>NC_133507.1:37482500-47482500 GCF_049354715.1 Callithrix jacchus | reverse complement strand
ATGTGAAAATTCAATGTAAAGCCAACACCAATGATAAGAAACCCAGACCCAAGAAAGAGGGTGGCACACAGGCCCATCAGAGCCCAGATCCTCTGAGGAAATGAATCTGTCACTGCATATCGCTGTCTCCACAGTCACTGATGCCCTATGCAGTATTGTAAATGCCAGTGAAGACAGGATAAACGGGCACACTGCAGATGGCACCAAGCATCACGACCACATTTAGCATTTTCCAGGGCAGCTCTGCCAGAAGAGACAGCCCAGCTGTATCCACCCATCAAAGATTTCTGCTGACTGACATGACATTGCAGATGGATTTTCTCTGTAAGAATGTGCGTCATTATATGCAAGATTACATTAATCTTTCATGCCTGTCTATCCCTGGTGCCAGCATGGTTCAAGCTTTTCCTACAATGTTTTTAGATACTGTTAAAAATTATTAGTCTTGGTGTCTAAAAGAATCATTCTGTATCCAGCAGTGTTACATTGTAATTCTCCCATAGCTTATTCAAAATGCCATTAACACTCACATGAATAAAACCTCTCTATAGTAAATTTAATCAGAAGAAAGCCATAATAAAACTACATATATTAATAAACTTGAAAGGTTGTAATAGAAAATGTGTGCTGATCATTCACTTATAACTACAGCAAGTAGTTGCAGCCTTAAAATGCAAAATAATAAAACTTCTTACATATACACATTAAAAATAATTAAGAATATTATGAAAAAATATTTATGCTAAGAATCAGTTTACCAAGTCTTGCTTTTATACCAAAGCTTATGTTGGTAAAGTTTTTCAAATCCAATAAATAATGAGCTTTAAAAAACTGTGTTATGATTGAAATGCTATTTTTATTTTATTTTTAAATTTGTAATAGTCTTTTTTTTTGAAATTGTGGGTGGAATTTGATTATACACTAATGTAAGCTGTCTGAAAATAGTAATTTTTAAAGTAACATTGTAAAAGTTCAATAAAATTAAAGATCTGGAACAAAGAAAAAAAATGAAAAGAATCTGACTACCCACATCTATAAAATACACTAGAAAAATGAACAAAATGAATAGGACTTTGGCTTCGGGAATTTGCATTCTAGAGATAGACAATATATGCAAATGAAACAATGAATCTATAATATGAAGTAATAGGTGGTTATTAAAAACAGGCAAAAGGATAAAGAGTGATCTGGATTACTATTTAGATTAGAAAGAACCAAATATGTATTTAGACAGTATTGTGGGCCCTGGAATCAGTGAAAGCCAGATTCAAATCATCCCTCTCCAAACAAACATAAAGAGAGGGTTGCTAGACAAATGGAATTTCAAAAAGTGTAACCTAGCCTCTTCTTTCGTCCATTTGCCTTTTCCTATGAAACTGCCAACCTATGCTCTTTCTAAATAGGAGATGTAAAGTCTTCACAGTTCATAGGTCTTCCAACACAGTTCCCACTGCTGCGTATTTCCCCCTCCCCTCTTCAACGCAAATGCAATTTCCTCAGGAAGACAAGATAAGAGAAGGTCTTAAGGTTAATACTGAATGTTGAGGAGGAAATCAGCTGAAATAAAATCAGGTGAAATTTGATTTGGACATAAGAAAACATTTCTTGGTTTGGTGATAAAATTCTTGCACAGGATACAATACTGAAATGTCATTTTCTTCCTGTTCTGTAGGTACTTCAAACTTAGTAAGCTCAAAACAGAATCCATTATGTATAGCTTCAAATATATTCTCTCTCAAACACATTGTTCTTTTTCTGTTCCATCATCCACTCCAAGACAGGAAAATTACTTCTTTCTTTCCTCCAGTATCCAGAATCACTCCACGACCAAGGCCAGTTGTTTCTGTGTTTGAATTATGCCATAGCATTCCATTTCTACCAGCCAATTCCCTAGATCTGATCACTATCTTTTATGTGTAGACAAGTTAAGTATCCCTAATCAGAAAATCTAAAATCCAAAATGCTTCAACATCTAAAAATTTGGGAGCACTGACATGATGTTCAAAGTAAATGCTCATTGGAGCATTTTCAATTTCAGATTTTCAAATTAGGGATGCTCAACTGGTTAAGTATAATGTAAATATTCCAAACGCTAAAAACATCCTAAATCTGAAACAGTTCTGGTCCCAACCCTTACAGATAAGGGATACTCAACCTGTACTACAATAGCCTTTTATCTTGTCTCCCTCAAACCTCTCCCCAACTCTAGCCAGAATAACCATTTTCAGATACATATTTAACTATATCACTTTTTTGTATAAACCCCATTAATGAGTCTTCATTGTTCCCAGTCATCAAGTTCCAACATCCTAACTCACATCTGAATGTTGGGAATGGGATTGGCTGTCTACATCCAAAATTATTTAAGAGGTAATAAACAGAATCTTTGACACAGAATTATCTTTTTCTTGAGCTAGACATGACACATGAACATCTACTTTTCAGATTCTTTTTATTGAAATGCAGGTAAAACTGGAAGGAGTGATGCCTCAGGCTACTGGAATCTTTTGTGACACAGTTTCATTAGATTGCCTAGCTTTTTGCTGGGTGAGATTTAGAATGACAAGAGGCATTTCCAAGGAATGGAAGGATTCAAATAGAGCCAAAAACAACCGGAGAAACACTACAAACAGGTTAGAAACATGATTATAGGGGAAAGAAGAAGATGACAACAAACACTGCTCTCTGCCCAGGAGTTAAAATTATCTGATGACTTCGGCACTCTCGAGAGCCCTGAACTGGCACAGATCAAGATTTCCTTTAGATAAATGTCTCTGACTATGATAATGATAATGACCATGATAAGGTCTAGCAGCTCTGTTCATACAAAAAGTAACCAAAGGAGATGGAAGTAGCTATCATGACCAAGAGATGAGGGGCAGACAGATATCTGTCTTCAAATAACTCAATGACTCTTTTCCAATAGATGGGGCACATTTACTTCATATTACTAAAATAAATAACATTAACTCTAGTAGATAAAAATTACAAACAGGAAAATGTCAGCTCACAAGTTCTCAGTTTGTACAGTTTATGCCTAGCAGAAAGGCACTTGGCCAAAGGAAGGATGGATTTGCGATCTAGCTAGTGCTCCTGATTGACAAGCGGTGATCTTAGGCTGAATTAGCCTGGAAGACAGGGCACTTTTTTGTAAGTCAGCATAGAGGAGGTGCCTTTTCTAATCTGCCCAAATGTACAGTAACTTTGAACATTCAGAAGAATCTTGTCAAACAGTATTGTCCAGTGACAACATACTCCGCCTCTAGTGTAGGTGGCTAAATCAAAGCTGAGTGTCATACAGGCCTGTGTTCCACCCACAAGGAGAAAACTGAACCACATAGCCTTGAAAGTTCTTTTCAGTCTGGTTTCTCTGCTGACTTAACTTTTTGACTCTATTGTTCTATAAATTATCCTATGGATCTCTGATCCTCAAAATACCTCACACACCTTTAATGGTACAATCTCTAAAACCTGCTTTTAGAAGAGAAATGATATCATATGTCAGGATGGGCTTATCATTCATACTCTTTGATTTGTATACCAATAGGCAATTAGAAAAAAATAATTGTTTCCAGGTTCTCCCAGAAGTTTTTATGATGCCATTATTAGATAAGATACTATATTGATGGTGGTAGCAGAGTAGAAATGCAACTTTAGCACAAATATTTCAAAAGATGCCAATCTATATTCAAAAGTAGTTATGATTTTGGCACAAGCCAAAATGAAAAAAGTATATTTTTATTAATGTGGTAAGATCCATTTTTAAAAAAAATTATGAAAAAATTACAGCATCTTATAGTGTATATATCTAGCTGTAATTGTTCAAATTATACTTCATATTTATATAGCACTATTTCCTGATGAACTCATCATCATATAGGGTTTATTTTGTAATTCCAGTTCCATTTAGCCTCACCAATGCACACAAGAATACATTAAAACAATAGTCCCACTGGACATACAGAAGAAATGGCCTCTTTTTACTTTACTCTTTCATATACATTTTCTTTCAAAAAAAAAGTATGAATTGAATCGTACTATGACATAATTTTTGAAACTGAAATAGTATTATGACCATCTTTCTGTAGTATTTTATAATATACAAAGTTTCAAATATATTATTTCAATGACAAAAATAACACTGCAAGATAGGCAGGAAGACTAACACTTTTCAAATATTTGCAGATTTATTCAAGAAATATTTTTTTCATAAATATTGAGCCAATACGCATACTAAAATGGCTTCATAAGCAAAGGATGTAATTTTATACATTTGCCTGTAGGAGGAGTGTTAGGCAGCTAATAATTAGCCATTATCAACAAATATAAGTAAATTCTAAATTTGCTTTAGGTAATATTCTATTGTTTTGTGTTAAATATAGTACTTGGTAATATTCACAAATTTAGAGAAAAAACCTTAGAACATAATTTTGTCTCCAATAAAATTAAGAAGGAAAGCACATTTTGATGATTTCCTCTGCCTTAGTTCAGGCCTTGTATATCAGTTTTATTTTCTCCAATCTCTTTTTCCCTCTTCGTTTTTAATTTTAATTCTGCTGGTGGAGTCATCTTTGCCAAACCAGATTACAACACTATGATAAACAAAAATCTACACCAACTGTGGATCAATGAATGCACGATGAGTAAACTGCAGAGTGTAGTATAAGGATCCATCCATAACCCGGACTTACACCTCCTAAAGTATACATTGTCGGAAGCCCTCCTAGAAGTCATTTTGCCCTTTCTTCTCCCTAACAGAATCCAGATTCAACTGAAGCATTTCAGCCTTCAGGAAAAGTGGACCTACCCTCAGTCTCTAGGAAGTCTCTTGATGGTTAAAGAAATGATTATTCCAGATTGAATGTGCTAATACAGTATCTGTGCCCAAACTGATATTTTAAATCATCGTCAGGATTAAAGCATGTTGGGTCTCTCTCACACACATATTTACACCTCTCCCCATCCCACTGGATATTAATAAGAAAGGATCAAATTCACTGGCAGCTATTTTATGATGATAGAATAAGATTTCAGATAATGCCAAAACTGAGGAAAGTAGAACAGTTATGGAACAAACTCTCAAGATGTATGGGTGTAACATACACAGACACACAGACACGCACACACTCCCCACCACCACCACTTTTACAGTACTGCCTGCTAGCCTGACATCCTCCCCTCACTTTTTGTTTTCTCTGCCTCTTAAAAACTGCCTAATTCAAATGCTTTCCTTGAACCTTCCCATCAAAATATCACCTGAGACATTAGAGTTCTTTTATGTATACCCCAACTATTAGAGTTTTAAGTATATATCTGAATCCCTAATAACCTGAAAAGTCATTCAATTGCAAGTATGATAGCTTATTCATCTTGCATCCTGCACAATGTTGAACACAGAGCAAGCATACAATGAGATCCCTGAAGTGAATACTATATAGCAATATCCATGTCAAGCTGCTTTGTAGTAGTTACACGTAAAATCAATGACACAAGACCGGGTGCGGTGGCTCAAGCCTGTAATCCCAGCACTTTGGGAGGCCGAGATGGGTGGATCACGAGGTCGAGAGATCGAGACCATCCTGGTCAACATGTTGAAACCCCGTCTCTACTAAAAATACAAAAAATTAGCTGGGCACGGTGGTGCGTGCCTGTAATCCCAGCTACTTGGGAGGCTGAGGCAGGAGAATTGCCTGAACCCAGGAGGCGGAGGTTGCGGTGAGCCGATCGCGCCATTGCACTCCAGCCTGGGTAACAACAGCGAAACTCTGTCTCAAAAAAAAAAAAAAAAAAAAATCAATGACACAAAATAGTCATTGATATGCCAATAAGTTTATTCAACTTTTAATTGTCTCACCCTAATACAAATCTCAAACTTTTCCTTTAGCCAATCTTTGAAAATCTTCCGTAGAAAAGAAACATAAATCTGAATTTTCTCTCTTCCTTATAAATCACCTCTAAATAAGCCAAAAGTCACAAACATGAAAGGTTAACTTTTTCACTATAACTTTATTTTAATTCAGACATTCTTCTTGGGTTTTTCATGGTAGTTTCTCTTTAACCTCTATAGTCATAGATGCATTTCATGGAGGCTGACATCCCAAGAAACTTACGCTTTTTAGGAACTTTTTTCTACCTCAATCCATCAAGTCACTAGGTGTAGGCTTCCAGGCAGTATTTATGTCTCGAAACCTATCTCCTTTGTTTACAGCTGAGTAAAGCCACATCACTGCGAATCCCTTCCCCAGGAATTTGTAACTGGGACTAGGAAATTCCAAGTGAAGTCTGGGCTTGTCCCTTAAGTAGGCTTATTTTATAATATTTTTCATCAATTAAAATTTATTGCAAATTTTCACTGTTAGTGAAGTCACATAGAAATAAAGCTAGAGAAGTTGCAATTCTCCATAGCATCGACTCTTCTACTCAGTTCCCCACCATATGAAAATAAGTCTCAAAGAAACAAAGGAATGTGGTCACCGAAGTCAAAAAATCAGAAAGGATATTGCTAGTCATCTATTAATTTTTGTATTAACAAGTTTCCATTTTCCCTGCCACAAACCTAAGTACATTTCTTAGTTTAGACCATGAATTTAAGCTTCTAGAATCTCTAAATTCATCTATTAATAAAATCAGCAGTTTAATGCTTAGTTTTGACCTAACCAGCAGGGGTCAGAGTCAGAACGAAAACAACCTAAGGAAGAATTCCATGGAAGGACATCAAATATATAAGTGAGCAAAAAATCAATTGCTTGCCTAACTGCAAAATTAATGTGCAAATAACAAACATCTCAATGAAGATGTAAACATGTATACAGCTTCCTTTAGAATTACATCTGACAATTGTTTAGGTCTGAAAAAAAATCTGAAAAAGTTCAAAGAAAAAATATTAATATGCTAATAAAAATAACACAATAAAAAATAAATAATAACTCTGGAACTGGCTACAATAGGTTATGGAAGACATAAAAACACTGTGGATATTACAAATAGTTTCCCAAGTTTGCCTTAAGAAAAAATTCAGGTTATCTTGCTTTTGTATGTTTTTGTAAATGGCGAAATTATATTCTGAAAATTACTTACTTGTTACATCAGTTTTTATTCCTGCAAGCTTCAACAGAGGTTCAACCTTCTCATGATAAACATGGGTAGCTTCTTTTTTGTGACTCTGGGGGTTAAGGAATATTTTTAATGACTTCGGTCTGTTTGGAAAGCCTAAGAAGAAATTTTAAACACAAAGTTGTAAAGTGCTGGTCAGCATTTTTCTTCTTTCCCTTTAAAATGACACACAATTCTGTTAAAATGTTATACACATTTAAATAGTATTTGCTATTTTTATTTGAAATTCTTGCAAGAGTATTCTTGAATATAACTTTATTTTAAAACATTTACATTTTCCTAGCTGTGAAATAGGCATATCCCTCTTAAAATAAATGAGTTAGAACAATACATTTATGAAGGAAGATGAGCCAAAAAAAAAAAAGAGGCAACTTTGTGAATATTAGGCAATGTGTATGTATATTTACCAAACCACAATATATCAAATGTTCTTTTAGCATTTGTTTTTGGAAAAAAGCAATGGACTGTAACAAATAGAAGGGTACATTTCCTCTCCTTAGCTAAATGTGCTCATTATTGGAATTGGGCACCCCAGTGACCCCAGGGCTACCAACGCCTGACCTACTGATGAGTCCAGGGCAGAACAGAGGAAGCAGGGATGGGTCAGTGTCAGCATCAAGTGCAGTGCATGCTGGGAGTTAAAAAGAGGGTTTCGGTCAGAGTTCAAGCCTGAAAAGGGGCCAGGGGAGAAAGAACTCTTTGGGGAATTGGGAAAGCATCGCCTCTCAGCAGGGATTCGATGATAGTGCTGCCTCACAGTTGGGGCTGAGATTTGATACTACAATTTTCTGGGCTTGCAAGATGCTTATCTCTTCGAACCCAGTTGGAGCAGGTGCAAAGCAAATTTTCTGTTGTTAGGAAGGGGCAGGAGGGACTGAGGAGCCAAAAGAAAGCCGACAACCGTTTCTTTTATAATAAGCTGCTCTCAGAGGGCCACGTTTAAAGATTAAAGAAACAGTTATTAAAATCTACTTTTAATAAAAGCCATTATTAAAGACAAATGAAAACTCTCCACTACAAGGAGCCAGTGTTTCATATCTCAAGTAGAGACAATGTTTCATTTCTCACCATAATTAATACAATAAAATCTTTTAACAGGACATACTGTTTTGATTTTAGGGAAAGTTTTAGATGAAGAAGAGATAGGGTCATGATGAACTTCTTAAACATTCCCAGTCAAACTGCCTAGGACACTTCTTGATAAGAAGCCTACGTCAGCCTCACCCAAGCTAGAAACCCCAAATCCGTGCTCAATGTCTTCCTTTTTCCTTGCTACATTTGAATGGGGTCTCAGAATTGTAAGATTGTGGTTACCTGCACCCATGCCTTCTCCCTTCTCCCACTGACGTGCTCTGACTTGGGGCTGGTGCACAGGCATGCTGGCTGACCTCCCCTTCCACTGCATCCTTTGGCATTGCAGCTCTGATCAGTGCTGCACAGTTCAAAGGCGACTGAGGCTCACTGCTGCCTGAACAGTGAGCCCAAACCCATTTTAAAATGACATTCAGAGCCCTCCTGCTCCAATCCCAACCAATCACTCTCCTCTCCTTTCTCTGTCACACATGTTAAAGAAACATTTATTGAGCATTTGTGCCAAGTACTGGGAAGAAAGGCCAAGGGATTAAGATATAATTAAGATTTTTTTTAAAGGAGGAAGATGTATCCACAAATACAGACGGCACAAAACATAGATTTGTTAACAGAGAAGCACAAAGTACAAAAGAGTATGTGAGAGAAGGTGGTTAATCCTTATTAGGGATCTGGATAGGGTTTCAAAAGAAGGGAGTATCTGAGCTGGACTTTTGGCTTGTGCTATTTTCACTCCCTAAAATTCCTTCCCTCATTACCCCTCATCCCACTCTATAGCAAAACAGCAGAAGTGGAAGTTTTGGGCAGTGAGACCTGCCTGAGCAAATAAATGAAGCTAAGTGCAGAGGGTTTTTATGTCCCATTTCATCTTCCTCATCAAGGTCCAGAACCACTGTATTATTGCCAAATTCCAAGTCTGCTGAGCCTTCCTTTGTTCAGACACTTTTTTCTTTATGCTCCACCCCATCCCCACTTTTGTCAAAATTTTATGACTTTTCACAGTTCACTCAAACACTTCCTCAATGAAGCCTTTTTTGTTTTTGGTTTTTTGGTGTTTTTTTTAAGATGGAATCTCGCTCTGTCGCCTAGTCTGGAATGCAGTGGCGTGATCTCGACTCACTGCAATCTCCACCTCCTGGAATGAAGCAATTCTCCACCTCAGTCTCCTGAGTAGCTGGAGTTACAGACATGTGCCACCACACCCAGCTAATTTTTTTTTTTTGTATTTTTAGTAGAGATAGGGTTTCACTATCTTGGCCAGGCTGGTCTTGATCTCCTGACCTCATGATCCACTCACCTCAGTCTTCCAAAGTGCTGGGATTACAGGCGTGAGCCACCATGCAGTGCCTGAAGCCTCTTAATCAACAACAGAGTTCACCTCTCTGAAATTTGTCTCAGAGTAGGGTTTCTCTGCTCACACTTTACTCTGTTTCTCTATTGCTCATCCTTATATTATTTACATGAAAGGACTCTGATGAAAGACCCCAAGCTGAGACAATACAGAATTGAATAACAACCAACTCCATGAGTAATACTGACACTAAACAAACAAAACACAAGAAGAGAACATTCTGTTCTATAGTAGAATAATATTAAGGTAATTAATACAGAAGAATTAAAAGGGAGAAAAATCACTATTTCCAGTCATCATAATAATTATTGTTTCAGGTAAGAATCACCAATGCGCACTAAAGCCATCCAGTGACAGTCAGTTGGGGTCAAAATATTTATATATCCTTAAACTCTATCCTTCATTACTCTAATTATTAATATAAAGCATAGCACCTTTAATAGAGACTAAGGACATGAAAATTAAATGCAATGTGTGATTCTGGATTGGGTTTTAAAAAAACACCATAAAGGATAATATTGCTGTCCTTTAACCAAGAATGACTAAACTTACTTTCAGCTTACTAAAAATAAACTAGAGTTTACTTTTACTGAAACACAACAGGAAAAAGAAACTTACTTAAAGCCCAAAAGCCAAGTGTCAGATTAAATTTCCTGATTAAATTTATTTACCTGGTGAATTTATTGGAATACCCTGCTTTACTTCTCAAGCAGGGGCAGTCCCAATAAAGACAGTGTTATCACATACAAACAACTTTTATTTATTTCTCTTCCTATATTCACTCCTTTATTTATTCACAAATAACTACATGCCTGCTAGGTATATCAGGCAGGGTTCCAGAAACTGAGGCTCTGTCAGTGAACAAGAAAAGCCTCTGCCCTTGTGAAGCTTCCACTCAAATGGCACAAGACAGAAAGAAACAAGGGTATATCACATGGTAATATAATACATTCTAAAGATTAAAATGAAGATCCCTAGTAGTGGGAGAGAGGGAGGGCAAAAGTGGGCATGACTTCCTGGCCAGGAAAGGACAGATCACCCAAAAGCCTTGTAGACATTTGCAAGGACTTTGGCTTTTGTACAGTAAGAGGTGAAACATGGTGAATTTCAATCAATGAAGCCACATAACCTTAGGTATTGAAACAAACTCTCTGGCTGCCTTGTAGAAAGTAGAGAACGTAGGGTCAAAGGCCACCATACAAGAGCAGTTGCAATACTCCAGGTGGGAAATGGTTATGCTTGGACTGGAATGATGGCAGTGGAGGTTAAAAGTTAGATGCCACACGTATTTTGAAGGTATAGCTGACAGCATTTGTTGACTCTTTGGATATAGTATGTGAAAGAGAAGAGTCCAGGAGTACTCAAATGTCTGGCTGGTAAAGGGAAAGTAAGGACTTAAGATGGATGAGTAGTAGCGAAAACCCTGTAGACTCAAATTGTGGTCTCAGAGAAAGTTGTCAGTAACGACAAGATCTAAGAAACTGGCATATTCATCAGAATCACCTGAAGGGCTTCTTAAAACATAGATCCTGGGCTCCAGCCCCCAGAGTTTTGGGCTCAGTAGTCTGAGATGTTATCTAGAAATTCACATTTATAACAGGTTGCCAGATGCTGATGATGTTTGCAAAGGAACCACATTTTGAGAACCAACATTCTAGAAATCATCCTTGTTGAAGGAGAGGAGACTAGAAACTGAAGAATAGCTTAAAATATATATATTATAAATATATATAATATTTTAATAGAAGCAGTGTCAGAGAGAGTGAGAGTGAGAGTAAGATAGTTTAAGTCTTCAATGAGTAAAGAAAGTACCTCACTGGTCTGCACAGGACTGCAACTGGTAGTGCAAGATAGAGGTATCTAATAGATTGAGCTTAACGCTGAGAATTTTTAAGACAGGAAAAAAAAATATGGTCTTGAAATTGAAGAGAGATGGAAGGAAGACATCAAGACATTGACAATATCTCCACATCCAGTGGTATAACATGTATGAGAGAGAAACCAGTTACCACTTTAGAGAACTCTAAGGAAAACTATATGTTCCTGGGAGAGCTGAGTCTACTATAGCAAGAATGTGGGGGAAATATTTAGAAAGGAGATTGAAAATACAGGAGATTTTGCTAATGATGGACTATTCATTCCAGAAGGCAGTGTAAAATGGTGTCTGGAGTTGAGGAGGGTAGGGGACAGTGTCAGGCTACAAGGTACACAGAGACTCAGAGGCATGGGAGTTCAGGTGATGACAGGTTTTAGGCAGTGACATGGGGTGGAAGAGGTAAGAACTGTTAACAGCAGTTACGGCTGGAGAGTAAGGCAATGGGGGAAAGGTCTTACCCCAAGCACTTAGAGCTCTAAGAATTTGTCTTCCCTCCAGCTCATGTCAAAGCCAGGTAAGAAGCAACGCAGCCTGGAGCTAAGGAGCTAGCTCCAAAGCCCCTTTCCCTTTCATCAGTCCTGGAAGTCCTGGAATCTGAACCTGCATCTGTCTGACATAGCTACACTTTTCACCAAGTGACCTCACTGCAAACATTTGAGAACCACATGCTTGACTGTTTTCTGAATAGGTAAATCATACACATGCTACAGAATTCGAAGTCTCCTTATTTAGCTCATTCACTGATATCTAGTTTCCATCTTGCAAAACAATCACTGATAACACTTTGAAAATCATTCTAGAAATATATATTTTTTGAGATGGTGTCTTGCTCTGCTGCCCAAGCTGGAGTGCAGTGGCATGATCTTGGCTCCCTACAACCTTTGCCTCCCAGGTTCAAGAAATCCTCTTGCCTCAGTCTCCCAAGTAGCTGGGACCACAGGCATGCACCACCAGGCCCAGCTGATTTTTATTTTTTTCCTAGAGATGGGGTTTTGCCATGGTGGCCAGGCTGGTCTCAACCTCTTGGACTCAAGTGAACCCCCCACCTCAGCCTCCTAAAGTGCTGGGATTATAAGTGTGAACCACCATGCTTGGCCCCATCTAGAAATATTCTATGCATATACAAAAACTCATATATATTCTATAGCTTTTCACATAGACAGCAGCTTCCCTGCATGCTATTCTGTATCTTGTTTTTTCCTTTTACTGTATTTTAAAGATGACTCCATATCACTATATGGGATGTGATCTCACTCTATCTAAAGCTGACTCATATTCATTTGGATGAATTTACTTCAATTCTTTTGTATGGATGAGCCCTTGAGGATAAATATTTAGGTTGTTTCCAATCTTCCTTTAGTGCAAATAACAATGCAACGAATGCTATTTTCCATCTATTTGATGCAAAATGGACAAACTGCAGGAAAAACTTCTGGAAGTAGAATCACTGGATCAATGTGTATGCACTCTTAAGGTTTTATCATATATTGTTAAATCACTCACTATAGAACAGAGCTGCGACCAAAAGTGGACACTTGAGTAAAAGTAAATGGTCTCAAATCTTCACTCTGTCATTTACTAACTGTGTGACTTTGGACTACTTGTCTAACTGTTCTTCAAATTCTTCATGTTTAATACAGAAATAACAGTACTTTCTGGATAAGGCAATTGTGATAAATACTTAAATGTAAAGTGCTTAGAAAAGTGTCCGGCAGAGAGTAAGTAGTCAGTAAATTTCTCTCTTATTACTACCAATTTACACTCTACAAGGAATTCACACTGCTTATTTTCTTACATCCTTATAAACATAAACCCACACTATTTTCAAACTTTTTGATCTTTGAGAAATGAGAGGTAAAATATTATATGTCACTCTAATTTCAATTTCCATTTCTCTTATCATGAGGGAAGTTGTAAAATTTTCCAAATGTTTAAGAGTTATTTTTTCCATGAACTTTCAGTGTATATAGCTTGCCAGTTTTTCATATTTTGTCATTAATTACGGTAGTACTTTATACAGTAAGAAAATTAGGCTGTGTGTTATATGAGTCACAAATACTTCTCCTAGTGTGCCATTTGCCTTTATAACTTATGATGTTTTCTCCATACTGAAAGTTTTCATTTAAATGGACCTACATTTGAATTTATCAGTCATTTTTTATGGCCTCTGGACTTTGTACCATAGTTAAGAGCCCCCTTTTGAGACTTAAAAACTATTTTTTCTTCTAATATTTTTACAGTCTCAAATTTATATTTTTCATTGTATCTGAAGTTCATTTTGATAAAAGGTAAAAAGTTGGGATTTGACTTTTTTCCAGATGGCAATCTACCTATCCCAACATTATTCACTGGGAAATCCATCTTTCCCTACAGGTTTTAAATGCTACTGTTAGAGGTACTAAATTTTTTAATGTGTTTGGATCTGTTTCTGAACTCCCCATCTGAGCTCCACTGATCTATTCATATGTCAGTACCATGTTTTATATATTATAGCTTTATAACGACTTAATAGTCAATAAGGCTGGTCTCTCCTTATCACTTTTTTAAAAGAATTTTTCATCTCTTTTTGGTTATTTTTATATATGATCTTTGATAGAAGTTTGTCTACTTAAAAAAAATCTGGTATTTGAGATTGCATTAAATATAAACTATCTTAAAAATTAATAATACTTTTGTGATGTCCAATCTTTCTGTATAGAAACATGGTATGTTTTTCCATATAAATAATCTGTCTTCTGTTGCTGTCGACATGTCTTTTCCCCTAACTCATCTCCTAACTATAGACAGCGTATATCAGAACTGTTGATTTCTATACCTAGCCCTTTCCTTAACTCCTTAATTGTTGGCTTTCCCTTTATTATCATGGATTTTCCAGGTTAACAATTATTTTACCTAGAAATAATCATTTAATTTCCCCTTTCCAATTTTCATTCATTTTTTTCATAGTCTACTTGCATTTGTCCCATCAGAAAAATATGACTAATAGTGCTCATAATAAAGAACATTCCTGTCAGTTCTAAAGAAAACCTCAGAAAAAGAAAGCCTACGTGTTTCTGCACGTAGGCTTTAAAATATAATGAGCATATTTATCATGTTGATAACCATATCCACCTATTCTTATTAAGAGCTGTTTGACACTAATCTCTAATTTTCCTTTTTGGACTTGCATTTTCAGAATTTGGTATCAATTTCATGTGAGCTCTATAAATAAAATCTGGAGTTTTCTCTCCTTTTCTATGCTCTAAAATAGTTTAAATAGTATTGAAGTTTCCTGTTCCTTAAGAGTATAATGGACATCTCTGTGAAAATGTCAGTCTGGTACTTTTTTAGAAGTACGAAAAAATGCCTGGTTCTTTGGTGTTAATTGGTCTGTCCAGATTTCCTGTCTTCTGGGTTCAGTTTGGCCATGTTCCCTTTCTTAGACGATGTACTCATTCATTTTATCCTGCTACGAGGAGGCAACCCAGGTTTCCTTAGGTTCTGGACATAGCCTTAGTCCTGAGTAACAGTAGCAACACTATTTCTCCCAATAATTGGAATTAATCATCTTTGCCAGCATAGCATATTCATTTCTTTATTATTTCAGTTATACAGTTCATTAATGTGGCCAGACTATTCTAAATGTGCAATTCAATTGGATAACTATCATGTTCCTATGTGAAAGTATTGCTCCTCACACTAAAACCTCTGTGTATCAGCAAAGTTCAAAGCTGCAGAGGCAAGATATCAATTTTGAACAGGTGATTAGATGTAAAGGTAGAGATGACACTTCTACTTCCACTTCTTGATTCATAGATCCCTGTATTCTCTTTATGAGAATCTAAAAACTACTTTAATGTCACAAGGTTTTATCTTTCACATAGAGTACAATACGCTACAACAGAAAGATGGTAAGACCATGGAATCCTGTAGTTGTCAGCCAGTTGCCTCACTTACTTTCATGTGAATGAGTCTCTTGATCAAAAGCAATATTGTATAGGATGTCATTTTATTGACTAAGGCTTTTAATAAGGCCATAGATGTTATTGCTGGCAGAAACATGGTGGGCATGGTATGAAAATCCATATGTAGAGTAAGCATTCATCACAGCCGTGACAAACCACTGACCTTCTATAATGGAGCAAATCCAATGTAATCAGCCTGCCACCAGGTGGCTGGCTGGTTGCTCTGTGACATGGTACCATATCCAAGGCTCAAGGTTGATCTGTTTGCAGGTAGAACACTTGGCAATAGTGGCAGCCCAATCAACCTTGGTAAGCAACAGTGCTTATTAAATCCATTATTTCTCCCATTCCTACACCAGTGCTACCTTGAGTGTTTACTGCATAAGCCTTGGGGTTGCTTTGCAGTGATGCTAACATCTGTAGAATGGGGCATCTTGCCTACCTATTTCCTCCTCTGAACATATTTTCTTTGTTGAATGTTTACAAAAAAACACCAATCTCCTCATATTCTGTTCTTCTGTGAAAGTATACTTTCCACCTCATATATCTTTGTCACCAATCTTTTCTCTTCAACTCTTGATTATTTCACAAAACTCTGAACCACTGTCCATACACTGATAAACATCAATCCCTTGGCCAGCACACCCTAACAATTAATATCAACTGATTAAAGTTCTGTCCGCCAGAAAGACCTTCCCTGCTATTTGGGGGGAACACTCTTGAGTAGGATTGTAATGTTTTAGTAGCTCATTTTTGTTATATCATGCAGAACTATCTCTGAACTAGGTTCCTTTTATTTCCTTCAGTGTGCTGGTCATAGAAAATGTTTCATGAGGCCACATATGTGTGGTGAAGAGGAAAAAGCAACACAGCACAGTTGCAGGCCACCAGTATATTTAATGTACTACAGTTGTATCCTCTTACTCTTTAGTAGTATCTGTATAAAATGCCTTTCTACCTAAAATAGCTAGAATATTTTAATTTTATTGTATTCAACTGAAATATTGTCAACATTATATACGTGTGTGTGTATATATACATACATACATATATAGATAGACAGACAGAGACAGAGAGAGAGAGAGAGAGAGAGAGAGATGGATGGAGTCTCGCTCTGTCACCCAGGCTGAAGTGCAGTGGTAGGATCTTGGCTCACTGCAACCTCTGCCTTTCAGGTTCAAATGATTCTCCTCTGCCTCAGCCTTCCAAGAAGCTGGGATTACAGGTGCATGCCACCATGCCTGGCTAATTTTTGTATTTTTAGTAAAGACAGGTTTCACATGTTGGCCAGGCTGGTCTTGAACTCTTGGCCTCAGGTGATCCACCTGCCTCGGCCTCCCAAAGTGCTGGGATTACAGGAGCCACTGCACCTGGCCTCATCAACATGTTTCTAATGGACATCTCAAACTTCACATATTCAGAATGGATATTCTGATTTTCCCACCAAACTTAGTCTACCTATCCACAGTCTTGCCCACCTCACTAAATGACCACTTTATCTTTCCACTTGCTCAGGTCAGAAACTTTAGTGCCTTACTCTGAAAACTGGTAATTAAAAATTGCTTAGTTAACTAATCATTTATTCTACCTTTATTATATGCACTATATTTCTGGGTAACAAAATAGCCCCAGTTTCAAAGTCACATCTTTTTAAAAATAAAAAGAATGCCATTAATATGGGGGAGGGGGGAGATTGAATTAGAAAGTGTTCGTGTTGCTATCCCTAATTAAATAATTAGTTCAGGCAAGGATAATCAATGTGTGTTAGAACCATTAGGTGAAATATTTATTGAAAACTAGATATTTCACCTGGTCTCTAACTTCCACTCAACAAATTATCTAGCAGTTTCAAATGGAAACATCACAATAGAGGGATCAGGCTGTCACCTCCTTAGCTTAGCCTCAAAAATAGTGGGATAGTCAGAATTAAGCATTACCTAACATTAAGTCCTACCACTTACTAAGTATTCTTGCCCAAAGTATCGAACATGAATCTCAGTAAGTCTTTAGATTGAAAATTCAGTTTATAGGAAATACAGGCAACAGAAGAAGTTAAACAATACCACAAAGACTCTATCAGATAGTGGTACAGCAGTAATGCTCAAAGTATGGTATTCAGAATGACAGCCCAGCATCACCAGCAGCTCACTGGAAAGAGCCACCTCAGATCCACTGAATCAAAATTTCTGAGAGCGGGGACGAGTAATCCAAGTTCTCCAAGTGACTCTTGTGTGTGATCAAAGGTCTACAGGACAAATCATCTAGTCTCTTCCGTAAGTCAGTGTCAGAGAGAATAAAACATATGATGAAAAATCATGTTGTAATGTTATAGTTTAAATGTAATTGATTAAATGAATAATTCTAGTGCCAATGAGTAGGCACTAGTTGGTGAAAGTTAACTATAAAAGACATTATGGAAAATAGGGAGAATTCGACTACGGACCAGGTATTAAATGTTAATAAGCAATTATCATTCATTGATTTGGCAGGATAATGATATTTGGTTATCTGAAAAATATCTATTTTTAGAGCTACATGCTGAAGCATTTTGGAGAGAACTATCACAATGTCTACAATTTACTTTAGAACACATTGACAGAATAAAAAGTTTGAAGCAGATACAGAAAAATGTTAAGACCTATAGAATCAAGGTGATAAAAATAGGGGTGCCCATTGGACAAATATTTATATTTTCTATATGTTTGACCCTTTTCATAACAGAATATTGATGCCATCCTTGACTTATCCTGTTAATAACCCCCATATATTTGCCAGACATTGCGGCTCACTCCTATAATCCCAACACTTTGAGAGGCTGAGGTGGGAGGATTGCTTCAGGCCAGGAGTTCAAAACCACCCTAAACAACATAGAGAGATACTGTCTCTACCAAAAAAAAATGAGTTAGCTGGATACAGTGGCACATGCTTGTAATCTCAGCTACTGGGGAGGCTGAGGTAGGAGGATCACTTGATATCAAGAGTCTGAGGCTGCTGTGAGCTATGATCACATCATTGCATTCCAGCCTAGACAACAACAGAGCAAGACCTTGTCTCAGAAAAGAAAAAAATCTGCCACGTCTATGTCAATCTATATCAGTAAATGACATGTCTATGTCAGCCAGCTCTATCTGGAAATTCCAAAGTCTAAACATACGTTACCATCTCTCCCATTCCCAACCTAATTTAAGTCACCATCTTTTGCCTGGATTAATCTATTTTCCATTTAACCTGTCTCCTGCTTGCCTGTTTCAATTATTCCATCCATTCATATAGACCACTCTCTCCACTGAGTGACCATAAATCCGTTTTAAAAGGAAGTTATGTAACTTCCCTTTTAAAACCCCCAAATAGCTATCCACTTTTTCTTTCAGAACAAAAGTAAAAATAATATACAAATCTTGTAAGGCCCTTCATGACCCACCCTCAACCGCATTTGTGACCTAGTCTTTCCCCTGCTGACTCCACTTGAACATGACTTTCTTGCTCAATTCTTTGCACTTACTGTTTCCTCTGATTGGACCATTTTCTTCCTTCATCTATCTATATGGCTTTCTTTCCCCATTACTTTCAGCTTTCTTCTAAAACTCCACAGTCCATCAAATCTTCCTTGCCTTCTCTATATAGTAGAGGAAATATTTTCATCTCATTGCCTGGCAGTACATACCATCACTTGACATAATACAAATACATTTGAATTTTTTTTAATTCTCCCTCTATCACTAGGATTTAAGGTGCTTGAGGTCAAGAACTTAGTGATTCTGCTAAGTTTACTAATTCCTTGAATAGCGTCTGGCACACAGTAGATGCCCAATAAATATACATAAATAATTAATATTCTTTTAAAACCCAAAATATAAAAACAAATTATAAAACTGCAATTTCAATTGCATTAAAGAAAACAAAAGCACAACACAGCAAAACAATCATTTAAGCAAAAAGCTTCTTTAAATTGTTGCTTTATAAAATAAGTCTAAAATTGCAACAACTTCTATTAATTCCTAAAATGAGACCAAAAGGCTAAGGTAAATTCTTAATAAAGAATCAGAGTTATCAAAAATAAGTTTTCTGATAAATATCGAAATCCCTTAGAAAAAATATTTAGCATGAAAAAACAAGCAGCTTCTTATTACTGCCAAGTTTTAAAAACAAAGTAATTCAATCCCTGTCTCATACCTACTTCTTACAAACTTAAAGTCAGTAGAAAAATCTGTTTGAGTTGGTAAAAAATCTTTTCTAAATTAAAACTTTAAATTTATAGCAGCATTAAAAATAAATACTGACCCTTTTGCTCAGAACTTAAATCAGTTTGCCTTCCAGAAACAAATTATCAGTTATAATAAAAATCTGACAGTGTCATACAGGCTGCTTCATTTCCGAAGCAGCCTGTATGACACTAGTTTATTTTGAAAAGCAAGCTCATTGCCTTATCCTAGCTTGGACACAGAGCACTGTCCCTCAGCCCCATCAGGGCATGGAGCTTCATCATCTCATAAGAAAAAGAAAAACGCAAAAAAGCAGGTGGCCCAGGATGGCAACCAGTAAGGAAAGATGAAGCCAAGACAAAATTCACCCTTTGAAACTGCCAAATGATGCAGTAAACCTATCTCCCATGAAAAGAACTGTAATAATAAGAAAAGCATTAAGAGGCTTTAGTAACTTGGTTAGGAAGGTAAGAAAGAAAAAAAGAAACCTTTAGATTTTAAGAAAATTAATTGATAAAAATAGAACAGCTTAGTTTTTTTTTCTGAGACAAGATGCTAACCCTCTTGACTAAATAATTAACATTTTTAGGTAACCTAGAAATATAATGTACTATAAAGACTTATGTATAATCATTAGATACAAATAACTCTCTGGAAAACATTTTTAAAATGCTCCAACACAAGGTATCAGGTAGTCACGACCTAGCCGTGCTCTCATCCAATTATGGCAAACTGTTTAATATGAAAGTTATATTGAGATACCTAAATCCCCTGAACTCCTTGAAAAAAAGATGAATCTCAAAGTGGTCATTATCATTTATTCATAACTTGACAATAGTGTAAGCATCCCCAAAGTAGATAATCCAAGATTAAAATATAGGTATAATTCAACATTAATATGCAACTGTCTTGGTTCTCAGTCCTTTGGTAACTTCCCAATTCATACTCTAGAGGATAGACCTTTTTAGCACGCCGGTTTGCAGTGAACTAGCAATGTAAAACAGAATGGCCAACTGTTCCTCTGTTGGTAACAAATGTGCTAATATATACTAGTTTAAACTTGATCTATCAGTGAGTCAATGAACCATGAAGGGTGGGGGTTAATCAGGGTGTTCTCCAAACAAAGGCTCATGAGAGCAGCAGGGACGCCACTCCCAGACTCACATCTGTGCTGTTTTGAGTGCAGCACGATGGAAATGGCATGGTGTTCATCAAAGTTAAGAGCCCAGAACCTTGTCATACTCTTGTGTATATTCACCACTATTTAACAAAGAAAAGCAACCAAGTTGTTGCAAAGACAAAACTCAAACACAGGAAATAGAAACCTCGATTAACCACAAGTCTCAGGAGCTATTAATATTAAACTATGCCCAGTTAATGCGTTAACAGTGATGGTAAAAGGCTTTCCTACATAAGATTTGACAACTTTCCAGTAGAGCTCTGAGCTAGAGATATTTTACACTGGCAAATTTATATTAAAAAGCATCAATGTCACCTTATTATCCACAAAAACTTATAGATGCAGATCCTTACATATGCAGATGAAAATAATTTTAATGTCAGAGTCAAAGCAAAAATAAAGCCATATAACTTCTAAATGTACATGAAGCCCAGCAATGTAAACATCTCTCTGTTTCTAATAACTGACACTGACTGAACAGTGATTAGGAGAAAGAATCACCTGCTGCCAGAATAATCACCTCAATACTTCAGAATTCAAATGATAAAAGAGCTAAGACGATTTAGATAGAGATCAAGAGAACACTGAAGAAAGAAAAATTCAAGCAAATGTGTCATTGATACATCTTTATCATTTTTTATCCTGATATAATGAATTTTTACTCATTTTAGAAGATTCTATAGAGTAGACCTAATTAACTATATCACTTTTCCCAATTAAAAATCTAAACTAAAAAGAGATATATGTAACTGGCTTTAGGAAAGTATTTTTTTCCCCCTACCCTGCATAGAAGTCAATCACAAAACTGGTTAAAATAATTAGCATTTAAATACAATTAACTTCATAAAAAATCCAATTCAATGAGATAATTGTATATACAATCCTTCAAGAACTAGAAAATTATAAAAACATTAGAGAATACTTTTATGAATATGTTTTACCACAATAATTTTATCAGTTAAAAAGCTTTTTCAAAGTATCCTTTCTGGATCATATGTAAGTAATTATGTATGACTTTTTAAATTTTAGTTATTTGCTGGGCCTCCAAAAAAAAGTTTTTAGCATTCCAAGAACATATGTTCCATTATAAAGACTTGTGAAGAGATTTGTGTACTATATGCATTAAAGACCAATTAGAGAATTTTTTAAAATTTTTAATTGAAAATAAGCTATATATTTAATCATGTACATCATGCTGTTTTGAAATATACATTGTGGAATGGCTAAATTGAGCTAATTTACATATGCATTATCTCAAATACTTATCATTTTTGTGGTATGAACAGAAAATCTACTCTGAACAACTTTCAAGTATACTTTAATATTAACTGTAGTTACCGTGGTATACAATAGACCTCTTGAAGTTCTTCCTCCTATCTAACTAATGAATCCTTTGACCAACATCTCATTGATCCCTCACCCTATATCATATCCCTGGTTACTACTATTCTATTCTATTTCAATTAGTTCAATTTTTTAAAATTCCACATATAAGTAAGATCATGTGGTATTTTTCTTCTGATGCCTGGCTTATTACACTCAGCTAACATCCTCCAGATTCAACCATGTTGTGGCAAATGACAGGATTTCTTTCTTTTTAATGGCTGAATAGTATTCCGTTGTGTATACACACCACATTTTCTTTATCATTTGTCCATGGATAGATACTTAGACTGATTCCTTATCCTGGCTATTGGGAATAATGCTACAATAATCATTAAAATACCGATCTCTTCAATATACTGATTTCACTTCCCTTGGATCTATTCCCAGTAGTCGAACTGCTGAATCATATGGCAGTTCTACTTTTAACTGTTTGAGGAACCTCCATACTCTTTTCCATCATGGTTAAACTAATTTACACGGTCACTAACAGTGTGCTAGAATTCCTTTTTCTCCACAGCCCACCAATACTTATCTTTTGTCTTTCTGATAACAGCCATTCTAACAAGTAGGAGGTGATCTCTCATGTGGTTTTAATTTGCATTTCCCTGATGGTTAGTGATGTTGAGCATTTTTTCATGTTGTCCATTGGTATGTCTTCTTTAGAGATGTCTATTTAGATCCTTTACTGATTTTTTATTCATGTTATTTGTTTTCTCGCTATTGAGTTGTTGCAATTCTTTACTTATCTTGGATATTAACCCTTTGTCAGATGTGTGGTAAGTATTTTCTCTGATTCCATAGGTTGTCTCTTCACTCAGTTGATTGTTTCCTTTGCTGTACAAAGCTTTTAGGTTTGATGTAATCCAATGTGTCTATTTTTGCTTTTGTTGCCTGTTCTTTTAAGTTCATATATTAAATATGATTGCCAGACCAATGACATGAAGCTTTCCACCTATGTTTTTTTCTAGTAGTTTTACAGTTTCAAGTCTTATATTTAAGTTTTTAATTCATTTTGTTCCAGTATGTGGCAAAGACAGACTTTTTAATAAATTATTTTGGGATAACTGGATAACAACTACTTAGAAATAAGTAGGATCAATACCATCTCCCTCACACAAAATGAACTCCAAATGGACTAAAATAAAACTATAGAAGTACTAGATGAAAATATGGGTGAATTTATCTATAAATAGAGTGTAAAGAAAGGCTACTACATTGCAAAAGCCAGTTGCATTAAAGTGTGTAAATTTAACTACATAAAAGATATGTATGTATGTACTGATTTAATTTAGAAACAGTCTCACTGTGTCACCTAGGCTGGAGTGCAATGGCACAATCACAGCTCACTGCAACCTCGACCTCCCCTGGCTCACGTGATCTGCCTGAGTAACTGGGACTACCAGTGCATGCTACCACACCCAGCTAATTTTTGATTTTTTTTGTAGATATGGGGTTTCCCCATGTTGCCCAGGCTAGTCTCCAGCTCCTTGGCTCAAATGATCCACCCATCTTGACCTCCCAACGTGCAAAGATTGTAGGCATGAGCCACTGCACCTGGCCCAAAAGTGGTTTTGTTTAATTATATATTTATTTATTTTTGAGACAGAGTCTCAAGCTGTTGCCCACGCTGGAGTGCAGTCATACAATCTCGGCTCACTGCAACTTCCACCCACTGGATTCAAACAATTCTCATGCCTCAGCCTCCTGAGTAGCTGGGATTGCAAGCACACCCAGCTAATTTTTTTCTCTTTTTAGTATAGATGGTGTTTTACTGTGTTGATCAGGCTAGTCTCAAACTCCTGGCCTCAAATGATCTGCCCACCTCCGTCTTTCAATGTGCTGGAATTACAGGCATAAGCCACCATACCTGGGCCCATAAAAGGTTTTAATTAAAAACTTTGCATAAAAAGCTCATAAGAAAAGTCAAGAGACAAGTTATATATTGGGAGAAAAATATTTGTAACATATCAAATAAAACGACTAATATTCCTAAAATACAAAGAACTTGTAAGAATTGAGGAGGGGCCAGGTGCGGTGGCTCATACCTGTAATCCCAGCACTTTGGGAGGCTGAGGTGGGCGGATCACGAAGTCAAGAGATCGTGACCATCCTGGCCAACATGGTGAAACCCCGTCTCTACTAAAAATACAAAAATTAGCTGGGCATGGTGGCATGTGCCTGTAGTCCCAGCTATTCAAGAGACTGAGGCAGGAGAATTGCTTGAACCCGGGAGGTGAAGGTTGCAGTGAGCCAAGATCGTGCTGCTGCAGTCCAGCCTGGCACCTGGTGACAGAGTGAGACCCTGTTTAAAAAAAAAAAAAAAGAATTGAGGGGGGGAAAAAGACCAAAAGTATTATAGAAAATGGGAAAATGATATGAAGACAATTCACAAGACATTAAAAATAGCTCTGAGATGAGCTGAACATAAAAAGATACTCAACTTAAATGTAAATTAAAACTATATTGATATACCACTGTTTACCTATCACACTGGAAAAATTCTAAAACATAAAAGTACATAAAACATACAATCTGTTGGTGAGGCTCTGAAGAAATAGACACTTTTATACACTCTTGGTAAATATTAAAACATGATATAAACTCAACAGAAAGGAATTCATCAATATCTAACAAAACTACACATGTACTTAATCTTTAATCCAGAAATCCATTTCAAGAAATTTACCTTCAAGAAAAAATAAGCACAAAGTTTACTGCAGCAATATTTGTAATTGCAGATACTAGAAACAATTGAAATGTCCACACATGGGGGAGTGTTGAATAAAATATGGTACAGACAACACAACAAAGTCTTATGCAGCTAATAAAAAAATAAGGAAGCTTTCTGTGACATGATATGAAGCAATTCCCAGTATACACTTAAATGAAAAGGGAAAGTGCCAAAGTATATATGGCGTATGTTACTTTTTGTGTAAAAAAAGAATAACAATTTAAAAGCATATATATAGTAACTTTTCAAAAAGGAATATAAATAAAATAAACCAAAAACCAGTGCAACTGGTTACCTACAAGGGGTAATCGAGATTAGATTGAAACGATGCGTGGAGTGTTTTTTTCTTTTAGAAACATGTTAATGTCCTACATATTAAATATATATAATGAAATTAATGAAGATATAGAGAAAACTGAATATAAAAACAAAGCCAACTGTATTTCAAGCAAATAATATTACTATTTCAAAAGGTGGAAAAAGCTAACCCAAGTAACTTTTGGACACGATACTTGAAATATATACTTTCAGTCTAGGGGGCCAAAAAAAAAAAGAGCTGCCAATAAATCTTGAACTCATTTCAGCAAGTTTATTTTTCTTAGTGGTTTGGCAGCCACTTTCTGAAAGGAGTTTTTGTACATTATATGATGGAGCAAATGGGCAGATGCTTTGTTGTTGGGAGCCATAGTTCTTACTACGGAAGAAAAGAGACAAAAATAGAAAGGACAAACAGGAAAGAACTTTGTAGGATTGTACAGGTACTAGCAAGATCAATTTAAACTCATGATTTCTAATACATATTTCCCAACTCCTTCTGCTGCAAAAGTCTAGAAGTTATGACCTCCTAACCACTAGGGGGACATTTAGCTTTTAGATCCTGGTGTCCCAATACTGTTCCCCACTAAAAGGAACCACGGTTTCTTAGAGAAATGGCTGATTCCTGGTTTCTTAGAGAAATGGCTGATTCCTGGGCTAGGGCAAGGAAGGTGTGAGATAAACCTGGAATATTCTATTGTGCCAAAAAAGTGAAGAAATGTTGCCAAATTAATAGCGATTGAAAAACCACATCAGAAAGCTTTAAGGAGCTTCTTAAAATATCTTCACTTCTATACCTCAAAGAAAACTCAATTTCAACTTGTGTAAAAGGAAGACTTCTTTATGTTTCTCCCTACACCTACTCCTTTATTTCAGTTCAAAGCACTTATATCCACCAGTGAAACAAATCTTAATTGTCTTTCTCTTTCTCTCACGACCCAGCTGATTTAATAATATAAACATTTTAAATTTTTCTCTCATCTTCTGGGTCCGACAGATCTAAAATTGCCAGATCAATTTCATCTGTTACTTATGGACATGTTAGTGACATGAGAATGGTATCAACTGTATAATTAATATAAACAAAGCTTATTGTTTTGGCTAAAAGTCAAATATAGAACAATATTTTAGAATCAGCCCTCAAACATATTGAACACAGATTACATGAGTATTAAGTATAAAATATTACATTGGCACCTATCACTTTTTGAGTATTTGTATATTTGATGCCCAATTACATATACAACCAAGGTAGAAGTCATAAGTATAGCATAATCTGAATGGCATATCTAAAACAGGAACTAACAAACGTCACCAGATTTAAAATTAGATTTATCTTTGCAGCGATATTATAGACTGTGGAGTATGCCACCTAACTGTTAAAGTGCCAGGAGAGCATGGTGGGTTAAGAACATGGACTGTGGGGACAGACTGCCTGAATTTGATTCCCAATTCCACAACTTTATAGTTGTGCGAGCTTTCTGTAAAATGTAATAATTTCTTGTCTCAGGAATATTGTAAAAATTAACATCTGTTGGTAATGTGAAACACAGTACATTCCCTGACACACCAAGAAATCATGATGATGATGATGGTGATAATAATGAATTCTATTAGGATAATGGCAATCTCTCTCACCCTCTCCTCTAGAAAAACAATGCTTAATCTTGGTCTCAACGGGCTAAAGAGTTTTGGGTTATGGATTCTATAGAAGCTCAACACACACCTGGAGAGCCATGGCAATAACACTAAGAGTTACCTTTTATTGAGTACCTGCTGCTTTACATACATTACATATTTAAGCATCTCAATAACCTAGCAAGATAGGCATTATCAACTTCACTTTACAGATAGGAAATAATAGAAGATATAGTGGTAAAGCTAGGAACCATACCCAGATTATCCATATAAAAATTCAATCAGTCACAATGACTAACTGATTAATCTGACAATGATGTATTTGCCATTCAAGTAAAAGGAGATAAATGGAGGACCCATCCATGCTACCTAGTATAGTCATCCTTCCCACATATCTGGTGGGACAAGGATAAGTAAGTCACCTCCTTTCTGACAGATTTACTAGTATCTGTGGTAAACAGCTTAAAGAGCTTCAAAATAAACATCTGTGCAATTAGGAGTTGAAAGTCTTTTGATTCTGTATATATGGCAACAAAATGAAAATTTTTATTTTTGACAAGATAGACAATTCAGAAGCATGTAAAGAATGGCATTTTCCTTTTGGAAAAAAAACCCTAAAGTACCACTAGTTAAAGTTGGGCTGTCTGAAGCCTATCTACTCTGCTCTGAACTCAGAGAACAGGAAAGTTCTGTTCCCTTAGATTTTAAAGGATCCTCTCTTTTGCCAACATCAAGCATTCATAACTAGCTGGCTTTCCTTGCTAACCAAATTTATCAGTTTCTCATCTAGAGATCCTTCAGCCCACATAGCTCATTCAGGGACTCCTTTCCAGTGTTGCCACATTTTAAATATACTTGACCATGATACACTTAGTCCCAAATATACAGCACAGTCAATTATCCCCTGCCTTTCAAGAAAACACTACTCTTTTAAAAAAAGAAAGAAAGAAAGAAAAGATTAAGGCTTTAAATATTTTTGTTGGGAGGCAGTGTGGTACAGTAAAACAAAATAAAATAAAAATGTGTTTTTGAATTAGAAAGCCTGGATAGGAATCTTGCTCTACCACTTTCTAAGCACCTGACCAATCTCTCAGTCAACCAGTCTCTTAGAGTTCTGATTCCTTAGTCATCTGTGAGGATTAAAAAATATTGACTATAATAAAAGTGTTGTAACAAGGGTTAAATGAGTTGGTTTACAACAGAATCAACTAGAATAATGCCTACCACGTAATAGATAAGCAGTATACTCAGCTCACCTCACCAACATTTACTGAGCTAGGCACTGTGCCAAGTGTTAGAAATAAAAAATAATAAATATTTATTGAACACTTACTATATGTGAAACTCTGTTCCAAGCACTTAATAATCTCTGTGCTAAGAAGAGTTAGTCTTTTTAAAGTAAAAGTATCCCGTTTGTGAACCCACAGTTAACATTAAGTAACGACGTGTTCTATCAGAGTATGAGCAGTGCCAGGAACGTATTCAAGAGTAAGTGCATGGTTTTGCTCAGGTGCAGTTAGTTTTGAAGAGGCTCACCAGGTTTGCACCAGACCTTGAACTTCAAACTGGATTTCACTGGGCAAACAAGAGAAGGGGGGCATTCTAGACAGAGGGAAGTTCCTGGCTCTGTGGCTTAATTATCAAGTGGGAAGGCACTGACAAGAGCACAGTCTGGCATTAGATGCTATGAAGGGCCCAGCATCTAACCTGAACACACACACAGGCTTCACCTTTGCCTATCTCTGTTCTTTCCACTGAAAAAAGAGCAAAGTTATGAAACTAGTAAAAACTGAAAATGCACTTTTTTAAAATATGTAATTTTCCACTTGAGGTATTTTTTCAAAAAATATAGTAAAAAATAGATGCCGTTGCTTTAAATATAATCAATGAGAAAAAAATGGTTGATTTGAAAACTATTACCAGAATCCTTCAGCATACAGCCACTGCAAATACGCAGCTACCTAACTCAAACAACAAATATATTCATACACAATTATAATAAAATTTCTGGAGTTACATATATCTCTACAAATACCACACAATTTCATTAGCATTAATGGTAGTCTAATGAATGCTAAGGGGCTTAATAATGATTTGTGGCCTAATTTAAAATATTATGTACTTCCTATTTATTCATACTGTGAGAGTAGAACTTTATCACTTTTTACATCATTTCTTTTCAGTGACAAATGTTATTAAGTGACGATCCATTATACTCTCATCTAAGGATTTAGTCAACATTTTATCTAGTTCTGTAGGTTTACAGAATTTGTGTTTTGCTTAGGAAATGCTGCTAAACATAAAGCTTGATAATCAGTCACAAACCGGTGTGTTCATATGTGTTTTTAAAATTCCTTTAGGTTAACAAAAAGAAATGTCTGCCATTTTTTTTCATAGTACACCCCCAATTCAGCCCAAGGCATTTGAGAAATCTCAGCAAGAGCAACAGTCATGAGGAAACTTTAAGTATTGAGAAATTGCTGACCCTAAAAGTTGCCTGCTTCAAGAGTTTGGAATTCTGAATCATGATATTTAGAAAAGAACACTAGAAAGAGACAATTATCAAACAAGATGATATGGATACTTTCTAACAAGTGTCTGAAGTCCTTGTTTTTACAGTAGAATCTAAATCTACTATAAGCCTAAATACAGTAAAGTATACTTAACAGATATTGTAGGGTAACTGATGACCTGCTAGAATGGCACATCAGTTAAGGGTTCCTGCTCCAGATTCAGACATGTACAGATGGTTCCAGCTCCTTTACCTTCTTCCAGTTGTTTAACCTTGTTAACTGATGTTTACATTATTTAAGCCTTGTTTTTTTCTTTTATAAACTGAGAGATGTTGAGTACAATAATAAAATTCACTTAATTATACTATTTTCTAAGTCATACGTTTTTATTCTTCAAACCTCACAGCAAAACTCAAACTAATTTTATTTCCCTTTTTACATAAAAACATTTGTAGTTCTTGATGCTTTTATAATTTAATGAGATCATTCATAAACGTTGCTAGCAAAAAATGGTACATACTAAACGCTTAATAAATATCAGCTATTATCATTAGGATTTAAATTTTTAAAATAATGACTTTAGTAAAGGAAGAAATGTTAACTTATTTAACAGCATGCAAACTTAATTCAACATTTTACTGAAAATATTTAGAGAATTTTCAGTTAGCATTTTGAATATAATCACATAAGATCTGACAAATTTTATCTAAACTGATTTCTCCAAAGAAGTTTTGTTATACAAAGCACAGTCAAAGGGCTTCTTCCTAGCAAAAGGATTTGAAATATATCAAAAATAACACGACAATGGATATACTTAACTCCTATTTTCAGGATACTCCATCAATGACTAAAGCAGAAATATAATTTTCTTGAATAAGACACCAATTATTTGTTTTTAGGATAATTATGAGCAATTACCTGCAAAAATACATCCCTCCCTTAGAATAAAAATGCCACCAGGGCCCATGGGAAGCCCTAGGAAAGACTGCCTGATGTCATTTATCCCAGGTATAAATAGAATGAAACATTTCTAAAGAGCTAATAGCTTTCAGCTGAAAGGGTAGAGGTTCTGCATTACGGTTGTTGCTGGACAAGAGAAACTCTAAGGGAACCTTTGCCACATCTTTTCCAGGATCCCATAAACCAGTCATAAAGTAAAACTCTTGGAAAAGAAGTAAGAACTTTACATGACTGAGGGATCAGTAATGGTTAACCTTTAATAATATTTAATAACAAGAATATAGCATGTTCTGTCACCTATAATTAATCCCTGCAAAGGTTTCTTTGGTTAAGTGTGGCATCCAGGGTTCTACATATGTTCATTAAATCAAACTGTGCTGCTAAAATCTTGGCCATCCATGGTTCTTGGTCCTGGCAACACATTAGAATCACTGAGGAGATTGTTAAAGAAAGCCCATGCTTGGGACTCAGTCAGATCTATTTTATCAGAACCTCTCAATCCTTGGACTCAGGAACAAGTCCTAAGAAAGATAAAATTCTAAAAACTGATACTCATGTGTACATAGGTCATAACATAAATGCTATCCTTTTGTGATAGCACCCTATTATTTTATGTTTTCAATTTCTTTTTTGGTTGATCATTTTTAATACGCATGGTTTCCATTCTCTGCTTGCTCTATTATGTGGCGGTCTCGGCAGTCTAATGATAACTTGTTATGTCTGCAGACTCTTACAGTGAATTTTTTACACCACTACTTACTATAGTAGAAAGGATTCAAATGTCAAACTAACATGCTTTTGGTCCAAGATAAGTAGTAATTATTCCTATTCTTTTTTAGGCAAATTGTATATAACTATGTCTTCATACATTTATTTTTTCAGTTACAAATTTGAAAAAATTAGGAGTTTGGTTTAAAAAGATTTTCTTTTGTTAACAATCCTGTAAAGAGTTAAGCAGTGCCATAGACATTCAGAATTTGATACAAACTAGTTTTTCTTTTCCTTTTTTCCAACATGGCTGACCACAAACCTTGGATGCCAATTCTTCTTAGAAAGAAGATCAAAGTTACTGTCAAATGGACAAGTTTCTAATGGAAAATTGGGAGAACAGAGCCAGGACCTTTTGGAGTGCCCATGGGAAGAAGCTGGGGTGCACAAAAGAAAAGCAGGTAGACTCTGGCAGCGATCAACTCCCAAAAAACACAGGGCCCCACCCCTGCAACCCAGGGCAATGTTATTGGTGGCAATTTGGGAATTTCCCAGGGACAGAGAACTCAATGGGCAGCTCCTGCAGGTCTTTCCATACTCCCCTCAGACCAAAACTGAGATGGAGGTCACCATAGGTTGTGCACCAGTGGTGGGTCTCTGCTCTGCACAGGGATTCTCTGCCCTTGAGTCTCTGTAGCACTAGATCCCATGGCAAACATACCACATAACCTGTTCTGACTTTGAAAAGCCCAGGGACCAGCAAGTTCCCAGGGAGCTGTGGAACCCCAGGGTAGGCCATCTATAATAGAGCGGGGCAAAACCTGCCACAACCCCTTTGGGACAAAGGAAATGTGAGCACAATCCCAATTGCTAAAGGGGGCAACACCATGTCAAGAAATGGACATGGAGGGGGGGTCATCTCTGGCAATGCCCTCACATCCCATACGCTGTTGAAGATGCAGCAGTGGTTCTTTCCACTGGGGGCCAGCACAGGTACTTGAAGAAAGAGTTCATGTTTTACAAGACGGTTTCATCCTGCTGAAAGTGAGTCTATGCCACTTAGGCTTACATAAAGGGTGGGGCCAAATTCCCCATCCCTACACAGAACAGCAGTGTCCCAGCAATGGAGGACAGGCAAGTCATGGACTTCCCTGCCCTAGACTCGGGGAAGAGGCTCTGCCCCAAGACCATTTTGGTAGTTGCCTTCAGAGGGGCATATCCATAACCTACATACAGCCACACTATGGCTGGGAACCAAAGGACAAAATCTTTATAAACTGAAGGTTATGAGCCCCATGATAGGGCATGACAGAAAAGTAGATCACATTCCTGCCAGTACTGGATAAGGACCTAGTGCCCCTCCCCACCCCAACCCCCAGCCCCTGACCCCAAAGGCCTCAGCACATACCAACACAATCTCTTCCTGCCACTCCCCTGTCAGAGCAGGTGCTCCTTTCTACTGGACATCAGCCTAACTGAGGGCAAGCTGGTTCTTAAGTGCCACCTACTGGATTGCAGCCTGAACTGTGCTATCAAATAAAAAGCCCGCTACCAGAAAGGCTTAGTGCTACTCCACAAAATAAACTTCCTGAGACTTCTGCACCCTCAGCCTCACATAAGATAGTGTGTCAGCTCATATATCCAATACATTGCTACAACAAGCAGCATCTAAGAAAGCTACTACACCTAAGGAATCCAGGGTCTTGGTCCCCTGAAAACACTCAGAAACAAAGTCAAATGATCAAATGATCACACACAACATACACCAGTCATACCCTCAGGGGGGAAAAAAATGTTTAAGTATTGCCCAAACAATAGGAAATTCAAAAATAAGAAGCAGCAGCTCCTTCAAATAAAAAGGAATCAGCCCAAGAACCCCAACACTACAAAAATAATGTCTTTATGCCTCCAAAGAATTGCACCAGCTCTATAGCAATGGATCCTAACCACGTTGAAAACTTTGAAATGGCAGATTAAAGAAACAAAAATATGTATTGCAAGGAAACTCAATGAGATCCAAGAGAAATTTAAAATCCATTTCAAAGAAACCAGAAAAACAATGCAGGATATGAAACATGAGATAGCCATATTAAGATAAAACCAAATAGAACTTTTGGAATTGAAAAATTCACTAAAGGGAACATCAAAATACACTTGGAAGCAGGCTGGGTGCCGTGGCTCACACGTGTAATTGTAGCACTTTGGGAGGCCAAGGTGGGCAGTTCACCTGAGGTCAGGAGTTCAAGACCAGCTCTGTTAGTAAGGCAAAACCCTGTGTCTACTAAAAATACAAAAATTAGCCAGGTGTGGTGGCATGCACCTGTAATCCCAGGTTCTCAGAGGCTGAGGCAGGAGAATCACTTGAACCCAGGAGGCAGAGGTTATAGTAAGTTGAGATCTCCACTGTACTCCAGCCTGGGCAACAGAGCGAGACTCCATCTCAAACACACATACACACACACACACACACACACACACACAAAGTTTTAATAATGGACTACACCAAGTGGAAGACAAGATTTCAGAGCTTGAAGACCAGCCTTTCAAATTAACCAAGTTAGTCAAAAATAAAGAATCTGAAAAATGAACAAAGCCTTTGACAAACATGGAATTATGTAAAGCAACAAAACCTATAGACTTATTGTCATTCTTGATGGGGAAGAGAAAGAAGTAAGCAAATTGGAAAACATATTTGAAGCAATAAATTTCCCTAAGCTTGCTAGAGAGGTTGACATCCAAATATAAGAAACTCAGAAAACACCTGCAAGATACAAGATGGCATATAGTTCATCAGACTATGCAAGGCCACCACCAAAGAAAACAATCTGAAAGGCATCTAGAGAAAAGGGCTAAATTACCTATAAAGGAAATCCAATCAGACTAATAGAGGACTTGTCAGCAGAAACCTTACAAGCAAGAAGAGATCAGGGGCCTACGTTTAGTCCCCTTAAAGAAAATAAAAATGCCAGCCAAGAATTTCATATTTTGCCAAACTAAGCTTCATAAATGGAAGAGAAGTAAAGTCTTTCCCAGGCAAGTAAACACTAAGAGAATTTGTCACCACCAGACCTGCCATACAAGAAATACTCAAAGGAATTCTAAACACAGAAACAAAAGAATAATACTTGCTATCATATAAGCACACAAAAGTATAAAGCTCAGAGATCTTATAGAGCAATTACACAATTGAGACTAGAAAACAACTACCGAACAATGCTCAAATATCAAATTTATAGAAACAAAACCTCAAATATCAATGTTAACCTAGAACATAAATGGCCTAAATGCTTCACTTAAAGGACACCTGCTGAAGTCAAGAAACCCATCTCACATGTAATGACAACCACAGGCTCAAAGGAAAGGAATAGAGAAAGATCTAGCATGCACATGGCAAATTAAAAAAAAAAGCAGATATTGCTATTCTTGTATGAGGAGAAGCAGACATTAAACCAAGAAAAGTAAAAAGAGACAAAGGAAGGCATTAAATAATGATAAAGGGTTTCATTCAACCAGAAGATTAACTATTCTAAATAAATGTGCACTCAATGTCGGAGCACCCAAGTTCATAAAACAAATACTACTAGACCTAAGAAAAAAAGATGGTTATACAATAATAATGGGGGACTTCAACACCCCACTGACAGCACCAGACAGATCACCAAGGCAGAAAACTAACAAAGGTATACTCTGGACTTAAGTCAGACTCTTGACCAAATGGACCTAACAGACATCTACAGAATATTCCACTCAACAACACAGAATATACAATTTTCACATCTGTACCTGGAACATTCCTCTAACTTGACCACAGTCATAAGTCACATCTCATTACGATAAAAAAAAATCAAAATCATATCAAGCATCTTCTCAGGTCATAGTGAAATAAAATTAGAAATCAAGAACAAGAGGAATTCTCAAAACCACACAAACATATGGAAACAACAACATGCACCTGCATTTTGGATTAACAAAATTAATGCAGAAATTTTAAAAAAAAATTTGAAACATGAAAATCGAAACAAAACAACCAAAACCCCTGGGATAGGCACTTCAATGAATATCAGAATTACATGGACCTGAAAGTGAAAGAAATTTCTTAAAGAAAAAACTTCTTGAGATACTAATTTTAAAAGAGAAGTGCCAGCCAGGCACAATGCCTCACATCTGTAGTCCCAGCACTTTGGGAAGTCAAAGAGGGGGAATCACTTGAGGTCAGGAGTTTAAGACCAGCCTGCCCAACATGATGAAAACCCATCTCTAAGTAATACAAAAATTACCCAGGTGTGGTGGCAGGTGCCTGTAATCTCAGCTACTTGGAAGGCTGAGGCAGGGAGAATTGCTCAAACCCAGGAGGCAGAGGTTGCAGTGAGCCAAGATCGTGCCACTGCACTCCAGTCAGGGAGACAGAGTGAGACACTAAAAAAAAAAAAAAAAAAAAAATGTAGAGAGCTTTGGATCCTCAACCATTCATTTGTGTCTGATGAAGATGGCCCAGAACTGTCTTTGTAGGGAGTAGGATAAGGAGTTGGCATCTCCCATAGGACTCCCTGAGTCCACTTTGGTAAAGAGATGGAACAGTAATGTATCAGTCTTGGTTAGGTTCCTTCGCTTTCATTAGAGGATTTTAAAACTGTTTGTTTGCACGAGTTGATTTAAAAAGTCAATCTATTTGCTTTTAATCAGCAAAATCACTCTGTTCTCTAAGACCATACCAGAGAATGACTTCCTGAGTGCCTCCATTTTCTTATCAAAATCAAAGGTTCAGAAAGTAACATTTCCAGAGGATGGTACAGCAAAGGATATGTAGTTTATTCATCTCTGTAATTTGCCTACAATTTAACCCCAGACCAAACCAAAACATCACGCATTAAGCTGAATATTTGGACAGTGTTTTTTTGTTGTTGTTTTTGTTTTTGGCAAATCCCTCTACTCCTGTAAAATTGCTTTTACTGGATTGAGCTTTGTTGTGATGTCCTCTGCATCTTACTTTCTACTGGTTTTATTGCCGAGATATATTGAAGTTGCCTCAGCCTAGCCCTTCATAAGCCCCATAGGAGAAGAGTTCTTTGGACTTTAAGGGCAAGAAAGAGCTTTGATGCCCCTAATTAAATGGCATATCCTTATTGTATGACAAGATCATGCAAGTCTCATGAATACCTGGTCATGTTAATTTAATTCCATTGAAATTATTTTCATTTTTATTTTTACTTTTTAAATCACTTGACATATATTTGAAATAACACTGTAAAAGACTCACTATTAAAGTGCTTTCATTTAATTATACATATTTTCTATGTTTTCAGAAAGATAAACTACACTATGGCCTCTGTGGGTTCTTGCCTCTGCAAGAATCAAGTCTTTTTGGAAGTCCCAAAGGGGCTAACAGGGAAGCATCAAGCCACTTAGTAAGAGGGTCTTCCAATTTTAATGTAATGTCACCTCAGCTCATCTCCCAGCAGCATAACTTTATTGGCTGGCTGCCTTTGATCAACTTGGGTCCTCATGGTTTTCCTTATCAATGATGCTGAAACTGGAAATTTCTAATATTGCTCTGTGACTGCTCTTTGTCCAGCACCCATTTCTGTCCTGTGCCATCTAACCCTAAACTATGCCATCAACTACACAAGCTGCCTCTACTCTGATCAACGTGGCAAACAAAAAGAAATGAGTTAAAGGAAAAACAAGCAAGATTCACAAACCTACGACAAAAGGAAATCAATCCTAAAACAGATATTTTAACCTGATAACTTCTAGAAATCCAAATTGCATCATATTTGTACTTATGAATTGCATATTTGTACTTAGGAATTTTATTTAGTATGCAAAATATGAAAATGTCATTTAGAAATTTCAGGTACACTGAATTCATTAGCAGATATATTCTAATGAACATGTTCTCTTTTCTCTGGATACTAACCTTTATAAAAAACTATTGTGAAATAGGTAATTCTCAATTACCAGAGCATAAAGCATGGCCTCTTATGATTATTCAAAAACTTCTTGTTTTTAGGCCACAGAGCACATATACATACTTGCCATCAATGTGTGAGTGGAAGGAAAATACATTCTTACATAAGGTCAAAAGAAACATTAATAGAAAAATAAATATGCTTCTAAAAACAACTCTCAAGTGAGCTAAATTATTTAAGAATTTTATTTCATATTTTTTAAGCTTCTTCATGAAAATGGTGATTCAAGAGCTACTTCTCAACTCGTTCCATGATGCCAAAGTCAAACAGTACAGAAAAACTACAGAACAATATGCTTTATGAATATTGATGCAAACATCCTCAACAAAATATTAGCAAACCAAATTCAATAGCATCTTTAAAAGTTCGTACACTGAGGGGGAGTTATTCCTGGAAATGCAAGGGTGGTTAAACATATGAAAATCAATTAATGTAAGATACCATATTAACAGAATGTAGGGGAAAATATGATAATCTTAATGTAGAGAAAGTATTTTACAAACTTCAACACTTTCTCATGACAAAAACACACAAAAACTAGGAACAGAAGGAAACTACCTCAACATCATTAAAAGTTGCTTTTATTCAAAACATGTCTAGATTAATCATCTATATCAAGGAAACTGGGCTGATTTCAAAAATTCCCATAAGGAGTACTTACCTGCCAATATTTTCTTGAACTGTCTAAACCATATGTCACAGTGGTCTTCACTTAAATTAATAAGATCAAGTGTAGAATTCTTTAGTTTATTTTGCTGCTTTTTCAAGCAAATGAAGAGTGTGATACCTAATAAAGTACCACTTCTCTGCTGTTTAACAGAACAACGCCGTTTCAGTTTCACAGAGAATATGTCTTTGAGTTCAATAAATTCTTCTTTACATAGCCAGTCATACTTAGAATCACCTGAAAAAAAATTAAATTTTTCAATTAAAACCATTGTATCCCACAGATATTGGGACCTACCAGAGGGTAAAAAGTGGGTGAAGGGAAGGGATCAGGAAAAATAACTAATGGGTACTAGGCTTAATACCTGCCTGATAAAATAATCTGTACAACAAACCCACATGACACAAATTTACCTATATAAGAAACTTGCACGTGTAACCCTGAACCTAAAAGTTAAAAAAATAGGCCGGGTGCGGTGGCTCACACCTGTAATCCCAGCACTTTGGGAGGCTGAGGCGGGTGGATCATGAGGTCAAGAGATCGAGACCATCCTGGTCAACATGGTGAAACCCCATCTCTACTAAAAATGCAAAAATTAGCTGTGCATGGTGGTGCATGCCTGTAATCCCAGCTACTCAGGAGGCTGAAGAGAATTGCCTGAATCCAGGAGGCGGAGGTTGCGGTGAGCCGAGATCGCGACATTGCACTCCAGCCTGGGTGACAAGAGCGAAACTCTGTCTCAAAAAATAATAATAATAAAAGTTAAAAAATAAAATGAACTACTGCTAAGAAAAAAATGTGTCTATATCTTAAGTGTATGAATAATAGTTGAAACCAAAAAATACCTTTATCATTTGTAATTTTATGGATTGCCCTTTATGCCAGTCCCTATATGAGACGGAAAGGGAAAAAGAAAAAAAAAATTGGGTTTATTTTGTCAAGAATTAGATTAAAAATAGAATAAATAGAAGACAGTCCCTTCCACACAGGCCTACAACATTCAACATCGGAGGATAGTCAATTTATGAAGAATTCCAATAACATAAACAGAGAGACATTTTAGTAATAAATTGGTATCACATGAGGAGCTTTTTGGTACTAAGGATAAAATAAAGAAACAGAAAAAATAGTAGATAGAATTCACTAACAGAAGTGAATTTATGACAAATTGTTGAAGGCAGCCTTAATGAAAAGGAAATATACATTCCCATTAAAGTAACACATACAAAAAGGAAGCAGAAATACAATTATTGTGAGCAGGAAATATTATAAACTCTGTGAATCTAAAAGGAAATAAATAGCTCCCTGAATCTATCCATAATCAGACTTAAAAAAAATACTGGCATTAAATTTTCATGACTTATCTTTAAACTATCGGTCAGAAAATAATTATTGTGGAAAAGATCATTTCAATTGACTCTCAAAGTGGATGTGTTTTAGACATTAAAAAAAGACTTCCAAATCTTCTGCATTGGCCAACATGGGATAATAGAAACTAGTTTCACCTTTCACCTAAAACCACAAAAGCACATAAGATACATGAAACAGCAGTTTTCAGACAATGGACATCAGGTTGCACAGGACAGTGAAGCTGAAGAGGGGGAAAACAAAGTGAACCCTATGATAGCCCCAGACTATTGCCTGCTGAGAGTTTCCAGGTCACAGGACAGACACAAGAATCCTGGTGGGGCCTGGTGGTCTCCCTGAGTAAAGGAGAACTTTGGGTTTAGGAAGGCCAAGGTGACTAAGACCACACTGTGCAATTTACTACAGAAGATAAGGTGAACAGTGAACTCTAGATTTGCAGATATCCCCTTGAGACTTTAGCTGAAAGTACTGACCAGTAGATGTGTCAAACCAGGTAAGAACTACTGAAAGAATTAACAGAACAATACTCAGAGATGACACAGGTGTTCCCACCAGCCAAAGGGGAAAAACATGAAAATTCAGATGCCATTAGTGAGCTGACTAAAGGCTGCTGTGATTCCACCAAACAAAGCTTAAAAGCAAGCCTCTCAAAAGGATGACACTGTTTCCAGGTAACTACATTCTAGAACAATGCCAAAAAATATTTACAGAAATTTTTTTTTTAAATCCAGCAACTCTGCACAGTATCACTCACCTAATCCAAAATCACTAGACACGTAAAGAAGCAGAAAATATATGAACCAAAATAGGAGAAAAAGTTATCAGTAGAAACAGATACAGAAATGACTCAAGTACTAAAAATAACAGAAAGCAGAGACTCTCAGCTTTTGAGCCCTTTAAGTACAAACAATGTTATCTTTCAATTGGAGTAAGGATGTTCCTGTGCTCAATAAGAGGGGTGGGGGAGGAAGGGAGGAAGGAAAAGCAAAAGCCGGGGAGGAGGAGGGAAACATGGGAGAAAGGGGGAACCGGGAGGGGGAGCAAAATGAGAAGGCTTTTTCTCAATTATTGTAGTCATGGGATAGGGTAATGCTAAGCATTTTCAGGCCTTTTATTTCGTAGAAGACTCACATTTCAGGTTTTCTCCTGGTCCACTTCTAGAGTTAGCCAGTGACCTAAAACTCAACACCCACAAAGAATCAATTTAACAGGTCTCTCACCATTTAATCGGTAAAGTTAAAGTATTTTATGAAATGCTCTGCATGTCTTTAGAAAAGGAATGGTTTGCCCTTCCCCTGGTCAGTAAATACGCATTGTTTAACGGACATCAGTAAAACTTTTCTCTAGTGCAGCAGTTCCCAGACTCTTTAGTCTCAGGCCCCACCATGTACCCTTAAAGACTGAGGGCCGCAAATAACTTTGGTTTATGTAGGTTATATCTTTCTATACTTATTCTATTCAAAATTAAAACCAGGAGTTTGTAAAGGACAAAAATGCAAAGCACAAAGCACACACTCCATTAGGACAAGGCTATTACCACACATTCCATAACTTCTGAAAAACTCCACCATATCCTTGGAGAGAAGTAGATTGAAATACATTTTTAGCAATATTATGAAAACTTGTGATGTCACCAACCCTGAGAGTCCCTGGACCACACTTTGAAAATGCTATTTTAACACATTTTAGATTGTTTGTTCCTCCTGATCATATTATAAAGTTACATTAACAAAAATTCTTGTTTCATTTTAATACTCATACTTGTCACAGACTAAACAAAGTCCCTTCAATCTAGTTCTTTTGTTACAAACTATAGATGTCTTTGAAAGCAGCCTTACTCTCTTATAAAAACATAGTGTTTCAACTTCATCTGGATTCCTCAAGAAGTCCCGATTCCTTTAAGGAAGAATATATTACAAATCAAAAGCTGAATAGTATGGCATTATATACAAAGGAAACCAAACTCAGTAAGAGCAAATCATCAGTGATACACTTGCATCTGGTCAACTTATGACCAGTTATTTGCACCTGTTGAGCAAGGAGGCTTATGGCCAACGTCCCCAGAACACTTGGAAGAGACCAGGGAGGTCTTACACCCTTCCTCTGCCTTCAAGAATAACAGCAAGCAGGCTTACCAATGGTCATGAAAAATGCTCACTCTGATGGACTACATGGAAAATAGTGTCCTATGAAGTTTAAGGAAGCTTGTCTTCCACATGGGGGTGTTGCTTGGCATCTGCTTCACATTGCTGAATGCATATAGATAAAATGTATCATTTACCCACCTAACTTGTGGGCTTGGTTATATTTGTGGGTGTTTTCCAAAAATCAACTAGTGAAACAACAGAACTGAATATCTTTCCATTTCTTTTTTTTTTTTTTTTTAAGACAGAATCTTCTTATGCTGGCCCAGCCTAGAGTGGAGTGGCTATTTGCAGGCATGGTCATGGTGCACTACAGCCCTGAATTCCTGGGCTCAAGTGATCCTCCTGCCTCAGTCTCCCTAGTAGCTGGGACTACAGGTGTGCACCATTTGACCCATCTCACTTTCGTATTTTTTTTTAAGAGTTGCCTCTACACATGCTTTGCCTTATTCTAACTGGTTGTCTATTTTTTTCTTACCAATTCTTAAAGCCCTTCAAATAATCTTGAAATTATTCCCTTATTCTATACATTGCAAATCACTTCTTCTAGGCTAATTTTATAATATTAGTTATGATCTTGTACCACATATAAATTTATAGTTTCTTCTTATGTAGTCAAACCTAAAACAATAATAGCACAAAAGGAAGCAAGCCAGAAGTGAGAGGGGGCAAACAGCTACTGAGAGAAAGAAATAATGAAAGTGATGAAATAAACTCTTTTCACTTTTCATTGAAGTCCTGCACTTTAGTCTGAATTTCACGTTTGTGCTTTACTTAACAATTCAATGACTATTGCAAAGTAAAACATCTTGTAAAGTGCAAATTTAAAGATACTAAACCAAGTGCCAACATCATACTCATTACTGAAATCCAGAAGGATTTCCAAAAACAGCTCAAGAATACCTATTACCAATTACTCATACTATTCAATTATTCTAGACATCCTCGTCAATACATAAGAAAAGTGAAATAAAAGACAGTAATTGATGGTTAGGGGAGAAGAGGATCTGAAACTGTAACTATTTAAAGGTGTTATCACTTTTTTTTTTTTTGTAAAATCCAAAGTAATAAACTTAAAGCCATTAGGCCTAATCAAAAAATGCAGCGAGGAAGCTGGTTATAAATATGTCTACATCCAAGAAGAAGGCATAACGGAGTTAAAGAGATTCCCATATCAATTAGCAAGTTATGTCTAGGAATAAACTTAGCGAAATGATTCTAGACTTGTGTGGGATAAAGAGCCATTCAAAATCTACTGAGAGACAATGAATTGAATAAGTGGAGATACAACAAGTTCCAAGATTACATATTTTCCATGCCAGTAATCTCTTTATTAAAAACTACTTATAATAGAACTTCAATCAAAATCACATTTTTTTTTGATGTAAGGAATGGACAAGGAATCTCATTAAATTATTTGAAAATTTTTTTGAAATAAATATATTACATTAAGAAAATGATTTAAAAGCAATGAGGGAGCCAGGCGTGGTGGCTCGTACCTCTAATCCCAGCACTTTGGGAGGCCGAGGTTAGCAGATCACCTAAGGTCAGGAGTTCAAGATCAGCCTGGCCACCATGGCAAAATCCTGTCTGTATTAAAAAAAATTACAAAAATTAGCCAGGTGTGATGGCGCACACCTCTAACCCCAGTTACTCAAGAAGCTGAGGCACGAGAATCCCTTGAACCCAGGAGGTGGAGGTTGCAGTGAGCTGAGATCGCACCACTGCACTCAAGCCTGGGTGACTGAGCAAAACTCCATCTCTAAACAAACAAACAAAAAGTAATGAGGGGGAGTAGATGCCCTATCAGATATATTTGGTAAAGCTATAACAACAAAAATATCTAGAAATAGAGAAACGAATAGATCAGGAAACTACACATTTAAAAATTCACTGATGTGATCATGGTAGCATCTAAGCTTAGCTAGAAATAGCAAAGGATGATTTAAAACTGATTAATCTTTTGTAAAGAAAATAGAGCCTTATTTCATAATATATGCCAGTATTTATAGATTAGAAATTTATGTAACCATAAATAAAAAATCCCTAAGACACAAAGAAGACAGAGATATGTTTAACATTAAAATTATTTAATACTTATAAAGTCCTAAAGACTCATAAAAAGTTATAAGCAAAGGCCAAATGGACAGAAATGTTTGCAACATATGACAGTTACATAATCTATTTAATCAAGAAAAACACTTTAATGGTAAAGTACATAAAAGACCCAAGCAGGCATTTCACAAAAGAAGAAATGCAAATTGGCCGATGAACATATGAAAAAGTTCAACCTAATTAGTAATCAAAGAAATGCAAATTAAAACAACAAGATACCACTTTTTGCCTTTTAGATTGGCACAAGATCAAAAATAATGCTAAATGATGCTATAACTAAAGGGAAGTAGCCCCAGTGCTATGGGAATGCGAAAAAGGTAATTGCTGAAGAACAAGTGGAAAATATGTATCAAAAGACTTTAAAATGTTAATTGCAGTAATATTTATAACAAAAATATCTGAAGTAATATTCATGTTCTTCAATACGAGAATGGTTGAATAAATCATAGTCAACTTCTGCAGCTCATAAATGAATAAGTGAGATCTTTGTATTCTGGTCTGGAAAGACATTCATGCTAAGAGGTATGAAAAAGTAGAATAAAAGTAAGTTACAAAGTAATCTGAGCGATCCAATTCTGCTTTTATTAAAGGAATTAAAAGAAATCCCAGTGGAAAACACAACAAATTTAAAACTGGTTACCTATTAAATGTCCAATATGAGGTATGAAATATGAGATTAATTTTTTCTGATAAAGCTTCATAAGTTTTCTTTCCTATAATCAGAATTACATTATAATTATTTTTAATGTAGAAAAGGAAAATTCTTTAAAATATACATAGTTTTGATTCAGCAATTTACTTCCAGGAATTTATCCTAAGGGAATAAATAATATGCATATTTAGCTAAAAGAATACTTACCCAAGCATTAGAGTGAAACTTGGAAACAACCTAAATATACAATAATGGAGTATTTATTCTGTAAAAAAAAAAGTATCTTCATATAACAGAAGGCTATTCAGCTATTAAAATGTAGAGGTCGGTGCAATGGCTAATGCCTGTGATCCCAGTGTTTTGGGAAGCTGAGGCAGGAGGATCACTTGAGCCCAGGAGTTTGAGACTAGCCTGGGCAACATAGTGAGACCTCATCTCTACAAAAAACAAAGAAAAGAAGCTGGGCATGGTGGTGCTTTCCTGTGGTCCCAGCTACTCAGGAGGCTGAGGCAGGAAGATTGCTTTAGCTAGGGATGTCCAGCCTCTAGTGAGCTGAGATCGCACTACTGCACTCAAGCCTGAGCAACAGAGTGAGACCCTGTCTCAAAAGTAAATAAAATGTAGAGCTGACTAGAAAGGTGTTCAAAATAGTACAGCGTATTTCCATTACTGTTTTGTATATATTTATAGAATATATAACATATGTGTAATGTTTTCATATGCATATAAGTATGAATATGCATATGAAATTTGAATGGTAATGAGACTGTAAGTTTACTTCGCTTATATAAATGTCTAATTTGTCTCCAGTGAAAATATTTCTGTGATTGATTAAAAAAAGATTGTTTCACCTGCTTATCCTAAAATAGTTTGATTTGTTTTAATTTAAAAAGTTCCATTCCCTAAAAAATAAGGGTAGCTAATACTTAACATGTGCTACACACCAGACATTGCCCTAGACACTTCATTTGTATTATCTAATTTAATCTCTACAACAAAAAGTAGATGCTTTCTCCTAAAAGGGAAGGAACTGAAGAAAGAATGTACGTAACTTGTCTATGGTCATACATCTGGTAGGAACAGATTCATGATTTGAATTTTGGATGGCTGTTACCACAACTCCTTATCAACTGACCCATGTAAAGACCTTCAAGGAAACACTCATTAACCCTCATCTGTTCTGGTTTTTATTAAGATATAAATTACCCAAAAAATACAGATTTTTAAGGTCTAATTCCATGAGTTTTGTCAAGTATATGCACTCACATAATCACTATCCCAATAAAGACATAGAATTTTCCCACTATTCTAGAACGTTTCCTCATGCCACTCTCCAGTAATTCCCTCAGGACCATGATTTTGATTGTTATTATAGCTTAATTTTGCCTTTCTAGAACTTCATATAAATGTAACCATAAAGTATGTGCTTCTTTGTATCTGGTTTATTTTACTCAACTTTAAAGCTTTTAGTTTTATCCACAGTGTTCTCATACATATGTAACTGGATTAGTGTCAAGAAATTATCTATATTAAAAATTATAATATTAATGAAGGACTTAAAAAAAAAAAAACTATTGTATGCCTCTCCTTGGAGGATTTACTGGTCCCACCTTCCTTAATCTCCAACCACTTGCTATTTTTTCTTCCAAATTATTGTTTAAATTATAACTATTTTTTGCAGTTTTATTATAGTATAATTGACCAATAAAATCATACATGTTTATGTATATGTTTATTACAGCATAATTGACCACTAAAAATTATATCTATTTTTGCTGTACAATGTGAGGTACTGATACATGTTTACAATGTGAAATTATTAGATCAAACTAATTAACATATTCATTACCTTGCACCTTTTTTGGTATGTGGTGAGAACATTTAAGATCTAGTCTCTTAGCAATTTTCAGGCATTAGCAATTTTCAGGTATACATTATTAGCCACAGTCACCATGCAATACAATAGATCCAGAACTTACTCATTCTGTCTAACTGAAATTTTGTATCCTTTCACCATCATACCCTTGCCTCCCGCTCCCCCAGCTCTTGGCAATCGAAATTATACTCTCTGCTTCTGTGAGTTGACTTTTTTGGATTCCACATGTAAGTGAGATAATCTGTTTTTAAAGCTAGCCAAACTTAAAACAGTAGGTGAATCACAGTTCTGCCTGTACTCCTTAGGAAAACAGCAAGATAGCATATGTATAAATTAACTGAGTAGTATTTCATCAGAAACTGAGATGGCCTTCAAGGAGATGGGAGGTTAGATTGCAGCAACCAGGAGCACCCAGAAGTGAAAATCTAAAAATCCTTATAAGGATCCGAGCAGTATTTCCTGCTTTTCCAGCTCACGCTTCCAATCTCTACTTGTGTATTTGTGTGCAGATCAAAATCTGAGGTTTTCACATGAATGGTCTTTTTCACAAAGTTACAAGAAGAAATTAAAAGCAAAAACTATAGACTTACAAGAAACATTTGGTTATTATTTGAAATTAGTAATTTGTGAATTCTGTGTATAAATGTGTAACAATAGACAAATGTTCCTCAGCATTCCATTTTTCACAGCAGTAAAACATTATAAATCTCTCAAGTGTCAATATCTCACATAGAAAATCTGATCTATTACTCATTTTGCCAATATTAACCATTTATGTTATATGAGTAAATCTGACCAGTTCTAATCACAAGATTCACTTGATATTGCATATAACTAGTTCCTAACATATGAACATGTGTATAATATTAGTTTTAAGGAAAATTGTTTTCTCACTCTGAATATAGTCTTCGGAAATAAAATTTGTTAGTATCCTATAAACAAGCTTAAAATATTTGTATTTAAAGTCTTGAGCCATCTAAATATCGTTTAATCAAATTAGATGGTGCTTTGCTAGTTTTTCTATTATTTCTGAAGTTCTCATATGAGGAGTAGACCAGCTGGCTCTGTGGGGCCGCAGGCTACTGCCTAGACTTGAGAGAGAGCTAAGGCAGAAGGTTTCTAAGGTTTCTCAGGTTTCCAGGTGAAAAGCCCTTCAGCTAACCTCAGTGAAGGTTGAAGGTTCAAGGTTCTAGAGATCATCTGATAGGATCAGCTGAAATCTAAAAAGGTCTTTCTTTCTCAACCCCCACTCCAAAACACTCTTTGGACATTCTTAGAATACACAAATACATATGAGAAATATGATTAAAGAGAAAAAAGGAAAAATAAACCATATTAGAGAGAAAATTGTTGTTTTGGGTGTATTTAAAAATGGATTGCTTATCTATATACACCTTTGCAGTATCATTTTAAGAGTGACTCAGATTCATTTTATTTTCCATGTGAATCATAAAAATACTTTTTGTTTATAAAATTTTACTTATAAATTATTGAGTGCCAAAAAAATTACATCTTATATGTCTGCTTAAATTTTTATCTACAAGGTAACTACTGAGTCCCATGCTAGCTACTCCTGTTATAGTTCAAGTTTCTGCCAGAAATAAAAGCAATTGTTTTCCTAATTGTATGTAAAAACCACATTTCCATACACAGCCCAATACATGCAGACAGTATAGTAAAAAAGAAGTTTAAAAAAAATCCCCACATACTTTGGGGCATGTATTTCAAACGTAACTTTAATTCTACCTTAATGTCAAAACATACCTTCATTGGTAAAAAATATGAAATGAAACTCTATTCATAAACCGATATTTCATTTGATATGAGCAGATAAAAATATAGAAATCATGTATTGACACTTTCTTGCAGGTATGAGAATTAAATCTTTATGAATGATATGTAATTTTGCTTGGTGGCATGTGGTTTATTATTTGAAATCTACTGGTTCATTAGTATCATACTGGTTATAGCTAGTTGTTTCAGAACATTAACTGTCCTCTCACATTACTTACAGAGATACTGGGGACCATCTGTTCTTGCAAGGGATTTAAGTATACATCTACTGGGTATCATGCTATTTATTTAATCCAGCACCCACTTCCTATTGTTGTATTTTCTTGGGGGGAAAAGTCAACTTAATTACAGGGAATAAAGATAACCTCTCCTGGCAGGTTACCTTGTCACCATGAGAGCAAAGCAGGACCTGCTTAAAGTAGGTTACAGTGGTTAATAAGAAGAGCAAAACCAACAACACTTAAGAATATTTAGCAAAGGTTTAACAAAAATAGAACGGTGAATGGCACTTTTAAAAATATTACTGTAAGCCTCTGGCTTGTCTAAATCAATCTTGGCACATCTGTCTGATGTAGACCGTAAACAGGATTAGAGCTGGATTTATCTGCTTGGCGCTAATTGTGCTCACAGTTTCTGCACATGTCCACTTTTTAAAATACTGCCTAAAAAACAGGCCTGCCTGATAGATGGCTCCCACAACATAGTGTATACACACTTATGGTATATTAGATGGTTAAGCAATGTGATGTCTAACAATTTTTTTGGCTCTTCAGAATTAGTTATCTAATCCCCTAATTAAAAATACAAAATTCTGTTTGAATACACCACATACTGAGATAAATCTGTGAAGCAAGGGACCAATAAATTTAAATACACTTTAACTGTAAGAAGAAAAAACAATTTAATTGTTAATAATCAGGTTAAACTAGGGTTTAAACAAATGCGGCTGTTGCTGTAGTTTACTGAAAACCCATCACAATGTATTACTATCCTCAAGAATTACGATATAACATTTGTTAGCAGAAAAGCTTAAGTTCCTAAATACATATCAAGAGTGACAACGAAGAAACTGCCTTCTTATCTAGTAAAAGAATTAGAGAAAAATTTCTGATCATTTTCAGAGAGAAAGACAGAAAATTCTAGTCCAATATGCAAATGTCACATTTTATCAGTTCAAACAAAAAATATTGAACTTCCATCTGCAGTTTTTTCCATTTAGCTATTTCTATCATGTGTAAATGGCTGAGATACTTCTTAAGAATGTAAGCCTTTGAGGATATACAGATATTTTCACATGAAATCTAAAATGAATTAATGAAACAGTCAAAATCTAAATGTTCTTTGAGTTTTAAAATATAGACAATAAAATGCTAATCTTTATTCCAAACATTTAATACCTATGACATTAACAATGTTAAATTATATGGTTTATGTTTAATCATAAATATCACATGAAATTGGTAAATTGTTTGAAAAAGAACAGAATAATAGAAAATGAGAGTTGTTTGACTTTCAATCACAGACAATATTCTAAAGCTTTTTTCTTGATATATGATTTATTTCTATTCCAACTATCCTGGCTAGTTCTTAGAAATTATTTTTTCCTAGATCTCTACCATTAATAAAATGTTATGTCTATGTGTCTGTATGTCAAATGTTATGTCTATATATCAGGTTAAACTAGGGTTTAAACAAATAGGGCTGTTGCTGTCTTACTTTATATAAACAAATGTTCAGGAGAAATTGGTGAATTAAGTAAATACTTTCAACACTTATGATAAACTAAAACACTTTCATCACCAATTCTCAATGTGTAGTCTCAAAGAGTACACAGGGTAAAAATGATTTTTATATTATTAAAGACATTATTTACCTCTTATTACCATTGACATTTGTACTAAAGGTGCAAAAGAAATAGTGGATAAAACTCCTGGAGTGTCAGTAGCAACCAAGGTGGGGCACCAAATTTTACTAATAATTGATCATTCTTCAGGAACTGAAACTCAGTTTAAAAAATCCAGTTTCATTTAACTCTTCTTGATTAAGCAATAACACTTATTTTTTAAAAAATCTCTAACCTTGAATACATTTTTTAAATGTTTATGGGTAATAACAATGGAAAGTATACATAACAGCATTTCTGCTACAAATGAAGTGGTTTGCTCCACGAGAAGCACTTATATCATTTCAGTGTAAGTGAAGAGCTAGCTGAACTAGCTGTTTTTCACAGAACACCACTTTTTACGTGCAAGATCAACTGAAAATACAGACTCTGGTATTTAGGCACCAGCATTTGGCAAACATTTTCTGGAAAATGAGCAAAGTGAGTCAGTCACTAAAGGAAAGCAACTGAGAGCTTTGTCAAAGAAAAAATACAAGGTTTCAGGTAAAATTAGATTTTTGTAAAACTTTGATGATTAGCTTAACAGCTTTCTAATCTTAAAGAATTTTCTGATGAGACTGGCAGTGATATCATTAGACTTTTAAAAATATTATGTAATAAAATGTATCAACACAGAAACTTTGTAAAACAGTAAACCAAATTTTCCAAAAGGCCAATACATTATAAAATCATACATGGGTAAAAAATATCCATTCAAAGGATAAGACAGACCAATAAATTTTCAAATAGCAGACCACAATTAAATTGATTTGTTTTCAGATTCCACATAACCAGCCTTGAAGAAATTAGCACTTGACAAGTTTTGCTATATTATCAAAAGAGAACATCTACAATTATCTGAACGTATTATTAAAAGATGTTTTCTTTTCAGCTGTACGTGTGTATTAAACTGGATTTTCCTTAGATACTTCAATCAAAACAACATATTCATAATAGACTGGATACAGAAGCATTCTGAGAATTCAGTTATCTTCTATTAAGCCAGACTTGAAAAAACTCAAAGTCAAATACCACATGTTCTCACTTTAAATGGGTGCTGAGTAATATGTACATAGGAAAACAGTGTGGAATGATAGACAAAGGAGTCTCAAGAGGGTGAGGGAGTGTCAAAAAATTATTTAATGGGTACAATGTATATTCTTTGGGTGATGAGACACTAAATTCTCAGGCTTCACCATTAAGCAATATATCCATGCAACATAATTGCATTTGTACCACTTAAACATACACAATTTTTTTTTTAGAAAAGGAAGATTTGAAAAAAACTAAAATAGAAGAGTGGTATTGCTTTTATGACTGTTTAGCTATTTTTAATGCAAATATGTTATTTATTTTAATATGCAATGAATTGATTTACTGTTATTTTTATTTTATTTATTTATTTATTGAGACAGAGTCTTTCTCTGTCACCCAGGCTGGAGTACAGTGGTGCAATTTCAGCTCACTGCAACCTCCACCTCCTGGGTTCAAGCAATTGTGCCTAACTTCCTGAGTAGCTGGGATTACAGGTGCCTGCCACCACACCTGGCTAATTTTTGTATTTTTAGTAGAGATGGGGTTTTACCATATCGGTTGATCTCAAACTCCCAACCTCAAGTGATCTGCCTGCCTCAGCCTCCCATAGTGCTGAGATTACAGGTGTGAGCTACCACACCTAGCTTTACAGTTATTTTTAAATAGTAAACATTTTTAATGTCTATTTAATTCATAATATAACAAATATAAATGGTTATAACTTAAATAAATGGTCTTCATGGTTTTCAAAGTATAACAGGGTCCCAAACCAAAAAGCTAGAACTCCTAATATACAATCTTATAAAGACAGGCATAACCTTATGAAAATGAAGCCTAAAATGGCATGATTTATGCATTATGTTTTCATCATCTTGTATTAAATACCTAAAGTTTAATTGCTAGCTTATTTTTACACTTTCTGTGCAACAAGTTCCTATTACATCTGAAACATAATGAAATAAACCAATTCAAAATACTTTATATTCTATACCCTAACTTCATCATGCAATGTGATTGGCTTTCATCATTTTCATTCATTTCAAGAAGAGCACTTTTGTTGAGATTATTTGTTTTTTGATTTTACTATCTACTTATGTATTTGCCTAGGCCTTTCCTTTTATATGTCCAGTTCTATCTCTGTGCCTCAAGAAAAATTTTTATAAATGTACAGTGTTGGGGAAAGTCTCCAAAAACAGCACCAATAGAAAATATGACCTTAATGGATTTATCTTAATCATAAAATCTAGTGATTTGACATTATCACTTCAGCTACATATCAGTGTACACATATCACTTCAGCTACATACACAGTGCATATATACCATACCAGATGATCTTTGCACCAATTCCCTGTGAGCCTCAGATTATGGTAATTGGCCCTTTCTCTATCTTTTCAGCAATTCACTTCAACAATATCTTTATCATTATCCTCATCTCTAATCTCTGTATCCCAGCACCTAGCTAATGCTTCAATCGCAGGCTAGGCTTCCAATAAAATTTGTTATTGACTGTATTTACTATCAACCAGAAGATCCCTTAATCACACTGTATGCATTTCCACCTCTGGACCTTTGCTCCTTCATTTCCTAGCACATAGAAGGCCTTCTTGACTCCATTCTTTTCAAACATTAACCAACTGTGAAAGCACACCGAGTCACTCTTCTAAAAAATAACCCACATTTTTCAGTACCTCTGAACTCTTAAGGTCCACTATTACTCAGATAACATTCAGCCGCATATCAGAAGTTATTAACTTACCAGAGGGTGAAGGTTCAAAGCCCTTTGAAAGCCCTTAATAACTTATTATAAAATACTAATTAAACAGTGGTTTTAAGATGGTGGTAGTGGGAGGAGTTAGAGAAAGAAAGAATGAAACTGTAGTAGCTCAAAGTAAGTCTGAAAGTTTACTTTTTTTCATTTAACAAGTTTGAATACCTACTACATTCTAGCTCCTTCTTTGTGTATATTACAATGTTAATATTAGTGTAACTGAACCTCCATGGGCAACTGTTTCTATGACAACAAAGGATAGAGTGTTTAAACCTTTTGTGCCCTGGACTTGCCGGACTGTAGGAACAGGATGAGATCTAACTACACAGCTTCTACTGCCAGGGTCTAAGGACCCTGAGTATGTCTGAGTATGGGCTACCTTATTGGTAAAGGCCCTTACATCTCACAGTTCAACTCACTGATACTCTTTTTTTCCTGAAAACCTCAAGGATAGTCCTATGTACATTGCTCTCACCTCTGCCATTATTGTCAGTCAATGCAGTACCTCTGCAGGTCAGATCCCATCACTTCCTAGCAGTCATGGTAAAGATATCGCACAGCCCTCTAAATTATCCAAAGAGTTCTCCTACTTAAAAACAGTAAAAGTCTCACTTTTATACCATGCACATTCAGTTCTCCCCTCAATGCTCTCATTATTTGATCATATGATGACAAGAAAGTATTCAGAACAACTGTTCAAAGTTCAGGATGTTTGAACTCGGCAGGGGCAGATCTGTGTTGCTGGAAGGAAGAAGAACCTTTACCTGAGAGATTAAAGTAATTGTTATTTTTACTTGAAGGCTAGTCCTAGGAACAGAAAAGTGGTGGAAGAGATTCACCTAACAGCCTCTAGGATATCTGAACTCTTCATTCCACCTTCCTGATGCGAACAACAGCACCACTGTGGTCAGGAATCATTGTTGGGGTGCACAGTGGTAGAGAAGAGAGGGAGAATAAAAAGAAACTATCAGAAGCCATGTTGACTGAACATCCAAAAGTAAGGTTCAAACACACCTAATTCAAGATGTTCTAAAAAGTATTTGTAAAAATCCATTTATTCATATGATAAATATTTTTAGGTCTAGACTTACTGGAGACAAAGGGAAGGTAATAAACAATTTTAATATAGTTTATCATGGTTTGATTTTTAAAATACAACTTAATAACATTCAAGACAAAGGTCATGTTTATTTTTAATATGCTAGGCAAATGGGGGATATGAACCTTTCATTTCCACGATTAAAAGCATATAGTTGACAAATACATTTGGTTTTCATTTTTGGCATTGAAAAAGATAGTTAAGTAAATCAGTAAGAATTGATTTCACAAGAAAGAAAAATTACAAGGAAATTACTTATAAAATATAGTCAAATTTCCTAAGTTTCTAAGTTATTTTTAGTTGGAGGAAACCATCATTCTCAGCAAACTGACACAAGAACAGAAAATCAAACACTGCATGTTCTCATTCATAGGTGAGTGTTGAACAATGAGAACACTTGGACACAAAGGGGGAGCATCACACACTGGGGTCCATGGGGGTGGCTGTGGGAGGGAGGGTGGGAGAGGGATAATGTGGGGAGAAATGTAAGGTATAGATGATGCGGGGATGGTGGCAACAAACCACCTTGCCATGAAAGTACCTATGCAACAGTCTTGCATGATCTGCACACGTGCCCCAGAATCTAAAGCACAATAAAAAAGTTTAAGTCTTAACAAAATTTAAAGTCTTAATAAAAACCTTAAATCTTAAACACACATATGCTTCACAAATTATGCTAGTCAGCTCATAATTTAGACTTCTAGTTACATGAAATATGATACCCTACCACCGTATTTGAAGTAAAACAAAATTTTAAAGGCCATTTTGGAGTGGAAATTAAAGGAAGCCAATTTTATTGAAAAAGCCTTAAATTGATTCAAAAAGTCAGATACTAAAATAAGCTCAATATTTTTACTTTGGCATTCTACATAAATGGTAATTATACAAGTGTGTTTCCACTTTATAATAATTTTAAAATAATATTCATCATAACACAATTACTGCCGTACAGTACTATGGTAAGAAGCCAAAATTAGGTGAAGGTGAGAAAATATTACCTGATGAGAAAATGTTAGAGAAAGCTTAAACATTCTAGATCAAGTATTTTATATACTTCAGTATACTATGTAGCATGTAATCAATTTAAAATAGCTGATAGGATTACAGCAAGCCATCTTCTCCTCTGTGCTGTAATACTACTGTCAGGTTTTTTAGAAAGATAAATTTGATACCAATACGATGTGACACAACTGCATCGAACCTTAATTTCACTCACAGTAAGAAGCCGCAGGATTAAATAACACTGTGCAGTCTTTTAGAAAAGTTTATTGCTTCCAGATGGATTCAAGTTTCCTTTCAGCCCTGATTACATCTAATATGCACAGGGTGCCAACATTATAAAGGACAGAGTCAAAAATATCATTTATATAGATAGCAAGAGGTGGAGCAAGGGAACTCTGGCTTCTAAATAGGTTCTGCTAATCAAGTCTTGACTCTTTTTAAGAAATCATAATAAGCATTTAATGAAAAACAAATGTCATACTATATAAATATCTCCAATAATGGCTGTTCCACAGAAAAACACAAATTTACAGTAAAGTAGCCATAAAATGACTCCTAGCTCAAGCCGCATGCTCTTTGCCCCCATGTTGGGCTGTGCCATGTGTCACACCGCATGGGGCTTGCAACCAAGATGTCCACCTGTGCCTCTGTGGCAGAAGAGGCATCCATTTTTATTTCATTTAGTAGGAGCACTGTTGAATATAAGTCATTGCAATCAGATATAAATAAAGACCTTCAAAAATAGTGACTACTCAAAGGCATGTTTGCTAACTTTAAGGCTGCACGAAAATGACCACTTACATTTAAAAGAGCGCCTTCCTATACAACTTAAGTATCACTATCAAAATTAATGAAGTCCTTTTCATAAAACTCCCAAAAAAGTACTCTCCATAATGCAAATTAAAAAGTAAAATCACATCCACTCTATCTAATCTCGGAGAGAAAAAAAAATGATTGAAGGATTTCAGTCAGTAGATCAGATGTCAACTTTTTAAAATATAGTAAAACTGTAAGACAACTTCTGTATTACCAATTTTCTTAAAAATATTTCAAATGTTCCCCTGAAAAAAATTATACAAATTACAAAGTTGATTGCATATAAATGTTAAACAATTTATTATAATTCCTTAAAGCAGATTAGCAATTTAAATATCATTATGGTCCCAAAGCTCTAACGAGGAGAAAAATGATTTCTGGAAACACATAAAATCTTTCTTAGTGGAGAATTGTTTGAGAATGTGGTACTACAATAATTTCTACTCATGCCTAACTTTCTCCTATGGAGTATACTCAATCAAAACTAAGAAAAATATCATTATGCTATTTTATTACTCATAATCCTTTAGAGAAACTAAATTCCTCTATAAAAGGAAAATAAAAGAATGTTAAAATTTCAGATCTTCACAGAAGTTTCACTATCCTTTATTTTTCAATTAGTTCTATAAGTAGTACTTAAAATGAATGTATTAAAAATTTTAAGTAGATTGAAATAGTGATAATATCTTTCACCTATCTATCAACTGTTTGAAAATGCTTGAAGAAGACACATAGCAATCAAAAAGGATGAAATTACATTAAAATGTAACTTAAAGTTATAGGCCAAATCAATAACAGATCAATGAGACAAAGTTCAACCAGTTAGGCTACCAGGAACTAAAATAGATAATGGGTTTTATGTCAGCAGATGACTCATCCATTAAGTATTTCACATATCCCTAATACTAATAAGTGTTTGTGTTAACTATCCCTAATCAAATAGTACTTTGCTTCCAATAATGATTAACTATTCTTAAACTGGCCGCTGTCTTCTAAATAATATGTATTTGAGTGAAAAATGATTTGAGCTTCATTCACTCTTTCAATATTGTTAATTGGAAACGTTTCACATGCCAGTCTTGTTCCACACAGAGAAGCCTTTTAGACAGAGATCTTCCTTGACTACCCAATAAATAATTGTTGAACAAAGATTGGAACAAAATAAGGGAGCAAGCTGTGTAGGTACGGGTCCAGAATTTCTCATCTGCAATTCTGAAATCCCCAAAGCTCCAAAAACATTTTTTTCTTAAGTCATTTGGCAGCAAATCCTGAGCTGACCTCATTCTGCAGCTGAACTGACAATGAGATTTCAGTTTTTACTTATACCTCTTAGCATGGGTATTCTTAATGTTTCATTCAGAAATATTGTTTGATTATGAAACACTACCACAAACCAGTTGTGAGTGGTATGCAATATATATACCCCATTCAGCTCTCTAAAAAAAATCAGTAAATATCTCAATTTTAACACACAGCTGGTTCTAAGGGTTTCTGGGCAGAGGGAACAGTAAGCATCAAGGTCCTGTGGCAAAAGCATGCTTAGTGTGTTCAAGGAACAGTAAGATGTGGCTGGTGCTAGTGACAAAGCAGGAGAGGGATAAGACATAAGAGTAGAGGGGTCATGTGCAAGTAGCCCATTTAGGGAGATATAGACTACATTAAGGACATTGGATTTTATACTCAACATGCAGAAGAATGATATGTTGTAATGTACACTTTTAAATTAGTATCTGGGCTGGGCACAGTGGCTCATGTCTATAATTCCAGCACTTTGGAAGGCTTATGCAGAAGGATTGCTTCAGGTCAGGAGTTCAAGACTAGTCTGGGCAGCAAAGAGCGACCCCCACCCCCCATCTCTAGTAAAAGTTAAAAAGAAAAATTAGTCGAGTTTGATTTTGTATCTGTAGTACCAGCTACTAGAGAGGCTAAGGCAAAAGGATCACTTGAGCCCAGGAATTAAAGGCTACAGTGAGCTATGCTCAACACTGCATTCCAGCCTAGGCGACAGTAAGACCGAGTCTTAAAACAAAAACAAAGCTGTTCTATGGAGAAGAGACTAATGGGGGACATGGTTAGACAGATATTAGTAATACAGTACTCCAGGTGAGAAATGAGAGTGTATAACACCACAATGGTGGCAGTGATGCTGCTCAAGCATGGATATATTTCAAAAGAAGAGGCAACAGGATTTGTTGATGGTGCAGATGTAGAATGAAAGACAAAGAGTGAAATCTAGCCGATCTCCAAGAGCTTTTGGTTTGGACAGTCAGAATAATTAAGTTCCCACTTACTGAAATGGAAAAATCTATAGGAAGCACATATTTAGAGATTGCAGGAGAAAATGTGGAGTTCGTTGTAAAACACAGTAAGTTTGAGAAGTTTATTAGACCTCTAAGTTAATATTTAAGTAGAAGATTTATAAATCTGGAATTGAGAGGAGAGCTCTAGACTAGAGATATAAATTTAAAAGACATGAGCATTTAGATAGTATTTGAAGCCAGAAACTAGAGAAGGTCCAACCAGAGAAAGAACAGAATCAGAGACAACAAGAAGTTAGAGAACAGACATGGGAAAATGAGAATACCCAAGAAAGAGACTGGGAAAAAGCAGCCCAGTGGGGTAGGAGGAGAACCAGAAGAATGACATCTGAGAAGATAGGTGAAGAAAGTTGTAACAAGGAGGATGGTGTGACTACTTGTCAGACTCTTCATAGGTAAAGTCAGATGAGGACTGACCTTGACAAGTGAGCTGTGGAGTGGTAGGAGTCAAGTCTGACCACAGGCGATTCAGGGAGGAATGAAAAAGAAATCTAGCTACAAAGTTGGGGGGTTGGGTGAGCAAAAAAAAAAAATGGGACTAGGGGCTCTACAACGATTATCTCAGTTAATCCTCACAGTAGTTCTACAAGGTAGAAATCACCTCAATTTACAGATGGAAATGTAGAAGTTAAGATAAATGGTGCGCCAATTATTTTAATAAGACTGTTGGGGCCGGGCGCGGTGGCTCAAGCCTGTAATCCCAGCATTTTGGGAGGCCGAGGCGGGTGGATCACGAGGTCAAGAGATCGGGACCATCCTGGTTACCATGGTGAAACCCCGTCTCTACTAAAAAAAATACAAAAAATTAGCTGGGCATGTTGGCGCACGCCGGTAATCCCAGCTACTCGCGAGGCTGAGGCAGGAGAATTGCCTGAACCCAGGAGGCGGAGGTTGCGGTGAGCCAAGATCGCGCCATTTGCACTCCCGCCTGGGTAACAAGAGCGAAACTCCGTCTCAAAAAAACACAAAAAAAGAATGCTGGAATTTGATAGCAAGCATACCTCATTATCCAAGTTTATCCTCTTACTACCACACAGCTTCCTATTCATTTACTATATAAAGAAACAAATATTGAGCAAATGGCACTGTGTTCCCAGAAAGGACACTGGTGTAGGAAGAGAAAGCCTTAGATTTAGTCCCCAACTCTGTTACCAATCTTGAAGAAAATGCTTTTGCTTTTGAGCCTGACAGCTCATTCCTAAAATCAGAGGATTAGAAGAGATGCATTCATTCACTCATTCAACAAACCTGTTGCATCTCTACGTGCTGGAAAATATTCTAGGAGTTAGAGAAATAGTGGCAAACAAAACAGAAACTTACCTTCTAGTAAGGAAAATGACAAATATCCAATTTAATCTAAATTTTCTTTAACACCTAAAATGCCATATTATTTAATAATAGACAAAAATTCTCTTCTATGTGGTGCAAATAAGTTTAGATTCATTGTGTCACTGAATGCTCACTACACCATAAATTGGGTACTATTATTAGCATCCATTTTACAGATTGTGAGGAGGGACAGATAGATAAGAGCTTAGCTTGCCCTAGTTGCAGGAGTGGTGAATTCCAAATTCTAGCAGATAATCTGACTCCAAAAAACCATCTTTCAATGACTTTCAAGGGTATAGTAATATACTACCATAATACTTCGACTGGTGTTTACCTCTACCTTTGTTATTTTGCTTTTCTTGATGGATCTCTGAATGTTCAAAATGGAAAACAATAAATACTAAGACAAAAGGAGAACAATAAAAAAGGAACTGCAGTAGAAGCGAATAGTGATATTCGCTTGAAAAAGAAAAAAATCAAGAAAAACCAATATGGTGGAGTAATGAGAACGCAAAAGAGAACTGAGAAGGCACAGGAGAGAAAGAACAGCTGCCCTTGAGATGGTGGCTCTGGTCAGTCACTCACTGGATGCCACATGCCTAACTGTACAGGACAGTTGGGAAGTGGGTCAACTACAACTCCCCAGGGTTGCTCTATTAGAGGGGCCTGGCTTCTCCCGTTTTCTCCCAAATCACCCAAACATGTTGTCCATTTAATAACCCTACCAAGAAGCCAAACTTCTAATGAATCTGACAAAGTAAATATGCTCCCTAAATACTTCAGAAAGGAAATCAAGGTACTGTTTGATGCTTTTTGGTAGAATCATTTTAAGAAGGAAAGCAGTTCTTGAGAGTGGGTACTGGGGAAAGAAGTGAGACCCTTACAGAAATCAGAGTAGAAAAGAGAAAGGATGCAGAGATGAGTCTCCTGGCCTTACTACCAGGGAGGTCATCTCCTGATTTTCAGCAGACAAACCAGTGTGTGGCTCTTGCCTTTGAATCAGGGATCTGCAGCCAGCACTAGGTCCACATGGACTCTCATTGGCTGGAAGCCAGTTTATCTTCCCTAGTTTTCAACATAGAGTGGTGATATCAGAGTAGCCGGATTTTCCTTTTCAAGGAATTATTCTTTTAATACAATATTTTCCCCTAATAATCCAAAGATATTTAGAGATCATATTGATTTCATATTGCTTGTAGAGGCAACAAACATATTTTTCTATCAATAATCTATTGAGTTGCAAAATTTGAGTGTCTCTTCTATGCCAAGTGTTTTCTGACCTAAATATTGAGAATTTGAGGTTAAATATGGTTCTTTCCTTGCAGCAGTTTGGTACAATGGAGACTGGAAACTAACCATCATGTGAACCTTCACCAGATTCTTATTTCCAATTTACTGCCTTACAAAAGGGGGTATCCTGACTGCCTCCTAAAGCAAACTAGGAGGTCTTAAAAAAAAAGTCTACTAAGAAATTTACAGAATAGGTTAGGAGCAGAAATGTAGAAACTGAGAGAGACAGAAAATAATGAGAAGATATAATTGAAATAAGAGCAAGAATTAAAAATTACCAGGAGTTGACTCATGTGATGCTGCTACTCTTGCTGTTCCTAGTGAGGCATAAATCTCTTCCCAAACATTTTCGGGAAATCTATCAAATTCCACTTCTATTCATCCTACAATATTTTATGTGTCCTACTCACAATGCAAAGTTCTTTACCAATTCCAACCCAGGAAAGGATGGGCATTTCTTTTGACGAAAACAAATAATCATGTAGTGGGGAACAGAAATCTGATCACAATCATCTGGTCTTATCATCTTGTGGTTTTTCTCTGGATCCCAAGTTCAGCTTTGGAAATACACAGACTTTGCTGAAGAGGAAAACATTCCCACACTCCATTATTGTAAGGAACACTGCATACTTCACTGCCCTCAGTACTAAAACACTAGATGTTGCGACAGCACACCAGCCCTGAAATGTGCCACTCTTATTAGTCGCCATCTTGTCTCAACAGATGGGAAAACTGTGCCACAGCAATATTTTACTGTGAAGGAGCTGTTAGAAATCAGAAACTAGATGATAGCACATTTATAAGATCAATAACAACAAAAAATACATGCTTATCATTAAGATAATAAAATAAGATACATGACGGGAATCATTTAAGGATATTCTTAAAACATGAATGTCTTGTCCTGAAGGTTTCATTTGTGTTCAGAGTATTTTTTTCGTGTAACAAATAATTAAATGACCTTGGTAGTAACCAACTATTTAGACCATGACTGCTGACAAACTCTTATTTAAGCTTCAGACTCCAAAAACCAAGACCACCAACTTCAGAAATTTTTGTAAGGGCCTTCACAACTTTGTAGCTACCTATTTAAGAAATATTTTACACAGTGGCTCTCAAACTGACCTCCAGATAATTCCTCCGTGGCCCAGACCTAAGCGCTCTACTTTACTTTACCTACTGGGAGAGAAGAAAGAGGATGTTTAAAAATGACATTGGAACGGAAGAGATAACACAGGCAGTACTGCTTTAACACAGTTATTGGTACAAATAACTACGGATTTGTTTCAAAGGGTTTCTGGGATGCTTACAGATCAGAGATCAGTTTATTTGTTTGAAATGCTCTATTTTCAGTGGGCATTAAAAAAAAAAAAAGGCAGTAACTAACCCCCAGAGGATTAGTCCAAAGCCTCAGTATCAATATACATATTAGGATTTGGAATCCTGGAAACCTCTTCCAAAAAGCTGTTCAAAGAACTTTCAAAAAAATGAAATTGAGATATTTTCTGCTCTTCCAGGGGATAAATGAGCTTAAGTTTACACAAGTTCATTCTTCTTTTAACATATGTATTTTAGAATTATATTATTTTCCAATATATGAATTCAGTTTCCACCTACACAGGATTATTATAATCTAACCCAAGTAATTACTGCTGAGATCAGCAAGTTAATGCCCTTTGTTTGCCAAATTTTTATTTCCCCAAGAACAAATCCCACTCAATAAAGATGTGTTTCCAGGATACATATAATTATGCTGGGTACAACATCTGTTGCTTTGCATTTTCAGAACCTTAACAAATCAAGATAAGAACACGTTTCTATGTCTACTTTAGGGAGAATGACTGGAGTAGTAAAAGCTTAAATACTCAAAAGATTTTTTTAAAAAAGCAGTATTCATCAAAAACAGAAGCAAATTCTAATTTAACTATTTCCAAATGGAATTAACTCATTTTAGTCCTTATCTTTTAATATAGTTATAATTTTTCAATATCATGATTCGATAATCCTAAAATTATCATTTCTATGATTTTATGTAAAAATCTTAGTTCTACTAACTTCAACTTCAGTTATCTTTCAGAAGCAGAATGCGTAATCAAAAAGAAAGATAATCACTTATGATCAAGAACAGCAGAAAAATAATATTGTTGCCCTCTTTTCTGGTATTTCCTCTCAGGAACACAATGGATTTAGATAACAGATAGGGCAGTGTTGCACTTTTAAATGTAGGTCAGTATTCTGATTGTACTAGAAAAGTAAATGTTCAGACTTGAATAAAGCAGGGTAATAGCCGCCTAAGTCACTTTTCTGCATGGCCTTTTAAAGTTGCCCCAGCAACATGATAATCCGAAGAACTTTTCAATATGTAAGGTAATTATTTATTGGCAAGAGTTATCAGGAAGACACAAAGATAAATGAACACTGATTTCAGTACCAAAATATGAAATAAATGTAATAAATGTGGGGGGGGTCTGCCACTACTCTCCTCAAAAAAAAAAACCTCAGTTATGAATTCTTACTTTCAGAAAACTTTAGAACAAGCAAATTCATGACATTGTTAGTAATGTTCAGATGTATTTCACTATCTTTGAGAGCTACTACTGCTATTTGTCTATATAGTTAAGATTGTTATTTGTGCTACACTTAGACTCATTAGATTGACCAAGCTCCAGAGTTAGAGTTGAGAAAACCTACTTAAAATGTTAAAAATTCCCCATCTTTCCAAGCCACTTTAATATGTTCTATCTCACTCGACTCTCCTAATAATTCTTTATTTCATAGTATTATATATTTTTAAGTATACATTAGCCATTGTATTGAAACAAGAAAAAAAAACACAAAAAAGCTTCACCTCACTATTAATAGGAAATTAGGCGAAAGAGTAAAACCCACCTTTTTTTTTTTTTTGAGACAAGATCTCACTCTGTCACCCAGGCTGGGATGCAGTGGCACAATCTCTGCTCACTGTGACCTCTGCCTCCTGGGCTGTAGGAATCTTTTAGTCTCAGCCTCTTGAATAACTGGGACTATAGTGAAAGCTACCAAGCCCGGCTAGTTGTTGTGATTATTATTATTACTATTTTGTAGAGACAGGGTTTTGCCATGTTGCCCAGGCTGATCTCAAACTCGTGGGCTTCAGCGATCCACCCTCCCAGCCTCCCAAAGAGCTGGGATTACAGGTACGAGCCACTGCACCTGGCCTAAACTCACTCAAGGTTGAAAAATATTTAGGTAAAAGAGTATTATAGCAAATCTACCTGTTATGAACTGACTTGTATTCCCCTAAAATTAATATGTTGAAGCCCCAACTTCCAATGTGACTGTATATGGAGATCGGGCCTTAAATGGAGTAATTAGGTTAAATGAGGTTATAGGGTGGGGTCCTAATCCAATTGGACTGGCATTCCTAAAAGGAAAACACCAGAGATCTCTATCCATGCAGGCAAAGACAAAAGGCCACATGAGGATGCTGTATGAAGATGACCCCCTGCAAGTCAGGAAGAGAACCCTCTCCAGAAATCGACTCCAATGGCATCTTGATCTTAGACTTCCAGCCTCAAGAATGATGAGAAGATAAATTTCTGTCCAAGCCTCCCAGGCTGTAGTATTTTGCTATGGTAGCCCTAACAGACTCCTACACTATCCTGCCTTGACTTGTCTTCAGTTTTAGTTTCTTCTTTAGCATCTCTGAATGTTCTTCAAAGGGTGACCTGTTGTACTGCCATATCAAGGAAAACATGGCAAGCAGAGACACTGATTGCATCTTTTCTATTTCTGTGTTCCAATATTTCCAAATGTTGGCACTGAAGAATATTTAACACCAATGAGAGAAAAGCCAAATAACTGCTTATTAATTAGAATACCAGATTATACTGGGAGGCCATTGAATTATTTTAGTTGAGAACTAGTCAAGATAACAAGGGATGCAACACAGTCTAGAGAGTACAGATGTAGGTTACTAAGAACCTTGGATTTTAAGGCACCATTTACAAGAATTTCTCTTGTTGCCTACTTGAAGGGTAAAGATGAAAATTTCTCAAAATTCTTCGATATTTTTACTCCCAGGTTCTCTCTGGTTCTTTAAAAGGTTTTTTCATTACTTTTTGAAAATTTATTTTATTTTTCTGGTTCTTTGAAATTCTTGTGATTGAACTAGAACCAGTGCTTCTCAGAGCTTCCAAATCCAAGAGAAACCAGCATTTAACCATACACCTGGACAGTTAAGAGTCAAGATTAGCCCAGGACTAAGTGGAGAAACAGGTCCATTTAAAAAAAGTCAGAGGTAATCAACTACAAAAATGGCCCTTCAACCACTTCTTATCTCATTCTCCTTATGCCCCTCCACCCCATCCCTCCTCTGTGCTAAGGTTGCTTTTTGCATCTTACACCCCTCCACACCGCCCTCCCTCTGCGCTAATGCCGCTTTCCAGATGACCTCTGTCCTAGGAGCTCACACTCTTAATTTAAGGAGCTTGAAGGCAGGGCTCAAGGAAGGTCCCATATGGACGAAAACTTTGCCTCAAGCAAAGCACTCTCCCCTCTAACCATTTATCCTCTCCAAGGCTCACACATGACTTAAGAGTCTCAGAAAAGAGCTCTTGAGTATGGAAAGGGGAAAGAGAAGGAAATAGCTTATTCTGAGAGTTTCTCTAAAGGTAACAGGGCTGGACTGTCACATTTTGCTTTTCCCCATATATCATTTTTACCTCCACCATTGTTAAATGAAGCCATCTCTAGATATCAAAGTACCATTTTCAGGAAGGCATTTATCTGAAAGGAGGAAATATATAGTACTAAATTTAGTATTTTGAGAACAAATTTAAATAAAATTACATAATGAGTTTATATTTCTGAATAATTTATTGCAAAGATAAATACACCACTATTTTAAAAGAGAGTTTCCAGTTTGCTGTTTTTCACTGGTTTTTGTATCTTTGCCTTTGCCACACATAAAATTTTCAACCTTACATTTTATATCATCAATAAATTTTGAGAAATATTATTAAATTTCAGTGGTTAAGAGAACTTTTTAATCGGAAAATATTTATTATCCTAAAACACCATTAGATTTTTTTCTCATATATAGGGATCAGAGAAAAAAAGGAAAGAAATCCAATTATTTAAAACAGTAATCCCTTAACACTGGGATTTTGTTTTAATTACAAAGAGTGTGTCTTATTAAAAACAAAACAAAGCCTTGTCCTTTACGAGAGAAGCCCAATGTTCCTCTAGTGAACAAGCATGCAACATTTCCCATAGAATGATTAAACAAATTAACTTTGCTCTTCTTCAATTTCCCATGATGTAACTGACTTATTGAAAAGAACATCAAGTAAACAATTATGGGTGCACCTGTTCAGGGTATCATACCAAGCACCATACAAAGTAAACGGGAATATTTCTATTTTCTTCACCTCCATGATAGACAAAATTCACTGTACTAAAACCTAACAAGTATAGGCAGTAATAAGTATCGGAGGAAAATTGTTAAAGGGTCTTTTAAACTTATTTGGTACTCCAGATATACCCAGTACCTGAAGGCCCTTTTCCATGAATCTCCTCCCTCCTCCTGTAGCTCCTCCAGGGCCTTGGATAGGGTAGTGGGGACAGACAGATGGGAAGCTATGACTGAAAGTAAATGGCCTCCTCTCAGGAGGCAGAAAGGTCACTAGGGACTTCCCTTACTTGGTCCCACTCCAGTCCTACACATAGGGAAACTAAACCACAATTTAGGGAAATTATACTCACCAGCTCACTTATAATGGTTGAGTGCTGGGCTCATAGAGCTGAGGGAAATCCCTCTTTCTCAAGGGACATAGAGGCCCCTGACTCTCCTATTTCAGCTTAAATGAAAGCTCTTAGACACTCATCATAGCCATGCTTGGGTTTTGTCACTAAAACTAAAGCTTCCAGCGATTCTGCCACCTCGAGCAGAATGGAGTTTTGGAGTAGAAGGCACACAGATATCACAGAGGCACAAACTGAGCCACAAGAGGTATCACACCTAATATAACTGGCAAGGGCCTCAGCACAGTTTCAGCCAAGTGGGGACAGAAGGTTGTCCTAATGACATAAGTCACCCAAGGGACAAAAAGGGGACTAAGAGCAGCAAGGATGACTGAATGAGCATGGAGATGTAAATGATGACATGCTTCGAGGCTGAGGGCTGACAACAGCTGATGTACAGAGTGCAGATGAGTAGAATATAAAGGTAAACTGTTCTAGTTATTATCTTAAACAGAGGGATATGCTGTAACATGGGACACACTTTCTTGAGTTTAGGTTTGGTATCAAGAGTGAAGGTAAAACAAAATTGTACTGAAAGCATCATCTAATAAAGTAAAGTTGGAAAGGTAGTTTTGTTTGTTCTTTGTTGTGTTGATGTTCCTACTTTAAGTCCCCTAAATAAAAGTGCACATTTTTTTTAATAAATAGCTGTCCTTAAAAACATAATAGCTGTCTTAGGAGAAGCAAAAGGAAAAGCAGGAGAGAGAAAGTGTTCAGACAATGAAAATCTCGATTGTTCCTTCCCAGTCAAGACTGTGAAAAGCAAGTCAAAGAAGCGATGCTAACTACAATAGAATGAATGGCTTCATTTCTTTAGAAATTTCTCTAGTCTCCATAAGGCAAACATTTCAGTTTTATAAAAATTCCACTTCCTTTTTCTTAGACTGTCCTCACACACCCATCAAAGAAACTAAGAGATATTAGCAATTAGCACATGATATAAACTGACCAAGGACACACCACAACTGCTACATACTTCTTACCAAATTCAGAGAGTAATTTCAGGACCAACAGACAGAAATTTTCGAATTAAGATTTTTGAATCTAAAAGAGCCATTAAAAGGGCACTTTTCAACTTTAAAGTGTCAACCAATGATAAAAAATTTAAAGGCACAATTGTGAAAAAGATATTTTTAAAATTACATGCATAGACAACTTCAGTTTCTTTCTGAATCATGACATAAAACTGATTCCATTTTGTTAATGTCAATGGCATAAAAACTAGAAAAAAAAGACTACTCTAATGAAATATTGTAGATTCATGTTACAAAGTGACTGCCAGGTCAAATTCTAAAAAAGAAACAGTAGATACCACCACAAAACTAGCAGATGTTTCTTGGGGTCATTTGTACAAAAACATAAGCATATGTTAAAGAAATCTGACACTATCATGGAATCAGTTGGTGTCTAAAATAATAGCAGCTCCTTATGGCAATATGATAATATCCGTATCAAATGCACAACACATTATGTTGCAACAGTATGTGCAGACAAAAGAGCATCAGAAGCAGTGGTAATGACCAGTGCTTTCATTAAGGTGAAAAATTTTTTCCAGTGCATAGCATTAACAGTAAACTGAACATAATAGACAGTATGTAGAATTATCAGAGTTTAAATTTACCTGATTTTATTGAAACTCTTATAAAGCCAGAACACTAACCAAGTAAGACTGAGGTTTTTACAGGGACCTCTAAACATGGGTTTTCTCATTTACCCAGTCTACTCAAGAATAATGAAAAAAGAACATTGTTATTCTCAATGTTAACGAACATACTTGGTAAGTTTAAGATATAAACAAAAATTCTTCACTTCAAAATCAATGATTTCAACCTGGTGTCCTATACCCACTAGTTAAGCAATAAGTAACTGCTGCAACATTATTTTAGTGTAAAGCAACACATAACTTACTAGTGTATTATCTTCAATATCAGAAGACTGAGAGCTTCTAGAATATTCCTTCGTAACTAGCCATATCACACAAAAAGGTACAGTGCACACAATAATGCTAATTAAATATTACTGACCGAAAATCTTTGAAAAGTCAAAGCCAAAAGCCATTCCATAGATTTCCTAATTGTTGGGACTCATTATACTCTAAGAAGGTCAAATTTGAAAAAGCACTTAGAATCTCAATGCACATATTTTCCATGCAGAAGAACTGGATGCAAGATGAGTCTGGCATGCACTTAAGAAGGTCTTCAAGTGCCAAAAACATTTCATAAAAGTAAATCTCACCCATGAGATGTTTCCAGAGTATGTCTGATCCCAATGAAAAACATTAAAACAACCTATAAAATGACAGATGTGTTTTTAGTTCAGAAGCTAGGGTACCAAGATATATTGTTTTCTTCCTCAAATAGGAAAGATGCTAAATTTAAGAAATAAAAATAACCTTAAGAGAAGTTTACTTCTACTTTTTAAAAAACATTATAAATCAAATCACATGACACAAAATGTATCCATGTTAATTATTTTACTGTGTTTAAATAAAGTATCTAGATAAGTGGGTGAGGAATGAACTTTCACAATGTATTATGTTCACCAAGATTTCAACTGTAATAAGTTTTTATCTGTATGATGAAAACCACAACAAAACATATACTATAATCCCTTTACACCTTCAAAACATGAAAACATACTTAAAATGTAAGGAAACCAATACATGCTAACAGCTACTCAACTGTATTGATCTTATTTTTCCTGCACAGATGGACACTAAAGAGTGCTTTGAATTTTGATGGTAACATTTAGTAAACTTTAAAGCTTAATTTGGGGTAAATATTAATTATTTGTATTTGACCAAATATCAACATGAATATTTTAAGTAAATGAAGAACTTTTAAGCTTAAAATGGTATGAGCAGTTATTTTCCACAGATAAAAATTGATGTATTTATAAATGACAAATTTCACTGACTTTTTACATTTCAATAATGCAGATATATTATGAATGTACAAAGATCATGTTATTTACTAACATCTAATGAACAATATTTCCTGAAAATGGAGAGCTTTAAACTATGATTATTTTTAAGTAGCCTCTATTCTAGTAAGAAACAGGATACAGAAGGAAAGAGCCTAGGGCTCATAAAAAACACAGATCTTCAGCTTAAAAGGGTTCAGCTTACAGTCCTTCAGGAGCAATTGCTCCCGTTTGTGCACTTTCCAAGCTACTTTCCTTCTGTTTACACATTTTGCTAGTCACTGGTAGATCTGATGCTAAAATTTGGTAGAGTATATTTCAAATAAGATGTTTCTTATTCTGCTGATTTAAAAATTAACTTGCACAGTGTCTACTGTCTATCTCACTGCTCAAGCTAGAAATCTCAGCATCGCTATCATTTATTTCCTTTTTAAGCCTCACATCCTCCATGCTCTGTCTTTGACAATATCCCTTGCATCCAGGCTTACCTTGCCATTCTCACTCCCTGCCTTGCAGCCACTGCCTCCTGATCTTCTGGTGGATCAGCCATCACACTGGGCTCCTCAGTGTGGAGCCCGTTTATAATCTATCCAGCTACCTCATTTACCAAAAAAGCAAAAATTCTTGATCTGAGCTAATGCCCAGCCTTTGTCACACTTTCCTCAATACTCAGGTTGAGATGCCAACTTCCTGACATGCTATTAAAAGTCCTATATAAATTACTGACTAATAACAAAGCACTGTCATCTCCCCCATAAATGAGACAATGTTCTTATTTTGCAAATATGCCAAAGCATCCTTTTTTGAGATTTTTTTCAAAATTTTCTTTTTCTAGAATGGTTTCCTTGCTCCTTGGTCTGACTTGGTAACTCCTAATCGTACTTCAAGGCCCACATTCAAGTTTACCCTCGAACTTCTCTGTAGCTTTTTCTAACCTCCCCCTCAGCTCACTCAACAGGAAACAATTTTCTCCCTTACCTATTTTTCCATGTGCATTTATAATGCTCTGTAAGTACTACCTCAATTGCACACAGAATAGATCATGTAGTTATTCTTTTGTCAATATATCTTCCTGAAGACTGAATATCTTAAGACAGAAATCATGTCAAATCCTGGAGCCCACTGAAGACCCCAATACATAATAAGTGCTCCCTAAATGTTAGAAGGAGTAGACTAAAAACATGAATGATTTAATAAGAAAAATGTGAATTTGAACTATGCTGAGATATCATTTCTTATATATCAGATTTTTTTAAGTTTAACAATAAACTCTTTTGGAGAACTTTTCAGGAAATGGATGCCCTTATACAAAATAATTTAAAAAAGAAAAACTGCACAACCCTTGTGAAAGAAGTTGGTAATATTGAGCAAAATTATTAATGCATTTATTCTTTGACTCAATAATCTCACTTCTAGGGATCTATCCTAAAAGTACATTAAAAAAATACAAAATGCAAAGTAAGGTTTTTTATTAAACACTATTTGCAATAAGAAAAATGACTAGAAACGATCCAAATTCTCCAACAGAGAGGTCAGTACACAATAGGACATAATGGATTATGGTGCTGACGTAAAAGGAAATGAGGACTCTTGCCACATAGTGCTACAGAGTAATCTTCTGGGCATATTGAGAAAGAAATCAAGGTGGAAAAACAAATATGATACATGTGTTTACGAAGGCGGGTACTGTGGGGTAATGAAAGGAATATATGCCCATGTTTAGTTATATTTTTAAAAAAGAAGAGGAACCCAGAGCTTCAAGAAACATAAGCTTCCCTACCTACAGGAAGGAAGGAAAGGCATAGAAGGGAAATAAAGAAAAGCTATACTTCCCAGAATATAATTTGTTTAGCAGATTTGACTTTCGAACCATATAAGTATTTCACATAACTATAAAATTGTTTTTTAAAAAAGAAATGCCTAAATATCCAAAGCAAAATGAAACAATATAAAACACAAATAAGTTGGGAGTATAACGTCACAGATATAAATAATTCCAAGTGTCTTTAAAACACAGTAACTTGTCTACACCTCCCTAGTAGTGTACACTCTATGAACAAAAAAACTGCAGAACTATCTTAAGTGAGTTTCAATAATTATAATTTTGATTGGCAGCATTGGTGGTGTTATTCTATTGTGTCTACATAGTGCAGAATAAAGCAAATGAGTAATGATGTTGTTATAATTAGGAATCAGGACCTTAGGGGTAGGAGAAAAGAGACCATGTAAAAAGCTTAGGCCTGCACTTGAAAGTATCAGCATAATCCTATGATACATCTTTTCTTTAAAAACAAAGAAAAAAAAACCACCACATTTTCTCTCTCTTCTTCGAAAAACCTAAGTAACAAGGTTCACATAGGGGAAGTTTTGTAATGATCATGCTTAGTTCTCAAATTGAGGTCTCTAATAGCACTATCCAGTAAAAGGAACCAGGCCTCTCTAATGATTAGCTTGATTCCATATCTCAAGCATGGAATGTTCAAGATGAACCTGGAATAACTTGCCATTCCAGAAAGCAGGGAAGCTATCAAAGAGACAGCTGAGGGAACGGCAAAAGAACTCAGAAGTCAACATGAAGGGGCTCCCATTGGTCCAAAAATCCAAAATTGTGACAATTCGAAGATCAGTAAAAATAGCCATTGCTGTGAATTGAATATTTAACAGGTTTAAATCCCTGAGTTCATAGTGATCATAACAATAAAAAACCTCATTGGTCACGGTGGCTGCTAGGATCCACCTTTGAGGAGGAACTTGCCATGCCAGGGCAATGAATATAGTTATGGTTACAATGGCCACCAAGGATTGGTACCCTCAATTTCAGAAGAGCTGAGGTCCTACACTTCCAAGGCAGCCCACAGCCTGTGACAGCACAGCTAAAGTTTGGCCACTTTTACGCAAGGCAGGACTCCTAATGGGCAGTCTTTCTCCCAAGTCTTCACCCTAGGTAAGCAAAGACCTTGTGACATCTGATCATGGTCTGAGGGTCTCACTTCCCCAGCCTGCCTCATCCCCCTTACAGGTATCAGATTGATGGGCATCCCAGTCTGAAGATTGTTCTTGCCCATGGGAAACTACAGGGCAGACAAATTAGTTTGTTCAAAAAATAAATGGAAAGGAAAATAAAAGAGGAATCTGTGGATGAGAAAATTTAAAAGACATAGCCATCAACTACAATATGGACTTCATTTCAATGTTGACATATTTAAAAAATAGAGAAACTATTAGGGAAATCTGAACACTAACCAGGTATTTAAAATTATAAAGATTATTTTAAATTTGAATAGTAATCCAATTTTTTTTTTTTTTTTTTTTTGAGATGGAGTTTCGTTCTTGTTACCCAGGCTGGAGTGCAATGGCGCAATCTCGGCTCACCGCAACCTCTGCCTCCTGGGTTCAGGCAATTCTCCTGCCTCAGCCTCCTGAGTAGCTGGGATTACAGGCACGTGCCACCATGCCCAGCTAATTTTTTGTTTTTTTAGTAGAGTTGGGGTTTCACCATGTTGACCAGAATGGTCTCGATATCTTGACCTCGTGATCCACCCACCTCAGCCTCCCAAAGTGCTGGGATTACAGGCTTGAGCCACCGCACCCGGCCAGTAATATAATTTTTAAAAAATCTTTATCTCCTAGAGAAACATGCTGAGGTATTTATAGATGAAATTATATGATGCCTAGGAACTGCTTCAATCATTCCAGGGGAAGAAGGGATGTGGGTAGGGTATAGGTGAAACAAGGCTGACCATAAATTGAAAACTGTTTAAACTCAGTAATGGGTCACATAGAGCCTTGCCCCTCTTAGGGTTGAACATGAAGGCTTATTATATAATTATTTCTACATTTGGGTATGTTTGGTGGTTTCTATGAAAAAATATTGGATTAAAAAAACTCGTTAAAAACTCTAATTTATCACTCCCATTTTCTTCATTTGTTCAGATATTGGAAGTGGCGAGAAAAATGGAATAAGCTGTTGAAGATGGAACTGCCTTAAAAGCCTGAAAGAAGTCAGATAACATTATCTCAAAGGTTTTTATTATTTTGCTTCATACCATGACACTTTACTATCACCAACTTGGACGTCAGACAGATTCCTGATGGCATTAGGGAGAGTTCTTGCTTAACTGGAGAAGGAACATAACCTAATGGGGTCAGTGCAGGCTCTGGAATCACTGCCTAACTTTGAACCCCAGCAATTGCATTAATAGCATGACCTTGGGCAAGTTATTTAACACCTCTGGGCTCTAGGGATAAAAATCCTATCTAGACTATATAGTTTAGTTGCTAAGGTTAAACAAGATAAGATACTTAGCACAGAAGCTGGCAGAGTAAACAAATGTAAGTGCTCACTATTTTCAGTCAAGCACTGGGTACTATTGTGTAGCAGCAGTGGTAGTTTCCAAAACACTGTTTCTAATGAAAATCTAGGAATGTATGCAGGAATTCCCTGATGCCAGCTGGTCCATTATTTTAGACCTACCCTTAGGTTTAATATAAGTTCATAACACCATACCAATGATAAAAACAAAAATGCTCACCAATTGTGAATATTTTTGGTACCTTTACCTTCGTGCTTGCCTGTCTACCTCTGGATTCAGTCATCCACTACACTAAGGTTCCTCAAATTATGGTTTGCATGCCAAAAGCTGGCTAATGGTTTAATGTCCGTCACCTTCATGCCTCTCTCTCCATTGTTTTACTTCTTCTAGCACATACCGATTTTGGCCAACACATGAACATTTAGAGCCACGGCGGAGAGTTCCTTCTCGTTGCTCATCACACCCACATACACATGCAGACACAGACAATCAAAACTCACTTGCTCAGTATGTACTACCCCCATCATTGGCACAGTACTTCTAAAACTTGGGCAGGAATACAGTCAGAAGGTTTTACAGAAGTCTGTGTTTAGGATTTCAATGATGCTTGTAGACTTGTCAGTGCCTGAAATGTAATCTAATAACCCAATCAAGTGGCAGGTAGGTAGGATAACAAGTGATATGGTTATGAATATTCTAGTGCTGAGATTATACAACTGCAATGAATTGTATCTATTAAATTCCTGATCCTTTCAACACGGATGGTCCATTTCCCCACATTACAGAGGGTACAAAAATGTCCTGTCTAGGCAATAGCATCTTCCTGCATACTCAATTGCTCTGCTCTCTATATCCATTGCCTTGGTTCTCTATTCCTTAAGCTTGGCCATGTTTAGATTTCCTACTTTGGACAACCCCATCTGGACTTCAGAACTTCCTACTTTGGACAACCCCATCTGGATTGCCCTCTCTGGTTTAGTGATCTTGGTCCAGCCTATCTGATTCTCAATTTGCATGTCTCTTGGTTTCAATGAACCCACTCCTAGGGGAATAGTTCTGTGCCAGTTCTAGACCCATAGGGGTGCAGGAAAGAGAAAGGAAGGGTCTCCAAAAGTAGATCAGTTTTTAAAAACTGTTTGCCTTCAGATGGTGCCACATGGTTGTAGCATATTTAGGAAGAACATTAGTTTCCAGACGTTCATAGGGTCAGAGTACACAAACTGAGATAGTCACCATTTCAAATCTATGTAACTATTCTTGTAGTAAGATCGAATTTGCCACATTTCAGTTCAAACAATGTATCACAATTATGAAAAATAATACATTGATTTCTATAAAAAAGACTTTAACTTGACTAGTAACCAACTAATCCACATATAATAAAAATATTTTTGTACACACAAAATATGTTTATATATGTGTATATGTGTGTGTGTGTGTGTGTGTGTATCTTGGTCCAGCCTATCTGATTGTGTATGTATGTATGTTTCCCTAATATGGGGTCTCACTATATTGCCCAGGCTGATCTAAAACTCCTGGGCTCAAGCAGTCCTCCCACCTCAGCCTCCCAAGTGCTGGGATTTCAGGTATGAGCTACCATGCCCAGCCCACAAAATATGTTAAAGGACTCTGCCACTTTGAAATGTCTAAGCTCAGTTGCTTTATCTTTAAATAGGCAGTTCAAATTGCATGACCATCAGTTCTACATTCAGGTTTATTTTTTGAAAGCCATATCTTCCTATGTAGAAACAAAGACACTAAAATGAAAGCCTGGGAGTAAAGAAAACATTTTCAACTCTCCATGTGTCAGAGCTGTGTTGTCCAATGCAGTTGCTACTCACCACATGCAGTTTATTAAATTCAAATTAATGAAAATTAAATATAATTAAAAATTCAGCTTCTCAATCACAATAGCCATGTTTCTGTTCAATAGCCACATGGAGCTGGTGGCAGCTGTATTGTACAGTTCAGATAGAGTACACTCCCATTTCAGGAAGTCTAACTGGACAGTCCTGCTTTAGAAAATTCACTCTACATTTGTTTTCTGTGAGACCCAACTTACCCTAATAAGAAGCTAAAAACTTTGAGAATATTTTTATAAATTAGTAGACCTGTCAAAACACTTTAAAACTTCATAGGCAGATAGTATTTGCAGTTACTATGGAACTTTGCATCCATCTTTTAAAAATGTCTTTATATTTGAGAGCTTAGGAACAGATCTAAATCTTTTTCTAAAGAGGCATTTTTTCTTAATGTGTAGACTGATGAATCAAAGCATCATGTTTTACTGAGTAATTAGTCTTTCAATAATTCACATGAGTAATAGGTCATATTGGGGTTTAACCCCTGTATCCATTATTTCTGACCACACGGTCTACCGACAGATGTCTCACTTGGGGTGTACACAACAGAACACCGGGTATCTGTTTCACGTACATCTGTTCCCAAACAGCTTAGACAGATTAATACTTAGAATATACACTGCTCTGCTAAGTCCCACATAATCACTAACTCTTGTTTTGAAATTGTTTTTTTCTCATTTTCACATTTTTGCACATTATCTTTCACACTGCTGAGTTTCAAATAAATATTTATATAAACTTAAAGCTCAAGAAAACCATGTTGACTCTCTTCTAACAATAAGAAACACTTTCCAGACCTTATTTTGAAGCTCAGCTTTCTCAGATTTTCTAGTCACTGCTCTAATTCAGCTGAGCTCTGAGTTGTGGCAGAAACACTCTTTTGAAAAAAACAACATGAAATTGGTAACTTGAGATAGTAAGTGTATGAAAAATAAAGTTATAAGCCATAATTATGATTCAAAGGCCAAGTTTTATTTTTTAAAAATCTTGGAAACATATTTGAATGCTAATCAAGCATAGTGTAAAATCTTTACTCAAAAATTTGATAGATACAGTAAAATGAATGAAGAATGGCTGAGCTAGTCCTTTTATCCATCATGAAAAAGCTGCTTAAAACTAGCCTCAACCAACTCTTTTCTTCCAGAAAATGGTTTCTTCCTTTCCAATGACAATACCTATGCCAAAGCAATTGCCCACTTCTTGTCACTGTGCTCCAAAGCTGAGTAAGGGGAGCAAAGGGCTTTGACCTATATTTCCCAGGTGGTTCTTCCAATTAGAAATTTGTTAGGACTGTGAAATTCCTGTTGTAAAATACAACACCCCTCCAGGCACACCAGACGGTTGCCCCATTGGCCATCAAACCTGAAATTTATTTGACAAAATTCCCTAAAGCCTAAGGGCCATAGAAATAGATATTTTCTTCAACATTAAACTTCATAGGTGGTCAGAACTGCCAGTACTTAGATACAATATCATCGAAGCCCCTCACTTTGCCAGTGAATAAACTAACTCAGTTGTGTTAAATAACCTGTGCAAAGTCCATTGCTCCACAAATGGACACACCTTACCATTTGTGGAGACTAGATATCTCCTTAGGGCCTTCAGTGGTCACTCCTGAAACCTTTCCTACACCACAGATGGGAGCAGATTACAGAGAGCTGGGGGAGGGAAGCTGTGAAATATCCTGTAGTGCTTATTCATACTTCAAGATGCTATCAATTAGGAAATTATGAATTTAATTTCATGAATCAGAATGAGCATTTGTTTGTAATGAAAACAGAACATATCAGAGTGACTTTTTTTTGAGACAGAGTCTTGTTTTGTCATCAGGCGCCAGGCTAGAGTGCAGTGGCACGATCTTGGCTCACTGCAACCTCCACCTCCCGCGTTCAAGCAATTCTCCTGCCTCAGCCTCCCAAGTAGCTGGGACTACAGGTACATGCCACCATGCCCAGCTAATTTTTGTATTTTAGTAGAAATGGGGTTTCACCATGTTGGCCAGGATGGTCTTGATCTCTTGACCTTGTGATCCGCCTGCCTCGGCCTCCCAAAGTGCTGGGATTACAGGCGTGAGCCACCGTGCCCAGCCCTGAGTAACTCTTAAATGGCAATGGTAAGAATTGTTTTGAGAAATTTTTGTTTTAGACAAATCACATATCAGTACAGAAATATGTGTAGTATTTGTCAATCCCCAAAGGGCCGTCACTTCAGGGGACCGAAAAGAGTGGAGGAGACACATATTTCCAACATGAGATAGCATTATGAGCATTTGGCATCTCTTTCACAGAGATCCCTAAATTGATCATTCTTAAACATACTAATGTATGAGCTTAACGTTGTCTAATCTTACCCATTACTTACTCTCCCCATCAGTAGTTTCTCCTTTATGGGAAATAATGACATCACATTTATTCACACAGGACAGTAAACAAATCCTGCTTTGGGGAGGCACAAAAATGCCTGAATCTTCTGCTTTAACATTTCAAATAAAAGCCTGCCACTTGGTAAACATGTCCCTAGAAGTTTGTCCTTGGTTGAGATGTAACCAATGCCAACAGGTGATCAGCGATGCTTTTGAAAATACTAAACACTGAAAATTTCTGATCCAATATCAGCACAAGCTAAGGGATAAATCATGAGACATGCAAATTAGCCTGTGGTATCTGTCCACATCCCCTTTCTGAGGTGTATTCACACTTTTTGGCTTCTCACACCCAGTCCCTGGCACCATACTGGGGGCTGGCCCTATTGGGCACAGCACTTGACCTGCTCTACCTTGGCAGGGTCCTATGACCCAGAGTTGTCTGATCTCTTGCAGTTGACCTCAAAAGCACTCACCTGATCCCTCTGTCATTTCTTCAGCATTTTTCTCTCTCATAGGTCTCAGTTAGCTTGATAATTACCTTATTTTAACATGAATTCATGCATGATTCTGTAATTAAAATGGCCATAATTTAAGATTGTAACAGAAAGATTATCAAGCGCCACTTCAGTCAATGAAAAAGATATTTTCTGAATTGATGACGCCCTTTTGTAAACACAGTTTATATCATAATGGCAGCATCCTAATCTATTTATGCCCTGGCTCAGCATTTTCTACTCTGCAACTGAGCAACATGGAAGCTTCCTGCCATGAACCTCACAGAGAAGTGGGCCAACCTTAACTCTTATAATAGAAATTCTGGAATAACTCAAAGTTGAAAAGAACCTCAAGGAGCTTACCATACAATGGGGAAAAAAATCAAAGTTTTATTTAATGTCTCAGTATATGAGATCCAATTATGCCTAAAGAAGAAACAACTGTAATGAATCTTCATTAATTTTAATGAATGTAAACATGTAATCATTCAAATAAAAAAAAAAGGAAGCACAAAAGAAGCTAATTCCCAGCTGCTGGAATGGCAAGAAAGAGTGCTTACAGAACTAGTTTTGTAATTCTTTCAATTACAGGATGGTAAAATATGAGGGAACTACTGAGAAATAAGGACGCAGAGAAAGGCAGGAGCCAAGCATAGAAATCTTAAGTCATGTTGAAGAGTGTGTCTCACCCCATTTTCTACTTCAGTGGCTTCAAACAAGACAGTCAATTCCTGCTATGCAAAGAAGAAAATCAAGCAGACAGACTCGGGGTCTTTTGCCCACTATTCCAATCAAGGCACCTGTAGTTTTCTGTTACATACTGGGGATGCATTTAAGAATTGTTTTTAAAGAGTTTTGATGTTTAAAAAGGGGGAGAGGAGAATATGCTTTTATAGTTGATGAGGAGTTGGTATCAAGTTAGTAGGAATGTAGTCATCAAGTTAGAATAGGCAAAACTAAACCTCATGAGACCAGTAAACCAGTAACGAATTCATTCATTCAACAAATATTAGCTATATGCCAGGCACTCTTTAAGGTGCTGACAGTAAAGAAAAAGATATTCTGAATATCTTCCCTCTCCCCCCATCTAGATTTAGTCTCCATCTTTCTCCACCTGCCCTGTTCCATGGTAGGCCACACTGCATGAACTACACCAAGTGCTCCCCTCGCCCTGTGGTTTAAAGTTGGTTTTGGACTATGAAATGGGCCAGAAAAGAGGGAGATTGGATAATTTAGTCCCCACCTCCCTCCCTGCAGGATTAGTGAGGAAATCAGTCAAGCTGAGGCAAAGTTCATAGCTCCTGCCTAGTGGCCTCCTCTACACAGTCTCTCTGAATCCAGGTTCAGGCACCTGCTCCTTCAATATGTGCTTAAAAGTAGTGTCACCTGCCCAATTATTACTAGTCCCAAGAGTACTTCACTATCCTATATCCTGCTTACACGTTTATAAATACTGACTTTTAAAATTTTTTCAAATTATCCTAATATAAACATGCCATTTTTTTCCTATTAGGACAGCCACTAATGTAACAGATGAATCCTTGCCATGTTGAAGTGGGGTGGTGGCAGAAAGGACAGAGATTAGAAAGTATATAGTATACAAGAAGATAAATGCCACTGAGGACTATAAGGCAATAAAGGGAACCAGTAGTATGTAGCAGATGGGAATTTTATACAGGTCACCAGAGAAAGCCTTACTAAGAAGCTGAGATTTGTTCACAAGTTCAAAGGAGGTGAAGGAGTAGGTCAAGTGAGAGAGTATAAAGGCCTGAGCAAGGGCAGTGATTGGTTGGACAGAGAAGAATCATAGATTCGAGAAATACTAAGTAAATAAAGTAGGCAGGATTGGTGGGTGTTTAGAAATAGTGAGTAAGGGACGATGAGGCTTAGATAACATTCCAGATAGCCTCCTAAATGCTCCTTCACATACTAAGCCCCTATTTCATTAAATAGATTTTCTGTGACTTTCTTCAACTTTCCTCCCTCTGCCATTTATGTAAAGCAAAAATTTCGTATCTTGTTTTTTAAAAAAAAAAAAACTTTTCCTCTGACTGCGTTATTTCAAAATATCTATTTTCAAATTTTGAAACTCTTTCTTCTGCTTGATCTAGTTTATTCCTGAAGCTCTCAATTGTGTCTTTTATTCACCACTGCATTCTCCAGATTTCTGTTTTTAAATGCAATTCTATGGATCTAACCAACATAAGTTACAAGCTAATTCTAGTTATCCTAATTATTGTCCCATAACTTACACAAACCTAAGTAGCAAAGTTAAATATTCTGATAGCTGATGCGGAATCACTAGTGGGTTCCATAACCATGATAAAGAACAAAAGATCAGTAGTCTACAGAGCAAGAAAAGTTGCTTTCCTGATAAACCTACTAGATTTTTGGCACCCCTGGAGGTAGATGAATGGTAGATGAAAACCACAATGGGCAATACTACCCAGAAAGCACATGATGAGGAACAGCAGATCAGACAACACTTCTTTGGACTCCACCATTTGGCAGGCAGATGGAATGAAGTCCCCATGGGAGACTGATAAACTAGGTGCTGGTGGTATTACAAAAGCCAAGAGAGTTAAGTCAAAGTCAAAGGAAGGAGAAATACAAAAGATAAGGACTGAAAGTTCTTACTTGACTGAGCAATTAGAAGACTTCTGCTAATCTTTGCTTGAAGAGTTTCAGTAAAGAAAGAACAAAGCCAGGTCTCAGATGGCTGAAGAATAATTAAGAGGTGAACTAAGGGAGGCAGTGAGAGTAAGCCAATTTTTCTAGGAACTTATCAGAGCAAGTGAAAACAAGAAAAAAAAAAGAAAAAGAAAAGCAAGGTAGCAGCTAAAGAAAGAGGTTCGTAGGATCAAGGCAGGGAACTGTTAGAATGGGAGAGTCCTGAACATATCTCTGTACTTAGGTTAAAGAGCTGGTAGAGAGTGAAGGCTAAAAACCAAAGAAAGAAAGTGTAACAGATGAAACAAATTTCTAGATGAAGCTGAAGAGATGGGATTGCTTTGCCTTCAGTAGAGATGACAACATTTATTATGTGGTCATGGGTAGAAGCAAATGAAGGGGAATGAAGGTGAAGGTCACCAAAATGGAAGAGATCTACAAAGTCTGAAGTTTTAATAATGATTGTGATATAACCAACACCAATGGCCAGACTTTGGATAAAGGACACTGTGAGTCAGACAACAAAGTTTTAAATATATATGGAAGAAAAGCTGGAAAAAAATCCTCCTGGGGAGCCCAAAAGACAGTTTTTAAGCCCTTTGAGCCTGCAAGTGTCCAGCCTGACAAACCTGTCCCTAGCAAAACTATACCACCATCAAAAACTCCTGTAGCCTAGGCCACTGGGGCAGCCACAGACATTGCTGATGAAGATTACATCTGAAAAAACTACACAGAGACCATGCTACTGAATCCACCTAAAACCAAAGCCAATGTACCATACCCAAAAAACAGTCTAGGACCCATCTACAGAAAAAGTCTCTCCCTATGAAAAGTACTCCTTACAACTGGAAATGTGACTATTCCACTAGATGTGCAGATGTCACAAGAAACATGAAAAAGCAAGGACACATGAAACCCCAAAAGAAACACAAAAGTCTCTAGTAACAGACCCCAAATAAAAAGGTTTTATAAAATGCCTAAAACAAAATTGAAAATAATGATCTTAAGGAAATTCAGCAAGATATAAGAAAATATAATCCAATGGAATCAGGAAAATGTCATAAAATGAATGAGAAATTAAAACAGGATATATCATTTAAAAACACAGAAATCTAAAAAAATATATAAATAAATAAAAACACAGAAATCTGAAGAAAGCAGTGAGTAAAGACACAATTGAGAGCTTTCAGAATAGAGCAAATCAAGCAGGAGAAAGAATGTCAAAATTTGAAAAATTGGTTTTTTGAAATAACCCAGAGGAAAAGTATTTAAAAAAAATTAAACAAATTTTTGCATTATAGAAATGGCAGAGGGCAGAAAGTTGAAGATAGATACAGAAAATCTATTTAACGAAACAGCTAAAAACTTCCCAAATATTGGGGGAGATACAGACATCCAGATTAAGGAAACATAAATTTTCCCAATTAGATTAAACCCAAAAAGATTCTCTCTGTGGCACATTACAGTCAAACTGTCAAAAGTTGAAGACTGAATTCTAAAAGCTGCAAGAGAAAAGCATCAAGTTACATGTAAAGGAATACTCATTAGACTGTCAGTAGATTTCTCATCAGTAACCTTATTACTGATGTAGGCTAGGAGAGAAAGGGATAATTTATTCAAGGTGTTAAAAGAAAAAAAAACCACTATCAGCCAAGGATAAAGGATACCATATCCAGCAAAATCAGCCTTCAGAAATGAAAGAGAATAAAAGCCTTCCCAGACAAGCAAAAGGTGAGGGAATTTATCACTCCTACACCAGCCTTACAAGAAATGCTTATGGGAGTGCCCTGGCTGTAAATGAAAAAATGGTAACTATCATGAACACATGTTAAAGTATAAAAATCACCAATAGAGGTAAATTTATAAATCCAACGCAGAGTGCCCCTGATATGTCATGGTACTATGTAAATCTCTGAGTCCTCTAGATGAAGGTTTAAAGTCAAACTGGTCAAAAACAGCAACAGCTACAATGGCTAAAGAGCACATGGTGAGGAAGGAGACCCAGGCATCTAGGATCACCTACCCCTTGATTTTCACACTGCATTTCAATAGAAGAAAAGGCTGGTCAACTGCTGCCTCCTAAATTACCTTCCTGTAAATAGCAGGCATGGTATGGGGGAATCTCTCCAGAACATACTGCTTTTACTTGAACAAGATCAAACCCCAACTCACTCCTCCATCCAGAGACCAGAAACTCTTTCACATGTAATTCCTAAAACTGTAAACCCAAGACCCTTTCACATGTGATTTCTAAAGCTGCAAACCCAAGATTCTTTCACTTGTTATTTCTAAGGCTGTGATTCTTTCACGTGTAGTATTTAGAGTGTAAGCCTATATAAAGGCAGAGCTTCTCTTTCTTAGGGGAGACTGATTGGCTGTTTGGACAAAACAAAGCCTTGCTCCTGGGCCATAATAATAAAACCCCTTCCTTTTCTAGTTTGGTGTCCAAGAGGTCTGTTTCTCATGGCTGCTCCTGCTTCAATAGTAAAGAAATAAAGGCAACAAAAATATAAATTGGGGATAGGAGAGGAAAAAAGTCTAGAGTATTTTTATGTGACTGAAGTTAACTTGCTATCAGCTTAAAATAGTTTACTATAACTACAAAACTGTTTATGTTAGCCCCATGGGAACCACAAAGAAAGCAATTACAGCAGATACATAAATAAGAGATAGAAAGAAAACAAAACTTAGGACCACAGAAAACCACCAAACCGCAGAGATAAACAAGAGAGAAAGAAGAACTGAGGATCTACAAGACAACCAGAAAACAATTAACAAAATGGCAGAAACAAGTCCTTAACAATAAAAACCTTGAATATAAATAGACTAAATTCCCTAATTGAAAGTTATAAAGTGGTTGCATGACTGGAAAAAAAAATTCAACTACATGCTGCCTACAAGAGGCTTACCTCACCATTAAAGACAAACCAAAAGTGAAGAAATGGAAAAAGATATTCCATGCAATCAGAATTCAAAAGTGAGTGGGAGAAGCAATACTTATGTCAGACAAAATAGACTAAGTCAAAAACTGTAAAAACGTCATAATATAATGATAAAGGGATCAATTCAACAAGAGGATATAATTGTAAACATACATGTACCCAATACCTAAGTATCCAAATGTATAGACCAAATATTCAACCGAAAGAGATAGACTTCAACACAATAATAGTAAGACTTTCACACCTCACTTTCAATAATGAATTATCTAGACATGCATACATATATACACACAGCAACACACACACACAGAGATCAAGAAATATTGGATTTAAGCTGCACCATAGATCAAATGCACCTAGCAGATACTTACAGAACATTCCGTTCAACCGCTACAGACACACATTCTTCTCAAATGCACATGGAACACTCTTGAGGACAGATCACATGTTAGGCCACAGAACAAGTCTTAACAAATTTAAAAAGATAATATCAAGTATCTTTTCTGACCACAGCATTATAAAACTAGAAATCAGGCCAGGTGTGGTGGCTGACACCTCTAATCCCAGCACTTTGTGAAGCCAAGGTGGTCAGGTTGCTTGAACCCAAGAGTTTGAGACCAGCCTGGGCAACACAATGAAAGCCATCTCTACTAAAAATACAAAAAAAAAAGAATTTACCCAGGCACAGTGGCACATGCCTGTAGTCCCAGCTACTTGGGAGGCCGAGGTGAGGTGAAAGGGTTACTTGAGCCCAGGAGGCAGAGGTTACAGTGAGCCAAGATCACACCTCCACACTTGAGCCTGGGACACAAAGCAAGATCTTGTCTCAAAGAAAAAAACAAAAGAAAAGTAACTAGAAATCAACAACAAGAAAAACTGATGACTTCACAAATCATGGAAACAACATGCTCCTAACAACCAATTTATGCACATACAACAGCTAACTGGTTTTTTAAGATGTCAAGAACATACATTGGGAAAAAAGAGTCTCTTCAATAAATGGTAGTAGGAAAACTGGATATTCACATGTGGAAGAATGAAATTAGACCCCTCCCTCTCACCATATACAAAAATCAACTCAAAATAGATTAAAGATTTAAAATGTAAAACTTGAAACTATGCAATTACTAGAAGAAAACAAAAGGAAAATTATTCTCAACACTGAGCCGAGCAAGGATTTTAAAAATAAGACCTCAAAACCACAGACAAAAATAAGTAAGATTACAACTAAAAACGTTTGCACCTTAAAGAAAACTATTAACAGAGTAAAAACAGCTGCATAATGGGAGAAAATATTTGCAATCTATACATGTGACAAAGGGATAAAATCCAAAATATAAAAGAAACTTCACGCAACAGCAAAAATAACTTGATTTGTTATTGTTTTATTTTTATTTTTTAAAAGATGGGGTTTCACCATGATGGCCAGGCTGGTCTTGAACACTTGACCTCAGGTGATCCACCCACCTCAGCCTCCCAAAGTGCTAGGATTATAGGTGTGAGCCACCATGCCCGGCAACTTGATTTTTTTAAATGGGCAAAAGACCTTAATTGACATGTCTCAAAAGAAGACATACAAATGACCAACAGGTACATTTAAAAAAATGCTTAACATCACTAATCTTCAGGGAAATACAAATCAAAACCACAGTGAGATATACCTCACTCCAGTTAAAATGGCTATTGCCAAAATGACAAAAGAAAATAAGTATTGACACAGATATGGAGAAAAGGGAACACTTACACATTGTTGGTATGATTGTAAACTAGTACAGTCATTATGGAAAACAGCATGGAAGTTCCTAAACAATTACAAATAGAATTTCATATGATCCAGCAATCCCACTACTGGGTATGTATCCAAAGGAAATAAAATCAGTATGTTGAAATCTGCGCTCCCATGTTTATTTCAGCACTGCTCATAATGGGCAAGATATGGAATCAACCTAAGCAGACAATGGATGAATAAAGAAAATGTGATATATAAACATAATGGAATAATAGCCATAAAAAAAAATAAAGTCCTGTGAATTGTGAATGGATAAACCTGGAGGACATCATGTCAAGTGAAATAAACCAGACAGAGAAAGACAAATACCACATGATGTCACTCACATGCAGAATATTTTTCTATTATAAAAAAGTTGATACAGATAAGGCAGAGATTAGAATAGTGGTTACCAGAGTCTGGGAAGAGCAGGGGAGAAGGAAGGATGGAGAGAGGTTAGTCACCAGATACCAAGGCATAATTAGAAGAATAAATTCTGGTGTTTTGTTGCATAGTAGGGTGACCATGGTTAGCAGTAAGATAGTGCATATTACAAAATAACTAGAAGAGGCTTTTGAATGTTTTAACCCACAAGGAAATGAATATGTGAGGTGAAGGATATACTACTTTGACTGGATAATTGTACAACATAAATATCAAAACATCAAGTAGTATCTCATAAATATGTACAATTACAATGTGTCAATTAAATTTTTTAAACAATTAAAAAGTTATTAGACCAGCTGTTGGATCTGGTTGAGTTAATGTGCTTAAGAAGCACATGCATAATATTATACCACACATTTGATTTAAAATATTTTTGACTTAAAAAAATAATTCCCAAAAAGTGCTGATACTGTTGTGCCTCCCAACTTGACTTATAGCCTGTTTTTGAAAGCCTCACTTCTACAGGGAAGGGTAACACATCCGTTATTCCAAGTCACCCCTGAACCCAATAAAATGAACTACAATTACTCTGGTTATGCTCATTTACCCTGCCAACAAGACCATCAATTTGTCCCAGTTTTGGCAGTCACAGCCTTCGTAAAATACATTAATGTCTTTGCTCATTACTCAAGATGGAAAATTAGAAAAAGATCACATGGTATTTTATTTCATCAGTGAAAACAATTAAGGCAATATGAGGTTTAAAAACTAAGTAGCCTTTCTGGGGCACAGTGGCTCATGCCTATTATCCCAGTACTTTGGGAGGCTGAGGCGGGTGGATCATGACGTCAAGAGATCAAGTCCATCCTGGCCAATATGGTGAAGCCCCGCCTCTACTAAAAATACAAAAACTAGCTGGGCATGGTGACACGTGCCTGTAGTTCCAGCTACTTGGGAGGCTGAGGCAGGAAATCACTTGAACCTGGGAGGCAGAGGTTGCAGTGAACAGAGATCATGCCACTGCACTCCAGCCTGCCAACAGAGCAAGACACTGTCTCCCCACCTCCAAAACAAAACAACCAGCTAAGCAGTCTTCAAACGTATGTATGTTCTAATAACGTCCAGTGACCTCCCCTACCTACCCTCATCCTTTTATGAGACAGCCAGACATGGACATGCTCTCCCCCGACCACACCCTACCATATCGTGTCCTCCCAAGTACAGTAACTTTGATGTAGCTCCTCTTCCATTTCATCTTTTACCACTCACATCTATGTTTATTCAACAACATTAAGTATTTCTCACGTTTAAATATATCATCTCTTAATATCTTCCTGTTTCCCAGTGCCTTTTTTTTTTTTTTTTTTTTTTTTTTTGAGATGGAGTTTTGCTGGTTTCCAGGGCTGGAGTGCAATGGCAGGAACTCCGCTCACTACAATCTCCGCGTCCTGGGTTCAAGCAATTCACCTGCCTCAGCCTCCCAAGTAGCTAGGATTAAAGACACAAGCCACCATGCTTGCCTATATTTTATCTAAATAAAACATCTCTTGGTTTATTCTATAAATAGAAGTACTTACTAAGGCACTAGGTTTCTGTGCCTTCAATTTTAGAGGCCCAAAGTGGTTTGAATACCAGGTATTAATTACAAGGTACACCTGTATCTCTTTTTGTAATTAACAGTAAAGGAAAGAAAAGGTATACCTGTATTTCTTTTTGTAATTAATAATAAAGGAAAAGAAAACCAAATGGTTTTAGGGCATAATTAAATATAAAGAATCGGTACTTACAACCTTTAAAGTTACAAATCTGTCAAGATGTATTTCAGAATTCTACTGCCAAGAGTGCTAATTAAACCTATTTTTCTCAAGCACCACTCAATATAAAACAGTGTTTCTTTTCTCATGTCATTTTTTTTGTACACAAATACTGCAACATTGGTTTGTATGACCTCTTGTTGCACAATGTCTCATTTTAATTCTATAGTATTTCAGCAGCATTGTAGGCTAAATTGGCTCTTTGGGCTAATCCAAACTGTAATTATAAACTTCTATACTGCATAACTCAAATTGCCTGAAAGACAAATCATTCTATCTATATCCCCAGCTTTTAATTTAAAACATTCAAGAAAATACTTCATCTTGGTTTTTAAGACACCTGAAAACATTTTAATTAAGGGCAAAGACCATTTTCATGAAGTGAGCAAGCATGGCACACGCAGCACAGGCAGAATTCACAATCGCAGCCAGTGCTGGGGGCCCTGGTAGTTGGTTTCATAGACTTTTGAGGAAGAAACTTTGAGACAGTGACTCTTTCTATTCTGTAACATAAATAGCACACTGTGTCTTGTTTTCCAACAGAAATTTTTTTAAATTTCCTAAATTTGTATTCAGCTAAAAGAAGTTGAATATCAAATTCCAAGGTTTCCCACGTCATCTCCTCGCAAGTAGATAACCTTGATATAGTAGTTCCTCACATCTAAGCTCACCACTCACATCTAAGTTAATTCAATACTGGGGAGTATTTCTAGAGTTTAGACTTGAAAATAAGACCATATTGTAAGATGGTCTTTATAAGATAACTGTAAGTCTATAAGACTATTTGACTAAGACGTGAAAATAGATTCGAAGCATTTGTTATAAACTACAGCATTATAACTTTAGGTAACTAAAATTTTAAGTGAATAAAAGGCAAATGTATGCAAACCGCTTGATGTAACTAACCATTGCAAAACTGTGATCCAGTATTCTAGGGTCAATATCAAAAATCAAAAGTTTTGAGACTGAACCTGAAGAAGTCTTAATTCTAGACAATGGCAAGGAAGGTGAGGGGTAGAAAAAAATCCAGAATCACTCCCAACGCTCTGGGGTTACATTTTCAAGTCAGCAAAATGAGTGTTGGATTCAGAACTTATGTGTAGGCATATCTGTAAAATGTTTATAGTTGCAATGTAACATCAAAGTTGATGGAGTAAAACTTTTTCCACTTGGAGTGGCGGAGTAAATGATCTTATCACGTTTGTAAATTACCTCCCCTTTGGGGCTCCAGATTTTCTGCCGAGACGCTGAGCAAAGCTCTGTGTCACGTTTGCCCGGGGAAGGTCCGGGAGGCGGGAGAAAGCTCGGTGACAAGAGGACCTCTAGGGGTTCTGGGGGCGGGCGAGGGGCGTGAGTTCCCGGCTGGGAAGCTAGAGGCGGCGACCTGGGGACTTGGGGACTCGGGAACCTGTCCCGACGGCGTGGAGAGCGGGGGAGGGGAGGAGAGAGAAGGGTGGAGTGAGAGCGCGCGGGTGCCGGCCCCGGGCCGGGGAGAGGGAGGAAGCGCCGAGGGAGGCGAAGGCGCTGAGGCCCTGCACTCACCCGCCGGGCGCTCGGGCAAAATGGGCCGCCACCGCAGGGCTCGCTCGCTCAGCACCACGTCACAGCTGCCCCTCCTGATCTCGAAGATGCCCCGGAGCAGAATCCGCTCCGCCGCAGCCTCCGTCTGCTGCTGGGACGTTAACGGCGCCGAAGGCACAGCGGCAGCCTCCGGGGGCGCCTCTTCCTCCCGGCCGCCCTCCAGGGCACTCACCCTGCTCCTGCGCCTCCTCCGTGGCATGGCGGAGCGGCAGGCTGGGCCTGAGCCAGTGGGCCAGGGAGGCCTATGGAGAAGTAGATGGAGGGCGCCACAACCCAGCTCCAGCCGCGTCCTGCGCTGCCACAGCAACGGCGCGCAGGGCCGGGACCCAGGAGGGAGGCGGGGCGGGCAGGCGGGGCCGCGCCAGAGCCAGTCCAGCACCCTGACCTGCCAGCCTCGCCGCTTCGACACTCACCACAAAGAGGCCCAGCTGGAGGGAGAATAAGAGGCTCCCTCGCCCAGCTTCCGCACTTACCGTAACCCACAGTTAAACCAGCGCACCTCAAATTTTCACTTGCAAACCATCCGTTGGGCATCTTGTTCAAATGCAGATCCCTGTTAAATAGGTGTGGGGCTGGCCCCCAAATACCACAAATGTAAGAAACTACTAGGTGATGGCTCTCGCTGGCCGCGTAACACACTTGCAAGGGTGGAAGCTTCCGTTTCTCCACCTCCTTTCCAGAAGGTTCCCAGGAGAGCAGAGTAGGTGCTTTACAACCCTGTTTCAGAATACTAGCGCACCTTCAAAACCCCTGAAGGGAAGCTAGAGATAGGCCCTGGTTTGCATAGACAAATTTGCATCTGACAAATTCAATATTAAAGGTTAAGTGCCTCCATGTGTAAGCATTTAGAATCCTACTTTCCCCCAAGGTATCTCCTCTGCAGTCTTGTCTTTGCGGGATCTTGCACTCCCTTGAGGGAGATGGCAAGCAGCCAGGGCTTCTCCTCCACGCACTGAAGTAAAGAAGTGTCACCTGGAAAAGGAGTAGAGCCCTGGGAGGTTCATCCTTTTCTCCTGACAATCGAGATTTCTAAAATCAGTTGCAGGTTATTTGGAAAACACAGAGAGTCTGGAGGCTAGTGATTCTCCATGGCTGCACATTAGAGTTACCTGGGGAGCTTTTGAAAACCCAGATGTCCAGGCCACACTTAAGATAATTAAGCTGGAATCTCTGGAGGTGAGACCCAGACTTCCGGATATTTTAGAGTTCCCAGGTAATTCCAATACTCGCTCAGCCAAGGCTGATAATGGCTGCTCTAAGCAGAGTGATAACACTGGGAGCTGAGTGCTTGTAATGGGGAAGCAGCCAGGAAGAAAGTGAGTCCCTGGGAAGAAGAGCGGAGTGGGAGGTAAAGCAGAAGGCTTTTTAAAAATAAATAAATAAATAAAACAAGGTCATTATCATATTGAAAACAAGTTAGGAGTAGGGGAGTTGCAGAGGAGATTAAATTCATAGGGTTGTAGATCTAGTTCCAGCGTTCTACTGCCTAAACAGTTCCATCATAGAGGCAGCAAACTCTTATTCTGTCCTCATTCCTGGTCACACTACAAAGTCGCAGAAAAAGCCATTTATAGCAGGGGTTTCTCAAGGTTCTTAGCTCAGATGGTTTGTGGTCCTAACCAAATCCCCATCAAACATAAAGCGCTGTGCACCAGTTAAGCTAGGACTCTTATTGTTTAATGCTCTAACTGTTAGTACCCAAGCTTCCAGGAAAAGCAAGGAAGAGCTTCACTTTGATCTGACTGCAGTGAGCTGTTTCTTAGAGTGGAAGTGCAGCTGCTGCTAAACCTCATGCAGGCTTCAGGTAGCTCTGCTCAGCAGTCATTAGTGGGAAAAGGATGGTGCCCTTCGCAGAATGAGTTGCAGTTCTGGAGTCAGCATCTTGTATTCATAGCTGTTAGGCAATCAACACAATTAGAGCTCACTGGCATTTTAAAAGCTCACCCAGAGCCATGGCAAACAGGCCAAGCCAATGGCTACTCCTTAGGACCTTTGCAAAGGGGCAAGTTGCCATTTTTCAAGCTTCACTCAGGCCAGGAAGTAAAAAACAGTGGCTCTGAATTGTCCTGAAGATGGAAGTAATAAGAGTTGTGTTTCTTTTCTTCTCCCCACCCCCCAACCCTTCAATAAGCTGTCTTTTCCTAGGGCTGTAAAGGCTGGAGTGCCCTAGGGCTCTGTCTTTAGGATCTATCCCCACACACTATCCCATGCTTTATGTACTATCCAGAGCTCCGCAAATGATGTCACCAGCTCCGATCACTCCCCTGAACTTCAGATATTATGTCCAACTGCCTACCTGACATCTCTACTTGACTATCCAATAAGCTTCTAAAATATCTAAAATCAGACTCGTGATTTTCCAACCCAAATCTGTTCCTCTCAGAATGTTTCAAATCAGTAGTGTTCTCAAAATCCTTGATATCATCCATGTCTCCTTTGTCTCATACCTTCAATCTACCAGCAAATCCTGACCATTCCATCTATCACATATAGTCTTTTCTGCCTGCTCTCATTCCAGTCTGCACGTCTGCACTTAGGTGGACAATTTCAGGCTCTGTTCTCCCAACCCATCTCTCTGCTTTCCCTTTCCCCTATGCTGGCACCTGTAGCCCAGAGCTGATTTTCCATTTTGGAGTTACACTGTGCCTTTAAAAAGTAACAAGAGCACATAACCCTGCTCACAACCTTTCAATGACTTCCCATTATTCTTGGAATAAAGTCAAAATGCTTAGCAAGGTGAGAGGTCCTTCATATTCTGGTCCTGGGCTATGTCTGCAGGATAACCTACTAACGTTTTCCTCTTGCTCACTCACACAAAGCCTTCTTGCCAGTCCTCAAACACTCTGAGAACAGTCCCTTCTCAGAGCATTTGCTTTTGCTGTGCCCTCTGACAGGACTGCTTTTCCCCCCACCAGATGGTTCATTCCTTTACTTTGCTCATTTTTCTCTTTAAAGGCCACCGCCTCAAAGAGGCAATTCTTAAGCACCCTCCATAATTCACCATCCTGTAAACCTGTGTATTCATTTCCTACTGCTGCTGTATTCAATTACCAAATCCACAAATTTAGTGGCTTGAAACAAAATAAATGTATTATTTTACATTTCTGGAGTTCAGAAATCCAAAATCAGGTTCACAGGACTGAAAGTGCCAGCAGGCCTGTATCCTTCTATAGGCTCTAAAAGAAAATATATCTCTTTTCCAGCTTCTAGAGCAGCGGTTCCCAACCTTTTTGGCACCAAGGACTGATTTTATGGAAGACAGTTTTTCCATGGATGGAGGCAGGATTGAGGGATGGGCATTTTGAAGGCATTAGAGTCTCATGAGGAGCACAGACCTAGATCTCTGCATATGCAGTTCACAGTTAGGGTTCAGGCTCCTGTGAGAATCTGATACTGCCACTGACCTGAAAGGAAACTGGGCTCAGGTGATAATGCTTACTTGGCCATCACTTGCCACGCACCTCCTGCTTGGGTGGCCTGATTGCTAACAGGCCACAGACAGGTACTGCTCCATGCCACAGGGATTGGGGACCCCTGTTCTAGAGGCCACCTGTGGATTTTGTTGTGTTTGTTTTGGTTCATGTTCCTTTTTTCCATCTTTAAAGCCAGCAATCTAACATCTGTCCTCTTCGCTTCTATCCTGAAATCTTCTCTTTTCCTCTGTCTTTGACCTTTGTCCCTTCATCTTACAAGAACTCTTATAATTACATTGGGCCTGCCCAGAGAATTCTTTATTATATTTGCAAAGTCTCTTTTGCTATGGAAGGTAACATATTCACAGGTTCTGGGGATTGAAACATAGACATCTTCAGGCTGCCATTAATGTCTCTACCATAACCTGCTTTATTATTCTTTACAGCACTTATTATTAATTCTTATTACATACTTCCTTATTATCTAGCTTCCCCACTGAGTTAGTGCACTTAATAACAGTACTGAAATATAGAGAACACTCAGTAAATTTTAAATTGTTGTTAGAATATAAGCTCCTTGAGGACAGAGAATTTATTTCATTCACCATTGAATTTCCAGTATCTATCACAGTTCCTAGTACACAGTAAGTGCTCAATTAATATCTGAAAGAAGTAATGAATTTCTTCAACATTTGTCTGTAACAATGATACAAAGATACCCCTTTTTTTTTTAACTTTAGTTTCTGAAGATCAATTCTCTCATTAGTGATTCATATATACATTTTACTAATGCATGAAAATTGCTTTCAAAAAAACTTTCAGAAAGCTTCCTGCACATTGCTTTCTCTCCTTTGGCTGAAGCTTGGGTATTTGATTCCAGAGCATTAAATAGTACAAGTCCTAGTTTAAAAGGCACTTTGTTGCTTTAAGTTTGGAAGGGATTTAACTAGATCTGGAAATACTGTCTCTATCCCTGGTTCTTAAAAATCCAAGTCTGAGTAGAAGACCATAAAAAACATTCCGCTATTGTTAACATTGTTTTCAGGAGGCCTTTAAGTATGTTCTGAAAACAAATACCCAAATTTTCAAAAGAAGGACAGCAAATCCCAAGGTTAGACTCCAGAAGTTTGGGACACCTTCTCAGGACCACAGATGGAGGCAGGAAAATTCACAGCTGACAGAGACATTCAGACCCACTGCAAAGAGGGCAACAGACAAGGACGTCTAATTCCAGTCAGGACCAGCTGCCATGGATCAGAATTTCAACCAGTGGGTAATCCTATGGTAGTCCATTTGATCTCCCTAAGTCTCTGCTGAATTAGAAGTTTGAAGTTTATGTGACAAATGATTGAGGGCTTTTGTTATAAAAATTATCATTTACATAGTTTTTTCTTAAACTCCAGTTTATAGAATTTTTTTTTAGGAACTTCTCACTGCAGGTGGAATAAAATCCAAGCTTCTATTATGACCTATGTTGACCAATTCCTGCCCACCTGCTCAAACCCTCTCTCTTCTATCATTTTTCTTCTATTATTAGTATGTGTCCTACCATACCTGGCCTTCATTCTACTCTTCAGATAAGCCAAGTTCATTCTCATTCAGGGCCTTTGCTGTTGTTGTCTACTCTTTTCACCATGGAGCAGTTGTCACCATGGTACACCTTCACATGGTGCTCAGGCCAACTTCATGTTACCTCAAAAGGTCTTCCCTGTCCAGCCATTCCAAAGTTAACACCTATTCAATATTATTTTCCCCATTGCACTTTATACTGTGTAAAAGTATGTCGTTAATTTCTATGTTTACTTATTTCAATTTCCTCTCTTATATCAGATTGGTACCTCAATGAGTCCAGTGATTGAATCTGCTTATATATGGCTCTACCTCTTGTGCCTTAAACAGTGTATTTATATAACAGATGCTCAATAAATGTGTTAAATGCATGAATGAGTAAACTTTTTAAATTGAATCCCTTTATAAATTTCAAATATTATTTAACATATGTCTCATTGGTGAGAATGAAAGATTCATAACAGCAGATTGTATTTACTTTCTCTATATCAACATATATTTTGAGTGAAGTGAGTTTTAGTTGTGTCCACCTCTCAATCACTTTTAATGCTAAATGGGCACATCATCAGTGTGTCTAGGGGACTGCTTCCCTCTCATGCTGAGTGGAAATTTTGTCAGAATGTTCCTGCTATTCCAGCTCCTGCTGCCTAAAAGGTAGAGGGCCATATGTCCCTACAACAATTGCAGAAAAAAATAGAACAAATCCTAGAATCCCACCAAGTCAGAATATCCAATTTTCTGCATGTGCCAGTTTTCTGTACTCAGATGGAAAGTATTAAAAATGAACTGCTCAGCTGTATTCTAAGACACATCTCACCCAATGTGATCTCTAGCATCTCAATCAGCAGTAACAAGAAGTAACACAGGCAGGAAGAGTAGGCCCTCACTTTTCGTTTCCTTGAGTTTTAAAAAAACTCCTTTTTAGGTAGGTTCTAATACTCATAAACTTGGAGCAAAAAAATTGCAATGTATTTCCACCAAATAGGGAGCTTGAAATATTCTCACAGTAACTGCTAGCAATGCTGTATTGTAGAATCTTAAATTAGATGTATCCAGGCACACAAATGAAATAGGCAGTTTAAGTCAGAAATCTATCCTCGTTTTCTGTACTATATGTATAAATAGTTTCTGTGATAGTTGTGAAAAAGGCATTATACTAAGTGGCAACATCCCTTCTCACTATTGAAAATAGCTCACTAATGTATACATCTAGAGACCCATAAAAATAAAAAATAAGTTTAAAAAGGAAAGAAAAATAGTTCACTCTCTTCAGCTTCTTACCCGTAGGCATCAAAAAAATTGACACCAGACTTGCTGTCTTTGACTTTTACTTCATTATTTGTCACCATTTGGGGGCACTTCAGTGCCTATGTCAACAACCTGTACAACTAACAGTGGTTTAAAAATAAGATTTTATTTCTGACACTCAGAGTCAGGCTGTTCCTGGGTTGGTTCATCCCATACTGTGTCTTTAGAAACCAAGAGCTTTGCAGCTTTCTACTTCACTATCACCAGGTAGCAACAAGGATTCTACTGTTGGCTTCAAGATGGCTACAGAAGTGCTAAGCATCATACCCTCTCTCAAAAAATGTCCAAAAGCAACAATTAAAGGGGCATTTGTAGGTTTTCCTTGGGCATTTCTTTTTTCTTAACCAGAGGAAAAAAAATATTTTCAGAAATCCCACCCAGCAGACCTCCTCTCATATCCTGTTGATTAGAATTGGGCAATATGCCTGTGCTATAGCTCCCAGAGACACTGGGAAAGGTGTTTTCAGCTTCCAGGTGGGAAGTGAGACCTACTAAAATGGAAAAAGAAGTTCTAGATGAATATTGATGAGGCAACTAACAGTGCACTATCTTCTTTTTCCCCCCCAGGCTGTATAATTCATCTGGATTTGTTAACTGGATAACAAAAAAAGTGAAACTTATTGACTTAAAGCAACAATGATTTGTTATTTCCTATAGTTCTGTGGGTTGGATGAAGTCAGCTAAGTAGTTCTGCTCTGTGAGGTATCAACTGAATGTACTTGCATTTAACTGGAAGCTCAGCTGGGGCTGAAATAGCCAAGATGGCTTCATTTGCATGTCTTGCATCTCAGCTGGAGTGGCTGGAATAGGCAAAAACTAGCTGGGCCTATCTCTTTCCATGTGGTCCCTCATTACGAGTAGTCTAGCCTGAGCTTTTAAAAAATGACACTGAGTTTCAAGAGAGTAAAAGCAGAAGTTGTCATGCCTCTTAAGGCCTAGGTCTAGTACCAGAATAGCATTACTTTGCTTCTTGCTGTTAGTCAAACATGTCACAAGGGGAAACAAATAAAGCCCTTCAGTTGCTGGCAGATGAAAAAGTCACATTAAGAAGGAGAATGTATATATGGGCGGAAAGAATTGTTGGCAGCCATCTTTGCAGACAAGCTAATACAGTGGACCCTGTGAGGGTGTTTGTCAGTGGTTAACATCCCTCCCATTTGCCAAAAATACTCACTTTCTTTCAGGATTCCCAAGTCTCATCCAATTATGATATCAAGTGCAAAATCCAGCATCTTATGGTGCTCCTCTTATTCAGAGAACCTAGGAACTAAAAACACATGTTATCTTCCCACATAAACACAACATACTGATGAGACAGGGAGAGGATAAACATGATAAATGCTCCCATCAAAAAGGGAAAAATATAGAAAGGACATCACAATCACTGGTCCATAGCAGTTCTGAAATTCAGGAAGGCATATGTTAACAGTTTCCCAGACCCTGAAAAAAAGAATGTTCCTATCTCACATCCAGATCTGCTCCCTGAGAGTGGTTCCCTAATTCATCATTCTCAGCAGCTTCTGGCTGCAGCCTCTGGGCTTTTGGTTCTTCCCTCCATATTCTTCTTTTCACCAAGAAATGGCCCATGATTGAAACCAAGTAGCTTTTTCAGCCTTCCTTTTATCCATAAAAAGTTGGAGGTACAGAGGCTTTTCATGTTAAACTTGTAAACCAAAAATAAAATTCTAAGCCCCCCAACCATCTCAATGGACCCCTCCTCTCAGCCAAGGACATTCCAAAGTTACCCTGAAAAACTAGTTTATGCCTCAATGGGAAAGGGGAGTCAGAAATGCCTCATTACAGCCTCCCCACTTTTGGAATTCAGGCATAGCTGACCAGTATTAACATCAACACAGAGACCTTAAGACTGGTAGAACAGACTTTTTAGGACTAATAAGAAACCTTTACAATCTAGTCTCTCTGAAGCCTACTACCTGAAGCTCCAACTGCATGATAAATTCCTTTATATTAATTCGAGGTCTTTAGGTAATAACTCAACCAATTGCCAATCAGAAAACCTCTGAATCTTCCTATGACCTGGAAGCCCCAACTTTCAGTAGTCCTGCTCTTCTAGACTGAGCTAATATTCATTGGTTGATGACCTATGTCTCCCTAAATGTATAAAACCAAGTTGTAGCCTGATCACCTTGGGCACATGTCATCAGGACCTTCTGAGGCTGTGTCACAGGCATGTCCTTAACACTGGAAAAATGAACTTCTAAATTGATTCAGTGTTGTCACAGATACTTTTGGCTTACAAACTGTGTAAATGGACACAACTCCTTTAGAAACCTTTTGAGTTTTAGGTAGTTCACTTATCTTACAGATATCATGTATGTGTGTGATATTGTGACCTAATAAGAAATATATATTTTGATCTTCATCACTGGCTTCTGGACAGAGCTCCTAAAATCCTTGTAATTCCTAAGAAGCGAAAGCAAAAGTTTAGTTTTGTTGTTCTTGTTGTTGTTATAGTGTTAGGCTTTTGTCCCTAGCTCCTGAAACAACTGAAAGAGAGAAAGGAAAAAGACGCATCTTTTGTTATTCAAAACAATCCCCGTTCAACCACACCTGAGTTTATGTTAATGTGGTGACTTTCAGAAGTCCTCAATTTCATCTTCACTATGTCCAGGGTTTTCTCTATCTTAGTGTATAGAAATTAGCAAGCAACAACAAAATCAAAGCCTCTCTTGTATCAGGCAATTCTTGTATGTGGCAGAAAACCCAACTCAAACCAGCTTAAAATAATAAAACCTACTTCGAGGCATAGGGATGGCTTATGGAAAGACTTGATCCCACAGCTCAAATAATATAATGCAAAAAAACAATTTCCCTTTATTTCTTCACTCTGCTTTCTATTGGGTGAGCATCATCCTCTGCTCCATATCTTTCTATTCTGCTCAAATTCTCTCCTCCAAGTACCTAAATGCTACCACATTCCAGACCTCTAATCCACATACATATTACATTTGTCACAAGAAAGACACGTCTCTATAGCTATTTCTTACATAAAAAAGGAAGTTTCCCTATTCCAGGAAAGTCTTGCATAACGTTTTGTCTTAATAAGTTATCATCTTTATCAGTTAGCAGAGGCAGAGTTATGATGTGGTTTTCAAACTTTTCCAGTGGCTTAAAACAACAAAGTTTTATTCCTTACTGTTGTTCATCTGACTAAGGGTGGGCATGAAATGGGAAAGCAAGCAAGCATAAGAGATGAAAGTACCACAACTATCCCAAAACAAACAGACCATTCAGATTAAAAACAAGATAGAACCCCAGATCTACATAAAACCCAAACTTCTAATTAAATGCCTTCAGATGAAATGATCACTAACTTGTATTTAGAGCAATCAAAATAGACAAATAATCAGATGAAAGCCACATGTAACTAAAATTGAAGTCTTAGCCTCTTAAGCTCACAAGAAGAGTACTGGCTCAAGCCCTAAAAAACCCAAAAATAGAGACAGAATTTTTAGAAATCATGGCACCTAAATTCATTTGGACTAGAATTATTTTTTTTAATTATGTAATTTTAAATATAAAATTGTGTGTTAAATGAGTGTCTGTGAAATCAGGAAAATGCTACATTTGTTCTTTCAGAGGCTCTGTCTATTAATATATATGCTGCTCCACAAATCAAATAAATATGACATTTTCTTCACATGAAGAATAAATAATAGCTGATATTTGATACTTTTTTATGAATTCAAAGATAAGGCTTTTAAAAAATTGCCCATAGTTTATTGGTTAGGCCCATTCACACTTCACTAAATGTAGATGTCAGTTTAGGTCATTCACATGAATAATAAACAATACAACTTTTATATAATTCAGATGCTTATTAAATAGCTGTTTTTGTCAGCTTTTTCAATATCAAACCTGATATCAACTAAGTATAGTGGCTGTTATATATTGTCTCATTAAAAGTTTAAGATGACATTTTCAGAAGAATTTAAATAAACTCTCGTATATTTATATATATTTAACATCAATTCGTTAGAGATTTTAGTATACCTATCAGTTTCCTATGGCTGCCATAACAAATCACCACAGACTGGGTAGTTTAAAACAACAGAAATGTATTGTATTACAGTTCTCGAGACAAGAAGTTTAAAATCAAGGTGTCAACAGGACAGATTTCTTCTTAGGGATTCAGAGGGAGAAGCTGTGAATTCCTGTTTTCCCAGCTTCTGATGTTTGCTCCAAATCCTTAGGGTCCCTGGGCTTGTAGACACATCACTCCAATCTCTGCCTTTTTCTATGTATCTGTGTATCTGTGTTCTATCTTCTTATCAAGACATCAGTGATTGGATTTAGGGCCCACCCTAATCCAGCAGGAACTTGTATTAATTTACATTTTATATATTAATTAAATCTGGAAAGACAGTATTTTAAATGAGGTCACATTTTGAGGTTCTGGATGGACATAAATTTGAGAGAGAGGCAGAGAAGGGAAAGGGATAATACTCAGCCAAGTGACGCATAAACACACATACACCACACACACACACATACACCACACACACGTACACCACACACACACACCACACACACACACACCACACACACACACACACCACACACACACACATACACCACACACACACACACACACACATACATTCTATATCTATCTATCTGTTTTCCCTTGACAATGTGTTTTAATATAAATGCACCAGTAAGTTAATTAGATGAAAATGAAACCTTGGGAAGCAAAATATCTCTTTGTTTAATATTTTTAATACACCAATCAGAGTCAAGGAACCATTAATTTATCAAAAAATCTTTTGTTGATATTTTAAGATATCTAAACAAGTAGCCTTGCCTCTATTAAAAAAATTATTCTAGTAAAGAAATATTATGATAAATATCACTACTTAGATTTAGTTATAATTTATATGCATTTGTACTATCATTTATTATGTATTTAGTCAATGGCTGGAATAAAGATTATTCAGTTATCTATTAACAATGACAAGTGATATTATCTCAAATTTTTTTTGTATTTTGAGACAGGGTCTCACTTTGTCACCCAAGCTGGATGGCATGCAGTGGTGCAATCACATCTCACTGCAGCCTCAACCTCCCAAGGTTGATCCTCCTTGGGAGGTTGAGTGATCCTCCCACCTCAGCCTCCCAAGTTGCTGGGACTATGGTGCATGCCATCAAGTACCACTAATTTTTGTATTTTTTGTAGACATGAGGTTTCACCATGTTGCCCAGGCTGGTCTCGAACTCCTGGCCTCAAGTTTTCCACCCCCATCCGCCTCCCAAAAGTGCTGGGATTGCAGGTGTGAGCCACTGCACCCAGCCACCAAATCTTTTTAGAACACTCTATTATCCTCTTTCTGCTTTGATGTTAACATTACTTACTCACATACCTGCTATGAGTAAACAAGCACTACAATTGTTAGTGACACCAGTGGAAAGGGATTAACAGTTCTCTTAAGCATCATAATACCCCTTCATTGACGTCACCAAAAGTGATAGTGATCTCTTAACTGACATCATTGAGAGTGAACACTAAAAAAATAGTATTGATGTGCTGACTTTATACACTAAATACTTTAAAAAAGAAATTATGAGCTAGAGTAATTTTACATAACACTAAAAATAGAACAAGAACAATTGCTGAAAGAATAATAAAACGAAAGGAAAAAAATAACATGCATTGAAATACATGGTCTAGAAAGAGCTTATAATAGTTTTTCTTTTATTCCAATTCCAGGTTATATTTAACCAATTGATATCAATAAAAAGAAACTGTGGCTGACAACTCATGATTACTGATCCTCAAAAAGGACGTGGAGAGAGTTTGGTGCCATGCAATACAATAAGAAATTTGTTTCAATTGTTTTATTTTTATAGAATCAATGTTATAACATTTGCTAGACTGAATATAGTCTGTGGTCCTCTCCATTCTGTACTGACTTGACTTACAGCATAGTAGTTAAGGCAACAAGTTTGGCATCACATTAGTGTTCTTCAATTCTTTTGGAAAGTTAATGTTTATTAAGGATCCTCTAGGTCTTCTAAGCAACAGAGGAATAGCAACAAAAAGAAGAGCCAACTTTGTCTCTGTTTCTGTGGTGCTTAGAAGATCTAGAGATAGATAGTTTAAACAGAAACTAAACAAATCATTTAAAAATAAGCTAAACAAATAAGGAGACAAGATAACACTTGATAGGTAAATGCTCTGGAAAGAGGGAGGGGCAATATAGTGATTTTGGTGGAGTTGAAGTTAGTTGCTATTTTAAATGGGAATCAGGAAAAGTTTCTTTGAAAAAATAGCATTGAAAGAAAAATCTGAATGAAGAAAGGAAGACAGAATGCAAATATCTAGGTATCTCAACTTCCTGAAGTTTCCCCGTCCATAAATAAGGCAGGAGGCTGCTTTGATGATGCAATATGTAAGTGAATGAAAAGCACTTAGCACTGGCCTAATATGTGAAGCCACCTCTCTGGATGGCTATCCTTAGACATGAAAGTGTAAAGCAGGTTAGCTTTTGATCTTGTTAACAGAAAAGTCAGTTACCAAGTTACTTTGTATATGCTAGATTGAACTTACTGTTTATTTCTCCATGTCATTTCAAAATTGGATCTCTCTCCGAGAATTGTGGTTCTGTAGAGATGGTTATTGTCATTATCTACCTACCTCTAAATTAGCTGGGCAAATAACACAATAATGCTTAGACAGTCAAATCCACATTTAATGTATCTGAAGATTTAGTCCAGCATTAACATAATACTCTGCATTTTAAAATTAGCAATTTAACCAGAAGTCCCCAGAGACTGTGGCCTTGTCTTGTCAATGCCACTAGTTTGGCTGCACAGTTAATTCCATCAGAGCCATTGGACCAAGCTTTAGTGTGTGTGAAGAGAGTCCATGAGTCAATTGCCAGAACAGAATTCTTCCTGTCATAGGAAGGCAGATGATCTCAACTTTTGAGCACATACAGTGCAGATTTCTAGTTGAATGGTTCTTGACAATAGTGTCCTCTGAAACATAATGCCTGGCCAGGAGCCAATGATTATGCCACCATACAAATCACTGTGCATCTGACGCCAGAACGCCTCTTTGCAATGGTAACAACAAGAGTTTTCAGTCCTGGTGTTCCACAAGATGTTGCATTGGCTCTGTTATTCTTTATCAGACTCTGGAATTAAAGATTTTATTTAGATAATTTTCAGGAAGTAAGTGGTGTTAGAGGGAGAGAAAAAGATAAGTGAGGAGGCTTTTGTGTAGTTTAGGAAGGAGTTTTGCTATTTTACATTTCCCATTAGGAGAAAATCAGCGAATATTTTGAAACCTGGTTTTATTAATTGCTTAATAGATATTTTCACTTTAAATTTCTTGTATAATTATAGAACTAAAACAGCTTGGTTCAAACTGTTAGCTAATGAGCCATATATCATTTTAGTAATTGCTAGGTTCTTTGAGAAAATGCATTAATTTTGTAGGAGTGTAAGGACTTTCAAATGTAAAAACATAGAGAGATTTTAAGATTAATAAATTAGAACACAAAATTTATTTCAAATGTTATTTTACTGTAATATATCATAAACCTAAAATTAGTAGAACATTCTTAAGCTATTATAATCTTTCATTTTAATTTGTATATCAGTGTTTTAAGGATTGAAAGTGAATAGATCATACTATATAGCTGCAATTGGTTATATAAAATAAAATATGTTATACAAAGTATCCTATTCTATAGTAATTATACACCAGTTATTCTATTTAGCCAAACTTCATCTTCAACTGTGAAATTTCACCCTGATTTTGCATATCAGCTTTTTCTAGAAATAACTATTCATAGGATTTTCACATTAAACAAATATACCTAAGCATCTTTTTGATAGGAATAGTTGTGGCTCAAGATGAAGAATCACATAGAATCCTAAATATTATTCATGACAAGCATAAAACAGCAAAACTAAAAGAAATATTTTTTCCAGTGAAGCCAAACTTGCCAGTATTTTTTTTTTGGTTGGTTTTCATTTAGTAAAATATGCTCTTTTCTTACAAACTGGGTATAAGCATTAGCCAATTACAAAAACTGTAAGAATCTCTTTTAAATATGAGTAGCAAATCATAAAAGAAGAAGATAATTTAAAATGTTTCTTATGGTTTGAAAATGCCTTCCAAATATTCATTAAACATTTAAGTGAGTAAATTTGTAGAATATGTTTCTGACATTGGCACTGGTTCTGTGGTATTTCTCTGATCAGATGGAAGTGCTATGTGTTATGCAGAGTGCATGCAGTTCATTCATGCATAAACAATATCATTTTCATAAATTAAATCCTCCCCTGCAGAAGGAACATCTGTGCCTGCCTTTGAATAAAAGATGGTGGCATGTGAGTTACTCCTCGACTGACTGAAAGAATTCCTATATTTTAGAATGAAGTTGTATTGGCAAAATGGAAAAAAAAAATGAAACCTAACTTTTAGTCTTCATTTCTACCTTACAAAAGAATGCAGTCTAGATTTCCCTGTTTGCTATTTTGAAAGCTGAAATTCTTGAAATGTCATTATTTTATTTCTTCTCTTCACTACAGCAACAGATTTTAGTTTGCATGAAGATGTCTAATTTTAATTGCAGGTGAAATTGAGCTACTTAATAGATTAAATCAGGTCTGAATGCTCACTTCATTATCTCCTATGCTGATAGTATTCATGTATCGTATCAGTATTATGTCTCTTAAAGTAAGAACAGTGAGAACAATCCAGGATGTAGAAAGCAACAGCTTGATTCCAAAATAACAACTCTGATTCACTTGGAATGAGATTGCTGCATTTTAGATAAAGTTGGGACTAACTTAAAAGTATTTCTGTCATGTGATGAAGGCTGATAGAAAACATGTTAAAATGATATATTTTAAATTGCTCTCAAACATTTTTTTAACATCGAAATATTCCTTACTGCTACTGTCACAGCTTGACGCAGCCTCATTGGCAATGTTATTAGTATGGCTAATTGTTCCTGTCCATTACATTACTCACATTTTTCTGGAGCAGCTTGCTAAATGAGGTCAGCTTTCTGGAACCCCTAAATCACCAATGAGAAGGAGATTAAAGGAACAAGCTTGGGAAGGGGGGTAGTCATCCAATGTGGCACCCGAATCAGAGTAGAAACAATGGAGTTACTAATGACAGTAATCAGAGCACCACAGTAGAGCCAGGGCAGAAGTGCCAACATGATATTCCCTAGGAATCATGACTGTCAGTCAATACATCCAGAGGAAACGGAATGCCAAACTTTTTTTTTTTAAATAGACTTAACAATAGACAGAATCATCGTAAGTTTTTCCAGTGAGTTGTGTTCATGAAACAACAGAATAGTCCCCCAAAGAATGGGGGCAGAGGGGAATAATTACACCTTCCTAAAATACAGTACAAATAGCAATGCTCTTCAGTACAAATAATCCATTATGCCTTTTCATGGGAAAATGATGGAAATCATCAAAAGATGTTTGTAGAATAATTATAAAATGTCACTTCTCTTGGATTCTTTAAATTAGTTAACCCATTTCCCTTTGGTACTTTCTAAAGGTATATAAATTTCTCTGGGACTGTAGTGGTTTGCAAGACAAACCTGTTCAGAGAAATGTACAAATAACAGAACACCAAGAAAATGGTAATGTTTTTATATGTCTTAAATGTGTAGACAAACTAAGCTAGGATACTTGTTTATGTCTTGTTTATCAATAATTAACAAAATCAACCTTTTTTAAAAAAAGAAATAGAATAAATTGTTTAAAATATAAATTTAAAACCTAAAGGCTAAACCACTTAAAACAAAGAAAAAACAGGCTTTTTGTACCATGTCCAATCTTGTATTCCAAATAATGAAATATTAGTTAGGTCTTTTCATTATCTACAAAGAGCTGGTGACTCCCTATGCAATATAGACAGATAAAACCATAAGCCAAGGTAAACTTTTTTCTTTGCTTTTATTCTACATATGGTGTTTAGTATTTTTCAACTCAGCAAAAAAGCAACTATTTTCCCCAAAAATAAAAACAAAATCCCTTTAAGAAGAAATGCAACAATTACTCTGACTTTCAATACTACTTTATTGCAACTGGATGAATGTTTTCTAAATTGTGCATTACACCATAATATACAGGATTACAAACAAAATTACAGTACAGATCGATTCCAGTGGTACCAGCATCACATCTCAAACAGCACTTATTCTGGACTGCATTTTACATGCAATAGCTATTGTTCTAATTATGAATTAAATGGTTTGAATGTATTTAAGCTACTGTACTAATTGACTACAATAGATATAAATCCCAACATTAACAACCTGATTAGATTTAGGCTCAGATTTATTACATGAATATATGACAAACCACAATTTTTGTGACTATGTATAAAGTCATGCATTTATAGTTTCTGGAAACGTCAATAGCTTCAGATTCTCTGTAAAATCATGGAATGCAAAGGAGTAAAAGACTAAAAAGTAACAGTGCAAATTGTATGTGATAGTCAAGCAGCTTTTGATTTAAAGAAGGGTATGTTGGCATTTATAATATGTACATACAAGCTTGTGCAAGTAATGTGTTGAATTGATATGTTTTGATAGGGAATGCATCTCTTAATTTTTTATTCTCTCAAAAGTTATGATTCTGGTTTTTATTTTAGAGAGAGGGAACGATTTTAAAGTGAAATGAATTGCTCAAATTGTGCAATTTGTTTTTACAATTAGAGAGGAAAGAAGTGCTAAGGCAACACAATAACTTTCTAAGCACTTTTCTGCTGGTTTAAATTAGTTAAATTATTTTGTATAAATTAGATATAATTCTACTTTTCTGATATGTATAAAAATTGATGAAGCTGCATGGTTTTAAAATAGGAAATCCACATTATAAAAAGTCATTAAAAATTCTGTACAAAATCACAACAAAATAATTCAGCATGGGAAAGGTAACAAGTAGTAAAATGCTGGTTGAAAAATATATATTTATATATATTTTAATTGGCCCATTTCTAGTTTAAAAATTGCATAGATCCTAATTATTGCTTGTGATTTTGTTATCCCGATCAGATAATTAATACGATCTGAATACAGCCACACCAAATTCGTGGTGCATTTTTTAACTTTACTGTATTACTTTTTTATAATAGAAGAGCTATAGAAAATAATATATAAGGTGAACAGGAACTTTGATCCCCTGTTTCTTCCAAAGGCAGTAATGACAATAAATACATATATCACTTGAAGCTTGGAGTATTTGCACTTTGCAGCAGTAGTACCCAAAGGGCTGCCTTTTGTAAACACGACAGTCACTGTAAGCACAGTGGGTTCGTTTCCCAGAAATGGTGACACTGGTGTGCCTCTAATCGTGAAAGATAGCATTGAGCTGGGCACTCATGACTCGCTCATGATGTGAATGGCTATCGAAGGACATAATATTGTCTATGGGGATCTCGCAGCGAGGGGCAGCGGTGCCCGAGAAGATTGATCCGTGGCTTTGGGCCCCTGCCAGGGTCGCTGCTGGATAGTGCATGGTAAAGGCATAATTTTTCTCAAACTCGGCGGACGGTTCATGTTTGAAAGAGAAATTGCCATTGATGCTAAGCGGCGGGCTGAGGGGTCCGTCAAAGGAAGGGCTGGTGCAATCAGTCAGAGGGCTTTCAAAGAAGGGCTCGAGCGCTGCGCTGTAGGCATGCGGCGGCGGCTTGACGTGGAAGACGTGGGAGCTGTCCATGGTACCGTAGGGCGGACTGGGCAGCCCAGGAGACTGGTAGGAGTAGGGGTGTACAGGGAAGGAAGCGCTAGCCGTCGGCAGGTGCGGGGGCATGTCCTGGTTCTGCTCAGGCAGAAAAGTCCGAGGATTGAGTTGCAGGCAGCCCGCAACCAGGTTGGTGGTGGGTTGGGATAAGCCCTTGCAAAGCGTCTGAACGAAGGAGACCAGGTCTGGGCTTTTGCCTGAGCGCAGGATCTCTGACAGAGCCCAGATGTAGTTCTTGGCCAAGCGCAGAGTCTCAATTTTAGACAGCTTCTGCGTCTTAGAATAGCAGGGCACCACCTTTCGCAGGTTGTCTAGCGCTGCGTTCAGTCCGTGCATGCGGTTCCGCTCCCGGGCGTTAGCCTTCATGCGTCTCAGTTTAAAACGCTCCAGGCGAGCCTTGGTCATCTTCTTCTTTTTGGGGCCGCGTCTCTTGGGCTTTTGATCATCATCCTCCTCTTCCTCTTCTTCCTCCTCTTCCAGGTCCTCGTCTTCGTCCTCCTCCTCTCCCCCATTCCTCAGTGAGTCCTCCTCTGCGTTCATGGCTTCAAGGTCGTCCTCCTTCTTGTCTGCCTCGTGCTCCTCGTCTTGAGAACTGAGACACTCGTCTGTCCAGCTTGGAGGACCTTGGGGCTGAGGCTCACCCATCAGCCCACTCTCGCTGTACGATTTGGTCATGTTTCTGTTTCCTACATTCAACAGGAGAGAGGCAAACAGAAAGAAAAGGAGAAAAACGCTATATTCAAAAGCCAGATACGCCTTCAGCTTCCACCCACTAAACCTCTACAAATGCATGCGAAAAATACCTGCTCATTACAAAATGAATGCCTCTGAGAAAAAGTTAAATGCAGTGTTTTATAATGGCGCGTGCGTGTGCCCCGCTGGTACGTAGGAGTGAGGACAGGACTGGGGGAGGGCAGTGAATATGTATATGTGTACACCACTCACGCATATGTGTATGCATCCTAGTGATTAACTTAAATGTGTTTATGGTGGTTGCCCAACAGGATAATGTGTGTGGAAATGACTGTGTATTTCAGCGACTTCATGTTTATCCAAATGTGTTCAAAGTTGCTCGCAACTCCACCAAAAAAAGAGTTGAAAAAAATCACACATTCTGCTTCCATTTCTGTCCTGGCTTCTAGGTACTTAGCGATTTAAGTTGAGCCATTGCGTAATTTACTAACACTGGCAGCGATTTTTAAGAAGATTATACTTATGGGTACTGAAGAGCAAATGCAGAAAGGAGGAAAAATAGTTTTCACCAAATTGTTTCACCATCAATGTAACATTTGGCAACAAAAGTAGACAGGATCTTCCACCCCACCTTCGCCATTCTTTTCTTGCCTTCCATCTCTGGCCTGCCGCTAAATTTCCACCTTGTACAAAAGCTCTCGGTACAGGGCCAGGGCTGGGGGCACGGCGCAGAGCGCTCTCCCACGCGCCGGGGATCAGGTGCGGAAGGCTCCTCTCTAATAAACAGCCCATTGAAAGGGCCGCCCGTTCTTTATTGGGGCTTTTCAAAGTTCGCCTCAAACCTCCCTTTAAAAGATTTAGTAATTATAATGGTCAGCGATTGGCAACGGCGAAGTTGCCGCTTCTAATAAGGAAAATAAAAAGCCTTTAGTAAAACAACTGAATTTCTGGCTCCAGTAGTGGCTGCTGGGGACTTGGCCGCCTCTAAAGCTGTAACAGGTAGCAGAAGTGAGTCCCTCTCCCTTTCTCCACTTTCCCCCACTCTCAACTAAACTATCTCTGAATCTGATTTATTTTCCATGGTATGAATACTCAAGGTATCCATGTCCCTTTCATTCACTGAAAACACAGATTGACACTCCCAATGTGCATAAAATACATGCACACTATATAGATAGATAGATAACAGCTTTTTTTCTTACTGTAAGAAGTGAGAAAGTGAAGTCATTATTGCTTTTGAGACTTTAAAATCATCGCTAGCAGCTAATCATGGTTACCGTGTATTCTTTTATTAAAAAAATCCAAGAAGCTCCTATGCTATTCACAAAAGAAACCCAAATTTTTAAATTTTAAATTAGAAAGGCTGCAGGGGGTACTTGAGTGACATTACTCATTTGTGTGAGTAGTTATGGGCAATTATGGAAAGAGATGCTGGTCTCAACACATATACACACGCTTGCAAACGCACACATACAGAATATGTAGGTGCATCAGTCTTCAGTTACTGCTTCTATTACAGAGGAAAAAATGAAAGAATTGTAATTACCTTTGTTGTTAGTAGGTCCTGAGCGGTGACAGTCTCATAACCCTGGGGCCTCCGGACGCCGTGCCTTCTGCGTGGGCGAATTCCTCGTGTCCTGGCCGCTCGGGCGCTCAGGTTATATAGCCCAGTTAGTGATGCTAAGCGCGGGCGGGGCCGCGAGCTGAGCGGCTAGCAGGTCTCTGCGCCCGGCGCCTGCGCACGCGTCCAAGCTGTGCGCTCCTGGTTCTCCCCTCCTCCCTTCTTCTCCCCACGCCTTGCTCTCCTCCCGCCCTCCTCCGACAACCGCTCCCCTCACCCTCCACCCCTACCCCCGCCCCTTCTCCTTCCTCCCCGGCATGCGCCATATGGTCTTCCCAGTCCAGCCAAGAGCCTAGAACCACGTGACCTGCCCATTTGTATGCCGCGGAGCGCTCCATTCCAGCCCCTTTGTGGCCAGAAGAAAGTGGCCCATCTGTCGCCAGTTAGAGACTCCGCGGACCTGTTTTTACCCGCAAGAGAAATTAACCCTTTCAGGCGGCAGAAGGGACTAGGGATAGAGTGGGGAGGGGATTTGAAGGAAGGAAGGGAAAAGCTAATGTTGACTAGGTCTAGGTCAAAACAAGTGGCCTGCTTTCGCGCCGGAAGTAGGACAGAGGTGAAAGAGCCAGAAGCGGGGAGACTGAGGCACGCAGTGAAGAGTCCTCGCTCCTTTCAATTCCTTGCCGTGGCACTGGCATTCAGAGCAGCATGACTCCCTGCCCTCTCTGAAAGGCCCATCCTTTGGCTTCTCCTTAGTAGACGCTTTGGTCACTGGCGCCAAAGGGTGGCTTCTAATCTCCATCCGCTCCTCTAAGCAAACATACACGCCATATAAAAGCCGCTTCATCTGTAAACGCAGCGTTGTGATTAGTTCCCCAACCTCCCTAACGCGACGTCCGCTCCCAGTTCCTTCCGTACAGAAAATGTGTACCTGCCATTCTATCCCTACCATACATGCAATCCTTCGTGTCCTGACCCTCACCTACCACGGTCCCTCGAGACCCTCTCTTCTATGTCAGTGCCCACCTCCATCCCCAGGATCTTGTCTTCAAAGGGAGCTCGTTCTCCAGAGGCCTTGGCTCCATTGGCCTTTGCGCTCTCTTGTGTGGAAGTTGGGGGCTTCTTGGACGCTTAGATTCTGCCCTCTAACCATGGCCACTGGTTTGCTGCAAATGGCACCTTCACTCAGCTAGTCCAGGGACCCTTCTGGTTCCCTGGCCAGCCCTCTTTGCATGGCCTCGGCTCTCTAGTCCAGGCATTGACCACAAGTACGGTGGTGGACACCTCACCACAGCCGGACCTGCGCTCTTGCTCCCTTCAATCTCGAGTCTGTATAACACACTTGATTCAGACAAACCTTTTCAAAGAGAAGATGGAATGGGTGTGTGTTGAACCGGTCTTTCCGAGCTCTTTCTAGAAATGCCTTTAGCACAACCCCGGGAAAGATTAATGGCTGCAAACTCTGCCAGGGTTCAAAGCCTCTGATTTGAAGCTCCCACCTTGCAGGTCAAGCAAAGACTACAGAAATTCTCGATCAGTTCTGTAGAAGACATTATATATTGTTGCCTAAATAGTCATTCTTTACTCTCTTCGAACAAGGATCTTCCAGAATAATACATTTTAAAAAGTAAGAAAGAAAGAAACTGGCCTGTCTGCTCATTCTTTCTCAGCATTGCCTCTAATCCTTCATTAACTGACTCCTTACCCGCTTCCAGACCTGAAGCCCTCTGCAATAAATACCTCGTGCGTGAATTACTTATTTAAAGGCAATTGCCCTAAACATCCCTCGAGTTTGCAAACAGTGTCAGGGTTGAGTGGCTGGAGTGGGGTGCATCTGGGAAAGGGTGGGGACGGAGGAGAGAGTGCGGGTGGAGGCAGTGGGTCCTAGCCAGATCGCCGGTGTCTGAAGGTGGCAGGTGCAGCCTTCCTTGCAGTGTGAATCTAAAAAAGGAAGAAAGGAGTTGTGCCACCGAAGCGTGGCATGAATCGTTGTGAGTTTCCGAAGTTTTTCTTGCTTTCCTACATTCACTTGGCTGACAAAGAGCATAGGAGAGGATAAAATAATTCACCCAGGAGACTGATCCCAGGATTTACTCCTGTGCTGTCTGTATCTTCAGAGTTGGGCTAAAACTCGAGAGGCTAAAACTAGTCCTTAGAAGCTGGTTTACAGCCCGAGGTCCGAGGACATTTGCGGCAAGGCCAAGCTAAGTGCTGCGCCTCGCCCGGCAGCTGTCCGGACTGGCAGCATACCGTGCTGCAGGCAAAAGGAACTTGTACCTAGGTTCTCGTTTTTCCAACCTTGGGAAGCTCCAGAGGCTATCTGGGGACAGAGTGGGAGAATGGACTCCAGCTAACCCCGAGGTCAGGGGTGGCCTAGAGATCCTTCTGCTAAATCCTTGTCTGTCACCCTAAGAAAGCAGAAACGTCTCCAGTTTGCAACATCCCGTACAATACAAGAGAATTATGGCGGAGTCAGATGTTCCTGGGCCAGAGGGACGCCCGAGTGTTTTGCCAGACGGAGACTCAAATACATAAAGTGCGGGAATTACTAGTCTCTTTCCTCCCTCTCCCCTTGATAAATTCATCTCTAATCCCACTGAGCGTTGTTTGCTCAGGTCTGGGGATTTGTACAAAGGAAAGGCCACTCCAGGATGTTTCAGAGACCGGGCTGAGGTTGGGTCTCACGGTGGCTGTTACTGGGCTTCCCAGCCTGCAGCAATCGGATGTGACCCTCCTCCGCGCGGAGAATTTCCACCGGGGGCGCCGGCATCGCGACGCTCAGCCAGTGCCCGCGGGGCTCCCGAGAAATGGGGGGGGGTAGTTAAGCCCTAAAGGGAGGAGCCCAGACAAGGCCTGGATTGAGGTGCTTTTTGTTTGTGGTTGAAGGCGCGAGAAATTGGGGCGAGACAACAGAGTCAGCCGGACGCCGAGAGAGTACGGAGCTGAAGGAGCGGCGGGGCTTAGCGCTGATGACCTTCACCGCGGCCCCGCCCCGCCTCCTTATTTTCTTCTCTTTGGACACGTTTGGACGGTTGCACACTTCCCCCCCTCCTGATTCCCTAAGTTTTTTCTCTCTCCCCTCGCTGCCGGTTAGCTGTACTCCCCCAGCTCCAGTCCCCACTGGGCGCTGCAGGCTACCCAGCGGCACGCGAACCGCACGCGCGGGCAACAAAAGCCGCTTTCATGACTCACTGCCCTCGAGCAATGCCCCAAATCTGCCGCCTCCCGGGTCCCCGCTCTGAGCGCGCGGCGCGGGCCGGGCGTCCCGGCCGTTACAGCGGCAGCCGGAGCGCCCGCGGGAAGGGGGGCGGGAGGAGGCGTGTGGCCGGGGGTGGGGAGAGGGAAGTGTGGCCTGGGCCGGGCGGAGGGAAAGGGGGAGGCATGTGGAAGGATGGGGGTGGGGAAGGGATGGAGGCTAGTGGCCCGGACGTAGGGGGTGGGAAGCGTGTGGCTGGAGGCGAAAGGGGGAGGTGGGAGGTGGGGGCGAAGCAGTCACAGGGCCAAGATAAAGAGTAGGGGCAGGGCCGGCGTCCGCGGCGGTGACCTGTTTCTCAGGGAAACAGATGCTCAGTCTTGCAAAGGGAGGTTTGCGTTCAATGAAAGGATCAAGTGTGGCCTGGGCAGCCCCGCCGACCTCGAGAGGTTCCCGCGTCCTCTCCCCGCCCTACCTAGGAGGGGGGTGTCCGCGCCTGGGCGCGTTCCAGGGGCGGTAGATGGGGGTGGGGGACGGGGTAACCGAGGGGCCCGCGAGACCTTGGGGCGCAGGGGCCGCAGGAGTCCAGGGCTGAGAGCTGCAGGTCCTACAGACGTCGGGTAGCTCAGAGGCTCCGGAGAGCTTCTAGGGGTGGGGGACGCGGGGTGGGCGGTTAACGCGGGTTTGGACTAGACCGCCGACGCGGCGCCTCCGCCCCGGGGGAGGCAGTTGGGCTCCTGGGTCCTGGCCTGAGGCTGGAGCTGCCCAGGCTCGACAGGCAGGCTACCCGGAGAGCCAAGCGCAAGAGAGATGCTATTAAAATGCCTCGCCGTCGCCCCGAGCGCAAAACCCGTCCTCCCCAAATCTCCTGGGCTTGCGGCATAATCTTAATTAAGATAATTGATTCATATTGCACCTGCGAGAACGGAAAAAATTGATTTCAACCCCCAACCCCACAAATCGCTTAGAGCTATTGGATGGAGCACGACGCGACTGTGATTTGGGGAGTGATTTAGTGCCGGGCTTCCCCAGCTCCGCCTGCCTGGGCCTTTTTATTTATTATTTATGCCCTCCCGGTCCCGACGGGGCCTCGATGGCTCCTTTCTCGGCTCCCACAGACCTTGGAAGGACTTGTCTGTGATTCCCCATCAGGATTGAGGGGCTTTGCTTAAACCATCCAACACGCAGAACCAACAGTGTAAAATCAACGCAGTAGGACCATCTTGGCAGGTGTAGGTCACCGGCACCATTGCTCAAGGCCTCGTGCGTCCGATGCGCTGTGTGTGTAAAAGAGTGTTAGTGTGTGATTGCACTTGAATGTATATGTGTGAATCCGTGAACGCTTGAGTGTGCAAGATTATGTGAATGTGTGCGCAAATCGTGTGAGCAGGTTGGTAGTGTGTATGTGAACATGACTGTGTGAAGGTGTGTGTCAATAAATGTGAATGTGTATATAAGTGTGTAGAAGTGGGTGGGGTGAGACTGTCCGTGAGTGTATGTCCACAGGCGCACCTGCTCTCCGGTGAAGAGCGTGAGCAGAGGGCATACACCTGTTTCCTAGGGATTGAGGAACAGCTTGTGGTTCAAAAGGGATCGCAGGGCCAGGGAACTGACAAGCACACGCTATTTGCCAACCTTTGCCTTAACAGAAAGAAGCAAGTAAACAAGAATCCTCGGTAGCTGTGTGTAGCTTTGGGAATGGAGAGCCGTGACACACCGAGGGCGCCGGAGCTTCCCAAGAACAATGGCTGCTGCAGTGGGTTGGGGGAGGAGACCGGGGCCAGTTCCTAAAGGCACGGGAAGAACACGGGCATACCAGGTTTTCAGCCCCAGGCAACTTATAGAAGGAATGATTTCCTCAACTTATCAGCACCGTGGACAATTCCCACTCCACAGGCCCTGGCGTTCGCCTACTAGATTCAGCAGAAACTCTCTTCTCTTCTTCCTTCCTCCTTTTCTCCCTCTCTTCCTTCTTTCCTCCCTCCCCTACTTCCACCTTTTCTCCCTCCCCTTTTTCTACCTTTCCTTTTCTCTCTCCCATTCTTCCTCTTTTCCTTCCTTTTCTCCCTCCCCTTCTTCCTTCTTTCCTTCCCTTCCTCCCTTCCATTCTTCCCTGTTAGCTTTGTTTTAAAAATAAAAACAAAAAAACCATTGGCCACCATGTCTGAACCAAAGAGTCCTGTAAGGCTGCATCTAATTAGCCGCATATTCACAGTAAATTTCCTGGGAAACTTGATAGCCAGATTTAGGGGTAAGGAAAGAGCATAATCTATAATTTGAGCTGGCTAGTCTGAAACAAAGACAGAAATCATATATAGAATAACTTTAAGAAATAATCATTATTCCATCATTTGTACTTATTTGCCACACAGATTCAAAACCAAAATGAATTTCTTGTTTACTGTCCACAGAATTTCTTCTACTGTCCACAGAATTTCTGTCCAATGAATTTTTTGTTTACTGTCCACGGAAATAATAAATATATCTCTAAACATGTTTTTTATTTTGCTTATGTCTTATGAAGTATAAATATTATTGAAAATATAATTTTTCCCCCATCACTTTATCAATGCTTCAGTTATTTCATAGTGTAAACAATTTATGGTAAATTAATGAAAAAATAAGCCAACAAGTTAAATGGTATTACTCAGATCCGGTGAGCCACACAATTACCTAAATCATGCCAGATTTATAATATTACACATGGAGTACTCATAACTTATCCAAAATATACTGAAAAACTCTAGTAAGGATATAATTGAGAAGAGAAAGCTCCTTTGGCAATTTAAAATCTGAGAAATATATACCATATCCCCCCAACACTTATTGATGTAATTTTCAAAACATCATTATTAGTAGTAAACAAAATCCTTATCAAGTATTATTCAGACTTCACTGTAATGAGAAATATAATCATTTTTGATTAAAGAATTCATCCCTAGAGTCTCACCTTCTTTAAATAAAATGTTTTCTTTCCTTTTTAACAAATGCATTTCACTTGAATTAAATATTGATTATTTGACCTTTTATGTCTTTAACTAATCAAAGGATGAAAATTCCAAACGTAGATCTTGGAGTTTGGCCCTGGTGGGTCTTTCCGCTTGAGTAGGCACTGAGATTAAAGGAGTCAAACTTCCACTTTCACTGTTCTCTCCTTACACTAATTGCTTATGCAAAAAATGCAGATTTGTATTAATTAGTAACTCCACTGATTAGTTCTGTGGTATTTTCACATAATAAATCATGCTGCAGACATGAATTTTGGCACATAACCCAGTGGTGGCTCGGCTGCAATACGGGTTTCTTATTAAAATAAAATCTCTGGCTAAATCTACCTTTCGGATGCAGGTACCGTGAGCAGCCACCTGCTGGGAGCACCTGCCATGGGAAATTACTTTCACTCAGTGACAAGCCACTTTAGGGGCTCAAACAGAACAATTTGATTATGAGGTTAGGCTCTAATAATAAACAAATAAATAAACACATACATACATATGTGACACAAATGTGCCTAAGCTTTAGGCACATTTTGTAGACAATGATGTCATAACAGATAATTTACTTGTAATGGGTCTAGATGTTTAAAAACGATTTTCCAATTTATCAATAAATACTTCAATCTATTTTTCTCCTGTGATATCTTTGCTATTTTGTGAGATGGTCTGGTATTTTGAGACTCTCACATAACTCACACTCATTGACTTCACCCACTCCCTAGGCAGGCAAGCTAGTTTTGGAAGGAAAAGGACTACAAAAGCATCAAGGAGAGGAATATGAATGCCAGGAGCCTCCCAGAGGGAATTGGCCACCCTGCCATCCTAGCATCAGATGAGAAGCTGTGAGACCAGACACCCACATTTGTCTGATGTGAGGTAAATTCTCCCTTTCCCATTGTTCCCTATACAAACTTTTATACAACTTCTTTCTCTTGAAATAATTTAATTTGATAAGGCAGTAACATGGTTCAAATTTCAGTTACACAGTGTATTGTGAATAATTGCTTAAAGTATAAGCTTCACTGCTAGCTCTTTAGTCCATGAATCTCTGTGTAAATAACAGACATGTATCATGGTCAGTGACCAATCACATCAGTCGTTTCAAATTCTGTTAGTGATTGGTCACTTCCTATTTGTTATTTAGTTCATGCACAGACAGCAAAGTCTTGGTTGGGCTGCCTCCTTCTCTCCTTGTATTAAGCCCATATCACATTAAAGAAATCAGTAGTAGAGAAAAGTGACCAACAGCAATTAAAGTGCAGCAAATAAAGTAAAAGTGATAGTGCTGAAAGTGAAATTGAATGTGATGGGATTTGAAAATGGAGACCGCAGAGCAAAGACAGGATGAGACCTAGGACTGCCTGAAGGTAGTGAACAAATGATGTTGAAGTAGTAAGATCATTCAAAAACAAGGTAATATAGCTTCAATATTGTTTACCTTAAATTACACTCAGAACAGAAAGCTTCTTAGGGTAGAACCGAGCATTTACTTTTTCTTAGGATCGAAGAGTGTAACGAAAACAAAAACCCAATCAGCTTAACTATCATGCAGGCCAAACGCTGAAGTCAGGTGCTGCATTGAAAGGAATTAGTAATTATAAGGAGACTGAAGAGAAATCTTTCACTGCCAGTGAAGGCAGATTTTAGTGTTTTAGAAACTGGCATGACTTCACAGTATTTGAATTGAATATTAATGGAATTTTAGGAGAAATAGCTAGCTGGCTGTGGGAATGTTGACACCTGCTATTCAAAAGACTCTATGTTTGCAGCCACAGGAACTTCATGAAGGCAAATATATAGACTTAAAAGAGGAAAGTGGTTGTGACAGAAAAGGATGGAGATATCCCAGAGGAAGTAACAACAGTAAAGTAAAACAGGCCGATCGTAGGAGGAAGATGGCAGCGGAGTCAGGCGTTACCGGAGGAAATTAAGAAGGAGCCAGAGAAACCGATAGACCGCGAGAAGACTTGCCTTCTGCTTGCTGCAGATCTTCCCCACCAATAGCGGCGGCCACCACCGAATGGACGAGTTCTTCCGGGAAAACGTACCGTCCAGCGATTTGCAGATCTACACTCGGATGGATGCAACCTTGAAAGAACTGACAAGTTTAGTAAAAGAAGTCTACCCAGAAGCTAGAAAGAAGGGCAGTCACTTCAATTTTGCAATTGTTTTTACAGATGTTAAAAGACCTGGCTATCGAGTTAAGAAAGTTGGCAGCACCATATCTGGCAGAGAGGGGACTGATGATTCCGTGACCCTGCAGTTGCAGAAGTTCCAAATAGGAGATGACTTGGACGGAGCAATTATCCCTCAAAATCATTCACCACCTCCTTCAGGGCACATGAGGCTGTATTAAATTCTATTTATTATCTTGCATTTATTTTTTGGTCAGTTATGTAAACTAAACTGACTCCTTTCCTCCCCTGATTCTTGCCATTAAGCCTTTAAATTCTAAACAAATTATAACGCATCATCTATTTAGGAATTAGATTTGGGTGGGCTGTTGTATGATTACCAATAGAAGGTTCAGCCGGGCGCTGTGGCTTAGGCCTGTAATCCCAGCTCTTAGGGAGGCAGAGGCAGGAGGATAGCTTGAGCCCAGGACTTCGAGACCTGCCTGGGCAATATAGCAAGACTCCATTAAAAAAAAAAAAGAAAGTTCATATGTTTCAAGCCCTTTTATAAATATGAAGAAAAGAGCTCTAAGCACTCTGTGTAAAACTGTACTGTTAAATATATGTGTGTAATTTTAAAAAACCCCTTCAAATGAAAGGAAATCTCAGAGATATTTTACAACATTGAAAGGGCAAAAGGTAAAATGTTGGAAGCTGATCCAAATTTATAAAGGAGTATAATAATTCACTAAGACATAGAAAAAATGCTTGTCCAAACTACTTTCAATACACTTATACAAAGAAATAAAACACTTGAATGCTTAATTATCTAATGTTTTAAATTTTAGTATACTAAATAAATATTATTTTTGAATTTTTTTAGTTTCCCAAAATAAGAGATTTTTAATATTTTAACAAAAAAATCTAAAGGTCTTGGACCAATTGTAATTTTTCCCATTGTTAAGATCACTTTTCAGAGTTTCAGCTTGTAAAGTCATTTTTAAATTTATTTATTTTTATACAAAGTTTCACTCTGTTGCCCAGGCTGGAGTGCAGTGGCATGGTCCCAGCTCACTGCAACTTCTGCCTCCCCGGAGCAAGCGATTCTCCCACCTCAGCTCCCTGAGTAGCCAAGACTACAGGTGCATGCCACCATGCCAGGCTAATTCTTGTATTTTTAGTAGAGATGGCATTTTGCCATATTGGCCAGGATGGTCTCGAACTCCTGACCTCAAATGGTCCTCCGCCACACCCTCCCAAAGTGCTGGAATTATAGGTGTAAGCCACCACACCTGGCTGTAAAGTCATTTTTTATTGTCCTGCCTGCATTACTATGCAGAGCAAGGACTGCCCGTATTCGTTAGGATACAACTCAAACTGGTGTAAGAAAAGCAGGCACATCATTGGCTCACATATTTGAAATGTCTAAGGTTTGGTCTTGCTTCAGGCATGGCTGGATTCAGAACTGAAATGACATAAAAAGAACTCAATTGCCCTTCGTCTCAAACCTATATATTAGATTCCTTCTCAGGCTCAATGTGATGGCCTCCAGTTGTTCTCATCCTTGTGGTGGCAAGATGGCTTCAACAACTCTAATTTCATATTTTTCCTGGTTCTAGTCTAATATGATTGAGTGGAGTAGACTTTTATTTTTAAATCAATAACTCCTGCACACAACCTTAGACAGACACTTATTTTACTAGTTTAGGCTGCCAACCTTACACCCCAATCACTGTGGCCAGGTGTGTTTCATATTCTATCCTTGGGGCCAAATATGGGTGGAGTCCTATCCAAATCACACAAATTATTGGTGAAGAAATGTAAAATACTCAAAATAATTAAGGGGAATGTGCTGGCAAACAGACTATAAATATCCATGAACTACCCTTGGTGATCATCCACTCCTATACCTTTATCCTCCACATGAGAAAGGCTCCAAGATCTGTCCAGAAATTATGAACTATGTTGCCAGTTGCTAGCAAGACAACTCCCCTAGTATTCCCTACAAATACCTCAAAATCAATGTGTTTGAAGGCGAACCTTTTATATTCTCCACCCCCAACCCCAACCAAGTCTATGTGTCCTCTTTGTTTTCTATCTCAATGCATGTCATCACTATCCACGTTAGTTGCTCACACTTGAAATCTGGAAAATAGCTTAACTCCTTACTTTCCCTCATCCAAGACTAAGTTTAATCACCAATAAACTCTTGTTAATTGTACCCCTAATATTTTTGAACTCAACCTATGTCTCTCCATTCATATTTCTCTCTTGTCTCATTTCAGCTACCATCGTTATCTTTGGGCTGCATCTCAGCAATAACCTTTTTAACTTGATGTGCAGCCATTGTTTTTGGTGTTTAAGTTTTGTTAAAATACACATGACATAAAATTTGGCATCTTAACCATTTTTAAATGTACAGTTCACTAATGTTAATAAACATTCATATTGTTGTGCAACCATCACCACCATTTATTTCCAGAACTCTTCATTTTGAAAAACTAAAACTCTCTACCAGTTAAACAATGATTCCCCTTTTCTCTGCCCCCTACCCCTGGCAACCACTATTCTACTTCGGTCTCTCTGATTTTTACTATTCCAGGTACCTCATGTAAGTGGGACCAAGCAGTATTTGTCTTTCTGTGATTAGCTCATTTCACTTAGCATGTATCAGGATTTCCTTCCTTTTTAAGGCTTGAACAATATCCTATTGTATGTATATATCATATTTTGCTTACCTATTCATCTATCTATGGATAATTTGGGTAGCTTTTGTGTTTTAGCTATTGTAAATAATGCTGTTATGAACATACATATACACATATCTCTTCGATCCTTCTTTCAGTTCTTCTGGGTATATAGCCAGAAGTGGAATTGCTGGATTATATGGTAATTCTATTTTTAATTTTTTTAGGAAGTGCCATATGGTGACTGGACCATTTTATGTTATTAACATGGTGCACAAGGGTTTTGGTTTCTTCACATCCTCACCCACCAATGCTTGTTCTGTTCTGTTTTTTTTTTTTTCTTTTTTTTTTTTTTTTTGATAGTAGCCATCTTATGGGTGTGAGACACAGACATTGATTATCTTCTAAACATTTTTCATACTGTAGCCAGAATGATCTTTAGTAAACATATCATGATTATGTAACTGAAGGTTTAAATTCTGCAGTGGCTCCTCGTTAACTTCAGGATAGTCTGACCTCCCTAACATGTTTTATAAAACTCATTCATGATTTTTCCCTGACTAACTTTTTCAGCCTTACTTCTCAACTGCTCCCCTTTCCACCTCTTCCCCTATAGCCCATCTTCCGCTTACTATATATACATATACACTCTATGCATCAGTCACTCTGAAATTTGTTCAGGTCTGTGAAAATGCTATACTTTCCCTCAACCCCAACACAATTCCTTCTGATAGATGCTCTTTCTCCCTCGTCACCTGGCCAGCTCCTGCTCATCCTTGAGATCTCAAGATAGCATTTTATCCAGGAAAATATCCTTGATAAATCCCCTCAGCCAAGCTTCATTAGTAACCTCACTATGTGTTCCCACAGCACTCCATCTTTGCCCTAACACAGTACTCTGTGTCCGTCACACTCTGTAATTGTCTGCTTACTTATCACCATTCCTCTAGTCCCATGCTAGCCTTATGCAGCTCTTGGACAATAACTGTAAATAGTATGACTGAGGAACTGAATTCTGAACTTCAATTGTTACAAATTGTAAATTAACACTGATACCCGAATCAGTTATAGTAAAATTCTAAAGTATATTTGGAACAACTTGGATATGTGAATCTACTTTTCAACTGTAAGTTTATGAGATCTAAATACAGATAAGAAGCATCTGAATTGAGATGTGCCGTTAAGTATAAAATACATTGAATTTTGAAGACTTAGTACAAAATAAAGAATGTAACTTTTTAGATAGGTTACCTGTCAAAATAATATTTTTGCTATAGCAGTTACTATAAACTATTTAAATCAATCTTATTTGTAATTCAGCCACTTTTCAGTATAGCCACTAGAAATGCTTACATATGTGGTTTGCCTTGTATTTCTATTAGACAGCGCTGACCTAGACTATAAATTCGGTAGGGACAGGAATCATGACTGCCTTACTTATTTTTAAAACTTTTATAACATTCACCATGTGTTGGGTGTTAATCTATGCGTTACTTGGAATTGCAAGCATTAACTATTTTGATCCTTATAACAACCTTTTGAGCTAAGTAGTATCATTATCCACATTATACATATAAAAAAATGTTTAGCTCAAGGTCAGAGAGTTGACCCTATGGAGTTAAACTGTAGAGGGGATACAGAAATTATACTCCCAATAACTTTGTTGTATTATTTCTCGTTTGTTCTCCTACTATAGGTGTCCAGAGAAACAATTACTACCCAACTTTTTCAATTAACAAAAATCACCATTCAATTACTCTTTTTAAAATTAATCAATCTGTTCATTCCATAAGTATTAATTGAACTCTTAGTGCCAGGTACTGTGCTGGGTAATAAGGACTCTAAATTGAATGAAATAAATGCTTTACCTATAAAGAAACTCTTTCTGATGGTGGTGACAATCATATAATGAAATAATAACAACAAAATATTATATTATACAATACAAATATACATGAAGGATCACCCATAACAGCCTTGAGGAAAGGAACAGGAGGGAACAAGTGAGAGAACATCTTGAACAATGAGTAGGAGTAAACTAAAAGTGGGTGAGTGGGAGGGGAGAGGTAGTTGAAGCCGGAGAGAAGGTGAGCAGAGCTAAGAAATAGCCTGGCATTGGTCATGGAAGTTTAAGGCAGTAAATAACAAGTTCATACTTACCTACACAAAAGATTGCAAGTGGGTGAAATTGGAAAAGAGATTGGTGGAAAGTAATTATCACTTAAACCAGAGAAACAATTAACAGTCTATTGCTGTAGCTCTAAGCACAGATGATGGCAGTTTATATTAAGTGGGGGCAGTGGTGAAGAAATGGGCATATTTTCATGATATTTAAAGGATAATACCCAACTTGATATTTGGTTGGAAGGAAGGTGCAGGGGGGCAGGTATTTGTTGCAGATAGTTCTTTAATCAATTTTGTATTTTCAATTTTTTCCTGCTAAAGGAACTCTGGCTTTTTGAGGAGCCAATGTGTCCATCTTGAGGAAATGGATCTTGATTGGAATAGTCCAATTACAACAATCCTGTTCTCTGTTTTCTCACTCTCCCTTGTCCTGGGGTAGTCATCTGGGCTATTCTGAGAAGCGAATTATAAAGAGAAGTCTGCTGGGAGGCTCTTTAGGGAAAGCTGTGTTTCCTTGTAAAAGAGACTCACAAGACTGCTTCTTTCTACTTCTGTTTCTTTTGAACATAAAGGTGATACAGTTCTGTCTCAATTCCATCAGGGAATACCACATAAACTGTAGAAATGTTGCTGGACATTTTTAGGTTATTGAATCAACACCATGGCAGTCTACCTTGAACCTAGTTATTATGTGAGAAAAAGAAAACAACATCATTTAAGCTACTATAAATTGAGTTGTCTATAATTTGTAAGGTAGCATATAACTATTTGATATTGGGTTAAATGAGAGTAGTCACAGGTTTTCTCTGGTTTCTGATTTAAGCAATTGGGTAAATGGTACAGGGAAGTCTGGGGGTGGAGCAAGGTTAATGGGAAATGTGTTGGGCTAAAGACTGTTTATGCTAAGTTTGATGGTTGTGTGCATATGCAGGTGACAAGTGGACCATTTGACATACTTGCTGAAGTTTTGAAAGAGAGCTCTAGCCTGGAGATACAGATTTGGGAGACATGAGAATATTAGCATCAATTCATCTAGACACAGAAAGATACAATAAAAGAAAAATGTATTGCATATAAAATCATACCTTTCAAGTACAAATATGCATGCAATTACCAGCCTCACCTCAAGATAAATAGAGCTGGAATGTTATCTGCCTGCCCAATTTGAAGATAGGATACAATATCACTTGACTATAGACTAGAAGCATGTAAGAAAAAAAGGAAATCCAGTGGCAATATATGGGCTTGGATTCCTTAAAAGTAGACTCTGAGACAAAAATTCAGTTGAGAAATTATCACAGCACATATAGGTAAGGGAGTGGAGAGAACCACTTTAGGAAAATTAAGGGTGTTAACAAAGAATGTGTTATGAGGCAATTACTTCTTTGGATAACTGAAGCTTTATACTGCTGGAGAAATCACAGAGCCATTATACAACATATGCCTTAGAGTTATTCCACCTGACTTTGAGAGACCCGGCCTGTGTATAGACCAATATCTGTCAGCCAGTACTGAAGGCTGCTCCTATGCACACAGGCGGAACAGGCTCTACAATGAGATGCCGGTGCTGGCTGTTAAAAGTCTGCCTAGCATACACTATAATGGTAAGGTCCAAAAATTATGGGTATTATTGACAGCATCTGAGATGGAGCATAATCAAAGCCAGGAAAGCCATGGGATGAAAATGGGGCCATCAGAAAAAGGCAAGAAGAGTTGAAACAAAAAAGGGGATAGAAGCTAAGGACAATTTCTTAGTTAAACAAAGTGTTTACAGTGACTCAGAGTATTCCAGCCATCTTGGGTTCCAGCAGGAAAAGACCTAAGAAACACTATGCTATAAAACGGCAACTTTGGTGGCATTTGAAAAGTAATTCCTGCTTTTACTACTAATTCTTAATTCTCAGTAGACTAAAAGTATATTTTCTCATCTTAAAAAAAAATCTCAATGTCATAACAGTGTTTGTTTTTATAATATATACTCTTTCCTTGAAATAAAGGAAGAAACACTAAAAAAACAAAACAAAACAAAAACAGTCCTTGAGAGAAAATGAAACAAAGAAACCAAAATCTCTGTCCACTGCTAAAATATTTTGCTCCATATCATTTTTCTTCTTGTAGTTGTTTTGTAATTTTTTAAAATTTAACTTTTAAGTTCAGGTGTAAATGGGCAGGTTTGTTACAGAAGTAATTTGTGCCATGGGGATTTATTGTACAGATTATTTCATCACCCAGGAATTAAGCCTTGTATCATTAGTCATTTTTCCTGATCCCACCACACCTCCCACCCTCCACCCTCCCAGTGTATGTTGTTCCCTTCTTTGTGTCCATTTGTTCTCATCATTTAGTTCCCACTTATAAGTGAGAACATGTGGTACTTCATTTTCTGTTTCTTTTTATGTTAGTTTGCTAAGGATAATGGCCTCCAGCTTCATCCATGTTCCTGAAAAGGACATGATCTTGTTCTTTTTCATGTCTGCATAGTATTTCATGGTGTAGGTATTGGCCTGTTCTGACACTGCTATAAAGAAACGCCTGAGACTGCATAATTTATAAAGAAAAGAGGTTTAATTGACTCAGTTCTGTACAGCTGAGGAGGCCTCAGGAAACTTACAATCATGGCGAAATGGGAAGCAGGCACATCCTACATTGCATCAGGCAAGATAAGTGAAGTGCAAGCACAGGAAAAACTGCCAATTTTAAAATCATCAGATCTCATAAGACTCATTCACTATAATGAGAACAGTATGGGGGGAAATGGCCCCCCTAATCCAATCACCCGTCATCAGGTTCCTCCCTTGACACATGGAGATTACAATTCAAGATGAGATTTGTGTGGGGACACAGTCAAACCATATCATTCTGCTACTGTCCTATCCAAAATTTCATGTCTTCACATTTCAAAACACAATCATGACTTCCCAACAGTCCCCCAAATTCTTAACTCATTCCAGCACTAACTCAAAAGACCAAGTCCAAAGTCTCACCCAAGACAAGTCCCTTCTACTTATGAGCCTTAAAAATCAAAAGCAAGTTGGTTACTTCCAAGACATAACGAGGGTACAGGCATTGGGTAAATGTTCCCACTCTAAATGGGAGAAATTGACCAAAATAAAGGGGTCACAGGCCCCATGTAAATCAGAAACCCAGTCAGGCAGTCATTAAATCTTAAAGCTCCAAAATAATCTCCTTTGACCCTATGTCTCACATCCAGGGTACTCTGTTGCAAATGCAAAGGGTGGGCTTCCAAGGCTTCAGCAGCTCCCTCATGGGCTGGTGTTGAGTGTCTGCAGCTTTTCCAGGTGCAAGGTACAAGCTGTCGGTGGATCTATTTTTCTGGGGACTAGAGGATAGTGGCCCTTGCCTCATAGCTCCACAAGGCAGTACTCCAATGGAAATTCTGTGTGATGGGTCCAACCCCACATTTCCCTTCCACAATGCCCTAGCAGAGTTTCTCCTTGAAAGCTCCACCCCTGCAGCAGACATAGGCCTGGATATCCAGGTGTTTCCATGCTTCCTCTGAAATCTAGGTAGAGATTCCCAAAGCTCAATTCTTGTCTTCTGTGCAACTGCAGGCCCAACACCATGTGGAAGCTTCCAAGGCTTGGGACTCGCACCCTCTGAAGCAATGGCCCAGCTGTACCTTGACCCCTTTTAGCCACAGCCAGAGTTGGAGCAGCCAGGACGCTGGGCACCAAGTCCTGAGACTGCACAGGGCAGTGGGGTCCTGGGCCCGGACCACAAAACCATTTTTCCCTCCTAGGCCTTGGGCCTGTGATGGGAGGGGCTGCTGCAAAGGTCTCTGACATGCCCTGGAGACATTTTACCATTGTCTTGGATATTATAATAATAATTGGCTCCTTGTTACTTATGCAAATTTCAGAGCCAGCTTGATTTTCTCCCCAGAAAGTGAGTTTTTCGTTTCTATCACATAGTCAGGCTGCAAAATTTCCAAACCTTTATCCTCTGGTTTCATTTTAAACATAAGTTTCAATTTCAAACCATTTCTTTGTGAATGCATAAAACTGAAGGCTTTCAGAATCAACCAGGCCACCTCTTTAATGTTTTGCTGCTTAGAAATTTTTTCTACCAGATACCCTAAATCATCTCTCTCAAGTTCAAAGTTCCACAGATCTCTAGGGAAGGGGCAAAATGCCACTAGTCTCTTCACTAAAGTATAGCAAGAGGCACCTTTGTTATGGTTTCCAACAAGTTCCTCAACTCCATCTGAGACCACCTCAGCCTGGTTTTCATTGTCCATATCACTATTAGCATTTTGGTCAAAGACATTCAAAAAGTCTCTAGGAAGTTCCAATTTTTTCCACATCTTGCTGTCTTCTCCTGAACACTCCAAATTGTTCCAACTTTTGCTTGTTACCCAGTTCCAAAGTTGTTTCCATATTTTTGAGTTTCTTTATAGCAGTATCCCACTCTGCTGGTACCAATTGTCTGTATTAGTTTATGTTTGCACAGCTACAAAAGAAATGCCTCATAGTGGGTAATTTATAAAGAAAAGAGGTTTAATTGACTCACAGTTTTGCTCGGCTGGGGAGGCCTCAGAAAACGTACAGCCATGGTGGACGGGGACGCAGGCACATCTTATACGGTGGCAGGCAAGAGAAGTGAAGGGTGAGCACAGGAGAAACTGCCACTCTTAAAACCATCAGATATCATGAGACTCACTCACTATGGTGAGAACAGCATAAGAGAAACAGCCCCCATAATCCAATCACTTCCCATCAGGTTCCTACCTTGATGCATGGAGATTACAATTCTAGTTGAGATTTGGATGGAGACACAGAGCCAAACCATATCATATGTGTATATGTACCACATTTTCTTCATCTATCATTGATGGGCATTTAGGTTGATTTCATGTCTTTGTTATTACAAATAGCACTGCAATGAACAGATGTGTGCATGTATCTTTATAACAGAATAATTTATATTACTTTGGGTATACACTCAGTAATGGAATTGTTGGGTTGAAGGGCATTCTGTTTTTAGGTTTATGAGGAATAGTCAGGCTGTCTTCCACAATGGCTGAACTAATTTACACTCCCACTGAGTTCCCTTTTCTCCACAACCTTGCCAGCATCTGTTATTTTTTGACTTTTTAGTAGTAGCCATTCTGACTGTTGTGAGACAGTATCTCATTGTGGTTTTGATCTGTATTTCCCTAATGATAGTGATGTTGAGCTTTTTTTTCTTACATTTGTTGGCCACATGAATGTCTTCTTTTTGAAAAGTGTTTGTTCATGTCCTTTGCCCAGTTTTTAATGGGGTTGTTTGTCTTCGAAACAAACAAACAAACAAAGATACAACATACCAGAATCTTTGGGACACAGCTCAGGCAATGTTAGGAGGGAAATTTATAGCACTAAATGTCCACATCAAAAAGTTAGAAAGATCTCAACTTAACAACCTAACATTACAGTTAAAAGAATTAGAGGACCAAGAGCAAACAATCCCAAAGCGAGCCAAAGACAGGAAATGACCAGAATCAGAGCTGAGCTAAAGAAGATTGCGACACAAAAGAACATTGAAAAGAGTAACAAATCCAAAAGCTGTTTTTCAAAAATATTAATAAAATAGATGGACTGATAGCTAGGCTAATAAAGAAGAAAAGAGAGAAGATCCAAATAAATACTATCAGAAACAAGAAGGGTGGTATTACCACTGACAACACAGAAATACAAATAACCGTCAGAGAATATTATGAACACTTCTATGCACATAAACTACAAAATCTAGAAGAAACAAATACATTTGTGGACACATACACCCTCCCAAGACCAAACCAGGAAAAAATTGCTCCATCTATTTTGGTGTAAGAAAAATTCTCAATACAAATTCTTTTGAGACATTGGAAGATAAAATGAAAGTACTCCAATTTTTGTGATAATTTGTTAGTGAGTGACTTATTTTAGGTCCAATATATTGATGAGCTAGAATGTTTTATATGACATTTCTATGCCAGAAAATGCTGTTAAATTCTTGAAAGAGCTAGTATATTGTGATGTGAATTATATGGAACTGAAGGGGGGCCACATCTGTTATCAAAGATGAAAATATGTTGCTAGCAGTCTTATTTTCTCCTTCCCTTCCTTCCTTCCTTCCTCCCTTTTTTTTTTTTTTTTTTTGATGGAGTCTTGCTCTGTCACCCAGACTAGAGTGCAATGGCACAATCTCAGCTCACTGCAGCCTCCACCTCCTGATTTCAAGCAATTATCCTGCCTCAGCCTCCCGAGTACCTGGGACTACAAGTACACGCCACCACATCTGGCTAACTTTTGTATTTTTAGGAGAGAGAGGGTTTCACCATGTTGGCCAGGATGGTCTTGATCTTCTGACCTCATGGTCTGCCTGCCTCGGCCTCCCAAAGCTGAGATTACAGGCGTGAGGCATCACCATCACACTCAGCAGGCAGTCTTATGTTCACAGTTGGCTGTGAAGTTTATTTTTAATAACTGGATAACCTATATGCAGTCATACTTCTCTTGAGTTTGAAATTTTGCCATGTAGGAATCCAAAAGAGGCTTATGCTAACGGATGACAGACGTGCCCTGATGATTTAGAATACATCAGACTCAAATGACCTAGTATTTGATAAGCTGTCTATCCCCAAGGTCAGGCTTTCCTGCTGACATTTCAGAGGCTTCCCATGAATGCAGATAAACCTGACCATTACAAAAGAACTGCAAGTTGGTTGATCCATGAATACTTTCTTTGAAGGATAATATATTATGTTATATCTGGCTATAAAAGTCAAAGAAATTTAATTGGCTATTCTGAAACATCTCACACATTTCTCGTGATAGCTTATATGTCAGGGTGATGTTTGAAACACCATTGCAGGATAACATGGTGGTGGTCCTGGCTTTGATCTAAAGCCTGATGTGTGCAGAACACACTGTAAATACCTTAGAGAAAGACTTCTTTTTTAATGGGAAAATCTTAGTTCCTTGTAGCCCAACGCCCTGGGTGCTGAGTACACACACCTTATTTTAGACAAAGTACAAAATCTCTTAGTGCATTCTCTCTGAATAACTTTTCCCAAATGGTGATGATAACATAGCAAAATCATGTACAAGTTAAGTAACTGTGATAAACAGCTTCTAAAAAATTGTGATTCAAGTAAGTACATTAGAATATGCATTGTTTCCAAGCAGAAATTGTCATAATTGAATGAATTATTGAGCCATATCTATTATTAATCTCTCCTTTTCCTGCTTTAATAAAAAAGCCTAAACCAAAATGCAATAAAATAAATGTAAGTAAAAACATCAAATGGCTAGCTTAGGCAGAGTCAGGAAATATAAGGCTTAAGTTCAGCACCTTACTAGTCCTGTTTTGACACCTCCAAATGTGTCCTTAAGGGAATGAAAAGTTTGTTTTGAAAATATCTGCCATACGGCCTATCTGTTCCTCCTCCTGCTCTCCCAAAGGATGCTGATTCAAGCCTCCTTTTACAACAAAGCTAACATTCAAATTTTTAACTACTCACTTGGGATTAAGGACTAATTTACATTCCAGTTCAAACAGAAAGAGAAGACTTTACTGGAGGTGGGGGTGGATTGTCGTGGTGGGGGGTGTTGCCTGTAATCCCAGTATTTTGGGAAGCCAAGTTAGGAAGATTGCTTGAGGCCAGGAGTTTGAGAGTAGCCTGGGCAACATAAAGAAACTTCGTCTCTACAAAAAATTAAAACATTAACTGGGCATGATGGTGCTCACCTGGGACCTACTTGTGAGGCTGAGGTGGGAGGATCACCTGAGCCCAGGAGTTCAACTGCACTGAGCTATGAATATGCCACTGCACTCTAGCCTGGGCAACAGAGTGAAACCTTATCTCTAAAAACGAAACAAAAAAATCCCAGAAAGATACAATTAACACAGAGAGAATAGAGAGGCAAGAAAAACATTTTTGCAATTCACGTTGAACATAAATCCTGGCTATAAGTATTATATTTGAAGAGGAGAAAAAAGAGAATCCATCACTGCTGTGCTTCAGTTTGTTTTTTCCCCCAGACACAAATTTAATTTCAGGACCTTTCCTAACCTAGAACCCACTTTCCACATTCTATCTGAGACCAACTCTCACTCCCTCTGAATCTCCTCTTATGTAATCTATGTATACTCCTGTACTATACCCCCAGGCAACAAGTTTGCATTATAATACGGGCCTTCTGGAAATAATGCATTTTACCAAAGGAGCCATTCAAATGGTGGGAATTCAGGGTAGCATAACAGGCCACAGAAAGATACATTTGGAAAAGCAGGTCTTTTCAAATCTTATACGTGTTCTACCCAGGCCTGCACCAGTGTTCTTAGAACAGTGCTTCCTAAGGTATGTGTTGCAAAATCTTAGTACTTGCAATTGCTGTACAGGAGAATGAATTTGCATGATCAAGTAAAATGCGTGGTGCCATGCTATCCCCTTGGAGGGTCACAAGAACAAAGTAAAGGTCATAAGAGATCCTTAAGTAACTGTTAGGGTTAGGGAATTTACTTCACTTCTAAACTAACAAGATGGTCTGTCACCTTTTCATGGATGCAGGCAGAAGACATGAGATTCCTGGGTCAGAAACAAAGAACATGACAATGGCACAGCATGTAGCATGAGCATCATGCTTACCTTGATTCTCCTTGCCTTCTGAGACCCGCAGTTACATAATTTCATTCATCCCCTGGCCACCCTTTTCCATCTTTATTCTGAATGTTGATCATGCCTCCACCCTTCCATCCTGATCTCTTCCAATTATGAAGAATTCTTCCGGAAATCATTCTTTGTGTTTCCACCTCTCTCTCTCTTTTCCCTCCACTTGTTTCAGGCCTGGATGCTATTTTAATTAAATTACCATGTAGGCTTTCATTTTCTTATCTGTTGAACTCACTCCAGCAATATGCAATTGATGGCTGCTGTTCTCCTGTTCTTTTCCTCAAACTTAATCTTTTTTCATTGATACATAATATTTGTACATATTTGTGGGGTACAGGTGATATTTTGGTGTATGCATACAATGTATAATGACTAAATCAGGGTAACTGAGATATCCATCACCTGTAACATGTATCTATTCTGTATGTTGGGAACATTCCAATTCTTTTCCTTATTTTTAAATTACATGATAAGTATGGCTTAAACTTTTTCTTGATCACTTACAGCCTAATTGTTGCCGATATCTTCATCATTGTTAGAATGTCTCTAAATAGCAGCCTTTTCAATCTCCTTTTAAAATTGCAACCCCATGACCTTCTTTTTTTGTTAAGTCTTATATTCTTTTGTAAAGATGAAAAGGCACAAGTTGGTCTTTCAAATCTAGTACTTAGACTCCCAATCAAACGTAGCGTTAGATATTCCTTTTGACTTTAATTAACTAAGATATTTATCTTCTATCAAAAATTTAAATTTTGGTATATAAAGATTCTTACTTTTACTTTTATGTTTATTTTGTATTATAAATTATTGTTCTCAGTTCTGTAACAATATTTCACATATTCAATAAAACTGTTTAACTGCAGTTGCAATATATTTCTATGAAATTAAGGGTGGTAAACATCTGTTTGCTTATCTTACAGCTCTGAAAATGGAAGCTGAAGCAAACCTCCATGATGAATCATTGGCCATGAATCAGTCTTACATATGGTAAGACTGAGTGTTGTTTTCCCTTAGATCATTGCAGGGTGTTGGAATTTTTCAAAATGACTACGTACCTATATTACAGTCATTTAACCTGATTCTTCTTTGCCATTTTCTGGTTAGGAAATTGGGCTACATCTAAAGGCATAGCTGGTTTGGCTTTAGAAAGCTCACATTTCTACACAAATAAGCTGGTCATACAGCCAGGCAAACACATTTCTTTCAGTATAGGAGGTGCCCTAGTGACTTGAGGGAATCAGAGTTTCTCTGAGTAGCTCATCAAATGACAGAAAGATAATGGACCCTTGGAACTATCCAGGTGGAGACATTTTTAAATAAGATTGGCAGCTCTGGCCTTATGCCACATATTCAGTTAGTTTTCAGGAAATTTATTATATGGAGGCAGCTAAAACTTACAGGGCCTCAGTTAATTACTGTTTTTACATTTTTTGTGGGAAGTCTTTAGTTCTGATTTGTCCACCTACCACCACTCTCCAAAAAACATACTTGTTCTAGAAATAGGAAACTCAAGTAATAAGAGAGAGGGAACTTTCCAGGTGAAGATAAAATTCTCCCCTACTCCTCATAAACTGGAATAATTTAGTACCAAGAAAGATTAAAAGAATGAGTCCATGAAATTACTAGGACAGAGCTAGGATGGATAATTCCACTGATTACTTTGCGCTACTCCAGGTGCACAGATCAAAGAGACAAAAATACCTGCCCTCATGGACCATATACTTTAGTGGAGGGAGACAGACAATAAACCATGAAAGAGTATTGATATGGTTTGGCTGTGTCCCCACCCAAATCTCATCTTGAATTGTACTCCCATAATTCTCATGTGTAATGGGAGGGACGTGGCAGTAGATAATTTGAATCCTGGGGTGGTTTCTCCCATACTGTTCTTTTGATAGTGAATAAGTCTAATAAGATCTGATGGTTTATCAGGGGTTTCTCCTTTTGCATCTTCCTCATTTTCTCTTCCCACTGCCATGTAAGAAAGTGTCTTTCACCTCCCACCATGACTCTGAGGCCTCTCCAGCCATGTGGAACTGTGAGCCCAATTAAATCTTTTTCTTCCCAGTCTTGGATATGTCTTTATCAGCAGCATGAAAATGAACTAATACAGTAAATTGGTGCCAGTAGAGTGGGGCATTTCTGAAAGATAACAAAAAAAGTGGAAGCAACTTTGGAACTGGGTATATGGCAGAGTTTAGAGGGCTCAAAAGAAGAAAGAAAAATGTGAAAAAGTTGGGAAACTTTCAGAGACTTGTTGAATCGCCTTGAAAAAAATGCTGATAGTGATATGGACAATAAGGTCCAGGCTGAGGTGGTCTCAGATGGGGATGAGGAACTTGTTGGGAACTGGAGCAAAGGTGACTCTTGTTATGTTTTAGCAAAGAGGCTGGCAGCATTTTGTCCCTGCCCTAGAGATTTGTGAAACATTGAACTTGAGAGAGATGATTTATGGCGTCTGGTAGAAGAAATTTCTAAGCATCAAAGCATTTAAAAGGTGACCTGGGGCTGGGTGCAGTGGTTCACACTTGTAATTCCAGGACTTTGGGAAGCTAAGGCAGGCAGATCACCTAAGGTCAGGAGTTTGAGACCAGCCTGGCCGACATGGTGAAACCCCATCTTTACTAAAAATAAAAAATTAGCCAGGTGTGGTGGCAGGCACCTGTAATCTCAGCTATGCAGGAGGCTGAGGTAGGAGAATAGCTTGAACCCAGGAGGTGGAGGTTGCAGTGAACCAAGATTATGCCATTGCACTCCAGCCTGGGCAACAAGAGAGAAACTTCATATAAAAAAAAAAAAATAAGTGATTTTCGGTGCTGTTAAAAGCATTCCTTTCTATTTTAAAAGGGAAACAGCATAAAAGTTCAAAAAAATTTGCAGCCTGACGATGCAGTACAAAAGAAAAACTCATTTTTTTAAGGAAAAATTCAAGCTGGCTAAACAATTTGCCTAAGTAACAAGGAGCTGAATGTTAATCCCCAAGAAAATGGGGAAAATCTCTGCACGGTATGTCTGAGGTCTTCACAACAGCCCCTCCCATCACAGACCTAGAAGCCTAAGAGAAACAAATGGTTTTGTGACTGGGCCCAAGGTCCCTGTGCTGTGTGTAGCCTAGGAACTTGTTGCCCTGCATTGCAGCTGCTCCAACTGTGGCTAAAAGGGGCCAAGGTACAGCTTGACTCATGGTTTCAGGGGGTGCAAGTTTCAAATTTTGGCAGCTTCCATGTGGTGTTGAGCCTGTGGGTACACAGACGCCAATAACTGAGGTTTGAGAACCTTCACCTAGATTTCAGAATATGTATGGAAATGCCTGGATGCCCAGGCAAAAGTTCACTGCAGAGGTGGTGCCCTCATGGAGAACCTCTGCTAGGGCAGTACAGAAAGAAAATGTGGAGTTGGAGCCCCCACACAGAGTCCCTACTGGGGGCACTGCCGAATGGAGCTGTGAGAAGATGTCCTCAGTCCTCCGGACCCCAGAATGGTAGATCCACCAACAGCTTACACCATGTGCCTGGAAAAGCCACAGACACACTCAGTGCTAGCCTATGAAAGCAGCCAGTAGGAAGGCTGTACCCTGCAAAGTCACAGAAGCAGAGCTGCCCAAGACTATGGGAACCTACCGCTTGTGCCAGCATGACCTGGATGTGAGGCATGGAGTCAAAGGAAACCATTTCGGCACTTTAGAATTTGACTGCCCCACTGGATTTCAGGCTTGCATGGGCCTATAACCCCTTTGTTTTGCCCAGTTTGTCCCATTTTGAATGGCTATGTTTACCCAATACCTGTACCCCATTGTATCTAAGAAGTGACTAGCTTGCTTTTGATTTTACAGGCTCATAGGTAGAAGGAACTTGTCTTGTCTCAGGTGAGACTTTGACTGTGGACTTTGGATTAATGCTGAAATGAGGTAAGACTTTGGGGACCGTTGGGAAGGCATGATTGGTTTTGAAATGTAAGGACATGAGATTTGGAGGGGCCAAGGGTGGAATGATATGTTTTAGCTCTGTTTCCCCACCCAAATATCATCTTGATTTGTACTTCCATAATTCCCAAGTGTTGTGGGAGGGGAGGGACCCAGTGAGAGAGAATTTGAATCCTGGGGGCAGTTTCCCCCATACTGTTCTTGTGGTAGTAAACAAGTCTCATGAAATCTTATGGTTTATCAGAGGTTTCCGCTTTTGCATTTTCCTTTTTTTCTCTTGACATGGCCATGTAAGAAATGCCTTTCACCCCCTAGCATGATTCTGAAGCCTCCCCAGCCATGTGGAACTGTAAGTCCAATTAAACCTCTTTTTCTTCCCAGTTCCAGTATGTCTTTATCAGCAGCATGAAAATGGACTAATGCATGTATTAAGTGCAATAAGAGCTAAGGAGAAAAATAAAGCAGGGAGAGGGATAGAAACATTGGCAGTGGGTAGGGGGAATAGATTGGAATGGTTAGAAAATACTCCACACTGAATGTGGCATTTGAATAAAAATTTGAAGCAGGTAAGGGAGAGATCCACACAGAAATCTTGGGGAAGTGCATTTTAGATAGAAGAAATAGCAGGGGCAAAGGCCTTGAGGCAGGATCATGTCTGGCAGTTAGAGAAGCAACAAAAAGGCTAAGCTAGAGGAAGAGGTCAGAAGAACAAGCAAAGAGGTTGAAGCAAAGAAATAAAAGAGAGTCTTAGCTGATGAAGTCAGAAAGGCAAGGTGATGGAGGCAGATGATATAAGGCTGGTATGGTTTGGCTGTGTCCCCACCCAAATCTCATCTTGAATTATAGCTCCCATAATTCCTCCATGTCATCAGAGGGTCCCTGTTGGAGGGAATTGAATCATGGGGGCAGGTCTTTCCCATGCTGTTCTAGTGATAGTGAATAAGTCTCATGAGATCTGATGGTTTTATAAAGTGGAATTCCCTTGCACATGTTCCCTTGCCTGCTGCCACATAGGATTTGCCTTTACTCCTCCTTTGCCTTCTGCCATGACTGTGAGGCCTCTCCAGCCATGTGGAACTGTGAGTCCATTAAACCTCTTTTTCTTTGTAAATTTCTTGGTCTCTGGTATGTCTTTATTAGAACCATGAGAATAGACTAATACAAAGGCCTTATAGGACATTGTAAGAATGACGTCTAAGAGCATCGTCCCTGCCTTCAAAGAGTTTATAATAGAGGAGAAAATAAATAACTATGATAAGATGAGATGCCTGTTAAAATTAGGAAAGTACATGATGCTGTGGAATCATAGAGTGGTGAGTCCTAATGTGCTCTAGGGGACTCCTTCTATTAACAAATAATGTTCTCACCGAGACCTGCAGCATGAACCAGAGTTAGATAGATGAATGTGTTGTGGCTGGGCCTATGGAAGAGGAATAAATTGCAGCTGCTGCTGGAGCACAAGCAGGATCAGGAAGAATAAACAGTCCGGATGCGAACATACTAGGAACTGGAAAGTTTATGACCGAGGTTAAAGAACAAGTGAGATAGTGCTGTAAGATGAAGCTAGAGAAGTGGGGAACAGCTAGATTCCCAAAAAGCCTTATAAGCTACAAAAGAGTGTGGATTTTACTTGAAAGCACTGGGGAGCCATAGAAGATTGTAAAGGGATGGGGGTGGGTTACACGATCAGGTCTATCTTTCTGAAAGATCACTCTAGATGAAGAGAGTAGATTGAGAGGAGCAAGCTGCGTTAAAGTGGAAACAGTTAACCCACTAGTGTAGTACTGCAGGGAGGAGGTAACGGGGCTTTTGGACTTTACTGGTAGCACTGGGAATGGAGAGACATGGACACACTTGAGACATTGATGGTTTAGAATAGATAGGACTAGGTGATTGGTATGTGAAGTTGCTGGTTAGGAAGGTTAAAATAGAAGGATCAAGGCGTCATTCAAGTTTCTGGCTTGGACCATTTGATGTATGGCTGGTGCCATTGACTACAAATAGGGAACAAAGAATAATAGAGATGGAATTTGGCTTTCAGAAAATGCCACTGATCTAACTCAAAATAGCATTGACTGTATTTTTTTTTTCTGTAATTCCTTCCCTAACTGAAAATTTCGAGATAATTGAATCAGATTGTTCCTTGGGTGACTTAGTTTTATATTTATACTTAACACAGTAATACCATTTCAAGGTGGTATTTCCTACAGATCTTTCCTAAAGTCTGTGCATCTGTTCCTTCAGCCGTGGTTTCAGAAATCACCAAATGATACGGGTAGAAAATATAGCTAAGCACGTGGCGCCATCTTCAGGACAGTTTGTTAAAAGCGTATAAACCAACCAGACGAAAGGCAAGTTTCTCACAACACACTTTCCTATATCCAGCGAGACTGACTCCATCTTATTTGGTAAAAAGAAGCTGAAAAAAATGTTTCCACCAACTCCAATTGTGTGACCAAATCCTTTGTCTTCACAAGAACTGTCGTTTATCACAAGATATAGGAAAGGTGGCAGCAGAATTTTCTTCAAAAGCTTTCCAATTTGAAAGTGTCTGTGAGCTGGAAAATGAGCTTTTTGGGGACAAACAAAAAACTGAGGCACCATCGCTTCAGGTTTTCTGCCTTAGTACTCACATTCTCTGAAGAATTTCCCATTTTATTTATTTATGAGATGGAGTCTCTCTCTGTAGCCCAGGCTGGAGTGCAATGGCGTGATCTCTGCTCATTGCAACTTTCGCCTCCAGAGTTCAAGTAATTCTCCTGCCTCAGCCTCCCAAGTGCCTGGGATTTACAGTCACATGCCACCATGCCCAGCTAGTTTTCTGTATTTTTAGTAGAGATGGCGTTTCACTCTGTTGGCCAGGCCGGTCGAACTCCTGACCTCAGGTGATCCACCCGCCTCAGCCTCCCAAAGTGCTGGCATTACGGGCGTGAGCCACCATGCCCAGCCTAGATTTGTCCATTTTCGATATATGTTTGTTCTGTTCCTTACTAGGTGCTTCCTTAAATATATGGCCTAGTGGAATTTAACTTAAAGAATTCACAATGCTTTACAAATGCATGAACAGAAAAAGTAGGGGGGGAAACATTTGTCAGATTTTGTACCCAAGTTTTTGATTCAGGGAATGTAGTCTTATAGAGTTATACAGTCTCCACTTTAAAAAATAAAAGGTTGTTAATAAGAAATCAATAGTATGACCATAGCTAACCACATAAGAACGACAAACAGGTTACTAGATGACTTCTATTTTTCAAATCCTCTCAGCTTTTTATTATTCCATTTGAATAAGCTCCACCTTTTCTTTACACAGAATTGGGCTATGAAGAAACACATACATATCTGTCATAGTATCTCTGCCACCTTCTGTGCTGGATGTAGTGTTTAACCTACACTGAGCATTTGGCATGGCCTTGCTGAATAACTGGGAGATAAACTGCTTGGCTTTTACATGGAGGCAAGTGTTTTTTTCTACCAGCTTGCAGCACTCACTGACAAATGGGCTTTCTTTCTAAAGTTTTTCTCATTAGAATGTACATCTTGGGTTGAGGAATCTTAAATTCCAGAGTTCCTTTCAATCCTGAAGGAGGTAACATGTTAATCTAAATTCCATTTCTATATTAATTGAGGCCCTGGCCACCCCATCAGGGATGGATTTGGGTTTTTTAGAGTCTGAATTGGGCTTATGATAGGTGGGCAGAAGGAGGGTTTATATAGAAGGTATACTATCTCATAGTAATTACATGTTTACAATAGACCAGGTGCTTTACATGGGTTATTTCATGTAATCCTCGTAACAACCTATGGACACTTTTTAAATGAATGAGTATTTTTAGCATCTCTATTTTACAGATCAAGGAAACCAAAACAGAGAATTTGAAATAATTTGCTCAAGGTCTCACGCTCTCCTTTTAAGTAAAGTTATGGAAATAAATTCTAACTCAGGTATTCTCCCTTTAAAGCCAACAAGCTTGATGGAAACCTCGTACTGCCTCTTAAATGGAAAATATCCTTATGGCACAGATCTGAAATAAAGCCCCAGTCAAGAATCAAGCCAATAATTCAGGTAGAAGATTCAGAGAGCAAAAGATTTGGAACTGAGGGCAGAGAGCCAAACCCGGATGGATCCTATGGGGTGTAGAAGTTCTTTCTGATGGTTCCAGAGTCTCAGAACTGCATGGGCCACATGTGACAACACAGGTCCTTGAGACTTCAGAAGGTGAATCTGGGAGAGGTCAGCACTGCCAGAGATGAGGCTGGAGGAATCCAGGAATTTTCCATTGTCCTCTTCACAATTGTTTTTAGGATCAAACCTAGAGATAAACAGCCATGGTCTCTGAAAAGAATGTTGACAACACACACAACACTGAGCAGAAGCAGAAATAAATAACATACCATTCTGTTCAGTCAGGCAGAGGTGAGTGCGTAGGGCACGGTGCTGCAATGCTCCCCTGAAGTAGGAGTAGCTGAGACCAGCTAAGAGGCCCTCAGACAAGTCAATGGGATGACCAGCACATGGGTGGCATCAGCAACAGGGACAAGCTCAGGGCTTAGAGCCTGAAACCCTGGTTCCAGGCTAAACACTGTCACCGACTGAATGACTCTGGGCAATTCATTTAAATTATTTGATCTTTAATTTACTCAGCTGAAAAATAGCTATAATAGCTCCCAAATAGGATTTTTGGGATATCAGAGAAATCACATGTGTGAAGCAATGTAAGTCTTGCATGTGCTACAAATTAGGAATAGAAAAGTAAGAAACAGTTCTTGCTCTGAAAAAGTTTAAAATCTAATGATATACACTGGAAATGTTAGTTCTCTTTATTCTTGTAAGCCCTTTCCCTTTCTTATTCTCCCCCATCCCCTCAATTTGGATTTTGTCTTGGTTTAGGTTTTCTCAAAAGTAGACACTTAGGCAAGGATTTGCACACAGGGGGTTTATTTGGAGATGCAAATAAACAGATGAGGTGGGAACAAGTGATATAAGAAAGGCAAGATCCCCAATATAGGGTGCACTGTTAAGTCGACTACCATGACAGACCACTCTGGAAAATGCTACAAAACGCACAACTCAAAGTTTTTCTACTTGAGGCAGTGGGGAGCTAGAGTATTTTTACACCGACTTCCATTCATCGGTAGTGGAAGGCTAGTTTTACTGGATGTAAATTCCCAGGCACTTTTGGCTTGCCAGGTGTATGGGCAGAGTGTCTCACAGCAGCTTCTGAAAAAGGCCTTGGCTAAAGAAATGGAAATACTGGCAGTTGGAAAGTGGCTGGTGCACACTGAAGTCAAAAGAACCAGGGACTGGGCAGGGTGCTGACAGCAGCTGCAAAGCTTGGCCCATTTGTCCGAGGGTGCCTGGGTGGGCTTCCTCTCTCCCTAGAATCCAAGGCAAAACCAGGAGAGAATAATTTTTCAGCACCACTGTAGAGGCAGGAAATAAAAAGTTGTACGGATTGGTGGTTCCTAAAAGTATGCTAATGCCATCTGAGGCAACTTTGACCCATGAATCATTGCACTTTCCAGAAATTAGGCAGAGCTGAAGGTCAGTAGAACTATCGTTTAGCTGTTAAACTTTCTGTGATAATAGAAATATACTATAGCTTCACTGTACAGTGCAGTAGCCACGAGTCACAAGCAGCTACTGAGCCCATGAATGTGGTAGGTGTGACTGAGAAACTGCATTTTTACTTTTATTTAATTTCAATTAATTTAAATCACATTCGGCTAGTGGCTACCATATGAGACAATACAACTTTAGAGTATTTAAAACTATTTCATTATTTACAAGTCATCTTAATTTTTAAATTAAAGGAGTGTTAAAATCAATATTAAGCTGATTTTGTTTGTTTGTTTGTTTGTTTGTTTGTTTTTGAGATGGAGTCTACCTCTGTTGCCCAGACTGAAGTGCAACTTCAGTTCAATCACAGCTCACTGCAGCCTCGACCACCTGGTCTCCGGTGATCCTTCCACCTAAGCCTCCTGAGTAGCTGGGACCACAGGTGGGCATCACCATGCCTGTCAAACTTTAGAAATTTGACTACTAAAATTTTTATCATAGATTTTATAATAATTGTAGATAAGATTTCATATTTATTCCCATGTTCTAGAAGTTTCTATTAGAATAGTGATATTTGGTTGTGACCCAGCTCAATTTCCATTTAATGTTGTTAAAAGCAGCTTAAGGCTGGGTGTGGTGGCTCATGCCTATAATCCCAGCACTTCGGGAGGTCAATGCCAGGGGATCACTTGAGCCCAGGAGTTCAAGACCAGCCTGGGCAACATAGTGAGACCTCGTCACTACAAATAATAATAATTTTTTTAAAATGAGCCAGGCATGCTGTTATTGTTTGCAAAGTCCTATTTATAAAGTAGTATTTCTTTATTTATTAGTCATTTAACTTTTCAAAAGCTGTGCTGGCATTTTTACTAGGAATATTATCATTTTTGTTAGTACATTAATTATAAAGTTCATATGTTTTGAGTGGAATTGCGGAGTGACTTAACCCTGATACTATTTTGCCCATACCCCCTATTGTTTTTAGTGTATAATCTTGTAGACTTGAGTTCATTTCTCTTTTTTAAGAAACACATTTGTTGCATTAAGGCAAAAAACCTATACTTCGATGTTTCAATTGAATGAGAAGACAGTAACAATAAAAAAACATTAAGGAGGTCTAGACTTCAGATTGTTTTTAGAATGATAACCTACATTTGAAAGTGAATATTCAGATATGAACAATGTTCCAAATTACATGCTTTGTTTATGTTATTGATTTTGGTAAGTCAATTAGATATGATGGTAACTTCCCAAGAATCTCACTGGTCACATATAAGTCCTGGGATGCCAGAAATGACAGTGAGATTGGTTATTGATGATCTTCTAAACTCCTAGACAAAAGATAAATGAAAGCATAGATGCTGTCTGAATACTTAGGCCGAAGACAAAGTTCCATGTCTCTACACAGAAATAAATGCACACTGAGCTACATAGATTTTATTTATATATAAAATTTAAGTATATTTATATATATATATATAGGTTTTTTTTTTTTTGAGATTTTGGTACTTTTTTTACATGTTCTTTTCAGGTCCTAAAAAACCTGAAGAATGGCCGGGTGCAGTGGCTCATGCCTGTAATCCCAGCACTTTGGGAGGCTGAGGTGGGTGGATCATGAGGTCAGGAGTTTGAGATCAGCCTGACCAACATGGTGAAACCCCATCCCTACTTAAAATACAAAATTTAGCTGGGCGTGGTGGCAGGTACCTGTAATCCCAGCTACTCAAGAGGCTGAGGCAGGAGAATCGCTTGAACCCAGGAGGCAGAGGTTGCAGTGAGCCAAGACTGTGTCTTTGCACTGCAGCCTGAGTGACGGAGCGAGATTCAATCTCAAAAAAAAAAAAAAAAAAAAATAGCCTGAAGAGTATAATACACTTCTCCCCCATTTAGGGGGCTTCCTTTCTTGGCCAAATACAATGCTGTTTCTTAGAATATATGTAGAAAAAGCATCCACAAATGGCACGTTCATACTCAGGAGATTGAGTGCTTGTATCTCAGATTAAAAAAATGTTTGCTAGCAAGTGGTATTGATATTCTGGGAGAAGTTGTTTCCTAGGTGTACAGTTGTAGGGAGGAAGTATAAAGATCAATTCATACGTACCTAACTCAGTTTAGTGGCCTTAAAAAATTTGTCTTTTGAAGAAAACTACAATAATATTAACATCCCTTAAAAGGTATGTGCATTAATTTTATTTACATACTATTAACTGCCAGCCATCAAATTTAGGGCTTAACACTGCCAGTATAACTCAGGAATGTGGCCCAGTGACAAACAGCAGAGGCCAAGACATATTCAGACCTTGATGCAAAATGTTCTCTGGGTCAGAATCCATCATTCCGAGTGCCATTTGCAGACCAAATGCCTGGAGATTGTGCTTTGAGACATTGTATTGGTTAGAAATGCAGACTCAGTTATGTCACTTCTCTGCTGTGCAAACTTGGTAAATTACTTAGTATCTTTGTCTCAATTTTCTCTTTTTTGAAAGTATAATAAAATGATTCCAATTATATTGGGTTGCTGAGAGGATTAAATGAAATAAATGTAAAGTAATTAGCATAATGCCTGGCATATTATAAATGCTTGATACATGCTAGCCTTCATGATGATGTTTTCTGAGTGTTTTTCCCAAGTTATAAATAAAATTATAACTATGAAATAGTTAGCATTACGAAGAGGCTCCCAGCTGAAAAGGCATAGAATGCTATCATCATTTGAGTCAGAATCAAGGTAATCAGTCAACTGAAAAGGCAGACTGATCACCAGCATTGATCAATTACTTAGAAGCAGAGCATCTGATCCTATGAGCAAAAGGGTGTTACATTATAACCGAACAAAAATTTGTCAAAGAGAACATGGGACTAATGCAACTAATGGCTTGGGCTAATACCTAGTATGCAACTGGATACTGCCAGCAATATTTGGTCTGGCTCATGAACAAGGATTTTAATATATTCTTTTTTTCATAACCTATATATTTCCTGTATACAGTCAGGTGATATACCTTAAAATGACATACTGTCTATAACCACATGTTGAGGAGCTAGGGAGGGTATGGGTAAAAGTATAGGCTCTGGCTTCAGATTTTCCACCTCTTTCATGAACCAGATATATAATTTTGGCAAATTGCTAAAGACTCTGAGTCTTGGTTTTCTCATCTGTGCAACGGAGGTAACAATGATTCCTACTGCATAGATATTATGACCACTATACAATTTAATTGACCTCAAATATATGGTGTCTTTGGCATAATTAGTCAATAAATACTAGCTATTAATAGTTGTAAATTATTATTATTTTTAAGCATTTAAAAATAATCCACCATTTTACAGAGGTTTAAACATCACCTATATCCAGAGTTCCTGCTATGCATGTTAGGTCATGTTTGAAAAAGAGTGGAAATGGCAGTTAAGAAGGAAGCAAGGAGCAAGTTTCTATTTCCATTTAGTGAGAGAAAGCTCACTGGGGAAGAATCTTCACAGCTCTTGAGAAGATATAAAATATGGTTGTCTTAATGAAGACAAAGAAGAAAGAAAGATAAGAATTAACAAAGGTGAGGAGGTAGATAATGAAGGAAATGAAAAGTAAGGAGGATTACTTTTGAAGAAAAAAGAATGGATAGTGGGAGTAGAAAAACAAGATAATTGTGGGGTATTGCAAAGATGGCATTAAAATTGTATTTGTTATGGTAATGCTGGCTGCTATAATACATAAACTGTATCAGTGGCTCAACACAACAGTTTTTTCTAATCCTGTCAGAGTCAAATAGAGCAGTTCCTGGTTAGGTAACTTTCTTCCTACATTGCATTTAAGGATCCTCTGCCATCTTGTGGATCTACCATCTTCCACATGGAGATTTTATAAGTCACCCTGTGAGGACTTCCATTCCAACCAACTGGGAGAGGACATCACATGGAATATTGCAGGCGGGAGGTTTTTATAGTCCAGGTGTGGCAGTGCTGCTTATCATTTTAACCCACATTCCACTGGTCAGAATCTATGACCTTACTACATCTAATTGTGTGCCCAAGAGGAAAAAGACATGGGTTTTGAATCAGATCCTAGCCTTTGCCCCAGAGACTTTTGTATAAAATGACTATATTGCTTTTTAAAATAGAGACCATAATAGAAATTTGTAATCCAACTAGGAACAAGAGAAATGTGAATTGTAACTGGAGATTCAGGGAGAATTGAACTCAGTATATCTCATTACTACAGAATAAAGATCTATGAATTAATTTTTATGCAAATCAAAATTCATTTTCTTCAGAAAGCTCTTTCATGATTACTTTATAAGAACAAAAACTAGCAGTTAATTCTTAATCTGGATGAGGCACTGTGCTAAGAGCTTTATACATATTATCTAATTTACTTACCTTTGTTATATACCTTAATGAAATAGGAGTTATTATTTCTATCTCATATACTGAATTTCTATTTTATACTGAATCCCAAGAAAGCCAAAATCCAAGAAATGTGCTGACTTGCCCAAGATCATAGAGGCAGCAAGAGGTGGAATAGAGAAGCAAATGTAGGTTTGGTTCCCAAAGCCATCAGGCTCTACTGTTTCTTGTAACTTCTAATCGTTCCTCTATTCAGAAATCCTTGCATATACCCATTTGATGCTCCTATACATCTCTCTGCAAATTTTGGTATGTATGTTGATTTGTTAGCTGTATTGGTTAATTATTAGTGTGTAATAAACACTCTTAAATGCCGAACTTTAAAGAATGAATGACTTGTTATTTCTCAAGATTATGCAGGTTCACTGGATGGTTTTTGTCTTTCACTTGGGATTGGCTGGAGTCACACATGAAGCTGTATCCAACTGATGGCTGGCTGGGCTGGCTAGGGGGTCCAAGAAAGCCTCTCTCACATGCCTGGGGCCCTAGTGTTATCAGCTATGATACCTAAATGCTCCTTCATGTGGGGTCTTTCCTCATAGCTTTTCCTCTTCCAGAACCTCTCCACATGCACTATTTTTAAAGAATAGTCTGTAATTCCTTACAGCATGGAGGTGTCGTCCAACAGGGAGAAAATAGAGGCTCCCAGTCCTCTTTCAGGTGAGGCCCAGAACTGACTCAGCGTCACTTGTGCCACATTCTATTGTCCAGGTGTGGCATTCTATAGTCCAGGTGTGGCAGTGCTGCTTATCATTTTAACCCACATTCCACTGAGGCTAGCTCAGATTTAAAGAGGGGGGAAAGAGACGTCACTGCGCTGCTCAGTGGAAGAAGCAGCAAAGAATTTATGGCCATCCTTTAATCCACCACATGGCATTCTTTGTAGAATTATGTGTAGGAATGTCTGACACTGTCATCCAACTAAACTTCTGAAGGCAAGATCTGGATCTTCTTGATGTTGCAATTGGTTCTTAATGCCTAGAACTATGCTCTTCTGTACACAATGGGTCTCAAAAATTTTGATCCACTGAAAGTAGAAAAGCCATAATCTATTAAATTTTGGTGGGAGAAAAAGCAGCTAGAACACTCACAACAGAACTTAGACCCTCAGGACATCTTAGGCTTACCACCTATGAGATTTGTTAAATAACTCCTTCCAATTATTTTCTTTACAGAGAAACTGTGGCAGTGTACCTACATCTCTTTATGGCTTATCTACTTCTGTGCACACCTAATCTTAGATGCTCACTGCTTACCTACTTGTCTGAGCTGAAATATGGAGCCTTTCTACTGATTTGCGTCTGAAAGTTACAAAAAAATGGTGCATTTAGAATTTAGGGCAAGTGATAATTTAACATTGTGCAATTAACTAACAATGCCATGAAAACATTCTGCTAAAATGACTGTCCATTTTTGTTGACTGTCTCTTAGAAGAAAACAAAATTGCTTAGGGTACATAAAAAATATGTTGGCTCTCACATGATCTATTTGAAGCATAGGTGGCTAATAGGGTTCACTCTGGGCATGATAAACTTGGCTATAGAGTATGGCATCAGTACTTAATTGTTCACTGCTTTATAAGGGAATTCTTTTTCTAGGTAAGGCATACACACACATGTGTACAAGCCAATAAATAAGTAATAAAAGATAATAAAGTTGTACAAGTATAAAACTATGAGACTGAATAGGAACAGCAAGTTTTATCAGTAAAACACAGGGATACCCCTTGCGAAAGTGAAACAGCTTGGTTAAATTTGCCTCGCCTTTTTTTGCATTAAACATCCAAAACCATGCATTCACATATGGTTTGCTGTACTAGAAGTAACACCTTTGTCTCCCATTCAAGCCTCCTTCTTTGCCAAGATCCCTGTAAGCAGATAATGACAAAAATTTATAAGGGTTAGATCCAAAAGCAAAGGCCTGGGGCATATTGTTGGAAAAATAAAAACTGCTCTTTTGGGACTTCTCTATTCTTTATTACCTGAGAAAAGATGGAGTAGTAATTGACATGTGGTTCTTGACAGATGTTGACAAGGGAAAAGCATGTAACTAAGCCCCGTGGAGTTTTTGTAAAGGATGATTATGATGCTTGTCTCCATGTTCCATAACCTCAAGAGTACAATCAAATATCCTCCCTTACTCCAAGTGCCAAACAGACATCCATGTAGATGCCATAGGACTGTATCAGCATCTGGCCAAAGAATATAATTCTCTTGTGTCACATAAAGGGCATACACAATAGAGACCACCGAATGTGGAGTGAGTGCTTAGATATATTCTATTGTCATTCTCTCTTGAAATAGAGTGATTGTTGTGGAGAAATAATTTACTAATAATTTCCCTTTTTAACTCTCAGAGCTTGTACTGTGTCATGCACTATAAAATTAAACAATGTATTGTTTTGCTCCAAAATAGTATCCATATTTTATTTGATAAAAGAGTAGGATGACAGGGATATTAACAAATATGCTATTAGAATAGTACTGGATAAGAATAAAAATTAGATTTAGAAGGGAAACATTTTCTCCATATTTGCCAAATATCCAGATGAAACATTGAAAAATTGTCAGTCATGCAGATGTTTTAATATCCAGATGTTATGTAGAGAAGATATTTGGCAACAAATGAAACTTTCTTTATCCATATGTTCCATTCTTTCATTTTGTAGAAATTTGTAGAATAATGGAAATTATAGGCATATTTTAGTTTATAAAACCAAAAATCAAGCAAAATGTAGTAATACTATTTTCACATTTCCTTTTAGTGTGTCTGCAGGAGTACTAGGGCTTTAATGAAAGAATTGTTCATGATTTTAAAAAATTACACTGATCTGATTTCAGTATGCTCTGTACCTTTTCTAACTTTATATTAGTCCATGTTTTAGTAATATGGCTAAATAATGATTTGAGGTTTTAGTTTGCTTTACCCCTGATATTTTCAAGTTTACCTCTCCTTTCTGTATTAACTACAGCAGTAGTTTCTGTGGTTCTACCAGAGAGGGGGTACATATTAGACTGAAAGGCACAAATGGCTATAAATCACCCTGAATTTGGCTTCCTAAACTTAAGCCTCAAAGGAGTCCAGTTAATATAAGGAAAAATAAAGACATGCACTTTTACTTGCACACCTATGTTTGTGGGCAGATACATTAAAATTGAGTAGTGCATGCAGAGGTTATTCTATCATGATTGTATCAGTCAGCTTAGGTGAGCTTAGGTGTGCATTAGGAACAATCAACTCCAAAATCTCTTTGTAAAAGCAAAGGGTTATTTCTAACACTACATGTCTGCTATGGATTCTTTCTACTGAATGTTGAAGCTGAAGGAGAACCTCTTTATTGAAACACTGACTTTCTTGCGACAAAAGGGAGAAAGAGTCAGGCATAGTGGGGCACATCTGTAATTCCAGCTCCTCAGGAGGCTGAGGTGGAAGGATTGCTTGAACCCAGGAGTTCAAGACAACCTGGGCAACATGGCAAGATTTCATCTCAAAAAAAGAAGGAGAAAAAGAATAATGGTGAAACCCACAATGGCTCTTAAAGTCTTTATTCAGAAATGACATATGTCGCTTGTGCTCAACAATAATTGGACACATCAAGCCATATGACCAATCCTGTGACTTACCACAATTCTAATTTTTAGCATACATTATGTGCTTAATTTTTCAAATTTCTGGGTTAGATGTGTCAAAATAGTTATTCATCTATATTTTCCCCACAGGAGAATGTAAAATATGAGAGAAAACATCACTTAAGACAGACAGAAAACTGGATGAGAAGAGTGAAGCAGCATTGGATGTTTCCAGATAGGTATGCAGTATTGTTTTATAAATCACATACAGAAAGAGTAAATTCATGTTCAGAATAGAGGAAACTGGTCTCCATTTTATCAAATTGGAAAAGGTTTATGAAGAAAAGGTTGTGGCTTAGGATCCAGTTGAATGGGGGAGAAAAGTAATCAATACATAATGATAACTAACATTTGAGTGCCCTCTTAAAATTTGTGAGTGTAATTTTATTTAATACTTTTAGCAACCACCTGAGGGAGATAGCATCACTTTCATTTACGACTGAGGACACAAAGGCTCAGGTTAAAAAACGGTTGGCCCACATTTTCAGAATAAGTGTCAGAAGGAGCATTTGAGCAATTGCTCTACTTCTGTACATTGTATGCTTTAGATGCAGAAAAGGACAAGCCAGGAAAAGCATATGGTGCACTTTGGCAGAGGCTCCCAAATGAGGGGATAGAATGGAAGAAAATGGCCTAGCACAGTGTTGAATTTGGCTGGTGGAATTCTCCTTTGCAAGAACATGAAGGAAGTGAGGCAGTCGGGTATATACAACTTCAAGTATTTTGAATCCCTTAATTGGTGACATGGGAAGAAGTACAAGGATTTACTTAAGAAATATTTGTTGAAGACCTGTAGATAGGATGATAGACAAAGAAGGCATTGCTGATAGAGATGGTGGAGATGGAAGAACTTAGCTGGGGCTAAAAGTTAGGTTAAAATTTCTAGCCATTTAATTCTATTTTCCATCTCCCACTTTCAGCTGCCTTAGGCTAGCAGGATATTAACTGTTTTTAATTATTAGAATTATAAGGAGAGATTGGAAAATAGGTTTTGGCTTTCTTTGGAGAAGGATATTCTGGTTCCCGTCATTCGTGGAAAGAGCCAGGGTAATAGCACTGTTGAAAAAATTGTGATGTTGACCACTTCTGGCCATAACAGTGAGAAATGTTCCAATGGATTTGGTTTCTGTGTTCATTCAGATCTTTTGAGGAGTAGTCACCAAGATAAGAGTAGACCTGCAAGAGATATGTTTGGTGAAAAATCTATGAAGGATGGCAGAGAGGGAGAAGGAGAAGGTAGGGAAAGCATTCAGACTATGATGCAGGTCTCACACTTGTGAAAGAGAGAGAACAAGAAGAATTGAGTAGAAAGGGTCTCAAATTGTAATGTAGTTTTAAGAAAGTTTTGTTGCCATTGCTTTTGGTGTTTTAGTCATGAAGTTTTAGCCCATGCCTATGTCCTGATGTTATTGCCTAGGTTTTCCTATAGCGTTTTTATGGTTTTAGGTCTTGGGATCTAATTAAACTAAAGAGCTTCTGTACAGCAAAATACATATATATATATATATATATATCACCAGAGTGAACAGGCAACCTACAGAGTGGGAGAAAATTTTTGCAATCTTTCCATTTGACAAAGGGCTAGTATCCAGAATCTACAAGTAACTTATACAAATTTACAATAAAAAAACAAACAACCCCATCAAAAAGTGGGCAAAGAATATGAACAGACACTTCTCAAAAGAAGACATTTATGCAGACAACAGACATATGAAAAAATGCTCATTATCACTGGTCATTAGAGAAATGCAAATCAAAATCACAATAAGATACCAACTCACACCAGTTAGAATGGTGCTCATTAAAAAGTCAAGAAACAACAAATGATAGAGAGCATGTGGAGAAATAGGAATGCTTTTACACTGTTGGTGGGAATGAAAATTAGTTCAACCATTGTGGAAGACAGCATAGGGATTCCTCAAGGATCTAGAACTAGAAATACCATTTGACCTGACAATCCCATTACTGGGTATATGTCCAAAGGATTATAAATCACTCTACTATAAAGACACACACACATGTATGTTTATTGTGGCACTATTCACAACAGCAAAGACTTGGAACCAATCCAAATGCCCATCAATGATAGACTGGGTAAAGAAACTGTGGCACATACATATCATGGAATACCATGCTTCCATGAAAAAGGATGAGTTCAGGTCCTTTGCAGGGACATGGATGAAGCGGGAAACCATCATTCTCAGCAAACTAACGCAAGAACAAAAAACCAAACACCACGTGTTCTCACTCATAGGTGGGAGTTGAACAATGAAAACTTATGGACACAGGGAGGGGAACATCATACAATGGGACCTGTTGGGGAGTGGGAGGTGAAGAGAGGAATAGCATTAGAAGAAGTACCTAATGTAAATGACCGGTTGATGGGTGCAGCAAACTAGCGTGGCACATGTATACCTGTGTAACAAACTGCACGTTCTGGACATGTACCCCAGAACTTAAAGTATAATGAAAAAAAAAGTTTTGGCCAGATTTGAGAAGCTGGGGAGTTCTCAAACCAAAATGGCCATTCATAGGAATTCAGTGTCTAGTGGGAATGGGCCAGAAATACTACACTTGTTCTGCTCGATCTTTGGCTGGCAGCTCCCTATGGAAGATGTGGCCTCAGTGTGAACACAGTAATGGATGCAGAGGAGCAGAAATTGCGGCCATTGGTCAATTATGTTCCCCACAGCAGATCTGCACCATCACAGTTCACCCCTTGCACTACGTGTATCTGCTTCTCCATTCATGTTTGGGGAGAATTCCTCCATGGACCCCATCAGCTTCCCTTCATGATTGGATCTTAGAGGGAACTTAGCGGGATACATGATGGCCCCTGTCACTGCAGTTGGTCTCAGGGCTATAATTGGTACTCATCCCCTTACTCCTCCATAATAAATTCTAAATTCCCCCACTGTTAGCTACCATCTTGGCATGTATAATTAATTGCCTTACTAAGTGGTATTATCTGAATCTTTTTTTCTAAGATGTCTGGGCTTTGGCAATAATATACTTCTCAGACCAAGTTGCTCTACATGTTTCTTAACCACTATAGTGGGCCAAAGAGGTACCAGGAGGTGCCCAATTGGATCAACTGAGTTGTACAGATACTCCTTCCCAGCCCTATTGGATAAAAGCAGCCCTACCTCCTCCTGCTGACCATGGTAAATTACCCTGCCAGGAAGGTTATTCTTTTTCTGGTCTGCTGGTCCATGGATACAAGGAGTCCAAAGTGCCCTGGTAGCAACCAGAGCTTACAGTTTTTAATGAACCTTTCTTTAGCTCCTGAAATGAGAGTTCTTTCATTGTAGACCAGTGCTTCTAAGCTTGCAGAGTTCATAACTGTGGGAAATATGAGACCTGTCCCACCCACCTCCCCTCTGGCCCCGCAGTATCATCGAGAAGAATGGTAAGACCAATCCTGCTTCTACTCAGTGGTTCCGAGATCCATGCAATTTTTCTACTAGGAACACAGCACTGTATAGAAGTTTTTTATTTAATGCACATACTGCATCCTAAAGAATGGTACCCAATCCTTTGAGAGAATTGCCTCTGAGTTGAAGCTTCATCTATGCACTTAGAAGGTTATCCAAGTGCTCACTGAGGCTGACTGCTTATGCATGTGAGGTATATAAGATCATTGGATGCCATGGTCTTGTCATGGATCTAGCCTTCTGACTAGGGTGGTATATGTTAAGATCAGTGAATCTTATTCAGTGTAGCCAGCCCTGTACTTCCTTTGTTTTGAAGTGGTTCCCCTGGTTGGATGCTATGCTGTGTAGGATCCATGCCTGTGGATCAAGGCATTTCATAAGTCCCCAGATAGCAGAGCTGGCTAAGGTTCTGTAAGCAGCAACAGCAAATCTATACTTGAAATGGGTATCTTTTCCTATGATGATGAACCAACAGCCTCTCTAGAATGGGAGGAGCCCAGTGTAGCCAATTTGCTGTGAAGTGGCTGGTTAGTCTTATCAAATATAGTACCAGGCCAGGGGGTTGGTATTGAAATTCAGAGGCAGAAATAATTACATTGGCCTTGTAAATAGGAGTCTATGCTGATGGACTTGTACACAGCCTTTGTACTCACATGCTGGTTCTTGAATGGCCAATGAGAAAGAATAGCTAATACCAACCAGGCAAGTCATTTTGTCGATTTTTTGGTTCAGTACTTCAATGGTAGATGCTTTCTGGTGGCTGTCAACATGTAATACAAAAAAAAAAAAAAAACATTTTGTGCCACTCCCACATGTCCCATGTGCCTCTCCTGACAATTTCTTGCATCTTATTTTCTAGTCCTTTTTCTTCCAAGCCCCCATCAATTGGCCACTGTCTAGGAATCTTTACATATTCTCATCTTGGACCATTTCTTGCATATCAAAACAATAATCAGGTACACTGTTCTTAGCTCTGCCTGATGGGAAGATTTTTTTCCTCTCCACAGCTTCTCAAGTCCACCCCTGAATGTGTCTGTAATGCAGTCACTGTCCATTTTCAGTCAAATTTTGGTCCTACACCATATGGGTCCCACAGTCCAGGGTCTCTCGACACCATATGCCCTAACTATGAAACAAGACTGGAAAAGCATTTTCAATTGATATTTCTCATGCTGTAGCATATAAGTTATGCAATTTCTTTTCTTAGTGTCTTATTTTATACTTATTTGATGCCTCAAAAACAAGAATTATATGTTCTCATCAATAAACAGAACAAATACATATCCTATTCCAAGATGCCAAACTTGGCAGTATTCAGGAACACATCTTATTTGCATGCACATTTGTTGATTCTAAATTAAAAAAATAAATAAATGTATACAAGCCCAATTCTTGCTTGCATGAATATCTTTCTCACTAATTGTTTTCCTATTGTATTTCCACCCAGAAAATCAGGAAGCAGAAATCATTTACAGTTAGTAACGCAACACCACTGCCATGCTTTTTATTACATAATAAACCATAATTGGACGATCACCAATTTCTGTGATACAGTAATGTTTCTAACAATTAGGGAATGTTGAGTGTGGCAATACATGGTTACCTTCATGTATTGAAAGAATGCTAAATGCATAACCAGTTAAATTCTTTCAGAAACAAGAAGCAGGCAGTACAGCATGGCAGATTTCTAGTCACTAGAAATAAAAGGTTTATGACAAAGCTATACAAAACTACAGCTTTGTCGAACAAAACTGGAATGGGTTTTATGTAAAGGTAATGAGTGTTCAATGGCAAGTAAAACCTTGGTGGCTACCTGACGAAATTTTAGAGAAAATTTATGGACAAGGTAGGGGGAAATAGAGAGACCACATCTGCAATTATCCAAAGAAACAGCATAGCACAGTGAAAAGGGCATAGGTCTTGTTGTTTTATTTTGTTTTCTCCAATAGCTTTAGTGATACAAGTGGTTTTTGGTTACATGGATAAATTGTATAGTAATGAGGTCTGAGATGTGAGTGTATCTGTCACCTGAGTAGTGTGCATCGTATCCACCATGTAGTTTCTTTTTAATCCTTCACCCTCTTTCTGTCCTCCCTCTTCTGAGTCTCCATTACACCACTTTGCATGCCTTTGTGTACCCATAGCTTAGCTTCCACTTATAAGTGAGAACATACAGTTTTGGTTTTCCATTCCTGAGTTACTTCACTTAGAATAATGGCCTCCATCTCCATCCAAGTTGTTGTAAATATCATTTTATTCTTTTTTTATGACTGAGTAGTAGTCTATGGTGTATATGTGCCACATTTTCTCTATCCACTCATTGGTTGATGGGCACTTAGGATGGCTCCTTATCTTTGCAGTTGTGAATTGTGCTGTGATAAACATGCATATGCATGTATCTTTTTCATATAATGACTTCTTTTCCTTTGGATAGATACTAAGTAATGGGATTACTGGATCAAATGGTAAGTCTACTTTTAGTTCTTTGAGAAATCCACATACTGTTTTTCATAGAGGTTGTACTAATTTACAACCTCTGGTAACTAATTTTTGTTTCTACCAGAAGTGTATAAGTATTTTTCACCATATCCAAGTCAACATCTATTGCTTTTTGACTTTTTAATAATGGCCATTTTAGTTGGGGCAAGGTGGCATCCTATTGTGGTTTAAGTTTGCATTTCCCTGATAATTAGTGATGTTGGGGATATTTTCATATATTTGATAGCCATTTATATATCTTCTTTTGAGAGCTGTCTATTCATATTACTTGCCCACTTTTTGATGGGATTATTTGTTTTTTCTTGCTGGGTTGTTTCAGTTCTTTGTAGATTCTAGATATTATTCCATTGTTGGATGCATAGTTTGTAAATATTTTCTCCCATCCTGCGGGCTGTTCACTCTGATGATTATTTATTTTGCTGTACAGAAGTTTCTTAGTTTAATTAGGTCTCATTCATTTATTTTTGTTTTTATTGCATTTGCTTTTGGAGTCTTAGTCATAAATTCTTTGCCTAGGCCAATGTCCAGAGAGGTTTTTCTAGGTTTTCTTCTAGAATTGTTATGGTTTCAGGTCTTAGATTCAAGTCTTTAATCCATTTTGAGTTGATTTTTGTATATGGTGAGAGATAGGGATCCAGTGTCATTCTTCTACATGTGGCTATCCTGTTTTCCCAGCACCGTTTCTTGAATAGTGTATCCTTTCCCTAGTCTGTTTTTGTGTACTTTGTTGAAGATCAGTTGGTTGTAAGTATTTGAGTTTATTTCTGGGTTCTCTGTTCTGTTCCATTGGTCTATGTCTCTACTTTTACACCAGTATCATGCTGCTTCGGTTACTACAACCTTGCAGTGTAATTTGAAGTCAGGTAATGCAATGCCTTTCATCTCCAGATTTGTTCTGTTTGCTTAGGATAGCTTTGGCTAGTTGAGCTTTTTGTTCTTGTTGTTCTGTATGAACTTTAGGATTTCTTTTTAATCTGTGAAAATAATGTTGGTATTTTGATAGGAATTGCATTGAATCTTTAGATTTCTTTGGGAAGTATGGCTATTTTCATAATATTAATTCTTCCAGTCATTAGCATGAGATGTATTTTCATTTGTTTATGTCATCTATTATTTCATTCAGCAGTGTCTTATAGTTCTCCTTGTAGAAATCTTTCACTTCTTAGTTAAGTATATTTCTAAGTATTGTTTTCTCCATCTTTTGTAAAAGAAACTGCGTTCTTGATTCGATTCTCAGCTTGCTTGTTGCTGGTGTATAGCTTTGCTACCGATTTGCATACATTGATTTTGTAACCGGAGACTTTACTGGATTCATTTATCAAATCTGAGTCTTCTGGAGAAGTCTTTAGGGTTTCTCAGTACACTGTCACATAATCAGCAAACAAAGATAGTTTGATTTCCCCCTTTCCAGGTTGGATATCCTTTATGTCTTTCTCTTGCCTGATTCCTATGGCTAGGACTTCCAGTACTATACTGAATAGAAGTGGTGAAAGTGAATTTTCCAGTTTTTAGAAGGAATGCTCTCAAGTCTTCCACATTCAGTATAATGTTGGCTGTGGGTTCGTCATGTATGGCTTTTATTATTTTGAGGCATATTCCTTCTATTCCTAGTTTGTTGAGGGTTTTTACCATAAAATGATGCTGGATTTTATCAAATCCTTTTTCTGCATCTAATGAGATGTTCATATGGTTTATGTTTTTAATTATGTTTATGTAATAAATCACATTTATTGACTTGTCCATGTTGAACCATCCTTGCATCCCCAGGATGAAACACACTTTATAATGGTGAATTTCCTTTTCACTGTACTGTTGAATTTGGTTTGCTCATATTTTGTTGAGTATTTTTGCATCTACATTAATCAGGGCTATTGGTCTATAGTTTCTTTCTTTCTTTCTTTCCTTCCTTCCTTCCTTCCTGATTCAAGCTAGAAGGATTGTATGTTTCCAGGAATTTATCAATTTCCTGTAGATTTTCTAGTTTGTATACATAGAGGTATTCATAGTAGTCTCAAATGGCCTTTTACATTTCTGTGGTGTTGGTGTTAATGTCTCCATTTTCATTCCTAATTGTACTTATTTGAATCTTCTTACCTTGGTTAGTCCAACTAATCATCTAGCTATTTTGTTTATCTTTTCAAAGACCAACTTTTGTTTCATTGATCTTTTGGGTATTTTTCTTATTTGTTTTGTTTCTATTTTATTTATTTCTGCTCTGATCTTTGTCATTTCTTTTCTTCTGCTAGCTTTGGGTTTGGTTTGTTCTTATTTCCCAGTTCCTTAAAGTGTGATGTTAGGTTGTCAATTTGTGATCTTTCAGACTATTTGATTAGCACTATAAACTTTCCTCTTACCACTGCTTTTGCTGTATGCCAGAGGTTTTGATAGTTTGTGACATTGTTATCATTCATTTCAAAGAATTTTTAAATTTCCATCTTGATTTCATTGTTAACCCCAAAACCATTCAGGAGCAGATTGTTTAATTTTCATGTACTTGTATAGTTCTCAGGGTTCCTTTTGGAATTGATTTCTCATTTTATTCCATCATAGTCTGAGAAGATATTTGATATTATTTTGATTTTAAAAAGCTCATTGACAATTGTTTTGTGGTCTATCATTTGATCTATCTTGGAGAATGTTGCCTGTGCCAATCAGAAGAATGTACATTCTGCAGTTCTTGGGTAGAGTGTTCTGTGAATATCTGTTAGGCCCATTTGTTCTAGAGTGCAGTTTAAATCCAGTCTTTCTTTGTTGATTTTCCTGCCTTGATAATCTGTTTAGTGCTGTCACTGAAGTGTTAAAGTCTGCCACTATTATTGTATTGTTATCTCTTTTCTTAGATCTAGTAGCAATTGTTTTATGAATCTGGAAGCTCCAGAGTTAGGTGCATATATATTTAGGATTGTAATATCTTCTGGTAGGATTATTTTATTATTATATAATGACCTTCTTTGTTTTAAAAAATTTTTTTAACTGTTGTTGCTTTAAAGTCTCTTTTATCTATAAGAATAGCTACTGATACAGTTTGGCTGTGTCCCCACTCAAACTCTCATCTTGAATTATAATCCCCATAATCCCCATAATCTCCACATGTCAAGGGAGAGATCAAGTGGGGTAAGTGAATCATGGGGGCAATTTCCTTCATGTTGTTCTGATGATAATGAGTTCTCACAAGATCTGATGGTTTTATATAAGTGTTTTGCAAGTTTCTCCTTTGGTCATTCTCTCTCCTGCTGCCTTGTGAAGAAGGTGCCTGCCTCCTCTTCCCTTTCTGCCATGATTGTAAGTTTCCTGAGGCCTTCCTAACCATGTGGAACTGTGAGTCAATTAACCCTCTTTCCTTTCTAAATTTCCCAGCTTCAGGATGTTCTTTATAGCTGTGTGAGAATGAACTAATACAGCTACTCTTGTTCACTTTTGGTTTTCATTTGCATGAAATATATTTTTCCATCCCTTTACCTTGAGTCTATAAGAATCCTTCCATATTATGTGTGTCTCTTGAAGACAGTAGGTATTTAGTTTGTGATTTTTTAAAATCTATCTTGCTATTCAGTATCTTTTAAGAGGAGCATTTAGACCATTTACATTCAATGCTAATATTGAGATTTGAGGTACTGTTCTGGTCATCACATTGACTATTACTAGTTACTTTGTTTTCTTCATTGTGTTATTATTTTATAGGCCCTATGAGTTTTATGTTTTTAAGAGGTTCTATTCTGATGCATATAGACCTTTTATTTCAAGACTTAGAACTCTTTTAGCATTTCTTGTAGGGCCAGTCTGGTGGTGACAAATTCCCTCAGCATTTGCTTGCCTGTAAAGCACTTTATTTCTCCTTCACTATGAAAATTACTTTTGCTGAATTCAAAATTCTTGGATTACAAGTTATTCTGTTTAGGGAGGCTAAAGATGGGACCTCAATCCCTTCTGGCTGGTATGGTTTCTGCTGAGAAGTCTGTTATTAGTCTGATAGGTTTTCCTTTATACTTTACCAGATGCTTTTGTTGTACCACTCCTAGAATTCTTTCTTTCACATTGACCTTATGTAGCCTGATGATGATATGCCTTGGTGATGACCTTTTTGTAATGAATCTCCCAGGAGTTCTTAGAGCTTTTTGTATTTGAATATCTAAATCTCTAACAAAGATAGGATTTTTTTTCCTCAATTATTCCCTCAAAAAGATTTTTTAAAACTTTTTGCTGTTTCTTCTCCCTCAGGAGCACCAATGATTCTTAGGTTTAGCCGTTTTACAGAATCCAATATTTTACAAAAACTTTCTTCCTTTCTTTTTTTTTCTTTATCTTTGTGTGATTGGGTTAATTTTAATGCATTTTGTAATACCTTAAATGTGTCTTTCATTTCCAGAAGTTCTGACTGGTTTTTCTTTAAAATATTTTTAAAATTTTTTTCCATTCACATTCTGAGTTTTTAAAAAATTTATTTAATGTTGGTTTTTACCTTTCTCTTATATCTCCTTGAGTAGCTTAATAGTCAACCCTTTGGATTTTTTATCTGGGATTTCAAAGATTTCATCTTGATTTGGATACATTGCTGGAGAACTAGTGTGATCTTTTGTGAGTGTTATAGAAATCTGTTTTATCATATTGCCAGTATAATTTTTTTAGTTCCTTCTCATTTGAGTAGAATGTTTCTTCTAATTATTTTTGAATTTATGTTTTATTTAGCTGTGTGTTTTTTTTCTTTTTTTCCACTCAAGGATATGACTTTAATGTTTATAGTTTATTGTAACCTAATTTGGCTCTGAGTACTTTCAGTGCTGGAGGCTCTATGATTTCCTTGTCTTTGTATGATGGCTTTCTCAGATACTGGTTGTATTAACAATGTGCTGGGTGTGTAAGTAGGTTCACTGTCTGCTGTGCAGTTAAAATTGCAGAGGTCTCATGATGCTTATCTCATTCTCTAGTTGTATATTTTTAAATTTATTTTTTCCCCAGTATTTTATTCATTGGTTTGAGCAGTTCAGGTTTCAGGCCAATAGCAGATGTCCATGAGTAAAAGCCAGGTGTAGCTAAACAAGCTAGCAAATGCAATATCCAACGGTGGGCAGAGGTCCTAGCATTGACAGTAGTGGCTGGGAGCTCAAAGGGAAACACACTGGGGTCTTTTCAGGGAGAAGGGAGGGAGCCACCCCAGGTTCCCTACAGGGCCAAAAGAAAAGTGACCTCCTTCCAGTCACATTCTGACTGAGTGTTCTAGGTATTCAGATCAGACAGGCATCTCTTTTCATTTGTAGGAATTCTGATATTCCATGTGGAGACGGATTGTGACTTTACCTCTTGTGCAAGCCTGAACACAGAAGGCACTCCTCCTGTGTGAATGTAGTAACCCTGAAATGTCCCACAAAGGCTATCTACAGGTGCACCCATACTGAGCTCCCATGGGAGAAGTCCTAGCTAGCTGTGTCTGCAATGGTGGGCAAGGGGGAGAAGTCCCCTTCTCCAAGACCCTTTATGAGCACCAGGGCTATCTGACTATTGGGGTAGAGTAACAGACTTTCCCTACTGAGCCCAGCACTGCATCTGTAGTTCTTTTGAAAGACACTTCTCACGGACAGACATTTCTGTGACCTAAGGTTTGCCATCTGAATTCTTTTGTCCCTCTCTGCATGGAATAGCAGAATTCCTGCTCTCTTGATGTGGAGAACTCCCCCTTCCTCTAGGAGTAGGAGTCCTTGAGGGCCAGACTACTATGAATCCTGCTGCTTCTCTGGGTTTAGCAACCCAGTGGGGCTGCCACACTCCACTGGGGAATGTCTGAAAGGGATCCAGTGATGTGACCTGACCAGCTGCAGGTACCAGCATCAGCTCTGATGGAGGTGGCAGGGGAATAACATATTTTGAGAGATTTCCTTGGTTATAAATATCCTTACTTGTGTTGGCTTTCTCAAATGCCCATTGTAGTAGAGTAATAAACTGGTCACATGAGCACACTCAAAACCTCCTGGTTAGCCAGGATGTTGCAGTGATAGCTGAGGTCACTCATAAGTTTTCTTATTCCTTGATGCTGTATTTTTCTACCAGGAGATGCTGTAATGGATTGTGTCAGTTGGCCTTCAGCAAGGAGGTGGCACTTGCAAAAGAGCATCAGCTATGGGGGCAGCAGTGGAATTTGTGCTTGCTTTATGTTACCCAGGGGAGATACTCTAGTGTCTCGGGCAATGGGCAGAGCCATAGAGCTCCCCAAAGTCCCTGTTCTTTGTGTTAAGCTACCGGACAGGTGGAGGGGCAAAGCCAGGAGGGGGCTGTGTCATGCAAGCCCATGCTCTGGCTGCCCATGTGTGGGCACAAGTAATAGCCCCAGTGGGGACCAGAGGGAGGTTCTCTGGCTTCTGGGGCAGAGTTTCAGGGAGAAGTACAGCTACCTCTGCTGCACAGAAGAATCCACACAGGTAGTGGGGAGTAGCAGGTGGCAGTAAGCCCTACACTGGTTCCATGCACTTAGCAAGGCAAGTCTCTCACCCATAGTGTTCCACTAGCAGTAGCTAGCTAGGTTCCAGGCAGCCTATGTTCAGAACCCCAAACAGCCCTAGGCCATAAACCTTCCCCTCTGAGAAAGAAACCATAGCTTTCAGGTCATGCCTCTCCTAGTCTGCCCCCCAGGCAGGGGCATCCAGCTTCTGCTCCTGTGGCTACAGCACACTTTCTGCCCACGGCCAAAGGGGTTCATCCCCACTTGAGATTATATCACGAATCTCAGCTGGGAGTTTCTCTCTGTGACTACCACCTGAGTTAGCTGGACAACTCCCATGAGGTCCACTGTGAGGCAGGATCAGAAATGGATTCCCTTTGTCCCCACTGGCATCTGGGAGTGCACACAAAGCATGTCCCAATACCACTCCTTCTCATATACTCCCCACTGCTCACTAAATCAGCTCTAGCACTGGGCAGGGTTGAGGGCCTCCTCTGAGGCTTGCGTTGCCAGGTTCCCCAATGGGAGTGTATATCCTAGAGGCAGTTTCTCCCCCTGAACATTCTGGGGACTTAAAGTTATCTTTATAGCTCATGGTGTAGGCTGAAGCCTGATGCTTCTTTAGAAGGGTCTGTGGTTTCTTTCAGTTTCTTGTTAGGTTCCCATACTGCTTCTTGGAAAAAAGTTCACAGCATGAGTCTCTCCACACTATTTTGTCTTTCCAAGTGGGAGAGGCATGCTAACAACTCCTTCATTTCACCACCTTAAAAAACAAAAAAAAAAGGCATAGGTTTAAACCAGAAGCTAATAGCCATGCAAACTTCGTCAAATTAGATCATTTTCTCCTCTATAAATTGGAATAACAATATCAACGCTGCAAAAGTTTAAAATTTAAAATATTGTTTTGTAAAACTCTAATATAACAAAAATGTATCTAATAGAATGCCTAGCACATAGCTCTGTTTAACAAAATTTATTATTATACTCTGATTTTATGCAGTTAACCCTTATGAAGTTGCCAACATTTGATCTTAACCTACAAAAACTGTAATTTCAATGTTTCAGGAAAGGAGAACAGGTTAACTCTCCCCATCAGGCCTTTGGGTCTAATAGCATGTATACAGCTGAGGCATTGCCACTTTGTGGAATCTAACCATTGTTTTTATAAAGTTCTATTTAGATTGCAAGAATAAGCTTTAGTGATCTACTGCACTGCACTTTGAACATGGTTAATGATATGGTTTAGATCTGTATCCCCACCCAAATCTCATGTTCACTTATAATCCCCAATGCTGGTGGTGGGGCCTGGAGGGAGGTGATTGGATCAAGGGGGTGGAGTTCTCAGGAGTAGACTAGCACCATCTCCTTGGTGATGTTCTTGTGATAGTGAGTTATCATGAGATCTGGTTGTTTAAAAGTCTGGAGCATCTCTCCCCTCTCTCTCTTCCTCCTGTTCTAGCCTTGTAAGATGTCTCACTCATCCTTTGCCTTCTGCTATGATTGAAAGTTCCCTACTTCTGCCTCACCAGAAGCAGATGCTGCCATGCTTCCTGTACAGCCTGCAGAATCATAAGCCCAATTAAACCTCTTTTCTTTATAAATTACCCAGTCTCAGACATTTCTCCATAGTAAAACAAGGGTGGACTAATACAGTCAATAATAATGTACATTTCAAAATCGCTAGAAAAATAGATTTTGAATGTTCTCACCACAAAAAAATGATGTCAGGTGATGGATATGTTAATTAGCTTGATTGAATCTTTCTACACTGTGTAAATATATCAAACCATCACATTATACACTACATAAAAATACACAATTATTTGTCAAGTAAAAAATGGCAATTTCATGTGACCTAACCCATTATTATTAACAAAACCTATGTATAATTTAATCCCAATTCCAAAAATGTCTAAGATTCTAAGATTCAGATTTAGAATCTAATGTTTATGATTTGATAAACATGAAATCCTAAGAATTTCTAAGATTTTTTTTTTTGATTTCTAAGAATTATTTGTTTTATAGACATAATAGCATGTTAATGCAAAAGTTGGAATTCTTCTTTTTGGTTCCATGCCATTTCAAATGATTAGGATTACTTCTGATCTGTGGTCTATGCCTTGGGTGTAAACTCCTTGATTAGCTAGAATTCTAAAACCCATGTGACTGGGAAGTACACCTCACAATCTAAAGGTGGGGAAGGGTGGAAAGAAGGGAGATATATGGGCTGGGTGCGGTGGCTCACGCCTGTAATCCCAGCACTTTGGGAGGCCGAGGCGGGTGGATCACGAGGTCAACAGATCGAGACTATCCTGGTCAACCTGGTGAATCCCCGTCTCTACTGAAAATACAAACAATTAGCCGGGCATGGTGGCGCGTGCCTGTAATCCCAGCTACTCAGGAGGCTGAGGCAGGAGAATTGCCTGAACCTGGGAGGCGGAGGTTGCGGTGAGCCGAGAATGCACCATTGCACTCCAGCCTGGGAAACAACAGCGAAACTCCGTCTCAAAAAAAAAAGAAGGGAGATATATGAACAGAGAAGTCATATAGTATGTCTTTCATTCCCTAGCCTTATGCTCTGACAATTAAAGCCAATTACCAAGGAGAATTCAGGTAATGATGCTAACTGATGCTGTCCATGTCAGCTTGTTCTCTCAAAACAGCTGAAAACAAGTGTGAGAATAAATGGATATTTCTGTAAATACACAATTTTGCAAATTGTGGCATATTCCTTACAAGTGTTGGAGCCTCAGTATTTGTACTCTTCCATAGGGCAGAATTGAAATTTTCTATTATAATTACTTTCAGCTACTAAAGTCATGTGGGTCCATTTGAGGTATATGCATAGGTGCATTTTGAGACCATCTATTTCCTAACATTAAGTAAGTGTTTGACACTTTAATTATAATTCATCAAGAAAGACCATCTATTTACCTGTTATCAAAATTTCTAAATTATAGATTGAGGGAAAATGTGAATGCCAGCTATACTTAAAAGAAATAACAATAATTTACTTATGCAGGAAAATTATAGAGTACATATAATAAGCTGTGATGGCTAATGCTTAGGTAAACTAATTGGATATATCAGTTGTATGATTATTCTAGAACCTGCATTTCTAACCACTCATATTAAAATAAAACAAATTAGACTACCTCGATTCTTTGCACATACACAAAAAGACACAAGTCGTTAAAAAAGAAACTACCTATAAAAGTGACTACTAATAACTTATAGCTTAAAGGACAACTTAAACCATAATCTATTACGTTAGCAGAGATATGACTGTTACTGTAATTGTTCAATTATACCTGGAAAAACAAAATACATGACAAACAGGCACAGGTGTGGAAATGAAAAAGTTTCTGTACTAGCAAAGCTGAGAAGATGCATCCTGAAAGATTTAATCAATTTTTAAAGATTTCCTCACAGATCAAAGCAAAGATTACTACAAAGATTTATGAATCAACATCAGTTTCGTAGTGGAGATCTAAGAGAGAGAGAGAAAACTATATGAGGAAACAAACAAACAAAGGTGCAGCCAGTTGTCAGTCTAGAAATATGGCAACTGTTTCCCTTCCTATTTTTGCCTTTTTGAAATGAAAATATATGAATGAAAACAGTCAGAAGCCATATAGTTAACTCAAAGCGATAAGGTCCAAACCACTAGGCAGAAGTTATGAGAAGAACACCACTGAACTCCAACCTCCAAGCTGGGGATAGAAGCTGAGCAGAGGTGCCTAGTCACAGAACCCAAAAGGTTGTTGTTTTTTGTCTCCTGCGCTTTAAAAATACAGCAGAAGATAATTAATGTCTGGCCCTCTCTGGCATGGTCAGACTAGAGCCAAGTATGATCTGACTGAGTGTCGCATCTGTGCAACAAAATCAGGATATGTTCTTATTTCCCAGAGGTCCTTGTAATGGACTGTGTAATGGACAAGTCAGCAGCGATCAGACACACTGAACACTCTTGGACTAACTCACCTTACCCAGGTGATATTTTTGCATGTTTGTTTATTTCAGGACAGGAGAAAGAAAACCAGAAATCTGAGCTGTTTGCCTGGCAAGTGTGGACATTCTTTAGAAAAACAACAACAACAACAACATTTCTCATATTACTTTTAGTTGGTGGCATAAGGACTGAACTCCAGTTCCCTCCTCAAGAAAGTAGACTGTTGGGCCTATTTAGCTCCTTGATTGAAACCAACAGGAGGGAAGCAACAAGTGAAGGGTGAAATGACTTAATTGAATAGTTTATAACTTTGAAACACGCCATAATCCATTTCCATATTCCACAGAGAATGCATTTGCTTTTCCTCAGTGATTTTCCACTCCTGTCCTGAGCATTTGCAGAGCGTAAACCAGAGACTGAGAGGCACCAGCAGCCCATTTACTACTCCTGGGATAAGAACAACACATGCCCCAGAGCTTCAGTTAGTGGGTTCCCAACACTGGTGATGGTATCAATGGGATGATTTTCTCTGACAGGAAGTAGTTTTTCTGAAATTATCTGAAGCTTCCTCTTCCAAACTCTATCTTACTGCTCACTCCCATGGTTATCTCCTTGTGCACTGGAAAACAACATCAACTCCTCATTAGTCTTCTATTTTTAGACCTGGTTTGGTCAATGTATACAGTAAAATGATTTATATTTAGCTCCTAAGTTTCTCCCATTAGTCATTCACACTTGTCACTCCCTTAGTCATTTTTGTTGGTTGGTTGGTTGTCGGTTTTATGATGCTTGACCTAAGTATGAAAACAGCATTACCAGGGACAGCTCATAAGGGTGGGGTCAGGTATTTTCCTCCATAGACTATAATGAATCTACATATACCTTGGAAACTAGTCTAACTTCTTATACTTTTTCAACCAGTGTTTCTTTAGCCTCATGTGATTAGTTCTGAGTTCTTTTTATTAATGAAATCTTCCCATCTTGGAAAATCGTTCCTATGGTATGCTGTTATCCCTAGAACTTAGCCCATATGCCTGGCACATAGTTAGAACTCAAGATATACTTGATGAATAAATGAATAAACAAATGATTCAAACATTACTGGTAAGAGTTATTTCCAAACTATTTTTGTCTGGATTTATAAGATTAAAATTTTTTTCTATTTTTCGTTAGTGTTTTACTTCAACTGAGATGTGTTATCAACTCAACTATTAGAGTCCAATCTCATCCAGTACAGCACATATGTGCATGTTTCACATAAAATTTTTGGAGCCTCATGACTTAAATGATCTTTGCCACAGAATTTCTGGCCTGGTAAGTGACTTTAGAAATCATCTAGTCTGATTCCAACATTCTATATACTTTAAACCTGACACCTAGAAAAGATTCTAGGGAATATGATTAAATGTTTTCTATTATAATTTTATTTTGTTCACACTTATTCTTTGTGTTTGAAGCCCACACCATGTCATGTAGAATGGTCACCCCTTTTATATCAGACATGCATTGTTTTCTTACATTTGAAAATGTAGCTACTGTTTTTGTTTTTTGTTTTTTTTTTTTTTGAGACGGAGTTTCGCTCTTGTTACCCAGGCTGGAGTGCAATGGCGCGATCTCGGCTCACAGCAACCTCCGCCTCCTGGGTTCAAGCAATGCTCCTGCCTCAGCCTCCCGAGTAGCTGGGATTACAGGCACGCGCCACCATGCCCAGCTAATTTTTTGTATCTTTAGTAGAGACGGGGTTTCACCATGTTGACCAGGATGGTCTCGATCTGTTGACCTCGTGATCCACCCGCCTCGGCCTCCCAAAGTGCTGGGATTACAGGCTTGAGCCACCGCGCCCGGCCGTAGCTACTGTTTTAAAGGACTTTTCTCCATCTGGATTTCAAACTCAGCAACTTGCAAGCTCTCTGGAAATCTGATGATTCCTGAAGTTTCCTAGATGAACATAGTTAATTCTAATAGTTAAAAGTTGACTCTCAGAGTTCTGAGATTCATTGAGGTCCATAATCAGCATATGTCTGAGGTTCTTGCTGTGGTCTCTTTTCTGCATGTAACTATTTTCCTTAGTATATTTGCCCTCTTGATTATACGTGTCATTTTGAGGTTGGTCGCTTGGTGGCACTGTAGTTAACAGCTTGATTTTCTTGTGTATTTTTCCACTGCCTTCAGAGGTTTTGTTTTTAAATTGCAGTTATGTGAAATATGTGCGTCTTTTAAATTCTGCTGCAGGTGAAATGATTTAATGACTCGACTTCTGTATTAATTTTAAGCATTAGAAATGTTGTGAAAACAGACTCTTGCTAATAATGATCATTATCGTAATGGCTTGAGGCATAATCATTTACTAACATTAGCCAAGTGATTAAAATCCATCATGAGTTTAAATGAAAAGATTTCTTTCCTTTGCAATAAGTAGCTAATGATATTAGCCTAATCTTTGTGAGGACAAAATTTATCATATGACTGTATTTCACTGCTTGATAGAAATCTACTCTTGTTAACACAGGTCATATTATGTCTATTGTTTACCTGTGGTGTTCCCTATATTGGTACTGAATTGGGCCATATGGTGCATAACATGCACGCAATTGTCACTTTTCTTTTATGGCCCTGCTATTTTATAATTTATTATTTTACTAAGCAAGTGATCTTAACAGATGTTAAAATCAATTACCATGACCAGTCAAACCTGTAGGGAAAGGGAAACATTCTAATTTTATGACTTATTTTTATCAGAACTGGATATGATATTTATAATAATCATAATTTTTGATGTAGTTGTATAACTTTGTAATGATGCCTTTAAAAAGTGTCCAATCTTAAGGTTAGTAATATTTTTCCAAAAATATTCTCTTTTAACTGATTTTTTAAAAAGGAATTCAGTACCCATTTTTTTTTTCCACAAAGAATCTGAGGCTGGACTTTAAATTTACTTACTGCCTCATTATTTCCTTTGATGAATCATGCAAAAATCTTGACCTTCAAGAGTCCTCTACCCAGCAGATACCCATGAGGATAATGATCTTATTTCCGAAACACCTTAAACAATTAGAAAAGGGGGAAAAAGAAGTATAACAACAATCCCCAAAATAAACAAACCTTGGCAACTGTGAAAGGGAAAAACCTGTATTTCTTAAATGGGCACTATTGTGTTTCCATAAGTTTTCCCCAAAGGAAGCAACCAGGTGAATATTGCACACTGGCTGATACTAGAGATTAGCCTTCCACAGGCTCGCAGATGAACTATAATCTTTATGACTATGTTAGCTGTTTCCTCTTCAAAACAAGTCAGTGTTGTTATTCTCATTTTTTAAAGAACCAGAGAGATTCACGATGGAGAATTAACATGCCCAAGATTGTTTAGTGAGTGGGTAGAAGGCATGTTAATTGGCCAATGAATGCTTTTGTAAAAACTACACACTTGCTCTCTAATCAATTTCTTTTAACTGTTTCAAAACTCTATCTCTCCAGAATGCTGGTCTGTGAGTAGGGCAGAGGATTGCAGAGGTAAGAGGTAAAAATAAAAAAAATTCCAGAAGGAAAATCAGATAATTTAAAACTTGCATATAGAATTTAGTATCGTGTGTGTGTGTGTGTGTGTGTGTGTGTGTGTGTATTTTTTGAGACAGTCTCACTCTTGTTGCTCAGGCTAGAGTGCAATGACACAACCTCGGCTCACTGCAACCTCCGCTTCCTGGGTTTAAGTAATTCTCCTGCCTCAGCCTCCTGAGTAGCTGGAATTATGGGCACATGCCACCACACCTGGCTAATTTTTTATATTTTTAGTAGAGATGGAGTTTTACCATCTTGGCCAGGCGAGTCTTGAATTTTTGACCACAGGTGATCCACCCGACCTCCCAAAGTGCTGGGATTACAGACCTTGCCCAGCATTACCACTTTAAGAGCTCACTCCATTGTAAAATACTCTTTTCCAAAAGCCTTTTAAAAGTCTCCTGTCCATTGAATTTCTCCTAATGTTATCCCTCCCCAATACCTAATGTAGATGACTGGGGGATGGATGTGGCAGACCACCATGACATTTGTATACCTGTGTAACAATCCTGCATGATCTGCACATGTACCCCAAAACTTAAAGTATAATAATAAATAAAAGTCACCTGTGAACATCCAAAATAAGAATTTTAATTCCCCAAACCTATATATAATAAGTGTATACTGAGATAGATTTTTAACCTGGGAGATGATATAATAGAATGTAGTATGATTTATGTTTGTTTTAATGTGCATCTCAATAGAAACTACCCGGTGAAATTTTATATGAATTAAAGATATGAAAATTGTTCTCCCTGTGTTTTATGAAGCTTTAACAGTGACTCTAATGCATTTGTGGACTGAAAATTTTCCCTTTTCAAATAAAGTAAGGGGGAAAAACATATCCTTCTACAGGAAATAGTAATCATAAATTTGTTCCATGGTTACAGATTTATTATTTCTAATACATTTTTTAAAAGTGCTTTTGGTTGTTGCTGCTGTTTGAAAGTTCTTTGCTCCAGTTATTTAGCACCTTTTAGCCAATAAAAGTTTATAAATTCACATGTTAAGTTATAAAACTTTTTATTTCCTTGCTAAGGTGTTTTAACTAATTAACATTTCTAATACTTAAGAATAATTAAACTATGTTGATGATATCAAAATCATCCTATGACAAAATCCAGACTCTGTAGAGGAAAATGGACAGGCGGACACAGACCAAGCTGCTGGTCCATTAAGGCTGCCATGTAATGGTCTGACCACTTATCTGCTGAATTTCCTGCTAGCCAGACATGACTACATAAATTTCCTTTATAGGCAATTGTTACACAATTACAATTTTGAGGTGGAGCAAAGTCATTTTAGACTCTGAACACCAGGACCAGGAGTTAATTGAGCCCCTCCACCAGGAAGGAACAGTAACTTCTATGCTGTTTGGGAAATTTAATTGTGAAGAATGTGGTGTATGCCACATTGTGAAAGATGTCTCAAAAAAAAAACTCAGAAATTAAACCACATATAATTTATGTCTTTTGTTGTTGTTTATTTGATTGACATGTCATGAAAAAATTTTGCCAAGAAAAGATAATTTAAGGTTTTTATTTTTCCTTTTCCTTTTAAAAACATCTCCAAATGACAAGAATGTCCGCTTTTGGCAAAATATGTACACAAAAGTTTGTCTTGATGGCCGTACTACTTTTCTCAGCTAGGGGAAACAACTATACCAACTGTTGTGTCCATTTATTCAGTTTCTCTTTTAACAGGTCATTGCTTTTCTTGATCACTTTACTAAATCTCTAAAGAAATGACTTTAAATTTGCCTAGATTTGAACTTTATGTAAGTAATATGCTCTCCTTTGTGATTTGCTTCCTTCACTCAGCATTATGTTTCCAGTTTCTTTCATGTTGACAAAAGCTGTATGCGTCATCCTTTTGCACTGTTATGTAGTTTTCTACTGTATGACTAGGAACATTCATTTATCCATTCTGCAGTTAATGTATATTTGAGCTGTTTCTAGTATTTTGTTGTTCTGGTAACACTTCCCTAACATTCTTGGACTTGACTCCCGATATACATGTGTAACAGGTTTTCTAAGCTGAATACCTAGGAATAAATTTGCTGAGCCAGAGGGTATTTTTTCCAAAGTAGTTATAACAATTACCCACCCACAAGCAATGGATAAGAGCTCTATTGCTCCAACCCAGCCAAGACGTGAAATTTTCCAACTTTAAAAAATTGTGGCCAAACAGAAGAGTAAAAAATTGGTATTTCACTGTGGTTCTAATTTGCATATCTTTGATTTCTAACAATTACTTATTTACGTTTTTTGCCCACTTTCCTACTACATTATTTATCTTTTCCTATTGACTTACAGGTTTTCTCTAAATATTCTGGATTCTAATCCTCCATTGGTTATGCTCCTATAAATACTTTTGCCAGTTTGTAACTTGTATTTTTCCTTTTTTTATAATGGTACACATAATAAATAATGCTCTTCATTTTAATGTAGTAAAAATTATCTGTATTAGCCCATTCTGACATCGCTATACAGTATACTTGAAACTGAGTAATTTATAAAGAAGAGAGATTTAATTGGCTCATAGTTCTGCAGGCTTTATGGGAAGCATGGTGCTGACATCTGCTTCTGGTGAGGCTTCAGGAAATTTACAGTCATGGCAGAAGGCAAAAGTGGAGGCAGCACATCACATGGCGAGAGCGGGAGCAAGAGGGTGAGGTTAGAGGAGGCCCTAGCCTTTTAAACAACCAGATATCATGTGATCTAGCTGAGCGAAAACTCATGGAGTACCAAGGGTGCTAAACCACCCCCACATTCCAGTTACTTCCCAACAGGCCCCACCCCCAACACTGAGAAACACATTTCAACATGAGATTTAGTGGGAACAGACATCCAAATTACATTATTATCCCTCGGTTTCTTTAAAATGTGTAATTTTTTTTTTTTTTTTTTGCCTTGCTTAAGAAGTTCTTCCCTATCTAGAAGTTTGTTTTTTTCTATTTCTAAATTTTTTTTTCTATTTTTAAAATTTTCATTTTCACTTCTAAGTGTTTAATCCACTTGAAATCAATTTCTAGGTATGATGTAAGGAATAGTTTTTTAAAAATCTGTATGGATAGCTAATTGTCTTACTTTGTTCTGCAACTTTGTGTCTTTTTGATACTAAGGGAACAATCTATAGGGTGAGAAAGTAAAATAAATCTTATTTGTAGAAATTGAGTTCTTTCAATGTTAGGCAAATTTAGGAATAAAGAGAAGCTGAAAACTGGGTAAAGAAAAAAGTGACTTTCTTGAATAATTCGTCCTTTCCCCCCTGACTTTAATGCAAGCTTGGCCATATAGTTGACATCCTTATATGAGTGGGTCTGTTTCCGAGTATTCTAAACTGTTGTATTCATTTACTTAAAAAAATGAATACTTGTATTTGTCAGGTAGTGTTCCTAACCGTGAGGGCACAGCAGTGAATAACAACAAGAAATTCCTGCCCTTGTATATTTTATACTATAGTAAGATATGATAAAGAGATATAGAAGTAAAATATAGAGTATTTTCAAGGGTTTTAAATTGCTATGGAGAAACTAAAATGGAGAAGGGGAATAAGGACAGTAGTATGGGTGGGAGGAGCAGACATTGTTATTTTACATATTACTTACTGCTCACTACCAAGATGGCATTTGAGATGAGACCTGAAGGAGATGAAGTAAGGGAGTGAGCTGTATCAATAGTCATCATACCAATGACATCTCACTAGCTATTAGCATAATGTCCATCCTTGTTTGAGCCCTACAGTCTGAATTGCTATGGCATCATAATAAATCATAATGTCTAGCTTCAATCTTCCATCTGTCTTCTTCAGTTTGAGCTTTGGCTGTTCTTGACCATTTACTTTCCTCTTTATGTTTCAGAATCAACTTGTCTAGTTTCACAAGAAAAACAAAACAAAAAACAAAAAATCTTGTTTTAGTTTTAATTGGATTTACATTGACTCTTCAGATTAATTTGTGAATAACTGACATTTTTATAGCACTGACTCTAATCATGGATATATCTTTCTATATAGCTATTATTTATAAATCTTCAACTGATTTGATAATTTTTTCATCTTTTCTTAGATTTACTCTTAGGTAGTTTATAATTTTTGTTTTTATTTTAACTGGTATCTTTTTATGGTGGTAAAATAAACACATAATACAATTTACAATTTTAACTGTTTTTAAGTATATAACTCAGTGGCATTAAGTACATCCACAAGTTTGTATAAATATCACCACCATCCATCTCCACAACAGAAACTCTGTACCAGTTAAACAGTAACTTCCTATTGCTCCATCCATTATAAGCCCTCAAATGTGCCTATTCTGGTTTTCTCTTTTTTTTTTTTAAGGAAAATTTGTATTATTTTAATTATTTTTATGTACAGAAAACTTAACAGTGTACATTTAACCCAGTTAGTTTAGTGGCAAGTTCTTTAGCCTTTGCCTTTTCAAGCTTGGCGATGCAGGCCATGGACTTGGGACCCAGGACATTGCCTCCCCAGTGACAGCAGATCTCATCGTATGTGTTGTTGTAATTGGTCCTGACAGCTTCCATCAGCTTAGCCAAAGCACCTTCGTCTTCCGAGTTAACCTGTTTGAATGCAACAGTGGTGCAGGTCTTCCTGTGGACTACACGTCTCAGTCTTGCCTTCCCGTTGATAATGCAGTAAGGGATTCCCATTTTACGACCCAGGGCAGGCAAGCAGACAACCAGCGTGATGGGATCCATGTCATGTGCAATCGCCACCAGCTGAGCTTTCTTGTTCTCCACCAAGGTGGTGATGGTGTTAACTCCTGGAACACACAATCACTATGAGCACTCACGGGGCCTGCTCTGGCCACAAGAAGCTGCTGGGCCCAGCTGTTGAGGTTTTCTCATTTAAGTGGAATACAGTATTTGTCCTTTTGCATCTGGCTTATTTCAAGACTCATCTTTGTTGTAGCACGGTATCTAAATTTTACTCTTTTTTAAGGCTGGATAATCATCCATTGTATGTATATACCACTTTTCATTTATCCATTCATCAATTAATGAACATTTGGGCTATTTTTATTATTTGGTTACTGTAGTTATTGTAAATAATACTGCTGTGAACATTAGTGTGCAAGTACCTGTTTGCATTCCTGCTTTCAATTCATCTGGATTTATACATAGAAGTGAAATTGCTGGATTATACGGTAATTACATGTTCAACTTTTTAGAGAACCACCAAATGGTTTTTCACAGTAGCTGAACTGTTTTACATTCCCATCAGCAATACGTGTTTTCCAATTTCTCCACATCTTTATCAACACTTGTTATTATTTTCCTTTTTAAGAAATAATAGCTACCCTAATGAATGTGAAGTGGTATTCATTGTGGTTTTGATTTGCACTTTCCTAATGACTAATGATGCTGCTCATCTTTTCATATGCTTATTGCCCATTTGTATATCTTCTTTGCAGACATGGATATTCAAGTACACTGTTGATTTTTTAAATTGTGTTGTTTGGATTTGTTTTGTTGTTGAGCTTATATATTCTGGAAATTAATCCCTTGTCAGATATATGATTTGCAAATATTTTGCCCCATTGTGTGGGTTGTTTTTTGACTCTCTTGATAGTGCCCTTTGATGCGCAAAAGTTTTTAATATTGATGAAGTACAATTTATCATTTTTTAAATTTCCAAAGCTTTTGGAGCTATTCAGAACATCATTGTCATGATGTCTTGAAATTCTAATATGTATACTGGAACTGAGCTTGAAAATTCATTCCCTTGGCTGTTTCTTCCCTTTACAATTTGAAGAGTTTTGAAGGTACCTTTGGATGGCTTTCACTGAGGAGATATGCTTGCTTGTTTATCTATTTTAAATCAGGAAAAAACAGATAAATATTCATATTATTTCTTGCTAACTAACTCAGTTGGCAAATTATTTTTGTATCCTGGAGTTAGTGCCCACTCAGATTAAACTTTTGAAAAAAGAGATTGAGTTTAAAATGAGGCCACTCTTTAATCAGATAGGATGCCTGGAACTATGTCAAAGGCATTTATTTTTATAGAAAGTAAAGAATGAGGCATTAGATTTATGAAGTTAAGATTATTATAGAATAAGTAAATTTGCCTAAGAATAGGGATAATGAAAGTGTGTAATGATCTGCATTGAGAAGTTAGCATTGTCAAAAGCTATCTGCCAGGCAGCTCTCTTCAAGCCATTATACCTGGGACAATAACCTAGCTTCCCAGTTTCAGCAAAGTTGATCTTTATTATTACTATTATACTTTAAGTTTTGGGATACATGTGCAGAATGCTCAGGTTTGTTACATTGGTATACAGGTGCCATGGAGGTTGCACCCATCAACCCATTATCTACATTAGATATTTCTCCTAATGCTAATCCTCCCCTAGCCCCTCACCTCCTAACAAGCCCTGGTGTGTGATATTTCCCTCCCTGTGTCCATGTGTTCTCATTGTTCAACTCCCACTTATGAGTATGAGAACATATGGTGTTTGGTTTTCTGTTCCTGTGTTAGTTTGCTGAGAATGATGGTTTCCAGCTTCATCCATGTCCCTGAAAAAGACATGAATGAACTCATCCTTTCATATGGCTGCACAGTATTCCACGGTGTACATGTGCCACCGTTTCTTTATCCAGTCTATCATTGATAGGCATTAGGGTTGGTTTCAAGCCTTTGCTATTGTGAACATGCAAGTGCATTTGTCTTCATAGTAAAATGATTTATAATCCCTTGGATATATACCCAGTAATGGGATTGTTGGGTCAAATGGTATTTCTGGTTCTAGATACTTGAGGAATCTCCACGCTGTCTACCACAATGGTTGAACTAATTTACAGGCCCGCCAACAGTGTAAAAGCATTCCTATTTCTCCACATACTCTTCAGCATCTGTGGTTTCCTGACTTTTTAATGATTGCCATTGCAACTGGCATGAGATGGTATCTCATTGTGGTTTTGATTTGCATTTATCTAATGACCAGTAATGATGAGCTTTTTTTTTCCATGTTTGTTGGCCACATAAATGACTTCTTTTGAGAAGTATCTGTTCATATCCTTTGCCCACTCTTTGATGGGATTTTTTGTGTTTTTCTTGTAAATTTGTTTACGTTCCTTGTAGATTCTGCGTGTTAGCACTTTGTCAAATGGGTAGATTGCAAAATTTTCTCCCATTCTGTAGGTTGCCTGATCATTCTGATGATAATTTCTTTTGTTGTGAGAAGCTCTTTAGTTTAATTAGATCCCATTTGTCAATTTTGGCTTTCGTTGCCATTGCTTTTGGTGTTTTAGTCATGAAGTCTTTGCCCATGCCTATGTCTTGAATGGTGTTGCCGAGGTTTTCTAGTTTTCTTTTCTTTTTTTTTTTTTTAATGGTTTTATGTCTTCTGTTTAAGTCTTTAATACATCTTAAGTTAATTTTTGTATAAGGTGTAAGGAAGGGGTCCAGTTTCTGTTTTCTGCATGTGGCTAGCCAGTTTTCCCAACACCATTTATTGAATTGGGAATCTTTCCCCATTGCTTTTGTCAGGTTTGTTGAAGATCAGATGATTGTAGATGTGTGGCATTATTTCTGAGGCCTCTTTTCTTTCCATTGGTCTCTATATCTGCTTTGGTACCAGTATCATGTTTTGGTTACTGTAGCCTTGTAGTGTAGTTTGAAGTCAGGTAGCATTATGCCTCCAGCTTTGTTCTTTTTCCTTAGGATTGTCGTGACTATATGGGCTGTTTTTTGGTTCCATATGAAATTTAAAGTAGTTTTTTCTAATTCTGCAAAGAAAATCAATGGTAGCTGCATGGAATAGCATTGAATCTATAAATTACTTTGTGCGGTATGGCCATTTTCACAATACTGACTCTTCCTATCCATGAGCATGAAATGATTTTCCATTTGTTTGTGTCCTCTCTTATTTCCTTGAGCAGTGGTTTGTAGTTCTCCTTGAAGATGTCCTTCACATCCCTGGTAAGTTGTATTCTGTGGTATTTTATTCTCATTGTAGCAATCGTGAATGGGAGTTCACTCATGATTCGTTTCTCTGTTTCTCTATTATTGGTGTATAAGAATGCGTGTGATTTTTGCACATTGATTTTGTATCCTGAGACTTTGCTGAAGTTGCTTATCAGTGTAAGGAGATTTTGGGCTGAGACAATAGGGTTTTCTAAATATATAATATCATCTGCAAATAGAGACAATCTGACTTTCTCTCTTTCTATTTGACTACCTTTATTTCTTTCTCTTGCCTGATTACCCTGGCCAGAACTTTGAATACTATGTTGAATAAGAGTGGTCAGAAAGGGCATCCTTGTCTTGTGCCAGTTTTCAAAGGGAATGATTCCAGCTTTTGCCCATTCAGTATGATATTGGCTATGGATTTATCATCAATAGCTCTTACTATTTTGAGATACATTCCACCAATACCTAGTTTACTGAGAGTTTTTAGCATGAAGAGGTGTTTAATTTATTCAAGGCCTTTTCTGCATCTATTAAGATAATCATGCAGTTTTTGTCCTTGGTTCTGTTTATGTGATGGATACGTTTATTGATTTGTTCATGTTGAATCAGCCTTGCATTCTGGGGATGAAGCCAACTTGATCATAGTGGATAAGCTTTTTGATGTGCTGCTGGATTCAGTTTGTTAGTATTTTACTGAGGATTTTCACATCAATGTTCATAAGAAATATTGGCCTGAAATTTTCTTTTTTTGTTGTTGTGTCTCTGCCAGGTTTTGGTTATCAGGATGATGCTGGTCTCATAAAATAAGTTAGGGTGGAGTCCCTCTTTTTCTATTGTTTGGAATTGTTTCAGAAGGAATAGTATCAGCTCCTCTTTGTACGTCTGGTAGATTTTGGTTCTGAATCCATCTGGTCCTGGGCTTTTTTTTGGTTGGTAGGCTATCAATTGCTGCCTCAATTTCAGACCTTGTTTTTGGTCTCTTCAGGGGTTCGACCTCTTTCTGATTTAGTCTTGGGAATATGTATGTGTCCAGGAATTTATCCATTTCTTCTAGATTTTCCAGTTTATTTGTATAGAAGTGTTTATAGTATTCTCTGATAGTAGCTTGTATTTCTGTGGGATCTGTGGTATTACCCCCTTTATCGTTTTTTATTGTGTCTATTTGATTCTTCTCTCTTTTCTTCTTTATTAGTCTGGCTAGTGGTCTATCTATTTTGTTAATCTTGTCAAAAAACCAGCTCCTGGATTCACTGATGTTTTTTGAAGGGTTTTTCATGTTGCTGTCTCCTTCAGTTTTGCTGTAAGTTTAGTTATTTCTTGTCTTCTGCTAGCTTTTGAATTTGTTTGCTCTTGCTTCTCTAGTTCTTTAAATTGTGACGTTAAGGTGTTGATTTTGGATCTTTCCCACCTTCTTCTGTGGGCATTTAATGCTATAAATTTCCCTCTAAACACTGCATTAGCTGTGTCCCAGAGATTCCAGTACATTGTGTTTTGTTCCCATTGGTTTCAAAGAACTTTTTATTTCTGTCTTAATGATTAGTTAAGTTCTGTCTTATTAACTCTCTTAATATCATTTACCCAGTGGTCATTCAGGAGCAGGTGGTTCAATTTCCATGTAGTTGTGCAATTTTGAGTGGGTTTCTTAATACTGAGTTCTTATTTAATTATACTGTGCTCTGAGAGACTGTTTGTTATGATTTATGTTCTTTTGCATTTTCTGAGGAATGTTTTACTTCCACTTATGTGGACAATTTTAAAATAAGTGTAACTTGGTGCTGAGAAGAATGTATATTCTGTGGATTTGGGGTAGGAAGTTCTGTAGATGTCTATTAGGTTCAAGTCCCAAATATCCTTGTTAATTTTCTATCTCATTGATATGTCTAATATTGACATGCAGTGTTAAAGTCTCCCATTATCTAAGTCTCTTTGTAGGTCATTAAGAACTTACTTTATGAATCTGGGTGCTCCTGTATTGGGTGCATATATATTTAGGATAGTTAGCTCTTCTTGTTACATGAATCCCTTTACCATTATATAATGCCCTTCTTTGTCTCTTTTGATATTTGTTGGTTTAAAGTCTGTTTTATCAGAGACTGGAATTGCAAACTGCCCCCCGCCCCACTTTGTTTTTGGCTTTCCTTTTGCTTGGTAAATATTTCCCCATTTCTTTATTTTGAGCCTATGTGTCTTTGCACGTGAGATGAGTCTCCTGAATGCAGCACACCAATGGATCTTGACTCTTTATCCATTTTTCCAGTGTATGTCTTTTAATTGGGGCATTTGCTCCATTTACATTTAAGGTTAATATTGTTATCTGTGAATTTGATCCTGTCATTATAATGCTAGTTGGTTATTTTACTTGTTAGTTGATGCAGTTTCTTCATAGTGTTGATGGTCTTTACAATTTAGTATGTTTTTGCAGTGGCTGGTACCAGTTTTTACTTTTCATATTAAGTGCTTCCTTCAGGACCTCTTGTAAGGCAGGCCCAGTGGTGACAAAATCTCTAAGCATTTGCTTGTCTGTAAAAGATTTTATTTCTCCTTCACTTATGAAGCTTAGTTAAGCTGGATATGAAATTCTGGGTTGAAAATTATTTTCTTTAAGAATGTTGAATATTGGCCCTCACTCTCTTCTGACTTGTAGGGTTTCTGCAGAGATATACAGTTAGTCTGATGGGCTTCTTTTTGTGAGCAACCCCACCTTTCTTTCTGGCTGTACTTAACATTTTTTCCTTCATTTCAACCTTGGTGAAACTTACAATTATATATCTTGGGGTTGCTCTTCTCAAGGAGTATCTTTGTGGTGTTTTCTGTATTTCTTGAATTTGAATGCTGGACCATCTTGCTAGGTTGGCAAAGTTCTCCTGGATAATATGCTGATGAGTGTTTTCCAACTTGGTTCCATTCTTTCCATCACTTTCAGGTACACTAATGAAATGTAGGCTTGGTCTTTTCACATAGTCCCATATTTCTTGGAGGCTTTGTTCATTCCTTTTCATTCTTTCTTCTCTTATCTTGTCTTCAAGCTTTATTTCATTAAGTTGATCTTCAATCTCTGATATCCTTTCTCCTGCTTGATTGATTCAGCTATTGAAACATATGTGTGCTTTACAAAGTTCTCATGCTGTGCTTTTCAGCTCCGTCAGGTCATTTATGTCCCTCTCTAAACTGGTTATTCTAGTTAACAATTCCTCTAACATTTTTTGAAGGTTCTTAGCTTCCTTGCACTGGGTTAGAACATACTCCTTTAGCTCAGAGAAGTTTGTTATTACCCACCTTCTGAAGCCTACTTCTGCCAGTTTGTCAAACTCTTTCTCCATCCAGTTTTGTTCCCTTGCTGGCGAGGAGTTGTGATCCTTTAGAGAAGAATAGGCATTCTGGTTTTTGGAATTTTCAGTCCTTTTGCGCTGGGTTTTCCTCATCTTTGTAGATTTATCTACCTTTGGTCTTTGATGTTTGTGACTTTGAATGGGGTTTTTGTGTGGGCATCCCTTTTGTTGATGTTAATGCTATTCCTTTCTGTTTGTTTTTCTTCTAACAGTCAGGCCCCTCTGCTGCAGGTCTGCTGGAGTTTGCTGGAGGTCCACTCCAGACCCTGTTTGCTTGGGTATCACCAGCGGAGGCTAAAGAACAGCAAAGATTGCTGCATGTTCCTTCCTCTGGAAACTTCATCCCAGAGGGGCACCCACCAGATGCCAGCCAGAGCTCTTCTGTATGAGTGTCTATCAACCCCTGCTGGAATGTGTCTCTCAGTCAGGAGGCATGGTGGTCAGGGACCCATCTGAGGAGGCAGTCTGACCCTTAGCAGAGCTCAAGCACTATGCTAGGAGATCTGCTGCTCTCTTCAGGGCCAGCAAATAGGAACATTTAAATCTGCTGAAGCTGTGCCAACAGTCGCCCCTTTCCCCAGGTGCTCTGTCCCAGGGAGATGAGAGTTTTATCTATAAGCCCCTGACTGGGGCTGCTGCCTTTTTTCAGAGATTCCCTGCCCAAGGAGGAGGAATCTAGAGAGGCAGTCTGGCTACAGCAGCTTTGCCAAGCTGTGGTAAGTAGGTTCTGTCCAGTTTGAACTTTCTGGTGCCTTTGTTTACACTGTGAGGGGAAAACTGCCTACTAATCCTCTTAATGGGGGACGCCCCTCCCCCTACCAAGCTCAAGCACCTCAGGTCAACTTCAGACAGCTATGCTGGCAGTGAGAATTTCAAGCCACTGGATCTTAGCTTGCTGGGCTCCATGGGGACGGGATGTGCTGAGCTAGACTACTCAGCTCCCTGGCTTTGGCCCCCTTTCCAGGGGAGTGAATAGTTCTATCTCACTGCTATTCCAGGTAGCCTTGGAGTAGGAAAAAATACTACTGCAGTTAGCTTGGTGTCTGCCCAAATCCTGCCCAGTTTTGTGCTTGAAACCTAGGGCCATGGTGGTGTAGGCACCCAAGGGAATCTCCTGGTCTGCGGTTGCAAAGACCATGAAAAAGGTGTAGTATCTTGGCAAGAATGCACCGTTCCTCACAGCACAGTCCCTCAAGACTTCCCTTGGTCTGTTCCCTGACCCCCTTTTGCTTCCTGGGTGAGGTGACAACCCACCCTGCTTTGACTTGGTCTCTGTGGGCTGCACCTACTGTCCAACCAGTCCTAATGAGATGAGCCAGTACCTTAGTTAGATATGCAGAAATCACCCATCTTCTGCATTGATCTCGCTGGGAGCTGCAGACCAGAGCTGTTCCTATTCAGCCATCTTGCCAGCCACTGTGCTATACAGTGTTTCTTTGTGTGAATATACCACATTTAATTTAATGATTCTATTATTGATGGGTATTTCCACAGTTTGGTACTATCACAAATAGTGCTCCCATGAATATTCATGTACATGTCCTTAAGGAACATATACTCATTTCTGTAGGTATATACCTAGAAGTGAAATAACTAGGTCATAAGTTGTATATATGGTCAACATTAGTATATATTGCACAAAGTTTTCCAAAAAGTTTGTCTGGTACACTCTAGTTTTACTCCTTCTTAGAGGAATAAAAGAATAAATCTCTAATGACAATTTCAGGTTCCATGACAAGTAATTAGAAGGATTATAGGGGATGTGGCATAGTTCTGGGTAAAGGGCCTTTCTAACTTAACCTCAATCTTACCTGCTCACAGAATCAACCATAACTGAAACTCTGCCTTTATTTTTTATTATTTTTGAGCTTTAGATAGTGAATCATTGAAAAAATTTTCAGTGATAACTGAAACTCTGCCTGCTTTTTTATTGTTTTTGAGCTTTTGATAGTGAATCATTGAAAAAATTTTTATGAATATTCACAATCAGTTCTATAACTTTGGTTCTTTTTGATGATAAAAGAAGTAAACCATGTAAACCAAAAGAAAGCCTGATTTTCGAGACATTCCATTCTTTCAAGGTCTATATAGGAATAAAAGAAAGTGGGAAAAGAAGGCTTCAAAGATTGACTCCTGTCTACATTTACAGCCTGTTTCTCTTACTATTCCACTAGAGCTTTCCACATGCCTACTACTAAGAATTGCTTTCATTTCTCCCAACTGCCATGATTTGTAGCTTCCGTACCTCTGTATAGACTGTTTCTCCTTTGCCTGGAAAGCCTTTTTGTCCTCTTCACCATTCCCATGACTAACTCGAACTCATCATTCAGCATTAGGTTAAGCCTGCTCTTCTTCAGGAAGCCATTACTAAAGGAGGTGTCCATTTTCCGTGTCTCTGTGACCCATGTTAGTCTTTGCTCTACCTATGCTGCAACTGCCTGTCTACTTGTATGTCTCCCCAGCTATAAATTAGCCCCTTCAGGGCAAGGACTCTATTCTTTGTCTTGGTCCTATGCACATCTAATTAATACTTGTTACATAAATCTATGGTAAAATTTGTGGATTTTTTATACACCTTGAGTATCACTGTGATGACTGCCATCAGTAGAGTTAAAAAGAAATATCCTAAGGGGGAGGTGGGGAGGGATAGCCTGGGGAGAAATGCCAAATGTGGGTGAAGGGGAGAAGGAAAGAAAAGCACACTGCCATGTGTGTTCCTATGCAACTGTCTTACATGCTCCACTCATGTACCCCAAAACCTAAAATCCAATAAAAAATTAAAAAAAAAAAAAAAAAAGAAATATCCTAGAGCTGGGCCAGGCATGGCTCACGCCTGTTATCCCAACACTTTGGGAGGCTGAGGCAGGTGGGTCACCTGAGGTCATGAGCTCAAAACCAGCCTGGCCAACATGGCAAAACCCCATCTCTACTAAAAATACAAAATTAGACTGGTGTGATGTTGGGTGCCTGTAATTTCAGCTACTTGGGAGGCTGAGGCTGGGAGGCTGAGGCAAGAGAAGCACTTGAACCTGGGAGGCGGAGGTTGCAGTGAGCTGAGGTCATGCCACTGTACTTCAGCCTGGGTGACAGAGCAAGATTTTATCTCAAAAAAAAAAAAAAATCCTAGAACCCAGTGTCCTGAGTATTTGGTGTTCTTAGAAGTTGTCCTCTATCAATGCTGGTCTCTCACTGAAATCTGTGAAAGTGAAAGTTGTCACTCTTTATAACTTCTGGTGTTTTCATTTAACTTCTGTTCAAATAATCATAGACTGCCCCACACTGGGCTCAGGAATTTAAGAGTTAAAATAGGAAGAAATTCTTGTATTCAGAGATGATGACCCATGCTTCCAAAAATCTACCTATTTGTCTGCTACTGAAACCTATTTTAGGCATGGTATATAAAATGGAATGCTCATTCCTTTATTAGGGAAACTTTCATGGGCTGTGTGTACATATATATTATTGCTGATGAAGATGAGAATGTCCCAAATTCAAATTGTGAGCATTGTAGAATGAATACAAATAGCCTTTTTTCCTTCTGCTAAGTCACATGGTAGAACTTGAAGCTTCATTCCATGGCATTTCTGCCTTATATAAGAGCAACACTCTCTTCTCCAAAAGATTCCGCAACAATATCATTTATCTTTGAAGGGTGCTTATTTAGTTTATGTAGTTTTCTCTGCCTCTTCCTGATCAGAAATTGGCATCTAAATACTTCCTCTGATCTTATCACTGCTGGAATGTGTTCTTTGACCAGAGTGTTGCAATTCTGATTTATTTTTGCCTCATTGAGCAAGTGATTTGGTGGGACACTATCAGTAATGACATCATCACATTTGCTTTGGTAGTTGACATCTTACGTTATCAATGGAAGCATTGTAAGAAACTGTTCAGGGTCAAGACCCATTTTGTTTAGAGAATTTGTACAGTATGTGGGCTGAGAATTCTCAAAGCCCATACTTCCTAGGATGTGAAGAGAATCTCAAATATTATGTTCTTAAATACACTCCACTTTATTTCTCCTTGAAAATGGGAGTTGAGAAATAATTAATACAAAAACAAAGATAAATTACTGATACTTTCTATTTGATGATGTGTTACATCATCAGATAAAATTATCTGAGAACTAACTGTTCTCAATCTTAGCAGGCCACTAAGTTTCAAATGTATCTATTGATATAACAAGAGTAAAACAGCCCTGAAAATATTGGTAGCTGCTTTTGATGCAGTGGAATGAATTTTTTCCTGTGCAACTCTGCAAGGGTATAAAACTTACAGACAGGGATACCTTCAGAAACTGAATAGAGAATGAAAATTCTTTGAAACTTCAGAGGTACGTTTTAGAGTCAACTTTTTGAAAAATTGGCCACAGTGTGCCTTTATCAAATCTTCATTCAGAAATTTTTCCTGTGGTTCATGTTGCTTTTGTAAAATATCAGACACTGGCTCTAATTGTGGGTGGATACAATGATAGCCAAATGTTTACATACGGAGACCAATACAAGATCTACCTGCTCCAAAATGCCTCCTTCAAGGACCTAAAATTTATATCCCTTAAGACATTTCCATGGATTAAGACACAGCATCCACATGCACACGTATGTTCTTTGAAGCACTGTTTACAATAGCAAAGACTTGGAACCAACCCAAATGCCAATCAATGATAGACTGGACAGGGAAAATGTGGCACATATACACCATGGAATACTATGCAGTCGTAAAAAACAATGAGTTTGTGTCCTTTGTAGGGACATGGATGAACCTCGAAACCATCATTCTCAGCAAACTGACACAAGAACAGAAAAACACAGCATGTTCTCACTGATAGGTGGGTGTTGAACAATGAGAACACATGGACACAGGGAGGGGAGCATCACACACCAGAGTCTGTTGGGGAGAACTAGGGGAGTGACAGCAGGGGGTAGGGAGTTGGGCAGGGATAACATGGGGAGAAATGTCAGATACAAGTGATGGGGAGGAAGGCAGCAAACCACAATGCCATGCATGTACCTATGCAACAGTCTTGCATGTTCTTCACATGTACCCCAAAACCTAAAACCCAATAAAATATATATTAAAAAAAAAAGAAGAACCTATTAGAAAGCCATAAATAAAACTTAAAAAAAAAAAAAAGACAGGGCCAGGTGCGGTGGCTCACGCCTGTAATCCCAGCACTCTGGGAGGCCAAGGCGGGTGGATCATGAGGTCAAGAGATCGAGACCATCCTGGTCAACATGGTGAAACCCCATCTCTACTAAAAATACAAAAAAAATAGCTGGGCATGGTGGTGCGTGCCTGAAGTCCCAGCTACTCAGGAGGCTGAGGCAGGAGAATTGCCTGAACCCAGGAGGCAGAGGTTGCAGTGAGCCGAGATCGCGCCCTTGCACTCCAGCCTGGGTAACAAGAGTGACACGCCATCTCAAAAAAATAAAAAAAGACACAGTGTCCAAAATGTTCCCATAAGAGGTTCACATTGAAACATGTCAGTAGAATAGAAAAACCATCAGGACTAGCCCTCTTTTACTAAACCTATTAATAATCAATATATATTAATATATTGGTTTTTTTCTTATGTTTGTTTGGTTTGGCTTTGTTTTAATTTTGTAATTTGTTGGAACCACTAGTTGTCATCTTGGAAATTAGAAGAGAGTACATTAAACTATTAAGGTAAGATTTGTTTTTTCCAGTGCTAAGAAACTTGTTCCACTTGTTTTTAGGGTAGCACTAACACTGAAAATGCAATTTTGAAGTGGAAAGAAAAGTGCCACCCACAAACAGAACCCCAGCTGTGTCCAGGTCTAGGTCTGGAAGCAGGTAAAAACTCAGCTTCTGGGAAAGAAACCTAGAAAGTGATTGAAGGCAATTGAAATGAACCTGGTAATAGTTTGGGGGAAAGAATCAGAAGAGAGACAGCACAATCTCTACACTGGGCTGTGGGGCCTCAGACAAGTTGCTAACATTGGCTTCTTTGTGTCGCTGCTGAAATGGCATCCATGTCCCACAAGTTTTAAGGGGAAGCCATATGACCTCCTTAGTACTCAACACCTTTGCTGGGTGTTGAGTAACTGTAGGAAGATTAGCCTCATTATGTTTCCTGAAAATGCCTTTTGTTGGTTCACTGCCCCAAGCATTTGGAAAACAATTGTTTAAATTCAGAATTTAGGCTCTGATCAAGCTTTTGGAATATTTACCAAAATTATAACTATCCTTAATACACATTTTCTCCTATCTCTCTTTTATTCAAAAATATTGATCAAATTTGCAAGCCACAGACAGAGGTGGGCTGTACACAGTGGTTCTGAATTCAAATGCTAAGTTCCATTTATAAACCTGTTACCTTTGTTGCTGGCTGGAACTCTCTGAAGCGTTAACATGTATTTACACTGTTGCATAGGCTTCCAAGAAAGGAACTGTGTGAAAGCAGAAATGGGGTGTTTCCATACAGAGCCCATTATCTTGTTAGATATAGCCCTAATCTGTTGACCATGGCATAGCTCATGCTTCATTTGAAAGGTTTGATTTTTCCTGAGAAGGGAGGGACAGTCCTTTTTCCTGGGCACAAATCATAAATCTTATTTTTTTCCTGTTCCACTTTGCAATTTTCTTGGAATCTTTATACAAAGGAATTTTATAGTAATCTCAGTTAAATACACGTAAGAAGAAAGAAAGCACATCTAACTATGACTCTGAGAAGATAAGACAATCTATTTAACTCACAATTTTGTTTCTTTCAAATAAACGTAGTCACAACTGTATCTTAGCTCTTTGGGGGAAAGCCACTCAATAAATCCAATAAAGTTTGAATTTCCTTATCATGTCCATTTTATCCTTTATAAAGGAGCTCTCAGTGTTTCTGGCTTCCTGTCTGTTCTGCACTTACAGATCAACTCCCTTATATCTACACTTGCAAGCCCCCAAAACGATAGTAAATTTATTCTAGGGGAAAAGCCAGAAACTCAAATAAGATACCTGCGGTTGAAAACATACATGTCAAACTGGATACCTCCAGAGGGGGAAATTATAACTCGTATATGGAAATTTCTCCAGTCTAACAGACATATATGTCATTTAAAACAGAAACCAATTTCAGTAATCTGGTCCTAATTCTGCCTTTCCATGTATCCATGAGCTTATTTTTCTGGTTTAACTAGGTATGGGGAAGGAAACAGAAGCAAAAGATCAGGACCTCACCTAACTTCCCAAATGCTGACCCACATGTTTTTCTTTAAGTCTACATGTATAAAGTGCTGATTTTAAAAGTTATGATCTAAAATATAAAGCATTTTCCTCTGGCCTGGGGCATTTGAATATATGCATATATAAGAGAAAACAAATCACTAAAGACCATATGCAAAGACATAGTTGCCTATGGGTATGTCAAATATGAAACTGTTGTCACTTATGATTTCTGGCAGACCAGAGGTTATGCCTGGGGTTTGTTGCCTTGGTGTACACTGTCATTTTGTAGTCATCCATATATTATAAAATGAAGACTTTTCTTGACAGAATGTGGCCAAACAACATATCAGTCATGACTTCTAGAGGTAGAAAGTGAAGGCTGCAGTATTCTGGCATGATGAGACAGGTTAAATAACTTCTCCAGAGTAATGATGACATAAACATAGATTACACACCACAGCATTTATTATCTTTCTTTTTACTATTCTATCTGAAGTAACGTTTTCACTCTTTATAACTCTAAACTTGAAATGTTTACATTTATAGAGAGATGCATGAAATAAAAAAATTTACAGCTTGCTGTATTCCCAGAATTGATAATACAGCTCTGAAGGAAAGGTAATTTATAACCTGACCCTGAGAGTAGCAAGGAAGTCAGTCAAAAAAAGTTAACTTAATATGATCGACAAGTCAAGGCATACTCAATCCTTTCTTAAATGATTTTCATTTCCAGTTTGCAGAATTCTGTGGGGGAACTTGCTGCATACATTTACAAGGTCATGCCTCTTTTAGTTTTATTAAGACTACCACCCCCACCATCAGGCACCAAGGAAGACTCATTGAATCTCAAATCCCAGGGTAGAATGAACAAGTCTGTTTTCAATCTGCTTTTATTCTTCATTATTTCAGATACTTCAGTAATCTCACCTTGAGTTCATATTTTTGTTCTGCACGGTACTCCTGAAGACTGTGTACTCCTTTAGCTCCTCTATTCTGCTGCATCAACTCAGAGCACTACACCAATGACAGCTTCATTGGCCAAATCAGTTCAATGAATGCAACACACAAAATATGTATAACTTGGCTTTCTTCAAAGATTTTATAGAAGAGGGTGCTGAGAGTGGAATGTAAAGGAAGTGGAAGGTAAAACATGAGATGGAGAGAGGAAGGAGGGACTTGGAAATCTGGATGGGAGAAGAGCAAGAACACAAATATAGAGAGAGTGTGGCTAGCAAGATGGGGTGTGCAGTAGAGAAATAAAGAGGCAGGAAGTCAAAAATAAGGAAAATGGGGAGATGCAGGACCATGTGGTGTTCTTAAACGTTGTGAATGACAGAAGAGATAAAACGCTGACATTTTCAGTCATTCTTAAGGGCAGAACGTGTTTCCGAGTGTTAACTGCTGCTCCATCTTAGCTGAGTTCAGATTTATTTGTCTTTAGAATGTGTCAAGGAACTTTCTGGATGAAGAAAACTACAGCTAACTACCCATCACAACAGTCTGTTGCTGTGAGCTGCCACGGGGGTTTTCATAAGGACAAGTGAGGAGATGTGTATGGTGTATCCATATTTCTTCAATGATTTGAAGGCCATACAATGGAATGTGAGCAATCAGGATCTCCAGTGAAACATCCTCCAATGATATACTTGGTACACTGCCTTTGGATTACCGTAGCTAATATTTACTAAGTCCATAAGCCAGGTCTGTGCTTCTCACTTCACAGAGATGACCTCATTTAATCTGCAGGCTCTAAGTAAGACTTACAATTTCACAGAGCTCCATTCTACACATCAGGAAATGGAGGCTTACACATGTGAAATAACATCTCTGAGCTAGTAAGTGTTGGAATTAGATTTTTGTGCCTTAAAAGATAAGCTCAATAAATAGTATATATTTGATTGATTTTGGTCTAGGCTCTACAAAAGCATTAAGAGTGAAGATACAGTCAACAAATGTTTGACAATTTTGTAATGAAATTGGTAATGTTATTTTTAAGAGGTTTGAATTCTTTTTACTCAATCATCATGTCCCCATGAACATATTAACATGTTAATAATGCCAGTGGATTTCCTTATTCTTCCTGAACAGAGTACAAGCTCTCTTTTTGAAGTCATTAGAGAATAAAAAAAGCAGAATGTCATCTCTAGTACAGGCCTTGTATAAAAGGGCCAATTGAGCTCCATACTAATAGGCCTAGTTCATTGAATCCCTCCTTTTATATAATATGACTAATGTAATAATCTAAGGACAATTGAAAATTCAACTTCATTCTTTATTATAGGACTGTCCCTTTTTCTCACTGTGTTTCATGAAGCCTGTCTGGGCATAGTACTCCCATTGAATTCAAGGGAGGCTTAATGCTTGCATCACTCCAAAGGGTAAAGAGTAAGATTAGGAGCTGACCACATATTAAATAAACAGGGATAGTTTAGATTTTCTTGGAAATGTCTGCCATAGTCTCTCACACTCAAACCTGTGCATAGCATTTGTGCACTAAAAAAGTCCTGTGAGTGTTAAATCCATGGCGGTCATAGTACTCCCTTAAATTCAATGTGAGTACTTCAGGGAGATGGGATGATATTAACTTGTATTTGGACTTTTTTGTTTGCCTGGCCCCTGCTGAACCTGGTCATTAAATTACTCAATACCCTTTAAAATTTTTTCTTAATTTTTTTATTTTTCATTTTTTAGAGACAGAGTCTAGCTCTGTTGCCCAGGCCTCAGTGGTGTGGCCACAACTCACAGCATCCTCAAATTACTGCCTCCAGTGATCCTCCCACCTCAGCCTCTTAAAGTGCTCGGATTACAGGCATGAGCTACTACACCTGGCTAAGTTGCTCATTATCTTTTTAAGCTTTATTTTTGCTCATGTTTATGAAGCATTTTATACATGCCATTGGGCTAAGTGCTTTTGGTAGATCCGCTTTCTTTAGTTCCTACACCAGTACCATGAGCTAAGAAACATTTTTTACACCAGAAAGAACTGAGACTTACATGTCACAGTTAGCATAAGGTAGGGCTGAGATTTCAACCACCAGTCGGACACCAGAGTCCACATTCTCACCCACTATGTGAGGTGACCTTCCCATTTCAGGACCCCATTGTACCCACCTCATTAGCTCTTTCAGACCAATAGATCACTGGCATCTAGCCAAGATCCAAGGGAACCTGTACCATACAGTGGATAGAAGAACCACATGTTTAGAGGGTGTGGGAGGCAATATAAAAAGTGCATGTCAGTCTGTCTTAGTACAGGGACATCACTTTTCATAGCATACGTCATCACAAAATCAGAATCAGGTTGGTTAAAAGTGTTCTAAGTTGAACCCAAGGGATCAGCTAGTCCCCATCTTCTCTCCAGAACAGAGGAGTTGGCACACAAAATAGGTCGGGTGAATTTTTCCTTAGGTCTGAACAGCAGTATGATTTAATGGCAACAACCAACACTGGATTGAGCAACAAGGGGATCAAGGTGTGAATTCCCACAAAATAGATTTGTAAGGATCTAGTTCTGTTCATCTGTCATTGTCGTACCAAAAGATATGCCCATTCATTTAGTCAACATTGACTTATTATTAAATGCTTACCATAAACCAAACCCTAGGCTAGAGATTGGGGTATCAAGACTGTAAGGAAGAGTCGCTCCCACTTAGAAGCTTATAGCTTGGAGGAGGGGATAAGACAAGTAAGTAATTGTAATTCTGAGTGGTGAATGCAACAATGGAAATATACAGTGTTCTGTGACAACACCTACTAGACGAACCTAGCCTAGGTATAGGCAGAGGTGTTTGGGGCAAAGCTTCTTGTAGAAGCTGAGTAAGAATGGACAAATCATGGAAGGAGGAAAACACGTCCTGGATCAAGAGAGGTTGGAAGGAGTAGGTGGGAAGGAAACGGATACTTCGGCAGGAGGGAAGAAACTACAGAGCCTAAGAGTGAGGAGTGTATGTGCAGAACTTCAACGAGCTCAGAATAACTAGAGCTCCCTGGATGTGTGAATTGTGAGTGTGCACCTGTATATGCATGTGGGCTGGCGGGCAAGGGAGGGTAGAATGATCAGAGAAAGTGGGGAGAGATGGAGCTGCAGAGCTAAAGGGACCAGTGGGTGAAGAGCCTTCAATACCATGAATATCCTGACCCAAATACAATGGGGGAACTTCTAAACTCCAAGAGAGTTTTAAGGAAGGGGGTGGCATAATTAAATCAGTATTTTATTTTATTTATTTTATTTTTCTTCAAGTTTTAAGTTCTTGGGTACATGTGCAGGGTATGCAGGTTTTATTACATAGATAAATGTGTGCCATGGTGGTTTGCTGCAGAGATTCACCTGGGTTTTTAGCCCGGCATGCATTAGCTATTCTTCCTGATGCTCTCTCTACCTTCACCTCTGACAGGCCCCAGTATGTGACAGGCTCCCCTCCCTCTGTCCCTGTGTTTTCATTGTTCAGCTCCCACTTATAAGTGAGAACATGTGGTGTTTGGTTTTCTGCTCCTGTGTTAGTTTTCTGAGCTTCCTAGTTAACTGGAGCTTCCAGTTCCATCCATGTCCCTGCAAAGGACATAATCTCATTCTTTTTTATGGCTGCATAGTATCCATAGTGTATATGTACCACATTTTCTTTATCCAGTCTATCATTGATGGGCATTTGGGTTGAATCCATGATTTTGCTATTATGAATAGTGCTACAATGAACATACATGTGTAAGTGTCTTTATAATAGAACGTGAATCAATATTTTTAAAGGGCATTATGGAGACAGTGTGGAGAATAATTTGTGGATGGAAACCTGGAGACAAGTAGGTTTGGATAGGAGGCTGGGGTACTTATCTAAGCCCGTAGTTTTTAAACTTGAGCGAGAAACAGAATCACCTAAAAAGCTTGTGAAAACACACGTTGCAGGACTCCAGCCCCAGTTTCTGGGTAGGTCTTGAGTGTGACCTAAGGATGTGCATTTCTATCAATTGCTAAGTGATGCTGGTGCTGATTATCCAGGGACTACACTTTGAGAACAACAGTTTGAAGCAATGTTCATGGCTAGTTGTGAAATTCTGGGATTTTTCCTTAGAGATATTCAGGCCTTGCTTAAAAAGCAGTTTTACTTTCATGAATATACATTTTTGTGAAACACACTCATTCCACCCAAAAGCCCTTTTTGTAAGATGAACATGGGAATTAATTATTGTTGTCTTAGATCATTCTTATTTGTTTCAATTTTGTTTCATCTGTTTTCCAAAGCTGAATTTTATTTGACATGCCAGAGAAAAATTTCATGGTACATCCAGTAATTTGCAGCAAGATTAAAAGACTGAAATGCCACCGCAGTTGACTAAAAACACTTTGTCTGACTGAAATACAATAGACCAATTGAAGGCTGTAATATTTGGGCTCAGATTTTAGAAATCAAACCTTGTCAAGGGCGGAGTCTTATCTGCTTTAAGTGGATTAAAAAACCCACTCCTCCTATTTTGATGCTGGGAAAATAAGAGGTTATAACTGCAAACTGCATACAAACCCAGTAATCACACATTCCTTTTCTTATCAAGTCTCTAAGAAGGAACATTATATCAAAGAGAAACAATGCCTCTTCAGAAAAAAGAAACTCTGTTACTTTAGAACAAGACCTGCTGTCCCTAAGTCTCAGTATAATTGAAACAAAAAAGTTCTGTGTTAAGTGTTTTCATCTAAAGACAGTGAATGTGTAAAACTGTCAGGCTGCTCTTTCTTGATGGCAGACTATTCATACTACTACATTATCTTAACAGCACAGAGTCTGTTAATGCTGAAACATATTCATCTCATAAAAAAGATGTGATCAAAATGAACAGTCAACATGTAATAATTTATTAAGACCATTTCCTAGGAGTTTTCTTCTTGTGATTCTACATGGATTCTCTTTCTTTCATCCATAAGGTATGACTTCAGCAACTTTGAATTCTTGGTATCAGGTATCTTTTTCAGAAAAGTTCACCTCATTATGTTTGGCCAGAGTGTCCCAGTTACAATCAGTTGCAATATATTAAAGTCACAACTCCCTTGAAAATGTGAGGATCCCTCCATGTTAATAAAAAGAAGTCAACCATCTACATCTTTATAAAAAGAAAATCTCTCACTTGGTTGCCCAGGCTGAAGTGCAGTGGCATGATCATATCTCACGGCAGTCTCAAAAGCCTGGGTTCAAGCAATCCCCCTGCCTCACCCTCCCTAGTAGCTGGGACTATAGGCATACAACACCGCTATTTATTTATTTATTTATTTATTTATTTATTTATTTATTTGAGATGGGGTCCTGCTTTGTTGCCCAAGATGGTCTCCAACTCCTGGTTTCAATACTCTTGCCTCAGCCTCTCAAAATGCTGGGATTATAGGCATGAGCCACCACACCTGGCTACATCTTAATAGAAGTTTAAGTGCAGCCAGAATAACCAATGAAAAGGACTAATGAAGCTGACTCTATCAGTTCAGGCATTCTCTGCTAAGTAACTCAGTTTGTGAACTCACAATTGGTTTCACTAGAAAGGATTACAGCATCCCAACAATGGGTCCTAATTATAATTACAGGTGTGGCACAGACTGCAGGAGCAGATGAGCTCATTAGAAACAAAGACTCGCTCTACTGGATCATCTATCTTTACTAAAGAACAAAGGGCAGCAGCATACATAAGTGAGTTACCATGTAAACAAATTGAGCAATCAGTAGCATACAACAGAATGCATGTTCCTCAGCCAATATACACACTTCTCCGTTACAAAGAATGTCTCTCTATCACCTCCCTACCACTCCATCCTTTCTCTTGGGGAGGTGAGTTTTGCTTCTCTGCACTCTCCAATCTCCAGTTTGTGGGCAGGGGCTGACTGGGTAACAGTAATAAAATCTTATTCCTTTCATCTTTCACTGTCTCCCTCATCCCCAGTCCTATTGTGTGCAACTATCGCAAAAGGACAGCATAGGCAACAGCCTTGAATGAGAATGTTAAGGCTTCAGTTCTCTCTCGGCTAGAAGGAGGACAGAAACCACTTTTTTTAGGGCTCAGATAGTAAAGTGATGGGCACTGATTTTATTTTTTTCTAAAAAGTTGTCTTTTAGTCCAACAGCGAATTAGGTCAGATTTGAGGCTAATTGGAGCAACATGATTTACTTCTGGACTTCCAGCTTTTTATAAAAGCACTTTACAGGGCTAGGAGCCAATTCCCCACTGGCAAAGTGAATCAAAAGAGTATTGCAATTATGCAAATTATCAAAAAAGAAAGAAAAAAAAGCCACAACAAAATATCCTATTTGCCTACACTTAGGTGGGGCAATGGTACCCCCTTTCTCTATTTTCTGTATGTCTGTGTTCTCCAAGGTGGGTCTACTCCAAGTGGGCTGAATGATGAAGGCTATAGTATTGAGGGCCTGACGGGTTTGGGTTCCAGTGGGGCCCTTTGGATGATGATCATGAAATGGATTACAAGCCCTTCCAGGCAAGCAAGACTTTAACTTGGTACTGTACTGTTTGATAATGTCTTCTCACCTTGGATGTGAAGTGTGTTGACACCAGCAAAAAGGCAATACAAAGATGCAAAAGGAAAAATAAGATTGAAAAGTGACAAAAAGAAAATCCTCAGGAAAGATATCCACTGAGCCATGGTCTCAAGGAATCTCGGAAACTTTCATGATCAAGTAAATTAATTCTCCCCACTTTCTCAGCGCTTATGCTTGTCTGTATCTTATTCTAATGTAGAGATCATTGAAAATGAGGGGGTGGGGCTTAACCTCTCAAGTGGTTGTCCTCCTAATTCCACACTGAAGAGAGTGTACATATCTGGGAAAATAACATGATTCTCACCTACATAAGCCTGTTAGTGTTGACAGTCAATAAAGCACATAAAGAAACATAGCATTTGAACTCATCTTCACTGTCGTCTTTAATGCTGATGGTTAAATTAAGGGCCACCCTTACCTTCTTTCACTTTGCTTTCATGATACTTTCTACTGGCAATATTACTGTAACTGTAGGCACCAAAGAAAAACTTCCCTTTCTACTCCAAAGGTTCTCCGAAAATCAACTGACAGTAGGCAGATTAACAGGAGAAAAATCATACAAATTGCTTAACGTGTACAGTAGAGAACCCCAGAGGGATAGCTCAACCACAGAGTGGGGTAGAGACGGTTACACACCCTTCTTCATAGGAAAAGGGGAGACAAGGAAGTGTAGATGATATTACGGGGAGGGTATTAAATGATTTTTAGGGGAATTCAATGGGCTTGAAGAACATTGTATTCATAGGCCTGGGACAAAGTCTACTAAACCTGCAGAGCATACAATGGTTTGTGACAAAAGTCTATCCAGGTATTGCTGCCAGACTTCAGTCTTTCTTCCTGTGATATGAGTTCAGTTCATGAAAACTCAGGGAAGGGACTAGAGGTAATTGCTTTATTTTTTGGTGTGTTCCTACTTTAGGCAGATAAGAGAACGTTAGGGAATAACTTCATTCTGTGCTTCGGAAGAGATAGAAGATTGGAGACAGGTGGGGGAAACTCAAGAGAGCTTGAGACTTCAGTTTGGCATGTTAAATAACCATTTTTTAGGATATTGTTTTCTGATCCTCAACATAACCCTTTCAGAAACATTTCCTGTTATTCTCAATTCTTTTTTTTCTTTTTTTTTTTTTTTTTGCTGGAGTGCAGTGGCCCAATGTTGGTTCACTGCAACCTTCAATCTCCCAGGTTCAAGAGATGCTCCTGCCTCAGCCTCCCAAGTAGCTGGGATTACAGGTGTCCACCACCTCACTCAGCTAATTTTTCCATTTTTAGTAGAGAAGGAGGTTCACCATGTTGGCCAGGCTGGTCTCGAACTCCTGACCTCAGGTAATTCTACCACCTCAGCCTCCCAAAGTGCTGGGATTACAGGCATGAGCCATAGAGTCCAACTAATTCCTCTTAATTCTATTCCAATTAATGTGTGCTAGGTTAAAATCCCACCCAGACCTTGACTTCTAGAATATTTTGATGAACCATTTGCTGCCACATCTACACGTCAGACTTCTTATCTGATTTACTACACTGTATCAAAACACCGTCTGCCAGGGGACATGCCTTATCTGTCTGTTGCAGAGAAGGCTCCGTCTGTCCTTTGCAGAAGGAACTGGAGGCCTTGCCTCTAACAGCTTTTGGCTGTAGCATCTGGGCTCCCAGAATCTGCCCTCTTTTCTCTGCTAGCCCCAGAACGAGTGTGCCTGCAAGCAATTCCACGGTGACCCCTTTTCACAGCAATTTAGAGCCAAATAAATAAGAAAGATAAAGGATTCAAAGAGGCCTGTCTCAGTCCTCTCCTCCCACATGGGGGCTGGGAACACCACCCCAGGACCTGTATCTCATGTGACAAGAGCATCAGACCTGGCTTTGTGCAGATTTTCAGGCAGAGCCCAGAAGTGTTAGTATCTATGCTGTGTGGACCTGAGCAAACTGTAACCAGAAAGCCGGCCAGCTAGTCCTAGGAAACAATAGAAGTCACTATTGAAAGGAGCTTGCTTGTCAAAGACTAATCTTTAATAGCTTTCAAAGGGCTTGGCCCTCTCATTCTTCTTTGTTCCACCTGCTGGAGGGGATAATGCTACCATTCTTTTGTTACAATGTCCAGGCCTTGCTTTTGACCAGCCACACTTGGTACACAATGAACTTTCTCCTCTGTCTTTGAGGGCCCCAGTTGGCAAACCAATGTCTAGAAACTAATAAATGGCATGCAATGTGTGTATTAAAAATATGGAAATAAGACTACCATATATCTATTTCTATGCATATTTTCAGGGGTGTCTCCCTAACAAGATTCCTAAGGAAGAGCTGTCCATCTTAATTACTTTAACAAATGACATTCCCCAAGCCCTTTTATCAGCAGTCACCCTCCAGTTGGAAACTCCTTATCCAAAGCCACGTTTCTGATATGAAGGAAGTTGTTTTTATTTAAGACTTTAATACATATACAACAATAAAAATAGTTGAGGAAAGATGGAGGAGTGTTACTTTGTCATTTGTCAATCATTTCCTCTACAGCTCCTCTTGCCAGCCTTACTCCACTTTAGCTTGTAAGTGTGTGCTTCTAAACAACAGATCCATTCTCTCTTATCTGCAATAACCAACAGGACACCATAAACATAAAATGAAATTGCCTTCATTACTGACTTTATTACTTCTCATGATGAATGGGTCAAGTGTTTAATTATCTCATTTCTCACAACGACTCTTGGGTTAGGTGCTATTATTATTATTATCTCACTTTGGAGATGTGGAAATGGAAGGAAGAAAAAGAGTCATTGAGGGGTAGATGGAGGGGTGTGGGTGGGTATTAATTGTTGAATCCAGCCAAATCTATGTATTTAAGTGTAATGACTATGAAAAACTTTCCCCTTCCAAAGAGTAACATAAGGTGAGAACTTGGTAAGCTTTTCCCTTAAACTTGATTTTTTTTTTCTGCCTCTAACCCCCGCCAACCACCTAAAAAAGCACTTGGATTTACCAGGAAATGACATTTATTAGTTTTATTCTTCTGACCATAGCTAATCCATCAGGCTTTGTGCGAATACTTTGCTGCCCTATTTAGTTTGACATGAAGAGTGCTGTAATTATATGTTTTATACATTAATGTTGTCTCACAGACTAGATCTGCTACCTAACAGAGCAATTTGCATGTGACATTAAACTTCCAGAGAAAGCCACTAACCTACCCTTGGAGAATGAGTCATAGCTTAATGGGAGAAGTAGGAATGGAGGTGCTTTTATGTGCCTTCAGCATTTAACTCATTCCTCTCTTTGAGGCTTTCAAGGAAGCTAGGGCCACTCTGGAGAAGGAAAAGGTAAAAGCCTCTTAGAAATGAGCCACAGGCTTTATGTCTGTAAAAGATACATCATGACACCTTTTCAATTGGTTACCTAATAGATCTCTTAGCGGTATAGCAGAGGGAGAGGACGTAAACATCTCTATCTAGAGGATGAGATAGTTAAGGACTAAGAAAGTAAAATAACTATGAGAAGGTATAACCTGGAGTGTCATTATCAGAATGTTGTAGTCTAAAGTTTCCCTTCTATCAATGGCTTCTAGGCAGCAACATAAAAATATCTTTCTATGTTTCTAAAACCGTTAGGTTGTCTTTTAGATATAGTGAAATTTTTGTGATCAAAATCTAAACTCAGTTTTAAATGAACAATTACAAGATCGATGCAGGCATTCTTAAGACATCCACAGGCTTGCTCGTATACAAATTATTATTTATGCAAATAAATAATTGCAGAGTTGAGGAGAGCTGTTGATGGTCTTGGTTTTTATTCTTACATCTAGCTCCTTTTAATTTTCATTATGGATTAATGCAGTGATTCTAAAGTAAATAAGACCTCCTTCAATGTTGTGAGTCTATGTTGTGAGTGTCTATGCTGGTCTTTAATAACTGGCATAGGTGGTTGATGACAAGAGGCCTTTGGGCACATACCTAACAAGGCCTTTAGGTTTTCATTGTTACCTAATCCCACAGGAACTGTCATGTTTTATTGGCTTCTCTGGTTAGTCATTGTATGGTTTGGCACGATAGTAAAATTTCACATTTTTGAAAACAATAGCGTGAATAAAGATCATGTTATTTTTCCTGTTATGTCTTATTCAATTTGCTCTGATGCTTTTTTTAAAAATCCATATTCAGCCAATTATATACTCTCTTCTATATTAGCTCAATCTTTTGATCAGGGGTATTAGATTCATGACTTGGATTTGAGGACTTTGTGAGTAGAGAAAGGTGCGATTGCACTCATGGAGAAATAAAGATTGGGCTAGCAGCCTGGAAGGGAAGAAACAGCAGTAGTTATTAAAGCGGAGGCAGATAACTAATTAGGATAATGGCAAGTCTGTAACATGCCATAGCTAGCTGTGCCTGTGTGTGTCTGTGTGTATATGTGTATTGTGTTACATGCCCTATGAATTCTCTAGTGTGTACCCTGTAGGCACTGGTACAGTGGTACCAGGAAAGCATTTACAATACTATACGCCCTTAGAAATGTTAGGAAACTCAACTTAGAATATTTCTTAATGTAAAGTTTTCTTTCCTAGTTAGGCAGTCAAAGGCTTTTTTTTCCCCTCCATCCTTAAGAAAGGATTATCAAAAAGAAAACTTCTCAGAATAATGGTTCTTTGTTTTCTAGTTCTCTCTAACTTTAAGAAAGAACATTTGAAGATCGATTTTGAAATTTAAAAATGTTTTAATTTAGTACCTATTATGTACCAATCAATGTATAATTACACTGAAAACACAGAAAACACTGACCTCTGATTTACCAAAACTTACCATCTTAGTACTAGAAACTACAGCTTGTTTTTGCTATTCTAGAGCATATTTAAAATTTAAGCTTGTGCTTTAAATTTTAGATCCAAATCTTTTGTTATCTGAACATATTTTAATCTTTCTGGAAAAAGGATAGATGAGAATCCAGTGATCCTGCTTCTTGTTTTGTCAATAAACAACTATAGTTTTTGTACCTAATTATCTCTTCTTAGTCAGCTATTATTTATTGATTTTTTTTCTTTCTGAGCCATGAACAAAAATGAATGTGGCTTATTGTGACACTAGTGTTTTATTTCCTGTGGTTTTTAACAAAGTAGCTCCAATACTAAACAGAAGAAGCTGCAGCATCTCGCCAGAACTTGGGAACAACAAACTTGTTAAATTCCCAGGAATGAGCTTTTAAAAACTTTTACCAGAGTTCGCTATTTTCATGGAGCTATTCTGGACCTCAGCTACCACTGACAGCCATGAAACTGTCAGCTCAGAGATACAAGAGAGATGTAACATCTATCTCAGCCATATTTTCCAGAGTCTAGGAAGCACCTCACATGTTTCTCAGCAGGTTAACCTGAAGATTTTTCTCAGTTGCCTTGAAGGTTCTCAGTGAAGAGAGCTTGCTGACTTATACATAAATCATAATTTTCTAGAAATCATGGCTAATTCCAAGCTCTATTAGGATGTTTGGACGGTAGCTGAACAGTCGTTTTGGAGGAACTACTAAGAGGAGGGAGACAGGGATGCAGAGTTCAATTCCACATCATTACTCAATAGAAATTTAGGTGAGGAAAGACATGGAGATTAGTTATTGATGTGTTAATGCTCATAGCTATACATTTAGGATGGGTCTTCACTCAGTCTAAATTCATCTTCCACTACCTGTCTAGAATGGGTAATTGGTAGATGTATCTTTCAAAAACAAAGGAGAGATCTAAATGCTACCACCTTACTTCTAGAAGCCACCAGGAAAATATATTTCTAGCCTTATATATTCTCTTCAGTTTGCTAATTGCAGTCTGATCTGTCAGTGAATTTGTCATGAATTGATTTCTGTATCCCCATCTGAACATTACTGGGTTTTTACAAGTTTACGGCTATTCCATCTCCTTCCCAAAAGAATTTAACGCAGCTTATAAAAGTATAAGCAATTAGAGGGAACCGGCAACCAACAGAATGGGAAAAAAATTTTGCAATCTACCCATCTGACAAAGGGCTAATATCCAGAATCTACAAGGAACTAAAACACATAGATAAGAAAAAAAAAAAAAAAAAACAATCCCATTCAAAAGTGGGCAAAGGATATGAACAGACACTTTTCTAAAGAAGACATATATGAGACCAACAAACATGAAAAAATGCCCATCGTCACTGGTTATTAGAGAAATGCAAATCCAAACCATACTGAGATATCATCTCACACCAGTTAGAATGGCGATTATTAAAATATCTGCAGACAACAGATGCTGAAGAATATGTCGAGAAATAGGAACACTCTTACACAGTTGGTGGTACTGTAAATTAGTTCAACCATTGTGGAAGACAGTGTGGCGATTTCTCAAGGATCTAGAAATAGAAATACCATTTGACCCAGCAATCCCATTACTGGGTATATACCCAAAGAACTACAGATTGTTCTACTATAAATTCTTTTTGTAACTTCAAGGTTCATGTTCAGTTTACTTTTAAATAATTACAGCAAACGTGAAATAACCAGAAGTAACAGATAAGCAGGAAAAATAAATTTTACTCTGTCTGTTGATTTTCCCTGGTGTTATCATCACAGTAATAACCGAGAAGAGTATGCCACCTGAAACTGGGCAGAGCTGCTGGGCTAGCCAAAGTCAGTACCATACACCCAGGAGTGTTGTCACAATGCTCTTGCTTTCAACACCCTTGGGTGTTCTGGAGGAGGGATGACACTAAGAGGAATGCAGTCAAACAGTAATTGCTAGGTGGCACCTTCTGCTGGGAAATAAGATAATTAAATAATTGCCTTCATTTCAAATCACCACGTATGGATACCATGGCCTGTCTTTGGGTAAAAATAATAACCCTTAAACTGGACCAAGCCCATACTTTGTAACATATAACTTTTCAGGGCTCTGCATTTTTAGCATTTGAGATTACTGTTTGGATACATGTCAAAGGAACACAGCCAACTTGGCTGACCAAGTTAACCTGGCTAACTTGAACCAGCTAACCTGGACCCCATCAGAAAGTGATTATTCAAGCTGAATGTTTCAGGGCCTCGTCATCCCCCTCCTATTCCTCTCTCTATTATGTTACTGTGTTCATAGCTTATTGGTGGTGCCAGCAGAAATGTTGGCTGAAACTGTCAGGAAAATCACAATCAGTCCACATTGAAGGATATTAGGCATGTAGATTAAAGATTTGGTGGGAAATGAAATATGGTTTTAAATGAATTTTAAGAAAGCTTTCAGATCCATAGTACCTTTGATTTTATTAAGCAAAAACAGTACCTTTTTATGCTCCTCTCAACCATAAATGCATACAAGTGAATCCCATTTTTTACAATCAGTTAGCAAATACCCTCTTTCTCCACGGGCTCTCCCATAGTACTATCCCAGATTTACTCTTCTCCAAAGAAGAGTTTCATTGCTTGCTTTATCACTATTTGCTCCTCTGCCCTCACATCTGACTTCCTCTTCTATCACTCTGATAGCATAATTCTCCCCAGGGTCACTGAATGCCTTATTAATTGCTAAATCCCATGGATGCTTTCAGTCCTTATCTTGCTGGGCGTCTGCTGCATTTGGTGCTGTGGCTCATTCTTTATTTCTGGAAACTTCCTTTTCTCTTAATATTGGCTAAACGGCAGCCCTGTAGCTATTCTTGTATCATTCTGACCATCATTTTCCAGAAACCTCTTCTTCTACTCATAATATAAATGTTGCCATACTCTTGGGTTACATCCTCCATATACTGCTCTTCTCATTCCAGATGATTCATCTGAGTAAAATTGCTATGGTCTGAATGCTTGTGTTCTCCCCAGGTTCATGTGTTGAAATCTAATCTCCAATGTGATGGTATTAGAAGGCATGGCCTTTGGGAGATGATTACATCAAGAAGGCTCCTCCCTCATGAAAGGAATTAGTGGCTTTATAAGAGGTTCCAATGAGCTATCTTGCCCCTTTGTCTATGTGAGAACACAGCTAGAAGGTGCTGTCTATGAGGAACAGGACTTCCCAGCTTCTAGATCTGTGAGGAATAAATGTTTGTTGCTTATAAACCACCCAAGTTATGGTATTTTTGTTATAGCAACAAAACAGATTAAGATAAAAATCTCTTTTGATTGAATTAATACCTAGTTGCTAATGACTACCATATATATATGAGAATATATATATTGGTGTGTGTGTGTTCAGTCTCAACTCTTCAAGTTTAAAATTTTTGCATTCCTTTTCTGTTGGTCATTGTCACTTAGATAGCTCACTGTCCTCTCAGGTACAACTGACTGTGTTGAATTTCATCTTTCCTCTTCCACTGGTTCCTCTTAGAGTATAGTAGTCCCCCTTTATCCATGGGGTATGCAACCCAAGACCCCCAGTAGATACTGAAAACCTCAGGTAGAACCAAGCCCCATTGTCCTTATTTGGAACAGGTTTTCCTTCATGCCTTTCACCCACAAATTTAATGCCTTTTCTATAATAACTAAGTACTATCACACACTTTGGCTGTGACTTTTGCAGTTTGAGGTGTGACAGCAAAACAAGCAAACATTTGTTTTTCTTGCTTAAAAATCTCATAGGTAGAAGATTTACTCTTACCATAAATCTTAGCAACCCCAACATATGTTTTCTCTTCTTTCCTTATTAAGTGGAGAACTGTTACTTTTTTAGTTAAAGGAAGCACTTTACAGTTTCTCTTTGGCATTTCCATGTTGCCAGCATCACTACTCCTGTGCTTTGAGTTCACTATTAGGTAAAATAAGAGTGACTTGAGCACAATCACTTCAAATTGCTATGGCTGATCTGATATCCAAGACGGCTACTAGATGCTGTGCATGGACAAATGGATGATTCACGTCACGGGTGGGGTGGAATGGGATGGCATGAGATTTCATCATGCTACACAAAATGGCATGCAATTTAAAACATGAATTGTTTATTTCCGGAATATTCCTTTTAATATTTTCAGACCACAGTTGACAGCAGGTAACTGAAACCACAGAGAGTAAAACTGTGGATTAGGGGGAACTACTACCTTCTCTTTTCTTTGTTGGCTCCACCAAACTTTCAATTACCCAAATGCAAAATCCAGATGTTCATTTTACCCCTTACCCTATCAATTATCTTGCCTGGCTAGATTTGTCTCCAAATGCATCCTGAGTGAATTCCTTTTCTCCATTCCTACTACCACAATCTTAGTTCTGACCTTTGTCATCTCTTGCTTGGATTAATGCAAGTTTTCTAACGGTTCTTGCACCTCTAGCCTTTCTACTCAAATGTACATGCCACAACACTATCTGAAAGCTCTAATGAAAATACAAATTTGACTCATTTTGTTCCCTTGCTTAAATGCCTTCAACAGCTATTCATCATTTGTACTCTCTTATGGATCCTCTACATAGCATTAAAAATGTTTAATATGAAAATAGGTTTCTCGGCCGGACGCATCTGTAATCCCAGCACTATGGGAGGCCAAGGTGGGTGGATCAAGGTCAGGAATTTGAGACAAGCCAGGCCCACATAGTGAAACCTTGTCTCTCCTAAAATATAAAAATTAGCCAGGCATGGTGCTTGTAGTCTCAGCTACTCAGGAGGCTGAGGCAGGAGAATCGCTTGAACCTGGGAGGCAGAGGTTGTAGTGAGCCAAGACTGCGCCATTATACTCCAGCCGGGGCGCCAGAGCGAGGCTCCATCTCAAAAAAAAAAAAGAAAAAAAGTCATCTTCACAAACTACATACCATTGTTGTTTTCTTGTCATTGTCTGTTTTAAGCTAAGCTTCCATATTGACTTGCTTACTATTCTCTGTAAATGCTGTTTCTTACCTATAACAGCATTTACAGAGAACAATACTGGTCTCATCTGGTCTCACACTGTAGGAATGGCCTTTCCTTCCTGATTTACCAGCAGCTAACTCCCACTCATGCTTTAAGACCTAGATCTGGTATTACATCAGCCAAGAATTCTCTGAAGGCTTCCAAGTAAGATTACCTTCTCTTAGTGATTCTAACACTGTATTCACAAATAGCATAGTGTTGTATAGCATCAAAAATTATAAATTTTAAATTTATTTCCACCATTAAACCATAGACTCTGAAGTCAGACAGTTTCATATTAGCATATTTCACATAGCTTCCATAGTACATTGCATAAAATAGGCGCTCAGTGAATGTTGGGTGACTGCACAAAGGTTAAATGTTGATTAAATATTGGTATGTGCCTTACCTAATACCCTTAGGTATCATTATCAGTTGATTTATGATTGCTAGATCTTTCATATCTTATGGTGTCTTCCCCAGTGCTATCTATTTAAGATTTCCTAACAATTATATTTCTTTTACAGAAATTTTATAGTAATAGTTCCTGTAAGTTTTAACTCCTCAGATAGCTAGCTCCTTCAAAGGCTTTAATTCATATTTTTATAAAAAAGTTCTCTGCCAACATCTACAGGTTTCTCTGGAAACTCCTGTGAAAAAGGAAGGCAACTTCAACACACATTTCTAACTCATTGATATGCCAAGTTCCTTTTGGAATGATAAGTTGCCAAGCATCAAAGCACTGTAACTTGTCATCCCCAGTGAATGAGAGGAAGAGGTGGTGTGGAAAGAACATCCTGTTGTGCAAAACTTCAGTAACTAAAGTGTTGTCATCTCACATTATTTTTTTCTCATCAGTGCATCTGTTTAATCTTATACTGCCGCTGATACTACATGGTTGACTTAGATAACTAAAATCCAGCTGATCCAAAGAAGCTGGAGCAAAAGAAAAGCAGGAAAGTCTGAGTGAATTCCTTACTTCACAGTCCTAAGTGGTAACAGTAGTGCATGAGACAGTTCTGGGTCTCACAAACCCCATCTTCCAACTCCTGAAGATCTTGGAATGTTATCATGCCAATCCTGATGACTTTGCCTTAGCTCACCTATCAGAATCATGGCATTACCAGAAACAATATAGTTCTATTTTAGAAAAACACATAGTTTGAGAATATCAAGCGGTATAGGAGCAAGTTTTCATTAATTACAATACTTGAGGTCAGGCACTGTGGCTCATGCCTGTAATCCCCTCAATTTGGGAAGCCAAGGTGGGTGGATGACTTGAGCCCAGAAGTTCCAGACCAGCTTGGGCAACATAGGGAGAACTCATCTTTATAAAAAATTTTTTAAAAAAGTATTCGGGCACGTAGGCACATACCTGTAGTCCTAACTACTAGGGAGGCTGAGGTGGGAGGATCATTTCAGCTAAGAAGTTTGAAGCTACAGTAAGCCATGATCACGCCACTGCACTCTAGCCTGGGTGCAGAGTGAGCCCCTGTCCTAAAACTAAAATAAAATAAAGTTCACCTATTTATTTAAAAAAAAAACCCACGATACTTGCTTTTTATTTAAAAAAAAATGAGTTCTTGCTGTACATGTTCTCTTGCTTAATCTATACAGTAATATTCTAAAATAACATCCAATTTTAATACATGTAAATCAAAGCTTAGAGGAATAAATACTTTGCTTAAAGTTATATAGGTGGTAGGTACCTGAACTGAGATGAAAATGTAAGTCAGTTTTTGTCTTAACTTAAGGATCCTAAAACTCTTTGTTCTTTTTGCTAAAATATAGCTCAGTTTTACTCTTACAGTACTTTTGGATATTTTTGTCTTTAATTAACTATATATTGAAAGTGTTGAATATTTCATTTTAAATTCTTGAGGGAAGGGTACATTTATTACTATCAGTCTCAAATGCAAGAACTTGACAGATGTTAGCCATAATTAAGTGTTAGCATTTGTTGTGTATTTTAAGATACAAATGACAGTGATAAGCACTTTTCTTCACAAGAAAGGATGCAAAATATCTTTTGCTTTAATGGGTCATATAACCTGTTTGGGTTAGTCAGTCCCTGTGTTTGCAATGACAGCTTAGCAAATTGATAGTGCTTATCTTTATGGCTCTTTAGTTGAACTTGATTTTGATCTATTGAAATGCAAGGATTGGGCACACTAACTCCACATTGCTTCTGCACTCATGAAATATGAGTTTATCAAATATGAGAAAAGTTATTTAAAGAAACAGTGACATTGGCCTTTAAGACCATTTGAAATTCTGTATTTTTTCATAGTCTGCAACAAACTTACATCTTCCGAAACTCACTCAGAAGCAATTCTTGAGTTCTAAGGCAAATCAATAATTAGGAACTCCAATATGAAGTTTCCAAATCCTTGAACTCTTCCTAAAGAAAGGAGATATACACCCTTGATATAAAATTGAAACTTTTGTTTCTTTCCTAATAAGGGCAGGGCTGATTTTATCTTATTTGAAAAAATATTTTGATTTAGTCATTTATTTTAATAAAAACATCTAGCTAAATTCCTTCTTTGCTGTTTTCTCAAGTTTATCTTGGCTAGACAAGATTCTCTTTTCTGATGTTAGATTAAAATGTAAAATGTGGTTAATGGCACTTTCCTGCATACTGTCATCTTTAAAAAGTTAAGTTAGAGACAATGAGAAATGGGTTTAATCTTCATCTTTTCTTTAAAAATAAAACATGTTAATTATCTGTGGACATACCACATTATAAAGTTATATCATAGAGTCACAGTTTCCCAGAAGTATGTCAAGATTATACTTTAAATTGCAAAGAAAAGATTGTATCAACATAATAGATCCAATGGACTGACAGATACAATTTTATGGGATAGCTGTTAACAAGTTGTACAGTTCAAATACAACTTTTGAGTTCACTTAAACCTAGCTGTACTATGTAAAAAGACAAAGGAGGCAGTGAGAGCTTAGCTGGGTTTCAAACCCATAAAGCTGGCTCTCAACAGCATGAGTCACTCAGAGATAAAGGCATTCAGTGATTTACTTGAATCCATTTGGTGCCAGCCTGGAAAAGATTTGGGAAATTAGCAGTGTCCTCACTTTTTTTGATGGCATGGCTAAAGAAAGGCTAATTCATGAAAAGGAGAAACCCTTTTCATTTGACATTGGATTTCCTCCTAGTTCAAACACAAGTGGCATTACTAATAACACAATGTGCTGGGAGACTAGCAGGATATTGCATCCTTTAAGAATAGGCTACCATCTTGAGCATGATAACTAACTGGTGACCTGGGTAATTTTGAATCCAGAAACAATCTCATTTGACAGACTATCCCTTCTTGCTTAAAAAAAAAAAAAAAAAAAAAAAAGACGTTAATAAGAGTGCATTAATTTCCCAAGCAGCTGTGCTTTGTAATGAACTTGACAGTTTCCATTTTCACTCCATGAATGATTTATTGGCCTGGTTAGAATGTTTGATTCAGGTACATGTAGATTCTTTGTGGAACATTAGAATGATAAAGTATGCTTACAGTGAGAAAGTACATTATCTGCCATCTTTTCTCTTTGAAGATGTTGACAGTCTGACCCTTATTTGACTATTAGCGTAATTGAGAAATTGGGCTCTGTTAAGTTAACCATAAACTCATCATCCTGACACTGGGTGGTATTTGAGTATTCTCCCCAAAGACAGCACGGCCTCTTCTGAATTCAGGAAAGATGTCAGAGCTTATTTCTGGTTTATCCAGGCCCACACAGGGTCTCCTTGTCAGTGAGTGGAATGATGTAGAATGTATTCTGGGACCTTCCCAGAGATGGAATGAAAGAAACAGGAAACAGTTACTTAATGCCAAGAACTTGTCAACCCTAGACTTCAGGAAAGACCAGAAGATGATCAATCATTTACTTTCAATGCACGTTTTGTCATGTTATAACTGGAGGAGCTGTAGCCATGCTTTATGTCTTCTTTGTTGGCTTCCTTATTCAGAAAGCACCAACCTAGGGTTGATGGCTGTTCTTGCCCTCCAAGGTCGCTTCATGGCTGAAACTTGAATGTGTTTCATTGTGTCCCTAAGAGCTGCTCTTTGCTCTGTTTTCTGGTTACCAGCCTTCACAACCCGGGCAGAGTGTTTTACTTCTCCTCCTTAATGTCCTCTACACACGCAGATGATTTGCAGGAAGTATGATTCTACTTCTGGCCTTGGTTTCCCTCCCACCTAAAGTGTTTTTCTCTATAATTGGCTCAGTCTCCTGATGCATGGATTGGAGGTAAATTTATTTTAAAACCTGATTTCTGCTAGTGTGCACATATCATTCCTAGTTTAATAATAAACCTTGTTCTGTTGTTGCTCCTAGCATAATTTGTAAATTACTTCCCAGAGCCGCCTTTATTAAATGTCTGTGACCTTATTGTCAAGAAAGGCTTGACAAGCAGAAGCTGCTGCCTGGGGGCTGGAATGTCCCACTTCCTGCTCTTTCTCTCCAAGCTGAAGCATTCTATCCAAACAAAACTGAACTCAGTGCACATGTGACCCAGAGTTAGTTTGAAACGAAACTCTCTGAAGATGAAAAACTTTACACATTAACTCCTTGTTCCACTCCATCTAGTTACAGGGCTAAGACCACAAAGACGGCCTTTTAAAAAGAACCAAAATAAACAAATGGATGGCTCAAGTTGTGGATAGAAAAAACAAGCAAACAACAGCCACATATATTAGATTAACTGCTGCTGAGCTCTGACAAAATGGGAAGAAAATAAAACAATGGAGTAGTACTCTTCAAGTATATGACCCCACAGCCTTGGACACTACTCAATCCAGGTAGAGTATTTTAGTGTAAAGGAAATCAGTTATTGGACCCCAATCAAGGGTATCTATGGCGAGAAGGAGCAGAAGAATCATGTCTTCACTACAAAAATGTCATTACTACAGAACCATTTCTTCTGTTACAGAAATCATATCATTTCTTCTGTTACAGAAACCTGGAACTCATCTTGATGTTTTCCCTGTAGCCATGACTCTAGTTTTTCTATCAGTCATTTACTAAGATATAATACAGAAGGGCACAAAGCTAGATATTAAACCGAAGGTTTGCTTTCCTTCCTTTGGGAGATGAATTAACAATAAGTCGCAATACGAATGGAGACAGGAAATCACCAGCCAATCACCAAGGTGGCTTCCCTTAAAATGACAGATATAAGGAGAGAATACTCAATTTTTAAAGAGGAGTTGTCACCCAGGAGAGGAAAAAAGTTGGGAAGAGGGAAGGAGTTGGAAGGACGGTGATCTGGGGTCCATGAGGCGGTAGTGAGTACCTAGCAGGTGGCTGTGGGTAAGCCGTGAGAAGGCTGAGGACCAGAGCTATACATCCCTTGGATTCTGGCCAGGCAGGGAATGAAAATCCATGGCTGACTATGACACTGGTGGTGGTAGGGGCAGTGAGGGTGCCTTTCCCTAGGAACCTCTGTGGCAGGCCTCTGATCTGGTCTTAGTGGTAGCCATTAGAACAGTGGGTCTTGACTGGGCAGGGTTCTGAGCCAACCTTTAAGGCATAGGCAGCACTTCCCCTTTTTCAAGCTGGCCCCTCCTCCCTGTGAGATCCCTGGAACCCAGCATTAACAATGACTTCTCATGGCTAATGGGCCACAAAGCAGTGCCCAGCAAGGTAAGTACAATACAGCCTGAATTTGCACTGTTAAATGCCAGTGAGTTGGCTAAAACATAGCCACTCTATGGGAGGAATCCACCAGGATGTGCCCACATATCACTGAAGATGGGAAGCACTTCCTCACCGCAAATATTTGCTTCCATAGAGTAGGATGCTTCCTTAATTCCTGTAGTTGCTACAGAAGCTGGGGTTTGTTATCAGCTTGTATCCTTTACTCACAGGTTTCCAAGGCCAGGTTCCTAAACCACTAGTATCATTCCCTGTTGTGAGAGCTTTGACAGAGACCAAGCTAGGCAATATTCCCTTTTCCCAGACTCTAACATTTCCATAAGCATTAAGGAATCCTGAATATGCAATCAGGAAGGAATGTGATCCCTTGATGAGAGACAGAAAGGACTTCTCTTGCAGGTGGAGATAATGAGATGTTGTACATCAAGGTAAATTAATTGTACAATGGGGCAATTAACTAACTGGGGGAGGGAGGTCCTAAGGATATTGAACTTTTAGTGCTAAACTGAAAATTCCAGGCAAACCAAGATGAATGGGTCACCTGTTGCACATCAAACTGTACAGGGGAAGCACATTTTTTTCTGTATATGGAATAAAACTTTGAGTTATGCTAATTTGGAACTTCATTCATTCAAATAGGGGCTGATAAACACATACCAGACAAATTATATAATAAACATATATATAGCACACAATCAATTTAATAGGAAAAAAAAAAATCAAAGTTTCCTGCAGGCACTTATACATTGACAGAGATCTGTCAATTTAAGAGTATTCTTATGTTGTACCTTAAAGTGAGATTCAAGACTTTGAACTGGAAAGTGCTACTCTAAAATCCTTTTGTATACTGAACAGTGAATTATTAAGTTTGGATCAAAGGAAAAAAATTACAATTTGAGGTAACAAACACTGTGGAAACTGTGAAAAGAGTTTTGCTGTTTTTCCCCAGACTATTTTCTTGCTTTGGCCAGTGGAAGTGAGTATGTTTCTATCTACATTTTTTCACTTAAGAAATTTTTTTATTTCTACTCCCACTGTAGTAAGTTGAATAGTGCCCTCCCCAAAGTTTATGTAACTTAGAACTTAAAAATATGACCTTATTTAGAAATAACCTTTGCAGAAGTAACTAAAGAGGTCAAGATGGAATCATCCTAGATTTAGAGTGGGCCCTAAATCCAGTGACTGGTGTCCTTGTAAGAAGAGTAAAGGAAACAGAGACATAGAGGGAAATGCTGTGTGAAGATTGAGGCAGAGATTAGAGTTATGCGGCTGCAAGCCTAGGAAGGCCTGGGGCCACCTCCTGTGCTGGAAAGGTCAAGGAAACTTTCTTCCTACAGACTTCAAAGGGAACTCGCCCTGCTGACACCTTGATTTCAGTACTCTGGCCTCCAGAACTATGAGAGAATAAATTTCTGTTGTTTTAAGACACCAAGTCTGTGATAATTTGTTATGGAAGCCCTGGGAAACTAATACACCCACTAAATAAATGTTGAAGAAATGGTTTGCTATTGTCTGAGTTTTGGTCCAACCCTGTTCTCTGGTTTCTGGCAAGAGCAATAGGGAATAAGTTGTGGGCTCTTCATTAGGAAACACTAGCGGAAAGGTTTGGGTGCAAAACGGAGTTCAGAATTAGACATGTTGAATTTCAGCTGTCTGTGCTATATCTAAGTGATGTTGAACTGTCAATCAGATGTATCATTCTGGATTGTAGAATCCAGGTTTGGGTTGGGTATATATGTTGAGAGTTGTCTGCATACAAATGGTACATGCAACACAGAAGTGGTTGAGATTGCCTAGGACGTGAGTGGTGTGAAAGAGAAAAGAGGAGCACTTCAGACAGTTCCCCAAGGAGTCCCATCATTCAAACATGAAGTAAAGGAGAAAGAGATACCAAAGGAGACTGGGAGGGAAAAATAGAGAAGACAGAGAAAAAGGAAGTAGCATATCATTCAGGGAAGGAGGCTATTTCAAGAAGCAGAGAACATTTCCCATGTCTAATGCTGAGAAGATGTTAGGTAAAAACCAGATCAAACCTGGCCGTAGGTGTTAGCAACACAGAGGTCATCGGTGACTTAAGCAGGAGTAGTTTAGGTAGAGTGGCATTCAGATTAAAGTAGGTTGAGAAGTATATACATATGTGAAATATTTTAATACATTTTGTAAAAGGAAGAAAGAAATTCAAGATAGCAAGGCTTGCAGTTTGGCTGTGAAGGACAGTAGGACAGAAGAGCTGTGTGTGCGTGCGTGTGTGTGTGTGTGTGTGTGTGTAAGATGAAAAAGACTTAGACAAGTTTAAGTGCAGTTGAAAGGGAAGATTACCGGGGAGAATTAATGAGAGAGAATGAGTTTGAGGATACAGTGCGGGGAGAGTAGCGGTAATAGTGCAAAGGCTATATAGCAGGTGTTCACACATGTGATTCACAAGATATGTGGAAGAACTTGGCATTAGAAAGAAGGAGAGACCTTTCCTCCACTGTGACAGCAGGGAAGTTAAAGACAGGTGAGAGCAGCTGTGGACAAGCAGGTCATAGGTGTTTTTGGTGGGTGGCCAAGGCTATATTATCATCTAATATGTGTATTTTCCCGGAAAATTAAAAGACTATACATTTATTTTCTCCTAGTTTGTATTGTACACTACTTTATACTGAAATCCCTTTATCTGTCTATAATTAATTCAAATAAGGGATATGTTAGGGTAGTGACTTTTCTAAAACTTCATGCCATATTACTTGGTATATTGTGTCAGTACGCTATGCTATTCTTATAAAATAAAAAGTTCTACGGTTATATTTAGTCCTTAATTTTAAAACCTCCCACATATCCATAGAATAAAATATTTTGCTACTTTCCCAAGAGAGAAAAATTATGTTTCCCAAAGGAAAAAATATGGTATATTCATGAAAATAATTGTTTTGAGGATTTCCTTATTGACTTACACAAATTTTTAAAAATGTAAGCAGTTTTAAATAACATAATTGTTTTATGATTATTCCCAAAGCAAACTGAGTAAATATTAGAACGTAGGGCTGTTCATACATTTAAACATGGTGTAAAGCAAGTACAATGATAGATACACAGACAGTTATTAGGTAGGTGGGTGGGTAGCGAAACTCCTAACATCTATCCTGCTGCTCCTCTTACCACACACGATAAGCTGAATAAAGCAGCTGGCTGTTGATTTAACCTTTGAGTTTTCTGGCTCCTGGCATGTAAGAATTCTAACATTATGCCTGAGCAACACTGAATAATAAATCAGATACTGCTTTGAACACGTATGTGATCCCACACGTATAATTTTTTTTTTGATGAGCTGTTTTTCTTTTAACCTTAATCCTTTTAGTTTGTTATGAAATTCCTTATGGCATAATCACCCCCGGGAATGGCAAGGATGGACCATTTCCTCTCATACCCATCCCCACCCATTTTCTTTGACATGACGGTTACTGTCTGTTAATGATGTGGTAGAAATGGCAGGATGTTGGAGAATCAAGATTTAACTACTAATGAATGTCAATTCACTATTTTAATCTAGTACTTTCATTTTGATCCTGTACATGTTAGCCTTCCGATCCATGGTTCATCAGCTGTTCTATTTGAGTGTGTTACCGGGAATTACTTTACATCATTGAAGTTAAGTAAATTTTGCCATACTTTATCTCTTTATAAATCACAGTAGTTAACATAATTCACTTCAGTAATTTATTCATAGGGCAATTATATCATTATTAATGGAATAGTTATGGAGTAAGGGTTTTCTTTTAAAATCCAAGTACTCTACCTTTAAAAATATTCTCGACATTATCAGTCGTCTGATAACAAAACATTAATAACTTTTCATTTATATTTTGAAAGGTAACACTCTATCTGTATATACTTTTTCAGTTTCTGAATTTTAGTTGTGGACTTGTAATTCAAAGTTACAAAATTGTCATTTAGAGAACATTGGGCTTTATTATTGAAATGAGAAAATTAAAAAATGGTAACACAGAGAATATTATACATTTACATTTTCAGGATTAGCAAACTGGGTTCATATAGGCCCCTAAAAATGTCTGTGGAAACCGACAAACAAGCTGGAATAAGACTTTAGAGAACAAGGGTCTAAGGTTATATACAACTGACTGCAATATCTTCAGCAAATCATTCGATGTCTCTAAGCTCCTGTTTCCTGGATTATAAAATAAGATAATCAGACTAGACATTTCTTCTAATATTCTTTTTAGCTCTAACATTTTCAGGACAACCACACTTTATGGGTCAGAGAGTAGTAACTATAATGATTTATTTCTTTCAGAAAAAACATGCTCAATAAATTACTGTATTACAAAACACAGGAGGAGCCTAGCATAATAAAAAGGACACAGAATGAGTCAGACTGAGGCTGAAATTCTAGCTTCACCATTACTGGCCTTAAGCAGTTCTGCCAGTCTCCTCCCCTGTCCAGGGGGAGTGCTGTCTCTGCTTTGTTGTTTTTATCATGGAGAATTGCTATGAAGATAGAGGGGTCTAGCACAATTTAGGTGCTCAACAGGTTGTATATGTTCTTGACTCCTTTTAAAATTTCATTGAAAGTGCAAAGTATATGTGTAGTAGTCTAGGGGTATAAGATCAGTCACACAGTGTGAGAAAGAAGCATTAAAAATGACCAGAAAAAAATTCCCAAGTCATGAGATTGAGGTAAGGAGTGTCTCAATAAGGCCAGGAATCCTGTACTGGGGAAGTGGGATAATGATATTGACTCAAAGTAGAACTCCATTATACTTAGCATTATAAATACACTTTGGAATGTTAGGGAGGGAGGATCACGAGATCAGGAGTTTGAGACCAGCCTGGCCAACACAATGAAACCCCACCTCTACTAAAAATACAAAAATTAGCTGGGTGTGGTGGCAGGTGCTTGTAATCCTAGCTGCTCCGGTGGCTGAGGCAGGATAATTGCTTGAACCCGGGAGGCGGAGGTTGCAGTGAGCAGAGATCGCAACACTGTACTCCAGCCTGGCTGACAGAGCTAGACTCTGTCAGAAAGAGAGGAGAGGGGAGGGGAGGAGAGGGGAGCGGAGGGGAGAAAGAGAAATACACAACTGTAGAAAATAAGGCAAAGGGAATAGAAAAACAATATTAAAAAATTCTCAACACACAGGAAGTCAATTAACTCAACAGCAAAAATCAGCCAGGTAGGAAGGTTTGTGAAGGGAAAGCAATGGAATGAGAATTTTTTTGTGTGTTTCCAGGCATGAGCCAGGTACTTTGCCGAGTTCTCATTAATAAACTTGCCCTAAACTTTCTTGACGTCCTCTGGCTACTTTTCTCAGTACATTTTTGACATGCAAGTGCACTGGACATTTCTCCTGTGCTGTGGAAACGTGATTGCAGATCAGTCTCATCACCTCTGAGCCTGTTTTGTCCTACCTAGAGAATGCATTGTAAGGAAGTAATGATGCAATGTAAGCTGCTCCTAGGTCATCCATATTCCAAACGTGCAACCCTTTATTTTCAAATCACAATTTTAGAGTGAACCTTCCAAAGGTCTATTTGCTTGAAATAAGCTTCTCTCAAAGTGTTACAGCTATTTGTGAGAGTTCCTCAGGGATCTTGTGATCTCTGATAGTTTGCCACATTTGACTGTCAATCCTTACAGTTTCTGCTGTTTGGATCCCTTTTTTCCATTTCATTGTTGATTCTGTTGTTGTTCCCACTTTGGAGGTAATCATTTGGGAAAATGGTACTCTACAGGCACTCCTGGTCTTAGAACTGGGCAACAGTACTTGCTCCAACCTTCCTCCTGCCATGCTGCTCTCCATGGGGTACAGAATCCATTGGGCCTATTTCCCCTTTTCTAGACCATTCTCTGGGTACCCAGGACTCAAGACTCTTCTGCTTGGAAGGACTTCAGACTTCTTCTCTGGCCCATTCTGAGGCTAACGCATCCCTGTGTACAACTCTGGGGGCTCAGTGTGCAGCTAAAGGTGACTGTTTTCTGTGGGAGGGTGTGTGGAGCTTGGAAGCATGACCTGGGATATCCATACATGGTAAACAAGGCCCTTCCTCATATGAGACTGACAGAATAAGCATGGAAAAAGAGGGCTGTGGGTGACAGGCAGGAGAGGGAAGAGCGGAGGGAGAATTCTAAATTTCAACTGTCCTGCAAGTCATTATGAAGACAGATTTGTCAAGGTAGGAGGATGAGACATACTCCAGGAAATTAGGTAGTTAGTTTGATTTATCACATTTAAATATTTGGACATAGGAGTTCAAGTCTCCTTTGTACTCCCACCCAGCTCTGTGGATATTGGGGTAGGCCTGTCTGAGGTGAAGTGATCATGCTGAAGATACTTCTTCAGCACTAGGGAGGGCTCTTTTTAATTCCCCTTAGCACTGGTGACACCAGTCTGTGAGTTTAACAAGAACTCCTTGAAGACCTGGAAGTCTAATATGGAGTAACCAACAGCTATTATCTGTGGTGGTTACTTAGGACTCGCAGACACAACTGGACTGCAGAGTTCCTCACACTCCCACAGCTTCTGGGCTCATGGAGACCAGCTCAAACGCACAAATGGGAGTATCCAGACACCTCCAAACTCTAGTGCAGGCCTGTTTATTGTTGTTCCTGTTGTTTTAAATGAGGTCATACTTGTTTCATTGATTGACAGTGGCACTATCTGTTTCCTTCAGATGAGATGCCACTTCCCCCTCAGCCCCTACTTGTGTGTAACAGTGGCCTGGAAGAGATCATCGCAGTTGTTCCCCTTATTTACCAAAATCCTGATTGTTTTATCTTAAACAGCACACATCTGAGCTACTCACAGTTTGTCCAGGCAGTAGAGGACAAATCCCAGACCAATTTCCTGTCACAGTCTCACCTGCAATGGGAGGTGGGAGAAGGATGAAGTTGGTAGGTCTCTCCTGTCACAGCCTGGTCTCAATTCCTATAATCTGTGGTCCCAGCTACTCAGGAGACTGAGGCACAAGAATTGCTTGAACTTGGAAGGGAGGTTGGAGTGAGCTGGGATTGGCCACTGAACTCCAGCCTGGGCAACCGGGTAAAGACTCTATCTTGAAACAAAATAAAAGACACAAACTTTCCAAGAACTAGAATTAAAAAAAATTTTTTTTTACATTTTTTAATTTTTTCATCATTAGGCAGTCTAAATTAAGACTGGGCAGAGAAGAATTCTCTAAATCTCCAGGGCAAACTCTGCTAATAGTCTCAATTATGGAATTAAATAGAACTCAATATATCTGTCTGAAGCAGCAGCACTTTTTTATAATCTAGAGATTCCTGAAGATACGGGCTTCCAGCTATATCTTCAAGATTTTAAAAGCTCACCAAAGTCAATTCTCCCAGAGCAAAATGAGGCATAAACTGCTCACTACCCCTCTCTGCTTGGCAGTTTTCAATCTTCAGAATTATTACAATCAAATGTCCACTGTACATTATTAAACATGTGCACTACTAAAGACATTAGTGTTTTTTACTAATATGAATAATATCTGTCATGTCTGTATCATGCACCACTGTGAAGCCTGAAAGAAAAAACAGATGTCGTAATACCATCAAGCAGGAACAGCTCAAGCACATTACTGTTACACACGTGGTTTTCAAAAGCAGGTTGCAAACCATAAAAAGATCCAGAGGGTGGGTAATTCTGTTACCTTTCCCTTCCTCACTGAGGCTAGCTGTTCTGGTGAACATACTTGGATTCAATTCAGTGTGTGTTATTGAGTGTTTTCTAAGTACAAGTCAGTATGATAGGTAGTGAAACTCAATCTATCCCCCTGGCTCTAAGCAACATTTTCAATGTTACTGCTCAGCTATGTTTATACACAGCCTGGAAAACCTGTAAGAGCTCTGCTGCTGCTGAAGAACAAGGCTTTCTTTTGTTTTTCTTCACTTTCCTTAGTCATTTTACATGAACAGGGAGAAAGAATGTTAGGATCTTTCTTCATCTAACAAGTGAATTATTTCATTTTGTTTTGTTAGCATGAATACTATCTGTAAGATACAGCTATAATGGTAAAGACCAAATTTTAGAATCAGCAGACCTGTTTGCAACTCTTAACGGTTGAGTCATTTAACATCAATTCATTTCAGACTGATCATATGTCAAACTGGATTGAAAATAGGATCTATCTCATGAGAATGTTATGAAGATTAAGGGGGATAATAAATATAAAGTACTTAGCACAGTAAGGACTCAAATATTAATCATTTTAAATTAGTAATTGTATTATTTCTGAACTGGGTGCTAACGGAAATACACAGATTGTAAAATGAGATCTCTTTTGGCAAGTGTAAAATCCTTCTACACGGAATAAGCTGTACACCAGTAATGTAATTTGCCATAAGAGACATGTAGAAACTCTTTGTTATTCAGAATGCTATCTATGCAAAATATATTTGACAGATGGAAAGTGAAAAATGAATCAGTGCAGCTAAATTAGGTAGCAGACAGTACCCATATACCTTGTATAAGTGACGGGTTCAAAATAGTAGATGAATAATTGGCAATAGTAGATTTTTGTGGTAGTTACCTACAAGAGTAATCATGATTCTCCTCATGTAGTGCTATTATTATTGATCTTTCACAGAGAGTCATATTATCCATACTCATGTGCAATGGGCAAAGCTTTTCAAATTGGTTCTGTTCTAGATGTTACATGCCAGAGGTTCACTCAGCATTCAGCAAGTGGGACACAGGCAGAAAGAGACAGAGATTTCAAAGCCACAGAGACAGAGCAGTCATTCCCAGACAGTCACTAACTCCACACCCACATTCAGTAGAGAGCACTAAAGGAAAGCCTTATCAGCACTTTCGAAACTGATAAGACAGCTTTTAAGGTCTAACACTGAGCAGCTGTGAACTCAGAGATAGAGAACGTCCTGAAAAATAGTAATAAGGTCCATGATAGAAGGAAATAACATGAGTTAAAATACAGATCAAGGATTTAGAAGAGTTCTACAAATGTGGAAAGTCCTTAAGAAAAGTTAGCTTTTATTATTATTTTGTTAGGAAAAAACCAACTTAGACATATAAAACGGCAAGAGTGGAAACTGGACAGCTGAAAAATACAAAGAACTACTGGAAACTTAGAAATTTAGACCCCCAAATCATCAAAGAATATTTTATTTGTTCAAAAGAACTAATTCCTTATTAGATAGGGGTGCATGTAATACACTTGAAGAGTTTCTGTGTGGCTGATTTCATGTTTGGGTTAACTCTATAGTAATCTGCATACATAAATTATTCCTTAATTTTAAAGTTGTCATCTTTGTAAAGTTCCAACCTAAAACCCTTCCAGCTATTATTATACCCAAGAGTATCTGGATCTACTTTAGCTGTTAAAGTCTAAGGACCCACCCAGAGTGGGCAGATCAGATAAGCATGTCACCCCACAGGAAGCTGCCTTCAGTTGTTTACTGGGGGCAGGCTTTGGTATCAGTCACAGATTTTACTTAAAGATGAGATCTCTGCAGCCCTTATTCAAAGCCCTTTCACTCTTCTTTGTTCCAATTCTGTAATAAACATTTATTGGATTTCAGATATTGACAAGGCCAGAAATATGTATCTGGCCAGCCAGATGTAGTATAAGAGTGACACAGTAGCACCAGTAAAACGTCACACGCAAACTAAATGGCAAATGCAGTCGGGGGAGCTGTGAACACCTTCAAGCCCCTGAACTATGACCTGTACTTTGAGTTCTGTGTGAGGTTGAAAAACAGAAGAGTTGCCTGTTAGAGATAGTTTTGTTTTTCTGGTTTTGAAGATATAATCCTTAGATTTATAAATCACTCTGTGTAAAAGGGAGACACTGCTTTCCAGTTGTCTATCATTTGACTTACCTGAACTTTTCGAAGGCACACTCGTATACATTCTCTGTCAGTACATTGAATTTGAAATTGTTTTATAAAAGTTAATGACTCATGGGGCCATCTGTGTGACTTAAACACAATGGCAACTTATGCAAGTGGTTGCTGTGTGTCATATATTGTGCCTGCTGTGTATATTTCTTCTGATTAGTCATACATCCTGAAGCAGTTAAGGATGTCTGTGGTGAGAAATACAAATCATACCAGGACTGCTTTTAGCCTGACCTATGGTGAACTTGAATGGGTAAGGTACTCACTGGAGAGAAAATTGCTCACTGTATAGGTAGGCGTACTCCTTTCTTTCAAGGCAACAGGATACATTTAACAACGAGGAAAAGGGAGTTTATCAAATATATCCTGAGTAAGACCCTTTGGTGGCTGATCGTTTTTCAGGCTCAGTTTCTCGGCTTCTCAGATCTATCCTTTAGAAAAAAGAATAGTCCAAAAGCTGAAATTCATCAGCTTTTTAATGAACCATATCCTGTTTATGAAGGAGTCCTGGTGGAGGATGGAAACAACTTTAATTTAGGTTCTAGTAAGCAGTCTGGGATGATTTTCAGATAAACCATTAAGCCATCAACTTGTATTTAATTTGCTGTCATAAAATTTAATTACTCTTAAGCAAAACAAGTTATAATTAGATGTGATATGAAAAAATTAAAACACAGCATATTAACAAGGGAAACTGATCTCTAGCTAATAAAAGTGAGAAAAAGCACATATTGAACTTAAGGAGTGGTCTGGAAAGAGTACCAATACCTAAACAAGAAAAATTCAGTGTGGTTGTGGTAGGAGGAAAGGTAGCCAAAGAAAAGAATCCTGTGTTAATGAGCCTCTGGTCAGTGGCTGAGACTATAGAAAAGAGTAAAAAAGAAAATGAAAGTGGTCAAAGGGACTCTAGCTTATCCGCACTCACCCCATTATACAACAGATGAAGAAACTGAGGCCTCACAAGGCAAAGTGACTTGTTCAAGGGCACAAAACAAGACAATGCTATTACTAAGGCATATGTTGGTACTCTTCTTCATTGTTAGGTCACGCATAGTAAAGTATATGAGCACTGTCTTCCTACTTGGATATGAAAGGAGGAAGTTTCTAATAGTACTTAAGATTATAGGTAGACTACCAATAAAATTTGCTAAATATACATGATACTCATTTGAAATCGATTCCTTCTACCAGTAATGTCACAATTGGTAGTGTATGGAGGGATTTGTCCATCTAATCCAAATTTGTGGCAAATTTTTGAAATTTTCCTGGGAAAGAATATTTAATAAGAAAGTGATACAAACTTGAAATACAGCTTTAACAGTCAATAAATGATCTAAGTATTTTTAAATAGACTGGAAGACCGAAGAAGACATACAGATAGAAAAAAGTGTATGAAAAGGTGTTCAACATCATTTCTTACTGGGAAATTAAAAATTAAAACAACAATGAGATTATACTACATACCTATTAGAGTGGCTAAAACTCCAAAAATAGATAATACCAATTGCTGGCGAAGATGTGAAAAAAAGGAGCTCTCATTGATTGCTGGCAGAAATGCAAAATAGTCCAGCCAGTTTGGAAAGCAGTTTTGCAGTTTGCAGGAAGCTAAACACAGTCCTAACATATGAGCCAGCAATTGTTCTCCTAAGTGTTTAACCGACTAAACTGAAAACTTATGTCTACCCCAAAATCGCCAAGCAAATATTTAGAGCAGCTTTCTTCATAATTGTCCCAAACTGGAAGCAACCAGATGTTCTTCAACAGGTGAATGAATGAGAAAACAAAACTATGGTACATCCATACAACGCAACACTATTCGGTAATAAAAAGAAATGAACCATCAGGCAATGAAAAGATATGGATGAATTTTAAATGCATATTGCTATGTCAAAGAAGTCAGTCTGAAAGGCTGTATGCAGTATGATTCCAATTATATTACATTCTGGAAAAGACAAAACTACAGAGATGGAAGCAGTTCGTGATTGCCAGAGATTTGGTGTGGGAGAAGGGGAGCACAGAACAAGTGCAGCACAAGAGAAGTTTTAGAGTGATTAAAATATTCTGTATGATATAATTATGGATATGTGACACTATATATCTGTCAAAATCCATAGAAATGTACAGTACAGAGTGAAGCTTAATGTATACAAATTAAAGAAAAATCATTTATGAGATTGGGAGAATCCCAGGATGAAATGTACAATGTAATAAAGATTATAACTATATTACAAATGTGTGAAACCTCACTTTAGGTCCTATAGGGGAATGTTACTGACCTAAGTAACTGGAAATGAGTGAGGTCTGTATGACTAAAAAAGATAAATTATACATAAGCACTGTCTACTCATTGATGAAGTTGTTTCCCACAGGGATAAAACTTTTTTTTTTTTTTTAAGATGGAGTCTTGCTCTGTGGCCAGGCTGAAGTGCAGTGGCGCGATCTTGGCTCACTGCAATCTGCACCTCCCAGGTTCAAGTGATTCTCCTGTCTCAGCCTCCTGAGTATCTGGGACTACAGGTGCACATCATCACACCAAGCTAACTTTGTGTTTTTAGTAGAGATGGAGTTTCACCATGTTGGCCAGGATGGTCTCAATCCCTTGACCTTATGATCCACCTGCCTTGGTCTCCCAAAGTGCTGGAAGTATAGGTGTGAGCCACTGTGCCCAGCCAGGGATAAAAGTTTTAATGCCATTATACACATATACTGAAATTGAACAATTAAGTAAATAGATGATGAGTACTAGATGTCAGGTGTCTCACTGTTGGAAAGAGAGGTTACAGATAAACAAGGGGACTAGGCCAGAATAACCTATGTGGTAATGGATTAGTCAGAGGCATCAGTAAGAATTCATGTTTAGCTTTACATATATAAAGATGGTTACATATGGAAATATTCAGAGATATGTGAATATGTCTAGGCTAGTGTTCACACAGATATCTCACTGATGTGTCAGCTGAGAGGGCCAAGAAGCAATGATACTTTAGTAGCATGGACACTAAGCATCCAGTTCTTGGGTTCCTATACCATTCTCCAATAAAAGGAATGAGAACTTCTTGAAAGAAATGTCTGATTCTAGAACTGGAACAAGAAATACACAAGATAAGATTAGCGTATTTGTAGTGCCACAAAAAAAGGAACTACTCAGAAAAAGCCAACAAACAAACAAACACAACACAATGATAGGGATATATCAAAGGGACACAACAGCTGAATGAAAGAGTTCCAAGTGGTAAAAACTGGACAATTTAAGCAACCAAAATTTAAAAAGTAGCATCGGATTATAATTCAAAGTATAAAATAAATGTTCAAGTAGCATCAGATTATAAATCAAACTTTATCCAACCAAAATAAATAAAGTAGCATTGGATTATAATCCAAAGTATAACATAAATATTCATGTAGCATCAGATTATAATTCACAATATAAAAATTATTCAACCAAAATATATCAAGTAGCATCAGATTATAATCCAAAGTATAAAATAAATATTCATGAATCCATACTGACCTAAATATAAGATTGAATAAATAAATAATAGAGAAAGAAGAGACCATTTCCCTTGCAGAAATATTTCAAATGATTTAGGTAGTCAGTCCTCAAGGAGATACCGCATAATTTCCCAGTCCTTAAGTGGGGGCTGTGCATAGGGACACACTATCGAAGAGTACATGATAGAAAGGGGTGAGGAGAATAACTTCATAGTGGAGACAGCTGATAAACGCATCTCAACCAGGTGATCAAAATTAACACCAACAGTGCTATCAATATGTTACCATATTGATGGCAATATGCCCTTGATAGATGTGATAAAAATGGCATTTTAAATCTTTGATTTTTCTCCCAAAAACATGTAACCTCAGTTTAATAATTAGTCAAATCCCAATTGAGGGATATTTTTTAAACTATCAGACCAGTACTTTTCAAAACTAAATGTTATCAAAAACAAGGTAAGAGCCAGGTGTGGTGGCTCATGCCTATACTCCCAGCATTTTAGGAGGCTGAGGCAGGAGAATCACTTGAACCCAGGAGTTTGGCATAGTGACACCTTGTCCCTACAAAAATTTAAGAAAAATTGGCTGGGTATGGTGGTGCATGCCTGTAGTTCCAGCTACTAAGGAGGCTAAGGCAGGAAGATTGCTTGAGCAAGGGTGGTTGAGGCTGCAATGAGCCATGAATGTGTCAGTGCACTCCAGCCTGGGTAACAAAGTGAGACCCTGTCACAAAGACAAAAAACAGACAAAACCAAAACACAAGTTTGAGAAACTGACACAGCAAAGGAGACATAATGACTAAATGGTATCTTGGATGGGATCCTGACACAGAAAAGGAACATTAGGTAAAAATGAAATAAATCTGAATAAAGTATGTACTTTAGTTAATAATATATCAATATTAGTTCATTAATTATAGGAGGTTTATCATACTAATGTAAGATATTAATAATAGGGGAAACTGGGTGTAGTATATACAGAAACTCTGCACTATCTTCCCCATTTTTTTTCATATCATTCTAAAACAAGAAAAGTTTACTTAAAAAATGTGTTGGGGAAAGAGGTTCATATTAGAGTGCTGAGTTTCACATGTTTTCAGGACAAATAATGAGATTAGGTGCTCCACAATGCCCTGAATCATATGACTGGCCATCTTGATCTTGCCAACAGTTTCAAAATATTTTTTTTTCAAAGTAATTTTTTTTAGAGGTAGAGGAGTAGAAATTGTTCCTACAGGTATGCACCACTGTATTTTAAGATGGAATGGGGTGGGAAACACTATTTATTTTACTTTAATCTTGGAGGATATTAGTATCACAAAAAAAATCTATTTTTAATACCCACCTTACATGGGTATTTCTTTAGGTTTCCGTTTCCATGGATGACCAGTTTGCAACCAGGGAGCAGTTTAAAGAAGAAAAATCTTGACATTTTCTAAACTGGGAAATGCAACTATGTATAACTTAATGATGGGCATATACTCTGAGAAATGTACCATTAGGCAATTTGGCCCTTGCGAGCATCATAGAGTGCACTTACATAAACCTAGATGGTACAGCCATCTATATAACTAGGCTATATTGTATAGTCTATTCCTCCTAGGTTCCAAACCTTTACAGCATGTTACTATACTGAATACTGTATTCAATTGTGACCCAATGGTATTTATGTATCTAAACATAGAAAAGGTACATTAAAAATTCAGTATCATCATCTTATGGGACCACCATTACACATGTGGCTCATCACTAACTGAAATGTTGTTATGCAGCATTCTACTATACTACACACTGAGTCTTTAAGATTTTCCATGCTGGAATCTTTCTAAAATGATACATTCTCAGCACATTCAATTGTTCAGGGACAGACTGTCTAGTTTGTAAATTCTGCATTTCTTTTGCTTTCTTCATTACCTCTCTGCCAGTCTCTCATTAGGTGGACAAAATATTATTTTTACAGAATAAAAAGTATAGAGCATCAAAACTATTATTCAAAATGGGCTTCTTGAACTATCTGCAGATTTGATTTTTATATGCAATTTTTCCCACTTAATGCACTATCACTTGGTCATATCTGGGCATATTTACGGATCCTCAGAATTGAGATCGTTAGCAGAAAGCAGTCCTGGAAAGCAGATTGTGCATGGTTTGGAATCTCCTGTCCTTTTTTTTTCACTCTGACCAAGTCACACTTACTCATGGCTTTGGGTTTATTGATTCACTTAACTTTGTGCTCAGAACTGATGCTGACTTCAAATGTGATCTGGTCATCAGGTTGCCAGTATCTGATATGATACTTTACCAATTTAGAGATGGATGAATCATCAGTATCATTTCCTCCCATACCTGAATCCTGCTTGGAGGCCTTGGCCTCAAATACTCCTTTTATAGTCTCTTACAGGAGAAAATAAGCGGCAAAGTCTTGGGCCATTTAATGAATTTATAACATGTTTGAGAGTAAGGGAAACAAAGAGGTTTTTACAAAAGTTGGGCCAATCTGTAAATGCAGTACTGGTCAAATTCCAGCAAACTTAAACTAGATGGCACACATACTAAATATCCTGCAGTTTCAGTTTTCTTAATTACAAGCAACAGGGTGTCTGTTGAGTTCACGACACAATTATTTTACTTACCATCATTCTCTGTCTTATTTCTGTATATACTCTATGTCAGTCTTTCAAATACACTATTCTTCAATATCTTGTGCTAGTCTGCTCTCATATCACTTTTGCAACATCTCACTAGACCATTGAGCACACACTGATGCCACTGGAACGTTTTCTATAGTGTGAGTGTGTATGTGTTTGAGTGTGAGTGGGTGTGCATGTCAGGAGGGAGCAGTTTCTTTCATAGGCCAACAGAAAAGAAAGGCTCTTAGCTTTGTGGAGAGAATTTCAGTTCTTTTGGTCAAAGGAAAGGAAAGTTGCTGGGGCAAGCTTCTTTTTAAAATGACACACTAACTTCCCAATGAAGTCAGATAAGAAAATTTACAATGAAGGGTGAGCTTCACATAGCCAGGTAGCCAATGGAGGCCAGGTGAAAGGTTGGCTATGCTTTTCCGCTATAGAGATCATGAGCTAAGAAAGTCAGCAAGTCAGCTGTCTTGTGAAATTACCTCTACTATGGCACAGGGTCTTGGTACACAGGAGGCAAGAGGATAAGGGAAGTGAATGAATGAGAAGGGTAGGTGGCTATGACTCTGTTTCATGAGTCTTTCTTTGCTTAGATATCTTGTGTCATGTGTGACGGGGCAGCAAAATTTAGAGAGAGTTTTTAAAAAGTCGGATAAAAAGTCGAATAGCTGTTAGTTTTCTGGGACTGCCGTAACAGAGTACCACAAACCTGGGGTCTTAGAACAACAGAAATGTATTATCTCACAATTCTGGAGGCCGGAAGTCTGAAATCAAGGTGTTGGCAAGGCCATACTCCTTTCAAGGGCATTAGTGAAGGTTCTGTTCTAAGCCCCTCTCCTAGCGTCTCGGAGCTCCTTGGCTTATGGCAGTATAACTTCAATCTTTACAGGATGATTCTGTGTACATGTCTCTGTCTCTGTGTCCAAATTTCCCCTTTATATAAAGGCATGATTCATATTGGTTAAGGGGCCCACAGCACTCCAGTATAACTTCATCTTAACTGCATCTGCAACAACGCTATTTCCAAATAAGATCACATTCTGAATTTTTACACACACTGAATGTGAGTCCCCCACTGGGGGATGGAACTCCAGTGTGTGAATTTTTACACAGTTCAACTCATAAGAACGTCAAACTATATACAGACACTTGGCAATTATCCTGAAAACAGCAATTCTTTGAGTTGATGGGTCTCAGTGCTAAGAGCTTTTCCTCTTTGATTTGTGAAATAATTAAACCAGTGTTCTGGCCAGGACATGTTGAAATCATAACAATGGCATGAATTTGAGCTGGATATAATTGTAAATATTTTCGAAGGGTAAATTGTCTCTTTAGAAATAACCCATTTGTTTATCAAAATATTCATTTTCTTACTTCGATGCAACTGCCATTTCCTTTAGTGTACTTCCAATATGCTTCCTGAATAATTCTGTATCCTGATTTTCCCTATAACTTAATGAAAGTGCTTGAGGAGGGGTCAGTTAGAAGCAACGGAGCATATGGTGATTTTATGATCAATAAACTATGTAGAATAAGGATTCTCTGATTTTTTTCCCTGATGCTTTGGTCCTTGCTGAAACTTTGCTTTTCTTAAAATGTGAGGAGAAAAAACAATTTTAGTTGTTTTGTGTAAGATAGAGCCATTTCAGAATTAATTCTGCATTGAATTAGAACCTCTAGAGCAGCTAACACATCTAGTAGACTGGAGATCTCTGATTCTCTACTACGTTTTAATAGTTACATGTTTACTTTACTCTAAAAATGAATCCATCAAAGGTTTCCCATTGTGAACATGCTTATTGTTAATTAACAATAGAATGTAACATACAATAAAGAAAAAGTATGGGCTGGGCAAAAGTGTTCAACTGTTACTTTTTAAAGAAACTAGAGTCTGAATAGGAAGTGAATCATACTTTTAATTTTTTTAAAACTTCACAACAAACCCAGAATTCTATTTTACTTCACTAAGAGAAAGTCTGAGAACCTTGATATTCTCCAGAGCATATAACAGATGCAGTGATAATTCTAAGCCTTAGACATTTGGCATAGTTGAGGTTTTACAACAAGGTATTCTGGCAGAAGAGAGAAGACCCTAATGAGCAAAGTACCCTTGTTAACCTTTAAAGTATTGTCCTTTTGGATCCCTTGAGGTTTTTTAACAGACACAACATTTGTTTAGATCATTTCAGTTCTACAACTTGACATCTTTCCAAAACTGGCTTCAAGGTCTTATTTATTTTATCCTCCAAATGAGCCTAGTAAAGGAGAAACATAACTGCATTGTTGAAAATCATCCATTTGTGAACTTCCTCTGTCTCTTTTCCCATAAAATACGATTTAGTACTTAAGCTCTTTCTTTCAATAATGTACGCTAAAGCATTTTCCATCAATGCCACATTTCCCTTCGTGGGTTACAAATAAGGGTGGCTGTGTGAAATAAGACGGTATCTGACATTGTGGCCTGGAACTTCCTCTTTCCTAGTTTTTGCACAGCTGCGAGGCTGAGAGTTAAACAAAGAGAATGGGACAGTAAGACCTGGTGAGGGAGGCACGTGCAGCCTGGTGTGACACTGGCTGCCCCAAGTTTGGAAGGACCTCAGGAGACCCATTTTATTCTAGGTCCAGGAGGAGACTGGCCTCTACTTGCTTTAGATATAGACTTCAGGGATGGAGCAAGGAGGGTCTGAAGTTTACAGGGGAAGGCAAGGATTTTGTAGCTCTTAGGAGCTTTGTTATTACTATCAGGGAGTATGCCAAGCTCAGCACCCTTTTTCTTGGGAGTCAGTCTGCATACTCTTTTCCCTGCTGCCAACTTGCCCAAGGAAGGCCTATGCCACAGGCTACTAAGTAACAATTTGCCAAATATACTAATTTCCTTTTGGTTATTTGTTCTCTAGAAGTCCAGCATTTCTGAAATAACTAAAATTTCACTGTCTGGAAATTATCACACAAACATTTATATTTCCTTCTCTCTTCATTATGAGGTTAAGAAAGTACATATATTAGAAGAGTTTTACCTCCATGGCATTTGCTGCTTATACTCTATTTTGCAGTAATAATTGTAGAGAATATGGACAGTAGAAGAACCCCCACACACACACACACATCAGAACAAATAATATTATTAAAGATTAACCCTTGCAGAGAAAAAAAAATGCTTATACACTATCGGTGGTTGTATAAATTAGTTCAACCATTGTGGAAAGCAGTGTGACAATTCCTCAAAAGGCTAAAAACAGAACTACCTTAACCCAGCAATCCCATTACAGGGTATATACCCCAAGGAATATAAATTGTTCTATCATAAAGACACATGCATGTGTAAGTTCACTGTAGCACTGTCCACAATAGTAAAGACATAGTATCAACCTAAATGCCAATCAATGATAGATCAGATAAAGAAAATGTGATACATATTCACCATGGAATACTATGCAGCCATAAACGAGAATGAGATCATGTCCTTTGCAGGAACATGGCTGGAGCTAAAAGCCATTATCCTTTGCAAACTAACACAGGAACAGAAAACCAAATACCACATGTTCTCACTTATAAGTGATGAGAACACATGGACACATAGAGGGGAACAATATACACTGGGGCTTACTGGAGGGTGGAAGGTGAGAGGAGGAAGAGGATTAAGAAAAATAGTTAATAAGTACAAGGCTTAACAAGTGGGTGACAAAATGATCAGTATAATAAACCCCCATGATGTGGTTTTACCTATTCAACAAAGCTGCACAGGTACTCCTGAACTTAAGAGTTAAAAAAAAAAAAGATTAACCTTTACTGAGTGCTTCCTCTGTACCAGACAGTGAGTTTTAAGCATTGCACATGTATTATTTTAGCCTTCAAAATAGCTCAAAGAGGTAGGTTTGAGAGGTTAGGTGTCTGACAGGTCATACAGTTTTGTATGCATGACCCATCAAACTTACCCTTATCCCATTATTTAGAATTGGGTTAAAACCTATGTCTACCTTTACAGAGTCAAGTTCTTAATTGTGCTACATATTGGCTACCATTCTTTCACTGTCCCATTTAGTCTGTGATGGGAATAGAACAGGAGCATAGGAAGAAAATGAATAGTTACAAATCAACTCAGTAAATAGTCATTTGAATGTGTGTACTGTCTACCTGACTATAAATTGTGATTTGCTAGAGTTCTGGGTTGTGAATGCTTGCTACCATGATTCATGAGTACATAATTACCGAACACTGTTAAATCTAGCCAGGATAATCTGTCCTTTGATGAACACAAGTGTGAGAGAGAGAGATCTTAGGCTGGTTTCTGGATTAAGACTTCCTGAGATCTGAACCTCAAACATTTGTCCAACTTCCTTACTATGTGCATCCCCAATCTGAAGCCCAAATGACTCTTAGGCAGAATCGACTGGTTCAGTAAGCATCTTTCCACTGGCTGTGGGTTTGGGTGCCTATGCTCTGCCCTAAAGCATCCACAACTGATTTCTACTCTTGAAGTCTGGGGGTTAGACACGAGCTGGTCCTGAACTCAGGTAGTGAACTCCGTCTGGCTTGAATCTTCCTATAGGAACAAAAACCAACATAGAATTTGGAAACTGAGTGCTGTACAATGCAGAATTGATTGGCTACTATATCACAAATGAAAAATGACACCTGGATGCCCTGAGATTATTCAGACCTCTATTTTTCTTCAAAGAAAAGTAATTTTTATTTGCTGTTTAGAAATGCACTTTTATTAAATAGTAATGATTTTTTTAAAAATACAGATTATATAAAAACAAAAATATAAACCATAATTCCATTGCCCAAAGATGAACGCTAACATGTCTATTAACATCCAGCCTTTTATTCTAGTTTTATTAGAGAGAAGTGTGTTTACATTAAAAAAATTATTTGCACCTTATTAATTGGTCCTTAGTACATATTTGTTTAGTAAATAAAAAATTAACATTAGATTCTGACAGTTATTTTTTCAGAGGAATTTTTAAATAAAAAATTATAGTGTTATCCCTATAATGAGATACACATTTCATAATAAAATTATTTACTTTGGGATAGATGTGGTGGCACACGCCTGTAATCCCAGCACTTTGGGAGGACAAGGCATGTCAATCAGGAGGCCAGGAGCTCAAGACCAGCCTGGCCAAGATGGTGAAACCCCGTCTCTACTAAAAATACAAAATTTAGCCAGATGTGGTGGCAGGCACGTGTAATCCTAGCTACTCGGGAGGCTGAGGCAGAGAATTGCTTGAAACCAGGAGGCAGAGGTTGCAGTGAGCAGACCACATGCCACTGCTCTCCAGCCTAGGTGACAGAGCAAGCCTCTATCTGAAAAAATAAAAATTATTTACTTGAATCCAAATACCATTGTGAGAGTAATTTGGCACCAACAATTTCACATTATTAAAAGAATATTAATGTGGTCAGTTTAGTCAGGCGTGGTTTGTTTTTTAGGACTCCTCTGATGTAATGAATATTTTGCGTGTTGATGGTAATAGTAATTCCTGACATGTACCTACTGCTTAGAATACATCAGGAAAATTTCTAATTGCTCTCCATTTATTAACTAATTTAATATTCAAAACTGCAATAAGATTAGCTACAGGTTACAGAGGAAGAAACTAAGCGAGTTTGCTCCAGGTCACACAGTTAATGAGTAGTGGAACTAGGTATGAACCCAGGCAGCCTGGGTCCAAAACCTTTGAGTATAGCTACTACACTATAACAGGGCACTCTTCCAGGCCTATTACAGCATGATTTCCCTTTCTGGAATCTTTTATGTTAATTAATCATTAGTCAATTTCAGTATATTTTCACTAGGTGTTACATTTAATGTACTTTTGAGAGCAAGTAACAGAAAATATTACTCAAACTGGCTTAAACCAGTGGTTCTCAAACTTTAGTCTGCATCAGAATCCCCTGAGGGCATCTTAAAGCACTGATTGCTGAGCTCCACCCTAAGTTTCTGATTCCACTTTTCTGGAATAGGGCTTTAGATTTTATATTTGAACAGATTCCCTGATGAAGCTGATGTTTCTGGTCTAGTACTATAATTTGAGAAAACTCACTGGCCTTAGTCAAGATTTATCCCTTAGGCTGGCTTAATATAATTTCTACAGGTTTATTCCTCTGCCTCTCTCTTAGCTATTATCTCCTCTGTGTTTCTGCCTCATCTTCAAACAGTAGCAAGATGACTGCAGCAGTTTTAAGCCTTGAATCTATGCACAGAAGTATCCAACAAAGGAGAACCCAGGTATTTCAGCAATTTTTATAAGAAGAGAGAAATTCCTTTATCAACAACTTTGAAAACTTTCTTTGGGTCTTGACCTACATTAGATTTCCTGTCCTTGAACAAATTCTAATGGGCAGGAGAGCTCTGCTTATTGATTGGCTTAGGCTTAGAGGGAGAAAGAGAACTTTTCTATTTAACCTCCTTTCTACTATTTAGGTTCAAAGCACATTTTTTTAAAGAGCATTTCTTTTTTCAGGCAAAATCTTCAGAATCTATCTTTGAAAAACTGTATACTATAAAATTTTACCTTCCCAAGTCAACTTTAAAGCTAATACTTTAAGTTTATATATTAATAACAATATTTACAATGATAGAACAAATACATGTGTTTAAGCAGTACCTTTACACATAATGCTGAACAAGATTTTTCTCCTAAATACCTATCTATATCCAAAGTCTTACTGTAGCTACGAAGAGGTCATTGATTTGTAGAGTGCCTGCAAAATGCTAGGAGCTGCACTTCACTGCATTGTCCAATTTTATCTGCTTGCCAACCTTCATAATTGGTCCATATTATCATCTATGTTTTGCAGATAAGGGCTATAAAGCATCTATGCTATAACAGTAGATATCTAATTTAACTTAAATGAATATAACAATTCATTTTTCTTGAAACTATATAATGTCTACCCTGGTATACTACATAATTGTTTCAGAAATTATCCCTATGAGGTACTTATCAAAAATAACTAATCTTAAGGGAGCTATGCTGACATACGGTGTTGTTTTCATATCTAGCTTAATTAAATTTAAATGTCTATACTTAAGTATTTATTATGCCTAAGATATTATGTATCATGCATAAAACACACATAATATATGTTTATTTTACACATACATACAATATGTGTATGTGTGTATACAGAGAGAGAGAGAAAAAAAATCTCTTACTATAACACTGGCTCATAGAAAGTACCCTATAATAATGTTAGCTTATATTTTATTCAGTGTAACAGCTATTTATTGAGGAACTATTGGCTATGAAGTATTATTCAAGGAAATGAGTAGATATTCATATATACTGCCATTAAACATTGTATATTAAACACTACTCCTTTAACATAGGCTCTTCTTAATATACTCATTACAGAGGTAATTTCTCAAGCAAATTAATCGTGTAACTTGTTTCTTGATAACAGCACAGGGAGTTAAGACTGCCAAAATCAACAGCATATTTCAAAGGCTTCCAGGCTCTCTGTAACAAAGGCTGAGTAAGCCATGACTCATAATCGGGAAACTTCTATTTGAGGGCCTGATTATCTTTCTTCATATCTGGGGTGTGGGAAAGACTGGTAGCAGTGGGCAGCAGGCTAGGGAGGAGTTCCGTTCTGTTTCCAGGGCCACAAAGGGAGCAAGAAGCACATAGTGAAAGTTCTCTGGAGTAGTTTTTTCTCTTTCAAGGAAGCCCTAGAGATACACAGAGTGATCTGAAAACATATTTGGGACAACTGAGCTGTTAGAATTCATGATTTACTCCAGTATCTGGTTAAATCAGTCATGTACCATCATCCAGGAGTCAACTAGCCTCTGTCTTGCACCAAACCACGCTGGATTGCTTGCTGCTTCAGTCTGCATGTTTTATTTATTTACGTGGGCAGGAGGAAGGAGGAGTAGGGTTGGAAGAGGGAGAAGGGTGAGGGGAGGTATGTTTTTAAGGCTCCATTTTGAACCTGCACATAATATAATTGAAAGAGAATGGTTTTTCAGTTGCCCAGAAACGCATCTAAATTTTGGCTATCATGTACTATTGTGTGGCCTTGGGTAATGCCTTAACATTTCTGAATCACAGTTTCCTGTTGTTTAAGACAGTGACATTATCTACATAGTGGATTTGTTGTAAAAAATTAATTAGAGTGCAAGTGAAAAAGAGCCATGGCAATGGCTGGCACATAGTAAACTCTCAAAAAATAAAATGAGGAATAAATAAATGAAGTGAGTTGGTGTTATGCTAAACAATCAAAATATGTAAAATGACTCTGTAATTTATATCCCAAAGATGTTTTTGAGAATAAAAGAATCACTGTTAATAATTAGCTCAGGGCCAGGTACAGGCTCATGCCTATAATCCCAGCACTTTGGAAGGCCAAGATAAGCAGATCACTTGAGCTCAGGAGTTCAAGACTAGCCTGGGGAACAGAGCAAAACCTCATCTCTACCAAAAATGTGGTGGCACACCTCTGTAGTCCCAGCTACTTGGGGCTCTGAGATGGGAAGATCACTGGAGCCTGGGAGGCAGAGATTACAGTGAGTGGAGATCAGAACTCTGCACTACAGCCTGGGCAACAGTGTGATACCCTGTCTCAAACAAGCAAACAAAAAATTAGCTCAGAACAACAGACCAAACAAGCACTGTCCTGGACAAACCTGAATGCTCATTCTAATTATAATCATGCTGCTCTATTGATGGGGCTAAAGGTAGGAGTCAGAAGTTGTTATTTCTTGAGATCATAATTTTGCAATCACATAACATTTCTCTAGGTTTTTCACAGACACTTAATGGTTAGCATTGGATCATGCATGCAACATAGTCTGTGATAAGCGAAAGGACAGACAAAAATACATGGAGGACCCAGTTTTCTTCTTCCCCTAAATTAGAAAAAACCTAAATTTCACTTTTCCCCCTAAACTAAAAAAAGAAAAAAAACTAAATATCCCTCTTGCCTGAACAGCAACTGCAATGCTTAGACCCCACCAAAATACCGCTTAGCTCAGACATCACAGAAATGTCCCCAGAGTTGGTGGGCTGAAGGCAGGGAGGAAACTTTTCATAAAATTTTGCTTTGCAATTCCAAAATTTAAACTCATGATCTAGAAAGCATTTCCTCTTTCCTGTTGTTGTGTAATCCGGGATATACTTTTATGATATACTCAATGGCATTCAAGACAATGACTAAAATCAGAGGCAATATAATATGGTTATATATCCTAATTCCTATTTTATATGGCACAAATAGTCCTGCCATTCTCCTAAAGAAAGATACTTTTAAAAATTGGAGGCTAAAAAGGAGAAATGTGATCATTTTAAACACTTCGTATTTTGTAAAATTTTCATTATTAAACGTGGGAAAAGAGAAAAACATTGTATAAAACAGATACATTAAAAATCCGGCATTATCTCTTTATTTTGAAGATTGATCCTGAACTGTCTTAACTTTTGCTGTTAAATCCTGACTTTTCTAACAAATCAAGAGGAGGCACTTTGAGCCTCAATCCAAGAAATTGGGCCTTACCATTTACGTTTTAGGAAAGAAGTCTAGGAAAAGTCAAGCAAAAAGGCTGGGTGCTGCTACACTGACACCTGGCAACTCTCCGACTCACAAAAGTGCACCTGGGCAGATCCTTTATTGGTTCATTCATTCACTTAACAGGACTTTAACATGCTCCTACTAAGTGTCATGTTCCAGGCCAAATGCTGGAGATTCAAGCACAGTCATGCCATTTCCAGGCTTAACGTCCAATGAGGCAGATAGCATTGCTATCTAGAATTACTAGAAAATGAAACCAAGATTAATGATAGAGGAAGCTCAAGACACTATGGAAGCCCATAGAGGTCTATGGGTCAGGAAAGTCTCTCTGAATATATGATCTTTTTCCTGAGTAAGGTGAGTAGGAATTGGTTATTTTATACTAGAAATGGTGTCCAAGGCAGGAAGGACATCTGTGGGGGAGGGGAAGAAAGAGGTTGGTGTGAGGATCTGAAAATAGATAAGTATGGCTAGAATGAGGGCACTCAGTCACCATGAGGCTAAAGAGGCAAGCAAGGGCACAATTATAGAGGCTTTGAAAGTCATATTAGGAGTTCAGGCTTTACCCTGTTCATAGCTGGGGAGTTTCTAAACATTGAGTGATTTTATGAAGAAGGTTGACAGGATTAGGTGTGCATTTTATAGAGAGAATTCTGGCTTCAGAAGATCCATTAGAGACTGACATAATGGTCAGGATCAAAGTTAATAGCAATTTCTACAAAGACATTGTTAGTGGAAACAGAGAAATTTAGGAAGGAATATTAACAGAATGTGGTGATTCCTGAGTAGGTGGTGATGTCCCTAATGACATGGAGAATATGTAAGGAGAAGAAGGGGGTTTAGAGGGTGGTGATACCCATTTTAAACAGTTGAATGTGAAATGTCCTTAACATATTCAAGTGGAGATTTCCAACAGAAAGTTGATTATATGGGCCAAGGGCTCAGGAGAGCATGATGAACCATATTTAGAGTCTGGGGAGTCATTAGGGTATAAATGGCCTTGGAAGCCCAGGAAGTAGATGAGACACCCTGAGGACAGTAGGCCGAATGAGAGTAGAAGTGGGTCAAGGACAATATCCCAGGGAACATCAACAAATAAATGGACAGGAGGGCTGCTCTTGTATTTCTCTGGTCCTGAGGTTTCAAAAGGTCTTCATAACAACAGGCAGCATGTGACCACGATCTAAATGGTGATAAGATGAAGTGTCTGATATTATGCATGGGGTTAGAGTGTCAGTCAATATCTACTGGTAGTTCTAAAACTAGATTCCAACTTGAGAAAAATAAATTCTTGCTGTCCCCTGGATAGGAAGAGGACTCACTGTGTCTGACTGTGTCATCGATGTTTCTGCAGTTCCTTTGCTTTTCTTTCCCTTCTTTGGTAGTGCTCCATCCAGCACATGCTGGCCTGGCAACATTCCAGGCATAAACAACTTGAAGACTGCCCTCAGTTTATTCTTACATAATATTCTCACTCATATTATAGGAAAAGGAAGTTTTATGATAGGGGTAGTTGGAAAATAAAGTATCTGCTTACTCTAGCCATGAACTATAATTAGAAAGACCAAAAATACCTTAAGTGGTAATTCAAGACTCACTTTTCTCAAGAATCTCATAAAAATTAAGGAATGCAAAGGTCCTGACAAAAGTTTTTAAATGTACACTGACAACGAATAGACGCTCTTATTTTTCTGTTTCCAATCTGCATCACATCTGCTTATACACACTGTTTCTTCATTCGAACAGACAAATCTTAGAATCAGGACATACTAAATCTGAAAGGATCTCAAAGAGAGCCTGAGCCTCTAACCCAAGCCCTCTCCCCACTGGCACCTTGCCTATTTTCTAGATGAGAAACATGAGGTGCTGGGATAATGACACTTAGAACTTTTGCATGTTGCTGTATATTTAAATAGTAATGTTTACACTCAAGAGAAAATGAGTGAATCACACTGGTTAATATCCTCAGCTCTTGGAATTGACCATCTGGGTTTGACCTTGGGCAAATTACTGAACTTTTCATTTCTACCTTCTGCACCTATAAAATTAGTTAATGATAATGTCTATTCACAGATGTTGTTACATAATTCTCCATAGGTTTCTCCCATTTCTGCCTGTCTTTAGAGCAGAAATACTGACAATTTTGGTTTCAGACTATCCTTTTAAAGATGTTAGTATAGCAAACTGCCTTGAAAGATACAGATAGTATTTGCCTCCAGAGCAAAGGGCAGGTGTGCTGACTGTCTAGCATAATAAAGATAATATCTCCCTTTGGGGCAAAGGTGAGCATACATCCTGCCTTTTGGAAATATTTGGGTTCCCTAATCTCAGGATTTCTGTCCTGTAACAGTACTATCTCAAAATGTAGGCATCATCTGGCCCTCAGAGAATGGGTACAAATGGTGGTACTCTAGTATTCCTGATGTGAATACAAATTTGAACATCCCTAATCGCAAAATTCAAAATCCAAAATGCTCCAAAATTTGAAATGTTTTGAGTGCTGACATACCACCACATCTGGGAAATTGCACACCTGACCTCGTGTGATGAGCCACAGTCAAAATGCAGTAAGAACTTTGTTTCATGCACACATTTTTAGAAAATACTTTGTAAAATTACCTTCAGGCTATGTGTATAAGATATATGTGAAGCAGAAGTGCATTTAGTGTTTAGACTTTGGTCCCCTCCTCAAGATATCTCCTTACATCCATCCAAATATTCCAAAATCTGAAAACATCCAAAATCTGAAACATTTCTTGTCTCAAGCATTTCAGATAAGACATATTCAACCTATAATAAAGTCCCTGTCTCTGACCCAGGACTCTCAGATCTTTTGCCAGGTCCATGCATTTGTGACGATCTAGCATGGTAGCTTACATGTCGGGTAAAATCTCAGACTCTTCACAGCTCTTTGCAATAGATTTTGGTAAGAAATCGGTAGACAAACATAAAGAGCTTAGGAGAGTTTTGGTAAGAAATCGGTAGACAAACATAAAGAGTTTTTGGCACAGAGCAACCGAAGACTGGTTAAATCAGTCCTACCCCTTCAATAAGTCACTCATCAACAGCCTCATTGTAACTGTCTGCTTTTGGGTAGAATGTGAAATTTTATATATATATAAAATATGAAGATAATAAACTTTTCCAACTTTTCTTATTTCCCCCTCTCCAACTCTCCCTGCCTCACTACTCACACATTTGAACACCATGTTTTCAATTATGGGAAAGTTAAAATCAATATGTAGTTTGACCAATGTTTGAGCAATGCTGTTTCTGAAAAGGTTCAAAGTTTTCTCCATTATCATCAACTCATTTTGTTATTTCTCTTTCTGATTCACTACATCAGCTCTTTTAAAACACTGGGAACCTTTTTTCTGATACGTCTTCTATGCTATTTCCAGAGTTCTGTTTTCTATCTGTAAGCCTGTCAAACATATTAGTTCTATCTTTTAAAAATAATGTTTCACCTGATATTTTTTTCTATACTATAACTCAAAATTTTGATAAATCAGCATGACCTTTATCATTCTTTATCAACACTTACTGTTGCCTCCCTGAAGCAAAAGGAAGTAACTAGACATAGGTATTGTGCTGAATGATCACGATGTGGGGCCTATATCTTGACTTATACCCAGCTGGAGTACTTGATGACCCACTTTACGTAAGTTTAGGGATTTCACTCCCCCACCTACTCCCCCACAATGTCTCCAGATCTTTCGAATGCTGATTTTGCCATGATCTTTGGTCATTATCAGTTTAGACAGACAGGGGCTTTGTCTTTAGCTGGCCGCTGTTAAAACACCATAGTCAAGGAAGATGATTATTAGAAGAACTACTTATCAACTAGAGTTCCAAGAGCATCAGCATTTTACTGAGCAGGGAGGAAACATGAAGTAAGGGAAGAGTGTGTCAGGAGTGAGATTTGTACCTTGGCAGAACACAGGAGGGCCTGATACTAGAGAGGTCTAGAGTTTGGCAATGTATGGGAACTTGGAAGTATTTTTCTCCATACATGTCCATCAATGGGGAAAACACTTGAAGGATTAAAATGGTAAGAGGTAGACTCTGCCTTTAAAGTACTTCTAGTCTAGCTGGGGAAATTCAGCCCACAAAGCTAGGTAGAACACTGTACATAATTATATTATGTGGTATAGACATAACTATAAATATAGACAAGGCTATTTTCTTTAGACAGGACTGTTAAGACTTCAAAGGAGGGAGACATTCGTAACTCAGGATTATTGACAGCTTTCTCTGGAAATGGCAATGAAAAATTAAAGAGGAGAAAGTAGAGCAGTCAAAGAAGGGAATAGCAATGTACACTCCGCCCGTACAAGGGGTTGTGTGGAAGCAGTAACCAAAAGGTGAAGCAAAACAGTTTCCACCACAATTTGGCTTTGAACTGGGGACACCTTAGAAAGGAGACTTGGAGTTTGTGTGTGGCCATGACTCATACAAAACTCCGTCATTCAATTCCTATATTTGTAAAAACAAATTAAATGGAATTTGCTTGTTACTCTCCTAATTTGTGATGTGTTTGGCTCCATTAGGTTATAGCAGGCATTGCCTGAAAGCATCTATTATATGTCAATTTTGGCATAGTATTAAGGACTGAATTAATAGAACTCTATAAGCTCTATTCTTGCCCTGTAGTTGATTATAATATTATAATCAGATATCCTAACGAAACACTGATAATGGGAATATCATTAGAACATTCTTTGTAAATTGACTGGAAATGAGTGGCCTGTACTATAATACTGTACATTCAGTTACTCTGTCCTTATTCCTCAGCCTTTTTTTTTTTCTCTAAATTCTTAATTATTCTCAAACATTCTGAGTAAATCTTGGCAGAAAGTTTAGCAAGCTATATCTAGGAGGTAGTAAAAGAATCACATTTCAGGATGTGGGAAATCCTGCATTTGGCCTTTCTGGATCCTGAAGAGATGCTGCTTTAAGGAGTCATGACCAGCTCTACTCTTGGAAAAATTTTGCAGGTAATTGCCAATAGTATGTATGTTACAACAGGACCAGAGTTTTCAAAGTGAATGCAATTGGTGAAAATGAGTATTTCAAAATAATATGAACTAAAGAATTCATGGAATTTAGACCCACTGCTAATATTTCAAATAGCAGCTTTATTTTTCCCTCAAAGAAGCCATTGCCAACGTTGGCATGTAGAAATCAACAGTTAATTTAAAAAAAAAAAACTCATTCGCTTGAATCATGGAGTAATAATTACAACAACCAGAGCTGGCTCCTTACAATTTTGACTTGTTTTGCTGTTTGATGTAGAATTTTGGATAACCTTTGGATTCAATGCAGTAAAGAATTATTTTGTGCAGTGAAGTCTATAAAGAACAGGCTTGACTTAAAAATAATTCACTGGCTTAAAAAGAGTCACTTACAATTTATTTGGCAGTAAATAAGGCACGATGCTATTGCTTATGATTTTTGTTATCTGGGTTTTTTTCTTGGTGAAAAGAGATGTTGAATAAGAATTTCTTTCTTACAAAACCTTTTGTATTATTAACGTAATTGACTAGGATTTGAAATTCTATGAAAACAAATGCCCTGTCACCAGTTCTTGGTTTGAATATGTGTATTTATTTAGTGCTTACTTAAGGATTTAGGATCTTGCTCACTATTGCTCTTTAGGATAACTTTGAAGAAAATATTGTTGTATGAAACCATGGATGGTATTAACGTAGCTAATATCCTGGCTGTTTAATGAATACTTTTATGATTCTTGATACTTTATAAATACATAAGCCTCATTAATTTTTTTCCATTTTATTTTCTTAGGTAGAATTTTCTCTTTTGAAAAGTATTAAGACGAAAATGATCAGAGTACCATAACAAGGGAGGATGACGGTATAAAGTGTGGGAAGAGGGTCAGTAGGTATTTTCTCTAGACATTAAGGAGATAATGTGCTAGACACTTCCTGGCACTTAGTTAGGGCTTTGATGTATTGTTTTTCGTTGACTGATATGCTAAGGAAATGGTTGCCTTTCACTGTCAGAAGTGAACATAGGATGTGAAAAGCAAATAAGGCCTGAAAGGGCAGCTTATATGGTAGCGTTTTAAATTCTTTCCGTCTCTGGGCACCCCTCTTCCCCACAGCTTGTTTTATAAAGGCCTATAGTATGGTGAAGATTCAGGAGTTAGGAATAATGGGCCTCTGACCAGGGGAAAAGAGAAAAGGAAGATCTGAAATGAAGATGGGGCTCCCAGTTGGAAGCAAAAGTATACTTCTGAGGAAGGTAGTATAATCTCAGATTTGAGAAATCCGTAGTACTAAAGAGGGAAAAAATACGTCAGAGAAGTACAGCTGGAAGCTGGGGCTTTGGATCCAAATGGTACACGTCATTGGCTTTTCCAATATCAGCGATGTGCTCCCAGCTCATGGCAGGGAAGAGTCCTGAGGAATTCTGATCATTACTTCCTCACGCTGGGATAGCTTGAACTCTGAGGAGATAAAGCAGGCACTATTTGCTGATACTGTATACCCCTAAACTCTTTGATCACTTTTTTTCAGTCCCCTGATGGGGTAATTAGTAATAGTAATTCCTAATTACCCCAGAACTAGGAACACAGCCTAATTCCTCTTTAAAAAAAAAGATTCTAATGCCAGCCTCATAATTAATTGGATATCTAAAATGTAGGCTAACGGTCTCTGTGTGTTTCAATTTCCTCTTTTAATAAATAATCTCTACTGATGTCCTGTGTTAAGATTAAAGATACACAACACTTTTAGAGAAATAAGGCATGAGATCTGTATCTGAGTTAGTTCACTTTATTTTATGCTTAGCATGGAAAGAATCTCAGACAAAGCACCTTTGTGCAATTCTGATGCATCGGCCATCAGAAAAGTAAATCTTCAGGATTTGTTCTTATATTTATTTGTGGGAGGGTGTTGAGGGAGGGGCAGAGAGTGCAGGAAATAAAAAGGGGACCAAATAAAGTGAAATGACTGTGAAGAAGACCAAAGGGTATTTTTCTTATGATTACCTTAAGCCTCATCTAGGAATGTGCTTCTGCTTTCTACATTGAAATAAAATGGATGTTTAAAGGGATCTTTCTGTCTTATAACATAGTTATTTATGTCAGTGTCATGTCTCTTCTTATTTACCTACAAACTCCTTGAGGACAGAGCCATGTCTCGTATTTTCTATTTTACAAGACACATCATAGAGATATTCACATGTAAAGAGTCAATAAACATCTAGTGTGTGGATATTATCAGCAGATAATATCGATTTTGCCAGTTGCTGTATGGAAATAAATATCTAGTCACACGCTATATAATAATAGTGGTGGGTACAGATCATAAAAGGGGATTAGATAAATGGGTCAGCAGGATGTGGCTTCCATTTTCAAAAAGTACTTTGAATGGTAAAGACTTTTTTTTTTTCTTTTTTTTTTTTGAGATGATGTCTCCCTCTGTCACTAGAGTGTAGTGCTGCCATCTTGGCTTACTGCAACATTCCTCTCCAGGGTCCAGGCAATTCTTCTGCCTCAGCCTCCCAAATAGCTGGGCTTACGGACATCCACACAACCACACCCAGCTAATTTTGTAATTTTAGTAGAGTCAGGATTTCACCATGTTGGCTAGGCTGGTATCAAACTCCCAGTCTCAGGTAATCCACTCACCTCGGCCTCCCAAAGTGCTGGGATCACAGGGATAAGCCACTGCACCCTGCTGGTAAGGACAAAATTTTAAGAACTGCTAAAGATTCATCATTTATATCTGGCCGTCATTCAAACGTCTGTGCTTTTTTTGTTTGTTTGTAATTAGGGCCCACTATCATTCTCAAAATATATGTTCCTTAATAACTCCCTCTATGTTTCATCATCTTTAGGACAAAGAATGCCAGCTCTCTTTAAAGCAGTGTTTTGAAATACAGTCTGTGAGGTAATTATAGATGTAAAATTGTATCTCCTAGCTCAAAGAGAACTGTTGAAAGAAAGGTAGATGCTTTGTTTTTCTAGAATGTCAGTGTCATTATTTTCACAGTATACTTTTGAGAAACACTAATTGTGAAAGAAAAGCACCTCAGAAGGTAAAGTTGATGGTTTAAATTCTTACGCCCATTGTGTTCTGAAGAACATAATTAATTGGAAGATAATGAGAGGCTGAATAGTAGAGACATTAAACTTCTTCACAGAGCCAGTGACATGATTCTGAATTGAACTTTCAAAATATGATAGAAGGTGTAGTATGCTTTAGACAGAAAACCACAGGGTGACTGGGAAAATACGAGATACGAACAAGGGTCACAGTAGCATTCTAGTGAAGTTTCCACGAATCCAAACTGTCAGAATAAGCAAGGTTCCTACCCACACTGATAAACATGCACTTGTAGATGGCATTCCATTCTTTGAGGCAGAGTTAAATAGTATGTTTATTATTGTCTGGAAAGGGATGGCAGTGTAAAATGTGACAATTTGGTCCATTTAAAGAAATCAAACCTAAACTTGTAGCTGTCCATCCTTTTTCGATAGGTTTAATAATGAAACCACTTTGTGGGCAACCCTTAAGACATGGAAACTGTTATTTGCACTATGGATAAGTTTCAAGAAAAAAATGAAGCTATGGTTTAAAAATCAAGAAAGAACTGTCAACTTCAGGACCTAGATTTCTTTATACCTGTGTAATGTACTTTTGAGTTTTTTGAGGGGAAGGGGAATTTGGAATTTTATCCTTTTCTTGTTATCATTGGCCCTTCCATCTCACCTCATTGCTGCTAGGAAAATTACATGGTTAGGCTGGGTGCAATGGCTTACCCCTGTAATCCCGGCACTTTGGAAGGCTGGAAAACAGGAGGATTGCTTGAGCACTTAAGTTTGAGACCAGCCTGGGCACCATAATGAAAACCTCCTTTCTACAAAAAATTTAACAACAAAAAAGAAGCTGTGGGCAAGATGGTGCACACCTATAGTCCCAACTACTGAGGAAGCTGAGGCAGGAGGGTTACTTGAACCCAGGAGGCTGAGGCTGCAGTGAGCTATGATCATGCCACTGTACTCCACCCTGGGTGACAGACAAGACCATGTCTCAAAATAAAATAAAAAATAACATGGTCACATGATATTAATGATAGTGATGTGGAGCTTCCTTTGAGGACATTTAACTTTGGGGCAAAATTGAGGTTGAGTTATATGACTCAAGATGCAGATAGGGAGAAGGGTTGGTGGCAGTGAGAATATTGCTCTTAGGAAACAAGTTGGGGAGAGCAGCTTGAATCTGAGAAATATCCAGAAGATAGGCCTTGCCAAAGCCACAGAACTATTTGCAATGGCAGAAACTGGAGCTGAGGTCGTCTACATAGCTACTGACAGGTTAGTGGGTGGATACTGGGTAGGAAGGGAGGTGTCTTGGTTTCACACTTAGAGATTCTATGTGAGGAGATTTCATAACAGAATATTTTCCTGAAGGAAATTACTGCTGCTATATATGTAGTACAGTATGAAACAAAGGTACTGAGTAATTATTAGTTCAGTGAATAAGAGTGAATGAATAGAGTTTCCCCCCCCATGGTAGTTGTTTTCTATTAGGATAAGTTTATGTAGTCCATGTAAGTGTATTTCAATTTATCTATTATGATAAATTCATACAGTCAATCCATATATATATATATATATATATACATGTAGAATGTAACAAATATTTTCATTGACTTTCTACATGTTATGTTACATTGCCTAGGAGTTCAATATGGATAACACTATAAAGGGAAACTATTTAGAGTTTTAAATCAGTGATTTAAAGCCAGGATTTTACAAACACTAGTAACAGTCATAACTTTCATTTGAGTGCTGACCAAGTCTCATATACTTTGCTGAGCCTTGTACATGTATCATGTCTTTTTGTGTTCACAGAAAAAAAAACAATGAGGTTAGTATAAGCATCTCCCTTGTACACAGGAAACAGACTCAGTTTGCTAAAGCATATGCTGAAAATTGCACAGCTAGTAAGGAACAGAGCAGGGAGTTACATTCAGAGCAGTCTGACTCCAAGTCACATGATCTTTTTTAAAAATTGTACTATTTTATGGGGTACATGTGTAATTTTGTTACAAGCACAGATTGCATAATGATTAAGCCAGGACTTTTAGGGTATCTATCACTCACATGACGTACATTATACCCATTAACCACTTTATCATCATCATCTTTGCTCCAAGCCCCTCACCATTTTGAGCCTCCATTATCTATAATTCTACTCTATGTCCATGTGAATACTTTTTAATATCTATTTTTGAGAACATTTACTTGTCTTTCTGTGCTTGACTTGTTTTACTTAAGATAATGACCTTCAGCTCCATCTTTGCTCCTGCAAGGATATGATTTCATTTTTTATGGCTAAATAGTATTCCATTGTGTGTATGTGTGTGGTATACACACATATATATACATATACACATATTTTACAAAAGAAACAGAAACTCAGATTATTAAAGCATATGCTGAAAATTGCACAGCTAGTAAGGGACAGAGAAAGGGGTTACATTCAGAGTAGTCTAATTCAAGATGTGTATGTGTGTGTGTGTGTGTGTGTACACCACACACATGTACATTTTTGAGACAGGGTCTCACTGTGTCATGAAGGCTGGAGTGCAGTGGCACAAACATGGCTCACTGCAGCCTTGATCTCTTGGGCTCAAGCAATCCTACTGAGTAGCCAGGACTACAGGTGCATGGCACTAGGCCCAACTAATTTTTTTTTATTTTTTCAAGAGAGAGGTTCTCACTATATTCCCCAGGCTGGTCTCGAACTCCTGGCCACAAGCAATCCTCCATCTTGGCCTCACAAATTATTGGGATTACAGGCATAAGTTACCATACCTGACCTCCATTACACATACACATACACATACACCAGATTTTCTCTATCTGTTCATCTGTCAACAGACATTTAGTTTGATTACATATCTTTCCTGTTGTGAACAGTGCTATAACTGCAGGTATCTTTTTGATATATTTATTTCTTTTTTCTTTAGTAAGATACTCAGTAATGGGATTGCTAGATCAAATGGTAGTTCTATTTTATTTGTTTTCATTCTTTGAGAAATTTCCATACTATTTTCCATAGAGGCTGTACTAATTTACATTCCCACCAATAATTTAACAGTTCATTTTATCTGCATCCTCACCAACATTTACTATTTTTTGTCTTTTTAATAACAGTCATTACAACTGAGGTAAGATGATATCTTATTGTGGTTTTGATTTGATTTTCCTGATGGTTAGTGATCTCGGTATTTTTTCATATATCTGTTGGCCCTTTGTGTGTCCTCTTTTGAAAAATGTCTATTTATGTTCTTTGCCCACTTTGTAATTAAACTGGTTTTGTGAGTGTTGTTGAGTTCCTTGTATGTTCTGGATATTAGTCTCCTGTTGGATGGTTGCAAATATTTTCTCCAATTCAACAGGTAGTCTCTTCACTCTGTTATTTCTTTTTTCTGTGCAAAAGCTTAAGTATCATTTGCTTATTTTTGTTTCTGTTGTTTATGCTTTTAAGGTCTTAGTCATAAATTCTTTGCCTAGACCAGTGCCCAGAAGAGTTTTCTGTAGGTTTTCTCCTTATAATGTTAGTTTTGGGTCTTACATTTAAGTCTTTAATCCATCTTGAATTGATTTTTGTACATGGTGAAGTAGGGGTCCAGTTTTATTTTTCTGCATGTGGCTATCTAATTTTCTCAGCACCATATATTGAAGAGGATATTCTTTCCCCAGCGTATGTTCTTCTTGGCTTTGTCAAAGATCAGTTGGCTATAAACATTCCAAGGTATGCATTCTTAAACCTAAATTATCTTATAAATATAGTCAATGAATATTTAAAAATTTTTTGAAACATAGGCCCATTTAAAAATATGAAAAAGCTATAGTTCCCTCCCCACGATTAAGTATACATATGTACATTGATATATAATTTCCAGGTATATGGACACACATACTGCCACACCTCCCATTATGAACTCCATGTTATTCCTATAAATACTATCCTTAAGAAGGCAGAAAATCTACAAAATTATGTTGAGAAATGGAAAGCAATATGAAAATTACAATAAAAAGATTTCTGAAAGCCTCACCACAGAAATAGACAAATAATAAGAGGAAAATTTAGGGGCACTGAACTTGAGAGTAGTTGCATGTTCAAACATGGAATTTGCTGCACCAATATTTCAAACACTTACAAATCTTTCCTAAAGTGTTCACAGAGTTAAATTGCAGAAAGTTTCTTCTCCCCTTGATCCTTTCCCCTTCTTCAGTCATCCTATACACCCTCCTTTCTCCTTGCTTCTTTGAATCCCTCAAGTATTTAGTGCCTACTACACATCAGGTACTCTTTTGGGTATTTGTGATATACCGACAAAAAGAAAAAAGGAAAAACAGAGGGACAAAAATCACTATCTTCCAGGAGTTTATATTGTAGTGGGAAGGCAAATGATAAAAAGAAATCTACGAAAGAAAATATATATTATGTTAGAAAGTGATAAATGCTATGGGGAAAAAATAGGGTAAATTAGGGATATAAGAATTACAGGTTGCAATTTAAAAGAGGATGGTCCAGGATAGCTTCACTGAGAAGAGCATATTTGGGCAAAGATTTGAAGGAATTAACCATGTGACTTTTGGAGAGAAGACTGTTCTAGACAGAGGGCATAGCTAATGTCTAAGTTCAAGGCAAGAGGGTGCTTGATATGTTTCAGGCACAGTGAGGAGGCCGTGGAGCTCACATGGAGTGAGTGAAGAGGTAGAACTGGAAGATGAGATCACAAAGGTAAGGGGTGGAACAAAACACAGGGTCAAGGTGGCCTCATAAAGCCTTTCATGTTTACACTGAGAAAAAATGGATAATCAATGTAGATTTTGAGCACAGTGGCATAATCTGAAATAGGATTTAAATGAATCACCCTAGCTGCTGTTTTAAAAACACCGTAGCAGGCAAGGGTAGAAGTTACAAAATCTGTTAGGAGGCTTTTTAATAATCTAGGTGAGGAAGAATGACAGATCATAAGTAGAACCGAATAGTTGAATTCTTAATATATTTTGCCATAAAAGTTTTTACTGCTATATATTTCTCTCTAAGCACTGCTTTAGCTGCATCCCACAAACTGATTTGTTATGCTTTAATTTCATTTAATTCAAAATTATTTCTAATTTCTCTTGTAATTTCCTCCTTTGACAAATGGGTTATTTAGAAATAATTGGTCATATTTTCTAATATCTGGAGATTTTCTATATATCATTTTGAGAAGTCTCAAACATTTTATATTATTTCAATTAATTTAAGTATATTGATGTATTAAGATTTGTTGTATGACCCAGAAGATGGTCATTCTTAATGAATGATTTATATTAACTTGAAAAAAAAGTGTACTCTACAGTAAAGTGTTCTATATATATATAAGGTCAAACTGATAGATAATGTTCAGGTTTTCTATATCCTCCATGATTTTCTTTCTTTTTGTCCTATCAATTCCTGCAAGAATAGTGTTGTAATCTTCAACCATAACTGTGGATTTGCCTTATTTTTATCAATTTTTGCTTCATGTGTTTTTAAGTCCTATTGCTAGATGTGTACACATGTGGAATGATAATTTTTTTTTTTGGATAACCAATCCCTTTATCATTATGAAATAGCCCTCTTTTTCATATCCCCAGTAAATTTCATTAAATCTACTTCAGTTATTAATATAGCTACTCTTGTTTTCTTTCTTTTTTTTTTTTTGAGACAGAGACTGTCGCCAGGCTGGAGTGCAGTGGTGTGATCTCAGCTCACTGCAACCTCCGCCTCCTGGGTTCAAGCAGTTCTCCTGCCTCAGCCTTCCAAGTAGCTCGGACTACAGGTGCATGCCACCATACCCAGCTAATTTTTGTATTTTTTAGTACAGATGGGGTTTCACCATTTTGGCCAGGATGGTCTTGATCTCTTAACCTTGTGATCCAACTGCCTCAGCCTCCCAAAGTGCTGAGACTACAGGCGTGAGCCACCGCGCCCAGCCCCGTTTTGTTTTAATTAGTTTTAATGGTGTATCTTTTCCTGTCTCTTTACTTTGTACTTATGTCTTATATTTAAAATAAATTCCTGGTAGTATACAGTTGCATCCTGCTTTTTAAAAATCTAATTTGACAATATATATCTTGAAATTAATGTGTTTACATTGTTTACATTTAATTATTTAGGTTTGATTCAATTATCACCTTACTAGCTTTTCCTAATATTCCATCTGTTCTTAGTTTCGTTTTTCCTATTTTTACTTTCACCTTCTTATGGATTTTTAAAATTCTATCTTATCTTTCTATATATATTTTAGTTATTTCTGTATGTTTTAAAATATACATGTTTAATTAATCAGGATATACCTTAATACTACTTCATATGTAGTATAAGAACCTTAAAATGGTATATACCCAATTCCTTCCTCCCAACTTTGGTGCAATTTTTTTCACATATTTCACTTTTACATTTGAAATAAATATATAATGCATTACAAGGTAAAGTAAGAACATTTTTTATTACCTTGATTTATTTAACTTGCAGCACTCGTCATTTCTTTATACAGATCCAGGTTTATGGTTGCTCTAAAATTCCTCTTGACTGAAGAACTTCTTGAATTTGAAATGTAAACCTATGGGATTTCCAGACATATTAGATATAACCACTGAAGGAAAACTCAAAGATGACCTTATAGTAGAGATGATGATAAATCACAATGATCATAGCAAATAATTAAAATAATTATTTAGGAAAAGATACTGATATAAAAACAAGTTCAGCTCTAAAAGAGGAAAACCACTTGATACACCAAATGTATTTTGTCATCTAGATATTTGCTATGAATTTTTCTGCCCCTCAAAGTTCAAATTTCAATGACCTACAGAAGTTCAAGGTTTTTTCATGATAATTTTCAAGGAGGTAGAGGAGGGATTAGATTCTGTGTGTGACTCCTATATTGACAGATGCATAACTCCGCTCCTCCACCTCAGTCTGGATACAAAACTCAGTTCCTTCACTGGTTTCGACAAGAAATCTACTCTTCTGTTATGCTAAAGCCCTATTAACCTCAGTAGGGAAGGCACCAGGTTCAAGAGGCCTAAGAAGAGACCCAGAGCAAGCAAAGAAGTCATGGGACTTTATTAAAGGCTCAGGGAAGAGTTCAGTGGTGGCAGGCTGGACAGGAGAACCTCCTTACATGCAGAAATGTTCCAGAGGCAGTGAGCTAGACAAGATAACTGCCTTACCTGCAGTCCAGTGGCAGCTAGCTGGACAACAGCACCACACGGCCCAGTGGTAGTGGGCTGGGAAGGAAAATGGCAACCACTTACAAACAGCATGCAGTTGATACAGCATTTTCACTTAACACCCTCCACCTGATGACCTCTACCTGGCAGCCTTCATTTAACCCAGAAGGAACTCAGGGCCTCAATCCCCTGTACAGCCTGTGTTCCACAGGATGGGCCAGAGCTCAGATGTTTATCGTGGATAAAGAACAAATGTCTGAGTTAGCCACTCCCGGATTCCCAAGCTCAGAACACATATTCAGATAAGACTGTCCTACTGGCTTATTCTAAGGGTATGCTTAAGTTATTGCTATCAGGTGCATTTACCCTATATCCTCTTCACACACTACCCTCCTTATACGTTTATCAGTTTTTCTTAACTCATTTTCATTCCCTCTTGTGATCTTTGTTCCCTTCCTATGAAATTTCTTCCTGTGAGTTCCAAATCCTTTCCCTTATTTTAGGCAGAATACATATCTCCTATACTCAGCATTATACACAACCTCTTAAGGAGGTTATCAGAATAAAGGAGGCAAGCCAGGCATGGTGGCTCACACCTGTAATCCCAGCACTTTGAGAGACTGAGGCAAGAGGATCACTTGAGGCTAAGAGTTTGAGATCAGCCTGCACAACATAGTGAGATCCCCGATCTCTACCAAAAAATATATATTTTTTAAATGAAGTTATGATTGTATCACTGCATCCAGCATGGGCCACCCTGTTTCTAAAAAGATAAATAAAAAATGCATTAGGATCATCCCTTTTTAGAGATTCTGCTTTATAAATATACCCTATTGGCACAGGTAAAGTTTCCCAGGGATTTGCATGCAGGAAGTTTATTAGAAGTGCTTTCAAAAGCTGTATCTGAAGGTGCAAGAAAAACAACACAGGGCAGAGGCAGAAGTGAAATGAGATATGGTTGAAACATTTGCCTTAGCCAATGCCACAGGGATCTCACAAGGCTGAAATGCTCCTACAAAGATGTCCGTCATTAAGGAATCAATCACTGGATATGGGCTGCCCCAACGAATTGGGCAGAGATGTGGGCAAGGCAGCTTCCTTTAGCTGAGAGCAATTTCCAGAGTTGGACACAGCCTCGAGTTGTCAGAGCCAATACCTCAGGTATCTGAAGTGTGCCCTGATCATGAAGGGGATCTGGGAGGTGTTCCAATGTATACACTACAATCCACCTCGTGCCATTCCATTCCACTAGCCTCATATTGTATGTTCTCCCCACGAGAGAACGACGCTTCCAAAATTGTAGTTTGTCTCCTACTTACAATTTTGGAAAAGTTTTAAGAGGAAGCTTAGTGTGACAAGCTACAATGTCAGCCCTTTCCCCATCCCCCTCCTTCTTCCCAACCCCTTGCCATTATCCTACCCCTATCCCTACCCCTCCAGCTATTCTCTAGATTGCACCTGATATTTATAGTCTCTCCCATCTACTAAGCCCATCTTCTAGATTCCCCTCACCCTTAACTATCTTATCTGCTCATCTTGGTTGCTTACCTGGTGGGACGACCCAGACTCTTCTCCCTGACGAGGTCTGAGCCCCTAGTTGCTATGCCTTTCTCAGTATTAACTTCTACATGTGTCCATTTACCACTAAAATTGGTCAGGAGAATACCAAGGGTCCTCCTCTCTCTCCCCCGAGATGACCTGAGCATCTTTATGTTCAGGCCTCCCCCTACCATGAACTCCATTTGCCTGTTAAATACTCTTCTGCTCCACTTTGAAAGATCCCATTGGTAACTATTAGGAAAAAGTGGATTTTCATTTACTGCCTTTATGTTATTACTTCAACCTGGAATTTCCCTCCTATTCCTCCACCCGCAACGCTCCATGAAATACTTTTTATGATCCAACTCAAATCTTTCAGGAAGCGGGAAGTTAATAAAAAGAGTCTCCATGAAGAAACTCCTGTCAAAAATATATCTTGGCCGGGCGCGGTGGCTCACGCCTGTAATCCCAGAACTTTGGGAGGCCAAGGTGGGCGGATCACAAGTTCACGAGATCGAGACCATCCTGGCCAACGTGGTGAAACCCCATCTCTACTACAAAAATACAAAAATTAGCTGGTTTTGGTGGCGCACGCCTGTAGTCCCAGCTACTTGGGAGGCTGAGGCAGGAGAATTGCTTGAACCCAGAAGACAGAGATTGCAGTGAGCCAAGATTGCACCACTACACTCCAGCCTGGTGCCTGGTGACACAGAAAGACTCTGTCTCAAAAAAAAAAAAATATATATATATATATATATATATATATATGTATGTATATATATGTACATACACATATATATATCTTCCCTCCTCTGAAATCTTTAATGGTAGAGCTCACATTTTGCTATCTTTATATCGCTGCACAAAGCACACAGCAGGTGCATAAAGTGGATGAATAAATGTCTTAGCACCTTGCATTTGGGACACACAGCCTTGTATTATACTTTGGAGTCATTTATCTGTCCTGTAAGTTTAAAATCTCCTTGAAGTCAGAAACCAGGTCACAATTCTTATTTTTATTGCATCTTGCAAAGTGTCTCTACATCAAGTTAGAACCAAAACATTTCAGTTAACGTGTTAAAGGAATTACTGTTAACCCAGGACACATGAGAAGAGAAGCCTGACTCATGCTGTAATTACAGGAATAGACTCCGTCTCTTCTTTGGGGTTTTCTGCAGGTGCAGTGGCTCTTTAGAGGTGTCCTTAACAGAGGCATGGAGGACAAACTTTTGTTCTCTGCATTGCCTAGGCATTGGATGTGCTGTGTGTGCCAGGGAGAGCAGATAGCCCTGGGCGAGACAGCTTCCTTCACCTAAGGGCAGTGCCTCAAGTAGGACACAGCTGTGAGCCCTCAGCATCCAAAATTCCAGTCAACTAGTACAGTGACTACCTTGATTCTAAAAGGGTATCGGGGTAGCACACGACAGCATTAAATATAGCATCCCTGAGTGGGAAAAACCCAGACACTGGTCATATTTCATGAAAATACTCTTCTTGAGGCATGGGGGGGACAGAAAACATGGAATTTACCTGTAGCACCCAAGCCTCACCCTCCTCCTCTGATCCCAGAAAAGTCCCTTTTCTCTTTGGGGATTTGGACTGGCCCTTGAGGTATTGATTTCTGGCTCTGTTCTATCACTTGGATACTGGGAAATTTTCTCCTCCTTACCTGCACAGTGCTAGTAATCATACAAGTACTGCCACTATGTCAGCCCAATCAGGAGGCATCTCCTCACATTAGCAGATATCCCATGACATGTGAATTGTCGGGGGCTATACAATTGTTCCTAAAGATCATAGCAGTAGAAAACATGGGGCCTGAAAAATACAATTCTCTTCAGTATATTCTACCAACTTCTACTCTCAGAATCAAGGCTTACTTCTGGTTTAATAACACCTACATACAGGGAAGGTGCATCAGCTTCTTCTCTGTCCCTGGCTGCATGATCTCTGCCTCCTACAAGAAGGATCCAGAATATCTATGGGGAATTTTGCTTGCAGGACTGACCTATATACTTGGTTTCTCCTTGTTTTTTACTTCAATTTCCAGATCGCTATGGAAAGTCTCCCATGATAAGTATCATTTCCTAGAAAATACTGATGTTTTCTATAATCAAATTTGAAGAGGAGGAGGGAAGATACTTTCCTTTCACCTGGAAACTCTATACATTTTCTTGAATGTGCACCACACACACGGGAACCACCTAAGTTAAATGTGATTTGTAAGTAGACGGTCACAGGTGTTCTCTCTGTGGTCAGATCTGATAAACTAAAAGTAAATTAACAATTCCAGTCTCTCCCTAGGGCTCCCCACTTTTTCTGGGTTTCAGGCCAGAGCAGAGGTTAGAGAACATTTCTTGGGACCCTACTTGCAGGGAAGTCCCATTTCTTGGGACCCTACCTGCCTGGGAAGACTGTTAAACCAGCATCATCATCATCAATTTCCAAGTCTCAGCTGAAAGCTTCAGATAAATTTGGTTTGGTTGCATAAAGACATTGGTCATCCTTTTCTCCTCTTGTGTCAAGATTTGCTAACTAGGAGAATTTAGATCTCCCATGAGTTCTAAAGCTTCTCTTATAATGCCTTACTGTACATTGCTCTTGTAGTAACATGCTTCAGCTAAACCTGATTTTCCAAACTGTTCAATAGCACGTTGTCATATGGCTTATTGCAAAATGCTCTAGTATCAACACATATCCAGAGAGCTTTTCTCCTTCCTGTTGGTACATGGTGGGCAAGTGGATTTACGAGTTCCAGCAGCTCTTCACAGTATCAAGTATGCTTTTTGATGCTGTCAAGGATTCCATCAATGAGGTGAAGCCCTGGCAGGACTGACAGCATGTGTATCTCCTAATGCCAGGCCCTATAACCTTTCTTTTGATTTCCTTCACACTCCTGATTCTGAAACCTACCACAACTGCAATATAGGATGTTCTCTTCAAACTCAAAAATCCTTCTGTCTGTTCCCTGAACTGAACTGCCTGAGAATGTGTTTAGCTAATGATCAACAGGTAGTTCTCCTAAGGCTGCAATGCTTAACCTGATAAGTGATTCAACAGATCAGAGGGACTCTCCACAAATGCATCTTGGTAGCAATCTTTGATCAGGCAAAGCACGCTTCTTCCACAATGAATGTTGTATTTTAGAGGATGCTGAGGTAAACGTCTAAAAAAGACCCTCACCTGCAACTTGAGGTTTTGGGAGGTTATGTAATGGTATGATACCTCATTTAGCTTAAAATATTCAGTGTTAACAGCATGTTCACATGTAAAAATTAATGGCACAGTTGATCTCAGAGTAGATCTCTACCTTGGGCTCTCTACGAGTCTGCTATAAAATTATTCTTTAAGATTTTTAGAAAGATAATATTTAACATTGAGAGTCTTTGAGGCACATCTTGAAAATTCACAGAAGGCCTTTTGAAAGAGTTTATGAGATATTACCTTAAATCCTTCTAATGTCTTAAGGAAAGATTTTACAGTCACACACTTGAATGCATATTTATCCTGGGACCATGTTTTCTGACAACATTCTGGATTTGATTTTTTACCCAGGGTTCTTTCTTATCTTTGAGAGTCATCTTCTGGGAGAGATTAGAGATAAAAAAGTTTTATTTCTGAACTCAGCAAATTCTGGCCCACTTCTATTTGTTTTCATTCTGTTCGAAAAATGAGTAATTTCTTCTTTAGCTTATAACCCTTTACCTTCATTTTATGATGTTCAGCTTAAATAAACTACTTGTCATTTTCAACACTTAGTCTAGAAATATCCTTAGCCAGATCAATTAATTCATTAGGTACATTTCTATTTTTACAGGTGACAGATCTCCTAAACTTTCCACCACTACAGATCCAAAGGCTCCTGTCTTCCAGGCTCAGATAACATTTCACTCACTTTTCTTTAAGCCTTTACTGACACCATCTTTGAGGCTCACTGGTCCTTTAAACACTTTACTTCCAAGAAGTAATAACCTGTTACTCTTGCTACATAGCAAATCTACCCAAAACCTATTTGTGTAACACAGAATTTATTTTGTCTTGCTCATGATTTTGTTTAACAAATTTTGGGAAGGGCTCCACTGGACAGATCCTACCTCAAGCCTCTCTTGCAGTGTTAGTCAAATGTTGGCTAGGGCTATAATCATCTGAAGGCTTGACTGGGCTGGATATCCAAGGCTCACTCTCATGGCCTGCAGTTGACATTAGCTGCTAACCAGGGTGCCCACAGTGGCCTGTAAGCACAGCTTAGCTTCTTCATATCACGGCAGCTTCTGGTAGGGGGACTTCTTAAATGGCAACTCAGAATCCCATATGTGAACATTCTCATGAACAAGGTAGAAGCCATATCACCTTTTATGATCTAGCTTTAGAAATCATATAGCAACATTTGTCCCTAACTCTATTACTTAGGGTAGCTATAAACACACTCAGATTTAAAGTGAGGGAATGTGTATTCACTTCTCAGTTTAAGAAATGTCTAAAAATGTTGCGGCCACTTTTAAAAGCCCACCACAGGGTGCCTTGCTGTTAGGCTTTCTCGTGTATTACCAGCCGTGTGATAGTACCAGACACATATGGGATGTTCTATGAGTGTTTGTTGAAGAAGACATGCATTTTGGTAGAGAAAGAAAAGGAATTCTGTGAGTGATACTAAAATTAGTAAGGCACCATGTGAGGTCTCTTTCTCTTGGCTCTTCAAGACGAGAAGAGACACTACTTTTGGCTCCCTTGCATGATGTAATCACCTGTCTGTGTAAAGGTAATGGATTGACTGGTGTTCTGCTCTTGTTTTTTTTTTTTTTTGCTGTTATTGTTTGTTTTTTCATTTTTTGACCATTCTAGGCCTAAGAGAGACCCCTAGATTGCTGTATTAGTCTGTTTTCATACTGCTGTAAAGAAAGACCTGAGACTGGGTAATTTATAAACAAAAGAGATTTAATTGACTCAAAATTCTGTATGGCTGGGGAAGCCACAGGAAATTTATAATCATGGTGGAAGGCAAAGGGGAAGCAAAGCACATCTTATCTCTCCTGATGTCAGGAGAGATAAAGGGAGCAAGAGGGGAAGTGCTACACTTTAAAACCATCAGCTCTAGTGAGAACTCATTATCACCAGAACAGCAAGGGAGGAATCTGCCCCCATGATCCAATCATCTTCTACCAGGCTCCTCCTAAGACACATGGGGATTAAAATTCAAGATGAGATTTGGGTGGGGACACAGAGCCAAACCATATCAATTGCCAAATCTTTTATTTGTATTTTTGAAAAGAAGTCAGATGTCCACACTCCAAGAAGATGTGGGGTTATGATCATCTGGTAGCAACCTCAAGTAACATATGGCAATTAAGTGATCTGGAAGAAGTATGGATGCTCTTCAGGTCCTCTGTTCCAGGAAGCAACTTTGGCCACACAGTTATATGACTAAATGTCTTCTTTTGTTCTATGTTAGTCTGAGTATCATAAAGTGTCTTAATTTTCTTGTGTTGCTGGATACAGAGATATTCTTCATGCGGAGGAGAGGAGCTATGGGAATATTATATGCTAAGTCCAAATACCTAGGCTCCAAGTTAGGATGAGTTTCAGTAAATGTACTTTTTATACATCATAAAAAGTTATAAACAGGACAAAAGCCTTAAAAAGCTTTGTTATTGTCCCTCAACACTCCCATGCAACAAGTTATCACATTCATAAATGGAAATGTCTACTGAGAAATGTCAGGCATCTTGTTCAAAGCTTTTGAAACAAAACATTTTCTGTGATGCATGTCTAGTGATGCCAAGAAGTCCATCTGCCAGCCAGAATTTCATCCTTTAAATACCTTGTTATGGCAGCACAAAAGAACACAATGAGATTTGTTTAGAGTGTCAGTTTTCCATCTCTGGGCTAAAGGGATTAGGTCTAAATTGCACATCATTATATAAGACTGTGCATGAAAATGTTTGCTTCTTTTGTCCCTAAAAGTATCTGCTGTTGTTCTAGAAATAACCACAAAATATTAATTGGACTAAGGATATCCACTCATAGGGTTATAAACAGTAGATTTATCAGTCATTCTCATTTATGTTGTTATTTGACACACAAAACTAGTGGGAATTTTCAGGTACAAATGTTTATTGGACATGGCAAGGGGTTGAGGAGAGGCCATATAGTGTGGTGGTTAAAAGCATATATATTAAGTTAGTCTGGGTTTTAACATTAGATTGAGTTTTAGCCCCTCTGGTAAATAACTGTAACTTTAGGAATATAACCTTTCTGTGGCTCATTTTCTTCACTTGTAACATGGAATAGTAGTGCTTACTACAGAGTAGATGCAGTTAACAATTCAGATAAGAATAAGCACACAATTTCAATAGGTTGTGTGTGTGTGTGTGTGTGTAAGAGAGAAAGAATGAGAATATTTTGGGAGGAGTACATATATAGAGAATATTATTGAAGACAATATGGATATGACGGTCAGTTTTTAATATACTGATGATGAGATTTTGAATTTTGAAGATGTTGGAATAGAACAGGAATGAAATGTCAGGAGACTTATGATGATATAGATCACTTTGAGAGCATCATTTGACTTCTGTACCTAGTACAAAGCAGAAAGCCCAAAGCATTTCTCACGTCTCAGCAAGGCTCAGCCGTCTACTGGGTAAAAACGTTGGAAAGCCACCAGGACATTACTTGTCATAGTAATCAAGTTAAAGGTATTTTCATTTTATTATGGGAGGAAAGTTTAGTATAATATAAAAATAGAAGGGAACTTTCCTGAGAAACAAGAGTGGGGAAGGAGTGGAGGAAAGATTTAGAGGTTGCCTAGCCCTTTCTTCCTTTTTGAAGTGAACTGGTAAGGTCATCCTTGCTCTTAATTAATATTTGTTAGGCAATTTGGAAGAAAGACATCTGTAATATAATGCAGTAATCTTGCCATTATCAATTAGGATAATCATTTCCATTGCTAAGGCATATTTCTTCAATAATTTTGTTCACCAAAATAAGATTTAGACATGTATGTAAAGAAATAGAGTACAGAGGGCAAATTTCTAGATTTTAAAAAATGCTTTCACCAAAAAATAGGTTTCTATTTTCTTTAAATGCTGTTCTATTCAAAAGCAATGCTTTTAACACCCTTCACCCAAACTTTTAAAATATTACTTATGAAACTATGCACCTTGATAAAATGTTTCCTGTTTTTAATTCCCCAAGGCTAAGGTGACACAATTACTAGCTTTCAATAGGGTTAAACAATAACTACATGCTTACCTTTGTGAAAGAACGGAAAACAAATATACCTTGAAGCCCTGTAACAGTTGAAAATATTCCCATACTTTGGCTCTTTCTTATTTTTCTTTTTCCTAGATGAGCACAGAGGAATTGGAAGAAAAAAACAGTACTTCAAAATAAATGTTTTATCCACTTCTAGTGCTGATACATCCTTTCTATCCCTAAATTTTATCCATGTGATTTTTTTTAATGGGGACTACTTTTAATCCTCTGTAGCAGCAGTTATGAAACGCCAGGTAATATTCTAGATGCAGGAGATATACCAGTAAACAGGAGAGATCAAAACCTCTGCTATCTGGAGCTTATAGCCTAATGGGGAAGACAGAAAATGAAAAATATAAGTAAGTATAGAATGTGGCATTAAGTATAGAATGAAAGAAAAAATAAGGCAAGAAGAGAATGGGGAGTGTCAGTGGGGCGGGCAGGGGTTGCAGTTTTAGAGAAGGTGGTTAGGGAAGGGCTTTTGAGATGACAGTTAACGGAAGATGTGAGGGAAATGAAGGAGGCTGCTGTATTTTAAGGAACAGTTGGCAAGCCGGTTGCAGTCAGCCACTGGAGAGTGTGAGAAATGAAAAGTAAGAGGAGGTCAGCTTGGTAGTCAATTGTGACGACTTTGGCTTCTATGCCATTACATTAAATGGCATTGCAGGTAGAGGTGGGAGGAGGCCATTACAGGTCTGTCTACATCTTCTGTGCATCTCCATCCTTCTCTATTCTGTTCTCTGGCCCAGGGAAGCTGAAATACATTTTCCAGTCTTCACGTATGACCAATCATACTTCTTCCTTTTGGCCACCTTCCTCCTCTTTCAATTGTCCAAAAGTTTCTTCTGTTAGAGAAGCAGAGACACCAAGCTATCTGTGTTTCCCTGGATCAGTAGCTCTCAAAAGTGGCCGTAAGCCTGCCTGTGTCAGTCCCAGAAATCTGTTAAAATGTTGGCCTCCCAAAATACATATTCATTCAGTATTTCTAAAATTGAGGCTTGAGAATCTGCATGCTCAAAATTTTTCCCAGGGCATTTCTTTCTTGTAAAGTTTGAAAATTAGAATCTTAGACTATAGAAACAACACCCTTCTGATGGGTGTCCAAGCAGTTTCATAAACCTAATTTTTTTCTAATCTCCAAAAAGGAGAACTTAGAAATAATTTGTTTGATTCTGCTGTATTTTGACTATCATCTGCTACATTTTTATTTCTAGTTTATTCAATGCCTATAAAATATTTCATCTTGTGATATATTTCTTTTCTTTTTTTTTTTTTTTTGAGACAGAGTCTCAGTCTGTTGTTTAGGCTGGAGTGCAGTGGCATGATCTTGGTTCATTGCAGCCTCTGTCTCCTGAGTTCAAGCTATTCTCCTGCTTTAGCCTCCAGAGTAACTGGGATTACAGGCACGCACCACCATTCCTGGCAAATTTTTTTGTATTTTTAGTAGAGACAGGGTTTCACCATGTTGGCCAAGCTGGCCGTGAACTCCTGACCTCAAGTGATCCACCCACCTCAGCCTTCCAAAGTGCTGGGATTACAAGTGTGAGCCCCTGCATCCAGCCCAGTATTTCATCATTAAGTACTAACCAGAAGAATCATTTCACACAGTTCTCATCAATTTGTGTAATGAGATTCAATGTCTGGTTTGAAATTTTATACACTGTGAAAAGATGATGACTTTTGTATTTTTTACTAAATCTAATCCCATGACAGATTATTCCATATATTTTTGTTTAACAGTTCTGATTTTATTTTTATTTGCATGCTATGTTTCTATGATAAATTATATTTCAACATTTTACTTGTATTACAAATTAAGCCATTCAAAAGTTACTAATCAATGCTATGCTTTTACGGTTTTCTCCAAGTTATAGAAGAGAAGAGGTATGATTTAGATTGTTATAGAATTTTTGATAAGGAATCAAGTTTCCCAAAAGTATATGCAGCATTGCTTTCATATTACACCTAATCTTCTGGAAGAGAGACACGAGATTGATATTTTCCAGAATTTCTGTTACAATTTCCAAAGTTTAGCACTTTTAAACAAATATTATCCTTTCATTTTCTTCAGATTTCATAGGTTGATTTCCCTGTAACAGAATTATTTCAAGATATTAGAGCAAATCAAGGTTGTCATAAATAAATAACAAGAGATAGGTAAAATCATGTGCCAAGCAGATAATAAATATCTAGCTGAGTAGCTAAATGCAGTCCCACCAAAGAAGACTGGTTCTATCGGTCCCTTAATAATAATGTTGACTTAGTTCCTGGCACAGAGCAGGTGTGCCATATTGATTGAGAGATGCGTAATGAATTGGGCTGAGATTTAAATTAAACCAGCCTTCTAAGCTGGAGAGGATCAGATGATGGAGTCTTTATGTTCCACTTTGGCATGCATTTCCTTTCAAACATTAGAATTTGCAGCTGTTGGTTAAAAATACATCCAAAAGGGTACCAAAAGCAAATGGTCCATACATTTTAAGAATGTAAAGAAAAGGCTGATGAATCTTTTAATAATTACATTATGTGAAATAAAATGTCTCATAAGACTCTTACAGAATTTCTGCTCCTCTGTGCCTTTGGTTAAATTATTTAAGTCAATGTGTTTAACATGAATGTATTTTTCAGAAAGATTAAAAAAACCTCTTTTCAAAATAATTGTGCATTTTCTTTTATTAGCAAAAGGGCTTATAAAACCTACAGATGCTAGAAGTATAGATGAATAAATGAGGAATAATATGTAAAAAAAAAGGGAGAAAAGATAATTTCGTATTATATATACCAAAAGTCTTTACATTAAGATTATTACCTAGAGATTATATAGGATATTGGAAATCCTAAATTTGAAATGAATTGAAATTTATCAAGTTCTGGAATACTAACAATGATAACAACAATGATGTTAATATTATAGCTAAATTTTGAGCACTTATCATCTGCTGGGATTTTTTAAAAGAAGCTTTACATGTGTAATCTCAGACAATCCTCACAACAACTCTATGATGTAAATATTATTAACTTCATTTGACATTATGATAAAGGAACTGAGACAGGGACTGTTTAAAAAATCTGCCTGAGGGCATAGAGCTACCAAGTGGAAAAGTCAGTATTAAGACTGAAGAAACACTTGTAAAATTATCCCAGCCAGTTCTGTCCAGGGAAAGTGTACACAGCTGTCTGGAGTATGATTTGAAGATGCCAGAAGGTCTATCCAAGGTCTATTCAAACACAACACCTTCAACAGTTTACAACACTGCCCCAAATTCCCACCAATAAAGAAAGTGCTTTGTGCTAAGATATTGCCTACAAAAGGATATGTGTTTAAAGTATTACCTAAGAAGAATTGCTCATTAATGATAGCAAGACAAGGTGGACACGTTTTAGGGAGATTTAGATGATAAAAGAGAAAAAAACAAAGGAGCTGTTGGAGGTAAAGCATCATAGTATACACTTTTCTTTAATCATGGAAAAGTGGAGGATAATGAAAATAAAATTCATCTAATTTGGTTTTGATTGGATAGGGAAGTTGTACATCTTAAGTTGTCTTCTCATTTAGGAGATATAATCATAATAGTTAAAGCTTTACCATTTGCAATTAAATTTGATTAATAGCAAAATTTATCTAGGTATAATATATTTTCCAGACTTGCCTCCTTGAGCAGAGATTCTTAAACAAGGGTCCACATAAGAATCTCTATTGATATATGAAATTTCAAGTATGTATGTGAGAATACATCGCACCCTAAGAAGACTTTCCAAATTCATTAAATCCTCACGTGGATATAAATCTTTTAAAACTGTCAAGTTAGCATAGAATCAACCTAGCACATATCATCCAAAATTAGTGCCTTCTGGAAGTGGTCTTTAACAGCTAAGATAATATAACATACAACTGTTTTAAATTAGCGATCCTAACAAGCAACTAAAGCTACATTTAAGCTGATATTTTAGAAAGCAAAATATGATACTAAAATGCCCAAGACCAGGATAATATTATGCACCACTGGTTTGCTAGAACTACCTTTTACTTTTCCAATGTTTCTGCAACAACAGATGCAACTATTTGGGTTTGAGGTTTTAAGTAAAGAATATGCTACAAGGAAGTGAGAAGGTATGTCGATAGATGTTCTTAGCAAAGAGGCAATTGGAGTCAGCAGTCTATTAATTAAAAATTCTTTCCAAAATGAACAAACAAATCTGACTTTCTTGATGAGTTCTTACCAGCTTCCTTTTAGCTCTTAAAACATTTTCTTTACTCTGTGTTTAACAACAAATGTGGGCCAATTGCTGTGAGTTAATTGAAAAGGATTGTTTTCTAGTTGCCAAGAAACGGTGCTTTCTTACATTATGCAGGGCATTATGTGCACAGATCAAGCTTCCTGATTTTTCTTTTAGGGTTTAAGAATATAGGCTGCCGTGATTTAGTTGTCCCTTGAGGAGAGGAGAGCAAATCAAGAAGGCTTTGGGGAGTGTTGTTCTGTTTGAATTTACCAGGTAGGATTTGTATTTAAAAGTGCTACCTTCTTTCTGTGCTTAACTTTTCCTAAATCACTTAAATGCTTTTATCTGAACTGAATGAGTAGATCTAAAATAATGATATTACTTGACATAGTTTCATGTAAGATCATGCCAAATTGATTTTTTTTCTAGTTGAAGATCTGAGAAAAAAGAGAGAAAGAGGTAGAAATAATAATAGACATCTGTGAGACTGGCTCTAGAGCTTGTTCTTCATTTCAGAGTAGTAAATATATGTAAATCAAGAGGCTGTAGTCTGCTTAGGGTTGAAATATTGATATCAATGCTTTGGAAGCAAATATTACTATTTCTAATTAAAGGAAATATTTCAAATCTTGTTTGACTGGTTCCAATTACAAAATGGGCTTTATAGCTTGTTAACTTCAAAAAGATTAGTTGATCTTGTATCTAAGTATAATTTAGTTACTTCTTTCACTTAAAAAAACACACCTATATATATTTTCAGCATCTTTTTTTCCCTCTTTTGGTGACTTATTTTCTCGATGAGTTTTCCATAACAATGAAGGTAAAATCAGGGTCCTTGCACTTAATGGAGTATACTAAAAGGTATGATACAAACAAAAAAGTCATTTGTCATCCTCAGGAAGAAAAACATTTCCTTTTCTTTTCTCTCTCTTTCTTTTACTTTGGTTGATTTGCATTGAAAGAAAAACAGCATTTCTTGATTCAAAGTTGGTAGCTCCAGTCTCACAAATGCAGTGCTCACTGGGTGTAATGTGGGGTAAGGTTTGAAAAGAACTCTGTGAGGTAAGTTTGTTGAGTCAAAGCATCATCCCATTGTTGAATTCATGCTTTCCTAGGTTTAGGTTGAACTCTGCAAGCTCACGTACTTAAACTTAGCATCACGGAGTTTACACTGATTGCACATTGAAAACAGGTCTTGTCAACTTTGCAGATGAACCTAGTTGAATGCTGTTACTGATCCTTTATTTCAAAGATTTTACCTCATGTATTGCATACTTCCGGGTTTCTTTAGGGACATATTTCCTTTAAAAGGAAGATCATCAAAATGGATACAAGTCAGGTCAAATATTTGTTGTCTCATTAGGCAAGTTTCCATTTGTGCAGGGTTTGAGGCCACCTAAGTATAAAAATGACCTGTGTAATGTGAACTCTAATGCTCGAAAGAAATGATTGCAGCATGCCTTTATCTGATATTATGATTTGGATTTTCCACATGTGAACCAACACTTTGGTAATGAAACTATTATGTGAAATAATGTCAATGAAGTGATAGTTGAATATGAACATGCAATCCATTCATTTATTTTTAACTCTTCAAACTGGAGTCTCCTTTCTCGAATTCCTATTCCTATTTATGTTTTAATTAAAGACTCACAGGATCATCAGCTGTCACAAATTCATTACACTGCATTTTAATTCATGTAATAGTAAAATTGAAGTAGCTCACTTAAATAAATGCATGGTTTGTGGCTATGTATACTTGGTGTGACATAACCATTTTTAGCTTTGTTGGCATTGTGCATTTCTTTCCAAGTAAGATGGAATTAAACAATTCTGTTGCAGTTTACATTCTTTTCTTCACTTTTTTTTCTGGTCAAAAAGTGCTCTTTGTCCTGAAAATGTACTCTTGATATTATTGGTACTATAGTGCTTAATATATCTATGCTGGTAAAAATTTTTACTGAGTCTTTTTTTTTTTTTTGCCACTGCTAGAGCAAGGTGACATCTGTTTGTGTGGGATGGGCGGAGTGGTGTGAAAATCAGCCTGAGATGGTATCTTATAAGTAGATTTCTTCCCTTCTCTAGCACACTGTTTCTTCTCTGCCAGTTTAGCAGAGTGATTGTGATGTTAATAAAATACCTACATAGGAAGTAGTTGGTAGTGCAACCAAAAAAATCTTGATTTCATCTCTGACAATTTTTTGTTCAATAAATATTAACTGATACTCATTTGCTTCTCTGCGGATGAAAAATTTTGTAAAAAGAATAATGTCCATCTAGGTTGGGATGGAAATTAGGCTATAAAATTTTTGTTCATCCTTAAGGAGAGACTGAATTGCATTCATTGGTCTTTTGTAGAACATAGTGACAGATATCCCATAAAATCATAAGGGCATTTATTGCTTATTGAATCTAATGGCTTTAAAGCTTTATTTTGAGGAGCCTTAGACATCCCAAAAAGCATTATAACAAATATGGATGTATAGAAGAGGGGGGAATGGTTAGTTCTTGGTGTAAAGTAAATAAGCCGTATTTTAACAAGGTCATGGTTTTTAAGTTTGTCTGCAAGAACACAGACAGCCTAGGAGGCGTTGGCAAACTCTTCATGAAAATCAAATACACTGGATTCACTCTATAGCATTACTCTGAGCAACCATTCAAAAAATCCAGTCATGTATGAGTCATGTATTGTCGTATCTCATTTATTGTGAACTCAAGATGCTTTTTGATAACCAGTTCTCAGGTACTTGGCATTTCTTTCACTGATATAGAATTTAAAATTATTTCAGGGATCCTTACTAAGTAGTTTATCAATTTTTTTAAAAGTCGATCTTTTGTTTTCCTTTTTTTTTTTTTTTTAGTAGATTCAGGGTTTGGATATGCAGCCCAGGCTGGTCTTAAGCACCTGGCCTCAAGCAATTAAGCTTGGGTCTCTCAAAGTGTTCGCTTACAGGCATGAGTCACTATGCTCAGCCTATGGTACATCTTTTGAACATAATTTCAAAGATTTCTGAAAACATTATTGTGCTTTTGATTTCTAATTTCCCTCATCATCTTTTGGGATGAAATTTTCCTAACTTTAGAAATTCAGAATAATATATATCTTAATAAAGTGCTTTCTTATTATCTAGTTTCCTAAAAATGTTCTCTTTATAATATTAGACCATTCACCTACATGAGGTAGATATAGGCAAAGTATTCCAGCAATTTTAATTGTTCTACTGTTTATATAAACACAATTACTACCAACCTTCAATCTTGCTCTGATAACCATAGGGACATTCCTTTCCTTTTGCCTTAAAATTTTTGTTATACTGAATTTTAACCCTTTCCTCAACTGCTGTGGTGTTATTTTTAAACCACTCTCATATGTTCCTATTTCCATGTTTTCTGTAGACATTTCTAAAACCTGAGAGTGCTTGCTGTGTCTTTCTCTTCCTTTTGAGTAGTTCTCAGTTTGGCAGTGTGTGAAGATTTTTTTGTTGTTGTTGTTGTTGTCACAACAGAGGAGGCAGAGCACTCCTGGCATCTCATAGGTAGAGGCCAGGCAGGCTGCTAAACATCCTACCTACAGTGCATGAGACACTTTCCCACGACAGAGTAAGTGTTCAATTTCAAATGTTAATAAGAAATCCTGCTTTACAGGTCTCACATATCTTATAGTGGCTAAACACATAATTATGGGTCAGAATTTTTGTTTTGAGAACGTCTTGAAGTCCCATGTAACTTTATTCCTTTTATTCATAATATTGGCCTATAAGATCACACCTATTTGTTAATTGAACTTTCTGGAATCTGCTTATTTAAGATCTAGGAATCATGATCTGACTGGATTATCCAGTTTTCCCTTCCTTGATTATTACCAGTACTAAAATGACAATGGTCACATTATCTTTATGCTGTGCATATAACTAAATAGTGCTTTGTCTGAATGACTTGTGGATTATTTCCCTCATTGCTTCAAAAAGCAATGGATAAAGAAGGATTCATTAAAGCAAAACAATAATCATCTGTTGAATCACTGTGCTCCTGGATTTCCAGGCCCAAATCATTTTTCAGTTGTCATTTACTCATTCTACAGATATTTCATTCTATAGCAGAATCATTTGTTCATTCTACAGATATTTCATTCTATAGAATAATCATTTGCTCATTCTACAGATATTTATTGAGCACCTATAAAATGTTGGGATTACAGGTGTAAGACACCTTGACCAACCTTGTTTACTTAATATATGCTTGACCAAGTGCATGCACCCTCCTGTTAAATGTTCTACTAATGTGTTAAAATATGAGGAAAAATTTTATGCTCTAAAATGTTCACCTTGTAAAGCTACCATTTTAAGGAATCATGTACTTACTGCAATTTTATTTACCAAAAGATGATTCCTTTTCTCTTCAAATTAGAAATAAATTGAATCTTGCTCACTAGGTGTTTATTGGCATATAAAATTCCAAAGAAACAATATAAATAATGACTATAGAAAATGTTTAAAATTTGTGTGAGTATATTTTTGGACTTTATTGAAAAAGAGGGATATTCAAATACTTTTCCTTATAATTTTCCAGTGATTCAATTTTATCTTAAAAGTCTTAGTGGTAACTGACAGATTGCAATGAAATAGCCTTTGTTATGCAAGCAGAGCAAAGAGGAGTCATTTGTTCTATCAAGCCCAGGCTTTGCCATTCATTAGCACTCTGAATGTGACTAAGTTAGTCTTCATGATTCTAGATTTCTTCTACTGTGAACTGGGTAAAAATATTTATCTCACAGTGTCATTATGGAAACTGAATGCAACAATATAGTTTAGTGCTTGTCACAGAGAAATTATGTAATGACGTGAAGTTCCCCTTTCTTCATAACTTTAGGCCTAGGCTATCACAATTCATAGAAAGATTTTAAAGGAAACTTAAAGATCATCCAGTGTACCACACGTGATGCTTGCATAGTTTAATGTTCCCTGATAACTGGCTTATACTTTATTAACTTTAATAAAATAAAAGTGTTACCTCCTAAGGAAACAGACATTTATAAATATTATGTTGAAACCTATGAAATTGCTACTTCTGTAAGCCGAAACAGCCCAATATTGACAAATTTCATGAGTCAACCCAATAAATATAATGTAGCCAATCCTATTTCTGCAAATAATTCTCTGTTCTACTAGACTGACATGCATTGATAAGGCTATATAATGTAGATACAGTTCTGTTAGCTGTAAAAACCTAAAAAGACACAACTAGGGAGAGACAGAATAGTCATTAAGGCTTAGAGTAGAGGTTAACAAACTGCAGTCTATGGGCCAAATCCGGTCCACTACTTGTTTTTATATAGCCTGTGAGGTAAGAATTATTTTTACAGTTTTAGACAGTTGGAAAAAAAAGGACAATACTTTGCAACACATAGAAACTATATGAAATTTAAATTTCTGTGTCTATAAATGAAGTTTTATTGGAAGAGCCATATGCCTGCATTTACATATTGTCTAAGTCTGCTTTTGTGCTGCAGACATAGAGTTAAACAGTTAAGATGGAGACTTTATAGTTTATAAGCCTAAAATATTTAGTACCTCACCCTTTACAGCAAAGGTTTGTTGACCCCTGCCCTAAAGTCAGACTGCCTGCTTTCAAATGCCAGTGCCAACACTTCTTGGCTGTGTGATTTAGTTAAATTACTTAACTTTTCTGGGCCTCAGTTTCCATATTTTAAAATGATCATAATAATAGTTCCTACCTCAAGGATAATTGTAACTGCCTAGTATATCATAAGTACCCTTTAAATATTACTATAATCATTAATATTTTTCTGGGGTACCATTGTAAATGATTTTTTAAAGCCCTTAGACTGTAGCCCAGCTTCTGTAGTCCAACTGTTGTATTGCCATATTATAACATGAAGTCCAAACAACAGTCACCAACATTCTGTGAACTTTAACAGTAAAATGTAACCACTTGCTCACATAAATGATTTTCATATTTACATCTCATTCATACCAAATGGATCATTTCAAGTTAAAAATATTTAAGCTTCTAAATTGCTTGCAATTGCTAAGCTGCAAAGTAGGGGCTGTTTTCTCCCTGGGACAATGAACATCTGTTGAAATAATTTGTCCAACGGAGCATTTGCCTCTGCTGGCCTTTTTTTCTTTCTTTTCTTTTTTTTCTGAAATGGAAAAAGGATCATTGTTTAACTTCAACTCTTCTAAACCAAGAAACAGTTTCTCTTGGGACTAGATGTTTCTAGGATTTGAAAAAGTAAAGGGGCCTCAGCTTTTTATTTATTTTTTCTTATTTTCCAGTAAGGGTAAGTGGAGTTTTACTTAGAATGCATATTCCTTTTTCTCTTTTATTTCAATATTGTTTGAAAGACCACAGGCCTTTCTAGATGATCTCTGCAGCACTTTCTAAATCTGAGAGTCAGGTTTTAAATTAAAAGGCTTTTGAGAAATAGCTCAGACCTATTATTTCCTGCATGCAAAGTCAGAGAGGTTTGGAGGGAAGATGATCCAAAATCTTGAAAATAAAATAAAATCCTCTCAAAGCTAACATCTAATAGCATCCTAGAGATAATGGATGGGTAAGAAGAACTGCTGATAAACTTCAAGTCCAGGACTTATCAGTCAGGTTTCTTCTCCAGCTTTTCTATGTTGATTTCCCCAGGGAAAGTTGAAGAGAGGACACTTAAGGCATTCAGCTTTATAATGCCTACTTAAGAAGTCAGTTGAATAATAACAACTAGACGTCTTTGGGTAAGCCAGTTTGAATTAAAGATGCTTTTCCTTTTGTTTCCTTGCTTTAAAGCAGGGGTTCTTGGTCTTTGGAGGTTACCAGAGCAGTGAGTCATATCCAAAATGAGGAAAGGAAAGTGTTGTCAAATTTCATGTTGATTCATAAGAAGGAGCATAAAGTGTTATTCACAGTTTTGGTAGGGGCCATAAAGAAGAGAGCCAGGAATTAAATATTTGAGCATTTAAAAGTTTCTATATGCTATAAAAAAAACTGATGAACTTTGCTATTTCCAAATAGAATCAATTGTATAATATACAAATTATTTCTGATTTTTAAATATTCCACCTAGTACTTTTTGCTGATATGTATGTAAAGTATGTAAATCAAAAAATGTATAGCTACCATGTCCAAAATATTTTGCCACTTGCTTTGTATTCTGTTAGTCAATTAAAATCTTTAGCATTCTTTGTTACAGAAGCTTAAGATGCTTGCAGGGTGGAGGGAAATTTTCCTCTGAGTGAACTGTTAGAATCTTTTGGATGATAGTCAAACACTTCTGTAATTTCCTTCACGATTTTTAGCTCTTTTTGGCATCACTTATTTCAAGTATGTCTCTGGAATGTCAAGAAGAAGCCATTATTTTAAATGTTGTGTTCTAACATAATATCAAGCTAAATTTGTTCATAGAGAACTCAGAAATAAAGGTAGAGTACTTTTTTCCTATTTTTAGCACAATGGAAAACTTCAAAGACCAAATGGAGCCTTTGATCAATCTCCTACCTGTAAAAGTAGATTAGAAAAGAATTTTTATCCTCTGGCCACAGGCAATACCGATTTATGTGTGGTAGGAAAACGAACTGAGTCAAAGGGAAACTAGAAGTTAGACCTCTCACTTAAATTATGAAATGGTCCAAATATATGGTCCAAAGTCAACCGAGTTGTTCTGTCCTGATAGTGGCTTTGAGTGTTCTTCATTGAAATCTTTTAGAAGAATAAGTTTGATAATACTTTGAAATAAACTTCCTATGGTTATTTCTGAAGTTGAATACATCTACAATCTAAAATTCTGTCATTGCTGGCTACTGTAATTCCCTTAACCATACATGTGAAGTTTGTTGTGCTGGCACCTGTAGGCGCAGGGAAAGAAAGAGCCAGGAGGAACCTCATTAGATCATCTAATTCATACAAAACTGAGTCAAAGGTTTCAAAGAATTTGTTACAACTGCAATTGCAATATAACTAGGCCTGTAACAATAAAAAAGGCTTGCTTACCTTTCTGATCAAGAATCATTACAATATCAAACAAAAGATGAATTCTTTCCTAAGAAGCTTATGACTAATTCAGGTCTCTACAAGCACTCCAGAAACAAGATTCTTTTTTGGTTACCAAGATCATAATAAGTGTGATTTTGGCCCAAAGCCTTAAAAAGCAAAGCACATATGATGTGTCTCACTTGTTCTGTGGGCTATTTCTCTTTTCATTCCTATGCTTTAGATTTTTTTCTATCTTTTGTTATATTGAGAAACAACGAGTATTTTTAGCTGCCTTACCTGAATTAATCTCTTATAGGGCTGACATATTTGAACTAGCAACAACAAGTATTTAACAGAGAAAACTCTCCCTGCTCTTAATTTCTAGCTCCTATCCCACTATATTTAGCTTTGTGACTTTGTGGAAGTCATTTAAATTCTCTGGATCTCAGTTTCTCCTTTTGTATAAAGTAAGAGAATGAATCTAGATGACTAAAAGAATCTCTTTTAGCTCTGACAGTCTATGCCCCAGTCTATCATAAAGCTAAATTGAAACAACTCTGTGACCTTTATCAGGAAGAAAGGACAGTGGGAGGGAGACATGTTAGGAATTTTCTCTCATTTCTCCCACTCACACAACTGCTGCTGCAAAGGGCTCAAGTTGGTGACCCCAAATTTTATTAGTTATGTTAATTATTTGGGTAGTTTCATGCAAAATTTATATATTTGAAGCTGAAGGGGAGAGAGATACTAAGCTGTAGTCTTTAATTTTTAAAAAAAATTTTGACCAATTTTAAGGCTTGAAACTCCAACAAAGTTCAAAATACTCACATTCTAATAATAAAATATTGCTAAAGATGTACTTTTAATGAGTTTATTCCATGCACAAAAACAAACAGTTTTTTCTCTTAGAGTCTAACTCCTTATTGTAGCTTTGAGTGGGGAGAGAGAAGGAGAAAGTTTTATTGATGAATGTCCTATTGTTCTTTTTGAAATTTTCTCAAATGACAGATATATCCAGAGAGAACCATGGCTATAAGAAAACTGTTGGGAGAGATCTGATAATTGTAAAATAAGGAATTTCAGTCAGACAGTGTAATTAACAGACTGGGTATAGGGAAAGGAGCTAGTTATGTTTCATTTCCTGAATTTTTATGTCTAAAAACAGAAATGATTTGTCCACTTCCCATTTTGTAAAGCTATTGCAAAAATTTCCTGCCATCACAATGTTAGAGATAGTGCATTTTATTGAAAAGTTGTATGTGAAAAGCCTAGTAAATTTATGCCAACGTGTCACTGTAGACATGGTTTAACATAAAAGATCAAGGAGTATATCTTGTTTTTTTGTTCTTAGAGACAGGATCTTAGCTTGCCATATTGCCATGTTGCCCAGGGTGGGCTCAAACTAGAAGCATATCTTTTCTATTAGATGATGTTATGAACCAGTCTTAGTGACAAGTTAAATAATCTTTCAAAGACAAAAACAATTCTTCATTTTAACTACTACCTGCTTGGTATGTCAGGCTGCTAAAGGAACTTTAGAGACACTATTGAGTATTGTTTCTCATTGCAAGTAATTGTATATGCCAGATGGTAGATGTAAGAAGAGCCAGTGACCAATTATGATACTCAAATTTGTATTTTTCTGTCACTACTGAATAAAGGAAATGAATTTAATTTTAAAATTTCCACAGAATCTATAAAACCTAATTTGTGTAAAGTTAAAAATAGATCCATATTATGAAATCAAAATAATGTAAATAGTTGTATCCATTTTAATGGAAGAATGTACAAATCCAGAGAGACTCTGAAGCAAGCACCTGTGGCTTTTTCACTTTAAATACCCTGCATTTTCCAGTTTTTTTTCAAGGTTCATTCTATTAGATCTTATTTAAAAATCAAGAATGGCCTACAGATTTAATTGATCTCAACAGGGGGAGAAAATGATCTAATTTTTCATTAGAGTTCCTGTGGTAACCACAGAGAGAGCCAATAACTTGGTAAATACATTTATGTCTCTATGGACCTGTGAAAATCAGAATGAAGAACACGATTGTATAAAGGATTAACCCATGAGGACAATTTCCAAGTACATTATTTATTTTCTAAACTGCCCTGCTTCAAGGAAGCCTCATTAGAGAATAATTTAAACAATAAGCAAACAAGCTTTAAAAGATTAGATAAAACATTTTAATATATTTTTCTGAAACAATCTATTTCACAGGCTCAGTACGCATTCCAGGTAGAAAGGCACCAGTTTTATACTGAATTTAGACTTTTTCATGAATTCGGAAGTCTTAATTAAGAAAATTCTACATACTGCTGAAGCACTAAGAAGAGATTCATAAGATTAACAATTTTCCAATATTATCTCTACTCCAGACAATATTACTTTGTTGTGTTCCAACACTCAGCTCTTCTATCATTTAACTCGTACATTGCATACATGATACAGATCATAACTCTTTTAATACTCTGAACCATTAGATATTTGTCCCAGATAATCTACATTTACAAATAGAGGAGTGCTTTCATTTTTACACAGAAATGAAGAATACGGAAATTTAGAAGTTAGAATTCTTAAGAAAGATAATTGAAAAGATTCTGTTAGATGTTTACCCCTGTATTGGATGTCTTGGTGGCTCTAATCATCCAGCTTGCTGAGTTTTGTAGCCCTATAATAGTAGAATAAAAAGGACCCCTACCCTGGGTCTCATGAATAGTGTGAAGCACGTTATTTTCTTGTTTCCCCTGCTGCCATCTTCACCCCCCATTTCATTTCTTATTGCTATTCCCTTCTCTCCATTCTGCATGGACCCAGATGTGAAACATATGGGTTTCCACTTATTTCCATAAAACACATTCATACCTGGCAGTTGGGTTGAAGATTTGTTGTGTGTCTTGGAATACAAGGGTATTATATTCATAACACAGCACGGTCCATAGCATTAACCTAAGTATCAAACATCCCTGTTCTTCAGCAGAACTGGCCACCAGCCAGTCCATTTTCTCAGGACCTGGCTCTGGATGTCTTGCTGGGCCATCTTCCTTACCTCTGTTATCTCCCACTGCTTTCCCTAATCTTGGAACACTTGACCCATTGATCTTTAGCTGAAGTGAAACATTCTTCTTATTTTATTATGCAAGCAATATAATGTTATTTATCAAATTACTAGCTCAGCTTAGACAACTTCCAAATGTACAATCAAAGTGGCTCACCAAGGTGTTTTTGCTCAACCAGAAGGTTTTTCCATGAGAAATTCACCTGCTTTTAATCTGTCTGCCACCTTCTGTCTATCACCAGACCCACAAAGATCCCAACACAAGGTTTTATAGCACATTCTACCTGTTGAAGACCATTCAGCCAGCAAAAATTTAGGCTTTGAAGGACACTTGGAAGAGACTTGGGATTTGTTCCCATTACTTTCTGACCATAGCCAACCCCAAGCCCTGTTGATTCTACAGTACTTGAAATACTTTGCTGTCCTTTGCTGCTACCCTAGTTCAAGCCACTATTATCTTTTCACCAGGATTAGTGCAACAGCCTCCCAACCTATTTTTGGGATAAAAAAAGGAAACAACCTTTTCCTCTACCTATTTTGTTGGTTGGTAGTGGTTGGGAGGTGTGAGAGAGGCTGAAAATTAATTGACAATGACAGATTAAATGGAGAAAAGTTTATTTTCACATGCATGAGGGAGCACCCCGTAAGAAGTGACTCTGTAAACAGCTATGGGTAGGAGTTTATACACTAACTTAATAAAGGGAGAGTTTAGAGTTTCAATTAACAGGGATTTTAATTAGGATTTTTTTAAACTTTGTTTTTTGGAATGTCCCAGTGCTGAAGGCTCAAGTGCTTCTCTTACTAGAGACCACCCAAGAAGGGTGATTTGTGCCAGCTGACTCTACTTTTGTCAGATAAGGGAAGTTCACATAAGATTTTTTTTTTCTGTATTTGTTATAGCTCAGGTGTTTTCACTTTGAAGAAATCTTCATATTATTTTGGTGGGTTCCTGGTCCCTATACCGTCTCCCTACTTCCTGTCTTATTCCCCACAAATCTGTTCTCCACATTGCAGCCAGACTGACATTTCTAAAACACCTGATCATGGCACTCTCCTTCTTAAAAACACTTCAGTGGCTTTTCACTGCCAAGGATTATGATTTATAATCCTAGATTTACCAACATGCCTAATAAAGCTTAAAGAACAAAAGGCTAAAATTGTATAAATCTAGCCTAGTTGGCTAACGTTGATTTACATGGCAGGAGAGGTAAGACAAGGTGGATAAATTATGATATACAAAAAGTTAGTCTTTACTGCCATCCCACATTTGTATCGTTTCTGATTTTATTTCTGAAAATCACTGCTTTGGGCTATTTGCCAGGTATTGATTTTTTTTCTCTTTCCTTAAATTTTAATTAGCACTTCATTCCTTCAGGGCCTTATCAAAATGCCTGGCTAAGTTCATAAGCTTATTCTTATGAGTGTTAATAAGTTAATGTACTATGAATTTCCACACGCAGTGTTTCTATTTCGCTAAGGACCTTCATGACTTACTCCACAGGGTGACTGTAAAAGGCATTTCAGCCCCTGCAGCAAAACAGTGAGGATAAAATTTGGGCAATAGGAGAAAAATTTGAGAACCTTTTAAATTAGAGGCTTTCTGCACTGCCTACGAATAGAACTGGTCCTGGAAGGAAGAATTCTATTGCCTTAGTATGATCTGTGCCCCTCTAGGAGAACAGTTCATGCTCTTCTATACGGCCTTATTATGTAGGACAACTTCAGTGACTACAGTGATATTTTGCTAACCATCTGTGATTTCTGCTTGAATTAACCATATATTTTTTAATAGCTTTATTTAGATACAATTTACATGCCCTAAATCATTTAAAATGTACATTTCAATAATTTTTTTTTTGAATATTGACTGAGTTGTGCAGCCATCATGACTAACTAATTTTCAAATATTCTCATCATCCCCAAAGAAGCCCTATACTCATTAGCAGTCATTCTCTAGTTCTGCTTCCATTACCCTAGCCCAGCACTGGGTAACAACTAGTCTATTTTCTGGCTCGATAGATTTCCCCACTCTGGATTATTCAAATAAATAGAATAATATAATATGTAATATTTCTTTTGTGACTGGTTCCTTTCATCTAGCATAGTGTTTTCAAGGTTCATCCATGTTGTAGCATGTATTAACACTTCATTACTTTTTTTTTTGGGGGGCGGGGAGGAAGGCAGGAAGGAAGGGAAGAAGGACGGTAGGGAGAAAGGAAGGGATGAAGGAAGGAAGGAAGGGAGGAAGCGGGGAGGGAGGGAGGGAGGGAGGGAAGAGAAGAAAGGAAATCAAGCAATGAAAGAGACATTGCCGACCTGGATCTAGAGGTTTACAAGTTGATTTCTTTTTTTTTGAGAGAAGGAAAGAAAAAAAAAATAAGTAAAGGAGAGGAAGAAAGAGGAAGAGAAAGAGGGAGAGTAAATGGAAATATTGCTTTATTTTGAAAAAAATTGGGTATTAATAATGGCCAATCAATGTTTCATTTAAACTTATGGGTAGGTGTGATGTGGTATTCACAAGAATGTATATTTTGTGTATTTGAAGTGGAGAACTCTATAAATATTTATTAAGTTTACTTGTTCTGGATCTGAGTTCGAGTCCTTGATATCCTTATTAATTTTCTGTCTCATTGAATCTAAGTCTCCTATCTGGGTGTTAGGATCGTTAGCTCTTGTTGTTGCATTGATGCTTTTACCACTATATCTTTGTTGCTTTAAAATCTATTTTCTCCGATACGAGAATTGCAACTCCTGCTTTTTATTTATTTATTATTTATTTTTGCTCTCCATTTGGTTGGTAAATCTTTCTCCATCCCTTTGTTTTGAGTCTTTGTGTATCCTTGCATGTGAAACAGGTCTGGATGTAACATGCCATTGGGTTTTGGCTGTGTCTTTTGATTGGGAATTTAGTCAATTTAAATTTAGGGTTACTGCCATTTAATGTTGACTGGCTGTTTTATCCATTCGTCGGTGTAAATTCTTCTTTATGTTGGTGCTCTTTACTTTTTGGTGTATTTCTAGAAAGGCTAATACTGGTTGTTTCTTTCTGTGTGTAATGCTTCTTTCAGAAGCTCTTGTAAAGCAGGCCTGGTGGTAATAAAATCTCTGAGTTCTTGCTTGTTCATAAAAGATTTTGTTTTTCCTTCAGTTGTGAAGCTTAGTTTGGCTGGATATGAAATTCTGGGCTGAAGGTTCTGTTCTTTGAGGATGCTGAATATTGGCCCCCACTCTCTTCTGGCTTGTAGAGTTTCTGCTGAGAGATCTGCTGTAAGTCTGATAGGCTTGCCTTTGTGGGTTATCCGACCTTTCTCTCTGGCTGCCCTTAGTATCCTCTCCTTCGTTTCAACCCTGGTGAATCTAACGATTATGTGCCTTGGGGTTGCTCTTCTTGAGGAATATCTTTGTGGTGTTCTCTGTATTACCTGGGGTTGAATTTTGACCTGCTTTGCTAGTTTAGGAAAATTTTCCTGAATAATATCCTGAAGGGTATTTTCCAGCTTGGATTCATTCTCTCCATCGCATTCAGGTACACCTATCAAATGTAAATTTGGTCTTTTCACATAGTCCCACATTTCTTGGAGACTTTGCTCATTCCTTTTAATCCTTTTTTCTCTAATCTTTTCTTCACGTTTTCTTTCATTAAGTTGGACTTTGACCTCTGATATCCCTTCTTCTGCTTGAACAATTCGAGTGTTTAAACCTGTGCATACTTCTCGGAGTTCCTGTATTGTATTCTTCAGTTCCATTAATTCACTCATACTCCTCTCTAAATTGTCTGTTCTCGATAGGATTTCAACAAACCTTTTTTCAAAGTTCCTAGTTTCTTTACGTTGGGCTACAACGTGTTCTTTTAACTCACCGAAGTTTGTTATTATCCATTCCTTGAAGAGTGATTCTGTCATTGGGATGCGCTCGTTCTCCATCAAGCCTTGTTCCATTGTTGATGTGGAACTGTGATCATCTTTAGAGGGAGAGGCGTTCTGACTTTGAGTATTCTCAGCTTTTTTACGCTGGTTTCTTCCCGTCATTGTAAATTTATCCTCCTATCGTCTTTGAAGTTACCAACTTTCAGATTAGGTCTCTTGAGTGGACGTCCAGGTTGTTAGTTCCCAGGGCCAGAGCAGCGGCGTTAAAACTGATGGTGCTTTTCTGCCCAGGATTCTCCTGTCGGGCTTCCTTCTTGTGTCCGTAGTAGGCGACTCTGCCTTCCCGGGGCTCCACACCTCGGTCAGAAGGGGAACCGGTCCCATTTACTCTGCGCTGAGCGCTGCCGCGGTGCCGGCGGAACCGCTGCGCCGACCACGAGAGTCGCGCTGGCGACCCGTGTGTTTCCACCACTGGGGGATCTTCTGCTCCGTGAGCGACCAGACTTTGTCTGAAAGTGTGGCGTCCTCTAGTTCTCCGCGCCTTCCCTGAGAGCTGCAATCCCGGGATGTTAGCGATCGGCCATCTTGGATCGTTCTCCCACTTCATTACTTGTTATTGCCAAATAATATTTTATTATAAGAATATGCCACTCGGTGGCTCACGCCTGTAATCCCAGCACTTTGGGAGGCCGAAGTGGGTGGATCACGAGGTCAAGAGGTCGAGACCATCCTGGTCAACATGGTGAAACCCCGTCTCTACTAAAAATACACACAAAAAATTAGCTGGGCAAGGTGGCATGTGCCTGTAATCCCAGCTACTCAGGAGGCTGAGGCAGGAGAATTGCCTGAACCCAGGAGGCGGAGCTTGCGGTGAGCCGAGATCGCGCCATTGCACTCCAGCCTGGGTAACAAGAGCGAAACTCTGTCTAAAAAAAAAAAAAAAAAAAAGAATATGCCACTAATTGTTTATTCATTATCAGTTACTGGACATTTGGTTGTTTCTACTTTTTGGCTATTATGAGTAATGCTGCTATGAATATTTATACACAAGCTTTTACAAACATGTGGACATATTTTCAATTGTCTCATGTATATACCTACTTGTGGAATTGCTAAGTCATATGGTAATTCTGTGTTTAACATTTTGAGGAACTGCCAAATTGTTTTCAAACCCTTAAACATTGCTGATGGGTATGAACCAGTGTTCACGTGCCCATCAGCAATGTATAAGAGTTCCAATTTCTCCGCATCCTCACCAATGCTTATTATTGCTATCCTAGTGGGTATAAAGTGGAATCTCATTATAGTTTTGATTTGCATGTTTCTAATAACTAATAAAGTTGATCATATTTTCATGTGCTTTTGGCCATTTGTATATCTTCTTTGGAGAAATGCCTATTAAAATCCTTTCCCAGTTTTTATTTTCTAAAAAATTATACAGTTACAAGTTTTTTAATATATTTTAAATACAAGTCCCTTGTCAAACACATGACTCGCAAATATTGTTTCCCATTCTGTGGGCTGTCTTCCTTTCTTGTTGTTTTTTTTTGGAACATAAAACTTTCTAATATTGAAGAAGTCCAATTTATCTTATTTTTTTGTTGCTTTTTAAGTTGGAGTCAGATCTAAGAAATCATTGGCTAACCCAATGTCATATTTACTCATGTTTTCTTCTACGAGTTTTATAATTTTAACTTTTACCTTACTTCTATGATCCATTTTGAATCAATGTTTGTATACAGTGTGAGATAGGGGTCTACCTTAATTCTTTTGTATGTAGATATTCAGTTGTCCTAATACCATATTTTGAAATTAACTGTGGTTTTAAACCACTAACAAGGAAGCTGTAACTTTAGTAATTATGTTAGTTATCTGTCACTGAGTATTTTAGCAAGCAAATTCAACTCTGAGGTCTTTATGTATCAAATTTGTTCTGTGTATTTGTACACATTATATACTGTTCTTGCTTTTGAATATTGTGTGGGTATTGTTATTTTAAATATCCCAGATGTTTGGACACATTTCTTAACTCCAAAAATTTTTTACTATATTTAAGGTGAAAATGGGTGAGAATTTTCAAAAGGAATTTAATCTTGACCTACACAGAACTTGGCAATTTATCCATTTATTGCTTTCACAAACACTTACTGAGGAATCACTATGTGCTAGGTATATAATACTGAGGATATAGTAATCAATAAAACATAGTCCCTGTCCTCACAGTACAGTTTCTAAAGAGAAGAGGTAAAAAAATTTATGAAAATAGATATATAATCAGTCAGATATTAATATGTGTTACAAAGAAAATGAAAGAGTAAGAGGATAGAAAGTGATACACAAAGGGGTTACTAGTTTATGTAGAGTGGTCAGAGAGGATCTCTTTGGTGAAGGTAACAGGCAGAAATGGAAGACTTCAGGAACTATTTATTGTATAGCAGATTTGTTTTTATTTATTTATGATAAATCTTTATGTTATCTATAAATAGCATATAATTTATATAAATCTTAAATATAATTTATATAAATAGATGTATATAAAAATTTACCTTTATTTAGGTAAATAGAAAACTATTTAGACTATAACTTAATATAGCAGATATACCAATAAAAAGTATATCATGCAATGGGAACAGCAAGTGCTGAGATCTGAGATTGAGAGTGCGTGGTTCAGCTCAATTTTTTCCTCTATTTCTAACACAAATGGTATAATCTCCATAATAACTCCATTTACCACAGTTTCTTTTCAAAAAGATTTTGCCATAATAGATTATACATTGTATCATAAATAAGATTTATTTAATGTTTCAAAATTCAATACATTTACAAACTAAAACAACTAACAGAACAAAATATTTTACTATGATACATTTCGCATCCTTGTAGAAGCACTATTTATGATGTAACTTAAATCTAATTCAACAAAGTTTATTGAGTGCCTATGGTGATATTTCCCAAGTCATAATCTGTGGATCATATTGTGGTTTATAACTTCTGCTAGAGACTTAGCAATGGTTTAGGTAATTAGGGATAGTCAGGACCTAGTAATTTATAATAACTAGATTTATACTTTATACTTTAACAATGCAGAATGTAGTCAACATTGTCACTGGAATGACTTAATTCCAAAGAGCTGTATGTTGAGGAATTTGGATGGTTTACAGTCTACCTTGAGCATCATCAGTTATCACACACTAGGTGTGTACAGTGGGATCAGTTCATCACTTAGGCCATATATGGCTCTGGTGATTCAATGACACACTTAAGTACATGTTGGAAATCAGTTGTTGTTGCCTATGTACTATATTCTCACTGAATATTAATATCCAAAGAAAAAATCTACTTGCTACAAAAAAGTTCAGTGCATTTTACAGCCATTACTGTCTTCACTAGTCATTACTTTTCAGGAACAATACCCTGAAAATCCATGCCCCACTTTTCTCTGTTCTTCCTTGCCCCTGTTTGCGATCTCTATTTGAGATTACTTTGGGCAGCTGGCTAATCTTCTGTGGCCTAGATATGTGAAAGCAAGATGATATAATACCTTCCACATTTAGACTCAAACATTCCTACGTTTCCCCAAATCTTCACTTTTACTACATGATCCTAGGTACACTCAGACTTGCTCTATTTTGGCAGCTAAAGCAAACATCCCTTAGTTTCAGTGTTTCCAACTAGTATTTGGTCTATGATTGAGGCATATACACAGTAAAAAACGTTAAATTAAAAAATCAAAATGCAATTGTGGAATGCCCTCTTGCCTTTACACCAAATATATTCAATTCTTATCTACTGCTGATGGTAAAATAATCCTTCCTGACCCTGATTTCACATTAAGACTCTTTCATCTTGACTAGCATTTGTTATGTTCTATTTTCCACATTAAATTGTATATGTGTCCTTTGACTGCCATGACCTAGAAGCATAGTCGTATTCTGCCTGTAAAGGGTTCTCAAAAAGTATTTACTAACTTATTATTACTATGCTTAGAAGTATTAGGGAGATAAATAGTACAATGATCCCATTGGTTTCAACTTTGTTTCTGTTTTGGTTTTTGGTTTTGGTTGTTTAATTTGGTAAGATTTGGGTTTTGTTTTGTTGTTGTTTTTTTTTTTAATAGAAATGGATGGGAAGAAAAGTTTAAAGTATGTTATTTCTTTAGTAATATTTTTTCTTGTTTTACCCACCTTCTAATCAGAAATAGAATTCAACTTAAAAAAGATTATCTTGAGTCCTAATTGCTGTTTCCTTGAAATGTGGCTGAAGTGACTGTCTTGAAAGGGTGTTACCAGATTTAAGCTTTGCCAAGTAAGGAAGGTGGAGCTGGTGTGGGAATGAGACTTTGTTTAATCAGATTGTATAATATTTTGCTGAGACATGTTGGGGAAAGCAAACCAATGTGATGTGGACTCAGTATAAATCACAGTCTGAAACTCACCTTATAAAATGTAGAGAACTTTTGCCATTCTCTTATAAAATTAATACTGCAGTAATGCTAGGAAAATGAACTCTTGATTTAATATATACATAAAAGCCTTTCCCTAACATTTGTGGGACTAGAAAAAAAGAGTACAAATAGAGGCCCACATACAATATGCTGAGTTATAAATCCTGCTAAATATCTTTAATAAAGTGTGCTCTATCCTCCTACGTTAGAAAATATACCTAAAGACAAGCTTCAGATTTAACATTCTTTGATTCCTTATAACTTCATGTTGAAGAAGTAGAGATGCTGGATGATCCTGCTCTACCGCACATAGCCCAAGCCCCTCCTTGCACCTGCTCCCACCACCATCTCCCACAACCAGCTCCTCCTTGCCAGATGAGAGGTCTTAAGAGTATGCATGAAGCCACTTCTGCCCACGTATCCAAGCTCCATCCCAACACCCTAAAAAGAGCTGCCACTTGGGCATTCCTCAGGCCTAGAAGTGTTTCATACCCATGGGACAATCCATTCCAGGGAACAGACCTGTGGAAGAAGCTGAAGCAGATGCATGGCCATATGTGGGTGGGGAATGACATTCGGGGATTTCAAGTAACTACAGAAGGCAAAGAAGAGGTTATGGCTCAAGCTATGGGTGGGTACAATCCTTTGATTCCAAGATTCTTTGTCCTGGTCAAGGAACTGTAGCCAGCGGAAGGACAAAGAGATTCTCTGACTCATGAGGCCCACAACAGAGACTCTCTTGCCTTGGATAAAGAGTCATACTCTGTAGTGTGTGTGTGTGTGTGTGTATTTGTGTGTGTATGAACACACATATGTATATCAACAATGACAAGCCCTGTATAATCATGTATTGATTATCTTATCTAAGGGAGAGCTATAATGTTATAAATGATCCAAAAGAGTGAGTAATACAACACATTTGTAATTGGGTATACTACAATGATTAGTTGATAGTAGATGTAGAAATACTTCCTTTTACTTTTTAAAAAAGAGACTGAAGCCCTTCTCAGAAAAGTCTGGAAAGCTACCAAGTTTCCCTAATTTATACACTGAAGGATTGACTTCATCCTGTGCTGTGCCTTGATGCACTGCACTGCCCTGCCTGAATAAGGCACATTCCTGCTAAGCAGTATAGCAAAAAGCTGACTTGGGGATGACCACTTCAGCTAGGTTTCTCCTCTCTCACTGGTGGCTTCACATTCTCTTCCTTTGAATGTCCTTGCTCTTCTTGTATGCATGCTGAAAGGGGCTCTCTTAAAAGTTCTTAACACTTTAATCCCCTAAGCTGCCAACTACCTTTGGCAAAGGAGAGAATTGAAGCTCAATCTTCAGTCTTTTGAATAAAAAATATTGAAGGCTTAACTATATTTACTTTTGAGATGGGTTGATATAGAGAGAAGATAATTAGAAAAATGAAGTTTTTTTTTTTTTTTGGGGGGGGAGGAAGGCAGAAAGGGAGGGAAGAAGGATGGTAGGGAGGAAGGAAGGGATGAAGGAAGGAAGGAAGGAAGGGAGGAAGTGGGGAGGGAGGGAAGAAGGACAGTAGGGAGGAAGGAAGGGATGAAAGAAGGAAGGAAGGAAGGGAGGAAGCAGGGAGGGAGGGAGGGAGGGAAGGGAAGGAAGGAAATCAAGCAATGAGAGAGACATTGCCGACCTGGATCTAGAGGTTTACAAGTTGATTTCTTTTTTTTTGAGTGGAGGAAAGAAAAAAAAAATAAGTAAAGGAGAGGAAGAAAGAGGAAGAGAAAGAGGGAGAGTAAATGGAAATATTGCTTTATTTTGAAAAAAATTGAGTATTAATAATGGCCAATCAATGTTTCATTTAAACTTATGGGTAGGTGTGATGTGGTATTGACAAGAATGTATATTTTGTGTATTTGAAGTGGAGAGCTCTATGAATATTTATTAAGTTTACTTGTTCCGGATCTGAGTTCGAGTCCTTAATATCCTTATTAACTTTCTGTCTCATTGAATCTAAGTCTCCTATCTGGGTGTTAGGATCGTTAGCTCTTGTTGTTGCATTGATCCTTTTACCACTATATCTTTGTTGCTTTAAAATCTATTTTATCCAATACGAGAATTGCAACTCCTGCTTTTTATTTATTTATTATTTATTTTTGCTCTCCATTTGGTTGGTAAATCTTTCTCCATCCCTTTGTTTTGAGTCTTTGTGTATCCTTGCATGTGAAACAGGTCTGGATGTAACATGCCATTGGGTTTTGGCTGTGTCTTTTGATGGGGGATTTAGTCAATTTAAATTTAGGGTTACTGCCATTTGATGTTGACTGGCTGTTTTATCCATTCGTCGGTGTAAATTCTTCTTTATGTTGGTGCTCTTTACTTTTTGGTGTATTTCTAGAAAGGCTAATACTGGTTGTTTCTTTCTGTGTGTAATGCTTCTTTCAGAAGCTCTTGTAAAGCAGGCCTGGTGGTAATAAAATCTCTGAGTTCTTGCTTGTTCATAAAAGATTTTGTTTTTCCTTCAGTTGTGAAGCTTAGTTTGGCTGGATATGAAATTCTGGGCTGAAGGTTCTGTTCTTTGAGGATGTTGAATATTGGCCCCCACTCTCTTCTGGCTTGTAGAGTTTCTGCTGAGAGATCTGCTGTAAGTCTGATAGGCTTGCCTTTGTGGGTAACATGACCTTTCTCTCTGGCTGCCCTTAGTATTTTCTCCTTCGTTTCAACCCTGGTGAATCTAACGATTATGTGCCTTGGGGTTGCTCTTCTTGAAGAATATCTTTGTGGTGTTCTCTGTATTTCCTGGGGTTGAATTTTGACCTGCTTTGCTAGTTTAGGAAAATTTTCCTGAATAATATCCTGAAGGGTATTTTCCAGCTTGGATTCATTCTCTCCGTCGCATTCAGGTACACCTATCAAATGTAAATTTGGTCTTTTCACATAGTCCCACATTTCTTGGAGACTTTGCTCATTCCTTTTAATCCTTTTTTCTCTAATCTTTTCTTCACGTTTTCTTTCATTAAGTTGGACTTTGACCTCTGATATCCCTTCTTCTGCTTGAACAATTCGAGTGTTTAAACCTGTGCATACTTCTCGGAGTTCCTGTATTGTATTCTTTAGTTCCATTAATTCACTCATACTCCGCTCTAAGTTGTCTATTCTCAATAGGATTTCATCAAACCTTTTTTCAAAGTTCCTAGTTTCTTTACATTGGGCTACAACATGGTCTTTTAACTCACCGAAGTTTGTTATTATCCATTCCTTGAAGAGTGATTCTGTCATTGGGATGCGCTCGTTCTCCATCAAGCCTTGTTCCATTGTTGATGTGGAACTGTGATCATCTTTAGAGGGAGAGGCGTTCTGACTTTGAGTATTCTCAGCTTTTTTACGCTGGTTTCTTCCCGTCATTGTAAATTTATCCTCCTGTCTCTTTGAAATTACCAACTTTCAGATTAGGTCTCTTGAGTGGGCGTCCAGGTTGTTAGTTCCCAGGGCCAGAGCAGCGGCGTTAAAACTGATGGTGCTTTTCTGCCCAGGATTCTCCTGTCGGGCTTCCTTCTTGTGTCCGTAGTAGGCGACTCTGCCTTCCCGGGGCTCCACACCTCAGTCAGAAGGGAAACTGGTCCTGTTTACTCTGCGCCGAGCGCTCTTGCGCCGAGGTGCCGTCACAGCAGCTGCGCCGGGCTCTGGTGTCGTGCTGGGGGCCGGTGCTGGTCCTCCGAACCTGTTTACTTTGCTCCGAGAGCTGCCGCGCCGAGGTGCCGGCGGGACCGCTGCACCGGCCACGAGGGTCGCGCTGGCCACCCGTGTGTTTCCTCCACTGGGGGATCTCCTGCTCCGTGAGCGACCAGAATTTGTCTGAAAGTGTGGCGTCCTCTAGTTCTCTGCGCCTTCCCTGAGAGCTGCAATCCCGGGATGTTAGCGATCGGCCATCTTGGATCTCTCTCCGAAGTTTTTTTTTTTTTAATTGTACTTTAGGTTCTGGGGTACATGTGCAGATCATGCAGGATTGTTGCATAGGTACATACATGGCAATGTGGTTTGCTGCCTCCATTCCCCATCACCTATATCTCACATTTCTCCCTATGTTATCCCTCCCCAACCTCCCCACCCTCTGCTGTCCCTGCCCTAGCCCCCCAACAGACCCCAGTGTGTGATGCTCTCCTCCCTGTGTCCATGTGTTCTCATTGTTCAACACCTCCCTATGAGTAAGAACATTCAGTGTTTGATTTTCTGTTCTTGTGTCAGTTTGCTGAGAATGATGGTTTCTAGATTCATCCATGTCACTACAAAGGACATGAACTCATGGTTTTTTATGGCTGCTTAGTATTCCATGGTGTATATGTGTCACATTTTCCTTGTGTAATCTATCATCAATGAGCATTTAGATTGGTTCCAGGTCTTTGCAATTGTAAACAGTGCCACAATGAACATACATGTGCATGTGTCTTTATAATAGAATGATTTATAATCCTTTGGGTATATACCCAGTAATAGTATTGCTGGGTCAAATGTAATTTCTATTTCTAGGCCACACTGTCTTCCACAATGTGAACTAATTTACACTCCCACCAACAGTGTAAAAGTGTTCCTTTTTCTCCATATCCTCTCCAGCATCTGTTGTCTCCTGATTTTTTAATGATCGCCATTCTAACTGGCATGAGATGGTATCTCAATGTGGTTTGGATTTGCATTTCTCTAATGGTCAGTGATGATGAGCATTTTTTCATGTTTCTTGGCCTCACATATGTCTTCTTTTGAAAAGTGTCTGTTCATATCCTTTGTCTGCTTTTGAATGGGTTTTTTTTTTTTTTTTTTTTGTAAATCTTAGTTCTTTGTAGATCTGAATATTAGCCCTTTGTCAGATGGGTATATTGCAAAAACTTTTTCCCATTCTGTTGGTTGCCAGTTCACTCTAATGGTTGTTTCTTTTGCTTTACAGAAGCTCTGGAGTTTAATTAGATCCATTTGTTTATTTTGGCTTTTATTGTCAATGCTTTTGGTGTTTTAGTCATGAGGTCCTTGCCTGTGCCTATGTCCTGAATAGTTTTGCCTAGGTTTTCTTCTAGGGTTTTTATGGTGTTAGGTCATATGTTTAAATCTTTAATCCATCTGGAGTTAATTTTAGTGTAAGGTGTTAGGAAGGGGTCTAGTTTCTTCTTTCTGCATATGGCTAGCCAGTTTTCCCAAAACCATTGATTAAACAGGGAATCCTTTCCCCATTGCTTGTTTTTGTCAGCTTTGTCAAAGATCAGATGGTGGTAGATATGATGTGTTGCCTCTGAGCCCTCTGTTCTGTTCCATTAGTCTATATCTCTGTTTTGGTACCAGCACCATGCTGTTTTGATTACTGTAGTCTTGTAGTATAGTTTGAAGTCAGGTAGTGTGATGGTTCTAGCTTTGTTCTTTTTGCTTAGGATTGTCCTGGCTATACTGGCTCTCTTTTGGTTCCATATGAAGTTTAAGGTGTTTTTTTCCAGTTCTGTGAAGAGGGTCGTTGGTAGCTTGATGGGGATAGCATTGAATCTATAAATTACTTTGGGCAGTGTGGCCATTTTCATGATATTGATTCTTCCTAACCATGAGCATGGAATGTTTTTCCATCTGTTTGTGTCCTCTCTTATTTCTTTGAGCAGTGGTTTGTAGTTCTCCTTGAAGAGGTCCTTCACATCCTTTGTTAGTTGTATTAGTTGTACTCCTAGGTACTTTATTCTTTTTGTATCAATTGTGCATGGGAGTTCACTCTTGATTTGGCTCTCTTTTAGTCTATTATTGGTGTATAGGAATGCTTGTTATTTCTGCACATTGATTTTGTATCCTGAGACTTTGGTGAAGTTGCTTATCAGTTTCAGGAGATTTTGGGCTGAGACAATGGGGTCTTCTAGATATACAATCATGCCATCTGCAAATAGAGACAATTTGACTTCCTCCTTTCCTCATTGAATACCCTTTATTTATTTTTCTTGCCTGATTGCTCTGGCTAGAACTTCCAACACTACATTGAAAAGGAGTGGCAAGAGAGGACATCCTTGTCTAATGCCAGATTTCAAAGGGAATGCTTCCAGTTTTTGCCCATTCAGTATGATATTGGCTGTGGGTTTGTCATAAATAGCTTTTATTGTTTTGAGATACGTTCCATCTATACCTAGTTTATTAAGAGTTTTTAGCATAAAGGGCTGTTGAATTTTGTTGAAGGCCTTCTCTGCATCTATTGAGATAATAATGCTGTTTTTTTTAGTTCTGTTTCTGTGTGGATTATGTTTATAGACTTGTGTATGTTGAACCAGCCTTGCATCCCTGGGATGAAGCCTAGTTGATTGTAATGGATAAGCTTTCTGATGAGCTATTGCAATCAGTTTGCCAGTATTTTATTGAAGGCTTTTGCATCTATGTTCATCATGGATATTGGCCTGAAGTTTTCTTTTTTTGTTGCATCTCTGCCAGATTTTGGTATCAGGATGATGCTGGTCTCATAAAATGATTTGGGAAGGAATCCCTCTTTTTGTGTTGTTTGGAATAGTTTCTGAAGGAGTGATACCAGCTCATCTTTAAATGTGGAGTTTTTGAAGAGATAATATTTTAGCTACAAATACAGACATATTTCAGGAGCAGAGAAGTCAAAGACGAGTGTGGGGCATAGAAGAAGCTATCAAGGTATATGAAATGCAGTAAGGTAATTCTTAATAAAATGGTAGCAGATATCTAAGCAAATATTACAAATACATGTATGTAAACTATTCTGCTACAATGCTATATTTAAAAGTCAGATAACTTGAAACAGTGAATTTAATCTGTTGTGATCTGATTTGCCAGAATTTGCAATGAGACAAGGTGTTTTACTAATATTATAAGTGATCCACATCCTGGGTTATGATCGTTACATTTTTGGGTTTCCTTATTGCCTAATAACGTTCTCAAATATTTTATTAGTCTGTGAAGAAGAAAGTGGTTAATTGGCATATATAAATAAACAGAACAAGTAAGCAAGATTGCAAGCTCCCTGAGGAAGATGTCCTGTTTGCCTACCACCCTATTTCTAGTAACCTAGAACAGCTTATATAGTAGGGTTCTCAGTAAGTATTTGTTGGCTAACAAAAGAATAATAGAAATAATAAGAGAATAATATAACTAATGGAAATAATTTATACCAAGTGCCAACTCTGGCCTGAGAAATAGTATTTTAGTAGGATAGTGTTAGGTTGATTAGTGTTTTCTATACTGTATGGCATTGAATCTTCTGGCATAGATGAAGAATATGAGGTTCAATGAGGTTGTATATCTTTCCCAAGATAACACAGCTTGTGGACTCACCTATATGGTGAGAAATGATGGACTCACCTATAAATATCATAAGCGATCAAATATTAATCTTGATATAATTGATTAATACAATAATCAAATATGCAAATGGAAAAAATAAAATAACAGCAGTTTGTAATATTTAAACAGCAGTTATTATATATATATATATAAAACAGCAGTTAAAATATTTATTTTTACAAATTTAAATCTTGTTAGTTGTAATTGGCACATCAAGAGCATAACAGGTATATATAGCTAGCCAAGCTGGAAGCTTGGAAATAGGGAATATTAAAATAGGGAAGTCAGCAATATGGTATCTAAAATCACAAAACTCTGTGCTCTAAGTGGTCCTTGTTCCTCTGACTCAGTGAGAGCAGAATTCCCAAGCACACTTTTGACCTTTTCTAGTAGTAATTAGTGGTCAAGGGCCTATCATGACCATGCATGGTGTGAAGAACAAAATAGGGTAGAAATCAAATGGCTTCTGCCCTTTGCTGTCACTTGTTCTTCTGAACCTTTCTTTCCAACTCACTGCCTTCCTGGACTCTGGGCTTTGGTTACTCAGAACAATGGTCCTTGCCAGCTTGCGGTTGGCCTTACCTGACTTCCCTGGACTCCAGCCTGAAGTAAAACAACTTTGTGCCGCTCCCAGCCTTGTCTCTGCCTCCCATAGCCTTCCTGAGTCTCTCTAAGTCAGTAACTGCCAGAACCTACCTGGCTAGTTAGACTCGTATGCATTTTCTTTTATTCTGGGTAACCTCATAACCACCTAAGAAGTGAATTGCATAAAACCATAGCAATTCTTAATGGAAAATAAATTAGCTCTTATTCTAAACTATATTCTCTGTTACTATAATATAGTCCTTATATGGTACTTTCTCTGTTCATAAAGGCCTCAAAGATTAATCTTTAAGGATATAATGGGTTTCTAGTGTCCATTTCTGTTCATCTGCAGGTATCTGGCAGTTGCAAAAAAAGGCTGGAGAGTGTTTTTATGTGTGTGATTTGGGTTACTTTGAGTTGTTTTGATAAGGTGTTGTTAATGTTAGAGCTGAAATAAAATTGTCTTGCAAAAAACAAAATGATGTCTTAACTGTAAACACTGATCAAACCAAATAAATTCACATCATATGCTGTTCCTATCATAAGCGACAAGTATCTTAACATGAGATGACATAGTGACTACCAGGGTTGAAAATGGTTCATCATATCATCACATATTTTTAATATCTTTAGGAGATTGTTTTACTCACCAAGGGCAGAGACCGAGGAGAAGGGGGAAAGAGAAAGAGAGAAAATGTTAACTGGCCTTATCTAAAAAGAAGTGAGCTAGTATTATCTATATTGTTTCACTATAAAATGATGTGTCTTCAAAAAAAAAGTCTGTTCTTCAATGTGAATTTTATTATCATAAAAACCTTTTCAAAGTCCTAATGTGAAAGGTTATCACAGAGTGTTCTCATTTCTAACCTGAGAAACTAAAGAACAGCTAGATAAAATCTGGGAAGTTCTTCAACTGAACTAATTTGCTTAACATCTGATATTAAATATTTGATTAAAATTTTGCTTCCCAAAACTCAGTTTGGAATTGTAGAGAATGTTAATTTCAGAATGTCTCAGAGTAAAGGTACTTTTATGTTGTCACTAGATTGGTCTGTATAGAAAAAAAAAATATATATATATATATATTTTTTATATATTATATATATATTTTATATATTATATAAATGGAATGGGAATAAGAATTCCACTGGCTTCCGGTTTTATTAGATTTGTCAATAACTAGTTTGGTGAGCTTGAACAGGTCATTTCATCTCTACTGGCCTTAAAATTTTTCTTTGTAAATGAGGGACTGAGCTTTCATTTCTAAAGTCAGTTAAAGCTACGGAATCATGTGACTTTTCCAGAAGTTTCTTTCAAAATACACATTGCTTATTTATTTATATCTGAGCCTATCTTAAAGGTTTACTGGACCTTATCCAATCATAGCTTCAGCAAACAATACTGCCACAGAAAGGCTACTTGCGTCACTTGGTTTTGTTTTTTCACACTCAAACAATACCTGGCAAACAAAAAATGGTTTCTGAATTGTGATTGGCACAATGATACATGGTCAGCTGCACTGAGAATTTAGGCAAACTATATATACACAGTGCAGAAATGAAGGTGAGGGCTGATTTGCAGTTACTTGCATTTGTGAACCAAACAAATGTTGTAAATTGTGGGGGTGAGACGAATACCTAAACCCAGCAATTTCACTCCTCTCCTACTCATTTGGCTTTTCCACTAGAATGCACACCTATGCAGCAACTTTTTCTGGCTCTCTCTTCTAGATCGTCCATTGATTGTATCATCAGAGTCCATACTTATTGTTTGCACTCCCTTATTTCTGTGACATTATACAACCTTCTACCTCCACTCTCCTTTTCATATCTTAAATTTAGTTATACTACAAACATATTCCTAAATCTTTTGGTCTTCTGTATTGGATCTCACTTCCTTTGCATTTTCTCAACTTCAAGTGTCCCTAATATGTGGATAGCTCCGGAATAGATTTTATCTTTGATTACTCTTTTTCTTTTTTTTTTATTATTTGATCACTCTTATATAGTTTAAAACTAACTGTTCACTGGCTAAATTCTTATTAATTTATTTATTCAATGGACAAGATATATACTATGAAAGGATTATTTTAGGTACAATAAGGTATTTGAGGAACTGCTTTTTTAATATCACCTTTCAAGAAAGAAGTGGTATATGATGTATATGAATACTTCTGGATGTTTAGAAGGCATTCATAATTTTGAATAGAACTAAATTAGATATCCTATTTTTATTTTTTGAAACAGGGCCTCACTCTGCCACACAGGCTGGAGTGTGGTGGCATGATCATGGCTCGGTGCAGCCTCAGCCTCCCAGGCTCAAGTGATCCTCCCACCTCAGCCTCCCAAGTAGCTGTGAATACAGGCATGTGCCACCACACCTGACTAATTTTAAATTTTTTTGTAGAGATATGGTCCCACTATGTTGTCCAGGCTAGTCTCCTCAAACTCCTGTGCTCAAGCAATCCTCCCATCTCAGCCTCCCAAAGTACTGGGATTACAAGTATCAGCCACTGTGCTTGGCCCCCAATATTTTCAGAAAGTCAGTAACTCATGGTCTTTAATAATGTAGAAGTTATTTAGAGGAGAGAATTCAAGAATAAGACTTTTGGGGCTTTAGAATGTATTAATTTCTATTTCAAAGAAATCTTGCTATTGTTTATAAAATATAAGATGCTAATGTACTGCCATTACATGAAACATGACTATAGTCAAATTATTCTTCCTCTTATTTTCCAGCACCCTAAACCACTTTCCACACCTGTGGCCCAAATCAGGATTCCTCATCTGTTCATGATAATCATCATTACTGTGGTCCCCCAGCCTTAAAATATTAATGAAGCCCATGGGTCTTCCCTTTCCTTCTTCCCCATACTCCGGTATCTTGTCAGACATCAAATTCTATACATTCTTCCTTCATATTATCTTTCAAAAGCATCCTTCGTGTTCCCTTCTGCCCCCACCCAAGTCAATGTTCTCACACATCTTTTAGCTGCAGTCTAAATTCCTTAACTTCCTTCTAAATTCCTACTGAAACCCTCCAGTTGAAACTTTGTAAAGCATTTTACCCAACTCATTGTCATCAGTAGCTCTCCAATGACTACAAAATAAAGTCTAAATCCCTGACTTTTAAGACCTATCACAAATTAATCTTTTCAAGAAAAGTTTAACTGGTATGTTTAGAAAAAGGAGAGAGATTGTTCATAACTGAGAACTTAATGTAAGGTGAGTTTTGATTTTTAGTGTAGTTTGTTTGCCTAATCTCCTATCTAAAATAAAAATGTAATAACTGTGAAAATAGACTTTTTTAAGCAAATAAATTGACAAAAGGAACAAGAATGTAGAAAACAGGGAGATCTAGGATTCCTATCTAAGCAAACTTGGGGGCTTAAGGAAGTAATATATTGAATGAAAGCATTTAGTATCAAGGTTAGATGAGAAGTGAAGCAAGAATTCAATGTGTTTATATATTGAGGCCTATGAGAAAGAGTTATAGGCTAAAGTAAGAAAATTATAAGAAAATTATAACTATTCTAGATATTTGATATTTTTCCTTAATTTGTAATGACACATTTTAAAACATATTTTAAGAAGGAATTGTACTAAGATCCTTTTTAAATCTATACAACTTACTCAATAGAGAGAGAAAAAGTACTGCCTCATAAAACCTTCTGAAAGCTGAAAATACATGAAAATAAAGATCCTCAAATAGAACATCCTTATTTTATCTAGTAGAACTGGTAGCTCAATCCAATTATTTGAGCTACACTCTAAAAGTTATGTAACAAAGTGAAATGCAGCATAGAACTTATGAGTGCTCTGGAATTAGACTGTCTGGTTTCAGATCCTAGTTATGTCCTTATTAGCTGTGTATCCTTGAACAAGCCACTTAATCTTTCTGTGTTTTATAAAATATGGTTAATAACACTACATACTTCATAAAGTTTGGCTGAGCAATAAATGAGATCATGCATGCAAGGTGCTTAGAAAAGGCACCAAGTACATATTTGGGTACTTATTAATAATCCTACAAGGTAAGCAGTGTTATACTTATTTTACAGATAGTAGATTGAGATTTGCCCAAGATAATACTACTACTAAGTGCTCTGCCTCCACAAGGAGATACAATAATGGATAAGACACAGGCCCTGCCTTCACGGATAACACTTTAAATAGAGAAAAAAAACAAGAAGTGAATGGACGATTCTGTATAGGTGTTCTGGGAGCACTGGTAATGAGGCATTTAATCCAGTGTTGAAGGGCTGGAGATGGCTTATGTAGAGTTCTGCAGGTAAACCAGGTCTTGAAATGTGTGTGGGAATTAGGTCATGGATTTGGGTGGGGTAGAAAGTATCCTAAGCAGAAGAAATGTCAGGCAAAGGCTTGGAGAGGATGCTGTACATGCAAAGGGGCAAAGGCTGTGAGAGGGCATGGGACAGTAATGCTTGCAATAGCTCATGAAGGCTGGAATATGGAATTTGGCATAGGGCTGAGGACTAATTTCAAAGGGATAAGGTTAAATAAGTTCTCTTTCACCAACCATGGAAATACAAGTTAAGGAGAAGAGTACAAATGCATGTACACGATGATGTATACTCTGGAGCCAAATAATCAGTATCCTTAGATGTATAGGCTGGTGCTCAGAGATATTGAGGCATAGGCTAAAGTCCTTTTAAATATAATGTATGCCACAGATTTGAGGAAGTCAAACATTGGTACTGGTAATATATACTTCAAACAAGTCTATTGGTAATATATACTTCACAGGAAAAATAACTTCATTAGCAACTGAGAGAATTATTCCTTACTTTCTGCTTCTAGGTATCCTTTCCTGAGGAAACTAAGCTATTATATATTCAAATTCTTGTATTTCTAATAGAAAAGCATCTTTCTGACTTGTGTGAAAAATATTATTTGTAGTGTTTTACTCTAACCTTTATCCTAGCAGTAGATCAACAAAGGTACACCTAGTAACGAAGTTACACTCAGTGCTCATAGATGCGCTATAGAGAGGGAGTGTTGAATTAAGCATCTACTCCTAAATACATATTATCTCAAGATATATTAACAGCGTGTTTCAACCACTGTGGAAAGCAGTATGGTGACTGGGCTAAAGGCAAAACTACCATTCAACCCAGCAATCCCATTCCTGGGTATATATCCAGAAGTTTATAAATTATTCTCCCACAAAGACACATGTACATAAATGTTCACTGCACCTCTATTCACAGTAACAGAGACATAGAATCAACCTAAATGCCCATTGATGACAGAACGGATAAAGAAAATGTGACACATATACAACATAGAATACTATGCAGCCCAAGAAAAGAGCAAGATCATCACACTTTTGCAGGAGTATGGATGAAGCTGAAGGCTATTATCCCTTGCAGACTAATGCAGGAACAGAAAACCAAAGACTGCCTATTCTCACTTATAAGTGGGAACTAAATGATAAGAACTTATGAACACAAAGAAGGAAACAACAGATACTGGGGTCTCCTTGAAGGGGTAGGGTAAGAGGAGGGAGAGGAGCAGAAAAGATAACTATTTGGTACTGGGCTTAATACTTGAGTGATGAAATAATATATACGACAAATCCCCATGACACGTGTACCTGTGTAACACATCTTCATTATGTACCCCAAAAGCTAAAATAAAAGTTTAAAAAAGTGGGTTTCACTAGTCAGTGCAAGTTTACTATTGAAAACATTTATCAAGAAGTAATTAAAATATAAAACGAGTTGGGCACCTTAGAAAATTTCAACATAGTACTTTTTAACTATGAAAGACAACTTTGTACATAGAAAAAGTAGTTCATCTAATGCCTCCCTGTATAGTTTGTGAAAAAGTTATTTGTATGGTGCCAGAATGTTGAGAAATCATATATGTTAACAATATTAATATCAGAGTCAGTGAAACTTTTTGTGATATCATCTTTAACTCAACCAATAAAGTGTATGCTAAGTGCCAGGGACTAGGAATACTGTGAGTAATATATACTTGTCCCTACAAAGAACTCATTTTATATGGATTAAAAACAGAAATACTCACAATGTAATATAGTAAGTACAAAAATAGAAATATGCATCAAATTCATATAAGACTTGAGAATCAAGAGGAGATATCCCAAACCTGAGGGAAAAAATGATATATTAAGCAATTTGTTGTTTTTTTCCTTCAGTAACTAGATGTGGGAGGGTTGAATCATTTTATGTAGGTCAGAAAAACATGTGATTAGCACTAACTTGTCTAGGGTTTGCTCCTAATTCAAATAAGTGATACATTTACTGGAATTGTTAGTTCCCTTATCTTTTAAAACACTCTGGTCTCCCTTATAAGTGCTTTAAAAATGCAAATCTTGTAATGTGCACCTGGTTAATTAGAAATGTTTCCTTAGCTATGTAACATATAAAGTATTTTTAAAGTCACGTCACTAGCTAACACGTGAGTGCTCCTAAGCGCACTGAGTGTGGGTATCATAATTTATATAAAGATTCCTCTGAGACTGAAAGCTACAAAACACATTTTCTCTTTTTTATTTTTATTTTGCTTTCTACGATTTCACTTACAAGATGTATTTCCCTAAAAATGTGAAGGAATTTTTTGTTGTTGTTGCCTTTAAAGCAGGAAAGTTTTAATGAATCTGTGAGCTAGTTGTTGTAATCTGAATTATTTAATTTATAACTGATAAAGCATATTTTTTAATCTGAACAGTCTAGACATTAATATATTTCAATGTATATAACTAGCTTGGATCAGAGCTTATATTTCCCCATATACACAGAGAAGTTCTTGTTTAGTATCTCCTTGACTTTTCCATGAAAAGTTGACCTCGGCTTCCACTGTCAATGAGCTGTTAATTTCTTTTGGCTGTTCCAAAGAAAGTAAGCATCACTTCTTCAACTTGTTTCCTTCTTTCCCCAGTTTCTCATCCTCAATAATCACACGGCAGTAATGCTGATTTTAATGTCAGTCAGAAGTATTATTGAATATGGGACATCTATTTTATTTTAAAAACTAGTTTCTGCCTATTTTTCAAGTTGTAGAAAAGAAACGGTGCCAGTTCCATGTATTTAAACACACCATGTTGAAATGTACCGAATTAATTTTAAACAAATGTCCTAGTTATGATAGAACTAATCATAATAGAGAGCCATAACTATTTCCAGGCCTCCCCACATGTTAGAAACATAAAATAATTTTCATCTATTATAATATTTAAAAAGGCATCCTAATATATTTGAAGGTAATACCCATTTTACACATTAATATTTGACTATTTCATGTTTGTAATCAGAACCACAGTTCATGTATAAATGAAATGCTTCCAGTTTTAAAGTGCTTGTATTTGCTTGATTCTCATAATCCTCATAATAACTCTAGAGTGGGAAGTGTTTTTCAATCATCTTTGTTAATCAGCAAAAATCAAAAATGGTTGTATGTTTACAACAGCAGTCAGCAAACTATCGCCTGAAGGCCAAATCTAATCTACCTGTTTTTGAAAAAAAGTTTTATTGAAAGACAGCCCCATGTTCATTCATTTACATATTGCATTTGGCTGCTTTTGTGCTGTCATGGCAGAATTGAGTATTTGTAATTTAGATTAGAAGGCCCATAAAGTCTACTGAGGCCTGGAAATCTGTTAAGACTATAAAACTAAGACATAGGCCAAGACATCTACTAAGTCCATAAGGCCTACAAAGCTCCTATCTGACCTCTTATGAAACAAAAAATTTCTGACCCTATTTCACAGAAATTTGTTCTTAAGAACTGTATTTTAAGAAATCAATTTAAAATTATTTTTCTCACTTTGTGATGTCAAAATTTATACTGTGCCATGCCATATGTACATTTTCTATGAGAAATCTGCATACTGCAAGAGAGGAAATACAATTTTATAGTGTTTATGTTGATATTTTACCATAGAGGCATATCAAATAATGCATGTTAACAAAATAATTAGAAGAATTTTGGTTTGTTGGTAATGATATGACTAGCATGAAGTACTCCAAAAAAGTCTCATTGTAGAGTGAAGCTAATACTGTTCTAATTTAGTATGACTTGCGATTCCATTCATCTAGATACTTTAAGTTAGCTTGCACTAAGCTTGTTCTTCATAGAAATAATTATAAACAGTTCTCGTAGCCTTAGACTATGCAGTAAGGCTGATTTAGCCTTACTTTTGGGCATCTTTTTATTTCAGGAGGTTTTAAACTTGAACACAAATATCTAGCTCTTACTTTAGAAACATATTCAGACTAGATGTGCTACACTTCTATGATACATAAAATTGTACCAATGACAATAAATTCTTACCAGTTGAACATAAAATGAACGAAATCTATATTTTCTAGTAGGGACACATAATAATTTCAATTTATGAGGTTTGCCTCTTGTCTTTCTCCCCTTAAAATACTTAACTTTGGAGAAACTGGAAGAAACAGACTTGTCTTTACTATTACTAAAATTCTGAGGCACATTTGATTTAGCACATAAGGAAAGAACTGATATAGATAAATGGTACACAAAAGTATAGTAAAGTCAGATTTTCAAAAAATGAACTACAACATTTTAACCACCAGGACGGTTTTTTTCTTGGTTTTTATTTCGATGTATTTGAGTCATTTAAAAATATTGGGTTCTTTTCCTTAAAGCCACAAAGTCAACATCTTTTGAAAAAGGAATACATAACCAATTTTCAACTTTCTTTTCATGGTCTTTCCATTCCTGTGGGCCTTATCACTAGCAATTATATATTCAAGTGTTTATGGGTACCATCTATTCAAGCAACTTATTATCTGTAGTATCTTCTGAGCATCACCTTTAATTTACTCGTTTTTTCCTTATAACTTTCAGATTAATTAAGCCAAATAAAAACACTGATGAGCTACTAAATCCAAGGCACTGACAGAGTTTGAGAGAAAATCTTACTTGACATTCTCCATTGATTGATGCTAGGTACTCTTCTTCTCTCAAGGAATGGTCAATTGAGACAGAGTTGAATGTAGCCAAAATAAAAACATTACATCTTATTTGTCCTAGCTGCATTCCCGCTTATGCCTCAATGTATTCAATAACTTTATAGCTAGTTTCCTCTAAGAATAAACATACTTTCATAATAGACAGAAAAGCCCCATACCTCCCTTTCTTATCTAACTTCTTTACCTTTTCCTTTGCCTTCAGACTTTCCCTAATCAAAATCATCCTTCCTGCCAAACATATATATATTTTTTAATTATAGTGCTTTTAAAGCTGGTTGATGTTAGCTGTATGGGAGGAGGGACAGTAAATGTGACCAGGAATTCCTTATTGCTTTTCCAGGCAAAAAAGTTCCCCCTTTGATTCACCTCAGATCTCACATGCTTTTTCATATTCAAAAACGTGATACTAAAGCAATGCCTTTATCATTAAGATGATAATTGGCTTATACTGTACTTCCTTATAATGGTCTTTATTAGTGTGCAAGTTTCTGGGTATCAAATTTAGTACTCAATTCATATTAAGTTAGGTAAATAATCTTGTATGAAAGGTAACACAACACTTTATTGAATGGGAAAAATGTACATGAACTGAATATTATTTTTAATTGACCCATAATTGTACATATTTATGGGCTAAGTGTGATATTTCAACACATGTATACAAAGTGTAATGATCAAATCAGAGTAGTTAGCATATTTCTTATTTCAAATAAGTATCTTTTCTTTGAGTTGAGAACATTCAAAAAATGAAATTCTAAATATTCTCAATTTAAGCGTATTTAAGTTACTTATATAACTTTTTAATAATAAGGGCACTGTGTTGAAAAAAATTTTCACTAAATTTTGTAAGTTATATGTTTAATTTATTTCTAAAGTTTAATTCATTAGAAATGACTTTAACAATACATATTTATAAAATTATATGCATACACATATATGCAAATACATACACAGAGAAGAATTGGCTTTTCTATTGAGATTTTCATGTTATAAATCTATTTTGTAAACTAGAATATTTTGGTAAAAAGACTAACAGCAGTATCAACAGTTGTGATCAAGCCAAATAAGGCACTTTTTTATTGATAGCTGAGTCAAGTTGATCTGATGAGAAAACCAGGCATTCTAAAAAATGTATAGATGTTGGCAGTCACATTAAAGTATGCTGCAGGTAAAAGCAGCAACAGTTTATTTAACAGGTTGCCTGAATCAAGTGGAACTTACTACATTTTGCCTGCTTTTTTTTCTCCATTTACAAATGAACCCGTGCACCATAGAAATAGTTTTTAAATATAGCCAAACTGAAATTTTGGCTGAAATTTCATCAGTACATTTTATTAACTGGAGTGGCAGTACTTTTTAGTGGTATTTGCCTGACACTGAGTTTGTGTATTTCTTCACACATTCTGTTAAGTGAACACATGCCAAAGCAAATATCTGAATGATATTTATACCAGATTGTTTCTCTGTAGGAACACTATGTTACACTGCTTGCATCCTTGAAGTAATACAGAAGATTAGAAATTGTGAATATTGAATACAAACTTTGGTTACTTAAAAAAATGCTACCTTAAAATAGAATTCTTAAAACTGAAATTTACTTTTAAAAGGTAATCTGCAAACTAGAATGCAAATGACACACAATTGTTCTAATTGTTAATCAATCCTAGATTCTTTTATCTAACATCATAAAACAAATTTTTCTAAGGAAACATAAAAAATTATTGGCCTAATACAACAACAGAACATTGAAATGGCATAGTCATGGACATTTCTTTTAATTGTCTTGACTACTGCTTGCATTATAAAGCTTTTTGGTTTCTGTGTATTACCCCTGACAGCCAAGTTCATTGTTTTTAAGGTTGAGAAAAGAGATTTGCTTAACCCTGCACAGAGTAGCAGAGCCAGGACCAAGGTTTCCACCATTTCTACAAAGTGTCTCTAGAATTCCCTGGAGGAACCACAGGAGCTACCTAAGGAAGGGTCAAGCAGGCAATTCCTCACCTCTCACCTCACACACTGCAGGCTCTTTAACAAGGGTTTCTCCATTGACATCTCTTCTACATGTGTGAAATCCTGAGTAAGAAAGAGTTTGAGAAAAAGAAATCCTTGTAAAAAAGCAATTTTTAAAACGACTGTATTACTACCTGCACCATGGAGAAAAAAGACTATCATGGAGACCTAAATCTGAAATGATGTCACTATTGGTAACTTGCATGAGAAATGCCTAGAAATTGCTCTCCAGAGTAAGAGGAAAGGAGTCCTGTATGTCCTTTTTTAAAACAAGTAAAACTTTGTTTTTTTCTTTCTTATTTTTTGGTCATTAACATTAGCGTTTCTGACAATTCAGATTCACAGTATGAATAATGAATAAACAAACTTTGGTAGAGAAATTTCTAGTATGTTTCAGAATGCAAGGGCAGATGGAGGCTATAGCAGAGCATTAAGAATAAACCAGTTAGTAGTCAGAACAATGGAATGCTAAACTCACATACTGAGAGTAGAACACCAGAGTAGACTGGAAAACTCAGAAAGAGCTTTCTGGGAAAGGTAGATGTTGAGAGGCTCAAGCAAGACAGGAAGAGAAGCACAGGGAAGAAGTGGGGGAGGGGCACGTTCACTAAAGAGAAAGAAGACAGATTCGAATGGACAAAAGTGTTTCTGTAAGTGGATAGGCTTGAATTCATAAATGGGATCATATTGAAGAAGGACTTTTTTAGTCGTGTGTGTGTGTGTGTGTGTCTGTGTGTGTGTGTGTGTGTGTGAGAGAGAGAGAGAGAGAGAGAGAAAGAGAGAGAGAGAGAGAGAGAGAGAGAGTCTCATTCTGTCTCCCAGGCTGAAACGCAATGCTGCATAAATTAAGGTATTTTGATTATGGTAAGCTGTATTAGCTAGAGAAATGCTATTTGAAGTAAAACAGTCTTTCTTAGGGTAGTATAGAAATATTATTTGACTATATTAGAAAAACAATGGATATTACCAAAGGTTTGAGTTAAATGATGCTGGAGAGATGTTCTTTTCCATTTATTGGTTTTATTTCTGTTTTTTTTTGTTGTTGTTGTTGTTATGCAAGACAGAGACAAAATTTTACCTAGTATGAATAAATAATAAAAAGGGAATCACTGAACTGGAAATATCTTTCCAAGGTAAATTTAATGAATGACACTTAGAGTTTATTGTGTGATTATTAATTTTTAAGGGGGAGCAAATCCATATTTTTAAAGAAGTAACAGATCTTGATATACGGGTTAAAATGAATTCCAAACAAAAATCATCCTACAAAAAGATCTGTCTTCTAAATATATTTCTCCCACTGTCAATGTTTTTAGACCAGCTAACTAAAATGTTAAATGTTTCTGCTTCTCCTTCCTTTTTCTTCTCTCAAGTTCACTGTTCTTCTTTGGGGTATGTGTGTTTGCATGCATGTATGTACCGTGTTTTTTGTATGCTTGTTTGTTTCTATGTTCTGATACAGAGAACGTTATTTTTTTTTCTAAGGAGCAATTTTTTTTTCTTTTTGGGACTCACCTGGTTTTGCTGAATGAACACTAAAATATGCTTGTTGGGGGTGTATAAGAGATGTCTGTCAAGAAGTATGTTTAAGTAAGAATAGTGGCAATTGGACAGCATTTTAACATGAATGTTTTCTATAATGTAACTGCAATATTTCTGTTTTTCCTAGCTATGCAAACTTGAAAGGCAAGCTGAATTGTATTTAAGTAAGATTGTGTTAGGAAAGAGAGAGGAGAAGAGTGATGAGGTAGGTAGAGAGATCAGAGCAGAATGTGAGGAGTGCTGCTATGTCAGGTGACAATGTGTACTTTAAACTTCTTGGTGTTCCCTCCTTCCATTTCCCAACCCTGGAAACATTAGTAAAACTGATTTTACTTGTTCTGGTTTTGTGAGTCTGGATCTGTCTTAATGATGAGCATGGGGGAAAGAGCAGAGAGAGGCTTCTTGTGTGGGGGTGGGCATCCACCTCTGGGCCACTCACAAGCATGCATGTGCACACACTCACAGATATGCACACACGCACACAAATGTATATCACCATTTGTGATATACATTTGTATAAGCTCTGTAAGGTTAAGCCATTTTTCCCACTGACCATGGGAAGTCACTTCATGTAAAACTTCCTCTGTTCTAGAGTCACTGTGGTTATACCTATGACAGAATTTAAAGAGTATTCAAAAACCTGGTTTTGGCTTCTGGTAAATCTTTGGAAGTAGATGGAAAATGTCAATTTCTATTGCTCCCGGGGCCACACAGCCTGTAAAATTATCTAAATATTTTCCATTGTTTATCTTGTTTTATTTTGCCTGAGATTATTTTGTTCTTTTGGGATATTAACAGTCAAAACTATAAACTTATGTGGATAAAAGATTACATTCTTTTACTAATAACTCAAGAAATACCAGGTTGAAATTACTGAATTACTGCTTTTTATGATGGTGGTGTTATAAGTATTGTCCTATTAATTCTTAAAACAAGTGGCTACTGTCAAAAAACCTTTTATCATATAATTAATTTTAATATTGGATAATCTTTGTGGTATGGCTTAATCGTTAGGTGCTTTGCCAAGTAAGAAAGTATCTGCCCCACCTTTACATCTTTTATATCATATTCTACATTGTCCTATAGTAACAATAATATTTTCTAAACTACAATAGATCTTAGAAATCATCCAATCCAGCCAAATTGAATACATTAATATGTTATGTACTTTGCAGAAATAATCCTTATGAGGTGATACACAAAGACATAAAATTATAAATTCTTAAAACATAGATGTATTTTATATTGAACAACCTTTACGGAGACTTTTTGAAAATACGAACTAGAATTTCTAAGTTGATACTTAGGGACGAATGACATGTTATTATCATACTCAATGAGAGAGATGATAAAACTCTATGAGTAAGTACACTTTGGGCTGTAAGTAACAGAAAATGCAGAAAGTACTGGCTTGACAGCAAAGAAAATTTGCCCAATATTAATTAAAATGTTTTGAGTTAGACAGTCCCAGATTTGGCTAATACAGCAGCTCAATTACTTATTCATTGAGTTAGAATCTTTCTTTCTCGTTTTTTATCCCTAGCATCTAGAATTGCCAGATTAAATATATACATCACTGAAATCTTAATTTTGGAAAAACAATGCATGTTTTTAAAGGCACATCCCACGCAATACTATTTGTTATTTGGAACAGGTATTTAACTGGATGCCCTGCATTTCTGTTTTCCAAATCTGGGAACCTTATCAGCGTATTGGTTTATCTTCTCAGGCTAGCTTTCCTTGTGGTCACAGGATGGCTGCCATAGCTCTTAGTGTTATGGGCAGATGCCAATATCCACAGGCATAAAAGTGATTCTTTTGGTAAAGAAGAAAGTGGAGGAGTGGTGGTTTGATAGCTAACCAACAATATAAATCACCAAGGCAAATCTGATTTTTTGTTGATTAAAACAGTTTCTGCCAATATTAAGTAAGTAGTTCTGTAACAGGATGTGCCTCCTAATTCCAGGACAGAAAGTTATCCACCGTCATATTTACACAGAAGTTTCTGGCCTTTATTTTTCTTCTGTGAAAATGTATACTTTGTTTCGAGACTCTTTGTTAGAGCTGAGAAATTGCGTTATCACTGAATCCGAAATAATTTTTACTGAGACTGAAATGAGGGAAGGAGACGGCTCATTTGCAGTTTCCCCTTTCTCGCGTTATTCCCGGGGCACATAGTAAGTGGTTTTCCATGTTCACCATTCTTTTCTTCTTCCTTATGTTAGCTGTTCAAATTACCCTAGCCAAATTCCACCTTAATTTTCTATGTTCCCTTCCTGCTTCCACTAATCCTCCTTTTAAAATGTGTCTTTATCTTTGGGCCTCTATTTGTACTCAAGTGATAATGGTTTTAAATGGGCTAGACAAACTAATGTGTTAATATTGCTGTATTCATATGACTGTGTTAATATTTACTTTGCTAATGTGTTGGATCTCTGGGGTAATTTAAGCCTTTTATCATTTCAAACGTTCAGCTCCTTTAAAAAGCTCTTCAGGAATGCTGCCAGTTTGGGCACCTCAGTGGCACAGCACTTTTGGCTTCCCCATCATGCTCAGAGAGGTAGGTGCCTAAAAGAAAGAGTGGCCTGTATGACTGCCGTCTGCAGTCTGTTCATCATGGCTGCCTGGTCTCTTAACTTACTCTGTCTTAGCTCATTCTCTCTTCAGACTCACTGCAATCCACTGGTCTCTGAAATCCTTTTCTTCACCCCTTCCTGTCTCATCCTGAGTGATTCATACATGACATCAGTATTTATAGGGATGCCCCACCCAACATCCTAGACTCTTTATTTCTTGACCTCCTCTTCTATAAGGGCTTTTAATGCCTTTGGACTTCAGTGTTCTGCCAGTGCCACACCCCAGTGCTACCTAGTCATCCAGCAATTCTTCACCTCCCACAATTACACTTCAACATCATGTTGTTACAATCTGAGCTCCTGCCCCTTTCAAATATCTTGCTGCCCCTTACTTCTATCAAAGTGGCAAGTGGCCCACTGACCTCCTAGGAATTTAAAACCTTAGGAAAATAGCAAAGAATCAAGTCTTTAAGCCCTTCTACAAGACTACTTGCTTCCCTCCTGACCTCTCTCTTCCAACTAGTCTGCATTCTGTGGATTATCTCAACAACTAAACCCTCATTTTCCTCCATATTTCAAACTTCTCTCACACTCAACCTCTAAATTCCTATCTTGAATGAATTTTAAACATTAGTATTTTGAAATTCAACACCTATATACCTAAACCTGGTAAATAAAGTCATATCACTGCCAGGTGGACTTTTTCAAATGCTGAAATATTAGGAGGTAGCATTGCAAAATGGTTTAGAGCATGAAGCTCGGTTCCTGGCTCCTCCACTTACTAGCTGTCTGCCTTTGAGTAAACAGCAATAACCACTTTGTGCCTGATTTTCTTCATCTGCAAAAGGAGAATAATAATTGAACGCATCTCACAGGTATGTTACTATGAGCAAACAAGCTAATCTTTACAGGTGCTTAACTGTTGAATAAATGAATATTTTACTTCTCCCTTGTAGTTTTATTTCCATATTGAATAACAGCTATTCAAAATCTTTCCCTTTTTTAATTATACAAATAGCTCAGGCTCCATCACTTCAGTGGATTATCTGGCCTAGTCCTTAGAGTACATATGGGACATTAGGTGTGAATGCCTTTAAATTATCTCCCCCTGAAATTTTAAGTACATTGGTGCATTTACACCTCCTTTCCATCTAGGAGAAGGAAATAACCTTCTAAGATTAATTTTTCTCTTTTTCTCAAGATCTTATCTTTTCAAATATCTAATCTTTCTTTTTCTTTCTTTCCTTCTTTCTTCCTGTCTTTTGCTAATAAGCATGTGTTATTCCCATGTATCCCTGAGAAATAAAAAAGTCATTTTTCAATAATACATTTCTTTTAGCTATTTTCCTATTTCTATCTTCCTTTTATCATATATATGTATATATGTGTTTGTGTATGTATATATGTGTATATACACATATATACACATATATATATGCATGTCTGCATTTACTGTTTCTACCTTCCCTCTTTCATTACTGTATTAATGAGAAATTATAGTACTTGTAAGAAGGCCTAACACTACAATTAACAGGTAACTAACTCAGAAGTGTCAAAACTTTAGAATTTTGCTTTTTTCTCAGGCTTAGCCAAGCACAGACATCTGTGATTCCGAATAGCCACATATTTCTATAACGACTTTCCTGCTCTTTTGTTCTATGTTAGCCAATTAATTGTTTTATTTTGAATAGAACTGCTAGTTCCTATTTCTCTCTCTTAAAAGGAACCAGCCAACAGATTCCCACTCTAATCAAGGCATCCTTCTTCATGATTTCACCACAATTATTGTTAAAGTCAGCAATAACATCTCTATTGCCATATCCAGAGGTTAATTCTCAGTGTTCATTTTAACTTCTCAGGAAGATGGTGGAGTTGATCATTTCCTTCTCTTTAAACCCTTTTTGTACAGTCACCTTCTGAACACCACTTTCTCTTGGTTCTCTTCCTACCTAACTAGTTGATTTTTCTCAGCCTCCTTTGTTGGGATCTTCTCATTTATCTGCCTCGAAATTGTGGAGTATACAAGATCCTTGGATATCTCTTCTTTTCATTCTTCACCAACTGCCCCCCAACCCCGGCGGCCCCAACTAGTTTTCAGCTTTAGATACCATCTATATGCTTATGACTCCTTAATTTATATTCCAGTCCAAAGTTTTGCTCATAACTATGTATTTGTATCCAAGTGCTTAATCAGCATCAGTATCAGTATCACTACTTGAATATCTAATAGGCTTTTCCAACTTAACAGTCAACAAACTTTTGTTTCCCCTGAAACTGCTCCAGTGGAAGTCTTCACCATCTCTTCTTACTCTAGTCTTCTAGTTGGTCATCTTAAAAAAAATTCTTTGTTTTCCTTTTTCTTTCTTTGACATACCACCTTGCATGGATAAACAAATCCTATTGACTTTATCTTCGTAATCCTCATCAGTTATAATCATTTCCATAACTCCCACACTGGTACAATCCTAGATTATTTCATAATTCTCTTTTTTCTCTACCTCTATCTCTACCCCATTAGTCTATTTTACATACAATATTTTGAGTCTTTTAAAATGTAAGTCAGCTCATGGCATCCCTCTGCTAAACATCCCAAATGATCTCTGTTTTTTCAAGTGGTTCTCCTCTCCCTTGCTTACCTCCTACCACTCTCTCCTCATCCAGGAAGAGTGTATGAATGTGAGAGAGAGCTCTTCTCAGAAACAGAACAATAACGCTAGTAGAAGAATAACAGCCAATGGAGGAGACTGAGAATAGGAGAATCAGAAAATGTAAGGTCAAGAAAGAAGGTAGATAAGTAGCCAATCCTACCAAAAGCTATGAGAATAATTATAAAATCTAATGGATTTGGTGTTGTAGAGGTCATTGATGATTATTGCCTCAGTAGGTTTGGAATAGCTTACTTGGATAATAGGAATAGGGCTGACCAAGAACATACAGAAACATGGCTTCCAGCATTAATGGTTCAAAACACACTCTCTCTCTCTCTCTCTCTCTCTATATATATATATATATATATATATATTCCATCTATATGCTTATGACTCCTTGATTTCTATATATATATATTTAAATCAAACTTTTACCCAGAGTTTCATCCCTGATTGGTATTTCTGAATGCCTCGGGCTACATTTCCATCTGCACATATTATAAGCACATCATATCTAATATGTCCAGTAATTAACTAATTTTCCTTCTTCTATTTTATTCTCCTTACTCTCAAACAAATTAACCCCAAATACCCAATCCTTGTAAATTGTCTATCATGCAGAATGACATGAATACCTACCCATTGACCTAATGGAGAAAACAAATCTTAGGGGTCATTCTAGCTCTTCCTCATCACCCATTTTAATCTGTCAGATCTCCCTGCAGCTTCTATCTCCACTGAGTCTTTATCAACCTCCCTCCTTCCCCATACTAATAAACTTCCTAACTAGTTCTCTTGTCTGAGGAGTTCCCTTGTCCTACTCCTTCAATTATTCAGTTGCTAATTATCTTTCTATAAAACACTTTAGTTACAAACTGAAGGCTGCTTTCTACTTCCTACCAGCAATAAGACAATCCCTTAGAATAGTGCACTAAGATCTTGGAACCTGGTGCTCAACTACCATTCCAACCTCAATTTATGACAGTTCGCCACTTGTCTTAGTATAATCAAACACTGCATGAAGTTATGCACATGCTTCTGTACATTCCATTCTAGCACTATAGTATGATATGTCATGTTTTCAATATTGTTTGATTCACTTCAAATCTTTTGTATTCTTTCCAGGCCCCTAACTACAGTAGTTCAATCACATGTGGTGACAGCCTTTGGAGCAGCTATGACCAGAGGAAACATCACTTTCTGCTAGCCCTCACTTAGTCATTTTAAAGATGGTAGGGGTGAGGAATGGCATGGTGTGGCTGTGGTCAAGGGATGAGTGCACTAACTCTGATGTAGCCTATTATGCTGGTGCCCAAAGTGCAGATGTGGGTGAAATTTACTACAGATTTTCCACACAATATATGGCACTTCCCCATTTGATTAGTATAATCAAACATTGCTTGGTGTGATGCACATACTTCTGCACATTCTTCCTGCTTTTGGAATAAGTAACTAAAGCTTTCAAAGTTCAAATAACTTTTCATCCCTAAATTACAAATACAATTTCAAGAAGTTTGGAAAAGGAAAAAAGTCAGCCGTAATTTGCCATTCAACAGAATGTATTTGTTCTCTTCTCTCCTAACATTCCTCTATGAATATACACATTTGTACAGTAAATACAAAATTTAGCATCATTTTCTCATATTTTATTTAGCTATTCCTTGTCACGTTGCAAAAAAAGGAACATCAAATGTAACAAAATATTATTTTGAGAAAAGAAGAAAATGGAAGAAGAAAGAATAAAACAAGGATGGGGATAAAAAAAGATACGTGAGTAAGGCTTAAGATGCATACCGTGATGACCTACTCAACAGGTGAGCTCCACATTTGGGTCTCAATTTCTCCAGCAGTCAGTGTGAAAACAGAAACTTTGTTATCCAATACCCAGTATCCATGTGATGTAAAAAAAGTGTCCTGGGAATTTCGCTCATTCTTGGAATAAATATTGTCAAAAGAAATTTCTCTTGAGGTCCTCCTAAAGAGAATACAGGGCGACATACCATCAACATTCAGGTAGATTCCTTCTTAGAGACAGTAATTTTATTTCATGTCTTTGCTCATGTTGATAATCAGAACAGGCTCATGTTGATAATCAGAATCATGTGATTTATGCCATTGCACAAATCACAGAATTTTTGTAAAAACCACCTCCTGGAAAATCATTTAATACTATTAAGGCACTCACCTCTTATAGTTACAATAGTAGCTGAATTACTATCCTTTAGGAAAATGTTCCGAATATTGTTTTTCTTAAACATAGAGTGTTAAATGGTTTTAATATTTCCTACATCAAATCTTAAAACTCCAGGTTTTATATCTGGCAGTTGATGCTTCCTCAGAAGACCAGAGTTTAGGTTGAGAAGCAGAAATCCTCACTTTCTGATTATGGTTCCCTTTAAGGAAGTCTTCTAAGAATGTGGCTGGGCAGAGATGTTATAGTCTTGGGCTTTTTTCTCTTGTGGAGAATAGGATGTTATCCTAAGAGGACTAAAACACAAGCTGAATAACATACTCAGGTTCATAGAGGTTCTATCGCCAGTCTTGAGTCTTCTCCACAAATGTGGCTAGATAGAGCTATAAATTTTGGACCTGAAGTATCAGCTTCTCTGAGGAATGTTATGAATGCATACTGGTAAGAAACTTGGATGCTAAAATCTTTATTTTTCCATTTTTTGAGCATTTGAGAAGGCTTGTTAAGATAAAAGCAGTTTTAAAAGTCTTGGCTTTATGTTTGTAGGGCTGTTCAGATAAATTGTTCATATGAAAGGAACATCCTTCTGACTACAACCTAGATTTAATTTATCTCACACATACATTTTCGCTACTGAAATGCATGTAACTTTAGATACATGGTGACATTTTACACATATTTAAAAAACACTGGCCGGGCGCGGTGGCTCAAGCCTGTAATCCCAGCACTTTGGGAGGCCAAGGCGGGTGGATCACGAGGTCAAGAGATCGAGACCATCCTGGTCAACATGGTGAAACCCTGTCTCTACTAAAAATACAAAAAATTAGCTGGGCATGGTGGCACGTGGCTGTAATCCCAGCTACTCAGGAGGATGAGGCAGGAGAATTGCCTGAACCCAGGAGGCGGAGGTTGCAGTGAGCCGAGATCGCGCCATTGCACTCCAGCCTGGGTAACCAGAGTGAAACTCCGACTCAAAAAAAAAAAAAAAAAAAAACCAAAAAACAAAACACTATACATATCTCAAGGCAGATGTAATCATCTGATGGGAATGGTGCAGGTCTAGTGCAGTGCTTTCCAGAGATTCCCAGAGGGGAATAGGATGACTACTTGACTCTTAAATGGCTGTATCTCCACATGAAGTAGAAGATTTTTCAAAGAACCAACTTATGAATAAAGGCTTGTGGTATTGCATAGTACTGTGTGGAAAATCTGAGGTAAATTTTACCCACATCTCCACTGTGTGCACCAGCATAATAGGCTACGTCAGAGTTAGTTCACTCCTCCCTTAACCACAGCCACACCATGCCACTCCTCACCCCTACCATCTTCAAAATGGCTATCTGAGGTCTAGCAGAAAATGATGTTTCTTCTGGTTTAAAATCTGGTCACAGCTGCTCCAAAGGCCATCACATGTGATTTAACTAGAGTAGTCAGGGGCCTGGAAAGAGTACAGTAGGAAGGAATCTTTCAAATGATATTTAAAAGCTGACATATCATACTATACTGCTAGGCTGTCTGCAAAATTTATTTTTTAATGGCTACAAAATATTTTATAGAGCAGCCAAATCATAATGTAACTACACTTCTTATTATTTTGATTTTTGTTATATAAATAAGACTAGAATGAACATTTTTACTCACAATATTTTCCTTCTACTATATGAGCTACACAGTAAAGATTGGAACATAATTTATGGTAATACAAAAAGCACGAACTAGCTGTTTCATATTAGGAAGAGAAAAAGCAAAGTAAGAAAGTAACAGGAAAGGAAAAAGGTGAAGGAATGAAGAGAAGGAAGAAAAGGAGGAGGAAGAATGAGATGAGCACCTAGAAAGGCTTCCATTGTAGGAAGGAATGGCAGCACAAGCCTGTTTTGGTCATTATCATAATACAGAGGCTTCATAGTATCTGGCATATCCAATGAACATTTGTTGAATGAATGAGTGAAAAATGAAAAATATAAATGACATATATCCAGTGAGCAGAACCATGTTCATGTTGGCATCCCATCAGTTCATAGCTAGATTTGGACCCTTGTGAAAATGCGTATACTAGGTTCCTAATTCCTTTTAATTTGTTAAGGAGAAAGTAGGGACATGTCCTACTTGCATTTAAGCAGAATTTTCCTGATCACAAACCAACAGATAAGTCTCCTAAAAAACATTTTGAGTGACTGTTACACATATTCTGAGAGTATCTGCTTGGTATAAATGATTTTGGGTTATAATGTCATTTATTTCTAGATTAATACTTTAAAATGTATTCATTTTATCTGCAATGTCTTTGTTCTTATCAGGTTTCTGTAAAATATATATATATATGAGAAACGTTTATGATATATATACACTAGTATGTTCACGTTAAGGTGTTGACATTTTTATACAATCGTGCATCATTTAGTGACTGGGATATGTTCTGCAGATGTATCCTTAGGCGATTTTGTCTTTGTGTGAAAATCATAGGGGGTTCTTATACAAACCTAGATGATAAAGTCCATTGCTCTGAGGCTACAAACGTGTACAGTATGTTACTCTACTGGATACTGTAGGCAACAGTAACTTTGAGGCAAGTATTTGTATATGTAAACATTGAAAAGGTACAGTTAAACTTCCGTATTATAATCTTAGGGACCACTATTATATGAGGTCCATCATTGACCAAGACGTTGTTATGCGGCATACGACTCTAATTGCTGCCCACACCTTCCTGATGAAAGTATTGGGCAGGGCACTGTGGCTCAAGCCTGTAATCCCAGCACTTTGGGAGGCTGAGGCGGGTGGATCACGAGGTCAAGAGATTGAGACCATCCTGGTCAACATGGTGAAACCCCATCTCTACTAAAAATACAAAAAATTAGCTGGGCATGGTGGCATGTGCCTGTAATCCCAGCTACTCAGGAGACTGAGGCAGGAGAATTGCCTGAACCCAGGAGGTGGAGGTCGCGCCATTGCGCTCCAGCCTGGGTAACAAGAGCGAAACTCCGTCTCAAAAAAAAAAAAAAAGAAAGTATTGTGTGGTGGAGTGGGAAGCACACTGAATTGATGATATGGATTCTTGCTCCTAATTCTCTCACTAACTAGTTGGCTGACCTCAGGCAAGCTACTTAAATTTTCAAGCTCAGTTTTCCTTCCCTGTAAAATGGAGTTGTAGGGGGCCATAAAATGGAGTTGTAGGAGGCCAACCCTGTTCCCAAGATTCCATTCACTTATGGGTCACACTGACGCTCTGCCCAACAGCTATAGGTAAAGAATCCTTTCATTATGATGAGATTAAGTGACTGCTAATGTTTCTCTAACACTGGGCTTGAACTATGAGACAGTTGCACAAGGGAGGTAGGAGCAATGGGCTTTAGGGGTAGAGTAAGTCCTGGTTCTTCTCTGCCACTTACTAGCTTTAACCTTTCAGAGGCTCAGTTTCCTTATGCATAAAGTGAGAATAATACAAACACATATAGTTTTTTTATTAAATGACATAGTGTAAATCAAGCTGAAAATACCACATCTGACATGATGGAAGTGCTCAAAAACATCCATTTCTACCACAGTTATTTACTTGGCTCCACTGAAATAACTGCTCTTCTAGTAGTACTTCTCCAAACTGATTATCAGTAGTATTGTAATTACAGTATTTAAAGGATTTTAAGGTGCCAACTTGAGCTGGCTTGTTTAAAAATAATTGGAAAGAAGTTGGCTCAGGGGATCTTTAACAATTAAGCAAAAACAACCTGTGTGCTGACCTTTACCCTGTGGTTCTTTTATTTAATAACAGTCTATTAATACACAAAGCTTTAGTTCTTTAATACTACTGTAATCCAAGCCAAATATGCTATCTAACAGCTATAATAAACTTACTCGCCCCAAAGAAATTTTGATGAAAACTTGCTTCATTTTTCAGTTTGTTTGGAAACAAGATTATGGAGAAATTCTTAATTTTGAGTTCCTATCAATAAATATTAAGTCCCCTTAGTTTTTGATCATATGTAGATTACATTAAATAAAAATAGATGAGATAAAATAATTCCTAGATTGGTGAGAGAATTTTTGAAGGCTGTATAAGTTGTTATTTTATAATTTAAAAACAATTACTTAACCATAAAAGAAAAGGGAAGGGAAAAAAGTCCCCAAAATGTAGGAAACCAGAGTACTTGCTTTGCTGTTAATTATAGCAGGAAATATCTGTTTGTTTATTATGACCCTGTACTTCCATAGTCACATTAACTTTCAAACAGTTTTCATTCCCTTTACCAATTGTCAGCCTGCCTTATGGAAACTGATCATTTGCAAGGGAGTTCAAGATTATGTGCATAATTGAATGAGTAGTAACTGGTTTGTTCCCACAACTTCAGGGTGGGCCATTTGTAAACAGGCAACACTTCTAACTGTAGGACCCTCTATAGCACCTGTTAATTGGCTCACAATAATCTGCTGGGTCAACCTACGTAAAATTATTTGATGACTCCCAAATTTTATAGCAAGCATGCTATGTTCCCATTATGTTTAAGAATTTCTTCTTAATGATTCTAGGTTTCTTTCCATTCATGAGATGTGAGCCTCGACTGATCTGTAGCAGGTTGTAGAAAAGTAATCACTTGTATTTCTGCTAGAAAGTTATCCGCAGGATACAGGATAAGTCATAGACAAATAAGAATCTACATGGATACATAAGTCTGTAATAACCTGCATGTTAAATATCTAAAATTCAACAAGCCATGGTATAGACTTGTATTAATTATAATAATTCAATTTTTAAAGTTTCTTAAAAACAAGCTTGTTATTTTCTGTCTCCATAGCTCTGTCTCCTTTAGCACTTTATTATTTGATTAACTCTGAGACCTGTTTTAAAAGCAATTTGAAAGGATTGCATATTGCATTTATATAACATTTTCTAATGGCCTAAAGTCACTATTAGTCAAATACTAATTTAACAAAAAGAATGGGGTTATTAAATATATATGTTCTATAGTTTCTGAATTAGAGACAAAAAGGGGGGCTTAAACTGTTGCTAAGCTCTTATATATCTGCTTACCATCACAGTGTTAAATGAAGTGTCTTTGTTTTGAAGTCCTACCTGCTTAAGCTAGTATTTTTTAGTTGGTGATGTGATTTGGTGGAGTTGAATGTAAAGAAATAGCCAAAACTGGTTTACCAGAATCCTATTTGAGTCTGGCAGAAGACCTGTTCTCTCCCCATTTTGTCCACCCTCAAACTTGCCAAGCCTTGTTCGCTTTGGCTTTATTTTTAAAATGCATTTCTGGTGAGTGAGAAAAGGTTTTGTACTGAGTTTTCAATGACTCACCCAAAATAACTCCATTCAACTTGTAAACGGTCCTGTTCTGAATGCAGATTATATTTGTCCTGAGATGGGCATAAAGGAGCTGCAGAAGGGAGATTACAGAAGGGAAACGTGCTGGGAGAGGCCCGTGCTGTTTATATTTATTCAGGTTCAGGCACATACCACATTTATTTCTTTTTTTCAAAGGTTGTGTGTGTGTGTGTGCTAAAGGACTGTTATAAGGTGTGTACCATTTAAAGCTCTCAAAAATACATCGGTATTAGATAGATGGATGGTTCATCTAGTCACGAACCTTCATTTTCCTGGTCTGCATAAAATATAGAAAGAGAGATTTATATGAAAATATATAATTCCAAATATATGCAGAGTGAGCTGTAATTTCTTTTTAAATTCCAAATGGATCCAAAGAGAAATTAATCATATACATAAACAAAAGATCTAGAATATAATCTTAAATACCGAAGAGAAATTGACTACATAATAGGACAGTGCTAACACTGGGAAACTCAATAATGAGATCCTCCTGTTCAGTAATGTATTGTAGAAAAATTCTTAATATCATCTGGCATGGGTATAGACTGTGCATTTGATATGGACAGATATACCTTTTTAAAAGCTTTTATGATTCAAAACATTAGATAACTTTGAAAGCAACATTTTAGGACAGGGCTGAGAAGAAAAAGTAAAAGGATTGATCCAAACTTGAGAATTAGGCTTCACAGATAGAAAGCAAAATGTTTGTAATTCATGTGTAACTATGTTCAGTAAAAAGGATTTCAAAACCTCCTTTGAGTTGTTTTATGAATTTGAGCAACAGACCAAATAGTCTATTCTGTTACATAATCTTGCTTCACTTCATTGTTGATTAAGAATAGATGAGCCATTCTTACCTGTTGCTCAGAAACACCAGAGAATTGAGCCACTAAAAAGAAAACAAACTGGCCACAAGGTTTCACTGAGAAAAGAGTAAATTTAGCGTAATGTGGCAAACTGAATAAATGGTGGTCTAAGAATGCGTGAAAAATCTGACAAGCCTTTAACATGCACAAAATCAGAAAGTATGTAAACTGATAATTTCCCAGATTGCATAAATAACTTGCAAGGCAAAATTCTAGTGGTATTAACAGCTGCTTCTCCTTCTTATATGTACTTGGGAAAATAAGAGAAATCAAAATAATGAACTATTCTACATATTAATGCTTCCTTATGAGGAAAAGTAACTAATCTAAAAATTCTTGGAGTTTTGCTAATGTGGAAGAACTCTAAGAACAATCGAAACGTTTATAGGCTTTAAACATGCAATTTTATTGCTTTAACAAAAGATACAATAACCAGAAATACTATAGTCAGAAATACTCTAATAATTAATAACGGCTTCAATAATAGAGGAATATATCAATGACCCCATCTAAGTCAGACTAACCAGCGTTCCTCATAGTTCAATTACATGATTTGTAAATAAATCTCTGAAAATTTTTGTTTACTCTTAATTACTAATATTTTTCTTTTGTTCTCTTTTATGCTGTTGCAAATCCCTGGAAATGTTAATGGATACATTGAGGGGCCAAAAAGAGTTCTGTTGAAATGAATTTTAGAACTATTGGGTTTAAAAAATTAAACAATTTTTAAAAAAACAAGTTTTGAAGACTTCTCAAGTCTTTAACATTCCTTGTGACTGGGCTGGGTTGGAGGAAGGGGAGGGGATATAATATGCAGTGTTTTCCATTCTTATTTTACGTAGAATTTTTTTTAATCCAGGCAATACTATCAAAATATAAAATGCTACTCTGTTCATTTAACCTGGAATTCTACTTACCTTATACCTCTGAGCCCCCTTTTGTCTTAACAAAAGGTAAGAATTTGAAGAAATAATTGCACCTCTACCACTCTCTAATCAGATTCTAGATAATTAAGATTTTGATGCACAAAATAAAGTTTTTGATTATATAAAAATTATTGAAGAAACAATACCATAAATAGAACCAAAATGGCTTAGCCTACTCAATAGGAAATCTTGTTTTATAATTTTAAATATCTAGAGTAATTAAACCAACAACAATGTTTCCCTTATGATTTAAGCTTTTTCATATAAAACTGCCTGATTTAACCAAAGTATATGTTTTCTGTCCTTTCCTGAACTTACGCCAATTTTAAAATACACCTGCACAAGCATAATGATATATGCCATTTACTAGTATGAGATTCCCACATATGAAATTGATTTATAATAATTCTAATAGCTATACTGAGCACCTACATTATTTCATGTGAGATTCACATCAATTTGGGAAGGTAGTTATCATGATTGCTATTTCAAAGATGAGAAAAGTCATGGCGCAGGGTTATTAGCTGTCTTGCCACCATACACCTAGAAAAAGAGGGAAACATTTCAAACTTCAGTCTAACACCAAAGACCACATTGTTTCCACTATGTCATGCTGGATGGAGTTATCCACATTTAGTGTAAATTTATTTCTTTTTCCACCTTGCAAGCATCAGTGATTCAGACAATACTCTTTTTGTACCCCTTTGCAATGTATATTTGCAGTTGATCTACAATATAGTACTTGGAAAACAATCATTGAAGAAGCAAACATGTAGACTTTCTTCATGTGAAGTATTCATTATAGAATAAATGAAATACTTTGGGCATTTAAAAAAATCTGTAAAAGTTGAGAAAACAATGAAAAAAGACTTACTTTTCAAGGCAATAGCATGCTATTTCAAGGGTTTCCTTCTCTATACTTCTATGCCCTTAACATAGTCCTTTAAAAAATGCCACATAGAAGAAAACATACATTTATCTGAGCAACTGGAGACTCCTGCTGGTATTTTTCCCCCCTTATTATTTGACTCTGGTTGTTTGACTTTTTTAAAACTATAGTTTATTATTGCCTGTCACGATATTTGTTGTTGTCTTCTGAAAGTGTATTTAAACAACTGAAAAACTAAATGAAATATAAGCATTATAGAAATAATATAAAGCACATAAAAAATCAATTTAAGTGGCTCTTTGAAGAACATAAAAAAACAGAAACTATCTCAAGAAGACTCATTATCTCTTGTGGGATCAGCATTTAAAAGTGTAAGGGGTGCAAGAAGAATGCTGAAGAATGTTCTGTCATCTCTCGCAGTTTACAATCTGGCTAGTAAGCCAAACATACCTTCCAGGGCCATATTATTTACTGTACAATTCAGTCCTCAAATAAATGACATAGACATGCTGTTGTATGTTAGGTCCCTATGGGACAGATGTGATCAGAAGTGGTGGAATGGTGGAGTCAAAAAGTTTTGGCTTAGCTAGATTTGGAAAGTCATGAAGGTACTGGATAGAAAGAACAGGAAGGAGTTAAGAAGCAAAGACAGAGTAGGCAACAGCGATTAGATATGATAGAATTGAAGCTGGGAGCAGGAGAGGGACAGGGTGGGATACCTGAGAACCCTGGATAAAACTGTGAAGGCAGCATATTTAGTGGCACTTGATCAGCCCTTTCAATGCCTCTTCCTAGGTAGCTTCTTTCTTCACTCTTTTTCATCTTCCACACAGGCAGCGAGACTCTGGCCTATTTTGGAGAGCCATTAAACTGTTAGTGGCATCCTGCTACAGAACCCTGGAAGGCTGAGAAGTCCTATAGTTTCAAAGAAAAGATTTGCTAGTAGTGAAATTTCAAGCCATAGAGGTATTAGCATCACTGTTCTAACTCCCCTGAAATTTGGCAATACATATTTAAGCCTCAGCAGCATATTTTGATGGTTCTGGAAAGCTAGTCTGGATTTTGGATTTGATCTTAGGGATATTAATAAACCATCAGAAGTTGCTGATTTTGGTCAGACAAGAGAGGGATGTCCTGGGAATTGTAAATCTAGAGCAATGCACTAGAAAGGAGATAGGAAAGAATGAAAGCAGGAAAATCAGAGTGCTATTTTGGTAGTCTATGACTTATGTGTAAATGCCTGGACAAAAACTAGGCACTATTTCATCTTCAGAGCATTCTTCATTCCAAATTCTCCAAAAGTTATGGTTTCCGGTAGCTATCAATGACAACGCACTTAATAACCTTGTAATTCGAAAGCTTCCATTAGGAATTTTACTATGCTCTTGAATTTAACTTCAAATAAAAAAATAATTCCTTCCTTAAAATATTATGTCTATACAAAATATTCTTTACAATCAGGTTAATATTTTAAAAAGTGTTCCAATTCGTTCTCCAGCTCATAGCCAAGTACAATAAAATATTGGAAGCCTTACTTAGATGTACAGTTTAGAGGTAACATCTAGGGAGACATTGTTGCTTGATATGCCTGTCACATTGTGTCCGATTTTGGATAGAATTTGAGGCTTTTTGCTAATGAGAATTTAAACATAAGAAAAGGGGATGTCGAAACTGGCTTTAAAAACAGTTTGAACCCTGACATCATTTGTTTGTTGTAGCATGCTGTCTCACCAAAATCCAAGCAACTATCTCTACACAGTCCCAATTATTCTTTCCTCTATTCTCCCTCACGCAAGTCCAACCTCAATGCGAAATTTCCAGCTTAATTATCCTTTCACAATTCATTTTCATTCATAACACAACCACGATAAATAACTTTAAGTGTGAAAGTAGCACTCCAGGAAGCCTGGTCTTTTGCAGTTTTGACATTTTGGCAACACCAATCAAGCACCTCTCTTTCCGTCCTTACCCCAATTCCTTGGACACTAAATAGTCTACATTCAGGCGATTCTTCCAACTCTACGTTTCAGGGCGCCGAAGCACACACTTGTTTTCTCGCGGGGGCGTTTTTTGAGACTTGGCCTTCCGACTTTCTTTCTATTTTTGGGTGAGGGAGGAGGAGTTGAGAGAAGGAAAGATTATTAACAAACAAACAAATCTCTCCCATTCCGCGGGCAGCAATAGCGGGTTGGCCCGCTCGGCTCGGCGCGGGGCGCGCCCCGCCCCGCCGCGCCGCGCCCCGCGCGCGCCCGGCCGGAAGGGGGCGTGGGCCGCCGCCGAGGGAAGGCGCGCAGACGCGCAGCGGCCGGCCAGCCCTGGGAGCTTCAGGCTGGGGGTGGGGAGCAGGGGCCGTGCCGGCGCTCGGCTCCCAGCCGCGCTCCCTCGGGCCACTCGCGCTCCCGCGCCGCGCCCGGCCGGCTTCATGTGAAGCGCCGACCCTCCGCCCCTTCCCTCCCCTTCCTTCCCTCCCTCCCTCCCTGTCCCCTCCTCCTCCTCCTCCTTCGGCGCCCGCTTCTGCTCCCCGGGGCCCCCTGCCCGGCCGGGCGCTGACAGCAAGGGCGGGGGTCCCCGCCGCCGCCGTGTCTCGCGCAGGGTCCGGCTGGGGTAGCGGAGCCCCCCGTGCGGCCATGGACCGGCCCCTGACCGGGTCGGCGGAGGCGGAGGAGGAACTGGAGTGGCAAGTGGCGAGTCGCAGGAGGAAGGCCTGGGCCAAGTGCCGCAGCTCCTGGCAAGCGTCGGAGACAGAGGATCTGTCCACAGAAGCGACGACGCAGGACGAGGACGAGGACGAGGAGGAGGACCTCCCCGGCGCGCAGCTGCCGGCAGCGGCGGGAAGAGGTCAGTGCGCCCCGCCGGGCTGCGGGGGGTAGGCTGGCGGGCTGGAGAGAGTCTCGTGCGCCCTGGCTCCTGCCGCACGTTCTGGGAGAGCCTCGGGCACTGTAGGCCGAGGGGAGAGGGGATACTTCCGACCTTGAAACGCGCGCGCTGGACGAGGCGTCCCCAGCGTCAGCAGAGACCACTGGGTGTCATCCCATTTCTCTGCCAAGGGACACTGAGACGTGTCGCTTAGGCTGCATTTGCTGTGGTAGATTTTCCTATTTGGGAGATCCAGGGTGACCCCGCCGTCGGAGGGCTCCTGGTCCATAACGCGCTGTCCCCTCGCTCTACCCCTCCAGGAAACGTGCCCAACGAGAAGATCGCGATATGGCTCAAGGACTGCCGGTGAGTGCTCCCTCTGCCTCCCGCGACCCGGGGAGATCCGTTCAGAGTGGACGCTCGAACAGAGCCACTCGGGCCGCGTCCCTGTGGGTCCGGCGACCGTTGTAAGATACAAACCGGAAAGTGAGCCGGCGGATAGCTTCCTCCTCTAAGTGATTAGAAATGGAAGTGCTGTGACCGCTGATTATTTGGTGACCGTCTTGACTTTACAGTTAGGACTTCAGCTGCCCGCGCATGGTGTCAGCATCAGAGATCAGAAATCCAAAACAGATAATCATGCCATATTGTTTGTTCTGTTTTTATTTGAAAGAATTCTCACATTTCACAGGATATTTTATTTTGCTTTAGTTTTGACATCTGTACAACTGGCACGGAATCATATTCCTTTCAAATGTGTTTTAGACGAGTTTAATTAACCTAAGTACACTAAATGGGCTTTAATTTTATTTCTGTTTGGAGAGCTATTAAAACTAGCTAACTTTGTACTTGTAGTTTACTTCTTGAACTTGGAATTGTCAGATGGCACTGGAATTCTTAGGGAATAGAACCTTAAAAGCATTCAGACTGCATAAATCTGTTTAATTACATGCTTTGGCAACCGGTACAAAAATGTTTGATAAAATACAGAGGAGATGAATCACATTGCAAGTAAATCTGGCTACAGCAAAATGTGCTAATCAAGAATGTAGCATTTAAACTTTTGTTGGTGTTTGCTGTTGAGCATATTTTTGCCTTCTCAATTTAGGCTTTCTTAATATGTTCTTCAAGTGCTAGAGTTAGGATCGTTTGTTTTGTTTTGTTGTGGAAAGTGATTCTTAATATATACCAGTTTGCCTCCTCTAATCACAGAATATTGGCTACCGTGATATTAATGCCCTGTTTTGATTAATCAAATGAAACCTATTGAACACTTTTCATTACAGAACTCCTACCCTTTATTGAAAGAGTCATAGACCCTTCTGAAACATTGTGAAATATATGGAATAACTTCTCTTTAAAGATGCACGGAGACAAATACACTGCTTGAAGTCCTTGGACCCCATATTTACAATCTAGCTGTAAATCAATCCTGGTTTTCAGAGAAACCTTAGATACTAGGTACTCCACTCAAACTATGGATCAGGAAATTGTATTAATATACTACTGGTTCATTTAATTGTCAAATACCAAAATAGTCTACAATTTAAAAGCTTGAAATTTAAATATACATGTTCAGGACTTTTTGGGAGAGATCTGATAATACTACCTTCAAGTTTCCTCTTAGAAATGTGTCTAAGAAGTTGTTTTGTTACTTTTACTTAAGTCTTTTAAAGCCTCCCCTCTGAGTCTTTACATAAATACAGTATTGGCTTACTTTAGGTTTCTTAAAATAGGCTTAGCATTACATTTATAGTGTTTCTTGTTTAAATTCAAGTGCATATGCAAGAGAATTTTAAAAATTAGGAACAAGATAATTATGCTGTATTTTAATGATGTATAGGACTTAAAATTGTGTAAGAGATCGTATCAAGTAGACAGTTAATAAGTGCATCTTTTTTGAGATAAATGCAGTAGGCAGATGTTGACTTTCCCCAGGACACAGTCAATCCCTGACAATTTCTGAAGTTTTGTTGCCAATACTGATTTATATGAGCAGATTCTGTAGTCTGCTGCTCTTTCTCTCATGGATTTCCTTCTTGTTCTTAAAATTGCACGTATTTACACAAGAGTGGCATTCATTTGTATCCAGGAAAGCTAGAACGAGTAGTCTTTTAACGCTGGCTGTATTATCACAGCTTTGACTTAGGATGTGTTGCAACTGTATTTTTATTTTAAATCACAACTCAAGTTTCTTCTCAGAGTTGGACATCTGTGTATTTTGTTTATTATGGGCAAATGACTTGAAGATAGTATTTTACCCACTTGATAAGTTCTCAGATAGTCTTTGTTTTTTAGTGCCATCCATATCCTGAATAAAGATACCATGTTTTCTTTTCTTAGGGGGAGTCTTTATTTTGATAACCATTTGGGGGAGGGGAACTAAATAAAAACTTATTGAATTAACAATTAAGAAATGATAGAGAGTTCAATAGAATTTGGAAGGGAGCAAATGTAAAAGTGAGATACTTATTTTTGAAGGAGAATTTCTGTTATTCTGCTTGTTTGCCATTTTCTGTAGTGCATAGACCAGTAAAGACATCTGTGGACAAAGTAAAACAATGTTTACATCTAAGAAAGTAGCCTTCAGGGAAGAATGGTTTCTTAAAGACATTCATTAGAATTTTATTAAAATATATACAAATATCAGCTTAAAGATTTTATTAATATATTTATGGTAATCGCTTGTGATTTCTTTTACATTTCAAAAGCACTAATTTTTAAAGAGCTGCCATTGCTGGTGTACTTGTGGAAAGTTCTAACATTTAATCAGCATTTTAGTAACGTTTCTTTGAAACTGATATTTTCATGATTGATCCCATGTCTCATGAATTTTTAACAGATATGAATTGTTGCTGAAGAAAGGTTTGTATCACAAAACAGACCTTCCGAAATAAAACAATGTGTTTCTTACTGTAACTTAGTTTTGAGAAAATTGTTTATTTTTGTATTTGAAAAAAAGATATTTCTGTCATCTGTATTTGAACTACAAGAATGAAAAAATTTTAGCAATGGCTAATCTTAATGTTGATTCTCAGGTCAACTTTTCAGTAATTTTCAAAGTAAAATGAAGAATATATGTATTTTTTAGCTTGAAAACAAAGCAAATCATAAGCCTCTGCGTTTATATAAAGAAAAATATAGTCCTTGGGGTAAGGAAGGCAGTAGGTGATACTTTGAAATGCTAGTGATAGATTAACAGATGAGGTTTAAGGAAACTGTTGAGCTTCATTTCCAACTATTCTCTTTAATTTTATTAAGTTTAAGTTATCTATGACTGAAGATTTGTTTTATTCTAATCGTGTTTTCTTTTTTGATGGAAGGGGTTGAGAGCAACAGACATTTCCTTAATGCTTTTGTTGTCAGTCATTCTGTCTCTTTTTTGCAAAGAAAAATGCCAATTCACATCATTTGTCATTGCCATTCTTGCTCCTAATTATTGGCACATCAGACATAATTAAATCATTCCTGCTGAACTGACTTGATGATAGATATTTGCTTAGTTAATGAATATTACTTATGTAACCCACTTGCATTCCTTGTCTGTTTTAGGGAGAGAGTTTTAACTGTGATTAGAAGCTTATTTAGCTAGAACTCTTTAAGTAAGGCTGTGTAATGACAACTTTCCAGACAGCCTTTCACAAGACTAAGGCTAGTATGTTTATATGGTTTCAGTACACCTTTGGGAGCCTCGCTGGATGAACAAAGCAGTAATACACTCAAGGGTAAGAGAAGGTTGCCTTTCTAAATCTGTTCTTTATGACAGTTCTACTTCTTTGTAGACTTCAGTCAGTTTATCTACTTCTGGGTAAAAGTATATATATGAGTTATGAAAGTGATATTCGTGGTTGTAAAATATGCTGTTCTGAGCTAGAAGCCAAAGGGAGAAACTTTGTTATAAACTGTAAAAGAGTAGTGAGTTTAAGCAAATTGCCTAGCCTTTTCACAAGGTGAAACTTACGTCTTTATTGTCCAGTTAGATATTATAAAGACTAATTATAAAAATATGTTATGCAAATATAAGGAAAATACTTACTGAGTGAACAAAAGTTGAGTCAACTTTAGAGCAGCATTTCTTTGCTTACATTAACTGAAATTGCCACACCTGAAATTTTACCACCTGTTCAAAACAGAATTCTGAAGTTCAAAGTACAACAAGCATGTGCAGGTAGAGGCAAGGCATATAAAAAGCATTTACAGTGTCAGGAATATCCGGCTCCTGACTTAATATAAGATGGGTAAGAAGAATATTTGCTCCAGGATCTGGTTTTCCATGAAACTCTTGGTATGTAGTCTAATTGAACATCTTCAAAAATCTAAGTTTGAAACAGCCTGTAGGTTGGCTTCTGAGAACTTTATGTTGCTGGAAATGTGGTTTCTTTATGTTAAAGTAAAAGCTTTTACCTGCTTCTTGAAGGTATATGATCAGAAAAATGTCTGAGTACATTCAAGTCTGAAACATTTTACTGTATGAGATATTTTGCTGGGTGAATTTATTTTAAGTAAAGCAGTGTTTTCCTATGAGAGTCAGGGGGATAAGAACACCAGGATGAGTTTTCAAATGTTTCTTTCAGGTGTGCTTGTGAGAAATGGAGGAAGTTTTGAAGATGATTTGTCATTGGGAGCTGAAGGTATGTTTGTTTGGGAGAACTGTATTTTTGTATAGTTTTCAAATTTAAAAAAATGAGAAAGTTCAACGCTTTCAGGTTTATGATCCTCAAGCTAAATCTAAAGGTCTTGAAAATGGCTCAGGCACATTTCACATTACCTCTCTATGTTAGTAACTAGTCTTAGTCTGTAGGATACATGTAGGGATGACTCTGAAAAACCATTGTGAAGTGTTCATCTGTCTTTCTTGGACTAAATGCTTAAAGGAACAGTTTATAACAAACTATGGTAATATAACTGAGGGAATGATTGTCCTGAAGAAGGAAGGACACTTAAATATTTATACATGGGAAAACGAAATTGAAGCTTATTTTTAGCGCAAAATAGACTTATGTCATACTTACAGCTGCAGCTTGTCTTTCTCTTTGTATTTAAGTATCTCCTGTCTTTTCCCCTTTTTTTCTGATTTTTAGAAGATTAAAGGAGAAAGACAAAATAGCAGAGTTAATAGAATTTTATTAGAAATGATGCTGGTGTTTATTCCAGAAAGCATTAGATTTTAAAAAGTGTGTTGTGCTATTTAAAATATTTTTACAGGTTATATAATATTTTCCAGTAGATTTGTAATAAAGCTTTATCATATATAAAATTAGAGATTTTAGATTATTGGCATTTTAAAAGCTATTTTGTAGCTCATTGATCAAACTGAATAGATTATTCATAGCTGAATAGTTCGGTTATTTATGTGTACTTTTTTCTTTAAAAAAAGCAAGGATTTAAAAAAATCTTTAAACTTATAAGTTGATGAATAGTGAATTTATACATTGAATTTAATAGCCTTGGTTTTTGTGCTCTTTTAAATGCATCTGTAAGGTAAATTACTTATTTAGAAACTTCTAATATTTAAAACTGTGAAACGTGAATATATTAGTTCTTATTATTTCTGTTTGTACATTTTCAAACTCTATAAAGAGCTTAAAGTTACTGCTTTCCAGTCAGTACAATGGAACATGTTATCAATCCCTTATTAAAATGTACTTTAATATTATTGTAACTAGCACTTTTGATATTTGCCTTGATAGTTTGATAATATTGAATGATTTTTTTGGAAACCAGAACCTAAAAAGGAGTCTTATAAAAGAGTAAAGCTATTATGTTGTTTTACCGAAATTTATTTCAAGGCTATTTCCATTAATTAAACAATTACTGAGTGCTATGAGTGAGGCACCTTTCTGGTGGAGATACAAAGAAACAAAATTATCATGACTTTACAGGTCAGAAATGAAAAGCAATTGAAGTATGCTGAAATAGATATGTTTATAATTAAATTTCTTTATATTTGTCTCTAAAGGTTAAATTGATGTAAATTTAACTCTAAACATTAACACTTATCTGTTTAGAACTTAAAAGTTCTGTTATAAAGTTGAAAGGCAATTTTTAAAAGAAAATTTATGTTGAAATAAGTAGTTTTCAAGTTGTATGCGTGAAAAATCAGTTATAACCTTAAAAAATTCATATTCGAAATTGACATATACTATTGCCACACTTAAATCATGTTTTCCTCTTAAGATATTCTTCATTAATAGCTTTTAAATGTAATAATTAGCACCACATATATGCTACATAACTTCCTCATTACTTATTTTTAACCTGTTAAAGAAATTTAATTGGTTACTTATACATTTTTTTATTTTAAGTGCTAAGGAGAGTAGTTAGTTTTATGTTGCCAACACAACCCTTCAAAAGCTCCTGGCCCTGTTCTTATCTGTCTGTATATCACTTTTCATACTGCAGATGTAATGGACCGAGATAAATGTTTAATGTGTTAAGCATTTAATTTTAATATTGTAGGTAATTTGATTTTTTGATAATTGTATCATGGTATAGTCCTACTAACAATTGTGCTCAACATTTATTGTTTTTATTTCTAGCCAACCACCTCCATGAAAGTGATGCTCAAATTGAAAACTGGTATGTAGCTCTTTTGTTCTATTCCTTTTAAAAATGAAGACCATTAATGAAAATAAAGTTTTATATAATCTGATTTTTTTATAGCAATAATATCTTGGCCAAAGAGAGAAGACTACAGTTTCATCAGAAAGGGAGAAGTATGAATTCCACTGGATCTGGGAAAAGTAGTGGGACAGTCTCAAGGTAACTTATTCTGAAATTGTGTTGGAATTACATTGTGTTACAGATGACCTACTCTTACCGTTTTTTTCAATCTTGGATTTGACCTTGATAGTATGAAATCATAAAGAACACAAGAAGAGTGTTTCCTGGAGCAGCACAACTGATAGGAGCTTCTTTTTTTGGTTTAGTTTTGAGATTGAAAAATAGCAACAAGTAGGTTTAAAATGCTGCTGGAATCTATAAATGAGTATTTTGAGCCCTCTCAACAACCTGAAAGAGGAATTCCATAGTGGAGTAACATCTAGTTGCAGAGAACCAAAATTCATTCTGTTAAGGACTCTGACACAAAAATCAGAATAAATTTTTCTAAGTTACAGCTTGATATTTAAGCAGAATTTTTTTCAACATAGTAAACCAAAGATTTTTCAAATATGTAGTATAGCCAGGCACGGTGGCTCACACTTTTAATCCCAGCACTTCGGAAGGCCAAGGTGGGTGGATTACTTGAGCTCAGGAATTCAAGATCAGCCTGAGCAATATGGAGAAATGCTGTCTTCACAAAAAATGCAAAAATTAGCTGGATGTGGTGTGGTTCACCTGTACTGCCAGCCACTTGGGAGGCTAAAGTGGGAGAATCACTTGTACCCTGTGAGCTGTACTTGTGCCACTCCATTTCAACCAGGGTAACAGTGAGATGCTCTCTCAAAACACACACACAGACACACACACACACGAGTATATTAAAATACATCAGTACATGTGCCTGTGGAATCCAGTTTAAAGTGTTATCCAAGTTATAATATTAAGATTTAAGCATTTTCTCTGAAAGAAATTGAAATGTCTCTCTGTTGAAGTTCCATCTCCAACTTTCCTATTTTCTTCACTGAGTCTTAGAAAACTTGGATTATCACCTGTCTGAGAGAGAAGGGATACTAAATATTTAATTCCCAATAGAATTACAGTAGTTACTTTGTGTAACCCATACTCTCCGTACCTTACTCCTCCTACTTCCTGAGTGGAAGTGGTTGGAGAGAAGTTGAAAGTAAGCTCCTCCCTCACTTCTCTGAAGTCAGCTTGTTACCTGTATTGTCCCTCCTAGCACATTTGCCACTCCTAAGACATGAATAGCAAAAAAGCTCAAGTTTTACAGAATGTCCCTCAGTTCCTTTTCATTTCTTCTTTAATCTGTTTATTCCTTTTCTCCATCATCTGTCCTCTACTTGTTTTAGCTGCTTTACAGGAAATCTCTTAAAATGACAAAAAAAGTAAGGTGAGGAATCATATAGGGAATCTCTGAATGTGTTCAAGTTCTGCAATTCTAGCAACTTGAGACAATGAACCCTTTATAAGGGCTGTTTATTCCTTAGTACACATGTGTAAACATGGTAAAATAAATAATGATTTAAAAGCAGAGAAAAAAGATTTTATCACAGTATCACAGGAAATCAGTAGTATGTATTTATTTATAATGTGATATGGACTATCATTTTATATTTTCATGTTTCTTTTTTTGCCCTTTTTTTGTAGTGTTTCAGAATTGTTGGAACTTTATGAGGAAGATCCCGAAGAAATTCTTTATAATCTTGGATTTGGACGTGATGAACCAGATATTGCTTCTAAAATTCCTTCCAGATTTTTTAATTCATCATCCTTTGCCAAAGGGATAGATATTAAAGTATTTTTGAGTGCTCAAATGCAACGGATGGAAGTAGAAAACCCAAATTATGCTTTAACAAGTAAGGTTTTTAAGTGTTAGCATATTATTTTCTTAAATTATAGCATCTACAATAAGATGATCTTATTCTAAGCCTTCATTTCAGGAATAGCACTGGAAAGTAAAGAGATTAATCAACACAAAAGCTATTTATACATATTAAAATTTGAGCCATTTTATTACTCTATTTATGGTGGTTAATTTACTTATTTTTCCCTTCCTCCCAATTCTTGATTCAAGTTTTACCATAACTAAGAACTTGCAGAACCTTATCCTTATCTACAGATTGCTTTTGTTCAAGAAGAAAAGAAGTAGGGGAGGAGCCTTGTTATTCTTAAATGAAGTCAGTCAATTTCAGGAACTAGTCTGGCTAATTTGATCAGTTTCACTCATATCTTTGCTTATTTTCTTTCTATTAGCCAAAAGTTCCCAAAATAGAATTCCCTGCATTGTTCATGGATTAGTTTTAAGAGATTAATAAATCTCTCCGGCTGCAAATTATGTATAAAATATATACCTACTATTTTCTTAGGAGAATTTTGGAAGAGTCTTAATGGAGTTCCAGACTTGAGAATAGAATCACAGCTGTAGATCCAATAGCTAGTTCTTTTCCGTTTTATTCAGTGTTACCATTATGCTTTGTGCTTATTTCTGATTTTTTAAAAATATAAATGCTAGTGCTTAGAATAAAAATCTTTCTCCTTCCCGTCCAATAAATGTAGAGAAGGTTTAAGTGTTAGATAAGGAAAAAATACGGTTTCATATCTTTGTGATCTAAGTGTCATTTTTGAAATTCTGAACAATATATACATTTAATACATGTATATATGTATATATAAACATAAATATACATATAAATAATATTCTTTCTTTTGGTAGGCCGTTTTCGTCAAATTGAAGTGCTTACTACTGTGGCCAATGCATTTTCTTCTTTATATTCACAAGTCTCTGGGACTCCCCTGCAGAGAATTGGAAGTATGTCCTCAGTGACCTCTAACAAGGAGACAGACTCACCTCCACCTTTAACTCGAAGTAACACTGCAAATCGTTTAATGAAAACACTATCAAAACTAAATCTATGTGTTGATAAAACAGAGAAAGGAGAAGGTAGTAGCCCTTCTCCAGCAGTTGATAAAGGAAAGATTCTAAATATTTCAGTGATTGAAGAAAGTGGCAATAAAAATGATCAAAAGTCTCAAAAAATTATAAAGAAGAAAGAGTCATCTTCTATGTTGGCTACAGTTAAAGAAGAAGTCTCGGGTAGTTCAGCAGCTGTTTTGGAGAATGATAATAGTGATAGAATTTCTCATGAAGCAAATAGTAATTTTAACCAAGAAACTGAAAATGGACAAAGTAAAGAAACTCCAAGTTATGAGAATAAGCTGGGTGAGGAATCTGATGTTATAGAATCCACATTAGGTAGTGATTTCAACATATCTAGCCTTAGTGAGCTGGAAAATAGTGAGCTGAAAAGTGTGCATATATCCGCACCTGAAAAAGAGCCATGTGCACCACTGACAATTCCATCCATAAGAAATATAATGACACAGCAGAAGGACTCCTTTGAAATGGAAGAGGTAAGTAAAAAATTACTAAAACTGTTTTCAAGTTGCAAACTAGGAAAAAAAAGTACCAAAAATGCTTTTAAAATGAGAGGTAGCTAATAGATTTATACTAGAAAAATTTATCCTAATTTTGACTTTGCAAGTTTATGTTTCACAAACCAAGAATTAGTCTCAGGATTATGTGATGTTGAGGTATGGGACAGTTCAGCAGCAACTCCAGATACTCATCCACTAGCTGATATTTGAACCGTAACCCTCTTTTCTCTCTCAAGGGTAAGATTTTGATGATCAAGAAAGCCCTGAGAGAGTATATTTAAATTCAAAACAATACTGCATAATAGTTAAAAACACATGCTTTGAAATCAAACGGGTGTGAGTTCTGTGTGCCACTGAATTGCTGTGTGCCTTTGGGCAAGCTTTTCTTAACATCTCAGTGGTAAGGATATATGAAGAATGCTTTGGGGCTAGGTATTGGTATATGACTGGAAAGAACATGAAGATACATACCTGCATGGGGAGGATAGGGACCCTTGAACAAGGAGGTTTGAAAGGCCACTGAATAGGGTTTCTGCAAGCCCAGAAGACCAACGTTTGGTTACTTTTTGTTTGTGTCCAGTGATGATATACCTGCTAGTTAACATAAATTTTGGATTGGACAAGATAAAGATACTTACTTTGAATGAGGTTCAGCTAAAACTGCTGCTGAGTAGTAGGAACCGATACTTTTGTGTTGGAGTTATATATAGCTTGGGGCAGGAAAACTGACATTTATCAGGCAACTACCCTGTGCTGGGTACTGTTCTTGGCTCTTGAAATACTTCATTGCAGCCTGTGAGGCACACAGTAGTGGTCTCATTTTACATGAGGAAAGTGAGGCATATGTGTGCTGGTGAAAAGTTGTGGCTATAAATTATGTAATATGCAATTTGTCTTTTGTGATTTATTGCATTAGATTCGTTTTAGTAATAGTTCACAGTAGTGTTGACATTACACACCATTAGTTTAGGGAATTAGCAAATGAGATAATTGATTCAGCTCATAAATGTCCTCTTAGGTGAGTCTCTCTTTCCCACATTAGTAAAGATTTTTTATTTATTGCAAAATTTCAGTTACTGATACAGACTTGTACCTTTTTGTGGTTAATACTTTAATTACAACTGAGTAGTGAAATAAAAAGTGAATAGGAGCAGCACCTTGGAATGTTTTACATTTTAAGCTTTTTTCTTTTATTTCTTTATATATATTTATTTATTTTTTCTACGTTTACCTCCTGATGTCGTTTATTTCTCATCATAGTGAGTGTGGAAGATGACTATTTTATGATGACTACATTAAAACCTCGGTTCTATTTCACTGATTCCTTTTTGACTTTGTTCTGGTCTAAACTTGTTCCAGCACTCATAATTAAAGTGTAAATTTTTGCCTACCATTAGGGCTCCTCTTCTATGATAATTAGATATGACAGTTAATTTCCTTGTTTAATACAATAGCAGGGCATATAGATCTATACTAATTATGTTAGGTAATTGCATATCTAATATTGGTGACTCTGAATGAACAACACTCATATTTTCAAATAAGTCTTCAAAGAAGTCAAGGAAGTTTCTTTTTAATTTCTGAAATTCCTGAATTCTAAACTATAGTTTGTTAGTTTAAAAAAATTTTTAAGATAGCATACACAAAAAGTTTTTAAAACACTTACATGAAGTGCTAAATGTATTTTTGTGGCAAGTTAATTTTTAATTATAGGCTGGGTTTTTTTGCCCCCTCTACTGGCAAAAAAAGGTTAATGAAGAAAGTAATGTGGCATTGATGTGAACTTTTTTTTTGAAGCATAAGATTACATGCATTGGTGGTTGAAAAATAATGGAAGATTTTTTTTTTTTCCCCAAAAAGTATATGGTCGACCACAGCTACATAGTAAATATGGGGAATTTTAAAGAAAATAATGTATCTTCAGATACATTTAAAATATGGATAAAAAACCTCCTGGAATTGTGTTTTCATCCCTTAGGGAACTTTAAAGAGAGCTTGTAGAACAATGGATAAAGAAAGGAAATAATGTGTTACTTTAATTTCCTCTTCTCCCAAGCATTTGAATCATATTGACAAATGAAGAAAACAATCTTATTGAAGCTGACTTTTACATCCTATTCAGTGTAGTTTGTTACTATTTTTCTTTGGGGCCCATTTCCACTGAGGTTTGATTCCTGCTGGGAACCTTCTTGCTGTGAAAACAATGAGTAAATACAAGTTAAGAGCGCTGTCGCTCTCTCAGTAAATCAGTTCTCAGAAAGATTATCTGAGCATGAGCTGCTTTGGGAAGGTAGGAAAAAGAAAATGTTGCAGACATGTTGACTGCATGAAGTCGCCTAATCCATTTGAGAGAGGAGGTAAGATCCCACAGTCACCAGCAGCAAAGAGACAAAACTTAAGTGTAGAGAGCACTAAATAGATGATGACACTGATCCTGGCCTGGTACAATGTAAGTTTCTATTTCTTATGTTAGAAAAAGTAAAGGCTGCTTTCACTTAAAAGTCGACTTGTCTTATAAAGTATCTTGTAGACTATTTAAAATAGTTATAAATATTTATAACTATTTTTTTCTTTTCTTTTTTTTTCTTTTTTTTTTTTTTTTTGAGATGGAGTCTTTCTCTGTTGCCTGGGCAGGAGTGCAAAAGCGTGATCTCGGCTCACTGCAGCCTCCACCTCCTGGGTTCATACAATTCTCCTGCCTCAGCCTCCCGAGTAGCTGGGATTACAGGCACACACCACCACAGCCAGCTGATTTTTAGTATTTTTAGTAGGGAAGAGATTTCATTGTGATGGCCATGCTAGTCTCGAACTCCTGACCTCGTGATCCACCTACCTTGGCCTCCCAAAGTGTTGGGATTACAGGTGTGAGCCATCGAGCCCAGCCTATAACTATTTATGAAAAGTTGTAAAACCCTATCTTGAATTTCTAATTCTTCCAAATGATTTGCTTTGTTAATTCTTGTGTTCTTCTTGAATGGCTTATTTTGAATATATCATGGTAACTCTCTGAAGCCATGGGTTAGTAGTATGATTGATTGACAAGTTAAACCAAAATGATTCTTCTCAAGCAGATGTTCATCTTTTAAGTGTAAAGGAAAAACTTCTTAAGAAGATGACCTTTTATCTCTGTATTTCTGTAAGCAGTTTATTGTGTGGTCTTCTTGCCCTATAAATGAATTTTTAATTAAATATAACCATTATTGGATATATACGTAATCTTTTTAAGCTACTGATGTGTTAGTAATTATTTCTAGTCCTGTCTTCATACTAATTATTGATTTAACTGCTCGTTTTTACTTGTCAAGTTTTGGGATTTTTCTATGTTTTGGTCTGAGTTAAAATAATCCCACATCAGTCAGATATTTGACAGATAGTTAAGTTGTTCCTTTGGCCTTTCAAATTTAACTGTATGTTTTTTGAAGATAAGTCTGCCCTATCATATAAACTCTAACATATGACATGTGCAGATGTCTGCTACTCCAAGCCCAATTAACCGCTGTTTTGTTATGTGATACTTACCTAAAAACCGAAGTTAATTTTTATTTTTAAAAGATTTACCTGACATTAAAAATAAATGATATTTTTTGTGTATGTGTAAAACTCGATAGTATTTTTTTAAAATAAACATTTGCAAGTAATTTATAGAATCATAAACTAGTACAAAAAGAGATCTTTTAATTCATTTACTAGTTTCTTCCCATTACAAATGAGGAAGCATCCTCTCCATCATTTGATTCTGTTTTATAGCAGTGATTCTTCATTATTTCTGAGAGCTATAATATTCCCTTTGATATCAGTGTTTCACGGGGGAAGGAGCACAGCGAGTGTCAGTGTAGGTTGGCAGAGGAGGATCACTTGTACATTCTTACTACTTTACCATTTCAAAGTACTTTGACTTATAGTCACATTTGATCACTCCAAGGACCTGTGAAGTAGAAATTTTAATTTTAATTTTGCAGTTAAAGTTAATTTCAATTTTGAGGCTGGTCATGGTGGTTCACACCTGTAATCCCAGGATTTTGTGGGGGCTGAGGCAGGAGGATCACTTGAGCCCAGAAGTTTGAGACCAGCATGGGCAACATAGCAAGACTTGTCTCTACAAATAGTTTTGCAGTTAGCTGGGCATGGTGGTGCATGTCCGTGGCCCTAGCTCCTCTGGAGGCTGAGGTGGGAGAATCGCTTGAGCCCAGGCAGCCAATGATTCCACCACTGCACTCCAGCCTGGGCACAGAACGATACCTTGTTTCAAAAAATAAAATAAAAAAGAGAAAAAAATATGGATAATTATTGCAGATAATTGTCAGAGGCCATTAGTCAGTAAGTGGCATGAATAAACTTGAATTCAGATTCCTTTTAACTATACCATACTTTGCTAAAGGTCAGTTATGTTGGTATGATCAGCCATCATACAAGAACTCATCCTCTGATGTGCAGCACTATGCTATGACTTTGGAAAAATAATGGTTTCCTTTGACATTTTTTGAGCTGTCATTAGAAATTAGACAGAATTGTAATTTCTAAAGCTCTAGTTTTGATTTTCTTTGAAAACCATTTTTATATACAATGTTTATACAATGACAACAGCTATGCAGTCTTTTTAAACCTTAGAGGAAGGGTTATTTGAGTTAGAACATACACGTATTGCTGTTTTGTGGAATACAGGGCACATTGTGCCTAGAAGATCCCTCTTAGTCGAGGCTAACGTGACAGCTGTTAAGACACAAAAGTGGTTCACTGAAACAAAAAATACATTTTAAAAAAAGAAACCAAAGTGAGTGCCTGTCATATTAGCTGAACATTGATTAAGATACAGTCATTATTTCATGAAAACTTTTTTAAATGAAGTAACCCAAATGTATGGGTTATTCTAAAGCTGTTTTTCATGCATCTTTAAATCCCAAAACATTGAGACCAAGCAATTTTATCCCTTTGGTTTAGAGGCTTTTTAAAAAAAATTATGAAACTGTTTTATTTTGAAAAGTTTCAAACTTACCTGAATATTAGAGAAAATAGTATAGTGAACACCCTTCACTCAAGTCAGTTTTATTTGGCTATTCTTGTTAATTTGAAAAGCTGCCTAGAGCAAAATGACCAGAATTCTGTGGAGCATTTGAAACCATTGAATAGGGAAAAGCTGTCACATAAATCAAGTTTTGTGTTCTCTATTTTCTTCATAGTTCTCTGTGGTGTACCCCATTTCAAATTTGACTGCCTTTTTTTCCACAATTGTGACCAGTAATAAGAAATTCATCCATTATCACTGGCATGTCTGTTTCTCTCTTCAGCAAGTGAGTTCTCTTGCTGGGTAAACAAGAAGAAGAATCCCGACTTTAGTAGTTTTATTAGTAAATATGACCCTCTCAGCTTTTTGAAGTGTTCTTTCTTGCAGTTAATTATGGAGTTTGTAGTAAAAGGATAGAGTGGATTTATTTTTGCCACAGAGTATTATCTTGAAGGATAGTACACTGAGGATAGGTGTTTATTAAAGTCATGTTATTTTGTGATTAATTTCATAAGTCTAAGGAAATAGAATATGTGATAATGCTATATTTAAAAGTAAACACCTGGGTGCGGTGGCTAACACCTGTAATCCCAGCACTTGGAAGGCTAAGGCAGGTGGATCGCTTGAGCCCAGCAGTTTGAGACCCTAGCCTGGGCAACATGGTGAAACCTCATCTCTACCAAAAATGTAAAAATTAGCCAGTCTCATAATAGGGTCTCAAACTAAATAAATTAGATTAAAAATTTTTTAAAAATCTGAAAGTGAGAGATTTGGTGTATTAATGCTGTGCCTAAGCCAGAATTCCTAGAACATAAATGAAGAGGCATTTGAATTTTCGTAATAATTTTTTGATCTGGTTGATACTTACTTTACAGAAAATTATTTGAAATAGATCAAGCCTGAATAGAAGCTAATAATAGCCGTTTTGTTGAATATAAAAAGAAAATGCACATTGTTCCCTTGCATACAAGACAATGGTTTTCCTGTTGAACATGTGTCTGCTGCTTCAAAGAATATATTCTAATTTTAAAATAATAACAGAAGTGGAATCTATTTTATGTATCTGATTTGCAGGTGATGGTTTTGCATGAGCAGTGTGCTTTCAGTTTTCAAAAGATTCATAAACTTGGGTTCAGGGAGCTATATAGAGCAAAGATACCACAAATCAGAGCAAATTTCAAATTGGGTAATATCTTTAACCTCTGGGCTTCCTTTGGAATATTTCTTATAATCGAGTAGCTTCTTAACTAAAAACTACCAGTTTTTCCTAAAATATGTTAGCTATTAGCACTCTGATTTTTTTTTTCAAGGTTGAAAACCCGTATGTTGAGCCGGTTACCACACTGTACTAGGATGTTCTTTACTATTTAAGAACCAATCATTACAGGGTGAAGTGACAGAAAACATTGCACATCCTTCCCACTCCCCATATATTTAATGTTGATGTGGAGTTAACTCTGTTAGAATAGACAGAGTGTTTGTGGGGTAGAGTTGGTGGTTTAGGAATCTGAAAATTCCTAAATTATGTACTTGTGCAGATAGAAAAATAAAGCACAAAAAGACAACTTCTGGGTTTGATACGTTCTTTGAACAGTGTTTCAGGGAGGATTTATGGTTAATATCTTTCATTATTTTAGTTCTGTCATGAAACCTGGTTTTCCACGTACAGCTCCCAAGTTATGTCTTGAAAGAACATTTTTTTCAGTCTCACACATGAGCAATTTTTGATACTGGAAAGTTTGGGGGAATTTATTAATTCTGCAATGGTAGCACTGTGTTCCATTTTCAAAGATGCAAGATTTGTAATTACCTCAACTGTGTGTTGGTCATGATGTGCTGCAGTGAGTGTATTAGAATTTCTCCTGGAATTTACCCTACTTTGAAGTTTAACATTTAGAGGACTTTTTCTTATAGATCTGTTTTTCATGCAATAGCAACATTTTTTTAAAATGAAGTAGTTATTAAAATTTATTTAAGGTTAAAAACCCATATGGGCTAGTTTTTACACTTGACTAGGATGTTCTTTAGTATTTAAGAGCTAATCATTACAGGGTGAAATGATGGAAGCTAGTGCACACTTGATGCACTCATTTCCATCAGTTATCTTTCTTTGCTGCAAGCTTGAGTGCTATTGTTAACTGGAAAATAGACCAGAAAATTTAGTTGTGGAACATTCTAATAATTTTGAGATCACATTTCTTTAAGTTTAAATATATATAATGTTTTGGTGCACTTGAGTTAGGTTGATTTGTTTAATAGGTGGTTATTCAAGAAGTTAGTTTGTCTTAGATTCATTTAGTTTTAACTACTTAAAACTCTTCTTTAGGTTCAAAGTACGGAGGGAGAAGCTCCTCATGTTCCAGCCACTTACCAGCTGGGTCTTACAAAGTCAAAAAGAGGTAAGTGGACCAATATCTGCTAGTTCTCAAGCACATTATCAAGTATTAGTTGATTTGTAAAAGGGGTTTATGTATCAGTATTCGCAGTATTTATGAGTGTAAAAAGGTAAAGAACACATGATTCATTATTGTTTGGTTGTAGAAGTTTTTCATATTTTTTTAAGACTTTTGAGCTCATTAATTAGTTTGCTTTTCTGCAATGACCTCATTACACAGTTTTGTGTACTCTAAGTACTTTTCACTTTTGGGCAAGAAGCTAGTTGAGGAGTGATCAAAAGAACAATGGATTAGGACTACCTTTTACATCGTTATGGTTGAAAATATACTGGTATTATCTATCTTTGGTGTTTCATTATATAAATATAGCTCCTAGGTATAACACATGAATAGTCCTCTAGCAAAAACTACCCATTTTCTTAGCAATAGTTAAAGCTAGTTAAATTCAAACTGTGGGTCAAAGGTGAGTGGCTGTAGATATTGTTCCTCTCTTAATTATTAATTATTGACCAAAGAACCTTTGAATCCATTTCTTTCACTTTTAACTTGCAACAACAACAAAAAATGTCTGATCTTTGGATTTACTAAGTTTTTGAGCTTTAGAGAAAGGGAAAGAGGAAGAAGTGAAAATGACCACTGAAGGTAGGACTGTTTATTTTTAAAACTTTACACATGCTGAACCACCCGTTTTTTTTTTGTTTTAAAAAAAAACAAAGATTTGTATGTATGTTCCTAGAATAGGAAATTGCATGTTTGTTGCCTCCTGATCTCTGAAATTACTTCACAGGAGACAATTTGCATGTATTTTTTTTTTTTTATTGCAGTATGGTATTAAGAAACAAGAGCTTCACTCTCACTAAGTCACTGCAGATCTGGTTAGACTTAAAATGAACTTTACTATTTAATTTTTTTCCCCTTGTAAGTTCATAAATGTATATATGTGCTTCTGAGCCAAGATCATGGTCATTAAGAAGTCCTTGCTTTAGATGGGTAGATGGATATATTGGAAAAAGCAGCTTGCCATGCATTAAAAGAAGGATAAGAAAACAATAAAGTTACTTTAAGATGTTTTAAGAGCAAGATCCCTGTGGTAGGAATGATTGGATGTGGTTTATATTCATATCTGGGTTGTTTCCGTTTCTCAGTCAGATTTTTATAAATTAACAGCAAAATGGTTCTTTGTGTTTGTGTGCGTGAGAGAGAAGAGAGAACAACGTAGTGTTTCATCATTTTGAAAAGTAGCCTATATGCTATGTAAATATCTTAGCTTGATCATAACTGCAGAGTTAGAAACACTGGTAATACATTTACTTCAGAAGTTTTGTGAAAATGCATATAGCAGTTTGGTAATAGGAATTTTGAAATTAAAATTACCTTAATCTCAAATCCAGACCAAGATTTACATACTGAAGCCCAGAGAGGTTTAGTGACTTAATGAATGTCACAAGGTAGCATTCAGTAAATATGTTGAGAAAAGTCCAACATTTTTCGTATTAAAAAAGACATAAAATATTTTCTTTAGCAGAGAATGGACAGACAGTTGTTTGGTTTCTTTATGATGATACTAGACAAAATTTCCAGATTTTATTCTCACTTTAATGTTTCCTCTAACTTCCTAGTTTTTAATTAGAAATAATATCTTGTATCTTCAAGACAGAGATCTAATCTTTTTTTTAGTTCCACCTTTTTCTATTGATGACTGTATTTTTGAAAACAGAAATGTCTGACTGAAGAACCTAGATTGTGATTTATGGTTTAAAAACAGTCTCTCCTGCATTCTGCTTAGTTTCTGAAGTAGCCCTGTGAGATAGATAGGAGAATTATTATCTCATTTTGCAGAGGAGAGAAGCTATTGCTTATGATGGTGAAACACAGCAGGAACTTGAACCCAGGCCTCCTCGTTTTACCCATTGCCCGAAACCTGCTCTGAAGTCTAAGCAGTCTACATACATTATGACCTAAACTGTATGTGTACTCAGACAGGGCTTAACAACTGTGAGGTGAACCTGGCATAGACTGTAATCTATTACAGATAAAACAGACCTTAGCAGAAAGAACCAGTCAGAGCTGCTCACTCTGGCTTTCGTGCGCTCCCAGGCACCTGCCCCTGCCCAGCCAGATAGGTAGTTTCACTTCTAAATCATTTGAATGACAGCGTTTGTTTTAAGGAAATAGGTATCATTGACTCATTCAGCAAACATTACTTATCGTCAGCATATTCTAGGTACTGGGATACAAAGAAGAATCGATTCTGCCTTTAGAAGACTCACAATCTAGTTTAGAGACATGAAGATACATAATTATAGTGATAACTGCTATAACCTAAGACATTAATCATTTTACCAAGTAACATAATGCCTGATCAGTACTGGTGGTTAAGAGCTTAGTTTCAGTTTCAGTTCAGTTTTACAAGTATTCCCGGTTACCTGGACTTATCAAGGATATGGAATAATTCTTTATATTTCATTTTGCAGTCTTGTTAAAGCCAAAAAACATTACAGAAGTATTCTAAATTTTTAATGGGAAAAATTTATTCCATGGAAACTGAGTTTACAGTGGGATATTTTTCAAACCAAGTAGACTTTAGTAGGTTTTAGATTTTAATCAGTTATGTTATTTGGCTCTTTCTCTATGTGGTTCATGTCTTAAATGAATATGGTATGGTTTTGGTAAACACACTTTAGCCTTTTGCTTTGAACTTCTGCAGAACTTTGCTGTGTCTTGAAGCTTCTCCCTTGGTGAATGTAAGAACTGTACAGTCTCTCCCATTGTGGTAGTTGTAGTGTGGATAGAATGGGATCATACTTGTAATGCTCAGTTGGCCTTTTTAGTTACATGATACATTTATAGGTTATACTAACCACGAATTAGAATTTCGAGTAAGAAAAATGAACAGAAAGATTCTGTTAGATTAACAATATTATGTTGTAGTCGAGCCTATTTTGTTGAGTTTCATGTAATTGTTATGAAAGAATTGTTTCATACCTTACACATTTGCATCATTTAAAACATCAGAGATATTTAAGTATGCTTGCATTTCAGATTATTTAATTTACTGGCCTTAATTATATTTTTTAAATTGGGAAGATAATAGAAATCTTTATACACTGTACTCTCCATTTAAACTTCTAAATTTACCTCCTAAATATCTTTACATATTTACATAATGGAAATGGTTTACTTTGGGACTTATGTTTTTATTAGAGCCATCTTTTACTTCCAGTTTTGCTCCAAGGATAAGACATTGATGGGATTTAGAGCTTAATTAACGAGTGAATACTGAGAGATTCTGATAGAAGAGCTTCAAACAGTTTCTGTTTGAATTTGAATTTCCTCCTGTACTTTGAAGCTATAATTTTGCATAAGTAGTGCATACTTTTCTAAGAAGCAGCCAAATATTGTGTATTTTATATCTGCTGGGAATCTCATATCTATAGTAATACTGCTCTCAGTAAAGTCTTATTTAGTAGTTTTTTTATAGCCACTTTTTTTTAATTCATAGATCATCTGTTACGTACGGCAAGTCAGCATTCTGATAGCAGTGGTTTTGCTGAAGATTCTGCAGACTGCCTGTCCCTTAATCATCTTCAGGTAAAATTTTCTGTTCTAATAGGCACTATGATTAACTTCCTCATTTTAAGGTTATTTTTCAATAACTACATATTTTAATACTGAGTCTGTGTAATCTTTATTTTTCAAGTGACAGAACAAAACTCCTGGCATGTAGATGTTATCTAAGCATTTGACTATACATTTTAGATTTCATTAATTCTTCTCTGAATATTTTTTTAAATCTATTTTTACCCTTAATTTTTGGACTACTAGTAGACAGATTATTGTGATCATTGATCTGTTTTATCTGTTATTTTTCTTTTTTTAAAACCATCATTGTGTTTCAGTATTTTACAGTAATTGTTTTGCCTCTTTAATAACTGATATCAATTGTGGACTCATAGCTTACTGAGTGTTATACTAATTTTTATGCTAGGCTGTGTGAGGTGACCCAGAGAACAGGCACATCTTTATTCTCAAGAAGCTTATAGTCTATATGTAGAGTACACAGAATGCACACAAAAAGCATTTGAAACATCCGTAAACATATTTTAAAGAAAATTGGGATAAGAACAAGAACACCAAAAGACCTTTAGGAACATAGCATTTAAGCGGTAACAGAAAAGAGGCATATCTAAGGTCACTGAGAAAGAATAATCAAATGGACAGAAACACTGGAAGATGGAGGAGAAACTTTCAGAAGATAAGGAAGAGAATATAGGAATGTGCCTCTTTTTCAAATAAGAATGACAGCTTCAGAGTGAGGGGTCTTTTTGTCTTTTTATAATAACATGGAATGACTTGGCAAAGTTGTTCAGCTAAGGGAAGGAACTATAAGAGAAGAATTGACTCAGAAAAATCTGGGATGAAAGTGGAGAGATACCCTGGTCTTGGAGAGGATGTGATCAGGAACCAAAGTTGGAGGGCTTCACTTTGAAAAAAAGAATGGTTTCCTTTCAGATTGGCGAGAAGGGGGAATGATAGGGAGAGATCCAAGGAAGTTAATAGATGTTGGGGCAGAAGGTTAGGAAATGTTTGTCCATTTTCTCTGTGAGTCAGTGTGTTGTATTGAAAGGAAAGGGGGAGGTTGTTGGAAAGGGAATTTTAGGAAAACAGTGAAGTTCTGATCTTTGTGAGAAAGTGAGGGGAAGGGGGACTGTGGTTGCTACTCAGGGGCAATAAAACAATTCTGATCAGCAGCAGGGCCACAACTGTGCTGGAGACATTGAAATTACAGAAGCACCATGTCGGTTTGGTATTTTGTTAATGATTCCTCTTACATAGATTCTTCATCTTTCCACCTGTTTCCTTTTCACAGGTTCAGGAGTCCTTGCAGGCCATGGGGAGTAGTGCTGATAGTTGTGACAGTGAGACAACAGTTACGTCATTTGGTGAAGACCTTGCCACACCTGCAGCACAAGACCAGCCATATTTTAATGAATCAGAGGAGGAGTCTCTCATCCCTCTTCAGAAGGGAAGAGAGAAGGTGGCAGCAGCAGTTGCTGACAGAAGAAAATCAGGCAGCCAGGATTTCCCTCAGTGTAAGACCATTGAGAATCCAGGAAATAAACAGTCCACCTGTTGTCCAGGGGATCATGTTACTGAAATTACTGAAGTGAAAGAGGGTTTGTTTCCAACAGAGACGGTAGAGCTACTGAGGGAAGCAAGTGCTGAAAGTGATGTGGATAAAAGCAGTGAATGTGAATTTACTCAGTATATCACACACCATATTCCAAAATCATTGGCTTCTATTGAAGCTAAATGCAGTGATATGAGCTCTGAAAATAAAATGGGGCCTCCCTCTTCTGTGGACAGAGTTAATACAGCTTTGCAAAGAGCTCAGATGAAGGTGTGCAGTCTATCTCATCAACGAATAGGGCGTAGCCTGCTAAAATCAAAAGATGTGTTAAAACAAAGGTACTTATATACAAAAGCTGGCTATCCTCTCAGAAGGTCTCAGTCTTTACCAACTACCTTATTGAGCCCAGTAAGGGTTGTGTCCTCTGTCAATGTTCGATTATCTCCAGGAAAAGAGACCAGATGCAGCCCACCTTCCTTCACCTATAAGTACACACCTGAAGAGGAGCAGGAATTGGAAAAGGGGGTAATCGAACATGATGATCAGTCTTCAGTTAAATCGACAATTTTCATCTCTCCGTCATCTGTGAAGAAAGAAGAAGCCCTCCAGAGTGAGGCGCCACGCATGGAGGACTGCCATCATGGAAGGACTCCTACCTGTTCACGGCTTGCTCCACCACCAATGTCTCAGTCCACCTACTCCCTTCATTCCATCCACTCTGAGTGGCAAGAAAGGCCCCTGTGTGAGCACACAAGAACTCTGAGCACTCACAGTGTGCCCAACATATCAGGGGTTCCCTGTAATGCCTTCGCTTCCCCTTTTGGGTGTCCTTACTCACACAGACATGCCACCTACCCTTACCGAGTGTGCTCTGTGAATCCTCCTTCAGCCATAGAAATGCAGTTGCGAAGAGTATTACACGATATTAGAAACTCACTGCAGAATCTTTCACAGGTATGAGAGAAAGTAAATCTTTTATTAGCTTTTTTCTTTTATTGCTCTGAGCACTTCTTAATTCAGAGAACCTAAGACTCACCAAGTGTGAACTACCTCAGCTTTATTTTCTGACATGCCCAAACTTATCTGCATCTCCCCTCCTTTTCTACCTTCCCTCCTGTTTCAAGGGAGAAGCTGTAACTAATTCTTATTAAAGTCTATTTCTCTGCTCATAGTCTGTCTCCTTTCCTAGAGGAGAGATTTTGTTCATTAGTTATCCTCCCATTTTTAGTCTATCATCCATTGTCTTTGTTTTAGTCTATAATCTTGGTCAAGTCGTTTCTATTATTAAGAAATCTTCCCTCTCATAGTACTTTCTCTCTTTTTCTGTGCTGTTTGACCATGTTGACTACCTTTTCCTTTTCTAAGTTTTCTCCCTGTTGGCTTCTGTGGCACCACGTTCTCCTGGTTATGCTCGTAGCTCTCTGACTAAGCTTTTCCCTTCACCTACTGACCCCTGATGCTGTGCACAGAGTTAGTCTACTTCCACTGGACTCAAAGACTGGAACTACTCCAGACCAGAAAAAAAAATCAGGTAAAGTGTGAATTTGATTTAAAATACTCTGCATGTCTTGTCACTTTTAGTCACCATTCTCATATTTGTTAGTGGACTGGAAATAATTTTTCAAAAAAATCTTTGAAAATAAGTGAGTTATCTTCAGTTTTGCCTTTTACATTTTCTTGAAAATTCTCTCTGAAGACATCATATTTAGACAACTGGGGATTGAAAAAAATGGCAATGTAATATAGTCATGAGAGCATTCAACAAGGAGTCAGGAGGCCTAGAATGAATGTAATAGATCTCTTATCATCATGACATAGTAGACAGGAGCCACTTGGAAAGTAAAAAATCAAAGGTGTAACTTCTCAAGTTATAGTAAGATACACCTTCGCTTAACTGTGGGTTTTATCCTCATGACAGTTGTCCCCAAACAGTTTTCTGTTTTACCAGAATGTGGGTGTTTCTTGTTCCTCCTTAGAAAATGTTGTTCTGTCTGTGACAGAGATGTTTAAACTTGCAGCTGTAATTATGTCAAGCTGGGGATTTCCAGGGGCCTGTCCACCTGCATCTTTCTTTCTAGGCCACCTCGTTCTTCTGCTTCAGCTGTGGTCTCTTTCTCCTGGATGTCCCAGCAATAACTCAGCTAGTAAATCTCCCCATGCTCACCCCACCCCACACTAGTGGACGGATGCTTTCTGTGATGTGGTCTCTGACTTGTCCAGCCACATTTTTTAGCTGTGTGTTCCACCCATCCTGGAGAACTATGCACAGGGCTCTAAACAGTTGTATATTCTTAGGTATCTGCACATGCTGTCTTTTGTTTTGTTTTGTTTTGTTTTGTTTTAAATAAAAAGATGAAGTTTCTGTTTGTCACCCACATGGAGTGCTGGAGACAGTGGTGTGATCACAGCTCCTTGCAGCCTTGAACTCATGGGCTTAAGTGATCCTCTTGCCTTGGCCTCCCAAAGTGCTGAGACTACAGGCCACTCCCCCCTGCCTTTTTTTTAAACCTGAATCACCCTGCCTTTGCCTTTCTTTGCACAATCAAGCCCTACTTACTTAAGGGTCAGTTCAAGTAGTGTCACCACTTTTGGAAAGTTCATGTAATCTGAATTGTTGTGTGTCCATCATAGCACTCCTTCCACAGTATTATAATTTTTAAAAAATTCCCTTTATTTTTCCTTACACTGTGAGGACACCTGAAGGCTGGGAATACCTTTTATGTTTTTATCTCACTGCTTAAAATAGTGGGATATAGGAAGTGCTCAGATGTCTAAAAAAGATGATGATGATTGCTTGCTCCTCTTTCCAGCAGAGTTAATAATCACTATAATCTCATGATGATATTTGCAAGGGCCTCTGCATTTTTGCGTTTTGATTTTTTTTTAACTTTCTCCAGGTAAGAGGGAAGCCCTGAAAGAAATAGATCTGAACTACATATGTTCCTTCGCCTCCTCCTCCCACATAGATTGGCTTATTCTTGGAACTGCTAGCAGTAGTAAATGTCATTGAGGACTGATTTCTTTTTTCCTGCTTACAATATGAAGGATTTTTGGATCCTTTTGCCTTAAAGAGAAAAATATGTATGCCCCAGATTCTCCCTTTTTTAACCTCTTAAGTAATTTGGAAGTAGTCACTTTAACATTGATTTTAATCCTACTTCTACTTTTTTGAAGTATCCTATGATGAGAGGACCTGATCTTGCTGCTGCTGCATATAGTACTCAGAAATCATCTGTTCTACCTCTTTATGAAGTAAGTTCTTACTTACATCCTTGTTTTCCAAAATAATTTGTAGAATTTAGAAGTGTAATTTTCTTCTGTTGCATTCTAGAATACTTTTCAGGAGCTCCAGGTAATGAGGCGGAGCCTGAATTTGTTTAGAACACAAATGATGGATTTAGAATTGGCAATGCTGCGTCAGCAAAGTATGGTTTATCATCATATGACTGAGGAGGAAAGGTAAAAGTTCATTTTGTCTTAGCACAGCTCAAAAAGCTTTCATTCAAAGTCTTTTCAACTTCTGTTTTTTGAAATTAGGTTTTGATTCTACTGCTGTATACTTTGTATCTGTTTTGTGAACCAGTGTAGATAAAATTAGTCATACATAGTGTTTTACTAAGTAAACTCCTCAGGGTCCAGTGTTTGAGATATTTGTGAGAGGATAAGGAAAGAAAGACCGATGTCCTAGTGGGTACACCTATTGTAGTTGATGTTGTACTAATTTACAGAACCTGAGATGTCAGCACCTTCTGTTAGTATATAGTAGTTGTTGAAAGATTTGTGATTAGGAATCTCCCAACTGCATTTTTCAAACTTTGTGCCCTTCACCATGCCAATAGGTTTGAAGTTGATCAGCTCCAGGGCTTGAGAAATTCCGTCCGAATGGAACTTCAGGACCTGGAACTGCAGCTGGAGGAGCGCCTGCTGGGCCTGGAGGAGCAGCTTCGTGCTGTGCGCATGCCTTCACCCTTCCGCTCCTCTGCACTCATGGTATGCTACCTGGAGGGTGGTAGAGTTTTCAACCAAGGTTTATTTATAATGTTCCAATAATTTAGGACATGTGCCTTCATTTCAAGTCATTTATTTTAATAAAAATTAAAAGCATGCATACTCCTTAAGGAGCTTTCCCACAAATCAGTTGTAATAATTGTCATAAATAGTATGTTTAGAAATATGGCAAATTTTTAATGATAAATTTTAATAATTGGAAAGAATAAGGGTTAATACAAAAGTTGAGGGTTTCTCAAGGAAAAATTATAGTAAATTAACATATGACTAATGTAAATTTTACTAGCTGCATGTAAGTGCAGAGAACACAAATATGTATTTTACTCATTTTTTTCTTTCTTACCATTAAATAAATATGTTTAAACTTTTTATTTATTTTGTATTCTTTTCCATTTGTATTTAAAGGAATCAAGTGGTACGTATATATTTTCTTATATGTATCGATACATATATATATTTTCCTAACTATCTATATAATGAGATAGATAGATTATATATCCAAGAGAATAAAAAGAAACACATTTTGTACCACTTTTTATACTTCTGTTTCTTTCCATTACATTTGAACTTCAACAGTTGCATTTTTATTTTGAGAATATCTTTGAAGTTGTAGAACATATTGCTTTGAGATGCTGAAACAGTGAATTACTCTTAACAGTGTATTTGATGTTATTAAAATGAAAAAGATGAATATGCACACATACACTTATGTGTGTATGTACTACAAATGAAGTGGAATAAACCTGAGTATACACATACATGTATGTGTAGCATTGAATAAGAATATCTGTATTGCTAATGAATGTACTTTTCAACATGGTTTTCATCTATCATTCTGAGAAGTGTGTGTTGGTGATGGTGGTGATGGTGGAGAACTAGAACATCCTCTGTGCATATTGTATCAGTTTTAACTCACAATAATGCATTTTATGGGATCTGTGACACTTGAGGTAACTTTTGTGACAGGAAGGGATGCTTCCAGGCAATAGTCAATTAATTTTATTATGAAACTCTTGCAATTTGAAAAAATATATATGTACACTATAAATATATATGTGTGTGTGTATGTGTGTGTGTGTATATATATATGTTTTTCTTACCTTTTCAGGGAATGTGTGGCAGTAGAAGCGCTGATAACTTGTCATGCCCTTCTCCATCGAATATAATGGAACCAGTAAGCTTCTTTCCTTTTAAATCACTGGGGAAGGGAATAATATAACATTTCATAGACACATAGTTTCCCTAGTTTAGATGAAATGTATGTGTGTTTTAAATACATAATTTGATAAATTATAGTTGATTGGAAGTGAGTTTGGCACTCTTGAAAGTCCACTGTGTCTTAAGCCACTAGAAAGCCATCTTATTTGAAATAGTGATTTATCTTTCTGAGATAATGGACTATAAAAAGCATGTACAGTGCCTCATACCTATAATCCCAGCACTTTATTTAGGTGGCTGGGATGGAAGGATTGCTTCAAGCCAGGAGTTTGAGACCAGCCTAGTCAACAAAGTGAGATCCTTTCTCTTTAAAAATTAGCCATGCATGGTGATGTGTGCCTGTAGTCCCAGGTACTCAGAAGGCCAAGGTGGGAGGATCACTTGAGCCCAGGAGCTCAAGTCTATAGTGAGCTCTGATTGTGCCACTGCACTCCAGCCTGGGTGACAGAGCAAAGACATAATAGGTTTATGTCTTTACAAATTATGTGATTTTTGGGCAGTAGTAACAACCAGGACTTTAGTTGTTACAAAGATGTATGTGGGACTCAAAATAAACATAAGATATACCCTTTGGACCTCTTGTTTCCACATCTACAAGGTGAGGAATTACAGTTTAGGTTTCTTCGAGGATTAAAAGCTACATTTTAATAGCTGGGCACGGTATATGCCTGTAATCCCTTTTTAGCTACCAATCTTAATTTCAAGAGAGAAAAATAACATTTTTTTTATAAACTCCAGGTCACCGAACTGATACAGGAACAGTCATACCTGAAGTCTGAATTGGGTCTAGGACTTGGAGAAATGGGATTTGAAATTCCTCCTGGAGAAAGCTCAGAATCTGTTTTTTCCCAAGCAACATCAGAATCATCTTCTGTATGTTCTGGTCCCTCTCATACTAATAAAAAAACTGGAGTACCTTCTACTGCCTCAGTGGGCAAACCCAAAACCCCATTAGTGGCAAGGAAGAAAGTATTCCGAGCATCGGTGGCTCTAACACCAACAGCTCCTTCTAGAACAGGCTCTGTACAGACACCTCCAGATTTGGAAAGTTCTGAGGAAGTTGATGCAGCTGAAGAAGTCCCAGAGGTTATAGGACCTAAATCTGAAGTGGAAGAAGGGCATGGAAAACTCCCAGTAATGCCAGCTGCTGAGGAAATGCATAAAAATGTGGAGCAAGATGAGTTGCAGCAAGTCATACGGGAGGTGGGTAAAATCTGTGTTTAATTCATTTATTTGGAGATATGTGTTAGAGGAGATTTTGATTGAAAATTATAGGATGTTCTGTTGATTCACTGCATTCAGTAATTTTCATAGAGATTTTAAATTAACTTTCCTATTGATCAAGTTTGTATCTGTTAGATACTTTTGGTAATAGCATTTCTGCAAATTTTATACTCTAGTGTGAAATAATTACAATTCTCTGTGTTCACTGTGGTGATAAAGATGTATGTGGGACTCAAAATAAACATAAGACATACCCTTTGGACCTCTTGTTTTCACATCTACAAGGTGAGGAATTACAGTTTAGGTTTCTTGGAGGATTAAAAGCTACATTTTAATAGCTGGGCACGGTATATGCCTGTAATCCCAGCTACTCGTGAGGCTGGGGCAGGAGAATCATTTGAACCCAGGAGGAGGCAGAGGTTGCAGTGAGCCAAGATTGCATGATTGCAGTGGTCCAGCCTGGGCGACAGAGCAAGACTCTGTCTCAGGAAAAAAATAATAAATAAATATATATATTATAAATATATATATAAAAAGCATATATATATTACATACTTTTTATAATTTCAGTTGATATGAGAAAATGATTGTGATATTAGTAAGTATAAATAATTTGATTGATTTGGTTTGGTGTTTTTGGTTCAAAAATCATAATAGAAAAGAGGGTTTGCCCTAGGTGATAGCAGCATAAGAACTTGAAGCATTACCATAGTTCTGGATGACCAAAAGAACTGCAAAAAATATTACACATGAAGGTTAGTAGTGAAAGGTCAAAGGTTGAGTAAATTAGTAAAATAAATGTTTCTAGCACTGAGATCAGGTAATAGGAAGGAATAGAATATGTAATTTTAAAAGCTCCCTTTGAAACAGCTCGGTGCAGTTATCTGTGTTTACCTAATATTATTCTGTGGATTAAATTGTATATAAGCCAATGTGAAATTTGTAGTACATGCAGTTTTCTAATATTTCAATCATGTTGAAACAAATCACATTTTCAAAACAAGTATTACAGCAGAAGACTTCATGTCTGTAATTTGTTTTCATGATATGACTCTATCAACTAAAAGTTTAAAGGTCTTAATTCTTTAAATTTATTTTTCCTACAAATGTAATCATTTTTGTAAGTTGGTTGTGGCTGCCTAATGTTTAGCAAACTCAGCATTCACCCTATTCAGGAAGCAGGTTTTAAGGTAACTTTTTGTAAATTCTAGAAATGTGATGTTTTTGTTCCCCTTAGCTTGCTTTGGTACAAAAATTTTCTTTGAAAACTTTATGTTGCTCTTTTAGCACAAATACTCCATTCAATGCCACTTGAATCCTCATTTTTAGTTTTATTGGCCTGATATGTCCTGTAGGTGATTTCCTAAGAATAAAAGTGTTCATTTTACACTAGAATGTTGATTCTTCAGCTTATAAAACACAGTATAGAGAAAATTTAGTTATTCCCATTAGGCTACCTTCTTCCTAGAGAATTAATTATTTAAAAGAAACTCTCATTAAATATGAAAGATTTTATAATTTACAGACATTTAAACTAACATGCAAAGCAAATGTTCAAAGAATTTTTCAGAATTTGTTTTTAGACCATTAATTAGAAACTACTTAGTTCTAAATTTAGCATAGGCTTAAGTAAGTTGGGTTCAACATTTATTCTTTTACTGTCTACAAAGGACTTACCAAGCAAAATATGTATAGATCAAACAAGGCATAAGAGGAGTATTGTTGTACTTAAGAAAGCAAATTATTTTGGAGTACTTTAAAAGCACATTTAATAAATTAGTTTAATGCCAGTTGTAATTTAAAAAATAGTTTATGTTAATATTATCTTAGTTACAATGCTTTTCTGTTTGTTTATAAAGTATTTAAAATTCAGGCTGGTTTTTATTCCAGTCATTCAAATTGGTAACCTTTTTACCAATTTGTACAAGTAGTACAATAACTACTTATTGTACTAAATTCCAACTTTTTAAAATCTTGGTGTACAGCTACCAAGAAAATTAAATTAGATTCTGTCTTCCTAGCAGTTCTGAGCCCCTAATCCCATTAACAAAGCCAGCATTCAGGAAGGCAGGATTTAATCTTGGTTTGAACAGTTTTGCAGGTGAGGATTAAGCATGTTTGGCAGGCATTTTGAGGAAAGTTTTCTTACTGCATTCATGGATGCATGAAAACAGTGGTATCTGTCAGGCCTTTGTTTCTTCATTGTACCATTAAGGGAGGCTTAAAAAAAATGTTTTCATCATTTATAATATGTTAATACAGTAGAATTCCTTAGCAAACTCAGCATTCACCCTATTCAAGGACAACATTGAAAGTGTTTTCAGACAGATATTTAATACACTCATTAAATAGCTAAATTTTTGTCATATTAAAACTATTTCTTTTCTGCATGTACATTGTATTGTAGTAGGAAAAAAGTACATACTGTCTTAAAATTTGCCCAAGTCATCTGTGATGTATGTGATAGTGGCCTGAAACTATTTGCAGTTGCTTTAAAAATGTATAAATGTGTGTAAATAAAAGGATTACTCAATAGAATAAATGAATATATGCCCACAGAGGCAAATTCGACAAAATTATGTGTCAAAGAGTAAACATAGATTGCTTTGTGTTTAGCGAGTTCTTTGTTAATTGGAGTTTGTAGACTTGGTTCATGCCTTTAGGATCTTTGCTACAGAACATCTGAGATGTTTTACCCATGTATTTTGGTAAATATACAGCTTGCTCATGTGTTCTTACAGAAACTTCTTTTAGTGATCACTTGTAATAGCTGCCACTTAGTAGGCACTCAGTAGAGCACAATAAGTGGATGTGTTGCCCCACACTTGAGACTTGAATTCAGTCTTTTTGTTTTATCTATGAGTATGCCTTTCTCAATCTCAGGTAGTCTGTATTTAGCCTCCATTTTTTTTTTGAAATCGTGCTTATAAAGGTAATTTTACAATCCATCCCAGGGGTGTTTTCTTACTTCGAATCCTTCCAGCCTCTCCATAGCATGGGAGACTTTAGAACTAAATTATTTGTCCATACATTTTTTTCCTTCAATAAATTATTAAATATATTGTGTTATTTTCAGGGCTATTCTATCTGTAGTATGCTTTTGTTTTTCTGCTTTCTCTTCCTTTTTGTGTCTTACATTGTCTCTTGCTCTTGTGCTTTCTCACTCTCATAAATTCATTCCGACACTTACTGCGTCTTTACTGTATGCTGAGATACACTGATAAATGAGACCTGATCCGCTCGCTGAAGGAGCTCACAGTACACCTTCCATCTGACCTCACCGTTCCTATTCTCATTCCCTTCTGCTCTCTAGAGGGAACTGTCTTGGCAGTTAGGCTCCATTATATGTCCTTCTCATTTGAGACCAACTTGCTGCAGAGTTTTCTATCTCCACTGTCATCTGAAATTGTTCTTTCCTTTTTGTGACATACCACATAAAAGCTGCCATTCTCTGGGAATTCTATCCCATACTAGTTTCTAATTTATCAATTTTTTTTCTGTTTTTATGTCATTAATGAATTAATAAATTAGTTTTCCTTAATATTTTATGAAACTGGATGGGTGCAGTGGCTCATGCCTGTAATCCCAACACTTTGGAAGGCCGAGGCAGGCAGATCACCTGAGGTCAGGAGTTCGAGACCAACCTGGCCAACATGGCAAAACCCTGTCTCTACTAAAAATACAAAAATTAGCCAGGTGTGGTGGTAATCACAGCCACTCATATGAGGAGAATTGCTTGAAGCTGAGAGGCAGCGGTTGCAGTGAGCCGAGATTGCTCCATTGCATTCCTGTCTGGGCAACAGAAGGAGACTCTGTCTCAAAAAAACAAATAAATAAGATATTTTATGAAACAGTGTTTATTTTGTGTCTATTAAAATTTGCACATGCTTGATAGTAGAGCAGTTTACTCCAATAATGTCTGTACTCCCAAAAAATGTTGACACATTTTTGGTTTGTCAAGAATACATGTTGGCCAATTTGTTTTTTTTATGAAGAATAATAATGAGATATAATAAAATGGCCATATTGCATTGGAAGCAGGACTGGAAAGACTATACTCATTGTTTTGTGCATATAGATTTGCAGTGGTTCTAATTCAGTATATTGTATTTGTTTTTATATATTGTGACTAAGATTCTGGTTTTTATAATACTTGTATCTAACCCATACTTGTTTGAAAAGTAAATCTGAAGTGCTATGAGCTTCAAAAATCTTTTGATGTTTGAAGTTTAGAAATATTGATAAAAGGTAAAGTGAAAAGCTTATATTATTTAAATATATTCTAGTACAGATGGTTGGTAGCTAATGTGTGTTTTGTTTCTTTGAATAACTATGTATAACTGTATTGTGTACCAATTTTGCATGATGGACAAATACAGCGCCATTTTTGGAAAGATTTCAGTTAAGATGTGTTTGAGATATACTTAGGAACATTTTTAGGAAATAATTTGGCTGACAGGAAACTGGAAATGTAAAATTTTTAAAAGCTTGTTGAGAGTATCTCGAATGCTTATTTGGAAACACATTATCATTTTATTTCAGGAAATACACATTTATAGTTTCCACAAAGGGCTATTTAAAAGTGATGCTGTGTCATTAGAGAGAAAAGGTGGAGACAGGCACATGTAAGTGTTTAGACATCATCTGGAGAAGAAAGCCTGATGGAATTGTCATTGCCTCAGGTCTATTTGCCTTTTCCAATAATAAAATGAGATGTATATCCTCATAACCTATATGTATATGGTAAACAAAAGCTGTAGACAGGTAGCAATCATATCATGCAACTAAAGAAAAAGTTATTTTTTAGAGTATGGCTGTTTTGAGGATGTTTTTCATGTTTTAAATTGTACTAAATGATAATTTCTTTTTCCCATTTAAAATGTGTGTATTAGGTTAGAATAATATATACTGTCTTTAGATACTTTGCTGTCAGTTGGTATAAACAGGCAGTATACCTGTATATTATTTTTCCTCTAAAGGATTTTCTCAGCAATGAGAAGACTTGTCTATCTGCTGATTACCTTAAAAAGGTAGACAATACTAAAAACATTTAAGCAGTCCTTCCAGATTATTTTTTTGACGTGAAGTAAAGTATTTACTACAAGTTTTTTAATTTATGAAATAACATTTTCTAACATCCTCACCTTATGAATTGTGATATTGGTAATCTAGTTAGCTGAGTAATTCTAGAACAGCCCTCAGAGTCTGATCTGGGTTGGAGGATAGATGGACTCGATTCCCCACTTTCTCTTTGTATTACAGGGAGATTCACATGAAGGTAAAATTAAGAAATTGAATGCTATTTGTTTTTTTAAAAAAACAGGAAAAACTGAATTACATTCATGTTGGTAAATTTTTATTTTATTGTTTTTCCAATCTAGATTAAAGAGTCTATCGTTGGGGAAATCAGACGGGAAATTGTAAGTGGACTTTTGGCAGCAGTATCTTCAAGTAAAGCATCTAATTCTAAGCAAGATACTCATTAAACAGAAATTATAGGTAAAGTTTTCTAAATTTCTTTGTTGAGCTGATGTAAATTAGTAATTGGTATTTTATTCTTTGTTTTGTTAGTATGCAGGCCTAGCTCTCTAGTTAAATTTTGAGTTTAAGAAAGTATGTAATATGTTATTTTACAGTGTGAAAACTTCATCCAAGCCTATTTGAACTATAAGTCAAATCCCATAATACAAACCTTCAAGAATTACTTATATTGGGTCATTTTACTAAAATTTCATTATAGTAACAAATCCTGGAATTGAACCTTCAAACCTGAATCTTATTTTGATTTTAATAGTATTTCAAATGTACAGTTTTAAAGAACAAGATTTTGTGAATTAATCATAACTTCTAAGTATCTTTCCTAATTATTTTTATCTTTCAAAGAAACATATCCCATAGATTCATTTCTAATAATAATTTATTTCAAAAAACTGTCTTACGTTTCTTACTTAGTAAAATGAATTACTTTCATTTTATCTCACAGCTGTAATTACATTAAAAAATTTTTTATAGAGATGGGGTCTTGCTATGCTGCCCATGCTAGTCTTGAACTCCTAGCCTCAAGTGATCCCCCTGCTTTAGCTCCAATTTCATTTTATATAATATATATAAATAACAATTCTTGGTGAATGCAGAAAGAAATAATACAGTTGAGCAGAATAATACTTTTAATAGAACTAAAATACTCATTGAATAAAACATGAGAAACAAATGTACTTTGAAAAGTATAATATACAATTTTAGGTATAGGAAATTGGAAAGTATTTTAATAAATTATGTCATACAGCAATTAATAGGAATTAATTTTTTAAAGCCAGGGATAAAAGAATTAACTCTCAGGAAGATGCATCAAGGTTACAGAATAATCATGTTTATATGCATATATTTGCATAGAATTCTCATCCCCCTTTAAAGAAGCTTTTAATAAGAGTATTTGAAAGAGCTTTAAAGTTGACTTCTCTTTTCTTTTTTAAGGTTGGCATGGATCCTATTAGCTGTTTAATACAGGAGTTACCAATGATAGGCACTGGTGGAGGTGTTACTTGTGCTTTAGAAGATACTTGCTGCTGAACTGGGCTGCTGTATACAGTGTACAATGTGTATTTCTTCAAGCGTATCTTTTAAAAAAACATACATAGAAACTTAGGCACTTTGCTGTTTCTTTTCTAAACTATCAAAAACTGTAGCAGTTTGAAAAGCCTAATATTTATTTGTATGTCAATATTTTTCATTTGAATCCCTATTAGAATTAATTATAAAACTTGAAGACTTCCAGACTTATCCAACTTATAAATAACATATTTCTTCATACTAGCTTCTTAAACACTGACCTCTATGAGGTATTTACTGTGCAATAACTGATTCATTTTTTGAGAGCCTGAAGAAACCAATTTTTCCCTCCACTGCTGTTACTTAATGTCACTACCAAGAAGAAAAACTGTTCTGTTGTTAAAAAAAAATTGCTCTTAATTCTTGAAGAGGTTACTAATAGCAGTAGGATAGAATTATATGAGGTTACCTACAACTACTTAATGTTCTTACACTGTAAACCTTGTTGCTTTACTCAAGACAAATGTAATTTTATCATTTCTTACATAGTATTTTTCTTTTCGAAATGTGCCTTATGTTAAACACTATGTACTTTCAGTTTTTGCATTGTCCAGACTTCTTTATTAGATGGAGATGTTTATTCTTCTGTCTTTCAGACTAAATAGTAGAGTATCATCCAAATAATGGAGCCCATGACTTGAATGAATTGAAATGAATAAGCTGGTGTTTGTTTTTTCAAAATGGAAGTTCTCTTTTTTCAAAATGATTTGTTCTCTTCCATACATAAAATGATTTTAGTTCAGTTTTAACCAGTGAAAGCTATTTGTTTTTATGAAAAAAAAAAAAAAAAAAGGAAAATGTTTTCCTATTTGGTTTTATATGTGTTAAATAAATGTGTAAAGTAACCACCAAATGTTATTAGAATTATTCATCTAGCATTTATGATTTTTCAACTCCTATTGTGTTTCTTTGTGTGTGATATTTTAATCAAAAGTGGTTAAGTTGTTAACAGTGTTCTTTGAAAGAATCTAAAAGGCTTATAAATGTTTGAAATATCACACAAAGGCTGATTTCTTTTAAAAAAATTAAAACAATAAAGTATTTATTTTGCCTAAAATGTTTTTAGTGGTTTCTTAAACTACAACATGAAAATTTTGAATTAGATTTGATAGGTAATAAATGAGGTTCAAAGGAATTGCACCATATAATCCAATAGGGGTTACTCTATTTTCCTAGGGAAGTGGTCTATGATGCTTTAAAAAATGCAGTTTAGGAGTAGACCACCTTGGAAAGAGGGAACAATTGAGGCCTCTTTGGCTCATCTAGTTCTGTGGTCATAATAATTACCATCCGAGGACAAATAAAACTGCTCTTTAAAAACATGCTATTAAAATACAAATAATGGATATTAAAATATTATTTAACTGTTCAATAACAGCAGTAATAACATCTGTCAACCAAATTAATATAATCAATTATTTTAACTATTCAATTTTGAAGTCACTTTTAGTTCATTTTTGACAATGCAAGATATCCAGATTTTGATAATCAGAAATATAACAATTGCAATAATAGGCTGAGACAGTGCTCAAATTACCTACATAGTATATGAATGAAAGGAATCTCAACAACTATCAGAGTTTTAGTTCCTTCTCCCCATTTTATTGTGGACTTAACATTTGAAAGCTATCATATTCAAGCTGCTGTGCTGGCTGCTATGTGGAAATGAAAAGTGAAAGGGTCAAAAAAAGGAAAGTGAAGGCATCTTTTAATTTATGGGTAGGTTTAGAAGTATCAAAGAGTAACTAACATAATTTGAGAGACTATAGTCTGGGTGGTCAGAGAAGTCTACCAAGGATGTGATTTGAGTAAAGTCTTAAGTAATGGGAAATGCAAAGGCTGGGGTTCAAGTAGTCAAGAACATTAGCAAAATGTATCAAGAATACATAGATTGAGTTTGAAATACCGTGTACATATTGAAAGCAATTTTTTTTTAATGCCAAGTTCATAGTTTGTGCGTATTGTGCTAAGAGCTTGCACAAAGCCTAGAAGAGAAAGAATCTTGAAATGGTGATTTTCATGTTTGGAGTTGCTGTGAAACACCATGAGAAAAATAGGCAAATTTTGAAGTACATTTCAGATGTGAAGTACTTTTTCCTCTAAGTATGTTCAGTTGAATTTCAGTACATTTAAGAGTGCATTATCTCGGTTAGGAATGTTTGCTCAGCTGGCCATGTTCAGCCTTTCCAAAGGAAAATGAGAATGCAGTGAAGTGTATATAAAAGAATATAAAGAGAAAGTAAGTTTGGGCAGTTTCTGGAGAAATGCTGTATTGCCCATGGTCTTCACCTGTACAAATGGGACTGTGGTCTTAAGGAAAAAATTAAGCAAAACTGAAGTGTACGTTCTCTTAGAATTTTTACTCTCCTGGAAAGAAGGAAATTACAGCACTTCTAGGAAGTGGGAAGGGGAAACATTCCATCACCTTTTAATTGAAGCTGAGGGTCTATGTTTTGAAGCATGACTTAGAATCTTATTCATATTGAAAACATTTAATTAGCATTTATTCTAATTGCATTCTAAATGTTAAAATGTCATATATAATTAATAATTCCCATATAGTTTTTTCTATTTATTGCTATTGAATGAGGTCTTTTCTCTTTTGTTCTCATTTCCACAATTGATGTTCTATTACTCATATTGAGTAACAGTCTACATACAGAGTGTCAGTGTAATAAGTAATACTGTCATAAATCATAAGTAATGACTTGCATACAAAATGTCAGTGCTCAGCAGACAGTTACAAATATATTAAAAGATAATGCATATCAGACAAAGAGTCTGTTTTCCTCAAGGGTTTTTTTTTTTTTTGCACACCCAAAGGAGAAAGACTAAATTTTTGTGAACAATGAGTTTATTTGCTCACTCCATAATGGTGGTATTTGTGCCTATTTCTCAGTTCTTAGCGAAGAATGTAAATGAACTTAGCACAGAACTTGGCACAGCTCAAGTAAGTGTTAGCTGCTAGGGTGATAGTGGTGATGGGTAAAGATAAGTGACAGGTAGATGAGTTTTGACAAGTTGAAGCATTAAACGGGAAAGATGTAACATGAACTTATAGATCCAGGACTGACCTTTTCAAATTTATTGTGTTCTTTCAAGCATAATAAAGATTGAATTTCTGCATTTCAAGAAGCCCCCAAGTGAGGTTGATGGTGCTGCCACGAACTGCACTTTAGTAGCAAGGACTTAGGATAGTAGGTCTTAACTGCCTGTCTGCTAGATGCTTCACAGGAAGGAATTTGTTAAGCAGGAAAAGTATTTTAATCTCCAAGGGGATGTCATCTTGCCTCTTCAAAAGACTTCATTATAGCCAAAGTTCAAAATGAAGAAAAAATCTAAGTAAAGCACATAGAAAAGAGACCACAAGAGAGCCCACCTACTGGCATTGTGGAATTATACAATGGCCAAGGAAGGCTGTGTGACAACAATGATCACAGTAAAAGAAAAAACAAAAATGCTGATTGCTGTTAATGGCAATGGGCAATAAGTCCTTATATTGTGTAGACAGGATACTGAGAAAATGCAGCGACTGTCTGAATGCTTCTAGAGTCAACCAGTCAAGAACCAGAATGAGACCCAATGAAGAATTAGTCTAGAGATGCTGCAGAAAGAAAGATATCAGATCTGCGATATGGAATTTATTTATAGCCATTGGAGTTTGAAGGGGCTTATTCATTTCGGAGAGAGTCATATTTCACATCTGTACAACACACTAATTTATTATTCGTGTTCCTGAGTTAATTGTTTAGTACATCCATGTACTGATGATTCATGGTATTGTTTCAGTACATCTCAAATAATTTCAGCAGTCCAAGGTGAAAACAACAACAACAAAAAAGCCTCTGAAATATTATAAAGCAGATATCTGATGAGTAGATTCACAAGTATCTATTAGAACTCTGTCCCTGGGCAGAGACTGTTCTTGATAGAATCACCAGGGTCATCAGTTGAATCTCAGTTGTGAATGTCTTGATTTATATTTAGTCAAAAAGGACTTATGTTATTATTAGCCTATTGAGGTCTGTAAGATACAGACGTTACAATAAAATGATGTGTTCACCCAGTCTTCTTTAGTCTGTGATGACAAATGGGAATGCATTAATGACTACTGATATATTTTTCTTTTTTTCCATCATGTGCTGAAAGAGTTTCCTCTCCTAAATCTCATCCATTAACATTGGGGCCCCCAGAGAGTTATTCATACATCTTCACGACAATCCTAATAGGTCAATTCTAACTGCTTTCCTCTTCGCTTGCTCTCTCTATTGAGGGTTCCAGTGCTCCCCTGCCCTTGCACTGGGGTCCTCAATTGGCCTAGGTTAGGATGATAGCACACTGCATGTGTATGGAAGTAGAGAGAGTGCTTCTCTTGCTGAATGACCCCTCACTACATTGGTAGCATAGCAGCACTGCTTATAACCCAGCTTTCTCACATGAATCCCTTGTGAAAGAATCTTTGGTCGTTTCTGCTTTCAGGCACACCCCTATGGAACTTGTGGGTGGAAGTGCTTGAGACAGACATTTTGCTGTCCTTTCTATCTTCTTTTTTTCCCTAACACTGGAAAGCTCTCTTGCTGTCTGCTAAAATGCCCCCACTTAAATAAACTCATCTAGATCTACCTTGGCTGAATTATAGTAGGAACAGAGTGTGGACCCAAACTGTCCCCGCTACCGCCTTTTAGAAACAGACATGCATTTTAATGACAAATATTGAGCATTCATATTTTTATTTTTCTATTTTGAAATCTTTCTACTTTACTGGAACTAATGACAAAGTTAATTTTTAAATGACCTGATTATACCATTTACTAATTTCCTAATTTTACTAGCATTTGAGTCATCTTTCAAAATTCACAAAAGTGAATTTTTATTTTGATATAACTTATTGTTATTGTTTTTCAATTGTATAAAAAGCTGAAAGCAGAATGCAAATAACATTATGGTGTATTCCTAAACCACTTTTTAGAGTAGGTATTAATTCTCTAGATGTCTTTGGTTGGTTCATTCTGCTCTATAGGAAAGACAAATGAATGAAATGGCCCATAATTCCCTGGATTCTGGATACATGTTGTGGCAGAAATTATTTTTAGAGGGGCATAGAAGCATTGAAGGAAACTTAATTCATCATCAGAAAATATACATGGATTATAGTATATAGTTGTGATCATTACTCACGATTTTAGGGCTATTTTTCCCAAAGAGGGTTAACCTCCCAAAGGTTTTGAATTTGTGTCTAACACTCCATTTATATTATTTCTTGGTTAATGGATTAGCTGCATTATGGCAAAGCTGGCTGCAAAACAAGTTTCTCTAAAATACTTATATTCTCCAGTTAATAACAAAAGCAAAGGAAAAAGGGGAAGAGGCAGTGGGGAGAATTAGTATTAGCCTAAATTTAGACCTTTTCATGAGAAAAATTTGTCTATGATAAAAAAATTCTAACCACTGGCACTCTCAGGAAATAGTATTTTTTTAATAGCGTGTTCGCAATTTCAGCATTACCTTTCTGCTCTTTTCTTCTTTTCCTTCAAGAAATTCCCTTGAGATTTTAGGTTGTGTTTGAGTCTGTGTTCTGACACTAAAGACATCTGTGTTTACTTTGTTTTTAAGATAATATTGCTGAAAATATACATAACTGAAGGGAGTAGAAAAATATAAACATTTAGGGGTTCAATTTAGAGGCAGATAGGCCTCAATTTCAGACCTAGCACTGCTACTTTCATACCTAAGTCTCACCTTCCTGTAAAATGAGAAGTAACAATTGTAGCTACCTCTTTGGTTTATTGGGGGAGATTAACAAGGTGTAACAGCACAAGGATATTTAGTTAGCTGCCTAGTATATGGTAAGAGTTCCATAAATATTAGCTATTAGCAAGAGAATAATAAAAGAAAAATACAAAATATCTAGCAGTATATTAAAATAACAAGATAATACACTGTATTGGTTATCTGAGTCAAACATGGGTGAAAATAGTTGATTTTATTCCAACTTTATGTTAAACCATTAAATGTAAAAATCATGTAATTAGCCCTGCCTAATCTTTATTTAATTTAGGAAGAGTTCAATGTGAGATATATTTTTCAGAAGTCCCTCCAACTATTTTGAAGAATACACTTAGTTGGCACCATTAATTATGGTAGTTGCCAACAATGAAATACATCATCTTGTATTATTTACTTAAAGGATTTGGGGCTTCAGAAAACTGGCATTTTTAGTTTGGTTATTTGTAGCCCTTTAGTATTTTTAAAAATAAGAATGTCTTTATACTAATACTGTCTTAGGATTATCTTGTTTCTCTTCTCTGTTTCTTATTTTTATAAATTAATTAACAACTGAACTGAGCTTTTAAAAACCTTCTAGCATAGTGATTCTCAGTAAGGAATGGGCAGTTATCAGAGCGTGTGTTGTGTGTGCATATTTGCATGTGTGAATGTATACATATATGTATGGGCATTTTGTTTTTATTCGGTTTTGTGATATTTTTGGGAAATAGTCTTTTGAAATGCAAACTATAGAAAAGAGCCTTTTAAAATTTTCTTAGCTGGTGAAGATGAGTTTTTTAAAAGGTGAGAACAAACTTTCTGACAAATTAAGCCATTTATACTTGCTAGCACTCAGAATTAAATGGTTTCATTTGTTATCAACATAGAAACATTACAAATAAAGCATACTCTATCCAGAGGTCATTGTAATATTTAATTTTGAAAGGTTCTGCTCTTTAGAATATTAGAATTCTAATGGATGTTTGATAGCCAAGTGATTTTCAACTTGATTTAGCTCTGAAAGACATACGGTCTAAAGTTGAATAAATATTCAGTGGTTAGATAGTGCAGAAAATTTGGACAACAATTTTTAAGACACTACCGTGGAACAGGCAGCATCTTCCTGCTAGAGGGAAGAATGTACAGCTCTGGGTCAGGTGATTGCTGAGGGAGGAACATTTACTTAACTATGACTTGTGTATCTTACGAGACAGAGAACCAGGAAGTGTGGACATCAGTATTTTGTGAAGTTGGCATGTCATTACAAGCAAGAAAAAGAAGAGGAGGAGTGACAGCCACTGCCAACTTTTTGTTTCTTATTCAAACAAGGAACATTTAGGCATCTCCAAAATATTCTGGTACAAAGCTAGAAAAACATTTCGTATGCAGCAAGTGCTTCTTCTTGGTCCATCTATTTTTATGGTTGCTGGTGAGAAACTTCATAACTATCTCCTTAAAAATTAAGAGGCTTTTAATTAACAGTGCTGATCTATAAACACAACTATAAAGAAAGCTTCGCAACATCCATAAAAACCCCCTGATTTGGTGGATATTTTGTTACTAAAATACATATTTGGCTTCTTGTGAAAAAATATGTGAGTGGTTTTATATACTTGAGCCCGGCTCTATGGATTCTAAGTACATGAAAGTACATTTATAGATTATACTGTACATCATTTCTTTCCCTTCAAAAATATATTATATACAAAGATTATGCCATCTGAAGCATTAGCCATTTTAGGTTACTTTTTACATTTTCCCCTTGCTGAAATAGCTAAGTAAAAGTTCCACTAAGGTCCAATTCCACTAAGCAAATATTTATTGTCTATCATATGCCAGGTACTTGGCTTCTTTTCATCAAGTCCTGAGATTGTATAATAGTTCTTTCATATCCAATTGTCCCTTCTATTAATGTCTTAGTTTCCACCCTCTTACTTCTTCCCTGAATTACAGCATTATTTCCCACCTGGGCCTTTCTGCCAACCAGAGTTTGCCTGTAGTCCGTATTTTTCCATTTTGTTAGAGTGATTGTTCTAAACACATATATGATCCTGTTGGCTCCTCACTTCTGTTGCTCTGAGTCATCCATGGATGTCTCACTGTTTTCAAGTTAAAGTCCAAATGCATCCCTTTCTTTTTATTGAGACAGGGTCTCACTCTGTTTCCAGGCTGGAATGCAGTGGTGCAATCATAGCTCACTGAAGCCTCAACCTCCCAGACTCAGGTAATCCATCCACCTCAGACTCCCAGGTAGCTGGGACTACAGCTGTGTCAAAACACACAGCTAATTTTTGTATTTTTTTTGTTGAGACAGGGTCTCATTATGTTGCCCAGGCTGGTCTCAAACTTTTGGGCTTAAGAAATCCACCCTCCTCGGCCTCCCAAAGTGCTGGGATTACAGGTGTGAGCCACTGCACCCAGTCAAATGCATCCCTTTCCTTTCTCCAAGCCTCATTTCTTGAAGCCCTCGATAAGCAGCTGTGCTTCAGCCATGCTTAACCATGCTGCTCTATGCTTCCCTGTATTTTGCTAGTTTTTCCCTCTCTGTTTGAAAGTCCTTTCCTTTTCCTCCAATGCCATCCATAATTCAAATATCAATTTTTCCATGAAGCCCTTTGTGACCCACCAAGCAGAAATCACCACTTTGTCTGTGCTTCCAATGTACCTAGTACATACACTTAAATGTGTGTATGTGCATAAAGTGTGCATATGCGTGTTTAGACGCATGTTAGGTTTACTAAAATACAATCCACATATCATAACATTCACCCATTTAATAATACATACAAATTAATGGTCTTTATTATGTTTACAGAGTTCTGCAACCATCATCACGATTAATTTTAAACCATTTTATTACCTTCTAAAACTCCAAGGACCGACTGCAAGTCACTCCTTATTTCTCCTCAACCCACACACACCATAGCCCTAGGTAGCTACTAATCTGCTTTCTGTCTCTATAGACTTGTCTATTCTGGACATTTCACATAAATGGAATCATACCACGTGTGACTTTTGTGACTGGCTTCTTTACTTAGCATAATGTTTGCACAGTTTATCTTGTTGTAGCATGCCTCAGTACTTTCTTCTTTTTATTGCCAAATAATATTGCCTTATATTGATATGCCCACATTATATGGATATGCCCTCATTTTGTTTATCTATATATCAACTGATAGACATTTGGGTCCTTTTCATTTTTTTGTCTATTATAAATAATGCTGCTATGTGCAATTTTTCTAAAAACATGTGTTTTCATTCCTTTTCTGTAGACAGCTAGGAGTGGATTTGCTGGGTCATATGGTAACTCCATGTTTAACGTTTGGAGGGTTGTCTTCTAAAGTGACTGAACAGTTTTACATCTCCACCAGTAGCATATAGGGGTTAGGTATTTCTACATCCTTGCTAAACTTGTAACAGTCATTTTTTTAAATCTAGCCATCCTAGTAGGTGTGAGGTGGTAGCTCATTGCAGTTTTCATGTGCATTTCTCTGAATGATGGTGCATCTTTTCGTGCACTTATTGGCCATTTATATATCTTCTTCAGAGAAATTTAGATCATTTAACCATTGTTTTTAAAGTGAGTTGTCTTCCTATTATTGAGTTACGTGAAGTCTTTAAATTTTCTAGGTGCAAGTTCCTTAGATACAGGATTTGAAATATTTTTCCCCTATTTCGTGAGTTGTCTTTTCACCTTCTTGATGGTGTGCTTTGAAGCATGAAAGCTTTTAGTTTGGGTGAAGTTTAATTGATCTATTTTTGTATTTTGTTGCTTCTGCATTTTGGTGTTATATCTAAGAAACCATTGCTTAGCCCAGGTCATAAAGATTTACTTTTACTCTATTGTCTAAGAATTTTGTAATTTTAGCTCTTTAATTTATGTCTTTTATTCATTTTGAGTTAATTTTTGTACATGGTGTCAGCTAGTTGTTTAATTCTATTTATCTTCATGTGTGTGTAATACATATATTTTAATTTTTTTATTCTTATACTATACTGAAATGAACCATTTAGTCTTCCCAATCCTAATAAGACAGAAACATGCCTTATATACTATCATATTCCTAGCATAGTGTTTGGCATGTAGTGAGTGTTCTATAAATATTTGTTAAATGGAGTTGAACCAGATGGAAAATATTGACTTTTCCCCCATTATTAAAAACAACAGGTTATTTTGATTGAGATATGTAATCATTTAAATTTCAGTATGATGATGTTTTATAAGAGTATGTCCACTTTATGAGCATAAGGATTTCCAAACTCAGTCAGCTCTATAATCTATCTAGATATATTTTGTTTACTGTCAGAGAGGAAAAAGAGCTATATTATGAAGTGTTTAATTCTTTTCCATAATTTTGACATCAGTGATAAAAAATATCCTATAAATTATTGTCTCTATGCAAGTCTTTGTTTACTTAATGTCACAGATTATATTTTTTAAAGATGGGTCCAAAAATATCTTCAATCCCAAATACTCTTCTAAAACTTTGCAATTTCCTCATTTGAGAACTGCATTCTATATCTTTCTCCTCTTGCAACCGGTTGCTTTCTGTGACTGCTTTGAACATAGAGTGTGGTGAAGATAATGACCTGTGACTTTCAAGGTTAGAACATAAAAAATGGCATGCACTTTTATCTGATTCTCTGAATTCTTGGTCTTGGAACCCAGCCACCATGCTGTCAGGAAGATTAAGAAGCCCGGGAAGAGGCCTGGTCTTGGTGTCATAGCTAAGAAACCATTGCTCAGCCCAGGTCATGAAGATTTACGCTTACTTTATTGTCTAAGAATTTTGCAAATTTTAACTCTTAAATGTATGTCTTTTATTCATTTTGAGTTAATTTTTTTTTTCTTGAGATGGAGTTTTGCTCTTGTTACCCAGGCTGGAGTGCAATGGCGCGATCTTGGCTCACTGAAACCTCTACCTCCTGGGTTCAGGCAATTCTCCTGCCTCGGCCTCCTGAATAGCTGGGATTACAGGCACGCGCCACCATGCCCAGCTAATTTTTTGTATTTTTTAGTAGAGACGGGGTTTCATCATGTTGACCAGGATGGTCTTGATCTCTTGACCTCGTGATCCACCCGCCTTGGCCTCCCAAAGAGTTAATTTTTGTACATGGTGTCAGTGGTTCAATTCTATTTATTTTCATGTGTGTGTAGTGCTTATCTTTCAATTTTTTTTCATTCTTACACTATATTTCAATTAACCATTTAGTCTTCCCAATTATAATAAGACAGAAACATGCCTTACACACTATCATATACCTAGCACAGTGTTGGCATATAGTAAGTGTTCTATAAATATTTGTTAAATGAAGTTGAACTAGATGGAAAATATTGCAAAAATGGGAAGACAGAAGCTTATGGCCTTTGGCCCTGGGGGATCTCCCAGGCAACAGACAGCACCAAATTGTCAATCACATGAGAAAGTTATTATGAATGTAGCTTTTCCACTGCTAGTCAAGCCACCCCAGGTGATATCATTTTGAGTTGAAACAAGTTGTCCCTGTTAAGCACTGCCTGAATTGCGGATTCATGAACAAAATGAATGATTGCTGTTGCTTCAAGACACTAAGCTTTCAGGATACTTTACCTGCCCATAGATACCTGTTACAAATTTTGGTATCTAGAAGTAGGCTGCTGCCATAACAAAATCCTATATTTGGTATTGGCTTTGGGTCTGGACTGTGGGAAGAAGCAAGAATGGCTTTGAAGAGATGCCTAGTGAAAACCAAAGGCTCTTAAGTAGAGGGTTACCGGCAACCTGAAAGGCCTTGAGGAGGCTCTCAGTGAAGGTTTAAAGGAAAGTGAGGACAATGGTATTGGAAGCTGAAGAAAAAGGGAATCCTTGTTAGATGATGGCACAGAATTTGCTAACATAATCATTTGTGGCAGCCCCTGTGGGCCACAGCACCTGAGGGCGCCTGGGTCTGGAAATATAATCATTTGTGGTAATGTGGCAAAGTGGAACTATAACTGCTAAAGTCAAAGATCTAGTTAAGATTTCCAGGCAGAATATTCAACATGCCACCTGATTTTTTCATCACTTATGATAAAATGTGAGACAAGAGAGATGAGCTAAAAATAACCTTTAAATATAAGAGTCAGAACTTGCCAGGTTTGAAATACAATTGTGTCTTATACTCAGATCCTTTAAAAACAACTACTAAATTAAAAATGACCCTGGAAAAGATAAAATCGAGGATGGAGCTATAAGATTTTTGTTAATACTTAAAAAAGATTTGAAAGGGTGTCTCACAAAACATTTCAAACAGAAAGAGGTATTTTTAAGGATCTTAAGGCCTCCTCTCCACCTCTTCTCTGTTAGATAATTGGGTGTCCAAGTGCCCAAGACTGCTAAGGTTATATTCCCATAGCAGTCTCAAGAAGACCCCAAATAGATAAGGGCTTAACTTGAAGAACTTTGCAAATTTGGTTTTTGTCTAATGGAGTTGATTATCAATTGATATGTATGAAATCCACAAGGATTTTTAAAGAATTTATTAACTTGAACTGAAGGTAGAGGAAACAATATAAAACAAAGTAGGCTTTGGATCTTCAACTGTTTAGAGTTTGGAAGCAGGCCAACTCACGCTACTGTTGTGTAGCATCAGATTATGCGTTACCTTGCTTGGGTAAAACAGTCTACTTTATGTGTCTTAAATCCTTATGTTTCTATCTTCAAAGGGCATTTCTTATTTCTAATAGGACTGGGATTTGAGGAACAAGGTGTTGCTTCCAATCCATTACTTTCGTAGGCTTTAAGGTCTTCAAATAAACTGTCACTCTGATTGAGATTGAAAAACACTAGGCTTTTTTTTTCCTTTCAGAAGGTAGTTTCTTCAAAGCACTACCTATTATCAACATCCCTTTTACAGTTTATGATTCCTTTGTATATATTTTCTGGCTTTATTTTGTATTCTTAAAATGCATCAGCTAGAACTATACCTAATGCTTCAGAACAGATGTACGGTGCTTTTGTCAGATAACAATGTTACACTTTGTTTACCACAGTAGTACTCTTTCCCATGATCATGGAGATTATATTGTTTTACTAAATATGGTATAGCTGAAAGATTACATAAGTATCTTTGACCATAAATCTCAGATCAAAGAGGTTACCGTTTTAACTGCTTAGATTAGGAACAGTTCAGGGATCATGGGAAATAAAGTACGAAGCACATATCTTACCAAATGTGGTCGGTAGAAACATTAAATATTGACAGAATCCTGTTTGAATAGTGATGAAGGATTATTCTGTGTTTTCTGTTATTCACTTCAGTGATGTTGAGTTTGAGGAGGTGAATTGGAGCCTAAGTACATCTGGAACATTTCCTTTTGCATTTGGCATTTGCAGACTGGAAGGTGGTGTTGCAGCAGGTACATATTTGGAATTGTCTCAGACCCTGTGTGGGGTATGTCTCCCCTGTTCAGCATGCATTTGCAGTGTCAAGAGTAACTAAGTACCAGTCGAGCCACATTCTTCATGAAACAGTCTTATTATGGCAAACCCAAACACCTTAGCTCTGGTGATAATTTCCAGAGTGAAATGTTCATAAGATGAAATGGAAAAACATCAGCAGCCCATCTTTTTCTTTGTCAGCCTTGTTTATGAAAACCTAAAAATGTGAATGAGCTTTCCTTGTTTGTGTTTCCCAAGCTTCATAGGGACACACATGGAATTTGTCACTGTTAGTTAACAATCCTATGCATGTTCTATTTAAGTGGCTTTTGACTATTTGAACCACCAGTCACTTTTGCTGGATTCAAAGATATTTACTTACAAAGAAACAAACCCAATTTGCTCCATTTGTTAACAAAAGACCTCATGTTGACTGATGGTGGAATCACACTTTTTAGCTCCTTGTCATTTAATTAGTCTACTTTTGTACCAAATGACAGAGTGAATGTTAGGTTTTTATTTCTGATTAACTATGGCAGGATAACTTTTTTCATATTAGTTTACTTTTGTTTTCCTAGTATTTTTCTCAGTCCACTTAGAAGATAAAGACCAAGCCTTACATTGCTCGCCTCAAGGATGTGATGCAGAACTGATTTTCCAACACCAAAGAAAAACAGGCTGCTGTCCTAGACTAGGCGCTCCACAGCATTCCACTCTGACCTTCATCTTTTGATTATTATTTGAGAAAAACCACCACCACCATCAGACAGCAGCAACAACCTTTATATGCAGGGTCCCTGGAGATCAGGTATGGTATAGGCTGGGTATTCTCAGATGAGACACTCTCTGTTCAACTGAGATTACTCTTACAGAAAAAGAACTTCCTGTAGAGAGAAGACCACACATCCTATGTATAAGATAGTTCTCAGGGAGGTGAAGGGACAATCTTTTGTGAACTTCAAGGTTCATTTAAAAGTAAACAATCTAACAGAACTTCCTTTCACTGGATTAAAGGAAGCTAGGGACTCTAGACAAAAGATAAGGGACAAAAGAATTTTGGGGGCTTTCTTACATTTATAGTTTTACCATTTTAAAAAAAAATGTCCAAGGCCAGGCACGGTGGCTCAAGCCTGAAATCCCAGCACTTTGGGAGGCCGAGGTGGATGGATCACAAGGTCAAGAGATCGAGACCATCCTGGTCAACATGGTGAAACCCCGTCTCTACTAAAAATACAAAAAATTAGCTGGGCATGGTGGTGCGTGCCTGTAATCCCAGCTACTTGGGAGGCTGAGGCAGGAGAATTGCCTGAACCCAGGAGGCAGAGGTTGCGGTGAGCCGAGATCATGCCATTGCACTCCAGCCTGGGTAACAAGAGCGAAACTCCATCTCAAAAAAAAAAAAGTCCATCTGCTTTCCTAAAATGATCATCAGTGATCAGCATACATTGAAAAAGATCTGTGCACAGCATTGTCCCCCCTATTCATGAGGGATATTATACAAGAGGTCTTGAGGATGCCTGAAATCCCAGATAGTATTGACCCCCATATATGCTATGATTTTTCCTGTACTTAGACACCTATGTTAAAGTTTAATTTACAAATTAGGCAACTAAGAGGTTCACAACAATAACTAATAATAAAATAGAACAATTGTGCCAATATACTGCAATAAAATTTATGTGAATGAGATCTCTCTCACAAATATCTTACTGTTCTCAACTTTCTTGTAATGATGTGAGATGATAAATGCCTAAGTGATCAGATGAAATGAGATAAATGATGTAGGAACTCTGATGTAGAGTTAGGCTACAATTGGATCATCTGCTTTTGGGTGATCTTGCATCAAGGAGCCATGACAATGTTGATGGTTGGATGTCTGGAGTAGACAACATCAGTGACTAGTGGGCAGGCAGCATGTACAGCATGGATACTGTGTACAAAGGAAAGGTGCACATGGTGGGCAGGACAGAGAGAGATATCTTGAGAGTTCCTCATGCTCCTCAGAATGGCACACAATTTAAAACTTGTTAATTATTTCTGGAGCTTTCCATTTAATAGTTTTGAATCACCATTTACCACAGGTAACTGAAATTGCAAAAAGCAAAACCATGGATGAGGTGTCAGGGATGGGCTACAGTATTTTTCTCGGGGATCAGGTAGTGAGACTGTGTCCAGTGTTTAGACACTGTTGGGGCAGAAGCCCAAAGAATAGTACGAAAAGATGAAAATCTGTTGACTGATCCTACAACATAAATGAGGTGGGTATTTAATTCATTTATTGTGAAGTGAATGTTCAGAAATGAATTTCTTTTATTTCTCTAAAACTCAACTTGCTCATCATGTTTATTTGTATTTGGTGCTTATCAAAGCATAAATTTCAAAAAATTACAAGCATGACTCGAATATAAAATCAATAAATGTCAAAGACTGAATTAATAACTGAAGAAACTAGAGGGATAGTAAAGCTAATTACAAACTGCACAGGACAAGCAGAAATATTATAGTAACTGGAAAAAATGCTGGAATAAGTTCATTACATTAAAATTTAAAATCTTGGGTTTTACTCTTTTCTATCAGAAAATAACTATTTGTATCTCTATGGTGCAAAATTAATTTGAAATGTTATTGAACAAAAATTATTTGAATTTCTGTCAGCTTTCTACAAATTAAATTTCTTTTTCAGAATTGTAATATACTTTAATTAATAGAAAATAGTAAGTTGAAACAAAGCTATATACCCTTAGACAATCAACTTTTTGTCTGTTTTCAACTTTGAGATTTTTTCTTTTAATGTGCTGATGTAATTAATTATATTTTCTCTCAAACTGAGAAGCACAGGGTAATTTCTTCTGAATTATAATTCCAATAAGGCAGTACAATTATAATATCAATTATCTTGGCAATTATTTCATGCAAAATTGTGAACCAGTATTGATTTAAAAAATTTTTAAAGTGCATTCAGAAGTCTTAAAATAAAATGGTTAATGAAACTAACTGCTTATGAATTTTAAATACAAAAGATATGGCTATATTACATAATTTAAATCATAAATTATAGAAATATAAATGCCAAACACTATCATTCAATTATAAACCAATAAAACATTTAGAAAAGCAAAGTATTAAATCAAAGACTCTAAAAGTGCTAAAAGTTTAATTAATCATAAGAAATAACATTATTCAATTTTAAATAAAAAAAAAATCTGTGAATACTGTTATGGTTTAGTAACAGGTTACTTTTGCATAAATTGTTCCAGATGCTGAAAAAGGCTTTTTGACTTTAGATTAGTTAGAATAGTGTGACCTCTAACTCCAATTTGAGTATTGTGGAAATGTAAAAGAGATGCTTTCTAAATGAGGGCACCATTGTTTCATGTAAGGTTTTGAAGTGGTATCACTACTCTCTAGGAATGTCTCAGGATGTAATGATATAAGATGTAAATAATACGAATTCCACTCCCTACCCTTCAATTCTGGCTACTTTAAAGGTTTTCTTCCTAATATAGTAGTTCCCCCTTGTCCTCAGGGGATGTATTCCAAGACTCCTAGTAGATGTCTAAAATTGTGAATAGAAAAGAACCTGATGGCTGTCAATCAGAACACATTTTTGTTCATGTCTTCTGCACACAAATTTCATGTCTTTTCCAACTTAACTACGCACTTATCACACAATGCGGTAATAACTTTAATAACTTTCACAATTTGAAGAGAGACAGCAAAATGAGCACAAATTTATTTTTTCTTCCCAGTTTCATGGATGGGAGATTAATTTTTAATGTAGATCTTAGCAACTTTAGCATATAATTTTTGCCTTTGTTTTTTTAAGTCGAGAACTTCTACCTTTTCACTTAAAGGATGCACTTTATGGCTCCTCTTTGGCATATCCAAATAGCCAGCATCACTACTCTTGCACTTTGGAGCCATTATTAAGTAAAATAAGGGTTGCTGGAACACAAGCACTGTGATAGGTCTTCTGTGTTTAAATAAACCCTATGCCATCTCCACTATATGGTGCCCACCCTAGTCGGGTATGGAATACTTTGAGGCTGTCTCCAATCAGAATTCCAGGCCCAGAGTGAAGACAAGTTGTTTCTCCCCATACGTGAGAGGTATTTGGGCATTTTTATCATGCAGCTTACTGTCCAACCCACCCTTCTCCCTACCTGGGTTGGAAGCAGGGCAGGGGCCTCTCTGCATAGTTTACTTACCTACCTGCTCTACTCACTTTCAGGATTCGTTTCATACCTATAATTTTTTTTAACTGCATTTAAACAATACCATCTTTAGAAATTTTGAATCAGGATTCAAGCTAGTCAGTTTCTGCTGATTGGTAGGAGCAGACCAGATATATTCTAAAATACAACACTAGAAACGTGGGGTGGCCATTTTTTATATGTGCACAGAGAAACAGAATGGATTGTGAGCAGAGTTAAGGTAGTATTTGACCACAAAGAGGCAAAGACAAAGAAAAGCATTCTTGGTTCCTGATGACATTCACATTCATGGTTCAGCTGCACCGTAGGCCCATTATCTGTGCAGCAGGTTTTACAAATAAGGCACAAAGATAAAGAACAATATAATAGATTCCAAGGAATAATTCTCTCCTCCTACCCAATGCCTCATAAGCTAAAGTAGGGTGCTAGACTGCCTGTGCATAATTTGCTAAGGGGTAACAAGATGGTTCTGTCAGCGTGGTCATGTACCCCAGCTAGTGTAAGGAGGGAAACTTGGAGAACAAAGGTTTTTGTGTGAAGTTTAACTGGTCTTCTCTGCCCCTCCTCATGGAACTAGCAGGATTCTTCAAGCCAGTGAGCGGGGCTTCATGAGGACTCTGAGGAGATTTTGATATCTGTATCCTGGAAATTAATGGAAATGGACAATAGTGTTTACTTAAGTCTGAAAAGTCTAAAGCCAAGAGATATAAAAGGAATCCACTGGGGCACTGGGAGTAGGCTGCACTTTCACTCAAATTGGCTCCCAGAAAAAAAATTAAAAATAAAAAGAGACCCTCTCCTCCCCTAAACCTGCAAAAGTGAGTTGACTTGGGGTTATCTGAAAACAGAAACGCTTAAACAACTACCTCAGTGGGTTGCATACATGAAAAAATAGTGTGTTACCGGGTGCCCAGAAGGCATGCCAAGGTCAAGGAAACTGCATTGCAGATCTTTAGCAAGAAGCTCTGAAGAAGCAAAAAAAGTGTCCAACCAAGAAAGAGTCAGCAATGGTCTGCAGTCCAGAGAGCACCACAGCCACATTTTGTCAGCTCCTTTGCATAACCCAGCTCCTTTCTCTGGTCCCTCTTTCCTTAGTCTGACTTTGGAGAAGCCAGATCTGTGGCTGCTATAGTGCGGGGGGAGGCAGAGTTACAAAATTCTTAAGAAACCAGGCACATCCCCACTCCACCTTGGGCCTCCATTCTGGGAATGGGGAAAGCTTGACACTGAATAAGAGTTTAGATATTCTATTTCTTTACTGAACTCAAGCTTGGGTATTATTGGACTAGCTGGTATGTTTAAAGCCAAAACATTACCTAAGAATGAATATACCAACTATGGACGTTATCTATAGTTTTATCTTTAACAGTGAGAAATAATACATTCATTTTCTTTTCACATATTATCACTGATGAAGGTATCATAATCATATTAACATCTCTGCAGGGTAGATGTTATCTTAGTAGGAATTATTTTCTTCCCTCTATAATTAAGGAAACTGAGGCTCACAGAGTTTGAGTAAGTTTTCTGAGGTCCCACAACCGACAATCAGAAGAACAAGGCTATGAAGCTTGCATGTTTCAGCACAAGGTTCCTACGTGCTGCATGGAACCTTTGTTGATCAAGGACCAGCAAAGAACTTGAGCATCTGAAGTGGGCAATGTTTTCCATAATTTGGGGAAACAAGGAGTGTCCATACAAGGGTGATAGTTCATGAAGTAGACTTTCCAGGATGAATGGGTTTTTAGCAAACAGAAATAAGAGGAAAAGAATTCTAGGACAGAAGTGACTAAACTAAGAAACTGAGGCTGGTTGGTTGCAGTAGTTTAATTTGGATACATATAAGGTCTAGAAAGGGTTAGGGAAAGATAAGTCTGGAAACATTGTGGGGCAATAGAATGGTCATTCTTTAACATTACTTGTCACTTTACTCCCTCTTCTGCAACTGTCTCTTTCTTATTCTTTGAGAAAAAATGAAGATATCCTTTTCATATAATTTGGAAAGTAGAGATTATGTGCTAGAATCTCACTTGGTATGGGGAAAACTACAAGAAGTTTTTAGAGAGGTGGACCTAGTTTCAAATCCATTATTATTTTAAGAAACTACTACTTCTGAAACTCAATTTCCTTGTCTGTAGAGTAGGAAAATTACCCCATAGTACTACATTCGGAGATAAATAAAATAAGATTAACATGACAGAGATATATAAAATAACTGTATGACCTTAAGCAAATTACAAATGTCATGTCTCTGTCCCTCAGTTTGCCCATTCCATTGTGTTGTCAATGACATGTTATTTCACTGAAGTACATCACAGGGAAGTTTTCTTTTTTTTCTTTAAGGCAAAGCAATGTAGTCTTATAAATGCTCAGTAGATGTCTAGCTTAATTTTGTGTATGTCCAAGATTAAACCTTTCATTTTAGTTACATAAAAAGGTCCTTTTAAGTGAGGGTAAGAGAACATTTAAGCTGAAAGTTATATATACTATGCCTGAAAATTTTTAATGGCCTTATTTAAAATGAATAGAGAGGTACTTAAGGAAGGTAGCAGTTGTAGGCTTTCTTAGGAAATCAATACTCATAAAATTCAAGGTTGGAAATGAAAATTAAAAACCACAGTGAGTTTATTTTAAAACATGTAGTCTGTCATCTTTATTTTCCCTTTGGATTACATAGTGTTTATACACCCCTGAGGTCTATTTATGTTGCTGCAACTCTCACTGACTTTGAAGTGAACTTTGTATGGTGCTAGAATCAGAGCATTAGGACTTAGAGATCATGTAGTCCAACCCTCTCATCTAAAAAGAACAAATTAAGGTAAGAGAGGAAAGTGTCCTTGATATCTTTGTTTCCTCTGAGACATAAAAACGACAGGAGTGTCGTTCTTAACCACCAGGCTAACTTCAGTGGCAGCAAGAGTCATCCTACTTCATTCCCTCCCATGGGCCCTGATCTTCCCCTTAACCTAAACAGTGCCTGGCCCTTGGCAGATGCTCCACTTATAGTTCTGGAAAAAAGCACTTATCTTTGAGCAAAGCATTTTATATCATCAGAAACTCTCTGACATTCCTTGTATGGTCTAGGAGACTAATCACTGGAAATATATAAATGATAAATTTCTGCTGTTCTTCTCCCAAATATATGCCTCATGGAGTTGCCTACAGGAGAAACTGCTCCACAGCAAATCAACACCTGAAATTCAAATGATTCTGCTCTTGCTAGGTGTGATGGCTCATGCCTATAATCCCAGCACTTTGGGAGCCTAGGGCAGAGGATTGCCTGGGGCCAGGAATTTGAAATCATCCTGGTCAATAGCAAGACCCTGTCTCTACAAAATATTAAAAATTTAGCCAGTCATGGTGGTGCCCACCTGTAGTCCCAGCTACTCAGGTGACTGACGCATGAGAATTGCTTGGGGGATTGCTTGAGCCTAGGAGGTCAAGGCTGCAGTGAGCTGTGATTATACCACTGCACTCCAGGCCGGGTGACAGGGTGAGACCCTTTCTCAAAAACAAACACACAAGGTCAAGGATTCTACTCTTGTAACTTCAAACCAACCAAAATAAGGATTCTCCTCTTATAATTTCTCACCTGTAGATTCATGTAAAACCACTATTTCCTCTGTCCAGGGCATCCTAATACACGCAGCTGCTCCCATTCAATTGGCAAGCACCCAGATTTGTTAACAAAGTTTAGTACCGGTTGGTCAGAGGACTGCTTATTTCTTCTGGGTATCTCTTGAAGTTTCCAGAAAACAAATTTCATTCATGCTTACAAATCTGACTGTCCCAAACAAACCTACTGTATGTACAAAAATCTGTGTATTTCTTTTGGTGTGATTCAGATGCAAGCAGAAATTAATTTTATTCATATTGTTATTTTTATGTGGATTGGGGAAGGATTCATAGACAATGAAACAGAAAAAGATTAAGTCAAACAAAACAACGTAGTGGGTTAGTGATTTTGGAGGCTTTTGTGTGAAGAGGAGATAGCTGAAGTTTGACATAGGCGTCCTACAAGTGACAAGTAGAAGAGACAGCTCTTTTTCTTCTTTACTGGGGCAAGCACAATAGTAATTAGATATAAAAGACACCAATAGACCTTTTAATTAGGGCCAGATAACTTTCTGGTGTTTCTCAAATAAGCGACACCTCCATGGAATCCCTTTCGTCTGTTTTCAAATTATTTCTACCAAAACAAAGACTACGGAATTTATGTGTGATCTACAGCTGTGGTTTACAAACTGAATTCAGGTGGCCAGGCACGGACCCCACCCCAACCCTTCAGCTAACCGCCCCCCCCACCCCCACACAGACGCACACACACACGCACACCTGGTCTCCCCACCCCCACCACACACACACACACACCGCCCCCCACCCCACCCCTCACTGTAACCCCACCCTACCCCCCATCGCCCACCACTCCCAAAGACCCACACCCCATGCACACACCGCCCTACCATCCCCATCTCCACTTACTTTCCCCCTGACGGCCTCCAGCTGTGAAGTCCGGGACCACAGTGAAATAATTTAAATTTTCGAGGGGAAGTTCAGCGCCATCTGTCGGACATCACGCCAATTACTCTTTCTAAGTTGGAAGCTAACTGTTAACTTTATACTTGGAACTGCTATGTACTCCTTCCTTTTGGCCAGAGGACACAGTGAAAAATGTGCTGAGACCTTAGAGAGCCACGAACCAATTTCAGAAACCTCTGATCTCTGCTTAAGAGTTAAGAGACGTCAGAAACATCGCAATTGACAAAAGGTTAGGGAAAAAATTCCAAACATTTCTATTTATTTTCTAGAGACTTCCCTATTTTGTTTTTGGCTGCCTAAACAGAAACAAACATCCATGATCAGGAGCTGCGCTCGGCCAGTTATCATTTTATTGCCAGTTTGCTGGTTATGATCTCTTTCTAGGATATCTTCATATCTATATGAGTAGAAAGATGATATGTATCAGTATGTATGTGGATAAAGAGATTTTTCCCCTAGGCATGTCTCCATCTGGGCGCGGTGGCTCATGCCTGTAATTTCAGCACTTTGGGAGGTCAAGGCGGGAGGATCACAAGGTCAGAAAATCGAGACCATCCTGGCTAACACTTTGAAAACTCGTCTTTACTAAAAATACAAAAAATTAGCTGGGCGTGGTGGAACGCACCTGTAGTCCCAGGTACTCGGGAGACTGAGGCAGGAGAATCTCTTGAACCCGGGAAGTGGTGGTTGCAGTGAGTCGAGATTGCACCACTGCACTCCAGGCTGGGTGACAGAGCAACACTCCGTCTTAAAAAAAAAATTAAAAAGTAAAAGATGTGGGTTTCATGTTGCAAAATGTGCTAGGATAGGAGCTGTGGAGTTCTCAAATTCTAATTGAGGGCTGTCATGGGGAAAGGTGCTGATACAAAAATCAGTCTCATCCTAGGTGACCTCTGTCAACTTTATAAGCTCTTCGCTGACTCATTAGTCCATTTATAAAACAAAGAGAATAATACAGATGTTTTTGAGGTTTGTGTTTATAAAATATTCTAAGAAGCTCAGATGAAAGGTGTGACTCACAGGAAATGCCAAATATGAAATAAATCATCCTTCTGAGTCACAACTAATAACTTTCAATATGATGGAAACTTAATATTTGAAAACTCCCTTGACAAGATTCCTGTTTTCATCAGCTGTACATTTCCTGTGAAATTTGTTTTCATATTTCTTTCCTCTTTACCATGCTTTCAAATTGGTTGACATTTATAACTTGAAAGGGACCATTGAACAATTACTTAAGGGAGACCGACACAAATATAATTTTTTTTCCACCAGGTAAAAGGCCGTGTGTGTGTGTGTTTAAACATAATTATCCTTTCCCTTTTTATTTTTGTCAGTCAAGGAAATAGACGTTACTAAAATGTCTGATTGTTGTATCTCATCAGCTACGAACAAAAACTTCCTTCAGAGTCCGAGAGGCTTTCTATTTTAGAATGTTTTTTAGGCAATATGTGGTAATTCAAAAAGATCAAAGTAAATGTCTACACTTCGATTCACACAAGCCTTTATAATAATATATTTTCGAAGCTTGCCCATGCTAAAGTAACATTTATCTACTAAGCCCTTTTTGAGGGAAATTTAAATTAGAGGGAGGACCTTATACAATACCTTTTTCATAAATAACACTTTTCTTGATTATTAAGGAGTAAATAAAAAAATCTTCAATTCTAGGACACAGAGATAAACACCATTGAAATGTTGGTGTGCTTTGGTCTAGTGTTTTGTCTATGCATATTTTAATATTATATACTTTTGTTGGTTTCATTCATTTCATTTCGTGTTACAGTTTCTTTTTTTTATTATTATACTTTAAGTTCTGGGGTACATGTGCAGAATGTCCAGGTTTGTTACATAGGTATACATGTGCCATGGTGGTTTGCTGCACCCATCAACCCGTCATCTACATTAGGCATTTCTCCTAATGCGATCCCTCTCCTAGCCCCGTAGCCCCTGACAGGCCCTGGTATGTGATGTTCCCCTCCCTGTGTCCATATATTCTCATTGTTCAACTCCCACTTACGAGTGAGAACATGTGGTATTTTGTTTTCTGTTCCTGTGTTAGTTTGCTGAGAATGATAGTTTCCAGCTTTATCCATGTCCCTGCAAAGGACATGAACTCATCCTTTTTTATGGCTGCACAGTATTTCATGGTATATATGTGCCACATTTATTTTCATCCAGTCTATCATTGATGGGCATTTGGTTGGTTCCAAGTCTTTGCTATTGTGAATAGTGCTGTGGTAAACATATGTGTGCATGTGTCTTTACAGTAGAATGATTTATAATCCTTTGGGTATATACCCAGTAATGGGATTGCTGGGTCAAATGGTATTTCTAGTTCTAGTTCCTTGAGGAATCGCCACACTGTCTTCCACAATGGTTGAACTAATTTACACTCCCACCAACAATGTTAAAGCATTCCTATTTCTCCACATCCTCTCCAGTATCTGTTGATTCCTGAGTTTTTAATGATTGCCATTCTGACTGGCATGAGATGGTATCTCAATGTGGTTTTGATTTGCATTTCTCTCTTGACCAGTGATGATGAGCTTTTTCTCATATGTCTGTTGACTGCATAAATGTCTTCTTTTGAAAAAAGTATCTGTTCATATACTTCATGTTACCGTTTCTTTTGGTAATTTTGATTACAACTCAATCCAATTAAATCAGTCATATAATATTTAACATATTTTTGCATGTGTTTAAAAAATGGCAATTTAAGATTATTTTAGCTACTCTAAGTAAATTGAAATTGTGAAGTATAGATTTAAAATATGTTATTTTTGAAATTTTCATCTGAAATGTTACATAATTTTATGTTTATTGAGTCATTCTGTAATTAATTCTAAAGCTCATGCCATGAGCTGTTCATACTGTTAAATCTTAAAATTGATTTTGGGAAGAAAAATTTCATCAGTTGTTATATTTTAAATAAGTATGCATTTGCTTTGCCACTGAATAATTGTACTAACTCTAGTCAGGCACAATTGCTCATGCCTGTAATGCTACCACTTTGGGAGGCTGAGGCGGGTGGATTATCTGAGATCAGGAGTTTGAGACCAGCCTGGCCAAAATGGTCAAACCCCATTTTGGGGTAAATTAGCTGGGTATCTTGGCGTGTGCCTGTAATTTCAGCTACTCAGGAGGCTGAGGCAGGAGAATCGCTTGAATCTGGAAGGCAGAGGTTGCAGTGAGCTGAGATAGCACCACTGCACTTTAGCCAGGGAGACAGAGTGAGACTCTATCTCAAAAAAAGAAAAAAAAAAAAACAATTGTGCTTACTCTTACCAAGCAAGCCCTTGGAATCCCACTCAATTCATGGAGCCATCTCAGTCTTCTGGGACAGGTAGTAATTTACCCATTCTCAACCACTTAGAAATATTGTAAGTCCCTTTAACTTACTGAATCATAACAGGCATTCATTTCATTGTTTATAGGTAGAATTACTAAATATTAGTTCATGGGTAGTCCTAGATAAAATTTATGAAATTAGATTGCCTTCTGCTCAAAGCTGTTTCTGTTTTAAGCATTCTTTACTTTCTTCCTACCCAAGTAATCAAAATCTGATAATGCCCATTGCATACCTCTCCCATGCCCCACTTAGCTTCTCTTTCCTGCCAAGGCTTGTACTCTGGGCTTTTCTGAACACTGCTCCTTACCCCTACACACATCAGCCAATGTTGAGTCTTCTGGTGGCTGAGGGTCTTTTTGGATGACAGCATTGCTAATCTTGCCATTCCATTTCGCTAAAATGCAAATAATTGATGAACAATTCATGAGTCATGCCTCCCAGATTGTGTATTCATTTAATTAATGGAAAGCTTCCAAGGTCTAATTCCTAAGAGGGACTGAGCAATAATGAAAGTAGACTGAAGTATTTTGAAAGGTACTGAGGAAAGAAAGCTACACCCATGTGATAACTGGGTTTCCAATATAGCTGTTTTCAATATGATGGAAACTTGATATTTGAAAACTCCCTTGACAAGATTCCTGTTTTCATCAGCTGTACCTTTCCTGTGAAATTTGTTTTCATATTTCTTTCCTCTTTACCATGCTTTCAAATTGGTAAAGAGGCTGACTTGGACATAAGAACATTTGAGCAGGAGACATGCTAAGGAAGTACTCCCAGGACAAATCAGTAGGGGCTTACGGGAAGCAGAACAAGGAAGTGGAAATAGCTAAGCAAGGACTGATTTCAGGTCAACTCCCTTTCTCAGCCTGATCCTACAGGGAGCTGTGCAAAGAAAATGACATTTGTGAATTTGACCTGGCTTGAGGAAAGGGAGTCATTGTCCACAGCTTGCCCTGTGCTGGCCATAGCTCCTTGTCACTTCCTGCTCTGAGTATAGGCAAAGAGGCTGCAGTAAACCAAGGACAGTCCCCTGAAGATCACAGCTGTGAGCTGTTAGAGGTACAACATACAAAAGCTGGGGATGGGCACAGGAATCATAAGGAGTATCCATAGGGATGTGGATGAAGCACCACCTGTATACACTGCAATGGCATGAACTTAAGAGGGAAACACCATCTGTATACACTGCAATGGCATAAACTTGAAAGGAAACAGAGTGGCTGAACAATGTCCATGCAGCTACTACTTGGGCAGTGGGTCTTTCTTCCTGAAGGTAATTACAGCACCAGTTCAAGATATAGAATAATACAAGTACCCCAGAAGTCTTTCTTGTACCCTCTTCCTGTCGACAGACCCCTTGAAACAGTACTCTGTTTCCAATTAGTTCTGCTTGCTTTGTAGCCTTATGTAAATGAATCATACCCTATGTACTCTTGTCTGTCTTGTATATTTGACTTATTGAGAGATGCATCCACATTGTAGCAACTAGACGTTGTTCATTATTTTTCATTGCTCTGGGGTATTCAATTATATGACTGTTTTACAACGTATTTTGCTGCTAATGGGCATTTGGCCTATTTCCAATTTGGGGCTATTATGAATAATGCTGTTATAAATTTCTTTTAAGTGTATTTTGAGTCACAAATGTTTGTACTTCTGAAAGAAATGTGTAAATACCTGAGAGTAGAGTGGATTGCATAGACTACACGTATGTTAAGCTTTAGTATAATAGATATTGCTGTAAGTTCTCCTTAAACTAAGTCACTAAAGTGATCATAGCATTTTAACTCCCACTAGCAGTATATGAGAATTTCAGTTACTCTGCATTCTCTACAATACTTGGGAGCCTCAGTCTATAAATCTTAGTCATTCTAAATGCATAGTTTGTTTTTAAAACTGTCGTAAATTGAAAGCCCACGATTAAGAATTTTGTAGGAACTTCCCTTGAAATTAGCAACCTCATTTTGAGAAACACCAATATTGGTGAATAACTATTCTCCCCACACAGATAAGTGCTAAATATTATTTATTTACTCAACTGATAAACTTGTTTTTGTTATTTTTAATCATTTGGTTTGGAATCAACAAGATGTCTCTTATATTGTATATTGCTAGAAATTAAGGATTATGTCTGTTTGAACTTGCTTTATACAGAGCAAAGTTTAATGGTACATAACCCATAAACAATGTAATACATGTCTTTAAATAACATTTTAGATCGGCTAGTCTTTAGCCTAGAACTTTCTAGCTCCAATTTAAAATGCAGGCACTCCAGCAAAAGTATGTGGAAATATTTTGACATCTGTGTGCATGTACATAATAGGAAACGAGTCATTTTAGTGTCAACTGAAAAAAAAACTACATTGTAGGTGCATATGACTATTTTTAAAAATTGTAGTTTTCTATACACTGAAACCTGATAGCAGGTGAGAGAGAGGCGGCTGTCTGTCCAGGCACAGACTGTAACTGGAGAAAGCTTTGAACAGTGTGCCTGTCCCCGACATCATTGTCACTACATATCATTTTACTAGTATGACTTTATCTTTTTAAGTGTTTTAGGAGTCTGCAGTATACAGTTAATTATGTTTTTAACTTAGGTAGCCATGCTGAAGAATCAAGGCCATTGTAGGAGGCTCCAGTGATCTAAAAAAATTAGGCTTTTATTAGATGGCAAATTTGTTCAACCATGTGATTTGTATGTTAATTTTTCTCCTTATAACTAAAAAATATCTTATAAAATGAAAGATAAATATTGCCTCGAAAAATTGTGGATACCTGTGTAAAGTATCTGCCCTCAATCCTTATCAGCTAACACCTGCTTTATCAATTAATGCCTTATCAGAGATTTGTAGGATTAGCTACAGCATAAATCATTAAGATGTGGTGGTTGAAAGAAAGAAAACCAAAGATTATAGTGGAGAACTACCTGAAGGGAAAGAAGATCTGCTCATAAATGACAGAAAACAACAAAAATTTAAAAAATAATTAATTTTTCACAATTTTTCCAAAGCCTGGCTCTGCTCATTTTAGAATGAGCACAAAACATATGGCTTCTATCTGGAGTCACTGTGAGATCAATGGTCTGGTAACATCTGTTGATTTCTCTTTTACTCACTGTGTGCTTCTATGAATTTGATAGAATTCTATGAATTTGATAGAATTCTATCAAATTCTATCAAATTCATAGAAGCACACAGTGAGTAAAAGAGAAACAATCTTGGCAATCTTGTAGTTTTCGTTCTTTCATCCAAATGGGAGAATTGGAGCTCAGCAAAGAGTCAAGAACAACCTCAATGTCACAGGATAAGTTTTTCATCCTCCGTTTCCATCATTTTCTCCAAACACTCTCTCCCCGCTACCCCTTCAACAGTTGCTATTGGTGTTTTCCATTAAACTCAGAATTCTCAGAATTCTCTCTGCCGTGGGACATTGTGGTTTTTTGATGTTTGTGTCCTTGTTTATGCAGTCTCTCTACTTACAGGCAACTGTGTCAGGCAGTGGGGAACAGCTAAAATGTTCATGCTGCCATCTGAAAATCACTTTCTTGTGGGGGTCACTCATGTAAACAGAGAACACTTGCTCTAAAGTACAATGTAATCAATTCGTGAAAGTTATGAAACAAAACATGCTCTAGCTCCCCTTTTATGCCTGTGGGAATTATAGAAATTCCATTGAAATGCACTGAAATGATAGCAAATATTTTAATAGACAATTCCATAATATATCCTGATTTTAAAAGATGAACTCAGACCAGAAATTTTGAGTGATTCTTGGAAGGTAAAGGGCAGATAGAATCACCTTGCTGGAGAAGTCAGAAGAGGGACAACTGCAAAATAAAGGCTGTAGCAGGAGCATGTGCCACATCATCACAGCAATTTACTTTATTCCTTTTTTTTTTTTTAATTTTGACCTCTGTACTTTTTATTGACTTCCTGCTCCCCAAAGGGTACCCTCCTTCTGCTGGCTTAATGTCTCAGAACTTTGGTGCTGTTGGTCTCAGACACTACTTTGCTGTCCACTATCCAGCAGGTGGTGGTCTTTTGGTTGATTTACGTGGAGTTGCTGCTGTCCAGGGCATTGCCAAGATTGAAGTCCTCAACATTTTCCTATAGGGGGTGGTATGTGGTGATCTCAGCCTCCAGCTTGACCTTGATGTTCAGCAGGGCCTCATACTCCTGGGCCTGGCGCTGTCCCTCTGCCTGGGTCTGTGTCAGCTCTGACTCTGGGTGCAGCAGGATCCCATTGAGCTGCTCCATCTGCAGGCGTAGAGGGCCTCCACCTCCCTCAGGCTGTTCTCCAAGCTGGTCTTCATATTTCCCATGGAGTCTAGGTTGATTTTCAAGGACTGGACTGCATGTCTCAGCTCCGTGAGTGTCATCTCAGCAACTCTAACCTCGGCAGACTGTATGGTACCACTGTGGTGGTCTCCTCAATCTGCTGAGACCAGTACTTGTCCAGCTTCTCTCCATTCTTTCGAGCCAGCTTGTCATATTGGGCCCAAATGCCTGCCATGATCTTGGCAGGGTTCTGAGATTTGGGGTCAACCCAGAGCTGGCAATCTGGGCTTGTAGGCCTTTTACTTCATCTTTGCGGTTCTTCATGAAGAGCAGCTCCTCCTTGAGAACCTCCATCTCTGTCTCCAGCTGCAGCCAAGTGACATTGGTATCATCAGTGACCTTTCAGAACCCATGGATGTCGCTCTCCACAGGCTGGCCCATGGCTAGCTCTGTGTCATACTTGACTCTAAAGTCATCAGCAGCAAGACAGGCATTGTCGATCTACAGAACGATGCAGGCATTGTCCACAGTACTTGCAAAGATCTGAGCCCTCAGGTCCTTGATGGTCTTGAAGTAATGGTTCTAGTCTCTGACCTGGGGTCCCTTCTTCTCCAGGTGCTCCCGGATTTTGCTCTCCAGCTTCTGGTTCTCAGTTTCCAGGCTCATCACTCTGTCCAGGTAGGAGGTCAGGCGGTTTTTCAGGCTTTGCATGGTCTTCTTGTTCTGGATGCCTCCCATTCCTGCCAGACCCCCAGCCATCCTCACAGCCAGGCCCCAGAGCGCCATGCTGCCCCAGAAGCTGGTGGAGTGAGAAGCAGAGATCTGGAAACCAGAGACCCAGGTGCCTGCATAGACGCTGGCCATGCTGCTGACCAACTGGGTGCCTGGACAGAGCTCAGGGGCTGGTAGTTGGTGGAGAAGGTGGAGCAAGTGGTGAAGCTCATGCTGTCCGGGGAGGAGAGCAAGAGGAAGGACTCAGGCGTTGCCGATAACCCATCATAGCAGTTTTCTAAGGAAGCTACAGAGAAACATCAAGCTCAGATCAAACAAAGCAAGTGCCAGAAGGGCCCCAGGACCAGATATCAGAGCAATAAAATAAAGACTATATTTGAAGAATCTGGGACCCACCCTCTATCCTCAATAAGCAGCTATTGACCCCAGCAGTGTTTCCTCCAGAATGAACCCTAGAGGGGTGTTTGATATGAATGAGTTTTCCTAGGAGAGTCCCTTGTAGGAGGCTGGGGCTGAAGATGAACTAGGGCCCTTCACATCCACATTAAGGTGTGGGAAAGGAAGGAGAATAACTGATTCCCTTTGTCTGCAGGACATATTTGAGAGAGGGGCACTCTGAAACACAGGATGCTCCCAGGGTGGACAGCATACAAGGTAATATATATTCTTTTCAGCATTTCGTCAAACCTTTTTTCAAAGTTCTTAGTTTCTTTACATTGGGTTAGAACAAGTTCTTTTAATTCCCAGAGTTTCTTATCATCCACCTTCTGAAGCCTACTTCAGATAATGGAACACAGTCCTTTTCCATCAGGGCTTGTTCTGTTGCTGATGAGGAACTGCAATCCCCTGTAGAGGGAGAGGGGTTCTGATTTTGGGTATGCTCAGCCTTCTTAGGCTGGTTTTTTCCCTTTATTATAATATAGACAATATAGAGAGGAATATAAGTGAACTAACGGAGCTGAAAAATACAACACAAGAACTTAGTGAAATATGCACAAGTTTAAATAGCAGAATGGATCAAGCAGAAGAAAGGATATCAGAGGTCGAAGACCAACTTAATGAAATAAAACGACAAGACAAGAATAGAGAAAAAAGAATGAAAAGCAATGAGCAAAGTCTCCAAGGAATATGGGACTATGTGAAAAGACCCAATCTACATTTGATTGGTGTACCCGAATGTGATGGAGAGAATGAATCCAAGCTGGAAAATACTTTTCAGGATATTATCCAGGAAAATTTTCCCAATCTAGCAAAGCAGGACACTATTCAACCCCAGGTAATACAGAGAACACCACAAAGATATTCCTCAAGAAGAGCAACCCCAAGGCACATAATCATTAGATTCAACAGGATTGAAACAAAACGAAAATACTAAGGGCAGCCAGAGAGAAAGGCCAGGTTACCCATAAAGGGAAGCCTATTAGACTTACAGCAGATCTCTCAGCGGAAACCCTACAAGCCAGAAGAGAGTGGGGGCCAATATTCAACATACTTAAAGAACAGAACTTTCAGCCTAGATTCTCATATCCTGCCAAACTAAGCTTCAGAATTGAAGGAAAAATAAAATCTTTTATGAACAAGCAAGTACTCAGAGATTTTATTACCACCAGGCCTGCTTTACAAGAACTTCTGAAAGAAGCATTATACATAGAAAGGAACAACCAGTATGAGCCTTTCTAAAAATATACCAAAAAGTAAAGAGCATCAACATAAAGAAGAATTTACATCAACGAATGGATAAAATAGCCAGTTAACATCAAATGGCAGTAACCCTAAATTTAAATTGACTAAATCCCCCAATCAAAAGATACAGCCAAAACCTAACAGTATATCCAAAGATACACAAAGACTCAAAACAAAGGGTTGGAGAAAAATTTACCAACCAAATGGAGAGCAAAAACAAATAAATAAACAAAAAGCAGGAGTTACAATTCTCACATTTGATAACATAGATTTCAAAGCAACAAAGATACAGTGGTAAAAGGATCAATGCAACAATAAGAGATCTTAATACCTAGATACATAAGACCCATAACGAGATTTAGACTCAACGAGACAGAAAATTAATAAGGATATCCAGGACTTCAACTCAGATCTGGAACAAATAAACTCAATAAATGCTTATAGAGTTCTCCATTTTAAATGCACAAAATATTGATCAGCCATTATTAATACCCATTTTTAGAATGAAGCAATATTCCTGTTCTCTCTCTCTCTTTTTCTTCCTCTTTCTTCCTCTCCTTCTCTCCTTTGTTTACTTTTCAACATCCTAGTTCCTCACCTCTATTCAATACATTCCTCTGAACACCTGATTCCTCATGATCTCCCGTCCCACTGAAAGCTCCAATCCATTAAAAAAAAAAAAAGGTAATATATAACGCACAGACGGGATGGGGATCCCCAAGACCCTAAATAAAAGTCATTTGTACATTGTGGAGGTTTCTCCATCTGGCTTCCTCTCAAACATCCAAGGCAAGTTTCTATATTCAAAACTTATATTCAGTGACAATAAAAGAAGCTCTCATTTGATCTGATGAAATGCAATACAAACATTATCTAACAATTCTGTTTGATAAAGATAATTATAAATATAGATAGCAATCCCAAACCATAAACTTACTGAAGAAATTTAGGATAAAAGCAATTCATTCAAAATATTTAAAAGATCCATAGAGTTTCTGGGTAGAATGAATAGAAAAAACACTAACCACATTTAAACACATCCTAATATAATTTCAGAATACCAAGGATAAATATGAAATCCAAAGTGTTTCAAGAGAAAAAAAATCAGATTGCTAATGATAGGGTTCCCATGTTGAAAGTGAAGAAACAATATTGAAGTTGTGGAAAAAAATATTAACCTAGAGTTCTTTTATGCTTGCTTTTATAAATTTTAATTTTTTTTAATTTTCATGGGTACACAGTAGGTATATATATTTATGAGGTACATAAGATATTTTGATACGGGCATGCAATGCATAATAATCACCTAGGAGTAACTGGGGTATCCATCACCTCAAACATTTTATCCTTCCTTTGTATTAGAAACAATCCAATTGTAACTTTTAGTTATTTTAAATGTATAATGAATTGTGGACTGTAGCCACCATGGTATACTATCAAATACTGTATCTTATTTATTCTATATATTTTGAACCCGCTAACCAGCCCTACTCCCTCTCTCCACAACTATACTTCCCAGCTTCTTGTAACCATCATTCTGCTGTCTATTGCCATATGTTTAATTGTTTTAATTTTTAACTCCCACAAATAATGGAGAACATGCAAAGTTTGTCTTTCTGTACTTGGCTTATTCACTTAATTAACATAGTGACTTCCAGTTCCATCCATGCTGTTACAAATAACAAAATTTCATTCTTTTTCATTGCTGAATGGTACTCCAAAAATATGTACCACATTTTCTTTATCCATTGGCTTGTTGATAGACACTTAGGTTGCTTCTAAATCTTGACTATTATGAATAGTGCTACAATAAACATGAGAGAGCAGATATCTGTTCAATTTACTGATTTCCTTTCTTTTCGGTATACCCTAGGCAGTGGAATTACTGGATCATATGGTAGCTCTATTTTTTAGTTTTTTGAGGAACTTCCATGCTATTCTCCATAGTGGCTGTACTAATTTACATTCCCACCAACGAGATACAATGGTTCCTTTTTCTCTACATCCTCAGTAGGATTTGTTATTGTCTGTCTTTTGGGAAAAAAAACATTTTAAATGGGTGACATACATCTCGTTGTTGCTTATTTCATTTCATTTATTTATTCATTGAGACAGAGTCTTGCCCTGTTGCCCAGGCTGAAGTGCAGTGGTGCAATCTCAGCCCACTACAACATCCACCTCCCGGGTTCAAGAGATTCTCCTGCCTCAGCTTCCCAAGGTGCTGAGATTACAAGTGCCTGCAAACAGGCCTGGCTAATTTTGGTATTTTTAGTGGAGATAGGGTTTCACCATGTTGGACAGGCTGGCCTCAAACTCCTGACCTCAGGTAATCCACCCACCTCTGCCTCCCAAAGTGCTGGGATTACAGGCATGAGCCACCACACCCCGCCCAACATCTTATTGTAGTTTAGTATGCACATCTCTGATGATCACTGATGTTGAGTGCCTTTCCATATACCTGTTTCCATTTACATCTGCTTTCGAGAATCCTGTATTCACCTCATTTGCCCACTTTTAAATTGGATTATTAGATTTTTTTCCTGTAGAGTTGTCTGAGCTCCCTATACATTTTGGTTATTAATCCCTTGTCATAAGAATAGTTTGCAAATATATTCTGCCATTTTGTGGGTTGTCTTTTTACTTTGTTGATTGTTTCCTTTGCGTTGCAGAATATTTTTAAGTTGATGTGATCCCATTTGTTCATTTTTGCTTTAGTTGCCTTTGGTTGTCAGATATTACTCAAGAAATCTTTGTCCACTCCAATGTCCTGAAAGATGTCTTCAATGTTTTCTTTTAATGGTTTCACAGTTTGGGTGCTTGATTTAAGTCCTTAATCCATTTTGATTTGATTTTTGTATGTGGCAAGAGATAGGGGTCTAGTTTTGTTCTTCTGCATATGAATATTCCATTTTTCTGGCACTGTTTATTGAAGAAACTGTCTTTTCCTCAATATATGTTATTGGCACTTTGTTGAAAATGAGTTCACTGTAGATATGTATATTTGTTTCTGGGTTCTCAATTTGGTTCCATTGGTCTGTGTCAATTTTATGCCAGTACCATCCATGCTGTTTTGGTTACTACAGCTTTAAAGTAGAATTTGAAGAAGTCAGGTAATGTGATCCCTTTAGTTTTTCTTTTTTTCTTTTTTGCTCAGGAAGACTTTGGCTGCTCTGGATCTTTGGTGATTTCATAAAAATTTTGGGATACTTTTTCTGTTTCCATAAAAGATGTCATTGGTATTTAGATACAAACTGCACTGAATCTGTAGATTGCTTTAGGGAGTATGGACATTTTAACAATATTCATTCTTCCAATCCATGAACATGAAATAATTTTGCATTATTTCATACCCTCTTTATTTTAATTCATTAGTATTTTATAGTTTTCATTGTAAATATCTCACTTCTTTGGTTAAGTTTATTTCCAGGTGTTTTATTTTATTTGTAGCTATTGGAAAGGTAATTATTTTTTTATTTCTTTTTCAGATTGTTTACTGTTGGCATGTAGAAATGCTACTAATTTTTATATGTTAATTTTGTGTTCTGCAGCCTTTCTAAAGTGGAGTCTTCAGACTTTTACAAATATAAGATCAGGTTATCTGTTAATAAGAATAATTTGATTTCCTCTTTTTCAATTTGAAGGCACTTTATTTTTTTCTTGTCTGATTTCTCTAGCTTGTACCTCCAGTACTATGTTGAATAACAGTGGTGAAGGTGGTGAAGCTCATCTTCCCAATCTTAGAGGAAAGCCTTTCAGTTTTTCTCCATTCAGTATGATACTAGCTGTGGGTATGTCATATATAGCTTTTGTTGCATTGAGGTATGTGTCTTTTATACCCAGTTTTTAAGTGTTTTTTTTTATCATAAAAGGATGCTGAATTTTATCAAGTGTGTTTTCAGCATAAATTACATTGATCTTGTGGCTTTCGTTCTTTCTTCTGCTCATATGATGTATCATATCAATGATTTCTGCATGTTGACATCCTTGTATCCCTGGGAAAAATCTCAGTCGGTCATGATGAATGATCTTTTTAATGTGTTATTAAATTCAGTTTGCTAGTATTTTGTTAAGCATTTTTGCATCAATGCTCAGGGGTATTGACCTGTGATTTTCTTTATTTGATGTGTCTGTCTAGTTTTGATTTCAGGGTAATAATACTTGTCTCATTGAATGAGTTTGGGAGTATTTCCTTCTCTATCTTTCAGAATAGTTTGAATAGCATTGGTATTATTTGGTAAAATTTAGCAGTGAAGCCATACAGGGGATGGTGGGAGTGGGGAGGTGACTGGGTTTTCCTTGCTGGGAGACTTTTTATTACAGCATTAATCTTGTTACTTATTTTTTTGGGGGGGGTTTTGAACTTCTTCAATTTTGGTATGTTGTATGTGTCTAGAAATTTATTTATTTTTTTCTAGGTTTTCCAATTAATTGGCATATAGTTGCTTGTAGTGGTCTCTAATGACCCTTTGATTTTCCATGCTGTTTGTTATGATGTCTCCTTTTTCATCTCTGAATTTATTTATTTGAGACTTCTCTCTTTTTTGTTAGTAAGTCTGGCTAAGTGTGTTGGTTTTCTTTTCAAAAAGCCAAATTTTTTCTTTATTAATCTTTTATTTTTTGTTTCAAATTTATTTATTTATTTCAGCTCTGATATTTTTTTTCTTTTCTTGTACTAATTTTGGGTTTGGTTTGCTCTTGATTTTTTACTTCCTTAAGAAGAATTGTAAGGTTGATCATGTGAAGATTTTCTACTTTGTTGATGTAGATGCTTATTGCTACAAACTTTCCTCTTAGTACTGCTTTTGCTGTATCCCATAGGTTTTGGTACATTGTGTTTCCATTTTTATTTGTTTCAAGAAATTCTTCAACTTCCTCCTTAATTTCTTCATTGACCATTGGTCATTGAGGAGCATATTATTTAATTTCCATGTGTTTGTAAAGTCCCAAAGTTTCTGTTGTTATAAGTTTCTAGTTTTACTCCATTGTGATCAAATACTTGATATTATTCCAGGTATTTTAAAAAAAACTTATTAGACTTGTTTTGTGGCCTAACATGTGGTCTGATCTTGAGAATGATTCAGATGCTAAGGAGAAGAATATATATTCTGTAGTTGTTGGATGAAACATTTTGTAAATATCTATTAGGGCCATTTGGTCCATATAGTGCAGATTAAGTCCAAGGTTTCTTGGTTGATTTTCTGTTTAGATGATCTGTCCAATGCTACAGTGGGGTGTTGAAGTCTCCAGCTTTATTGTATTAGCATCCATCTCTTTAACTCTAATAATATTTGCTTTACATATCTGTGTACTCCAGGGTTGGATTAATACATTTATAGTTGTCATATCCTCTTGCTAAAATGGACCCCTTTTTCTATAGATAATGACATTTTTGTCCTTTCTGTAGTTCTTGTTTTGAAATTTATTTTGTCTAATATAAGTATACCTACTCCTGTTCTATTTTGGTTTTCATTTGCATAGAATGTATTTTCCCATCCTTTTATTTTCTATCTATATGTATTTTTTATAGGTAAATTGTGTTTCCCATAGGGAACAGATAATTGGGCCTTGTTTTTTTATCCCTTCAGCCACTCTGTGTCTTTTGATTGGAGAGTTTAGTCCATTTACATTCAATGTTATTATTAATCAATAAGGACTCACTACTGCCATTTTGTTATTTGTTTTCTGATTGTTTTGTGGTCTTCTCCTTCTTCCTTTCTTCCTTTTAGTGAAGGCAATTTTCTCTGCTTTCTCTCCTGCTTCCCTTCTGCTTTTTAACTTTCTGTTGTTTCTATTTATGTTTTATTGTACTTCTTATTCTTCCAACTTTATTGTTATTATTTTTGATAGGTTTATTTTTTAGTCTTTCTATTCAATATATAAATAGTCTACACACAACAATTGCAGTATCATAATATTCTATGCTTTTATGTGTACTATTACCAGTGAGTTTTGTGCCTTCAGATAATTTCTCACTGCTATTACTGTCTTTTTCTTTCATATTGGAGAACTCCCTTTAGCATTTCTTGTAGGACAGGACTGGTGTTGATGAAATCCTTCAGCTTTTGTTTGTCTGGGAAAGTGTTTATTTCTCCTTCATGTTTGAAGGACATTTTCTCTGGATATACTATTCTAAGATAAATACATTTTTTCTTTTAGCTCTTTATAGATGTCATACCACTCTCTCCTGGCCTGTACACCTGTACGATTTCCATTGAGAAGTCTACTGCCAGGTGTATTGAAAATTCATTCCTTGTTATTTGTTGTTGTTGTTGTTGCTGCTGCTGCTGTTGCTGTTTCCCCTCTTGCTAGTTTTGGAATCCTTTCTTCATCCTTGGTCTTTGGGAGTTTGATTATTAAATGTCTTGAGGTAGTCTTATTTAAGTTAAATCTGCTTGGTGTTGCATAATCTTCTTGTACTGGAATCTTGATATCTTTCTCTAGGTTTGGGAAGTTTTCTGTTATTTTTTTGGATAAACTTTCTAGCCCTGTCTCTCTCTGTAGCTTGCCTTATAGCCAGTAACTCTTAGATTTACCGTTTTGAGGGAGTTTTCTAGATCTTGTAGGCATGCTTCATTGTTTTTTATTCTTTTTCTTTTGTCCCCTTTGATTATGTGTTTTCAAACAGCCTGTCTTCAAGCTCATCAATTATTTATTCTGCCTGATCAAATCTGCTCTTGAGACTCTGATGCATTCTTCAGTACGTCCATTGTATTTTTCAAATACAGAATTTCAGTTTGATTCTGTTTAATTATTCTAATCTCTTTGTTAAATTTATCTGATAAGATTCTGAATTCCTTCACTGTGTTATCTTGAATTTCATCGAAGTTGCTCAAAACAGCTATTTTGAATTCTGTCTGAAAGGTGACATATCACATATCTCTGTGTCTCCAGGATTGGTCCATGGTGCCTTGTGCCTTATTTATTTATTTATTTATTTATTTTGAGGTCATGTTTTCTTGGATAGGCTTGATGCATGTGGTTGTTTATTGGTGTCTGGGCATTGAAGAATTAAGTATTTATTGTAGTCTTTGAAGTCTGTGCTTATTTGTACCCATCCTGCTTGAGAAAGCTTTCAGGGAGTGCCGGGTGCAGTGGCTCATGCCTGTAATCCTAGCACTTTGGGAGGCCAAGATGGGTGGATCACCTGAAGTCAGGAGTTCAAGAGAAAGCTTTCAGGGTATTTGAAGGGACCTGCATGTTGTCATCTAAGATATTGGTCATTGCAGCCATATCTGCATTAGGGGGCACTCCAAGCTCAGTAGTCCTGTGAATTTTCCACACTCATAGAGGTGCCACCTTGGTGGTCTTGGATAAGAACTTCAAGAATTCTCTGAATTACCAGGCAGAGACTTCTCTTCTCTTCCATTTCCCAAACAGAGTCTTTCTCTCTGTACTTGGTTGTGCACAGCCAGCACAGCCCTGGGTTCCTGGGTCTTGCTCAAGGTCCATGATAACCACTAATTGGCTATCACCTATGTTTGCTCAAGGGCCTAGGTCTCTACAATCAGCAGGTGGCAAAGCCAGCCAAGCTAGTGCCTTTTCCTTCAGGGTGGCAATTTCTTCCTGGGTCCACCAGCATGTGTGGGTCCAGAAATGCTGTCCATTAGCCAGGGCCTGGAGTCAGGAATCTTGGGAATCTACCTGATGTTCTATTCTATTGAAAATGAACTGGCACTCGTGCCACAAGACAAAGTCCTTCCTACTCTTCTCTCTCCTTTCCATAAGCAGAGGGGCCTCCTTCTGTGGCCACCACTGCCCTACTTCATGAAGAGTACTGCTAGCTACTACTGATGTTCACTCAAGGCTCAAGGGCTGTTCAGCCAGCTTGTGGTGAATGCTGCCAGGCCTGGGCTCTCCCTTCAGGCCAGTGGGCTCCCCTCTGTTGCAGGATGAGTCCAGAAATACTCTCCAGGAGCCAAGGCCTGGAATCAGGATCCCAAAGGGCCCACCTGGTGTTTTACCCCACTGTGACCAAGCTCTTTCTCCTTTACTCTTCTTTTTCCATTTCTCAAGCAGAATGAGTCTCTCACCACAGCCACCACAGCTGGGAATGTGCTAGTCACACCTAAAGCCAGCACGTCTCTGAGTCACACCCAAGGCCCACAGCGAGTACCGCCTATCACTGCTGATTATTCAGACCCAAGGGCTCTTTAATCAGCAGTTGGCAAATCCTGCCAGGACTGGGTCCTTTCTTTTAAGGCAGCAGGTTTCCTTCTCATCGAGGGTGTGTCTAGAAATGTCCAGTAGCTAGGCCCTGGAATGGGGGCCTCAGGACTCTGCCTGTGGCCCTATTCTGCTGTGGCTGAGCTGGTATACAAGTTGCAAGACAAAGTCCTCTTTACTCTCCCCTCTACTCTCCTCAAGCAGAAGGAAGGAATCTCTGTTTTTGCTACAAACTGCGCTGCCTGGGGTTGGGGGGCTGGCACGAGCTCTCCCTTGGCTACTCCCAGCTGGTATCTGACTAGGTCATGTTCCCTGCAAGTTGCTGACTCCACACTTAGCACAACACCAGACCTTGTCAAGGAATTGCAGTCCTTGTGGCATAGATTGCCTTTCAGGTTTATTTAGGGCCCCAGAGTACTTTAGGCCGTGGTCTGGAGGCTTGGTAGAACTCAGATTCTGACTGCTGGGATGGATGATTCCTTTCTGTCTAGGTCTCATATAAGTGATCCATCTGTGGGTGCCAGCTGCATTCTACCTGATGTTGCTTTTTTTCTTGACAGGGCAGCACTGAGTTCCAATGCAGTTCCACAATCACTTTATTCTCTCTTCCTCAAGTGCACAGATTCTCTCTGCACCACATAGCCACTGTTGGGGGATGAAGAAGGGATGGTGTCTGCTATTCAAGAGTGTCTTTACTATCTCCTTCAGTACCTCTTCCAGTGATATAAACTTAAAACCAGGTACTGTGCTTGCTCACATGACTTTTGGTTCCCATGAAGGATTTTTGTGTGAATAGTAATTTAATTTGGTGTTTCTGCCAGGAGGACAATTGGTGGAGACTTCTATTTGGCTATCATTCTCTGTCTCCTCCCTCAACCTGGAGTTCTTTACTCAACCAAATTCATTAATGTGGGAGGGGAAAGAAAGTCATTTTTAGATATTGGAAGTCTTAGAAAGTTCAATACCTATGAATCACTTCTATAAAGCTTACTAAATAATATACTTCAGTAAGTCAGAGAATGAATCCAAAACAAAAATGTGTGATGTAGGAAAAATGGCAAACAAAGGATGATTTCACTGTGGCAGATGAGTGAAGCCTGTGGAAAAGGTCACCCTGAGCATCTTGTTTCTTTGGAGGTGTATGTGGATGTGGACAATAAATGTGTATTCATCACTTATATAAATTATTAGTGTAATTACTTTTTAATAGGACAAAAAAACCAATGTATCAACAAAGTCCAGAGGATGGAGTAACAAAGCTCTTGGAGGACATTTTAGCAGAAGGGGCATTTGAACTTGGTCCTAAAAGTAGAGAGGTTTGCTAAGTAGCAAAGGCAGGGTAGAAGGATGTTCCGAGCAAAGTGACCACATGTAAGAAGTGAAAGGGCTGCAGTTACTCAAGACAGAATAAGTTCAGTGGTGAGTATAGGGTACATGGCCTAAGGTGCACCTAGAAGATGAGGTTTTAATTTCTATATTCTATAGAGTGCCAGATGATGAGCTAAATTGATTTTCTTATCATACTTTCTTAATTACCTACTTCTATCATCCATTTTGTTCCATGACTCATTATTTGTACTGGAAAATAAGGCTTAGCACATTACAACCTGCTAGAAATTTCATGTTCTTTCTGAATTAAGAATTATCTGTTTGCTTCCAAACTCATTATGCATATATTACACAAGCAGTTTAATGAGTCATATGTTACACTTTTTAAAACTAGGTCATTCGGAAATCGTAAGAAAAGATGTATAACAGCTCAAATTCTCAAGAAGCAGAAACTATGGGATGACACCAGTGATCCCCAAAACAGGTTGCTGTGGCATAAATATACTCAGTAAGCAACTTTGACTCATAGGCCATACCAGACCCACTCCAGGTCACTGTGACTAAGACACAGAGGAAAATGCTTGCAGACATTCAATACAGGTTTCATGTTCTTACCAAGACATTCGCTTTTGCTGAAAGTGACTCATCCTAATCAGAAAATTATTTTATTTTTAATATTCCACTATTTGTAGATATGAATAAGCCTACATTCGGCATGGAAACATAGACAAGCACTCAGTAACAGCTCTTTTTCAGAGTTTACTCAGTGCCAGAAGATTGCTAAACTGTAGCAACATAAAGCCAAAACTTGAAATCATTTTATAAAGAACCTATTTTTGTTTAAATAGATGTTAGAACTCAGAGAACATATACAAAGTACTAAAAGTGTATACATTATTTACATGACAGTTAGGGAGGTAAGCAGAAGAAGCAAGACAGGAGAGAGCTGTTTGTCACGTTTTATGGTGATAATAAAAAAGGCAAAACGATGAATGTTCAAGTGTCGACTGAGAGCTGATCATTTGTTGAAGTTTAAAGACAGAAGAAAAGGGACTTTTGGCAAAGTAGACCTTTCTCTAACAGTGTTAATACAAAAAACAATTAACTGGCTTTTGCAGAGATGTTCTAATCAAATATATTTCTTGAAAATGAAAAAGCATACTCACTATGGATATAGCATGTAATGTATGGCCCCACTGACATCTATATTCTCTGAAACTTTCAAATTATATTTATATTTGATTTAAATGTACATCTATTTATTATATTTATATTTGATTTAAATTTTCTTTAAAAATTTTTTGAAAAGGTTGTCTAATCAATTACTGTTAGTACCAACTTTTTATTTCTGGGGATTGACTAATGAGTTTGTGAGTTATCTCTGTTATTCTGGCAGTTAACTTGTTATTAAAAATTCAAATATGTTTGTTATATAACATAGAAAATCATAAAGAGAAAAGATATGACCTGTAAACCCACCATCAAGAGACAACCTCATTAACATCTCAGAATATGTTCTTCCAAACATTTTTCACACATCACATGCAAAAGTCTAAGTAAGTGTATATGTATATGTTAGTGTGTGTTTAATGCATGATCATATGTGTGTGTATATATGGATACAAATCTACCATAAAATTATACTTGATACAGCTATACTGTTTAAACATTATATAAAATTTCTGAAAATTATTTGGAAACCCTACCAACAGCAGGATTCTAGAAGTTACTCCTGAATCCAAACTAAATAAAATCTTATTATGACATTATTTTCTTCATCATATTATCAAACTTTTTTAAATGTGAAGAATTTTACAAATGAATTATTTATTTATTTATTTATATTTTTGAGTAAGAGAAGCATACCTATAATCTCCCACAAAGGCTACTGGCCTCCTGTTCAGGAATCCTGAGTAATCCTCCTCACCCTTATATAAATTTTATCTGTATCAATCTATATCTACCTATTCCCCTCTCTTCTCTGTCTCTTGAGTATTTTAAACCTCTCTCCCCACTGACTACCTCCTAGCAGCCCAGGAAATATTTATTCAAGTCTGATTCATCTGTAAAACAAATCTAAAATGCTCCAGTCCACTCTTGCTCTTGTGCTGTACTGTAAGGCCCCATGTTTAAAGAAGGCTTTCTCTTAACTGCCAAGGTGCTTTTGTTTAAGAACGAGCCTAAATTATGGGCCACACACAGTGGCTCATGCTTGTAATCCCAACACTTTGGGACGTCAAGGTGGGCCAATCACTTGAGGCCAGGAGTTCAAGACCATCCTGGGCAACATAGCGAGATCCCATCTCTACTACAAATATAAAAATTAGCCGACCTTGGTGGCACATACCTAGAATCCCAGCTATCTGGCAGGCTGAGGTATGTGAATCACTTGAACCTAGGAGGCAGAGGTTGCAGTGAGCCAAGATTGTGCCATTGCATTCCAGCCTGGGAAAAAGAATAATAATCTATCTCAAAAAAAACACCAAAAACCTGTTTTTTTTCACCTACCTATTTCCAATATTTTCTTCAATGTAACTACTAAAATTCAATGGATAATTTTTAGATTTTCATAATTACATCCTCTGTAGTTTTGACATGCTGATCACGTTTCCTAAAGAAACTCTCTTCATCTTTATTTCCATGTTATTATTCTTTCCTGGTCTTCTTACTCCTCTGACTAATTTTTGTTTGTTTCCATTTTGTCCTCTCTTTGCCCACTTAACATTTGAGTTTGTCAAAATTATATATATATAGTTTCACTGTGTTGAAATTTACACACACACACACACACACACACACACACACACTTAGTTTCACTGTGTTGGCAAAGCTGGTCTCGAACTCCTGACCTTGTGATCCACCCACCTTGGACTCCTAAAGTGCTGGGATTACAGGTGTGAGCCACTGCAACTGGCCAGGTTTATAAAAATTCTCTACTTTATCTTTGCATTCCACAAACTGCTTGGATTAATGTATCTATTTCCATGACTTTCAGGGCTTAATTTGACAATGACTCATATATCATGTGTATATCTTCAAGACAGACCACTCTTCTGTATTATAAAATAGCAAACTGTAAGAATAACATTAATGATTTTAAACGTGTCCAATAGCACACTTTATAAACTATGGTGGCTCATGCCTGTAATCCCAGCACTTTGGGAGGTCAGCAACCATTTTTCATGTCCACAGTTTCTGTAGGTAAAGAATCCAGATAAGGCAAAGTGAAAATGACTTGTCTCCACCTCACTACGTTGAGAACTTCAGTTGGAACTCTTACAACTGGAGCTGACTCATATGATTGGGGACTGGAATTACCTGGAGGCTTCTTCACTCACATGTCTCATGGGGTGGCTGTGATGACTCAAAGTCTGGGCTCCTCTGGGGCTGTTGACAGGAAGTGGCATGTGACCACTTGTATTAGTCTGTTCTCATGCTGCTAATAAAGACATACCTGAGACTGGGTGGTTTATAAGAAAGAGGTTTAATGGACTCATAGTTTCACATGGCTAGGGAGGCCTTACAATCATGGTGGAAGACAAAGAAAGAACAAAGGGATGTCTTACATGGCGGCAGGCAAGGGGGCTTGTGCAGGCACTGCCATTTATAAAACCATCAGATCTTATGAGACTTATTCACTACCAGAGAACTGTATTGGGGAACCGCCCCCATGATTCAATTATCTCCACCTGGTCCCACCCTTAATGTGGGGATTATTACAATATAAAGTGAAAATTGGGTGGGGACACAGCCAAAAAATATTAGCTCTGCATGTGACTTAGGCTTTTCACTGCATGCTTCCTGGGTTCTGAACATTTGGAGAGTAGGCAGACAGAGCAATGCCGGAGTGTTTTTCTTTGCACCCAGATATCATCTGGGGTATCAGATCAGAAGACTCAAACAGCTGGAGGTGACTTGAATGCTAGGGGCTAGGGACTAGAATGCTCTGGAAGCTTCTGAACTCACATGGCTGACACCTGGGCTAGAGTGACTCAGGTTAGGCTCAGTTGAGGATGTCCACTGGAGCACTCACATATGATCTCCATGTGGCTTTGCCTTCTTCACAGTGTGGTGGCTGGTTTCTGACATGGAGCAGTCCCAGCTGAAGGGACTGAGAGGGATGTTACATGGGAACTGAGTGGAATGACCATGGCCTTTTATGACCCAGCCTCAGTAGTCAGGAAGTATCACCTTCCCTGTGTTCTATAGTTTACAGATGAGTCACTTAGGCCAGCCTAGATTTGAGGGGAATTTGAATCCAGCTCTTGGTGGGAGATTAGTAAGGGCTATTTTGGAAAAATGTGTGGAATGAGAGAGATTGTTGCCTCAATTTTTGCAAAAATAGGTACCCTGATACCCCCAACTGAGCCTAGCTTTTGAGTCATTCTTGCCCAGGTGTCAGGCATATGAGTTAAGAAGCTCCAGAGTGTTCTAATCCCTAGCTATTCAAATCATCCCCAGCCATTTGAGTCACAATAATGCAATGTGTGAACAGTTTTCATGAATTATCTCTTGGAGTCCTCATATCAATTCTTTGAAATAGTTAAGAATTTTATCCTTATTTAAAATTTTAATATTCACTAATTTTAATAATGAGAAAATGTAAGCAGTATTTCTATCTAGATGTCACACGTGGACTAACCCAAGTCTAGAGTAACTGATTTTTTTGTTATTGGTCTACATCTTATCCTTACATTTTATCCTTTAGCGAGTGATATAACTCTATATGCTAAGCTGCTAAATCTGAATTCATACTCCATCATTTTTCTAACTCTCTTCCATTATTATCATCCAATTTCATTAAATAGCCATATTTCATCCACCTCCCTCTCCATTTTCACTGCTTTACTTTGAGGCTTTTTTCATTTCTTGAGTAGATTTTTATGACATCCTCAGATAACTGTGTCTCTGATTTTGACCCCTTCCAATCTACCTCTACATGGGCACCACAGCGATCATTCTTTAAAAGCCTAAATCAAATTACAATACTCTCTTGTGTAAATCGCTCTAGTTCCTGTCATTGCCTTCATAGTAAATCCCACATTTCTCTGCATGGCAAACACTGTTGTCATTTCTTCCTTTAGGTCAGGGATTGAGTGAAGCTAACTGGGTGTGAATAGTGTGTACACAGTGTTAGAGGCGATAGAGCCTGTCTCTATGTAAAACTCACTGCTTTGCATACAGAAGGCAGCTCTGTGACCTTGTAGATATGAGGGCCCAGCTTTGCAAGACTTTCTATTTTATTAAGAAGTGGAATATATTTATTTTTGTGTATTTTTAGATGTTGTAGCAATTAAAAACAACAACACATGTAGGCAAATAAAAGACTGTCTGTGGCTCACAGTCAGACATCACCCTCCTACCCAGGTCCCCTTTCCACTTCCTATATCTCCTTTTGATCATGGTGTTGCCAGCTCTGTGGTACTTATTTGTGTAGGAGTGCCTTCTTCTCTCAACTATATGTTCTTTAAAGTTGTAATCTTATTGTATTTTTGTTTATGTTACTGTGTCTGTCATAGAATAAGATACTTAATAAATATTTGTTGGATTAATAAATACTATTTATGAAAGCATTTTGGAAAGAATATATTTCTAGGTAGACTCAATCATTACAATGTCCAATTTCATTTAATTACCATCCCTGCAAAACCAAAAGCAGGGAAAAGCTAACATTAAGCTATGGAAATCCATTAAAGTAAACGTTACCAAAACGAATGAAAAGGGAGATGGGTAGAGAAGGGGTGAAAGTGAATTCCAACTCTTCCTCATGTTATTCTTGTGCCTTTGCTGGACCGAAGCTAAAGTCTTTTTAAAAGTCTTTGTGGTCTAAAATTTCTGACACTCCTGGTCCACATTGGGCTGTGATTGACTGTGTCATCATGACACTCCTATTCCTGGGCTGCTCGTTGAGCTGTCTCCCAAGGGTGGCATGAATAAAGACCCACAGTGCTTTAGTTCTACAAATTTCTGGAGTTCCCTCTTCTGAAGTCAACTCACTGCTATAGTATCGTGGCTAATATGGACTTGCTACAAACGCTTCATGAGGTTATGCCTTTCTTTAGTGAAACTGCCTCAACAAGAATAAAGATTAAGCATACGTGAGTGACTACACAAAAAATTAAACATTAATAAAATAGTGTCTGTATGGCTAGAAGAAAAAAATCCTGAGTATTTATGTAACACACTAATAATTATTCAGTTCAACACTCATATATACTCGACTGATTGATATGAGAATTTTAGAGTCCTCATATCAATTGTTAGAGTCAGTGAAGATGAGAACGTCCAAAACGATTAAAAAGAAGTTTTTAAAGAACATAGTAGGCACTAGATAAATGTGGAATGAATGAATCAGTGATGTTAGCCTTTAAGCAAAATATAGATTGCAAGTATTTTTATTCTTAAGTGCTGTGGGAATTCAGATTTAAATAGAGATTGTAATATAGTGAGCTTAGTCTGATAGACTTCTTATAGCTGTAGATCTGAAAAAAAATTAATATTTAAAATTGCATGGTTGAACTTAAAAGACATCCTGCAAGAGTTAAACTATGGCTAACAATTTCCCTGAGGGACATTTAATTTAAATGAGTATTTGGAAAGAGTAGTGCATTTTATTTATGTTATTGAGACTCAATCACATTTTATAGATAGGCCTCTTTGTCTCAATTAGGTATCAATGGTTCACTAATAATTTAATATTAATATGAAGGTTTTGGAGTTCTCCAACAGGTTACACTGAATATAATTGGGATAATTCTATGAAATCCCAATAATATTGTCACTCTCCCTTGCATTTGATAGGTTTTCTTGATGGAGGAAATAATTGAAGTTACAGCTAGAATCCAAGGAGGACACGCAAGGAGGTGCATTGAAAATGTGACTGCCAGCATTTAGGTGAATAAAAGAGATAGAAAAGCATTGAATTAGGGCTAGGAATCTTCTCAATGGACTCATATGTAGATGCTCTTATATTCTTTCTGCCTTTGTTCATTATGGTACTTCCAGCATTTAATGTAGGCATGCTTAATAAATACTTGTTTTTATTTTTGATGGCATTTATTTAGCCAACTAATTGTTGAACAAAGTAATGTCTCATGTATCTGCATATCTTTCAAGAAACATGAATTCAAGATATTTAAAACAAAGCTTTGAATAGAAAAATACATTAAAAAGTTAAAAAATTTGCTTCCCGCTCCCCACCCCTCTCCTCTCTTCCCCTTTCTTTCCCCACTCTTCCCACAAATAAAGCACTTGTTAATATCAGGTAACAAAAAACAAGTATTGGCAGTTATCAGATAAAGAAAAAGAACTCTAAAAACTCATAAGAACTATGTATCTATGGTATTTGGAGGCAGTTACTACAGCAAGAAATACTTATAGCAAGATGTAGGGCTTAAAATGGTGAGCTGTAGTCTTTAAGAAAATTCAGTTTATTGGAACGCCTTATGATTTTTGATAATATTAGATAAAATCTAATTGGACTTACTTAGTTGCTACTAGATGACCAGCATCTTGCTTGTTATGTTTATGTTTAAGAGAGAATGGGAAGGGATTTGCAGTCTAGGAGAAGAGGCAAAATAAACACATAGGAAATTATTATAGAATAACATAAAACTATGTATAATTAAATGCCAGGAGAGGAAACAAATTGAGTGAATCTTTTTTTTTTTTTTTTTTTGAGATGGAGTTTCACTCTTGTTACCCAGGCTGGAGTGCAATGGCGCAATCTCGGCTCACCGCAACCTCCGCCTCCTGGGCTCAGGCAATTCTCCTGCCTCAGCCTCCTGAGTAGCTGGGATTACAGGCACGCGCCACTGTGCCCAGCTAATTTTTTGTATTTTTAGTAGAGATGGGGTTTCACCATGTTGATCTGGATGGTCTCGATCTCTTGACCTTGTGATCCACCCGCCTCGGCCTCCCAAAGTGCTGGGATTACAGGCGTGAGCCACCGCGCCCGGCCCTTGAGTGACTCTTGTGTGAAGAATCTGAAGGTCTCTTTCTAAGGAGGTGGAATTAGAAGATAAATATGGCCGGGCGCGGTGGCTCACGCCTGTAATCCCAGCACTTTGGGAGGCCGAGGCGGGTGAATCACGAGGTCTGGAGATCGAGACCATCCTGGTCAACATGGTGAAACCCCGTCTCTACTAAAAATACAAAAAATTAGCTGGGCACGGTGGCGCGTGTCTGTAATCCCAGCTACTCAGGAGGCTGAGGCAGGAGAATTGCCTGAACCCAGGAGGCGGAGGTTGCGGTGAGCCGAGATTGTGCCATTGCACTCCAGCCTGGGTAACAAGAGTGAAACTCCGTCTCAAAAAAAAAAAAAAAAAAAAGAAGATAAATATAATTTAGGTTAAAAAAAAAGGTTGGGGGGAAGGCAGGATGACTTCCCAAGGAGGTAGGGGAGGCCACAGAAGGACTGATGGTGGATGAACTGTGGCCTGTATGGGGTATGGGGGTCTTGAGGAATCATGGAAAGTAGGGCAAGATAGATATTAGAGTGTAAAATTAGGAAGGCCTAATGGCCTGTTTTCCTAATGTTTTATCATCTTTACTCACAGTATCACTTACTTTGCTTGTTCTGGAGGCCTTTTTAATCTTTAATGATTGAACCCATTACTTTTAAAGAGAGAGAGAAGCTTCTTTTTCAGTCAGTTTGGTTGTACAACATCCAACTGTAGGCTCTCCATTCTATATTGATATCTAGTTTGCAATGATTGAGTTTCTTGATTAATAGTATCCTAGTCATGCTACTTGCTTTTCTTTCATTTATATGCCATGTCATCTTAAGATCTTTTACCATGGAACTGATGTGGTCAGAACCTCCAACCACTGTGGAGATTCCGTTGACTTCCACTGACTTCTCTAAAGGCCTTACATTAGAGTGGCCATCATGATGTCATTGTGATTAAAAGCCCAAGCCCTGTGCAAAATTGCCTGGGTTTGAAACTGGGCTTTGCCATATATATATTAGCAGGATGACCTTGGACAAATTACCTAAACTCTCTGACTCCCAATTACCTAATTTCAAATTGAGGGTAGCAATAATATCTACCTCCAAGAATTGTTGGATTAAATAAATTAATGCAGATAAAGCACTTAGAATAGTTCCTGGCACATAGTATCATATGAGGGTTAATTATTACTTTTGTCTCTAACAGGGATAAAAAATGTACACTTAATATTTGGGAAAATTATACTCCCCATGCCAACTCTATATTAACATTTTTTAAGATTATTTTACATTTAAGTTGCATTTCAAGTGGTTCTTGGAGTAACACTTTAGCTTTAAAAGGATTTCAAACACCTAGTCACACAATCTCTCCTCTAGTGCCATAGCAAAAGCCCTGGTGGGGAGTAGACTATAGTATCTACTCAACAAATATTTACGTGAATAAATAAAGTTGCAAAATACTAAACAATCAAAAGACATAGAGGTAGTCATTATTGCTAAATAGAGTTATGCTTGGTTCTTTGAGAATACAGAGAGATGAGTTTAAACCCAATATGGAAAATGGTAAATCTACAAAGGCTTCCTAGAAGCAGTGATACTCAACTGAATCTAAATGGATACACAGGAGTTGGCCTCATAAAAAACAAGAAGTTTAAAGTGCGTAGATAGCCCATTTATATACAATGTTGTCTCTGGTCAAACTATTCAAAATAGGGGAGTTAGTTAATAGTTAATGAGAATCATTTTATTGGAATTTATACCAAACACATATATGAAATTTTACTTAACCACCTGTTATTCTAAGTCATATCAAATTATTCCAAGTAGATAGATATTCTTAGTGATTCTGGTTGAAAATGTGTATCTTAAAGCCTTTTGAAAAACCTAGCTGAAAGAATAATAATAGTTACCTTTTATTGAGTAATTACATGCTGGCCTTTTAATGAGCTCTTTTCAGAAATGAAGTAATTTAAACCTCACAGGAAGCAAGTTCTCTTACTGCCCAAATTGATAAACATGGTAAGTAGCAGAGCTAAATAAAGCTTGAACTCAAGGCTTCCAAGTGCATGTTCTTAATTACTACATTATGTGAAGTTTTGGATTAACTCCTCACTAAAAATATTTTCTTACTTTACTTTTATATAATTTAAAGACATTCAAAGAAATAACTCCATTAATAATACTAAATTATATTTTATTTCTGGAGACTTTTGTAAACAGTTACATAAAATGTTGTAATTTATAAATTCCCCTTTGACACCACAGGGATGAACTCATTACAAGATTTCTTGCTAGTCAGCACTGTTCTCCACCTGAAAGCACTTTCACATCCGCATCTTTGCTTTTTCGCCTAGTGAATATAGAAAACTACTTGAATAATGCATATTCCTTTCTATATTCCTTCAACAGAATGTTGCCTACTTAAATCATGAAGATGGATTCCTGTTACAGAATCAGAATTTAAAAAATAAAAACTTCAATTTTAAATACCTGGAATCATAGTTGATGTCTAAATATATTAAGCAAATCCAAAAACATATTTAAAAATCTGGTATCACATAATGCCTCTCAAGAAAGTAGAAATCTTAAATTCTCTGTTCCATTAAAACAGTTTCGTTTTCACGCTTCCTTCATGAAAGTATTTGAATGCATGATGGCCATCTGGCTATGTTACTACCTCCTCCTTGACATTCACTAATGTGGCAATCAGCCTAGTGTCCCACTGTTTCCTGACCACTAGCCTATCCTCTGAACATTACCCACTTCATACTTTTTTCAAGTCCTTATCTTGCACACATCTCTATTATTGACAAGCCACAAGGTTGACTACCATTAGCTTTCTACTAATATTTTCCAGTCATTTCTATATTCTTCCAAGTCAGAGAATATAACTGGCTCCACCAGGAAATAAAATAGAGGTCATTGAAGCAGCAGTGACTTCCAAGCTGTTTGCTAAATTTAGCAGTACAATACTTTCCACTCTAATGAAAACTGAACTACAATTTTAGAATGCTGGAACAGAACGGGACTTTAAAGGTCATTGAGTCCAACCCCCTCATTTTTCTGATGGAGGCGTGGAGGCCTTAGACATAGCCAGTAATTTTCTGGAGGCCAAAGAGCTTATTAATGTTGAAGATGAAACTCGATCTAAGATCTGCTAAGCTCTGGAGTAACGCTGTTTTCACTGTATCAAAGATGCTCTGCCTCCTAGGGTGAGTCTAAACTAACCAGATCTTATAGCATAAATATAGCTAATATTATTGGTTGTGGCTTACCCTCCATGACCATTCGACTGTTACATGGCTGAGTGTGAAACAGCAAAGGTGTCTGACTTATAAGTTGCTAAGAGAAATGATTCCATACCCAAACCCTGCCTCCACCTCTAAAAACTTCCTGCTTGATGTTCATCAATAATGAATGGCCCATCCCTGCAATACTCAGAGGGAGCTTACATTGCACTTTTGAGCAGCCGGTTAGTAATGTACAGTGGATAGAGCCTTTCTTTCAAATCCCAGGGCAGTGGGTCCTTCAAGGCTAGCATTGCATTTTCAATTAGCTGCTGAGTGAATGCTTGGCATGTGTATTAGTGAAGAGGCACACAATTAGCTTATTGTTCCTTTCTGTATTGTGCTGAGAGGATCCAAGGGATTGGTGGGGGAACAGGCAAGCCAGGCATTACCGTGGATGTTGAAGAACGGTATTACTCAAAACTCTGCATCTTCACTTGCTCGCTCTGGAATTACAGCTATTTATTACAAAGCACTCTGTGTGGCTTAGCGGAGTGTGTCTGAGGAAACATATCTCGGACACCACTTAGGGTTAGTCTTTCTGAGCTCTTCACATCTCTGACTAATTATCATCTTTACCATGGAGCCCAACAGTCCCAAAAAGATACAATTTGCTGTGCCTTTATTCCAGAGTCAGATTGCACCTGAAGCAGCAGAGCAGGTAAGTGAAATTGGATGGGGAAAAATTATTGTACGTAAGGTAATATGAACATACATTCTTGTTATCAATTGAAACGTTCTTTATCTCTTGATTTGGCTGTGACTTTCAAGACATGTAAATAAGAAATAAGTTGGTTTTTATACATACTTGTATTTAAATTGTATTGGGAGAACTATTAGCACTTCATTTGATATAAAATTAGCAACTATGAGGGGAAAATGGCTCTGTAACAACTCAGATTTGGATTCATAAATCTGTTCATTTTTGCTCATTAAAATAACAGGTTCAACATTTAGAGCAACTTTTTAAGAATTCTCAAAATGAGCAACTTTTTTTCTTTTTTTATAAACTAAAATGATTGATTTAGCAATAAAATCATTAAATCCTGAAATAGTTTCAGCCTATTGGCTGGTATTTTATTTTCTTATATTTTTTATTGTGAACCAAAAGCAGTGATTATAAGTTTATATAACATATTGTAGCTTTTTGTACGATTTAAAAATCATTTTGTTCAGACATTACAAAGTCTTTTAACATTTCCTGGATTCTTCCTCCGTGTCTCATGTGGGCTTACATCTGCATCACCTTCCGTATCCGGATTTACTTAGGCTCTGATGCAACAGCATCTCTCAGAACCGCAACTGTGAGGAGGCAAAAGCAAAGAAATTCATGAGGACATCAACCTAATCCATTAAGTTCATAAAACTTAAATTATGTTTGAGTCCTTTTCCAAGTATTTGATATAAAGTCTTAAAAATCATTATTTAATCTGTGACTCACAGTGTTTCAGGATGTTTTGACAATCTAAGGTAGATGCATCTAGACTCAGTCCAGGTAAATGTAACCTTGAACATGTGTCTATCTATGCTGAATCCCTGGGGTGTTGCTTCTATCTTGGACAGGATGTCATTGATACATTTTATTCTCTGTCCTACTGACACTTACTTTAGAAATTTATCCATAAATAAATACATTAAACAAATAAAGGATATTACATTTCAGGAATTCTAGTAATACTATGTTCCTATAACTCTTGAAATTAAAATAAACGCCAAACTTTAGAGTTTGTAATAAATTACATATTCTCATAAGATCCATATTTATTCTTCATTTGTTGATTTGTTGTAAATATTATACTAGACAATTAAAAAGTTAACAAAATTAATTGAAATTCAAAGCTTATGCTGTTAATTTAACTGTGGTACCTGCTAGAAATAGGTTTTCAAGCTCTTCCTTCTCCTGTTTAAAAATAATGTTAATGGATCTTGAAAGCATCACCAGTATTAAGAAACTCCAAGCCAGTCACTAACATTACCAGGTCATCTCTATACCTTCACTGTAAATTATTTTTCGTTTGTATCATTCAAATGCATATAATTATTTCTTTTCCATGAAAATGTAGCTTTTTGGTCAAAGAGGGTAACACTACTATCAGACAGTTCAATTCTGTGGCTTTCTATTACTTCAAAATAAAATTAGGGAGCACCTTATGTGTGCCCTCCAGAGTTTGCTTTTCTATGTTGGGGAAAGATGAGGATGAGACAGCCTTGCAAGCTGCAGAGTGACCTGTGGCAGTGTCTGATTCTCACTGATATTATCTGAGTTTTTGTTCTTCACAGATCAGGAAAAGAAGACCTACGCCAGCCTCACTTGTGATTCTCAATGAACATAACCCCCCAGGTAAAGAAGCCTAATGTCTTTCACACTGATGGAACATAATGGAATTGTTTGAATAATGTCAAAGTGCATGTCATTACTGAAAAGTTTCAACTTAAGATTTCAGTTAGCAATATTCCAAAGAGCTAATCTATAAAATGGATCATAAACAGAATCAGAAATAAATTATAGGAACAGTCTCAAGCAATACTCTGTATTTTCTCTAGAAATTTTCTCATTACTAGTGATGATATGCTGTGAAATGTTTTGCTAGCACTGGCTGTCATATGTTCAGGTGTTTATATGGAACATGGATCACTGCTTATCAATGGGGCTGGTGAAAAGCTGTTTAATTAGGTTTCAAAGCTCAAATTACAGCCCTAGAGATGCTTATATCTTTAAAGAGTAGGGGTTTTTTAATTTGGAAAGGTTGACATGGTGTGGGCAATGGCCCAGCGTTGGCTTCAGCTTTGCTGCTGATGTCATCTCTAAATAATGTAATTGACAAGTAACCAGATCAATTTTCAGCACTGCCTCTTTGAGAGCCATTCTGAATGGCTGAATCCATTTGTTGAGGTTTTATTTTCCATTTCCCGTAAAAATGAAAACTGCATTATTATCCCTGATAAAAGACTCATGTGTAATACACAAGCATTATTTACTTATTGAGTGGGGTGAGTTTTAGTCTCACATTTGAGTGCTGCCTCTGGATATACAAGTAGGATAGGAGAGGTCATGGCGTTAATTTGTAACCAGGCTGAACTTGGTGTTGAATTTTTTGCAGGTATAAACGATAATGGGTGGACAAAAGCAGTTTAAACAGTGGAAACATAATATGTCGAATAATAGACTGTAGTGAGTGATCTAAGAATACCAGGGTGAAATAGTCCTTGACTTTTTCAGACTCCTTTCTAATTAGAGAAACATAGAAAAAGAAAGTAAATTATAGGCTATTCATCATTAAACCCAAATCCAAGAAAATTTTCAGGTGATGGAAAATAAATAAGCGAATTTATTTCTCTTGAAAACAAATACTTATAGTTTGATCCTATAACTTTAAAGTGCCTTTGGATTTAAAATTATTTTCAAATATATTACCTCAGTAAATGTTAACTTACTTATATTTGGTTAAATAAGAGGTGCAAATGAATGTAATTACAGTTTAAAAATAAATACAAGTATGAACATAATTTGGGGAGGGTAATTTTATAGCAATTTTCCATCACTGCCTTGCTCACAGTAGCAGACACTTCTGCAATGTCCTAAAACTTTCCTCCCTACGCCTGCCTTGAAGCGTACTGCACAACTTGATTTCTAGGTGTTCCATCTCCTGCAAAGCAGTTTTCAGAGGTGTACAGACATTGTTGCTGTTCGAACATAGTGAAGCCATGCAAGTGACCTTCATCACTTTCATTTGAACTCTCACAATAGTACCTACTTTTTCTTGAGTGCCAAATATGTGCCATTTTACAGATAAGGAAAGTATACACTTTTCAGAAAGGTGAAGTGATTTTTGTGGCTATTCCACTAGCAGTGACAGATTCCAGAGACAAATGCAGATAATTCTGATATTGAAGCCCAGACATTTCCACTGGCACTGGCTTTGAAAATTTCAAACGTTCACTACATGGTGAACGTTTTATAATGTGACTAGTCATTCAGGCCCTATAAACAAGCAAATCCAAACAAAATAAATCCATTGTCTGGACCACTTATGTTAGTAGATTAGGAATTGTACTTAAATATCAATGGGAATGAATTTAGTTTTTCTCTAGAAACCTTTTTCTTGTCAGATCTTCCAATTACTAGATGGTATTGTCTCTTTTCTCTAATTGACCTCATCCTTCTCTTTCTTTTTTAAGCACCATTGAAGACAAATTAGATACAAATAGCATCTCACAGAGAACTACTTTATTTTTAGTACCTCACCTGCTTGCATCTTCATCCCTGTTTATGGACACCAGAATAGTCTATAAAGAACTAAGCAGCCTTTGACTGTGTATAGAACTTGCATCAGTGTGCATGACAACTAGAAATTTTGGACCAGTGATGGATTTTTGTAGTAAAACCCATGAAAGCTTATAGTTTTCCCAGTAAAAATCATCTAGCACTAAGGTTACTGGGGAAATAACTCTAAAGATAAAACAACAGCAACTGCTCATCATCACTCGTCATTAGAGAAATGCAAATCAAAACCACATTGAGATACCATCTCATGCCAGTTAGAATGGTTATCATTAAAAAATCTGGAGACAACAGATGCTGGAGAGGATGTGGAGAAATGGGAACACTTTTACACTGTTGGTGGGAGTGTAAATTAGTTCAACCATTGTGGAAGAGAGTGTGGTGGTTCCTCAAGGATCTTGAAATAGAAATTCCATTTGACCCAGCAATCCCATTACTGGGTATATATCCAAAGGATTATAAATTGTTCTACTATAAGGACACATGCACACGTATGTTCATTGCGGCACTGTTTACAATAGCAAATACCTGGAACCACTCCAAATGTCCATTGATGATAAACTGGACAAGGAAAATGTTGCACATATACACCATGGAATACTATGCAGCCATCAGAAATGATGGATTTGTGTCCTTTGTAGGGACAAGGATGAATCTGGAAACCATCATTCTCAGCAAACTGACATAAGAACAGAAAATCAAACACCGCATGTTCTCACTCATAGGCGGGTGTTGAACAATGAGAACACATGGACACAGGGAAGGGAGCATCACACACTGGGGTCTGTTGGTGGGGGGACTAGGGAAGGGACAGCAGGAGGTAGGGAGGTTGGGGAGGGATAACATGGGGAGAAATGCCAGATATAGGTGACGGGGGGCGGCGTGGAGGCAGCAAACCACATTGCCATTGCTATGCAACAATCTTACATGATCTGCACTTGTACCCCAGAACCTAAAGTACAATAAAATATATATATGAAAAAAAAAAAAGAATTTCCCCCGACAGTTAAAAAAAAAAAAAAAAAGATAACAACAAACAAACAGCAATAAAAGAACACCAAACCAAATGAAACTTGGATACTGGTTTTAACTAGCCATGTGATCTTGGGTGAGGGATATCTCCAAGCTTTATTTTCTCATCTACAAAATAGTGATTATAATGTTCTTTCTTTCAATCTCACAGGGTTGTTGTGATGATCAAAAGAGTTTTAACATGAACATGCCTTAAAATTGCAAGTGCAGCAAAGATTAGGTGGCATTAACTGATGTGTTTGGAAATATAATATTTGCATGTGATATTTAGGAATGAAGATATAACAAGAAAAAGAGAATCTTCGTAATCTCATCTGCTCTAAATATTTCTGCCCTATCCAATAGTTCCTTTTCCAAGATTAACTGAACACTATCAAACAACAAAACAAATAACAGTAACAACAAAAATCATCATAAGTGTTAAAGGATCATTTTTAAGCAATCGTTTCTCCAGTCGCCTGAAAGCAGAATGTTCTTTGACAAACAGAAACTGGGTGCAGCTTTAAATCCTGGTAAAACTAAACAAATCTCTTCAATTCACTGAAATTGGCCAGGGAATAATTGGCTGTTATTGGAATCACCTGTCATTAGTGCTGTTTAAAATTCAAATCCCTGCAAATCTTTCTTTATTGTCAATTAATAAAGCAGAGAAAATTAAATTCTTCATTATAGAAACATAATTAATAAACCATTCCAATTCATAAGACAAGATCAGTGTACTGCAATCACTGTTAAATTAATTAGACATAACTTGCTTTTTTTTAACCTTTTCAAGTGTTTGCAGAAAGAATCAATTATAGTAGTATTTGAAAGAATGATTTTATATATATATGTGTATATATATATGTTATGTTTATATTTTGTAGAGGAAAAACAGAAAGATCTTTCAGCATGTATGTTCAGATTTTTTTGTTTGCTAGTTCATCTATGCTGGTCTAAACGCATAGATGAGTTGCATTCTGGGGGCAGCATAATGTCCCACAGTCCCTTTCTAACAAATGACCTGGAACTCTCATCAGTAGAAGCACTATGTAAACAGATACTCAACCTGTTAAGGATATATATCACCCTCAGGCATGGGTTAGCAAATTAGTTTAACTCAAAATAATGGGAAATGAAATTAAAATTTTTAAATTGAAGGCCTGAGGTCTGGGGAAGTTTATCAGCAAATAGATGTCTCTATGGTAGAAAAAGCAGAAACAATGTATTAGCTCCTGGAAATAACTCTGAACTGCCAGGTGGCAGCAAAATGATACTGAAAAATTGAGATAGTGGGTGTAGGGAATCACCAAAGATCCTATACTTCCTCTTTTTCTAATGTTTTCTGAGGCTACCAATGTGAGTGACCTTTGTAGCAAACTGCTTCTCTTTCTCTATTTTCAGTTCCTCTTCTGATTAAGGGCCTCTTTATGATAAGCTCTCTGAAGCTACACAGGAGAGCATTGTTACCTATTCTTATACTGTGTGTTGTTTGCATTTACTTTTGTATAATCTGTAGTGAACTGGTTTGTTCTTATATTTTTTATCTAGAGAGTTGCTGATGTGTAAATTGTCTGTATAGAGAAACAAATGGCAAAGCCACTTTCTGTAATTTATTCCATCACATCTATAGATGTTTTAAGTCTATTTAAGTCTTTTTAAAACAGATGTTTTAAAAACATTACTTGTTTTTAAGTTGACTTGTTTACTTGTTAAGTATTACTTGTTTTTAAGTAGAATTATGAAAAGACTGTATATTTGGCTACCAGCATTTGAAATCTAGAGTTGGAAAATTTCAGAAAATATCTACTCTAACCACACATCTTCACGACAGACATACGTAATCCAACCTAAGTCCCTGAGACTCATTCCATTTTATATACCTCAGAGAAGAATCCATAATTACCTGTGGTTTTCAATTCCAGCTCTGATAATTTCAGATGTTAGGGAAGGGAGTACTAAACACTGGGGTCTATTGGGGGGAATAGGGGAGGGACAGCAGAGCGGGGAGCTGGGGAGGGATAGCCTGGGGAGAAATGCTAAATATGGGTGAAGGGGAGGAGGGCAGGAAAACACACTGCCATGTGTGTACCTATTCAACTGTCTTGCATGTTCTGCACATGTACCCCAAAACCTAAAATGCAATTAAAAAAATAAAAATAAAAAAGAAAGTAATTTCTATACCAAACTTAAATGTAAATTCCCTACTTTATTCTAAAATAACTCTTCATTTGTTCTCTTCAATAAAAAGTCATTTTCTCACCTTTTAAAATACATGAATGAATGATGATTATTTTCTCTTATTCTCAATCTCCCTAAGGGCTTTAATAAACTCTATCCAAATTCTCCCTATTGCTCTGCTTTTGAAGCCCAGAGCTGGACACAGTCTTCCAGTAAAAAGCCAGCCTAGATCAGGTCTTCTGAATATTTAAGTTTGTGGCATTCATTGTTTTCCATTTATTGTTAAGCAGAGACAATATGGTTACAATTACATTTAATGGACCTGATGCCGATTAAACATGCGTGAGCTGTAAGAGGCCTGGAGCTAAGTGCAAATCTGGGTTAGTACCCAGGAGTTTTGATGTCATTTAAAAGCTCGCTGTACATCTAAAAGTGGAATCAGAAACATAAGGTAAAATAGTTTTTTTGGAGGATATTTATTGAACTTCCTATCACAGCCAAATTTGGGGAAAATCGACTTTATCTTAGACCCTTTTATTGTCAAATATCCTTTGAAATCAAGAATAAAAACAAAGGTTGTTCTCAAATGTCTCAGGTTTCCAAAAGTTAGTTAATAGGTGACATAAGAGATTTATGATACTAAATATCATACTATTTCATTTCAAACTTGGCAGCAGGCCAGTCACTAGAGAGAACTGGGATGTCCAATTGCTCTGGCTATTCAGCTCCACAAACTGAAAAAGAAGCCACAGTTCATACTCTATGTAGCATATTTCTAAATGAGGCCTGTATTTCAGGATTCTGAAACTAAGTTATCTAATGAGGTTTTGAAGTCTCTAGATTGAATTCCTGGACATTGGATGATAGCTAGAAAATAATGCTGGACTCAGATTGAATTGTTCAAAACACAAGGGGGCTCCAGAAATTTCTGGTGATTTTTTAATCCAAAAATAATAGTTTTTCAGGGTCAATAAAGTGAAAATGGAAATTTATTTCCAATATTAAGGCATCACATGCACAAAATCTCTCTTCATAGAGACCCTCTGTTTTGAAAAACTAATGATTGTGTTGTCAAGAAACAACTGGACTCCCAGGATCACACTGAGAAGTTTCTGCAGACTCTTAAGGCTGGATAAGACATTGTCAGGCTCAGATCTTGAGGTACCAGCCACTCTCAGGGACCTCCAATTAAATGTATTCAAATAAACGCTATACTGGCCTATTGTCCACACAGTCATGTTGCATTTTAAATAGTCTCATCTAAATGTGGGTATAATTCATTTGGATCCGCAATCCTTTCTGATTGCTCAGCATTTATTTTGCCTTGTCTTGTATTAATGACAATATAATAGGAAAAAGATGGCCCAATGGTTGACAGTTATTGACGTGTTAGCTAATATTAATTTCCAAGAAATTGTCAGAAAAGTGTATTTCCCTCAATATTTATGAGTTATTGAATGCTGAATGATTTAAAGAGAAATGGCACATGTGGATTTCAGTGATTCATGTACTGTAAATTAATTGACTTATTTTCCCTTAACTCTTCAGTCTGTGCAGCCAAATAGCCTAATTAATTGGAAAAACTGTGAGCAAAAGATGAGGTTCTAATTCTTGATAGTGAAAAGGCTTACTACATTGTAAGTGTTCAAAGTAGCTAATCCAATGTTCAAATTAAATGAAAGAAAAATGAAAGGGACCTGCATTTCTTATTCAAAGATGGCCCAGCTTTTTTTCTAATCCAGATGGTGTTAGGCATTGGTGAATAGTGTTCCCAAAAAACAGTAGTAGTGGATAAGAAAAAAAAGGTCTATAGTAACCCCTCATTGATCAGGAGGGGAATATACAATTGTGGAAATATTATGTATCCTATATTGTAGTGTTGGTTTAACTGAGCATATCCTGTTTGCCAATATAATTTTCATGAAATATGAGTTCTTAAGATTTTTTAAAATAAGCATTCTACCAATGCTTAGGTTTTTCATAAGGTTATGAAGAAATTGCAAATAATTGACATATTTGTGGCCAATTTGTGTTTGACCAAAAATGAAATTCATATTCCATCAGTATGTGGAAAGAAAAAAAGTTTGAGCATTGAGCATAAAAATCCTTTAGAGAGATCTATCAAATACTCTTGCTGCTCAATTTTGATTCCACTCCATTTTTATCCACTCATTTTCATACATAATCTTTGTTCTATATTCTGTCTAACCTTTCTTTATTTATTGAAGCAGTTCTCTTATGCTGACTCTTAAGATTTAGTCTAGGCTGACTCACTTGCATAAATCACTCTGTCTTTTTCACAAATTTCTCTTATTTAGAAAAAATTTCAGCACAAAACTCACTTAAATTGCAAAAGATTTCCCTAAATAATCTGACCCATTGTCTGTTATTCTGATATTGTTCTCTTAGCTTCTACTCTTAAAGATGTTTATGGATTTATACATTCAATTCAATGTATTGAGTCCTTACTAAATCCTCTGGGAACATGTGGTCTAAGTAACAGAGAATAGTATGTCTGGATGTACCATGATACAATTGTAATAACAGAAATCCCAGCTGCTGAAACCACAGTAAAGCTAATTCTGGCCAAGGCACAGAAGCAATTGTTTATTATGCTTCCTAGACTATAAAGCATTTGCATGACTTATTTTGATCTTTGGGATTTAAGCTATCAAGGATTGAGGTCAGAGCTAAAATTTTACTATTTATTCCAACTTAGTAGTAGAGTAGATGTTAAATGCCTGTGAACTATTAAATGAATAAAAAAATCCTCAAATTCAAAGTCAATCCATCAAGCTTTCTTGGCACCAACTCTGATTAAAGCACAATGTTACTGCTCTAGAGGATAAAACAGGTGAATTATCAACCCTACCCACATGGAGAAACTTATCTGAGACATACTCACAATCTGACATATGCATTTTTATAGTAAAACCAATAGTATATGCCAAAAATACAAAATATATTTCATTCAGTAAGGAAATGTCTAACACAGGATTCTTTGGATTCAGATTAAATGTTGTAAAGTACAGTACACAAACTAGATGCCTGATAAGTGACAATGATCATTTTGGGGAGGCAGGCATGTAATACTTAAGAGTAGAAGCTTTGGTATCACTCAGGTCTGGATATGAATCTTAGAAGACTGCTTACTGCAGGAGTTTCCTCAGAAAATTAGCTCATTTTCCTAAGGCTCAATAAGCCACGTGAGGTAGTTAGGCTCAAGTGTCACCAAAATGCATCTATTTTTCCACACCAGTATGTTTCACTAAATATAGAATATATTCATTTCCAAGAAGGGTAGTCTGAGTCCATTGAATAAATAATATATAGATGCCCATTTTTGGGCCTGCATAGTACTAGACACAGATGACATCATTGTCAGTGGTTTTGGGTAGCTTAACAGTTGTTCAGTTTCAAATTTGATAGAAAAAATTTCAGCTTTTTCTAATTGCTTCTAGTTGATAGTCATATTTCATAAGATCATAAATTAGTGGACCGCTAATAATAAACCTAGCCAAGCTGTGTGCTTGATGGAAAAATAGTATTTCTAAATTCCTTTTTTTTTTAAACATTCAGGAGCAAGCTCTTGAGCCTGGTGACTTTGTGTCTTCCTCCAATTATTTTCTAGGCATCACTTCCACCAAGTAGTGATCTATCACAGTTTCTACAATTCCAGAAGCAATTCCAGACAGAATTTGCCAGGGGCTTATGCAGAAATGCCACGGGATCTAGGCAGGTGACATGGATGAGATCCTGGGCCCTGAGAAGTACAGGAGGCTGTGATGGGAACTGTAGTCTGCTAGGAGAATACAAGCTCCATTCAAGGCTTTCAAATTAAACAGGTAAAACTGCAAATGACATAGAGAAAACACTATAACAGATTGGGGCACCAAAGTGGTAAGATTTTAAAGATACTGGAAAGTATCACCCTAAATTAGTTTCCAAAGTACCTGAAATCTTATTTTTTGCAGTTATTGCTGCAACTACTAAAACACAACTACTCTAAAGATACAACACATTATCCTGACATCTTAGAACAAGCGTCTCCCTGGGGCTCAGGAAGACCTGTGAAAGCCAGAGGTGCAGGGAAAGGCATGTCCTGAAGCAGTAGTCCCAACTGTGACAATCTGGAAGCTCAGAATTCACTTTCTCCCTCCCAGTTTGTGTGCTGTCTCTGCCCTCTCCATACTTGGTCCAGCCCCTTCAGCTCTTCTCTAACTTGTTTGGAAAATGTTACACCTATATCTGTGAGTCTTTTCTGGTCTTGGGTAGAATATTATCTTTGAATTTAGCTCAGTGACTTTATGTCATTTAGAATAATTTGATATAGTAAAACTTAGAGTGTTTAACAAAGCTATTTGTGAAATAAATTGCTGAAATCTCCATCAGGAAAGACATATATTGACAATCTGGTCAGAATACAATTACAATTTGACCTTGGTAATAATGCTGAGGAAAAAAAGGACTGTTCAAACTAAAAAGCTAGGGAATTTATAAACCTTCATTGCTTTTTGTTCTCTGGAAGCAATTTTTCATCATTATGGAAAACAATTTTCAGAATCACACTCTTTACATATAAATACAGATTGACTTGCTTGTGAAAATAGAACTGGATAGACAGCAAAGAAGAATGAGAACAGTTATTTTGGAATCCAATTTTTAGAATGCTTTGCTTCAATGATGCAATATCATTTTATGCTTTTTTCCCCTATTTGATGATAAAGAATAGATTTTTAGAAAATATATACACAAATATTTACATGCATGAACACACATACACTTGCACGCAGAAGTAGTTATCCAACTGTATGTAAAAAAGAAAAAAATCCACATGGACTATTTAACCAGGTACTAAATCCATATCCAGTAAGTAACCTAACTTACAAAAGAGGCCTGAACCTGCCAAAGTGTCATGAAAAACTTTGTAAATTCAGGTTTTAAATGGAATAAGCTAATAAGAATTTGTTTTTGTTTCTAACATCTTGAATTAAAAACCAATAGATTAAAAGCAAGTTGTATTATTTTAAAAACCAACCTTGAATAAAAAACATTGAAATTATTGGCATAGATTCAAGTAATGTAGTTTATTAAATTTTTTTGAAAAAGTAAAGGGTATTTTAAAAAATAACTTGCATGTATTCAATATTAATAATACTTTATATTCTCATTTGAGTAGGTTTCTTATGCCCGTTTTCATGATTCATGGACAGAAGTATTATAATTAGATGTAGAAAGTGTGTTCTTCCAGCTACCACCTGAAAGTCAATGTCTAACTAAAATGTATCATCCATGTTTGAAGACTTTTCAACTACCGTATTTCAGTTAATTTTATCCCCATTCTTCTAATTGCTAAACCACAAAATGTTAGGATCATCTCTGACTCCTCTGTCTCTCTTTCATGCCTGAAAAATATATCTATGTCTTTTCTGTTAACTCTATTTTAGAGGTTGAACCTGTCCTCTGTGTTTTTATTGTTTCTGCTGTATCTATGACACATATTGCTTTATTCTGAACGCACAGTAACTTTCAAACTACTTTTCTTTGACTTTAACACTGGGAGGTCATTTTGTGTAGGGCTAAGAGCCCTAACCTTAGAATCAGTGAATATGGGTTTCACTAGTGGCATGAGTAAATCTCAGAGTCTTAGTTTCCGCCTAGAGGAAGCTGGGATCATGGTAATGCTGGTATTGGTTGTGTTGCTGGGATCAAGTGAGATCATGCATGCTGGCAACACTATTGATGCTAGGCTTGGTCTTTGCCCATTCCGGTTTGTGTGAGAGGCTTTTGGCAGACATAATTATATGATATGTGATTGATTATGGCAGCTTTACTTTCATGATTGATTTGTCATAAGCTCTAATTTGTATCCTGTAATTTACCTGCCCTAGCTTTTAATTAGTTAAGATAAGGCACCTGGAGTCTTCTCATGAATAGCTCATCTGTTTCATCATAATCTACACATCAATCTCATTTCTTCTTTTGAATAAATCAGCCATTTCCTCTACAGTCTATAGAATCTTATTACACAAATTGTTGACAACTGCACTAAAGCTGAGACTTGATTAAAAGGAAATGAACAGAAGAAAGGAAGATGATTGTTAGATTGTGGTTAATGTTACCACTTTATTTCCTTTTTTATTTTTGCAGAGGGCTCATGAAGCAGAACACAGGAACCTTGTTTATTTGCCATAAAGAACTTCCAATTGAAAATAATTTTTCAAAAATGTGTAAAGATTTCTGATCAACTAGGAACAGGCTTAAGCTGGATTTGCTTCCCCAAACGCTTTTAGGAATATCCACTCTTTCTTCGTGGATTTTAAGCACTTCTCACTTGCCTCCGATGGTTAAAATATTTTCAAGAAATAATGCCAGAGGCCCACTCACCATCACATTTCAGTGAAGCAAAACGGCATGAATGATTATGCTAAAATGGATCATCTCAATTTCTACCACAGGTAATTTTACTTGGTGAATAGCCCAGAGTTCCTGCTCCACTTAGCCAATAAAGGACAATTTTTTACTTAAGGGCTTGGAGATGTCTGCAAATATTTTCACACATTCTAGATCTACAGTACACAGCCATAATTGAAATCAAGGCAAACACCAGCTGTACTTTTCATTTAGACAGTTACAGAATAAGCAACATATTCAAAATATATTTTGAAGCATGTTTAGTACAGAAAGTACAAAAAAACTGCCTCTAAGTTACAAGTAAAATAATTTAAAAGGAAAAACATAACAAATCAAAAGCAAATTTAAAGGGAGTTATAGAAATGTATCTTACTTTTGGTAGATTTATAGTTTGCAATCTGTTTGTTCTACAGTATATGTCTTCACAAACTCTATCAAATGAATATTTTAAACTCCGTTTTACAGAGAGAGAGTGATGGTGAGCTCTTCAAGGTCAAAAAAGCTATTTCAGTAAGTAGGTCTGAAATGTACACATAGATTTTATAACCAAGGTCAATGTACTTCCCACCCCATTAATAACATCTTTATTTCTGTAAATAAGCAACATAATACTCTTTCTATTTTATTTGTCTTTTTCATGGAATAAAATATAAGCAAGCTCTTCTTTGTAGCTTGGCCTTTGAGATTCTGTTTGATATCCCAATATGCATTTCATCTTTATTCCAAAGTGAGTTGGTTTTGAAGTGGTTGTGTTAAACTTTTTCTTTCTCGTCTTTGATATTCATTAGTTAAGAAGACTGCTTTAACATTGTAAATACTAGATATATTATTCTATAAGCTAAAAACCAAAAATTCAGATAACCAAATTGGAAAAAAAATATCATCCATTATTCCCTCCTTAGAGCTGGACCCTGTTATTTATTCATCTCTGTGTTTGCTTGCATATATATATATATATATATATATGCACACATTTATTTTTAAAAATCATTGTCTTGACTTAAGCCATCATTAATTGCAAGGCTAAGGGACATCTGGATTCTAGTTAACTCAAAACATGACCAATACGTGCACATATTGTCTTTTCCCTTCTCTTCCATTTTGGTTCTTCTTGTCCTGAGACTCAGATCAAATCTCCCTTCCTTCGTGAAAGCTTTATGGACCACTCCAGCTGGAAGGTTTTGCACCATTAAGCGTAATACATCCTGATACCAAACCAGGCTTGTTCTGCCAGCTAGCAGTAAGCCAGTCACTGTGATCGTGGCCTTTGCAAAAGAGAAGAGATTTTATTCACAAGGCTGCTGAGAGAGAAAATGAGAAAACAAATCTCAAACCCACCTCCCTGAAATCAGAGCTTGGTAGTACTTATGGCATAGAAATGGGGATGGTCTAAAGTGTGGGGAAAGGTGATTGATGTGATAATCGGGATTCTGTGCAAGTGTAATCAATCTGCATGGCTCTTCACAGGATGCATGTTCCAAAAATGGTGGCATTAGCATCATCTGAGGGTGGAGTTTTTGGCCTCCTGACATCAAACGATCATGTTTTCAGCAAACTGGGCATGCCGAGTTGGAGGATCAGTAGTCTCAATCAATTAGAACTGGACAAGAGTTGCACTCTTGCTCCTGAAAAATAACTTTTAGCAACACTTACCATAGAGACATGCACATCAGAGATGTTATCTATAAGGAAACTAATGAAAGTTTAGTTATGCATTATTTGGTTATGTGACTTTTAGCTATATCGGTTTTAAGACCAACTAGAAGCAAGTGATTAGAGGCAAATGAGGCAGGTTAAACTTGGTGGGTTTAATTAGGTTAGCCTTTGGTTTCTGTAATTTAATTCATTAATACATTTGCTTCAGCTGGTTATCCAGTGCCTTTCTGTCATCAGATAATGCCATGAAGGAATAGATATTGGAAATAGTAAAATTTAATGTGGATTGAAAGAAGAAAGATCCATGTATATGAGGCTTTCTAATTTCTCTCTGGATAGGATGGGTGCGAATAAGGCTCTGAGGATGGAGCAACACTCACTGTGGAAGGAAAACAGAGGTCATTAAAACTAACCTGAATATTCCACGAGATTTATTCTTGTCCTCCCAGTTCACAAATACCTACACTTGCTGATGTGCCCATTGGATTATTATGAGTTCCTACATAAAATATTTATGGGCATAATTTAAAGTGGGCTTTGAAGCACAAAACAGGCTGAACAAAGTTTTGGAATCATCTCAACAAGAATGAATTTTAGTAATAGAAGACATGAACTTGTTTCACTGTTTTAGTATAGACATGCTTTAAGGTAGGCATCACAGGTAATTAGTGGCTGCAGATGCATAGACAATTTTACAAAATGATGATTTTGGAACTCCTTGAGTTTTAGAAGAATTTAAATCCTGAACATGTTTTGTTTAATAACCAATTTTATTCTTTTACTGTCTTTAAATTATTCACATCTGATTTTAAAGCATCAATAAAATGGTAATGCTAGAAAACTGAATACACAATCAATTTGGCTGCTTTCTTATAAGAATATAGGAGTTCAAGAGTTCAATTCAATACCATCAAATTGTAACCATTTCTGTCCTACTGGATGGTCATATACTTTCCTTTAATGTTCACAAAGTATGTGCCCAGATAAATAGGGGCTAGGTTTTCTTTTCATTTCCTTTGAGTTGTAAAATAAGTATTTTATCCAGTAACTGTCCTTAAACTATTACCTTTGTTAGCAATAAGCTATCAGGAAATAGTTAGCAACCCTATAGTCAGTACTGAAAATCAGACAGTTCATTGCATATCAAATGCATTTAAAATTATACAACTTCACCCCAAAATCCATTTGATGTGTCTTCTGGTAAGATTTCTATATAAGCAGAACTTAATGATGGTATGAGAAATCATTTTAGAGTGGACTTTTTATTACATCCTTTCTTTCCCTCGCTTTATACACAAGGAATCCATAGAAACAACTTACTTTTACCCTACTGAATTATTTGAAGTCATATATATATACCTTCACATTACAACATTTCAGCTGCTATATTATTTTCTGACTGAGTTAGATAACATTATGTTCTATGTATTTCTAATAGCTGGGTACTTATTAACGTGTGTATCATTGGGGACATATTGCTGTTATATTGCATAACAATGAGCTTATAGCCGGCACCAGCTCCCTTTCCTCATTTCCTGCTTAGAATGTTGATATTCTTCTTAGCATTTTTTCCTCATATACCACAACCCTCTTTTCATCAAGGTATTTTTTTTCGGTATTAAAATTTTCTGTGTTGCAGCTAGAGTTTGGGGTCTCATTGTTTTTAGAGCTATAGATCTACCTTTCACTTCAATAAAAAACCTGAGAAACTTTAGTATCAAATTCCTTATGAGAAAATAACTTTTTGAGATATGTCATAAATTTTAAACTGACATAAAATAAATTGAGAAGGAATAACATACAATTACCTACTCCAAATTTTATACTCTAAGAAATATATGTAAACTGAAACAAAATAATACAAGACAATAACAACAAAAACCAAAACTTTGTTTCTATACAAGTTATTGGATTTATATTTTTATTAATAAAAATGATTATGTAATATGAACAAGATTCCTTGGGCTTAAAGTAAAATATTTGGATCCTGGCTTTTCATTAATAATCTTGATTGACTGTCTGATAAAAGAAAAAATGGCTAAGACTAATGCACCAAAATGATATTTTAAAGAACTGAAAAACAAAATACTAGATTTTTCATGACATTGTTTATTAATATGCCTCATGATCTAGACTGATTTACATGCTTTAAAATTTCCAAATTTAAATACTCTAGTACCCTCAGGAAATGCCACCAAACATTTGAGAGGAGAAAGATATACTTGAAATCTGTGTTTATAAGTAGCTGTACATAGTTATTCTCACCTTTGTCTTCCATAACTGGTACAATTATACCACCAAGAGTGATGGCATAAAAACCCCAAAAACAAAACCACAAATCCTACAAAACTGCCATCAACTCTTATATTGGGACAGAATTGACCTGTGTTCTCTTCCATAGTCAAGAAAACAGCAGGGAGTTTCCTTCGGCAGTGGAGATTAACTCTCAATGTATTAGGGAAATGGACTCAACGTATCAGGGAAATGTACTCACTGAATTATAAAGGAGTCACATAAATTGTCAATTTTTAATCTACTGTGATGAAGATATTTGCAATTTGTGTTTACATTTGAGATCTGCTCTGCATAATCTTGCCTCATCTTTTCCAAGCAGTCATCTGTATTTCACTGCCTTTGCTCACCTTTTGCTCTTGCAACTGCAATGTTTAGATTTCTTAGCCTGAAGAAATACAAAACCTGTAATTCAACTTTATTCTTAGGCCTGGATCTTTATCTCTGGGCAGAGTGGCTACTTGTCTTCTAACCATTTCCACCTTAGATCTTTGATAGAATTTTTTTCTACTTAGAATGTCTTCACCAGTACCTTATTTTACTAAACACTTGAATTTTTTAAGAAACTCAGATTCCATTTTGTTTCATTCATTTTTGGACATGGACATACACAGAAATATGTTTTCTTGCAGCTCAGAGCTGAAAAAATATCACTAAGTAAAGTACAGTTAGGTAGCAGTTTGTATTTCTGAATTTCCTACATTCTACCAAAAGTGGACATAAATCAGTCTTGTAGCATCTCCAAGCTAATAAAATCAATGGTCAACCTCTATGATTTTTGTTGAATGTATGTGTGTGTGTGTGTGTGTGTGTGTGTGTGTGTGTGTATGTAAAATGGACACTACCATTTGGACTTTCACAAGTTTAATTATTTTTAAAAAACTGCTCAATTGCCACCCCAACTCTCACTAAAACCATCTCCTTTTCATTAATTTTGTTTGACAAAGATCGTTTCATAAACAAATCAAGTACTCAGTAAAACTGAGAAAAGCTAGAGTAGGAACACATAACGCAGTTTTGATCTCAACTGTATGCTGGATTACTTTCTCCAGGAATTTCAACGGATGATTAGTCAGATTCCGCTTGACCATTTCCAGTCGTTAGGATTTCAGCTGGTTTCAAAGCATCAGGGCTGACTGGAGAGTTCCAATTGTTAGAAAGGCATGCCGTATATCTAGTTAAAATATCTTTCCTGAATCTTTGTCCTGTTAGTCTTGGTCTGCTCTTTTAAAAGATCTCAGAAAAAGTGCAGTACTTCTTCCAGCTGAACACCCTTCATGTGTTTAGGGACAGACATCTTCTTTGCTCTTAGTCCTCTCGTATATAAAATTTGCATGTATGTTTAACTTTACAATTATGAAGTATTTTTAGATGTCTCATTATTCTGCCCCCTAGCAATACACAGATTTTCAGCATAGCACCAAAATTTCATTTATTTAACAGATAGTTACTGGGGCCAGGTAATGTGCTGAGTGTGAGGATTTACAATGAAAGGTGATGGAGCTTGTGGTGACAGAAATATAGGATGCTTTACAAGCACATGGTAGGAACATATAGTCCAGTCAATGATAGGGGAAGGAAAGGAAGAATATGCTGAAATCTTAGGGTGAAGGCAAGGAAGACTATCCAAGACAAAAAAGAAAAGCAGAGGTAAAAGCCCAGAAACATGACAAGGCATTAGAGATGCAATGCCATGAATAGAGCCTGTTATGATGTGGCATGGTGTGCCATTAGGTGGAGGGAGGAGATTTGGCAGGTGCCATATTGGCAGGCATTATAAACATTTCTAAAGAGTTAGGATTAGGAACCACAAGATGGTTTTAAGGAGGGCTCACATGCTCATTTTTTTATTTTAAGAAGGTCCCTGTGGCTGCAGATAAAGAAACCTGAGTGTATAGAAATTTAGATTTAGTGAATTTGATGATCTATTGGATGCCAAAATTGGAGGTGGTGATAAGAAAATATATTGAATTAAAGCTATAGATTCTGGGGCCCTTTCTAACAAGACAGAAGCCATCTGGGGGAAAGTGGGAATGGTAATGAATTCAGAATGGAACACATTACTCTAGACATGGTAGATAAAATAGCCCTCATTCTAATCTCATATGAAATATTCATAACATTCCCGAAGTAATGCCTCAATAATGGAGCTTCTAGTATTAAAAACTAATTTACTAGATGTTTTTAGAGTAAGCACAATGTGCTTATGAAAAACGGAAATGTTTACCTAGTAATTATTACTTTGATAATGTTGGCAATATGTATACTACAGACTCAATATAACTATCTGAAAAAGATTACTGCTCTTAATCATTAAAATAAATTCAATTAGACATGTACATCATTAGCTAAGCAACTTAGATTAGTTACTCACATCTACTGATCTGCTGAGTCACTAACATGCTGCCAGACAATCTGGAACATGGGTTATTATCCCCTCCCTGACAACTGTTCCACATATATGGGCTCTAAGGGATAGCTAATCTTAAAATGTATAGCCTCAGTTCAATATATCCATTCATATTCAAAGTATAATGGGAACAACATTTTTCATTCTCCTTTGATGAGTTTTATATCCTTTCATTTTCAGTTTTTAGGAAAGTGAGCATGTGTGGCTGAACAAGTTATCTAAGTATGGTTTTGGAAGTTTTGAAGATTTTAAGTCCTAAGTAGCAAATTGTTTCAATCTGTAACTAGGAGCATCTGTTACATACCACATAAACACATAGTTTGTATCATTTGTGTTATTTCTACCATTATTTTCAAGTCTCAAAAATATGCCTAACTACACTATCCATTCTCTTAGTCTCAGACTCTTCAATCCCAACCTTAGAAAAATTATATTGCTTGCCGGGTAGTGTGGTATAACAGATGTTAACGTTGGAACCAAAAAGACCTAGGTTTGAATGTCATTTACTAGATCTGCCACTTTAAGAATTTACCCAATCTTATGAGCTTCTGTTTACTCACATGTAAAATGTAACTAGTCACGCCTACTTCATAGGGTACTTTAAAAGATGAAAATTTTTTAAAAAGTGTTTGGCACTATGGCATCACAGTATTAGAGCCAATAGTAGTTATTGTAAACACAACATAAATGGTTTGGAAGTTGTTGAAACAAAAAGAATATTATTTTTTCTTTCCTCATCTGGAGAGTCTGCCAATCTCATCATTGCATTTGTTAGTTATGTTTGATGGTGATCTTATGAATTGGGGGATGAAGGGTCCCCAAAGACCATTAGCTGAAATTAAAGAACTGGCAACTTAAAAGTCAATGAAACAGAATTGGGGTTAATTTTATATTATCACTATGATTTTACTAAATAAAGACTTGATGATATATGGAAGTGAGGCTTTGGTTATAAAAGATCAAAGACATATACTTTGATCTTCGCTAGAACTTTTGAAGAGTCTTAAAAATATTGCCTTTTTTCTTTGTTAGTCAGAAAATAAAGATTAGATGAGAGACTAACAGTGGATTTAAAGTTAATCAGATCTGCATGTATGGATGTTATACAGCACTGACGAAACAAGATTTCCTAGGAAGGAAAAGAAGTGATACTTCAGCCAGTTTGTCCTTAATTTCTGGAGACACACATTGGTTCTCAGCCCCACGGGATAAGTGCTGCAGTTGAATGTGGTTACAATTTTTAGTAAAATCACATGGACCAATTGAAAAATTGTCTTTAAAACCTCGAGACATATTTTCTGGCTGATCTGTTCCTTTTAAACAATGGTCTTAAGTTGTAAGCAGTTTCCTCTTGTGAGGCAGATGTGTGGAAACGTGTGATGCCATGTACCATTAGGAGTATAACACAAAGAAGTTGAAACACTACCCTGCACACGAGCCATTATTAAAGTATTTGAGTTATTACAGAACAGCAAGAAGTTTAAAGTCTTGAGCAATGATCAAAGTGACAACCATGGACATTGTAATGTTAGGATTTCAACTGGTTAATCTCCCTTCTTACTGCTTTTTGATAGCTTTCAGAGTATTTATTCATCATGTTGGTCTTCAAAATGAGGATATAGTAGGTATTTCCTTGTATAACTGGTTAGGTTATTATGTATGTTCTCATGTTTCAGCCATAAAAATTGTTTATTGGTTTTTGTTTATTTGTATAGAAGATGTAAGGAAATAATTAAAAAACAAAAACAATAATAAATAATCTGAATTTTTCAAGTCTGCCATGATCTGGCTATATAAAGGGCTAATTGCCTCATGTCTTTAGAGTTTCATTTTCTGAATCTATAAAATTAAGAGGTTTGATGAGATAACATTCTTGATCCTTGTGTTGAAATTTAACAATTTTAATTATTGTTGGACACACACACACACACACACACACACACACAGAGGTCTAACTATATATATGCTAATATACCACATAGTTATGTGATTTCTCATGATGTTTCATCATTCTGTGGTTGTATATATATTATGGATTATTTATTTTAGAAAATAGCAGTAACAATATTAACATACTACTAAGTCTATAGTTATATTCTTCTACTTTAAATTATATTTAATATCCAATTGAAATTTCATTCTAAGTCCAACATTTTATAGCAGAAACCACTTGAATGTCAATCCCCAAATCTGTCTTGTACATAGTGCCATATTTGGAATTCTATGCTTTTGAGAATAATGCCACATTGAGGCATGTGGTGGTGAAATAAAAGAGAACTAGATAATGGTGGATTTTGTCCTGATGTCCACTAACCGAGTAACCTTAGTAAGGCAATTTGTCTTTCTTTTCCCAAGGCCATGCTTTTCCTGTTAGGCAACAGAGGCAAAGTGCCTGGAGACTAGGAGTTTTATCTGGACTGATCAAAAAATGTAAGACCTAAAAATTTTCAGTGCATTCAATATATGCAAAAATATGGCAAAATAGAAATCAACGCCTTTACATAAATGCCTATAAAATATAACATCGGCTAATTATTTGCAACTTAAATAATGTAGTTATAAACAAATTACATTTGGGTGTGAAGTCTGAGTGAATTATATCATGCTTGATATAATATGGGATAGACCCCTCAAGGTCACTGCTAATGCCTTTGGTTAAGGCATACTGGTAGAGAGGGACAGACTCAATACTTTCAGAAGACACTCCCATCTCTAACATTTCATCATGACATTCGCTGTTTTGAAATAATGCTTTTATAATCATTCTTGACAGCTTGCAATTTTTAAAAAACCCAGAAAAGGGGCTTTTCTGATAACTTTACTTTGAAGGTAGTAGTATAAATCATGAGGGTTTTGATGTGAGATAAATGTGGGTTTATATCTCAGTTTTACTACTTAACCATCAAAGGATCCCACAAAAGCAACATAATTTTCTTGAAATGTAGTTTCTTTTTAAAAATTTTTAATTTTTATGGGCATATAGTAGGTGTACATATTTATGGGGTACATACGATATTTCGATACAAGCATACAATGTGTAGTAATCACATCAGGGTAAATAAGATATCAAACACTTCAAGCATTTATCATTTCTTTGTGTTACAAACATTCTCTTTACACCCTTTAACTTATTTAAAAGTGCACAATAAATTATCATTGACTGTTATCACTGATAGCACAACACAATAATTTATTGGGCATATTTATTTACGGTAACCATCATTCTACTCTCCATCACCATGTGTTTAGTTTTTAGCTCCCACAGATAAGTGGGAACATGTGAAGCCTGTCTTTCTGTGTTTATTTCACTTAACATAATGACCTCCAGTTCTATCCATGTTGTTGCATATGATAGGACCTCATTCTTTTTTATGCCTGAAGAGTAGTCTATTGTGTATACATACCACATTTTTTAACCATTCATCAGTTGATGGACACTTAGGTTGCTTCCAAATCTTGGCTATTATGGATAATACCATAATAAATATAGGAGTACAGATCTCTCTTTAATATACTGATTTCTTTTCTTTTCTTTTTTTTTTTTTTTGGTATAAATTATCAATGGGATTACTGGATCAGATGGTAGTTCTATTTCTAGTTTTTTTTCAGGAACTTCCATATTGCTTTCCAAAGTAGCTGTACTAATGTACATTCTAATCAACAGTGTATGAGGGTTTCCTTTTCTCCACATCCTCACCAGCATTTGTTACTGCCTATTTTTTGCATAAAAGCCACTATAACTGGCATGAAATGTTATCCGATGGTAGTTTTGATTTGCGTATCACTGATAATCAGTGATTTTGAGCAACTTTTCATATGCCTATTTGTCATTTCTATGTCTTCTTTTCAGAAACATCTATTCAGATCCTTTGTGGGTTTTTAAATCAGATTATTAGGGTTTTTCCCTATACAGTTGTTTGAGTTCCCTATATATTCTGGTCATGATCTTTTGGTCATATGAGTAGTTTGCAAATATTTTCTCTTATTCTGTGGGGGTGTCTATTCACTTTGTTGGTTGTATCCTTTGCTGTGCAGAAGCTTTATAACTAGATATGGTCCTATTTGTCCATTTTTGCTTTGGCTGCCCGTGCTTATGAGGTATTACTCAAGATTCTTTGCTAAGACCAAACCTTGGAGAGTTTCCCCAATGTTTTCTCTTAGTTTCATAATTTGAGATCTTAGATTTAAGTCTTTAATCTATTTTGATTTGACTTTTGTTTATGGTGAGAGATAGAGGTCTAGTTTCATTCTTCTGTATATGGATATCTAGTTTTCCCAAAACTAATTTATTGAAGAGACTGTCCTTCTCTTGTTGTATGTTCTTGTCATATTTGTCAAAAATGAATTCACTGTAGGTGTGTGGATTTGTTTCTGGGTTCTCAATTATGTTCCATTGGTCTATGTGTCTGTTTCTATGCTCCCATAATGCTGTTTTGGTTGCTATAGCTCTGTAGTATAAAGGCAGGTAATGTGATTCTTCCAGTTTCCCCGCCCCCACTCCTCACCCCCCAGGATTACTTTGGCTATTCTAGGTCTTTTGTGATTCCTATAAGTTTTAGGATAGTTTTTTTCAATTTCTGTGGAGAGTATCATTTGTACTTTTATGAAGATTACATTGAATTTGTAAACTATTTTGGGTACTATGGGTATTTTAACAATACTGATTCTTCCAATTCATGAACACAAAATGTTTTTGCATTTTTTGTGTCCTCTTTATTTTCTTTCATCAGTTTTCATTGTAGAAAACTTTTAATTCTTTTGTTAAGTTTATTCCTATATATTTTATTTTATTTGTGGCTATTATGAAGGTAATTATTTCCCTGATTCTTTTTACAGATCGTTCACTGTTGTCATATAAAAATGCTTCTGGTACTTGTATGTTAATATTGTATCCTGCAACTTTACTGAATTAGTTTATCAGTTATAATAGTTTTTTGTGGACTCTTTAGGTTTTTCTAAATATAAGATCATATCATATACAAACAAGGATTTTTTTTTCAATTTGGAGGCACCTTATTTCTTTTCTTTGTCTGCTTTCTCTAGCTAGGACTTCCAGTACTATGTTAATAACAAGGGTGAAAATGGTCGCTCTTGTCATTTTAGGTCTGAAAGGAAAGACTTTCAGTTTTTTCCCCATTCAGTATGATACTAGCTGTGGATTTGTCATATATGGCTTTCCTTGTATGGGGGTTTGTGCCTTCTATTCCCAGTTTCTGAGGGATTTTATCGTACAGGGATATTGATGCTTTTCCAGCATCAATTGCAAGATCATATGGTGTTTGTCCTTTATTTTATTGCTATAATGTATCACATTGATTGATTTGTATATGTTGAACCATTCTTGTATCTCTGGGATAAATCCCACTTGATCACAATGAATAATCTTTTTAATGTGTTACTGAATTCAGTTTGCTAGTATTTTGATGAGAGTTTTGCATCAATGTTCAGGGATATTGGCCTATAGTCTTTATATTTTTTGTTTTAAATTTATTTTGATGTGTATTTGTATGGTTTTAGTATCATGGTCTTTGTGGCTTCATAGAATGAGCTTGGAAGTATTCCCTACTCCACTGTTTTTCAGAATAGTTTGAGTAGGATCAGTGTTAGTTCTTTAAATGATTGGTAAAATTCAGCAGTGAAGCCTATTGGGTTCCAGGATTTTGTTAGTGGGGAGGCTTTTTATAATGGCTTCAACCTCATTACTTGTTATTGCTCTATTTAGGTTTTGAATTTCTTCATGGCTTTATCTTGGTAGGTATGTGTCTAGGAATTTATCCATTACTTCAAGGTTTTCAATTTATTGACATGTAGTTATTCATAGTAGTCTCCATTTTTGTCTCCAATTTTATTTATTTGAGTCTTCTGTCTTTTTTTTTTCATCTGGTTAAACGTTTGTTGATTCTGTTTATTTTTTCAAAAACTCAACTTTTCATTTAATTGATCTTTTATTTATTTATTTGCTTCAATTTCATTTATTTCTGCTTTGTTCTTTATGGGTTATTTTCTTGTACTAGATTTAGGTTTGGTTTGCTCTTGCTTTTCTAGTTCTTTAATATGCATTGTAAGTTTGGTTATTTGAAGTTTTTCTGCTTTGTTGATGTAGGCACTTATTGCTATAAACTTTCCACTTAGTACTGCTTTTTGCTATATCCTATAGGTTTTGGTATGTAGTGTTTTTATTTTCATTTGTCTCAAGAAATTTTCCAGCTTCCTTCTTAATTTCTTCATTGACCCACTGGTCACTCAGGAGCATGTTATTTAATTTCCATGTGTGTGTGTATAGTTTCCAACGTTTTTCTTCTTATTGATTTCTAATTTTATTCCAGAGAAATATTTTTCCAGAGAAATAATTTTATTGTCAGAGAAATATTTGAAATGATTTTATTTTTTTTGAATTTTTTAAGACTTGTTTTGTGGCTTAACATACCCTTGAGAATGATCTATCTGCTGAGAAGAAGAATGAGTATATTGTGGTCATTGGATGACCTGGAAATATCTATTAGGTCCATTTGATCTATAGTGTAAATTGAGTTTTATGTTCCTTTTTTGATTTTCTCTCTGGATGATCTGTCCAATGCTGAAAGTGGATGTTGATGTCTCCAGCTATTATTGTGTTGTGATTTATTTCTCTCTTTAATGCTATTAATATTTCCTTTCTGTATCTGTGTACATCATGGTTGGGTGCATATATATTTATGATTGTTATATCCTCTTGCTGAACTGGCCTCTTCATCAAGAGGATGTAACAATCATATCCTCTGCCGAAATGACCCTCTTTGCCTCTTACAGTTTTTTTCTCACAGTTTATTTTGTCTGATATAAGTATGGCTTATATCATGTATCATTTCTGGTTTTTGTTGGCATGGAATATCTTTTTCTATCCCTTTATTTTCAGTCTATGTGTGTCTTTATAGGTGAAGTGTGCTTCTTGTAAGTAACAGTATTGGGTCTTTAAAAAAAATCCATTTAGTCACACTATGTCTTTTGATTGGAGAGTTTAGTCCATTTACATTTAATCTTATTATTGGCAAGTAAGGACTTGCTACTGCCAGTTTGTTATTTGTTTTCTGGTTATTTTGTGGTCTTCCTTTAGTCCTTATCTTTCTTTCAATGAAGGTGATTTTTCTCTGGTAGTATGCTTTAGTTATTGCTTTTTATTTTTTTGTGTATCTTCTGTATGTTTTGTGATTTGAGGTTACTAGGAGGTTTGCCAGTAACATCTTATAAGACATTATTTTAAGCTAACAACAACTTCACACTGATTGTAAAAACAAATAATTAAGAAACAAGCAAAGAGAAAAGTAATGAAAACTGTAGATTATAACTTCAAAGCCCCACCTCTTTTCAACTTTTTATTTATGTCTATGGTACTATATCTTTATAAATTGTTGTAGTTTTAACTTTTGATAGGTGCATCATTTAGTCTTACTACTCAAGATGTGAATAGTTTGTACACCATAGTTACAGTGTCATAATATTCTGCATTTGTCTGTGTACTTCCTATTTCTAGTAAGTTTTCTACCTTCAGATGATTTCTTATTGCTTATTAATATTCTTTTCTCTCAGATTGGAGAACTTCCATTAGCATTTCTTATAGGACAGATTTGGTGTTGATGAGAGCGCTCAGCTTTTGTTTGTTGGGGGAAAGTCCTATTCCTCCTTCATGTTTGAAGGATTTTTTCACTTATATACCATTTCAGGGTAAAAGTTTTGTGTTTTTCCTACCTCAGCACTTTAAATATGTCATGCCATTCTCTCCTGGCCTGTAAGGTTTCCACTGAGAAGTCTGCTGCCAGATATATCGTAGCTCTGTTGTATGTTACTTATTTTTTTTCTTTTCTCTTTCTGTTTTCAGGATCCTTTCTCTATACTGAGCTTTGGGAGTCTGATTATTGTCTTGAGGTAGTCTTCTTTGGGTCAAATCTTCTTGGTGTTCTATACCCTCCCTATAATTGAATATTGATATCTTTCTCTAAGTCTGGAAAGTTTTCTGTTGTTATTACTTTGAATAAATTTTCCAAACCTATCTCTTTAATTACCTTCTCTTTAAGGCCATCAACTCTTAGATTTTCCCTTTTGAGGCTATTTTCTAGATCTTGTAGGCATGCTTCATTCCTATCTATTGTTTTTCTTTTGTCACCTCTGATTGTGTATTTTCAAATAGTCTAACCTTGTTTGTAACCATTCTTGAAAAGGCTTTCCAAATATTCAAAGGGCATTGAGTGGCTGTAATCCGTCTTTGGTCACTGTAGCTGAATCTGCATTAGGAGGCACCTGAAGTCCAGTCATTCTGTGATTCTTCAAGACTCATAGAGGTACTGCCCTGGGGTGGGGGGCGTCTTGCTAAAATCTGAGGGAATTCCCTAGATTACCAGGCGGAAATTCTTGTTATCTTTTATTACTTTTCCTCAAACAAACTGAGTCTCTCTCTCTCTGTGCTGAGCTGCCTAGAACTGGGGGAGAAGTGCCTAGAACTGTGGCCACCACTGGGATTGCACTGGTTTAGACCCAAGCCAGTACAGCACCAAATCTTGCCCAAGGCCCATGGCAACCACTGCCTGGCTACTAACAGTTGTCACTCAAGGCCCAAGGGCTGTTTAGTGGTAAGTGGCAAATCCAGCCAGGCCAATGTCCTTCCCTTCACAGCAGCAAACAACACCCTGTCCTGGGGAGGTTTAGAAATTGTCATGTGGGAGCCTGAGCCCAGAACCAGGAACCTTAATAATCTACTTGGTGCTCCTTTCTACTGAGGCTGAGCTGCAAGACTAAGTTCTTCCCTCTTCCTTCTCCTTTCCCCAAGCAGAAGGAGACTCTTCATGGCTACCACTTCCCCAGGGCCATGGTGAATACTGCTTGCCTACAACCATTGTCCACTCAAGGCCAAGGACTCTTTAGTCAGCTTGTAGTGAATGCTCCCAGACCTGGGTCTCTCCCTTCAGGGCCGTGGGCTCCCATTTTGCTCAGAGCAGATGTAGAAATGCTGTCCAGAAGCTATGACTAGAATCAGGACCCCAGAAGTCCTCTTGGTGCTCTACCCCATTGTAACTGAACTGGTACTAAGCTGCAAGACAATGTCCCCTTTACTCTTTCCTGTCCTTTCTTCTAGTAGAAGGAGTCTGATATGGTTTGGCTGTGTCCCCACCCCAAATCTCATCTTGAATTGTAGTTTTCAAAATTCCCACATCTTGTGGGAAGTGACCTGGTGGGAGATAATTGAATCATGGAGGCAATTTCCCCTGTACTGTTGCTGTGGTATTGAATAAGTCTCATGAGATCTGATGGTTTCACAAGGTGAAACCCCTTTTGCTTGGTTCTCATTCTCTCTTTGCTGCTGCCATGTAAGATGTGACTTGCTCCTTCTTGCCTTCTGCCATGATTCTGAAGCTTCCCAGCCATGTGGAACTGTGAGTGAATTAAACCTCTTTCCATTATAGTTACCCAGTCTCTGGTATGTCTTCATCAGCAGTGTGTAAACGAATGAATACAGAGTCTCTCCCCATGGGCACTGCAGCTGGGACTATGTTGTGTAACACCTGAAGCTGACATGGCACTGGGTCTCACCTAAGGCCCATGGTGAATACTGCTGCCTACGGCTGATGTTTATTCAATGCCCAAGAAAACTTTAGTCAGCAGGTGATGAATCTGGCTAATACTGGTTCCTTCCCTCCAAGGCACTGGGTTCCTTTCTGGCCCAGAGTATATCTAGAAATGTCATCCAGGAGCCAGAGCCTGGAATGGGGGCACCTTAGGACTCTGCTGGGTGCCCTATTCTACTGTGGCTGAGCTGGATCCAAGTCACAAACAAAGTCCTCTTTAGTCTATCCTCCTTTTTCTCAAGCATAGTAAAGGGGTATCTATCAGAGCTGCAAGCTTTGCTGCCTGAGTTCGGGGATGGGTGACTCAAGCACTCCCTTGGCTGCCCCAGCTGGTATCTCACTAGGTTATGTGCACCCCATGTATGCTGGCTCTGAGCACAGCACCAGGAATGCCCAGAAATTGTAGTGTTTATGGCCTAGATTGCCTTTCAGACATACTTAGGACCCCAGAATGAACTTTAGCTTGTGATGGAGGGGCTAGCTGAGTCTCAGCTTCCAGCTGCTGGGATGGATGCTTCCCTTCTGGCTAGGACTGGTCTAAATGCCACCACCAAGGACACCAGCTGGGTTTTGCCTTGTGTTGCCTTCTGCTGTGACAGTACAGCCCTTAGCTCCAGTGCAAAGTCCCACAGTCTCTACACTCTCTCTCCCATACGCACAGATTCTCTCTCCTCACCATGTGGTCACTGCTGGAGGATGGGGGAAGGGTGACATCAGCAATTCAAAACCGTCTTTTCTACCTTCTTCTGTGCGTCTTTCAGTGATATGACATTAAAACCAGGGACTGTAATTGCTCCCTTGATTTTTGGTTCTTTCTTATGAAGTTGCTTTCTTGTGTGGATAGTTGTTCAATTTGGTATTCCTACAGGTGGGGAGGAGATGACTGTTAGAGGTTTCTATTTGGCCATGTTGCTCTTCTTTCTCTTGAAATGCAATGTCTTTTTCTGGAAAATAGTGCAGTGTTATTCACTTTATGTAAATATTAATATGAAGATTAAATTAAATAATACAGTTATTGGCACAAGGTATTTGTCCAAAAAAAGTTTTCTTTTTCCTTCCATTTTAAATGTGAAAGTTCATTGAACTGGTATCTTTATAGCAGTATTTATGTATATATTTGAAAGAGAAACCAATTTCTAGTCTTTTCTAGCTGAAACATAATACTACAGCTTCTATAAAACACAGAACCATTTAGTCTGAATACACATCTTATTTTGTCCTTGTTTCTTATAACAAACTGTGAGTCTGAGTTCTTGATTTTATGGTCAATTTTACTTATCCTTCTATTAGCAACTTAAAAGTGGTTAGACATCTGTTTAAGTTTTATGCCATTTTTATAGGGTAGGCCCTAATGTATCAACTTTGTGTGATTCATAGCCAAATTTCCAATTATAGAACTAAAGTTTTAATCTCATTTTTATCCATAATCCAAAAGGAATTTTTCCTTGTCATCACAAATTCATGATAGTATATAGTTTACCCATCTTTGAAGAGGTTGAGCCATCTTTGAAGTCTTTGCCAAATATTTGGTAGGCCAACAGGCTTTTAAAGTTTCTACTAACAGTAGACATTCTAAATGGATCAACTATATCTTTAGGGCATTTATTTATTTAGTTAGTTATGCATTTATTTAGTATACATTTAGCAATAAGTTAACTGATGGTGAAAAAAATTACATTTCTGGAAACACTCATGTATGTATGTATATATATAATCAAAATTTATCAATACATTTTAGAGTTAATAATTTATATTTGGGGACTGGTCTAAGTCCATATTTTAACTCTAAACCATTGTCCACTTACCTTTTAATATTGCTAAAATCACCATCATTCAAATTTTTAAAGTTCACTCTAATTTTTATATTTCTTACTTTAAAATTTATACTGATTTCTCCTTCTCACTGTTTCTGCTTATATGGCTTTAGGTTTGTATATAACCAAAAAATGAGGGGTTCTAGAATTAGGTAAGGTAAAGGTCTTTCCAACTCTTAAATTCCTTGACTTTAGAAGAGGCCTCAGTCCATTCGACTTGATTGTGAACTTTTCTGAATAACAGTTTTGTGTTGTGTTTATCTATGCATCTGTCCTTCACAGAGGCTAGCGGGGCTAGTGGTACAATTGCATGGTAGAATGTTAAGGTTTAAATAATATAGGAGTTAATCGATATAATTTTTTCACTTATTCCATCAATTAACAACCATTAAGCACTGACTACATGTTCTAGGTACTGGAGATGCAGTGATGAAGAAAACAATTTCTTCTGTGAGTTTGTGTTTTGTCAACGAGAACTAAATTAAAATGTGTATCACTATATTTGGCAAAAACATTCATTTACTTCCATGTATTTAATAGGAGTTTACTAAAGAACACATTATTTTCATAGAAACTGTCATATTGTACATCCTTTGTTAGTCTCAAAAGAGATGTATGATGTAAAAGCTCTAGATTTCTGCCATAAGTCAACAAAGGGAAATATCGTACTTTTTTTGTTTTGCAATGTTAAAAAATGTGCTGTTTGTACTGAGGAATGATCATTATTCTAAATTAATGTCAGACAGAAGAGCGTGTTTATAATTTAAGTTATAGTTGAAGTTTTTGAGACTTTATGTATTATACATTCTGATGAATCAATAATGGTTATTTCTATTAAATTTCCTCAAATTTTATCTTTGTGATCCTGTCTTCTTAGATATTTAAAGCAAAAAGACAGTAATGTGAAAAAATGACTTTATACTTTAAAGCTCTTGGCTATAATGATCTACCTAAACTAAGCCAAAATTAAAAAGTTGAGAATATAATTCCTAAGTCTAGTTTCTATGCTTGATGTATTAGGATAAAATAGATCTCAAAGAGCTGATTAGTGAGCTTACAAACTAGTTTAAGGAAACAAGACAAGGAAATTAGGGCAGCTAAAAGAAATAAGAAACAATATAAAAGTGTTCTAATAAGTAGACAAGTCATTGTTTAATGGATGATGTTGACAGTAAATGCGTAAGAGTTTGGAGGAGTGGTAACTCTCAGAAGATTGATGCTTTTAGAATTGACTTTATGGAAGAGTCAGTTAGATTCCAGGCATAGCTTATGGAAAATCATGGAGGGAGACCTTATAAAGTTTAGGTTGTTCAGGCCAGTTAGACTAGAGCAGATGGTTAACACAGATAATTGAGAATTTAGGTATGTGGAGACCAGAGAGGTCAGGATGAATAATTCTGAATTTCTCTTGCAAAGTAAAAATTATTGGCATGGTATGAACTAGAACATGATGTCGTTAAATGAGGTTCAGTCTTGCAGCATGCAATTTGGAATATGGAGTGGCGTGAAAGTCAGTTAGAGACCAGTCCAATAGCGTAGGAATGAGTGATAAGGATCTGACTGGGGAATGGGAAAGCAATCTACTGAAAAAACTAATTTCTGAGGCATTGAAAAAAATGAATCAATTGATGACTTGAATCTTTGATTGGCTGATGAGTGTAAGATGAGGCTGTTGAGAGTCGAGCAGGAAGCTGAGTATGGATAATTGGGGAATTAGAAACCTGGAAAAAGAAAATACTTTCGTAGTAAAAATGAAGTTAGTCATTTAAAAAAGTATAGTGTATATATACTTACATTATAACACAGATAGTGAATGCAACATTACATTAGTGAGATGTTATTATTAGTATATTTATGCCATGAGAAAATGCTTAAACATAATAATTCAACTTCAAAAATAAAACCAAATATAGAGATTCTCTGAAACAGTAAAGGTTTATATCATTATAGATACAGCTTGAAGTTACCTAGGTCTTGTCAATCTATGGCAGTCTTATTTACAATAATTCCTGAAGTTTCTTTGCATGGTGGCCATTACCTGCTAAAGTGGGCCCTCCAAACCCACGTACTTTCTCTCTCATCAATATTTGCAGTCCCTTGGGTGGAGTATCATATGTACAATTTCTAGTGATTTTTACAGCTCTACTGGGCATAGTCACTACAACTTCTAGCCTTTTCAACCATCCAGCACATGTTTTCTTGGTTTTTGGCCACCCTCAGCTGGTGACACAATGGTACTATGCTGCTTGTTCAAAAATGATTATTCTTTTTATTAACCTTTTAGAAGGGTCCCAAAAAAATCTTAGGGCAAGTTTATTACAGAGAATGGGTAAGTGTCTCTTTCCATTTTTACTTATAGCTCTTTTCCGCAGTTTTCAAGAGAAAGTGAGTTCAGGGAGGTTAGGTAATGAGTGTGATACCATATAACAAATCAGTGGGCAGAGCTAGGATTTGAACTCAGATCTGATTACAATTCGGTGCTATTAAACACAAAATTTTTATAAAAGACATCCAGTTTCATAAGACAGAATTGAAATAAGCTCCAGGGATCAGATACAGAGGTTTATCAAATCAGCAAAACATATTAAATAGAAATTCCTAAGCTGAAGCCAAACTTAGCGACTAATTTGATAAAATGTTTTTCAGCATAAGCAGTGGCAGATAGATAGATCCATCTCTGTAACAGCGACTTCAGAACATCAGATATACTAAACAAATGGGATGCTTAAGAAATCAGTTCGCTGAAACTACAACCATTGAAACTGGGTTAAGCTAGTTAGCTATTTGTTTGACATTTAATATTGAAGCCTCATAGGTACATAATTAGTTTTCAGAGGAGCATGAGACTGCCAACAACTGTGAAGATTTAAAGGACTACAATGCCCTATGTTTATATAAATTAAAGTAGCATCATTTTGATTTGGTGAGATATTTTACTATATTTAAAAATATTCATACTGCGGTGCCTGATAAGAAAGATCTGAGGTAAGGCCGGGCGCGGTGGCTCAAGCCTGTAATCCCAGCACTTTGGGAGGCCGTGGCGGGTGGATCACGAGGTCAAGATATCGAGACCATCCTGGTCAACATGGTGAAACCCTGTCTCTACTAAAGATAAGAAAGATCTGAGGTAAACAGATTGTATGTTTTAATTTCCGCATTATAGTTACACAGAATTAGCTGAAAGAAGAGAAATATCTTAGATAAAATATGTTATTAGACATTTTCATGAATTCTGGAATTGCGGGTTACAGACTGAGGAGGACTGTGCAACTTGTACTTTCCTATCCCTTTTTCTTTTCGAAAACTACATGAGGAGTGTTTCTGAGCATGAAGGACCTAAGAGTAAAGGTAATTGTTTGCAGAAGCCTAGAGTAGAACAACTCATTCTCTAGTGGTCCCTCACACTTTAAACACCATTTTGCATCTGTTTCCCTGACAGCCTCAGAAGAAACCACAACTCTTCTCAACATGAAGTTTCTCCTAATGTTCTTTGATTCCTTTTCTCTTCTCTTTTCATAGGCTTTTAAATTCCTGTCCTTTCTGGTATCCTGATCCTCTCTCTCCCCTCCATCTTCCTTTCTTCTGCTTTTTAAGGTGAGCAGAAGAAAGGAAGATGGAGGGGAGAGAGAAGATCAGGAGTCCATATCTTAAGTGAAAGAAGAAGAAAGAAACTCTTTTGTTCTGACCTTACCTAACTTTTTCTAATGCTATTTGATTTCTTTCTGGCTGTTTATGAGTCAGCTTTCCAAAGGTTAGTCTGACTTTGTTTTTAGATTCTCATTAGTTACTCAGCCCACTTTAATTTGGCTTTCTCTAAATCTCCTCTCTGGAAGGTCACTGTATCCAAATACACTGTGCTTATCTGTCTTGATATCTAAGCTTCTTTTGAAAATGCTGACAATTTTCTTCTTGAAATTCTCTCCACCCTTGGTTCTCATGATCCCATGCCCTCTTTTTCTCTCCTAGCCTGGGTGACTTCTCTTTCTCAATATTGTAGGCTGATAGCCCTGGTCCCTCCTACCCTCCATCATGGGAAAGAATGGGCTAGAGTGTATATGAATGTTCTGTAACTCAGGCAGAATCTAGATGGTTGGCTCTCATGCATGTTGTAGAAAAGAGTCTTTCATTGTTTAGAAAGAAGTGGGGAGTACACACTTGTGAAGTTTCTTTGGGGGATAATAATCTATTCATATGGCCCAAGTCATCAAATTTTGTTTAGTGGGGAGTAGAACTTTGTGAAGTTTCTTCGGGGTATAAAAATCTATTCATATGGCCCAAGTCATCAAACTTTGTTTACTGAATAAAAAATGTTTGTTTGTTTATTTATTTATGTAGAGACGGAGTCTTGCTCTGTCACCAGGCTAGAGTGCAGTGGCACAATTTTGGCTCACTGTAAACCTCTGCCTTCCAGGTTCAAGCAATTCTCCTGCCTTGACCTCCCTAGTAGCTGGGACTACAGGTGTGCACCACCACGCCAGGCTAATTTTTGTATTTTTAGTAGAAACGGGGTTTCATTATGTTGGCCAGATGGTCTCGATCTCTTGACCTTGTGATCCACCTGCCTCTACTTCTCAAAGTTCTGGGACTACAAGCATGAGCCACCACGCCCAGCCAAAAAATGGTTATTTTCTTAAGATGTTAGACTTTTTAATATAGGAAAGAAGATAATGGTAATTTCTCTTGACTTAAAAACTACTCCTCAAAAGAAGTAAAATATCAGACAGAAAAGAGCTAAAGAGGTCAAAGGAAGGCAGGTAAAGGAGCAGCTAATAAGTTCTAGAAAGTATCAGGGTATATTTATCCCTACCTACACAAAGCAGAAAGTGGACATTTTAAAGAAATGAACTCTAGACTTTAGATCTACTCACCTGACACATTGCTCGATAATTATCTGTGAGGCAGCCAGAAATAGCAGGGGGAGGAGAGACCACAGGTGAAAAGCTGCAAGACAACAGGGCTACAATCAGAGTTAAAAGGCAAGAAAGATTCTAAAATGGGTTGGCAATGAATCACTTACAATAGATGTTTCTTTCAGTTATGATCTAAATTGTATGTTTTCTTAGAAATGTCAAACTGAATTAGTATCTTGTGTTTACTTAATTTATGCTATTTTAAATTAAATAATTTAATTAATGAAACTACCACATGTTGTAAGACACAAATTGATGAAATTTTTGATTAACATTATCTTCACCTGAAGTCAATTTGCATTTTCAATTAAATTCAAAAATATTTATTAAGCATAGGCTAACCACTTTGCAAGGCTCTGGGGGCAAATCAGAGATAAAGCCAAATTCATAAATCTAGGTATAGAAAATTTAATAAAGTTGCCTTCATTCTTTATGAAATTAAAACAGTAAAAACTGTAGGAAAATAATAAGATAAACACTGAAAACACCCAAAGAGGCAAACCAGTAAATCTCTATGCCATGAACTTTAAATTGTGGCAGTGAAGGAAAGAAATAGAGTCTATTCCAACCAAGAGTGGCTGTTTACTCCTGCTTCATCCCCACACCCATATGTAGCACAAAATAATCCTGTGAATTTTTATTTAAAACCTCCAATTTGAAAAGACTTTGATTAAAACTGATTTCTATACAAATTTCCAAATCTTATGGGAGAAAATGAAACCTTGAAGAGTAGGAACTATTAACCACTACTGTAGAATCTCAGGATCTTAGTAGTGGCTTGAGAAACCATTAGAAATCATCATAGCCAGGCTTCCATAATTAATGAGAACAGTAAGTGTATCTCCCTTATAAATGATGAATGTTGCTAACAGGTGGAGTGAACCCTAATGCAAGAAATTTAAGAATATGTTGAAGAAATAGCCGAGCCAAGACCAGTGTTGCTCTCCTTCCCTACTTCTCCATAGACATATGCTTAGGTTATGCAAATTTGGATGTAGAAATACCCAATTCTCACTTGTAACTTGTGGAAAGAAGATAATAAATTAAATATAAAGTGTAAATGATATCAAGAGTGATCTATGGTTTATCACATCAAAATATAAAGAAATGGAATGGTAACTTTGGAAATGTAACACATAGAAAAAATGTAAAAAACCACAATGTAGCTCGCTATAGACAGATGAAGAAGGCAATATGGAAAAGCGTATCATGCACAAAACAGAAAACAATTTACTCTTCAATGCTCAATATGCAGAAATAATGAATAACAACATGAATATCATAATCCCACAGCTAAAACTTCAGATGATAAGAATAAAGAGTGAAATTAAATGGAGAGAATAAACCAAAATGATACCACTACTGCATTGATGAATATATTACAAATTAAAAAGAAAGAAAATATAATAGGCAAGTTAAAGGTGAAATTACTGATCTGGAAGAAAAGTGTGAGTTCATGTAAAGGGAAAAGACATGGAAACAACTTGAAAAAAAGCGTGAGGGCCAAGACAATCCAACGTAAGGACAATTGGTCTCACCCTTGTCCCCCCCGACCAAAAGAAAAAAAAACGAAAACAAACCATATAGTAGCAAATTTTAAAGTTTAATAATGGATAAAATGAAGGACATTGATCATCCAACAACTTGCCTAGTGTGACTAAGATAAAATATTAGTATTAAATTATTGACTCTTCTTTTTTTAGACAAGGTTTTCCTCTGGTTCCCCAGACTGGAGTGCAGTGGCACCACCATAACTCACTGCAGCCTTGATCTCCTTGGGCAATCTTCTCAACTCAGCATCTCAAGTACCTGACACACATCATCTTGCCTGGTTAATTTTTATTTTTAATTTTTTTATTTTTTGTAGAGACCAGGTCTCACTATGTTGCCCAGGCTGGTCTTGAACTCCTGGGCTCAAGCAATCCTCCCACCTTGGCCTCTCAAAGTGCTGGGGTTGCAGGTATGAGTCAGTGTTCTCTGCCTGAGAGAACACTGAACACTGAGAGAATTTTAATACTAAGTAATTATTCATATGTACAGGCATAAAAAGCAAATTTCTTGTAACCTCACTAAATTACAGAATATGATAGGAGCAATATTCACATTATTCTAAAGGAAAGTGTAACCTAACATATATTTATGTTATAAAATATTATCTTTTCATAACATAAATTATAAAAAGACAAATTATCTTTGTATTTCAATGTACAGATATTCCTAAGCATGTAAGAATTAAAGACAGTTTTCTATGAGACCTCTAAAAAAAATAATTAACAATGAAATCCAGCTAAATCTGAGCAAGTTAAAAAGGATTCAGGATGAATAAGCTGTGATACAGAGTATTTGTGAGTACACATCTATCCTTAGAATTAAGATAAAATAACTATGTTTTGGAAGAGAATGTAAATATTATAAATTCTGAAATAGAATTAGAACCAAAAAATTTAATAGTTAGGAAAACAGTTTGAGGAAAGATTAAAGTACTAATTTTTAAAATATTTCAGAGCACAGTCAATTGATAACTACTACACTTGAAGTATTGTTAAAATAATGTTCTCTATTTTTTTCATAATGTTAAAATTATCTTAAAGAGCTGTTACCTCTTGGTTAAGAAACATTTATTTGAAATTTAGTAACTTCTAGAAATTTACATCACTATCTTTTTGTTCATTAAGTTGAAGAAGTATTATAAACCCTTAAAAAACTAGCAATATTGTGGATAGTATAAATTGATTAAATTAAAGAATTAATCTATTCTTCTATATATGTTTATGTAAGAAGAATTATCTGGCATAAGATTCACCTGATCATGATGATTATATTTGGGTAGTAATATTGCTTGGCTGTCTTCATTATAGTGGACTGTTTTGCTTGAATTTTAAAAAGGGACCATCATTTTTATGTGAAGAATTAAGTCATTAAGTTGCTAAACATTCAGATAAAAATGTTTTGGGGCAAAATTAAACTAAAAAATTGAAATAATTTACTTAGCTTAGTTATAGCCTGGGGAATTTGTATTTATCACTTAGGATATCATCGTTTCTTCAAATACATTTTTTAAAAGAATTCGACAATGTGTTAAACTAGAAATCAAAAGCCTTGCTGTAAATACTTAGGCATAATTTGTATTACAATAGCCTCATTTCTTACTTTCTTATCAAATATTTCAGTCCCATTGCAATGTAAACATTGATACAGGTCTTTGACCACACACATAGTTTTCTTATGATGAACAATGTTTTGTTGTAATATTTTACTGGTGTAATGTTTTACTAGAAACTTCACACCTTACAGAAACTATAATTTATAGTTACAGAATCTGTAATATATATAAAATATATATTCTACTATGAGTAATTCTACTGCTTAACCAAACGTACCTAGATGTTGTTAAAAGAAAAAAATTGGTATTTACTTAGAGGCATGTATGTATGATAAAGACATTGTACCATATCTTATTTTTTCCACGTTCTAGACCATAGCCCAATCTTTTGTTTTGCTTTGCTTTGTTTTGTTGAGACAGAGTCTTTCTCTGTCGCCCAGGCTGGAGTGCAATGACATGATCTCGGCTCACTGCAACCTCCACCTCCTGGGTTCAAGCAATTCTCCTGCCTCAGCCTCCCAAGTAACTGGGATTGCAGACATGCTGTCATGCCTAATTTTTTTTGTAGAGATGGGGTTTTACAGTGTTGTCAGGGCTGGTCTCAAACTCGTGATCTCAGGCAATCCACCTACCTCGGCCTCTGAGAGTGCTTGGATTACAGGTGTAAGCCACAGCACCCAGCCCATAGCCTATTCTTAAACTGGGGAGCTTGTTGGAGAGAGTTAGAAATTTTGGTGCCCTTTTCTGGGGAAGTCCCCTGGGTATCAATTTAAAGTTTCATATTTATTTTTGCATTCTTAGAAGGTAAATTGTTCTTTCTTAAACATTTAAATTTGTGGTTACAGTGATGTAATACACTAACAAATCATAGCAGAAAAACATGGAAACTGGCCTTCTGAAATGTTCATAGTTCAGCCAAAACTCTCAGGGACCATCCATTTCAATTTAGCTAATCCAGTCTGAAGAAGAGTTCACATATAGGTTTCATTAGAACTGAACATCAACTACTGCATTTGTTTCTAGACATGGTTAACTTTTCCACTTCTTTCAAACCTTGCTTTGATGTCAGTCTCTCGATGAGAGCTACCCTGACTAGCATATTTAATTCAAAAACCCATTACTCTGCTCTACTGGTTTGTTTTTCCACAATACTTATTACCATCTAATATACCATATAATTAACTTACTTATTGTGTTATCTCTATTACTAAGGGGAAAGATCTTTGTCAGGTTTTTGTTCATTGGTGTATTCCAGGAGCCTAGAGCACTTTCTCACACATAGTGGGCCCCATCACATACTTACATTTTGATGAATCAATTTCCATTATATTCAGTGTCTCCACTCCTGCTGAAAGGCAGTATAGTTCGCACTGTGGGCTCAAAGTTAGACTGCTTGAGTTCAGGTTCTAGTTCCACCACTTACAAGCTGTGTGAGTTGCACTGGATTATGTAATGCCAGAGCTTCAATTTTCTCACATATAAAAATGTTAATAATTCCATTACCTATTATGAGGATTAGAATAGCATGATGGGATGAATAATGCTCGATATATTAAGTGCCCCATAAATATTAATGCTTTCTCCTTAAGTTATCAACATATTCAAGCCTCTTATTTTGAAAACAAAACTTCTCGTGAGCTTTTTTAGGCATTACCTCATCTTCTGCCCTTCACAGACTAACTTCCTGAGAGAGTTGTTGCAAATTATTTATCTCTTATTTCTTTTTAGCCTGTTGCAGTCTGACTTTACCCCTAAGTTCACTCCACTCCAATTGCTTTGTTAAATGTTACTATCAATAATCATCCAATAATTGCTAAATCCAGTGATCATGTTTAAAGTCCTTGATCACTCTGTACTACCTACCATTGTTAGTCATGTTAACATTCTTGCAATTCTTTTCTTCCTTGATTTTTATGATGCCCTCCTTTCCTTGCCACATCTTGCTCTGCCCCTCATTTTCCTACCAACAAACATGGATCTTTCCACAGCTTGTAATACCTACTCTCCTTGGAACACCTATACTTTCTCTCTTAATTTTATTTACTCTCATAGTTTAAAACTGTCAGTCATATACTTATTACTTGCAAATCAGTGTCTTGAGCCAAAAGTATTGCCTGAACTTTAGCTGTCCATGTTTAGAAATCATCTGGATGTTTAACTCTGGGTGTCCCACAGGCATATAAACTTATTATGTCTAAAAATGAATTTATTTCTTCCTTTAACTTCCCAAACTTGCTTCCTGTCATGTATTCTTTACCATCCAACTAGTCTTCATTTTTTTGCCCATTTTGTCTCTGAAATATTTCTCAAATGTGGCCCACATCTCCCTTATGATCGCTGCGTAACTCAGGCCCTTATCATCTCCATTCTTTTCCAGTAACCTTGTCTCATTCATTGTGCCAACTTTGCTTTTAGTCTTCTCTTTTCTGACAGTCATGTTCTTAAAATACACATCTGACCACATTATTCCTCACTTTATAAAGCCCTTCAAAAATTTTCTAAGAAGTACAGAAAAAGGTTCAAGCTCATTTGTGTGATATTAATGGCCCACTATGATGTTTCCTATTTACATTTTCAATCTCATCTGTGTGATATTAATGGCCCACTACGATGTTTCCTATTTACCTTTTCAATCTCATCTTTACGCACTTGGAACTGCTTCTAGGTACCAGGACACAGAAAATTTTTAGAATTGTATCCTTGTATTCATGATGTTCTCTGTTCCTGCAAAGCTCTTCTGATCTTTCAGTGAGTGGCTAATTCCTCCTTTGTCTAGATTCATATATAGAATCAAGAAGACTTTTTTAACTCGAGGCTATAATGTGTGTCTTCTAGAATGTCCTAGAATGTGCAGTGCTTTTTGGCCCCATGAGCAAACAATAATGCATTTATTCATTAATTTATTCAATCAGTGAAACGTTTTTGAGTGCCTACTCTGTCTAGGAAACTGCCCTATTCAGAATAGAGGTAAAATCCTTTACTTATAAATTGCAGTATTTAGGACAGGAAGACAAATGTTAAATAAATCAGTATACAAATGTTTAATTTATGATAATCATGATAAATGCTACCAAGTTGGATTAAAAGGTGGCATCAGAGTATATAACAAGATAGATGTAGCTTAGTCTAGGTGATCAACGAGGATTTAGTTATGGAATTAATACTTGAGGTGCAAAATAGAGAAGAGATAGAGTGTATGTTTTTTAAGTAGAAGGAAAAATACGTGCAAAATCCCTGAGGTGGGAAGAAGAATAAAGTGTCTGAGGAACTAAAAGAAGGCCATTGAGACTAAAGAGCAGAGATGTGGCAGAAAAAGCATCATGAAACAACAAATTTATATTTTTATATTAAAACTTTTTCTCTACAAATAGACTATAAACTTTTAAAGGCAGGACTGGGTTGATTGATGTTTTAATTACTCCTACCTATTAGAATTAATTCTGGTCAATCTAAATAGAAGGCTTAAATTCGAATGATGTAAGTCAGAAATGTGGGAATGTCAATAAATGGGCAGGCTTCAAGTAGATGATCCACGTATCTAAAAGACTTGATGACGTGGATCATCAAACTTATCCAAGGAGGAAAAATGTAATTCTTCAAAAATTATTAGGTTGCTTTTGGAAAGAAAATAGGCTGGTAGGCCACCAAAAACAACAAATGTTCACATCACTTATCATGGTCCTGGACACATATCAGGAATGCAATGAAAGTTTTGTGGATTGAACTGTACTTCTGTGGCTCCTTACCCACCTTTAACATATCTTTAATGCACTACATTGTGATTACTTTGAGTCTGTCTCTTTTTTAAAGAAAGGACTGTATCTGATCGCACTTTGTATTCCCAGTACCTACCCCAGTACGTGGCAACTCCTTGTTGCCCAATAAATACTTTGTGAGGGAATGGGAAGTGACTATAAGCCCATGTGCACATCTGTTAAATAGTTCTGTAGTCTGACTGTGAATCTGGGTTCTTCATCACCACATTACCTTGTTTCCTCCCATTCCCATCATTGAATAGAGTGCCCAGTGAAAGTTTATAGCACAAATAAGTGGCAAAATGGTTGTTATTATACAGAGCTGGTTTTACATTCAATGCCTAAGTAAAATACTTTTTCACAATATTTCATCAAGTTTTAGTAACTGCTTAATTCTCATTTTTTCCACTATAAGCCTCTAATGAATCATGTAAGTGCCTTAGTTAAAAGAAATTGCCATGAGAAATTATGCATCATTTGTTTCTTCATAGAGTTTACTTTTTGGTATTTGATATGGTTTGGCTCTGTGTCCCCACCCAAATCTCATGTTAAGTTGTGATCCAGAGTATTTGAGGTGAGGCCTGGTGGGAGGTGATTGATTGGATCATGGGAGTGGTTTCTAATGTTTTAGCACCATCCCTCAAATGCTGTCTCATGATAAAGTTCTCATGAGATCTGGTTGTTTGAAAGTGTGTCCCCCTTCACGCGCTCTCTCTCTCTCTCTCTCTCTATTTCTCCCCTTCCCTCTCTCTCTCTCTCTCTCATGCTGGCCATGTGAAGATACATTTGCTTCTCCTTTGCCTTCTGCCATGATTGTAAGTTTCCTGAGGCCTCTTAAGCCATGCCTCCTGTGCAGCTTATGAAACTATAAGTCAATTAAACCTCTCTTCTTCACAAATTACCCAGTATCAGGTAGTTCGTTATAATAGTGTGAGAACAGTCTAATACAGTATTCTTGCTGCCAACTCTAAGTATCCTAAGGGGAAAAAGTTTAATTTGTTTCTGACTAATCTCCAAATGATTTTACTATAAAGACTAATGATGTGCATGCTACACTCCCTCATTTCATTGTGCTTTTACTCACACACACGTACACACATACACACACACCACACACACACACACACACGTACTTTTTCATGTACAAGGATTGTGACTGAGCAGCAGGAGAGAAAACAGGCGCTCCAAAACAAGTCCTTTCAAGAAAGTGACTTAGAAGGCTGAAGCTACAAATTTAACCTGAATTTGATTTCAATTTATTTGGTGGCACAAAAGGTGCTTTTCCTTCTTATTGTCTCCTTAACTTTAGATAGTTTTTTCTCTTGAGGACTCACGTGGCCTGCTTTGAACTGGTTTCAAATCCTGATTTTGCCATTAAATATGTGACTTGCTTCTTTTATTGCTTGTAAATGAAAGCTGATAATAAAAACCCAATAGTTTTCCTGAAAGAGATTAAATAGAATATAACATGTTAAAATGCGTAGCACAGTCCTGATACAAAGTAAGTACTTATTAAATAGTAGTTATTGGATTATTACCATTATTATTTGCTGCTTATTTCATATGCATAACTAAAATGCAAAAACATTTTGAACATGAAATGACTACACAGTCATACTAATACTTAATCTTGCATAAACATAATTTTAGTATTTAGATAGTTAAAATAATTAAAACATTTATCTACGTGATCTCTAAGGTATCTCTCCATTCTACTATCAACATTTCATAATTCTAAATTTATTGAGAACAAAAACAATGTTATTACTATAACTTAACATGATATGTTATACATTCTCTCTCTCTGTACATATATATACACACAAACACACACACATGACTTTTAATATGTGTATATCTATAAAAATAATGGCAAATACCACAATTACTTTTGCACCAACCTAATATGTGTGTGTGTATGTATAATGCATATACTATTAAATGACCCATTTGTAAATTATTTTGTAAGTTGCATTTTCAAGGTGAACTCACTAGAAGCCTGGATTTTTATCCTACCCTTCTGTTATATTAGCATCTTTCAATAACGATAAAACCTTAGATGTTTAGTTTTTAGAAACAACACAAAGCTGAAAAAAGGAACACATAACAACATGTGAATTTCAAAGAGGAAGTAGATTTGTAGGAATTTTATTAGAGAAGGTAAATACCAGAACAAATTGAGATTTGAAAATAACATACCATTAAACATATACATAAAATAGCTTTTAGATTCTCTAGGAACAAAAAGAAGGGCATTCCCAATTGCTTTGTTACAATGTCAGGATATTAGATTAAAAACAAAAACAAATGAAAAAGGAAAAAATCATATTTCTTTCACAGTTTTCTACAAGAAAAATTCTCTTCCAAGTGAGGATAAAATATGAATATTGTTAAAGACTCAAATCTAAGTTCAGTAATAAAATAGGAGAGCTTGTTACTTTAAATTTAGCTTTCTAGGCTCAGGAAAAAAGTGAAACACAAAGCAATAAAAGAATAGCAATTATGATCAACAAGCTATTAATGCCAACATATAAAGGTACAGGTGAAATAGATGAGGTGCCAGAAGACTGTAGGCAATCATGATGTTTATGAACAAGAAAGCACCAGAGTTTAGAAACTGTGAACCATAATTTCACCTGAATTTGAAGCAAAATCTATTACATATATCTCAGTAATCTAAAATGTAATCATTTCCTAGAAACAAGAGTAGGTTCATTAAAAGCAAATCACTTCCTCATAACTTTATTTCTACACTTTCATTATTCTATTAATTAATCAAAGTCATGCTGAAACCACATATATATCAGTAAGATATTTGGGAAATATCTCCTGAGATCTCTGTATTGACTGTGGAGAATAATAATTGGGTTGCGATATTAATACAATCAGGCAATTTATACACACACACACACACACACACACACACACACACACATTATATTTATATATGTTTTTGAGATGGGGTATCACTGTGTTGCCCAGGCTGGAGTGTAGTGGCCTGATCATGACTCACTGCTGCCTCTGCCTCCTGGGCTCAATTCATCCTTCCACCTCGGTCTCCCACGTAGCTGGGACTACAGGCACATACCACCAAGACCAGCTAATTGTTTTTGTGTTTTTTGTAGAGGCAAGGTTTTGCCATGTTGCCCAGGTAGCCTTGAACTTTTGAGCTCAAGCAATCTGCCCTCCTTGGCCTCCCAAAGTGCTGAGATTATAGGTATAAGCCACTGCACCCAGCCTTCTTCATAATTTTCATAATTTCAAAACTATACCTAAGAATCAGTGGATCTGATCTTTAGGTATATTTTAAAACTAACTATACCTAAAGATCCACTGATCTTTAGGTATAGTTAGTTTTAAAATTATGGGCTCTGGAGTAAACTATCTTAGTGGTTTGCTTCTTCTGTCTCAATATTTGCATCCTTAGATTTGTTTGATATTTTTTATTGATGATGTTAAGTGAAGTTTTATTAACGCCCCCAAACTGAAAAGATGTATGCAGGCATTGAATGGCAGTGTCAAAGCTGAAGAGATCCTGACAAGCCATTTAGATAGGTTGAAACCCTTCAAGATTAACTCTATCCGGGAAGAACCTAAGATCCAGTATTTAACTAATTAAAGTTGACTTCATACAGAAGAAAGGAAAAGGGTTAAAGGGTTTGTGTGAATCAAATCCATGGATTTAAAAAGGCAATAGGCTGTGAATGCCTAATGTGTTTGGCAGCTGATACAGTCCTTCCTGACCTTAAGAGAGCTATGACATATCCTCATCTGGAATGTAGTGCTCAGTTCTAAGAATCAGCTTTTGAGAGTCACCAACTGCCATAAGTAACAAGGATGTGGGCAGAAGCTCCAGGCGGGTAGATTTTACCTCAGTATAGAAAATAATTTTCTAATGGTTATTTTATTTTACTTTTTTATAAGAGATTGTGTCAAAAGTCCTTAATTCACTCCCTTTTATTTAAACTGTGTAAGTTGTTATTGAAAGACAGTCTGTTAAGACACACAGAAAGAATCCTTGCTTTGAGTATGAGTTTGGAGTAGATGTTCTTTATGTTCTCCCACACAATTCTAACCTTGCGTACTCTTCATTTGTCCATAATATTGCAAAATTTGCTTTTCAATTTATGTAAGTATTGATCTCCTTTTCTATTGTTGCTATTAAGCAGAATAAATATTTACACTAGGATGAGAAATATGAACTTGTTACTGGCCTATTTTGAATTCCTTTCTTATGTTGTCATCTTGAATTGTTCCATACAATATTGGTTGAAAGTGTCATAGAGGTAACCTGCAAATGGTACTGCTCAAACCAGGTTCCTGTTAAAGATGTCTCATTTTGGAGCTTTTGGAGTACAAGTGGGTTTTGGGTTGTTGTTTTTGTTTGTTTGTTTGTTTTCTGAGACAGATCTCACTCTGTTTCCCAGGCTAGAGTGCAGTGGTATGATCACGGCTCACTGCAGCCTCGACCTCGCCAACTCAGGTAATTCTCAAACCTCAGCCTCCTAAGTAACTGGGACTATTGGTGTGTGGCATGATGCTCAGCTAATTTTTTGTGTATTTGTAGAGATAAGATCTCATTATGTTGGCCAGGCTGGTCTTGAACCCCAAGGCTTAAGTGATCCTCCCACCTTGGCCTCCCAAAGTGCTGAGATTACAGGTGTGAGCCACCACTCATGGTACAGGGGTTTTTGGTTATGTGGATCAATTGTATAATGGTGAAGCCTGAGATTTTAGTGCACTTGACATCCGAGTAGTGTACATTGTACACAATATGTGTTTTTTAGTCCCTCAATCCCCTCACAGTCTCCCAATTCTGAGTCTCCAAAGTCCATTATTTCATTCTGTATGTCTTTGTGTACCCAAAGCTTAGCTCCTATTATAAGTGAGAACATACAGTATTTGTTTTTTTTTTCATTCCTGAGTTACTTCACTCAGAATAATGGCCTGTAGCTCCACCCAAGTCGCTGCAAAAGACATTATTTCATTTTTTTTACAACTGAGTAGTATTCCATGGTGTATACATACCACATTTTCTTCATCCACTCATTATTTGATGGGCACTTAGGTTGGTACTGTATCTTTGCAATTGTGACTTATGCAGCAGTAAACATATGCTTATGGGTGCTTTTTGATATATTCACTTCTTTTCCTTTCGGTAGATACCCAGTAGAGCGATTGCTAGGTCAAATGATAAATCTACTTTTAGTCTTTTGAGAATATTCCATACTGTTTTCCATAGAGGTTGTACTAGTTTACGTTCCCACCATCAGTTTATAAGCATTTGCTTTTCACCACATTCATACCAGCATGTATTTTTTTTTTTTTTTACTTTTTAATAGTGGTCATTCTTTCAGGAGTAAGGTGGTTTCTCATTGTGGTTTTAATTCACGTTTCCTTGATGATTAGTAATGTTGAGCATTTTTTAAAATAAATTTATTGGCTATTGGTATATCTTCTTTTGTGAGCTGCATATTCATGTGTTTTGCCCACTTTTTAATGGGATTATTTATTTTTTTTCTTGATGATTTGTTTGAGTTCCTTGTAGATTCTGGATATTGGTCCTTTGTTGGATGCATAGTTTGCAAATATTTTCTCCCATTTCATGGGTGTTCTATTTACTTTGATGATTATTTCTTTTGCTGTGCAGAAGCTTTTTAGTTTAAATAGGTCCAATTTATTCATTTTTGTTTTTGTTGCATTTGCTTTTGGGGTCTGAGTCATGACTTCTTTCCCTAGGTCAATGTCCAACAGAGTTTTTCCTATGTTATCTTCTAGAATGAAGACTCTGATCCATCTTGAGTTGCTTTTTATATATGGTGAGAGCTATGGACTTAGTTTTATTTCTCTACATGTGGCTTGCCGGTTTTCCCAGCATCATTTATTGAATAGGGTGTCTTATCCCTAGTTTATGTTTTTGTATGCTTTGTTCAAAGATCATTTGGTTGTAAGTAATTGGCTTTATTTCCGGTTCTCCATTCTGTTCCATTGGTCTAGGTGTATACTTTTATACCAGTACCATGTTGTTTTGGTAACTATAGCCTTGCAGAATAATTTGAATTCAAGTAATGTGATACCTCCAGATTTGTTCACTTTGCATAGGATTACTTTGGCTCTTCAGACTCCTTTTTGGTTGCATATGAATTTTAAGGTTGTTGTTTTCTAATTCTGTGTGAAATGATGTTGATATTTTTATAGGAATTGCATTGGATGTGTTTTAATCTAAGGTTCTCCACAATTTTAAAAAATGGAATATGTCATTGACATTAGATATGAACTTTATATGAAGCACTTCTCTTAGTAAAAATTGTCCTAGGCCAGACGCAGTGGCTCAGGCCTGTAATCCTAGCACTTTGGGAGGCTGAGGTGGGTGGATCACTTGAGGTCAGGAGTTCGAGACCAGCCTGGCCAACATGGTGAAAACCCATCTCTACTAAACATACAAAAATTAACTGGGTGTGGTTGTGGGCACCTGTAATCCCAGCTACTGGGGAGGCTGAGACAGGAGAATTTCTGGAACCCAGGAGGCGGAGGTTGCAGTGACCCAAGATCACACCATTGCACTCCAGCCTGGGCTGATAACAGCAATACTCTGTCTTTAAAAAAAAAAATGTCCAAAATGTAGCCACTTTTGATATATAAACTGTATGAGCTAAGAAAATGCAATCAATAAGAAAAAAAAAAAGAAAAAATTATCATAGTAGACCAAAGGGGTCATAAAACATATGTTCTTTCATGTGCTAATATAATTGCCCTTTACCCAGCAACAAAATGTTGTCATGTTTGCTTCCTCCCCCAAATTGAAAACCTCTGAATGTTTATTCTGCTTTTGGAAGCTTTATAGTGCTTAAAGTTTAATTTATAACGTATTTATCTGTATTTTCGGATATAATGTGTGGTTATTTCACACATATGTTTGGATCCCATTTTGCCAACTATTTTGTGAACTTTTGGTAATCTGGGTCAGTCACACTTTTTCCTTTTCTATCGATGTGACTCCTCTTCCACTTACCTGTCAGTATATATTGTATTTAACACATCTTACCCATGTTGAATTGTGATAATTGAATTATGTAATTGTATTCACTGAGGAAGATTTTCTGGAATAGAATAGAAAGTATGACTCCTTTTTTCTTTTAGCCTACTAATTTGGTACAATTTCAATTAAAAAAAAAAGAAGAAATTCTTCTTGATCTTTGTTCAATGAAGTTCGAGAATGTATTATTTCATGTCATGTCACAGATAGATATGAAAAATGAGTGACTTAGAGTCTCCGGAAAGCAGAGACTGTGAAAAGGATTTGGATGGAAGTACTTTATCTGGGATGGAATTTCAGAAAGTGAGAATAACTGAAAGAATGACTAAAGAAAAGGCTGATTAACAAGGTCATTGTTGTGAAATGAAAGTTTAACTTTGTTGGGACCTCCTGAGATGCATCTTGCCTGCCTTGCTAGAGCTACCCACCTGAAGAACAGGGGGATGAAGTTTTCACTCGCTGGCTTCAGTCCTCTATTGGTTGTGAACTTTCCCCCAGGAGTATTAACTTAACCTGCATTTGATTCTCCTAGAGTCAGAGAGTGCTCTAGGGAGAAAGAGGAAAGATGTGTGTGGTGTGAGGTGGAATGCAGTGAACAAGAACATCTTAGTCTTTTGCTACAATAGCAGAATTTTAATGCCTTATACCTTGGTCTGGAATGTTGTGTTCAGTTCTGTGCATCAGCTTTTAAGAGGTGGCATCAAGTCATGAGACAAACAGGAAAATGTGGTACTGAAACCTGGTCACCTTAAAAAGTACAGGGAAACTGGAGGTATTAGTTTTAAGAAAAGGACAGAAAATGAGATAGGTTCAGTCAACTAGAGATGATTGAGAGCCTTTCTGGAATTGTTTACTGCAGCTATTTCTGAAACCACGGGTGGGCTGATGGGATGTGATGCAGGGCATCTGAAACATCTGCTACAATAAGTAATCCTTAAGAAACTTGAACAAGAATATTTGTTTAAAAACTTTCTCCTTAATCTTAAAAATATGTATGCAACTCCAAACAATGAGCAGTCAGAATTTTTTTTTAATTGACTATTAAAAGATAATGGCCAAATATTAGAAAAGCAAAAGAACACAAACTCAGCATTTTTTTTGTCAGTTCACTATTCACAGAGTTATATTTAGATAAATGCAAAATGCATTTGGTCAACCACTTCATATTCAAATTCATGTGTGTGGAAGTAAATTTGATCCATCTGTTCCTGAATTATTTTCCTAAACCACCAACATTTTATTTTACAAGAACAGATTTCCAAAGAGTCTTGTGATACCCCCAACCTCCTGCCAAACTCCTCAAAAGGTCTGAAATATGGTTATTATATAATGACCTCAAAATACTGCTTTAAAAAACTTTAATTAGAAAAATAACAAGCAAAAGGATATCTGATTTATCTGCCATAATGTCATATATGCTGAAATCGAGCATAAAACATGACAAAAATAGGAGAAACCTCTATAACGTATCAACGTTTTTTTTTTTTTAACCACATATACGTCCAGACATGGTATGATATAAATAATCTATCTAAACGGCAAGCCATGTGTAAGCAGTTTATACATGTGCTACTCATGTAAACGTGGAATAGCTGACCCAGGACAACTTCATGCCTCCTCTGAAGAATGACTTAAGTTGTATAGGTTACCATGAGGTTCCCCCTCCAACCCTTGGCTTCTTCTGTGTCTTTTTACGGGCCTCTGCCCTGCAGTCTACTCTTTATTTGTTGCTGTTACTCAGAGTGGCTATGCTGGCCCTCTGCTTCTCTAGTCCTCCACCCTCTTCCCGGTCATTCTCATCCTCTCTCATGGCTTTATTGACCACCTAGATGGTGAAGACCCCCAAATCTCTGTCTTCAGCCCTACTTTCACTCCTGAGAGCAACTATTTCTGAATTCTACCCACTTGGATAATCAGTAAATACCACAATATAAACAATTTCATGAACTTAAAATCTAAGCCAGAAAGTGGATATGTTTGACTCACTTTTTCTGCCACCTGTTCTCCTGCACTCACCCACATTGAGTCAGTGTGCAAATTCAGTCCATTCTTTCTCTTAAGCATCTCTCTCATCTCGTTCAACCTTCATCATCAATCACCTGAATAACTGCAATGTCTGCCTAACTGAGATACCTGTATCTAGGATGGACTCCGCCAATGAATTATTCACATAACTGTCAGAATGATCTTTCTGCAAAAGAAATCTGATCATGCCTCATTCTGCTTAAAACCCTTCATTGGTTTTCCATCACTTTTGGAATAAACTACAAACTTCTTAATACAGTTTCAAATCCCAAAATCATCTAGTCTTACTAAGTCTTCAACCTCTTCTCTCTGAACTTACCCTTGGCATTCTGTAGTCCAAATATTTAAGTTTTTTGTAATCTCTAAAAAAGTCGTGCTCTCTCACACCTCAGGGACATTTCCACAAGATGTTTTGTCTGCTGAAAATCTTTTCTCATCTCCAGTCTTACCCAACCCAACCTCCTTGCCCACTCACCTTTGCTGGCCATCTCAGCAGCAAGCTTATAAATATTTATTTCCCTTAAGGAAAAAATGATACGATAGATGGCCTTGATATATGCTTCCCCCACACTCTGTGCTTCCTCTGTTGCAGCCCTTATTTATTACACTATACTGTGGTTGCTTTATAATCATCTTCCTTTTCCAATAGTTTAAACTCCCCAGGAGGGCTGGACCTCAGTTCCTAAAAAGATGCATAGCACAGAGTATATATGCAACAAATTATTGTTAAAATATTGGGCATATTTTGATCCATAGTGGCAGACAACCTTACATATAAGACACAGACTATCACAGGTGTCAATCTACAACCTGCATTTAAATGCATTTTTATTCTATTTTTCTCTTGAATCACCATTATAAGAAAAGAAATGGTTTAGTTTAAGGCTTATACAAAGATAAAGCTACTGTTCCTACATCTTTCTGTCTCTCTATCTATAGATATACATATATTCTGTTTTCCTATCTGAACTTGGTGCCAAACATACTGAGCTGGTATTTTGTTACAGGTCTGTCCTTTCACAGTTCTTCTATATAGCTACTATAAATAATTGTATTTTAGAACATACTGTGCAACCCTCAAGTAAATTACATTTGAGACAAGAAAATAGAGAAGCTGCATGAAGGCTAAGATTTCTAGGAAAGGTAAAAATATCAAGAGTTGCAAACAGAATCCAATTATATAGATATTTAATCCTTCCATCTTTAAAACTAAATAAATAAAGCATTGCCTTTTTTAGGCATGTTATTTAGGATGAGAGGCAAATGTTTATTTCAGATGATCAAGTGACAAAAGGTAATTTCTATGTTTTTCAAGTTGATAAAAAGTTATGAAAACTGAAATAGAATTTTAAGAATATTGACCTCTCTCTTAGTAACAACAACAGCAGAAAAACTTCCATTGATGATAGGATGCTTTCAGCTGATTAAGCCATGAAAAGATGACCACTTTTTAAAATAAGCTTTCATATATATTTAATGTGTACGGTAATGTCTTTTGATCTTAAGAATAAATTTTCTATCTATAACTAAAAAGGAAAAGTTTGCCTCTTGTTATACAGAATTCTAGTTAAAGAGAATGTTGCTTTATTTTATGTTATTTTTATAATGGTTGGTTTACTCATAATAGTGATACTCAGATACAATTATTTTGAAATTCGCAATGGTTATATCTACACAGTTCAAAATATAGAAGGGTTTGGAAAAAAAATAGATTATTCATCCATGGAGGATATAAAATAGCATAATTATAAAATAAGAATATGACTTACGTGAGCAATTCTGTGATTTGGCAATTTGATCAAAGTAGAAAAGCTTCAAAATTGTCAAATGTTCAATCACTTGGTTTTATAAGAATACATTGAAACCTAACTTTATTTTATTTTATCTTTTGCTGTATGTATATTTAAAGTTTACAACATGATGTTTTGATATACTTACCTTAATATACATATACATAGTGAAGTATCCACTACAGTCAAGCAAATTAACAAACCAAACATCTCATATAGTTACTTTTTCTTTCTTTCCCCTCCCTCCCTCCCTCCCTCCCTCCCTCCCTCCCTCCCTCCCTCCCTCCCTCCTTCTCTCCCTGCCTCCCTTCCTTTCTTCCTCCTTCCTTTTCTTCTTCATTTCATGGTAAGAGTACCTAAAATCTGCTCTATCAGTAAATTACCAGTGTGAATACATTATTAACCATACACCTCCTGTTGCACATTAGTTCTCTAGACTTATTTATCCTATATAACTGCAACTTTGTACTTTGACCTATATCCTCCCATTCCCTCTGCCCTTACTCTGTCCATAGTAACCACTGTTCTGCTCTCTGTAAAACCCAATGTTAAACATCACTTTGTGCAATAGGAGAAGATGGCCAAATAGAAACAGCTCTGGAGTGCAGTTCCCAGCAAGAACAAAGCAGAGTGTGAGTGATCACCACATTTCCAAATGAGTTATTACTGCCCAGACCAGGAGATTCCCTGGCTGAAAAGTGCCACAAGTTTCCACCATGGCTGTTTCATCCTGTGCAGTGGGTCTCCACAAAAAACTCACACAAATCTGGGTGGCTGTTTCCATGGGTGCCTGGAATGCCTGGGAGACAGAGCCGCCCATTAAACTGAAAAAAAGGGGGGGCTGAAACAGGGAGCCAGGTGATGTAACTCAGCTGGTCTCACCCCCACAAAGACCAGCAATATGAAACACTCTGGACTGAGAGTTTCGCAGCAAGGACAGCTGGACCTGGTATGGTCCAGCTCTGTGGGGGGAAGGGCATCCACCACTACTGAGGCAGACCACCATTGCCGAGGCAATCTGCCATTACCAATGCAGTTTCCATTACAGAGGCAGTCTGCCATTACGGAGGCTGACTGCCATTACTGTGGCAGTTCTAACTATACTTCTATAAACAAAGCCACAAGGAAGTTCACACAGCAGCTGGGCAGAGCCCATGGCAGCTCAGCAACACCTCTGCTGGCAGACTGTGACTAGGCTACCTCCTTGCTGGGCAGGGCATCTCTGAAAAAAGGCAGCAGAGCATCAGGAACTTATAAATAAAGCCCCACCTTCCCAGGTCAGAGCACCTGGGAAAAAAGGTGGTTATGAGTTCTGCTGCAGCAGACTCAAATGTACCTGCCCAGCAGCTCTGAATGAAACAACGGAGCTCACAGCTCAGCACTTGAGCTCCTATGAGGGAGAGACTGTCTCCTCAAGCAGCTCCCTGAACCCCCATATATCCAAAGAGATACCTCATAAAGGAGAGCTTAGGCTGACATCTGGCGGGTACCCTTCTGGGACAAAGATAACAGAAGAAGAAACTGGCAGCAACCCTTACTATTCGGCAGCTGCCTCAGGTGATCCCCAGGCAAGCAGGGTCTGGAGTGGACCTCCAGCAGTCCTGCAGCAGAGGGGCCTGACTGTTAGAAGGAAAACTAAATATCAGAAAGAAGTAACTTCATCAACAACAAAAAAGACATCCACTCAGTGACCCCATCTGAAAGTCACCAACTACAAAGACCACAGGTAGATAAATGCACAAAGATGGGAAGAAACCAGTGAAAAAAGGATGAAAACACCCAAAACCAGAATGTGTCTCCTCCTCCAAGGGATTACAACTCCTCACCAGCAAGAGAACAAAACTCAAAACTGGAAGGAGAATGAGTCTGATGAATTGACAGAAACAGGCTTCAGAAGGTGGGTAATAACAAACTTCTCTGAGCTAAAAAGACATGTTCTAATCCAATGCAAAGAAACTAACAACCTTGAAAAAAGGTTTGAAAAAATGCTAATGAGATACACAGCTTAGAGAAGAATATAAATTACTTGATGGAGCTGAAAAACACCACACGAGAACTTCGAGAAGTATACACAAGTTTCAATAGGCAAATCAACCAAGCAGAAGAAAGGATATCAGAGACTGAAGATCAATTCAATAAAATAAAATGAGAAGGCAAGAATAGAGAAAAAAGAGTGAAAAGAAATGAACAAAGCCTCCAAGAAATATGGGAGTATGTGAAAAGACCTAATCTATGTTTTATAGGTATACCTGAATGTGACGGAGAGAATGAATCCAAGCTAGAAAACGCTCTTCAGGATATTATCCAGGAGAACTTCCCCAACCTAGGAAGGCAGGGAATATTCAAGTTCAGGAAATACAGAGAACACCACAAAGATATTCCTCAAGAAGAGCAACCCCAAGACACATAATCACCAATTCACCAGGGTTGAAATGAAGGAAAAAAATGCTAAGGGCAGCCAGTTAGAAAGGTCGGGTTACCCACAAAGGGAAGCCCATAAGACTCACAGTGGATCTCTCAGCAGAAACCCTACAAGCCAGAAGAGGCTGATGACTATATTCAACATCCTTAAAGAAAAGAACTTTCAATGTAGAATTTCATATCCAGCCAAACTAAGCTTCATAAGTGAAGGAGAAATAAAATCCTTTACAAACAAGCAATTGCTGAGAGATTTCATTACCACCAGGCCTGTCTTACAAGACCTCCTAAAAGAAGCACCAAACAAGGAAGAGAGCAACCAGTAGCAGCCACTCCAAAAACATACCAGATAGTAAAGAGCATTGACACAGTAAATAAACTACATCAACTAATGGGAAAAACAACCAGCTAGCATCAAAATGGCAGGATCAAATTCACACATAACAATAATAACCTTAAATGGAAATGGGCTAAATGCCCCAATCAAAAGACACAGACTGGCAAATTGGATAAAATGTCAAAACCCATCCATGTGCTATATCCAGGAAACCCATCTCACAATCTCACATGCAAGGACACATATAGACTCAAAATAAAGGGATGGAAAAAGATTTACCAAGCAAATGGAGAGAAAAAAAAAAAAAAAAAAAAAAAGAAAAAAACCAGGAGTTGCAATCCTAGTCTCTGATAAAATAGACTTTAAACCAACAAAGGTCAAAAGAGACAAAGAAGGGCATTACATAATGGTAAAAGGATCAATACAACAAGAAGAGCTAATGATCCTAAATATATATGCACCCAATATAGGAGAACTCAGATACATAAAGCAAGTTCTTAATGACCCGCAAAGAGACTTAGGCTCCCACACAATAATAGTGGGAGACTGTATAACACTCCACTGTCAATATTAGACAGATCAATGAGACAGAAAATTAACAAGGATATCCAGCATTTGAACTCAGATCTGGACCAAGCAAACCTAATAGACATCTGCAGAACTCTCCACTTCAAATCTACAAAATATCGATTCATCTCAGCACCACATCACACCTACTCTAAAATTGACCACATAATTGGAAGTAAATCACTCCTCAGCAAATGCAAAAGAACAACAGGACAATCAAATTAGAACTCAGAATTAAGAAACTAACTCAGAACCACACAACTTCATGGAAACTGAACAACTAGCTCCTGAATGTTGACTGGAGAAACAATTAAATGAAGGCAGAAATAAAGATGTTCTTCAAAACCAACGAGAATGAAGACACAACGTACCAGAATGTCTGGGATACACTTAAAGCACTGTCTAGAGGAACATTTATAGTGACAAATGCCCACATAAGAAGCAAGGAAAGATCTAATATCGACACCCTATCATCAAAATTGAAAGAGCTAGCGGAGCAAGAACAAAACTCAAAAGCTAGCAGAAGACAAGAAATAACAAAGATCAGAGCAGAACTGAAGGAGATAGAGACACAAAAAACCATTCAAAAATATCAATAAATCCAGGAGCTGGTATTTTGAAAAGACCAACAAAATAGACAGACCACTAGACAGATTAGTAAAAAAGAAAAGAGAAGAATCAAATAGATGCAATAAAAAAAAACGATAAAGGGGATATCGCCACCAATTCCACAGAAATACAAACTAACACCAGAGATTACTACAAACGACTTTGTGCACATAAACCAGTAAACCTGGAAGAAATGGATAAATTCCTGGACACTTGCACCCTCCCAAGCCCAAACCATGAAGAAGTTGAATAGACCAATAACAAAGACTGAAGTTGAGGCAGCAATTAACAGCCTGCCAACCAAGAAAAAAGCCCAGGTCCAGATGGGTTCACAGCTGAATTCTACCAGACATACAAACAGGAGGTGGTACCACTTCTTCTGAAACTATTCCAAACAATCCAAAAAGAGGGAATCCTTCCCAAATCATTTAATGAGACCAACATCATCCTGATACCAAAACCTAGCAGAGACTCAACCAAAAAAAAAAATATGAGGCCAATATCCATGATGAACATAGATGCAAAAATCTTCAATAAAATACTGGAAAAACGGATTGTCATGGCACATCAAAAAGCTTAGCCATCACAATCAAGTGAGCTTCATCCTATGGATGCAAGGCTGGTTCAACATATGCAAGTCTATAAACATAATCCACCACATAAACAGAACCAAAGTCTAAAACCACATGATTATCTCAATAGATGCAGAGAAAGCCTTCAACAAAATTCAACAGCCCTTTATGCTAAAAACTCCCAATAAAATAGGTATCAATGGAACGTATCTCAAAATAACAAAAGCTAATTATGACAAACCCACAGCCAATATCATACCGAATGGGCAAAAACTGGAAGCATTCCCTTTGAAATCTGGCACTAGACAATGATGCCCTCTCTCTCACCACTCCTATTCAATATAGTATTGGAAGTTATAGTCAGAGCAATCAGGCAAGAAAAAGAAATAAAGGGTATTCAATTAGGAAAGGAGGAAGTCAAATTGTCTCTATTTGCAGATGACATGAATGTATATTTACAAGACCCCATTGTCTCAGCCCAAAATCACCTGAAACTAATAAGCAACTTCAGCAAAGTCTCAAGATACAAAATCAATGTGCAGAAATGAAAAGCATTCCTATACACCAATAAGAGACTTAAAGAAAGCCAAATCAAGAACTAACTGCCATTCACAATGGCTATAAAGACAATAAAATATTTAGGAATACAACTAACAAAGGATGTAAAGGACCTCTTCAAGGAGAACTACAAATCACTACTCAAGGAAATAAGGGAGCACACAAACAGACGGAAATACATTCCATGCTCATAGGAAGAATTAATATTGTGAAAATGGTTATACTACCCAAAGTAATTTATAGATTCAATGGTATCCCCATCAAGCTACCTATGACCCTCTTTACAGAAGTGGAAAAAAAAACCACCTTAAATTTCATATGGAACCAAAAGAGACCCACATAGCCAATACAATTATAAAAGAACAATTCTAAAAGAGCCCACATAGCCAATACAATTCTAAACAGAACAAAGCTGGAGGCATCATGCTACCTGACTTCAAAGTATACTACAAGGCTACAGTAATCAAAACAGCACACTACTGGTACCAAAACAGAGATATAGACCAATGGAACAGAACAGAGGCCTCAGAGGAAACGCCTCACATCTACAACCATCTGACCTTTGGCAAACCTGACAAAAACAAGCAACGGGGAAAGGATTCCCTGTTTAATCAATGGTGTTGGGAAAACTGGCTAGCCATGTACAGAAAGCAGAAACTGGAGCCCTTCCTGATACCTTACACTAAAATTAACTCCAGATGGATTAGAGACTTAAACATAAGACCTAACACCATAAAAACCCTAGAAAAAAACCTAGGTAATACCAATCAGGACATAGGCATAGGCAAGGACTTCATGAATAAAACACCAAAAGCATTGGCGACAAAAGCCAAAATAGACAAATGGGATCTAATTAAACTCCAGAGCTTCTGCACAGCAAAAGAAACAGTCATTAGAGTGAACTGGCAACCAACAGAATGGGAAAAAGTTTTTGCAATCTACCCATCTGACAAAGGGCTAATATCCAGAATCTACAAAGAACTAAAACAGATTTACAAGAAAACAAACAAACAAACCCATTTAAAAGTGGGCAAAGGACATGAACAGTCACATTTCAGAAGAAATATATGAGGCCAACAAACAGGAAAAAAATCTTATCATCACTGGTCATTAGAGAAATGCAAATCAAATCACATTGAGATACCATCTCACACCAGTTAGAATGTGATCATTAAAACATCTGGAGACAACAGATGCTGGAGAGGATGTGGAGAAATAGAAACATTTTTACACTGTTGGTGGGAGTGTAAATTTGTTCAACCATTGTGGAGACAGTGCAGCGATTCCTCAAGGACCTAGAAATACAAATTCCATTTGACCCAGCAATACCATTACTGGTTATATATCCAAAGGATTGTAAGTATTATAAAGACACATGCACACATATGTTCATTGAGGCACTGTTTACAATAGCAAAGACCTGGAACCAACCCAAATGCCCATTGATGATAGACTGGACAAGGAAAATGTGGTGCATATACACCATGGAATACTATGTAGCCACAAAAAATTATGAGTTTGTGTCCTTTGTAGGGACATGGATGAATCTGGAAACCATAATTCTTAGCAAACTGACACAAGAACAGAAAATCAAACAGTGCATGTTCTCACTCATTGGTGGATGTTGAACAATGAGAACACATGGACACAGGGAGGGGAGCATCACACATTGGGGTCTGTTGGGAGGGACTAGGGAAGGGATAGCGGGGGGTGGGGAGGTTGGGGAGGGATAACATGGGGAGAAATGCCAGATATAGGTGACAGGGTGGATGGAGGCAGTGAACCACATTGTCATGTATGTACCTATGTGACAATCTTGTACGTTCTGCACATGTACTCCAGAATCTAAAGTGCAATAAACTATATATATATACATACACACACACATACAGAGAGAGAGAGAAACAAAAACAAACATAACTTTGCTTTTGTTTGTATGCATGAATGATAATCCCTAAATTAGTCATAGAAAAATATTAACTAGCAATTCAAAGGCGAGGTGGCTCATGCCTGTAATCCCAGAACTTTGGGAGGCTGAGGTGGGTGGATCTCCTGAGGTCCAAAGTTGGAGATCAGCCTGACCAAAATGGAGAAACCCCATCTCTACTTAAAAAAAAAACAACAATAATTCGTTGGGCGTGGTGGAGCACACCTGTAGTCCCAGCTACTCGAGAGGCTGAGGCAGGAGAATTGCTTGAACCTGGGAGGCAGAAGTTGGAGTGAGCCAAGATCACAACACTGCACTCCAACCTGGGTACAGAGCGAGACTCTGTTAAGGAAGGAAGGCAGAAAGGAAGGGAGAGAGGGAGGGAGGGAGGGAGGGAGGGAGGGAAAGAAAAAAATGAAAGAAAGAGAGAGAAGAGGGAGCGAGGGACAGAAAGAAAGACATTGATAATAATTTTAAGTTGAACATTCATGACAAGTAATTAAATGTACAATATAAAAGAAAATATTTTAGAAGTCTATCTTTATATTTCATTATCTTCTCTAGAAATGAAAAACTATTACATGTACTCTGGCTAATACCAGTCACAAAGCAGATTTAGTAAGTCACTGTCAATGTTAGCAATCTATGTGGAAAAAAAAGAATATTTCTGAAGTGCAAAGATAATTAAATATTTCAAATAGTGGTAAGCAGCTAATTTTATCCTAATTCCAGCGCCTCTCAGAACCATCGTTGAAGTGAATGTTCTCAAAATTTCCTGTCATCATCATTCAAATTGTTAATCTTTGAATAATTTTCTCATGCTCACCTCAATTATTTCCCCTACTTTTACTTGTTAAGAAATTGGTCATAAGACTTTATTTGGGGACTCTCATGAGAATACTTTTGTGGTATCTTAGGTAGAAAAATGAAATATTAGTGCTTTAAAATGATTGCCACCTAAATTATTCAAATCCTATTTAAAAGAATTTACAGGCCGCGCACAGTGGCTCAAGCCCGCAATCCCAGCACTTTGGGAGGCCGAGGCAGGCAGATCATGAGGTCAAGAGATCGAGACCATCTTGGCCAACATGGTGAAAACCCGTCTCTACTAAAAATACAAAAATTAGCTGGGCAGGGTGGCTTGCGCCTGTAGTCCCAGCTACTCAGGAGGCTGAGGCAGGAGAATCGCTTGAACCAGGGAGGCGGAGGTTGCAGTGAGCTGAGATTGTGCCACTGCACTCCAGCCTGGTGCCTGGAGACAGAGTGAGACTCTGTATCAAAAAAAAAAAAAAAAAAAAAAGGCACTTTGGGAGGCCGAGGCGGGTGGATCACGAGGTCAAGAGATTGAGACCATCCTGGTCAACATGGTGAAACCCCGTCTCTACTAAAAATACAAAAAATTAGCTGGGTACGGTGGCACGTGCCTGTAATCCCAGCTACTCAGGAGGCTGAGGCAGGAGAATTGCCAGAACCTAGGAGGCGGAGCTTGTGGTGAGCCGAGATCGCGCCATTGCACTCCAGCCTGGGTAACGAGCGAAACTCCGTCTCAAAAAAAAAAAAAAAAAAAAAAGAATTTACAGATCAAAATGCAAAATGACATAAAATATATTATTGGGAAGGGATATAATGCACATTAATCACTTCATTAGTGTTCCAGCATTGCCTAAAACAGCTGATAATTATTTCTAGTCTATAGTTATGTAATCTATGTTTTACAATCAGTTCTCTAGGTAATTCTCTCAAAAGAAGATACATTTTTTAAAAAAACTAGAATTACTGGAATAAGTATGCTGTTTAAACTGATGTCATCCCCAAAGAAAACCCATCCATTAAATAAATAACTTATTTTTCTGGAGCAAAGGTGGCAAATTCAAACTCCAAGAAGGCAGAAAAACACACCAATGATTGAAAATCGCAACTGATAAGATGATGCAATAGTTCTTTGGCTCTCATATAAAATGGGTGTGTGGTAAGACAAAATATGTCTTATAAGAGAAATTCAGTTCATAAAAATTGAGAATACTAATGAAAAGCAGACTCTTGAGGTTCAAATAATCTGCTTTTTCTGCTCTTCTTTTACTATGCTTGGAAGTGGCAGCAGAAATTATGAAATATAAGCAGAAAGCTAGTTTGGAAGATTTTCAGCCTGAATCATGAGACAATTACTGGTTGAGAGTTCTTTTTGAATAAATCAACATAATCCATCTTATGTTTTCTTTGTCATTTCCACCACTATTTCCACAGAGAATATCTTATACCAGGTTCTTACTGGCATCTTCTAAAAAGACTCATTTTAGGGGATTCAGAGAGATAAAAATCTAATAAGTAATGAGGTTGTGTTCCTACTTTCATCAGTTAAAATGGAAAGCTATAAATAATATTGAAAGAAAAATACAGCTGTGTGAATCTTGGCATAGCAGGGTAAAACTATTCTTACCATTTTCTTCTTTCCCCCACATTCCCCTTTCTAGTGCATATAAATTTATTGTTCTGGTGGTTTCAATTTGGGTCCCAGTTTTGACTAACTCTAAGAACTCAAAGAAAAACACAACTGAAACCACTGCCTGGTGACTTAGCATGAAGCCCCAAATGACAGGCCTTCAGCAGAGCCTAGCGAAGGACTTATAAACAGAGCTCATTTTGGAAAGGAGGAGAGTTTGATAAGTCAGGAAGACAGGCTTCACTATAGCTGGCTTAGGAGATTGGCATAGCCCTACTACATTTAGCCCTACTAAAAATAAATCATAATTCTAGTCCTCTACTATAGGTAAGAAATACATGATAGGTTTCTCTGGCACTTTGAACAGATTGATTCTATGCTAGAATGCTAATAACACAAGGAAATGGCAAATATACATGCAAAATGAAGTTGAGCTGTGTATAACAATTTCTTTCATTTGTCTTTGATTTATTTCCATTCAATTCTGAAGGCTCATGGGTCACTGATTGTTTTGAATTAGTAGATCTAAAGCCTTCTATGGAAGTTTTGTCTGTGTGCGGTCCTTGCATTGTTCAACTGTAGATGACCTAGTCAATAGTTATAATTCAAAGGTCTCTGTAAAGGAGATTCTACCTTCAAACATGTTAGATACAGTCTACTGCTGTACCACCCTGAAAGTACCCCATCTCATTTGATCTTGGAAGCTAAGCAGGGTTGGGGCTGGTGAGTAGTTGGATGGGAAACATGTTAGATACAAAAATGTAGAATATGCCGAAATGTGATAATTAAGATTTCACTGTGGTTTTCAGAGATCTGATGGTAAATTCCTTCTGAGACTGTCAAAGGTAGCACCAATGTCTTTATGATTAAACCTCTAGGGCAGGCCGGGTGCAGAGGCTCACGCATAATCCCAGCACTTTAGGAGGCCGAGGAGGGCAGATCACATGGAGTCATGAGTTCAAGACCAGCCTGGCCAACATGGTGAAACTCAGTCTCTGCTAATACAGAAGTTAGCTGGGCGTGGTGGCGGACACCTGTAATCCTAGCTACTCAGGAGGCAGAGGCAGGAGAATCGCTTGAACCTGAGAAGAGGAGGTTGCAGTGAGCCAAGATCATGCACTGCACTCCAGGCTGGTTGACAAAATAAGATTCCATTAAAAAAAAAAAAAAAAAGAACAAACAAAAAACTCTCTAGGGCACCTCGAAAAGAGGACCATAAATTGTTTTTCTCTGTTGCTACTTCTCTACAGAATTATTTATTTCCCACAAAATAATGCAGAAAAAGATTACACGCAAAATCTAATGAAAATATACTAAGGTTTTGAAAAGTGTCCCAGTTTGTAGCCTTGGCTGAATATAATCCCTTGGCTGCAAACTGGGATGTTATTCAACTTATTATTACACAGAGGGGTGGAACATAAAACTGAGAAATATGCTGAGCTTTCTTTCAGTCCTCCAAACATGAATGGGTTTACCTTTTCCTCTGCAACGCAGAATAGCAAATTGATCATGTATTCCAATAATAAATTGTGCTAGAAAAGTCCATATTTTAGTTTTATTATGATTCCATTTACCTCTGATTTGTGTATTTTATAGGCCTTTCAACTAATGGTCTGTGTTTTTTGTATTTTTAAAATTTATGTTCTGATTTCAGGAGATTTCCATATTATTTATTCACTCACCCAGTGTAGCTTCAGAAACTCTCAAATGTCTTAAGGCAGAAACAAATTGCATGTTTAAATTCCCTGAAGTCTTCAATTTTATCACTCTAGCATTACACAATTGCCAGAATCTCTTCTGGATTTTCTGTTCTCCTGTAGTGATGCTCTGATGGGCCAAATTTGAATTGTGAGCCTCTAGCTCTGAATGTCTCTACTCTCCATAGTTTTCTTTGCTTCTTCGGGTCTTGTTGTCTTTTATAATTTATTCTGCTTTTCTAGTTCTGTTAAGAAATTTCATTGGCGTGCTGTAAACTGATCCATACTACCTCAAGCAAAACTTCAAAATTTAAAATCAAGGCAATTTTTTTGTTTGCTTGCTTTCCAAGTTTTGTGATTATCTCCTGTTGTTTCTACTCAGTTTCCTAGTAGCTATTCTCTCATAGCCAGGCTCTCAGTGTCTGTGTCTCTGATGATAATGCTTGATTTCATAAAAATTTATCTTCACCAACTCTTTATACCACCTTGCTATTTTGTACTGTTCTTTAAAAAGCCTAATTTTGGTCCTTAGGACTAAATTATCTCTCAGAACCCCACTCCAGTTTCTGACTTTATTTCAGTTTGGTCTTTTGGATACACAAGTGCTGTCTCTGCAGACCATTCCCTACTCTGCAAGCCTCTGCTTGAGTTTTCTGTTCATGTGTTAATTCTGAACAGCGTGTCAGGACTACCTGCTCAGATGCCAGCCTTACCTGGTTCTCTCATCATAGTGTCACACTCTGGCAATAACTCATCCATTAATCTCACAGCCTTGCCTATTTATTTGATTCTTCCAGACTCCTGCCAAATTAAATACTAATCTTACCTCAATCATATCTGCTCACCTGTCATCCACAAGCCAATAATTAAACTTTGGCAAAAACTGGAGTATAAAGCACGTGCAAAACTGACAGGAAATTTCAAAACAAAAACCTTTTAATATAGAAGATTCTTTCACTTCATTTATTAATCTCAGTGTACTCTGCATACATTTCTTAGAGTATCAGTCTCAGAACACATTGGACTACAATTTCACCCAGGTTTTATTACAGCAGTCAACATTTTCTCTTAAGTAACTTTAAAAAGAAGGGAATCAAGCACATCCTGCTTTAAGACAAAAACAAAACGACAGCAGCTGAGCCTCTCATAATCCAGGGAGACACATAGGCTGGATGTGAAAATAACCTATCCTCACCCAAATACTTTGAATTTCATGGAGGAAATTGATGAAGAAAAATGCAGCATTTGTTTTAAGCACTAACTCAACAGAGGAGAAAAAGAAGTGGGGACAGAATATATGCACGATTGAGACTTTTATTCTGCAATCTTATTAGTATTTTCTGGGCAAAATATGTTCTTAGTGCCTATTGAAAGATGAAAGAAAAACTTAAATACTGACTAGTGTTTTAAAGTCTGTGGAATTGTAGTGCTCACTCTCTTGTTACAGATTGAAGGAGATGGAAAGGTAAAGAATCAGCCTCCAGTCATACTTACCAGGACTGCTGTAATACTGTAGTTTAATGAGTGATTTTCCAGTGCAGACCTATACAGAGAGAAGTTGTAATATTCATAAAGCTTAGTCATGGTTTTTTCTGGTAACTGAATATTACCGCCACATCAGTTGCAGTATTTCCATTGATAGACATTTTTTAAAAAGTCAAGAAATTACTTTATCACATACTTCATAAACTTACATGGCCTCTCTTTTTTCAATTTAAACTTCAGTGTGAAAGAATGTTGAATTTTCACAGCTGTGCTAGGTAACTCCCACTGCCTTAGAAAACAATTAGACAATACTTCTTAATCATAAATTTTACTCACACATAAGAGTGAATCGTGGTGCATAATGACCTCTCCATATTTATTCCCACTCTTTAAATACAGTCAAACCATTTGTTATTTGGTTATTGAAGTGTATATGGGATGTATTAGTTTTAGTGGAGATTGAGAGCTAGTATTTTACAAAACCCTTTTTAAAACTGTGATAATGCAATGATTAATACTAAATATTTTTCTTATATTTTTGACAAAATTATTATGTCAATTGTAGATTGATGATTTTCAAATAATAAATCTGATAGAAGTTAAAAGTATCAAATATCATTTTATCTAACAAAAATGTGAGCAACATAAATAAAAATTTAACTTTTAGTATTTCTTTGTAGTTCCAGGTAATTCAGGATATTAATCTAACCTCTTTCCTAGGATTAGTTTTAAGTGATGGAATAAAGGTAAATTTTAAGATAAAACAAGCTTCAATGAAATAGTCAGATAAAACGTGTATCATTGAACACAAATCTAGTCTTTGCCATGCAAAGAAAAGATTATTGGGAAATCTCAATTTCCTTTCTCTTATTATAGCAGACATGCTTGGCTCTATCAGCTAATAGTTATTTTTAGACAATGCCAGAGTAAATTCTTGATAAGTGAAATAATCAAGTTGATTTCTTTTGTGTGTCATGTCATTTCACACAGCAGTGGTGGTTTTGTGAAATTTAGTTTGATTTTGGTGAATTCTACATAACCAACTGGTTTAGGATTGCCCACAATCCTACTTTCTCCTCTGACACCCACTGCTTGGGTGTCTCACGTTAATATGACAAAAGTGAGGCCATTGCTCCAACACAGCAGGCTGCCACTTTGCTGGTTATAAATTAAGAAAAAGATGTTATCCACTGAATCTTAGGAATAGTATTGATGTCTTAACCTTTTGGTGTAAAATTAATTGAAATCACAAAACATACAATTTTTATTAACATGTTCTAATATTTTTAATAAAATAAAATCATAATTTATTGACAGATGACTAACATAGGCTGACTTCCCGTCAGCTCATTAGAATAGCTCCCAAACGAGTGAGCCAGAAAAAAAAAATCATGTTTGAATTCTAAACAAAATGTAATAATATGTTTCTCTTTAAAAATTTTTTTCTCTTTTTTGATACTCAGTAAAAATTCAGCATAGGGAGGAAATTGAAGTTGTTTTGGAACCAAGGAAAAACAGGCTTATTACAGAAAACAAAAGTGTATATTTTTAAAAGAAAGGACTTTTATGTTTCTGAATTATGTATAATTTCATCAGTTCAAGAAAGATATTAGTGAAAAAAGCAAACCAATTCTGCTCTTAGAGTAGGATAAAATTAGAGCTTTGGAAACAATTGTCTGCATATCTTCCATCTTCCAATCTGTTTGGAGATGTATAATCTAGCTTGTGGTAAAAAATGTTTTCAGCTAAAATGTTTATAAAATGTGCAAACATTTGTTTTTATTCACTTTGAGTGAATATTTTATCTTTTATTTTTAAACACTCTGGAATATATAAATATAAGTCAATTTTATTCATCAATAAAATAAAGCTCATTGTAACTATTGATCTTTTTCAATTGTATGAAAATGGCTGTATTTTGTCCTTTTTGAATACAACTTAGTGAATAGAAAATTAATTCTTTTACTTTCATGCCTTTTCCTTTGTCGTTTGTTATTGCAGATGAGATTTTCCCACAGTTAATAATAATCTTTTCTAGCTCTTGTTACTCTTGATATTTCTCTTTAAATGTGAGGTTATAAACTTTTACTACTATGGTCTGGGCTTAGAGTTATTTTGATTTCCTTTCTTGGCATCTTTTTTACTTATAATATTTATATATCTTTTCACTTATAAAACACTTTTTAACATTCCTTTTATCCCGTCATTCTAAATCTCCTCTTTTATATGTTTTTGCAGATCCTTAATCTCTTCCTTATGTCTGTTAGCCTTTGTTTCATGTGTTTCATATCTTTATCTTTTGGTATTGGATTTGGGTAAATTTCTCAGTAACATTTTTGATTTATTAATTTTCTCTTAAGTTATTTCCAATCTTGAATTTTTGTTGTCATAATTTGTTTCTTTTAATTTTTAATTTGGAAATAATAAATGATTCACAGGAAGTTTTAAACATAGCCTAGAGAGGTTCCTGGTTCCTTTCACTGAGTTTTCTCTAATGGTAATATTTACGGTACGATAACAAAATCATGAAATTGACATGAGTACAATGTGTGTTTATAGTTTTATGGAATTTTATCACATATAGGTTTGTATATCTACTATGGCAATCAAATAGAATTATTCCATCACCACAAAGATCTCCTTTTTGCTACACTTTATAGTTATACCCACTCCTTCCTCCTCTCACTACTCTTGATCCCTGGCAACCACTAATCTCTTCTCCACCTTAAATAAATAAATGTCATTTAAGAATGTTATAAAAATTGAATTACACAGTATTTGACCTTTTGAAATGGGGGTTTTTTTTTTCATTCAGCATAATGCCCTTGTGTATAGTTAGGTTATTTTGATTTTTATCCACTGTGCCAAGGAATTTTTTTTTTTTTTTCTTGAGACAGAGTCTTGCTCTGTCACCCAGGCTGGAGTGCAGTGGCATGATCTCAGCTCATATATGTCTCTTGGGTTCAAGTGATTGTCCTGCCTCAGCCTCCTCAGTAGCTGGAATTACAAGCGTGTGCCACCACACCTGGCTAATTTTCATATTTTTAGTAGAGACAGGGTTTCACCATGTTGGCTAAGCTGGTCTCCAACTCCTGACCTCAGGTGATCTGCCTGCTTTGGCCTCTCAAAGTGCTGGGATTACAGGGATGAGTCACCATGCCTGGCCAAGTGTATTTTTTAATTGGTATATTTGGGCCATTTATATTTAATATAATTACTGATATGTTAGGACTTACATCTACCATTTTAGTTTTCCAGTTGTCACTTTGTTTTTTGTTTCTACTTTATTTTTTTTATCTTCACCTAAGTTACTTGAACATTTTTATAATTCCATTTTGATGTATCTATAGCATTTTTGAATGTATCTCTTCGTATAGATTTTTAGTAATTGTGCTATTATACATACATAACTTATCACAGTTAGCTGGTGCCAACTTTTATCAGAGTGAGTATAGAAACTTCCCTCTAAGTCTCTTTACCATTTCATAGTTATACAATTGTCTTAAATATGTCCTCTATATAGGTTAAGAGCCATAATTTTTTATCTACTTGTCAAACATAATTTAGACAACTCAAGAGAGGTAGCAAAATCAATGATATTTACTCAAATTTTTGCTTTTTTTCATCATTCTTATTTTCTTTCTGTTGTTCCAAGACTCCTTTTTAAAATCATTTTTTTCTGCTTAGAGGACTTCCCTTGCCATTCATTTAAGGTATGTCTGCTAGTGACAAATTCTCTTAGTTTTCCTTCATCTAATGGTGGATAAAGGAAAACTTTATTTCTCTTTCATTCCTAAAGGATGGTTTTACTGAATATAGAATATATAGTTGATATTTCATTCAATCCTTGAAAATTGTTGTGCTGCTTCCTTCTGGCTTCATGATTTCTCATGAGAAATTGCTGTTTTATGAGTTTCTTTTTCCCTGTTGGTTTCATCTCTCTCTGGATACCTCATTACCACCGGATAGCTGTTAAAGTGGTAACAGCTTAAATCCTCCCATTTGGATTCCTCCAGCAGAACTGGGGAAGGAATATCATCTTATCACTGGGTAGGGATAAATATCCAAGATTTTGTGTGGTCTATATTGATACCATGAAAGAAACTCTCATTACCTCTAGCATTTCCAATTGGTCTTCTCTAATAATTTCCCTGCAGAGTGAATGGTGAGGAGTGGATGGTGAGGAGTGCCTCCTTACAGCCAGATGAGCATGAAAATCTAGGTTCTCTACTCTGTCTTTTCTTACAGGGGTGTTGATGAGGCCATGTTTCTTTTCCATCCGTACCTGGAATAGGGCAGTTATTGTGTACAAGTTTTTGATACATGGTCCTCTTTCTGGTCCTTTGGTGAGAGATAGTAGGCTTTCTCAAAAGCTTTTAAAAAAATTTTTGGTCTGCTGTTTTTAGCATTTCCAGGTTCCCAGTTTCTCTAGTATGCCATAAAGGACATATGAGACAAAAAAGAAACCCAGGGAACTCGCTGCCTCACTGCTAATGTCTCCAAATCACATCTGGTCTGTTTTCTTCCTTCTGCCGTGTGTGTGTGTGTGTGTGTGTGTGTGTGTGTGTGTGTACATACTATACATATATATTCGACTCTCTCTATCTCTCTTTTTCTCTCTTAGTCTAGGCTAGAGCTTTTTTGTCTTTATTGAATTTTTTATTTTCATGACTACATTTTGAATTTCAAGTTTTTGTTTTTACATCTATCTGTTCATGTTTTCTTTTAGCCTTTTTTGGTTTCAAATTTTTTATTTTTAAAAGTGGATATGCTTTCTTCTTCATCTCCCTGTAAGTCCCAAATATATGCATTTTGGAGACATTTTAAGACTGCTCTGATTTCATTTCACCTGGAAGAATTCATCTTCCATTTGCTTTCTAAAGAGTATTCAAAAAAATTTCCTTTTCTTCTTATGTTTTGAATTTTTAATTTTCAACTCCTTGTGAATGGAAATTTTCTCTCTTTTATGCTCATTCTTCCTGGTTAATGTTCTGGAGTCTTTCTTTATTCAATACTATATACTTTTAGTCTAGAATGAGATCTTAATTGGGACATCAAAGACTCCTGTTTTATGATGATACCAGAAGTAAAGCAGAGGCACTCACCTAGATTGTGGCAGCTTGTTCTAAGATGTCCACTTTCTCCCATCTTGCTAGATACACAGATGAGTCAACATAGATGAGAGAGCTCTGCTTCCAGTTCCAGGCAGCAAGTCAGGCCTTTGTCACTTTTTTCACACAAAGTCAATCCTGCTGAGGGATTAGAACTTCTAGTTGCCTCAGTCTGCTTCTGGATCTAAAGACTTTCAAGCCCATAATTTCCAACCTGCTTATTGCATTTTTTACTTTTCTTGTATTTATGGTCCTTGGAGATGTTTAACTAATTTACAACTGTGGCTTTATCTTTTTAGTTATCTCTTTTTGTATTTAATCTGGCTTTACTATTGCTTTTGAGCAGAAGAGTCTTAAAAGCACGAACTTACAAGACTGTTTCTATTGGAAGCTCCCTAATTTCCACTAAACTGACTTTTCCCCCTCATATTTCCAAAATAGCTGCCTAAAATAGAGACTCAAGTGACCCTCTGTTATCTAAATTCATCAAAAGACTTTGGGATGTAGTCGAAGAAATTGAATCTGTTCTTACCAAAGCCTACTATATACGGGTCAGTACTTTTCAGCAGCCAATATCCTGAATAAATCATTTATTTCCATGGTTTTAGTTATTGTCTAAGGCTAGTTTCTATAAAATTATATATCTGATTTGACTTTGTCTACCGCTTACTTTTAATTTGTCTTATACATATTGTCCTCAAAATAGAAATCTTCCCAATCTCTGGAAACCAATAGAGGAAAGTCATACATCCTTATTTTCCTTCTAAGATTCCCTTTGAGCCACTTAGGCAATATTTATAAGATTTTCAGTGTGTGTAGCATTCGAACCTAGTAAATTGATTTTTAAAAATGGAAGTAATGTCTTCTGCCTTAAAAAGTTTGCAAACCGAACACTTAGAAACTGTTAAAAATGTATATTTAGCACCTACTATGAGCAAATAATTGGACTACTATTGTAATTTGGAATACAGAGAAGCAGTGAATAGATGGTCTGGTTTTATGAAATATAGGCATTAAGATAAATTTATTTGACAGGTTGTTATTGTGTGTCAGCTAAACTATTGTGCTAAGAGCTGTGGAAGAATCAAACATGATGGATAATCCTCATTTTTTTACAGGTTACATGGGAGATAAAAACACTAATGGGCATGATATAAGGTATATGGTGATGAGTTCTATGAGACAGGTGTAAAGGAAATGCTGTGCGTGTTGACTGGGGGAGGGCTGAGCTCCAATTGAGCATAGGGGAGACATGAATTGGGAAAGATTTCCCAGAAGAAATGACACTTGAACAGAACTCTGAGGGATGGTAGTATTCAGTACGAGAGCAGGAGTTTTCTGGATATGGGGAATAAATTCACAGAAGCAGCAAGCTGGGGGATATGTATAATCAAACAGATACTAGTGGTCATTTCTTTTATACTTTGTTCCATTCTCTCTCCACATCGAGTAGTAAATATATCAAGGTAAAGTGTTTCCATTATTACTGGACTTATTTGAAAATTGTTTAATTCCTCGTTGTTTCCTCTAATACATTTTTGCTTGCATCAGCTTTCAACAACTTCAACTAAACTTTAAAATATTCTCTTTGTAAGCTAGCTCTCACCTTTTCTTATATCTCTTTAACTGGCCGCATATAACATTTCAAAATGATCTTTTCATGACCTTGTTTTTAGTTACATTATCTACTTTGTAATCATGACTCTGTTGCTCTTAAAATACACACAGAATTCTGACAGTATGAACAAAAATGTACTCTTAGGGTGACTTTTAAATGTGTTTAGTGATGTTTTATTTTTCAAGTTTTTATTAATGGACAATTTCTTAAAGAGTTTTAGATTTACAGAAAAATTGAACAGAGGGCACTTTAAGTCCCATGCAGCACCTTCATCACACATAGTTTCCTTATTCTTAATATACTAACTCATTACTATTAAATTGTTACAATAAATAACCCAACATTGATATATTTTATGAACTGAAATCCATAGGTTAGTGAGACATTTTATAATGTCCTTTTTGTCTGAGCCAGAATCACAACTTGGATACCTCATTGCATTTAAATATCATGTCGGCTTAGGCTCCTCTTGGCTATGACAATTTCTCAGACTTTTCTTGTTTTTCATGACCTTGACAGTTTTGAAGAGTACTGGTCAGCAATGCTGTACAATACTCTTGTATTGGGATATTATCTGATGCTTTTCTCATGACTAGATGGGGCTTAAGGGGTTTGAGGAGGAAAATCATTGATATAAAGTGCCATCCTCATAGCATCATATCAAGGGATCATAATATCAACATGATTTATGACCTGTGTTAACCTTGGTCACCTGGCAGAATAAAGTTTCCCCACTATAAAAATACTTATTTCTGCCCACTCCTTTTCCATACTGCACTTTTTGGAAGGAAGTTACAGTCTGTACTTTAGGAACGGGAAATATTGTGCTCTCATTTTTTTTTTAAATTCCTCCAAGCAAACTTATGAGAAAATGAGGAAGACAGAGTAAGAATTATTATGCTTCCTCTTTCCCATATCACACATGAAGAACTCTGTAGTTGGGGACGATTACATGGCTTAAGTGTGGCCACAACAGACAAATAGAAGAAACAGTATTAGATACTATGTGTTCTCTCCAGTGCTTTCTCCAAGACAGATTTTTCTGCCAGCCTCAACCATGGCTCCTTAGGTTTTCCTTGGTGTTCTCTCTCTGCATTCCATCCATTTCTTAGTTTTTATAATTCTCATTCTTTTATCGTTCATGTTTTCTTATTTTTTTACCGTGGTCTTCCTGTTTCCTTTGCTCTTACACTTCATTTTTGTGGGCACTTAATTTTTTATTACAACTAGTTTTCAAAAGTTGAGTGAGATCTCATTGAGTAAGACAAGCAGAGGCTGGGTGCTTGTAGTTTATGTGTGTATCCACGTGCATTCTGTTTGTCCTGTTTTTTCATGAATTTAATATCTTAGCATTCTAACTAATCAATACTCAAAACAAAAATTTCTAACTTCATCTTTAATGATGACAGTATTTCTTAAAATGTTGTACCTAGATGAGTTTTACATTTTCCTCACAAACCGAGACATTTCTCCTTTCAGACTAAGTGGTCCTTGAGAAATGAATGGAGAAATATAAACAAGATATGACTGGAATAGCTACAAATGCCTCTTTCAGAAAATTTATAGTTTTTGATTATGGATAACCTGCTAACAAACAGATTTTGTTCAACTGTACTCCAAAATAATTATTTTTTCTGATTTGATGAGAGAGCTAAACAGTATTTGAAACATATTTCTTATGTTTTATGTGGGATCCAGTTTTCTGAAGACTTCTGAGATTGCCAGTGGGGTCAGAATTTGAGGCCCCAAAGAATACATGGAGATAATATTAGTAACATTTTGATGTTTTTGTGTAAAAAGCTGGCAATATTTCCATGTATTTTGGGAGTTATTCTTTGGCTATAACTTCCTTGGTACAAATTAGAGAGACACTGTAATTGTGGTTGTCTGTTGTCCCATTGTATGTGCTCTATGAGCATGTTGTGTGTGTGTGTGTGTCTGTGTGTGTTTATGTTTGTGTGTTTTTTATGAGGTGCTTGGGAAGCAGAAAATATTAACCTCCCCGGTTTAGTGACAATCTATTAAGAAAAATAGAAATACACTTAAATCAGTGAATCTCAAAAAAACTATAATTTATTATTGGCTTCTCTTATACTTTTGTCTGAATCAATTTGACCTGAAAAGTGAGTTATTTAATTTTTACGTTTTAATTTCATGATAAGAGTATAAGACTGAATTTTTTTAATTCTTGCCTTCACAACATAAATAGTTGATTTAATCAGCATAATCAACAACAACAGCAAATAACAAAACAAAGCAAAAACTTGTTTTATTGAAATATTTAATAAATGGGGCTCTCATAGTTGCCTTGGGAAAACATTGTCTTAGTGGGCGTTGTGACACAGTAGGAAAAGTAGAAAACTGAATGATTGGATCCCATTGTGTTTCTAAAACATAAAGTTGTAGGTCTTGGGTCGAATTTTATAAGCTCCTAATCAAAAGCAAAATATTAAGAAACCCCACTGGCGTTTAATAATCTAATGGATCAACTACACACATTGTTACAGTGGATCATATTTGATATTTAATAATAATGTGATAGCAAAAGCTTTCACATTGATAGACAGAATTGTTCAATTTAGTATATTCATAGCTGCCTGACAATGCCCCACATACTTAAGGTGATTGCATCAGACACTTGTGATTGCCATACGAAAGTGTCTGTCCTCCTTCCTGTAAAGAAAGTACAATTTACCAGAAGTTTACATAACTTTTTAGCATTTAGCAAGCAAGATATCAGATTAGAATAAACAATGGTTTTATATACTATTCCCATTCCTAGCTGTTTAGCCATTTTGTTCTCTTACTATATGATAATATCAACTTCGTGCAAGGTTGGATGTATAAAGAAATTCTACTACATATATGTGTATATATTGGTGTGTATATATCCACATACATACATATATACTGCTTTTTTGTTATAAAAGTAATACATGCTCATTATAAAAAGAAAAGCAGTACAAATGGGGTAAAATGGAATGTGCTATGCAATTACCCCAGGATAACTACAGTTAATATACTGGTAGCCTTCTATGCATACATATATATATATACACACACACACACCACACACACACACACCACTCTACAGATATCTATCCTTTATAAAATAAAAATACCATTCATTTAGTTTTGAAATATTTTTCACTCATATAGCATATGTTTTCATGTCAATACAGATCTACATCATTGTCTTTAAACAGATATTCTTAGTGAACTCCTCATTCAGTTTTTGGATCGTGGTTGGTTAGTTTTTGAGCCTTGGGCTCAGGATCAGGAAAGGGGATCTAGGTCAAGAAGCCAAGAGGCAGACACCATGCAATGTAGATGACAAAGGTGAAAAAGAAACACAACCCAGAACATCTTCCTGCTGTGGAAGGTGCATGTGCAAGCACCTCTTCCTCAACCCCACCATTCCTCACAACCCTTCGTACACAGCACTGTCATGAGAACCACCCAAGCACTGCCATAAGAAATATTTGATGGAGCAATTAGTTATTTCCAGAGACATATAGAAAGGATGCTGTCTTCACTGTAATTGTGGTGATTGGACTGAGTGGGAAAGGAGATTTGATTTGGATAGTGACAAACTTGAGGAAATTTGACAGATGCTCTCATTAATGGATAGCGGCAGCAGCAGCAGAAGCAGTGAGGAGAGGAAGTTGCTGAAACCATAACTGTGAGGCTGATGACACCTAAGAGTCATTTCTTTGGTCCTCTTTCTGGACTGCTGAAAGGTGAGAAATCTGGGATGTCAAGAGGAAAGCTTTTTCTATACCTCTCTTAAACCTTTGGGGGAAGGTTATCTCAGAAGGATACCACCCACCTCTGTCTCCCTCTTCTTCCTAGCTGTAAGTTATGTTTTTTTATAAGCATAAGGCAATTACTAAATCATTTTTATATATGTTGTTGAAAATCTTAATATGTGTATTACAAGAAAGAATATTACATGCCTAATACATTATACCTACTTTTCTTACAGAAATAGATGACAAGAGGGTGCCCAACACACAAGGGGAAGTAAGTTTTTAAAAATATTTTGTATAAATGTGTTCAAATCAATTAAAAATGCAAAAATGTTCTTGACTTGATGTGATATAAAATATGACACAACTGGAATAAAACTTCAGATTGCTCTTTCTGACTGAATAAACAGTAATATAGTGTCATTAAAATCTCTGTCTCTCTGTTACCTTTATTCTCTACCTATGTAATGCTAACCCCTGAAAAAAACTTCTAAAACAAAACATTACTTTTTTTTTTGAGACGGAGTTTTGCTCTTGTTACCCAGGCTGGAGTGCAATGGTGCGATTTCGGCTCACCACAACCTCCGCCTCCTGGGTTCAGGCAATTCTCCTGCCTCAGCCTCCTGAGTAGCTGGGATTACAGGCATGTGCCACCATGCCCAGCTAATTTTCTGTATTTTTAGTAGAGACGGGGTTTCACCATGTTGACCAGGATGGTCTCGATCTGTTGACCTCGTGATCCACCCACCTCGGCCTCCCAAAGTGTGGGGATTACAGGCGTGAGCCACCGCGCCCAGCGAAACATTACTTTTAATGGCAAAATATGGTATTGACAAATACAATTTATTGAATGATTATATATGCATGCCACAGGCTAAGCCAAGTAATGTTGGAATCCCAGAGCAAGTAGATGGGGCTGGAGGGATGATGCCTCTTGAAGGGTCTTCTGGTGTATAGAGCCAAAAGCCTGAAGCCAAAGTCTAGGGGTACTGAAGTCCTCCAAAGCCTGAGTAACCAGATCCAAGGGGTTCACCTAGAAATGTATTCAGATTGAAATCCAGCAGGCTGTCTGAACACTGTCACTCCCTATTCCCTCCAAATACATGTATAGAAGTTTTTGTAGAAAATAGGATCCGGGAGAGGACAGGGGAGTGTATAACATTGAATATATGGAACACGAAGTGAATAAACTTGTTCCCAGAAATGAAATAAATATTGAATAGGATGCTATGCATTGTTAATAATCAATTCCCAAGATCACAGGAGTAGGCATACAGCAATACTTAAAGAGGAAAATGTAGAAAGGACATAATATCAAATAGTATATCCCAAGACTTTTCTGAAAATGTGAGATAGTAAAAGTGGAAATGCTTTGAAAACTAAACTCTTACATAAAGTAGTTTTTATTAGTAAGTTTACACTGTGTTGCTAATGACATAAAAAATTTCTGTTACTTTTCCATTTGATCTTTAAATATGTGTGTGGAACTAAACATTAAAAATCCCAGAAGTGATTGCTTCTCAAAACCAGCTAGATGTGACTGAAACAATAGAAGTGCCCCAGAAATGTCAATCATTCACATATTTAACATTAATGTAGAGTTACCCTGTCTACATCTGTGCATAAAATACAGGTATCACAAAACTCTATACTGGAGAAATTTGCTTATATTATTTACTCAGCTGATATGGATTTGGTAACTGTTTTATTGAAGTTTTTAGTTTTTAATTAATTGGTTTTGCATTAGATAAATAATATCTTGATGATACGTTTACAGGCAATTAATCTTTGGTAGGTACGAGGAAAGATGCCTCAAGGTCTATTTACAATGAATATCAGTTTCTAGTTTATTTCAAACTTTGTACATTATGTTATTCCTAATGTGCATAGCAAGCCTGGAACGATCTTCAAATAGTATGTTGTAACTATTTACACTTGAACTTTTCAAAGTCAAAATAATTGCTCTAGACACTAAAACTCATTGATTAATACCCCTTCCCATGCCACATTAAAGCACAAATCAACATACTATTAAAACACAGTCTTTGCCATTTTCTAATTGGGGTATATCATATAATTCCTGAAATGAATAATATGTATATCTATTATATATAGCTCTGTGTCCTTATCTGCATTTTGACCCTGAAATAATTTCTTATTTTTGACATTTTGAAATGCAAAATAACTTTATCCTGATCCAATAATGCTTAGGTAGGAGTGTCTCATAGCCGTTTTATTAGGAAAGAACTTAATATTGAACATATGAAGAATATTACCTCATTATAATTCGAAGTAAACGGAGGTAGTAGTTGAACACGCCAATTCAAGGGGGTTAGATTGCTATTACTTTCCAAGGATCCTCATTGTCCCTTCTGAATCAATCAGTAGCCCCCATGAATAGATACTGTTATTCCATGGATGTAGCTTTTGGAATATACTTTGTCATGGAACTCAGACTGTTTTTCTCTCAAATGAAAAGGATTGGTGTCTGTTTTTCTCTTTCTTTTTAAAATAAATTAATGTTACTAGGTGGGAAAGTAAAATGATTTCAAGGCTGCTGTGAATGAAGGATCTTAAGATTAAATAGACCCTACTCCATATATCTCTTAAGACTGTAATGTGACTGAACATATAATACACACACACACACACATATATATATAAAATTTCTCATTAATGAGATTCCATTTTATGACAGAGAGAAATTGGAAAGCTTTTCATAACATGGCACAGTATTTATTTCTCTCACAGGTCTGATGGCATTGTACTTTGCATCCAAATCTAAGGCTTTTACTTTTTCTCTTTCTCCACAGTCACAGAATGCATCCCCTAAGCAAAGGAAGCAGAGTGTGTACACACCACCCACTATGAAAGGTACTGTTCAGGTACTGTTTCGGGTTGTCATGAGTGCTGAATCATGATTGGTCGGCCATCTGTTCTCTAGGATCATACATTTGATCATAAACTGGGTCTAGTCTCAGCTCTGCAACTTGGCAGTGTGATGTTGATGTTCAGTAAGACACATTATCTACTTAAAACTTAGTTTCATCAAGAGTGGAATATGGGGTTGTACAAGATATAACTAGGGATCTAAGAATTTCAGTCTAGAAATTCAGAATTTCCAAAATAATGACAGATTTTTTTAACCCCTTATTTACTTCCTTAAAAATATTTTTCCAGAAGCCCTAATTACTCTTGCCAGTGTTGGCAGATGATCGCCATTTTTCTCTTGGTTTGTAAAGCAAAGCAGAATAAGTTTAATTTCAGGGAGACTGAATATGACGTGTTGCCTCATTGTCTTGTGTCAGGAGCAGCTCTAAGAAAATCCAACAGCTATTCGCTGTACATGTAACAGCTGTTGAAACAACAACTAATAATCTAGTTCAGATTCTGGATTTTTCCCAGAATTTTCTCCAAAATTGGAACCGCTAAAAGAAGACCCAGCAGTATCTTGACCAACATCAGTTCCAGGGAAAGCATCTCTTATTTCTCACACTGAAATGTTCCTGACTTGAGGTAGAGTCTGTCCAGTCCACTAGCTCATGTTTTTTTCCAGTTTGGTGCTTGGGCTGTGGGCCCAGTGGTTGATCATGCTCAATTTGTCCAGCTGAGTTTCAACTGCGTGAGAGGCCAGCTGAGCAGCTTCCTCTAGAGTCTGGAGAGAGGGCTAAATTGGGAGTGAAATTTCCCTCTGTATTCTCTCTAGATTTGGGGCCTATTCAGGGAGGCAGGATATAAATGAACACATTAATAGCTACTTTCAGTAAACTTCCTTCCTCATGAAGCTATAAAACACCATCTTTGCTTGTTCATAAGACTGCGGTACATAATACAATCGTCGTCATTGTACTTTATTCTAGGGTAGTTATTGAGACTACTAGGCATCTCTCTCTGAAGACAAGTTTAAATTTTAAAGATATTTCCCCCATTGTAAATGATTTTGTACTTTCAAGACACATCAGTTTTGGCATGAGTGGGCAACAAGGAAAGATATATGTTCACTCATTTAATTATTTCCTCTGTTTCCTGGAATAAAGAAAAAAAAAGAAAAGAAAAAAAATTATTTCCTCTGATCTATTTTAGATTTGCTTAAGCTAAATAAAGCAATACTGTTCTCATGTCCTCAGAGAATAATAGTATTATTTTTAAAGGAAAATCTTAAACTGAAAGTCTCAAGGGCCCACGGTGTTCATTATATTTATTTCTCAAATATCAAAAGAATGTGGGATCCTAACATTTAGGGAATTAGTCCTATTACACATTTTTGCATAAAGCCTTATACTGTCACGTCCCCTCAAGATGCTCATTTAATGATAATCATTTGTGGTCATAAGTTAATGGCTTGAGAGAGCACAGTAATTGTTTTAAGAGGATTTCAGGGTATTATTACAAGTCATGTAGGTTCTCATTTATAACCATTTATAACTTCTCTTGGAAGTCCCCTGCTTATGATAAAAGAAAACAGAAAGCTAAATCCACATATTTTATTTGGTTTACCTGTCCCTAAGAGCTAGAAATAAGTATTTTAAGACAAAATTAAACCATGGTAACCCATGGCATATTATGGGCACATTAAGAGGCTTCAGTTATAAGAAAGATGAATGAATAAAAGAAATGTTATTGAAATCTTAAATATGACACAATTGCTCTGAAATGTATAATTCTTCAAATTGCAATGGAATGGAACATGCAATTATTGAGTGTAAAAACATTTCCTGAGGGCACAGTGGTACATGCCTGCAGTCTCAGCTACTTGGGAGGCTGAGATAGAAGAATGGCTTGAGCCCAGGAGTTGGAGTCTATAGTGCACTATGGTCATGCCTGTGAATAGCCAGGCTGGCAACATAGTGAGATCCAGTCTTTAAAAAGAAATTATAAAATGAAAAAAGGAATTTGTACTCATGGATTCTTGTTCTACATCTTGTTGCCATTTGTGAATTTTTAAATGACAGATATTTAAATGTTTCAAGGTATCTATTAGGTCTTTGTCTCATGCTAAGTTTTCTTTTTCCCCGGTTGAAATATCTTGATGTCAATTAGTCAATTATACCTGTCATTTATTATTTTGCCTTCATTCTTGATCTTCTAATAAGCTCTACTTTGCCTATATTATTCTAGAAGTGCATCATTCCAAATAAACCTAATGGTTAAGATGTGTTCTGATCAGAAACTTGTGGAGACTTCAATTAAGCCTGAAACCTCCTTCAACACAGATATTTTAATTCTATTAAGGCAACCCAAGATCTTACCAGCTTTTTCTGGCAGCATTACATATTGTTGACAAATAGTGAGCTGACCATAAATTCAAAATGTCCAGGTATTTTACAGGTACAGATTTCCATATTATTCACCATGTATTTTTTATTTTGATGTCTTTTTTTTGGAGACAGAGTCTTGCTCTGTCACCAGGCTGGAGTGCAGTGGCGCAATCTCTGCTGACTTCAACCTCCACCTCCTGAGTTTAAGAGTTACTCCTACCTCAGCTTCGTGAGTAGCTGGGACTACAGATGTGCACCATCATGCCTAGCTAATTTTTGTATTTTTAGTTGAGACGGGGTTTCACCATATTGGCCAGGATGTTCTCAATCTCTTGACCTCGTGATCCTCCCCTGCTCAGCCTCCCAAAGTGCTGGGATTATAGGCGTGAGCCACCGCGCCCAGCACTTAATTTTTTTTTTAATCAAAAACTAAGACAATACTGTCATTTCAATTGAATTCTTTATTTTTGGAGACCAGCTGTTACATTGGCATGTCATATTTTATATCTTGATTATATGATTCATTCTATTTTCAACTATCTCAATTGTGAGTCATCACCGAAAAGATAAACCTATGCTGTTATTTTTAGCTGGTCCATGATAAATATATGAAACAAAACACAGCTAAAATAGAGCCCTGCAGCCCATATATCCCCCTCGAATCCATGTTGATCTCCTTGTTGCCACCATTTAACCATTTATCAAATAGATTTATTATATCAGGGTTCCATCCCTTCACCAGAGGTTATCATCAGCACTCCTATTAGATACATTGCTTTATTTCAGATATCTTGTGCTAACCATGAGTCATAAATTTATGATACATATTATGCATAAAAATGACAGAAGTTGAAGTTTGCATAGAAAGCAGACTTTTTCATAACCTTGTGTAATATAGTATTTCATGATTATATACATAGAAAGTTCAGATTATCAGAAAAATGATAGCTGATGACTAATACTCATGCACACTTCTCTGGTGTTTATACAGTGGTCAGCCCTGTAATTTACAGAACAGCCAATTAAATTATTGGGTTGGATAGCTTGAATCCTGTTTTCAGAAAAGCGGATTTGAATGTTAGGACAGGAAATGGCTGACTCATTTCTATCCCCATTTTGTGTGTGTGTGTGTGTGTGTGTGTGTGTGTGTGTGTGTGTGTGTTTTACTGGAATGCAAATGCCTTCTACTGAAGAAAGCTAAGTGCTATTGATTTAAACGGAAATTTGAACATTAAACAAAGCAGCTGACTTAAAAATGACTTTGTAGGGCTGGGCCTGTTAGTATTGCATTACCATTCTTAATGCATAGCCCGTCAGATTTTTCATTTACTTTGGAAAAACATCTTTTTCCTCCCATTCTTTGTAATTTCTTGTAAAACTTTCAGTGTCTGTATATTTTTCTTCTATGTCAAAAAGACTTTTTCTGGTATGTCAAAAAGACCTTTGAATGCTTACAGCATTTTAACACATAAGTTTTTTTCTTTCTCTCCAAGGATGGCTGTGATCTTGATATTATTTTTTTCAACCTCTTCTCATAATAAAACGATAAATACAAATACAGAATAAATCAGAGCAAATCAGCCAGGCCCAATAAGAAGGCTAACATGGATTTTGGAGGGTGGAAGATGAAAGTGGCAAGAATGGCAAGAATAAGACGTACTTCAGGTCACCAACTAAAGCATGATCTTCCAATCAGGGAAAACTGCTGATCATGGTAATTTATGAGACTAAATACAAAAGGACATGGACTTCGGTGGACAAGCCATCATGGTTCAAACCTCAATGTCACCACTTGTTAGCTGTGCAACCTTCAGAAAATCAACGGATTGTTAACCCCAGAAAACAACAACAAAGAAAAATATATTCAAATATGTCAGGTGTATTTGGGAAGTAGAAATGAAGATTATGACCAAGATGCACAGTTATGGCAAGCCACATATGCATCTGCAGAGGAAAGGGAAAAGGGAAGCTTTTATTGGCACAGGGAGAAGTTCATGTAAGCTGCTTGGAAACAGAGTTTATTGGTTTTGGGCACTCAGACCCAGAATTGGTATCAGTTAATTGCCAATATAATTAAATGGCAACTTAATTGCATTGCTGGACATACCTGCCCAGTAACGGCTGCAGATGCCATCACTGAACAGTGTTCTTTTGAGAACATCTTATCTGAATTGCAGAAGTCCTAAAGAAAGTATTTCTTTTGAGGTTATTTTAGAAAGTCCCTGAGACAGTCTTTATCTCAGCCATACAAGCGTGAACTCTTTCTTTTCGCTTTTGTGTGTTGGACCTGACAAAAAAGCGATTTTATCCTAGTATCTGCAACTTTCACACAGTTAGCCTGTCTCACTTCTCTCATGGGGAAAATGAAAATGATGCTTACCACACAGGATTACTGTAGGGACTGAATGAAACAAACTGTGCAGGGAACATGCTTAGATCAGGCACTCAATATGTGGAACTATTTTGAATAATTATTTGGGCCCTGGATTGAGAGTGATAAACAGTCCTCGATTTCTGCTTCACCCTGCAGCATGAAGGAATGATTTTGGGAGAGACAGAGGAGAGGTGAGAGCACTTCCAGGAGAGTAAAATGGCTTTATTCTTATCCCAGTAGGAATTGAAAAGTCAGATTTAATATATCTAGATCTAAAATACACACAGATTATCACACTTGCAACATTCACTCCATTTTTATTTAGCACCAAGCCTCAGACAGATGTGTGAAGTTTATCTTCAACATTTTGCTTCCTTTTAAACAAATGTGGCTTTTCCTTCATTTCACCTAGCTTCTGTCCTCAGACACCATGTCCCTTATTTTCCAACTATTATAACATTCCTGTCAGAGGTACTTATATTTAAATTAATAAGCCTTATAATTCAAAATAGCTGAAGAAAAAGGTGAGAGCTGATGGTAAATTTTGGGGTGCTATAGCAGATTATGCAATAAATATTTCTTTTCAGGGGGATGAGCAGGAAATCATCACACCATATAAATGCTGCCCATACTTTGGCAACATAGGTAAATTAACCGTGACTGTGTTGGAATGTGACCAATTCACTCTTCCTGATTTCAAACCTCCTTGTAATTATGACTCAAAAAACTCTCAAAAGGAATAGATCAGCTGTAATATCCTGCTCTCATTACCCATTGCACATTGAAAATTGAGGTCAGGAAGAGAAGGCAGCAAGATCTCTTGTGGTTCTCGTCAGGCCATCTCCACCACACTAAATTCCTTTTAGAAACACTCCTGACCCTCTGCGGGTGTTCTTCAGGTATTCATCACATTTGCCTTTCTAAATCTTGGCTTTTTTGTTTGTGTTGGCTTAGTTTATTTACTGTGTAGGGTGGGGCTTATTTATGCAACTCAGGAAACATTTTAACAGATTTCTAGATAAGAAGGAACATTCTGAATATATACAAGCCTTGCTTTCTTTTTTTAAAAAAAACCCATGTATGCTCCTATTTCCAGACCCACTTCCTTTGCTTCTCTTTAATTTCTTCCCCTGAGTTTTATGCTCATCTTTCCTCATATCTTTGGATGTGGAGGGTGGGGTCAGGTCCGAGAAGCAATTTGAGGATGTACCTTTCTTGAAAGTCACTAAGATGTCTTTTTTTGAAGATCAACATTGAGAGAGAATGAAGGAAGAGGCAAATACCAGCAAGTATGAGTGAACTTCATCTTGTATGATGTTGTCGTGGATTACTAGGTTAAAAGGGTCTAAAAGATCTTGAGATAAATCAAATTGCAAATTTAAAATCGAGTCCAGCAACTTAATTAATTTCATGGGATTCCATTTAAACATTTGAAAAGGAGAACACCATTTGTCAATATGGTTCCATTCATTTGTCTCTATATATTTACCTATTTTAAAATTAATCTTTTAAATTTATATTTCTCTGTATAAATAACATAACAGCTTTTAAAATTGTTTTCTATTTGAGAAACAGGGTAAAAGACAAACTTTTGCATTTGGTTTGAATAATTGAATCAAAATCGGTTTCTTTAAATATTTCCCAAATATTCAAGTGGCAATATTCAATTGTGTGAGTACTAATAACACACTGCCACAATCACTCAGGAGCCGCTGCCATGTATGAAATGCTGCATTCAACTGGCGTGGATGCAGAGGTGAAAATCAAAGCCCTGGCCCTGTGGGAGACCAGTCTGGGGGAAGCAACGTACAAGTGGATAGAGCATGCCACCTTAAGTCCTTTAATAGCGATTTAGACAAAGACATCTGGGGATGGGAGGAGATTTGCTGTAGGCGTACTGGGCAGGAGGGTAAGGCCACTTTCAGATCACAGAAGGCACAGTCATATTTACACATAAGTCTGGAGAGTAAAATGGAGGTTGTTTTAGAAAGTCCCTGAGGCAGTATCTCAGCCATACAATCATGAACTCCTTTTTGCTTTTTGCTTTAGTGTGTTTGGGCCTGACAAAAAAGCGATCACATCCTACTATCTGCAACTTTCACAGGGTTAACCTGTCTCACTTCTCTCATGGGGAAAATGAAAGTGATACTTACCATACAGGATTACTGTAGGGGCTGAATGAAACAAATGTGTAGAGAACATGCTTAGATCAGGCACCCACAATTGGAAAAGTGGCATGCATGGCTCATACCGTTACCATTCCTTGGGCTCATGCAAACTTGCGAAGCATTTAAGATGATGCTGTAATGTGAACAATTAAATTCTGCATGGACCATCACGAAGACCTTTGCTGCCACGCAAAGACTAAATAGGTCTCACTAATGAGACTATGTAGATAATATCACTTTCCAAAGCATTTGAAGTTCTTGTTCATTTGATTCCATTTTGGAATTTCTGCTTCACATCTTTGTCTTTGTTCTTAATAATATTACCTTTTAAAACAGAATTAAATCCTAACCCAAATTCCATGTTTTAAAGTTAGATTTTATATATTAGAACAGGTTTGGATTTAAAGAAACATTTTGAAGATAGTACAGAGAGTTTTCCTATGCCCCATATCCAGTTTTCCCTATTATTTATGTCTTGTATAGTATGGCACAGTTATAATTAGTAAATCATACTTGTATAAGGCAGTTCTTGCACTGCTATAAAGAAATAACTTGAGACTGGGTAATTTATAAAGAAAAGATTTATAATTGGCTTATGGTTCCACAGGCTGTATAGGAAGCATGATGCTGATACCTGCTCAGCTTCTGGGGAGGCTTCAGAAAACTTATAGTCATGACAGAAGGTGAAGGGGGAGCCAGCACTTTCCATGGTCGAAGTAGGAGGAATAGAGGGAGGGAGAGGTGCTACACACTTTTAAACAACCAGATCTCACAACAACTCACTCATTCACTATCAAGAGAACAGCACTGGGAAGATGGTGCTAATCCATTCATGAAGGACCCACCCCTATGATCCAATCACCTTATCAATATGTAGACATTGTTATTAACTAAAGCCCATATTTTCTTTGTATTTGTTTAGTTTTTTCCAACGTCTTTTTTTCTGTTCCAGGAATCTATCCAGCATATCCACATTATGTGTGGTTTCATGTCTTTTTAGGCTCATCTGGGCTGTGACAATTTCTCAGACTTCCCTTGTTTTTGGTGACCTTAAACATTTAAATGAATACTTGTTAGGTATTTTCTAGAATATCCCTTATTGGGATTTGTCTGATGTTTTTATTGTTACTAGATTGGGGTAGTGGTTTTTTGGAAGAAAGATGGTAGAGATAAAGTGACATTTCATACCATGATATGAAGGGCACATACTATCAATGTAGTTGATTGCTGTTAATTTTGACCGTGATCACCTGACTGAGGTCGTAGTTTTGGGGATTCTTCACTATAAAGTTATCCTTTTTCACTCCCTTTCCATACTGTACTCTTTGGAAGGCATTCACTGTATGTAGTATTATAAGAGTAGGAAGCGGGGCTCTACTTCCCTGAAGGAAATGTCCTGTACACACATAAATCATTTGGAATTCTTCTGCACAGATTTGTTTCTCCTCCCCCATTGACTGATTTGTTCATTTATTTTCATGAGTATGAACACATAGATACTTATTTTATACTTTGGATTATAACTCCATACTGTATTATTAATTTTGTTGCTCAAATAGTTCCAGTTTTGGCTATTAGGGGATTTTCCATTGACTCCTGTGTCCCATTTACACTCCCCATTAATATCAGGGTGTTGGTTTGTTTTAGCATGTCCTTATTTCTGGGGCTGAAAGATACTCTAGGCTCATTTTATGTATTTCTCATCCTAGTCCTAAAATCAGCCTTTTCTCCAAGGAGCCCTCAAATATAATTTTAATTCCTGTTTGAGTCAGTATACCAAAAATATATGTTTGAATAAGCATGTGGTTACTAAAAATGGAGAAATCTAACTCCTTGCAAAAATGTGTGTACACCATGTCCATTAGTGTTGAAGCTATCGGCATGCTAAGATGTACACACTTCACTCGTACTAACACTCATAGGAGTTTCAGGAAGTGAAAACGATTTCTCATCACTAGAATAGGCAGATGCCATTTCTATGGACTTGTTCTCCTTTGTTTTATACCTAATGGAGTATTCCCTGATGTTTTCTGAGATGAGATTTGTATTACCCCTTTATAAATGTGGAATTAATAATAGATTGGAGGCCTTCTCGATGATTAGCTGTTTGCTTTACTTAAATCAAATCAAAGATTTAAAAAAATGTTTATAATATCTTATAGTTGTGTAGTGCTTCAATATATACAATATGCTTTTGTATAATTATTTGGCTTTTACAAAAAACTAGGAAAGGTAACTAAGATAGTTTATTTTAGAGGAAAGTGAGGATTACAGAAGAGCAGAGTTCCCGTGTCAATTATCCTTCCCCTTTACAAAACTAAGTCATAACCCAAGCCTTTTTTTAGGGTGTCCTATGAAGTTCTGTTAGAATAGCAAGGGGCTTCCTTTTTTCCATTTGCCCATCTATCATGTTTGCCCTGACTAAAATACAGAGGTCCTGCAACCTTATAACTTGATGGCAAGTTTTTACAAGATCTTTTTATACTACTGTTTTTACAAAATGCTTAGTACCTTTGTTTTTTACAATTTTTGTATTTTAAACTCATGTTATTGATCCTTATGTAATAACAATTTTGTACTCCACCCAAGCTTGCCTTTAATCTTGTCTCTCTCTAGTTTTTCCTCCCTCTCCCAGACAGCTGACCACACAAATCTGACTCTTTGTTTTACATTCCTTCAAGTATTCACTAATTACTTTAGAGCAAGTCTCTGGAAATGATGTGCAGGGCTCTTGATGACCTGGCTTCTTCACTCTTGTCTAGCCTGACCTCCGGCTGCAGCCTCCCTTTCTCCATGCTGAGCTGCATTAAGTTCTTTGAAAATAATACGTGGTTTCTGGCCTCCGTGCTTTTGTTCTGCAGTGTTATTTACACAAAGGTGTTTCTTTGTCTGCCTTCCTCCCAATTCTAAATTCTTTTAGTTGTGCTTCTTTGAGACTGAGAATGCATCTTACATACCCATATATGTGATATCTGTAATTCCTTCTAGTTAGACTGCAGAGTCCTTGAGGGCAGGGTCCATGTTCTATTTGTCCTTCAGGAGCATTCTAATTTTTCTTCTATTTGTATTTTAGAAGGCTCCTAGTCAACAGTGAATCAGTGAGTGAATAATCTGTATGATTTAAAAATAAGCGTACATTGGCTTAGTTTTAGCCACATTGATCAAAATTATGCATTCATCACTGACTCACACATTCATTCTAGACTCTAATAAAATGCTTACTATCTGCCAGATTATTTTAGGCTCTTTTAGTTCAAGATAAGCTAATACAGGCACTGTTTATATGAAAAATGTGGTCAAATGAAAAAGAAAGTTATGTAAAAAATACTTGTAAGTTCCCTGAGATTGATATGGACAATGAAATTTGAACACAGACAAGGAAATATCTGGCTCTTCCTGTCACAGCTAGGGAAGACTGTACAAAAGAAATGAATGGCATCTGTAAGTTGAGGGAGGAGTGAGCTTTTGCTAGAGAAGTAGAAGGGGTGGATTCCAGAAAGAGGGTTTCACAGACCTAAAGGCACAGAATGTGAATGGGCACATAAACTTTGAACACTGTGGACTGGAGGCAGAACCTGTGGAGGAGAAAAAACTGAACAGATGCAGTGGACTTGTCAGAGGTCTCCTGTGTCCTGTGCACAGAAGTTGGGATTTTTATCCCAAGACAATAGAGCACTTCTAGATAATTTTGAAGATTGCTTGATATGTTGCAGTATTTCTTGTGAGTGCTTTGAAGATTTGGGGCCAGGGCTAAAGGACAACGTTGTTGATTCACAGAGTTAGTTTTAAAAAATTAGTCTAAGATAGGTTGTGTTTGCCTCAGTTTATCTGCCTGTTCCCAGTGCTCTTATTTATACAAGAATGGACAACTGCTGGCACCAACCTTTCTTTTTCTTTTATGCATTTAGATTTTCTAAGTAGTAGCTATGACTTAGAGATGTCAAAATACTCATCATATTATCTTCCAAAATAGATCAGTGGAAATCCCTGTAAAACGTGTTAAAATATAAAAAACGTCAAGATAAATTGAGAAATTGGTTCTTAGTGGGGCAAACTTAAGATAAGATTACATTCTTCACAAACTTTTGCTGGTCTATAAAGCTCGTCTAACATTTTCCTTCCTAAGACCTTATATTCTTGCCCGAACTTCAAAAAGGAGTCTGATCTGCAAGAAAAAAATTTAAGAACGGTTTTATTAATTCCTTTCTCAATAGGTTGTCATGACAAAATACCCAGCACCTCAGTTGTGGCTGAACTAGCTACACTCTTTCTGTTAAGTGTTTTCTGTGGGACAGTCAAAGATACCAGCAGTGCTATCAAACAATATACAAATATTTATTAAACTTGTACTCTGTGCAGCATTCCCAGATCTGTGTTCCTTTAAACAAATGAACTACCAAATTCTAATCACCATAGGTCAAATTTTGAGGAAGGTCTACAGTTTGGGATTTTTCATTAAGAGAAAAAATACCAAGTGGGATAAGAATGTTCAAAGGTTACAGTTTCTGGAAATTACTATGTGCACAATATAAAAGTTATATGATAAGCATTAAATTTATGATCTGTATTCTACATTGCATCTTTTCTGGTATAATTACCTATGGGAGCTATGCTGTATTTTCATTATCCTTGGTAGGTATGCTGAAACCATCATTTTATTATTTTTTATGTATAAATTTGCCACATTTTATTTTCAAAGCCAAACTTAAAATTATTTTAATTGACTGCCAACAGGCTATCTCAGGGAAGGATTCTCCCATGCTTTCACACATGTAATATACACAATACAATTGATAGAGCCTCTGAGAGCTTGAAATGGTCGTCATTTGTCTCCTGAATATGAGGCCATCACTCAGCATATTACTAAATGTTTAATTCTTAAAAGCTGATTGGTCCTTTTAGAACATGGTAGTCTAAGAACAAATGAAAAGGAAGTAGGAAGTCAGAAGTGAGGCGTAAAACGGCTGCATATGTGCAAGCTGGATGCCTAATGAGCAGAGGCAGAAACACACAAAATTTAAACACCATCACTGTGTAGCACAAAGATGATCAGAACAATGATTCAGAGTCACTAAGAAAATAATTGCCTATTTCTATTATAACTGATATTTTAAAGGGCAGGAAAGTGGTTTGAAGCCCACTTTTCAAAAGAGTTTTAAAATTCTTTCTGATTGTTGACTCTGTGCACTACTCTGTCCATTTCAGTTTAAACCATGAAGTCTGAGCATCCTACTTCAAATTTTGCAGTTTCCTTTTGGGTTTCAATTGATACTCTTGAGATGATAGACTTTGCCTCAACTTACAGTACTTCCATGAAAAAAATATATTTTATGTGTCAAAAATGATCACTGCATGATAATGCTCACATTGTGTAAAAATAGGTCTCAAAACAATTTTTTTGTGTGGTAAATATAAAAAAAATTTTTTAAATAGTTTAAATGTATTTATTTTTAGTATATGCTTATAATGTACTATTTTTTCTTTTGATTCTACATTTAGCCCCATAGCTTATTATGTTGATTTTTGCCTTGAAAAAAACACTGTGATGGTAGGAATTAGTCTGAATCTTTTTTTTTTTTTTTTTTGAGACAGAGTTTCGCTCTTGTTACCCAGGCTGGAGTGCAACGGCGCGATCTCGGCTCACCGCAACCTCCGCCCCCTGAGTTCAGGCAATTCTCCTGCCTCAGCCTCCTGAGTAGCTGGGATTATAGGCACGCGCCACCGTGCCCAGCTAATTTTTTGTAATTTTTAGTAGAGACGGGGTTTCACCATGTTGACCAGGATGGTCTCGATCTGTTGACCTCGTGATCCACCCGCCTCGGCCTCCCAAAGTGCTGGGATTACAGGCTTGAGCCACCGCGCCCGGCCCGTCTGAATCTTTTAGAACAGTTCTTAATATCTCTAAATTTATCTATAAATCAAGAATTCTGAACTTCTATAACAGAAAAATGTGACAGAAAGAGAAATCCTCTCTTTGTCTGTTCATCTTTTTTAAAAAATGCAAGCAAGAAGCACTTGTTCCTGCCTTTGATGTTACTGAAGAAATTTTATTTATATATATATAAATTGGGGGAATAGAGGGAAAGAGCATTGAATCTGTGATTCCTTACACTGCTCTCGTTTATGCTTTAAGTCCTGCTGGTTAATGAAGTCAGTCAGAACTCTCCCAAACCCTCTAACTCTACCATTATCTTTTGATATAATTCCCTCTTTGTGCAATAAATTAATTAGCACTTTTCCAATAATTTTCTTCAAAATACCTTTCTATTAATCTTTCTCAATTATGTATGCCTGTAGTATGTTGCTTATGCTATTTTCTTCAACATTTTAATTTTTCTACTATTAAGAAACTTAATTGGATTTTTAAAAACACACCTGTAAATCCTACCATGAAGTAATATGGGAGAGAGGGTTGTTTGCCAAAGGTTCTTAGCCTATCTGATAATGTTGATCCCTGTATACTCCTTTGTACCAGTCTTATTCATCCTAAACTCTGTAGAAATAATAATGGAATTCGTTTTTCTTTGGGCCTTTCTTAGAAGATGGTAGGCAGTGTCATTTGATTATTATTAATTAATTTTCTGTAATTACTTGGGCACACAAATGTGTCCTAGACATAATGCCTCCAAATTTTTTTTAAAGTACTATGTGAATATCCATTTGTATAAATAAAAACAAAAACACTCTTTTATGGCCTCAAAGAACCTCAAAGAATGACAAAATAGGTTTCAAGTTTCAGATAATTTAAACATTGCTACATTAAACTGTTTGCTTTTGCGTAACATAAAATGTCATAAACTTAAATGATTTTTTTGGATTAAGATAAATTTTGTAGAGCAGAACCATGATAAAAACGAGAAACACCTGATAGTCTTAATTTTTATGTGAATTAATTTTAATTAACATATAAACGTTTTGAAATTATCTATGGAAAATATCCCAAAAGTAAATATCACAGGGCCTCACTGGCAATGTCAAAGCTTTATTTCACTTTATTAAGATTAATTGTTTAATCACCACATGTCCCATGTTTGACTTGTAAGGACAAACCAAAGAATTCTTTGCATCTATATCAGCATCCTTAGCTTTTCAGACAGCCATTTTAATCCCTTCTGATCTCTGGGATAAATATATTTTTTCGCATAATTATATAATTACTCAATAGACCAGAGCAGATCCCATGGAGCCACTGCAGTGTGTGCTGTATTAATAATGTTCTGTTCTACCCCTGATAATTGGCCAACACAGCCTCCTAGGAGTGTTTTTATCTCTTGAATAAACACTACATAGGCAAGGAGGGTTGACTCAGTATTTTCTTCATTGGCAGTGAAAACAGGAGCGCTTCACATTCAATGCTCATTACATCATTTTAAAAAGAGCACAGTGCTTGTGACCCTACAGCTCCCTCTGCTGGTTCGCAAAATTTAAAAAGTACAAGTAGAAAAGAATATTTAAGAACTGAAAGCGTGGCTGGGCTGCTGGGCGCGGTGGCTCACGCCTGTAATCCTAGCACTTTAGAACCCAAGGCGGTGGATTGCCTGAGGTTAGCAGTTCGAGACCAGTAGCTAACATGGTGGTAAACCCCCGTCTCAACTAAATGTACAAAAAAATTAGCTGGGTGTATGGCGCACACCTGTGGTCCCAGCTACTCCTGAGCCTGAGACAGGAGAATCACTTGAACCAGGGATGCCGAGGTTGCAGTGAGCCATAAGCCAAGATCATGCCACTGCATTCCAGCCTGGACGAAAAGAACCAGAGCTTCTTAGGAGGAAAATGTGCCATTTTTGATATGAAATGGGCTTAAACTAAAGAAATAAGCAACAGAAAGGCTTATTTTTATTATTATTAAGTTGTGAGCCACCTTGCTCACCATCTGTCTTTAATCAACCATTATGTATTCCTGCTGTGTCTTACTTTTTGCAATAAAAAGCAGGCTCCAGATAGAGTAGGCAGGTAATTTTTTCAGGACTACCCTAATCGAAGTGAGCTTCATGAGTCTATCAGTCCCACATTAACAGCTCTATTCCTTCATAAGGTAGAGGATTATTCATTGAGGTCCTTAAGATACCTTTACTCCATATAAAGGAGAGGCAAATGAAAGACGTAAAGAACTTAACGTCTTCTTCAGACTGACCAATTAAAATTTTGTGCATCTCATCTTTCTGGTATTGACAACCACCTTCATTTGGAAAAGGAAAAAATAGCAGAAAGAGGGAGAACTGGAGTAGGAGAAACGTGGACTTAAATCCCAGCTCTGACAATTTAAATCTGTGTATTCTTCTTCCAGCTGTTTATCCTTTCTACTCCTTCTTGTTCATATCTGTAATTTGAAGATAATAATCTCAGAGAGTCATTTTGAGTGAAAAATAATGTATGTATAGTGCTCAATATGTAGCAGGTGCATTTTAATTGTAGTAAACACTACTCCTGAGAAATCTGGGTTTCTGTCCCAACCAGCAGAATGACCCAGAGAGTGTCAAAGAGAAATCATTTTCTTTCCAAAACTTCTGGAAGTATGGCAAGATAACATACGGTCAATCATATAAAATACTTAGTTTTTATTTAAAGAAGTTAATGTGATGTGACTTTTCCATAGTTACACAATCTAAAATCAAATTCTATTTGTTATCTGATATGGAGACAAGATCAGAAACATAGTTGACTCTACGGAATTATTGGTTCCAGAAACCATTAAATCAGGCTATAAAAGAAGCTATGTAAACACTATACTCTGATGAAGAGGATTTAGATAATGAGTTGTAGATGTTGTCATAGATTATTACAAATAAATTCATGTCTCTGATAGCTTTCTACTGCTACTTATATAGAAAATGTGTTTATTTTAATATATTAGGTTTTGACAAGACAGTAAACAATGGTTTTATAATCTAATAGCTAGATAAGGAAAAAGTGGTTTGAGCCTGATGTTTTACATATTCTGAGCAACAGTTTGCCTTCAGATAATGCTGTGCTGTGTCTCATTCCCTGTACACAGGTTAGATTATTTTTTATTATCAGGTAATAAAAAAATAATAGAGGTGGTATAAGTAGTGGCTAAGTGCAAAAATCTGAAGTCAGAAAATCTGAGTTTGAATCCTAGTTCCATTTAACTGTCTGACCTTGAGAGAGTGGGTTGGATGCCTTATCTGTACTTCATTTTCTTCGCTTCTAAAATGGAGTTAATAAAAGTGTGCACTTTGTATCAGTTTCCAAGGACTGCCTTAACAGATTCCCACAAACTTAGTACTTAACACAAAAGAAATATTTTCTCTCGCAGTTTGGGAAGCTAGAGTTCTAAAAACCAGTGTGGCCATGCTCACACTGAAGGTTATAGGGAAGGATTCTTCCTTGCCTCTTCCAGTTTCTGGTGGCTCCAGGTGTTTTCCACATGTTCTCAGGTGTGCCTGGGAGTTTAACTTGTTTCTGTCGCACTCTTCACGTGGCCTGCTCTTCTCTGTCTGTTTGTGTTGTTTCCTCTTCTTATAAGGACACCGGTTATTGGATTTAGAATATTGGCTCCTTCATCCTGTCGGGCCTCATTTTAATTACATCTGCAAAGACCTTATTTTCAAATGAGGTCACCTTCTGAGGTTCCAAGTGGACATGGACTTTTAGAGGACACTATTTAACCCATTACCTACCTCACTGTGTTGTTTTGAGGATTAAATAGGTTGCTGTACATAAAGCATTAGGACAATGCCTGTTGGAGAAGTTTTAGTTAAGGTGACTTCTCACATTCCATGTATAGTTCAAGCAGTTTCCAGCTTCACCTAAGATACAGATGGCCCACTGCACAGCTGCTCGATAGCACATCCCCCAGTGGCCTGCTCTATCTTAAACTTAAGCCATCTAAAACTGCTTTATGTTCATCCCCAAAGAAAAGCCATTGGATCCTCCAATTCCTGTAAATGATATCACTATCCCCCATTTGCTCAGATTCAAAGCCTCAATATAATTCATAAGGACTTCATCTCCTTTGTTGCCATAACTAATCAACCATTTGGTCCTGTAGAGTGGATCTTGAGAGAAGTTCACTTGTTATATTTTCACTTCCCCTTTTCCAGGTCAGGATCTCTTTAACATTTATCCAGAAGAAACAAAACAAAACAAAAAAATAGAATAATACTGTAACATAATACATCTTGTAAATACACATAAACACTCATTTCAGATAGAAACAGAACTGTATTTCCTTTAATTCAGATGATATGCCTATTTAATGACAAAGAAAATGTGAAATATAATATACAGTAAGTTAGCCTCATTTAGTGGCTCTGCATGCAGACTGACTCACTGTAGAAAAGGAGAAGCTCTAAAGGGAAAAAAAGAAAATATTAACTATGCTTCTAACCCACAAAATTAAAATAAAGCCATTTTAATATGCATTGATTTTGTTGAGACATTTTATAGCTCTGGCCTCAGTTTTTTTATCAGTAAAATATGACCTTGAGAAAGTTATTTAAATTCTCTAATCTTAAAGATGCCTATTCACAAGGTTTTCATAAAAATTAAATAAGAAAACTGTATGTAAAATGCTTCAACATAGTACTATGTCTTTCATTTGTGGTCAGTAAATACTAGTTATTACATATAATTTTACCATCATATTGACAAAAACTCTTTAAAAGTCTTGCACTTATTTGGTTGCTGCTTCATGTGATTAGCTTCATTTAAAGCATATTTCCATGCATTTCAGCAAGGCAATGCGGTTTGGGTGCAGTGTGTGCAATTGTTGGGAAGCATTTGGTTTCTACATCTTTAGCTGCTATTGGGCAAATGCAGAGGTAAGTAGTGCACCTTTCTGAGCATAGTGCCAACTAGTGTCCATATTTATAAAAAAGGAGGTTAAAGGGAATGAGAAAGAGCACACAGTAAACCATTCAACAAATAGCGGCTATTAGTATTATATAATTTTTTTCAAGTTTCAGTTTCTAGGTGAATACAAATGATAGCTTTAACCTCTTTTCAGACTTCTTTCAAAGAGAAGTTTCAATACATTGCAGTTGCAGGAGTTACAGGAAGTAGCTAAACATAGAGGAGTAGAAAATTGTGATGGAAACTCTTGAAATCCCAATATTTCTATTGCTAGATTAATCAACATATATTCAGCACTTACTGAGTGTTGATTCTGAAGAGCATTGATCAGATAAAAGAGATCATTTAGTGAAGCTAATGAGAGAGCCTTAATTCAAAAGTACAGCTAGCAGAGTTAACTTAGAAATGAACTTGGATAACTTCTGGATGCCTTTTGTAAAAAAAAAGTGTGCCATATTCAAATATGCACTTAGCAGGAATTACATTAACTATGTCTAATGTGTGTGGTTGAAAAGCCACTTCAGCCACTATTCGCATACACCTCATATCCTGCCTGCATAAAAGGCTATGCCTATTTCACATGGATACAGATTTGTTTATCCTGCATATTACCAGTTCCTTATGTTCACATGTAAGGTCATAAACATCAGGGAGAAAAGCTTCATGGGCAGAAACTTTGTAGTTAATGGGAAAACAAATACCAAGTTCTGACTACATACCTCCCTATGCCTATTCTTTTTTTAAAAAAATGTCTTTTTTATTCCTGAAGCTTAAAGAAATAAACAAAAGCTATTACTCTGATAAAGCAGACACTGACATAATGAGATTTGAGCAGGGTTATGTATTTTCCTTTATCTACCACTCTGTTTTCCATAAGGACACACAAATACATTTTTTGCAGTTGAATCTTGTAAGCTAGTTAGGAATTCTCACTTCAACCATGCAAAGAATAGAAACAAACTCATAAAGCAACAGATGAATGCATGCATGTGAAATTGGAAGTAATTTGCATTTAAAGTGATAGAACTTAGGTGATCAGAGGGGATGCAATTAGGATAGTATCTTCTTCCAGGACTCAAATTCTCAAAGGTCTCAAGCAGGTTTTCAAGTAGGTTTCAAATCATGTTTGACAAACATGGTACATTGTCTCTGAAGCATATGTGCATGTGTCTGGCATAAAATCAAGGTTGAAAAGTTACTCTGAAGGTCAAACGGACAAGGTTTTCTGAGTTTCTGCTTGGTCTGGTAAGACAGCCTTGGTCATGGAGTAAGCCTGATTCTGAAGACAGGATCAATTCTGTCACTCACACTTATTTACTGCCCTGCCTTCACTGGCTCTGCATCTGAGACCCAGAAGAACATAGACTCAATAGGCACTGAATATATGTTGATTATTCCAGCAATAGAAATACAAGAATTTCAAGATTGATATATTTTAACAAAAGCACTGTTAAACATTGAAGGCCTAAGAATATTACTAGAGGACCTCTCTGATCAACTATAACATACAGGCAGAAAGGGCATCCTTTCCTGGGTTGCCCCAGACTACCTTTGACTTGGTCAGAGAAGGATTCCTGATGACAATGGTTTATGGAGTGAAAAGGTACCTGTTGGGAAGCTGCAATACTTGGTGGAGTTTGGTGACACCCAGTGGGAAACCACCGTACCCTGTGGGATAGAAGCAACACAGCCCAACTGGAAAACAGGTGTTTGGGAACATTGTTACATATATATATTCTGAAGGCCTTCGGGCGGGACCAGAGCATCATAAATTTTTAAAGGGGCCTAAGTTGAGTCCTAGAGTCAAAAAGAGGTTTGAGATATTTGTGATATTATAGTCACATAAATTCTTCAGGTTGCTAAAGTCTAGAAGTCAAGTTACAAAAGAAAGATTAGATTTTCTTTCTTTCTTTCTTTCTTCTCTTTCTTTCTTTTGCTTTTCTTTCTTTTCTTTTTCTTTTTCCTTCCTTCCCTCCCTCTTTCTTTCTTCTTTTTCCTTCCCTCCCTCCCTCCCTCCCTCCCTCCCTCCCTCCTTCCTTCCTTCCTTCCTTCCTTCCTTCCTTCCTTCCTTCCTTCCTTCCTTCCTTCCTTCCTTTCTTGTTTCTTTCTTTCAACTGAGTCTCATTCTGTCACCCAGGCTGGAATGCAGTGGCATGATCTCAGCTAACTGCAACCTCTACCTCTCGCGTTCAAGCGATTCTCCTGCCTCAGCCTCCCGAGAAGCTGGGCCTCCCAAAGTGCTGGGATTACAGGCATGAGCCACCACGCCCAGCCGATTATTTTCATACTTTCAATTTCGTATAAGTTTTTAGTTTGAGTCTTCAAAACAAAGAGTTGAATAATTAGGTTGAAAGTGATTTTTTCATACATATATTTATTGTTATTTCATTAGCTTTAAGGGTACAGGTGGGTTTTGGTTACATGGATGAATTGTATAGTGGTAAAGTCTGAAATTTTAATGCAGTCATCATAGAAATACTGTATATTGTAACCAATATGTAGTTTTTAATCTCTCACCCCTCTCTCACCCTCCCCATTTTGAGTCTCCAATGTCCATTATACCACTCTGTGGCATAACGTATGCCTTTTTGTACCTAGAGCTTAGCTCCCACTTGTAATTGAGAACATATGGTATTTGATTTCCCATTCTTGAGTCACATCACTTAGAATAATGGCCTCCAGTTACATCCAAGTTGCTGCAAATGACATTTTGTTCATTTTTAGTGCCTGAGTAGTTTTTCATGGTATATATATATATACCACATTTTCTTTATCCAGTCATCGGTTAATGGGCATTTTGTTTGGTTCCATATCTTTGTACTTGTGAATTGTGGTGTGATAAACATGTGTGCAGGTGTCCTTTTGCTATAATGACTTCCTTTCCTTTGGGTAGATACCCAGTAGTGATATTGCTTAATCAAATGATAAATCTACTTACTATTAGTTCTTTGAAAAATCTCCATACTGTTTTCTATAGAGGTTGTGCTAATTTGTATTTCCATAAGCGTTCTCTTTCACCATGTCCACATCAGTATCCATTGCTTTTTGACTTTTTAATAATGACCATTCTGGCTTGGGTAAGGTGGCATTTCATTGTGGTTTTAATCTGCATTTTCCTGAGTATTCGTGATGTTGAGCATTTTAAAATGTTTGTTGGCCATTTATATATATCTTCTATTGAGAGCTATCTATTCCTGTCGTTTGCCCACTTTTTAATGGGATTATTTGTGTTTTTTTATTTATTTGAATTTCCTGCAGTTTTATTAGTCCTTTGTTGGATGCATAGTTTGCAAGTATTCTCTCCCATTCTGTGGGTCGTTTACTCTGATAGTTATTTCTTTTTCTGTGGAGAAGCTTTTTAGTTTAATTAGGTCCCATTTATTTAGTTTTGGTTTTATTGCATTTGCTTTTGGTGCCTTAGTCGTAAATTCTTTGCCTAGCTAATGTCCTGAAGAGTTTTTCCTAGGTTTTATTTTAGGATTTTTATGATTTCAACTGTTAGATTTAAGTCTTTGATCGAACTTAAGTTGACTTTTGCATGTGGTGAGAGAGAGGGATCCTGTTTCATTCTTCTACATGTGACTATCCAGTTTTCTCTTCACCATTTATTAAATAGGGTGTCCTTTCCCCATTTTGCGTTTCTGTATGCTTCGTTGAAGATCAGTTGGTTGTTAAGTATTTGGCTTTATTTCTGGGTTCTGTATTCTGTTATATTGGTCTGTGTATCTACCTTTATGCCAATACCATGCTGTTTTGGCTACAATAGCCTTGTAGTACAATGTGAAGTTGGGTAACGTGATGCCTTCAGATGTGTTCATTTTACACAGAGTTACTTTGGCTATTCATTTTTGTTCTATATTAATTTAAGGATTGTTTTCTTAATTCTGTGAAAATAATGATGTTGATATTTTGATAGGATTTGCATTGAGTCTGTAAATTGCTTTGGGCAGTATGGTCATTTTACAATATTTATTCTTCCAATTTATGATCATGAGATGCATTTCTATTTGTTTGTGTCACCTATAATTTCTTTCAACAGTATTTTATAGTTCTCCTTGTAGAGATCTTTTACTTCTTTGGTTAAGTATATTTCTAGGTATATGATTATATTATTTATTTTTTGCAGCTATTGTAAGAGAGATTAAATTCTTGATTTAATTCTCAGCTTGGTCCTTGTTGGTGTGCTACTGATTTGTGTACATTGTACTGTACAGAGCTACTGATTTGTGTACATTGGTGTTATAACTCAAGATTTTGCTGAATTCATATATCAAATCTAGGAGTCTTTTGGCTGGATCTTTAGGATTTTCTAGGTATATGATTATATCATTAGCAAATGGAGATTGTTTGAGTTCTTTTCCAGTTTGGATGCCCTTTACTTCTTTCTCTTGTCTAATTGCTCTGACTAGACTTCCTGAAGGTAAAACTTAATTTTCTCTTATCTATTTTACTTTGCAGTTTTTCCCTCTGTACATCCATCTGCATACACATAAACACACACACTCCCCCAAAAAAGTAAAAGGTTATGAATATTCATCCTTTTATTGTAGAAAATGTGTAGGTTACCAATTTTTTTCTAAAATGTTTATCAATAGTGTAACTAGCTTTATCCTTCAGCCCTCATTTGAGTATAAACATGAATATGGGTGCCAGAGATGGTACTTCTAGAAGATAATTAAATTCTGGTTCAATTTACTTTAGACAAAATGGGAAATGTCTTGTCTTTTGTTGCCTGTAGCGTTCACACTAAAAACAATCCCTAAAGAATTTGCTGCATGTAATGTTTTTGCTGCCTAAGGCAACTCTGCTCTGACTGTACGACAGAATAGACTGTAGTTATATTTGTTGAAGTTCAGATATTTGTAGTTTATTTTCAATGAATAAATGATACTGCAACATGCCACAGGAGGAAACTTTTAAAACAGGGTGGGCAGGGGGCACAGATAGGAGAGCTGATGACATAACACACAGGTTTGTTCTACCTCGCCCTCCAGTATATCTTAGTTTTCAGGTCAAATGAAAGTGTATTGATAAATCCATAAATAAATCTCTAGATGGATCATAAAGTAAAAAATTTTAAATGGTGCCACAAAATAACACAGATGAAATATAATTACTAACAATATATTAGGTGTGGAAATATAAATACATTTATAAAATGTATTTTAAATATAAGTGCAATATTAAGAGTTTATAAAGAAAAAGAACATGTGAAACAGGATTATAGATTCCAAAAGAAATATGTACCCATAGCTAAAACATTATTGAAAGATAAATGACAGACTAGCAAAGAAGTAGAGAAAAATGTTATCATCATTATGTCAACAGCTGTCATAAATTAACACTTTAAAGGAAAGGATGAATAAAAGTTGAAACAGGCAGTTTATAGAAAAATAACCGTGTCTCAAAATAAAAAAAAAAACTAAATCTCATTTATAATTTAAAAAATTCAAAGCAAACAATCTATCAATTTAGAATTTTTCTTTAAAAGGATCATACTCAAAATTTGTGAGAGTGTGGGAAAAGATATGCTCATTTTGTTACCAAAATGGAAATTGGTACCACTTTTTCAAGAAACAGAAAAATGTATGACCTCTTGTTATAGGATTCTGCATCTATGAATCTGTTAACATATGATGTGATGTGAGGAAATTGCATATCGTAAAACATTAAGTGAAAAAATCTGGATTAGTACTTACCTATGTATTTGCATTATCTGCTGTGTGATCTCAATTCTGTAGAAAAAAACTGAAGAAAATACAGCAAGTGTGCACAATAGTTACCAGCATGAGAGACTGTTTTATACTAAGATGGGAACTGAAGGATTAAAAAATAAGGCTGTATTTATGTACACTATATCAGTGAGTACATATATATAATCTATGATATGAAACATATAAATTCATTAATTAACACAGTAACTACCTATGTAAGACCTGCTATGTGACTGATCTGACAGACATCTCAAACTTAACATGTCCCTGACAGAAACCCATATTTTCTTCTGTTCTCTACCAATCTCTTCACTACAGGAGGGAATAATACCAAAAAATACAAAAACACTTCTTTCTCTCAGCTAATGACCTCTTCCTCCTTCCATTTCCACAAGCCAAACACCTTAGACCTTTTTTATTTCTTTTTAACTGTCACATTTCACATCTAATCTACCAGGAAATCCTATTGGCTCTACCCCCAAAAAGTATCCGGTTACTTCTCCTGAAGCCAGTTGTTATTACTGTTGTTGGAGCTGTTGACAGTTTTCACCCGGACTACTGCAGTAACCTCTAAATGGGCCTGTAGTGTGCACCTTTGTACCCTGCAGTTTATTCTTAATCCATCAGAGTGATTTTTATAGTCCTCGTAATGCCTGCAAGACCCAGGATCTGTAGTCTGTGACCTGTCTGACCTTTTCGCGGGCTACTTTCCCACCAGCTCACTCTGCCTGAAGCACCTGGCTTCTTTGTTGTTTCTTACAAATGCCAGTCACCCACTTGCATGTAAGGCTTTTGTAGAACTCCTGAATTCCCTTACTCTGCTCTGTATTTTCCCATGGTACTTTTATCTTTCCAACAAATTTCATCATTTACTTATTAATCATTTTTGATGCTGATTATCTGGACTTGCCCACTAAAAATAAATTCTATGAGGTCGGGAATTTTTTTTGTTTTTGTGTGCATATTTCAGTATACCAAAGAATGCCTGGCACATAGTAGATACTCAGGAAATCTCTATTGAGTGAATGAATGAACTCTGAGTGACTGTGACCATAAGCTCCTTAAAAAAGTGACCATGTCTATTTTGGTCACTACTGGATCCCCAGAGTCCAGCACACTATTTAGCACTTGGTACTGATGAATAAATGAAGAAGAATTAGAAGTGGATTGATCAATCGTGACACAACTTTTGGTCATAGTCCATAGTTTATAATATCATGTATTTTTCTTTGTTGCTCAAAATTGGAAATCCTTACAAAGCCTTATAAGCTACACAAAAGTAATGTATAATATTTAACGAGCTCTCATAGGGCATAAGCATAGACGTAGGAAGTGGAGTGACGGCAGTCTAGTGCTGCAAATGATGCAATGAAAATGACCTGATCCAAATGCTGTCACCATCTTCCAGAAGAAGAGTGATCTCTTGTTGGCTTTCTTTTAAGTAATAAGATTCTTTCTGATAACTCTTGGTAGTTTTTTTGTTTTTGTTTTTTCACTTTTGTGAAATTTTCCTTCTGAGTTTTTATTTGGAAAAACTTAAAGCCTACATGCATTCCGATCTGCAGACAGACACTGCATGGTATTTAAAGCTTTGCAGGTAGGTCTCTAAGGTAGTTGTTTTGAATTTTTCCCTCTGTGGTTTGCTGGGATAACCAGGGAATATGCAAGCAAATCTTGTAACAATTCTCCATTTCTACTCAAGGACTTTACTATCAGTAGATTTTGAGCTCAATGCTTTAGGCTATTACAAACAAATACTTCTAACATGTCTTTGGACCTCTTGCTGTGAAAATCTTCTCGCCAATGATTAAATTTCAAGAGCCTGAACCATCACTAAACTAGTAACAATGGTTGGATAAATTTAGGAGGAGGGCTGCTGATGCTCATCTAAGCAACCCCATATGTGTAGTTCATTATTCTGCTTGGTTATCAGACTTCGTGTGTAGCAGTCAAGGTGTTGGGGACATAGAATGAGGCTGTAACCAAGGAATACATATTGGTGACTTCCATGACTAGACAGAGATTAGCAATGAGGCAAAGCTAACTGGGCAGTTGGCAGTTTTCTTACCACTTGATTCCTGTCGTCCCAGAAAGTTGTATCAATATTCCCACTACATTTACTATTTCTTTTTCTCTATTTTGTAATAATGTGTTCTTCCCTTAGACTTATGTGTTTGGTTTAATGTAATTAAGACTAATACAAACAAATTTGCTAATAGGATTACTAGTAGCAACCAGCTATAAACATGCTTAGTGTAAATGAATCAGAATCATTCCCTGGTGCACACAACATTCCTTATTCAAATTAATTTCCTCTAGCTTAACAAAATCCTGATAGGAACTGGAACTCTAGGCCTTTTAAACAGAATCAGATAATCTCAAATGCTAGGAAGAAAGAATAAATAGGAATTTGGACCTTCTTTTATCTAGACAGCCAGGTCAAACTGGCCCTGTGCAGGACCACCAATTATTTCTTGGTTTTGTAAACTAAATCATGTGATTACAGTGGAAATCCAGCTCTGTTCAAGAATTTTTTTCAAAGGCATGTCCAGCTGGAGCCAGACAATTCTGAAATAGATCCCAGCTGTTTGGATTATCTGAACCCAAGAATAACTAAATACTGCCACTGAAAGCACTATCAGTAGTAAATTCTCGTTTGAAGTTGTAGGATGCCAAATCCTTAAAGACCACCCCTACTCAGCAGTAGCTTAGAAAGAGTAGTAAGAGGAAGAGATTAATTCTTACTTGTGGTTTTAACTGGCCCAGCTACCACAATCCATTTGGTATCTCGAATTGTTCCAAGCATGAGTATGCTTAGATGTGCATATTTCAAAGTTGGAAAAGCTAGCCCTTTTCTAGGAAACCTTTAGATTTTTCTAACTTTGAGTTAAATGTTTCATGTATATCTTTAATCATCATAATTGTTTATGGATTGTGTATTTTGTCTCATATTTAGCTTCTTAATTTTTTAATAAATGCAAGCAGGTACAGACATTTCTGTAGTTAATGTCTTATTTTCATTACATAGCACAAAACAAGTATAACTTAAAACGACAATATTCAATGAGTAACATGATAACAAGGTAGATAACTAGAAGGTAATTTCCTTTATTCACAGTAATCATTGCTACACTGTTACTTAATCTGATTGTATTTTGTCTCAGTCACATGCTTTGTTACTAAAAAGATAAATAACAGTACATATCAATTTCTAAAAATTAGGTTTTATAATTTTGTTCTCCAGGTAAATAAGCCTCCTAAGTTTTACTCTGTACTCATTATTATCTTCTAATAGCACAAATATTTTAAAGCAATTTAAATATATTCCATTTTTAAATACTTATATTATCTTTTTATACTCACATATTCATAAGTAATATGTTTGAATTTGGTTTTCATTTGAAAGCCTAACCAAAAGCAAATCATTTCAAATATAAATATTTAGTCTCACAAGAAACATTCATTTTTCTTTAGTATATGTGCTGTACATTTAATTTGTACATTCCTATCTATGTAGAATTAACAAATCTGTCATACAAAAATACTTTGTGTACAAATGAATGCTAATTCTGATTGGGCAGCAGTTTGGAACCAAAGCCAAACTTCATTTTATCACATGATGTTATGTCAAACTACTGTTAAACAATTCTCTTGAACTAAAAATTGTGTGTGTGTGTGTCAGAGAGAGACAGACAGCAAGACAGAAAAACTGAGAGAGAGACAGAAAGAGATGAAGCTATGTAGTTCAGTATGCTTTCTTAAAATAATATTGTGGGGAGGTAATTGGTAAAAAATATTTTCCCAATCTTAAACAAGTAGTAAATTAGGTGACATTTTCTATTTATAACAGGTAAAAACCAGAAAAGAATTTCTTTCTGCTACAACTTTCTGAACAGAGCATTTGAAACATTTGATGACTAGATGAGTTCACTTTTTTTAAATGCTGTGCTTAATATTTAAGTGTCATCTTATTTGAAGTTACTCTAGGATAAATAAATAAAACATTCTAGATGCAATCTTCCAGCAATGACATTCCAGCAATTTCCCTGAGAATAAAGTCAGACAATATTCCAGGTTTTGAACATCAAGTATTTTCAGATGATAACTAGTGAGTTCTCCAAGAACATTTAAAGTTTCAAACAAAAGTGTTAAAACCCAAACTCTCCATTCACACATGTATAGTCTTCACAGTTGAATGGGAATATAAATCATTACTTAAAAACATAAAAACTTTGAAGTTTGAGAATAAAAATAGACAACCTACTTCCTAGGGCAGGTGGAATTGTCCACAAGTCTTACCTTCATTTCCCAGAAAAAAATAAGCAAAACTGTTAACCAAGACCACGATTAAGAGAAAATAAATGAACTAATAGTTTTGGACATGTTGAGTTTATAGCGCCTGTATTGGGGAAGGACTTTTTTCCAACTTCCAAGAAGTAATAAATAACCTTGGGCAAATACTTTCACTTAAATCTAAGTAGGAAAAGCAGAAAAACAGAGCACAAAGGAGACTGAGAAGAAGAATTAATTAAAAGTAGTAGGGAGAACTTCCCCACACTCAGAAGAATTATAACTCAGAAGCCGAGGAAAGTCAAATATTCAGGAAAAAGTGGGTTTTTAACAGTGGCAAGGACTGAAGTATGGTGAAATATTAAAATGTAAGAAACCCTAATTGGATTAAGTCAATATAAGGCTATCTATAGACAGTTTCAGTAAAGAGATTAGGGTGGAAATCACACTGGATAGGTGGATGAATGAATAGGATGTGAGAAAGTGGAGCCAGCTGCAAAAACTTCTGTTTTTCTTTAAAAAAATAAATATACTAGCAAGAGGAATATGCAGGGTTAAGGGCTGTTTTTATTTGCTTGCTTGTTTCTAGGATAGAAGATACTTGAGTATGTTTTGTAAACTGAAGGGAAGAATGGAGTAGTGAGGATACAAAGTTCTACAAAGCCCTGAGGAGACTGGAGTTGGGATATGTATCGAAACCCACCCCCACCGTGCCCCCATCCCATCAGCACTTCCAATGCCGTCATGCCTTGCTTGTTTTTCTTTTCTCTATAGCACTGATTGCCTTTAATAGTGCTTTATACCTCACCTATTTGTTGCAATTATTCTTTCTCTCCCTTACCTTTCCACCCTCAATCTCCTTTAGGATATTCTTGTTCCCACCATTTCCACTTACCCCTGAAATGCACCTGTCTTCCCAGGGCTTTGTAAAGTTCACAGTCTTTGTCTTTTGTCCTTTCATATATGTTAAGCACCTAGAACATAGTGATGATCAAAAAATACATTGATTTATTTATTGCTGAATTGTAGAATTAAAAAAAGTAGGGATGAGTCTGAAAGTCTGCATTTTTTACCCACAAAGAAGGAATAATTAAGCTGCATGGAAGGAGGGGTAAAGAGAGTGTATTAGTCCATTTTCATGCTGCTGATAAAGACATATCAGACACCAGGCAATTTGCAAAAGTAAGAGGTTTATTGGACGTACAATTCTACATGGCTAAGGAGGCCTCAAAATCATGATGGAAGACAAGGAGGAGCAGGTTGCATCTTAAACAAATGGCAGCAGACAGAACAAGAGCTTGTGTAGAGGAACTCCCATTTTTAAAACCATAATGTTTTGTGAGACCCATTCACCATGATGAGAACAGCATGAGAAAGGCCCACCCCTTTGATTAAATCGTCTCCCACCAAGTCCCTCCCATGACATATGGGAATTATGGGAGTTGCAAGATAAGATTTGGGCAGGGACACAGAGCCAAACCATATCATTTAGCCCCTGGCTTATCCCAAATCTCATACCTTCACATTTCAAAACGAATCATCCCTTCCCAACAATCTCCCAAAGTATCAACTCATTTCATCAACTCCAAAGTCCACAGTCCAAAGTGTCATCTGAGACAAGGCAAGTCTCTTTCACCTATGAGACTGTAAAATCAAAAGCAAGTTAGATACTTCCTAGATACAATGGGGGTACAGGCATTAGGTAAATACAGCCATTCCAAATGGGAGAAATTGGCCAAAACAAAGGTGCTACAGGCTCAATGCAAGTCCAAAATACAGCAAGGTAGTCAAATCTTAAAGCTCCAAAATGATCTTTTTTGACTCCATGTCTCACATCCATGTCACACTGATGCAAGAGGTAGCTTTCCATAGTCTTGGGCAGCACTATCCCTGTGACTTTGCAGGGTGCAGCCTCCCTCCTGGCTGCTTTCACAGGCTGGCATTTGATGTCTGCAGCTTTTCCAGGTGCAAGTTGCAAGCTGTCAGTAGTTCTACTATTCTGGGGTCTGAAAGACAGTGGCCCTCTTCTCACACCTCCACTGTGTGGTGCCCCAGTAGGGACTCTATGTGGGGGCTTCAACCCCACATTTCCCCTCTGCACTGCCCTATCAGAGGTTCTCCATGAGGGCCCCACCCCTGCAGCAAATTTGTGCCTGGACATCCAGGTGTTTCCATATATCCTCTGAAATCTGGGTGAAGTTACAATTCTTGACTTCTGTACACAATCAGGTTCAACACCACATAGAAGCTGCCAAGGCTTGGGGCTTGCACCCTCTGAAGCCACAGCCTGAGCTCTACATGGGCCTCTTTCAGCGACAGCTGGAGTAGCTGAGACCCAGGGCACTAAGTCCCTAGGCTGCACACAGCACGAAACCACTTTTTTCTAGTAGACTTCCAGGTCTGTGATGGGAGAGGCTGCCAGGAAGACCTCTGACATGCCCTGGAGACATTTTCCTCATTGGGTTGAGGATTAACATTCAGTTCCCCATTACTTATGCACATTTATGCAGCCAGTTTAAATTTCTCCTCAGAAAATGGGATTTTCTTTTCTATCTCATTATCAGGCTGTAAATTTTCCAAACGTTTATGCTCTGCTTCCCTTATAAAACTGAATGCCTTTAACAGCAGCAGAATCACCTCTTGAATGTTTTGCTGCTTAGAAATTTCTTCTTCCAGATACCCTAAATCATCTCTCTCAAGGTCAAAGTTCCACAAATCTCTAGGGCAGAAGCAAAATGCCACCAACCTCTTTGCTAAAACATAACAAGAGTCACCTTTGCTCCAGTTCCCAACAAGCTCTTTATCTCCATCTGAGACCATCTCAGCCTTGACATTATTGTCCAAATCACTAGCAAGATTTTTGTCAAAGCCATTCAACAAGTCTCTAGGAAGTTCCACGCTTCCCCACATTCTCCTGTCTTTTTCTGAGTCCTTAAAACTGTTCCAACCCCTGCCTGTTACCCAGTTCCAAACTCCTCCACATTGTGAGGACTCGCAATGATGGTGGAAGGCAAAAAGGAGCAAGGCACACCTTACGTGAATGGCATCAGGCAAAAAGAGAGCTTATGCAGAGAAACTCCCATTTTTAAAACCATCAGATCTTGTGAGACCCATTTGTTAAGAGAATAGCATGGGAAAGACCTGCCCCTGTGATTCAATCATTTCCCACTGGATCCCTCCCACAACACATGGGAATTAGAGGAGTTACAAGATGAGATTTGTGTGGGAACACAGAGCCATATAATATCAGAGAGATTTCAAATATACTGAAAATTAAACACTCAGTACAGACTGGCCCTCAATGTGACAAATTTTCAACTTTACCATGGTGGGAAAGCTATTTGGGTTTTTTGCTGTTGTTTGTTTGTTTGTTTGAGACAGAGTGTTGCTCTGTCCCTAGGCTGGAGTGCAGTGGCATGATCTCAGCTCACTGCAGCCTTCACCTCCTGGGTTCAAGTAATTCTCCTACCTCAGCCTTCCAAGTAGCTGGGATTACAGGTGCGCACCACCACGTCCAGCTAATTTTTTGTATTTTTAGTAGAGATGGGATTTCACCATGTGGCCAGGATGGTCTTGATCTCTTGACCTCGCATTCCATCTACCCAAGCCTCTCAAAGTGCTGGGATTACAGGCATGAGTCACCACGCCTGGCCTGGAAAGCTATATGAATCTAGTAGAAATAGTACTTTACATTTTGAATTTTGATCTCTTCCTGGGCTAGTGACAAGTGACAGGAAGTATGATAGTCTCTTGTGATGCTGGGCAGTGAGTTGCAGCTCTGGGTTAGCCATGTGGTCACGAGGTCAGACAACTGACCGTCTAGAGTGAGCCGCGTTGTGATATGATTTTACCAAACTATAGGCTAATGTAAGTGTTTATGTTGGAGGTTGCACTTTTTTGAATTGCAGATGTGTAAAAAAATCAGACCTTGGTGATGACCTTGAGCAGTACGATATATAAATAACTCCCACATACTTAGCATTCCAATAATGGGACATTAGGGATAAATGGATTAAGGTAGGCTAGACTAAGCTATGATCTTCAGTGGGATAGGTATATTAAATGCATTGTTGACTTTGACATTTTCAACTTACTATGGGTTTATTATAATGTATCCCCATTGTAAACCAAGGAGCGTCTATGTATAGATCAAAGGTCATTCATGGAAGCTCATGGGCCCCATTTAAGAAGTGATATGGTGACTGGGCACAGTGGCTCATGCCTATAATCCCAGTACTTTGGGATGCTGAGGCAGGTGGACCACAGGTCAGGAGTTCAAGACCAGCCTGGCCAATATAGTGAAACCCCATCTCTACTAAAAATACAAAAATAAAATTAGCTGGGTTGTGGTGGTACATGCCTGTAGTCTCAGCTTCCCTGGAAGCTGAGGCAGGAGAATCACTTGAACCCAGGAGGTAGATGTTGCAGTGAGCTGAGATCATGCTGCTGTACTCCAGTCTGGGCAACAGAGCAAGACTTCATCTCAAAAAAAAAAGTAGTGACATTTTTTAATATAATCTTTTTATAATTAGCTGCTATCATTGAACAAAAGATTTAACGTGACATTTTAGATGTTTGGCTTGTCTCAGAAAGTGAGAAGATGTAACCATACTTGACTCTCATCTCTGAATGATAACAATTACCTGGATCAAAGTCAAGGCTCTCCCAACACCACCATGCCCAGAACATACACATGCCAGATAAAGCACATGGTCACCGTTTGCAAAGTTCCCACCATTCATTATTGTATCCCTGAACCCTAAGTTTACTGTCAGTTGTTACTTATTATTAAGCTTACACTATTGTCTTTTAGAGTAGGGCTCCTTTATCCATGTCTGTCACTTTCTTGGCCTCTTCATGTGGTAGTGTCTATAATCCATAATATTGGTAGTTTTCAATTTATAAGTAAGTTATGTTTCAATGGGGCTGTAGAGGAGAAAAAATAATATGTTTTCTTCATTCATTAAAAGGGTCGTAACTTGCCAGAAGCAGTGGCTCATGCCTGTAATCCCAGCCATGGGAGGCCTTGGGAGGCTGAGGCAAAAGGATCACTTGAAGTCAGGAGTTCAGACAAGCCTGGCCAACATAGTGAAACCCATCTCTACTAAAAATACAAAACTTAGCTGGGAGTGGTGGCCTGTGCCTTTAATCTCAGCTGCTCAGGAAACTGAGGCAGGAGAATTGCTTGAACCCAGGAGGTGGAGGTTGCAGTGAGCCAAGATTGTGCCACTGCACTCCAGCCTGGGCAACAGAGCAGGACTGTATCACAGACACACCCCCCCCCCCACACACACACAAAATCTATATATATATATAAAAAGGTAGTAGCTTATACTCCATAAGGAAAGGCAGATTAACAAGACAAAAGCATAATAAATTTATTTAATCAAAGTTTTACAAGACTTCAGAAATGAAAACCCCAAATTCTGGAGAAAATTGTATATTTTTATGCTGTCTGATGAAAGAAATAGGTAGTTGTGGGGAAACATAATTGGACAAAAAGGGGTATAATTTAATGGCAAACACTGGGGGGAATTTAGCAAGGCTTGTTTGTTCAGATTCCTTTTGGCTTCTAGGTATAGGGTGCGACTTCTCTGGATTGAGGATCGTATTGTGTTCTGAGTCCTGACGGGGCTTTCTGATGACCTTAGAAATAGATCAGCTTCTTAGCTTAGCTAATCAGGCCCTACATGATCTGGTGGCTCTGACTCCTGTGACCTCCCTTCACAAATCTACAGTTGGTTTTAAATGCACTCCTATTTTCTGTCTTCAATGGCCCTTTTTCTTGTTCTTAAATAGGCCAAACAGCCTTCAGCCTTTATATTTTCGGTTCACTTTACTGGGATTCCCTTTCTCCAGATGATGAACATGGGTGGTTCCTTTGTTATCTCCCAGCAGTGAGAGTGAAGGCCATAGTTCCATTTCCACAAACCGTGATTCTTGTTCCAATTTTGCAACCCACACGTTTGTTATCAAGTAGCTCCTTTCAAAATCACGTAAGTTGTTCTGAAATGTCAATGCAACTCAGCCTTCTGTCCTTTCAAGTTTGTCTAACTTCCATGAAAAGCTTGCTCAAGATAAAGCCGACAATTTCTTGGTGTCAGGATTAACTTAAACATTTAATCAGAATCAGATGATAAGGACTGTACATAGTATGTATTGGAATCTTAAAACTAGGTTTCACTCTGAAGAACATACACTATATTACTAGACTTTTAAACCCATTTATGCAAATGCAATGGTACCCATTCACTATGTCCAGCTAATATATATATCTCTGATACCACTCATTTCTCCAAAGAAAAATGATTTCTGGTACACTATATGCTAACTAATAAACTTTCTGGTCTTGATTGGAGTTACAAATAGTGCTCTTCTGGAGGAGATATGTTTTCATTAGTCTTTTAAATGTTCACTAACTAGTTCTCAAGTGGTAGTTCTTATTAATGTACTTGAAATATTTACCTACCACCCCAAATGTGCTAGGTTAAAATACACACTCAATCCTGAACAAATACACTCACACATATCACATTCTCTATTCTGATGTGTCTTCAAGTAAGTTATAGAAAAACGTAACAATTGGGAATCACTCCTGTATAGAACAAACGAGTGAGAATCTTGCCACTGCTACCCCCACCACCAATAACCACATATACAAGCTCTAAGTGAATTGACATGGGAATAAAAACTTAGTTTACTATTGGGATGGGGACTAACAGTCATTGGTTCACCCTTTAGTCTCTCTGTGAAACTGGTGAGATTTAAAGAAATTGTTTCTGGCACCCTCCATTTAACTTGGAATTTATTTTGTTACAGAAACAAGGCTCATCTTAATTGACTTGAAATGGTAGGATTATTACATGTGTGAAGGAAAAGAAATACACAAGTCAAATGGATTTTGACTTGAAATGGTTGTGCATTTCTGTAACTTTTTGTATTAAGTAGCCATTGCAGTCTTCCCAGAATGACTCTCATAAAACCGAGATTATGTTTCTCTGCTTTTTCTCTTCTTTCTCTGTGAGGAAATCATTGCACACAGGTGCATGTGGGTAATTTAGAATACACTGATCCTTTCACAGAATAAACTGAACAGAGAGTTTCATATCAAATACTCTAAGGCAAAATCTTCTAAAATCATCATGAGACATCTCTCTTCTTTCAGGTCTCTTTTATTTCTTGCAAGATCAAACAGATGTTTTTTCTTCCTCTTTTCTTCCCCCAGACACTGCTCAGCATCTACTGAGTCCTTCCCTTCTTTTCTTCCAAAAGAAAAAGTATTTCTTTTCCTTCACACATGTAATAATCCTACCATTTTCTCCGTATCCTAGATGCCAATTGATAACAGACACCTCCAAACCCTGACTTCCACCATGAACAAGTTTATCAAAACAGCAAATGTAGGTCTTTCCTTCTGGAAAATTTGTATACCAGTAGCCTAGAAAAAAAAATTCCTCACATTGTTACCTCTGTACTTGTAGAAATATGGATTGAGTTCTAAATACCACAAGTTTTTTGGAATAGAAACTTTTTAATTTGGAGATTTTTGAGTAATGAAAAAGAAAAAATAATCATTAACTTTGGATTTTCTTCAAATATGATGGATGTGGGGTTTCTTATGATGATATTTCATATATAACAAAAAGGAACAAGCTATTCTGTCTCAACACACACTAATCTACAGTTATTTATGTAAAGAGTATTAAGAACAAATATCTAAAATAATTAAGAGATCACCACAAGGTTTCTAAAATAATTTTGTTGAAAACAATGAAAAATGTGATTCTAATAATCTACCTTTTTGACATATGTAATCTGTCTCCCTACATTCTTTGGGTGATTGTATTTTCTAGAAAAAAATCAGAACTAAGAACATTTGTAATTTTGTAATGATATTAGTGCAAGAAATAGTTCAAATGTTGGAATTCCTGGGACATTTCCATAATGTATGGGAAAAGTACTTCAGAATACTTCAAATTAGTACTGTCCTTGAAAAAATGTCTGTCTTATTCCAAAGTAAGTCCTACAAATAGAAAACAGGAAGCTATCTAAATATTATGATCTAAGGGACAGTACAAAGTCCCATGCCCTGTATTATCTTTAACTGTCATGTTCTTTCTTGATGCCTGGACTAAAATCACCATTACTTGAACCTTTCTTCTCAGGTATGAGAAAGTAATCTGCATTCCTCAGAAAAATATTGTTAAAATGCTTATCATTTTATATTGCAAGTTGATGGGGAAGATCACCAAATTAGTAATAAATTGTTACTAGAAGAATTAAGATCCTGGCAGAATGAGAAATTATATGCCAGGGGGTGAAGGAAAACTAGATTCGAATTCAGGAACTTTAAATTCTAGTGCTTGCTGTGATGTTGACTTGCCAAGACATCATGAGCAATGCATTTAATCTTTAGCAGCCACAATTTCTCCAGTTTTGAAATGGGGTTAGTAGCAGTAGCACTTCCCAGTTTGATTTTTGCCTTGAAAAATTGAAAAGTGCTGTAGGGTCAGGAAACTAATAGGGGAAGCAAGAGGGAAACTGACTTTGAGTTGGCTAATGCTCATCGTAAATATTGATATTATAGAATGAAGGTGCAAAGGAAAGAAAGAGGATGAAATTTCCAAAGTCATCCTCCCTGCCCCCACAAGACAGGGAGGCCCATGGGGAGGCTGAGGTAAATCATGCTTAAACCAAAGCTCACTCTTTCCTAGAATTGGCAGTGATCATAGTGCAAGGATAATTTAGGCAAGTGGGAGAATAGAGATGAACAATAACAATAAAAATACGTATGGCATCAAGAATTATAGAATCATGGATCCTGGTTACTTGTATTTTCAAATCCAAGTTGAAATGGTGTGTTAGATAAGGAGAAGCTCAAGGACTAATTTATTTGGGGATGTAAATAATTTTTCTTTGCTATATTTCCCTAGAGACTTTAGGAGATTGCTTTTAAAGTCTTATGCTATCATGCATGTCAGTATCTGATACAGTTTTATCCAGATTTTACTGAAGGAGTAGCATTGGCACAGTGAAAGCTGACCATAAATGCTCAGGGTTTTGTAGTATTAATATTATCACCTCAGGAACCAGGGAAAGTATGAAATCAGCTTTGATGATTTTGACCTCTGACCTGCAAGCCTATGGTATATAGCCCTCAAAAGGTGCTTTGTCCATAGGAAGACAATTAGTGACTTAAAAAAAAAATGTCCCAAAGTTTCTACCTTAGTTCTGGTACAGGTCTAATGTTTAGATATAACTAGACAGATACTGCTGAGATATAATGAAACACTTCGCACCTCTTTTTCTCAGTTCATCATGTGTCATTCAGAGGTAAGGGCACAGGAGAAAAAAGTACTTCAGTTGCCTTTCATTTCCCTTTCCTGTCTTCCATCTCAGAAGGAGATTCCAGGGAACATATAAGACAGAGGGAATGCAAAGGTTAGAACACTTAGACTTTGACATGTCAAAAATCCAGTACAATTGGCTTAGGCAAAAGGAAAATTTATTGAAAGATTACTTGGTTACTTCCATTATTAAGGGCAAACCAACTTCCAGGAAAGGAAGGAGGCAGCTGAACCTCAGGAAATAAAGGCTGCCTCTTTCCCATTCCCTTTGTTTGCCTGTCTCCTTCAGCCTCCATGCTAGCTGCTGTCACCAGAAACAGGAAACACAGTCATCAAGATCAAACAATATCTCACACCATCTACAATGTGAAAACTCTTTAATGATGACTTGGTTCAAGAAGGAAGAAGGACTGTGGTTGGCCCAATGGTCAGAGGGCAAGGCGACATAAGAAGCAGGCAGGGCTGATTGTTTTCCCATGTTTAGAGTCATGAGGAGAGTGGTTTCTGAAGGAAGGAGAGTGGGGAAAGTCATTGCCTACAAGAAAGGGAAGGCAGAGAGCACTGCTGAAAAGAACTAAATAGTAGATACCCATCATAAAGAACAAATTGAATATCTAGGGGATAATGTTAACCTGGTGAGAAATAAACAAATCTTCTGAAACTTAGAAAACTATAACCCTTATTTTTGCTTACTTCAAATTACATTCCGGTAGTACCACTGGCAAATTTCCAGAGCAGCCAGCCTCCAATTGTAGTAAAAAATTGTGTTCCAAAAACTGACTTGTAAGGAGTTTGGATCTGAGAATACATAGAAGCAATGCTACCAATGGTGTTTCTGCTTTTAGACCAGTTTATCCTTAATATGCCTAGATTATTATACTAACAGCCCATTTCAGTGTCACCAAATATCCATTAGACAATCTTTCTCAAGAGTCCAGCTTCTGAGTACCATGAAATACATTTTACCTCCTAGTGGTGATTTCTTTTGCACTGCATTGGGTAATGGTTGAGTAATTTATTTGCCTTCTGTGTTGCTTTCTGTTGCAGAGAATATGAAATAAAAGGTTGACAACCTGTGTTCTAGATTAAGTAACTGCTTCTTGCTCTGTGACTTCAGAAAACAGGCGCTGGTTTTCACATCTGTCATATGGTGTTGGTGTGTGTATGTGTGCATATTATGTGTGCTGGCAGCCAGTTGGACTGCCTTTTAAATTCAGGACTACATTTTAAAGTTCTTTCCACCCCGAAAGTCATGCTTCTGTGCTGAGAAAAACACTTTCTCATAGCACTGTTACTGCTGCACTCCTTCAATGTCTGCTGAGGTATATGGAGACTTCCGTAGTAAAACAAGGCCGGAGGTGGGGGGCGATTCTCAGCACTCTCCTTATTTGAGGTTCCTGTATTAATAAATGAAGGAATGACAAAACAGGATTCTAAAATTTATGGAATTGTGAATATTTTCATTTGACAAATTAGCACAACAGAAATTATGATATAATTGAACTACTAATAATCAATTATAATATTCATAAAAATAATGATTTATGGTACAATCTTAAGTAGTCCAGTAATTGGGTATATATGTGAAGTTTTATGAGAGACACATAAAAAATATTGTCAATAAATATGTCTGTTATTATATATATGAACTCACCTGGCGATAACATCAAAGATCTAATTTATGGCCACTTGCATAAAGCCCTAGTCAAAGGGTCCTTCTCATAACTTTTGTGAGATGCCCTGTTTCCTCGTGTTAGTAAAGTTGTAGACTATTTCTAGTTAGAGGATTAAACCAGAAACAACAGTGCTGCGCATTCTCAATGATCTCATTTTCCCTAATCATGTGATTGGTTATCTTGTCAATTCTATTTTTTTTCCCATAGTAGTTTCCATCATTTGAGGAAGAAACAAAAGAATAAATACCCAATAAAGATAAATAGACTAGCTGCACAATTAGTTTGGGGAAAAATTGAAATGATTACAAATCATACGCAGTATGTAAATCATAGACATAAGTTCAGGATAACAATTCCTCTCAAATTGTGGGCTTAAATGAAATTCAATAGGGGTTTATGAAACTATATTAATTTTATCAATGTTTTAAAATTTTTGTAATACACAGGTGATTATATATTTTGTAAATGTGATGTAATATACGTATGATGAAAGTAAGGTTTTTTCCCTGTCAAGAGGAGCATGTGAAAATTTAGAAGTAATGATCTTTTTTTAAATTTTTCTTATTTTTGAGGCAGGGTCTTGCTATGTTTCCCAGGCTGGTGTGCAGTGGTGTGCACTGCAGCCTTGACCTCCTGGGTTCATGTGATCTTCCCACCTTAGCCTCCTGAGTAGCTGGGACTACAGGTGCATACCACTTTGCCTGGGTAATTAATTTTCTTGTAGAGATAGGTTTTTGCCATGTTGCTCAGGCTGGTCTCCAACTCCTGGGCTCAAGCAATCCACCTCCCTTGGCCTCCTCAATTACTGGTATTAAAGATGTGAGCCCCACTTCCTGCCAAGCTATGATCTTAAATCAATTCATTTATAATGTCTAAAGGTTTGGGAAAGGTTCTGATTTTGTTATTTAGAACAAAAATCTCAAGTTAGTAATACTTGTATTGAGAAACTAAGTAAATTAAATATTTTTTTCTGCTTTTAGGCCAGTTTATCCTGAATATGCCTAATTTATTATACTAACAGTTCATTTCAATGTCACCAAATATCCATTAGACAATCTTTCTCAAGAGTCCAGCTTCTGAGTACCATGAAATACATTTTACCTCCTAGTGGTGATTTCTTTTGCACTGCATTGGGTAATGGTTGAGTAGCCGATAAAGCATGAAAGGAAACTCTGCTGCGACTCCCAGGATGCAGCAGTTTATTTGCCTTCTGTGTTGCTTTCTGTTGCAGAGAATATGAAATAAAAGGTTGACAACCTGTGTTCTAGATTGAGTAACTGCTTCTTGCTCTGTGACTTCAGAAAACAGGCGTTGGTTTTCACACCTGTCATATGGTGTTGGTGTCATTGCTTTTTTCCCCCAAATATATTTGAATAAAATAGAGTGGAAATAACAAAAAGTTATCATTTCAAGCAAGAATTCTGGTTAATATATTCTCTCCTTCATGTAGTCTGTATGAAATTGCTACTCCTTATAAAATTTGAGCAATATGTTGCTCCTTTGCATAAGTATTCTTCAAAAAATTTTGTAAATAGGAAGAATTAAAGAAATGGTATTAGCTTATCTATGGAGTTTGTTAAAACGTATGTAAAAAGAAGAGAGGCTATGATTTTACATGTGGAAGACAACTAAAACAGACCAACTGTAAGGCAGCAAATCAAAGAAGAAAGTAGGTCAGCTGGCCCCCTGGAGATAGAATGAATTGCTATTATTTAAAAGGATGGTCAGAGAGTAAAACTGCCTGTGAAGAAGAATGCTTAAGTGAACAATGGTAAATCTGACAGAAAAGCAGGGTCAGAGCAAAGCAGTTGCAAAGCTCAGAGTGTAAACTGCATGTCCTCAGGTCAAGCAGAGGATGAAAAGCAAAACAATCTCCTCATTCAAGAAGCTTTCTGGCGGCCAGCAAGCTGAGTAATGAGAAGCAAACTGTGCAGAGGCCTTCCACAGAGAAAGGAGAAGAAAACAGCCTCCGGATATGGAGGGAATCCAGCAGATTTTGAGACTATAAATTCATCAGGATTCACACTTTTAATAAAAGAAAATTTTAAGTAACAGGAGAATCACCGAGGGGACCAAAATACTTAAGTTCATTTGCATCACTTACTTGTGAAAGCCATGGACCTGATGGGATTAATTAACTATGTTTGGTGGTCAGAGAGCATTGTATACTGGGGAAAGTACCATTTCTTACTTTCATTTTTAAGATTTACTGTGCTTTCTCTTGCCACTAAGTGAAATTTGAGAATCATAATTGCTATGCAAGTATAGACTGGTAAATTAAAATAGTATAGGAGACCAAGATGAACAAACTAACTCCAGACCAAAACACTCTAACCCTCTATTTATCATAGAATTATTGTAACCACTCAATGGGTTCATTTTACCCACTGCCCAGATACAGCTAATTTATCAAGATAGAGGAAGTACAATAAAGAATTTAATTCACATGGAGCCAGCTGAACAGATGACAGGGATTTATATTATTCAAATCAGTCTCCCTAAAATTTTGGAGAATAGAGTTTTTTAAGGATGATTTGGTGGGCAGAGGGTCAGGCAGTAAAATGTGCTGATTGGTCAGGTTGGGATGAAACCATAAGGAGTTGAAGTTGTCCTCTTGCACTGAGTCAGTTCCTAGGTGGAGAGGCCACAAGACCAGAGAAGTCAGTTTATTGATCCAGGTGGTACCAGCCAATCCATCAAATGCAAGATCTGAAAAATATCTCAAGCACCAAACGTAGGCTTTACAATAGTGATGGATGCTACCCCTAGGAGCAATTGAGAAAGCATATAACCCTGTGTCCTCTAACTGCATGACTCTTAAACCATAATTTCTAATCTTGTGATTAATTTGTTAGTCCTGCAAAGGCAGTCTGTTACCCTGCAAAGAAGGGGTTTGTTTTGGGAAAGGACTATTACCATCTTTGTTTCAAAGTCCAACTATAATGTAAGATCCTCTCAAAGTGAGTTAGCCTATGCCCAAGAATAAACAAGGATAACTTGGAGGTTAGAAGCAAAATGGAATCAGTTAGTTCAGATCTCTTTCACGGTCATGATTTTCTCACTGTATACTTTTTGCAAATGCTGTTTCAGTATGACCTAAATTGATTGGGCAAAAGTTCCCGCATCCGAAAAAGATTTCACCAGTTGAAAATTATTCATACTCTAAATAGGGAATAGCTTTGTGAAAGTGAGACTGAAGTCAGTTTTTTTGTTCAACTAAAATTCATTGAGCATCTGTGAGGTTCAGGCATTGTTCTAACCTCTGCTGATCAGTCACTGAATAAAACAATATATTGGCTCTGATTTCATGGTGCAAACATTCAGGGTAGTCTTTTTACTTATAGTGAACTATCTGAAAAACAAATTAAGAAAACAATCTCTAACAATAATATAGAAAATAATAAAACAGGAATAAACTTATTCAAGGAAGTACAATATCTATATATTGAAAACTATAAGACATTGATAAAAAATTGAAGAAAACACAAATAAATGGAAAGATATGCCATGGCCATGGACTGGAAAAATTAATATTGTTAAAATGTCCATACGCAGAGTTATCTATAGATTCAATCAGCCTCTATCAAAATTCTAATGGCAGTTTTTACGGAAATAGAAAATACAATCCTAAAATTTGTTTGGAACCACAACTGACCACAAATAGTTAAAGCAAACTTGAGAAAGAAGGACAAAGTTTGAGGCATTACACTTCCTATTTCAACGTATATTACAAAGCTAAACAAAACAGTATGGTGCTGGCATAAAAACAGACACATAAAAGAGAATAAAGAGCCCAGAAATAAACCTGTCTATATACGGTTAACTAATATTTGACAAAAGCACCAAGAATGCACAATGGGCAAAGGATAGCCTTGTCAATAAATGATCTTGGGAAAACTGAATATTCACCTGCAAAAGAATGAACCTGAACCCTTATCTTACACCTTGTATAAAAATTACCTCAAAATGGATGAAATACTCATGTAAGACCTAAAAAGTAAAATTTATAGAAAAATGAAGGGGAAAAAAGCTTCTTGACATTGATCTTGGCAATAATTTTTTTGGATTCAGCACCAAAAGCAAAGGCAACAAAAACACACATTAAATAAATGGTATTACATCGAACTAAAAAGCTTCTGCACAGCAAAGGAAACAATCAACAAAATGAAAAGGCAACCTACAGAATGGAAAAAATATTTCCAAACTATAATAAGGAGTTAACATCTAAACTATATAAGAAACTCACACAACTCAATAGAGAAAGTAAATAAATAAATAACCTGATTCAAAAACAAGCAAAGGACCCGAAGAGAAATTTTTTGAGAGAAGACATACAAAATAGACAACAGGTGTCTGAAAATTTATTCAATATCACTAATCATCAGGACAATGCAAATTATGCCTCAAAAAGCTGGAAAAAAAGTATAGATTATATTTAAAGCAATGATACTGGATCAGCTCACATAGGGAGTTAGTGTAAATAGATTACACATTCAATAACAAAGCCTTAGGAATGTTTGACATGAAGGAGTAAGAATGATTAAAATTATCTAGCAGAAAAGACTGAGAATGAGTAGCCAATGACATAGATAAAAAACAGGATTCTTTGGTCATCTTAAAGCTAGTGTTTCGAGAAAGAGAAGTGTTCAATTGTGATGAAGCTGCCAAGATTTTGTATAAAATGGATGTGAAACTGAGCAGTAGATTTTCTTAGATGCATTTTGGAAAATTTAACAAGAACTGTTAGACGCATTGTGGAAAATTTAACAAGAATTATCTAAGAAAATTTTGGAAATTTTCTTAGATGCACTTGGAAAATTCAACAAGAACTATTTTAATGGAATAATAGGCATAGAAATCTAATTGGGGTGGGTTAAGAAAAGATTTCAAAGTGTCAATCTAGTACACTATAAGGAGTTTTGCTATGAAAGGGAGAAGAGGCAGGGGATGGTGGCTGGAGAGGAACATAGAGTCAAAAGAGGGTTTCCTGAAGTGGGAGATCTTAAAACATGTTTTCGTGACATTAGAAATATTTTAGCAGAATGGAAGAAATCAGCAATGCAGAAGAGAGTAACTACAATTTTAGGAGTACTTCTTTGATAGGGGAAGAGATATTGTAAAAAAAATGAGGGGTGAAAAAACCGAAGTTTGAATTTTATGAGATAAGGTAGATATATGGGTTCAGATTAACATCTATTAGTAGACTTGGCCAGGCTGAAGTCATTTCTTTAATGATTGCTTTGTTTTACTGTGTAAAATCAGCTGAGTCTGAGAAAAGTATGGGAATGTTGTAGATTTGAGGAGTAAACAGCCTTCGGAGAAAATATAAGAATGATTTAAAGAGGAAAATAGCACAGATTTTTTAGGAAATGTTGAAGCCGCATTTAAAAATTGTGGTCAATTATGTGACATCAGTCAGCAGAGCTGTAGACTTTTGTCAGTTGTGCTTCTCCATTGGGTTCAGGTATTTTATAATTATAGAGAGGTGGATTTTTTTTTTTGACAAGGAGTCTCACTTTGTTGCCAGGCTGGAGTGCAGTGGTGAGATCTCGGCTCACTGTGATTCCCTGGTTCAAGCTATTCTCAGAGTAGCTGGGATTACAGGCGCCCGCCTCTGCGCCCTGTTAATTTTTGTATTTTTAGTAGAAACGGGGTTTCACCAAGTTGGCCAGGATGGTCTGGATCTCCTGACCTCGTGATCTGCCTGCCTCAGCCTCCCAAAGTGCTGGGATTACAGGTGTGAGTCACTGCGCCCAGCCTGAGAGGTGGATTTTTATCACAATTGTAGTCTTGTCTGATGGGTACCACAGAAGAGAGAAGTGTAGAGGTGTGAGAGTCTAGGTAAGGGAGCTTCATCATGAAGGGAGAGAGAATGGAGCATCTTGGTGGAGACTGAAGTCTTCCAGAATGATTTTAGGAGTACTGGTATAAAGAAAGTTAGGGAGTTAGTATAATCTCCAGAGAAGATCATGTAAGTATGATCATGAGGTTGATAGATACTGCATAAAGGAAAGGAAGAGTTGATATAGTCTGATAGCAGGTGCTTTGGAGAAGCTGAATGTTTCATTGGTAGCAGAAGGAACTCAGTGGCTGTGTTTTAAATCCAACCGATGGTGTATCATAATGGTGGTGCGGAGGATGGAGGAGATTTCCTATACGCAATCCAACACTATGGATGTGTTAGTTTGCTAGGGCTGCCATTACGATGTGCCATAACAACCACAACTTGGTGGTTGAAACAACAGAAATGTATTGTCTCGCAGTTTTGGAGACCAGAAGCCTGAGGCGAGGTGTCTTGAGAGTTTGAGTCCTCTGAGGGCTGAAGGAGAATCTGTTCCATGCCTCTCCTAGTGTTTGGTAGCCTCAGATGTTCCTTGGCTTATAGATGGTTTTCTCTGTGTGCTTTCACATCATTTTCCTTCTGTACAAAATTGTCTCTGTGTTTAAATTTCTCCCTTTTATAAGGATACAATTGATACTGGAAGGGGGCAGGGAAGTGCTGAGTAGAGAAGGGCATGTTCCCAGCAAGGGCTCCACCCTCTGGCCTGTGCCTGGGACCTAAGTGAGGTCAGGTACTCCTGCTTTCATGCCCAAATGTTGCAGTTTCCAAGACCACTCCGGCCTGCCATGCCCCCAATCTTGTGCCTATAAAACCCCGGAGACCCTAGCGGGCACACACACAAGCAGCTGAATGTTGAGAGGAGCAGAGAAACAAAAGAGCTTACTGGCAAGCACCAGAGGACACTGCAGGCCATCAATGATGTGGACACCAAGGGGAATTTGGCTGAGGGTGGTTGGGGGTGTGCCCAGCCACTGAGTGGCCTGACCCCAGAAGACGACCACCTTCCCACCCATCCCTCTTCTGGCTCCCCATCCATCTGCTGAGAGCTACTTCTACCACTCACTAAAATCTTGAACTTGGCCAGGCATGGTGGCTTACACCTGTAATTCCAGCACTTTGGGAGGCCGAGGTGAGTGGATCACCTGAGGTTGGGAGTTTGAGACCAGCCTGACCACCATGGAGAAACCCTGTCTCTACTAAAAATATAAAATTAGCTGGGTGTGGTGGCACATTCATGTAATCCCAGCTACCTGGGAGGCGGAGGTTGTGGTGAGCGGAGCTCGTCCCATTGCACTCCAGCCTGGGCAACAAGAGCGAAACTCTGTCTCAAAACAAAACAAAACAAAACAAAACAAAAAAGCCCACAACCTTGAACTCATTCTCTAAGCCTACATGTGATCCGACTTTCTTGGCACACTAGGCAAGAACCCCGGGATACAGAAAGCCCTCCGTCTTTGCCATAAGACATAGGGCCTAACTGAGCTGATTAACACAGCCACCCGCAGACAGCAGAACTGCCAGGGTGCACTGTGATACACACCCACTAGGGCTTCAGGAGCTGTAAACACTCAACCCTAGACCCTGCCTGGGGTTGGAATCCCACGACTTACTGGTCTGCATGCTCCCTCTAGAGGTCTGAGCAGCGGGACACCTGAAGAAGCAAGCCACACCCCTACTTCATGCCCTTCAGGGGATAAGGAAAAACTCCTCCCATTTCACAATCATTTTGGATTAGAGCCCAATCTAATGACCTCACTTTAATTTTAGGAATTGTTAAGACTCTATTTTCAAATAATGTCACATACACAGATACTGCAGGCTATAAATTCAACATCTTTTGGGGCACACAATTCAATCTGTAACAGTAGGCTTTTTTACATTCTTCCTATGGTAATACCTTGCCAGGGAAAAATGAACTTGCCAGAAACTTTGGTAATCTTTATTAATTTTTAAAATTTGCAATCTTACAATATGTCATGGTCTGGGCAAAAATTGACTTGTAAATAAAGAGATGACAGATATTTGCATAATTCCAATGAAATGTTTTTGCCCATAATTGTAGCCTAAGTTTTAGAATGCTTAAAATCCATCAGTTCTTTTAGATTAAACATTGCCCCCATTCCTGCCATTGTTTAAATTTCAAACATTCTTGTCTGGGAGTCATTCCTGCCTTATTTTCCTGGAGATGTCATGGATATGAGGAAAAAATGTTTATAAAAACTCTTAAACTGGCCGGGCGCGGTGGCTCACGCCTGTAATCCCAGCATTTTGGGAGGCCGAGGTGGGTGGATCACAAGGTCAAGAGATCGAGACCATCCTGGTCAACATGGTGAAACCCTGTCTCTACTAAAAATAGAAAAAATTATCTGGGCACGGTGGCGCGTGCCTGTAATCCCAGCTACTCGGGAGGCTGAGGCAGGAGAATTGCCTGAACCCAGGAGGCAGAGGTTGCGGTGAGCCAAGATCGCGCCATTGCACTCCAGCCTGGGTAACAAGAGTGGGGAAAAAAACAAAACAAAAACCTCTTAAACTACAAAACGTAGTTTTGAATGAAAAACAAATTAACAAGGCTTTACAAGTGATAAGACCTGGTGTGGGCCTGCTCCTCACCTTCTCTTATGCAACTGGACACAACTTTATTGACTGGTCTTATTTTAAACCTCCGGTGGGCACTTAGTGCTTCCTGACAAGCACACTACGTTTCCTTAGTTCATTCTCTCTTCCACTCTCTTAGATATCTATTACACAGTGTATCCTTTCTCTGCAAACCTCCAACACATCCCCCTCTTTCTCACTCTTATCTAATGAACTCACTTCCTACTTTGAGAAAACTGAAGCCACAAGAAGAGAACTTTCACAAACTCCCATCACAAGGTCTTCCCAGCTACCCCATCTGTTCCCTTTCATAGCCTGCCTTTCTGCCTGCCATTATAGTGAACGTTTTGTGCTCTTCTCTAATAGCAACTCTTTCAATTGTGCAATATAGCTATCCCCACCTGTATTCTGAAACATTGCTCTAGAAATTCTTCCTTTTGTTTTCTGTCATATTTTTCCTCCTCTCTCTGGGATCATACCCGCCAGCACACAAATATCCTCTTTTTTTTCCTAGGTTAAAAAATTCCTCTTTGGATGGAAATGTTTGTTACCTCGATTGTAGTAATGGTGTCACAGATGCTAACATCTGTCAAAACCGATAAAATTGTACACCTTGAATATGTACAGTTTATTGCATTTCAAATATACCTCAATAAAATAGAAAAAATTCCATTTGACCTCACTGTTCCGACGGGGTAAAACAGTATTTCTTTGCTCTCTCTTGCAGCAAAACTCCTTGGAATAGTTGGCTACATTCATTGCTTTCATCCTTCTCTTCATTCTTTAACTGGGCGTTCACTCCCTATCACTCCACCAACTGGGCTTTCACTCCCTATCACTCCACCAACATTGCTTTTGTCTAGATCACAAAGAACTTGATTATTGTTAAATCCGAGGGCCTATTTTCAGTCACCATATTATTTGGTTTCTCAGCAGATTTTGACAATCTAAGGTCGTATCACTTGTAACTATACTCTTTATTCACTGCATTTGCATGTTCCTACACTCCAGGGTTGTTTTCTCTTCATAAAATGCTCCTGGACAGTCTTCTTTTCTATGTCATCCTGTTCTCTTTGGACTGGCAATATTGGAGTACTCCAGGGCTTAGCTTTCGAACATGTTTTCTTCTTTTTCTTTTTTTATTATTGTATTTTAGGCTCTGGGGTACATGTGCAGATCATGCAGGATTGTTGCATAGGAACATAAATGGCAATGTGGTTTGCTGCCTCCATCCCCCATCTCCTATATCTGGCATTTTTCCCCATGTTATCCGTCTTCAACCTCCTCATTTTCTTCTTTGCTCACTCCCTTTCTTGGTGATCTTCAACTGTTTAATAATTTTAAATATTGTCTAAATAATGATGACTTCCATATTAATACCTGAGCCCAGAATTCTCTCCTGAATTTCAGACATGTATAATCATATATTCATTTGGGTATATATTGTAAGTCTCAAATATGTTCAGACACAACTTATACAGAGAACAAACATGTTCTTTCCTGAATTTCAGACACATATAATCACATATTCATTTGGGTATACATTGTAAATCTTAATATGTTCAGACTGAACCCAGATATTCTATATAAAACTTTCGGCTGGGCATGGTGGCTCACCTCTGTAATCCCAGCACTTTGGGAGGCCGAGGCAGGTGGATTGCCTGAGCTCAGGAGTTTGAGACTAGCCTGGGCAACACGGTGAAACCCTGTCTCTACAAAAATACAAAAAATCAACTGGACATAGCGGCATGTGCCTATAGTCCCAGCTACTTGGGAAACTGAGGCAGGAGAATTGCAAGAACCTGGCAGGTGGAGGTTGCAGTGAGCTGAGATCGTGCCACTGCACTCCAGCCTGGGCGACAGAGCAAGACTCCATCTCAAAAAACAAAACAAAACAAAACAAAAAAAACTTTTTTCTTCTAAATCTTCCACATCTTAGTTAATGATGATTCCATTTCTCCAGTTACATTGGCCAAAAACTTTGGTGGTACATACTTGGCTTTCTTCTTTTTCTCATAATCTATATCCAGTTTTCCAGCAAATGCTATTTATTTTGTCTTCCAAGGTTTTGCAATTATTATTAAAGCCGCTATAAATATGTGCAGATTTTTGTGTGGACATCAGTTTTCAGTTCATTCGGGTAAATACAAAGCAGTGATTTCTGGATTGTATAGTGTGTTTAGCTTTGTAAGAAACTGCCAAACTGTCTCCCAAACTGGCTATACCATTTTTTATTCCTGTTGCTCCATGTCTTCGCCAGCATTTCTCAGTGTTTTTTCAGGTTTTGTCAGTGTTTTGGATTTCAGCCATTCTCATAGGTGTGCAGTGGCATCTCATTGTTTTAATTTGCAGCTCTTAATGAAAGATGATGCTGGACATCTTTTCATATGCTTACTTGCCATCTATCTGTCTCCTTGGCTGTTCAGATCATTTTTCATTTGTAATTGGATTGTTTGTTTTCTTACTGTTGAGTTTTAAGAGTCCTTTGTATGTTTTGGATAGTAGCCTTTTAATCAGATGTGTCTTTTGCACACATTTTCTCCCAGTCTATGGCTTCTAGTCTCATCCTTTACATCGCTTTTCACAAAGAAGATATTTTAATCTTAATTAAATTATTTAATTAAATCTTAATTTAAATTAATTAATTAATTAAATTAATTATTTTAATCAATTAAAATTAATTTATTAATTAAATTGTTAATTTAAATTAAATTAAAATATCTTAAGCATTAAAAATTTTTAAACTAAAATATCTTAAGCATTAAAAAACTGCTTACCAGTTTTTTTTCGTAGTAGATTATGTCTTTGCTGTTGAATCTAAAAAGCCATCGCCATATCTAAGGCCATCCAGGTTTTCTCCTATGTTATTTTCTAGGAGTATCATAAACGTGTGTTTTACATTGAGGTCTGGATCAATTTGGGTTTTCTTGTGAAGAGTGAAGTGTCCGAACCTAGATTTTTTTTTTTTTTGCATGTGATGTACAGTTGTTCCAGTTCCCATTTGTTGGAAAGACTATTTTTGCTCCATTGTATTCACTTTTCTTCTTTGTCAAAGATCAGTTGTCTGCATTTACATGGGTCAGTCTCTGGACTCTCTATGCTGTTCCATTCTTCTCTTTGTCTGTTTTTTCACCACACACTGTCTTGATTACTGCAGTTTTATAGTAAGTCTTACTAAAGTAGTGTCAGTTCCCCACCTCCAGAGTTCCCTGCAAGTTGCCACTTACTTTGTCTGTTAGCTGGATTCAGCCTCCACTGGGCATGTTCCCAAATGACCTCCTTGATGACTCAGAGTCAGTTGAAGTTGGAATATTTGTACTCAATAAAAAGCATACCAGGACTGACGTGTACAAGTAGAATGCAAATTTATTAATTCAAAAATAAGCCATATCATCTTCAGGTGAAGATAAGCCTAGCCTAGTCAGTGCATTCTCTCCTTGCAAGCAAGCTGGTGTTTTATTGCCCAGCAAGTTTACTATAATTAATAATAATACAGAGTATATTTCAAGAGAGCTAAAAAACAGGATTTTAAACAAATAAATTATTGATAAATATTTGAGGTAATGGATATGCTAATAACTAATTTAATCATTAAAAAATATACATATGTATCAAAATATCACTCTATACTCCATATTTATATTAAAATTAATAATAAAGTTTAATAATAAAGTTTATTATCAAAATAATGCATTGTTATATGTTAAGTAAAAATAAAATATAACTTTAAAAACTGACATATAAAACTAGAATGTGAATTTATCAATTCAAAATAAATGGCTACTGTCAGATAAAGACAATGTTATTCTAGTCTGAGCCTTCTCTCCTTGTAAGGTAGCTCTGCTGCTATCACAGATTTTCCTTCATGAGCTCAGAATCAGAGCTGGGTGATTGAATTATGTGACTGGGACACACGCTGGCATCAGTCTCTGGTAGCCTGTGATAACCATTCCTTCAATAGGGATGTACCCTGTCTGGAGGACAGAGCCTTCTAAAATGCCAGCACAGGATGTTCTTTCTGGACATGCTAGAAAAACACAGACAACATTTGCTTCTCTGGCTGTAAATATAACTCTTCTTTCGTTATTTTACTTTTAGTGCTTTCAGGGCTAACCACTGACTCCCGCTGATCGATGCATTCTTTATTTTAGATATGCTATAGTGTTCAATAAATAGCAGTCAAGACTTTCAGGCTAGGGAGCCATTCTGTCTCTTTCTAAAGTGAAATTGCCTAAACATTGTTTAGCTTCATTATGTGTAGGCTTAAAAATTTAACTTTATTTCTAAATTCATGGGGAATGCATTAGCTTCAGAAGAAAAATGGGTATTAAAGAGAGGGGCACTTGACTATGGAGGGCAAAAGAGGCAATCAGTCTATTAAAGTGGCTCTCATCCTAGGCCAAGCAGCAGAATCCTTGTAACATTTTTAAAAAGAGAGAGAGAGATGATAAAGATGTGGGCTCTTTACATTTTGATAAGTGATACCATATTACTTTCCAATGACATTGTTTTCATTCATATTTCTGACATTAATAAGTAATAGTACCTTTTCCCTTACCTTCTTAGTATTTACTGCTAAACCTTTTATCCCAGCTTTGCTATTGTGTAACAGCTTTGGTAAAATATATGATATGTAAAAATATACAAAACACACTTATGAATATCACATAAACATGTTCCTATTCTTACGGATGATGAAGAGAAAAGTATATTGCATGTTTATTCTTCTGCAAAGAAATGATTCCTTAAGTAATGGGGAGTTAAATGATCATGTGTTGATTTGTAGTTTATATTAATTAGCCAGTCATCATATTAGAACAGAGATTAACTGTACTGTCTACATATAATTTACGTCAAATAAAATAGAAAGGGACACATTTATGATGAGTTCAGGAAATAATATGCTTTTAGTTTTGAAATGAAATCAATATGTCCTTTGATGTCTGTGACCCTTGAGTATTAATGCATAGCTGTTCATTAAAAATGAATGACAAGAGGATTGAACAATTACAATAAAGATAAAAGCATTTTGAGAAATGTGAAATCTGAGAGATGGTGGACCTTTACTGAGGGACCTTTCTGTATTACATTATAGATTAAATTATATTGAGTTATAACATTGTAAATATATATTATTATACATACTATTATATAAAAATAATTTTCATAACATTATTTCTGTGATAAATCTTAGAGGGTCAATACTCAAGGAACCATTAGAAAGCCATCTGTGTAAGGCCACTGAAATCACTCCTTTGTACATAGCGGGATTTCAGAAAACCAATGCCTGTGAAATCTATTTTGCAGATAGTTTTTGCAATGGGCATCAGGTTTGCTGTTTCCCATAAACTAATGAGCATATTGATTAATAAATGACTGTTCAAATTACTATCCCTTGATAGTAATTTGAGTTGGAGTTCTTCTTTTCTTGTCAGAATTTTCCTAATGCATCATTTGTTCTACTGATCCATAGCATTTCTTCACTGAATTAGCTTCATTATAAGCACACCATCACCTTTTGGCCTACATCCCTATATGATTTGTAGCTGTTTCTCTCTCATGCTCAGCACACAGTAGGGGCTTTATAATATTTAACACATACTGCTTGATGACAATGTCTCATCTCTACAGACAAGACTACAATAATTGTTCCTGTGCTTCCCAGAGTTCAGTTCCAGGTTTGGGAAGAACAGGGAGAAAAGCTGGCTCTTTTTAAATGATCTAAATGCTATTTGTAACTTGTTTTTATTCTGGGAGTGTTCCTGGGCAAGGTCAAATTCTATTATCTTTTTGACCCCAAATTCCATTAAAAAATAATAACAACAATAACAGATTGAAAAGTTAAAATCTACCAGCTATGAAAATCCTCTGATAAAGAAAAAGATGTCATGATATCAAGTCACCATAGTTTCCTCAGATTCTAACTTTCTAAAAAATAAGTAACAGTGGAAGATTAGGTCCTGGTGACCCAGGTAAGGAGCCTCCAACAGGAGTCAGGGACCAAAGTTTGTGTCCCAGCTCAGCCAATAACCACTGTGGGAAATTAAGCAAGTCATTTCACCACCTGAAACTGTTTCTTCATCTTTAAAGAGATTAGAATTTGAATTCATAATTACTTGCTGATCAGAGACACCTCTGAGATTCTGCTGAAAACTATTGACCTCCTTCCCTGTAAAAGCACAAATACACTATAAATAGAATTCCAAGAGGGCCAGAGGCTCCTTAGAATCCACCCACAGATTCCCTAGAGGACTTTAGAATGATTTACATGGTCTAAAATATGTAGTTGAAAAAATAATATGAATCCAATTACATGTACTATTCCCTATGAGAATTAGTTTTAAAATGTGAATTTGGGCCATTATGTCACTTGACATTATATTACTTTTTGTAACTTACAGTATGCACAATAGAGCTAATTTTTCAATAGTACAGAATATTTCCTTTGTGGATTAATAGCATCCTAGGATCTGTGAGGTTATGAGTTCACCCTGCTACTCTATGCAGGAATCATCCATAATCTGCCTCAGAGATGAAACTATGGCTTTGACTTGAACATACACCGTGATGAGAAACTCACTTATTTGTTTATTTCTGGGCACACATAAAGAATATGGGAATTTTCTTTTTTATATTGAGCTATAATCTGCTTATATACAAAATGTCAGCTATTAGCCCCATTTCTGCTCTTAGAAGACACGTAGATTAATTTTATTTCTTTTTCCAGTATTTTAGGAATTCAAAGTCAGCCTCTATTGTCCTCTATTAGTTTATTCTATGCTAAATATTCCAGTTTCATCTATAATTCCTCCAGAAAAGTCATGTCATAAAACGACTTGTAATTCCAATTCCCCTCTGAATTGGTCCTCTCAAAATACAGATGATAACGAGGCAGCATGTTGCAGAAAAAGTATGACCAACATATGGTTAGAGAGCAGTTCCCTTTCTCATATGGCCAACTTTGCCACTAGGAATAACACCAACACTGCCAGGAGCTCTGTGCCTAGAAACAGGTAGCTCTCATCAGGTAAAGTGAAATTGTGGTCACCTAAATTCCCTAAACATAGTTAACTAAGGTTGCCCTCATACTCTATTTTTTTTAAGAACGAAATTAATCTTTCTAAAAACAAAAATTCTGTTGAACTCTACCTTAATTGCTTAGGCCATCATTCCAGCACTTGGAAACCTTTACTTGCTCTACCACTCATGTCATCTTTTCTTCCAAATTTTGTGTCATCTACAAATATAATGAGCCTCCTGTCTTTGGCTTCAAATTAATTGATTAAAAATATTGACCTGTGGTTTGCCAAATATAAACCTCCCTCTATGGATTTGGCATTCAAAATTCTTCACTCAGTTACTTCACAACTTCATTGAATCCTCATTTAACCATTTGATCTACAGAATAGAGAAGAGAATAAGTATTATAGTCTGCTTGGGATCAATATTTCTTTGTTTTCCTTTTCTTCTTTTATTGTCTACTTTCTTTACTTCCTTCCTGCACATTTTTATATGGCATATCCTTGTCTTCTACATGGTTTCTTTTCTTGTGTGCTCATTTTGCTTCGAAGAAAATAACCTCCATTGTGTTTTTTGGGATTCCTTGGCCTTCTGCTCATATGCAGCCCTGGCTGAGTCTGTGCTTGCTCCTGGGGCTGTTTGCCACGTGCCAAGCCTCACACCCTGTGCAGGGGAGGGATTTCCCTGATGCTCATTAGCATCTGGCAGAGGAGGAAGCTCTGAGAATTTCAACAACACCCCAGACCAATTCACTTTCCTCCACCTCTAGAATTACATCAAATGTCACCCTCCTCAAAAATCAAATGGGGGTTTAAAGAAAATTAAAACACAAATTATACATGTGTTTTGGGATGTAGGAGAGGTGTGGGGAGAAAGAAATCTATACATAGTCCTCAGCAGACTTCTCACTTTAATCTCAGCATTATTGCATCCATAATCAGATGAATATTGATGACATAAAAAGGGAAAGATTGCCTTGAAGACGACTTCAAAGCACAAATTAACCCAATTGTTCATTATTCAGTTGAAAGACGGCATTAGAGTAAATTGCTTTGGGAATCAAAGAATTTGTGGTAGATATTATACTGAACGGCTCCGTGGTAACATGTCACCAGCTCCTGCCTCATCAAAATGTTTCACCTGGAAATAGTAATGCCACAATTCCATAGGGCTAAGGAAGACCTTCTAACATTTGTCCAAGTGAGTAATTTTACTTTTAAAAAGGTTTGGCTTTTTCATATAACTTTGTGACCATTATTATTATAAAATAATTTAAATGTGGATCAGGGTAAACAAGCAGACCTATTTTCAAGTGTGAAAGTGCGTGATTAATGGATTAATGAGTTAGACATCTTAATTACTCATTTTTTCCCTTTACATTTGATCTTCTCATTTAGACAAGTCAATGTGAACATTATATCATTACCTCTTATTTAAAGAACATTATCTTAAGCACAGTTTTATTACTCTGTAGTCACCTTGTGGATGAAAAAGATGAGCTCTAGAGTCATTAGAACCTTTGCAAACCTGGCGAGATATAGTCAACCTCAGCTCAGGAAGAAGAGTGGCAGGTGACTGAATAATTACTGTGCCTTAATATTTCAGAGGGAACCGCAAGACCTTGGTGCCAGGTTAATTAGTACTTGAAACCTGTGATAAATCCTAGAGAATGATAGAAAATATGGGTCAGTAGCCAAAAAGCTAAAGGTGAAAGTGAACCAGTCTCTTAATACTGGAACTTTATGACTTACCTATTCATACCCTCATTAATTCATTCAGTGTAGACTGAGGGACTATGATGCGTCAGAACTTCTCTTAGCATCACAATACCTTTATAACCTTGTACAAATCATATATCTTCTCTAAGTCTAAATTTTACTATCCAGGTGGTTACCACAAGGAATTCTGAGGTTTAGTGACTCATGCATGTAAGACTCCAGCAGAGTGACGATTGGACACTCAATAAACACTCTTCCCTTTCCCTGAGCACTGAGACCTGTTTTTCAAATAATTTGATAGTATGAAATGAATTCCATGTCTTAGTAAAAAATTTCTCCCTACAGTCTTAGGTCAAGAAGAATTGCGACTAATCTGTGTTTGCAGATGAAATTAAAGTATTTAAATCTTATTGCAACTGATAAAATATTTTTGCAAGATAATTCATAAAGCCCAAGGATGTCACTCTTTGCCAAATAGCACTCTGAGGCTTGCTGACAACAGTACATGCAAACTTACACATTTCTTCAGACTCTTTGCTTTATAGCAAACATGAGTAATGACTTCCTTTCATTTATCAATTCTTACTGGGGTGTTCTTTAGTAATACTATAAAAATCTTATAAACCAATTTTATAAAATACAAAAAAATGGTCCAGGCACAGTGGCTTATGCTTGTAATCCCAGCACTTTGAGAGGCTGAGGCGGGCAGATCACCTGAGGTCAGGAGTTCGAGACCAGCCTGACCAACATGGAGAAACCCCGTCTCTACTAAAAAATACAAAATTAGCTGGGTGTGGTGGTGCATGCCTATAATTCCAACTGCTTGGGAGGCTAAGGCGGGAGAATTGCTTGAACTCTGTATATGGAGATTGTGGTTAGTGGAGATTGTGCCATTGCACTCCAGCCTCGGTGACAAGACCGAAACTCTGTCTCAAAAAAAAAGTGTAAAAATTCCCCCACCCACCCCATTAACCATCACTAGACGCATAAAGTTTCGGCTAGTCTGATGTCTTAACAGAATAAATTTGAGGGAAATGAAAGATAATTTTGTAGATTGAGTGTGGTTGTAGTAATTGTCTTCTGATTTATACTCTAAATTTGAAATAATTTTGAAAAACATCTGAAGACAGATTATTGTGGAACTGCCAAAGGCATATGCCAAATTGTTACTTCATTGATTCAATCAATCATTTAGACAATAAATATTAATGAGTACCTACTGTTTGCTAGGCACTGTGCCTGGGACTTTAAAATGAAATTACGTATTTTAAACATCAAGGAGTTTTCTCAAATGAGAAAGATATGTAAATAAATACAATTATATAAGGTAACTGACAATAGATGTCCCAAGAACAGGGGGGAACATGAGAAAGTCTACAGACATGGAGAATTGGAGTACCCATCAGAGAGGAGGCAAGCTGATACCAGAAGGATGAGTGGGAGATTATCAGGTGTGTGTATAGGATCAAGATGTCTGGCAGTGAGAACAGGTCAAGAAAAGTATGGAAGCCTGAGGGAGCATGGAGTGGCCAGGGGGTGGTAGGTTAGTGTTGTTAAGTGTAAATTACCCTGAAAGCAGGAAAGGCTGATGAGAAATGGTAGAGAGCCCAGATCATAAGAGCCTTGTGTAGCATGTTTTCCCCACTGTGTAGGCTGTGGGGGAAGTTACTGAAGAATTTTGAATAGAGAAGTTCCATAATCACAATGGTATGTTTAGGTTCTGAAAGAAGATTCACAATATTGTGATTTTTTTGTTGCTTATAAATTACAGAAATGGCACACATGTTCTTTTGTTCCTAGGAGTTTCAACAGTTCTTGTTGTAATAGAATTGAGGGATGCCAAAAGCAATATTTGAACTAAGTGATACATGCGAATTATAATAAGAACCTGTGAGCAGATTTTTAGTTAACAGGTTTTTAATAGGCTGTGATGCAATCCCTAATGGAGAAGCTTTAATTATAAAAGATAGCCCGCCTTTAATGGAAATTCTGCTGGGTGTGTTTTTATTGCTCAGTGAATTAAAAGGTTTATATAGCACTACATTGTTAAGATTCTTGGAGAAAAACACATAAACATCAAATGAAAACTTTCCACTCTTTTCTTTATCTCTTGCAGCACAGTAATCCTCCAGAAATGAAAATCATTTAAATTTTGCATAATTTTTATAATTTCAGGGGCTAAGCATCTGAAAGGCCAGAATGAATCAGCATTCCCTGAAGAAGAGGAAGGCACCAATGAAAGAGAGGAGCAGCGGGACCATTAATTAGTGGTCTGCAGCAAGAAGGCTTCTTGGAAATAACTGAACTATTAACTTTTCTGAGTATACTATGGAATTCCACTGCTTAACTTCCAGAAGCATCCTCCATCTCTGCACCCCACACTCATACAGTAGCTATGCACCTTCTGGAAGTCTCTTTGACTGAACTTTAGAACTAAGTACACATTGTTCCACATCACTTACAATTAAAGAATAAGCATTCATTTTACAGTGATTCTTCTTCGTAACTATGTAGAGATTTGCAGATATGTGACTGTTCTAACTTTAATACTGCCAGAGCTTAATCCTTGATGTCCTAATGATAAGGTTTGCATTCTAACAGCACATGTAAATAACATGACTTAAAGAGTAAAAAATAAATATTAAATACATTTAGACATGAATGTGTGTGTGTACGTGTGAGGGTTTAACTTAAAAGAGAAATACCGAATAAAACTTTTAGCTTAAGATTTACATTTGTCATATTTCTGTATCCAGAATAGAACAGTGTTCATTTTAAAATGACGAATAAATGCCAGTTTTCTTGATTCAATACACAATATTAGATAGTAAATATCTTTTCCCCACCAATGACATATTAATGTTTGATTATAAAACTTCAGAATTCTCTTCATTTTCTAAGTTTTGAGGTATATATTTTCCAGCATTTCTCTAGTTATTAAGAAAGAAAAATGATAAATCTAAAAAACGATGCCAAATTTTCTTACCTTCTTTTTATCTATTACTTGAAATTTGGGCCATCTATTTCCTATTGCATTTGACAAATAATTAGCAGTGTATAAATCTTCCATATTATAAAGAAGAAATTCTATTAATTCATGTATATAGACGTTTATTGATTAATTCAACAAATACCTTTTATGAGCTTATCTCTAAAAAGATACTCTGCTGGAAATTATAAAAATAAGAGAAAGATACTTTTACCCCTATAGAACTGGCGAAAGAGATAAATCATTAGCATAAAGCAATATTTTATATGACAGTATATATTTATTGAAAATAACTTTTTCTTAATTTAAAGTTCTGGGCCTTTTGAACAATTTGAATTTTACATGATTTGTGAATGCAAAGTATCTAAACTACAAAATTTTGGGACGATGGAAGAATACCCAATTTGGTTCCTATATTAATAGTATTAATGAAATTCAAATGTATCATGGATAAAAAATGAAAAGATTTTTCAAAAGTTAGTAAAAAAAGATGAAGGCAAGTAAAAAAACCAAATGTGAAATCCACTGTGGGATCTCAATATCAAGATTTAAATATGTAAAATGATTGTTTTTAATTTTGAATCTGAGTTTTGTAATATAGATGTTAAGAGAGTTTTATGGAGTTGTAAGATAATACGGTCAGTTGACAATCATTTTCCTTAAGAAAATAAGTGTGAAACCCATTGGTAAGCATACCACATATATAAATGACTATTTTAGTTTCAACTCTCTTCTATTTTTCCTTTCTTCCATCTTTCTTTCTCTCTCCCTCCTTCCCTTCCTTCCTTTCTTCCTTCTCTCTCTATCTCCCCTAATTCCTCTCCTTCTCTCTCTCCACCCCTTTCCTTCTTCTTTGTTAAGCCAAAACTTTCTGAAGTTTCTATACCATCTGCTATGACTGTTTATTTCCCAAGTTTCTCTCTACTTAAAACCTGATTAAGTCCCTTTTTATTTATTTGAGACGGAGTTTCACTCTTGTTGCCCAGGCTGGAGTGCAATGGCACCATCTTGGCTCACTGCAACCTCCACCTCCCGAGTCCAAGCGATTCTCCTGCCTCGGCCTCCTGAGAACCTGGAATTAAAGTCATGCCCCACCATGCCTGGCTAATTTTTATATTTTTAGTAGAGACAGGGTTTCTCCATGTTGGTCAGGCTGGTCTCAAACTCCCAACCTCAGGTGATCTGCTTGCCTTGTTCTCCCAAAGTGCTGGGATTACAGGCGTGAGCCACTGCGCCTGGCCAAGGCTCTTATTTGTTTTGAGTGATTTTGAATTATTTGTGTTTGGAAAACATCTTAATGCTCTTGAAAGTATTTGAGACACTCTGAGGAACTAAAACATAACATTGCCCTTCCCTTTCCTTGAACAGATACTTTTAAAACGCTTTTTCAAAAGGATTCAGGCAAACAAAGAAACCAAAGCTTTTGCTGATTTTGTAATGGTAATAAACAGAATAGCTTCTGGACTTTTCTGTTCTATTCTCCATTGCTAAAAACACAAAGAAATCAAAATTAAAAGCATAAGTTTTCTTTGGGAATTGTTGGTTTCTTTCAAGCTGTTCTATTCTCCACTCTCAAAACACAAAGAGATCACAATTAAAAGCTTAAGTTTTCCTTGGGAAATGTGTTGACTTTCTCAGAAATTTGAAGGAAACCAGCTGATATAATGGCTTTTCACTTTCCTTTCCACACAATTATAGTTTACAATTTTTTTTTTCTAGAAGGCAACTTGGCTTCAGTTTGGCAGAATGGGCAAAGAAACTGACCAAAACAAAACAAAGTGAAACAAAACAGAAACTGTATTTCCCAGACTACATTTATAATACAGTTGTTAGTAGCTGGGCTTTAAGTCATTCTGACTTTGATTCAAACCATACTCTACCAGATTTCAGACTCAGTTTCTTCATTCGTAAAATGAATACAGTCATGCCTAACCTACTGGGTTGTTATGAGACTTAAATGATATAATACCTATAAAATATTTAGTCAAGTTTAATGAGCATTTAATAATTGGTGTATATTATTAGAGTTAGAAGGGACCTAAGAGGCCTTCTGTCTTAACCTCATCTAATTCATGATCCTCTTCAACATCATGAACAAGTGCTTAATCACCCCACTTATTCTGGAATAATTCCAGGTCCAAGCCAACCAAAGAACTTTGTCGGATTGTTCTTCTGTATATTAAACTCTCCCCTTCTACACCCTCCCTGTGTCCACGTGTGCTCATTGTTCAACTCCCACTTATGAGTGAGAACATGCAGTGTTTGGTTTTCTGTTCCTTTGTTAGTTTGCTGAGAATGATGGTTTCATCTATGTCCCTGCAAAGGACATGAACTCATTCTTTTTATGGCTCCACACTAATCCATGGTGTATATGTGCCACATTTTATTTATCCAGTCTATTGCTGATGGGCATTTTGGTTGCTTCCAAGTCTTTGCTATTGCGAATAGTGCTGCAATAAACATATGTGTGCATGTGTCTATAGTAGAATAATTTATAATCCTTTGGGTATATACTGAGTAATGGCATTCCTGGATCAAATGGTATTTCTAGTTCTAGATCCTTGAGGAATCACCACACTGTCTTCCACAATGGTTGAACCAGTTTACACTCCGACCAAGAGTGTAGAAGTATTCCTATGTCTCCACATTTTCTCCAGCGTCTGTTTTTTGTTTTTTTTTTTTTTTACTTTTTAATGATCACCATTCTGACTGGCATGTCACGGTGTCTCATTGTGGTTTTGACTTGCATTTCTCTCATGACCAGGGATGATGAACTTTTTTTATCATATGTCTGTTGGCCGCATAAATGTCTTCTTTTGAAATGTGTCTGTTCATATCTTTTACCCACTTTTTGATGTTTTTTTCTTGTAAATTTGTTTAAGTTCCTTGTAGATTCTGCATATTAGCTTTTCATCAGATTGAAAAAATTTTCTCCCATTCTTTAGATTGCCTCTTCACTCTGATGATAGTTTCTTCTGATGTGCAGAAGCTCTTTAGTTTAATTAGATCCTGTGTGTCAATTTTGACTTTTGTTACCATTGCTTTTAGTGTTTTAGTCTTGACTATGCCTCTGTCCTGAATGGTATTGCCTAGGTTTTTTTCTAGGTTTTTATTGTTTTAGGTCTTACATTTAAATCTTAAATCCATCTAGAGTTAATTTTTGCATAAGGTGTAAGGAAGGGGTCCAGTTTCAGTTTTCCACATATTGCTAGCTAGTTTTCCCAGCACCATTAATTAAATAAAGAATCCTTTCCCTGTTGCTTTTTGTCACATTTGTCAAAGATGAGATGGTTGTAGATGTATGGTGTTATTTCTGACATCTCTGTTCTGTTACATTGGTCTATATGTCTGTTTTGGTACCAGTACCAGGCTATTTTGGTTACAGCCTTGTAGTGTAGTTTGAAGTCAGGTAGAGTGATGCCTCCAGCTTTGTTCTTTTTGCTTAGGATTGTCTTGGCTATACAGGCTCTTTTTTTGGTCCCATGTGAAATTTAAAGTAGTTTCTTCTAATTCTGTGAAGAAATTCAATGGCAGCTTGATGGGAATAGCATTAAATCTATAAATTACTTTGGGCAGTATGGCCTTTTCATGATATTGATTCTTCCTATCCATGAGCATGGAATATTTTTCCATTTGTTTGTGTCCTCTCTTATTTCCTTGAGCAGTGGTTTATAGTTCTCCTTGAAGAAGTCCTTCATATCCCTTGTAAGCTGTATTCCTAGGTATTTTATTTTCTTTGTAGCAATTGTGAATGGGAGTTCAATCATGATTTGGCTCTCTATTTGTCTATTATTGATGTATAGGAAAGCTTGTGATTTTTGCACACTGATTTTGTGTCCCGAGACTTTGCTAAAGTTGCTAATCAGCTTAAGGAGATTTTGGACTGGGATGATGGGGTTTTCTAAATATACAGTCATGTCATCTCCAGAGACAATTTGACTTCCTCTCTTCCTATTTGAATACCTGTTTTCTTTTTCTTGCCTGATGGTCCCGGCCATAACTTTCAATACTGTGTTGAATAGGAGTGGTGAGAGAGGGCATCCTTGTCTTGTGCTGATTTTCAAAGGGAATGCTTCCAGTTTTTGCCCATTCAGTATGATATCGGCTGTGAGTTTGTCATAAATAGCTCTTCTTATTTTGAGATATGCTCTATCAATATCTTTTTGTTGAGTGTTTTTAGCAAGACGGGGTGTTTAATTTTTATCAAAGGTTTTATTTGCATCTATTGAGATAATCATGTGGTTTTTGTCTTTGGTTCTGTTTATGTAATGGATTACGTTTATTGATTTGTGTATGTTGAATCAGCCCTGCCTCCCAGGGATAAAGTTGACTTGATCATGGTGGATAAGCTTCTTGATGTGCTGCTGGATTCAGTTTGCCAGTATTTTATTGAGGATTTTCACATCGATATTCATCAAGGATATTGGCCTGAAATTTTCTTTTTGTGTGTGTGTGTCTCTACCAGATTTTTGTATCAGAATGATGCTGGCCTCATAAAATGAGTTAGGGAGGAGTTCCTCTTTTTCTATTGTTCGGAATAGTTTTAGAAGGGAAGGTACCAGCGCCTGTTTGTACCTCTGGTAGAATTTGGCCATGAATCCATCTGGTCCTGAGCCATTTTTGGTTTGTAGGCTATTAATTACTGCCTCAATTTCAGACCTTGTTATTGGTCTATTCACAGATTCGACTTCTTCCTGGTTTAGTGGGAAGGTGTATGTGTCCAGGAATTTATCCATTTCTCTAGATTGTCTAGTTTATTTGCATAAAGGTGTTTACAGTATTCCCTAATTATATTTCTGTGGGATCAGTGGAGATATCCCCCCTATCTTTTTTTATTGTGTCTATTTGATTCTTCTCTCTCTTTTTTTTAATTAGTCTGGCTACTGGTCTATCTATTTTGTTAATCCTTTCAAAAAACTAACTCCTGGATTAATTTATTTTTTGAAGGGTTTTTCACGTCTCTATCTCCTTCAGTTCTGCTCTCATCTTAGTTATTTATTGTCTTCTCCTAGCTTTTGAATTTGTTTTCTCTTGCTTCTGTATTTCTTTTAATTGTGATGTTAGGGTGTCAATTTTAGATCTTTCCCACTTTCTCATGTGGGCATTTAGGGATGCACTACTTTTAAATATTGTCATAGCAAACAATGTAATATTACAAAGTTCATTTAATTATGATACAGATTTACTCATTCATAAATAAACCATGTATATTGCATTATTTTTAAAAGTATACGTTTTTCAGCCACTATTTAAAAGCAAACAGTTTAATTGCAAAATGAATAATAGAAAAAGCATGTCTACTTATATTAAAGTGTTTATATACATATGCAGTTTTTAATATTTGCTTTCTCTGAGTAAGCAGAATGTGGAAACAAATTCCCTTCCTTATTTTCTAAGTCAGTGATTCCAAAAACCAGTCCTCAAAGCCCCATTAGGTGTATTAACTAATAAGAAATATTTACGTTGCAGAAATGTCTGTTTTGTCTATGTTAACAAAATTAAATTTTATAACATAATCACATTTTGAAGAGCTATATGTCAGAAGAGAGCTTTATAAATATCCTGGGGGGAATGTTCAGTTTTAAATGACATTTTCAGTAAGTAAACCTCTCACATAATGTGTGAAATGCAAACATCTAACATAATTCACACAGCAATGGAGCAATGTCCTGTAAATTCTGGAATAATCTACATGAATGATAGGTGCCTGATGACATTTTGTAAAGAAGCTATCACTCAACTGTAGATCTTTCCTTGACATTCATTTTGTGGACACAGACATTGTGTGTAGGGGTGCAGCCACTTCCCCTACTGAGTATAATAATATGCAAGCAGTGGAGACTTGGTCTGTAGAGGGAAGAATAGTATGAGAGTGGATTAGAGAGAAAAGTAGGCAAAGGTGAAAAATTGTAACTTGGAGACAAGGAAAACATTCTGGATGAAGTAAATTAAAATGATATTGTATTCATCTTTGTTTTTAATTTCTTACTGTACAAACATGACTTAACAGGGTTTTCCCTTTTCTCTGAGTTTCAGTAACAATGAAGCTAATTTGAAGGAATGAACATAGTGAGACTCCCAGGAGTATATAAAATTACCATATTAGAATCCTAAAAGTAACAGAAAATTAGAGTATATTCAGCAAATAATTCTTCAGAACAAATGTTAACTTACAAAGGCAGATGGTTACAAGAAGTCCAGCTGAAGTTTGGTGAAATAAACTCATAAGGTTTGTCAAGGACATTACCATGTCTTTGTTTTCAAGAGGTGAGAGCAGCCTAGAGGTAATAGCATTTTCTGAGCTGGAAAATGAAGCAAAGTTCTGGTCTATGTCCTTCATTTTACAGGCAGGAAAAGTGAGGCCTAGAGAATTTTTCTTCAAATTCACACCCAGAAAGTTCAAAATTGTGTCATGTAGAAAATTACTTGGCAGCAAATAAAAAACAGCAAACAATGGTGTAGATTGTAGATGTATGTTTATGTCAAGAAATAAAATGTCTAGGACTGGACAGTGAATCAGGACATCAACAAGCAATGGGCAATTTTTATTTTCCTTAATATTCCAAGAATTATAAACTCACAGCTCAACCAATGACATGTTAAACATTAAGTGCTGGGGATTATAGGTATTAATAAGATAGTGAGAGTCCTTAAGCTCAGGGTGTATATTTTAATGTTTGAAGACATTCAAATACATGTAAACTAATAAAGTAATGAAATCATTTCTGATAATGATAAATTTCCAGAAGGAAATAAAATGAGGTAATATTGCAAAGGGTAATGTCTCCTTTTTATCAAAGCTGTGTGACACTGGGCAAGTCCTTTAACCACTCCAGAACTGAGTTTTCTGGGCAGTAAAATGTGGAGAATGAGACGATAGAAGTTCAGATAATCTTGTCAGGGCCCCTCTGACTCTAAGATCTTTTTCTCCTTTCTAATTTTTTTTCAAGAACTGCAGGCAAGCTGTAAAGGTAAAAAAGAAGAGATGGGAATAGACAGAAAGCAGCAGTATTGTGAGAATATGGGCTCAGAGGATAAAAGATATCTGTGTGCTTGTATGACAGCCAATGGAATAAAATTGCTTGAGTCAGAAATGCACAAACACACATATGCATATGTATGCATGTATGTAATAAAATGAGCATTGAACTAATTGATTTCTGTCTTTTAAAATTTCCCTTCAGAAAATGACTTAAATAGTGGAGACCAGTTTTTTGTTTGTTGTTTTTGAAATTTAAAAGTTCTTCCAGGAGAACTTTCCTCTTACAAATCACTAATTGGATAATTGACTCTATCCTAGCACACAGGCTTTGTTGCTCCTAAGTGCTGCATACCAGATTTCTCCCTTTACCGAGATTTATGTGACATGGTTTTAAACTTTCTGGAAGGTTTCCACTGTGTTCTGAAGTATTTTCTTTTCCTCCTCCAGGTGCAAAATGAGTTGATAACAACCAGAAGTTGACATGTTAGTGCAGTGCTTCTACTTGAGCTTGGAAAAATCCCAACACGAAACAAACACCACCACCACCACCAATCACCACCTCCGATTGCATCATGACGCCATGTTGCTTTCTGCTGGATTGCCTCCTGAAGCACTTTAGATATTTTATACATAAGTATTGACATGTTTTTGAGAAGGTGTTTCTTCACTTTATGTTTTTCTAATAATTTATATTACACAATTTTCCAAGTTCTTCTCTTTGGTTTTAATTTATTTCTCTCTACAACTGAAAAAGGGATCTTGATTTTAGGTAAATTTTAAGTGATTTATTTTTCATTTCTAATTTTGGAATCTGAGCCTTGTCTTACAACAGGGAGTTTTTCAAACACATTTCCTTCCTTTTTCAAATTCCACTGTGTTTATTTATTGCTTTGTTTCTCTTTCAAATTCCATTGGTCTTGATTCAATTTAGTCCCACAAATTTTAATGATAGCCTACTACCTGCCAACTACCGAATTAAGCATTGGACGTATTAAAATAGAAAGGCTATTTTATTGTCATTGCCATCCTGCTAGTAAAAATTTGTTCAATTCTTTACAATTAATTAAGTGGCTTCACCTATGTTTCTTTGTTAATAATCACATTAAATATGTATGACAGGTAGGATTTATGTCATAGATAAGAAAACGAGAGTCCAAAGAAAAATAAGTGGTCCCAAATGAACCGATAATCCAACAAACACTTCCACCAGCTAGCTTCTGATCTGGTTGAGTTGTGATAGACTTTAGGACAAAAAAGCCCATCCTCCTTAGGAGCCATAGGCTTATGCTTTCTTATACTGTCTTATGTATTGAAACTTCCTGCAATTCAGACATAAATTTAGCATAAGCAGATGCTTTTGCTAATAAGGCTAAGGTGGGAAGAAAAAGCTGGGTTCTACTTTAATTCTTGTGCATTGACTTCAAAGTGAGATGGCCTAAAAGAAATAAAAGAAGTAAATTTGAAACTTTTAAAAAAGGGTTTGGTTCATTTAAAAATGTTTCCTATGTGTAAATTTGTATTTTAAAATAACCTTTATCATGTAAAATGAAAGCATTGCTGAGTTTATGACAATCTTAGGTATAATCTTTTTTTAAAGACAAGCATCAATCTTTAATTTGTTTCCCTTTCTTGATATCTCATAAGCTGCAAAATAAAAATAATTTCACAAATTGTTTATTGTTATTATCCTCCCTACTTGCCCTAGGACTTAAGTACTAACTTCTACTTCCTACTCCCAGACTTTGTATTGCTAAAGAAATAAAAATAATATGAAAAAGCCGAATCACCCAGACCTACATTACGGATTATGCTGTAGATAATAGACTATTGAAAGGAACAAATACTACTTAATGAGGAGCCAAAGACAACATTCTACCTGCTGCTCTCCTCAAGCTGAGGAATGAGTTTAATTGACTTCGAATCCCATTATTCTCAAAAGTATTAAAGGTACAATGTGGCTTTATATGAAGCAAAGGAAGGGAACAACAAGAACTTTAAAAAACGTTTGTAGATGGTTGAACCTATCTTCCATAATTAGAGAAGAATGTCTTTTCTTTCTGTATTGTTTACAGAGACCAACATTTTTCAAGGCTTTGCAGTAGACGAGTGAGTTTCCTGTTACATTTCTCCTGCAGCATATATTCTGTGGACGTGTTTTCCCGCCCTAATGGGACATACATATTGTCACTTGTTTGTTACATTTTCTAGTGTTTTAAATATTACATTGGTCATTTATTTGCTTTTGAGAACACCCAATAGTCTAAAAATTAAAATGACATGAAGGTCAATTCTAAGATAGGAGTTATACTACTAAATCCTGGACTTGTATATGATAGCAAGGTTGAGCTACATATTTTCGTTGTCAGAATAAATGGAATATATGAGAGTTAATTGGAAGTGGTTGGTAACTAAATAAGATTTTTAAAGTAATTTTTTTTAAGTACTGGCAAAACAGTGTTAAAAATAAGACATTATCATTATAAACACCCCAAACTATATCTGTATGAGATAATTTAATGCAATATTTTGGGGAAAATATAGTTTCCAAAATTAAACTCCTTGTATTCTTTCATTGTGCAATGTGGGGTTAAAATTTTTTTCTATTGACCAATGTGTGTGTGTGTGTGTGTGTGTCTATAATTTATACATGTGTTTGTATATATCTCTATATACACAATATAGAGATATTTTTATCTCTCTATTTTTGTATATATCTCTATATACACAATATAGAGATTATATGTATGTGTATGTAAAATATGTAAATTTACACATATATAATAATGTACACTAAATATATATGTATATACAAAAAATCTTTTGCTATACTGAAATAAAAAAGAAGCTTTTAAAAAGAAAGATAGAGAAGAAATTTAACCTGATTTCTATTAAATTTAGCACAAAGAATTAAAACTTTACTAAAGGGCCAGGTGCGGTGGCTCACGCCTGTAATACCAACACTTTGGGAGGCCAAGCTTGGTGGATCAACTAAGGTCAGGAGTTAAGAAAGCAGCCTGGTCAACATGGTCAAACCCCACTCTACCAAAAACACAAAATTTAGCCGGGCATGGTGGTACATGCCTGTAGTCCCAGCTACTCCGGAGGCTGAGGCAGGAGAATCGCTGGAACCAGGGAGGCAGAGGTTATAGTAAGCCAAGATTGCACCACTGCACTCCAGGCTGGGTGACAGAGCCAGGCTCCATCTCGAAAAAAAATAAAAAACAAAAGACATTTATACTTCCCACAGTTATAATTTTCATATTCTCTTCTGTTAAGGAGAAGCCAGGTGATAATGGAGGGGGACATCCAGAGTAAAGTGGACAAAGGAACAGAGGTGAGGAGGTTCTCACAAGGGGCACCTCCGGTGAAAAGAGAAAGATGGCCAGAGGGAGAGGACCTGAGGGAGGGCAAAGTCAGCTCCTTCCCTCTTCCTCTCTGGCCACACAACTTGTTCTTAGCAGCTTCCTGTCCACTACTGCTAAGTCATTGCCACACGAATGCATCTTTTACACCATGGCTGTTTTCCTTTTGCCCGATTTCTCTCTGAGGAAAAGTTTGATGATGATTTCAGTGTTGACTCACTCGACTTTTAGATTGTAACTGACTTACTGTGCTTGTTAAATGCCTCTGTTCCTCTCATATGCATAGTTTCTACGTTATGAAAAGTTCTCTCCTTTTTCATTTCCTCTTCAGAAAGCTTGTTTTGCTAATGAAGAGTTTGTGAAATGTGGGGAGTTTGCTGCTATGTGTGTGTGTGTGTGTGTGTGTGTGTGTACATAGTTTTCCTTTTTGAGAAACTGCTATTGTTTCTTCTCAGTGCACATGGATGTCTGATGATGTTTTTTATTTAACAAGCCGCCTATGAAATCTAAAGGTTAGTGTTATTTTATCTTTATGTTGATATTTTTCTAACATTTGTGTTAAAATTCTTCCCCAAATAGAATATCTACATGAGATAGCAACCAATGAGCAAATCAACACATCTACCTACACATATATATAAATGTATAAATTTATATCTTTCTGTATCTAATCTATATGTATAATTTTGCCTTTCCTCTCAAGCAAGGACATAAGCGGTAAATTAATGATAATATAATCTCTACGATGAAATGGCTGGTCTACTCTGCATGGAGCAACTTCTCCATCATGTGGACTTTTAAGATATTGCTGCTAAAGTTAAAGCCATGCTATGCTCTTGAAACTGTAAATATCAACTAATTTTAAAAGAAAAGGATGAAGCTCTATGTAGGTTATTTGTACAGCTCATATTATTTCTGTTTTTCTATGTGTCAGGTGATATTCTCAGCACCTTATTCATTTAATCATTCCAAAAGTACTTATTACATAGACACTCTTACTATTTCTATTTTATAGATGAAAAAATTTAGGTTTGTCCAAGAATATAGCACTGGTAAATGACAAAGTAATCTAAAGTCCAAAGTTGAACAGAAGGCCAAATTTCATAAGATATCTTGGGTGAGATATTTCTTGCCTTAGGTCTTCCACATAAAATGTAACAAATTTAATGGTATCTGGATAAATAAAAAGGTTAGCAGCTACCAACAACCAATGACTAAGAATTAGAGTCACTATTGTTCTAAATCCTATATGGTTCCCACTATTAATCGTCAAGGCTATAGGAAATCACATAGGATATGTGAGCTTTTCTCCATAACGTTTAGGATTTGCTGTTATGAACATATCTATACACCAGTGTAGCCATCTCCCCATCATAGAGACAAGAGAAAGATGAAAAAATCTTATTGTTTCTCTCACATAATTCAGATTTGCTTTTAGTATGCTATTAAGGATTAATGCACTCCCCATTTCTCTGCTCTGAGAAAAAAACATAAATGGCTTTTAGGATTCTGCAGATCTAAAGTGCTTGAAAAGTGGGTCTTATTTTGACTGAATTAACTGGAGATATTATCTGAAAAGGACTGACTCACTCATATACCAAGCAGGACAAATAATAATACACTTTTCCTTCCTGTCTTCATTCATTTATTCAACAAATATTTACTGAACACTTACTATATGTAAAATCTAGCAGCAAGTGTATGAAAGAGAGCTACAATTCTCTCACACAGAAGGATAGCAGGTCAGTGTTCATCCAAAGAGTAGATGGAGTTCTGGAGAGGAATGACAAGAGGCTTTGTGAGAGAGAGGGCAAATGCATAGATCCTTAGAGGAAGGAGGGACGGGGACAGGTAAAGATGGCAAAGAAAGCAGCAAGACTCAGGCAGCAGAGGCACTTAGTGCAAAAGCACTCAGGAACAGCGAATACTGTAATGAAGGCTATCACTGAAAATGGGCTGGGTTTGGCTGTGAGGGGCTTTCAACATTATACTAAGGAGTTTACTATTTACCCGCAGTCCAGTGGCTCTCAAAGTGAGATCCCCAGTCTACTAGCATTAGCTTTGCTTCAGACTCCATCCCAGACCTACTGAATCAGAATCTCTGGGGATTGGGGCTTAGACTTCTGTAGTTTAACAAACCATCCAGGCCATGCTGATGCATGCTAAGGGCTGAGAACCAGTGCTGTAGCCAGGCCTTCCAAATGGATGTGTGCACTGAGAATGAGTGGCAGGTGGGCTGGAGATAGTGACCTTCGCAGTCCTCAGGGTGGCTAGCAGGGCCTGGGGAAACTGGAGCTCCTGGGGTGACTGTCACTGGCACAAGCATCCTCATTCTTATTCCTAGGGCACTGAGTTCTTTGAGCTGAAATAGTAGTGTTGTGCAGAGTAGGCCTGTGGACAAATTTGCCACGTAACCTGTTTTTGCACGCTCTCTCCCTACCAGCTAAGAATGGTTTACACTTTTAAAGAATTGTAAGGGAGAAAAGGAAGATAAAAGAAAAGGATTGGAAGAAACAGAAAGAGGAGGAGGAGAAGAAAATTATGAAGGAGGAGTAGGAAAAAGGAAAGGAGAAGAGAGGGAGGAGGAGCAGCAGCAGGATGAGGGGTGGTATAATGGTATGTGGCCTGCAAAGCCTAAAATATTTACTGTCTGACCCTTTACAGAAAGTGTGCTGACCTCTGATGTAGACAAGGAGAAATTGTTTTTAAGAAGAGGAGCAATATGTCCAAAGAACTCATTAGGGAGATTTAACATAATAACAGTATGCAGAAAAGACAAAGTAAAAGGAGCTGGAAAGAGAAGCCAGATGTTCAACACAGGTAAAGTGGTAAAGACTTAATGCAATCCTCTTTGAATAGAAAGAAGATACGAGTCTGTAATCCTTATAGAAATGATATGCTTTAACTTTAAATTGACCCAACCACAATGCCACGGCGAGGTTCTCAACAGTTGAAGATATCGTAGAGTCTGTCAAGTTCAGCAGTCTCTTGGGGTTTGGTTTAGTTTTGAAAGAGTAAAACAATGCTGAGGACATGAACTCTGAAATCAGAATCCTGCATCTTCTAGGATGGAAGACCTTGAACACATTGATTCTCCTATCTTTGTCTCAGGTCTCCTCTTTATAAAATGGATGTAACAGTAATATTTATCTCTTAGGATTGCTGTGAGAATTAAATAAGTTGGTAGAGACAAGAAACTTAGAACTTAGCAGACTTATGTATGCACTCACCGAATTTTAGCAATTATGTGTTCATATATAAAAACTGGAATTAGTTTTGCACCAACCTAATATATTTGCATCACATAGCCAGGAACAAATGCTAATATAAATGAAGGAATTATAGCTAACATTCACTTATTATATGAATCAATAGGCCTTATCTCTGTCAATATACTTAATTCTCACAACAACCTTAAAAGAGAAATCCCAAAACGCTTCAGAAATATATAGCCGAAGTCAACTTAATACATTCTGTCCAAAACAGTTAGGCTATGCTGTATGCAAGCTGTGTTAGGCTAGACAAAACAAAGTAACAAAACATACACCCCTGACCCTATGGAATGCTTAGTCTACTTTGCAGACTAAGTGAAGGATGCTATGTAGATGCTATCTGTAACCCCAAAAAAATGGAGTTTATTTAAAAATAAGGGAATTAAATGCATACTGGTTTTGTAATCTGAGACAAATATCATTAAAATTATTTAAAAGGTGCTGTAGTTGTCATTTTCTTCTGCTTCTCTGTGGGAAAATTGTGATTTTAATGAATGGAGCAGGAGTTAGAAAACAAAGAGTTTGGAAACTTGAAATCTTGAATTTAATATTTCACCTGAAACCATCAAGTTTTATATGCCCAAACACACACTCATACACACAAACACACACATACTAAGGTAAAATTAATTCATACTTGATGCACAGGAATATTCTTAATTCTAAAGAGACATTTTTATTTTCACTTGTTCATATGCATGTATGGTATTATTCATCAGAAAATCAATTTTTAATAATGAACTCTAGTGCAGTTTAATACCTTACTCATTTTAGGATGAGTACATTAAAAATAACATACTTTATGTCTACGTTTACTCAGTAATTTAGAAATGGTAAGATGGAATTCCAATGAAGCTGAGGGAAAAGTCAAATATTCCATCAACATCCAAAGTCAAGGATTTTGGAAAAAGCTTTTTTTTTTTTTGTGGGGGGAAGTAGGGGTTCTTTATGTACTCTCTAAAAGATAATTTATAGGGTCATATCTATAGGAAAAACGTTTGACTTGGAAAAAAATAGATTCCTGCTCTTCATATAAACTCTCACTCACGACAGATCATCATGATATCAATTTTTTCTTCCATATGATATGAGATCAGGGAGATATCATATGTGTGTGTGTGTGTGTGTGTGTGTGTGTACGTACCTCAGCTGTATATTTCAAGATATAATATCATTTAGTGGCTTTTACTATTTACCTTCCAGAAATTTATTAAATGTGTCTTTGGTCTCTGTTATATTAAAATTGAAAATTACAGCTCATGGATTAATACTACAGCCCCTCAGTTTTGTACCTTCTCACAGGCTTAGTTCCCATTACCTTTGGAGCATCTGACTTCTGAATAGGTTGGTGCATGTCTAACTCTCTGCTCTAAAAGCAAGAAACACCTGAAGGTGTGACATTGCCACATTAGTAGGGCTTTCTGAGCCTGGCTTTGCCTAGAGGAAAGCTGAATGTTGTGAGTTTTATAATCAGTTAGAGTAATTTAAAAGTCCTTCAGGTCAGGGGAGGCTCCTGAGAATCCCATGCATGCTTCAGCCTTTTCAATGTGCCAACCCTAAACAGAAAAATAGAACACCCACACAAGAAGCGATTACACTGCTGGTTGGCTTATGATGGGATGTGAATACAGGACTCAAAAAGAAAGTTGTATCACATGCAGAAAAGTTTGCCCAACCAAAGTCAGTTGCCCAAAGCCAGTGCTTCTTTGGTAAACCAAGAACAAATGTTATCTCACACACTGCCTGTCTTTTCGCCCTTTCAGTTCTCCCTCATTCCTTTTGCCTAATACGAATCTTTTTCTCACTCTGCATCACCCAACAATCTCAGATGGAATGAGGCCTCCCAGCTACCCATCCTCCATATTCTCTGGGCTTATGCCGCTGTGAAAATACACCCAGCTCCCTTTTCTTCTACAAACCAGTCTCAGCTCGATGTTTTCTCTTTTTTTCCCTTTGTATATTATGTTTCTGAACTCAGATGGCTTGCTGCTTCCAAGTGAACACAAACTCTTTTCCTTCCCTCCTAGGCTTGACAATTAGGTCTAATGTTTAATGTCCTCTCCCTTATCCTACCCCATACATTTCAAGTATATTCTCCATAAATTTGTCTGTATTTTAAGGTTTAAAAAATGCTGGCAGATAAGAGTGAAACACATCAAACAATGTTTTTAGGTTAACAGTAATGTATTCATTACTTGTGTAAGGTAAAGTTGGCCTTTGTACATGACATGATTCAATTACAATATTTTATCGGCCAATGAAAACAGGATCAACCAACTATGCTAATGCCTTTTATAAAGGATTTTGCTTTCAAAGATTTTTTTGTTGTTGTTATAAAAGCCAAATGGTCATGCTCACACATTTAATGTCTTTTTTCCAAGCCTAATGTCTTTCTTCCAAGTCCGCCTCTAATTACTCATGTAAGGAACTACATTTCATCAATACAGATATATACACCTCATTAAAAGACAAAAGAGCCTGAACCTTTGGCTTTTGTCCCATGATGTTTGCTGATAGATCTGAGAAGGGTACAGGAGTCAAAAGGCACTTATTAAGAACCTCTACTGTGAAAAAAAATAACCTCGTATTAAAGTGCTTAGTAGGTACTTAGAATTTTCTCCATATTATGTAATTACTGTCCAGAACAGTGATTTGTATAGAAATCCCCAACTTATCTTTGCAAAATGCCAATTCCAGTTTAATATGAAACCTGAGATAATTTTTAAGAAGTCCACAGGCGTGGACCACGTTTGGAGTAGCAAGAGTCTAGAGTGAGCACCAGTGGTTACTTGAAAAGCGTATTTTAAAGTCATATATTAAGCATGGAAAATAGTTCCTCCCATCCACAAAAATCAGACACCTTGTCTGCAGTAATATTTGGCTAAATTGGTCACCAAAGCACACACAGTCCTGCTGTTGGACGCTGAAAATTCTTCCGTCTCAATGTGGTAGTTTTTAGGGACAAGAGCCTGCAAAATGGAACAATGAGTAAAAAAGGAAGGTAATGAATATCATAAATAGAAAAAAAATGACAGATCCTACTCTGTAGGGAGCCGGAGTAGCATACTTACTCTGGGGGGATCAGCAGCAAGCCTGCTGTGAACTTCCGTTGAACTTCAGGGAAGTGAAACCACAGTAGAAGTATGTGTGTCTCAGAGAGAACAGACGGGCCTAGAGAGATAATGAGCTTTCGCTGACCTTGCTGTAAGTTAGTTTTTAGCTGAAGTATATTAACTGCAGTATGAGAATAATAACCACGGGCTATTCTAAGTAACTGCACCCTCCCTCTGCTATGTGTTTTGTGAACATATAAAATAAAGTAGCCTGGGGAGAAATGCCAAATGTGGGTGAAGGGGAGAAGAAAAGCAAAGCACACTGCCATGTGTGTACCTACGCAACTGTCTTGCATGCTCTGCTCATGTACCCCAAAACCTATAATCCAATAAAAAATTAAAAAAAAAAAAAAAAAAAATAAAGTACACTTAGGCCGAGGTCGGAGAGACTGACATCCTCACCTCCCAGACCACCTGACCCACCCAGCTTTCTGTTTCTATGTCTGTGTCTGTGTCCTTCTTCATCCCCCGCCGTTCCCTCTTAGGTCCTTGAACCCTTGTGCAGCGCAGGAGGTGATGCACGCCAGAGTACTCCAGTGGCCAGAGGTAACCTAGCCGAGTGGTTTTGAGTCAGACTCCCTCAGATTTCAAATCTGCGTTCCTCCACTTACTAGTTGCCTGACCTTACACCAATTATTTTATCTTCTCCTCCCACACTTCCTTACCTATAATAAGGAATAATAATATCTTAGAGTAGTTGTAGAAAGTAAAAGAGATAATGTAAGATAATATCATGCACTAGTATGACTACAATAAATAAAACTACGGAAATATACTCTTTAATTGTTAGAGAGAAAAATATATCAACTTGAGATGCAAAGGAAACTCTCCAACCTTCGCACGTGTTAAGCAAATTACCTAGAAATTAATTAATATTATTAAGGAATAAAAAGACTCAACTAGAGCTTTAAACATAATGTTGGCCCATATATAGAAACTGTATCTTAAATATTGACACTACCTTCAAATAATTAAGAATGCAGGATATTTTAGGTGTTTGCTCTTTTGACTTTAAAATATACATTGTCTTTATTGTCTAAGACTTGTACTAAATGGCAGATAAGCTTTGTCGTATTTAGAAAGGCAATTAAACAGAGAACAGAGGCCAATATATTATAGCTTCCAAAGGAAAAACATGTTTTATATCTAAATTATATTTCTAAATGTAAAAATGAACTTTTATATTTAAAATATGGCATTTGAAAGCTTTTTGATATTAGATGGAAATTTATCATGTACTCATACTTAAAGCAAAAAATTTCTCTAAGTGTCATGTATTTGATAACCAGCTAGGTTTTTCCACCTTCTTCTGGAACTCATTGGCCTCATAGAGACACAGCTTAAGGGCTAACACATACCATGCCAATTACTCTTAATTCAATTAATTGAGACTCACTAGATCGTCCTCTTGACTCAACACTCTGCTTCTTTATTACTCTCTGGTGTTGCCTTATTCACATTGCTCTTCTTCACAGAGCTTTTCCTTCTGATGTGCTTCTGCCCAGCCCCACGTGGATGTTGTAGAAAGAAAACAAGGTGCTAGAGAAAACTAGAACTAAATCCAGTGTGGAGTCTGCCAGCAGAGACCTGCATGGCCCTGGACAAAGCTTATGCTGTAAGACTTGGTTTCTTTTGTTCATAACAGTACCTTATTGTCAGGATTTGAGATAATATTGTTAAACATTTACATGGAGGACGCACATGGAAAATAGGCAAGGTTTGTAAACTTTTTTATTTATTAAATGCCAACTGATGCACCACTTAGTCTTGAAAGCTCTGAAGACAGAAGCAGTTTTTTACCTCTTCAAATATCCATTGGTGCATTTTATTTGCAACTGGTTACTTTTTTATGTGGCATCCTAGTTATTATGTATAAGTTATAGTCTGTGTAGATTTTCTCCTTTATGAGACTTGAAATTTCTAGAGGAAAGGTTTCCATATTCATATATGCACCATGCTTCCAGCCAGGAGCTTAAGAATAGTAGGTATAATAATAAGTAATTCAATAAGTATTTCTTCAATAGAGCAAAAACCACTTTCTCACAAAACTCCTATCAACTTTTAAGTTGGTCTCCTTTAGGTTTTCCCCAATTTCTCCAACTTTTCAATGCCCCACTAAATTGAATTACATAAAACACCAAATGTTTCACAAGGTTTTCCCTCAAACATGATTTATTTAGCAATCACATGTAATAAGAAAAACAGAGAAATACACCATAATAAAAACACAAGAATTGTAGGTTGTCATGTTAAAAATTAAATAAAAGAGGTTTTGGTTAAGTGAAAAGGCATATAAACTTGCAGGATACATATGTTGGGGAGCTGAGGTTAAAAATGCAAAGCAGGACATTCAAGGTGCAGCAGCCTAACTCATCAATCCCTCTCTTCAGATGGGCTCAATATTAATGTTTGCAGAAGGGACAGGCACAGATGACCTCCATTCTGACTTTCTATTAATTAGTGCTAGGTAGTAGCTGTCTTACAGAGAGGATAACAAGGGAAGGAAGAAATATAAAAGCTTAAAAGAAAAAGAAAGAGAAGGAGGGAGTGTAGCAGATAGAGAGAGATTAGGCAAGTAAGCACAGCAGCAGTGTGACAATTCTTTTGAAGGAGTGAAACTGTTTTTGTTCTGCACTCTCTCTGGAAATTTGGTCACAGTGCTTTATAAGTTGCAAAACCTGGAAAATTAGGTTCAATCCCAAGTACATAAATTGATGAATTCATTATATTCTATTATTTTAGTAATAAGGTCTTATAGATCTTAAAATATTAATAGAAACAAAATGGATATGCTTCCTATGACATTTGAGAAGTAGTATTTATATTTAATCCTTCTTTGAGAGATTCTATAGCTTTACTGAAAGACAACTGGCTCAAATAGGAACAATAGTAATTATACTCTCCAGATAGATTCTATTAAATGCACAATATTTTCTAGCTTGTTTTAAAAAGACATTCAAAGCGGTAGTTACAGTCTCTCCATAAATAGAAATAAAAAGTCCATTTGAAAGGATAATAAGTCACCATGATGTACATATCTATAAATGTTTTCCCCCAGCATGTTATTATAGATCAATCTTACTGCTTACATTTAAAGTATCAATTACATTGTAATGTCTATGATACAATTCAATTATTTAGCTGTGTTTTGCATGAGATTTTGGTGAAACTAAAGCTAAGGATCTCTTCACGGAACAATCAAAAGCATTTTATACAGCCTACACCCAAATATATCTTAAATTACAATGAATGATGCATACTAAATATGCATATAGAATATGGCTTACACATTAAGAGAGATCTAAGTTATGAGTTATAAAATCTCACCACTTAGGCTTAAAAGCTTCTGAAGGTATCCTTTTCTAAAATATTGCTTAGCATTGTGGAACCTAGGAATGAAGCAGGTGCAGCAGAAAACTCGTTAGGATGGATGGATCCTCCTTTGCATGATTTAATTGATGGCTACTCTTGATTCTTTCCATCCAATTTCTACCTTTCACAAAGACAAATTCACTGAAGCTCACAGTCATTGCAATGCTTGTACAGTGAAAAGTTACAACATCTAATTGTGCTTGAGCTTTATTGTCAGCTAATAATACATAAAGGTAGTTTTTCAGCTTTGAGCAAAGGAAAGATTTTGCACATGCTCAGGCAAAACATTACAAGGAAGCAGGGCCTCTGAGGGCTGCAGTTTGTTTCTGTGTAGTAACATATAAAAGTCACGTCAAATAATGTTATCTGTACAGAAAAGTGTGGGCTTTCATTTTCATAGACATTTTTGAACACACATACACATTCTTGTATCTTATTTCTTGGCTGGTAATATGTTTTGTTACATCCTGATGGGATAAACACCCGACAGGCAAATTTCATTTTCCATTCTAGCGTCTGTCTCCACCAATGGCTGATGGTCCTATCATGAACTGCAGATAGCGTGTGACTTGCTTGTAACCACACCCATGGAGGTTATGCATTCATGCTTTGAAACCACGGGAATGGATGCAGGCTGGTCCAAGGGGTTCAGAGAAAGGTTTCACTGCTATTTCTTAGCATGAGAGTTTACCATGAAGTGTTCCTCAGGTCACCTAGCTGGGGTTCTGATGCTCCATTATTGGATTGTAGCATTGCTCTGGTGCTTCAACCAACTCCTCGGCAGTCACGCCTGTCATTTTGCTCCTATGCATTTGAAACAAGAAGGACAATCTAAATAGTCCATTCCTCAGCACTGCAAAAAGATTTTTTTTTCCATAATTTTGTTTTTGCTTCCTTTTAAGACCGTGAAAAATTATAGTTATAGTTATAGCACTCTGCGTAAGACAGTGCAGGGAAGTAAATTTTAAATTATTTTGTCTTCTGCACTTGCATTGCACAATCATTATGACTGGGTTCAGAGCAAGAAAAATTAAAAACTGTCCGACTTTTGTCTCAAAAATTTCTCTGGCTTGATTGAAGAAGGCCAAATTGCAGAGAGAAAAAAATGGCAGAAGCACTGGCCAAAAACTCTGATAAGAACTTGAGTGTATTTATTTGGCCAGAGTTGCTAGCTCAAAATTTATGTTCTTCTTAATTCCTTGTATAGGGGTCAATTAAAATGGCCCAGTCCAATTCTGTGTTGAAAGAGGAGCTATAGCTTTGTGGAAGGTTGAGAATTTATGATGTTTTCATTGTCCTGAAATAAAATCCAGATGAAAATGTACATCAGAGAAGGAGTGGCTAGTGGTTGGGCAGGCTAGTCAAAGAGTACAAAATTTCATTTAGATAGAAGGAATCATTCAAGAGTCTACTGTAAAACACGGTTACAGTGGTTTAGAAATAATGTATCATGTTCCTGAAAACAGCTGCTAAAAGAGTAGATTTTAAAAGTTCTCCCCACAAAAAGAGATGAGCATGTGAAGTAATGCATATGTTAATCAGCTTGATTTAGCCATTCTACAATTTCAAAAAAGCATGTTGCATACCATTTTCATTTGTGAATTCAAAAATAAACAAATAAAAAGAAAAGAAAACAGAGAAAGAAGGTCATCATTTACTCATATACAGGTATCAATTACTGTCTGGCAATTCACATTGCAGTTTATATACCTTGTCAAAAATAAGGGCTTTTTCAGCATAAGTAATAGATAGTGGTTTTATATCAGTTGGAATTTCTCTTCCTATTTCTGCTCCGGGTGTGTGCGTGTGTGTTTGGATATATGTGTGTGTTCAATCCGAGTAAAAACTTTGGTTCTCTAGATCAGATGGGCATTTAGGCCTGGCAGGTAGTGTAAATGAGTTAAGTGGGCCTGCGTGAGTGTAAGACAACTAGACCCACAGGGACTAGAGTGAACTAAAGAAAGTAAACCTTGTCTGCAGACATTCCAAAAGATACTTTATATCAGTGTGAAAGTCAAGGCAAGTCTACTGACTAAATACATCCCAGAAATTATCAGTTTTTGGTGTCTTGTTAGATCGTACACTTGACGTTAAAGAGCAGGCATTGGTCGTGACAGGGAACACTTTCCACCCAGTGAGTAACAGATCTGAGAGTGGATTGCTTTTAAAATGCCAGAAAGATAATGTGATCAATGATATGCCATTTTAAATAATAAAGCAGCCTGGTATTATATATCCAACCATTCTATTTTATTTTCTTTAATAAACAAAAACATTAAAAAAAATTTAAACAAAACAAAACACTTTCATGGACTAAAATGTCTTAGAAATGATGGTGAAATTATACAACAATGTGAAAAGTAGATTTTAAGGGCTTTTTTCTTGTTCTAAGTGTAGTGTTGCACATTGATTTATAAAGCTTCAGTATGGCACAGACATAATCAGAACTCAATATTTTCTGGGAAAGTGCCTCACAGGGGGACCTACACATTGAGAACAAAGCAGGCAATGGCTTTCAGGGACATGGCCAGGCTACCATAATAGCTACACTTTCTTTGATGGTGGCCAGCAAAAGAATTAGCTATCACTCACAAGGAAGCTGTGCTGAATTTGTAACAGGAAGCCTGCAAGCCAAATCTGACCCTCAGACATATTTTTTTCTTGTCCACAAAGCATTTCAAAAAACTTTGAGTAAACGGGAAAAATTGGAAGAGTTTACATTAAGAACCTCTCTTAACCACTAGGAACAGCTGGCAACACTGGGCCCTCATTCTTTTAGAGTGAAGGTCTGCCAGAGCCCAAGAGTGGCCAAATGTAGCCTTCAGGCTGGGTATGCTGTTCCTCTCTGTTTCCAGGACTGATCACTGCCTGTTGTCTCCCAGACACCATGCATGAGTCACAGTTGCCAATTGTTACCCCTCCTGTTGTTTTTAGATCTTGCCCACTTCCCTCATTTAAAGGACCTACTTGTTTTTGGAAGGCATGTGAATTTCTGTCTGAAGTTTGAGGAAAGATATTCCAACAATTAGACTCTGCACCAATTAACTTTGAGATAATTCCTTTAACATATATTGCAGGACTGTATCAACTCAGTTGCAGCAGACTTCTACTGAGGTTATATAATTAGTAAACATACAGAATTTATAAGGTGCTACTAAAGACCACATTTCCTAGAAGACTGAGCACCAAAGGCAGGGCTTTCTCAAACTGTGAAAAAAGCTGAATAATTTAATTGGCCTTGACAGAAAAAAAATTGCCAAACCATCTGCTAGGGTTTAAATATTATATTTAGTTTGAGGGGGCCATAAACTGTTCTGGCTTTGGGGTCTCCTTAGTTGAAAAATGAAAAAAGACACTTCATTAACTGCCAAGTGAATCACATCAAAACCTTTTACTGATGATATATCAGTTTCTTACTTACAGATATATATATATATATATATATATATATATATATATGCATATAAATTGCCTTAGGTATTTTCATACAATAAACAGTTATTTTTACAAATGTATTAGTAACCTATTATCTACAAACAATTTTTTGAAAATTTTCATAAATATTCAAGATCCATTATCATAAATGTCTGGAAAATGTTGATCCTAAAATTTTGTTTTGATGATATCTGGTGTATACTGGATTGGAGATGACCTGTAGGAAAGTATCTTGCTTAATTTTGTTTTACTTGGTTTTCTAAAGACATAACACTTGCCAATGAAACTCTGTTACTTAAAACATCTATAAATCTTCCACTAAATTAGTTTTCCCTAAAATGTACTTCAGGGGCTTCGCTCTGTATCATGAGAACACAAGGACTCTTCTGAAATGATCATGGGCTCTAGAGGTAATAAATTTATAGTTTGAACAGACAGGGAGCATATAAACCAATATAATTGTTAAACATAGAGAGGGGTTTTCATTGCTGAATAGTCACTTTGAACTTGATTTCTCCCCAAGCATTATAAACAAAGTAGGGATCACACTCACTAACTCTGGAATTGTTGAGAAGATTAAGCGAGATAATATATGCAAAATGTTCATCACAGTCCCTGACACTTTATTGTTGCTATTAATGAAACTATTCTTATGAATAAAAGACAGTCTTACAACTAGCTGTCTTTGCCACTCAAGAATATTGAAGAAGAAATTATTTTAAAAATGAATCACGTTTTAACTCTTTCATATCTGAAGTAACACCTGTGGAATTAATAACATCTCTAAGATTTGAAATGCTACCCTCAGCATTTTCTCGTGCCTCCAACACACCACCCCAAAAAGTGTGTTTTGTTCTTGGGTTTTGCTCCTTACATCTTTTTCTTTTTAGTAGATATTAAGACATCCTCACTGTAAATACACATTCCTCCTTTCTAACTGCCTACATATTTGTTAGCAGTTCATGACAGGGGTTCTCAATTTTAGTGAACAGAAATATCAACAGACTGTCTTATCAAAAATTCAAATTTTCGAGGCATCACTCCCGGAGTTAATAATTTGGTAGATTGAAAACAAGCCTTAGAAGGTGAATTTTTAAAATGAGAACCACAGATGCACATGTGCACAGATTTTAACAAACAGGATAGATACTTGCATTGTTTTAATTACTGGGTATAAGCATTCATATTTTTACATGAAATAAAACAAGAAATCAGTCTAAAACATCCAGACATGAATGTTTAGAAATCAGTCTAAAACATTTCCTATGTGACGTGGAAAAAGAAATGAGGATTAAATATCCCCATGAACTTTACTATTATTATTATTATTTGAGACAGAGTCTTGCACTGTCACCTGCACTGGAGTGCAGTAACATGATCTCAGCTCACTGCAACCTCCACCTCCCTGTTTCAAGGGATTCTCCTGAGTCAGCCTCCCAAGTAGCTGGGATTACAGGTGCCTGCCACCATGCCCAGATAAGTTTTTTTATTTTTGGTAGAGACAGGGTTTCACTATGTTGGCCAGGCTGGTCTCAAACTCCTGACCTCATGATCCACTTGCCTTGGCCTTTCAAAGTGCTAGGATTATAGGTGTGAGCCACCATGCCCAGCCGTTATTTTTTAAAGGATGAAAATTTCAGTCCCAGTAAATACATTTTTTGTTGACTAACAAATTAAGAACTCTTTGAAAAGGTAAATAAAGTTTACCTGTTAAGATTTTGTCTCAAAGGATTGATGATAGAGATTTCAAAAAAAGTCCAGGAGGGCATTTAAATAAGATAATTTCATCTCTAATGGTATTCTGCAAATCGTTTATTTTAGAAGTTAAGTTTCTTGTCTATAAAATAAAATTACCTCTCATGTTTAAAATAACAGAAGTCTTTAAGGTGTTTCAGGCCTATGAATGTGTCTCCGCATGTTTTTCTTCAGCATTTACTAAGTCTTCTGAGTTCGTATGAAGATCAGATTCACCTAAAAATATAAGGAAACAAAAACAAAACAAAATAAGGCTTTGGAAAAAACTAATAAGGTTAGGAGACTGAGGCACTTCGTAAAATGTTGAAGACTGGATTTTACAATGGATGTCGTGGCACATTTTTTCAAAGATACCAAACATTTTCCTTTCAGCCTGTGGATCTACAGAGAATAACAAGCTATCTTCTGGTGGTTACATAACTTTCTCAAGCTGCAATTTAATCTGGGAATACAGAAATAAAATAGATGAAGCAAGTTTAAACATCTATTAAATCCCATGTAAAAAATCATGATTTTTTTTCCTAATATTTTTAATTGGAACAAATCCCTTTAAATAAACCTTCTAATGATTTATGTCTTTTACCATATATTACTTAGTTGCCATGAATTTGAAAACTTGAGTATGAAAGGATAGTAGTGTTTAGGATAAAATGCAATCTGTTAAGACAAACTGATTTGGAATCAGTCAGTTTCCATATCAACTTTGAAGAAAAAATAAAATATTAGCATGGGAAATCTTTCAACATTTCTGGGAGGTTGTAAAGAATCTAGAAAAATAGAAGTATAAAGCAAAATGTATAGATAATAGTGTCTTATTACATAAGTAATGAAGTAAACAAAATTAACAGAAGTTAATTTTTGAGTCAATTACTTGAAATAACTTGATATTTTAGGAAATAGTCATATACAATGGAATATTCTTTGTGTCTGAAATTTGAGTAAAAATATTCTAATGATTAAACTTTGTACCAAATAACTTTGTTATAATTCCTTTAACATATATCATAGGACTGTATCAACTCAGTTGCAGCAGATTTTTGTCTGAAATTTCAGTAAAAATATTCTAACAATTAAACTTTGTACCAATTAACTTTGTTATCATTCCTTTAACATATATTATAGGACTACATCAACTCAGTTGCAGCAGATTTTTGTTGAGGTAAGTAATTAGTGAACATACAGAATTTATAAGGTGCTATTACAAAGCAAATTTGTCTTTAAAATATGGAGAATGGGGACTTAACTTCTTAGCCAAGGTCAAAATGTCAGGTAGTCTCCCCACTTTGCTGATCATTCTTAGAGAACTAAAAACATCCTGTGATCACATTAAGTTGCCAAAGTCCCAAATCAGACAATAGGTCTGGTCCCATGTAATACACATTATCGAACAAAGATAAGACTCCTTTTCCGCCTTGGGTTTGTTACAGAACCCAGAAATGGTGCATGTGTGTGTGGATCAGGGTGGTGTATATATGGTTGATGTTTCTCTCATTTCTTGTTTGCTCTCCCTCCACTGGCTACTTTGGACTCCTGAGCAGGGGAGAGAAGAAGGCTAAGAGGAGCAGCAGCTTTGTAGGATGGCTTTGTACTCACTAGAGCTGGCAGGTGTTTACAGCTGCCTTTATTTTATTTTCTGTGATCACAACCATGGGCTCTAAACAGACTTCTCACCAAGGACCATGGCTTTTCACTGGCTTGGTAAGACCCATGAATCTCTGGCTTCTTCTTTTTTTTTTTTTTTTTTGAGATGGAGTCTCACTCTGTCGCCCAGGCTGGAGTGCAGTGGTGTGATCTCAGCTCACTGCAACCTCTGCCCCATCCTGCCAGATTCATGTGATTCTCCACCTCAGTCTCCTGAGTAGCTGGGATTACAGGCACCTGCCACCATGCCTAGCTAATAGCTAATATTTGTATTTTTAGTAAAGATGGGGTTTCACCATCTTTGCAAGGCTGATCTTGAACTCCTGATCTTGTGATCTATCCACCTCAGCCGCCCAAAGGGCTGGGATTACAGGCATGAGCCATTGTGCCTGGCCAAATCTCTGGCTTCTTTACAATGTCCACAGCCCCTGGAAATTTGCTGGCACATTTCCAACTTTTGTCTGCTGAGGTCCCATCACCCTTCCAAATGTGGGTGGGTACAATTAGTTCATATGACACGCTCTTGAGGCATTTGTTTCCATGAATGACTGGAAAAAAAGCTGAAACCTGCATTGCCTTCTCTCCTTTGGCTCACCTGCCACCATTTAACTTTTTAGATCTCTCAGGTAGGAACTAGATTCCATTCCCAATATACTCTTAACTTCAATTTCTCCAAGGGTCTTGGTAAAGCTCTTTTTCCTTGATTTAAGGTGAAGAAGGGAAGATTCTATACTTTTCCCAATAGCAGAGATTTCTTTAGAGGAATCCTTTTCATAAATCCTTTTTTCAAGCTCAGTAACCTGACCCTTTTATTTGTTTGAATTGGGTAAGGGTTTTATGCATCTTATTACTGACTTTTGAATCTTCTTTGAAATTATTGTCTCACAAATCAGCTTTTTTTCCTGACATTTATCATGCTAGAGGAGTCTTACCTTTAAGTCGTGGCTTAAAATTCTGATTTAATATTCTGTTACTTAAGACTAGATTAGAACAGAACAAAACATTCTAGAATAGAGCAGAACAGAGTAAAAGGAACAGACTGAATTACAAGAAAGGAATAGAATTAATTAATTCACTGGTTCTCAAAAATTTTTAGAGAACTTTTTTGAGACAGAGTTTCACTCTTGTTGCCCAGGCTTGAGTGAGATGGCGTGATCTCTGCTCACTGCACCCCCCGCCTCCTGGGTTCAAGCAATTCTCCTGCCTCAGCCTCCTGAGTAGCTGGGATTATGGGTGCCCACCAACCATGCCCTGCTAACTTTTGTATTTTTAGTAGAGATGGGATTGGCCAGGCTGGTTTCTTAACTCCTGACCTCAGGTGATCCACCAGCCTTGGCCTCCCAAAGTGCTGGCACTGCAGAGGTGAGTCACCACACCTGGTCTAGAGAAGTTTCTAGAATGGGGAAAGGACATCAAGGTCCATTCACCACCAAATTATTTATCTTTTTGTAAGCAGTAATAAAAGAGTAAAAGAAAAACAAAGAAGGTAATCAAATGGTAACAAGCCAGCAACTATAAAAAATAACAAATCCCCAAAGGATACATATATTATACCCAATAATAATTCTGTATATGTGATTAGCAACAATTAAGAACTCTGATGAACTCAAGACAAGAGTTTCATAGCATTGAAAAAGGGTTTTCCTTGAAAACTAAAATTCCAGCTTTTTTCAGGAGTAGACACACAATTTCCAAGCAATTTTATGACAGCCAAACGTTAGAGTCCTCTGCAAATCCAAATGACATGACTTATAGTTGATAAATGTTTAGTTGTAGAAGCTTTCACAATTAACTTGGGCAATACTAGTGACCCTTAGTACTTCATAAAAAAAAGTCATATTATTCTGACATATCATTCTCCCATAAAAAGGAATTAATTTGCATTTTCAATCTATTAAAGATCATCTTAGATGACCTTCATGGCCCAAGAGTGGATCATGTAAAAGGCTCTGAGAAACATCTGTATATCAAGGTTCCAAATGGTTTTGAATCATAGGCTCCTCCTGTAGTCTGGTGAAACCTATGCCCACCTTTCCAAAATACAGTTATCAACATATGTAAGTAAACCTAGTGATGTGTGTGTTAAATAAAACGGTCTAATATCTATGTAGTTTTGAAATAATAATATCAAATGATACTTCAAGGTTGCTATACTAAACTTAACTATTTAATATATAGTTAATAAATAAATATATATTGTTTCTATTGATGGCAAACAAAAATACCATAAATGTTGGTGTGTATTGTTTCCTACAGATGAAGGAAATTATAAATTTCAGTTAAAGACTAGTAAAAAGAAATCCCTCTCTAAGTATCCTGATCCCATCTATATAACCTGGGATTAAAACTTTATCTAGTCTAACTTCAATTTTCAGGCAAGAAATAGGCCCAGAATATCAGTTGACTTTTCTCAATGCAGATCATGAATAGATAACCTGAAGTCAAAATGGCTGGCTTTTAATTCACTGGCACTTCAAAAAGACCAGTAACATGACCTTTGAATTTCATTTTACTGAAAAGATTGCAAGGTCATATATATAGAAAGCTACTTTTTAGGAATGAATGCAAGTGACCTGTTAAAGAAAGTACATATAAACTTGTTTGTCAGCCAGGAAAAAGAGTGAAAATAAAGGACCACAAATAATTCTGTTCATTTCAAAGAGTTTCATGCGATCATTTCAACCAGTTTCAAAAGTTCAAATCTAACAAAAGTAATTTGTAAAATGGTAGCAATATTACGGGTTTGCATTATAAATAGAGTCTCAGTTCTTCAGGGAGCAGGGAGAGAATGGCTGTTATAGGAGAGACAGATGTACCAAAACAAACAGAAATCCTCTAAATTTAGCTAATTCAGGCTTTAGATTGCAATTTGAGGTCACTTTTATCATATTAGAATCATTTGTTACACTCCTGGTGGTGGTGGTGGTGTAAATAACACTTGTACGGAATTACGCCAAGCACACTATCAAGAGGATATTAGGGACTTTTGTTTTCCAGTCAGGGTTTCACTAACTATCTGAGAAATAAATTAGTATAAATTATTACACAATTGAAAACATAACAATAATACTCAATACTTTGCGAACATCTACTAGGTGGCAGGCACTAGTCTAAGTGCTTCACTCACTTCACTTCCCAGAATCCTTACAGCAACCTTATTATTATCATTATTATTTTGAGAGGAAGTTACACTATTGTTGTTCAGGCTGGAGTGCAAATGGCGTGATCTCAGCTCACTGCAACCTCTGCCTCCCGGGTTCAACCCATTCTCCTGCCTCAGCCTCCCAAGTAGCTGGGATTACAGGTACCCGCCACCATGCCCAGGTAATTTTTTTTTTTTTTTGTATTTCTTATAGAGATGGAATTTCATCGTGTTGGCCAACCTGGTCTTGAACTCTTGAGCTTCAGGTGATCCACCCTCCTCTTCAAGGAGAAATATACTCCTTTTGAAAAAATTAGTTTTGTCCTAAATAGTAATTTTCCCACAACAGAAATAAACTTGATGTTCTTTTTGTATTTTTCTAATATATCAGATCCATAATTAAAAGATCATTTCTCAAGTAGATATAAAAACCACAATTATTTAATGTAGCAGCTTACTTTTTAGTCGCTATTTTTGACTTATCTAGCCCAACAATCCCTCCCTGCATGTGAGTAGGAAAATCATTGTTATGATTTTCATTTGAGAGATGAGAAAGACATGATTAGAGGTGTAACTGACTATTCCAAGGCACCACACCCTGGGTGAATTTGGGAGACAGAATCACAAGCTATTACTCAGAGCAATGCTCTAGTTAATTTGTTTTATTTACCAGCAATAGTACATGGTGTTTCAAAAATACTTACCACAGAACTGGTTTGTGCAGTCTTTTCAACAGAAATACTAGTTCTGAGTAACACTGCATTCTTATTTCTTCATGGGAAGAATATTACCTTTGCTATATATAACAGTGTTTCCTTAAGCAGGCACATCTCTAAGTTGCTTCAGTTTTATTTTAAGACAATTTATATAGTTTATATTGCAGATAACAGTAATAAATTGGTGATCAAATTTAAAGTTACAGTCATTGGAGAAATGTAATGTAGGATGAATCAGATATTCTGTTTTTAATTGGTGTTTTGGCATCTGTGTAATGTAGTTTGCCTTACATGCTGGGAAAAAGAAATCTGTTTTAATACCAGGGGAAATACTTTCTCTATTTTTTCCTCTCAATTTTAATGCATTTGGAGAATAAGCAGTTCTATGTTTTCTTTTACTTTGTGGTATGCATGAAGGTAAACATAAGGGAAGAGAGGACTGCACACTAGGAAGAAAAAAAAAAGAAAGCTGAAAAAGAAAATCCCACTTAATTCCCAAATGTGCTAGCTGCAACCCTGTAAAATCGGAGGAAGTAATACCTTATTCCATAAAGTGTTACATAAGATACAAATCAAGAAATAGGTAAATCATTTGCTGTTTCACTAAAGAAAAACAAAACCCTCTGATTTTGAGGAAAATACAACGGTTTACTTTAGCAAGGTCTAGACTTACACCCAATGCATATGTGCTAGGCATCTAGATATGTAGGGAGTTTTACAGGTGATCTATGGAAAATGAAAAATTTATGCGTACATTCATCTGCAAATCAGTGAAATTATACTCAACTTGGGGAAGCTAATACCTTGTCAAATACCCAGAGATTTTAGTGTTTAAGTTCCACTGAAAGAGTTTAACAATATGGGAGATAAGTGAGCTGGCTTTTGAAAGAGTTGTCTAAAAATCGGTGTATAGGTTGTGTATGTTTTGGTGGCATGCAGGTAGGAGTATGCTCTTAGCGAAGGGATGAGGAGGTATGGTGGAGTCTGAGCAAAAGCAAGAGGTTGAAAAGAAAAAGATGTGCCAGGGAAGAAATGAAGCCCAGTTGAGAAAACGACTGAGCTCCAACCCACTGGCTGAAGCAATTATTTCTCCATCGGAGCATCATTCTTTTCTTTTTTATGGCAATACACATTTTATTTATCCATACCAATTAACAGACATTTGAATTTCTTCCAGTAGTTAATTATGGCGTTAATTGTACTAACTGTAATTGTATTATAGTAAATATATTACAGCATTTAGCTATTATGAATAATGCTACTATCAATGTGGGTACATGTTTTTGTATGAACATGTGTTTTCAGTTTTCTTGGGTGTATGTCTAGGATTGGGATTACTGTAATATGGTAACTCTGTGTTTAACTTTTTGAGGTGTTACACAACTGCTCTCCAAGGTGAATTCACCATTTTACATTCCTACCAGAGTGTATGAAGGTTTCAATTTGTCCACATCCCAGAGTGTCATTCTTTTAAAGGAAGGCTCTGACACCTATTAAAATGCTATTATTCCCATAAGGGATCTTTGTGCCTGAATTGCAGATCTTCTTTAAAGAAAGCTGGCTCTGAGAGCAGGGAGAAGATAAAAATGTGCGGGCATTGACTGAAGGTAGAGAAGTTGGGGGTGGCAATGGAGAGAGAAGCTCTGGAGTGGTGATGTTAAAACCATTGAAATCACTTTATCTCTTGTAAAGAGTGGCAGGAACCAGCCATGGAAATTATCAAATTTGGCTCTTAGAGGCAAGATGATGTGAGAGGCAACATGGGGCTGCTCTCATTTCTCAATTAGGATGAAAAGATGAGATTAAAATTGAGTCTAATGTGGAGACACTGAAGGGTAGGAGGTTCAGAGGCAGGTGAGGGATGAGAAATTACTTAGTGGGTACAATGTACTCTATTCAGGTGACGGCTGCACTAAAGCCCAGATTCACTGCACAATATATCCACATACCTAAACTGCAGTTGTATGCCCTAAATCTATAAAAAATAAAAATAAAATTGATTGTGAGAGATGTGCCAAAACTTCATACTTTCTTTATCTTTTATAAATGGAACAAATTAAGTATAGAATGTAGATTTTAAGTATCTACCTAAGTGAGTTTCAAAAGTAGAACTTGGAAAAAATTATTTGTAAAATAACGCAAACATTTTGGCTTTAAGTACTCTGAATAAAATATTCTGGTTAATTGAGTTTTCTATGTAAGGCTGGATTAAGAAAACAAAACAAACAAACTTCAACTGCCTTTAGTTAAAATGTCAGCACATAAATCCATTTCTGTGCCTCAATGGAGAATGCTGAATATGATTGAACTTGTTTTGATGATGACAATACTGTAAAAACAAAAACAAAACATCCCAAGGTGCATTGTTGTAAACATAAACCATTAATTCTCACTCTCCTATACATGTACACTAGATATATACATGTCAAATAAACAAGTATCATTCATCTTTATCATGAATGCCTCTAGGAAGTTGATATGGTTTGGCTGCGTCCCCACCCATATCTCACCCCACATATCCAGGGCGGGGCCAGATGAAAATAATTGAATCATGGGGGCAGTTTCCCCATACTGTTCTCATAGTAGTGAATAAGTCTTCCAAGATCTCATAGTTTAATAAATGACAGTTCTGCACAAACTCTCTTGGCTGCCATTATGTAAGCCATCCCTTTGCTTTCCGCCATGATTGTGATGGCTCCCTAGCCATGTGGCTATTTAAACTCCAGGCTGGAGTGTAATGGTGTGATGTTGGCTCACTGCAACCTCCACCTCCTGGGTTCAAGCGATTCTCCTGCCTCAGCCTCCCGAGTAGCTGGAATTACAGGCACATACCACCACACCCAGCTAAGTTTTGTATTTTTAGTAGAGTCGGGGTTTCACCACGTTGGCCATGCTGGTCTCAAACTCCTGATCTCAGGTGTCTGCCTGCCTTGGCCTTCCAAAGTGCTGGGATTACAGGTGCAAGCCACTGTACCTGGCCTGTTTTGATGAATTATGACTCTTTGATCTGCAACCCCATGACTAAGCATCCATCGTAGATCTTAAAGATCTCAAATTGTGCACACTTTGCATATTCGAACAGCAGACACAGCCTTCATATTTTATAGAAGCCTCATCTAAGATGGAAGGGGTAATGTGGGAACACAGAAGCCTTCAGAATGAATCCCATGTCCAGAGTGATGAATTACTATTTTTCAGTTGGTATGAACTTAGACTGAATTTCTATCACTAACTCTACAAAATTTTCCTGACATGAATCAAAATTAGCGCATGACTCCCAAAATCACTCACTACCAGTTGTCTTGCTAAAGAATGGGCCTTGGTTATATTCTGAGGATGACATTGTAATAAACTTTGAGCATCAACTTCTTGTAGGTTTTTACAATCTTCCCGTGAAGACATACTGAATCCTTCCTGAAGAGGTCTTTTAGATTACTTTTCCTTTCCTTTTCACTTTGTATAACTTTTTTCTTTTGAGAAAGAGCAAAATACAGAAATTAAGGACATATGACAGAGATCAAATACTTTAGTCATAAATTTTTTGCATGATTACTGGGAATTTTCTAGATTCCTATCAATAAGAGAAAATTATATTAGCCAAAGTATGAATAGCAGTCCTAGAATAAGTAAAATTAGGAAAGCTGAAGGGTTTGGTCTGTAGACAGTCTGAATCTAGGCATACTATAAGAGATAAAAACTAAAATAGTAAAAATTCCTTCAGGAAAGAATTGAATTGACATAAATCAAGTTTAGTGGATTAGCTTAAGCATCCTCTTTTTGAGAAAATTTAAGTTTACACAACATTCTTTTTTGAATGCTTTTTTCCCCCAAGGGTTCTGTGACAAGTCTATGAAGTGGCAGAATCCTTGACAGAAAGTATCTAGATAAAGATGGTTCACTTATAATTATATAGAGTGAGCAGCTGTATTAACCATTCAGAACAAGCCAATTCCATTGTTTCATTTACTCATATGGAAAACTGGATGGATTTGAGAGATATCTGGGGATAAATGTTATAGACTGTCTTGATAGGTTAACTAAGAATGGAAAGGTAATATAAATCACCTACCAAGATAATTCATCATAGAGCAATCCACCCGACTGATTGATGGACCACACCATTGCATGTTTTGTCATGAATTAAGCATAATCTCATATCAAAATCATCATGAGGAAGTAATGTTTTTCCATAGCACACTTCTTTAAGGAAGCTTTCTATAAACTATTCATTTAGTCTGAAGGTACATATGTGAGCCCAGGAGGACAATAAGAATTAATGTAGGCTGAGTGCTTGATTAATGCCTATAATCCAAGCACTTTGGGAGGCTGAGAGAGGATCACTTGAGTCAAGGAGTTCAAGACCAGCTTATGGAACATAGTGAAACCACATCTCTATAAAAGTAAAAATTTAGCCAGGCATGGTAGTGTGTGCCTGTAATCCTAGCTATTCTGGTGACTGAGGAAGAAGGATGTCTTTGGCCCAGAGTTTGAGGCTGCAGTGAGCTGTGATTATGCCATGGCACTTCAGGCTGGATGACACAGTGAAACCCTTTCTCAAATTAAAAAAAAAAAGAATTATGGTAGAAAATGCCAAGTTCTAAACACTTTATATTATCGACTCATTTAATCCTCCTAATAGCTCTTGAAACAGAGACTATTTTTGTGATCCTTACTTTATAAATGAGCAAACTCAAACGCAAAAAAGTTTAAATAAATTGTCCAAGATTACATAACTAATAAGTAAGGAACCAGAATCGAGTAAGATAGTCTAGTTTTAGAGTCCTAGATCCTGACTGTATATTATGCTGCCTCCCTGGATATAATGGACTGCCTCTTATGTTTTTGGCTTTTCTTAATGTGATGATTAATTTTAGGTGTCAACTTGACTGGATTGAGGGCTGGTGAAGTATTGATTTTGGGTATGACTATAAGAGTGTTAGTGAACTGGGCCACTCTCAGTGAGGGCAGGCACCATCCAGTCATTTAGGGATGTGAACAGAGCAATGCAGGCAGGCAGGAGAAGAGGGACATTCAGCTATTTGGCTTTCTCTTTTGGTCTCTCCCATCCTGAGTAGGACACTTTTTTATCCTTTATCCTTGGACACCAGACTCCCGGTTCTTTGGCCTTTAAATTCTGAGACTTGCACCAGTCGCTTCCTGGGGGGTCTAAGGCCTTTGGCCTCAGACTGGGGCTGCATTCTTGATCTCCTTGGTTTTGAGGCTTCCAGACCCTGATGAAATCACACTACCCGCTTCCCTGAAAGCCATGCTACTAACTGCTTCTTCATCTTGCAGGTGGTCTCTGGTGGTGAGACTTCACCATTGTGACAGTGTGAGCCAATTTTCCCTATAAATTCTCTTTCATATATATCCCGTTGGTTTTGTCCCCCTGGAGAACGCTGACTAATACAGACACTGCCCGGAATGGTTCTAGAGGAACAGTATTTTTTAAATGAATTTCCTGAATTGTTTTTGGGATTTCTGAAACTCACTTTCTAATCTGATTAAACCTAAATAGTCTTTGGCATAAACTGTTTATAAATATAATAAATGCACCAGATGCCCCTAATTCACCACTTTCAGGAGGTAAGGAGTTTAGTGGCTCTCTGCCTACTTTCAAACTCTTGTGGGAAACCAAGGAATAATAATAAAGTGAGTTGAGGGCTCTTAATATCACTGGACAAAGTGAAAAAAGAAAAAGATGCTGAGCTCTGGACTTCCAACTCCCAGCTCCAGATGCATACATACCCTAAAAGTTTCTAAGTGTGTCCTGAAGGAGAATCTCCTATTCTGTAGCCATAGGACATAAACTGCTGAAAATCAAACACAAGCCCTCTGCATGCCATCGGCTGAGTTACAAGAGAGGTGAACTCTAACCCCTTCTTGGTGTCTACTGCTAAAAATAGAATTATCTAAATGGAGATGGGGATGTGTGGGATGATCCTGATCGAGGTGGGGACATTGAGCTCCTAAATTCTGATGAGTATTTTTTGCCAGAGTGAGTGTCCTCTCCACCCCCAGAGGCAGCAGCACCCCCACCCACAGTGCTATCTCCTTTCCACCCCTCTCTGAGATTAACTGCATTGCTGGGAAAAAACAGTAATGGTCTCCCCTGCAGCAGTTGCCAGGCAAGACAATGCTGGTTCTCCTCAGGACCTACCCTTACCGCTCCTCATGTTTGTAAACCTATAACTAGACTCAAATCCCAGAGGGGAGGTTCAGAGCATGACCAAAGAGGAAGTGCGCTATACTCCGAAAGAGCTACTTGAGTATTCTAATTGATACCAGCAGAAATCCAAGAAACCTGTGGGAACGGACAATAATGTGGGATTGCGGTGGAAGAAACACAATGGATGCGGCCAAATTTATTGATATGAGCCCACTAAGCAGGTATTCTGCATTTAATATTGCAGCTCAAGGAGTGAAATAAAAGGCACTATAAGTTTATTTGGCCAACTGGCTGAAAGATGGATCAAAAGATATCCCACCCCGTGAGTGAGCTGGGGATGCCTGATTTACCTTGGTTTCACTTAGTGGAGGGAATTAAAATGCTTGGAAACATTGGAATACTACAGTGGTCTTGTCACATAAAACCTACTCACCCACATTGGGAGGGTCCAGAAGATACACCTTTCACTGATATTCTAAGAAATAGATTTGTGAGGTAGCACTAGAACTTTTAAAGATATCTGTGATTGTTCTCTGCATTCCAGACCTTACTGTGGGAACTACAATCACTCAATTAGAAAACAAATGCCATGGGAATAATTGGATCCCTGGGTGGAAGGGGCCAGGTGATGGCATTCAAGTGCCAAAGGCAAGGTGGGCGTAGTTACCAGAATTAACAGCAGAGACAAAGCAATAATCAGAATAATCTGACTTGTGTAGACCTCCAGCATTGGCTAATTAATCATGACGTTCCTAGAAGTAAAACAGATGGGCAACTTACTATGCTTTTACTTGAACTGTAGAAGCACAAAATTTTGGGGTCAAGTGAACAAAAGTCTAACTTGAATCGTAACAACAGGGAATCAATCAATTTCTACAATCAATCAACAACACCTCAATCAATTTCTAGACTTGAGCCAATTTACAGACCCAGAGCCCTTTAAGTGAACGGGAGACCAGGTCCCACTGATGAGAGACCCTGGTGCACTACATAAAATTTATACTGTTACTCTTTCTCCTATACTTCCTCAAAGGGACCTCTGGCCTTTTATCAGGGAAAGGAAAATAATCAGACTTTTCAGGGACGACTGGCTACTGGCTCTGAACTGACATTTGATTTCAAAGAGACTGAAAACATCACTGTGGCCCTCCAGTTAGTAGAGGCTTTGGGGAGTCAGGTGATTAATGGAGCTTTAGCTCAGGTCCAGTTGTCCCCAAACCCATACTGTAGTTATTTCTCCAGTTTCAAGTGCATAATTTGAATAGACAGACTTAGCAGTGGGCAGAATCCCTACATTGGTTCTCTAACTAGTGGGTGAGGGTCATTATGATAGAAAAGGCCAAATGGAAGCTATTAGAACTGCCTGTACCTAGGACAATACTAAATAGAAAACAAGGTAGCATTCTTGAAGGGTTTGCAGAGACTAGTGCAACAATCAAGGACTGAAAGATGCAGAGGTGGTGATTTTCACATCCTCATTTAACTCTCCTATTTGACTTGTGCAGAAGACAGATGGATCCTGGAGAATGGCAATGGCTTATTGTAAGCTTAACCAAGTGGTGACTCTAATTGCAACTGCTATACCTGATGTAGTTTCATTCTTGAACACGTTAACACATCTTGTGCCTCTTATGCAGCTATTGTTCTGGTGAATGCTTTTTCTCCATACCTGTCCATAAGGCCCACCAGAAGCAGTTTGATTTCACTGGCAAGGCCAGCAATCTGCCCTCCTACCTCAGGGTATATAAACTCTTGAGCCCTATGTCATAATTTAGTTTGCAGGGATCTTGATTGCTTTTCCCTTCCACAAGACATCACCCTGTTCACTTCATTGATGATGTTATGTTAATTGTACCTAGTAAACAAGACGTAACAACTACTATGGATTTATTGGCAAGACATGTATATTGTCAGGAGGTGGGAAATAAATACAACTAAACTTTAGGGGCCTTCTATCTCAGTGAAATTTCTCAGAGTCCAGTGGTGTGGGGCCTGTCAAGATAACCCTTCTGAAGTAAACTGTGAGTAGTTGCATTTGGCCCCTCCTACAACTGAGAAAGAGGCACAATGCCTAGTGGACCCATTTGGATTAAGGAGGCAACACATTTGGGTGTGTTACCCTGGCCCACTTACTGCATCACACAAAAATCTTCTTGTTTTGAGTGGGGCATAGAATAGGAAAAGACTCTTCAACAGGTCCAGGCTGCTATGCAACCTGCTCTACCACTTGGGCCATATTACCCAGCAGCTCCCATGGTGCTTGCTTGCTTGTAGTATCAGAGGCAGACAGGGAAGCTGTTTGTAGCCTTTGGCAGAGCCCTATAGGTGAATCACAACAGAGGTCTTTAGGATCCTGGAATGAGGCCCTGGCATCATCTGCAGGTAACTACTCTCCTTTTGAGAGACAGCTCTTGCCTGCTACTAGGCCTTAGTAAAAGCTGAATTCTTGGCCTTGGGCCACCAAATTACCATGTGACCTGAACTGCCTACCATTAACTGGGTGTTATTTGGCCCATTAAGCCATAAAGTGGGGCAAAAATAGCAGTAGTGTAGCGTCAGATGGTAGTGGTATACACATGAAAGGGCTGAAGCGGGTCCTGAAGGCTCAAGTAAGTTACATGAAGCAGCCCAAATGCCCATAGTCCTTCCTCCTTCTACACTGCCTCCTCTCTCCCAGTTTGTACTATGCCCTCATGGGCAGTTCCCTACAATCAACTGACACAGGATGAGAATGCCTGGTCCAATGGTTTGGCTGGATGGTCAAGGACTCAGAAGGAACATATTTGGAATACTAATAACAGAATATTGGGGAAGAGTTATACGTATAGACCTCTCTGAGTGGGCTAAAAAATATACAAATATTTGTATTGCATGTGAATACTCATCAAAAAATAACATCAGCAGAAGAGTGTGTTAATCATCAAGTGAACAGGATGACCCATTCTGTGGATACCAGTCAGCCTCTTCCTCAGCTACCTCTGTCATTGCCCAATGGGCTCGTGAACAAAGTGACCGTGGTGGTAGGGATAGAGGTGAATCATGGACTCAGCAACATGGGCTTCAACTCACTAAAGCTGATCTGGCTATTGCCATTGCTGTCGACTGAGCACTCAGCGATCAACAGTGAGCACTCAGAGGCCAAAGTCCAAGCACTCGGAGACCAACAGTGAGCCCTGATGCGGCACCATTTCCCAGGGCATATTGATTCCATTAGACTGCTTCCATTACAGAAGGGGCAGCATTTTGTCCTTACTGGCATAGACACTTACTATGGATATGGATTTGTCTTCCCTGCATACAATGCTATTGCCAAAACTACCATTTGTAAACTCACACAGCATTGTTTCTGACTAAGGAACTCACTTCTCAAAGAAAAAGTGCAGCAATTGGCTCATGCTCATAGAATTCACTAGTCTTAGCATGTTTCTCATCATTCTGAAAAAGCTGGCTTGATGGAATGGTATAGGGGCCTTTGGAAGTCAGAGTTACAGTACCAGATAGGTTACAGTATTTCACAGGGCTGAGACAGAGTTCTCTGGAAAGTTGTATATGTTCTGAATCAGCATCCAATATATGGTACTGTTTCTCCCCTAGCCAAGAGTCACAGGTCCAGGAATCAACGGGTAGAAATGGAAGTGGAACTACTTACCATCACCCCTAGTGACCCACTAGTAGAAGTTTTCCTCACTGTTCCTGCAACATTATGTTCTTCTGGCCTAGTTCCGGAGGGAACTTGGTTCCAGAGGGAGGAATGCTTCTACCAGGAGTCACAAAGATGATTCCACTGAACTGGGAATTAACACTGTCTCTCAGCCACTTTGGGTGTCTCATGATTCTTGAGTCAATAGACTAAAAAGGGAGTTAGGGTGTTGGCTAGGGCGACTGATTTAGGCTACTAAGGCGAAACTGGTCTACTGCTCCACAATGGAGATAAAGAAGAGTATTTCTGGAATATAGAAGACTGAGAGAGAAGACCCACCCTGAATGTGGGCAGGCACTATCCAATCAGCTGGGGGAGCGGCTGGAACAAAGCAGGTAGAAGAAGAGAGACACTCAGCTTGCTCTGGCTTTCTCTCTCCCTTTCTGAGTAGGACTCCTATTTATCCTTCTTGCCTTGGACATTCAGCTCCAGGTTCATCAGCCTTTGGACTCTGAGACTTGTACTAGCAGCCTCTGGGAAGCGGAGGTGTCTAAGGCCTTTGGCCTCAGACTGAGGCTCCACTCTTGGCTTTCCTGGTTTCAAGGCTTTTGAACTTGGACTAAGCCAAGCTACCAGCTTCTCTGGCTCTCTAGCTTGCAGATGGTTCATCGTGGGACTTCGCCTTTGCGATTGCATGAGCCAATTCTTCATAAAAAATTTCATTTCACATATATATCTTATGGCTTCTGTCCCTCTGGAGAATCTTGACTAATCTGATCATATATTATAGGTAAGTTTTCTACACCCCCACCACCCGGCCCATGAGAAGGCAGGGCCAGATAGACGAAATAAATATACTTATTTGTGAAAATACATTTTTCAATATTAGACATCAGTCATTCTTACCTAATTAATTATTGGATTGCTCCTACTAGTTTAGTGAACTATTAAGTACACTGATCACAGTAAAAGATGTAGAAAAGCAGCTTTTAAAAACCAGACTTTTTCCAGGAAGAAATAACTTGGCTAAACTTAAATTGAATTATGTAGTAGACAAGTCAATTTCAAATCCAACAAAAGCAGTACAGTAAACCATTTATGTTCTAAGAGACCAAAATAAACGCCCCCTTATTAACTAAGATGAATCCTAAGGTTAAGAAAACAAAAGTTACTTCCAGGTTGAACGTTGAGGGCTTGACTGTCATGAAACTTTCTAAATTCCCATGGCTACAAGAAAAACCACACTTTTTGCTAAACTCCCTAACAATAGAAGATATCAGGAAAATTATCAGACCCCTCCTGACTTACAGGCCACACCAGTATAACTTTAATAAGACTGAAGACCAATCCTACAAACATTCTTTCCTGAGAAGCAACTGCAGATATCAGCCAGTTTCAGCCAGCTTACAGAGACTGTCCACAAACTGTCTGTATTCTATATTTCTTTTGACAGAAAAAGCCAAATTCCTCCTCATTTTAATGCTAAATCCCCACCCGAAAATGAACATAGGATGTATATTACATGTATGTTTACCCATTGGGCATATGCTTGACTCTGCTCATAAATATGTACAGCTTTTTCCCCAAACCTGCTAAATATGTATGCATCTATTGTGTAATATAGACCCTGTGAGGCATAAACACCCAACTGCCCTTCCCCTCTTCAAAGAGAGGGCATCTTTGGCACACACTGAAGATTGTCTCTTCCCAGTTTGCAAATTAATATTGCCAGTAAAACTCGCCTTTCTACTATTTGGCCAACCTGGTGGTTTTTGGATAATACATTTCACCCCTGACATTTGCCCTCACTATAATATAAACATGTTTTACACGATATCTGTCCCTTAAAATTATTTTTTTAATTTCAGAAAACCATTAAAGCATTTGTCCAAGAGGACAAATGGTAGAATTAATGTAAAAGATAAATTAAGTTTTTTAAATTCTCACTACTTTTTGACATTTTAGAAAAGGGACAATCTAAGGTGAAAACAGGTGGACCAGGCTTTATTGCAGAAATAACAAAATTAGCTATTCGCTGCTCAAAGAAAATTTATTGGCACTCAGTAAAGACAAATGCCACAAAATGCCATTGAAACAGATATTTGAAAGCATGAAGTGCTGATGATGAATCTGTTACATAGTAGTGGAGCTAAGTGAACCGAGGACTTTACAACTGTTATTTATGTGGTTCACGATGCTTATTGAGCAGACTGCAAAGACGAATTCTCTTCTCACACAGGATAAGGTAGATTTCCAGCAAGCATGTCAAAACCTTCAAGTCTTTTGGTCAAATTAGAGCTGGCACCATGAATGAGGTTTTACTTAAAGGTGTTTCTGATGGATAAACTAAAATTTCTGTGAACTGGTTCCTGCTTCTGAAAAAAAGAGGTACTTAGTTTAATAATTTAGAAAAAATGCTGGAAGAAGTTATGAAAAAAATTATAATTTGCATTTCTAATCAGTCATGCTTATAAAAATTACTGTGGTAAAATTATGAAGAGAAACATAATTGGCATATTTTCCTTAATTTTTAATATATTTTGCTTTTGCTACTGAAACTTTTGTCATTCTTGTATTCATCAGTGGTGATCTTAAGATGATTCATTTTTCTTTTTAATTCAACTTATTTTTTGCTCTACTTGAATTGTTATTGCCTGGATTCCTATGGAGCCCAATTCTAGTTGATACCAACCAGAACAGACACTTTCAGAATCTAATGAGAGGTTATCTTGAAACCTATTAACATTTTCTGCTGACAAATAGTATGCAAATATTTGGATGTAGAATTTTATTATGTAAGGAAATGATATTCTATCTGTGATTTAATTTCAAAATATAAAAGAATAAAATCATGTTTTCTTTTCCTTTATCATCAGGAAATATCTTTTCCTATTAAAATAATGTTTAAATATGCCACAAAAAGAAAAATTTCTAATTAAGTTACAGACCCGGAAGAGCTAATGCTCTAGTTCTATGTTATAACAAAGGTTATAACATGATTTTCAGGTGGAGTTGTGCTCTATCATTCTTCATCTCCCAAAACAGCATCAAGAAAATAATTGTGTGCAGTGTGTGTGTGTGCATCTCATAAGTTATAATCATGCCCAATATAATCCTTTTCTTAATTTAATATAAATATCATAAATAATTTCTTTAACTCATAAGCATTAAGATAAACTATAGGAGTTTATCTTAATTTTGGCTACACGTGGCTTTTAGAACAATTGTGAATTCATTGAATTAGGCTTCTTCTCTTTTTTATTTATAAGACTTTTTATTGATTCCATCTCCAGTTTAGAAGAGTTATGAAAATATACTTTTAAGGGAAGACTATTGTACATTGAAAAAAACATACTACAACATAAATGTTGAAAGTTATACCACAAGAATTACTTATATTTATTTATTTGCCACAAATGTGGCATCAATTTTATATATCAACACAATAAATGTCATAAGCTCTGAGTGATACAACTAAAATAATAGTAAAGGCAGTATTGGCTAAAACTGTTAATCATAACAATGAGATATGGGATGGAGAAAGAAAAATAAATCTGTAATACTCAATAAGGACCATCTGCTAAGATTCCTGGTAAACAAATGGGAGGGACAAAATGCATATCTTGGATGAAGAGGATCAGTGGGATCTTCTGGAAATAACTTCTTATATTCTGACTATATCTAACTATAAGCAAGCATCTCAGAGTTACTCCAAGACAGATCAGCTTCACAGACCACCTCTACTTGCAAATTTAGTAAAGAGTACATCATCTGACAACTCATCTTCCTGCCAGCCCAGATCCTTTCTTGTCCTAGTCTTGCCACCTTTGGGAAAAAAAACTGTTTATCACCAAGCCATCGAATAATCTCTATGGGATGCAGGCATGCTCCCTATACTTTCCTTCCTACTTTTGTTGTCCATGCAAACACAGTGGACAGGACACACACACACACACTCTCTCTCTCTCTCTCTCTCTCTCTCTCTCTCTCTCTCTCTCTCGCTCTCTCTCTCTCTCTCTCTCTCTGTCTCTCCCTCTCTCTCTTTTTCATACACACACTCACACAATATCACTTAAAATATTTTTAAGTTCTGCTGCTGTCAGAATCCTTCTGTCAGTAGAGTTTGGGCACACTTTTTACTCTGGAGGGAAGTTTAGAGAACATAAGGAGTATAGATTTTAGGAAGGTTACTGGTTTTGAATTTGGGCAAAATAGATGAAAAGCCTCATCTTTTCAAAAATTAATCATGTGACGTTACACAGATAATTTAGGTTCTCTGAGCGAGTTTCACTTTTGTCAGACTAAAATTCTTTCCTTGTAGAGTTATCTCTAAAAATTTTTTTCTATAAATGACCAATGGGTGAATAAATAAATGATATAAAATTTTACTCCCAAATTCATAATTTCATCAACATTTAAAAATAAAAATATCATGAGATATAAATAATCTGATGAGTACATTTGTAAGCTCACTGGATAAATTGTGCTAAGATCAGGCAGAAGTTAATTTGATGGAGCAATTATGCTAGTCATTGGGGTAAGGTTTCACAGGAAATTCTTTCCTCTTTCTGCCTTTACTCCTACCACATTGCTGCAATACAGAATTTTCTGTGTGCCATATGAAACTGAAAAGAAATGAGAAAGTTAGATTCATTTGTAATACACGTGCACATCCGTGATGCTGGAGACTTACTTTGCTGCCTTCGACCTCAGTTCCCACCTTGGATTTAGAAATGATAATGTAGATAATGTAGAATATGAATCTACATTTTATTTAGGATTAATACCAATATAATTATAAAGATCATTTACCATACACAATATACAATATTGCATTTTAAGATGTTTCAAATATAAACAATATATAAAGTTTAGTGAACTATCACAATATATTACAATGCTATGCTAATCATAAGGCAAATTTCATCTTTTTAAAATGTTAATACTTTCTCACCAATTTTAAATGTTTCTCTTACTTTTAGTGGAAAATACTTCTAGTTTTGTTTTTAAATTTTTAACCAGTGATATAAGACCTATTCTAATTTTTTTTGTTTCCTACTGAGAAAATTTATGAGCTTTTCTAGCAAAAACATGATTTAAATAAACCATAAAATGTTAAAAAAAAATAAGCAACCATTTAACTCAGTAACTCATGTTATGATTCTCTAATTACAAAGGTAGGTCACAGGTACAGTGATTAAGTTTTTTGAAAAAAGTCCTGAAGGTAATGAGGAAAATTAAATTTTTATAGGAATTTTAATGGCAGTGAAAATAACAAACAAAATATGATCAACCCAGACAATATGCAATATTGCATATTACATACGGTACATGATTTTTGTTTGAAGAACTATAGATGTCATTTTAGGGCAACTTCAAGTTTTTGCTTCGTTGAATTGATTAAGCTTTAGGCCAGAACTAAATTGTTCTGAATAATTGGGAGTATTTTAGAAGCAGAATGAGAAGAGATAGATAGGGACCTAGAGTCAAGAGGAATGCAGGCCTATAGGTTTTGGAGAGAGAAGAGATGAGTGGTGACAAAAGAAAGGATTTCTGTTCTTCTAGGTGTAAGGTTAAGACATCAGAGCTTCCAATAATTTTGAAGTATTTTTAATACTTGGAGTTGGGCTAATTATTGGGGCATATGACATAAAGTCTTGAGCCTGTCCTTAATGTGGGCATTATACATGAACCCAGTCAAATTCTACTCACACGTCAAACTCCTTCTAGATGACAGTGGCACTAGAATGAGAGAATTGTCTCTGAGAGCTGTTCCCTGCCTTGTACCCAAAGTCTTTAACTTACTCTGCCCCATCATCTCTGTTCAATAGTGCAACATCCAACCCAATATTCTCTTCCCCATCATTACCTCTACTTCCCAATTTTTCACACTTCTTATCCCAGAGATTTTAGAAGCCACAACACTCCCATAAACTCTTGCATGCATTACTCATATTGAAAAGTACACTCAGAGCAAGTGACTAGGTTTGAGGTATCAGAAAACATAGAAATACAGAAATAAAACATGAGGAGAAACTTTCAGAAAACAACCCGTACATTTAGTTTTCACTTTTGCTATTTATCAGATTTGTAAGGTCATTTAGCTAACAAACAAAAAACATATTACAAAATAATGGGTAATACTATTTCATTTATGGGAACTCACCATTAATATCAGACTTCCACAAAGTGGTGCCAACTTTCCTCTCATCAACATTGACAGAGCTCTTACTTAGCCCTGAGTAGGACCCACCAGAAATCTGATGCTGAACACTCCATGAGTTCTGCTTTCCAGGAAAAAAGACTATAGGCATTTGTTGGCACTGCTACATAGGGGGCCTCTGTAAATATTTTTAATGACTTTATTAGCAGTTCTCAACCTTTAGTCAAACATAGTTTTTACATTTGTAACATACTCCAATCATATTTGTCCAATACACAGTGTCTCTCATCTCTTAGAGAAATGGTGCACACACACAAAGCAGAATTCCAGAATCTCCATAAGGCATGTGTAGTTAAACGTCCTCTCCACTTCCACTCCTACTAGAACTCTGATTTGGGTTGGCCTCCTGCAAATGCATTTCTCACTTCTTATTTTGAGAATGCAAAGCAGAATATGATAAGCAGTCCAACTACACTACAGTATGAATGAGACAGCTATGTTTATAAAACTAAGTGATAAGCCTCTTGGAGAACATGGCATTTTATTTGAATCTTGGAAGACAGGTAGGATTTTAATAAGCAGAATGGAGGAGGGGGCCCAGGAAGAGCATTCCATGAGGAGGAAAGAACAAAAACAAAGGTAGAGAGATAGGAAAACATAAGGTGTGGCTAGACTTCAAGTTATGTGAAGAGTAACCTTATGACCAGTCATGATCTTGTCCACTGACCTTCCCAGTAGAGAGCAAACATTCCAGGGTACAGCAGTATTAACCAATATATAGATACCATGAGGGATGGGTAGAGTGGAACCATCCCATCCCTAGATGGATATAATTACCAAGGTTCCCACTGCCATTTCCTGACTACAGCCTGCCAAGGTGAAGCTGGCTCAGATTTAGATCTGTATTTGGCTTGTCCTGATCATGAGCTGATATTTCCTGCTCTTCCTCTAAATGTCCTGTTTTGTGCATTAAATGCACAAAAATGTTCTACCTAGACCTTCCTCTGTGAACTGCAGAAAGGTCATGTTGAACTTTTAAAAAATAAAGTAGTCCAGATGCTGGTGGTAGGCTGCCTCAGGTTGAGAAATATTAAGTTTACTCTGGCCCCATGGCTCCCTTTATGGAGAATACTTTTTATTTTTATTTTTTCATAGTAACATCTAAACAAACCTCAAAATACCTAAATATCCAAGTTCAAGGTAATGGTTAGATTTCACTTTTTTTTTTATGGTGAAACAAAAAGATGTAGGTAGACAAAGCTGTATGGCATCACTGAATTTCTGATCACATGGTGCCAAAGATCTTCCTTCCTCTGGTCTTCTTGATAGAGTCTCATAAATTCTTATCAATTTAGTATAAGATGTTTTCCATTACTTGGCTACTAAAGGCATACTAATAGGCTTTTTTTAATTTTATTTTTGTTTTTTGTTTTTTTGAAAGGAAAGAAGAAAAGAAAGAGAAAAAAAGGAGTGAAGGAGAGGAAGAAAGAGGAAGAAAAAGAGGAAGAGAGAACGGGAATATTGCTTTATCCTAAAAATGGGTATTAATAATGGCCAATCAATATTTTGTGTATTTAAAGTGGAGAATGTATATTTTGTGTATTTAAAATGGAGAGCTCTATAGATATTTATTAAGTTTACTTGTTCCAGATCTGAGTTCAAGTCCTGGTTGTCCTCATCAATTTTCTGTCTCGTTGAGTCTAAATCTTTTTATGGATCTTATGTATCTGGGTGTTAGGATCATTAGCTCTTATTGTTGCATTGATCCTTTTACCACTATGTCTTTGTTTCTTTGAAATCTATTTTATCAGATGCGAGAATTGCAACTCCTGCTTTTTATTTGTTTATTTATTTTTGTTTTCCATTTGGTTGGTAAGTCTTTCTCCATCCCTTTGTTTTGAGTCTTTGTGTATCTTTGGATGTGAAATGGGTCTGGATGCAGCATACTGTTAGGTTTTGGCTCTATCTTTTGATTGAGGGATTTAGTCGACTTAAATTTAGGGTTACTGCCATTTGATGTTAACTGGCTATTTTATCCATTCGTTTATATAAATTCTTCTTTATGTTAATGCTCTTTACTTTTTGGTATATTTTTAGAAAGGCTCATACTGGTTGTTCCTTTCTATGTATAATGCTTCTTTCAGAAGCTTTTGCAAAGCAGGCCTGGTGGTAACAAAATCTCTGAGTACTTGCTTATTCAGAAAAGATTTTATTTTTCCTTCAGTTGTGAAGCTTAGATTGGCAGGATATAAAGTTCTGGGCTGAAAGTTCTGTTCTTTAAGGATGTTGAATATTGGCCCTCACTCTCTTCTGGCTTGTAGGGTTTCTGCTGAGAGATCTGCTGTAAGTCTAATAGGCTTCCCTTTGTGGGTAACCTGACCTTTCTCTCTGGCTGCCCTTAGGATTTTCTCCCTCGTTTCAACCCTGGTAAATCTGACGATTATGTGTCTTAGGGTTGCTCTTCTTGAGGAATATCTTTGTGGTGTTCTCTGTATTACCAGGGGTTGAATATTCTCCTGCTCTGCTAGATTGGGAAAGTTTTCCTGAATAATATCCTGAAGAGTATTTTCCAGCTTGGATTCATTCTCTCTTGAATTCAGGTACACCTATCAAACGTAAATTAGGTCTTTTCACATAGTCCCATATTTCTTGGAGACTTTGCTCATTTCTTTTTATCCTTTTTTCTCTATTCTTGTCTTCTCATTTTATTTCATTAAGTTGGTCTTTGACCTCTTATATCCTTTCTTCTGCTGGATCAATTCAGCTATTCAAACTTGTGCATATTTCACTAAGTTCTCATGTTGTGCTTTTCACTCCATTAGTTCATTTATATTTCTCTCTATATTGTCTATTCTTGTTAGCATTTCGTCAAACCTTTTTTTCAAAGTTCTTAGTTTCTTTACATTGGGTTAAAACAAGTTCTTTTAATTCCCAGAAGTTTCTTATCATCCACCTTCTGAAGCCTACTTCTGATAATGGCACACAGTCCTTTTCCATCAGGGCTTATTCTATTGCTGATGAGGAACTGTAATCCCCTGTAGAGGAAGAAGAGTTCTGATTTTGGATATTCTCAGCCTTTTTAGGCTGGTTTCTTCCTTTTGTTATAAATTTATCCATCTGTCATCTTTACAATTACCGCCTTTCTAATTAGGTTTCTGAGTGGACGTCCAGTTTATTGATTCCCAGTGCTGGAATCCGAGCAACCCACTGCACCGGCCAAAACAGCGGTGATAAGACTGATGGTGCTCTTCTGCCTGGGAATCTCCTGTCTGGCTTTCTTCTTGAGTCCATAATAAGTGGCTCTGCCTTCCTGGAGCTCCAAACATCGGTCAGATGGGGAACCAGTCCCATTTACTCTGCACAAAGAGCTGCCATGCCGAGGCACCGGCAAAACGACTGTGCCGACCACAAGAGTCATGCTGGCGACCTGTGGGGCTCCTCCACTGGGAATCTTCCGGTCCGTGAGTGATGAAAATTCATCTGAAAGTGTGGCATCCTCTTGTTCTTTGCACTTTCACTGGGAGCTACAACCCCAAGCTTTAGCAATCAGCCATCTTGGATCAGTTTTTATCCAATTTGCCAGTCTGTGTCTTTTGATTGGGGCATTTAGTCCATTTACATTTAAGGTTAATATTGTTATGTGTGAATTTGATCCTGCCATTTTGATGCTAGCTGGATGTTTGGCCCATTAGTTGATGCATTTTTTTTTCCATTGTGTCAATGGTCTTTAACACTTGGTACATATTTGGAATGGCTGGTACTTGTTCCTGTCCTTGTTTACTGCTTCTTTCAGGAGCTCTTGTAAGGCAGGCCTGGTGGTGATGAAATCTCTCAGCAATTGCTTGTCCATAAAATATTTTCTTTCTCTTTCACTTATGAACCTTACTTTGGCTGGATATGAAATTCTAGGTTGAAAGTTCTTTTCTTTAAGGATATCAAACAATGGCCCCCACTCTCTTCTGGCTTGTAGGGTTTCTGTGGAAAGATCCACTGTGAGTCTGATGGGCTTCCCTTTGTGGGTAACCCAACCTTTCTCTCTGGCTGCCCTTAGCATTTTTTCCTTCATTTCAACCCTGGTGAATCTGATAGTTATGTGCCTTGGGGTTGCTCTTCTTGAGGAATAACTTTGTGGTGTTCTCTGTATTTGAAACTTGTGTATGCTTTGCAAAGTTCTTGTGCTGTGTTTTTCAGTTCCATCAAGTTGTTTATATTCTTCTCTAAGCTGTTTATTCTAGTTAGCATCTCATCTAACCTTTTTTCTAGGTTCTTAGTTTCTTTGCATTGGGTTAGCACATGTTCTTTTAGCTCTGAGAAGTTTGTTATTACCCACCTTCTGAAGCCTGTTTCTGTCAAGTCATCAGATTCATTCTCCATCCATCTTTGATACCTACCTGGTGAGGAGTTGTGATCCTTTGTAGGAGGAAAGGCCCTCTGGTTTTTGGTGTTTTCATCCATTTTGCACTGGTTTCTTCCCATCTTAGTGGCTTTATCTACCTATGGTCTTTGTAGTTGGTGACTTTCGGATGGGGTCTCTGAGTGGATGTCCTTTTTGTTGATAATGAAGTTATTTCACTTTCTGTTTCTTAATTTTCCTTCTAACAGGCCCCTCTGCTTCAGGACTGCTGGAGGTCCATTCCAGACCCTGCTTGCCTGAGAATCACCTGTGGGGGCTGTAGAACAGTAAGGTTTGCTGCCAGTTTTTTCTGTTATCTTCGTCCCAGAAGGGTACCTGCCAGATGTTAGCCTGAGCTCTCCTGTATGAGGTGTCTCTGGGTATATGGGGGTTGGGGAGCTGTTTGAGGAGACAGTCTGTCCTTTATAGGAGCTCAAGTACTGTGCTGGGAGCTCCACTGATCCATGCAGAGCTGCTGGGCAGGTACTTTAAAGTCTGCTGCAGCAGAACTCATAACTACCTCTTTTCCTAGGTGAGCAGGATGGTCAGCTTTATTTATAAGTTCCTGTCATGCTGCTGCCTTTTTTCATAGATGCCCTGCCCCACGCAGAGTAGTCTAGTCACAGTCTGCCAGTAGAGGTGTTGCTGAGCTGACACAGGCTCTGCCCAGCTGCTGTGTGAACTGCCTCGGTAGTGATGGTCACCCTTCCCCCCACTTATCTGGACCGTCCTGGATCCAGCTGCACTTGCTGCCCAACTCTCAATCCAGACCGTTTCAGATTGCTTGTTTTGTGGGGGTGGTACCCGCTGAGCCAGATCACCTGGCTTCCTGTCTCTGCCCGCTCCCTTTCAGTTGAATGGGTTGCTCTGTCTCTCAGGCCTTCCAGGTGCCAGTTGAAATGCCCATCCAGATTTGTGTGAGTTTCTGTTTGCTAACCTGGCACCAGCTGAAACCACTGTGCTGAAAACTCATGGTGCTTTTCGGCCTGGTAATCTCCTGGTCTGTGGGCAGTGAATATTTGTTTGAACATGTGGTGAGCACTCACCCTCTTCATTGTTCTTGCTGAGAACTGTACTCCAGAGCAGTTCCTATTCAGCCATCTTGGATCCTCCCTCCCAAAGAATACCTTTTAGTTTGTAATTAGTGGTAGGTGGGTAACAGCTGCCTACTTGGTATATTTTTGAGTTATGAGTAAATACAGAACACCTGTTGATTAATAAGAATCACCTGTTTAAGAGAGGCTAAAAACATGGAGCAGAATCTGCTGGGGGCCTTCAGCCTGGAATGCTGGCAGCCCCTGAGGCTTTCAGCTTCATAGGCTGCTGGCCCCCTGGATAGATCCATTCTGTTCTCTTTGGGTGTCTGCTTCTCATTACCTTCAGCACTGCCTGGGTGGGGGGTCTCCTGGCCAAGCTGGTACTCAGTAGCCTTGGTTAAAAAATAAAGGATTGAGTGAATGAATGGATAACACACAAGCACACACTCAGCGTTCAAACTATTATTTAAGCTCTTCTAGGGTTAAGTGACTTTAAATATCACTTCTTTGAACTTCATGATTCTGACCTTCTGAATTTTCCATTCTATCAAATGCATACTCCTGCTCTACTGTACTGATAACATGATGTAAATCATGAGCTATTTTTTCAGAGTTACTTAGGATTCACAGTCCTGGGAACTTAGAAGTTATAATGTGAAGTGAAGTATGCTTTACATGAAGGGTTTTGATTGAATTAAAAAGATAAGGGAATAGCAAATATTTTATGAACACATCCCTTATAAATACAACTTTTTAAAGTAATTTAATACAAAGTGGCATTGACATGTTTTCATTTCTTTCAAAAAATTGACTTTTACTTTCTCTAAGCAACAGATGTGGAAGAGTAAGGCCCACTGGTGAGTACTCATAGGAATTGCTGGCAAATAAGAAAAAAAGTCCCCCAAAAGCTCACAGAGACCTGTGAGATAAAATTTCAGATAAATATCACAGGAGAACCTAGGTCTTTGAGTCACTGCTCCGTAACTGGTTTGAGTGGGATGCCTAGGCTAACGCTGCTATTCATTCTCCTTGAGTAGCTTATTATCTAGCAGTTCTAAAGGTGATTTGAAAATATTCACTGATAAAGCCTCTCTAATTGTCCACAGAATCAAAGCTTGGGAATGGAGCCTAAAGCCATTCAGCCTTAATTCCTGATGACGTCCATGGATGCAGACCTAGGTTTTTCACAGAGAAGCAAAGGAGGAAGATAAAGGTGGCAGTTAGATTGATTACTTATTTATTGTTCCAGTGACAATTTTTCACATGCTCTGAAACCAAAAGGAAGACTCAGCCTGATTCAAACTGTAATATTCAGAAGGAGCAAGAGAAACTCTGAGAGACAGGGGAATGTAAAACAACTGTTTCTTGCATTTATTTTTAAAGTTCTCTACATTAGACACTCAACAGAAAGAAGGGCAAATACACGATTTGCACTCTGTTACAGTGCTCAAATTTTTAAACTGGCTTTTATAATCCTTTAAATATTTGCTGGGAAGAAATAGTTTAAATACTTTAAATAACCCTTTAGGATTGTCTTATACCTTGACATAAACAGAATAGCCTATCTCATTTGTTTTTCCTTTCTTTTAATTTTCTTTTTTAAATTATACTTTAAGTTCTGGAATACATGCAGAACGTGCAGGTTTGTTACATAGGTATACACGTGCCATGGTGGTTTGCTCTACCTATCAACCCATCAACTACATTAGGTATTTCTCCTAATGCTATCCCTCCCCTAGCCACCCACACCCCAATAGGCCCTGGTGTGTGATGTTCCCCTCCATGTGTCCATGTGTTCTCATTGTTCAACTACCATTTATGAATGAGAACATATGGTGTTTGGTTTTCTGTTCCTGTGTTAGTTTGCAGAGAATGATGGTTTCCAGCTTCATCTAAGTCCCTACAAAGGACATGAACTCATCCTTTTTATGGCTGCATAGTATTCCATGGTATATATGCGCCACATTTTCTTTATCCAGTCTATCACTGATGGACATTTGGGTTGGTTTCAAGTCTTTGCTATTGTAAACAGTGCTGCAATAAACATATATGTGCATGTTTCTTTGTAATAGGATGGTTTATAACACTTTGGGTATATACTCAGTAATGGGATTGCTGGGTCAAATGGTATTTCTGGTTCTAGATCCTTGAGGAATCACTACACTGTTTTCCACAATGGTTGAACTACTTTACACTCCCACCAACAGTGTAAAAGCATTCCTATTTCTCCACATTTTCTTCAGTATCTGTTGTGTGTGTTTTTTTTTTACTTTTTAATGATCTCCATTCTGTCTTGTGTGCGATGGTATCTCATGGTGGTTTTGACTTGCATTTCTCTAATGACCAGTGATGATGAACTTTTTTTCATATGTTTGTTGGCCGCATAAATATCTTCTTTTGAGAAGTACCTGTTCATATCCTTTGGCCACTTTTTGATGAGTTATTTTATTTTCTTGTAAATTTGTTCAAGATCTTTGTAAATTCTCAATATTAGCCCTTTGTCAGATGGATAAATTACAAATGTTTTCTCCCATTCTGTAGGTTGCCTGTTCACTCTGATGATAGTTTCTTTTGCTGTGCAGAAGCTCTTTAGTTTAATCAGATCCCATTTGTCAATTTTGGCTTTTGCTGCCATTGCTTTTGATGTTTTAGTCATAAATTCTTTGCCCATGCCTACATCCTGAACGGTATTGCCTAGGTTTTCTTTTAGGGTTTTTATGGTTTTACATCTTACATTTAAGTCTCTCATCCATCTTGAGTTATTTTCATATAAGGTGTGAGGAAGAGGTCCAGTGTCAGTTTTCTGCATATGGCTAGCCAATTTCCCCAATACCATTTATTAAATAGGGAATCCTTTCCCCATTGCCTGTTTTTGTCAAGTTTGTCAAAGATCAGATGGTTGTAGCTGTATGGTATTATTTCTGAGGTTTCTATTCTGTTCCATTGATCTATGTATCTGTTTTTGTACCAGTGCCATGTTGTTTTGGTTACTGTAGCTCTCTCTCCTTCCTTCTTCCCTTCTTTCTCCACCCCTCCTCTCTCTCTCTCTCTCTCTGTCTCTCTCTTCCCCACCTACTATAGACAATCATTTGAATTCCTACTTTGTGCCAGCCTGTGTTCAAAAAGCTTGAGATAAGTCAGTCATTGAAACAAATATCCTTATTTTAATGAATCTTATTTTTAAGGGGGTGAAACAGACAATAAAAATGAAGCATAATAGGTCAACTATTTATAAGCTAGATAGTAATAAATGCCATGGTAAAGTACTTGAGAGGGAAATCAGAAGAGCAAGGTATGGGAGTTGTGGGTGGAATATAAATTTTTTTTACCAGCCTTATTGGCAAGGTTGCAATGGAAGCTAGACCTGAAAAAGTACAGGGAGGCAACCTCATGGTATTTGGTGGGAAAACATTACTGATAGATGCTCTAAAAACTCCCACAGCAGGAAACACCTGATATGTTGAAAGAAAGAAACAGTGTGTAGGTTAATGTGACTGGGGTATATCAAACAAGCCAGCAATGAGAAGAGAAATGGGAATCAAATCAGCTAGATAAGTAGCTGGGGACAGACATGGATTATATGGGGCCTTGTAGACAGCAGTGTGGTACAACTGGCCCCTACAGGCTCTTCAGATCGAATTCTTACTTTTCAGGAATTTTTGCAAGCTGGTTGCTAAAGACATTTATAAAAATTATATGCACTTAGAATTAAATAAATTATATTTAAAAGAAGGATAAGAGATATTTATTAATAAAACTCACAATTGCCTAGTTATTTTGAGACATGGTACTATTACCTATGTCTTGAGGTTAAGACATGTCCTGTTGTGTTTACCATATCTGTATGAAGGAAATACATGCTGTACACATCTTTTCCCAACTCCATGCTCTGACACATCATATTGAAAGCTTGAAACTGGCATGCTGGGAATATTAACACAATGAATATCATCAAAAGTTATGGATCAAGACTTAACTTATTATTTTATTGTGTAAAATGATGAAGATAATGTTTAAAATAGAGATTAAATTTAAAGTTGTATTATATCTTTAGCTATTATATTATAAATAGCACAAAATTTGAAGAAAGTTTTTCTAATATTGAAAACGATTATCTAATCAAATGGTCAAGAAGTCGTTTGTATCTTTGATGAACAAGTCAAGTTCTGACCTACGTCTTCTATGCTTTCATCATATTTTTAGACACAGGGTGTCTCTGTGGTGCTCAGGATCATCCTGAACTTCTGGCCTCAGCCTCACAAAGCACTGGGATTGTAAGCATAAGTCACTGTACCTTTTAAATTTTTTTTCAGGGATGGGGTCTCACTCTGTTGCCCAGGCTGGAATGCAGTGGTGTGATCATGGCTCACTGCATCCTGGAACTCCTGGGCATAAGGGATCCTCCTGCCTCAGCCTCTGTAGTCACTGGGATTGCAGGTGTGCACCACCATACCTGGTTCTGTACTTCTGACATAAATGAAATATCAAGCAACATTCATTTCTAAACTATACTCATTTTTCATTAGCAACCATAAGTGACTATGGACAAAATAATTTGGCAAAAGTCAACAAAAAGCATTCTTTGAGAATCAATCAGCTCTATAAAATTTACAACAAAGACTATTGAATATTTTATTATTATTATAAATTATATGTTACATATCTTTTTATCAGTAAAATGTATAATAAGCCTGTGTATATGAATGTTATGTGTGTACACACACACACACACACACACACACACACACACATATAGGCCACTAATGAAAATGAGCTACATTTATATGACCCTATAAAATTGAGACACTGCTTCTCTGTATATGATTTCCTTTGTTATTAGGGGGCATTTATAATCCTACTGGTCCAGTATAGGCAAAAGTTTTTCCTTTCTATATTTAGTGCTTCCTTCAGGATCTCTTGCAAGGCAGACCTGGTGACAATTAAATCCCTTAGTATCTGCTTGTCTGTGAAGGATTTTATTTCTCCTTCACTTATGAATCTTCGTTTGGCTGGATATGAAATTCTGTGTTGAGAAATTCCTTACTTTAAGAATGTTGAATATTGGCCCTCACCCTCTTCCGGCATGTAGGTTTTCTGCTGAGATATCTGTGTTAGTCTGATGAGCTTCCCTTTGTAGGTGACCTGACCTTTCTCTCTGGTTGCCCTTAACATTTTTTCCTTTGTTTCAACCTTGGAGAATCTGATGACTTTGTGTCTTGGGGTTGATCTTCTTGTAGATATTATAGTGGTATTCTCTGCATTTTCTGAATTTGAAGGTTGGCCTGCCTTGCCAGATTGGGGAAGATCTCCTGGATAATATCCTGAAGTGTGTTTTCCAACTTGGTTCCATTCTCCCCCTCTCTTTCAGGTACTCCAATAAATCGTAGGTTCAGTCTTTTCACACAGTCCCATATTTCTCAGAGGTTTTGGTAATTCCTTTTCATCCTTTTTTCTCTAATCTTGTCTACATTCCTTATTTCAGCAAAATGGTCTTCAAACTCTGATATCCTTTCTTTTGCTTGCTTGATTCAGCTACTGATACTTGTGTATGCTTCACAAAGTTCTTGTGCTGTGTTTTTTTCATGTCCATCAGGTCTTTAAAGTCCTCTCTAAAGTGGTTATTCTAGTTAGCTGCTCCTGTGACATTTTATCAAGGTTCTTGGTTCCTTTACACTGGGTTAGAACACGCTCCTTTAGCTCAGTGGAGTTTGTTATTACCCATCTTCTGAGGCCTACTTCTGTCAATTTGACCATCTCATTCTCTGTCCAGTTCTGTGTCTTTGCTGGGAAGATGTTATCCTTATTTGGAAGAGAAGAGGCATTCTGGCTTTGGGAATTTCAGCATTTTTGCACTGTTTTTGTTCATTTTCCTGGATTTATCTACCTTTGATCTTTGAGGCTGATGACCTTTGGATGGGGTTTTGTGGGAGTCTTTTTTGTTGATGTTTTTGCTGTTGTTGCTTTCTTTCTGTTAGTTTGTCTTCCAACAGTCTGACACCTCTTCTGCAGGTTTGCTGCAGTTAGCTGGGGGTGAACGCCAGACCTGTTCGCCTGGGTATCACCAGTGGAGGTTGCAGAACATCGAAGATTGCAGTTTGCTCCTTCTTCTGGGAGCTTCAGCTCTCCTGTATGAGGTGTCTGTTGACCCATGTTGGAAGGTCTCTTCCAGTCAAGAGGCACAGGGACAGGAACGTGCTTGAGGAGGCAGTCTGTTCCTTAGCAGAGCTGGTGCGCTCTACTGGGAGAATCCCCTTTGTCAGCGTCAGCTGCTCTCTTCAGAGCCAGTGGTCAAGAAAGATTAAGTCTGCTAAACCTGCAACCGTAGCTGCCTCTCCCCTCAGGTGCTCTGTCCCATGGAGTTGAGAGTTCTGTCTGTAAGCCCCTAACTGGAGCTGCTGGATTTCCTGCAGAGATGCCCTGCCCAGTGAGGAGGAATCTAGAGAAGCAGTCTGGGCACAACTTATTTCTGCACTGTGGTGAATTCTGCTCAGTCCAAACCTCCCTGTTAGCAGTACCAGGGGAAGACCGCCTACCAAAGCCCAGCAGTTTGCTTATTCTGTGCAACACTGTGTTCTTCATTCCTGTTAGTGATCATTAAATTTTCTTTAACACTTTTATGCTGTTCCATAATATGAACATACTATAGTATATGAATCAGTTTTACTGTTTTTCCCCCTTTTTTTGCATTCATAAACCATGCTGCTATGAATATTTTAGACATGTCTTTGATGCATATGCACAAAACTTTCTCTAGGGTAAAAATATAGAGGTAAAACTGTTGAGAAGTATGGCATATGCATCTTCAAATTTGCTACAGAATGCCAAACTGTTTTATGAAATGATTATGTAATTTTACCCATAAACAAATAATATGTAAGAAAACTAAAAAAACCTGGCATCATTCTTAATTCTTCTGTTGACTTTGTTTCCTACATCTAATCTAATAACAAATCCTATCAGTCCAGCTTTCAAAATACCTGTATATTCAGAATCCAGTCTCTTTTTGCTTACCCTCCTTCTACTCATGCAAACGTTTAAGCCACAGTCTTCATGTATCCAGAAATTATACACTCTCTCAACCATTGCTACCTGGTTTAAGCTCCCATGTTTCTCCTGGGTTATGAACCACAGCCTTCTTTCTGGTCTTCTTGTTTCCATTTTTGCCTCTTAAACAAAAGAACATTTTCCATCTTGTAACAGAGTAATCCTTTTGAAACCTCAGCTCAGATCAATCAACTTTTTTTCTCAAAACCATACATTTGGTTTCCTTTCTTTCTTGGGCCAAAACCAAAGGTCAGGCACACACTACCCATTCATCACGTTGTCTACATTATTCCCATTTATCCAATTTCTTTCTGCTTCACTGCCCTTCTTGTCGTTTCTGGCACAGCAGGCAAGCTCAGCCTCCTAGATAATGTGGTGGTCGATCCCTCTGTTTACAAATTTGTTGCCCCCCCATTCCAAACCTCTCCATGGTTCTCTTTCTAACCTCCTTTGTATATTTATTCAAATTATTTCTTCCTCAGCCAAGCCTTTCCTTACCAGCTTACTATATAGAAATTACCCCCAATTCCTATAGTAATTAGATATTCTTAATCTGGGAATGTCTTTGACTTCATTTATGAATAATTTTGCTGGATTTAGAATTCAGCATTAGGGATACCCTTAATTTCTGTAGTAATTTCTATATAGTACCCCTATAACCCTTATTTCTAGAACACATGGCAGAAACATAATAAATAATAGTTATAGTAATAATAGTCAACTCATATAGCATTTAGTATTCTAGACATTTCTAAGCAAATTATATTAATAAAATCATTTAATTCCCTTAAAAACCTATGGTGAAGAAGACTTCTTGCTGTAGGGATGTAAAGAAGTTGAGTTTTTTCTCTCCACAAAAAAACCGTAAAACTGGACAGCATTAACAAAACCACTATTCAATGACTCTGGAAATCAATCAAGGGTACATAATAATTTGAGAAACATTTATTCTTAAAAAATTTTTGGACAGTCAGGTAAAAATAGCAGAAGCCTATGATCTTATTCCCCACAGCTACTCCCACCCCTCCATCTTCCTCTCCAACTCTGACCTGGGAATGGAAGCAAAAACCAACTTTTCTGGTGGAGATAGTAGACTAACTTGGAATGGGAGAAGGCAGCAAGTAATTCTGGTTACTTGAACATAAAGTGGTGAATCTAGCTTAGACTAGAGGGGAAACACTCCAAGCTTTGCTAGCCTAAGATTGGGGTCCAAGTTGGGATAAAGGGTAGACCAGCAGGGTTTAACAGAACTATTCTAGAAATTAGAGAGCCATGGATAGGCTATTTGTAGTCAGTTTTAAAATTGACTTCAAAGACTTCAAGACAAGTTTTTAAATATGGTTTTAAAATTAAAGAAAACAATTCTGAAGGATTAAAGAAAATATGCTAACCATGTCTAAAAACTATAAAATATCAACAGATAAACAGACATTATAAAAAAGAACCAAATGGAAATAATAAAACGGAAAAAAGTAGCTGAGGTGAAAAGTTAATTCAGTGAAATCTACAGTAGAATTGAGGTGTCAGAGAAAGAAACAGTAAACTTGAAGATAAATCATTAGAAAGTAGCCAATCAAAAATGAAGGAAGGAAGGAAGGAAGAAACAAAGAAAGAAAGAAAGAAAGAATTAAAGAAATTGACAGAGATCCAGAGCATCTGGAACAATTTCCAGAATCCTAAGTTATGCATAATAGAATCCTCAGGAGAAGTAAGATCAGAGAGAAAGAGGCAGATGAAAAACATTGAACAAAATGACAGAAAACTTCCCAAATTTGATGCAAATCATTAATTTACGAATTTAAGAAGCAATGAACACTAAGTAGAATTTTGAAGAAAAAAAAGACCTAGACATATCATCATCAAATTGCTGAAAGACAAAATAAAGAAAAAGTATGTAAAATAGGAAGAAAAAAAATAAGACTCAGTACATACAAGGAAGCAACAATACAATTTATTTTTGGCCAACACTGTATCAGAAACTATGAAGCTAGAGGCAATAGAATGACACATTAAAAGTGCTAAAAAAAAAAAAAATTCTAAATCAAGCAAATCTATTCCTAACTAAAAGTAAAATATAGACATTCCCAGATTAAGAAAATCTAATTGTCAGCATTACTGTATTATAATAAAATACTAAAGAAAGTACTTCAGTGTGAAGAGAAATGACCCCAGATAGTAGCTCAGACAAACAGGAAGAAATGAACATCAATAATGGTAAATCAGTGAGAACATATAAAAGATTGCATATATGAATGTGTGTGTCTGTCACCTGTCAAGTTCTGCAGGAATTAATGCATTGTTTCTGGCCCTCTGGTATATTCCTGAGGTCCATCTTATTGTCTCTGTATCACAGCCACACTGACTTTATTACTACAGTATAATAGTAAATTTTGATTTTTAAATGACAAGTACTCCTACTTTATTCTCCTTTGGGAGATTCTTGACTATTTTTAGCTATTTGCAATACCATATAAATTTTAGGTTCAATTTGTTAAAATCAATGAAAAATGTATTGGAATTTTCACTGGAAACACATTATATTTACAATTGACTTTTGGCATAATTGAAAACTTTTCAATATTGAGTCCTCCTGACTATAAATATGATTTAACACTCTATTTATTTTGATCTTATATTATCTATTTTAAGAAAAACAAGCTTATTCCTTGGTACATTAAAGCTGCAAAAAGCATAAGGAAAAAGAATTTCTGGCTGAAATTACTGCCAAGACCCTGGAGTATTTTAAGAAACTTCCAGGAGGCCACTGTGCAGGGAGTGTAATATATGAGGGAGACAGAGCTGTGGGAATGAGTGTGAGAAGAGGCAGAGGACAGATCTGGCATATGAAAGCTAATTCCTGAATGAAAGATAATAACTATTTGGATACTGACTCACAAACCTCCTAGTGGATTAATTAATTTGAAGCAGCTGATATGTCAGAAATAACATATCAGCTACCTTCCCACTTGATTTCTGTGGTGGTTGATTACTAATGATTTCCCTAATTCATGGGTGAAATTCTAAGTCGAAAAAGCAACCTAGTAAGACAGAAAAAAACACACTGAAGTCTGTGTCATGAAGTGATAACACACTTAATGCAACACAAAACCACTTGCTAAGTAAAATCCAGGCTGGAAAGCACCTGTACGAAAGCACAGGAGTCTATATTGTACCACAGAGTTTTGTCACCATTTCATTATTTCGTTTTTCAGTATCCAGTTTGCCACCACCCACTGACACACGTCTGCAGCCCATGTGGCACAAACAAAGCGGAACCTCTTTTTATCTAATAAATAAGCCAACTTTCTCATGAATAATCAAAGAGTAGCCAAATTCCAAATACCATCAAGGGCTTACGTATGCCATAGAAGAAGAAATTTAAAAAAATAATTCAAACTCTTAGAGGAGAAGTGAAGACAGAGATGGCAGAAAAGCTTCATAAACAACACTACCTTGTGCAGCTAACTCTTTCCACCTCTGTTTGTTCTGCTGAATGATGTCCACCAGGTTGTTCTTGAAGCTCTTCAGGTCCACGGCCGCAAGGGAGTAGTCTGGGGAATAGGACCTATCGCTCATGGAGCCTTTTGTATTTGATCGTCTTAGTGCGTCAGCAATGTGTAACCCCACAATGGTGGTTGAGCTAACAGTAACAACCAAAAAAACAAAAAACACCAACATCAGGATATGGGGTGAAGGAAGAAAACCTGAAAAACTTTACAAAACCGACTAGAAAACCAGGAGAGCAGATGCTGTGTTCCAGTTCTGAGTACATGGCAGTTGCTCACTTCCGTTCTCTCTCTCCCCACACTGGATTCTTCTTAATATACACCTTAGTATTTGGTATTTTGTGTATTAAACTTCAGTCCTCAAAGGCAGATGCAATATAATATAAGGCCACTAGGCGGCAATACTACCAAACAATTCTTGTAATTCCCTGCCTAGACATGAGAAACAGAGATTAAGGTAAACACCACAAAGATGAAAAGTGATGCAAAAAAGAAAATATCATACCTGCTTGCCACATAGGAAGAAGTTCCGGCTTTTGAGGCTTCCTCTATAAGAGGAATAACAATTTTCTCTGTTAAGTCTGTCAGAAGAGAAAATGTTGGCTCTACTATGAAATCAATGAAACCTACAAAAGCCAAAATGAAAAAGACAGAGATAAATTTAAGTGTTACAATTTCCTGAATTCTGAAATCAGAAATAATAAAGAGTTTCTGACAATCCTGGGATAGCAAGTATCAACTAAAATATTGGTTCTACTTACCCTTTGATACTGTTTTAATCTAATAACAATCTAGAGATAGTTTAACTGCTCTATAAAATAATCCTTGAAGCCCAGGAAGGTACAGAATTTAAGCTTGCTAACTCAAGTACATTGGCTTTTCTATTTACTATTCAGCCTTATATACTATTGCTAACAATGAATTTAGACCTAATGAGAGTGACTATAGTTTTCTCGATCAACAACAGGGTCATCCTCCTTTTTGAAAGCACATTATGTGCATTTTGACTTTTATTATTTACCAACAAGAAATCATATCTAAGCTCGAAAGAAATTAAATAATTGAAGATTTTTCTCAGGTAACAGGAAGACAATTACTTTTTGTTGCTTACTATATTAGAGCTTTCTGCCGTTGTGTTAATATTTCAAATTTCTGTTTATTATTCTCTGAATGTAAAGTGTTAGTTCACAGCATGTGGGTGTGTTCTGTCAAATCAGTGAAGAGAAAAGTAACATCTCTGGGAGACAGCATTAATCCCACCACTTTGAGATGTCAGGATTGAATGAAGACTTTTACATTTAAAGCACTCATCAAGATAGAAAATGACACACAGAGAAAAGGGCATTGCCCTCTGGGAGAATTTTCCATCCCGTGTTTAGGCAGAGGAGGAGACAACACCTATTCTAAGGTCTGTGTACACAGCAACATCCCAGATCCCAGGACTGGTGTGGGTGCCTCAAGTCAAGAGTTTGTTGTTAGAAACACATCTGAGAGCAATAAACTACCACCTCAATCTAGGAGAATAGCTGGAGGGAGGCTTTTTAAGTGATAATGTCCTGGAAAGTATGCACGTTTCAAGATTGTCCATCAGATGCTTGGATAGAAGTAATTCACATTTCAAGGAACTGGATTACTTATAGTATATAATAAGGCACATTTTTAATTTAATAAAACTTCAATAGTTTTAATTGATGCCTTCATGTTAAATAAATGTTAACTGACCACCCAGTGTACTACTTCTAGTTCTGTCTGGTTCTTAAATGCCTGAGATATATAGACTGTCAACTGAGGCATCACCTCTACTAACATGGCAGCAATTTATATTACAGCAGCAAACCTCAGAAACTTCCATTCTCCTCAGCTTGCCACATCAGGTCCTTAGCCTGCCACATTCACATTCACTCAACAAGGATAGGCACCTGTGTTATGGTCTCTGGAAAAACAGCTTTTGAAACTTGGATGGGAAGGGAAAAAGTCAGAGCACCCAGCTTTCAGACAGCTGACTGCCCCAAAGCTTTGTGATGGGTGGTGCTGGAGCATAACTACAGAGGTAAGGAGTGATCCTTATGTTTATTGATCATATAATTCACTAACAAAAATGCCGGCTTAAGGAATAACTATGTCAAGTTTTTGAGCCATGTAGCACAGCAATAATACGTTTTAATAATGGACTGGGCTTGAAGTCCCCAACACAAATACTGATGATAGGAATAAATGTGGTTGGGAGCATATTTCCTGTTGTTGGTTAATCTCACATCATGAGAGAATATTTTTTCCAAATCAAATGTGCTCTACTACATTAAGCATACCATGGAAATTTAGTGATAGAACAAGTACACTAACATTTTCATTGAATTGACCTATAGCTAAAAAATTAGATTACAGAAAACAATAATCAGCAAAAATACCAGCATAAAATAGTCTCCTGCAGAAGAAGAAAATTTTATATTTTGTAAAAGGTACATAATAACCATTATATTTACTAATGTTGCTTTATCGAATTCATCTTGTGAAAATGCTTCAATAATTCTTATTTAGCACCATATAGATCAATTTAAAAATCGAATTTATCATGAATATGGAGTGAAGATTTCATGGAAGTTACCCTTTGAACAATATGGTTTATACATTTGAAAACTGACAAGCACACACATACTCCACCACCACAAGTCATCAGTATTACCTATTTGTGACTGGGCCACCATAGTTGACTTCCGATCACAAAGTGGGGAAAATGGAAGCCCTAACTCAGCTTCTTTATCTCCCTGGAGAAAGAAAAGCACGTTAGTATAGTCTTGGATTGGAGAAGCTAAAATAAAGAGCAACCTAAGATACAAAGCCTAGAAAACCCATATCTTTCCTTTCTTAATTAGCACTACTTTTTTGTAAAACCAAAAACTATTGTCCACGTTTATATAATTTTTCTTGGATGATCTCCTTTTGGGGACATTTTGCAGGGAGAAAATGATGAATGTTTTCAGCACCTGGAGACTTTGCTTTGCATTACAATCTCTTCAACTGTAAAAAGGCAAACGTTTTCTTTTTGGAATTTTCCAAAATCACCGTAAAATACCTAGCCATCTTAGTATGTTATCTAACATTTAATTAACAATCCAAGTTAATTTATTTGTGCCAAGTATACCAATAGACCTTTAATATCAAAATTTTGTGACAGAACTGTTTTTCAAAATTAAAAGTATATGAGCATTTTGAAACATCTTTCTATTCATTAACCAAGTTTTATGAAATCTTCAATATAAAATGAGGACTATCTTCAACATTCTTAATTCAGTGTGCATAAATTTATTCTAATGTATTATCAGAGAAAATTAAAATGTCTATAACTTTTTAATTATTTGATCCCATCTAAAATAGATTAATTGAGCACATATGTTAAAGAATTCCATTTATATTTGGGTTTTACATCATGAGAAGTAACTAAATTTTCATCTTCTAAAACACAGGGTGCTGTTCTGGTCAAACCTTTAATATCACAAGGTTTATTAAACTTTGGTTTTTTCCTTTGCATTAAAGGGCATGTGCTTATGAGAGGAATAGGAGAGGATACTTCCTTATTCTTGTTCATTGCAATTGCCTGGCCATTTGAAAGAATGTTTTAGGTTCTATTTTCTCCTAATTTAGTGGCTGTATACCTTCACGAGGAACACCAGTCTTGCATTGTAAGTCCATAACTTAGGATAAAATACCTGTCTAAGGACTCCAGTTTCCTTTCACTCTGTTTCCATTAACATCTTCATGTCCTACTCTTTAAAACGTCATGTCTACATGTAGCTTTACAATTTTTTTTTTGAGAATATCTTCTAGTGCAGTTCCCCTAAACGATGGCTGTGATTATGAGTTATAGGCAGAAAGTCTGGAATCAGATATGTTGGGGAAAATCTAGACATAACCATTAAATAAGTAGTTACAAAATTAGTTACAAAAAGGAACATTTTACTCTGTCATAACTCAGAGAAAATAAGGAATAAGAATTTCTGCGACCTCTGCCAGCAACTCCCCTAATACCTCTGGATAATAATAACACTAATTCCATTTGAAATTCTTATTTATACCCAGCTTAAAGGACAGATGGAAGGGAATTATTAATCCCATTAGTCTTAGAGTCAGAAGATACAGCCAGCTGAATCGCTGCTGTTGAGGGCTTATTGCTGTTACTTCAAACATAGCACAACTTTTGCTGAAATGAATTCTCCTTATCTATTACCTAATTTTGTGATCTTGATTTACACATTTTAGGAATAAAATATAATAGATATTATAGCATCTATTCTGAGATTATCTAAGATAATTCATATGAAGCATAAGGACAGTGCCTGTCATTTAGTAGTCATTAAGTTTAGCTAATAAGAAGCATATTTTAGGCTGGGTGCAGTGGCTCGTGCCCTGGAATCCCTGCACTTTGGGAGCCTGAGGCGGGTGGATCAGAAGGTCATGAGATCGAGACCATCCTGGCCAACATGGTGAAACCCCATCTCTACTAAAAATACAAAAATTAGCCAGGTGTGGTGGCATGCGCCTATAGTTACTCAGGAGGCTGAGGCAGGAAGATTGCTTGAACCCGGGAGGCAGAGGTTGCAGTGAGCTGAGATAGCGCCATTGCACGCCAGCCTGGTTAACAGAGTGAGACTCCCTCTCAAAAAAAAAAAAAAAAAAAAAAAACATAATTTATAGTAGCGATAATATGAATGCAATATGTTCAAATTAAAGGTATTTATGATGTCTAATGAATATATCGAATAGTTTTAAAACACAGGAAATTAAAGTAGTGCTTAATTTAGCATGTAATAGGGAGGCATCATGCTTTTTCTCCCTCTTTTTTCTAGCAAGGAATTGACAAGAAAAGAATTCCACGTTTGAAAGATTGGTTTATCTTCAATATGATAGATGACTTGGGGTGAGTTGAGGATGACTCCTTGGCTTCCAGTGTGAATGGAAAGGAGGGGTATATTGGTGCCACTAATGGAAACCAGATGATCTTGAGTGGGGGGCATTGCAGTTTGAATATTATTATGAATTTGGTTTTCAATATGTTGAGGATAAGGTGCAAGAATAATATCAATAGTCTATGTTAAAATATAAGTAATATTGATAAAATAAAATAAAATAGAAATAAAGCTACTGATAGGCTTTTGGGAACCTGATATTAGAGATGCTTATTTAATATATGCAGATACAACTGAGTTCTATTTTTTTGTATATTTCTTAGGTTGGTGCAAAGTTACTTGTGATTTAATTGTCAGTGGTCTTAGAATCAGAAGATACAGTCAGTTGTATATTGGCAATTATAACTGCAAAAACCACAATTACTTTTGTATCACCCTAAATATTCTATGATTATATCTATTAAATGCAGCTAAGCTACATTTAACTTTTTTTGGAGTGGGGGGGGTCAAGATGCTGCTATCTAGTATCATAAGGACACAAATTTAGTAGATGTATTTTTATGCTCTGGTAGAAGTTCTTAACTTTGGCCTGAAAAAGGCATTATGGTGATTTATTTTCTTTTTTTTTTCTCTGAGATGGACTTTCCCGCTTGTTGCCCAGGCTGGAGTACAATGGTGCCATCTCTGCTCACTGCAACCTCCGCCTCCCACGTTCAAGCAATTCTCTTGCCTCAGCTTCCTGAGTAGCTGAGATTACAGGCAACCGCCACCATACCCAGATAATTTTTTGTATTTTTAGTAGAGACAGGTTTTCACCATGTTGGCTAGGCTGGTCTCAAACTCCTGACTTCAGGTACTCCACCCACCTCGGCCTCCCAGAGTGCCGGGATTAAAGCAATGAGCTACCCAGCCACTTTCTTGAGATAAATTTTATAAAATGTTGAATGGCAACATTTTTCATATAGGGCTTAGGCATTTGACAGATATATGCAGGACTGACCTTCCTACAGATGAAGCAAAAGATTTTATTTTCTATCTGCTTCCTGTACCCCACAATTAAGTTAGAATATTAAATTTTCACTGTCAAAGCACATTGAAGGCTAAAGTACATTAATCATTTAATTTATTTATAAATATTTCAAAGTGTTATTTACTCTTTAGGGTGAATAAAGGCCATGAGTGCAAGATTAGTAGGGAGCCCTGTAGGTAAACTGTGAAGAAACTAGAACTCATATAAAGAGAATGTTAGGCTAGCTGAGTATAAATTTGGCCACCTTTATAATTTCCTCATTCTATCCCAGGACACGGAATATTTACTTTCCATCCAGGTAAAACCAGGAGTCATCACAATAAGCATTGTGTAAGAAGAGTTTATACTTCTCTTGGAGGTTTTGCTGTCATTTGAGGGTGCTGCCTTCAGGAGGCCTAAAATACACTTATAAAAATCAGGAGGAGGCCAGGCACAGTGGCTCATGCCTGTAATCCCAGCACTTTGGGAGGTTAAGGTGGGCAGGTCACCTGAGGTCAGGAGTTCGAGACCAGACTGACCAACATGGTGAAACCCTCTCTGTACTAAAAATACAAAAATTAGGCAGGCATAGTGACCGGTGCCTGTAATCCCAGCTACTCAGAAGGCTGGGGCAGGAGAATTGCTTGAACCCGGGAGGCCGAGGTTGCAGTGAGCTGAGACCGCACCACTGCACCCCAGCCTGGGCAACAAGAGGGAGACTCAGTCTCAAAAAAAAAAAAAAAATCAGGAGAAAGTAGAAAAAGTGGTCCCTTCCAGGCACCTTGAGGTTCTTAGGCTCCACAGCTTATACCTGTCTTTACAATTCACTGGAGATCCTTGAAATTTTTTCTCTAAGAGGCTATAATAGAGAACTCGCAACGGTTTTTCAATGCTTTCCTACCAGTGTAAAGTGCTCTGACAGCCATTAATAAGGTGCGAAATCCAATGATGTAACAGCACACTTTTGTTGTCATTGTTGTGTTTTACTTTCTCTGAAGCCAAAAGAATTTGTTGTTGTTTTTTTTTTAATGAAGAAGATAAGACAGGGTAAAGTACAGAAATCTTGAGAAAACCCTTTCATTGAAACTTCAGTTTTAGAGAAAGAAGCGATGACAATAATAAATATGCAGGCAGCCCCTGACCACAGGTTTAGGAGACACTCTAAGGCTGAGGGTAGAATTTGAGAGCCTATTAGTTCTTTAGAAGAATTTAATTTCGAAAGGAGAGGAGGATGCACTAACTTAGCCTTATTTGGAAAACTTATGGAATTTAGGCCATCTAATTACCCTTCTTTACTTCTATAAATGGGCCCTTCTGAATTCGAAGAACACCACGAAAAACATTTAAGTGTTTAATAATTATAGCAACTAACACATTCACTTTCAGTAAAATATGTGGTCAGATATAACTGTATTTCTGTGAGTGTTATAAATATTTTATGGAATATTAGAAACCCTGGGGTAATCAGTGTTTATAGTATTTTTATAGCTCTTGAAACCAGAAGCTTTAATTTTTACATTTAAAATTATTTGGCTCATAGCTACAGTTCTTTTCATTTATGTGATTTTAGGGGTTATGTTTATGATTTTGTAGAACGCCAGATCCTTGGCTGAGAATGGACTAACTAAATACATTTGTATAACTATGAAAAATAAAATTTATTTTGAAATAACACAGTTCACTTCTAGCAATGTTTAAAAATAGAGAGGGCTGACTGTATACAATTCAAGGTAAAATAACCATTTTGACCTTTCCTTCCAGATAACTCGCATTTCCAATTATTTTTTTCTTCTTGGCTAACAAGGTAATAATTATTAATCAACACAGCTTTTGTTCACATATAGATGTTTTTCTTTTTTTCTTTTTTTTTGAGACGGAGTTTCGCTCTTGTTACCCAGGCTGCAGTGCAATGGTGCAATCTTGGCTCACCGCAACCTCCGCCTCCTGGGTTCAAGCAATTCTCCCGCCTCAGCCTCCCGAGTAGCTGGGATTACAGGCACGCGCCACCATGCCCAGCTAATTTTTTGTATTTTTAGTAGAGACGGGGTTTCACCATGTTGACCAGGATGGTCTCGATCTGTTGACCTCGTGATCCACCCGCCTCGGCCTCCCAAAGTGCTGGGATTACAGGCTTGAGCCACCGCGCCCGGCCCTCGATGTTTTTTATGTGTCACAAAACAACTAGTTGAAGAAGGGGAAAATTCACTTACTTATTGTTATTTAGTTTAAAATACAGACACGTTTTGATGGAAGCGAGTATTTTTGTAAAAAATATAAATGCATTGACTTTTTATCTTATCAATCTGACGTGTGTTCAAGAGGAGAATAAAATGCAAAAACCTGTCTTCTCTTACTAATGATTTTTTTTTTGGCTGATATCTCCACCTCTGATCTCTCTCTCCTATCAGTCATTGTTAAAATGAATGTAGCATCCTCCAAATCTAACCTGTCAGTAGAGGCAACTGTGTTGATGTGTGTGAAAACTCGAGGAGACATTAATCGTATTGATAAATATCACATGCTTGTGGTGAAAATGCCTTGGAAATGAGAACCTGCTCCACTGGCTTTTACCATCAGCTGCTTACTCAAGAGTCAGAAATCAGCATTTCTCAAGACTGCAAATTCTTGAATCAATTCTGATCTCTGGCTAGTTTCCCATGGCTTTAGAGGGTAAAACTAAAGTAGCACTAAAGAATGGGATAATATTTATGGAATTTTTAAGAATAATACAAATAGCTTATCTCCCAGAAATATATGGCATTTTAAAAATTCTTGGTGTCTGAGCCCATTTATTAGATACAATGAGTTTGGTAGACAAACTAATAAGAAATTGATTTAGAAGTTAACACATCACAAAATTCCTCTGCATTTATCGGAAATATTCACAAACAAACACACACACACACACACACACACACACGAACCTGCTGCTCTTGAAAAATTCTAAAAATCAACTCTTTCCTTTGGTAGTTTTCTGATTTTTCAAATTTCTATTCAGGCTCTAATTTTGTTCAAAACCAATAGAAGGAATTTCAAATCTAGCATTACATTCTGCAGAGCAAAAAGGAAAATACTTCTCTTAATTGGCTACTTTTAAAACTTGATGATTGCTTTGGACACGTGCTTTTAAATTGTTCCCAGATCTTTAGAAGTTCAGCTTTAAGTAACTACCAAACAACAAAATATTTCATAAGCAATGGTATAGTATACTGATACTTTGCCTTGGAAAAAATATAAAGCTTAAAATAGACTAGCAGGATAATAAATACCACCAATTCCTCACACTTGAGCCTTCTTATATTTATTCTGTCACTTTGTCCTTCACAATCATCCTGGGAAGGAGGCAGGATGGGAATAGGTAAGAGGGCATATGTACAGACAGGAGGGGGAAGACTCATCTCTCCCACTCCTGGAAGAATGAAAGCTAGGGCTTACCCTTGAGTTTTCTGAAGTCAAGTCCAGTTATCTCTCTCCTTCACATTATTAGGCTTCTTATGTTTGACCAATATACATAAAATACAGTCTTTAACAAGAAACACAAAGTGTTTACATTTAAATGGTAGCTGAGGACCATGATGAGTTCTCGACAGACCTCCTTTGATTTACCTCAAAATCTCTAGCACAGACAGTGGATTTAGACACAGTATTTAGATGCTTAATATTTTCTAAAGGAATGAAGACATATATTTGCAAATTGCTTTGTAAGAGTGTTGTTTCCACTGTCTGAGATGAAAATCCCTGTCACCTTGGCTAAATGCATAGCAGAAAGGTATCAGTACTATGGGTCTGACAAAGTGATAGTTTTACAGATGGCTATGTGAGGATGAGCAAAAATAAAACATACAAGAACCATTGCAGTCCTGCTCATTTCTAGGACATCTGCATAGATATACAGACACAGTTCCAGATCTTTATGTCAAATCAGAGCAATGCATACACCAAGGAGTTTCAGATTCATTGCTTATTTACCTCCAAAGGTGTACCTTATGTGGTATGATCAACAATAAATAAGGGTACTATGGGATTTATTTAGTTAGTTCAGAGCAAGAAAACTTTTTACCTGTTAGAATCAATATCATATTTCAGTGTAACTTTCATAAAGAAAAACTTGTTTTGCTTGAAAGACATGTTGGTTGGCAGTACAAACTTACTTATTTTGACTTTTAACTCTACATTTTTCTGTTTTGCTGCATATGTTTCTGAAGTGGATTTGAAAGTCATTTTCTTTTAAAAATCCAGAAATCATTGAACTTACAAAACATCTCACTCAATTTCTTTGAATTCATTGATCTCGTGATCCTGTTAGGTAGTCTTTGTCTGTTTTGAAATCAGTAAAACAAAAGGATAATATAAATCACGATATTATTTGGAGAACTAATGGTAATTTTCAGGGGTCTCTGAGATTTTAGTTTAGTTTTTTTCCACAGTAATTTTTTTAGGGTCTTATTTAGCTCAGAGATGAGCCGCCTTCATTATGATATACTCTTTTTAAAAAAGATTAAAGGGAAATTTATGTGCAAAACCAGTGTATAAACAAGAACATACTTGTATAATACTTGATTAATATATAGAGCATTTCCATCAACCCCAGAAAGTTGCCTTAACCTCGTCCAAGGAACCCTAACCCATATGGTCACCGACCATTCTGATTTCTATCACCATATATTAATTTTGCCAGTTTTGAACTTCATATATTGGCCCTAATTTTCTTTTTACTATTGATTTCTGAGAGTTCTATATGCAATTGGATACAAATCCTTGGACAGATATTTGTAGTAAAAATATTTTCTCTCAGTGTATGGTTTTCATTTTCTTAATAGTGCCGTTGGAAGAATAGAAGTTTTACATTTTGCTTTTGTCCCCTTCATTTTTTTTATGGGTAATGCTTTATGTGTCTTCTCTAAGAAATATTTACCTACCCCCAAGATTAGAGAGGTATTCTCTTGTGTTTTCCTCTAAGAGCTTTATAGTTTTAGGTTTTGTGTTAAGCCCTTTAATTTTGAATTAGGTTTTGTGTAAGGTGTAGGTAGGGAACCAGTTTCCTTTTCTTCCCATATATTTAATAATTGTTGTTCCATTTCCTTTCATGGAAAGACTTTCCTTTTTCCATAGTTGTTTTGGTGCCTTTGTAGAAGATCAAATAACTTTATATATCTGAATCTGTTTCTGAAATCACTCCTCTATTTTAATGATCTATTTGCCTATCCCTATGCTCTATGCTGATGACACAGTGCTTTGATCGCTGTAGCTTCCTACTAACTCATGTAATTAGGATGTGTAAATCCCCCAACTTCTTTAGTCTTTTTCAAAATTGTTTTGGCTGCCTTAGACTCCTAAATTTCTACACAGATTTTAGAATCAGCCTTTCAACTTCTACAAATAAGCCTGTTGCTATTTTTGATAAAGATTATGTTAAATTTATTAATCAATTTTGGAAGAATCCACATCTTAGAAATATTGGCACTTTCTGTCATTAACATAATATATCTCTCTATTTACATAGGTCTTAAAAGTGCTTGCAACAATATTTTGTGGTTTGCAGTGTGGAGGTTTCGTATACATCTAATTAAATGTATCCCCAAATATTTTATGATTTTATCTATTATAAAGCATACTGTTTTCAAATTTCATTTTCAAATTGTTTGCAGCTTGCATACAGAAATAGAATTGATCCTACAACTAATAAACTCATTTATTAATTCTAGTAGCCTTTTGTAGATTGTTTGAGGTTTTCTAAGTAGATGCTCATGTTTCTGCAAATAACAGTTTTATTTATTTTTATTCAATCTATACTTCGTTTTTTATCACCTTCCTGTACTGGCTAGAACTTCAACTCTCACCACTTCTATAGAAGAATGCAAGATTGTGTAGAAGTGATGAGAGTAGCTATAATCATCTTAGAACATAAAAATGTTCAATATTTCATCCTGAAGTATCACATTAACTATACTTTTTATCAGGTTGAGGAAGGTCTCCTACTTCTGCTTTACTCAGAGTTTACATAATTAATGTCAGTTGAATTTTGTCAAATGCATTTTGCACATCTATAGGGTTGATAATATATTTTTCTTTTATTTCCTTTAATATGGTGAATTAATTAACTTTTAAATATTAAACTGACTAAAGTTATGATATGATATGCACTGCCTTACTAAATTGCTGGATTTGATTTCCTAAAAAATTTTTAAATTAAAATTTCTTTAGTTTTATGACAGATGTGGATGTGTAATTTTCTTTCCTTTAAAAGTCTGTGTCAGGAATTGTCAGGAATTATGCTGTCAAATTTCCCTCTTCCTCTATGTCATAAAGGAATTTGTGTAAAACTGGCATTATTTCTTCCTGAAATGTTTGAGAGAATTCACCATCTCTCAATTTAATTTAATATTGAGAAGTGAAATCAGAAATAATAATTAAAGCTGTCTAAGCCTGGAGTTTTCTTCATAAGAAGAGTTAAAGTACAAATTCAACTTTTTAATAATTTTTTTTGAGACAAAGTCTTGCCCTGTCACCAGGCTGGAGTGGAGTGGCATGATATGGGCTCACTGCAACCTCCGCCTCCTTAGTTCAAGAGATTCTTGTGACTCAGCCTCCCGAGTATCTGGGATTACAGGCACACATCACCACACCCAGCTATTTTTAGTAGAGACGGGTTTTCACCATGTTGGCCAGAATGGTCTTGATATCCTGACCTCATGATCTGCAAATTGCTGGGATTACAGGCATGAACCATCATGCCCAACCACAAATTCAACTTTTAAAAACAGATATATGAATATTCAGACTACATGATTTTTTCTTGGGTCTGTTTCAGTAATTTATATTTGTCAAAAAATTTGACAATTTCATCTAAGCTTTCAATTTTATTGGCATAAATTATGCATAATATTCCTCATCCTTTTGATGAATGTAGGCTCTATAATGATATTTTCTTTCATTTATAGTTTTTTCCTCTTTTTGATCCTGCAAGAAATTTCATTACTATTTTCAGAGAGCCAAATGTTATCTTTATTAATTTTTGTTATGGTGTGCCTTTGTTCTGTTTCACTGATTTCTGCTCCTATATTTATTATATCCCTTCATCAACTTATTTGGACTCAATTTTCTTAACTTCTAGCTTCTTAAGGTGAAACAGAGATAACAGCCTTTATTATACCTTTGTTTTTTCTAATATAAGTATGTAAAGCTATAAAATTTCCCCTAAATACTGCTTTAGTTACATCCAACAATTTTGTTTTCAAAATCATTCAACTTAAGATATTTAAAAATGTCTTCTTAACCTGAAAAATCTTTTTGTCTTTTTATGTTTCTGTTTTTGCATCTCTAATATCACAAGGCTATTAGTAAAGATCTCTAAGGTCTCTTTAGAGTTATCATTTTCTGGTTATTCATTGATTGAGTATATTATTATAATTTTAATTGATCATAATAAGCAGTTAGCCTTCAGAATTTTTACATTTAGTGTATTTTTTTCACACAAAGTAAATTATTAAAATATGTCTCAATGCTATTTTTAGTATCAAAATATTTGAATTTAGAAGATGCTACTCAGTAACTTTCTCTAGGAATATGAATTGCAATGTAAAAGTGAAACCATGTATTATAGCCATCAATAATGGGAGAAGAAACCTCAGTCATCCAAACACAGTAATAAATTTGATGTTTATATCTTCAGGACAGGTATCGAATCAATGAATGAACATTCACCATAAAGAACAATGCTGACAAATAAAATAATCTGAAAATATAGAAATAAAATAACTTATCTGAATAGGACTGTGATATAATGAAAAAAATTGTCTGATCTTCATTCCCAGTTACAGGCACAGAGCTTCAAAAACTTGTGGAGTTTCCTGAGTGATAGGAGACTCTATGCTAATGAGGCAACTCTTGGCCTATCCCCTAGTTTCAGGATAGGGTCAGGTCACCAGAAACCAACCACTTGATTAGAAAGTTGGAACTTTTAAGCCAGCTGGGGGCTATCTGGGAAGGAAGCAAGGCTGGACATTGCATTCAATCACATGGTCAATGGTTTAATAAACCATGCCTATGAAATGAAACCCTGATAAATACTCTGGACAGCAAAGCTCAGTAGAGCATCCTGGTTGGTGAAAACATTGACAAGGCAGGAGGATGGCACTCCCTAACTCCACTGGAGATTATAGCAAGAAAGCTCTGCATCCAGGACCCTCCCAGACCTTTCCTTATGGGCCTTTTCATTTGGCTCTTCCTGGGTTGTATCATTTACAATAAAATTGTAATTGTAAGGATAGCACTTTTGAGGTTTTGTGAGTCATTCTAGCAGTTATTGAACCTAAAGAGGGTAGTGAGAACCACTGAACTTTTAACTGGCTGGTCAGAAGTGCTGGTGTCCCACAGCCCCATTTGTAGCTGGCATCTGAAGTACAGCCAACCTTGTGGAAGACTGAGCCCTTTATTTGTGCAATTTGATGCTAACTCTGAGTGGGTTGCATCACAATTGTATTGCAGTACTTCAGCTTGGATTGTGGGGGTTGCAAAATAGAAACATGTATAAAGAAAAGATGAGTACTTGTGGCAGAGAACACCAGTTACAATCCTTACCCAGGTTTGTTTCTGATGTAACACCAGATTTTTTGTTGTTGTTTCTTATTTCACTTAAGCATGCGTCCACCCAGCTAAAAACTATATTTCTCTGCCTCCATTAAAATTCTGGCCAGCAAGATTTATTCAAAACTGTTACATATCCTCTTCTCCTCTTTTTATTATGAAAGCTATTTGCTGTCTCTGCTGTGGCACTTATGTCTTAACAGCAGACAACAATTCTTAGCTATTTATGTTTTTCTTTCCTGAGAGTGGCATATGAGATCCAAAACTTGACTCTCTTTAAAACATGTATCACACTACATAGGACTACTTAATACATTTTTCTGAAAGATTAATAAATTTTTCTGAAACCCCCAAGAATGTATGGGGGCCAGTGGATAATAGTAAGTCACAAGCCCTAGATTCAGTTCAGGAAAGGTGTAGGCTAACATGGGTAGTCACTGTTTCCAAAAACATTCACACAGTGTGTAAAAGAGGCACCTGCAGGAAAAACTCCTCCATTATGGCCATGGTCCACCGATAGTGCAGCTTCCAGGATTTGGCTGGGTGGCTGATGTCTGCTGCATGGAGAATCAGGGACATGATTTTGGCTCTGTCAATCCTGTCAAACCAAGAACATGCTTAATTATTCAGAACAAGGGAACTAATTACAGTCTTTTCTGAGGACAAGCCATGGAATTTTAACATGATAAAACAAACAAGCAAGCAAACAAACATAAACCTACCCTTCAGGCTGCTGCAAACTGTTTCTTATATTTTTAATTAGCTGGAAGTGACCTGACATGTCTGTAGATAAAACCATTTCAATCACTAGGTTCCGAAGATCCCTGTAGGGTCACCAAGAAGAGAAAGGTTCATTGAGCTCTTTATTGTTCTTAAGTGGAACATTGTCATAAATATCACTCACCATGTTTTATTGTTCTTAATGGATATGAACACAAAAGACGCTACTTTTAAATGTGAAAGTCTACACAAAATTTGACATTATTTTACATTTTAACTGTCATGGATCTAAGAAGTTACCAGCAGTGTGAATTGCAATGGTGTTCACACCTCCCTAAGACCTGGTGCTCTCCCTTCTCACTCCCACACCTCTCCTGCACTCATAATTCCTAAATATTATCATTTTTAATCTGAAGGGAACTTTAGCCATTTTAAAGAAAAACTATTCCAAATACAGTATTATATATTATTTGCATCCTTTGAGGAAAAAAACTAACCCAGTGGGACCTGAGACTATTCTAAATCCATATGGTCAATGAAACTAAAAGGCTTGATGTCTCAGAGAAGAGATAGGGCTAAGAAGGGCCTGAGTTTTCAAGGCCCTCTCGTATCCTTCTTTATTTTGCATTTTTTAACAAAACTACTACTATTAATGAAATCAGTGCTATTCCTTCAATAAATTATCAGTGAGGCACTGAACTGTAAGATTAAATGTCTTCATATAATATACAGAGATATTAGAATACTTTAGTAACTAGTTGCTTTCTATGTGTATAAAGACATTTAATCTTCCTAACAACCCCTGAGGGAGTATCAATATTTCCCACCAGAAGAGACTGAGTCATCTAGTCACACAGCTAGTACACGGCGCAGATAAGATTCAACCCAAGAGTTCCCACTTCCAAAGCAGACACGTAGACCACTCCACTGTTCTAACCTTCTATCATAAGAACCCCAAAGAAACCAAGTGGGTAGTGATTGTCTGTTCAAGCTTTTGGGATCTGACCCTACATAACATAGAAAGAGCCATTGGTATTACTGACAGTTTTAACCAAGACACTGTAAATACAATAACCTTATCACAAAGCCTCACACTTAGTAGAAAATAAGGCACCCCAGCAAATGCTTGCATGTTCCACAATTCCTTGTTTGCTCTGTACAGATAAATTTTTAAAAATCACTTGTACTAGAAAACATATTTCATTTTCATTGTGTGGTGTGGCCTGTAGAATAAACTGAACCAAAAGTGTGACAGAAACTTGAATTATGATCTTGCACAAAGATATTTTACCTTAAGATGATGTAATCTATTTGATTATTTGATTTTTTAAAAAACTACATATTGAGGGTTCTTGCTGAAAATCATGGGCACTCAAAATTTCTATTGAATTTTTAGATGGAAGCCATGAGAATCCATACTCTGCTTACTGTTTGTAATATTGGATAGCTTGCTTACTTTTACTTTTACTCAAGTAGTAAGGGAAAGGAAGCTATTAAAGGTAGTGAGTAAAATTATTCTTAATGATATTGTTTTCCCTGAAAATATGACAAGACTCACATTAGAAAAGCAACTGAATAAAAACTAAGGATAATGAGACTAGAGTTTAAGGAAGTCTATAGAATCTAATAAGTATATTGTGGTTTACACATAAATGATCAATGTTATCAAGAATCAACTAATAATATGTTAATGAATTAGGCAAAATAAGAAAATGTTAATTTATAAATTTTTTGTGAAAACTTTTAAATTAAGGCATTTATTTTTACTAAAGGTACTTTAAGAAATAAACATTTTTGGGAGGCCGAGGTGGGTGGATCACGAGGTCAAGAGATCGAGACCATCCCGGTCAACAAGGTGAAACCCCGTCTCTACTAAAAATACAAAAAATTGGCTGGGCACGGCGGCACGTGCCTGTAATCCCAGCTACTCAGGAGGCTGAGGCAGGAGAATTGCCTGAACCCAGGAGGCGGAGGTTGTGGTGAGTGGAGATCGCGTCATTGCACTCCAGCCTGGGTAACAAGAGCGAAACTCCGTCTCAAAAAAAAAAAAAAAAAAAAAAAAGAAAGAAAAAGAAAAGAAATAAACAGATTTGCAAACAGAAAACATGGGTCTTTAAGAAGATATCCATATTTTAATTCTTAGTAAACGTTATTAAAGCTGTAGTAGCAAATAAATATTTTATGGATTTTTGGAAAGTGTTGGATCTGTTATATTCTACAATTTAAATAATATGTATACTATTTGTTAAAACGATTCTATAAAAACAATTAAAATGACTCTGAAATTACCAAACAGAAATTTAAAGAAAATTGCAGCCATAAACTATTAGAATAAAATATTTAAAATGATAAATAACAAAATATAATAGGAAATAAAATAACACTGAAATAGCAACAAAGTCCAGTTTGTGGAAAAAAGGTTTATTTTTTTTAATAACAACAAAAATTAATATCATAAAATTTATCTCTGGGAATGGTAATCACTGATTAAGAAAATAAACTAATGCCCTACATGTAAATAATCTCTGTCAGGCTTTAGGAAATATCTCAGAACTTGTCTGCTTCTTCTTACCTTTGCCCATCTAATCTCTACATAGCCCAACAGTGGTCTCTTTAAAATTATTTTACAATTAGATCCTGACATTTCTAGACTGTAAATCTTCTTGGGCTACTATTTCCTGCAGAATACAGTTAGGTTTGAACTGTGTGGGACCACTAATACACATTTTTTTCCCCCTCTGTCACACCTGAGAAGCAAAACCAACTCCTCCTCTTCCTTTCTCCTCCTCAGCCCACTCAATGTAAGACAGAAGATAAAGGCCTTTTTTGATGACCCACTTCCACTTAATAAACTGTAAATATATTTTCCCTTCCTTGTGATTTTTCAAAACATTTCCTTCTCTCTAGTTACTTTATTGCAATAATATTGTATATAATACACATAACATACAAATTATGTCTTTATCACCTTTTATATTATTGGTAAGCCTTCCTATCAAGAGTGGGCTATTAATAGTTAAGTTTTTGAAGTGTCAAAAGGTATACATGGGTTTTCAGTTCAATGGAGGTGCCACTAACCTCTGTATTGTTCAAGGGTCAACTAAAATGAAAGGCCTCAACTCTATCTTCAAAAGAAAGTGCCATCTTCCTGCTACCTGATTGCATTTTCTAGAGCTGCAAAAATGAGCCCATATTTCTAGAACTGGCCTTGAAAAACCAGGAAACTTTGAAAATTTGAAAACGTACTCAGGATATTTAAGCTTATTTTAAACTCCGATTTTTATTTTTATGTTTTTCAATATTTTTATTGTCACTTTCTTTTTGGATATTTCTTTGTAGCTTGATTTAAGAAACAAGAATGAAAGCAAAAACCTTTGATATTTCCAATCAAATGGAAACATTTTCTAGTCAATTAACTGGCTTTTAATAAGGTTTTTGTTAAATATAAATATAGGCCTTTTCTTTTCTTGGTATAAGTGAGTCCCATAGAATATTAGGGACATATACTAAGAAGATTCTATGATTAATAAAGTTCATGTTAATTGATTGTTCTTTACTTTTATTTGCAAAGTCCAGCAACCCTATTGCCAAATGAAGGAGATGATAATGACCAAAGGATAAAGAGAAAGAGAAGAAAGGCTATACAGAAGGATGGGGGTACATCTTGTCATTTTTCCATGCATAACAAGTATCAACATACCATACAATTGTTTTCAAACAAATAGATACTTTGGAGGAATATGTAAGATATCCTCTGCACTTGGGTCATTTTAGTATATTTGAGATTTTTTTCCCAGATGTTTAACTTTGTTTTTAAAAAACTCTTAACTCCACATATTTTAAATATATATATATGAAAGAATAAATATAATGCTAAAATTTTGAATTTATGTAACACCCACATTGATAAAAATTAAGCAGAGCTCTATTCCAGAGAGTGTATAATTATGCATGAAAAAGTATTTGTTGTGTTGTATAGTCTTATTCAGGCATACAGATGTTGAGTTGACCTGAAAATATTTCAGCTCCCTCTAACAGAGTCTGGCTCCAGAACAAAGTCCCTAACTACTAATCCTTCTCAGAGTTATCCAGTCAACAGTAATTAAGTTTGTAATATAGGGAAGGCATCAACTTTCATCTATTTTCTTAACTTTAAATCACGTAATTTATCCCTTTCCTGAAATTAAATTTCCCCTAGGTTTTCTCTGAAACTTACCTCCAGTCATCGTTGGATAAATTTATCAAGATATTCATTTCCTCTTCTTGCATAAGTCGATAAGCTGCACTCACGTGGTGATTCTCAAGGACAGAGCGATCATTATGCAAAGTGGCAACATCTGACCTAAGAATTAAAAACAAAATGCCTGGTAGAGAAACTCTTTAGACAACATGAATGTTTAATAAGACATACTGAAGTATCAAGCCATCTGACCAGTAACAATCCTATAATTGAACAGTATTATGGAAGTAAATTAGATTCTTTTATTTTTTTATTGTATGATATTTTAAAATTTTATATAAACTCTATTTATTAGAGAAGTTTTAGGCTCATAGCAAAATTAAAGATGGTACAAAATTTCCCATATATTTTCTTCTTCCACACATGCAGAACCTCCCCCATTGTCAACATCCCCCCCAAGAGTGGTATTTTTGTTGCAAGTGATGAACCTACACAGACATATTATCATCTGAGGTCCACAGTTTACATTAGGGTTCACTCTTGGTGTTGTACATTCTATGAGTTTAGAAAAATGAATAATGACATGTTATCTACTATTATAGTCCCATATAGAGTAGTTTCTCTGCCTGAAAATCCCTCTGTGCTCCACTTCTTCATCCCTTTCTCTCCCTTAACCCTTGTAACCACTTATCTTTTTCACTGTCTCCATAGTTTTGCCTTCTTCAAAATGTTATGTAGCTGGACTCACATAGTATATTGCTGTTACAGTTTGGCTCTGTGTCCCCCCCGCCCCCTGCAAATTTTATGTTGAATTGTAATCTCCAACATTAGGGGAGGGACCTGATGGGATAGGATTGGATCATGGGGGCAGACTTCCCCCTTGCTGTTCTTGTGACAGTGAGTGAGATGAGATCTAGTTGTTTAAAAGGGTGTAGCACTTCCCTCTTTGCTTTCTCTCCTGCCACCATGTAATGATGTGCTTGCTTCCTCTTCACCCTTCCACCATGATTGTCAGTTTCATGAGGCTTCCCAGCCATGCCTCATGTATGGCCCGTGGAACTGTGGGTCAATCAAACCTCTTTTCTTTATAAGTTATCGGGTCTCAGGTAGTTCTTTATAGCAGTGTGAGAATGGATTAATACAGAAAATTGGTACTGAGAGTGGGGTATTGCTATAAAGATAAAAATATGGAAGCAACAGTTTGGAGGGCTCAGAAGAAGAAAGAAAGATGTGGGAAAGTTTGGAACTTCATAGAGACTTGTTGAATGTTGTGACCAAAATACTGATAGTGATATGGACAGTGAAGTCTAGGTTGAGGAGGTCTTAGATAGAGATAAGGAACTTATTGAGAACTGGAGTAAAGGTCACTCTTGCTATGCTTTAGCAAAAAGACTGATGCATTGTGGCCCTGCTCTGGAAATCTCTGGAACTTTGAACTTGAGAGAGATGATTTAAGGCATCTGGTGGAAGCAATGTCTAGGCAGCAAAGTGTTCAAGATGTGGCCTGGCTGCTTCTAAAAGCCTATGCTCATTTGTATAAAGAAAGAAATGACCTGAAACTGGAACTTCTTAAATGGCACATCTTAAAAGGCAACAGGAGAGAGAGAGAGTGCAGGGGGAATACTACCACTTTAAAACCACCAGGTCTCATGAGCGCTCCCTCATTATCATGAGAACAGCATGGAGATAGCTGTCTTCATGATCCAATTACCTCCCACCAGGACCAGGCCTCGAAACATGGGGATTGCAAACTGAGATGAGATTTGGTGGGGACACAGAGCCAAACCATATCAGCCACTGTCCTTTAGACCCAAGAATGGTAAATTGACCAACAGCTTGCACTGTGCACCTGGAAAAGCCACTGGCACTCAACACCAGCCAGTGAAAGCAGCCATGGAGGCTGTGCAAAGCCACAGAGGTGGAGTGCCCAAGGCCTGTAGGAGCACACCTCTTATATCAGCATACCCTGGATGTGAGACATGGAGTCAAAAAAGATTATTTGGAAGCTTTAAGATTAAATAACTGTCCTGCTGGGATTCAGACTTGCATGGGGCCTATAGTCCCTTTGTTTGGGCCAATTTCTCCCTTTTGAAATAAGAGCATTTACCCAATGTCTGTACCCCCATTGTATTTTGGAAGTAACTAACTTGTTTTTGATTTTACATGCTTATAGGCAGAAAGGGCTTGTCTCCAATGAGACTCTGGAGTTGGACTTTTGAGTTAATGCTGAAATGAGTTAAGACATTGGGAGACTGTTGGGAAGACATGATTGGTTTTGAAATATGAGAAGGATATGAGATTGAGGAGGGGTCAGAAGTGAAATAAAGTATTAGTCTATTTTCATGCTGCTGATAAAGACATACCCGAGACTGGGCAATTTACAAAAGAAAGAAGTTTATTGGACTTACAGTTCCACATGGCTGGGGAGGTTTCACAATCATGGTGGAAGGTGAAAGGCAAGTCTCACATGGTGGTGGCAAGAGAGAGAATGAGAACCAAGCGAAACAGGTTTGCCCTTATCAAACCATCAGATCTCATAAGACTTACTCACTACCACGAGAAGGGTATGGGGGAAACCCCTTCCACAATTGAATTATCTCCCACCGGGTCCTCCCACAACATGTGAGAATTATGAGATTACAATTCAACATGAGATTTGGATGGGAGACACAGAGTCAAACCATATTATGAGCCAAATGTTGATTACAATTCACCATGAGATTTGGGAAGGGGTCACAGAGCCAAACATATCAAATAATATGTTTGGTTCTGTGTCCCCAGCCCAAATATCATGTTGAATTTTAATCCCCAGTATTGGTAGAGGGACCTGGTAGACGGTGATTGGATCATGGGAGTGGATATACCCCTTGCTGTTCTCATGATAATGAGATCTGGTTGCTGAGAAGTGTGTAGCACTTCCCCCTTCATTCCTTCTCCTGCTACCATGTGAAAACATGTTTGCTTCCCCTTCACCCTTCTGCTGTAATTGTAAGTTTCCTGAGGCCTCCCAGCCTCCCCAGCCATGACTTCTGTATGGCATGTGGATCTATGAGTCTTGAATCTCTTTTCTTTATACGTTATCCAGTCTCTGGTAGCTTTTTATAGCAGTGTGAGAACAAACTAATACAATTGCCTTCTCAAATTGGTTCCTTTCACTTAGTAATATGCATTCAAGTTTTCTTCATGTCTTTTCACAGATTGATCACTAACTTCCTTGTAGCAACAATGTTTTCTTGTCTGCATATACCACAGTTTATTTATCCAATCACCTACTGAAGGACACCTTGCTTGTCTCTGAGTTTTGGCAATTGTGAATAAAGCTGCTGTTAAGTATCTGTGTGCAGGTTTTTGTGTGAATGTGTTTTTAATTTTTTTGAGAAAATACCAAGGAGTGCAATTCATGGATCATATGGCAAGAGTAGTTTCAATTTTGTAGTAGATTGTTAAACTGTCTTTCAAAGTGGCTATACCATTTTTCATGCGTACCAACAATGAATGAGAGTTCCTGCTGCTCCATTCTTACCAGCATTTGGTGGTGTTCGTGTTCAGGATTTTGGCCATTCTAATAGGTATATATTGTCTATTGATCTATTTGGTAGCTCATTCTTTCAATTTGGATTTCTCTGATGACACGATATGGAATATCTTTTAATATGCTTATTTGCCATTTGTGTATCTTCTTTACTGAAGTGTCTGATAAAGTTTTTGGCCCATTTTTAAATTTGGTTGATAGTTTTCTTGTTGAGTTTTAAGCATTCTTTGTATATTTTGGGTAATAGTCCTTTATCAGATGTTCTTTGCAAATATTTTCTTCAAGTCTGTGCTTGCCTTTTCAGTTAATTGATAGTGTCTTTGGTAGAGCATCACTTTTTTAATTTTAATGAAATCCAACATCAATTAATCCTGTCATATGTTGCACCTTCGATATTATATTTAAAAAGTCATCACTAAATCCAAAGTCATCTAGATTTTTCTATGTAATCTTCTAAGAATTTTATAGTTTTTTGTTTTCAATTTAGGTCTGTGATCCATTTTGAGTTAATTTTCTTTTTTTTTTGTGAGAACCTAGGATGTTGAAAAGTAAAAAAAGGAGAGAAGGAGAGGAAGAAAGAGGAAGAAAAAGAGGGAGAGAGAACAGGAATATTGCTTCATTCTAAAAATGGGTATTAATAATGGCCGATCAATATTTTGTGTATTTAAAATGGAGAACTCTATAAATATTTATTGAGTTTACTTGTTCCGGATCTGAGCTGAAGTCCTGGATATCCTTATTAATTTTCTGTCTCGTTGAGTCTAAATCTCGTTATGGGTCTTATGTATCTGGGTATTAAGATCTCTTATTGTTGCATTGATCCTTTTACCACTGTATTTTTGTTGCTTTGAAATCTATTTTATCAAATGTGAGAATTGCAACTCCTGCTTTTTGTTTATTTATTTATTTTTGCTCTCCATTTGGTTGGTAAATGGAGATCACCCAAGATGGCTGATCACTAACAGCTCAGGATTGTAGCTCCCAGTGAAAGCTCAGAGAACGAGAGGACGCCACACTTTCAGACAAATTTTCGTCGCTCACGGACCAGCAGATTTCTAGTGGAGGAGCCCCACGGGTCGCCAGCGCGACTCTTGTGGCCAGCACAGCAGTTTTGCCAGCACCTTAGCGCGGCAGCTCTTCATGCAGAGTAAACGGGACTGGTACCCTTACTGACCGGTGTTTAGAGCTCCAGAAAAGCAGAGCTGCTTGTTGTGGACTCAAGAAGGAAGCCAGACCAGAGATTCCCAGGCAGAAGAGCACCATCAGTCTTATTGCTGCTATTTTGGCTGGCACAGTGGGTTGCTTGAATCCCAGCACTGGGAATCAATAAATTGGACGTCGACTCGGAAACCTAATTAGAAAGGCGGTTACTGTAAGATGATAGATGGATAAATTTAGAATAAAGGGAAAAAACCAGCCTAAGAAGGCCGAGCATACCCAAAATCAGAACCCCTCTACAGGGGATTGCAGTTCCTCATCAGCAACGGAACAAGCCCTGATGGAAAAGGACTGTGTTCCATTATCTGAAGTAGGCTTCAGAAGGTGGATGATAAGAAACTTCTGGGAATTAAAAGAACTTGTTCTAACCCAATGTAAAGAAACTAAGAACTTTGAAAAAAGGTTTGACAAAATGCTGAAAAGAATAGACAACATAGAGAGGAATATAAATGAACTAACGGAGTTGAAAAATACAACATGAGAACTTAGTGAAATATGCACAAGTTTAAATAGCAGAATGGATCAAGCAGAAGAAAGGATATCAGAGTTCGAAGACCAACTTAATGAAATAAAACGACAAGACAAGAATAGAGAAAAAAGGATGAAAAGGAATGAGCAAAGTCTCCAAGAAATATGGGACTATGTGAAAAGACCCAATCTACGTTTGATTGATGTACCTGAATGTGATGGAGAGAATGAATCCAAGCTGGAAAATACTTTTCAGGATATTATCCAGGAAAATTTTCCCAATCTAGCAAAGCAGGACACTATTCAACCCCAGGTAATACAGAGAACACCACAAAGATATTCCTCAAGAAGAGCAACCCCAAGGCACATAATCGTTAGATTCACCAGGATCGAAAAGAAGGAGAAAATACTAAGGGCAGCCAGAGAGAAAGGCCAGGTTACCCATAAAGGGAAGCCTATTAGACTTACAGCAGATCTCTCAGTGGAAACCCTACAAGCCAGAAGAGAGTGGGGGCCAATATTCAACATGCTTAAAGAAGAGAACTTTCAGCCTAGAATCTCATATCCTGCCAAACTAAGCTTCACAATTGAAGGAAAAATAAAATATTTTATGAACAAGCAAGTACTCAGAGATTCTATTACCACCAGGCCAGCTTTACAAGAACTTCTGAAAGAAGCATTATACATAGAAAGGAACAACCAGTATGAGCCTTTCTAAAAATATACCAAAAAGTAAAAAGCATCAACAGAAAGAAGAATTTACATCAACGAATGGATAAAATAGCGAGTTAACATCAAATGGCAGTAACCCTAAATTTAAATCGACTAAATCCCCCAATCAAAAGATACAGCCAAAACCTAATGGTATATCCAAAGATACACAAAGAGTCAAAACAAAGGGTTGGAGAAACATTTTGAGTTAATTTTCTATGGGGTGGAAGGCCTGTATCTTAGTGTGTTTTATGCTGATGTGTCAGAATACCTGAGGCTGGGTAATTTATTTAAAAAAAAGAAATTTTTTTCTTACAGTTGTTAACTGGAAAGTCAAAGATCAACATGCCATTATCTTGTGAGGGTCTTCTTGCTGTATCACCAAATGGTGGAAAGTGTCACATAGCAGAGGGGCCGAGAGTGTAAGAGAGCAAAACCTCTCTATCAAGCCCCATTTTATAATGGCATTAATCTATTTATAACGACAGAATACTGATGACCTCAATACCTCCCATTAGGCCTGACCTCCCAACCTTGTTATACTGGGAGTTAAGTTTGAAACATATGAATTCTGGGGAACACATTCACACCACAGCATTCTGTCTAGATTCTTTTTTTCTTTTTCCTTTCGCGTGTGGATGTCCAGTTGTTTTAGCTCCATTTATTGATAATATTATTTTTGCTTCATTGTATTGCTTTTACCCCTTTGTCAAATATCAGTTGACTATATTTTTTGTAGATTAATTACTGAACTCTCTATTCTGTTTTTGTTGATCTATTTTTCTGTCCTTTTACCAATACTATACTGTCTTGATTACTGTGGTTTTGGAGCAAGTCTTACAGGTAGGTAGTGTCAGTCCTCCAACTTTGTGCTTCTCCTTTAAAATTGTGTTAGCTATTCTCAGTCTTTTGTCTCTCCATACAAACTTTAGAATCATGTTGTCAGTATCATAAAATAACTTGCTGATATTTTCATTGGGATTGCATTAAATCTATAGATGAAGTTGGGAAGAACTGACACCTTGACAATTTTGAGTTTATCCATGAACATGAAATATCTGTCCATGTATTATTTCATTCATCAGAGTTTTATAGTTTTCTTATAAAGATCTTTTGTATGTTTTGTTCCATTTATACCAAAATACTTAATTTTAAGTGGTGCTAATGCAAATGGCATTTGTGTTTCGATTTCAAATTACATTTGTTTATCGCTGGTATCTATGAAAGCAATTGACTTTTGTGTATTAACCTTGGATCTTGCAACCCTGCTTTAATCACTTACTAGTTCCAGGAGTTTTTTGGTCAATTCTTTCAGATTTCCTACACGGAAAAGATGCATACCTTTTACTTCCTTTCCTAGTTGTATTGCATTATCTAAGACTTCCAGTATGCTACAAAAATTAGTTGTGAGAGGGGATGTCCTTGCCTTGTTCCAAGTCTTAGTGGGAAGACCTCAACTTTTTCACCATTAAGTAAGATGTTAGCTGTAGGTTGTCTATGAATAGATATTCAATATTTCTAATTATTTACTTTTTTTTTTTTGAGACAGAGTTTCACTCTTGTTACCCTGGCTGGAGTGCAATGGCACTATCTCAGCTCACCACAACCTCCATCTCCTGGGTTCAGGCAATTCTCCTGCCTCAGACTCCTGAGTAGCTGGGATTACAGGCACGCACCACCGTGCCCAGCTAATTTTTTTAGTATTTTTAGTAGAGACGGGGTTTCACCATGTTGACCAGGATGGTCTCGATCTCTTGACCTTGTGATCCACCTGCTTTGGCCTCCCAAAATGCTGGGATTACAGGCATGAGCCACCGTGCCCAGCCAATTATTTACTTTTTAATTGACAAATAAAATTATATCTATTTATCATGTACAAGATGATGTCTTGACACTACATCTCTCTCTCTCTCTCTCTTTTTATATATATATATATATATATATATATATATATATATATGTATATATACACACACACACAGTGGAATGACTAACTCAGGGTAATTAACATATGTATTACTTCACAACTTATTTTTTGAGGTGAGAACACTTAAAATCTACTCTTAGCAATCTTTTAGAATACAACACATTGTTATTAATTCTAGTTGCCACATTGTACAACAAATCTCTTGAACTTATTTCTCCTATCTATCTAAGATTTTGTATCCTCTGACCAACATCTTCATAACTTTTACCTCCACACCAGTCCCTGGTAACCATAATTCTACTCTGGTATAGATATTCTTTATCAAGTTAAGGAAGGTCCTCTCTATTCTTCTTTTTTTTTTTTTTGAGAAGGAGTTTCACTCTTGTTACTCAGGCTGGAGTGTAATGGCATGATCTTGGCTCACTGCAACCTCCGCCTCCTGGGTTCAAGCAATTCTCCTACCTCAGCCTCCCGAGTAGCTGGGACTACATGCGTGCACCATCATGCCCAGCTAATTTTTTGTATTTTTAGTAGAGACGGGGTTTTACCATGTTGACCAGGATGTTCTCAATCTCTTGACCTCGTGAGCCACCCACCTTGGCTTTCCAAAGTGCTGGGATTATAGGCGTGAGCCACCGCGCCCAGCCAGTCCTCTCTATTCTTAGAGTGTATAGCATGAATGTGGATTGGAATGTTTTGTCAAATGCTTTTTCTGCATTTATTGATAAGATCATGTGATTTTTTTTCTGTAGCCTGTTGATGTGATAGATTATTATTAATTTAATTACAAATGTTGAACCAGACTTGCAAACCTGGGATAAATCCCACTTGGATGTGGTGCTTAGTTTTCTTTTAATTCTCATTATTATAGTTTAAATGTGTTTATGCCTTTTCCTTTTCCTTTGTAATCCAGACACCTGCAGAATACTCTAAATATATCAAAAAGAATAAAATTACCTAACGTCTTCATTCAATCAGGGAATGAACAAACCCCTTTGTACCCATTCAAGAGTGTTGATTACCATCCCTGTTCCTTTAAACTAAAATTACTTTTAGTAGTAGGTGAAGGGGATGATGAAAATCATTTGATCTATTTACTATTCTAGTTCTTTTCTCTCTTATAATGCTGTAATGTCGTGATTAAAATTGAATGTTATAGGTCCTTTTGCTTTAAAATTAAGATGGAGAAAATCATTTTTAAAGAAAACTTAAAAGGTATGCTTCAGGCCGGGTGCGGTGGCTCAAGCCTGTAATCCCAGCACTTTGGGAGGCCGAGGCAGGTGGATCACGAGGTCAAGAGATCGAGACCATCCTGGTCAACATGGTGAAACCCCGTCTCTACTAAAAATACAAAAAATTAGCTGGGCACGGTGGCGTGTGCCTGTAATCCTAGCAACTCAGGAGGCTGAGGCAGGAGAATTGCCTGAACCCAGGAGGCGGAGGTTGCACTGAGCCGAGATTGCGCCATTGCACTCCAGCCTGGGTAACAAGAGCGAAACTCCGTCTCAAAAAAAAAAAAAAAAAGGTATGCTTCCTAACCCATTTATATGGTACATTTTATTTTTAAAATGATTAAGACATCAAGGGAAGGTTTTCATTTTTCACCTCTCTGTATTTTAATATAATTTGATTATCAAATAAATGTATATACTTCAAGTTCCATTGATGAATTTGGTATTCTAACATTGTTTGAAATATTTCAAGCATTCTCAGATCTGTATAATGGAACATGGGCTTCTCCTTCCTCTATTCTCCTGTGTTACTAGATCATTATGCAAGTGTGGAATGGAAGCAAAACCAATAGGTTCAATGTTTTAAAATGGCAAACTCACTCATATTAGTTGGCAAGTTGAAGGTTGGCAGCAAAAATAGCAAAAAAGAAAGTCAAGTTAAAATGTGTAGCAAGTTTGCTACAACTTATCCAACACCTAGGCTTCTCTCACTCTCCTGTCTCTTCGTAGATACTTAGGCTGTAAGGTGTAAAACTGCCTCACTTCAGACTTACCGTTTCAGGCATTTCAGTGTGTAAAGTCCTAGTTATAACCTAGCACTGGCCCTGCCACTGAATATTTATTTATCATAGAGTAGACAAGGACAAAATAATACACAAAAGTTTCCACTAAAACAACACCACCACCACAAGTGGGTAGCTATGTGAGATGACAGATATATTAATTTGCTTCTCTATAATCATTTTCCTCTCTATGTGTATCTCATAATACCATGTTATATAACATAAATGTACACAGTAAAAACTATTTAAAAACAACAACAAAAACCAAAAACTATAGAAATCTGGCATTTAATAAAAGTAACCTGTTTAAGATCTGTATCTGATAATCTGCCAGATAACTAAGCTTATTATTCATCCAACATATGATAAATGACCTACCAGGCATTAGAATAGTTACTTTCTTTTTTTGTTTCTATCACTATCATCAAAGTGAAATGACATATGGCTTTAGCTTATAGCACATATTTCTAAAATAGATTTCCTTTTAATAATCTTAGTTAAGGCCTAAAATCAATAATCATACCACGATATACAGAAATCTCTACTAGCAAAACATATGTGTAGTTCTTACTGAAGAGATAATTAACTAGATCTTGCCCAAGCAAAACACTGTATGCATTTCCAGAAGTTTGCTGAGATCATGGAGAAAACTGTGATTTTCCAGTAACGTCTGCACTATATGGCACCAAATCTAGTCATAGCAGTTTTGTCAGGGTTATTACATGCATGATATGGCTCCAAGTATCACCATCTACCCTTTCAGAAACAAGCTAAGATGTGTTTTTGAACCAGATTTAATTGTAGCAAAGTGTACATGATTTTGTCTCATAAAGCTAACAAGGATGCTGAGAATGCAGCATGGTCTAATGTTTGAGATGGTCTTTGACTGCTAAGAAAAGAACAGACTCTGAACAACATCCAGTATCCATGGTAACATGTAGCCTGGCATTTTCTTTTCACAAAGAGGAAATTATTTCCATTTATTTACACTTTCAAGGATTTCGTGCATTATAATATCTGCATTTAACTCAAATCTAGCCTTGCCCTATGTTCCAAATCGCATTTTAGCCATTTTGCATTATGTAGTAAATTGGTTTCCAGATTAGAAAAACACTCTTAATCCAAGTAACAATGAATAATATAAAATCAAATAGAATTACTGATATCAATGACATATGACCTTATTTCTTCTTGGACAAAATGTGAAGGCAATAGTGAGAGTTAAAAATCATGTTATATTGTTGCATTTTGCTCATTACAATATTTTGGTTCATGGAATTTTCAAGTTCATGTAGAGTTAATCCATTAAATAACTGACCCTGTTAGAGAATTTTTTTCCCATTTTTATACAGAGTTTTAAAACATAATTTGAGAAAATATATGATTCTTCTTTCTTCTTCTCTGCCCCCATGTACCCTTCCTTGTCCTCCTCTTCCTTGTTATCCCTCTCCTTTCCTCCACCTCCTCCTCCTCCTTCTCCACAGTGAATGCGTAAGTAAATCAGGACATTTCATCCAGTTGTAGATGAATAGTAAAAGGGGAAAGCTGGAGTAATGATCTAACACTGCTGTTGGGAGAGGCCAGCCCATTGGCCTACTTCAAAGTCGAAAGGGCAGCTAGTATTCACTGATAACAAATCACTTGCTTTCTTCTCAAATCTTTGGAGCTGTTTTCCTGTACAGAGCCCAGCTCCCTAATAAGAGATCTTTAATTAAAATCCTCCATGTTGTGGATCCAGTGGATACAGACAGCCTTTGGTCAGCAAAAATGATCTGCAAGGTCTTATTTCCCTTTGACATTTAATACAAATGAAAGCAAAAAAACTCCCTATGCCCTGCAAATATGGGCAGATACATAACATTTCTGCTACATAACCAAACTCGGAGGTTTTCCTTTTTCCTTCAATCTATGTCAATCTAGGGGACCCCGGGATTTCCTCCATTCTAGGGATACACAGAATGTCCTCCCCAACACTTCTGTCTTTGAATTGCAAGTCTTCTGCTGTCTCCATAAAAAAGCTACAATGTGTAAGCCCACCCCATTTCAGGTTTTAACAGGTTGGAATTATCATGTGACTGTCTCTTGTCTCTGGCCATGGGAGCAGAGTTGTATAAGGAGCTGGATTGAGAGTGAGTGTCAGTCTTCTCACTTCTCAATTCTGCCACTGCCATCACCTGACCAGGTACATATAGACAGGTCACTTCACCTCTTTTTTTTTTTTTTTTTACCGTGTTATGATTTCAATTGTTTTGCATTTGCTGCACTTCACCTCTTGAGGTCTTCATTTTCTATTCTTAGATGATGGAAATTAGACCAGATGATCTGTACTGTGGATCTCACTCATCTTAGGGTCCCTTAAATTCTAAACTGTCTAATATTTTAATAAACTGTTTCTATATTCCCCACATCAAACAATAACTCCCCACATCTGGAAAATCAGTTGGTTAAAAATATATCTATTAAAAATCCAAATGGGCCGGGCATGGTGGCTCACGCCTATAATCCCAGCACTCTGGGAGGCTGAGGTGGGTGGATCACGAGGTCAAGAGATTGAAACCATCCTGGTAGGCGGGTGGATCACGAGGTCAAGAGATTGAAACCATCCTGGTCAACAAGGTGAAACCCCGTCTCTACCAAAAATACAAAAATTAGCTGGGCATGGTGGTGCGTGCCTGTAGTCCCAGCTACTCGGGAGGCTGAGGCAGGAGAATTGCTTGAACCCAGAAGGCGGAGGTTGCAGTGAGCCGAGATCGTGCCATTGCACTCCAGTCTGGGTAACAACAGTGAAACTCCGTCTCAAAAAAAAAAAAAAAAAATCCAAATGAACTGACCACACAAGAGCCTGCACATGTATGCTTATATCAGTGTTATTTGTAAGTGCGCAAATTTAGAAACAGCCAAGATTTGCTTCAATAGGTGGATAGATAAACAAACTATGGTATGCAATGGAATAGAATTCAGTGATAAGGAATAAGCTGTCGGGCCGAGCGCGGTGGCTCACGCCTGTAATCCCAGCACTTTGGGAGGCCGAGACCATCCTGGTCTACATGGTGAGACCCCGTCTCTACTAAAAATACAAAAAAAAAAAAAAAAAAAATCAGCTGGGCATGGTGGTGCACGCCTGTAGTCCCAGCTACTCGGGAGGCTGAGGCAGGAGAATTGCCTGAACCCAGGAGGCGGAGGTTGCGGTGAGCCGAGATCGCGCCATTGCACTCCAGCCTGGGTAACAAGAGCGAAACTCTGTCTCAAAAACAAAAAAAAAAGAAAAAAAGAAAAGAAAAGAAAGAAGCTGTCAACCATGAAAAGACATGGAGGAACATTAAACACATTCTTCTAAGTGAAAGAACCCAGTCTGAAAGAACTGTATACTGTACTATTTCAGCTATATGACATTTTGGAAAACATAAAACTAAAGAGACATTAAAAAGACCAGTGGTTGCCAGAGGTAAAGGGGCAGGAAGAGAGGAATGATCGATGAAACACAGGAGACTTTTAGGGTAGTAAAACTATTGTGTGTGATACTGTAGTGGTCGATACATGACATTATACATTTGTCAAAACCCACAGAACCCATAATGCAGAGTAAACTCTCACGTAAACAATGGATCTTAGTGAATAACAATGTATCAATATTGGTTAATCAATTGTAACAAATATCTCACACCAGTGTATGATGTTAATAGCAATGGAAACTTTAGGGTAGCAGGAGGAAGCACATGGAACTCTGTGCTTCCTGTCCGATTTTTCTATGAATCTAAAACTGCTCTAAGAAATAAAGTCTCTTAATTAGAAAAAAAAAAAAAAGGTTTTAATCTTTCCTTAACAAGAATGGAGATTTATACAGTGGTTCCAGAAAGACATCAGCTCTTAACATTATCTCCTTATTAAGCATCCTGACTAGTGAAAGAGAAACTTCAGGATCCCACACATATAATGTAAATTGGATCTTGATGGCCTAGACCCTAGACCAAATCCTGCTTCTCAGATACTGACTTCTCTAACTAAAAAGAATTTAGGGTAACTCTCAGTTATAGACTGAATTGTGTCTGCTCTAAAATTCATATGTTGAAGCCCTAACCTTCAGTGTGTCTGTATTTGGAGATAGGACTATTAAGGGTGTAATTAAAGTTAATGAACTAACAAGAGTGGGGCCCAAGTCCAATATGAGTGGTGTCCATATAAGAAGAGAAAGAGACTCTGGGGTGCATGTGCTCAGAGAAAAGACCGTGTAAAGACACAGCAAGAAGGGTGTTGTCTCTAAGTCAAGAAGAACAGCCTCAGAGGAAACCAAGCCAGCTGACACTGTGATCTTATATTCGCAGCATCCATAATTGTGAAAAAATAAATTCATGCTGTTTAAGCCACCCATTTTGTAGTGTTTTGTTATGGCAGACCTAACAGACTAACAGACTTTCACTCTGGTATTTTAATTTAAATAGCTCCCATTGTAACCATCAGTAAAAAATTTTATTTTCTAATTATTTTAAATTTAATACTTCATGCTGACCTGAAAATGAGTTTTCTTTCATTTTTGCAATTTTTTTCAGAAGTACAATTTTATTTTTTTCAAATACATAATGATACCAAACCAGTACCATAAGCATTATGTTGCAGGATTTCTCAGTGAATAGATGTCTGACTTGTGTGGTAGTTCACAGTGTAAGATCTGGGCAGAGATAGATTGTCCTAAACAGTTTATGTTCTTTAAATTGTTAAATATACCACAAAATACTACATACAAGATTCTTGAAAAATAGCCATTGATTGATCCAAGTGTTAGCAGCTTAAGAAATTTTGCTAAAAATTCATTACACCTATTCTATTAGAATCTTTATTATTTTTAAAAAAATCCTCTTACGTAACTAATATACAGAAAAATAAATTTCAAATTTTAACTAATGAAAGTTCATATTTTTTCAAACTTACCTTGTCTGAATATGAAAGTTGTTTGTGGTTCCTGTATGCTCATAATCATGAATGGCAGCAGCAAAGATCATTGCTAAAATTTCCAGTTCGGTGAGCCAGTGCTAGTAAATTAAAGAAAGAATCCATTATATTCAAGAAGTAGATACCATCTTTCCCTTCTTTGACAAGTATTTTCAGTCCACCCTGTATATGTAATCATATAAAATTATTTGTTATTTCTTTTCCTACTTTACCTCCACTGATTGTGCATGATGGATGCTTTATGAGGTCAATGATTGTTTCATGGCTAATAAGTTCAAAACTCAGGATATAATTGTCCTTGCTAATTGAAAACAAAGTAGTTTTCCATGAATTATAAGGTGAACGCTAACTGGATTTTGAATTTACATTTTAATGATGTATGAGCTATATGTTAAAATACCATTTTAAACAGGTTGGAATTATGATTTTAAATCCATTGCAGTTTAGTGATTTTTAACATATAGCTCATATATCATTAAAATGTCTTTTTAGTCCAAGTGTTGTAGAACAATCTACTATGACACAAATTTTCATCTAAAAATTAAAAATATTCACTTTTCTCACTAGAGAAAGTGCACTTTATTTTCATATTTAAAGATTTAGAAAAGTTTCTGGAATTCACAAAATTTTCTATTCATAACACACAAAAATGGTTGTGCAATTCAATAATCCAAAAAGAAAGAAAAAATACTTTCATGTAAAATCCATGACTATCTGCTTTATATACATTCATCTTTCAGTTGCTAATTAGATGCTTTAATAAAAGTTATCTACTATTATTAGTTCATTTGAAATAATTCAATAGTTTATTCATCACTCACATTTTGTAAAACCCTTATACTGCACTGGCCAGTATGATAACCACATGTGACTATTTAAATTGAAAATAAAGAAAATTAAGTAAAATTAAACTCACTTCCCAGTTACACTAGCCACATTCCATATGCCCATTGGTTATATGTGACAAGTGGTTACCATATAGACATAAAACATGAACATAAAACATTTCCATCATCACAACAAGTTCTACTAGACATTTAATCACAGCATAGTTCTACTATAAATAAATGGCACTTGATGGTAGGAATGGAGAATCCAAATGCTGTAAAGCTCATTCTGAGTGGTTTTATTCTATACACTTAAAACAATAAAAGACCTTGAACAAAACAACAGAAAGAGATCATGTAAACTATATGCACACTAATAAAACTTTGCAGAATAAAGATGCAATTTAAGAGCATAGACAGAAGGGCTATTTGGTGGCAGTGGATCTTGGGAAAAGGATGGAAAAAGATTGATAGTTAAGTGCAAGGATGGAGACAGAGGAATTTTAAATAGGAAGAGCAAATGTCGAATCATACTACAGGGTCTGTATTAAAATAGAATTTTCAATAGCACAATTGTGTTAGAGAATCAAGTGAAGTGTAATTGAAGAGTATGGAGAGTATGGAAAGAGTTAATGGACTATGTTGATGATAACTGATGAATTTAGATTTTTTATAAAATATTAAAGAAAGCCATTGTAGGTCCATGAATCGAAAATGAAGGCAGTGGCAATGAATTGCATAGGTATGAAAGATATGGTCTTATTAATCTTAGCTCCCTTTACATAACCTGTCATGATATTTGGCACATATTAGGAACTTACTATTTGTTTGTTAAATCGCAATTTACTAGTTTTGCATTAGAAAGAAGTAACAGTGGTAAGAGACCATGGAATCAGTCCTGGTTTAAAATCTCTGTTAATCCTCAGGAAAATAAGTTATTTATCCTCTCAGCTACGGTTCTGGTGAAAATGGCAATAGTGATCTTTCCCCTGTGGAGTTTAAGAAGGAGTTTTGAGTAGATGTATGCACTGTGCCTATCATGTCTTGTCATATGGTAAAATAAAGAATGAATGGCATTTTGCTGAACTTACTGTGTTAAATGTATTAATTAAGGTATTAAATCTGGGAAATAATAGCTAACATATCATTAGTGATTGTAATTATGTATAAATGCCTTACAGTTGGATGAATGAAGCAGAAATAATTTTCAGAACCAAAGGCAGTTAATATAATTAGCTGTTCTGTGTTCACAGATGCATTTAATTGTGTGTCATTAAAAGGACGAAAGTGATCTTATGTTGGCTTATATTATAGGCTGAATTGGGATTGAGCCTCCAATGTTCCCAATGAAACTACAGAACTGAACACCATGAAATGAATAGCAATTGAAGTTAAACTAGTTTTGTACCCTAGAAAACCATTGTTTAATTAAAGCAAATGGTTTCTTTAAAAAAATCACTTATTTTCTTTAAATTTTTGGAGGTGTTCAAGTTATATATTTATAAATATAACTGTGGATTTTTTTTAAAAAGTAGGATTCAAGATCTACTAAGCTAATACAGAATATAAAGTGTCAATAGTAAAAGGAAATTATAAAATCAGAGATGGAATTAATTAGTGATTGACTCATAAATATTTAACATTATTATCTTGCTAGCTGTGAAAATTTATTATAAATATATTTCCTGTTTTTATTCTGGTTAATTTCTGCCTCCCATACATAAATAATAATTTCTCCACAAATCCCCCTTTGTTATTTTGCACTATGGCCTAAATCATTAAATTCCGCTACAAACTAGTATAGGAAGAGAGAGACACTGAACTTTAACACTTAATTTAAAAACACATCTACTTTGTATTAGCAAAAGTAGAGTTCTGGACTGATTGTTAGCTCCTTAGCTGCTGATTCATTTTGTACTGGTATCAAAAAGAATTCTAACTCAGAAAACAGGTGCTTAAATTCATAGATTTTATAAATGACTCCTGAGGGTAAGCCAGATAGAATGAGGCTAAATCCTGTCACTCTTCCCAACTATAGCAGTGGTCAATACAAATCCAAGGTTCTTCTGGTTCCTAAGGGGCAGAAATAAAGGGATAAGTCATGAGCAATGCAGACATTGCATTTAATCAGAATTGTAGGTTGCATTTTGTCTGGAGAAGTGCTCAGGTAGGCTTACTCTGGAGTGGGCAGTCATCAACTTATAAGGAGGTATTGACTGCTACTAACAGCAAATATTATGACAGAAACAAAGGAAGGGAATTAACATTAACTGGACACTTTAGTTAGCTGGTCTCATTTAATTCTTATAACCATTTTATAAGGTGGTTATAGATAAATATTTTTATAGCTATGATGCAGATAATAAAATTGAATCCTAGAGAACTGGATCAACATTTCAAAGATCACGTATCTATCTAGCGGAAGAGCAGGAATGCAAACCCAAATCTGTCTGATTTCAAAGTTTCTATTTCCTCCACAGATCACAATAGCATTTATCACATAAAGAAGGCAATATGTTGAACACCTTCCTCTAAAGTTTCAAAAGAAGAATTTCTAGCTAATTTTACTATATGAATGGGTAGAAGCAAATAGAGTTTTGATTTAGGACTTATAATGCATTTTTCATATCTGAATTACCCAGGATGTGTGTGTATTTGCCTGTGAGACAGAAAAACTCTCTATTTGTGTTACACATAAAGGGGGGAGAATTTAAAGTCAGAAAAACAAATTTACTTCTTAATTTTTTATGTATCTAAAAACACATAATTAACAACTCTTTTAGCCAGAATTTATGAGGTTGGGCACTATTTTTCTCTATCCCTTTGAATAAGCTAAAGTAGTTTGTTGTAAGTTACCAGTATAGAAAATTGGCATATACAATTAATTAATTAAGGTATGTTAATAGCTATTACGTTTTAGGTACTAGGTTAGGTGCTTTACAAATATGATTTTATTTACTTTTCGTTGCCATTCTATAAGGTGACTGACATTATTAACTGCATTTTAGTGACAAGGGAAGCAACAGAGAGCCAGTGAATTAGAAAGTGGTGGGGCGGGGGAGGACTCAAGATGGCACTGTGAGAACAACCCAGGATTGGAGCTATCGTTGAATCCGCCATTGTGGAAGACAGTGTGGTGATTCCTCAAGGCCTTAGAAATAGAAATTCCATTTGACCCAGCAATCCCATTACTGGGTATTTATCCAAAAGACTATAAATCGTTCTACTATAAGGACACATGTACACGAATGTTCATTGCAGCACTGTTTACAATAGCAAAGACCTGGAATCAACCCAAATGCCCATTGATAATAGACTGGATTGGAAAAATGTGGCACATATACACCATGGAATATTATGCAGCAATCAGAAATGATGAGTTTGTGTCGTTTGTAGGGACATGGATGAATCTGAAGAACGTCATCCTCAGCAAACTGACACAAGAACAGAAAATGAAACACCGCATATTCTCACTCATAGGTGGGTGATGAAAAATGAGAACACATGGACACAGAAAGGGGAGTACTAAACAGTGGGGTCTCTTGGGGGGAAAAGGGGAGGGCCAGTGGGAGGGGGAGGTGGGGAGGGATAGCCTGGGGAGAAATGCCAAATGTGGGTGAAGGGGAGAAGGAAAGAAAAGCACACTGCCATGTGTGTTCCTACGCAACTGTCTTGCATGCTCTGCTCATGTACCCCAAAACCTAAAATCCAATAAAAAATTAAAAAAAAAAAAAAAAAAGAAAGTGGTGGGGCATGTTTTCAAACCTATGTCTGACTGCTCTCTGAGTCCCTACTCTCTTTCCTCTTCCGAATAGTATCATATGGGAGCCGTTTATAAGAAGAGAATTTTCACATAATTTGTGGAAAGACATAGTGCTAAATGTTCCGTAGTTTGATCAGAGAGAGATATGGTCATTCCAAAGTATGGAAGACTGTTTCTGGGTATAGTCAGTGCACTGGAAATTCCAAAGGAACTAGATTTAAAGTCATCTCTCTTCCTTCTACTCTTAGTATTAGAGAGAACACAGTGCCAGGATGCAATGTTTTCTGGACAAGGCCCTTGGATAATTTCATATTCAAAAAGACATTTGAAGGTGGCTTGACAGCACTTTATAAAGCATTTGCTCTTTAGCAAATGGACTGAGTTACTGTGCTTCACTGTCACCATGGCCAGGACTACAAATGAATCAAGTGACAAAGGAGAGAGAGAGGGAGCCAAGAAGGTGTATGAGCATCAACTCTCCTTTGCATTGTCTACTCCCAGACTTGAGGGCGTCCCTTATGACATTAACAAACAGAAAGACAATGGCTTCATTGCAATCCCTTTCAGGCAGCAGTCCTTAAAACATCTTGCAGATGACAAGACGCATTAGTCTCCTGACAGTACTGGGCTGCTACTGGAGTGCTTCATAAATGTCACACTGATAGGGCCATCCTGAAATAGCAGGTCATCAACTAAAACACTAAAGTAGATGACCCAGTCTTCTTTATAACAAATCTGAGGGGTAAGAAAGAACTAAAGAGTTTTTGTTAATGAAAACTTTTATAATCCTTTTTTGTTTCAGAGAACCAACACATTTGTATGCATGAAATTTGTCAACTATCACCACTTTTTAATGTACACAAAACTTGTTAAAATAACTTTCCAAAAACTGTCAAGCTGAAAGTACAACCTAGTTTTGACAAAATAGTTAAAAACATTCGTAAATTCATTTTGTCTTTCCTTTCTCTGTCGATGGTAAAATTTCTCATTATTTTCTTTAGTTCAAATGTATTTTCTTGATTCTGGACAACACTAAAGGTCTACCACCAGACTATTTTTGTAACAGCCAAATTAATGGATAAGTAAAGAGCCAAGTGACACATTTTTGCTAAAGGATGAATAAAATTAGAAAGTTACATTTATATTTGGTAAGTCATGGCTGTCTCAGAAAGTGACTGTGATCTTTGCTAACAACTTAAATTTTCTAGGAGTCATGCCAGGCTGGGCCAAATTCCACAGTCTTACAGGGAAGTTGGAATGGCTTCTTTGGTCCTGCAACAGTCTATTTTATAAGTCTGAGGGTAAAGCCACATTGTGGATTTGATTTTCTCTATTTACCCAGTAATATGACACCTGCATCTCTTCAATGTCACCTTTATACCAGATGTCCTGAAGCTAATATAGGAGACTTTTATTTGGCTCCCTTTACACTTGTAGCAAGTGTAAAAAAAAATGTACTCAAGCAGAAACGTATTTTAAAATGATGAAATTCTGGTTACCTCCTAAGCTGAAAAGGCATTTTTTCACTGCACTTCACGATTAAAGCAGATGCTAAGATTTAGAAATCTCACACAGCCTGCTCCTTTTTGAACCCAGCTCAATTTGGCGCCTTCACAGGAAGGTCAGCTCCTCACATTTTACCTTCTGGGAATCCTCCTGAGTTCTAAGACATTAAAAAAATTCCCAACTCTCTGAGTTCCTGTCATACACTCACTGTTATTTCAGGCTTTGGATTGCTGAATCATGTAGTCACCCATTCACTGATTCATCAATTGCAAAGAAGAGGAAGGAAGATTTGGAAAAATTCACATGAATAATTTCCCCAAATCCATATTAGAATTTGACTGATTAGTAATACAAGTAAGAGAGCAAAAGCGACTAAGGTCAGGTTAGGAGCACATGATGAGTGAGAGAAGAGTGCTGTAAGTTTTATTCTAAAGACTTTCTCTAGCACACTTTTTTTGGTTGATCCCTATGGAAAAAAAGAATTTACAAACAAAAATGTTCTGTAGTCCAAGTTTTGGAAAACATGTATGTTTATTTGCCTCTGGTTATGTTTTTTGCACTGACTTAAAATATTTTTTGAAAAATGTATATTATAACTCATTAAACTTCAAAAATCCAAGTGACTGTTATTTATAATACTTCTTACTAATAATATGTCTATGGGCATTAAGAAGACAATAGGAACTTACAGGAATGGAAGTTAATGCTTCCAAACTAACCAACTCCAGTTACAAAGACTTTCTTACCATGATACCTGTATGAAGCATTATGTAATGCACAGTTTGAGTGACATCAGCTGCATGAATCAAATTGTGATATGGATTTTTGTACTTGCTGTAACCAACTTCTAAAGCTTCTGCAAAGGCAATTAGGCGAGACACAGGAATCTGTGGAAAGTAATAATTACAATTATATTTTGACAAAAAAGTCGTACTAAATCAACTTGAGCACAGTTTGTCATGGAACATATTAGTGAGTCAGATATGGACAGTAGCTTCTTTATGTCAAATGTAGATTGTTCTGAAAAACCACTTCATAAATATGTTAGCTTTCGATCCCAGAAAGACTATAACCCCCAAGTATTTAACTAGGACAGATGAAGTAATAGCCTTACTCACACTATAGCCTTGAAATTTTAATATCTTCCAGAGAGTAGGAAGACCAGTTCTTAAAAGGATAAACATTTCCACTTACAATTAGTAGCGTCTAGTTCTTCTATCTTAATACAAAGAGGTTAAAATAGATAACTTCCCCATACTTTATAGCTCTAACATTGTGATGATTCTACAGGAAATGAAGAAAGTAATAAGCTACAGACTGCTCAGTAGTCTGTAACAAATCTATTGCTTGGATGGATCTAAATGAAGTTAATTAAAAGCCCCTTCATTCTAATTTAAGAAAAGCTGGCAATAAAGGTTCATTCTGTTTTAGGAACACTAGAGATTGTCATAGTTCTTTAAGACATAGCTGCCAATCCCTATGTGAGTGTTTTGTAAATAAGTCAGGGGATGTTGGCATCTTGCTGGAATGAATCTACAGTGGCCTCACGATCTCTGGGTGGATATATAGATGTGTCAGATAGTTCTATCATGTGGTGACCTCATCCCTGTAATTCTGAGACCGGCTAACTAAAACATCCTAAAATGAATTGCTTAATACTCAATGTTCTGCATTTTCATTCTTATTCAAATAACCAATCCTAAGAGCATTTCACTTTTGTTCCCTGTTTCTGACCTTGAAATGGTTGATAAGATCATATCTGGTAAACAGTTCATAAATCATAAACTTCAGACTATGCTCTCCACTTGCTTCATTTAGGGCAAATACATCAAAAGACCATTTATCAACATCCTGTGGAAAAAATAATAAACATTTTAGGTGCCAATATCATACTGTTGCTTTTTATGAGAATTTATTCAAATGATAAGCCATTGTACATTTAGCAGATTGTCTTTCAATTTAGCATGTCAAACTACACTTTGACCAAAGTTTCATGGAACAGCACCACTTAGTATCCATGGGTCCACAAAAGTGAGGCCCTAATGCTTAATAAAGCACCAAAACCTTTTCTTTAATCCCAAGGTTACTAAACTGATTTAATACATTTGATAACACCATAATACTGCCCTTATCTTTAATCTTTCTCCAACTTCCTGCCATAAATCATTTCCCCAGAGTGGGCCTCAATTTAGGATAGAATTGCTAGCTACACAGGTGATGTCAATTGGGAAACAGAAGAAATAATCTGTTTCTCTTTCTTGCTCATGTGCTACATTGCTTGAAATTTCAACACAAGAGTTTGCAATTCGGCATAAAGTTTTGATACTCATGTCCTGTTTTAAGATGTAAATACCATAGGGCAGTAGAGTATATACTATCTTTAATTATTAAAAGGTATTTTTATTTTACACTACTTTTCACCTTATCTTTGGCTGACTTACCAACAATTTGCTTGAGGGACAGGTGGTGAGAAATAGGAAGTGGGCCTTTTAATTGAGGAATAGGATAGTAATACTTGCATTTCATGCAATTCCCAAGGTAAATAAGCAGGCTAATAGGGAAACTGGAAAGTACCCCCCAACAGTAAGAAAGGGCAGTGAGTAGAGACATAAACCGTAGCTACCTCATGATTTTGCTTTAGAAATCTAAAGAAGCACTATAGTCCATTCCAACGGTTATCAGAAACTGCTAGCAAGAAGGCCTACTGTTTATAAACATATAGTAGGTTTAGTATTGAACAGTAAGTGGGCAACCATAAAGCTATGCATTAATTTGTATTCGAGTAGGCATGTTTCAAATTTTATTCATTTAACACATTTTTATGGAGGCCAACTCTATGTGCTATAATATGCTAAGACTAAACTAAAAATCTGATAAAAAGTATTCAGTCTTTTAAAAAAAATGCTTCCTTCAAAAAAGAATAGTGAGAGCTTCAAATGCTATTTTTAATCACTTGAAAACAAACACTAATGAAATAGTTTCTGGTTTGCTTGTATGTCATTATTAAATTCCTCGCATTTGGCCCTTATTTGATCCCCAAATGCTTGCTTTATCTCTTTATACATTAAAAGTTATTATAAGGTCTGCTAGAAGGCATTTTACATCAGTAAATCTCAAAGGAGGCCAACAAATCTTTTATCAAACTCCAAAGCTAACAAACGAGAGTTAGTCCAGACTCTTAGAAGGCTGCTATTTATATTTACAGTTCCAACTTGGGGGTTCCCAATGGGTAAAAGGTTAATTCTTTATTTCTTGAGAATTTTTTATAAACACTGATGATTTACATTTGTAAACTTCTGCAGATGCTTGGCTTTTATGCCATCAGATTGAGAACAAACAAGACAAGGAGGCTTCCCAGAAAATAAGAATTATTTAACTGAACATTCTTTACTTGGTGATATTCCCTCTCTCAACCTGTTAGTTTATATCTTTTTACTATATGACATTTTAGAAAAAAATACTACATTCTCTCATACTAAGATATTTTGTTAGTTGGTTTTTAAGCAAATATTCTCAAAATTAATAAAAATGAGTAATTTTCTTGCTCATTGTTAAGGAAATAATAGAGAAGGCAAAATTGCTCAAGAACCAAGGAATGATTAATATCCTTTAATGCAGCAGTCCTCAACATTTTGGCACCAGGGACTAGTTGTGTGGAAGCAAATTTTTCCACAGACTGAGTTGGGGTAGGATGTTTTTGGGATGAAATTATTCCACCTCATAAGGAGCGCACCACCCTCGCACGCATAGTTCACAATAGGGTTTGCGCTCCCAAGAGCATCTAATGTCCCCTCTGATCTGAGAGGAGGCAGAGAAACCCAAATATAAAAAGGCACCCAAGAAAAATGAACTACCTTTTACAATTAATGAGATTAAAATCTAATATGCAACAGAGAAAAAACAAATGCAAAGATGCTTAAAGGAAAATTTTTAGAAACACAAATTTAAAATTAAAAAAGAAGCACAATAAGTCAGAAATAAATCAGCACAAGATCTGCCACTGACAACATCCTTTAAATTCTTGGTTAATGCAGAAAAACCACCATGAAGACATTTTAGAAGACAACATTAAATTCCCTTAACCAAATTAGGTGAGAGAAAGCAACAAGGAATTTAGAAGGAGAGGCCTACAAAATGCCTCTATAGATATAACATTTAGAAAGAATGAACATAAACACCACACACAAACACACACACATAATGGGGAGAAGTATGTGAGCCAACAATTTTACCCACTTCGGAGTTTCAACTCTAATAATTTCTAACATATGTAGCACTGCAGTTGGGCCTTAGAATAGTGTAACCCCAGGAGAAGCCAAAGACGAGAGAGAGAAGTTTTTTCTTTCTTTCTTAATTTTAGCTTACATTTTTGTATTTTTTCAGATCTACAATCCTGAAGAATTTCATTCTATATGTTTTGTCACTTAAATATAACTGACTAAAACATCTTTTCATAACATGCATTTAACTCTTCCATAATATATTCATAACAAAATATGTACATTCTGACAAGTATAGTACCATCTCAAAATGAATTCGAGATCCAGAGAAATAAAATTAAGAAAAACAATCACACATGTTGTGCATACAAACATGTATATATATGTGTTGATGTCATTTGTGTAAATCAGTTATCATTTAAGTCTATGATGAGTCATGATTTGGAACACAGTTCATTTTTTAAATTGTTAGAATATGCTGAATGTTTTAACATTCTAAGATGTAGGCTGCAGTAAAGACCTATTCTCATTTTCTCCTAGCCTTTTTAAGAAGATTTTTTTAAATGATTATTTTATAAATAAAAATAATTGAAATTATTTCACCTTTAATGTTACCATGACAGCTGCTGGATATGCCAAACCAACCATATGATATGTTTTTCGGTACATCCTAAAAAAGACAAAATGTATACATAAAATTCAAAGTTTACAACTACTTCTTAAATTTAAGGGAAAAAAATACTCTTGATATGTTCGCCTCTTATCATTAATTACAGACTCCCTTTGTGTCAACAATGATAACTGTGGTCACCTTTTACTAATCATCTACAATGTGGCAATGTAATATATTTTCTACTCACAATCACCCTGTAAAGTTAATGTGACTTTAGTTTCCAAGCAAAGATGCCCTTCCCTGAACTTTATCGTATTAAACGATACACTGCACTTTGCATATGCAACAAATTTCTAACATGCTACCATATCTCTGACAGCAGAATATACTTGTTTTGTGACCATTTATATGGCAAAATGGTTAGTCTGGAAGCTAAATGTCATTAAAATATTTCTTTTATATTTTTAAATTAAAATTACAGAGGGGAATATGTAGTGTCATCAGAATTTATACAGCTCCCTTCTTTTATTTAATGATATTGTGGATCATCAGAATTTATACAGCTCCCTTCTTTTATTTAATGATATTGTGGAAATCATATTGGCAAAAATTGTTCCAATTGTCATTCAATATTATTTAAGAAAGATTATTCTGAAAGAAAACAAGTTTATCTTAATTTCCATAATAGTATCAAAAACAAAGGTGGTTTTTCTTTGTTTGTTTTTTTTGTTGTTTTGAGACAGAGTCTCGCTCTGTCACCCAGGCTGGAGTGCAGTGGTGTGATTTCAGCTCACTACAAACTGCCTCCCGAGTTCAGGCCATTCTCCTGCCTCAGCCTCCTGAGTAGCTGGGATTACAGAAGTGTGTCACCATGCCCAGCTAACTTTTGTATTTTTAGTAGAGACAGGATTTCACCATGTTAGTCAGGCTGGTCTCAAATTCTGACTTTGTGATCTGCCCGCCTTGGCCTCTCAAAGTGCTGGTATTACAGGTGTGAACCACTGCGTCCAGCCAACAAAAGTGTTTTTATTAATAGGTAATTTGAATTTTTCCATCTTCTGCTGGGCAGCCCAAATGACATAAACCAAATATAAGAACCCCCTCCACGTGAGAAACAAATCAATATGATAGCCTAGCGTGTGAAATAGCTCTAGTGCTTCTATTCAGGACTCTGAAAGAAACATGTTTCCTCCACCAAGGCCTGGGAAAAAAGAATTCAATTGATTATTAATCATATCCCTTAATTTTTATACCAGGTTAGTCCACAACAAGCTGCATCCCCAGCCTATATGGCTTTAAATTCTCCCTACAAAAGGCCTCGACAACACCATAAGTTAATTAAGTATCATGATAAATATGGTCAATGTAAGAATGGTCACATGGACAATATTCTTCATCTTTTATAAAACCACTATAGAAGATACTAAATTTTTTGATTCACTGTTCCTTATGTTAAAAATGCATGGGACATATTACTCCCTATGTAAAAGCTCATTTGTTAAAGATAATCAAAGCTAAGCGATTCATTATGCTTTCCTTTTAAGTCTTGACTAGTTCGAAGCTCAGAATGAAAATATTGTTTTTATTACCTTTCTAGCCTAGGCTTTCTTAATGAAATGTCTGTCCATTTTATTCTAGAGACCTTAAGCACAAAGATTTCATGCTTTCACTTTATGTTTATTTTAAGCAATTATAAATTATTTTTGGATGTGGGTGATCAGGTAGAATAAGAAATAATCCCACATCTCTATTGAAAGATTTTAGAACAGTTATAGCCAAAAATACTTATTAATTACTCAATTGATATAGGTATAATTATTCTAATCTTGCAAAGCAAGGAACTACTAATCCTACTATATAAGATATAAAATAATTACTATCAACAATGATACTTAGGTGTTTTTTTTTTTTTGGAAACAGTCTTTTCCACCTGTTTCTAGTCATTATTATTAATACTAAAAAAATGGAAGTGCAGGGAAAATGGAAGGATGATAAACAGGGAAAAGGGCTAATATAAAAATCATTCAGGAATAAATTTTAAAATGTTAATTAACATTATCTTGGCTTGACTTCATGGCACAGAAAGGCAAAGAGAGCACACGCTTTGAATCACATGTTAGCCACTCACTGCTGTGTGACCTTTGGAAACTATTTAATATCCCTCATTTGTAAAATGAGAATAATTATAAGCTTTTTGTGAAGAGTAACTTATTCTTAATATAAGAAAGCCATATTTTAATTATTATTGTAACTATTACAATAGTGGGACCTCTGATGCTACTGAGTTTCTTAAACTTGGGATAGATAGAGAAATGAATAGCAATGTACTTTCTCATTACATGGAATGTAAAGGAAGACAAAGAAAATTACCTTTCCAAAAAGATAGCAAAACTTTCCCATTTTCTAATTCTATAATCAGGAATAGAATTCAAGGATGGAAAATTAGAAACAGAAAACTAAGACGGAAAATTAAGATGACCCATCCTTGAATTAGAATAAGCATCAGAGATACTTTAATGCAGTTGCCTCACACTTTAGTAAACGAGTGATATATTACAAGTTTCTGAAAAAGGATAGTGAATTTCCTAAGCTCTTAGAGGCAGTCAAAGTCCAGCTGGAAATGTAGTGGATTATTTTTGGAAGTTTCTAAAATAATCACAAAATACAATTTAAAAACTCATAAAAAATAATATTTGAAGTCCAGGCACAATGGCTCACAGCTGTAATCCCAGCACTTTGGGAGGCCGAGGTGGGTGGCTCACCTGAGGTCATGAGTTTGAGACCAGTTTGGCCAACACGGTGAAACCTCCTCTCTACTAAAAATACAAAAAAAAATTTAGGCAAATGTAGTGGCATGCGCCTGTAATTCCTGCAGGAGAATCTCTTGAACTCGGGAAGTAGAGGTTGCAGTGAGCTGAGATTGCACCACTGCACTCCAGCCTGGGTGACTCCATAAAAAAAGAAAAAAGAAAAAAAGAAAACAAATAAACAAACCAAACACTATTTTATACCAGGCACTCTGTGAGGCAACAGACTTATTTAGTGGAAGGTAAGGAAACTATTGTTGCTGTTTCACAGGGCTTATTCCAGTGGTGAAGAGAAATTTTAAAAATAAGAGACAATATATGATTACAAATAGGGATAAGGGCTAGGAGGTAAACCACTGGCTGGGGCAGCAATAGTGAGGAACAGCATAGAGTGGTCCAGGAAGACCTCTGGAATGGTAATAGGGCCAGCCTGCCATGTCGAAGGGTGGGGAGAACCACTTCTGACAGAGAAAACAACAGGATGAATGGCTCCAAAGCAGGAACAGTTTTAGAAATGTTCTTGAAATTGAAATCAGGCTGGTATACATGTTCAGTCAAGGATGAAGGTTGTAGTAGATGAGGCTAGAAAGTAAAAATGGACCTAACCAGGCTCAAGTGAATTGGGAAACTCTGTGATGGTTTGAAGCATAAACGTGACAGAAATTAATTTATATTCTAAAAACATCACTGTGGAATGACTTGGTTGGGGTGGGCAAGTGAGGAGGAAAGGAGCCCAGTTAGAAAGCTGCTGTCATTTTTCTGACAGCAGATAGTGGAGTCTTAGATTGTGGTTGCAGGAGTGGAGATGAGGAAGTAACTGGATTCAGAATGCATTTGGGTAAGTCGTTGCCAGGACTTGCCAGTGTATTGAATCTTGGGAGAGTGTTTGAAGGAAGAAGCAACAAGACTTCAAGCAGACTTTCAGTGGTCAGGACTGAAGATGACTACTTTTGAAACTTTACAATAAACTTGTCCCACTATTTTTATGCACCTGCTAGTGAGGATTCAACAGTGATAAAAAACACTATTTTCATATGTTCTTAGCACATTGATTTCTTAAAGACTGCTTACTAATTTAGTTACCTTAAGTACAACTTGATACTTTCATAAGCTACTAAATAAAATGTGTTTTATGTAATATATGAAACAATTGAAATTTAGCATATTCATATATTTTATATATTATAGCCTTCTCTTGAATGGAAATGGAAATTCAGCTGCTCTTCCACAGTTTACATTTTTTCCCAGTTTGCCAAGTTCTGCAATTTTTTTTTAAACAAAAAGGCAAAATATACATTCCTTTGACAAATCAAACATACTCTCACGTTTTATCTGTGATTCTCTCACAGATTTTCTGATATACTATTTAGTTTTTTTTAATTTGATGCTAGAGAAAAGTCATCTTTAAATTGCGTAGTATATTTAACCATCTAAGTTGTATAATATATTTCATGCCATGCATTCTCTTTTACATTTACAGATATTCATCTAGTTGTGCATTTTTTAGTGAGTTTCTTAATCCTGGGTTCTAATTTGATTGCACTGTGGTCTGAGAAACTGTTAGAATTTCTGTTCTTTTGCATTTGCTGAGGAGTATTTTACTCCAAAATTATATGGTCAATTTTAGCATAAGTGTGATGTGGTGCTGAGAAGAATGTATATTCTGTGGTTTTGGGGTAGAGAGTTCTGTGGATGTCTGTTAGGTCCTCTTGGTCCAGATCTGAGTTCAAGTCCTGGATATCATTGTTAATTTTCTGTCTCATTGATCTGTCTAGTATTGACAGTGGGGTGTTAAAGTCTCCCACTATTATTGTGTGGGAGTCTAAGTCTCTTTGCAGGTCATTAAGAAGTTGCTTTATGTATCTGGGCGCTCCTGTGTTGGGTGTGTATGTATTTAGGATAGTTAGCTTTTCTTGTTGCATTAAGCCCATTACCATTATGTAACGTGCTTCTTTGTCTCTTTTGATCTTTGTTGGTTTAAAGTGTGTTTTATCAGAGACTAGATTGCAACCCCTGCTTTTTGTTGTTGTTGTTGTTCTCCATTTGCTTGGTAAATTTCCCTCCATCCCTTTATTTTGAAATTCAGATGTGCTTTGCATTGTCCCTTTAGCAGAAAAAAATTAAAGTTTGTAATGTTTATTAAAGGTAATGCCTAGAGATATCAGAAGATGAGAAAAAATGTATTTTCTCTAAAATTTAATTTTAAGCATATTGGCAAAAACGTTTCTCTGTTCCTCAACTTTATTAGTTTCTAAAATATTCAAATAATCTTTCTACATATAATTTCATATAATTCTTTTTTAATCTAAGGGATTTCAGACAACTACTTTTCAATTTTGCCAAATATAAAATGTTTATTTTGGTTCTTTTTGTAGTTTCAGTTCTAGGAAACATCTTGTTTCCTCAGTGGAAAAACAAGCTGTATTCTTAAGGGTTGAAAGAATGTAAAATTGGGTCATATTAACAGGTGTTTCACATTGGAAACACTGATGATGTAACTAGGCATTTCTAGGGGCCATCAAATATCCCTTGACATATTCAGTGACAGAAATGTTGGGAAAAAAAACTTATCAAAAGTGATCATGAGAGAGATTTCCTCCTATTATGGAAAGATAGGAAGAGAATGCTCTTCTGTCTTTAGGGCAGAGAAAAGCCTGAGCGATTCTGAGAAGTGGATTGCTACCCAGTGTAGAGTGTATTTAATGAAATGTTTCATTTTATTCAGGTAAAATTAGTTGTGTAACATATACATGTGTCAGAATTATTTTTAAACAATTGTTCACAAAGGTTCATTTGAGGAGAAAGGCCATTCAAAAGTTTTTGCTTTCACTCTTCATGTCAACTTAAAATAAATAAAAAGAATGCATCCAGCACTAGGTGTTTTTGTTATAGGTAAGGTAAGTTCATGATAAAGTCTCAAATTTGTTCATTCTAGTTGTAATTATGATTGCAGTTTTCCTCAATAAGTGAAATACAGACTGCTCATACCTTTGCTAAAATGTGCATATCTACTGCCTTTCAAATATTACTGTCTTGGAATAACAACAATTTCACTTACCTTTCCACAAAAATTCCAGCTTGAACAGCATGCACAATGCTCCGAAATTTGGGTTTTTCCTCAGGTTTCTTTTTTGTCACCCCCATTTTCCGTGTAAAGGTAGATGCCAACCAGTACCGAACTTCATATGGTACTGAGTCAGTCTGAATGTCACTGAGCTCATCTTCAGTATCCAGAAGTCTTCTACAAAAATTTATACAGATTACACATATTTAAAAAGTGAAGAAAAATGGGTAACAAGAAAGCAAGTATTGCAATGGGATGTAAAATATAGCAAATCACTCTGATTATTCCTTAAGATGTACTCTCTAAAGAAAGAAAAAAAAATTCATTAACATTGGGAAAGCTCTTAATTTCTCAAATTGATCATACAAAGGCAACAACTAATAGATTTGACCATTTGCAGTTTCCCCAACATTTCAGTGCAATTATACACCAGTCTAGAAGTACCTACTGTAAATATCTTTAGTGTGCTATTCTAATAATGAAAACACTAAGGAAAGATAGGTAAGAGAATTCATAAACAGATGTCTGCTGTTAAAGGAAGCAACTGAAATGGAAAGAAAAAGGAGGGATTGAATTTGTAATAGCTGTCATATTTAATAATCTTGTGTATACCTTACATGTAGTACATGCTATTTGAATAAGGCTTTGCAATTTATAAAAGGCCATTCGTAGGTGCAATTTCATTGGATAAATACCTCTGAATTTCAGGAAAACAAAAACTTAAGTGTTCTAAAAGATCCATTTTATCAATATCAGGGATTATAAAAGGAAAAAGGAAATGAAAACACATGAAAAGAGATTACGTTTAAAGCTCATTTCAGGTGACCAAACAGTCTAAAGAAAAGCGACACCTTCAGTGGGATGGAGAGCGCATGGGTTTACAACTCCTGGCCAAGGAAATCAACTCAGTGAGTGAGGCAGTGAACAGGAACTGAAACCACGACCATGCTCCTGTATAAGCTCCAGGTAGATAATGTTGACTGGACCGCTGAGCAACAACAGCTGCCATAAAAGAGGAAACTAAGGAAACATCATTGTTTTAAGGCTGGTCAGCTTCAGCTGTCAAGAACTTCCTGAAGTTCTGAACTGGCAACATCCCAGAGATTCCCCACCAAATACAGAAACAACTTGCAGAACAGTTGAGCTCTGCCTCCTGGAAGAATACAGGCCAGCTCTGCCTGTAATTTGACTCTGTTCTTTCCTTATCTGTGCACCAACCCAAAAACTCGTTTGGCACATGTTAGCTTTAACCTTTGGATTTCATCTGCTTTCAAAAATCTCTTTGCACAGACCTAGGCTTAAGGATTATGAGCAGATGTTGGAAGGTGGCCAGAGATGGCTGTACGTACATGCTAATGCCTTGGACACAAGGCACGGGCCATCTCAAGAAGCAGGGACAAAACAAATGACAAAAAACAAGATATCTCCACAAAGATCTCAACCTGACCAAAGAGAGGCCCAAAAAGTAATATGCAGAAGAGCAATTCTTCGTGTTCCTTTAAATCATCTCCCATATGTGCTGCTGCTGTTTTCTATAAATTTGCTGAAGAGTCATTTGCTAATATTTCTTTTCCATGATATTAAACAAGCATGAATGCATTTATAAGATGCCTTATGAAAAAAATAAACATAAGTGCTGGAATCACAAAGATACACATATACATATAAAGATTAAAAATATTTACAGTTGGATGTTAATACTGATTGATACTTACCTTATAAGATTTTTAACTTCCTTTCTGTACATGTTGATGATTTTGATTTACCCCTAAAACACTGAACTTGAAAATTAAAGTAAAATTGTTGTTTCCCTTTTTGCCCACTTGAATTTAGATTCCTTAGCCCATTTCAACAACTCACTACTCTACATGGCTCAAATACAACCACAGGGTAGGTAGGACAGGTGGAATAGGAATCACTGTGGTGTAATATTGTGATGTCACTATGTTCCATGCATTCCACTGCAGCCTAGTTTTGTCAACTAATCTCCTTAGAATGAAAGAAACCTGGCTGTGGGTGCCAATTTCTCCACTGTCAATTTCCTGTTGATGGCTTTAAGGCTATATGTTCTATACTCATAAATGATGCAAGAGAGATCATCAAAGAAGACAAAACCAGCATACGGAAGTGATATTCCACACAGTGGAGTGGTACTTAGGAGGCCGGCAATCCTTAGTCATGATACATGAGGTTACTCCCTGAGAAGAAAGTGCATATAATTTTAGAGAGAAAGAATGATATGGATTAATTAGGGATATACAAATAAAGAAAAAAGTGCGTTAAGGGAAGAGTGTGGAGTGTGGTGTTGTATAAGTTGAAAAGGGAATCTTGCAAAAGCAACAACTGTCTCTATAAGGTTTAATTTTATGTGTTGACATAGGTAGGTTATGGTGGCCAGTAGTTTGGTCAAACACCAATGTAAATGTTGCTTTGAAAGTATTTTTTAGATGTGATTAACACTTAAATAAATAGACTTTGAGTAAAGCAGATTATCCTTTAAATTATGGATAAGCTTCATCTAACCAGTTGAAAACCTTAAGAAAAAAGAAAAAGTTCCCCAAAGAGAAAGAAATTCAGCTTTCAGACTGTCTTTGAAATCAAGTGTGCAACACTGACTCCTGCCAGGGTTTCCAGCCTGCCAGTTCAGTTTGCCTTGCAAATTTCAGACTTGCCAGCACCAATATCACATGAGCCCCTCCCTAGAATCTCTCTCTCTCTCTCTCTCTCTCTCTCTCTCTCTCTCTCTCTCTCTCTCTCTCTCTCTCTCTCTCTCTCCTCTCTCTCCTCTCTCGTGTGTGTGTTGTTGTGTACCTGTTGGTTTGGATAAGAAATAATCTTTCCATCATTAATGAACACTGTGTGATAACTACCAGTGTAGGTTATAAACAAAATAGAAGATAAAGACTCAGTTCTTCATTAATATTCACTTAATAGAATGTAACAGTCCTATTTCTTGTGTAAAAATCCTATTTGCAATGGATGAAAATGCCTTTTTAGCAATTACATATCTAAACACAATACTGTTTAAACATTACAGAATTATTGTCAACTTAAATGAAGTGATTAAAAATTGAAAAAATTAGAATGGTTACCTCTCAGGTAGAATTTATATTTTAAAAGAAAGAGACTAAAAATAAAATAATGTAATATAAGGTTAATTATGAGAGGAAACACCACTTTAGATCAGATGCTAAGAGAGTTAAGACCTGAAGAATGAGAAAGAATTAGATATAGGAAAGTCTGGGGGAAGTCTGTTCTATCTATTCCAGACAGAAAGAAAGGCAAGCACAAAGGCCCAAGGCAGCATCAGTATGGGTGTGTTTGAGGGAACAGGAAGGAGGCCAAATTTGGTGGAGTATACTGAATGAGAGAGAGAGTGACTCAAGTTGAGAGACAAACAGAGCTATAAGTCAGCTAATACCAGGCCTGGGAAGGATTCTGTCATATTTGCAATGGCAAGTCATTGTATTGTTTTAAGCAGAATGTGATACGATTTATGTGTCTAAAATACTAGTGTGCATGCTATGGGAGGAATAGAAAAAGTTGTAAGAATGGTGTTTTGAATTTAGTTAAGAGGCTACCATTAAATGAGCACAATTGCAAAAATGGTCTTTGATTTTGGAAGTTCACTGCTTTTCAAAGACCCTAATTGGTATTGAGTTGGGCATCATTTTTTCTGTAAACATATGGCTCAAAGTGTTAATGGTGTATTATTAATGTTTTCTCAGATTATACTATTTTTTTCTGTTCCATTTGTTTGCTTCTCTTCTTTGGGGAAATAGATTATGCCTATCAGGGATCTCTTTTTATCTAGTTTTCATATCTATCATTTTTCCACCAAATCTTTTTTGGAAAAATTAATCTCTTAATCTTACACTGTTTTGTTTACCTTTTTCTTTTTTAAAAAAACCTTTAAAGTGTTTTATTTGTAAAACACTATACTGTGTTTTCAGCAATGTCTCTTTTAAGTTCTGTGACTTTAAGCTTGGCTCTCTCTACTGGGTAGCCTAGTTTTCCTTTTCCATTTGCTGACCGACTTGTGTGTGCCCACGTTTCACCTCCTTATATTATCATATTATTTATCTCTTGAAATCTTTTTCTTTGTCTTAATTGTATTATTTTTTTTCCTACAGAATTGATGATTTCATGAAGTTCTTGGGTTCTTAGGATGAGTGCACAGATTTGTACATTCTGCTGGCATGGGATCTTTGTTGTGTTTTTCCCTATCCTTTCCACCTTTGTTCTTGTGGTATTTTTGGTATGGATTCTGTGTTTGTTTCTTTTTGAGACTTGTTCAGTATTGTATGAGAAAACTTCTTTCCAAATCAGAAGGTTGAAGAGAAGGACCAGGAGCACAGGTACAGCAGAATGGAAGTGAATCTGGGTATGAGTTCAGATATGTGTCCCTGTGTGTAAAAACTGACTTAAATTTCTCCTCAGCTGACAGAAATAGTAGCTGCAGGTCTGTTTCTCAAAGATTTTTCTCTGCTCTACAGCACTACTGCAACAATGGCCTTTGAGATCTCCATCTGCCTGTGCATTCGTCTTTCCTACTACAGTGTGTGAAATGGGGGAAGCCTCTATAGTCAGTCAACATACCTTGACCTTTTTATTCTGGGCAAGAAGTTTCTAATTTTTCCTTTTTGAATGAGTGGGATTATCCAGAGAATTCTGTACTATGCTATCCCTTCCTGAGAGCCACAATCTCAGGCACTTTCTTCATTTAGACTTTACTTTTTAGGCTTACAGAAAAATCGAGTGTATAGTACAGAGAATTCTCATTCATCTCATCTCCACTCCCACTTTCAACAGTTCCCCTATTATTGACATCTGGTATTATTGTGGTACAGTTATTTCAGTTGAGTTTACATGAGGACTCACACTTTCTGTTGTACATTCTTGGATTTTGATAAATGTATAATAACATATATCTACCATTACAGTATCATACAGGGTAGTTTCTGCCCTAAAAAACTCCCTATACTTCATCTATTCAGCCTTCCTTCCCTCACTTCTGGTCCCTGGCAACTACTATCCTTTGCTGTCTCCTTAGTTTGGCCTTTTCCAGACTATCAGATACTTAGTATCATATAGTAAAAGGCTAGACTTTTTAATATTGGCTTGCATGTCTTCTCATGGCTTCATGGCTAATTTATATTGCTAAATAATATTCTGATGTATGCATAGATACTTTCTCTATGCATTCTACTATTGGAGGACACCTTGGTTTCTCTGAGATTTGGCAATTATGAATAAAGCTTCTATAAACAGCTGCAGGTTTTTTCATTTGAGTAAATGCCAAGGAACACAATGGCTGGATGGTATAATAAGAGTTTAGTTTTGCAAAAACTGCCAAACTGTCTTGCTATACCATTTTGCATTCCCACCTACAATGAATGAGCCAGAGGCCCAGCTGCCATCATCTTTTGCCTGGCCTACTGTGGTGCCTGCTAACTGGTCTCCCCCTCTTGCTCCTGACCTCTGTCAGTCTCTTCTTCCCACTACAGCCAGAATTCCTCTTTTAAAGTTTAAGTCAGACCACAATGCCTAATTCATAAAGCCCCACGTTAAGGTAAGTCTCCAACCTCACCTTTTAACCAGTTCCCCTTTATTCATTTTGCTCCAGCAACACTAGCCTTCCTGGATGCAAAGCTGCCAAGCTTGCTTTTGCTTCAGGGCCTGTGTACTTGCTATTCCCTCTACTTAGAATCTTGTACTCAAGATATTTGTGAATACTTTCTTTACTGCATTTAGGTACAAAGGGCATCCCTGCACTCATCCCCAATAGTAAACATTTTTATTATGTTGTTTTTTATCCTGCTGTAGTCTTCTTTTCTTTTTTCTCTCTTTTATTTTTTTATTTTTATTTTTTTTTTGAGACAGATTCTCACTCTGTCACCCAAGCTGGAGTGCAGTGGCATGATCTCGGCTCACTGCAACCTCCGCCTCCTGTGTTCAAGCAATTCTCCTGCCTTAGTCTCTCAAGTTGCTGGGATTACAGGCACATGTCACCATGCCCAGCTAATTTTTTTGTATTTTTAGTAGAGACGGGGTTGGGTTTTGCCATGTTGGCCAGGCTGATCTTATATTCTTGACCTGAAGTGATCCACCCGCCTTGGTCTCCCAAAGTGCTCCCAAAGGAGACTTTAGCAGGATAAGGCCAGACATGGAGGCTCATGTCTGTCTGGCCTTATCCTGCTAAACTCTCCTTAGCACTGACCACTACTAGATGCCATATCATAGTCCACTGGTTTGTTTGTTCATTTTATGCCTACAGTCTAGCAGCCTGGGATGCAAACACCTAGAGATCAGAAAGTTGGCCTTCTGTTGTTCACTGCTGTATCAACAGCTTCTAAAATCATGCATGACACAGAGCAGGGGGTCAATGTATATCCATTGAATGGCTATAAAATGTCCAGAAATATTTACAGTAGACTAACTGTAAGTGATTACCTTCATGAGTGGAGCAAGGATGGAAATGGTAGAAGTTTTAGTGTATAATCCTGTGCTACTTGATTGATATAATCAAATTTATTGCTGCTTATGCAGCAACATCTTGGAAGCACATTCACTGCTGCCAATCATCTCCTTCACTGCCTTTAGATTAAGTTGTTCTTGAATAATCATGTTGCATATTTTCGAAACAAATTGTGGGGAAACATTTATTTGGTGTAGGAAAAAAAACTAAACATTTTTGATGGCATTTTGAATTAAATTCACAGGAACGAAAACTAAAAATTTGTATGCATATGTCTTGGCACCTTTCGCCAAGAAACTCAGCATTTCTGTCAAATATTAGCTCTTTTGTGCTCATTTATCACACTGAGTAAGAAACTTCTAATGAAAATATAAGTAAGTTGATGTAGGTTCAGTAAGATAATTATTCCAGTTTGGAGAAAAGAAAGTTGAAAAACAGGTAGATCAAACCTAAATTAGGATAAAGTTTTAAAATAAACTGATAAACCCGAAGACATATTTCTCCCTACTCCCCTCCATTTACCTCTTCTTACTTATTCATTTTCCCTTTTTTTCACACCCGCCTTGTACTCTGTCTTCTTCCTACTGAGCACCACGAGCAGTTCCTCAAGTTTCATCTGACCATGCTAGACAGCACAGGAACAAAAACTACAATGCAATATGGACTAGCCATCGCTGTCCTGGACTTTTCATAGAGAATTATTATACATAATTTTCCTATATGTTTATCTAAGACATGAAAATATCTGAATACTTGTATAAGATTATACCACATGTAAAACATATAGGACTACATTTTGTTCTTATTTCATTTTTGAAAGAAATTTGTGCAAGGAAGATGATAAAATAGGATCTCAAATATCATAATTAATTTTGTTTTACAAACATCTAATAGCTTCATTACTCTTTATTCTAATGTTAAAGGGCAGAGTGTGCATAACCATTTGCATTGTAGATGCTTTTTAAAAATGAAGACTTTGTGTTTAAGAAACATACAACATGAAAAAATGATGACGGGTACATTTTCCTTAAGAATTCTTAAAATGTGTCATGACCAGCCTGGCCAATATGGTGAAACCCTGTCACTACTAAAAATACAAAATTTAGCCAAGTGTGGTGGCGCATGCTTGTAATCTCAGCTACTGGGGAGGCTGAGACAGGAGAATTGCTTGAACCCAGGAGATGGAGGTTGAAGTGAGCTGAGATTGTGCCACTGCACTCCAGCCTGGGACACATAGCAAGACTCAAAAAAAATGGAATTCTTAAAATGTGCTATACAGAAAAAGAAATGATAAAGAATATATGTGTAAAATGTTATCACTGTTTAATTCTGAAAAATGCTTCCACTGGTGTTTGATATGACTTTAGTTTAATTCCAGAGGAGTCAATAAAGCATAAAGTCAAGGGCTCCTAAACATGGCCTGGGTGCAGATGGGGGCTGGTGAACTGTGAAAACTGACCCTCCATCCAATCTGTGAATCAACTGATCCTTCGGAGCTATTTATAATCCAAATTTTCTCTTGAAATCAGATGACACAACTCCCAAAGGGCTTATATTTTGAACTAAAAAGTTTGCAGGGAAGGGAAGTAAAGAAGGAGGCGGCCACGGAAGGAGAGGTCATGGGATTTTGACTCTTCCAATTACACATCAGTGAAAATATTTCTGTCCACAGTGGACTCCTGGAAAATGATTACACCCATGTACTGATGTGGTTATTTCCAGGCAACTCATACCCACAATTACACCTACTAAGTGCTAAAATTCAAGTGCTAGGTGTGATTAAGAGAAACTGGTTTCTCAAGTTTGAAATATTCTTTTCCTGCTTTACTATTCTTATAAAGGACATATTTCGCCCAGCAATGAGCACATTCAGTTCTGCCCCTAACATTGCCCAGGGTAGAAGCATAATTTATGCAAATACCATTTAACTAAATATTTTAAACTTATATATCAGGTGAATATACTGCTGTATGTTTTATCCTTCTACCTTTTAATACATTTCATAAAAGACAGACAAGTTGGATGAACTGAAAGTTCTCAGCTCCTTGTGTGACAGCACTGGGCCAGCCACCTGCAGCTCCACTCTGCACCACAGGTAGAAACCTCAGCCCCCAAGTACGGTTTCCAGTAACCTACCTAACCTTGAAAGGAGCTGCTTCTTGGCCACTCCTTGGTTTGAAAGGATATAACATCAATGGTGTCCTGGGTCCCTTGGGGAAAAAGACCCAATAAGAAAGCCCAGTAAGATGTAGGAGACAGGTATAGGCATCTTTGGGAAAAGAATTCTGGGGTCTTCTGCCTAAAATATGGTAAAGAAACATACAGGGAAGGGCAGGGAATTCCGGGGTCCTATAGTGCCTGGAGGGTAAAGAGATCCATGGGTTCCAGGTTCTTCTTGGTCTTGCGGGGGCACACCATGGGGAGGGGAATACCAAAGAGAACCCTTGTCGGGCCCCCTGAAGTGAGGAATGGTGGCCAGGGAAGCAGCTTCATTGGCCTGGGGCTAAGAGTGGTACTGAACTCATATGTTGCAAATATCTTCCAGGACAGCTAGAGGAATTAAGGGTGGTTTATCTTTCCATAATAGGAATATTCCTCATAGAAGAGTCCCTTAGTATCATTTCTTTGCTTAATCTATGTCTGTGTTCTGAGGAAGACTTAATTATTATTGCTACTTCTATTTTACTGATAAATAGACTGAAGCACAGACATCTTGAGTGATTTGCTTAAAGTCATACAATCAGGAATGTCCATGTCACATTTTTTGCTCACGAATGTCTGGTTTCAGCGTCTGAGTTACTAACTGATGTTATCCTCCACTTTAAGCGCATATTTTTCTTACTAAGTACCCAGACTGCCTTCATATTCGGTCAATACTAATGCCAGTAATCATTTTCTCTATCTCATTTCTGCCTTGAAACTTAGGGTCAAAAAGAATTGATCTTAAAAAGTATTAAAGGAGTTTGATTTATCAGGAAATTTTTAGTTAGAGGAAGCTTAAATTTATTTTCCAATCCAGATATGTTACATCCTTTTCTCTTAGAGAAATACACCTGGATGATTTCCAGACACTTTCAAGTACAATAAATTAAATGTCAGGATGGAAAAAGACAATACATTTGAAATGCCCTATATACTTGTCAGTAACCTGCTTCCTAAGTGCTAAATACATTTGAATTATTTCTTTCAGGCCACCACTGAAGCATGTTTATTTATTCCCTGTTTTGTTCCAAAAAGAATTTAAAATGGCAGCCTTATAAATTTATCTCAGCAACTTTTTAAAAAAACAGTTTCCTGATAGATTTGTTCAATGTTCCTCTGGGTATTGTTAGCCTCTCCCTCCTTTTGTTAATTGTGAGACGATGACCATTGTATATGAGTGGCTATGAAGACTGAACTTTTGGGTGGAGAAGTCAGTTATGCCGCCCTTAGCTCAGTTCCCAAAAGGCAAATCTTTATGTAAATGAGGTCAACTAAGGATAATGTTGAAGTTAGATGTGGCTTTCTCCAAGGTAAGGTATAAGGAGTGCTGGGTGCCTCCTCTGTACCCACCCTAGGAAGCAAAGGTGGAGGCAATGGAGGTCCTGTCCCCCAGGACAGGCAGAAAGGGCCCAAAGAATGTTGAGGAAAAGGTTCTGAGAAAGAGTCAAGTTGCTTAGAGAGCTGGGATCAAGGTTGTATTTTTGGAGTCATTTGGGGATGGAAATCGGGATAATGGGTGAGGCAGAAAACTGCCCAAGGCCTTGCTGATGACTCTTGACTTCCAACCAGAAAATCCTCTTGGCTCAAACACATTTTTGGAAATATTCCATTAGGCACAGAGTCTAATGCTTCACTAATTTCCAAATGTTGATTAATAAGCATCCTCTGTAGTTAGAAAGACTGCCTCTGGAGTCAAACTCCTGGCTTCATCACCTATCAGCTGTTTAGTCTTGGAAAAAATATTTCATCTGCATGAGTCTTAATTCCTTTGTCAGCACAAAAAAGATGATACTAACAGTATGCCTAGTGGTGATGTTGTGAAGATGAAATGGATGAGTGCAGAGAAAGCACTTAGAAGAGCATCTGCTCATCTGTTACAGAGAAAGCAAGCCCTTGGTAAACATCTCACTACCTACACATCTGCATGAATTCGTCTAAGCAGATTTCCTTTTTCTAACACTTAGAACAAGGAGGGCCTCATGGGAATGAAAGTGTTGGAGATATTGTGGGAAGAAGTTGATCAAAATGGACTTTGGGGAGCCAAAGAATAAAGTAAGGATTCTACAGGTTGCGAAGAGGCAGTGGGAGAGATCTCCAAAACTAGTTTTTACCTACTTTAGAATGTTCCCTAGTGGAGTAGGAAAATTCATTAAGGGAGAAAGCAGAATAATGGTTACCAGGTCCGAGAGGAGTGGGAAATGGAGAATTATTTTTCAATGGGTACAGAGTTTCTGTTGGATGATTAAAGAACTTCTGGAGACAGATGATGGTGGTGGTTGCATAACATTGTAAATGTACTTCATTTCACTGAAGTTTACACTGAAAAATAGTTAAATGGTAAATTTTGTTATGTATATTTTATCACAATAAAACAGTATTTTTCTAGTATTGTCTTCCTGCTGCACCTTCCAGAGAATAGATATGTTGCCTCTTCTAACTGGGGAAATGAGACATAGGAGAAGGGCATTCCGTGCTCCATCTGTGTCCCTCCAAGGATTACTAACAGGTGCAGACTGGACAAAAAGGGTGGGGCTGCAGCTCCCAGATTAAGCCTAAGGGCCTATGTTTTCCCAGACCTGGGAGAGGCGACCAAACCACGGACCAAAGGACAGGTCTGGCCTTCCAGGAACCCAAGACTTGTTGCTGTGAGGTACTGCTAATCTCCAATTCAGCACCTCTTGCTTATTGCCTCTATTTTCTGATGAAATTTCCTGGAGGTTGGATTGGGGGGCATTTTAGCACAAAGTTATCTGATACAACTTGGAACAACACTGGGAGCATAGTCTTGACAAGACCTTAAATTTCTAACTGTCAAATTTATAATGTTCTGTTTCTCGTGTGTGTGTGGGGTGTGTGTGTGTGTGTGTGTGTGTATGTGTGTGTGTGGTGTGTGTGTGTGTGTGTGTGTGTGGTCTCATTGTGACATCATCTAATAGAGCAGTTTCAAATTGTGGTCACTAGACCAGAAGAATTAGTGTCACCTGGGAACTTGTTAGAACTGAAACTTCCCATGCTCTAAGACCTATTGAATCAGAAAGTCTGTGAGTGAGGCCCAGCACCCTGTTTTAACAAGCCCTTCAGGTGATTTCAATGACTACTAATGTTTGAGAACACTGTTCTTCATTCACAGCTTGCCAATTAATGGAAGCTGTCTACCAAGAAAATGTTATACTTTTTTTCTATGGCATGTACTGAATGGCACTGCTTATTTCCTTATGCACATCATTTCACTGTCAGTGATGAGGCATATTGCTGAATTACATAGGGAGGAACAGTCAGAAGAGTCCCCATGAAAGTATTTTAATTAATCTTCTATAAATTAAATAAAATATTTAATTTAATATCTTATAATGATGTTACAAATGGAAATTATCTGTATGTTACTTGATTGCAAGCTTAAAAAGTCCATTTTCTTTTTTTTTTTGAGACGAAGTTTCACTCTTGTTACCCAGGCTGGAGTGCAATGGTGCGATCTCGGCTTACCACAACCTCTGCCTCCTGGGTTCAGGTAATTCTCCTGCCTCAGCCTCCTGAGTAGCTAGGATTACAGGCACACACCACCGTGCCCAGCTAATTTTTTGTATTTTTAGTAGAGACAGGGTTTCACCATGTTGACCAGGATGGTCTCGATCTCTTGACCTCGTGATCCACCTGCCTCAGCCTCCCAAAGTGCTGGGATTACAGGCAAAAAGACCATTTTCAACAGACCATCGGTGGTGAATGTGTCCTCAGCAGAGCAGGGTATATTTGGAAGACAAGGGAGTAAGGGGAGAAAAGGAATATATTTCTTTCTAAATGCATGAGGCCGAAATAGTGGAGATGATGACAACTGGGAGGTAACAGTAGCCAAACAGAATAGTGAAATAAGTATCAGTGTGTATAGTGTGTCCTGCATAAATATTTGTTGAATAAATGAATAAAAGTATAAAATCTTAGGCATAGTGTCTATGGTTTCAGGGATTTTTTTTTTTAATATTCAGGCATTTGCACTAGTTAGGTATTAGCCCGGATGAGGAATAAAGTCATATTTATTTGTTTTGATGCATATGTTATATACGTCAGTGTTTTCAGTCACGTCCTGTTTCACGTAGGAAAAGATATTTTTCATGTGTAAAAAATATTTTAAAAAAACAATTAAAAAAGTATTTGCTGTTATTCTGTATCTCTTTGTATATATGATCAGCCAAGAATTCACTCACTGACTCAAGTTGTAAATGATACACAATAGCCTGAAGGAGGAAATAATCCATGTCCCGTGGAAGGAAGAAAGACCCAGGAAAAGATAATTGAAGAAAATCTGATGAGTCTGAACAAAATTCCTCTTCCTATGATTATCCAAAAACACCCCAAGTTAATGAAGAGGAGTCAGAAAGGAAGGCAGGGGATATCTTGAGAAAGGACGGTGAATTTTGTCTGACCTCCTATCCAAGACAAACCACTAGGAGGGTGGGAGCATGCTCCAGGTAAGTTTCCAGGATCCTGGAGCAGAAGCCAGCTGAATGCCCCACCCTGTCTCCAGCCTTTACTCCTGGGTGGAACCTGCAGGATAGAAAGGTCCCTGTGTGGAACTGACTGATGTGTGTCTAGACAGATAGGCCTGAGACAGCCTCACAGACCATGTTGACTCCAGCTAAACTGATGAAGATGGAAATGAGATAACAGAGATGGAGAGTAGACAGAATGAAAATATATTTGGAAGTAGGCTATACAAATATGGTCAAGAATGTACTAATATCTTTGTATGTAGAAAAATGTAAGTCCCTGATTTCTAGTACTTGATACTTGCTTAATAAATATCTATGTTGTTTGACTTTATGATGGGATCAATGTTTTGAAGGCTGCCTTGGAAACTTAGCCTATTATCTCATTTTATGAAAAAATGGATTATGAATTCTTAGTAGCTAACTTAGAAATCAAACATTTGCATTAGGATTTATTGTTAGGATAAAGTGACTCCTGGGAAGGATTAGAGATGAAGAACATGAATTTGGAACAAGTCCAACCTACCTGGCTGTAAGAATGTTGTCAATGACAAGTGATATCAAACTTAAACCAAAGTGGCTCAAATAATGGAGAAATTGATTGTTTTCCTTTTAAAAAAAGTTAAAAGTAAGTTGACTCCAGTAAGGAATTTTTTTTTTAATCAGGAAGTCAACAACATCACCAAGAACTAAGGTTTCCTTCATCTTTCTGTATCATCAACTTCAGTATTAGGTTTAGCTTTCTGCTTGAAGCAAGATGGCTGTATTCATTGTAAGCATCAGATGTAGATACAACACCCAGAGGGATAAGACACCCTTTCTATGAAGAGGAAACCTTTTGCCAGCACCCCCATCAGTCTGCCCTTTATGCAATTCTCATTGGCCAGAATCGCATCATATGTCCAAGTCTAAACTCATTAGTTAGTGAACTAGGGAATAATAACTGCTTTAAATAAATTAGCAGTCATCCATCCTGAGCCTGGGGCTGAGGTTGGTGCCCCCTGAATCACCTGGCCTTAAAAAGGAAAGTAAACAATTAGGGAAAAAAATGGGTTCTATTGGTGAGGGAAAAAGAGAAAAATAGACACTAGATAGACTCCGTTTAAGTTTGAACTTGTCTCTGATGCTTAATAATTATATAATCCTAAGCAATTCAATTACTTTCTTTATGGCTTAAATTTTTTAACCTTATAGTGGAAATAATATAAGTATCTAATTTATAGAAATTTTTGAGAATTATATGGAATCATATATAAAAATTGAATATTATGTCTCCTTGTATTTAACTGTAAATTTTCATTATTATTATCATTATTAGAAAAGAATATTTAAAACATCTTTTTAAAATCCAGAAAATATTCATTTATATTACATTGAATCAAAATATCACAAATGGTCAGATTTTATTCAATATATAGAGGTTTTTTGTTAGCCGTTTCTCAAAAGATCTGGTCAGGTTTTTTTTCCCCCTTTTCACTAGTGAGGCTGTTTTTGAAAGTTTGTAGAAAGTAACACCCCACAGATGGACAGAAAACGGGAAAACCAACCAAAAAGTATTGCAACTTTTTCTAAGTGATTTTCACACTCCACCTACAGGGTGAGAACAGCCTACAAACACAACACTCCAAACAGCCACCCCTCCCCACAACTCACACCATAAAAATGGAATTCAGAGAAATCATTACTTGATTTTTAATGATTCACTGAGCTCCAGCAATGTCTTAGCACATTTTCCTCAAACTGATTTCCTCAGGGACTTTTCCAAATGGAAATAATTTGAAGAATACAAGAGCCCATATTTATAAATGCTAAGCAAATGATAAGCAGCTTCCTCCTGTCACACCCTCCTTGTAGTCAGGGTAACTGAGTCATGAGCAGGTCTCTACAGGTGGACTTCGGAACCATGGATAAAATCATAGTATTTCAGAACAAAAAGGGACTGGAGACTTCATCTGGCATGTGAAAAAAACAATGATTAGAAACTAATCATTAGTTGGAGCAAAACTGAGAAAGGAGTTGCTGAATTGCCAGTCAAGGGCTTCCCACCACATCCCACACAAACCCCGATCCAGGTCTCCCTGCTTGTGACGCTAACAGAAACATTTCAGTTTTCACTGCAGAGAGAACACAGTTGTTGTTTGGGAAAGCGCTCTCCTCCATTCTCAGTTCTTTGCTACATGATTTAAATAGAGCTGACCACCTACCTATCTCATGGGATGCTTGACCACTGACCTTGTATATACAACTTCCCAGAACACAATGATTTGTTGAAGGATAAATATGTTACCTAACTAGAGCCAATGAAACACAAGGACGTTTATCAGATCCTCTGGGAAAGAAAACTTTTCTCATTCCTGTTGGATTTGATGGTGTAGGATGTGAAGCTTGGAAATATTGCCACCATCTTCCTACCAGATAAAGCATCAAAAGAGCCATTCCAGAGCAAGCAAAACAGAGAGGTGGACCTGCTGACATCATTTGTGCCCTAGATCAATCTATGTTTATAGGCACCACTAGCCATCAATATTTTGGCCATGAAAGCTAGTAAGTTAATGTTTTACTTAAACTGGGTTGGTTGGTTTCCTTTCACTTACCAATTGAAATATTCATAAAAGCCATTCATTAGCCCAATCTATTTCTCTTTTTCCTCTCTCTTATTCTGACTCTAAATGCCAAAGGAGCACACATGAGTCAGTGCTGTCATGATGTGCAGGTTGTAATGATCAAACATAAAGAGTTTGCTCTCCACATTGTTCCCCAAGTTTAGCAGTTCATTATCAATACGTTGGCCATAATTATTGCAGCACATTTACCCATGCTAAGCAGCTGAGTTTAGCATTGTAAAATCAGAAATCATTGGCATTTCATTTTAAACTCATGTTTTGCTTATTTGAAGACCCTTGGCTGTGCACTAGTTAGCTCCAAGTTCATTTACATTTTCTTTTTTATTCTTTTCTTTTTTGGAGACAGAGGCTTGCTCTCTCACCCAGGCTGGAGTGCAGCAGCATAATCCCAGCTCACTGCAAACTCCGCCTCCCGGGTTCCAGCGATTCTCCTGCCTCAGCCTCCCAAGTAGCTGGGGATACAGGCGTGTGCCACTGTGCTCGGCTAATTTTTATATTTTTGGTAGACACAGGGTCTTACCATGTTGGCCAGGCTGGTCTCGATCTCCTGACCTGGTGATCTGTCCACCTCAGCCTCTCAAAGTGCTGAGATTACAGATGTAAGCCACCATACCTGGCCACATCAACATTTTCAACCAAACATTTCAGCCAAATGTTTGGCTATTTCTCTCTTCCTAGATAACTTCCCAAGGATACTTCTTGATTAGTCTTTCTAGGAAGCATTTTTGCTTTTGTTATGCCAAACATGGTTTTTTAACTTTTCATTTCCAAGCTACAGATACCAGCCTTTCACCCTCAAAACATTGTGAACAAAAGAAACACACAGAAAGAATTCCTCAAGTATATGTCCAAATCAGTAGATTGGCCTATCTCTGTCTTTTTATACTCTAGCAAATTCTGGAAAAATAGTCTCTACTAATTTCTTTGTGAAGCCATTCCACATTAATTCCTCATAGCATCATCTTCTGGCTGGCAGCTTTTCCTCTTTGCTGAAACTCTACTTCAGGGCATCAGGAATTTCCTAACTGATCCAGTGGCTCACCCTGCGGCATTTGATTTACTCTTTTCAGAACCCCTGCTTTCTGCTCATTTGGCACTTCATATTTTTCGTATATGCCTGCTGCTTTGGTGTTTATGCTTTCTAGTCTCCTCTTTGGTAGTTCTGTGCTTTATCTTAAATACTCATATTCTCCTTAACTACCTGCCTGTCCTTAACTACCCTCCTGTTCTACACCTCCAATTTTAGCCCCGCCCTTGACTTCAATTACTAGGATAACATGGTAGCCCGTTTTGATATGGAATTCCAAGAGTTTTTTTAAACCTTAATGGTTGAAAGTGAAAAAACTTTCACATTTGAGAAGTCAAAATATTGGTTTGTTCTACATAGGCTTTATTTTACCTTCAGCGCAGACTCTGTGAGATGGTCTCTGTGAGACGGGCATCAGGCATTAGAATAACTCTTTGTTTTATAAAAAATCTTTTGAATAGATCTTTTAGTTATGCTAAAATAAAGTAAGAGCTCTCCTCTGGTATTTAGAAGACTGAGACAATGAGATTCCAAGAGGCTAAACATCTCCAGAAAGTAATGTGCAAGGTTGTCTTCACCATGAGCACAGCCGCATCACTCTCAGGTTCAGTGTTCTTCAGAAAATTGTCATGTTTTTCCTAAATGTGAATTTAGAGTGCACAGTCTTTCAGCATAGGGGTTGATCCTCAGAGATGAATGAAATTAATTTTGATTGTCCCTTGTCTTTATCTTGGTCATAGAACTTGACGTCCTGATCTCAGGGCAGCATGACATGTCGAAAGGAGTTCTGTAGTGGATCGTAAGCTGGTCTCTGTGAGATGGACTTCAGGCATTAGAGGATGCAGAGACATGCTTGATAAGGGACTTCCGTGGAAGGGCTTAAGTTGTAGATTTTGAAAGCATCTATCACTAATGCCTTACAGCAATAATAGCTGAGTTTACCTTCAGTTTGGAGAACAGGAGGAAGAGATTGAGCTCATGCTTGGGAGCCTGGCTGTAGATAGCTGGACTTAAGGAAAAAAAACAGGTAAAAAGGAAAAAATGCAAAGGAACAATTCATCAGTTTGGAGCCAGAGAGCTGGTTGCAGGACAGACTGGCAAAATAAGTAAACACTCACTGGGCATTCTCAAGAACTTTAGGACGGAGAACATATTCAAATAGCAAAGGCGCTTCAGCTATTGAAGGTTAGCATCAAAGTAAAGGTACTTAAAAAATCTGAGACTCTTGAGTTGTAATTTACATCTCTAATTGGCACTATATTTCTGAATTTCCATGCACATATATCTAGCATATTCCAGACATATTTTATCTTTAGTTCTATTGTTAGAAGCCATGTCTTCAAGAATAGGCAGGAAGTGCTTTACCAGAGAACAAACTCATTAGCACTCAAAAATTCCTGCAAGTCTAGAAGTCTGGACATATCTGGTTTGGAAGTCTGACTCTGTATAAATTCTTACCCCATGTTACTCCCTCTGATTATGAGTTACTGCTGCTATTTGATGTTTCCTCCTGGTAATCTGTCAGTGTTGCTTGGGTCTCTCTCTCTCAGTCTCTCTATTTCCTGTTTGAGTATTTGTTCTTGTGCCTAGGTTTGTCTTCACAATTCCAGACCCATTTCTAGCCACCAGCTGCCTGCACAATTTTGCTCCTGATTCTGATTACCAATGTGCCTGGTATTCAGTTCAGGTACTCAATAGGTATTTGTCAAGTGAGTGAAGATTCCTTGGAAAGTCCCTCTACTCAGTGATTTCAAGGGTCTTAGCCTCTAATGTACCCTGAATGTCACTCAATTTCTTTCTACCAGACTAATTTCTTAAAGTACTGATTGACATCAATGCAGTATCTATCCCCAAATTAAAGATCCTTAGATTTAGTAAGACACAAAAGCAAACTGAGGATGTTTTTACAGAGATAATTTGACTCTGTATTAAGGGAAAGGCACTCTTATCCATCATTTTATGATTTCATTCCTTGCTAACCAGCATCCACCTGTTTTCATTTTCTCAGGATTAAAAACTGCTCTCAGGGAAATATTTGATACCTTCATTAGAAAATGTAAATCATATACTTTCATATGTTATGTATCCCAGAGTTATTTGCATTTTACTCATACTTAAATAAAATTTTTATTTAAAATAGAAATATTTTGTTATTACTTAAACTTTAAGTAAAATTCAACTACTCTGTTAGGCGTTGTGATACATTTAATTCTCATGTCAACTCTATTAAGTGAATATTGTCCTTACTCCTATTTTGTAGATGATAAAGCCAGGGGTGTTAAGTAACTTCCTTAAAGAAAGAGAGTATTAAGTAGAGAATCCAGACTTTGAACAACCTACTATTTCTGGATCTGGAGTCTATGCTCTAACCATGATAGTTATGAAGCAGACTGGTTCATGTTAACCAAAGAAAGTTAGAAATTATGTTTTAGGAGGTATTAGTAAGCAGATATGCATCTTAAAAGTATACCTCTCAGACAGCTCCTGCCCTGATATTCATGAGGCCAAAGATGCTACTTTGTTTGGCAATATCCCAATCCAAGTAAGGACAATTGAACAGATTTTTTAGGCCACATGTTTCTGGATTGAAGTTGTGTAAGTTTGAAAAACAATAGCCTCTTAGAGACACATCTGAACACCACACTCATAAAGTATTGGCATTTGCATTTGAAAATGTCTTAGAAAATCCAACAGTCATAATATTCATTAAGGTATTACGCTATAATCTCCACTAAGAGTCAGAATTCAGAAATTGTTTTTGTTTTTCTCGGCAAAGCCATCTTTAAAGGGACATTTTTGATTTGATTGCTTTCTTAACTGAAATTCTGCAGTCATTAAGGCTCTGTGTGTGTGTGTGTTTTAAACCAATTAATAATTTGTGTTTTATCCTGCTTTATTTTGTGTTGACTTGTTTTCTTTCAGTCCAGCCCAACTTTAAAACAATACTTCTCTGGAATACTCACGGAATAATTTTTTTCTAGAAAGAGAATTATCTATCAAAAAACACTTTAGAAGTCAAAAGGTTTTTAAAGTTTAAAAGCAGCTAAACGCTTCCTGGACCTGACTCCTTTTACATAACCTCCGTGTTACTGATAGTTTTAAGGGAAATGATACTTTAATAATTGTATAGACATCTCAACAGAAACATCCTCAGTTTACTGCTGTGTGTCTTACTAAGTATGTAAAAAATCAAACCACATGAATTATTATTGCTCCAAAAATTCTTAAGCTGATATTTTGATCATAAAATCACAGCTCTTAGAAGATTTATAAGAGGTAAACTTAGGTTTGACCTGTGGTATGATGGTAAATGTTTAACAATAGACTTTCCAGAAAGAATAAAGTCTGATTTGTAGCATAATATTTTTGATGGGTGTGAACACTCCCACTGTAGCTGATTTCAAGCTAGCCACATGAAATTACTGAAGGCAGAATTGGAAAGAGATGCAACACAATGAGTACACCACTGAGGCTGATGATCCTGACAACCTGTGCACTTTCATCAAACTTCCAGTGTCTTTGAAATCACCTTTTTATCAAATGTTAGAAAAGGGATGATGATGGGAACTGCGCTTCATAGCCCAGGCCCTAGAGTCAAACTGCCAAGGCCTTAATCCAACTCTTCAACTCCTGTCTTCCCTTTGGTAAGCTATTTAACTTTGCTGTGATTTAAGCTTTCTCATATACAAAATGGTAATAATAGAGTTTCTGTCTTACAGGACTTTTATGATGTTTAAATAAAATGGTACATATAAAATGCGTAGAAGATTTTTTGGCACATAGTAGGCCCTTCGTTCGTGTTAGCTACAGGATTTACAAGTCCAGCTATCAGAATGTTTTATATGTTGTCATCTAAATCTTTCAAAGGTCATTAAAAACCATTCTGTTTTATAGGAATACTCTGAGAAGAGCCAAGTATAGAGGAAGGAGTACTAAGTAAGAAGTCACGGGTTAGGTTTTAGTCCCAGTTTTGCCAACGCTTCCATCCATGACATCTGTTAAATCATTTTCCTTCTAAGAGCTTTAATTCTCTCATTAGTAAGATGTAGAAAGTAATAATCATCCTGCCAATCACATAGGATTGTGGTGAGACTAATATGAGATAATGAAACTAAGAGCCCTTTGAAGATGATACAAATGTGGGATATTATTATTAATCCAATTTAAAAATTATAATGCCATGGAAGCATTATAATAAAATAATAAAAGTTTGGAGTAAATATTAGGAATAATGTGGCATTAAGAATGGGATGTTTTGTTATAAGAAGGAAAAAAAGAAATTAATTCTTACCACGAAACAGGGCAGCATTGTGTTCAACCTCTTTTTCCCGCAAAAGAGCAATTTTCAAATGAAAGCGAGCTATACTTTAGGTATAACATACATTTAAATGAGTTAGGGATCATAGGGAACTAAGTTAGCAAATATCCATGGAGTCAAACTTTTCAGAGAACGGAAATGTATCCAAAAATGAACAAATAAATAAAGCATATAATTATCAAGTGAAAGACAGGTCACTTAGGCAAACCAGGTAGTAATAAGTCATTCGAAGATGAATAATGTAGATCTTCAAATAGTTCTTTGGTTCTTAAGTTTTATAGATAAATAGAAAAGAAAATATCTGGTCAAGGACAGATTGAAGAAATATTAAACCTGTTAAGTTCAGTCATCTCAAGAACAGTAAGAGCACACGTAAAAAGGAGGGAGCAAGGGAATAACATCAGGTATTTTTAATATTTGTACTTTGGATTCTGTTTACTTAGAAGAATCATGTAAATTCATATACATTCAGTGAACATTCACCAAGAAAACAATTCTGGATAGAATTTACAATCTAAAAATATGCCCATGTTATTGTCTCTCTCTCTCTCTCTCTCTCTCTCTCTCTCTCTCTTTCTTTCTTTCCACCCAGATTGGAGTGCAGTGGCGCAATCTCAGCTCATTGCAACCTTGACCTTCCAGGCTCAAATGATCCTGCCACCTCAGCCTCCCAAGTAGCTGGGATTACAGACACACGCCACCATGCCCATCTAATTTTTATGTTTTCTTGTAGAGCTGAGGTTTTGCTATGTTGCACAGGCTAGTCTTGAACTTCTAGGCTCAAAAGTGATCTGCCCACTTCAGCCTCCCAAAGTGCTAGGATTATAGGTGTGAGTCACTGTGCTCAGCCTGTTTTCTTTTCCTTAAATAATGTCTCCAAGCTATGCTTTAGTAGAGGAGTTTCATTCTGAGGACAAAAAAAGAATCATTTGTGCAACAAAGCTCTCACTATGGCCTCTTTTGCCAGCTATTAGTAAATATTCTCATTGTTAAATATTTAAAAAATGAGAATACAATAAAGGAATACTTTTAAGTTTCCTTGTTCAATGAAAAAAAGCAGAATGAAAAACCGTTTATGTAGTATACTCCCTTCCATGAAAGGAGGAGAGAAAAATACAAATAAAAATGTGTAATAAATCACAGGAAAGACATATAAGAAATTTATGAGAAACAGAGTAGACCAACCAGGCATGTGAATTTTTTACTTATTAAACAATGTGTGTGTGCGTGTGTGTGTGTGTGTGTGTGTGTGTCGGCATGCCTGTGAAGTTCAATACAGATAGGTAAATAAAAACTAGTGTTATGTAGTTGTCCATCTGGTTTTACATTGCTCATGTTCCCCAAGTTTAGGCCTGGCACAGGCACGGATACCTGCAGAGAGTGAAAAGGGCCTAGTGGATGCCCTCACCTCCATGTTCCCAATCACTTTGCTGCTTCAGGTTGTTCAGCAATGCGGTGGGAGAGGGAGGAAATGACTAGCTAGACTGGTGGTTTTGGTGTCATCTATGTGACAAATGTCCAAATGCTGCCTATTTTTTTCCCCTGGGAACCATTTGTGTGTCCTTCAGAGACAACTTGCTAACACCAAGGGAGTACTTTGAACATATATTTTTTAATATTTTAGGTTATTTTTTATAATTCCTATCCTAGCTCTTATGCCATCATTCACTCTATGCAGCCTCTTTTTCACTGACTTAAGTACTTTCGGTACTTTAAGAGACCTCTATTCTACCTGCTTTGTAGCTTTGAAAAAAATTAGCACCTTTTCCATATCAAACTCTGGAAATGTATGCCTCTCTTCCCACAGGTTCTCTCTTACCTCTGAATTCACAGGTAGACCTAATTAGCCTGTCACTTTTATCCTTTTTGAGAAAAGAAATAGGAACCAGATATCTTTGAACACCAAGATACACTGGTAACATCTGGATTTGGCAAATATCCTCCAGGGGTGAAAGGCCTCTTTGAGAGTCACAGCATTAAGCTGGTAGCCCTCTTCAAATAAGTCCCCTTTCCTTACTACTGAGAATTATGAGGCTAGTTTTGGATAATCAAAAACACACATTTGGGACTGCCCCTTAGCAATCCCTGTATAGAGGGCCTGATAGACATATCTCATGAGAATGTTGGGCATGTAACACCCATTTTCCTAAAGGGACTCTGAAATTTGAGATAATAGGGAAAATCCTTACATCAGTGAATATCAATATAAGCCTACATATATCTCTGACATTTAAAAATCTGATCCCAAGGGGAGTGAGGGTAAGGGAAGAGATTTTTTTTTCATTTTATAACTTTAGTGCTTGACTATTTTATGATATTCAAGCATTTGAATTAAAACATGTATTAATTTTAGAGAATCACAGTCCAGTCAATTAGCTACATGAAGAAGAACCTTTCATATTTTAATGAGACTTGATTTCAGTTTCATATGAAGATACGCTAAATTCTGGTTTGAGATAAAGGAGGTTCAAGAAAGAGGAACAGAGGGGAATGAGACAAAGAAGATAAAAGAGAGGAAGGTTAAAACTTACCTTGTTTCATCGATATAAACTGCTTCCAGCACAGATGCTGCATATTCAATATTCTTCTTCAAGTCAATCACGTTAACGTCACCTCTTTCCAGCTGCTTCACTAAGCATCTTAGTCTATGTCAAAAAACAGCCAAAGAGAGAGAAACAGAAAGGAATTTATTGTAACTACATGGAAAATAGGACAGTATTAAATACACTAAGAGTTTTACCATAGCTGTTTCCAAATCAACAAAGAGCAATATTTTCAGATTCTTTGACATAATTAAGACCAATCTTTATTATGTAAGAAATTATTAGACATTATATTCAGCTCTCAATAATATTAAGAGTATAGGTAGCTAGTTTAAGTGCAATATTTCAGAGATAGTCTTCCTGAAAATTCAAGACAATATAGACATTTTCAGAAAAGTATATTCCTATAATTTATTCCATGGCTTTTCTGCTTTTTCAGTGTTGACACTAGGAGAATATTCAAAGGATACTCCTATTAATTCACAATTGCAAAAATATGTAAGCAACCTAAGTGCCCATTGACCAATGCATGGGTAAAGAAAATGTGAGATACACACACACACACACACACACACCAAGGGATACTACTAAGCCATAAAAAGGAATAAAATAGTGTATTTTTCAGCAACTTGGATGGAGCTGGAGGCCATTATTCTAAGTGAAGTAAATCAGGAATGGAAAGTCAAATATTGTATGTTCTCACTTAAGTAGGAGCTAAACTGTGAGAATGCAAAGGCATCAGAATAATATAATGGACTTTGCAGACTCACAGAGGAAGGGTGGGAGGGTGTGTGGGATGCAATATTACATACTGGGTACAGTGTACACTGCTCGAGTGATGGGTGCACAAAAATTCCAGAAATCATCACTAAACAACTGATTCATGTAACCAGAAATCACCTGTACCACCCAAAAAACTATTGAAATAAATAAATAATTGAAAAATAAAATTAAACAACTTCATAAAATAAACAACAAAAAAGAGTGATCTTCTGACTCCTAAATTAGCTATTATTTACTGTATAAAGCAATAAAGATAAAGACGAAAGGCAAAAGTTCCTTAGAAGGCTAATTGAGACAAGAAAAAATGCAAGTGTGTGCCCTTAGTGTACTTCCTGCACTCGTTTTTAATTTCAGGCAAATGTGAAAATATTTTCTCATATTTGAGTCTTTAGGTTGATGTGTCCCAATGCTGTGAGGAATTTTAAAGCATAGGACTCAGCTAGATTCCTGAATTACAGAAACCATGGGATAATTTATGTTATTATGTTAAGCCCCAAGCCTTCTGATAACTGTTATACAGCAATAGATAGCTAATAAAGTAAGGTGATAAAAATTACCTTAAGTTTGTAATAGCTTTGGCAACTTCGAGGCATTAAATTGTCAGCCACGTGTTCCTAAAGATATTGCCCTTCACCAAGTACAAGAGGAACATACTCTCTGCATACTATAGATAAGCAACATAAAGACTAACCAAGTACAAGAGGAACATACTCTCTGCATACTATAGATAAGCAATATAAAGACTACTTGTCTATTTTCCTAAGTCATCAGACAGAATTTAGTTCCATTATATTCAAAGGTATTGCAAAACAGAGAGTAGAGTGCAGCTACTTTTAGGCACTCCCACAGAAATAACTTAGCAGATTTTTAGCCATTTATTTTGGATCATTTCCAACGCCCAGGGTGAAGATACAAAGGCAAGTCAGAATTTCAGCAAAGCTATTTGACATTCCTCCACCCATAAGAAATAGTTCATTTCTCTATGAGAAAAAAGACACACCTAGATGATAACTTCTTATTCAGGAAGCTGTAAGCAATTACTTTTTTGTGCCATTTACTTTGTATAATAAAATATCAGCAGGCAACAGCATTGAAAAATAAATTGTATGCACCAATAAATACATCCTATTAATATAGAATAAGCAAAACAAAGCACAACAAAAATACAACTGAAACAGGTTACTTAGAAAGGAAGTAATCTTAAGCCTGGCTATAAGTCTTGTCTGAAACACTGAATGTGATGATAACAGATCAAGATATAGAGGATTTTGAGATTTCTGTCATGCTTATGACCCAAGAACATTATTCTTCATCAAATTATCCTTTATTTATTAAAATAAAAGAAAAAAATTTTGGTTTTGTTTTTTCCCTTGGTTCAGCAATGGCTTACAAATATACTATCATATGTCTTTCTTGTGAAAATTACTTGAATACAGCTTGGTTCTACTTGGTTGTGTGATATTGTTTAAAACAATAAATACTTAAAATGGTTGCCTTTCCTTTTTCCTGAAAAACTGCATTCTATTTTTGTGTGTTAGCGATTTTCCCACTAAAAATACTACATTTTCTAACCTCTCTTGAAATTAGGTGTGGTCACATGACTAAATTCTTGCCAGGGCTGTGCATGGAGGTTGTTGGGTGACACTTTCACAACAGTTCTTTGGAGAGAGCTAGCTGCGCTGGAAGGAGTTCTCTTGCATCCTTGCCTGTTCTTTACTGCCTGGAATGCAGTGGAACTGTCTAAAGGTTCAGTAGCCACCTGGGAACATGAAATGACTTGGCAAAAGAAAGTGTGTACCACACGCTAAGAATGGTAGAAAAGAAAAATGGAAGTGGTCTGGATATTATGTTGTGGGCCCACCTGAATGAAATTGCCCATCTCTGGACTTGTTTCTGATGCAAGAACAACAAAAATTGCATTTAAGCCACGATTATTTTATAATTTCTTTTATATGCAGATGAAGCAAAAATACACTGGTAAATGAATAGAGAATGAATCAAAATAAGGTACTAAAGAATGGAGAAATCATCATTATCAAATGGGGTGATGACTCCCTGTGAGACCATTGACAAGTGCATTTCCTAACTCACAACAGCCCGTGGTTGTTCTTAGGAGAATCATCCCATCTGCAACTATGACTGATAAGACTTGTGATAGTCAAGAGGCTGTAATGCTTGCACGATGAACATGCCCTTTCACATAGAGATCTCAATGTGGTTTAAAAATAAAATATTATGAATTATGTCTTGATATTCATAATTAGGTATATAAACCTATAATTCGACATAAAATTTCCACTTGGGAAAAACACTTCAGTAAGGTTTACCACCCAACTAGAAAATGTAATCACACATAGTTATAACTCAGTAAAACCATATCCCCTCATACACACATACACACACACACGCCTAAATTCACTATGCCAACCCAAAAAGACTGGATAGGAATGTATATTGGGGGCTTACCAGGACTCGTTTTTTGTCCTTTGCTTGTTGCACTACATTTTCACTAGTGAGTGCACATTTCCATTTACATAAAAAGGAAAACCTTTATATTGTAAAAATATTATTTATAACTAGAACATCAGCTTAATGGAATAATTTATATCATTACTGTCCTAACTGTAATCATTTATATCATTACTATCCTAATTGCAAGTGTGCTTTTGTAATCAAATTATATATACAATAATCCTCAACAATCTTATTTCAGCTATTATTTTACTTTCTTCCTAGATAATACAAGGTCAAACATCTGCATAATTTTCAAATAATCATATATTCTATACTGGTAGGTTCCAAAATGTTAAGGCTTTATTATATATATCTGTACAAATTTATCTCTGTTTTTAAGAAGATAATCACATCCTATTTACCTAATTCTTAAGCCATCCAATAGGCAAATTCTCAGAGCTGAAAATAAAGTATTTTATGCACAGAGCCATGTGCATAAAACATACAAGTTCCCTTAATTTAGTGAAAACTTTTTAATAATGATTTTGCTTGTTTCATCAATCTGTGTGGGCAAGCTGAGTAGAAAACAATGTTCTTAATTTCTGGCATAGATAAGTTGTTCTGGTGCCCAAAGCTTAGGGTGGGGGCCTGTTACTGATGTCCAATTTTCTGACCCATTAAATCGTGGATGAGGACTCTACTGGCTACTGTGTTTGGTAGCAAAACAAGTTAACAGCTGTTGTATCAAACAGTATAGACAACCTTGCTAACAAGGTGCTAAAAACCCAGTTTAGTTAAATAAATAATTATTGGGTGTCTATCACTACATCTGGGGCTGTGTAAAAGAATATATATCTAGATATAGTTATTAGTACATATATAAGAATATATATGTATATATAAATACATAAATAAGGATATATACATACATATATAGTGTATAATGCATGGGAACCTGTGTGTGCACCACAATACCTTCTTTAAGGTAGTTGCAATCTCTGAGGGTTGTATGACATGCAAACAATGTGGTCAAATGTTAAACTGTAGTTATTTCCCATTGCTTCTTTTATGCACATCCTAATTTCTAAGCAAACTGGTTTAGTCACTGTTCCTCAAAAACCCTCACATCATCTTACATTCAAGTCCTTCTCTCTTACTGAAATCTCTTTCTCCCACCTTCCTACCATCTGTAACTGCCTAATCATATTTGGTTACCAGGCATATCTGGGATGCTACCAGTCTTGTAAGTCCTTTGAAGATGCCTGTCCATTGTGATCGCTGCCTACATAGAAACTAAAACAAATTTTATTCACCTCTCATTGACAGTATTTGCATTTCTCTGACTTTCCTTATAATTTCAATTTCTTGTATATGATGTTTTCCCAATTGGTCTCTCATCAAATAAAAAATTTTCAGGTATGCAAATAAACAGAAAAATTCACCCATGATGAGGATAAAAATAAATGAGTTTAAATTGACCCAAATATAACAAAGATGATAGAATTTGCAGACAAAAATGTTGACTGTTATTATAAAATCAAAATAATATAAACAACATTAGACCAATAAATTTAATAACTTGGATAAAATAAATTATTTTCTTTAAAAACACAAACTACCAAATATCAAAAAGAAACAAATAAATGAAATTTGTAGCTAAAACTCCTTCATATAAGAAAACTTCTGGCCCAAAAGACTTTACTAAAAAACATTTAAAGTTGTAATAATATCTATACATACTTTTCCAGAAAATTGCCCAATCATAAATACTTCCCAACTCATTCTAGATGACCAAATCACTTTTATAACAAAACTAGATGCAATCATTGAGGAGGAGGAGAATTCTATTCATATAACATTTTAGAAAAGGCAAACAATCCTAATAGTGACAGAAAGCAGATGGTAGTTGTTTGGGAATGGAGAAAGTGAGAATCAGGGAGGAAGAGGTACAAGGAAATTTTTGACAGTAATGGATAATGTTAATATTTTTGTTATGGTTTCATAAGTGTATACCTGTGTCTGCACTTATCAAATTGCAAATTACAAACTAAAATTTGTAATCAGTTATTTGAGAAAGAAAAAGGCTATGAGCTAAATAGATGCTATTGTTATATACCTTCATTTTTCATCAATTTTATTAAAATATTTAGAATTCTAAGTTACATTATCAAAGACATGAAAAAAAATCTACAGCATCGTTAAGCTCCTAATGATCTTTTTCCAAAGAGGATGACACAAATCTTTCATAATACATAAGACTTTAAAAATCAGCCCAAAAGCATGTGCTAAGCACACTTTGATCTGGCTGGTTTTTAAAGGGACTTCCTTAACTTTTAATGATCAGGACACTTAAAAGAAGACAGAAACCAAAATAGCAATACCATCTTTGAAAGCAATTAATTGGCTCTGTGATTAAATCAAGCAATTGCAGAAGACAAATAATTTCTACTTTTGAACAAAGAGTACTGAGTTGTAGAGAATTATTGAGTCTTTTTATTCAAATACAGAACTGCTACATTCCAAATGAAATTACTCAATGTAAAATGATGCAGTTTTTATAATCAAGTACTCTGAATACTTTCTAAGTTATGGTTACATAACCCAATCTTGCAAAATGACTACCTACATAACTAACAATATTCTCATATGGAAAAATCTTGTGTGTCTACACATGTCTTTTTAAATTTTAGGATATAAAATTCACAGGATATCCCTCATGTGACAGAGCATGAATAACAATGATTAAATAAAAAAAAATTATTAGAATGATTTATAATTATTACATTACTATCAATGTTCCCATTTGTGATATGATTAAAATACAAAAGTGAGAATGATATGGTTATAAGAAATCCATACTAAGAATCAAAAGAGCTAAGGTTAAAACAAATTATATACATATAATATATATTAACATTAAAATCTGCCATAAGCAGAAGTGCATGAAATTGCATAAATAGAAACTGTCAGAACAGAAGCAACTGTGTCATTTTCAGTAAATCCTGCTTGACTCTAAAACAATAAAAAATTGATAATAAAATCCATTAAATAATGAAGTCCTATCTATTCTGCTAGTCAATGCTCAGGAAATTAAACCTTAACCTTAGTCAAAATGCCGGGCTTAAGGATTTAAAGACTTTTCCAGTGTTTTTTTAATATATGCAAATATAACTGTAAAGCTCCATGATACCTTTATTTTATAGGATAAATAATTCCCCAAATAATTTCTATAATCGAACAAAATGAAAACAAATGGGACAATGGCATAATGTACAGCATGAGGACTACAGTTAATAATACTGTATTATATACTGGAAGTTTGCCAAGAGAATAGACTTTTAGGTACTTTTACCACCAAATAAAACCATAAAAAGCTATTTATATGAGATGATGGATATGTTAATTTCCTTGAGTGTACTAATCACTTGACTGTATATGTATATAAAACATCATGTTGGTCTATCTTCAATATATATAACAAAAAATAGTATGGCAAACAGTATTACTTTTAAAAATGTGTTTATAGTCTACGTTTAAAGGAGCAAAATAATCCCATTGTGGCAGAGAATATGTGATTGAAAAATTGTTTTAAGTAAAAAGGAATATATAATTGTTCTCTCTCTTCCCCAAGGAGTCACAATATAGGTAAATTATTTATTTCAAAAGGCATTAACTTTTTTCTACAATAATGGACATTATGTAATTTCCAGTTTGTTGAAGAGTTCCTTATAGGTACAGAAAGGTAAACATTCAGAGTTAGGCATGCTTTCAAGATCAATTTGTTTCTCCTTGAAGATAAGAAAACAGTTAGATCATATCAACTCTAAACAAGGAAGCAATCAAGTGTTCTTGTGTTACCCATCTGAAATAACTGAGTCAGAGAATTTGTGGCATATATTTTTTTAGTTGTTTAAAAAGAAATAGACAAAAGATTTGCTTTAAATCCTGGTAGATTAAAAAATTTCTTTATTGATGCTCACCACTGAAACATTAATATGACTTAATAAATTGATATAGAGACCGGTGAGACTGGGCGCCTTCAGGGTGATATGGCTATAGACAAAAAGAACCATTAAGAAAAAACAAAAAACTCTGAGAAAAGAGATTGATCCACGATGCAAAATCATGCAACTTTTTAAATGGAATAAATGGTGATGAAAGAACTTTTGGAAATTAACACTAATAACATGAAAACGTCAACAGAAAGGATAGTGGGAAAAGTCTAATTTCTATCCCAGGAAGTGGACAAAAAGACAGCAAGACAGTTACTGGAACAATAAAGAAAAAAATTAGAGTCTTCTCTTTTGAGAAGATTAGAGTAAGGAGTTGATGAAGTTAATGTACAAGAGTTATTTCCTCTTTACATATATCCTCTTGCACTATTACCATGTGGATGTCCATGAAGTCCGAAACGGATAAATCAAGAAACAGTAAAATCATATTATTTGGAAATATAAATCTTCCTCCAAAAGACAGAATGACTAAAAGAGCTAAAACATTGTGATTATTTACTTTTGGGGAATTGACCAATGTCTTTTGATAATAATAAAAAGAATTTTAATGATATAGTTCTCTGTTTGAGTAAAATGTCCAAGTCACAAGGTAAGTGACTTAACTTAGAAGTCAGGTTCTTTACTTGGTAGTTTTGGAATCACTGACCGTGACAAATTTAAATGACTGAAAAATAACAAGATGTCAAATTAACCTTGAATTTAAAGTAAAAAAGATTTTGAAAGGCTGTAAAGATTTCAAAGTTGATAGTGATGTTGAGATACAGTTCTAGGTTCTTTTAGGCACATGGTAAAGCCAAGGGTAAAAGAAAAAATAAATTTAACATTTTATATATATATCACACATATATACACAAACACACATATATATATACACACACACATCTTTGGTCACATATATCACGCTCATGTACTAAACTAACTGAAAATATACACATATTTCAGGTTTGAGGCAGATATAGAGAAGAAAATATTTTAAAAAAAGAAAATATATATTAAGTGAACAGAGAGAAAAAATGACAAAATGAACTATGATGGCTTAATTTATATTCTTTTTGCAAAATCAGAAGAAAGAAAGAAGTGTATTGACTACTTTTACAAAAATCAAATTAAATTGTAGCTTAGAGAAATGAAAGTAAGTAGATAAAAGGTTGGCTGGGCAAAGAGTTGTGAGATTTGGGTGCTCCTGAAGCAGTAAGCGGGTGAAAACCAGTCAAGTCTATTACTATTTGGCTGAGCAAGGCAATCTTAGCACCAGTTCCATAAAAAATAACAAAGGAATGGTTTAAAGTGGTATATTAGACCAATTGGGCTGCTGTAACAAGATACCATATGCTGGGTGGCTTATAAACAAGAGAAATTTCTTTCTCCAGTTCTGGAGGCTGGAAAATCCATGACTGAGGTGTTGGCATAATTCAATGCCTGGTGAGAGCCTTCTTCACACTGCATAGATGGCTATCTTCTCACTATAACCTCACAAGGAGCAAACCAGCTCTCTGGGGCCTCTTTTATAAAGAAACAAATCCCATTTACAAGGGCTCTGCCCTCATGATCTAATCACCTCCCCAAGGCCCAGCCTCCTACCTTGGAAGGATTTGAATTTCAACCTATGAATTTTGGGGTGAAACAAATATATCAAATTGCTTGGGATATTTATTCTTAATTAATTCAGTACCATGTACCAACACACTTCAAAAATGCACTAGCAGAGAAGGAAATGTTTTAAAAATAGATTTTTAGACAAACATGCATACAAAAAAAAAACCACAGAAAGAAAAGTCAACATGATATTTTTCCAATTACAATAGATTACACAACACAAAAATATCTAAAACCAGAAATATTTCCATGGCAGATACTATTGGAGAGCAGAGAAGTCCTTCTATTACTCTTGATACTCAGTGATAGGAAAATCAAATCATTTGAAAAAGAGTCTCTCGAAAGACCAGTTTTTTTGGAGATGCAATTTGTGGCATAAAAAGCAATCAAATTGAGTTAAAAGAATTGATTGTGAAGATTGTTATATGAATTATAAAAAATATTTTAGACTCTAATTTGATCGATTCGCTCTCTTTTCCTCTCTGCTTTCTTTCATGTATGTAGGAATACCTAAGTTTCAAGACAAAACTAAAACTGGATGACAAAAAACCCATGTTTGATTTTTACAGAATTTCCCTTGCTTCTATAGAAATGTGGCTTTCATAGCCATAATCTCTCAGGACCATTGTAAATACTTCTTTCCTTATGATGTATTTGGAGCATTGTATTGCCATTGACAGAAGCAGTTTTGAGAATGCATCATCACTGGCATAAACTTCTGAGTTGCTTAGCAAAGCTTAACAACAGGAATAAAAAATAAAACACTCTAAATAGACCCGGAAGGCCGCTGGTGCCCTTGCCTCGCCGCCGCGAGCAGCGCACCCAGCCCCGCAGTCGCCCGCCCGGTTCCCGGCAGCGGCGCAGTCCATGCGGCTAGGAGCGGAGGCTGGGAGCCGAGGCTGGGAGCGGGTGGTGGGCGCGGCGGCCCGGGCCCGGGCAGTGATTGGCCGCCTGCTGGCCGCGGCTCAGGCCCGGGCGGCGGGCGGCGGGCGGCGTACGCAGGCGGGAGCCCGCTGCCAGGGAGCCGAGAAGATGCTGCTGTCCCTGGTGCTCCACACGTACTCCATGCGCTACCTGCTGCCCAGCGTCGTGTTCCTGGGCACAGCGCCCACCTACGTGCTGGCTTGGGGGGGTCTGGCGGCTGCTCTCCGCCTTCCTGCCCTCCCGCTTCTACCAGGCGCTGGACGATCGGCTCTACTGCGTCTACCAGAGCATGGTGCTCTTCTTCTTCCGGGGTCCAGTTGACTGGATTGTTGCCGACATCTTGGCCATAAGGCAGAATGCGCTTGGACACGTGCGCTACGTGCTGAAAGATGGGTTAAAATGGCTGCCATTGTATCGGTGTTATTTTTCTCAGCATGGAGGCATCTATGTAAAGCAAAGTGCCAAATTTAATGAGAAAGAGATGAGAAACAAGCTGCAGAGCTACGTGGACGCAGGAACTCCAATGTATCTTGTGATTTTTCCAGAAGGTACAAGGTATAATCCAGAACAAACAAAAGTCATTTCATCTAGTCAGGCATTTGCTGCCCAACGTGGCCTTCCAGTATTGAAGTATGTGCTAACACCACGGATAAAGGCAAATCACGTTGCTTTTGATTGCATGAAGAAGTATTTAGATGCAATTTATGATGTTACAGTGGTTTACGAAGGGAAGGACGATGGAGGGCAGCAAAGAGAGGCACCGACCATGATGGAATTTCTCTGCAAAGAATCTCCAAAAATTCATATTCACATTGATCATATTGACAAAAAAGATGTCCCGGAAGAACAAGAACGTATGAGAAGATGGCTGCATGAACGTTTCGAAATCAAAGACAAGATGCTTATAGAATTTTATGAGTCATCAGATCCAGAAAGAAAAACAGATTTCCTGGGAAAAGTGTTCATTCCAAGTTAAGTATGACAAAGACTTTACCATCAATGTTGATCTTAAGTGGCTTGACTACAGGCATGCTTATGACCGAGGCTGGAAGGAAGCTGTATGTGAACACGTGGATATAGGGAACCCTACTTGGCTGCCTGTGGATTACTATCAAACAATTAACAAGTAGCTGTCTCCAGACAGTGGGATGTGCTACATTGCCTATTTTTGGCAGCTGCACATGACATCAAATTGTTTGCTGAATTTAATAAGGAGTGTAAATAAAGCCTTGTTGGTTGAACATTGGATATAATAGAAATTGTGACGAAAGCTGATATGCAATGGTCTTGGGCAAACAAACATGGTGATACCACTTTAGCACTGGGGCTGCTGGAAGGGTAAAAGCTAAATGGAGTTTCTCCTGCTCTTTCAATTTCCCATGCGCTAATGACAACTTCAGAAGGCTAGGAGGACTGTGTATTTTGTAAGTCAGATGGCTGCATTTTTGAGCATTAATTAGCAGCATATTTCACTCTGTTATTTTCAATTTATTACCATTTGACAGCTCCAAACTCTTATATTAAAGTACTTAGTATCTTGCAGCTAGGTAATATTTCATGTTTTGCTTAATTTCTACAAGTCAGTGAAAGAAACTGTATTTAAGAAGTGTCAGCTGGGCGCAGTGGCTCATGCCTGTAATCCCAGGGCTTTGGGAGGCCAAGTCGGGCAGATTACCTGAGGTCAGGAGTTCAAGACCAGCCTGACCAACATGGAGAAATCCTGTCTCTACTAAAAATACAAAATCAGCTGGGCTTTGTGGCACATGCCTATAATCCCAGCTACTTGGGAAGCTGAGACAGGAGAATTGCTTAAACTTGGGAGACAGAGGTTGCGGTGAGCCAAAATCGTGCCGTTGCACTCCAGCCTAGGCAACAAGAGTGAAACTCTGTCTCAAACACAAAAAAGAAAAAAGAAAAAAGAAGTGTCAAGATGTTAAACGGAAAGGGTAAAAAATATTTGTGGGAAAAGCTCTGTTTAGCACATGATTTTCTTGTATTGCATTATTAGCTGATTTTACTCATATTTGCAAAATAATTAAATTTCTAATATCTATTGAAATTGCTTAATTTGCACACCCTGTACACACAAAAATGGTATAAAATATGGGAATGAAGTTTAAAATTGTGACTCTGATTCATTGTAGAACTTTAAATTTCCCAGCTTTTTGAAGATTTAAGCTACGCTGTTAGTACTTCCCTATGTCTGTGCCATAAGTGCTTGAAAACATTAAGGTTTTGGGTTTTTTAAAGTATCAAAATAGTCAGTGTGAACCCTGGTTGGACCCCAAGTTCACAAGATATTTAAGGTGATGGGAGCCTGCAGACATTCTGCCTAGATTTACTAGCATGTGCCTTTTGCCTATGTCTCTTTGATTTCACAGAATATGAATTCAGAAGTCACATTTCTGTACCATGCTGGATTCCCACTGGGCTCTGGTTCTTTACCCATGGATCCCGTTAGTGGTGCTGCTCAGCGGCTTGCACGCAGACTTGCTCAGAGGAAATGCAGAGCCAGCCCATGCTGCTGCTGTCAGAGGTCAACTCACTAAGCCTTTGCCAGCGGGCTTCACCAGCCACTGCAGAGGCATTCTGCATTTGTCTGTGTCAAGAAATTCACCTTGTCAAACCAGTGAAATATAGACTGGATTCATCAGGACTGAGCGAATTTGTTCATTTCCCAGTACTTTTAATGGAGCTACACATTCATATGTATCACCTTAGAGCAAGAGCTGTGTTCCAGGAACCAAATCATGAATTTCAGCCATGGACCCATGGGAAGAAGACCTTTCAGTGTGAACTACTCTATTTTTATGTTATAATTTCAACTTGGATTTCCTCATAGTCCTTTAAGTTAACATTTCTGCTTACTGCTACTGGATTTTTGTAGCAAAAATGTATCAGTGAGCCACATGAAACATACCAATGGGATCATGATAAACAAAATGAAAAATGATTAAGGGAAAATTAAGTGACTGCTACTCTGCTTCTCCCAAGCCAGAGAAATAACTTTCAAGCAATGTCTTTGAAGAGTCATGTGGTGTGAAGTGGTGTGTATGCATTAGAATGTATATATATTCACACATCCATGTTCACTCAGGATACAGGTGGCCTAATCATCAATGGGGGTATGGATAAACTTAAGAAAAGTTTCCTCATGCTGCACTGTAATTGTTTCTTACCTGTAAGGTAAAATTTAGATCCATTCCATGGCATTTTTAAGTACAGGAATTTAACATATTTTGAATATAATGGATATGCTCTAAATTTGAATTTCGAGAGGCAATACTATTAGAGTTATGTGGATTCTAACTCATTTTAACAAGGCGGCCTAACCTAAAACTGTACTAATCTTCTCACAAAAGGTCTATAAAATATGGTAGTTGAAAAAAAATTTGTATCAAAATGTTTGGAAAGTCAAAAGCTTCTCCTTAACCTGTGTTCACATTGACTTGAGTTATTTTCTCTTATTAAGAGCCTTATGCCTGTAAATCTTTTCACATATCGTTTAAACTTTTGTTTGTGTTGTCATTGATTTACAGCTGAGTTGTTTTTCTTTATAAGAATGTCATCGATGTGCATGCTTTTATGTTTTTCAGAAAAGGGTGTGTTTGGATGAAAGTAAAAAATAAAATCTCTCACTGTCTCTAAAAAAAAAACCACTCTAAATAAATTAGTTAAGGTCTAACTAGGAAAACAAAACAACTCTGAACATTTAAATCTAAGTTAATTGTTACAGTTGATTAACTGGATGATGGGAGATGAGAAGACAACCAGACAATAGTGAGGATCCCCCAAATAAGCAACTGCAGGAAGCTTTCAGAGGGTCAAAGGTGGAAGGCAGGAACACCAGACCCCAGTGGCTTTGGGAATTCTGCAGAAGAGAGAAGCACCAGTGAGACTTAAACCACAGACAAGAACAACTGATGTAAAGAAGTCTTCCTGCAGGCAGAGAAAAAGGGAGATAAGTACCCTGGCTCTTTTCTTCCTCTTTACCTATCCTGACTTTATATGCCAACTGGCCAGATCCAAGCATATGCCAGCTGACAGGAACCTGGGAAATTCAGCTATGATGATACAGAGTACTGCAGGGCAGGGATAAGGCAAGGAACAGATCCTAGGCGAGCGGGCCCAGAACCACAGTACACAGTTCCCAGAAAGTGTCAGAAAGTTTTTCTGAGATTTGCAAATAAGGCAGAAAGGTCACTGGCATGTTGTTTCTGTCACACAGAGACAAAGGCAACGAAAGGGTATCTAGCAAAAGGTATTTAGTTCATCTTACTGTTTGTTATTGATTAAAGGGCCTAGGTTTAGCAAGGCTGTTTTGTTAACTTGCAGATTTTTGTCTGGTGGGAATAAAAATAATTTTTATTTCGCAGAACAGGCACCCTCGTAAGTTCATGACCTCATTAGACCTCAGCTAGTTTTACATCTAACAGCCATTTTATTGAAACATTGCCTATGTATATCTAACTTCTTAAATGCTCTTTCAACCAACCACAGCTTCTTACTGATTCCCTCATTATTAATGATTTAAATAGAAACTTTGGCATATGTTCAATGTATATTTGCACAAGAGTAATACTTTTACCTTTTGAAAATTACATATTAACAAGGCATTACAAATTTTGGTACAATTAATTTCAACACCCTCAACATACACGATGGTAAATAATGCTCCTAACTCTAGAAATAAAGGAGGAATCTAAGAGATTTAAAAATTCATGACCAGAAAAAAAACATTTCCTTCCTCTCTCCCTTCTTTCCTTCCTTTCTCCCATCCTTCCTTCCTTTTTCCATTCTCTCTCTTTTCTCCATTTCTTTGTTTCTTCTTTCTTTCAAGAAAACTAATAAAGACATGGTTCTCATGAGTTCCTAGAATGTAAATCAACAAAAATTGGTCTTAGAGGCTATGCTCCAAATAGCAACTAATTTGGGGGTGACCCACACAGCAGTAGTGCCATAACCCATTTGAATTTTTGATTTTTTTAAAATGAAGGTCAAGTGCTGAGTGTCTCCCAGGAGACCACCTAGTTTCATTGCATAGGCACGACAGAAGTCTCCACCTAGTTGGGCTTCTCTTGTAAGTTCATGTCTGCCCCTACATGAGGCAAACAAGGCAAGTAACTTGGCAGATGGATTTCTGATCTTAAACATAATGTACTAAATATTAAAAAAAAAATTGCCCTAGGTTGTCTTCAAGGAATTCTTAATGGTCTCGATTTTTGCTAGAGAGCTACTGTACACAAGAGAGACACCTGGTCCTTAGTGAAGTTACACTCAACTGAGGTAAGTGCAATTCCACCTATATTGAGATGCACTGATACAAGTTTCAGCAGATGTTTCAGATGGAATTAAACTGTCCTGTGAAAAACAATGTGGTATGTAATACTATCAGAAAGCTCCTCACCAAGAATGGTTCACAATGTCAGTTAGCCCTATCCAATTCTAGTGTGTCCCTATCATGACTAGATTACACTGAATAATTGTCAAGTACCATCCTCCATTACAGTGTATTCAATGTCAATCAATCCACAGTACCAGACAGATATATTTACTGTATGTGATATGGCCAGGAGGTCTTGGCGACTTCTTGGAAGATTGAGATAATAAAACACATTTAAAATAGTGATGAAACAGGACAATTTATTAGTAAAAGTCTTAAATTCTCAACTCTTTCCTTTGTCCCTACAAAGATTCCAACTCACATCAAGACAAGGACTATGGCCGTTAAGGATGTGATTTAACAAGCTTAAACAATTGAGTGAGTCTTCTAATTTCAAAGTCTCCAGTGGATATAACACAAACAATCATCAGTCTGCAGGAGAAGATGACCCCAGCACAAATTTTTAACATTATGTTTCCAGCTATTTAACCACAGACACTAAAAGACTTCAATACTATGTTTTGGTAGACTAAGATATAGAGAAAGTTTAGCATTAAAATACAGTCTTCAAAGAATCATTATCAGTAAAATTTATATTTCTAACATATCAGAAAGGTTTATAAGTCATTTTGATCCTTTAGCACTTCATTCATAGTTTTGATCTAGAGTATAGTGGTAAATAGATATATTGTTTGTGTATCGTGGACTAGACTTCAAAATTATATAGATACTTATCAACACTAAAGTCTAACTGAAACAGTGATTTACGTTGATCCAAGTGTAAGGGCAAGCTCAGAAGTCAATACCTGTTTAACATTCCAGAAAGAGCCTTCACCTTGGTAAGTTTACCCTGTTCTCTACAGTAGCTCAGCAATGATAATTTTGCTGGGAAGAAAAGTCTAGTAGAATAGACTAATCCAAGAATATTTGAAGTTTTTTTTTAACTTTTTAAAGTAAGCCAAACACAATTCATACAGATTTGTACAGAGTATTAGAAACAGAAGCATTAATGTAAAAGCTTAAAGTTTAAATTCCACAGTTCAAGTTCATCTCTTTTCTAACTCAGATACCTTACATTGGTAAATGACAGAGACTTTTATAGTTTTTCAGAGACTCCTATACATTATGTTCTTTTAAACAATAACCAAAATCCTAAACAAAAACAATAACCAAGGTATAATGAAAACAGGGTATAGCAGCAGGATTCTTAAAAAGTAAATTATCAGTTTTTAGTTTAGTTTTGAATCTTATGTAGGCAATGAATGTTCACCGTCAAGAGTTGAAGGATGAGAGATTTTCAACAACAGTCTTTAAAAGGAGAAAAAATTCCACACTGTAATTCTTAGGCAAGCACAACCTAAATCATTGTAATGTACAGGAACTCCCAAAGCATGCCAGCACCATAGAAAATAGAAGAGTCCCATCAGCCTTCTTTAGAACTGGTTCCCTGGGGAGCCAATGACCATCAAAACATAATGGCTTTTGTTACTGGTAAGAGTAATCTTCCTTGTGGAATATACATTCATGAACCAAATTTTAAAAATCTTGCTTTCTTTGTCTTTCCACAGTTGATATGCTTGAAAGAATATCCACCCTGAATACCTACCCTGTAACCTTTAGGGCTTCAGTGGTATAGGGTCTACATATCTTAAGGAAATAATCTTTCTAAGGCCTAAATATTGAGGTTTTCTTTTGTCTTTCTCATTCTTTGAACTTGACCTTCACTATTAAAACATCTTTATTGGAGTAAATTATGGACAAAATTAAATATGCATATTTAATTTACAAAGGTATATGGTTTTATAACAAAATTAAATGTATTTAATTTCTCTTTCTACTTATCTCTGAAATCTTTTTATTAAAATTGGCAGTTTCTTCATCCACTTAGTCTTATCCTATGTTCTGTTCACTGGGACATCTCTTTAAAAATACTTTGATTATTTTTTTCTGGGATTTTACTCTACTTTTTAAAATAGTATGCCTATTCTGTTATCTCTTGGTTTATTGATATTGGATACTACCTATTGGCTTCCTGTTATGATGAATAAGGACTTAGATATTTTTTACATATCTGCCGCATTCTACCTTACCCTAAGTTACTAAAAATACTGCTTTATAATACTTATAACTTATTAATAATCAAGGTTTACATTTTTATGATCAGACATATAGTGTTCATTACATAGCTGAATAGTATATGAAGATTACATTTCCATGCCTGGGATTTTTGCTTTTTTTTTCATTACCCAATGTAAAGAGTTACCACATTTTTTGCCGGCATTATATTCTGAATGTCTATCCAATTTTTTTTTCCCAAACCCCATTTACATCTTCCAAATATCAATCAGCACTTCCTCTTTTATGCTTGAAACCTATCTTGGACCTCAGTCTCTGGGTGACATCCAGATGAGTTGCTCTCCAGATGTTAAGCAGCTGTGGTCCTGAGGTTGCCTTTGACCACATTCCCTGATGGATTCCCTGTTTCTGGATCCCATAACTTCATTTCTGATTTTTTTTTCTGTTTTGTACATTCTCCAGTAGTTTCCAAGAAAGTGTGTATATGACATAAATCTTTGGGTTTCTGAATGCTAAAAATTGTGTTCTTTCTTCCCACTTGATTGATAGTCTGACAGAATATTCTAGATTGAAAAGTATTTTCTCTCAAAATTTAAAGGCTTTTCTTCATTTCTTTTATTGGGGGAGCCCTATGCTTAGTGACTCTGCTCTGGCAGTTACCACTATTCCTTCTGTTTGCAGTTTTCAACAATTCACTAAAATACCCTATTCTCTAAGGCCTTCTCTTTTTTCCTCTTTGATTTTTATAAATTTTTATTTTCAATTTTATGAAGTTTCAAGTTGGAAATAAAATCAATACTTGTGACCATCCATCATCTTGTTCAAATGTAAGAATTTTCTTTTCTTGCTGCCTGTTTAAATTGGCAAAACAATACTAACAAGGTGGCAGTAAGGTCAAAACTTCCTTTTAATGACATATCTAAATAACCGCACAAATAATGAAGCAGGAAAGTTACAGGGTTGGTGCAAATAGACATTACCCATTTTGTATTGGAAAAATTACACAGATGTTTTCACAAATAGAAGATAATCTCTTTTTTTTTTCTGGGGCAGAAAGAATAACTGAGGGAATACAAAATAAATAATTAGAAGAGAAAGTCCACTTAGATAGTAGGGAGAATCAAGTTTGGTCCAGAAACTCGAGAGTCTGTGTATTCTAAAATGCATGAGTCATTTTCATTTGTTAATTTTAGCATTAATTTTTTTGTTTTTATCAGTTACTTCATTTTCCTTTGAAGGTGTGATATTCTGTCAAGTTCTATAACACAGATGCTGGTTTTCTACTGCAATTTGCTTTTAAAATGTCCAATGGAAAAAAAAATGCTGAAGAATGTTATAATAGTGCTTTGTCTTAGTGGTGTTTAAAAGAACCTTGCTTTTCAAAGAAACTACTTAAAACAAGCTTTTGGAACAAATGGTCATGCAACTTTAAAATGCTGCCAATAAACGAGCTAAGTAATCTCAAGAAACCTATCTGAATACTAACCACCTAGACCAGAAAACTCAATCCGAACTCCAGTAATCAACTGCTTCATAAAAGAGCCAGCTGTTGAAAAGACGTTGCTCCTACTGCTGCTAAGAAAGAAAAAATTACCATGCATACTCTATGTACACTATATTCACCACGTGCTTTTACAGCCAAAAGAGAACTGAAGAAGTCAGTAGAGTGTGACAAATATCAGTGTGTCCAAATAAATCAGTTTGTGAAAATGTCATTTTCTTAAAATTACTCCTCTCAATGGCTGCTTAGATTGTTGTACACTCACTCTCATTTAGCAAGTGAATATTGGCTGAAAGGAAAAATATTCTTTAATGCTGTGAACATGCAAATGATCAGTTTTGCTTCTAACACTAAATGTCTTAGAGTTTAATATTAAATATAGTTAAGAAATTTTTAAAAACCTGTGACTAAAATTGTAAAGAAAGGAAACAAATATATTATTGATACCATTTTGAATGTTTATTATTGACCACCCAAATGCCTTTCTGTCATCTGGAACACTCTTACCTTCAATGATGTTATTTTAACAGACAGGATGATGACAGTTTAATCTTGTTATGGGAGTAGCCCCATTCAGTTAACTCTGGTTTCTCAACTCACTCATCTTTAACTCTTACAGAAGATATTTAACAGTAATCCTAATCTTCTACCACAATTCCACTCACTTATCCACACTACTTTGTCACTCTTGAGCTCTTTCCTTTCTTCACTATCTATGCTTAAATAGATCTCACTATCTCTCTGCTCCATGAAGAGGATCATTTTCAGGAACAGTCACTGAAACATCCTTATATACAGGTGATTTTCGAGTTTGTGGCCTGGATTCCTGGATGTCCTGCCCTAATTTTAGCTATCAAACATCATCCCTAAGAAAAACTTTCTATGTGAATAAAATTCACCCTTTCAAATTAATTAAATTCATACATGTCATTGTTACTTAACTCAAGATTATGAAAACCTCAGCAACAAAGCATATATTCTTACCAAATATCAACTCTCAGCTCTATTGCATGCAACACACTCAAACATCCTAATATTTATATGTAAGAAGACATCCATATCATATTTCATATCCTAATATTGAAGATGTGTTAGTTAAGTGTGTGTATCTACATATAATTCCAAAACTTGGCATTATTTTCCTACATATACCAAGAATTTAATTTGTTTAGTTTTTTGCAATTTATAAATAATTGACCCAATGTATAAATATACAGTCTATGTGCATGTTTTGTGTCATAATAAATCTTTCAGTCCTCAATTATAATTGATATCCAGATCATTCAATCAGCTATTAAAACTCACTTAATCTTCACAAAAGCCCTAATGAAATAGTCTCAACTGGAAAATGTAGACACTGGGCCTTGAAGTTTTAAAGAACCTGTACATAGTCAAATGGTTGAATCATAGAAGAGACCTGTCTAAAACAAGTATAAATCTCTCATAATCGATGATGTTTCCATATATACAAAGCTGGAAATAAGACTAAGATTATGGCTAGTACATTTAGTATATACCTTAAATATTAATCAATATTAATAAGCAATAGGAAAGCAAAATTTTCTTTTCAAATCCTTAAAGTATAAACTGTCAGCTCCAGTAATCATTCCTAAGGAATAGGTAATGTAATGGCAAAGTAAAATCACTGGACCCTTGTTGAGTGTCCACAAATGTGTGGTCAGGTAAATTTTACATATAGTAGTAAATGGTCACCTGTATGTTATAATTAAATGATTCTGATGTAATGTTTTGACCATCAAACCTTTCCAAAAATTATACAACAAATGGCTTAAACTCTTTATATATCTCTTTGAATAGTCTACCTTATCAATATGAGAGCATGGTTTTGGTATAAAGGGTACCTGAGTTACACACACACACACACACACACACACTTTATGACTCAGTGGCAGCCTTCATTAAATGCTATACAACACAAACTATTAGATTTGAGAAAATGACAAAACAATATAGGGCTCTGGGCTTTTGATATTATTTATTTATGAAACTGTTATGAGTTTAAAAAAAAAAAGCTTTTCAAATTTTAGCTCAGAAAAAAAAATGAGTTAAATCGTGACCATTACAAAGATACATCCTGAAGTGCTCCTAGAATGAAACAAAAGATACATTTGCCCTGAAGGAAAAAAATCATGCTTAGGAACTGGGTTCTTCATCCCCAAACAAAAGACAAAGAACCATCACATCACTACAATTTGATACTTTTTGACAAAGAAATAAAGATTATGAAGTGAAAGTACAAAGGAGTATGCTTTTGATGAAATTAGTGGTTAGCTAGGACTCCATGGCAACACCCCCATGCTTGTAAAAAGCATCATGGCTTGTAAAAGATTATTATCAAACCTCATTTTAACATATTTTTCTAAGGAAAGACTTCGATGACACACAAAATCTACTGCCACTAAGGATTTCTAGGAGGTGGTTTTATAACAGTAAACGTTATAACAATCAAGTACATACCTTCTCTTTCTCTTGAGTACAACTGTGTTAGGTCGCAGCTTTCAAGCAACTAGTGACCTGATAACCCTTATCAGGCCTATTGCAAGAATCAGTTTGGGAGAATAAGAGGCAGTAAGGAAAGGAGATGGCATATATGAAAGAACCAAAGGATAGAATCTGAGGCTCCATTGTCTATGATTTTAAATTCTAGTTTGAGGAGTCTGTGCCTTACAGTACATGAAAGATTTTAAGAAATCATCACATGGTAGATTGACTTAGCTTAATTCTTAGCTAGAACAAATCTTAAATATGAAATAACATTTATACTTATAAACAAATAGCTGTATTAGAGGATTTCACTGACTAATGTATCACCAAGAGTTTAATAAGATGACTGATAATTAAATATAAAATTTAATTAAGATAAAATTAAATTGAGCAAACTCACAAATTTGGAGAAGCATTGGCTAATTTATTATTTTCACTATCTTTGCATATAAAAATATTTTGGAGGGAAATAAATGTAAATTAAAATTTAATATAGTGTTATTAATTATCAGATATACAACAGATTTATCTTTCTTAAAAAGGGGATGTTAGCTAAAATGATTCAGAAAAAGATAATAGATTTCTCCCATTTACCTACGTCAACAGAAAATATAGGTGGGTGGTAATTCTTTTAATAAGAAGGACATAATATAAAATCTCCCTAAATTTTTAATCTTTTCTTTAAACAAGACTTTTCAATATAGGAACATGTTGAATATTTTCCCATTCTGGAAATAAAATAATAATAACTAACATTTATTAAGTACCTTACATATAATCATTCCTTTCATTTCATATTGATCTTATGAAGTAATTTACATTTATCTTCATTTCATGATGAGGAATCTGAGACACCGTGAGGTTAAGTAACTTGCCTAAGGTCACATAATTATTTGGGAGTTTCTTAGATAGTTAGCCATGTAGTCTTAACCACTGCACTAGTTAGCTAGCTATCTTCACTTTCTTCAAGCCAGCATTCTTATACTTTTGTACTTTCTCTTCACAGCCAACTTCCACACAGATCATCATTTTGCCACCTCTGATTCTCTCCCCAGTGCCTGTCTCACACCCCTCAAGATGGCACTGCAACTGCTCTTGCTTCTGCCATCCTGACTTTTCCACAGTTACATCTAAGGATATTCCTTGGTCCTCATGTTTCTCAAAGTTCTGCACCATCTTTCACTTCTGGACTTTCTTCAGAGTGTTTTCCTTTCTTGTTTTCTATGGCATCATCTTTTTTTTGTTTGAGTGGTAAAGTTGGTTTTTTTCCCTCAATTTCCCTTCCTTCTCTTTCTCTGCTAAGGACAATTAAAATGCATGAACCAATTCTTATTTGCACTGAATTTGCTAACCACTAATTTAATCAAAAGGACACTTAGCAGAGGGAGGGATGGAAGTGGCCGAAAGTCAGATTTACTAAGAAACAATCTGGTCAAATTATGCCTAAGGACACTTAGGAGAGGGAAGGAAAGAAGGGAAATTGAGGAAAAAAACTTAGTGAGTAGAGTATAACTTTTTCTCCTAACCATATCCCATGTGGATGTTGACTTTGACAATGTGAGTTGCTTTGGCCAATGGCAAGACAGAATCTTTAAACAAGTAGCAGCCTTAAATGTAGCAGCTTGGCTTGGCCTCCCAGGCTCCTGCCACCCACCGTAGTAAGAACATATCCCAAGTAGTGGGTGGATGAGGACAATGAGGAAACATGTGGAGCAGACTTGAGTTTAACCTGCAGCCTAAAGCCAGGCCCAGCTGATGTTAGCTGAGGTCAGCAGAGAAACAGCAGATTCACAGACCCATGAACGATAAATCAAATAAACACTATTATCAATCACTGGAAAGGTACAGGTTCAACTCCACTATTTATCATGAATCTTTAATATGGGCAAGTCATTTATCCTCTGTAAGCATCTTAGTGTTTTCATCTGTAAAGTTGGAAAACTAACAGTTTGCTTTACTTGATTTGTTGAGAAAATTAAATGAAGTAATACATGTGAAGTGCTTAGCACAATGGCATAGTATAAGACCAATTAATGCTAATTTAAGCAAAGAATGTTTTCCTTATCTCCAAACTAAAAAATGATGCTAGAAGGCCAATCTGGGAAGGCACTTTGAGACCTCAAAATCAACAGGTGTCATAATGGACTTATTACATTTTCTCTTCCTCTGATATCTAACGTTGTAAATGACAGTCTGTTTTACACAGCTCGCAAATTAGCAATTTAGGGGGCCCTCCCTCCCTACCTTCCTCCTTACCCCTTTTCTCCAATTTTCAATCAAAATATATTTTATTTTATCTCCTGTATATGCTATCTATTCATCACCTTTCCTTCATCATTACACCCACCATCTAAATCACTTATTTTACTGCATTAATACCTATTTTAGTTAGGTAAGGCTAAACACTTTAAGACATAAAATTCTCAATGCAGTCATTAACATAATCAGTTTGCTTCTTACTCATAAGAAGTCTTAGTTGTGAGTTCCTCATTAGTGAATGATTTAGGAACTAAGCTCCTTCCATCACATGATGTCACTGTTTTTAATACATGGCTTCTTCCATGGCCACTGTATTCACTCACATTAAGCTGGTGGAGAGGGAAAGAACATGGATGGTTATATGTGGAGGGTTTTATGGTTTAGAGTTGGAAGTGGTGCTCATAGCTTCCACTCATATTACATTGAGGAGAAATGTATCATATGATCACATCTAACTTTAAGGGAGGCTGGAAAAGGCAATCTGACTGTGTGCCAAAGGAAGAGAGGTGATAGGTATGATGAACAACGAGCCTTACATTGCCCCACTTCCCTCTGTTGCCTCTGTGCTTCCAGCCTAGTCCTTTCACAATCCAGTTCCTAGAAGAAGCTAGAGTTTTGTTTGTTTGTTAAACATAAATTGGATCATCTCACTCTTATGTTTAAATTTTTTTGCATCTTTTCATAGGGCATTGACTAAAACCCAAACTCCTTACCTTGACTTCATAATCTTGCCCTGCTTTACCTTCCTGAACTTCTCATTTCAGTCTCTTCATCATGCACTATGGTTTACTCACATTCATTTTCATTCTGTTCCTTGACCATCTGTAAGATCCCCTAGCATCTTTGTACTAGCTCTTCTTTCTTTCTAGAACACTCTTCCATAACCGTCACATAGCTGGTGTCTTCTTCCCACTGACTTCATTTTAAGTGACATGTCTTCAGAAAAGCCCTCCCTGACAACCCAGTAGAAAATAATCACCCAATCACTTTCTATCACATCGATCTATTTTAACATTCTACATACAACTTATGACAAATTGGTGGGTTTCTTTCTGTCAGATAACTATTTTTTATTCATCTATCTATCATCTATCTATCAAGTCTATTTACCTTTCTATTTATGACTCCACATGCAGACAGAGATCCTTCAGTGTTTTATTCCCCACTGAACTCTATTACCTAGAAATCTGGCCCTGTTTGGCACAGGACTAGTTCAGTCAAGTTTGACTCCTAAATAAAGTTTACTGAACTTCTGTGCACTAAGGTAGGCATACTTTCATACCACCAACCAACTCTACTGAGCTGAAAAAGACAAAACAAGTTTGTTTCTTACATTAGCATTACAAAAGATACCTGTGGCTGAAAGTCAGATTTACTAGGAAACAAACTGGTCAAATTATGCCTAGAGAGCTGTGTAGAGCTGACCAATTTACTTGTAACCTTTTCTCTTTCCATTACATTCCACCTAAGACCCTGAATGTAATGTCTGTGGTAGACAACACATTTTTTCTCACTAGTGCAGGAAACTGTTTTTTGTTTCAAGGAAATTTTATTTTTATGTGTAGTAAACCACTTAATTTTTCAGCCTGGAACAAATATCCTTTTTAATTTAATAAATTGTACTGTTCTTCTCGTTTACATTGAGAAATCTCAGTTCAAAGGGAAAACAAGTGTATTACATGGTATTTAAAATAAAAAATTAAAAACAGTTTTACAAGGACACTCAAATTATTGGTACTTAAAACAATGAAAGATATTTCTTAATATTTGAGAAGTGTTTTAGTACAATTTTAGTTTGCAAATGTGGAATGAAGACTTGTATTTTATGTCCTTCCTATAGAATGTTTGTAGAATAAAATCATAGCAGTTAATAGTTGCTGAGAACTTTTGATATGCTAGTCACTATTCATGCTTACTTTACAAGAACTGTGTGAGCTTAGGCAACTGAGGGCATAAGAGGGCAAATTACTTTTCCCAAATGAGAAAGCTATCAAACGTAATTACTATACACAGTGTAAATACAATTTACAAATCACAATGTAATCTTTATGTTCTGGACTACAAGAAACTGCAGTCAAGTTTAACCAACAGGCATTCTATATTAAGTTTGAATACCATCATTCTCATAAGACATCCTTTTAGTTTTAGTCTATAATAATTATCCAGTTCTCCTGGATGATGTGAGGCATAGCAGATTCTGGCAAATCTACCCAGGATTATCTTCATGGCCAGCAATTCAATACTTGCAATAAGAACTACCAATAACGTTACTTTCTGCTTGTGGGGGACACCACAGAAAACGCAAGTACAACTAGCTTGGGGGAAACTTGACCTCTTACACAGATGACCAATGTAGCATCAGTGTCAGATGTGTTATCTCCTAGGAGCTGCCAAACCTGCTTGTGGAATTTCCGTGGATGACTATGCTTGCTTCCCTCTCTGACTTTGCTACTTAATCACTCCCTCAGCCCATTCAAATGTTAGAAATGATGCAACATTAGAAGTTAAGAAATCAATAAGTTTCAGAATTTCAGATTTTGAAAGACTTTTTAAAATAGCAATCTGGTTTAAGATCTTTCTTTTGACAATGAATCAAATCATTTGGCAGTTAGGACTAGAACTCCAGGCCTCCTGCTCCTGGATTTATATTCTTTTTAATATACCACTCTTCCTCACCTTGCTTCTTCTGGTTGCCCATAATTCTTTAGAGTTTCCTGGACCTTTAGAATCTACATAATTCCTGAAGTTAGGATCCCCACCCACTCCCATTACAACATCAATATTTAGCAATTCTGTTCCCTTCATTCTTAATGTTCTCTTTCTGTTTGCTTAGATATTAGAAAATTGCATAAATTGATTTTAATGCCTATATTAATGGAGGCTAAAGATTGAAATACTTATTTGCCTTTCTAGCTAAAATTTTGTTTATTTAAAAACACACCATTGGAATTACTACGAGTTCAGGTAATATAGCTGAACAAGAAGAAAGACATTATGGGCAGGCATTTTTCAGAGCCCCTCAAATCACTTGAGGGAGAGCCCAGCTTCACATAAAGGACACAGAAGCAAAGAAGCCATGGTAACATAGCTGCTAGAACAAGTTAAATAATATGGGCATAAATATTTTAACTAGGCCTAGACATCACTCCCTGTCTTTTAATACTTTAGCTCTTGTTTAATCACAAACGCTTCGTTGTTTAGTTTTCTCTTCTGGTTCAAGAAAAAGATTTCAAGGGGGGCCATTTTAACATTTAACAGGAAGGACATTTTCTACAATTATTTTCTCAAATGTAGCAGTTTGTTCAACTTCCTTAGTGGATTTTCAGGACTGAAACCTATTGCTTTTTGTCTGCTAATGGCAAATGTATGTACTTAATTCTAAAATTCTCATCTTCTCTTTAGATTCTATTATTATTCTTAATCTAATAATTCTATTATTATTCTTTTTTGATGTTTTAAATCAATAGAAATAAAATCAGTGATAATTTTCAAAAATTATAAAACTTATTAAGCAAAAAATAACTGGAAATGTAATCTCATCTTAAGACAGACTCAACTGTGTATGGATCAAACATATTCTGTACCGACATAAACCCCATGTTATGTTTTATATAAGGTCCAAACAAATTTGTTAAAGGTTATATTGAATTATTGTGATAAAAATGCTCAATTTTGCTAGAAAAAAATGCATGCCATTGCAACATGAAAAACATAAAAAATAAATAACGCTCAATTGTGTAATTAAAAAAAATAAAAAGACAGTCTCTGTTACTAAAGTAATATGCTCAGTAATTGAGATCATCAGAAAATTAGCTCTGAAGAAAATTTTACATATTCTATAGCCTTTTTGGTCCATTAAGGTCAGGACTTATCAAAATTAATTAATGCCAAAATGAGAGGGAAAGCATATTGAATATGCATGTATTAGTATGTTTGTATACATCTTCTGAGTAGGCCTTTTTTTCAAAAAAAAAAAGATAAATGTTCAATAATATTGAAATCTTTTGGTGGAAAGACTAAAAGTCTTCAGATGTTTACTAATTTCTCTCAACCTTATGGCTATTATCTAGCAATACTAACTAGGGATAAAATAAAAGAAACAAGGGTAGAACTACTGGTAAGCTTGGTTAATCTTAAAATATGAAAAAACTATAACAGATGAGTCTCTGTCCTATATACAAAGAATAAAGAATCTAGCCTCCCTTTGCTTGCCTTGGAGGGGCCTCCCCATGTCCATTCTTTGAAACTCTGGATTTTTATGGCTTGTATGCCTGTCACTGCACTGATTTCTTCTTTTGCTCCAATCTGGTCTCTCATTTGTAGAGCCTTTTACTGTTTCCTTTCTCATCCTTCTGCTTAGATGAGAGTGTTCCCCGGGGATCTCTTGCTGCTTCTCTTCTCATTTTAGTCTGCATGCCCCTGAAAATCTACTGCCACCTATCAGCACTTCCTACATGAGTTCTCTGTTTAGAACTTTAACCAGTAACTTCACCTTCTATAACCTCAGCTGAAGCTCATGAATTTTCCCCCAAATCTGTTCTTTCCCACCTACACTGCATTTTATATAAATGGCACCAGCATTTACCCAGTCCTGCAAGCTAGAAATGTGGTTTCCATCTGATCTCAGACTTCACACTTACACTAACTCATCATGTACACTTAGACACTAAATGCCACTGATTCTCCACCATAGCTCATATATTTAAACTTTCCTCTTCTTTCCTGCAGCCACAATGTTAGCTCTGATCCTGACCATCTTTTGCTTGGACTAATAATTCAGTCTACTAACTGGTCCACCCTCCTTCTAGACCCTCCAAACCTCTTGCCCTGCCTAAGCAATCCTTCATGTACACTACCACTGATCTTAAAAAAAACCACACATTCAATCAATATTAAACTCTTCAGGCTCCCAACTGCTTTCAGATATTTCCTAAGGAAATTTCTCAGCATGCCTACACCTGCTCTGGCAGGTACTAGTCAGTCTTCAAGACTCTGGAAAACTTCTAGTCCATCTTCAAGAACTAGATCAAATGTTTTCTTCTTTGTGAGATCCTTCCTGACCTACTGATACAGTGTTAATCACCCCTCTGGCAACAGTATTGCACATATTGCATATCTTTTTCATATTTATTCACACTGGTATGATTAGGTGTTTACATGACTGTACTGCCTCTGGATTGTCAACTCTTTGAGGCTCTGGTTGTAACTATTTATTTCTGTGGCTAGGGGCCTTAAGTTTTCTGCAGAAAAATATACCAATTCCCTCTGGGAACATGGGAGACTAAGAGAATTTGTTTAATTTGGAACCTAATCCAGCAACTGTTTACAGCATAAGGTGGAATGAGTGGAACATAGGGATGAGGAAACAAGTACGAAATAAGTTGCTGCGGTACAAACACAGAAGAATGACAAAGTCCTGGATAAGGACAGTGCTAGGGTCTACTGAAAGGGCACTGCTGAATTTTGGAGAAAATTATGTGCCTATTCATAAAATTTCATTTCTGACATTCAAGGAATGTTTTTAAAATTGTTTTTAATAACATTTGTAGGCAATTTGGAGTATAAATATATTCATTGTGTTTCCCCTCCCCTAAATATCCTTTTGCATCATTGGGAGGTGAAACAGATGCTCAGGAAGCATGACTGTTACTTGTAATTTCAAAAATGACATATATCTTAGTTTTAAAAAAGAAGTCTAGTAGTATAGCATGATCTATAAAATAGTATTGCCAATTTGGAAACAAATGTCTCCATGATAAAGGCAAAAGATATTCTTCTTTTTGAAATATTCATATCATTGGATATTCTTTGTATGTATAAGGGATAAGATTACCTTCTGAAGAAGAATTTTATCCTTGATCCATCGTTCTTTCTAGAAGACCCAGTGTTCTTAACTCATCATTCTTAAAGAATTCTTACAGAGGGTAACTGATAACTGTTAATTCTATGTTACAATTTTAACTTTAGAATTTATTTTAACTAAAGAAATATTATAAAATAAATTAAGAAAAAAGTCACACTTTGATTTTAAAAATCTTCAGAGAACAGCAATTCTGCAACATTATTACTCTGAACATTTCAGTTACTTCAGTATTAATGACCTACATTTTTTCCTCTCACTTGGTACCAAAATTGTTCATTTGCTAACACATATTTGAAGGAAAAAAACACCCATAACCTTTAATGAGCAGTTAATACTGGCAGGTAAAGATGCAAGAGTGCTTACAGAGGTGAACCATGAGGTGCATCAGGGTCATAAGATGTCATGAGAAATCAAAGCTATAAGGGAACAAAAGGAAACAGAAATGCCAGCAAAGAGGGTCCTTTGGCCCATGAGAGAAGGAGAGGCAGTGCCTAGAGCTGAGAGCCCAGTTTTCCGTAGGCAATTTCAGGTAACTTTGTTGAGTCTCTGCTTATTGCAACCAAAAGAAACCAATCAAAATAAAAGGTAGTCTTATCTCTACTTTGTAAATTGAGTAACAGAAATTTTAAAAAATGGAAGTCACCTATCTACTATCAGACGGTCATAATGTGTTTTAATTGGTAATGGTAGACAAACCTCTTAAAGTCAAATAAATGTTTTCTTCACAGATGTTTTCTTAAATCTAAAGAGTGGTCAGAATTATTAGGAGAGTTTATAACACACCAATTTCCAGGCCCTGACTGGGACCTATAGATTCATATTCTTCAGGGATATGACTACATCTTAATTTCAGAATTTTAAACGAGTCCCCTGACATTATTCTGATGGTCAGTCATTCAGACTGAGGGCTAAAATGTCTACTTTTAAAATAACTTAAAACTTTACAAATTTGTCTCTTTGTAAAATTAACTAAAGTCCTATTTTTGAATTATATATATATATACATAGAAAGAGAAAAACGTTTATTTAATATTACTGAATAAGAACTATAAAAATGCAGAACCTGGAGGTTGCTAACTATTGATTCCTTATAAGGAAAAGAAATTAGAATTTATTGGTCACATTTCCAATATTTGAGCATTAGAAAGAAGTCCACCATAGTCTAGTCATACAAATGTGGCTTGCTAGATACTAGAAATTTATTCATTATGTAACTTAAATATGGGAACACATGAAAAACATAACACTCTGAGTTCACAATTGGTTGAATTTAAGCAAGGTAATGCTTTCAAGCTTTCAATTTTAATACTAATCAGTATACAGAAACTAAAAATATATCAATGGTAAGCTTAAACAAAGGCATGTGGAATACATAAGAGTCCATGGAATGAGACCAAAAAACACTAACTAAAAGTATACTGCCTTGATTTGAGGTTTGGGATTGCTTTTGAGCTCACCTTGGGCTCTCTGGGCTGCTGTGCCCCAATGCCACACTGTAGATTTCTATCATCTTTTTCTTAGTTTCGATACATCTCTCCCAACTGTCATACATATAGGACAGTGGGGGTGAAGTCAAGGCACACTCTTGACTTATCAACTAGGGTGAACTGAAGAAAGTACATTTGGTTTTGCAAATAATTTTATGTCTGAGCATATGTGGCTACTACTGGGGAAACCCTACTTGTAGATAGATGATATAGTTATATGGATATAGATACAGATACAGATATAGACATAGATACAGATATATATATATATATATATATATATATATATATATATATATACACCTTTCCCTAAGGTCCATAGCATGGCTACACTGGACCAAGGAATGATTTATATCCCTGGCAGGACAAAGTTGAACAACAAAATATTTCATCACACAAATCAGAATGGCATACAATGTAAAATCTCTGAATTATTTCTAGAATTTTCCATTTAGTATTTTTAGCAATGAGTGGCCTATGACCTATTGCCTAAGAAAAACGAGGCTGACTAATAAAGAGCACACTAATCTTGACATGAAGAACACCTAGCAAAATTGCCTTTGGAGGCTCTAAAATCTATCCCACAAGCCACTGAATGCATGTGATGATTAATTTTGTATCAACTTGACATAGAGTCCTCAGATTTAACATTATTTCTGGATATGCTGTGAGAGTATTTCCCAATTAGATTAGTATTTAAATTTGTGGGCCTAGCAAAATAGGTTGCCCTCACTAATGTTGAATTGAAGGCCTGGATAGAACAAAAAGATAGAAGAAGAAGGAATTCACCCTTTGTTTTCTTTTTGCCTTTCTAATTGAGCTAGAACATCAGTCTTCTGACATTGATCAAGGATTTGTGCCATAGGCTCCTCTGATTCTCAGGCATTCAGACCTGGACTGAAATTACATCACCTGCTTTCCTGGGTCTCCAAATTACAGAAAGCAAATTTTGGGATTTCTCAGCCTTCATAATCACGTAGGCTATTCCTTATCATAAATCTCTTCACAAATATATCCTCTTGGCTCTGTTCTTTGGAGAATGCTGACTAATATGATATGTTATGATGTATATTCTGCCATGGCACTGGTTAACTATGAAGTAATTTTCGGAATCTACAGGGTTATAAAAACTGTTACTTATTACACAAAGCTTCCACTGTCTTTCCTTGGTTTTGATCTTTTCCATTAGTGAAAAAAAAAATCTTATTAGCCCTCTTTTCCTCTTCTTCCTCCCACCCATTTGCTTATTAAACTCCATTTCCTGAGTTCAATGGAGAAAAAGACAAAAGCTATTTTTTAATCTTTATCCTTGGGCTGGCAACAAAGAGGAGTTTTGATCATTAAATTGGATCTGGGCTCATTTTTATAAATGCCACTTTTAAATAAGGGAAAACTAAACAATGTTCCCTAAGGACAAATGTGAAAGTAACAGTCTAATGTAGGATCATCAAACAAGTCAAAAAGCCTGTGCTCTTGTTTCCATTCTACTTCACATACACTAAGACATTAGGTGTCACTTACAAAAGATGCTGTCAGTGCCGTGGCCATATCTGTTCAGCCTTTACCATTTCAGTCCATGTCTCTTCTACCTCCAACATCCAGCACTTAAATCTCTAGCTGAGGACTCTCCCTGTATCACAGAGCGCACTCTGCCTATGCATGCGGCTATGCTTCCAGAATCATGCCTTGACTGGTATATGAATGTCCTATGCCCTCACTTCATTTGTGGTATAACTGAGGTGTATACGATCCACTATGGTAGGAGAGACCAAGTACAAGTCCTTAGTACTGCTTCCTCTTCTCTTGCCAGGAATGTAATTCAAATGCAATGTGCCATCCTAGATGAAATGGCAGAAATTTCATGACTTAAAGCTGAATCATCCATCAATGACTTAAAGCTGAAGGATGGTCATCTCCATCATATCCCAAATTAATTCACCACTCTGGACCTGCAAAAACAGCCCAGAACATGGCACATGACAGTCAAATACTAAAAATTTAATGAACCAACAGCTTCATTTGCAGTTCCTGTGCTAAATGTGCTATATCTGTTCTACAGCAGAGTAAGAGAGCCTCTGATACAGAGTATACAACTACTGAACTGATAAATATTTTTCCATACCTATCAGAAAGAAGAATAAGAAGCAGTTCAGGTTCACGTGGTTGCAGAACAATGTATTCTTGATAATATACCAAGACTGTTAACTTCCTTGCTGTCCAACACAAAATAGTTGGAAGGGAACTTGATCACTTGGACATCCTTCAGAAAGTCAAACCAGTGCATTGTTTTGATGTTAGCATACTACTCAAACTTGAGCGGCAGCTAGCAATAAGGACAACCATACTGTGACATATGTCAGACAGATAGTGGGAGATAAATCCTCCTAACTCAGGAGTGTATCACATTGGGGAAGTTTGTAGTAGTTCAGTTGTCTGGGACATATGCCCCAAGGTAAAGAAGAAATTATTATACTTCGCACATCTAGCACCAAGAAAGAAACATGACCATTAACATGGCCTTTTCAGATTTTAAAGTCAGTTCTGCCCCATTCATACTATTCACTGATCAGCTCATCAGGTGAGCTGGATGTCAAAAAGATAAAGCCTAATATACCAAACATGCTGACAGCATTAAGCTTTAGGAACAGGTAGACTAGACTTCCATGTTTCATTGACACCTTTTTCATACTTACGGCATCATGGGAGGTTCCATATGACCAGCTAATGGAGCTAGGGTAAAACCTGGACTTGGTTCATTGATAGGCCATTGCAATAAATTGTTGGAGGCTGAAAACTCCTCACTCAGTGATAGCCCTGAAAAACAATAGTATGGACAAATCCTCGCATTGGGCAGAGCTTTAAGCAGTGTATTTAACCATCAGTTGTGCAGGGGAAGAATATATATTCAAGAGAAGGATATATAGGGACTACTGAGCAGCTGCAAATGACTTGAATGTTTGGTAAGTGGCTTTGAAAAAAGCAAGATTGGAAGACTAAGGATGACAATGTCTAGAGAAGAAACAGTGGAATTACAGAAGTAGGCACAAAGTATGTAGATCTTCGCCTCTTGTATAAATGTCCTCTGAATTAGATGCAGTGAACAAACAAATGGATAGAATTACGTGTCTAGTAGAAAGAGTTGTTTTTGTTTTTCTTGGCTACTACACTTGTTGTGTAATGGTCCATGAAATGAATAATTACTGTGACGTGGATGTAGGCTATGTACGGGCTCTTTATTTTTTTGTTGTTGTTGTTGTTGTCAAACTACTAACATCTTTATTTCGTCAAGATATTTAACAATATTAAAAAGATCAGGTTTCTTCATGGTCACATCTTTTCCTAGCTTTTCAAAGATTTATTCAGTAGTAGAAACAGCCAAATGCTGCTACAACGCAGAATCAACTGTCATTCATGAAAACATCATGAGTGTAGTTGTCAGTGTCAGCATCCCAGAAACAGCGAGGAGCCATGAATACTCCTTCACCTCCTTGTTCTCCAATCACTACATGCACCACCATTTTGTATCGTTCAAACCCCATTTCTTTTAATTTAATCTTTAATGTTTTCTGATAAATGTTTTGTGAGCTGCGGCATCTCTTCCTGAGCATATTCAGCGTTTGCCAGTTCCTGCTTGAGCACAGCATGGATGCAGTCTTTAACCACAGAGGGCCTGAACCTCTGCTGGAAAACAGGCCGCAGAATATAGGTGTTCTCGGGCTCCGCTGAGTTCTTCTCAGCCTCAGACACCACGTTGCCCACCGAGGACACCGCGGCAGGTGCGGCCACGGCTGGGCTTCTCGGTGCGGGCGCGGCTCGCGGCGAAGGCCCGGGGGGGTGGGGGGGGGCTGTGGCGGCGGCCAGCAGCCGGGAAAGCGTCTCCAGGGCGACAGGCCGCCTCCCGCCTCGCTGACGCCCGCTAGCTCCCGTCGCCACCGCCTGCCCGCGCCTGCGCACCGCCTGCTGGGCAGGAACGGGCTGCGTCCGGGCCCGCCCGTATGGGCTGTCTCTTACAAAACTGTTCAAGCTACTTCCTCTGTCAAATGACTGAATTCTCATAATCAGAGATGAACTTGCAGCTTGGTTGCAAGTTGATAATATCTGATCTGACCTTTTTCTACCTGGAAAGGGCAGTGATTTTTCACTATTGGGAGCAATAAATATTTTAGATATGGGTTTACCTTTTCTAAGTGTCTCATCTAGCAATACTATCCAAGGGCCTGAAAAATGGGAGATTTATCATCACAAGATGGTGTATGACACCTCCTTGAACTAAAGAACCTATATTACAGCAAAGGAAAGATGATGAAATGTAAATGACTGTGAAATATCATTCATTTTACAATATATTGCATTATCCCAAATCTACCAGCCTGACAGAATATTGGATTCGTTTCTTAAAGGCACAAGTAAACAAACCAGTCTGTAGATACCACTGCCATCCTGTGGGATTTGGATAGTATCCTTTAAATGCCAGTGGCTACTATATGGTGCTGTAATAGGTGGAATACATGGCTCTCAGAACCAAAAGGTCAAACTAAGATGCCCTTTTATTATATCTCCAAGTGACCCACTTGGGTGGTGTGTGCTTCCCATGTTCCACTTTCAGCTCAGCTGCAAAAGACACATTTGATTTCCAAAATGTGGCAGTGGTGCAGGCATGTATTTACAAGGGAGGATAGAGTAAGGATTCTACTGAACTATGGCTGCTACCTGATCATTTTGTTATCCTGATCCTGACATATTAGAAGGAAAATATAAATGAGTAAGTATGCTGACACAAATAATAAATCATAATCATAATGAGGAGAGGGAAGGATTAATGCAAAGTGATAACAAGCAGTATGTCTTAGAATTCAGGGGACTCACTGAGGAGCTCTTGATGCCCTCAAACCTAGTGATAACCATGGGCAAACAATTACAGCAACCTCTATCTGAAAAGGTCATAGTAACCAGGTGCTCAGACCCCTTAGGATGAAAGTCTTTGTTACCCGTATGACAAACAACCTACACCTACAGAAGTACTGGCCAAGGATGAGAGGAATCTAGAATTAGTAACAGAGGAGAGGCATGATGATTATTAATTCTAGTTTTAAGATTAATTGCAGCAGTAAGGACTACAAAATCTATCATTAGTTCTCCTGTACTAAGTTGTTGGGTTTTTAAAAGAAATTGTTATCTCTTGCCACCTAGAAGATTATATAGCAAGATGGGGTGAAATTAACTGAGGCATCAGTGGATATTAATAGTGGCAGGTTGGATTATAGCAAACACCCATAATAACTTAGCCCTTAATATTTCAATACATGCCAGCCCAACTGGCAACTGCAGTTATTGAGTCTCTTTATCTGACTTCTTTCTCTGGCTTTTGAAGCTCTTCTGCCCCTGAACATGGGAAGACAGATTGCAATAGAATTAATACCCCCATGAAAAGCCCTCAAACAATTATGGGCATGCCTCAGAGATACTGTGGGCTTAGTTCCAGATCACTGCAATAGAGCAAATGTCACAATAAAGTGAGTCACAAATTTTTCAGTTTCCCAGTACATATGAAAGTTATGTTTATACTACACTGTAGTCTCTTGTGCGAAATAGCATTATGTATAAAAATATATATAACTTAACTGAAAATACTTCATTGCTAAAAAATGCTGCCAATCATCTGAGCCTTTCAGCAAGTTGTAATCTTTTTGGTGATAAAGGGTTCTGCCTCTGTGTTGATGGTCTGCTTGCTGACTGATCAGAGTGGCGGTTGCTGAAGGTTGAGGTAGCTGTGCCAGTTTCTTAAAAATAAGACAACAATCAAGTTTGTCACATTGACTGATTACTTCTTTCATAAAATATTTATCTGTAGCATGCAACCCTGTTTGATAGCATTTGACCCACAGCACAACTTCTTTCAAAATTGAAATCAGTCCTCTTAAACCCTGCTGCTGCTTTACCAACTAAGATTTTTTTTAACCAACTAAGCTTTTGTAATATTCTACATTCTTCATTGTTATTTCAACAATGTTCATAGCATCTTCATCAAGAGTAGATTCCATTTCAAGAAACCACATTCTTTGCTCATGCATAAGAAGCAATTCTTTCTCCACTTAAGTTTTAACATGAGATTGCAGCAATTCTGCTACATCTTCAGGCTTTACTTCTAATTCTAGTTCTCTTACTTTTTCTACAACATCTTCACTGAAGTCTTGAAACCCTCAAAGTCATCCTTGAGGGTTGGAATCAACATCTTCCAATTCCTGTTAATGTTGATGTTTTGACTTCCCTTCAGGAATCATTAAATGTCACCTAGAATGATGAATCTTTTCCAGATGCTTTCAATTTACTTTGCCAAGATCCAACAAAGGAATCACTATCAATGGCAGCTATAGCCTTACGAGAAATATTTCTTAAATAATAAGATTTGAAAGTCAAAGTTACTCCTTGATCCATGGGGCTGCAGAATGGATGTATTGTTAGCAGGCACGAAGGCAACATTAATTTATATATCCCATTTGCACTCTTGTGTGACTAGGTGCATTATTAATGAGTAGTAACATTTGAAATGAAATCTTTTTTCTAAGCAACGGGTTTCCACAGTGTGCTTGCAATACTTAGTAAACCATGCTGTAAACAGGCGTGCTGTCATCTAGGCTTGGGCATACCATTTCTAGAGCACAGGCAGAAAAGCTCTGTCACTTTCTTCTTAAGAATGGTAAATGAGCATTGGCTCTACCTTAAAGTCACCAGCTGCATTAGCCCCTAACAATAGAGTCAGCCTATCCTTTGAGGCTTTGAGAAGTCAACGTCTAGCTTCGAAGCTTGGCATTGACGTCTCCTATTTAGTAATGAAAGTACTAGATGGCATCTTTTCTATTATTAGGCTGTTTCATCTCCACTGAAAATCTGTCGTTTAATGAAACCACCTCATCAATGATCTTACTTCTATCTTCTGGATAAATGGCTGCAGCTCTTGCAACAGTATTTGCTGCTTCATCTTGACCTTTTATGTTATGAAGAGGGCGTCTATTAAAATCCTCACAAACTAGCCTCTGTTAGCTTCACAATTTTTCTTCTGAAGCTTTCTCACCTCTCCTGTCTTCACATTAATGAAGAGAGTCAGGGCCTTGCTCTGGATTAGGCTTTGGCTTAAGGGAATGTTGTGACTGGTTTATCTTCTATCCAGACAACTAAAACTTTCCCGTGTCAGCAATAAAGCTGTTTTGCTTTCTTATCATTCATGTTTTCGGTAGAGGAGCACTGTTAATTTCCTTCAAGAACTTTTCCTTTGCATTCACAACTAGGCTAACTGTTTGGCATAAGAGACAAACTTAGCTTTTGGCCTGTCTCGGCTTTCGACCTGCTTTCGTCATTAAACTTAGTCATTTCTAGCTTATGATTTAAAGTGGGAGACCTGTGACTCTTCCTTTTACTTGAACAGTTAGAGGCCATTCTAGGGTTATTAACTGGCCTAATTTCAATAATATTGTGTCTCAAAGAATAGGAAGGCCAAAGAGAGGGAGAAAGTTAAGGGAATGGCTAATAAAGTTAAGGGAATGGCTAATAAAACTGACATTATTGGCTTCCTTCCTGCCTTGTCTCTCTTCCCCAATCCTCTACTGAAGTTTGTTGGGGCTACTTTCACAATAAACAAGTTGAATTTGAATCTTTTTTTTCAGAGTCTATTTTTGGGGAAATTCAAAATGAGAGAGCGACTAATCTCTGAGTGCCTCAACTTCCCCTTTTGTTAAGTAAGTTTTTCCTCTATATCGTGAATAAGCCATTTTTTTCTTTAAAGGGCAAAATACAGGCCTTGCAAGGCATATACTTTCAGCTTTACCCTTACAAATAATACATAAATAAATGAGCCTGTGTTCCAATAAAACTTTATTTATAAAAAGAGACTGCTAACCAGATTTAGTCCATGAACCATAGTTTGCTGACCCCTGCTCTAAGTTAATTCCAAGTTTCTGTCATGGTCTAAAATTCAGTATTGTATGCCTCTGAATTCAGAAAACACTTTGGAAATCCTACAAATTGCAAGAGATTATCAATAGCTCTATAAAGAGATTATAAAGTTTATAAAAATCAAACAATCTAAAATTTTTGCTAAGCTTTACACATCTAAAATTTATTCTCTAATGATTAAAGTGATGTATTATTGTTGTTGTATTTACTATCTTAAAAGTAGATAATTATTTTTGTTATATTGTAAATTGACAAATAATATTGTACATGTTTATGAGGTAAAAGTGATATTATGATATAGGTATACAAAGTGCAATGAGTAAATCAAGCTACTTAACATATGCATTGCCTCAAACATTTACTATTGTTTTGTGATGAGAACATCTGAAATTTACTATCTTAACAATTTAAAAATATTCAATACCCTATTTTGAACCACAGTCATCATACTCTGCAATAGAGTTCAAAAACTTTTTCCTTTCCTTTAACTAAAACTTTATATTCTTTAAACAGTATCTCCTCATATCATCCACCCCAGCCTCTAGTAACCACCATTCTACTATTTGTTTCTTTGAGTTCAATTGTTTTAGATTCTATACATAAGTGAAACTTATTCTTTAATAAGTTTCTTTGCCTGGCTTATTTCACTTAGCATAATGCTCTCACGGTTCATCTGTTTTGCCACAAATGACAGAATTTTCTTCCTTTTTAAGACTGAGTGGTATTCCACTGTATATATATATACACTACATTTTCATTATCCATCCATTGAATAATGTACATTTAGGTTGATTTCATAACTTAGCTATTGTGAATAATGCTGTAGTGAACATGAGAGTGCAGATACCTCTTTGACATATTGATTTCAATTTCTTTGGATACATACACAGAAGTGGAATTGCTGGATTATATGGTAACTCTATTTTTAGTTATTTGAGGAATCTCCATATAGTTTTTGTTATTACAATGTCATTTTTCCACAGAAATAGGAAAAAATAATTCTAAAATTCATATGAAACCACACACACACACACACAAACACACACTCACTCACTCATACACAAAGGCAATCTTGAGCAAAAAGAACAAGGTTGAAGACACCCCACCACCTGATTTCAAACTATCATATTAATCTATAGTAATTAAAACAGCATGGGACTGGCATAAAAAAAGACACATTTGCCAATGGAATAGAAGAAAGAACTAATAAATGAACTCAAACATTTACAGTCAATTAATTTTTGACAAAAGTGCAAGAATACAATGGAAAGAAGATAGTCTCTTCAATAAGAAGTATTGAAAAAAATGCAGAAAAAGAATGACATTGGATCCTTATCTCACCCTTTATAGAATAAACTCAAAATGGATTAAAGACTGAAATGTACGACCCAAAACTGTGAAACTACTCTGAAAACACAGAGGTAACACTATGCAACGTTGGTCTGGGTATTGATTTTTTTATGTTACCCCAAAAGCTCATGCAACAAAAGAAAAAGTAGACAAACAGGATTACATCGATCTAAAAAGTTTCTGCATAGCAAAGCTACAATTAGCAGAGTGAAGAGAGAAACTACCAATTGGGAGAAAATATTTACAAGCATGTATTTGTTAAGTGGTTAATATTCGTAATATAGAAGGAAATTAAACAACTCAATAGCAAGAAAACATCCTGATTAAAATATGGGCAAGGGGCCTGAATAGACATTTCTCCAAAGAAGACATACAATGCGACAGATATATAAAAAATGCCCAACATTACTGCTATGGTTTGAACGTTTGTCTCCTCCCAAGTTCATTTTGAAATTTAATTATCTCATTATAAAAGTATTAGAGGGTGGGACCTTTAAAAGGTGATTAGGCCAGGAGAGCTCTGCCTTCATGAATGCATTAATGTTGTTCTCACAGGAATGGGTTTCTGTTGTGTGAGTGGATTCCTTATAAAGGAGGAATGTGCTTTTACTCTCGCCCCCTCTTGACCTTCCACCATGGGGTGATGCAGCAAGAAGTTTCTTGCCAGATGCTAGCCTCTTGAGTTTTGTCTTTTTAGCCTCCGGAACTGTGAGACAATGAATTTCTGTTCATTATAAATTACTCAGTCTGTGGTATTCTGTTAGAGCAGCCCAAAACACAGTAAGACAATAACCAATTATTAGGAAAATGCAAATTAAAACCAGAATGAGATATCACCAGAAGCCTATCAGAATGGCTACTATCAAAAACATGAAAACACTCTGGGCAACATAAAAAGATCCCATCTCTACTTAAAAAAAAAAAAATGTTAACTGGGAATCATGGTTTACACTTGCAGTCCTAGCTACCAGGGAAACTAAGGTGGGGGAACTACTTGAGACTAGGAGTCTATGGCTACAGTGAGCTATATCATGCCACTGAACTCCTGCCTGAACAACAGATACAGACTGTCTCAAAACAAAAACAAAGACTAAAATAACAAAAGAGATGAAAGATGACAAGTTGTTGGAGAGGACGTGAAGAAAGAAAACCCTTGTACATTGCTGGTAGGACTGTACAATCATGAAAAACTATATAGAGCTCCCTCAAAAAAACTAAACATAATTGTTTTTGAACATAAGACGTTGACAGTTATATGAAAATTGAATTTGAAAAATAATGTCCACTGGGAAAATTACTTTTTTTTATTATGGCAGGCCTTGTTAACAATACTATTCTGCACAAGTTAATTATAGGCTAAATCAGAACAAAATCACATCCAACTTAGAGCGCTCAGAAAGAAATACTACACGTAACATATATAATAACTAAGAAGCATAAAAAGGTTTTTCTTTCAAGTGTGATGCTATGAGGAAATCAATTATGGAAGCAATATAAGATAAATTGTTTTTATTTAGCACAATAAAGATGGAAGTGGTTTGTACAAATCATCACTTTTAAATTGCTAAAAATATATTAAATATGGAAGTGCCAAATAAAATGCATTGCTATAAATCTCTTTTTAAAAGTCTGACATATAATTTAAAGTCACTGAAAAATTTATAAAGCAAATCGTGGTATAAAAAAGTATAAATTAACTAAATCCATATGTGGGTCATCTTTTCTCCCCCTTCACTTTTAACAAGGCAGAATACTTTAAAGGATAAAATAAAATAAAATGATCTAGAAATTGACAAAATAGCTACAGAATAAATTGATAAATTACAATAAAAAGTATAATTTGGTCAAGCTTAGTTTTTTAAACTTTAAACAATAATGATGTAAAAGTTTTTCATTTTCATCCAATTGTGTGTTTTTTATCTTTTTTAGAATTATAACGTGAGTTATAAAGTATAACAGTGTTTGAAACAACCCAATGCTTTTTTATATTTAGTTGAAGGCAAAATATATGTTTCTTTACTTGTAAAGTATAGTAGGCAACCTATAAATCTCTAACACTGATTAAAATTCAGCTTAGTCAAAGCACATATACATGCTGAGAAATCTTCCATGTTTATTTTTCCATTTTAAATTGGAATAGTATTTATGCCCTTATCTTACCTATGTCCTTATTTCTGCAACTTGTCCTAAATGCTAGGTAAATATCTATTAGTAAATTACGAAATAGCATTAGTCTATCTTTAAAAAAATAAGTGACAAAGAGGTTCACATAAGGAAAAAAAAGAATTTGCTTCATGAGTTTGAGGTTTTTCTTTTATGTAAAAAGTTGGATCTAATTCTTTATTTAAGAGGCTCAATTGCATTAATTCTGAAAGGAGACCAGACCTATTAACTATCCCTTTATTTTGCATAACCACATTTTTTCCTTCTAAAGTTATATTAAATAATAAAAAATCAATGTGTTGTGTTTATATTGAAACAATAAATTGTGACAAAATGGAAAATAACATTAAGCATACTATCATTATAATTCCACAATCATGGGTAATTACATATGCAAAAATATACTTTATTGTACTTTTACCTAACCAAAACTTAACACATCTCCATTTTTATCAATGAAATGTGGCATCTAGAAAATAAAAAATAAAACAAATAAGTACCCAAAGTATTAGAAGAAACTTAAAGGCCAGCTTCCTACTGGTGACGTCACAATTATCTTTTAAGCCTATAAAGCATTTACTGTATCCTTGATCTCTGATCAAAAAATATAAAAGATGAGAAAAAGTAAGTTTATTTAATTTGAATATCAAATATGTTATTTCAGTCAAAATTACATGAGGAGTTGTTTGAAGGGTGAGAAGAATAAATTGATGAAGAAAACCTTATTTTTCAGATATATGCAGTCAGGTAAAATATGCATGAAATACAATTGATGGAAAATATCGAAACAACAATTTTAACAATGTTTCTGACATAAAGACAGGGAGAAGTGAAAAAACTGCATGTGATTGATGTGAATAACTCAAGTATGGTGGAAAAGTTGCCTTGGAACTCAATAAAATAGTTAAAACAATATTCAAAGGCATCACGAAGGTAATGTGAAAAAGAGGAAGGGAGAGAATGCCAATGCAATAAAAAACATCAAATTGGTTTTAGAAGTGAGTAGTTGGCAGACAGCCCTAAGGGAAGAGACAGAGTTATCAGAGTAATTGAGGCAAGGCACAAGGAACATGCTAAAGATAAGCAGAAAATATGGATAAGGCAGAAATGAAATCTGCAGAAAGAAGAGACAAAAGCAGGGCTTAATTTCATCTTTCCAAAAATGAATCTATCATTCACTTCACCATTGTGCACATGATTGTTATTTTTATTAGCACAGATGGTAACACTATATAGCTTAGCTACAACACAGCAGGAATGAAAAGAAGTGTTCTAAGAAATCCTGTGGTTTCCTTTCCTTTATAGTTAATAACTTATTAATATCTTCTCTTTAGAGGAGAATGAGATAGGCAAAGGAAATAACTATTCCTTCAGCGGTCTGTGGAGGAAATAGCAAAGGTCAAAAGTTATTGGAAAAACTTTGAACTTCGAAGGGAAATCATTGAAAAAGAAAGAAATGCTTTGCAATTGTAGCAACTTTTTATTTTCAGATTAATACAAAATGTGTCATATACCCATTTAGTGCTTTATATGCCTTGAGAGACAGCTTGAATATATTATTCTATTTCATCCTCAGTATATCTTTGAGTGATAGGCAAGTATTATCCTATGTTGCAACGTATTTAATGCCAATTTATTCCCCTACACACAGTATAGATTGACATTTCATGTCCTCCTTTAGTTTCTGCCATATTCCCTCACCAATGTTACCAGCTTCCTAAGCCAAACTGAACTCCTTACTTCTCCCTCGCTGCACATCTCACTTTCACATTGCCCCACCTGTGGCAGAGTCATTGCTATTTGCTCACCAAACTCATTTCCTTCTTCTAGGAACCCAGCTTAAACTAGATCTCCCAGTGCTTTTTGCAGATAAACAAGGCCATGTGACCATGTTCTGGCCAATAGAGTGCCGGCAGAAATGATATATTCAATTTCTATGCCTGTCCTCCAAAATCTCCCACTCCATCTGCCACATAAGTGCTCTGCTTCCATATCTTTCTTCTCCTATCTCCAGGCCAGATATAGAAGACACAGTGGAGGATGACAACAACCTACACTCTAGGTTTGATATCCTGCCTCATCCGTGGGAAGAATGCTTCCTGAATGTTGCAGTGAACTGCCATGCGGGCAAGAAATATATCATTCCTCTGTTAAGCCACTAAAATGTTGTGAATAGCAGTTAAGTTTTTCCTAACTCATAGTATGACTTAACTCCTCTGCTTCACCTATTTAGATAGAAACTCTCTAACCAAACTCAAGTGAACCTACTCCAGAAAAACTTTCCTGACCCCTTCAGCACGTCCTGGTTTTCTCTACTACAAATCAGTTCTGTTTACTATTTCATGTGCATAAATATATTTTTAAAAGTCAGGTTCATTGATGTATAATTTATGTAATAAAAATAATCTTTCTAAAGTGTACAGATCAATACATTTTAGCAAATGTATATAGTCATGTTACCATCACTAAGCTGAAGATGCAGGACATTTCCATCACCCCTAAAAGCTGCATCATTGCCTTTTCCATCAATTCTCCTCCTACTTCTGGTCCTATAGTTTTGCTTTTCTAAAATGTCATATAAATGGAAGCATATCATTTGTAGCCTTTTGTGACTGGCTTCTTTCCCCAAGAATAATGTTTTTAGGAATAACACATGTTATTGTCTCTATCAGAAGTTTGTTTCTTTTTATTGTTGAGTACTATTTTTTTTTGAATGGATGAACCACAATTTGTTCATTCATTCCCTAGCTGAGGGACACTCACACGTAAGTCTCTGTATCTTGTATGATTTAATTTCTCTTGGATAAATACCTAGGAGTGAAAGGGTTGAAATACCTATTAGGTATAAGTTTAACTTTTTAAGAAACTTCCAAACTTCTTCCCAATGTGACTGAACTATTTTGTATACCCAACAGCATTATGTAAGTTCTAGTACCTCCACATTCCTGACAACGCTTAATGGTCATAATAAAAAAGAAATTAGTCATTCTAATAGATGTGTAGTGGTATCTCATTGTGGTTTTAATTTACATTTCCCTAGTGATGAATACTTCTGCTGCTATGAGTTATCTTTTCATGTGCTTACTTATTATTCATGTATCCTCTTTGATAGAAGTGTCTTTTTAATTTTTTCCCCATTTTTAGTGGAATTTTTTATTTTCTTTTATAGAATTTTGAGAGTTCTTTATATATTCTTCTTATAAGTCCTTTTTCAGATATATGGTCTGCAAATATTTCTTCCCTGTCCATGGCATCTTTTCATTCTCTGTGCAATGTCTTTCAAAGAGCAAACCTTTGTGGTTTTTAAATACCTAATAAAGTCCATCACCTTTTTTTAATTTTGTAGATTATATGTTTTACGTTATTTCTAAACAACATTTGCCTAACTCAGGATCACAAAGGTTTTCTTTTGTAATTTCTTCTATATGTTTTGTAGTTTTAGGCTTTACATTTAGGCCTATCATTCATTTTGAGTTAATTTTTTATAAATGATGTGAGATACTGCTAGGAGTTTATTTTATTTTTGTATATAGATAGACATCCAATTACTGAGAGCACCATTTATTGAAAAAGCTATTATTTCTCCACTGAATTGCCTTTGTACCTTTGTGTAAAAAATATTGTCCATATATACGTATATATATATATATGGGTTAATTATGGACTCCACTTTATTACAGTTTTCTGTTTTCTACCTAATACCAATGAGGCCACACTATCTTGATTATTGTAGCTTTTAATCAATCTTGAAATCAGGTAGTGTCAGCGTTCTAAGTTTGTTCATTTTTACAAATTTATTTTGGCAATTGCAGGTTCTTGGTATTTTCATATAAATTTTCGAATAAACTTTTTACATTAAAAAAAAACCTGCTGAGATTATGGCAGGTTATATTGAACCTATAGAACAGTTCAGTGTGAACTGACATCTTGAGTCTTGACATAAACATAGTATACCTCTCTATTTATTTGTGACTTCTTTCATTTCTTTCTGCAATGCTTTAAAACTTTTAGTACATAGATCTTACACATCATTTTTCGGATTTACCCTAAAAATTTTCAGAATATCTATTGCTATTGTAAATGTTAGGTATCCTATTATCTTTCTAAACTTACTTATTAGTTCTATAAGTGTTAAAAATTAAATTACTTCAGATTTTCTACACAGGTAATCAGATGTTCTGCAAATAACAGTTTTAATTATTTCTAATCCAGATTTTTCTTTCTTTTTACTGTTTTGTTGCAGTTTGCTAGCATTTCCAGACTACATTGAATAGAAGCAGTAAGAGAAGACATCTTCAGTTTGTTCTAGTTGGCACTTTATTTTCTTTTCATATTTTGTTTTCCATACACTTTGGTATTTCACCTGTACTGATCTTTACTGATGAGCATATTGAGGGATGGAAAGAACCGTGTGGCTTCTACTGCTATCAATGTCTAATAATAAACACTATGGCTCAAGCCTGTAATCCCAGCACTTTGGGAGGCCGATGTGGGTGGATCACGAGGTCAACAGATTGAGACCATCCGGGTCAACATGGTGAAACCCCATCTCTACTAAAAATACAAAAAATTAGCTGGGCATGGTGGCACGTGCCTGTAATCCCAGCTACTCAGGAGGCTGAGGCAGGAGAATTGCCTGAACCCAGGAGGCGGAGGTTGCAGTGAGTCAAGATTGTGCCATTGCACTCCAGCCTGGGTAAAAAGAGCAAAACTCCATCTCAAAAAAAAATAATAATAATAATAATAATAATAAACACTAGTTTATTTATTGATTGATTTTAAATCTTTTTTTGCATATAGGATGAAACATTTGTGGGTTATTAAGGAGAGATAATATGAAGAAGTCCACTTAAGTACATTTGGGTAATTATCAGCTATGAAAATATGTAATTGATCAAGTATTAAAAGGTAACTCATTTAAAAAGACTGGGAATGCCTAGTGCTGGCAATGAGGTAGAGCAACTTGAAACTCATGTATTATAAGAATACAAAATGAAGCAGTCACTGTGGAAAACCCAGCATGTTCTAAAGGTAAATACACATTTCTTATACAGTCCAGCAATGCCATTTCTAGAGAGTTACTCAAAAGTAATGAACACAATATGTTTATACACAGATTTGTACATTAACATTCATAAGAGCTTTATTTGTAATAGCCAAATAGACTAAAACAAAACCAAATGTTCATAAACCAATAGAAATATAAACAAATTATGATATACCAATCCAGTGGAATACTAATGAATGAATAATTGATACACACAGTGTCATGAATGAGTCTCAAAATAATTATACTGAGTAAAAGAAATTAGAAGCCGGGTAAAGTCAGTTCCTGTAGTCCCAGCTACCAGAAGGCTGCGCCAGGGCAATTGCTTGAATCCAGGAATTCTGGGATCACTATGCCAATAGGGTGACCTCCTGGGAGTGGGAGACCACCAGGTTGTCTAAGGAGGGGTGAACTGGACCAGGTTAGAAACAGAGCAGGTAAAAACTCCTGTGCTGATTAGTAGTAGAACTGCATCTGTGAATAACCATTGCACTCCAACCTGGGCAACATAGTGAGACCTGCTTCTTAAAGAAAAAAGCAGTAGCAGCAGCAGAAGAAACAGCAGCCACAAGACAAAAAGAATGTCATTTATGTAAAGTTCTAGAAAATGGAAATGAATTAATAGTGATCAAAAGCAGATAAGTGGTTACCTGGGACCAGGAGGCCAGAGAAGGAACAAAGAAATTTTCAAAGAGCATATGGAAACTTTTTGGGCTAATGTCTATTTTTGTGATCTTGATTGGAGTAGCAATTTGATGAATATATATCCAAGCTTATCAAAATGTATACTTTATGCATGCAAGGTATTCTATGTTTATTATGCCTCAATAAAGCTGCTTTTTAAAAAGAAATCTTGGGGAAAATGGTAAATTTTATTCAGTTAGATTAACTTTCTTAGAACTAAATGTCTTCTGAGACTGTCTGAGTTAAAAGCATACCAAAACAAGTGTGTAAAGATGAGGGCTCAGGGGTCTGGAAGGTATGTTTTCTTATCTAGACCCTGAATTTTCCATAAACACTTTAAATTCTTTAAAAAAATCATCATAGAATGGCTTAGTAAAATATTCTAATTAATGTTCCCTGATTAACTTTTAAAGTATACCTTTTTAATTATAAAACTGTTTAAGTTGATAAATGCCAAATGTGGGTGAAGGGGAGAAGAAAAGCAAAGCACACTGCCATGTGTGTACCTACGCAACTGTCTTGCATGCTCTGCTCATGTACCCCAAAACCTATAATCCAATAAAAAATTAAAAAAAAAAAAAGAAAAAAGAAAACTGTTTAAATGTCTTCAGAAAAATGTGGAATGATATCAAGATTTATATGGCCAAAATTAAAATGTCTTTATATGCATGTGGTCTCTCCAATCATTTTCATTAATAAGTTTGAAAATAATGTTACTTTGAGTATATTTTTCAAGCATTTATTTATCCACTCATTCTTCAGAAATTATTTTTTACCACCTACTATGTGCCAAGTACTGAAACTATGATAATGGCAACATTGACACAGTTTCTGTCTCAGAGCTTACTTCTAGAAACGTAGGAGACAAATATTAGTAAATAAATTAAAAAGAATGCATATAATTAAAAGTTAAATTCTATAGCAAAAAGAAAAGAAAGCAATGCCTGATCATTCATTCAAGGAAGCCACACCAGTTTATTTTACATGTTTTGAATGAAAAGAGAAGAGTTACTCCTGGGCTTCCTCCCTGTGAAGAGGAGTTGGCATTATGAGCATATAAAGCACAAGTTGCGACCTTTGCAGGGACATGGATGAAGCTGGAAACCATCATTCTCAACAAACTAACATGAGAACAGAAAACCAAACACCGCATGTTCTCACTTATAAGTAGGAGCTGAACAATGAAAACATATGGACGCAGGGAGGGGAACATCACACACCGGGGCCCATCAGGGGATGGAGGATTAGGGGAGGATAGCATTAGGAGAAATTCCTAATGTAGATGAAGAGCTGATGGATGCAGCAAACCATCATGGCACTTGTATAACTACGTAACAAACCTGCACATTCTGCACATGTACTCCAGAACTTAAAGAAAAAAAGCACAAGTTGCATCTGTGTCAGCTAATGGTCCCCATGTGCAGCTTCAAGAACTGTCTCTATTAGAAAAAAAGATTACCTAGCTGGGATATCTATTTTCATGAGGGACTTTCTGGGACACTGAGGCACATGTAGGATGCTTTAGTGCCCAGACAATTAAGTTTAGCACAGAGCAGGGGAGAGAAACGTTCTTCCCACAGTTTCAAGGACCACTATGGGGTTTCGGCAGAGAGGATCTGGGAAATTCAATATACATTTTGCCCTTAAAGTGTTTGCAGTGTTAGGAGCACCAAGAAAGAGCATCTCCCGGCAAACACATCATGGTTTCCACTGGGGACACTGATGATAGGAGTCTGGCAAAGCTCTGTTCACAAGTGGCTTTAGAAGCAATAAAAAATGACCAAGCAGTAAGAAATCAGAAGAATCTGGAAGTTGTTTGCGAACTCAGAGGAGACATCCTGGTGTCTGAGCAGTCCTGGTGTCAGTAGGGTAACAGAGGACTTTAACATAAAAATTAGGTAATTTATGTGGTGAAACTTTGAAAGAGTGTAACGTTTTATAAAGTTGCAGTGCGTGATACTGATGTATTAATTTATATGTTTAAACTTTAACAAAGATCTTTTACATATTTTTCTCATTTGATTAAGTAAATGTTAAGTAAGCAAGCAGGAATTATTATCATTATTTTACAGAATTGTAAGCTGAGATTCAAAGGAAATAAGTGATCTGCCCCAGACCATATGTTTGGTAAATGGCCCAGATAAGGATGGGTCTTTTGAATTCTAATCTAAAGTACTTCACATTCTACTAAGCTCATAGTGTTAAGAATGGACTTGCAATGTCAGTTTTGTTAATAACTAAAATATTTGTAAAAATATTGTTGGCATTTTCACTTTTGGTTTGGGATTGAAGAGAGGATATTCTAAGAACCAAGAATAAAGAGTTTATTTTTAAATTTTTTTCTCTTTATAAAACTGCATGATAATAGATATTGTATGTTGTACTTTTTTTCATTAAGTGTTATACAGACTGCACACTCTGAATATATGAAAGCATTTTAAAAATTGTATAAGTTGGGTATAATTAATTTTTGAAAATAAAGGGAAAATCATGGACATTTGTCTTATGCGGATACGTGCTGGTTTAGTATTAAGTAAAGAAAATCTGCCAAATAGCTGTTGGATTGACACACTCATTAAAAAGAGTGAAAAATTTCTTAGATCCTTTTGTAAGACTTGAAGGATGATCATATTTTCATTGTTTTTCCTCTGACCAGCCTATGTTTAGGTTTAAAGGCTTGTGTTTTGGCTTCATCTTGCTTCCAAATAATACATTCTGATTTGGAGTTTAGACAAGTTTACTTATCTTAATACACACACTTAAACATGTTTTCACACAAGCCAGATGTTAGCATTCACATGCATTTATACCTTATGACACTTGGAATGATATGTAACTCCAGAGTTTCAAATATTTTTGCTTAATTTTTTAAGAAAACAGATGCTCTTGTAACATTTCTCATAAACTTTTTTTTAGACTCAGAGAACTATTTGGTAAAACTATGATTAACTGAGCTAGAACATTCTGAATAGTATCATTCTCTCCACTCAATGCTACGATCATCCACCTTAAAGGACTACAGCCATTACATTAACAAATATATGTTGAACACTTACTATGCACCAAGTAGTATGCATGCTGTGGCAAATTCTACAATGAAACATGCAGTTCTCATTTTTACAGACTAGAAATGCAGACAGGCAAGTACAAGACAATCATTGTATAAGATGATGAGTGCTGCAACAAGGAAAAGCAGAGGCATACATAATATGTCCGAAAGCCCGAAGGCGTGCAAGAGCAGGAAACCTTCAGCAAACTGCCAATTATTAGAGGCAAGGGACTCTGTGGCAGCTGATGATCCTGGACAGCATGCAGGGACCATCTGTACCATTAAGAAGGTTGGAATTAATACAGAGGACTGTGGGAAAGTCAGTGACTGATTTAAAGCATGGAATAGCACTCCTGCAGTAGCACTCCTGCAGTCTTGCAGTATTGTGAAGGATAAATTTAAGGGTTGACGGGAATCCAACAGGAAACTTGGAGGATATTTTGTTATCCAAGTGAGAAACATAAGAAGGCAGGAAGGGTGGAGAGGGGAACTTAATGACTAATGGGTTGTGGCAGTAACAGAGAGAGGTGCTTGGGTTTAGGCAAGTGTGGGATTAGTGAGCATCACCATGATAGTGGTTATGGGAGAGGAAGGAGTAGGCTGAGCTGAGGGAAATGATGGATCCAATTCTAGGCACTCTAAACTTGTGATACTTATGGAACATGCAAGAGAACTTGCCCAGTAGAAAGTAGGGCACTTAGTTCTGGCACTCAGGAAAGAGATTTAAGATGATGACATCGACTTGGAATTCATTAGAATATGGGACAGAGGAAGGTCTGGGGTCAAGCCCCGAATATGCACATCTTTAAGTATCCCTAAGTAATTTTGAAGCAGGTTATTCACAGTCACATGTATAGTAATAAATAGTAGGTAAAGCTATTGGTGTGGACTAATGTCTTCAGGAGAAGTGATAAAGACAGAAGGAAAATATGGTAAAGATGGAACCATAAAAATGACAATATGTAAAAGGAAGGCAGGAAAAGATGAACTCTGTAAGAAGAGAATAAGAAAATGGCAGAGAGGAAGCTGAGGGACAAAACATCAAGGAAGAATGAATAAGAATAATTATAGCACCAGTGATCCTGAAGATTAGGTCCACAGAAAAATCTGGAAAACTGATTACATTTGGCAACCAAAAAAATTGGGACCTCAGTGAGACCAGCTTCTGTGGGGCGGATGAAGATCAAACCCAGTTGCAAAGGGTGGAGGCTTAACTGCACTATGAGAAAGAAGAGATAATGAATGTAAACCAGAAATTTTTTAAAATTTATTTATTATACTTTAAGTTCTGGGGTACATGTGCAGATCATGCAGATTTGTTACATAGGTATACACGTGCCATGGTGGTGGTTTGCTGCATCCATCACCCCGTCATCTACATTAGGCATTTCTCCTAATGCTATCCCTCCCCAATCCCCCCACACCCTGCTATTCCTCCCCTAGTCCCCCAATCCCCAGGCCCTGGTGTGGGATGTTCACCTCCCTGTGTCCATGTGTTCTCATTGTTCAACACCCACTTACGCATGAGAACATGCGGTGTTTGTTTTACTGTTCTTGTGTCAGTTTGCTGAGAATGATGGTTTCCAGTTTCATCCATGTCCCTGCAAAGGATATGAACTCATCCTTTTTTATGGCTGCATAGTATTCCGTGGTGTATATGTGCCACATTTTCTTATCCAGTCTATCAGGAGACAGTCAGTGTCATAATGGGGCAGGGACCTCTGAAAAATGATGGTTGTTCTCTTTTTAGTTTTTAATTGATTCTTGAGTATGCTTACATTCTGGGTGGGAAAATAAATAGACATGAGAAAGCTAGAAAGAGGTGAGGAAGAGTTAGGAGAAAGGAATAGGTAGACGGGGGTGAAAATAAATTACTTTTTGGCAAATTCATATGCCTGATGCTTTAAACATTATTATATTTATACTTAAACATCTTATTGTACAGATATGATTGTCCAACTCTTTGCAAACATGATTATTCCCAATTTATGGATCAATAAAATAAGACTTAGGGAGTACAAATCAGGGGCCCCAGCTGTACAACTAGCCAGGCTGATATTCAAATACAGAATTTTCTGGCTATAATACATATTTCCTTTTAAATAAACCAGTTTCTCAAACATTAAAAACCTTTCTCTGCTTTCACAAACATGAAAATGTCAGCCTTACACTTTTAGCTGATTTAATATGTCCCCTCAGTATAGATCACTATAATCTGCATTCTCATCAGCCAAGAATTTCAATCCCTATAATTTGTTATACAAATCAAATTATATTTTAAATTTCCAAATATAAAATTGCAATTTCAATGATGTATTTCAAGCTATACACATCCTATTACCCCAGCTGTCCCCTACTGAAAATCACTGCCCCACATCATGTTATTCCCTGGCCTCACAAGTCCTAATGCTTCATATCGAGAAATGATTCCTGCCATTTGTTATTTTCAATATCCTTCATTTAGAAAGACTGACAACGTTATATACGTAAGTCCATGTAATCAAGAACAGCTTTCACAGATAGCATTGTTATGAGGTGCTAAGGCTCTTTTACTGAAAATTAAATGCTGGTTCCACACTCTCCCTGGAGCACTTCTTCTTGAGGCCCATATGACAATCTTGAGGCCCATATGAAAAGAACTTCACCCACAGGATCACAGCTGCTGCCAAATTCTCACTTCAGTGCCATGGAGACTCCAGGAGGAAAGGAATACTTTTGCAGCAACATGATAATATTCTGTGGCTTCTAACATTTTGCAGAACACTAGCAGCCCTAATTTGTTCTAGAGTCACCCCCAACTTCAGTCTGTATGATATGATCTCTTCTTTATTCCTTTCTTTTTTATAACCTTTAAGAAGACTTTGTTCAGCCCACATTTATTTCAATATGTCTTAGTATTCTCAGCATGAATTACTCATTATCCTCTTTTCTTAGTCATTCTTCCTATGTTTATAAAAATGTGTTGAGAACTGCCTTGGAAAATGAAGATTTTCTTTTCATCACCCCCTCTCTCATTTTACCTTTCATGTCTTCATGTTTTGAAAATGCATGATTATTTTTCATCATGTATTGATTTTCCCACTGATAATTTTTGCTTTGCTGAAAAAAGAAATTGTGCAATATGCCTCTTATATCAGGATAAAATAATTCTTTTTGATTGCTGTAAGAGGATATACTGACTCAAATTCTCAATGGAATTATACAGAGTTAGGAAAAAAACTAATAACACCTATTTTTACATAACCTAAACATGTTCTATCAGGTTTTTATTAATGTTATTAAACCAACAACCGTGACATGGGTGATAAAACTTCGAGTGAACAAAAGAGATTTAAAATTTTTTTAAAAATCTAAATCCCAGTTTAACCTTTTGTTTTCTGGGCTTAAGTTAATTGAAAACTAAACAATGCTCATTGTGGTCTGCCCTTAATTTTCTATCTTAAATCTATTCATATTTAGCAGTAGTTGTATCTTTATTTACTCCTACACTTCTAAATGGAAGTGACTTTGCTTGAACAATTAGCATGATATGCATTAAAGGAGTGATGCTATGTAGACTTCATCTAATCCTGTTGCAAGTTAAGAGGTAATTTTCCCCAAACGTATTTTCTGAGGTCTCAAAATGACAATAGAAGTAAGAAGTATATTTAAGCAAGCACTTTTCCTAGCTGACTCATCCATATCTATACAGCTGTTCTTTAGAAGCTGCCAGAATGACTTCAGCTCCCACTGACAAGCACAGCAACTCATCAAGAAACACAAAAATTGGTGTGACAAAGTAAATAAAGATAATACACATTATTTCATTTGCATGTAATGGGATTATTTTCTTCAGAGTTAGAGTATAATATTCTGAATATTCAGTCTCTACTGGATTATAAGACTATGACAAATTAAGAAGCAGTTTTCCATTTTCACATTTTATTGTTGTTTAGAATAGTATAGACTCTGCCAGTGGTCTGCATTCTCTGGTGGATTTGAAGGCTGGTAGACCCTATGTCACCTATACTCAGTGCCTTTCATTCACCAGGACCTATAAAATAAGGGCCAGCTGGAAGTTGCACAAGTTGCATTGGCTCATAGTCAAGACTAGACAAATACAGTAACTGTTTAATTAATGAATATTCTAAGAAATGCATGAGGCTAGTTATTGACACTAATATTAGTGACAACATAAGCTCAATATAGGAAGATACCATCCATTTCCTTTTATCGTGTGACCCAAGAACACAGACAGTTGGTTTTGTAGGTTATTTGAGTGGATACAGGGATAATTATCAGAGCACGTATGCACTCATTCAGCAGACAGCTGGTGTAACCTGCCAGATTCTCTATGAGGTGCTGGAATATAAGGGCTCCATTTCTGTGTAGGCCACACTGACCAAAAGGAAATTTGCAGAAGAAAACTTGAGAGAAAAATAAAATTTCACATGGGCTCAAAAAATAATATTTTTAAATTGACAAAATTTTAAAATTATAGCATAAATCCAAGCAAAAATAAGAAACAATATTATCTGGAACTGTAAAAACATTTTTGAATAAAATTTGTGTTTATCTTTGTTATGTAAGTAGATATTTGCAGTAAGTAGGTATTTGCTTTGAATTCATTCTTTTCAGGACTCAATACAACCAGCATTTTAAAAGTTAGCTGTTAATTTTAGCAATAAATTACTTTTCCAATGTTCTTAGCTAACTTCAGTTGAACAATTTTCAATCGGCTAGTTACAAAAGACCTATGATTAATATAAATTTACACATGTCATTTGACAGAAGATCTTGATGGTTTATAATAGCAAATTCACTGTTACTTATTTTTTGACTCCTTTGTCTCCATGAGATCTGATTTCCACGGTACACCCTAAACCAAAAATATCCCACATGTAAGCTATTATGCAAATGAAATATTTTGCAAAATATTTTGTCCTATTTCATTAGTGGAATACAATATGTAATCATTAATTACATTATTTACTAATGTATCTATTTATACATTCAATCTCATGCAATAGGTTCTAATAAAATGCTTAAAGAACATAACTCTGCTATCAACAAAAAGGAAAAAAATAACATTTAGGGCAAATAACTGCTAATGACTTGTGAGTGACTATTTATTTAAAGCATATAGATGTTTTGCATGTTGCATGAGACCTAAAACCAAGATGATCATTAAAAGCAGGAGTAATGGCATTTTCCAGAAAGAATATTTACTGGTGCCCTCTGACTGAATTCCAGTTCATGGGCTCACAGCCAGAATTTTCTAGCTCTCCTGTAGTTTCAGTTGGCATACTTCTCTAGTTCTTGCTTATTTCTCTGTGAAGGGACATGGTGTTTCGTTTTTAATAGTTTACAAGTTCTCCCCAAGGCAATTTATGTTAGAACAAGTCTGATGATTAGTTACAAATCAACCTGTAGCTATGAAAAGTTACCTTTCCTTCCAAAATTTTAGCTTTTTTTTGTTTTTATAAAGTATCAGGCACTGTTAACAATGAGTTTCAACAATTAATGAAAAGAACAAAAATATAGTATTTTGGTATGGATAAATCAAAGATGAGAGAGAGAAGCCACAAAGAAGGGAGTCTATTACTTTGACAAACAGTAAAATGATTCTTTCATTTTAATTACATTGCTGAACACCTGTTTTTTCATTGATGGAATAAAGATCTTGGCCTTTACAGTTTTGCAAATTATTCCTTTAAGACTTAAATCAAGAAGGCTTCTTTGACACTCACCTAGAGAGTGTCTCAAGCTGAGAGTTGTACAAAGCTTCCCATTGCCCCTTCTTTCCTCATACAGCTCTCTAAATTTGCATGTTTTATAGCTTGAAGCTTCCAAGTAACGTTTTTATTTAAGAGAAAAATTTCATGACTAGAAACCAACTTATAAACCACCAGGCTAGATATTATTTTAATTTCTCTTCCAGCTTCACCATTCTAGGGTTCTAGAAACTGATGTTTTACTCTGGATTTAATTTCAAGGTAATTACCTTTAGAAGGACAGTCTGCTGTTCCGTCCCTAATCATTGGAAATAAGAGCTCCAAAGTCGCGCTGCATTTTTAATTCCGCCTCTGCCACTTAGAAGCTGTGTGATCTTGGGCATATTATTTTTTCTTTCTAAATCTCTGTCTTCTCTTTTATAAAAAGAGATAAGAGAAGAATCTACATCACCAGGATTGAAATATTGTGTGGAAATTTCTTAATATGATGTTGGGCACATAGTAAACCACAGAACCAACTCCAGACTTCAGATTCCAGACTATTAGAAGCGGACATAGTTTGGCTTTGTCCCCATCCAAATCTCATCTTTAATTGTATCTCCCATAATTCCCAGGTGTCATGGGAGGGATCCAGTGGGAGGTAATTGAATCATGGAGGTGGGTTTTTTTTCCTGTCCTGTTCTCCTGATAAAGAATATGTCTCGAGAGAGCTAATGGCAAAGCAGGCCAGTGTGTCAGTGTGTGGCCACACCATCCTGGGCACAGCTGTAGGGCCTGGCATTGCAGTAGGGCTGTGCAGGCCTTTTCAGTTATAGCGTAGATTTTCTTACTGGGCCAGGGAATCAATCAGAGACTCACCACACTACTAGGGAAGACATTTATGTTTTAAGAACCATAGGAGAGTGAAAGACAGACCCATAAATATTGGTGGTGCTATTAATTTTTACTGTTCATTTCCTAGCAAGATGCCTGGAAAAAAATATTCATTATAAGTTTATATGCTTCATTTCACATGAACCTCAATGTATTACTGTGAGGGAGATAGGAAAAGAAGTATTATTTCAGTTTTGAGGAGGGATATTGAACTAAGCGTTCTATATCTCAGTGATTAGAGAAGAGGGAGCAGAATCTATTCAATCACAATTCCCTCACAAGAATCTTGGCTACATCACTTAATCCACTAAAATTTCCATTTTGGAAATTCTGCTAAATATGAAAATGATGTGCATAAAATCATCTTAATGCCTAAGTTTAGGGGATTCCAAAACATAGTAACTTAGTTGTCATAATTACCTGTATATGAGAAAATTAAAAACAGATGAAAATCAGAGACCTTCTATGGAATCTGAAAAATTTAGGTTTTCTACCTAGTACCAAGCATAATCTACATTTGACGTCAAACTTGTTATGTTACTTTTCACTTGAGGTTTCACATATTGCCCCAAACCTACAAGAAAATAAAATCACTGTTTTATGGGTACATTTTGTAGCACGTTATCCCACATCTGTACTCCTTTATGCCATCTCTTGGAACTTATTCTTTTTTTGTTCCCCCAGCATAGATGGTTTACCCACTGTATGGTTGATCTTTTACCCACTGTATGGTTGACTGCCCTCAGTGCAAAACCAAGTCCACTGAAAGTAGTCACTCAGAAAAAAAATCAGTGCTTCAGTCTTGAGCAATAAGTTCAGGAAACATTTAAGTTTTATTACGTGCCAGTCGCTTTCACAAAGGTTATCACAACAAATTCTGAGGTAGATACTATTACTCCTGCAGCTCAGAAAGTTTCAATGATTTGCTCAGGGTCATGGAACTAGTTATTTCTGGGATTCAATCCAAGATTTTGACTTTGAATTTACTGCTATTTTCTTATCTTATTAAGGCATCATGGCTAAAATCCCAGGGTACAAATGTACATTTGACCAGTCAACAGGAGCAAAAATGGTAATAAGTTCAGGCCATGCTGAGTAATTAGAAATAGGAAGATATAAGTCTCAAATATGAGAGTAATGGAAAATATGCACTTGTTGGTTAGTAATTAATTTAAAGTTACATAGATACTATGTCAACCTATAACACTAAATGTGACTAAAAGCATATGTGCCCTTACCATACAACATATGCAAAAATTAACTAAAAATGGATCAAAGATTTAACATAAGAGCTAAAGCTACAAGAAATCTTAGAAGAAGACATAAGGGAAAAGCTCTATAATATCAGATTTGGCAATAAATTATTAGATATTAATAATTAAAAATATAGGTAATGAAAACATGGAAAAATTGAGTTCATTACAACTTAAAACTTGTACATCAAAGGAGACTATCCAAAGAGTAAAAAGACAACTCAAAGAATGGAAGAAAATTTTTGTAAATCATGTCTAATAAGAGACTAAGATCCAAAATACATTAAAAAAAGAATTTCTGCAACTCAAAAACATCAAAATAAAAACCCAGCTGAGCGCAGTTGCTCAGCACTTTGGGAGGCCGAGGCAGGTGAATTGCCTGAGGTCAGGAGTTCGCAACCAGCTTGAGCAACATGATGAAACCCCATCTCTACTTAAATACAAACAATTAGCCAGGTGTGGTGGTGTGCGCCTGTAGTCCCAGGTACTCAGGGGGCTGAGGCAGAAAAACTGCTTGAACCTGGAAGGTGGAGGTGGCAGTGAGCTAAGATCACGCCACTGGACTCCAGCCTGGGCAACAGAGTGAGACTCTGTCTCAAAAAAAAAAAAAATTTAATGGGCAAAGGGGCTTGAATATTAAATACACATTTCTCCAAAGCTATATAAATGGCCAGTGAACACATGAGAAGATAGTTAGCATCAATAATCACTAGAAAAATGCAAATCAAAACCACAATCAGATATCAGTTCACACCAATTAGGATGACTAGTGCATATATATATTTAAAATATACATATACATTTTTTAAAAAGAACGGAAAGCAAGTGTTAGCAAAACTGCAGAGAAATTGGAACACTTGTGCATTCCTGGTGAGAATACAAAATAGTGGAACCATATCTACTCACAAGGATTGAATGCAGGGACTCAAACAGATATTTGTAGACTAATGTTTATAATACCATTACTCATAACAACCAAATGGGGAAACAATTCAAATGTCCATTGATGAAATAGTTGGCAAACAAAGTATGACATACGCATACAAGGAAATATTAATCACCCTTAAAAAGCAAAGAAATTCTGGTACATGTTACAGCATAGATAAACCTTGAAAATAGTATGCTATGTAAAATAAACCAGATGCAAAAAAGATGAACACTATGATTCTTAGAATCATACATGAGATACCTAGAACATTCAAATTCACAGAAACAGAAAGTAGAAAAGTGGTTTACAGAGAATGGTGAATTACTGTTTAATGGGTACAGAGTTTCAGTTTGAAATGATGAAAGTTCTGGAGATGGATGGGGTGATGGTTGTACAACACTGTGAATGTAAGTGATACCACAGAATTGTATGCTTACGAATGGTAAATTTTATGTTATTTTACCACAATAATAATTTATAAAAAAGACCATCCCTGCATTTACTTTGTAAGAGTGAGTTAGAAGCCCTTAAGAAAAAAGTCCACGTGTGGATTAGCATCTGAGACTGGAGGGAAGCACACACTTTATCTTTCTCTGAATATTGGCGATTAAGTCTTTTAATTATTCCACATTTAAAAGCATATGCTAAGGCTCTTATTTATTTGTAATGTAAACAAGATATTTCTGTGCTCAAAAAGTTTGCAGACTACTTTGAGTAAACATCTCAACAGAGATACCTGTGATGCTAAATTGGTTCATTATCTCTCATTCATTCAACAAATAATTTTTGAATGTCTAGCATGACTAAGAACTATTCTAGGTCTGGGGACACTATGGACTATAAAACAAAGTTCCTGTTTTAATAGAGCTGACATTTCTTTGAAGGAAGACAGAAAATAGGCAAATGAGTAAATATGTAATGTCAGACGGTGATCAACGCTGGGGAAAAATTAATCAGTGTAAAGGAGAGAAGGAGTGACTGTTTGGAAGGAGTGAGGCAAAGCGTATTGGAAAAAGTGATCATGTGATACTGGAGTAGAGAATTGACTGAAAGAAGATGTAAGTAATGTGGATGTCTGAGGAAGACCATTCCAAGCAGAGAGAAATTTATTTTCAGAAGCCAATTAAAACCTGTGATAGAAATATGCTTGAGTGTTTGAGGAAAAGTAATGAAGTCAGCATGGCTGGGGCAGAGGTTTTTAAAATTACTTCAAATTTTAATGGCAAGGAGATGAGGAAGAACCAACAGAAGTTACTGAAATGGAGTGGCCAATGAGTGAGGTGAGAGTAGAACTAAGTGAAGAAATTATTTTAAAATCAGGGCGTATTTCATCATCTCTAATGCTGCTAATAGTTTTTATAAGCAGACTGACCTGTGACCACTGGGTTTAACAACACAATGTCACTGAAGATTGACTAGAGACACAGGGAAAAAGCCTGATTTCGGCGGGTTTGAGAAGTATGGAGGAAGACGAAGTAGAGAATGCACCTGCAGTCAACACATTAGAACTTTCTTCCAGATGATGAAGAGTGGGGAGAAAGATGGGAGAAATGTGGGTTGAGGAGGGATGTTTTCTAAATATAAAAGATAAAAACATGTTTCTTTGTTGAAAGCACAAATCCAATAGGACAAACTGATGAAGTGAAGAAAGGGACCGATGTCAGGAATAAAGTGAGAAGGTGAGAAGGAATGCTATTTGGTGCCTAAGTAGAAGCCATGGCTTTAACACACAGGCTCTTCTATGTTTATAGGAAAGAAGGTAGAATATGCAAATATAGGTGCAGTTAGGCAGGCAGATGTGCAGGAAATGTCTCAATTTCTCTTATGATTGCTTTTATTCTTTCAGTGAAAAAAAGAAGCAAAGTCACAAAAACTACATTCAAGAATGACAGGGCAGAGATCAAGAAGATGTGAAATGGTTTCTTTTTTTCTCTCTTTTTTTTATTATACTTTAAAGTCTGGGGTACATTACAGATCTTGCAGGTTTGTTACATAGGTATACACATGCTATGGTGGTTTGCTGTTTCCATCCCCCTGTCACCTAATTAGGTATTTCTCCCATTGTTATCCCTACCCAATCTCCCCACCCCCGCTACCCCTCCCCTAGTCCCACACCCCCCAACAGACCCCAGTGTGTGATGTTTCCCTCCCTGTGTTCATATGTTCTAATTGTTCTACACCCACCTATGAGTGATAGCATGCAGTATTTGGTCTTCTGTTCTTGTGTCAGCTTGATGAGAATGATGGTTTCCAGCTTCATCCATGTCCCTGCAAAGGGCATGAATTCATCCTTTTTTATGGCTGCACAGTATTCTATGGTGTATATGTGCCATGTTTTCTTTATTCACTCTATCATTGGTGGGCATTTGCATTGGATCCAGGTCTTTGGTATTGTAATAGTGCCTCGAAGAACATATGTATGCATGAGTCTTTATAATAGAATGATTTACAATCCTCTGGGTATATGCCCAGTAATGGGATTTCTGGGTCAATATTATTTCTATTTCTAGATCCTTGAGGAATCACCACAGTGTCTTCCACGATGGTTGAACTAATTTACACTCCCACCAACATTGTACAAGTGTTCCTATTTCTCCACATCCTCTCCAGCACCTGTTGTCTCCAGATTTTTTAATGATACCCATTCTAACTGGCATGAGGTGGTATCTCAATGTGGTTTTGATTTGCATGTCACTAATCACTAGTGATGATGAGCATTTTTTCATATGTTTGTTGGCTGCATAAATGTCTTCTTTTGAAAAGCATCTGTTCATATCCTTAGCCCATGTTTTGATGGGTTGTTTGTTTTTTACTTGTAACTTCGTTTTAGTTCTTTGTAGATTCTGGATATTAGCTCTTTGTCAGATGGGTAGATTGCAAAAAATTTTTTCCCACTCTGTTGGTTGCCAGTTCACTCTAATGATCATTTCCTTTGCTGCACAGAAGCTCTTCAGTTTAATTAGATCCCATTTGTCTATTTTGGCTTTTGTTGCCATTGCTTTTGGTGTTTTGGTCATGAAGTTCTTGGCTATGACTATGTTCTGAATTGTATTACCTAGGTTTTCTTCTAGGGTTTTTATGATGTTAGATATTATGTTTAAACCTTTAATCCATCTGGAGTTAATTTTTGTATAAGGTGTAAGGAAGGGGTCCAGTTTCTGCTTTCTGCAAATGGTGAGCCAGTTTTCCCAACACCATTTATTAAACAGGGAATCTTTTCTCCATTGATTGTTTTTGTCTGGTTTGTCAAAGATCAGATGGTTGTAGATGTGTGGCATTACTTCTGAGGCCTCTGTCCTGTTTCATTGGTCTATATCTCTGTTTTGGTATCAGTATCATGCTGTTTTGATTACTGTAGCCTTGTAATATAGTTTGAAGTGTGATGCCTTCAGCTTTGTTCTTTTTGCTTAGGCTTGTCTTAGCTATGCAGGCTCTTTTTGGTTCCATATGAAGTTTAAGGTGATCTTTTCCAGTTCTGTGAAGAAGGTCAATGGTAGCCTGATGGGGATAGCATTGAATCTACAAATTACTTTGGGCATTATGGCCATTTTCACAATATTGATTCTTCCTATCCAGGAGCATGAAATGCTTTTCCATCTGTTTGTGTCTTCTCTTATTTCCCTGAGTAGTGGTTTGTAGTTCTCCTTGAAGAGGTCCTTCACATCCTTTGTTAGTTGCATTCCTAGGTATTTTATTCTATTTGTGGCAGTTGTGAATGGGAGTTTGTTCATGATTTGGCTCTCTGTTATTGATGTATAGGAATGCTTGTGATTTTTGCACATTGATATTTTATCCTGAGACTTTGCTGAAGTTGTTTATTATCTTAAGGAGCTTTTGGTCTTAGATGATGGGGTCCTCTAAATATACAATCATGTCATCTGCAAATAGAGACATTTTGACCTCCTCTTTTCCTAACTGAATAATCTTTTTTCTTTTTCTTGACTGATTGCTCTGGCTAAAACTTCCAATACTATGTTGAATAGGAATGGTGAGAGAAGGCACAATTGTCTAGTGCCAGTTTTCAAAGGGGATGCTTCCAGTTTTTGCCCATTCAGTATGATATTGGCTGTGGGTTTGTCACAAATAGCTTTTATTATTTTGAGATATGTTCCATCAATACCTAGTTTATTGAGAGTTTTTAGCATAAAGTGCTGTTGAATTTTATCGAAGGCCTTTTCTGCATCTATTGAGATAATCATGTGGTTTTTGTCTTTGGTTCTGTTTACATGATGGATCACATTTATATATTTGCATACGTTGAACCAGGCTTGCATCCCCAGAATGAAGCCTATTTGATCATGATGGATACACTTTTTGATGTGTTGTTACATTTGGTGTGCCAGTATTTTATTGAAGATTTTTGCATTGATGTTCATCATGGATATTGGCCTGAAATTTTCTTTTTTAGTTGTGTCTCTGCCAGGTTTTGGTATCAGGATGATGTTGGTCTCATAACATGAATTAGAGAGGATTCCCTCTTTTTGTATTGTTTAGAATAGTTTCAGAAGGATTGGTAGCAGCTCCTCTTTGTATGTCTGGTAAAATTCTGCTGTGAACCCATCTATTAAGGACTTTTTTTGGTTGGTAGGATATTAATTGCTGCCTCAACTTCAGCTCTTGTTATTGGTCTATTCAGGGATTCAACTTAGAAAGTAACAACCAGTACCAGCCACTGCAAAAACATACCAAATGGTAAAGACCATCAACACAGTGAAGAAACTGCATCAACTAACGAGCAAAATAATCAGCTAGCATCAAAACGGCAGAATCAAATTCACACATAAGAATTTTAAACTTAAATGTAAATGGGCTAAATGCCCCAATCAAAAGACACAGACTGGCCAGTTAGATAAAATGTTGAGATCCATCATGTGCTGTATTCAGGAGATCCATCTCATGTGCAAAGACACACATAGAGTCAAAATAAAGGGATGGAGGAAGATTTACCAAGCAAATGGAGAGAAAAAAAAAAAACAAGGATTGCAATCCTAGTCTCTGACAAAACGGACTTTAAACCAACAAAGATCAAAAGAGATAAAGAAGGCATTACATAATGGTAAAAGGATCAATGCAAGAAGAAGAGCTAACTATCCTAAATAACTATGCACCCAACACAGGAGCACCCAGATACATAAAGCAAATTCTTAACAACCTTCAAAGAGTCTTACACTCCCACACAATAATAATGGGAAACTTTAACACTCCACTGTCAATATTAGACAGACCAACGAGACAGAAAATTAACAAGGATATCAGGACTTGAACGCAGATCTGGGCCATGCATACTTAACAGACATCTCCAGAACACTCCAGCCCAAATCCACAGAGTATATATTCTTCTCGGCACCACATCGAATTTACTTTAAAACTGACCACATAATCGGAAGTAAATCATTCCTCAGCATATGCAAAAGAACGGAAATCATAACAAGTCTCTGAGACCACAGTGCAATCAAATAGAACTCAGGATTAAGAAACTCACCCAAAACGACACAACTACATGGAAACTGGACAACCTGCTCCTGAATGACTACTGGATAAATAATGAAATGAAGGCAGAAATAAAGATGTTCTTTGAAACCAATGAGAACGAAGATAAAACCAGAATCTCTGGGACACATTTAAAGCAGTGTCTAAGGGGAAATTTATAACACTAAATGCCCACATGAGAAGCAAGAAAAGATCTAAAATTGACACTCTATTGTCAAAATTAAAAATCTAGAGGGGCAAGATCAAATAAATTCAAAAGCTAGCAGAAGACAAGAAATAACTAAGATCAGAGCAGAACTGAAGGAGATAGAGACACCCAAAAAAACCTTCAAAAAATCAGTATGTCTAGGAGTTGGTTTTTTGAAAAGATCAACAAAAGAGATAGACCACTAGCCAGACTAATAAAGAAGAAAAGAAAGAAAAATCTAACAGATGCAATGAAAATGATAAAGGGGATATCACCATCAATTCCACAGAAATACAAACTACCATCAGAAATTACTACAAACAATTCTACGCATATAAACCAGTAAATCTAGAAGAAATGGATAAATTCCTGGACACTTACAACCTCCCAAGACTTAGCCAGGTGTGAAATAGTTTCTAAAAGAGCAGATAAGCCTGGAGCAGTAGGAAAACATGGTACGATTTCCAGGAAACAGTATAGAAATATTTGAGGTAGATGGTGAATTTAAACACAGAATATTAAGCATGGATTTGTTTTTACTCAGTGACACTGTCAAAGTACTGGTGTGAATTGTTTGAAAGTTCAGTGTAATATTATTTGGGCTTTTTCAGAAGAATAATATAGAAAATAATGGAACAAGGGTATTGAGAGTACAGGGAAGGTCATTGAGGCATAGTAGATGACTGTATATGGCTGTAAAATTTAAACTGTCAACCTCCTATTCCCTGTTCTCTCAAATTCCACTCCAGCCATAGTGGCATCTTAGTTGTTCCTTGACTATATCAAAATAATCTCTGCACTTGTAGGTTGTTGCACTCTCTGTTCTTCTGCTGAAACTTTTTCTATCCACATATTTATAAAGTTGAATCTCTTGCTGCCTTGAGATTTCTACTCAAATGTCTCTTTATTTTTATTTATTATTATTATTATTATTATTTTGAGATGGAGCTTCACTTTTGTTGCCCAGGTTGGCATGTAAAGGTGCGATCTCAACTCACTGCAACCTCTGCCACCCAGGCTCAAGTGATTCTCCTGCATCAAACTCCTAAGTAGCTGGAATTACAGGCACCCATGCCACGCCTGGCTAATTTTTTTTATTTTTAGTAGAGATGGGGTTTCACCATGTTGGTTAGATGAGAATGTGGTGGCAGGAGCCTGTAATCCTAGCCACTAGAGAGGCTGAGGCAGGGGACTCACTTTAACCCAGCAGGCAGAGGTTGCAGTGAGCAGAGATCATGCCATTGCACTCCAGCCTGGGTGACAAGAACAAAACTCAATCTAAAAAATAATAGTAATACATATTTTTTTTTCAGAAGGGTTATAAGCCTACTTCTTTCTCTTCTGTCTTACTTTATCACTCTCCAGCCTTCTCAGTCTCCCCATTATTTCTCCAATCCTTAAAGATTATTAAGAAACACACATAAATGTCCCTTTTGTACAAGCTCTTCTCTCAGATGTTTTCTCTCTGGCTGTATCTGTCTCGTTCTACAAGACTGCTTATGGTGCCTCTGTCACCCCTCCTGCCCTCTCTACCTCTGAACCCACTGCAATCCCACTGCCATTGTTACAGTTCTAGAAAGGAATCTCTCAAAAGGTCAATGATGACCTCATTGCCAAACATAGTCATCTGATTTTAGTCCTCAGAATATAAAAAGTTATCTTTGGCCTTGCTGGCTAGTTTCTTGGCTTCTCTAGCATTACTTTCTCAGTTCTGCTCCAGTTCCTTGAACCTCTCTCCTACATGGTCCTTTACAGCATCACTTTCATTTCTTAATACTTCCCCCTTCCCCAGTGCCATAAGGAAATCTCACTCCATGTGTTCTTCCTGGAGGTCTCACTGGGAGCTATAAATGGCTACTTTCTAGACATAGTGCTCCGCCTTGCCTCTTAAATTCCAGAGGTACCTTTTTAGCTGCTCACTAAACATCTCTACCAAGTGTGCTGTGAGCTCTTTGAAGTATATCTATTTATTTTGTATCCCCACTGTCCTTCTTTACAGATGAGCAGATGGAGGCATAGAGAGGCTTAGTCTCTTAGCTGAGATCACAGAGTTAGGGAGTAGATGATTAGCAACATCATGCTTCAGGACTTGAATTTTGACGCCGAAGAAATTACTTCACTCTTCTGTGCCTTAGCTCATTTGTCTACAAAAGGAGATTTTTTAAAGTCCTACAAGTCTTAACTCTTTATCCAATTTGCCAGTCTGTGTCTTTTAATTGGGGCATTTAGCCATTTACATTTAAGGTTAATCCTGTTACTTGTGAATTTGATCCTGCCATTATGATGCTAGCTGGTTATTTTGCCTCCTAGTTGATGCAGTTTCTTCATAGTGTTGATGGTCCTTACATTTTGGTATGTTTTTGCAATGGCTGGTACTGGTTTTTCCTTTCCATATTTAGTGCTTCCTTCAGGAGCTCATGTAAGGCAGGCCTGGTGATAACAAAATCTCTCAGCATTTACTTGACTGTAAAGAATTTTATTTCTCCTTCACTTATGGAGCTTAGTTTGGCTGGCTGCATACGAAATTCTGGGTTGAAAATTCTTTTCCTTAAGAATGTTTAATCTGTAATCCCAACACTTTGGGAGGCCGAGGTGGGTGGATCACAACGTCAAGAGATCGAGACCATCCGGGTCAACATGGTGAAACCCCGTCTCTACTAAAAATACAAAAAAATTAGCTGAGCCCGGTGGTGCGTGCCTGTAATCCCAGCTACTCACAAGGCTGAGGCAGGAGAATTGCCTGAACCCAGGAGGGAGAGGGTGCAGTGAGCCAAGATCGCGCGCCAGTGTACTCCAGCCTGGGTAACAAGAGCGAAACTCCATCTCGGGAAAAAAAAAAGAATGTTTAATATTGGTGCTGACTCTCTTCTGGCTTGTAGGGTTTCTGCAGAGAGATCCACTGTTAGTCTGATGGGCTTCCCTTTGTAAATAAAAAGACCTTTCTCTCTGGCTGCCCTTAACATCCTTTTCCTTCATTTCAACCTTGGTGAAGCTGACGATTATGTGCCTTGGGGTTGCTCTTCTCAAGGAGTATTTTTGTGGTATTCTCTGCATATCCTGAATTTGAATGTTGACCCCACTGCTAGACTGGGGAAGTTCTCCTGCATAAATATCCTGAAGAGTGTTTTCCAACTTGATTCCATTCTCCCCATCACTTTTAGGTACACCAATCAAGCATAGGTTTGATCTTTTAACATAGTCCCATATATCTTAGAGGCTTTGTATGTTCCTTTTCATTCTTTTTTCTCTAATCTTGTATTCATGGTTTATTTCATAAAGATGATATTCAATCTCTGATATCCTTTCTTCTGCTTGATCGATTTGGCTAATGATACTTGTATATGATTCATGAAGTTCTTCTGCTACATTTTTCAGCTACATCAGGTGATTTATGTTCTTTTTCAAACTGGTTATTCTAGTTAGCAATTCCTCTAACATTTTTTCAAGGTTCTTAGCTTTCTTGCATTGGGTTAGAACATGCTCCTTAAGCTCAAAGGTGTTTGTTATTACTCACTTTCTAAAGCCTACTTCTGTCAATTCGTCAAGTTTTGTTCTCCATCTAGTTCTGTTCCCTTGCTGGTGAGGAGTTGTGATCCTTTGGAAAAGAGATCTTCTGGTTTTTGGAATTTTCATCATTTTTGTTCTGTTTTTTCCTCATGTTTGTGAATTTATCTACCTTTGGTCTTTGATGTTGGTGACCTTAGGATGGGGTTTTTGTCTGGAAGTCCTTTTTTATTGATGTTGATGCTATTCCTTTCTGTTTGTTAGTTTTCTTTCTAACGGCCATGCCCCTCCATTGCACATCTGCTGGAGTTTGCTCTCTACCCAAAATAAACAGAATATACATTCTTCTTAGCTCCACATCACATTTATTTTAAAATTAACCACATAATTGGAAGTACAACACTCCTCAGCAAATGTAAAAGAATGGAAACACTAACAAACAGTCTCTCAGACCACAGTGCAATAAAATTAGAACTGAGGATTAAGAAACTCATTCATAACCCCACAACTACATGGAAACTAAACAACCTGCTTCTGAATGACTACTGGGTAAATAACTAAATTAAGACAGAAATAAGTAAGTTCTTTGAACCCAATCAGAACAAAGAAACAATGTACCAGAATCTCTGGGACACAGCTAACGTAGTGTTTAGAGGGAAATTTATAGCACTAAATGCCCACAGGAGAAAGCAGGAAAGATCTAAAATCAACAACCTAACATGACAATTAAAAATAACTAGAGAATCAAGAGCAAACAAATTCAAAAGCTAACAGAAGACAAGAAATAACTAAGATCAGAGCATAACTGAAGGAGATAGACACGAAATCTCTTGAAAATATCAAGGAATCCAGGAGATGGTTATTTGAAACGATTAACAAAATAGATAGACCACCAGCCAGACTAATAAAGAAGAAAAGAGAGAAGAATTAAATAGATGCAATAAAAAATGATACAGGGGATATCACCACTGATACCATAGAAATACAAACTACCATCAGAGAATACTATAAAACACTGCTATGCAAATAAACTAGAAAATCTAGAGGAAATCAATAAATTCCTGAACATATACACCCTCCCAAGACTAAATCAGGAAGAAGTTAAATCCCTGAATAGACCAATAACAAGTTCTGAAATTGAGACAGTAATTAATAGCTTACCAACCAAAAAAATAGCCCAGGACTAGACAGATTCACAGCTGAGTTCTACCACAGGTACAAAGAGGAGCTGGTACCATTCCTTCTGTAACTATTCCAAATAATAGAAAAACAGAGACTCCTCCTTAAATCATTTTATGAGGCCAGCATTATCCTGATACCAAAACCTGGCAGAGACACACAACAAAAAAAATTTCAGGCCAATATTCATGATGAACATCAACGTGAAAATCCTCAATAAAATACTGGCAAAGCAAATCCAGCAGCACATCAAAAAGCTTATCTACTATGATCAAGTCGACTTCATCCCTGGGATGCAAGGCTGGTTCAGCATACGCAAATCTATCAGTGTAATCCATCACATAAACAGAACCAATGACAAAAATCACATGATTATCTCAATAGAAGCAGAAAAGACCTTCATTAAAATTCAACATCCCCTCATGCTAAAAACTCACAATAAACTAAATATTGATGGAATGTATCTCAAAATAATAAGAGCTATTTATGACAAATGCACAGCTAATATCTTACTGAATGGAAAAAAGCTGGAAACTTCAAAAACCAGCACAAGACAAGGATTCATCTCTCACAACTCCTATTCAACATAGTATTGGAAGTTCTGGCCAGGGCAATCAGGCAAGAAAAAGAAATAAAGTATTCAAATAGAAAAAGGGAAAGTCAAATTATCTCTGCAGTTGATATGATTGTATATTTAGAAACCCCCATCATCACAGCCCAAAATCTCCTTAAGCTGAAAAGCAACTTCAGCAAAGTCTCAGAATGCAAAATCAATGTGCAAAAATCACAAGCATTCCTATATACCAATAATAGACAAACAGCTAAATCATGAGTAAATTTCCTTTCACGATTACTACAAAGAGAATAAAATACCTAGGAATACAATTAACAAAGGATGTGAAGGACCTCTTCAAAGACTGCTCACAAAAATAAGAGAAGACACAAACAGATGGAAAAACATTCCATGCTTATGGATAGAAACAATCAATATTGTGAAAATAGCCATATGGCCCAAAGTAATTTATAGATTCAATGCTATCCCCATCAAGCTACCATTGACTTTCTTCACAAAATAAGAAAAAAAGATACTTTAAATTTCATTTGGAACAAAAACAGAGCCCATATAACCAAGATAATCCTAAGCAAAAGAACAAAGCTGAAGGCATCACACTACCTGACTTCAAACTATACTACAAGGCTACAGTAATCACAACAGCATGGTACTTGTACCAAAACAGTTGCATACCAGTGGAACGGAACACAGGCCTCGGAAGTAACACCACACATCTACAACCATCTGATTTTTGACAAACTTGACGAAAACAAGCAATGGGAAATGGATTCCCTTTTTAATAAATGGTGTTGGGTATCTGGCTAGCCATGTGCAGAAAACCAAAACTGGATCCCTTCCTTACATCTTATACAAAAATTAACTCAAGGTGGATAAAAAACTAAAATGTAAGACCTAAAACCATAAAAACCCTAAAAGAAAACCTAGGCAATATCATTCAGGTCACAGGCATGGGCAAAGACTTCATGACTGAAACATCAAAAGCAATAGTAACAAAAGCCCAATTGACAAATGAGATCTAATTAAACTAAAGAGCTTCTGCACAGCAAAAGAAACTATCATCAGAGTGAACAGGCAACCTACAGATGGGAGAAACTTTTGTAATCTATCTATCTGACAAAGAGCTAATATCCAGAATCTACAAATAACTTAAACAAATTTACAGAAAAAAAGAACCCCATCAAAAAGTAGGCAAAGGATATGAACAGGCACTTCTCAAAAGAAGACATTTGTGTGGCCAATAAACATATGAAAGAAAGTTCATCATCACTGATCATTAGATAAATGCAAATCAAAACCCCAGTGAGATACCATCTCATGCCAGTTAGAACAGCAATCATTAAAAAGGAAACAATAGATTCTGGAGAGGATGCAGAGAAATAGGAATGCTTTTACACTGCTGGTGGGAGTGTAAATTAGTCCAATCATTGTGGAAGAGAGTGTGGCAATTCCTCAAGGATGTAGAAGCAGGAATACCATTTGACCCAGCAATTCCATTACTGGGTATATACCCAAAGGATTATAAATCATTCTACTATAAAGACATATGCACACGTATGTTTATTGCAGCACTATTTACAATAGCAAAGACTTGGAACCAACCCAAATGCCCATCAATAACAGAATGGATAAAAACACCATGGAATACTATGCTGCCATTAAAAAAGGATGAGCTCATGTCCTTTGCAGGAACATGGATGAAACTGGAAACCACCATTCTCAGAAACCTAACACAGGAACAGAAAACCAAACATTGCATGTTCTCACTCATAAGTGGGAGTTGAACGATGAGCACACATAAACACAAGGAGGGGAAAACCTGGGCCTGCTGGGGGGTGGGTGGCTAGGGGAGGGATATTCAATGTAGATGACAGTTAGGTGGATTCAGCAAACCACCATGGCACATGTATACCTGTGTAACAAACCTGCACATTCTGCACATGTATCCCAGAGCTTAAGTATTTAAAAAACCCATTCCTGCAAGTGTTGAACAATGAAAAGGGGAACAACATACACCAGGGCCTGTTAGGGGCTGGCAGGTGAGGGGAAGGAACATAGGGAACAGGTCAATAGGTGTCACAAACCACCATGGCGCACTTATACATATGTAACAAACCTGCACATTATGCACATATATCCCAGTATTTTTAGAAAAAATATAGAGAATAAAAATAAAAGTTCCTATGATACAATTGGCTTTGAGAATTAAAATAAAATACATGTACAGAATAGTACTTAGAAGAGTACATTATAAGTGGCAAATACTTGATACACAGTAAATGGTAAATACAACTTAGGTCGTATTTTCCTTATCTGGAGTTTAATGTATACACTTTATCTTATATTTACAGTGTAAAGTGCAAAACCTCAAATAAAGGGAAAGGATTTCAGCAGAAAAAGATTGAAAGATTGTGACTTTCACACGAAAGAAACACATACAATAATGAAGCAGAACATTAAGTGGAAAGAAAGAAATTATCCTGCATGTTAAGAGCATGACAGTTAATTTCATGTAACAGTGTATGGAACATATTTAGTTAAGCACAGCACAATGTGGAGTTATGTTCAACTTACCATCTACATGGTAGAGTGTGTGGAATCTTTAATAGAATATAAATAATTGTCATTTTCAAAGTCAGAAAATTTTAATAACCCAAAACTTTTGGTGAATAGTATGTCATTTCATCTTCTCCACTGTAAAAATTAGGCCCTAGAATCTAGAAATTAGCTTTTCACCAGAATATCCAAATAATTTGGAGAATGGCCTTTTGCGCTTTGAGATGCCAGAGCACTTGGTAACAAACAGACACTCATTAGAAAGCTGCTTCACTGGTGGCTCACGCCTGTAATCCCAGCACTTTGGGAGGCCGAGGCAGGTGGATCACGAGGTCAAGAGATCGAGACCACCCGGGTTAACATGGTGAAACCTCGTCTCTACTAAAAATACAAAAAATTAGCTGGGCATGGTGGTGCGTGCCTGTAATCCCAGCTACTCAGGAGGCTGAGGCAGGAGAATTGCCTGAACCCAGGAGGCGGAGGTTGCGGTGAGCCGAGATCGCGCCATTGCACTCCAGCCTGGGTAACAAGAGCGAAACTCCGTCTCAAAAAAAAAAAAAAAAAAGAAAAAAGAAAGCTGCTTCACTTCCTTCCCCATCCATGGTCAATGGCCTTTGATTGCTGATCTGAAAAGGTCTCCTATCCTAATAAGTATCACAGGATAGAAGTCTGTAAAACTGGAGTAAATGCATGTTGTTACCTTTTAGACAAAAAGCAAAATGATCCTTTTCAGTGCACTAAAAGTAAATATAGGATTTTAAAAAAAAGACAGTATAAGATCCCTCTGTTATTAGTAACGTCTATGTCGAAATATTAGGCACTAAACTAAACTTTCTTTGTCAATTTTCATCCTCAGTGAGCTACCTGTCATTTGATGTTATAGAGCCATTAGGTCTATATCACACATGACTTTAAGTATATTTCTACAGGATCCTCCATTTTTTAAATGTCCTTCAGCAAGACCTGCACACTCTTAGCACAGTACGAATGGATTACAATATTCTAATGCCATGATTTCAGAGGTAAGTCTACAGAGAAGAGACAGTTATTCAAAGACGCATGACACTTTGGATGCACTGAGTTCATTCTCACTTCCTTGAGTGAGGCTACAAGAGAAGTGAGGATGCTGGAGTTGGCGGCACCTACATTTGAACCCTGACTCTACCACCCAGTAACTATTTGATGTGGAATTACTTAAGCCATCTCTGGGCCTCAGCTTTCTCATCTCTAAAATAGGCATAATATCAGGGCTTCATGAAATGATTGTGTAAAATGCTTTTAATAAATGTTAGTTCACTTACTTGAACTAACATGAGAGCTCCTTTCTTGGTGATTCAGCACTTCAAATTTTAACTTGCATAAGAACCTACGTGATCAAAACCACTTTACTCATCACAGCATCAGCTATCACTGATTCTACCCTTCCGCTAAGCACATGGTTTTATTTTTAACCAGGAGACAAGGGCCCAAGATGACAGACAAGTAGGTCATCTATTTTATCCTGCTTGACTGCACCCAGTGGCAGTAACCAACATTTCAATGGTAACTAGACTGCATTTAATGAGCTGCTTGAAACTCTTAACCTTATTTTCACTCGATGATTATCAGTGCCTTTCTGAAGAATATGAATTTTAATTAAATTCTTCCTCATAGATTTGTGCTGAAGATATTATTTTTTTCTATATGTTTACTAAAGGATTACCTTGCCCTAACTTCAAGACTTATTTCCTCTTCTTTGTACCACTGCATAAAAGAAAATCTTACAGGGTGTGTTACTGGGATTCCTTTGGTAGAACAAAAAGAGACACAATGAATAGAACCTCTTCCACTTGTTTAATAGATTGTTAAGACTTTCAATAAAATTTGTATTTCTCAAAGGTGCATTTTTTTTTACCCTGCCTCATTTCATATTACTTTTTTCTCAAATTGCCTAAGAAAATGTTTGATATAAACTAGATGCTCTTAACCATGAATTTCCATTCTATAAATGAAAGTATGGCAATAAAAATCTCATTCCTGAAAATAGCTTTTTAAAAGAGCCATAAAATTCAAACACAATCTAGATTCAATAAAAATTAGGCTTACTTAATTTGAATAAGATGCTTTCATTACTGTAATAATATGTAACTCAAATAATCATCAGAACATAATTGCTTTGAAAAGTGACTCAATTCAATTGTTTGTGATAAAATGCTCACCAAAAAATGGCCTGAGTTCTACAAGTCCTGTCAATCTGCTGGATTGACAATACTGTACTTCTGAATCTTGAACCACTGGGAGTCATAAGGCAAGGGCTGGTCCCTCTTTCAGAGGAAATTGAACATTCTACTTTCATTTCTGATAGTGTTTCCCAAACCTGCCCACTCACAATCACTTGTAGAGCTTTTTAAAAATACTAACCCTCCATGAAATTTTGATTTAGCAGGTCTACTCCATGTAGATTTCATGAAACTCTTGCAATTGTTCTCGTGTTTTGTGAAAGAGGAAGAAGAGTTTTCATTTTCTAAAGTCCTAAACCCAATTTACTTAAGGCAGAGGGAATGATAATCATATATTCAATATCGTACTTCATTCTAGAGATGTAAACATGCCTCAAAGTAATCCTGATAAAGCAAGCTCCTGCTGTGTAGTTTGGGCATAGATCACTGAGATTATATTGTAAAATGCAACTTTCATTAAAGAACAATTTATGAGGATTGTTTAATTATGACAAGTCCAAGGTAAACATTAAAATGACGTGCATGCAGTCTGCAGATTTACAGAACTGTCAAAGGAGTTTCAAAATAAGCAAATGGCTGCTTTTTGCTTTCAGGCAAATTATATCCAATTTAAATGCTACTCTTCAGAAAGTATGTCTAACAAAATGCACCACCATAACTTCTGCATGGGTAATGTCTGCTCTCATCACTGAAGACTAGTTTGCTGTCAAGACTTTCAGAGAGTCTCCAAGTGAAATGAGTACTGAAGAACAAAGCTTCTATAGGCTATATTGAGTTCCCACTCTTCCTTTCTCTTGTGGCCATTAAACTAAGCCAAGGGCACCTTGTATCACAAAACTCGATTCATAAAATACCTCTTGTAAAATTTCAGAAAATAAAAAGTTTAAACTTAGAAACAGAATATAAAAGAGAAGCTAGCCCTTAACTAGATCTAGCATCTTCATATTTTTAAGTAGGAGGAAAAGTGGTTAAGAAAGAGTTTTCTGTGAAAATTGTATGACTATGTTATGTCATACAATTAATATTAAATAGCTGGAATGTAAGGAACAATAGCTAGCTTTTCTGTAGCCCTAATGTTAAAACATAAGGAAATTAACTGAAACCTGGGTATTGAAAATAATTTAATGATGATGAATGTTTTAACAGATCAAATGGATAGATATATTGTAGAGAATTTGTTTTACCTCTCCTTCAGAAATCTTTTGAAATGGAATAAACATTATATTTCCTTGATGCAAGGATAGCACACAGCTAAAAGTAAACTTCCCCTTAAGAAACAGGGCATAAGCATATTCATACTCATCCAGTCTTTTTTGCAAGAAAAACAGGGGAAAATTATTTTTTGATAAAATTTTGAAGGGTAAACTTTTTCTTTATTGACATCCTAAAACACTGTCGGTAAATTGAAGGGTACCAAGACTCCAAAATACGGTCACTAACTCCCTTTTCAACAAGAGCAGGTTCATCTCATAGCAGCTGGCATACAAACTTTTGAAACATATATATATATATATATATATATACATTGTGTAATAAACCCATACCCCAATTTTACATAATCTAATTCAAATTTTAAACAAGAATCTCATTAAACATTTACATATCTTAGGGTAATATAATGTTCAATTTTACATGAGTATTTAGAAATGTCACACAGGGATAGGCATATCTTCTCTCTGCTTCCTAACCACTATAATGGCGTGGCATTATATTACTATCTTAAAGTCATAATGCCTGGTTATGCCAGGCTTACTGGTTGTGGAATCATGGCTAAATCAAATGGATCTTCTAGGTCTCAGAATTCTCATTCATAAAATGCAGAGTTTGGATATGTAATTTAATTCCTAAGGTGTCTTCCAGTTCTTTGGACTCTGACTTAAAGTATTATTTTCTTCTAGGAGCTTCAAAAGTGTAAATTGTTTTATGTCAGCAACTGTATCTTGTATTTTTCTGACATGCTGTGGCATTGTTTAATATTCTGCTGAGCATACAGGCACTTGACTATTCAATAATAAAACCTAAGTTTTCAACAGTACTTTACTCCTTCAAAGCATTTTTATTTTATTTTTTGAGATGAAGTCTTGCTCTGTTGCCAGGCTGGAGTGCAGTGGCATGATCCCAGCTCACTGTATTCTCCGCCTCCTGGGTTGAACCAATTCTCCTGCCTCAGCCTCCCAAGTAGCTGGGACTACAGGCATGTGCCACCACGCCTAGCTAATTTTTGTATTTTCTAGTAGAGATGGGGTTTCACTCAAAGCACTTTTATAAACAGCAACCCTTTCAGTTCCAGTTCTTGTAGCATATACAGAGAGACATAGGGACATGAATAATTCCCTTCATTTTATTAATGAGAGAAGCAAAATTTAAGGGATTTGGAATTCTACCTAAGTTACAAGACCAAGAAGTAGCAAATCTGGCTCAAGAAGTCAAGTTTTTTACTCCTCATCCACTGCATCCTATTGATGAAGTCATTTCTATGAGTCATGCCTGTATGTAGAGGCCATTTTTCTAAATTTCTAAGTATAAAAACAGCAATATTTGTGACAATAACTGTTTTAATGGCATTTTTGAAGATGTCCCCATTGTTAATAATCTTTGCTTAGTCCTAGGGTGCACTCATATGGAAACTCCAATCTACCTTATAGTTCTCTTCCCTGAAGATTCAGCAGCCCCAGAAATTCCAACCTGGCCTGGTCACATATTTTGATAAACAGGTATGACATGCAATATTATCTTGTCCATCACCCACATAGAGCATAAGCTCTTACTTGTGAAATTTTCTTTGTAACTTTACTGAGTGAGCAATAAATAGGGAGAAAGCTATTCTTACTCCAGTGCTTTATTGTGTTCACATAGGACACTTCCTTTGAATAAACTAGACGTTTGGTAAATTTTCTTTAGTTATCCCCTTTGAGATAGGGTCTTGCTCTGCTATGCAGGCTGGAGTGCAGTGGTGCAATCATGGCTCACTGTGGCCTCAAACTTCTGGGTTTATACAATCCCCCCATCTGAGCCTCTCCAGTAGCTAGGACTACAGAAAGTGCCACCCACCTGGCTACTTTTAAATATATATATTTATTCATTGTAGAGACCAGGTCTCGCTGTGTTGCCTAGGCTGATCTGGAACTCCTAGTCTCAAATGACTTTCACACCTCAGCCTCACAAAGCACTGGGATTACAGGCATGAGCCACCACACCCAGCCCTTTTCTTATCTTTTATATATTAGCAGAATTTGCTCCTAGAAATTTTGTGTCAAATGTTCATTTTATAACTACTAAACAATACTTTATGTTTTGGTTGAGAACATTTCACTTCTTTGAACTATACCTGAACCAGACTTGGTAGCCAAATCAGAAGGTTTTGTTCTTGTTTGTTTTTTACATATAGTATTTTTTTTTTTAATTTTAAGTTCAAGGGTATATTTGTAAGTTTGTTACATAGGTAAACATATGTCATGAGGGTTTGTTGTACAGAAAGATTTTTTCAAAGATTCAGAAGCAAAATACATAACTTAAACACGAAGTTAATTTATACTGAGTTTTCTATTTAAAATATACAAATAATCATCATTAATGTGGAACAATATTATATATTATAATTTCATATGGAGCTCTTTTGCAAGAGTATAAAGTCAATAGACTCTTTCATACCTATAACTATATATTCTAATGTGCCTATTTCTAGATATTCTTCTGTACCTATAACTAGATATATTAAGAGAGGTTCAGGGCTCCAGAATAAGACACTTACTCTGTCCTTTAGACTCCTATGCAAAATAAGGTGAATAGAAAATATGTCTAGTACATATATGCATACACACATGTTTGTGTATGAACACATGTACAAACTGCATACGAAGAATGAATGTAGCTATGACATTTTTAATAATTAGACTATGGAGTGGATACATTGTCCTATATACAAATAGGCCCATAAGACTCATTGGTTGACCACCTGAATGTTCTGTGTGAATCAATTCATCCACTTAGAGTGTGCATAATTCAATTTACAATGTCACCTCTTGTAAGGACACAGTCAATTCAGATATAGTCACAGTTCAAAGTTGTTTTTCCTTTGGGCATTTTGGTGGAAATATAATATTAAACAGGCAGGCCTAACTCCTGCTAATTCACTATAAATTAAGGTAAATAGTCATCCCCTTATTCCTTGGCTAACATTTAATAGATATACAACATTATACCAACTAACCACTTCATAGTATATATATATTATTTAAATACGAAATAATTCTGAAGGTTTTCAATCTGATGCCATAAGCAGTGGCCTAACTAAATGATCTTTGAATTTTATTCTTACAGAAACTACTATAGCATGTTTCTTCTAAGATAAAAAACCAGAAAATTTGTTATTAAAATTGCTCCAACCATTAAATATTCTTACACTTAAAAAATTTGGCAGCCTAATTGACAAGGTTAGCATTTTATACAGGTCTATGTCTTCCACACTATTATTGTGCTTTTGCATATGCTTATCAATTAGTTGTGATAACAATTAAATTGGGTATTGAACCAGAATTATTATATTACCATTCATGATTTATTATGCTTAGCAATTAAGATATTAAATGTTTTATCCCTGAAAATAATATCCAAACACTATAGACCATATTTTATTTTTGGCAAAAATATCCAAAGACCACATTACTACTTCCAAAGAAATAATAATCTCTTAATCTTTTTTTTTTTTTTTTTGAGACAGAGTCTTACTCTGTCACTCAGGCTGGAGTGAAGGGGCACAATCACAGCTCACTGCAGCCTCAACCTCCCTGAGCTACGGTGACCCTCCCATCTCAGCCTCCCAAGAAGCTGAGACTACAGGCGCATGACACCATGCCTGGCTAATTTTTAATATATTTTGTAGATTCAAAGCCTTATTATGTTGCCTAGGCCGGTCTCAAACTCCTGGGTTCAAGTAATTCTCCTGTCTTGGCCTCCCAAAGTGTGGGGATTACAGGCATGAGCCATGAAGCCTGGCCTTCTTAATCAATATTTTTGATGCCATAACTGAAATTTAATTAAAAATATTGTTCATATTTTTTGTATCCTACTACAAAAAATATAGGAATATATGGAATCACAAATATGCAATAAAATATAATGTTTATAAAGAAAACATGAACAAATATTTAAAAATGAAAACTTAAGATTATAAATATACATAAATACATTGCATGTTGATTTGTTCTTACTAATGACTGCAAATTGGCTTCAATCTTCCTGGCTTTATATTTATATATGGCATTATTCAATTGTCTCCAGACTCCATACTATTTTATATACAATCACTCACAGCAGAGCCCCTTTTTGGCTCATCTTGGCTTTTTAAACAGCTCCACTTATAGTCATGGCCTCTGCTCTACAATTATGCCAATACTCATGGTTATTTTCTGGACAAAGAAATATTCAGTACCAAAGGTGTATATTCATATCTTTAACTTTGCAAAATGGAAAACTGCTTGCATCTTTAAAGTAACAGTGTTGTGTGTATTGGGGTTGTTTTGCTTCTTTCTTTCTTTCTTTGTCTTTCTTTCTTTCTTTCCTTCCTTCCTTCATTCATTCTTTCCTTCCTTCCTCTCTCTCTCTCTCTCTCTCTCTCTCATATACACACATAAACAGTGTGCTCACACACTCACACAAAGATTTCAAAGAGTTTAAGAGATCATCTCATCCAGTTATTTGACTTCTCTAACAGGCACCTGCAGAAAGAAAGAGCTTGTCCCAAACCCGCAATCTAAATGGATACCTCATTCTGAAGTGACTTCAGAGAAAACACCCTGAATCAGTGCATTGTCTTTTCCTTGGTTTTCTACCAGTTCTACACTGTTCTCTTAGAATCATCAACCAGGATATCCTGGCATGTTTGGGGGCTAAAATGTGTGACTATTTTCAAATCTTTATTTAGGCTTTATTTGCTATTTATTTAGGCTTTATTTATAAATTACTCCCACATATATATCTTCAGCCTGAAGCTCTTTGTTCCATCACCATCTTCACTTAGATAACTAATAGTCATCTCACACTGAATATACCAATAAATGACCTGCCAGGGTTTCACCCTCCATTTCTGATACTTTCAGTTGTCCCCATCTTGGTGAATGGTGGCATGTTCTTCAAGATGCTAACCCACACATCTTCATGCTATCTCATGTTAGCTTTCTCCTTCACCTCATATAGAAATCCAGGACTTAGGACACAATTCATTGCCTATATTACACTAATAAATATTATTTCTTGCTTCCTCTCTTAACTTTCTATCATCTGTTCTGAACACAGCAGTAAGAGTTATCCTATAAAGAAAACTTGACAAAGGGCTAATATCCAGAAACTACAAAGAACTTAAACAAATTTACAAGAAAAAAAACATCAAAAAGTAGGTGAAGGATATAGACAGACACTTCTCTAAAGAAGACATTTATGCAGCCAATACATACATGAAAAAAAGCTTATCATCACTGGTCATTAGAGAAATGCAAATCAAAACCACAATGAGATACCACCTCATGCCAGTTAGAATAGTGATCATTAAAAGGTCAGGAAACAACAGATGCTAAAGATGTGAAGAAACAGGAACCTTTTACACTGTTGGTAGGAGTATAAATTAGTTCAATCATTGTGGAAGACAGTGTGGCAATTCCTCATGGATCTAGAACTAGAAATACCATTTGACCCAGCAATCCTATTGCTGGGTGTATACCCAAAGGATTACTGATTATTCTTCTATAACGACACATGCACATGTATGTTTATTGCAGCACAATTCACAATAGCAAAGACTTGAGACCAACCCAGATGCCCATCACTCACAGACTGGTTAAAGAAAACATGGCACATATACACTGTGGAATACTACATAGCCATAAAAACGAATGAGTTCATGTCCTTTGCAGAGACATGGATGAAGCTGGAAACCATCATTCTCAGCAAACACTAGAACAGAAAACCAAACCCCACATTTTCTCACTCATAGTTGGGAGTTGAACAATGAGAATACATGGACACAGGGAGGGGAGTATCATACACCGGGGCATGCTGGGGGCGGAGGGGCAGGGGAGGGATAGCACTCGGAGAAATACCTAATATAGATGACAGGTTGATCAGTGCAGCAAACCACCATGACACATGTAAACCTATATAACAAACCTGCACATTCTGCACATGTACTCCAGAGCTTAAACTATAATAAAAAAAGAGAAAAAAAGAAAAAGAAAATGTAGAGCTTGCCATTGTCTGCCAAAAGCCATCTATGTTTCCCTATTTCACTCAAGGTGAAAACTGAGCTTTTTAATATGACTTGAGAGACCTCTTCTCCTCCCATGCCTCCTCTTACTCACGCAGGTCTGCAGCTACCCTGGCTCCCTTGTTATTTGTTGAACACACCAGCACGCTCCTGCTTAGAGAGCCTTTGTAATGGTTGTTTCCTCTACCAGGAATACCTTTCCCCCAGGTTCTGTGTAGCTTGTTCCCTCATCCACTTCAAGTGTTTGCTCCAGTCTCTTTCTCCTCAAGGCCACTCTAACCACGATAGTTAAAGCTGAAGACACTGCCAGCACTCTAATGTCCTCTCCCCTCAGTCTTCTTTGTGCTATTTCCGTAGCATACGCCACCATCCAACATACAAAAGAATGCACTTATTTGTTACTTGTATTGTTTATTATCTGTCTCCTGCAATGTTACCTCTACAATGAGAAGGAAATTTGTCTGATTAATTCAAATGAAGTAACCCAAGAGCGTGGGTATCAGACACACACATAGTAGACAACATGAATGTTTCTTAAAGAAATACGCTATCATCAGGCTTTTAGATCTATACATCTTAACAAAAACAGACAAGCTATGTTACTAAAGTTCATATTTTCTCTGTTTTTAATTTTAAAAATCCCACAGTATTTATTTTGAAGCTTAAGCTTCTATAATCCCATACACAGCAGAAGTGTGAGAGAATACCTTCACTTCTCTGATAACAGATTACCCAAACGGGAACATGGGAAACTGCCTGATTCATGGTTAGGGACTTGGATAGCTCCAAGAAGCTCATGGTAGTTCTTTATCACTTTCTCTTTTTTTATTTATTTAGTTTTACTATACTTTAAGTTCTGGGGTACATGTGCAGATCACGCAGGATTGTTACATAGGTATACACATTCCATGATGGTTTGCTGCATCCATACCCCCATCATCTACATTAGGTATTTCTCCTAATGTGATGGATTAAAGATTTAAACATAAGACCTAACACCATAAAAACCCTAGAAGAAAACCTAGGCAATACAATTCAGGACATAGGCATAGGCCAGGACTTCATGACTAAAACACCAAAAGCAATGGAACAAAAGCCAAAATAGACAAATGGGATTTAATTAAACCCAAGAGCTTCTGCACAGCAAAAGAAACTATTATTAGAATGAACTGGCAAACAACAGAATGGGAAAAAATTTTTGCAATCTACCCATCTGACAAAGGGCTAATATCTAGAATCTACAAACTTAAACAAATTTACAAGAAAAAACAAACAAACCCATCGAAAAGTGGGCAAAGGATATGAACGGACACTTTTCATAAGAAGACATGTATGCAGCCAACAAACATATGAAAAAATGCTCATCATCACTGGTCATTAGAGAAATGCAAATCAAAACCACAATGAGATACCATCTCATGCCAGTTAGAATAGGGATCATTAAAAAATCTGTAGACAACAGATGCTGGAGAGGATGTGAAGAAATAGAAATGCTTTTACACTGTTGGTGGGAGTGTAAATTAGTTCAACCATTGTGAAAGACAGTGTGATGATTCCTAATGGACCTAGAAATAGAAATATCGTTTGACCCAGCAATCCCATTACTGGGTATATACCCAAAGGATTATAAACCGTTCTAGTATAAAGACGCATGCACACATATGTTCACTGCAGCACTGTTTACAATAGCAAAGACCTGGAACCAACCCAAATGTTCATCAATAATAGACTGGATAAAGGAAATGTTGCACATATACACCATGGAATACTATGCAGCCATAAAAAAGGACAGGCTCATGTCCTCTGCAGAAACATGAATAAATTTGAAAACCATCATTCTCAGCAAACTGACACAAGAACAGAAAACCAAACACTGCATGTTCTCACTCATAAGTGGGTTGTTGAACAATGAGAACACATGGACACAGGAAGGGGAACATCACATACCGGAGCCTGTTGGTGGGTGGGAGAGCTAGGGGAGAGATAGCATGGGGTGAGGGGATTGGGGAGGGATAACAAAAAGTTTAGATTTTATAGAAACATAAGTATATTTAGTATTTATCTACTTTAGGTGTTACTAATATAAAATATTTAGTTTTTAGGCATATTATCCCTACCAACAAGATGCTAAATACTCAGAAGTTTTGAAAATTAATCTTAAATTTTAGCTTACTTTATGATTAAAAACAATTGCAAAAGGAAAACCTAAAAATTCCTTTAATGGAACACAAGGATAGATCAAGATAAAATACGATAGAACTAAAATTTCCATGAAAGAGTGGGCATGTTTTCTTATGGATACCAGATCAGGGAGGGTAAGTTGGAGGTAAAATAGAGAAGATGAAGATAGTATTTACTGAGTACCATGTCATGAACAGTGTTAGAAATTTTATTTCATATTTTATTGCATTATTTTTGAAATCAAGCAATTTACTTTTAAAAGAATAATACATGTAGTTGTAATGTTCTAAAGGTATAAAAGAGTATAACCTGAAAAGTAAGTCTCTCTCCCATCTCTAACCTGCAATACATTCACTTTCGCTCCCTGAAGGGAACAATTGCAACCTGTTTTTCCTGTAACCTTTTAAAGATGATCTATACACAGACAAATGAAGGTATCTGTGCATATTTACATACCTTTACAAAAATGATAGTTGACTTCTACTTCAATAATGAGAAAATCAACTTAAAGGGTTTAAATGGCAAGCCCATGATTACTTAGAAAATAAATGGTAGAGCCAGGATTTGAGCCCATATCTGTCTACATCTAAGCCCACACCAAAGAAAAAAAAAAAAACTCAAGTATTTCACACAAGACTTCTGAGAAAATTTGCTTGTTCTTCACAGAAGCACTTTGGTTTCATTTAGCAGCCAGTAAAGAAGTGGACTATTAAGACCCTGTATTGTTTTTCAGAAAATTATTTTGAAACCAAAGATGAGATAAAGATATGCAAAGACAGACCTAATGGTCAATGGTTAAGTCCTCAACCAGGTCAGAAAGAAAAATAAGTTACCTAAAAGTTGAGTTTCGCTTTTCCCTCTGGCCTATATGTAAAAGCCAATTAGTCAGAAAATGTTGACTTAAATCCTGATCAGAAATTTTTAATTTTAATTTTAATTTTAATTTTGTGTAAAGCTCCAGATCTCCCTTTGATAAGTACATTGATCTACTATGCTAGGAACTGAAAGAGAAAGGAGTACGCACAGACTCTGCTACAAAGAAAGCAATTTGCCTAACTACGAGTCTAATATAAAGGAGTAAACTCAAAAATTAATACTAAAATCTTTGGAGTCTTCAGTATAATAGCTCATTCTTGCTATGTTTCTGTATAACTCATATATTCAGTCCCAATATTAATATACTTGGGTATCCAGTTAGTTCATTAAAATTGTTTCCCTCCCTCACGATCTCTTTTAATAATATTACTTTCCTTGCCTCTGGTATAATCAGGGATTGAAATCTTTATTAACTGAAGCATGAATTCTGTCCTTAGAATATATTTTTTTGTCCATGCAGTGAAACTCTCCAATGCGCATCAATTGCCTAATTTAAGATAGGTGCCATGCTAGATACTGTGCAATAAGAATGAATAGGATGTATGCTCCTACATACATCCTATTGGACAGTTTCACTACATTCTTCATTTTCAAAGAAATTGCCAACTGGTAGAAAAAACAAGAATGTATATAAATAATTATAGTGCAAACCCATAGAAGACATATAAACAAAGCACTATGTGGCATAAAGTTTTGAGTATTCATTTTAACAGAGAGGCTCAGAAATAGCTTCATGAAGGAGGGGCATAAAAACTGAAAATTTAAAAAGGTTTATACTAGATGAGGGGAGAAGGATAAGAAAAAAATTGAATGGTAATACAGAGTTATCTTTGAAAGAAGCAGCAAATATTTTCAGGGGAAAAAAGATGTGCAGTGTTTTCCACAATGAAATGACACATTTAAGTCAATTACCACTCCTAGAGATTTGAGAAGACTATTGCACTTAAACTCACCCATACTATGATGATGTAAAATGACCCAGCATGTTTGTCATTTACTTGGGATCTATTACTTAGCTATAATCACAAATCTTTAAGAAAAATAATGTATCTGTTAAATTAAAGACTTGTTTTATGTTAATAGACTTCAAGAAGCCAGTATGAGCAAAGGAAAGTAAACAAAAAGTAGAAAGACATTAGTTCTCCATTTTGTGTATGCTGCTAGGAATCTTCAGGAACTTAACACAGATTGTTAGACCCTTTTTTTTTTTGAGACGGAATTTCGCTCGTTACCCAGGCTGGAGTGCAATGGCGTGATCTCGGCTCATCACAACCTCTGCCTCCTGGGTTCAGGCAATTCTCCTGCCTCAGCCTCCTGAGTAGCTGGGATTACAGGCACACGCCACCATGCCCAGCTAATTTTTTTTTTTTTTTTTTTTTGTATCTTTAGTAGAGACGGGGTTTCACCATGTTGACCAGGATGGTCTCGATATCTTGACCTTGTGATCCACCCGCCTCAGCCTCCCTAAGTGCTAGGATTACAGGCTTGAGCCACCACGCCCGGCACTGACCCTTTTAATAAGTGGAAGAAATCATACTTAAGAGAAAAGCAGTAGACAGAGAAGGTGAATGGGGCCAATGAACATGTATAGAACAATTCAGTATTCTGTGATCTCTCACTTTAGGGGTATTCATTACTTACAGCAATCAGCCCAGACTACCTAACACAAGGGCCATAAATTTCCTAGAAAATATTTTCTCCCATGTTCTCTCATGGTTCAGGGCATTTCTCCTGGTTCTTCTTAAATCTTCCAACCATTTTTCAGCACATCTTACTAAGCCATATCGATGACATCTATTTAATTGATTCTTTGGACTCTACACTGTTCTGTCCACTTCACTTCATTCGTTTTTTAAATCCATAAAGTAGTGCTCAGTTCATCTTAGTTCTATGTTTAGCTACACTCCCAGTTGTATCCCTGGATCTCAAAATCTTACCTTGTGCCAGAGCTTTGGGCGCTAGATGTCTGAGAGGGTAATTTAACCTATTCTAAATTTTTAGTTCAAATTGTTCTGTACTTTCCTCTACTAAAACAGATTGAGCTAAATGGTTTTGTCTGTGGATAGAGGAAAGAATGGAAGACAGTAAAGGCTGTGTAAAGGAGGTGGGACAGTTTGAATTTCTGTAAAAAGTATTATTATAACACCAAAATAAACTAATCTGTTCTGATAAATGTTATATTAATAGGCATCTCCAATAAGGATCTAGGTAGAATAAAATGTCATTGCTATAGTGATTTCAGTCTCAAGAGAATTGCAAATAATTCAAGGGTACGTACAGACCAGACCTTTGACTGCTAAGTTTTTTTAGTTAGAAAGCTCTTTGCTGTGGATGCCAGGAGTATTTCAATATACTGAAGATTACAAAATGGAGGTCACTGAGAAAAAGGGAAGCCTCCGTGGGTTTACAGTTTAACTATTTAAAATATCATAAATAAACAGGATAAACATAGAATCTCTCTGAAAAAGACACACTTTCCATTTCCCTTTGCCAAAATCAAACACTGGCCTCCAACTGAGCCAGCATAGGTCAGCAAAGTAATATGGCTGTTGAGTTCTTGGGATCTTAACTACAACAACAAATTGAATGGAAAAGCTTCTCGGTGACAGGCATTTATGTTTAGACTTTCTGTCATGTTTTTTGTTTTTCTTGGTCAGAGACCCAATTGGTGGAATTTTTAGTAGTGTTTATGATACTGAAAGGCACATGAAATTTCTGCAAACCATCAATCTTCTGATTAGGAAGATTAAGATCTGTCAAACTGCATTTCTTCCCAAAGCCATAGTCTTCTACACATGGTACTTGATCTGAAAATTAAAGCACAAACATCGGAGGCTGAGGCAGGAGACTTGCTTGAACCTGGGAAACAGAGGTTGCAGTGAGTCAAGATTGCACCACTGCACTCCAGCCTGGGCAACAGAGTGAGACTCCTTCTCAAAACAAAATAAAAAACACATACAAACATAGATTTAAAAGAAAAGATAGCCTAAGCCTCTGGAGGGTAGCAGTGGGTGAATAGAAGAATGCAGGATTTTCTACTGTATATTTTTTACTTTTTATTGACATATAACAAACATATAGAAAATGCACAAATCTGAAGTTACAACCTGATGGGCTTTTCCAAATTAACATCAGCTTCCAGATTAAGAAAGAAAATATTATCAGGACCCTAAAAGTTCCATTTATGTCCTCCTTCAGTGCTTATCCTGCCCCCACCAAGTGTAACCATTACTGTGACTTCTAACATCACAGTAACTAACGCCATAAATTAGCTCTGTCTATTTTTAAATTATGTACACATGAAATTATACTGTGTATACTCTTCTGTATTTGGTTTATCTGATTCAGCATTATCTTTGGGAGATTAATGTATATTGTTGCTTGTGGATGTAATCTGTTCCCAGAATTGATTGGGCATTTGGATGATTCTCAGTATTGGGCAAGAGAGAAGGAACTTCTGTGAACATTCTTGTATATGGCTTTAGATGAATATATGTATGCATTGCTATTAGATATTTCCCTTGGAGTGGAAATGCTGGGTTATAGAGAATGCTTATATCCTGGGTACGAGCTTTTGCATCTTTATTTGAGAATAGGCAGAAGTAGTTTCTCACAAAGAATGGCTACATACAAGGCCAGTTACAGAATGTGCAGGGTACAGTGCAAAATAAAAATGCAGGAACCCATTTTAAAAAGCAGGAAAGAAGTGTAATTTGAGGTATAATGTTTTTTTCTTTCTTCCATTACATTTTTCTTGACTTGTCATTGATTTTCAATTGCTATATAATTATATTATAAGTAAAGAAACATTAAAGATTTTATCAGTTTTAATTTTTTTGTGTTCATGTTGTGCAATGTCAGTTTTAAATGCAAATATAAGAGCATTGAACTTGTATGCAAAATCACGAAAATTGCATAATTCTTATTTCAGAGGGTTCCTTGAGCTGGTCAGAACAAAGCCAACCCAGAACCAGGAAGAATGGAAAAAGGAAGAATTCCCCCATCATGGAGTTGGCTGTGGAAATATTCCCTGAGGCCTTAGATTCTAACAGTTAAGTGCAGACTCTCACTGGCAACCTGGGCCCACTGCATGGCTAGGTAAGGTTCCCACTTAGGACTGATGGCTGCTGGGTTCCCCTTCCATCATTAGGAGTGACACACCAGGACACAGCCGGGGCAGGCTCTGGGGAAATCATAGCAGGCATCTGACCTTTCCATGTACTCACTGTCCCATCATACAGAAAACAAGGGACCACCATGGATCCTTAAAAACAGGCTACGTTGCTGCCAGTCCATGGTCAGGACAATCACCACCTCATCCTACCCTAACACTCCCCATGGCAGACCCCAATCTTCCTCATCCCTCTGCCCCTGTTGAAGACAATAAGTGAATTCAGGACTCCCTTTCCTCCTACCCTCCCTCGCTCCTCCCTACATACAATAAATTGTCATCTCTGCCTCCCAGAGGGTGGCAGTTGTCACCTAGCACTGCAGGGAGAGGTGAGGAGAAGGGCTGTTTTCCCCAGAAGAGGAAAAAGTAGTCATGAAAAGGCTGGTGCTAGACACCCCAGGAATGAGCCTGGGCTCCAAGCCCCTGACACATGTTTCATTATCCCATTGAGCTTCAATTACAAAATAGATTTCAATGATAAATTTTGTAAGATTGTTAAGATGGCAACAGCATGGGGTATTGTTTGTTCAGTTTTATTTACTTTTATTTTTCATTTAAGATGGAGTATTCCTGTGTTGCCCAGGCTGGTCCTGAACTCCTGACCTCCAGCAGTCCTTTCACCTCAGAGTAGCTAGCACTACAGCCATGCAGCAACAGCATGGCTTTAGATCAAGTGTGAGTTCCTTCTGAGCCAGAACTCTGTGTGACTATACAGGTTACACACCCAAGAAGCCAGCCTAAGATACACTGTACATTGAAAACAAGGATACTCCCTATAAGAGAAAATGCTACAGATCTCTCTACATCTTCTTACACCTTTCATCAACATTTATAATTTTATTTACAATGAATGAAATCATCCTTGAGGTAAAAAGAAGAAAAAAATGCATTATAAAAGACAATATTCAAAGAGAATTGAATGATAGTAAAAGGGGAAAGAAAGTACTATGGCTTGACCAGAAAGAGACCAGAATAGGAGCCTCATTGACAACAAGAGAGATGAAAAATAGCAAAAGCAAGCAAATGGAGGATCAAGTTCATGGAAGTCAGCTAAGGAAAGAAGGTACAGGAAAGTTCCAGAGCTCTTGGAAGTCAAGCATGTTCTTAAGAGATAACACAAAATACATGTGTATGAACTGAAGTTCTTTAAGTCAGAGATTCAACAAGATAATTGGCTGAAAGTAGATAAGTGAGTTCTCAAGTGACGAAAACAGCCTTTTGCAATCTGACTTTTTCATACTTGACAGTAGGTAGATGAAAAACATACAGGTAACTAGGGCTATAGAGTTCTAAGACATTTAAGAGAAATCTGCCTCTCCCTAACAAAGAAGTTCTGAGATCCCATGAGCCTCAATTGAAGTAAAGCAGATGTGGAAGAAAACCTCTCACGGCAGGGGAAGCAAATGGTAGTTATCACCATCAGGCTAGTCCACCCATGGAAGACAGACCTGAAGGAAAGCACACGCAGGCCTAGAGGCAGACGCTAATGCACGTGGACATGGAATTCTAAGGCTCCAGGTTTCATTCTTAGTCAAGAAGGGTGGTGTGTGCAGACTCTACGAGGCCATTTTCAGTTAGCTCTATGGACTTCTCATCTGTAGAGTGGGGCGTGGCCAGAGTAGTGCCAAAGGAGGGACCAAGAAAGAGGCCTCCAGGACCCAGCTGTAGGGACAGTACTGCCCCCATCCTAGCTACTACCAATATCACCCTCACAGGCTGACTCACCCACCTATCATTACTCCCTGCCCTATAATATTCTGATCCCTGATTTTCTTTATCCCAAAGAAAGGGTCCAGTTGTTACCTCTCTGTAAATTTTATAGCTTCTCTTTGTTTTTATGAACTATGATAAATACAAGTTTGGCTTATGGTAAAAGGTGTTTTTGCTTGTTCTTGTTTCAGGAATATTAACAACAACAGAACATATTCTTCTTGGGATAATTAGAAGAAAAATGCATTTGACATAAGCAGACCCTGTCTTCTAGGGACTCTAGAAATAATTTCATTAAACTCCCACTTTGCCTAGCAGCACTTGAGGACTACAGACAATTTTCCCTCAGTCCACTGCTCCTACAGCTTAGCCTGTTTTTCCCAAACTAATCATCTAAATTTCCATTTTTTAATAGATGTAAATGTGGATAAATGCTTAAACCTTCTGGTACATTAAAATGACCACAAGTAAGGGATAGTTTCTAGTCATTTGTTCTTATCCAAAAGTCTCAAACTGATGAAATTCAATTTCTTAGAAGATAACTTTGAGAAGTGTCAGCTGATTGACCACATTTTGCATCTATCTTTTAGGACCTGATTATCAAGCTGGAAGTTGGGGGAAATCAGTGCCAATTTAGCATATAAACACTGAAGGAAACATTGAATAAGACATGAAAATATTCCATCAGCGTGATATCAGAGAATGTCATTTTTCATCACAAATTTGGAATGATTTTCCATGCATGTCACAAACCAATCATTTCAACTGAGGTGTTTCAAGTGTCAGCTTTGGCACCTTACCGTGACATTTGTGATCAATCATAGCAATCTGTACTCACTTCTGAAAGTAAAATCACAGCCAAGACTCTATCATCCCTGTTCTGTTGTGCAGACAAACTTTATTGAGCCATAAAATGTTACTTTTTAAGGCAATGAATCTGAACCCTAATTAGTCAATGTTAATAATTCAATTAATGATGCTGAAGTTCCAAGACATTATCTGGGTTAAGAAAATGAACAGGTAGATGCATATTAATAGTATACCATATATACATTCAGTTAGTCATATTTCCAAAATATATAAGAAATATGCACACATACCTACCAAAAATAAGAGCCATGCATGTCAAAACATTTGTAATTTTCATACATAGAGATGTTATATATAGAGACCATCACGGGTCTCTTCACTCCTACATGTCCTGCTGTGCATGCCAAGACTGTGGAACCACAACCACTTTTTACCCAGGCTATTTCTCACATTGTGTTTGCTTCCAGCCACCTTGAGGTATGAGGTGATGTCTCCCATTAGGACAAAGAGCAGGTTTGCCTACTGTTCACAGTATAAAGTGGGTTCCAAAGCTCAGTGTTCCTCAACTGTGATGCAAAGCCACTGCACGAGCAGTGCCCACCTGAGTCTATGTCATGTTGCCCCTGTGGGACTTAAGGACAAGTAGAATCAATGTGCATGTTAACACTCATACTGCTTGCAGTGCTATGCACAACAAGAGAAGAGTTTTGCTTCTGAACCCAGGAGTCTTGTGCCTTCTGCCAGCATCCATGAAGCCTTAAAACGTCTTAGCTTCTAAGTAGGGTTAAATCTATTCTACAAAAATGGGCTCAAATATATAATACTGAAACAAAATAAAAATGAAATTTTAAAAAATGGAACTAAGAAAGGAAAGAAAGAAGAAATAAACCAATAAAGAAAGGAAAGAAATAAACTATGGACATCAACACAAGGACATCCAATTTACTGTAAAGTCATGCTCACTCTGTTGTGTCTTCTTTTCCCAGTTAACGTTCCTCTTAATTGTGTGGGCATTCTGCCCATTTGCTGGCTGGACTCAAAGAGTTGCCTACAGTAGCTGACTTGATATGTGGCAGAAAGCATTTATTTTAGACAAGATTTTGTAAACAAAACACAACTGCTGCATTCAATTAAGCAGTGATTGCATTTCATCTTGAGTCAAAGAAACTATCAGCCAATTGTGCTTCTAAACTGAAAACTTTAAAATCATTAAAAAAATCAACAATTTGACCTTGTATATCTCAAATATGTGTGGCATAAACAAAAATTCAATACTTTATCAGCACATTTCATTTGAGCTGGGCCTAAGAGTTCAATTAGATAACTATAAAGTAGAGCTAGTTAAATATAAACATCTGGAGAAGCAAAGATGTACCTTGACAATTACTATCACAGTTACTTATGGAAAAGTCACATGTGGATTTTACAGCTACAAGCTAAAAAACAGACACTTGCTAATGGAAAAGTAGACAGGCCCAGTAAGTTAAATTATGTTCTGTCTTGCCTGTTTTCAAAAAATTAATCAGCTAATTGATTATTTAGACCATCAGCACTATCAATGGTAGGCTTTATTGTGTTTGCTAAATCCAGAATTATTTGGAGTGAAATGCATATTATAAAAAGCAAATATACTTATAGAGTGAAAATGTAAGCTCACTTACTGATTGCTGTAAATCTAAATATTATGTAGGTTCTAACTCTTGCATTTCTACTCTAAAGTATAAACAAAAAAACAATTCACTAACTTGTTAGGAATTTTTGTTTGCTTGATATTTTAACACATTTTGATGTTTTGTTATAGCATTAGCTATGGAAGACAGATGGAAATATAAGGTAATTTCATAAGTTCCCTTCTAGTTCTAAAACATATAATTTTATAGACCTAAATTCATGTCTAAAGTATGCACAAATACACATATTGAAAGGAAATAATGAAAATCTTAAATTTAATTAGAATGGGTATTAAAATAGAAGTTTATATTTATAATACAAAAACCTATCTGTTTCACTAATGTGAGATTGAGCGCAGGGTAAACAGAATAAAATACTCACTACATTAAGTTGTCAGTTAATCCGTATGATTGAAAACTGGAATTTCTGAGTACCTAATGTCTCTGGTTAAATAATGGATATAATTTTAACTTATTAAACTTAATCTAATTTTAACAAATCTAATTATATGGTGATTCTAAGAAGTAATATACAGAAACCTGCATTTTAGGAACTCTTCTTAGGTGGCTGTAATTGTATCAGTAAATCTATGTACTGTATACTTTTGAAAATATATCACTTTGTAACCATAAGACTTTAGTCTGACAACCAAATTGTCAACCATACTTTCACGAATGAGATCTCATAAATACATAAAGGTAAAGATGATACATAAAGACAACATGGAATTCAGGTAAAGATGATACAAAAAGACGACACAGAGCAGAATCCTCTGCCAATTTTCAACTGATAATTGACACCCAGTGTAAGCAAGAAATAAATTATATTTTTTAGTCCATCCAACTTTGAAGGCTGTTTATCACTGCAGCATAATCAAACCTATCCTGAATGCCATAATTCTCATCAGAAACAAATGCCCAGTTATTATGTACTACATGCAGTGTCACACTGGTGACTGTTAGTAGACATTCCACGACTATAGAATCTACCCATCCAAAATATTTTAAAGCAAGAACGGGGCATATCCTGTTAAACACATAGTGTCTCCTTAAATTAGAAAGATAACAAGCCAGTTTTATATACAGGAAAATCATATTTTCTACCTTAAGGTTGTTATTTCAAATCAGGCTTTACTGACAACCATCTGGATGAAAGTCAGTCATCAAAAGTTGATTATAGCTATTCATGATGTCTTACAGTAAGTGTCAGAACGACTTGGCAGAGAAGGGCACTGTCTCCACTTTAAGAGAAAATTCATAGTGAAAACCATCTATGGTAACAGGTGCTTGAAAAAAGACCATATATGCATGAAAAATAATGTGCTTAGATTTTGGATGGTTAAAGAGAGAACAATTAATGTAGCTTTTAAACACAGAAAAATATTTAAATATGGAAATTTAATAAATAGGTTATATGTCAGATAACATTCAAATATTAGTACCTACTATTACCTTAAACATCATTTTTAAAAGAACACTAGAACTTTAGACCAGAGGTTTCTAATATAGGTTTGTTGATTACCTGTATCAGTATGGCAGCTAATCAACTGTCACACAAAAGGGTATGGGTACTTTTTAATAATAGGTTCCTGGACCCTATCCAATGTACTAAAGTGAACCAAAGCATTTTAAATAAGGTCCTTAGAAAACTTTTGATCTATAATTAGTGATGACTATTATAGCCAGCATATATTTGAAGTGTTAAAGCACTTCACTTAATGTATTTATTTTACAGTTCCCTGGATAAAATAAAAGGTAAGTTGAGGCCTTGTATTTTTACTGACATTAGTATTTAATATTAGCCAATCTTTATTATGTATACAAGAAAACATTATTCAATTTAAAAAGAAATTTATATATGTAAATACTCTATTGCCAGTTATAGCAATTGCTCAATTATACTAAAATAAATATGGCTACTCCTACCTTTAGGACTTAGCGACATATCCCTATCAACAGATAAAACCAAATCGATTTCTGAATTTGTCTTGATACTCACAGTATAAAAAAAGTGTAAGTATATATTTTCAAATGGCTCATATTTATAAAACCTTAGGCCAAACAATTAAAATTTAAGCATTTTAAATTTTAATGTTTAAATTTTATTCTGATATTTTGACTTTTTAAAATAAACCTAACTTTGAAAATAAAAATGTTAGCACTAAGGAAAATTCAAAATAATACTTCAATCTTATTTATAAATGACTAGATTTTATCTCTGTATGTTTTATGTAGCTATTGTTAAAGCCAGAGTGTGCCATATCTCATCATACATCTGAATTTTACATGTATGCATTAATATAAAAATTATTGCTATTGAATTCAAATTTTCTAAGGCATTTTTTTTTCTAAAAATAATTTCATGGTAAAGTTTTTTAAAAGACTGTTAATTAAGGTAGAGTTTTGGCAGCAATGCTGTGTCTATGACAACTCATAATTTCAGTTTAGTTCCTTCAATGTAATATTCAAAGTTAACAATTCTAATTAAGAACACATTTAATAAAATTTTAGGCTTTTGGTTTCAAATGACTCTTCCCCATAAAATAATTTGTTTGAAATATTTTCATTTGCATTGTGTTACAGAGACTTGAAGAGAAACTAAGTTTACCTATAGTTTTATGAGTTGTTTATATTCTAGCAACAGGAAGTTCAAGTTGGATAATAATATCTAGCATGCAAGAGTTGCACAATTTTCAGGCAGCTAAAAGTCAGTTTGATTGTAACAAGAGCTTTTTAACTACTCTGCTGAATGTTGATATTACAAAAATTAAACTATACAAAAATGAAAAGATGTTTTGCAGTGTTACTAAAATTCCAAAGAAAGAGCACTTTAAATGGTGCACAGTGGCTCATGTGCATAATCCCACCACTTTGGGAGGCTGAGGCAGGAGGATCACTTGAAACAAGGAATTCAAGAAAGAAGACATTAGTAGTGACTAGGGAATACTTTAGTAGCACAAGTCTAGACAGCGAAAAAAATCAAAAGATAGCATGATCTTGGGTTTTTATACTATGTTAAATACTTTTTTGCATCTAAGTTTCAAAAAGTAAAATCACGCAGAAGGCAGAAACTGGACCCCTTTCTGACACCTTACACTAAAATTAACTCCAGATGGATTAAAGACTTAAACATAAGACCTAACACCATAAAAACCCTAGAAGAAAATATAGGCAAAACCATTCAGGACATAGGGGTAGGCAAGGACTTCATGACCAAAACACCAAAAGCATTGGTAACAGAAGCCAAAATAGACAAATGGGACGTAATCAAACTCCAGAGCTTCTACACCGCAAACGAAACAGTCATTAGAGTGAATCAGCAACCAACAGAATGGGAAAAAATTTTGGCAGTTTACCCATCTGACAAAGGGCTGATATCCAGAATTTACAAAAAAACTAAAACAAATTTACAAAAAAAAAAAAAAAGCCCATTCAAAAGTGGGCAAAGGACATAAACAGATACTTTACAAAAGAAGACATACATGAGGCCAATAAGCATGTGAAAAAATGCTCATCATCACTGGTCATTAGAGAAATGCAAATCAAAACTACATTGAGATACCATCTCACACCACTTAGAATGGTGACCATTAAAAAATAGGAGACAACAGATGCTGGAGAGGATGTGGAGAAATAAGAACACTTTTACACTGCTGGTGGGAGTGTAAATTAGTTTAACCATTGTGGAAGACAGTGTGGCGATTCCTCAAGGACCTAGAAATAGAAATTCCATTTGACCCAGCAATTCCATTACTAGGTATATATCCAAAGGACTATAAATCGTCCTACTATAAGGACACATGCACATTAATGTTCATTCAGCACTGTTAACAATAGCAAAGACCTGGAACCAACCCAAATGCCCATCGATGATAGACTGGACAGGGAAAATGTGGCACATATACACCATGGAATATTATGCAGCAATCAAAAACGATGAGTTCGTGTCCTTTGTAGGGACATTGATGAACCTGGAGACCATCATTCTCAGCAAACTGACACAAGAACAGAAAATGAAATACTGCATGTTCTCACTCAAAGGTGGGTGTTGAACAATGAGAACACATGGACACAGGGAGGGGAGCACTACACACTGGGGTCTGTTGGGGAGAATAGGGGAGGGACAGCAGGGGGTGGGGAGTTGGGGAGAGATAGCATGGGGAAAAATGCCAGATATAGGTGAAGGGGAGGAAGGCAGCAAATCACACTGCCACATGTGTACCTATGCAACTATCTTGCATGTTTTTCACATGTACCCAAAAACCTAAAATGCAATAAAAAATATATTTAACAATAAAAAAGAAAAGTAAAATCATATTAAGAATTTTTATTAATATAATTAATAATTATTAATTTATTAAAATAGAGATTTCTCATTGGTGTCTAATAATTTTTATGAAAACTGGTTCTCAGCACTTTGGGAGGTCGAGGCAGGCAGATCACTTGAACTCAAGAGTTCGAAACCAGCTGGAGCAACATGGCAAAAACCCATTCTAAAAAAATACAAAAATTAGTGGGGGTTGGTCCCAGGTACTCAGAAGCCTGAAGTGGGAGAATCTCTTGAACCTGGAAGGTGGAGGTTGCAGTGAGCCTTGATAGCACCACTGCACTCCAGCTTGAATGAGAGAGCGAGACTGCCTCAAACAAAATTAAAATAAAAAAGAAAAGTGATTCTTAAAAAACAATGATTCAATGAACTACTCAGAGAGCAAGAGTGAGAGAGAAAGAGTGAGAGACAGAGAGCGATAAAGAGAGAGAGAGAGAGAGGAAGAAGAAATAAAAAACAGAGAAACGAGTAAAGGAAAACCAGAAAGGAGAGAGAACTAGTAGTCTGAACACAGAGATGACATCAATATTTTCAATCATCTCTGAAATCAGTTCTTCACTATAAGTCTTCTTAATGTATATGACAAAGTTTATAAAACAGTATTACATGGACAATCACAAATTTATTGACCTTTCTTTAGAAGAGGAAGTCAACCTATAATATTGCAAGACTGAACTGTACTGGGTTATTATACTACCAACAGATTTTGAGCATTGCAGAAAGTGTGTCTATTTCTTTGGCTATTAGGATCATTATGATTTAAATAAGAATAGCATTATTTCACATACATCAAATCCTAGCAGGAGTAATTAGCATTAATAATGTCCTGGTAAAAATGCTATGAGAAATTTTAACTAAGAACGATTAATTTTAAAAATTGGTGACTTTGTCACCAATTCTATTGTATTCTAAGTAATCTTGAGCTCCAGACTTGATTTTAATTTGAATTGTTTCATAATGCCTTTCAAACGCAGCTCCATTGAGTTAAGGTGCATGCTTCAAAGAAAGAAATGGACTATTATGAGTAGATCATGAAATATATGTTAGATCTACAAGCAGTTAGTCCCGCGGTACCATATGGTTCCACAGATGCCTGCAGATCTAGGTAGGGAAGTTGGCACCCATTTTCTTGTGATGAGCGGTGTTGCAGTTCTTGCCTCTAAGTGGATGGCTATCTCTTGGTTGGCTCTCACCCATTTCTCAGTCACCTTACATTTTCCTCTTCATTGCTTGAATTTCCTAGGCTTGTGTTTTGGGTGTGCATGATTGCACTCTTCCTCACTTAATGTTATCTTTTTAGGTACAAATCCAATAATACCACCTTTTCATGTAAATATTTTAATGGCTTCCTAGTGCTCATATTTTAGAGTTCTGGAAAGCCATGAGTAGCCTGATTCTAATCTTCCTTTTCAGATTTATCTACCTCAGCTCAGCCACTCTCCCTCCATTCTCACTTAACCATCACTACTTAAATGTACCTTTATTTTCATGCCCCTACGCCTTTGCTGATGCTGTTATATCTGCATACTTTCTAAATCTTAATATGAATCAGGAAGCTTCCTTTCTGATGTTTTGTCTAACCCAACTAATCAGAATTAATCTCGCCTCCTTTGTGCTGTTCTGCATTTATGCTTTTCATCCATTATCTATTATCTTCTTTTCCTAGTCACCACTGTGTTTTTTTCATTGAAATGATCTCCGTACCTCCTCTAGCATTTTGTTCAGATTTATTTCACAGTATTTCTTGTGCTATATGATAGCTGCATCTGTATCTTGCTGTTTTCCTACTACATTATGAGTTTCTTGGCAGCAACAATATTCAGCTAATAACTAACAGTTTTTTGAAGGCTTACTAAGCAACAGGCAGGATTCTAAGCAAGTTACATGCATAAATCTATTTGATTATCATAGCAGCCTTAGAAGGTTCGACTGTTGTCATCCCAGTGTTACAGATGAAGAAACTGAAGGAGAGGCAAGTTAAGTAATTTCCTTAAGGTTTTGTTTCTTGTTATTAGAAGAGATGGCATTCAAACTGAGGCCATCTGACTCCGTAACCCTAGTTACTTAACTGCCTGTCCTTTCATCTTCCTTCCTTCCTTCCTTCCTTTTCTTCTTTCTTTCCTTTCTGACTTTCCAATACTTATAATAATTCCTAACATGTAGCTGCACATGTTTCTTGAACAAGTTAACATTGTTTGAACATGTGTAAGTCTTTGGGAAAGGTAGGCACAGCTTCTTCCCACACAAACTCTTTAAAAGTTTAGTAAATCTAAGTTAACGTTACATAAACAGTTCTGCTTCCTTAGTTTGAAACTGATAATAACCAGGATCCACTTGCAGCAAAATTTAAGCACATTCTTTCAGAGCACACTAACTCACTTAGTGGATATTCTTTTAAAAAGCAAACTCAAAATGACCATGTTAAAACTTGTAATAAATAACAGCAATAAACCCCTCCATCCTATTCTTGAAAGGTTTTATTGAGTGACTTTATAACGTAAAACTGCTTTTAGAGAGGACAAATTTACAGGCTCTTAGCTGACAAATCAATGATTTATGTAAATGACTTTTTCTATATGAAATCAGTTTCTGGGTCTAAGGATTTGGATGCTTAAGTATATAACTGTACTAATATATTTCCCTCACTTTGAAACATTATTTTCATGCATCAGAAAGATAATTGATGTCATTTTAATGAAGTATTTTTTTGTTTGACATCCACATCAGTATAGTAATCAAGTAGTTAAGATCTGTATGGGATTGTATGTCATAGACACACTTTATGTTACTAAGACTAAAGCTCCCAGCAGTCAAGAAAAGTAACAGGGAAAAGGTTACAGAAGGCATTTTCCCATGAGCTTCTATTCCCTGCATTCACAAACCTTCCAGTCTGAGGAAACTCAGATGGTCACACCACACCAAACATTACCCAGCAAAGAAGGGCAGGCTTATCTTGAGATTGCCAAGGAATTACATGTTTATTTAGCTTTGTTTCTTGAAGATGGTCCAATGATTTTATACAGTTCAAACGTGGAATTGCTAAATACTATAGAGCCCTCAAAATGGAACCCGAATACCATGAAGAAAATGCTACAAAAGTTTTAATGTAGCATTCCTCTTTCTCCCAAAGATTATTCTATGAAAACGACACATTTAAAATGCATGACTCTGGGCTCCTTGTCTTTCCTGATGATACCAACTCCAGACACAGACTTTGACACTGTTTTGGAACACTTAACATAGACACGACTTCTGGAGAAGACATGATGAATTACTACATTTCCTAGTACACATTTGTTTGTGATTAATCTTAGATTTCATTATCTGATGTGGAAGAATTGTTGTGTTGTAAAATATTAACTTCTTTATCCAGACTTTTAAATTTGTATAATCTCATCCATCACTCACAGAGAGTGAGGCAATTGGATTTGGCAGATGTCCCAGTTTTATCTAACTCCGTTTAGGAGCTAACTATAGTATACTTAGGAAGGCACTGTGGGGGTAGCAGGGAGACCGCACTGGAACAGTCTGAATTGCAAGACCAAACATAGGGATAGAAGGATCCTTTATTCATGTTAGGTTTATCTCCATATGAGGCAGGGTTTTTTTTCCTAATTTAGGATTGGTTTAACCATTAGGCACAGTAGGCATGGTATCCAGGGCCTATGATGCATGTAGAGACCTATGAAAATGTTCTTACTTTAATTTCCTCTAAAATATGAAGACAAATTGAATATAATAGTAATGTATATTACTATTATATTCAATCCCACCTGCATTTTTTAGTTTTCTCTCCCACTATGGTAGAAGGAGCCCATGAAGGCAAAAAAGCTCATGGCCCAAAAAGTCATAATTCAGCTCTGTACTCAGTTGATCTGCTACATGGATTCTTGACAAGCTTTAAAATATTACTGCTGTTCTCAGAGAAAGCACCCAGGGTTTGTAAACAAGTCCTGGGTCATTAAGTTACAAGTTACGCCAATCGGACAAATCATTTAGCCTCCCTTACCCTCAATTTATTTATCTGTAAATAGGAATAATAATAATAAAGGCTTATTTGTCTGGCACTTTTCTAGATACATTATTAGCATTACCTCACTTAGTTCTACAGAGACTTGGAAAAGGGTTGCGTAAATGAGATGGACACTGCAATCATCATTACACACCAGCCAAAACTAAGGGTCAGAGGTCCGATCTAATTCCCCTAAGCACTTACAATTAGTGAGTGGTAGTGCAAAAATCTGAATCCAACCTGATTTGAACACTTGCTTTTTTTCCAACATCACTATAAGGATTCTGTTATTAATATTTATTATTGTTTGTACATATGTACAGGGTATATGTGAAATATTGTTAGACATACATAATGCAGAGTGATCAAGTCAAGGTATTTGAGGTTTCTATACTGTGGGGATTAATAGACAAAAAATGTGATCTCTAAACACCTAAGCATCATTTAAATATAAAGTATTTAATTGCAAATGATTATGCTTGCTTTTGCTAACATTTTCCCCCCAAGGATTTTTAAATCTAAATATGAGAGTTGCATTTGATAAAATACTTGTTTTTCCACAGGTTTTATTCAAATTTATGAAAGAATAGCACACAGCTAAATATTTAGGGGTTAAGAAAAAAATATGAACAGTTAGGTTTTCTTTAATTTCTACACATACAATTCAACCTTACATCTGTGTATACTATTTTAGTCAGAGCCACATTACCTTTTATGAGGAAATTGATAGTAAATCATTAAATTCAAATTAAGTTTTAAATTGCTCACAGAACAGTTGGATCTCTTAAAAATTAACTTAGCAGGGAACACAGCCACTTCAGTAGAAAAAGCTTTAAGAGCTACATCACACTTTTTCATACTTTTTATCATGAGGAAATCTGAGTTGGTAAAATGTAGGTCAGGAACTGACACTGATAACATAGGGGGACCAAAATTCCTTTGACCTTTCTAGATCCAGGGAAGCTCCTGCTTTCCCCAACTGCCAACTTCTTTGGTTGAGGACATAGCAGCTGCCAAGCCATCTACAAGCAGAAGGAACAGTTTCAACCACAGGTCAGAAGAAACCACATAGAATGTTAGAAACCTAGAATGCTGGATGTGTAAAGCGCTTGGTTTAGCATCAGTTTTTCATTTTAGGAAAGAAAAAAACGAAATCCACATTGGTGAGGTGATTTGAGATTTGTGGCAGAATTTGCACTAGAATTCAGATGTTTGCTAGTCTGGTTCTTTCTTCAGAATAACATGAAAAGTAATAGCAAGAAGAACATGTATTCATTCTCCAAATCAAGCCAGAAGATCAATGAAATTATACCAGTTAGAGACTTATCAGTTAAAGAAGGATGCCCCCCAGGCCTTTTTGTGGGATAAACATTTGTAATCTTATTAAAAATTGCTGGAAACCATAGTATTGTCAGCAGTAGCATAAGTAAAAAGTAGAAGTAGAACAGAAATAAAATAAAATAATGTAGAGTAAGCCATGTCACACCAAGACAGAAACAGGTAATTATGTTATGAAAACTTAAACAATAATAGACAATTATAAGAATAAAAAGTGAGCAACTGTCCTGGTCTGCACAGCATTGAGAGGGTTCCCAGGACAAAGGACTTTCATGTTAAAACCAAGAAACTCCCATGCAAACTGGCACAAAATGTTGTTTTTCTTTAAATTGTCAATTTACCTTTTAATCTTATTTTCAAGCTTATCTATAGAAAATGTGGTTGTTATTGTGGAAGACAGTGTAGTGATTCCTCAAAGACCTAAAAATAGAAATATTATTCAACCCAGCAATCCCATTACTGGGTATGTACCCAAAGGCATATAAACTATTCTCTCATAAAGACACGTGTGCTCATGTTCATTGCAGCACTATTCACAAGAGCAAAGACTTAGAATCAACCTAAATGCCCATCAGTGATAGACTGGATAAAGAAAATGTGGTACATATATGCCATAGAATACTATGCAGCTATAAAAAGAAATAAGATAATGTTCTTTGCAGGAACATGGGTGGAGCTGGAGCTGAAGACTATTATCCTGAGCAAACTAACACAGAAACAGAAAACCAAATACAACATGTTCTCATTTAGAAGTGGGTGCTAAATGATGAGAACACATGGACCCATAGAGGGGAACAACACACCCTTGGGCCTAATGAAGGATGGGAGCAGGAGGAGGAAGAGGATCAGGAAAAATAACTAATGGGTACTAGGCTTAATACCTATGTGACAAAATAATCCATGCAACAAATCTCCATGACACAAGTTTACCTATACAACAAACCTGCTCATGTACCCCTGAACCTGAACTTAACATTTAGTAACTAATAATAACATGCATATATATTCCTATACAAAGTGGAGAAAAGAAAACAAGATAAAAAGAAAAGAGAGAAAATAAATACAATAAAGTATATAATATGTAAGAAGATTCCAAGTGTTATTGAAAAAAATAAAAGAGAGAGGTAGAATTGATCCAGGGTAGCAACTCTAAGTAAGACAATCAGAGAAGACCATTCTAAGAAGGTGGAATTTGAACTTAGACTTGAGGGGAGTAAAAGAACAAGCCATGTGGATATCTGGAGAAAGCGTGTTGCAGGCAGAGGGAATAACACATGCCAATATCCGAAGTGGTAAGCAAGCTCTATTTGTTTGAAAATAACAGAAAATGTGTTATAGTGAAAAATTCATTGTGATCAGGGACAGAGTAAGAAGAAAGAGGCTGGAAAGGCCATTTGAATTCTCCAAGACCATTTTCTGCATCATGCAGTACTGAGTAGGTAAAGGGTTAGGCTGCTAAAGACATTGAATGACAACAGTATTGACTATGGAGTGGTTTCATGAGGAGAGATGAGAAACTAATGCTTCTACTTTCTAGAGTTAAGTTTCTAGAATTAGAAATTAACAAGGCACTAGTCTCAATAAAAGATGTATACCACAAACTACATATATCATTGCAGAGAATCGGACGTCGGATGAGTATGTGTAGTAACTTTATGATATACACATATCATGAATTTTATAGATAGAAGACATGCAACAAGTATCTACTATGTCTGAAAATGAACATAGATAAACTAGTTTGGAAAATAGCTCTTCCATATTAAAATGAATAACATTATTTTATATTGGCTAACAATCTGCCTTGTATCTTAATGAGAGGAAACAGTGATATTAATGAAACACTATTTGCACTTCCTGAATGTGTGAATGTCATCAGTCTTAAATTTTATAATGGGGGGATAAGGTTGGGGAAAATCTTCCTGATGTAACAAATGAAATGACTAAAAAGTCAACACAGATTTTACAGATTTAAAATCTAAGCCAAATATATTTTATAGGTATGTATGGTATTAGCCAGTATTTTGAATGTGACATGGTAGTGTAAAGAGCTAGAAATGGGCTATTCAGAAATTGGGAGATGTGATGTAATCTTCAATTGCTCCCTAAATAACCTAAGAATCTCACTCTCTACTCCTTGCACCAACCCCTTCCTATTTGGACTGCTGTCATTGCCTATTAATCAACCTGGTCTTGCTTCTCTCCATTCCTATCTAACAAACATGGCCATGACATTCTCATACTTAAAACTCTTCAAGCGTACTCCTTCAATCTCAGAATTAATTATCATCTTCGTTTCAGAGCACAAAAACCATTCATAATCTGATGTGTCTAAGTCTCATTTCCTGATGATTCTTCATGCACAATCTACATGTAGAATCTACTTTATCTTTTATCCCCTCAATGAAGCCATTTTGTCTAACTGCAATTAATGTTCTTTTTCCTCCCCTCATCTCAATTCTTCTTCCACCTCTATGAATTCTTGCTCATTCTTCAGTTCCTCTATGAAGCTTTTCTTTACAGTGCCTGCCCATCTCACTCTTCCTCTGCATCTCCAGAGCAGACCCCTTTAAAAGAATTACACTGGATTTTAACTGACACTTTTCCTCTCTGTCCTCCCCAGCAGGCTGAATTATTTCAGCATGCGTGCTAAGACTGTGCATCTTTGTGTCACTAGTTTTTAGAAGTGTATCTGACATCTAAGTAATACTTGCTAGAAAGATGGATGAGTGGACAGTTTGATGAATCTCTGAAATAATGATTATGATGCTGGGCAACTCAAATTACTTAAACCATAAATTTTTATCTAAGACAATATTTTTATTTTGCTATAATTCACTTACTTTTTAAAATATTGGTTGACTGATTGAGACAGAGTCTCACTCTGTCGCCCTGGCTGGAGTGCAGTGGCATGATCTCGGCTTACTGCAACCTCTGCCTTCTGGGTTCAACCGATTCTCCTGCCTCAGCCTCCTGTGTAGCTAGGATTACAGGCACCCACCATCATGTCTGGCTAATTTTTGTATTTTTAGTAGAGTTGGGGTTTCACCATGTTGGCCAGGTTGGTCCTAAATTCCTGAACTCAGGTGATCCACCCGCCTTGGCCTCCCAAAGTGCTGGGATTACAGGTGTGAGCCCCTGCACCAGCCTCTGATCCTCTTATTAACACCACTGGGACACTTTTGTCATAGAAAATCTCATACAGAGTATACAAAATAGTAAAAGTAGAAATCACAGATACTGAAGTTAAAGCTAAAATGGAAATACTCAACCTCTCACTCTTAATTTCCTCTCCTTCTTCCCTCTTATGGGTGCTGCAGTGTGTATTTGTCATATTACTTAAGAATGTTTAGTTCTTCTATGCAGAAAACAAGAAAAAGAAATGGAATAGATGAAACTCACAAGAGATATTAAGTATAGATAGTAAGCAAGAGATACCTTGTCAGATATTGTTAAAATTCATAAGGCATGTTAAGCATAGATAGAAATTAAATTAGTAACTTGTAAGACATGGACATCTATCCTGTGGATAGAGAGAACAAATGGAACATATTTTTTTAAATGAATGGTATAACCAAGAATATCACTTATAGATGGAAATAGATAGAAAAAAAAAAGCCATGGTACAGATCATGCCACCTACAGACAGAAAGGTATATAATCATCACCAAGTCAGCCACCCATTTGTAATATGCATCATGGTTCCATTTTGGTTCCATTTATGCTCTGTCTCTATATCTACAGAGAAAAGACATGACTATTCAGCAGGTCATGTGAAAGCTACTACAATTACCCAGGTCTCGGCCCTAAATATCTCCAATGGAGCAAAGATATGTTGGTTCTAAGTACCTTCCTTCTCTGAGTCCTCTTCTTCATGGCAACTTTACAACCATACCTTCAGTAAGAAAGGTTGACGTGGCCAAGAGACAGGCAGGGCATAATAAGCAAGTGTATTACAGGATTCAGGTAGGGCAGTCCTTCTCTCCATCTTACATCCTGTCCCATGTGTGTTAACTTCGTATTTTCTCCTTTGTTTCTTGCTGTGTGTTGTGTTTTGTTTGGTTTAATAAAATGCCTCTCAGTAATCTTAAACTCTATCAATTTTGGTTTAATTTAACATGGTTTTTATAGCATTCTCTGACTATATTAGAGGTCTTTGGTTAAAAAAAAAAAAAAAAAACCCTACTCTGAATTCTTTGCTAGGAATCTTACCCCTCACAGGAAAAGCTAGCACATAGCTCTGACATTTCAGGACAGCATGGCATTAAAATACACCCAACTTTTCTCTCAACTTTCAATGCTAACCCTTCTATGTTAATATCTTACTACATTTGTAACAGATAAAGATATAGTTTAATTTTTATACTTCCTAATGGAGAACTTTTAAGATTTTATAGTTAAAAATGTTACTTTTCAAACATGGAATGTGTTTTTACAGCATAATAAATATAAAATAGACTCTCAGGTGTTAGTGGACATTGTATTCAGTTAATTCAATGACATTTTTATATATCTAAAACAGACAAATATTGGCACTTTCATATAATTAAATTAAATACATCTGCTGCTCTACCATTATCTGGTTTGGCCTCTTAAAAACTCGTTGCTAATAGTTTTTCAGCATCTGATTGAGGACTGCCAGTGTTTCTATTGGTTCTTAATGTGATGCCTTTCGTTACTGGACATCCAATTTGTACAAAGTTCTTCATAATTTTGAGTAAAAATCTATATAACTATAACTTCAATTTATGAGTAGAGTGTTCATATTCTTTATCATGCAAACCAGAACTCTTTAAGAATGAAATAGGATGTTGATAGTAATTTTACAAAGGGACAGCAGGCATAAACTGAGATGATGCCAGGTAAATGTGCAGGTCCAAACATCCTGCGTATAGTTCACAGTGAATGTATGTGATTCCTCTTTTGCAAGTTAACCATTAAAATAACTGATTATTTCTACTTTTTCTATTTTCTCCTGTTTTTATGAAATTAAATACAGGTTCATTTTTTGGATCATTCCTCTGTTGGCATAATTTTGAACCCTATACATTTAACATAGCATAGTATAAATATATTAAATATGTATTACAAAGCATGGAAAATCAGATTAAACTAAATCAGCTTCTCGGTCACAAAATGGACAAATTATAAAACTAACAGCAATGCACATCCTGTTAATTCTTGGTTGTAAATTGCTGACTCATCATGTGCCCCTTCTTTCCTATTTCTATTCATCCTAGGTTCTTCTCCTTATTCCTTTCTTTCTCTTACCAGTGTCTCTTTCTCTTACAGGTGTCTTGGGCCTGCAATGATGAATTAATATTGTTTAGACTTGATTTTGTTTCTCATCATTAAAAATATGCTGATCCATTCCAGAATTCTTTTGATTGAATGTATGCTAAAAATCTCTGCTTGTTAGCCTCCTTGATTAGAAATCTATCCCTCATGTTGTATTGTCCTCCACATAACTGAAATCAAACTACAGATGAAAAAAGTGCCTAAAACTTATTAAAGGGTGTTGTATCCCATAGACACTTAATAAATGATTCTCACTTCTCTGCTAGTTACCACACCCCTCTGAGGTGTACTGCCAACTGGTAAGAGATGTTAAAAGGAGTGCGACGTGCAGGAAATTGCCTCCTGAGTACTAGAGATGTTCATGTGGCAATAAACAGTTAAAGTCAGTGATACACTGTTGAAAAGTGATGACATGAATTGTGAGAAACTGCGATTACTTTTGTAGGAGCAGGCACTGTGAGAAGTTTCTCTTCTAATGTCATTTTAAAAATTTATTCCTTATGTGTTTAGTGCTATTTTGACTTTTGTAGTCCTCTTAGGAGTGGTTCCAAAAGTTCCAGTATTAAAGAGTTTGCCTCAGAAAAAGGTAAGATCCACTGTAAAAATATTTGTTTATAAACAGATGATTGACCAATATCAGTAAAAAGATGAGAAAAAAAGAGAGAGAATGAGAAACGTGTTTCCCAAACACCTTAATGGGTGAGGTGACATTTCTGTTACAGCTGATCTATCAATTGATCTATCAATTATGATTTGCCTGTTGTATCTCTTAAAGTTCATTACATAACCTTACACACCCTAAACTAACCACTGCTCTTTAAAATAATTGTATCATCATCTTCATTAATTTAATAACCTATTGTTCTTAAATTCGAAAAATGAATTCAATATTCACAGAATTTTTAAAGTACTATGATTAAAACGATGAATATGGACAATATGAAATTGAAAGTTCATTTCATATGAAGAGACATTTTAAGTATGAGAAGCCAGACTGTTTATGTAAAGCTTTATTTTGGGACATTAGCTTTCCCTTTAATAGAACATTATTTCCTCAGACTACATGGGTTACTATGGTATCCTGCTTCTATTTGCTTCTGCTAATGTTCTTCAGTCCATTAATGTTCAATTGTGAAATTGTTTTGACTAGTGGGCTTGGCAGTCATGGCTAATGTGGGACAATGAAAGCAGATCCTTGAACAATCAGAGTGGTACAGAAATAAACAGAGTAAAGCATCATTGTCACAAGCTTATATTAAATCATTGTGGGCTTTGTTACTATGACAAGATAATGATAAATCTGACAAAGTTGCAAACAAAAGGCAAGTGAGATTTTATTTACTTGTTGACCATCTTTCTTTAAATTAACATCGATCACATGTAGTGATCTCTAATGCAGGCAAAAATATAACCTGCTCCTTTCAGTCAAAAATATGAAATGGATTTTTAAATTTTCAAGTTACAAAAAATAAACAAGCTTGTTTTTGTTAATTCCTTGATTTAGAAGTCGTGAAAAAGATTTTTAAAAATATATACCAGCCGAGTTTAATATTAAGGCTCTTTTAGGAAAACTATCTCTTATTGAATTATTGTTAATTATTGCAACTATTTAGTCTCTTATTACTAGAAACACTAGAATCAGATGTAAAAATAGTTTGCTCATTTGTTTACAAGAGTATGATATCTATATTACATGATACAATCAGCAAATTTACTCACATCGTTTTTTTTAATCCTTTTATCTTCTTATATTTCAAGTTCAAACCAGCATTAAAAACTTAAAATCTGCATTACATTTTAGAACAAACACACTCTAGTATATTTTAAAATCTAGTGCTGGAAATTTGTTCTTTCAATAAAATGTCAAGTGGAACAAAACAACTTCATCTTAGGTACTTAATTTCTTGATGGAAGAGTCCTAACAAATTAATGTGGCAATGTAGCAAAGCCAATTCAAGTGCAAAACTGCATTTGATGGGACAAGTAGCATTGACAAGTTAGTCAGTGAATTTTAAAAATCCTGTTTATATTTAATACTTTAAAAAATAATTGAAAGAATAAAATTATATTTTGCCATGCACAGATGCCTTAATATATAAATTTTTAAAGCCAAATGTAAACATTAACCGGGAAATATCTATCTTATTTTTATGTCTTATCTGTCTTAAAAAGATCCACTTTATTGAGATATAATGGCATACAAAAAGCTTTATATATTTAATGTATACAACTTGATCATTTGGTAGATAAATTTATACCCATGAAACCATCACCAGTCTCTGTCTTTCTTTAACTTTTTCTTCAGAAAAATTTAAAACACATACAAAAGTATCATGAATTATCATACATTCACCACTCTGCTTCAACGATTTTCAAGTTTGCCAATCTTTTCTCATCCATGTCCACTCTGCTTATATTTCTAAGAGTATTTTAAAGGAAATCTGACATTTACTATCACCTCACCAGTTTATGCCTCAGTATTACATATGGCACTTTTTCCATAACATTTTCTAATATCATTATCACATTTTCAATAATTTCTTAGTATCATCAAATATGGAGTTCATATTCAAACTTTATTATTTTCTCATACATATTTTTTCAGTTTCTTAAGTCAAGAATACCACAGCCCCACCCACCCAAAAGCCAGACATTGAATTTGGTAGATATGTTTATTAAGTCTCCTTCAATCCATTACATTTTCCCCTTCCCACTCTTTTTCATTCATGTCATTTATCTGTTGAAGAAACCATGTCACTTGTCTTATAGAATGTCTACATTTCAAGTTTCACTGACTTTCTCCTTATACTTCTCATCACCTTCTTTTTTTCGAAGACTACACTGGGGCTGAGAGAGATGAAATGATTCATCTGTTGTTGCATAGGTATATAACAGAAACTTAGGGCTGCAACTCACTCTGTTGTTGTATCTAGAGCTTTATGCAATGTCATGAAAAAGCAGAGCAAGAAGTTTAAAGACTGGCAACTTGGGATGGGAGCCCATTCTATTTTCCAGCTGAGTGATCTTGGCCATGTTATCTAAACTCTCTGAGACTCATTTTCCACATCTGAAAAATATTGATAATAAATCTCTCCTTACAGAATTGGGATTTATGATTAAGGGGTAAATATATGAAATCCCTTCCTTGCCCATAGTGGACACTCATTAAATGGTAGCTGCTGTCATATTATTATTTCAAGATTTATAAACTATCCTTTTGGAAAGGAAAATGTTAATTTTTATCTAAAGTAGTAGCATATTTTGGTTACTTAACTGTCCTAGTTGTAGGGAGGTAGACTTGGATAAAACATTGTTAAATAGTCACTAAATCTTTTCAAATGTCAAATCAAGGTAGAACCACTATATATACCACCTTAGATTATTTCCCCATCTTTTTTTTTTTGAGACGGAGTTTCGCTCTTGTTACCCAGGCTGGAGTACAATGGCGCAATCTCGGCTCACCGCAACCTCCGCCTCCTGGGTTCAGGCATTCTCCTGCCTCAGCCTCCTGAGTAGCTGGGATTACAGGCAAGCACCACCGTGCCCAGCTAATTTTTTGTATTTTTAGTAGAGACGGGGTTTCACCATGTTGACCAGTTTGGTCTCGAACTGTTGACCTCGTGATCCACCCGCCTTGGCCTCCCAAAGTGCTGGTATTACAGGCTTGAGCACCACGCCCGGCCATTTCCCCATCTTTTGATCTCAAATTTGATCTGTCTCAGCAAGCCTGATTCTGTAGGATATTTATCCCTATTTCTGCATTCTGTCTGTCTCTAATCACATCCTCAAAAGTCACCTAACAAGTGTGCCTAACCCAGTGACTCCATTTTCTCTTTTCACAAGCCTATGCAGTGTACATTCTTATTAAGCTAATCTTCTTGATATATTGTTTTTATATAATAGCTTCTTATCACACAGGTATATTGTTTCACTTTGTTAACATCTATTTAGAAGACATAAAATATAATTATATGTAGCCCATTTAAAACAGAATTGATTGCTTAAAAGGCAGGTGCAGTAAAAATACAAGTAAAGCGGTCTCTTTTCAGTTTGACCAAACATTTATTTAAAATGAGGGGGAGATGTTGCATAGTAGCTGTATCTTTAACAAGATTACCTCTAGTGAATTTCAGGCCTCTGGGGTGTCATACAAATAAAGTAGTATATTTGTAGAACACTATGAAGAAGTGATCAGCAGTGAATACATCCTGCAGATTAAGTCAAGAAAGATGAGAAGAAAAAGAGACTCAGAAAAAAACATTTGGCCATCAGGTAATGCTTTTCAGACCTTGGAGAAGTTCCATTGATATGGAAAGGACTAAAGTCTAATTGCGGTGTCATAACAAATAAACTGGACATGAGGAATTAGAAGCAATGAATCAAAATTACATGTAGTGCAAATGGAAGGTTAGCGATAAAGTCATTACTTGAAATGAAGGTAAGTGTAAAAGGAGCCTTAGAAAGGAGGTTCATCTTTTTCCTGCAAGATAAGAAAACAGGAAGAAAGGGTGGCTGATTAATTAGATAAACTTTGACATGGAGATGAACAAAATTAACAGGTTGCAGGCCTGATGGACTCTAGTTCCTTGAAAGGATGATAACGGACAGTTTGCTGAGGTTGAGTGTGTGAGGAAACTTGTAAAGATTTCAGACAATTGGTGAGAGAATGTGACAGACTGATGTGGAATCAAGAAGAGCTGATTGTGACTGAAGTTTTATTTAAGGATGACTGACAACAGTGTCAGGCAATTTTTCTTAAGCACGACTCAGGCAAGGAGCAGCTTGGAAGGGGTAGATGATTGAGCTGAGATTTGACAAGCCAGAACCCAGAGAATGTGGCAAGACTGCTGTTACTGGTGAGACTGCTGTTAGATTTATGAGTTTCCATCTGGATAGAAAGAGACAGAAAACCAAGAATGAGTGACAAACTGGGAGGAAGAGATTGTGATGAGCTCGTATGTGTTATGGAAAGATAGAAGCAAGATTGTGATCAGAAAGGAGACTTCGAAAGTTCAAGATCTCAAAGACAGGTCTATGTGAGTGTGCCACTGAAACAAAAAAGTTATTGGATTATAGGAGATTTAGGAGTTTGTTGAATGAGTTATCATTGAACATGCTGAAGTTACAATCTTTCAGGAGCCTTCAGAAACTTTCCAACAAAGAACCAGAAAAAAAGAAAAAAGAAAGAAAAACTGCAAAAAGAGGCTCTAAAGGCTTACCACTGGTAGAGCAAAAGAGAAAGAGAATGACTCAAACACAATCAATTATCATGTCCAAGAAATACAAAAGAAAAGTTTTCCCAGAGGTATAGGCTAGGCAGAAAATCTTTGCCCATCCAAAGCAGCAGCTGGATGGAATCACAACTTAATGTCACTTGATTCTAAAATCTTTGAAAAACATTAGAACAGTTCCAAAAAAAGATTATGAAAAAAATAGTTATAAGGTATGTACTATAAACATTTCTTAAATATAGACTTCTTCCATATTAAATTATTCTTTTAATGCCTACAGGCATCAGTTTCTATTTAAGATCAAGACCCTGCCAAATTCTGTTTTGTTACAAGAAGAAAACCAGAAAAAACTTCCCGAAGTAATATTTTATTTGAAATGTTATTTTTTAAAAATTAATTAGTTATTAGTTATCATGCCTCCTGAGATGAAAACTTATTCTGATAAAAGTTTATTATTAACAGGACTTCAGGAGCTGAGCAAAGGGAGAAGACTGCAGAGACAGGTGATGAAAAGCTCCCAGTAAAAGTACAAGCGGACTCCCCGACAGTGTTTCAGCAGACAGGCAGAAGAATTGACACATTTACAGTTTTGCTGTAATAGACACTTTTAAAGTTTTCCCTTAACAATTTGCATACTTGAGATCTGGGAGGGCATGGATGCTCTTTAGGATAAAAATGACTCCTCCCAAAGGCGATAGTAATAACCATTTGTTTAGGTGTTCCTAACACACAGTATTATCTTGCTTCATTAAAAATCATGCATAATTATCTTACATTTATAATAAATGTTAAAATAACCTACAACATGAATTAACATTTAATTAATTAATTAATTAGTTATTTTGAGACAGGTTCTCACTCTGTCACCAGCCTGGGAGTACAGTGGCACCATCTTGGCTCACTGCAACCTCCGTTTCCTGGGCTCAAGGAATCCTCCCACCTCAGTCTCCTGAGTAGCTAGGACCACAGATGTGCACAACCATGCTTGGCTTTTTTTATCCTTATTTTTGTATTTTTAGTATAGACAAAGTTTTGCCATGTTCCTCAAGCTGATCCCTAACTCCTGAGCTCAAGCAATGAACCCACCTCAGCCTTCCAAAGTGCTGGCATGGGCCACCACTCCTGGCCAACTTTGACATATTTATCTTACTGTTAATTGGCATCATCTTTTTCAAATTGCATATCTTGACTTGCATATCAAGATACCAGTGTTCTGAGGATACAGTAAAGCTGTGGTTTTACTTTTATTTATGTAACTCTTGTATTTACACAACTCATTTGCTGCATAACTGCTATGAGGAGGAAGGTATTGTGTTTGACATTACATAGGGAAGAAGTATTGGTAAAAATGTGGAATGTATCCTAACTAAAACGTTAGGTGTGTAGCATAAATTCAATAAACATTTGTTTGATAAAATGATAATTGTGATCATTTTATCTATACGTAAGCAGGAATGGGTTTCAATGTTCTTTTTTAAAAGACATTTTTAAGAAAAACTTTGAACATGTCACAGATTGGGATGTAAAAATAGTAACTACAAAGAATTAAACAGGTAACACTGTTATATGCTGATATTACAGCAGTTCCTTAAGTACAAAGGATGCATAACTTTCTAATTTAGTGAGGAATTTAGGGCCAGGCAGGACGAGGACTGGAGAAACAAATTCCACCCCCTTATCTGACCCTGAACAGTGAGAAGTTACGGTGTCTAAGAGGGTGCTATGCCACAATCTCAGGTCCAAATTCCAAAGTTATTCACACTAGAGAACCAATCTGAGGGAAAATACAGAACCCAGAGAAATTCAGGAACTGACTGAATGCTTAGGAGTGAGGCAGAACAATGGTTAGCACTCGGGGAGTGTTCCTGTAGGAGAAAAGGCTCAAACACCAAGATGAGCCATAAGACAAAATTCCATTTCCTGTACAGAGGGATAGGTTGGAACAAGGCAGCACAGAAAACAGAAATGTCATAAGGACAGTGATTAAGGAAGGGAACAGCGTGCAGTCCAGGGATCTACTTGTCACTTAGGAAAAGGGACTAAGACAAAAGCCCAAGCCCTGTGCACTGGGACAATATGCAGTGACAAGGAGAAGTTGTTGAGGCTGAGCAGTTCCACGACCTCACAAAATGCCAATTCTTGCCTGTGGTTGTCTGTGAAGAAGACTAGAAGGAAAAAGACATCACAGGGGCTTTGCTGATATTCTTGAGTCAGGCATCCTGAATTTTGGAGTTTAGTATCAAACACTGCATTGTAACGATAATGGAAGGGGAACCAATTACTATCCAATCTGCCTCTTTCGGAAAGGCCTGAGGGGTGGCCTGGGCTGCTAGTGGTACTGTCAGGAGAAGAACTTCCAACTTTAATAAAATGGTGGAAGGCAAAGCCAAATGACAAGGGACTGCTAAGGAAAGGAGGAAAGAGGGCAGAGAAACCAAGAGTGTAAATTACTTCTTCAACAATCTATTAATGTCAGTAATCCACACATCTTATGTTCAAGAACTTGAAAAGATTTAATCATTAAGTAATTTGGTCATGACTGACTTAAAAACAGAAATTCAAAGGCAGTTCTAAAACTAATAAATTATCGTTTTAAAGTTCTCACACAGCTGAAACAGAATAAGGCTATTACATAAAATTTCCTTAAAGTGAAAACTCAAATTTCTCATAGGAAAAGTCACAGATTGCTGGAAATGTATCATAGCACTTCACTTGAGAAACACAGAACTAAAGGAGTGAAGAAGGAGAAAGGATAAAATTTGGTGACTTGCAAGGTTGAAAAATGAATAATTTATTTCACATGAACTTGTTTCAAGGCAAAAGGAGGAATTAAGGCAGAGACAGTTTAAAAATACATGCAACCAGAAATGTTTGGGGGAGATATATGACAAGAAAACGAGACAAAATGTTATTAATATCACAGGATAAGAAATCAGATTTTCACACAATGACTTCATTGAGTTGCCAAATTATGTACAAACCTTGTAACGGGACTACAAAGATATATGTAAATAGAAAAGGACAAAAACCAATACATTATAATGGCTTTGCCACAGCAGTCATTCAATTATTCAATCAATAAATATTTATTAAGTATTTGGTGAATGTTGGAGGAGAAATATTAAAACACTAATGTTCAAAAAGTTAAAAATTTAGTCAATCCACATATATGATTAGTCAAAATTTCTTTAAAACATTATTTTTTCATATGTGACATTTAAAAATATATGTACATTTATTCATGAGTCAAATTGAAACAGACAACTCTCAAAGACTGATACATAAATTCTATGATATCATCATGAACACTTGAATATTCATATAGAAAGAAAAAACTATACCCCCTCTTCACACCATAAATAAGAATTATTTCAAGATGAATCAAAGACCTACACATATGATAAAATTATAAAGCTTACAAAAGAAAATATAGGAAAATATTTATAACCCCAGCACAAGCAAACTGTTTGAGACATCAAAACAGTAACCATAAAAGAAAACTGATAAAGTTAACTTCATCACAATTAAATTTCTGCTATTTAAGAGACAGTTTAAAAAATACTATTAAGAAAACGAAAATGCAAGTAACAAGTTGGAAGAAAAAAGTTATCAGACATATATCTGACATAAGTATTACATATAGAACATATTAAAATCCTCTACAAATCAGTAATCAACAGAATAAAAATAGACATAATACTAGAATAAACACTTCACAAAATAAGACACACAGTGATGAATAAGCACATAAAAAGCTGTTCAATGTCACTGTAGTCAGAAAGAAACTACAAATTACATGCAACGATTTACCACTTTGGTATAGTCTGTTTTCATGCTGCCAATAAAGACATACCTGAGACTGAGCAATTTGCAAAAGAAAGAGATTTAATTGAACTTACAGTTCCATATGGCTGGGGAAGCCTCAAAATAATGGCGGAAGGCAAGGAGGAGAAAATCCCATTTTACATGGATAGCAGCAAGCAAAGAGAGAATGAGGAGGATGCAAAATTGGAAAACCCTGATAAAACCATCAGATCTCCTAAGACTTATTCACTACCAGGAGAATGGTATAGAGGGAAACCACATCTATGATTCAAATTATCTTCCACCGGGTCCCTCACACAACACATGAGAATTATGGGAGTACAGTTCAAGATAAGATTTGGGTAGGGACACAAAGCCAAACCATATCCTTCTGCCCCTGACCACTCCAAATGTTATGTCATCACATTTCAAAACTAATCATGCATTCCCAGTAGTCCCCCAAAGTCTTAACTCATTTCAGCATTAAGCCAAAGGTCCATAGTCTAAAGTCTCATCTGAGACAAGGCAAGTCCCTTCTGACTCTGAGCCTGTAAAATCAAAAGCAAGATAGTTACTTCCTAGATACAGTGGGGGTATAGGTACTGGGTAAGTAGAGCTGTTCCAAATGGGAGAAACCCAAAACAAAGGGGTTACAAAGCAAGCCCATGCAAGTCCAAAATCTAACAAGACAGACAAATTTTAAATCTCCAAACTGATCTCCTTTGACTCTGGGTTTTACACCCAGATCAAGCTGATGCAAGAGGTGGGCTTTTATGGCTTTGGGCAGCTCCACCCCTGTGGTTTTGCAGGGTACTGCCTCCCCCCACCAGCTGCTTTTATGGGCTGGCATTGAGTGTCTGTGGCTTTTCCAGGCCCACAGTGCAAGCTGTAGGTTAATCTACCATTCTGGGGTCTGGAGAATGGTGGCCCTCTTCTCATAGCTCCACTAGGTGGTGCCCCAGTAGGGATTCTGTGTGGGGATTCCAACCCCACATTACCCTAGCAGAGGTTCTCTATGAGGGCCCCATCCCTGCAGCAAACTTCTGCCTAGGCATTCAGGCATTTTCATACATCTGATATCTAGGCAGAGGTTCCTAAACCCCAATTCTTGACTTCTGTGAACCTGCAGGCTCAACACCATGTGGAAATTGCCAAGGCCTGGGGCTTGCACCCAGTGAAGCCATGGCCAAGCTCTATATTCACCCCTTTCAACCTCAGCTGGAGCAACTGGGACACAAGGCCCCAAGTCCCTAGGCTGCATAAAGCATAGGGACCCTGGGCCTGCCCATGAAACCATTTTGTCCTCCTACACCTCCAGGTCTGTGATGGGAGAGGCTACCACAAAGGTCTCTGAAATGCCCTGAAGACATTTTGCCCATTGTCTTGAGGATTAACATTCAGCTCCTAATTTCTTATGCAAATATCTGCAGCTGGCTTGAATTTCTCCTCAGAAAATTGGATTTCCTTTTCTATTGCATAGTCAGGCTGCAAATTTTCTAAATTTTTACGCTCTTCTTCCCTTTTAAAACTGAATTCCTTTAACAGCACCCGCATCATCTCTTGAATGCTCTGCTGCTGAATAATTTCTTCCACCAGATGCCCTACATCGTCTCTCTCTCTCTCAAGTAGAAAGTTTCACAGATCTCTAGGGCAGGGGCAAAATGCTTCCAGTCTCTTTGCTAAAACATGAGTCACCTTTTCTCCAGTTCCCAACAAGTTCCTCATCTCAGCATTTGAGACCATGTGAGCCTGGATTTTATTGTCCATATTATCAGTATTTTGGTCAAAGCCATTCAACATGTCTCGGGAGAGTTCCAAACTTTCCCACATTTTCCTGTCTTCTTCTGAGCCCTCCAAACTGTTCCAACCTCCACCTGTTATCCAGTTCCAAAGTAACTTCCACATTTTTGGGTATCTTTCCAGCAATGCCCAACTTTACTGGTACCAATTTACTGTATTAGTCCATTTTCACACTGCTGATTAAGACCTACCCAAGACTGGGCAATTTACAAAAGAAAGAGGGGTATTTTTAAAAAATATATATTTTATTGCATTTTAGGTTTTGGGGTACATGTGAAGAACATGCAAGATTGTTGCATAGGTATATACATGGCAATGCAGTTTGCTGTCTTCCTCCCCATCATCTATATCTGGCATTTCTCCCCATGTTATCCCTCCCCAACTCCCCACCCCCGGCTGTCCCTCCCCTAGTTCCCCCCAACAGATCCCAGTGTGTGATGCTCCCCTCCCTGTGTCCATGTGTTCTCATTTTTCAACACTCGCCTATGAGTGAGAACATGTGGTGTTTGATTTTCTGTTCTTGTGTCAGTTTGAAAGAAAGAGGTTTAATTGGAATTACAGTTCCACGTGGCTGGGGAAGGCTCACAATCATGCAGAAGGCAAGGAGGAGCAAGTCACATCTCATGTGGCTGGCAGCAGGCAAAGAGAGAATGAGGAAGATGCAAAAGCAGAAACCCCTGTTAAAACCATCAGATCTCATGAGACTTACTCACTGCCATGAGAACAGTATGGGGGAAACTGCCCCCATTATTCAAATTATCTTCCACTGGGTCCCCCTCATAACACATGGGAATTATGGCAGTACAACTGAAGATGAGATTTGGGTAGGGACACAGAGCCAAACCATATCAACTTTCACTTCTCTGGGTAAAAAAATTATGAAAATAATATCGACATACTTTGGATATTTGTCCCTACCCAAATCTCATGTTGAATTGTAATGTCCAATGCTAGAAGTGGGGTCTAGTGAGAAGTATTTGGTTCATAAGAGTGGATCCCTCATTAGATGGTGCTGTCTTGGTGATAGTGAGTTTCCATGAGGTCTGGTGGCTTAAAAGGGTGCAGCACCTCTATCCCCTCATCCTTTCTCTTTCTCTTGTTCCCACTCTCACCATATGATATGCTTACTTCTGCTTTACCTTCTGCAATGATCCAAAGCTTCCAAAATCCTCCTCAGAAGCAGATATCAGAGATATGATTTCTGTACAGCCTGCAGAATGATGAACCATTTAAATCTTTTTTCTTATAAATTACCTGGTCTCAGGTATTTTTTGATAGTGATGCAAGAACGGATTAATACAGACATTGTCAAGTGTTGACAAGGAAATGAAGCACATAGAACTCTCCTAAATTGCTAGTGGAAGTGAAAAATTGTATTACTGTTTTGGAAGTTAGTTTGGCAGTTTTTCCTAAAGCTAATTATACAATCTCTTTATGACCAAGCAGTTCCATTCCTTGGTATTTACTCAAGAGAAATAAAAACATGTGTCCACAAAAAGACTTGAACAAATACATTCATAGTAGCTTTATTCTTAACAGTCCCAACATGAAAATAAACCACATGTCCACAAATGGAAATCTGATGAACAAATTGTGTTGTATTCATACAACAAAATGCAATTTAGACATTTTTTAAAAAGAGTCAAATACTCATACACAAAACAATGTGAATAATCTCAAAAATATTATATTGAGCTAAGGAAGCCTAACACAAAAGTGTGCATAATAAATCATTTCATTTTTATGAAGTTCTAGATCAAGTAAAACTAAGATAAGGTAATAGAAATTCAAACAAGATTGCTTCTGGGTGAAGGGGGGGCTGTCAATATTGACTTGCCATGAGGGAATTTTTAGGGGAGATAAAAGTGTATAGTGTTTTCATTGGTCATGTGTTTGCATATTGTGTCAATAACTGTCAATTTTTATTGGACTAAGTACTGAAGATCTGTGTTTTATTTTATATAAATTATACCTCAATTAATTAAAAATGGGGCCCAAGCAATTTCTAGGAGTCCCTTTCTACTCTAATATTCTTGTCAGGACCATGGTAATTTTCCAAGTATTACCTGTAATAAAAATAATTATTGAAGGAACTCTGTAAATTATGCTTAGATCCATTTCCATGTTACTGTTTTAAAGCTTAACACTATGTTACTGTTTAATAAGCTTCGATATACAACTAATAAGCTATCCAAATAAAATGCTACCATATGTGACTCATGTTATGCACTGTATTGTTCAACAGCTGTCAATCTCAAATCTTTTGACTTTACTTCCAGTCAGAACTACATTGCTATGAAAATCCTGCTGTTTTGTTATTATACCTTTTTACTACAAAATCTTCGTATTATCCAGTATTTTTGGATTTTCAAAGGTCATTCTTATTTTAACATGGCTTTATCTATATCAAAACTAGATAGTCCTAATCTAAATATAGTATTTGCTCAGACTTTCAGCATGTCCCCAAGGGCAACATGAAACAAGTTGAATTTTATTTTTTACAAACTTTTAAAGTTAGTTTGCATGAACATTACGTTAAGCAATTGAAAAACTGAGAATAAGGAATATTTTTGTGTAAATCCCACTGATACCTACTTTCACAATTTAAAATAACTTGTTTTTTTAGTAATGTAAAAAAGGACAAATTTTTGAAGTCTACTTAAGGCTTGAGATAAATCTCACATGCTATACCAGCACCAATTTGTCATAATTATCTTCCATTTAGCAATATAAGTTAAACATGGTGAATCTTAACCTCCTCCAAAAAAAATTCCATTCTAGAACTACTTAAATCTATGCTTCATGCCAAATACTTCACAAGATAGAATAACAACATAATTACAATGTTCTAAAATGGATTTAGCAAAGCAATCACAAAAGTCCTGCAATGTTAAAAGTCAGATATTAGATGTAATTCCTTCTCACCCTTTCTTTCATCCTGGCATAAATTACAAATGTTAGCTTTTTTCAAATGAAACTGTGTGACTATAAAGCTTCTAGGAGAGATCATGAAAGCACATGGCCCTTGGTGACAGTATCTCTGCAGATCTTTTTCTTCAAACTCAGAAACTACAGAATCCCAGCTGTTCAAATGTCTGATAGAAATAAGGGCTTGGACAAGTTCCATCTGGCTGAACTTTAACAGCACAAACAGGAATAAAGCAGTACTCAAAGGCAAGGATTTTGCATGACTAAATATTCCTGTAAATGGAGGAAATGAAAATGCATCATTCTGTAAAGGTAAACTGGAACAAAATGAATAGTAATACAACATAAAATAATTTTAAGCATAAAATGTTAACGGCATCGTCCTCACTTCAATATTCCATCTAAAATAAAGATGTACATTATTTATTTATGAAATATTTTTCTTTCCAAAAGTGGGTATTTTTCAGGATCATCTTGCTTACTCTAAAGCAGTAGGAGGGGTTTCAGTGAAGCTGGAGATCTTTTCTATCATTTTATTCATCCTTGATGGTCCAGGGACTTATATGAGTCCCTTATTTTGCAGCAATTCACAGGCAAAGCTGGAAATTCTGGACTACTGTCCTTATGACACACTTCTAAGCATGGCAGATAAGATCTATCAAAATCATATTTTCTTTTAATTTTCTTTTCTCTACCCTTTCCTTGATGCTTCTTATGGTCTTTTACTCTATTATGCCTCTCTACATTTACCTATTTTCTCCCCAGTTCTCCTCTTCAACACCAACTCATTGTAGAAGACCCAGCTCCTCTAACTTTCCTAGCTTTCTGTCTCTCCTGTCCAGGTAGAATAGATCATGCCCTTCACCCACTCACAGCAATGTAATACATTTTCTTGTTCATTTTGATAAAAATGGTATATGTGCTAATTTTATGGCAAATAAAAACAATTTAAAATTTATCTTATATGAGATCTTCTAAAAGAGTAATTTTGCAAAAATTCGCAATTTATGTTTCAAGTAATCTTACAATTTTTCTCCTTACCTGTCTTTTCAATAAATATTTATAGATTTTTTTAATTGGGAAAATTATTTCCTCATCCTTAGGATAATTATAATTAGATAATTATAAGAAAAACTACCTTTAGGATAATTATTAGGCTTGTATAGTGCTAATATAATCCAGTTCACAAAGTATTTGGACTAACAGTTACTAAATAAAGCAATAAATATGACTGAATAAACCTCAACTGGGCCATGACCAGTTACTATACTGAAGGGCACTAAAAAATGCACCAGTGTTCTAGAAATGAGAAGTCAGACACAGGGCATCTTGTAGTGTGTCTGGGAGAAGAATACCTGTTTACTTCGTAGTCAAGACTACTAGCCATGGCAGATGTGATGATTTCGTAGTTTACCCAAAGCAGCTATGGGCATGGAGAAGTAGTAATGAGCTCTAGGCACTTAGGATCTAGAGGAGGTCAGGACAGATATGTAGATAGTCAAATTATATGGTCACTCTGATATGATTGTGATAGGTTTTCTCTTTCTTGGTGAATGTGTACTTTGTTTTTACACTTCTCAGAAGAAATAGAACTACTGGAGTTCTAACAGATTTTTAACACAATGTTATTTTTCATCTAAAATATTGGGAGGAAGGGGAGCTTTCTATCAGCTCTCACTCCATCATCATGCTCTTTCTAGCCCAGTCATGAAACATCTTAATTCACTGTTGGGATATCTAATTAGAACAAAATGTGATTTAGAATAGTTGTCAGAGTAGTCAATGAAGAGTTACTTTATATGGTTCATAGAATGGTGGCAAATTGCCCTTTTAAAGGGCCTCTGTTGAATGTATCAGTATAAGATCATGTGTTGCACAGAAAGTACAAGTTGCTAAAAAAGTTATATTAACTGAGTTCAATTTTGTTCCCAAAGAGTAACCATTTAGCTATGTTTTCATTTTTATTTTATTCTTGCTGAAACATAGTCATTGTTTCTGGATCACATGTGTTTTTCACTAATTCCTAAGTCATTATCCATTTCTGTGACAATTATTATTTGCAGTATTTACAGTATGTATAATATTAAGAGAAAGTTTTGACAATAAACGAATACACATTTTGGTAGGTAGACTTCTAGGAATGTCCCCCAATAGCCCTCACCTTTATATAAGCTCTCCTTTGAGTATAGGTGAAAATATCACTCTGCCATGATTATGTTATGTTATGTGGTAAAGCTAGACTTAAAATGAGTAGATTATCCAAGTAAATTATCCTTTAAAAGCAGAGTTTTCTTTGAACAGTCATTCGTTTCCTTGACAGTCACAGACTGAAGGCTGCACTGTCAGTGTCCCTACTTTTGAGGTTTTGGGACTCAGACTGGCTTTCTTATTCCTCAACATGCAGAGGGCCCATTGTGGGATTTCACCTTGTGATCATGAGTCAGTGCTCCTTAATAAACTTCCTTTCATCTATACATCTGTCCTATTATTTCTGTCCCTCTAGAGAACCCTGACTAATACAGATAGTAATTGTTGGCAAGGATGTAGAGTAAAGGAAACTTTGCACTGTTGGTGAGAATTTAAATTAGTAAAGCCATTATGGAAAATAGTATAGCCATCTTTAAAACATTTAAAATATAACTACCATATGATCCAGCAATCTTTCTATTAGTTATATCTATCCAAAGAAAATAAAACCAATATGCTGAAAAATAGCTGCACTCCTATGTTCACTGCAACATTATTCACAATAGCCAAGGTATCAAATCAATCTAAATGTTCCTAAATGGATGAATGAATAAATAAAATGTGGTATATACACACAACAAAATACTATTCAGCCATAAAAAAGAAGAAAATTCTCTCAGTTGCAAAAATATAGTTGAACATAGAGGATGCAAGGTTAAGTAAGATAAGTCAAGTGCAGAAAGGTAAATACTGCATGAATTCACTTATATGGAATCTAAAAAAGAAGTAGAGAGAAGATAGTGGTTACCAGATGCTGGGGTACTGGGAGGAGGAGAAGTTTTTGGAGAGATGTTGGTCAAAGGACACAGAATATCAGTTAGAGAGTAAGAGGAAGTTCAAGAGATCTATGTTACAGCAATGGTAACTATAGTCAACAATATATTGCAGTCTTTAAAAAAATGCCATAATAGTTGAGGTAATTAATGTGCTCTCACCACAAAAGGATAACTATGTGAGCTAATGCATATGTTAATTAGGTAGATTTGTTTCATTCCACAATGTGTATATACTTCAAAACATCATGTTTTACCCAGTAAGTACATACTACTTTATCTTTCAATTTAAAATAAAAGTTAGAAAAAAAGTGCTGGCTGAGTATGCTCCAAAAGTTTGCAGTCATTTGAAGTCTGGTTTTTTGCAGCATAATTTAAATGAAAAGCTTTCTTTTAAGTTTTTCAAAAGAACAAGCATCTGAATTACTCTATTGCACTGTATCTAAAACATCATCATTGTAAGATATGCTATTAACTTTATAGCACTAAGAAAAAGACAAAAATGTAATTTAAGCTGGAACAAACACTTTAAAAAATATTTTTAAATTTTACTCTGAGTTCTAGGATACATGTGCAGAATATGCAGTTTTGTTACATAGGTAAACATGTGCCATCTATCAACCTGTCATCTAGGTTTTAAGCCCCACATACATTAAGTATTTGTCCTCATGCTCTCCATCTTCTTTCACCCAGCCCCTGACAGGCCCCCGTGTGTGTTGTTCCCTTCCCTGTATCCATGTGTTCTTATTGTTCAACTTCCACTTATGAGTGAGAACAATGATGTTTGGTATTCTGTTCCTGTGCTAGTTTCCTGAGAATGATGGCTTCCAACTTCATTCATGTCCCTGCAAAGGACATGATCTCACTCTTTTTTATGGCTGCATGTTAGTCCATGGTGTAGATGTGCCACCTTTTCTGAATGGCAATTATTAAAATATCAGGAAACAATAGATACTGGAGAAGCTGTTGAGAAATAGGAAGGCTTTTACACTGTTGGTGGTATTGTAAATTAGCTCAACATTGTGGAAGACAGTGTGGCAATTCTTCAAGGATCTAGAACCAGAAATGCCATTTGACCCAGCAATCCCATTACTGGATATATACCCAAAGGATTATAAATCATTCTGCTATAAAGACACTTGCACAGATATGTTTATTGCAGCACTGTTTATGATAGCAAAGACAGAACCAACCCAAATGCCCATCAAAGATAGAACAAACACTTTTCCAATACTTTTTCATGACACTGGTGGTCATCTCAGCTTCTTATCACTTAGACATTTATTCCTTCACTTCCAGGTGATTTGGCAACTGCTTTACCTCTGATTGTATTGACTAGGAGGTGAAAAGTAGTGTTTGTCCATGCATCCAAGGAACAACATAGCACAGCTTTATCTACCTGTGGGAAGGCTTCTTCAAGACTTGGTTATTGTTGTGCAAGAAACAGATAATTGAGTTCATTTATCTCACAGGAAATACTCATTTCAGTGTCAAATATAGGCCTCACTTCTCTGTTTCCATGCCTTTCTGTATGCACTATTACTTTTCATTTCAATTCTATATCTAGTATATTTTTAGGACATTTTGAGAGACAGCAAATTCAGAATACGTGGTAACAATAACGCACCTAACATAACTGAGGTGGTGGCAAGATGAACAGGAATATCAAAATTTACAAAGGGGCTGGCTATTGTTATGTAATATTGCTGGTTTTTTTTCTAAGTAAAAAACAGTTGAATGTTGACAATTTCATATTGTTTCTTCCTATATGTCATGATAGCCATATCCCCAAAACTGACTGTAAAACACCATTTATATGACACATGATTTCAGGGACATTACAATGCAGGGAAAAAAATGTGTAAATCACAATTTTAAAATGGTATTTTTCAACAAACCTTTCCCAGAGAAAAGTTACATATGATTTTAAGAATTACTACTGTTAATGTCAGACATATAAAAAAATTCTGGGATAATAAAACAGGCAAGGAGAAGAGTTTCACTGAATATTTCAAAGATCCGTTAGAAGAAATGTCCTCTACCTCTTACAGCAACACTACAGTGTCTTTCTGGTTGTTTTCTATTATACTATGTCACATAACATTCAGTACTGGAGTCACATGTACAGATTCTTATCTCTTTTACCAGATGATAAGTTTTTAAAGATCAGGGACAAGTTTTCAGTCATCTGTGTCTCCCTCACCAGATAGCATGGGACTTCAGATAGAAAAATCAATACCTACTTGATTAAATGGGTGGATGTTAGAAAAATGTAAAACAAGCTTGAAACAGTCTCTGCACTTACAATTTATTTGGGGAGATAAAATTAACTTGAATAAAAGTAAGACTATTATATTCTAAGTATAGTAATAGTTCAGAAAATAGAAAGAATTCTTTCTAAAGATGTTTACATGAAATATATGGTATTTCAGCTGTGCTGAGAACAGATGAACATGGTTTAGATAGATGAAGCAAGAAATGAAAGACGTCATTGGACACTGAAAAAAATGAAAAAAGAGAAAATGTAAGAAATAAAAAAAGCTTGAGTTGGATGAAGTAAGGAAATTGTTATTCTACTCTTGTAAAACAGTTTTTATTTAAAATGTGCAGTCCTAAATTATGATCACTTAAAAGGCAGACAGATATTTAATATTCATACTGGAAATAGCCATATCTATGAATTACAATGCAAATTTCAATCTTAAATATGCAAATACTGACCTCCTATGCCACTTGACCCCATTGACATGAAAACCCACAGTTCAACATTGTCATAGATGTGAATATAGGGTTACTAAATGTATTTTAAACTTATTATGCTTTTTTTTACTATGATGACTCCACATTAAATCATTTACCATTGACTATCCTCTACTATTTCATTAAAAGCTCTTTTACAAGAGCATAGGTCATGTTCTTTTGCACAGTTGAATTAAGATTCCTTATAAAAATATACGACCTTAGTTTCAGCCTTCTCAACTGAATTATAAACTGAAGTGATTATGAAAATTAGAGAACACTATGTCCACTGAGCCTCCAGGGGTGCTTGGATGAGTACCAACCACAAGTGACTACGTATATATAAGGTCTGTTTGATTACTCTTACAGTGTAGGAGCATACTGCTATCTTAAAGCTAATTGGTTTTTTCATTACTGCCTTATTATAATTAATTCATGCAAATGGCTTGAATCCTGTAGAAACTTTACTTTTAGAAATCCTAACTTCCTTTTTTTAAAAAATTTACTTTAAGTTCCAGAATACATGTGCAGAATGTGCAGTTTGGTTACATGGATTTGAATTTGAACATGAAGTTCTTTTAGGTATGTAGTTATTGGCAAACTACCAAATTCCCCTAAATTTCAGTGTGGGTTAATTATAAAGCAGAACTATTGACCTATCTATCCTATTAAATGACATTTTGTTGACTGCCAAGGGTGAAATGAGCTGAAACTGGAAAACACCCTAAAGTTTTCAAAATTATGACCAGTTTTCTCTTTAAATTTTTTTTATCTCAGTTTAGCCTATAATTAGAAAATTTGGGAGAACTATTTTTATTACTCATTTCTTAGTATTGTTTTTAAACCCATGTTTTTTTCTTCACTCGTATCTTTTAAATTTATATGCTACAAAAGAATGTGCTTTTTTGGTATAAAATTCTATGAATTTTGACACGTGCATAGATTCATTTGCCATTACTCACCATTAAAATAGAATATAGAACAGTTCCATCAGTCAAAAATATTCCCTTATATGACCACTTTTAGTTAAATCCTGCCCCTTCTACTTCTAATCCCTGGAAACTCCTGATATGCCTTCAATTTTATGCATTTTAAATAATGAAATCAATACATGCTTATTGGAAGAAGTTTTAAAATGGTATACATTAGTATATAAATTTAGAAGTTAGTTTTCTTCTTTCTTTTTTTTTTTTTTTTTTTTTTTTGAGGCGGAGTTTCGCTCTTGTTACCCAGGCTGGAGTGCAATGGCGCGATCTCGGCTCACCGCAACCTCCACCCCCTGGGTTCAGGCAATTCTCCTGCCTCAGCCTCCTGAGTAGCTGGGATTACAGGCACGCGCCACCATGCCCAGCTAATTTTTTGTATTTTTAGTAGAGACGGGGTTTCACCATGTTGACCAGGATGGTCTCCATCTCTTGACTTCGTGATCCACCCGCCTCGGCCTCCCAAAGTGCTGGGATTACAGGCTTGAGCCACCGAGTCTTCTTATTTCTTTTACCAATATCATCCATCTAAGCTTATCAATTGTAAAACTACAATGTGTATCCTTTTACAACTTTCTAAATGTTCAATTTCCACAAATATTTACAAATGTATCTAAACTTATAGAGCCTCACTCCTGTTTTCTAAGTCAAACCATTCTAGTATAGAGTTTACCTCTTACTTTTTCAGTACTAACATATTTGGGGAGTATTTCCAGATTAAGGTAGAAATCTACTTCATTCCTTTTAATAGCTACCTATGTTTCATAGTTTGATAATACTATAATCAATTTAATCAGTCTCCTGTAATGGCAAGCATTAAGACTGTTTTTAATCTTAATTACATATTTGATGTCTATTTGATTTTTTTTTCTTCACTAAATTCTTTGCTCATATGACTGAACAAATTTCGATTGGGCTATTTTTCCTTTTCCCATGATAAATGAAGGCTATGTGTACTTGACACAGAGCAGATCCTGAGCAAACTATATTAAATTTTTCCTTTATCTTTTCCCAAGTGTTGTCTCAAGCTAGCAACCTCTCTGATAAGGTGGCAATATACTTTCACACATTAGAACACATTTCTATAAAATGAGAAAAATTTGCTCCATCTATATTATAATAATTTCAAGACAAACCTTTTATGGCTAATTCTTCAAGATACTTTGCCTTTGTATATGGCCCCTAAAAAAGTTTTTAGAACACGTGTGTTTGTTTTCACCCTCCTCCTTACGTCTTTACCCAAAGGAGCCTCTCAATATATCCTTAGTTGCTGCAACCCTAATTAGCCCTCAGAAGACTCTCAGGAGCCACTCTCAGGGGAGTTTTCCAGCTAAATAACTAAGGAATCAAGCATAACTGTGTTTTCATTCAAAGGAGCCACTCCCTTAAGGCACAAAGAGAAAGTGCAATTATATATTTTGAGTTCCATAGAGTGGGAGGAAGGAGAGATTGGGGAAACTATTAAGAAACTGAGGCCAAAACAGGTTGGAGCAAAAGAAGGACCACTTGCTGGGCCGAATAATGGCAGATACTATCTTGATTTCCTACTCTAAACCTGTCACAGAGATTTCTCTCATAAAGTTTAGTAGAGAATATCACTTTTGCGAAAATGTCAGAGCATCTCTCATCTTCAAGTCCAGTTACCAAACATTAATGACTTCTACCAGAGAGGAGTTTTTATTATTCCATCGGTGTTCTCTTTTTGTTATAAGTCCCTACTTCTGATTCATAAAAGTTCTGATTCATTAAAAAACCTGTATATCCTTGGAGGCTTCCTCCACTTAAGAAAATAAAAGGTCAGCTTAATTTGGGGTATAACTTATGTCAATAGGAACAAAATTTTGTAAAAGCTGTATCTTACAAGAAGAAAAATATGCTTTGGAAATGCTCCTGGTAAATCATCCAAGCCCCAAACTTGACAACTGTGCCTTTTTTTCTCTTGGATATCCTTTGCCTATTAGCCAAAGGGCAGAGAAGAGCAGAGGTGAAATCACTATAGGAAATGTATGCAATTCTTTATATTCCATAGGCCAACTTCTAAGAGAGAGGTCTCATTCTTTGGCTCTAAAAATGACATCCCAGAAGGACCCTTCCACATCAAAAAGGAGAACAGAAGACCAACTTTTTATCTCACCTGACAACTGCAATCTAAGTTTTTTCTAACAATTCACTTTATAGCCAGCTTTTCATATCCCTGAATTCAGAAATAAGAGTGCAACTATAGATTAAGCATATCCCCATGCTATTCTCCTTACCTAAAAAATATCTAACTCCCATCCTACTTCATGGCAAAAATCATTTTCTGCCTCATATACAAAGTCTTCCTTGACTCTCCCATTCAGTGTCACTGATCCCTCATCTCAGTAAATCCATAGTATTCCTTTAGCATCTCTTATTACCAAAGAGTCACCTACTAATTCGTGATGCCTTCTGTCTTGTCCTCTTGTATTATTGTTTAAGGGGTCAGGTATGTTTTAGGCTAACCTTGGGAGACAATATATTCACTTTTCTTGAGAATGGTTTCTTCATGTGGTGCCTGGATTCTATGTATAGTTATGCATCACATAACAACATTTAGGTCAATAACCTACCACATATACTACAATGGTCCCATAAGATGATAACACTGTATTTTACTGTGTATTTTCCATGTTGAGAAATGTTTAGACACACAAATTATTATCATCGTGTTGTAATTGCCTACAGTATTCAGTACAATAATGCAGTGTGCAGGTTTGTAGCCTAGGAGCAATGTGCTGTTTCATATAGCCTAGGTGTGTTGTAGGCTACACCACCAAGGTTTGGGTAAATGTACTCAATGATATTCACACAACAAAATCACCTAATAAAACATTTCTCAAAACATAGTCCCATCATTAAATGATGCATGATGGTAACTGTTTTTCACTAGTCAGAGAAATACAATAGAACTAAATAAAATTAAAGCATGCATTACAAACTATGAAAGTGGTTACAGTTTACAGCCAGATTGTTTAACTTATATATGAAGAGCAGTCAATAGAGAAAGTCTGTCTCAATTTATAAAATCAAATTTTTAAATGTTCTCTATGCAATTGATTTGTAGCTAGAAGCGTGAAAACTGAGCATCTGGTGTTCATCTACTCTGGTGTTCAGTGTCCTCCAATTTGTCTCAATCTAACCTCCCCTTTAGAAAAATTAAAAATTCAGGTTTATTATCCTTGGCTTTGTAAGAGCCTGGCAACAAGTTATTTGGTACAGTAAATCAACATGATCTACATAATGAATTGAAGCTGGCAAGCAGTCAGGTGTTAGAATACACTACAAAAAGAAATGCCATCTTAGATAAGCCTCTTCAATTCTTCTTTTAGATTCTATTTCACTATCCCTATCCTCCTGAAAATTATTCAATTAAGACTGAAATAATTAAGGTTTAAATAGTATTTGAACAACTGTTTAAATGTCTAATTTGTTTTCAAAATCCAAAACATTAAAAATCTGATTATATTCCACAACTGCAAATACTGTTCAGTTACTCAACTACTCATTCTTATTTTTAGATATATAATTATAATACTATTTGAACTTCCCATTCCATGCCTGTTTTTACACAGACAAAAACTTGACATACGCAATGCTAATCTAGTTAACTTAGGAGATTTAAATTTAGAGGCCAAAAGTCAATTACTGCTGTTTAGTTCAAATCCAGAAAAAAAAAAAAAAAAAGAAATCACTACAATTAAAAGAATACGTAAATTACAAATTGAATCTGAAGGGAAAGTGAGAAAATGAAGAGAAAAAATATGATGATTTTTCTTTATTATTGTGGCTAATACAGAAGACACTCTTCCTCATACCTTATGGGTCCTAGGGAGGAATTTCTGAACCGAACATTTCTGTGCTAGTATCTGAGTGGACCACTAGGAAGTTACTCAGTGACTTTCCCATTGACTGAAAAATAAAATTAAAACTTGAATTGCAGTAAATTTTAAGAAGCTACAGATATCTCTCCTGCCTAATGCACAATGATTTTTAAACTGATTGTTCATAAAAGTCTAAACCTGTTTGGGTTACAGAGTAATACCTGTGGGTAGGAATAGCATTCCTCTTTTCATTGATCTATTTTGCTTCTACCAACTTACATTAGCTTTATCTCATCTCCCAGGGACTCTTTATATTGACTGCCTGCTTCTTACCACTGCCTTCTCTTTCTGATTGATTGCACCACCCCACCCCTGAGGTGTTTTATAGTAAGTCACTAAATTAATTACCGATGGCTTGAGGGGGAAGACATGTGAGTATTAGCTTTCAGTTTGGTCCCAGTTTCCTTCCCTGTGACTTGAGGGGTCAGGGTATGATGATCTCTTGTAAGCTTTCCGGTGGTGTGCTGGAGTCAGCTCCTGCCAGCTTTTGAGATTTCACTGTGTTCATCTCTTCCCAACTCCAAGTCCAGTGACAGGTGACAACACATCACAGTTTGAAATTAACCATGATGGAAATATTTACAGAATGGGAATTAGCAACTGCTACAAATCAGAACTTTTACAATATCTTTTCATACATCCAGTTTACTGGCACACCACTGCATGTAGCTCTATTTGTAAATATAAGGTAAGTCCATTTTTGAGAAGTGTCTGTTAATATCCTTTATCCACTTTTTGTTGGGGTTGTTTTCTTGTAAATTTAAGTTCCTTGTAGATTCTAGATAGTAGACCTTTGTTACATGGGTCGATTGCAAAAATGTTCTCCCATTCTGTAGGTTGCCTATTCACTCTGATGATAGTTTCTTCTACTGTGCAGAAGCTCTTTAGTTTAATTATATCCCATTTGTCAATTTTGGCTTTTGTTGCAATTGTTTTTGATGTTTTAGTCATGGAGTCTTTGCCCATGCCTATGTCCTGAATGGTACTGCTCGGTTTTCTTCTAGGGTTTTTATGGTTTTGGGTTTTACATTTAAGTCTTTAATCTACCTTGAGTTAATTTTTGTATAAGGTGTAAGGAAGGGGTCAAGTTTCAGTTTTCTGCATGTGGCTAACCAGTTTTCCCAGTACCATTTATTAAATAGGGAATCCTTTCCCCATTGCTTGTTTTTGTCAGTTTCATCAAAGATCAAATGGTTGTAGCTGTATGGTGTTATTTCTGAGGTTTCTGTTCTGTTCCATTGATCTATATATCTGTTTTGGTACCAGTACCATGCTGTTTTTGTTACTGTAGCCTTGTAGTATAGTTTGAAGTCAGGTAGTGTGATGACTCCAGCTTTGTTCTTTTTGCTTAGGATTATCTTGGCTATAGGGCTCTTTTTTGGATACATATAAAATTTAAAGCATTTTTGTCTAATTCTGTGAAGACAGTCAGTGGTAGCTTGATTGGTGTAGCACTGAATCTATAAATTACTCAGGCAGTATGGCTATTTTCATGATATTGATTCTTCCTATCCATGAGCATGGAATTTTTTTCCATTTGTTTGTGTCCTCTTATTTCCTTGAGCAGTGGTTTTAGTTCTTCTTGAAGAGGTTCTTCATGTCCCTCTTAAGTTGTATTCCTAGGTGTTTTATTTTCTTTGTAGCAATTGTGAATGGGAGTTCACTCATGAATTGGCTCTCTGCTTGTCTAGTGTTGGTGTAAAGAAATGCTTGTGATTTTTGCACACTGATTTTGTATCCTAAGACTTTGCTAAAGTTGCTTATCAACTTAAGGAGATTTTTGGCTGAGACAATGGGGTTTTCTGTATATACAACCATGTCATCTGCAAACAGAAACAATTTGACTTCCTCTCTTCCTATCTGAATATACTTTATTTCTTTCTCTTGCCTGATTGCCCTGGCCAGAACTTCCAATACTATGTTGAAAGGAGTGGTGAGAGAGGGCCTAGGACATTACTTTACGCTACTGTACACTTTATTAACACTGTACACTTAGGCTATATTAAATTTTTTTTAAAGATTATAAAATTGGTTTATTGTAAAAGCAATTCAAGAATACCCAGTTAAAAATCTTATCCCAGTGCTACCCAATACAACCGAGAAGCAGTTAAGCACTTTTACATTAGGAACAAGGACATAAAACAAGAGACCACATCAAGGCTATGATTCAAACTGAGAGAAAGGACTCCTAGGTCTCCTTCAGGTCAGTACAGAGGGCATCATAAGATCGAAGCACTGCACCAGCTGCTCCTACTTCTATATGCTGAAAATTGACCCTGGATAGAATACTATAAGGTCATGAGTTAGCGGGAAAAGTGATCAGATTAATAAATGTATATTGGTAGTTGAATTTAGCAAAGAAATAAGAGATAATCATGATTATGCCTTTATTTTTACAGGAAGAGATGATGTAACTGGAGTATGTGTCTACAGGAGTAATGGTTTCCAAAGAGTATTTTTTAAAGGAACAAAATGAGCATGAATTAACTCTTCAATATAAGCTATGAATAGTTGGTTGTGAATTAAAGTGGCATGAGCTAGCACCTCTACGTTTAAGGGTCTTTTAATATCTCTAGAATAAGCCCTTATTTTCAAGGGTTTATAACAGGTATAAAGTCTCTTCTCCTGGCAAAAGCTGCTATGAAAAGCCTCAGCTTGGGAAGATAGATTATTTTTCCCCCAATTACAAAATCTAAGTATTTTGGCCCATCAGTTTGGAGGAGTGCAAAAGTTGGAAGTCAGAAGTTTTATTTTAAATTTTTTTAATGTTTATTTCTTCAATAAAAAAATTAACTTCTGCTTACTGTAATTTTTTATTTATTAAACTTTTAAATTTTTAAACACTTTTTGACTCTTTCGTAGTAATGCTTAGTACAAACACATTGTACTGCTGTACAAAAATATTTTCTTTATCCTTATTGTATAAGATGTTCTCTATTTTTAAAATTTGGTTTTTTTTGTTTTGTTTTGTTTTAAATTTTTAAGCATTTTCTGTAAAAACGAAGATACAAACACACATATTACCCTAGGAACACACAAGATCAGGACAGTATCACTGTCTTGCTCCGTCATATCTTGTCTCCCTGGAAGTTCTTCAGAGGAAACACCACACATGGAACTGTTATCTCCTTTGTTAACAATGCATTCTTTTGAAATACCTCCTGAAGGATTTCCGAGAGGCTGCTTTACAGTTAACTTGCTAAAATTATAAGTAGAAGGAATACTCTCTAAAATAACAATGGAAAGTATAGTAAAATAATACATAAACCAGTAACATATATAGTCATTTATTATCAAGTATTATGTACTGTACATAACTACATGTGCTCTACCTTTATACAACTGGCAGTGCAGTAGATTTGTTTACATCAGCATCACCACACAAACACGAGTAATGCATTATGCTATGACATATGACAACTATGTCACTAGGCAATAGGATTTTTTCAGTTTCATTTTAATCTTATGGGATCACTGTCATTGTATATGCCATCCATTGTTGACTGAAATGTTGTTATATAGCACATGACTATACATATATGATCCAGTGGCAAAGCCCTTCCCCAGGATAACATGAGAAATATGAAGGAAATCAAAGATTCAAATTAATTGTTACTATTCTACTTTCTCTGGTGTCATTTATATAAGGAGAGCAAGAAGACACAGCTGCTATTGAAAGGAGGCTTATTGCTGTCTAACATTGCATGGCGCCCCCAGGGTCAGTGAATTGTGATTCCTGATGCTAAGTTCTGAAAAGAATTTATCTAGTGGTCCTGACATAAACTTCACAGGAAGGAAACAACAAATATTCATCTCATAGAAAATTTTGCTCCTTTTATCCACTGTGGGTTTTATTCCTTCAATTTTTATCATTTTCTGGCTTTCACTTAACTTTGTTAAAAACTGCATTCACCAAATCTTTGTTCCTCAAAAATTTTAAGAATAAAATGTTGGGTGGGGTGGGATGCTGGAAAAAAATGTTGGTCAAAGGGTACAAAGTTTCAGTTAGATAGAGGAATACTTTTTTGAACCCTACTGCATAGCATAGTAACTCTAGTTAATTAGGTATATTTCAAAATTTCTGAAAGCAAAGTTCAAAGAATCTCACCCCAAAAAATAAGTATTTGAGGTGATGGAGATCTTAATTAGATGAATTTAATCACTCCACATTATGTACATATATCATAATATCACCTTGTACCCCATAAGTATATGCAATTATAATTTGTCAATTAAAAATAATTTTTAAAATATTACTAATAAAAATAATAAAACATTGCTCTATTAGTATTCTCCTCAAATTGAAAGCTTTATGGATCTATGTTAGGTCAAAGAAATTTTACCAAAGAAATTTAAATTACCTATTTGATAATAACAGCTATCATTTATCAAATGCTTAGAATATTTTGAGCATGCTGTTAAACATTTGCTATATATTACTTTATTTATTCTCACTTCAACCGTATATAGCTCTATTATTATTCTTCCTATTTTACAGATGAAATAAAAGTTCAAACCAGGCCTAAAATTACAAACATATTTACAGATTATGTTTAGGGGACTAAACTTAAGCATTCCGAAATTTACTATATTTATTTAGTCGTTCTCACCTTTAGCATATACCTAATGGAGTAGTTTTGTGGATTTAACTAGCAGTCAATTTATTTTTAGGTTTCTTGACTCACAGTAAAAAAATGTAGATTTCCAGTAACACCAGCAAACCAAGCATGACGCATTTTAGGCATTTGTTTATTATTCATTTATCATCTGTCTTTTCATTCAACAGGTATATATTATTAACTGCTGTGCTCAGAACTTAGGTGGGCACAATGAAATAAGAAGCTATTTCCAATAATCATCCAAGAATATTTACAGAAATAACCCTTAGTTTTAGCTACTGGCATAGTTAGCATGTTTGATACTGGAGTAGATCTTTTTTTAACATTACTTTTATATGTATAAAAAATTGTTCTCAGAAATAATCATTAAATAATAGTAACAACTAGAAAAGAAATACAGGCAGTAAAAGTTTTCTTTAGCTGAACTTGTGCTGGTATACCAGTTTGAAAACACAAATAATTTTTTAAAACTACATAGAATACAAGAAATAAAAAAATGAATTGATTTTAAAAATTATATTAACATTTTATTTACACAAAGGCAAAAAGGTATGCCTTCATGTTGCTCTGTCACAGTACTCAATAATATTTCAGTTTTTAACTGTAAATCCTGCATATATTACAATGATGTTGTCTAAATTTTTCCTTTAAATATTCATGTTCAGTAGGGAGAATAGACAGACTTATCAATCTATTTTCTCTGAGAGCAAAGAGTTTTTTTAAATTAATTTACTTTCAAAATGTTTTCTTCACATGAAGCAACAAATATAAAACTGGATAAGAAATGTCTTAAATATAAGTTTGGCAGAGATTTACAAAACTCCATTTCATAATTAAATGTTGTTCATGTCTTTGTTTCTGCAGATTGAGTCTAACAGCTTTCAAATGTCTCTGCCATAAGAAAAAAAAAAGCTGCTAAAAAATTTCATCAAAAAAGTCAGCATACATGTGTAAAAATTTCCAAAGTTTGTAATTGTTCAGGATAATTTGGGTTTGCTTTAGATTCAGGTCTTGCTTTCCTTCTTTCAACAAACTTTATTATTTACTTATTTATTTTCCAGACAGTTTCACTCTGTTGCCCAGGCTGCAGTGCAGTAGCACCATCTCAGCTCACTGTAACCTCTACCTCCCGGGTTCAAGTGATTCTCCTGCCCCAGCCTCTGGAGTAGCTGGGACTACAGGCACCCACCACCACACCAGGCTAATTTTTGTATTTTTAGTAGAGTTGGGGTTTCACCAGGCTGGTCTCAAACCCCTGGCTTCAAGTGATCCACCCACCTGGGCCTCCCAAAGGGCTGGGATTACAGATGTGAGCCACCATGCCCAGCCAACATATTTTAAATAGTGTATTTAAAACAAATGCTACCACAGTGACCAAAAGCATTTGACCAACCATTTACTCTTGAAGCAACTGTATGTAGCTGAGCCTTCATATGTTGGGAGAGTAGCCAATAATTGGAAATGCCCTGGAAGTTTCTCCCATGAATACAATGTTTCTTAAAGGATGAGTAGCATGTACATGTATGAATATGTTATATATGTATGCATACACTAGATAGTCATACATATTCTATATTAATACAGATAAGTAGGTAATTAAAACTCAACAGCATCCACAGAGATTTTGAGGAGTATGTTATTGCAAATACTGTTAAGAATTGCTGGCACAAGGTGATAAGAAGTATACCAGGGAGATCTTCCCCCACTGCCCTACACATGGCTGATCACTGGTATAAGCTACTGGAATTTAGTCAATTAATTTATGCAAAATTTTTTTTTAAAGTATCTTCCAAAAAAAAAAAGCTGTGGCTATCTAAATCCCTCCCACCTTTTATTTCCCTACACTATTACTCAAAGCTATTTGTAAATGATATGACATACCTGAACTACCCATGGATTTTGTAGTTTGACAGACGTAGTTTTGAATCTTAGCTCTGCTACTTTTTAGCTGTATTACCTTAAACAAGTTAGCTAAAAAAAGTGAACCTCTTGAGCTTCACTTTTAATTTCTCAAATGTGAACAATACTCAGTAGAATGACATACATTTCAGAAATAACAAATGAAAAGCACCTTCCTGTATCAAGTGCTTATTAAATGGTAACTATCAGGATTATCTCTTAGCCATGACCCTGACCTATCATCTGCTACAGACCCTTAAATATTTCAGGGTTCTTGGGCAGCAATTACCTGTAGTAAAGGGTGGACTAAGAGGTTTATTTTTTTCCTAAAAGACCATGTTAAATTAGCGTGCAGTGTCTTCTGCACTACCAACTTAGCTTCTCATAAACTGCTTAAATAAATGATTTGCACCTGATGCTCTCTCTATCACTACCCAGTGTTCATAAACTGCACCTTTTCATGCATTCTTTTAAAGGTGGGGTTTAAATGTTACCAACAAAAAGTATCAACACCATGGCCTTTGCTCACTCTCACAGAAACTTTTCACAAAATTCAGGGACTGCAAAATCCACTAGAAGGAAACTGGGTGATCTGCTAGAAGCCAATCCCCTAATCTTGCAGAGAGAAAACTGATGCTCAGTGTGGTGAAGCGATTTGTTCCACTAGCTAGTGGCTGAGCTGGGACCCGGTGAGACTGACCAGAGCCACAGATCTTCTGCCTCCACACTAGCTCCTTGGGCTCCAGCTTTATTAGTGGTCACTTGCTGCTCTAAAACTCTCCATTCTTTCTTCATTCTTCTATAAATCCCCTCTCTCCTAATAATGCTGGGCATTTCCCTTGATTCATATTTCAATCCTCTTCCCTTCTCCTTTTACATGCTCTTCCTTAAAATCAAATCATTTTCCCCCTTCAACTAGAACCTTTCTCAAAGTGTCTCTAACTCTCACTTTGGTTCCACTCCTAGTCTGTGAATAGCCTGCTAGAAGTTTCTACTGAATGGAATAAAGACTTCAATGATTAATCTCAAATATTGGATACAAACTTAATTAGATAACCAATTAAATAAGGCCCAAGTCTCTAAAGGAAATTTAATAAGGTTATTTGTTTATTCAACAAATATTTATCTAGCGCCAATTAGGCAGGAGATACTGTACAAAGTATTGGAGATACAATATGTACAAACCCAGTCTCCACTCTGTGAATACAGAACTTATATTCTACTGGAGAGGGCAGACACTAAGCAACTCATAAAAGTAAATGTATAGCTAAAATCCATGAAAAAGGCTTCAAACAAGTTGCAGATGTTATGAAATAATCACATTCTTACTTCCTAATGGGTCTGTGGATGCCTCTTTGCTTACTCTTCCATTCACAGCAAATGAATGCATGGGAGGATCACTGGGTATGCCACAGACATAAGGGAAGTCAAAATGTGCTTTTACTGAGGAACCTCCAGTCTTGATTTCACTCAACTGCAGTAGTCAGAAACATTAGTATTATGTTTACCATATGGTCTATTAGTTAAAATATTAATATAATTAAATGTGAGGTTTCCTCTTTCATGATAAAGACATTTATATCACATAGTTTATATAGCCAAGTAATAATAGTGATAATAATTTTAATATAAATAAAGAGCTCAAAATAACAAATATGTTTTACTGTTTCTTTTCCATCTTCAGAGTAGCATTTCATAAGATGTCTGCTAAAACTGGTTTCTAAATATGTACTTTATAAATGTATAAAAAATATTTTAATAATATAATGAACAGTTCAGCTAATTTACTGTTTTAAAATGCACTCACATGCCAGACATGGTAGCTCATGCTTGTAATTCCAGCACTTTGGGAGGCTGAGGCAAGAGGATAACCTGAGCCCAGGAGTTCAAGAACACCTTGGGCAACATAGTGGAACCCTGTTTCTATAAATAATTTTTTAAAACTAGCCAAGCATGGTGGTGCACACCTGTAGTCCCAGCTACTTGGGAGGCTGAGGCATGAGGATTGCTTTAGCCTGGGAGGTCAAGGTCACAATGAGTCATGATCATGCTGCTGCACCCCAGCCTGACTGATAGAGTAAGACCTTGTCTCAAAATAAATAAATAAATAAATGAAAATGTAACTACAGTTTGAAACTATGAATAAACATTTATTACAGTGTGATTTATTTTAAAGTTAGTATGTGTATTGTATGAATTCTTCCCAACTATAACAATAAGCAATCTAAATATTTAATGTGAGAGTCTCTAATAAGCATATAAGAATTATAGTATAATTAATAAAGGCTGTATTATAGAAAAATACAGCTGTGCTCACATGATCAGTTTCATTCTGTACAAAGAATTTCTGTCTCAAACTTAACTTCATCAAGATAGCATAATCACTTTCATTAGCAACATAGAATAATAAAACTTGGAAGGTATCTGGTTAAACACAGAGAACTGAAAAGTTAATGTTTTCCCATCAAGCTTTAATTGTTCTTCACATTTATTATTTTTTGACAGATTTCCATTGATAGGACACAGGAAAGAACCACCATTCATTTCTTTTGTAGCCTATTCCTGCTACACTAAGGCCATTTACAAAGTGTGTCTGTCGTCAATCTCACTTTAACACCATCATCAAGTTTTCCCATGAGGTTCTTTTGTAATTGGTTAATTTGGGAAGTTTGTGTCTTCTTCTAAATACAATCTGCTTCAGTTTTTTCCATAACTTTTCACTATGGTGTAACATTCATACCGAAAACTACACAACTAATAATTTTCATAAATTAAACACACCCATGTAACTAGAAACCAGATCAAAGAAACAAAATGTTTGTTGCCAATGCCCTAGAAGTCCCTTTCATGCTCACTTTAAGTAGTTCCCAGGATAACCACTGTCCTACATTAGTGTTGCATACTCTGGTTTTTCTTCAAATCATATAAATCTTTCACCTTTTACTATATTAGTGTTGCCTGTTGCTGAACCCTAAAGAAATGGAATCATATAGTATATTTTTAATCTGCCTCCTTCCATTCAATAGTGTGTTTGTGATGTTTGCACGCATGTTTTTGTGATGTTTGCACGCATTGTTTTTGTGTGGAATGCTATACAGCAGTGAGAAAGGTTCCTCCTTATCTTATCTATTGTACTGTTGATGAACATTTGAGTGGTAATTCTGTTTGAGGTTATTATAAATAGTGCTTCTAAGAACATGCTTGTGCAGGTCTTTAATAACAATGGGTATATATTCACTTTTGTTTGGTTTGAAATTCCTGGATACACGTATGTTAACCTTTAGTAGATACTACAAACTGTTTTTCAAGTTGTACCTACTTTCAGTCTCACTGGCCATGTATGAGAATTCCAATTACTCTAAATTAATGGTTCTCAATTGGTCGTAATTTTGCAAATATCCAGGAACATTTTGGAGACATTTTGGTCTTTACAACTAAAAGGATGCTACTGGAATCTTATGGGTAGAGACCAGAATTGTTGCTCAACATCTTACAACACACAAAACAGCTACCACAACATGTTTGTAATCCCAGTACTTTAGGACGCCAAGGTGGGTGGATCATGAGGTCAGGAGTTCAAGACCAGCCTGGCCAATATAGTGAAACCCTGTCTCTACTAAAAATACAAAATTAGCCAGGTGTGGTGGTACATGCCTGTAATCCCAGTTACTCATAAGGCTGAGGCAGGAGAATTGCTTGAACATGGGAGGCAGAGGTGGCAGTGAGCCAAGACTGCACCATGCCATTCTAGTCTGGGCAACAGAGTGAGACTCAATCTCAGGAAAAAAAAGGATTATATGTTCCCAAATAATAATGGATTTGAGAAATTCTGCTTTAAACTCTCACCAACACTGGATAAATTCTTGACTTCTGTATTTAGCCATTTCAGAAGGCATAAAAATGTATTGCACTGTGGTTTTAATTTGCACTTCCCTGACAACTAAATATTACTATATTGAAGGCTGAGACCTGTTTCTTAGACAGCTATCCAAATTTTTGGTTCCCCAAAATGACTACTCCAAGATCCCACCCTATACTGTATATAGTTCTCTTTATTCATTCACTGTCTCTAGAGCATAGTTACTGAAATCAAGTGGACCTAGCTTTGACTGCAAATTCTTCTACTCAGTAAAGTTATTTAACCTCACTGAACTTCAGTTTTTTTATCCCTAATATGGGAATACTAATGCTCACACTTCAGTATTACTCTTATAATTAGATATAGTATAGTTAAGATCTCTGGCATGTAGTGGATGCTCAATGGTTACTACTGCCATGAGCTATAAGAACAAGAGACCCGGTCGGGCACAGTAGCTATAAGTGCCTATAATCCCAGCACTTTGGGAGGCCGAGGCGGGTGGATCACGAGGTCGAGAGATCGAGACCATCCTGGTCAACATGGTGAAACCCCGTCTCTACTAAAAATACAAAAAAAATTAGCTGGGCGTTGTGGCGCGTGCCTGTAATCCAAGCTACTCGGGAGGCTGAGGCAGGAGAATTGCCTGAACCCAGGAGGCAGAGGTAGCGGTGAGCCGAGATTGCGCAATTGCACTCCAGCCTGGGTAACGAGAGGGAAACTCCGTCTCAAAAAAAAAAAAAAAAAAAGAGATCGAGACCATCCTGGTCAACAAGGTGAAACCCCATCTCTACTAAAAATACAAAAATTAGCTGGGCATGGTGGTCATGTCTGTAGTCCCAGCTACTCGGGAGACTGAGACAGGAGAATTGCTTGAACCCAGGAGGCAGAGGTTGCGGTGAGCCGAGATCGTGCCATTGCATGCCAGCCTGGGTAACAACAGTGAAACTCCGTCTCAAAAAAAAAAAAAAAAGAACAAGATATCCAAAGAAATTAGACTAGAAAGAGCACAGGATTGAGAGATGATGTGTGTTCTAGTCCTGACTCTATCACTAACTAGCTGTGAGAACTTGGCCAAAATATTTAATGTCTTAGGGTTTTTTATTTATCTAGGAAATAAGACAGTTACACTAGATACAAAGTCTTTCTAACTTGATTATTCTATAATTCTATGGATATGACAAGGGCTTAGCCATCAAATTTACACTAAGAAGGGTAAATAGGACATGCATTAAATAATGACACTAATTTCTGAGAAATATGCTCAGAGATTCAGAGCTACAAATAAAGTATTACTGCCATGATAAGTTCAAAGGAATAAAAACTTACTCTGGTTGGAAGAATCAGGGAGTTCTTCATAAAGACAGTGACATTTGAACTAGGACCTGAAGCATGAACAAGGACAGAGACCAGTTCCGACAACAGAGAGAGAAGCATAAAAGCAGACAAAGTAGAGTAGACAAAGGCTCAGAAAGGGAAGCATAAGACAAGTCCTAGGAGCAATGAGTTACCCAGAATGACTGTAGCATAAGAGTTATGAAAGGAGGAAAGAGATGAAATCGATGGAGGGTAGGTATAAAGTGCTTGCAATCTCAGAAGAATCCGTTTCACTTGGTAGAAAATAAAGGGGCACTGCAAATTACAAATAAAAGGAGTGACATAACCATGACAAAATTTGAAGACTAATCTGCTAACCTGAGAACCAAGCAACTGTGGAAGAGTGGCTGAAGATTAGATTACTTTTTAAAATATCATAAAATTTTAAATGGGAGGGTAAGGGCTTTGAAGTAAAGATGCACAAACTAAAGAGTAGAGAAAGAAATTTTCTGAGGACATAATTGAAAGGACTTGACAATTGTTTTCTTATGAATGATAAGTAGAGACGAATAAAAAATAACAGATTTCAAATTTAAATGACAAGAGGATTAAAAATACAGGGAATTTTTTTTTTTTTTTTTTTTGCTTTCCTTAATAGCTATCAACAAAGAGGTTCAAAGCAGTGAGGCTAAGCTGTTCCTTCAAGCAATATTTCCCAAACAATTTACTGAAGACTTTGATATGTTTACAGATATGAGGCACAAAGAAAGTTTCACTGTCAATTTAGGAACCACTAAATATCATATCTAAATATTTACATTTAACATAAACATTATAAACATCTGGGAAATCCTCTTGTAATTTTGTGTGTGTGTGTGTGTGTGTGTCTGTGTGTTTATGTTTGTGTGCACGTATGTGTGTGTTAAATCTATTAAATCTCATGGCACACTAGTGTTGAAAGGGACAAAGTTTGGAGAGATATTCACTCATGTGCTTCTGAACTTATTATAATTTATGCATTATAAGTATTTTTTGGATAGATTAGTATTGGGTATCAGGAGGTTATCAGGTGGATATGTTTAAGAAATGTAAAGAAATGTGAATTGTCACTTAGAATAGAGTTGAGATCTGAGCATGTAAATTTGAGGATTACCTAACAGGAGAGAGTGGAGATTAAGAGAAGAGGTGTATTCACAAAGGACTAAAGAAGTTAATGAGAAAACATGGAAGCAGCAGAGAATTCCTGTTCTACATTTTGAAGATAAATGAATGAAAGATAGAGATTGAATTGTAACTAGATGGAGTAGATAAGAGGAAATTATTTTAGAATGGATAGAATGGACATCTGCAAGTAACTCAATAAGTTATGAAAATATCATCTAGGCATTCTAGTCTGAGTCTTGAATGTGAAATTTCAGACCCCCCAGGGGTCTTATTCTTTAGGGGAAAACCAGAAACAACATCTATCTAGAAGTCCTAAGGCCACTATTTGCTCAGATATAAACTCACAGACCTCAGGTGGACTTCAATGTCCTAATGTTTGTTTACAGAGGTAGGTAGAACTCCTCAGGATAACATAGTAACTGGCATAACCACTTGTTTTCTGGATATGTAGCAAGTTGTTGTCACACAGAAAATGGTAGGCATTCCGGTTTCTGTCAAGGGAGAAGGGATGAAAGAAAAGAGAAGGCAGTGGGAAGGGACAGCATCATATTGTTATCTAGACATCTAAATGACGAAAAAAATTAGATTCATTTGCTCAGTGTTGACATCACTTTCATTAAATAGATGAGTGAGCTAAATTCCAACTAAGCTAGTAGGGAGAGGGGGAAATTACATGTTGGTAGGCAGGAAGAAGGATAAAGCAGAACAAATTAACCAGATTAAACACATGGATCAAAATTTTTCAACTTTAGGAGTTCAACTTCTACATCAATTTGTCTAAAAGTTGGTACAGAATAATCGAGACGAAATTGTATATAATGTTTAGCTCGGTGGTCACTTGGTATAGCTGTTCAGATCCTTAGACTGTAGTCAGAAAGTATTTTCCATTTTTTAAGTTAGCAACAATTTGGGATAGATTGTTATTGAATTAAACATGTTGAAATAATGATTCTACCCTAGAGATGGAAGCATTTATTTAAAATTCTGTCTTTACCACTCTGTACCACATAAAATATGTTGCCTTCAGTAAAGACTTTTAAAGTATTTTATTCTTAAAAGAGAGAAAATAGCCTTCTGAGGGCTTTGTATTGTTTGCTAGCCAACTGTGGAATTTGTTTTCTCCTCAGAAAATAAATTCTTAGTATATTTCAGAAAATTACAATAAGTAAAATATTTTATAATAACAAAACATGCAAGCTTCATAGCACCCAAGAATGGTTTCAAATACATTAAAATAAAACACCATTAAAACAATGAATTCTTAGCATTCTGGATACTAGGAAATTGACAAAAAACAATGTCTGAAAATATAGAAATATAGGATGGCTGTCAAATTATATTTTAATCATTTCTATTAATAAAATCACAATGAAATCCAGTTCTAGTCTTATACAACCTAGAAGCCATACCCTTCAAGATCTACAGAGGTCTTTCTGCTGCCTCGGAAAATGTTATTTATGTTATGATAGCAACAAATCTCTTCTGTTTAGAAACACTTTCGAAGCAACTGCCTGAACTTTATCTTTTTTCCCCTCCTGTCTTTACTTCTTCTAGAGACGGTTCTTAGGTCCTAAACTTTCTAGTAAGTGCATCATCTGTGACATATCAAATCTATATTTGTGTAATCATCACAGTAAATCATATGACACAGAAAACATATAATTTACTTATCTCAGCTTTTTTTTCTCTTTCTCCATATCTAGAAAAGAAAACTTGCATGGAAATCATGGGTATTAAATAACTCCGAGCAGCTAAAAACAATGTTTAAGGAAATTTAAATCACTTCCTTGGCTAGTGAGAATGGGTTACACCTCAAAGAAGAACCATATTGCTCACCTGGCATGCACATTAAGGTTTCCTAACATATTTACTACAAAAACAAAATCTGTAATGCCGAGCCACACTTAATCTGCTTGTTCTTAATGTCAGTGTCCCATGTCTTTTTCTCTAACTTCCTGTGACCATTTGAATTTCAATATCTTCATCTATGAAATGGGGAAATATATGGTTTCACTTTACAGGGCAAATGTATGAGCAAATAGTAAAACAGATGTATAAAATTTAAAATATAAACTAAATATGGGATTCTACACATCTGCAAACACTCATTCTTCAAAAATGGCATTATTTGTAGATTTTGGACTGTCTACTTTTCACTAAGTGTAAACTTCAGGATGATGATTTTTAAAAATCTCTTCAGGATGAAGCAAGGGAAAAAGGCACAAGTACGAGGGAAAATGCTGCCAACTGGGTGTGTAGTGACACCTGGGTGTGATAATCCACACATAACTTCCATCTGTTATTTCTTAATTTATGCTCAGCTGTTTCAATAATGTGACATTGTTCATCCTCTCAATCTTTTCAAAATATTTCTTCTTCCTTTTTTAAACTCACATAATCACAGTTATGTAATAAAACATTAACTATTCCCTCAACTAGGCAACTTTTTTTGCCTGACTTCTCTAAGAGGAGATGAAAAATGTTAACTATGGAGAAATTTCTTGAGGACAGGCTATCTTTCAGAAAACATAAATAAGAAATGAAATAATTAAAGGAAGAGAGAAGACTAGCTGAAGCACAGCGAATTTCAGAAAAATAAAGAAGGCATGTTTTGAGGAAATTTAGGGAAACAAAAATATGTTTCTTTGGAACACTACATACTGGGGATATTAAGCATTACACATAAATAGAGTGTTTAGGAAAATATTAGAGTAAATGAGTTTTACTACAAAACTTCTAATACACTTTGTAAATCTCTAAAAGGGAAATGAGTATGACTAGAAGTAATTTCCAAACTTATTTTATGGTGTTGTTCAAAGTATCTCAGGGGAATGTTGCCCTATGACAAAATGGCATTTTGGAAATTCTGAGCTCAAGAGTTTAGTTCATTGCATTTGTCAATTTCAACATCATGCCACATGGGTGACAATAATACAGTCACAAAATAGACACAATATGGCCCTGGCCTCTCGCCCAAACCAAACTGAGCCACACATCCCACCACATGCAAATGCTCAGCACTTTGCTGGCCATTGAAAAATTCTTCGTATTCTTGAAACTTTCGCACGCACTTTATGCCCTTTTACATTCCCATGCCTTCGCTGATTCTATACCATTTTGCTGATGTTCTTTCCTTCTTCCAGTTGCTGGTCAAAATCCTATCCACCCTTCAGTGTTCACCATCAAGTGTTTTCCTTTCTGTTACTGTACTTTATCTGTACTTCTCTTTAGGTCTGTGGTTTTCAAGCGTGGCTTAGGGAATTTGAGAAAAACACTGATTCCTTGGTCTAACCTAGTGATTTTGATATAGTAGGTCTGAAATACCACCTGGGTATTGGGATTTTTTTTTAATTTCCCAGTGTTTCCAAGACACAGCCAATATTGAGAATCATTGCTTTGAAGTTCACAGTAGTTTGTTTCTGTTCTATATCCTAAAAAAGCATTGAAGATTTTTTTAAAAGAGAAATTTATGACTCCTCATATTTGGAAGTCCACTGTACCCAACAAAGATTTTTCTTGAAAAAGGAAATTTTTTAAATGGCTTATATTTCCAATGATGATGTTGATCTTACCAAAACATTTTGCAAATTATTTTGCCTTTCCATTCCTAGTGTATACAAATTATATCATTAAGAAAATGGGTTCCAAATCTAGCAATGAATCAGCATACACTGGAGCACTTGTAGAAATATAAACCTTTCTACCCCCAGACCTACCAAATCAAAATCTTTGGTTAGAAATGCAGAAGTAGTAGTGTTTTGTTTGGGTTTTGTAGTATTCTGTTTTGGTTTTGTAAACTGCAAGTTTAATGTCGATTTTTTTTAAAAAAATTATTTTGTGAATAATTGTTTCAAAAGAAAGGTTAAATAATTTGCAGTTTTTATGAAAATATTTACCTATGATAGTAGTGTTTAGGAGCATTCAATAATAGAAAGCATGATCATAAATCTATCCCATAAAAAATGAGAAATTTTTTAAAGATAATAAATTTAAGGCCCAAGAGAATATACATTATGGCTAGAACTCAAATTAGATTCAAATGCATAAGCTTTGTTTTATTATTACTATTTTCAAAGCCTCCTTTCCATGTCACAGTTGTAGTGGAATTGTAATGGAATTGCCCAGAATTATGTAATTAATTATGTTCAGCTTCTTTTAAAATAACCAATTTCATCAAGTCGGCTAGCACGAGACTTGGTACAAATCAATTCTCTAAAAAGAACTGGGAATATGTGGACAGTCATTATGCATGTAATAGCTCATGTTTTAGGCAATTAGGTGAAACAGTTTTACCTTTTAACTTTTTAAAACTTCTTAAAACCAGGAATCTCAGGCATGCTATAATCCTGGAGTCAAGTGAGCCATGTTTGACCATTGGGTCACATAAGAGTCATCTGGACTATACTGCTTTGTTCATATAAATATTTTTTCCTGTCCTAACTGGTCACTCAGACTACTTAACAACATGAAATAAAGATCAGATTATGTGCTTTCTCTTCCATGGTTGAATGAACTGCAGATGGACTAAGGGAAAGAAGAATCAGAAAAAGCATAAGTGTTTTAAGAGCAGACGAATCGCATTAACTGACCCAAATGTAAGTGCTTCCTTATATCTATACCCTTTGGTTTTGCCCTCCCACACCAAAGCTGGGCTTTGCCATGTGGCTTTTTAAATTTTTTTCCAGTGGGACAGTAGCAACTTAATTCAATCAAACTTAATCAGAACCTTGACAAAATTTGTGAGTTTCCACTTCTCCTTAAGCCAGCTCACAGAAAATCCACCATCTGGCCACAGATGCATTGGAAAAGCCCCCCTGACATCAACCAAGCCTGTCACAAATCAGCAGAAACATTCAGCTAACCCACAGGCATAGATCTTTTAAGCCACTATGTTTTGGGAAGATTTATAAACGGTAATCACTGATACAATCATCTTCAATGTTTAAGGAACTAGCCTATGAAAGAGAGAGTTTAAATCCTTCTTGTTCCAATTCCAGTAAAAGAGATTAAAAAAAAAAAAAGTTGTACTGATAGGAAGACAGATTTCAATTTAAGAAAGTATTTTCTAAAAAGTTCAGTTCAAACTTGAAATGCCTATAGGCACTGAATTTCCTAATACTGGAATAATTCAAGTTGGTGCTAACACAAACTCATTTTATTAATTCAATAATTATATACTTCATCTGTTCCTTTAATGCTACAAAATTATATAAAAGTTATCAGGATAGTTATGCTATAGAGCATATTGATTTTCTCATTCTTTAATAAGGATTAAAAGCAAGAACCAAGTACTCATCCTCCTATCATACCTCTTGGATATAGCTGCCAGAATTTTCAGCTAAGCTCTACTGGCCATTTGTTCACCCTAAAAATCAAGAGTAGACCACTGTGTGAACCTAACAAAACAAACTCTTCAATCATTTCAAGGGGCACCAGCTAGCAGTCTGCAGCTAGATCCTGCTTAGTGTTTTAGTGTTTTTAAAAATGTCAAACTAAATGCCTTTTGTTTCCCACCTACTATCTTCCCACCATATCCTACTTCACACATTTACAATACCCATGTGGTCTCTGTAGGTATTTAAGTTGAAGACTTGGGTGAGTGCTACTTATAAAACACGTTCTACTAAAAGTTACGAGAAATGCAAAGATGAATTCAGTATTGATTGTAGCCTCAGGGACCTTACAGTTTTGTAGGGGAGCTGATCCCCTTATTTGAGTAATTATAATAGAATTAGAGATATGCACAGCACAAGAGGTGCAGATAAAATGTCACTGCACTGTTAGACATAATTGGATGCAGCTGGACTGAGCAGCAAATGCCTAATGGGTCCAAAAGTTAGCAAGAGTCTCTTTTTTTTCTGTTTTCTGCTTTTGTTGTCGTTGTTTTTTCCACAGACACATCACTGCTGGAATAGATATAAGTCTTTGGCATCTTTGTTAGAGATCTCTAACAAACAGGTGGGCCCAGATCATCACATATCCCTACTTTCACCCAAATTTAATTCAATAAAATAATTTAAAAGCGACTTGACCTGGTGGGGATTTTCTCTTCCTATCTCAGTTAGAAAGGACAAAACCGCCACTTTCATATGATAAAGATATAGCCGTACTGTTTTTCATTACCATTGGTTTCTAATCAATTTGTTCCAAGCTCTTTGGCCCTTAAAAAAGTCAAATTAAATATTAATATTTTTAAAGCTGAAGTGATGGTTTTCATAAAAAAGCACATATTTTTTCAAGCCTATATGCAGCTGGGTAATACATATATAATTAATATTTAAATGTCTGTTTTGGTTTAATGTAAAAACTCTTCTAACAATAATATCCTAAAATCCTAAAGGTTGGAGACACCAAAACACTAAAAATAGATACCAATTTGACTCAGAACTAATGCTTCTACATAACAAAAAGTAAGACTTCAGTGCAGCAGGCTTGGATATTACAAAGATAAAAATCTGGAAGTATATCGTCTATTCCTTCAAATGCCCTGGAACTTGCTCCATACACTTCCAGCAGCTCCAACTCAGGAAATGTTGAATTTTCCTCAATTAGAGCTCGTGTCCAAGTGGCCGTAATCAAATACGTAAATAAACTGAAGTTTTCCCATGAGAACTAACTGTCAAAACTATATTATGTCCAGTCACAGAACTGAAGAGACTATGTTCAAAAATACTGCAGACTTCTTTAACTTTATTCCACCCCTCATACCTACAGATCATCTTTTAAACAAGTATCCACCAGTATAACTGGGTTGTTTTTTTTTTCATTGCTTTTTACCTAAACATGATGTAAAATAGGCTGATTATTTTAAATGTAAAATTTTCCAGATGGTATAAAATCATTAATAATCCCAGTAGATTGTTTTACCTGCACAATCTTGATTTTCCTCATTTTGATCATTCCAAATTTTTGAAAAGCCACTTCTAAATCTTAACAATGTCTAAGATAAATGTACATGTCATCAAGCTGCTCTAGCTGATAAAAAAACATTTGTGTAGCTCCTGAGTGAGAGACACCTCCCCACATTTTAATCAGTATCCTGTTTCTGATTCTATACCCAAAATTACTAATTGTAGATTTAATACTGCCTCACAGAGTTATCCAAAAGATTACATGCGTATACCTTGCCTAAAAATACATCATTTTATATGAATTTTCCCTCTTGGTGTTAATATCAATACTTACTACTGCAAAGTTTATTTATTAGGCATGGCCACTTAAAAATTAGAGCTACTTTTATCACAACTGGAAAAATAACAAGGCACTGTAATGTCTGAAAATTTTTTCATGGTAAACATTATCTGTTTTACATTCAAATGTGTGGATTTTTTTTTTTTTTGCTTTGATCTTTGTAATACATTTCAAAACTCAGTAAGTTACTAAGAGCAATAGGTATTAGCCATACCCATTAAGTCCACAAACAAAATTCGGATGTGCTTTTCTTTTTCTAAGCTTTCTTATTTCACCCCACTGCTATATCCATCATTATGTGAAGATAATGTCTGCCAAATACACACTCAGAATCCCTCTGCTAACAGATAATTGTGAAAATAAGTATCTGTTATTTGTGATCTAAATGCTGTAACAATCCCAATATGATCTTCACTAGTCTTGAAACCTGGCTGCCTTTTGTGTCTTTGATCCTGGATGTATAGATTTGTTCTCAATTACAGGCCTAACAGGGAACTATTTGCATGATCTTCTTTGTGGCTTTTTAGTGTTATTTCTAATGGAAAACGGCAGAAAAGTGACTTAACGACTTTTGAACCATGAAAGAGGTTCAAAAGGTTGTTGGTTACAAGAACACTAAAGTTTAACATGCAAGAATCATTTCAATTTATTTTTTAAATTCATTTTTTTAATGAATACTTCTAGAAAGAATTTGGAGAAACAAATGGTGAAAATGCACATATAACAGAATTTGATAAAACAAAATATCAAGTAAGAGAAAATAATTGTCACAAAAGCCCAGGCTTAAATGCTTTGAGGCAGTGAAATTCAGACAAATAGTTTTACTGATTCAATTTTATTACAAGAAATGGATTTTTCTTGTTATGATAGTCTAAGGTCGATTTACCACATAATATAGGGAGTTTATTAAGCGAGATGAGTATACAATAAGGTAAAAATGCATTCAATTATTTTACTAAAGTTGCACAAAGATTTTTCATTGAATGTGTTATCTCATTTAACATTAAAACACAAATTAATGAATATAGTCATATAAAGAGATAAATTATTATAATTACCAGAGATAAAGATCTCTGGGAATATAGAAATAGTGGTTTTCAAAAGTCCAAATAATGTATCTATGTAAGGTCCCATATCTCAAGTGCCAATTCATACCTTGGATTTTAAGGATACATATACAGTAATTTTATTTTATTACATGCTGAGGGATTTAATGTTATTGATTGAAAACATATTAATACACTTTTGTGATTGTGTTTTCTTCCCAGAAAATTATAAAACTCAAAATGTTTCTCTTGAGGAAAAGGAGCATTGTGTTTTCTCCACACCAGTCTGGAAGAGCCTGTGCAGGCAGAACCACAGTGTGTCCAAAAGGCACTCACCATGCACATTTGCTTAGGGCTGAACAGTCTCATTGATATCGCACTTCCACATGATAGTCATAAAGGAGATAATACAAACTCCTGCCTTGGCCATAAAAGAAACTTAGTTTTTGTTCCTTGCCTCATTGACCTGATGTGAAAACATAAATCTAAAATTTCCAAGGAAATTTTTTTTTAATGAATTTGGTGACTTGACTACAGGAAATAATCTGGAATCTTTATTTTGGAACCCCAGGCATTCTTAGAGGCAGGATCTAAATAATATGGAAGATTCCTCTCAAGCCTCCTAATATCTTGGCCAGCGAGAAAATTTCACTGTTCACCGTCTACTCCAAAACCTCTCAGCTAACTTTTTCCACTTGATGGATGACTTTTACTTTCTGAAATTTAGGATGATTATGCTGATGAAAAACTGATTTTAATTAAATCTTGAAAATTAAATTTAAAAAAAAAAACTCTTGCTCTCATATCTTTCGGGTCACTTATGTGTTTAGAATGAGTCATTCGTGAGATCTGTGTCTTTCATTTCAATTTCCCAGGATGTTACTACCTCCTTTATGGTATCCATCGCCTGCCTGTACCACATTTATCTAGATATATAGTCAGTAATGTGTCATGTGAAAGCAGATAAGTTTTTTTCCCCATATCTGAACTCTCAAGCACCATGGACTCAGAAGTAGACATCTGTAGTCAGTCAGTGAAGTCAGGGAATTAGCATCAAAGCTGAACCCGCAACTATAGGAGAAATTATCCTGTATATAGAAATTTGAAACTATGTCAATGAGCCACATATTTTTTTTAATCCTGGATTATTAATCTGTCTTTTTTTTTTTTTTTTTTTGAGACGGAGTCTCACTCTATAGCCCAAACTGGAGTGCAGTGGTGCAATCTCAGCTTACTGCAACCTCTGCCTCCAGGGCTCAAGTGATTCTCATGCCTCAGCCTTCCGAGTAGCTGGGACTACAGATGCGTGCCACCATGCCCGGCTAATTTTTTGTATTTTAGTAGAGACGGGATTTCACCATGTTGCCCAGGATGGTCTCAAACTCCTGAACTCAGGCAATGTGCTGGGATTATAGGCATGACCCATGGCGCCTGGCCAAATATGTCTTAATGACTGAAATTTTAAATGAATTACGTTTAAACAGCCAAGATACTATTTTCATAAAATCTTTGTGAAGCTTATAACTGGCCCCACCAGCACACATAAAACACGCTGGCATAGATTAGCCTGTCAAGTAGATTAAGATCCAGTGTGCAAGGCCCCTAGGAAGTGGGGTGCAGTTACAAGTATATATTGAGAAGGAAAGGTCTTGTACATGGGTCTCTGAAAAGTCAGGCTTGAGAAAGATGTCTCAATGTAATATGACAGACAACTCAGGGAAAGCCTAAGAGAACAAGGTGCCTAAGAAAGGCTGTGAGAAACGAAGTGGGGCTTGGCATAAGAACCAATGATTCAAAAGCAAGCTTATCCCACTCCCAGCTCCCCTAACAGTACAACTAGCTGCGTCATGGAAATCAGCCCCAAAGTCTGATCAGAAAGTCTGTGTCATGGAAATCAGCCCCAGACTTTCTCTGTGCAATTAAGCCTAGTTATTTGAATCTTTTAAGATATTCTCCATCTCCCCTTTCCGTCATCACAATCATACCCTGGTAAAAGCAATGCCAACTGTTGATGTGCCAGATGACCTATAAAGCCGGCTCCCACATAGATAGCTTCAACCTGTTTTCAGTCAAAGACCCATTTCTACATTTGAAAGTATGAGAGTACCAGCATCATGAAACAATCACTTGAATTTAACAAATTTTATTCTAATTATCCAGGCAAAGAATCTCAGCTTCCACAAAGTTTTATTCTTTATATAACTAAGCACAGAAGTGCAGTTCAGATATAATCCACCTGCCCACAGCACCTAAGCATATAATTAATAAATTAGGAAGAAATGAGGATTTGACATAACTCATTGGTGAAAACCACCTGCCTCAATACCAACAGCTCTCCAAAGGGCTAATACAATAATGTTGATGGTTAGTTGGATCTGATTTTATCCAACACAAGCCTGACTTTCCAAACTGCTGTGGGTGCCCTCCAAGAGTTGTGCCTCACTGGTGTTGAGTTTAGAATCATCTGTGCAACTATCATGCCTTTTTGAAGTCACACACGCACTTGGGAAAGTATAGATATTACATACAATTGGAAGAACTTTTTAGGAAATATGGTTGGTGAATATATTTTTGGAGTCTTTTTAGATTTTTGGTTATTTACCAACATCATTGCATAAGACTTAAGAAAATATATTAAGTAGATGAGTATTAAATCCATATATACAAATTTAAATATAATTTATGTTCAAAGGAAGGCTTTAAAACAATTCAAGCTAACATCCTGTTTTAAGTATAACAAAAGTATAATGTTGCTGTTAATAATGAAGTAGTAATGTTTAATCAGTACATAAAAATAGCTGCATTTTATATAATTATATTCCTTGAGGTCTACGCATTATATAAAATCCACAGAGAAATTTTACCCATACGTTCTATCATCCTGTATTTATTTCCAGACCAAAAACAGTGGTTACAACTTAAATTTAACATAGCTAACATATAGTATCTCTGCTTTGTTTAGAATATTATTTTATGGAAAGAACAAACTGATGGATAATTGACTTTCTAAAAAATCTGATTTAAGGGGCAAAATAGTGTTCAATTTCTAGATACTCTAAAATTATTAATTTTTGATTCTAAATTCTAAAGTACATAATAAGTAACTAAAGAATCCAGAATTAAAGAGTCAGTGAAGATAAGGCTGCTTTCTTAGAGAAAGGGTGTCCTTCCCTCCAAAATTAAGCTTTAGCTCAATCCATTATACTGTATCTACATTTAGCCTGTTCATAGATTCCACCACAGTGTAAAATTTTTCCTACTGCCCTATTGTTTCTTTAACAACTAGTCTGATATTCCCGAACAAGCTGTAAAAGGTGCATTCTGGTAAAGTAGCTATCAAGTTATTTCCCGGCACTTAACTCCAGAAAGGTGTAGTATTCACAGCACTGAAACACTGCCCTTGCCTGTAATCAGTTGAAAGAACTAAGCACAACCTTTCCCATTTAGAAGCCTGTGCAACAGCCCACAGAAACAGCTAGAGATTGCATAATGTTTCCAAAGTTTTTCCAGTGCTATGTCATTTATGTGCTCGAATAGTCAAGATGTTTTTAAAATGTATTTTCAAGAGTTGATAAGAGTTTGTGCATGAAATTTCAGAAAATAGAAAATAAAAAAGACTCCTTTGGCATGCGTAAAGTTAAACTTTAAGCATTCTTGATTGCTCTGCTGTAGAATAGTGGCAGAATCCCCAAATTAAGGATGAAGGAGAGAAACTATTGTTCCTGACAGCTCTAGAGCCACCTGGGATGTAGCATTACTTACCTAAAGATGGGTCTTTGGAGATGTTTCTTCCTGATTGTGACATGGTCATCCATTTAAAGGTGAAGGTTTAACTTCTTCCTGGAAACCACTCCAGAAACTCCACAGAGGAAATGTGGAAGCTTATCCTGTTCTATTGTGCTGCAAGGAGCCCAGAAAGAAAAGGTAGTTTCCTCTTTCTCTTTTGGGGTGCTGGGAGAAAACTTGCCTGCTCTCTGCCAGCTGAGCAGAGTGTCCATAGAGGCCACATAAGACAGGCACGTTGGGGTACTCCCCCACAGAGCAGGGTGTGCAAAAACCACCAAGAGTCACGTTAATCCTGGCAAGAGAAGTGCACGGAACCCTCTGAAACAGAACAAAACAAACAGAAAACTTCCTGCCCCAAGTGCCACCCAGGTAGGAATTCCCTAAGTTATCGCAGCCATGAGAGCTCTCCTTCCACATGCTGGTCAAGCTCAGAACGGTCCCTCCTGTCTTTAAAACAGACTGTTTTAAGTCCCTCCCTGTCTTTGAAACAGACTGTTCTGAGGCTCAACTTTTTTTCTTCAAAATAAAAGTTGTACAGCTGGTTCAGCAGTCCCATGTGAGTACCCTCTGAAAGTTTTTCTCTTAAAATAAGAACTGTATACTAATTAATGAAGAAAGATAGCTTCGGGTTGCATGGCCGGCTCTGTTTCAGATTATAATTATTTTATAATTTTGCTTTTATTCACACTGAAGTGTGGAGACGACTCATCATTTTTAGCACTTATAACCTAATAACCTCCTCTTGGCTGAAGTTGAAAATGCCATTTCAACTGATAGAAGCCCATGTGAAACTGACCAGAGCTACAAAAGTTAGAAAAACAAAAATTGCTAATTTCTGCTGGTGACATTATACCCAGATGTCTGTACCCAAATGTGGCTTTCCAACTAAAAGGAAACATCTCTTGGAAAAAAATAGATGGAAATACACACACATCCACATATTTTTTAATAAAAGCCCCTCCAAAGTGCCCAGGAGCCTATGGTTTATATATGATATGATGAAATTTGAATTTGTAAAAGTATAAAGAAAGAAAAGCAAGTATAAAAGAATTTGTGAACAGCTGAAAATAAATGACATTAAAAATTGTTTTCTTTTAGAAGACAGACTCACTCTGCAGAAACTCTTATTCAAGTTACAGATAAAGAGAATGCTTATGTTTTGGTGTAACTTGTTTTGGAGACTTTCCTGTATCTGAATCATTAACAAAGTTCCTATTCAATCAATAATGTCATAAGATTCTAGGTCAGAGATTTGTAATAATCTAAATCATTTCAAAGCCTGATTAAAATGTTTTTAATATATACATGGAATAAAAGGAGAGAAATGTGTAACATGCATGCCTTCAGTTGAATGATCCATAAAAATAAAGATCAAATGTCATGAAGGAGGAAAAAATCTGTAGTACTGATACTCTCCAAATACTTCCAGGGAGCAAAATCACCTTTTTATTTTCCTCCCTGAGCAGTGATAAGGAAGAAGAGAGTTACAAGGAAATCACTGATTTTATTGAGCTGTTCTAATCCATACTAGGAAATGTAATCAGTCTGAGAGCATTGAAGTAAAAATAAAAGGGTTCTAGTCCTAGTTCTATATTGTGAGCAAATTTCTTGACCTATCTGAGCCCATTTTCTTGTTTCTAAGATGAAGTTTTAATATTAATTGAATTCTATATTTCTTTCAGACTTAATGGTACTATCACATTATTTCTAAATACGATTATTCTGCTTCTTGCAAATAAACTATAATAGAAGTTATGATGCCTGATACTCCAAAAACTACACACTTACCATATACAGTTATAAATAAATAAGGAAGCCATAAATAAAAAGATGATTTTATATTACATATAACATATTTATGTAGATATTACATAGTTATATAGTAATATACAGTAACATCTATGTCATTGTTCTTTTTATGATCAATAAGTATCCAAAGATAAATTCACATGTATGCTACATAGCAGTTAAATATACAGACCATCTATAAACAAACTTAGATGCAGACCTTTGAAGCAGATGCTTTATTATTACCATACGCTTTGGCTTTCTTTGTACATAGGAAAGCCCATAAGTAATAACACATTGTACAGGTCTTCTGGAAGGGTTTTTGCATTTGGAGGTAGCATTCAATTTCTGTAGTCATAGTTTACCTATATAATTAATACAGCATAAATATTCCTCCTGAGGGACAATTCAAGAAAATAATAAGCCCATCAACCTTTAAAACTTAACTTTCATTTTGTCTTCTTTTGAATTAGAAATGACAATTTCTACATGTACACAATGGAAGGAACTCAACACAAATACTAATAAACATGTAGCCAAGGTACTGTTCAAACAGTAAGCAAGTATGAAATCTAACTTGAAGCACAAAGCCTCGATTACCAAGAAACTGAAAGTTGTTAATCATAAGAAATCCATAACATCCCTTGTTACCTTATATATTTTTTATATTCTTTTTTTCCCCTGTGACCCCTGTGATAAAGGTAGAAAGTTTAGATTCACTTTATGGTAAGCACTATATTTAAAACCAATCTTAAATCCCATAGAGCATTCAGATGGTATCAGTAAATTAAATATTAACTGGGCACAAAGAAAAATATGCTATTTCTTACATGTTTTTATTAGCTTTTTCTTAAGAAGCATTTAAGTTTAACACTGGAAAAAAGTTGGCTTTATCAACTTATTCAACTTTAATGTGGTATTCAATAAGACAAAAGATTTCATGATTATTAATTAAATTACAAAAATATATTCCTTACATTAATGCAACTATAGTGTGCAAAATACTAAAATATATGGCATAAATTAAAAGGCCATAGTCTCCTATACAATAGACTATAATTTATTATGAATAGTTTTTTTTCTGGGGCGGGGGGGTCAGAAATGGTGTTTTCATTTTTTCTGTTTTGGAAAAACAAAGTCAGGCTAACTTTGTCTAGACATTCACACACACACGACCCAACACAGTGCTGTTAGAAACTGTCATAACTGGTGCTCAATAAATATGTTAATTTGCTAAAACACTCAGCTGAAACACACCAGGAATTCCATCTAACTAACTCATTTTGTGTGACAAAATACATATATCGACTCATAAGACTTTTCCAACCAAAAGGACCCTATGAATGTCATGGTATTTTTTGTAAGCATCATGGAAAAAAGGTAAGGTTTTCTTTTCCTTATTTTCTTCATTGTTATGGTCTGGTCATGTTTGTAATACACAAGTGCCAAAGCATGCAATGGCAAAAAGGTCATTTGATATCATGCCAGCCCAAGCACTGGAAAATGCATGTGTCTGCAGGTTCTGTTTAACCACTTAAGTCTAGTCAAATAGCATGTGAGACCCCATGTGTGTTCTTTCTGTTACACAACAGTTAATTAAACACAATGTTATAAGTTATATATTTTAATGAGCTTTAAATTAAATGTAGGGGGGAGGAGGAAATGCAATAAAGAAAGGATTAGATGGTATTTTAAGTTTTATCATAATATACATATATTATCTTAATTAAAAAAGACAACAATGCTTCTTTTCCTCTTGCCTCTCTACCATCCACCAAAATTAAAGCCAGCCTTGTGTATGATCAGAGTACCTCACACGCCTAAACTCATTTAGTTGTTTCCAATCTTTTCTCTCTTTTTTTTGACATATCATACATGAAAGATAAAGAGTGCATGTGATTCTCCCCCAAGAAAAGTTCCCCCAAGAAAGGTCTTGCTAAAACCATGAAAAGTAAAACATGTGCATTAAATACAAGCACTACTACAATTTTCATTTGTCATGACTAGAAATATCATGCCAGTAAAGTGGAACACCACTTGGTCAACTACACCATAAGATAAATGGCAGGGTGTAAATTCTTCCTTATAAACTAGCCATAACTCTGCCCCATTACCTCTAGAGGAAAAACTACTTCAAATAAGTGAGTGAGAGTAGAATCATTTTCAAGATAACTTAAATCTGATTTATCCTTCCGAGGTAAGTCATTCACAACTTTGAGCATTTTGTTTATTTTTTTATAACACATTTCTTGCTACAAGTTTCACAACTAAGAATCTAGTAGATACAGGAAAGAGCTGGGATTTGAACTCAGATGTCTCATTCCTGAACCCAAGATTTTACTCCTTACTAAGTTAGGCTTTCATTCTGTCAAGCACTCTGCCTCTGAGGTCACTCAGACTCTTTCTGGGCTGTATTTAACATTCTATTGGGGAAAAGGAGAAACAACCAACCACTAGAGAGAGTGTCTATTCTTCTTCATAACATTGCCAATTATGTTCCCAGTACCTGTAAACATCACCCCTAGAAACTTTTCCAAAGGGCCCTGATTCACTTGACATCAAGGTGAATCGAATAGGCTTATAAATTATCTCCTGCTAAGATATGAATGAAAGTTCTGTTCTATTGTAAAGATCCCTAGACTAATGTCAAAGAACATATATTTAAACCCCAGTTTTAGCAGCAAGTTTCCTTTCAACTCCCTTTATGTTAGTTTCCTCATTAGACAAACTAAGAGGCTGGACCAGATGACCTCTAAGATCCTTTCCAGCTCTAAAATTCTGCCTCTCTGACTAACCCTATGATAAAATGTCAAGCTATTTAAATTTAGTGTCCAACCAAGAATAAACTCTGTAGTCATTTTTAACTTTCCTTAACCACAAGGTCATGCATACCACAGAATACTTTTCATCCCCATTGATGTAGGATTAAAAACACAGCACACCACTCAAATGTGAAAATAAATTATAGCATCTTTTTTTTTTAATTGAGCTGTTGTTTGTTGTTGTTTTTTTCCTTATAGCTTCAACTTAGAACTACCCTAACTAAGCTCTGGAAAGGCAGGGATTAGTGTGTGATGTCTTCCCTGTGCATAGTATATAAAAGACATTCAGTGGTTATTTATTAAGTGAATGAATATGTGAACAAACTGATCATTAATACTATCTCATTATCTTCCTATATAAATAAATATTCTTTTTCTAAAAACTCAGTCATTTCTGGTAAATGTATAATCTTTCATATTTCTTCCAACCCATTGTTTTTCTTCACGGTGACACCTGAGTTTATAAGGAAGTGGGTTTCTATGACCTTGAGGTGGCAGGAAAGAGGTGGTCTCAGCCCCAAACCTGCAGGTCCCAAATCTCCTTTGTGTCCTCTGGTCTCCACAACTACATCCCTTATTTGTCTTATAACTTGGTTTCCTGCACACACCTACAGCTAAAATCCATGGCTTCTCTGATTAATTGCCTCAGTTTGGGAATCTTGGTCATTTGTCATGGATTGAGCCAACCTCAGCCTTCCTTGTTGCTTCAGTATCCTCTAAGTCTCACCCACATCCTCCATCTGGATCTTTATTGAGGCCATCAAACATTTGGCATCTGTCTGGGACCCCCTAGTCTCTTGCTGTGGTCATGGCAGGCTCATGACAGATACACTGCCCCATTTCAGCTAGCTTTTGACATTGTCACAGGGCTAACAGAACTTCCTGAGCCTCCATCCCCACCAGGCACTGAGGAAGACTTGGGATTGGCCACACCATGCCACCAGTTTTACTCTGTCATAGCTAACTCACTAAATCACAGCAAAATCCACTCTGCTTTAGCTTTTCAGTTTCAACCAAACCTGGTCCTCCTCTGGGATTTCAGCTTTAAGAAAGAAGTCAAAATACTTTGACCATTTTCACAAAACACCTTCCATTGGGGGTTCCCTTTTCTACACTACATCAGGGCACAAGAGATGCTTTCCCCATTTTATGTGGCAGAAAATATATTAGTTTATCTCCTGAGCAAACTTTGTCCATGGTGTATAACAGAACCAATTTCAAGTCTACAGGCCTTAATCTGGGAAATAATTTTTGGTGTGAACAAAGTCTGGCTTTCAGAAACACTGTCTTAAGGAGGCTCAAAATTTCCATTTAGGTTTTCAAAAGTGCTTCACACCAATGCTTCTGGTCATACCCATCAAAATGGAAGAGACAAACGCATTATTCCTACAAATGATGAAGCTTTCTTATTCATTTCATTGGGTGCATAATGAGTCCACCATACCACAATATTCACATTCTGCCTGATCCATCCCTTATGTACTGTACCCCTCATCTCAAGACCCTAACCTTTGGCTCATTCCCCACTAGCTGTGCTGGCGTTTTGTGCCTTGAACACTTCATACTCTTATCCTGCCTCCTCTGTATATAATGTTCCTCTATTTGAAATGCTTTTCCTCCTGCTCATTACTAAGATATCATTGTAGTGTCCCTCTTCAGAGATGTGACTCTCTTGACAACCCTATTTGAATTTCATGTACCTGTACCTGCACTGTTTTTGCCTCCCTCAGCAAGTATCATAATCTGTGTGCATCATAATCTGTTTAATTTTTTATTCACAAGTATATCTGTTCAATGTATAAATAAATCCATTCTGCAGGATGCAATAACTGAGGAAAAGATCAGAACATGTAACTCATCCTGACTACTATAAAAATAAAGCTAGTCAAGTTATACCAAAAATATATTTTTTCCTATACATGACTGCAAGACCCTAAAAATAGACTCACTGATCTCTTTCGATGCTTCAAAACATTTTCTAAAAGTTACATTTCATTTCATATTTGCCATTACACTTCTGCAAATCTGGAACTTTATACAAATGAGAGCAAATACAATGGTATCTTAGCCCATGCCATGCTGGCTATAACAGAATACTTGAGACTAGGTAATTTAAAAAGAACAGAAATTCATTCCTCACAGTGATAGAAGCTGGGAAGTCCAAGATCAAGGTATCATCCTCTGGTTTGGTGAGAGCCTTTTTGCTACATCCTCAAATGGCAGAAGTCAGAAAGGAATTCTAATTGAAAATGAACCCTTTTTTTTTCTGAAAGGGCCTTAATCCCATTAAGTAGGGAGCAGTCCTCCTGGCCTAATCACCTCTTAAAAGTCCCCCTCTTAATACCGCCACACTGAAATCATCTGAATTACTAGATTCCCTTGACTTGTGTATCAGACTCAAAGTTTATTGGCCACAAATTCACTAACAAAATACACCAGAATTATTATTTTCCTAGATTAATTAATAATAAAGTTCAGATTTATAGTTTCTAATGACAAAGAAAAGCTGTTTCCCACATTGGCTAACTTCCTGGTCATTTAAATCCACCAGAAAAAAAGGCTTTCTAAGTCACAAAATAGAAGAAATTCCTCCTTGTCACTGAAGTGTAGAAGTAGGTCAGTTAAAGTTTGATTGGATCCAATTAGCACTCCCACAAGTTCTGACAGCCTTAAGTGCTGCCAGTCAAATGACTTCCTATGAGTAGTATAACAAATAAAAATAAAATAAATTCTTACAAAGTATTAAAAAAAAAGAAAACATCAACAGCAACAATCACAAAGGAAATAATTTAAAACAGAGTCTCATAGCCAAACATCCATTGCTCAGTGTGTAATCAATCAAACATATAAATCTACCATAAAAGGAAATAGCTTTTGTATAGTGGGTAGTTAAAGGAACATTGCAAAAAAGAAGTCTTAATACAAAATTATCTTGGGTCAGAGGTCTAAAAAGGAGATGACTGAACAGGGGCTCAAAGGATGAATAGATATTCAACAAGCAGGATAAGAAGAAGAGCAAGCAGAGTTTCATAAGCCCTGAGTACCATGCAATAATACATGATTTAGAGTGCACATTGTGGATGAAATAGTGTGGTGTCACTTATGTGACATTTACCTGCAGAGTTACAGAGGTTCACACCATCACATAAACAGAGGGGTTATAATTAGGGAAGTGACCCATGTGATATCAAAGTTTAAAAGCATGTGATTCAGAGGTTTCCATTACTCCCCAAACATGCCAAAGATGTTCTTATCTGCAATTCTTCAGTCAGTGGAAAGCTGTTCAAAGGTAGCTGCATACTGAGACTTGGTTAGTTTCTCTTCAGCTCTGAAGTCCATCACAAAATCATCAACTTAACTTTAATATTGAGTCCTCCTTACCAGCTTTCCTCCATATTTTAAGTTTGGTTTCAACAAGACGCTAAATTGGATTAGTAATTTTTAAAGTCTGCTTAAGCTTCCAGTAATGCATATGAATAAATGTGCAGAGCTACAACCAAGAAACGAATTGAATCAACATCAGTAATGGAAAATTCCTAAATGCTAACCTACTGACTTCTCAAAGCTTTTAGAATCAGACTGCAGTAGAGATAATCATGACTCACACTGACTGAGTAGAAGCAAGCTACTGACTTTGCCAGACTTCCAGTAGTGTATTTGGTAAGGTTCTGTGTAAGTAACCCAAATGTATAGAAATAGGTTACAACCCTTATTACCTTTCTAAGATAAAAATGAGTCATTAACAGAGAAAATAAATACCACATATATTTGTACCCTCACTCCTTAAAAAACTCATTCTAATTTCAGCTTTTCTCTTTGCTTCTACTGAATACTCCCTCCACTCCAAGTGCACTGTAATGATCTATCCTTGGCAATCTCATCTTTGGAATTACTATCTTCTTTTGAATATCAATACATTATTACTATTAATTGTTCTATGATATGCCATAGTTACCATAATTTATTTGTACCTTTATTTTATTGAGTTCAAATTCCACACAGGTTTTAAACTGGTCAATAGCGCTTTCCCAAGCTCCATACTGGACATATTATTTACTGCATCAGCTACTGCATGGCTCAATACCAGAACAGAATATTAGAAATCAAGTCTATCCTAGAAATGCTGCATCTTTTTCAACATTATGAACCCTCATCTTGCTCTATGGTACTAGAAAATAATAATTTCCCCTCATCTGCTCTTTTCTCTACATGACCCAATGGAAAATGTGGAGGCAGGAAAGGTGGCATGTGTTTGGCAGTCATTTACTATCAGGTAGTATACTTTATATGCCCTGTTTCAGTTAATTCTACACAACACACCCAAAAGGTAGAATCTCATACATTCATTTTACACTCAGGGCAACCAGACTTTAGAAAAGTTGTATAATCTGCCAAATACTATAGTTGCCATACTACAGTAATAGGATCTGAATTCAGTCTTTCTTATGCTGATGTCTTTGTTCTTACTATCATATTGCACTGCCCCTTCATGATTATATTCTTAGTTTTAATAGAAGCCTTAAAGAAAAAAAGCACCTTGGCCAACCATATTTTTTTAAATTATAATTCCCTGATAATTTAAATTAAGTTGAACCCTAGCAAGAATTCAGACTTGATTTCAGAGACACATTACTCTGGTTCAGGTCATTCTCACAATCCAAGCATTACATATGGATGGATGAATGAACCATAAAAAACAGAAGACTAAATATCTGGAGGCTTTAAACTTTAAATTTTGCCATTTGTTTTCTGTATAATCTTTATTGAACAAAAGTAGATAAACAAAACTTTTGGTCAAAACGTTACTGAGAAATTCTCAGGAAAAAAAATCAAGTTAGTAAATGTGCAAATAAAATTGTGATCTATGTCCCCAGCATAGAGAATGGCTCTCCAATAAAAAGATGTGTCTGTAAGGTAATTTTCTCTTTGAAATCATGTTTGCAGCAACCCAAATCATAAAAAGAATTGATTAATTAAAATTCTCTAGCTTTTTCTAAATCACTTCATAAGATGTTTCATCTTCACTGAAGAGGCTGAATAGGTTCCATTCATAGACGTCTAAGCTTAGAGTTACCTATGAGATTACTGGCTCCTATATCCAATAAAAAAGGTGCTATTACTGAGCACATATATACCAAGCACTGCCAAGGATTCTAAAGATCCTATTACACTGAATTCCCCAGATGACAATATGGGGTAATATTAGTATCCTAAGTTTAGATATAACTAACATTGTACAGCTAAGACTGACAAAGCAAAGATTTGAACCTAGGACTCTTTTTCACTGAAGTCCACAAAATTAATTAATAGTGCCTTCTAGGGTTGGGGCCATCTAATAAGATTCACTTTGATTCTTTCTGTTTCTTACAATCATTTTATATTTTTATTTTTACTCTTTTCTTTTGCTCTGTTTCATAAATAATTTTCTTTTCCAGTAATAAGCATCAAGTATTTTATTAATTAATTCTAACCTTTAATTTATGTAGATTCTGAACTTACTTCTCTTGGTTGTTCTGCAAATACAGAACATTGCTGCTGTTCTGCATGTACACACTGTTTCAGTATAGTTCATGAACATCAATATCTTGACCTTGAAGTAATGAGATATTTGTTTTAAATAGAATCACAGACTTCCGGAATCTGAAGGGTTTTTCAAGGTCAAATTATTCGCCCTCCTAACCGTTACAAAATTCCTCTTGCTTTTCCTCTCAGAGAGGGCTTACCTCTCAAGGATCCCTGAGCTGGTAAAAATAAATCTACTGTTCCCCTGATCTCCAACTTTAAGACCTCTCATAATATGAGCATTTCATCTTGTTGAATGCTACTTGTATTTAAAGACAGAGACTTTTCTTTTCCTTTTCTTTTTTCTTTTTTTTTTTTTTTTTGAGACAGAGTCTTACTCTGTCACCAGGTGCCAGGCTGAGTGCAGTGGCATAATCTCGGCTCACTGCAACCTCCGCCTGCCAGGTTCAAACAGTTCTCCTGCCTCGGCCTCCCAAGTAACTGGCACTACAGGCAAACGCCACCACGCCCAGCTAATTTTTGTATTTTTAGTAGAGACGGGGTTTCACCATGTTGGCCGGGATGGTCTCGATCTCTTGACCTCGTGATCCGCCCGCCTCGGCCTCCCAAAGTGCTGGGATTACAGGCTTGAGCCACCGCGCCCGGCCGGAGACTTTTCTTAACACCAAGTTCTTCACCCAATACACAATCAAAATATAACAATCTGCTCCAAGATGGAGGGAAAACTGCCTGTGTTCAGCTTACTAAGAAGTCCTTTATTGGTCTCCAATGGGGCCACTTCCAAGGCATATTGAAAGGTAAATTTTGATTTTAATTTTTGAAACATAATTAATCTTTAAAAGTAATTTTAATACAATTAAATAAGTGCATTCATAAAAGGAACAAAAGAGGCAAAGAAGGGAGAGAAAGGAAGACTCACAGAGGAAATTATGCTGTTTTAGCAAGGTTTAGCCAGTGTTCGGAAGTTCGGCAGGGGAAAATTATTTACTAGAAAAACAATGTAGGAAAAAAAGTTCAGTCAAAGGAAGGTTGAAAATAATGCAGAAGCATAAAATATAGTATTCAGGAAGGTATCCTGGCATGACTTGAAGGTAAAAATATGAAGAGAAATTACAGGAGATGAATCTGAAAAATTACAGAGACCAAAATTATATATGGCGGACTGAAGCACTGAGACTATATGCAATAGGCAATGGGGAGCCACTAGCGGGCTACCATCAGAGAAATGACACCTTCTACTTTGCAGTCTTGGAAGATCTCACTAAACAGAGTAGAAAATATTTTTGAGGATTACAAGTATGGGTATAGGGATATCATTAAAAATCATGTTAGAGTAGTCTAGGTGAAAGAAGACTGGCTTGAAGTAAGGCAAAGGTATTAATTGAAAAAGACTGTATTCAAGTGATATTAATAGGGATAGTGCATAGGTCTTAGTGCATAATCAAGTGTACTGAATGAAAAAGGAAAAGGATTCTAAGCTAATAATTAGGTTTCTGGTTTGTTATCTGGGAGGATGGCTTAAGAAGACCCAGATTGGGCTGGAAGCGGGCGGTGTGGGCCAAGATGGCCGAGAGAAGACCCAGATTGGGCTGGAAGCGGGCGGTGTGGGCCAAGATGGCCGAGAGAAGCCAGCACTGGATTGCAGCTCACAGCCAATGAGATGCAGAGGGCTGGAGGACTTACGGTTCCAAACGAGGTGCCGGGTTCTTTTGTGGGAGAGTGATAGGGCACTGGAATTGGTCCCAGGGAAGGAGCCGCAGCGCAGGGTGACAGCCGCCTAGGGGGCAAACCAAGACGGGGTGAAACGTGCAGTCGGGTCGGAGGACTTAAGCCCCTCGGAGCTCGTTTCAGATCCTGTGCTTGCCTCATTCCTCCTGCAACCCACGGTCCACGGGGGCGGAAGGGCGGGGCCCTGCCAGACAGTGGGGCACCATGGGTAGTCGATGCAAATCTGAGCAGCGGCTACTGCCCAGCTCCGCAAGTTGTCACAGGGCCTTGGGTGGTAATTTGGACTAACGCTAGCGGGACAAACTGTTTCACTCTTGGAGAGACGCCATTAGGAAGGTGGGGCCAATCTCACCTGCAAACAAACTCCAGGGAAGGACCACCCCTGCAACAACCTGAGTGAACCAGAGAGAGCCCAGCAATGCCATCTACAGGCCAAAAAAGACACAGCTCCAACCACAATAGAAAAAAAAGTCCACTCAGAGACTCCTCTTGAAAGTTCACCAAATTCAAAGATTAAAGAAAGATAAATCCGCGAAGATGGGGAAAAAAACAGCGCAAAAAGGATGAAGCCACCAAAGAAGACCTCTTCTCCTCCCAGGGATCACAACTCCTCACCATCAAGGGAACAAAAAAGGACAGAAAATGAATCTGATGAATTGACAGAAGCAGGCTTCAGAAGGTGGGTAATAACAAACTTCTCTGAGTTAAAAGGCCATGTTCTAACCCAAGGCAAAGAAACTAAGAACCTTGAGAAAAGGTTAGACGAAATGCTAACTGGAATAACCAGCTTAGAGAAGAACATAAACAACTTGATGGAGCTGAAAAACACAGCACGAGAACTTCACGAGGCATACACAAGTTTCAACAGCCAAATTAATAAAGCAGAAGAAAGGATATCAGAGATAGAAGATCAAACCAATGAAATAAAATTAGAAGGCAAGATTAGAGAAAAAAGAGTGAAAAGAAATTAACAAAGCCTCCAAGAACTATGGGATAATATGAATAAACTTAATCTACACTTGATAGGCATACCTGAATGTGATGGGGAGAATGAATCCAAGTTGGAAAACACTCTTCAAGATATTATCCAGGAGAACTTCACAACCTAACAAGGCAGGCCAACATTCAAATCCAGGAAATACAGAGAACACAGCAAAGGTATTCCTCAAGAAGAGCAACCCCAAGGAACATAGTTGTCAGATTCACCAGGGTTGAAATTAAGGAAAAAAATGCTAAGGGCAGCCAGAGAGAAAGGTCAAGTCACTCACAAAGGAAAGACCATCAGACTCACAGCAGATCTCTCAGCAGAAACCCTGCAAGCTAGAAGGGAGTGGGGGCCAATATTCAACATCCTTAAAGAAAAGAGCTTTCAATCCAGAATTTCATATCTGGCCAAACTAAGCTTCATAAGTAAAGGAGAAATAAAATCCTTTACAGACAAGCAATTGCTGAGAGACTTCATCGCTACAAGACCTGCCTTACAGGAGCTACTGAAGGAAGTACTAACAGGGAAAGGAACAACCAGTACCAGCCACTGCAAAAACATACCAAATGGTAAAGAATAATGATGCAATGAAGGAGCTACATCAATTAATGGTAAAAACAACCAGCCAGTAACAAAATGGTAGGATCAAATTCAAACATGACAATATTAACGTTGACTGTAAATGGCCTAAACACTCCAATCAAAAGACACAGATTGGCAAACTAGATAAAAAGTCAAGACCCATTGCTGTGCTATATTCAGGAGCCCCATCTCACATGCAAAGACTTCCATAGAGTCAAAAGAAAGTGATGGAAAAAGATTTACCAAACAAATGGAGAGCAAAAAGAGGCAGGGGTAGCAAGCAGTCCTAGTCTCTGATAAAACGGACTTTAAACCACCAAAGATCAAAAGTGATGAAGAAGGGCGTTATATAATGGTAATAGGATCAATGCAACAACAAGAGCTAACAATCCTAAATATTTATGCACCCAATGCAGGAGCACCCAGATACATATAGCAAGTTCTTAAGGACCTACAAAGAGACTTAGACTCCCACACAATAGTAGTGGGAGACTTTAACATTCCACTGACAATATTGGACAGATCAATGAGACAGAGAGTCAACAAGGATATCCAGGACTTAAACACAGATTTGGACCAAGTGGACCTAATAGACATTAACAGGACACTCCACCCCAAATCAACAGAATAGACATTCTTCTTAGCATTACCACATTGCACTTACTCCAAAATTGACCACATAATTGGGAGTAAGTTACTCCTTAGCAAATGCAAAACAATGGAAATCATAACAAATAGTCTCTCAGACCACAGTGCAATCAAATTAGAACTCAGGATTAAGAAAAGCACTCAAAACCACACAATCACATGGAAACTGAACAACTTGCTCCTGAATGATGAATGGATAATCAATGAAATGAAGTCAGAAATAAAAATGTTCTTTGAAACCAATGAGAATGAAGATATAACGTACCAGATCCTATGGGACACATTTAAAGCAGTGTCTAGAGGGAAATTTATAGCAATAAATGCTCAGATGAGAAAAAAGGAAATATCTAAAATTGACACCCTGTGGTCAAAATTGAAAGAGCTAGAGGAGCAAGATCAAAAAAACTCAAAAGCAAGCAGAAGACAAGAAATAACTAACATCATAGCAGAACTGAAGGAGATAGAGACACAAAAAAACCCTTCAAAAAATCAGTAAATCTAGGAGCTGTTTTTTTTTGAAAAGATCAGTAAAATAGACTGCTAGCTATAAAAAAGAAAAGAGAGAGGAATCAAATAGATGCAATAAAAAACTATAAAGGGGAGATCATCACCAATTCCTCAAAAATATAAACTACCATCAGAGATTACTACAAACAACTCTATGCACATAAACCAGTAAATCTGGAAGAAATGGATAAATTCCTGGACACTTGCACACTCCCAAGACTAAGCCAAGAAGTAGGTGAAACCATGAATAGACCAATAACAAGGTCTGAAGTTGATGCAGCAATTAATAGCCTACCAACCAAAAAGAGGCTCAGGTACAGATGGGTTCACAGCTGAATTCTACCACACATACAAAGAGGAGCTGGTACCATTCCTCTTGAAACTATTCCAAACAATACAGAAAGAGGGAATCCTGCCTAACTCTTTCTATGAGACCAACATCATCCTGATACCAAACTCTGGCAGAGACACAACTAAAAAAGAAAACTACAGGCCAATATCAATGATGAACATTGATGCAAAAATCTTCAATAAAATACTGGCAAACTGAATCCAACAGCACATCAAAAAGCTTATCCACCATGATGAAGCAGGCTTCATACCAGGGATTCAAGGCTGGTTCAACATATGCAAATCTATAAACATAATTCACCACATAAACAGAACCAAAGACAAAAACCACATGATTATCTCAATACATGGCCATCAACAAAATTCAACAGTCCTTTACGCTAAAAATTCTCAATAAACTAGGTATCAATGGAATGTATCTCAAAACAATAAAAGCTATTTATGACAAACCCACAGCCAATATCATACTGAATGGGCAAAAATTAGAAGCACTCCCTTTAAAAACTTGCATTAGACAAGGATGCCCTCTCTCACCACTCCTATTCTATATAGTATTGGTAGCTCTAGCCAGAGCAGTTAGGGAAGAAAAAGAAATAAAAGGCATTCAATTAGGAAAAGAAGAAGTCAACTTGTCCCTATTTGCAGACAACATGATCATATATTTAGAAGACCTCATCGTCTCAGCCCAAAACCTCCTTAAGCTGATAATCAAATTCAGCAAAGTCTCAGGATACAAAATCAATGTGCAGAAATCACAAGCATTCCTATACACCAACAACAGGCAAACAGAGAGCCAAATCACGAGCAAACTCCCATTTACAATTTCTACAAAGAGGATAAAATACCTAGGAATACAACTAACAAAGGAGGTAAAAGATCTCTTCAAGGAGAACTACAAACCACTGATCAAGAAAATAAGAGAGGAAACAAACAGACGAAAAAACATTCCATGTCATGGTTAGGAAGAATCAATATTGTGAAAATGGCCATATTGCCCTAAGTAATTTATACATTCAATGCTATCCCCATGAAGCTCCCATTGACCTTCTTCACAGAACTGGAAACAAAAACACTTTAAACTTCATATAGAACCAAAAGAGAGCCCACATAGCCAAGACAATCCTAAGCCAAAAGAACAAAGCTGAAGGCATCACATTACCTGACTTCAAACTATACTACAAGGCTAGAGTAATCAAAACAGCATAGGGGTGGTACCAAAACAGAGATAGAGACCCATAGAACAGAACAGAGGCCTTGGAGTCAATGCCACACATCTACAACCTTCTGATCTTTGACAAACTGCTCAAAAAGATGCAATGGGAAAAGGATTTCTTGTTTAATAAATGGTGTTGGGAAAACTGGCTACCATGTGCAGAAAGCAGAAACTGGACCACTTCCTGACATCTTATACAAAAATTAACTCCAGATGGATTAAAGATTTAAACATAAGAACTAACACCATAAAAACCCTAGAAGAAAATCTAGGCAAAACCATTCAGGACATAGGCATTGGCAAGGACTTCATGACTAAAACACCAAAAGCAATGGCAACAAAAGCCAAAATAGACAAATGGGACCTAATTAAACTTAAGAGCTTCTGCACAGCAAAAGAAACAATCATTAGAGTAAATCAGCAACCAACAGAATGGGAGAAAATTTTCGCAATCTACCCATGAGACAAAGGGCTAATATCCAGAATCTACAAAGAACTAAAGCAGGTTTACAAGAAAAAAACAAATAAACCCATTCAAAAGGGGGCGAAGAATGTGAACAGACACTTTTCAAAAGAAGACAAATATGCGGCCAACAAACATATGAAAAAATGCTCATCATCTTTGGTCATTAGAGCAATGCAAATCAAATTTGCAAAAATGCAAATCAAAACAACATTGAGATACCATCTCACGCCAGTTAGAATGGCAATCATTAAAAAATCTGGAGACAACAGATGCTGGAGAGGATGTGGAGAAAAAGGAACACTTTTACACTGTTGGTGGGAGTGTAAATTAGTTCAACCATTGTGAAAGACAGTGCCCTGATTCCTCAAGGATCTAGAAATAGAAATACCATTTGACTCAGCAATCCCATTACTGGGTATATACCCAAGGATTATCATTGTTCTGTCATAAAGACACATGCACATGTATGTTCACTGAGGCACTGTTTATGATAGGAAAGACCTGGAACCAACCCAAATGCCCATCAATGATAGACTGGACAAAAAAATTTGGCACATATACACCATGGAATACTACCCAGCCATAAAAAAGGATGAGTTCATGTCCTTTGTAGAGACATGGATGAACCTAGAAACCATCTTCTCAGCAAACTGACACAAGAACAGAAAACCAAACACTGCATGTTTTCACTCATAGGCAGGTGATGAACAATGAGAACACTTGGGCACAGGGAAGGGAATAACACTCATGGCGGGGGGTAGAGGGGGAGGACATCAGGGGGGCAGGGAGGACAGGGAGGGATAACACCAGGAGAAATGCCTGATGTAGGCAACGGGGTGGGGGGATGGAGACAGCAAGCCACTATGGTATGTATGTACCTATGCAACAATCTTGCAGGATGCAGGATGTGCACATGTACCCCAGAGCCCAGATACAATAAAAAAGAAGAAAAAGAAGAAGACCCAGATTGGTAGTAAAACGAAAGAAGTATAATGGTAAGTTTATTGGTGACACATAGGGAGTTTGCAATACCAAAACATGGTTCAAGTGAAGATATTTAATGGGTAATTCGATATTTAAATGGTGCAGGGGGATAGTGTGATGAAAGAAAATAGAAGACAATTGTCTATATAAAAAATGGGGGAGGGGAGTTGCATAAATATAAAACTATAAATGTGGATGGTCTTGATCAGAGAGAACATTTAGATTACAGAAGTAAAGTTCCAAGAAAAAAAAATCTGGCAATTGAGGGGATGGGCTGGGAAGAGTATTCAGTTAAGATGTCAGAGAGAATTGGGAGTCAGGAGAAGTTTGTCCTACAATAGAAGTGGAGAGGGCATCAAGTAGAAGATGTCACTGGCACCAAAGCTACAGAGAAGTCAGAGAAATTAGAGGATCATTTACACTATACATTTCCAGTAAAGTTGGCAGCAATGGAAGCCACTGATGGCCTTAATTAAAGCAGTTTCTGTGCTGCAACAATCCCATATTCAGTAAGACAAAAAGTTCTGAAACCAAGAAAACCTTCAAGGTTGGGGGAATTTTTCTGATTAGGCACACAAAACAAGCACTTCAGTTAATTTTTCCCATGGAAATGAATATGAAAGGAAGATATGGGATAACTGTACAAATATTTGAAGTCACAGAAAAAGTACATATGACTATCTGTTTACATGACATTTTACTTCAAAGAATTTGTTGTTGTTTTCTACCTTAATGCCTTGATTTAAAGTTTCTGAGGAATATTTTCTTTTGGGAGGACATGTGTAGGAACATAACAGAAATATAAACCCAAAGAAAAGTTACCCTAATTGTGTCTTCCTCGGTTGGAATTTTTGAATAATCTTTTTGGGTTATGGTATATGTAGAAAGAGGGACACTGTTGGCTCAAAGCATATAATTTAAGGAAACACAGATTATCTCATATGTTCTCCTCTTCCTTTCAGGATTCACTTCCAGAATCCCAGTTCTCTCATTTTGATTCTGGAATTTCAAGTCTCAAACTGAAGCAATCATCTAGGGTTAATATTCTACATATTTTCTTCCCATTCTGATTTCTATAGAAATTTGCATATTCTGTGTTTTATTGGCTCAATATGGTACCCTAGCCAGCTAACCGGATAAAGAAATGAAATCTTCTAATATATTAGGAGATGATAAATTCCTCTTATTACATTCTAGGACATGATTATCAAGAACTCTAACAGAAAGTAATTATGGTAGATTGATGGGAGGCTATTTAGTTATAGACATGCCTTTAAATCCTCTCACATAGCTATCTATTCTTGACTATATGCAAGCATCATATACTCCCATTCAACTGCAGTAAATGCCTATTGTCTTTTTATTTTTGAAAAAGAAATCATAAATGGGTGACATATTTCTGCATTATTAAAACAAGATATATTCTAAAATAAAATACTGTTCTATTGAGAAACAAATTAACAGTACACAAAACTTAAGGTATGTTCTCAATATTATAATTTGATTTTTCCAAATTATCTAAAATGTTTATTATCCCAATATTATGTGTTAAAAATATTCTTTATTTTCTCTTCTACTTTAAAATGTTACTTTTATTAGACTTTTTTTTTTGCTTTATTTTCTCTTTTCTGTTGATTTTTCTGCTCAAGTGCCAAACTGGTTTAATTACTGTAGCTTTTAGTATGCCTAAACATTGAGTAATAACAGTCTTCCTTCAGTTTATTTTTCCCCTTCCCACAAAAATTTTTTGGATACTAATGTATATATACTAGTCCATTCTAATGCTGCTAATAAAGACATACCTTAGACTGAGTAATTTATAAAGGAAAGAGATTTAATGGACTCACAGTTCTACATGGCTGGGAGGCCTCATAATCATGGCAGAAGACAAAGGAAAAGCAAAGGGATGTCTTACAGGGCAGCAGGCAAAAGGGCTTGTGCAGGGGAACTCCCTTTTACAAAACCATCAGATCTCATGAGACTTAATTTCTACCACAAGAACTATGGGGAAAACTGTCCCATGATTCAATTATCTTCACTTAGCCTCATCTTTAACATGTGGGGATTATCACAATTCAAGGTGAGATTTGGGTGGGAACAACATCAAACCATATCAGCATGTTTATTCTTCTCCATAAATTTATTTTTATATATAATCATTTTGCATGTATAAATCACCTAATAATTTGAGCAAAAGAATATTGAAAATAATGGGAGCCAGGTTGCTCATGATTTGATAGGGAATTTTGAATATGGAAAGGGGAAGAACTAAAATAGGTACTATGGCATTGGCTAGAAGTTAGAGGTGCTGGTATAAGCTACAGGTTTTATAAATATAATATATATAACCCTAGCTATGTCCAGTGAGAAGAGCAAGAAACAATGATACAGCAGTAACAATTAGCACACCTAGCACCCAAATTTTGGGTTCTATATATGATTAGCTACTAAAAGTGATGAGGATTCCTCATAAAATAGGCTGAATCCAGGGCTGGGGAGAGAAAAAGTGCAAGATAAATCTGGAATACATCACACTAGAAAGTAAAGATGCATTCAAAGAATAATGGGAGCATATCAAAAGAACATGAGGATGAGCTTGAAGAGACTTCATTGATCAAATATGGGACAATTTTAGCATCAGAATAAATAATGTATTATGTATTACTGCCCACTGAATAAAATCAGAATCCATGAGTCATTACTGATATAAATAAGTGAATGAATACACTAGGAATAAAGCTCTTCCTACTGGAAACACCAACTAATAAATACCAAAGGAATGATAGAGCTAGAAAATCAGTGAATAGTAAAACCACTAGGTGAATATTTGGTGAGAAAGAAGCAGGATATTTGTATAATCTCAAAGTATCATTCTATAAATTTCTAATTAATTCAAAGAATTTAAAATGGAAATAATACTGCTATTGCATCACTATTAGGACAAACTCGGATTAATTATGCACCTCCTGACCCAATATCACAAAAACAGATCTACTCATTTTAGTAAAAATAAAAATTTCTAATTTTTTTGGTGGAAATACCAAATGTAACCAAAGTGAGGGAAGTCTACAAATAATTGTCCTGTACTCTAAAAATGTCAAGGTCAAAAAACACAAGGAAAAGTTGAAGAATCATTCCAAATTAAAAGACCCAAGAGACCTGACAATTAAATGCAATATATCATCTTAGATTTGTTTCTACAATAGGAATGACCTAGATATAAAAGATTATTGGTACGAAAACAAAACTTGAATAAGAACTGCAGACTAGATAGTATTTTGTCTGTGTTAAATTCTTTGATTTCAATTGTGCTATGTATGTGTAAATGTGTGATAAAAATTATATGCATTATATAATACATTAATTTTATTCTATTCATATAATAAACTTTATATTTATATGCATGTTTAATTATACATGTATAGAGAAAGTAAAAGACAATGATAAATGGGGCAAAATTTAAGCAATGTAGTCTCTAGCTATTACATGATTTGGCTCTGTGTCCCCATCCAAATCTCAGCTTCAACTGTAATTCTCAATGTTGGAGGAGGTACCTGGTGGGAGGTGACTGGATCATGGGAGCAGATACGGCCCTTGCTGGTCTTGGGATAGTGAGTGAGTTCTAATATCTGATAGTTTAAAAGTATGTGACACTTTCCCCTTTGCTATCTCTCTCTCCTGTCAACATTTTCACAAGTGAAACTGTGCTTGCTTCCCCTTCACCTTACACCATGATTGTAAGTTTCCTGTGGCTCCCTAGCCATGACTCCTCTACAGCCTGTGCAACTGTGAGTCAATTAAATTTCTTTTCTTTATAAACTATAAAGTCTCAGGCAGTTAAGTATAGCAATGTAAGAATGGCCTATTATAGGTTATGTCTCTCAAAATCTCCTAACCCACTCATCCACATTCCAGGCTTTGGCAAAATTGGACAACTTTCAGTTCACCTAAATCACTATGCTCTCCCTCCAAGTTTTAACCTCTTTGCCTAGAATATGTTTCCTTTGAATTCTCCCCCCAGCCATTTCTGGCTTAATATTTAACCCTTAGGATAGGTATTTCTTGCTTCTAGAATTATTCCTTGAGAATCAAATCTGAGACAGATGTTTCTCTGTTGTGATTGTGTACATTTACTTCCAGTTTCAAATCATCTGTAGCATGATTACAATAGCACTTATATTTCTTTTTATCAATCATTAAGTAGTACTTTCCTGTCTCATTTTGTACTGTATTGAAGGAATAACTCACTTTGTATTCCATACATTTCTTTAACACTGTCTTGTATAAAGTAGGTTGGCAGTTAATATCCATATTGTACTTGAGCAAAATGCTGCTTGTGAATTTTGAGTTTGAAGAGAAATCTATCTATCTGTCTATCAATCTCTCTCTCTCTTTCTCTCTTACTTTCTTGCTCAGACCACTGAGAAGGCTTAGAAATAATGACAGCTGAGTAGCAATGGGCATACCTAGTACCAAGACCTTAGCTTCTATATATCATTGTCTACTAAAAATAAATTTCCATCTATCCACACTTACATGTATGCTTATGTAGCTAATAATTAAGTACTTCAGTACTTAATTTAGTACTCTTATTCTTCTTTTTGAATAGAACAAGGAAAAAGAGTGGAAAAGATAGCTAATCCTCTGGGATTTTGTATGCTAAAACAGTCCTGAGATACACAAGTTAAACTTGGCATACATTGGATCTGGGCCAAAAAATTGTTTTTATTGGCTGTAGAAAATGGAATTTTAGACCATGTTGAGCCATACTATAATTATAATTGAAAATGCATAATGTGATGGTTCAGTATTCAGTGCGACTAAATGAGTGTATATTTTCTGGAAGTGATTGATCGTATTTTCCTCAGCACTTAAGCCTTTTGCAGGCAAAAAGCAAAGAAGTTTTACTTCTTAACACCACTTACTGAAAATATAGAAATACAAATATTTCCAAAAGACAATGAGGAATTGTAAAGGAACTTGCTTCTAAATATAGATAGCGAGATTTCAATAGGGTTATTATAATAGCCTAAAATCAGCTTTTTATTGATAGAAAAACAACAGTAAAACAAACCATTTAGAGTAAATAGTTTATGCCTTGAGCTATCTCCTCAAAATAAACATTCCATTTTCCCATTTGACATAGAATCAAATGACATTGTTTTGCTTCTAAACAGGATTATTTTTTCTAGGTTCCACGAATGTCAGTGATTTCCTTCAGGAGAGTTGAAACTGATAAATATTGTTTTAGAGAGCTGATCTGGGAGTTAAAAGAAAAATATTTTATGCCAATAAAAATTAAATTAGCTTCAATGTGAAAGCTATACAAAACAGGAAAATCTGTAACACAAGAATATAATTCACTGATTTAGGCAATGTTAAGAGCTAAAATATCATATAGTTTTTAATATTCTTATTTGGAAAAGTTTCTGCCTAGAGCAATACCAATTTAAACATTTCCTGTTTCATTCCTGCCAGATATTGTTGTTTTTTCCATTATTGAAGCTTAAAAATACTTGAGCTGTTTTAAAGATTGGTGTGTTGGCATAAAACTGCACAGTTTCCTAAAAGTATTTTCTTTAACCCTCAATCATGACATTTAAATATATTTTTCATGATATTTAAATATTTTCAAGGTACTTTAGCATCAAAAGAGAATTTCACCACACCTCATTAGACAATTAGTTATGAAAGAAATGAGGTAACATGCTGAGCCATGAATATTCAGTATTTATCACTACTTAAAAATGTTAATATGCAAGATAAAAATACGAGTACACTTTTTTGGATTCATTTAGACTTAAATCATAGGGATGGCATTGTGTTTTCATCATCTCAGCTTTTATCATTATATTCAGATTTTAAATATAATAGCCAGAATATATTAATTAAAAAGCAAAGTGGCCAGTAATGGTTTCCAGGGTTATTTTGTGGTATCTTAAAATGCTGACTGGATGAAAAGCACGCACAATTACCATATCTCCAGCCTAGAAGAGATTGTGGACCACTCAGCTCTGTTAGAACGGTATACCAGTGGAGTCAAATTTTTCATAAGGTTCAATTAACATAGGACAAAGATAAATTTATCTTATCCATTGATCTCATAAAGCCATGCTGTTTACCACAAATAAAATCTGGTGAGAGGACAGAGATAAATTTTACTGCCATTAAACATTTGTTAGATTGAGTGCAGTCTCCTGTTTTGGGTCAGGAGTAGTTACTACACCATACCTTGATTGGGACTAAGTATTCTCTGTCTAAAATGTCAGATTTAAGAACTGAGGACAGATTATCTATTTGCTTTGAAGCAAAGAGCATGTATAGATTGAAAATTTGCTTTGTAAATGGAAATGTAAGGAGAAGACAATTAACAAATTTGCTACTAGTGTTGTTTGGTTAATTAGCTTACCTGTGTTATACATGTGGACATTTTAGTTCAAATGATTAATTATTAAGTTTATGTGCCCTTCAATGATTAAGCAGCCTATGAACTCTGGAATGGCCTGCTTTGATTACAGCCCCAGCTCCTCATCTAACGAGGTGTGTGATCCCCAGAAAATTATTTAAAATAGTTAAGGTTAAATTTCTTCATCTTCAAAGAAGAGAAAATAATCATGAGCACTTTATGGGATTTCTGTGTTTTTTTAAGTGAGATGATATATATAGATCACATAGACAGATGCCTGATACATAGTAAACCTGTGCAAAATCCTTTTTTTTTTGTCATTTTAATCTATACATTAAACTCCAGAAGTACACTTACAAGTTGGTTAGGTTCAAAAGGACAGTCACTAGGAAAATGTTTGAGAACATTTTTTCACTTACACACACACTCTCTCTCTCTCTCTCTTCATATTTTACATATCACTGTTTATCATACTTCCCTTCATAAATTTTCATATTTCTCATTATTCCTATATAATATTACACTTAGTTTTGATGTCCTAATATCTCACGTCATCTATGAACAATCATTTCCAAGCAGGTAAAGCTTGGAGATGTCCACATAAGAGCATATCAAAATCAACTGAGAGATTTTCCAGACCGTAAACACACTCAACCCTCTACTTCCCATTCTTGCCAAATTCTGAAACTTTCCTGTGACCCTCGTGATTACCAGTTCAGTTCGTGAAGAGCCCTTTTTGCTGATGGCAATGTGCATCACAAGTAGGCTGTAGACCACCACCAAATAAAGGTCCTCGCACTTCCCAGTAAGGATAATGCTGTTGTAGGCCTGGAGACGAAAGGGATCCCTTCTACGAGGCATGCATGCCTACCCTGTAAAGCCCATCTCAAAGTCTATATTTTCAACCTTATTTTCACTAGTGCTCTCTGCTCTTTCCCTCTGAACAACCACAAACCTATCTATACTTTCTTATGGCATGACTCACTTTGTACTATATATTATAGTTTCTTATGTCCATGACACATTTCCCTAATGCTTCTGGGCATTACAGATAATAAGTGATTTCTGAATTCATTAATTAATCAATTAACATCAAATGTCTCCCTTTGAACTGTGCCTAAACTGTTCAAACAAGCTTGAGCTTCAGAGCTTCATCCATAGTGTGTCATATGGATGTTTCTGATGAGCATAAACACTGGTCAACTTTCTGACATTATGGGGCTAGAACACAAACTTCTTGGAGCTCTGACTTCGTCTCCTTAATTATGTGATTTTGCTTCACAACCCTGAAGTTACTGCTGTTTTCCCAGATCCCAGTAACGACATATGAAGACAAGTTGCATTTTTAACATTTTAGTGCCACAGTATAAACTCAGTGAACCTTCTTTTAATTTGCAAAACTTTGACTTTCCTAACATTTCAAGATTCTAACACTCTTGCTTGAAACATTGGGTGTGCTCAGTAACTTTTGATTTATTTCCTTCCTTCCTTCCTTCCTTCCTTCTTTCCTTTCTTCCTTCCTTCTTTCCTTCCTTCTCACTCCTTTCTTCTTTATTTTAAACCATTTTGGAGCATATGTTTCTAATCAATAAACAAATAAAATCACACCATTTGCTTAGTCTTATCATTTAGTTTGGTTTTTTGTTCTCGTGTTGAAAGCAGATTTTAAAGACTAGTAGTTTAGAGTTAATTTTGAGTTATTCTTTTACCTTATGTGTCCTTTGTTGCAGTCTGATTTACAGCTACTTCAAAACTCCACAATTGTAAAGTATAACTGACATTTTAGAACCCAAAAGAAATGTTGGGTTATGGACCATTCTGCTATGAAAATTGTAAAGAATCTCAGATATTTAGAACTGAAAGAAAAAACTTCAAAGGCATTCCAAAACAGCTCCCTGTTCTTTCCACATTACATCCAAAAAAACTATCACCCACTGCTAATGACTGTGCATGCCAGCCAATTTTCATCTACCAACAAAGGTATTCACTTTCAGCAGAGTTCTATATTGGTTTAATTTAGTACAGTTTGATGGATAAAATCTAAACGATTTTTCATTTAAAAACTAGCACTACAGAGTTGCCTTAATCCACTGTAATTCCATTTTTAGCAGATACAAACATAAGTTACGGTGTTGGTATAAAAAGGCACTACAGAGGTTTTTTGGTTCAGACTCTATTTTCCTCTGGGGAAACTGAGATCACAAGACATACTAAAGCAATATCCTTTTCCTATATTCTATAAATTTAAAGTTGATTCTTCTCTATTTTTAAAGATATAAGTTTAAATTTAAAATAATAACTATTGGAGAGTAACAGAATTGTACTACTTACAGGATCATATCACACACACACACACACACACACCCTGGTAAATCTTCTAAATCTTCTTAGGATACTAGTCTTGTGAAACCTTGTAGCAAGCCTGTGAATAAAAGGCATCACAGAATGATAGTTTATCTAAATGTAGAAGTATCCTTGCCAAAGATTTAGGCTGACCCAGAAAAAATATACCAAAAAAGAAAAGGCAAATGAAAAGATAATTCAACTTCACCAAAAATGAAAAAGAAAAAGAAAGAAAAGAAAAAATAACAACTCCACGGAAAAATTCATTCTGTACCATGAATAGTGAAAAAAAATGAGGAGAGGCTATAAGAATAACCAACCTTCCTCACCTCATTACCTCTTCTGATACTCCTTCAGCAAAGGAGGGTGTTCGTAGTTCATCAACAGCATTTCAAGTTGTAAGGAGACAGTGCCTCTGTCTGATTTTTATGCCATACAGGTTTATTTTCCACATTCTCTGAGAGACACTGAACATTCACTCTTTGGCATTTTTACCTTTATCTCTATTACAGGAGGACAGAATCATAAAGTCCTAGTATTCATAAAATCAGATGTGAAAAAGACCCATATTTGAATATTGGTTACTTTACTTACTAGCTATTGCGACACTGGATAATTTCCTGAATATCTCTCCACTTCCATTTCATATTACTAAAAGAGCCTCATGAGAATAATAACTACTACGTAGGCCTACCCTCATAACTAAAGGAAATCAGAGTGAATTTTGACAACTTTATAATATATGTAGCATTTACATTTTTTTAAATGATTACACTTCAGCTATTATACCAAACTAAATTAAACCAACTTGGATCATCCATGTAAACCACTTCTAATACTACAACATAAAATGTGCTAGCTACAATTATTTTTACCTCAGAAGGTTGTTGTCAAGATTAAATAACATAATACAAAGATATTAATTTCTAAGCATAGAACCTGGCACACAGTGAGAGCTCAATAAATGTTGGCTTTTTAATCATCATAATCATCATTACTGGTATTATCTTTAATTCTTCCTACTGCCAGCTGCCTTCTCTTTTATTCACTACTGAAGGAAACAAAAGCACCGTCAAGCACAGATCAAATTTTTGAGACTGTGGCACCAATAAAATTTACTAACCAGAGAGAATGAGAGAATGGACAAAGGAAAAGAATGGAATAAATGGAGACATAAAGTGCCACATTGAGCCAGAAAGTTTCCAGCTGGAAAAATAAGCTATGAAATCTTCCACGAGTAGAATTCAGAGCTGGCCAGTTTGTGACTCCGCCTCAGGTTATGTGCCTCTGTTAGCCCAGGGCCCAAAACATAATCATTTGCCCATGAAAGTGAATTTATTGACCCATGACAGGAAACAATACACCAATGACATCAAGCTAGCCCTCAAAAATATTTTTTAAAAAAATAAACATTGCTAGGGCAATGAAAATTCTCTGCACTTTGATTAAATCAAGACTGGTTAAGATCAAATCAAGCTTATTCCTTTTAAAAAAGGGTACTGTTTTGTTTTTCAAATTTACAAAGAGCCATGTTTTGGAAATTATAATTTCTTCATCAGAGAGACCTTACATGAATATCACTGTGCAACTTGGTAGCTTTTCACCACATGTAAAAAAGACACAAAGCAAAAAAAATTTTTTTTTAATTTCTCACGTTCACAAAAATTAATGCACATTGACTGTAAAGGGGGAAAAGAGTACTTAATCTACAGCTGGCACTGTTTGTTGTACCAGTTTCTGAAACAATTGAGAATATCAAAAATACATGAATTACCATATGCAAGTCCTTTTCTTCTGACAAATTTAACTTACAACTAACTTAAGCCTGTGTAATTCCCATTGAAGTTAATGAAAGTTGGGCTCTGAGTCTTATTTAGATGACCGATACTATGGAAATACGTGCTTGAAAGATAGTTTCCTTTTTATCAAAACTATTTTAAATATACAAATGCATAAAGTATTAGTATATAAATGGACATAAGAAAAGACAAAAATATACACACACTCCCCAGATCTATTTCTATTATTAACTGGCATCATTAGAAAATGCTGTATCTTACTTAACTGTGTAACTCTTTAAGCCTTTTTTGACATGTTAATCGTTTTTTATAAAAATTCATCTTAAATTTATTATATACTTCTACCAGTAAAAATTCTGCTATTCTTTCAAGCCATAATCAAGGACCTAAGGTCACATGTCAGTGCAAATTTGCATAACCTATAATCTAGTTGCTTAAACTTTTGATGGCACCAAGAACACCGAAAGAGAACAAGGGCAACCTGAGGATGCTCAGGGTTGTGCAGAATAACTCTGCCCCTGCGGCTCTGAGCTGCCCCTCTCTCCTGTTGCCTTCGTGGCTTTGTCTTTCTTACTACTTCTGCTCACCTCTGCTTTTCTTTTTTCCTTTTTCTCTCATCCATTATTCAGTGTCAACCATGAGCTAGAACGTCTTCTGGGCACTGGTTCCACAGCAGCAAATAGGACAGACACATTTTCTTGTCCTAACAAAGATTAAATTCTTGCCTCATTTGCATATGTCCTTGAAGCTTTTGTTTCCTTTTGTTGTTCATAATTTGTTCAGTTTAGCTTCTGGCACCTTGATTCGGTGATCACCACTAACCCACAAAATCTTTTTTCTGCTGAGTGAACAATGCCACTACATTTTTCTGGAACAGATTGTTGCAATGAGGCATTTCCCATCTCGGTTTCTACTGAAGCCCCAAACAAAAAAGGTGACAACTTGCCTCATGTTTGACAGTGAGCTGCAGGCCCACCAAAGTAGGACTTGCAGAGGAAGAGTTAGATGGCCAGTAACCTTCAAATGTGCTCCATTCAAGTCTGCTAAAGCCCTGCAATGCCAGTGTTTAATCGTGGCAAAACCAGAACAATCAAGTTGTAACTTTCCTGCCCTTACCTTCTTCTCACCCCACATCCAGTCGAGCAAACATGAAGCAGCCCTGTGAACAGGTATTAGCCAAGAAAAAAGAATAGAAGGTGACTGCACTCTCATCTTTTTTTTTTTTTTTTTTTTACCATGGACAGGCCGCACAAACAGAGCCAAGCTGACAGATAAGAAAACCTTTCACCTTAAATGAAGACAGATACTTTATTTCATTCGACTGGGTGTATCATTACGGAGACTATTGTTTTGTGTGACTAGAAGTGACTAGATGAATTTTATGGCCTAAAAATGATCAGATAAATTAGAGTTTCTGCTCAAGTTTTCATTGTCTACCTCAGTAAAGCTTGGTTAGCAAGACTCCTCATTAGGGTAATTCCTTTGTTTTGGCACTATCATTATTAGTCATTCATTATGAAGCTGATACAGTGATAAAAGAGCTCAAAAAGCTTTTAGGTACACCTCTTGATGCAGGCCACTTTTTTCCCTCAGTCCTAGAAAAAAATCAACAAGACATCTCCATAACCAAATTGGACACCGGATGCCCCATTTGGTCTATTTTCCAAAAGAATTTCTAACCTGTTCATTAAAAAAAATTCTGGTGCAAAAAAATTACTTTAACAGAAGAATTTGCTAACATGTGTGTGTGTATGCTGACTGTTCAAAATAAATTATATTTCGATTATTTTTGACACAATTTATTCATTTATTCAAATTAACTCAAGAAAATTCAGATCTAATTCATATCTTTGAAACCATATAGATGTGAACTCAAGGTGGATGTAAAATGATGCCCCACTAGTCATCAGAGTTGCCTAGCTCTAATCAGGTTCTTTAATCTATTAGACCAGTTCCTTCAGAGTGTGGTCCCTGGATCAACAGCATTCATATTACCAGGGAACTTGTCAGCCATGCATACAATCGGCCCCCCTCCCCAAGCCTACTGAAATAGAGACTGTTGGCAGGGGCGGGGGTGAGGTACTGGGGGCAGCAATATGGATCTTAACAAGACCTTCAAGATACTCTGATGCACACTAGTTTCAAAGTCACTGCATTGACATAAAGACTGTTTAAGTAACAACTATTTAGTAACAGCTATTTCCTAGTACTCCCTTTATTAGCCTGAATTTTATAAATGACATAATTTACACATACAAATTTTTGAATCAATATAATATCTTAGCTGTATAATACCTAAACAAAAGTAGTATAATAAAATGATATAGATTTCTCAGCACTCAGGCATAATGACACTTAGAGATTCTCAAGTATTCCAACAATTGAACCAATCACTGTGAGCACAATTGCTACACATGCAGAGAAGGAGAGCGGTGAAGGGTTCTTGACTCAAATATCATGATCACATTAGTGACGTGATGCAGCTGAGTAACTCTGGGAAATTTTAAACTACACAGATGTGCAATCCTCAATCTTTTATCACTATGTGCAATAGCAGCATTCCTGGAAAATCAATGTAAACAACTGACAAAAAGTGTGCATGTGTGTTTACATGTAAAATCAAATTAGTCTCAAGGCTCCAATTAATATAAACAGATTTTCTGCTACACAAATGTCTGGTTGTCTGGTAAGGAATTTGAAATTCTTGCAGGAAAGAGACTATTTTGTATATTGTAGAATGGCTAGAGTCTCACACACTAGATGCCTCTGGTTAGTCATCGGAACAAGCATAAAAACATCCTCCAGCACTTTTAAACACTTCTAACAGTCAGTATGAATGCCTTTGAGAACACTGAAAACCAGTCAATCTGCACTGATCAGGTTGGTACACATTCCCCTTCTTGTTAGGATACATACATTTTTCCAGGAGAGCTGTGCTCGATCTCAAGGAACAACTACACTTTCTTGGTAGAGGAGCAACTTAATGATTTAGACAATATAAAGAATTTTCTGCCCTGCTGGATTCTTTTTGCAAAATTTTTATACTCTTAAATATACCTAAATATTAGCTAGTGGCCTGTTATTTTATTGACCTTGTCATGAAATTACCTCCATATAATATAGTAGGCCATTTTTCTCAATTATCGTATATGTTTATATTAAGCACTTAGTTGAACAGGTAGAAAACTGCAAATAAGCAAGATTTCTTCAGCCATCTGCCTGCAAACAATTAAATCTGTGTGTAAACAAAAAAGACTAGATAAAAATCTCAGGAAAAATATGAGTTTGTAGATGATAATTAAGCATTCTAGACTTTTCAAGTCAGCTTACAACTCAAAAAGTCTACAGTTCTATGAAAACGTCTTTTGGACAGTATAACGCCAAAGTAGATTAATGCTGATGTATGGTTTTGGTAGTGATGATTAAAATAATGTGATGACTGGCAAACCTCAAAATAGAAAGTCTTCATTCTTATGTAAGTAAATTATCTTACAAAAAAGGGTGTCCTGACAAGCAGTACTCAACAGAAATAACTCTAGAAAGTGCTTTTGATTTATATATGGTTTTTGATGTTGTGTGAGGACCTTTTCTCCACATACAATAACTGGATAAATAACAGCTATGGTAAAGGGAAGAAATTTAAAATGATTAGAGTAAAAATAGGTTTTGTTTAATGAGGGGATAAATACTAAACATTAAAAATTCATTAGATTCTATTTAAGATGTAGCTCTATTTATGACTTGTGTTGGGCAAAGTAAAATTTAGGCTCTCTTAGGTTCTAGTCAAAATTTCTATATATTCCTTTATAATAGGAGAAACACTCCTCTATAAAGCATTAATATTAGCAAATGTACATAAGAAATGCATGATATTGAGATACACATTTACAACTGTAGTTACGGAAAATAGCTTAAATGTAAATTTTAGAAGAATGCCACTCATCTTGTCTTGAGATAATGTGGAATAACCATAGTGCAATGGGAAACAAACAAACAAAGATCGTCAATCAAATATGAGAAGGTGTCCTCAAATCTAATGCTTTGGAACTAACCCCAATCTGTAACAAGCCTCCCAAGAACGGCATTCATAGAAAAAATAAAACAAGCAATATTCCTTATTACCTAACTTGTATTCAGCACATATTCTGTGTCAGGTACTGTCATGTGCTTTTGAAAAAAGAAGTTAACAAAATGTGTAAAGTCCCTATGTTCACGGATCTTCCATTCTACGTCAGGATGGGAAAAACTCAGTAATAGATGAGGTATAATAAGAACTATAAGAATTAACAGGCTATGTGAGGGGAATAGAGAGTGACCAGAGTGATATTTTACAACTGGTGTTAATTGAATCTTCACAATAATGCTCTAAAGCAAATAAAGAGGTTTCATTTGAGTCTGATCGAGAAAAACTAAAGCTCAGAGATGATTATAGGAAGTAGCAGACTCAAGACTAAGTCCCAGGGTTCCCAGGGTTCCCAACTCAATCTGATATTCATTTTATTTTATCACCCTGACTCTGATTGGGAAATTATTCTTATTTGAAGAGCTTTTCTTAACAAAGCAAAACATGGGGGAAGCCAAAGCTGTAGACAACCACTTTTTACAAAAACTAGACAGCAAAAAAAAAAAAAACTTAACTCATAAATTCTCACTAATTAAAATGTTGCTAAGTGCCCTGATAATTGCACAGATGTGCCAGTCCATTCTTCTAGCCATTCGTGGTCCAGCTTTTCATCTATTATATTCTAAAGACCACTCTTGAAGCTTATCAATATCTTCTCTTGTTCTTTTTTAAATTCTTGTACAATATAGTAAAAGCATTTCACAGAAGCATAATAAACACAATAGAAATCTGTTCCCTGAACTCATGAAATATTTTATTATTTTAATACAATTGATTTCTCACAATTTTTATTCACCCTAAGATAATGAATACCTATACCTATTATTGGTTATTAAATTAATCTCAACAAACAGGTAAGGGTTCTGTGTAAAATATTAATATTTAGTTAATGAAAGTCTGAAGCACCAACATCAAAGACAGAAGTCCTAATACAAAGCACTAAATGCTTAACATCTTAAAAGAAGAGTTCAGAGAACCTATATAATCTAAGTTACCAGAGGAGAAAATGTTATAAGCCTCCCCTTGAGAAGGCTCCCTTTAGTACATATTGAGAGGAGGTTGGACCGTGAGAATTTCCTTCAATGCTAACAGCAATCTTTAAAGTTCTCCCTTTCTCATTCTCCTAAATCAACTTTAATGTTCTGCCTCGTATTCACTAATACCTGTGTTTATACCTGTCAGGTGAAACTTGGTCAGAAAAGGAATTTTCTAAAAGGATACTGGTTGGCTGCACTCTTAATCCACAAATGATCTCTAACTACTCAATGCCTTCCCATCAGTAACTCCACATTCTGAATCTGGTCAAGAGCATCAGTTGACTGAGCCTGGGTTCCTAAAAAAAACTCTAGCTGCCAGGAAGTGAAGGAAAGGGAATGTCTGGCCACTTTTAGCTTCCATAACAGGAGTAACTGCCAACATTCAATTGGGAATGCTACAAAGGGGGTTGAATGAGAGCAGCCCAAAAACCCCTAATAAATATCCACTGTAGCATGCACAGTATTTCAGTATTTTTTTCTCAAAACTCTGAGATTCTAGAGAGTAGTAATCTTCTGCATTGTGCTTAGCACCATATCTGGTACAAACAGGAACTCAATAAATACTTAGTTGCTTTTATCATATTATTCCACTTTGAACCCCTAAGGTCAAAGAACCCACTTCTTAATGACCTCAATCTCCATTCACTGACAACTGCCAGGTCATCTTTTGTTCTTCCTTCTTCCTTACTCCTGTTATTTAGTCCATGGCCACAATCAAAACTACCACTTTTAACATCTTCCTCACTCATTTTAATCCATCTTCCAACCTACCACAAGAATGCCTTTCCTAAAAACATAAATCTGCATAAAATCCATCAATCCAGCTATTGTTATCTTTGCCCCTCAGAGACAAGAGAATATCTCATACCTTGAAGCCTTCAGCCACAGTTCCTCTTATTTTCAATACTCCCAGCAGCCTCTTCAGGAACCCATCAAGATAGTTCAAGCCTCACTTTCCCAATGCTACTTCCCATCACCAGCTCCACCTTCCATTCAAGAACAGTAAAAGCCTTCTGATCCCATAGAATATTGAACCCCATTTGTAACACATTTCTTTAAAAAGCCTCACTATTTTTCTGAGGCTTTCCTCTAACTACTGGGCTCAAAGAATCCTCCTGCTTCAGCCTCCCAAGGTATCTGAGACTAACTACAGGTGTGTACCACTGCACCCAGATTACAACTTGTATGTAACTTTAATATTGCATTTGCCTTATTTCCTTTGCTCTACTATTTAAAGATGGACTTTTCTTTCATGTATGAAACCAGAGTTCAAGTTGGTGGATAGAAATTGGATTAAGTATGCATAAACAAGAGTGACTAAAAATAATAGAGCCTCTAACAATCAATTGTATTTGAACAAAAAGAAAAAGCCATTCTGCTGATTAATTGTAAATACAAATTAGAAAATATCAGGTTTTCAATGAGAGAGAATGTTATCATTGTATTAAGTTGGTGCAAAAGTAATTGTGGTTTTTGTTATTGCTTTTAATGGCAAAAACAGCAATGACTTTTGTACCAACCTAAGAGTAGGATTCTTATTTAACCAACTCTCCTCCACTTGGTATTACAAGGAAAAGAAAAAGTGGAGGGTTAAAAGGGAAGAGAATTCATGATCAAGTGAACTCAGCAAAAATAAATAAGCTTATTTACTATTTTCCAACGTTTTTAATATACTAATATAGGTTAATATATTAATATAACATTTTTAATATAATATGAGTGGTCAGAAGTTGACCTTATATGCAGCATTTCACAGACTTATTTGGCCATGGAATCTTTTTCTCATGAAGTGCTTGTGAGCCTGGAGTTCTGATGTGTACTCTTTAGCAAATATTATTCTACAGCATAGAACTATAGGAATCTGAAAGGAATACAAAAAACTAAAATAAAGTTCAACCACTTCCACTCTGGCACATATTATTCTATTACATGAAATAATATATTTTACAGCATGCAAAGAAATATTAAATATTGTCAACTAAGTAGTTTCCATAAAAAAATTAAAAACTTTTCACTATATTATTCAGGAAAAATCACAGGTGTCTGGTGCACCTATACAGTTTCACAACCAGGAATGTTGAATCTGCTCCACTATTCACTTTGACTCACCCACCTCTCTCCCATACAAGGTATCCAAGAGTGATAAGCCTGGGAATAACAGCCAAATGGGAAACAAAATATCCCATCATTATTAGTTGAGCCAGCAACCAATAATCCCTCACCAGCCATGTCATAATGCATGATGGAGTGCACACTCTAACCCTCCTACATTCCCTTGTAACAGTTAGAGTCCTGTACGCTGCAAGTGACAGAAATGGAGCTCAACCTGACTTAAAGAAAAACAGGAAATATGCAGGATCTATAAATGAATATTCCAGTGCTGGTGCTTTCTTCAGCTATGGTTTGATTTAGAGTTTCAAATACTATCATAAAGATGTGTTTCCTCTGTGTATCTCAGCTGTCCTTTCCTCTGTGAGTAAGCCTCACCCTCATGGTGGATTTTCCTGGCTGCAAAAAGGCTAGTCTCACCTCTTCATACTTACAAATCCAGTAGAAGAAAAACCCAAGCTAATTTTTCCCAGATGCCCCAGAAAATTTCTCTTGTGTCTTATAACTCTGATTGTGTTTGCATGCTCATCTGTCAACCAGTTCCATGACTAGGAAGATGGACAATGCTTGCTGGACTAAACCAAGGGGGTTCATTCTCTTTAAAAAGAAATATATATATACAAAATTTTCAAAAGCAGGACTGGGTTCTGATCAACACCCTCAAATCCAAACTCTTGGTATTTAACAGTCTATTAGGTTTTGACTTGATTGTGGAGACAGACAAGTGACAAGGACAGCCTGGTCTAGGCTAACCTACTCATTTGGTGCATGAAGAAGGGAAAAAGAAGGAACATAGCAAAAGTCTTGCCTTTTAGCATGCAATGGTTCTCAGCAATTTTCTTAGATATTGACTAGTCAAATCAGTGATACTTCCACCTTAAGGGAAGGATAAGGAAAAAAAGAGGGGAGGTGGTAAGCAGGGAGCCTTAGAGATAGTACTGGAGTGAGAGGGGACACATATGTCCCCTCCTCAATAAGAAATACTAGTATTATTTTTCTCTGCTGATTTTTAAAAAATTAAAATATCAAAGCCTTGGAACATTTTTTATTTTTTGAAATTTTAAAATAAAAGTAAAAAGGGATGAGGTTTTTCACAATCTGTTTTATGAGTTTTTAAATCAAACGCTAATTATATTTTCTTATGACTAATTTTCTGCATTATATTAATAAAATGACTAAAATTCTGAGGGTAGGTTGAGTGTGGTGGCTCATGCCTGTAATCCCAGCACTTTGGGAGGCCAAGGCAGGCAGATCACTTGAGGTCAGGAGTTTGAGACCAGACTAGCTAACATGGCAAAAACCCATCTCTACTAAAAATACAAAAAAAATGCCAGGCCTGGTGGCAGGTGCCTACAGCTACTCAGGAGTCTGAGGCACAAGAATTTCTTGAACCCAGAGGCAGAGGTTGCAGTGAGCCAAGATGGCATCACTGTACTCCAGCCTGGGTGACAGAGCAAAACTTGCTCTAAAAAAAAAAAAATCTAAGGGTCTCAGTGTATCTAAAAATATTAGTTAATTTAAAAAACAAATAACTATTGCAAAGCTAGCACCATATCCCCTGGAATGCTATAGCATTCACAGCACAACGAATATACTATGCATATCTTATTCTTTAGCCTTCAATCTTTAGATTTAGAAAGGAAGCCCACTCTGATTTCAACTTCTTTGTGTGAAGGAAGAGAATATGTGTGCTGCATTGTACCTCAAGTAGAAAAGAAATCACCTGCTGGAATTTTGATAGCCTCAAATAAGAATGGTTACCATAAGAAAAGAGTTGTGGAAGATTTACTTTTATTTTCTTCTGTCAAGAAGAACAGAAACAATTCAAGATCTTCCCACACACATACTGCTCCATGAAAGGAAGAACAAATACATGTCACAAGGCAAAAATTTTATGTTTTGTTAATTAACAAATCTCTAAAAGATAATTGATGCCCAAGTCCCTGTAAGGTTAAAATAATATGCAAATATATAGCACTTATTACAGATTCAGAGTTAATTTTCAAAGGCACAGACGAGTGTAAGCTGTGGAAAAGCATAAGCATGAAATCAGATTCACCCAGGGCTGCCAAAGAACACTTCTAGGAGCCCATGGTAACAGAACTATCTCCTGGCAAAGAAACTCCTGGCAAGGATATGAAGCCAGTAATGACGAGGGAAGAACTGCTTCTATGCCAGCCCAATGTCTCATTTTATCTGTTTGATAAGTGAATGGGTATTCAGAGCAAAAGTGATGGCCATGCCACTCTATGAAAGCACTCTCCCCCACCCTGACCTGGTCACCTATACCAAACCATGCCAAGAATCTAGAACTCCTAAAACTTTCTATGTTTTCTTTAGGCTACTGGTATCATGGAGATTCTACAATTGTTCACTTGAAATTCTGAGTGGTGTTAATGAAAATAATTATTCTTGCAGTGGGATATAAGCCAAATATCCTATTCCAAACTCCAAAAACAGCAGAGACAAGTGAAAATTTATAGCCAAAGAGCAGTCTGCAGGTCAATACGTGGGAAATTAGTAAAAAGGAAATATTAGGGGTAAGGAAAATTCTACCTAAACTGACCTAATACTTCTAAGTAGGAGTTTGGCCACCCTATCTAAAATAGACTATGCACCAACTTCTTACTTCTATTCTATAGCTGATTTATTTTCTTTGTCAAAGAAAAGTCAGAGCAGGATAGTAGTTAACATGGTAAAAAAAAAAAAAGTTACAGATTTTATGTATGACAATTGCAGTAGGGAGAAAAGAAACATCAATAGAATCAGGCTCAATTGTGAATACATGGACAAGTGGGAATGCATAGCCCACTTGCTAAGGATCAGGGTCAGGGTGGTCAGTGAATAGAAAATTACTAAAGGGAAACATCGGCAGTAAGGAGGTATTCTTGCTAAACATACCTAATCAGAATCTTGCTGAAGTCAGGCCAAGGTGCTGAGACCACCAGAAGAAAAGCACCATTGCGCATAGACCCTTCAGCTTTTTTCGCTGCTGTAAGCCTCAGGCTAAGCAGAATGACTGATACATGGTAAGCATTCAATCAATGTATTTGAATGAATATCTAATTGAAGAATGAAACTTAAAGACTACTAAAAAAATATTAACTGTATGTTTTCTTTCTACCTCTATTTGTTAACTCGACATTACATCCATTTTGTTTGACTTAATCTTTGACAATTATAAAAAATAAACGGTGATGGCTAGCAAAAAAGACAGTGTCTTTATTTCATAAGGACTGTAGTAATAATAGTTTATTAGGAGATGACAATTTTGAACTACCAAATATTTAAAATCTAACCTAAAGTTTACTTATTGTAAACTTTAATTTTGTAAGTATCTATGCCTAAGAATTTTTACAATTTTCCTTTCCAAGCATACATAGAAAAGAATTGGAATTTGAGAACCTCCATTTACTTTGATTTTTTTTAACTTCAAAGCAGTGTCTCAAAAAAAAGTTTAATGCTTATATTGATACATTCAGTTAGGAGTTGTATAATTCCTACTGAACCACAGGAATTACAAATTTTGTTTTTGGTTTTTGTTTTTTTTGTAGAAAATAAGATACTCTTTGGCTTAGAAAGCATTTTCTTTTTTCTGTTCTTTGGAAAGTATGTTTGAGAATAGCACTATCTAATTTACTCCATAATGTATTAACCTTAAAATATGTTTGATGCAGTTTAAAGCAATAACTTTTTGTCCACTGGATACAAATACGTATTTACTGACTTAATGTCTGTTGAATTCAGTTATCCACAGACAAACATGAAAGATATTTATTAATATCCCCCAATCAGGATTATTACTTCATCTTTTAAAAATAACTTATGCAGGATCAATTTTTTCTAAAAGCCTTAGTAAAATATTGGCATATGCATTTTGATGATGAGAACATGTCAATTCATTAAATAAATGGTTCACTTTTGTGGCCCGTGTCTAGAGTGATGCCAAGAAAGAGTAGTTGTCAAAAAATATTTATAAAAATAAATAAAATTACATAAATATTTACTACACTAAACAATACGATAAAATTTAGGGTCATCTAAATAAAGAATTTTAAGGTGTTACCTACACTTTTTGTTTTGTAACCTGCCAGTTCTTCATTCCTAAGATATCGAATGTGTTTGGCACTTGTTTTCTTCATAATGCCTTTAAATGCATAACTTTCTGTTTGTCCCACGACCTCTGAACTAACCTGTATCCTCAGGAATAACTCAATCCTCTTCACTTTTGTACCTATCATAAGTTTCATATTCTATCCTACTATTTAAAGATATTGGGTTTATCTTTCCCAGACCACATTCCCTTCCTAAGAGTTATCCTCCCAGGAACCTAAAAAGGTAACCTATTTCTCACCAGAGTAAAAGCAGACCCTTCAAGCTAGGGAAAAAACCCTACATTTGTCTTATTTTCTCAGTCTCTCAAAGAAAATGTTTGTCATTGATCAACTTCTGCCACCTCTCTGGGCTTTAGTTCTTCTAGAGTATGTAGAGAATGTGGAGAAATTAGAAATTGAGGAAATTAAGGAATGCGGTGGTCCTACAAATGTGAAAGCATAGAAACATAAATCCACTAGGTGTGTTGGCAAAATAGTAAACGATCTCACCTGGAGAGATAAAAATGGAAACAGTGAAATAAGACATTAGAAAGTTGACAAGACCAAAGAGATAAGGACTTAGAATACTAGACAGGGAGCTACCTAGTCTGGTCTATAAACAGTAGGACATCACTGAATATGTTCAAAGAAGGAGTGTTACTCATATTAATCATTCCATTCTCTGGAGGGGGCTCTTGACTAAAGCATCCAAAAAAGGGCACACAAATATATACAGGAGGCAGAACTGTCCATTAGAGTTGTGAAGTAAACCAAAGTTCTATTCTTCTTCCTAACTAGTGCCTTCATTCTTTTCATGGGAATCCTTATTTTTGAAAACTCAACAGGGTATGGACACAGCTTTGCTGAATAGAAGACTGGAGAAAAATCAACTCCACTCTTCCCATAAGGGTGAAAGTAAAAGGAGCTCTTAGGATTTGTCTTTTTAGCTGTTAGGCTCACCATACTAAAAGGGCAACTAGAGATTAAAATGTATGCATAGCTTATATCTTGAAAAGGAGAAAGGGGAAAAAATGAAGGGATAAAGGAAAAGAAAAGAAGAAAAGAAAGGTGAAAAGAAAAAGGAAGAAGAGAGGAAGAATGAAAGAAGGGAGGAAAAGAGGAAGAGAGGGAGGGAGGAAAGGAAAGAGGGAGAGAGGAGAGAAAATTACCAAGATTAGGAATGAAGAGACCACCTCACTACAGATTCTATGGACATTAAAAGGAAAATACGGTAATTGCAGGATATGAAGAAGCTTTTACAAACAACTTTGTGCCAATAAACTTTGCACCTAAATGAAATGGAAAATTCCTAAAAATCACACGAAGAATATTTTTAAAAATTGAGCAGTTTTGTATCAAATTAAAAATTTTTAGTTTGTAATTAGAATCTTCCCAAAAGGAAAATGTTGGACCCAGATAGCTTCAATAGGGAATTCTATCAAATATTTAAAGAGAAAATAAAATACCTATCATCCACAAACTATTTCAGAGACTAGAATATTAGAAAAAGCTTCCCAACTTATTATATTAAGCCAGAATTGTCCTGATTCCAAAGCCAAACAAAGATAAACAAGAGAACTGCAGACCAAATCACTTGAAAACAAATATTAAAACTGTTTTAAAAAATTAGCAAATCAAGTTGAGCATTACATAAAAAGGATTATATATCATTACCAGAGATGTTTGTCCTGGGAATGCAAGACTTATTTAACATCTGAAAATTAATCAATGTAATTAGCCATATTACTTGAATCAAGAGAGAAAAACATATATAGGCATACCTCAGAGACACTACAGGTTCAGTTCCAGTCCACTACAATAAAGCTAACATCTCAATAAAGTGAGTTACACACATTTTCTGGTTTGCCTAAAATACAACATAGATACCTTAATTAAAAATTCTTTATTGCTAAAACATTCTAAAGATTATCTAAATCTTTACTGAATCTTAATCTTTTTCCTGGTAGAGAATCTTTCTTCTGTGTGATGATTACTGAGTGATCAGGGTGGTGGTTGCTGAAAGTTGAAGTGGTTATGGCAATTTCATGAAATGAGACAAGAATGAAGTCTGCTACATTAATAGACTCTTCCTTTCATAAAAGATAGCTCTGTAGTATGTGATGCTGTTTGATAGCATTTGACTGACAGTAGAACTTCATTTGAAATTCAAGTCAATCTTCTCAAACTCTGCCGTTGCTTTCTCAACTAAGTTTATGTCTAGTTCATATCTTATGTGTCATTTCAACAATGTTCATAGCATCTTCACCAGATGTAGATTCCATCTCATAAACCATTTCCTTTACTCATCCATAAAAAGCAACTCCACATCCATTGAAATATTATTACAATATTGAAGTAATTCAACCACATCTTCAGGCTCTATTTTTAATTCTAGTTCTCTTGCTATTTTCACCACATCTGCAGCCACTTTCTCTGCTAACATCTTGAACCACTCAAAGGCGTCATGAGGGTTGCAGTTAACTTCCGAATTCCTGTTAATGTTGATATTTTGGCCTCCTCCCATGAAACACAAATGTTCTTAATGGCGTTTGGAATAACAAATCCTATCCAGATGTTTTCAGCTTACTTTGCCCAGATCCATTAGAATAATCACTATCTGTGGCAGCTACAGTGTCATGAAATGTACTTCTTAAATAATAAGACTTGAAAGTCAAAATTACTCCTTGGTCCATGGTTGCAGAATGGATGTTGTGTGAGCTGTCATGAAAACAACATGAATCACCTTTTACATCTCCAGCAGAGCTCCTGGATGGCCAGATGCATTATTAATGAGCAGTAACATTTTGAAAGAAATCTTTTTCTCTGAGCAGTAGGTCTTAATGGTAGGTTTAAAATATTCCGTAAACATTGCTGTAAACAAATGCAGTGTTATCCAGACTTCATTGTTCCATTTCTAAAATAGAGGCAGAGTAGATTTGGCAAAATTCTTCAGTGGTCTGGAATTTTCAGAATGGTAAATGAGCACTGGCTCTAACTTAAAGTCACCACCTGCATTAGCTCCTGACAGGGGAATCACCCAGGCCTTTGAAGCTTTGAAGTCAGGCATTAACTTTTCTTCTCTAGCTGTGAAAGTCCTAGATGGCATCTTCTTCCAATAGAAAGCTGTGTCATCTACACTGAAAATCCATTGTTTAGTGTAGTCACCTTCATCAATAATCTTAGCTAGATCTTCTGGAAAACTGCTGCAGCTTTTCCATCAGGATTGGCTGCTTCATCTTGCACTTGTATGTTAGGAGACAATTTCTTTCCTTAAACCTCATGAACCAGCCTCTGCTAGCTTCAGACTTTTCTTCTCCAGCTTCCTAACCTCAACCAGCCTTCACAGAACAGAAGAGGATTAGGGCTTGCTCTGAATTAGGCTTTGGCTAAAGAGAATGTTGTGGCTGGTTTGATCGTCTATCCGGACCATTAAAACTTACTTCATTCAGCAATAAGGCTGTTTGGCTTTCTTATAATTCATGTTCACTAGAATAGCATATTAAATTTCCATCAGTAACTTTTCCTTTGTGTTCACGACTTGGCCTACTGTTTGGTGCAAGAGGCCAAGCTTTCAGCCTATCTCAGCTTTCACTGTGCCTTCTTCACTAAACTTTATCATTTCTAGCTTTTGATTTAAAGAAAGAAACATGCAGCTCTTCCTTTCACTTGAACACTTAAAGGCCATAGAGGCCATTGAAAGATTATTAATTTTAATATTTTTGTGTTTCAGGGAACAGGGAGGCTAAAGAGAGGAAGAGAGAGGGAACAGCTAGTTGGTGGGAGCAGTCAGAACACACATAACATTTATCAAGTTTTCTGTCTTATTTGCATGTGGTTGGCGCTCTACAACAATTGCAATAATGACAACAAAGATCATTGATCACAGATCATGATAAATATATCATCATAATAAATATAATAATGAAAAAGTTTAAAATAGGGCAAAAATTATCAGAATGTGAGAAAGACAATAAGTCAGCCCATGCTTTTGGAAAAAATAGCACTGGTAGACATGATCAACAGAGGGTTTCCACACACTTTTAGTTTATGAAAAGCACAATAACTGCAAAGCACAGTAAAGCAAGGTGTAATAAAATAAGGTGTTTATGCAATCATTTCAGTAAATTTAGTGAAAGAATTTGACAAAATAGACTAACATTTAATGACAAAAACTGAGAAAGCTAGAGCTTAACGGGAATATCATTAACCTGATTAACAGCAGCTATGAAAAACTACAGCTAACATCAAACTCAATGGTGTAAGTCTAAATGCTTTCCAGAATTTTAAATGTTCAGTTTAATTCAATTCTCCAAATATTAATTGAGAAGCTATTCTCTAGCAAAAGCTATTATAGAAATAGCTATTTAACAATAAACAAGAAGATAATTTTTCCTCTCTAGGAACTTATGGTTTAGTAAAAGAGAGAAATAAGAAATTTCAATGAAGACATGAAAAAATGCTGTGAAGTCAATAAATACATAGAGGAAGCTGTAAATTCAAAGTGGAGGGGATTCCACTACTGTCTTGCAGTCCAGGATTTCTCTTGAAAGTATGTTTTTATAAACTGAGACCTTAAGAACAGGAAGAAGTCATCCTCTGAAACAAGGGTTGATGCACTGTTCATGGAACTGAAAATGGGTACTATATATGGACACAGTCATGGAATGAAGAGAATCTCTATTGTGTTACAGAGCACTCAGAAGAAAAGGTGCATTAGGTGCAGAAGGCTCCATTAGGTGCATAAGGTGCATTAGGCTCAATCCAGTGGGAGATGACATTTGACTTCACATTTTTACAGAGATACTATGACTATTTTGATATAGCAATTTGTTTTTCATCAATTACCTTGTCTGTGTTCTAAGTGATTTTTGTACTTAACTGCTGCCTGTAGGTGGAATAACATTTCAAATAGTTAAAATTATATACACTTATCTAAAAAACAGAGAGTAGGCAAATGACAGTCTCCAAAATGTGGTGAATTAATTTTTTTCTAAGTAGTAACATGCAAGTCAACTTGCTCTACAGACCAATACATTTATATCTACAGCAAAAATATTCTCTAAACCCATCAGCTATAATCCATAGTCATGTGGCTTTAGAACACTTAAAAAGTTATAAAGAAGAGATACATTTCAATAGCTATTTATTTAATCAAATAAATACCATCTCTCAAAGGTGTTATATGTCATGTAGATGAAAAATATGAACAAGAAGTTCCCCTATGCCTACCACAGAATTGAACTCACCTAGTCACACAATCATTAGACGTCCTGAAGAACCTTTTATACACAGTACCGTTATTGGCTGTTCTTACAAGAAGCTCAATTAAAATAAAGCAAAATACAAAAATCTCTAGAATTATGACTTCTCAAATTTTGACTAAAATGAAACTAGTTTTTAGGTGTAGGATAGAAGGTAAGGTAAAAGTTTCCTAAGTGTTTCTTCTCCAAGATATGCCAACTCAATTCCTTTTACATGTTAAGATGCTATGCACTACATACCACTTTATTACACTGCACTTTGGGAAGAAAATTTTTAGGTTATCATTTCCTTATTTTTTTTATTTTTATTGTACTTTAGGTTTGGGGTACATGTGCAGATCATGTAGGATTGTTGCATAGGTACACACATGGCAATGTGGTTTGCTGCCTCCATCCCCCTGTCACCTACATCTGGCATTTCTCCCCATGTTATCCCTCCCTGATCTCCCCACCCCCCTGCTGTCCCTCTGTTAGCCACTTGCAACAGACCCCATTGTGTGATGCTCCCCTCCCTGTGTCCTTGTGTTCTCATTGTTCATCACCCACCTATGAGTGAGAACATGCGGTATTTGATTTTCTGTTCTTGTGTCAGTTTGCTGAGAATGATGGTTTCCGGCTTCATCCATGTCCCTACAAAGGCCACAAACTCATCATTTTTCATGGCTACATAGTATTCCACTGTGCATATGTGTCACATTTTCCTTGTCCAGTCTATCATTGACGGGCATTTGGGTTGGTTCCAGGTCTCTGTTATTGTAAACAGTGCCACTATGAACATAAGTGTGAATGTGTCTTCATACTAGAATGATTTATAATCCTTTGGGTATATACTCAGTAATGGGATTGCTGGGTCAAAGGGAATTTCTATTTCTAGGTCCTTGAGGAAGCGCCACACCATCTTCCACAATGGTTAAACTAGTTACACTCCCACCAACAGTGTAAAAGTGTTCCTATTTCTCCACACTCTCCTCAGCATCTGTTGTCTCCAGATTTTTTAATGATCACCATTCTAACTGGCATGAGGTGGTATCTCAATGTGGTTTTGACTTGCATTTCTCTAATAATCAGTGATGATGAGTATTTTTTCATATGTTTGTTGGTCTCATATATGTCTTCTTTTGTAAAGTGTCTATTCTTATCCTTCACCCACTTTTGGATGGGTTTGTTTGTTTTCTTTCTTGTAAATCTGTTTTAGTTCTTAGTAGATTCTGGATATTAGTCCTTTGCTAGACGGGTAGATTGTGAAAATTTTTCCCCATTCTGTTGGTTTCCAATTCACTCTAATGATTCTTTCTTTTGCTGCACAGAAGCTTTGGAGTTTAATTAGGTCCCATCTGTCTATTTTGGCGTTTGTTGCCAATGCTTTTGGTGTTTTAGTCATGAAGTCCTTGCCTATGCCTATGTCCTGAATGGTTTTGCCTAGGTTTTCTTCTAGGGTTTTTATGGTGTTAGGTCTTATGTTTAAGTCTCTAATCTATCTGGAGTTAATTTTAGGTAAGGTGTCAGAAAGGGGTCCAGTTTCTGCTTTCTGCACATGGCTAGCCAGTTTTCCCAACACCATTTATTAAACAGAGAATCCTTTCCCCATTGCTTGTTTTTGTCAGGTTTGTCAAAGATCAGAATAGGGCCTCTGTTCTGATCCATGGGTCTATATCTCTGTTTTGGTACCAGTACCTTGCTGCTTTGATGACTGTGGCCTTGTAGTATAGTTTGAAATCAGGTAGCATGATGCCTCCAGCTTTGTTCTTTATGCTTAGGATTGTCTTGGCTATGCAGGCTCTCTTTTGGTTCCATATGAAGCTTAAGGTGTTTTTTCCAGTTCTGTGAAGAAGGTCATTGGTAGCTTGATGGGGATAGCATTGAATCTATAAATTACTTTGGGCAGTATGGCCATTTTCATCATATTGTTTCTTCCTACCCATGAGCATGGAATGTTTTTCCATCTATTTATGTCCTCTCTTATTTCCTTGAGCAGTAGTTTGTAGTTCTCCTTGAAGAGGACTTTTACATCCTTTGTTAGTTGTATTCCTAGGTATTTTCTTCTCTTTGTAGCAATTGTGAATGGGAGTTTGCTCATGATTTGGCTCTCTTTAAGTCTGTTATTGGATTATAGTAATGTTTATGATTTCTGAACATTGATTTTGCATCCTAAGTTTTTGCTGAAGTTGCTTAACAGTTTAAGGAGATTTTGGGCTGAGATGATAGGATCTTCTAAATATACAATCATGTCATCTGCAAATAGAGACAATCTGACTTCCTCTTTTCCTAATTGAATACCCCCTTTTTTTTTGTCGCCTAATTGCTCTGGCTAGAACTTCCAATACTATATTGAATAGGAGTGGTGAGAGAGGGCATCCCTGTCGAGTGCCAGATTTCAAAGGGAAAACTTCCAGTTTTTGCCCATTCAGTATGATATTGGCTGTAGATTTGTCATAAGTATCACTTATTTTGAGATATGTTCCTTCAATACCTAGTTTACTGAGTTTTTAGCATAAGGCACTGTTGAATTTTGTCAAAGGCTTTCTCTGCATCTATTGAGACAACCATGTGGTTTTTGTCTTTGGTTCTGTTTATGTGGTGGATTACCTTTATAGACTTGTGTATATTGAACCAGACTTGCTTCCCTGGAATGAAGCCTACTTGATCGTGATGGATAAGCTTTTTGATGTGCTGTTGCAATTGGTTTGCCAGTATTTTATTGAAGATTTTTGCATCTATGTTTATCATGGATATTGGCCTGAAGTTTTCTTTTTTTGTTGAGTCTCTGCCGGGTTTTGGTATCAGGATGATGTTTGTCTCATAAAATGATTTGGGAAGGATTCCCTCTTTTTGGATTATTTGGAATAGTTTCAGAAGGAATGTTACCAGCTCTTCTTTGTATTCTGGTAGAATTCAGCTGAGAACCCAACTGGACCTAGACTTTTTTTGGTTAGTAGGCTATTCATTGCTGCCTCAATTTCAGCCCTTGTTATTGGTCTATTCATGGTTCAACTTCTTCCTGGTTTGGGCTTGGGAGGGTGCAAGTGTCCAGGAATTTATCTATTAACTGGTTTATGTGCACAAAGTTGTTTGTAGTAATCTCTGATTGTAGTTTTTATTTCTGTGGACTCAGTGGTGATATCCCCTTTATCATTTTCTATTGCAACTATTTGATTCTTCTCCCTTTTTTATTAATTTGGCTAGCAGTCCGTCTATTTTGTTGATCTTTTCAAAAAACCAACTCCTGGATTCATTGATTTTTTTGAAGGGTTTCTTGTGTCTCTATCTCCTTCAGTTCTGCTCTGATCTTTGTTATTTCTTGTCTTCTGCTACCTTTTCAGTTTTTTTTATCTTGTTCCTCTAGCTCTTTCAATTTTGATGATAGGGTATCAATTTTATATCTTTCTTTGCTTCTCTGGTGGGCATCTATTGCTATACATTTCCCTCTAGATATTGCTTTAAATGTGTCCCAGAATTTCTGGTACATTTTATCTTCATTCTCGTTGGTTTCAAAGAACATCTTTATTTCTGCCTTCATTTCATTGTTTATCCAGGTGACATTCAGGAGCCAGTTGTTCAGTTTCCATAAAGTTGTGCAGTTCTGCGTTAGTTTCTTAATTCTGAATTCTAATTTGATTGTGCTGTGGTCTCAGAGACTGTTTGTTATGATTCTGTTCTTTTGCACTTGCTGACGAGTGATTTACTTCCAATTATGTGGTCAATTTTAAAGTAGGTGCAATGTGGTGCTGAAAAGAATGTATATTCTGTGGATTTAGGCTGGAGATTTCTGTAGATGTTTATTAGGTCCACTTGGTCCAGATCTGAGTTCAAGTCCTGGATATCCTTGTGAATTTTCTATCTCATTTATCAGTCTAATATTCATAGTGGAGTGTTAAAGTTTCCTACTATTACTGTGTGGGATTCTAAGTCTCTTTGAAGGTCGTTAAGAATTTGCTTTATGTATTCGGGTGCTACTGTACTGGGTACATATACATTTAGGATCTTAGCTCTTCTTGATGCATTGATCCTTTTACCATTATGTAATGCCCTTCTTTGTCTCTTTTGATCTTTGTTGGTTTAAAATTCGTTTTTCAGAGTCTAGGATTGTAACTCCTGCTTTTTTTTTTTCTCTCTCCATTAGCTTGATAAATCTTCCTCCATCCTTTATTTTGAGCCTACGTGTGTCCTTGCTCATGAGATGGGTTTCCTGAATACAGTACACTGATGGGTCTTGACTTTTTATCCAATTTGCCAGTTTGTGTCTTTTCATTGGGGCATTTAGCCCATTTATGTTTAAGGTTAATATTGTTATGTGTGAATTTCATCCTGCCATTTTGATGCTATCTGGATGTTTTGCCCATTAGTTGATGCATTTTTTCATTGTATCAATGCTCTTTACCATTTGGTACATTTTTGGAGTGGCTGCTACTGGTTGTTCCATTGCCTGTTTAGTGCTTCTTTCAGGAGCTCTTGTAAGGCAGACCTGGTGGTGACAAAATCGCTCAGCAATTGTTTGTCCATAAAGGATTTTCTATCTCTTTCACTTATGAACCTTAGTTTGGCTGGATATGAAATTCTAGGCTGAAAGTTCTTTTCTTTAAGGATGTTGAATATTGGTCCCCACTCTTTACTGGTTTGTAGGGTTTCTGTGGAGAGATCCACTGTGAGTCTGATGAGCTTCCCTTTGTGGGTAACTGGACCTCTCTCTCTGGCTGCCCTTAGTATAGTTTCCTTCATTTCAACCCTGGTGAATCTGGCCATTATGTGCCTTGGCATTGCTCGTCTTGAGGAATATCTTTGTCGTGTTCTCTGTATTTCCTGGACTTGAATGGTGGCCTGGCTTGCTAGGTTGGGGAAGTCCTCCTGGATAATATCCTGAAGAGTGTTTTCCAGCTTGGATTCATTCTCTCCATCACATTCAGGCACACCTATCAAACTTAGATTAGGTCTTTTCACATAATCCCATATTTCTTGGAGGTTTTGCTCATTTCTTTTCTTTCTTTTTTCTCTTTTCTTGCCTTCTCATTTTATTTCGTTAAGTTGATCTTCAGTCTCTGATATATTCTTTCTTCTGCTTGGTCGATTTGGCTATTGAAACTCGTGTATGCTTTGCAAAGTTCTCATACTGTGTTTTTCAGCTCCATCAAGTCATTTATATTCCTCTCTAAGCCAGGCACAGTGGCTCAAGCCTGTAATCCCAGCACTTTGGGAGGCCAAGGTGGGTGGATCACGAGGTCAAGAGATCGAAACCATCCTGGTCAACATGGTGAAATCCCGTCTCTACTAAAAATACAAAAAATTAGCTGGGCATGGTGGCACATGCCTGTAATCCCAGCTACTCAGGAGGCTGAGGCAGGAGAATTGCCTGAACCCAGGAGGCAGAGGTTGTGATGAGCCAAGATCATGCCATTGCACTCCAGCCTGGATAACAAGAATGAAAAAAAAAGAAAGAAAAAAGAAAAGGGTCTGCTCATATCCTTTGCCTACTTTTTGATGGGGTTGTTTCCTTTTTAATGGCTGTATAGTATTCTATGGTGTTTATGTACCACATTCTCTTTATCCAGTCTATCATCATGGGCATTTAGATTGATTCTATGTCATTACTGTTGTGAATAGTGCTACAACATGCACATGTATTCATCTTCATGGTAGAATGATTTATATTCCTTTGGGTATATACCCAGTAATGGGGTTACTGGGTCAAATGGTATTTCTCTCTTTAAGTCTTTGAGGAATCACTACATTGTCTTCCACAATGGTTGAACTAATTTACACTCCCACAAACAGTATATAAGCATTCTTTATAAACATTTGTTTGGTGTATATGCATTCTGAACCTACTTTGTGTAAAGTGATGGATAAGCATGTAGAGCAAATATTTACTTGGGCATAAGTATTTCACTATGATCAAAGTTTCACTCTTTCACTAAAGCTAAGAAAGGCTCTTTCTGAGTGAAGAAAAAATATATTTGTAAATATGTTTATCAAAGGAAAGGACCAATAGGAATTCCTCAGGCATCATGTATAGCAACAAAGTAGGATATTCCATAGTGGAGAGGTACATTTGCTCAAGGAGGCCAAAAGCTCCCATAGAAGTAGAGGATGCACTTTGGGGTCCAACAAAATGCACCAAAATCAAACATAGACTCCATTCATAATTAACATGTGATCTTAAGCCACTTAACTCCTCTGAACCTTGGTATTCTTTACCTATAAAATGCACATTCCTCATTTTCAAGGATCTTGTGAGAATTAAATAAGATTATTATAAAGCATATAGTAAGTGCTTAATTAGATTAGTCCTCTTGATGATATAAACAAGTTCTATCAAGTTATTGCTTTTCCTCAATAATATAGAAAAAAGATACAATATGAGGACAAATATATATACATAGACCCTACTAAAACTCCTTGGCTTACTCTTTCAAAAAAAGAGTAAGGAGAAGAAGACCAAGAACTCTCAACTGTTCAAGTTGAATGCTATAAAATCTTACTTATGCAAAGACAACATAGAATTCCAAGAGAAAAATAAAAGTTATGCAGAAAACTAGGTTCAGACATGCAGAAATTAAGCTTCCTCACAAAAGGAAAGATACATGCTACCACAGTCTCTCTCTAAATGGGAAATGGATTATGTCTGAAAGAAAAGTCAGTGTGGCTGGACATAATTCTGGGTTATCCCTTGTCACAGCACTTTTAGATGCAGCTCTCTGTGTTTTTCTTTAGGTAGCTTCTTCACCCATCTCAAGGACTATCTATACCTTCTTGAAAAGGTAAAGTAAAAGCTTAGACACTTTCTGGAGCCAAGTAAGAACATAGAGCCCTCTACTACTTCAACAAGTATGGCAACAATGGACTTCAGGAATGGGATGACTTCCACATTCACACTATCAAGATGATACCTTGGGAAAAAATACCAAGATCAGTGCCATCTGGGACAGCAGCAACAGGTGCAGACTAAGGCCGTCAGGTGATAGTGTTGATAGGAGCACTCATGGAGGCAAGACAGGGAAAGTGAAGTAATTGAGTCTCCCCATTCCTCTACCAAACTCTTCAAATCAGGCATGGCATTTCATATACAGTATCTCCCTGATGGGAATGAATTGTAAACTGAGAAGCAATTTGTCTTCCAAGCAGCTCCAAAGGGCTTGAATCCACAGCCAGACTATATTGCTTTACCATTCTCATTATTACTTTAATAGTTTGTATTACCAATATATTCTGGGAGAGCCTGGGTTATATTTTTGTGACTGAAATTATCTCTCAGAAAACAAATACAGGCTATTCATTGTTTCTTCCAATATCAAGGACCGCAAAACACTTCTCAAACATACCAGAGAGGGTACTGTGATAGATGAGCCATATCTTACCTGGGCTGAGAAAGGGGAAACTACATATACACGCCACATATATGCCACTCTTATTTCAGGGGCACCTCCATACCTACTATATTTCCCCATGCCATTTATTCCTGCAAATACCTTTTAGTTCAGACCAGGTTTTAATTGGAAAAATCACAACACAAGAGTCAACATAGTACCTGCATTGATCGCGTCTGGATAGCACTGCCAATGCATTTGTCTTGCTGCCTCAAAAATTTTGTGCAATTTCTTGGCTAGCACAAACTCTTTTCTTAGTGTGAAAAAGTTGGCATTTTTTATAACGTCTCATGCTTCAGATCCCATTTTGAGGCTAACACAGTGAACACTTCACATCTCTCATCCTGCAAGAAATGAAGGGATTCTAAATCTAGCTATGACTTTAAAAAGGTTATTAGACCCCTTAATCTGGCCTTGGATTACTTGACTATAACAATATTCTCTTCTCAAACTATAATCATAATGTCACAATATCTGAAAAATGACTCCTGTCCTGTTGTACTAGTTTATATAAACCATCTTGCTTCAAAACACAAGACGTAGGATTGATGACATTTCCCTTAACTTGACGCTACTGAAACCATGCATATATATTACTTCCTACTAATCCTTTTTAGTTAGAAGTGAGGAAAAAGGATAAAAGCCTTAAGGATCTCAAATGCAAATATATGTGAGTATTAATCCTACAAATGGAATCCTTTTAGATCATGTTTATAGAGCAGTCTATACAGAAAATGTTAGGATTTTCTTAGACAAACTCAAAGCATAAAAAGTGAACTTTGCTTCTATGAAAATCACCAATTGCAGGGAATCTTAAGGATGCATAAAAACAATATGCCTGTCATTACATTTACTCCCACTTGAAACTTCATCCAAAGGAGTTATGTTGACAACTTACCATGTTGACAATCATAACAATTCTTGGATAAATTTGGCCATTACAAGTTAGGTTGAAACGTGAAAGCTCTAATTTAACCCATAACTGACAGAATCATTGGTGTCTAACTCACAGATATAACTTTATCCTCTTCTTTATAAAAAGGAAAAATATGAAAGAAAGGCAGGCAGGCAAGAAGGAAGGGAGGGAGGAAGAAAGACAGGCAGGCAGGAAGACAGCCAGGCTTAGGACACATGACTGATTCTGATCTAGTCCCAAAGGATAAAAATGCATTCGTGTGCAGATTGTCACAACACTAAAGACTGTAAGAAAAATTTAAAGAAAAAATAAATATATATAGCATTTCAGTCTTTATCATATTCTGCATGTATTTAGTATTTGTTGAGCTCATCATAAAATATAAATCGTACATGATAGAAATAGTAATCATTGTACTATATAAATACATATCTTGCATTACAATTTCTTGCTTGTACTTATTTTACTATCAAAGGTCCTGGTAAAAGACTTTACCTGCAGAATTCATTTGATTCTTTATGTACATAGGGAAGAAAGGATTTAAGTATGAATTCTCTCCTGTTGTCAGTGACAAGCTGTTGAAAATTATTCTATCATATCACTTTCATATACAGAACAAAATTTCCTAAAGTATTATAATACCAATTATTTTCCTCTCTCAATTACAAGGGACTTTTTCTATTAAACATTGAGCATCATTATGGTAAAGAACAGTAATCACAAAAACAAATAAATGACCAAAGAAAGCTTTACCATCTTGATCAACAGTGTCTTCATGTATGACTGCTAAGGCAAAGAATAGTTTATGAAGAAAACAACAATTTTCTACCAAAGGGAATCCAATATCATATTCTCTCCCAATTACAAAAATCTGCTACTAACCTATATATAGTCAAATAACAGTCATTTTATTTAACACCTAAAACACAATGGTATCAGCTGCCAGAAACTGCACATGGTGATTAAAATCTACAGTTAGAAGCAAAAGCACCATATATAAAGAACACATTTAAAGTTCAGAGAGCCCTGCCTCTTAGAGATAGCCACCTCCTTGAAAGGCTTTCTGAAAAATTGACAGTTAACAGAACCAGATATACAGTTGGCCTATTGTATCTCTGGGTTCTGCCTCTGTAGATTCAACCAACTGTGGATGGAAAATATTTGGAAAAATTTTCTACAGAGGTCCAAATAACAAAATTTTAATTTGCCACCTGTGGCATACTACACTGAATCCACACTTTTTAAGTGATGTGTAGGCATTGTATTGGATATTGTAAGTAACTAGAGATGATTTAAAGTATAGGAGGATGTGTGTATGTTACATGCAAATACTATGCCATTTTATATAACGAACTTGAGCATCTTCTGAGATCCTGAAACCAATCCCCCATGGATAGTGAGGGATGACTGTACTGGAACACATGTGCATGTACATACACACACACACTCCCACATACACCTAAAAAGATGATTGATAGGAAGAAGAAGGAGGCCATGTTTTAGGGAGGCTGCATTCATGGAAGGAATAATTTCTGTCTTCCCTCCCTGCTGGAGTCACTACCGGTACTTTACAGCCACTTGCGGAAAGATTTACCTCCTCTGTACCCTCTCCAGGTTCCAAGGATCTGGTGCTGGGAAGAAAGGTGGGACAAGAATAGAGAAGACTACTCCTTCCATTCTTGCACTTAGGGTTTGCAGGGATGTGAAGAGTTTTACATTGGATATAAGGTTAATACTTTAAAATAAACTGGATGAAGATTTAAAAAAACGAAAAGAATCAAACTAATAAACAAAAGTGATTGGAAAGTTATGAAACAAGACATTTTTTTCAAACGGGTGCACTACTTTGTGTGAAAAGGAGGAGTATAATAACAACTAGGGACAATTGTAAAAAAAAAAAAAAAACAGTTTTATGTTTAGGCCTCAAGAAACCACTTACATGCCCATTATTGTTAAAATACAGTCACACTTATCTTCCACAAGTTTATACATATATATGTATATCTATCTTTCTAACTAGACTTTTCCACTAGAATATAAGCTCCATGAAAGTCAAAATCTGTGTGTTTACTGTTATATTTCCAATATCTAGTGCAGTATCTCACATGCAGTAGGTACTCAGTAAAGATCTGTTGAATTAACTTCATCAATATATAGCAGTCATTATATATCTAATCTTCTACTTAAGTGTCAAGTACTGCCTTAAGAGTTTGATGTATATTGCTCTATTTATTCCTTATAACAACCTCTGTTATCATAGCCCATTTACAGATGAGGAAATAAAAACAGGGACAAACTATCTTTTCTTGGTCACTCAGCTGCCAAGGGATATCGCTGATTCAAACCCAAGTTCACCTGATTCTAAAGTCAATGCTCATATCCAGCTAACAGATGCCTCTTATCATTAGTTTGGAACTTTCTCATTCTGATTCACTCTAACTTAATAGAGCACTGGGGCCATATGTCATCTGCTATCCATGGACAAAATCTAAAAGAAAAGAGAGAAGATTGGACTACAATTTTGTGCTCTTCTGTGCCTTCCCCCACATACTCGTTTTTCTTGCATTCCAGGATACCCTGAGTCACTAGCTATTCCCACAATCTGGGATTTTTGTACCATGCTTTAAATCAGGTCCTTCCTCCACAAGAACAGAAACTCCCAACCTATAAATTCCTTTATGTTTCTCTATGATGATCAAATCAGTCATTACCATTTTGATTTAATGGAAATTCTTTCCTTTTTCTATAGTTAGAATGAAATATTTTCAGCATTTGGGAGGTTTTTTCATTTCAGACTTCATAGTCAAATGTTAGAGCTATTCAAAAAAATGGATTAGACTTCACCAATATGCTAGTGAGCTCTACACAAATGGAGGTATTCAAGCACAGGTTCAATGACAGAGATGTTCAATTAGACATTCCTATTTCAGCTACAGGACTGAAGGTATATGATACCTTTACTTTCTGAGGTCCCCTAATTCTAATGTATAGTCTCTGTCTTTTCCTGGGCTTTACTAACTATTCACAATAAAGTGAAATTTACACAATGTCACACTATTTTATTATTAACAGTCTGTATAGCTTTAATTCCATGGTAAATTTAGAGTCTGACAAAACTGATTAAGCACAATGACAAAATAAAATCACTCTGTTAATAACTGTAGTAAGTTAATAGTATAGATTTTATTTTTTTTAAAACTTAAACTCTATAAGATTTATATAACTTTTAGGTTATCAGCTACTTTTTAAACTGCTATAATATCAAACAATATATTAATATTGAGAAAAATTCATAGTTCTAAAAACCTTTAATTTAACTTTTAATGTCTAGTTAAAGTATAAGGAAAAATATGACTATGGGGATTTTAAGGTATCACTTTTCATTTGTTTGTCAAAAAAAGAAAGCCCACATGTTTCATCAAAATATTTTATCAAATTCAAAATGTTGGAGACTTCTAGCTATGAAGGAATAAAAAAATCACAAATATTCTCTACCAAATAAAGTGCAAATAGCTATACAACTGGATCAAATTGTCAGAACAATCATTCCAGACTCTAGAAATCAACCACAGGCAAACAACAAATTGAGAAGCATGTGCTCACCAGAAACACCAGAAACTATGGAATATCAGTCAACAGTGGGAGTCTGTAGAAGCCTGAAGCTATTATCCCAACCACTGCCCTAGCTGGGTCAACATTGACATTTTACCATAGTGGGGCTGGCCTTGAAACCAGCAGCTTCACTGCTGAAAGTAGTTGACTTGATTTGGAACAGAGTATGGAGTTCAGAAAGCAAGCAAAATAGAGAAAACAAACAGCAACATGACAGATACAAATCCAACCATGTCAATTAGATGTAACTGGACTAAACACTACAAACAAAAGACAGACTACCAGACTTCACAAAAAGACCAGATCCAACAAAATGCTGTCTATAAAAGATATATTTTAGATACAAAGACATAAACAGGATGGAAAAACCTATACTGTAAAACTATAAGGGAGCTGATATGGCTGTATTAATATAATACAACAGCACCCAACAACAGCAAAATACACATTATTTACAAATTCACACATATGCTAACCCAAAGAACAAATCTCAGTAAATTTAAAATGCTTTAAATAAATCAGATATTGTCCACAAACACAACAATAATCAATTAGAAATTGACAACAGAAAGAAATTTAAGGACTCCACAAATATATAGAAAACAAACAACACACTCTAAATAATTCACAGACAGGTGGAGCTTTAATAGAAGTTAGATTAAATTTTGAACTTAATAAAAACACAACTCATCAATGTATGAATATACCTAAAGCAGTATTTTAAAGAAAATATAGCTTTTAATGTCAATATTAGAAAAAAAGAAAAATTTCAAATAAATAATCCAAGCTTCTACTTTAGGAGCCTAGAAAAAAGAAGTCTAAGCAACCAAATGGAAAAAACAAAGATCCAACAATACATTACACAGATGACATAAAAAAATAGACAAAATCAGTGAAACCAAAAGTTAGCTCCTTGAAAATATCAATAAAATTATTTCACCTTTAGCTAGGTTACCCCAGAAAAGACACACTTGTGAAACGCAAGAATGGAAGGGTAGACATCACTACCAACCCTACAGAAATTAAAAGAACTATAAGAAAATATTTTGAACAACTCTATGCCAAAAAATTCAACTCAAGATGGATTACAGACTTAAATGTAAAACCAAAAACTATAAAAACCCTGGAAGACAATCTAGGTAATACCAACCTGGATATAGGAACATGCAAAGACTCCATGACAAAGATGCCAAAAGCAATCACAACAAAACAAAAACTGATGAGTGGGACCTAATTAAATTTAAAAGCTGCACAGCCAAAGGAACTACCAACAGAGTAAACAGACAACTTACAAAATGGAAGAAAATATTTGCAAACTATGCATCTGACAAAGGTGTAATATCCAGCATCTATAAGGAAATTAAACAAATTAAAAAAAAAACATTAAAAAGTGGGCAAAGGGCAAGCTGGAGGCATCATGATACCTAACTTCAAACTATACTGCAAGGCTACAGTAATCAAAACAACATGGTGCTGGTACCAAAACAGAGATATTGACCAATGAAACAGAGCAGAGGTCTCAGAAGTAATGCCATACATCTACAACTATCTAATCTTTGACAAACCCGACAAAAACAAGCAATGGGAATAGGATTCCCTGTTTAATAAGTGGTGTTGGGAAAACTGGCTCACCATGTGCAGAAAGCTGAAACTGGACCCCTTTTTTACACCTTATACAAAAATTAACTCCAGATGGATTAAAGATTTAAACATAAGACCTAACACCATAAAAACCCTAGAAGAAACCCTAGGCAATACCATTCAGGACATAGGTACAGGCAAAAACTTCATGACTAAAACAACAAAAGCAATGACAACAAAAGCAAAAATAGATAAATGCGATCAAATTAAACTGAAGCATTTCTGCACAGTAAAAGAAACAATCATTAGAGTAAACCAGCAACCAACAGAATGGGAAAAAATTTTTGCAATCCACCTATCTGACAAAGAGCTAATATCCAGAATCTAAAAAGAACTTAAACAAATTTACAAGAAAAAAAAAAAAACCCATCAAAGAGTGGGCAAAGAATATGAAAAGACACTTCTCAAAAGAGGACATTTATGCAGCCAACAAACATATGAAAAAAGCTCATGATCACTGGTAATTAGAGAAATTCAAATAAAAACCACATTGAGATACCATCTCACTCCAGTTAGAATGGTGATCATTAAAATATCAGAAGACAGATGCTAGAGAGAATGTGGAGAAATAGAAATGCTTTTACACTGTTGGTGGAAGTGTAAATTAGTGCAATCATTGTGGAAGACAGTATGGTGATTCCACAAGGATCTGGAAATAGAAATACCATTTGACCCAGCAATCCCATTACTGGGAGTATACCCAAAAAATATAAATCCTTCTATTATAAAGACACGTGTACACATATGTTCACTGCAGCACTGTTTACCATAGCAAGGCCTTGTAACCAACCCAAATGCCCATCAATGATAGACTGGATAAAGGAAATGTGGCACATATGCATCATGGAAACGCAGCCATAAAAAAGGATGAGTTTGTGTCCTTTGCAGGGACATGGATGAAGCTGAAAACCATCATTCTCAGCAAACTGACACAAGAACAGAAAACCAAACAGCATTTTCTCACTCATAAGTGGGTGGTGAACAATGAGAATGCATGGACACAGGGAAGGGAACATTACACACAGGGGACTGTTGGGGGATAGGGGAGCTAGGGAAGGGATAGCAGGGGGTAGGGGTTTGGGGAGGAATAACATTAGGAGAAATTGCTAATGTAGGTGATGTGGGGGATGGATGCAGCAAAACACCATGGCATGTGTATACCTATGTAACAATCAACAATCCTGCATGATCTGCACATGTATCCCAGAGCTTAAAGTATAATTCTTTTTTAAAAGTGGGCAAAGGACATGAGCAAACACTTTTCAAAAGAAGGCTTTCATGCAGCCAACAAGCATGTGGGGAAAAAAAGCTCAAAATCACTGATTATTACAGAATGCAAATCAAAACCACAATGAGATACCATCTCACACCAGTCAGAATAGATATTATTAAAACATAAAAAAATAACAAATGCTGGCGAGGTTGTAGAGAAAAGAGAATGCTTATACACTGTTTGTGGGAATGTAAATTAGTTCAACCATGTGAAAGACAATGTGGCGATCTCTCCAAGAACTAAAAGCAGAACTACCATTCAACCCAACAATATCAATACTAGGTACAAATCCAGAGGAATATAAATCATTCTGTCATAAAGACACTGGTATGCAAATGTTCACTATAGCAGGAAACAACAGACACTGTGGTCTACCTGAGAGCAGCAGGTGGGAGGAGAAAAAGAAGCAGAAAAGATAAATCGGGTACTGGGCTTAATACATTAATGCCCTTAATATCAATAAATTATTGGGTACTGGGCTTAATACCTTAATACCTAGGTGATGAAATCATCCATACAGCAAACCCTCATGACACAAGTTCATCAATGTAACAAACTTTCATGTGTACCCTCAAACCTAAAAGAAAAGTTTTTTTTAAAAAGCTATAGTATCAAGTATAAGTTAAAGCAGGAAAATAAATACACCATTTTTTTCTGAAAGATGTAAAAAATAAAATAGTAGCACATCAAATCAAACAACAGAAAAAAGAAAAACACATCCAAGTGGGATTTATCCCAAGGATTCAAGACAAGTTTAAAGTATAAAAATTAATTAATACAATCCATCACATTAATAGAATAAAGGACAAAAAAGCTATCATTGTCCTAATAGATGCAGAAAAACTATTTGACAAAGTCTAATACATATTCATTATTTTTTTAAATTCAACAAACAAAGCATAGAAAGAAACTTCATCAACTTAGAGGGCATCCAAGAGAACCCTTGAACACCCCTCCACTTAAGACAGAACTAAGGCAAGGGCCTCTGCCTGCTTCACTACTATTTATTATCAAACTGGAAGGTCTACCCAGTACAATTAGACAAATCAGAGCAATTACAGGCACACAAATTAGACAGGAAGAAGTAAAACTTTCTTTATTAATGGACTACATGACCCTGTATGTGGAAAAACCTAAAGAGTCTATAAAAGATAAGCATACTAGACACTATTAAATGAATATAGTAGGTTTACAGAATTTGTGATCAATATAAAAAATTCAAATGTATTTATGTACAATAGCAACTAAAAATTCAAAAATGAAATTAAGAAATTCTATTCAAAAATCATCAAAAAAATAAAATTCTTAGCAATGAGTTAACAAAAGAAGTGTAAAATTTGTACACTGATAATAAAATAATACCGAGAGAAATTACAGATCATAAAAATAGATGAACATTTTATGTTTATGATGAAGACTTAATATTGGTTAACAAGAAAATTCCCAAGAATTGATCTATGGAAATAATAACATTTCTATCAAAATCCCACCAGGTGTTTTTCTTAATAGAAGTTGTAAATATGATTCTAAACTTGAAAGGGAATTATAAAAAATATAGAATAGCCAGATTAATTTTTTAAAAGAACAAAGTTGGAAGGTTTACACTATGAAGTTACAAACTTACTATAAAGCTACAGTAATCAAGACAGATGGTATCGGCATAAACTGTCATATAGACAGAACAGAATTGAAAGACTAGAAGTAAATCCTTACATTTTTGATCAATTGATTTTTAACAAAGCTCCCAGTGGGAAATGGATGGTCTTTTCAACAAATGTTTCCAGGTCAATTAGATATCCATATGGAAAAATATGGCTTTTGGCACTTACCTCAAACCATACACAAAGATTAACTCAAATAGGATTATAGATCTAGATGTAAGAGCTAATACTACAAAAACTTCTAGTGGAAAACAGGAGAGAATTTTTGTGACTTCGGATTAGGCAAAGATTAAGATACTAAAAGATACCATAAGAGAAAATGACAAATTTGACTTCATTAAAATTAAAAATCTTTATTCTTCAAAAGATGACATTAAGAAAATAAAAAACAAGTAACAAACTGAGAGAAAAATATTTGTAAATCATATATTGGACAAAGGACTTGTGACCAGAATTGATAAAGGACTCTTAAAACTCAAAATAGGGATTTCATTCATCTTAAAAATTGGCAAAAGATTTGAATAGATATTCCATTAAAGAGGCTGTATGAAGAACAAATAAGCACATCAAAGATGTTCACCATCATCAGTCATTAGAGAAACGCAATTTAAAACCACAATGAGACACAATTCCTCACTCGCTAGAAGGATTCTCATTTTTTGAAACTGCCATACCAGGTGCCAGTGAGAAAGTGAAGAAGCTGGAACTTTCTTATACTGCTGGGAAAACTATAAAATTGTATGGCCACTCTGGAAGTTTAGCAGCTTATGAATGGGTTAAACCTACACTTACTAATGGATCCAACAATTTCATTCTTAGGAATCTACTCAAAAGAATTGAAAACATATATTTACGCAATCTTGTAAATGGATATTCACAGCAGTATTATTTGTAATAACCAAAATCTATCAACCAACTGGTTATTTAATGATCAAAATATGACATATCTATAAAATTGAAAAATATTCAGCAATAAAAAGGAATTTCAAAGGAATGAAGTTCTGATATCCACTACAAAAACACTGAGAACTGTATATTGTATGAGAGATCATTTACCTGTGGTTGGGCTATGGGGATGGGTAGGAGTGGGCCATGACTACACAGTGGCACAAGAGAACTTTTAAGGATGGCATAACTCTAAAATTTTTTTGAAAATCACTGAATCATCTATTTAAAAGGGTAACTTTTATGATGTGTAAATTATACCTTAACAAATCTGTTGAAACTGTCATTATTAAACCAAAATCTTTTATTTGGATCTGACTTCCTAAGGAAGTTTGTAATGAAAGATATTCTGTAGCGGAAAGACTCATGCATAATATGTTCAAAAGGGGTTCATTAATTAATGTCAGAAAAAATATCAAATAATTATTCAATGCATGTGTCAAGATCTGAATATGGCACTATTTTTAGTTTTCTTTTATAATAAGTAAATATTATCAAAGTGGTTTACAATATTGAACAAAAAAGTATAAGTTGAATAAAACACTCATAATTTTGGATTTACATAATGTGTGTAGTTTCAAAGTTATTACTAACTTTTTTTCTGAAAAATCCTCAAAACCAGTTCCATCACATAGATATGTTTTAATAATCCAGAAATTTATAACTAGGATACAATTCACAATTTGTAAACTGTCAATATTAAAGTGTGATTAACCAGTTTGGTTCAGTTATGATGACTATAACACTGGAATATGCTTCCCTTTTCCCGTGGTAAATTTAATTTAATTTACCAAGGGCTACAGTGGATTCTTCACAGCTGTGACCTTCTGAATATACTGACTCAAGGTAAAAGCAAATAGCTGATTATGAATGAACTAGATAATGATATCAAAGAGGCAACATTTGAAAAAGAAAATAATATAATAAAAGTTCATTTGGCACTAATAAAATTTATCTAATAGCCACTTTCTGTGGCAAATTAGATATTCCAAAGTGTTTTGTTAAGCTCTGTTTTAATTTAGAATTTTACTACAGTGTTAATTCACATATTAACACTAAACTATTACTAAAACAATGATAAATACATGTCTATCTACTGAAGCCTTATGCAAAATTAACAGTTTACAAAAATAGTAAATACATAAAATGTGAAGATGAAAGAAGAATATATAAGTAATCAGAAACATTCTATTGTATTTTGCCTACCAAAGTAGCAAAAATTAAAAGTAATATCCAATACCTATAAGTGTGTGAAACTGGCCCTAACAGAAATTACATAATGCACAATTTGATAATATGATTCAACATTGTGAATGTATAGATGCTATTCATTTGTCCATTCGGCAAAAAAAAATGGTAGATGTCACCCAGGTGTTGCAGGAATGATTCAGGCCTTGGAAAGAGAACATAATCAAAAGAAAAATAAAATTGCCTGCTTGTATTAAGTTTGCTTTCTAATGTGCATGGACAATTAAGCAAATAAATAGTATGTTGGAAGGTGAAAAGTTTATAGATGAAACCAAAATAGAATAAAAATGTACAGAATGATATTGGGGGAGCATTTTATAAAAGGTGATCAAAGAGAGCTTTTCTGAGAGATGACATTTGAGTAGAGCCCTAAGGTGAGAGGGTGCACTATGAATGTATCTCAGACAAGAATGTACCAAGAAGAGCAAAGGGCAGATTCAAAAGCCCTAGGCCTGAGCATGCCTCAAGTTTAGAAGAGGCAAGAAAGCCAGTGTGCATGGAGCTGTGTGAGAAAAGAAAAGAGTGGTAGGATATGAAGTTAAAAAGATGCAAGAGAAGAGCTGAATTATAAAGAATGAGGATGTTTGATTTTACTCCAAGATAAAGAGGCAATGAAAGCTCTCAAACAGAGAAGTGACATGATCTAGCTTCCTTTTCTTCCTTTTTAAAAGGGTCACTCTGACATTCTGTGAAAAAGAGCAGTGGTGGAAAAGTGGATTAGGGAGACTGTAGCAGACCATGGCAGGTGGAGGTATTCCAGGTGAAAGATGACAGTAGCTCGAACCAGGGAGGTTGCATTGGACATAGAAGTGATTGGATTCTAAATATATTTTGAAGGTAGACTCCACAATATTTCCTGATGAATTGGATGTGCCTGTGAGTGAAAGTCTCTCAAGCTTTTAGAAGTTTCTGGTACAAGAAAATGACAGAATGGAGTTGTCACTGACCTAGAGGAGAAAGTCTACAGGAAGACACAGTTTTCTAGAAGGATAAAGGGGAAAACTGAGTTTGGTTTTGGAAATGTTCAGTCTGAGCAACAAGTGAGGTTGGATACATGGTGAGTTTTAAAGTCTGTAAAGGTCCAGGCTACAGATATAAATGTGGCAATAATCTGCAGATTACGACAGAATGATAGAAAATAACACCATGACACTGGACATTGTCACAAGGGGGAAAGGCACAAATAAAGACAATTAATCTGAGAATTGAGCCCTGGGACATTCCAAATTCAGATGTATAAAAATAAGGAGAAATCATCAAAGAAAACTGAGAAGGAGTAGCCAATGAAATAGATGGAGAACCAAGAAAGTGTCATTCTGGAAGCAGTAAAGAAAGTGTTTCAAAAAGAAACTTTAAGCTAAAGGGTTAAAAGAGAAAAAGATGGAGAAGCAAACATTTCATTTGGCAAGGTGGAGGCATCAGCGACTTTTAACAACAGTAGTTTTGGTGTGGAAAGGGATAGAGAAAAAAATTATTAAAGTGGATTCAACATCAAATGGAAGGAGAGCAATGAAAATAATGAGTAATCAACTTTTAAGGAGTTTTACCGTAAAGGAATACTTTAACTTAGATTGAGGGTGGCACACGTTAAAAGATTTTTATTTTTTTAACCTGAAAATACTATGGTACACTTATAGTCTGATCACAATTACACATTAGAGAGGGAAAATAATGCGAGCTAAAGCAAGGACAATTTTAAGAATGATGTCCTTGAATGACAATATACTTCAGTACACAAGCAGAAGATGGTCTTAGACTGGAGCACTGACAGTTCATTGACTGTCACAGAAAAGAAGGCAACGTGTAGGAAGATGTGTGGGTCTGCGGACATGGCAGGGAAGGGCTCTGTACTTTCAGTAATTCATTTGATCAATGAAGTAGGAAGCAGGAGGAAAGGAAGTGTCTGAGGTTTGAGGAGGCAGGAAAAGCCTTAAAATAATCATACTGGTTATATTTAGGTTGGTGTGAACATAATTACTTTTAATGGTTTTAATTACTTTTAAAACCACAGTTATGTTGGCACCAACCTAATAGGAAATGCAGAGATTGGTGGACAACAAACAGGGTGCACTTGCGGTTTGTGGTCATACGTTTAGGGTAAGAGCGGACAGTATAATAGTGTGTTTTTCTCCAACCGCAATCAGCTGCATGAATGCAAACAAGAAATGAATAGAGTGGAATTTAACCAGGAGTAACATTTTTCTGGAAGTGTATACATGAGAGGGACAAGGGAGTTTAGTGAGTATGCAGTGAGAGATATAATAATTGGACTTCGGCGTTTAAGCTTGTTGGGGAAACATGAGCACATGGGAGGAGCCGAGAGGAATGAGAGAGGCAGGATGAAGGTACAATGAATTGGAGGTCCCAGTAGGGGAGAAAAACTACTGGAGCTGAGGTGCTAAAAGGACTAATGGGAGGCAGTGATTGAAAAGTTGGTCACTTGAAATTTAGATTTGACCCAGCATATCTACTTCTGGACATTAGTCCTAAGAAAAAGGACAAATTTTGGGAAAGCTGTTTCCTAGTATTTATAATAGCCCTGAATGATCTACAGCCATACCACTCTCAAAACACCTGATCATGTCTGCTGTGGTTTTATGGGATAGAATGCTATTTTTCCCAAATACTTTATATTTTCCTACTACCTTGCATATTCTGACATGTTTCTTTTTCCTTAACTATCATTTTCCTTATTGCTACTTGATAAAATCCTTCAAGATACCAGGTTAATGCCACTTTTCCTACAAGTTGTTTGTCGTTTCTCTATGCACGTGCAGAGCACCACCCAGGATTTTTATCTCATTCTGCATTGTGCATTCAGATGTCTGATAGTAACATTAAGATTCTTTGCTTAAGAGTTGCCATATGTTCAGCCCATTAAACTCCATGCACTTATGACCTTTACCATTATTACCATGACCTGATGCTCCACTGCTTGATTATTGCTTTTAGAGGCTAGTCTGATCATTTTCTATCATCTTGCTTTTGCCTTGCCATATCAATACAGTTGCCCCATGACCCAGTACCTTTAGATGTCTGCTGAAATTTTTGGCCAATGGGATAATTTTCAGTTTTGACTACAAAACCTCAGGCTTATTTTCGTCTGCCTGTTTCATAGGTTGGACTACACTATAATTATTTATACCAATATCTAATTATTTACATGATTATTTGTGTCAAAGTCTAACTCTCATACTAGCTTTTAAGTGCTCGACCTCTTAAGGTTTACAACTATTTATCTTTCTATCCATCTAAAAAAGCAAGCATCAAGCTCTAAACATAGTAGAAGCTCAGTGTATTTTAATTTGAATAGGTGAGTTTGCAAATGAGTGAATTGATGGATGATAAATGGATAAAGATCTGTTTATACTTTTGGCTTTCAAATCTAAACCTCACATACATTTTTTTTTTTTGAGAGTCTTGCTCTGTTGCCCAGGCTAGAGTGCAGTAGTATGGTCTCAGCTCACTGCAGCCTCTGCCTCCTGGGTTCAAGCGATTTTCCTGCCTCAGCCTCCTGAGTAGCTGGGACTACAGGCGGGTGCCACCAAACCCAGCTAATTTTTGTATTTTTAGTAGAGACAGGGTTTCACCATGTTGGCCAGGATGGTTTCAATCTCCTGACCTCATGATCCACCCACCTTGGCATCCCGAAGTGCTGGGATTTCAGGCATGAGCCACCACATCAGGCCTAAAATTGTTGATAATAGCAAGATTATATCAAACTTCTTGAAATTCTGAGCTTAACTCTGACCTACTGATGAAAATGATTTAGGGTTATAGAATCATCTCATAAATTATCACTTTTACCTATATAATCTCAAAACAACTATGGATGAACAGTAAAATATTCACCTTGTGAATTAGCTTCACTTAGAGAAGAATCAACTTTTCAGTCATGAGCCTTTGTGAACCACAAACTTTTGTTTATTGTTATATTTTAAAACAAGGCTAACTAAATTTTTTTCATCAGTGAAACATATTTTTATAAAATCTGACTCTCAGAGAGATTCTGTGACAAGAGATATCCATATACCAAAAAGTCATTTGCACTGCCTTTGTTATCCACATACTTAAATGTGTGGGGAATTATACAATTTCCAGGCTCAGAATCAGTGTCAGTGTAATGCCCACATGTACAATTATGGTGGCAACAAAAGGGCAGGAGACCAGCAGGCTTTTCGACCACACTTCTTTTATGGCATAAAATATCCACTCTGTGCTTACATCATCCTAGTCATTACAACAGCCACAAGAGCCCCAAACAACAAAACACTACCAGAAAATTAAAAAACAAAAACTTTAACAGTTAGCCAAACATGTCTTGCTATACCTATTTTTTTAAATCCGTCCTTAACTGACACAAACTTTGATTCAACAAGGAGATTTTTTGGACTAACTTTTTTTTTTTTGAGATACAGGGTCTTACTATATTGATACAGGGTCTTACTATATTGATTAGGCTGGTCTTGAACTCCTGGCCTCAAGTGATCCTCTTGCCTCAACCTCCCAAAATGCTGGGATTACATGTGTGAACCACCAAGCCCAGACATGGACTATATTTTGCAATGCATTCTTTACTACTATTTGAAGATATTCCAGATGATGGCATGTGAGCAGTTATATAATCAGAGAATGATAATGTTCCTTAATTTGGTGGCTTTGTTAAGTCCTTCAGAAATGTACATTCAAAACAATCAATCGAGGTGGGATTTAAAGGAGAATTCAAAATCATAACTGAGTCTTCAAGTGAGTCATGTATTACCATTTGAAGAAGGTTGAATGGTCTTTACTGGGATGTCTCTTGAACAAAGGTAACCATTTATCATCCACATATGAAAAAGCCTTAGAACTATCAATTTTGTTCACTCACCTAAATGTGTAGTGAGCCTACAAGATCATTTGAATTCTAAAAAAAAAAAAAAAAAGACAGAAAGAAACAGACTATAGACTATACAGAAATATTTACACTTTTGTTACTTAATATAAGTGATCATAGTTTCCCCACCCGGTGCTCACCCCTCTGCCTAACTATCATCCCTTAGCCCAGAGAATACAAATGGCGAGCCCATAGTTTTGGCTTACAGACATGAGTAACTGTTTGGTTTTCTTCCCATTGTCCCTTCACACTCTCTGAATTTCTTTGTTTTCACCACTGGATGAAATCTACCTCCTACAGACATTCTGGTTCCTTTTAGTCACAAGATGGTTCTCATCTCAGAAGTCGAAATGCCCAACATCCAATATAATAATCAGAATTCCATATTACTTTCAAAGCAAAGCATTTGAAAATCCTTAACCTCCCTCCCAAGCCCAGGCCTCTTTCAGTTGGAATTCCCTTCCTCTCCAACTTTTTAAATTACTAGGCTCCAAAAGAAAGGAATTAGGGGAAATGGCAGAGTTGTATATAGCTGATGTAATTGTTTTTTTTGTATTGGTTCCCTCTAGATGCTGACTTTGTCTCTGGTGAGATTCCCTCTTCCCAAGGAATTTTTGCATTTTTTTGGCTTTTCCCTCTGCGGTCTCCTCACTGCAGTTTCTAAAGCACATAATGCTGTCTTCTACCTGACCACTAAGGACTCCCTTTCTCATCCCTAGTTTCAGTAGTCCACTCTGTTGGGGCTGCTCAGCACTTCCAGGCAGTCATCTTAGGCAGGATTTCTTGAACTGGTCCAGGTTGGCTTCTTTCTAAGGGTCAACTTGGCCTGCAGAAGAGCACATGCCCCTGATATTGTAGCTTCTTTCTTCTTGCTGACAAAGGCAGCTCCAGTCAGTCTCTTGCCTTTAGACTTTTCCTTGGGGTGGTAAGGCTATCTGCACTCTGACAGAACTCACTTCAAATAAATCCTGAAATCCTCCCTTTCAGTATCTCATTCGATACAGACCAGAGAAGGCCTGTCTCTAATGCCAGAGAACCCATTTTGCACTCACTTAGCTTTCCTGTATGGATGGCCCAGCATATAGAATCTGGCTTTGGTTGGTACCTTTTGAAATTTTCTTGGCCTCCAGTGCCTCAGCCACAGCTAAAATGGAAACAATCACATTTTAACATGCTGTAACACATGGGTTTTATTTGGTCTTCAGAGTGTTAACCCAATCAGTGATTTGTTTGCAAACATTTTTAAATCAAAGGATTATACATTTTAAAAATATGGACTTTTAATTTTTCTCTAAATGAGAAAGTAAAGGCCTTATATAAAGGCCTCTTAGCCTCCTGCCCCAAGAGGCAACAGGTAGTCTCTGAGCTGCTACAGTATGCACCCATCCCACCTCCTTCAAGTATGGCCCCTGATAGAATTTGAGTTTGGACACCTATCCTATCCCTCTCTCCAACCAAATCCGACTTTTCATTAAGAGTCACCTCAAATCTCCTCAAAAGACAGCCTGATATAAAAGAAAGAGCAAAAATATTTAAATCCTACTCTACAGTCCAATGTCAGTATAATTTTTTGAAGTTATCTAATCTGGAGTGTCGATGCACTGCTCTTCAGAATGGCAAAGGCAGTATTACTTCACAAAAAAAAAAAAGACAGAAAGAAACAGACTTTAGACTACACAGAAATATTTACACTTTTGTTACTTAATATAATTGATCATACTTTCCCTACCCGGTGCTCACCCCCTGCCTGACTACCTTTATAGTTGTTAGTGGGATAACAACTATAAAGTTGCTGACATACAACCGATATAAGTCCTCTCAACAATAAAGAAAAATACATATCTTCCAAATTTTATAATGCATCCCAATTAATAGGAATTTGTTTTATCTACCCAATTAGAGGAAAAGCTGTCTTTTATTTTTGTGTCTCTTAAGTAGCCTAGTTTAATGTTAAACATGTAATATAGGTCCACACACTCACTGCAGAGATATTGCTTAAGAGATAATATTAAACTAGGCTACAAAATATTGCCCAGCATTTAAATACTACTAAAGACTGCTAGGAAGAAAAAAACCTTAAAAGGAAAACATGTTGATCACATTGTTACTGCATTTTAGATAATCATTCCATTTGGACATCAAACTGTAATATGATTAGTTTATCTTTTCTATTATTGTTTTCTTAATGAAAGGAAGCAGTACAAAGAAAAATACTGAAAGTGACAAAAACTGGGATCTGGTTATTGCTCTCTCACAAACCAACTGTTATTATGGTAGATAATTTAGATTAACTCATTCTCTTTGGAGAGATTTGAAAGTTAAAATCTATATTCCTAGGCCACTTTAGCTAGGTTTCTAACATGAATTAGGCGCTGCCAATTGAAAGGGGCCTCAAAGTATTTGGAAGACAAAGTGAGGAAGAGCCATCTTTCTGCTGCTAATTTGGCCGACAAACAAGGTCATGAGACAGTTGTATTGGCTGGATTTTGCCTTTACATGTCCAGCCACTGGCTCCATAGGTATCCAGAGGCAGCGGGTTGATAGAGGTAGTAATGGTATCCCAGAGGCAATAGCTTCCTGGCTGAATCACAGCTAAGGTGATGAGCTTTTAACTTGGTAATCCAGTAGTGACCCTGACTTCCAGCTCCTACCGGTGTTCCTATGATTTTGCAAGCATCTAATTCCTGTATTGAATTCCTTTCTATTTCAAATAACAGTGGGTTTTGTTTCCTGTATGGAACCCTATATAATACAATTACTTTAAGGTCACTTCTTTTGGTTTCCTTATATGATAAATGGAATTAGTATATGGTCTTACCTTACAGGGTTTTTCAGACAATCAAAGTGGAAAATTTTTTTTAATTAATTTTAAATTACTGAAAAACTGTAGTGCATCTCTTTTAACCATAGCTAATTGAACACATGTATTGATCATATTCTCTCCTAAAACTCCACTAAAAAGATAGTAAGAACAAAAAATGTTATAAATTCCTCAAAAGGACAGTATGAATAAGAAAGAAGTAACAAAATCCAAGAGAATCGATTCATTTTTGGAAGTTTGGAAACTAGGTGGAGGGGCAGAAACCTTAGTAAAGGATGACAGAAGAAACAAGCATTTCACCCTAAAGATCCTAGAAAAGATGCAGGGATTTAAGGTACCATGTACTGTAGCAGCCAGGGAAGCAGAGTGGTGCTGAAGGTAGGGTTTTGGTTGAAAGTCTATGTAAAGGCAAGGTAGGTCCTTAATTTCCTCCTCAGCAGCTGGTAACTACTGTACCCATGTCACTTTGGGAAATGGGGTATTTGTTTTCTTGTGAAATTAAACCACAGAGTTGAGAGAGGTTCAGCTTCTATTCTTAATAAGTAAAAACTACATAATAAATGTTATGGCCCCAGCTTTTTTCCTCACTAAGTTCTAGAATGAACACAAAAAGGCTTAAACATGCTAGACAGGATATGAGATTATTCTCCCATGCAGAAAATATATAGCTCCAAAGAAAGACCTGTGTATACAGGTACTGGCATTTGGTAACCACACAGTTAAAAGACTGAGCACCCACCATGCTGTTATGAAGCCCACTGTCCGTTTACACTAAGCGTCAATGAGCTCTGCAGTGTCTCTCTTTGCAATGTGAGCAGGCAGCCAAGAATCACCAGACCTCTGAGGAAAGCCTTTAACCTCAAAGATACACTGAAGTGAACACAAAAAAGTGGCAACTCCAGAGAAATAGTCTATTCATATAGAAGAAGAAGAATTGTTAATCAACTAAATCAATTTCAGAGCTATAGAAATTATTATATACACAGCAAGAGATGAATGCCACAAATAAGAATCAAAATAAGAAAATGATCAGTTCTCAGAAAAGCATTGCAAAGGCTGAGATATAGATGTTTAAGTTTTGAATTTTTTTTAAAGGCAAAAATTGGCAAAAGGAGAAAAAATATAAGAAACTTTTAGGCTTAATCCAGGAGAGGCAAACTAAAAATCCCAGAAAAAAAAAAATTAAGAAAAAGAAGAAAAAAAATTACCAAATTTTAAAAAGATGAAATGTTCCCCATACTGAAAGTACGTATTTTCAGACTGAAAGAAAACATCTATTTCCCATTATAAAAATTAACTCACTGAAGTGTTTTTTAGTTTTTGGTGTTTGTTTTTTGTTTTTTTGTCACCCAGGCTGGAATATAATGGTGCAATCTCAGCTCACTGCAACCTCTGCCTCCCGGGTTCAAGCAATTCTCCTACATCAGGCTCCCAAGTAGCTGGTATTACATGCATGTGCCACCATGCCAGGCTAATTTTTGTATTTTTTAGTAGAGGCAGGATCTTACTATGTTGACCAGGCTGGTCTCGAACTCCTGGCCTCAAGCAATCTACCCACCTTGGCCTCCCAAAGTGCTGGGATTACAGGTATGAGCCACTGCACCTGTCCTCAGGTGATTATTATGAAATTTCAGAATAGCAGAAGTAAGAAAAATTTCTGGTTTATTAGGGTTGGGAAGAGCATTACACACAAAAAAAAGACTGAAAAGCATCAGGCTCCTTGACAGCAATACCACGAGTTAAAAGGCAATGAATTGATTTCTGCAAAATTCTGAGAGAAAATATCTCTTACTTATTTTTGAGCCAATTAACCTATATCAAAATAAAATAAATATATCTTCACATGTTAATTCACTTTCACACATGTATTTCTCAGGGATTATTGGAGAAGCTCATCCCCTAAATAGGGTAAACAAGAAAGGATGGGATACAGGAAACAACAGACCCAATTCATAAGGGTGTTCAAGGGATTTCCCAGAATGAAAGCAAAGGGCAGTCCCAGGGGATTACTGTGTCCAAGTTTTAGAGAGTCCCAGTTGGAGTTGGGGGACAAAAGTTGAAAAACAATGCCAATTAAAAACAATAACAACAAAATTTCTCTAAGGAAAAGAGTGGGACAGAAGAAGCTCATGATGGTAATACATTGAAGGGTTTTGCAGTTCTTTGGTGAACTTGGAAAGAATTCGTGATAAATTTGCAGTAGTCAAGGCCAACAAACTAACAATTAAAATGAGATATTTATTAGTTCCAGGAAAAACAAGGAGTTATACTCTACAGGAAACATATTCATATTTTACTACTTGGCTCAACTGAGAAGTCAATTCAGTTATAAGATTATAAACATCAAGTACTGATTCACTGAAGTAGTCATAGAACTACATTAAGAGGAGGGTCAGTCAGGAGGGGGTGGCAGGAGCTTGGTCTAAAAATGCTCAATTTTAATCCATGTTATATAAAATCAGTAAAAAAATGCTTAAACTAGATAAATCAAAAAACAACTACATCAAATTATTTTTAAAAAATAAAGAAAAGCAGAAGAAAGGATCTCCAAGAGCTGAGAAGAAAGTTTAATCTGCCGACCAAAAAATTCACGGTGTTCCAGATGGGAACATCTCACTAAGGGTCAAAGAATTGTAAGAATCACTTTGGGATAAGCAGCCTGACACTAAATGTCAAATAAGAGCCACCCTCTAATGCTGAATAAGAAATTCAACCAAAACTTCAAAAGATTTTTTTAATATTGATATAACTCACATATAATTATCCCCCAAGTTAGTTTATTGCATAAAAATAGAAGATTCCATTTCCAAAAAAGCAAAAAGTACATGTAACATCTATCCAGTGATTTCTACATGGCAGTCTTACAACTATTTAACACTGTGACCCACCAAATTCTATATATAATGACACTAATTGTGATAAAAATAAAATCAAAATAAACAATGATTTTCACTTCTCCTCACATCTGATCAACACTATATTGTAGTTAGTAAATAGCAGTTGCATTTACACCAACATACATAATTTAGTATCATTATTTTGTATGTGTGTATGTATGTGTGTAACTATTTTGTTATAAAATTTCAACCAAAACAAACTTTAGTCTTGATAACAAAATCATCAGAAAAGGGGATTATTAATTGCTTGCTTAGCATATGCAAATTTACAAAACAATTTGGTTTTTCAGAGGGAATTTGAAGGCCTGAATTACTTAAGTCAACTAAAACTACTATCACTATAAATAGAAGCACAACAACCCTTATATAGTGACACAATTGTCACATTCTTGTGGTTAATAACATATCTCACTGCAGTTCTTCAATGCATGCTTGACCTGCTGCTACTGATCCATACTTTAAATTTGCCATCCACCACCATCAATACCATAAACAGTAAAACTCAGTCACTAAAGCAAGGTGAAGGAAAAACCCTGTTATGTGTTTTGATGACTGTTTAACTGTAACTTTTATTGTTGTATAGGTAATATTTTAAAAGCTGTGGTCAAGTAAAAGCATACTAAAATTGGATCTGCCTGCTTTGTTTTTCTTTCAGTAATAGCCATGCTTTCAAACAGCCTCTTCTGTTTTGAAGAGAAAGCCTCCTAATGAAATGTAAAGGTACTCACAGAGCTCTTCTACAGAGGAAAATACAATCTCCTAACATATATTCATTTCACAAAGTATATTTCTTGTGTAAGTTTGTCAAATCTGTGTTTATTATATCATTTTGTGCCTTGAAGAAGAAGAAAAGGTCATTGATTCAAGTGCCCTATTCCAGCAATTCATTACCTTCTTCTCTACCACCAATTCATTGACCTCACCCACTTTCTCCCTGTCCACCCTTCCTCCCATGTCCTCATTTCTCTCCCTAGCCAACATAGATCTCGTGGTCAATCAAGGTTTAACACCCTGTCCTTTAAAGAGGCCCTCAAGCCTCAGTTTCCCATCTCTTCATCCATCAAACTTATGTTTTCTGGCAAAATATGAACTCTGTAAACCTAGTTCTGAATCTGCCCTGAGCCTCTGAGCCTGCATGGAAACAGCTGAACTGAATGTAACATGGAAAAAGGCGCACAGGGAGACAGATCTCACTTTAAATACAGGATAGCTGGTGGGCGCTCAGTTGCCTGCCCTGTCCTCCTGACTTCAGCCACACTCCTTTCAGGTGACTCCACCTTCTCCTCCCTCCTCAAATGCCACCCCACACCCCTCTTCATTCTCTGCAAATAGCCTCTTCTTTCATTTGGCTGAGTAAATAAAAGTAACCAGAGTTTTCGCCTATCTGCTTGCAAATGTTCCCAAACATTCTGCTTCCCTCTTGCTAAGCTGCCCTGCTCCTAGACTTAAGTGATTGCTTAAAGAGGTAAAGACATAAGTCCCTTTACCTCTTACCTACTTTCTCTCTCTCGTGTGTGTGTGTGTGTGTGTGTGTGTGTGTGTGTGTGTGTCTGTCTGGGTGTCTGTATCTGTGTCTCCATTGTTTTTTTCACTCCCTACAGACCTTTACATGTTGGAGTGCCTGAAGACCCTCAATCCTCTTCTCACTTATACCAACTTTCACTTCCTGAATGTTCTAATTGAGTCCTATGATTTCCACCTCCAAAGTTGTCGCTATATAGATGTCTAGCCCTGACCCCTTATCTGTCCATCTATGTGTCTAGCCCTGACCCCTTATCTGTCCAGCTATGCATTTATTTGTTAAGGCCACTTGAGCATATAGTGGGCATCCCAAGAGCATGGGTTTAAAAGAGGTTTTTATTTCCACTGCCATCTTCCCCATTTCAGGAAATAATACAGATTAACAATTCCTTATTCACAACTGAAAATTCAAAAACTCTAAAAATCAGACTTTTTTCATTTGGCAGCAAAACTTGGCTGGACCTGGGATCATTTTGACAGCAAAACTGGATATGAACTGAGAGAAGAGAATGTATTGTCTTTAAGTGAATACTTTTATGTTTTGTTGCAGATATGTGCCTATGGAGCTACCCTAGACCACACTGGGAATGTTTGGTAATTTTGGGAATAGGCACATGATTACCTTTCTAAAATTTGGGAAGTTATTAATTTGGTTCAGATCTGGGCCCAAAGGTTTCAGGTTTCAGATAAGGAACTATAGACCCAGTTGTTCATGTTCTCTCTCTCTCTCTCTCTCTCTCTCTCTCTCTCTCATTCTCTTTTATACACACACACACACACACACACACACACACACACACACACACACACACCATGGCATTGTGCCTCATTCTTTTCCATCCTTTAACCCCATGTTCATTTCATCAGTGCATTCTGTCAGCTCTAATCTCAAATATGTTCCAAATCTTTATATTTCTTACCATCTCCAAGGCACCAATGTCACCAAAGCTACAGAACCTTCACCCAAGCCTCCCGACACATCCTCCTATTTCAGTCCTTCCTTGCCTCACAATTTCTTAGCTTTATTTTTCACAAAATGGTCAGAGAAGTCTTAAAACGTCAGTCAGATCTGCCACCCACTCTGCTGCTCCTAAGCTCCAAGGGCTTCCCACCAGGCAGGAAATAAAATCTTGACTTCTTATCAAGGCTTGCTGCATCTTGGGTCATCTGACTTCTGCCCATGTCTCCACATTCAATTCTCCCACTCTCCTCCAGCACTTCTGCTCTCACTAATTTTCTTCAAACAGGGCAAACGCACCCTGCTCAGGGTGTGTGCCCTTGCTTACCTCTGCACACCAAGGACAATGCTTCAGGCCTTGGCATCACTCACTACTCACTTCATTAAGGTCTCTTCACAAATCATCGTCATGAGAAGCTCTTTCCTGACCACTCTGGTCTAAAATAGAGACTTTTGAAACTCCCAGGAACTTTGTTGCTGCACGTTGTTATATTAAAATGAGATTTTATTCTTTTGCCTGTTTATTATACAACCCCACCATCAAAATATACACTTCAGGAAGGTAGGAATTGTATCTGGATTGTTTATTGTTATACCCCTGGTTCCTAGCATAATGCTGGAACTCTCCATGTGCCAGTGAATGAATATATGTAGAATAAACAAACAATTAAGTTTTATTAATAAGTCAACAGAGTTGAGTTAATAAAAGAATATTAGTTTTACTTTAAAGTAGTTCAGTGTTTTTTAAAGTATCACTATAGTTTGCATGACTTTGGCTATAACTTTCTTTTTTTCTGAATGACTCTCATTCTTAAGACAGTTCTAATCAGTGGCTAAGATTACCATGGTGTGACTCACACTGTGTACATTAGTGTTCATTGCTATACCCACAAGACATATACTTAACAAAACAATCTGAATTCATCAAGGACAGCCTTTACTTTTAATTCTTTACTTTTACTGTGAGCCTAATTTCTCTACTGAATTTAAGATACTTGGCTATTATGTTTCTAATTCCAAGGTGCTCTAAAGTGATTCCATGTGATTTCTCGCTTCCCAGGCAATATTGGTAGATACAATCAACTTATCTAATTACAGAAAGTGGATATTATGCAAATTTAGCATAGAATTAGGAATTTTAAAAACATAAGAATGGAGATAAGCAAGAAATAACTTTAGTATTCTATCATTTTTTTATTTAGTAAACATACAATTTACAGTAAGGAATTTTAAAAATTATTGCCTCATGTAAAATAATGGGAAAGTATATGTAATAAAGTCATTTGGGGACTAATGCTAGGACTATTTTAATCTCTTAAACTGGGTATTATTATTTTGGTTGTGAATTTCATTTTGGAACATTCTCAGTCATTAAGCACATATGGTTAAGTATCTCCTTTTGGACAGATAAGTTAACTTTTAGAGAGAGGCATCTTCTGAAAAACATTTTACAAGTATTTATTCCTAACTGAAATTTTGTTTACATGACAGGATAAAGTCCAAGAACAAAAATTGAGTGACACCTTCAAAATGGTGACTATTGTCCAAGCTTCATCACACACCTTGAACTTGAATGTCTGGTAAAAAATGAAACTTGAGAAATGTTAAAATTCCTCAATTACATTGGAAAATTTCAAGATCACCTTGCTTTATAAGTTTCGTTTTAAGGACCCATGCAATGAGATTATTTAGTCTTCAACTCAGCAGTGAACAACACATTGTAGCCTGGAAACTAATTCTAAAGTATTTGGCCTGATTGTCTCCAAGTTCAGTCAGCTTATCTCCCCCTGTCTGACTCACCACAATTGAGAAACTTCAGCAGGCAATTATGGCTCACAGACCTGCAGTAGTTTCCACCAACCAAGAATTTTCCAAGCTGCAAGGCCACATGAGGCCAGAACATTCACTAATCACTGAAAGATACTGTCAACATAATCCTAATTATTCAGCTACATCATGAAACAGCAATTTCAGTTTTCCTGATATATGCATGGTGCAGAACTTAGGAAATTAGAACCTTGGAATATAAGAAATTCAATCAGTGTTTAAATCTCCTCTACCTCCTACCCACTATATACTTATCTAGGGTCAACATTTACCACAATCTTATATTTGGCAGAGGAATGGACAAAAACAAACAAATTGTTTTCCACATAGATATACCAGAAAAGTAATTTACAGTAACAGCTATCATTTGTAGAAGCTTATTCTGAGCCATACACAGGCCTTGGGCACTTTGATTGTATGACTTTATCCCTCACAACAGTCCTCCGAAGACTCGTAAGTTCCATTATACAACGTTTGGTTTTCAGTTTTGTTGGGTTTTGTTTGCTTGTTTGTTCTTGTCCGTGATATAGTAACATCCCCAATAATGTCTACTGGTAAAGTTTTTCTGATCATTCCTTCTCTCTTCCTTTTTACAAAAGTGCTCAAACATCCTCCATAAAACCTTCATGACCTTCCAGCCTGAACTAACACTGATGTTGAACAATTACAGCTTTCACTGGCTGTATTATTCAATTGTGATGTTGTGACACACTGCCTGATTATCATTTTCTGTTGTATTAAACCATTTTTAAGCTCTTACTTTATGCCATGTGCTATGGTAGGTGCTGAGGATATATTAATGAGCAGAAGGATTCTACTTTTTCCCTCTTATTACCGCAATGGTATGATAAAGGGCTACCTAGAAGGCAGAAAAATTGAATAAACAATAACAGTGAAACATGAAGTGCAATTAGAGTATTAGAAAGGTTGCCTAATGTAGTCTCAGATAATCATGAATATTTCTCTGACACTAATAACTTTAATAATATTCTGGGTTCTTTGTTATTATTTTGTTGTTATTGCTATTGTTTTGAGACAGGGTCTCACTCTGTCACCCAGGCTGGAGTGCAGTCTCTCTATCACAGCTCACTGAAGCCCTGACCTCCCAGGTTCGAGCTATTCTCCCACCTCAGCCTTCTGAGTAGCTGGGACTAGAGGCTTCTGCCATCATGCCCGGCTAATATTTAACATTTTTTAGAGACAGGGTTCTGCCAAGTTTCCCAGGCTGGTCTCAAACTTCTCCACCCGCCTCAGCTTCCAGAGTTCTGGGATTACATGTGTGAGGCACCACACCTGGACTCCTAATGATATTTGGATTAGGCCTCAGCTTTTCCACCTGATCTTTCAGAAATTCAACTTTCACATGATTACATTTTCCCAAAGACAGTTTCCTATGTTCATCTACATTTCTTTTATATCCAATTTAAATTTAAAACATTTTCTTCACAAATCCCTTTTGCTGTTTTTCAAAAGAAGATTTTGCCAACATTTCCATCTTCATCAAATAAGACTTCTAGTTTAGTGCAGAATCTATAGTTGTTACTCTACCTTTTAAACCAGAGAAGTCAACTAATATTTTAATTTACAGACAAATTAGTGACATTTAGTAGTAGAAGAATTAATGGTATTTGACAGTTTTGAACATAATAATGTTTTATTTATTTAATTTTGAGTCAGGGTCTGGATCTGTCACCCAGGCTAGAGTTCAGTGGTGCAATCTCAGCTCACTGCAACCTCCACCTCCTAGGTTCAAGCCATCCTCCCACCTCGTCCTCCTGTGTAGCTGGGACTATAGGCCTGCACCACCACGCCCAGCTGATTTTTGTATTTTTTATTGAGATGGGCTTTCATCATGTTCCCTGCCTGGCCTCAAACTCTCGAGCTCAAACAATCTGAACACCGCAGACTCCCAATGTGCTAGGATTACCTGAGCCACTGTGCCCAGCCCAGACAACTATTTTAAAATAAGCTATAAGTTATCAAGACAAATGATATTTCTTTCTTATAATCAAACTAATTGTACAGGGAACAATGAGAGAGAGGAGAAAAAAAAACAATTTGATCAAATCGCTTTCTTACAAACTCTTTGTGGAAAGAAAAGATGAATGACGAAAGAAAAAGCTGAACAAGAATGAAAAGGAAAAATTTTGTATAGAATTGGGGATTCATTTGATGAAAACTTGTATAGCCTAACATCATTTTGTGATGTTAGTTATGTGCTGTCTGCTTGCAAAACATAGGCAACCAAATCAACAGCCATTTTATAGATGTGACTCCTTGTGATGACTCACTAAAAATTTTAAAAGCTAACCAGTGTGGCTAAGTGATGCATACCCCAAATCAGCTTTCAGCTGCTAAACTGTTCTTATAATATTAATGTGTCTCTGGTTTCCACAATTTATTCTCATTACTACTTTGATTCTCTCTCTCTCATTTTTTATCATTTACTCCTTTGAACTAATCAAAAATTAGCAAATGTTTCAGAGCTTATAAATGTAAAAATTGAAGTCACTATTTCCTGCCCCCATCATACATATGGAAAGATAATCTTATCCTGGAATGGTTCAGATGATAGAAGAAATATGTAGGTGGGAAGGGAACAAGATGCAACACCACTTTCTTCTTTGTCTTTGTGGTTACAAAGAAGACTGGGAACTGGGCCTTCCCATGCCCTGTATGACCTGTTGTCAGGGCAACAGGATGTGTGGGGAGCCCTGGCCTTTCTAGTGCCTGTTTCCAGGGTAACAGGATATGAACCATCTTCTTTTATGCAACTATGCAGTTTCCCTGCTTTACTCTGTGCTTCTCTCCCATTTGGTGGGAAATTACATTCATTCACAGAAATCTAAGAGCAATACGAGTTCGGTACACAGCTGCTTAAAGAGCATGTATTGGAAGAAATATTGTATGTGGACACATGCCATTGATGGTGTTGCTGCTGAAAATAATATGTAGATGAATTTTATTGGACTGTCTAAAAAGAAAGACCTCAATGTTTATTTTCGCAAGCTCTAAAGTATTTACTAATTGGTGATTAGTTCAAAGAAATAAATGATAGGAAGTGATAAGAAAGAAGTAAGCAGAGTGATACATAGAGAAAAAAAAACCTAGAAACCAGAGAAGAATTGTGTGAAAAATTCAGAGGCTAAGAGATGACTGTAGGTACATATCAATTAGCTTTTATTATGCAACAAACCACCCCACAACTTACTGGCCAATAGCAATAAACATTTATTGTTTTCTCACAGTTTTGAGAAAGTTGGGTAGTCCTCACTCACATGTCTAGTGGTTGACTGGTTTAGAGAGGTCTCAGCTGAGTAATTCATATCTGCCCCACATGCCTATCCTCCAGTAGGCCTCACAAGCCTTCTTCACCTGCTAGTTTGAGGGCTCCAGAGGGCTAAACTCCAGTGCACAAGCCCTTTCTAAGACTTTAATCATGTCACATTGCTAAGGTGAGGTAAAAACAAGGTGTATGACCAAAAGTAGGTATGAGAGAGATTATTTAAGAGAATGGATGCAGGAAGTCATGCATAAATTGGGCAATTACTACAATAGTAAACAACAACATGGAAGAATTTCTGGAAGATAAATAAATAATACCTTTGTAAAACTCAAGATATTGAAGAAGAGATTTGCAAGGAAATGAAGTATCAAATGGCCACACATAAAGATGCTTGTTCATACTGCAACCAGTGGGAAGTACAGGAAATTTTTCAAGGTCTAAAAGTTATAAAGGAACTCCGTATTCCATATACTATCCATCTCTAAGTGCAATCTAAGAAAGCTTGAGAGAAATACTGTATAGTTTCAGTTCTGTTTGAAAAGTAAAGCAGAATAAACTATATTAAGATTATTTTTCTAAAATAAACATAAAAGAGAAAGACTACTCATTTTACTTCAGGGAAGAGCATTCTTATATGCTTAAATTTTGTCAAAAGAAGAAGAGAGTAGTAGCTTAAGCAAAAATAAAATACCTAGTTTTAATGGTTAGAATTCTTGAATTTATTTTTATTGGTTAAAAAAAAAATTCTTCTGAAATGGACACCCAGACCTCATTACTTTGCAGGGTTTTCTTTCTTGTTTAGAGTACCAAAGGCCCAATACGTTACAGTGATTCTGCAAAGGTCCAAGCTCTAGGGTGGTAAAAGAGTTTAAAAAATGTCAAATTCCCTTGCGGATATTAGCTAGGATCATTGTTTAAATAAATTGATTTAAAAGGTAACGGTAGCCCATGTCCTAGGGCAGAGAGACAAAACTGGGGGGTTTCTGACATCTAAGCCATATGCCACATGATAACTCCCTTTGGTATTCAGCTTTGAGTAGGCAAAACTAGGCAAACAGATGACCAGACTGTGGAAAAATCAAAACAAGAGAACAGCTTTTAATTCCTGAAATGTTAGGTTTTATAGTGAGCCTTGAGTATTAAGTAGAATTACCTAAGTCAGTGTTCAATGGAGTAAGTATTGGCCTTGGAATCTGGCCCTCCCCTTCCTAACTGTGAAATAGTGGCCAAGTAATATAATATCTTGGAGGCTCAATTTCCTCATCAGAAAGACTGGAAATAATTGTGCTGAGCCATACAGATAAAAGTAAAATCTTTCAGGAAGTATCAGGCAGAAAACAATTATAAAGCATGGTTACTACTATGATTCAATTTTGAAGAGATTTTTAAACCATTTAAGGTAGTCAGAAATGTGATTGATACCAAAGTTGTTCAGCTTTTTCTTATCTTGCTCCAAATACAGCTTATTTTGTACCAGCTCTTAGAAAGTCCAGTTTTAAGTGGACCAGAATCAGTACACTATTGTTTTTCTAATAAGTTCATTTTTATTTTCTTTTAAATTATCTAGGATTTATTTTACAAGAATCCCTCGAACATCCATACTTATGCAGAGTTTAGTTAATGTTGACCTCAGGTTTCTTCTCCTGGAGACTCTGGTGCTTAGAGATTTTACTTTTTTTTTTCATGACTCATTATAAACTTATTTGAATAACTATAAATATTAAAAATTTGCCTACCAAAAAGTATCTGCATGACAAAGCTTTTTCTGGGCCTATTTAGTAAAAGTCCATGTTTTAAAATATTTTATAACATATAAAATAAAATTTGATCTTCTTAAAAAGCTTCAAGAAAGTATAGCTGAAAGCAGAAACCAAAAGGGTCATAATGTTTTATATATAACCCTCCAATGAGCTATTATTGTTACGACTTCCTTAACTATAGTCATTCATGCCTAAAACTTGCTCAGACTGTATACGTGAATAATATGATTCTCATGAGGCTTTAACACTGTCATCTATTTAACAATGGTAAGTAAGAGTTTCTTTCATATCCAAAAGGCCTAAAGCACAGTCCTCTACCAGATGATAATCACATATTACATTTGACTAGCTAACTGAAATATGTTAAATGACAAAATCTGATAACATAATGGAAATACAGCATTTTCTAACATGAATCAGCAAAGGATGGATATGGAACATGAAGCAATTACCTAGAAGTCAAGTCTGTTGTGAATCAGACCCAGGTTGTAAAAAGGAAAGGCATAAAGAATGATTTTCAAGCCAGAGTGACTCAGGAAAATAAGTCTAGCCCTGAGATATACATGATTATAGAGACATAAAATCCACTAGAAGGCTACCTCAAGATGTTGACCTAAGGATGCCATCAAGACAATTCTTCTATCAGTGAAACTCTCAAAGCTCACTTCTCCTCAGTTCTCTCTATTCATATAACCCTAGCTCCTGCTCTAGGAAAACACAAATCCTCAAGTATAATGATTCTGGTGAACAGAAACCTGGGGATCCCTTACGAGAATACTTTCAATGAGCTAAGAGAAAGTCTTCTTTCTGCATCTTGAAAACTCCACTCTGTACAGTGATTCTAGTAAGAAAAGTACATGAAAAATATATAGAATTATGTTTCCACACTTAATATTAGCAATTATAATGATAAAAGCTAGGATTTCTTGATTTCTGGACACTCTTCTAAATAATTATGTCTTGATTTAATTAATTCTCTCAACACCTAGAAATAGGTAGTGATATTATTTCCATATACAGGTAAGAAAATTGAGGAATTGAAAAATCAATCAAGGGGCAAGGAACCAAGATGGCCAACTAGATATAGCCAGGAAAAGCTTCTCCCACCAAGAGACCAGACCATCAAGAAGTCCAGCACACTCCAAGCAGATCTTCAGAAGAAAGCATTGAGATTGGACAGAGGAAACAGACCCTGAACTAAAGGGAAAAGAGGTTGTGAACGCTGCATAGGATTGCCAAGCACCAGAACTCATTTGTGGCCCAGAGCAGCTTCAGGGGACCGGGTGAATAAAAGAGGTGTAGAGTGGCCCACTCTCACCACAGACCTCCAGAATCCTAGCTGCAGGAGACCCCATGACACATACTGACTTTTGAGCTGGCAGGGAGAGCTGCTTGGAAAGTTGGTAGGGTTGGGACTTAAGCTGGCACACAGCCCAGAGGGTTCAGTGTGGGAACAGCTACAGTGAAGCACAGCTAGGGATGCCCATCCCCCAAGGCTTGCCATGCTCCTATAGCAGGCTCTGGCTTGTGTTGACTGTTAGATCTAGACAGAACAGAATTATTTTTCCCATGGGACAGAACCAATTGAATCTGAGAGTCCCCTTGTTTGCCAGCCACTCCCCAGAGCCCCTGCCTGGCCATACCCACTTGCAGTGTGCAACCACAGATACTGAACTGGGGTGCTTCCCAGTGGCCACCACCATAGCTCCTTCACCAGCAGACCTTGTCTGAGAATCAGAGAGCTTCTGAAGATGGGCTCCTACCAGTTCACACCCACCTACAGCATCCCCTACCACCTTACCATCTGATGTGCACAAATGTGTCCTGCAGCTGCCAAAACATACATACATGGATCTCACTGCCCCACCACCACCAGTGCACAAGGAGATACCACCACTGCTGCTGCCAGTGCTTGTGTGCAGACCTCCTCACACCACCATCCCATTGCCAATGGTGAATGTGCATACAGAGCCCGCCACCTCACCACTACCCCAGCACCACCATTGCACATGTGCACATACAAACTTTACTGCTACAACCCCAATAAAGTACTTTTTCCAGCACCTTTCTCCCCATCAGAGTTTTGTTGCCAGTGAATTGTGAACATCTCAACTCCTCCAGTGCACCAGGTGCTTAACCTCAAGGAGCCATAAAACAAAGTCATGGGCTAGGTCCCAGCCCCCAGTGTTACAGCATCCAGCCCAGGAGTGCCGAGCTGAGACTTGGGCCCCTCAGACAATCCAAAAACAAAGCCAGTCAACTCAATGCACCGTATACCACAGTCAAATCCTCAAGTGCATAAAAGAATATAAAAGCAAAAACCCCATCCACAGGACAGCAACTTCAAAGATTAAAGGAATATCAGCCTGCACAGATAGGAAAGAAACAATGCAAGAATTCTGGCAACTCACAAATGTAGAATGTCTTTTACCTCCAAATGACCATAACAGCTACCCAGCAATGCTATTTTTTGTTTTGTTTTGTTTTTGTTTTTGTATTTTTACCAGATTGAAATGGTTGAAATGACAGACAGAGTTCAGAATCTGGATGGCATGAAAAATCATTGAGATTCAAGAGAAACTTGAAACCCAATCAAGGAATCTAAGAAATCTAGTAAAATTATTCAAGAGCTGAGAGACAAAATAGCCATTTTAAAAAAGAACCAAACTGTTCTGATAGTATTGAAAAGCTCACTACAAGAATATCATAATACAAAAACAAGTATAAATAGCAGAATAGACCAAAGTGAGGGAAGAGACTCACAGCTCGAAGACTGATTCCTTGAATCAACTCAGTGAGACAAAAATAATGAAAAAAAACAATTTTTTTAATGAATGAGATCTCTGAGAAATATGAGATTATTTAAAAACCATGCCCATAACTTAATGGCACCCCTGAAAGAGAGGGTGAGAGAGAAAGCCACTTGGAAAACGTATTTGAAAATATTGTTCACAAAAATTTTCCCAACATCACTAGAAAGATTGACATTCAAATTAAGGAAATTAGAAAAAGTATTTCACCCCCGTGATATACTATACAAGATGACCATCCCTGAGACACACAGTCCTCAGATTGTCAAAGGTCAATGTGAAAGAAAAAATATTAAAGGCAGCTAGAGAGAAAAGGCAAGCTGCCTACAAAGAGAACTCCCTCAGGCTAACAGCAGACCTTTCAGCAAAAACCCTATAAGCCAGAAGAGATTGGGGACCTGTATTCAGCATCCTTACAGAAAAAATTCCAACCAAGAATTTCATATCCAGCCAAACTAAGCTTCATATTCTCTAAGCAAATGGTAAGAGAATTTGTTACCACCACACCTGTCTTACAAGAGGTCCTTAAGGGAATGATAAACATAGAAACAAAGACTATTACCAGCCACCACAAAAATGCATTTAAGTACATAGACCATTGACACTATAAAGCCTGTACACAATCAAGTCTCTATAACAACCAGTTAACATGACCAGATCAAATTTGTGCATATCTATGTTAACCTTGAAGGTAAACAGGCTAAACACCCCACTTATAAAGCACAAAGAGGCAAGCTGGGTAAAGAAGCAAGACCCAATTGTATGCTGTCTTGATTCAAGAGACTCATCTCACATGTGCTGACAATCATAGGCTCAAAATAAAGAGATGGAGTAAGATCTATTAAGCAAACAAAAAACAAAAAGAGCAGAGATTGCTATTCCTAATTCAGACAAGACAGAAATTAAGCTAACAATGACCAAAAAGGACAAAGAAGGACATGACATAATGATAAATGTTTCAATTCAATATGAAGACTTAACTTTTCTAAATACATATGCACCCAACACTGGAGCACTAGGATTCGTAAAACAAATGCTTAGAGACCTACAAAAAAAACTTAGATAACAACAATAATAGTATAAGACTGTAACGCCCCATTGACAGCACTAGACAGATCATTGAGGCAGAAAACTAACAAAAATATTCAGTACTTAAACTCAACACTTAACCAAATGACCTAACAGACATCTACAGAACTCTCCAACCCCCCCAAAAAAAGAGAATATACAATCTTATCTGCACATGGCAACTATTATAAAATCAATCACATGGTCAGCCATAAAGCAATTCTCAATAAATTTTAAAAAGCTGAAATCATACCTACCACACTCTCATACTATAATGCAATTAAAATAGAAATCAATAGCAAGAAAATCTCAAAACCACACAATTACATGGAAATTAAACAGTCTGTTGCTGAATGACTTTTAGGTGAACAATGAAATTAAGGCAGAAATCAAGAAATACTTAGAAACTAATGAAAAAAAAGATATAAAATGCTAGAATCTCTGGAACAAAGCTAAAGTAGTATTAAGAGAAAATGTTATAGCACTAAACACCCCCATCAAAAAGTTTAGAAAGATCTCAAATTAACAACCAATATCATACCTACAGTTAGCACAAAAATATGAGCAAATCAACCCCAAAGCTAGCAGGAAAACAAATAACCAAAATCAGAGCTGAAGGGAATGAAACTGAGATGTGAAGTAAAACTGTGCAAAAAATCAACAAAACCAAAAGTTGGTGTTTTGAAAGAATAAATAATGTTGATAGACTGATAACTAGTCTAATAAAAAAAAAAGGAAAATCCAAATAAACACAATCAAAAATGACAAAGTGAACATTACCACCAACTGCATAGAAATACAAAAAACCCTCAGGGACTATTACCAACACCTCTCTGCACACAAACCAGAAAGCATAGAAGAAATGGATAAATTCCTGGGAACATACAACTTCTTAAGACTGAAGCGAGACAAAATTTAAACCCTGAACAATCTCTAAAATTGAATCAGTAATAAAAAACCTACCAACCAGAAAAAAGTCCTGGATCAGATGGATTCATAGCCAAATTCTACCAAAAGTACAAAGAAGAGCTAATGCCAATCCTACATCCTACTGAAACTATTTCAAAAAATTGAGGAGGAGGAACTCCTCCCTATTTCATACAATGAGGCCTGCGTCATTCTGATACCAAAACATGGCAGAAACACACACACACAAAAGAAAACTTTAGAGCAAGATTCCTGATGAACATACATGCAAAAGTCCTTAACAAAATGCTAACAAACCTAATCCAGCAGCACATCAAAAACCTAATCCACGATGATCAAGTAGGTTTTATTCCTGGATTGCAAAATTGATTGAATGTATGCAAATCAACAAATGTGATTCATGACATAAACAGAACTAAAAACAAAACCACATAATCAACTCAATAGATGCAAAAAAGGCTTTCAATAAAATTCAACATTTCTTCATGTTAGAAACCTTCAACAAACTAGGCATCTAAAGAAAATACCTCAAAATAATAAAAGACACCTATGAAAAACACAGGCAACAACATACTAAATGGGCAAAAGCGGGAAGCATTCCCCTTGAGAAGTGGAACAAGACAAGGATGCTCAGTCTTACCACTCCTATTCAACATAGTACTGGAAGACCTAGCCAGAGTGACCAGGCAACAGAAAGAAATAAAAGACATCCAAATAGGAAGACAGAAAGTCCAACCATATCTCTTCACAGATATATAATTCTGTATCTAGAAAACCCTACAATCTCTGCCCAAAGGGTCCTAGATCTGATAAACAACTTCAGCAAAATTTCAGGATACAAAATCAATGTAAAAAAATAAGTAACATATTTTTTTGAGATGAAGTCTCACTCTGTTGCCCAGGCTGGAGTGCAGTGGTGCGATCTCAGCTCACTGCAACCTCCGCCTCCCAGGTTCAAGTGATTCTCCTGCCTGAGCCTCCCGAGTAACTGGGACTACAGGCACATACCACCACGCCCGGCTAATTTTTTGTGTTTTTAGTAGAGACAAGGTTTCACCATGTTGGCCAGGATGGTCTCAATCTCCTGACCTCATGATCCACCTGCCTCAGGCTCCCAAAGTGCTGGGATTACAGGCATGAGCCACTGCGTCCAGCCAATAAGTAGCATTTCTATATACCAGTAACATCCAAGCTGAGAGCCAAATCGGGAATGCAATCCCATTCACAATAGCCAGAAAAAGAATAAAATACCTAGGAATACTACTAACCAGTGAAGTAAAGAATTAGAAAACAATGTTTAAAGAAATCAGAGAAGACACAAATAAATGAAAAAACATTCTATGCTTATAGGTAGGAAGAATCAACATTGTTAAAATGTCCATACTGCCTAAAGCAATTTACAGATTCAATGTTATCCCTATCAAACTATCAATGAAATGTTTCATAGAATTAGAAAACACTATTTTAGAATTCATACAGAATCAAAAGAGAGTGTGAATAGTCAAAGCAATTCTAAGCAAAAAGAACAAAGCCAGAGGCAGCACTCTACCCAGCTTCAAACTATGCTACAAAGCTACAACCAAAACAGCATGATACTGGTACAAAAATGGACACATAGACCCATGGAACAGAATAGAAAACCCAAAAATAAAGTTATAACCATCTGATCTCTAACAAAGTCAACAATAACAAACAATGAGGAAAGGACTCCCTATTCAATAAACAATGCTGAGATAACTGGCTAGTCATATGCAGAATACTGAAACTGGACCCCTTCTTTTCGCCATATATAAAAATCAACTTGAGATGGAGTAAAGACTTAAACGTAAAATCTAAACTATAAAATCCCTAGAAGGAAACCTAGGAAAGGCCACTCTGGACATAGACCCTGGCAAAGATTTCATGAGGAAGACTTCAAAACCAATTGCAACAAAAACACAAATTGACAGGTGGAATCTAATTAAACTAAAGAGCTTCTGCACAGCAAAAGAAACTGAATAAACAGAAGAAAGTTTATTTTGTTCTAAAGGTGTGCAGTTCTGAGTGTTAAGTTGAATTCAAAGGAATTCTGATTTCTTTAGCTACACATCCAAACCATGTTATTCCATGCAAGTTTAATCTGCAATAAGCTGATATTTTTATTTTCATCTATGGAACTCCTAAACCTATCTCTCACTTAATTCTAAACTTGGGCAGGAATCAGGGGTATCATTCATTAGCACTTCCTCTCACTCTAGCATCTTATGAGGTAGGTATCAGTTTTGTCCATGTCTCAGCTGAAAAATAACCTAAAAGAAGTCATCCTTGAATATCCGAACTGCCTTCCCCAAATAACTTGATCACATCACCTAGTGCATTTTCTTCTGGTCACTTTCTTACTCCATATTAACTTGCTTTTTATAATTCACTATTTTGTTGTCTCCTGTACTGGAACATAAGCTTCTGTGACTAACATTGTACCTGACAGAGTATACAATCAGAGTATATTTATTGAATTAGTGAATGAGTGACCAATTCAATTAATGGATTTTACATATAAGAAAAGTGAAGTTTAGAGAAACTAATAACTTTTCCATGGACACTCAGCTAAAAAGCAGGTGGTATTGTAGTATTAGAAAATAATCTAATTAACTCTAAGTTCAATTTCTAAGCTACCTAATCTGTAAGGTATTCCACCTTAACAATGTTAATTCTATAAACTATAACATAATGCTATGTAGGACTGTATATTAAGACTATGTCTACACATCAAAATGGATTTTCATGAAGTGGTTTTATTTGTTATGATTATGTTTAAAATAAGTATCTTAAGTTAGTAATGCACCTAGTATCTGGTAGAACATGGGTTTAAACATAGATCTGCCTAGCTCTAATGCTCTTATTTATTTGCTTCCAAAATGAAAAAAATGACATTCTCAAAATGTTTACTCAAAAGACAGCAGAAAAGGATTTACAATGGTGCTCCTTAAAATTGAATTCCCAGACTTGGGGTAAGCAGACTCATCATCCTTAAATCATTATGTTAAGTTATGATTATGATTAAAAGACAGATTTTAAAAAACTGATTTGCCTGATTAATCCATCAGAACAGTAACATACTCAACAATGTACAGAGTTATCAATTTCCACGAAAAATCACATTCTCTTTTGACATTTGAAACGAATCCAGTGAATACCCTCAATCCCAGAGCTTGGTGAGGAAACCGGTGTTTTGGACATGCAAGTCAGGGTTAGATGGAGGTACAATGAATTGTTTAATGGCTAAGGGTAAAGAGTAATTGAGTCCAATGTGTCATAGAGTGAGGCAGGGCTTCACCACTAGAGATTGTGTGTGTGTGTGTGTGTGTGTATGCATGCGCGCACATGCGTGTGTTGGGAGGGGATAGCAATGGTCATGTTGATGTGTTCTTCTGGTATAGGAGGCATGTTTTTTATTACTACTGTAACAAATTTATCACAAACTCAGCGGCTTGAAATAAATAAATTATCTTTAGTTCTGTAGCTCAGAAATCTGGTGCAAATTTCACTGAGCTCTAGTGGCAGCACGACTGCATTCCTTCTGGAAGCTCTAGGCAGAATCTGTTTTATCACCTTTTCAAGTTTGTAGAGGTTGCCCTTGGCTCATGGCCCACTTCCACCATCTTCAATAGTAGCATAGACAAGTTAGCCTTTGTCACTCCCTCTGACTTTCTCTTCTGCCTCTCTCTTCCACTTTTTGAGCCTTTGTGATTGGCCAAGCATGGTGGCCTGCAATCCTAGAACTTCAGGAGGCTGAGACCAGGGGATCACTTGATCCCAGGCATTCAAGCCCAGCCTGGGCAACATGGCAAAAGCCCATCTCTACTAGAAGTATAAAAAACTAGCCAGGAGTCCTAACTGTAGTCCTAGCTACCTGGGGTGCTGAGGTCAGAGGATCATCTGAGCCCAGGAAGTCAAGGCTGCAGTGACCAGAGATCGCACCACTGCACCAGAGTGAAATCCTGTCTGTAAAAAAAGAAAAAGAAATGAAAAGAAAAGAAAAGAAAGAAGAGAGGAAGGGAGGAGGGAGGAAGTGAGGGAGGGAGGGAAAAAGGAAAGAAAGAGAAAGGGAAGGAAGGAAGGAGGAAGGAAGAAGGAAGGAAGGAAGGAAGGAAGGAAGGAAGGAAGGAAGGAAGGAAGGAAGGAAGGAAGGAAGGAAGGAAGGAAAAAATGAATGCTTATGATTATTCTGGACTCACCTGGATAATCCAGGATAATTAATCTCCCTATTTTAAAGTCAGCTGATTAGCCCTTTAACTCCATCGACTCCTTTAATTCTCCTTTTCAATTAAAGTAACATATCCTTAGGTTCAGGGGATTAAGACACAGACAATTCTGGAGGGTGATAAATCTGCTTACCCCAAGCCTGGAAATTCAATTTTAAGGAGCACCACTATAGATCCTTTGCTGGTGTCATCTTAGTAAGCATATTGAGAATGTCATCTTTTTTGTTTTGGAAGCAAGATAAATAAAAGCATTAGAGCTAGGCAGATCTGTTTAAACCCATGTTCTATCAGATACTAGCTGAATAACTAACTTAAGATACTTATCTTTTTAAGAACACTGGTGGGGAGTAAGAATACATATGTGTTATATCTGCACAATTCTAACAACTAGTAGATAATAAAGCAAACATTATTTCCTTCCATTTCTCCATCTTTATTCCAGCTGTGAATCTATCTCCAATCCTCCCATCTGTTAGTTCCTCCCATTAGTTCCTATTTTGACAGCCTGGCTGATCTAATTTTTTCGTTAAAGCCAGTATAAGTTTTAGAATTTTATTCATTGTTGATTTAAAATATTAATTGCCTTATCTCCTATGTGCTAAATACTGTGCTAATGTGCTGGAATCCAAGAGCTAATCCAATTAAGGGAGCATAGCTCTAGCACCCAGAAGCTGTGGTTGAATAGGGAAGGTGGATGTTGTTATGAGAAGAGAAATTCAGGACTAATCTAGTATGGAAGGTCAGGGAGAATTTCCTTTGCAAGTGAAATTTAAGCAGCAATCTTTGAGCATTTTTTAATAGGGTATCTATCAGCATTTTGAATGGGACAGCTCTTCCTGATAAGGAAGTACCCTGAGCTCTGTAGGACATTTAGCCTACCTGGACCCTGCTGCCCACTAAATGCGGAAACACCTTGCCATCACTGAACCACCAGAAACTTTCCCACACAACTCCAAAAGCTTCGTAGAGAACAAGAGCAACTCTGGCTGAAAGAGGAAAATGAAGGAATAGTTTCCTCCTGAAGAGAGAACAAAATAAGTAAAGGCAGAGGCGTGGTAAGTAATATTTCTTATGGGTGACCTTTGGTCTGATTAGAAGTGTCACAGAAGGAGAGGCATCAGAGGAGACTCCAAAGATCAAGCTGGTACAAAGTGACCCCATGAAGGATGCAAAGCTTTAAAGATGCTTAAGCAGAAGAGTAAAAGGATCAAATTTGCATCTTATACATAACGCAGCTTCATCCTAAAGTACGGTTCCAATGTGGAAATAGTTCCCTACAACTTCACAGGTTTTCACTGAATTTTCTACCTAAAAAAATGCTCATTTTCAGTTTTCTGAAAATGCTGTCACCTCTTAGATTGAATTCTTATCACAATGTCACCAACTGGAAAGAGCAACACCAATGTTTTTTAAATATGTTTAATTTTTTAATAAAATCCACAGTTGTGGAACTCTTAGTATGTTTAAAGAAAAAAAACAGTACATGACACAAAAAGGCATTTATCTTTTAAATGGAAAACAATATAATGTGTAAGTGAAATTACTATAAAATCTTCAACTTTCCACATGGGAATCAATGAAATTAACAATCTTTGAAAGACTATCGATATGTTTTCTTAGTATGTAGAAAGAAGTCTAGGTCCCAGATTCATAAGAAACTTCTGAATCAGAAATTTCATTTGGTGTTGAGATGGCATAATAGGAAGTGTTTTCCAACCCAAAACAGTTGATAGTTTATGGCCAAGTATATAATTCTTTTTAAATCTGATTTATGAAAGACCTGATGCCACAGTTACTTGCTCATATTTCTACCATCACAGATGATGAGTTATAGTGTAGAATAAATTGCTATACTGAGTCACAAATTTGTGGTTGAAAATGAAAAAAGCTAAATAAAAAGATTGTTTAAATATAAGAAGAAAATTAATAGACTAATGCATAGAAGTCTACATCAGAATGGGAGTAAAACACTGTTTCACCTTTGTTGTCACAAAGAAAAAGAGATTTCTTGGCACATAACTTTATATAGTGTGTCAAATATATAAAATAAGTTAGAAGGCGCTCAATAAAAGAAAACAATGGTAGAGAAGCATTGATATTTTAAATTAGTTACCAATGTTTCCACATGTGTTCCAAAATTGAAAAATTATTTTTATGGACCCAAAAGACTCTCTAGAATGTTATGTTACATATAGCAATGCCTAGAAGAGATTTTCTCTATATATCTACATATAATGGTTCATGATTTCTATATTTAAGGCATAATTGAATAAACATTATTTTACTTTCACCTTTGTCTCTATTTTTATTTATCCTTAAAATCTACCTACTAAGTGCAATTAAAAACAGAATATATTGCCAAAATAAGTCAATGTATTTGTAAAGTTAAATACAGTAAAAGATTTAAAAAATCACTTTCTAAACAAATATCTAAAAGTTGTGAGTCTATTTTAACAAAAATAAGAAAACTGTTGCACAATTGTTTGATAGTTTTAATGAGTAGCATGATTTTAATTGCCAAAACTTAAGTGTAGAATTCTAGGACTAGCAATTTTGATAAGCTAAAATTCTGTTTGAATCAATATTGCATTTTTAATAGGCAAGACAATTTCAGCAATGGAATAGGGAGTCCCTCATATCACTGCTTTGAATGCAAACTATTCAAAAGACCATAATTAAACAATTTGGTTGTCATTAGTCATGAAGATTTTGGATTTAGAGTTTCTTGCTTTGACAACTCTAAGCCTGGAACACTGAAAATGTGTTAAGTCAAAGTACAAGTTAAAGTGATAGTACCAAAATGCAATTTCTTCTTTACTCAATGCAAAAGTAATCATTTTAGTCAGTTAGCTAAAGTTTTAAAAATAAAGAAAGAAACTTAGTTAATGGCTATTTAGTGGCTCAATGTAAACACAACTCAAAATTAATTTTGCATGTACATATTTTAGCATATCCTTTTTCTCAATTCATGAAGATCTACTGTTGAATGACTCTATCACCCCTTTCCGAAATAAAATGACAGATTGATATTTGAGATCAACTGATACAGTGAGTCAATAACTTTGCCCTAAAGTATTAAATAAACAAAAAAGCATTTTCCAAATTTCTTAAAGATATATGCAGAAATCCACCACCATACACCTTTATACATTCAAGTAACTACAGGAAACTAGAACAAATACAAATAAAACAAAATAAGCAAAACATCCTTCTAAGGAGAAGAAAATCTAAAATAGGTTGTAATGAGAGACATAATTTTCCTGGTACAGATGTTCATCCACTCATTAGGTTAAAACATAAATCATCTAATGACTGCTAATGTTTAATTTGCATTTATGCTAATTAATTTTGAGAGCTGTTATTTGCTTTGATAGGATTACTTGTTCCCCTAGAGAACGACCTCACCAAAAGCTGTAATTTCTAAATCTTCAGTGGATCTTGGAAACAGATTTCTCTAGTTCATCCAAATAATGTAAAGATGGCTTCCTTTTTAAAAGTTATTCTCTGCTAAACGTTCTTTGCATTATTGTGCTCTTACTAGTGCATGGTAAAGCCATGTGTTACTTCAAGAAGTAAGAAAATGTACAGACAGTAATATTTAAATACATAAACATCATTAAATACATTCAAATGGAGGAAAGTAGAAGGAATTTTTACCTCTAAACAAAGTTTGATGTAATTTTCTTTAAAAAAAATCAATACAGGGACATCAAATTTACTCAGATACTGAATTTTATAAAATAGTGTGTAAACAGAGCATTAGAGATATAAATCTTAGAAAATATCTATTTTGCATAGTGTAGGATTCTTTCAGCTGTTATTATAGAAAAGCAAATATATTAATATTTTCATTTGTGATCTGCAAATATACCCAATGGCCTATAAACTTCTTATTCATATTTCACATATTCACCCAAATGTTAAATCTGATTTTTAAATTATGACAATTAAGATAAAGCATATATACAATGTGGTGCTGAAACACTAAACAGGAACTAGTAGCATACACTGAAAAATGTAAAGGTGTAAATATCAAGGTGAATAGCATTGCAATTAAAGTTAGACATAGGTAATTACATCCCATCCTTGACATAGATGCATAATTCTCAACCTTTTTTACTAAGGGCTATTATGTACTATGGACTACTCTGTACTCTTAAGAGAAGTGAACTGTGAACTGATTAATTTAAAACCAAAAGTCTCCAATAAGTTTGATATGCTGTTAATATTTTTCCATGTAAACATTTTTTCTTATAGAAATATCATTTAAGCAAAAAGAATAATCACAAGGAAGTATAATTATTTATTATCATATTAATCTTCTCATTATTTTTCAAAATCTAATCACAGAGAAAGAAGTACCAGCCTTATTTCTCTCTCTGCTTACCTGAAGGAAATTTTATTTGGGGCAGTATCCCAGCAAACAGCTTTCTTAGTTACCTTTCTGCATATCTGAGCCATATATCTAAACAGCACACAGAATTCATAAAAGAAACCATGTAGTATGACAGTAATGTGACTTCTCCAGAAGTTACCTTACTTTAATAAAATGTGCAAGTACAAAAAACCATTTGCCCTTCAATAAGTTGCCACTGAGATAGACATATTTTATTTTTCAAGAGAAAATCTTTCTAAAGGAAACTAGTCCACAAAGGCGGATAGCACCAACAATTAGTCATGTTAATAGTCAAGTCCTTCAGGGGCAAATAAAAAGCAAAGAGCATACTCACATTCCTTTCAGGCGCTGCCACATTTTTTCAGTCTGTTCTCCTATGAGATACTTAAAAGTGGTGTTTTCCAGTTCTTCAATTTCTGTAACACGAGACCCCATGATGATGTTCCTAAGACAATACAGTTACAGTCAGTTTCAGCATCTAGAACAAGCATTCCTCAGTCCACTACAAATCTTACACACTTATACAGTAGCCTCTCTTATCTATCAACAGTGCTGATGTGCAAAGCTGAGGGAAGACTCCGCCAGATTTGCTATTGACTTTGACAAGGCATATATCCACTGCTCACCACCTCACCACCCTCCTCAAGCAGACAGCAGTTTAAACAGATGCTCTGACCTCACAAGAACAATCCGTACATGTGAGCCTGCTACTGTATTACTGACCGACTGAGTACTTGAGCTGTCCCCAAAAGCAGCTCATCTGTTACCGTTCTGTGCACTGAAGCACATCAGAATTCCTACAGTTTACGAGCTCTATTATACACAAGAGAAACGTGAATGACTTTCGCGCTCCAGAAGAAGCTGCATTCCTCTCTACCAACAGAACGAGGGCAGGATGTAATAAGGAAACAGATGGCAGGAGCCAGTATCAGCAGCACCACCCTGAGAAAAAAAGTGCCTGTTTAAATGCCAACGTTTTTGTCTCTAAATTGATCTGAAACTAACACTTAAAATACATCATGATCTAACAATAAATGCAATAAATATTAATGACAACAAAGAGAAAATAACATACAGATCCATACAGAAGAAAGAACACAGCTCCACAGGTTGTTTTTGTAAGAATATATACATCAACTGATGCTGTAATCATGCTTATTCACCTTCTCCTAGCAACTTCACACAGTAGGTAACAGCCAATTTAACCAGTGGAAAATACAGCAGCTGCACACAGCCTGCTCCATGAATCCTTCGGGATTAAAAAATAAATACAATGAAAAGACTGTAAATGCGTGCGTGTGTGTGTGTGTGTGTGTGTGTGTGTGTTTTGAAGGAAAAGGGAATAGGTGTGTAGGTGTGTGTGTGTGTTTATGAGAGAGAGGAGAAATGAAAAAGAGAGAAATTGATGCTTTGCTGCTTGTGCATTTTTGAAGAAAAATGAGAAAGTGGACATAAAAGGAATCAGAACTGAGTCGTCTGCCAAGCTCTCAACACATGGCGAGCTTTCTTTGAAACAAGCACAGACCTTAAGTATGAGCACCATAACAGCTCTTGCTATCTGCAAGCTGCTATGGAAAATATACTTATAAGCAATATTTCTTCTTGTTTGTTTGAAAACCCAGATGTAGTTTTATTTCTCCTTGCAAGAAAACTAGCCTGTTACTATGAGTTTTAAGGTAGTGATATTCAAAGATAGGTAATAACATCCAATATTTGTTGAATGTTTCTGATGTTTTAGACAATATTCTCAATACCTACTACATATTACCTTTTTTAATTCTTACAAGAAGCCCATGAAATAGGCAATACTCCTGTTCAGCAGTTGAGAAAACTGAGAAACAGAGGCATTCTCCAGATTTAAAGCCAATCCTTAAAAATGGGAACTATTATTAACAAGAAGTCTTCCAATATAAAATTACTATGTCTCTCGAAATGACACTAATGATATCTAGTAGTCATAGTGTGTATGTAAAAAGTACCTTTGCAAAATGTTATAGAAAATGCCTTCTGATTTGCAAATTAGTTAAATCAAGAGAAGCTTTTGTTTTCCTTTGTCAGGCAAGATATTTCCAGAATTCAATCTGAATGTAATGTCTTTAGCTAGCAGACAGTTTTGTGAAATTAAAACTTCATTCCTATAAGCATTTACCAGAGTTGTCAGAAATAAGTTACTTTTTGCTCTGAAAGTACCAAGTTTACCCTCACTGTGCCTTCATTTGTAATCCTAGCTACATTCATTAAATAAACTCTTACCTGGTATTTCTTTAATGAAATAGTCAACAAACATCTATATTCTGCTTTCAAAGAAATAATGCAACCAAAAATCTCCATAGAAAACAAGCACTCTTATCATTATTATTTTATGAATCAAGATACCGAAGTCCTTGAGGCAATACAGATGATTTTCTAAATATGACATGAAATGTCAAGTCCTCACATTGGCCAGCTTACCAATAACACTGCAAGGTAAATAAAGAATGAGAACTATTCTATTTAAGTATGTGTCAAAGAATCTTGTTTCATCACTACAATCCATTTGCCCTTTGCTTTCACTATGTAACTTCTATCACGCATTAATATTTAAGACCTCAAGGTATACTAATTCAGTCACTTACTACAAAAAAAAATCCTTAATCATTTTGTTAAATGTTTCATAAAATAAAATTTTGAATAAAAAAATAGATAAAACAGTTAATTATTTAAATCCTTGACCAACATAATCTTCATCCTTAGGAAGTATCAAAAAGTTACTTCTGTTAATAGAGCAAATTCAAATCATTTTTTTTTTGCTAGTTTATAACTAATGTCTGCAAGATGTATTAATAAAATGAAAATAAATCACGTTAAAAAAGAATGTAACTTAGAGAATAGTGTAACATTTTCAAATCAATATATTGAAAAAATTGAGATTGCATTCATAAATTTAAACTACATCAAAAAATTATGAAATGAAAAATAAAAATAAGATGACAAGAAACGATTCTTAGAATTTAAAATATATTTGCCAAAACAAAACATTCAACATTCAAAATTATTCAATATAATTTCTACAAGGGAAAATTGAGAAAATACTCATGAAAATACAGTAAAAATTGATCGAATTTGTATGTTCCTCGTCTCTCATAGTTTCCATTTATTTTGCTTTAACAAATTTACAGTCAGGTAAATTATCTCTAATAGAATAAGTAGTTCCTTCATTCCTGTTTACCTAATATTTTATTAGAAATGGTAATAAAACCACATAAAATGAATTTAGTATCTATTAATGCCAAGATGTAATATAACATATACTCTAGATCTAGACTACCTGGGTTTGAATCTTTATTCTTTCACTGAAAGTATTATATAATTTTTTTTACAAGTTGCAATTTTTTGTTTATTTCTGCATGTATAAAATGAGCTAATATAACATCTCATAGTGTTCATGTATTAAATGAGTTAATACAGGTAAAGAAATTAAAACAGTATCTGGCACATCATAATTGCTTAATAATTATTTATTCTCATTATTATTAATAATATTACATAATTTTTCTCCTTTTGATTATAGTATAATTATTCAATATATTTTAGTGACAATTATTTCCCAAATTATTTGTAGTTATTTTTATTCATTGCTGGTGTTCTTTATGTTTAGAAACTACATCCCTATTTATAAGCAAAATAATTCTAAATATTTGTGTCACTAGGTTTATTGGTTTTCATATTATGGTTATATTGGCTGATATAGTTTGGATCTGTGTCCCCACACAAATCTCATATTAATGTAAGCCCCAGTTCTGGAGGTTGGGCCTGGTGGGAGGTAATTGGATCATGAGGGTGATTTCTAATGGTTTAGCACCATCCTCCTGCTCCAGCCATGTAAGACGTGCCTATTTCCCCTTCACCTTCCACCAAGATTGAAAGTTTCCTGAGGTCTCCGTAGAAGTAGCTATGCTTCCTTTACAGCCTGCAGAACCATGCCAATTACATCTCTTTACTTTGTAAATTACTCAGTCTCAGGTATTTCTTTATAGCATTGCAAGAATGACTAACACATTGGCACCCAGTAATTAATGGTAAAGAAAGTAATTTTAATTCTTTAGCCAGTAAGCTATCACTCAATTTCAAAAATTAATGATGACACATTCAGAAACACCAAATTCAGAAAGCATACCATTCAAATACTCTTTAAAAATAATTACATGAGTTAATATACCTGAAAGAAAAAAAGTAATTCATGAGTAAAATCAGAAACATATACCTAACCTAGCAATAGAAATTCATAAACAAAATCCCAAATTGACATCTGTGAAGAAAGGCTAGGAAAAAATAAGTTCAAATGAGAACAAGAAATCATAGGGATCAAAAAAGATAGCTTCAAAAAAAAGTGGGATTAAATTCATTAAGAATATTTAAAAACTAGAAATACTGTTTTATTGATAATAAAAGTACATTATTTTCTCATTGACAAAAAATAATTTAGAAAATATATTAATTTCTGAACAATATGGCAACTAAAGTACTCTTAAAACTTCCAGACCAAAAATAATTTTAAAATATTGGAAAAATTCTAATAAATAGTATTTTGAATACACAGCTGAACCTAAATAAAATGAAGTTCAAAATTAACAGGGACCAAAAAAATAGAATTGTAAGAATATTTATCAAACATAGTAATCTACAGCCTTGTATTTTGATCAGTATATAGGAAACAGTAAATAAGGGTTTGAGTCTGTACAGTATGAAGACTTGAAACTAACGTTTTCCCAGAAAGATAGAAACCATAAAAGGCTTCTATGTGGACAAGAAAGTGTAAGTGTGGCAAGAGGTATCTGAAAAAATTTTCTCTTTCAGCTTAGTCTCTAGGAGAGAAAAAACAAAATAAAAGCATTCTTTGATAGATGTTAACAATGGATCTGCCGTCTGTGAATTTGATTAAACTTAACACCACCAGCTTTGTCGGAGAAACAGCAAAACTTAAAGTGATCCTGAGTTAGTGGTATCCAAGGTTACCTAAAATAAGAAAAGCAAATTGCTTTGGAGGAATGAATCTTCAAACACACCTCTTAAAATTCTTCAGATAAATCTAGTCAAATACGAGCTTACAATTCAAAATTATAAAACATATAGTTAATCAAGTTATCACTAGTGAGAGTTACTAGACAAAAAAATAATAGAACCACAACTTTAAGGGCCTTAGGTATTATAATTACCTAATAAGTTAAAATAGTGTTCAAACTCTATATAAATAGAAAAGACTCAAAACACAACCAATGAAAGACATTCTATTTTTTAAAGGACCATTCAGATTGAGAAAGGAAGTAAAAATAAATTTTTTCAATCAAAAAAAGAACCATTGAAATTATATATTCAATGTACAAAGTGAGAGCAGAAAGAGAGTTAGCTAATAAGAAAAATCTGAAGAGGCCAGGAGCAGTGGGTCATGCCCATAAACCCAGCATGTTAGGAGGCCAAGGCAGGCAGATCATCTGAGCTCAGGAGTTCACACCTGGGCAACATGGTAAAATCCCCTCTCTACAAAAAAAAAAAATATATATATATATACACACACACACACACACACACACACACACACACACACGATCCAGGCATGGTAGAGTGTGCCTGTTGTCCTCACTACTTGGGGGACTGAGGTGGGAGGATCACTTGAGCCCAGGAGTCGAGGCCCCTGCAAAATGTGTGGAATTTTGCACTTGAGGGAGATGATTTAGGGTATTTGGTGGAAGAAGTGTCTAAGCAGCAAAGGATTCAAGAGGTGATTTGAGTGCTGTTAAAAGCATTTAAAAGGAAAACAGAGCATAAAAATTGGGAAAATTTGCAGCCTGTGGATGCAATAGAAAGGAAAAGCCCATTTTCTGAGGAGAAACTCAAACTGGCTACAGAAATTTGCATAAGTAATGAGGAGCCAAATGATAATCACCAAGACAATAGGGAAAATGCCTCCACAGCATGTCAGAGATGGTGGCACCCCTCCCATCACAAGCCTGGAGATCTAGGAAGAAAAGTGGTTTTGTGAGCCAGTCCCAGGCACCCCTTGCTGTGTGCAGCCTGGGGACTTGGTGCCCTGCATCCCAGCCACTCTAGCCATGGCTAAAGGGGCCAAGGTACAGCTTGGGCCATGGCTTCAGAGGATGCAAGTCCCAAGCTTTGTCAGCTTCCAACTGGTGTTGAGCCTGCAAGTGCACAGAAGTCAAGACTTGAGGTTTGGGAACCTTTGCCAGGATTTCAGAGGATGTATGGAGACATCTGGATTTCCAGGCAGACGTTTGCTGCAGGGGTGGGGCCTTCATGGAGAAACTCTTGTTAGGGCAATGTGGAAGGGAAATGTAGGGTTGAAGCCTCCACACAGAGTCGCCACTTGAACAATACCTAGTGGTGTTATGAGAAGAAGGCCACCATCCTCCAGACCCCAAAATGGTAGATCTGCAAACAGTTTACACCATTCACTTGGGAAAGCCACAGACACTGAATATCAGCACATGAAAGTAGCCAGAAGGGAGGCTGTACCCTGCAAAGCCACAAGGGCAAAGTTTCCAAAGACCATGAGAGTCCACCTCTTATATCAGAGCTGTATGTGAGACATGGAGTTAAAGTAGATCATTTTGGAGCTTTAAGATTTTACTGTTCCACTGGATTTCGAACTTGCATGGGGCCTGTAGCTCCTTTGTTTGGCCAATTTCTCCCATTTGGAGCAGCTATGTTTACCCTGTTCCCATACCCCGATCCTATCTACAAAGTAACTAACTTGCCTTTGATTTTACAGGCTCATAGGCAGAAGAGACTTACCTTGTTTCACATGAGACTTTGGACTGTGGACTTTTGAGTTAATGCTGAAATGAGTTGAGACTTTGGGACACTGTTGAGAAGGCATAATTAATTTTGAAAAGTGAGGACATGAGGTTTGGGAGAGGCCGGGGGCAGAATGATATGATTTGGCTGTGTCTCCACCCAAATCTCATTTTGAATTGTAACTCCCATAATTCCCACATGTTGTGGGAGGGACCAGTGGGAGATAATTGAATCATGGGAGCTCTTTTCCTCATACTGTTCTCATGGTAGTGAATAAGTCTCAAGAGATCTGATTGTTTTATAAGCCTTTCATTTGGCTCTCATTCTCTCTTGACTACCATCATATAAGATGTGGCTCTATTCCCACCATGACTGTGAGGCCTCCCTAGTCATGTGGAACTGTGAGTCCATGAAACCTCTTTTTCTTCATAAATTACCCAGTCTTGGGTATATCTTTATCAGCAGCATGAAAACAAACTAACACAATCTCTTTGTATTTTCAGAAGTGTAAAATGATTGAATACAGAAGCAGAAAAATATGAAGAGGAAGCAGTTAAGACTATTCCAGAATTGATGAAAAACAAGAAAATTCAAATTTGGGAAGCAAAACACATTGTAAATTCTTACTAAAAAGAAATCCAGGCTTCTACTTCTAAACAAGATTGAGTAATTAGGATGGTATAAATCAGCCAGAAAGCAGACAAAATACATTGTTTTCAAGCCATTAGCCATCAGGCAACAAGGGACAGTATCTTTAAGAGATAAGGAAAAAAAAACCAAAACAGAGTAAACTGTATAGTTTCCCCAGATAAGCACCTTTGAGATAAATTTCAAACTACAGTAAAGGTAATGGGACCCCAGATGAAAAGAATAAAGAAAGCATGGGAAAAAAAACTCAAAGAAATAATGAATAACAGCTTTCCAAATTTAGCAAGAGGCATAAACCTAGAGACTCAGAATGAGTGGATTCCAAACAGGGTAAACCCAAATAAATCCACACCAAGACATACTATAGTCAAGATTCTGAAAACTAAAGTCAAGGGAAAAATCTTGAAAGCAGTGAGAGAAAATATCTTACCTCTAGAGGAAAAAAAAACAAAAACATTTACCTGTAGAGAAAAATCAATGGATTTTTCATCAGAAACCATAGAGGACAGAAAGACGTGGCACAACTTTTCTCAAGTACAACAAAAAAAGATCTGTCAAACTTGAAATCTATATTCAGTGAAAATATCCTTCAGAAATGAAGGTGAAACTAAAACAATCACAGATAAAGAAAAGCTAATACAATTTGTCACCAAAATACCTTCCTGAAAAGAATAGCTAATGGAAATTCTCCAAACAGAAAATAATAAAATGAAACTTGGAACATCAGGAAAAAAAGAAAAAGCATAGCAAGCAAAAATACAGGTAAATATCATAGCCTTTCTTCATTTCCTGAGTTTTATAAATTCTGTTTAAAAGTTGAAGCAAAAATTATATCATCTGATGTGGTTCTAAGTGTATACAGTGAAATATATGAAATTATTATAAGTGGAAGAAAGTAAAGGGACATAAATAAGGTGAGCATTCTACACTTTTCTCAAACTGATAAAATAATAACATATCAGTAGATTATAACAAGCTATGCACAGATAATATGATATCTAAAGCAACTGCTAAAAATAGATATTTAAACAAATACACTTAAATATAGATATAGATAAATCAAAATAAAATTCTACAAAAAAAAGTGCTCAAGTAACCCATAGGAGACAAGAAAAAGAAAACGGAAACAAAAAGCAGAAGAAAATGAAAGAAAGCAAAAATAAGGACCTAAATCCTAACATGTCACCACCTAAAAGAAAAAAAAAATCCTAACATGTCGATAATTACATTAAATATAAATGATTTTAATGCTGGTATATAAGAAAAGCACTTCAAATGTAAAAACTCAAATGAATTAAAAGCAAAAGGTAGTAAAACTATATACCATAATAATTCTAAGCAAATGAACACTGGAGTCATTATAGGAATATCAGAAAATGTAGATTTTAAAGCAAAAATTATTAAAAGAAAGAAAGGCATATCCTAATGATAAAGAGTTTAAATTCATTATGAAGATATAAAAATCCCAAATGTTTATGCATATAAAAATAAAGTTTCAAAACACATAAAGCAAAAATAATACATAAAAGAGATTTCATGTATTCTATAAGATTTTCACGTATTGTTCATGTATTTTCTTTCTTCTATAAGGGGAGATAAACAAAATCACAATAATAGTCATATATATCAAATATTGGCTATTCATTACTTTATAACTAATAGGGCAAATAAAAGGAAAAACAGTAATGGTATAAAAGACCTGAACAATGCTATTAACAGACTTAAACTAATTGACTTTTATTCCCTCTGCCCAACAACAACAATACATACCTTCTTTAAAAGTACACAATGGATATTTGCCAAAAGAAACCATATTCTGGGCCATAAAACAAGTCTCAATAAATTCTTTTGAATTCAAAGGATACACATCATACAAAGTATATTCTCTGACCCCAGTGAAATTAAATCAGAACTCATTGAGAGAAAAAACTTTGGAAAATTCCCAAATACTTGGAAACAAATTAATACACTTTGAAATAATCTATGGATTCAAAAAGAAACCAAGGAATAAATTAAAAATTATTTTGAACTGAATGAAGATGAAAATCTATCAAAATCTGTGAGATGTACTAAAGCAGTATGTACAAGGAAATTTGATAGCACTGTATATCCATATTAGAAATAAAGATATATCAATGACCTTAGGATTCATATTAAGAAACTGGAGCAGATACGCAAATTTAAAATAAAATTTAAAAAATCAGGAAACCAATATCAGAGCAGAAATCAAATAAAATAGAAAACAGAAAAACAGTAGAGATGATCAATGAAATAAAAATCAAAACATTAATAAATAAAATTAGTATACCTTATTTATGAATAAATACAACAATATAGTATGAACTGTGACAGTTCTGAGGCTTCACAATTCTTTTATTTATTTTTGTTGTTGTTGTTAATCAATGAGAGCGTCTTATGTTACTTAGGTTGGCCTTGAACTCATAGCCTCGCCTCTTCAAGCACCAGGACAACTGGCCAGAGCCACTGCAGCTCCCCAGTTTCACAATACAAGCTTAACTGTGATAGTTCTGAGGTTTCACAATTCTTAGAAGCTATCAAGTTAGCCTGCAACATTTTTCTGAATGCTAGTAGAAAACACTCCTGAGTCAGAGATAAAGAACAACATCTATTACTCACTTCAAAAGCAGTAACCAGAGTATCAGCATTTTTGTGGAATTTCTCTGAGCTCCAATCCCCTCAAAGTGACACAAAACAGCCAGGTAATACCTACACACCCAGCTACTTGTGCTTCAGGAGAGAAATCGTGAGCTTGGGAACCTGAACCTTTTATAATGGGCAGTAGGCATTCCAGATCTTTGTTCCAGTGGGAAACATTAGCATTACTATTCTAGACAGTCAGTATGTCTGTCATTTGCTTCAGAGGAAGACTAAAATTCTCCAAAAAAGTGGATTAAGAAAATTAAGTTCAATGCATGTAACATAACCCACAGAGTTTTTATACCTAAATTCTGTAAAAAATTCCTAGAAACCCATAAAATAAATACAGACAAATTAGTAGAAAAAATGGATAAAATTATAAACAAGAAACTCACTAGCCAGGCGCAGTGGTTCATACCTGTAATCCCAGCACTTTGGAAGGCCGAGGCAGGCAGATCACGAGGTCAGGAGTTCAAGACCAGCCTGGCCAATATAGTGAAACCCTGTCTTTACTAAAAGTACAAAAAAGAAAAAAAATCACTGGGCATGGTGGCTTCCAAGTGGCTTGTAATCCCAGCGACTTGGAAGGATGAGGCAAGTAGAATCACTTGAACCTGGGAGGCAGAGGTCACAGCGAGCCAAGATTGCACCACTGCACTCCAGTCCAGGTGACAGTGCAAGACTCCATCTCAAAAAAAAAAAAAAAGTCACTGACGCAGAAACAGAAATGGACAATAGATTACTAGTATTCAGTGAAATTTTAAGGTGACTAACCACACCTGGATATACCCTTTTATATATAATAATTTTGGTGAAAAATTTATCTGGCAATAGCAGACACTGTAAGGATGTGGGGGCCTAGAAGGCTTATTCCTGGTTAGTAGTGGCAAAATCATTTTAGAAAGCAATTTATCAATATCTAGAAACACTGAAAATGTGCAGACTCTAAAACATTTTCCTACATGTAGAAATGAGACAAAATAATATAGCAGATTTCAAATAATGTCATTTTGTTTAACTTCCGTTCATTAGAACGTTGATGAAAAAAAATTGATTCCCTGTTAGGTCCACTGTCTGTGTGCAGTTTGCACATTCTTCCTATGTCTACATGGATTTTATCCAGCTATTCCAATTTTCCCCCCACAAAGATTTACATGTTAGGTAAACTGGCATGTCTCAATTGTCCCTGTGTGATGGAGTGTGTGAGCGAGTGTACCCTATGATGGAAGGGCATCCTATCCAGGCCTTGTTCCCGCCTTACCCCTGAACTACCAGATAGGCTCCTGCAATTTGGGACCCTGAACTGGAATAAGCTCTGAAAAACAAATGAGTGGATGAATGTAAGTTATGATAAAATAAAAATGTGTAGAGTAGATGATAATCATACAAATGCATGACAATAAATGACAAGGTACGAAAGTGCTCAGTAAGCCCACCCTATTTGTTATTGTTTGTGTTTTAATTTTGTGGTGATAGGAAGTGCTACTTACAATTTTTGCTTTGAAAACACATTCCTTGATTAAACCCAGCACCACAAGACCCTGTCACTCGCTGATTCACCAAAACTAAGGTAAGTCATTATCTTATTTTTGTTAATGTTTCTAAAATGTATATATAGCTCATACTGTATTTCAGTGTTGCATAGTGGAAGTGTTTAGGGTCTGTGCTGAGAAGTTTAGTGATGTTTTAATGACCAGAAGTATGCCACAGGAACTAAACTCCTTTTTATGTCAATTCGCCCAAGCTAAAACTGGTTTCATTATATTTCCTTTCAATTAAAATCACACTTTCCAAGGACCTGTCAATGATATTAAGTGAGGACTTGTACTTACAGTATTGTTTGCCAAAGGAAAGAAAAGAAAGAGAAAAGAGAGAGAGAGAGAACACCTACATAACTTTCCATTAACTGATAAATGAATAAATGCTGGTGAATTCACAAAAATGGGGAATTACCTGACAGTGAAAATGTGTAACCTGCAGTTAAAAAAAAAACTACATACATAATGAAGCACATGAAAATAATTTTGCATAAAATACAAGTCCAGTAGAAATTTAAACAGTATAATGGCATTTATTTATTTACTAATTAGAAAATACATATGTAGTAAGATGAAATTTTTAAAATGATAATCATCAAACTCTAATGGTAACATCTGAAGAGAGAGGAGAATGCTATTGAGGTGAAATATGTCAGGCATTTCAACTATTTCTGAAAGTGTTTCTTAAGCAGGGTGTGAATATGCAGGTGCACAGATACTATCTTTGGTATTTATGAAATATTTAATTTAAAATTTGTTTTAGAAAAAAATTTCTGAACAAAAAGCCATGAATATATTATTAACCAAACTAAAACATAAAATAAAGTAATTGACATCATATAAGAAAAATAAACTCCAGATACTCTTGTTGACTGAGACATTTTCCTTTGAGTGGACTTGTTTCAAAAACACAGAATTAAATTTCTTAGGTCTCTACCTAAGAGACATGAAAACATATATCTACACAATATCTACACACAAATATTAATAGCAGAATTATTCATAACAGCCAAAAAAAATGGAAATGACCCAGATGCCCATCAATTGGTTGAAAAACAAAATGTGATGGATCCAAAAATGGAATAGTACTCAATGGTAAAAAGGTATTGAATACTGATGCATAGCACAACATGTACAAATATTAACACCATTTTGGTAAAAAAAAATTTTTTTTAAAGGATACAAAAGTATATTTAGAAGAAATAAGTTCTAGTGTTCTGTAATGCTGGAGGATGACTATAATCAACATTAATGTATTGCATAGTTTCAAAAAGCTAAAAGAAGTATATTAAATATACCCAATACAAAGAAATGATCAATGTTTGATATAATGAATATGCTAATTACCCTGAGGTAGAGTCCACACTCTGTGTATCATAACATCACTATGTATCCCATAAATATGTACAATTATTGTATCAATTTAAGAATGTTTAAACTTTTTAAATTAAAAACTATATAATTTTTATATTCAAAAATTATAAAAAGCCAGAAACAAGAGATCACCTATTATATGATTCCAATTATATAAAATGCACAAAAGGCAAATCTATAGAATCATGAAGTAGATTAGTGGTTTCCAGGGCTGGGGATAGGAAAGGGGATTAACTGTAAATGGACATAAGAATCTTACTGGGGTGATGAAACTGTGAAAATGTTCTAAAACTGAATTGTGAAGATAATTGCACCACCTGGTATGTTCACTAAAAACCTTTGAATTATATACTTAAAATCATTGAATTTTACAGTATATAAATTACACCTCAATAAAGTTGTTCAAAGGCAAAGAAGAGGCCACACACAGCTCAGGCCTGTAATCCCAGCACTTTGGGAGGCCAAAGCTGGTGGATCATTTGAGGTCAGGGGTTCGGGACCAGTCTGGCCAACATGCGAATCCTCATCTCTACTAAAATACAAAAATTAGGCCGGGCACGGTGGCTCACGCCTATAATCACAGCACTTTGGGAGGCCGAGGCAGGTGGATCACGAGGTCAAGAGATCGAGACCATCCTGATCAACAAGGTGAAACCCCATCTCTACTAAAAATACAAAAATTAGCTGGGAGTGGTGGCACGTGCCTGTAGTTCCAGCTACTCGGGAAGCTGACGCAGGAGAATTGCTTGAACCCAGAAGGCGGAGGTTGCGGTAAGCCGAGATCGTGCCATTGCACTCCAGTCTGGGTGACAACTGCGAAACTCCATCTCAAAAAAAAAAAAAAAAAAAAAATAACTGGGCATGGTGGCACATGCCTGTAATCCAGCTATTTGGCAGGCTGAGGTAGGAGGATCGCTTGAGTCCCAGGAGGTGGAGATTGCAATGAGATGAGATCACACCACTGCACTCCAGCCTGGGTGACAGAGTGGGGAAAAAAAAAGCAAAAGAAAGAATTACATTTTTTTCAATGGATTTCAAATATGCAGCATGTTCTACTGATATATCAATAACTTTTACATAATCATAATATTATCAATTCCTGTTTGATAATCTTCTGAATCTTAATAAAAGTGATGGAATAGCTGCCAAATAATGGGAGAAAAGTGAGGAGGAGAAGTGGAGGGAAGTTTATGAGCACTGACATTCTCAGCTCATATTGTGAAAATTAAGTTACTGTCTAAAGATGAAAAATCAAGTTATAGAGACTTAAAGTTGAAAAATCAAGATGTAGAAGTTTAAGTATAATAGATTAGAATCATTATCAATAGATATAGAAGTTTATGTATAATAGATTATAATCATTATAAATAGATACAGAAGTTTAAGTATAATAGATTAGAATCGTTATCAATGGAATATCAAAAAACAATAATTCGACTTAAAAAAAAATAGAAGGAGAGGACCACAAGTTTCTGGTCTTTCCGAATTTAGAGACATCATGTAAAGTTTAGCATTGATAGATCAAGGTACCAAAATCTGAGCTCCATGATATGGATTGGATCACCAGATGAAATAAAAATGAAAATAACTGAAGAGGTAAAACTCTTTCTTTTTGTGCACTTTTCTAGATATCTTTATTTATATAATTGAGACCATCTGCATGTGTATTTTATGGTTTTACTCATTTAATATGATATCAACAGCAACATTTTATAGTTTTTCTCACTATAAAATACATAATATTGTAGGGAAGTTGAAACTATACCAAAAAAATGCAAAGTAAAAAATGAAAGTTACTCACAGCCCCTGAGAGGAAATAACAACTACAAATTAGATTATGCTATAGAGGTATATAAAAGTATATACTTCTTTATCTTTAAAACTGTATTATGCATATTTTCCCATTCCCTTAACTTTTCTTCAAAACTGTACATCTAATGGCATCATAGTATACCATTGTTTGGTTGTACCATGATTTAGCCAACTCCCGTTTTTCTCCAATTTTCTTTTATTATAAAGAATTCTCTAATGAATAGTGCTTTTCTGCATCTCTATTTCTTAAAAACAAATTTGCACAGAAAATACATTGTGTCAAGGATTATAAATCTAGTAAAAGATCCTTAACTTTTACTCCAATTTATCTCCTAATTTGCAATGTCTGAACATTCAAGTTTCAGAGGACACAAACTAATAATAAATATTAAATTTTTTCTTTCAAATTAGTTACCAGTTTGATAAACCAAAAAGTCTTTAATTTAAATTTATTACTAGTGAGAATTAATGTTTGGGTTTTTGTTTTTTTTTTTTTGTTTGTACTGCTTTAAAAAAAAATACCTGCTGCAGTTTTTGGTCTTTTTTTCTTTCCTAGGGTTCACAAGTTCTATTATTGATTTGTAAATATTATTTTATATTAATTACTTATATTAATTTGTGGTCTATCATGTATGATGCAATTACCTTTTTTCCTTATCTTTTGTAATTCCATTTTTATTAAGTGTTTGATGTTACACCTAACTTTTTATGTAGTCAAATCTGTCCAATTCTTCTCTGTGTTTCTGCTATTGCTCTTTTGCCTTACAGGTTTTTCCTAAGTCAATATCCAATATTTATTGACCCAAGTTTTATTCTAATTTACATGCAGCTTTATGTTGTTTACTTAATGCTCTATTTTACATGAAATTTACCTGTGTTTCAATGAAAAACTCACATCTAACTATTTTTTTTTCACAGTGGTCCAGAACAATTTACTAAAATTTTCCCGCTGCCTTCATTGGTTTGAATTGTGGCCTTTATCAAACGGTATTTTCTTATATATAAGTACTGTATTTGTCCCTGAAGCACCCATACTATTTTACTGCCCTATCAGTCTATTCTTATGTAAATCCTACAGTTTTAGTAATAACGTTTTGATGCATTTTAAATTACATTTAATAGATATTATTTTAAAGTGCTTTGTCCAGGCATACATTATCTGTTAATCTCACATTAATATTACTTTCATTTTATAGATGAGGAATAGTGAACTCAAAGAGATTAAGTCCCCTCCCTGTCTAGTACAAGACAGAGTTAGGATTTAAACCTGGACATGTCTAATTCCAAAGCCTGTACTCTTAAATACTTTATTTGCCTTTACTTATTCCTTTATATCTTGTCATCAGTCCCAAGTATTTTATCTTTTATTGCTATTATGCTTTCTTATTTTTCCATTATGTCTACTAATCATTGCTCTTTATAAGAAAGCTAGTGGTATTTTTATGTTATTTTCTATCCAACTAACATCGAATTTGATTTTTAATTAATTATCTTGGAGTTTTAGTTAGATGATCCTTCTGTCAGCTGTGAAAAATGATCTTTAGCCTTCTCTTTTGCAAAGTCTTTTAAATCTATGTATATTTGATGGTGGTAAATAATTAATTTCTCAACCATTGTACTAAACTGTGAATAGTTAGATTGTTCTCAGCTGGATTGAGAAATCACCCATTTCTCTGTTCCTCTGATTGTCATGTGCTTGAGGTTTATTATTAAGAGGGCAACCTTAATGCATATCCCCATGTTTGTGTCACAGAATACTACACTGTGCATTATGGAAAATGGGTTTTAAATGAACATTCCTTGGCTTTAGAAAATTATCATTGTTTCACTAAAGATCCAAGGAATATTTCTTCCCTTATGGTTATAAACAGTCTACCTTAAAAGAAGCAGAAATTTAGGCACACTAAAAATGGTAAAGTGAACAGTACAAAATGGTGAGTAGGGTCACTGTACCACACAGTTCATCTTCACTGATATAGCGTGAGCTACATTAAGGTAGTTGTATGGCTGTGACTAACATACTATTTACAATGTTATAATCTGTGCATATGAGCAGACTACGATCTAAACACATTTCTCAACTTTTGTCATTTGCATCAACTGAGAACTCAGGAAGTATGATGCTGTTTAAAAGCTACAGTTTTTCCAAATGTTATACAGGAAGGATGTATTTTCTTTTTTCTACTGAGGCACATGTCATAAAAACCAATTCATGTTTAGGAAAATTTTAGTATATTCTATTCTCTTGTGTTTCTGGAACAGTTTATAGAAATTTATAAAACTTTCTTCCATCTCTAAAACACTAGTTTTCATAATACTTCTATTGCTTCATAGATCATTAATTCAGGAAATACTTATTCATTCAGCAGCAGAAAGTGTTGAGTGCCTACCATATGATCTATGTAGCAAACCCTGATTGATCAGCAGTAAAGAAGTCTGTAAAAGTCTTGCTTTTATAGGGCTTACATTCTAATGGTAGAAACAGACAATAAATAGAGCAAAGTCTGCACTGAAGACAGAAAAAGGAATGTGGAAGATTATATTTTCCAAACATGGAGAATATATTTATATATACCATTACACATGTTCTTCTTACATTGTCACTTTCCCCTCCTTTCTTGAAGCTGGCTTAACCTTCGTAACTGCCTGTGCAGCAGAAGTAACATTCACTGACTTTCCAAGACTATATCATAAATGGTATGGCTTCTACGTGGCTAACTCTCTCCCTCAGGACATTTGCATTTGGAGCCTCGAGCCACCATGTAAGAATTCTGATTATCCTGAAGTCACCATGCTGGAGAGTCCTTATAGAGTAAGATGACTAAGGAGACCCAGGTGTTCTAATCCCCAGCTTTTTTAGTCTTCCTAAACCAGGTGGCAAACAGGTAAGTGAAGGCTAAGAGATTATCTTAGTCACAGGTACTGCATGAATGCAATATTTTAAAACACCTGGAGCCAGAACCACTTAGCTGAACCATTTTCAAATTCCTGACCTCACAGAAACTGTGAGAAATAATAATTATTGCTATTTTAAGCAAGTAAGCTTTGGTGTAATGGCTTACACAGTCATAACAATTGGAAGAAGCAGGGTAAAGGAATATTGAGGGATATGAAGAGGTTAGATTTTACGTTGATATTGAAGGTAGGCTTCTCTAAGGTTTTAAAATTTGAGCAGAGAAAGAAAATATGGTACACATACACCATAAAATACTATGCAGTCATAAAAAGGAATGAGTTCATATCCTCTGCAAGGACATGGATGAAGTGGAAACCATCATTCTCAGCAAACTAACACAGGAACTGAAAACCAAACACCACATGTTCTCATGTTCTCACTCATAAGTGGGAGTTGAACAACGAGAACATATGGACACAGGGAGGGAAATATCACACACTGGAGCCTGTTGTGGGATAGGGGACCGGGAGAAGGATAGCATGAGGAGGAATACCTAATGTAGATGATGGGTTGATGGGTGCAGCAAACCACCATGGCCCATGTATACATATGTAACAAACCTGCACATTCTGCACATGTATCCCAGAACTTAAAGTATAATTAAAAAAAGAAAATGAACAAGAAGAATTAAGACCTGTATATACCCATGGAAAGAGAATTTCAAGCAGAGGGAGCAGCAATTAAAAACATCCTAAGGCTGGAGATACTTGGCATATTAAACAATTAGCAAGAAGGTATGTTGCTGGTAGGAAGTAAACAGAAGAAAAGTGGGTGAGTGCATGGGAAAAGTCATAGCATACAGAGCCTTGGAGGCCCCTGAAAAGTCCTGGGATTTTGTTCTAGGTGTAATGGGAAGATCTTGAAGGATTTTGAACAATAGATTGAAAGTCTTCAAGACTGAAGCTCTTGAAAGTTTTGAGCTCTGATTTATGTGTCAAAACCACCCTTCTCTATGACTTCTTCCCCTGTGCTCTCTTTCCCAGTAATTTGGTCCAGCCACGCTAGTCGTTCTTCTATTCCTTCAACATACAAAACTCTTTCTGGACTTAGGTCTTTGAGGTGACTGTTCCCTCCACCAGCACCTACCTCCTCGTATCCTCAAATGGATGCTGCACCAAACATTCCTTGGTCTGTTTATCCAACCTAAAATATCAGGCCACATCAGGTGACACTTTCAGTCACATTTCCCTGTTTTAACTTGTTCATGGTGTGTTGCTCCTTCTTAAATATAAACTCCATGGTGAGAGAGACTGTGTCTCTCTTGCTTGCTGAGACATACACAGAAATGTAGAACAGTGTTTGAAATAAAGTAAGTGCTCCACCAATATTTGCTAGATAAATGCATGAATAACAATATCTTCTGTAGATACTGTGAGAAGGAAGAAATACAAGGTACAAAAAGATACTGGCATGCACCATTAATTTAGAGAATTTTAGATTTTTTTTTTCTCCAATGTTTTTACTTTTTTTTGCTGTACTCTGTATTCTTATTTGGCTCATGCAATATAAGGAAAATGTCCTCATTTGTTTGACTGTACACATTTCACTTTTAATTATAAAATTATTTAAATATTTATCTCATGAATAGATTCTAAATAAGAGAAAACTTCAATAAATATTAATAGAGATTTTTAAATCTAAATATTCTTTGGAAATACTTTAGGTCTAGTACTTCTCTACTGTATTCCATGACATTTGTTAAAACTAGGTGAATCAAATATATGTGGTGTCAGGTTTTGTAAAACTCACTTTGATTTTAAGTGATAAAAAGTACTCATTCAGTAAAATCTAACATCAACATTATATCAGTTGAGCCTACAGTAGTAATAAGTTATGGCATGACCCAACATTCATGTTGCTACCCTTTGCTACGTCAGATCCATACCTAAGATTATGGTGAAATCAATCTAGAGTGTTAGAAACTGCCAGCACATTCCACACTATCTTTAAAGGATCTCATTTGCAAGATTATGAAGGTTTTGAGCTCTGATTTGCATGTCAAAACCACCCTTCTGTATGACTTTTTTCGCTGCACTCTCTTTCCCATTGACTTAGTCCAGCCACACTGACCTTTGTTCCATTCCTTCAACATACAAAATTCTTTCCTGACTTAGAGTCAGATAGGGTTTCATAGAGATAGGGTTTCACAAACATGATCTATTTTATTCATAGTAAATTTCCAAGTTATCTGAAACAAACTTAAATTCTGTAAAATATATATCATAAAAGATTATAAGCAAAAGCAGCTCTTGAGCCATCATAAATCCTTGGAAGTTTTCAAGATTTTCTCCTTCCTCCCACTAGCTGCTAGGCCATGTGGTGGCTTTGCATTATTAGTTTTATTTTGAATCCCCAGAACAAACAGTGAGCTTTCAGACACAGCCCAGGATTTATAAACCAAAGTTCTGAATATCAGCACAAAAAGGAACATTTGTGAGCATAATTCCACTAGCATTAAAAGCAATTGAATAAAAACAAATAGTTTCTATCCTAATTTAAAACTATCTATGGGAATATTTGGTTCAAAGTTTATTAGGTAGAAAAAACTATAATTTTATTTTGTTATATATGTCACGTCCCATACTAAAAGTCTTAAATTTGCCAGGAAAAAAAGAGGTTATATTATTTCACTGCTGTACATGTTATAGATTATTTAGTGCCAAGCTCATCTGATAGTTTAGTATGAATAGCCTAACTGTAGTTTCAGTGCAATGGACATTAAATAACAATGAAAAGCTTTTTTAATAAACACTTGTAAAAACATCTATCAAATGATTTGTTGGTTTCATTGTCAGTTTTATGCAGATATGGAGTAAAGTTCTTCAGCCATGCTCAAGAAGTCATTTCTTTTCCTTCAAATATGTCTCCTACTCACTTGATAATGACTAAAATTATAGTGAGGAGAAATCTTTTTATTGTAGCATTACTTAGAAATATCAAAATGCCCGAGGCGGGTGGATCACGAGGTCAAGAGATGGAGACCATCCTGGTCAACATGGTGAAACCCCATCTCTGCTAAAAATACAACAAATTAGCTGGGCATGGTGGCGCGTGCCTGTAATCCCAGCTACTCAGGAGGCTGAGGCAGGAGAATTGCCTGAACCCAGGAGGCGGAGGTTGCGGTGAGCCGAAATTACGCCATTGCACTCCAGCCTGGGTAACAAGAGTGAAACTCCGTCTCAAAAAAAAGAAAAAAAAGAAATATCAAAATGCATGTAATTCTTGGAGAAATAAGACATTGACCTAAAGTTCCACAAAGGTATAAATTACTAACATCAAATCATTTATTGAAAGAAGCAGGAAGTGGCTGGGTACAGTGGCTCATGCCTGTAATTCCAGCACTTTGGGAGGCAGAGGCAGGTGGGATCATTTCACCATGTTGACCAGGCTGGTTTCGAACTCTGGCCAAGGTCAGGAGTTCGAAACCAGCCTGGTCAACATGGTGAAATCCCATCTCTACTAAAAATACAAAAATTAGCCGAGCATGGTGATGGGTGCCTATAATCCCAGCTACTCGGGAGCCTGAGGCAGGAGAATTGCTTGAACCCGGGAGGCAGAGGTGGCAGTGAGCCAAGACTGTGCCACCTCACTCCAGCCTGGGTGACAGAGGGACACCCTATTTCAAAAGAAAAAAGAAGAAACAAAAAGTCAGAAGAGGTCAAAAGCAATTTGGAGCATGAAGAAGGAGACAAGGGATACAGAAAAGGGAAGTTATTTTTCAAGGGACTAATCTCTCTCACTTTAAGCCCTTGCCAAATTATTAAATTGGTCACACTGATGCAGAATAACTACTCTTAAAACAAATAGTGTCTGAGTTAACCAAATTCTCTATATTGAACAACTTTTAAGTTGTTTTTTTTTAAGTAAAGTAATATTTTTTACATTCAAAATCATATATGATCTTGACTTACACAGTTTACCTTTCTTCACATGTACACAGTTTGTCAAAAACTAGTATAAAATGTTCCATTCACTTAGGTCGTTTTAGTAAATATAATGAACATAATATATATTCATTTACATTTCTCTTAATTCACATTGACACAAATACATGACTATGTACTTTTTGTACTGTATGTTAATATGTATGCATACAACCTCCCCCAACTGAAAGGCTCCATAAAATACTAAATATTAATTACCTAATTATATATTTATGCTTATTCCATGCAGGAAAACCCACCTGCCTTCCCAATTACCATTAGCTAAAACCCCCAATATAATTGCAGCAATTATCTTGGAAGGAAGGAAGGATGCGAGGAAGGAAGGCAGATTGGCTATAAAATCAGAAATCAAAGAAACAAGATATATTTATATAATAGAGTTCAAAGCATATACAAAAATATCTAATCTAAACATACTGAAATTCACTACTAACTTCACATGATTTAAATGAAAAAGTAATATTTATGAAACCCCTTACAATAATTTGGCACAGCATGGTAATGGAGTAAAATTCAGCACTGGATTTGGAGTCACAGGAACTGGGTTCAGGTTCTGGCCCTACTCCTTGCTAATGATCCAAACACTTAAGCTCTCTATATTTCAGCTTCTTCTTCGGTAAATAAAAAGCCAATAAATGTTCAGATAAGCTTAGATCTATTCCCAGTCTTACCACTTATTAACACAGTAACCTGGGAGAAACTGCTTAATATTTCTAGATTCTTCTGACATAAAGCACTAATCACAGAACTTCATTCACTAGGTTATCATGAGGTTTCAGAAAGATAATACATGTAACATGGTGACTATGGGTCTTGGTGGAAGGAAACATTCAATAAATGCAATGTATCACTATGCTATTTAATGGGCTATAAAAAAAAGCTGTCATACCAACCTTAGAGTTTTCTTGTGAGGCTCAATCTCTAATAAGGTCTATAAAAGCCTATTACACGTGTAACTATTTTAAAACCCATTAAAAACTGACCATCAGGTCTCCATTTGTTCATATTTAAATTAATTTAATTGATAATGGTGTGTTAATGGTCTGAACGTAGAAAATTTGAAAATGTGTTGTTAGCTATGAATGTTTACAGGCAAATCTGCTTGTGACTTAATTTTTTTTCTTCTACTCTTAAGAATATTTATAGGTTCTTTGGATGATTTCTTTAGTCCCAGCACGTCTTCAGAGTTCTTTTTTTCTCTTTGCTTGTTTTAATCTCTTGTTATGTTAAAGGGTTTCTGTGAACGACTGAACATTTTTTTGTGTCTGTTCTTTTTAAAGAGTGAAGTTTTAAAGTGATGATGATTGGAAGCCCTCTGTGTAAATGGGGCAATTTCTTGACGTGGGGCTTCACTTTAGTGTGATGATGCAGAAAGCCACTTTTTAATTGTGTGACTCCCACATTAGCTGTATTTCTTTTTCCCAGTTTCCTAGAAAATAAATTGTAATTTCCTTTTGTGACCAGCCCTGTACATCTGGTTGCCAGCATTCTTGTAGCTGAACAACGGTCTTGGTTGAGGTGGGGGATTCTCTTTTCAGTAGGCAGACATTTATTTAATTATTATTTTTTAAGAAGTACACTCACCTTTCCCTCCCGTCTTCTATTCCCGTGCCCTGAAATGTTTCCTGATATCCCATATACACTGCTAGTTAAACTAATACTGCATGGGGGCAAGTGTTGGCTTGGCTTTGCAGAATGGGGTAGCAAATCAAGAGGTCTATTTAACTGACTTTAAGTCAGTTTTCCTATTTCCCAGTGAACTACTTAGCCCTGTTTTCAGGATTATTTTGTTATTGGTCAGTTTCTACTCCTTTGGGTACCACTAGTTGATCAATTAATAACTATGCCAGAGGAAGTGTAGGAAAGATAGGAAGAATAGGTAAACTGGCTTTATCACTTTTTTATTCTTCTGTGTTATCTTCTTTTTATTGCATTTCACGTTTTGGGGTACATGTGAAGAACAGGCAAGATTGTCACATAGGTAAACACATGGCAGCGAGATTTGCTGCCTTCCTCCCCTTCACCTATATCTGGAATTTATCCCCATGCTATCTCTCCCCAACTGCCCAACCCCGCTGTCCCTCCCCTATTTCCCCCCAACAGACCCCAGTGTGTGATGCTCCCTTTCCTGTGTCCCATGTGTTATTGTTCAACATCTGCCTATGAGTAAAAATATGCGGTGTTTGATTTTCTGTTCTTGTGTCAGTTTGCTGAGAATGATGTTCTCCAGGTTCATCCATGTCCCTGCAAAGGACACGAACTCATCGTTTTTGATGGCTGCATAATATTCCATGGTGCATATATGCCACATTTTCCCTGTCCAGTATATCATCGATGGGCATTTGGGTTGGTTCCAGGTCTTTGCTATTGTAAACTGTGCTGCAATGAACATTCATATGCATGTGTCCTTATACTAGAACGATTTATAGTCCTTTGGATATATACCCAGTAATGGGATTGCTGGGTCAAATGGAATTTCTATTTCTAGGTCCTTGAGGAATTGCCACACTGTCTTCCATAATGGTTGAACTAATTTACACTCCCACCAACAGTGTGAAAGTGTTCCTATTTCTCCACATCCTCTCCAGCATCTGCTGTCTCCAGATTTTTTAATGATCACCATTCTAACTGGCGTGAGATGGTATCTCAATGTGGTTTTGATTTGCATTTCTCTAATGACCAGTGATAATGAGCATTTTTTCATATGTTTGTTGGCCTCATGTATGTCTTCTTTTGTAAAGTGTCTGTTCATATCCTTTGCCCATTTTTGAATGGGCTTGTTTGTCTTTTTCTTGTAAATCTGTTTTAGTTCTTTGTAAATTCTGGATATCGGCCCTTTGTCGGATGGGTAGACTCCAAAAAGTTTTTCCCATTCTGCTGGTTGCCGATTCACTCTAATGACTGTTTCTTTTGCCATGCAGAAGCTGTGGAGTTTGATTAGGTCCCATTTGTCTATTTTGGCTTTTGTTGCCGATACTTTTGGTGTTTTGTTCATGAAGTCCTTGCCTACTCCTATGTCCTGAATGGTTTTGCCTAGATTTTCTTCTAGGGTTTTATGGTGCCAGGTCTTATGTTTAAGTCTTTAATCCATCTGGAGTTAATTTGAGTTTAAGGTGTCAGGAAGGGGTCCAGTTTCTGCTTTCTGCACATGGCTAGCCAGTTTTCCCAACACCATTTATTAAACAGGGAGTCCTTTCCCCATTGCTTGTTTTTGTCAGGTTTGTCAAAGATCGGATGGTTGTAGATATGTTGTGTTTCCTCCAATGCCTCTGTTCTGTTCCATTGGTCTATATCTCTGTTTTGGTACCAGTACCACGCTGTTTGATTACCGTAGCCTTGCAGTATAGTTTGAAGTGCAGTAGTGTGATGCCTCCCACTTTGTTCTTTTTGCTTAGAATTACTTGGCCATACGGGCTCTCTTTTGGTTCCATATGAAGTTTAAGATGGTTTTTTCCAGTTCTGTGAAGAAAGTCATTGGTAGCTTAATGGGGATAGCATTGAGTCTGTAAATTACTTTGGGTAGTATGGCCACTTTCATGATATTGATTCTTCCAAACCATGAACATGGAATGTTTCTCCATCTGTTTGTGTCCTCTCTTATTTTGTTGAACAGTGGCTTGTAGTTCTCCTTGAAGAGGTCCTTTACATTCCTTTTAAGTTGTATTCCTAGGTATTTCATTCTCTTTGTAGCAATTGTAAATGGCAGTTTGTTCTTGATTTGGCTCTCTTTAAGTCTGTTATTGGTGTATAGGAATGCTAGTGATTTTTTGCACATTGATTTTGTATCCTGAGATTTTGCTGAAGTTGCTTATCAGTTTCAGGAGATTTTGGGCTGAGATGATGGGGTCTTCTAGATATACTATCATGTCATCTGCAAATAGAGACAATTGAGCTTCCTCCTTTCCTATTTGAATACACTTTATTTCTTTTTCTTGCCTGATTGCTCTGGCTAGAACTTCCAGTACTATACTGAATAGGAGAGGTGAGAGAGGGCATCCTTCTCTAGTGTCAGATTTCAAAGGGAATGTTTCCAGTTTTTGCCCATTCAGTATGATATTGGCTGTTGGTTTGTTGTAAACAGCTTTTATTACTTTGAGATACGTTCCATCAATACTGAGTTTTTTGAGGGTTTTTAGCATAAGGGCTGTTGAATTTTGTCAAAGGCCTTCTCTGCATCAATTGAGATAATCATGTAGTTTTTGTCTTTGGTTCTGTTTAAACCAGCTTTGCATCCCTGTGATGAATCCTACTTGATCATGTAGCTAAGCTTTTTGATGTGCTGTTGCAATCAGCTTGCCAGTATTTATTGAAGATTTTTGCATCTATGTTCATCATGGATATTGGCCTGAAGTTTTCTTTTCTTGCTGAGTCTTTGCTTGTGACATAATTGTCTTTACATGTTAGAAAAGGATATATTAAGCTTAAAAATCCTAAATTAACTATTGTAAATGAAGCTTTATGTGTGACTTGGGCAGGAAAAACTGGTTTAAGGCCAGACTCAAATATCAAAATTTCATTTCCAACTAATAAACTTATCAATTCCAAATCCAAAGTATGAATATTAAAATCAACCTGGGAATTTAATGTTAGGAATTTAAAAACATTTGCTGAAAATAATTAACCTAGTTTAATAATTTTATGTGAATATAAAATACATTGCTTTTACTGGATTTTTTTTTTTTAGAGTCTCGCACTGTCACCTGGGCTGGAGTACAATGGTGTGATCTCAGATCACTGAAATCTCTGCCTCCCAAGTTTACATGATTCTCCTGCCTCAGCCTCCCTAGAAGTTGGTATTACAGGCACACACCACCATACCCCGCTAATTTTTTGTATTTTAGTAGTGATAGGGTTTCATTATGTTGGCCAGTCTGGCCTCAAACTCTGACCTCATGATCCACCTGCCTCAGCCTTCCAAAGTGCTGGGATTACAGGCGTGAGCCACCATGCTCAGCCTTATTGGATTATTTTTAAATCAGGCATTGTCTTTTCAAATTAGTTATTATTTTATAATATCTATAGCTATTATTTCAGAGAAAATATATACTTTAAGTTAAAAATCTAATCTTAAATATTTCAAAATATGTTATGCATTCTGTGAGTTGTTTAAGCTATCCTCAATTTTACAAAGAGATGGATTTGATCTTTTATTTTACAGCTATCTCTATGTATGTGCTTTAAGGCCAAAGTATATTTTAACATTACAGAAAGGGCCCAGATTTTCTAAACTGCTAACAAGTAGATTTTCCAAATAAATTTGGGTAAAAACATCACTGAAGATATATGAGAATTTCTAACATTCTGTATGAGTTAAACATTTTTGGAAGTTTAATTGATATATTAAATTACACATAGTATCTGATATATTCCAAGTGTTGAATGTCTTGAATTATTTCATTTGTATTTCTAGTTTTTAAATTGTTTACAAATCTCATTTTATCCTTCTTAGCATGTTCTATTATTTTATTAAGCAATAAAATAGCAATACCCATTTAGGGAATAGAAATCTCTTGTTTCCATGTCATATCATTAGAATTTCTACACTATAGGTTTACGTCAATGAATGATAAATTTTTGGTTCTTGAAGATATCCAACTGGTGTATAGAAGCCAATTGTCAAGATAATAACTTGGATGTTTCTCAATGTTCACATTTGTTTTGATTTCTCTGCCAAAATCATATCTTTATCTCTTAAGGGAAATCATGTTAATGAAAATAAGCATATGTCTTCATGTCCAAAAGAATGATAAAGGAAATCACAATGTACGTACATTTATAAGAATTATCATTGATGCACATTGCTTCCATATCTCATTTCTCCTTTGGCTTTTTTAGGAGACTGTGTTTTTATGAGTGTGCTCTGAGTGAGTCAGCTCAAGGCAGCTGCTTTATTTCCCTCAAGTTACAAATCCAGGAAGCAGTGGGCACTGGAAAGGGTAGCCATCAGAGGAGAGGGTGACCTTACACAGACCACTCAAATCATGCTTTGTAACTGCACTATATATGAAATATTGATAGTGTATGAAGCTCAGATATTAAAATATAAATGATTGTGAAAATAAATTCCATTTCCTTTTAAGTACATTTATTAATGTTTTCCCGAAAAATGCTCAGGAAATGAAAGAAAACATACAGATTTGTATGATTAATTCTAAGTAGCCAGCTTCTACTTATTGTCAGACAAAACCCTGACCATTGTTATAAGCTTCTACAACTTGCTATTGTAGCTATATTTCACTAGGTAAACCAGATTACAAGATTCTTAAGGGAAGGAAGTGTGATTTTTTGGGGTAGTTTATCCCAGGGTTTAAAATTAGGACTCACACCTTTGTACATCAAGCTATAAAAGGAAGAGGAGATGCCTCAAATATAGGTAAGTGTTTTGGTGGATTTTGTTTTTTATATTTTGGTTTATTTTACTTTGAATATTAAAATTGAACTTTAACCTTATTTTAATCAAAGACATGTAATCTTTATGTCCCTGTCAAATTAAATATTAAAAACAGTTATTTTTGAAATTTTTTCATTAAAAATAGATGTCTCAATTTCTCTTTCAAGGTCAGTCTATATATGCTCCAAATACTCCTTAAAAATTCTAATGAATTATAATATGAGATTTATAATTTAACTGAAATGCTCTTCTTAATAAGGTTTATTTTTAATATGATATAGACTAAAACTATATGGCAATTGAGCAGAGCATTATGAAGCACCATATGGGCTTCTAAACTGAGAAGATGATACACACGGGTCCTGCCAACTCTTCCTCTCTGTCTCTCCTTCCCCACCTGCCAGTCTCCCTCCACATCCTGAATTCTATCATGATATTGAATGTCTTTGGTGAAAAATTACTTAAGTGGTGGTCTCTGTATTTTTCAATAAATGTCTCTTAGTAATGAGAGGCCAAAAATAAAAAGAATCCTAACCTTCTTAAAAATCAGTGACCTGGTTTAAGTTACAGGACTATGAACATATAAACTTTCCCAAATGAGGCTAAGAGGTGACAAAGCAATTAATGACCTGAGTGTAACTGGCAACCAGAGCTGGATGATAAACAGATACTGCTGAAATTAAAGCAGGGCAACTTGCTCAGAGCAGCAGCAGACTAGCCCTGACAGATAGAAGTAAACAAAAATCACTGAAGTACACTACAGCTGTCCAGTTTCCCTCCTCTGTTTATGGTCAAGTATCTTTTCTACAGGATGCTTTCTTTTGCTATTTTTGCTTTCTTTTGCTGTCCAAACTTAGACCTTTGAGTCTAGATGAGTTTAAGTCACAAGGAAAAAGTTGTGTAAAATATTCATAAAAAACATGAAATTTGTGGCATACCACCAGCTCAGAAAGCTAAACACGTGGCACCTGCTCTGGTGACAAGAAATCAAGATCAGCCTAAAGCAAAGTGATGTAGTCAAGGGAGAATTTGTTTGAAGTACTATTTCCCACTCACTTCCCAAGTCTTCCCCCATCCTCTCATTTGGATGAGAAGAATGCCCATTAAAATGTAGTATGCAGGGACTCGACTCAAGATGGCACTGTGAGAACAACCCAGGATTGGAGCTCTCATTGTGTCCGCGGAGAGGTGAGTCTGAGCTGCATTTCCAGACTGATCTTTGTTGCCCACGGACCGGGGAAATTCCCAAGTGAAGAGGAGACGCGGGACGCCAGGCAGAACCTCTGCCTGGCGAAGCCGGCAGCCAGGGTGGCGGCGGCCGGCCCTACCCAGCGCTCTCCACAGGGCGCGCTTGTCTGGGTGCCCCATTGAACCAGCAACCGGAGACGTGAGAGGGCTGGACTTGAGACTGAGCTAGACTTGGACAGTAGGCCAGCCCAGGGGATTGCAGGGACAGTGTTAGGGGTGGCCCAGTGGGACGAACAAAACCGCGATTTCAAACAAGCCCCGTGCAGACGGCCGGAGACTCTCTGAGGGGGAGGGGCGTCCACCATTACCGAGGCAACCTGCCCCAACTGAGATACACGCCCATTGCTGACACAGCCAGCCATTGCTGAGGCAACCCGTCCCTACTGAGATACACGCCCACTGCTGACGCAGCCTGCCGTTGCCGAGGCAACCCGTCCCTACTGAGATACACGCCCACTGCTGACGCAGCCTGCTGTTGCCGAGGCAACCTGCTACAATACAGAGACTCTGCCGCAGGGCGTGGCGGAGAACACAGCAGAACCTGCAGGAACAGGGCGAATCACACAACAGCAGGGCGGAGACTCGGCAGGCAAACAGTTGCTAGTCTGCGTCCTAGCTGAGCAGGACCTCAACGGACATCGAAAAATAAAGCCCAAACCCCTCAACACAGAGCATTTGAGAAAAAAATAAGGGTTTTTTTTTTAATGAGCTCTGTTGCAGCAGAATCAAACATAGCAGCCTAACAGCCCTGAATGAACAACAGAGTGCACAGCTCAGCAATTAAACCCCTATAAAGTACAAACTGTCTCCTCAAGCAGCTCCCTGACCCCTCTATATCCAAAAGACTGTCATTAGGCAGGCATCATCCTGGGACAAAGATAGCAGAAAAAGAAACTGGTAGCATCCCTCGCTGTACCACAGCTGCTAGAGGTGCACCCCAGACAAGCAGGGTCCGGAGCGGACCTCAGCAGTCGTACAGCGAAGGGGCTAGACTGGTAGAAGGAAAAACAAGCAACAGAAATACTTCATCATCAACAGTCTGGGTGTCCACTCAGAGACCCAATCGAAAAGTCAGCAACTACACAGACGACCAGCGGACAAATCCACAAAGATGGAAAGAAACCAGAGCAAAAAGAAAGAAAACACCCGAAACCAGAACACCTCGCCTCCTAGAAAGGACAAAAACTCCTCACCAGCAAGGGAACAAAGCTGGACAGAGAATGACTGTGACGAAATGACGGAATTAGACTTCAGAAGATGGATAATGAGAAACTTTTGTGAGCTAAAAGATCATGTATTAAATCAATGCAAAGAAACTAAGAACCTTGAAAAAAGATTCGAGAAAATGATAACAATAATGGATAACTTAGAGAGGAATATGAATGAATTAAAGGAGCTGAAAAACACAATATGAGAACTTCGCGAAACAAGCACAAGTTTCAATAGCCGAATTGACTAAGCAGAAGAAAGAATATCTGAAGTCGAAGACCAACTCAATGAAATAAAACAAGAAACAAAGATTAGAGAAAAAAGCGCAAAAAGGAATGAACAAAGTCTCCAGAAAATGCGGGACTATGTGAAAAGACCTAACCTACGTTTGATAGGTGTACCAGAAGGGGACGAAGAGAATGAATCCAAGCTGGAAAATACTCTTCAGGATATCATCCAGGAAAATTTCCCCCACCTAGCAAAACAGGCCAACACTCAATTGCAGGAAATACAGAGAACACCACAAAGATATTCTGTAAGAAGAGCAACCCCAAGGCACATAATCGTCAGATTCAACAGGGTTGAAATAAAGGAGAGAATACTAAGGGCAGCCAGAGAGAAAGGTCGGGTCACCCACAAAGGGAAGCCCATCAGACTCACAGTAGTTCTCTCGGCAGAAACACTACAAGCCAGAAGAGAGTGGGGGCCAATATTCAACATTCTTAAAGAAAAGAACTTTCAACACAGAATTTCATATCCAGCCAAACTGAGCTTCAGAAGTGAAGGAAGAATAAAATCCTTTGCGAACAAGCAAGTACTCAGAGATTTTGTCACCACCAGGCCTGCTTTACAAGAGCTCCTAAAAGAGGCACTACACATAGAAAGGATCAACCAGTACCGGCCATTCCAAAATCACACTGAATGCTAAAGAGCTTCAACATAATGAAGAATCTACAACAACTAACAGGCAAAACAGCCACTTAGCATCAAAATGGCATTATCAAATTCACACATAACAATATTAACCCTAAATGTAAATGGACTAAATGCACCAATCAAAAGACACAGACTGGAAAATTGGATAAAAATCCAAAACCCATCAGTGTGCTGTATACAGGAAACCCATCTCACATGCAAGGATAGACAAAGGCTCAAAATAAAGGGATGGAGGAAGATTTACCAAGCTAATGAAAAGCAAAAAAAAGCAGGAGTTGCAATTCTCATCTCTGATAAAATAGACTTTAAAGTAACAAAGATGAAAAGAGACAAAGAAGGCCATTACATAATGGTAAAAGGATCGATACAACAAGAAGAGCTAACGATCCTAAACATATATGGACCCAACACAGGAGCACCCAGATACATAAGGCAAGTTCTTAATGACTTACAAAAGGACTTAGACTCCCACACAATAATAGTGGGAGTCTTTAACACTCCACTGTCAATACTAGACAGATCAACCAGACAGAAAACCAACAAGGATACCCAGGGCTTGAACTCAGACCTGGAGCAAGCAAACCTGGTGGACATTTACAGAACTCTCCACCCCAAATCCACAGAATACACATTCTTCTCAGCACCACATCACACCTACTCTAAAATTGACCACATAATTGGAAGTAAAGCACTGCTCAACAAATGCAAAACAACAGAAATCATAACAAACAGCCTCTCAGACCATAGTGCAATCAAGTTAGAACTCAGAATTCAGAAACCGACCCAGAAACACACAGCTTCATGGAAACTGAACAACTGGTTCTTGAATGTTGACTGGGTAAACAACGAAATGAAAGCAGAAATAAAGAAGTTCTTCGAAACCAATGAGAACGAAGACACAACGTGCCAGAACCTCTGGGACACATTTAAAGCAGTCTCTAGAGGAAAGTATATAGCAATAAGTGCCCATATGAGGAGAATGGAGAGATCCAAAATTGACACCCTATCATCAAAATTGAAAGAGCTAGAGGAGCAAGATCAAAAAAACTCGAAACCCAGCAGAAGACAAGAAATTACTAAGATCAGAGCTGAGCTGAAGGAGATTGAGACACGAAAAACCCTTCAAAAATCAATAAATCCAAGAGCTGGTTTTTTGAAAAGATCAACAAAATAGACAGACCACTAGCCAGATTGATTAAAAATAAAAGAGAGAACAACCAAATAGATGCAATAAAAAATGATAAAGGGGAAATCACCACAGATTCCACAGAAATTCAAACCATCATCAGAGAATATTACAAACAACTATATGCGCATAAACTAGTAAACCTGGAAGAAATGGATAAATTCCTGGACTCCTGTGTCCTCCCAAGCCTAAACCAGGAGGAAGCTGAAACTATGAATAGACCAATAACAAGGTCTGAAGTTGAGGCAGCAATTAAGAGCCTACCACACAAAAAAAGCCCAGGTCCAGACGGGTTCACAGCCGAATTCTACCAGACACACAAGGAGGAGCTGGTACCATTCCTTCTAAAACTATTTCAAACAATCCAAAAAGAGGGAATCCTTCCCAAATCATTTTATGAGACCAACATCATCCTGATACCAAAACCCAGCAGAGACCCAACAAGAAAAGAAAACTTCAGGCCAATATCCATGATGAACATAGATGCAAAAATCTTCAATAAAATATTGGCAAGCCGATTGCAAGAGCAAATCAAAAAACTTATTCATCATGATCAAGTAGGATTCATCCCGGGGATGCAAGGCTGGTTCAACATACGCAAGTCTATAAACGTAATTCACCACATAAACAGAACCAAAAACAAAAACCACATGATTATCTCAATTGAGGCAGAGAAGGCATTTGACAAAATTCAACAGCCCTTTATGCTAAAAACCCTCAATAAACTCGGTATCGATGGAACGTATCTCAAAGTAATAAAAGCTATTTATGACAAACCAACAGCCAATATCATACTGAATGGGCAAAAACTGGAAGCATTCCCGTTGAAATCTGGCACTAGACAAGGATGCCCTCTCTCACCACTCCTATTCAATATAGTACTGGAAGTTCTAGCCAGAGCAATCAGGCAAGAAAAAGAAATAAAGTGTATTCAAATAGGAAAGGTGGAAGCCAAATTGTCTCTATTTGCAGACGACATGATAGTATACCTAGAAGACCCCATTGCCTCAGCCCAAAAACTCCTGAAACTGATAAACAACTTCAGCAAAGTCTCAGGATATAAAATCAATGTGCAAAAATCACAAGCATTCATCTACACCAATAACAGACTTAAAGAAAGTCAAATCAAGAGCGAACTGCCATTCGCAATTGCTACAAAAAGAATAAAATACCTTGGAATACAACTCACAAGGAACGTAAGGGACCTCTTCAAGGAGAACTACAAACCACTGCTCAACGAAATCTGAGAGGACACAAACAGATGGAGAAACATTCCATGTTCATGGTTAGGAAGAATTAATATCATGAAAATGGCTATACTGCCCAAAGTAATTTACAGACTCAACGCTATCCCCATCAAGCTACCATTGACTTTCTTCACAGAACTGGAAAAAACCACCATGAACTTCATATGGAACCAAAAGAGAGCCCGCATAGCCAAGTCAATTCTAAGCAAAAAGAACACAGCAGGGGGCATCACACTACCGGATTTCAAACTATACTACAAGGCTACAGTAATCAAAACAGCATGGTACTAGTACCAAAACAGAGATATAGACCAATGGAACAAAACAGAGGCACCAGAGGCAACACAACATACATACAACTATACAATCTTTGATAAACCTGACAAAAACAAGCAATGGGGCAAGGATTCCATGTTTAACAAATGGTGTTGGGAAAACTGGCTAGCCATGTGCAGAAACTGGACCCCTTCCTGACACCTTGCACTAAAATTAACTCTAGATGGATTAAAGACTTAAACATAAGACCTGGCACCATAAAAACCCTAGAAGGAAATCTAGGCAAAACTATCCAGGACATAGGAGTAGGCAAGGACTTCATGAACAAAACACCAAAAGCATTGGCAACAAAAGCCAAAATAGACAAATGGGACCTAATCAAACTCCACAGCTTCTGCATGGCAAAAGAAACAGTCACTAGAGTGGATCGGCAACCAACAGAATGGGAAAAAATTTTCGCAGTCTACCCATCAGACAAAGGGCTGATATCCAGAATTTACAAAGAACTCAAACAGATTTACAGGAAAAAAACAAACAAGCCCATTCAAAAGTGGGCAAAGGATATGAACAGATACTTTACGAAAGAAGACATATATGAGGCCAACAGTCATATGAAAAAATGCTCATCGTCACTGGTCATCAGAGAGATGCAAATCAAAACCACATTGAGATACCATCTCACGCCAGTTAGAATGGCGATCATTAAAAAATCTGGAGACAACAGATGCTGGAGAGGATGTGGAGAAAAAGGAACACTTTTACACTGTTTGTGGGAGTGTAAATTAGTTCAACCATTGTGGAAGACAGTGTGGCGATTCCTCAAGGCCTTAGAAATAGAAATTCCATTTGACCCAGCAATCCCATTACTGGGTATATATCCAAAAGACTATAAATCGTTCTACTATAAGGACACATGTACACGAATGTTCATTGCAGCACTGTTTACAATAGCAAAGACCTGGAATCAACCCAAATGCCCATTGATGATAGACTGGATTGGAAAAATGTGGCACATATACACCATGGAATATTATGCAGCAATCAGAAATGATGAGTTTGTGTCGTTTGTAGGGACATGGATGAATCTGGAGAACATCATCCTCAGCAAACTGACACAAGAACAGAAAATGAAACACCGCATATTCTCACTCATAGGTAGGTGATGAAAAATGAGAACACATGGACACAGAAAGGGGAGTACTAAACACTGGGGTCTATTGGGGGGAAAAGGGGAGGGCCAGTGGGAGGGGGAGATGGGGAGGGATAGCCTGGGGAGAAATGCCAAATGTGGGTGAAGGGGAGAAGAAAAGCAAAGCACACTGCCATGTGTGTACCTACGCAACTGTCTTGCATGCTCTGCTCATGTACCCCAAAACCTATAATCCAATAAAAAATAAAAAATAAAAAAATTAAAAAAAAAAGAAATGGATAAACTCCTGGACTCCTGTGTCCTCCCAAGCCTAAACCAGGAGGAAGCTGAAACTATGAATAGACCAATAACAAGGTCTGAAGTCGAGGCAGCAATTAAGAGCCTACCACACAAAAAAAGCCCAGGTCCAGATGGGTTCACAGCCGAATTCTACCAGACACACAAGGAGGAGCTGGTACCATTCCTTCTAAAACTATTTCAAACAATCCAAAAAGAGGGAATCCTTCCCAAATCATTTTAGGAGACCAACATCATTCTGATACCAAAACCCGGCAGAGACCCAATGAGAAAAGAAAACTTCAGGCCAATATCCATGATGAACATAGATGCAAAAATCTTCAATAAAATATTGGCAAGCCGATTGCAACAGCAAATCAAAAAACTTATTCATCATGATCAAGTAGGATTCATCCCAGGGATGCAAGGCTGGTTCAACGTACACAAGTCCATAAACGTAATTCACCACATAAACAAACCAAAAACAAAAACCACATGATTATCTCAATTGACGCAGAAAAGGCATTTGACAAAATTCGACAGCCCTTTATGCTAAAAACCCTCAATAAACTCGGTATCGATGGAACGTATCTCAAAGTAATAAAAGCTATTTATGACAAACCAACAGCCAATATCATACTGAATGGGCAAAAACTGGAAGCATTCCCTTTGAAATCTGGCACTAGACAAGGATGCCCTCTTTCACCACTCCTATTCAATATAGTACTGGAAGTTCTAGCCAGAGCAATCAGGCAAGAAAAAGAAATAAAGTGTATTCAAATAGGAAAGGTGGAAGCCAAATTGTCTCTATTTGCAGACGACATGATAGTATACCTAGAAGACCCCATTGCCTCAGCCCAAAAACTCCTGAATCTGATAAGCAACTTCAGCAAAGTCTCAGGATATAAAATCAATGTGCAAATATCACAAGCAATCGTCTACACCAATAACAGACTTTAAAAAAGCCAAATCAAGAACGAACTGCCATTCGCAATTGCTACAAAAAGAATAAAATACCTTGGAATACAACTCACAAGGAACGTAAGGGACCTCTTCAAGGAGAACTACAAACCACTGCTGAATGAAATCAGAGAGGACACAAACAGATGGAGAACCATTCCATGTTCATGGTTAGGAAGAATTAATATCATGAAAATGGCTATACTGCCCAAAGTAATTTACAGACTCAACGCTATCCCCATCAAGCTACCATTGACTTTCTTCACAGAACTGGAAAAAACCACCATGAACTTCATATGGAACCAAAAGAGAGCCCGCATAGCCAAGTCAATTCTAAGCAAAAAGAACACAGCGGGGGGCATCACACTACCAGATTTCAACTATACCACAAGGCTACAGTAATCAAAACAGCATGGTACTGGTACCAAAACAGCGATATAGACCAATGGAACAAAACAGAGGCACCGGAGGCAACACAACATACATACAACTATACAATCTTTGATAAACCTGACAAAAACAAGCAATGGGGAAAGGATTTCATGTTTAACAAATGGTGTTGGGAAAACTGGCTAGCCATGTGCAGAAAGCAGAAACTGGACCCCTTCCTGACACCTTACACTAAAATTAACTCCAGATGGATTAAAGACTTAAACATAAGACCTGGCACCATAAAAACCCTAGAAGGAAATCTAGGCAAAACTATCCAGGACATAGGAGTAGGCAAGGACTTCATGAACAAAACACCAAGAGCATTGGCAACAAAAGCCAAAATAGACAAATGGGACCTAATGAAACTCCACAGCTTCTGCACGGCAAAAGAAACAGTCACTAGAGTGGATCGGCAACCAACAGAATGGGAAAAAATTTTCGCAGTCTACCCATCTGACAAAGGGCTGATATCCAGAATTTACAAAGAACTCAAACAGATTTACAGGAAAAAAACAAACAAGCCCATTCAAAAGTGGGCAAAGGATATGAACAGATACTTTACGAAAGAAGACATATATGAGGCCAACAATCATATGAAAAAATGCTCATCGTCACTGGTCATCAGAGAGATGCAAATCAAAACCACATTGAGATACCATCTCACGCCAGTTAGAATGGCGATCATTAAAAAATCTGGAGACAACAGATGCTGGAGAGGATGTGGAGAAAAAGGAACACTGTTACACTGTTGGTGGGAGTGCAAATTAGTTCAACCATTGTGGAAGACAGTGTGGCGATTCCTCAAGGCCTTAGAAATAGAAATTCCATTTGACCCAGCAATCCCATTACTGGGTATATATCCAAAAGACTATAAATCGTTCTACTATAAGGACACATGTACACGAATGTTCATTGCAGCACTGTTTACAATAGCAAAGACCTGGAATCAACCCAAATGCCCATTGATGATAGACTGGATTGGAAAAATGTGGCACATACACACCATGGAATATTATGCAGCAATCAGAAATGATGAGTTTGTGTCGTTTGTAGGACATGGATGAATCTGGAGAACATCATCCTCAGCAAACTGACACAAGAACAGAAAATGAAACACTGCATATTCTCACTCATAGGGGGGTGATCAAAAATGAGAACACATGGACACAGAAAGGAGAGTACTAAACACTGGGGTCTATTGGGGGGAAAAGGGGAGGGCCAGTGGGATGGGGAGGTGGGGAGGGATAGCCTGGGGAGAAATGCCAAATGTGGGTGAAGGGGAGAAGAAAAGCAAAGCAAAGCACACTGCCATGTGTGTACCTACGCAACTGTCTTGCATGCTCTGCTCATGTACCCCCAAACCTAAAATCCAATAAAAAATTAAAAAAAAAAAAAAAAGTAAAATGAAAATATAAACAAAAAAAAATGTAGTATGCATAGTATCATTTCAAAACTTTATCGTTATAGTGACTGGCCTTGCTTTTCTGCCTCGATTTTTCTGTTCTTATGTCCACACTGGCTTCTCTGATACTTCCACTGCCTTCCCCTTTTTCCCATCTCATCTTTCTGGTTCTGCTCCTTGTTTATTTTTCTCCTTCTCATGTGGTGGAAAAAAACAGAGGTAAAATTACTGTAAAAGTTGTGATGAAGATGAAAAGGAATAAATAGTACAGTAGTCAAGTCTCATTTTATCATTTACTATTTGTGTAATTATTTATTTTATAATAATTAAATACCAATCTTACTGGAAGTGTCCTTCCTTTTACCCTTTAAATATATCCCTTTAGAGCTTAGTTATTAGATATGCCATGTGTTTTCTTAGTTCATGGCCATGTACTCACTAGGAAAATACAAAAATGAAAGAGAGACATAAGTGTAAGATTAACAGACAGGATGAAGAAAGAAATCAGATACTATTCCTTGTCTCTCCACTGTGGCTGGCTTCTCTGAGAATGGCTATGCCTTTTTCATGGCTCCAGATCCCACTGGATAATCCCATCCCCTGTGGTTCTCCCAAGCAGCCCCTTCCCTGGTCCTAACCCTTACCCCACGGGCTCCAGTGGCACACTCAAGCACTAGGAATAGTGGCAGCTCCCTGCACTTGCTGTCCTCTGAGTTGTTGCCCTCTTCCCTGTTCAATGTCTTTTCTCTTACATTTCCAGTGTAACCAATTCTCTTTAATAAATTCCTTCCATTTGAAATATGGAGAGTGGTTTCTATTTTCTTTAAATAACTGTGATGGATAGAAATACTACAGTGGAAAACATATGAGATGAGAAAGCCTGATTTCATGTCTTAATTTTTACTAACTAGCTAGTCAGGTGTTCCGGTCAAGTCATTCAACCTTGGATTGTTGCTTTATGGCTCAGAGCTCAAGGTTTAAAGTGAAAGCTCTCTAACTCACCTTATGAACAGACTTGTCATATTAAAACTTTCTTTATTAAAACCTTTAATAAAGGTTTTAAATAAATTAATAAATTAAATTTATTAAATAAATTAATAAAGACAGATTTTAAATAAATTAAAACCTGTCTTTATTAATATGACATATTAATACTGTCATATTAAAACCTCTGTAAAACATACTGACTGACTTCCACAGCACAGTGAAGGTCAATCTGTGATCTTTTTTCCAGGAATTTATACTGCTGTTCTTACATGGTAATTTATGTTTTTAACAGCAGTCAGTTATACTTATTCCAAGATCTGTTCCTGCCAGTTGTTAGTATAATTACATAATGTAATTAGTAAGTGACAGAGGCCAAACTTGTCTAGGGACTTTCATCAAACAGAATTTTAAGAGGACTTCTGCTCTATAGAGAAGCAAGATGGAGTGACCTTTTTGAGTCTATGGAGTGCATGAAGAATAATCCATTGCTCCCTTCATCCCCTCTGTGGCTGAGGAAAGTTATTTGAATCAGTTCTCTAGCTCTGGTCTTTCAACCAAAAGGAGTATTCAAAGTGTCTCTTCTTGTTACTGAAGCAAGTATTGGTAATCATCTCTTACCTGAAAGTGGCTGAGCTCCTGATAAGCAAAATACCTGAGACAGTGGCAATACCAAGAATGAGAAAAGGGGCAGATCAGAAGCATGAATGCCAAGAGTCCAACCTGCATTCCTACCATGTGCTGTTGCTAGGATGTACCAGGGTGTCTGATAGAGAGCTAGACAAAGGAGAAGGTAGAAAAGTGAAAACCATTTTGCTGATATCCATTCCAAGAGACCACTCACTGGATGGATATATCCCAGAAGCAAGGCATTCTTGGTGGTCCATCTGCTATGGGAGGCAAGAAGGTAAAGAAAGATGAGGTTGAGACTAAGATGAATATCCTCTATCAGAGGGCTATGCATCAAGAGGCCACTACAAGGCCCTGTAAGGAAGCAACAACTGGGCAAGGGTGATAGCATTTGAAATCCACATGGATAAGGAAGCAGTAATCACCCCCAAAAGAACAGCAGTTTCACCACCACCCATGAGTAGTTGTTCTCATCTAAGAACAAGAGTTACAATCAACCAAAGAGAGTCCAGCCAACTTGCTGTGTGCCATTGCCCTGTTGTTCGTTCCTCAAAGGGCATATCTTTCTCTCTTCTTCCTTGCTAAACCAATACCAGAGGAAGAAGTGTGGAGAATAAGAAAGAATTAACCACTAAAATGAAACCTTTTATTAACTCTAAATGACAGGATGTGATAGAATTGAACTGAAATAATGATAAGAAAGCTTACTACTACAGAGCAGGAGATACACTTAACTTGAAAGAACTACCACTGAAAGGACAATAGAAGTTATTAAAAAGCTTAATCATTTCCTGTTTTTACCTCCAAGTTGATATTTCATCAAAATTGTAACTTTTACATTATTTTTTATGGAATCATAAAAAATGATTGAGAGAGACACAGCTAACTGAAGTTAGTGCTCCTTCAGCAGATGAACTCACTTTGTATTTTTTAAAAATCAAATTGAAAGCATATTAGTGAATAGGGGGTAAAAACTACTAAAAATAGAATTTAACAAAAAATGCCTTCATTAGAGAAGATGGCATTGTAGGACCAACTCAGGATTGCAGCTCCCAATGAAATCGCAGATGGTGAGTGGACGTCACATTTCCAGACAGATTTTTATTGCCCACAGACCAAGAGATTTCCAGAGGTAGGAGCCCCATGGGCTTCCAGCATGGCTGTTTGCATCAGGGCCACAGCATAGCGGCACTCCGCACAAACTACACTGGTTTGGTTGCCCTGTTAAACCGACAATTGGAGATTTCATAAGGCAGATTAGCACATTCATCTGATTAAACAGGACTTAAACAGAAAGCCAGGCCAGGAAATTCCCAGGCAGCAACATTGTTCCAGCTGGTGCAGTGGGTAGCTGCATGGGAAATCACACAGATCCTGGTGCCCTTTCAGCAGGCGACTGGAACACCTGAGAGAGAGTCAACCGTTCAACTTACAAAAAAAAAAAGGGGGGCTCTAAGGCAGGGAGCCAAGTAATCAGGCTCAGTGGGTCCCACCCCCACAAAAACAAACAAAACAGCAATTGAAAACACTCGGGCTTGAGAGTTTCAAAGCAAGCACAGCTGAACCCAGGATGGTGCAGATCAAAGGCCGAGGGGCATCCACCACTACCAAGGCACTCGACCCGTATGGAGGTACTCTGCCATTGCTGATGCAGCCTGCCATTGCCGAGGCAACCTGCCATAACAGAGAGAGTCTGCCACTACAGAGGCATGCCACCATAACCATGGCAGCTCTAACCACACCCATATAAACAGGACTACAGGGAATTACACACAGCAGCAGGGCAAAGCCCATGAGAGCAGGGCAGAGCCCACAGCAACAGGGCGGAGCCCACAGCAGCTCAGCATAGCCACTACAGGCAGGCAGTGAGGAGACTGCCTCCTTGCTGGGCAGGACAGTGCAAGGAATACTCATAAATAAAGCTCTAACTCCCTGGGACAGAGCACCTGAGAAAAAAAGGGGCTTTATGAGTTCTGCTGCAGCAGACGTAAACATACCTGCCTAGCAGCCCAGAATGAACAATGGAGCTCACAGCTCAGCACTTGAGCCTCTATAAAGTACAGACTGTCTCCTCAAGTATAAAGTACAGACAGCCTCCTCAAGCAGCTCCCTGACCCCCATATATCGAAAGAGTCACCTCACAAAGGACTGATCAGACTGACGTTTGGTGGGCATCATTCAGGGACAAAGATAGCAGAAGAAGTAACTGGTAGCAATCCTCATAGTTCCACAGCTGCTACAGGTATACCCCAGCGAGCAGGGCCTGGAGTGGACCTCAGCAGTCTTACAGCAGAGAAGCCAGACTGTTGGAAGAAAAACTAAGAAACAGAAATACTTCATCAGCAACAATCCATCCACTCAGAGACCCAATCGGAAAATCAGCAACTACTCACATGACAGGTAGATAAATCCACAAAGATGAGAAGAAACCAGTGCAAAAAAGAGGAAAACACCTGAAATCAGAACACCTTGTCTCCTACAAGGGACCAAAACTCCTCACCAACAAGGGATCAAGGCTGCATGAAAAATGAGTGTGATGAAATGACAGAAACAGACATCAGAAGGTGTGTAATGAGAAACTTGCGTGAGCTAAAAGAACATCTTCTAACTCAATACAACAAAACTAAGAACGTTGAAAAAAGATTTGAGGAAATAATAACAAGAATGGACAACTTAGAGAGGAAATGAATGAATTGAAGGAGCTGAAAAACACAACATGAGAAATTCACAAAGCATGCACAGGTTTCAACAGCCGAATTGACCAAGCAGAAGAAAGGATATCAGAAGTCAAAAATCAACTCAATGAAATAAAATCAGAAGCCAAGATTAGAGAAAAAAGTGCAAAAAGGAATGAACAAAGTCTCCAAGAAATATGGGACTATGTGAAGAGACCTAATCTACATTTAATAGGTGTACCTGAATGTGACGAAGATAATGAATCCAAGCTGGAAAATACTCTTCAGGATATTATCCAGGAAAATTTCCCAAACCTAGCAAGGCAGGCCAACAGTCAAGTCCAGGAAATACAGAGAACACCACAAAGATATTACTCAAGAAGAGCAACCCCAAGGCACATAATCGTCAGATTCACCAGGGTTGAAATGAAGGAGAAAATGCTAAGGGCAGCCAGAGAGAAATGTTGGCTTACCCACAAAGGGAAGCCCATCAGAGTCACAGCAGATCTCTCGGCAGAAACCCTACAAGTCAGAAGAGAGTGGGGGCCAATATTCAACATCCTTAAAGAAAAGAACTTTCCACCCAGAATTTCATATCCAGCCAAACTGAGCTTCATAAGTGAAGGAAAAATAAAATCCTTCACGAACAAGCAAGTACTCAGAGATTTTGTCATCAACAGGCCTGCTTTACAAGAGCTCCTGAAAGATGCACTACACATAGAAAGGAACAACCAATACCAGCTATTCCAAAAGCAAACCAAATGCTAAAGAGCATTAACAAAATGAAGAATCTGCATTGACTAACAAGCAAAACAGTCAGCTAGCATTAAAATGGCATGATCAAATTCACACATAACAATATTAACTGTAAATGTAAATGGGCTAAATGCACCAATCAAAAGACACAGACTGGCAAATTGGATAAAAAGCCAAAACTCATTGGTGTGCTGTATCCAGGAAACCCATCTTACATGCAAGGATACACAAAGGCTCAAAATAAAGGGATGGAGGAAGATTTACCAAGCAAATGGAGAGAAAAAAAAAAGCAGGAGTTGCAATTCTCGTCTCCAATAAAATAGACTTTAAAGCAACAAAGATCAAAAGAGACAAAGAAGGACATTACATAATGGTAAAAGGATCGATACAACAAGAAGAGCTAATGATCCTAAATATATGTGGACCCAATACAGGAACACCCAGATATAAGGCAAGTTCTTAATGACTTGCAAAGAGACTTAGACTCCCACACAATAATGATGGGAGACTTTAACACTCCACTGTCAATATTAGACAGATCAACCAGACAGAAATTAACAAGGATATCCAGGGCTTGAACTCAGACCTGGAACAAGCAAACCTGATAGACATTTACAGAACTCTCCACCCCAAATCCACAGAATATACATTTTTCTCAGCACCACATCACACCTACTCTAAAATTGACCACATAATTGGAAGTAAAGCACTCCTCAGCAAATGCAAAACAACTGAAATCATAGCAAAAAGTCTCTCAGACCACAGTGCAATCAAGTTAGAACTCAGAATTCAGAAACTAACTCAGAACTGCACCACTTCATGGAAACTGAACAACTGGCTCTTGAATGTTGACTGGATAAATAATGAAATAAAGGAAGAAATAAAGAAGTTCTTCGAAACCAACGAGAATGAAGACACAACATACCAGAATCTCTGGGACACATTTAAAGCAGTCTCTAGAGGAAAATATATAGCAATAAGTGCCCATATGAGAAAAGTGGAGAAATCCAAAATTGACACCCTAACGTCAAAATTGAAAAGCTGGAGGAGCAAGATGAAAAAAACTCAAAACCTAGCGGAAGACAAGAAATAACTAAGATCAGAGCAGAACTGAAGGAGATAGAGACATGAAAAACTCTTCAAAATTCAATAAATCCAAAAGCTGGTTTTTTTTAAAAGATCAACAAAATAGGCAGACCACTAGCCAGACTGATAAAAAAGAAAAGAGAGAACAACCAAATAGACACAATAAAAACCGATAAAGGGGAAATCACCACAGATTCTACAGAAATTCAAACCATCATCAGAGAATATTACAAACAACTCTATGCACATAAACTAGTAAACCTGGAAGAAATGCATAAATTCCTGGACACCTGTGTCCTCCAAAGCCTAAACCAGGAGGAAGCCGAAACTATTAATAGACCAATAATAAGGTCTGAAGTTGAGGCAGCAATTAAGAGCCTATTACAGAAAAAGAGTCCAGGTCCAGATGGGTTCACAGCCGAATTCTACCAGACACACAAAGAGGAACTGGTACCATTCCTTCTGAAACTATTCCAAATAATCCAAAAAGAGGGAATCCTTCCTAAATCATTTATGAGACCAACATCATCCTGATACCAAAACCCAGCAGAGACTCAACCAGAAAAGAAAACTTCAGGCTAATATCCATGATGAACATAGATGCAAAAATCTTCAATAAAATATTGGCAAGCTGATTGTAACAGCACATCAAAAAGCTTAGCCACCATGATCAAGTAGGATTCATACCGGGGATACAAGGCTGGTTCAACATACACAAGTCCATAAACGTAATTCACCACATAAACAAACCAAAAGTAATAAAAGCTATTTACGACAAACCAACAGCCAATATCATACTGAATGGGCAAAAACTGGAAGCATTCCTTTTGAAATCTGGCACTAGACAAGGATGCCCTCTCTCACCACTCCTATTCAATACAGTACTGGAAGTTCTGGCCAGAGCAATCAGGCAAGAAAAAGAAATAAAGGGTATTCAAATAGGAAAGGAGGAAGCCAAATTGTCTCTATTTGCAGATGACATGATAGTATATCTAGAAGACCCATCATCTCAGCCCAGAAACTCCTGAAACTGATAAGTAACTTCAGCAAAATCTCAGGATATAAAATCAATGTGCAAAAATCACAAGCATTCCTATACACCAATAACAGACTTAAAGAGAGCCAAATCAAGAACGAACTGCCATTCACAATTGCTACAAAAAGAATGAAATACCTAGGAATCCAACTAATAAGGAACGTAAGGGACCTCTTCAAGGAGAACTACAAACCTCTGCTCAACAAAATAAGAGAGGACACAAGCAGATTGAGAAACATTCCATGTTCAAGGTTAGGAAGAATCAATATCGTGAAAATGGCTACACTGCCCAAAGTAATTTACAGACTCAACGCTATCCCCATCAAGATACCATTGACTTTCTTCACAGAACTGGAAAAAACCACCATGAACTTCATATGAAACCAAAAGAGAGCCTGCATAGCCAAGTCAATTCTAAGCAAAAAGAACACAGCAGGAGGCATCACACTACCGGACTTCAAATTATACTACAAGGCTACAGTAACCAAAACAGCACAGTACTGGTACCAAAACAGAGATATAGACAGATATAGACCAATGAAACAGAACAGAGGCATCAGAGGCAACACAACATATCTACAACCATACAATCTTTATAAACCTGACAAAAACAAGCAATGGGGAAAGGACTCCCTGTTTAATAAATGGTGTTGGGAAAACTGGCTAGCCATGTGCAGAAAGCAGAAACTGGACCCCTTCCTGACACCTTACACTAAAATTAACTCCAGATGGATTAAAGACTTAAACATAAGACCTGGCACCATAAAAACCCTAGAAGAAAATCTAGGCAAACCCATTCAGGACATAGGAGTAGGCAAGGACTTCATGAACAAAATACCAAAAGCATTGGCAACAAAAGCCAAAATAGACAAATGGGACCTAATCAAACTCCACAGCTTCTGCACGGCAAAAGAAACAGTCACTAGAGTGAATTGGCAACCAACAGAATGGGAAAAAATTTTTGCAGTTTACCCATCTGACAAAGGGCTGATATCCAGAATTTACAAAGAACTAAAACAGATATACAAGAAAAAGACAAACAGCCCATTCAAAAATGGGCAAAGGATATGAACAGACACTTTACAAAAGAAGACCTACATGAGGCCAACAAACATATCAAAAAATGCTGATCATCAGTGGTCATCAGAGAAATGCAAATGAAAACTAAATTGAGATACCATCTCATGCCAGTTAGAATGGCGATCATTAAAAAATCTGGAGACAACAGATGCTGGAGAGAATGTGGAGAAATAGGAACACTTTTACACTGCTGGTGGGAGTGTAAGTTAGTTCAACCATTGTGGACGACAGTGTGGTGAGTCCTCAAGGACCTAGAAATAGAAATTCCATTTGACCCAGCAATCCCATTACTGGGTATATATCCAAAGGACTATAAATTGTTCTACTATAAGGACACATGCACACGAATGTTCATTGCAAAACTGTTTACAATAGCAAAGACCTGGAATCAACCCAAATCCCCATCGATGATACACTGGACAGGGAAAAATGTGGCACATATACCCCATGGAATATTATGCAGCAATCAAAAATGATGAGTTCGTGTCATTTGTAGGGACATGGATGAATCTGGAGAACATAATTCTCAGCAAACTGACACAAGAACAGAAAATGAAATACTGCATATTCTCACTCATAGGTGGGTGATGAACAATGAGAACACATGGACACAGGGAGAGGAGCACTACACACTGGGTCTATTGGGAGAAATAGGGGAGGAAGAGTGGGGGTGGGGGAGCTGGGGAGGGATAGCCTGGGGAGAAATGCCAGATGTGGGTGAAGGGGAGGAAGACAGCAAATCACACTGCCACATGTGTACCTATGCAACTATCTATCTTGCATGTTCTGCACATATACCCCAAAACCTAAAATCAAATAAAAATAAAAAATAAAATGCCTTCATTAACAGCCCTAGTTAATAGCTGCATTTGCAAAATACAAAAGAGGCATTTGTGTATCTTGGGTGTTGGGTTTCCATCTCATTGTAGGGTTCCTGTTCTAAACCACCAGCCTACCCTTTCTGATCTAGCACTCTTTTGCTGTCCATATGTATCTAGCAGAACTGTCATCTCCTAAAATAAATTTACCCCACAAAAAAGAGAACCAAAGGGAAATCTTAGGAAACCAACCAAAGTTGATGTGATTTAACCCTCCTTCTTATGCCTTCCTGCCTTTGATGATAAGCATAAGATATTTTCTTGATAAAAAGACTCCAGGCAGGAACTAACTAATCAACAGCATCAGAATTTATTTCATGTAAGCTGTTTTTATCAATCAGGCCAGGTTAACCAACAGTATCCAGTAAATACTGATTAAAACACATACACTATGCAGACAGTTGACATATTTTTCATATTACATAGTAAGTGTACATAGGCAAATATCCTTTAAAAAAGTAGATCTACATTTATTTACACTCAGGCAGACTAGGCTGATGCCTTTGTAATGTAATTTGGCAGTTACCAGAAGGCCCACTCTGACCAAAAATCTCTCAGAAATCTCCTATAAAAGAGCCAGAAATTTCTATAACTAGAATAAATACTAATATAGTTATCAATTATTAATCTTCATGCCATCATATGAATAAATTGCCAAAGTAATTATTTCCCAGTTCTCTAAGAGGTTAGTACCTAGGAGAAGTAAGTTTTGAAGAAAAAGTTAAATAGGAATTTTTATTGCAAGAATATCGAGAAACAGAGTAGTGTCTGAAAGAGAAATGTAGATGTGGGAATTGCTTACCCTAAAATAAAATCACAATTTTTCCTGGGACTGGAATTCAGTACCATTTAATTCCTATCACAAGTTTAAAATAAACATCTTCTTTCCCAAGTTTGTGCTTTTTCCCAAGGAACTGGAAGATGGAAAACGATTTGCTTTTATCCTCATCTTAAGTCAGTGAATATAGTATTTGCTCAGACACCAGAGGTGAAATAGTAGACAGTAGACCAGCACCTAAAGAAACCTATGTTCCAGATTCAGTGGTTACTAACAGGAAACAGCTAGTTTTGCCTTTTTTCCCCAAGACTTCCTAAATAGTTCCTTGACTTTCGACTTCTGTTTTCAAAGTACCTGAGCCAAAACAACAGCAAGCTTGCTTTTTAAAATAGCATCAGTGACAAATGCTGAAATGCCAAATCGAAATGCACAGGATACGACCAAGCAAAATGCAAGAAGGAATTTGGAAGGCAGATTAGGGTAATGTGGATCCCAATCTGTGCCTGACAACTGCTCTCAATAAACTGTGCCGAGGTCAAAGACACATTTGGGAGTTTATTCAAAAACACACACAGACCAAGAAGCCAGATGCTGCTTTTCCATGGATTTTTAAGAATTTTTTTTCTTTTTTAAATAAAGGGGTTAGAGCACTTCCCAAAATTATGGACTTCTACCTTTCTTTGTAGATGAGGTTTTTTCTCCCATTGCCTAAACCTTTATCTGGGGTAGGATAGGTCCCTTTGGTAATTCCCTAGTTCATTTTCCCCACTAGCATATTTTCCCCACTTGGAACAAAATTCCACTCATGGTTCTGCATTCTCTCAGATAGGTCATTCTGAGGTCAAACAGCAATTTCACAATGGAAAAACTGACCACTACATATCCTCTAAATGCGTGCAGACCAGTCCTAAAAAATGTTCCATGTGGATAACCAATTAAGTCTTTTCGATAATCACAATTTGTAAGACTCACAGAAAGCAGAGATGTGTTTAAGGTTTTAAGCCCAACTCACAAAGCTGAGAGTATGCATTGAAGGCAAATGTATGTTAGTATGTATACATCATAAAATAAATTAATATTTATAAACTACCTTGAAGTTCTCAAATATAATTCACCTTGGATTATGAAAGTTTTGAATCCTTTAATAATCAATGGCAGTTTTCCTTGAAAATATCATTTCTATGGAAAAAATATTTGATATATATTTGAATAGCCAAAAATCTTGAAAAAGTAATAACCACAATCAATTTCTATCAGATGTTTTCATAGAAGATAAAGTCTTCTACTTTAACTTGAAAATAAGAATCATGTTTCTATTAATTTAGATTTTGTCTCTTTCAAATTATAAGTATTAATTACACAAAAAGGCACAAAACCAATAATTCTAAAAAAATATATAGGAAATTCAAAAGTCATGAGTTACACATAAATCAGTGGTTAATAATAATATAATCAGCAATATAATATTATATTATGCATAGAATGTATAACACATTGGAGAAGGAAAGAGTGAATTAGGGAATCAAAATATGATTTGCAGATATCTGGAAAATGTCTCTAAATTTAAACAAATTGTGTATTTAAATAGAAAACAAATGCCTTTTTCTTTTCTATCTGGATTATATTTTGCTACAAATCATTTACTATAAGTAAAGGCAAAACTGAGGAACTCTATTCCAATTTATATAGACATGTAATACAGAAGACAGAAGCAACATCATTTTTCTAAGTACATATTCTTTTCATTCCTTCACCAAGTTATCAGGGTTCTTTCAATGAGATAGTGTTTTTTGACATATTTGTGTGTATGTATGTTTATATTACTTATAGGCATAGTTATTAAATAGTTTGTACTATCTGTATTATTTAATTCCATTTTGTAAATAGTAACATTTGGTTAAGGAAAATTGATATACAAATGAAATCAAGCAGAAATCGTGCTTATTCTCAATTTAGTTATTATCTTTATGTCTTAGCTTTTTGCTAAGACATTTTTATTTGCACATTCATTGTCATTTGAAGTTATTAGATTTTTCTAGCCATTACTGAAGAAAAAGAGAAACATTTTACCATGGAAATTCCTAGAAAAGAAGTTAGCAAATTTCTGACCCCAGGGATCCAAGATAATCAAGACCAGCGTTAGAATCCAGGTTCTATCTCTGTTTAGCTGATAGAGAATTCTTTCTATAAGTGAAGAAAGTAAACATGAGAATGATATGAAACTAGTTGAATTTGTCTTTTCCCAGTCCAGCAAAAGTTCCCTGAACTCTAAACAAAGGTGTTAAATACCATGAAATAAATAATTAGTTTCAAACTTAGTCTGGAATAGATTAATTCATAGGGTACTTTGCTACCTTTACTATTTGATTATAGCTGGAATAAAACCCCATTCTCCAGGGAAATCATGCTCTGGGCAACTATTATACTTTTCTGGCACAGATCCTCAAAATTCAGGGCAATTCCAGGCAAGCCAGACTCTTTGTTAGACTTAGTCTACTACTGGCTCTGGAATACTGGTTAAGCAAGTACTGGTGATTTTAAGATCTTTAATTCCATTATACTAAAGGAAAATAGGAATAATATGTTAATGAACAATTACTACACTCCAGTCACAGTGCTAGGTGCATGAGACACATTATTGTATTATTCAGGATGGCTTCATTGTTGTAATAGACAATCCGATAGTTTTCATGCCTTAACAATAGGATTCTATACCTCTGTGCCAGGTAAAAGATCGATGGGTGTGTTTGGTGGGCATCCATCAGGAGCTGATTCAGGAGCCCAAAATTGTTTTCATCTTGTGGTTCCACTGTCCTGGAAACAGCATCAGAGTCCTCTGTTGGATCTTCTGTGTCCATGTGGCAATGAGGGAAGAAGAGCATAAAGGCAAGACCTTGAAATGGTATATAAGTTCTGTTCACATTCCTTCAACCAGAAACAAACCACAAGGATATACCAAACAGAAAGCAGGCGTGGAAATATGGACTACCAGTGTACCCAGGGGAAAAAAAAAACAGATTTGGAGAATAACTTGCCAATGTTTCCTACAATCATCAAATTAAAAAAAAAAAATCCTTGACCTTTAGGAACTTACATTCTATCTGGGGGAAACAAATGATTAGAAATAGGCATCATAGCCTATAAATTACATAATCTATTATAAAATAATAGGTGCGATTGTGGGATGCAGAGTAAGCTCAGAGCAAGGTAAAGGGAGAAGTATCTTCTGACAATAGCTGTAGGTGGCTGTGGTAGGCTGGAAAATGGATTACTGCAGAAGAGTCAGTCAAAGGAATCAGAGCCCAATTATTGGAGAAATCATTTTTGCCAATAATGGGATAATGTTGGAGAGAGTGATGGTGATCCAGAAGCTGAAATCATAGTGAAGTGGGGGCTTGGGGTTGCCCCATGAGTAAGTTGATAACTGTAATAGAGCAAAGCAGTAGGTGTCATGGAATTCAGAGTTTTAGAGGAAAGAAAAAGAATGATCTGAAAGCAGCAATGAGGAGAAAAGAGAATGCCTAATCCCAACTTCAGGTCCAGCTATGTAAGAGCTGTAGCATTAAATGCAGCCACCACTTGAGAGGGCTGCAGAGAAGGAATGCCCTCTTTGAAGAGACCAATGTCCCCTAGAAAGCATTCTTATAGAAAGAATGGTAAGGATATCAGGATTTTAGGAAATCTGGGACTTTCTGTGGTGACCAGTACGAACAGAGATAAGGGGCATACTGAGATTTGTCCTGGTGGAGTCAGACTGAAGTGGTGGCAAGCATAGGAGTGTCCAGGACAGTAAGAAGTGAGGGTTGGCAACTCACTCTTGACCCCTGCTAAAAAAAAAAAAAAAAAAAAAAAAAGGTAGATGGTAAGTGGAGAGCCAACCAAATGGAGAGCAAAAATAAATAAATAAATAAATAAATAAATAGCAGGAGTTTCAATTCTCGCATCTGATAAAATAGATTTCAAAGCAACAAAGATATAGTGGTAAAAGGATCAATGCAACAATAAGAGCTAACGATCCTAACACCCAGATACATAAGACCCATAAAGAGATTTAAACTCAACGAGACAGAAAATTGATGAGGACAATTAGGACTTGAACTCAGATCTGGAATAAGTAAATTTAATAAATGTTTATAGAGCTCTCTATTTTAAATACACAAAATATACATTCTCCACTTTAAATACACAAAATATTGATTGGCCATTAATACCCATTTTTAGAATAAAGCAATATTCCAATTCTCTTTCCCTCTTTTTCTTCCTCTTTCTTCCTCTCCTTCACTCCTTTTTTTCTCTTTCTTTTCTTCAAAAAATAAAAAAAGGTAGATAGAAGGCTTAGGATTAGGTTTTCTTAAACTCAGTACTTGACTTCAATCTGAACCTCTTTCAAGAAGGGTGAGTTTATGCCAAGAGCTCAGTGTCTATTTCTATACCCGGAGAAGCTAGAGATTACTCTGGATGAAAAGGTAAAAGTCACAGGGGTGTGTGGTTTTGATCCAGAATGTGGCCACCTTTTGACTTCATATGATTACTACCAGCCAACCATCACACAGAATTATTTTTGAAACCTTTAAAAAATATTTTAAAATATAATGCACTTGTTTTTACCATTTCATTTTTATTGCATAACGAACTCAAATATTCCCATTATCTCTCCAAAAAGTCATATTGGGCCTGAGTATCACTTCAGCTTTTTACATGTAATGCCTTTCCAAACCTATAACATATCTTCCAGGGCTCTCAAAAACAGGGAAAAAGTAGATTCTAAAGAAAGCATGTTAGCATAAGCAACTCCCCAAATTTTTAACTCTTCCTCCAATGCTCTTCCTTGACACAGCATTCAGCTAGTCATTGAACAAGGAAGTATGAGCAGCTATTGTGTACCAGGAGCTGCACCAGGTAATTGTTTGTAAAGCAAAAGCTATGCAAAGATTTCTTTTTCTTGAGATACAGTAATGCTCTGTCACCCAGAATGGAGTGCAGTGGTGCAATCTCGGCTCACTGCAACTTTCGCCTCCCTGGATCAAGTGATTCTTTAGCCTCAGCCTCCTGAGTAACTGGGATTACAGGTGCATGCCACCATACCCAGTTGGTTTTTGTATTTTTAGTAGAGATGGGGTTTTACCATGTTGGCTGGGCTGGTCTCAAGCTCTTGGCCTCAGGTGATCCACCTGCCTCAGCCTCCCAAAGTGCTGGAATTGCAGGCATGAGCCACCACACCTGGAAAAAATGTTTTAAAATAAAATGTTTTCTTTACCCTTCAGGAACTAACTCATAGTTGGGAGCATGTGGAAACATGATTAGAGTTCAAGGTGATAAAACAAAAACATGTACCAAATGCACTGCAGGAATTGTGAAAAGGATGATTAACTTGCCTGGGAGGATTTGAGAGACTTCTCACAGGAGGTTTCATTTAAACTGGAACTAAAAGTATGAATAGGCATTTTCAAAATGAAAAATGAGAAGACAAGCCTTCAGTCAGAGGCACAAATGCACACACAGAGGTGCAGAGCGATCTGCATGACAGATTTATGTATATCTGTATCACAGACCTAGGGGCTATAAAGAATCCCTGTGTGTCTGGAATGGTGGGTGCTTGCAGAAAAGTATTAGGAGACTTTAGACATTCGAAGCCAAAGCCTTGAGCACCAAGTTAAGAAACTGACAATGGAAATCATCACAGAGTGTTCTAGGTAGGTGGGTTACGGAATCAGATTTGTATTTCAGTAGATAACTCAACTTTATAGTGGAGTGTTTATTACAAGGCTCAAAACTCCAGGCAGGTAGACCAGTAGATAAAGAACTATAATTTAGATGAGACATGAGAGCCTGAAGGAAGGTATCTCTCAAAGGAGTCACACCATTTTCATTTGACTAAATGTAACCCACAATTCGAAGAGATCATTTGTTTAGAAACCAAATTTTCTAAATTATTTCACATTCCTTTTTAGTGCTTTAAATTATAACTAATTTTAAACCCATCTTTGATGAAACTCCAGTCACGATTCCCCTTCTAAAGTCTAAAGGTACATAAAAATACATTTCTTACTGATATAAACATAGAATCACAGATTCTCAGGGCTTGAAAGTTTTACTTCACTTGGTTCACCATCCATCTGATGTTGGAAGCCTTTCTAAGCTCTCCTTGCCAAGTCATCTTCTGGACTAGGCTTGATCATCTCCAGGAACAAAGTATCTAGTGAGGTGGTGAAGGTGTGGGTTCTGAAATTAAGCAGACCTAGATTTGAGTTCCTATTTCAATGCTTCAACTTGTGTAAACTTTGGCGAGTTAGTTAACTTTTTTCTCAAAGCTTTATAATCTGTAAAATGAATATAATATTATTTAACTCATAGAGTTATACAAAGGAAATAATGCATACACAGTCTTCAAAAACATTTCATAATGTTATCATTATTTTTATTCATGCCATTATCATTATTACTTCCCAAGGCATTCAACTTCTAATGTTGGATAACTACCTTAGAAATTTCTTCTGTCTGCAAGTTCATAGAAAAATCTGGTTTCATAATATAATTTGGCAAAATAAAGTCAGTATTTCATTAGTAGCAATTCACCATAAAATTTGAAGGACATTCTTTGAAAAGGATTTGGACAATCTCATCGATATGTTCTCAGGATTTCAAGGCATCATTTTAAAAGCATAAACAAAGAAATAGTTGAAATATTGAATCTATAAAGCCTTGTCAGTATTATCTGGCTCATAACACTCATATAAACTAAAGAGATATGAACAAACTAATCTGTTACCTGACATCACTCCTGGGCAATGATTCAAATGGCGAATTAAATTACAGTAGCACTCACAGTAATCATTCCCTGACTTCAGAGCTTTCTGTTGACACAGGCACTCTAGACAATAAACAGAATCTTAACCAAAAAAGGATTTTATGAAGTCTTTCTTAAATTCACAGCAGCTGTCCATGCTACCTGAGTTAACTACATCATTCAAACACATTGTCAGTGAATGTTTTTCTCAAGATACTGTGAGCATTTGATAATAGAAGTAAGATAATAGAATCAAGATTTTAGGAGCTATAATAAAATAACTTCTAATCTGTGTGGATGCCACCTGCCAAAACTAGTAAATTCTGAAATGTGTAAATAAACCTCTTTTTTCATGTAAATTAGCCCATTCTTTTGTAAAATGTCTTTTATGTTACAGTGCAGTGAAAAAAGTAAACTATCTTAAAAATCACATAACCTTTTCACCATTTAAGAATATGTACTGAGAATGCATATATTTTTTTATTTTTTATTGCGTTTTAGGTTTTGGAACACATGTGCAGAACATGCAAGATAGTTGCATAGGTACACACATGGCAGTGTGTTTTGCTGCCTTCCACCCCTTCACCCACATTTGGCATTCCTCCCCATGCTAACCCTCCCCAGCTCCCCACCCTGCTGTCCCTCCCTATTCCCCCCAATAGACCCCAGTGTGTAGTACTCCCTTCCCTGTGTCCATGTCTTCTCATTGTTCATTAACTGCCTATGAGTGAGAATATGCGGTGTTTCATTTTCTTTTCTTGTGTCAGTTTGCTGAGAATGATGTTCTCCAGATTCATCCATGCCCCTACAAATGACACGAACTCATCATTTTTGATTGCTGCATAATATTCCATGGGGTATATGTGCCACATTTTCCCAGACCAGTCTATCATCGATGGGCATTTGGGTTGGTTCCAGGTCTTTGCTATTGTAAACAGTGCTGCAATGAACATTCGTGTACATGTGTCCTTATAGTAGATCGATTTATAGTCCTTTGGATATATACCCAGTAATGGGATTGCTGGGTCAAATGGAATTTCTATTTCTAGGTCCTTGAGGACTCACCACACTGTCGTCCACAATGGTTGAACTAATTTACACTCCCACCAGCAGTGTAAAAGTGTTCCTATTTCTCCACATCCTCTCCAGCATCTGTTGTCTCCAGATTTTTTAATGATCGCCATTCTTACTGGTGTGAGATGGTATCTCAATGTGGTTTTGATGTGCATCTCTCTAATGACAGTGATAATGAGCATTTTTTGATATGTTTGTTGGCCTCATGTAGGTCTTCTTTTGTAAAGTGTCTGTTCATATCCTTTGTCCATTTTTGAATGGGCTTTCTTGTTTTTTTCTTGTAAATCTATTGAGCTCTTTGTAAATTCTGGATATCAGCCCTTTGTCAGATGGGTAAATTGCAAAAATTTTTTCCCATTCTGTTGGTTGCCAATTCACTCTAGTGACTGTTTCTTTTGCTGTGCAGAAGCTGTGGAGTTTGATTAGGTCCCATTTGTCTATTTTGGCTTTTGTTGCCAATGCTTTTGGTGTTTTGTTCATGAAGTCCTTGCCTACTCCTATGTCCTGAATGGTTTTGCCTACATTTTCTTCTAGGATTTTTAATGATGCCAGGTCATATGTTTAAGTCTTTAATCCATCTGGAGTTAATTTTAGTGTAAGGTGTCAGGAAGGGGTCCAGTTTCTGCTTTCTGCACATGGCTAGCCAGTTTTCCCAACACCATTTATTAAACAGGGAGTCCTTTCCCCATTGCTTGTTTTTGTCAGGTTTATAAAGATTGTATGGTTGTAGATATGTTGTGTTGCCTCTCATGCCTCTGTTCTGTTCCATTGGTCTATATCTCTGTTTTGGTACCAGTACCATGCTGTTTTGATAACTGTAGCCTTGTAGTATAGTTTGAAGTCCCGTAGTGTGATGCCTCCCGCTGTGTTCTTTTTGCTTAGGATTGACTTGCCTATATGAGCTCTCTTTTGGTTCCATATGAAGTTCAAGGTGGTTTTTTCCAGTTCTGTGAAGAAAATCAATGGTAGCTTGATGGGGATAGTGTTGAGTCTGTAAATTACTTTGGGCAGTATAGCCATTTTCACAATATTGATTCTTCCTGACCATGAACATGAAAGGTTTCTCCATCTGTTTGTGTCCTCTCTTATTTCGTTGAGCAGGTAGTTTTCCTTGAAGAGTTCCCTTACATTCCTTGTAAGTTGTATACCTAGGTATTTTATTCTCTTTGTAGCAATTGTGAATGGCGGTTTGTTCTTGATTTGGCTCCCTTTATGTCTGTTATTAGTGTATAGGAATGCTTGTGATTTTTGCACATTGATTTTATATCCTGAGACTTTGCTGAAGTTGCTTTTCAGTTTCAGGAGATTTTGGGTGGAGACGATGGGATCTTCTAGATATACTATCATGTCATCTGCAAATAGAGACAATTTGGCTTCCTCCTTTCCTATTTGAATACCCTTTATTTCTTTTTCTTGCCTGATTGCTCTGCTAGGACTTCCAGTACTATATTGAATAGGAGTGGTGAGAAACGGCATCCTTGTCTAGTGCCAGATTTCAAAAGGAATGCTTCCAGTTTTTGCCCATTCAGTATGATATTGGCTGTTGGTTTGTTGTAAATAGCTTTCATTATTTTGAGATACGTTCCATCGATACCGAGTTTATTGAGGGTGTTTAGCATAAAGGGCTGTTGAATTTTGTCAAAGGTCTTTTCTGGGTCAATTGAGATAATCATGTGGTTTTTGTTTTTGGTTCTGTTTATGTGGTGAATTACGTTTATAGACTTGCGTATGTTGAACCAGCCTTGCATCCCCGGGATGAATCCTACTTCATCAGGATGGATAAGTTTTTTGATGTGTTGTTGCAATCAGCTTGCCAATATTTTATTGAAGATTTTTGCATCCATGTTCATCATCGATATTGGCCTGAAGTTTTCTTTTCTTGTTGAGTCTTTGCCGGGTTTTGGTATCAGGATAATGTTGGTCTCATAAAATGAATTGAGAAGGATTCCCTCTTTTTGGATTATTTGGAATAGTTTCAGAAGGAATGGTAACAGTTCCTCTCTGTGTGTCTGGTACAATTCAGCAATGAACCCATCTGAACCTGGGCTTTTTTTGTGTGGTAGGCTCCTAATTGCTACGTCGACTTCAGACTTTGTTATTGGTATATTAATAGTTTCAGCTTCCTCCTGGTTTAGGCTTCGGAGGACACAGGTGTCCAGGAATTTATCCATTTCTTCCAGGTTTACTAGTTTATGTGCATAGAGTTGTTTGTAATATTCTCTGATGATGGTTTGAATTTCTGTAGAATCTGTGGTGATTTCCCCTTTATCGGTTTTTATTGTGTCTATTTGGTTGTTCTCTTTTTTCTTTTTTGTCAGTCTGGCTAGTGGTCTGCCTATTTTGTTGATCTTTTCAAAAAACCAGCTCTTGGATTTATTGATTTTTGAAGAGTTTTTCATGTCTCTATCTCCTTCAGTTCTGCTCTGATCTTAGTTATTTAATGTCTTCTGCTAGGTTGTGAGTTTTTTTGATCTTGCTCCTCTAGCTCTTTCAATATTGATGATAGGGTGTCAGTTTTGGATGTCTCCACTCTTCTCATATGGGCACTTATTGCTATATATTTTCCTCTAGAGACTGCTTTAAATGTGTCCCAGAGATTCGGGTATGTTGTGTCTTCATTCTCATTGATTTCGAAGAACTTCTTTATTTCTGCCTTCATTTCATTGTTTATCCAATCAACATTCAAAAGCCAGTTGTTCAGTTTCCATGAAGCTGTGCAGTTCTGAGTTAGTTTCTGAATTCTGAGTTCTAACTTGATTGCACTATGGTCTGAGAGACTGTTGGTTATGATTTCAGTTGTTTTGCATTTGCTGAGGAGTGCTTTACTTCCAATTATGTGGTCAATTTTAGAGTAGGTGTGATGTGGTGCTGAGAAAAATGTATATTCTGTGGATTTGGGGTGGAGAGTTCTGTAAATGTCTATCAGGTTTGCTTGTTCCAGGTCTGAGTTCAAGCCCTGGATATCCTTGTTAATTTTCTGTCTGGTTGATCTGTCTAATATTGACAGTGGAGTGTTAAAGTCCCCCATCATTATTGTGTGGGAGTCTAAGTCTCTTTGTAAGTCATTAAGAACTTGCCTTATATCTGGGTGTTCCTGTATTGGGTCCATATATATTTAGGATCGTTAGCTCTTCTTGTTGTATCGATCCTTTTACCATTATGTAATGTCCTTCTTTGTCTCTTTTGATCTTTGTTGCTTTAAAGTCTATTTTATCGAGATATGAGAAGTGCAACTCCTGCTTTTTTTTGCTCTCCATTTGCTTGGTAGATCATCCTCCATCCCTTTATTTTGAGCCTTTGTGTATCCTTGCATGTAAGATGGGTTTCCTGGACACAGCACACCGATGGGTTTTGGCTTTTTATCCAATTTGCCAGTCTGTGTCTTTTGATTGGTGCATTTAGCCCATTTACAATTAGGGTTAATATTGTTATGTGTGAATTTGATCATGCCATTTTGATGCTAGCTGACTGTTTTGCTGGTTAGTTGATGTAGATTCTTCATTTTGTTAATGCTCTTTAGCATTTGATTTGCTTTTGGAATAGCCGGTACTGGTTGTTCCTTTCTATGTGTAGTGCATCTTTCAGGAGCTCTTGTAAAGCTGGCCTGTTTGTGACAAAATCTCTGAGTACTTGCTTATTCGTGAAGGATTTTATTTTTCCTTCACTTATGAAGCTCAGTATGGCTGGATATGAAATTCTGGGTGGAAAGTTTTTTCTTTAAGAATGTTGAATATTGGCCCCCAATCTCTTCTGGCTTGTAGTGTTTCTGCTGAGAGATCTGCTGTGACTCTGATGGGCTTCCCTTTGTGGGTAAGCCGACATTTCTCTCTGGCTGCCCTTAGCATTTTCTCCTTCATTTCAACCCTGGTGAATCTGACGATTATGTGCCTTGTGGTTGCTCTTCTTGAGGATTATCTTTATGGTGTTCTCTGTATTTCCTGGACTTGAATATTGGCCTGCCTTGCTAGGTTTGGGAAATTTTCCTGGATAATATCCTGAAGAGTATTTTCCAGCTTGGATTCATTATCTTCGTCACATTCAGGTAAACCTATTAAACATAGATTAGGTCTCTTCACGTAGTCCCACATTTCTTGGAGACTTTGTTCATTCCTTTTTGCACTTTTTTCTCTAATCTTGGCTTCTGATTTTATTTCATTGAGTTGATTTTTGACTTCTGATATCCTTTCTTCTGCTTGGTCAATTCGGCTGTTGAAACTTGTGCATGCTTTGTGAATTTCTCGTGTTGTGTTTTTCAGCTCCTTCAATTCATTCATTTCCTCTCTAAGTTGTCCATTCTTGTTATCATTTCCTCAAATCTTTTTTCAATGATCTTAGTTTCTTTGCATTTATTTAGAACATGTTCTTTTAGCTCACAGAAGTTTCTCATTACCCACCTTCTGAAGTCGGATTCCGTCATTTATTCACACTCCTTCTCCATCCAGCTGTGTTCCCTTGCTGGTGAGTTTTGGTCCTTTGTAGGAGGCGAGGTGTTCTGTTTTAGGGTGTTTTCCTCCTTTTTGCACTGGTTTCTTCCCATCTTTGTGGATTTATCCACCTGTCGTCTGAGTAGTTGCTGATTTTTCAATTGGGTCTCTGAGTGGAGGCCCAGATTATTGATGATGAAATATTTCTGTTTCTTCGTTTTCCTTCTAACAGTCTGACCCCTCTGCTGTACAACTGCTGAGGTCCACTCCAGGCCCTGCTTGCCTGGGGTACACCTGTAGCAGCTGTAGAACAGTGAGGAATGCTACCAGTTTCTTCTTCTGCTATCTTTGTCCCAGAATGATGCCTTCCAAATATCAGTCTGATCAGTCCTTTTTCAGGTGACTCTTTGTGTATATGGTGGTCAGGGAGCTGCTTGAGGAGATGGTCTGTACTTTATAGGAGCTCAAGTGCTGAGCTGTGAGCTCTGTTATTCATTCAGGGCTGCTAGGCAAGTATGTTTAAGTCTGCTGCGGCAGAACTCATAAAACCCCTTTTTTTCCTCAGATGCTCTGTCTTCGGGAGTTAGGGCTTTATATATGAGTATCCGTTGCACTGTCCTGCCCAGCTAGGAGGCAGTTTAGTCACTATTTGCCTGCCGAGGCTCCCACCTGCTGCTGTGGGCTCTGCCCTGATGGCAGAGTCTCTCTGTTATGGCAGGTTGCCTCGTCAATGGCAGGCTGTGTCAGCAATGGGAGAGTACTTCAGTAGGAGCGAAATGTCTCGGTAATGGTGGACGCCCCTCCCCCACTGAGCTGCACCATCCTGGGTTCAGCTGTGCCCACCATGAAACTCACAACCCGTAGCGTTTCAAATCGCCATTTTGTTTGTCCCTGTGGGGGTGGGACCCATCGAGCCTGATCACCTGGTTCCCTGCCACAGAGCCCTTTTGTTTTTTTAAGTTGAACGGTTGACTCTCTTTCAGGTATTTCTGTCTCCTGCTGAAAGGGCACCAGGATCTGTGTGATTTCCTGTGCAGCGATCCATTGCACCGGCTCACAGTTCACTTCCCGGGAATCTCCTGGCCTGGCTCACTGTCCAAGTCCCATTTAATCAGATGAATATGCAAATCTGCCCTCCCAAATCTCAAATTGCCGGTTTAACAGGGTACCTAGACCAGTGCATTTTGTGCGGCATGCCACTATGCTGCGCGGCACTGGCCGAAATGGCCACGCGAGCCAAGACAGCTGCGCTGGCATCCCATGTCTCTCCTACACCTGGAAATTTCCCCGTTCTGTGGGCAACAAAGATACATCTGGAAATGCGGCTTGAACTCACCCTCTGCATCTTCACTGAGAGCTGCAATCCAGAGTTGCTTCAACAGCACCATCTTGAGAAGAGCCGAGAATGCATATATTTTGCACTGAGAACATTTTACCAAAACACATTCTCAGAAAATGTTTGAAATGTCATTATTAGTTATTAGGAATTTTTTAAGGCAATATTCTGTAAGAATGGCATTGTTGGCAGGGCCTGGTGGGTGATGCCTGTAATCCCAGCACTTTGGGAGGCCAAAGCAGACAGATTACCTGAGGTCAGGAGTTTGAGACCAGCCTGGGCAACATGATGAAACCCCGTCTCTACTAAAAATACAAAAATTAGCTGGATGTGGTGACAGGTGCCTGTAATCCCAGCTACATGGGAGGCTGAGGCAAAGAATTGCTAGAACCCAGGAGGCAGAGGTTGCAGTGAGCCAAGATCATGCCACTTCACTCCAACCTAGGGAGAGGAAACCTGTCTCAAAAAAAAAAAAAAAAAAAGAATGGCATTGTTTGACTTAAGATAATCTACTCTTGGATGGATAATCAGAACATAACAGCATTAGGAAATTAAAGAGGAAAACAAAAAGCTTGTTGGAAGAAAAATCAACAATAAAAATGAAAGGATTGATGTACATACATTCTGGCATAAAAGAAAATCAGAACTGACCATATTAAAATCATTTCAGATGGTAGCTACAAACATGGAGCAAGAAAACTTTGGAAATAACTATTTAAACCACCTAAAATTTCCCACCAAAGATCTACCAAAGAAAACATGGCAATGAGGCTGAGATCTGAAAGATAGTTTGATTGTTGGGGTGGTGAGAGGGGAAGAAAGAGCCACAGGCAGCCAGAATATCGTGACTTTTCAGCTTACTTGTAAGCAGTTAAATTGGTTTACAAATTCTTCTATGTACTGTTAATTATCTTATTCCCAGAAAATGCACAAGTATCTTAAAAATACTCTTGTAAATAAATTAAATATTAAAGACAGTGTGATAATGATTCAAGCACCAGCAAACAATCAGAAACCAAGGAAGCTAACCCTCCTATTAGAAAATGTTCTTCAATGGTCATACAGGGAATTGAAAGCAATGAGTCCAATCAGCCCTTTAAATTTTTCTGAAATTATGGAGACTATAAAATGAATTTACATGAACTTTCATTTATGATGAATGCACTGCCCTAATTTTATTTCTTAAAATATTATATAATGTGCTTGAGAAGCCATGGTAACTAGAAAGATGACATTTTAAAATATTTTTCATGCCATGTTCATCTCAGCCTCTTCAATTTATAGTTTTCTGTTTATTTCATAATATATTAGGTACTTCATATAGTAGGCCTGGTACTTAAACACTAGGACCATAGTATATGTATATTGTTAACAAAAAAGAAATATTGGTGATGCAGTAAATACACATTTTCACTGAAAGCTGATTGCTGGAATTGATATTTACCCAAAGCCAAGTATTATCAGCATGGAGAGAATACCTGGAATAAAAATAAACAAGGCCAGGTGTGGTGGCTCACACCTGTAATCCCAGCACTTTGGGAGACTGGAACAGGTGGATCACCTGAGGTCAAGAGTTCAAGACCAGCCTGGCAAACATGACAAAACTCTGTCTCTACTAAAAATACAAAAATTAGCAGTGAGAATCGCTGCATCCCAGGAGGCAGAGGTTGCAGTGAGCAGAGATCACACCACTGCACTCCAGCCCAGGAGTGAGACTCTGTACAAAAAAAAAAAAACTAAATTTTATCAAAAATATTTATTTGAGATCATTAAAAATTCTAGTCCTTGCTTTTCTAAATTTTTATATGATTGAATATAATTTATCAGCACTGTCATCCCTAGATTATTTTAACAAAAACCGTTTATAGAGTCTGATTCAATTGGCCCATTTAAAAATGTCCCTAGGCTGACACAGTGGCTCACATCTATAATCTCAGTACTTTGGGAGGCCAAGGCAGGCAGATTACCTGAGCGTAGGAGTACAAGACCAGCCTGGGAACATGGTGAAACCCCATCTATACACAAAATACAAAACTAAGCCAGGTGTGGTGTCACGCACCAGTAGTCTCAACTACTTGGGAGGCTAAAGTGGGAAGACGACTTGAACCCTGGAGGAAAAGATTTCAGTCAGCCAAAATTGTACCACTGCACTTCAGCGTAAGCAACAGAGCAAGACCCTGTCTCAAAAAAAGAATAATAATAAAATTAAAATAAATAAATAAAAATGTCTCTAAATTTATCTGTGCAAAGAAGAATATTATTCAGAAAACAACTTCTTAGTAGCATATTTCCTAGAGAGCACTTTATAAAACATCCACAGCTTGAGCAAATCTTAAAAATCTTTCAACATCAACTACTGAAGGTGGCTGGCAACTATAGCAATCATAAGTTTTCTCTTGAAATTTTAACTGCCATAGCCACAAAACTTTAAAAACTTTTCTTTGTAAATTGTTATAATATCTGTTATTTCAAAGTTTAATTAGTGAGTACAAAATGTGTTTGGGGTGATCCATTCTTCTCTTAACATAGTTCTTCATATTCTTATAATAGTTTGAGTTGAAAATAACTTCTCACTGATGTATATAATTTTGTAGAATTTTCTTTCCTGTAAATTTCAAAGAGATAGGTTTGGCATCCTTTTATTAATTCATTCTCACTAGATGTGTAGGATTCTTAAAGAAACATAAAGTAGTTTGGAAACTCTTTTTTTAAGAAGACAAGGACACCAAAAAAGCCTACAAAGATTTGAATTATGATATAATCTCACATATATTATGGCATTAAGATTTAAGATTTATCAACATGGTCACAAAAAATAAGTTGACCTTTTCAAATTTATGTAATATACTCATTTAATATGCATATTACTGGCTATTCTATATTTCTATTTAGCTCTTTGATAATATAAAATAACACAAATTCAAGCTTTTACAATCATTATTATAATTCTAGGATAATAAACAATACTACCACCATAATTGCCTTTAATCTATGTAAAACCAGGACTGTTATAAGAAATGAAAGATACAAGATCATGTCAGTCTTTTCTTTTAACAAATATATAGTCAACTACAATTTTAAAACATCTGACAATAGAAACAGTAAAAGTGAAACAGCTAACAGTTCTTTCATAGCGCATGACAAGAATGATTTATAAAAACCATGCCAAAGAGAAAGGATTTACAAAAATAATAAATGTGCTTTCCATCTCTCAATAAATCATAGTGTACAGCATTTAAACTGTCAGTACTCAAATCATGTAGTCTTCCATAAAAGAAAATGTACTCTTCCTCCTAGCTCTGTTTGTCTGCAGAAAAGAAATGTCTGCAGATCAGAATGTGGGCTTGAGTCAATGTCAACATGTATTCAATCCCAGTGACTCCAAAAGGCTGTTGAAGAACGTTTTTTCTCCTCCTAGCCAAGAAACGTACTCTGATTGATCATTGCTAAACTCAAAGCCTAACCCTAAATCCAAAGGGAAAACAAAATGGTGATTTTAAAGGACTTACTGTTATCAAACATTAAGAATACCTCGACCAAAGGGAGCTTTTCAAATCATACTACCTTAGTTTACCTTGACTCCTTATATTTCCCCAGTGATTAGTTTTTTAAAAAAAAAAATATTATAACACTAAAATTAAAGGCTGAATAAGTAAAAAGCTGAGAGAAAAACCTCATGCAGAAGTTCCAAAGTTAAGTTTGTAACTTTCAAAAGAAGTGAAGTCTGCAATCTGGAATCCAGAGAACAAGGAGAGCGATATAAAATGAAATCAGGAGTAAGCAGTGGCTAGATTATACAGAGGTCTGCAAACTATGATAAGAAGTTGGGATTTCATTCTAGTTTAGATTAGCAGCGATGGGAGGGTGTTTTTAAAACAGAAAACATATAATCATGATTTTAAACCATCACTCTGACCACAAAACATCCATTAGTACAACTAAAATTATAAATATGAGAACAGTAAATGTTGACAAGGATATAGAGCAACCAGAATACTTTGACGTTGCTTGTAGAAATGTAAATGAATAAAATCACTTTGAAAACTACTTTATGCTGTCTACTAAAGCTGCACATGGTTGTATTCCATGGCATGGCAATTCACTCCTACATATATTTCCAATAGGAATGCACACATATATTCAATAATAAGATATGCAATAGAATGCTTGTTATAGCACTATTTAAATAGCATCAGACTGGAAACTACCCAAATGTTCATCAACAGTGCAATAAAGTGTATCATATTCATACAATGATGCATTATACATACAGCAATTAGAATTAATCATTTACAACTAAACAAAACAGGATGAATCTCACAAGTATCATTGAGCAAAAAGCCAGTTATAAAATAATGCTATTGAATGAATCTATTTAAATTTTTTTAAAGTAAGAGACAGGATAAGGGTTATCCTTGGTGTGGGTAAGGAGCAGCCAGTGACTGGAAGGTAGTATGTGGGGAAGAGAAGCAGTAAACACATGTTCTTGGTGGCAGAGGGCTAAATAAAGAAAAGCTAGTGATTCTTGTCTTGACTGGTGGTATATACATGAAAAGCACAGAATCAAAGAATCCTACGTTGCAGCCATCTGTTACAATCTGCCTTCGATATGTCTGGTTGAACCACCAGTGATGAGAAACACAATTTATAAGAGAGACTAATTCTTTTTGAAAAAAATTAAAAACCTATTGGCTTACATGCCATTTATTAGAGTCAAAATTTTTTCTAGTTGTTCTCTCTGAAACATGAAACAGTCCACTTGAATTTCTAGTAAAAGTTCTTCCAGGATTGAACAAAAACACTGCCCCATCACCGTCACCACCCTCTAATAAGATCTCATTTGCAAATATTACTAAGAAAAAGAAGAAAGAGGGAGTAACTTGGATCAGACATGTAGACGGAATACAGAATATGTGGAACTGTGAGTTCAGGGAGCCTCAGAGCTCAGTGACTTGAGCGAGATGAAAGAGATTTCAAGTGTGGTTCAAGGTAGCTTCCCGATCTTCTGCTTTACATTCTTATTCTAATTCATGTGCTTGTTTTCATGCAGGCCATTAATTCTTATCTAAAAACCTTCCTTCATGTGTCACAACTATATTTTTGCTCCACTGAACCATAACAAACCTTGGGCAGAACCTTAGGTTAAACTTCTCCTGTTTTAAATCAATTCACTTCCCACATCTATCTACCTGCCGTACTTTTGACCCTACACCTTCTAATACTGTAATTTATAAGATATATTTCATATAAAATTGGTAAACTTCCTAGTCCTCAATATTTCAAAATAACAATGAAGATTAAAAATAAAAGAAAGAAGACAGGAAATCATAGAGGGGAAGATTTCAGTAATTTTATATTCCAAATATATATGATTTGTATTAATAACATGCTATGCATAATTTAAATTATATAATATATAATTTATTTATTGTATATGCTATGAAACAGGAAATAAGTAAATTACATTAGATTTTAAATATTCCTTTCTAGTTTCTCAAGATACAGTTTCTAGCATGGAACTGGAAAAGGCTTCAGTGTTAGTTATTTATCTGAGAATATGTCTTTAAAGTTCTGAAGTTTATATTTGAGTCCAAACTTCCATAAAGCTAGGAAGCTGATGTTAGTGAGTTAATTTGCCAAGTTTTCTTTCCTTCCTTTCTTAGCAGTCTAAGACCATCTACCAGTTGTGAGTTTACTTTTCATCTTCTGTAAATAGCAACACTGCTATGGAAATATTTTTTATCAACTTAGCTTTGCATAACATCTTCAAGCAATCCAAATTTTTAAATTTATTCCTGTGAATACCTAGATTTAGTTTACTGTTTACTCTTGCTTTACAACACAGAAATAATCCATGATAACTTTATAAATTTTGTATCTTATATAATTATAATTTAAAATAAATGATTTGAAGTGTTAACAGTCCTGGATAAATCTAGCTTGATGAGTTAATTTATTTATTAGTATTAGTTGTAACTTTTTTTAATGCAAAAACGTTTTTGCTGCTATAACCAAATTTAGATGTATGATATTCTGGATCACTCTTTAATGCCATCTTGTAACAATTTACTATAACGTTACCATGAGAGAACATTACTGAGAATTAGAAAATCAACAAGAAAAGTACCTGATTCCCACAAAAGATTTGCTTCCAATTGGATGACTATGAAACTTCATTTTCTTGGCATATTTGTGCTTGATATCTCTCCGAGCTGGTGACCTAGTACTCTAAGGTAATTCTTCAGGAAGGAAAGAAGATTTTATAGCAGAAGTACTATTCATTTACCTTTCTGGCACCTGCAGAAGAAATCTGGAATGATATACCTGGCTTTCAAACTAAGAGTCAAATAGTTATGCAAAGGAAAATCTTTACTCATTTAGACATAAAATACCACCAAATTGGGAAACTTCAGAAATATATATTTTCTCATCTTCCTTCCATTTATAATAAACAAAATCTCTTTAAGGAGTTTTCTAAAGCAAATACGGTAATTTCTTATTGTTCAACATAAATAATGTTTTAACAACTAATCATTAATTTTAGCTTGTAATATTGCAAACTGAAAAAATAATATTCATCTTTATTTTTTTACATTCTTGGTTGAAATAAAATCTAATTTCCCTGATAATGAGTTTCTAATATCTTTTATATAATTAATAAATTATTTTAATATTTAAGTTTTCTAAACAGCTTTTTGTGTAGCCTTTTTTGTAGAGTTTGCTTTAGTTAGATTTAAGTTTAAAATGTAACAGTATTCTAAATTTTTTGGTTTTTAATCTGTTCTTTAATAATGAGTTAATAAACTAAAGTTGAAGGTTTTTAAACTGATCAGAAATATGAGTTCAAGAAAAAATGCTTTTAAAGGTTATAAATATAACCTTTCTTATAACCTCAAGAAAAAGCATTTTTCATTGAATTCATATTTCTGATTTCCTTAGCTGCTATTAAAATTTTGAACACAAAATTATTTTAAATTAATCTTCTGTCCTTTTATAAAATGTTTTTATAGTAATAAACACAGTAGGTACATATTTCTATATGTATCGTCAATGCAAATATGCTCGGTTGGTATATAACATGTAATTTCACTCAAAAAATTAATGCTAGTTTAATTAGCTAAATAAAATGGCTCAGAAACTTTTTCTTGAAAGATCATATATGTGATCATATATATTTATTTCCTATAGGCCAAGAATGGTGGCTCACGCCTGTTGTGTTTTAAAAGACTAATCAAAATTCTCAGCTTGCCAAATTGAAAATTGAAAAAATAATATCCATCTTGATATTTTTTACATTCTTCCTTGAAATAAAATCTAATTTGAGCCCTTTGGAGGCTGAGATGGGCAGATCACTTGAGCTCAAGAGTTCAAGACCAGCCTGGGCAACATGATGAAACCATGTCTCTAAAAAAAAAATTTTAAGTTAACTGGGTATCGTGGCATATGCCTGTAGTCCTAGCTACCTGAGGGGGCTGACATGGGAGGATCACTTGAGCCCAGGAAGTTGAGGCTGCAATGAGCTGAGGTTGCACCACTGCACTCCATTCAGTCTGAGTGACAGAGTGATATCCTGTCACAAAAATAAAATAAAATAAAAATAACTATAGATATATACATATTTCCTATGGTAATAAAATAAAGCTCATATTTGTTTGTTGAACATTAACTCTGACCTATAATTTTTTATTATGCTCTACATAAATTCTCTACTCTAGCTAATTGGTTTTATAAGGCAGGCACTGCATTTAGCTATGGCCAACCTGCTCCCAGCTCTCTGCTCCATCATTCTGAGTGTACTCCTTATCCACAGGGTCTAAGATGCTCATTGAGCTTGTTGGGCATGAAGCAGTAAGATGGTAGAAGGAGAAAAGAATAGCAAACTTCCTCTCTTTAAAGAGATTTTCTCAAAGTCCCACACAGTGACACTTTGTGCTTATATGTCACTGACAAAAATGGATTACTTTGATTAACATGATTTCAAAGTAGAAATAGAAAGCATAGTCTTTTATCTAGTTACATGGCTGCTGTAAAATAAAACTGAAGTTCAGCAATTAAGGGAGAGATGAAAATTGATGTTGGAGCACACAACTAACAATCTTCTTCCATTGTTATTTGAATAAACCAGATTCCTATTTCTATATCTTGGTTCAATACATTTTCCTTTCTTAAAAATCTTCATCCTTTCCGTACTCCTCTTACTGAAGTTCTAGCCTTTCTTCAACGGCCAGTGTAGTTTCTATTTCTTCCTAAGTTTTTTTCAACTGTCCCAGACTTCATGCAAAACTACTATAGTATTTTTTTAATCTATACCACTTGTGGTATTCACAAGGTGAATTTGTTTCTGTGTCCTTGTGCTGTATTCCCAATCATGTTTGAGCTTCATAAAATCAGAGACCATGCTTTTTGCTTCCTTGCATCCCTGGGGTGTGGGGACATAAAATTGTTTCTTATTCTATAAGAGATTTCAGGTGGTTTACATAAAACATTCAAAGGGGTGATAAAATGTTAGTAAAAATCTGGAGTGGGGAAAATACAACCTGAAATAGGAAGCCAAGACATAAAAAGAAGGGAAGTAAAGAGTATAAAATGCAAAAATGCAGACTGTAAGAACCTACTGTAAAATATTTTTAATACTGAGCTACATATTTGACTCTAAGACACATATTTGACTAAATTATATATGTTATCCCTGGTAACCAAAGTGAAAAGAGAAATACAGACAGTTGTAAATGATTGTTGAAAAGGCAGGGAAATTATCAGTGAAAGCAATTCCTTTCTTATCACTAAATTTTAAAATAACTTCTTCACTCAGGTCTTTACAATATGAGATAAAGTAATCAAGTGGACAAAGTCCTCAGTAGCATTCTTGTGTCCTATGAAGCTGTTTCTAAGAACATCCACCAATAAAAGAAAGGCCTCACATGCAGTAATGAAGTCTATTTTAGAAAGGCTCAATGTTCAATAGGGTTATTTTCTTATTGTTTGAAATAGGGTAAAAAGGAAACCAAAAATAATTGGAGGAATAAATGTCCTTCGGTCATTAACAACTAACACTTTCTTGATCTTGCTTCTGAGCTAGGCCAGATAGTGGAGAGTTTAAAGGTTTGTGAACCATATAGTTGACATGCAAAGCTCTGTATGAAAATGGCATAGAATAGAAATAAAGGCATTTGATGCCCGTAGAGCACTGGGTAAGTTATTTGACATCTCTTTGCTTTAATTTCCTCAACTGTAAAATGAGACTAATAATTGTACCTAGCTCATTGAGTTGATATGGATAGTAGAACAATATTGTTAATAAGGTTCTTAGAGCAAAACCTGGCAACAGCAACTGTTATAAAAGAAGTTGTTAATTCATTTTAAGTAGACGCTAATGTTGAAATACTCATATGAAGATTAGAAAGCTGGCTGGGGTTTTTATTTTAATGGGTGCCCACAACTTATCCTTGAATGCTTCCTGGTTGTGAGAAGAATGGTAAAAGCTATTTTAATGGATGAAACTAAAATTTTTAGTTTGTAATTCAAAATTTTAGCATCACGTTTTTCATATGCTTTCTTTTAAAATAGATGTCATTGAAATATCACAAAGAGGAAGAGAATGAATAAGAATAATGTAAATATTCTCATTATTATTCTACAAATCATATCATAGAAGAGATGTTGGGACTAGACAAAGAGAATTTCAAGAAAATAGCATAAAATGGTTATAACAAACTTGGAGACTTTGGATATTTATTAAGTCTTTTATTTTTCAATTCTTTGTCTAAAGTGAGAATGGATCTGTGAAAGCAAATGTCGTGAGTTATAAGGGAGACAATGTTTCTATCTACATTATTGTTAAAATTAAAATATTGGTAAAATGCAAGAACTGCTTATTGCTGGATTAACCATAATATTCAATGGCACTTTCCTCTTATGTGAGAGCAAAACAGGATGCTAACTACTAAATTAAACAATAAGTTTATATTTTAAAGAAACAAAAATAATGTCAATCATAGAAAATGTTTTAAATACCAATAAACCTGATTTCCAAGAGTAGCCAAAAGGCTCAACTTTCAGGTCTCTGGTATAGCTGCAACTTTTCAAGAATTCTAAATCTACAACATAGCAGGCACTCAACCATATCTCCTTATCCAGAAAAGATCCTTTTAAAAATTGACCTTATTCTATGTTCAATTCCTAAGAAAGGCTAACCATGTGGCAAAGTCATCTTTGTGATGATCTCATGACAGCCCATAGCTTATTTCTCTTATAACTGAAGTGTCAACTAACTCCCATTAGGATGGTTTCTAACTGAACTATAAATTCCTGAGAGGCAGAGACTTTTTATTGAGTGGTTTTTATGTCTCTATAGACCCAGTAACTGGCAGTATGCCTGACACTGAGCAAATGTTCAATATTTGTTTCTTATTGAAAGAATGGATGTTGGCAGAATGTCTTCTCAGGAGTGTGTTTTATGTGCTTACAAGAAGCCCATTTTGCATAAACTGGTGAGGAAGAAGACAAGGAAAAGAAGAGCTTTCACTGAAGAGGAGTGAGGGGAAAATTCATACAATAATCTCTCCTCTTCTGGCAATCTAGGAGAACACTTTTCTGATATAACTCTGAAGGAAAACGGGCAAAGGAGGAAGGCAAGAGAAGAAAATCATCCACTATTCCTTTACATAGACTTCCTCTTTCTTCTCATCATTCCAAGTTTGCTACCTTAAATCACAATCACTAGAAACCACTTTAGAAAAGTGAACAAGCTGAACCATGCCATAAGGAAATCATTTAAAAAAAAAACAGAATGTGGGACATTTCTCAATATAGCTATACTGGTCTCTTAAGAAAACTAATTTCACAAGGAAAAACAAGGGGTTATGACTAAACTAGAACAGAATATAAAGAGACACAACAAAATGCAATGCAGGAATCTTAATCGATCCTGGTTTGAAAAATTTGTCTATTAAAGATATTTGGGGAACAGATGATGATATTTGTGTGTGTGTGTGTATATATGTGTGTGTGTATAAATATATATATGTATACATATATATATGAGTATATATAATACTTTAAGTTCTGGGGTACATATGCAGATCTTGCAGGATTGCTACATAGGTATACACATGCCATGTTAGTTTGCTGCCTCCATCCCCCCATCACCAACATTAGGTATTTCACCCAATGTTATCCCTCCCCAATCTCCCCACACCCTGCTATCCCTCCCCTAGCTCCCCAACCCCCAACAGACCCCAATGTGTGATGTTACCCTCCGTGTGTCCATGTGTTCTCATTGTTCAACACCCATCTATGAGTGAGAACATGCAGTGTTTAATTTTCTGTTCTTGTGTCAGTTTGCGGAGAATGATGGTTTTCAGATTCATCTATGTCTCTGCAAAGGATGTGTACTCATCCTTTTTTATGGCTGCATAGTATTTCAAGGCATATATATGCCACATTTTCTTAATCCAGTCTATCATTGATGGGCATTTCGGTTCCAGGTCTTTGCTATTGCAAACAGTGCCACAGTGAACATAGGTGTGCCTGTGTCTTTGTAATAGAATGATTTATAATCCTTTGGGCATACACCCAGTGATGAGATTGCTAAGTTAAATGATATTTCTATTTCTAGATCCTTGAGGAATCACCCCACTGTCTTCCACAATGGTTGGACTAATTTACACTCCCACTAACAGTACTCCACATCCTCTCCACCATCTGTTGTCTCCAGATTTTTTAATGATCGCCATTTTAACTGGTGTGAGATGTTATCTCAATGTGGTTTTGATTTGCATTTCTCTAATGACCAGTGACGATGAGCATTTTTTCATATGTTTGTTGGTTGCATAAATGTCTTCTTTTGAAAAGTGTCTGTTCATATCATTCACCCACATTTAGATGGGGTTGTTTGTTTTTTCTTGTAAATTTGTTTAAGTTATTTGTAGATTCTGAATATTAGCCCTTTGTCAGGTGGGTAGCTTGCAAAAATGTTTTCCCAGTCTGTTAATTGCTGGTTCACTCTAGTGTTGTTTCTTTTGCTGTGTAGAGGCTCTTTAATTTAATTAGATCCCATTTGTCTATTTTGGCTTTTGTTGCCATTGCTTTTGGTGTTTTAGTCATGAAGTCCTTGCCTATGCCTATGCCTATGCCCTGAATGGTTTTGCCTATGTTTTCTTCTAGGGTATTAATGCTGTTAGGTCTTTTGTTTAAATCTTTAATCCATCTGGAGTTAATTTTTGTATAAGGCATAAGGAAGGGATCCAGTTTCAGTTTTCTGCATATAAATAGCCAGTTTTCCAAACACCATTTATTAAATAGGGAATCCTTTCCCCATTGCTTGTTTTTGTCAGGTTTGTCAAAGATCAGATGGTTGTAGATGTGTGGCATTAATTCTGGGGCCTCTATTCTGTTCCATTGGTCTACATCCCTGTTTTGGTACCAGTACCATGCTGTTTTGATTACTGTAGCCTTGTAGTATAGTTTGAAGTTAGATAGCATGATGCCTCCAGTTTTGTTCTTTTTGGTTAGGATTGTCTTAGCTCTGTGGGCTCTATTTTGGTTCCATATGAAGTTTAAGGTGTTTTTTTCCAGTTCTGTGAAGAAGGTCAATGGTAGCTTGATAGGGATAGCATTGAATCTATAAATTACTTTGGGCAGTATGGCCATTTTCACGATATTGATTATTCCTAACCATGAGCATGGAATGTTTTTCCATCTGTTTGTGTCCTCTCTTATTTCTTTGAGCAGTGGTTTGTAATTCTCCTCGAAGAGGTCCTTCACATCCTTGTTAGTTGTATTCCTAGGTATTTTATTCCCTTTGTGGAAATTGTGAATGGGAGTTTGCTCATGATTTGGCTCTCTGTTTGTCTGTTATTGGTGTATAGGAATGCTTATGATTTTTGGAGATTGATTTTGTATCCTGAGACTTTGCTGAAGTTTCTTATCATCTTAAGGAGATTTTGGGGTGAGATGATGGGGTCTTCTAAATACACAATCATGTCTTCTGCATATAGAGACAATTAGACTTCCTCTTTTCCTAATTGAATACCTTTCCTTCTTCATTTTTTTTTCCCCTGACTGCTCTGGCTAAAACTTCCAATACTATGTTGAATAGAAATCTTGAGAGAGAGCACCCTTGTCTAGTGCCAGTTTTTGCCCATTCAGTATGATATTGACTGTGAGTTTGTAGTAAATAGCTTTCATTATTTTGAGATACATTCCATTGATACCTAGTTTATTGAGAGTTTTAGCATAAAGGGCTGCATCTATTGAGATAATAATGTGGTTTTTGTCTTTGGTTCTGTTTATGTGATTGATTACATTTATAGATTTGCATACGTTGAACCAGCCTTGCATCCCTGGGATGAAGGCTACTTGATCATGATGGATAACCTTTTTGATGTACTGTTGCGTTTGGTTTCGCTGTATTTTATTGAAGATTTTTGCATCAATGTTCATCATGGATATTGTCCTGAAATTTTCTTTTTTAGTTGTGTCCCTGCCAGGTTTTGGTATCAGGATAATTTTGGTCTCATAAAATTAGTTAGGGAGGTTTCCCTCTTTTTGTATTGTTTGGACTAGTTTCAGAAGGATTGGTAGCAGCTCCTCTTTGCACCTCTGGTAGAATTTGGCTGTGAACTCATCTTGACATGGACTTCTTTTTATTGGTAGACTATTAATTGCTGCCTCAACTTCAGACCTTGTTACTGGTCTATTCAGGGTTTCAACTTCTTCCTGGTTTAGTCTTGGGAGGGTGCAAATGTCCAGGAATTTATCCATTTCTTCCAGATTTACTGGTTTGTGTGCATAGAGGTGTTTGTAGTAATCTCTGATGGTAGTTTGTATTTCTGTGGAATCAGTCGTGATATCCCCTGTATCATTTTTTACTGTATCTATTCTATTCTTCTCTCTTTTCTTTTTTATTAGTCTGGCTAGTAGTCTATCTATTTGGTTGATCTTTTCAAAAAAAACAACTCTTGGATTTATTTTATTTTTGAAGGGTTTTTTGTGTCTCTATCTCCTTCAGTTCTGCACTGATCTTAGTTATTTCTTGTCTTCTGCTAGCTTTTGAATTTTTTTGATCTTGATCTTCTAGTACTTTTAATCGTGAAATTAGGGTGATGATTTTAGATCTTTCCTCACTTCTCATATGGGCATTTAGTGCTATATTTTCCCTCTAGACACTGCTTTAAATGTGTCCCAGAGATTCTGGTACACATTTATCTTTGTTGTATCTTCATTCTCATTGGTTTCAAAGAACATCTTCATTTCTGCCTTCATTTCATTATTTGTCCAGTAGTCATTCAGGAGCAGGCTGTTCAGTTTCCATGTAGTTGTTCAGTTTGAGTGAGTTTCTGAATCCTGAGTTCTAATTTGATTGCACTGTGGTCTGATTGACTGGTTGTTATGATTTCCATTCTTTTGCATTTGCTGAGGAGTGATTTACTTCCAATTATATGGTCCATTTTAGAGTAAGTGTGATGCAGTGCTGAGAAGAATATATATTCTGTGGATTTGGGGTGAAGAGTTCTGTAGATTTCCATTAGGTCCACTTGGTCCAGATCTGCATTCAAGTCCTGGATATCCTTGTTAACTTTCTGTTTTGTTGATCTGTCTAATATTGACAGTGGAGTGTGAAAGTCTCCCACTGTTATTGTGTGGGAGTCCAAGTCTATTTGTAGGTCATTAAGAACTTGCTTTATGTATCTGGGTGCTCCTGTATTGGGTGCATAGATATTTAGGATAGTAGCTCTTCTTGTTGCATTGATCTTTTTACCATTATGTAATGCCCTTCTTTGTCTCTTTTGATCATTGTTGGTTTAAAGTCTGTTTTGTCAGAGACTAGGATTGCAACTCCTGCTTTTCTCTCTCTCTCCTCTCTCTCTCTCTCTCTCTCTCTCTCTCTCTCTCTCTCTCTCTCTCTCTCTCTCTCTCTCTCCATTTGCTTGGTAAATCTTCTTCCATCCCTTTATTTTGAGTTGATGTGTGTCTGCACGTAAGATGGGTCTCCTGAATACAGCACACCAATGAGTCTTGACTTTTTATCAAATTTGCCATTCTGTGTCTTTTGATTGGGGCATTCAGCCCGTTTACATTTAAGCTTAATATTGTTATTTGTAAATTTGATCCTGCCATTCTAATACTAGTTGGTTGTTTTGTCCACTAGTTGATGCAGTTTCTTCACTGTGTCAATGGTCTTTATCATTTGCTATGTTTTTGCAGTGGCTGGTACTGGTTGTTCCTTTCCATGTTTAGTGCTTCCTTCAGGAGGTCTTGTAAGGCAGGCCTGGTGTTGATGAAATCTCTCAGCAATTGCTTGTCCATAAAGTATTTTATTTTCCCTTCACCCATGAAGCTTAGTTTGGCTGGATATGAAATTATGGGTTGAAAGTTCTTTTCTTTAAGGATGTTGAATATTAGCCCCCATTCTCTTTTGGCTTGTAGGATTTCTGCCGAGAGATCTGCTGAGTCTGATTGGCTTCCCTTTGTGGGTAACCTGACCTTTCTTTCTGGCTTCCCTTAGCATTTTTTCCTTCATTTTGACACTGGTGAATCTGATTATTACATTCCTTGGGGTTCTTCTCCTTGAGGAATATCTCTGTGGTGTTCTCTGTATTTCCTCGATTTGAATGTTGGCCTGCCTTGCTAGGTTAGGGAAGTTCCCCTGCATAATATCCTAAAGAGTGTTTTCCAGCTTGGATTCATTCTCCCCATCACATTGAGGTACACCAATCAAATATAGTTTAGGTCTTTTCCCAAAATCCCATATTTCTTGGTGGCTTTGTTCATTTCTTTTCACTCTTTTTTTCTCTAATCTTGCCTTTTCATTTTATTTCATTGAGTTGATCTTCAATCTCTGATATCTTTTCTGCTGTTTGGTCAATTTGGCTATTGAAACTTGTGTAGGCTTCACAAAGTTCTCATCCTGTGTTTTTCAGCTCCACCAAGTCGTTTATGTCCTTCTCTAAGCTGGTTATTCTAGTTAGCACTTCGTTCAACCTTTTTTCAATGTTCTTAGCTTCTTTGGATTGGGTTAGAACAGAGACTTTGTTATTACCCACCTTCTGAAGCTCCTATGTCTATGCCAATTATGCATTCTGTCACTGGGGAAATTACCATAGGATGAGTCCAGGGACCAGCTGGAACCAGTGTAAGTCAGACCTGAGCTAAAACTACATTACCTGACCTCCTTAAGCCCCTACTTTAACTGGAAGACCACAATAACATTTTGGGTCCCCTGGAATCAACATCAGATCAGAGCCAGTATTCAGTAGTCTCCAAAATGTCTGATCATTTCCCTTTCCCTAATTTACAGTTAGCCTGGTAAAACGCCAGAGGTCGCCTTGGGGAAGGATGGGAGAAAGATTCACTGCATAAATTTTCAGCAATGTAGTGGGGTCCTTCTTCAAGCAGATCCAGCCTCCCCTTCATTCAAGGGTTCTAGGTCTGTAAACTGGCTCAAGTCTGGAAATTGATTGAGGGGCCATGATTCTCTGTTTCTATAATTCAAATTAGTCTTTTGTGTATCCAACATAGAAGTTTTCTGCTTGTATAATTTAAGTAGGAATGCAGTAAGCTTCCTATCAATGTAACTTCTAGGAACACCATGAATAATTAGCCAATGCCAAAGCTCTGCACAAGTCAGACTATTCTGATTGCCTCTTTGCTTCTGATGTCCATTGTGGTAGCTACACCCACCTTGCCTTTGATGGTTGAGTGCTGCCACTCGACCCCTGCCACCTCAGAATCCAACTATTCTCATTGTATTTAAATTTTTTAGTTGAGTGACTGCAGTTCCCACCATTACATCTGACATACAAAGAAGAGCAATTACAGGGCTCTTTAAAGATTCAGGTGCTGCCCTTACAAATCTATTTTTCAAGGCATTGGTCACGGTATATCTTCTGAATCCTCCCAACTGGAATGAGTAAGTTTTACATGACTAATCCACTCCACCATCCCAATCTCCCTAAGCCTTTGGATCTCTTCCTCTCTATTAAACTAAGGAAGACCAGGCATTTCTAGCTCACTCACAGTGGGCCATCTTTTAACCTATATTTCAGCTAACCAAGCATATAAACTGTTAGAACCTTTTTGGAATCCCCAAGCTGCAACATTAAAAGCAGAGTCTCTACTTAATTGGCCCAAATCAAGAAATTCAGCCTCATCCAACTCTATGTTCCTTCCTCCATTATTCCGTACCCTTAATATCCATTCCCATGCCTGTTCCCAGATTTCTGTTTATATAAATTAGAGAACTCAAACAGTTCTTTTTGAATGTAGCACACCTCTGCATGGGTCACACTCTCAACCTCACCTCTAGGGTCTAGGACTTTAGTCCAGTTTAAGTCTAGAAGCAAACAGAGGTGTTGGAGGTGGCTCCTGAGGAGAATCAACATTACCTTGCCTAGCAATTGCCTCTGGGTAGGCCACTACTGTTGCCTCCAGTAGCACAAGGTTTATCTCCTCAGACAAAGATGGAAAGGCTGATGGCAGCATGGGTCAGGGAGAGGATGTTGCCACTACTGGAGATGGGGAAGCTGTCCCTTTTGGCAAAAAAAGGTTCATCAGAGTTTACAAACTCAGGTCCCCAGCTTCATCAGGGTCCTCCCACAAATTCCCATTCCAAGTTGCAGAGTCCCATTCTTTTCCAATCTATGCCCTCACTTTAAGAGTAGACACCTGGCGAGGCTGTACATGCATGTTTTGTTGCAGGTCAGCCACTCGCATGATTAGAATTTCTGTCTGTTTTTCCATAATTTCAGTGCTTTCTCTACAGGAGATAAGACTCTCACTCAGGGCAATCTTAGCAGATTTGAGGCTTAGCATCTGTTTCTGAAGCCAGGAGACAGAATCTCTGAGTTCATCATTTTCTTTTATCACTTTGTCCACTGAATTTAGGAGCAGCAAACCAGCATCATTATGTTCCTTGGTTCTCCACATACAGTCAAAGAAAGGTATTATGTATAGAGTCACTAAACTCCTTGACTCTCATGAGCAGTGAATCAGGAGTGTCAAATGCATTTATTTTTCTTAACTCTCTAAACAGTTTATGCCAATGACTATCAGTGTTCTCCATACTATTAGAAGTAGAGCCTTTAGCATTTTGGGGTCTAATCACATTAAGCAGACAACTCCAGAAACCCCAAAGCCAATGAAAAACCTCCATCCTTAATATTCTATTCCTCTAAAACCACTCCTGGTACCAAAATCTATATTAGTCAGGGTTCTTTAGAGGGACAGAACTGATAGATAGATAGATAGATAGATGATAGATAGATAGATAGATAGATAGATAGATAGATGATAGATAAAATATCAACTTCATATATATATTAAGTTTTAACTTACACGATCACAAGGTCCCACAATAGGCTCTCTGCAAGCTGAGGAGCAAAGAGAGCCAGTCTGAGTCCCAGAACTGAAGAACCTGGAGTCTGATGTTTGAAGGCAAACCAGCATGGGAGAAAGATGTAGGCTGGGAGGCTAGGCCATTCTCTTCTTTTCACATTTTTCTGCCTGCTGATTATTATATTCCCTGACAGCTGATTAAATGGTACCCATCCAGATTAAGTGTGGGTTTGCCTTCCCCAGCCCACTGACTCAAATGTTAATCTCCTTTGGCAACACCCTCACAGACACACTCAGGATCAATACTTTACATACTTCAAGCTAATCAAGTTGACACTCAGTATTAACCATCATAATCCAATATGGCAAAATATTAACTTTGTTGAATCTTGGCTAAGAATATAAAGGTTTTGATCATGCTATTTCACCTTTTCTGTTGTCTGAAAATTTACATAATTAAAATATATCCTGAAATTTAGGATAAAACAGGCCAGAGAAAAGTGTTAGCCCAGTAAGACTGGATATTATTATTATCGTTAGTAGTTACTAACATATATTGAGAACCACACTAGGTGCTATATATACATTTCCTGATTTGCTTTTTTAAAATTGTGATAAAATGCTTGTAACATAAAATTTTTTATCTTAACCATTTTTAAGTGTACAGTTCAGTGGCCCATATAAATCCATATTGTCATATAATCATTACCACCATTCATCTACAGAACCCTTTTCATCTTGCAAAACTGAAACTCTGGATCCACAAATCCAAAGGTCTCCATTACTCTTTTCCTTAAACACCTGATAACCACCCTTCTACTTTCTCTCGTCATGAATTTGACTATTGTAGGTATCTCTTATAAGTAGAATAAGTAGAATGACACTGTATTTGTCTTTTTATGACTGTTTATTTCACTTAGCAAAATGTCCTCAAGATTCATCCATGTTGTAGAATATGTTAGTATTCCTTTCAAGACTTTGTATGTGTAGGTCACATTTTGTTTATCCATTCCTCTACCAATAAATACTTGCATGGCTTCCATCTTTTTGGCTATTGTGAGTAACATGGCTATGAACATTAGTGTACAAATATTTCTTCAAGATCTTGCTTTCAACTGTTTTGTGGATATAACCAAAGTGGAACTGCTGGATCATAAGGTACTTCTAATTTTAATTTTTTGGGGAACCACCATGCTGCTTCCCACAGTGGCTACACCATTTTATATGCCAACCAACAGTGCACAAGGGTTCCAATTTCTCTAAATCTTGCCAAATCTGTTATCTTGTTTTGTATTTTTTATAGTAGCCATACCAATTAAAGCCATTAAAACCACTGATATCACCAGTAGATATGAGGTGATATCAGCAGTTTTTATGGCTTTGACATATCCATATGATTAGTGATTAAAGCATCTTTTTATATATATCTTAATTAGAAAAATGTCTCTTCAAGTTTGTTACCATTTTTTATTTGGTTTTTGCTCTTTGCTCTTGCATTATATAGGTTCTTCACATATTCTGACTATTAACTATATCAGATATGTGATTTGCAAATATTTTTTCCAGTTCCATGGATTGCTTTCTCTGTCTATTTACTGCATTGTTTGATGCACAGAAGTTTTTAATTTCAATGTAGTTTAATTGATCACTTTTTCTTTTGTTTGCTACTTGATTTACTTTTCATATTACCCTGAGAGATGTGTATTTTAGCCTAATTTTATACAGAAAAAATCCGAAGCTTAGAGCACACAATTAACTTGGACAAGTCTACACTACCACTATGAGGTGAAGCTGAGTTTCAAATTCAGTTCCATCTGACATCTCTAAGCCACACTGCAGTACTGATTTAAATATTTATATTGTTACCAAATTAAGAAGAATTAATTAGAATAAACTTTCTGTCCCATCCTGAATTTGCAGATTTGTCAGCTCTACAAACATAGAGTCTGATTAAATTGATTAAGAGAAACTCTTTCACCCAGATGGCAAGGCTTGGACAGCCAAATGTCTTAGATACTGTATTCTTTGACATGTGAACTGCTTAGAAATAGAGAAAGATAAATAGTCACACAAGACTTCTGGCAGAATGTCAGTGTTTGGAATAACTAAAACAGAAGTTGAAGGGTTCAAACATTATGATAATCAGAGAATGCTGAATGTGGCAGCAGGTCCATTGTGTGAAATTGTCTCTAAGATTGTACTCATAAAATTGCACTTATAGAATTGCCAAAGAGAGTTCGTAGAAACTTCTCAATAGATAAGAGCAAGCCTAGCCAACATGGCAAAACCCCATCTCTATAAATATACAAAAATTAGCCAGGTCATGGCCTGCGCCTGTAATCCCAGCTACTTGGGAGACTGAGGCAGGAGAATAGCTTGAACCCAGGAGGTGGCGCCACTGCACTCCAGCCTGGGTGACAGAGGAACACTTGGTCTCAGGAAGGAAGAAAGACGGGGAGGAAGGGAGGGAAAGGAGGGAGGAAAGTACAAAGAAGAATTAGTTAACATTTAAAAATTAAAAGGGTCTTTCCACAGGGACCGTAAAGAAGGCTCTTCGCTTCCTATTTTCTGAACCATGAGCTTTGGTCTAGAAGAAATGCAAAGTCATGAGTCAGCCTAAATCATGCAACCTCTATAATAAAGCATAACATGGATCTCTTTCCTTCTAAACTCCCTTCTACTCTGTGGCAGGAAGCAAATTTAAGGGTCCTCTTTTATACCTTATGTATCTATTAAGTTTATCATCTGAGTTTCTTACAAATTTTATTCTAAACATACAAAACAAAAGAGACAAAGCTTCTAACATCAAAAAGGCAATATTTTACTACTTCAAAAAAAAAGTCTATATTATTAAGGTTTAAATTAGTAAAGTTTTGAATCATGTAATCTGGCAAAATCTATTTTAAAATATTCATGTACTTTCACCAACAGATTCGTTTTTTCATAAGCTTATCATTTAACAGCAAAGAGGACAGGGGCCCAGGAAACAAACTAAATGTTCATCAGTAAGGGAAAGGTTGAACAAGTAAATTTATACCATAGCAAATTATACTAGCTTTTTTATATGAACTTGAAAGAATGATATTTCCACTCTATGGAAACAGTAAGTTGTAGAAGTGTACATAGTTTGGCCTTATTGTGAGCTCAGGAAAGGGCAAGGAAGGGTAGACAGTGAGGTGCTAACACGGGTTACTTTAGGCCTGAAGGAAGGTTGAAGAAAGTATTATCAACCTCTTCTTAGATCTCACACTGTGACCTTGTTGCAATAACAAAGTACTACTGTATGACTTTTTTATCTAGTAAAGACAAAATTCTGAAGTTCTGCTCAACAAATACAATTTGTAAAGTCAAGTTTTAGGCAATGGAATTGTATCTCTCTCTTTTTCCTAAAAGGAACTTAGTTATCTATTAACACAAAAAGAGAAAACAAATGTTTTCACCTTGAGGGAAACGAATAAAACTGAAAACAGTTTTGAAAGCTCAGAGGCACTTAATTCTAACTTGATCATAAGAGGAAAACAGTGAGCTTAATGTATCCCTAAAAAAATATGGTGGATTTAAGAAATAGTTGACCATCTCTGCCTGCTGAATGGGGCTGAACTGACCCCAGCTCTGGAGCCAGACTGCCTGGGTTCAAATTCTATCTGCTATTCACTTGCCGTTTAGCATCTGACTCTTTATTTATTCTCTCTACAGGCCTCCATTTGCTCATTTATAAAGTAAGAGGTCACTCCCTTAGCAAGGTTACAGGCAGATAATACGTATACAATAAATGTTAGGAGTTAGGCACTCTGCTACAGAGTTCAGTCCCTGCCCTAAAGTAGCTCATAGCAAAGCAGGGAGACAAATATCTAGAAATTAGCAGAAATACAGCTAATGAAGATTTCTTCTGCAAGGGATCAGAATCATTTTTAGTTCTCCTCAAGTGGCATGGTCTGCAGCAGCTTGAAGATCAGCCAAGGGCTATTAGTAGATAGAGCCACTATGTCATTGTTGGCCTAAGTCTGAAAGAAAAATAAGTTTGAGAGAAGGGTATAACTATTTTCCATCACACCTGGAAGCAAGTACATGGTATGCCCAAAAAAGGAGAAATGAGCATTTTAAATCTAAATTACTTTCGTATAAATTATTATAATAAAGTGGTATACCCTGGTATGATTTGGACAAAAGAATGATGACTATTGGACTAAAAGAAACATGAATGGAAGGCATTAATTCCATGAGAACAACAAGCAGTTAAAGAATGTCTAGCTAACTTTTCTTGTCCCCAAAAATGCTATCAGCACATATTTCACTACAGCAGATCATGAGCAATATGATTTCATTAAATGCAGATAAATACATAGACCCTGTTTCCATTTCATTCAGGCTAACAACATCTTCAAAACAAACTATAACTACTCCTTTGAAAACTAAAAATAAACATACAAATTAATCATTTGAATTTCCCAAATATGCCCTTTCTTAACAAGGAATTCACTATATCACAGAGAATTTCTTATGGTTGAATTCTGTCATTCAAAATGTTACACTGATGTCCTAACCCCTAGTACCTCAGAATGTGACCTTACATTAATTGTTAGTTTGCTAAGAGTACCATAACAAAGTTCCACAGACCAGGTAGGAAGCTTAAACAACAGAAATTTACTTTCTCATAGTTCTGAAGGTTAGAAATCTGAGTCCAGGTGTTGATAAAGTTGGATTCTTCTGAGGCTTCTCTCACTGGCTTACGAATAGCAGTCTTCTTCCTGAGTCTTCACGTGGTCTGCCTTCTGTGCTTGTCTGTGTCCAAATTTTCTCTTCTTATAATCTCATATTAGATTAGTGTCCACGTGATGACTTCATTTTATATCTCTTTAAAGACTTTAACTGCCACGTACAGTTATGATCTGAAGTACTGCAGGTTAGAACTTCAGCACTGAATTTGAGGGTGGAGGGTCGGGGAAGCCATTCAGCCATAGCAAGGTCTAGAAAGATTTAACCAAAACCTAAATGAAAGACTGGCTTTCAGTCAATCCATTTGAAATGCACTTAGTGCCACTGTAAGTACCAGGAATAATGTATGTTTTTAATTAAAATGTATTAATAAGAGCCAATGGATATTTAATAAAGGTGTACTTCTTTTTAACAGCATTTGTAAACATTCTCTGCTTGATACTTGCTCAATAATGGCCTTAGTAATATAACTTCATTACTTATCTTTTGTGAAGTAATTACTCACTGAATTTATTCAGAGAATATCTAAACTTGTCCCTTTTTTCCATTATTCCATGTAAATTACATGTCTTACAAAAAATGATCTCCCAACTGTAAAATATATATACCTCTTTTCTCTATCTTGTCATCTTACTCCCCTAGTCTGAAGTACCTTACCCTCCTACAGCTTTCAATATGGCTGACAATATCAGACAACAGCTAATAAAATAATCATGGCTGTTGACCACATAGGCAGTCATCATTTTCTTCATAAACTGAGTATAATGATAATAAAAACAAATGATTAAAGCTGTACTTTCTGGCTAGTTTTAATTATACCAAAGCAAATTTTAGTCCCTGGAAGACATCTATTTTCATAATTGTTGCCCAAAGTCAGTGAAAACCACCCTATCTTCCCAAAAGGACCTGGTAAAGAAAAACTAAAAATTGTTAGAGTAGTCTCACAGGTTTATTTCTTCAAAAGTAGACTCAGATAAGAACAGAATTGGATACAAAACTCAAATGGTCTCATGTAGACTCTCTCTTGCCAAAGAAAATAGCTGTAGACTTAGCACGCAAAAAGGCTCTGTGTGTTCAAAAGATAGCACTGGCTAAGCCAACGTACTCTCCAATGAAGAGCCTTTGCAAACAAATGCACCTGCATGTGAACCCTCCAGCAGACTTTTCATTTTTACCTAAAGTCATAATTGGGAGACCTGCACCCACGTCAGAAATCAAATCGATCTATTATTTCTTTCTAATAATTCTCTATTTCTTGCATTAGTTAGCTGTCAGTCTTCCCTGTTATGTAGAAATCAAAGAAAATATCACATGGAGAAATCAGAACCAAGTTAGTATAGAATACCCAAAAAGAAAAACTGTACTTGGAAAACCTTTGATATTCTATCTGGACAGAAACAGCTGAGGAAACAGAAGCTTAGGGCAGTGAAATAATGGCTAGCATCTGGAGCATTCACTAGAGACTCAACCAGAATGTAAGCTGATCTGAATCCAGTTGAGGGCACCTTCCATATTAACCCCCACTTCTATATCACCTGGAGGAGGCAGAATAGTTTTGCTATCTGGCTTGAGATACTAAGAAAAATAGAAATCCTATGCATTTTTAAAATACAATACTAAAGCAAACTCACCAACTGCTCCAGGTAAAACTAAAAATGACAGTAAGGAAATATTAAATTACATGCCAAAGTGTGTCATTTTATGTAGTAGAATTTTAAATTATTTAGTTTAATATTAAAAATAAAGCAAATTGCCCTCCACCCTAACCTGCAACTTGCACCTGAGGATTTCATTTTAGAGGCTGACCAGATTCTAAATGCAAGGGTGGCAAGGATCAAAATGTCTGGTTACAGGGATACTTCCAAGGAGTTGGAAATTTTAAAGCAATGAACTGGGCAAGAATCTTCAAAGTTCTGTCAGTTGACATGAAAATGTGGGTATCTTCTCCAAAAGAGCATCAAAATTGATCAACATAATTTAACAAAAAGCTTTCGAATATCTGATATGTTCTAGTTGCTATGCTATATGCAGATGGTCATTAAAATGAAGTCTACTTCCAAGGAATCCAGGCCTAACAAAGGGGATAGATACCAGATTAAAAAATAATACAGTAAAACTAAAATTTTTAAATTATATCAAAAGCACTACAGAAACACAAAAGGAATTAATTTTGTGGGTGTCTAAAACACTAAGGAGTGATCAGTGAGTGAGATCTCAGGAATGAGTAAGGATATATGGACAAAAGAGACAGGAGGGTGCCATTCTGGCCAAGGGGAACAGCCTGTACAATGATGCACAAATGCAAAATTTCAGATGTCTGCAGGGAAGAGAGTGCCCTAGTGGGGCTAAGGTCTATATCGCAGAACATATAGGAGAAAGCTTGAGACGAGATTAGAGGGAGAAACCCAGTTCCAAGAAACTTATTATTAAGCTAGCAGACAGAGCCTATGAGACTTGGAAAATAACTACCTACCACAGGATCAGAGACATACCCTGTGTTAAGTCTGACCATTTTTGTTTCTCACATTTTTCTGTCCTTGTATCCTTATTTTTATGGTTCTGTGTTTGGCTAATATTTGAATATTTTATGCTACATTAATTGTAATAGAAAAAGAACTGAAAAATGGGGTTCCTTTTTGTGCTTGAATCAGACCTTCAAAATAACTACAGCATAGCCCCAGGAATGGTTTGATAGTGGGAATGATTAGAACAGAAGAACCCCAAGACAAAGACAAATCCAGGAAAACAAAGAAGCAGCTGTTTGTTTACCCACTCTCCTCTTCAAAAATGATCTCCTTCCAGTAGCAAAATAGCAAAATCCATGGAGTTTCTGGGTTTTGTTTTAATAAGAAAGGCTGTCCTTTTTGCAATAGCTGACATTACATGATTCAGCTATTACACATTTAATAAGAATTGAAAGAGAACAGCAATATATCTATAATCACAGAAAATGCAATAATTGAGGAAATTATCAGAATAATATATGTAAACTGACCACCTAAAATTAATATAAAGATATTGTAGAAATCTGTGTCACTATTTATCAGAAACATCTGGCTTTTCTTTCTTCAGCTGCAGACGTAAGAGCAAAATGCCTTTATCAAGGAGCTGGGAGCCATCCCTCCAAAATGCAATCATCATCATCCATGGATGCCTCACTCTAAGTTGTAAACCTGCCACCTGTCATGAAGATATGAAAGTTTACTTTTCCTTTGGGTACGTCCAATTAGCAAACACAGGCGGCCTATGATTCTCTTCACCCTGGCTCTTAAAAACTCTCCAGCCCTAGAATCGCTTGAACCAAGGAGGTGGAGGTTGCAGTGAGCCGAGATCGCACCACTGCACTCCAGCCTGGCACCTGGCAACAAAGCGAGACTCTGTCTCAAAAAAAAAAAAAAAAACTCTCCAGTCCTTTGTTTTGGAGAAGTTGAGTTCAACATCTCTCCCTTATTGAAATAGTCTTGAATAAATACTTCCTTACCTGTTTAACTTTTGCCAGTGTAATTTTTTCTGCATTATTCATATCAAAAGACCAGTCACCTACTTCTGCTATACTGTATTCACAATCAGTGCCAGGTCTTTGCCTTCATTATACAATGTTTCACATGAATTTTAAATCACCTATTAAGTGTTCCACAGAAGACCTGCCTGAGTAAGCATATTGTGGTGATTAAATTTTTACACAGAAGAAGTTGAAATTAAGATGATTTAAAACTTGGAACTCGAAGTTAACAAGAATTGGGTAACAATTCCTATCAAGAGATTCAATATTATCAAATCCTTCAATCTCTGATTTCCTGTTAAGAAAACAGAGATACCATGTGATCTCATTTGGAAAGTTGGCCAATGCTACTTTCTCTTACTAGTTAAAAAGGTAGCTCTAGAGATCTTGCAAGGAGCCACAAGGAGATGCAGAGGGAGAACACAGCAGTGTTGGACTTAGAAAGACTTCAGTTTGAATTTTAGCTCTACCATTGACTATCTCTTTGACTTTATAGGCAAATTACTTAACTTAAAGGCTCAGATTCCTTGTCTTTAAAAAGAAGATATTAATACTCACTTGGACATGGTGCTGTAAGTCATATGTGAGATGATGTGTGTACGTGAGGCAGATGGTTGCTGTCATCACCTTCTCAGGCCCCCAGTGTCTGAGACAGCTGTGCAATGCTGATGATCTAAAAGGGAATTGATAGGATGTGCCAGGGAAGAGTCAGAGACTTCTCCAAAGTGAACTCTGCCCTCCTAGGGTGATGGGAGTCTCTTGCCAGCAACTGTCAGCACTTGCAGTTGAGGCTCACCTCTCAGCAGAAAGCCTTGCTACACCAGGGTATTGGCTCTCCTCTCTCCTCACCCAAGAGCAACTGCCTCAGGCTCCCTTGAGCACAGGAGGAAAATCAAGCCAATCATTAGCTCCAGAAACAGAACAGATTCAATCCACTGTAAAAGGTGATAGGAGAAAAGCTTTATTTTTGAGCTGGTTCTACAAAAACAAAAATATACAAAATCAAACAATAAACCTTGATTTTTTGAAAAATGTTATAAAGAAAAAATGTTTTTTACTAGATAATAACAATTTATTTAAGAGTAACATAAAACAGAAGGTGCCAGCCAATTTTATAGCCTGTGTCTTATTCATTTACCTCATGCATTCAACAAATAATTATTGAGCAGCTATTATACAGCAGCCACTATGCATGGCACAATACTCCAGGAAATAGTATGGCAATTCTCCTACTGGTGCTTTCTTAAGAGAGCAGCCAACACAACTCCAAGGACTTTTCTTTTTTAAAAAGAAGTGGAATATCAAAGGAAGCATATGAAGTGAAAAGAGCTCTAGACTTAGAATCAGGAATAGAAGATTAGAATTTCAGCTCACCACATAGTGATAAAACCTTGAATTTACCTAGCACAGACTTAGTGGGAGACATTGTCACAAAGCCTTCTTATTTAGGTTTTTACTAGCTATATGATTTTGGACAAGTCATTTATGTGATTTGAACCTCAGTTTCCCATTGGTAAAGTGGAGTACTAATTCTGTGTCTACCTCATAGGGTTGTTATAAGAATTAAGGAGGTAATGTAAATAAATGCTCCTTGCACATTCTAAATTGCTGTCTCATGGAAGTTACTATAATAAATCTGCTGTTTATAATACCACAATTTAGATTTTCTTGTAATTTACATGTTTTCTCTGACTTATGGCATTTTTTCTGCTAATAAAATGATTTGGGGTTCTTACTTGCATACTTCTTATGTGTACCACTTTTTTTTAATCAGAATGAACAGGCAACCTACAGAAGGGGAAAAAAATTTTGCAATCTACCCATTTCACAAAGGGCTAATATCTAGAATCTACAAAGAACTTAAACAAATTTACAAGAAAAAACAACCCCATCAAAAGTGGGCAAAAGATATGAACAGATACTTCTCAAAAGGAGACATTTATGTAGCCAACAAACATATGAAAATAAACTCATCATCTCTGGTCATTAGAGAAATGCAAATCAAAACCACAGTCATCTCACGCCAGTTAGAATGGCAATCATTAAAAAATCAGGAGACAACAGATGCTGGAGAGAATGTAGAGAACTAGGAACACTTTTACACTGTTGGTAGGAATGTAAATTAGTTCAACCATTGTGGAAGACAGTGTGGGGATTCATCAAGGATCTAGAAATAGAAATACCATTTGACCCAGCAATCCCATCACTGGGTATATACCCAAAGCATTATAAATCATTCTACTATAAAGACACATGCACGTGTATGTTATTGCGGCACTGTTCACAATAGCAAAGACTTGGAACCAACCCCAATGCCCATCAATCATCAATGATAGACTGGATAAAGAAACTGTGGCACATATACACCATGGAATACTGTGCAGCCATAAAAAGGGATGAGTTCTTGTCCTTTGCAGGGACATGGATGAAGCTGGAAACCATCATTCTCAGCAAACTAACACATGAACAGAAAACCAAACACCACATGTTCTCACTCATAAGTGGGAGTTGAACAATGAGAACACATGGACACAGGGAAGGGAACATCACACACCCAGGCCTGTCAGGGGATGGGGGGCTCGAGGAGGGATAGCAGAGGCTGGGGGGCTAGGGGAGAGATAGCATTGGGAGAAATACCTACTGTAGATGACAGGATGATGGATGTAGCAGACCACTATAGCACACATATAACTATGTAGCAAACCTGCACGTTTTGCACATGTAACCCAGAACTTAAAGTATAAATTTTTTAAAAAGCAAAAACTTTTGGAACCTAAATAGAGAAATACAGTAATGTTTTAACTTCAGTAGAATAAGAACTGAATATAAAGTGCCAGGAATTGCATTTCAGCTTTAATTCTCATGTAAATCCCATTTAATCTTTACTATTTGGCAACAATCACCTGGAAAGAATTGACATCTCCAGGAAATTTCATCACTCTAGAGATCCTGATGAAAATTAGACTTGTGATAGCAACGTGTCCCATAAAACATTTCATTCAAAACTTCATGGCATGTTATTTTTATGAAGTGTAGTTTGGGAGTCTCAATCCTACTTAGTAAATTTTATTCTTCAATGTCCTCAGTCAGAGATTTTCCCATTAACATTCACATATAGAAATTTGTATATGAACCACAACAAGTGATTATATTCAAGTCAAGTAATAGATTTCTCTTAAAAACTACCTCGGTTGGAGCACTTTTATTTCCTAATTCAGAAAGCAATTCAGAATTCTCAGAAAATTGATAGTATATAACCATCATTATGAAAGTGGGCTTTCAGGAGTTCAGTCCACTTTCTTAATCTTACAATTTCCATTCCCCACCCACATGACTTTGCTAGCAAAATAATAACACAAGGTTAACAAGAAAGGCAACATCTGTGCTGATTATTCAGAGAAGCAAAATATTTCTCATCTTTGTATATTCATTGGTGACAGAAGTAATTTTCCTCTTTGTTTCCATAGCTACAGCAATTCTGATTACTAATCAGGATAAATCATAAATCACAAAGCCAGTTAGATATCATCTGTCTTTATGTAATATTTTAAACATTTTCTTGTTTACTAATTAATACCATTTGTTACAATGAACATGATTTTGAAAGATGGTTTGATTTAAATTTAGATTTTAGATGTATCTGTAGAAAAAAAAATTATCTTACCATGCTTGATCATGTGTAAACTGTGATCCAAAAGAGATATTATGAAGAGGATATGAAATAATATACACCTATTTCTAAGACAGGTCTAAATACTGAATGTTTTCTCATTTCCCATATTAGAAGCACTTTAGATTCTATTTCCTCCATCTTTCTCCTATGAATTATGAAGTATTCATTTTCAGTATTCATCCCCAGTAGATAATCTATAACGTTCAAATAGAATATTATTTTTTTAAACTTCAAAGTTGAGTGACAGAAATATTTTATGGATATTAAGAGGAAGTCAAGGCAACATAAAAGAGGCATTAACTAGAAGTGATAAGAAAAGGACAATAAATATATTAGAGAACGCATCCCAGCCTGAACTTTGTGAACTACTCTACTCACTCTACCACATAGGCCACTACTAGCAAGGGAAGATTGAGGCCTCTTGCTCTCCTTGGCTTTGGTGCTGAATCACGCTTCTTGTTCCTTGTCTTAAACTGCTTCCAAACTTCCCACTTACCTACTTTGACTGTCTATATTTTCTACTACTTTTTTCTGAGGACAACTTTACATTGCCTATTACATGTTACACTGAACATAGTATTATTCATAGCTAGGTTTCTCAATCTCGGCATTATCGACATTTTGGACCAGACAAGTCTTTGTTATGCATTGTAGGATGTTTACATCCTACAGTGGCCTCTACTGACTAGTTACTAACATCACTATCCCTCTCAAATCTTGTCGGTCAAAAACATCTTCAGACATTGTTGAATATACCCTAGAAGGCAAGATCAATGGACCTAAACAAAAATCACTATTTTACACTGACATGTATTTATTTATACATTCACCCATTCAATAAATGTTTATTAGGTGCATATTATGTGTCAAATACTAGACTACAATAGCAGGAAAAATACAGTGGTTGCCCTATCCTAAAGTCTGGTTATAAGTGTGAACAAGTAATCTGTTAATTATAATTTAGTATATAAAGAGATAAAAACAAAGCACTATTGAAGCGTAATGAAAGGGCACCTAACCCAGTTTGGCAGGGGCAGGAGTATAAAGCTTTTCACAAAGGAAAAGGCACTTATGTACATACAAGAAAGATGAGTGGGAATTGGCTGAGTGAAAAATTTTAAAGGCACAGAGTGTTCCAGACAAAGAGACCAAGTAAGCAAATTCCTGTAGGTCAGCATTGTTGGGGCACTGAGAACAGTAAGCAGGAACCAAGTGACACAGGGCCTTGTGTTTCATATTAAGGAGTTTGACTTTATTCTGAGGTTCACGATGAGCTATGATCTTACTCCTCGGGACAACGCTAGTTGGGGTCCCCTACCCTCACGCTTATAACTTGAAATAAATGTTCTTCCAACATCCGTCAGTCCTTGGGTACATCCATGACAGCCTAGAGCTCCTCCAACACAGCAGTTTCCAAGCTTTATCCACTCTTTTAACAGGTCCCATACAGAAACTATCAGTCTTTCAGATCTAACCATAAAAGAATGAGAAATTATCTCTACAATTAAAAAAAACTATTTGACATTTTTCATCATTGCACAAATAACTAAATTCTAAAATTCCATGTGGTTATAACCAAGTGGGGTACCAACTAACCAATTAAGAATTCATTTTTTAAAAATATAATAAAAATTAATTGCCATTTACAGATGAAACAAAGAAAAAATCAAATCAATGGCTGATCCAGTTTAGACAAGTTCTACTAACTTCCCGTTTCCTAGCCTTGATATTATATCTACTTATATTTGTCTAGAGTTCACTGGGGAATTTCTAAGCCATAATAACTCAATGTTTTCAAAAGTAAATGTCTAATACATTCATTACATAAGCAATGGATTTAATCTTTGTGTGAATTAAAAACATTAAATATGCAGGAGATATTTGTTTAATATACCACACAACTAAAGAAGGCATTTAGTATGAGAGAGAAAACAACTTGATGTGACTTTGAATAACATCTGAGTCACAAGGAAGAAAATCAAATAAATGCTCAACATATTGGGTGAATGTTTTTAACTAAGCAGTGACTGTGTTTTAACAGAATGTGGTTTTGATAGTATCAGTTTGGAATGTGAACGATGAAAAATTGGTAGCATGGCTTTGCAATTAAGTATCCTTACTCAAAGCAAAGCTTTGTGGAATATGTCTATTTTAAAATAAGTAAGTTTGAATTCATTTCCTTCTCATCATCTGGTCACTACAACATAAAACAGGGGAAAAGAGAGCACTAGGTAAAATAAGACCAGAGTTGACATTTTTCCTCCAGTTTTGTAAAGATTCATCTTTTCATTTGGAGTAAGTGGCTCAGGGATCTTTTACCTTTGATTTTTAGCACATTTCTTTTTTTCTTTCTTTCCTTTTTTTTGAGACAGAGTTTTCCTTTTGTTGTCCAGGCTGGAGTGCAATGGCGTGATCTCGGCTCACTGCAACCTCCGCCTCTTGGGTTCAAGTGATTCTCCTGCCTCAGGCCCCCTGAGTAGCTGGGATTACAGGCCCATGCCACCATGCCCGGCTAATTTTGTATTTGTAGTAGAGACGGGGTTTCGCCATGTTGGTCAGACTGTTCTCAAACTCGTGACCTCACGTGATCCACTCACCTTGGCCTCCCAAACTGCTGGGATTACAGGCATAAACTTACGCACCCAGCCGATCTTTAGCACATTTCAAAGTGATTCCTGAATATTGATTTTTCTCCCACAGCTGACAAAAAGTTTCTGGAGTTTTAAATTTTCATAAATTCTCTTACATTTTTAATTCTGAATATTTAGAAAGACTCTCGGGCCAGGGGCGGTGGCTCACACCTGTAATCCCAGCACTTTGGGAGGCCGAGGGAGGCTGATCACCTGAGGTAAGGAGTTGAAGACTAGCCAGGCCAAAATGGCAAAACCCCGTCTCTACTAAAAACACAAAAAATTAGCTGGGCATGGTGGCACATGCCGATAACCCCAGCTACTCAGGAGACTGAGGCAGGAGAATCCCTTAAACCCGGCATGTGGAGGTTGCAGTGAGCCGAGATGGCGCCATTGCACTACAGCCTAGGCTACAGTGAGACTCCCTCTCAAAAAAAAAAAAAACAAGAAAGACTCTCAAGTACTGAAGAAATTAACCTTCCCCTGAAACTCTTATTACTTCTGTCTAAATTTTCTCATCAAAAATAAACTTAAATATCACTGCAGTCTTCTTCAAAATGAACAACCATATGACCCTTTTCATATTATGTGTTACCTAGTATTTAAAAAGTATCTCATCCTTTCTAAGTGGTCATATCTGAATGTCTAATTAAGATTATAAAACCTAGTAGAGAAGGATTAGAACTGAATTCTTTTTTCCTAACAGCATTTAAAATTTTAAAGGTATTTAACAAAAGGTAATCGTTAGGTAATAATTTTTAGTAGTACTTTTTGGCTGGGTGCTATAGCTCATGCCTGTCATCCCAGCACTTTGGGTGGCCAAGGTGGGTGGATCACCTGAGGTCAGGAGTTCAAGACCAGCCTGCCAACATGGTGAAACTCCATCTCTACAAAAATTAGCCAGATATGGTGGTATGCACCTGTAATCCCAGCTACTAGGGAGACTGAGGAGGGGTAATCACATGAACCTGGGAGGCGGAGGTTGCAAAGGTTGCAAGAGCCGAGATCATGCCATTGCACTCCAGCATGGGTGACAGAGTGAGACTCTGTCTCAAAAAAAAATAATAATTTTAGTGATCTTTTGACACAATTATATATAGTTTTTGACTTAGCAAGATTGGGCCTGAAAGAGAAAAAAATGGAGGAAAGATACAGGAAGAAGGGAAGCAGGAAAGAAAAGAAAGGGAGAAGGAAAGGAGGGAAGGAAGGAAGGAAAGAAGGAAGGAGGGAAGGAAGGATAGGGAGAGAAAGAGAGAAAGAAAGAAAAGGAAAGAGAGAGAAAGAAAGATAAGAAAGAGGTATGGTTGATATAATTCATAGAAGCTATAGTGTGACAATTGCCACTGAGATTTAGAATCAATAAATAGTGTGCAAGTGCAGATTCCCTAGCCCAAAAGATCAAATCCAATCTGAATAAATATAATAATACCCTTAAAGAAAGAAGATGTCCATTACAACTTGGTGGAAGATATGAAAAAACAGAGGTATTCTGTCATAAAATCATCTAAAATGAAAATTCAAGGAGAAAAAAACTAGAAGTGCCCATCCAAGCCTCATTCAGGAAAAGAAGCATTTTAACCAACTGCACTTGCAGTAATGCAATCCCATGAAAAATGTTCTCCCTGTCAGGGAGATGAGTACATCAGGCTAAAGAAATTTGTATCTATCTAAATCTCACTGCTCTGATTCTGATTTCAGGTGGATGTGCCTACAAATCAAGAATACTCTGATCGTGCCAACACTCATAAATACTGATATATTAACATTGGTCCCACAAGCCTGGTTAATGGAAGTCCATCATACCAGTGGTTAACATATCCACCCTAGAGTGACTATACCAGATTCAGGATTACATATACTTACTAGGATAATAAATGCCACGGATAATCCGCCAGGCTTCTTCAAGTGGACATCCTAACCATGGTATAGCTTTGGTGCTCTCGATTTGAAATTTCTACAACTAAAACTCACCCATTTCTTGTCAACATTAAGCAATATGTACAAATTATAAAGACAAGATATATGTGTCCTTTCTGGATGTTTTTCTGTCATACATAACTCCCTCTGTGTGCTAGATTCTTTAGTAAGTAGTGGAGATGTGGCATACCCACCTTTAAATAGATCACAACCTGACAGGGGAGGCAAAAATGTGTATAAATGTGATTGGGTGTGGTGGTTCATGCCTGTCATCTCAGCAATTTAAGAGGCCAAGGCAGGGGGGATTGCTTGAGTCCAGGAGTTCAAGACTAGCCTGGGGAACAACGTGAGACCCAATCTCTACAAATAATTTAAAAGTTAGCCACGCATGGTGGTGCCTGCCCATAGTCCCAGCTACTCAGTCGGCTGAGGTGGAAGGATCTCTTCCACCCTGGAGTTGAAGGCTGTAGTGAGCTATGACTATGCCACTGCACTCTAGCCTGGATGACATAGCAAGACCCTATCTCAAAAAAAAAAAGATGCATGAACATAATATAGTATGAAAAACACTATAATGGTGCTTTGTGGGAGGGAAATTGAAGCAAGTGGAGGGAGAACTTAATTCTGCATGCATCTCAGTTGGGAGGGAACAGTTCTGCAATTTAAATAACCAAGAGACTTTACCAAATATCCACCATCTTTTATCTCATAAAATAAAAGCAATGATTGCAGAATTTGTACTTACAGATGTTCTCACTCATGAATGACTACCCCAGATCTTTTATATGCAAAGATTTCCATTGGATATAGGGAAAATCTGGTTCTGAGAGAAAAATGTATCTGTTATGTAAAATTGAGGAAAGCATGTGACTCCAATCCTCCCATTTATTTGCACCCACTAATTTGTACTGGAAATGACTTGCCTACTAGCAAAACTACTCAGCTGTATTCACAATTGGAGCTAAGACATATTTTAAATATAACCCACAATAAGCAAGCCCTGTGTCTATTTTTGCTCACCATTATATCCACAGGAACTATAACAGCATCTTATACATAGAAGATGCTCAATATAACCTATTGAATATACAAAACATTTAAGCATGTCAGTAGCTCCTCAAGATACTGAGTGGGTCATCAATGTGTTAAAAGGTTAAAACTAGACCTATTCTTTTAAGAACTAACCTAAACAAAATTAGTCATGCACAATCACTAGGTTATTTTGATAAATATAAATACTCCCTAATGAGAGGCAGATAGGGGCCATAGGTCTTCATTCTCAAAATTTCTTAGTCTACCAGGTGTTCTATTACAGTAAGTATAAGTCTTAGACCAAATTCTATAACACATCCAGACATATATTAGCAAGCAGGCACTAAAACAGTTAAGTCCCAGTTATCTGACCCCTTAAGAACTCCAACTATCACGTTCCATCAAAGATTCACTTGAGAGAATTGCAGCTGGCAGCAGGAGTTGGCTAAATTTCTATTCAGAAGCAGGTGGCAGAATCCTCAGTTAATGGCTACACATGGGACCAGAAAGCATCCTAGACCTGAGATACCACCCTGATGGGTCTAGGCTAGGGTTTCTCAACCTTGGCACTACCAGTATTCTGGGGTGTATAATTCTTCAATGGGGATGAGTGATGAGATTTTATGCATTGTAGGGTTTTCCACAACACCCTGGGTATCTGCCCACTAGATGTCAGTAGCAGCCACTCCCCCGTCAGTTGCAACATCCAAAAATGTCTCCAGACCTAAATATTTTGGGACAGGAGGTTGAGAGGCAAAATCTCCCTAGTCAAGGACCACTAGTCAAGCTGCCTGGCTCACTGGAAATTTAGTCTCTTTTTACGTTAAGTCAGTGGTGCCTATGCAACATTTCTAACCAATTCACACATCTTGAGCATTCTCATTCCACCAGTGAAGAATCATTTCTAACATTGCGTATGCTATAATTAGGACACCTACCAGTGCTCATCATAAAGCAAGAGAGTGCTGCTAGTAGCAGGTACTTCTGGAGAGTGCACTGCTGATTAGATTCTTTCAAATGCTAACTAACTGCTTGTGGTGGGTGTATGCCTGATTAGAGTATTTCAAATGTTAACTAACCATCTTCTGACTTCAAATCAAATGAACATTTTTTCTCTAATTTTGACGCCAGGTTGGTAATACACACAAGCACCTCAGAGAAGCAACCACTGGGAAGATTAAGGCTAAACTCTCAGAAAAAAAGTGATAAAGCTGATAGCAATAATGCAAATAACTTAAACAACACAAGCTTACATGCTGTACCTACTGGGAGAACAGCTGAGATGTAGCATACTCTACAGTTTCTCTCCAAGTTTTACCCAACAAAAATGATTTCACTCAAGCTCAAGCATATTCATTATAGCAGGTGTTCAGCTCAAAGAATGAATTATGGGCAAAAGTTTTGCAAGTATATAGAGTAAATATTTGGGTATTGAGATTTAAATGGTGCTAGATTCCTATATCTACATGGGGTGCATTTACACATAAAGTTGGTTAAATATCTTCCCAACACCAGCTTCCATGAGTCAAAATTGAGAGGTGGTTTTAGATTATTTCAATTTTGAACTGAGTAAAAGTATGATTATGCTGACAAAAGACAGCTACACCCCATCCTGGACTGGATATTGTGGGCATGCCTTCTGCTACAAAATACAGAAAAAAAAAAAAAAGGACAGGGCAAAGCAAGTGAATCCAATGAAATAATTGCAGGCATATGGAAGTGTTTTAGACAAATTATACTCCTGGTCAGGGTGGCATAGGTTTTATGCCTGACACTGAAAGAAAAAGAGGACATCAGAAAATGAGTCAAAAAAGCAAAGAGAGTAGTTGATACATTTGTCAAAGCAGACATCTCTTCCACACACTGTTCTGCCTCTCTGGACAGTGGACTTGAATCTGCTAATGTAACCAGTTAGGAACTGTAAGCATAAAAGGACGAGGTAACCCAGAGACCTTACCCCTAAAGATAACTGTGAACGCCAAGGACGCTGCCCACCAAGAAGGAGGTCCAGTTGAACCTCTCGAGAGAAACAGGGATAAATTTCGCCCAATAATTAAACGTATCTACACACACCATCATTAATGTATACTGACTGTTTAGGAGATAGTAAGAGTTCTATGCCCCTGAGAGTACTCCAGGGGAAAAGCACTGGGCACAAGTGTTGTTATGAACATAGATAGACGGTGTTATTTAGCCAGAAGTGTCAAAATCATTACTGTACTTAGAGTGTCAGCCCAAAACAATCACAAATAGCCCTTTTTGACTTCCCTATCACTTGCCGGTGGAATTTGGGATCAAACCTACGGATTAAACTGGGCAAGTCTGCACTTGAATCCAGTTAGTTTCCCTTCCTTACGAAAGAATCAGAGAACAGATATTGTCAAGAATACTAACAGAAGAGCACTACGACTGAACCAGAAAATCAGGAGAGATTGGCAGAGATCATATCAAAGCCCCATCAATCCACTGCAGTATGAATTAAGTACTCAAGGAATCTAGACTACAAGATAGGATAATGTGGTTCCACTTAACATAAGGACAGAATAATTCCTTCTGATGAGTCAGACCTGTGGGAGGGAATTTGTGTTGGATTTGAAAACTCCATTGGAGTTTCTGCCAAGCAGCATCCCATACTAAAAAGATATATAATTATGTAGAGTGACTAATTTACTTTTGCAGACCCCCATGTTATATGAAATAAAGTATTCTGTTTACCTGTTTGTCTATACCACTGGGACTATATCTTACAGGACAGGGACTGTGTCATCTGCATTCTTTTGTCTCTGTAGTGTAACACAGCGGGAACACAATAAAGGTTTTCTGAGTGTTGGATAAATAGGCAGGCAAGTCTTTATGCAGAAAAACCAATAGCATCTGCAAATGTGGGTATTCTCTTGTGTGTTTCCAGGCCATTTGTGAAACTTCAAATAAAACTGTCTTGAAAATGCATGGGAGTCACTTTTTCTATCCGGAAGTAATTTTTACCTGTTCCCTTTGCTACTTATATCTGTTTATGAGTAATTAAACTTATCAAAGACCCCTTAAATCTAGAAATGTAATATAATCGTAGATTCTTTCTACTTTATTCATAAAAAGACCTGCTGAAATAATAAGCTGAGATTATTTTCAAAGGCTATATCATGATCTATGATCTAAAGTAAGCTTATATATTTTAAACAACCTAGTCGTAAATTTATTTTTCATTTACTTTTAACATGTTTAAATATAACCCAAATGATTTATTTATTTCTAGATTGCCAGATGTGAAGATAATACCATGAGCTGACAACTCTCTAATCTAAAATGTGGATCATCTCTAGATAGAGTCTAAGTATAGCACCTTCTACAATGTATTTCTTGGTAAAGATTTAAGCAATTGTTGAAAATCTGTACTGTTTCCTTTCTAGTCCTCACAGCAACTCCTACACAGTGACTACTGCGTAGTACTCCTTTGTGTTAGCAGCTGGCTTCCTTATTTCAACATATTTTAAGAAACCTCCAAGTTGCAAACTAAGGCCCTATTAAGGTATTCCCCATATTCTTTTTGACTAATCTAAGATCTAGTTTCAATATGACTAACTTTTCTTTGTCATATACAAACTAGATATTAAATAATTACAAAACAAATTTCCAAAAGTAATTTACATAAGGTATTGGCATTTTTATAGGAACACTTCTTATAGAAAGATATTTAATTAGACACTTAGTCTTCTGACCTATAATATGTTAACTGCAGGATTTTTTAAAAGTTGTTTTTAAACAGGTACATAGTCCAACTTAATTAATAATCTCATTTAGTACAGAGATCTACCAATCAGAATAGATGTTGGTGGTCATAACACTGGACTAAGTCCTAAACTGCCCTTTCATGCTCCTCATTAGTTTCTGGATCATGGGAGGTCTGGGTGAATACAGGCATTCAATGGAATGGTAGTGGGGTGCAGTCAGGTGCTGGAGGCAAGGGCTATTTATCAACAGATTTTTTTTAATAACAACTGCACATAGTTAGTGGTACACATTGGTATAAAATAAGCCCTATGGTAAGCCTTTTTGTTACTTTTATTCTAATAGAAAATAAATGGAATATAAAGACAATTGAACTAAGAGCTGCTTCACTTTGAGAAAGGGAATAACTATCCTATTTCACAGTGTTCTCAGGGATTCTACATAATCGAGTTAAGCAATGTCTGAATCTTGTGCAACTGAGAAAGAAAACACTTAAGAAAAAAATATTTCTGATGCAAATTTCACACACAAAAAAATAGGTCTATATGAATACATTTCTAGAGTTGCTCCCAGAGGGCCTAAAGCTCCAACTTCATTATCATCACTAAATCCCCCGCTGTTAATTGTCCAAAAGAAATTGCATAATTGATTGACTCTTTGAAAGATTCTCCTGTGCCCAATATAAATTGCAACCCTAGCAAACTGAAAATCTATTAAAATCCAGAAATAATATTACATGTGACACTGTTGGCAGGGTGTAAATTAGTTCAACCATTGTGGAAGACAGTGTGGTGATTCCTCAAGGATCTAAAAATAGAAAGACCATTTGACCCAGCAATCCCATCACTGGGTATATACCCAAAGGATTATAAATCATTCTATTATAAAGATACATGCACACATATGTTCACTGCAGCACTGTTTACAATAGCAAAGACTTGGAACCAACCCAAATGCCCATCAATGATAGACTGGATAAAGAAAATGTGGCATATATACACCATGGAATACTATGCAGCCATAAAAAAGATGAGTTCTTGTCCTTTGCAGGGACATGGAAGAAGCTGGAAACCATCATTCTCAGCAAACTGACACAAGAACAGAAAACCAAACACCGCATGTTCTCACTTAAAAGTAGGAGTTGAACAACGAGAACACATGGACACAAGGAGGGGAACATCACATAGTGGGGCCTGTTTGGAGGTGGGGGGCTAGGGGAGCGATAGCAGGGGGTAGGGGGATTGAGGAGAGATATTAAGAGAAATACGTAATGTAGGTAATGTGGGGATGGATGCAGCAAACCACCAGGGCATGTGTATACCTAGGTAATAACCTTGCATGATCTGCACATGTACCCCAGAACTTAAAATATAATTTTAAAAAGGAAAAAAAAATCACATGTTACATTAACTGTGTTTTTACAGAGTGAACAGGGAAATCAAATAGGTCAAGGATGAAAATGAGATAATATATGCTTATTTTCCAATCCTACTAAATCCTTTTCAACTTGGCCAAAGATCATTCTTCTAGCTTAGAATGGGGAACTCTATAGCACCCATAAGGCTGTCTTTTTCTCCCTCTGAAGTATGTGTTTGAAATTCTTTACTTATACGAATTGCTATGGACTCACTTCAAGCACCAAACTAAAATTCAGCCTTCTCTGGCCATCAGGTGGATCCCTTGATATGACTTGCTGCGGGGTGAGGGTGATTTGTTTGCTTTCATCTGAAGGAGGAGGACTACAATTTTGACATCTGGAATAAAGATTAGGAGGGTGAGGCGATGACTACAATATTGGCCTCCTGTCAGTGATTATAAACTAGAAATTCTCAACCCTCACAGTACAGTAGAATCAACTGATGGTGAGCCCATCCCAGATGGATTAAACCAGAATCTTTAAGTTTGAGGCAGCAGCACTTTTAAATGGGATAACTTAAAGTGGGTGATTCAAGGCGAGAAACACTACTATAAATTTATAGTCCAAACAAATAAAGTAAAAAGCTAAAACAACAACAACAACAACAACAACAACAAAAACATCTTTGTTCCTTAGGGAATATCTCAGACAGGACAGGCATAAGGAGTGTTACTTAAGATTCTAAAACAAAGTCTAACCAAGTAAGGCACATTCTTTGATACATTGGGACCTGGCAGCTATGAAAGTTCAAAGAGAGTGAATACTTGGTGTGAGCATGGGTGTTTTGCATCAAGCAACTGCAGGAGGACAGACAAGCAGCCCTTCAGGCAAAGGGGAGTCCGAAAAGCACAGAGGGATCAAGACAGTGTGCAGAGAATACACTCATAGACTCTTTTGAGGCACACATTAGACATCCCTTTCCCCAGGAAGGCTGAAGACTTAGGTGAGAATTTGCAGGGGCTTACAGGTACCAGCCACATTGTGAGGGCAGAGCAAAAGCCAGTGACATTTGAGCTATTGATCCTGTTATCAAAGTGAAGATACTCTTCAACAATTGGTTTATACTTTAAATACTTTTATATCTTTAACAATATTCACATGTGCAGGGAACTCAATTGAAAAATGAGGCTATCAAAGTTGAGGACCATCAGTAACTATGAGGCTACTGTATAATGTGAGTTATCTGCATGAATAATAAACTAGATGGATGGATGGATGAATGGATAGATAAATGGATGGGGAAAATGCCAGAATTTGAGCAAAGACAAAGAGAGTAAGGCAAGAATCAACAGCTGCAATGAAAGCTTTAGAGCAAGCAGAAGGCTGATTTTTAAAAAAACAGAGGCAATGAGGTGTGGGGAATAAGAACTTTCATATAAAGAATCGCCCATCAATGATAGACTGGATAAAGAAAATGTGTTACATATACACTATCAAATAGTATGCAGTCATAAAAAAGGATGAGTTGATGTCCTTTGCAGGGACATGGATGAAGCTGAAAACAATCGTTCTCAGCAAACTGACACAAGAACAGAAAACCAGCCGGGCGCGGTGGCTCACACCTGTAATCCCAGCACTTTGGGAGGCCAAGGCAGGTGGATCACGAGGTCAAGAGATCGAGACCATTCTGGTCAACATGGTGAAACCCCATCTCTACTAAAAATACATAAAATTAGCTAGGCACAGTGGTGCGTGCCTGTAATCCCAGCTACTCAGGAGGCTGAGGCAGGAGAATTGCCTGAACTGTAATCCCAGCTACTCAGGAGGCTGAGGCAGGAGGCAGAGGTTGCGGTGAGCCGAGATCGCACCATTGCACTCCAGCCTGGGTAACAAGAGCGAAACTCCGTCTCAAAAAAAAGAACAGAAAACCAAACACCACATGTTCTCACTCATAAGTGGGTATTGAACAATAAGAACATATGGACACAGGGAGGCGAACATCACACACTGGGATCTGTTGGGGGTTGGGAGGGCTATGGAAGGGACAGCAGGTAGTGGGGGGATTAAGGAGGGATAGCATTAGGAGAAATACTTAATGTAGGTGACGGGGTGAAGGATGCAGCAAACCACTATGGCACATGTATACCTATGTAACAAACCTGCACATTCTGCACATGTACCCCAGAACTTAAAATATAATAAAATATTTCTTAAAAGAATCTAAACACATTCCCATGTGCAATGGCTCACACCTGTAATCCCAGCACTTTGGGAGGTTGAGGCAGGTTAATGTGTTGATTCCAGGAATTTGAGTCCAGCCTAGGTAACATGGCAAAACCCCATCTCTACTAAAAAACAAAAATTAGGTGGACATAGTATTGAACGCCTGTAGTCCCAGCTACACAAGAGGCTGGGGTGGGAAGATCGCCTGAGCCAGCGGAGGTCAAGGCTGAGGTAAGCCATGATCATACCACTGTATTCCAGCCTGGGCAACAGAGCAAGACCCTATCTCAAAAATTAAAAAATAAAATAAGAAAAAGAATCTAAGCATATTATCTAAAATTGATTTGGAGTTTTGGACTTAAGAGCAATTATGAGAAATGAATTTGACATCAAAATCTTAGATTGCTGAGGAATTTTAATTTATGGAGACAATGGAATGTACCAGGATAGGTATTTGACTAATTCTGAAAGATACAGGCTATGTGGTTGCTATGCCACACTAAGGGGAAATACATCTGAATGGTGCATGTGAAGGAGCCATCAACAGGTTCCAAGTCAAGACTGGAGGAAACAGAGAAGCAAGCACCGGCAGGCTATTGCAGAAGAAGGAAGGAACTGATGGGCCAGGAAAGGGCATGAGAGCTGAGGGGTCCTGGGAAGGTCCTGAGAGGTGTGGGGGAAAGGGAGTAAAGAAAGTAAAGAATACAGGGGTAGAAAGACTGTTTCCATAATACCCACCTTGTAATTTTCCCCAAAGTCCACTTCCAAATTAAGAAGTGTACTTTTTCACATGTAAACAGACATCTCTATATTTTGAGTAATATAAAACTTCCTTTCAATTATAAACTTCTCAGGCATTGTTAAGTCCCCAAGGAAAATGACTCAACCTTCAATATCTTCCCTACAACAACTGCACATGGTGACATGCAGAAACAATCCTTCCACAAATAGAGACAAAATAGTTTCTTTTGCTTTTATCTTTGGTCATTCAGCAGTTTGGAGACTTCTCAAAAGGCACTGAGGCATAAAGAAAATCCTCTTTTCACAAAATTGCTCTGTTCTCCCATGAAACTTTTCTGTTCTTTTAGAAGAACACTTTAAAATTTCCTTGTTTCAGCATGTTAAAGAAATGTGAAATTTAAGCAACTAAGTCAGCCTAGTGGGTCACCAATGCAAAATTACTACAATCTGCTTCTCAGTTTATCAGGATCCCTAAAGACCATTAAGTCTTATGCACAGCCATAACAGCTTCATCTTCAAATGCTCAGAAACATAGCCCAGAAATTAAAATGGGGGTTTATTCCTTTTTCTGTTCAACCCTTAATCTTTTTTACCAGTGCTTTGCAGGCTGATTTACTTTAAATTGCAATTATCCTAAGAAGAGAATTTTAAAGGAAAAAAGAACAAGGCTCTCAGCCAGGTGTGGTGGATCACACCTGTAATTCCAGCACTTTAGGAGTCCAAGGCTGGTGGATCACCTGAGACCAGGAGTTCAAGAGCAGCCTGGCCAATGTGGGGAAACGCTGTCTCTACTAAAAATCCAAAAATTAGCCAGGCATGGTGGCAGGTGCCTGTAATCCCAGCTAATTGGGAGGCTGAGGCACGAGAATCGCTTGAACCTGAGAGGCGGAGGTTGCAGTAAGCCAAGATGGCACCACTGCACTCCAGCCTAGTGACAGCAAGACTCTGTCTCAAAAAACAGAACAGGAACAAGGATCTTTGCCATTGCCATTAATTCTGCTTTCACCCTCTCCCTTTCTCATTTTCTCATTCCCCACGTACTATCTCCCTGTCAAGCTCTGTCTTTTGAGTGTGGGGTAAGGGCAGAGCAGGGGAGTCCTTGCCCTACCAAATCCTCTGGTGACTAATTCCTCCACTAACTCCTAATACTTTATTGGGTTAAAAGTAAACCCTTTTATAAAAGAGATTTATAAAATAAATTATAGACTATTCCTGGAAATTTAGTTTTTTAAAAAAAAATTTCATGCACTTTTCCTAAAGTATACATGATCAGAACTATACATGAAGTATTTATAAATTATGAGGATCTTATAGGAGTATAAAAGAATAAGAATTTTAATTATATCTAAAAGTAATTATAATAAAATGTAAATAAAATTTTATTTTAATTTTTCATTTGGCATAATTCTTGTTAATTTGTAGTGTCTGCGTACTAAAATAGATATATCATTTACATAGAGCAGTGCTTAGATAACCAGTCTAATTATTTGAGAGTTATCTGCACCCTGAGCCATTCCTCAACTAGCAGTATAAATTTAATACATTACACAAAACATTTCAAGAGGAAATTTGCTATTTCTTGAACATTGCTTGGAATACTAACCGAATAATCTTAATTTTAAACATGCTGTCAATTATTATAATCACAGAAGACAGAGTCATATTCAGAGAAAGGGAAAAAAGTACTTTCCATGAAGAACTACTTAAAATGACAAAAATAATCACTTGCTCAGTCCAAGGATATGGAGAATAGTGGAAAGTTTATTGAAAAAGACAATCAATGAAAAAAATTATAGGTTTTCAGAAACCAATTTTTTAAAAAGATAATCTATAGGTATTTTATGTATTATTTCTAAGCATGCTACTACTGATTTTCATTTCTGCATGTTACTAATCAGTAAGGAAAATTCATGCTGTATGTATAAAATAGCCATTCCTGGTAAGAAATCACAGCATTCTAAGAATTTAACCCAAGACAGTTTTGGAAGCCAGGTTATATCTTTTAAGTGTTTCATAATTTTTACTTTTTTTTTTACTCATTAAAGATCTACCAAGTGTTTAGTATTATATGTCAAGTACTCTCAAAGAGTTTTTTCCACTCTAATGAGGAGAATAGAAAAGTGAACCAAAGAAAGATATTTTATTTCCAAAGTGAGACTTAGTGGCCAGCTTCAGAATCACTTAATCAGTCTCTGGGTGGGGTTCTGAGGGGAGTCGAGGAACCTATTTTTATCTTGTTCCTCAGTGGATATTTTTCCGCACTAAGGTTTTAAAATCACTTGCCTAAAACTGAGAGCATTTTCCTCACTAAGGTTTTAAAATCACTTGCCTAAAACTGAGAGCATTGCCTAAAACTGAAAATGAACCTTAACAATTCATTTCAAGCCATCTCTGCCCTGGGCCCTGCCCTGGTCCAATTAGGCCTACCAATGACAAGAAGCAATGCAGAAGGTGACCTCAAGCCCAACCCACTTGTAGTACTACCCATCAGGGCTGCTAGCCAAATATTTCTGTTGCTTTCCTCTTCCTACACTATCTGTTCTCTCACAGCTAGTTGTGATCCTGTGATTGGTAGTGGCATATGAGGTGTGAATGGAAGTCGTTCTAGGTGGAGGAGTCATTCCAGGCAGAGGTATCATTCCAGGCAGAGGCTTTAAAAGCTAAAGCATGAGTTTACATTCCTTCATAACTGTGGAAACGCAGGGATGGATTCTCTCTCAGTCATTGAGTAAGGACAATGTGGAGCACATCTCCAAAGGATGGCCTCATGAAATGTGAGTAAGAAATAAACCTATTTTGTAAGTCATTAAGATATTTAAGTTTGCTTGTTTCCGCTAACCTGATGGTTACATAACCATACCAGCTACATAACATATAAAGAGTCATCGATCCATTGATCCAGAGTATAGAGAGAACTTTCAAACCTCTCTGTTATCCCCTCCTAAATTTCACCAAAGCATCATAGTCAAATTGTGTCCCTGAGTATTCCACAAAACCAGAGATGCTTACCAGGGGTGGAGTAAAACAGAGGAAGGGGTAGCTTTGAACTAAATGTTAATGTGAACTGTACTTGTGATGGGAATTACATTTTAGAATCAAAATTCCAATTAAACACAACCGGATATACACACACTAAAACATCTCAAGGACGTCACATCTTCTAGCTCTCATATTTTTTTAATGCTTCCAAGGCCTAGCTGATTTGCAGACTTATCTCCTGTGACTTTCTCAATAAGATATCATGCCATTACTGTCACTTAATAACATTTGACTTTATTACAATGACTGTGAAATATAGGTAAGAAATATAACTATAGCACTGTCACAGAAAGAATAAATTACTCCCCAAAGTATTTATTTGTTTGTTTGTTTGTTTGTTTTTAAGACAGAGTCTCACCCTGTCACCTAAGCTGGAGTGTAATGGCACTATCTTGGCTCACTGCAACCTCCTCCTCCTGGGTTTAAGTGATTCTCCTTCCTCCTCCCAGTCTCCTGAGTAGCTGGGATTACAGGCACATGTCACCATGCCCAGCTAACTTTTTGTATCTTTAGTAGAGATAGGGTTTCAACATGTTGGCCAGGCTGGTCTTGAACTCCTGACCTCATGATCCACCCACCTTGGCTTCCCAAAGTGCTAGGATTACAGGCATGAGCCATCGTGCCTGGCCTCCCCAAGGTATTTATATAATGAAAATTCAAACTCAAGTTTTTTTTCATTCATTCAATTATTTAGCAAATATTTATAGCTACTGAGGATACAGCAATGAACAAAACAGACAAAAATCTATGCATTGTGGAGATTAAAATACAGAAAAAGAAGACAGGAAATAAGTAAGTTTATTATGTATCATACCAGCAGGTCATAAATACCATGAAATTAATAAAACAAAAATTGTATATCTAAGTTTCAGAAGTGAAGATGTCTTGCATTTCTAAATATAGTGGAAAATGAAAGTATTCATGAGAAAATGGCTCTGAAGGAATTGAAGGCCACATACTGACAGCAGAGTGGAAGCTTTCCAGAAAAAAGGAAAAGCAAGTACAAAGGTGTCACCAAAATGCCAGAGGTTAATTCCATGCACTGCCATTTGGATATGCTGGATAGCAAAGCAACACTCAGCACCTGAGCCACACAGAACTCCAAACCGTTCACCACTTGAGGAGAGCAGGAGAAACAAGGAAAAATGGACTTCAAAATAGCAATAGAAAAAAAGTGACTTCAGAGAAGAAACCACCCTCCCCAAAACATATCTCAAATATATATGCAAAGAAGGTAGATGCATATAAACAAAATAATCCCAAGGAACAGTATTTCCTCTTTGCTACACTTTTCTCCAAACTAATCTTCTTAACCAGTATCAATCGTCTGTAAATTTAAATTTCAACTCATCTTCCATTTTGTTTGAAATAGTAGATTTCAGAACCCTGGGATTAGTAGACTCTTAGAAAAGTATGCAATTTTAACCTTCTACATTAATTTATGACCTAAAATAATCCCAGAAAAACTGTCTTACTGGTAAAGATTCCAAATATGGTGCTTTTACAGTATCCTTTAGCAATTATTTCAACATTTAACTGTTTACATTACCGGGAAATAGATATTGAAGAAAGAATGAAGAAAAAAGAAAAAAAATCATGTCTATTTGAAAGCAAAAGAATTTCAAAGCACAAAAATAAGCAAATAAAGAAAAATGATATTTGAAAACTGATGACCAGCTTTAAATAAAAAAGTTGAATATAGGTAAATGAAGATGTTTGGTAAATCACTGCTTTTCCCAAACAAGAACAGCTAGGCCAGCTGCTTCAACACTTTCCATGCCCTCCTGACAAAAACCTCAACCTCAACACTGAACTCTGTCAAACCAACAGCTCCATTTTCTCCAGGTTCCCTAATCAGATGACAAAGTGTCAACTCAAATATGCTTTGCATCACAAAGGACTCCAGCCCAGTATTAATTTCATCCAAAACAAATACATACAGTATTTTAATATTCAGAAAAATCTACAAATAATCTGTCAAAATAATTTCATTTATAGAAATGCTATATTCTTAATAAACATAATATTTAACAATTCAGTCCTTATGAATCATGTATTAAAGACTAATGAGATTGCTTAAACAGAGATATCAATTTCACAGGTATTCAAGACAAAAAAAGGTCTGAGTGAAGGAATTTCATGGATTAAAATAACTTTTCATAGACTATGGTTCAGAAACAGATTGGAGTAAAAATTGAACATGCTCTAATACCTAATTCTCATAAATCCAGCATATTTATTCTTCCAGTATGTAAGTTCTCATTACACAAATGCATCAGTAGAAATTTATTTGGGTTTGAGCACCCAAGGCTATGACACTGAAATCTTCTGTTTGTGCAATCAAATGATATCCAAGTATGAAAACAGGAAAAAACAAAAAACACCTCATATAGTAAAGGCCTCATGTATTTCACCCCAATCTATATGTAAATTCATTATCTTGCAAGGCAAGAATGAAAGTGGCTTTCATGATACACCATTTTTCTTTTCATTGATGCCCCTATATGGGAAAAAGCAAAAAAGTAGGGACATAATTTCTGTTCTTATTTGTCAAAATGTCAACTGACTTATATAAAAACAAAGCAGGACCAATATGAATATTTACATAAAAATTAAATTGAACAGAAATGAGATTATTTTATAAAATTTTCCTCTAAGATGAATCATGTGCCTCTATTTGGGAGAGATGGGAAAAATCATTTGCGAGCCTCCTCCATAAGCCACTATGAACTTTTTACAGTGAATCTGAAGGACAAGAAATATTTTTAAATGCACAGCTTTGTGGTTATACAAATCTTACCTGAGAATTCAACATTTGAAATTTGTAACAAATTGGATAGTCCTGATTTAAATGTTATATAAAAGATTAAAGCATTTTTATCTCTGTTATCAGGGGAAAATATCATGCATGATACTATTTTTTATATTTGTCAAATTGTTTTTATGAGTTTTAAAAATTATTTTTAAAATTGTTAAGGATTCATTCACTTCTTCTATGTATAACCTCAAATAACATCATTAAATAATGTTTTAATATACTTTGTTTTTAAATAGGGTTCCATTGAATGGTACAGTGGTAAAGTCTTAGTGAATAAAAGATCAAATATCTTCAGTTACTAAGATACCTTGAATGCAAAAACATATTATGGTTTTGAATCCTAACTGCAACACTTATTAGCTGTGTTATTTTGAGAAATCATTTAATCATGAGTTTCCCAAACTGTAGGCCAAGATATTCCAAGGAGTGCCATAGGATATTCTAAGTTTTCAAGAGCAACACAGTGATAATTTTCCAATACAGTGCAAACAGGGTCAACATTAGATCACGCCACACTCCTTTCAATGACGTTATATTTTTGCAAAGCTGGGTTTTCAGAAATTAGTATAATAAGCAAGTACCACTTCAAATTCAATGTAAAACAAGAAATTGGGGTGGTGTTATCCCATATGATGTAAACTTTGCAAAGCCGTGCAGTGCCCAAAAGGCACATACATCCTGATAGCAATTGTGGTTAAGAATGAAGTTAAAATATTAACTTTACCTTCAAATTATGTATATTTTATTTTCAAGTGGCTACTAAGTTGTTAGAACCTAAGTACCTATTAAGATTTTAAAAATAATAACTTAGTCAAGAAAACTTTTCGGAGCACCTTTAGACAGAGTGGTATGAAAAATTACTGAGATACTAGGAACATTGTGCACTGAAAAAGTTTGGGAACCTAGGACTATCCCTCTGAGATGCATTTTCTTTATCTGTAAAATGAACATAATAGCTATTGTGAGAGTCAGAGTTTACAATGAATGTAAAAAAAAATCTAACATAAAGATCATATAAACTCTATAAATTTTAATTCTTTATCTTTTCAAATAACTTAATTTTTCATTTTTGCATATTATAATATGAAAACATTTTTCTTTGCTACATTTATGTAAGTTATCAATTTATTACACAATATTTAAAGTAAACCAGCTTTTTTTTTTTTTTTTTTTTTTTGAGACAGAGTCTCACTCTGTCTTGACCAGGCTGGAGTCCAGTGATGCAATCTCGGCTCACTGCAGCCTCCGCCTCCCAGGTTCAAGTAATTCTGTCTCAGCCTACCCAGTAGCTGGAACTACAGGCATGTGCCACCACACCCAGCTAATTTTGTATTTTTAGTAAAGATGGGACTTCACCATGTTGGCCCAGCTGGTCTTGAACTCCTGACATCAAGTGATCTACCTGCCTCGGCCTCCCAAAGTGCTGGAATTACAGTTACAAGCCACTGCACCCAGCCTATCATTATGATAACTAAAGAAATGCTCACAATTCTTATCCTAAACCATAGCATGAAACAAAAATGATTTATGAATTATCAAACATAAAGTAAAATGTCTTGTACAGTTTTAATATTGATACTTTTAGAATAAATAATTCCTATACACTCTGTTAATCTGAGTATTTAATAAATTAGAATATTCTATTTTCCTGAAAATTCATTTGTAATTGAATCCAAATACATGCTACCATTTTCACCATTTCCTAAGACTATGTAGTTATGACAGATGGTTTGAGAATACATGAAATTGATACATAAATTTAATTTCATTTCATTTCTACTTCCATGGGAGTAAGGTCCGGTGAAAGTCTCCTGAATAAAAGCAAGTAGGCTACAATTCTGTTCAGACTCCAATTAATAATTTTGAACCATTTGACCCCTCCTGGTATATGATGGCATATCTTTGCCAAGCTGGGTTTTCAGAACCCAGCTAAAATAACAAGATCAGTCCTGCTCCAAAAGAAGTAAAAGATACAAACAAAATGTAAGTGCTGCTTATTTATATCTCATTGGGACAATACAATTAAAATATTATTGGGAAGATAAAACTGTGACACTTAGGAAAATCTCAGAAACAATATAAGACCATATGTTAGCACATGCTAAATAAGCAATTTCCCTAGCAAAATTAAATATAATTATCCTGACATGTTATCAGTAGCATTACTAATAAAATAATCCATTGTTGTTGTCTGTTTTCTTTGTTACTCTAACAGAATACCTAAGACTGGGTAATTTATAAAGGACAGGAACTTATTCCTTATGGTTCTTGAGGTTGGAAAATTCAATATCAAGGCCCCATGTCTGATGAGGGGCTTGGCGTTGCATCATACCATGGTGGAAGGTAGAAGGGCAAGAGAGCATGCATGTGCACACATGAGAGAGGGAGAAAGAGAGAGAAGGAGAGGGAGAAGGAGGAAGGGTTTAAACTCATCCTTTTATCAGAAACCCACTCCCACGATAACTAACTCAGGTCTGTGATAATGGCACTCATCCACTCATTAGGGTGGAGCCCTGAAGACCCAATCACCTCTGAAAGGTGTCAGTTTTCAACACTGTTGCCTTGGGAGTTAAGTTTCCAACACATAAATTTTGGGGGTCACATTCAAACCATAGCACTTATGAACAATAATGAATAAATTATATTTAACTTTTTTAAACTCATAGCTTCTCAGCTATGAAATAAAAATTATAATGGCACTTACTTCCTAGGAATATTGTAAGAATTAAGTTCATTTATGTGTTAAGGTCATCGATTTGGCACAGTGGCTAGAATAAGGTTTTGATCACCTATCTCAATGAGGTGCTGAGGATCACACACTACTGGCACTTTTGGAGCCTATAGAAAGGTTAAACACTGAAGTTTATATAATTTTATAGCAAGTTACGAGGTATCTCCTATTATCCCTATTTTACCTGTGAGGTAGCTAGGGCTCAAGAATTATCTAATCTGCCCCAGAAAGTGAGGGGCAGAAGCCAGAGTAATAGGTAAACTCATCCATGTGGCATATCACAAAGACAGATTACTTCAGATGGAAGATACCCACTGTAAGGATACAGTATGTCCAGAAAATCAACCTAGCAGTAGTTGAGTAAAGTCTCATGACATTCCTGTCTGGATACCTCAGCAACTCCAATAGAAAATCATTTTCTTGAATCAGCTTCTCCGTTTATGCTTCTTCTCCTGAGACTACATCTTTATCTGCACCCACTGCTGGAGCCAATTATTTGTCTTATTCAGACTCTCTAGGAGAGGATATCACACTCCAGAAAGCATCTTTACTAGGCAGTTTTCCAAGTAGCTCCCAAATTTGACCATAAATTAGAATTATCTGCAGATCTTTTAAAACATACCAATCTTGGACCTGCCCCACACTAATTAAATTGGAGTCTCTGGGGACAGCAGGTATGGGCTAAAATATCAGCAACATTAATTATCCCTATGTAAGCCTAATGTGCAACTAGGTTGAGATCCATTAGATCTCAGTGGAAGATCTAAGAGGGAGTCAAGAGGGAGGTCCTTATGCCAGACTTCCTCCAAAGGAAATATAGCTGGAATTTAAAAGTTTTGTAGTGTGTGACAAAGAATTAATCTTGCCTAAACAGAGGTTTGATCTCTGCCCTCCATTCCTTGGAGGTAACTTCTATGTCCTTGGTAGGTGCTGCCTAATCACACTTTTTTTATGTACCTGAGAATCTTGGACTATGCCAAATATCCTACACTAACAAGGTGATTTATGGTTGGGGCCTTGAGATGCATGATATCAACTTGATCTCTGAAGGGGTCTGAGTCTAAAATCAGTCATATGGCAACCATGTCTATACGGTCAAGTTTCAATAAAACTGTGGACACCAAGACTTGAGTAAGCTTCCCTGGTTGTCAATACCCCACACATGTTGTCACACATTGTTTCAGGGAAATATTAGCACTGTCTGCAAGACTCTACCTGAAAAGGTTAACTGGAAGCTCATACCTGGATTTCTCCTGCCCTCTGCTCTATGAACCTCTTCCTTTGGCTGATTTGAATCTATATCCTTTGTTGTAATGAACTGTAATCGTGAATATAACAGCTTTTCTGAGTTCTGTGAGTACTTCTAGTGAATTATTGAAACTAAGAGTGGTCATGGGGATCCTAGTATTTGCAGTTTACATCAACAATTAGGGTGATCTTAGGGATCCCCTGAACTTTCCATGTGGCCTATTCAGTTCACACAGTGCAGGTGGCCTCCCCTGTGAAGAACATAACAACTCCCATTCTGGATAATTCTCCATTTGAGTCATAGTAGCATTCTCGCTCATCTCTCCATGCCTTTGCATTGGCTTTTTCATATTCTTGAAATGTCTTTAGTCAACTTCATCATCAATTCACTCCTTCTCACTCAGTGTAGTTTTATCAGGTGTCACTTGCCCCCAGAAACCTCCACACCTCCAATTACATGTTAGCCCTTTATGTTCTCTTAGGACTAACACCCATTTTTTTTTTTAATTTTTTATTTTTTATTGTGTTTTAGGTTTTGGGGTACATGTGCAGAACATGTAAGATAGTTGCATAGGTACACACATGGCAACGTGTTTTGCTGCCTTCCGCCCCTTCACCCACATTTGGCATTTCTCCGCATGCTATCCCTCCCCAGCTCCCACCGCCCCCCCGCTGTCCCTCCCCTATTCCCCTCAATAGACCCCAGGGTGTAGTACTCCCTTCCCAGTGTCCATGTGTTCTCATTGTTCATCACCCGCCTATGAGTGAGAATATGCGGCCTAACACCCATTTCTAATATAACCTTATCATAGTGTAACTCTCATACCTAAAGCTTGTTATTTTTGTTTTCTTTCAATTTCATATGTCCTTGATAGGACTTTGACCAAGTTCAATTTTAGCAGCAAAGAAATTCCAATATTTCCTTCATCCTGTTTTCTTTCTCATTTCTGCTGTGCTGCCTGCTTAATGTTCTAATGTCATGGACATTTTGTTGTTACATTTGAGTTTTATTATTTGTAAGAAATTACGGGAAAACTGAAAATCAATGCCACCAAGGGAAGGAATTAGACAGAAAGAAGGAGAAAATACTTCAAATTTCACACATTAGTAATGTTTCCTCTCAGTTTGGGGGAATTATCATAATGTCGTAAATTTTCTATTTGGCCAAGTAAGCATATTAATAAAGTTAACCAATTATAATACTAACTCGATTCTTATCACATTGAATAAATGGATATTTTAATAAGATATATATAGGAAAATTATAATTGCAAGAATTAAGAATGTGGAATTCATTTAGCCTTAGGATAAACTTTTTATAGTATATTTTGGTTCAAAGTGGAGGTAGAGTAAGTAGAAAAGTTTGACAAGGAAGGTCAGCAATATAATGTCAGTCAAAGAACATTAGGGCCAAAGAATCTACACAAGAATCATTGTTGAACTTTGATTCTGCTAGCAAAAAAAAAAAAAAAAAAAAAAAAAAGAATAGACGTACATGATCATTTAATAAAGATAGAATTGACAGTTTTCTCTGCATACTGGCAATATAGGTTTACTGCTTTAAAAGATGGCATGCATTCATTTCTCTTTTCTGTGTCTTAGGTATATATGGCTATTTCCGGGAACATGAGTCAGTGACAACAGGATTCAACTGAAAAATTATCTGTTTACAGATTGTGAATTTCAGGAGGCAGAAACTTTTTATGTTCCTGGAACAGAGCACAAGACTGGCTTGTGTTTGTTTAACAAATGAATGCCCTACAAAGAGAAGACAAACCTCAAGGAAAGTTTCTGTTCTGACGCCACATTAGGATTATAGGCAGCATTAAAACTGCCCAGTATAAATGGCATAATCTATGTCAGTGATTCCCAAATTTCAGTTCTTTGTCTAGTGGCAGTCAATGATTAACTTGTCATTGACTCCTCTGGGGGAAAAAAAAATTTGGGGCAGGGGAAGATATTATAACAAGTTCTTCCTAAGGCTAAATTAATTCTACATTCTTAACTCTTGCAATTATAATTTTCCTATGTATATCTTATTAAAATATCCATGTATTCAATGTGATAAGAACGTAGTATTATAATTGGTTAGCATTATTAATATGCCTGTTTGGCCAAATAGAAAATTTATAACACTATAATAATTCCTTCAGATTGAGGGGAAATATTACTGATGTGTGAAATTTAAAAGCCTGAGAAGGCCCAGAAAAATACTATAGATCCCACAGAAGATGAGGAAAGAACAACTCTGAGACAACGTTGTGTGACCCACACAAGCAGAGGGCTGTGCAGCCAGTCATGCCTCAAAATGGCCAGAACAGCAGAGTAACATGAGCAAACCATGGCAGCAGAGCAAAATGTAGCAGAATCTGTCAGAGCCACTCACAGAGTATTGCCTACATGGAAATATTTCTTATCCTGAGAGGTTTTTGGCATAAGGAAATACTCTTTGCAAAACATTGAGATTCTAAGACACGGGAGGATTTTACATCACTTTGAATTACCTATTAAATAGGACAAAGTATTTTTTCCTTTTATCAAAATTTCCTTCTGACACACAGTAACATGACATATACTCTGCTGCGATTTTTGCTGGAAAACAAGCCAAGTATAGAATCTCATAAAATAAAGAAGTTATTAACTTTAAAGTATACTTATTTAACAGCGATTAAATGAGTCTGTTTGAGTCTGTGGGAACCCAACTGTTAACACATTTCTATATTAATATGAATTTCAGTTATTTGATTTTTAAAGCTTAAAATTATTTCACAAATAGTCATTCAATCTTTCTTTATTGCTTGTAGACATCTGATTGAAATCTATTATTCCATGCAATTTTTCAATTTAGATTACAGCATCTATAAATTTGTCCAAATATAAGTGTAAAATTATTCTGCCAAAAATATAAGTTGGCACCTTCCTTTAAGAACAAAATTATGTTCTATTGTTATCCCCCATCCAAAGTGGGTCATGCTGAACTGGAATAAAGAGTAAGAACAAGGATTTGAAAAAGAGGAAATACATTTTATAAAGCTCTTAAAACAGGAAATAGAGGCTAGAATGTTATAAATCCAAGCCTTTTTGAGCCACAAGATTTTTTAATGCCATTAGAAGAATAAGAATAATAAGATTCCTGTTTTTCATATTCCTTTTGAGTTGTCTTATGTAATGCTATGGATTTAATTCCACAAAGTTACATATACACAAATATAATTTTCTTCCTTTCCTGTAATTCAGTTTCTATTTTAAGCACCATTTCACCAGGATGGGAAACCTTAATCTTAGCTCATTTGAGTCCGCATCTCCAGTTTTTCTGGGGCTCTAAATTCTGGGTGCCTACATACTCCCAGAGGATTAAGAAGAATACATTTTGTCCTCAATGCAGATGATTCTTCAGATATCCAGTACTCTGTCCATCACAAGGCTCTCTGTGCTCCTTCTGCCCAGATGCATAAAGCAGCCATCTCCTTTCTGAAGCTCCACCACATCCCAAGACTCTTAAACCTGAAAATTGGAGGCAGATTCCTTCCTATCTTGGGTTCTACCAACCTCTCATATCTTTCCACATCTCCAGGTAATATCTTAGAAGAGGGGCTATCCATCCTTCTCTCTGTGACTTTAAAATCATTAGCTCCTTCATAACTAGGAGAATCTTTTGCTATTTGCAGTTGACACTCCCCATTCCTTTAATCTTGCTTTGAGAGTGGAAGAATCACTTTGTCAAATGTTTTTGCTTCAAAGAGCACCTAATATAATCTCCTCCCAGAGGCAGAGCCTTTTGGAAACACAAAAGCCAGAGACTCCATCATTCTTACTCTCCAACCTATCAAGTCTCCTCAGGAGAAACCACACTTGTTAATATCCTTTAAAATGAGGTCTGTTGTGTTCTATAACATCAATTGGTTTTCAACCATTTATAATAACTTTAAAAAAAATTTGGGGGGTTATCATTATACAAATAATTCCTTGTTTTTCTCTCCCTTTGAATGTGTTGTCATACTTTTTGATTTCCAAAAGAAATTCTTTAGGACTTGATTCTTGTGAATACAGCAAAATGTTTACTTTTTTTCTAATATTTATACAATTCTTGAGGGTTTCAAAGTATTTAACTCCTATATATTTGAGTGAATGACAGTAGACAAGAAGGGTACAGCATTATTACATCCTGAAGAAAAATGAGTTTTCTGATTTAGTATGAAAGTTACAGGATGTGAATTACAGTTCATGCATATTCCTTTGGTTTGCTAATTTATAATGCATTTACTTAATAATGAAAAGAGCCTCAAGAGAGAATTACACATTTTTATGAGTTTGGAGAATGAGATTTGAAAACCTAATTAATGGCTTCATTTGTAAACTACAGAATATTATAGACTGGTTATCTCATTTCCAGATGTGCAAAATACCCCATCTTAGAGAGGAATTGAGGGTTAAGTATTTTTTAAATACTTTTATCTATAAAGAGATTAGACTGGAAAGAAAGGAGGCTATTTAGTATGACATAGAACCACTATTTAAAATTAAGTAGCAAGTGATTGTTTTGGTAAATTCCTCTAATCCAAGTGGTCTAAGCCCTAGCTGTATATTAAACACACCTGGAGAGATTGTTTTAAATGTCCATGTCCTGGAACCACCTATAGAAATGCTGATTTATTTTATCAGAATGGAGTGGGGGTATATTTTTAAAAACCACTCAAGGTAATTTAAAATGTGCAGCCAGTGCTGACCACTGCTCTGTCTCATTAGGTCAGAAAATAAACACAAGAAGGAAAACTGTGCAGTGATAGTTTCCCAAAGGAGTAAGATAAACTACCCTGAAGCAAGTTCTTACCAAGCCAAGCAGTCTTCTATAACATTAAAAAACAAAAAAATAAATGCCTTTTATATGGGGTCTATGCAGAAATGATAGGAATTAATGTATATTAATTTTATAAATCAGTTCATACCATCCTACGTCCAAGCTGCCCATTATCCACTCCCAGGTCAGTAGGAAGCAAAGGTACTGACCTGGGCTGAGATCTCAGAAGGCCGAGCTAGATTTGATGGTAGCCAAGACTGCCCCAGAAATTAGGGACTGTGAGAGCCTGGTGAAACACAACATAAGGATAGGTCCAAAATGAGAAGAAAACTGAAACAATAAGCACAGACAAGAAAGACACAAATCCAGGGACATATTCAGAGATGGAGTGTCAAAAAACAGTCTTCAGTGGAAGGAAGCATGTTTATAACAGCAGAGTCTGTGGGTAGGTAACACAGTTAAAATAACAACACCTAAAAGAGGATATGGCTTAATTTACAATAAATGGCACACAACAACCTCATTATTATTGAAATGCAGTGTTTTACTTGATCCACACTGAACTGCAGTTTGCACAATTGGTTGAACTAAAACTGCCATTATCTCTGTACATGAGTTGACATCCATAAATGCTTTGAGATCTGGCAAGAAGGAGAAGAAAAAGATATGACTAGGTGGGCATGTGCATACACTAAATTGGAAATCTAATGAGAGGAAAGAAATGAGGATGGAGGTGACAGCACAATTACCATCTTCCTGCCTAGCCAATGGACTGGTATGGCAATTCTATGGAAAGAGAAGTTTAAAAGCGGAAAGACGTAGTATACTTCCCTAGGAGAGCCTGTGTTTCATTCCAGGCATGAGGAGTCTCAAGAAGTCTTGTCACAGGACCCAAGAGACAGGAAAAAAAACATTAAAGTAGGTGATATTTTACCTGCTCTTCCACAGACTAGGGTCACGGCCTGGGGCTCAGGGTTGCTAGCAGCAGCCTGACTTCCAATGCACAGAAGAGAGTGTCCTCATAGCAGGTAACAGCAGAAAAGCCATTAATGAAGTGGCACTAGTAAGGGGGCACAAAGACCCCTGAATACCTACAAGACATCTTCAGAAGATATGTAGATATAAAGAGAGAGCCTTGGGAGTTGAAAGCAGGTCTTGCATGAGCAGGCTGTAACTACAAAAAACTGTCTTTATTTGGATGTTAATGCCAATGATTTCATTTCTGTCCACGGGCTACAGCTTAGGTTATTTGGATTACATTATTATTTAATGAAACATCCTGGCATAAGCTTTCTCAATCATCAGCTAGTTTGAACATTATACAAACCCTCTAGATAATAAGACAGATTTTATTCCCATTTTACACTGAAATCCAAAAAAGATAAATGCCTGCTCAATATTGGCCACAAGAAATTTAACTTTGTGTCTCCTGATTAAAAATACATAATAAGCCTCCTGCTAGCTACTACACTCAAGGCACAAGTGGGCACCTCTACTCCTGGCTGCAGCTGCTTATTGAAAAGGTCTGTACTCAAAAGGAGAAACAGAAGCCACCACATTTGCTAGCCAATAATCAGTTGCTCACATACAGATGGATTCAGAAACATTTGTCAATACCACTAGATGCTAAAAGGAAATTATATGGTAAATCTTTACATTGATATCATGGGAACCAATGAACACTATTTCCAATAGCACTTTTTAAAAGATGCAGAAACCTTTCTCTTATGGCCAACCCTTATATCAACCCCTAATGAAAGCTGAGTTATATGAAATCTGTTCCTGGCAACCATGAAATATATAATTTTTTTTTAAATTCTGTCTTGAGCCAGTTTTGAGGTCCTAGCTAGAGGTCTGTCAGTCCCCTTCTTGAGCAGCTGATTATTATGTCTATACCTCAACTACTTTTCTTATTGGGCTCTCAGAACCTCAACCACTTTTCTTATTGGGCTCTCAGAACCTGCACCTGTCCTAATTGTTCTGGGGCCAGGTACCAGACAACCAGCAACAGCCCCCATGCCCCAGAGATGAGAAACTATTCAAATTAGCTATCCACAGGGAGCCCAGCAAACCTAGCTAGCCACAGCCCACTTTCCGTACTTCAGCTGTCCCCTACAACTCAACCTTAATGTTACCCTTGCAACCCCTGTTTGTGTCCCCCAACATTTCACATGTTGAAGCTCTAATCCCCAGTGTAATGATATAAAAAAGAGGAGCTTTTGGGATGTGATTAGATTTGGATGAGACCATGAGAGTGGTAGAACACTCATGATAGGATTAGTGATGAGATTAGAAGAGACACCAAAGCTGCTGCCATGTGAAGATACTGTAAGAAGTTGGTTGTCTGCAAGCCAAAAAGAGATCCCTCACCACATCCTGACCATGCCTGTAGCCTGATCTTGGACTTTCCAGCATCCAAAAGAATTGTTAACATCCACTCTATAATATTTTATTATAGCAACCTGAACAAGGACAAAATCCTATAAAACACCATATAATGACGGTGAGGTGAGGTGGTCCTCTCAGGAATACAAGATGTTCTGGTGCTCTGACCTAACACAGATATAGAGATTAGAGAATTACGTAGTTAGTTTGACTTTTTCTGACTATTTCTTTCAAATATTTGTTGTCTCTTCTGGACTCTTAACAATTGATATTAAGTTGTGGGCACTTGCTTACATGCAGGGACCATACCTTGACGAAATCTCTCTGCTTTAGGGAACAGGATAGAAGTATTACGAATTTACACTACGTTAGGGAAATTACTCTTGGCTGAATGGAAGGATACAGGACCATCTCACTAGTGCTGAGAGAGTCTAAATTTCCTTTCAGGTTTCATGTGGGAACAGCCTAAATAACAGAAAAATGTGTTCAGTTTACATTGCTTTTAAGTTGTCAGTATAACATGATATCCTAAAGCCAATATGTACTTTTGAGGGGTGCAGGGCGAAAAGCCCAAATGGTCACATACTTGTAGCTCAAAAGAAAAGAGGCTCAAACCTTGATGTCTACTAATGTACAGCAACATAAGCCATAGCACTGGCATCTGCTGTTTCCTGTGTATGAGAAAAACAAAACAGAAGAAAGGGAACTAGAAAGATTTACAAGATAAAATTCAAGCAATGCCTAAGACCAAAGACAAAGGCAGACAGAGAGGAAAAAACACCTCAGAATGGTAACGCTGACAAAGCAGGAACAGGTAGCTTGACCCTGCTCACCTGCTGCTCCCTGCTACCTTTGAAATCTGCAGGGCTTCCACATGTTGGAAGCGCAGGAAGTGACTGAAAATGAAACTGTAGCTGGACACTATGTCTGATTTGCCCCCATGCATTTCCAAAACTACAAGCAAACTTAAACACCAGATAGCCATATCTTCAGCTCACTTTGAAACAGCAATGTAAATAGATTTTGAGAGTTCCGGTTAAGGCTTTTTACTGGTGAAAACTAGAACAACACTAATTCAGAGAAAGATTAGTGAGAAATTAAAAGCCACAAAATATTTCATGGAGGCAAAGGACACTTGAATTTTTTTTAAAAAGCCAAGGATATATTTTAAAATGTTATCTGTTTAAAATGCTATTTTAAAAGTAGCTGTGTAGGCCGTTGCTTTTGAAAATTTTAATCATTTCAAACACCTGTTGAACATATTAAACTAATTTTAGAGTTTGTGATATTAATCCTTGCACTGGTATGGAAAAAAAACATGATGATTGCCTTTATTCTGGAGAACATCATACAAATACATAAACTTTTAGCAACAATCTGCAGATTGAATAAGAAAACTGTTTCCTAATTTGAAATTGCCTTTGAGCAAAAAAAAATGACAAAAGGACAAATATCTTATTTAAAAATACACACACACACACACACACACACAAGTAAACCTTTGAGTCACCTTCAGTGCATTCAAGATTGCTTCAACAGATAATTTAAAATAGCTTTTCAAGTTTGATTAGCATTCATTTTGTCTAAGGAAAAACATTGCTCACACATGATTTTATAATTACGTCCATTTGCTGTGCTTAACTAAAAAAAATTTTCCAGACATCTGCAGCTGAAAGTTAAAAATTAATTTAAATTGCCAGGCATGGTGGCTCACGTCTATAATCCCAGCATAGCACTTTGGGAGGCTGAGACGGGCAGATCACTTGAAATCAGGAATTCAAGACAAGGCTTGCCAACCAGTGAGACCCTGTCTCTACTAAAAATATAAAAAATTAGCCAGGTATAGTGGTGCACTCCTGTAATCCCAGCTACTTGGGAGGCTGAGGCAGGAGAATCGCTTGAACCTGGGAGGCGGAGGTTGTAGTGAGCAAAGTTCATGCCACTGCACTCTAGCTTGGACAACAGAGTGAGACTCCATCTCAAAAGAAAAAAAGAATAAATTAATTCAAATTATTAGTTATACTGTTTTCACCTCTAACAGTGCTTCCATGAAAAAAAATTGTGTATGTGCACACACACATATAGTTAGAGAGTTTGCATATGTTAACCTGGAAATAGAACCCTAGTGACCTAGTGAAATGGTCCTCTGAAGACAGCACTGACTGACTTCAGAGGACTTCGCTTATCCTTGCTTGGCCTGAATCTGATTATTGTTATTCCTAATTTTCATTTTAAGGAAATAGAAGAATGTGAAGTAAGCAATGTCTGAGAAAAGGGAGGTATCCCATTGGCCTTTAAAACCTCTAGCAGGAAAACTAGAGAGCTTTCTGGAGGAAAAATTATACTCAATTAGTTTCATCAAATTTAAAACAAATATATGTTCACATTTTAACATTTTTTAAGTTGGCATATATCTCATAATTAATTTGCTAAGCAAGCCTAGTTTAACTAGAGTTCTTTTCCTTTAATCGTAGTACATAAAATAATAATCCTCTGACAATTAACATCGTGTTAGAATGAATAAAATATAGAGGCAAAGTCTGAAGAAAAACAACCAACCCGAGAGGACGTTCATTATGAAAAACCCAAGGAAGTACATGATATTAATGTATAGTATTAGTCTCAGAAGAGCTTGTGGAAACGCACGTTATTAATGGTCTGAGGCATAGAAGTAATTTTCTTTTCTTAATGTCTCTGTTTTTTAAAAATTATTCACCACATAGATGTAATTTTATGTAATAAGATCATATTAATCATTTCTGGTTTTGATTTGGCTTTGGTCTTTTGTAAACATTGTTTTCATTGTTTGCTTGACCATCTATAAAAGACACACCCTGCTCTTGACCCCTCAGTGATCCATGTTCTCATAATCATCTCCAGTCCCTGGATAAGTGGGACATGCAACTTTCTTCTAGCCAAAGAATATGGCAAAAGTGATGGGACGGGATGTCACTATTGTGATTGTATTTCATTTTGTAAGACTCCATCTTAGCTGTTTAGCACAAGGAGACTCTGCTGCTGGCAGTGAAGAAGCAAACAACTTGCAACGACTGCCTATGGAGAGGGCCATGTGACAAGGAACTGCAGGTGGCCTCTGAGATACAAGGTTGGCCTCCAGCCAACAGCCAGTAAAAGCTAGGGCCAGCAGGCAGACAGTCCCAAGGAAATTAATTCTACCAACAACAATGCAAGCTTGGAAAAAGATGCTAAGCTGCAGAAGGGAATTCAGTCCTGCCAACACCTAGAAGATCCTGAGCAGGGAATTCAGCTAAGCTGTGCCCAGACTCAACCCCTAGAAACAGAAAGTAAGTGTATGTCATTTTACACTTTCTGTCTCTGTGTTAATTTGTTACACATTACTGCCACCACCACCACCACCCAGGTAACAGGTAATAAAGTTCCTTTGATTATAAACTTACATATATTCACAAAATACACATACACTTATAGTGCGAGGATCTTACATAGGTTTCAAAACTGGGATATTACACAACATTATCAGCATTCTGTTTTTGTCACTCAACCATATCTTATGGAAATCCCTCAGGTTTCCTAGTATCTTTCTAATTCAGTCTTTCTGATGGCTACAAAATAGCCCATGGTATTAATGTGCTATTATGGGCATTTGCTTTGTTTCCAGTTCTTTGCCACTATGAATGTTATAGTCAACATTATGTATACATTGTTCATTGGTGCTGTTATTTTACTAGATTTTTAAGAGAGTGTTAGATCAAAGCATCCTATGCATTTATTTCTTCTAATAGACATTACAAGATTACTTTCCAAAGTAAGTTATTACATTTTTGCTAGAAACATCTGAAACTACCATCCCCTATCCATTCTTTGGCAGAAAGTGGTGCTTTCCTACTTTTTAATTTTGGCCAGTCTGAGAGGTATACAAATGTTAGTTTAATTTGTACTTGCCTGACTATAAGAAGTTTGATCTTTTGGGGATTAGCTCTTCTATTATTTGCCTATTTTTTTCTTTTTGCCATTTTTCTATTGGATTATCTCCTCGTTATTTGTAATAACTCTTTGTCTATTATAGGTATTAATCTTCTGTGTCCTGCATGCAAATATTTTTTTCCAAATCTATTTTTTTTAATTCACATTTTTTAAAGGTCCTCTCTTTCCCACTAGTTTATACTTGTAAACTTATAGATTTTCTTGTAGGTTTTTCTTGTTATGTTGTTAACTTTAATATCTAATTCATTCCAAATTTGACTATATTGTGTAAGTCAGTGATACAATTTTATTTACTTCCTGATGGATAGCCAATTGGGCTAACACCGTATGTTGCAAAAACCGTGATTTTCCCAATGAGTTAAAATACCACCTTGGCTGTATGTTAAGTTCTCATCCATACCAGGATCTATTTTCAGATTCTGGATTCTTTTCCACTGATCTGTTCTGATGCCAATGCCATATTGATTCAAATACAATAAATTACAGCATGTTCTCAGATGGTAAGGCAAGCTCCTTTTCTTTAATTCTCTTTTAAAAAAAATCTTACCTTATTTCAGCCATTTATTCCTTCACAAAAATTTTTAAACACTTCATCAGTTTGATTATTCTATTTAAAAGTGAATTTCATTTTTATATAAACATTCAGAAGATTCATATTTTAGTGTTATTAATTATTTTTATCCAAAAATGTATTCTAGCCCTTTATTTATGTCTCATGTTCTTCAATAAAAATCTATAGTTTTCCACATAGGGATGAATCCAGCCACAGCTCTCCCCTCAGGGCTCTGGCAAGATCCAGGGGCTCACTAGAATACAGACATCATAAACATAACAAAATTTCTTTTTTCCATCTTTCCCCCTCCATTTTCTTATTTCAATTTAATATTTCTTAACTTAATGAGAATTTGAGTTCTGTATTAATCATGGTTCTCCAGAAAGCAGAACTAATCTGATATATTCATATATATATATATATATATATATATATATATATATATACACACACACACACACAGATATAGAAAGAGATATTTATTATAAGGTATTGGCTCACACCATTATAGAAACTGAGAAGTCCTACAGTCTGTTGTCTGCAAGCTAGAGACCCAGGAAAGTCTGTGGCACAATTTAAAAACTTGACAGCCAGAGAGCCAATGGTTTACATTCTAGTCTAAGTCTGAAGCCCTTAGAACCAGGTGCACTAAGGGCAGAAGATCGACATCCAGGTTCAAGCAGTCAGGTAGAGGAAGGGTGACTCCAATCTGCCTTTGCCTTTTTGTTCTAATCAGGCTCTCAATGGATTGTACAGTGCCACATTAAGGAAAGCCATCTGCTTTACTCAGTTCACCAATTCAAATGTCAATCTCTTCAGGAAAACACCTTCACATGCATACCCCCAGAAACAATGTTTCACCATCCATCTGGGCTCAATGAACCAGTCAAATTTACACATAAAATTAACCATCACAACTTCCTACAGTTGCAAAGCACTTTCATATGATAGGATACTATGTATTTGTAATTTGCATTTAACAGGCATTAACTTAGTTAAAAATTAACTGTATATTAGAGAAATAAAAGCTTTTGTCATAGTTTACTTTTCTTCCTCTCTGATATGGTTTTCACATGGAAATATTTCTCTGCATTTCTTTCAAGTATAATGTTAGGATATTGTCAAAAATTATATCTTGCTATTCTCAAACGCATAAGTGGAACTCAGAGTCCAGCTGAAACAGCAATAATTACCATTTACTTTAGAAAATTCTCATAAATAAAAAAGCAATATTAATCAAATTAGTGGAATGAGATATAGTTGAATCAGATACACTGATACTAAATTATAGTGACTTTCTTTTTCCCTTTTTCATGCCGATTTTAAACAACTTTCAAAGGGTTTTATTCTCTTCCAGACTGAAGTATATAGAGGGCGAGAGACGGTTAGTCTGGAGATGGGTCGAAAGGAAGAAAACCTTTAGGATACATACACACACACACACACATACACACACACACAGAGAGAGAGAGAGAGAGAGAGATTTTTTGCAAACAAATATTTCATCAGATTTAAAGTCAAACAAAAATACAGTATGCTTTCATTAACTGTACCACCATTAAAAATAAAATTTTAAGTTACCAGTATATTTTAATGAGTATATTTTAACCACTTTTGTCCTTGCAATCAAGTAAGTAAAACTGATGACATTTTACAATCTATGTAAGATTTAGCAGTCACCTGAGTAAATGAAATAACTGCAAATGTAAATCTTCCTTTTTAAACATTTGATAATGAATTCAAAGATCAGCATAATGCTACTTGTTTTGTTTTGTTTTGTTTTGTACGTATGCCCCCTACTCCTCCAGTTGCCTTCTCTCTCCCCTAGCAAGAAGATACCACTATTAGACACTACAAGAAGAAATACTCTTTTCCTACTTTGAAAATCATACCTTCTTCTTTCCTCCACTATTCCTATGCCCCACTGGATTCTAGACTTATCAAAATGTCCTGGTTTTTACAAACATAGAAGATACTTTTTTTTTTTTTTTTTGAGACGGAGTTTCACTCTTGTTACCCAGGCTGGAGTGCAATGGTGCAATCTTGGCTCACCGCAACCTCCACCTCCTGGGTTCAGGCAATTCTCCTGCCTTAGCCTCCTGAGTAGCTGGGATTACAGGCACACACCACCACGCCCAGCTAATTTTTTTGTATTTTTGGTAGAGTCGGGGTTTCACCATGTTGACCAGGATGGTCTCGATCTCTTGACCTCGTGATCCACCCGCCTCGGCCTCCCAAAGTGCTGGGATTACAGGCTTGAGCCACTGCACACGGCCAGAAGATACTTTTTAAGCATCTCTATAAATGAAAACAAATAGACCACACCACAAAATTGTTTATAAAAGTTCAAATTAATCTTATTTTTCTTATAAACATACAAGTTTACTTAGCCCCTCACAATTTTAAATAATAAAATAATCAAGTTTAGGATATGAAAGAACAGTCATAAATTATGACTACTATAAGGTGGCAATGCTGCTTTGTTTCTCTGTTTCTTAATTCATGCAATAAAAAAAAAAACATAATTATTTCCCAGAAACCTAAGGAAAAGGAAAACGATTTTAGGACTTCATGGTAAACTCAAAGCAACTAATTCAGTAGCATTCAAATTATATTGTATCCATTTACGTCTTACAGACTTCCCTTGAAATCATGCTATATGACAAATAAATATGAATTTCATGTTGACTCCATTTGCTCCAACCAAAACAAAGTAAGATAAAATGGCATGATGAATGGATTCACTCAAATACATTTAAGACAGATGTCAGTGTCACAGCAGGTCAGCATAAAACGGGTATATAGCACAACATGAGTAAGATTTTCAGTTGCTCATGTCAACAATATGACAATAATTGCATGGACAATCTAGAAATCAAAAATAGCTTTATCTGTGTAGTCAAATAGATTTTCCTCAAGCCATGCTACATTAAAAAGGTCTACCCTGTCATTCTGCCCCAGGCTGATGTTTGTGCTTTTCTTCCTGTTTCCCACCTACATTATCCTCCGCAGACTCCCACTAGTCTCAGTCACTTACACTTAGCCTGAAAAATCACTCACAACAAGATAGAAGTGGCTGGTATTATTTCCAATTATTTTCACTTGGAATATCCTTAATATTGGCATGGATGGCTTATCTCTTATTAAAGAAAACCATCAGGGAAGGAGGAGTGTGGTTAATCCGTGACCTGAGTCATGGATGTCTTCTAGCAGAAATAGCAATCACGTGACTTCTGGGCCCATGGCTTTCTCACTTTGTCCCCACTCTTCATTTCACCCTGCCCCTATTTCAGATATTCTCTTAAATATTTCTAATTATTTAGCCTCCATCCTAAGGGAACACTACATTCTTCCAAAAACAGACTTCTACCTATCTCACAATACAAAGGTCCAAACAGTGACTAAAAGAACAACCAGGCCAGATGCAGTGGCTCATGCCAGTAATCTCAGCACTTTTGGAGGCTAAGGCAGGCAGATCCCATAAGCACAGGAGTTCAAGACCAGACTGGCCAACATGGCAAAGCCCCCATCTCTACCAAAGAAAAAAAAATTAGCTGGGTGGTGCACACCTGTAGTCCCAGCTACTGAGGACAACTGAGGCAGGAGGATCACTTGAACCAAGGAGGGAGAGGTTGCAGTGAACCAAGATCGCACCACCATACTCTAGACTGGATGACAGAGCAAGACTCTGTCTCAAACAAAAGAAAAAAAAAATAGATAACTTCGAGTTCAGTAGCAATCCTTTAATCTGACACATAAGCACTGGTTATGTCATCAACTAATCAAAAATAAAAAGCATTATACATCCTCTAAACATTCCATCTGAATTTAAAATGTACAAATGTACACTTGTTTTCTAGTTTTTTTAATGTAGAGCCAAAACCTCTCCAAGTATGAGGACTCAGCTGATGAGTTTTGAATTATATCTAGTGTGAACCACATATAATGCAGTCTAATGTTTCTGATTTTTATTTTTTAACATGAAATCAGTTTTGTATCTCTAAAATGTTTATAATACTAAGATTAAAAGTAGTCGAAAAAATGAAAACTCCAGGAACAAGGTAGACCAAAGAGCACACAGACAGTTGAAATAAACCAAGCAATGGGAGGGTGAGTCTTGCTTTGCTAAAAGAGGTTTGCAACCATCATTTTTGGAGCATGAAGCTGGTCCTATTAGCATTTTCTGAGATACTAAGGATTGCAGGTGTCACTATTATTCACTAAATAATGGTACCCTCTCCTTAAAATGCAAAATCTTCCTTTCACATGGGTAGCATTTTGCAGTACTCAGAGAAAAAAACAACTTTCTAATGTGAAGACTGAAAGAAAATAAAGGTCTACAAGAGTACTTGATGAAATGCAAATGAATTGTTTTAACAGCAATTTGCACTGGCAAATATTAAAATGATCAAAATTCACACAGCATATGTGGCTGATGATTCATCTTTAGTCAAAGCTTAATTACTACATTCATCCTAATGATTGGAACCTGTTCCAGAAATATTGCAAACAGGTGCAAAATAAAAGGTACTATAAAATGTCACTCGCTGTGAAATAAACTGCAGTTGCAATTATTACAAGTAATGTCATGCAGCTTATGGATCTCAAAAGCATAATCTGAATTTTAGAATTATAGAACAATAAATCAACTGGATACCATTCATTATAAAAATATGCGTTCCCATACTCTGATTGTGGGAAAAGGGGAATTGGGTTAATATCCACATTGTAAATGGGGAAGAAAAAAGCTGATTTTTAAAAATTTGATCAATACACTCTGTATTTTCTTCTTTAGAATTTTTTGTTGATGTCACTTTTAATACAATTGATGTAATATAATAATAGATAATTCACTCAACTCAAAAATTACAAAGAAGTTCAAAAAGATAGATAGTTAAGACTCCTTCCAGGATAATTTCCATCTGCCCAGTTCCCAACTATCCCTTTCTCAATAACAATTGTTTATATATATAATTAATACTATATATTTATGTTTCCAATTTATGCAGTATATCATAGTTTCCTGGACCTTTTTTTCATTTAATATATCTTAGAAATCTTTCAAAATCAGTATATAGAATACTTCCTTGTTTTTATCAAATGAAAAATATTTCATTATATGAAGAACCATAATTTATTTAACCAATATGGCCTATGGAGTCATACAGGTTTAGGAGAGTTTCTTTCACCAGCCCAGCTTATCATCAGCTGTTACCACATCTTTAGTTGGCCGACTTTGCATTTTAATCATTTATGGATCACTTTGTTTTAAGAGTGTTTCTCTTTCTCTCTCTTTCTTTCTCTCTCTCTCTCTCTCTCTCTCTCTCTCTCTCCACATATATGGAACTTTTTTTTAACTTCAAAGAGTGTCCTTCATATGGGAGGTGAATTTTTTGTTTTGTTTTTCCAATTTTATTGGGATATAATTAATAAAAATTGTACATATTTAAGATATAAGGAGGTAAATTTTGATTAATGTTTTCTGAGGTCTGCTGCCACTGAATTCTCTCACTGCTCTGAGTCCTTACTTTTCTTCCTTCCATAAAACTTTGGCCCAATCTCACCTGCATTTTTTTAGCCTTAAAGTAATTTTTTCGCCTGCTGGTTAATAACTGTCTCCTAGTTCCAACAAATACGGAATTAACTAGGTTTTTTTTTTTTTAACTCTGTCTTTAACTTTTACATAATTTCCAGAAGCAAAGGAGTATAATCCTGATTTACCTTAGGTTTGCACAGGAAGTTCACAAACACTGCTTTCAAGTGATAAAAGATGATTTAAATCACCCAAAAGATGATTAAGTCACCCAATTTCCCTTCATCATGTAATTTTCAAAATGAGAAAAAAACCCAGTTTGCACTACTTTTATTTCAAACAAACTTATTTTACTTTCATCAGTAAAATTATTCCCTAATCAGCAAAGCAACCTTTCTCCCATGTATTGTAATAGTTTACAATACTTTCTTAGAGGCATAAACCCAATACACATTGACTATCTTACAGTTCTATAGTTGAGAAGTCTGTCTGACCCTGCTTGGAATCTCACAGTATGCCAATAAGGCTGTGCTCATTGCTGGACACTCTAGGGAAGAATATGCTTCCCAGTGCAGTCAGGTTGCTGGCTAAGTTCGGTTTCTTGTGTTTGTAGCACTGAGGTCCCTATTTCCCTGCTGGCTGTCAGCAAGGGGCTGGTCTTTGTTCCTAGAGGATGTGCATATTCTTTTCATGCTTTTTATCAGCCCCCTCCAGCAATGGCAGGTTGAATACCTCTGGCAAGAAAATGTCTCTAACTTGTTTTTCTGCCACATCTCTCTAATTCCATCTGAAAAAAATTCTTTACTTTGAAAGTCTCATGTAATTAAGCTGGGTCCAGCAGGACAACCCAGGATAATCTTCCTATTTTAGTGTCTGTAACATTAATCACATCTGTAAAATGTAACATTTTCATAGGTCTGGTGTTAGGGCTTGAGAATTTAAAAGAGGTCATTATTCTTCCTAGACATCCTATAACTACATCCAGCATTTGAGACACAGCAAAATAAATTTTACCAAAGATATACCACTCCATTGATTAGCTAATGTAATCTCCTAGTTCCACCCTTTGGCAGACTGAAAATCCCACAGCAACGCAGAACAAGTTGATGAAACTGAAATGTGAAGAACCAGGTTGATTAGTGGCTAATCCACACAGATGCCAAATTTGGCAAAGATTAGAATCTCAGCATAAGAATCTGAATTTTTAAATATTCCTCAAGTTGTCAAAAAATGAAGCTAATGGAAATATGAAGAACCAATTAAAGAAAAGAGCACATATCAATGTGGCTAATATATGAAAATACCAAATATGAAAGTTAGAATCTTAACATAGGAGCCTGATTTTTCTTATCACAGAATCAATAGTCTTTCAAAATGTCAAAGTCAGGCTGGGCACAGTGGCTCATACCTGTAATCCCTGCACTTTGGGAGGCTGAAGTGGGTGGATCACTTGAGTCCAAGAGTTCAAGACCAGGCTGCCACGGTGGTGAAACCCCATCTCTACTAAAAATACAAAAATTAGCCAGGCATGGTGGTACATGCCTGTAATCCTAGCTACTCAGTAGGCTGAGGCAGGAGAACTTGAACTCTAGGAGGTGGAGGTTGCAGTGAGTCAAGATCATGCCACTGCACTCCAGCCTGGACAACAGAGCAAGACTGTCTCAAAAAAACAAAAAGTCAAAGTCATAAAAGAAAAGAAAAGACCAAGGAACTATCACAGACTGAAAGGGGCTGGTCTTTGTTCCTAGAGGCCGTGCACATTCTTCTCATGCTTTTTATCAGAGAAATAAAAACTAAATGTAACGTGAAATCCTGGATAAATTCTGAAAGAGAAAAGAAACATTGGCGAGGAAATTTATGAAATTCTAATGGAGTCTGTTAATAATATTGTACAAATATTAATTTCCTGTTCTCAATAATTATCCTTTGGGAATGTAAGATGTTAAATAGAGGAAACAGGATAACGGGTTGCTCATGCATTTATTCTAACGTCTAAAATTAGTTCAAACTCGATAATTAAAATGAAAATCAGGCATGCGGCTAGGCACAGTGGCTCAACATGGTGAAATCCCATCTCTACTGAAAATATAAAAATTAGCTGGGCTTGGTGGCTTACTCCTATAGTCACAGCTACTTGGGAGGCTGAGGCAGGAGAACTGCTTGAACCTGGGAGCCAGAGGTTGCAGTGAGCTGAGATCATGCCCCTGCACTCCAGCCTGGGCAACAGAGCAAGACTTCATCTCAAAAAAAAAAAAAAATCAGGCACACAAAAAATTGTTTCTTTTCCTCCTGAATGTCACACAAAGGTGACAGGGTAAATGGGAAAAGGCTCGTTATTTTCAGCGAAAAACATTAGATATAATCTGCATAAAAATTTTACCAAAAGCAGCTAAAATCATGACAAAGTGACAAAGTTGCATAGGAAGATTACAACAGAAGGAGTAAAAAGAGAAGTAAATGACAAGCCAGCATAGCGCTTCTGGTAGGTTAGGGGCTCACACTGAGATGATAAAACTATCACCTTTCCACACAAGAGATTCCAGATATGGAGAGAACAAGCTAGCGACTGAACAAACAGAAGCTAAGTGGTGAAGAAAGTGTAGCAAAGATACTCAGAATTTCAGTGGTGAGAGCTCATAAAATCTCAGCCCAGCTCTGAAGACACCTCCTTTCAACAGCAGGGTCAAGAAAATCTAACTCATGACATTTTGAGAGATCTGACAGTGCTTATACAAAATTTCAGTATGAGAAACAGTAAGAAAGAGCAGAAAACCTTACTAAATGAGGACCATACATCATAAGTAGATAAAAACTTGGATTAAACATAAATAACTAATAAAAGAATGATCATTAGATATTTGTCCAAAACTTTAGGTATTTCGACATTTTTCCCAAGAAAGCAGTTATAAATTGAAATTTTTTAACTAAGAGCAAACCGCTAATCCAAGTGAGTTTTTGGGGCTTTTATTCATCTCATATTTATAAAATTAATCATTACGATGAAAAAAATACAATGAATTTATAATTAAAAATTTACTATGGTTTCATGTTCTGAGAACATTAGTCTTCTTTCACATCTTCACATAGTAAGTGAATTTTACAACCCTGAATAATGACTAAAGATCTCTACAAAGTTTTTCTGAGGTTAAAGAAAATGTATTGCTTTTGTAACATATTTACTGTTACTCTTTTTAGGCACAACAGACATTTGGAAATTTGAGCACTGTCAGTATATCTACTCTCCAAGGTAAACGAGACAATATATGTCTTCACAGTTGACATTTAAGCAATCTTCAATTGTTAAAAGATGCAGCCAAGAAAGGCCATCTCCACACTTTTCTAATTTACTATGGCATACCTCCTAAGATCATCTGAAGCCTATTATTTTTAAATAGAAACTATTTCTTTCCTAACCTATTGCATTTAACCATAAAGACAAAGATCTATGAGAAAAGTTTCCACGGAAAGGTTTTATGCAACAAACTTAACTTATTTCTAAAGCAAACACTTCAGCCCGGTCTATACATGATGTGAAATCCTGTAAATTATTTGTAGACAAAAATATTTCTTCCACTTTTGCTTCACTAAATTATAAATTATGTAATATAATAAGATATACTTGGGGCTCAACACTTTGGAAACTGTATAAGCCAGAACATTTTCAGGATCAAGTGACAGAAAAATGTGAGAAGATCATAAAAGATACATCTCCTGTTAAATCCAGGAATTTTTAACACCATCATCAGGACTCTATTCTCTTGCCTCCTTGACTTTGGTTCTGCTTGCCACTGCTTTGGCTCAGATCAAACAGGATGTGAAATGGCTGCAGGTATCCCTAAGACCATATGGATTACAGATGTCACAAATCTGAGGACTCTGAATTTGCCCACTGTGAGTTACATGCTCATCCCCATAGAAATCACTGAGGTCAGCGGGATGCAGCACTCCGACTGGTCAGGCCTGGAGCGTGTGCTATGGAGGATCAGGAAACATAAATATGCAGCTAGGCCACACAAATTATTATGAAATTGGGGAAGAGATGGCTCCCATCTCTTAAAAGGAATCAGGAAAAAGATGCTGAAGAAGTTTATCTATACATTTTCTTTCTCACCTCTGATGTTAAGATGTCTAAACCTAGTAGAAGGAACTTTAGAAGTTCTGAAAAGCATGTCTTTGAAGCCTTCCATAACCACATTTTAGAACCCTAAGTTATTTTAGAGAACATTGTCTGGCTTAAATCCTGAAAATTGAGTCTTCCGGTGACACTTTAGATTTTTGAGTGATATCCATTTACTCCCTTTAATTGGTTCTGGAAATGCCTTCCTTCTATAGGCAGAAACAAACAACGCAAGTTGATACCCTTAAACTGAGTGTCAGGGACAGGGACATAACCAAGCATGGTTATGCTCAGAAGGTTACAATGAATCCTGATGCCTGTCATTCTCCTCAGCCACGCCCTTTTCTTAGAGAATATTCCCAGTCCAGTGCAGCCCTTCAGGCTAGGCAGCCTTAACCTTTCCTTCAGGACCAAAGACAACTAACTACTGCTGGGTCATGGTCCTCAGGAGCCTGAGTCCGGCTCAATTTCTGGTTGCTTGCCGCTGCTCCTCCAGCTCCATCTTAGCCAGTTACAAGTTTCCAAGCACATGCAAATACTTCTAAACCTCCTTTGAGGCAGGGTATACTTCTCATTCTATATAGATTAAAAATTAATGCTAAGAGGTTAATTGTGTAGCACAGCACAGGTAAGCAGGGAGCCAGTTCGTCTGCCTAAGTCTCATATTTTCCTCCCTATATCCAGCTTCCAGGTTCTCTCTGGGTCTGGCTCGTCTTATGCCTGGCCTTGGGTACTGCTCTCAGTCTTACCTTGTCTCTTCTGATCTGTGTTCTCATCTCAGCTTCCTGTCCAACCCTCCTACATTGCATAGATTTCTTCCCAATATGTTTGCTCTACAACAAATGGCATTATTTTTGAGGTAAGATTTTTTTTTTTTTTTGCTTGGGTTATTGTTCTAAAAAGGAAGTAAAGGCATGTCAAAGTAGACAAGAGGAGTCATGAAAGAGACAGCTGTCTCACCAGAACTATTAGCATTGCTCTTTATCTTCAGGAAGAGAAAGAAAAGATGTAAAAATGGAGGTCCAGAAACAATGGTTACTGGTCAGGGGGACACTACAATAACAGAGAGAAAAACTCAGTGTCAGATATTTAAATAAAAGATGTGATATGAAGGACATTTGCTTTGGCACATCTAGAAAAATATTAGAAAGTAATATACTGTCATTTATTTGCAACATATTGAAGCTGCATGTGTAGATGGCTTATTAATTAGGCTTGGAGTTCAGCCAAGTCCCATTGATTTATACAATCAAAATTCTTTGTTTAGCTTATGATGGATGATAAATAAATGCTGATGATTAATCTCTTGTAAGTTTTCCCTTTTTTTATAATTCCCAGAAGACTACTGTTTGCCTCAAGTTAGTTGATGCTCTTCATAGACTAATTGTTATATTTAATTTATGTTGTTAGAGATACCTTCTCTCTAATTGATGATTACACACACACACGCACGCGCATGCACGCGAACACACACACACACACACACACACACACACACACACGGCCTTCTAATGAAATTCCTCACCTGAGGATTTACCAATCACCAAAAATGACTTAAATCTTGGCTTTTACTTCTGATATCTCAAGGTCAGAGTCTTAAGACTGTGTGTGTGTGTGTATGTGTGTGTGTAGGTGTGTGTGTAAAACCATGTATGTTTGGATCTAATAACCCAAAGTTGTTATCAGATCCAAACAATGGAGTTTGAGATGGTTTCTAGAACTAATGGATCAAAAAGAGTTACGTTCAAACATTTATCAGATTTGAAATAAACTGTAATCCTCTTCTAATACACTAAAAAGATTCTAGCAAAACTCTACATTAGAAGGTAATAATTATAACTATCCAAGTGCATGTTGTTATATAGTTTACAATGCATGGTATGGAATGAGTTACTAAACTAGAAGATTGAGCTTCTGACACCAATTTTGCTGAAGTTACTAATGCTGTGACCTTCGGCAATGACGTCATCTCTCCCAGCCTCATTTTCACATCTCTGAGTGGGAAGGATACAACCTGTTCAGAGGACTGTGGTGATGAAAAACTGTGACAAGGGAGGTAGCATAAGTGGCAGAGTGACTAGCACATGGTTCCTTCTTCTTTCCCAATTCTATTTAAGACCTAAACAGGATCAGTGAAACTGACCAAAATGTTGGAACATAAGTAGAGTCTAGGAAAAACCTAATAATATGAACACATATATTTGAAAGATAAATAATAGCATTAAATGGTTTCAATTTTAAAAGTAATTTAAAATAAATTATTTCTTCTTCCTCAGGCATACCTATGTCTTTGGTATTTTTGCAGCTACTTTCTGTTATGCATATTTGTTTTAATGTAAGTATTCCTTTCTACCTGATTAAATATTTCTTTGAGCATTCTTTCTAATAAAATTGTCACTTATTATAAAATCATCACTGGCAATCTATCTTTTTTCACATTTTCTTCATCTTTAGTAAGCCATTCAAACATGGTTGGCATTTCTTATTCAAAATACATCAGTAACATTGGAGGCCAGAGAACACTTACCCTTCCTGTCAAATTGAAGTCAGCTATTGTACTATTTGGAATGTTAATGGAGAGCTTGTCAGATATTCAGATAATAATGGAACAGGTTTATCAAAATCATTATGCTCAGAAAAACAAAACTTCAAAATTTCTAAAGTAAATGAAAAACTAAAATTTTTTTCAGATTATCTTAAGTCTTCAATTTCTAATGAAAATTTAAAAATTTCATATGTGGTCACTACAGAACAAAATATACTAAATCCGGGTACAACATACTTGTTAATGTGATAAGGTAAAACAGTGAAAGTTATGTCAGCTTCTCGTTCCGTAGTTAAGACAAATCCATGTTTTAAATATTATCTCCTCCCCAACAAGGTACATTATTATTCATGTTAAATGTCATCCAAAAAAAAGTCATCTAAAGTAAAGAATTTGCCTAAAATATATTTTCTCTTTTTCTAAATATGTTGAATTAGTGATTCATATCTTCCCCATTTGGGGAAGAAAATGTCATACTTTGGTTGAAAAAAACTTCCAATAGGCTACATGGGGATATAGAAGATAAATTTTTAAAAGGGTATAGTAAAAAAGATTAAAAAACCTTCAGCCACTCTTCTAAGGAGTTAGATGGATAAGAATATAGGTTGGATCGTCATGGCTAATTACATTAAAAATTAAGCAAAGTTGGCTGGGCATGGTGGCTCATGCCTGTAATCCCAGCACTTTGGGAGACTGAGGCAGGTGGATTACCTAAGGTCAGGAGTTTGAGACCAGCCTGGCCAACATGGTGAAACCCTGTCTCTACTAAAAATACACCAAAAATTAGCTGGGTGTGGTGGTGCACACTTGTAGTCCCAGCTACTCAGGAGGCTGAGGCAGGAGAATCACTTGAACCCAGGAGGCAGAGGTTGCAGTGAGCTGAGATGCCGCCATTGCACTTCAGCCTGGGCAAGAGAGCAAAACTCCATCTGAAAAAAAAAAAAAAAAAGAATTAAGCAAAGTCACCTAAAAAGAATAATTCCCACGTCAGTGAAACATAAGTATAACCCAATTAAAGGCAGTAACATAGCTGAAGAAATTATGTATTAAGCAGAAAGAAGGATTGATCAGCTAAAAAAACATAGGAGCCTCTTTTGAAAACATTGGCAGTACCTACACGGATGATGTCAAGAAAAACAGTAAATTTAGCCATCAGGCTTTCCAGTAATAAATTAGTTTCCATCTAGGCCTGCATGGAGACAAAGCAAATCTGGCCATGCCAATAAGTGGATTACGGTTCTTATCACACAAATAATGGTAAAGTAATAGATTGGCACTATGATTTTATGCATTAGTTTTAAGAATTTGGTGGATTTTTGTTTTTTGTTTTTCTAAGACGGAGTCTCACTCTGTCACCAGACTGGAGTGCAGTGGCGTGATCTCAGCTCACTGCAACCTCCATCTCCCAGTTTCAAGGGATTCTCCTGCCTCAGCCTCCTGAGTAGCTGAGACTACAGGCACATGCCACCACGACCAGGTAATTTTTGTATTTTTAGTGGAGATAGGGTTTCACCACGTTGGCAAGGATGGTCTCAATCTTTTGACCCGGTGATCTGCCCGCCTCAGCCTCCCATAGTGCTGGGATTACAGATGTGAGCCACTGAGTCTGGCCAGTGGCTTTTTTTTTTAAACTATGTTGAACCCACCTGTGGAACTGACTGAATTAGGATTTTAAAGCTGTCTAGCTGAGGACCAGCCCCTCAGTACAACAAATCCTCCAAAATGACTTCATCCCAGGAAGTCTCTTCTCTCAGGGGACAGCACTGCGTGACTTCACCCTGTGGTCCTGTACCTTTGCATGTGCTCTATTAGGGTGATGCTTACATAGATGAGGGATCTTGACAAGACAGATTATTAAATGGATGGATCAGCAGTTTTCAAGATCAAAATTTATTTCTGATCTCTTTCCAATATAGCATAGTTGGATTAGATTGGATTGTACACCTTCCCAGAACATCCTGACAGAATAACCATTATATAATTTGTCATTTTTCCTATGGTATCTTTATGTGCTTTGTTTTTATAATGTGCCAAGGGCCTCATGGAACCTAAGGGTTATTGAGATAGTCTATTATCTATTAAGAGTAACTGAGATAGTTATTGAGATGGACTATTGAGATAATCTAGCAGCTTCTGCAGGGATAAAATGGAGTCACTTAGGGAAAGACATGTCACCTTTTTCTGAGCAGATAAGATTTAAGTTGAACACCATTCAGTTCCAAAACCCTTTCAATAGTGTATGGCTTTTAAAGATACTCTGCTACAGTAAAGACTAAATCATTTTGGTGGGTACAATTTCAGAATCATTTCTTCCAATTCAATTTAGCATAAGAAACCTCTGTAGAACAATTGGCTTTTCAAACCCAAATTACATAGTGAGCTGATAAACAATTAAATGAAATTCCATCACTGACAGCAAGAGCTAAGCAGAGGAGGATGAAAAAGGGAGAGAAAGATGCCTAAATTTATTAAGAAAAAGAAGGCACAGGAAAGGAAGTGAGTATCGGCAGATTAACTTCACATCCTTCTGAGAGACTTTGCTCTAGAAGTTGATTTTCAAATTTGCTTGAAGATAAGAACTGACTAGAACACTTGTTTAAAAAACTCTCAGGCCTCTGCCCAGACCTACCAAACCATAGTATATTGGAGAAGAAACTTGGTAACCTGGCAATCTGTGCATATAACAAGTGCCTCACGTGATCATTATCAGGTTAAGTTTAAGCTAGCACTGTTTTAAAAGTGTGGAGTTGTGAGCTATAAAGATGTTTCCATGGGCTTGTTGGGACATTCTGAGCCCTGGGAGTAGTGGGCTTCATTCTTATAAGACAGTCCAGTTGTTGGGGTCACAATAGAAGCTCTGATTCAGATGAGCAGAACAAAAACATCAAGGCCACACAGATTGTGGCAAGGGCTTAAGTAGATGCAGTAATAAAAGTCCAGTGGCTCAAGCCTGTAATCCCAGCATTCGGGAAGCCAAGGCTGGGGGATCCCTTGTGACCAGGAGTTTGAGACCAGCCTGCACAACAGAGCAAGACCCTGTCTTGACCAAAAAAAAAAAAAATTAATTAACTGAATCCAGTGGTGCATCAGTGCATGCTGGCAGTCCTAGCTGCTTAGGAGGTTGAGGCAGGAGAATCGCTTGAGCCCAGGAGATTGAGGCTGCAGTGAGCAGAAATCACACTACTGTACTCCAGCCTGGATGGCAGAGCAACACCCTGTCTCTGAAACAAAAATTTCAAGACAAGACAGTTAAAGCCCTTTGCAACTAATTTAAATATACATAATAAAGCATCCTAATACCTGCAATATGAAGATATGAATGCAAATCCCAACTTTCAGTCACATTTTTATCATTTATACAAAAGAAGTCATGATATCCAGTTTATAGATGGTTATTACCAGAGCTGATATAAGTAAATAACATGTTTGAAAGTGCCACCTAAATATAAGTAATTATGACTACTATGTAAAGTGTATGAGAGAGCAAGTGCTGGCATCAGGACAGTCAAACAAGATGTGTCCCTACAAGTGGGTGAAGAAACACGGCAATGGGAATGTAGAATGGAAAAAAATAGTGAGATGTGTGTAAGTGGCAACAGGTAACAGGCCCTTCTGCTGGTCTGGAATTCACCTGAGACTATCATCTTCAGGCATAAAAAGAAGAAAATGAGATTTGAGTTAGCTGAGATAAAACTGGGTAGTTGAGAGGTTACCAAGATAAGATTCAGACATTAAAAACAATCTTGGTACCCACTGCCTGGCAACAGGGTATGTGGTAGTAAATTTGTGCAACATAAGAGTCAGAATAGGAAAAGCAATCATGAGCTATTCCTAAAAGTTCAGTTCCCCTTGGTCAGATGTAAGAAAGTTGAGCCTAGAAATAAAAATAAAATCCCAGTTGTAGAACATAGAGAGATGCAGGAAGCTAAAGAGTGTTTTTCAGGGGGCTGGTAAACCAAAGTAACAAGACAATACGTATTCAATCATGAAATGGTGATCAAGAGAGACATCTGCTGGCCGGGAGCAGTGGCTTACAACTGTAATTCCAGCACTTTGGGAGGCCAAAGTGGAAGGGTCTCTTGAGCCCAGGAGTTCAAAACCAGCCTGGGCAACATAGCAAGCCCCTTCTCTAACAAAAAAAAAAAAAAATTTAAAAATTAGCCAGATGTGGTAGCTCATGCCTGTAGTCCCAGCTATTCAGAAGGCTAAGACAAGAGGACCACTTGAGCCCAGGAGTTTGAGGCTGCAATGAGCCATGATCACACCACTATATTCCAGCCTAGGTGATACAGAGAGACTCTATCTCCAAAAAAAGAGAGAGAGACATCTGCTGCCAGCAAAAAGATCCTAGGCTTAAACACACATGGCTTTAGGTGTCAGGTAGATGAGGAAATGTATAAGGGCACAGAGTTTCAGACAATGGGAAAATGCAAATATTGTTTAGTATTTAGAATGCAATCCATGAAATGCATTCTAATTCAGATTTTTACGTACTAACAAGCAAAACATACTAACAAGCGAAACCTGTCTCTGGGCTAAATTAAATTCCAGGAGACTAGGTTCTTACCATGAATGGCCCAGAGAAGAGGCCAGAGATACAAATATGTAGTTTGATGTATTCATTAATATAAAAGTTATTTTTTTAACTTCAGATTCAGACTTAAATAAAACATTCAGTTAGCACCTACTATAACCCAGGAATTAGGCCCTCCTATATACCTTTCAGGTGCATGGAAATGGGAAAGAACTACTTGAATCAAAACACTTGGATAATTTCATTCCCCAGAAAGCATCCCAAAATTCTAATTTCATGTCTCCAATACTAATAATGACAGTAGTAGTAAAAACAATTATAAAAGGTAATTAAGTAAAATGCCATAAAGTAATGTAGGGATAACAATTACACCTGTAAAGCACTGCTCAACAAATGCAAAACAACTGAAATCATAACAAACAGCCTCTCAGACCATAGTGCAATCAAGTTAGAACTCAGAATTCAGAAACCGACCCAGAACCGCACAGCTTCATGGAAACTGAACAACTGGCTCTTGAATGTTGACTGGGTAAACAACGAAATGAAGGCAGAAATAAAGAAGTTCTTCAAAACCAATGAGAACGAAGACACAACGTGCCAGAACCTCTGGGACACATTTAAAGCAGTCTCTAGAGGAAAGTATATAGCAATAAGTGCCCATATGAGGAGAATGGAGAGATCCAAAATTGACACCCTATCGTCAAAATTGAAAGAGCTAGAGGAGCAAGATAAAAAAAACTCAAAACCCAGCAGAAGAAAAGAAATTACTAAGATCAGAGCTGAGCTGAAGGAGATTGAGACACGAAAAACCCTTCAAAAAATCAATAAATCCAAGAGCTGGTTTTTTGAAAAGATCAACAAAATAGACAGACCACTAGCCAGATTGATTAAAAATAAAAGAGAGAACAACCAAATAGATGCAATAAAAAATGATAAAGGGGAAATCACCACAGATTCCACAGAAATTCAAACCATCATCAGAGAATATTACAAACAACTCTATGCTCATAAACTAGTAAACCTGGAAGAAATGGATAAATTCCTGGACTCCTGTGTCCTCCCAAGCCTAAACCAGGAGGAAGCTGAAACTATGAATAGACCAATAACAAGGTCTGAAGTTGAGGCAGCAATTAAGAGCCTACCTCACAAAAAAAGCCCAGGTCCAGATGGGTTCACAGCCGAATTCTACCAGACACACAAGGAGGAGCTGGTACCATTCCTTCTAAAACTATTTCAAACAATCCAAAAAGAGGGAATCCTTCCCAAATCATTTTATGAGACCAAATCATCCTGATACCAAAACCCGGCAGAGACCCAACGAGAAAAGAAAACTTCAGGCCAATATCCATGATGAACATAGATGCAAAAATCTTCAATAAAATATTGGCAAGCCGATTGCAACAGCAAATCAAAAAACTTATTCATCATGATCAAGTAGGATTCATCCCAGGGATGCAAGGCTGGTTCAACATATGCAAGTCTATCAACGTAATTCACCACATAAACAGAACCAAAAACAAAAACCACATGATTATCTCAATTGACGCAGAGAAGGCATTTGACAAAATTCAACAGCCCTTTATGCTAAAAACCCTCAATAAACTCGGTATCGATGGAACGTATCTCAAAGTAATAAAAGCTATTTATGACAAACCAACAGCCAATATCATACTGAATGGGCAAAAACTGGAAGCATTCCCTTTGAAATCTGGTACTAGACAAGGATGCCCTCTCTCACCACTCCTATTCAATATAGTACTGGAAGTTCTAGCCAGAGCAATCAGGCAAGAAAAAGAAATAAAGGGTATTCAAATAGGAAAGGTGGAAGCCAAATTGTCTCTATTTGCAGACGACATGATAGTATACCTAGAAGACCCCATTGCCTCAGCCCAAAAACTCCTAAAACTGATAAACAACTTCAGCAAAGTCTCAGGATATAAAATCAATGTGCAAAAATCACAAGCATTCGTCTACACCAATAACAGACTTAAAGAAAGCCAAATCAAGAGCGAACTGCCATTCGCAATTGCTACAAAAAGAATAAAATACCTTGGAATACAACTCACAAGGAACGTAAGGGACCTCTTCAAGGAGAACTACAAACCACTGCTCAACGAAATCAGAGAGGACACAAACAGATGGAGAAACATTCCATGTTCATGGTTAGGAAGAATTAATATCGTGAAAATGGCTATACTGCCCAAAGTAATTTACAGAATCAACGCTATCCCCATCAAGCTACCATTGACTTTCTTCACAGAACTGGAAAAAACCACCATGAACTTCATATGGAACCAAAAGAGAGCCCGCATAGCCAAGTCAATTCTAAGCAAAAAGAACACAGCGGGGGGCATCACACTACCGGATTTCAAACTATACTACAAGGCTACAGTAATCAAAACAGCATGGTACTGGTACCAAAACAAAGATATAGACCAATGGAACAAAACAGAGGCACCGGAGGCAACACAACATACATACAACTATACAATCTTTGATAAACCTGACAAAAACAAGCAATGGGGCAAGGATTCCATGTTTAACAAATGGTGTTGGGAAAACTGGCTAGCCATGTGCAGAAAGCAGAAACTGGACCCCTTCCTGACACCTTACACTAAAATTAACTCCAGATGGATTAAAGACTTAAACATAAGACCTGGCACCATAAAAACCCTAGAAGGAAATCTAGGCAAAACTATCCAGGACATAGGAGTAGGCAAGGACTTCATGAACAAAACACCAAGAGCATTGGCAACAAAAGCCAAAATAGACAAATGGGACCTAATGAAACTCCACAGCTTCTGCACGGCAAAAGAAACAGTCACTAGAGTGGATCGGCAACCAACAGAATGGGAAAGAATTTTCGCAGTCTACCCATCTGACAAAGGGCTGATATCCAGAATCTACACACAACTCAAGCAGATTTACAGGAAAAAAACAAACAAGCCCATTCAAAAGTGGGCAAAGGATATGAACAGATACTTTACGAAAGAAGTCATATATGAGGCCAACAATCATATGAAAAAATGCTCATCGTCACTGGTCATCAGAGAGATGCAAATCAAAACCACATTGAGATACCATCTCACGCCAGTTAGAATGGCGATCATTAAAAAATCTGGAGACAACAGATGCTGGAGAGGATGTGGAGAAAAAGGAACACTTTTACACTGTTGGTGGGAGTGTAAATTAGTTCAACCATTGTGGAAGACAGTGTGGCGATTCCTCAAGGCCTTAGAAATAGAAATTCCATTTGACCCAGCAATCCCATTACTGGGTATATATCCAAAAGACTATAAATCGTTCTACTATAAGGACACATGTACACGAATGTTCATTGCAGCACTGTTTACAATAGCAAAGACCTGGAATCAACCCAAATGCCCATTTATAATAGACTGGATTGGAAAAATGTGGCACATATACATCATGGAATATTATGCAGCAATCAGAAATGATGAGTTCGTGTCGTTTGTAGGGACATGGATGAATCTGGAAAACATCATCCTCAGCAAACTGACACAAGAACAGAAAATGAAACACCGCATATTCTCACTCATAGGGGGGTGATGATAAATGAGAACACATGGACACAGGGAGGGGAGTACTAAACACTGCGGTCTATTGGGGGGAAAAGGGGAGGGCCAGTGGGAGGGGGAGGTGGGGAGGGATAGCCTGGGGAGAAATGCCAAATGTGGGTGAAGGGGAGAAGAAAAGCAAAGCACACTGCCATGTGTGTACCTACGCAACTGTCTTGCATGCTCTGCTCATGTACCCCAAAACCTATAATCCAATAAAAAATTAAAAAAAAAAAAAAAAACAATTACACCTATACATATTGTAACTCTTTAACTTTGTAAATGTAAGTATACTTCCTTGAGAAATTAATTGTATCCTAGGCATTAAAGAACTTAAACCATCACAACAGAAATCACTTAAAAGAGAACACGAAAATCCCACTGCTCCGTGCTGACAACTGATATTCAAGAGCTTGCATCAGAATTCTAACTTTCTGAAAGTATTCAAAATGACTTTTAAATATCAGCATTCATGTTACATTCAAAAAGAATTGCTCTACTTCTTGAAAAACAATGGGAGTAGAGTGCCCTCTAGAGTCTTATTTGTGTGGGTTTTTTTGGGGGGGTGTGAGTGTGTGTGTGTGTGTGTGTGTGTGCGTGTGTTTTGTTTTTTTTGAGGCGGAGTTTCCCTCTTATTGCCCAGCCTAGAGTGCAACGGCATGATCTTGACCCACTGCAACCTCTGCCTCCCCGGTTCAAGCAATTCTCCTGCCTCAGATTCCCGAGTAGCTGGAATTACAGGCACCGCCACCACGCTCGGCTAATTTTTGTATTTTTAGTAGATACAGGGTTTCACCATGTTGGCCAAACTGGTCTTGAACTCCTGACCTCAAGTGATCTGCCTGCCTTGGGCTCCCAAAATGCTAGAATTACGGAAGAGCCACTGCCCCTGGCCTCGTATTTTTAATGCTTAATGAGGGTGGTGGAGATATTTTGATCATTTCTGGCTGCAGTCATTGAAATTGAAAAACATGACAAATTTGACTATTGCTGCTACAAAAATTTATGTCTTTATAAAATTTAGTATGATCTTTTTCCTCCCAAGAGAAGTATCTTCTAAACATTACCTATCTACACAGTTAGAACAGACCAAAACAAAAAACCCCCAAAATTAAAGATTTGTATTGAAAATATGTTAATTTGTATGCTACTTTCTATGTCCTACACATAAAAACTTATTCAAAGAAATTCTAATATCAGTATGATTATTTCATCTTGTGTGTGCACTTTTTAAAATCTTATACACTCATTTCAGTTTATAAGTTACCAAAAGGGAAACAATATTTGTTAATATAACACTTGAGGCTTCTACCTAAAATTTATACAGTGCATTAGGGTAACTAATAAATGCCTTTACATATAGATGCATTAACATACACTGATTAAAATAAAGGCATAGCTAGAAATGTCTTTGACCTGCTTAAGATATATAGATCATCACAAGGCTGTGATGGCAGGCCTAATAGGAATATGTAAAGCCTAAAGCTGCAAATGGAATCTGCAGTTTAACAAGAGATACTAGCACTCTACTACTTAACAATAAAGTCAGGGATCCAACATTCTTAGCTCTAAAATGGGATAATATTGACAGCTGAGCTTATTATATATATCTTAACAAATCAATTGTAAAAATTTATAGAAGGGCTTTATAAACTATAAATAGCAATGCATATAAGGTATTTTTTTACTGTTTTTCACATCAAATGAAGAGTTCAGCCAAGTTAGGTCACCCTTTAATAAAAACATAGAGCATTCTTCTAGTATTATTGCAGATTGCTCTTCAAGCTTCTTTGTCAATGTTTTCCCTTCACATATATATATATATATATATTGCTTGCCCCTTGACTATAAGTGTTTTAAATATTCTTTGGGACTCTTCCATATGACCTGTCTAATTTCATTGTTGAAATTCTCCCTAGAGAAATTTTTCCTTCCCAGGTCTTTAGATTCCTTCCGCAGTCTAGAAACACACCTACCCCTCCAGATGGACCTCCTAAGACCTGGATCCCTATTTCAACTGCCTATTTTACACCTTTTTCATCCTCAGCATTAGAGGATCAAAGATATGCAACAAAGATCGGACGCTAGATGTTGTCAGTGCCAAATGAGTCAAAACACATATGAAACTATCCTCCCCAACCACAGCTGGATACAAAGGTGTTGCTCAGAGGGTGTGAGGTGGGACAATGCAGTCCACTCCTGGCACCATTGAGACCCGCTTGCACCCTACATTAAAGGCAATTCATCGCTGAGTGTTCAAGGTGGTGTCCTCTTCAAAAAGCTTAATATGCAACAGTTAGAGGCAGAAGCTACAGATGCTACAACTGGTACTCAAATCATAATTCATATTCATCATTTCACTTCTCTATTACACTTTGTAATTTCTCTCTCCCTTTTGTCCACCAGGTTGCTCAGTCCCTCTTTTGCTGATCTAGGTTGCTTGCCTAATGGAGTCACCCAAACCTTCAGCTGAGATTCTGAGTTATTAGTTGTTTTGTTCTTAGCATGCTATGGTCACTGCAATTGCTGGTTGATCATCGTCACTAGACATGGAAACACAAGTACATCTTGTGATTACCACTGTGAAGTAGCAATTCTACCTCTTCAGGATCATGGGGCTCATTTCCCCCCAAGAATATATTTCTTTTTTGGCTGCCAATCTGCTGGCATGAGGAGCCCATAACATAAAAATCACTTTTGACCCTTTTGAAGTAGTCACAATTGCAGGTTTAGTGGGCACATATCATACTGCTGAGTGCAAATACTCTAATATCACAGCGCTAATTGTTTAAAGAGGGAAAATGTGAATTCCATCCTGAGGTAGACCTCAGGATCATGGGAAGGGGAACCAATTCTGTTTCCATGTCTCACTTCCTAGATCTGTATTTTTTAGCCATGAGAGACACCTCACTACATATCACTAATGACTTAAGGCAATTCTGAAGGACATTGGCTAAACCACTCCATAATTTTAATCATCTGGTTTTTTTTCAGGTGATGTGGTATGTGGCAGGACCAGAAAACTATTTGGCCATACACTTGCTTACTCACTTCTTTCTCTATGAAATGAGAGCATTCTCCTTGATCTTGACAGGATGTTTTACAGTATTGCTGTTGTAAATCACACATTCTGTAAGTGCTTGAGTAAGGTGCTACAGAAACCCTGTTATCAAGGAAGGAAACCCACCTCTAGAAAAGATTGCAACTGAAGAATCACTTTCATCTTCAGGATGGAAGGGGATTGATGTAATCAACTTGCCACCAAGTGACTGGTTAATCTCCTTGAGGGATGGGAACATATCATTGATCTCTGCTTCTGATAGGCCCAGCATTCAGCAGCACTAGTAGCCAGATCAGCTAGGATGAGTGGGTCTTCATGCTATTGAGCTCAGACACAAGTCTTCAGCTCCACCATCATTGCTACTCTGAAACTCTGAAAGAGTTTATAGGGTCTTTCTCCCAGCTTCTGACACAAATTTACCTTACTGGGGCAAGTAGGGTCCTCTCTCCTTCCTGCACATCAGATCCAGTTGGCACAATGGCATCAATGTAGTGGACAAGTGAAATGATCTGTAAAATGTTAAAATAATCAGAGTCCCTTCAGACTATCTTTTATAGACCTTTTATAGGAGTGCTAATGATACCCTGTTGGAAAATAGTAACTGCATAATACTGTCCATCTAACATAAAAGTGAATTAATTATGAAACTCTTGATTGATAGAGATGGAAAACAATGCATTTGTTAGATCAATACCAAGTGCCAGAGGCTATATCGGTTGGTTCTAATAAAAATGAAATACCTGAAACCACTGCAATTGTGCCCACCACTTGGTTAAGTTTGTGGTAGTCTACCGCCATCTACCAAAATTCATATTGTTGCTATGTGGGTCAAACAGGTGAACTGAAAAAGAATGTGTTGGAAGCAACCTGCATTCTTTACATCTTTGGGAGTAGCACTAACCTCTGCAATTTCTCCCAGGTTGCAGTTTCACTTCAAATTTTTTTTCTTTGTGTGGAGAACTGGACTCACATAAGATTATTTAGGTCAGGACTCCATTTAGTATCTGCTCTTCCAAGGTGTCACTCTAACCAGGAATCATAGTAATATTCCTGGTTCCCTATTTTAAGTGCCAGCTCAGATCATTTATCCAAAGCTCTTTGAACAGCATTTTTTCAACATACAATTTGATATATGCTTTAAGTCCTTTTGGGGCAGGAATGGAGACATATCTATGGCATACACATGAAGTAACCTCTCAGTGAACCCAGACTTCCCTTCAATCAATGGGCTCTGGCTCTCTGAACTAGCTCAGATCTCTTTAGCTCAGTCTGGAATCTATTTTTCATTGTCCATCATTCCATCTGACATCAGTCTTCTGTTCACAACTCTTTTATTTACCATTTGTTGAAGTTAACAAACTGTACCCCAATGGGCTTACCATTTCTCTTCTGTCAGGAACACCATGATGTATGAACCCTTGCCACAGGTCCCAATGGGTCAAAGCCTCCTGGTTATTCATCTGACCTTTTTGTCCATTTATTATGTCTAAGGTACCACCATTTGGCCTCAGAAATTCTGGAATCCCATCATTCTCATTTTGTCTAGGCAACCACAGAAGCCAATCCCCAACTGTCAACCATAGCCTAAAGAGGATAGCCACTACAGAGCTTCTCGAACATGCCAGTGTTTGCCTTAAAGTGCATTCCTTATTGCTTTAGTGAATGAAGTGTCATCAGGGCTCTCCCAGGGAACAGAGGCAGGAATGAGAGTTTTCTAGTCTCACATAATAAATCCATTCTAACATGCCTACTTCCCCAGACTTCTAACTCCATTCCTCAATACTCTGTCAAAAGGTTCTGGCTTCTCTAAGTAGCTTCAAAGAGCCACCCTAGCAGAGCATTATGATGGGCTCCAGGTGTCTTCGCTAGGATGTTAAACCTTGAGTCATGGGAAGGTGAACCCAAGTCAATAAACTCTCCACTTACCAGCCTTATATTCTGCACCAGGCCCCTTGCTAATGTCCACAAGATCTACTTCCACACCTGTTTACCTAGTTCCTGTTGGTACAGCCTATCCAGATCCTGCAATCCTTTAAAGAGTAAACTATTCACCCCAGACTTGCCTCCTCAAGTAATGCTCAGATGTGACCCTTATTTCTAGCCTCTAGACAATGAGAGAAGGAAGGAAGACATGCATCATTTTGCAAGGCAGTTGCATATGTTGAGGTCTTTCACATAGAGTTTTTTTTTTCCCCCACAGGCAAGGAGAGGATACTCTCCTCTAGCCAGCAGGTGGGCGTCACCTCCACCAGCACAAGAGAATAAAGGGTTCAAAATTCTCTGGCACATCCACCAAACGTCTTCATTTCAGTTCTCATACTTCCATGATCTGGGCCCTGAATCTAACTTAAGAAACCTGCCAAGACTTCTCACTTCATCTCCCTTACATCTTGACCACCCTCACAATTAAATTCCAGTCCCAATCTATTCTCTGACTGCAGGAGATAAGGATCACTTGAAAAACTGCCTTGAAGGCCTGCTGGGTTTCACAGTGTCTTGAATAATGGTTGGCTGACCTTACCCTTTGGTTGTCCTTCATCAGGCCTTTTAAAGTGGTTAGCAAAGGCCAGACAATTATACAGCCCTTATTATTTCCCCCACATCATTCAATTACTAAAGCTGTGAGTATTTTACCTTATATCTATTGCAAGTGCAATCCACTATGGGTAAGATTTTTAGTCATCATGATACCACATTACCCCAGGAGTTATCATTCCAGTGAACACCAGCACATCAGTTTTCTTCCAAAAGACCTCTGAGACACATGAAGTACAGATTTAGAAATGAGTATGGATATCAATTTGATAGTAATGAAAATAACATTCATTACAATCAAAACCTCTGAAAATCTAAGTGGTTTGAGTCTTACTTTTGTCAAGCAGCCAACTTGTGATTTAGCTATACACAATCTATAATAATTTCACTTTAAAACTATTATAATGAAAAGATGGGAAAAGCAAAAGAAAATCATCACTTAGCTATACTGGATGAGGTCACTATCAGGAACATAGACTGATGACAAATAAAGCAAGACAGACTCTACTCTGAGCCTTGGGATGAGATTTTAAGTTCTGCAGAAAACGAAAATCAATCTTTAAAATATCCTTTTACTTAGTCTTCAATAAGGAGCTGTACCTAAAACAAGAAAAGCCTATTTGCAGAAATTCAAATAATCATTAAACTGTATTAGGCATGCCATATTTGTATTGTCATTTATTTTTATTTTATTTCAAAACTTTCCAGTAGTTCAAAAATATATGCTAGTATTATCCAATTTAATTTTTAAGTATTCATACAATATGTCCTGAAAACACATACTGAAATACAGCTTTGCCAGACTTAGGATGGTATAATTAGTCATTTTCTTCTTTTATCTACATTTTCTAAATTCCTTACAGTAAAAAATGTATTCTATGCAGTTAAAAAAACACACTGGCCAGGTACACTGGCTCACACCTGTAATCCCAGCACTTTAGGAGGCCAGGGTGGGTGGATCACGAGATCAAGAGATCGAGACAATCCTGGCCAACATGGTAAAACCCTATGCCTACTAAAAATACAAAAATTAGCTGGCCTTGGTTGCATGCCTATAGTCCCAGCTACTCAGGAGGCTGAGGCAGGAGAACCGCTTGAACCTGGGAGGTGGAAGTTGCAGTGAGCTGAGATCATGCCACTGCACTCCAGTGTGGTAACAGATTGAGACTCCACCAGAAAAAAAAAAAAAACTACAAAACTATATTACATTACATTTTTTCAACCGCATTTAGAATATCAAACAGTTGTTTGAGCCAGGTATGTGTCAGACATATAGTCTATCGTCCTACCTCTACCAACTATTTCAACTTAGTCCTCATATTTAACACTATTACAAATATAAATCTCCAGTGAAGATGATGTCAGCCCTAACAACAAAAGTTATTAAGGATAAACAAATACAGAAGAAACATCTGCCAGACCTTAGGAAAATGCTAAAGTGGGCAGGATTTATTTTATATTGCTACACTATCTTCTCTTTCTATACTCTTTCACTAATCCATGCCCATCTTTTTCACCATGCATCCAATGGTCTTCAGCCATAGAGCTTCTGTGACCTCAGAAAAATATAACAAAAGCCTTGGATAAATTTATGTTTCCATGGGCATATGTTATTTTTTCTAGGAATATTTACATTGTAAAAATAAATGTCAATAATAAAAAACAGTGAGACTTTCGGCATTAGTAGGAGATATATTTTTTGCTTCCAATTCTAAAATCAACCATGTGTGAAGCCCCAGGTGGCTAAAAACATCTCTAAGTTTAGTTGTTCCTTTGTAAATGAGACATCATCAGCAATAATGTGTTATAATGGCTTCTTTATCAGATAGAGACCATCTACTGTGTAACTCTGCAAAATTTATTTAAGACTTCAGAGCCTGAGCCTGAGGTTTTGCATCTATTAAATAGGAATAATACCTACTCTGCAAGGCAGTTGTGAGAAGAACACTAATGGCATAATGTGTGTATTGTATAGTACCTAGCACATAAACAGCTTCTCAGTAAGGAAAACAGTTTTCCTGCCTTTCTTCCTGTGTTAGTTTATTAGGGCTGCCATAATAAAGTACCACAGACTTTGTGGCTTAAAACATCAGAAAAATATTCTCTCATTTCTGGAGGCTAGAAGTCCAAAGTCAAGGTATCAGCAAGGCTGGTTTCCTTTGAAGGTTCTACAGGAGAATCTGTCCCATGATTTTCTCCTAGATTCTGGTGATCACAGGCAGTTCCTGACATTCCTTGTCTTACAATTGCATCACTACAATCTCTGTCCAAGGCATCACATGGTATTTTTCTGTGTGCATCTTTGCCCTTATTTGGCCTTGTTAGACAGATACTAGTCATTATATTTAGAGCCTACTCCAATCTTAACCTCATCTTAATTTGATTATATGTGTGAAGATGCTGTTTCCAAACTAAGGTCACATTCACAAGCTCCAGAGGTTAGAACTTCAATGTATTTTTTTAAGTAACCACAATTCTACCCACAGCATCCTGATTCTATAATGACATAGCATAGGTGGATTCCACAGTGTAACTGAAAGACTAGCCTAAGAAAAGATGATTGAAGGGGTGCTACTCTATTAATAAGCATAACAAGAACATGGTAGAAGCAGCTCAATACATGAGAAATATTTCATTTTGTGCTGAATACAGCAAACATGTACATGAATAGTATACGTTCTCTCAGTCATTCAACACTATATCAGTTCAAGTGGAAAGTTATTTTGGATACCAGCTATCCAGAAGTTTTTCTTAGTAGGCATACAAATGCACTTTACTGCCATTTCTCACTTTTTCTTAAGTTCTATTATACTTTCAAACGCTAGCAAATCTTTTTTCCCATTTTGGAAAAACAGTAAATCTCTTTTCAGTGTAAGCCATAATACTACTGACAAGGACTGGGACACAGAATTGAAAGAAAAACTCATTTCTTACTGCACTCTTTTTACCTATTTGAATTTATCATCTGTCTATATTACCTATTTAAAATAATTTAATTTTTAAAAGTTTCCTAATATCCACCCACTTACACCATCTCTCTATATATTTGTAGGCTTTATCTACTTAACAAAAGCCTCTTGCCAAACAGAATGTCCTCATCAATCTCCAAATCCCATGAATATTTCTATTCTGAATAATTTTTGTCATTCTTTCTTAGAAAATTTGTCTCTAGACAATTAAACGTTGTTAAGGAATAGTCTAAGTGTGAAAGGCTGAGAAATCCCTGAATAAATCTGTTAACTGGCCTGTTTTACATTTGTTGCATTTATAAACAAGATTTGCAGCATCATAAAAATACAAGGAAAACATGAAGCAGACAAGAAGCACATGCCAAATTATAAATAACAGCATAATAGAAAATAAAACCATTCATAAAGAGTTGCACATAAATCTAGAAAAAAATGACAGTCATTATTTGAACTGAGTCAGAGTTGCACAAAATAAGATGATATCCCTCCACTTCTATAAAGTTGCATCTCTATTATTTTATGAAAACATGAGATATATTTGCAAACTCTTTCCAGTCATATGGTAGAGAAAAGGTTATAAGAAAGAGCTTAGACTCAAAATTCCTTGGTTGATTTCCCAGTTCTACCCAATTCTACCTGCATAATTTGGGGAATCACCAACCTTGATATTCTGTTCCTCACTTACAACATTACTGCTATGATTTATGAGATACAGATATAGTGTGATGCCTTGTAAACCATAAATGTAGGTATTACTAACAAACAGAAATGTAGGTATTACTAATAAAAACCACATCTTTCAAAGGTAAAACAAAATACTATGAAAACATTTTTTCTTTCACTTTAGGATTCTCTAATGCTCTCATAATTTTGTAAACTTTCTAACATATTCAAACAGGGAAAGAATAAACTTATACCAGAAACTATTGCTGAATAACAGACATTAGCAAAACTTCACAATAAATTACCAAATATACTTATGGGCATGGCTGGGTGTGTGTGTGTCCATGTGGCTTTGCATATAGCTGAAACTTCAGCTGTAAATCAGTGAAACTCAGAAGCTCTTGGATTAAAACTCATATATTATCCAACTACTGAAGGGCACATAAAAAAGATGGCCCCAGCCTTACCTAAGAAATGAGGCTGAAACCAAACTATCAATGTAAGGCATATGGCAGTTTAAGGTACATGCAAATATTTAGAAAAGAGAAAGATTCATTGACATTTTAAGATGATGCCCTGAAACAAAAGAGAAAATGCTTCTCTGAGAGAGTGAAGAAAGAGGAGAGTGACACTCTACATATATGCAGGAGCTGTGGTTATCAGACTCCTAAAATGATCCCATTGCCCATCATCCTGTATAACTCTCTTCCCTTGAGTGTGTTCAGAACCTGTGAATATAAGATTTCACACCTGTGATTGTTACATTGCATGGCAAAAGAGATTTTGCCGATATAATCAAGGTCCCAAATCTGTTAACTTGGAGTAAATCAAAAGGTAGGTTACCTTAGTTGTTCTGACATAATCAGGTGATCTCTTCAAAGCAAGAATTTTCTCTGGTTGGCGTAAGAGACGGAAAACAAATACTGTAGCCATGTTGCAAGCTATCTACAGAGAGGAGTGGCCTTCAATTGCTTAGAGCGGTGCCTAGACAACAGCCAGTAAGAAAACAAGGATACAAGTCCTGGAGCTGCAAGGAATTAAAATTTGCCAACAACCTAAATGAGCTTATAAAAGGACCCCAAACCCAGGTAAGAACCACAGGACAGCTGACACTGGGATTGCAGCCCTTAAGACTTGAACAGAGAAGTCAGCTAACCTGTGCCCAGACTCCTCACCCTGGAAACCCCTAGATAATAAATTAGCATTTTTATGCTTCTCACTTTATGGTAATTTGTTACATAGCAATAGAAAACTAAGACAGCAGCAGAACTGCAGAATCTGACTTCCCTCCAAATGCCTAGTATTGATTTTTGTTTTTGAAGAAGGCATACACAAAAACATAGCTTCTGAATGATATGTTTGACATCTGAATTTTTATGCCTAGTGAGTTGGCATTAACAGATGTTTAAAAACAGCAATTTTGTCATAAATCAGTTCTCCTTAGTTGCTGAGTAATTTCTTCTGTTTATCACAGAGATTAAAAAGATTCTTAAATATTCAAGTTGACATCTCTGGATAATTTAAGATGGTATACCAGACTGCAAGATTTAATCACTTTGCATTCAGGCGCATAATTTTCTGAGATTTTTTTAATGCCTGACAGAAAGGGTCTTACCTAATATATGTCCTTATATTAGAAAGAATAATGAAATTTTTATCGATAATTATTTAATGGGCACCTGCTATGTATCAGATATTAGGTTAGGTGCTGGAATCAAAGACAAATTCCCAACAATTGATTACAAGCAAAGACTATGGTTAATGGTGAACTGTTAAAAATACTGCCATTAAAAGCAGATACAAAGTACTCCCTATCACTACACTATTTGATGTGGTACTAAAGGTTGTCCTAACCATGAAGAAAAACAAGAAAAAATAAAAATATGAAAGTGTTGTAAATGAGGGAAACAAAAACATTATTATCAGACAATGTGACCACCTACATAAAAACATGAAACTATAGACTAATTATTACAGTTAATTGGGTGTAATATACCAAATATGTTCCTACTAGCAATAAATAGCTGTAAAATATAATTTTAAGAAATATCCTTTGTAATAATAGCAACAAAAATGTCAGGTACCTAGAAATAAATGTAGCAAAGGATATGTGAGACATTATAAGACTTTATAGAATTACATTAAAGGAGACGAATTAACATAAAGACACATATTCTGCCCAAATTAATCTGTTTCAACTAAAAATCCAAAGAAAAATTTACTAATTTAACCAGCTGACTTTTTTTGTACTGTATGTTAGATTCTGGGGGACATGTGCAGATCATGCAGGATTGTTGCCTAGGTACATACACGGCAAGGTGGTTTGCTGCCTTCCTCCAGCTGATTTTAAAATTTATGTGAAAAAATAAAAAGGCCATTAAGAGCCAAAAACATTTTGAAAAAAATATGATAGGGGAGCGAGACTTTACCTAACATTAAGACTTATAATATAGTTTAAATGGTATACTATGACCTCAGAAGTAGATAAATAGAACAGAAGAAAGAACTCAAAAACAGATATGTATTCAGAAACTTGATATTTCACAGTAAGGAAAAGTTGGAATATCAAAAAAAAGAAGCTTGTTAGTAACCAGTTATCTAGTTATCTCAAGGTAACTAAAAACCTACATATTAAAAGGCAATTTTTAAATACAGGAGAGCTTAAGAAAATAAATAAATAAAAATAAACAAAAAAAACCTCTTTCCCAAATAGCCTCAGCAATCCTAAGCAAAAAGAACAAAGCTGGAGGCATCACACTATCTGGCTTCAAAATATTCTACAGGGCTATAGTAACCAAAACAGCACAGTACTGGTACAAAAACAGACACATAAACCAACAGAACAGAATAGAAAGCACAGAAATAACCCCGCACATCTACAACCGTCTAATCTTTGACAAAGCTGACAAAAACAAGCAGTGGGGAAACAACTTCCTATTCAATAAATGGTGCTGGAATAACTGGCTAGCCAGATGCAGGAGATTGAAACTGGACCCTTCCTTACACTATATACAAAAATCAACTCAAGATGATTAAAGACCTAAATGTAAAACCCTAAAAACCCTGGAAGATGACCTATGCAATGTCATTCTGGACATAGAAACAGTCAAAGATTTCATGAGAAAGATGCCAAAAGCAATTGCAGCAAAAGTAAAAATTGACAAATAAATTCTAATTAAACTTAAGAGCTTCTGCACAGCAAAATAAATTATCAGAGTAAATGGACAACCTACAAAATGGGAGAAAAATTTTGCAAACTATGCATCTGACAAAGGTCTAACATCCAGCATCTATAAGGAACTTAAACAAATTGACAAGAGAAAAACAAACAACCCCATTAAAAAGTGGGAAAAGGATGTGAACAAATAATTCTCAAAAGAAGACATACATGCAGCCAACGACCATAAGAAAAAAAAGCTCAACATTACTGATCAATAGAGAAATGCAAATCAAAAACACAATGCAATACCATCTGACACCAATCAGAATGGCTATTATGAAAAAGTCAAAAAAAATAATAGGTGCTGGAAAGGTTGCAGAGAAAAAGGAACGTTTATACATTGTTACTCCCATGGTGGGAGTGTAATTTAGTTCAAAATTGTTGAAAGCAGTGTGGCAATTCCTCAAAGACAGAAAAACTATTCAACTCAGCAATTTTATTACTGGGTATATACCCAAAGAAATAAAAACAGTTCTATCATAAAGACACACCCATGCATATGTTCATTGTAGCACTATTAATAATAGCAAAGATGGCTGGGCACCATGGCTCACACCTGTAATCCTAGCACTTTGGAAGGTCAAGGCAGGTGGATCATGAGGTCAGAAGTTTAAGACCAGCCTGACCAATACGGTGAAACCCCATCTCTACTAAAAATACAAAAACTGGTAGGGCATGGTGGGGTGTGCCTGAAATCCCAACTACTCAGGAGGCTGAGGCAGGAGAATTGCTTGAACCTGGGAGGCGGAGGTTGCAGTGAGCAGAGATAGTGCCACCACACTCCAGCCTGGATGACAGAGCAAGGCTCTCTCTCAAAATAAATAAATAAAATAAAATAAGAGCAAAGACATGGAATCCACCTTAATCCCCATCTATGGTAGATTGGATAAAGAAAATGTGGTACATACACATTATGAAATACTGCACAGTCAGAAAAATGAATGTGATCATGTCCTTTGCAGGAACATGGATGGAGCTGAAGGCCGTTATCCTTAGCAAACTAATGCAGCAACAGAAAACCAAATACCTCATGTTCTCACAAGTTGGATCTAAATGATGAGAACACATGGACGCATAGAAGGGAACAACAGACACTGGGGCCAGGTGGAGAGAGGAAAGTGGAAGGAGGGAGATAGTCAGGAAAAATAACTAATGAGTACTAGGCTTAGTACCCAAGTGACAAAATCATTTGTACAACAAACCCCCATGACATTAGTTTACCTATATAACAAATCTGCACATGTACCCCTGAACTTAAAAGTTGAAAGAAAGAAAAAAAAGAGCTCTACAAGGTCTCCTAAAATAAAATAAACCACAAGATAATAATTTATAAAAATTTAACATTTTTGAATATTCAGTCTCCATTTTCAAAAGTGAAAAGACCAGACAGAATAGGAAAACCTATCTGTAACCCTTTATGTAGCAAATGATTAACATCCCAAATATTTAAAAAGAAAAAAAAAACTTTTGGTAAGAAAAACAGTTCAATAGAATAATGGGCAAAAACTGGAAAAAGTACTTGACTATGAGAAAAACATTAATGAAAGCTACAGTGAGATTCTTTACACATCCATCCAATAAATAAAAATTTAAAAAACAAGTAATAGTAAATCAGTGTGCTGTTTGGTACAAGTCACTTTGGAGAACAATTTGAGAACATCTAATAAAGTGGAAGATGCACATATCCTATAACTTGCAGTTCTGCTACCAAAGAAATTTTGGCAAATATGCCCAAGGAGTCATATACAAACATCACTTGTAAGAGTAAGGCATTTGTTACTCTTACAAACATTACTTGTAAGAAGAGTAAGACAGAATGGGTATGTAATTGGTGGTATATTCATACACTGGAAAACCACATGACTATAAAAAGAATAACACAGAACCACATGTATTAAAATAGGAAAACCTCACAGTGGCAGAAGGGTAGTTGAAGTCCACTAACATTTAAAGTTTTGAAACTCCACTATATTGTTAAGGGATGAATATAAAATGTGGTTAAAATAATGACATGCATTTGGCATGAAATGATAAGTACCAAGTACAACTGAGTTGGAAGAGGGAGGAAGGAAGGAGAGAATGTGATTATCTTTAACATTTAACAGAAAGACACCACTACCCATCTAAATAATCAGGTGTCTGGTAGAAAGACGTATTCTTACCCTAAAATGAGTTCAAAGTAATTAATGCACTTGGATCCATGGCACCTCTGGATCAAAACTATCAAAGGCTTCATAATATCCAAAAATGCTAGCCAAGGTGATTTCTGTTTTGAAATTATTCTAACAAGATACATAAGTCAAATAATAGTATCTCTTTCTATTCTTGGGTTTAAAACCATACATAGGGTTACAATAATGGCATGTGGCACAATCATTTTTCTAAAAAAAAAGTAAACTCAAAATACAAAATTGTTGTTGTCAAGCAGAGTTGTTAGGACATCTTCTTTTGAAGTTTATAAACAGTTTTCTTGAAAAATTTTGGTCAAATCAAATTTTAATTTTTTTCTAAACCATTTTGTTGTGAAAAATTATAAACGTGGAAAATTGATAAAATACTACAATAAACTAGATTTTTTCATTTTCTCTTTTAATTTTTCAGTAAAAAAGACTTCGGAAGTATAAACTTTCTTGTCATTAAAAATGTACATGTTTACAAAAACAAAAATTAACAAATGGAATCTAATTAAACTAAAGAGCTTCTGCACAGCAAAAGAAACTATCATCAAAGTGAACAGGCAACCTACATAATGGGAGAAAATTTTTGCAATCTACCCATCTGACAAAGGCCTAATATCCAGAATCTATAAGGAATTTAAACAAATATACAAGAAAAAACATCAAAAAGTAGGCAAAGGACATGAACAGACACTTCTCACACGACATTTATGTGGGTAACAACCATGCAAAAAAAAGTTTAACATCACTGATTATTAGAGAACTGGAAATCAAAACCACAATGAGATATCATCTCACGCCAGTCAGAATGGCAATTATTAAAAAGTCAAGAAACAACAGATGCTTATGAGGCTGTGGAGAAATAGAAACACTTTTACACTGTTGGTGGGAATGTAAATTAATTCAACCATTGTGAAAGACAGTGTGATGATTCCTCAAAGATCTAGAACCAGAAATATCATTTGATCCAGCAATTCCATTACTGGGTACATACTCAGAGGAATATAAATTATTCTATTATAAAGATACATCCACACGTATGTCCACTGCAGCACTATTTACGATAGAAAAGACATAGAATCAACCCAAACTCCCATTGACGATAAACTGAATAAAGAAAATATGGTACATATACCTCATGGAAACTATGCAGCCATAAAAAGGCATGAAAGTATGTCCTTTGCAGGAACACGGATGGAGCTAGAAGTCATTATCCTCAGCAAACTAACCAGGAACAGGAAAGCAAACACCACATGTCCTCACTTATAAATGGGAGCTGAACAGTAAGAACACTTGGACACAGGGAGGTGAACAACATACACTGGGGCCTGCTGGCAGGGAAAGAGAGCATCAGGATAAATAGCTAATGCATGCAAGGCTTAATTACTAGGTGATGGGTTGATAAGTGCAGCAAACCACCATGGCACATGGTTACCTATGTAACAAACCTGCACGTCGTGCACATGTATACCAGAACTTAAAATTAAATTTTAAAAAACTATCCCCACCAAAAAAAAAGGACATGCTTAATCAGCACACATAAATTTGGCTTAATGAATTAAAGATTACTACATTTTTTAAAAAATCATAGACAATAACACACTCAAAGCGGTAAAGCTTGACAAGGTAGCAAGAAGCAGAGACTTTGCCAATTGCCAAAGTATGTCTATTCTAACTCTGCATTCAGGAACCAGGGAACCAGCTAACTTCTACCTCTGCCTAAGCCTATATCTATCAATTGGCCACCATAAGCTCCTCTTTGGTACACTATAGTGGGTTTTGGGTGCCGAAGAATAGCATCAGTTCATATTTAAGTACCTAGGAATATCTGAAAAATCTGAGTATTTCCTTTTTCTCAATGCACAGTCACTGTCTGGGTATTTCCTTTTTTCCAGTGCATAGTCATACAAGTAATTCACCCTTTGGGGAAGAATCAGGGGAAATTTTGCCTTACGTACTACATCCTTCTTCAGAAGAACCTGGCTTCCCCTTCAATCAAGCAGTCCTAACTCTGTGAACTGGTTTAGGCCTAAAAACTAGATAGAAATCCATCACTCTCCACTAGGTGGCTCAAGTCAAGCTTTTAGCTACAGACTTGCAGTTTCTGTTTTACGAATTAGGCAACGTTTTAGCAGGCTGCTCGTAGTTTTCATTTCTAGTAACAACATGGTCAATTATTCACTGCCAAAAATTCCTGCAAATCAAAATAGTCTGATTACCTTTACAGTAATCAGAATCCTCTGGCCTTTATAATAAATACGGCTGCTTTATCTTTGGCAGTGAAAGATATTGTCCATTGGCCTCTGCTCTTTCAGGGTCCCATCATCCCTATTGGAATCAGGGAACTCGTCACAATGGTGGTATTTCCCATCATCATATATGACTTACAGATGAGAGCCACCACTCTGCTCTTCAGGGTGTGGGTGTTCCCCTCACTAACGTGTTTCTCATTGCTTTCCAAGGGAGTATCCTCTGGGTCTCATCAGAGGATTCAGTTGAGGGTAGGGGGACCACAGTACCCATGTAACAAATCATTCTTGTTTGAAGTCTTGGGAGTCCAAAATTTTTAGATTCCTTTCTGTACATCTGAAGTCAACAATCATTTTCTGTAAAGGGCCAGACTGTAAATATTTCAGGCTTTGTGAGCCAACAGAAGATATTCTGTCACAGAGGGATTAGAATTGCTGTATCTGGAAAAGACAGAACAATGTCAATGTTCAACTTCCAAAGCTGCAACCCAAAATGAGAGATTTTATAAGTTCCAAAATCTCTTTCTTTCAAATGAAAAGTAAACTCTTGGAATCTGGAAATACGGCTTTATTAGAAGCCATAGTGTAAAGAATACTTGAGATATAATCTCAAGGGAAGTCCCACTAGAGATATTAGAGTCTGCTAAGGGAAAAGACTGAAGGAGGGAAGAGGGATGCTGCTGAAGAAGATGCAACATACTTACAAACCCCTGGACTTCAAAGGGGAAAAGAGATTCCAAACAGGTGGAGAAAGAATATAAAATTATCTGGGAGACTGCACTGTCATTCTCAATGTAGCACAGCTGAGAGGTATTAGTCCATGATCAGATAGCAGCGAGTATGTAAAAGTGACTTGACATAGCACTGATTCTCCACAGCTGACTTACAGTTCCCAAGGGCTCAGAGACATGGGATTTGTAGAGGTGCTGAGAAGGATGCTGGACAACTAGAGATCTGCAGTCAAGACAGGAGACAGGAGCAGGCACATCACAACAGTGACAAATGGAACCGTGGACTTAGGCAGAGGGCACTTACATATGAGTGTTATAAGCACACCTCTGTAAGACTAGACCAGACTGATCAACTTCACTTCAGTGGAGACTAGCATGAGACAGAAAAAAGGCAAAAAAAAAAAAAAAAAATGGAGAGGTCGCCATGAGTAATGGTAAGCCATACAAACATGCACACCACTAGACACTCTCTGTAAATGGAGGAAAGGGAAAAGAGGTGTCAGGTTCGAGCCCAAGCTGAGGTCCGAGGGGAGTTGGTGGATGAGTGGCGGGTAGTTGAAAGAACACGGGGCTGTAGGCAGGTGAAATACAGCTTTATTCTCTGGGCACAAGCCTTTGTCTCAGCTGCCTGCTCCTGCCACAGCCCTTCTCAGCAGCTAGCTCTGCAGGTCCTGCTGCCCCAACGCCTGCAGCTGTGAGGCTCAGCTATCAACAGCTTTTAAAAGCTCTCCAAGCTAGTATCATGTGCAGTGAAGGTTGAGAATCATTTATCTAGAACTAGATCAAGTCAAAGTTGGGATAGATTGCCCTAGGCATATGGCAATGATGCATCACAATCACCTGGGGGATCTTGTTGCTATTCCTGGATATCAGACCAACTGGATTCTAGTGAAGGGTGCCAAATTACTTTTCACCAACCTAATATTACAAAAGTATAAGATATCATGAGTTTGGACTGTTGACAATAACTCAGAAACCTTTAGTTAGTATTCACAGAAAAGATCATTCACATAAAAGAGAGTCAGTCATTAAACAGTTGTCAACAAATATAACAAAAACAGCATTTATAAAAAGAAAGAGACAGGGTAGAAAAAAGCACACAGACTATCTGAGAGCAGTGTGTTTTGTTTTACTTTTCTTTGAGTAAGCTGATTGGCTGGAAACCATCAAAAAGACAAGTGTGGGCAGCCTTCCCTGAAGCAGGCTGACCAGCCATTAGTAAAAACTATTGTAGTGACTTCTGGATTCTCTGAGAAAGTAAGCTGAGCAGCATTCATAACAAGCTGCCTCTGTATGATGTCTGCCAGGTCCTTCTGTTAACATTTCCACTTTAGTTGGTCTAAACTTACACCATATGCCTCTTCAATTCTTCTCAATTCTATCAGCAATTCTTGATCTTCCTTTCAATTTGTAATAAGAATGTGGCCCATCATATCTTCCTACCTGAGATTAAGAATCCTGATTCTAAGGCACCATCCATGTCATACTGTCATGTGCATGTCCAGTCATTATCAAGTGACTCATGGATTTGGCATTCTGCTACTCAGGTCACTCCAGAATTAACTCTTAGAAAACACCAAAGTAATTTTCCTGGTGTAAAAGAATGACAGTATGACAGAAAAAGAGTCCTCATATGTTTCTGTGGCAATCCAGTTGCTACCAAATATTAGTGGAGATGTGCCATTATAGAATCAGCCACATGCCATTCTAGACAAATCATTGCCTAAGCCACTATGATGACTTATATAATACTGATTGTTTCAGATTGATGATTTTGTAATCAATGTATCAGGCAGACCTTAAAATTTCAAGTTTTGATATTGTCTTCATCTGAACATGTGAGTCATTAAAAATTAATCAGAATAAATACGTTATTACCAAAAGGTATAAGTGTTGAAAGACAATGTTCCATGAATCTCTTGTGTTTTTCCACCTCTTATGAAACACAAAGGGGTAGCAAAGCACAGAGGTAAGAAATATGACTCCACTTTTTGTTTTTGTTTATTTTATTTTATTTTGAGACAGAGTCTCTCTCTGTTGCCAGGCTGGAGTGCAGTGATGCAATCTCAGCTCACTGCAATCTCTGCCTTCTGAGTTCAAGCGATTCCCCTGCCTCAGCCTCCCAAGTAGCTGGGACTACAGGAGTGCACAACCATGCTCGGCTAATTTTTTGTATTTTAATAGAGACAGGGTTTCACCATCTTGGCCAAAATGGTCTCAATCTCCTGACCTCATGATTCACCTGCTTCAGCATCCCAAAGTGCTGGGATTACAGATGTGAGCCCAAGCCCAGCTGACTCCTTTTTGCCAGTGTCTTCCTTTTAGTTCATATTATACTAAAAGGTATATCATATTATACTTAAGTGTATCTAGATGTCGACAATAGCATGCTAAGAAAAGTTAAACAATAAATTCATGACAGAATTATTTTTCAGAAAATGTGTCACTTAAAATACATTTTGTCTTTAGAATTTATCTTAATAGTACAATGGAGCAGCATTTCAATATGATATTAAACATTTTAAATAAGTAATTTATGAAGATTTCATTTTTTTGGTTTTTTGGTTTTTTTTGTTTTTTTTTTTTTTTTGAGACAGCGTTTCACTCTTCTTGCCCAGGCTGGAGTGCAATAGTGCAATCTTGGCTCACCACACCCTCCACCTCCTGGGTTCAAGCTTTTCTCCTGCCTCAGCCTCTCAAGTAGCTGGGATTACAGGCACGAGTCACCACGCCCAGCTAATTTTGTATTTTTAGTAGAGGCGGGGTTTTTCCATGTTGGTCAGGCTGGTCTCAAACTCCTCAAGTGATCCACCCACCTCAGCCTCCCAAAGTGCTGGGATTACAGGCGTGAGCCACCAAGCCTGGATCAAGATTTAGTTTTAATTTTGCTTATATAGGACTATCGCAGACTTCTTTAAATAGAATTGCCTTAAATATGTTGCTTATTCCACCCAAATTTCTAAGATATATCCTCTGATACAATAAAAGCTATGAATACTATAATAGGAAACCTTAAGTATAAGAAAAACACCCTAATTTCTTGCTTATATAAATTAGCTCATCTGTATTTTCTAGGCTGATCACCCTAAAAAGTGGTCACAAACAGGAATACCCAGCCAGAAAACTAGGGAGAACTTGCCATCCAATAAAAATAGTGATTCTTCTAGAGTACTTATTATGTCATAGGTAATATAACTTCTTACATATATGAATTGATTTAAGCCTGATGTAGAAATTAACACCCGTTTTTATGGATGATAAAGTTAAGGAACAGAAAATGTATAGAATTTGACAACAATCACAATTAGTAAGTGGTATAACCAGGAACTGAACTCAAATCTGGCACCAAAAATCTATATACTAAAGCACTATGCTACACTATACACTAAGCCACTATGTAACACAACTGCAGTTGCATCATTTTCAAACTTGCCTCATGATTCGGTTCTTTCTATACACCAATATTTAGTAAAGTGCCCATAGACAAACAGGGTCTCAGCCTCTGGTAAACTTTCCCCCAATTATTTCATTAAATTGCTATTTCTTTAATCTGTGTTCTTACCTTACATTTATAATAATCTGAGAGCTTTCTATGTAGAATTGGGAAATAAAAAGCCAATATCGTCCCTACCAATATGAAATATTAGAAGGCAGAGCCTGTAACAAAATAAAATTATACATTTAATCACATTTATTAATTCCATTCCTAGATACATGTATATACCCCACCACCCCACTCACCCCAGTCCCACAAACAGACTGTTTCTTAATCTATTCAGAATTGGCACCTCTGGTCACAGTGAAGCAGAACCCAAATTCAATGGTAGATTCAAAGACATGTGCCTGAAGAAGTTCCATTTATATGAAATTCAAGAGGAATACTTTCTACTTACCTAATTTTCTTCTGTACATCTTTGTTTTGTTTTTTGTTTGGATGATTTTTATTAACGTGCATAATAATTCTAGCATGCAATATGTGTTCAATGAATGTTAATCAGGCCCTAGGCTGCAACACCATGATTTCATGGGCCATTTCATTTTCTTTTCCTTTTTTTTTTTTTTTTTTTTTTTTGGTGCTTTATTTTTTAACTTCTATTTTAGGCTCAGAAATACAAGTGCAGGTAAACTCATGTCATGGGTGTTTGTTATACAGATTATTTCATCATCCATGTACTAAGTCTAGTACTCAATAGTTATTTTTTCTGCTCCTTTCCCTCCTCTCACTCTCCACCTTCAAGTAGAACCCAATGTTTGTTGTTCCTTTCTCTGTGTTCATTAGTTCTCCCTATTTAGCTCCCACTTATAAGTAAGAACATGAAGTATTTGGTTTTCTCTTCCTACATTAGTTGCTAAGAATAATGGCCTCCAGCCCCATCCTTGTTCCTGCAAAAGACATTATCTCATTCTTTTTTATGGCTGCATAGTATTCCATGCTGTATATGTACCACATTTTCCTTATCCAATCTGTCATAGATGGACATTTAGGTTGATGGCATGTCTTTGCTATTGTGAATAGTGCTGCAGTGAACATTTCACAAGGATGTGTCTTATGGTCAAATGATTTATATTCCTTTGGGTATATACCCAATAATGAGATTACTGGGACAAATAGTAGTTCTGTTTTTAGGTCTTTGAGGAATAGCCATACTGCTTTCAATAATGGCTGAACTAATTTACACTCCCACCAATAGTATATAAGTGTTCCCTTTTCTCTGAAACATCTCCAGTATCTGTTTTTTTTTTTTGACTTTTTAATGATAGCCATTCTGACTGGTGTTAGACGGTATCTCATTGTGGTTTTGATTTGCATTTCCCTAATGATCACTGATGTTGACCTTTTTTCCATATGCTGATTGGTCATATGTACATCTTCTTTGAAAAGTTATCTGCTCACGGTTTTTTGCCCACTTTTTAATGGGGTTGTTTGTTTTTCTTTTGTCAATTTGTTTAAGTTCCTTACAGATACTGGATATTAAACCTTTGTCAGATGCACAGTTTGCAAAAATTTTCTCCCATCATTCTTTAGCTTGTTCATTTACTCTGTTGAAACAGAGAAGCTATTTGGTTTCATCAGATCTCATTTGTCAATATTTGCTTTTGTTGCAATTGCTTTTGGCATCTTTCTCATTAAATCTTTGCCCATTCCTATGTTCAGGATGGTATTGTCTAGGTTGTCTTCCAGGGTTTTTATATTTTTGGGTTTTACATTTAAATCTTTAATTCAGACAAAGAAACTATTCAAAAGATAAATAAATCCAGGAATTGGCTTTTTGAAAAAAATAACCAGTAAAGAAGAGAGATGATCCAAATAAACACAATTAGAGATGACAAAGGGGACGTTATCACTGACCTCACAGAAATAAAAATAAACATCAAAAACTACTACAAACACCTCTGCACACAAAATTAGAAAACCTAGAAGAGATAGATAAATTCCTGTACACATACACCCTCCAAATTGTTTCCCTGAACAGACCGATAATGATCTCTGAAATTGAATCAGTAATAAATAGCCTACCAACCAAAAAAAAAAAAAAAAAAAAAAGCTAGTACCAGATGAATTCACAGCCAAATTCTACCAGATGTACAAAAACGAGCTGCCACTATTTCAAAACTTGAGGAGGAGGGGCTCCTTACCAACTCATTCTGAGGCAAGCATCATCCTGATACCAAAACCTGACAAAGACACAAGAAGCATACCAAAAAGTTAATCTACATGAGCAAGTAGGCTTTCTCCCCAAGATGCAAGGTTGGTTCAACATATGCAAATCAATAAATGTGATTCATCACATAAAGAGACTTAAAGACAAAAACCAAATGATTATTTTAATAGATGCAGAAAAGGCTTTCAACAGAATTCAACATCCATTCATGTCAAAAACTTTCAATAAACTAGGTATAGAAGGAACACACCTCAAAATAATAGAAGACATCTGTGACAGACCCATAGCCAACATCATACTAAATGGGCAAAAGCTGGAAGCATTCCCCTTGAAAACTGGCACAAGACAAGGACGCTCTCTCTCACTCCTGTTCAATATAGTATTGGAAATCTTGACCACAGCAATCAGACAAGAGAAAGAAATAAGTGGTATCCAAATAGGAAAAAAGGATGTCAAACTACCCCTGTTTGCAGAAAATATGACCTGATATCAAGAAAACCCCATAGTCCTAGCCAAAAGCTTCTGCAGCTGATAACAATGTCATCAAAATTTCAGGATAATAAATCAATGTACAAAACTCATTAACATTCCTATACACCACCAACAGCCAAGCTGAGAGTCAAATCAAGTCAGCCAAGGTAAGAGTCAAATCAACTGCCATTCATAATTGCCATAAAAAGAACAAAATAACTTGAAATACAGCTAATCAGGGAGGTGACAGATTTCTACAATGAGAATTACAAACCACTACTCAAACAAATCAGAGATGACACAAACAAATGGAAAAACATTCCATGTTCAAGGATAAGAATTAATATCATTAAAAAGGCCATTTTGCCCAAATGATTCAATGCTATTCCTATCAAAGTACTGATGACATTCCTCACAGAACTAGACAAAAACTATCTTAAAATTCATATGGAACAAAAAAAACGAGCCTGAACAGCCAAGGCAATCCTAAACAAAAAGAAGAAAGCCAAAGGCATCACCCGACCTGACTCAAACTATGCCACAGAACTACAGTAACCAAAACAGCATGGTACTGGTACAAACATAGACACATATACCAATGGAACAGAATAGAGAACTCATAAATATGGCCACACACCTACAACCATCTGGTCTTTGACAAAGTTGACAAAAACAAGCAGTGGGGAAAGGACTTCCTATTCAATAAATGGTGCTGGGAAAACTGGCTAGCATATGCAGAAGAGATTGAAACTGGACCCCTTCCTTACAACATATACAAAAATCAATTTTTCTGCACATCTCTGACAGCCCATTTTATCAAACAATCTCAGTACAACCCAGGAATTCTACACTCCTTCCTAATAAAATACTCAATAAAATAGGAATAGATAAAAACTTTCATAATATATCACAGCCCAAAAGCCAGGAGCATATAATGAAGAAATACCAGAAACACCCCCTTTTAAAAGCAAGAATGAGAGAAGAAAAACTATTATCACAACTACTATTTCAGATTGTATAGGATGTATTTGTTGCAATGCCATTAAGAAAGGGAAAGTATTTAGGGCATGTGAACTGAAAAATGTCCTAACTGATTTCCATTTTTTAATAATCTAAAAATCATATCATATGATGTATACCTGCACGTGCCAAAAAAATTAATGGAAAAAACAACTACAAACCATAAGATTTTAGGTACATTATTAAGGTAGTGGAATATAAAATTAATACACCAAAATCCATAGACTTTATCAAAACAACCACCAGTTAAATACTGAAAACTAGGATATTGTTTACTATAACAGCAAAAAATATAAAATGCTAAAAATATGCACAATAAAAATTTGATCTCATACAAGTAGAGATTAGAATAGTGGTTATCAGAGGCTGGGAAGAGGAGGGAGAGGGGGAATGGAGAGGATTGATCAATAAGTAGAAAGTTATAGCTAAATAAGAGAATTAAGTTCTAGTGTTTCATTGTACAGTATGGTGATTATAGTTAACAACCATTTATTGTATATTTCATAATAGCTGAAGAGAGGAATTCACATGTTGTCACCACAAAGAATAAATGTCTGAGATGATGGATATGCTAACTACTTTAACTTTGGTATCTTTTTTTGTTGGTTTTTGTTTTCATTTTTGAGTCAGAGTCTCACTCTGTCACCCAGACTGGAGTACAGTGGTGTGATCTCAGCTCACTGCAATGTCTACCTTCTGGGTTCAAGCCATTCTCATAACTTAGCTTTCTGAGTACCTGGGAGTACAGAGGCATGCCACCACACCAGGCAATTTTTTTTTTTTTTTTGTATTTTTAGTACAGACAGGGTTTCACCATGTTGGCCAGGCTGCTCTTGAAATCCTAATCTCAGGTGATCCACCAGCCTCGCCCTCCCAAAGTGCTGGGATTACAGGTGTGAGCCACCACTCAGAGCCCTAACTACCCTACTTTGATCATTACACATTGTATATATGTATTTAAAACATCACATTGTACCCATATATATGTACAATTATTACATATCAGTTAAAAATAAGATAAAACTTTTTAATAAGGAAATGTAAAATCCTCTGTTTGAAAAGGATCATTAAAACCCTTTGGAAAAAAAATACAGACTTGAACAAATGGATGAAATTTTTCTGAAGCCATTTTATGAAGAAGCAGACTCAGTATCATAAAGATATCAATTCTTTCTGTGTTAATTCACAGATTTAATCTGATTTTATTTAAATTATCAACAACTTTTTTCCTAGAGCTAATAAAATTTATTCTAAAGTCTATATGGAAAAATAGGGAAGGCAAAATAGCACAGGAAAACCATGAAATATAGAAATGGTGGGTAGGGGAAAGATGGGAGGAAAATGCACTACCTCTACCAGATACTAAAACATTATCAAGCCTCAAACATTAAAATTACATGGAATTGGCATATGAGTAGTCAAATAGACCATGAAACAAAATTGAATGTTAAGAAATAGAAAAAGTACATGTGGAAATATAATATAACATAAAAATAGAAGTTTGAATCAAGATAAAACATGGTCAGGCAGTTCTGCTAAAATGGCAAATAACCATTGTTACAAATTACCCCATTATGCAAAATCACACACACAAAAAAACAAGAGTTACAGGGTTCAACATTTAAAAACTGAAGGAGATCCAAGATGGCCAATTAGGAGCAGCTCAGGATTGCAGCTCCCTGAGCTGCAATTGTGAAAGCGCAGGGGGTGAGTGAATGCCACATTTCCAGACAGATTTTTATTGCCCACAGACCAGGAGATTCTCAGGCGGAGGAGCCTCACAGGTCAACAGCATGGCTGATTTGGCTGGTGCAGTGGTTTTGCTGGTGACCCTGTGCAATGGTTCTCCGTACAAAATACACTGGTCTGGGTGCACTTTTAAGCTGGTGATTGGAGCTCCAGGAAGGCAGAGTCAACCATTCATCTGATTAAAAAGGGGACTGAAACATGGAGCCAGGTCAGGAGATTTGCAGGCAAAAAAGCACCATGAATCACAGCCCCACTGTCTCAGCCAGCGCAATGGGTCACTGCACAGGAAATCACATAGATCCCAGAACCTTTTCAACAGGTGACTGGAATACATGGGAGAGAGTCGACCATTCAACCAAAAAAAAAAGGCTCTGAGGCAGGGAGCCAGGTGATCAGGCTTGGCTGGTCCCATGCCAACAACAACAACAAAAAAAGAGCAATTGGAAACGCTCTGGGTTGAGAGTTTCACAACAAGCACAGCTGAACCTGGGACGGTCCAGCTCTGTGGGGGACGGGCGTCCACCATTACTGTGGTATTCCACCACTAAGGAGGTAGTCCGCCATGCTGAGGCAGCCCGCAGTTGCCGAGGCAACCCAGCACTACAGAGAGACTCTGTCATTACAGAGGTGGATCACCATTGCCGAGGCAGTTCTAACTAAACCCATATGAATAGGAATGCAGAAAAGTTCACAAAGCAGCAGGTTGCAGCCCACAGCAGCTCAGCAGAGCCTCTGTAGACAGAGAGTGACTAGGCTGCAACCCTACTGGGCAGGGCAGCCCTGAAAAAAAGGCAGCAGAACAATGGAAACTCATAAATAAAGCCCTAACTCCCTGGAACCGAGCATCTGGGAAAAAAAAGGTGTTTAGGAGTTCTGCTGCAGCAGACTTAAACGTACCTGCCCAGCAGCTCTGAATAAACAATGGAACTCAAAGCTCAGCACTTGAGCTCCTATAAAGAACAGACTGTCTCCTCAAGCAGCTCCCTGACCCCCATATATCCAAAGAGTCACCTCACAAAGGAGAGATTAGACTGACATTTGGTGGGCACACTTCTGGGACAAAGATAGCAGAAGAAGAAACTGGTAGCAACCCTTACTGTTCTGCAGCTGCTGCAGGTGATCCCCAGGCAAGCAGGGCCTGGAGTGGACCTCAGCAGTCCAACAGCAGAGGGGCCAGACTGTTAGAAGGAGAACTAAGAAACAGAAATAACTTTATCATCAACAATTTGGACATCCACTCAGAGACCCAATCTTAAAATCAGCAACTACACAGATGACAGGTGTATAAATACACAAAGATGGGAAAACCCCAGCACAAAGAAGATGAAAACACCCGAAACCAGAACACCTCTCCTCCTCACCAGCAAGAAAACAGGGCTGGATGGAGAATGAGTGTGATGAAATGACAGAATCAGGCTTCAGAAGGTGGATAATAAGAGACTTCTGTGAGCTAAAAGTACATGTTCTAACCCAATGAAAAGAAACTAAGAACCTTGAAAAAAGATGTGATGAAATGCTAACAAGAATGGACAACTTAGAGAGGAATATCAGTGAATTGATGGAGGTGAAAAACATAACACGAGAACTTCATGAAGCATGCACAAGTTTCAGCAGCTGAATTGACCAAACAGAAGAAAGGATATCAGATGTTGAATATCAATTCAATAAAATAAAACAAGAAGGTAAGTTTAGAGAAAAAAGGGTAAAAAGAAATGAACAAAGTCTCCAAGAAATATGGGACTATGTGAAAAGACCTAATCTACATTAATAGGTGTACCTGAATGTGATGAAGAGAATGAATCCAAGCTGGAAAATACCCTTCAGAATATGATCCAGGAAAACTTCCCCAACCTAGCAAGGTAGGCCAATATTCAAGTCCAGGAAATACAGAGAACACCGCAAAGATATTCCACAAGAAGAGCAACCCCAAGGCACATAATCATCAGATTCACCAGGGCTGAAATGAAGGACAAAATGCTAAGGGCAGCCAGAGAGAAAGTCGGGTGACCCAAAAAGGGAAGCCCATCAGATTCACAGCAGATCTCTCAGCAGAAACCCTACAAACCAGAAGAAAGTGAGGACCAATATTCAACATTCTTAAAGAAAAGAAATTTCAACCCAGAATTTCATATCCAGCCAAACTAAGATTCATACGTGAAGGAAAAATAAAATCCTTTGTGAACAAGCAAGTACTCAGAGATTTCATCACCACCAGGCCAGCTTTACAAGAGTTCCTGAAAGAGGCACTACACATAGAAAGGAACAACCAGTACCAGCCACTCCAAAAACATACCAAATGGTAAAGAGCACCAACACAATGAAGAATCTGCATCAACTAATGGGCAAAACAGCCAGCTAGCATCAAAATGGCAGTATCAAATTCTCACATAACAACATTAACCCTAAATGTACATGGATTAAATGCCCCAATCAAAAGACACAGACTGGCAAATTGGATAAAACACCAAAACCCATCAGTGTGCTGTATCCAGGAAACCCATCTCACATGCAAGGATATACAAAGGCTCAAAATAAAGGGATGGAGGAAGATTTACCAAGCAAATGGAGAGCAAAAAGCAGGAGTTGCAATTCTTGTCTCTGATAAAATAAACTTTAAAGCAACAAAGATCAAAAGAGACAAAGAAGATCATTACATAATGGTAAAAAGATCAATGCAACAAGAAGAGCTAATGATCCTAAATATATACACACACAATACAGGAGCACCCAGATACATAAAGCAAGTTTTTAATGACTTACAAAGAGAGTTAGACTCCCACACAATAATAGTGGGAGACTTTAACACCCCATTGTCAATATTAGACAGATCTACCAGACAGAAAATTAACAAGGATATCCAGGACTTGAACTCAGATCTGAAACAAGCAAACCTAATAGACATTTACAGAACTCTCCACCCAAATCCACAGAATATACCTTCTTCTCAGAGCTGCATCACACCTACTCTAAAATTGACCATGTAATTGGAAGTAAATCATTCCTCAGCAAATGCATAAGAATGAAAATCATAACAGTCTCTCAGACCACAGTGCAATCAAGTTAGAACTCAAAACTCAGAAACTAACTCAGAACGGCACAACTTCATGGAAACTGAACAACGGGCTCTTGAATGTTGACTGGATAAACAATGAAATAAAGGCAGAAATAAAGATGTTCTTCATAACCAACAACAATGAAGACACAACATACCAGAATCTCTGGGACACATTTAAAGCAGTCTCTAGAGGAAAATATATAGCAATAAGTGCCCACATAAGAAGCAAGGAGAGATCTAAAATTCACATCCTATCGTCAAAATTGAAAGAGCTAGAGGAGCAAAATCAAAAAAATGCAAAACCTAGCAGAAGACAAGAAATAACTAAGATGAGAGCAGAACTGAAGGAGACAGAGACAAAAAAAAAAAAAAAAACCTTCAAAAAATCAATAAATTCAGGAGCTGGTTTTTCAAAAAGATCAACAAAATAGACAGACCACTAGCCAGATTAATAAAAAAGAAAAGAGAGAATAACCAAATACATGCAACAAAAAAAGATAAAGGGAATATCACCACAAATTCCACAGGAATTCAAACCATCATCAGAGATTATTACAAACAACTCTATGCACATAAACTAGTAAACCTGAAAGAAACTGATACATTTCCTCACACCTGTAATCCCAGCACTTTTGGAGGCCGAGGCGGGTGAATCACGAGGTCAAGAGATCGAGACCATCCTGGTCAACATGGTGAAACCCCATTTCTACTAAAAATACAAAAAATTAGCTGGGCATGGTGGCACACACCTGTAATCCCAGCTACTCAGGAGGCTGAGGGAGGAGAATTGCCTGAACCCAGGAGGCAGAAGTTGCAGTGAGCCGAGATCGCACCATTGCACTCCAGCCTGGGTAACAAGAGCAAAACTCCATCTCAAAAAAAAAAAAAAAAAAAGAAACTGATAAATTCCTGGACACTTGCCTCCTCCCAAGCCTAAACCAGGAAGAAGTCAAAACCCTGAATAAACCAGTAACAAGATCTGAAGCTGAGGTAGCAATTAAGAGCCTACCACATAAAAAAAGCCCAGGTCCAGATGGGTTTACAGCCGAATTCTACCAGACATACAAAGAGGAGCTGGTACCATTCCTTTTGAAACTATTCCAAATAATCCAAAAAGAGGGAATCCTTCCCAAATCATTTTATGAGACCAACATCTTCCTGATACCAAAACCAGGCAGAGACTCAACAAGAAAAGAAAACTTAAGGTCAATATCCATGATGAACATAGATGCAAAAATCTTCAATAAAATACTGGCAAGCCGATTGCAATGGCATATCAAAAAGCTTACCCACCATGATCAAGTAGGATTCATCCCGAAGATGCAAGGCTGGTTCAACATATGCAAGTCTATAAACGTAATTCACCACATAAACAGAACCAAAAACAAAAACCATATGATTATCTCAATTGATGCAGAGTAGGCCTTTAACAAAATTCAACAGCCCTTTATGCTAAAAACCCTCAATATACTAGGTATTGATGGAATGCATCTCAATATAATAAAAGCTATTTCCAACGAACCAACAGCCAATATCATACTAAATGGGCAAAAACTGAAAGCATTCCCTTTGAAATCTGGCACTAGACAAGGATGCCCTCTCTCACCACTCCTATTCAATACAGTACTGGAAGTTCTAGGCAGAGCAATCAGGCAAGAAAAAGAAATAAAGGCTATTCGAATAGGAAAGGAGGAAGCCAAATTGTCTCTATTTGCAATGACATGATTGTATATCTAGAAGACGCCATCATCTCAGCCCAAAATCTCCTGAAACTGATAAGCAACTTCAGCAAAGTCTCAGGATACAAAATCAATGTGCAAAAATCACAGCATTCCTATACACCGATAACAGACTTAAAGAGAGCCAAATCAAGATCATACTGCCATTCACAACTGCTACAAAAAAATGAAATACTGAGAAATACAACTAACAAGGAAAGTAAAGGACCTCTTCAAGGAGAACTACAAACTACTGCTCAACAAATTAAGAGAGGACACAAACAGATGGAGAAACATTCCATGTTCATGGTTAGGAAGAATCAATATTGTGAAAATGGCCACGCTGCCCAAAGTAATTTACAGATTCAATGCTATCCCCATCAAGCTACCAATGACCTTCTTCACAGAACTGGAAAAAACCACCTTAAACTTCATATGGAACCAAACGACAGCCCACATAGCCAACTCAATTCTAAGCAAAAAGAACAAAGCAGGAGGCATCGAACTACTGCACTTCAAACCATACTACAAGGCTACAGTAATCAAAACAGCATGGTACTGGTACCAAAACAGAGATATAGACCAATGGAACAAAACAGAGGCCAAGGAGGCAACACAACATATCTACAACCATCTGATCTTTGACAAACCTGACGAAACAAGCAATGGGTAAAGGACTCCCTGTTTAATAAATGGTGTTGGGAAAACTGGCTAGCCATGTGCAGAAAGCAGAAACTGGACCCCTTCCTGACAACTTACACTAAAATTAACTCCAGATGGATTAAAGACTTAAACTTAAGACCTAACACCATAAAAACCCTACAAGAAAACCTAGGCAAAACCATTCAGAACACAGGCATAGGCAAGGACTTCATGACCAAAACACCAAAAGCATTGGCAACAAAGGCCAAAATAGACAAATGGGACCTAATCAAACTCCACAGCTTCTGCACGGCAAAAGAAACAGTCATTAGAGTGAATTGGCAACCAGCAGAATGGGAAAAAATTTTTGCAGTCTACCCATCTGACAAAGGCTGATATCCAGAATTTACAAAGAACTAAAACAGATTTACAAGAAAAAACAAACAAGCCCATTCAAAAGTGGGCAAAGGATATGAACAGATACTTTACAAAAGAAGATATACATGAGGCCAACAAACATATGAAAAAATGTTCATCATCACTGGTCATTAGAGAAATGCAAATCAAAACTACATTGAGATACCATCTCACACCAGTTAGAATGGCAATCATTAAAAAATCTGGAGACAACAGATGCTGGAGAGGATGTGGAGAAGTAGGAACACTTTTACACTGTTGGTGGGAGTGTAAATTAGTTCAACCATTGTGGAAGACAGTGTGGCGATTCCTCAAGGACCTAGAAATAGAAATTCCATTTGACCCAGCAATCCCATTACTGGCTATATATCCAAAGGATTATAAATCTTTTTATTATAAGGACACACGCACACAAATTTTCATTACAGCACAGTTTACGATAGCAAAGACCTGGAACCAACCCAAATCCCCATCGATGATAGACTGGACAGGGAAAATGTGGCACATATACACTATGGAATACTATGCACCCATCAAAAACAATGAGTTCATGTCCTTGGTAGGGACATGGATGAACCTGGAAACCATCATTCTCAGCAAACTGACGCAAGAACAGAAAATCAAACACCGCATGTTCTCACTCATAGGTCGGTGTTGAACAATGAGAACACATGGACACAGGGAGGGGAGCACTACACACTGGGGTCTGTTGGGGGAAAACAGGGGAGGGAGAGCAGGGGGTGGTGAGTTGGGGAGAGATAGCATAGGGAGAAAAGCCAGATATAGGTGAAGGGGAGGAAGGCAGCAAATGACACTGCCATGTGTATACCTATGCAACTATCTTGCATGTTCTTCACATGTACCCCAAAACCTGAAATGAAAAATAAAATAAAATAAAAAATTTAAAAAAAGAAAAACATTAAAAAACTTCATCAGTGACTTTTTTTTTTTTTTACAGGTTCTTGCTCTGCCACCCAGGCTAGAGTACAATGGCATGCTCACAGCTCACTGCAGCCTCAACCTGGGCTCAAGCAATCCTCTCACCTCAACTTCCCTGGTAGCTAGAACTATAGGGATGCACCACCACACCTGGCTAATTTTTATATTTTTTGTACAAAAACTAAATTTTGTACAAAATTACGGATTTCACCATGTTGCCCAGGCTGGGACATCTTTTTTAAGATAGGAATTTAATAAAAGCATAATATAGTTTTATACATGTTAAATAGCAAACAAATACATATATACTGTTTTTTAAATGGCACTTAATCTTTAAAAAGACCTGAAGTTTGCTTCTGGAAGTGTATATAGGAAAGGTTGCAGCTTGTGAGTTACTGGGAAGTGATACAAGGAGGATTCTCACAGTTTGTGATGTTTCACAGCTTTAAATCCTTTTGATGCAGGGAAGGCAAGGGTCAAAATTGGGGCTTAGCCCAGGAGGTTCTTGGTCACCCAAGAAAGAATTCAAGTGTGAACCAGCAGCAGAAGAAAACAGCTTTACTGAGGCAGTAGCATTACAGCTACCTGACTGCTCCTGCAGAGCAGGGCTACTCCATAGGCAGTGGACAGAGAGTAACAGCTCAAGGACAGTTCTGCAGTCGTATTTATACCCACTTTCAATTACATGTAAATTAAGGAGCAGGTTATTCAGAAATTTCTAGAAAAGGGGTTGTAACTTCCAGGTTGCTGCTATGGAAAGGGCAGTAACTTTCAGATGTTGCTATGGCAATGATAAACTGTCATGGGGCTGGTGGGTATATTTTATAGAGAGGTACTTTTGGTGCCTCTTCCTTTCTTCAGCTAGTCTTCAATTTGGTCTGGAGTCGAGTCCTACCTCCTACTTCACCGGGGCTTGTTTTTTGGCCTTTAAGATGTAGATCCTTCAAGGGATGCATGTTTAATATTTCCCATTTCCTCAAAACTATAGTTTGATACAATATATAGCCTACATCTTCAATTCACTTGTGTTTCACTGCTGGAAATTCTTTTTTAATTATTTATTTTTTTATTTTAGAGATAGTGTCTTGCTCTGTTGCCCAGGCTGGAGTGCAATGCTGCAATCAGAGTTCACTGCAGCCTCAAACTCCTGGGATGAAACCATCCTCTGCCTCACCCTCCCAACTGCGGGATTACAGGCATGAGCCACCACACCTATCTGGAAATTCTTCTGTGGCTTTTTTGTACACAAAAAAAGCCTGACAGCTGAAGATTTTGAAAACTATAGTGATGTTTAAAATTGCCAAACCATCACCTCTAAATTAAAAAAAAAAAACACATTATTCAGGATTTGGCAATGTCTATTTAAGATCTTTGTATATAGATTCCTCTTTCTCTTTGAAAGAAACTGTTCTTAACACACTTTAGTCTTCAACCTATATTCCACAATTTTTCCATTTCTTCTATTTCTTGAGACCTTTTCTTGTTGACTTAATGCATTTGCACTTGTTCCAGCCACAGATGTTTCTTTTATTTTGTGGAGTTTCTGACTGTCTACAATGTGAACTTCTTTATATCTTTTACCTAAGAGATATTGTTACCAAAATACCAGGCCTTTGGTCCAGGTCCAGTTATTTGCCACACAGAAGACCAATCACTGAGATGAGCATTGCCAGAGAAGACTTTAATCAAGAGCTATCGCTGAGGAGATGGGTGATCAGTTTCAAATCTATCTTTCTGACCAACTAAAAGTAGGGGTTTATATAGCAGGGAAGAAATGTAATCATGTGTGGGAAAACAGTAATTTAGGGAGGGTAAGGAAGAAAAGTTGGTCAACAGGAAGTAGATACATGGTTAGGCAGTCATGATTGGTGAAGAGTCTGGTGTCTTATTTTTCAAACGCAATGATCTGGTAAGTTTCAGTTCCTGGATACTATCTGGGACTACTGAGAGTTCATATCCTGAGAAAGGAACTCAGGTAAGACAATTATAAGTTTCTCAAGTTCTAACACTGGGATGCTTAGTTTCTATGTTTTTTTCAACGATCCCTAAATATCAGCTCTATGGAATAATTGGGCTGGTTTCAATATCACATATTTTCTCATTTCCCTTAAAACTTTTACTATATCATGGCTTTACCCAATATTTACAGTTTTTCTCTTTCATGCACTGCTTAGCATTTTGAACCAGCCTTCTTAGGCATGTTTGGGAAGTTAAATCAGTGTTGTCGCTGCTGTTGTTTAACATAGAAAAGTTTACAAATGTGTAAAATAATAGCAAAATACAACCTTATCAGATAAGATATGCAGTGAACTGAGGTAGATGTCTGAGGACTGTGTGTGTGTGTGTGTGTGTGTGTGTGTGTGTGTGTCTGTGTGTGTGTTTTGTACTCCTCCATAGGATAACACAGTTAAGCTGGGTGCAGTTTTTTGTGTGAGTTTTCTTATGCACAATTTTATGTTTCCAACATAAAATTGTGCATAAGAAAATGCAAATTTAGTGTTATGATCAAACTATTCCCTAATATATGAATTGCATTGGAACAACTTCTGTTTTCAAAACAAGTGTAATAGCAAAACTGACTGCACTTTCTAAATGTGGAAAAAGATAAAATTGATTCCACAAAAATAACCTCCAAATGGATCAAAGATCTGAAGGTAAAAAATAAAACAAGTACAAGAAGAAGACAAGTACAAGACTAGAATTTCTATATAGCTTACGAGTGGAGAAAGTTTTCTAACCCCAAGCACAAAACCCAGAAACAATGAAAGATTTACAAAGTTGACTATATCAAAAACTGTTTAAATCATGACGAAAAAATAAAATAAATGCAAAGTCAATGAAAAAAATAACAAGTAGGAATAAAAGCTTGCAGCTTTTCACTAGCAAAGGGCTTAACTACTTTTTAGATAAAGACCTGATGATCAATAAGTATGATGACAGCATCTATTGGTAAGGCTTTGAGGAAAAAAATTGCTGATAAGTGGTTCAACAGAGGATGGAATGTTTCTCCATCTGTTTGTGTCCTCTGCCAAAATGTTACATCAGGAATATCGATCTAAAGTGCTTTTGCTTTTTGATGATGCACCTTCCTCCCCATCTTATGTATCCAATATTTTCTTTCCACTTCTATAACAAAAGTCTCCTCTACTAATTGGCAAGTGAAGCTGGCTATATTATCCCTGACAAGATAATTTGCATTTTAATAAGACACAAAATCTATTCTACTAGGCATTAGAGCAATATTAATTATCATATGTCATATAATGATTCTGTACCACATAATGAGCTTGATTTGAATCAAGCTGAAGAGCCGTAACAGCCCACCCTTCTAGAGAAACTGAAAAACACTGAGATACAAAAGACCTATAAAGAGACTTAGACTCCTACACAATAATAGTGGGCAACTTCAACATCAATATTAGATAGATCAACGAGACAGAAAATTAATGATATCCAGGACTTGAACTCAGATCTGGAACAAGTAAACTTAATAAACATTTATAGAACTCTCCACTTTAAATACACAAAATATACATTCTTATCAGTACCACATCACACCTACTCACAGGTTTAAATGAAATATTGGTTGGCCATTATTAAGCACAATTATTGGCATAAAAGAGGTTTTCAATACCCATTTTTAGAATAAAGCAACACTCCCATTCTCTCTCCCTCTTCCTCTTTCTTCCTCTCCTTCATTCCTTTTTCTTTCTCTCTTTCTTTAAAAAAACAAAAATACAAAAATTAGCCAGGCATGGTGGTGTATGCTGGTAGATCCAGCTACTCAGGAGGCTGAGGTGAGAGGATCACCTGAGCCTGAGGAGGGTGAGGCCACAGTGAGTCATCATTGCATCACTGCCCTCCAGCCTGGGTGGCAAAGTAAGACTATGTCTCAGAATATATTTAAAAAAAGAGAAATTGAAAAATATTTTCTATACCCTAATTTTCCTTCCTCTCCAATAGGCAAGTTTATGGACTGGAAACTTTCTGATCACTCCAGAAGTCATCTGCAAAGTAGGGAGAGAACTGAACTGAAATACATCTTCCAAATATATGCAACAATAACAAAAATGAAAAAAATCTATTAACATAATTAAATGTTTTTTCTTCTTTAATCTGCTATAGTAATGACTTATGTGAATAGATTTCCTAGGGTTAAACTATCTTTCAGCCTTGAAATCCAAGCACTACTTGTTTATGGTTTATTTCTAACTTAATCCATTCTTTTTTTTTTTTTTTTCAAATATTCAGGGAACTTTATTTTTAAAGAATAAATCAAGTGAGACACAGCTTTTGTTTACCCAAACATGCATAATCCAACCTGAATATAAAATGCACTTAATTGGTAAATTACACATGAAATACAAAGGGAATGCAATTTTACATACGTAAAATGATTGCCAGCTTTAGCAATTAAACAGTCAAATGTATCAGAACATTATACATTAAAAAACAAAAACGACAACTTAAAGCCAATTATCTACAAAAAAAAAACAAGGAAAATTCTGATATGGAATGGTTTGACTGAAAGCAAAGAATAAGGCACCTGCTATGAATTTAGCGCAACCATAAAATAGAAATAGTTAACCAAGATACTTGTTTCAAAAAGGGAAACAAGTACAAAGATTGATTAACTGGGTGAGAAAGGCAGTAACAATTTAGTTAAAAACCTGCTGGCCCAAGGTCAGTTGATTCATTTCTTACTCCAGAAAGTCCTTAACCACTCCGCTCCCTTACTGTTCTCCTTGTTTGAGGGTATCAGAAGCCCTCTATGAGGTTCACACTGTGTATAGACTAGGTAGCAGATTTCCCTTCTGTTCCTCTTAAAACACCTTATTTTAAAGAATTATTTTAAAGGCAATTAACAAAGCAAACACAAGCAGCTTTCTTTCCAATGCATTAATACATAGACACTGCTCAGGTTTTTTTCCACCAAGTTATGGCTAAGTATACAAAGAGCCAATACTTGCAGTTTTCAACAGTACTAGAAAACCCAAATCTTGCCCTATCACCCACACCCTTACCATTAGTAAAAGGTAAATTTGATCAATCATAACCTAGAAAATCATATAACAAAGGGAAGACTAAAGACTGATCCTTATCCGTAAATCCATTCAATTAAAGATGCCACTTTAGGCTGATGTGTCTAGTACCCTAAAGGCATTTCGATCATTAATCTAGAAAAAGCATTTCCAAAGTAAGTATAACTTTGTAGTTGATGTGCCTTTTTTTGCTATTAAAAGTGCTACTTAACATGCTAAAATAAAATATCTTATGGCACATTGGCCTCAACAGCATGTTCTGACGAGGCATTCATTTTTAGTAGTATTTTTCCCTAAAATTTTGTTTGGCATAGTAAATCCCTTGGATATACTAAAATTATTCTGGTGAAATCAAGGTAACATAAACAAACCTTCCCTGACTGACTTCTCTCCACCACGGTAGCTTTTAGTGAAACCACAGTAACTGATTAAGTTAGAAAATGATCAATTTTTTTTTTCAATGGCATCTTGGGTTACTATACTTGCTCATGTAAGATCCATGGTAGTGTAATGGAAACAATATTGGTAAAATAGATGTTGTAGCTAAAGCATCTCCTTTTATATTAGACATTTAGAAGCTTTTAAAAATATTTAGATGCTAAAGGTTGTGGTAAAACTAGGCTGTGTAGTTGTTCCATTTATAAGCACCTTATTACAGGACAGTTACATGACCCTGTAAGGAAGTGTGCTTTCAGGTCAAGAGAGTAATAAAGTGCCTAGCTATATAAAAACCACAAGACTTCAAACTGTAATTTAAGCTAGCTGCATTTATACATTAGGGTTAACAAAATCTAGACCCTGTGTATGCAGACTTAGCCTAATTGTCCCTTCTGTGTTAATAACCACATTTAAAAAACTTACTCTTTATTGACTGAATAAGTAGGGTCCACTACTTTATCTTAATCAAATTTTATTGCTTTATTCATGTGGTGTTTTTTGCAAGGCACTGTGGTATGGACTAGAAAACTTGGAATGACTCATGAAGAAACCTTGGAATGACACATGAAGCATGATAGGAAAGTCATTCTGAGGCAGGATGCTTTACTGAATTGTTTTCAACCAGGGTATCAAACATCAGGAATGAGTTCAAGTTAAAATTCACAGGAGAATGGAAACATCTTAAGGTCAGTCACTTCACATGCCCATCCTGATACTTAGAATAATCTGGAAAATTGCAGAGCCACAAACAACAAAAATGAAGAGAGCCAATAACCAGGGTCCTACAGACGCCTTCTCTTCGGGGGCATTTCTCGAGGTCTTGGCGACGTTGCCGCGCTGGGTGATGTTCTTACTGTGCTTCTCGTTGGCCATACGGATCCTCTGCTTGGCGACCATCTTCGCGGCGCCACCACCTGCCCCGGCCACGCCTCGGACTAGCTCGCTCGCCTGCCTCCTCTCGAGCCGCTGCGAGGCTCCGCTCCTAGGTGCTCGCCGCGCTGCTGGAGCGCCGACTTTCTCAGGCCAGGCGCTAGCTACGGCCGCTGGGCCTGGGCGCGGCAAACGCGGAGGCTGAGCACTAGCTGGGCACCGGCCGCCTACTGACTGGCCGAGGGAGGCGGGTGCGCGGGAGGAAGAGAACTGACCGCCTGGCCGTTCTCACGCCGCCGTTGCCGCCGCCTTGGCCGCCGCCGGGAGCGCGGAGTGAAAGAGGAAGGAAACGCAACGCAACAACCGGACCACTTAATCCATTCTTAAATTTAATTCGCTAATATTTTATTTAGATATTTATATCTATTTATGTATATTTTTGTTTGAACTATTCTTACTAGTATTCAGTATTAAGGTTGCCTTTAAAAAATTAATTGTGGCCATTTTCCATATTTTTTAGTCTGAAATAGGCAGTAATAGAGGAATTATATGTTCTTTGAAAGTTAGGTTTAATTCAGGTATAAAACAATCAGGCATAAAACCATAACAGTTGATGGGTATCCTTAAGAACCTTTCCTACTTCTTAGACAGTAATCAGTGTAAACATGTCTGACTCCTCTTGGGTCATTTCATTTGCTTAATCAGTGGTTACTTAATTTACTGATTTTAAAAATAAAACCATTTCCATTTTTATTGCCCCAATTAGTTGGCACCTGTAGTCTTTGCTACTTGGGAAGCTTAGGTGGCGTGATAGCTTGAGCCCACAAGTTTAAGGTTGCAGTGAGCTACGATCATGCAATTGCACTCCAGCCTGGGTGACAGAGAGAGACCCTGTCTCTTTAAAGTAAAAAATAAAAACTATAAGCAAATGGGAACTCAACAATTAAAACAACTCCCCAGAATCCTATGAACCTTTGTTTCTAATTTCAAATATATACAAAATCAGTAAAGAGTATAGTGAACTCCCATTTATCTATTACCCAACCTCAACAAGTATCAATTTCGGTCACTTATATTCATTTAACTTCTACTCAATCCTCCCCATCCCATATTATTTTGAAGCAAATCACAAATACCATATCATTTCATCATAAATATTTGTATTCCCTATTTAATAAGGAATCTCTTTTAACATAATCACAATACTGTATTTGTATTTTCCTAGCAGCTAATAATGTTGAGTAGCCTTTTATGTGCTTACAGGTCATTTGCACAACTTCTTTGTATAAATGTCTTTGGCCATTTTTAACAATTGGGTTACTTGTTTTGTTATTGAATTGTAAGAGTTACTAAATATATTCTGGATTGTTGAGAAATGTTAAGTTTATGAAAACTGAGAAATGCTGAGTATATTATAAAAGATATTGTTTGCTGGGAAGAAGGATGGCAAAGAAAACCTAGACAGCCCACCCCCCAACCCCCGCCAAGTAGATAACTACTTGGGGCATTCCAAAGTGGCAGGACAATGTATAAATATTATACACTAGTTAAAACAATTCTTTAACATAGCTGACCTTGTCCTGGTGGCTCCCTTGTGGAGCATACTTTTTAGCTTGTTTGTAATCAGTGGTAAACGGGCAACAGCTGCCTCCTTGGTGTAGTTTTTGTGTTATGAGAAAATACAGATCACCTGTTTGTTAATAATAATCACCAGTTCAGAGAGAATAACTATATGGATCAGAATCCACCTGGGGCCTTCAGCCTGGAATGCTGTCAGCCCCCGAGGCTCTCAGCTCAGAAGGCAATTGGTGTCCCAAATAGACCCACTTTGCTATTCTTTCTGGGTGTCTGCCTCTCAGTTCCTTCAGCGCTGCCTGGATGAGGGTCTCTACAGCTGAGCTGATGCTTGGCACTGGACACTAGACCCTTATCATATACATGTTTTTCAAATATTTTCTTCCTTTCAGTGTGTTGTCAGATCACTTTCTTGATAGTGTTCTTTTTTGTTGAGATGGAGCCTCGCTCTGTCACCTGGGTTGGAGTGAAATGGTGCAAACTTGGCTCACTGCAACCTCTGCCTACCAGGTTCAGATGATTCTCCTGTCAGCCTTCTGAGCAGCTGAGATTATAGGCACCCACCACCACACCCAACTAATTTTTGCATTTTTGTTAGAGACGGAGTTTCCCAATGTTGGCCAGGCTGGTCTCGAACTCCTGACCTCAGGTGGTCCACCCACCTCAGCCTCCCAAAATGCTGGGATTACAGTTATGAGCCACTTTACCCAGCCTCTTGACAGTGTTCTTATAAAAACAAAACTGTTTAATTCTGATGAAGTCTGTTTTATTTCTTCTTTGGTTGTTTCTATCTTTGGTATTATATCTAAATAGCTAAGAGACCATTGCCTAATCCAACATCATATTTACACCTATAGTTTTGTCTTAGATAAATAAATATTTTATGTCATTGATTCATTCTGACTTAATTTTTCTATGTAGTTTGAATAGAGGCCCAACTTCATTCTTTTGCATGTGGATATCCAGCTGTCCTAAAACCATTTGTTGCAAACACTTCTCTCCCACTAAATTGTTTTGGCTTCTTTGTTGAAAATCAATTGACCATAAACGTATGGATTTGTTTCTGGACTCTAAGATCTATTGAGATATACTGATACATTTGTCTGTTTCTAAGCCAGTACTACAGAGTCTTGATGATGCAATGGGCTCAGATGCATTCTATGCATGCAGTGAGTTTGCGCTGCACTTGAGGAACAGTGAGCATAGAGAATCCACTCCTTCTAGAGAAGCAGTAATGAAGCCTGCTGTTGTCTAAAAAATGACCCAGGTCAGGGCCTTGCAGCTTTGACACACCCAGAAGACATGTAGGAATACAGGAGATACATGAAGAGCTCTCTTCTGACAGAGGGAAGGGTCTTTACTCCGAGTTGGAAAAAACAGATCTGTGTTAGAACAAATGTTTACAGAAAAGACACATAACTTTGACTAATACATCATTTCCTGTGCTAAAAAAAATAAGAGCCCAGGAAGAAGAAAAAAATCAGGCTAAGAAGAGTAACTGATGAAAGAAGACTCCTGAGAAAAAGGGTTACAGAACACAAAGCTCCAGTGGAAGAATTGAAAGACTGTTGATATTAAACAGAGGAAAAAAAAAAAAAGATGGTGGGGGCAACAGTTTTTTTTTAAGACAAGACATACAAGAGAATAAACGTGTATGATGATGAGATTGTTGATGCTATTTTTATTTCACATACTATCCCATTTTTTGGAAAGCAATGTATTATTTTTATAATATAAAAAATGGTAACTATTGTATATTTTTTAAATTCAGAAAAGCATTTAAATTACAAAATTTAAGAACTTAAAAATTATAATTGATAAGAATTCTTATTGCTTTCTTTGAAAGGTATATTTTAAAGTTTTATTCCTCACATGACTTAAAAGCCAAGCCTGGCTAGCCTGACATGTAAAGAGCTTGGAAGTCACCACTGCATTCTAACAACAAGTAAAAGGCTGAGAAAACTGAAAAATCAACAATTCTTCTTAAAGTCATAAGAGACAAGAGGTCAGAGGGCAAACCACTGCCCCCAAAATTGAGTCACAATGTCCCAAACCAGAAAACATCAAGCAGACACTTTTATGGGAACCAATGTGGTGATAGGAAAACTTAAACCTTAATTGTAAATTGCTGGAAGTTCAGTCTGGACATGTCTGAAAGTTTAAAACTCATTAAAATTCAGAATTTCTGCTCTGCAAAAGAGAATGAAAAGATAAGCCACAACTGGGAGAAAAATTTGCAAACAATATATTTCATAGAGGACTGTTATATAAAATATACAGTTAAGAAATTGGCAAAAGGCCTTAACAGACACATCATCAAAGAAAATACGCAGATGGCAAATAAGCATTTGAAAAGATGCTCCACATCATATGTCAATAAGGAAATCCAAATTAAAACAAGATACTACTACACACCTATGAGAATGGCCAAAATCCAGAACACTAACAACACCAAATGCTAGCAAGAATGTGGAAAAACAGGAACTCTCATTCATTGCTGATGAGAATGCAAAATGACATAGCCGCTTTCTGGATGACAGTTTGACAATTTCTTGCAAAACTAAACATACTGTTGTCATAAGATTCAGCAATTGCACTCTTGGTATTTACTCAAAGGAGTTGAAAATGTATGTCCACACAAAAGCCTGCACAGGGATATGAACAGCAACTTTGTTCATAATTGCCAAAATATAAATGCTACCAAAATATCCTTTTGTAGATGAATGGAGAAATAAACTATAGTGCATCCAGACAATGGGGTATTATTTACTGCTTAAAGGAAATATCAAGCCATGAAAAGACATTGAAGAAACTTAAATGTATATTACTAAGGGAGAGAAGGCATTCCATAAAAGAAACATACTGTATGATTCCAACTACATGACATTCTGAAAAGACAAACCGATGGAGATTGTAGAAAGGTCAGTGGTTCCCAGGGATTAGGAGGAAGGAGAGATTAGTAGGGAGGAATGAGAAGGCAGAGAACAGAGGATGTTTAGGACAATTAAACTACCCTGTATGATACTATAATGGTAGACATATGTCATTATACATTTGTTCAAACCTATAGAATGTACAACACCAACAGTGAACTCTAGTGGGCTTTGGGTAGTAATGGTATGTCAATGCAGGTTCATCAGTTGTAACAAATGTACCACTCTGGGAGGGGATGTTGACAATGGGGGAGGATCTGAATGTGTGGGAACAGAAGAAATATGAGAAATCTCTGTACCTTCCACTTGCTATAAACCTAAGACTGCTTTAAAATAAAGTCTATTTTCAAAAAATTCCTATGAAATATGAAACAATACAATTTTTATAGATCATTAGATCATAAAGTCTAACGTTTTAAGTTTAAATCATATTACTATATAATAATAAGACTCATAAGTATTTCTCAGGACAAAATTTGTCTTAGATTCTAAGCATTGATTTTTATCCCTCAGTTTTTTCTATCTTGAGCTTTAGCTGATCACTATATCAATTCTAAATGTTACATATAAATTTATCAATTGAGAAATGTCAAAAGGCCAAATTGCCCGAAATCTCAACCCTTCTGATATACCAAGATGGCTGAGATTCCTACCATGAGAGTCATTCCCATCTTTTAAGTTATTATGTCTGCAGAAAGCCTGTACTAAACTACAAATGTACTGGGGGAAGGTGGGGCTCATGAAGGCAGGAGTACTCAACAGCACAGTGAAAACAACGTGGACCTTGGAGTCTCACACACCAGAGTTTGAGTGTTGATTGAGCCACTTACCACTTAACTGTGTGACCTTAAGAAGTTGCTTAACATATCTACATCTCAGGTTCCTTACCTACAAATATGATTCTAATTCTCAAAGTATTCTTTTAAAGACTATTTGTGGGAGGAGGACTCAAGATGGCACTGTGAGAACAACCCAGGATTGGAGCTCTCGTTGAATCCGTGGAGAGGTGAGTCGGAGCTGCATTTCCAGACTGATCTTTGTTGCCCACAGAACGGGGAAATCCCCAAGTATAAAGGAGACGCGGGACGCCAGGCAGTACCTCTGCCTGGCGAAGCCAGCAGCCGGGGTGGCAACGGCCGGCCCCACCCAGCACTCTCCACAGGGCACGCTTGTCCGAGTGCCCTGTTGAACCGGCAACCTGAGACTTGAGAGGGCTGGACTTGAGACTGAACGAGACTTGGACAGTGGGCCAGCCCAGGGGATTGCAGGGACAGAGCGTTTGGGCTAGCCCAGTGGGACGAACAAAACTACGATTTCAAACGATCCCGAGCAGACGGTCCAAGACGCTCTATGGGGGAGGGTCGGCCACCATTACCAAGGCAACCCGCCCCAACTGAGATACACGCCCACTGCTGACGCAGCCAGCCGTTGTCGAGGCAACCCATCCCTACTGAGATACACGCCCACTGCTGACGCAGCCTGCCATTGCCAAGGCAACCCGCTACAACAGAGAGACTCCGCTGCAGGGCGTGGCGGAGACCACAGCAGAACAGCAGAGCCTGCAGCAATAGGGCAAACCACACAACAGCAGGGCGGAGCCTCGGCAGGCAAACAGTAGCAAGTCTGCCTCCTAGATAAGCAGGACACCTCAACGGACATCCAAATTTAAAGCCCGAACCCCCCAACACAGAGCATTTGAGAAAAAAAAAGGGGTTTTTTTTAATGAGCTCTGTTGCAGCAGAATCAAACATAGCAGCCTAACAGCCTTGAATGAACAACAGAGCTCACAGCTCAGCAATTGAGCTCCTATAAAGTACAGACTGTCTCCTCAAGCAGCTCCCTGACCCCTCTATATCCAAAAGACTGACATTTGGCAGGCACCATCCTGGGACAAAGATAGCAGAAAAAGAAACTGGTAGCATCCCTCGCTGTGCCACAGCTGCTAGAGGTGCACCCCAGACAATCAGGGCCTGGAGTGGACCTCAGCAGTCGTACAGCAAAGGAACTAGACTGGTAGAAGGAAAACCAAGTAACCGAAATACTTCATCATCAACAATCTGGGTGTCCACTCAGAGACCCAATCGAAAAGTCAGCAACTACGCAGACGACAAGCAGATAAATCCACAAAGATGGGAAGAAACCAGCGAAAAATGGAGGAAAACACCCAAAACCAGAACACCTCGCCTCCTAGAAAGGACCAAAACTCCTCACCAGCAAGGGAACAAAGCTGATCGGAGAATGACTGTGACAAAATGACAGAATTAGACTTCAGAAGGTGGATAATGAGAAACTTTTGTGAGCTAAAAGAACATGTATTAAATCAATGCAAAGAAACTAAGGAACTTGAAAAAAGATATGAGGAAACAATAACAAGAATGGATAACTTAGAAAGGAATATGAATGAATTAAAGGAGCTGAAAAACACAATACGAGAACTTCGCGAAGCATGCACAAGTTTCAATAGCCGAATTGACCAAGCAGAAGTAAGAATATCTGAAGTCGAAGACCAACTCAATGAAATAAAACGAGAAACCAAGATTAGAGAAAAAAGCACAAAAAGGAATGAACAAAGTCTCCAAGAAATGTGGGACTATGTGAAAAGACCTAACCTACGTTTGATAGGTGTACCAGAAGGGGATGAAGAGAATGAATCCAAGCTGGAAAATACTCTTCAGAACATCATCCAGGAAAATTTCCCCCACCTAGCAAGACAGGCCAACACTCAAATACAGGAAATACAGAGAACACCACAAAGATATTCCGCAAGAAGAGCAACCCCAAGGCACATAATCGTCAGATTCAACAAGGTTGAAATAAAGGAGAAAATACTAAGGGCAGCCAGAGAGAAAGGTCGGGTCACCCACAAAGGGAAGCCCATCAGACTCACAGTAGTTCTCTCGGCAGAAACACTACAAGCCAGAAGAGAGTGGGGGCCAATATTCAACATTCTTAAAGAAAAGAACTTTCAACCCAGAATTGCATATCCAGCCAAACTGAGCTTCAGAAGTGAAGGAAAAATAAAATCCTTTGCGAACAAGCAAGTACTCAGAGATTTTGTCACCACCAGGCCTGCTTTACAAGAGCTCCTAAAAGAGGCACTACACATAGAAAGGAACAACCAGTACCAGCCATTCCAAAATCACACTAAATGCTAAAGAACATCAACATAATGAAGAATCTACAACAACTAACAGGCAAAACAGCCACTTAGCATCAAAATGGCAGTATCAAATTCACACATAACAATATTAACCCTAAATGTAAATGGACTAAATGCACCAATCAAAAGACACAGACTGGCAAATTGGATAAAAATCCAAAACCCTTCAGTGTGCTGTATTGAGGAAACCCATCTCACATGCAAGGATACACAAAGGCTCAAAATAAAGGGATGGAGGAAGATTTACCAAGCAAAGGGAGAGCAAAAAAAAGCAGGAGTTGCAATTCTCATCTCTGATAAAATAGACTTTAAAGCAACAAAGATCAAAAGAGACAAAGAAGGCCATTACATAATGGTAAAAGGATCTGTACAACAAGAAGAGCTAATGATCCTGAACATATATGGACCCAATGCAGGAGCACCCAGATACATAAGGCAAGTTCTTAATGACTTACAAAGAGACTTAGACTCCCACACAATAATAGTGGGAGACTTTAACACTCCACTGTCAATATTAGACAGATCAACCAGACAGAAAATCAACAAGGATATCCAGGGCTTGAACTCAGACCTGGAGCAAGCAAACCTGATAGACATTTACAGAACTCTCCACCCCAAATCCACAGAATACACATTCTTCTCAGCACCACATCACACCTACTCGAAAATTGACCACATAATTGGAAGTAAAGCACTACTCAACAAATGCAAAACAACTGAAATCATAACAAACAGCCTCTCAGACCATAGTGCAATCAAGTTAGAACTCAGAATACAGAAACCAACCCAGAACCGCACAGCTTCATGGAAACTGAACAACTGGCTCTTGAATGTTGACTGGGTAAACAATGAAATGAAGGCAGAAATAAAGAAGTTCTTCGAAACCAATGAGAACGAAGACACAACATGCCAGAACCTCTGGGACACATTTAAAGCAGTCTCTAGAGGAAAGTATATAGCAATAAGTGCCCATATGAGGAGAATGGAGAGATCCAAAATTGACACCCTATCGTCAAAATTGAAAGAGCTAGAGGAGCAAGATAAAAAAAACTCAAAACCCAGCAGAAGACAAGAAATAACTAAGATCAGAGCTGAACTGAAGGAGATTTAGACACGAAAAACCCTTCAAAAAATCAATAAATCCAAGAGCTGGTTTTTTGAAAAGATCAACAAAATAGGCATACCACTAGCCAGATTGATTAAAAATAAAAGAGAGAACAACCAAATATATGCAATAAAAAATGATAAAGGGGAAATCACCACAGATTCCACAGAAATTCAAACCATCATCAGAGAATATTACAAACAACTCTATGCACATCGACTAGTAAACCTGGAAGAAATGGATAAATTCCTGAACTCCTGTGTCCTCCCAAGCCTAAATCAGGAGGAAGCTGAAACTATGAATAGACCAATAACAAGGGCAGAAGTTGAGGCAGCAATGAAGAGCCTACCACTCAAAAAAAGCCCAGGTCCAGATGGGTTCACAGCCAAATTCTAGCAGACACACAAAGAGGAGCTGGTACCATTCCTTCTAAAACTATTTCAAACAATCCAAAAAGAGGGAATCCTTCCCAAATCATTTTACGAGACCAACATCATCCTGATACCAAAACCCGGCAGAGACCCAACAAGAAAAGAAAACTTCAGGCCAATATCCATGATGAACATAGATGCAAAAATCTTCAATAAAATATTGGCAAGCCGATTGCAACAGCAAATCAAAAAACTTATTCATCATGATCAAGTAGGATTCATCCCGGTGATGCAAGGCTGGTTCAACATACGCAAGTCTATCAACGTAATTCACCACCTAAACAGAACCAAAACCAAAAACCACATGATTATCTCAATTGACGCAGAGAAGGCATTTGACAAAATTCAACAGCCCTTTATGCTAAAAACCCTCAATAAACTCAGTATTGATGGAACGTATCTCAAAGTAATAAAAGCTATTTATGACAAACCAACAGCCAATATCATACTGAATGGGCAAAAACTGGAAGCATTCCCTTTGAAATCTGGCACTAGACAAGGATGCCCTCTTTCACCACTCCTATTCAATATAGTACTGGGAGTCCTAGCCAGAGCAATCAGGCAAGAAAAAGAAATAAAGGGTATTCAAATAGGAAAGGTGGAAGCCAAACTGTCTCTCTTTGCAGACGACATGATAGTATACCTAGAGGACCCCATCGCCTCAGCCGAAAAACTCCTGAAACTGATAAGCAACTTCAGCAAAGTCTCCGGATATAAAATCAATGTGCAAATATCACAAGCATTCGTCTACACCAATAACAGACTTAAAGAAAGCCAAATCAAGAACGAACTGCCATTCACAATTGCTACAAAAAGAATAAAATACCTTGGAATACAATTCACAAGGAACGTAAGGGACCTCTTCAAGGAGAACTACAAATCACTGCTCAACGAAATCAGAGAGGACACAAACAGATGGAGAAACATTCCATGTTCATGGTTAGGAAGAATTAATATCATGAAAATGGCTATACCGCCCAAAGTAATTTACAGAATCAACGCTATCCCCATCAAGCTACCATTGACTTTCTTCACAGAACTGGAAAAAACCACCATGAACTTCATATGGAACCAAAAGAGAGCCCACATAGCCAAGTCAATTCTAAGCAAAAAGAACACAGCAGGGGGCATCACACTACCGGATTTCAAACTATACTACAAGGCTACAGTAATCAAAACAGCATGGTACTGGTACCAAAACAGAGATATAGACCAATGGAACAAGACAGAGGCACCAGAGGCAACACAACATATCTACAACTATACAATCTTTGATAAACCTGACAAAAACCAGCAATGGGGAAAGGATTCCCTGTTTAACAAATGGTGTTGGGAAAACTGGCTAGCCATGTGCAGAAAGCAGAAACTGGACCCCTTCCTGACACCTTACACTAAAATTAACTCCAGATGGATTAAAGACTTAAACATAAGACCTGACACCATAAAAACCCTAGAAGGAAATCTAGGCAAAACTATCGAGGACATAGGAGTAGGCAAGGACTTCATGAACAAAACACCAAAAGCATTGGCAACAAAAGCCAAAATAGACAAATGGGACCTAATGAAACTCCACAGCTTCTGCATGGCAAAAGAAACAGTCACTAGAGTGGATCGGCAACCAACAGAATGGGAAAAAATTTTTGCAGTTTACCCATCTGACAAAGGGCTGATATCCAGAATTTACAAAGAACTCAAACGGATTTACAGGAAAAAAACAAACAAGCCCATTCAAAAGTGGGCAAAGGACATGAACAGACACTTTACGAAAGAAGACATATATGAGGCCAACAATCATATGAAAAAATGCTCATCGTCACTGGTCATCAGAGAGATGCAAATCAAAACCACATTGAGATACCATCTCATGCCAGTTAGAATGGCGATCATTAAAAAATCTGGAGACAACAGATGCTGGAGAGTTTGTGGAGAAAAAGAAACACTTTTACACTGTTGGTGGGAGTGTAAATTAGTTCAACCATTGTGGAAGACAGTGTGGCGATTCCTCAAGGCCTTAGAAATAGAAATTCCATTTGACCCAGCAATCCCATTACTGGGTATATATCCAAAAGACTATAAATCGTTCTACTATAAGGACACATGTACACGAATGTTCATTGCAGCACTGTTTACAATCGCAAAGACCTGGAATCAACCCAAATGCCCACTGATAATAGACTGGATTGGAAAAATGTGGCACATATACACCATGGAATATTATGCAGCAATCAGAAATGATGAGTTTGTGTCATTTGTAGGGACATGGATGAATCTGGAGAACATCATCCTCAGCAAACTGACACAAGAACAGAAATTGAAACACTGCATATTCTCACTCATAGGCAGGTGATGAAAAATGAGAACACATGAACACAGAAAGGGGAGTACTAAACACTGGGGTCTATTGGGGGGAAAAGGGGAGGGCCAGTGGGAGGGGGAGGTGGGGAGGGATAGCCTGGGGAGAAATGCCAAACGTGGGTGAAGGGGAAAAGGAAAGCAAAGCACACTGCCATGTGTGTACCTACGCAACTGTCTTGCATGCTCTGCTCATGTACCCCAAAACCTAAAATCCAATAAAAAATTAAAAAAAAAAAAAGACGATTTGTGATAATTTGGAGGAGTGGGGGATCTGAATCCTAGTTCCTTTCCTCAGTTTCCATGAGGACACTGTTTCCCTGCTCCACTCTTTCCTCAGGGGAGAAGTGGCTGACCTGATCAGATATACAGAGAGAATGTTCAGAGAGAACTATGTTGATCAGAAGGCAAAACACTACGTTGCCAGGTGGACAGGTGATGATCTCTCTTCCATTCTCTTGGGCCTGCCTGCTTGCTTACAGAATAAGTACCTGTGTTTTTTATTTTTATGTGAGAAGCAGATTAAGAGAGGCCTGCTTTGTCAACCCCAGCTTCTCTCCTGTTAAAAATATACAGTTAAGGCGGGTAGATAAATCAGTAACACTTGGATTACAAAGTCTAGGCTTGGAGGGAATTAGGAGGCATTTCACATACCTCAACCCAGCTTTACCAGTATGGCTGAGACATTGTGTCCCTTCTCTGTAGCTATACTCTGTTGATCAGAACCCTGTTAAAGAAAATAGATGAGTGCTATAGTTCAGGCAACAAATCCCACTATGTAATTCCAATAATAATAAATTTGAAATAACAATCACTGTGCCTGCAGCCAAATAGACACTCAATAAATGTTAGTTCCTCTCCCTCTTCTTGAGAAACTCATCAAGTTCAAAATATGTTCAATTTTCTGTTAAACTCCTCTCAGGCATCATAAGAGAAGCACTGAAGGTTAGCATTTTCTCCCATTTGTGCTGCTGCTAAGATAACAAAGATAAGTAACAGAATGCCAGCTCCCATATTCAGGTCTGGCACCCCCTGTTGCCATTCCTAAAATATGGCTCCTCAGTCCAACCTTCAGACACCAGATGTTAAAGAGCTGGTTAGGATTTTTTTAAGAGAAAGTGGTTCTTTAACATCTACCAAAAAAAAAAAAAAATCCTGTAGGAATATACCTTAGCTCCTGGACCCTGAAATTCAGCTCTTCTCTTGGGAGTATATCTTAAGGGAAGAAATCTGAAATAGCAGAGGCTGATATTACAACAGCAGAATTATATTTACATCAGCATTATTTATATTAGCAAAGGAAAACCTGGAAACAACCTAAAAAACTAAAAATAACTAAAGAGTGGGTAAATAAATTATGCTAACTCTGTAAGTAAAATATTATTTACTATAGCTTTATTAAACATGCTTATAAAGATTATAACATGAAAAATATTTATGCTATGATTTTGAATAGAAAGAGCAGAGTAAAAAATAATTTTCCATTATTTTACAGATTTGTAAAAACTGAATGATGAACGTAAAAGTGCTCATAGTAATTATATTAGCATGGTGAATAAAAACACTTTTTTTCTACTCTTCTTTTTATTGCCTATTCTTATGGAAAAATATTTCTTTTTAAAGCCCAGAGACATTTGCATGCAGTGAACACAAAACATATCCTACCACCAAGGCAAAGGGATAAAACTGCCTGGCTATGACTTCATTCCCCTCTTGAAGGCTGTTCTCAATGTTCTTTTCAAGCTGATTTCATCTCTAAATACAGTCATGTGGGACAACATAAGAACATAGTGCATTTGGCCCTGAGACCTCTAGTTCCCAAGGAATGGCTACAGACACTTAGCAATATTTGTCAACTATCATGAGGATCAGGCAGTATCATTGTTATATTCTTAAGTGTTAAAGACTTCATGTCTATCCCCGAGGTAGCCCTTTATCAGTAAAAATAAATGCTGTATTGATCCCTGTTTAACTCAGGTCTCTTTTTATCATAACCTAAGGTAAAAAGGGATAGGTGGTAATATTCTCACCCCATAAAGGAAACCAGGGTAGGAATTGTTTTCATCAAAATAACTAATAATTCTAGGCAAAGCACTGCACTAATAAACTGACTATTCATACCTTCAGAAAGCAAGTCACTCTATTGCTTTTCCCAGTAAAGAAATGGGTACAACCAGCTGATTGTTTGAGGTTCACTAAGTATCACATTTTGGTAAATATACCAAATTTTAGAACCAAATTTTTCTTACTTTTTGGTTTCTGAAAATTGATTTTATCAGCTCACTGAAGAATAAAGCACTGATGATTTTGATACCAGTAACATATTTTACAATAAATTTTAGCATGCATAAACAAAAATAACTTACTATCAGAATGCAGATGTATTATATTCTTCTGTAAGATGTTATTGCACTTGAGTTAATTCTGCTTCAAAAAAATAGACTTTAGGAGGTTACAGTATGTAGACTTTTATATGACAGTTCCAGGCTCTTAAGAAATATTTCTACCACACCAAAATAGCATGATAAGATGCCATTGTGAACTGTGAAAATATTTCTGTATAAAGAACAAGTTTGTTTATTTTTTTTCTTTGATGTTACAATTTGTTGAATGCTTACTGTGTTCCAGGCTTTTTAAAAACATGTTTTTTAAAATAATTCTCTTAGCAATTCTGGGAGATAAGCAGAATTATTATGACTGTTTTACAAAGGAGGCAAGAAGTTAACCAATTTGTCTAGAGTTAAAGTGGCATAGCTAGGATTCCAACCAAGCCTGTCTCTTTTTCCTCTAATCCTTGCTCTTGATCATGAGGCTCAGCTGGCTACCAGTGCTACCATCATCTAACTTGTTTCTCTTCTCCTGGGAAAAAAAAATAGACAAGACCTTATTGTCCAACTTTCCTTTCTCTATGAAAACTATTCTAATGAGGAATCCACTTTCTCATTGCCTCGTCATTTTACCACTTTTCTTGACATTAACACAAGTGCCTTCATAGTAGGTCACATTTCCCAAGAATAAAAACCAGTGACTTACTCTCATGTTGTTATTGTAAGAACACCTTACTCTAGTGGCTTCACTGTTCCCAAAATACAACATACAGCAAATTTGTTCTAAAATTTCCCATTAAAAATATATGTAGGCCAGGCACAGTGGCTCACACCTGTAACCCCAGCACTTTGGGAGACCAAGGTGGGTGGATCACCTCAGGTGAGGAGTTCAAGACTGGCCTGGCCAACATGGCAAAACCCTGTCTCTACTCAAACTACAAAAATTCACCAGTTGTGGTGTCAGGCACCTATAATCCCAGCTACTCAGGAGGCTGAGGCAGGAGAATTGCTTGAACCTGGGAGGTGGAGATTGCAGTGATCATGCCACTGCACACCAGCCTGGAGACAGAGTGAGACTCTGTCTCAAAAAAAAAAAAAAAAAAGCACAGAGCTTGTATTCCAGCAAAACTCACTGGGAGATCAGCATGTGCAACATGGTGAAACCCTGTCTCTACTAACAATACAAAAATTACCTGGGAGTGGTAGTGTGTGCCTGTGATCCTAGCTACTTGGGAGGCTGAGGTGGGAGGATCACTTGAACCTGGTGGGAAGAGGTTGCAGTGAGCCAAAATTGCTCCACAGCACTCCAGCTTGGGTGACAGAGCCAGACCTTGTTTCAAAAAAAAAAAACTAATTGTCTGCTAACAGATATAAATTATTATTTACAGTTTGTTTAATTAAAGATCACAGACTGAAAAAAAACTGAAACAATGTTAACAAGATCAACTTTATTCAGTGTTTAGATAATGCCAGCATTTTATGTAAACACTCATTTAGAGGATTGAGAGTTTCACAGCAAGCACAGCTGAACCCAGGAAGGTCCAGCTCTGTAGGGGAGAGGTGTCCACCGAAGGGAAACTAAGAAACAGAAAAAACTTTATCACCAACAAGCTGGACATCCACTAAGAGACCCAATCTGAAAGTCAGCAATTACAAAGATGACAGGTGGATAAATCCACAAAGATAGGAAGAAGCCAGTGCAGAAAGGCTGAAAACACCCGAAATCAGAATGTCTCTCCTCCTAAAGGGATCGCAGCTCTTCATCAGCAACGGAACAAAGCCCGATGGAGAATGAGGGTGATGAATTGACAGAATCAGGCTTCAGAAGGTGGATAATAAGAAACTTCTGTGAGCTAAAAGAACATGTTCTAACCCAATGCAAAGAAACTAAGAACCTTGAAAAAAGGTTTGATGAAATGCTAATGAGAATAGACAATTTAGAGAGGAATATAAGTGAATTAATGGAGCTGAAAACACAATACGAGAACTTCGCGAAGTATGCACAAGTTTTAACAGTCGAATTGATCAAGCAGAAGAAAGGATATCAGAGGTCGAAGACCAACTTAATGAAATAAAATGAGAAGACAAGGTTAGAGAAAAAAGGGTAAAAAGGAATGAACAAAGTCTCCAAGAAATATGGGACTATGTGAAAAGACCTAATCTACGTTTGATAGGTGTACCTGAATGTGACGAAGAGAATGAATCCAAGCTGGAAAATATTCTTCAGGATACTGTCCAGGAAAACTTTCCCAACCTAGCAAGGCAGAACAATACTCAACTCCAGGTAATACAGAGAACACCACAAAGTTATTTCTCAAGAAGAGCAACCCCAAGGCACATAATCGTCAGATTCACCAGGGTTGAAATGAAGGAGAAAATGCTAAGGGCAGCCAGAGAGAAAGGTCAGGTTACCCACAAAGGGTAGCCCATCAGACTCACAGAAGACCTCTCAGCAGAAACCCTACAAGCCAGAAGACAGTGGGGGCCAATATTCAACATCCTTAAAGAAAAATAACTTTCAACCCAGAATTTCATATCCAGCCAAACTAAGCTTCATAAGTGAAGGAAAAATAAAATTTTTTGTGAACAAGCAAATACTCAGAGATTTCATCACCACCAGGCCTGCTTTACAAGAGCTTCTGAAAGAAGCATTAAATATAGAAAGGAAGAACCAGTATCAGCCATTCCAAAAACATACCAAAAAAAGGTAAAGAGCATCACTGTAATGAAGAATCTACATCAACTAATGGGCAAAACAGCCAGCTAGCATTAAATGGCAGTATTAAACTCACATATATCAATATCAATCCTAAGTGTAAATGGACTAAATGCTCCAATCAAAAGACACAGACAGGCAAATTGGATAAAAAGCCAAAACCCATCAGTATGCTGCATCCAGACCCATCACACATGCAAGGATCACAAAGACTCAAAACAAAGGGATGGAGGAAGATTTACCAACCAAATGGACAGAAAAAAAAAAGGAGTTGCAATTCTTGTCTCTGATAAAATAGACTTTAAAGCAACAAAGACCAAAAGAGACAAAGAAGGATCAATGCAATAATAAGATCCTAAATATATATGTACCCAATACAGGAGCACCCAGATACATAAGGCAAGTTCTGAATGACTTACAAAGAGACAGACTCCCACACAATAATAGTGGGAGACTTTAACACTACATTGTCAATATTAGACAGATCAACAAGACAGAAAATTAACAAGGATATCCAGGACTTGAACTCAGACCTGGAACAAGTAAACTTAAATATTTACAGAACTCTCCACCCCAAATCCACAAACATACATTTTTCTCAGTATCGCATCACACCTATTCTAAAAGTGACCACATAATTGGAAGTAAATCACTCCTCAGCAGTTGCATAGCATTTCACAGGTTTAAATGAAATATTGGTTGGCTGCTTGTTTGTTACTTTCCTCCCTTATTCCTTCCTGTCTCCATTGTTAAGCACATTTATTGGCATAAAAGAGGTTTTTAATGCCCATTTAGACTGCATTCTAGCCTGGGCAATAGAGCAAGATTCCCGTTCTCTCTCCCTCTTTCTCTTCCTCTTTCTTTCTCTCTTTCATTCTTTTTTTCTTGATTTCTCTCTTTTGTTCTTTCTTCTTTTCTCTCTTTTTCTTTCTTAGGAAAAAAACACTCATTTGAATAATACAAAGAAAATGTAAGGAAGACAGATAATTTGGGGCTCTAGATTCTAGGTTTTTCTTAAAGAAACAAATTTATAGAATTTAATTTGTAGAATTAAGATTAAAATTATGAGAAAAACATTAGCATGCATAAACAGTAATAATTTATTCATATGACTTTTTCTTTTGAATGGAGTTTCACTCTCTTGCCCACGCTGGAATACAGTGGCAGGATCTTGGCTCACTGCAACCTCTGCCTCCCAGGTTTAAGCAAAATTCTCTTGTCTCAGCCTCCCAAGTAACTGGGATTACAGCCATGTACCACCACACCTGGCTATTGTTTGTGTTTTTGGTAGATACAGGGTTTCACCATGTTGACAGGCTGGTCTCAAACTTCTGACCTCAAGTGATCCGCCTGCCTTGGCCTCTCAAAGTGCTGAGATTACAGGCCTGAGCCACCTCACCTGGCCTATTCATATGACTATTTATTGGACACAAAATATGCCAAGCAGGGTGCTGCTTTTGGCAAAGGACCCAAAGCTGAATAATAAGAGGTTCTCTACCCTTAGGAGTGTGCATTCTAGTGACGGAGAGGAGAAATGCACACAGAAGCTGGTATGTGATGATCTTAATAAAATATGCACAATGAATTAATATAAAGGGTCAGAGAAAATAAAGACACATTGTCTTATTTTTCATAATTTAAAAGCCATGAAAAAGGTATTTTGCATAGAAAACATATAAAGAATATTGAATCAAAGCAACACTTTTAAAAGCTATTTTCTAATTATTTAGAACTCTATTAAATTTATCACATACCATCTTAATAATTTTTGTTCTGAGTCGATCTAAACTCTTTATTAGACAAGTGGCTAGTGTTGCTCCTCCTCTCCCATTTGATTGGGTTAAAGTCAAGTCTTTTTCTGTTAGAAATGAAATGAATAAATAGGTAACAGTTAAAATTTATCAGTTTGGATTTGTGCAAATTATCACTGTCGTTTTTGTGATCCTTCAGATAGGGAAATCACAAAAAGTTCTTTCTGAAAGAATAACCATTACTTTTTAAGATTTCAAGTTATAATGGCATTTAGAGATGAAAGTTAATGATCTGAACCTGTTCATATACTTAAGCTGATTGCTAAAATGGAACTCAACCAACCAAATTGGTCTAGATAGCCTAATGAAAGCAAGATAAAATTTCTTTCAGAAGGGGGTATGGGTAAGTAATCAAGTTATATATCTAATGTTACAAAAAAGTCTACTTGTGATTTGATTTTCATTTCAAATAACTCTTCAATCTCCAGTGGCAATTTAGTTTGAAGTTTCTGTTAGACTAATTTCAATTTACATTCCAGAAGAAACATGCCTATCTTTACTTATTAATTTTCACAGCCTTGAAAGGTCAGTGATTCTCCATGCTAAAAGATCTCTAACTAATGTAGAACATACAGTTATAAGTGTAGGCAATGGTTAGAAATTCCAATTCTGATCAGGTTGCTGAATGACGTAAGGGAAAGGGGGAAGAATCCTAAAAGAGCTAAGCAGGACCCAGCTCCTGGTTTGGGTGAAATGTATGCCTCCATTCTACAGAAATGATGAATGTTAAACATGTTTTATAGTCCTGACCCTCCGAAGGCAAAATCTAAAGAAGAAAAAATGTCATAAATGGAATTGAAAGGCACCTTCTCCCTCATGTAGCCTGGGATCTAATCAGGCCAGGCTGGGAATCCCAACTCTGCCGATTAGCTGTGTCATCTTGGACAAATCATTCCACTTTTCTAAACCTAGTTTTCCTCATCCATTAAATGGGTCAATTCTTCTTCTACAATTTCAGAGAAGCCAGAGGATTCAAAATAAGACATAAAGCACCTAATAGAAAGTAAGGCATAATACAGACCATCCATAAATAATAGGGTTCCAGCTCTCATCACTTCTTGTGGCCATGGTTACAGTAATGTGGAATTATGGAAGAAAACTCAGTTCTGGTTGAGCGTAATGGCTCACATCTGTAATCCCAGCACTTCGGAAAGCCGAGGTGAGCGGATCACCTGAGGTTAGGAGTTTGAGACCAGCCTGGCCAACATAGTGAAACCCTGTCTCTACTAAAAAAAAAAAAAAAAGTTAGCCAAGCCTGGTGGCAGGCACTGGTAATGCCAGCTACTCAGGAGGCTGAGGCAGGAGAATTGCCTGAACCCGGGAGCTGGAGGTTGCAGTGAGCTGAAATCACAGCACTGCACTCCAGCCTGGGTGACAAAAAGAGACTTGGTCTCAAGAAAAAAAAAAAAACTCAGTTCTTTAAACCTCACTGTTCTTACTCATGGCTCCTCATACTTCTCCAATAGTTTTGCCTCTCAAGTCAAGAAGTTGCTGCAGCTATTCAGGGCTCTGTGAAATTCAAAATTCAAGGTAATTGATCTGGCAGCGAATCTGTGGCTAGAGGGAGAAGGCATAAGATCCATGAACTAAAAATGGAGTTAAGGTTGTTAAAACACATTAGGAAGTTAGGCAGAAATTTAAATACACGATTCTTGGGATAGAAGGGACAAAGTAAGAATTTTCTTGGTAATCTTTGTTTGTATGTGCTGTGTCTACTAATATTTACCATATTAGATATTAAAACATAAATTTTAAATGTTTATTAATTTATTCAAAAATAATAATTCCATTACATATTAACATACATACTTGTGAAAATTTTTCCCCAAAATTAATGAGTAAGATGGTAGCATTTTACCTTTCTGCAAATCTCTTAATGTTTTGCTTTATAAAGGTCAACTAGATGTTCATATCTGTGTCTACATTCAATCTACTGTGGTACCACACATCATCATGTAGTGTGTGGAAAATTCCATTGTATATTCAACAATGAAAGTGGATAAAAGAATTATCCAGAAAGTTTTTTTTATTTTTTTTTGAGACGGAGTTTCGCTCTTGTTACCCAGGCTGGAGTGCAATGGCGCGATCTCGGCTCACCGCAACCTCCGCCTCCTGGGTTCAGGCAATTCTCCTGCCTCAGCCTCCCGAGTAGCTGGGATTACAGGCACGCGCCACCATGCCCAGCTAATTCTTTTGTATTTTTAGCAGAGACGGGGTTTCACCATGTTGACCAGGATGGTCTCGATCTGTTGACCTCGTGATCCACCCACCTCGGCCTCCCAAAGTGCTGGGATTACAGGTGTGAGCCACCGTGCCCAGCCCCAGAAAGTATTTTTAACCCCACAAAGCCCTGGAAAGAGTTTGGGGGTCGAGTCCCTAGATCATACTCTATGGACCCCTGGATTACATATACACACCTTTGTCCTAGTGATTAAAGTATTTAAAGACAATAATTTTTTTATTTCTTAGCTATATCCTGGAGAATATGGCAAACCACAACCTATAGTTCTCTTACTTGTGCAACTGTCAATAAAGTAGAAACAAAATTAAATAAAAGGTTTAACTTTGAAAATACATAATGTAAAAACCTCCAGGTGTCCTGATGGACCAAATCTCATGTATGATAATTTTTTAAACAAAAATTCTATATGATGTGGAGTCTTTCTCACTCATCTTTTGTAGTATAAATATGGCAGCTCATGTAGCCTAATTAATAGTGGGTGGCATCTTCTGCTGGCTCAGTGGCATTTTTACAAAGTGAACAAAAACAATTATTAAGGGCACATAAGAAGACAGGCATAGTGACAATATATTTGCTGCCATTGACTTTGTGGTAATCTACCCTTTAGCTTTTGTTCATAACAAACACTTACTCAACTAATTAACATTGCTACTTAATAAAACCAAAGGCATTAGTGAGAACATTTTTACAAAGAGCAGATTAGGTCTTTGGGCTATAAATTAATCTTCATGAGAGCTAAGTCTTTTTTTTTTTTTTTGAAATGGAGTCTCACTTTGTCACCTAGGTGGAAGTGCAGTTATGTGACGTCAGCTCACTGCAACCCCGCCTCCCAGGTTAAGCGATTTTCCTGTCACCGCCTCCCAAGTAGCTGTGGTTAAAGGCCCGTGCCACCAAGCCTGGCTAATTTTTGTATTTTTCATAGAGACAGGGTTTCACCAAGTGGACAAGGCTGATCTTGATCTTCTGACCTGAAAGGACCTGCCTGCCTTGACCTCCCAAAGCACTGGATTACAGGCATAAGCCACTGTACCAGGCTGAGGGACAGGTCTTTAAAAAAAAAGATTCATGACAGTAAACAGTTATGTTTAGTTGCAGAATATTCCTGATTTCATTATTATGCAATAAAAATTTCTTACAAATGGAATAACTGCATTAAAGGATTTACTGCTAGTGACAGGAGACATACAAGACTTTGTGGTCAGTTATTCCAACAGAATTGTTAAACCTAAATCTAACTATTAAGGAAATTAAAACCTTTAAATGGAGAATGGGATAGAAGCCTATAATCAAATGTGACAGGTTGGCTATCAGGTATAACAAATCTAAAAGCCATCATCAGGTCAGGCATTTGTACCTAGATCTAGACACATGACAACAGTGGTTCAGTGTCTTTGAGCGTCTTAGCCCCTACTCCCTTCTCTGAAATTCTATTCCCTCCTTTAGGGACAGAAAATAGTTGTCCTATGTATTTAGCATCTCCATTCAACATTGAGTAGGATTCTCAGCACATTAGCCTAAAATTGAAATTTGAAAGTTTTCTTTCATCTTAATTTTGATTATGTTAATTTGGGCAAAGGCACATTCAATTGTTTAATGTTTTAAAATATTGAGGAGGAAAATGCCCCCAGAAAGAGCATTTAGTAAATAAATTCCTTTAGATCTAAAATATACTAACCTAGAAGGAGTGAATCATACAACTTGAAGCTCATTGAAATTAGTAATATATTTCAAGGTGACCAAAGTAAATTTTCTGATTTAAAAAGACAATCACAGAAACAAATTCTTTTGTATTGTTTTGTTGTTAACACCCCACCCATGTTCCTTCTTTGTTTTCTTGTTCTGGCTACAAAATCTGAAAAGGCACATGGCTTCTAGAGCAAGCAGAAGTTGCAGAAAACAAATAGTAGTTCCACAGTGTCTGGTTAATCAATGAGACCAGTTACATGCTAGCAATGTGTGAAAGCCTGGGCATTCTCATTTCACACTGGTAGTAACAAAGGAGAATGAAAGAGTAAGCAGTAACTTAAATATATTTCTGTTAAAGCAGCAGAGGTAACAGAAAATTCCGTATTCTCTTTAAAGCAGAACGCAGAAACCTAAAAGTAAATTTGGCAGTGAAAACAATGGCGGATGCATAGCAGTAATGATCAGGCACTGTTCTGAAAGCACTTCACTTCCACAATAATCCATTATTCATTGTGCCCCACTTGATCTTTGAGGGAGGTACTAGTTTATTCCCCCGTTATATTTAAATAACCCATGGCCAAAGAAGAATTACAAGGAAAATTAGAAAATATTATGAACTGAATCAGAATAAAAACACAAGGCATCAGGATTTATGGGATGCCACTAATACAATACTTATAAATTTAGAACTTTAAATGTTTATACTAGAAAAGAAGAAATATCTAAAATCGGTAACTTACATTTCCAGCTTAAAAGGCAAAATATTTAAAAGAAGATTAAACCCAACATAATCAGGAAAAAGAAAATAAAGATAATCAATAAGCTAGAAAACAGAAAAATAAAAGTCAATTAAATCAAAAGCAGATTATTTGAAAGGATCTGTAAAATGAATCAGCCAATAGTTTGATTAAGAAAAATAAGAAAGAGCAGAAACAAATAACCAATGTCAAGAATGAAACAGGAACATCACTACAGATTCCCCAGACGCTAAAGGATAATAAAGGAACTGTATGAACAATTTGATAGTAATGAATTTGACAACGTAGATGAAATGGACAAATTACTTAAAAGACACAAATTACTAACACTGATTCCATAAGAAATAGAAAATCTGAATGATCCTATATCTAGCAAAGTAATTGCATATATAATTTTTAAATCATATAAAAACCTTCTCATGAAGAAAACTCCAGGTAGATTCACCACGGATTCTATCAAATACTTAAGGGAAAAATAAAATCAATCTCTCTCTGCAAGTAAAGGAGAAGAGTACACTTCCTGACTCATTTTATGAGGCCGGCATTACCCCCATATCAAAAGTACAGTCTAGGTAGAACTAAAATTAAATTGTGGTTATTAGCCGATGGGAATGGTAGCAGGGAGGAGAGAATAAGGAGTGGATGGTTAAAAGATGCAAAGTTACAGCTAGATAGGATGACTAACTTTTAGTGTTCTATGGTACTGTGGAGTGACTATAATTAACAATAATTTATTGTATATTTTCAATAACTGGAAGAGAAAATTTTGAATGTTTCCAACACAAGGAAATAATAAATGATTAAGGTGATGGATATGCTATTTACCCTGATTTGATCATTACATATTGTATACATGTACCAAAATATCACTCTGTACCCCATAAATATGTACAATTATTATATGCCAATTAAAAATACACAGTTTAGAACTAGGCTGCCCAGATTCAAATTCCAATTCTACCCCCACTAGCTTTGCAACGCACCCCCATGGGTCTCTCCCACAACACATGGAAATTATAAGAGCTACGATTCAAGATGAGATTTGGGTAGGGACACAGCCAAACCATATCAATAGGTTATTATGTTATTATGAAAATAATGCCTCTGCTAACTTAAGTAAATGCTGTCAAAAACATTTCCATTAACTGACTTTGGTGTCCTTCATGGACTCCAGATCTACACTGCTTGTATTAGTCAGTTTTCACACTGCTCTACAGAACCTCCCTGAGACTGGGTAATTTATAAAGAAGAGGTTCAATTGTCTCACAGTTCTGCATGGCTGGGGAAGCCTCAGGAAACTTACAATCTTGGTGGCAGGTGAAGGAGAGGCAAGCACCTTCTTCACTAGCCCATCAGATCTCTGAGAACTCACTCACTATCACAGAACAGCATGGGGGAAACAGCCCCCGTGATCCAATCACCCCCTACCAGGCCCCTCCCTCAACACGTGGGGATTACAATTCGAGATGAGATTTGGGTGGGAACACAGAGCCAAATCGTATTACTGCCTATGTTGGTAGCCAAATTCTACCGCTTACTAACAGTGTGACATTGGCAAGTGGCTAAACCTCTTTGTGTCAGCTTCTTCATCAGTAAAATTGACTTAATAACAGCATTTACCTCATATGGTTGTTGTGACAATTAAATGTATTAATATAACTAAAGTACTTAAAATAGTATCTGAGAATTATGAAGCAGATGTAAGTTTTAGTTATTTTGATGATCATTATTTCATACTGATCAAAAAGACACGAACCATAGGTTATGTTCCCATGTCATCTATTTACATTTGAGTGTCTTTGGGCAAGTCACTCATCAGTCTACCTGAGCCTCAGTTTCCTCCTCTATGAATTGAAGAGATAGACTTTACGACCTCAAAGATTGTACCTGATTCCAAAATTCCAAGTCTTTTGAGGAATTCTTTTTTAAGAAAAATTTAGAAGCATCCAACTTCCTCTAATTCTCCTTTAAGCACTTCAGCCCCAAATTTAGTCTTTTGGAACTGTATCGTTCACATAACTCATTTGACAAATATAATATTTCTGCATATCAATTGTCTGTTCTTCACCTTCTCCCACTGGGCTAGAGATAATAAACTTTAGGAATAAAGGTCCACTCTCACTTCTTTGTACATAATAAATATTTATTCTTCATTTCATCCTAATGCATGTATTGAATATATGCCAAGCACTGTTCTCTAGCTAGGCACTGAAGGAAAGATAAAGAAAACCAGATTCCTGATCTCAAATAATTCTGTATGGTAGACCAACCAATGAAATGTAATTTTAATATACTGTGATAAATGCAATAGTTAAGGATGGAGTGATCAAATATGCTTAGATGGAGGTTACAAAATGTTTTTTCAGAAGAAACATAAACTAGATGTTGAAAGATGAGTATCATTTCTCCAGATGAAACTTAAAAATGAAATGAAATGGTTTCTTTGTTGTAACATATTTGGTACATATATGATGGTGCTGTTGTATTGAGTTTTGACTTATTATACTGAGACTGGCAAGGCCTTCATTTCCCTGAAGCAAGTGGACATCCTTGATGTCAATTATTTGAGGTAGAGATGTGTCTTCGAACATCTTTCTCTCCCCCATCATGACCAATTTATCACCAAATCCTACCTATTACCTTCTATTTTTTAATTTTAAAATATTTAATTGACAAAAACTGTGTATATTCAACATATACAATATGATTAGATATACATTCTGTACTGATTACCACAGTTGAATGAATTACCACACCAATCACCACTCAGTTACCAGTGTGTGTGTGTTTGGGGGGAAGAGGGAGGTAAGGACATGTAAAAGCTTCTCTCTTGCTAAATGAAAGGAGACAATATATTATTAACTATAGTCACTATGCTGTACATTAGATTCCCAGAACATATTTATCTTACAACTTAAAGTTTGTTCTTTTTGACCATCATCTCTCCATTTCCCCCTCCACCCCATCCCCTGGCAACCACTGTTTTATTCTCTGCTTCTATGAGTTTTGCTTTTTTAGAGTCAACAGATAAGTATGATTATACACTATCTGCCTTTCTGTCTTTGTATTATTTAGTTAGTATAGGTAATGTTTTTCACGTTTATCTATGTTGTTACAAATAGCAGGATTTCCTTCTTTTTATGGCTGAATAATATTCCATGGTATATATATCACATCTTCTTTATTTATCTATCAATGAATATTTAAGTTGTCTTCATATCTTGGATAACATGAATATTGCTGCAGTAAACATGGGCTCCACTTTTTTCTTCTATCTGTTTATTTCTCCACATCTATGCTAACTCTACCCTAGTTCAAGCCATCCTTATCTCTCACCTGGGCTATTTCAGTAGTAACCTAGCCAGTTTTGCTCTATCTTCCGTTGCTCTCTTCTAACATATGCTTCAAAATTTAGCTAAAACAATTATTAAAAAATAATCATGCCCTTCCCCATCTTCAATAATTAAGACCAGAGCCATGAGAAGGGGCTGGAGCACTGTCTGAGCTCAAACAGTGTGAGGAGAGTATTCATATAAGGGGGAGAGAGTGAGTCACTCCGTATTGGAACCCTTTGAGAATGGATGTACATCCTTGTCAGAAAACAGCCTGGAATAGGGTGGAACCTGAATGGAGTAAGCAGAGCATCTGCTCAGGTGAGCAGTGCAGTATAAGGTGTGGGAACCCAAGTGCGAAGAGGGGGGAAATAGCACAGGGGAGGTGAGGAGCATCAGCAATGGAAGATTGGTTACATATACATACTCATTCAGTGATAAGGGGAATCAATTTTCTTATTGTCAGAGAGAAGAGCTACATGTATAGAAAGTACAATAAATCTGTAGTACAATAAATCCAATACCTGTGATATTACATTGCAATTCAAAATACTGGTGTAAACTCCAGTTTTATACATATGTAAATGTGGAAGTGCATATGTGTGAGTATGTGTGTATATATACATACATATATTCTCTATCTGTGTCCACTGAGAAGGCCTGGAAGCAACAGCAACCCCATGCTATGATGCATGCCTAGCACCTAGGTCTTGCTGTGTAAATAACCATTCTTCAAAAGAACCAAGGCTTCTTAGAGAAATAGCTAGCATAATGGCTGAGCCAGGAAAAGTCCTGGATGAGCCTGGAACATCTTATTGTGCACTAAAACAAGGACACCCAAAGAATAATGGAATTGTCAAAAGGACACAAAAGCCAGCTTGAAAGAATTCTCATTGGTCAAATACAGAACTATTTAAACATCTAAATAAATGGTAGTAATGGATTTTAACCCATTGAATAAATTAGGAATCCATGAATCCATAATAATATAAATAAATTGAAAGTTTGATGAGGAAGCTAATACGTTCACAGAGTCTCAAAGTACTTCCCGTAAAGCACTTATTAATTACAAAAGGAAAAATGTAACATTGTAGTAGAAAAGCCTCTCAGACATCTCTATAATGAATCAGTCTAAGTTAAAAATACCAACAATGACACAAATCAAAATTTGGGGCCTGCAAGGGATAAAACATAGGGTCAGTTCTGTTAGATTCTTCTCAAATGCATAACCTAAATCTAATCATGAGGAAACATCAGACAAATTGACACAGAAAGAACACATCTACAAAACAATTGGCCTGTATCCTTCCCAAGTGTCAAAATCGAAAAAGTCAAGGAAAAACTGAAGAACTGTTTCCAACTAAGGGATCCTGAAAGATATCAGGACACTAAATTTAAACAAGTTGTTGCTGGCTAGATCTTTGTACTGCAAAGACATTATTGGGACAATTGGCAAGACCTAAATGGGGTCTGAGGATTAGATGATAATAAGACATTAATGTTAATTTCTGGATTTCAATGATTGTGTTTTGGTTATGTAGGAGAATGTCCTTGTTTTTAAAAAATATAAACCAGTTTTGGGAGATAACGAGACAAGAAGTTAACGACTTACTCTCAAGTGGTTGAGGAAACAAAATTTTTTTTCTATACATTTAACATTCTTGTAACTGAAATTTTTTCCAATTTCTTTGAAGTAAAGTAATAATTAAATACATTCCACTGTTTAAACTCTCCTATGGCTTCCCATTGCTCATAGAAAAAGGTCCAAATTCCTTAAAATAAACTACACCTTGTCTCTGTCTACTTTTGCATTCCCATTTTGTTGACTCTCTCCTTTTGGCTTGCTGCATTCTGGTGTTCTTTTTGTTCCTTTAACACCTATGCTCTTTTGAAGTACAATAAATATGCACTTGCTGCTCAATCTGCCTATAATATTCCCTAATATTTTGCCCATATATGTTAAATTTCTTCTTTTTTATTTTTATTTTTGGTAAGACCTTTGAAAAACCTTTGCCCCTAGAGTAGGTCACAACATCACAACTCTATGTATTTTTCCTTCACAATTACAGATTTGTTTGTATAATTGATGTGTCCTCTATTATTCTAGTTCTTGAGGGCAGAGCTATGTCCTTGCTCACCACAGTAACCCCATTGACCTAACCCAGAGAACGGTAAACTATTTTAATTAATAAATGAACTATGTAAGATTAATCAATCCATCTGTGCTTCTGACTCCATCCCTCTCATACCTGTGGCCTCTCTCTTTTTTGGCTTCTACTCAGCTTATAAACTTGCACAAGTCTTTCCAAGCCTAAAGCATTTCCTCTTTTGAATCCACATCCTCTTCTAGTTACATGACAGTTTCCTTCCTTCTCTTTTCACCCAGACTTTGAACAGAGTATATATACTTGCTATTTCCACTTCCTCAGCTCACAGCTCCTCGCCAATCTCTAGTCTACTACACTCTAACCTCAAGCCTTACCATCCACCAAAATCGTGCTTACTAAGGTCCCTATAACCTCCTAGTTGCCAGACCTAATTAACAAGTTGTTGTCAGTGTCTTATCTGACCCACTTTAATTTCCTTGATGTTAAGTTCTTTCTGTCCATCTCTGATCATCTCTTTTTGACATCCTGTATGGGCCCTTCTTCTTCAGCCTGTTTCTCAAATTAACATTTTTTCATTCAAAAAATATTTATATAGTACCTATCTTATAGTAAGAACACCTGGAGACATAACAGTAAATAAAGTGAACAAAAATCCACCTTCATGAAGCTTAGATTATTTTTCCTTGTGTGCTTTCATGCTTGAGGTTAGAATTCCCCAAGTTTTAATCTGTGGCCCACAGCTTATTCTGCACACTTTCTTTGGGTGATCTTAGATTGTTCTCCTATTTTTCCTCCAATCTAGATATTACCTATGAATTTTACACAGGATATATTCACCAAGACATAATGTAGGAAACTTGAATAGATATGCCCAAATCAGAACCCTTTATCTTTTCCCTAAACAGATCTTCATTGAGTGGGTAGTATTCAGCCATGTGAAATCAGAAGTTAACGTTAAATCGTTCCTTTATCTCCCATATCCAACCAATTACCACCTCTTACCTTTTTTTTTTTTTTCAAGACAGGGAATCTTGCTCTGTCGCCCAGGCTGGAGTACAGTGGTGTGATCTTGGCTCACTGCAACCTCTGCCTCCCAGGTGCCAGGTATTTTCCTGCCTCAGCCTCCCCAGTAGCTGGAATTACAAGGCTGAGTCACCATACCCGGCTAATTCTTGTATTTTTAGTAGAGATGGGTTTTCACCATGTTGGCCAGGCTGGTCTGGGCCTTTTGACCTCAAGTGATCCACCTGCCTCAGCCTCCCAAAGTGCTGGGATTACAAGTGTGAGGCACCACGCCCGGCCCACCATCTCTTAAATCATTTACCTTATTTGTCTAACATTCTCCTGTTCTTTCTCCAGTTTTGTATGCTTTTAATCTTCTCTCCAATAGCTGCCAGAATGATCAAAAATAAAATCTCAGTCTCTTTTTTAAAAGCTTCCTCATCACCTAAGAGATAGAAATCTATGTCTTCATCTTGGTATAAAAACCCTTCTGTAATCTGGTCCCTGCTTAATTTTCCAGTTTTGTTTGTTTTTCATTTTAAGATTTTGCTCATTACAGTGTGTCGTAATGCTTAACATGATAGTCTCTGAAGCCAGGTTGCTTAGGTGTGAATCCCAGCTCTCAGATAGTTGCCTCAACTTCTTCCAATGGGAAATGGGCATAACAGCCACCATCTTGTAAGATTATCTGAGGCATTAAATGAGTTACCACATGTGTGCTTAGACCAGGTCCTGGAACATATTATCAGGCTGCGTCTAATATTTTTGCCTTTGTTCATTCTACTTCCTCTTCTTTCCTACCACTTAATTAGCTTAGCCATAATCCTGTATAGTCTTCCAAGTTTTTAGAAGCTGACACTTGATTTACTCCCCCAAAACTGTTACCAATCACAACTTATTTCATGTTAGGGCTGGTGTTACACGTAGGTACCCTCTAGGCATGATGTTTTCACTTTTAAATATAGAAAATGTAGTAAATATAACCACTTCAATTGTTATATTGCTGTGGGTCAAAATGCAATTTCTGTACCATAGCAGTAGGATGTAACGGTAAGAGAGGCGAACACGGATAACTCCTCACTTTCTAGCTTGTATGACTCAGAAGCCAGGAAATACTGTGGAAGTCTCAAATATTTGTTGATACACACGCTCACACAAAATTGTAAATATTCTAATTTCCTTCAAGTTTCCTACTGCTTCTTCACTCCGCTAGCCTGATACTGCAATCAATGTCTCTTCAGGCAAGTTCTCCTGTCTCCGCCAAACTTCGCCTTTCGGCCTCACCCAACCATCACCCAGATAAATCCTCCAAAGCTCCGTCTTCCTTTTGAAAGAGTCTCCGGGACCTCAACTCCAAAACCCGCCCTCAGGGTTTCCCCGTCACCCTAGCAACGGAAGCAGGAAGAGGCTGGCTTCGCTGTCCACAGTCCCCGCCCGCGGCAGGCGCCAGCCGCATTGGTGAGGGGCGCGGGCTTTTTGGCCGCCGCACGTCCCCAAGGTCCGGGTTGGAGCCGGAGCCGGAGCCGGATCATGCGCACACGGCCACGTCAACCTAAACCTACACCGCCCTCTCCACCCTGCCGCCGCGGTCTCTAGGCCCGCAACGGGTCTCCCAGGCAGCGTCCTCCACGCCTTTCCCACAATGCTCCGCGCCAGGCTCCGCCCGGGCTCGCTGTCGGGACCGGCGAGTGAGGAGCAGACCTGTTCCGGCCGCGCTCTAGTAGTCGCCGGTGTGGCTGGACCTTCCCCAAACCGTGCGCGGCGGCCGGGCAGTCGGAGAGTGCGTGTGTTACTCTCCCGCACGCGGTGCTTGGGCTCGGCCAGACGGGGACAGCCGCCAGGGTTTGAGGATGGGAGAGTAGCTACAGGAAGCGACCCCGCGCTGGCAAGGTGGGCATGGGCCCGGGACCAGGGCTTTGCTAGAGCCGGTGGTGGCTTGGGCTCTCTGTCAGGGAGTGGCGGAATGGCTGCACGCCTGAACCTCCCTTCCTCTGCGCTCCTACGACCTGAGTATTGAATTCTCGCTCACCGTCTTCCTCCTGCCTGTTTTCCACACCACACTTCCTCTGCCCGGCTGTTCCCTCTCAGTTACTTAGGCTCCCTTCTCCCTGAGTCCGGCCTGAGACTTCAGACACCAGCAACACTTGACAGCCCTGTTGCCCCGTGTCTCCGTCTTTCCCCTCCCCTGCCCCACTCTGCAGTGATGGCAACGCGAAAGCTTTCGCCTTGCATTTACCTGGCGCTTCCACCTGCCGCGTAGCACGGGCCACGGGCAGTTCGGCCACACCCACGCTGAGAACAACCCCTGAGCTAGGAGCAGCTTACCCAAAGTGTTGATTGAGACTGTGTCCTCTCTTTTTCTGATGGTTTTCTCATTTGGACACTTGTTAATCTCTCCATCATTGTATTTTTCAAAGGTATATTTTTGTGGACAGAAAAGGAAATATTAGAAATGACCTGAAGACCGTTCACAGGTAAGGAGAAAAATTTTTAAATAGACATTTAGGATTAAATGAAAAACAAAACTGAGGTGCAACAAGAGTTAGATTTTTCAAAGCATTACGGATCTTTGGAACTAAGATATAGCTGCTGAAATATGATGAAGTAATGATTGTTTTTGCCCTGCAGCGAGCATGTCTAACCGATTCCCTTCTTTTTGTTTTTGCTTACACCAAACATCAACTTTGCAATAAAATTACACTGTTAACTTACAATTATTATTCTACCATTTTAGAAGATGGTCTCTACTTAAATTCAATATAAGCACCTTCTGAGAAAACTCCTGGAAAAAGACAGACTGCTGTGTAGATTGTCTATTACAACAGTATACTTCTCTGCCATTTTTGGTAGGGTTATATGAAAAGTAAAGAACCCTATGTTTCTTTCTAGTCCTTCCCAAGCAAGTGAATCCTGTTGAAAATGAAAATTAAACAGCTTTAGGGGGTAGAGAAGTAGCTGAAAGGAAGAGGTATAAAAGGCAACGCTAAAACTGGGTAGACAGAGGAAAGGTGTGTAGCTTATTGCCACCTTTGTGTTCTGATGCTCCTCAGGTCTTTCTCAATGTTTAAATTGCTGAGTGTGTGTGTTCTAGCTAGCTACTACCACTCATGACCTTTTATCTGCTATCTTCAGTGATTTCACCAATCTAGCTACATGGATGTAAGAAACTGAAAAATAGAGCGTAGGGCATTAACACTGATTTGCCATTTAAAGGAAATTATGTGTTGCTGACGATGTTCTTTGATAAATTGTGCTATTATTGTTTAGTTCAAAATGATTTTTAACTGCCTGCTTTTCTTTCTTAGATTAACATTTTCGGGAACAAATTTGTGATGCTTGATTCACCCTTGAAGTTATATGGACAGAAGTTCTCAAATTTGCATATTGCATCAACTGGAACCAGCAGTGACTCTTAATGTTCACTTAAATCAGAACTTGCATAAGAAAAAGAATGGGAGTCTGGTTAAATCAAGATGACTATATCAGAAACTTGAAAAGGATCATTCTCTGTTTTCTGATAGTGTATATGGCCCTTTTAGTGGGCACAGATCAGGATTTTTACAGTTTGCTTGGAGTATCCAAAACTGCAAGCAGTAGAGAAATAAGACAAGCTTTCAAGAAGTTGGCATTGAAGTTGCATCCTGATAAAAACCCGGTAGGTAAACATTTGTTTTCAAAATATTTGGTTGCATTTTTGGTACATTTTGATATTTACTTAAATTGTTTTAAATGATCAAATGCTTAAGAACAATTATATGTCAAAATTATGATTCAACTTGTATGCTAGAAACAAAAACAGCATGTTTTTTTTGTTCTGGTTTACTTAGAATCCTGTGAAGGAATGTGAGTTCCAAAAATTCAGTTCCCTCTTAATTTGTAAATGAATTTCCAACAATTGTATTAATAGACGTTAACCCCCAAACAAACTATAGTATCTGAAATAGTTGAAGTAGATTTCTTAGTAAAATAGGTTAAGATCAAGTATTTTAGAACAGTAACAAAAAAATATTTCTTTAAAACTCATGATATGACTTGCTAAAAATGGAAATAATAGCTAATATAGCATGTTTTAACTTTCACTGTTTTCCCATGTACAAGTCCACAAACCAGAGTTAGAAAGTTTTGTAAATACTTGAGAGCAGCTGAATATAATTTCAGTCATAAATATTTGTATATCCAATAATGTAAATCTTTCAAAACTAAATTCATTTTAATTTTTATGGTTTTTTAAATTTATTTGATTATTTCTTAATGAGATTTAGTGTTCATCATTAATGAGGAGAAATCATAGTATAATTTTTTCTAAGTAGAAGTTTTAAAATAGGATTGTTTTATTTCAGTGCATAAAGCTGAGCAAGAGAAACAATGCTTCTTTAAAACATTTGTTTAGTGGACTATCTTTTCCTGAGACCTGTATTCTATTTAAGATTTTTATTTGTTTAAAGTTTCCATATGAAAGATGGTAGATCTTCTAACACCCAAGTATTATTTAAATGAAAGCATCCTTCAGGAACACATTTTATGAAACACAGTAATAAGGAAGAAACATTTCCAATCCAATTTTGGATTGTTTTGTTTTGTTTTGCTGAGAATGGGTCTCACTGTCTTGCCCAGACTGGAGTGCAGTGACACCATCTTGGATTTCTGCAACTTCCACTTCCCTAGCTCAAGCGATTCCCCTGCCTCCACCTCCTGAGTAGCTGGGATCACAGGCATGCATCACTACTGCCCGGCTAATTTTTTTATTTTTAGTAGAAACAGCTTCACCATGTTGGCCAGGCTGGTCTTGAACTCCTAACCTCAAATTATCCACCCTCCTCAGCTTCCCAAAGTGCTGGGATCAGTTTTAGGTTATTTTCTGATATCGGTTTTTATGTAATTATCTGATAGATTGGAGCACATCCTTTTTTCAATTAATAAGTTGATTTTAACAAGCAGCTTCTCCGCTCCTTCTGGAATCTCTCCCTAGCTCAGCCCGCCTGCCTCCACTCCTGCCTCTACCATGTCCATCAGGGTGACCCAGAAGTCCTACAAGGTGTCCACCTCTGGCCCCGGGGCCTTCAGCAGCCGCTCCTTAACGAGTGGGCCCAGTGCCCGCTTGAGCTTCTCCCGAGTGAGCAGTAGTAGCTTCCGGGGTGGCCTGGGTGCAGCAGGCTATTTTGGGGCCAGCGGCATAGGCATGGGAGGCATCACCGCCATCACCATCAACCAGAGCCTGCTGAACCCCATTAAGGTGGATGTGGACCCCAACATCCAGGCCGTGCGTACCCAGGAGAAGGAGCAGATCAAGACCCTCAACAACAAGTTTGCTTCCTTCATCGACAAGGTGCGGTTCCTGGAGCAGCAGAACAAGATGCTGGAGACCAAGTGGAGCCTCCTGCAGCAGCAGAAAACGGCTAGGAGCAACATGGACAACATGTTTGAGAACTACATCAACAACCTGAGGCGGCAGCTGGAGACTCTGGGCCAGGAGAAGCTGAAGCTGGAGGCGGAGCTTGGCAACATGCAGGGGCTGGTGGAGGACTTCACGAACAAGTATGAGGAAGAGATCAATAAGCGTACAGAGATGGAGAATGAATTTGTCCTCATCAAGAAGGATGTGGATGAAGCTTACGTGAACAAGGTAGAGCTGGAGTCTCGCCTGGAAGGACTGACTGATGAGATCAACTTCCTCAGGCAGCTGTATGAAGAGGAGATCCAGGAGCTGCAGTCCCAGATCTCCAACACATCTGTGGTGCTGTCCATGGACAACAGCTGCTCTCTGGACATGGACGGCATCATTGCCGAGGTCAAGGCGCAGTACGAGGAGATCGCCAACTGCAGCCAGGCTGAGGCGGAGCGCATATACCAGATCAAGTATGAGGAGTTGCAGATGCTGGCTGGGAAGCACGGGGATGACCTGCGGCGTACGAAGACTGAGATCTCCGAGATGAACCAGAACATCAGCCGGCTCCAGGCTGAGATAGAGGGCCTCAAAGGCCAGAGGGCTTCCCTGGACGCCGCAATTGCAGATGCTCAGCAGCACGGGGATCAGGCACTCAAGGATGCTCATGACAAGCAGAAGGAGCTGGAGGCCGCCCTGCAGCGGGCCAAGCAGGACATGGCAAAGCAGCTGCGTGAGTACCAGGAGCTGATGAATGTCAAACTGGCCCTGGACATCGAGATCGCCACCTACCGCAAGCTACTGGAGGGCAAGGAGAGCCGGCTGGAGTCCGGGATGCAGGACATGAGTATCCACATGAAGACCACCAGCGGCTATGCAGGTGGTCTGAGCTCTGCCTATGGGGGCTTAACAAGCCCCGGCCTCAGCTACGGCCTGGGCTCCAGCTTTGGCTCTGTCACAGGCTCCAGCTCCATCAGCCGCATCAGCTCCACCAAGGCTGTGGTTGTGAAGAAGATTGAGACCCGCGATGGGAGGCTGGTGTCTGAGTCCTCTGACGTCCTGCCCAAGTGAACAACTGCAACAGCCCCTCCCAGCCTGCCCCTCCTGAGGCTGTCCCAGAGCCCAGGAGGGAGGTTGCTGTGCAGGGGAGCGCAGGGAACAGGAGACCCACCTGACCCTCAGCCCTAGCCCTCAGCCCACCGGCGGGGAGTTTACTGCCTGGGGACCCCCCTGGCCCATGCCTCCAGCTGCAAAACAATTCAATTGCTTTTTTTTTTTTTTTGGTCCAAAAATAAAATCTCAGCTAGCTCGGAAAAAAAAAAAAAAAAAAAAAAGTTGATTTTGCCTCAAATAGTAAAATAACCTACAAATTTATTGATTTATAATTGTTATAGTAGTGATAAGTATTTATGAAATTAAGGTTTCAACAGGCTTATGAGTTTCACTCAGCTGCATTTTTTAGGAAGAATAACTTACATCATGTGGTAACGTATGTCAACATTTTGAAGAGTCAATTATTTCATTGCTTTTCTTACTCTTTTTTTTTTAATATTACTTTCTTAGAAAATACTTCATTTCAACCCATGGTAACTCATGTCATGTTATATTACCCCTCCTTATGTTGGTATGTGGTCTACCAGAAATTACTAGATTAATTAAACCTATGTATATGTTATGAAGAAACTTAGACTGTGTATCTGAAATAATTGTATTATATCTAATATTTTTTAACAGAATAACCCAAATGCGCATGGTGATTTTTTAAAAATAAATAGAGCATATGAAGTACTCAAAGATGAAGATCTACGGAAAAAGTATGACAAATATGGAGAAAAGGGACTTGAGGATAATCAAGGTGGCCAGTATGAAAGCTGGAACTATTATCGTTATGATTTTGGTAAGATAATACGATATTACTTATGAAATGTTTTTTATCTAAGTAAAAGAAAAGCAAATTTTGTTTCACCACTTAGCTTATATATTTAATATGTATCACTTTGACTTGCTTTTTTTAATTTACCATGGGAGTGAAATTTAGAAGGCAAGTCAGTTGGTATACAGAGGTGATCTATACAGATAATGAAGTTGTATTGGTCAAATCTTACTAAATACTTTTAAAATAAGGATTGCTGTTTAATAAAAAATATGCATTCATGGACTGTGTAATGATGACATTTCATTTAACAACTGACTGTATGTAGGACACTGGTTCCTTGAAATTATAATACCATATTTTTACTGTACCTTTTCTATGTTGAGCTACAAAGATACATACCATTGTGTTACAATTGCCTGCAGTATTCAGCAGTAACATGCTGTACAGGTTTGTACCATAGGTGTGTAGTAAGCTATACTATCTAGGTTTCTGTAAGTACACTCTGATGTTTTTGCAATAACAAAATTCCCTAAAAACACATTTCTCAGAATGTGTTGCCATCAATAAGTGATGCATGACCATATATTTGCATTAGAAGTAGTTAAATATTTCTTTCAGTATGTTTTAGGTATTGAATAATATTAATTTCACTATATTTTAGAACATCATATTTTCCAAGAAAAGCTAAATTTACCTTTAAGTTTAATGATGATCTCTTCGATAGAAATGCTTTCCTTCTCTTATGGAACCCTTATTGATGTTTTAAGGTGTGTTGGCCTTCTGTTGACATTAAGATCAATACCCTGAAACATTACCAATAAAGGTTTCATATGAGAAGGAAGGACGAAAGGTGTTTTATTCTTAAACATGAAGGAAAAAAATAAGGTGGAAGGAGGATACAAGGTAAAGGAACGAAGGAAGAGAGACAGTAAACATGCAGGTATCAAGGCAGGAAGGTGTGTTCAGAGACCCAGTATTTCTCCTAGTCATTAATAATTAGCCTGAAATGCAGGCTAAGAACTGAATATGCTTCTGTATTAGACTAAGTAAAATATTTAAATTCATATCTGGAGGATTTGCTTCTCAAGACTCATTTTCTTTTCAAAATAGTATTTTCAAGTGTATTCTCTACACCTTGATAGTCTATATCAGCTGTTAGCAGACTGCATTTCATAGACCAAATCTGGCTTGCCATTTGTTTTTATAAATAAAGTTTTATTACAATGCAGTTGCGTTCACTTGTTTACATAATATATGACTTCTTTCACACTTTGAGAGCAGAGTCAAGAAGTTGTGACAGAAATCATTTATCTCACAAAGCCTACTACATTTACTGATGGTCTCTACAGAAAAAGTTTGCTGATCCCTGGTCCCTACGCATCGTTAATATTATTGGGATATTTTATATAGTAATGAGAAATCTCATTAATTTTAATTATTAGGGTAAAAAGTTATATTTACTAATTTTTTACTATAATTTTATAATTTGTGTCTGCTTCTGCAAAATATTCTAAGCTTTTTAGCAGTAGAAGATATTCTAAGGTGATACCATGTATTAAAAACCATATAATCTGAAAATTGAATGAGGTCTGTGGTCTAGTTAACAGTGTACCACTCTCAATTTCCTGGTTTTTGATATTGTACTATAGCTACATAACATGTCACCATTAGAGGAAAGTGAGTGAAAGGTGCACAAAGAGTCTATATTTTTGCACCTTCCTGAATCCATAATTATTTTTAAATAAAAAGTTTAAAAAAACTGGAAATTTTTTATGGAGGTGAAATTATGTGAATATTAGGAACTCCCACACAGACACCTACGAGAGTCCATAACAGAATTCTAGTATCTTTAGATCACTCTAAAGATATTGATAGTCTTATTTACATTTTTTCACTTAAGTTGTTGCATATTCTCTAAGTTTGAGATTTAATATAGTAGTTTGATTTTTTTGATGACTAAAATGAGTAATCTATTTTTATGTGGCAATTTATTTTCATGGTGAGTTTTATTTTTTAATTTTTATGTACTTTTAAAATTAGGTATTTATGATGATGATCCTGAAATCATAACACTGGAAAGAAGAGAATTTGGTAAGTTGTGGGCATAAGATTTTATAAAACCAATAGAAGTCCAATCTCATCTAAAACTCTTAGGCATATATATGTTTGAAACTTAGAAATCTTTTGGATTTTTGAATGGTAATATGCAACATACTACATATTAAATATTTCTGGTAGAATGTGAGGAAGTGAATATTAATATTTCTGTAGCAAAATGTATAAGTATGTATACCAAATAAGAGAAATTTTAAAATCAGTTCAGATCAGGTTTTGATGCCAAGTGACCTTGCTACAAACAGCAAAACTTCTCAGAGCTTTTTTATTTTAGAGTTTTAGATAAAAGTATAGTTATTTTTGAAGTAGATATAATTTGATCAGCAACTTGTATGAAAATGGCCATAAAAATTCAGTTCTGCATTTTCCATTGCATTTTAGAAAGTTATATACCAGAATAGGTTCCTATAATTTCATCCTTCATACAGTAATAATAGGTTTTTTTTTTTTCTACTTCAAAGCAATCAATTTTATTTTGCTCTATCACAATAGTATTTCATTTAGAAAACTAAAATTAGGCCAGGTGCAGTGGTTCACACCTGTAATGCCAGCACTTTGGGAAGCTGAGGTGGGTGGATCACCTGAGGTCAGGAGTTCGAAACCAGCCTGGCCAACATGGTGAAACCCTGTCTCTACTAAAAATAAAAAAGTTAGCTGGGTGTGGTGGCACACACTTGTAAATTCAGCTATTCAGGAGGCTGAGACAGGAGAATTGCTTGAACCTAGGAGGTGGAGGCTGCAGAGAGACAAGATTACAGGCTTGAGCCACCGCACCCTGCCAAGGGTGGCATTTTAATCTTATTTTTTACAACATCCTGGTGAGCTCCACATACAAAATAGCTGTTCAGTGTGTTACTTTGTTAAAAGCCTTGTTCTTAAACATGTTCTAAGTGAATAGAAAATACATCTTCCCTACATTCTACAAGGAAAACCAAACAATTTGATTCATTTGGATTGTTGATAGAACTAATGCTTATGTCACAAACTGGTAGAATCATAACTCTGTTGTGTAGTTATATGAACCTATATGCTATTCCTGTGTGGTTTTTATTGTCTCTCATTTCCTGACACATCAATAAGTGTTTTGTAGATCAATAGGTTAGAAACACTGGAATTACAGGTAGAGTAACTGAACAAAACTTGCAAGCTTACTAATCCGTGAGTCTACCTAGAATGAGACTTCACTGGTAGTTATATTGCATATGAGTTCACACTTTTTCAGATGTCACTACACAGAAAAGCTTAAAAACCGCTAATAATTTATATTAAACCCCAAATAGTAGTTCAAGATAAATTGCAGCCACAAAACTTCAGAGATAATTCATAAATAATTAACCTTGCTTAATGACAGGAATGAACAGCAGCATTGTGGTAGAGAAGGACCCTCTGGTGAAGCTTTCCCAGGCATTGTTCTGCTAAAGCTTTGACAAAATAATCATATAATAAGCAGTTGGAATAGTTCTCTGGCTCTCCAGAAAGCTGACAAGCAAATGCATTGAGCATTCCAGAAAACTGTTGGCAGGACCTTTGCTCTTTTGCTCTGACTGGACCACTTCCACCTATTAGTAACCATTCCTTTGAATGTGCTTTCTTTTCAGGAGTGTAATGGTACCTAGTCATGTTTCATCTCTTGTTATAATTATTCAAAGAAATGTTTCAGGATCTTGATCCCACTTGTTTAAAATTTCTATGAAAAGCTCCGCTCTTCAGCTGATCTGAGTGCAGTGGTCTTGACACCCATTGAGTAGATAGTTTGCTCAACTTTAATGTTTCAGTGAGAGTTGTGTAAGCTGAACCAGTTGAAATGTCTGTGGTGTTGGCTGTTGCTTCCACTGTTAATCGTCAGTTATCTTCAATTAGGGCACAAATAAGATTAATTTTTTCCTCACAAATGAGCATGGATGGTCTACCACTGAAAGCTTCATCTTCAGCATTGTCTCATACGTTGTTAAAATGAGTTATCCATTTGTAAACTACTGATTTCTTTGTGGCATTGTCCCTATAAACATTTCACAAAGTATCAGTGATTCACCATTCTTCTGCAGAAGTTTCATCATAAATTTGATGTTTATTCTTGCTTCAACTTTAGCAGAACTCATGTTGTTCTGATAAAGGGATCTTTTGAAACTGCCTTATCCTTCCTAGTGCCTCTAACTAAATCCTGTTAAAACATATTATAGCAAATTAGTATGAGTTTAGTTTGGTGCAAAAACAATTTTAAAATGCATATTTTCCATGAACTTTTTGAAGTCCCTTTGTGTTTGCCACCATTCCGTCTGATCTCAATATTCTTCATAGTACTGGGCTAAGACAAGATGATCCGAAGGTTTTAGTTGGAGAAACAGAAAGAAGATGGCAAGCATGGATAATAGTATCAATTCATACTTATATAAGTATCATGTTAGCTTCTTGGTTATGTGTCTCTATTACCAGTTGTTTCTGTTGGTTTGAGTTACTTAGTCTTGTTTTTTGTAAAAATAACTATAAAAATAGTTATAGAGTTATTTCAAAGTTATGTATGTTCTCTTCGTTTAGTGAGGAGTTATGTTTTTTTTCTGGCTAGAGCCACTAACAATCTCAAATGAGCTTTATCCAGAGATTGAAATGTTTCAAAAGCCGAGTTTTAGATCTTGACAGGACTAGTCACTTTACAATTCATCCTTCCTTAGATGTGCCCTGAACTTCGTTTTTGTCCCTCTAGCCTTATGAATCTGTTGAAAACTCTGCTTAATTTCTTGCTTGTCAACTATCTTTTGTAAAAGTGGCAAGCATTGGCTCTCCGATTTCCATCTCCTCCCATCCTTGCCCCGCTAATGCTTCACTGCGTTGTGAACTGTCTGATGCTTTCAACAGAAGTCTTTTATACTTTGTCCAGTTTTCCAGTTGTTTGTAGTGGAGAGTTCATCCAAATTACATAGTTCACTTTTACCAGGACTGTAGCTCTAAAATGTTCAACAGTAGTACAGAAAAGAAAATATGATTAATAAATTCCACCTCCAAAGCTTTAAAAATGTTCTCATCCTTCCCGTTAAATATGGTGTATATGATCCCTTTATATGTCACAGTATGGTAGTAGATCAATCATAATAAAACAGTTCTAGATATTATTTGCAAATCTTAGAACATGTCACATGTGTAATAGTCATTTTGAATACATCCACATAATACAGGTATCCTTTTGAAGACTGCTTGAGAAAGAGGAACTCAAAATATGTCTACTTTTTACATTTTGCTTTGCTGACAGAATCTATTAACTGTAGTTGTATGTATATTAATAGACAGGAGCTGTAGTTGTATAGTTTAGAAGTGGAAAATTGCATTTTGAAATGCAGTTATTTTATTCTTGGTCACTGTTACACATAACATCCCATTGAGCTGTGATGATACAGTATTAAAACTTTGCTTATTACTCAGCAATAAGCGGGAAATTGGCAAATATAAGAAGTGCTCTATGAAGACAAAAGTACAGGTGTACCTCATTTTATAACACTTTGCTTTATTGCACTTCACAGATACTGCCTTTTTTTCTTTTTTCTTTTTGACTAACAAAGTTTATTGAGTATTTATAGTTGATACCTAAGTATACTTAAAGATTTATCTTTTTTATTGTTTAACATAAGTAATTTTTTATTTTACTTTATCTTTTTAAAATAATACTAATTAATTATAATACAATTATAATTATAATAGTTATTAATTATTAATAAAACCTGTATAACATGCAGATTTGTTACATAGGTGTACACATGCCATGGTGGTTTGCTGCATCCATCATCCTGTCATCTATATTAGGTATTTCTCATAATGCTATCTCTCCCCTAGCCCCCCACTCCCCTAGCTCCCCATCCCCCGACAGGCCCCAATATATGATATTCCCCTCCCTGTGTCCATGTAGTCTCATCGTTCAACACCCACTTATGAGTGAGAACATGTGGTGGTTGATTTTCTGTTCTTGTGTCAGTTTGCTGAGAATGATGGTTTCCAGCTTCATCCATGTCCCTGCAAAGGAAAAGAACTCATCCTTTTTTATGGCTGCATAGTATTCCGTGGTGTATATGTGCCATGTTTTCTTTATCCTTCTATCATTAATGGGCATTTGGGTTGGTTCCAAGTCTTTGCTATTGTGAACAGTGCCTCTATGAACATACCTGTGCATGTGTCTTTTTAATAGAATGATTTATATTCCTTTGGGTATATAACCAGCAATGGGATTTATGGGTCAAATCACATTTCTATTTCTAGATCCTTGAGGAATCTCCGCACTGTCTTCCACAATGGTTGAACTAATTTACAATCCCACCAGCAGTATAAAGGTGTTCCTATTTCTCTACTTCCTCTCCAGCATCTGTTGTGTCCAGATTTTTTAATGATCACCATTCTAACTGGCATGAGATGGTATTGCAATGTGGTTTTGATTTGCATTTCTCTAATGACCATGATGATGAGCATTTTTTCATATGTTTGATGGCTGCATAAATGTATTCTTTTGAAAAGTGTTCATCTCCTTCGCCCACTTTTAGATGGAGTTATTTTTTTCTTGTAAATTTGTTTTAGTTTTTTTATAGATTCTGGATATTAGCCCTTTGTCAGATGGGTAGCTTGCAAAAATGTTTTCCCATTCTGTTGGTTGCTGGTTCACTCTAATTATTCTTTTGCTGTGCAGAAGCTCTTTAGATTAATTATATCCCATTTGTCAATTTTGGCTTTTTTTGCTGTTGCTTTTGGTGTTTTAGTCATGAAGTCCTGGCCCATGCCTATGTCCTGAATGGTATTGCCTAGGTATTCTTGTAGGATTTTTATAGTGTTAGGTCTTATGTTTACATCTTTAATCGGTCAGGAGTTAATTTTTGTATAAGGTGTAAGGAAGCAATCCAGTTTCAGCTTTCTGAATATGGCTAGCCAGTTTTCCCAACACCATTTCTTAAATAGGAAATCCTTTCCCCGTTGCTTGTTTTTATCAGGCTTGTCAAAGATCAGATGGTTGTAGATGTGTGGCATTATTTCTGAGGCCTCTGTTCTGTTCCATTGGTCTATATCTCTGTTTTGGTACTAATACCATGCTGTTTTGATTACTGCAGCCTTGTAGTATAGTTTGAAGTCAGGTAGTGTGGTGCCTCCAGCTTTGTTTTTTTAGTTTAGGATGGTCTTGGCTATGCCGGCTCTTTTCTGGTTCCATGTGGAATTTGAGATTTTTTTTTCCAATTCTGTGAAGAAAGTCAATGGTAGCTTGATAGAGATAGCATTGAATCTATAAATTACTTTGGGCAGTTTGGCCATTTTCCTGATACTGATTCTTCCTAACCATGAGCATGGATTGTTTTTCCATTTGTTTGTGTCGTCCCTTATTTCTTTGAACAGTGGTTTGGAGTTCTTGAAGAGGTCCTTCACATCCCTTTTTAGTTGTATTCCGCAATTGTGAATGGGAGTTCACGCATGATTTGACTCTCTGTTTGTCTATTATTGGTGTATAGGAATGCTTGTGATTTTTACACATTGATTTTGAATCCTGAGATTTTGCCAAAGTTACTTATCAGCTTCAGTTTTTGGGCTGAACCTATGGGGTCTTCTAAATATACAATCATGTCATCTGCAAATAGAGACAATTTGGCTTCCTCCTTTCCTATTCGAATAGCCTTTATTTCTTTCTCTTGCCTGATTGCTCTTCCTAGAACTTCCAGTACTATATTGAATAGGAGTGGTGAGAGAGGGCATCCTTGTCTAGTGCCAGATTTCAAAGGGAATGCTTCCAGTTTTTGCCCGTTCAGTATGATATTGGCTGTTGGTTTGTCACAAATAGCTTTTATTATTTTGAGATATGTTTCATCAATACCGAGTTTATTCAGGATTTTTAGCTTAAAGGGCTGTTGAATTTTGTCAAAGGCCTTCTCTGCGTCAATTGAGATAATCAATGTGGTTTTTGTTTTTGTTTCTGTTTATGTGGTGAATTACATTTATAGACTTGTGTATGTTGAACTAGCCATGCATCCCCGGGATGAATCCTACTTGATCATGGTGGATAAGCTTTTTGATGTGCTGTTGCAATCGGCTTGCCAGTATTTTATTGAAGATTTTTGCGTCTATGTTCATCATGGGTATTGGCCTGAAGTTTTCTTTTCTTGTTGAGTCTCTGCCGGGTTTTGGTATCAGGATGATGTTGGTCTCATAAAATGAATTGGGAAGGATTCCCTCTTTTGGATTGTTTGGAATAGTTTTAGAAGGAATGGTACCAGCTCCTCTTTGTGTGTCTGGTAGAATTCGGCCATGAACCCATCTGGACCGGAGATTTTTTTGTGTGGTAGGCTCTTAATTGCTGCCTCAACTTCAGATCTTGTTATTGGTCTATTCAGGGTTTCAACTTCTTCCTGGTTTAGGCTTGGGAGGACACAAGTGTCCAGGAATTTATCCATTTCTTCCAGGTTTACTAGTTTATGTGGATAGAGTTGTTTGTAATATTCTCTGATGATGGTTTGAATTTTTGTGGGATCTGTGCTTATTTCCCCTCTATTGTTTTTTATTGCATCTATTTGGTTATTCTCTCTTTTCTTTTTTATTAATCTGGCTAGTGGTCTGTCTATTTTGTTGATATTTTTGAAAAACCAGCTCCTGCATATATTGATTTTTTGAAGGGTTTTTCATGTCTCTGTCTCCTTCAGTTCTGCTCTGATCTTACTTATTTATTGTCTTCTGCTAGGTTTTGAGATTTTTTGATCTTGCTCCTCTAGCTCTTTCAATTTTGAAAATAGGGTGTCAATTTTGGATCTCTCCACTCTTCTCATATGGGCACTTATTGCTATATATTTTCCTCTAGAAACTGCTTTAAATGTGTCCCAGAGATTCTGGTATGTTGTGTCTTCGTTCTCATTGGTTTCGAAGAACTTCTTTATTTCTGCCTTCATTTCATTGTTTATCCAATCAACATTCAAGAGCTTTCCATGAAGCTGTGTGGTTCTGAGTTAGTTTCTGAATTCTGAGTTCTCTTTCTTTTTTTTTTTTTTTTTTTTTTTTTGAGACACTGTTTTGCTCTTGTTACCCAGGCTGGCGTGCAATGGCGCGATCTTGGCTCACTGCAACCTCTGCCTCCTGGGTTCAGGCAATTCTCCTGCCACAGCCTCCTGAGTAGCTGGGATTACAGGCATGCACCACCGGGCCCAGCTAATTTTTTGTATTTTTAGTAGAGACGAGGTTTCACCATGTTGACCAGGATGGTCTCGATCTCTTGACCTCATGATCCACCCGCCTCAGCCTCCCAAAGTGATGGGATTACAGGCGTGAGCCACCGCGCCCGGCCTGAATTCTGAGTTCTAACTTGATTGCATTTTGGTCTGAGAGACTGCTTGTTATGATTTCCGTTCTTTTTTATTTGCTAAGGAGTGATTTACTTCCAATTATGTGGTCAATTTTAGAGTAGGTGTGATGTGGTACTGAGAAGAATGTATATTCTGTGGATTTGGGGTGGAGAGTTCTGTAAATGTCTATCAGGTTTGCTTTTCCAGGTCTGAGTTCAAGTCCTGGATATCCTTGTTAATTTTCTGTCTGGTTGATCTAATATTGACAGTGGAGTGTTAAAGTCTCCCACTATTATTGTGTGGGAGTCTGAGTCTCTTTGTAAGTCATTAAGAACTTGCCTTATGTATCTGGGTGCTCCTGTATTGAGTCCATATATATTTAGGATCGTTAGCTCTTCTTGTTGTATTGATCCTTTCACCATTATGTAATGTCCTTCTTTGCCTCTTTTGGTCTTTGTTGCTTTAAAGTCAGTTTTATCAGAGATGAGAATTGCAGCTCCTGCTTTTTTTTTGCTCTCCATTTGCTTGATAAATCTTCGTCCATCCCTTTGAGTCTTTGTGTATTCTTGCATGTGAGATGGGTTTCCTGGATACAGCACACCGAAGGGTTTTGGCTTTTTATCCATTTTGCCAGTCTGTCTTTTGATTGGTGTATTTAGCCCATTTACATTTAGGGTTAATATTGTTATGTGTGAATTTGATCATGCCATTTTGATGCTGGCTGGCTGTTTTGCCGGTTAGTTGATGCAGATTCTTCATTTTGTTGGTGTCCTTTACCATTTGGTATGTTTTTGGAGTGGCTGGTACTGGTTGTTCCTTTCTATGTGTAGTGCGTCTTTCAGGAGCTCCTGTAAAGCAGGCCTGGTGGTGACAAAATCTCTGAGTACTTACTTGTTCGTAAAGGATTTTATTTTTCCTTCACTTATGAATCTTAGTTTGGCTGGATATGAAATTCTGGGTTGAAAGTTCTTTTCTTTAGGGATGTTAAATATTGGCCCCCATTCTCTTCTGGCTTGTAGGGTTTCTGCCGAGAGATCTGCTGTGAGTCTGATGGGCTTCCCTTTGTGGGTAATCCGACCTTTCTCTCTGGCTGCCCTTAGCATTTTGTCCTTCATTTCAACCCTGGTGAATCTGACGATTATGTGCCTTGGGGTTGCTTTTCTTGAGGAATATCCCCGTGGTGTTCTCTGTATTTCCTGGACTTGAATATTGGCCTACCTTGCTAGGTTGGGGGAGTTTTCCTGGATAATATCCTGAAGAATATTTTCCAGCTTGGATTCATTCTCTTCGTCACATTCAAGTACATCTATCAAACGTAGATTAGGTCTCTTCACGTAGCCCCACATTTCTTGGAGACTTTGTTCATTCCTTTTTGCGCTTTTTTCTCTAATCTTGCCTCTTGCTTTATTTCATTGCGTTGATCTGCAACCTCTGATATCCTTTCTTCTGCTTGGTCAATTCGGCTGTTGAAACTTGTGCATGCTTCTTCAAGTTCTCGTGTTGTGTTTTTCAGCTCCATCAATTCACTCATATTCCTCTCTAAGTTGTCCATTCTTGTTATCATTTCATCAAATCTTTTTTCAAGTTCTTAGATTCTTTGCATTGAGTTAGAACATCATCTTTTAGCTCACGGAAGTTTCTCATTACCCACCTTCTGAAGTCCGATTCTGTCATTTCATCACACTCATTCTCCATCCAGTTTTGTTCCCTTGCTGGTAAGGAGTTGTGATCCCTTATAGGAGGAGATGTGTTCTGGTTTCAGGCGTTTTCCTTCTTTTTGTGCTGGTTTCTTCCCATCTTTGTGGATTTATCCACCTGTCGTCTGTGTAGTTGCTGGTTTTCAGATTGGGTCTCTGAGTGGATGTCCAGATTGTTGATGATGAAGTCATTTCTGTTTCTTAGTTTTCCCTCTAAGAGTCTGGCCCCTGTGCTGTAGGACTGCTGAGGTCCACTCCAGGGCCTGCTTGCCTGGGGATTACCTGCAGCAGCTGCAGAACAGTAAGGGTTGCTACCAGTTTCTTCTTCTGCTATCTTTGTCCCAGAATGATGCCTGCCAAATGTCAGTTTGATCAGTCCTTTGTGAGGTGACTCTTTGGATATACGGGGAGGTCAGAGAGCTGCTTGAGGAGACAGTCTGTTCTTTATAGATGCTCAGGTGCTGAGCTGTGAGCTCCATTGTTCATTCAGAGGTGCTAGGCATGTACGTTTAAGTCTGCTGCAGCAAAACTCATAATCCTCTTTTTTTTCCCCAGGTGCTCTGTCCCAGGGAGTTAGAGCTTTATTTATAAGTATCTGTTGTGCTGCTTTTTTTTCCCCCCTAGGGCTGCCCTGCCCAGCAGGGGAGCAGCGTAGTTACTGTCTGCTTGCAGAGGCTTTGCTGAGCTGTTATAGTCTCCGCCCTGCTTCCCTGTAAACTTCCCTGCAGTCCTGTATATATGTGTGTGGTTGGAACTGCCTCCACAATGGCGGCCCATCTCTGTTATGGTGGGTTGCCTCGGCAACGACGGGCTGCCTCAGCAATGGTAGACTACCTCCATAGTGATGAAGTGCCTCGGTAATGGCGGACGCCCCTCCCGCACCGAGCTGCACCGTCCTGAGTTCAGCTGTGCTTGCCATGAAACTCTCAACCCGGAGTGTTTCCAATTGCTGGTTTTTTTGTTTGTTTTTGTGTGGGTGGGGCCCACCGAGCCTGATCACCTGGCTTCCTGCCTCGAGCCTTTTTTTTTTTAAGTTGAACAGTTGACTCTCTCCCAGGTGTTTCAGTCGCCTGCTGAAAGGGAACCGGGATCTGTGATTTCTCGTGCAGCGACCCACTGTGCCTGCTGAAACAACGGTGCTGCCCAGGAATCTCCTGTTTCAGACCCATTTAATCAGATGAATGGGCGAATCTGCCTTCCCGGAGCTCCAATTGCCTGCTTAAACAGGCAACCAGATCAGTGTATTTTGTACGGAGAGCTGCTGCGCTGGGACACCCGCAAAACAGCCGCGCCAGTCAAAACAGCCACACTGGCGACCCATGGGGCTCCTCTGCCCGGGAATCTCCTGGTCTGTGGGCAATCAAGATCCGTCTGGAAATGCAGCATCCACTCACCCTCTGCGCTTTCACTGGGAACTGCAATCCTGAGTTGCTCCTAAAGGGCCATCTTGGATCTTCCTGGGGGTTGCTCTTCTTGACGAATATCTTCGTGGTGTTCTCTGTGTTTCCTGGATTTGAGTGTTGGCCTCTCTTGCTAGGTTGGGGAAGTTCTCCTGCATAATATCCTGAAGAGTATTTTCCAACTTGGTTTCATTCTCCATATTACTTTCACGTACACTGATCAAACATAGATTTGGTCTTTTCACATAATCCCGTATTTCCTGAAGGATTTGTTCATTTCTTTTCATTCTTTCTTCTCTAATCTTGCCTTCTTGCTTCATTTCATTGAGTTGATCTTCAGTCTCTGATACCCTTTCTTCTGCTTGATTGATTCGGCTATTGAAACTTGTGTATATACTTCATGAAGTTCTCGTGCTGTGTTTTTCAGCTCTATCAAGTCATTTATGTTCTTCTCTATGCTGGTTATTGTAGTTAGCATTTCGTTTAACCTTTTTTCAAGGTTTTTAGCTTCCTTGCATTGGGTTAGAACATGCTCCTTTAGCTCAGAGAAGTTTGTTATTACTCACCTTCTGAAGTCTACTTGTCTCAATTCATCACACTCATTCTTCATCCAGTTTTGTTCCCTTGCTGGTGAGGAGTTGTGATGCCTTGGAAAAGAGGCACTCTGGTTTTTGGAGAATTCAGCCCTTTTTACACTGGTTTCTTCCCATCATCATGGATTTATCTACCTTTGGTCTTTGAAGTTGGTGACCTTTGGATTGGGTCTCTTGAGTGAACATCCTTTCTGTTGATGTTAAAAGTATTTCTTTCTGTTTGTTAGTTTTCCTTCTAAGAGTTAGGCCCCTCTGCTGCGGGTCTGCTGGAGTTTGGCTGGTGCTTCACTCCACACCTTGCTTGCCTGAGAATCACTAGTGGGGGCTCAGAAGGGCAAAAATTGTTGTCTGTTCCTTCCTCTGGTAGCTTCATCCCACAGGTGTTCTTGCCAGATGCCAGCCAGAGCTCTCCTGTATGAGGTGTCTATTAGCCCCTGCTGGGAGGTATCTCCCTGTCAGGATACACGGGGGGTGAGGGAGCCACTTGAGGAGGCAGTCTGTTCCTTATCTGAGCTCAAGCACTGTGCTAGGAGATCCGTTGCTCCCTTTAGAGCTGCCTGGCAGAGATGCTGAAGTCTGCTGAAGCTGAATCCAGAACTGCCCCTTTTCCCAGGTGCTCTGTCCCAGGAAGGTGAGGGCTTTATTTATAAATCCCTGATGGGCTGCTGCCTTTTTTCAGAGATGCCCTGCCCAGCAAGAAGGGAGGCTGGTGACAGTCTGCCTGCAGAGGCCTTGCTGAGCTGCCATGGGCTCTGCCCAGTTGCTCTGTAAACTTGCCAGGACTTTGTTTACACAGTGAGGTTTAAACTGCCTACCTGAGCCTCAGTAATTGAGGATGCCCTTCCCCTCACTGAGCTTGAATGTCCCAGGTCGAGCTCAGACTGCTGTGCTGGCTGCAAGAATTTCAAACCAGTAGATCTTAGCTTGCTGGTCTTCATGGGGGTAGGACTCACCGAGCCATATCACTTGGTTCCCTGGCTTCAGCCCCCTTTTTCAGGGGAGTGAATGGTTATGTCTGACTGGTGTTCCACGTGCCACTGGGATATGAGAAGAAAAACCTGCTGCAGCTAAAACAGCCTCCCAGTTTTGTGCTGGAAACCCAGGGTGCTAGTGTTGTACGCATCAGAGGGACTCTCCTGGTCTGTGGATTGTGAAGACCATGGGAAAAACTCAGTGTCTGAGCCAGAGTGCCAGAGTATCAGTGAAAGTCCCTAATGGCTTCCCTTGACTAGGAGAGGGAGTTCTCTGGTCCCTTGTACCTCCCAGGTGAGGCAGTGCCTCACCCTGCTTCAGCTTACCCTCCTTGGGCTGCACCCACTGTCTAGCCATTCCCAGTGAGATGAACTTGGTATCAAAGTTGGAAATGCAGAGATTTCCCCTCTTCTACATCGCTCTCACTGGAAACTGTGCACCGGAGCTGTTCCTGTTTGGCCATCTTGGCAGAAATCCCCTTTTCTTTATAAATTGAAGGTTTTTAGCAACCCTGCATCAAGCAAGTTTATCAGCTCAACATGTTTTCAATAGCATGTTTTCACTTTATGTCTCTGAGTCACATTTTGGTATCTAAACTTTTTCATTATTATTCTATCTGTAATCGTGATCTGCACTCAGTGATCTTTGTTACTATTGTAATTGTTTTGGAGTTCCACTGACTGTACCCATAGGATAGCAGGCTTAATTTTTGTGTGTATTCTGACTGCTCCTTCTTCCTTCTCCTTCTCTCTCTTTTCTTGGGCCTCCCTACTCCCTGACATACAACATTACTGAAATTAAACCAACTATTAACTACATTGGCTCTAAGTATTCAAGTAGAAGTGATGCATGTCTCTCATTTTAAATCAAAAGCTAGAAGTGATTAAGCTTAGTGAGGGAGGCATATCAAAAGCCAGGATAGGCTTAAACGGTAGGCCTCTTTTTCTAGTTAAATTATAAATGCAAACGAAAAGTTCTCATAGAAAGTAAACATGCTACTCCAGTGAACACACTAATGGTAAGAACACAAAACAGCTATATTGCTAACATGGAGAATGTCTTAGTGGGCTGGGTAGATCAAATCATCCACAACATCCCCTTAAGCGAAAACCTAACCAGAGAAAGGCCCTGATCTTTTCAATTTTACAAAGGCTGAGAGAGAAGGAAAAGCTGCAGAAAAAAAAATTTGAAAAGAGATTGGTTCACGAGGTTTAAGGAAAACAGCTATTTCCTTAACATCAAAGTGCAAGATGAAGCAGCCAGTGCTGACATAGAAGCTGCAGCAAGTTTTCCAGAAGATCTAGCTAAGATCACTGATTAAAGTGGCTACACTAAACAGCAAATTCTTAATATAAATGAGACTGCCTTCTATTGGAAGAAGATGCTAGCTAGGACTTTCATAGCTAGAGAGAAGTCAATGCCAAGCTTCCATGGATGGACTGACTTCTTGTTAGGGGCCAGTGAAGCTGGTGACCTTAGGTTGAAACCAGTGTTCATTTTAGAAAAAGTCTTAGGGCCCTTAAGAATTAGGCTAAATCTGTTCTATAAATGTAACAACAAAGCCTGGATGACAGCACGTTATTTTATGAGTATTTTAAGCTTTCTGTTGAGACCTGCTCCACAGGGAAAAAGATTCCTTTGAAAATATTAGTGCTTATTGACAATGAGCCTCACTACCCAAGAGCTCTGATAGAGATGTACAAGGAGAATAATGTTTTTTTCATGCCTGTTAACACAAATCTATTCTGCAGCCATAAATCAAGGAGTAATTTAGACTTTCAAGTCATATTATCTAAGAAATATATTTCATAAGGCTCTACCTGCCATAAGTGGTGATTCCTCTGATGGATCCAGGCAAAGTAAATTGGAAACCTTCTGGGAAAGAGTCACCATTCTAGTGTCATTAAGAACATCTGTGATTCATGGAAGGCAGTCAGAATATCAGTGCTACATGAGTTGGGAAGAAGTTCATTCCAGCCTTCATGGATGACTTTGAGGAGTTCAAGGCTTCAGTGGAGGAAGTAACTGCAGATGTAATAGAAACAGCAAAAGAACTAGAATTAAAAGTGGAGCCTGATTATGTGACTGAATTGCTGCAATCTTGTTATTAAACGGGGTGGTGAGGAGTTGCTTCTTATGGATGAGCAGAGGAAGTGGTTTCCTGAGATGGAACCTACTCCTGGTAAAGATCCTGTAAAGAATGTTGACGTGACAACAAAGGATTTAGAATATTACATGAATTTGGTTGATAAAGCAGCAGTAGGGTTTGAGTCCAGTTTTGACTCCAGTTTTGAAAGGAGTTTGATAGTCAAATGCTATCAAACAGCATTACATGCTTCAGAGAAAACCTTTTAGGAAAGTAAACATCAATCAATGTGGCAAACATCATTGTCATCTTATTTTAAGAAATTGCCACAGCCACCCCAACTTTACACAACCACCACCCTGATCAGTCAGCATCCATCAACATCATGACATGTATGACTTGCTGAAAGGTTCAAATGACTGGTAGTGTTAGCATTTTCCACTAATGTTACCTTTTGTTCCTTGGTTTGTTTGGGTTTATTTATTTATTTTTTTTAACAGATAGGGTCTCACTCTGTCACCCCAGCTGGAGAGTGCAGCAACAGGATCATAGCTCACCACAGCCTCAAACTCCTGGGCTCAAGTGATCCTGCAACCTCAGTCCCCCAGCTAGCTGAGACTGCAGGGATGTGCCACCATTCCTAGCTATATTTGTAGAGACGGGGTCTTGCTGTGTTGCCCATGCTGGACTAAATTTGTGGGCTCAAGTGATCCTCCTGCCTCAGCCTCCCAAAGTACTGGGATGACAGGCATGAGCCACTGTGTCCAGCCTATTTTTTAATTAAGGTATATACTTTTTTTTTAGACATAATGTTATTACACACTTAATAGACTATAGTATGGTGTAAATACAACCTTTAAATGCACTGGAAAACCAAAAAAATGGTGTGACTCCTTTATAGTGATACTTGCTATGTTGTGATTTGGAACCAAACCCTTAATATTTCAAGGTATGCCTGGTACCAGGGGAGGAGACAGTTTTAACTACAAGCAAGGTTTTGTGTCAAATACCGTTCATATTTGTTTTATAGCATACTTTTATTTAAAACTTACGAACAGTAATACCTTGTGTAATTATTGCTTACTTTTATATATAAATTATTACTTGTTTATAACTAATATAATTCTTTATTTCATTAAAGTTTACATTAATTCTGTTAATATTTTTACCTAAATATGTACTGGTTTGTGGTCTAAACCAATATGGCAATTTTTTCAACCACCTCTATAGAATACTCTATTTGTCAGACTTTGAAAACATTGCCAAAGAACAGCCAATAGTCCTGAATTATGCACTTTGCCTTTAATGTGCAGATTAACTGTTTTCTCACAGGTCTGCCTTATACCTCAAATGTAGGTGAATGCTGAATCCTGCACCTGTTTCTAATTAGCCTGAATTAGTTATACCATATTTAGAATACCATATGTGATTTAATGTCTTTCTGTAATTTCTGAAATTTTTATTTTAAAATAACTAATAACTAATTATAACATGGAATTACATGGAAATCCTTCAACCAAAAGCAAATTACCTTCACCTTTTTTATCTTGAATGTGAAAGCACATTTTTACAGTGCTAAATTCTTTAAGTGAGTAAAATTTGTTTCCTTGCATCAGGTCATTTTACAGATAATATAAATAGGTAGATATTGTATGTTGTTCAGATCTGTAATTTTAGCAACGATGTATTCATGTTTTGAATTGTTAGGAAAACCTCAGTCTTTTCAAACAAAATGATTTTCCAAGGTAAATGTCTTATTTAGGGCTTAGATTAAATTTAAATCCCCACTATATTATGTAGGTCTCTTATTTGATTCAGAGTTTAAAGTAGCTATCAGAATTGTCTAAACATACTTAAACTATGATGCATATAATAGTAGAGCTTAAATCTCAGTCACTGTCACTGTTTCTCTTGTTTATTTTCTCTTATCCATACAAACTCTTATGTGAGGTTTGGCTGCTGTATCTTGTGCCATCACTTTTTACAACTTTATGCCCATATTTATCTTGCAGTTTGAGGCTGCTGCTTTTTCAAGTATGGGCGTAGGAGAGTTTTTTAGAAGTCATTGTTGGTTTGACATTTAAAATATTTCTTTTTGTGGAAAATTTTTTTTTAATTTTTTTAGAATGTCATTTATGTAGAAGATATAGGAAAAAATTACACAGAAAATCAGAAAGACAATATGAAAATTTTATGACTTTTTAAAATTCTGATCTCCACAAAAAGTTTTTAACTAAAATATGCATGAACCTTTAGTAAATAATTCTAAGTTGTTTCTATTTTATGTATTTTTAGATGCTGCTGTTAATTCTGGAGAACTATGGTTTGTAAACTTTTACTCTCCAGGCTGTTCACACTGCCATGATTTAGCTCCCACAGTATGTATTTTTCACATTCTCATTACTAGTTTTGTTTCTAATTGATCTGCAATTTGTATGTTAGAATTTTTTTCTATGAACAGTAGTTAGCAAAAATAATTACAAATACTTTCAAATGTCTGGTTTAAAAATGTATAGCTTGGAGTGTGTTCAAGAGAAGAAAAGTGATCTTATCAGAGAAATGTTTTCTTTTTCTCTCACAGTGGAGAGACTTTGCTAAAGAAGTCGATGGATTACTTCGAATTGGAGCTGTTAACTGTGGTGATGATAGAATGCTTTGCCGAATGAAAGGCGTCAACAGCTATCCCAGCCTCTTTATTTTTCAGTCTGGAATGGTAAGGGGTAAAGTTAGTGTTTTTTTAAATTTGTGAAACATTATGACAAATTAAATACTAGAGAAAATACAGTATGTGAAAATTACAGAACATTTTAAGTCTTGTTTTAGGTGCCATCTAACTAGGCTTTCAGAATTATAAACATTTTGGATTATAAATATTTTTAAACATCATTACTTTGGTTTGTTTGGTTTTTTTTGGGGCGCAGGCGGTGCAGAGTCTTTGTTGCCCAGGCTGGATGGAGTGCAAAGGCGCAATCTCGGCTCTTCGCAGCCTCCGCCTCCCAGGTTCAAGTGACTCTCCTGCCTCAGCTTCCCAAGTACCAGAGACTACAGGCGCCCTCTACCATGCCTGGCTGATTTTTGTATTTTTAATAGAGACGGGTTTCACCATGTTGACTAGGCTAGTCTTGATTGACCAGGCTAGTCTTGAACTCCTGACCTCAGGTGATCTGCCTGCCTCAGCCTCCCAAAGTACTGGGATTACAGGCATGAGCCACGGTGCTCGGCCAAACACCATTACTTTGACTTTGCTGTATTTTAAAATTAAATGTTTGCCAATTTCAGTTTTTGTCTTAAGGAACATAATTTATACAATATGTGTATTGTGTTTGGTAGTTTACAAAGTATTTTAGAGGTATTGTCTCATTGAATGTAAAACTGTGATAATCTTTTTTTTTTTCTTAGTTTCCAGTGATGAAACTGAAACTATTATAAATATTATTGTTAAAATGTTTTTCATAGAATCTGTACTGTCAAGATTATCAGGATATCATTTGGAAGTACATTATGCTATTGAGAAACAGAACTTTGCTGCATTATTCAAAATAATGTAAAATCAAACTATTTGGTATTATTTTTACTGAGTTTTAAAAAGAAAAAGTAAAAGATATTTCTCTTCTTACAAAAACCAATAGGCCCCAGTGAAATATCATGGAGACAGATCAAAGGAGAGTTTAGTGAGTTTTGCAATGCAGCATGTTAGAAGTACAGTGACAGAACTTTGGACAGGTAATTTTATTTTCTTAATTTGCTTGGTTTCTAGGATATTTTGAAATTAGTATTTTGTTTTAATGACAATGTTAACATTTTGGTCATGAAATTTTAAAGTGTCTTTTCCATGTTTCTTAGAAGAGAATTGTGTCATTTACTCTGAACTTTGCTGAATTTAACAAACTAGTTAAATTTGTACAGAAACTTAAACTATTGAGATGTGGGAAATGGATATGAGATGGGGCTAGGGTAAAAAGACATCTCTCAAAGTGCAACTAAATGTTTAGTAATGTGAGTGTTTTATTGCTTTTTTAAGTATGCTATATCAGGCAGTAAATTCAGACCAGTAAATTGTTTAATTTTAAAGTTTAAAATGCTTTTAATTTAAGGCTTTTAATTCATTAACTTCCTTTAGGCAGATTAAACTATCCATGAAATGATAGTATTTGTGGCTCAAGAAGTTAATTTTATTCATTAAGTAAAGTTGTGTCAGAAACTATTAAATAGTAAGGTTGCAGTAGTAAAATATATAATCCCTGTCATCAGTGACTTCATTAATGAGGAAGACATTGTAAACAATTAAAATGCAATGTAGTAATTATTATTATAGAGCTTAAAGAAGCATAAAATATATAAAACAACCCAGTTGGGGAACTGAAAAATAGTTAGAAAATACTTCTTGAAAGAAGTCATATCCAATCTGTCATGAAAATGAATAGGAAGCCTTCAGAAATCACTGTGTTTGGGGAACTGACAATACCTCATGAATCTGACAAAAAGTTGGATATTTGGGTCAAGTGGTATGGGGAGAAATGTACCTGGCTGAATAGGTAGACAAAGTTCAGATCACAAAATGCCTCACTTGCCAATTTGAGGTTTTTTTCTTAATGAAGTAGTGAATTTCAGTTTTATATGATGAAAAAATTGGAGAGTCATTGAAGGAGTTTGTCATATTCAAGAATATCTTTGGAAAGATAACTGGTAAAACTCAGAGTGAATTAGAAGAGGGTGAGATTAGAAAGGAAAGATGACTTAGAAGACTGTTTCCATTAGTGAAGGAATATTAGGTGATCAGAATTTGCTTTTTTTTAAGGAAATTTTGTTAACTCCATACAAACTGCTTTTGCTGCTGGTATTGGCTGGCTGATCACATTTTGTTCGAAAGGAGGAGGTAATTTTATTTTTTTATTTTGTTAGAATGAAGAGAACATGACATTTAAATTTTAGGTGACAGTTTTAAGTATGCTGCTATAATTGATAATTAAGTACTTGAAATTATAATTTATGCCCAATATTACAGTCTTTTTTACTTAACGAATATTTGCCGTTCTCATTGTTCTACACATAAAAGGTTATTGTTTATTTTTTAGTGTATTCTTTATGTTCTTATGTTCAGTAGACCAATCGTTCAGCTTAAGTAGCATGATGATAAATTGTACCTTCAGGTAGCCACAAATGTTATTTGACAGTTTGCAAAAATAACTAGTTGTTTACAGCTCTGACCCCTCCTAAAATAATAATTTTTTGGAAATACGGTCTTTGCTTCATGCTTATATGTATCTCTCAAAGATGTATAGATTTCCCTCATACAACTATATATTTGAAGATGACAGCTTCTAGGAACCTTTCCTTGAATAAATTAAGTTGAAAATTCAATACTCTGCATAGCAAGCCACAAACTATAAACTGTATTCTAACAATGTGGTTAGTTAAAAATTGGTCCAAGATAACAAAATATTATAACTCTTTGATATATTTTCATGTGTTTAATCCCAATATGAGTCTTTTCCCCACATTTCATCTCTCAGCCTTCATGCTGTTATATTGAAAAGACATTGCCCTGTAACTAAAATCAACCCATTATCCCATCCTGTAAGGCCTATGCCAGGAAGACACTGCCCGGCAGCAAAACGTCAGCCTTGAACTTAACTAATCACTGAGGGATTTTTTTCTCATTTTGGCCTATTGCCCAAATTTCTACTCATCCACTTATGAACAAAACTTCTTACACTCTCTAAGATTGTTTTACTTCTTACCTCAGGTAAATTCCTCCTCCCTATCTTTATAGGTTCTGTGATGCTGTAGCTCTCTTTCTTCTAAATCTTCTCTCATTGCATTCTAGTGTTCATACTTAAAGAACTTTCATAAAAATAGCGAAGGTCCTATTAAGATTTTATTGTATTTTGAGGATCCTTTACATACTTCTACAAATATCTGTTACATTTTATATTCCCCCAATTATGAGATCTCTTGGATAAAAGGGATTGTTGATAGGAGGAGAGATTGAGAGTATTATCCTAAAGAGAGAAAATTACTGTTTTTCTCTGTAACTAGACGTCCTAGAAATTGAAGTGGGGGGCGGAGAGAGAGAGAGAGAGAGTGTGAGAGTGTGTGTGTGTGTGTGTGTGTGTGTGTGTGTGTGTGTGTGTGTGTGTGTGTAGAAGGATTTCCATGTCTTATCAGTAGAGTTCAGCCCAATTAATTGCCTTTGAATGAGCGTGGTAATTTGGGGGAAAGGCAAATGCAAGTATTGTCATTAGGCTTAATAAAGGTAAACTGCCTCATAAGGTTTTTTTGTCCCCAGATTGTTTGACTTCACAGACACGACTCAGGCTTAGTGGCATGTTGGTAAGCATCAATCATTTTGTAAAACTGTATCACCATGTAAAGAAACACATTGGGAAATTGCTTTTAAATATTTTCTTCCCTTGTTTATTGAGCATTTAACTCACCTATTTGTGATCTTATTTTCTGATGACTATTTCTATCCATGTGTTTTTTTTTCTGAATAATTAGCTATGTTCAATAAATTTTGACATGGTATCAATTATTAAGGGTCATTTACTTTAAGTTTTCGGTAATTTATAAATTCCTCTTCAACTGAAGTTACATGTTAGTGTTTTTCTCATTTCCAAACCTTATTTTTTGTTGTTTTCTTTTTTAGTCATTTTTAAATTTATTTATCTCTTATCATGTTGTGGCTGAGAAGTAGTCTGATATTGATTTTTTAATACCATTGAAATTCCCTTTGTGGCTTGACAGTTTGTCAGCTGTGAAGATTGTGGAAATACTTTGTGAGCTTGAATATAATAATATTCTCTGTGTTAGGTGCAATATTATATTTATTAGATCAGATTTATTAATGTTATTTATATTTGGACTACATGATATATAATATCAAAGAGGAACATTAAAATCTCTACCTTCCATCATTGATATATCTATTTCTTATATTTCTGTCAGTTCTTCCTTTACATATTTTGACATTATATTGTTGGCAGCAGTATATTCATGATCATTATCTCTTTTGGCAGCTATTTATCCTTCTTTATGCATTATGGATTTTTTTTACATAAATTCTATTTGATATTAAAATCACTAACTTTTACTGTGTTTTTTTGTTTCCTTCCCTTTCCTTATTTCACCCTATGCCTAGGCCTTCAGTTTTTCAATACCACACATTAGAATCACCTGAGGAGCTTTTAAAAATGATTAAAAAAAAAAACAGGCCTTCTCTTCTCAGTTCTTCTGGAGTAGGGAAAAGTTGGGTTGAGAGGGTGGGAAAAAACAAAACAGAAAAACACAGTGAGCATTAGTATCTTTATTTTTTTTAATATTTGGTGAACAGAGCGATTGGCCTGTATTTTTCCTTTCCAGTTAAGTCTGTTTGCTTTTAGCATCAAAGTTAGGTTGGCCTTTAAATGTGTTGGAAAGTATTCTCTTTTTCTCTTCTTTGGAAACAGTTTCTATACAACTAGTATTATTCCTTCCTTCCTTCTTTTTTTTTTTTTCTGGTAGAATTCATCAGGAAGCCATCTGGGCCTGGAGTTGGAGTTGTCTTTGAATTCTTATTTTATAGACATCTCCAATCTCAATCGATAGATTGATTGATTGATTGATTTTCTAATTCCTCTATTTGGTAATTTGTTTTTCTAAGACTTCGTTGTTTCAACAAAATGTCTAAATGTATTGCTATAAAATTGTACATAATGCCCTTTTTAAAAAATATCTGTAGTATCTATAGTGATGTTCTTTCTTACTTTCTGATCATGTTTTTTTGTGTGTGTCATCTCTATTTTTTTCTTATTCTGTCACAGGAGAGGTTCATTAAGCTTTATAAGCTTTTTCAAAGTCCCGAGTTTTAGCTTTATTGATTGTTTTTTCTACCATATATTTCTTTATTTCATTAAGTACTACATTTCCTTCCCGCTACCTTTTTATGATTTAATTTACTGTTCTTGAAATGAATGATTAGTTCATTGATCTTCACGCTTTCCTTTGTAATATTTGAACTTATAAATTAGTGAGTACAGCTTTAGCTACATCTTCTCTTTTGATTTTATATATATATATATATATATATATATATATATATATATATCATTCTCAGTTCAAATTGTTTTAATCTTCCATTTTTATTCTTTTTGAATCACAGATTATTTAGCACTGTATTTTTCATTCCTAATCATAAAGGATATTTTTTAAAGTAATTTTGTTATTTATGGCTAGCTTAATCCTGCCACAGATGGTGAACATGCATTTAGTCTTTTAAAGTTGTTAAGCCTTGTTTCATGGCCCAACATATGGTAAATTTTTATAAATGTTTCATGTGAAACATGAATTCATTTGAAAATGAATTCTGTAGTTCATCTGTATCAACACTTTATTATTAGATGGATATTAATTTAGAATTGTATATTTTCTTGGTGATTTGAATCTCTAACCTAATGAAATAACCCCTCTTTATCTCCTTTCATGTCTTTTGCCTTCAAGTCTACCTTGACTGATACTAGTATAGCTACAACAGCTTTCTTTTGTTTAATGTTGACATTTTTTTGTTTTTTGCTGTCAGCCTTACTGTATCCTTATATCCTGCAATCAGCATTTAATTAGGTTTTGTATTTATCTAGTTACCATTTTTTATCTTAGTCCATTTACATTTAATGCTATTCTTCATATATTTAGCTTTATACTTACCATCTCGTTAGTTTTCTATTTGTCCTACCTGTTTTATAGTCCTTTTTTCTTTCCTTTTTGCCTTCTTTTGCATTAATCAGGTGATTTTTAAAATTTCATTTCCCATCCCTACTAGCTCTTTAAGTACCCATTCTTTTACTGTCCATTTAATGGAAACCCTACAAATTTTGTACATGCATCCTGACTTACTCATTTGCTACCCAACGCAAGAGTACCAAAGAGAAATGATTTTACTACCTCTGAAACTTTGCTGTTATTTTAATCAAGTATGTTTTAAGTTCTATCTTAAATGCAATAAAGTGAATACATCTTAAGTGTACAACTTAATTTTTATATCTATGCTCACATGTAACACCACCTAGATTAAGATCTATTATTTTTTAGCTTTTAATTGTTTTTGATTTTCTGAAGTTCCATTATTCTATATGTAGGTCTGAATTTCTTGTTTATTCTGAGTGAGATTAACTGGACTTCTTGATTCTGTAAATTAATATCTTTCATCAGTTGTGGAAACTTGTCAGGTGTTATTTCACTTTTTGTTGTTGTCTCGTTTTCTTATCTTTTTGAGATCCCAATTGAATGTATGTTAGAACTCTGTTTACTAACTTGCCCAGTCCAAAAATTTTTTCAGTAACTAAAGGTTCTGAGAAATGTGCTTTTGGACAGGATTTTAGAGCTCACTAAAGGAACTTAGCCACTGTAGATGAAAATTGGGAAGGTACTAATTTAAATATACATTTTAGACACAGAGAATATCTCCTAAACTGTATAATTATTAAAAGGATAGCCAAAATAAAAAGTCTTAAACAGTAGCTTGGTTTATTTTCTTTAACCTGAAAGACTGTTGGACAGCTTACTTTCTAAAAATATTGTAAATGTAATTTTTTGTGGATTCATAGATTTCTAATATTAGGGAAAAACCATTTCTCAAGTTACTAAGTGCAATTTTTGTACTTAATATTTCTAAATTTATTAAAAAGTTTATAATATTAGAAATATTGTCTACTTTCTGATATTATTTCTAATACTAGAAATCTACTTTTTAACTTGGCTATAGAACTCTAAGGCATGAAGTTTTAATTTTATGGTAGAAAAACTGTTTTTAGTTAAGTAAATCTCTAAATCCCTTTAACTTTTTTCCTCTCATTTACAACATGGTTTGTTTTCTGCTTCTTTCCATTTTAGGATGGTCTTGTTAATGTAGGATGGATGGACTGTGCCAGCCAGGATAACCTTTGTAAAAGCTTGGATATTACAACAAGTACTACTGCTTATTTTCCTCCTGGAGCCACTTTAAATAACAAAGAGAAAAGCAGTATTTTGGTATGAATCACTTTAAAATTATTTCTTTACATATAATGTACAAACACACAAAAATAATATATTTTCTTTGTAAGCAGTGAGTGAAGAAATGAACAACTTATATTGTCTGATTGTGGAACCTTTATTTAGAACACAGAATTCTGAGATTCTGTTTAATACATGCTTCAAATTATAAAATTAAGGATTATTTTTAAACTAACATTTACATTTCACTTAAAGTCATTACATCTTTACATTTAAAATTACCTTACATTTAAAACCATTATACTTTTAAACCCCAAAAGTATGGAATACATTCCTAAGTTATACAAAAGAGCATTTATATCATGAATTTTCAATTTTTTTTTTTTTTTTTTTGAGGCAGTCTCATTCTTGTTGCCCAGGCTGGAATGTAGTGTAGCGTGATCTAGGCTCACTGCAACCTCTACCTCCTCGGTTCAAGCAGTTCTCCTGCCTCAGCTTCTTGAGTAGCAAGGATTACAGGCACCCACCACCACACTCAGCTAATTTTTGTATTTTAGTAGAGACAGGGTTTCACCATGTTGGCCAGGCTGGTCTCGAACTCCTGACCTCAGGTAGTCCTCTCACCTCGGCCTCCCAGAGAGCTGGGATTACAGGTGTGAGCCATTGCACCCTGCCTAATTGTTTATTTTCTAATGTTAAAAATAAAGATCAGTGGTATTTATGGCTGGGGCCTAAGTATTTTTCTAAAGCACCCCATGGGATTCTGGTGTAAACTCAGTTTTGACTTCTACTGATGTGGTTTACCTCCCTAAATTTATGAGTGAGGAAACTGAGGTTCAGTCTAGTTGTCAAGGAGCTGAGATAAAAATGGGATATTGGATGGGTCACTATGGAATCCCAAAAGAAAATAAAGGACTCTGATAAGACAAATCTTTTTTAGTTTTCTTTTCTGTATTTTAATTCTGCTTTTTTAGATGTTAATAAAGATAACACATACTCATTTCAGAAATTCATATATGGTACAGAGCTGTATAAAGAAGATGCAAAATTTCCTAAAACCAAATTACTAATAGACAGCCACCATCAAATCTTGGTAAATACCCATCCAGATCTCTACTGATATTTATATGCAATTACAACTTTGTGCCAGCAATTCTCTAGTTCATATCTGTGGCCAAACCTCTGTTCTCCACAGATACACGTGCACATATACATATATGTGTGGGTGTGTGCATATTTATATATGTATGTGTGTACATACGTATATTATCACTGCTTGTTCAATGTCTCCCCTGAAATATTAGTCACTGTCTCAAATGTAAATGCCTATAACTATATTCCCAATATCTCCCCATAAATCTGCTTCATCCAGTTTTTCCCCATATTATTTGATGAAAACTCTGTCCTTTATTATTCGAGCCAAATACCCTGGAGTTATTTTTGATTTCTCTTTTTCTCATACCTTATAACCAATTCATCAGGAAAATCTGTGGCTCTATGTTTAAAATGTGTTCATGAACATAAAATGGATACAGACAGGTAATTTTTCATAAATGGGATTATATAGTAGATTCTATTTTGTAATCTAGTTTTTTCACTCAGTGTATTAGGAAAATATTTTGTTACTTAAAAATATGTATTTTATAAACATTATTTTATAAATGAATATGTATACATTATCCTTGAAATAATTAATAATCCCTAAATGGTGAGTCACTGACTAGATGTGACATACTTAATCAGTTCTTTCTTGTTATTTGTTTCTACTTTCTCAAGATTATAAGCAGTGGTGTAAAGAGCAATCATGTATATTTATCCTTGTGCACTACTTCAGTTATCTGTTTAGAATGGGAGCACTGTGGCAATTTTAAACTCAATTCTGTATTGCCAGGTTGCCCTCTAGAAAAGATGTGCTAGTTTATTCTGTGTCATCATTCCACAAGGATTGCCTACACCCTGGCCAACAATTAATAGAGCCTCTTACCTTTAGAATTATAATCTCTGGGCTTCATGATAGAAAATTGCAAAGTCAAGGCTGTCTGAGACAGGGAACAAAAATGAATGACTCTGGAAATATAACGGGGACTGGTGAATTAAACACTACTTGTCCCTCCTAAGAGCATTCAGGTTTTAAAAAATATAAAACAGTATGCCAGCTAAATATCTCTGGTAGGTGAAATTTAGAGGCTAGATAAGACCAGCAGTCCTATAGGTGTAACTAATAAATTCTCCTCTAACAGAAACAGTTTTATAATGAGTAGGTTAATCACTACAAGTTTATATAGGCTGCGTAATAGGCATATTTTTAATAAAGTCTTCATAGTGAATAGGACTAAAGTGAATAAGCTGTAGAACTGAGACATGAAACATTTGTTTTGGCATTTTAAGCTCTTTAGTAGCAGGAATTATTTTACGTCAACCCCTAAGAATGTTTATGCTATACATTTTTTTAAAAAGTTTTAAGAAAACAAACTTAGCAAAACAAAATCTGAGTTTTTATTCTTATGTTGTACATATTTTTAGCCATGTTTGGTCTCATGTCTAGCATGATTAAGCTATGGATTCCATGACTATTCATACACATTTTTAATGAGTTTTAGATCTTTCAAGTAATATTTAAACTGTTAAACATAGATGGTTCATAATTAAAGACATATATTAAACTGTCAACTTTCATATACATTTCTTGTTGTAACCATTGCTGCATTCTTTATAATAATGACAGCTTCACTGAGAGAATCAGACCAGCAGGGAGAGTTCTATGAGAAAGTATGCTGAGGATAAAATATTGACAGAAGTAAAGGAGACTTTTAGAAAGGGCTGCTATACTCATTTGTGTTTTAAATAAGAGACTCGGCCCTAAACCAAGTTTAAGATAAGATCTTTATCATTATATTTTACTTAAGAATTCCTGAGTGGTTTGGTTTTTAGATGAAAACCTCTGTAATGAATAATAAGATCCATTCCAATTTTCCAGTTACAAGTTCCTCTTAATTAATCTTAATTATTGGTTGGGGTATAAAGTGTCTTCAATCATCTATTATTTTTGTGTTATAAAAATTCTTAAGTGAATGTGTAAAGCATTGGCCTTCTGTAAAATATGGTTAGCATTAAAATTAAGCTAATTATAATGTGGTTTTTCTTGATTGAGAGGTCATTCAAGATTGTTGTGAGGATTTCTATAGAATACACAGCAAAGTTAATTTAAAATTCCAGTTAATGCAACACCTTATAATAGAATTTATTGTATATTGTTATTTAAGAAACAGCCTAGTTATATAATATTTCTGATAATTGCCAAAATATACTTTTTTAAAAAAAGACATTTGGAATTGTTTCAAAAACTGTTTACCTTCTACCTTCTATAATTGTTTTCCTAAAAATACTACATTGGAAATTGAAAAAGAAAGATATCAAATATAATGAATATTTATTCAAAAAGATTACAGTGTGATTTTCTTTTTCTAGTTTCTTAACTCATTGGATGCTAAAGAAATATATTTGGAAGTAATACATAACCTTCCGGATTTTGAACTACTTTCAGCAAACACACTAGAGGTAATGTTTTTATTAATAATAAGTAGCACTAAATGTTAGTAACATTTCAAGTCTTGACATTTTAAAATCAGCATTTGTTTTATTTATCTCTAGATAGAATTGAAAGTAGCAGTTTCAAAGGATTATGTATTAGTCAGTGGTAGGTTAAATTCTAATTGGAGTTCTGGTGTTGCTAATTCAGGATGGTCCTGTAGTTGTGGAAAACCTACCCAGTCCTGAAAGTGGGCTTCAAAAGGAGCATCAGAAAAGGCAAAATTTTAATCACAGCAACTTTGGATCTAATTTGTAACTTTTTGTTCTTGCTTACAGAACAGACTATATTGATTACTAAGAAGTATCCAGTTTATGAATAGAATGCTGAGAAATATTGTAGTAGAATCAGTTTCGTTTTGTTTTGTTTTCCCTATTAGTTTGGTGCAAAAGTAATTGTGGTTTTTGCCATTTAAAAGTAATGCCATTACTTTTTTTTTTTTTTGAGACGGAGTTTCGCTCTTGTTACCCAGGTTGGAGTGCAATGGCACGATCTCGGCTCACCACAACCCCTGCCTCCGGAGCTCAAGCAATTCTCCTGCCTCAGCCTCCCAAGTAGCTGGGACTACAGGCACGCACCACCATGCCCAGATAATTTTTGTATTTTTAGTAGAGACGGGGGTTTCAACTTGTTGACCAGGATGGTGTCGATCTCTTGACCTCGTGATCCACCTGCCTCGGCCTCCCAAAGTGCTGGGATTATAGGCGTGAGCCACCGCGCCCAGCCACCATTACTTTTAAATGACAAAAACTACAGTTACTTTTGCACCAACCTAAATACTTCCTAACCACAGACCTTTTGAAGTCTGTATCACTACCAAATCTTATGTGTTAAGCCTGAAAAAGCTGGCAATTTTACCACCCAACTTTTTAGCTATGTGCTGTTAAAATCATATATTTGTTTTTAGCAGTCATCTACTTTGAGATTTTATAATTTAGTGACCAACCTTCCTGTAGTATTTATTGATTTTATGTAGCATTATTCTGAGTAAATTACAAAATAAGAGAATAAGTGGGTCTGAAGTTTAGACAGTACTTTGAAATAATGGGTAGAGGAGCTAAAATTAACCTCAAGTCATAGAAATAAAGATTAGAACCCTTAGAATTTCCCAATTCTGACATTTCCTTTTCTTATCACTTTTAAGGATCGTTTGGCTCATCATCGGTGGCTCTTATTTTTTCAATTTGGGAAAAATGAAAATTCAAATGATCCTGAGTTGAAAAAACTAAAAACTCTACTTAAAAATGATCATATTCAAGTAAGAAAAATGTTTTCTGCCTAGCCTTCTGCTGGTGTACTTTCTTGTTAATTTAATATGTATAATTAGATTTTAAATAACATAAAAACTCTTATTTGAAATTATTAGAGGCCTATAAGTGCCTTTGGTCTTGCTTTGTGCTTTCTTTTTCCCCCTTTTTACTAAAAATTTATATAGAATCTAAAAGTGGTTAATTTTCATTTATTTTGGCATTTGATAAACCTGTATCATATAATTTTTCCGGAATGCATACTGTAGGAGATTATCTTTCCCTTTTTAAAATTCTTATTTTTTTATAAAAGTATTTCTTGCTCATTGTCTAAAAATCAGAATAAGTACAAAAATAATTATCTAAAAAATAACCCATATTCTTAAGACTATTCATCCCTGCTAAGTATTTACTCAATAACTATTTAAATATTTTGTGAGTTTCTATATGCATATGTGGGCATATGTGTATGTGTGCACATGCATATATATTATAATGGCCACTGAAATAGACATACACATGTAAAATTTATATGTATATGTTTTAATCAAAATGGATTCACTGTATAATTTTTTTTTTTTTTTTTTGAGACAGAGTTTTGCTCTTGTACCCAGGCTGGAGTGCAATGGCGTGATCTCGGCTCACCGCAATCTCTGCCTCCTAGCTTCAAGCAATTCTCCTGCCTCAGCCTCCCGAGTAGCTGGGACTACAGGCACGCACCACCATGCCCAGCTAATTTTTGTATTTTTAGTAGAGATGGTGTTTCACCTTGTTGACCAGGAAGGTCTCGATCTCTTGACCTCGTGATCCACCCGCCTTGGCCTCCCAAAGTGCTGGGATTATAGGCATGAGCCACCGCGCCCAGCTGTATACTTTTTTTTAACTTTTGTCATTCAACAATATCATAAACTCTTTCATGGGCCTGTAAAAATACATATATATTTATATGGATGTCAACTCTCTGTATCCATGTATATCCTCATTTTTCCCTAAAGGCTACATAGTGGCTTGCTGTATGATTATACCGTAATTGTTTAGCAAATCCTCTCATTGATTTATTGTTGTTCCCATTAGTTTTTATATCAAATGATGCAGAACTTGTCCTTAGTATGAGCAATTTTCTTTTCTTTTTTTTTGAGACAAGAGTCCCATTCTGTCACCCAGGCTGAAGTACAGTGGCGTGATCTTGGCCCACTGCAACCTCTGCCTCCCAGGTTCAAGTGATTCTGAGTTCCAGTGATTCCTTCCTGAGTAGCTGGGACTACAAGCGCATGCCATCAAGCCCAGCTAATTTTTGTACTTGTAATAGAGACTGGGTTTCTCCATGTTGGCCAGTCTGGTCTTGAACTCCTCACCTCCAGTGATCCGCCCAACATAGCCTCTCAAAGTGCTGGGATTACAGGTGTGAACCACCGCACCTGGCCATATGAGAAATTTTCAAGATTATCTTTTCTTCAGTGGTTTTTGTTCTCATTACTAGAGTCCTCCAGAAAGTTTTTATCAGTTTATAATCTCACTGACAGCACATTATTGGCCATTTCTCCACACTGTGCCCACCATGGTACTATCATTCTTCATAATCTTCACAATTCCAATAGGCCACAAGTGATATGTTAACAATATTCACTTTCATTTAATTGCTTTCTACTAGTTGGGGGGAAAAAAACTTTTTCATGATTATTAACAAATCATAATTGTTCTCTAGTTAATTTTCTCTTTATATCTGTGGCCCATTTTCTTTTTCCTGTTGGGATGCTTGTACATCTTTTTTTTAGCTTACTTGGGAGGCACACACCACGATGCCCAACTAATTTTTGTATTTTCTGTAGAGACAGGGTTTCACCATACTGGTCAGGCTGGTCTCAAACTACTGACCCCAGGTGATCCACCTGCCTTGGCCTCCCAAAGTGCTGGGATTACAGGCGTGAGACACCACGCCTAGCCCATCTTGTTTGTTAATGGATCCTCTGTCTTAAATGTCTGAAATTTTTTTGCCTGGTTTATCATTTGGCTGTTTTATTTACACATGTTTTTCATACTCTTTGAAAACATCAACCTTTTTCTCTATTATTTCTACTTCTGGAAGTGATCTCTCCTCTGTCTCTAGATTACATAAACATTCTCCACATCTTCAGAAAGTAGATTTCTGGAATAACTTCATATTTTCCTGGGAATTTCCTTAGGTTTTTTTTAACTATAGGAAGCATTTTTTAACTAAATTGAATCTTAGTATTAAATGTAAATGAATTGTTTCTGTCTCTTATTTTCATAGCCTATTCATTTCTATTTAAAAACTGTGTCATTAGGGCAATGCAATTTTTGGATTATCATGAATACAAATTGAATAGTAAGACTGTGTTTTTGTCAAATTTGACCTTCTTTTTCTCCTTTAGGTTGGCAGATTTGACTGTTCCTCTGCACCAGACATGTGTAGTAATCTGTATGTTTTTCAGCCATCTCTGGCAGTATTTAAAGGACAAGGAACCAAAGAATATGAAATTCATCATGGTAAGAATGGAAAAAATGTTTAAAATTTAGCTTCATTTTCAGATAGAAGTTTTCTAATTGTGTTTTTAAACTTGTTTTGTATGGACATGCTTATTGTAAATAACTTTTCTCAGTAAATATGAGGACTGATATTTTGAATTATATATAGTCATTTATTCTCTTTATTCTTTTTAACATAAATGCCTTTTCTCTATTCAATATTTTGATCAGGGTTTTCAGTGATAAATCAAGCTTGTGAGAAATTTAAGTCCTGCTTGTTAGCAAAAGTAAGCAATACCTGCAGTTTATATTCAGGCTTGCCATGTGTAGCATCTCAGTCATTATAGGCAATTTCCAGACTTTTTTTTGGATTTTTCCCCCTCCAGATGTCTCCATTAACTGTCTTGTTATCTTTCTTGCATTATATTTCAGCTAATTTGGAACTTTAGCTCTGTATTCATGTGAGTACAGTCTCAATTCCAAGAGTTTGGACTACAGCAGAGTCCTTATCCGAAAAGAGTTCACATGTAGCAAAAGAAACACACAAACTACCAAATATCATACAGTTAAATGAATAACAGGTACTGATGAAATGCCCATTGGCACCTAGCACTGCTTTCAATGTTGAGGATACAAATTTGTAAGACATGAACTCCTTCAACAAGTTTAAAATAATGTAGTAGGGGCCAGAGGAAGAGATCCATAAGAAAACAAAAAAAAATATTTTAATGGTCATTATGCATTAGCCACAACAAGACCAAATAGACTTCTGCATAGTAGAGGTCAAGAAGTGGTATTTGAATTGAGCATAAAGTGCTCAATTTCCTCAAGCAGCTATAGGGGAAAAAGAAATGAGACCTCTAGGCTGGAGGAACTTTGTGAGCAAAGGCTTGGCAAGATAACCCTAACAGTAACTACTGTTTATTCACTGCTGTCAGACATTCTGCCAAAGGCCTTACATACGTAATTCATTTTTGTCTTTACAACAACTCAGTGAAAGAAAAAATGGAGACTCAGAAAGGTTAAGTAACTTGCCCTCTGACATACAACTAGAAACTAGCCATGGTAGATTTTTTGTCTGACTCCAAAACCTAGGTTTATAGCCACTAAACTATGCCATACACTAAAAGGACTAGAAACAACTACATTTTAATAATGGAATTATATTCTTTTTTTAATCTCTGAAATAATTCTCAGACCTCCCTCTTCCCTATGCTTACTGCTTTGTTTCAGGCCCATCATCTCCATCTATTATATCATCATCATCCGGGAAGATTGCTTATCACCTAGCCTTTGTTCCTTAACAATTGATTCCTTGTTTTGTTTGCAGTTATTACCCATTCTTGTGTCACTTTTCTGCCTTGACTTGCCTGGTTTCAGATTCCTTACTATAGAAGCAATGATCTTGTCTGTTTTGCTCACTGTTCTATATCCAACACCTAGAATGGTGCCTGGCACATAGTAACAACTCAGGAAATGTTTGTTAAATGAATGGGGTATGTTCACAGTCTGGCTCTGCCAGTTTTTCAAGTCTTAATTCCCACCTCAGCCCCTTCAGATAGTCTTAGCTACCTTTGGATCCTTGAGAATGCCACGTTCTTTCAGTCCTCTGTGCCTTTACACATGATTTTTCCTCCTGCATTGTAATCACTCCTTCCTGTTCCACCGAATATTTAGCAAACTCCAAATTGCCCTTCAAAATTTAAAGCAGCTTCTTCCCTGAGAAATATATCGTGAATCTCCAAGCACTTCCTTTTATGTGCTCTTACTAACTTTGTAATAGAACTTACATTGTTTCTTTGGATTAAAGTAGTTATTGAGCATCTACATGTACCAGATACAATACAGAAGAATAGGAAAAAATATAAACTATACCTAGTAATCTCTAATCCAAAGAACATTATGGACTATTAGGGAAAACAGATTAGTAAATGGACAAGTTTTTAAAAATGTTTGAAATAGGGAGTATTTATTATCTATTGCTTAGTAGTAAGTTACCCCAAAATTCAGTGGTTTAAAACAAGCATTTATTCATTCACAGTTTTTGGTGGTCAGGAATCTGAGAACAGTTTAGCTGGATAGTTCTGGACACAGATTTTCTTATGAGGTTGCATTCCAAATATGCAAGCACTGTGGTCATCTGAAGGCTAGACTGGCTGCAGGGTCCAGTTCCAAAGCTGACTTCTGCGATGGTGAGGAGGTCTCATATGGCAGGAGTCCTAAGTTCCTCACTGACTGTTGGCAGAGCCCTCAGTTCCTCATCATGGGGGCTTTTGTAGAGCTGCTCACAATATGGTAGCTAGCTTCTCTGACAGTAACAGGGATGAAGAGAAGTAGATCTGTAAAAGACCAAGAATGCAAAATCAATATTATTTGGTGACTGTTGAGATGTGGGAGGTCAAGAGAGAGTGAGTCAAGAATACTACCTGTTTCTGACTTGAAAAAATTGCAATTGAGTGATTATACCATTCAGTGTAAGTGGACTGTGGTAGCAATGTAGAAAATGGATTAGTTAAGGAAGGCTGGCTGAAGCAGCACTAGCTAGGTTGTTGCAGAGGGCCAGACTGAGTTCAGGCAGTAGCAATGGGTTGGAAATGGTAAGAGATGGAATTGATAGAATTATTATGATACAGGGCAGAGAAAGAAGTCAAAGATCACTCTGGGGAATTATATTTAGGCACCTAGTGGATAATTATGTTATTGCCAAGATAAGGATGGTGAGAAAAAGAGCAGGTTTAGAGGAAAATAACTCAACTTCAATTTGGATATATATAATCATGCATCACTTAACAATAAAGATGGGTTCTAAGAAATGTATCGTTAGGTGATTTCATCGTTGTGCAAACATTAGAGAGTGTACTTTAAGAAACTAGATGGTATAGTCCACTACACATCTAGGCTATACAGTATAGCCTATTGCTCCTAGGCTACAAATCTGTACATTGTGTTACAATATACTGAATATCATAAGCAACTATAATACAGTGATAATAGTTTGTGTATCTAAATATATCTAAACATAGAAAAGGGGTAATGTGTTGCACTACAAAGTTACAAGAGCAACACCATCACTGAGCAGTAGGAATTTTTTAGCAGTAGGAATTATAATCTTACGGAACCCCATCATATATGTGGTCCACCATTGACTGAAATACCATTATGCAGCTCATGCTGTTTTGGGTTTGATGAGTTTACGTGATATGCAAGTACAATTTTTTACTGGGCAGTTGGCAATAGGGTTTTGAATTTATAAGAGAAGTCTAGGTTATAGAAAAAGATTTAGAAATTAGGCCATAGTAATTGCTGAGGTAAGTATAAATAATTTAAAGAACACTATTTTTAAAAAGTCATTATTCTACCTCTGAAGAGAACATCTCAAAAAAGATTTTGACATTTTTATTTTATTTTATTTTTTTTAATTTTTTATTGGATTTTAGGTTTTGGGGTACATGAGCAGAGCATGCAAGACAGTTGCGTAGGAACACACATGGCAGTGTGCTTTTCCTTCCTTCTCCCCTTCACCCACATTTGGCATTTCTCCCCAGGCTATCCCTCCCCACCTCCCCCTCCCACTGGCCCTCCCCTTTTCCCCCCCAATAGACCCCAGTGTTTAGTACTCCCCTTTCTGTGTCCATGTGTTCTCATTTTTCATCACCTGCCTATGAGTGAGAATATGCGGTGTTTCATTTTCTGTTCTTGTGTCAGTTTGCTGAGGATGACGTTCTCCAGATTCATCCATGTCCCTACAAAGGACACAAACTCATCATTTCTGATTGCTGCATAATATTCCATGGTGTATATGTGCCACATTTTTCCAATCCAGTCTATTATCAATGGGCATTTTGGTTGATTCCAGGTCTTTGCTATTGAGATTTTGACATTTTTAACTAGTCCAAGAAACAGAAGAGTTTGCAAAAAAAGGGTACTCCTATCAGAGCAAAGCCCTGTATAGTGTATAGAACACTAAATCCTGACCAAAATCAATTTATTCATAATTGATATTAATATTTTGAGTATAGAAAACTTTGAACTGTTTCTGTGCCTACAAAAAAGCAGAATTTGGATTTTAATTTCTCTTATTCCCTTTGAAAGGAAAGAAGATTCTGTATGATATACTTGCCTTTGCCAAAGAAAGTGTGAATTCTCACGTTACCACACTTGGACCTCAAAATTTTCCTGCCAGTGACAAAGAACCATGGCTTGTTGATTTCTTTGCCCCTGTAAGTTATTTTTATCTGTCAAATTCTAGCATTTTCAGATTTTCTCTTATTATGGCAAAAAGACATTTTCTAAATAACTTTGAATTATTATTACTAGAACTGTGTCATTCCATTATGGCCACCATTGCATATTGCTTCTAAAATCCAAGGAAAGTTTACCACTAAATACAGTTTGTGTTACATAGCATATTACTTGTTGCGGAAATGTTGGGATGTTTTTGTGTGTGTGTGTTTGTGTGTGTGTGTGTGTGTGTCTGTGTGTGTGTGTGTGTGTGTGTCATTTGGCTCAGTGCTTATGAATACTTTTTCTTTCCTAGTGGTGTCCACCATGTCGAGCTTTACTACCAGAGTTACGAAGAGCATCAAATCTTCTTTATGGTCAGCTTAAGTTTGGTACACTAGATTGTACAGTTCATGAGGGACTCTGTAATATGGTAAGGCAAAGTATCAAAAATTCTAATTAATTTTTTTAAATGGAGACCTTTTGGCTGTTTAATGTTAAAGCAATAAAATAAGAAATAATACATCTTCTGTTTAGAGTAGTAACAAATTATTTAAACAAATAATTTTTTTAGAAAATATCAGATATGATTGGATTAAACCATAAATAGCTAATCAGTGGATTGAATGTAAATAAGATCTTATAAACTCAAGCAACTGTTTTCATTAACTTAATGAAATGCTTATATTATTTTCTAATTATTTAAAAGCTTTATATTTCTTTAATATTTTTGACATTTTATAATTTTTTTCCTTTGGCTTTTCTTATACTTCTAAGTATATTTGCTAGAAGGAAATTAAAACAGTTAACAAGCCTTGTGAAATCTTTGTGTAAATGAAAATATTTTCTCAGGTAAATATTCACTTCTCAGTTGCAAAAAGAACTAGAAATTATATACTGTGGAATGAAAGTACATAATATCACCTACGAAATATTCTTGGCCAAAAAAAAAAGCCTATGGTAGATCTATCTCCAGATCTATTACTCTATAAGAAATTGAATGACAGAGGAGCATATTAAGTGACACCATGGGTATGAAATGTGCACATCCTAGTATGTGGAGAACTTTACAGGACAAACACCCAGTTTATTGGCTAAATACATTGTCTGTAGTGGAGGAGAGAGTAAAGAGACTTAGAAGACTCTCAGTCAGATACAGCGTTTAGACTTTGGATGCAATTTAAACAAATCAAGTGCAAAGAAAGAGATAACTGGGGAAATGTGAACACTGCAAGATATCTGATGATTTCAGGTAACTATTGTTAATTTTTGACAACGAAAATGATATTGTGGTTATATGGAGGAGAGTCCTTACATTTTAAATATACTGAAATATTTGTGGATGAAATGATAGATCATCTGAATTTTGCTTTAAAATAATCTTGGGAGTAGACTAGAAAGGAAGTGTAAGTGAAATACAAGTAGTCATGAGTCCGTGATTATTGTAGTTATATGAATATGTGAGTTTGTTGCTCTCTACTTTCGTGAATGTTTTAAATAACTGATAAAAACCAAAATGTTTTTTTAAAAAAACATGGAGGGAGAAAAGATAAAAGGAAAAAAGAAATGGGAAGAGGAAGGAAAACAAAAGAAAGCCGTATGTTTTTAGAACATCATAGAAGTTTAAGCCAGCAGCAGTGGCACGTGCCTGTAGAAATTTCATTTAAATAAATTTTTATAAAAGGAAATAAATAAGGCTTTTGGTTTTGAATGTCTTCTATGTAACTTTGAAAGAAATGCCAACCAAAGATACAAAATTGATGTGATAATAATTATCTTAATTGGAAATCCTTTAGTTTTTCTACTTTTAATCTTAGCTCATTAAACATGTGAGTTCAGTGTAAGGGTTTAAAACTATGATACCAGATTTACCTGGAAAGAGAGGCCAGAATTCACTACTCACTATTTAGTTGCCACTCACCAATTGGTTGAAGTTACTTAGCCTCTCAGTAATTCATTTCCTAATCTATATGGTGGGTTTTATAATTTTAGCAACAAAGTAGAATTGTTTTGAAGATTAAATGAGAAACTACATGTTAAATGCCAAAATAGTGCCCAACACATACTAAGCACTTACTAAATTTTAGCTATAATTGCTTTGTTATGTTTCTTTTGTTTTTTTGAAAATTATTTTTAAATCCTTGTCTAAGCTTCTAATTTGCTAATGAGTACTTACAACTTCAAGAGTGCAAAGTTCAGCTACAGTAAATCCATAGATCTCTGTGTAACTAAAAACATAAAAAAGCTTTAGAGAGATGCTTCCTGGGCTGGTGCCCATTTTAATTATCGGAAGGAAATTAAGTATTTCTACTATAAAGGCTGTCTTGAAGAAAGAATAAAAAGTGATTACCTTCCTAGAGCATGATTCATAATTCTTTAACCTAAAGCATAATCATGTATCCCCTAATTATTTGTGTCTTTATTCTTGCTGTTTCCTGATCATCCACTTCTAGAAATAGTATTTATTGTGGTTTAAAAAAAGACTCAAGCTAGAGATAAAGCCTTGTTATAGACTCTTCTTATCTTGGTTCAGGAGAGTAAAAATGGGACCATTCATGTAATTACCCATGCTGGTTTCTCAATGTTTTGATGCCCTGTGGTTTTCATGGCTAATGGAGCGGCTGTAAATAAGGATCAGGTATTTATCAGTATTCATTGCCATGAGACTAAAATTATTGTCACCAGCAATTTAGCAATGGGTTTTTAAAATCTTGTTAAAGACAAACTTGTTATAAATTTGTAACAAATAGGTGAAATCTATAAAATCTTTAATTTACATTCTCCTTTTTATCAGTATAACATTCAGGCTTATCCAACAACAGTGGTATTCAACCAGTCCAACATTCATGAGTATGAAGGACATCACTCTGCTGAACAGATCTTGGAGTTCATAGAGGTATTTCAAATTATAGACTGTGTGGCTAGAAATTTTTTAGTTTATATGTACATTCTTATTTCATACTGTTTAATAGGATATATTTTTTTCATGCCAAATCTATTTTGACAAAATGATTTTTATTTTTCTAATGTTTTACTCTTATTATATACTTGTCTGTAAACTCAAAATAAATCTGTGTTTTATTTGTTACTTGCTATGTATAGTGCCTTACAAACAATGGACACAGTTATGTATTAGACATTTGCAGTATACTTTCACATAAAGCCTTGTTACCCCTTTGTCCTGTTTCCTCCAAAAACAAGTGTCCGGCATCTACAGCATCCTTTTTTTTTCTCAGCAACACTCTTGATTGACTAAAATACTTACAGGGATCTCCTAGAAAAAAAATGAAAAATGCTGGTTTGTTATTATCCATTTAATGACCCTCCGACCCTGTCCTACTCATCTGTTTCTCCTCCTCTAACGTACTGTTTTGTGTTGTTTTCCCAGCAAGCCACTTCATTAGTATTACCTGAGTGTTTTTAGGCCGAAGCTTTGTTAAAATATCATTTGGAACAAAGAATCTGTAGAAAGGTGTAGTAGCTCCTGTCAGAATGTCAGAAAAATGAGATAGTAGGCTTTCCTTTAGTAATTAAAGAATCCTTTCCAAACCAGTCATTCTTGGTTCTCGAACAAAACTTTATGGCCTCTGTAGACATCCAGGCAGCCCTTGAAACTTGTATTATCCACACAGAAACAAAGTCATCTCTTTTCCCTGCCTGTTAGGATTTTAGTCATACATAGACATGAAGGGAAAATAGACCTTGATTTTACAAAACTGATGTGCAGAATCCAAACTTAAAACATTTAAGTTAGGGTTCATTTTTATTTTTTAAGATAATTCACATTATATTTCTTTTATCTATCCTTAAGCATCATTCGGTTTCTCAAAAACGGGAACTTTCTAAAGGATATACACAGATCGAGCAGCTCTAATCCAAAAATCTGAAATTTGAAATACTCCAAAGTCTGGATTTCATGTTTAGACTTGGGTTTCATCCCCAAGATAGATGAATATATTCCAAAATTCAAAATTTACAATACTTCCAAGTATGTTGGATAAGAGATACTCAATCTGTACCAACAATTTGCCAGGAGTATATGAACAGCTGTGTTATATATATGTTATAATGGAAGCTATATTCTCTTCAGGATCTTATGAATCCTTCAGTTGTCTCCCTTACACCCACCACTTTCAATGAACTAGTTACACAAAGAAAACACAACGAAGTCTGGATGGTTGATTTCTATTCTCCGTGGTGTCATCCATGTCAAATCTTAATGCCAGAATGGAAAAGAATGGCCCGGGTATAGTAAAAATCATTTATTTTAAATCTTATTTAAAAGAGTATTTATTTAACAGAATTATTTTGAAACTGATATGAATTAACCCACAACTAAATTATTACTTATCATACCACTCTGATTCCAGCCATTTCTGTCTGGTATGTGAATGGTATAGCCCACTCTTTTTGTGTGTGTGGCATTTTAGTAAGGACTCTCCATTTTCTGGTCAGTAAGGGACAGAGTCTCTGGAGCGCAGTGGCATAATCTTGGTTCACTGCAACCTCAGCCACCCAAGTTGCTGGGGTTATAGGTGTGTGCCACCCTGCCTGGCCAATTTTTGTATTTTTTAATAGAGGCAGGGTTTTGCCATGTTGGCCAGGCTGGTCTTGAACTCCTGTCCTCAACTAATCTGCCTACCTTGGCCTTTCAAAGTGCTGGGATTACAAGCATGAGCCACCATGCCCAGTACATCTGGTGCTTTTGACTAAATTGTTGCCAGCAACATCCCAAAAATTTACCTCATTTGTTTAAATTTTTTCTTCTTTATTTTTTTTTTTTCAGCTTTGTTTTTAGAGCTTAAAGATATTACTTCCTTACATATTGCAGGACTTAAAAGAAAAAAAAAAAGCCTTCAGCATGTGTATTTAGAAAATGTCCTAAATATAGGCACAATTAAGTCGTAAAAGATTGGAAACAAATTGCTTCAATACCAGAATGGAAAATGCAATTACTAGTTCACATTTATTTACAAGATAAAAAATAAATCAAAGTTAAAGTGATTTCTAGTATCTTCACATTTAGGATTACATATTTTTGTGCTCTTTTCAATAAAGGTTTTAAGTTCAGGTGTGATTCAATATACTGTATTAGACACCTACAGTGCTTGTTTTCATTGGGAAGAGTAATTCTTTGAAATACTGCAAAGGCTTTCATTAGTTGCTAGCACTTCAAATTTTAGAAATAGTTTTTCTCATATAACAGATAGATGAAGTAAATTGTTTAATCTGCAGTAATTTTAGTATTTAATTATAAAATTAGATTACAAATTTATTAGTATAAATGGTTTATTATGTGTTAAACCCTTATCCATTTTTATTGGGTAAAATTCACAGATAAATAATAGAACTATTTCACTATAATAATATAATGCTTATTTCTTTATTGTAAACATATGTAAAAAGTTATGAAAGTAATCCTTTTTTTCTTTTACAGACACTAACTGGACTGATCAATGTGGGCAGTATAGATTGCCAACAGTATCATTCTTTTTGTGCCCAGGAAAATGTTCAAAGATACCCTGAGATAAGATTTTATCCCCCAAAGTCAAATAAAGCTTATCAATATCAGTAAGTATTCTCACATATTTGAAGAAATTTATTATAATTATTTAATTATACACTTAACAGTTAAGTTACCTGAACAAAATAAAAGTTAACCCAACACATATTTATTGGGAGCCCACTATGTAAAGATAGTGTGTTAATGAGCATTTCAGGAGATTACAATAGAGTATTCAACAGTCTCATAGTTCATAAAGTTTATAGTCTAGACAAAAAGATAAGGAAAGGAAGAGCTAACATTTATTAAGTCCTTACTATATTAAACACTTTACTCATATTATTTCCAATAATCCTCACATATACTCGATAAACCAGGAATTACTACCCTTCCTACTATTACAGAGAGGTAAACTATGATTCTCAGACCTTAGAATCTAAGGTCTAGGAGTTACCTAAGGCTCAGATAACGTCCCCAAGTCCCACGGCTTCTAAGCTGGGGTTTGAATCCAAGTCTGTCTCAGAGTCCATGCTGTTTCCACAACACCATATGATATTTCAGGTAGAAAACTCAAATGTAAGGTAGATATGATGAATATTCTTAAAGAAGTAAAAATGAGCCATGGATTTCAAGGGAGGAAAGGATTACAACTGTGACAAAATTATGAAAGGCTACAAAATTTTGTAGGTAGATTTTGACATGTATCTTTAAAATGGGTGGGAATTTGACAGATAGTAATAACTCGAATAAAGGTTCAGAAACTAAAACCTTGGACATTCTGAGTTTTGCGATTCCTGTAGGTCTACAGGAGATGTCCAGTAGACAGCTAAACGTTCTGGGCTGTGTAGGGCACAAAGATATCAAGACTAGAAAAAATACATTTATGAAGCCTTGTAACCAGAATTTGTAGCTAGATATATCTGAGAAGAGAGACGCCAGATGAAATCAATCAATGTAACTTATTTTTTTAATTGCAACAACAAGATTGTTTTTTTAAAACTAAATATTTTCTTCTCTCAGCAGTTACAATGGTTGGAATAGGGATGCTTATTCCCTGAGAGTCTGGGGTCTAGGGTGAGTAATTACAATATATATCATTGTATAAAATAGATTCAAAGCAATTTACCCTCCTTTTTTTTTTTTTTTTTTTTTTTTTTTTGAGACGGAGTTTCGCTCTTGTTACCCAGGCTGGAGTGCAATGGCGTGATCTCGGCTCACTGCAACCTCCGCCTCCTGGGATCAGGCAATTCTCCTGCCTCAGCCTCCCGAGTAGCTGGGATTACAGGCATGCGCCACCTTGCCCAGCTAAGTTTTGTATTTTTAGTAGAGACGGGGTTTCACCATGTTGACCAGGATGGTCTCGATCTCTTGACCTCGTGATTCACCCGCCTCGGCCTCCCAAAGTGCTGGGATTACAGGCATGAGCCACCGCACCTGGCCTACCCCCCTTTTAAGTCAGTAAAATTTACTGTGGGCGACTTTCTATCATTTTAAATTACTTAGTAAAGGATTATATTTACCAAGATAGTACTGTATTTTATTATATTGCCACTCCTTGATACCATTTTTAACTTAGAAAGTCTTATAATATTATTACATTTTAGATGTTTGCTTTGGTTTTATAAAATTAAAAGTGATTTTGATCCTTTCCCACAGATTTTTACCTCAAGTATCCACAGATCTAACACCCCAGACTTTCAGTGAAAAAGTTCTACAGGGGAAAACTCACTGGGTGATTGATTTCTACGCTCCTTGGTGTGGACCTTGCCAGAATTTTGCTCCAGAGTTTGAGCTCTTGGCTAGGGTAAGTGTTATCTATCTTAAATAATTCGTAGCCACATTCATGTTTTAATAATTAGATAAAACATATGCATAATTTTTAGTTTTTTTTCTTAAATGTTTCCTTTAATTTTAAAAATAACTATTATATTTCCACAACTGTAATCATTGTAGTAGATTTCATCTTTCTTTGTTAAAGCTTTTAGCTAACATCTTCTCTATCTTGGTAGACATCATCATCTACGTAGTCATAAAAGCCAGAAACTTCTCTCTTCTCTCTCTTGTCTACTTCCTCTTCCCCACCCCAGTACCCTGTTGCCCTCCAGGCAGTCACTAGAATCTGTCAGTTCTATCTCCTAAATGTCTTTGAAATGTCATCTCTTACTCATCTCTACTGCTAGCCTGTGTCTTCAACCCTTTATCATCTCTTGCCTACACTTAACCATATTTGCCTTTGAAATACAGTCTTCCCTTGGTATACTCAGGGGATTGGTTCCAGGAACCCTGCATTCCATACCAAAATCTCTCTCTGTGGCTTGCTAAGTTTCTTAATATGCATATATTGACTTCAGCTGTCTGATATGAGCTCTATTTCTCTTGTCCACCTCACACCTTAGATTTCAGGTGTAACAGAGTACTCCATGTTCTCTGAACATGTATCCTTATTTACATGTCGCTCCCTCTCTCTAAAATGCTCTGTCCTTAACTTACTCATCTGTATTTTTTTCTCCTCTTCCTACAAAACTCAGCTCTGATGGCACTTCTATATTCTCTGCCCTTCTCAGTTAATCAGTGTCACCTGGATATGTTATCAAGTATACTGATATAGAAGGAGCTGCATACCAAAGGAAATATTTAGTTGTAGCAATTTTGGGTTTTCTGTTTGTTTGGTTGGGTGGTTTTGTTTGCTTTTGGTACAGCATTGTCCGTCTTCCTTTGTAAATGGCTGCCTCTTCTGGAGGGCAAGTTCCATGTTTTATTTATCTTTATATCCCCAGGACCTAATTCAGTAAATGCTTATATAAAAATAACCTGAATACATACCCTCAATGCAGTCTGAGTTTTTGGTGTTTCTTTCTATCTTAACAGTCTTATTAGTCACTTAATCTAGATTGATAGCTATCTTGCCACTAGTGGTTGGTATAAAACACTCAACTAGAATGAGAAAGTCAGCACCAGTTCCACCAGTTCACACTAAAGCTTAGAATCCCAGACCATGGGAATTTTTTAGCACAGGGATTTTAAAGGTCTTATTAGCTATAAAATATTATTTTTGTTATTAGCTGGTCCATCAGATAAGAGGTTTATTCTTTCCATTTTTTCTAGTCATTTTCTCTTATGCTTCCTTCTGTAATAATTCTGTTTTACTCCATTTCTCATGTACTAAAAACTTTGCTTAGTTATAAACTTTGTAATGCAACTCTGTATTGTATCTAGGAGAAAATTATTAAACATGAAAAAGATCATTCATTCAACAAATTTTACATACCAGGTGAAAAGCAGTTACGCTAAATAGTAGGGCTACCTAACTAACTCCAGATGAAATAAAAGGAAAATGAAAAGAAAGAAATTAAATGTCTTTAAGGAGATTTTAATCTAGTGGAAAGAGGAAATACAAATAAATCTAAGTAATATAATTGCTGTAGTAAAATTAGAATGAAGCTGAAACATGGGCAGAAGGATGTCAGTGATGCCAGAGAAAGATGTTTAGAGCACCAAAAACAGTATGATGTCATCTCATAAGTAACTGGAAATAAAAGTAAATAATTAAACATTTTGTAAATGATATAGAAACTTAGGAAAATAACATTTCTACATTTTTCTTACTTTCAGTATCCGTGTGTCTGCCTGCCTACATGCTTGTGCCCTAACACAAGTTAGTCTGCATATTAGTGTACCCCTGCCTTGGGGAAGTAACTAGAGGCAGCAGATACTTTAATTGTCCTAAAGTGAGAGGTGATAACTTTTAACTAGGATTAGGGCAGTGCTGATAGAAAGAAGGAGACAAATACAAAAGAGAAATAAGAATAAATAAGATTGAATGTGATAGATGAAGTATAGAGAGGAGTCTGGATAAGCCTAGTTTTTGGCTTGAACTGAATGAATAAACAGGACAGGAGGAAGAGTGGGTTCAGGGGACATACTGTGTTTGGGTGCTTATGTGGCATTCACCCAAAGCAGGCCAGTAGTTAGACATGAAATAGAAGAGATAGATTGGGGGGTATATCAGCATATAGACATGTAAAACCACCCTAGGCAACTGTTCACAATGAAAAGATTGTTGATGAAAGATGGAACTCAGATTGGATATTATAACTTGAGGGGCAGGTTAAGGAGATCCTCATGCTGGACAAAAGAACAGTCAGAGGGGTAAGAAAGCCAAGAGAGAGTAGTGATAAATGCTAAGGAAAGAAAGGAGTGGTCAGCCTTGCACAGTCCTTCTGAGATTGTTAAGCACATTACTTCCATCAGTACTGAGCAAGGAGTTGAGGTGGAAGTCACCATTGCAGATACTTCAGTCAACTATTTTAATAAATTGATTATCAGTTTAAAAAAAAAAAAAGAACTAGAAAGAAAAGAAAAGAAAGGAGTGGTCAGCAATAAATATCAGTTACCCAATAAAAAGACCAAAAAGTACCTAGTTTGATCAGGCTGTCACTGGTGAACTCACAGCAGTTTCAGTGGAGAAAGCAGTAAGCACAGAAGCCAGACTAGTGTTGCCAAATAAGCAGACAATGGGGAAGCAGTGAAAGAGTAGACTGCTGCTCAGGAAAAAAAAAAAAATAGAGTGAGCGAGCGAGCATGAAAAGCCTGATGCTAGAGGAACCATTGTAATCCAGGAGGGAATCCTTTTGTGATTACATACATCTTCACTGGAGAATATGCTTTCTGATAGGGAGGGACTAGAGAATACAGGTGGAGTAGTAAGCCTTCACAAGACAAAGAATGCCCAAAGAGTCCTACCACAGCACACCCCCAATGAAAGGAAGAAAGAATAGAAACAGAAACATGTTTATGATATGATGTGCCACGTGTGGGTAGCAGGAAGAAGTTGAAACATTTCAAGATCAAGCCACTCAGTTTTCTTGATATAAGGCAAAGGAGGGAAAGGTGGTGCTAGGTTAATAGGGGCTTAAAGGGATAATTTGGAAATAATCTTGTTTGGGAAGAATTAAAGTTTTTTAAATAAATTCTTAGATTCAAAATGTTTTATGTCCGATTGCTTTGTTGTTGCCAAAGAGAAAATGGCAAACTGTATTTTTCTTTCGCAGATGATTAAAGGAAAAGTGAAAGCTGGAAAAGTAGACTGTCAGGCTTATGCTCAGACATGCCAGAAAGCTGGTATCAGAGCCTATCCAACTGTTAAATTTTATTTCTACGAAAGAGCAAAGGTATGTCCAGGCTTTCTTCTGTTCCTTCCCTTAGTAGTAGACCAAGCTCAAAAGATGTGTTTTAGTCTGAGTAATTTTTTTTTTTCTATTTTCTGCCCTCTGTCTTTTTTTTTTTTTATATTTATTACATTACTGATAAAAGTTTTTTAAATTTACATGTATACTAAGCGATCTTAAAAGGTTTTTTCATGTCATGGTTGATACAGACTCAGTTACCTTAACATTTTTATGCTAATGAATAGGAAAACTACTAGAAAGAGACATAAAAAAGTATTATTGGTGATTATCTTTGGATGGTAGAATTCAAGGTAATTTTCTACTTTCTATGAAAGGTTATGGTGACTGTTGAGGTCACTAAGAATACTCTATAATACACACTGCTGGAATAATACTATTATTATTATTCAGTAATAATATTATTATTCAGTAAACTGAATAGAAATACAAAGACTTAGTAAAATATAAAATAACTGAAACTTAGTAAAATATAAAATAACTGATTTTACTAAGTTTCAAAGTAATGAGCTCACTTTGGCAGGGAGGAAGAAACAATGATAAACTCAAGTATTTGCCATGTACTCATGTTTTCTGGTAAAACATTAAAAAGATAATTTAAAATAATTTTATACTTTTTGAGGAAGAATTAGGTTAAGATCAAATGTTATTTATTGGGCATTATATTTTGAGAGAGGTAGGGCTAAATTAAGAAATTGGATGATGAATTTCAGAAATCTAGAATTGCCACATATCTAGATTTTTCAGTGAAGGTTTTTGATCTGTCAAGAATCTGTCTCTGTCTTAAGAACAATCTAGAGCAAGCGGAATTTGATGGAGGTGAAAGGCAGCTTATACCAGAACCTAAGTCTTCATTTCTTTGAATCAGCAGTTCTATTTCCCAGTTTTCAGAACAACTGAGAGATGGGTGACATAAATAGGGGTCTTCTTCAAATAATATCAGAGAAGTATCAATATAATGAGCAGTCACAAGAGTTAACCATACCATAGACAGAGCTGTTTGAAAAGATGTTATCATGTGTCCAGGGGACAAAATTAGGAACCAAACAGCCCTGTCTAAATTGAAAGACAAGGGTGGCATTCAGTCATTGAGGCCAGACAGGAAGGCCAAAGTAGAATAATGGTTGGAGTAAAGAGAAATACAAACCAGGTGGACAGTTACACACAAACCAAAATCCTAGCTCAGAGTTTGGGGATTAGGGTTCACACCAAGAATAAGAAAACAGATGGCTCCAGATCCAAATAAGCAGCTTAGGATATACTGACCTGTTCCTTCCCCTGCCTTTCAGCCACCTTCCTGCTGTGGACAGATGAAAACTAGGAGATACATGTTGCTTTTCAATATTGTTGTTGGTCATGGTTGGCAGTGCTAATGATTGTATTAGAGTGAAATGAGTTCAGTTTTCTGGGAACATCTTTTCTTGTACAGTTTCGATGGTTTGAGACTTTTGGAGTCAGTGGTGCTTTTTTTTCTTTTCTTTTTTTTTTTTTTGACAAAGTTTCCATAACACTATTATTAGTATTTATTTTAGGTACATTATGGGTTAACTGCTTTTGCAGCATTGTTCCCTTCAAGAGAAGAAATTTGAATTTCAAATGCTTCAAGTTTTGGAACAAAAGAACTTGAAAGCATATTTAATCAAGTGTCTTAGGTGGAAATTTTATGTTTTGATTAAATACTTAAAAGATAACAAGTGTATTTAATTTTAGAGAAATTTTCGAGAAGAGCAAATAAATACCAGAGATGCAAAAGCAATCGCTGCCTTAATAAAGGAAAAATTGGAAACTCTCCAAAATGAAGGCAAGAGGAGTAAGGTAAGGACTAAACCTAGAGTTGACTTTTGGCAAAAGTTAGCAAAATTTATTTTTTCCTATACATTACATGTATCCATAGACAAGCAAAGTAAGTCATCAAAAAATAGTAAGATAGCTGAAAATTCTACTTTGGGAAATAGGAAAATCAAAATGTAGCCTAGACACTGAGTTGCTTTTAAAAAATTGGACAAGTAAAACCACTTAACAAAAAATAGTGACTCTGGTCCATGCAAAAACATGTATACAAATGTTCATAGCAGCATCATTCATAATAGCAAAAAAGAATAACCAAATGTCTGTCAACTGACAGATAAATGAGATGTGGTCTATCTATATAGTAGAATATTTTCAGCTGTAAAAGAAATGAAGTACTGATCTTATGCTACAACATGGATGATCTTTGAAAATGGTTAGTGAATAAAGCCAGTCACAAAGGCCAGGTATTAGATAATACTATTTATGTAAAACATCTAGAATAGATTAATCCATAGAGACAGAAGGTAGATTAATGGTTGCCTGGGGCTGACATGGAGTAGAGTGGAAAAGAGAGCAGAAATAGATTAAGTGCTAATAGGTAGTAGGGAGTTTATCTGGGGAATATGGAAAATGTTTTAAAATTAGGTTGTAATGATAGTTAGACAACTCTGATATACCAAAAGCCACAGAACTCCTTTAACTGTGGGAGTTTTATGGTATGTGAAATATGTCTCAGTAAAGCCATTTAAAAAAAGAACAGTGACTGTGGTCATAAATTATTTAAATTGTTTTCCAATTTAAGTAAAGCATTTATTCCTAACAAGGAATAAATATACTGGAGCCTCGTAACACATTTTGGATAGCAACTTTTCTTTTGTTCGTGGTTTAATCAAGATGTATTGCAACTTATATTTGTCTTGGCCCCTCTTTGAAACTTTAATCTGTCAAGAAGTAGGACAACCTCTTTCCTACTACTCTTCAGAAGGCAGTCCAGTTTTACCTTTTTCAAATCAGTGTTACTGTAGGTCATACTTAAAAAGAGAACAAAGAGTCTATGAATGTTGGAGGGCTTTTAAAGTGGAATTTAATACAATTGCATGAGGTATTTCGGATTCTTTTCCTATGAGGCAAAAGAAGGACAAAACAGCTCAGCCTCTGGAAAGGGCTGGAGAAGTCTGGCTTTGTAACACCCTATTAGAATATAGTTTCTTCTGTAATACAGTTCAGAACTGCACACCCCAATAGACAAAAACCTTACAAACTACTTCAAGAATATTTTTTACAAATCTAAAAGGTAGGAAAGAATTATGAGTCTGTATTTTCGTGGTTCCACTGAACAAACATGGTTTTCTAGTGTTTTGTTATATTACTTTTCTTAAGATATTTTGTTTTGAAATGTATGACTTTTATCTCAAGTTAAATATTTGAAATTTTTAAATTGTCATAATCTAGATTATAACTGAAATTAAGTTAAAGAGCATACCAAATATGCTTGAAATTACGTAAACCTATATAGTTAGTAATATCTACTGTGGGCAGATAAGAACTAGGAGATAATCTTTTCTTTTTCATTGTTATGTTTTGGCAGAGTATGTTTCATGTCATGATCCATTAGATAAGAATATTGAGTATTTCTGAAAAAGTAAAATGTTGGTTAGTTTGTGGTATTTTACCTTGTTTTTAACGTTACAAACTCATACTTTCTCCTTTCTCTATCATGTTTATGTTATTATAGGATGAACTTTGATGATGTTGAAGAAAAAATTTAAAAGAAATTCTGACAAATGACTGCAGAAGACATCTATTTAGAATGTTACATTTATCATGGGAATAAATGAACATTATCTTGGACTTGCAATTGTACTGCCAGAATTATCTACAGCACTAGTGTAAAAAAAGGGTCTGCAAACTTTTTCTGTAAAGGGCCAGATTATATATATTTTAGACTTTGCAGGCTGTAATACACACATGAGAACAAGAATCGAGTCATCATTTATTCTCTGTTACTTGCTTTTAACAACTCTTTAAAAAATATTAAAACCATTGTAAGCTCAGAGCCATACAAAAGTAGGCCAAATTCAGTCCATGGACCATAGATTGCTGTCTCCCACTATGGGCTCATGATGTTTCATGTGGCTGGCTGGAACATGAGTCTGCTGTTTTATTATCTACTTAAATGTCTACATTGTATAAAGTGCACTTTCACTTCCCATTTTTTTTGGCTGGCCTGAAAAGAGGTAATGGTTTTTGGTCACCTGTTCTCCTAAAAATGCTATCTCTGACCATATGTTTATATTTTGTTTTAAAAACATTCATGATGTGGCAAAGTAAACATACCCTGTTAATGCTATATTATGATGAAAAGATTCTTCGTTGTTTTCTTTTCTTCTTAAAGGTTGAAAAAATGTTTTTTTCACAGCTAAGAAACAGTGCAACAGTATATGCACACACAATAAGTATACAAATGTGAGCAACAGTCAGTGCTCAAATTCTGTAGCTTGCCATATCGTCTAGGAAAAGCTGAGGGAAAAAAATTATAGCAATTACTGGGCATTGTAGAGTATCCTAAATATATTTTCAAGTATTTGGAGTTTTATATTTCAAAGATACATGTGTTCATGTATTTTTCTGAAATTGTTTTCATAGAAATTTTCCCACCGATAGTTGATTTTTGAGGCATATTTCTAATATTTACATATTTGCCTTCTGAACTTTGTTTTGACCTGTATTCCTTTATTTGTATTGGGCTTTTTTTCCATAGTTTTGGTTTTTCACTCCTGTCCAATCTATTTATTATTCAAATAGGAAAAACTATTTTACAGGTTTGTTTTATTGTGGCATATGATACTGTAGTTATTCCAGTTACTAGTTTATTGTCAGAGGGCTGCCTTTTTCAGATCAATATTGACATAATAACTAAAGTTATTTTTATAAGAAAATCAAGTATATAAATCTAGGAAAGGGATTGTTTATTTCTGTTGTTTAAACTCAAAGAATTACAAATTTGTCAGTAACATGTAGTTGTTTCATTATAATTCAGAGTGTATAGAATGGTAAAAATTCAATCAAAAGGGTCAGTGAATTAAAAAACTTGCAATTTTTTTCAAAAACCTGTTAGAATATGCTTGATTGTGTTTGGAAGAGTTTTTTTTTTTTCTTTTCAATATCACTTTACCCTGCTCCCCAGTATTTCCTCATAAAAGTGATTATAGCCATAATTAATATTAAAATAGAATTTGTTCTTCATATTCTCCCATCTTTTTCTCTGCTATATACTCAACTCTGTGTGGATTCTGCTGTATGCCTGTGGGCATATATAGAACTGTCACCCCTTCTCACACTTAATTTAACACGAGCTTTTTAAATTAGTATTAGTAATGGCAAGAGGCTTTTATTCTCAAATTTTTAAAGCCTAGAAGTTCGACCAAATTGGCTTATTTCTATAAGAATTCCAAAATGGAATGCCTAAAGAACTCTTACTTGAGTAAATATTTACTAAAATGTACTGGCTATGTGCATATCACCACACTGGACACTGAAGAGTACACAAAAGGAATCTAAGACATGGTCCCCATCTCCTAACTGTCTGTAATTCTCAGTTTTATCACTGAACTCATAAGGTGCTTACATTACTACCTATAAATAAGTTTCCTGCACTTATTAGTCGAGAAATATTCTAGGCAGTAAATAAAACAGTAAATATTTTGTGCCCTATAATTTGACCTGAGCTATGTGCCTTTGGAATCAGCTCTAAGCCAGGGCCCTGTTGGAGTCATGTTAAGTAACATGTATCATAAAGTGACATACATCAAGGTTATCTTATATAATCATATCAGTGTTATTGGGTCTTTCAAAAACAGCTGGCAGATTTAGCTTTTAATGACTGTACTGATGCAGTAGATCGAGCACCTCTAAGGAGTACCGAGTATAATTTGTCATTTCTCTCAGCAACACGATTTTTGTTTGCAGCTGACCCTGCGTAACATAGTACCAATTCTAGCTGACCAGAGCACATTCTATCAGACAGCCAGCCTTGGAAATTAGGTCCATTTAAAGTATGTGGCATACAGCCAGGTATGGTGGTGTGTGCCTGTAGTCCCATCTACTTGGGAGGCTGAGACAGGAGGGATTGCTTGGGCTCAGGATTTCTAATCCAGCCTGAGCAACATTAGCAAGACCCTATCTCTAATAAACAAATTGTGTTTTGGGCATTGATGATGTTTGTCTTTTCTCATTTCTCACATTTTATTTAGGTCTTTCATAGCTTTTTTATTTAAAGGTATATGATTAAGATAAAAGTAAAATGAAATGGTTAACAACTTTTTATATTGTCAAAATTTAAATTTGTTCTTTGTTTTCTGACAGTGCTCAAGGTGGGAATTTTCTTAGAAGTACAATTATCAAAAAAAAAAAAACGTTTTTTCCTATGGGACACACATTTCAAAGATGTTTAATACAGTAATTTTTTCATAAAAGGGTATCATTTTAAGTCATTTTAATAGAATTTTTGTGTAATATTTAGTGTAGTCTTAGTTCTTAAATCTGCCAACAAAACCAGATAAATGTCTTAAATTAGGCACATGTATTCCACTGTGACTGTTAAGAAATAATACAAAAATTAACAAAATGCATTTTAATTTTTTATACTTATAGAATAAAAATTGATAATGAAGATGAAAAGTAAATAACCTTTCTGATAATATTGTACTTTACACATATACTGAAAACTTAACATACACCCGAATTCTTCTAGTAAAGAAGTTTGTAATATGGTTTGGATGTTTGTCCCTCCAAACCTCATGTTGAAATGTGATCCCCAATATTGGATGTGGGGCCTAGTGGGAAGTGTTTGGGTCATGGGGTCTGATCCTCCATAAATGGCTTGCTGCCTTCCCCAGTGGTAATGAGTGAGTTATTGCTGTGTTCATTCCTGCAAGAGCTGGTTGTTAAAAGAATTCTGGCACCACCTCCTCCTCTCTCTCATTGTGTGACATGCCTGCTCCCCCTGTGCCTTCTGCCATGAGTAAAAGCTCCCTGAGACCTCACCAGAAGCTGAGCGGATGCTGTGTTATGTTTATACAGCCTGCAGAACTGTGAGTTAAATAAACATTTTTTTCTTTATAAGGTAACCAGTCTCAGGTATTCCTTCATTGCAACACAAAACAGACTAATACAGTTTCTTTTCAGTAAGAATTACAAAATTTAGGCCAATAACCAAGCTGAGTATAAATGTTATTAATCATACACAAAAATATGTTTCACTGGCTTGAGTCATTTTTCTATTTAACACTGAATTTATACTTAGATTCTTGTACTGTCACTGAGTTGCTTTGTGAACAGCTAGGTATATTTTGTGAATGGTGAACTGGCCTACATCAGTATGGACTCTAGGAATTCATCTTTCAACCCACTTGATTATATTAAGTAGTCATTTGAGTGCATCACCCAGTAGCCTATGGTGTTGAAAGTTAGTAATCATCCTCAAAAAGTCTGTGTTAACCAACTACTGATAATCTTCATTAAACAACTGCTATTTCTTTATATATGCACTTTAAGTTCTGGGATACATCTGCAGAATATGCAGGTTTGTTACATAGATATGTCCCATGGTGGTTTGCTGCACCTGTTAACCTGTCATCTACATTAGATATTTCTCCTAATGCTATCCTTCCCCTTACCCCCACCCCCTGACAGGCCCTGTTGTGTGATGTTTCCCTCCGTGTGTCCGTATTTCCTCATTGTTATGAGTGAAAACATGTGGTGTTTGGTTTTCTGTTCCTGTGTTTTCTGAGAATGATGATTTCCAGCTTCATGTCCCTGCAAAGCACATTAACTCATACTCTTTTTTTATGGCTGCCTAGTATTCCATGGTGTATAGTGCCACATTTTCTTTATCCAGTCTAACATTGATGGGCATTTGGGTTCGTTCCAAGTCTTTGCTATTGTGAATAGTGCTGCAGTAAACATACATGTGTGTGTGTCTTTATAGAATGATTTGTAATCCTTTAGGTATATACCCAGCAATGGGATTGCTGGGTCAAATGGTATTTCTATTTCTAGATCCTTCAGGAATTGCCACACTGTCTTACAAAATGGTTGAACTAATTTACACTCTCACCAAACAATGTAAAGCCTTCCTGTTTCTCCACATCCTCTCCAGCATCTGTTGTTTCCTGATTTTTTAATGATCACCAATCTAACTGGCCTGAGATGGTATCTCATAGTGGTTTTGATTTACATTTCTCTAATGACCAATGATGATGAGCTTTTTTTCATGTTTTTTGGCCACATAAATGTCTTTAGAGAAGTGTCTGTTCATATCGTTTGCCCACTTTTGGATGGGGTTGGTTTTTTCTTGTAAATTAGTTTAAGTTCCTTTTAGATTCTGGATATTAGCCCTTTGTCAGATAAATAAATTGCAAAAATTTTCTCCCATTCTATAGGTTGCCTGTTCATTCCAATGATAGTTTCTTTTGCTGTGCAGAAGCTCTTTAATTTAATTAGATCCCATTTGTTAGTTTTAGCTTCTGTTGCCATTGCTTTTAGTGTTTTAATCATGAAGTCTTTGCCCATGCCTATGTCCTGAATGGTATTGCCTAGGTTTTCTTCTAGGGTTTTTACGGTTTTAGGTCTTAAATTTAAATATTTAATCCATCTGGAGTTAATTTTTGTATATGTTGTAAGGAAGGGGTACAGTTTCAGTTTTCTGTATATGGCCAGCCAGTTTTCCCAACACCATTTATAAAATAGGGAATCCTTTTCCCATTGCTTTTGTCAGGTTTGTCAAAGATCAGGTTGTTAGATATGTGGCATTATTTCTGAGGCCTCTGTTCTGTTCCATTGGTCTACATATCTGTTTTAATACCAGTACCATGCTGATTTGGTTACTGTATTCTTGTATAGTACAAAGTCAGGTAGCATAATGCCTCCAGCATTCTTTTTGCTTTGTATTGTCTTGGCTGAATGGGCTTTTTGGGTCCATACGAAATTTAAAGTAGTTTTTTCTAATTCTTTGAAGAAAGTAAATGGTAGCTTGATGAGAATAGCAATGAATCTATACTTTGGGCAATATGGCCATTTTCATATGGAGCATAGAATTTTTTCCATTTGTTTGTGTTCTCTTATTTCCTTGAGCAGTGGTTTGTTGTTCTCCCTGAAGAAGTTCTTCACATCCCTTGTAAGTTGTATTCCTAAGTATTTAATTCTCTTTGTAGCAATTGTTAATGGGAGTTCACTCATGATTTGGTTCTCTATTATCATTGCATAGGAATGCTTACGATTTTTGCACATTGATTTTGTATCCTGAGACTTTACTGAAGTTGCTTATCAGCTTAAGGAGTTTTTGGGCTGAGAGGATGGGGTTTTCTAAATATACAATCATGTCATCTGCAAACAGAGATCGTTTGACTTCCTCTTTTCCTAATTGAATACGCTTTATTTCTCTTGCCTGACTGCCCTGACCAGAACTTCCAATACTGTGTTGAATAGGAGTGGTTAGAGAGGGCATCTTTGTGCCAGTTTTCAAAGGAATGCTTCCAGTTTTTGCCTATTCAATATGATATTGGCTGTGGGTTTGTCATAAATAGCTTTTATTTATTTTGAGATATGTTCCATCAGTACCTGGTTTATTGATTGTTTTTAGCATGAAGCAGTGTTGAATTTTGTCAAAGGCCTTTTCTGCATCTATTGAGATGATGTGGTTTTTGTTATAACATCTGCTATTTCAAACATTTGGAAGAAGTAAAGTGTCGTTAAAAGAAGAGTAAGTGTTGATTTTTGGAAAACATGAAATTGGAAACTTAGAAAACTTGAATTCTCAGTGGCTATTTATATTACCAAGTGTAAAACATTGGCTAACTAAAACATGGTTATGAAGCCAATTAACTAGCAAAAAGCCCCACTTGTGCATTGAAATATCTTTCTCGGGTCATTAAAGTATATGGCACTAAGGCAAAAAAAATAAATATATACACACACAGAATATCTCAGCAGCCACTGCCAACTGAAAGTAATAAAATGAAACAATGTGTTGGCTTTAATGTATTTAGGAAAAATCTTGAAGAATATGTAACATTTTTCCTCTATTTTTGAGAAATCTTAAAATAATTCTTACTAGTCTGTAACCCCAGCTTTTTTATTTCAAATCTACTTCCTATTTTGTGTCAGGAGTCAAAAAAATTTTTTAATGATTTTAAACATATTTATGTATTTTTCAGACTTGGAACTACAGTATCTCATGTTTTACTTTAAAAACTTGGGGATATTACTTGAAGATCAACTATATTGTTATTTTATTTTTAATATCTTGCAATTCATTTGTCAGTAATCACCAGAGAACACAAGACTGAATAATATGATATATCAAAAGGCCTATGTAATCTCAGTCACCATGTTAAGACTTTGGAAAGTTAATTTGTATTAATTAATTTTAAATTAATTATCTCAAGTTAATTTGTAATAAATTCAAAATGCAAAAAGAAAACCTATTTCATTACAAGGATTAAGTAAATTTTAAAATTCATTTTGTTGGCTGGGCACAGTGGCTTACAACTGTAATCCCAGCACTTTGGGAGGCTGAGGTGGAAGGATCAGTTAAGGCCAGGAGTTCAAGACCAGCCTAGCCAACACAGTAAATCCCATCTCTACTAAAAATACAAAATAGCTGGGCATGGAGATGTGTGCCTATAATCAGCTACTCAGAAGGCTAATTAAGGAGAATTTTTCAAACCTAGGAGGCAAAGGTTGCAGTGAGCTGAGATCACACCACTGCCATCCAGGTGGACAGAGTGAGACTCTGTCTAAAAAAAAAAATTTCATTTTGTTGATACTTTATATACACTCAAAACTATATAAGAAACGTTCCCCAACACACACACACACTCACTCTCTCTCAGCCATGTTGTCATCTCAGAAGATAGCAGCCCTGTGTGTCTTATTCCCTGCAGTGTTGGCAGAACCTAGCACATTGTTTGACCCATAGATGCACGTTGTATATTTTGATTGACAAACAGCCAGAAGTATTATACTGTTAAGTGTGTTTAAAATTAGTTTTCCAGAGTTGTTCTAGTCAGAGTTGATCTCTGACTAGAAATTATAAATTATTTTATGCCTTAAAAATTATAAATTATAAAAAATTATAATGCCTATAAGTTTAATTTGCAGCCCTTAAAGCTTAGAGGCGTTGTAGTAGATATTATAGTAACTTTTTAGATGTTAGTCATTTTTATTGTAAAATTTAAAGTAGCTCTACCTATTAAAGTAGCACCTATTCCTTTGAAAGGAACTTTCTCAGAGGATTTTTAGGGCTTCATAATTTCCTGTTGCTCTATGTAAGTCTCTCTCATAGGCTTCCCTGAAGGATTTTAAGCAGAAATAATACCAGGTACCAGTAGATGGCAGTGAAAAATCAGCAGACACATTTTACTACTCTGATAAAATGCCATTTCTACCTCAGTACTGGACAAGAATCACACAGCCTAGTTGGCCTTTGTTTTTTCTCTAAAAAAATCCTGAATTATCAGTCACTTACATTTGACTATGAGAAACTGCAAAAGTGTTAAAATTATTTTTCATCTAAAAGTTTGTGATCTAGTGTAATAAATAAGACATACTCAAGTATATGAATGGTATGACAATAAATTTAGAAAATTATACAGGCACACTACTGTAGACATATAAAGATACATACATATTTGGAGCTCAGCAGATTCCCATTCATGAAGAATGGTGCCTGTTTAACAGTATAAATGGATCACTTTTAATATATCAAAATACAAAATTGGACTAAATTTTAATTCAAAAGTCTCAGCATTTTCTAGGGCTTTTAGTACTCCTTAATTTGTAAAATAAGAGACACAGTCTTCAGGTAAAAAAGAGTTCTTGATCTAAGAAATGTGTTTACTGAATTCTTGCCCTATAGTCAAATACTTACCCTGAGTTTGGAACAATTGCTTACTTCATCTCTCTGTACCCTATTTACTTCATTTGCTAAGTGAAAAATATTTCATTAGGTAGTAATGTAGATAAGATGAGGTAGGTAATGTGTTTAGAAAAACAAATCAATGTGCAGGCAAGAATCAGGAATGTAGGAATTTTGTAGGACAAATGATATGATTTCTTTAATGAAAGACAGGGAAAGGTATCAGATAGCTTAAAAGGAAAATTAAAGAAAAAGAGGCTTTTCAGTCAGATGAACCAAATGCACTGTGAGGGCTTTATTTGCATCTGATTTAAACAGACTATTATATATTTGTTTATATACAGAGAGTAGGATATATTTCATATATATATAAAACAGTTGGGGAAATCAGAATATTTGAATTTGATACTAAGAATTGTTTGCAGGGTTGTTTGTTGTTACGTAAAAGCTAATTACATTTTTTAATCATAAGAATGTTTGGGATTTGCTTCAAAATAATCCAGTAACCAGGAGGTGAGAGAAACCAAAAAGAAAGAGGGAGATAATAAAATCCAGGGACTTTGGGTAGTTGTTAAATGGAACAAGATTGGCTGTATCTTATAAATATTAAAGCTGAGTAAAGGATAGATATGGGTTGATTATATCTTTGTTTTGCTTGACAATGTTCCATAATAGTTTAAATAACAAAGTTTTAATTTCAAAAATGCAAAATACTGTCTTTACAACTATAACATTGGAATTTATACAGAACCCCAAATGACAAATGTGTAATCAACTATTTGTCAGGAAATCAGTTCACTAAGGTAGAAAAGTTTTGGATAAAAATGGAATTGGTTGGGACTAAATGCAACCACTTTCAAAGAGAATGGGTAGACTTTATTTTCTTTTCATTACTTCCTTTCATCTTGGAGCCTCAGCTTCATTTCACCATTTTGAGCCTCAAGCTCTCAATATACTGGAAAATTATAATCCTCTTTCTTCACTGAGGTAATAATACTGAATTCTGAAATGTAAATAACTGACTAGAGATTGTCTAGTCAAACTATTTTCTTCAAGGAAGATGAGCTGACCCTGCCTGAAGGCACAGAGTGTACCATCTTCCTAAAATGTGGCCTCTTCCCACAGGAATAGACCAGCTGCACCTAGCCTTTGCCAGCTACACAGTTTTGGTAACCTTGCACCCTCGTGACCTTCAAACCCCATTCTCACAAAAGCCAAGGTTTTCTCCCTCTCTCTCAACAGATTTCTCAGCACACATCAGATTTCACACCAATCTATAAGCAACTTTTCAGAGATTATTTCTATGGTCCAAATGTTTATATTCCTCCTTCTCTGCCTAAAATTATGTTGAAATTATAACCCCCAAGGTAATGGTTTTAGAGATATGGGGCCTTTGGGAGGGGATTAAGTCGTGAGGGCAGAGACCTCCATTTTGATATTAGTACCCTTATAAAAGAGCTCTTCAGAGAGCTTGCTCGTCCCTTCTGTCATGGGAGAACACGGTGAGAGTGAGCCTTCTATAAACCAGCAAACAAGGCCCTCACCAGGCACTTAATCTTCCAGTACCTTGATTGTGGACTTCTCAGCCTCCAGAACTGTGAGAAAAAAATGTGTTGTTTTAAACCACCCAGTTTGTTATAGCAGCAGCCTGGACAGACAATATATTGAAAAAAATTAGTATTGTAGCTCCACTGGTCACGTGAATGCCAGAGGAGCTGATCCAGTCATAGGCTTAAGGCTTATTTTGGAAACTATACTGGCTTGACAGTCTCCCCGTACTGATTCAGACTCCACCAAGGTGCACATCACCGGCTACTCATTGTGGCTTCTGCTGCTTAAGGCTCTGGAATCATGGAAGAAAAGAGGGTGAGCCTACTGTCTCTTCCTACTATTTACCTGGTGTTTTGATTCTTAATAGTTTATAAGCTCTCCTATTCAAGAAGTTCATACAGACCCATAATCTACTACCAAACCATTCATTCTGACAAAAATGTGCCTACCAAAGCCACAGATTTTAGATTTAGGTCTGCAGGACTACCGCTGAAAGTTCACATGCTTGATTAGCACTCTTAACCTCTAACCAATGGAACAAATCAAAGAGATCTTAGTAAAAATAAATATGGGAATGAAAGTGAGACTTAAAAGGCAAAGAATGAGAATGAGGCCAGGTGTGGTGGCTCACACCATTAATCCCAGCGCTTTGGAAGGCCCAGGTGGAAGGATCCCTTGAGACCAGGATTTCGAGACAAGCCTGGACAACATAGCAAAACCTCTTCTCTACAAATAAATTCAAAAATTAGCCAGGCTGGTGGGATATGCCTGTAGTCCCAGCTACTTGGGAAGCTGAGGTGGGAGGGTTGCTTGAGCCCAGGAGAGTTGCAATGAGCTGCTGAGGCTACAGTGAGCTGTGATCGTACCACTTCACTCCAGCCTGGGAGACAGCGGGAGACCCTGTCTCAAAAAATAAAAGGCAAAGAATGATTTCAGAAGTTAGATGTCTCTAAGTTGAAGTAATGCTCACATAGAAAAATTAAGGCATACTCTTTTACTGTACTCTCAGAAATATGTGTAACAAATACTTGAAGAGCCACTAAAATAAATGAGAGTCCTTTTCAGTTTGAGCCTTGCAGAGTGACTCCTACAGAGAAGGGCTGGTCAGCCGTCAATGAGGTGGTGATCCCAGAATTTGCCATCAACATCCACAAGTGCATCCATGGAGTGGAATTGAAAGAGCATACCCCTCAGAGATCCTCAAAGGAAATGCACATTGAACCAGCCTCTACAAAGCTGTCGGGGTCAAGCAAATAAAGGATATCCTATATCTTATCCATGAGGAGTTGTCTAGAAAATGTAGCAAGGATGAAGTTTCACAAACGAGCTCTATACTTTAGTTACCTATGTGCCTGTTACCATTTGCAGAAATCAACAGACAAGGTGGATGAGAACTGATCATCAAATAAGTTATAAAACCACCAAAAAATAGGAGAAAATGGAAGTAAAAACAAAGTATATTTTTAAAAGGTATTAAAATTTGAAAAATATCTTTCAAGTAAGGACAGTGAGTTTAAATATTTATCTCAAAAGGAAAAATGTTAGCAGTGGGTTATAGCAATGTGTCCTTTAAGTGATGGTCATATTTGTATTCTTTAGTCCCAGAGAACAAAAGGAAGTGAGTTTATCCCACAGCACAAGCAACATCTATTTCCAGAAAGTTCCTTCCTGGGAATTTGGAAGGGTAGACTATTCAGAAGTTTTCTAAAATGGACTTCAAGCTCTATGGCTTTATGATCACTTCGTATGTCTACGGATTTTTGAGGGGAAGAGAGATTTCATGTGAAAGGTCATTTTGTGTCTTCTTTAAAACTCTTGATTTCCTTTTAGAGTATTTTAATTGTGATAAAAAGATATAACAAAATTTATGATCTAATTCATTTTTAAGTAGTATACAGTTCAGTAATGTTAAGTATTTTCACATTGTTCAATCTATCTCCAGGGCAAAACTGAAGTTCTATATCCATAAGGCAAAACCTTTTTATTTACCAGTGCTGCTAGCCCCTGACAACCACCATCCTACTTTCTATCTATATGACTACTGTAGTTATTTAAGTGAAATCATACACCATTTGTCCTTTTGTGATTATTTTACTTAACATAAGTCCTCAAGACTCATCCATGTTGTAGCATATGTCATAATTTTCTTCCTTTTTTTGAGACAGAGTCTCGTTCTGTTGCCCAGGCTGGAGTGCAGTGGTGTGATCTCAGCTCACTACAACCTCTATCTCCTGGGTTCAAGCAATTCTCCTACCTCAGACTCCTGCGTATCTGGGAATACAGGCACATGCCACCATGCCTGGCTAATTTTTGTCTTTTTAGTAAAGACAGGGTTATATTATGTTGGCCAGGATAGTCTTGAACTCTTGATCTCAGGTGATCTGCCCACCTCGAGCTCCCAAGTGCTGGGATTACAGGTATGAGCCACTGCGCCCTGCCAATTTTCTTTCTTTTTAAGGCTAAATAATATTCAATTATATGTGCATTCTACATTTTGTTTTTCATCTGTTGACAGGTTTCCTACACCCTTTGGCCATTGTAAATAATGCTGCTATGAGCATGGGTGTACAAATATCTGAGACCCTACTTTCAATTATTTCAGCTATATACCTAGAAGTAGAACTCTGTATCATAGTTATTCTATTTTTAATGTGGGGGACCTCCATACTGTTTTTCATAGCAGCTGCACCATTTTACATTCCCTCCAATAGTGCACAAGAGTTCTGAATTTTCTACATTCTCACCAACACTCACTTTTTTAAATAGTAGATATCCCAGTGAATGTGCATTGGTATCCCACTGGGGTTTTGATTTGTACTTTTAGAGTCTTTAAATTATTACTTTTTTCATATCAAAGTACTTTGTGGGAAGTTCATTATTTTACATTCTCATACCTTGCTTCATATTACTTTCCCATTTGGATGCCCTTCATCCTTCACCTCATCCTATAAACCCCAAATCTAACTTAAATACCAAATCCAACTTCCTCTGTAAAGCCTTTGATGACTTTACTTCACATTGATTTCTGAATTTCTAAAAGCACCTCACTCTCTACCACATGACTTAGTATTTGTTTATAAGAAAAAGCTTTATTCAGTCCTATATTATTCTTTAATTATTCCATATATTGTCTTCCAAACTAGATTGTAGGTCTTCAAGAGCAGAAGATATTTGTTTTATATTTATAAACTTCAAGATTTCCCTAAGTACTTTGGGTGCTAAATGCTTCTAGCTTATTTAGTTTACATGACTTTCTGCATGTGAAACTTGAGAAAGTTGTAAATCAAATACTTTGGCCATATAGAACTGAACAATACCTAAATGTGTTTAAAACTGCTATATAAAATGTCAGATGTAAAAGCCAATATCTAATGAAGCACCTTTTCCCTTTTCTTAAATTACAATAGTAATGGCTGGGCGCAGTGGCTCACAGCTGAAATCTCAATGCTTTGGGAGGCCAAGGCAGGCAGATCACCTGAGGTCAAAAGTTCAAGACCAGACTGGCCAACATGGTAAAACCCCATCTCTACTAAAAATGCAAAAAAAAAAAATTAGCTGGGCATGGTGGCACATGCCTGTAACCCAGCTACTTGGGTATCTGAGGCAGGGGAATTGCTTGAACCCAGGAGGTGGAGGTTACAGTGAGCCAAGATTGTACACTGCACTCCAGCATGGGCAAGAAGAGTGAAACTCTTGTCTTAAAAAGAAAAAATTACAATAGTAATAATCATGCCTTCCAACACTAAAATCAAATAACCTTACTTACATGCCTGCTAAGCTGACTTATTTTCTGACTTTTCCTTTGCTTTATTCTCTTATTTCTTCCAAGTAACCATATTTTCCCCTCCTGTTCAACTGTCTATGCTCTTTCTCTCTTTGTTCACTATTCTGGTATTTAAATGTTATGACTTATTTTCAAGTAAATATTTTTAAAAGTTCTTCATTTGGGATAAAATATACACTACATAAATTCAGTGCATAAATACCCCCACACAGATCGACCCTGCATGAGATGTGTTCCCTCAGAAGTAGGGCAATTCATTTATTATGGGATCAAGCCATAAAATTTAAATCCAAGCAGTAATTCTCCAATTAAAGTAACTCTACAGCTCAGCTTTCAGTCCTCCTGAATCAGAACTAGTTGGCAACAAAAGGTAGTATGGCTTGGTGTGAATAAGCCTTAACATAAAAACTCACCCAGCCTCAAAAGTTAAAAATTAAGAGAGATATGTATTCAGGTGGCCATTTATAAACAATATTTGAATACCATTCTAGCCAAATTAATATCAAATGAGTTACTGTAAAATGAAATTTTAAAAGTATATAAAAATCTTTAAAAGCTCAGCCCAGCTAGAAGTCCATATGTGTTTCTGAAACTATACTGGGGAAAGTAGCTCTGTCCATAACGATTATATAGTTGTTAGCAAAATATTGGTAAAAACTTTTTCAGTTTCATGAGTTTCAAGATACTCTTCAAGCTGACCTCCTCTGTGAAATCGTTCTTGACAAGTGAAACCTGGCTCCAACAATGACTACTTTATTCTACCTCTCATTTCTTTTCTGTTTAATAAATCCAGCATTTGGGCATACAAACTGTACACATTTTAATACACTCTAATGTGGATAAGACACCTCAAAAACAGGAATTTAGTCATGTGTGTTATGTATTTCTAATATGTGGTAAAATTTTCAGTTAGTAGTTATGGTTTAATTAATTGCAATATGGAAATAGATATTAAAAAATCTAAATTGCATCTTACATTTCAACAATGGATATTTAAAGAGTTTATAAATTATGTTTTGCATTTTACAACATATTGAAGGTACAAATTTTAAATTTAACTCTAAACAATGCAGTATTCTAGAGAATCAGAGAATTGGATCCTAAAACACATTATAAGTTCAGTCCTGTTGATTGCTCTGTTTCCCTGTCCTAGAGTGCATGAACTTTGAAAGTCAGGACATAATCTTGCTCACTTTTCACACCATCATCTTGACACTCAATGTATATTTGAAGAGTAAATTAATGAAAAAAAGATGCTCAAGTCAATTTATAAGTAATCCTCACAAATGCTTGCATATCATCAATGAACAGTTATTTTTTAATCTCTATGCTGTAATCTTGCAAAAGTTTCATTACAATTAGATGCGCTAGCTGAAGTCTATGTTTACTGAATGAGGACTGCAGTAATGGGTTATCTTTGTGAGGGGATCTGAGGGTTGTAGAACAGGATAACATTTTGAGGTATAAAAATAATGAAGAAGATATATTCCAATTTATTTCCTTCTCCAAAGCTTTTCATTAGAGCTGTTATAAACCATGGTAGAATTGATTGGTTTCCTTTTCAGCTTCCTGTTTGGTCCCTCAAATTAATGTTCACAAAAGTCCCATGTGATAAATGTATTGTTTAACCACTCTCATTGTTTGAATGAACAACTCTTTGCTCCTCCACAAATTATAGACCTGTTGGCTTAAGCAGTCCATCTAAATGCATGCCAGTTTTTTTCTTGATAAATTATAGGCCTGTAACCTCAGCCCAGTTTATCTACAAGAAAAGTGAGTGATGTTAGACTGAACTCTTCCACTAATGGAACATTGTAATTCTCATTGTCCTCTTTCCTTTGGCCTTCCTGAATAGAAATCATTTATGAGCTAGTTACATGAGCTCAACATGAGCCCCACATCACTTAGCAAACATTTATTCGAGCGCCTCCCCTGTGCCAGGCTTTGTTCTATGCGTTGAAGACAATGCATTAAATTTATTGACCTCATAAAGTTCAATAAATTTATTTTATTCTTGCAGTGGGGAGATAGACAATAAACAATTAATATAAGTAAGTGTTGTGGCATGTTAGAAGATGTGCTGTACAATAAAGAAAAAGATAGAACAAGGTATGAGGGATTAGGAGTGTGGTGGTAGCAGCACAAGGGTTGCGGTATTAAATTGGGTAGACAGGGCAGGTCTCCTAGAAAAGATTCCATTGAAGGAGGTGGGAAAATGCAGCCACTAAGTGGGCTGAGGGTAGAACATATGAAAAGAGAGAACGGCCAAAGGACAGGCTCCAAGGCATGCTTGGCAGATACAAGGAACAGTAGGGAGTCTCATGTGGCTGGAATAGAGTGAGCTAGCAGGAAAGAAGATGGAGTTAGGGGAGAGAGAAAATGGGGAGCCAGATCATAGAGGGTTCTGCAGGTCACTGTAAGGACTTTAACTTTTTGACTTTTGAAAGGACTTCAACTCTTACTTTTACCCACAGTGAAACTGTGAAATTCCAGAACCAAAAAGAAGATCCTTCGAAATCAATAAGAATGAAGACACAATGTACCAGAATCTCTAGGACACATTTAAAGCAGTGTCTAGAGGGAAATTTATAGCACTCAATACCCACAAGAAAACAAGGAAAGATCTAAAATTGACACCCTAATGTCAAGATTAAAAGTACTAGAGGAGCAAGATCAAACAAATTCAAAAGCTAGCAAAAGGTAAGAAATAACTAAGATCAGAGTGGAACTGAATGAGACAGAGACACAAAAAAACCCTTCAAAAAAAAAAATCAATAAATCCAGCAGTTGGTTTTTTGAAAAGATCAACAAAATAGATAGACTGCAAGCCAACTTATAAAAAAGAAAAGAGAGAAGAATTGAACAGATGCAATAAAAAATGATAAAGGGGATATCACTGCCTATCCCACAGAAATACAAACTACCATTAGAGATTACTACAAATACCTCTATGCAAATAAACCAGTAAATCTAGAAGAAATGGATAAATTCCTGGACACTTACACCCTCCCAAGACTAAACCAAGAAGAAGTTGAATCCCTGAATACACCAATAACAAGGTCTGAAATTGAGGCAGTAAGTAATAGCCTACCAATCAAAAAAGTCCAGGACTAGACGGGTTCATAGCCAAATTCTACCAGAGGTACAAAGAGGATCTAGTACCATTCCTTCTGAAACTATTCTAAACAATACAAAAAGAGGGAATCCTCTCTAACTCACTTTATGAGACCAGCATCATCCTGATACAAAAACCCGGTAGAGACACAACTAAAAAAGAATATTTCAGGCCAATATCCATGATGAACATTGATGCAAAAATTATCAATAAAATGCTGGCAAATTGAATTCAACAGCACATCAAAAAGCTTATCCATCATGATCAAGTCGGCTTCATCCCTGGGATGCAAGGCTGGCTTGACATACTCAAATCTATAAATGTAATCCATCACATATACAGAACCAAAGACAAAAACCACATGATTATCTCCATACATGCAGAGAAGGCCTTTGAAAAAATTTGACAGCACTTTATGCTAAAAACTCTCAATAAACTAGGTATTGATGGAACATATCTCAAAATAATAAGAGCTATTTATGACAAACCCACAGCCAATATCATACTGAATGGGCAAAACCTGGAAGCATTCTCTGTGAAAACTGGCACAAGACAAAGATGCCCTCTCTAACCACTCCTATTCAACGTAGTATTGGAAGTTCTGGGCTGGGCAATCAGGTAAGAAAAAGAAATAAAGGATATTCAATTAGGAAAAGAGGAAGTCAAATTGTCTCTATTTGCAGATGACATGATTGTATATTTAGAAGACCCCATTGTCTCAGCCCAAAATCTCCTTAAGCTGATAAGCAACTTCAGCAAAGTCTCAGGATACAAAAATCAATGTGCAAAAATCACAAGCATTCCTATACACCAATATCAGATAAATAGCCAAATCATGAGAAAACTCCCATTCATAATTGCTACAAAGAAAATTAAATACCTAGGAATACAACTTACAAGGGATGTGAAGGAGCTCTTCAAGGAGAACAACAAACCACTGCTCAAGGAAAGAAGAGAGGACACAAACGGATGGAAAAACATTCCATGCTCATGGTTAGGAAGACTCAATATCATGAAAATGGCCATACTGCCCAAAGTAATTTATAGATTCAATGCTATCCCCATCAAGCTACCACTGACTTTCTTCACAGAATTGGGAAAAAACACCTTAAACTTCATATGGAACCACAAAAGAGTCTGCCTAGCCAAGATAATCCTAAGCAAAAAAAAAAAAAAAAAAAAAACAAAGCTGGAGGCATCACCTTACCTGACTTCAAATTATACTACAAGGCTACAGTAATCAAAACAGCATGATACTGGTACCAAAATAGAGATATAGACCAATGGCACAGAATAGGGGCCTCAGAAATAATGCCACACATCTACAACCATCTGACCTTTGACAAACCTGACAAAAGCAATGGGGAAATGATTCCCTACTTAATAAATGGTGTTGGAAAAACTGGCTATCCATAAGCAGAAAGCTGAAACTGGATCCCTCCCTTATACCTTATACAAAAATTAACTCAATATGGATTAAAGATTTAAACAAAAGACCTAACACCATAAAAACCCTAGAAGAAAACTTAGGCAATACCATTCAGGACATAGGCCTAGGCAAGAACTTCATGACTGAAACACCAAAAGCAATGGCAACAAAAGCCAAAATAGACAAATGTCATCTAATCAAACTTAAGAGCTTCTGCACAGCAAAAGAAACTATCATTAGAGTGAACTGGCAACCAACAGAATGGGAGAAAGTTTTTGCAGTCTACCCATCTGACAAAGGGCTAATATCCAGAATCTACAAAGAACTTAAACAAATTTACAAGAAAAAAAAAACAAACAATCCATCAAAAAGTGGGCAAAGGATATGAACAGACACTTTTCAAAAGAAGACATTTCTGCAGCCAAAAACATATGAAAAACTGCTCATCATCACTGGTCATTAGACAAATGCAAATCAAAACCACATTGAGATACCATCTCATGCCAGTTAGAATGGCAACCGTTAAAATATCAGGAGACAATAGGTGCTGAAGAGGATGTAGAGAACTAGAAATGCATTTACACTTTTGGTGGGAGTGTAAATTAGTTCAACCATTGTGGAAAAAGCCACTGTGGTTATTCCTCAAGTTCCTTCAGCACAATAGGTGCTGAAGAGGATGTAGAGAACTAGGAATGCATTTACACTGTTGGTGGGAGTGTAAATTAGTTCAACCATTGTGGAAAAAGCCAATGTTGTTATTCCTCAAGGATGTAGAAATAGAAATATCATTTGGCCCAGCAATCTCGTTACTGGATATATACCCAAAGGACTATAAATCATTCTATTATAAAAACACATGCACACGTATGTTTATTGTGACACTGTTTACAATAGCAAAGACTTAGAATCGACCCAAATGCCCATCAATAATAGACTGGATAAAGAAAATGCGGCACATATACACCGTGGAATACTATGCAGCCATAAAGAAGGATGAGTTCATGTCCTTTGCAGAGACATGAAGCTGGAAACCATCATTCTCAGCAAACTGACACAAGAACAGAAAACCAAACACTGCATGTTCTCACTCATAAGTGGGTGTTGAACAATGAGTACACATGAACACAGGGAGGTCAACATCACACACCAGAGCCTGTTGGCACGTGGGGGGCTAGAGGAGGGATAGCAAGGGGTGAGGGTATTGGGGAGGACTAACATTACGAGAAATATCTAATGTTGATGATGGGGGGATGGATGCAGCAAACCACCATGGCACATGTATACCTATGTAACAAACCTGCACCTCCTGCACATGTACCCCAGAACTTAAAGTATAATAAAAAGATGATAATCCTGGTAAAAGAAAAACTTTCCAGAAAAAAAAATAATTTAATGGTTTATTTGAGTAAAGAACAATTCATGAATCAGGCAGCACTCAGAACCAAAAGATATTCAGAGAGCTCTGCTTTGTGAGATATGCAGTGAGCATTCATGGACAGAAAACAAAAATAAAGTACAGAAATAGCTTGATTGGTTATAGATAGGCATTTGCCATATTTGGACAGAGTCTGCTCCAAATAAGGCAAGTTGGCAGCATGCAATTGATGGAGACCTGGCTGTTACAAAAATATGTCTATAGAATCTTAAATCAGGTTACAGTTTATTTATGTACTAACTTAGGTTACAGTTTATTACATGGGAACTCAAAGTCTGGAGACAACCTCAGGCCAAGTTCCTCTTGCTTATTTAATTTAGCAATCCTGAAACTTTTCCCAGAGGCAACACAACACATACACACACATTACCTACAAAAACAAAATACAATTAGATTGCTATTGGAACTCTAAGTATTCTAGAAGACTTTGGAGGAAAGCCTTCCAAATTCTGAGAGGAAAATATTACTGACCTAGAAATTCTGTTCATACCTATCCAGACTAACAAGTAGCAAGCAGATAAAAAAATGTATTTTTAGCTGGTTAGGTGATGGAATACCTCTCCAAGTTAAGGCATAAACAAAAACGCATGGGGATTCAAGAAACAATGACTCCAATCCAAGAGAGCAGTGAAGCAAAACCACAGGACAGCAGCTAAGCAGGAGGCCTAAACATGACCCGGGGACAGACTTAGGCAAGAGAGCAGGGAGCTTGGGAAAGAAGTCTCTGAGGAGGCAGTAGGCAGTAAGTCAAATTCACATCTGTGGGCTTCAGAAAAATTTGAGTACATAGGAAGTGACTGGTGAAGGATAGAAATGAAGAATCCATTCAGATTCTCTCCTTTGAATGATGACCACATTAAACCTATAGAGTAAGAAATGTCATTCTAGATTTGATTCTATTGCTTGTCTTTGCAGTGAGCTATTATATATATGTTATATATATATTATATATATATATAACACGTAGAAGTGACTAGACATCACAAAAATGCAAATGCTGTTACCAATTTTCAGCTTAACAACATAAAAATAAATACACACTGACCCAGCTTAAGGACGGGTAGAAGTACTAACGTCCTTACCTTCCAGAGTGAAGAGAGGCTGTAGTCAGGCGTTACAAACTCACATAATTAAGGGTGTTTGGTAGACAAAGTACATGATGGTAGTTAATGTGTGCACTATTTGAAAAAAGCAGTGCTTTCTCTGCTCCAAAAGACTATTGTCATGAAGAAAGAGGCCCAGATATTCCAGTTTACCCAGAATTTACTCCAATCTGGATTTTTATGTAAAATATTTCAAATGTTTACAACTACTTAAAACACTTAAAAATTCGAGGGTCAAACAATACCAGATCCAGCCTGGGGTTTCCAGTTTGGGACACTGCTGTAGCAGATGGATAAGAAAATGAAGTAAGATGTTGGCATGTATGACATTAACCAGTATGGATGTCAAACTGGTGGCAGCAGCTTTAGAGTATGGAAAGGCCATCCAATCAAAGTCAAGGTGAGGGGATTTTTTTGTAAGCTGTGTTGACATTGCAAGGATATTATTTGCACTTATTTGGGGAGGTGAGTAGGGAGAACTGGGGAGCTAAAATTCTTTCCCCCAACACTTGGAGAGCAGTGATAAAACTATATTGGGAAGAAAGAGGTAAGGAAGAAGAGAAAAATGTGTATGTATGCTAAATCCTCACCTATTGTAAGAAATCAAATGCCAATATCTAAATTAATATACTCTTAAAGTACTATAAACATTAAATACTAAAAAATGAAAAATTGGTAAAAATGGCTGTCTCAGGAAACAACAAAACTACCTCTGCATTTATCCCTTGCCTAGCAATCCTATTTTTAAGAACCTACACTGAAGATTTACCTCAACAATTTGAAAATACGTATGTACAAAACTATTCATTGTTGCATTATTTGTAATAAAAAATACATAAACAACCTAAATGTTTATAAATAGGAGGTCAGTTTTATAAATCATAGTATCTATACTCAACAGAATACTATGTGTGAATTTTTTAATTTTTTAAGAGACAGATCTCTATAAACTGATATGGAGTGATTTCTAGGATATGTTATTAAGTTAGCAATAAAAAGTTCAAAAGAATATCTAGCATGGTACCTTTGCTTACTCTTGTAAAAAGAAGCACCTGAAGGATAAATGAGAAATTAATGAAATTGGAGACTACAAGGATATGGTAGATTGGGGTAAAAAGATAGAGGAGAGAGCAACACTCCTTTAAGTATGCCTTTTTGTACTATTGGAATCACATTAATGTTCTACCTACTCAAAAAATAAAACTACGTGAACAAAAATGCAAAAACCCTGAAACCAAATGCAAACAAATATAAATGAACTCAACTTTATTTAAGATGAAACATAACTAAACTGAAGGAATAAGGCAATTTCATATAAAACTCACTATGACTAAATGTGTGCAGTCTAGGGAAAATGCAAATAAATCTTTAACTCTTTTTCATAGGTTTTTTTTTTAATGATATGGGTGTAGCAATTCTTTTTTTTTTTTTTTTTTTTTTTTTTTGAGACAGAGTTTCGCTCTTGTTACCCAGGCTAGAGTGCAATGGCGTGACCTTGGCTAACCACAACCTCCACCTTCTGGGTTCAGGCAATTCTCCTGCCTCAGCCTCCTGAGTAGCTGGGATTACAGGCACACGCCACCATGCCCAGCTAATTTTTTGTATTTTTAGTAGAGACAGGGTTTTACCATGTTGACCAGGATGGTCTCGATCTCTTGACCTCGTGATCCACCCGCCTTGGCCTCACAAAGTGCTAGGATTACAAGTTTGAGCCACCGCGCCCAGCCTATGATATGGGTGTAGCAATTCTTAAATTATTCTCTGTATAATATGGAACTGAGCAAATGAGTTAATACGTTGATGTTGTTGAGAGCTGGGATTCTCCTTACGGAGGAAAGGAAGTTAAAATGCAGAATGAATGAAGTCAAGAAAGTGGAGTTGGGTTGAAATTGGAGGTGAAAGTCAACAGGAAAGGCAGGTGTGTGCATGGATGGATGGGCAGACACAGTGGTATGCTGAAGCTTACTCCTATTGGCTCATCAGACCCAGTTATGCATATTTTCCCAGATCTGCATTTAGTGACATCACATTAGTAGTTTGAAACCAGCCACAGTGGGAGTACTTACACCATGGAAATTGGCAAATCCTAGAAATCAGGTCTTCCTATTCCCTTCCCCCAGAGCTAGTTGATAAACTTTTCCAACTCACCACCGATAGATAGGTTTTGTAGCTCTATCTGCTTTAAAGGTCTAAAAGCAATTATACCTCAGCAGAAGTAACCCCATGTAATGTCCAGATCTTAGCTTCTAAATTTTATTCCTTGGTTGGAAAAATTACTAATTTTAGGATTGCTATAAAAAAGGTACAGATGGGGCTACAACATCTTTTTATGACAGAACATACACATATGCTTGAAAACTAAAACACCTATTCATAAGGACACACAAGGGAGCTTGAATGGGTGTCCTCTATCCAAATCTCAGACATCAATAAAAGGTCAGTAATAAATTATAACCCATTGAATAAAATAGGAATCCCTGAGGCCATACTGATGATAGAATGAGAAAGGGAGGGGGTGCATAAAAGGAGAGGGAAGAAAAAACAGAGAGAAGCCAAACAAAGACTCTCCCTTATAGCACCACGTAAACTGATAAATGAAAAAGTGCTGCAGTTGTTAAAAAAAAAAAAATCAACATTTTGTGATAATGCTAGCAAAAATTGATTCAGAAAAAAAGTAATCCAAAAAGAGGATGCTAAATAGATGGAATTCAATAAGAAGCAAAAGCATTTCTATGGTCTCAAAGTGTCTCTCCACAGATTATTAGTTGCAAGGGGGAACAAATTATAGAGTAGGAAGATGATTACACCTCAACCAGGTGATCATATTACCAATAGGAAGCAAAGGGGTAAAGTTTATCTCCAGCTCTGAGAAGGAAATCTTACTCTTATGGTATTCCAACTGGGTGGGTATAACCTGAATCTAATGAATAAAAAATATCAGAGAACCCTAAATTGAGAAACATTTAAGAATAACAGTATCAAATGCATCTCTGAAAAGACACCACCAAAGAAAATATAGATAATAAACACATAAAGTATGCTCAAGATAATTAGTCTTGGGGAAATGCAAATTAGAACCATAATAAGATACTACTACACAATTGCTAGAATTGTAATAATTAAAGATTGGCCATTGTAAATATTGACTAGAAAAATGGAGGATCTGGCCAGGCCCGGTGGCTCATGCCTGTAATCCCAGCACTTTGGGAGGCTGAGGTGGGCAGATCACCTGAGGTTGGGAGTTCGAGACCAGCCTGACCAACATGGAGAAACCCCACCTCTAATTTAAAAAAAAAAAAAAAAACCTACAAAATTAGCCAACGTGGTGACCCATGCCTGTAATCCCATCTACTTGGGAGGCTGAGGCAGGAGAATCACTTGAACCCAGGAAGCAGTGGTTGCAGTGAGCTGAGATTGCACCATTGCACTCCAGCCAGGGCAACCAAGAGCAAAACTCTGCCTGAAAAAAAAGAAAAGAAAAGAAACTGGAGGATCTAGAACTCTTATATAATGCTTTTGGAATGCAAAATTGCTAGTGGGGGGGCGCTGGGGAAAAAATCGCTAGTGGAATACAACCACTTTGGAAGTTTAGCAGTTTCTTAAGTTAAAAAATACACCTATTATATAATCCAGGCATTTCCTTATAGATGTTTACCTAGAAGGTACATAAAATTGTTAGTTTCACGTAACTATTCATGGTTTCATATGTAACAGCCATGGAAACAACTCAAATGTCCATCAACAGGTGAATGGATTAACAGTATATGATATATTCATATAAAATAATACTTCTCAATAAAAATAAATGAGGCTGAGAACAGTAGCTCATGCATATAATCCTAGCACTTTGAGAGACCAAGGTGGGAGAATCACTTGAGTCCAGAACTTTGAGACAAGCCTGGGTGATGTAGCAAGACCCCATCTCTAAAAAAAAACAAAGTTTTAATTGTCCAGGTGTGATGGTGGGCACCTGTAGTCTTAGCTACTTTGGAAGCTGAGGTGAAAGAATCACTTGAGCCTGGGAGGTTGGGGCTACAGTGAGCTGTGATCACACCACTATACTCCAGCCTGGGCAACCAAGAGAGACTCCATCTCTAATAAATAAAATAACATAAAATAGATAAAATTTAGAAATGAAACATTGATACATACAACAACACAAATGACTCAAAATACTTATACTGAAAGAAAAAAACAGTTCACACTTTATCATTTCATTAATATAAAATTCTAAAAACAGTGATGGAAGGCAGATTAGTGATTGATGGGAAATGAGAAAAGAGTGGCTGGAAGAAGTTACAAAAAGAACACAAGGAAACGTGGTGGTAAAGAATATGTTACTTATCTTGATGCTGATTGTTTCACAGATTTATACAGACTTAAAATGTATCAAATTGTACAATTATCTAGTCATAATTTTATCTCAATACAGCCTTTTTTAAAAGTGAAAGTATTTTAGTATGTTAATACTGTAAAAGACAGAAAAAGCCTTAAGAATTACTTCAGAATAAGGAGATTAAGATGAGTGACAAATGCAACTCCAGGAGCCCCCACCCAATGGGTACCAAAATTTGCAGATGCTCAAGCCCCTGATATAAAATGGCATAGCATGTTTATGTAATCTGTGCATATCCTCCCTTATACTTTAAATTATCTCTAGAGTACTTACACCACCTAATAGAATATAAATAGTCATTGCACTGTAGTTTTTAGGAAATGATGACAAGAAACAAAATTTGCACATGTTCAGTATGAATACGATTATCATTTCTTTCCTGAATATGTTGGATCTGCAGTTGGTTGAATCTTTGAATTTGGAAACTAAATATAGGGGGCTGTTAATACAATATTTAATCCTGAACTGGATTTAGCAATAAAGGATAATAAGTCCTCTAACAGACATAATAGAATCAGTTGAGAAAATTGGAATGCAAACTATCCTGAATTTAACAGTTGTACTTAGATTATATAAAAGAATATTGGCCGGGCGCAGTGGCTCATGCCTATAATCCCAGCACTTTGGGAGGCTGAGGTGGGTGGATCACAAGGTCAAGAGATCGAGACCATCCTGGACAACAAGGTGAAACCCCGTCTCTACTAAATATACAAAAATTAGCTGGGCATAGTGGTGCACGCCTGTAGTCCCAGCTACTTGGGAGGCCAAGGCAGGAGAACTGCTTGAACCCAGAAGGTGGAGGTTGCATTGAGCCGAGATCGTGCCATTGCACTCCAATCTGGGTAACAACAGTGAAACTCCATCTCAAAAAAAGGAAAAAAAAAAAAAAGAACATTGAACTTGTGGTTAGGAAATACATGACTGGGAAGATCCAAGATGGCCCTTTAGGAGGAGCTAAGGATTGCAGCTCCCAGTGAAAGCACAGAGGGTGAGTGGATGCCACATTTCCAGATGGATCTTTATTGCCCACAAACTGGGAGATTCATGGGTCGCCAGCACAGCTGTTTTGGCCACTGCAGCTATTTCAGCTGGTGCAGCTGTTTGCTGGTGCCCCAGAGTGGTGGCTCTCCATATGAAATACACTGGTCTGGTTGCCCTTTTAAGCTAACAACTGGAACTCCGAGAAGGCAGATGCGCCCATTCATCCGATTAAATGGGTCTGAAACAGGGAGCCAGGCCAGGAGATTCCTGGGCAGTCCCATTGTTTCAGCGGGCACAGTGGGTCGCCACATGGGAAATCACACAGATCCCGGCGCCCATTCAGCAGGTGACTGGAACACCTGGGAGAGAGTCAACCGTTCAACTTAAAAAAAAAAAAAAGGCTTTGAAGCAGGGAGCCAGGTGATCAGGCTCGGTGGGTCCCACCCCCCAAAAAAACAAACAAAAAAAACAGCAATTGGAAATGCTCAGGGTTGAGAGTTTCACGGCAAGCACAGCTGAACCCAGAATGGTGCAGCTCGGTGGGGAAGGGGCGTCCGCCATTACCAAGGCACTCCATCCCTAAGGAGGTAGTCCACCATTGCTGAAGTAGCCTGCCGTTGCCGAGGCAACCCACCATAATAGAGAGAGTCCACCATTACAGACGTGGGCCACCATTGCCGAGGCAGTTCTAACCACACCCATATAAACAGGACTGCAGGGAAGTTCACATGGCAGCAGGGCAGAGCCTACAGCAGCTCAGCAAAGCCTCTGCAGGCAGACAGTGACTAGGCTGCCTCCTTGCTGGGCAAAGCAGCCCTGAAAAAAAAAGGCAGCAGCACAATGAATACTCATAAATAAAGCCCTAACTCACCGGGACAGAGCACCTGGGGAAAAATAGGGGGTTTATGAGTTCTGCTGCAGCAGACTTAAACGTACCTGCCTAGCAGCTCTGAATGAACAACAGAGCTCACAGCTCAGCACTTGAGCTCCTATAAAGAACAGACTGTCTCCTCAAGCAGCTCCCTGACCCCCATATATCCAAACGGTCACCTCACAAAGGACTGATCAAACTGACATTTGGCAGGCATCATTCTGGGACAAAGATAGCAGAAGAAGAAACTGGTAGCAACCCTTACTGTTCTGCAGCTGCTGCAGGTGATCCCCAGGCAAGCAGGGCCTAGAGTGGACCTCAGCAGTCCTACAGCACAGGGGCCAGACTCTTAGAGGGAAAACTAAGAAACAGAAATGACTTCATCATCAACAATCTGGACATCAACTCAGAGACTCAATCTGAAAACCAGCAACTACACAGACGACAGGTGGATAAATCCACAAAGATGGGAAGAAACCAGCACAAAAAGGAGGAAAACACCCGAAACCAGACCACCTCTCCTCCTACAAGGGATTACAACTCCTTACCAGCAAGAGAACAAAATTGGATGGAGAATGAGTGTGATGAAATGACAGAATCAGACTTCAGAAGGTGGGTAATGAGAAACTTCTGTGAGCTAAAAGATGATGTTCTAACTCAATGCAAAGAATCTAAGAACCTTGAAAAAAGATTTGATGAAATGATAACAAGAATGGACAACTTAGAGAGGAATATGAGTGAATTGATGGAGCTGAAAAACACAACACGAGAACTTCACAAAGCATGCACAAGGTTCAACAGCCAAATTGACCAAAAAGAAGAAAGGATATCAGAGGTCAAAGATCAACTCAATGAAATAAAGCAAGAAGGCAAGATTAGAGAAAAAAGCGCAAAAAGGAATGAACAAAGTCTCCAAGAAATGTGGGACTATGTGAAGAGACCTAATCTACATTTGATAGGTGTACCTGAATGTGACAAAGAGAATTAATCCAAGCTGGAAAATAGTCTTCAGGATATTATCCAGGAAAACTTCCCCAACCTAGCAAAGTAGGCCAATATTCAAGTCCAGGAAATACAGAGAACATCACAAAGATATTCCTCAAGAAGAGCAACCCCAAGGCACATAATCTTCAGATTCACCAAGGTTGAAATGAAGAAGAAAATGCTAAGGGCAGCCAGAGACAAAGGTCGGATTACCCACAAAGGGTAGCCCATCAGACTCACAGCAGATCTCTCAACAGAAACCGTACAAGCCAGAAGAGAGTGGGAGCCAATATTCAACATCCCTAAAGAAAAGAACTTGTAACCCAGAATTTTATATCCAGCCAAACTAAGCTTCATTAGTGAAGGAAAAATAAAATTTTTTGCAAACAAGCAAGTACTCAGAGATTTTGTCACCACCAGACCTGCTTTACAAGAGCTCCTGAAAGAGGCACTACACATAGAAAGGAAAACCAGTACCAGCCACTCCAAAAACATACCAAATGGTAAAGAGCACCAACAAAATGAAGAATCTGCATCAACTAATGGGCAAAACAGCCAGCTAGCATCAAATTGGCAGTATCAAATTCACACATAACAATATTAACTCTAAATGTAAATGGGCTAAATGCACCAATTAAAAGACACAGACTGGCAAATTGGATAGGAGCCAAAACCCTTCGGTGTGCTGTATCCAGGAAACCCGTTTCACATGCAAGGATATACAAAGGCTCAAAATAAAGGGATGGAGGAAGATTTACTAAGCAAATGGAGAGAAAAAAAAGCAGGAGTTGCAATTCTTGTCTCTGATAAAATAGACTTCAAAGCAACAAAGATCAAAAGAGACAAAGAAGGACATTACATAATAGTAAAAGGATCAATACAACAAGAAGAGCTAACGATCCTAAATATATACAAACCCAATACAGGAGCACCCAGATACATAAGGCAAGTTCTTAATGATTAACAAAGAGACTTAGACTCCCACACAATATTAGTGGGAAAGTTTAACACTCCACTGTCAATATTAGACAGATCAACCAGACAGAAAACAAGGATATCCAGGACTTGAACTCAGACCTGGAACAAGCAAACCTGATAGACATCTACAGAACTCTCCACCCCAAATCCACAGAATATACATTCTTCTCAGCACCACATCACACCTACTCTAAAATTGACCACATAATTGGAAGTAGATCACTCCTCAGCAAATGCAAAAGAATGGAAATCATAACAAACAGTCTCTTAGACCACAGTGCAATCAAGTTAGAACTCAGAATTCAGAAACTAAGTCAGAACCGCACAGCTTCATGGAAACTGAACAACTGGCTCTTGAATGTTGACTGGATAAACAATAAAATTAAGGCAGAAATAAAGAAGTTCTTCAAAACCAACAAGAACAAAGACACACATACCAGAATCTCTGGGACACATTTAAAGCAGTCTCTAGACGAAAATATATAGCAATTAATGCCCATATGAGAAGAGTGAAGAAATCCAAAACTGACACCCTATCATCAAAATTGAAAGAGCTAGAGGAGCAAGATCAAAAAAACTCAAAACCTAGCATGAGACAAGAAATAACTAAGATCAGAGCAGAACTGAAGGAGATAGACACACAAAAAATCCTTCAAAAAAATCAATAAATCCAGAAGCTGCCTTTTTGAAAAGATCAACAAAATAGATAGACCACTAGCCAGACTAATAAAAAAGAAAAGAGAGAATAACCAAATAGATGCAATAAAAATGATAAAGCAGAAATCACCACAGATCCCACAGAAATTCAAACCATCATCAGAGAATATTACAAACAACTCTATGCACATAAACTAGTAAACCTCGAAGAAATGGATAAATTCCTGGAGACTTGTGTCCTCCCAAGCCTAAACCAGGAAGAAGTCAAAACCATGAATAGACCAATAACAAGATCTGAAGTTGAGGCAGCAATTAAGAGCCTACCACACAAAAAAAGCACAGGTCTAGATGGGTTCATAGCCAAATTCTACCAGACACACAAAGAGGAACTGTTACCATTCCTTCTGAAACTATTCCAAATAATCCAGAAAGAGAGAATCCTACTGAAATCATTTTATGAGACCAACATCATCCTGATACCAAAACCCGGCAGAGACTCAACAAGAAATAAAAACTTCAGGCCAATATTCATGAAGAACATAAACACAAAAATCTTCAATAAAATACTGGGAAGCCAATTGCAACAGCACATCAAAAAGCTTATCCACCATGATCAAGTAGGATTCATCCCAGGGATGCAAGGCTGGTTCAACATATGCAAGTCTATAAACGTAATTCACCACATAAACAGAACCAAAAACAAAAACCACATGATTATCTCAATTGAGGCTGAGAAGACCTTTGACAAAATTCAACAGTGCTTTATGCTAAAAACCCTGAATAAACTCAGTATTGACAGAACATATCTCAAAATAATAAAAGCTATTTGTGACAAACCAACAGCCAATATCATACTGAATGGACAAAAACTGGAAGCATTCCCTTTGAAATCCGGCACTAGACAAGGATGCCCTCTCTCACCACTCCTATTCAATATAGTACTGGAAGTTCTAGCCAGAGCAATCAGGCAAGAAAAAGAAATAAAGGGTATTCAAATAGGAAAGGAGGAAGCCAAATTGTCTCTATTTACTATACTATAACGACATGATAGTATATCTAGAAGATCCCATCATCTCAGCCCAAAATCTCCTGAAACTGATAAGCAACTTCAGCAAAGTCTCAGGATACAAAATAACATGCAAAAATCACAAGCATTCCTATACACCAATAACAGACTTAAAGAGAACCAAATCAAGAACGAATTGCCATTCACAATTGCTACAAAGAGAATAAAATACCTAGGAATACAACTAACAAGTAACGTAAAGGACCTCTTCAAGGAGAACTACAAACCACTGCTCAACGAAATCAGAGAGGACACAAACAGATGGAGAAACATTCCATGTTCATGGTTAGGAAGAATCAATATCATGAAAATGGCCATACTGCCCAAAGTAATTTACAGATTCAATGCTATCCTCATCAAGCTACCAATGACCTTCTTCACAGAACTGGATAAAACCACCTTAAATTTCATATGGAACCAAAAGAGAGCGTGAATAGCCAAGTCAATTCTATGTAAAAAGAACACAGTGGGAGGCATCACACTACCAGACTTCAAACTATTCTACAAGGCTACAGTAATCAAAACATCCTGGTACTGGTACCAAAACAGAGACATAGACCAATGGAACAGAACAGAGGCCTCGGAGGCAACACAACATATCTACAACCATAGAATCTTGGATAAACCTGACAAAAACAAGCAATGGGGAAAGGATTTCCTGTTTAATAAATGGCGTTGGGAAAACTGACTAGCCATGTGCAGAAAGCAGAAACTGGACCCCTTCCTGACACCTTACACTAAAATTAACTCCAGATGGATTAAAGACTTAAACATAAGACCTAACACCGTAAAACTCCTAGAAGAAAATCTAGGCAAAACCATTCAGGACATAGGCGTAGGCAAGGACTTCATGACCAAAACAGCAAAAGCATTGGCAACAACAGCCAAAATAGACAAATGGGACCTAATCAAACTCCACAGCTTCTGCACGGCAAAAGAAACCATCATTAGAGTGAACTGGCAACCAACAGAATGGGAAAAAATTTTTGCAGTTTACTCATCTGACAAAGGGCTGATATCCAGAATCTACAAAGAACTAAAACAGATTTACAAGAAAAAACAAACAAGACCATTCAAAAGTAGGCAAAGGATATGAACAGACACTTTACAAAAGAAGATATACATGAGGCCAACAAACATGAAAAAATGCTCATCATCACTGGTCATCAGAGAAATGCAAATCAAAACTACATTGAGATACCATCTCACACCAATTAGAATGGCGATCATTAAAACATCTGGAGACAACAGATGCTGGAGAGGATGTGGAGAAATAGGAACATTTTTACACTGCTGGTGGGAGTGTAAATTAGTTCAACCATTGTGGAAGACAGTGTGGCGATTTCTCAAGGACCTAGAAATAGAAATTCCATTTGACCCAGCAATCCCATTACTGGGTATATATTCAAAGGATTATAAATCATTCTACTATAAGGACACATGCACACGAATGTTCATTGCAGCACTGTTTACAATAGCAAAGACCTGGAATCAACCCAAATGCCCATCGATGATAGACTTGACAGGGAAAATGTGGCACATATACACTATGGAATATTATATAGCAATCAAAAACGATGAGTTTGTGTCCTTTGTAGGGACATGGATGAAACTGGAGAACATCATTCTCAGCAAACTGACACAAGAACAGAAAATGAAATACCGCATGTTCTCACTCATAGGCAGGTGTTGAACAATGAGAACACATGGACACAGGGAGGGGAGCACTACACACTGGGGTCTATTGGGGGGAAATAGAAGAGGGACAGCAGGGGGTGGGGAGTTGGAGAGAGATAGCATGGGGAGAAATACCAGATATAGGTGAAGGGGAGGAAGGCAGCAAATCACACTGCCATGTGTGTACCTATGCAACTATCTCCCATGTTCTTCATTAAAATGCAATTTTTAAAAAAAAGGAAATACATGACTGAAGTATTTCAGGTAAAGGGCCATGATACATGCAAACTAGTATTCAAAACATTGAAAAGATCATGTATGTGTATCTGTCTCTACATATGTATATAAAGTGACAACATGGTAATATAAATGAGGCAAAATTAAAAACTGGTGAATCTGCATAAAATGTAAAAAATAAAACAAGAAATGTTTAAGTGGTGGCATCTGAGTGAAACAATAGGAGAAAGTCAGTGCAAAGGATTACTGCTTTTTTGTTTAGTATTTTTATGCTACTTTATTTTTTAAATAATTTTAATATATTTATTAGTTTGGTTTTATTTTTAAGTTTAAAAATTCTAGAAGTCCCGTATTGAGACTCTTTAAGTATCATCAAGGTTGCACCTGCTTTAGAATTCAGGATGGAGTGCTCTCTGGGGAACTTTCCCATCACAAAAACCACAGAGTCCTTTTAGCTCCATGTATTTTGGGGGCAGTCAAGGGCCCAGATTCTGTTTGACTAAATGTGGTCCTATAGAGACTGGGTGGCCATCTATTCGAACAGCATCTTTGCAGTTCCTCAGCTTTTACAAGAAAATCATCCTTCCCCCATCTGTTGACTACTGAAGCTAAAGCTCCACATGCAAACAGCACCAGAGAAGAGCCGCACTCCAGGTGCTGGCCAGGAAGCAACCTCAAATTCACTACCACTCAAAGTTCTACAAAAGCCCAATTGAGAGGAATAATAATTACAGATGGTGGCCTGCAGGATCTACAGTTCATTCTTCCCTCTAAATAGCCTAAAATGTTTTCCTAAATTAAGCCAGACCAGCAGAGATCCACAAACCTGACCACGTCTTCTGAAATCCCCGCCCCTACTGAATTGCCTTTTACTGAATTTGGCTTTGGTGTTTGTCATACATTATGACACAGTGAGGGATGTTGTTAAAAGCAGCCCTATGAAAATCTGTTGGACTTATTGGAGAATAGCGTCCACTTCATCACATAGTGACTTCTTTGTGAGATTTACAAGAGAAGTAACTTTCTGGTCTCCCAACCAGAAATAATTGTGCTATGAGCAACCAGCTTGTTTTTATCTCCTGAACACTGTGAATCATTTAACTGATCATTTTTCCTTCTCAATTTTGCCAGCCAAAAATCTTAGAGGCAAATTTATAGTTGGTCTCTAGCAGAACCATAGGACCATACAATTTCTGTTTTGTATATTAACCTTATTCCCAGCTTCATTGTTGAATCAATAATGTATCACAGGGCAGAGGGCCTGGGTGGGTTTGAACCTACCACTTACTACTATTTGTATGGTTTTAATCACGTACCTGTGCCTCAGTTACCTCATCTATAAAATAGAGATGATAATATAGGTTGAGTATCCCCTATCCAAAATGTTTGGGACCTGAATTGTTTCAGATTTTAGAGTTTTTCTGTTTAGGAAATAGTTGTATATATGTTGTACTGGCCCGAGCATAGAAAGTCAACACCAAGACAAAAGTATGTCAAATTGCAGGGTCTTTATCGCCGGCGGCCATGGAGGACTCGTGTCTCTCCAACCCGTGGCCCCAAAAGGAGGGTGTCAAGACCTTTTATACCCATAAAATCACCTTGGGAGTGAGGGTGAGGGGCGGGGGTGGGGGTGAGGAGCTTCAGACGTTCTGAGGGCTAGTGGATTCTGTGAATCACCTCCTGGGTGGAGATGAGCGTGAGGGGCTCTGGACATTCCAGTGGATTCCTGGGCGAAGGTGAGGGTAGGGGCTCTGGACTCTCTGAGGGCCAGGGGACCTTTGACATTCTGATTGTTACTTAAGTGGTTCACAAAAGTCAAGATTAGCATTTGTTTACACATTGTCTGGGTAGGGTGGAAATTACAGTCCTTAATTATTGATTACAAGTCACAGGGGCCAAGATGGCATGGGTTTGGACTGCTCGCCTGTCACATTTGAGTCACATTGAGAGAGCAGTTTCAACAGAAAGCCGAGGTATGGTTGAGGTATGCAGTTTTATGGGGCTTTTACCATGTCACGCTCCTCCCTTGTTTTATTTACAGGAATTAAATCATTGATTCCTCCAACAGGTTAGTATTGTTTGTTGGTTCTAAGGGCCCATATTGAGACCTTAATATCATTAATTTTACCGAGTCTACCCTCGATTTTATGAACCTAAGCAGTTGGTTTAGGAGGCAGGGGCCAAACATGAGTCCCAATAGGAGCAGGAAAGATGCTTCCCATGTCCTATCCACACATATATACTCTGAGACCCCAGGTTTGCCCTGCTGTCCATCTACTGTCTGGGGTAGTCACAGTTATCTTGAGTAGTTTACAAGACCCAGTGTAGCATGGGGATGGGGGAGAGTCTTGGTTATAAGAGATGAAGAAGTCTATGTTTTTGGTGTACCCTGATGTAGTGGAGACAGTTTCACAACCCCAGTGGGGGCAAAAGAATTCATTTAAGTCTCCACATATATATATAATGATACATTTTTGGGATAGAATCCAAGTCTAAACATGAAATTCATTTGTGTTTCATATATACCTTATACATGGAGAGTGATGGAATTTTATACAACATTTTAAATAACTTTGTGCATGAAACAAAGTTTGCGTTAAGCAATTATGTATAGAACTTTTCACTTACACTGTCACATCCATGCTTAAAAAGTTTTTGATTGAAGCTTCTCTGAGATTTCCAGATTAAGGATACTCAACCTGTAGTATTGTTCCCATGAAGCTGTTGTTGGATTGCATGAATGCTTAGAACAGTGTCGATCATAGAGCAAACTGTCTATGTTTAGGCACTCATCTTCCTACTCTCACTTTTCCTTGATGTCATTCTCCTCTTCCACCAAATTTTAATGTATCTTTTTTCTTGTTATGTATATATATTAAGCCACCTTAAGTGGAACAAGACTGGGGAAAAACAAAAGCAAGGAGTGCAAAAATGCCAAAATGTGTGTGGCAATCAAGAACAAATTAGGAATAACCAAATGAAAATACTAACTTTTATAAAACACACTTACACGATAGCTACAATATGGACCATCATCTTGCTAGACCTTAATCTGGAACTTGCAACCTGTAGAAGATACTACTGTCTGATCATGTGCTGATTTGCTCCCAATTATAATTTGTTCTGACAATGGGTTCTGTGAGAAAAGCTCTTTATACCAAATAGCTGTTCAAAAATTGCCACCAGGAAACTACCTGAAACTCTTTATTGACAAGAAAAGCCTGGAGGAAAGGCATTTCTCCACTTCATCTTAGATTAGATGAGGGCCTGAGCTTCTAAGGAAGCATCTGATTTCTTGGCAAAAGCAATTCCTCCTTTGTGTGTGTGTGTCTGGAAAGCATTTATTCAGATAAAATGAAAATCAGATGCAAGACACAAGGAAAGACATAAAACAGAAAAGGATACTGTTTAAAAAGCACTGAAAATTTTACTCATATTAAATATATTTTAATTAAAATAAAACTTTGTGTTTTACTTCTCTGCAATTCAAACAGCACTGCTGTTGTGCATTATACAAAGTCTATTTCTCATTTAGTTTTCTTGTCTCACTCCTTGTCTCTGGTGATAGCTATTGGAAGGGCTGACCTTGGTATTAGGTCAGAGATCATCAAAGGAAACCCGTGCTGTGCAAAAATACTTTCTTCAAATATGAGTTGCTGTGAATTAGAGCTTTGTTCCTTTGATTTAAATCACAGCAAGGTTTCTCCTATTCTAATGAAAGTAGCCCAAAGAGAATGTCTGGTACTGAACCTTCTTAACTTTGAGTTATTTGATTCTTAACTAAAAATAGTTTTAATAAAAGAGGAAATTTAGTCAACAGATGTTTACTCAGCACCCACTATGGGCTCAACAGCCATTGGAGTTACGACAATATGATGTTCAGTACCAGGTCATCCTAATGAAGAGATATCAGAAATAAACAGTGTGACAGAGGATAAGGGCAAAAAACAAAAAACAAAGCTGGAAAAGAGAAAAGGGTGATGGCAGAGGTGGGATGGAGATAGAGAGATACTGCTTAGAGAGGAAGGTCAGGGAAGATCTCACTGATAGGAGAAGAGCTATCCCAAGAGACCTGTGGTGAGGGAACAGGGTATACTAAGGTAAGGAAGGAAGGAAAAGCACCCAGCAATGGAAGAGTAGGGGTCCTGGAGTTAGTTTTGCTGGTTGCTGAACAGGAGTCAAGTTCTGAGTCTTCATCCTGGCTCTGTCAACTCCCTGCCATGCTTGACCTCATCTTTTAGATGAGAGCAATAATGCTTGTCCTGTCTGTACCTTGGATCTGCTGATGTTTGAGGTCATGTTTGGAGAATATTTTGAGCTCTACAGGCAGGAAATATTAGGAAAGCACAAGATACAATTATGTTGTTTTCCTTGTATTTTCCTCCTGTCTTTCTCAGTTTGGCTGCTATTTTATTAAAAACAAACAAACAAACAGAGCTGGTGACCTATTCCTCCCTCTCGGTAAGCTAACCTCATCTGTTAGCTTAAACATGTCTCACCTAGCCACAGCAGGCCTGAGATCCTTCTCCATACTGAAAGGTCAAGGTTGATATGAAACTAAATAGAAAATGTTCTACAATTAAAGCAAAACTTGGTATGTAAAGGTTAATCCTATAAGGAGGATTCCCATGTAGACTGTATTCTCAGAAGAGCAAACAAACACAGGTTGTCACTGAATCCTTGAGGCAGGAAAGAGAGTTTTGTAGATGAACTCTCTGGCAACAGCACATTTATTTAGCGTGTTGATGGTACTGGAGAGGTAGGGGGACTCTTACAAGACGTAACGTACTTTTTTTAGGTTTGCAGAGTTCAATTAACTTCCTATCATAGGCCTCAGATTTTGTTCGAACTTCCTTTTTCTTTTAGCTGTAACAGTAGAATAGGTTAAAGCAGGAGAAAACAAAGGAAGGGGAAAAATAGGAAAATTTCTAATCAATCACTGAAATTCACAGGGAGCATCAAAAGTTCATGAAAATTTTTGGAATTCAAGTTTTTAAATACTCAGAATGGAATTTAAAAAAAAAACCACAACAGTCTACATTGGAAAATGCCAAACATACACAAAAATAGAGAAAATAGTTGAGTGAGCTCCAGGCACCCATCATGTAACTTGAACAACTTTCAACTCACTGCCCATTTATTTCATCTGTGCTGGATCCAAATTCCCTATGCCTCCATGAATTATTTTTATTTTTATTTTTTTGAGATGGAGTCTCTCTCTGTCACCCACGCTGGGATGCAATGGCTCAATCTTGGCTCATTGCAGCCTCTGTCTCACAGGATCAAGAGATTCTCCTGCCTCAGCCTCCTGAGTAAGTAGCTGGGATTACAGGCACATGCCACCATGCCCAGCTAATTTTTTGTATTTTTAGTAGAGACAAGGTTTCACCATGTTGGTCAGGCTGGTCTTGAACTCCTGACCTCGTGATCTGCCTGACTTGACCTCACAAAGTACTGGGATTACACATGTGAGCCACGTTGCCTGGCATCCATGGATTACTTTTAAGTAAACATCAGATATCATAACACTTCATCAGTCAGTACAGTCAACTGTCATTATTCTTGGTAGTTATGTTCTATAGCGTCATCATAAACACTGAATTAGCAGACACTAAACTACTCCTTCTAGAGTAAATAAGGGGGTAAGTTCCTACAAGCCTCTGGTCACATTTTTGTCAGTTGGTCAATGCATAACCTTGTTTTATGTGTGTTTCTGTTTAAAGACATTTGATTCTACAGGTATCGTTGACTTATTAACATTGAACTAATGGCCAGCAGCACCATAACTCATGCCTGAATGAAGCGTATTTAACATATGTATTTTCTCTGTAAAGCAATCACAGCCTTGTGTACAGAAAGCCTAGACAGCACTTTAGCACTTGCTTGGGGGCTGCTGTAAACAACGCTATTACCAACAACAAAAAGCACAAAAATGTGATAAACACAGCACTAAACAGCCCATGAGAAGGACACTCATTTACAATCTGAGGGCTGAACCAAGAAAGCAGAGTCCAACTTTGCTCAGCCTCAGCTAGGAATGTGTACTTCAGGTCATTCACATTTTTCCCACCCTGCACATAGTCTTCTCTAAGTGACCATAAAACACCATGAATATTGACTTGGGGGTTAGAAATACATTTTAGTGAGTAGGCAAATCTATAAATATGAAGTCACAAACAATGAGGTCCAACTGTATTTTGTCATGTGTTTCATGTAAAGATTGATTTTTAGTAACATAAATACAATACCTTTTTTTCACTGAAGATTAGCAATCAAAAATGGGTATTTTTATTTACTTTTCAGCTTTTATTTTAGATTTGGGGGGACATGTATAGGTATATTACCAGGGTGTATTGTGTGAAGCTGAGGTTTGGGGTATGAATGATTCTGTCACCCAGGAACTGAGCATAGTACCCAACAGTTTTCCAACCCTTTCCCCCTCCCTCCCTCCTCTAATAGTCCCCAGTTTCTATTGTTGCCATCTTTCTGTCCATGAGTACCAAATGTTTAGCTCCCACTCATAAGTGAGAACATGTGGTATTTGGTTTTCTCTTCCTGCATTAATTCACTTAAGATAATAGCCTCCAGCTGCATCCATGTTGCTGTAAAGGATACGATTTTGTTCTTTTAAAAAATTGGTATTTTTAAGTGACATTTGTCATTCACACATTAATTCAAACATTTAGTACCTACTGCATGCTTTAAAATTGGTGGTGACTTAGCTTTGTTAAAGACAAAGCTAGAATAGTAATTAGGTAATGTCCCATTCTCAAATATAATAGTATAGGCATCCTTCATTATTAACGGAAAAATGGTTCTAGGACCTCTTGCAGATACTAAAATCCACAGATGCTCAAGTCCCTTATATAAATTGACATAGCATTTGAAATAACCTACTCATATCCTCCCATATGTTTAAAATTATCTCTAAATTATAATACCTAATACAATGAAAATGTTATGTAAATAGTCATTAGATTACTTTTTTAATTGTTTTTATTGGCTTTTTCGAAATACTTTTGACCCATTGTTTTTAAATCTGGGGATGCAAAACCCATGAATATTAAGGACTAACCGTAATTGAAAGTATATCCAAGGTTTTGAAAGAATATTTCCAAGGTGTTTTTGAGGGCAAGATTTCCTGTCAGCATGAGGCTTCATTCAATATTATTTATTATTATGTAGAAAGTACTCTTTAATTCCCCACATCCTTAAATAATTGTTACTTAATCAGCTACTATGCTGTTCACTTTTATATTTCTGTTTTTGTCTCTCTATATAAAAACTGTCTTTAATGGAAATTGTTAGTTGTTTAATGTTTACTTAGCAAATGTTCATCTTAATATGGCTGAGATCGTGACTTACAATGGCAATTCTATCTTTCAAAGGTAGCAAAATACAAGAGTTCCAACTATATGATTTGTCCAGAAGAATTATTTTTGAAATGTGGGCAAAACGCTTTAAGATGTGGAAAGAAAGTTTCCTATTGACAATCTTGGTGGCACTTCACTTAAAGAACCATAGCTGAACTTTTAAGTTATCAGCACATGAATGAAAAAGTTGGAAAATAAATTTCCTTTCAGCCTGTCATTTCCAGAACACTTGAACAGTGTCATGGAACATTAATCCATTTATTAATGAATGAAGTATTACATATCTAAAACATTATTTTCTAAACAGTAAAATTATAGTTCTCAATCTAACCCCTCAATTTTCATTTACAATGATGATTCCAGTGAAAACTGTACAATTGTAAGTAATTGCATTTGATTAGTCCTATTTGGTCACAGAGAAACCACACTGTGGAACAGCCATATTTGAACATGTGTTTATATGCCCTACACTCAGAAGTACTAGAGTTAAAAATTAAGCAATTCAGGAAACTTGTGTTCAAATGTGAATAATTCTGAACTAAAATTGAGGTTGCTAGTAAAAGAAATTTAAAGAGGTTTTTCTAATATGAACAGCAAATTATTTTTTCAATCTTTAGCCGTAACATATATTTCAGAAGAAATATTCCAATTGGTTTAAGATACAAAATCTTGACTAAGCCCCAACCCACTCAAAGCTCTCAGTTAACTGGAGAGTTCTTGCTCTTCACCTTTATTTTTAAAAATTAAATTACAAACTATGCTGATACTAATGCAGTATTTGTGTTTGTGTGTATTAAACAACAGTTAACTTATAGTATTAATTCTGGTATGTAGAAAAATTTAGGTTAATCTTGCACAGTTTTACAAAATGATCATATATTATCAGATTAATATGGGGATGCTAAAAAATCTAAATAATGTGAAATTAAAATATTTATACCGCATAGTTCTTAGTAAAGTAGGGAAGTCTGATGAACTCAAGGATACTCAAATAATTCTTTTTTCCTTCACATTCAGTTCATCAATCAGTCCAGTGTTTGATCTCTTACAAATCCTTAGCCCTTCTAGACACACTGATACCGTCTTTATGCAACCTCTTTCATCTTTCTCCTGAAGCTTTCTTCTTAGCCAATTTGTCCTCCTTAATGCTGCCAAAACTATGCTTCTGGAATAATATGATTTTCATTTAAGCTCTCAATGGTTCCCCTTTGTCTACACCACAAAATGTAAAATCTTTATAGTTTAGTATACAAGATGTTTTTAAATCTGCCCTGTCTCCCCGTGCAACGTCACCTCCACTCTTTCCTATCTTCTTCCCCGCTCGTCCTCCCTCTCATGCTACACGCTCTGGCCATATTCAACTAATGCCAGTTTCTGAATGGTCATGCCATTTTTTAATGTCTCTATGCCTTTGTACATACTATTCTCTCAAATAAGGCCTCAATAATAGCCTATTATTACTACCTATAATAATTATTAGGTATTATTACCTATTATTATTACCTATAATAAAGACCATTATTAGCTATAATAAAGAACTGTAACATCAACACAAGCAACAAAGTATGTCAGGGCCAAGTTGAAGTGCTCACCCTCAAAGCCTGGACCACGTCCGTTCTGAAGTTGCTGTCCTCTGGGTTGTCAATAACCTCCATTCTAGGGTCTTTATTGTCCATGCCACTTACTCCACCCCTCACCAGACTGATTGTTCTCTAGTAAAGGAAGTTCCTCTCCCAGCTTCAAGGACATACTCTTGGTTTCCCCCTCACTGTGTATGCCTGACTAGTCTGCTTGCATCTCTCCTATTTGACTTATAAACAATAGAGAATCTAGGACTCCATTGTCAGCTCTTTTTCTCTGCTCTTCTCTATCTACATTCGTTTCTACATTCACTCAGTCTTCAGTATCTCAGTAAAGTGTCTTCACAGTTGCTCTTGTCAAAATCCTAAAAGTAATCTTAGATACATTTACTTGCCTCACCCTCCATAACCAGCTCATCAGTAAGTCCTATAGGTGCCACCTCCAGAATATATCCTGACCTTTTTCTCCTCCCTCCAGCTTTCCCGGCACTACCCTGTTGGTATCCCTCACTCTCTCCTGCCTGTATTATTACACAGCCTGCTGGCTGGACACCATATTTGCACTCTTGCTCTTCCACAATTAGTTATTCTACTGTAGAGCAGTAGAAGTGAGATTTATAAAGTATAAATTCAGTGTTACTCTCCAGCTGAACAACCCTTCAGTGGCATCCTGTTTTACTTAGAGTAACATGAATCCTTCCGCATGATGGCCAGGAGTCTTCCTGATGCTACCCCTGCAAATTCCTCAGGCTTATCTGGGATTTCTCCCCTCCCACCTGCTACCTCCAGCCACACTGGGCTTTCTCTTGTGTTGACTCCTCAAAATCACTCTTCATCTCTGGGCCTTTGTACTTTCTGTTCCATCTGCCAAAAATATTCTGTCCCATATGTGATTGGCTCTTTCTTATCATTCAAATATCAGTTCAAATCTTACCTATATAAGCCAGTTCTTGAAAATCTTGCTGCTCTTATTTACAACAGCCTAATTTAGGTGATTAAGTGCATGGTGGTTCTCAAAAAATAAGACAGGGAACACACGAAGAAGAACCAGTGTTGGAGAAAATGCGTTCAATTCAGGACCTGTTTGAGTTGGAGATAGAATGGCTGCCAGACAGCTGAATAGATGGAACTAAACCCCTGGAAAGATAGACAGTTGGATACGCAGTTATCAGTGCACAGCTAGTAGCTGAATACACGAAAATAGCTAGATTTGCTTCAGGAAATGAGAGGTGAAAAATTATAAAAGAGCTGAGAATAGAACACTATGGAATGTTGCCTATTTATTTGAGATGGAGTCTCACCCTGTCACACAGCCTGGAGTGTAGTGGCATGATCTCGGCTCACTGTATCCCTGCCTCCTGGGTTCAAGCAATTCTTCTGCCTCAGGCTCCTGAGTAGCAGGAGTTACAGGCCCACACCATCACACCCAGCTAATTTTTGTATTTTTAATAGAGACAAGGTTTCACCATGTTGGTCAGGCTGGTCTCGAACTCCTGACCTTGTGATCCACCCACCTCGGCCTCCCAAAGTGCTGGGATTACAGGTGTAAACCACCATGCTGGGTCAAAATGTTGCCCCTTTAATTGACAGGCATAAGAAAAGAAACCACAGAGCCCGGGAGATAAAATGGAGTAAGAAAACCAGTGAAGAATGGAGACAGAAAGCCAAGAGAAAGAAGTTTCCAGAATAATGAAGTGATAAACTCCAATAGAAAATTTAAAATGTGGAAAAAAATGAAAAGGGCTCATTGCATTTGGAACTGAGAGGTCACTGATGGCCTGGGCTAGAGCTTCAAGGCCAATTTCAGCAAATTGAAGGCAAGAGAAGAAGGAATGACAGTCCATGATGTATTTAGCAAATGCCTGTCTTCTTCACCAGATTATAAGCCTCACGCGGACAGAGCCCAGTCTTTCCAGTATTTCATGTTTCCCAGAGTTCAGTAAAGTGCTGGACAGATGATGGGCACTCCTCTCCTCATCGTATTTAACCAATGAATGAATAAATGGGAGAGGCTGGGGAGGCAGAGGGAAAAAGAAGAGGAGAGATGAGAAAGAGAAAAAGGGAGAGAGATGAAGAAAGAAAGGGAAGAAAGAAAAGAAAGGGAAACTCAAAGAAAGATACAGCAGTATCTAATTGTATCAAAGATACAGCAGAATCTAATTGTTTTCAGGATGGGAACATCTTGAGCACATTTATATGTAGAGGCAGAAGTAATCCAATGGGGAGAGTTTTAAGACACAAAAAGAGAAAGACAAATGAGAAACTTCTGTGAGAGGGTAGGAGATGGAATCAGGAACTAGTAGAATAATAAATTTCATATTGATAGTTCAATGAAAATTAACTTTCAGTAAGACTGAATGCCATTCATAAGACACACATGATCTACAACGGTGATTTAAATTATTTCTGATACTATCATATGATTAATTGGTTTTATAATGAAATTATATGAAATAGTTGTTTATATCCAATTTTATATTCTTGACTATATCCTTAAAAACCCAGTTCTTATAACCATTCATTGGTTATAATTTGTCACTGTTTCATCAGAATTTTCATTTTTTTCAGAACAACTTTCCACTTTTGCCATAAAACATTATCTCCGAAGGTGAGGTAGAAATAAGACAAAGAATAAGGGAAAATATGCTTAATTTTCACATAGTATAAATGGCTGAATCACATATTTTAAAAAAATTGTTCTGGTTTGTCAGTATCAAAACCAATAGAGGGTGAAAGGAGAAACAGAAATAAGATCTGTGGCTTGTTATAAAAATGATTCCACGCTAAGTTCAATATATTTTAATCCATGTCCTCTGAGGAATGTAAATCTCTCTCCACCTCCAAAAAAGAAACAAAATAACAATGTAATAGTCATTAAACTCTATTGCAGTGCTGCCCTGCTGTTGCCAAATTTCTTGTTTACTAAAATGAACTGTCATAACATTTGTCCTGTATGCTCCTATATTGAGACCTTAAGGACAAGGCTCTACTCATTTCCTTGTGCTTTTTTAAGACCTTATTTTGGCCTCAGCCCCAAACCCAAGGAAACAAATTTGAGTTTTACCTAATTTGAATCTTCGTTGAAGATAGGTAGTGTTATGCTTCAAAAACTAGGTTCCTAACTAGGATCTAACATCAGATTCTTCACCTCTGTTTCTTAGGATGTTTGTCAGATCTGACCTAAGAGATAATCATTTTATAAGAGGACATTTGCAGCCCAGAAAATAGGGATGGCTGGACTACACACCACTAGTCATGAATAAAACTGGACAAAGTATCCATGGGGTACCCTGTTAAAGTAGTTGATGACCAAAACAATTGGGGAGTCCCATCTGATTCTTCTAAAATAAGTTTGAATCTAGCTGCTTCTCTGTCTCAATTGTACCCACTTTTCCTAATTCAGAAGACAGCTATTGCAGCCACTGATAACCAGAACCCATGTTTCCATTTTACTTTGCGGTCTTTGTATTGCTCATTAAAGTCTCCTACAGTGAGAATGGGCACTATGACCAAAGGGGATGCTTGCTTTGGTCTACTTTGTTAATTTGCAGAGCTAGTAAAAAGTATAACTAGAGACAACTTTAAAACAAATGGCTTAGGTAGGATTTTTTGGCTTTTGGGTTTTTTGTTTTGTTTTGGTTGTTTTCTTTGAGATGGAGACTCACCCTGTCACCCAGGCTGGAGTGCAATGGCATTATCTCTGCTCACTGCAACCTCCACCTCTCAGGTTCAAAAGAGTCTCCTGCCTCAGCCTCCTGAGTAGCTGGGATTACAGGTGCCCACCACCACACCCAGCTAACTTTTGTGTTTTTAATAGAGACAGGTTTCATCATGTTGGCCAGGCTGGTCTCAAACTCCTGACCTTGTGATCTGCCCGCCTTGGCTTCCCAAAGTGCTGGGATTACAGGCGTGAGCCACCACATCCGGCTGAGTTTTTCTTAAAAAGGGTAAATTCCTGTCACGAGCAATCGAAAGTTCTGTAGTGAACACCATTGGCCACTCCGCCAGCATCCATGTCCCCTCCTTCCTGACCGAATCACACTCCTCTCTGCAGCACCTTCGAGCCCTCATTGCCTACTATGTCCTGTCCTGTCCCAACATGATGTGGTTGCTGACAATTCCATGCAGGGGCAGCCTGCTGTGCCTCCACCTGAGACACCTACCAAGGGGGGCCCTGCTGGGCATCTTTTCACTCCTATCCTCCCTCCCTGCCCCACAACACAACTGAAGTGCAGGAGCTTCCATACCCATGATTCCTTTGGACCAATGAGAGATGCGAGCCACTGGATAAATGTTTCCATATTCCACTCCACCTTCAACATAACTCTGAACTCAGACTCTCCAAGACTCAGGCAAATCCCTTTTTCTGTCCACCCCAAGAATTCAGTCTTTTGAATCTTTGAAGCCCACCCCTCCCCCAACCCCCCCACTTTTTTTTTTGAAATGGAGTTTCGCTCTTGTTGCCCAGGCTGGAGTGCAATGGTGCAACCTTGGCTTACTGTAACTTCTGCCTCCCAGATTCAAGCAATTCTCCTGCCTCCGCCTCCCAAGTAGCTGGGATTACAGGTGCCAACCACCATGCCCAGCTAATTTTTTGTATTTTTAGTAGAAATGGGGTTTCCCCATGTTGGCCAGGCTGGTCTTGAACTTCTGATCTCAGGTGATCTGCCCGCCTCAACCTCCCAGAGTGCTGGGATTACAGGCATGAGCCACCACACCCAGTCAAAAACCCATTTTTTTCTAACTCTTTTTTCTTAGTGACTTTTCTGAGTTAGGTTGTTGTGGTTTTTCTAGGGAGGAGAAAAATGAAGGAAGAAAAAGTGAGGAATGCTTATAAAAGCATGATGCCTGTGGTTCATTCCAGAAAGGTGTGACACTGATAATGACAACCAAAAACTATATTCATTCATTCATTTAAAGACCAGGTCTGACTCTGTCACCCAGGCTGGAGTGCAGTGGTGTGATCATATCTCACTGCAGCCTCAAACCCCCAGGCTCCAGCAGTCCTCTCACCTAGCCTCCCAAGCAGCTGGGACTACAGGCAGGAACCACAACACCAGACTAATTATCTGATTTTTCTTTGTAGAGACTGGGTCTCCCTATGCTGCCCAGGCAATCCTCCCACCTCAGTTTCCAAAAGTGCTGAGATTACAGGCATGAGGTACCACACTGGGCCCAAACCATCTTTTAACTCTATTTGTTTAAGACATTGAGGTAGACATAGAGACATTCCCAACAATACTTCTTTAAAATTTCCTTTAAATTGTCTTACATTCTTAATGTACCCCCTAGTCTTCTTTCAATTTCTCTACCCAGCCTGTACTTTTAAAATTCAAAACCTTGTCTCTTCAGTCTTTATAACATTCTCAGGTTAACTTTTTTCTTCAAGTCCTTTTCCGCTAATTCCTGCCCCCACAGCACTGACTCTATGCCCCTCCTCCAGATCTCAACCATAAACAACAGTAACACTTCTGGAAGTTTTCTAGGAGTGAAAATGCCTTAGGAGGTGTCAAATGACTCACGATTAGGTGTATCATAGCAGTGGCTCTTGAAGTGTGGAAGTGCGGTTGCAGAGCAGCACCCATAAACACTAGAACTCAGCAGTGGAAATTCTAGGGCCTTGCCCGACACCTCCTGAATCAGAATCTCTAGGAGTGGAGCCCAGCTCTCTGGTTTCACAAGCCCTTCAGGTGATCCTGATGCAAGTATTATAGTAACTATTGCCACGTGGTTCTCATTCGGCACTCACTGTCTGTCAGAATCACCGGAGGAGCATTTAGCCTTACAGATTCTTGAGCCCTACCCCAGGGACTCCATTTCAATTGGACTGTGGTGGGGCCCAAAGTTCCTAGGTGATTTTGCTATTTTGCCAGGGTGCTGAAACACTGCAGTATCCTTAAATAAGAACTAAATAAAACCAACATTTTTCCTATTGTGAAGGTTAGGGAGAGGGGTAGAAGAAGATGGTGCAGGTTTCCTGGTTTCCCTGATGTGTTCGGAATATTTAGATATCTTTATAACCTTAATTCTGAAGTTGTCATTACCCTGAGCATAAAGCAAGACTGCATGTCCAATGTCTTACAATTTGGTTCATTAAAATATATAAATGGTCTTTAGAATTTTGGAGCCACATTTGTGGTAGAACTGCTTAAAGTAAGCAGAACTATTCCAAGCGTCGTGGACCCTGAGATTGGCGACCAGGTACCTGTGTTTCGTTGATGGCTGGCTGGGTGCCTTCTCCCTTCACAAATTTAGCAGCCCTTCAGGTTGGTGCCCTGGGCAACTGGCCTTCTTACACCCTCCCCTCTGCCCCCAGTCCTTTGGAACACGACTACAATTCTGCTAATGTCTTCAGACAAAGGCATCATTTTATTCAGCTTTTATTAATAGCAGCAAGAGTTAGAGACTCTGTCGACTGAATCCTGTGGGGAGAAAAGTTAGAGACCGGGTGTGGATTTAAGCATCACCACCACCTCATCAGGCCATGTTTCCATGTTCTTTCTGTAAGAACCAAAATAGACAATGGAAAATGCACCAATTACAATTTTCCAAATGGAAATGAGATATCGCTTTGGTTCACTGGTGAAGTTTATGTTTAAGTAACATGCACAATCACACAAACCACTCTTTTATGGCTTCATCTGCCTCCATTTACCACCAGCTGATTTGACTTAGGGATTTTCTTTCCCTTTAACTCATCATATGGCATGTGGTTGTGAATAGCACAACCTTCCTCTTTTAAGAAAATTAAGGGTTGACCAATATATTCAGGTTTCAATATTTCCATCTTCTTTGCATGAATTACCTTGATTTTCTCCTAACAATAAAATTAGGCAAAAATCCAGGGTTATCTGGTTACCCCAGGAACAATCACCAAGCTCCAGTTCAGCGCAAATTACTGAAAGCATGTGGTATTTATAAGAAACCTGAGTGCCAGCTTGTCTCTATGCCCAGCAATAATAAAATGTGAATATCCATTCTGTGCTTGCAGAGTGGTAAGTGAACGTAAAGGAAAGATGTAAGACAGCCACTGTGGTTCTCCTCCAAGTAATGGTACATCTGTTCTTTTGCTCATAATATTCTAAACTGTGCTGGGAATGGATACTTACTGTAAAAAGCTACCTACCAAGAATTCCACAATATCTTGAATCTTGTCTGAAGTTATCTGCAAAATTCAGACAAAATAGAAGTTGAAGGAAATGCAAGAGACAATTTGAAGACTGTTCCAAGTCAGACACATACTGCTGTATTTCCTAACATGTTTCCTAACGTGTCATTAAGTTGTCAGTGTTATTAGACGTGGAGTGGTGGAGTGCTGCAGGAGGTGGAACCTGGACCTTTCCCTCCCAAACTACAGATGTGCAGAGTCTGAAAGTAGCTGCGGAGATAAATTTGCAGGAGAACAGCCCAACCCCTTCTGAGCTTTCCAGTGAGTGACACCTTTCAGAGGACCCAAGAGGACTGGACTAAAGGACCAGCAGCAGGAAAGGGCAAAGCTCCTGACATTAAAACACACACCATGGTGGTAGAAAAGCCAGGAGAGGAATGTGGCCTCTGCACCTCAGAGGCTCACTAAACACAAGAGGGCGTCCGGGTCATAGTGGTGGGCAGACCCCAATCCCTGACCTGGCCCAAAGATGCAACATTTGTGAGAAGGCTTCTTGGCCAGGATAGGACCAAGGTGGAGATTTTTTAGCCCTCACACATACAAGAACCACCATAGTTAGGGCAAGGGCATTTATTAGGCCTGATAAGAAGCATGCAGGATGTTTAGCAAGTAGACCACCTTCTGAGGCACAACCAAAGGACCTGCAAACTCTAAGCGAGCACTTCAGCTGCCCCCTTATCTGCTGGGACACTCTAACTCTGATATGGGCACTCAGGGGCCCACTGAGGCGATTCCAGCTTGTTCAGGTGCCCCTTGGGCCCTACTCATGTGGTGAATCCAGAGCCACCTGGACTGACTCTTTGGACTGGAGCAAACAATCAGGTGATGGAAGCACATTCTTTGATAGACAAACTGAAAGCTTGAGCTACTTAATTGACTTCAAAAAGGAGTCTCTATTACGCAATGTATTTTGTTTGGTTTTCTCAAATGGACCAAATGTCCACAGGAAAAAGGCTCCCCTTTTGAGCCAGTATTGAAATTACAACTAGGAGGAGCCACGAGGTAGTAAAATTTGAGGTTTAAAATATAATATGGGTTTTTAAAGATTCTCTGTTGATGATAGAGGATAATAACACTGCCAGAATGTGAAACATGAACTTCAGCCTCAGCCCTTCACCATTTTCTGTTTAGGCTGTGAATTAGTCAGATACATTAAGCCAAAGTTAAAACTAGATTTCTTATGCTTCAAAATTACATTTAAAAAAAAAACCCATAACACGAAGGTTCACAGGGAAATAATGGTGTCAATTTTAGTGGAATTTAAGTGCAAAAAGCAGAATCCAGAGGAGACCATGTTTGAGTCCATCTTAAAAGCTACATGTAAACAAGTCAGTTTAAGAAAGGGTAACATTGCTAGATTCTGATGGGCAGTTAAAGAGAACGCCCTGTAATTTCATCATAGACAATCAGAAATGTGTGCTCACAGAAAAATCTTAGAAATATTGATTATCCTATTATAAAAATAAAACCTATGGATTGTAGTTGATAACTTAAAAGATACAAAATATAGGCATAGTAAAACTCATACAAACAGGAACCTCTGAGGGAACTGTTACCGGTGGCCAGGCGAACATTCCATGCTCTCACTTGACTGTAGTGGTCCTGTTAGGCAGATAATGTCATTACTCCCCCTTAAAGATGACAAAGCTGAGATCTGACATGTTTGATGCTGGATTTATGACTAGCACCTGAAGTTGCTCTTTCCACCAGCATGAAGTGATTATATGTCCTCATCTTTATAACCCCTTCCAAAGATAACAAGCATATTTAGGTCCCCAAGAATGTTTATGGGACATTCATGTATGTAGTATAGGAGTTAATTTATTGGCACAAGTTGTGAAAGTGGATGCTGGGCTCTCAGATCCCTCTATTTTTGCTGTTTGTTTGTTGTTTGTTCGGTTGGATTTTTGTTGTTGTTGTTGTTTTTGTTGTTGTCCTTACAATTTTTGATTCTTTTTCATTTTTGAGGCAGGGTCTCGCTCTGTCACCCAGGCTGGAGTGCACAGCTCGCTGCAGCCTTGTCCTCATGGGCTCAATCAATCCTCCCACCTCAGCCTCCCCAGCTAGCTGTGACTACAGGTGTGTGCTACCACACCTGACGAATTTTTTTGTAGAGATGGGCTTTCACCTTATTACCCAGGCCGATGTTGAAGCTCTGGGCTCAAGCAATCTGCCCACCTTGGCCTCTCAAAGTGCTGGGAGTAGAGGTATGAGCACCTGGCATTTTTTATTCTCTTTTTATTCTATTTTATTCTCTTAATACATTTTCTCCTTCTCAAATCCTTCCCAAATCATATGCAGACAACCAAATGTACTTTCAGAAACAGTTGGTTGCAAAAAAGATATTTTGATCCTTTAGCATTTTTAACCTCAGATTTTTTAATGCGATTGTGACCATTGTATATACAACTTTGAGTCCTGCTTTATTCATTTATATTCTATTGTTGGCTTTTTTTTTACATCTTTAAACACTCTTTACAATAATATTTATTAGTTGATACTATTCTATCAAGTGTCTAAATCACAGGTCTCTTAACCAATTCTCTGTCATGTGACATGACGCTAAATTTGAAGTATGAAAGTGAACCTTCTTTTAGTCCTTGATGTCTAGAAACTAATCAGCGAATACCACTCAGAGTTAGTACCTGAAAGCCTATCAAAATCAGTAAATTACATAAAATGTCACACTTGATCAATTTTTTTACCATATTAACAGTGATCACACGTTTCTCAAGTTTCACAAGGAAATCAAATAATTGACCACAGCTGGCGGTATTTTTTTTTTTTACGTGGAACACCACATCTGGAAGAATTCCAGCCTAACCTTGAACAGGGCTTTAATTGACTGCAAGCATTTAAGGCTGATGTCTTGTGCTGATTGATTTTCTCTTCTTTGCTAACCTTTCATTTTGTGTCTGAATATTTTCAGGAGTACTCACAGGAGTTACATAGCTTTCATGGAGGCCCAGGGAAAACCCAAGAGCCCAGCAAGCTTTGTTCCAAGAATGAAAAAATAATAACCTCCTAAACATGTAGGATCTAACATAGACATTTCTGCTCAGCAATGTTTTGAAACTCACTTGAGCCCTTCAATTTCACAGCTGTTTCAAATCGATAAGCAGTGACAGTAACTTTAGAGAACATGTTCTGAATACCAGTCATTCTTGCCACAGGATTTTTATAAGCAAGGATGAAATAAAAATGAGAAGAACAAAAGAGAAATAAAAACTTTTCCTGCCACTTAGGTTTACAACCTCTTACTGACAATCACATTTTAACCAAACCAATTGATTAAACACCAAAGTACTCTATGAATATGTGATCATGTGATATGCAGTTTCATCAGAATCTTGTTTATCCATTCTGTAGGAATGTCACTTCGTAGTTGCAATAGTTTTCATATTTGAAAGAGATGTAAAATTCTTCAAAAAATTTGAATCAATATGTGTGATTTAGACTTTAATTTTCCTAAAATGTTTAGTTTTCATTTAATACTGTTAGAAAAAGGGAGAAAAAATGGCCAGAGAAGCATTTTCTAGGATTGTCCCTGGCTTACTAAAAATAGAAACACAGAAGCAAAGAATCCAATCTTATTACAGCTGCATTTTACTTGACAGAACAAAGAATGCTGCTGTCTACACGAAAAGCACTTTAAGCTCGACACTTGAAATAACAAAAAATAATCTTTAAAAAATTAAATAACTACAATAGTCATACCCCAATCTTAAAAATATAATTAAGGATCAATTGGAATCAGCTGGGAAAAAATGTTTTCACTTCTAATAAATAGCTGTGAGTATGTATATGTACACTTCCTATAAGCTCTGGCCTTCTACAGTATAATGTTAACTTTAAAACTTTGATCAACATTTTAAAGTTTGTGTATATTTTAACTCTGTACAACAACATAAAAATGACTATAAATTATTTATTTTCAATTTTAAGATGTAGACTTTAAATGTCTTTTCATGAGGAACAATTTTTTTAATTAAATTATTCTATTTGCAGCAGCCTTCAGACTTTCATGTTCAGTATTTTCAAAATCTTACTTTAAAGAAAACACCAGCAACTTTATGCCTCCATTTTCTAGGGACCGTTTTCCATGGCCTTTCCTGGGTTAACACAGACATTAACTGGTACACACACTGTGCCACCAGAGATCAGCTTTAGGGGTATCAGATGTCCCATAGGAACATTATCCCACAAATTATTTCCATGACACCTAGAACCACGATGTCATTTGGAGCTTAGAACAGTTAATAAATAATTTTTAAGTGGCAAAGTACATGTCAAAATTGTAAGCTATTAGCAACAAGAGAACTCTACACAATTTTAAAAACAACTTAAGTTTATGTTACCACGGCATATCTAATTGCCAACAACTGCAGTCTTTATTTTATTTTTTTTAACTCAGCCTAAATGCTTCCAGTCCTTTCCTTCCATGGTGTCAAATGGAGCTGTTGTGTAGGCAAAGTGTCCTTCGTGCCATCACGTGTGGGAATGTAGTAACCTTTTCACCATGACAATTAGACATAACAAAGAGGTATGTATTCATTCAGTATAAATTCTTAGCATTAATAGTTGGCCCAGGACTGGTAAAGTTATTAGACTGGCTCATATCTGGTTCAGTTTGCTTCTGCCTTGGTAAAATAAGCATTCAGCTAGGGTTCTCATGCTTAAGGCTAGACACCAGTTAATAGGGCAAAAGGTAACAGCGCAATTTAACTTTTAGTTAAGTGTTTTTCCATTAATTGGGCCACACATTCTTACAAGCACCAGTGCACACAGTTTGGTCCTGAGAAGATTTGCAAGCATTTTGTGTGTCTTTTGTTAGCTCCAATATACAGCTTATCCTTGATTTAGCAGACTACAGTTATACAAGACTTTTCTTAATTGCTTTTCATGCATAGTTGGGAGAAACAGCAGGCAGCCTTTAAGCAAAGGTTTTGTGGCCCAAAATGGTAGCTTAAAGTGCCTCCTTTCCTTTGTTTATTGTTGACAATTCAATTAGCATGCCAAAGCAGCTGTGTGCTGTAGCAAGCAGGGTCAACCAGATGGCACAGAAACTAATTTTATTAACAGAAGGGCAAAATTAGCTGTGCTGCATTTATCTTACGCATTTGCTAAAGAACACAACAGACAGGAGAAATCTAGCCAGTTCTCCCCAATTTAAATTAATCTTGTGAAAAGTCACACATGTAAGCCATATTTGTTCCATTAGTAGCTGATGAAAAGCTATTCATTTTCTCACTCTTCAAGCCTTAATAAAAGCCACACTTGGCAACAATGAGATAAAGACCTCATATTCATGAGAGGTTTTATTTTAGTGGAAAGTAACTTTTTTATTTTTAACTTTTGAGATGGAGTCTTGCTCTGTCATGCAGGCTGGGTCTAGTGGCTCAATCTCGGCTTACTGCAACCTCCGCCTCCCAGGTCAAGTAATTCTCCTACCTTAGCTTCCCCAGTAGCTAGGACTACGGGCGCACGCTATCACGCCTGGCTAATTTTTGTATTTTTTGGTAGAGACAGGGTTTCATCATGTTGGCCAGGCTGGTGTCGAATTCCTGGCCTCCAGCCATCCACCCGCTTAACCTCCCAAAAGGCCGAGATTACTTTTTTGTGAGACCTAAAAGTGAATTTCTTAACCAAAGAAAGCCAAACAGAATAAGGCTCATATAAGGGTATTTTATGGATAATGCAATCAATAATGATATTTTGGGTAACGACAAACATACTGAATGATTTAGTTGTTCCTGGTAGTTCAAATGTAACTGGTGAGAGGCAACCCGTGGTGCACTGACATGTAGGTAACCTGAGGGACTCAAGGGCCAGATGGGAGAAGCTCCTTCGGGCGGGATCTGGCTCTGTAGGTGATTTCGGGCAGCTCTCAAGCAAGTGCTCCATGTTCTGCTGGTGCAGCCGTGCTCTGGATCCACGTGCCATTGTGTGTGTGTGTGTGTGTGTGTGGTGTGGGTGGGTGTTAGAGCTCAGAGGTGACTGCTGCTTCTCTAAGAGTTCAGCCAGAAGATTGGCCACAGCAGCATGTGTGATGACTGTACCCTATGTGTTCCAGCCAGAGTAGGGATGCCCTGAGTCCAGGTTCACTGTTGACTTCTCAGGTGCTAACATTTAATTTTTTGTGAGACAGGGTCTTACTCTATCACCCAGGCTGGAGTGCAGTGATATAATCATGGCTCATTGTAGCCCTGACCTCCGAAGTTCAAACCATCCCCCCACCTCAGCTTCCTGAGTAGCTAGGACTACAGTTATGTACCATCATACCTGTTTTTTTGTTTTTTAATTTTTGCAGAAATGGGATCTCACTATGTTGCCCAGGCTGGTCTCAAACCCCTGGCCTCAAGTGATCCTCCCACCTCTGCCTCCCAAAATGCTGAGATTACAGGCACGAGACTCCAAACCAGGCCTAACACTTCATTTTTAATAACTTAGGTTAGACTTTAGACATCATCTTTGGATGATGGCTATAGAAAGTCTGAGTTGGAGGTAGAGATGATAAAGGATGTAACCTCACAAGGAAATAGCTTGAGGTGGCTATCTACCTGACCTATTCAATTTTCATACCTAAAATTCTACAAATAGGCAGAATTTGAAAGCTGCTTTATTTTTCTATTGCAGCACTATTCAAGATTTCCTGAATCATTTTATTTTCATCCTTTCATTGTAACCACCTAACAGGTTCACCTTGCCTGCTGCCTAGACAGAGCCAATTAATTAAAAGAGGGAAATTGCAATGGAGAAATAGTTTAATTCATGCAGAGCTGGCTGTATGAGAGATGGAGTTTTATTATTACCCAAATCAATCTCCCCCAAAAATTGGGGATCAGGGTTTTTAAGAATAATTTGGTGGGTAGGGGATTGGAAAGTGAGGAGTGCTGAGTGGTCAGGTCAGAGATGAAATCATAGGGAGTTGAAGCTGTGTTCTTGCGCTAAGTCAGTTCCTGGGTAGGGACCATAAGACCAGATGAGCCAGTTTATCCATCTAAATGGTGCCAGCTGATCTGTCTAGTACAGGGTCTCCAAAATATCTCAAACACTTATCTTAATACTTACAATAGTGATATTTATCCTCAAGAGCAATTCGGGGAAGTTTAGTACCTTGCAGCCTCTAGCTGCATGACTCCTAAACCCTAATTTCTAATCTTGTGGCTAATTTCTTAGCCCTGCAAAGGCAATCTAGTCTCCAGTCAGAAAGGGGGATTGTTTTGGGAAAGGGCTGTTATTATCTTTGTTTGAAAGTTAAACTATAAACTAAGTTCCTCCTAAAGATAATTTGGCCTAGACCCAGGAATGAACAAGGACAGCTTGGAGGTTAGAAGCAAATAGAGTTGGTTAGCTCAGAGCTCTTTCACTGTCACAATTTTCTCAGTTCTAATTTTTGCAAAGGCAGTTTCATCATCATCCTTGCCCCTTTTCCAATCTTTCTCTAAAGTGTTTTTACCTTACTGTTAACTGGTACTTCTTTAGGGTTTAATATTCTAGTGCCAAGTAACCCAAAAATTGTTATTTTCACCTCTACATTTATCAAGTTGACTTGCCTGTTGGGCTTATATTTTTATTATTTTCTGCAAAACCTTTTATTTTGTTGTTTTTCTGGATTAGACTTCTGGCCAAATGCTACCAGGCTTGAAAATAAAAATTTCAGGAATTTCGTGTATGAGGGGGTAGAGGACATAAGTCCCACACAAAGATGAGATTCCCCAAACTTTTAGATTACCAGCTCTAATTTTAAAAAATAGAGAATAATTGGAAGAATCAAGTTCTGAAATAAAATGGAAACTCATTTATACAAAATCCACTTATGGAAAACTTCATATAGAGTTGAATGTTGAGATGACTGGCCTTCTTCACATTGCGAAGTAACAGATGGCATCTCCTAAGAAGCTTTGCAGCCTCATGATCTCCTTCTTAATTTCAAATTATTTGAATACCATGTATTCTCTAAAAGCCTAATAAAAACTTTGCTTTAGAATAATGCAACTTTTCATGTGTTTTTATCTATTCATTACGTATACTGATCTGTATATTTCCTAAGTAAAAGGTGAGAATTTTTTGGAATACCACCAAAACAAATGACTTCTCTCTTATGGTATATAATCTCTATTTTACAGCTTTTCAATAATGGTCTCTAGTGCTTACACCATACACACATATGGATTTGTCAGGATCCCATACCCCCAGATCATGCTTAATTATAGCTGACACTTAGAAATTTGTTATGCTTGAAAGAAATTAAAACACCGGATTAGCCAAGACTTCTTTTACTTGTATATTTGCAAAAATATATTTTTAACTCTGGGAAAACATCTCCTAACTGAAACCTCCTAAAGTCAAGGTCTTAATCCACAGGCAAACACAATATTGGCCATATTTCATATATGCTTTCAAAATCTGGCGTCTTCATCAATTAGAATGATTCAGTGGCGGTCATTTAATTATTTCTCCCAGGCCACTGAGAAATGTAAACAAACTCAGATAACGAAGTTTAAGTCTGATTTATTAAGATGGTAAATGAACTCAGCTAACAAAGGTGAAGTCTGATTTATTAAGATGGTATACATATTTCACATACCTAGCTCATTCCTGCACACTTGAGTGGGATTAAATGATGCAAAATCATGGCTAAATCCGTAATCTTCCTTTTATGTCACCTTCACACAGAGGTCAACACTGACATATTTACATATATATAAAGCTATAACCATTATATTATTGAATGCCCTTCTAAATATTCCTAATAGAACTTTTTATGACAATTGCAACCCCCTGGAGACACTTCTACCAAGCCCTCAACATATTTTTTTTACTAAGAATCCTGTACTTCCACCTGAAAGTAACTTTTCAATTTAGCATTTCTACTTAATCCAATTTAAAGGCTTTGTCCTGTCTCAATGAACTTATGGAATGAAACCAGTAGTAAGAACAAAATTAGGAAACTTATATAGTTTAGAAATATGTTATATTTACCAAATACATGTTGGTGACTCAAATTTTTACATATAGCTCTCCCCTAAGTTACAGACTCATATATCTGACTGTCTACGCAACATTTTCCTGCTGAGTAACCAATAAGTATCTCAAACTTACCAAAACCGAATTAGAATTTCTTACCCACTACACACCCAACTTTTCCCTTTTTCTAGGCTCTCCTCACCCTAGATGGTAGCGGCACTACCATCAACCCAGTGCCTCAAGCCTGAAAGTTGCTCAAGTCATCTGAATCTTTTCCCAGATCCCTACATTCAACTCATCAGCTAGTCCAATGATTTCAAAGTCTAATACGTATCTTAAATCTGCCCACTTTGCTCTGTAACACACTGCCACCAGCCTGGTCCAAACCACCATCTTCTCTCACCTGAAATGCTGCAAGAGCATCCTTTCTCTAATCATGCCTTAACCTCAGATCAATTCTTCCTGTGGAGTCTGAGTAATATTTTAATAGCATAAATCTGAGCATGTCATTCTGCTTAGAAAACTCCAATAGTTTTACATATCACTTTGCTACAAACCAACTCCCTGATATGGCTACATGCCCTCTATGTTTGTCCATGCTAATTTCTCCAACTTTACCTTCTACCTCTTTCTCCATTCCCCATCTATTCAGAATTTTCAAATGGTCCTTCAACCCACCTGAACTGCTGTCCCCACATCAAGCATGGCAGGCTCTTTCTTATCCTGTGAAAATCAACTGAAATCTCTCCTCCTCCAAGAAGTCTTCCCTAGCCACTAAGTGTGAATCAGATTTTGTGAACCCTGAAGCTTATACAATTTGGTAGAAAGTTTTTTATAGAAGATAATGTATTAAAGCCTTAAATGTGCATGCACATTTTGTGAAAACACATGACCATGGAAGTACTCAGGGCATTAGAAGAAGCCAGTACAAGTGAAGGACCCTTAAGCTTTGCTTCAGGAAATTTACAATGATTCTAACTCTACAACTACGCTTATTAAGCAGGTTTTCTCCACCTCCCACCTCCATCTCTGATATTCTCTATTATTGCATCTTATTAAAAGTAATGGCAAAAACCACAATTGCTTTTGCATCAACCCAATATATTTATCTTTCTTAGCACTTCTTTGTCCCTTGTGTGCTATCTGCCTCTTGCATTTGTCACCTGTGTGCTGTTCACCTCTGCCTCTGTGTACATTGCAGCAGGGTATGTACTGCAAGTCCACCCACTGCCATACCTGGCATTTGACACAGTAGCACTCAGTTAAGACTTGTCATTGAATGAATGAATAACAACATGTACTTTGAGATTAATTGTGCAAGATAAATGCAAAGAACTACTTAACATTTTAAAGTTGCCATGTCATTAAAGCAGCTGTTTCTCCTTCCCTTTCTATGGTAAGAATTGGGCAGCGTGTCACAATTTCTGGTGCAGAGGAAACTATTGTTACACCCGATCTACGCCACGCCTCAGGAATTTTTAAAACCACAACCTAATTTCAGAGACAAATAAGCAGTTGTTCATGAGGGTTCAGCCTAGTTACCTGGTCAAAATCACCATGCTTGGTGTTTAGAGGAAGAACTCTGCTTCAACATGGCTTCTGGCTGTGGTGACGCTAGACTGGGGCCGGGGTGCCAGCATCCGCTCCGGAGCCCTAGATGCTTCCTGGGCTCTCAGGCCAACCCTCCACGGATGCATTGGTGCACCTTTTTAGTCAGCCTGTTCTCATCACTGCAAGATGTTTCCCCACTTTCTGGGCTGTGGCTTTGAAAAGGGGGTCAGGCAAGGGGACTGTAGTCTGTCTAACCCCTCCCAAGGAGGGCTAACACTTGCACACGGACAGGTAGAGGTGTTATTTGAAGCTAATTCCTTTCTCCCTGGACCTGAAGGAGAAAACTGGGATGATACTAAGAATTGCTAGGGTGATGCCCAATTTAAATTTGAAGTACTTTCAAACTTGGCGTTTTAAGTTAAAGGGCTGAACAAATACTTGGAGAAAATTATAACATCCGTAATTGTAGCTAAATATTTTACAAAATTTGACATTGTGTGCTGAAATCTGTACTGTAAATTGCCAATAGCAGAAATTATTAAATTCTAGAATTATCAACAAATGGAGATTATTAAGTGTCTTCCAGTGCACTTTTAAAAAATAGGATGGTTGGGAGGCCAAGGTGGGCGGACCACTTGAGGCCAGGAGTTCAAGATCAGTCTGGCCAACATAGTGAAACCCCATCTCTACTAAAAATTCAAAAATTAGCCAGGCATGGTGGTGCACACCTGTAGTCTCAGCTACTCAAGAGGCTGATGCTGAAGAAGCGCTTGAACCTGGGAGGCAGAGCAGAATGAATAAGCCACTATCTTTTTACCTGGACTAGATAAGATTTAGTTGGTTATCAGGTCGAGAATGCTACAAAAATCCCATTTCCCTTCCACTGAAAAGCCCTTAAAATCCTGAAGAAAAAAGCTACACAAATTTAGAAATGAACTCAAGTTTCTTTGGTATTTATATGAAAAACCATTTCATTTGTTGAGTGGCTCTGCACTGTTCATTTATTTGGGACAGGTTAAACAGTCAGTCAGAATGTATATTTTATGGTTAAATGAACCTGAGCTAGGTTAATTATGGTAGCAACTGACTCTCAATCCTATTCTTTGCAGATTGACCTTAATAAGATGATACTCAACTCTCAGCTACAGTATATTAAACACAAACTTCTGACTGGAAGCAGTTTCAGAACCAATTTGCATTCAAATAAAAAGGCACTTCAGTGAGAGGCACATTAAGATGTTTAAATTATGGGGCATGTGGGATTCATCAAGCAAAGAAACCAGTTGTAAATCAAGCTTATGGTGAATAGGTTAAACATACAAGAGGGTTTTAGTGCTACAGACACACTTCCTAAAATCTTTTAGTTTTAGCAACTAAAATGAAAATGTTTGAGAAAACAGCGAAGACTAAATAAGGTTTTCAAAATTAACAACTACCAACCATATTTATTATTTTTCACTGTCTGGTATGCTAGCCTTAAAAATGTGATAATTAGCACTAGGACAACATTTCAATACATCATACTAGAATGAATGGGAGGGTGGGTAAGAGAGAAATGAGATCAGCATTTTGAGGAACTTTTTCTAAAAAGAATGGCCCTTTGTTCTTTCTTTTGCAGACTCTACCATCTTGTATTACATGTAGATTTTTCCCTGCTGGATTGTCTTATTTACCTTCTTACTTTCAATTCCTAGCAGGGAGTCTTGCAGCAAAATAGATGTTCGTTGAATGGGTGTGCAAGAACCAAGTGGGTTCTCTCTGTCTGGACATGCACACTCATTTATGCAGGAGTTTATTCCTAAAGAATGAGCCATTGCAGAAACAAAATAATATTACTGGGAGCCCATTGGGTCCTCTGAATAATTGTTTCAGTTGGGAGGGTCAGGGAAGGCTAAAATCTCTCTTGTGTGTCTCTTTTTCCCTTTTCAGTCCCCATTTCCCTGCTCTAGGGACTCTGTTCTCTCAGGCAGCTCCTAGAGCCCCTTTCAGCCCCAGTTACTTAATAAGCTAATTGTTAGTGAGGAATAGGAACTGATATATTTTATATGCCCTTGCATTTTAAGTGGATTCATGAAGACAACAATGATTGAGCCAAAAGACTGAATAGTAGTAAGATTTTACATAACCTTTGTTAGTAGTTAAGTTTCTACTACCACCAAACCACCAATTTCATTAAGTTCAAAGAACGATAATTCAAACTAGTTAGGAAGCATTTTATTAGGCATACACAAGAGTCGGCAAACCACAGCCCAACGGCCAAATTTAGCCCATTGTCTGCTTTTGTAAATAAAGTTTTATTGGAACACAGCCATGCCCATTCATGTATATATGGTCTATGTCTGTTTTTGAGCCTCAGTGGCAGAGCTGAGTAGTTGCAACAGAAATAATAGGGCCGGCAAAGTCTTAAATATTTACTATGGGACCCTTTACAGAAAAGTTTGTCACCTCCTGGATTAGTTTCTTCCTTTTTCAGCTAGGTTTTTGGTTATTATCTGTTTTCCCAATATGGATTAGTCCAAGTCCTTTATGAGTTGGCCTTACTTCCCAGTTTCAGTAAAAGCTGCCTCTGTTTTGAGAACCCTCAGCATGTAGCCTGGAATGCAGAGCCTGCACTTTTGAAACATAAACACTTTGTCTCAATATAATTTTAGTACTTCTGGAACTCCCTAGGAAATGAAAAACACCAAGAAGATCCTCTGACAAAAATTCAGCTCTTATTGAGAACACATATCTTTTCAAGTGGTCTCTCCTTGCTGACCTAAACTATGAATAATAACCTTTTTGGGGAGCCAAACTTTTATAAATAACATTCAGTAAAAATTGTTTTCTTTACTTTGCTCTTTCATTATTACTTACAATGGACAATAGTAAAGTATAAAAATGTGATTCCAGTTGAAAGTTCAAAGAACAAATGAATCAATCTGGAAGTTAACATCCCCATAGACACAACCAGCATGAAGACATTAAACTTCTTACAGCTTTATTATTCTCTCTATTTAAAAATGGTTGGAGGCTGGTCCTACCTCCTTGGTGGTTACAATTCATTGATCATAACCGGTTACAGATTTTTTCTTCCTTCTTTACCTGCACTGCTTGACTAGCCTTAAAAAATAATAATAATAAGACGGAACGGAGTGGCCAATGGCTTGCAGAGCAACATGCCCAAGTTTTATTGTGACTACTGCGATACATACCTCACCCAGGACTCTCCATCTGTGAGAAAGACACACTGCAGTGGTAGGAAACACAAAGAGAATGTGAAAGACTACTATCAGAAATGGATGGAAGAGCAGGCTCAGAGCCTGATTGACAAAACAACGGCTGCATTTCAACAAGGAAAGATACCTCCTACTCCATTCTCTGCTCCTCCTCCTGCAGGGGCGATGATACCACCTCCCCCAAGTCTTCCGGGCCCTCCTTGCCCTGGTATGATGCCAGCACCCCATATGGGGGGGCCCTCCCATGATTCCAATGATGGGCCCTCCTCCTCCTGGGTTGATGCCAGTGGGACCTGCTCCTGGAATGAGGCCACCCACGGGAGGCCATATGCCAATGATGCCTGGGCCCCCAATGATGGGACCTCCTGCCCGTCCCATGATGGTGCCCACTCGGCCTGGAATGACTCGACCAGACAGATAAGGATAGAGGAGAGGCCTCATTCTGTCAGTTTTATATTACCTGTTCAGCTTCACCAGGAGATCATGCTGCTGTGATGCTGGGTTTTCTAAACAGCATAAGGAAGACTTGCTCCCCTGTCTGATCAAAGAGAATAGTTTTGGAGGGGAGAGGTGGGGCAAAAAGATGCAGTTTTCATTTGTATTGGGAAATGTGAAAATAAAACTGTCAACTCTTTTAGTTAAAAGTGTTTTCCCTTTTTCCTCCCCTCTGTATTCTCTGTGTATAAAAGAAATGATGCAGTGAAATAATCACTAAAAAAAAAAAAAAAAGAAACAAACAAACAAAAAATAATAATAAATAAAACATGGTTGCAGAAGTATTTTGGTTCTTTGGTTGCCAAAATAAATCATAATATTTGGAATGAAATATAAATTTGTATGAGCGACATGTTCATAGATTTTAGTACTTATATGGTTTTTCCAGATCTTTTGTCCAGTCTCTTGATCAGGCTGCATTTTAAGCACACCTGCCTCACTGGAGGGAAAGGAAAATAACTTCAATATTCCATTTCAGGAAGATTTGAGAATTTTTTCAGTCTGGCATCTTAAAGATGGAGAAGAGAGAACACGCAGGAAATGTGACCTCTTGAAAGCCACTTTTCTTCCGGGCTTGGTGAGCACTCACCAGAGAACTATGTACTTCATAGAGAGGATCTGGGAGTTAAAGGTGGAATGATTCTGATTCCTACTAAGCACCCACCATGCTCCCAGCACTGCCCACAGAGTCCACCCAGCTCTTCTCTCCTAATCTTGAAACTTGGAAATAAGGCCAACCAGCCAATGAGTTGTAAAGTGAGAATTTGAATTCAACTGTCCTAACTCCAAAGCTCTTCTCAAGGTGTGGTGAGGGGGCCATTTTGAAAGATAGTGTCTCCAAATGTTGTCTCTAAGGCCCAAGAAGGAGTGTGAGCAGCCATAGTTCCAGGCATTATATGGGCAAGAAAAGCTCAGGACAAGAGTGCCTGAGCTAATGACGTGAAAGAAATCAAAATGAGCTTCTTGGATATTGATCAATGGATTTAAAGAATATCAAACAGCTCTATTTGCATCATGCCTGATCTTCTAGCAATTCTGAAAATATTCCTGCAGGTATGTGTTTGATTTAATTAGTCAAGCAATATGAGAGAAAGCAGAATAGGTGAGAATGACCAGGAGGGAAAGAGATGAATGTGTGCAGACAGGACAATTCGGCCTTTGTGGGCATATTTTCTGAGCATCATGCTTTTTTTTTCTTTTTTTCATTTTTGTTTCGTTTTGTTTGCTTTTTTTTCTCTTATGCCACTTTTTATTAGAAAGAGCCAGTGCTAGATCACTTACAAAACACCATATCCTGAATTTTCAAAGGAATAGAATCCTTCACAGAGCAATGATTCATGGCAATTCCAGTAAATAAAGAGAAGGAAAGAAAAGGGCAAATTTAAACACGTTTGTTGTTTTTGGCAGAAGACTTCACCTGGAGCATCATGCATCTTTTAAAGCTTTGGTATATTACTTGAGTTTTAGGCCCTAGAGAAAGTTTTCCAACAGGAATTTTGTTCATCTTGATCTATTCTTCTGCCAAATTCTCCCACAGTTGAACTCAAATTCTGCTTTTCAGTGCTAGGACAGGGATAGGATCTCTAAGAAACCATGATTCCCTCCGAATCACCAAAATAATGTAGAAATAAAGACATTACAGTGAACTGGATCTGCTTTATTTATTAGATTTACAATCCAGTATAAACAAAAAATCCTTTGTTCTCTGTTTCATTGACTTTTTAACATTTCAGAGCTATCCTGTGTTTCAGACATCACCCCATCCACCCTTACTGAGGCCCCAGACTATCCTAACTCCAACCTTGCAAATATAACATCAATCCCACATCATGATGCTAAGTGTGTGGGGAGGGAGGTGGTGGCTGTTTGCAAGAGTGGCCACAGTACCACTGTGTAACGATAGGGTCATTCCCCTCCACATCCCTGTGGTTAGTAGGAAATCTTTTTTCTGCAATTTCTTTCATTTCAGTGTCATTTTCCTCTGCAATTTCTTTCATTTCAGTGTCATTTTCCTCAACAGCCCACAAATCCTTTTTCCTTTTGGACACGCTTCCCTAAGCACATCTTTTCCTTCTTCATAGGACAACTCTTTGAGGTGTCAACAACCACCTAAGTAGAAACATGACAAACGTTTGCATTTCATCCGAAGAAAAACATATTTAGTTGCCTTGTATTAACATGTTGAATCCCTATCATAGTGAAAATACTTAACGAATGAAAAGCAGGGAGAATTAGGTAAGGTAGAATAGTTTTTCTAGATTATGGAGGACTCTGGTGATACAAAATACAGAGGGCATAATCTAAAAAGGAGAAATGAGAGTTCCCAGTGGAAGTAGTCATTTTGGTTTTATTTGTAATAATTATCAACTTTTAATTTCAACTTTCTTCCAGGTATTGTTGAATACAAGTAACTATATACTTTTCTCCAAATTCAAAAGAAAACAGAAACTTTAAAAAATGCCTTTTTTTTAAATTTTATTTTTTGAGACAGAGGCTCGCTCTGTCACCCAGGCTGGAGTGCAGTGGCGGAATCTCAGCTCACTGCAATCTCTGCCTTTGGTATTCAAGCAATTCTCTGCCTCAGCCTCCCAGGTAGCTGGGATTACAGCTGCCCACCACCACAACCAGCTAATTTTTTAAATTTTTTTGTATTTTTAGTAGAGATGGGGTTTCACCATCTTGGCCAGGCTGGTTTTGAACTCCTGACCTCGTGATCCACCTAGCCTCGGCCTCCTGAAGTGCTGGGATTACAGACGTGAGCCACCATGACTGGCCTGAAAAATGCTTTTTTAACTGAGAGTCACATATTTCTAAACAATTGATGCCCCCAAAATTACTTCATCACCTACCCATCTTGTATGGAAATAATTCTACTGAAATTCTGATTTCGTAAGGGGGGACATCTGAAGAGGTGAAGTGACAGTATCTTGGGTTAGAGTTGGGACTATATTATATAAGCTTTCTGACATAGTCGATAGACCGCAGTTTAAGAAATATTAGCTGCCACCATACGCATGACACTATGCTTTTTCTTTTTTTACAATGCTAGGATGCATTTACGCTTTTATCAGAATTTGCAATGGTGGAAAACATATAATTTGGGAAATAAAATTAAGAGGATCTAAGGCCCAACTCTGCTACTGACAGAACTCTGAAGTTCTAAATCCTCATTAAAAAAAAAAATCTGTTAAATGAAAATAAAACATCTACTTCACCAACTTTAAGGAATATATGAAGTAACATATGTGTGTGTTTCGTATAGAGTTCTAGCCACTGTTAGATGTTACTACCCCAAACAGATAATCATGAAAGATATAACTATACTGTTTTTGTTAATATTAATACATCTGGGAACCATATTTTTAAATTTTATTGGCTGGATTTCAGTGCACCATATTAGAAGTCTCTGCTTTATTTTTACCATCTTCCTGAATTCTTGTGTATTAAAATATGTTAAAAATCATAGTGCTAAATATCAATCTTGAAATACTTTTTAAAGTCATTTTACTTCTTGAAATGTATTAGCAAATAACTTCTTGCAGAAGGCAATAGGTAGTGCCCTTTGCTCACAGTGATTATAACTTTTGTATTTGCCTTCTTAATGTATAACAGATGTGGAAAGACAGAGTTTGTCTCACCCCATCCCCAAAGGCTGGGTGCAACATATGGCACTGAATCAGATTACATTGTATGTGATGCAGTAAAATACATACCCATGAAAAGAGAATCCAAATTTGCTGTTATTTAAATATTTGCTACTTTATTCAGCATGCATCGGACTTTTATTTGGCTAAGAAAATTAAAATCCTGAAGGTGAATAAAATTTTCTAAAGAAATATGAATTTTATCCATCTCAAGGTTACCGACAAGAATGCATGTGTATTAAATTTTTAGTAGCTTTAAAAGTTTGTATCTGCAAGAAAACCCTATAGAGAGGCATGAATGAGATGTCTTGGTACTAAGGCAACTAGAGTAGAAATGGTTTTGCAGTCTGATTAGAGACGTGACAATCATGATAAATCATGCCATCCTCCCAAAAGAGGTTTGCACATAGTTTATTATTGAAGGTATTGTAGTTATCAAGCTGAAAAACCAAATGTACTTTATTCAATAACTTTATACCATTAGAAATATTTGAATGACTGACAGAAGCCTCATGCAGATGAGCAAAACCAAACATTGCCACTCTAGATGGTAGCGGTAAAACAGTAGGTTGTAAAATGGTACCAAATGGAAGGGGGTTAAAAAAACAACTGCTGAATCTAAGAATCTAGCCATCTTTTGTTTATATTAAGCATAAAGTGTGTCAAATTCCTACACAGAAACTGATCATACCCCCTCTACCCACCCACCCCCAAAAAACTGCAGAGGCTGGAAACTTCTGTAGTTTTTATTATACATCAAAAGAGTTCCTCACTTAGAATTGCTTACAGTGCTTTGAGAGAGTTGACGTTTGTGGATTTGAGATAACAGTTCTTTTAAACCTCTCCTGTAGTCAATTGTCCTTCTTTTCAGAGTTAACGTGAGAAGGCCTGAGGAAATCAGGCTGAGACACCAGCACTACTTTACACCCTGCTGTCCTCAGGCTCAAAGTGCCGTTTCCATACCAGGAAGAGAGATTCTGAGGGACAGTCCCTCCACGGTGGCACTTCATTACTCCCCAGTGACACTGAACTCAACGTTTTAAGGCTATGACAGCAGCACCTCAAAAGAGATGTCCTTACCATCTGGGAATATAGCAACAATGGGTGGATGGCAAGCCCTTGGGAGGTGGTCTTTGGAGCCCAAAAGACTATTCAGTCCTATAGACAAAGGTGGGAATGTTTTCTTCTGGGGCTGGGGAAATTGTTGGCCTTGGAGAGTCAATCAGAAGGCAGGAATATTCCCTTACTCTGTCACCTTTAAATTTAGGAAGAGAAATCAACAAGTAAAGGGTTTATTTGGGAATGCAAGAATTAGAATTGTAATTCTGGGCACACAAACCAGTGTAGCCTCTAGGTGTGTTCAAAGAACAAAGAGAAAGGCTGAGTCTTTACTGGGAAGAGAGGAAGGTAATCTAAATTGCTTTGAAAGGAAGTTTACTGAAGCCAGGAGGTCTTGTAGGATCTAGCAAGTTCTGATTAGTGAGTGACAGCAACTACTACTCTAACTTAGAGTTAAGTCTTTGTGTTTTTTTCTGAACTGAAAAAAACAGTTCCTTGAAAAGAGACCTGGGTGCCCCTCCCCTTGGCTTCCTGACTGCATTTTGGTTGGGTATGACATGCATGACTTCAGTCTGTAGAATCAACTTTCACACTTTTGTTGTTACAGAGACAAGGTCATGCTCTATCGCCTAGGCTGGAGTGCAGGGGACAGTCATATCTCACTGCAGCTTCAACCTCATGGGCTCTAGCCATCTTCCTTCCTTAGCCTCCCAAGTTGTGGGGATTATAGGTGCACCCACCATACCCAGCTCACACTTTTAAGAAAGATCATTTGGATAGATGATTATTTACCATTTTAGGAAACTTGTTCAGGAATGAATTTCATCCTTGCATAATTATCCTTGTAGAAGGAAACACAGCACCATTTTTGCCTCATAAGTGTTTTATTTTCAGCACTCAACAGCTTAGAAATTTGGTTTTACTAATAGCACACATGTAAATGGCAGAGAATGAAACTTTCAAGTAATTGGCACAGGCTCTAAGGAACTCCGCCGGAGGAAGTGCAGATGCTCCTCCATTTACCCAGGGGTTACACCTGGATAAACCCATTCTATATTGAAAATATCATAAGTTGAAATGAATTGGGTTACATCCTGATAAACCCATATTAAGTCAAAAAATTGTTAAATTGAACCATTGTAAATGGAATCATTGTGAGCTAGGGACCATCTATAAAAGCATCATTTGTTCACCACAGCCCCTGGGATCTCACTGCAGCTTGGGTAATGAGAAACGTGTATTTGGTTCAAAAGTCAAAATAACCTCTCTCCTGACAACCATAATTCATTTTATTAGACATTTTTTACTGAGCACTAAACAGCACAAATCCAAATGATAAAGTGCAGGCCAGTTTGCAGGCCTGTATTTTAATCCACCTTGCGTGTGAGTGCACAGATACACATGCACACAAATACAGATACACACACACCAGAAAAAAAAAAACCTTGCACATTTCATTATTTTGTAATCTACATCATTTTAGAGAGCTATGTACTTTTAAAAACGAACACCCGGTGCACGTGCACATATAATCTATTCCTGGTCAATACAGCAATTCAGATTTATTTTAAAAGAAGAGGAAAAGAAAAAGACTTTCACAAATGGGTTTATTTAAAAGGAAGCAAATTAAACAAAACTATGGTGATAACAGCAGATGTCTAGTTATAATTCATTTCCCTAATGCTGATTAATATATTCATGAGAAAATCAAATGTATTGCCAAAAGAAGAATGCTACCATTAACACCCCAGCGGCTACTGGTTTCAGTTGTGCTTCTCAATCAGGCAAAATGTTCTTTCTTTAGCTCCTAATACTATTTATTTTGCTTCCTGCCAATCTCAAAATAATTCATCTTGCGTGTTTCCTCATAAATGCTTCCTGGTGCTTGATTGCTTTGCCTATGTGGCATTTGATTTCAAACTGCCATTTTACCTTTATTAACATTTGGAACTTTCTAAGCATGAGGAGAATGCCCAAAAGGCATATAAAAATAAGGCTGTTATTAGATCGGCAGAGTATGTTTTACAGCATATCTAGCTTTCTGAGTATAAAAGAAACCTCTCTTTGTATCCAATATTGCATTCCCAATTGGGGTGCAGAAAGTAAATTATCATCTGGGGACTCCAGCAAAGCAGCTCTGGTATCAACATGTTTAATTTATTATTATTGCAAAAGAATAGTTTTTCTTATGATTAGTGAAACAGAAAACTCCCAATATATTTAAGAGTCTGCCCCCAAACCTTTACAGGGGTTGGGGGAAGAGAAAAGCAGAAAACAAAAGAGAAACAGAAGTAATGATCAGTCATCAAATGAATTTTGTAGTAAACAATAGAATATGATGTGCAATAGTGCAATTTTCCTTTGCTACTCCAGCAATGCAGGTAAGTCTTAATAGGAAGTCCACCGATGTTACTTTTTCTATTTCAGGATTTAGTTGCGTGCTTGCCGGGGGTTCGAGTTCCTGCCAGACTTCTGACTCTGAGTGGAATCACTATTGCTGGAATCACTTTTACTGAGTTCAAGATGACGAAGCTTCATATCCCAGCGCTGTGAAATTTAAAATAGAAAATAGTCACAAGTACATATCACTAGCGTCATCATTTCTGTGATTCTAACAACTGGGTCAGAACACAAGGTCAGCTCTCTAAAGCATTTTACTACTTTTCCAAAAGTACAAATCTATTTCCCAGGGTAACAAGAAAACTGATGTAATATGAACATTATTCTCTGATTTTAACAAGCACAAAGTTGCCCATCTATATTATATTTAATAATGCTTTCTTATCAAACCTTGAACTTAAAATTTCCATGTCTGTAAATGATGATGGAAGTATCTCTCTGTGCCTCTGGGTATTTCCTGAGGTAACACACAGAAAGCTAGTGCTTCACAGGTACTCAACAAATGGAAGATTTACACACAGAATTTGAAGGAAAGGCTATTTTTTCAACATCCTCTCTTAAGACACATCAGAACATAGCCTTTTAAAATCTATGTGATTTGAACAAGGAAAAAAAATAAAAACTTTTTTGAGGGATTGGGGGCGGTCTCAAAAATATTTTTCTAAGTAATATCCACCAAGTACAACAAACAAAACAGACAAGGTCCTGCCTTCATTCTAAGTTTTACAAAGCAGGCATTAGCAATGCTTTTATTAACCACAATCAAGTTTAGTAATAGTTCATATTGATAATGTCAATATTTACACATAATTTAAGTTAAACGGAAGTTATATGACATGAGGATAGGTAGGGAATATGAACTACAGCTGTACTTCCCAAGCTTCAAACATGGATATCGCATGGGGAATTTGTTAAAATTGCCAATTTTCATTCAGTAGGTCTGAGACAGGGCCCAAGATTTTCATTACTAACAAGCTCCCAGGTGATACCTAAGTTGCTGGTCCAGGGACCACATTTTAAATAGCAAGGATCATCAGATCCTTGGGTCACGTGGCCCAAGTTCAAATTCTAACTCCCCCACTTACCGTATGAAGTTTCTTGAATTTACTAGACTTCATTTTCATCATTTGTATGTTGGAACAGATAATAGAATCTACTTATAAGAAGTAGATTCATCTGAAGATTGATAAAAATATATACAAAGTGCTTAGCATATAGTAAATTAGTTATTGTTTTTCTATTACTGAAAGTCATTCTTCATTTTAGTATACTTTACTCCACAATCTTGTTTTCCTATTTTATAAACAGTCTGATTCTCAACTTCCCAAGGAAGTCCAAACATCTTGAATAGTTTGCTATAAGAGACTTAGGTAAACAACCATTTCCATGAAAAAAAAAAAAAAATAAGGTTTCTTATACAATTCTTGATTGAGCCACTGAGAGCAAAACTCAGCTAAGAGAAAATCTGATTAAAAACTAACATCCTCCATAAAACTTTTTTTATACATCTTCAAATTGACTGGAAAACTAAAACATGGATCTCAATAATTTTGGCCAAAGGAGATTTTCTACTCAAATTCTTTAGCCCTCAATATCTGCAAATGAATTTAAAATTGTTCAAATTATTGGTTTTTTTCCTTTAGAGTATTTAGATCCAGACTGAGAATATAAATGACCTCACAATAACTCTGCAAGTCCCCTGCATAAAGGAATGGGAAATACTCAGAAAGCAATGGAAAACAGGACAAACAAGCCACATGTCCTGTCAACAACACAATGATACTGTTTTGGTACCAAAAGAGGAGCAGTAAGCCTTGTTACATGTTTTGCAGCAGGGATATTGAAAGCTCTTCCAACTGGTACAGGAATTTAGGACAAATTCCTGTTCTGCATTAGCAAGCAGAAAACCAAATTAAAAAGACAGTAAGAGATTCCAACATACTGAACAAGAGCCACTTTTTTCTTTACTAAACAACAAACTAATTGAAGAGAGATGCAGAGAGAATGCCCACAAGTCTAAACTTGAAATGCATCTCACTTTTGCCATATCTACTGAAAGGGGGCAGAACTTACTGGAGGGTAGTTTCTCCTTACAAAATAATGCCCTCTACATTTTTGTAGGTCATTTAAACCCAAATGTGTCTGCTGTGTCAAGTGCCAGATGTATAAGATAAACCGCCCAGGGGTGTTTAACTTACGATGTAAATGTTTCCCAAGCCTTCAAACTTGCAGATGACAGAGGATGTATTATGTTTGGTATAGTTCCCACTCCCCCCACCCACCCATACATCCTTTGAGATTTTTTTTTGTCAACCTATACATTCCCCCACCCCATTCTTTTCTTTGAAACAGATTTGCCTAGTGCAGTAAGAAGAAACAAAACCTTCTCTAATACAGTCATGTACTATGTGATTTTTAAAAATGTATCCATTCCACGATCTGAGACCTATTGACTTAAAAATAAGGCAAAATTACTGCTCTAAGGACCTAATTTGTTCAGTTCTCTTACATATAGATGAATGTAGCTACGCTTTGTACATAGGAATTGGTGTTTATTCATTGGATATCACTGTTTATTTTCTTACCCATAATTTATTCTCCCCTTCTCACAAACTGCAATTTGTTCAGGGAAGCAATATCCCTAGATTTAAATAGACTACATTTCCTAGGCTGTTTTGCAGCTAAGTAAAAGTTGCTTGATGAGACTCTTGGAAATCCCTTTTACCTCTTCTTTTTCTGCCTGAAATGTAGACATGATAGTAGAGGCGCAGCAGCCATATTGTGACCTCCAGGTGAGCCTAAGTATAGAAGCAATGCCTTTAAAAATGGCAGAGCAGCTGGTTGAGGTGGCTCAGGCCTGTAACCCCAGCATTTTGGGAGGCTAAGGCAGGCAGATCACCAGAGGTCAGGAGTTTGAGCCCAGCCTGACTAACATGGAGAAACCCCGTCTCTACTAAAAATACAAACTAAGCCAGATGTAGTGGCACATGCCTGTAATCCCAGCTACTCAGGAGGCTGAGGCAGGAGAATCGCTTGAACCCAGGAGGCAGAGGTTGCACTCCAGCCTGGGCAACAAGAGTGAAACTCCTTCTCAAAAAAAAAGAAAAAAGGTAGAGCAATAAGCTAGAAGAAGCCTGACAACGTGGAACCACCCTGCCAGGACTGGACTACAGCTAGACTCCTTGTGAAGAGAAATTAGGGCAACTGTAGTTAGAGCTTTGATACACTACAGGGAATTCATTCCTTAAATGAAATAGACATCAAAGATAAATTCAGCTCTTGGAATATATAAATATATGCATACTAAATTTTAGTGTTTCTCATATAGTTGAAGGAAGCTCTTTCATTTTAATGACAGATGGCTGGTTTTCTACTTTTATTTTCTGTGTATTACTTCAAACATAAAATACAGGCTTACCTTAACTTTTTTACCAAGACGATCCTTCCATTTCTCCGCTATAGAGCCTTCCACCAAGAGTAATCTGCGTTTTTAAAAGAAGCAACCATTTTTGAAAAATTAAACCTGTTACTGAAAAGTATAAGTAATCAGTGCCAAGAAGGACTTATATGTTTATTCTTGAATAGGACAGTAAAGATTTAGAACCGTAATTATTAACCATTTGTGAGTCACAGGCCCCTTTAAGAAACAAATGAAGTTATGGTCCCTCTCCTTGGAAAAATGCAAACCATAAACTACACACATACACCCATTCCACATTTGAAATCAAGGATTCCAACTAAAACTTACCTGTAATCCCCAAGAAAGTGGACAGATCCCAAGGTAAGAATGTGAGGGTAAGATCTCTAGACAGAAGTGCAATGAGAGTAGGATAAGCAAAGCAGTTATTCTGTATCCTTAATGAGTGAATTACCTGGAACGTTCCTCATCTTCATAGCCCATGATGACGTATTCCTCATTAACATTAAGCGGAGGACAGAGGCAGCCAGAGCTGGTGTACAGGTTGACAGTATCCCGTGGAATGTTTACCAGAGAAGACTTTAGAATCTCCTTCACCTCCACTACTGCAGTCACATCATGGCACTTTGTCTTTATCTCTTTAACTTTAGCCCGAATGACTGGGATAAAAGACAAGAAAAGCTGATAACAATATGACCCATAATAGGCACCCCATTCAAAAAAGCCGAAATAGGCTTCTCTTCAGTTAATTCTTATCCACTTGATATTCAACGAATGGAACAGAAAAGTCAGCCAGATATTTTCGCCTTAGACTGCAGTGTGCGACGTACAACAACACATGACTTCCTAATGCTCCACCCTGCTCCCTCTACAATTTGTGGCTACGCATATATTCGTGTGTATATATGCACGTGTGTGCATGTGCTTTTGAGAAATCCATTTAGAGAATCAAAGATTGAGTCAATAATCGGATATGATTTTGCTCTAAAATTCCATTTTGGATGTGTACATATATGCATGCGCAGTTCCAATTGCTGCCAACAGGAATTTAAACTATGTTAATTTCACAATATGAAAAGACCTAGTACTTAAATATGCTTTCTTTCCTTGTCAGCATTCCTTTATCAGGTCTATTTTTATTTTTATTTTTTTAATCATTTTTAAAATCAGGTCTATTAATAGGTTTTCTCAAGTGGTGGGCCTCTATAAAATTGTCCTACTCAATAATGTTTCCAAACGGGTTCTGCAGTCTTTTCACCTGCCTCATCTTGGGTTGCTGTTCGGTTATTAGCTTCTTTCTTTCTCTGTGTTTAGTACAGATTGTCTTGTATATTCTCCTTTATGTGGGCTACATTTTCTTCTTCGTTCAGATATCAGGTCCTTTCTTCCTTTGTGTTCAGTGCAGATTATCTTTTATATTCTCCTCTAGATGGACTACATTTTCTTCTTGAATAAATTGTCACCACTAGACCTTATTTCCTCCATCTGCCTTGAAGTCAGACACTCCAACACTCCTCCCGTCATGTGCTACAGAATATATTCTTAAACGTCAATTGCATCATTCTACCTCTCTCGGTGGATATATTGGCACCCAATTTATGTCACAAGAGTCACTTTACTTCTCAATGTAACAACAAATGGCCTTCAGTTGCAAAGTTAAAGTATTTGACTCAGAATCTAGAAAGTATAGTTCTGCTTCTTTTCTGTGTGTCCCCCCTTTAAGAGTCAAATTGTTTAGATTCCTGCTTCTAGTAAATGAGCTTTTAAAAGAGCAGTTTAAAACACCAAGAAAGAAGTAAAATGTCAATTAGTAAAAAGCCAGTGGCATTTCTCCCAGTACCCTCATTGCTCCAGTTCAATATCCATGGACGTTATATAGAGGAAAACACAGTTTACCCAAATGTGTTATGGTTTCAAAAACTTTTCAGACATGTAATTGCAAACCACTTTAATCTGAATATCTTCCCACATATTTTAGAGGTTTTGGACTATAAAGGATTAGAAGAAAGTAACCTGTGAAAAATATAAAACCAGCTAATCAACCATTCCCCCCATTAATACTCCAATTTTATCACACAAACTTAATATTCTACCAGTACAACACACATGACAGAAATTAAGTTACTAATGAATTCTAAAACCTTCACATTTCAGTCTTCAGAGAATTAGTTGCCTCAAGTTTGAGAACTTGGAGCAAACAAAAGGTGTACCCAACTGTCCTCGCTTGGTTCAACTGGCAAGTGGAGTCCCTGACTATTCATGTTCTCCCTATTCTGTATTTAACAAAAGATAAGATTGCCCTTTTTGAAATGCCATTTGGGAGAATCAGATGAGAAATTCTCAACCCCAACTAACAGGCAGTTTTGTGTGACCTGGCTTAAGTCTACGTGCTTCATAGCATCCATCAACTATTAGAGATTAGTGAACTGTGCAAATGTTCTCAAACTAATGATTTATTTATCCAGTGTCTACTATTTTCATTAGAAATTTTTAGCACATGCACCCATTCCAAAATAAATATCTTTCTACAAGACCTACTTTTCCACTCAAGTAATTTTGTTAACACTTAAGGAGTTTTTCACAGAATTAATCCGAATGAAATAGAGGTTTTGTCTGAATTTCCAATAGCTCCCACCTTGACTTTGTTTTCAGTAGACACATGCAGATATAGAAGATAAAAAATAAAAATATTTTGCAAGTAAAATATATTTCCTTTCAGAATTCTTTCTTCTATTTAATCATTTGAGTGCCTCCCTTTCCCAAAGAAACTGTAAGTAAATCCCAGACAGATGGCAACCTTGAAACTATGATCAACTGAGCTATATTACTTGGCTACAAAAAAGAAATTATCCGCTCCTTTCACTAATAATGATCCATATCCCATTTTATTTTATGATATTCATTCAGCTACCATCTCTAAAACCTTCACTTTCCATGACTTGTCTTTTTTTTTTTTTTAGTGAAAATGGAAATGCTTATATATTTCTCTCTTTTTTTTTTTTTTTTGTTTCATTTATTTCCCCATCACTTCAAGGATCAAAAAGAGAAGCTGCATCTTTAATAAATGGTAATGCTATACAGGGCTCAGACCACTTAAGGAGTTTCTTTGTTCTTGTCATGTGGCAACCCACCAAGGGACTTTCGACCACTATTTGCTATATGAAAGAGTTTATGACCAGTACTAAGTGGTGACGCTAAGTACACCTTCAGTAATGAAAATGAGAACGAGTCCCCTACTTAGAAAGCCAACTTCATCTGCCTTGGTATATTTGAAGCTTATATCCTGCACTGCTGGGATTGATATCTTCCGCTCTTTAGTAACTCAAGGGAAAGATTACTACTTCTCTTCAATAATCTTTTTTTTTTTTTGGAGGTTTCAGTGGGACAGGAGAATCACAAGGAATCAGGTGTTCAGAGGAATGTATTGAGTAGAGGTGAGGAACTAGGATGTTGAAAAGTAAAAAAAGGAGAGAAGGAGAGGAAGAAAGAGGAAGAAAAAGAGGGAGAGAGAACAGGAATATTGCTTCATTCTAAAAATGGGTATTAATAATGGCCGATCAATATTTTGTGTATTTAAAATGGAGAACTCTATAAATATTTATTGAGTTTACTTGTTCCGGATCTGAGTTGAAGTCCTGGATATCCTTATTAATTTTCTGTCTCGTTGAGTCTAAATCTCATTATGGGTCTTATGTATCTGGGTATTAAGATCTCTTATTGTTGCATTGATCCTTTTACCACTGTTTCTTTGTTGCTTTGAAATCTATTTTATCATATGTGAGAATTGCAACTCCTGCTTGTTGTTTATTTATTTATTTTTGCTCTTCATTTGGTTGGTAAATTTTTCTCCAACCCTTTGAGTCCATGACTTGTCTTTCAACTTTTAACAAAAATAACAGCAACAACTATTGTAGCACTAAAGAAGCTCAGATAAAATAAAACTTGAACATAGGATAAGTAAAATAAATAATTACATTTCCCTGATATAAGATTTATATGTTTTTATTGTTAGCATTACAGTATTTAAAAGTTTATATAGCATTTTTCAATCTTAAGAAGCTAATCTCCTAGAAATTAAGGCCTCTTTTTACCCTAGGGTTCTTCACATCAATCTGTAAAGAAATGGGTTCCTAGATAAAGCAACCAGGCATTTGACTTCTTAGATAAACATAACCTTACAAACTTCTGAGCATCCATCATTGACTAAGAAAATGACTGAGCATCATCAATGACTGAGTCAATGATGACTGAGCATCCATCATTGACTACATTCCTCTTAAGATGAGTAGCAAGCAAAACATAAAATTCCATTGAAGAAAAACTTGGGAAACAGGGTGGATCTGTTTTAAAGAGATTTAACTAAACCAAAAATTTTCAACTGCATATTTTTTAATACACTGCATTTTGAAAGATATTGATAACTCTTACAGTCTTATTCATTTCTCTCCTTCCAACTCCCAAAAGTATAGAAGAAATAAATCTGCTCTATATATCATATATACCTTTAAATAGTGCACATAAATGCAATAATAAAACTCTTATTTTAATAAGGTTCACTTTAAAAGTCTGTTTAATTGCTATGTTTACTCATTGACTCAACATCAAGAGTCTTATGCAGAGACAGTAACACACCTTTCACTAATACCATAGATATTAGAAAAAATAAAAATGCCTAGGGAATACAGTAAATACCAGTTAGTTCCTTATGTTTCAACTGGAAAACTCTGTTAATTGCCATTTCTAAATATAATGACTGTATAAATAAATTTATGACTCTAAAATATATACCAGCATCCAAAAGTACATTGTGAACAATCAAAGAAGGCACAATTTAGATTCAATAATCATTGATAAAATCAGTATGGTAATATGTCTCATGGGGCAGCTGAGAAAATTAAAGATAATGCATAGAAATCACTTAGCACATAGGGCAAAAATGGCAGGCTTTTTAATCCTTCAGTTAAGTTTGTCAGCTACATTTGGATTGGTAGCTCTTCAATTAATATTTAGTTTATTAGAATGTCAGATTTTAAGTCAAGCTAGATACAACACATTTCTTTAGCTGAATACCAACAACTACTACAAGTGTTGCTTTCCAAATCTATCTGTGTTTTGCATGGGATAGGCTGACTGACAAAACCAAGTTTGAGTCTTTTAACAGTTCCTTTATGCATCAAAGTGCTCTTCTGTTCACCCAGTTAAGCACAACTGATGGCCTATGCAACCCAATTTGAGCTCAAATCCTCCTAAGCCTCCAGGTAGGGAAGAGTCCCATGCATCTTGATACTTATCTCTGTGTACTTACGTGCATGGCTCTACAACAATACTGCCTGGTGTGCTTTAACATCAACCATGTCTGCTTGGTATGCTTCAACATTAACCATGTGTTAAGCGTTTTGCCCGTGGGAGACGTGTTAATTGGTTGGGGCAGAGGGACAACGCTCCTAGAAGTTGTCTTTGGTTTTTAAGCCTTATTCTTAAATGGCTCTACTTATTTACATGTGCACATATTCATGGGTGCATCCACACACCTTAACACAGCAGTTTATAAATCAACCATGAAGTTTTCCTTACCATAGTTGTAATTGTTCCGGAAATAGGTCTTCTGTGTAGCTCTAATAGGCTTACATTTACAGCGTTCTGAAAAACACAGTTTAGTTATAAGCACATTTCCAATATTAGCTTTCTTTTGTTTACTCACGTTTTTTGCTGAGACTAGATCTCAGTTTGGTGGTGAGAAAGCTCTTGTCAATTCTGTGTGTCTGATATTTTTCTCCTGGAAGTACATTCATATTTATTCTAGCCACATGGCCTCTTATTCAATGTCAGTACGTGCATCGTTTCCATTCTCAACAAACCACCCAAACCTTGAGGAAATGCTGTTCACCCCCATTCATGAGAAGAGCATGATCCCTTAATCCTGAAAGAGGTGTGCTTCATGATTATGGAAATATTAACATCATGAATGCCAACTGGGAGGCAATTTTCTGCCTATGCTCAGGTCTCTGGTTTACCCTGAGGACTACCACCTCATGTTCATAGACTTTTAACAGACGTCACAGCACTCCTCCTAATATTAGTTCCGAGATCTCAAAGCAACTCGAGGAGATAAGCAAGCGTTATTACAACCCAGTGAACTTGGTGAGATTCTTAAGGGGGGCAGTGAGCCCCTTCTATAGGGTATAATAGCCACCATTCAACTTAATGGTATTCTTGTGCTTGTTGGAGTAAATTATTATCTACATATTTTGAAAAGAGAAATTTCATGTTTTAAAAATATTTGGTGAGTAGTGACCAGAATGCACATTTTATGTATCTATTAGGTTAGTGCAGAAGTAATTGTGGTTTTTGCCATCATAATAATAACAATTCTAATTATCTCAAAATGTTTTCTCTAAGGATAGATTCACTTGACATCTTGGAGAGTAGATTATTATACGTTTTATAGAAGAGCCACACAGCTGAGATTACTTAGATAAGATATAAATATACACCATAAGCATAGTAAATTGTCAGGAATTAATGTCAATATAAAAGTAGAAAAAATACACAATTATCTTAAAAATATTTAATTATATGTAAAGATTTCTTTAAATAATGCTCCTGAGAAAGCTTCATTAAAAATCAAATAGTATGTGCTTCTCTTCTGGCACAGAAAAAGGAAATAAGAACACATAAATTAGAGAAAGAACATCAACAAAAAAATTTTTGCTTAAAAGGTGTTTTATGGCTGGACACAAGGGCTCATGCCTGTAATCCCAGCACTTAATTTGGGAGGCCAGCAGGGTGAGGCGATAGGTGAGGGAAAAAAAAATTGAGCCCAGGAGTTAAAGACCAGTCTGGGCAATGTGGCAAAACCCCATCTCTACAAAAAAAAAAAAAAAAAAAAAAAAAAAAATCAGCTGGTGTGGTGGCGTGTGCCTATAGTTTCAGCTATTTGGGAGGCTGATTTGGGAGGATCACTTGAGCCCTGGAGGTCAAGACTGCAGTGAGCCAAGACCACGCCATTGCACTTCAACCTGGGTGACAGTGAGACCCTGTCTCAAAAAAAAAAAGTTGTTTTTTGTTAACATGGAGAATAAAAGGCAGAAGCTTTTCTTGACCACCTGTATTTTCTAATGAAAATAAATTTTACTTCCAGTTGACCTTGTCAATAACATACTTTAAAGTAGCAGGAGTATCACCCCTCCTGCCAGAGAAATAAGTATCTCTATTGGGGATGGTAGCAGCAGCAACTGTTGCTCTTGCCCATGACAGAAATGAGAATTCCTCAATGATACACACAGCTCCTTCCCTTGTTCTGCTGATCATTTTTAGCATACAATTTCGGTGAAGATCTCAGCCCAATAAACAATGAGTAACATTAGTGCTCATTGCTATTTTGAAAAAAAACTACTCCAAAAATAACTTTATTAGCATACTGATTGTATTCTCATTTAAAAGAGAATTAAAAGTTACCTAGTTTTTGGCTTTTTTACAGTATTTTATTTTGTATTAAAATGTTATATGTATTTTTATAGAGATATTCTTGAGATGAGAGTATTTCTGAAGAAACAAATGCTATGGTATTAGATTTATAAATTATCTTCATCCATATATATATATAGACTTGTGATTTTTCTACAAAAATAGATATCTACCAAAAATAATGCATATAAATAAATTATCTACACATTTGTAATTCTTCAGAAATTTGCATACAATCAAATAAAAAATTTAGGCAAAAATTATAGCAACTGTCACTGAATTGAGTCTAAGTGGATGTTTTTACTTACATATCTGCTTGGAGCATAAACAAATAGATTCCTTAAAACTTTCTAGGCAGGGATTTTTAAAAATTATATTAAAGTGATTTAGTGATTTAGTAATATTTCAAGTGGGTATTTACAAAGCTATGCATGCCCCTACATATACATAGCTTGACTATTACCTAATAGCTAATGAGCTAAGCAAATATTCTTGGAACTAAATTTTGCTCATCCGCCATATAATTCTTATTTCTGCTGGTCTCCAAGGTGACAATGCCATAGTAATTATATGGGACAATGTCTCAATCCCTAACTCTTGCCATAAGCAAATTATCTGTCTAGTTCAAGTAGCTTCATAAAACAACAGAATAATGAGAATTTGAGTTTTATACCCACAAAACTCAAATATGAAAGAACCTTGTCTCACTTATTTATGCTTACTCAACCCGAACATTCAGATCTTAGGTTATTCATGAAAAGTGTATCTTAGATCAATAGATCTGAAACATTACTCCACATGTAAATTATGTTTACACACATCGACATATACATCCCCAAAAGCCCAAAAACTGAAATTGTGAAGAATCATACAGAGATTCGTTGCATGCATTAGTTGTCACCTTTTTTTATGCCTGCTACCCTAAATCAGATGTAACAGTTTATTTTTATTACCAATAGTTGATTTCTTGATACTGAGACTTTGGGGGGGGCTGTAGCATTACTATCATTTCTAGTTTAATTGCTACTAGTCTTCCTCTCCCAATTTCCTAAAGGCACAAGCTTTTTAAGTTTTGGCTTTTAGAGTAGAAAAATGAAATCTATTATTTACTGAACTTTACACAAAAACCATCAGATATTGATTTTTCTTTATTCCACTGTTGAGGAGAAAAGCTTACAAATGAATTAGTCTGCCTTGGTGCTTTATCTGAGGAAAAAAAAATTTTTTTTTAAGTTAAAGGAGTTGGTTTTGACAAAATAGGCTAAGAAATGACGAGATCTTCAAACATGGGCAGTTTTAACATTAATAATTCATTTACCTCAAAGCCTGGAATTAATACAGCACCTTTAAATGCGGGACACAGTGCAGTGCTGCATCTTATGAGCAGCCATAGAAAGGACAGGAAACTGTTTTCGGCTCAGTTCTTTCTCATATTCCCTCCACATCTCTTTCTTGCTGCTTCTAGCTACTCTCTAATATCAATGATCTCCTACATATCTGCTAATGAACCTGGAGACTGTTTATTATCCTAGTACAAACGTTAGTCTATCACTGTAGTAGAAAGCTGAATTTGCAAAGTTAACATGCCCAGTACTTTGCAGAACTTGGTCGGTAACTCAGGGCAAATGTCCCATGATACACATAGTGCCCTAGTGGTGAACAGTCTTGCTGCCTCACAGTGGCTTCTTATGAAAATAAAAATAGTTCAGAGGAGAAAAGAATCTTAGCCTTCTTTATTCAAAGCTTTGCTCATACAAATATGCTCACCTTATTTTTAAAAAACATAAGGATACTACTATTTTTGATATGATTTCAGAAGATCTAAAGAAATCTAAGTACCTGATCCAGTTATGAAATATGATACTCACTGGACTGTCCCTATTTAATGCAACCTTGTTTGAGTTCAAGCTTAAGTGTGATAAAACTTTCTAACTATCCCTGACCTTTGTTTGAAATGGAATGCTTTTGGGTCTTATCCAGGGCTGTAAGACTATAATTAACTTCATCAGCTCCTCAAACTCCCATAACCTTTCATGTAGCATAACTTTGGAGGACTACTATGTTTGAGTGGATATTTTTCTATTTTTTCTAGGAAAAAAATATCCTTAGATCTGTGCTCAGGATTTGTTGTCAAAAAGTAGGGAGAAGGAGAGAAGTACATACAATTGTATTTGTGTTACAATTTCCTTTATAACTTTTTCAAGACTGACCCTTTCTAATCAGATCAGAATTTAAATCATTTTAATTTTTACCAGATGCACTGTATGTCTTATTCCCTGGCATTTGACCCCTGAAACCCACTCGCCCTCTTTTCCTCTATTTTAAAACACACGGGAGCAAAACACAACACATTTTAAAAGATATAAAAAATAAAATTTTATAATTTGAAGATCCATGTCCTTCACCATGACTTCTTTACTGAGATCTAGATCGATATTTCCAACTGCCTGTAAGAGGGGTTTGTGAGGAGTTCCACAATTTTTAACATCTGGTAACATCCATTACACCATGAATTTGTCTTTCTTCTATAGAAATGATAGTGGTGTCCTCTGACTCCACAACTCTGGTATATCTATGCTTCTGTAAATATGAGATGGGAAAGGAAAAGAGAACTAACATTTGTTGAATCCTACATTCTGAAAATGAATGCAGAATTCATTCGTTCTGCAAATATTGGGCATCTGCTACATTCCAGGCTCTGTAAAAAACATATAGGATACATGATGGGCTCTACAGACAATCCAGAAGAGGATAAAGACACTGAACAAAAAAAATTACACACAAAATAATTTGTCATATGTGACACGTTAGGAAATTAAAACACAATGTGTATGTATAATAAGAACATATCACTTAATCACCTAAGCTAGTCTGGCCTCCAATATACTGTGAGAAAATTATATTTAAAGCTTAAAACCTGAAAGATGAGTTGTAGTCCTCTAGGCAGGAACTACATCTTTATATATAAGATAAAGAATATGAAGTCCATAAAGGAGACCGAGAAGAAGCAGCCAGTGATGTGGAAAACAATATAGGAGAGTGTGGAGTTAAAAAAGTGTATTCCAAAATAAAAGCAGGGTAGTCCTCTGGGTCAAATGACCCTCAGAGCTAAAATGAGCTCAGAGAGAAAAGGGTCCGCTAAATTCAACTTGCAAGGTGATGACTGGACCCTGAGCAAAAGAGAGAATAGGACTTTGAAAGTCAGAAGACTTCATCTACTACACACACACAAAAAAAAGGAGAGAAGGGTGCTCATACTGACAAGTTTATAAATTGGTTGGTGGAGTAATGAGGGAGTTCTTTCCAATGGCTTTTACTTTCTCATTGAAGAATGAAGTAAAGCCATCAGCTATGAGGAATGAGGGGCTATGAAAAGCAGGATTGGGCATGTAAGTAAAGAAAGTATAAAGTGGTTATTTCATCAAGTAGAAAGGCAAACTTTATAGTGAGTAGGAATGATGGGCAATTTTGATTTTCTGACATTTCTGTCTTGAATTTAAAGTGAAACTAGTCATCTCAGTTGAGTAATTTTCTCAAATAACTGGAGTTGGAATTTGCCAGATGAATATGGCAGAAGAAAAGAAAGCAAAGAAATTGAGGGTATTTTCAAGGGAATGAGAATTGCAATAGACCATGATATCTCACGCAGACAAGGAGGCCAGAGGCTTAGCAGATAGGAAGTGGTAGCTGATGAATAGGTAATCTCAAGATGGTTAAAAAAAAAAAAAAAAGGAAGCAGTGATGACAATACTGCATGGTCATCTCGAATGAAAAGAAGTGGCAAGCAAACAGTGGGACTGTTCGATTTAACATTATAATGCTAGCACCACTGCTAGATGGCAAGGCCCAGAACTGCTCATGGAAGTGAGTGGCTGGGGTAGAATAGACTACCCCATATTAATAAAGTGAAAAAATCAACGCAGTAGGTGGATCATCTGCCTTACCATCACCGCCATCAACAGCCACAGGAATGGTTGCCATTGTGGAACTTGTTCAGATAGCCCTTAAACATAAGTTGGGCACTTGGCCATTCAGGAGGTCCATTCCACTATCCTTCTAGAAACAAGGTGATGGTAAAACATCACTAGATTCCACCCCGTGGAACACATTCCCTCTTCCCAAAATTGCAAGTCATCAAACGGGCACTTAATGGAAAAATTGACAGGGTCTTATTGTTCCTAGGGTATTAACAAACAGAAACCCTAGAACCCTAGAGTTCTGACATCAATGATGAAACGGGAAAACAACAACAACTCCTGCAGATTCAGAAATTAACTATATTAAACTAGGAACCATATTAAGGAGGTTTGAATTTAGAAGTCAAATTGATATTATGTTCATACAAGGGTGTACTTTTACACACTAACAAATAAAATAAAATGATGCACAGAACTCAAAGTCTCAAAAACGCCTTGGTATGCCAAAGCAGTCAGTCCCAAGTATATACATTATGCTTCCCTTTATGTGAAGCTGAATATCAACACCAATCTATGGCAATAAAAATCAGAACTGTGCTTGCCTTGTTCTGAGGGCAAAATGGATGATTGGACACCTGATAATTTAGAGAAATGTTCTTTATCTTGATCTGGATGGTGGTTACATAAGTATATACATTTGTCAAAATTTAAATGCAGCATACACTTAAGATTTGTAGTATTTTACTACAAATAAATTATAGCTTAATAAAGTTACATTAACATAAAAATAAGATATTTCTGTCATTTTTTTCATAAAGTGAAGTGTTTTCTTGACTTAGCAGTCATTCATTATGTATTTAAAACAATATTTATTTCCTAAACCTATACATAGGGCAAAGAATATCATTTTAAATTTTATTTTGGATTAGACCAGTATATGGAAAATGTGATGAAGCTGACTGGAGAACCTCGGTGATATAATAAGGCTTTAAAACGTAAAAGTAACATTTGCTCAACTTAGCTGTAAAAACAAACCTCAAATATTGTAATAAAGGACTCAATTCATAGTAATTTGCACTTAGTAAAAGGAATTGCTTAAGACTGAGAGAACTAACACTATATTAATAAGAAAAGGAAATGCAGTTTATTCCTTTATGTCTTTGGATAATTTCACATAAACTGTCTTTCACAAGTTTTCTAGATTCAAGAGTTACTCAGAATATCCAAAATATAGAAAGAGTCAATACAATTATGCCTGTTTTCCCTCGTGACTTCTGAAGTGCTGGTTTGTGATAGACTCTAAAGAAATCAATTAACAAATAAAAAAGGGGGCTTCACAGCCTTTAGAAGGTCATGTGTCCACTCAATGCCAAGTACATTGAAAAGAGGTGAAAAAAAGGGAGTGCCAGTCACCTATTTGCTCTTTCATTCCACATCCTTGGCACATAGTGTGCCCGATACATTACATTTTTTGTTAATACAAAATAGATGTACATATTTTCAGGCACATTGACATTTTTATACATTCACACAATGTGTAAAGATCAAGTTACAGTAATATCCATTGCCTTAAACATTTCTCTTTATGCTATGAACATGTGAATTAGCCTCTAACAATAAATCATTGTTAACTTTAGTTGCCATACTGATCTATCAAACACTAGGTCTTCCTTCTAACTAACTGTATATTTGTACTCATTAATCATCCTCTCTTCATTTCCTCCTCCCTGTTACCCTTCCCAGCCTCTTTAACTCAATTAGATTAATTTTTTTTTAGCTCCCACATATGAATGAGAACGTGTGATATTTGTCTTTCTGTGCTTGGCTTATTTCATTTAACACTATAACCTCCAGTTCCATGTTGCTTCAATGACAGAATTTCACTCTTTTTATAGCAGAACAGCATGTCATTGAATATATATATATACCACACTTTCTTTCTTCATTCATCCACTAATAAGCACTTCAGGTGATTCCATATTTTGGCAATTGTGAATAGTGCTGCACTAAACATTGGAGTCCAGATATTCTTCAATGTATTAATTCCCTTTCTTTTGAATGTATACCCAGTAGTGAAACTGCTGGATCATGTGGTAGTTCTATTTTTAGTTTTTTGAAGAACCTCCTATTGGTTTCCATAGTGGCTGTACTCATTTACGTTCCCACCAACAGTGTACTAGATTTAGAGTTCCCCTTTTTCCACATCCTCACTAGCATCCATTATTCTATCTTTTTGATAAAAGCCATTCAAACTGGGATGAGAGAGCTCATTGTGGTTTTGATTTGCATTTATCTAATTAGTGATGTTGAAAATATTTTTATTTATATTTTGGGCATTTGTATGTCTTTTGAGAAATGTCTATTCATATATCTTGCCCATTTTTAGTTAGATTATTTGTTGTTTCCTGTTTTGTTTTTGCTATTGAGTTGTCTGAGTTGCTTATATATTCTGGTTATTAAACTCTTGCCAGATAGTTTGCAAATATTTTCCCTCATTCTATGGATTGTCTCTTCACTTTGTTGATTGTTCCTGTTGATGTGCAGAAACTTTTTAGCTTGACTATTCATTACATTTCCAATGAATGGTGGGATAGATGGACTAAAACCAAATAAAGTTTCAGTATTAGGGACCTAGAAAAACAATGCTGCCACATACTTAAATGAGAAGGTTACAAAAGAGAAAGTTTTAATTAAAAGATTACTTCAAGGCTGGGTGTGGTGGCTCCTGCCTGTAATCTGAGCAGTTTGGGAGGCTGAGGCAGGTGGATCACCTGAGGTCAGGAGTTCAAGACCAGTCTGGCCAACATGGCAAAAACCTTTCCCTACTAAAATTACAAAAATTAGCCAGGCGTGGTGGTGGTGCCTATAACCCCAGCTACTTGAGAGGCTGAGACAGGAGAATTGCTTGAACCTAGGAAGCAGAGGTTGCAGTGAGCTGAGATTGTGCCACCGCACTCCAGCCTGGGCAACAGAGCAAGACTATCTTTAAAAAAATTACTTCAGTAATTAAATACATTATTTTTGAAGTACCCAAAGAGTACCCAGGTAGAAGTGTTACTGGAGGGAAACATGGTACTCTGTCTCAGAAAGTGATTAAAACTAGAGTCATAAAATTGATAATTCAGCTTATGTAGCTTGATGGACTCCAATAGGATGAATCCCTATGAGGAGAGAGAAACAGAGGCTAAGCACAGAGCCTCAGTGACTGTCTACAGCTGAGGGACAGGGACAGAAGAACTAGGACAATCTGGGTAACAGCTCAAGGAGAAGAATGCTTAGGAAAGAGAACTGGTCAAAATTATCAATTGTTGCAAAGTAATGGAAAGAATCCTATAGTTTTAAGCTACTGTATAATTACAAAAATATAATTTATCTATTCTGTTATTTTCCAATAAAGTGTAGAAGCTGCCTCTATAGTCAGTAAACATTTGCACCAAAAAAAAACCTGAATTTATTCTCAAAATTGGTAGCAAGCCAAAAGGGAGGAAAGAATTTTAAGAGAAGGAAAGAGAGGGAATGAATGGGTATATACTACTCAAGCTAAGCATAAATTATGTCAGCAAAAGAGGGAGTGGCCCAGCAGGCCTGGCAGCTGCAGACACCAGGAATCTCCAGTTGCTCAGCAGCCACCAGGCAGCTACCCAGAGGAGCTTCTCTGGAGCACCTTTGGAATAGGGCCAAGAAGAAGTTAGTGAAATCTCTGGAGGAACATCTGACCTATGCTAATGTTTCCCTAATTTAAAGATAAATCAGAAGGGAACTCAGAGATCAATACAATCTGATTTTATATTAGGAAATGGCCCCAATAAATAATTCGGTCACACTTATATATTTAGTGTCAGAATTTACCAACTCTATCTCTGCTCTGGAGACATTTGTGTTTTTCAATCATAAAAGTTCATAAATTGTTCACCATCACAAAGCAGAAAATTGGGAGAATTTTTTTTGAATTATTTTAATTAAAAAAAAAAAAACCCTTTACATTGGACCACTGAATATCTGCCTTAATTTTCTGTGTGCTGATTTGATAGATCAAGTGACTAGGTCACTAAACAATAGAACAAAATTGTTTTTCTCCATATTCCATGCTATGGAAATAAAGAGCATCTATTCCTTATTGCAATAGTGGATTTGCAACAGCAAAACATACAATTGGATGCTGTTCAGAGTCATTATCTCAAAAAAAACAAAAGAAAGAAAAAACTGTTAAGCTTTGAGGCAAAGAATAAATTAACTAGAGTGAAAGAATTTCTTTTCCAAATTCCAGACAGAAACAGCTTGACACTTTGGAAAGAGGTTCTTATGTGGGTTACAGTGTTTTCGTGCCTTCCTCATTTCCTGTTTTATCATGACCAACCTCAGCTGTTACAGTTCTCGAAAGCATAATTTTCTGAGTGTGAACAAATTATATTTTCTCTTCAGAACATGTGAATATGATAGTGTTTTTTCCCAAATAGAATGAGCTTTGGTTTTGCCTATTTGTTTTCATCACTCTCACTATACCAGAGAATTGGAAAACATTTGTTTTTTCTTTTTGCCAAACATACCTGATAGCAGTAACTTAATGGAAAACATTTTTAAAAGAGAAACAGTAAACACTGACTCTAAGAACACGATATTTGTTCTAGGTAGTTTTACATGTTGGACTGTTTTTTGTATATGGTTGATAGCGCTGTTGACATGTTTACTCTCTTTCACACATTGAAGTGCTATATTGCTCTAACCATAACTTTATAACAAACTGGTAACATATACATGTCCTTGGCCAGAAATTTTGACTCACCAATTGCAGTTTTATACAAATGAGCTTTTCAGTTCGGGCTGAGAAAACCTAATAGAAGGAGTGATCCTTAAAATAGCAACATTACTAGACACCAATGATTTCCAACTGATTTTATGACACTGAAAGACATTTATAATTACATAACAAAGCCATTCTAAAATAATTTAAATTTACTTATGTTTTAATAAGATAAATATTTGCTGGGGACACCTTTGGTAGACATTCCCTCAGATCAAACACATGTCACCCTGATAAGATCCAATGGAAGTCAATAGAGAAAACTGTTTCAATGTAATAAAAATTGATATTTCAAACTTATTTACAACTTAATAAATGTTTCATTTCTACAGATAAGACACCTTATAAGGCAGGATATACTGACCAAAGTCAGTACAAAATACTAGAGGAAAGTGAAATGGAATATATTGTGCTCACTGCAGCTATCATATTGTAGAAACTTGCAGCATTAGTCATAGTAACAAAAACTGAAAACAACCCAAATATCCAGGAACATTAGAATAAACAAAGTGTACTACATTCAATAATAGAATACTATATAGCAATTAAAGTAAAAAACTACTGCTATACACAGCATAATGAAAAGCAAAAGAAGTCACATGCACACAAAAAATACATACTGTAGAATTCCATTCATATAAAGTTCAAGCTTAGGCAAAATTAATCTAGATTAATCTAGTACTAGAATTTCTGGTAGTAGTTACCTTTGAAAAGAAGGGTTGCAGTAGTGACTTGGAGGCTCCTCGAGTGCTGGTAATGTTACATATCTTGGTTACAGAGAGTGGTGACTTTGTGAAAATGCACATTTATGATTTGTGTTCTTTTCTGCATTCATGTTATAATTTAATGGTTTATTTTATGGTAAGTTGAAATAAGTGGACTCCATCTTGTTTCTCCCACTGAAAGCAGATCTGAAACCTGAACAGGGTGCCTGAAGCAGCTACATAAAAACTCTAAAAGGTAACACAAGCAGAGTAGGAAGACTGCGGGGGGAGGGGAAACACCATAAAACTGATTGTGGGCTCATCATTTTCCCCCTGTTATCCACCAGTCTGGTGTCAACACAGCCTGTATCCTAGAGGTGAGCATTGTGCAGACAGAGTATACTCCAGGAGAAGCCCTCTAGTTCTAGCTTAAGAAATGGAAAGGATCTCTAACATATCGGCCTCTTGCACTCTCTTCCTCAATGCATCCTGGGACTGTGGTAACAGCAACAGCTGCAATAAGAGAGACCCTCAGGAACCCAAAATTCTGATGAAGGAGAGAACCTTACTCTCTGATTAGAGGACTTGTAGTTCCAAAAGACAGGGGCAAAGCATCATTACTTTGTCTCTCTCTCTCTCTCTCTCTCTCTCTCTGTGTCCTCCCACCACTTGGCCCCATCTGAAGGAACAGTCACAAGAAGTTAATCAGAGTGGGATAAAGCTCCAGATTTCTGGCCAAAGTACCAAAACAGGGAGTTCCAAGGAACTGAAAAGTGCTAGGGAGATCACAGAGAGGAAGGAGCTTGGGAAAGAATTTTGTAAAGTTGTTTATGAACTACTGAACTCACCCCTGGGCATGTGTAATTCTGACATAAAACAGTATATCATAGATTTCAAAAACTGTACCATGGGATAAATTATTGCCCTGACCTCATGTTGGCCCCTGAGTGATACACACATAGGATAGATATGGAAGGTATGTCAAAGGCTTGGGAAATGGAACTGCCATTGAAATCATAACCCACAGAAGACTAGGCAGAATTTGTAGCTTAATCCTAACTAGGTGACTGCTGCTAAAATAAAAAAATAAATAAACATTTTCCATATAACTTTAAATAAACAAGACCCAAAGCTTTACTGCATGTATTCTAAATGTCCAGGATTCAACCCAAAATTACACTTGAAGAATTAGGAAAAAAAAATTTCAACTTGAGTGGAACAAGACAATTAGATGACACAGATGATGAAATTATCCAACAATGACTTTTTGGTAGTTATCATTAAAATGCCTCACGAATTAATGGTGAAGACACTTGAAATAAATGGAAAGATAGGAAGTCTTACTAAAGAAATACAAAATATGATGAAGAATCAAATGGAACTTTGAACTTGAAAAATATACTAACAAATAAAAAACTATATGTATGTGCTTCAGAGAGCAGGATATTGAACATGACCAATTAAAGAGTCAACGAACTTGTAGCTAGGTCAATAGAAAATTACCTAATCTAAATAAGAGAGAAAAAAGCTTAGGAGAAAAAAATTAACAGAGCCTCTGGGGCCTGTGGGACAGTATCAGAAGATCTAACACTCAGATCATCATAGAAGAGACTATTGCATAAAAAGCAAGTATTTGAAGAAATAATTCCTAAGCACCCCTCAAATTTGGCTAAAGTTATAAATTTATAGATTTAAGAAGCTTAGTTAACCCTAAACAGGGTAAACTCAAAGGAATCAATATCCAGACATGTCATAATCAAACTGCTAAAAAGTAAAGACAAAGAAAAAAATATCAAATGCAACCAAAGAAAACTGATGTATTACTTACAGGGAAACAATTTATTTGCAAGACTGCCAATTTCCCATAAGAAACATTGAAGCCGGAAGGAAGTGGAATATTTTTTATGTGGGAAATCTACTACAAACCTAGAATTCAGTATGCAGAGAAAATATCCTTTAGGAATGAAGGTGAAATGAGGATATTTTCAGGTTAAAAAAAAAAAGACATTTTTTGCCAGCAGAACTGCTGTTAAACAAGAGCAAAAAATACTTATGAATTTTTTAAGTAAAAAATACTTCAGACAGAAGTTCTGTCTGAAGAACAGAAGAGAAAGAATACCAGAAGGAAGTGTGGAATGTTGGAAAAGAAGAAAGAACAATGGAATTAAAACATTTGTATAAATACAGTAGGCTACTATTTTCACATTGTTTAAAATATATTTAATGGTTGAAAGAAAAAATAAAATTATCTTGAGGATATACATCTCACATACATGAGTGTGTGTATGAGAGACAGAGAGAGAAAGAGAGAGCTACTCAATCCAAAAGAAAGAAGGGAATGTGAATAAAAAGGAGAGGGCACAAACAGAAAGTAAAATATTTGCTCTAAATACAAATATCATTACATTAGCTGCAAATGGTCAAAACATACCAATCAAAAGACAAAGATCAACAGTATCGATTTTTTAAAAAAAGACCTAACTATATGATGTCTACAAAAAATGTATTTAAAACACAATGACTTAAGTATGTTAAAAGTAGTATAGAAAAAGACACACCCTGCAAACACTAATAAAATGACAGCTGGAATATCTAGAGCAATATCAGAAAAAATTGACATTAGAACAGAGAAAATTACCAAAGATGAAAGGACACTACATAATGAAAACATCAATTCACCAATAGGACACAAAAAGTATTAAACAAGTATGTACCAAACAGAGCTTCAAAATACATGAAGCAAAACTGACAGGCTGAAAAAAGAAATAGAAAAATCCATAATATTTGGAGACCTAATCACCCCTCTCTCAGTAATCAACAGATCTAGTAGACAGAAAATCAGCAAGAATATGAAAGAACTAAGTAATGGTATTGTTCAACTAAATTGAATTGACATTTAAAGGACATTCCGTCCAACAGCAAAATACACTTTTTTCTAAGTGCACATGGAACATTCACCAAAGTAGATTATATGCTGATTAGATAATAAACTTTAATAAATTTAAAAGAATTGACATCATACAATATATATTATTCAACAGTAGTATTAGAAAAATAGCAAAGATAATGGGAAAATCCTCAAAAAGCAGCAAATTAAACAGCACAATCCCAAATGATGCACAAGTCAAAGGAAATATCAAGGGAAAATATAAAATATTTTGAACTGAAGAAAAATGAAACTATCAAAGTTTGTGAGATGAAACTAAAGTCGTCATTCTTAGATGAGTATTTATAGCATTACATTATATTAGAAGAAAGATCTTGGCCAGGCACAGTGGCTCACGCCTGTAAGTCCAGCACTTTGGGAGGCCAAGGTGGGTAGATCACCTGAGATCAGGAGTTTGAGACCAGCCTGGCCAACATGGTGAATCCTTGTCTCTACTAAAAATACAAAAATTTGCTGGGAATGGTGGTGGGCACCTGTAATCCTAGCTACTTGGGAGGCTGAGACAGGAGAATTGCTTGAACCTGGCAGGTGCAGTGAGCTGAGATTGCAACACTGCACTTCAGCCTGGGCAACAGAGCAAACCTCCATCTCAAAAAAAAAAAAAAAGGTCTCAAAACATAGTATAAGCTTCTACTCTAAGAAACAAAAGAAAAAGCTAAATCTCTAAAGCAAGCAAGCAGAGGGAAAGAATCAATAAAATTGAAAACAGTAAAACAATAAAGAAAATGAATAAAACCAAATGATGTTCTTTGCATCCAGAATGTGTAAAGAACTCTCAGAATTCATTAAGAAAACAACCTAACTTAAAATGGGCAAAAGAATTGAACACTTTACCAAAAAGGATATATGTGGATAGCAAATAAACACAAGAAAATATATTCAGCGTCATTAGCCATTAGGGAAATGCAAATTAAAACCATGCTGAGTTATTACTACATACCTATTAAAATGGCTAATGAAAAATATTGATAATACCAAGGGCTAGCAAGGATATGGAACATTACTAGCACAAAACTGAACAGCCATCTTGGAGACAGTTTGGTACTTTTTTACAAAGTTAAACATATACTTACCATATAACCCAGCAATCCTATTGCTACATATTGATCCTGGAGAAACAAAAACTTACATTCCTACATAATCCTGTACCTGAATGTTTATAATAGCTCTATTTACGAATGCTCCAAACTGGAAACAACCCAAATTTCCTTGAAGGAGTGAAGTGGTAAACAAATGGTTATACATCCAAGTAACAAAATATTCGGTAATAAAAATGAATGCACCATTGATATATGCAACAATTGGATAAGTCTTAAAGGCATACTGTCAGTCTGTTTATAAGAATAACCCAATCTCAAATAGACAAAATTACAGTGATAAAGAGGATGAGTGATTGCCAGTGGATGAAGGTAGGGGAAACTTGTAATTATAAAGAGATACAGCATGAAGGAGTTTTGGGAGATGATGGAATTGTTCTGTATCCTGATATGGTGGTGGTTACATGAATCTATACATAATATTAAGATTTATGTGTACCAAACTGTATATCAAAAGAAAAGATCAATTTTACTACATGCTAATTTTTAAAATAAAATTAATATAAATCAGGAAAATTTTTAAAGTTTTCTTATAAAATGTAGGTTACAAACTTCCCCAAGAATGACTTCAGTATCTAGGTTACAACAATGGCTAATCTGATCACACACGAAAACCAGGAAGATAATGATATACTCACCACTGCTTGCCCCTCTACAGTTTCCATTACTAGAATCCATAGGAAAATCTGAAAGGAGGTGATAGAACAAAGAACCTATAACATATTTGTTTTATTTCAAGAATTCCTAAAGATAAAAATCTAACTAAATTACAAGTTTGGTTTGGGTAAGAATCCAAGGAAGTAGATTCTTATTAGCATCATGAGGTTGGCATTCTTATCATTTGTGGGTTGAATATGGATGAGATCTATTTTTTTCATGACTCCAATTCAGTACTTTTATGTAAGAGTTTTACATTTGTAGTAAAACTTTATGCTAAATTAGTTTAATGCCTCTTTTTATTCTAAGAGAAAATAGTATTCTTCCTTTGTCCTTTTTGTTTATAGGTCGTATTAGGAATAAATTAAATGAGGGGTTAATACTGTTTTAGGACAATAACACCCACAATTACAATTAATGTATTACTTTCCCAGGTTTAGTAATCATCAGCAAATATTTAAAAAGCAATATCCAAGAAAAGATAGCAGTTAGCAAACAAACAGATAAGCAGGTAACAAACACTAATTCTAAAACATTTGGCTCAACTTGGGCATAAACTATTGATTACTAATACTTTCATTATATTCAAACATTTATTCATGATAAATGTACCCAAGCATTAGATTAACGTGCGAGTAGTTTTTCTATTTCTGAATAATCAAGTGATAAAATTCATACAAAAATAATGTCTTTATAAAGGAAGAAATTATGTTGGCCTACATTTGAAATGTTTATTGTTTAAAGGATGAAATAAGAGTGAAAAATAAAACTTTGCTTGGTAAAAGAGAATCACTTCAAAATAGCTAAGCCAAGGAGAATGTTTTACTTCTTTCATTTTTATTTACAGGAAAATGTTTCTACACTTTCACAAATGCTTGGTAGTCAATTGTTAGAACTGTAAGACAGAAAACAAAAATTTTCTAATAATCAAAAATTATTATTGTCAGAAAGTTAAACTTAGGAATTCTACCAACAAATTATCATAAACTAAAATAGAACATATTATTAGTAAGTTTCATGCCCCAGGGTTTTTAGTGGAGATCACAGAGGTTTCCATATGAGTCCTAAGGAGTTAGGAAATGTAGGGAGAGTTTTCTAGATAGAGAATAGCACTGAAAACATACTTAGGTGAGAAGCCTGCAAGTGTGACTGAAACAGAAAACAGTGTAAACAGAGAGAAACAAGCTAGAGAAGTCGGAAGGGTGAGATCACACAGGCCAGAGGCAGATACCAAAGGATTTTAAGCAAGAGATTTGCATTTTAGAAAAAAATATACATTGGAATATAGAGGGGAAACACTGGAGATAAGAGAGACCATTACCATCCTATGGCCATAATCTGGGTGAGAAATGGTGAGGTCCAAATTTAGAAAGTAGGATGAGAGAGAGAGGGAAGGGAATTTAAATCAGACTAGACCCAACAGCATGTGATACCTGTTGAGTGAGGGGAATGAGGAACAGGATAGAATGAAGACTGCCTCCCACAGCCAGGTGTGGTGGCTCACACCTGTACTCTCAGCACTGGGAGGGCAAGGTTGGGCAGATCACCTGAGGTCAGCAGTTTGAGACCAGCATAGCCAACATGGCAAAAACCTGTCTCTAACAAAAATACAAAAATTAGCCTGGTGTGGGATTACATCTGTAATCCCAGCTACTCGGGAGGCTGAGGCAAGGAGAACTGCTTGAATCCAGGAGGCGGAGATTGCAGTAAGCCAAGATCCTGCCACTGCACTCCGGCCTGGGCAATAGAGTGAGACTCCAACTCAAAAAAAAACAACTGCCTCCCTCTCAACAATAATATAGAAATATAGAAAATACTAGAAAGATGTGTATGCTGGTGGGGAAATGATGAGTTCACTCTGGGGCATGCTGAGACTGATGACTAGGGACTAGACATAAGCATCTGCGATGTATAATCTCTACTATCTCAAAATTGCAGTGAAGCCAGAATCTCTTATCTCTTTGAATCCATTGTCTAGATGCCACCTTTTATTCTCTTAAGCCATATATAAATGGGCTTCAAAATAAATGAAAAAAACCATTGTTCCTTTAACTGCAATCTGCTAGGCAAAGAATAACAGATTCTCTAGAAAGTTCAGAATTAGATTTCTCAAGGGAGGAAGTGTAGTGTAGAACAGGTTCTGCTTTGAATTCTGTTTTTCTTACTAGCTCTACTGACTTGGACAGTCACCTAGCTTCTCTATATGCCTTGGCTTCCTTTTCTCCAAAATGGGAATAATAGCACCTACCATGCACTCATGAAAATTAAGTGAACGGGCATAATGTACTCAGGACAGCACCTAGAAAGGAAGTGTTGGTAGCTTTTCTTCTGTTGCCAATGGTTCCTGTCCTGAGGATGACACATCTTCTCCCCAATGACGTTGTTGTGAAACATTTATATTGTGCTTTCCCATTTATCAGTATCTTCATATTAGTATTTCTTTTGTTCTTCACAGTCATCTCAAGTGACCACTTCAATGTACAAAATTCATGGCAAATCTAGAATTCCAACTAAGGACCTGTAACTCTAAAACTGTGGTTTTCTCTAAATTGAGGAGACGTAGCCAATTCTTAATTATTCAAAACTATGTCCATCTGTTGGTTCTTGGTCTGCTCATTCTAGACACCAAGTAGAACTACAAGAGCCAAATATAACCTAGCCAGTTGTGCAATTTGTAGCAACAACTATATGAAGGTTTAGTGGGAATGAAATAAAAAGTAAACTATTAAAATAAGATTTGGAGACTACATAAGATTACATTATTCCTGATAATAGGGGTTGCTCTAAATAAAGTTAAACACTATTAATATAACACTGAGGTACTCTTCCCTAACCCATCCAGAGTGCCTTTTAATGTTTTACACCAGGAAGGATCCTCAGAAGCATGTTTTCTCTTTAATCCTAATCTAAAATTTCCATTTCTCCTTTCCATTTTCCTCCTCATATCACACTAAATAATTCTTCCTTCTTGGCACTTGGCCCCTCAAATATTTGTAGACCAGGGCTAAAGAAAAGACTGCCTGTTTCTCTGAGAGTGGAGAAATGCTTAAATGGCAGCTCCTGCATGTGAAAGTTGGCACGGCTCTGCCAGGAGAGAGAAGGCCTGCAGAAATGTGTTGAGCAAAAGCTGGTCTGCCACGGAAGCCAGCACTGACTGAGGAGTGATTATAAAGCCCTTGGCACGGCAAACTGTAGGTGTTGTAGAAATAGCTGTGAAATATCATACCATACATTTTCCTAACTGCTTGATTCCTGGGTTTCTGAGATAAATTATTTGTAATTAACTTAGCCACCAGACTTATTCTTTTTTCTGTTGCTCCCAAAGGGATCTGCCCTTGAGCCTGAGGTCTAGGTCAATTTGTATAAAATGAAATATTAACTTTATATATTTAGAAGAAATAAGATCTGTTTTTTCATTTAAGTTCCAGTATAAAGTTTTTTTTAATTTTTTTTCCCCCAGGAGATGAACTAATACAAGTTCTAGGCTGCATCTGTATTTACCAACATATTCATTTCAAAAAACAAAATAGGAAATGTTAGTCAATTTGTTTTGACAGTGATAACAGTAAAACAGCAGCAGCAATTTTTTCAGTGCTTGCTAGGTACTAAACGCAATGCTTTATATGCGGTTTAATTTTTTTCTTTGCCTTGTTTTTCTTGAGAGAAGAGTCTGGCTCTGTAGCCCAGGCAGGAGTGCAGTGGCGCCATCTCAGGTCACGGCAACCTCTACCTCCTGAGTTCAAGCGATTCTCCTGCCTCAGCCTCCTGAGGAGCTGGGATTACAATCATGTGCCACCATGCCTGGCTAATTTTTTGTATTTTTAGTAGAGATGGGGTTTCACCATGTTGGCCAGGCTGGTCTCCAACTCCTGACCTCAAGTGATCCACCCACCTCGGCCTCCCAAAGTGCTGTGATTACAGGAGTGAACCACTGCACCCGCCTTAATTTCATCTTTACCATGCTCTTGGGATGTAGATAGTTTTGTCCTGATTTTATAGATAAGAAAACTTTGAATTACAGAGGTCATATAATTTTCCTATAACAGTTGATGTAGGAGGCAGAGTCATTCAACACCTGGTCAGCCCACTCCAAGCCCATCCTCTTTACTCACCACACAATATTAACGACTTGACTGAATATCATCACTAACTTGCTGAATGACTAAAGTGAGCTAAGTTTTCAAATAATCTGTAGTCACACTGTAGCAAAAATAAAATGTGTAATAATAATAATGGCCGGATGGAACCCATTCTTTATGAAAATATGTTTACCCTTAGTATTTTGAAAGCAAAATGTCATTTCAAGTATTACACCATTTCAATAAGACTGCTTTGTAAAAGGTCCTAAGCTTGTTTGTGGAGTCATGATGCACTATAAGAGAACAGATCCCCACAAATGGTAGGATTTGAAAATCCTCTTGGCATTGAAAGAATGTGAAAGATTGTCCCATTTTCAGGGAGAACTCATTTTTATATCTAGTTGTACTGATACTAGTCAAAAGACACAGGGATTCTCTTCATACCCAAATAAAGAATGAAAAAAAAAAAAAAAAAACCTGCTTCATGAACTGTCACATCCCACTGAACCAAAGGGTATATTGGAAATTGCATTGTAAATTATACTGGCCACATGTGGTAGTTCCTAAGTAATTCCAGGTGTCTGACAGTTTGACCCAGCATAGGGAAAGTAATTTTCAACAAGCTGGCCCTGGAAGCCAGGAGAACCTTGAGGCTACAATCTACCCATTTCATTCCCAATTTCCACCTCCCCCCACCCTTCAGCTCCCCCAGCCACCACAGTCTCTGAAGCTTATGGAAGAAGACAGGGACACCATCACTAAATATGATTCCAACTACCACCTATTTTTCTAGCAAGGATGCTGTCAGAAAGGAAATATTCCCGCACTTTAAAGCAGTTCAGAAATCAGGTCTTATGAACTGACACATTGTTTCCATGCATGTCCTATTTGAGTACTTCAATGAGGCAACTGTTCCATGTTTGTTTCAGTGATTGGTAACTCAGGGACATTTAATGAAACTGCTTCCCATCTTTACTGACTATGGCTTTTTGAGAGCCATTAACCTTGCCAAACCTCACTCACTCTAGGTCCACCTCTAAGGGAGGTTTAAGAGCAAGTTTTGTCCTTTAAGGTAAATTAAAGGGTGGGGGGGGGATGCATTTCAGCTTGAACCACTGCTACCTGATTCCTAGCACTTGGCCTGGGAGAAGCACCTGCGTTTAACTGATTCAAAGTGCCTGGCAAACCAGAGGGGCAACTGTGCTGGACTCTTCCAGACTCTGCAGTCTGTGACTTTAGTGAGTACTCAGGCTCAAGCATGCTCTTTTAGCAAACAGTAATAAGAAATACATTTCTGTGATAATTCTACAAAATCAGCTTTTGGTTCTTGATTAAAATCAAGAAGACAATAGGTATATTCAAAAAGTGATAAATTAAGTGAGGTCACCATCAAAAAGTTCTTGAAATCTTTTTTTTTTTCCTTCAACTGTTTTTACAATTACTTCTACTTCTCTCACTTTGTTAAATGAGTCAATAGTCAATGTGCACAGTAATTTTTTCAAACCAATTCCCTGATAACTAAGAATTACTACCTAGAAATGGACTGGGGACATGAGCCTAGACTGTGCAAGTTGAATGAGGAAGGACAGTTGATGCCCAAGAAATAAACAGATGAAGGCAACCAAATCAACACATCTAAGAACAGAGTTGATCTGGAGGGTGGGGTATGAAAGAGGACCACTAGTGAAAAAAATTGCCTTATTTGTAAAATATGTGAAGGGTAAAACTTGAGGTTTGGGTTAGCTGGTAGAAGCAACACTGAGTTAGAATTAAATGGACCATAATGAAGTAGGTTTATTTGGAGTCTTAGAGTTATGAATGTCATAATTAGACTAAACACTAGTGAGAAAACAACTTGTGATTGATTCCATTAAATTTAGAACTGCAATAAAGTTTTATGATAGGTAAAGACTGAAATAGCTGTGTGGTTGGTGCACACACAGAAAAGAAGCATGAAATAAGGTCTTAAAGACAATTTTTTGTGTGCAAAACATGAGAGTGGAATAAGGGGTGAGATTTAAAATAACATGTGAGTGAATGATGATAGCACACCTTAAATATAACTCCTTTCATCTGTATGCCACTTATAAAATGACTTGAAGGCATGTGAAAATAGCCCAGTAATTTCAGTCTGCGAGCTCTATGGCTGGAGCAAGCCACAGGAGCTAATTAACAGTACAATGTTTCACAGCTGTTTCATTCCGGAATGGAAGAACAATTTATCTCATTGAATGGAAGGGAAAATTTAAGGTGAAGGTAATTGCTCAAATTGGATCTTGAGCAAACACATACGCCTAACATCTGTCGGTTGGAGTAAGGGTTATTGAAATTATCTCGGCATTTTTAATTAGAAGAAAATGGGGCTTCAGTTTTCTGTTTCTTCCATACAATCTTAACAAGCAGCTAAAACGCTTAAGATATAGAAGCCTGATGACTGAGATTGCCTGAGAATCAGGAAAGAAAACCCAATGACTATAAAAACCAATTGTAAAAGAAAAGAGCATCACTTTGCAAAATGTGGCTACTTCCACGCGTAAAGAGTTGAAGTGAAGGATTCTTGTGGAGTCTAAGTGTGATGGGTGTGGAATGCACGATGTGCTTTAGAAAGAGAACAGAGTGCAAGAGTGCATCAGTTTGGAAGGTGATGAGGTGAGGTTTTTTGTTTTGTTTTGTTTTTCAAGAAAGAAGGCCGAAGAAGAGTGTTTGATAGAGGAGCAGTTAAGGGAGAGTTAAGTGATCCGAAGAGGGAAGAATTAGCGAGTAAAGGCGAGTAACAAGGACTCCAAGAAGTGAGGGGGCTGGAAGGTAACGGGAAAGCGGACCGTGGCAAAACTCACCAGCTCCGTCTGCAGTGACGATGGCCTCGGGAGAGATGCACACGCCCCGGTCGTACACTGGCAGCTCCTCGCAGGCTAGGTTCTCCGGCCACGAGTGGCGGTATTTGATGAGGATGGGCTCGCAGCCCTGCCTGGCCCGCTCGCACACAGACTTACAGGGCTTGATGGGCTCGTGCTGGAAGTCAATGGTGCAGATGGGCGCGTACATGGCACAGAGGAAGAAGAGCAGGTCGGGGCTGCAGTGGGTGCCCAGCAGACCTTCGAACTGCTCGATGGCCAGGATGGCGTTGGCCTGAGTGCTGTGGTGCAGGTGGTTGGGCATCTTGGTCATGTTCCAGGGCAGGGACTTGCACAGGGGGATGCGGACGGGCTCACAGGCTGCAGCCCGAGCCCCGGGCACCCGAAGCAGGCAGAGCGCAGCCAGGGCGAGCAGCCCGGCCCGCAGCAGCAGCATCCTTCCCGGGCTGCCGCAGACCATGATCCCGGCAGGATGGGGCATGGTGCAGCCGCGCAGTGGACGCCTAGAGGCCCGCTCCGCCGTCTCCGCCTCCCCGCTGCAAGTGGACACAGGGATCTGGGAGCCTCTCCTCCCCCGGCAATCACGGGCTTCCTTGGATCAAATTCCCCCAATGGGGTCCCACGAGCTTTACCGAGCTCCAGCCGCCGCCCCTGCCGCCCAGGCTGCTCTTTCCCAAAGTCTAAGCCTTCGGAAGCGGCAACATCTACTTATTCCTCTCCCTCTGGCAGAAGCATCAGACTTCGCAGATCAATCAGATATGAGGGACACGAGAGGAGGCGAGGAAGACAGAAAAACAAAACAAGAATTCAGTTGAGAAACAGTCGGAGCTCTGGGGTGTCACGTCCCCTAGATCACGCACACAAAATATCCTAAAGAAAGCACGAAATTCTCCGAAGTCAAGGGGACAGAGGGGTTGAGGGGAAGGAGTGAGGAGAAGCTCCTAACGGGAGAGAAGGGTGCAGTAAGAGTTTGCAAGTCCTGTGGGCTAAGAAGATCTAATTCTCCGTGTGAGCGGCAGCCGCCACTGGGGCTGCCACCCGGGCTGGCAGGAGGGACGCGCGGGAGGAGCCTCGCCGGGAGGTCTGTGCCTCGGTCCCCGCGGCTCCGAACTTTCCCACCTCTGGCCGGAGAAGGAGCTCCGCCCCTGGGGCAGTCTCTGCCCTCCCACGCCTGCTGCTCTTCCCGAGAATGGAGCGGGCGTCCGGAGAGGGAAGGCCTGGGGGGTCAGGGGCGGTGGGGGCGCGAAGCCGTGCGAAGCGGTGGGAGTGCGAGACTTCAAGACAGCGCCAGCGCTGTGTCGAGCTCCGCCGTCACACCTGGGAACCTGACTTCAGTCCCAGATATGAGCTCCTAGCCCCTCACTAAAAAGCCCGCTCCAATTCCCTACGGAAACGTCCTCGTACTTTCCTACTCGGGAACCCACCCGAGACCCTCCTTCCTGGAGGTATTTCGTTTAAGCGAACTCTAGCTTTACCTCTGCGATCACTGGCTCTGCAGGAAGTCAGACCTGTCGGAGGAAAGGCTTAAGTAATGTCACTTTGTCCAAGTGGCGGAAAAACACAGACCCCTCCGAGCAGCGGCGGAGCCTTATCAACCCAGAGCTAGTGACTACAGAGGTCTGCTTTTTCAGTAACTGTGGGGGAGGAGGTGGGGGAAGGATTGCCTTTCATTAAAAAAAAAAAAAAAGGAAAGGAAGATGCTGCGCAAGATTACAAATAGAACACCAGAAGAAGCACGGAACAGGTTTTTTTCTTCTGTTTTTCTCCCCATTGGAATTAGAACTTTTGAATTTTGCTCCTTAAGCTTTAAGTGGAAACTAACAGTTCTAATGCACTTGGACATTTTTTTTTCTCAAGAATAAAACAGCAGATCTTATCTGCTAATAACTCTTCTCAGCAACAACTTTGTCCGACATTTGAGAAAAAAAAAGTGTAGGAAAACGATATCACGCAGGTAATGATGATTATAACAACAGTCAAACCCTTTCCATCCAGATGAGTTCAATCTGGAAGAGAAAATGGAAAACAGATCCCCTCCTGCTCTGCTCCTTTCACTAATGAGCCCGCTCTCCTCCCCACCCCCCGCAACCCTTCCCTTCCAGCTTATATTGTAAATGGCATGACCTGCAGAGACCCTTGCACTATGCCCTCTCAATGGGAAATCACTGAGCAAAAGGATTGCCTAATGTCAGAAGACACAGCCTTCATTGAGAGGAGAAAGAAACAAACCCTGAAACCAAACAGGAAGTCACTTTTGCTCTGCATCACTGAAATACTTCTCTGCATTAATTCAGCAATCTCTCACCGTCCATAATAAGCAGAGAAAATATGTCCCCACTCAGAGCACGCAGTGAGATGCGCGTTTCCATTCCCTAGAGTGGCTTGACGGCACTGATAAAATGTCAATGCTAACTTGAGTTATGGAATTTTATCTCTAAAATGACCATAAAGAGCAGTTTGTGACTGCAGTAAATTTCTTTGGAAGGAAGTCAGTTCCACTTATGAAGGGGGGGCGGAACCACCATATGGTAGACAAGGAGTCAGTTAGTATACAAGCTTTGCCTGGTCTACAATTACCCAGTGTCATGTAAGAGAACAAAGTCAAAAATTGTACAAATGAAGTTAAAAAATGATTTATCAAGTAAAATTTAGAGGAAAAACAACTTTAAACACAATATTAGAGCATTTTGGGGCTATTCTATATAAGGAAAATATAGCTGAGATTTTCAATAAATTCGAAAAAAACATCAGGAGTAGATGCAATAGATTGTTTGCTAAATACATTTTTCTGTTCATCTTTTTTTTTTTTTTTTTTTTTTGAGACATAGTTTTGCTCTTGTTACCCAGGCTGGAGTGCAATGGCGCGATCTCGGCTCACTGCAACCTCCGCCTCCTGGGTTCAGGCAATTCTCCTGCTTCAGCCTCCTGAGTAGCTGGGATTACAGGCACGCGCCACCATGCCCAGCTAATTTTTTGTATTTTTAGTAGAGACGGGGTTTCACCATGTTGACCAGGATGGTCTCGATTTCTCGTGATCCACCCACCTCAGCCTCCCAAAGTGCTGGGATTACAGGCTTGAGCCACAGCGCCTGGCCTTTTCTGTTCATCTTAAGTCTTACAGTGTGAGAAGAAATGTGCCGATAGTTTTAATGGTTCCACAACTATCTGAAACAAACTCTGTTTTCCTTCCCCTGCACAAAGTCAGCTATCCTCTTTGTCTAATAGCTCCCCTCACAACTTTAATACAAATTTGTTTTTATAAAAACCCAAAATAAATGTCACTGTCTTAAGGAAGCCCTTTTGAGTACCTTGTCTAGTTGTGTTCATTTTTCTGGTTAGTTACCCTTGAACAGTGTTTGTTTTTACAAACTATTCTTTTTTTTTTTTTTCTTTGAGATGGAGTTTTGCTCTTGTCGCTCAGGCTGGAGTGCAGTGGTGTGATTTCTGCTCACCACAACCTCCGCCTTCCAAGTTCAAGCGATTCTCCTGCCTCAGCCTCCCTAGTAGATGGGATTACGGGCACCCACCACCACACCCGGCTAATTTTTTTTTTTAATTTTTGGTAGAGACAAGGTTTCACCATGTTGTCCTGGCTGGTCTGGAATTCCTGACCTTAGGTGATCCACCCACCTCAGCCTTCCAAAGTGCTGAGATTACAGGCGTGAGCCACCATGCCTGGCCTACAAACTATTCTTTGGCACCTGCCAATTACTTAAAAAAAATTTATTTTTTCGTCTGAGCATGCTCTGTTTTCCTAAATATCATGTATGATTTTTCAAAGAAGAGAATTCATCTTTAGTTTCTCTTGAAATAAGATTTGAGAATGTTAGCTGATGGAATTTGGAATGCAATATATATATTCCTTTTAATATCAATAGTTTTGGGGGTACAAGTGGTTTTTGGTTACATGAATAAATTGTATGGTGTTGAAGCCTGAGATTTTAATGCACCTGTCACCCAAGAAGTGTACACTGTACCAAATATGTAGCTTGTTATCCTTCATCCTTTTCCCAAGGTCCCCACTTGTGAGTCTCCAAAGTCCATTATACCACTCGAAGTTATGCCTTTGTGTACCCATAGCTTTGCTCTCATTTATAAGTGAGAACATATGGTATTTTGTTTTTCATTCCTGAGTTACATCATCTAGTATAATGGCCTCCAGCTCCATCCAAACAGCTGCAAAAGACATTATTTCATTCTTGTTCATGGCTGAGTAGTATTCCATGGTGTGTGTGTGTATACATACATATATATAACATTTTCTTTATCCACTTATCAGTTGATGGACATGGATACTTAGTTCTTAGTTCCACATCTTTGGTTGATGGGCACTTAGTTTGGTTCCATATCTTTGCAATTGTGAATTGTGTTGCAATAAACATGCATGCAGTTGTCCATGTGACATATTGATGTATATTCTCTCGGGTAAATACCCAGTAGTGGGATTGCTGGATCAAATTGTAGATCCAGTTTAGTTCTTTGAGAAATCTCCATACTGTTTTTCATACAGGTTGTACTAATTTACATTCCCACCAGCAGTGTATAAGTGTTCTCTTTCACCACATCCACACAAACATCTTTTGCTTTTGTTTTGCTGAGATAGTCTTGCTGTATTACCCACCCTGGAGTGCTGTGGCGTGATCTCAGCTCACTGCAGCCTCCACCTCCAGGGTTCAAGCGATTCTCCTGCCTCAGCCTCTTGAGTAGCTGAGACTATAGGTGCACACCACCATGCCCAGCTAATTTTTGTATTTTTAGTAAAGACAGGGTTTCACTATGTTGGCCAGCTTGTCTCGAATGCCTGACCTCACTCCACCCACCTCAGCCTCTCTTGGGATTACAGGTGTGAGCCACCGTGCCTGGCCAAGTTTTGCCATGTTTCCTAGGCTGGTCTCAAACTTCTGGGCTCAAATGATCTGCCCACCTTGGCCTCCCAAAATGCTGGGACTTACAAGTGTGAGCCACCACCAAATTATTAATATACCAATACTCTGCTGGGAAAAAAAAATCTATGAATGCCAGATTTGAGGATTTCTAAGGACTCTACACAATGCACATCTGGAGGTAGGAGGCTCTTCCAGAGGTGAGGAGAGCTGTCTGAGAGCTGCAGCATAGCACCCCCAGCACCTAGTTTGGACTATGGGTCAATTCTAGGCTCAACCACTGCTTAGGAAGTGCACCCAGATCCAGCGATGGGCAGCCAAGCTTCTTAGGATGAGTAACGGCACCATGATCATTGGCATTTGGTTTAACTTCCTGACAGGTAGGTGTTCTGTGGCAATGTCAAGAAAAAGATCATGCTAGGCCAAGCACAGTGGCTCATGCCTGTAATCTCAGCACTTTGGGAGGCCAATGCGGGCAGATCACCTGAGGTCGGGAGTTCCAGACCAGCCTGACCAACATGGAGAAATTCCGTCTCTACTAACAATACAAAAAAAAAAAAAAAATTAGCGGGGCATGGGAGCACATGCCTGTAATCCCAGCTATCCGGAGCCTGAGGCAGGAGAATTGCTTCAACCCAGGAGGCAGAGGTTGTGGTGAGCCAAGATTGTGCCATTGCGCTCCAGCCTGGGCAACAATCTCTGCCTCCTGGGTTCAAGCAATTCTCCTGCCTCAGGCTCCCGAGTAGCTGGGATTACAGGCATGAGCCCCCATGCCTGGCTAATTTTTTTTTTTTTGTATTTTTAGTAGAGACGGAGTTTCTCCATCTAAAAAAACAAAAATAAAAAAAAAATATTTACTTTGACATAGCCATATTACCAAAATTCAAATTTGACCAATTTCCCCCTCCCTGCCCCAATTTGCAATGTGTTATTTTGTCAGTAATTTAAATATTCACATTATTTTTTCATCTGTTTAAATAAACTTTAATCCTACCCTAGGTTTGTATTAATAAGACCACCCATATTTTTCCTATAAGAAAATGTGTTTGCAATATACAATTATTATTTGTGAATTAAAAAAATTCTTACATTTTCACAAGCAGAGCTGATATGTAAGATAGTTAACAACTGGTACAGTTGAGCACCATCGAGTCAGAATGGCCCATTCTGTACTATCCAGGTATCAAGGAGCAAGGAATTAGTGTTTATTGAGTACTTGGGAGTACGTTATGTGAGATACATAAACTACTTTTTAAGCCCATAAACTGCACAAGATATTAGTTCTAAAGATGAAGAAAAGAAGGCTCCATAAAATGAAGTTTTCCAAAATTCTCACAGATAGATAAGGGCTTGGCAGAGTAGTATTTGAATCCACGCTCTTTTAACAGTTCTAATATCTGCTTCATAGGCAGAAAAGAACCTGGAAAGGGAAGTAACAGGGATCTCTGTGATCCTGGGTCTCAGCCTGCACACCAATTGTCAGGTATTGGCTCTACCTTCTTAAGAATAGAAAGATGTCAAGATGTCAAGTCCAGTAAGAAGCTTTGGACTTCAGATGGCGAGACCTTCTTGTTCATAGCCTCTATCTAGGTATTCTACCTAGTAATTTCTTGACTTCTGCTTTAGGAAGAAGATCTTACCCTTTCCGTCTCCAAGCAAACCAATAAAAGCTTCCCAACTGTTCAGTGCAGCAACCTTAGGGCAATGATTCTCAAACTGTATCATGCAGCAGAATCCGCTGGAAGGCTTCTGAAAACACAGGTTGCTGGGCTTCATCCAGAATTTCTGACATAGTAGGTCTGAGATTTGCGTTTCAGATACATTCTCAGGTAATCCTAACACTGCTGCCCAGGAATAACTGGCACGACAGTACAGTACAAGTTTAAGAATCACTCTTTTGAACTCAATATTAAGCTTTGATTTACCTCAAGTAAATGCTTTTCATGCTAAAAAGATTTCATTATTTTATCTCCTTTTATCTTTTATCACAGGAAAATTGGAAACAAAATTTTAATAAAGCAACCTAATAGCTAAATGACTTTCTAAAGTTTGTCTAGATACCTCTACCACTCAAAGGCCATAATAATAGCCCCAGTGAGACTTGACCTTACAATCAGCTGGCCCTCTGACCTTCATGTACTGTCCTGAGGGTCACAGCGTCACTCCACCCCCATTGCAACAGAAGAACGATAGATCCAGCTTCAAAGAAGTTCCAGAAGGAACCTTAGTATCTTACTGGTGGAATGAACCTCAGCAATCTAGTCCCCCGACTTCTTTCACCTCCTAGCCCTCCCCTCCATACCTTAATTTGAAGAGAAGAGTCGAAATAAGATCACTTACCCAAAATCATGAAGTTAATGGCATGTATGGCAGATGCACCCAACAGCAGCAATAACTTAAGCATACCCTGAGAATGGCCCTACAGTCTAAAAACAATGTGTTTTTAGATTAGAGCTGCGACCTAAGGAATTCAAAAGTGGCCAACCCAGAGGTTAATTTCTTATTTATAAGGAACATATGAACCACCACCCCATCCTATGGAACACAGGCCATACAGGGGATTGAAACTGTTTATTTTGGGTTAAATGAAGGTTTTTCAGGTAGAGGTTCCTAGGGAGAGGGTGCTAAGTAAAAATCTGCATAAACAGCATGCTTTCTACAAATGGTGGTGGTTCTCCTGTCCAGCTCACTGCCACTGGACTACCCTGTATCTAAGTTCCCTCAATAGACTCCATCTCATTTATTGGCTCTGAGTCCCTTCTTTGGCCTCTTGAACATGGTGCCATCCTTACTGAAGTCAATAGGGTCTGGCATGACATGGCAACTCATATGGTTTGGCTGTGTCCTCCCCCCACCCCACCCTCAGCAAATCTCACCATGAATTGTAATCCCCATAACCCCCATGTATCAAGGGCAGGACCAGGTGGAGGTAATTGGATCATGGGGGCAGTTTCCCCCATGCTGTTCTCATGATAGTGTGTGAGTCTCGCAAGATCTGATGGCATTTTCCCGGCTTGCACTCAGTCCATCCTGCCACCCTGTCAAGAAGATGCCTGCTTCTCCTTTGATTTCCACCAAGATTGTAAGTTTTCTGAGGCCTCCCAGGCAATGTGGAACTGTGAGTCAATTAAACCTCTTTCCTTTAAAAATTACCCAGCTTGGGCCAGGTGCAGTGGCTCATGCCTTCCAGCATTTTGGGAGCCTGAGGTGAGTGGATCATCTGAGGTTGGGAGTTCAAGATCAGCCTGACCAACATGGAGAAACCCCATTTCTACTAAAAATAAAAAAATTAGCTGGGCATGATGGCATGTGCCTGTAATCCCAGCTACTCGGTGGCTGAGGCAGGAGAATCACTTGAACCTGGGAGGAAGAGGTTGTGGTGTGCTGAGATTGCACCATTGCACTCCAGCCTGGGCAACAAGAGCAAGACACTATCTCAAAAAAAAAAAAAAATTACCAGCATTGTGCTCACTTGGGCAGCACATATGCTAATATTGGAACCATACAGAAAAGATTAGCATGGACCCTGCACAAGGGTGACATGCAAGTTCGTGAAGCCATCCATATTTTTACAAACAGAAAGGAATAGCAACAACATTAACCAAAAGGACATTCACACAGAAACCCCTTCCAAAGGTCACCAGCATGAAAGACCAAAGGTAGATGAATTCACAAAGATGAGGAAAACCCAGCATAAAATGATGAAAATTCCAAAACCAGAATGTCTCTTCTCCTCCAAAGGATCACAACTCCTTGCCAACAAGGGAACAAAACAGGACAGAGAATGCATTTGATGAACTGACAGAAGTAGCCTTCAGAAGGTATGTAATAGCAAACTCCTCTAAGCTAAAGGAGATGTTCTAACCCAGTGCAAGAAAGCTAAGAAATTTGAAAAAAAGTTAGAGGAGCTGCTAACTAGAAAAACTAGTTTAGAGAAGAAGATAAATGACCTGATGGAGCTGAGAAACACAGCACGAGAGCTTCATGAAGTATAAACAAGTATCAATAACAGAATCAATCAAGCAGAAGAAAGAATATCAGAGATTGAAGATCAACTTAATTAAATAAAGTGAGAAGAAAAGATTAGAGAAAAAAGAATGAAAAGGAATGAACAAAGCCTCCAAGAAATATGGGACTATGTGAAAAGACAAAACTTACATTTGATTGGTGTACCTGAAAGTGACAGGGAGAAGGGAATCAAGTTAGAAAACACTCTTCAGGACATTATCCAGGAGAACTTCCCCAACCTAGCAAGAGAGGCCAACATTCAAATTCAGGCAATACAGAGAACACCACAATGATACTCCTTGAGAAGAACAACCCCAAGATGCATAATTGTCAGATTCACCAAGGTGGAAATGAAGGAAAAAAATGTTAAGGGCAGCTGGAAAGAAAGGCCCATCAGACTAACAGCAGATCTCTGTGCAGAATTCCTACAAGCCAGAAGAGACTGGGGGCCAATATTCAACATTCTTAAAGAAAAGAATTCTCAACCCATTATTTCACATCCAGTCAAACTAATCTTCATAAGCAAAGGAGAAATAAAATCCTTTACAGACAAGCAAATGCTGAGAGATTTTGTCACCATCAGGCCTGCCTTACAAGAGCTCCTAAAGGAAGCACTAAACATAGAAAGGAAAAACCAGTACCAGACACTGCAAAAACATACAAAATCATAAAGACCATCAACACTTTGAAGAAACTGCATTAACTAATAGCAAAATAACCAGCTAGCATCATAACAACAGGCTCAAATTCGCACATAAAAATATTAACCTTAATGTAAATGGGCTAAATGCTCCAATTGAAAGACACAAACTGGCTCACTGGATAAGGAGTCAAGACCCATTGGTTTGCTGTATTTAGGAGACCCATCTCACATGCAAAGACACACATAAGCTCAAAATAAAGGAATGGAGGAACATTTACCAAGCAAATGGAAAGCAAAAAAAAAAAAAAAAAAAAAAGCAGGGATTGCAATCCTAGTCTGATAAAACAGACTTTAAACCAACAAAGAGAAAAAAAGACAAGGAAAATACATAATGGTAAAGGGATCAACATAACAAGAAGAGCTAACTATAACTATACATGCACCCAATACAGGAATACCCAGATTCATAAAGCAAGTTCTTGCAAACCTACAAGGAGACATAGACTCCCACACAATAACAGTGGGAAACTTTAACACCCCACTGTCAATATAAGACATTTCAATGAGACAATATTAACAAAAATATTCAGGACTTGAACTCTGCTCTGGACCAAATGAACCTAATAGACATTTGCAGAACTCTCCACCCCAAATCAACAGAATATACATTCTTCCTAGTACTACATCACACTTATTTGAAAATTGACCATAAAATTGGAAGCAAAACACCCCTTAGCAAATTCAAAAGAATGGAAATGATAACAGTCTCTCAGACCACAATGCAATCAAATTAGAACTCAGGATTAAGAAACTCACTCAAAACTGCACAACTACATGGAAACTGAACAACCTGCTCCTGAATGACTACTAGGTAAATAATGAAATTAAGGCAGAAATAAATAAGTTCTTTGGAACCAATGAGAACAAAGACACAATGTACCAGAATTTCTGGGACACAGATAAAGCAGTGTTTAGAGGGAAATTTATAGCACTAAGTGCCTACAGGAGAAAGCAGGAAAGGTCTAAAATCAACACCCTAACATCACAATTAAAAGAACTAGAGAAGCAAGAGCAAATAAATTCAAGCACTAGCAGAAGACAAGAAATAACAAAGATCAGAGCAGAACTGAAGGAGACAGAGACAGAAAAAACCCTTTTAAAAAAATCAATGAATACAGGAGCTTGTTTTTTTTTAAAAGACTAACAAAATAGATAGACTGCTAGACCGACTAATAATGAAGAAAAGAGAGAAAATAGACACAATAAAAAATGATAAAGGGGATATCACCACTGATCCCACAGAGATACAAACTACCATCAGAGAATACTATAAACACCTCTACGCAAATAAACTAGAAAATCTAGAAGAAATGGATACATTCCTGGACTTGTAAACCATCCCAAGACTAAACCAGGAAGAAGTTGAATCCCTGAATAGACCAATAACAAGTTCTGAAATTGAGGCAGTAATTAATAGCCTACCAACCAAAAGAGAAATCCCAGGACCAGACACATAGCCAAATTCTACCAGAGGTACAAAGAGAAGCGATTCCCATTCCTTATAAAACTATTCCAAACAATAGAAAATGAGGGAATTCTTCCTAACTCATTTTATGAGGCCAGCATCATCCTGACACCAAAACCTGACAGAGACACAAAAGCAACAAAAAATGGCACGCCAATATCCCTGGTGAACATCAATGCAAAAATCCTCAATAAAATACTGGCAAACTAAATCTAGTAGCACATCAGAAAGCGTATCCACCACGATCAAGTCAGCTTCATCCCTCGGATACAAGGCTGGTTCAACATATGCAAATCAATAAACATAATCCATCACATAAACAGAACCAATGACAAAAACCACAATTATCTCAATAGATGCAGAAAAGGCCTTCAATAAAATTCAACACCACTTTATGCTAAATATTCTCAATTAAGTAGGTATCGATGAAACGTATCTCAAAATAATAAAAGCTATTTATGACAAACCCACAGCCAATATCATACTGAATGGGCAAAAGCTGGAAGCATTCCCTTTGAAAACCAGTACAAGACAACGATGCCCTCTCTCACCACTTCTATTGAACATACTATTTGAAATTCTGGTCAGGGCAATCAGGCAAGAGAGAGAAATAGAGTGTATTCAAATAAGAAGAGAGGAAGTCAAATTGTCTCTGTTTGCAGATGACATGATTGTACATTTAGAAAACCCCATCGTTTCAGCCCCAAATGGATTTAAGCTGATAAACAACTTCAGCAAAGTCTGAGGATACAAAATCAATGTCCAAAGATCACAAGCACTCCTATACACCAGTAACAGATAAACAGAGAGCCATTGAGAGCCATCAAGAGTGACCTCCCATTCACAATTGCTGCAGAGAGGCTTAAATACCTAGGAATAGAACTTAGAAGGGATGTGAAGAACTCTTCAAGGAGAACTACAAACCACTGCTTAGGGAAATAAGAGAAGACACAAACAAATGGAAAAAATGCCATGCTCATGGATAGGAAGAATCAATATGAAAATGGCCATACTGCCCAAAGTATAGATTCATTGCTATTCTCATCAAGCTACCAGTTACTTTCTTCACAGAATTAGAAAGAACTACTTTAAATTTCATATGGAACCAAAGAGGCCATACTGCCAAGACAATACTAAGCAAAAAGAACAAAGCTGGAGGCATTATGCTACCTGACTTTGTACTATACAAGAATACAGTAACCAAAACAGCATGGTACTGGTATGAAAACAGATATACAGACCAATGGAACAGAACAGAGGCCTCAGAAATAATGCCACATATCTACAACCATCTGATCTTTGACAAATCTGACAAAAGCAATGGGGAAAGGATTCCCTATTTTATAAACGGTGTTGGGAAAATTGGCGGGCCATACGCAGAAAACAGAAACTGTACCCCTTCCTTACACCTTATACAAAAACTAACATCAGATGCATTAAAGATTTAAACATAAGACCTAAAACCATAAAAACCCTAGAAGAAAACATACGCAATACCATTCAGGACATAGGCATAGGCAAGGACTTCATGACTAAAACACCAAAGCCATGAGGAGAACATCACACACCAGGGCCTGTCCGGAGTTGGGGGCTAAAGGAGGGATAGCATTTGGAGAAATACCTAATGTAGATCATGGGCTGATGGGTGCAACAAACCACCATGGTACACGTATACCTATGTAACAAACCTGCACATTCTGCACATGTATCCCAGTCTTAAAGTATAATAAAAAAACTTACATTTTAGTTATTTCTTTACTAAAAAATTTCATATGAAACAAAAATAAGTAAACAAATGAAAATTACCTAGCTTTGGGTATTTCTTCATAGCAGTGTGAGAATGGACTAATACAGCAGTTAACTGTGCTTGCTAGTTTGAGTTCTGTTTACACCATTCTCCTCTGTTGGTAGTGTGTGTTTTCCTTCTTTTTTTTGATGTTTTATTATTTTTATTTTAGCCATTCTGATATATATGTATTAATATATATTAATACATATATATGTTAATACATACATACATATATTAATACATATATATGCATTAATACATGTATTGATAAGTCATTGTGGTCTTAATTTGTAAATTTATAATGACTAATGATATTGAACATCTTTTTCTGTTTATAATTAAATACCATCTGTATTCCTTTTCACATATCATTAGCTCAATAGCAAAAAAGCAGAACAAAGTATGTTTTTTCACATGTCTGTGTATGCTTTTCTTATATACCTGGAAACAGAAAATGCCTGTATAAAGATATATGATAATGAACATAATGGTATTCAGTTTATGTAATACCTTACAATCATCTAGACTCTTCAGGCAGTCCAAAAGGTTTTCAGGGTCTGAAAGGGGAAGTGGGGGCACATCCAAAAGAACCCCACACTGTAGGCTCTCACTATATCAGTTGAAACCCAGATGATTCTGAATTTGTTTCTAATCTCCCTTTGACAAGACATAATTACAGATAATTTCTAAAACACCCTTTCTACCATCTTATTCTAGAATAGACCTATACATTTTGCTACATCTTTTGTGTTGTCATAATTTTTAAAGCTTTACGTTATTGCTCATTTCTTCTTATGGTAACAGAGGAGCGACCAATTAGCATTCAGGTCATTCCAAATGAGTTTTATGCCTCAGTTATAACGTAGACACATAAACAACTAATTGTGACCAAGGCCAAATTAGAAACTGGTCTTAAAATGATCCCTCACAAGACTATAAATCCAACAAAACAAAAGGCTGGGCACAGTGGCTCACGCCTATAATCCCAGCACTTTGGGAGGCCAAGGCAGGCGGATTACTTGAGGTCAGGAGTTGGAGACCAGCCCGGCCAACATGTTGAAGTCAGTCTCTATAAAAATACAAAAGTTATCCGGGCATGGTGGCGTGCACATGTAATCCCAGCTGCTTGGGAAACTGAGGCAGGAGAATCACTTGAACCCAGGAGGCAGATGTTGCAGTGAGCCAAGACTGAGCCACTGCACTCCAGCCTGGGTGACAGAGCAAGCCTCCATCTAAAAAAAAAAAACCCCAAAAACAAAACAAAAAGAAGCAATAACCAGGTTAATCCTCATACATCTATGATTTGTTAAATGTGAGTCATACAACTTATGTTTAACCTGGAAGGTGAATCAGTCTTTTTCATTGATATAAAAATAATGAGAAAACTAAGCTGCCAACTTGGCAACCACATAAAGTACTAAATCCAATGCATCTTTTAAGTCTAAAATTTTGTCCTCGGTTTTGAAGAATAAATGCTAATCAGAATGTCAGAAATGCCTATTGAAAGATTTTTTTGGGGCAAGGTGAGATATTTCAAAATAAATTAGCTGAAGTAAAAGACCTACATCTTAAGATGGATCCTCCTGGTGCTCACAGAACCCTCCCTGGGAATAGGTTTAGTATCATTAGATCGCCAATCAATAATTGGCCCCACCTGGGAATCCCCACCTGCTGCTCCTTTTGCTAACCCAAGAACATTAACCATCCTGTTCAATTTTTCCTCCAAGATATTTTCCAAACTGAGACCCTGATCCTCAAGGTGGCTCTCAGCTATCTCACTCTTCCCATCACTGGCGATTAACTCCACCTCTGGCAAATACGTTCAATCTTTCTGTCCATTCTTCCATCACAGAGAACTGACTTATTATAACGTAAGTCAGGCCAGAAGAGTGGGATCCACTCAATGCTAACAAGCTTAGTAACTCAGTAGTTAATTTAGTAGCTAGAGAGTTTCCTAATTATAATCTCAAAAGGCAAGTGCTGATGTCTTGCCTTTTTCTTGGGATATACTGAATCACATTTCACAGATACAAGATACTAATTCTTAAAATGTAGCTGCATGAGAAGGCAAATACAAATATTTTATTCCTCTGTATTTTATTGTCTTTCTGTAATCTACTCCTTAGATATCCATTTTTTCTTACTAAAATTTTGGCTCTTTTTTTCATGTGATTACTCACTCAATTGGAAACAGAAAGAGTTGAAATTCAGTCAGCTCCAGAGGGTTATGCTTTGAATTTGGTAGCCTATATAATAATAGCAAATACTTACGTATTTAGGTTGGTGCAAAAGTAATTGCAGTAAAAGTAATGGAAAAAACCACAATTATGTTTTGCACCAATCTAATAGCATTTACTATAATTTATTATGTACCAGGCCCTGTTAAAGCTTATATTTAATCACCACAACTCTAAAACATAGTACCATTATCATTATTCCCATTTGGTGAATGAGGACAGTAGGCCACAGAATAATTTTCCCACAATCCCTGACTTAATAAGAGGTCATGTCAGGATTAAAATCCATACAATCCCTCTGCAAATTCTGTGCTCTCCATCACAGCACTGCGTTGTCTCTGCATGGAAATTTACTCCTCCAATCTTGACCCAGTGCCCACTAGAAAAAGTCTGGCATGTTTTGGCTGGGTGCAGTGGCTCATGTCTGTAATCCCAGCACTTTGGGAGGCCAAGGCAGGCGGATCATGAGATCAGGAGATCAAGACCATCTTGGCTAACACGATGATACCCCATCTCTACTAAAAAAAAAAAAAGAAAAAGAAAAAGTCTGGCATGTTTTAATATAAATACCTCACCTACTAAATTGCTGCCAATCCCTCAGATATCTTTTTTTTTATAACTGCTGTATTGAGACACAATTTGATTTCCATAAAGTTTATTCTTTTAAAGTATATGATTCAGTGGTTCTTAGTTTATTCATGCAGTTGTGCACCCAATACCACAAACAATTTTAGAACATTTTTATCATCCCCACAATGAAACCTCATACTCATTAGCAGTCACTCCGATTTCTCCCCAGTACCTCCAGCCCTAGATAGCCGTTAATTTATCTCTACGGATTTGCCTATTCTGGACATACATATGCCTACTTATATAAATAGACTCATATAATTTGTGGTCTTTGTAACTAGCTTCTTTCACTTTACATAGTGCTTTTAGGTTCATCTGTGTTGTGGCATGTGTCAGTTTTAATTTCTTTTTATTGCTAAATAAATTCTGCTGAATGGATATATCTCATTTTGCTTATCCATTTATTAATTGATAGACATTTGGGCTGTTTCTACTTTTATTGCTATTATGAATAATGTTGGCGTGAACATTTGTGTACAAGTTTTGCATTAATACATACTTTCATTTCTCTTGGGCATACACCTAGGAGTAAAATTACTGGATTATGTGGTGACTCTGTCTTAACATTTTTAGGAACTCTCAAACTGTTTTCAAAGTGACTCTACCATTTTGTAGTCCTACTAGCAACGTATAAAAGTTCCAACTTCTCTACATCCTTGTCAATACTTATAGATAGAACATTTATATAGTCTTTTTTATTATAGCCATCCTAGTGGGTGTAAAGTGGCATTTCATTGTGCTTTTGATTTGCAGTTTCTTTTGCACTTTGAAGGCCATACAGAATTTCTTTTCTTTTTTCTTTTTTTGATACGGAGTCTCACTTTGTTGCCTAGGCTAGAGTGCAGTGGCATAATCTCAGCTCACTGCAATTTCTGCCTCCCGAGTTCAAGTGATTCTCCTGCCTCAGCCTCCTGAGTAACTGGGATTACAGGCACGGGCCACCACGCTCAGCTAATTTTGTATTTTTAGGAGATATGGGGTCTTACCATGTTGTTTGGGCTGGTCTCAATCTCCTGACCTCAAGTATTCCACCCCCTCTGCCTCCCAAAGTGCTGTGATTACAGGCATGAGACACCGTGCCTGGCCTGCAGTACACAATATCTATAAATTCTTCATCTCCTCTCTTTATAGAACTTCCATTGTTGACATATCACTAGTAATTGCCAGACAAAAACAATTTGAATTCTTTAAATATTTTGCAAGAGTAAGAAATAACATCTCTTTTCTTAGATTCCCTTTTTCCCAGTTTTGAAACTAGAACAAATCTAATTTGTAAGTAAAATATAATCTGCTTTCAATGAAAACATTCAAAAGTCTCCCAAGAGGGCATTGGAGTGCAATGTCCACTGGAGTCCATTTATATTGTTTTATTTTAATGTTTCTGATGATGATAATCATGGTGATTAACACAATGAAAATACAACTATTAAGGTCTAGAATACTGTGTCTAATAGGACCAAACTGGACAGGATACAGAGGAAACTATGAAGCCACCCTGGGGAAGGAAATGGAATATAATCTCTGAGGAAGGTTTAAAATAATATTGTTATTCTGAAAAAGACAATTCACCCAACTCATTCACATTTATTGCTCACCTTCTAATTAGCAGACAATTTTAGGTTGTTGAGAGAACACAATAAACAAAGCAGGGTCTGGGCCATCATAAAACTTAAACTCTAATAAGTTTTCTTTACAAGATGGAAAGAACTATAAACAGATCAGTCCTATATGTTAACTGAGGAAAAACTAAGTTACGACATTGTTTATGTTACAGCAAAGAAGATTTATACCAGATGTGAAGAATGTTCTAGTGTAGAGGTTGGTAAATTCCTAAACTTGATTTTTTAAAAATTAAGTTATGTAGAATGAAAGAATACTTTTCAAAGGGTTTAGACAACATCACCCTGCAAGCCTGGCCATATACATGACTTTTCTTCAGAAAGACCATACACCAAATGTGGAAGGAAGGAGGTTGGGAGATAGGGCTTTAAAAGAATTGGCAGATGGAATATGATTAACTTGGCATTTTTGATAGTGCCTATAAACTGCTTTTGAAAAACTGCTTACATTTTACCAACGTATGTCAATGTTGGCATATATTTATCTGGTCACTTTTCATTTAGCCTAAATGTGTATATTTGATATAATTATTTGTCCTGCAGGTGACACATTTGATGTTTCATTTTACCAGGTTATAGGTTTATATTTTCATTTTATTTTTGTTTCTCCTCTCACATTATCCATGGACATGCATTTTGCAGAAAATTGCATTTTCCTTTTTTAGGTATAAACAATTTTTAACTACAAGTATCTGTAAGATCACTATTGCCAGGTTTTTTATAGGCTTCAAGGACCTCTCTGTCACCTGTTGTCACATTAACCATTGGGCTGCCTAGTGTTAAAAATATCATTTCTGATGGGCGATTCAGTGGGGAACTCTACAGTGCTTCACATCTGCTGTGCATTTTGTTTTCGAGCCTATTTTTCTCTGACGATCGTGGTAGAGCCAACAACAGGCTAAAATTTCCCCTAAATATTTAAGAAGAACCAGACAGAAGACTATAAAATTATTACACTTTGTTCATAGTAAAACTATGACGAAGGAACTAAAAACAGTCAAGAAACGACTTTACATAGAAAAGAGTTCGATCACATGTAGGAAAGAAAAAATTATGCAAATAGACTGCCAATCAATGTCTTCCAGCTAGCTATGACTAGCTCTAGGATCTGTTTATAAATGAACTTGTTCTATCTTTTTAATAAATGTAATGCTCCGTAGGTATTCACACATTCCATGTTTCAACCTAAAAGCAATTTATTTTTTCTTTCCTGAATATGGAGAATGAAGATTTGTTTCATTCACATATAGATCTAAAAATATATAAATTACATATTTCCTTTACCGGGATTACAGGCGCGTGCCACCATGGCCATCTAATTTTGTATTTTTAAGAGAGATGGGGTTTCACCATGTTGGCCAGGCTGGTCTTAAACTCCTGACCCCAAGTGAGCCACCCACTCTGTCTCCCAAATTGCTGGGATTACAGGCACGAGTCACTGCGCCCAGCCTGCAGTACACAATTTTCATAAATATAAAGATATATTACTATTGTATCACTATGGTTACTATATATGATTGAAATAAATTATTAAGAAAATGGGCAGAGAAAAATGTTTGATGACTTCCCATGATCAATACAATATGAACCCCAAGACAGGGAAAGACAGATGTGGAAAGAACAAAGGAAATGAGAAGAAGTGTAGCAAACGAGATTGAAGGATGCTAGGGAGGAGCTTAACGTTAATGGGGAAACAAGAATATATTTCCAGAGAGGAGAAAATGTCCACTCTTCTCCCCAGGACTAAAAACAACACGGGAGGAACGTGAATGGAGGAGCAACTTTTCAGACCTGCAAATCTGAGCGAAGAAAGGCATCTGGGCTTTCCTCTCTCCTTTGGAACTCTGCGACACTTTTCAGGTGCCCCATGTGGTCACTTCTAGGGGTGGCTCAGCCGGCAGAGGAGCCCTGCAGTGGTCCAGCATACCCATGACTGGGTACTTAATTCTTATGAATCCAGGGGCCCGGCGGGTGGCTGACACCTGTAATCCTCGCCTGTAATCCCAGCACTTTGGGAGGTGGAGGAGGGCAGATCAGGAGGTCTGGAGTTTAAGACCAGCCTGGCCAACATAGTGAAATCCCGTCTCTACTAAAAAAATACAAAAAAATTAGACGGGCGTGGTGGTGGGCACCTGTAATCCCAGTTGCTCGGGAGGCTGACGCAGGAGAATCACTTGAACCCGAGAGGCAGAGGTTACAGTGAGCTGAGATCACACCATTGCACTCCAGACTGGGTAACAGCGAGACTCTGTCTCAAAAAAAAAAAAAAAAAAAAAAATTCTTATGAATTCTCAGGTCAAAAATGAGCAAAACCTGTTAGTTGCATATCTAAAGCCACATTCTCCAACCAACTTTATATTAGTAATAATATCCATCAGTTAATCTGCTGAGACTTTTGTTTCAATGAATTTTTAGTTTTGATTGGCAAAAGAGGTGTTTGTTTACTGGATCCCTTCAAGATTTACCAGGAATCTAATTTCATCCCGTTGGCCTCAGGGACTCTGTATTCTCCTACAGTCTAGTTCTCCTACAGTGGGGATGGTAAGGAGACTTCTGTGCAGGCCCTCTTAGGGAGAGAGCACCAAAAAGGACACAATTCCAAAGAGATACTTTGATAAGTACTATTCTTTACAATAATATTGGTTGCTTTTTCTGAGTTTTATTTTTAATTGATAAATAATAATTGTATATGTTTAGGGTTCAATGCGACATTTTGATATAGGTATACATCGAGGAGTGATCAAATCAGGCTAACTAATATAGCTATCACCTCAAATATTTATCATTTCTTTGTGGCGAGAACATTTCAAATGCATTCTTTTAGCAATTAAAATATACAATGCATTATTAACAATAGTCATTATGCAGTGTTATAGATCATGAAAACCTATTGCTTTTGTCTCACCAAACTTTGTACCCTTTGACCAAATGCTCCCCTTTCCCGTCCACACCCGCCTTCCCAGTCTCTGGTAACCACCATTGTACTCACTACTATGATGAGTTCCATTTTTTTAGGTTCCACATACAACGGAGATCATGCGGCATTTGTCTCTCTGAACCTGTCTTATTTCACTTAATATAATGTCCTGTAGGTCCATCCATGCTGTTGCAAATGACAGAATTTCCCGTTTTTAAAAGGCTGAATGGTATTTCATTGTAGATGTATATCACATTTTCAATCCATTCATCTGTTGATGAGCACTTTGGTTGTTTCCATATTTTGGCTGTTCTGAATAACGCTGCAATGGACATGATAGTTCAGTCGTTTCTATGACATACTGATTTTGGTTCCTTTATGGCAAGAAGTGGAATTGCTGGATCACTAATGGTTATTTTTGTAAATAGTATCACAAAGAACAAATAAGTCACAGAATATATAGAATATAAAATACTGTTTACTAGGGCTTCAACTCACATTTTTGTTTTCTCGTGTGCCATGACCTCTACCCAGCAAATTTTCGTATCATATTACCTGTTCTTTGCTTTTCTATAAACAAAAATGCCCTGGAGATTAAGCACGACATACATATAAGATAGAACAGATGGTGCGCTGAATAACCTCTTTTCCCTACATCCCCCAGAAAATCCAGGACTAAAGTTGCTTTTGACATACTGTATGTTTTTATAAGGCCAAAGGTGTATTACACATTTTTATAATACGAGTACTGTTCGGGAACCTGATATGTACTGTGGTTAGTGCCATAAAATATCTAAGATTCTGAGGCAAGGTCCATGAAAACTGCTGAGCTGAATGTGAATCTGCTTGTAATCCAACATGTGTCCTTCCAGGTTTGTAATACTGTCACCAAGACTCTCCTGCTTGTTTTATTTGCAACTCCCCACCGATAGAAGTAATGAATTCCAAGCGTGTTCACATGAGCCTGTGAACCAGGACTTAAGCCCTAAATATGTTCCCCGGTGTTATGGAATGGTTACAAAATCATTACACTTTGGGGTAAAAATGTCTATATACTTCCATTATTAATTGGTATTATACAGTGTTTATGAAGATTTATATCTGGGCAATCATTAACTGATTTCTCCTAATTTCTTTTTTTTTTAAGAGCATGTCCTCACATAAATATGTATTTACTAAATAACAATATCATGTAATCCCAAAGGGAGTGATTAGCATTAAGGCGTTTTAAAATCTTTCATTGTTTGAAAGGATTATTTGCTTGTCTAATTATTGACATTAGACCGTGTGAGGTGAAATATGTCCTTCAAAATGTGTCTCGAGTAGCCACTACAGAAGCAACATAGCACATTAACTTAAACTAATAAAGGAGAACATACCAGAGGAGCAGAGAAAAACTGAAAGTAAAAACCTCAAAATGAATCTTTGTTCTTGAGAGTGGACATGGTCTGGAAATGATTTACCTTTGCAAATATTCCAGAGGTTGCAAAAGCCCTCCACTCATGTGACCTTTGAACTCCATTTGCTCACCAAACCCAAGGCCTCTCTCTCTCTCTCCCCCCTCTTTCTTCTTTTTTGTCTCACTATACATACATAAATGCGGATCTATATACTCAGTTCTTTTTATGGTCTCTACTTATTGTTAGGTCAATACTATATCTATATTTTAAGTTTTTAAAAGATGGAAACAATTTGCTCATTTCTATGATTGAATCTATATACTGATAAATAAATTTGACTAGTTAACAAAAAAGCTAAGCTGAATACAACTGAATTTTGACCTACCTGGTTGTTTGCACATGGTATTAGGATTAAAAAAAAAAAATCTATTTTCAATACTAAAACAACTCTCAATGAAATTTTTGTAGCTTAAATCATTATTTGATCAGAAGTATCTATTACTTGCTTCACTGTTGATAATTTAGGGTCGAAAGAGGAAGGAGAAAAAAAGCAGGTCATGGAGACATATAGAAACTGCTCAGGATTGGGAATTAGTTTGCAGAAGAAACAGGGAGAAAGAAAGAGCCTTCCCAGCCAGGTTCACCAGCTATTTATCAACACTACCTTCTTCCTTCTTTCTAACTCTGATTAGATGGTCCTGATTTGACAAATTAATCGTTGTAAGGTTGGGATTAGATTCCATGTCTCATTACTATGGCCTCTAGGAGTAATGAGACAGTCTATACTTGTGAATGATGCAATTAATCATAGCTCAGATCTGCCTGTAGCCTTTATTTATGAAGCATATCTTGATAGGAAGAGAAGACAGGAGCTTTAAAATTGAGTTAAGTGAGCAAAAACAACTCTCTAAAAAGACATTCTATTCGAAATAAAAAGATTTTTAATGTTTAATTTATAAAGCTCTTCAAACTCTGTGAATATCCAGCAACAAATGTTGTACCTATTTGATTGATTTAAAGTAAATTAATTTAAAAAACTCTGGACTTAGACTTCCCATTGCAGAATGATTAATTTGCCAATCTAAATTTAAGATTTGGTAATAAATTATTCACATTACATATTTCCCAAAAACCCATTACATATTATGTTGACTTGCAATTTCTCCTGGACTGCCATTTTGTCTGACATGGCATATTTTTGTGTATGGAATAAATGCTCTTTGGTGGATGCATATTCGGCTAGTTTTTTTCGTATAGACAAAATATCAAATGGCTAAGCTTCAGTGAAACCTGATTGCTACTAATTAAAGGTTCTCTCTTTTTTTTTAAAGAAAAAGAAAAAAAAGAAAGAGAGAAAGGAAAAAAAAAGGAATGAAGGAGAGGAAGAAAGAGGAAGAGGAAGAGGGAGAGAGAAACGGGAATGTTGCTTTATTGCCCAGACTAGAATGCAGTATAAAAATGGGTATTGTGAAACCTCTTTTATGCCAATAATTGTGCTTAATAATGGAGACAGGAAAAAACGAGGGGAGAAAATAACAAACAAGTAGCCAACCAATATTTCATTTAAAGCTGTGAGTAGGTGTGATGTGGTACTGATAAGAGTGTATATTTATTAAGTTTACTTGTTCTGGATCTGAGTTCAAGTCCTGGATATTCTTGTTAATTTTCTGTCTCATTGATCTATCTGATATTGATGTTGAAGTCTCCCACTATTATTGTGTGGGAGTCTAAGTCTCTTTATAAGTCTTATGTATCTGGGTGTTCCTGCATTGGGTGCACACACATTTAGGATTGTTAGCTCTTCTTGTTGCATTGATCGTTTTACCATTATGCAATAACCTTCTTTGCCTCTTTTGATCTTTGTTGCTTCAAAATCTATTCTGTCAGAGGCGAGAATTGGAACTCCTGTTTTTTATTTATTTATTTATTTATTTTTGTTCTCTATTTGGTTGGTAAATCCCCCTCCATCCCTTTGTTTTGAGTCTTTGTGTATCTTTGCATGTGAGATGGGTCTGGATGCAGCATACCATTTGATGTTAGCTGGCTGTTTTGCCCATTAGTTGATGTAAATTCTTCATTATGTTGATGCTCTTATTTTTTGGTATATTTTTAGAAAGGTGAATACTGGTTGTTCCTTTCTATATTTAACGCTTCTTTCAGAAGCTCTTGTAAAGTAGGCCTGGTGGTGATGAAATCTATAAGTACTTGCTTGTTCACAAAAGATTTTATTTTTCCTTCGCTTGTCAAGCTTAGTTTGGCTGGATATGAAATTCTGGGTTGAAAGTTCTTTTAAGGATGTTGAATATTGGCCGCCACTCTCTTCTGGCTTGCAGGGTTTCTATTGAGAGATCTTCTGTAAGTCTGATAGGCTTCCCTTTGTGGATAACTTGATCTTTCTCTCTGGCTACCCTTAGTATTTTCTCCTTCATTTCAACCCTTGTGAATCTAACGATTATGTGCCTTGGGGTTGCTCTTCTTGAGGAATATCTTTGTGGTGTTCTCTGTATTACCTGGAGTTGAATATTGTCCTGCCTTGGTAGGTTGGGAAAGTTTTCCTGAATAATATCCTGAAGAGTATTTTCCAGCTTGGATTCATTCTCTTCATTGCATTCAGGTACACCTATCAAACGCAGACTAGGTCTTTTCACATAGTCCCATATTTCTTGGAGACTTTGCTCATTCCTTTTTATCCTTTTTTCTCTAATCTTGTCTTCTTGTTTTATTTCATTAAGTTGGTCTTCAACCTCTGATATCCTTTCTTCTGCTTGATCAATTCAGCTGTTAAAACTTGTGCATATTTCACGAAGTTCTCATATTGTGTTTTTCAACTCTGTTAATTCACTTATATACCTCTCTAAATTGTCTATTCTCGTTAGCATTTCATCAAACCTTTTTTCAAAGTTCTTAGTTCTTTGCATTGGGATCGAACAAGTTCTTTTAACTCCCAGAAGTTTCTTATCATCCACCTTCTGAAGCCTACTTCTGTTAATGGTACACACTCGTTCTCCATCAGGCCTTGTTCCATTGCTGATGAGGAACTGTGGGAGGGAGAGGCATTCTGATTTTGGGTATGCTCAGCTTTTTTTAGGCTGGTTTATTCCCTTTGTTATAAATGTATCCATCTGTCATTTTTGTAATTGCCAACTTTCTAATTAGGTTTCTGAGTGGATGTCCAATTTGTTGACTCCCAGTGCCAGAATCTGAGCAACCCACTGCACCGGCTAAAACAGCGAGGCGTTAAGATTGATAGTGCTTTTCCGCCCGGGAATCTCCGGTCTGGCTTCCTTCTTGAGTCTGTCCTTTAATCAGCTGAATAGGTGACTCTGCCTTCCTGAAGCTCCAAACGTCAGCCAAAAGAGGACCCAGTCCCGTTTACTCTGCACCAAGAACTGCCACGCCAAGGCACTGGCAAAACCGCCACGCCAGCCACAAGAGTCATGCTGGCGACCTGTGGGGTTCCTCCACTGGGAATCTCTTGGTCCGTGAGTAACAAAAATTCATCTGAAAGTGTAGCATCGTCTCTTTCTCTGCGCTTTCACTGGGTGCTACAATCCCGAGCTGCTAGTGATCAGCCATCTTGGATCTAGTTTCCAAGGTTCTCTAGTGTAATGTTTTGAAAATGTTCTAGAATTCACAACCTTTGAAAAAATAAGCTTTTTGCCAAAGGCAGTATTGTTGAATTTGCCTAGTCCTAAAGGGATAAGGTAGCAGTTATTGCTCTAAAGATTCAGAAAGCAAACAAACAAAAACTTAGATTAATTACACCAGAAGCTCTGGAGCTCATTCATTTCCTTTTAGTTTTGTTGGATGGCAAAGGCATAAAGTAATGTTAAAACTTATGAAAACAGTCATAGGGTTTATCTTTTTCTGTTAAAGCAATTATGACATTTAAGATATATTCTGAAGTTCAAACTTAGTCTTTCCAAAAAAAGTCTTTTGGGAAACAATCTAACACTGCTAATAATGAAATCAGATGCTTTGACTAGAAGAGTCTTAAAACGACCTATTCCACCAAATGCTTTATGCTTCTTTACTGCTCAGTGAAACATATCACTTGTTATTGTAATAAAATTATAACTAAGTAACTTTAACACTAGGATTTTCTGTAGATCATTATCCTTCAAAATGAACACACGGACAATTTCAGCCCTGTAACTGACTACAATAAAGAGAACAATTTGCCTTCTTAGCTAAGTGTTTGGTCATTACTTTCTCCTTTGAGGCATGCAGGAGCAGAGAGTAGCTGTATAAAACTGAACCCACTCTTTGAGGTTATGAAAAATGAATGTGATGGGACAGATACCCAATTGATTTTTTTTGTCCTACCAGCGATAGTGACAGGAGACAGACAAATTCCTAGGCAGGCAGGGATAGGTTCCCAGTCAAACCCCAACATTCAAGCTAAAGATGGCCCGAAGCCTGAAAACTGAGCTGCCAGTTGTGGGTGGAATCCACCATCGGAGTGAGAACTTCCTCCATGCCTTTTAGCCAATGGAATGGTGCTTTTTCCAGACCTGCCCATGGACCAATCAGCACGCAGTTCCCCATTCTGAACCCAGACTCAGCCTCACAGATGTCTGCCTGCTTTCCAGTTTCCTCTCAAACAGAGGGCTACCCACTTCAGGTGCCCTCTCGTGTCAAGAGCCTTTCTGTCACTCAATAAAATTCTCTGCCTTGCTCACTCTCCGGCATCCACGTACCTCATTCCTCTCGTTTGTAGGACAAGAACCAGGAACTCACCAAACGGCAGGTGTGAAAAGAGCTGTAACGTGCACTCCTGTTCCCTGAGGTAGGAAGTGGAAAAACCACAGGGCAGTACATACCCTTGTTCACCAAGCTGTGGGCGGCAGGGAGAGCCTGTAACACTCTCTGTTTGCCTAGCTGTGGTAATGAAGAGGCGAAGCAGTTGGGCACCATTCCCTCCTGGCTGGCTTGCCAAACTACAAAATCTACAACATTTCTTGGGGGCCCAGACCTCAGCACTTCCTGGGTGAGAGCTGTGACACCCACTGGGGCTCTGTAGTTGCTGGCATCTCTGAGTTTTCAGGTGCCACCGCATTCCCCTCATCTAGACTCTGGTGCCCAGTGCAGAAGCCACTCGTGGCACACCTGGTCCAACTGCAGGCTGAGGGCAGAGTCCCTGTTTGGATGCGGGATCCCAGCCCAGGTGCAAGCTGAGTACACCCTGCAGGCTGAGTGGGTGGAGTGAGTCCCTGGGGCTGAGTGAAGCCCTGGGCAGAGGTCACAGCAGCTGCAGAGATTTCTGGCTGGTGAAGGGCACTGAAGGAATCCTGTAATAGCAGGAAGTGTTCCAACCATAACATAACATGATCTTAGCACAAGTCACGGACCTCCAGAGAAAGGAGAGACTGAACTCCTTCTATCTTCTATCTTCAGTATGGTACCTTATATGCTACAGATGTTCAATAAGTGTAGATTGTAAGAATGAGTGAATGGGAATTAGTGAGTGAATGAAAAGATAGAGCATGTGCCTTTTTTTTTTTTTAGCTTAGCAACTTCTGTCCTTTCAGAATATTTTGATATAAAAAATACTGTTTTTTAAAAATTTCTCAACACATTTTCCTAGTGAGGTTAAATCCAAGGTAAAGGGAAGAAATAAAGCAGCCCTCAGAAGTCACCCTCTGTGCCCTTCATAGCGCTTCAGAGAGGACCCAGAAGGTCAGCGGGGTGGCTCAGACCCACTCTCCAGCATTAGGCGGTAGCTAGAGTCTTGGTGTCCAGCCTTCCCCAAACTTATGCTTCTTCAAAGAGGCATAAGAAGTGGTCTGGAGCTGAGACTGACCCTTTGAAGTTTTAATCAAAGCCCTGTAGGGAGTTGGCCCAGGATCCTCAGACCCCTAACATTCTCCCCTGTTTAGTCCATGCTCTCCAACCACCACCACACCAAGGGTCTTTCTGCTCTTGGACTGTTTATGCTCCTTCCATAGAACCCATTCTATTCTTCTCTCTCAGCCAGCCCAAAGCTGTTTCTCAATACTGCTAAATTAAACTAAATTTGGCCAAGGCCACCTCCTTACTTTGTTTCTGCCTCCTTACGTTGTTTCTCTATAGCAAACTGCAACCTAACAGCATATAAACAAAATGCAGGCTAACACCTGAGAGTAGTAGCAAGTAGCTGAATCTCAGCTAATCATAAGCCAATAACAGCCTGCCAACTAATCAGACCATGCCCAAATAAGGCAAATACCAAGCTGTAACCAATCAAGCTGTCTCTGTGCATTATTTCCTTTTTCTGTCTATAAATATTGCCTGCCACGTTGCTCCACATTGTTGGGTAAAGCTCTCTGAACCTCCTGGAAATTCTCATCTCCACGATTTCTTAATGTTGGTGAGCCTCAGGGTTCAGTCCTGGTTCTGAATACTGTCCAATTCATGAATCATTGCTCAAATAAACTCTGCTAAATTTAATTTGTCCAGAGATTTTCTTTTAACAATGCACTCTCTCTGCTCCAGCCAAGCTGATATATTAGCATGATCTTCATGAACTCTTCCCCAACCTTAACAGCCTTCAGTGACTGCACTCATCACAGCTCCATCACTTAATTATATCAATCCTTAATGTATGTGCATATATTAATTTCTGGGGCTTTCAAGGTTGAGGGCCATATCCTAACTCTTTATGTCACACTATTCTTTACAGTGTGTTGTTCACATAGCAGATGATTCATATTTGTAATTGAAATGAGAATGTATTCTTTTTTTCTGGAACTGCCTTCTGTATCTTTTTTATTTGAGGCATGTTAATTCAGAGCAAAGACTTTCCGAACCAATACGTGATAGTTGTAGAACAAGAGGCAGCCACCTTGTTATGCAGAAGAGTCAGCTAAGTAATTTCTCTACCCAGAAAATTCACCACTTTCATATATACGAAGGAGATCAAGTGTAAATTTGCTCTGTGAAACACAATTATGGGCTGGGTATGGTGGCTCACGCCTATAATCCCAGCACTTTGGGAGGCCGAGGCAGGTGGATCATGAGGTCAAGAGATCGAGACCATCCTGGCCAACTTGGTGAAACCCCATCACTACTAAAAATACAAAAATTAGCTGGGCGTGGTGGCACGCACCTGTGGTCCCAGCTACACAGGAGGCTGAGGCGAAAGAATCGCTTGAACCAAGGAGGCAGAGGTTTCAGTGAGCCGAGATTGCGCCACTGCACTCCAGCCTGGCGACAGAACAAGACTCCGTCTCAAACACACACACACACACACACACACACACACACACAATTATGACAGATCCAGTTCACATCACCAGCATTACATAATGGTCACATGGTCATGGAGGTGGTGATGGTGGTGGTGGTGGTGATGGCAGACCATTTGGATACCTAGGAGATAATCCTCAAAATCCTCATCTCCATAATTTCTTAATGTTGGAAGTTCTCAGAGTTCAGTCTTTGATATGATTCTTTTCTCTATACTTACTCCCTTAGTGACTTCATTCAATTTCACAGCTTTATATTCTGTCTAAAAACTGATGATGTCCAGATTTATGTCTCTAGCCCAGATCTTGCCCCTGAACTCTACACCACATTTCCACTTGGAAATCTAATAAACATCTTAAATTTGACATGCCCGAAACTGTGCTCCTGATCTTCCACCACCACTTTCACCTCCAAACAAAATAATGAAAAATTAAAAACCTGGCCCACTAACAATCTTTCCAATCTCAGTTACAATAGTTCCTTCCTTCCAGTTGTTCTGGCTACAATCTGGGAGTCATTCTTCCTTTTAACTCTACCTTCAGAATATGTTAGGTATCATTACATCTGGCCTCATTACTCCATGTTAGCTCCATGGTTCAAGTGTGGATTATTGCAGTAGCCTTGTAACTAGTCTCTCTGCTTCCACTTTCAGCTCCTTATAGACTAATCTCAATACAGAAGTCAAATTGATACTTTGAAAACATAAATTAGATCAATGTGACTCCTCCAGTGTCCTTTACTTTCACTTAGCAAACTTCAAAACCTACAATGGCCTACAGACACTACATGATCTCCCTGTTCCTCTCTTCTCTGACTTTGTCCCCTATTACCCGTCCCCTCATTCATTCCACTTTAGCATATATGTTTCTTGTTGTGTTTTGAACACACTGGGAATGGGAATGCTCTTGAGGCATTGATTTTTCCCTTGCTAATCCCTCGGTCTGCAGTACACTTTCTCCAGATGTCCATGTAACTCATTCCTATACCTCTTTAAAGTTTTCGCTTAAATGTTAACTTCTCAATGGAACCTACCCTGACTACCCTATTTGAAAAGGTAAATGCCCAATCCCACAGCCCTCTTTGTCTCTCCTCTTCCACTGATTTATTTTTCTCCATAACTCTCTACATAATTCATGTATTTGTTTTATCGTTTACTTTCTTCCCCTAGAACGTAAATTCAAATGAAGACAGTGATATATCCATTTTATTCTTGTGCCTATGAAAGAACCAGGCACCTTATAGGCATTCAAAAAATAACTTGCAAGAATTAATTAACAAATGGCTGAGTAATTCATTAATTAGGCCATAATATAGTCTTAAGTAAGTCATAATACAGTCTTCACTCACTGTAACATAAAGGAACAGCAACATTAGGAAGTTATTCATAACTCCACCAAATATATAACATCTTGACCCTGGGTACATCATTGAACGTCTCTGACCCCTGGTGTCCTCATCTGTAAATTAGACATAATAGTCCTTCCTCATTCTATATCAAAAGGCTGTTTTGAGGGTAAAGTAAGATAGTGCCTATGAAAACGGTATAAACCTTAGGTGAGATTCTAGCTTTAACAATGTCAAACAAGTAATTTTAATAATAAAATTCAAGGATAAGTCAACTCAATTTCTGAATTTCTTTAGTGAACTTATTGTCTGTTAGACTTATTTAGCATTTTATCACTTAATAGTCTATAAAATTTCCATTAATTTCATTTATGTTTACTCATTCAACTTTTCATACTTGTCCATTAAATGAAGATTTATTACTACCTTTATTGTCTTATTATAGTAGTAGTAAAATTTCTGAAGGACAAATTTTATGATATATATTTTTATATTTCTCTTTTATATATGTTCTCATACACATTTGATTGTTACATTTTTATCAAATGAACTTACTAAACAGATTCCTAGAAAGGTGAGCTGTGAAGATAGCTCATAAATACTGGCTTGCAGAACTCAGGTCCTACTGACTTAGACTTGCGATATACAGCAACATATAGTTAACATTATAATATTACATAATTAGATTATAATTATATCATATAATGGAAATAGAATATCAAACTGGTTGTAATCTTAGATATTATTTTATCTTGCCTTGAAGCAACACCCTGTTCAAACCATCGTAAGACTAGTAAAAAACATAATGAAAGGTCATCATGTTTTTATAGCCCTGGGCAGACCAAGACATACAGTTACATCAAATTAATTACATATACCAGACTTATTTGATAATTATCTCACTCTAATTCACCCATAATTTTCAGGAGGAAATGCAGGGTTTCGATCTTTATGATCTCTTCTGTCGGTTTTCAGGACAATAGCTTGGCACAACAAATACTCACCCATAAAAATAATAGAAAATTTTACATTATCTTTCATTAAACTTGCTCTTAGCAACACTTCAGAAGCAAGTCTAGGGGAAGCAGCTGCTTCTGTTAGGCCAAACTATCCAGGTTGGGAATGGCTGGCAGGGGTGGGCAGAGACTGGGAGGTGCTAAGGCCACAAGACAGGAAGTTACACCTTCTTATTGATAACATAAAAACACAAATCTGGGGAATGTAGCCTATGAGCTAGGAGCTAAAGCTGAACATCTTCAGAAAATGATGTTCCACACCCTTCTTCAGTAAGGACTAGGGTCTGTTCCACAATTTAAATAGTCTGCATTTCCTGGAATTATCTGCTTATCTGCAAGACTTCCATGTACACCCAAACCTGTGCTCTGTGGGACCCTAGGGACACAGCCATCATCCCTAACCTATTTCTTGGTCCCAAGTTCTATTCACTGTCCCCTGATATAAGCACACAAGTTCTTTTCACTTAACATGTGGTAAAGAAAATTTTTACAGGAAAATTGAGAAGAATAATGAGGATAGACAACATGGGAGGTTACTAAGTTGGCAAACAGCTAAAAGTCACACTCCTGGGGTGAGCTTCTGACTCCTTTTGGAATGGAAGCAGACGCCTGCTAGAATTAAGCACCCCCCCCCCATTATTTTTTTCTGAGGCTGGGACTCACTAAATTGCTTCTATTTCCCTTCCCCAACATTAGAGAAGCCTCTGTGTGACTTGAGCAGGTGTCTTACCCTTTCTCAGCCTCAGTTTTCTTCCCTATAAAATGACAGTGATAACACTACCAGACGCCATGAGGTTGTTGTGAAGATTAAATGTGTTAATACATGTAAATCCTTAGAACAGTGCCTGGCACCTAGCAAAGCCCAATACGTGTTAGCTATCATTATTATTTGTTCTGCCAAGAATCTCTTCCCACCCTAAAGAAAAGTATCGCATCTCTTTGTCACATGTGTGAACGGTGCCTGTTCAAGTATGCCAGGTTTCATGGTATCCAATGTACAGGGCTTCAGCTCCAGCCAGACACAACCCAATATTTCCCTCATCCATCCCATCTGAGCTTATTACTTATATTTTCTCATCAAAGGAAATGGCTAATTAGTAATTGTTCATCCTCCACTGGAAACCTAGGGAACTGGCTACAGATCTTTTCCACACAGTAATAGTTCTGGGAGCTGTCAATGAGGCCATTTCTGCCTTTGGATGAGACAGCCTGACCAATAGTATGCTTCATAACTAAGGAGACCATCATCCTGGTTTCTACAAAGAGTGGAGGAATTTGCATACTAGGTTGAAAATTCTCACTCCAGGACTGTCCACTCTTTGCTTCTCCTGAATTACAAAGAATAAGCAGACCTGTGAGCGGTGCCCCGGGTGCTTTCAGCAACCCTCCCCAGTACAAGATTCCTGAAAAGCCAGGTCAGCTCCACTCTTTCTCTGGACCTTCAGTCACATTATGCTATGATGGATGAGGAGAGTTCTGCATCTGTTTTAAAACATGGATAACAGAGATAATGTAACCCGTCTTTGTGAAAGTAATGAATTTGTTTGTTCAACAAATATTTACAAAGTATTTACCCTGTTCTATGCCTTGAGTTTGTAGAAATGAACAGAACACATATGAGAATCATGCTGTGGCACTTGGAATACAATAAATCAATGCCATAATTAGAAAGTTACTGAATATGTCCGGGCACGGTACCTCACGACTGTAATTCCAGCACTTCGGGAGGCCAAGGCGGGCAGATAATGAGGTCAGGAGATCGAGACCCTCCTGGCCAACATGGTGAATACCATCTCTACTAAGATACAATAAAATAGCCTGTTTTTTTTGTATCTTAGTAGAGATGGAAGGGTGCACCTGTAGTCTCACTCAGGAGGCTGAGGCAGGGGAATAGTTTGAACCCAGGAGTCGGAGGTTGCAGTGAGCTGAGATTGCACCACTGCACTCCAGCCTGGCGACAGAGCAAGACTCCATCTCAAAAAAAAAAAAAAAAAAAGAGAAAAAGAAAAAGAAAAAGAAAGTTACTGGATTATGTGATTCAACCCCTATTTCCAGACCCTATTCCTTCTACAGGGAATATTGAATAAACCCTTACTAGGTCCTAGAGTCTCCTACACAGCCAACATCTCTCCCTTCTTCCTTCTTCCCTATCTTGTTTTCTACTTTCTTCCTTCCTTCCACCTTCCCTCCTTGACTTTCCTCCTCAGTACTGTTAATTACTCTACTTCTATCTTAGTAACACCACTTAATAATTTGCTCCTCCATCTACTTTCTTTCTAGTCAGTTCTAAATGAGTCAGTCTTTCTTAGCTCTAGTGTATATAACTGAGCTGATGAGCTCTGCCAAGGTAGGTTTTAGATGTCTGGGTGGAGCTGTCCTTAAGCATGGTAGATATGCTGGTCTTCAACAAATACTAATAGGTTACAGCTTATTACATTTAGAAATAGCCATCATTTTGCTTTTCCTTTCAAGGAAGGTAAAATACAGGGACATTTTAGTAGTCAGAAAACATCAAGAAAATCAGAATACGTGTTGGAATAGTATAGTCACCAAAGCCATGGGTTTTGCAGATGGTGAAGACTGATTTTTTGAGTGCTAAGGATTATATAAATTTCGTTTTTCTTTTTTTATTTTGAAACAGAGTTTTGCTATGTCACCCAGGCTGGAGTACAGTGGCATGATCTCGGCTCACTGCAACCTCTGCCTCCCGGGTTCAAGTGATTCTCCTGTCTCAGCCTCCCAAGTAGCTGGGATTACGGGCACCTGCTGCCATCATACCCGACTAATTTTTGTATTTTTAGTAGAGGCAGATTTCACCATGTTGGCCAGTCTCGTCCTGAACTCCTGACTTTAGGTGATCCACCCACCTCGGCCTCCCAAAGTGCTGGGATTACAGGCATGAGCCACCACACCCAGCCTAAATGTCATCTTTCATATAAAATGTCTTAAACTATTTTGGGCTTGGGGCGAGTAAGATACCTACAAGATTATTAAAAATGCCAAGTGCATCCAAAACTACAGGGAAAGGCTCAGCTACACACTAAAAAGAAAAGCATAAGGCTTTTCCCAACCACACCTGCCCTGCCTCAGCAGCACACCTAGGGCCTCCTGCTGCTGTGTAGGTTCATATACTGTGCAGATAGACACAGGCTCACACACACTCACACAGGCAGACACATGTGCACACACTGGCACGCCTTCCAGACTACCTGCTCCCACAGCAGGTCTCCAGCATTTGGGTAGCTGGAAGCTGAGCCTTCGTGAGGCATTCCCAGAATGGCCCTCTGCCAGTGGGCTTGGCTGGGGCAGACAGTGGTCTCTCCATCTGACTGTCATCACATCTTCCACCCATTCTATGTTGGAGTGAGCGAATTAAAGCTTTCCATACTATCTTACAAAGATTGCCTGCCCTTCTTTTGAGACTTTTCTTCTTGGGAACCGAATCTATTCAGTATGCTCACAGGACTCTTGGGAACACATTTACTGCCTTATTACATAAAGGATATGATAAAGAATACAGATGGGCAGCCAGGTGGAGAAATACTATACATAGGAAGAGATTTGGAAGCGATGCAAGCTCAGGAAGTTGGGGTGCACCACCCTCCTGGCTCACAGATGTGAGTTGGAAACTCTCCAAACCTGACACCTTAGGGACTAAAGCTTCTGTCCCGTGGAGTTAGGGTGCACTGCCCTCTTGGCTCACAGATGTGGAGTTGAAAACTCTCCAAACCCCATACTTTAGCGACTTTTACAAAGGCTTCCTTATGTAGGCATGACTGAATATTAACTCAATCTTGAGTCCCTCTTCCTTCCCCAGAGGCTGGGCGCAGGGCTGAAAGTTCTGAGCTTCTAATCACGGCTTGGTGTTTCTGGTGAACATGGAGGAGCCCACGAAGTCTTGCCTCATTAGAACAAAAGATGCTCCCCATCACCCGGGAACTTCCAAGCGACTTAGGAGCTGTGTGTCAGGAACTGAGGTCAAACATCAGTCAAATATGTAATGTTATTATGCCACCTTATATGATAACATAGCAAAAATTGGGGATGAGTAAATGCTGGAATATTGTACATTTGGCAAAAACTTTAGGCTATTTTTTGCAATGTTTTGTGTTTACCAGAATGCATTTTGCAACCAGTGCAATTCCTTGAAGTCAATGAGTATTATCAGGAAATTTAATCTGTATTTTACAAATTAATTTATGTTTTACTTAACAATTACAGTTTAAAGGAGATTTTGATATCAAGGGGTTTATTTCAGTGTCTTTTTACAGGTCTCTTTTAAAACTTACTTTCTCCTGGTAACAGGAAATTGCATGGGCAGCACAGAACTCTAGTATATTAGAATTTGTTTGAAACTCTGAACTGAAGAAATTTCTAAATAGTGTGGCAAAATTAACCATGACACTCTTAACTAAAATGACAATTATTATATAGTTAAACGAAATTTTGGTGATATAGCTAAAATAAACATAACTGGAAAGTCAGTTGACCAGAAATCAATTCTTGGTCTTTGCTCAACCCAATTTTAGTTTCTTACCTCAGCCAAATATTTGGTATTTTATAATAAACCAAGCATAACAACCCTTTCACTCTCCTGCCTAATATAGAAAACATTGTCAAGTGGATGTCTGTGTGGCACGTTGAACTGTTCAGATTAAAAAAGCTACCTTGAAAAACTTAAGACATGTTTGGTATGAGGCAGGAAAGCAGGCCCTGTCAGATCCTGCGAGTGGGAGTAGAAACAGGAACAGACTGTCTGGAAGACAAAGTGTCACCGAATGGCGGAAGCCTTATAATTCTGACTCATAATGCTGCTTCTCCAAATTTATTCTAATAAATAATAGGGGATTGGTAAAATTACGCTATATGGAATATTATGCATCAAACCATTAAAACTGATTTAGTAGACTATATAATAGAAGAAGAAAATGGCATGGAGAAATATTCACGTCAAGTTTTTGAAAGTTATCCAACAGTGGGTATGGCATGATAGCATGTAAATGTACATATAGATATAAATGCTGAGAGAACAAAAATTAGAAAGCCAGATGGATATATAGGGATAGATGTAGATGTAGTTATAGATATAAATGTAGATATAGCCATAGAAATACATATAACTCTAGAACATATGTATGTATGCATGTATATCCATATACAGACAGATTTCAATGGTTTCATGTATAGTATTCCATATCACATATTTTTACATGTAGATATAAATATGATATTAAAATGTTAATAAAAACTTTCTAAGGGATGAGATTTGGGGTGATTTTAACTTTTTTTCCTGATTTCTGTTTTTTTCTGAATAAACATGGATTTTCTTTAATAAACATGTAGGTTTTCTTCAATAAATATTTTGAAGAAATATTTTATAATATAAAAAATCATTTAAGTGATGGGCACTAGGAAAAAAAATAACCTATGTAAACCACTTGCTAGCCTATACTATCCTTACTTTAAAAGAAATAAGCAAATCATTATGCATATTTTTATGTGCTCATACTTTTCAAGGTCAAACTCTACAGATGTCAACTTTTGCCCTTTGAGCTTTATTGCAGGCAGGAGCTGTCTCTTCTGGACCATGCTGCCAGGTGATATGGGAAGTGCATCACAGCCACCATCCCAGGCCACAGCCTCAAAGTTACTCAGTGACAACTGCACCAGCAGCTTTGATCTAGGGCTTCTTGAGGTATAGCTGCATTTTCACACAAATTCTATGTCACTAAGTCACCCATCAGCTGAAATACGATAAGTCATTTCATGGCTGCTTGAATGTGCTCTAAATTCATTTGGGAAATATATTCAGGATTTCAAAGAGGAAAGTAATTCCACACTGAACCTTTATATAGCAAGCAAAATGGGATCCAATTTATTAGCCAAAGCACTAATGGCAGGGTAGCACGAGGAACAGGAAACTTTATGCTGGCATCCAACTCCTTGTTTTATCCATCTGGGACTCCCTTCCCAGTTTAATAACAAAGAAGGAAATGTGGTCACCTCCACCAGGGAATATCACCTTAGAGTCAAATATTTCTGGTATAATATTCCTCTCTGTAGAATGCTGGCTCTTAAGCAAAATGCTTTAAAGAAATAAGTATGGAAATTTTCTTTTTTGGCTTTAGAAGACTGGTGTTCAACCTACAACATGAAGGAAGGCCTTGATGTTGTGCATAAAAAACACGAAGTGAACAATTACTGGTATCTTTCCATTCTTACTTAAGCTACAGTAGAATCTCTTTAGAAAAAGGCACATGGAATAGGCATATAGATATGCTAAAAGGTTCAGTGCAGAGTTCTCACAGGGGAAGATTCTGTTATATTTTTTAAATTTTCTTGAATTTGGTTTGAGGCATGGAAAAATAGTTTGTTTCTTCTTTGTTTTCTGTTTTAAAAGTTAGCTTTCTGGTAACAATAATTCTATCAAATTTCTCTTAAATGAGCTGAAAGAAACACATCATTCAGAGTATTGGGTATATCTCTTCCTAATCTCGAGCCTCAGAAATTAGAGACTCCTTTAAAAAGAAAAAGAAGAAAAAAAGTTGAGCTAATGCAACATATTCCTGAAACATCTAGATTTTGAGCCACCTATTTTTTTTCTCTTCAAACTAATAAAATACGATATATCTTTGTGGTCTAATGTGCTCAACGGGGAAACCCCATTGCTTATAACCTTTCACATGCTCAGTGTCAAACACCCCTTTTCTCTTCATTTCAATATCACAGTTGATTAACTGCTACCTACAGTGTAGACACAAGCTGTTTTTAGGAAGAGGTGCTAAATATACAAAACAGGTTATTATTCAGCAGAGGCTATTTAGAAATATGTAACAAAATTTAATTTACTTGTTTCTCCCACAGGAGGCTATTGTAAACACCATAAAACATATTCACTTACAGTCATAAAAGGGGGATTTATTGTACATATCCTGTTTCCCCTGAGGTCTGGTTATAGTTCCCACAGGTAGACAAAACACAAGAGAATTTTAACTTCCTTTAATAATTGCTCAAATTGACTTTAGCTAATACAGAAGGAAATGGAAATAGGTTTTCAAAAATATGCTTGGACCTGAAAATTTGCTTTTTTTAAAATTTTCTTTTTGCTTGTAGTTATACTGTATCTCTGGATGGTTGGGAATCTCTGGTTTGTATTTCTAAGTTGGTATTTTATCCTTTAGGTTTTTTTAATGGTTAATTTTTGTGCACTTTCTTTTCCTAAGGAAAAAAAAACAGCTACCTTATTAAATTTTGCATAATATATTGGACTAGAGCATCAAAGCTAGATTTCCTAAGCTACATTTTAGATTCTTTTCTCTGCAATGTACACTTAATTTTTAAAAAATAATAAATAGTTTTCCCAAGCACCTCCGTCTAAAGCTAGATTTCCTAAGCTACATTTTAGATTCTTTTCTCAATGTACACTTACTTTTTAAAAAATAAAAATAATAATAAAAGTAGTTTTCCCAAGCACCTCCGTCTAAAGTTACAGCTGTATTTGGTTACTCTTTGGAGAGGAAGGCCGGTTGCCTTTCTTCTTGGCTTCCAAGCTTTCTTTCTGAATCCTTTCCACACATACAACTCTTATTTCAAAGAGAAACCCCACAGGGAGGCTGGAAGACAGGACTGTGAGAGAAGGAAGTTATGTTAATTCCCCAACCCCAAAGACGCTAGTGAGCATTTCAAATAGTTTGGGAGAAAAAAAAAGAAGCTTCCTTCTAGATTGATTAAAATTTGGTTATCACGCAAGTTTTCACAGTTCCACCGTTACATCCCTCCTCCTCCACTGCATCAGTCACTTGCTTAGTCACAGAAAGTGTCACCTCTCAAGGAGCCAAGCAAGGCTGAATGTGACCCCTGTTTCCCCATGGCAGCCTGGGCCCCAAGGTAATTGAAGACATGACAGCTGTTGATTCTGGCTGAGGCACCACAAGGACTTAATGTTTGGGGAAATCAATGTTCCCTCAGTGGCCCACAACCCAACCAAGTAGCTTCTCCAGCCTTGAGGAGTACTTTTCCCTCTCAGACTTGAAACAGTCCAGAAAAAGGGGACAGAAAGCGCTAAGAAACAGTTTTTAAAATAGTTACACATCTGACAATAAACCCACAGACTCCTATCTTTGTTAATTGCAAGTTACTAATAGAAAAATCTTTCAAGAAGAAATGGTATATAGAGATTGAAAGAAATCTTTGAAGAGGAAATACAGTCCCCTGCAAGCATTCACTCTATTGTCAAATGGAAGGGAAAAGATTAAGAATAATTGCACTGCATGATGTGTAAAATATTTGTTGAGTAGCACACATGTATATAAATATAAGACCTAGGCTGAGCGCAGTGGCTCATGCCTGTAATCCCAGCACTTTGGGAAGCCCAGGTGGGCAGATCACTTGCACCCAGGAGCTCAAGACCAGACTAGACAACATGGTCAGACTCCATCTCTACAAATAAAAAATAAAGATAAAAATTAGTTGGCGGTGGCACACGTCTCTAGTAACATACTTGGGAAGCTGAGGTGGAAAGATCACTTGAGCCCAAGAAGTTGAGGCTGCAGTTAGCCAAGACCATGCCATGCACTCCAGCCTAGGTCTTATATTTATATACATGTGTGCTACTCAACAAAGGGGACAGAGAAAGACCCTTTCTCAAAACAAAACAAAACAAAACAAAACAAAACAACAACAACAACAACAAAAGAATAAAGCCACTTCGGGAGGCCGAGGTGGGTGGATCACGAGGTCAAGATATCTAGACCATCCTGGTCAATATGGTGAAATCCCGTCTCTACTAAAAATACAAAAAATTAGCTGGGCATGGTGGCACGTGCCTGTAATCCCAGCTACTCGGAAGGCTGAGGCAGAATTGCCTGAACCCAGGAGGCGGAGGTTGTGGTGAGCCGAGATCGCGCCATTGCACTCCAGCCTGGGTAACAAGAGTGAAACTCTGACTCAAAAAGAAAAAGAAAAAGAATAAAACCATAAAAGTACTAAAAATAACATTGGGATTTTTTTTAATCTTGAAAAACAGGACACAGTCTACATGACTATTTAAAAGTTCTGTATGGTTGAAAAAAGAGACAAATGATAAGTTTAGAAAACATTTGCCAAATATATGACAGGCAAAACCAATTTCATTAATATGTGTAAATTTTTGTTAATATGTGACTTCCTACAAGTCAATAAGCATACAAAAAAGATGTTCAACCTCACTCAGACAATATTTTTCATCCATCAAATTGACAGAGGTTAAAAAATTGAATATCCATTCCCAGACCGTGAGGACACAGTGATCATACATTGCAGGAGGGAGTGTCAACTGGTACACCTGCTATGGAGGGAAATTTGACAATATCATATTTTTAAAACATATGCTCTTTCACCTAAAGAACATGTTTCTGGGACTTTTTTTTTGAGACGGAGTTTCGCTCTTGTTACCCAGGCTGGAGTGCAATGGCACTATCTCGGCTCACCGCAACCTCCGCCTCCTGGGTTCAGGCAATTCTCCTGCCTCAGCCTCCTGAGTAGCTGGGATTACAGACACTTGCCACCGTGCCCAGCTAATTTTTTGTATTTTTAGTAGAGATGGGGTTTCACCATGTTGACCAGGATGGTCTCAATCTCTTGACCTCATGATCCACCCGCCTTGGCCTCCGAAAGTGCTGGGATCACAGGCGTGAGCCACCGCGCCTGGCCATTTCTGGGACTTTTTCAAGCATATACACTTAGCCAAATGCCCAAATACATATATTTAGATGTTCACTACTGTTTTTGTTGTTGTTGTTGGTTTTATTTGAGACAGAGTCTTACTCTGTTGCCCAGGCTGGAGTGCAGTGGCGTGATCTCAGCTCACGGCAACCTCCACCTCCCAGGTTCAACCAATTCTCCTGCCTCAGCCTCCTGAGTAATCGGCTGGGATTACAGGCATGCACCACCACACTCAGTTAATTCTTGTATTTTTAGTAGAGACAGGGTTTCACCATGTTAGTCAGGCTGGTCTCAAACTCCTGACCTTGTGATCTGCCCACCTCAGCCTCCTAAAGTGCTGGGATTACAGGTGTGAGTCAACATGCCTGGCCTGTAATTTTTTTTTTTTTTTAAAGAATGCAATAATCAGACTGTTCAATAGGACACGTAAAGCATTTAGACTATTTCAAGATAATGGTTTATTTTGATACCACCAAAAGGAATGTAGTAGATCTCTGTTTTGATCTGGAAATAGGTTCAGTACACATTATATAAAATTTACCGTTTTAACCATTTTTAAGCATTCGGTTCTGTGGCATTAAGAAGTACATTCATGTTGCTGCACAATCACCATCATCCATTTTCAGCACTTTCTCATCTTCTCCAACTGAAACTCTGTTCCCATCATACACCTACTCTTCGTTTCTCTCTCCTCGCCCCTACCCTTCTACCTTCTATCAATTTGACTACTTTAGGTACCAAATATAAGAGGAATTATAGTGTCTGTTCTTTTGTGGCTGGTTTATTTTACTCAGTGTAATGTCTTCAAGGTTTATCCATGTTGTCTCGTGTGTCAAAATTTATTTTCTTTTTAAGGCTAAATAATATGCCACCGTACATATCTATCTCATTTGTTTATTGATTCATTTGTTGATGGGTGCTTGGATTTACTGCCTTTTCTTGTATGTTGTTGTTTTCTTTGTTTAAATGAACAATCACTTTTAAAGCCAAGGTTTCCTTGAGAAGTTATTTAGGGCACAGGGCACCAAAATACAAATAAGTCAATGATAAGTGAGAATTTTCTGTGCTCCGTTTTAAATGATTCCTAGTTCTCAGAATAGAACAGGGAGCCCAACCCGAGCGGAGGTTCAAAATGAGCTTCTTGGGTAATCCTAAGAAAAACCCTTCCCTGGAGTCCATTCTCAGCCACTGGGTTATATAAGGGCCAAACAGCCTCCTGATCAAAGGCCACAAATTCTGTCACATTTGGTATTCAGACACGTACAACCAAGTCTGTTGGAATGGAGAGGGTGGGCATTCAGTGGAGGCCAAAATAGAAAAGAAAATGATAGGGTCTCAGACAGAAAGTTTTATTCTGAGGAGTTCAACTGCTGAGCCCTAGAGTTAAGGAGCAACAGTGGTTGCTGCAAAGCTGTGGTAGCTGGCTCTTTAACTGGTTCAGACTCTACTATCTTGGTGGCCTGCAGGTGCCCTGGAAACCAAAGGGCTGAGTTCAAACTCAAACAGCTACCTTACTAAACTCCACATCATTTTGGAGTCCAAGTAAATCTGCTGTGGGACAACCTTCGCCACCCCACTCAAGCTAGTTTTTGATTGAGTATGAAAGCCAGCATGATTTGTATTTCTGTATCCAGGCAGATGTACTAAAATTCTTTGAGAGATGAGAGGAAATATTTTTCACAAGCTTGGAGGTCTGAGTACGCATGTGGGGAAAACGGTGATTCTAAATTGGGCATCGATGTTAATGTATCCTCATATGTGCCCACAATACCTGGTGCCTTGGAAACAAGGAAGTTACACTACCTCGCAAAGAAAGTGCTGGTCTCCACTGGACCTGCAAAGGAGAGTCTCAGCTCTAGGAGAGCCTCAAACAATTCAGGATTCAGAACTGAAGCAGGTGATGCTGAGGTCTGCAGCTGTGCTCTGAATTTCTGTGTACATCGAACCAGACAATGAGTGTGAAAGAACAACCCTGAAGTTACCACCCTCACAGTCATGCATCTTCAAACACCTTTTTTCCTAGGCAATTCCTGGCAATATCATCTAATGTCTTCACTCCTCATTTTGAGGGGTAACTGGGCAGACATCAAGAACATTGGCTTGTCAACAACCTACAGAGGTTACTGAGAAGGTGCTTGCTAAGTATTTATACTCAACCTGTATTCATGTCCTGATGGTCCAATGTTATAACCTGGAAATAAAAATAAAATCCTAAGCCCCCATCTGACTGAAAAGACCCTCTCCCAGCCAAGAGGACTTCAGGGAAACTTTAAAAACTAGAGTTCCCGGTCATGACGGGATGGGAGGTTGGGCACATCTCATTTACCCCCTCCCTCACTGCCATTAGGTGTTCTTTCCTAAGGGTTAAACAGAAACCAGCCCCTTAGAAAGACCTGTTGCACCTCTGATTTCAGCCAACCTCATGACCGCCCCTCCCTTTCTGCTCTTTGACAACTGATCAGCATTCCTTCTTGTTATGGGAGTCCACTGACTATGGAGTGGCTCTGGCCAGTCTAGGGAGGATACAGTGAGGGCTTTTATGTCCACTGACCATGAACCACTGGCAAGTGGTTCTTACCAGTCTAGGGAGGATGCAGTGAGTTTTTATGGCCTCTGCTTTATCTTTTGATGTCAGAGGGCTGAAAACTTCACCCTTGAATCATGCTAACACTACCAAGCCTTACATAGTGAGGAATTCAAACACATGGGAAGAGGGTTAATTCACAAGACAGCCTACACTACATGAATAAGACCCAAAGATGGCAATCAGTTCATGACTTTTATATACTGTTATAAACAGACTATGTGAAAAAATTGAAATACAAACTCTCGAACCATGAAAACATAAGTCAATATTATGTGACTTCAAATGTTAAGTTTTTCAGTCATCTATGTACAGCCATCATCATGATTTGGAGCCAGCAAAGTCATCAGTTAGGTTTGCTACATGCTTTTTGTTCTCTCAAGCTGTTTGAGCTTTCATGTTAACACCTACTGTTGCACTGAGAACACAGATTGCCGCTGATGGGAATCATTAAAAAACAAAACAACTTTCAGGAGAAACTTGCCTTTATATATAATTGCCTCAACAAATACAAGATGGTTATGCTTTAAGTTTTTCATAATTTTATTAGAAAGCAGTAACTGTATTTCTGATAGGCCTTTCTGATAGGTCACTTGAGAATGACTTTTGCATTATTCATGTATTTTCTACAATAGACACTTCATGCCTTTTGAATTCTTTTAGTTGGAGTAGAAAATGCAAACAAATTGGCAAATGGACTTAGCCCTTGAAAGCCTATGTCCAGCTGAGTAGTTACGATATCAATCACATCATGAAAAATACCTTTTACCTAAAAAAACTGCTGAAGTTCAGAGGGTTGTAATTTTTTTCTCAGCATAGGACAGACTGAAAAAGAAAATGTAGACTCTCTTAAAATATCTTTGGATGTCGGCAAAAATTTAGGGAGCTTCTTGATATGAGAAAAACATGCTTTTGCCTTTAAGGCAACATGTTGCCCATTACATATTAATAAACTGGCTTCAACAAAGTGTTTTTTACCCATTGCTAAAAATCAATCAACTATAAACAGTCACCACAGTTCTGTTTTTGCCAGTGCCAAAAAGATTTCCAAATCCTTTCAGCTAAAAAGCCAGCAAAGATCAAAGAGTTTTCACATGAGCCCTCTATGTGGCAATGAGATACAAGTGCCATCTTTCAGCACATTGTAACAATCCCGTTGTGCAGTACTCTTTTCCAATGACCTATAAAAATTATATATTCAAGAAAGGTATTTTTCTCAGCAAAAGGGAAAAAGTATGAATTAGGAAAGGTACATTTAACAAGCTCAATGATCTATTATGAAAGTGCACTAGCACAATACTATAGCCAGATCTCAAAACCAAAGATAGAGGAAGGAAGAAATTCAGCTAGCTGAACTTTAGTTAAATGCAATTTATTTTTTTTGCTAATGATAGCATACTAATTTTCCAATGCATTCACCTATCCATTGGGCATGGTTATCACTGAAACTTTTCACTTGAGCCTCTGTTCAGTTTTGACATTACCATGTCGAATAGTCATTATTTGTTTCACTGTCTGCCTCCTTCATTAGATGATAAATTGTGACCCTAGTTTTACAGTCAAGATCAAATATGTAAAGTCTGTCTCCTCCACTATAAGCTCTGTGACGTCAAGGATGATATCTGGTTCGTGTACATGCCAAGCACTTAAGATACTATGTCCTGTGTATTCATTCATTCAACAAATATTTATTGAGGACTATTGTGGCTTGAATATGTCCCCCAAAAGTTCATGTGTTGGAAATTTGGTCCTCAGTGCGGCAATGTTGACAGGTGAGACTTCTGGGAGGTGATTGGTTCACAAGAGCTCTGCCCTCATGAGTGAATTAATCTACCTAATGGATTGATGGGCTATGGAGGGAGTGGGTTAATTGTCACAAAAGTGAATCTGCTATGAAAGTCAGTTTGGCTCTCTCTGGTGAGCCCCATCCCACCCCACACTATGCGATACTCTGCATCACCTCAGGACTGTACAGAGAGATGCCACTAGCAAGAAGGCCCTCACTAGATGAGAACTCCTGACCTTGTACTTCCCAGCATCTAAAATAGTTAAGAAATAATTTTTTTTTCTTTATAAATTACTCATTTTCAGGTATTCAGTTATAGCAAAAGAAAATGAATGAAGACAAGGATCTCCACTCACAGGGCCCTTTTGATTGCAAGAAATATAATTTAGTCAAATTAATCAAAATGAAAAAGAGTCTATTTCCTCATTTTCATGTGCTTCTTTGCTTCTCTATTTGCATCTACCCCATTCTTTTTTCTTGATCAGAACTCTAGAAGGCTCTCTGCCCTCACAGCCTGTGGAAATACAGGAAACTTCGCAATGGCTACACAGCCCATACTCCATGAAACCTTCTGCTTAAGTAGCTACCACAACCTTTGGCCTCTTGGTTCTAACTGAGAGAGAAAGTCTGATAAGAACCCACCTAACTCCCCTTGAATCAGTTTTCCTCCCTCATTTAATCAGTTGTAGCCAGGGAGAAGTCACATATTGTGATCAGAATGTACAGTCACAGAAGGAACTCCCATTAGCAGTATCTCCCCTTAAACAAAGCTATGGGTTGAGCAGGTAATCGTAGATAAGACTAGTTAAACTGTGTTTTTAGTTGCTTTGTTTTGTATTTTATCATTCTGTCCTCAGTAGCTAGCACATAGTGTTTTAAGAACTATATTCATTGAACTAATGTTAGGATATGACATAATATAATATTTCTAACTTTTATAGTTTATGTGGGATGGAGAAGGCAAGTGGAAGGAGATGAGGTTTTGGACTCTGGAAAATATAATACATACTCACTGCCAGGATGAATAGATTTAAAGCTGGCAATTTCTATTTCTTTAACTTTCCCACTCAAGCATTACTTTTTAAATGAAAACTAACTCTTAGTATATCAACCTTTAAAAAACCAATTAAAGTAATTATAAGAGGAAATGGAGATACTGGTATATAATTTATATGAAACCCATTGCCCACTATAACATCTTTGAGGACACTGCATTTTAAAAGTGCCACAATAGCATATTCTCTCCTTTTCTGATTCCCTTTAAAACTTAAGTCACTTAGAATGACATGAGGGGTTCTTATTAACTTGAAGAGTAAAAAGCAAGGGAACAAATTCCTCTCTAATAAATTACCCCAACAGAAAACATGCTGTGCAGTGGAAAAGGCTAATGGCTAGACAGACGCTGCAGAGTTCCATTGGTAGAGATGTGCTTTGTGTAATGCTGGGAGCAAGTAATGACTTTTCCTCTTTGTTCTTGTGGAGGGATGCTTTGGGGGCTCAGAGTAGCATTTACTACCTTTTTCATCCCTTCCCTTTAAAGAAACCAAATTTTGTAAAGAGTGATAAAACCAAGAGCAGATATGATTATTTAAGCTGGGAATCCAACCGTACCAGTTGTCAGAGCATGTTGTGAGCACGTCTACCTGGGTGTTCCTCCTAGGGCTGCAGCTGCTCTCGAGGTCACTTCCTCTCATAAGGAGAGGCAATGAAACTCATTCTGAGGACTCACTTTCTGTACACACTTTTAGGAATTTCTACTTCCAAAGGCACAATGAAGTTAATAAATGAAGCAAAGCAGATTTCTAGAACAGGCCTCACATAGGGTGGCTTGCAGGACTTAGAAGCTTTTCTCTAGATACCACACCTATTTTCCAACTGTAGTATTCTGTATAGAATGCAAATGTTCAGACTTTTTTTGAAAAGGTTGTATGATTCACAGCTGAAGAGAGAATAGTTCAGAGTTGAGTGATCTATCCTTCAAACCAGAGGCATGATACTACTTCACTTGCCAGCAACCCTTGGATCTCTGCAAGGATGTGACAGGAATAGCAGAACTCACTACAGTAGCTATCAGCTGTTCCCTCTAGTTACTTTCTGGGTGCTGTGACCTCCAGCAGCAGAGGCATTCATTCTCCAAGGCTGTTGTGTGAGCATTACTCACAGAACTGTGAGTGATCAGTTCTTTGATCAGCTGCCAAAGACTTGCCAATGCAATCTTGAGACTAGATGAGGAGTTACACTGATAGGATAAAATTTCAAGACTTGCTAATCCTTGTGCATGATGACATGAGATCATCAGACCAGCTTGACTATGGGAGGCATTTCTATAAAGGGGTAAGTTACAGTTAAGTGTCTCACAGCTCCTGTCTTTTCTATGAAGTACTGACTCTAGCTAGGGGTGAGTTACCAGAATAAAATGATCATTTATTTCAGGACAATGACCTGAGTAGTCACTTTGTAATTTCTCTGATGGCCTCTCTGCTCTTGGCATTTCACTTACATTTTTAGATTTGAAAATTATTTTTCTGCTACATGGAATGCCTTTTTGATCTCTTGCCAATGCTCTCACCCTTTTGTCTATTTATACAAGGGGCTCAGATTCTGCATCTTCTCCCCCTGACATCCTAGACAAGTGATTTGTCTCATTGGGAGAAATCTTAGAAACCATGTCTTTGGGGCTGTTTCCTCTCCCTCTCCCCACCCTCCACCTTTTCTCTCTGCCATGTAAGAAGTGCCTTGCTTCCCCTTCTGCCAAAAAAAAAAAAAAAAAAAAAAAGAGAAAGAAAAGAAAGAAACGTGTTTGTTTCACCATGGAGCCGCTGCTTTTACAGGTGTAGGAATCCCCAGCGGCCTGTATCTCTGATGCTTCTCCACAGGAACAAAAAGAAATATAACTGCTTGTTCCCAATATGAAGCTAAGGTCATCTGTACCAATGGAGGTCTGTAGCAACTGTTCAGCCACCAGCCTTTCCAACCTCAAAGTAAGATTCTCATAGCTACACAGGGTAGGGAATATGACTAAACAGTAAGAAAGATGAAATAAACCTAGACCTTGACTTCAAGGCAGTCCCAGAACCAAAGGAGACAAAGATAAATAATAATTACATTATGATTCAGTATGTACTATAATAAAGGCATTTATAGGGTTCAGAAGAAATAGATGGCCTGGTAAGGAAAGGGCAAGTGGCGTTTGAGCTTACTGTTTACAGTATGATCAGGAGTTTGCCAGCCAGAATAAGAGAACATTCCATTCCAGAGATAGGAAACAGCATGTGGAAAAGCACAGAGGCTTCCAACAGCAATTGTCGCAATTATTCTGGATACTGCAGTAACATTTGAAAATACAAGCTTTGGCTGGGCACTGTGGCTCAGTCTGTAATCTCAGCACTTTGGGAGTCCAAGGCAGGTAGATGATGAGGACAGGAGTTCAATATGGTGACACCCTATCTCTACAAAAAATACAAAATTAGCCAGGCATGTTGGCATGCACCTGTAGTCCCAGCTACTTGGGAGGCAGAACTGCTTAAAATGGGAGGTGGAGGTTGCAGTGAGCTGAGACTGAGTCACTGCACTACAGCCTGGGAGACATGGCGAGACATCTCAAAAAAACAAACAGGAAAAGAAAATACAAGCTTTGCATCTTATATATTTTTGTTGTGTATGGTATATACAAATATAGTATAACATATATACAGTATAGTCTTTAAAATATATATATACTGTATATATAACATATACATATATACACAGTATATATATATATCTTAAATTAATTTTATATTTTATTTGTATGTAAATACAGTGTATATATAACAATATACAGTGTATATATAACATATATACACAGTATGTATATATACTGTATATATACAACATGTAAAATATATATAAATATAACATATATATAAAATATGTTATATATACAGTATATTACTGTGTATATATAACATATATACATACATACTGTATATGTTATATATATTTTATATATAATATATTTATATACTATATATACACAATATATAAAAAATATAGTATATACAGTATATATCCAAAAATATACAGTACATATATTAAAAATTATTTTAAGATGTGTTATATATTAAATGTTATATATATATACACAGTATAGAGCAGTCTTAAAATTAATTTTAGCATTATTTTCTGTTAAAGTTACCTGAGAGGGAATATAATCTTTCCCATTTAAGATAAAGACTCAGACCAGAGATGGAGAACAGACTAACACAAAAATGTCACATTTTTATGAATGGAAGTTCTGATACTATAATACTCACAAAAACCATGAAAGACTCTTTGAAGGCAATTTTATAAGTGAAACCAAATAGTCGAATAAGATTAGAGAAACTACCACCATTTACACTGAATGCCTACTTTGTGGCAGCCTCTTCTTTCTCATCATCTCAATCAATTTATATGCACGGTCTTATTTTACTTTAATGCTTATGATAGCCATTAAAGTAGATATTAGTCACATTCCACACTTAGGGAAACAGAGAAGTTAAGTAATTTGCCTATAAGTGACAGAGCTGGGATTCAAACCGCAGATTTGTTTGATGCTGTGGCATTATACTTCAACTCGTATCTACCCCCAAAATCCTACCAGGAACCAGTAGCTATTTATTATTATGATCACTATGACTGCATAAATATAAGATCAGCATATATGTGGCAACACAGCACAGTAGAAGGAACACTAGATGAGCCAAGAATCAAGCAGTTAAGACTTCTAGTCCCCACACATCCCCATATTTGTTAATTTGGTTAAATTACCTAACTCTTGAGTAGGTTGAACCAGATAATCTCTAAGGCTCTGTCCAGCTACAAATGACTAACATACTCCATTATTATAATTATTAATACACAATTCAAGAATCAGCTATTATCCTGAAAATACGTTCATCTTTCATAAAGGCAGATTCATCAATCAATCACATTTAGAGAGCTCTCTGCACTAACTCTAATATTAGACCAAGTGTTGTATGCCTAACAGGGATGAGAACAGGGATCTCACTTCAATAGCTGGGTTACCTTCACAAAATAGTAAAAACCATTTTTGTTGACACAGAAAGTGTGTATGTGTGAGCTTGAGATTTCAAACTAAAACAAATATTTTTAAAATTCACAAATATGTGACATACTATCTACTATACATGTGGGATAAGGCAGACTAGGAAAGAAATTTGATTTACTAGAGATTAACTCAGCAGGATCAGAGAGAAAAAGTAAAGAAGCAAAGAAGCAACTTAGGACCAGGAAGGACAGAAACTGGGCATAGCATCCCCAAGCCCATAGTCATATACCCAGGAAATGCTTTTAGTGCTTCGGGAAAGAACATGATACAGTAGAAAAAATATGAGCTAGAAATCCAATAGCCTTAGATTTTAATCTCAGCACTGTCACTTAATAATTCTGTGACCCTGGGGCAAGGAATTTAACGTTTTATGAGCTGGTTTCCACATTCATTTATAAAAATCGAAAAAACAATCCCTAACAAGTAATTTGGTTGTAGAGACTAAAAGAGTAATGGATATGAAAATGTCTAGTGTCAAGAGTAGCATAATGTAAGCCCTCAGTGTTATTTTTTTGTCCCTCATTGACCCTAAGGAAAAGAAGTCAATATATCAAAGATATCTGCATGTGTATGTTTATTGCAGCACAATTCACAATTGCAAAGATAGGGAGCCAACCTAAGTGCCCACTGGACAATGAGTGGACAAAGAAAGTGTGGTGTATCTACACCCCACAGAATACCATTCAGCCATAAAAAAAAAAAAAAAAAAAAAATGTCTTTTTGCAGCAACTTGGATGAAGCTAGAGGCCATTAGTCTAAGCAAAGCAACTCAGGAACAGAAAATCAAATACCATATGTTCTCACTTATAAGTGGGAGCTAAGCTATGTGTATGCAAAGGCATTCAGAGTGATATCATGGACTTTGGAGACTCAGAACAGGGAGGATGAGAGGGGGTCTAGGGATAACAAAACTAATATTGGGTACAATGCATACTACCTGGGTGACAGGTACACTAAAACCTCAGACTTCACCAATATACAATTCATCCATGCAAACAAAAACCTACTATACCCCAAAAGCTATTCAGTTTTTCTTTTTGAGATGGAATCTCACTTGTCACCCAGGCTGGAGTGCAATGGTGTGATCTTGGCTCACTGCAACCTCTGCCTCTTGGGTTTAACTGATTCTCCTGCCTCAGCCTCCTGAGTAGCTGGGACTAAATTTTTATTAGCCACACCAGGCTAATTTTTTATGTTTAGCAGAGATGGGGTTTCACCATGTTAGCCTGGATGGTCTTGATCTCATGACTTCATGATCCGCCCGCCTTGGCCTCCCAAAGTGCTAGGATTACAGGCGTGAGCCAACACGCCCAGCGGCTGTTCAAAAAAAAATTTTTTTTTTTTTTAAGACAGAGCCTTGCTCTGTCATCCAGGCTGGAGTACAGTGGCGCGATCTTGGCTCACTGCAACCTTCACCTCCAGGGTTCAAGCGATTCTCCTGCCTCAACCTCACAAGTAGCTGGGATTATAGGCATGTGCCACCATGCCTGGCTAATTTGTTTATGTTTAGTAGAGATGGGGTTTCACTACGTTGGTCAGACTGGTCTCAAATTCCTGACCTCGTGATCCGCCCACCTCAGCCTGTGGAAGGTGCTGGGATTACAGGTGTGAGCCATCAAACTGACCTCAAATTTTTTAAAAGTTAATTTAAAAATGCTATTGGATAGAAAAATCCATACTCACATTTGAGAGATCTAAGACACAGGATAATGACAAGAACACAGCTCTGGGACCAGATTTAAATGTTGGCCTCTGCTACTTCCTTGCAGTGTGAGTTTGTACAATCTGCTTTGCCTTTCCTGAACTTCAGTTTCCATATCAGTAAATGGGGGTCATCGTGATATAAGGTTATTGTGAAGACTAAATAAGCAATATTTGTAAGTTTGAATTAGAGAAAACTTGAGTATCTGGCACACAGTGGGCTCTCAATAAACATTAGCTCTCATTATTACTCTAGTCAGTATTTTTGGCTTGACAAAACCACTACTATCAGTCAAGGTCGAATTTTCCCCTCCTTGCCATCCCAAGTTCTGCCAGCTAGCCCTTGCTTTAGATTGCACACAAAGACCCTTGTACATTTTTGCTGAAAGCAAGAATTTAGAATGAACTGACATTCAGCAGCAACCTGGAATGTTGTGCACTACCTGCTCCTCAGCGTCAGCTTCAACTTTTGCAAGATCTAACAGTTAAATGGTTAAATGACTACTTACTTCAACGTGCTTTCTGGCAGCCAGAATCTGTGTGCAATCAATGACCATGTGACTATGTAAGTTATGGTCATACGTAATTACTATAACATTCTGATTATTAATAACTGGGTATTTCCTCTCAAATAAAGATAAGCATTCTATATGTAACTTGGAGTAAAACTCTCCCTATGTTTTATATGTTGAATGCTCTCCATCAGTTCAGTTCAAGGAATGAATACGCCTTCAGAATGCAAATGTTTCTTCTTTTTTAAAAAATTTATTATTATTATTTTTTGAGACAGAGTCTTGCTCTGTCGCCCAGGCTGGAGTACAGTGGCATGATGATCTCAGCTCACTGCAACCTCTGCCTCTTGGGTTCAAGCGATTCTCCTGCCTCAGCCTCCGAGTAGCTGGGATTACAGGCATATGCCACCATGCCTGGCTCATTTTTGTATTTTTAGTAGAGACAGGGTTTCACCACATTGGCCAGGCTGGTCTCAATCTCCTGACCTCGGGTGATCCGCCTGCCTTGGCCTCCCAAATTGCCAGGGTTACAGGAGTGAGCCACCACACCCGGCCTTAATTATTATTTTTATTGAGACTGGCTCTTGCTCCGTCACCTAGGCTGGAGTGCACTGGTACAATCATGGCTCACTGTAGCCTCACACTACACCTCCCTCCCCTCCCCTTGGGCTCAAGTGATCCTGCCACCTCAGCTTCTCAAGTCGCTGAGACTACAGGCATATACAACCACATCTGGTTAATTTTTTCATTTTTGTATTTTTTTGTAGAGATGGGGTTTAGACATATTGCCCAGGCTGATCTCAAACTCCTAGGGTCAAATGATCCCTCCGGCTTGACCTTTCAGTGTTGGGATTACACGTGTGAACCACTGTGTCTGGCTACCAGTACTTCTTACATAATACTTGCTGTAGAGAATCTCTTTCTACTCAGGGGAAGATGCTAAAACTGGTGTTCACACAATTAAAGATGATCTGAAAATAAAAATTCAGAAGCAATACTGTCATCTTGAGAGCCAATTACATCATTCCAGTGCCACATTTCTAGAACTACAATATGAGTCCATGTGGGCTGCTATTACAAAATGCCTTAGTCTGAGTGGCTTATAAAGTTTATAAACAAGAACTGTGAATGATAAATTTGTTTTTATAAAAAAATTTCCTTCACAGAGTTCTGGAGGGTGGAAAGCCAATCAATGTGCTGGCATATTTGGTGTTTGCTTTCTGGTTCATAAATAGTGGCTTCTTGCTTTGTCTTCACATGGTGGTTGGAGCAAGGCAGCTCCCTGGGGCCCCTTTTACAAGGGCATTAATCCTATTCATGAAGGCTCCACTCTCATGACCTAATCACCTCCCAGAGGCCCCACATCCTGTCACACTGATGATCAGATTTCAACATATGAATTTTGTGGCCAGGGAGACACGAACATTAAGAGCATAGCACAAAGGTTAGGGACAATTTCTCAAGTAACAGGGTGATGCAGCAAACACATGCAAAAAAATTATCTGAAATAAAGTAAACAAGGACAACATCATCTTAGGTTTGTTTCTGAAAACATTCAAAACACATCATGGAGTAGTGCACAGTTTTAGTCTGTGAATATGCTTCAGTGAAATTATATCACTGACCACAAAAGCTTCAACTCCGAGAGTTAAAGACATATTTTTAGTCAGTTACTAATGGAGAAAAAACAAATATAATTTGGTTGCAACCTCATGAGTTTCTTCCTGCTCTATGATTTAAAATAACTACTTACTATCTTAAATTAGTAGTTTAATGTGTGTGAGAGCAATTTAGCACCTGATAATTCTGAGAAATTAATGATTTTATACTGCATTAAATTTTATGAAATGAGCTTTAATAAAATTATAGTAATTTAAAAATATGATTTCCTATTTATTCGTGGATTCTATAAGCTTATTTTATGGTGGCAATCTTCAGTTTTGGTTTTGGCCAAATAATTTCAAGCCTTAGCTATTGGCATTTGGTCAGTATGCGTATTTAAGAGTACCATGAATGTAACTCAGCCACATACTACAACTGAGACAAGGCAATCACCAAGGTCACATACCTAGTACAGCCCCATCTCCAGGCCACCCATTTACCAAGTTTGTGGCCCTCATGTAAAAGGTGCCCAAGATGCATCTGCACCAAGACCACCAAGAGAATTGTCCATCTATCTCAATCCTTAAGAGAAAGAAAAAGTATGGGCTGGGGTGAGGGGTATACTTAAAAGAAAAATGAGACATGGGCCTCTGTGGCTAGGATCCTGACTTTGGATTGCTAATTTATCCCATTTTATTTAGGCCAAAATGACACGCTGAATACTTTTATTGGAAAGGAAACATTCCAGAATTAGACATGTTTAATCTGGATGGTCAAGGACAGCAATGTGTATGGAAAGTTTGGTTCATGCAAAAATGAATAAAATTTTAATATATTTAAAGTTACTTTCCACTCTAAAAATAATACCAAAGTAGAGTCAATAAATATTATTTAAATTTCCTTCCAGTTCCATGGGACCAAGTAACTAAAAACATAACTTTTCTACTAAAGAATAAGACATTTAAAAATCTCAAGCAAATACTTTTTTTCAACGGCAGAAGGTCATGGCAAATCTGTGGAGAAAGAGGGCATATTGTCTATTTGAAAATTCAGGCTAAGGCCTTGAAATGAAATGATGGTTCATGATGTCATTTCAAGTGACTATAAAGAAATGAAAGACAGATGTAAGGAGTTACTACTTTAAGGATTATTCACAAAAGCCTTGGGAATAATACACTGAAGTCTCAGAAAAGCAACTCGTTATAATAAAATGTGCATGATCATGTACTAAATTAATCAGTAAGTTACAGTTCACTACGTTACAGAATTTGGGTTTCATTTAGAAGGCCTGATGGTGTACAACAGGCTTTTTACCATTTTCACATTAATGCAAGAGCCTATCAGTGAATTCATGTTCATTTCCTTTATTAACTAACCTACATTAGATTTGATTTGTGAACTCTGGCTATATAAGCAAAGAAGAAAGCAAGCAAGCAAGTGATCAGAAAAGAAAAAGAGCTAGCTAGCCCATGAGGCTCCTAGAGGGACCTTGAGTACTCCTCGTGACAGAGACACAGAAGATACACTTCTAACTTTTCAAACATGCCAAGTTGTGCTTGCCTTCTAAGTCTTTGCCTTTACCATTCTGCCCCTCAGCCCACTTGTGGTTCCTTCTAATCCTTCATGTACCAGAGCAAATGTTTTCTCCTACACAGATGACACTTTCTAAAGTAGTTTCTCTACTGCTTCCCCAACTGCTTCCCAGCATATCATCCTGTATACTTTCCTGTCACCATCAGAAGTTTGCTCATTTATTGTATACCATCATTAATATCCAAGCTCAACTATAAAAGGGGTACCATTTTACTCACCATTAAATCCAGGCATCTAAAAATACTTGCTTAAATAAATGAATGAAAAAGCAGTAGAAAGCAAGTAATTTTATGTCTGAGAAATCATTCTAAAAAATAATAACAGGTCAAGTTTACAAAAATATAGATATACATTTATAATAATATAAATAAATTGTCTAAATATCTATCCAATCTAACCAAGTATTTTCTTTTTCTTTTGAGACAGTCTCATTCTGTCACCCAGGCTGGAGTGCAGTGGTGCGATTTTAGCTCACGGAAACCTCGTCCTCCCTGGTTCAAGCAATTCTCCCACCTCAGCCTCCCATGTACCTGGGATAATAGGTGTGTACCACCATACCTGGGTAATTTTTGTATTTTTAGTAGTGATGGCATTTTGCCATGTTGGCCAAGCTGGTCTCAAACACCTGACCTCAAGTCATCCATCCTCCTCGTTCTCCCATAGTGCTGAAATTACAGGCATGTGCCGCCACACCTGGCCATGAAACTGTTAAATTAGTTATGGTATCTATAGAGGTATTAAAAAGGATATCAAAGACATTTCTTCTACTATTGAGTGAAATAAGCAGATTACAGGCCAGTATGTAAAGTATGATTAAATGAATGTAGAGAAAACAACAAAAATAACATGTTGTTATGTAAGTTTAGAAGAAAATAAAGATGAAAACAAACAAGATTTAAAAAATATTTTTGCTGTATGAGAAAAAATTTGGACAAGAACTTCAGGTGACTATGAAGGAGTCATTTTTTTCTTGGCCTAGCAGTGGTAGAGAATGCCTTATTTTCATCCTTATGCCTTTCACATACGATTCCAAAGTTTACATATGCAAATGCTTACTTTACCTCTTAAGACATTATTGCCAACAAAGTTATTTCCCCTCTAAGATTGTAATATTTCAAAACAAACGGCATTAAATCTTAGTTCTGACTGTTCACTGTGTAAATCAGACTATTTCAGGTCTGAACTATGCCATTCTAAAATTTCCCTTTAAAAAAATCTTTATGAAATCACTATAATTTTTCAACAGATAGTGATAACTACTGTCTACTTTAAATACAGACTGGGCAAATCATACACAAAATAGCAGTATGATAATCTTCTAGTACTTCAATTTCATTCTAGTCTCTATATTTGAACAAGGAAAAATATTATAACTGAGTTCACAGCAGATTTCTTTTTTTCTTAACACAAGTTACCAGCATATATATAAGATGCTGTGAACAACAGAAGCTCTTTATGATATTCGGATACAAAGCTGTTGAGAAACAGTCTCAACAATGCTAACCAAAGAGCAAAACATCTGGTTAGTTTTCAAACTAAATGAGCTGCTTTACCCTCCATGCCAACCATTAAGCAATAGGCCCTTTATGTCCTTCCCATTCATTAATGACTAATGTAGCAGTTCTCAACATTCTCACTAGTCTCATGATCACTCGATTTTTTCACTATTCTTTTAAATAACTCTATCTGGTTATTCAAATGAGCAAGTTGATAGCATACAAGCTTTAAGTTGTTAATTTTTAAGAAGTGTTGTATAATTTTATTTTCTAATTTTGGTATTTTTTCCAATGAAATGTTTTTCAAAACATTTAAACAAATCATGTAATAGCTGACCTTGTATCGACTGCTGTACTAAGACATTCCTAAACCAAAATTTATTTTAAACTAAGTTTAAACAAAAACTTTTGTATTATCAAATGAATGTCCAAGGATTTTAATTAAGGAAATCATTCGAACTATGATACAGTCTAGTGTTTATTTTATGTTATGGCAGGTACACTTGAATTTCAAAAATTTAAAACATATATAAAAAGTGGTTAGGAACTAACATTTGTATCAACAGTTGATAAATGTCTAAGATTGTTTATTATACAGCAGGGTACAATGGTAGTGCTAATGCCAACAGGGCACCATGGAAGTTAGTCTAAAAATCATCGCTAAGCTTTATACAAGCAACAACATATGCTGCTGTTTTTAGAATTTTGGGAAATGATCTGCTTCTAATTCTAAGCAGTCCTTTAATATTTTTAAATGTTATACAGTGTTATAGTATTTAGTTTGGCAAATGTTTCAAAATAAAGTAGAAATGTATTCCTAACATCACGGAAATGCACATCCAATTTTGTTTTCAATAAGAACCATAGGTACAGATCAGAACTCTTCCCTATATGAAATAATTTATACACAGATGAATGCTATAATATCACTATCTAAAATAATCACTAAATACAATTTTTTTCAGAAATAAACAAGCAAAGATTTTTTTCATTATCAAATATCAAAAACATGTAGATAATGTATGTTTTTCAAATAAATGATACTCTAAAATTATATGAATAATCTCAGTGAATTCAGTGAATGTGCAACCTAAATCAACCAAGTATACTGTAGTACAACCATATTAAGAAACCAATGATCAGAAAATACAACCGTATGAAAGAAATTTATAATCCACAAACATTTTCAGGCCTTAAGGTAAAATAGTTCCACAGTCTACAGGTAAAACCAAGGCAATAAAAATGCGTGCTTGTCTTGAATAAGTAGATATTTTATGCAGAAGATGTAACACTTTGTTTGTAGACAGCATGGTATGCATTTCTCAGCAAGACATAAGGAAAACAAGACTCCAAAAGATCCATTGTAAGAAATGGGGATTCTTGTACAATCTGAAAAATTCAAAAAATGCATCAAAACTCAAATTATTTATAATAGAAACAGTTCTTGACAACCAGTAAGGCATAATATCTATACTGTTCTTATTAGAAATAGACATTATTATTTCCTTTTTACTTAATCTAAAATGTAAATATGCCACAGTGAATGTATAACAAAATGTTTACAAAGTACTACTTCTCAATTAAATTATTATTATTATTGTTATTTTTGAGATGGAGTTTCACTCTTGTTGCCCAGGCCGGAGTGCAATGGCACGAACTCGACTCACTGCAATCTCTGCTTCCCAGGTTCAAGGATTCTGCCTAAGCCTTCCAAGTAGCTGGGATTACAGGCATGAGCCACCACACCCAACTAGTTTTGTATTTTTAGTAGAGACGGGATTTCTCTGTGTTTGGTCAGGCTGGTCTCGAACTACCGACCTCAGGTGATCTGCCTGCCTTGGCCTCCGAAAGTGCTGGGATCACAGGCATGAGCCACCGTGCCCAGCTAAAATAAATTATTTAATCAACAAGAATATACTGAGCACTTTGGTTTTCCTCACTGATATACTAGAAATAAAAGACAACAAAAATATTTAAAATATGGTCCATGCTATCAATTCTAACTGGCAATCCAAGACTAAGCTAGGAAGCAAAACCAAATGTAAGACCAACTATAATTACATGGAAAGCTGCAAATTCTAGAGGAATTCAAAATGGAAGACAGATTAATGTAGGCCAAATTAATCAGGAATGATTTGGAAAAAGATCTGAGCTGTGGGGTGTGCTGAGTCATTAGGATAAATCCAATTTCTGCAGATAAGGAAAATGACTCTGAGTGGGGAAAGAGCCACGTGGTAGAAACAAGCAGAGCTGGTTCACAATTACTGCAGAGAGGGAAATGACTAGGCACAGAGAATTATAGAAAATTACACAAAATGGGCAGATGGGTAGAATAGAGTTCAGAACGTAGAAAAATCAGAGAATTAGAAGAGAGCTGAAACCATTACACTAGAAAAATATAAGGCCTAAGTGTTTTCCAACAGGTGGAAAAACTGTTTATAAAAGAATACTCTTAGTTAATGCTAACCTTTGATTTTGTTATTTTCTGATATTACCAAAACGATAAAATATGAGTGATGTCAGTCTTCTCTGCAAATTTTTGAAAGGTATGGTTTATGTGAAGTGAATAAAAGATATCAAAAAAGTATTCAACAACTAAAATGCTAAGAAAAGATTCTCAGGAAAGACTGGAACTATTTTATTGTTAGTAAAAATCAAAATGAGACTTACCATATCTAGCAGTAAATAAACTGACTCTCTATTTCTTGTTGTAGTTTTATCTGTCTCCTGGCCAATTTTCAGTAGACTGGAGGATGCAAGCTTAAAAGTATACATACACATAAAGTGAGTTTGTTAATAACAGGTTAATTAGTTACTTATTTTTGGTATGCTTCAACTTTCAATACATTTCAATCACTTAGTGCTAGATAAAAAATAATGGGCAATTAAATAAGAAATAAGATGAGCTTAGATACTCTATATTTAAGCAATAATTTAAAGAGCAATTAAGGCACAAAAAGACACTAACACAATAAATGTAATCAAATATTCTTATTGGTCTTTAAAACTGATTTTTTCCAGAACAAGTCTGCTTTTTAAAATGATTCAAATTATTTTCTCTTATCCTATCCCCTATATTTCTTAGTTCCCAAGTAAAAAGACAGTTTCACACTGGATCTGACTTCACAGAAACACTATAAGACATTAAACTCTTGAATGAAGAAATTATTTGCAAATGGAAAGAAACATTTAAAATTTTTAATAGTGTTTTTCTTGAAATAGAAGTTATTTTCCCCTCAAGTTAGTACCATATATGCATTTTTATTTAAAAATTATTTTTTAAAAAAGTGGACAGGATTTGTAACTAAAAAAGAAGTAAATGTTCTAGAGTTCAGTATGCCATGGTCTTTCCTTTAAATAAAGTATGGGAAAGGTTACAGTAATAAAGAAAAGGAAGAACTACTCTGATACAGAAACTAAAAACCATGTTTTATGAGGCTACATTTAGCACTCCTCTCTTTTGATAGGGAGTAGTATTTTTAATGATTAATTTATCAGCCATTAACAGTCTTTCTCCGAAGAAATGGAAATAAGTAAAATATGTCTTTTTTAAGGGAATAGTCTCCCTGTTGACCTCAATTTTCCTTTACTTTTTTTCTCTTTCAAATCTAGGAAAATTTCTAGGGCAGTACAAACATCAGCTTAGAAAGAAAGGTCATATTGCAGAGTTCAGAGACTTCCAAGTCTAAGGCAAATGATAACTGACTGTTCCTCAATTTTAATGCCCTGCCTTCACCTGTTTCTCCCTCTAAAAAAAGAAAATAAATAAATAAATAAATAAAAATAAAAGGAGACTGAAATTTATATACCTTAGAAAATATGAAAACACAATGAGGACACTAGATAAAATGAAAAAATAAAGAGAATTTATTCTTATATCTTGTAGTTCTGATTTTCAGTTTCCTTTATAAAACGTGATCAGTTCTGTAATCTGATTATACCTACCGCCAGAAATTCTTTAAGACGGTCTTCAATGCTTCCTTTGTGAATTGTAAACAAAGCTGCAGCAATCTGGTTGATGGCTTTGGCCAAGCAATGAATGTTGTTGCAATGCCCTGAGAAGATGCAAATAGGGTTGTGCAGACCCCAAAATAGCAAATAATACATAGAAGGCAAATCTTTAACGACTTCACAATCTACATAAATAGTGGCATAATTAAGAGTAGGGTTGGAACATGACCGAACTTGGTCTCCTTTGACTTTCATGAACACTTAAGTTTTTAAAACTAGTGTAGCAAGAGAGCAACAAAAATGATCATGCATATGTTAAAAAGGCAAAAACTTCTGAAAACATCTAAAAGAAATCACACATCAGTTTTACAGTATCTTGGAAACAAAAAAGAAGTGCTTAGCTGCTTTACAACATTTTATCTTTCAATCCTTAAAACAATTCTATGAGTTGGATACTCCCTCACTAACTTCTACACACATTTAGGCACACATGAGCTTACTTACACATATTTCATATATCAGGAAACTGCAGTTTAGGAAAAGGGAAACATACTACCCCAGGTTCTACTGCTAGTTAGTGGCAGAACTTAAAAGTCATATTTCATTACAAAAGAGCACCAATTACTTGAAGAGAGAAGTATCTACTATACCAAAATACATGATTTTTCCATTGCCAAAACACTTTTAAACTATTATTATTACCTTCTATAGCTGGGCTGTACTGAGACATCACATTACTGGCCAGTGTTGGCAGAGAAACTGCCACAAACACCATGAGAAGGCAGGCAATTTTATACTCTTCTTCTGGACTAATGTTTTCTAAAGGACAAAAATTAAAAATAAAATCAAGGTATTTCTTCAAGATTTGATAATCTAAACTAGACAAAACATTTTTATTTTAAGAATGATTGACTTTTTTTAGAAATAGTAAAATATTTTACTAGCGTTCTTAGAATTGGTCAAAATTTGGTTTATAAAAATATAAAGTAGAAACAATTTATGTTACTATTGACTACTATCAATTACTTAGGCATATTTCAAGGAGCTCCGATTATATAGTAAAGTACGATTTCATTTCTCTTAATTGTAAGATTATAGAACAAAAAAAATAGGATAACTGTGATCCTAAAATTTCCTAATTGAAAACTAATGAGAAATTATTTCTTTATGAGAAAGTTCTATTTATAATTTAGAAAACTTATTATCTCATAAATTATTCTGAAAAATCACCAAAAACAATTCTTACTTTTTGAAATAGATATGACTATAATTTGAAATTTACTATTTAAAAGATATAAATATGGAAAGTGGACTGGGTTTCCAATCTCTCTATTTTAGAAGACAGAAGAAACTAGTCATGAATAAAAATACCTAGCATTGTCCTAAAGTTTTCAAGACATAACCCCTTCTTAAACATTTATTGTGATATGCACTCAAATTGTGGGTTATTTAGGCTACTATTCACCATCAGATGTAATTAAGAATTGAATATAAGAAAAAAGCCAAAATACATTTTAAAGATTTGGTTGATTATAAAAAATACAGTTGTAGAAAATCAAGTAATAGTTATAATTATCCATGTGACTGTAACACACAGTACGAATGAGGAAACAAAAAGCATCGTTAAATGAAAAAAAAAAAAGGGGGCATTTTAGTAGTAGAAATAGATGAAATGCTGTCGTTTACTTTGTAGAGAAATCCAGAAATATCTAGAGCCTTCTAAGCACTACATTTTAAAGGGCTGATATTAAAAATTTCTAAATATTTTATATAACACTGTACAAACTTTTGATGATGAATAACTCTAGTCCAATAAAAATAGAATACCCTTTTCTAGATCTCCATTTTTTGCTATCTACTGGACCACATCCTGCATCAGCATACAAATGCTATAATCTCTCTCATCTTAAAAAATCCTTCTCTTACTTTGCTCTTGCCTCCAACTACAATAATTTTATTCCTTTGCTCCCCTTTATAATAAAACTCTTTAAGAGAGTTGTATTCTTACAGTTATCTCCAATTCCTTTTCTCCTATTCTCCCTTAAATACTCATTAATCAGCCTTTTGCCCACAAAATCTCACTGATACTGACCTTCTCAGTACCACCAATTAACTCTACACAGCTTATCATCTCCTTTCTATCTTCCTGAAACTACTCTTTCCAGGTTTTTCTTCTACTTCATTGGTCCTGCCTTCTCAATATCTCTAAATTTCTTTTTTGGTGGTTTTTCCTTTTCTCCCTGAGCTCTTAAATCTTAGAACGGCTCAAGGCTCAGACCTGGATCCTCCTGACTGCTGCATCTGTACACACTAAATGGCTCAGTAATCTCAAGTTCCAGAAGGTGGGATGTTTGTGTTTTATGCACTGATATATTCCAACTACCAGCAATAACAATAACAAATTTAAAAAGCTTAATGCAAAGCAGGCATTTGAATATATGATTAAATATCATATCTATACCTATGATGCCCTGGTAACTTTAAGAGTACTAAATATTTATGAATGCATTTTACCTGATTTTTGTGAAGAAAGAGCTACTACCAACGCAGGATCAATCTCACAAGGTAATCCAGCAGCTGATGATAACTCATATACATTCATTGCAACCTGATAAAAACATACAAATTACAGAGCAGTAAATAGTCTAACAAATTTCTGAGAAAGCTCCCTGTTTATTAGTCTGCCTAGAACACCAGAGAATTTCAGAAACTTGGCTGAAGCAGAAACTACAACATAACTAAATATATTGAACAGCAGATTCAAGGTAGGTTGAATACCATGTGAAGTGTTGCTGGTTCTAACTTCCTACTGGTAGGCCAAACAAAACTTGTATACTTTCCGTGGCACATTTCAGCTGAATCATTCTAAAGTTATCACTTTGCTTGGAAGCATGAATATAAAATATCAAGTCAGAGAAGATAAATACATGAACAAAAGTGAATCAATATTACTAGACCTATGTTTATGTCCATAGTAGTTTAATGAAAAATTACAGTGGTTCAATGTCTAATCATATCATACCTGTAAATGTGGAAAATTACTTATAATAGGTTTTGTATTTAAAAATCTGATAAGGGAATTTCTAATAACTAAAGTAATTTTTCTGTATCATATACAGATATCAAATATTCAAGATATTCTGACTGTTCAATAACCTCAGATAAAAACTATCTACATAACTGGTTACCTCTGATATGGTGACAACAAACCTTAGTATAAAATATGAAGTAAACCAGTATAGCTTAGAAAAAATTAAGAACATGGCAGGGATTAAGTTCTAGTTTAAAATGTTTGTAATCTATTACTTACTTCACACACAAAAATTAATTCAAAATGAATAATAAACCTAAATGTAAAAGCTAAAACTGTAAAATGCTTAGAAGAAAATATAGCACAAATCATTAAGACACTGCATTTAGCAATGGGTTCTTTTAGATTGACACCAAAAGGACAAACAAACAAAAATACTCCCAAAAATAGATAAAAATAGATTTCATTGAAATTAGAAGATATCATCGACCTACAGAATTAGAGAAAAGATTTGCAAAGCATGAATTTGTTAATGGACTTGTATCCAAAGTATATGAAGAATTCACAAATAAAAGACAACCCAATTTAAAATGTCAAAGGCTTTGAATAGACATTTTGCCAAAGAAGATATACAAATAACCAATAAATATATAAAAACATGTTCAGTATCATCTGCCATCGGGAAAATGCAAATCAAAACAATGAGATGCCACTTCACATTCACTAGAATGGCTATAATTAAGAACACAGATAATAACAAGTATTTGTGAGGATGCAGAAAAAGTGAAACCCTCAAACAATGCTGGTAGGAATGCAAAATGACACATCCACTTTGAAAACAATTTAGCAGTTCCTCAAAAGGCTAAACAGACAGTTTTCATATGACCCAGCAATTCTCTCCTGTTATATACTCAATAGAAATAATATACATTCACATAAAAACTTGTACACGGATGCTCACAGTAGCATTGTTATAATAGCTAAGAAGTGAGAACAACCCATATGTCCATCAATTGATGTGAATAAATAAAAGGTGGCATATCCATACAATGAAACATTATTCAACAATCAGTAAAAAAAAAGTACTGACATGCTGTAATATGTATGAATCCTGAAAATACGCTAAGTGAAAGAAGCCAGTGTCAGAGGACTACAAATGATGATTTATTTAAGTGTCCAAAGTAGGCTAACTTAAACAGAAAGTAGATTAGTAGGTTGCCTAGGGCTGGGAATGGGGGACAAGGAGTGGAATGGGGAGTGACTGCTAAGGGGTACAAGGCTTCTTTTTTGGGATGATGAAAATGTTCTAAAATTGACTGTGGTGATGGTTGAACAACTCTGTCACTACACTAAAAACCACTGAATTGTGCATTTTAAATGAGTACGTTTTATGATAGGTGAGCTATAACTCAATAAAGCTGTTGAAAAATATATTTAAAAAAACAGTTAAGTTCTATTGAAAGCATGATTAGGTCAGGTGAAAACTGAATGGCTGCTCAGGATATTAATTAAATTCTCATAATTCTGCACACCAGTGTCCTCTCAAGAACTAAACAGGTTTTGTTTTTTTTAACTATTTATTTCTTTAGTGTTTCCACTTAGGAAATCATTTTGAGCTATCTGTACATGGTTTTCAATCATGAAATCATAAGACAATCCCTGATCTCAAATGTTTATTCTGTGGGAAACACTGTAAGAGAAACAACAGCAACAACAACAAAAAATAAAGTCTTGATCTTCAAGATATATACAATTTAGTATAAATATAAGTAGAAAAATATAACACAAGGCAGAGTATAGTCAACTCCACAATGGATAAACAAGTTCTCTGATAACACTAGGAAAAAAGTTCTTTATCACTGGAAAATCTAGGAATGGTTTTTAGAAAATGGTGATTGAATCAGGTCTTAAAATACACGCAGGATTTCAAAAGGCAGAAAGAGAAAAGGGTGGTATTTTCAAGTAGAATAAATTTGAAGGTAAAACAGACAGCTGTGAGAATGCAACAGAAAGATCTAGTTAGCTCACAGAATACCATATAAAAAGAGGGGCAGAGTAAGAAAAAGGAGACTGGGAGAAGGAAGAAAGAAGTGGTAGAAGATAAATCTCAAAAAGTTTGAGTGGCACCAATTTGAGTTTTGGTGTCGTTTGAAGGAGTTTAGACATTATTTTTTTTTCAGTCAGTGTTTTTCAAGATATGTGAAAAAGAAACATCTAAGAAATAAGCCAACTTAGAAAACACAAATGTGAGTCCTGATATATCACTTACTAGATGCATAATCACTGGTCAATCATTGCTAGAATTACATGAATGGCTGGATTTCGTGGCTCAACAGATTTCAAAATAAAAATTGTAAGCTCACAGAAGGCTACTAACCTGTTGTTTTATATAGATTACTTAAAAACAGAATACTAAAAATCTTTTTAAAATTACAGCCTACAATCACATCCTTTTATAAGAAATGACCTTTTAACATTTATTTTTAAAAATTTATTGAATTTTACTGTATTTAAAACAACACAACTATTATTTTATTGCCTCATCTTTCTTAATTTTCTTTATGACCATGTATAAACAGCTATCCATTTAGGAAAAAAAAAATCTATTTTTAGTCAATTTTGCATTGCTATAGGTGATCAAAGAAGACTGACTTTCAAAATGCCTAGGTAGTATTTTGGTGCTGAGTCCTTTAGATTCAATTACAAAGGCAAGCATGCTAACTAACCTCTATAAAATAGAAACTATACAGTACTTAGGATTTATTATATTTTATGGCGTATGTAATTTAAATATTTCATTTTAGAGACCATAAATGCCAACTATAAATTATATTATTACCTTCATATCAGTTTCTCTTGGAATGTGATCCTTAAAATCTTCAATTGAACTTACAAGAAAAGGAATGTGGTAGGACAAGACCTAGGTAAGATTACAAATAAAAATACAGAATTATTTTTCAATGGCAACCCCTATACTTACAAAATATTACCAACTAATTCTAGTTTTCATAAAAATTATTTTACTTTACCTAATTTTATTTTTCCAAAATTCCAAGATATACGGGAATGAAATACATTCAAAATTATTCAATATTAAAGCAAGTACAGTAAAATGGAAAATATTCTAATGATAATAAAGAGCACTGAAAAAGTACTGCAATAACCATGCAAGTTATTCTCTCCAAGGAGCAGTACTAAAACAAAAACTGAGCTTAAATAATTAATTTCTATGTATGTTATTTTCTCTAATTACTAAAACTGAAATTTTAATTGTATCATTGCCAAATATGAATCTGAATAGTAACTTTCAATTTCTGAGACATTTAAAGGGATTGTTTGGATAAAGAGTATATATTGTAACGGTTTCTTACATCTCTAAGTGCTTCTTGTGCCAATGATCGGAAGGATAAAATTACACCTATTATTGTCATCCTCTTCAAGACACTGTCAACAGCTAAATTCAAAGAAACAGAAGGAAGAGAATAAAAAAGTGTGAACTGGATTCTTTCTTAACCTTGGAAAAAATCTAAATTTATTAAAGTCCTAAAATTCCTATGATAAAAGGCACAATTAACAGCAATTTGATTACAATAATGATTAAAGAGGCAAACATATTGATAGCTAATATTTAAACTGCTTAAATTTTTACGTAGCTATAGTTTACATCAATTGGAGTATACTATGTTCTTTTAAATGGGATAGATGGTTCACAAGTAGTTAACTATATAACCCCATTTCAGAAATAGTAGGGGCATGAAAAAGAGAAGAGAGATTAAGTGAAAAAGAAGGTGATCAGAGTGAACAGGAGTTAAATCCTCAAACGGCCCAGGAACTCAGCAGTGCTAAATTCTTACATTGTTATGAACTTGAATTAAGAAACAAAAATTGCCCGTTGAGAACACAAGCTGTTTTGGTGGGACCAGTTTGTTGAAGCCCATGAACAGATTTGATCACTTACATATTGGTTAGAAAGCATTTTTCTAAAAATTATTAATAGATTTTCAAGGCTGAGCATGGTGGTTCATGTCTAATCCTGGCATTTTAGGAGGCTGAGCCGGGAAGACTGCTTGAACCTAGGAGTTCACAAGCTGCCTGGGCAACATAGCAAGACTCTGTCTCTAAAAAAAAAAAAAAAATCAGTTGGGTGTGGTGGCATGAGCCTGTAGTCCTAGTACTTGGGAGGCTAAGATGGGGGAATCCTTTGAACCCTGGAGTTAGAGGTTGCAGTGAACTATGATCATGCCACTGCACATTGGCCTGGGAAACAGAGCAAGGCCCCATCTCTAAAAAAAAAAAACAACTCCGTTAACAAAGTAGGATTGGAAGGGTCAATATAATGGTTCAATACCTTCACGTTTTGTAAAGCCAAACAAACATTTGTCGAACACCATATACAAAGCATTATACTATGTACTAAAAGAAGAAAAATAAACAGAATATTGATCTAGACCTCAAATAGCAGACAATCTAAATGGGCTGTCATGAAAACTAAGAAATGTAATTCCATTTATGTAAAATAAAAGATATATACACAGTCAAATATTTGTATGTACATAACAAATTTCTGCAAAGAGATGTATACTACAGTAAGTGCTAATTAAAGTTACTAGTTGAGGAGTAGGAGTAGAGAAAAGTGTTTTATTTTTGACTTTCTGCCTTCTGTATAGCTTATTTAAACTTTGACCACAGCATCTTTTATTAAAGCATACAAATAGGCCTAATATAAGCCAAAGGTGAATTAAAATAGTCTTGTTAACAAAATAAGGCACAAATTTATTAACAATTCCATGTGAGCAGGAACTACTCAATCTTTTCATCTACCTGTAGCACTCAGCACAGTGCCTGATACCCAGATAGCCAGCAGATATTCAATTAAACGGTAATTCAAAATGAGACTAGGTTGAGTGGCGGAGGCGGGCAGATCACTTAAAAATTGGAGACCACCAGCCTGGCCAATATGGTGAAATCCCGAATCTACTAAACATACAAGAATAGCTGGGCATGGTGGCACCTGCCTGTAGTCCCAGCTACTTGGGAGGCTGAGGCAAGAGAATCTCTTGAACCCAGGAGGCGGAGGTTTGCATGAGCCAAGACTAAGCCACTGTACTCCAGTCTGGGCGACAGAGTGAGACTCCACCTCAAAAAAAAAGAAAAAAAAAGGGAGACTAGGAAATTGTTACTATTCAGAGAAAGAAATGATGGTGAAAGAAAAGATTTCTCTGAGAAATGTTATTCAAGTTGGGTCTAAAGGAGGATTAAGAAGAAAAAAGCCTTCCAGTCCAGAAAATAAGCAGTGACAAATTCAGAAAAATGACAAAGAACAAAGTGAAGAATCAGAGAAGATTCAGTGTGATATAGTCCTATATTTTCCAAAGTATGGTACCCAAAATTTAATCAAGTTTGCAAAGACTATACCCTACAACCTCTTCTTGAATGTGCACAATGACACATTAAAAGTTCTAAGATACTTCACAATAAGAAATACTGCTCAATGTACTGTTTAATGGATTATTTGCCAAACCATTTGACCACTGGCACTTCCCTTCACCCCACATAACATCCACTAACTTCCCAAGGAACTAACACTAGAACAGAGGCTATGTGGGTCTTGAATCAGGCAAATAGGTAGTGGGGGACAGGCAGAAAAGCAATGCTGGTCAATTATTTCATTAATCCAAATAACAGCTTTTGAATGTCATGCTAAGGAGTTTATACTACATCCTTCAAGCAATGAGGGAGCTGTTCAGGCTTTTCAAAATATAAAGAATTATGTGAAAAGAAATCTGTTTAGAAATGCCTCTTCCCATTTTAAAAATGACCAAAATTTATTATTATTATTATTTATTGCATTTTAGGTTTTGGGGTACATGTGAAGAACATGCAAGATAGTTGCATAGGTACACACGTGGCAGTGTGATTTGCTGTCTTCCTCCCCTTCACCTATATTTGACATTTCTCCCCATGCTATGTCTCCCCAACTCCCTACCCCCCGCTGTCCCTCCCCATTCCCCCCAACAGACCCCACTGTGTAGTGCTCCCCTCCCTGTGTCCATGTATTCTCATTGTTCAACACCCGCCTATGAGTGAGAACATGCAGTATTTCATTTTCTGTTCTTGTGTCAGTTTGCTGAGAATGATGTTCTCCAGGTTCATCCATGTCCCTACAAAGGACACAAACTCATAGTTTTTGATTGCTGCATAATATTCCATGGTATATATGTGCCACATTTTCCCTATCCAGTCTATCATCGATGGGCATTTGAGTTGATTCCAGGTCTTTGCTATTGTAAACAGTGCTGCAATGAACATTCGTGTGCATGTGTCCTTATAGTAGAACGATTTATAATCCTTTGGATATATACCCAGTAATGGATTGCTGGGTCAAATGGAATTTCTATTTCTAGGTCCTTGAGGAATTGCCACACTGTCTTCCATAATGGTTGAACTAATTTACACTCCCACCAGCAGTGTAAAAGTGTTCCTATTTCTCCACATCCTCTCCAGCATCTGTTGTCTCCAGATTTTTTAATGATCGCCATTCTAACTGGCATGAGATGGTTATCTCAATGTAGTTTTGATTTGCATTTCTCTAACGACCAGTGATGGTGAGCATTTTTTCATATGTTTGTTGGCCTCATGCATGTCTTCTTTATAGGATATAAAGTGTCTGTTCATATCCTTTGCCCACTTTTGAATGGGCTTGTTTTTTTCTTGTAAATCTGTTTTAGTTCTTTGTAGATTCTGGATATCAGCCCTTTGTCAGATGGGTAAACCGCAAAAATTTTTTCCCATTCTGTTGGTTGCCGATTCACTCTAATGACTGTTTCTTTTGCTGTGAAGAAGCTGTGGAGTTTGATTAGGTCCAATTTGTCTATTTTGGCTTTTGTTGGCAATGCTTTTCGGAAAAATGACCAAAATTTTTTAAAAAATTTAATGTAGCGTATAGCCAAACAATGTATAGTTTAGGACCAAATGTGACATATCACTTTGTAAACTCTCATCTATACGACACAGCTACTACATATGGAATATGAGGAGTGAAAGAATCAGGATGTCCAAGTTTTCCAGTGTGAGTCACTGGATGGATGTGAGACAGACAACAAAATAGTCAAAAGAGAAAATATCAGTCAGGCACAGTGGCTCACACTGGTAATTCCAGCACTCTGCGGCTGAGGTGGGTGGATCATGAGGTCAGGAGTTCCAGACCGGCTTGGCCAATATGGTGAAACTCCATCTCCACTAAAAATACAAAAATTGGCTGGGCATGGTGGCACACACCTGTTGTCCCAGCTGCTCGGGAGGCTGAGGCAGGAGAATCACTTGAACCCAAGAGGTGGAGGTTGCAGTAAGCCAAGATCGCACCACTGTACTCCAGCCTGGGCGACAAAGCGAGATTCCATCTCAAAAAAAAGAAAATATCAGGTTTTTTCTCCCCAGCTGCGTATATCTGCCATGGAAGAGATAATTCCCATTCCAGAGATGTTGTGAAAAACCTGTGGGTCATATAGTTGAAAATATCTATCAGTGTTTCTAAAGTTTAGTGTAATTCCAAATGACCCAGAGGACTTGTTAAAATACAAGCAACAGCACCACCCAGGAACTTTTTAAGAATGTAGATTATTGGGCTCCACCTCAGCTGCTGAATCAGAACTCTGGGGTATCTGCTTGTCCTGGGTTATACTTTGAGAAGCCCTGGTCAAATTAGTACTTCATATTAAACATCTGTAGATCAATAAAAGAGAGTGAAGGCTGAGGACGAATATTTAAGACTCACTAGTAAGACTGAATAAGGGAAGAGAAAGTTTTGGATCAAATTTTCCCAATAGAATTGCAGAGTAAAAATGGAAGAGTAAGATATCACAAACTGACACTACATAAAAGATGAACCTGCAAAACTGAAGTTGAGAGTAGAGATAAAAGTTTTGGCAACTAAAGAAATAAAGCTTTAATAAAACGGATAAAAGAGATAAACCCTACAGAGAAATAAACAGAATGAGAGTTGAGGAAAAAGCACCAAATCTTGCAAATGAGCAGTCACTAACAAACCATTTCAGAAAGGTTTCAGGAAAGTGGCCATATTACATGTTGGGGTCCGGCACATCTGCCGGGGGGCTACCGACCTGCGGGAGACCCTGAGACCACCAACGTAGATGTCTCATTCAACCTGAGGGAGAGAGCATGTGGAAGTCAAAGAAGATAGAAAAGTGGAGTCTGGAGGTCTACTTGCAGTCAAGCAGCAACTTTATTTTGTGGGTTACAGCTTTTATACCTTTTTTCTTGTTACATTTACTTTAGCTCAGCAGAAAAGGGGGCAAACAGAAAAGGGAACAGAAATCATGTAAAAATAGTTATCAGGGGCCTGTGATAACAGCTCACAAAGCAGTTTTAAGGGGGCTTGTGATAATAGCTTACAAAGCAGTTTAAGAGTTAATATATGTTTTTCAAAGATACACAGTGCAAACAAACAATGGTGCCCTTAAGGTGGCTTGTTAACTATGTTTTCCATCAGGAGGTAGAGCAAAGGCTCAGCTCCTGAGAAAATATGGGCAGGGGTCTCTGCCCCTCTCAGGCACCTCAATTGCAGCAAGCCTATTGCTTACACAGAGACTAAAGGGGATATGAAGCAGTCAGCACAATGTCCTCATAAACCACAGGCCCTTACTCTGCATTCTGTTTTTGCCTCAGTGGCTTGGCCATTTTTACGTCGACTCGACAGCCCTCAAGAGTGGGGGGAGAGCAGATAGGTCCAGCAGCCAAGATGGGGCGAGTCACGCTAACTGTCTCAAGCCCTTGGCGTGAACACTACAATTACAGTATAACAAGAGTGGACAGGTGGGAAGATCAAACAGTGAATACAACCTAGTCACAAACTTTCAAAGACAGATAGGTGGTAAGATGAATAAGAGGCCAATTTAACAACGACTTAAAAAATGTTATTTCACAAGCAGTAGTTGGCTTTCAGGGTGCAGGAGACCTTCTAGGGATCAGGAAAATTGCTTTGTGGGGATGAATGCAGCAAAAAGTCAAAGTATGACAGCCTAAGGGAGAATGCACTAACCAAATTTCATAGTCCATAGTGGATAAAATACATAAAGCCAGGAAGAGGTCATTAGGAAAGCAGGGAGGCACAAAAGTTTCAATGAGCTAGAACAAAAAGTTCAATAGGTGCAAAGGAGTGTGAGAGCTAGGAGTCATGGCTATGATCTAAGAGTTGAATTTCAAAGTTCAAGATTTTTACTGGTGGAATAGTTTCAGGAAATAATAACATCTGAAGTACTGATAAAGTAAAGATCTTTGGAGGCAACTTACAGGTTTATAGAATGAGTTTTCAAAAGAAAAAATTGCTGTAGGTAAACCAGAAATGTTTCTAGTCTGGAATCAGGGAGTCAGTAAAGTAATGAACCTAGTGCCAAGAAATAGAAGTCAGAGAAAGAAAATTATGAAACAGAGACATAACGAGATTTGCTCAAGTCATACAGGAAATCTTAAAAATGATAATAAGGCTGGGCACGGTGGTTCACACCTGTATCTCAGCACTCTGGGAGGTCAAGGTAGGTGGATCACTTGAGGTCAGGAGTTCGAGACCAGCCTGGACAACATGGTGAAACCCTATCTTTACTAAAAACACAAATATTAGATGGGTGTGGTGGTGTGTGCCTGTAGTCCTAGCTACTTGGGAGGCTGATGTAGGAGAATTGTTTAAACCAGGAAGTGGAGGTTGCAGTGAGCTGAGATCACGCCACTGTACTACAGCCTGCGTGCCAGAGCAAGGCTCCGTCCAAAAAATTAAAAACAAAAATAAATGAATAAATTCCAGATTGCCTTCCGATTCAGATCTAATTCAATAAGTCATAATGCTTTATCTTTTTAAAAGAATGTGCTTGTTGACTGTGAAAAACTCCTTCAAAAACATACTGACTTCTGGATATGAACATGGGGAGAAAGAAGCACACAAGAATCAAAAATAAAAGAGAACATTTTGGAAGACAGTTCAATTGCCGAAAAAGTAGTTCTCTCTACTCTCCTAAATAAGTCACTCTCAAGTGAACCGTTTCTTTTTCCAAATTATAGAAAAAAATTTAATAAAATTATATTTAAAGACAAATTTGATATATATGGGTCATTAATATTCAACAATTTAGATTTCTGTTTTGGTCACTTCCAAAATGGCCAAAGAGTTAGTGGCTATGAATCACCACTATTATATACAGCATTCAAGTAAGTTGAATCTTGACAAAAGACTATGAACTTTATTTTGAAAACTTGCAAATTCTGTTTGGAATTTTAACCAATTCCACAAATATGAGAGATAAATAAACAAGGTATTAAACACTGCAGTGGATTATTTGCTTCTAACTAGATGGGACAGTAAAAAGATTGTTAGTAGGAAAGTAAATAGAGTTAAGGCCAATGGGGTGGTCAAATGAGTATTAAAAAATGGAAGAAAACAAGAAAAAAAATAAGAATAAAGAAAAAGGACTAGAAAAATAGATAGTAAACCAATGAACAATAACAAAAGACAAGAGATTTAAAAAGTCATTTCCTATTTATTCATACTCCTTCTCCCTATAATGCTACCAAGTCTTTCATGTTTTTTTTTAAATTTTATGCTTTTAAGTATCATATAATATAAAGTATCATACAAAAAATGGTCTTTTCTTTTCCTTTTGGTGTACAGCTTCAAATTGTTTTCTCTCTCTTTTTTTTTTGAGATGGAGTTTTACTCTTGTTGCCCAGGCTGGAGTGTAATGGTGCAATCTCGGCTGACTGCAACCTCCATCTCCTGAGTTCAAGCAATTCTCCTGCCTCAGCCTCCTGAGTAGCTGGAACTACAAGCATGTGCCACTATACCTGGCTACTGTTTTTTTGTATTTTTAGTAGAGACAGGGTTTCACCATATTGGTCACGCTGGTCTCGAACTCCTGATCTCAAGTGATCTGCCTGCCTTGGCCTCCCAAAGTGCTGGGATTACAGGCCTGAGCCACTGCACCAGTGCCAAATGTTAACATATATAGATATGTGTTCCCATTATATAACACATAGTGGTATGCATTGTATGGGACATATGACAGATTTGTATCACCACTATGGTGAACAGTTTGATCACCCTAAAAATATCCCTCTTTGCTTTCCCTTTATTAGTCCTGTCAACCACTGATCTGTCCTATAAGGTAATATTTAATTTTATGCAAATTCTTATTCAATAAGAAGTAAGTTTTACAGAAAAAAAAAATAGCCTAATAAAGTGATTTTCTAAAGCATTTAAGAGAAAAATGTCAAATATGAAGTATGTTAAATACATGTATGGCTTCAGTTTTCTTCTGGATTATTTTTTATTTAGAAAAATAAACTTGTTTTCTGGCTTTCTCAAATACAAAGAGTATTTCATTTGGGATTTCATTCCTTTTTTAGTGTTGAGAAGGCTTTTAAAGTAATCAAAAAGCATGACTTTAAAATACCTTCATTAAAACTAACAGTTCAAGTAAAAAAAGCAAAGAAAATAACATTAATTAACATTAATTCAAGTATAAGTAAAACAGTTATCTGGCTGAACACACTTTAATAAATATTTAAGATTCACTGTTATTTCACAATATACCTCCCAGAAAGAATCAATGTCAAGAAGACATTAAAATTTTTTTTTAAGTTGTAGGTTCAGGTTTTCATCAATGGAATACTAGCTAGCAACAAAAAGTAACAAACTACTGATCACTTAACAACATGGATGAATCTCAAAAACAAAAACATTATGCTAAGTCAAAGAAGCCAGACATAAATTTAATATATCATGACAAAAATAAGATCAGTGGTTGTCTGGCCTGGGGCCAGAGATGGGGGTAGCAAACCAAATACAGAGAGACAGCAAATAATTTTTCAAAGTGATGGAACTGTTCTGTATCTTGACTGTGGCAATGGTTATATAAATGCATCCATTTGTCAAAATCCATAATATTGTTCACTTAAATGGTACATTTTATTGTATGTAAATTACACTTATAAAATTGATTTTTAGAAAGTTAACAGGCGAAGAAGCTAATTCTTCTAGTCTAAATTAATGTAGATTTACTGTATTAAATTTAAGGAGTTTAAAACCAAATTGATTCTGATAATGTTCATGAAATACTGACAAATAATATACCAGCAGTATGGTTTAGGAAAATTGTGAAACAGATATTCCACACACACACTTACATGATCCTTTGACTGCAAAAATGTTCTAGTTCTCTTTATAAGCTAAAGAGTACTTTTCATAATTTACCACTTGTATTTATGTTACAAATTTTGAGCCAAAATTAAATACTGAGTGTCAAGATCTTCTTATGTTTATAAAAGGTATCATGAATTACCCACATGATAATCTTTTAAAGAGTGCAGCCATCTGGTCTGGTTTGTCAAAGCTGGTCCTCATTTGTGTTAGCACATCAACATTCTCCACCACAAGTTTCTAAAAAAAAAAAAAAAGAAAGATCCTAGGTCAGGCACAGAGCTCTTTGTGTTAACAAGGTAAGAGCATGCTTGGAAATTACAATCTGGCAAGGAGGAAACAAAATTCATGAAATCCAGATGCTCTATGCTATATATTTTTGTTGTTGTTTCAATAAAAGAATCTGAAAATTATTTACATAAGGCTAGTGTTTTCCTTCAGTTTACAAATTCACGAAGGAAGGAGTTCAGGGAAAGCAGCAAAGGTAAGTAGTAGGATAAAGAGTCATCTTATGCTCAGACATTGATCGGCACCAATAATAAAAAGTAGACACTAAAATGGACATAACAACAAATTCCAACTGAAACAAAAGAATTTGCTAAAGTTAAACCTGGCCAAAGTATGCCTGTAAACAATGAGTTTATCACTGGAAACACACAATCGGAGACAGAATAACTTGGTAGGGCATGGTACCACTTGATGGGGATTATACTACAGCAATGTTTCCCAACAAAAATTATAAAATGGAGGTATAAACTATCCACTTCTCTTTCAGGGACCACTGAGAAAAGGGAAGGGAAAAGAAGGAAGAGATATAAATAAGGGAAGGGTGTGAAGGATAACTATTCAATAAAAGTACAACTCATTGAAGAATATTCTCCTTAAAAGAAACACTAAAAAAGTAATTTACTTTAAAAATTATAACTAACACAAATATAATTAATTTCATTTTGTCAGAGATAAGCCTGGACAACAATAAACGGAGTTTCTAAAACAATGGAGAAATGAGTGAGACATTCTGTTCTTTCTTGCACTGTTTGTTACCTGTGCCCTCTGCTTTCATCACTAAGTTCACCACTATCACAGTTCCCAGTTCTTTCATAATATGTTATAATTTAATTTCTGATCTCTTTATTTCTACAAAGTTCTTTTAAATCAGAATTTTCTTTACTTTTGTTCTCTATATTGGTTCTCAGCCCTTCTACACATCACAATCACCTGTGGCGTTCTTTCCAAATACACATATCCAGGCTTCATTCCTGGATATTTCAATTCAGCAGAGCTGGTTGGGAAGGTACAGCAACGATATAAAGTGCCACGGAGGTATTTTACAAATGAAAAGTTGACAACAACTGATTTAAGGGAAAAACTATATAGAAAATTCATGAAATATTTTTTGAAAACATAAGTTTCGTTTAGGTTGCTGGATGATATTACTTCAGATTATTTCTTATTATGCACCTAATCAGAAGTTAAGCTCTAGTCACATTTATTTGCTGAATTTAACTTCTATGGTCTCTGATTAGACTGCTTGCTCTCTCTGGGCCAAGTCAAAACTCTCCCAACCAAAAATTGGATTCAATAAACATGCAAACTCGATTGCCCAAGCCTGACAGTGACCATGCACTTTAAACAGAGCATCACATATAAGTGAATCAACACCATCTAATTTAAAATGCATCTTATTCCATGTGTCACTAAAAGGAACAAAAAAACTACTAAACTATAAGATACATACGATTTCAAAAATATTAATACATGTTTAATAGCAAGTGCAACTATAACCATTTGTTAAGCTCTTATACAAGGTAACTTACAATCACATTTACTACAATCCAAACGAGGGAGGTAATATTCCAATTTTTACAGCTGAGGAAACTAAGGTCAGAGAAGTTGGATAACTTGCCCAAAGTTACAAAGATATTCAATAGTTAATTTGGAATTTGAATTCAGGTATGTCACATTTTAAAATCCATGTTCTTAATCCCCAAAGAAATGGTCCCCCAACTTTAGTGTGCATCAAATTCTCCAGAGGACTGCTTAAAAACATATATTGCTGGCCAGGCTTGGTGGCTCAAGCCTGTAATCCCAGCACTTTGGGAGGCCGAAGCAGGTGGAACACGAGGTCAAGAGATCGAGACCATCCTGGGCAACATGGTGAAACCCCGCCTCTACTAAAAATACAAAAAATTAGCTGGGCATAGTGGTGCGTGCCTGTAATCCCATCTACTCAGGAGGCTGAGGCAGGAGAATTGCCTGAACCCAGGAGGCGGAGTTTGCGGTGAACCGAGATCGCGCTATTGCATTCCAGCCTGGGTAACAAGAGCGAAACTCCATCTCAAAAAAAAAAAACAAACAAAAGCATACATTGCTGAGTCCCAGACCCAAATTTCTGATTTAGCAGGTCTGAGATATAGACCAAAAACTTGCATTTTAAACAAGCTCCAAAGTAATGCTTATTCTGCTGGTCTGAGAAGTAAAATTTGAGAACCATTACCCTAAAGTATTTGCTGGCTTGTTACTCTTTGTGCTCTATGTTTAAACCTATTGATTCATCTCATTGACAAACTGAAAGCTGGCAGTAATAATAGGAATTACCAATGAAATGGCTTATAATAAGTTTAGACAAAGCAAGTGAAACAAAAATGTTTTTAAATTATTGATTTAATTTACTTGGTACTGTGTTAAAAAGAAAGTGTTAAAATTCTCGACAAAGTTCATATATAAATTTCCTACTTCATTTGAAAAAATGTCTTTTAGGATATTATAAAGAACTAGAAGAATTGATCTGTAAAACATCCAAGATTTTTAGTAGAAAAAAAGATGGTTGCTTTCTTCTCTTGAAAGGAATAAACATGTTTCATCATGAATACATGTACATAGTGTTGATTATATCTGACACAATTTATGCACAACCATCAAATATAAAGAAGCCCTACTTTTTAAATTAGCACACAAATTTACTCTACAAAACAAGAAAGTCCTCAGCTAAAATAGTAACTAAAATAATTAAGGTCACCTTTCTGATAAAAAGAAAAAGATACAATCAAATGATACTTAGTTTATATCCGTTTAGATTAAATCTTTTAAAAACAGAAATAGAAGCAAAGAAGTGACCAGGCATGGTGATTCACACCTGTAATCCCAGCACTTTGGGAGCTGAGGTGGGAGGATCGCCTGATGTCAGGAGTTCGAGACCAAACTGGCCAACAAGATGAAACACTGTCTCTACTAAAAACACAAAAATTAGCCAGGCGTAGGTGGCAGGTGTCTCTAATTCCAGCTACTTGGGGGGCAGAGGCAGAAGAATTGCTTGAACCCGGGAAGCGGATGTTGCAGTGAGCTAAGATTGCACCATTGCACTCCAGCCTGGGTGACAAGAGCAAGACTTTGTCTCAAAAAATAAAAAAGCAAAAAAAAAATAATTAGTAGGGCACAGTGGTACATGCCTATATTTCTCAGCTACTCAGGAGGCTGGGCCCAGGAGTTCAAGGCTGCAGTGAACTATGAATATGCAACTGTACTCCAGCCCAGGTGACAGACCTGTCTTCAAAATAAAAAAAAAGAAAAGAAAGAAAGAAAATATAGAATAACCTTTAAAATATTACAATTCCCCCCAAAACACTGTACATACTAATTCCATAAAGACTAAAATGCTATTAGTGGCATCACAATGTTCTGCTGAGGAAGAGTGTGAGCTACAATCTTTCAGGGGGATATTTGGTAATATCAAAATAGTTAACGTTTGTACTCTTTGATCTACTTTTAGAAATGTTTCCTACAAAAATGCTCAAATATGCAGGTGATGTTGCAGAGAAAAAGAAATGTTTACTCACTGCTGATGGGAATGTAAATTAGTCCCGTCACTGTGGAAAGCAGTTTGCAGATTTCTCAAAGAACTTAAAATAGAATTACCACTCAATCCAGCAATACCATTACTGGGTATATACCCAAAGGAATATAAATCGTTCTAACATAAAGATCCATGCATGTGTATGTTCACTGCAGCACTATTCGCAACAACAAAAAAAGACATGAAACAACCTAAATGCCCATCGACAATAGACTTAATAAAGAAAATGTGGTACATAGATACCATGAACTACTATGCAGTCATAAAAAAGAACGAGATCATGTCCTTTGTGGCAACATGGATAGAGCTGGAGGCCATTATCCTAAGGGAATTAGCACAGGAAGAGAAACCAAATACCCTACATTTTCACTAAAAAGTAGGAGCTAAACATCAAGTACATATGGACACAAAGAAGGGAGGAACAGACACCAGGGCTTACTTGAAGGCAGAAGGTGGGAGGAGGGTAAAGGTAAAAAAAAACTACCTATTGGGTACTTATGCTTATTACTTAGGTGACAAAATAATCTGTAAACCAAACCCGTGACATGTAATTTGCCTATGTAACAAACCTGCAAATGCACCCCCTAAAAGTTGGAAAGAAAAAAATGCTCAAGCAAGTATGTAAACTATGTAGAAGTGCTGATTAAACGTAGAGAATTTTAAATATCTCTAAAACTGCTCCTCAGATATCCACTCAAATCAGAGGTGAAAAATAAAGGAATAAACCTACAAAAAAAGAAAAAAGGAAACAGCAGGAAAAAAGAGACCAAATGAGAAAAGTCAACAAATTCCTGGAAGATGGAAACTAGAGCAAAGAATAAGCAGAGGTGAGAAATCTGATTAGCAAGTTCTTATAATAAAGATGCAATGTAGAAGCAAGTTAAATCACACCTCAAGAGGGAGGAAGGAATCAGAAATTGAAGGCGATGGCATAGGAAGGAAGGCCTGAAGCTGAAAACAAGACAATGACTTAATCATGGCAATTATTTGAGGGAATCATCTGAAGCCTAGGATGAAGACACCTTTCTCCAGAGAAGATTTGTGTTAGCTTCTGCTAAGTATGTTGGGGCACTGCTAACCTAAGACCACATTAATCCAGGTCCAAGACTTGAGAAGCCTGAGACAGCACAAGCAGGGCTGCAAATCTTGGAGGGGTGATTCATTTCCAGTTCACCCTTACCCTGAAGGTCTAACCCTTTGGAATGTCTATGTAAAGACGGCTTGGGAGAAATTAAGCAGATTTCCCATGCTTCATTTTGAGAAGGTTCTACTCTAGGTTTTTGACTACTTACACCCTTGCCCCTCAAGGCCACCAGAATTCAGCTTAGTTTTACTTCTGCTTCAGTACATGTGCCCGGGTGAAAAGTGGCTTCCAAAGCTGGGCTGAAGTCTCTAATTTCCCAGGTTGTCCTTGGTGTTAGCCTAGAAATACTTCACTCTTTCTAATTCTTCTTTAAAGAAGATTCTTTTATAGATACATATATATATATATATATATATATATATATAGCTCCAGCTTTTCCTTTTCTTTTTCTTTTTTAGGAAGGGAGGAAGGGAGGAAGGCATGAAGGGAGAAAAGGAGGAAGGGAGGGAGGAAGGAAGGGAGAGAGGGAGGGAGGGAAGGGAAGGAAGGAAATCGAGCAATGAGAGAGACATTGCCGACCTGGATCTAGAGGTCTACAAGTTGATTTCTTTTTTTTCTCTTTTTGAGAGAAGGAAAGAAAACAAAGGAGTGAAGGAGAGGAAGAAAAAGAGGAAGAGAGAAGGGAAGTGTTGTTTTATTCTAAAAAAAATGGGTATTAATAATGGCCAATCAATGTTTCATTTAAACCTATGAGTAGGTGTGATGTGGTATTGACAAGAATGTATATTTTGTATATTTAAAGTGGAGAGCTCTATAAATATTTATTCAGTTTACTTGTTCCGGATCTGAGTTCAAGTCCTTGATATCCTTATTAATTTTCTGTCTCGTTGAGTCTAAGTCTCTTTATAGGTCTTATGTATCTGGGTGTTAGGATCATTAGCTCTTCTTGTTGCATTGATCCTTTTACCACTATACCTTTGTTGCTTTGAGATCTATTTTATCAGATATGAGAATTGCAACTCCTGCTTTTTATTTATTTATTTATTTTTGCTCTCCATTTGGTTGGTAAATCTTTCTCCATCCCTTTGTTTTGAGTCTTTGTGTATCCTTGCAAGTGAAACGGGTCTGGATGTAACATGCTGTTGGGTTTTGGCTGTATCTTTTGATTGGGGGATTTAGTTGATTTAAATTTAGGATTACTGCCATTTGATGTTAACTGGCTGTTTTATCCATTTGTTGATGTAAATTCTTCTTTATGTTGATGCTCTTTACTTTTTGGTATATTTTTAGAAAGGCTAATACTGGTTGTTTCTTTCTATGTGTAATGCTTCTTTCAGAAGCTCTTGTAAAGCAGGCCTGGTGGTAATAAAATCTCTGAGTACTTGCTTGTTCATAAAAGATTTTATTTTTCCTTCAGTTGTGAAGATTAGTTTGGCTGGATATGAAATTCTGGGCTGAAAGTTCTGTTCTTTAAGGATGTTGAATATTGGCCCCCACTCTCTTCTGGCTTGTAGAGTTTCTGCTGAGAGATCTGCTATAAGTCTGATAGGCTTCCCTTTGTAATTGACCTGACCTTTCTCTCTGGCTGCCCTTAGTAATTTCTCCTTCGTTTCAACCCTGGTGAATCTAACGATTATGTGCCTTGGGGTTACTCTTCTTGAGGAATATCTTTGTGGTGTTCTCTGTGATACCTGGAGTTGAATATTGTCCTGCTTTGCTAGGTTAGGAAAATTTTCCTGAATAGTATCCTGAAGAATATTTTCCAGCTTGGATTCATTCTCTCCGTCGCATTCAGGTACACCTATCAAACGTAAATTTGGTCTTTTCACATAGTCCCACATTTCTTGGAGACTTTGCTCATTCCTTTTTATCCTTTTTTATCTAATCTTGTCTTCTCATTTTATTTCATTAAGTTGGACTTCAACCTCTGATATCCTTTCTTCTGCATGAACAATTCGAGTGTTTAAACCTGTGCATACTTCTCAGAGTTCCTGTATTGTATTCTTCAGTTCCATTAATTCACTTATATTCCTTTCTAAGTTGTCTTTTCTCATTAGGATTTCGTCAAACCTTTTTTCAAAGTTCTTAGTTTCTTTACATTGGGCTGCAACATGTTCTTTTAACTCACAGAAGTTTCTTATTATCCATCTTTGGAAGCCTGATTCTGTTAATGGGATGCGCTTGTTCTCAATCAAGTCTTGTTCCCTTGTTGATGAGGAACTGTGATCCTCTTTAGAGGGAGAGGCATTCTGATTTTGAGTATTCTCAGCCTTTTTACACTGGTTTCTTCCCATCATTGTAAATTTATCCAGCTGTCATCTTTGTAATTCCCAACTTTCAAATTAGGTCTCTGAGTGGACGTCCAAGTTGTTAATTCCCAGGGCCGAAATATGAGCAACTCACTGCGCCAGCCAAAACAGCAGTGTTAAGACTGATGGTGCTTTTCTGCCCAGTAATCTCCAGTCTGGCTTCCTTCTTGAGTCTGTAATAGGCGACTCTGCCTTCCCGGAGCTCTAAACCTCGGTCAGAAGGGGAACCAGTCCCGTTTACTCTGCACCAAGAGCTGCCGCACCGAGGTGCCGGCACAACCGCTGCGCTGACCACAAGAATCGTGCTGGCGACCCGTGTGGCTCCTCCAAACCTCGGTCAAAAGGGGAACCAGTCCCATTTACTCTGCACCGAGAGTTGCTGCACCGAGGTGCCGGCAAAACCGCTGCACTGGCCACAAGAGTTGCGCTGGCAACCCGTGTGGCTCCTCCAAACCTTGGTCAGAAGGGGAACCAGTCCCGTTTACTCTGCACCGAGAGCTGCCGCGCCAAGGTGCCAATGAAACCGCTGCGCCAGCCACAAGGTTCGCGCTGGCGACCCATGGAGCTCCTCCACTGGGAATCTTCTGCTCCGTGAGCAACCAAAATTTGTCTGAAAGTGTGGCGTCCTCTCGTTGTCTGAGCTTTCACTGGGAGCTGCAATCCCGAGATGTTAGCGATCGGCCATCTTGGATCATTCCCCGAGCTTTTTAAGTTGTTCTTTGGAAAAAAGGTGGTCTGAATTACCTAGCCTACCAATACTGGAAGCAAAAATCTGGAAGTTCTTCTGTTTCTATCATTTCAAAAATTAGGTTATTCTAAGGAAAGTAATTTTATACGACACTAAAAAAATTAAGAGTCATCACTGGCAGAATGATTACTTTTAGAGATTTATTTCAATGAGACAGACTAGTATACAACACACTGAATTAATCTATATGAAACATCATTATGATCTGTAGGATTTCTTATGTAATAAAATACAAGAATACATATGAAGTATGCCTCAGTACACAGCAGCTGAGAAAACAAAGTTACAAATAAACACCTCTCAAGTTCTTAATAATACACAAGTAGTTGAATACAAAGCAATCTGTACTGCAATCTGGACTACATCTTGAGGTTATTAGGAGAGATCTCAAACCTTATTCTGAAGAACTAAATGATGAGGGCACCATATTAGAAATATAAATATTTCATATGAAGCTTTTTGAAAAACATAATCCTCAAATAAGCCAGAATTTAGTATTTGAGAGGCAAAAAAGTAAAAACAAATACCAAACATAATCATAATTACTATAATATTAAATCATTAATAAAATATGGAAGTTATTATTATAAAGGTAAAATGTAAAGTCAAGTAAGAAAAAAATCACGTAGATTACTAAAAAGCTAACATCAACAGTTTTCAAGAAAAAAATGTTTTAAATATGTTTAACCTTAAGCTTTAAATATCCTTAAGTTTAAGGATATTTAAAAAGTCAACACTGTTTACTGTAGCTCCACATTCCCCTAACTTTAAATTTTAATAATATCTGAGAAAGAGAGAATATAGCCACTCTGAAATATAAGACAGAAATGTTAAAACATAAGCACCTTCCATTTCTTCTCAAGAATGAGAATATATTTGGTAAGATTCACACTCAGAGACGAGGCTAAGATAGTTAAGTTTGTAAAATAATTGTTAAAAGACTAAGATAAAATCTGTAATAAAAAAAAGACCTTAGTATAACGGACAATACCTAACAAAATAAACTTTACTACGAATAATTGCAAAGCATACACTCAGGTCTAAAAATTTCACAAAATATAAGATGTGGAAAGTCATGGTTTAAAGTTAGTATAAGTAAAAAAAAGGAAAAAGAAAATTCATCTGATTAAGAGTTGATTGTGAAAACAGTATGTCATAGCTACCAAATGTGTTTATGCTATCTTAAACTGTATTAGTAAGTACAGTATCTAGAATAGATAAATGTACCCTCACTAATCAGATCTCTATCTGAAGCTCATTCTTAATTCAGGGCACTATTTTCTAAGAGTGACATCAAAAAAAAAAAAAGTTTGTACAAAGGAAGGAGTGACAAAGATGGCAAAGAAACTACATATGAATATATTCCACACAGAGAAGAAAAATATGTTATGTGAAGGATAATCTTGTCAAAGGTAATCTCTGCCTCTTAAGACTGAGGACCAATAAAAAATTACTACTTAGATACTAAATTAACATTAACCAGAGATTGTACAGTAATTGATAAGATGGCCTCATTTTCAAAAAGACCAGATAATATACCTTGAAAAATGCAACATGTGCTCCTTCATCAGACAAGAGTAGGTTAGATGACTACTGAGATCCCTCTCAGTTCTACAGGCAGTATAGCATGGTACTAGCATAATCTCTGGTGCTAGACAGACTGAGTTCAAATTTCGGTTTCACTATTCACTAAAATGTGAGCTTGCACAAGTTATTTAATCTTTCTTGGCTTCCCTTTCCTAATTTATGAAATAAGGAAAACACCTCTTTAAAAAATGTAAAGGAATTAACAACGTAAGTGAAGATCTTAGAAAAGTCCTGGAATAAAGAGTTAAGAAAAGTGGGCCAGGCACAGTGGCTCATGCCTATAATCCCAGTCCTTTGAGAGGCTGAGATGGATGGACCATTTGAGCCCAGGAGTCAGAGAGCAGCTTGGGCAACATGGTGAAACCCTGTCTCTACAAAAAATTAGCTGGATTTGGTGGCACACGCTTGTATTCCCAGCTACTCAGGAGGCTGAGGTGACAGAATCGCTTGAGTCTAGCGGGGCTGAGCTGGCAGTGAGTCATGATCACACCACTGTACTCCAGCCTGGATGACAAAGCAAGACCGTGTCTGTCTCAAACAAATCAACAAAGAAAGCCAGCTATTTTTATTTTTGCATACAACAAATATTTACTAAGTGCCTACTATGTGTTAGGCACTACTCTACAGCAAAGTTTTAAGAGAGTTTAGAACTCTAGTGAAAGTGACATAAACAAATACATGGCATGAGAGGTCAAAATTAAGATACACATACAGCTGAATGAAGAGAATAAAAAGTGCTATCTGCTATTTCTGAAAGTTTGGTCAGGAAGGACATTCTGATATGGTGACATTTGAAAAATACATGAATGTCATGAACAGGCAAGTTATGACCATGTCTCAGGGAAGAGTAGTTTGAGATAACACAACAGCAAACAGGCCAGCCAGGCTGGAGGAGCGAAGGAGGTAACTAAAAGGGGAAGGCCATATCCTTGCAGTACTAAGGAACTGTTCATATAAATGAATTCACAGAGACTCAAAATAGGTTAATTTTTATTACTGCACCATGATACCACAACCAACAAATTAAATAACTAAAAAGAAAAAATAATACAGATAATTCTAGAAGTGCCTACTTATTCAATCTGAAATAAAAAATAGCTGGCTGAAGTAAAAATATGGAGCCATAGTTCTTCTATTATTTCATACTGAAGGAACACAAGAAAAAAAAAAGGAAAACAAAAGTTGGAGTTGAGAAATTTGTTATCTGAGAACAGGAATGAAAAAACATCATGTATTTACAGGAGAATGAGTCTAATAAATAAGAATGATACTGCTTGTAAAGAACCAAGACTAGCATTTCAATGTTTGTATATTTACAACCATATAAAGTTTACAACTTGATAAGTTACAAAATATAAAGTTTTATACAAAAAACTAGCCAGAGTTGGTGACACATGCCTGTAATTCCAGCTACTCAGGAGGCTGAGGTGACAGAAACACTTGGGCCCAGGGGGCTAAGCTGGCAGTGAGTCATGATTAAGTAAAATATAAAGTTTATAACTTTATATTTTAAGGTATCTAAAAGTTGACTTTTACACAATAATCGCAGAACACTTTAAAAATAGCAATGAGAGGATAATAATATGATGAACACCAAAATAAGAGACATTATGCTGAGCACCTAAAAAGCTTGAAATGCATGATCTCATAAAATTCTCTTAAAGTAAAAGCTTTGTTTAAATATTTGCCCGAAATCAAAGCTTGTAAGTGATAGGTCTGAAATTCAGGAAAGCCTAACTCGAAAGCTTGAGTTCTTTTTTTTTTTTTTTTTTTTTTGAGATAGAGTCTCACTCTGTCACATAGGCTTCAGTGCAGAGGTGCGATCTCAGCTTACTGCAATCGCTGCCTCGTGGGTTCAAGTGATTCTCCTGCCTCAGCCTCCTTAGCAGCTGGGATTACAAGCACCCACCACCACATCCGGCTGAGTTTTGTATTTTTAGTAGAGATGGGATTTCACCATGTTGGCCAGGCTGGTCTCAAACTCCTAACCTTAGGCAATCCACCTGCCTTGGCCTCCCAAAGTGCTAAATTACAGGCATGAGCCACTGCACCTGGCTGAAAGCTTGCGTTCTTACCAATGGGAAATATTGCCTTACTTTTTAAAATCTTTGACTATACTAAGCTTCTAGTCACACTGACTCTTGCTATTTACTCAGCAGAATATTATTAAGTTTGTGGGAATTAACTTATTCTACATATTTGCTCAATTTTCAGTAGATCAGATTACCACATTTAGAACTCTTATGTGCTACATCTGAACTGTAAGCTATTTACCAGTACCATATACCATTTTCTTAAGAAACCAAAAATTGGCCAGGCATGGTGGCTCGAGATCCTGTAATCCCAGCACTTTGGGAATCCAAGGTGGGCGGATCACTTGATGTCAGGAGTTCGAGACCAGCCTGGCCAACATGGTGAAACACCATCTCTTCTAAAAATACAAAAATTAGCTGGGTGTGGTGGCGCATGCCAGTAGTCCCAGCTACTTGGAGGCAGAGGCTGCAGTGAGTTGAGATTGTGCCACTGTACTCCAGTCTGGGCAACAGAGTGAGACTCTGTCTCAAAAAAAAAAAAAAAGAGAGAAACTAAAAATTCAAGGCACAAGTAATCACCAAAAAGCTTTCATAAAGAAAATGTTTATTTTAAAACATGACTTCTCTATTCTGCTGGTAAGTTCAAATTCAAATTCTTTCAAAAACTACATAGTTACTATATATACAGATTGATTCCATATAAATCACCTAAGCCCTAGGATATTTCTAAAATGCTAAAAAAAAGGTATTTAAAATACTGTTGCTTCAGTTCCTTTACATCTTTATTGAAACATTAAGCTCTAAAGGCATTTTTCATCCAACTTAGAGGGAATAAGATAATTTAAAAGATTACTTAAGAACAAAAAGCAGTAAGCCTAATAATGTTTGTATTACAATCTATGGAAAGCAAATACATTCAAACTACAAGTGTGAATAAATTTTTAACTTTGGCTGGAATTTTGAACCTGGTATTTCAAAGAAAAAATTCATGATACAATACTATGAAGGCTTGACCACAAGCCAAAAACCCTGAGGTTCAGTCCCCTTTACCAAGTCAATTCACCTCTTTTGGCTTTCTATTTTCTCACCTGCAAAATAGAGAAAACTAAACTAAGATGCCATAAAAAGGCCCTGCTGGCTATTTAATTTCATTTTCCTATTAGTACTTTCATGTTGGATTAAAATAATCAACATTCTAGGCTTGCTGCTCATATTCCTGAAATGTTTTTCAGGAATTGTTTAAAAGCTAAAATTAATAAAGACTATATTACCTTAAGTTCAGCAACTTGTGATGAAATATGCCACATAAGGCTTTCACTTAGAAACTTCATACCATATGGGCCTAGTAGTTCTGATAATGACCTCATTTCTGAAAGAAAATGTACTTAGTTTTATACTTTTGACAGAGCAAATACTTTAAGAAAATGAACATTAACACAATGCAACATCTCATTATAAAAACTAATGTAAAATCCTGAAAAAAGTCTCTGGAATGAAAGAGAGAATATAAAATGCAAAAGTAAGTCTAAGATACAATATGCAGTTATGCATATAATTGAATGGAACAGTCACAACAGAATCAAAAGTCAAAAGAATCAAGACACCAGCAAAAGAATTAAGTTTTCTTTCTTCTCTAAACGGTGGTATAGTATTATTCACCTGATATGTCAGAATACTCCTCCGCATTGAACGTTAATTCATTTTCTGTAGGTAAGTTCACAAATGCTTTCATTGCAGGAAAATACGCTATATGGCCATTGCTGACTTGTCGTAACAAAGTTTCCAAATACCTAAAGAGTAAAGTAAATTTATAACTGGAAGAAACTGCTTAATTCAAAATGTATTATGATATATATTCCTGCATATAATTTTAAGTTGGTTGATAATATGAACGAGTGTTTATTCATAAAAAATTAATTTTCCTAAGTAGTTCATTATAAACTTTCTATTACTATAATTTCTAAATTCATTCCTTACCAATTTGTGTATAGACTTGTAATGGTTGGCTCTCCATGACTGTCTAAATGTTGTGTTTGTTGAAGAAGAACATTATTAAATACTCTCGTAATATCAATCTGCACATAGTTTTCTATTGACTGGAGTACGGTCATATATGCTCTTACACTTGTTAGAAGTTCTGAAGGTTTTGCAATTTCCTGTGTGGCTTGATTATACATAGTCATACCAACAATTGACCTGGGGAGAAGGAACAGGAGAATAAGAAATGCCTCTGACTTTTCCATTCATATAAAATAAACCATTCAACATACTGTCAATCTAATATTAAACAAGCAATAAAATTAACTTTAAAAATAATTTATTACAAAGTTGTAAAATGACTGTCATTAACTTCTCATGAAACAACATAAAAAAAGAATGAAAGCCAGGAATGGTGGCTCATGCCTATAACCCCAGCACTCTGGGAGGCCAAGGTAGGCAGATCACTTGGAAGTCAGGAGTTCGAGACCAGCCTGGGCAACATGGTGAAATCCCATCTCTATTAATTATACAAAAATTATCTGGGTAAAATTAGCCTTTTGATTACAGACATGTGGTACGTTCCTATAATCCCGGCTACTCGAAAGGAGAATTGTTTGAACCAGGCAGGCAGAGGTTGCAGTGAGCTGAGATTGTACCACTGCACTCCAGCCTGGGCAACAGAGCAAGACTTTGTCTCAAAAAAAAAAGAAAAGAAAACTTAAAAACTACAATGAAATGTGAATACAAATGATTAAAAACATTCTAAGAATATCAGAAACAAAAATGATTTAAGTATAAAGAGGGTTTTAAAAATTGCTTTAACATGGTGAGTTGTTTGTAGCAGCAAGGACAATGAACTATTTAGTCTGCAGCTTGAATTTATTTGACAGTTAGGTGCCAGTAATTTTTGAGGCTTTATATAAATTACCTACGATCCTCACATTTAATAAACCTACAATGTACTTATCACTATATTTCCCAGAGGAAAAAAAATAAAGCTCAGGATTCACATAAATTAATAAGGGAAGTGATTATGACTAAGATTTGACCACACAGCTGCCTCACTTAGTGCTGCCTTTCAACAAACTCTATGACAGTCAAACAAAATAAGGCAATAAGCAACTATATTTTCTTTAATCACTCATAGCACATAAAACACAGTTCTGTCTATATCTCAAGAAACTGTATAAGACTAAAAGGAAACACAAATTTTGAAAGTACTTCCCTGAATGATCTTATCCTATACTAGCCACCCCTATTTCACTTTCTTTAAAACTCCCTGAGCATTAGATCTGCAAAGATCTTAGACTTATATTTGTAAAGATGGATCCTTAAAGACAACCAACAAATCCCATCACTAGAAACAGGCCAAGAAGAAGCAACTCAAGACGAAAACTGCTTTTCTAGCGTGTAATCCCTAAATCCTAAGACTGTGCTCAAGTGATTGACAAAAACCAACCCACTAATATCACATGCTGTCTGCCTGGCCAACATGGCGAAACCCCATCTCTACTAAAAATACAAAAATCAGCTGGGCATAGTGACATATGCCTGTAGTCTCAGCTACTCGGGAGGCTGAGGAAGGAGAACTGCTTGAACCCAGGAGGCGAAGGTTGCAGTGAGCCAAGATTACGCCACTGCACTCCAGCCTGGGCGAAAGAACAAAACGTGGTCTCAAAAAAAACCAACTTTCCAAGGTAAAAGTTCCCCTTGCCTTGATCCTAATCACTAAGTAGATGTTTGCTTTAAAAAAAAAAAATTGCTTCTCTGTGGATTAACGAAGCAGACTGTTTACAAGGGAGCCGTAAACTGAACCCCTTCCACTCACCAATCTCCCACCTCTACCCACTTGAGAATAATAAACACCACAAGGCACAATGTCCCTTTGGCCTAAGTTCTAGAGAATTCTGGGTTTTACTGTCAGGATGCCTGACTTACTAAGGAGAACAAAAGACAGTTCATCGCCAGACTCTTCTCAAGTCAACTGATAATTTAACGCTGAACTTAGTGCCAATTTATAAACTGTCATATTATGTTCTCTAATTATTTTAGTTGTATCTCGCCAACTACAGTTCTATCTTTATTCTACTACCTAGAGTACCTTACAAAATGTTAAGCATATTGTGCAAATACAAATACCACCTGTTAAGAACTTTGAAAACCCTTTGGCAAAATTTTGTTTTGTATATTGCTTCAAGGCTTTGAAGAAAAAAAATTGTCAAACATTTTTATTAATAAATATTAATAAATAAGTATGCAACTTTAGAAAAAGGTTAAAGTAATATCTATAAAGTTGAAAGGTGTCTGACTTATCAATGTACTATTTCATATACATACATAAAATATATATTCATATTTAACTTAGAAAATTCTAATTAGAATTGAGACCTCAAGAATCTAGAATTCTATTGGCTTAACAGCAATATGTGAATTCAGAAAACATATAAGGGTTCATCTAGTCCTCAGGTTTTCAAACATTTCACCGTGACTTACTGCAAGACATGCATCTTAACACTGCAAGTCAACACACAAGCATATATGCAACAAAATGCTTCACAAAGCAATATATATACTTAATGCACACAGTGTACTGGTTTTTTTCCCCCCTTTTTTTCATCCTCTTGTCCTTTCTTTCCCTCTCCCTTCTTTCTCTAAACTTTGACTACAACCTTATAAACTGATCTTATGACCCTACTGGGTTGCCACCTGCAAGCTGAAATACATTGATTTTCTCCAATCTTCTCACTTTGTATATAAAGAAGCAATGACTTAAGAGATATTAACTGGCTTGCCTGGTGTTACTAGTTAATACTAATAAGTATAAGAAAACAATCTCGGTATTTTAAGTAATTTTCAGTTCATTATTCTTTGTACTTCCCAGTTCATTATTCTTAACACTAAACCAGTTCTACTAATGCTTTTCCTTATAAAAGAAAACACTGTACAGACATAAACAATTAAATAACAAATTCATTACTGAGTCAAGAAACAAAAACAATTAATATTCTTTCTTACTTGGTAAAGCGTATTTCCAAATGAGAAGTCAAATATTCTCGTGGAGTAAAGGTATGTTCCCAAACCACCATGTTTGGTACATAATTTATAGAGAAGCATAACTCAGAAAGTGCAGTGTGCAATTTATCAAGGCTGAAAAAAATATTAATAAACTGTTAAGTAAAATGTTCAACATGTCATCACAGGCAATACAGAATTAATTTTATAACTATATCAACCTTATTTGGAAATAATACTTGCAGAATTTGATTTTTTAATCTCTGAATTTTTTGAGAAAGTTCAAAATCTTTAAGGGTATAACTAACATAGAAGAGCAATATTCTAAAGATATCATTTATTTCTACCTTTAGGTAGTAATGACTTTACTGACTTAATATATAATAGGTAGAACTTATTCTGCACTCATAAAGGCAACCACTTCCAATTCTTGTAGTACTTTCTGTACTACAAGAGAAGGAAAGTTGTCTATAAAAGGGCAATGGCTTACTCGACTTAGCAAGAAACTAGGAAATTTACTTTAAATAAAAAATATTCACCCAGTTATTATCGACCTATACCTCCCCTCCAAATAATTAAACAAGCAAACAAAGATCCCTGAATGCTACCTGGTCTGTTATTTCTGTTTTATAATAATGACATTGGGTATGTTCTAATATCACAAACGTGCCAAAATAAAATCTCAGTTATCTGATTTTGAATAAATTAAAACTTAGATTGCTTATAATGTACTACACAAAATTTTTTAAACATATAATTGGCCTTCAGTACTTAGTATAAAATGACAAATATCACCTATTACATATATTTTTTTCTAAAGGCCAAAACCTGTTTTTTGAGAGGAAATAAGCAACTAACAAGTTAACTAAGCTCTGAAAGATTTTTTTAAATGGTTGGAAAATGAAGAATATACAATTATTAGCATTTCCTCAGTACTAATGTCATAGAAAAAATGAAATAAATATTTTACCTGGAGAAAAAAGGTATAATATAAGTGGACACTTACTTGGTCACAACCAGCCTGTTTTTCCTCATGCTCTCAACACCTGGTTTCTCCCTTTCAGGTTCCCCTTTCTTACCAGTCTGTTTTTTTGATTTCTTATTCACTGCTTGACTGATAGTTTTGGCACAATGCTTGGGCAGCAACTAAATTTAGAAAAGAATGAAATCTTATATTACACCAATTACTCTGAAAGCATATTAACTACTCAAGCAAATACTAGCTGAATTCAGGCTATGTTGCAAATATCACAACGGTATTAAAGGACAGAAATATAAGTGAGATATAGAGCTTAGTTAGCTAGCTTGGCTAATGCACATAGCTTGGTGGAAAACAGAAACGGATAAATCTTGAGTGAAGAAACACTTCATAGAGGAAATTCACAGAGGCTTATTTAAATTATTATTAAAAAGACAAGTAAAACATACCAGGCAAGCAAGGAATGAAAAAAAACATTTCACTGGAAGGATTAAATGGCCTTTGGAAAAAAAACTATGTAAAGACATGATGGTTCAGAGCTGTAGTGTGAACTACTAGGTGGTGGAGCATAACATGTAAGGTGAAATACAGAGGTTTCAACTATTAGGAAGGGCCTTGAATGTCAAGCCAGAGGTTGGATTGTAAAGTGAAAGCTAAAAGACAGCGACAGTTTGATATTTTCTTTTCTTTTTTTTTCTGAGATGGAGTCTCACTCTTGTTGCCCAGGCTGGAGTGCAATGGCACCATCTTGGCTCACTGCAATCTCTGCCTCCCAGGTTCAAGTGATTCTCCTGCCTCAGTCTCCCGAGCAGCTGGGATTACAGGCGCCTACCTCCACGCCTAGCGAATTTATTTATTTATTTATTTTTGCATTTTTAGTAGAGATGGGGTTTCACCATATTGGCCAGGCTCGTCTTGAACTCCTGACCTCAGGCAATCTGCCTGTCTTGGCCTCCCAAAGTGCTGAATTACAGGCATGAGCCACCGTGCTGGCCATGAGCAGGTATTTTCTAAGGCTAACTCTGACACTGTCAGAACACAACACTCAGAAAAGAAAATTATAACAAGCTGCTAGAAATAGTTCAGACAAGGTATGAAAAAAGATACAAAATAGGCAAATGTAATAAATAAATGTTTAATGAAGAGATTTGAGATAGACTTCCGAGATAAAATTGAAAGGATTCAGTAACTTAGATGTGTGAGAAAAGAGGGAATCAAATATGACACAGAGGTTTCTACCTAACACATTGTTAAGACCACTAATTTAAAAAAAAAAAACAGGGACAAATGAGAAATAATTGATTTCACATGACAGGTAACAAAGTGGGCAATCAAGAAATGAAAACATTTTAGGTAGAAGGAGAGCTTCACTGTGCAGTAGCCACATGTGAAATGTGCCCAGTTCAAATTCAGCTGTTTTGTAAGATAAACACCAGATTTCAAAGATTTAGTATAAAAGCTATCTTTCATTATATTACATGCTGAAATAATATTTTGGGGTATATTAGGTTGAATCAATGTTTTTAAAATTAGCTTCACTTGTTTCTTTTTAAGTTTTGTGTGTGGCTACTACAAAATTATAAATTACATATATGGTTTGCATAGTATTTCTACTGGACAGTACTGGGCCAAAGAAAGTTATTTAGTCATTATACCTAGATGGTAACTAAAGCCATGGGATTGAACTATATTTGGGGAAAAAAGTACATAAGAAAAGTACATAAGACAGCAGTGTGTTGAATATCTATAACTCTCATCACAAGAGACAGAACTACTAGAGCATAAAACCAAAATCCACAAATAACACTGACTATAAAATCAAGTTTCAAAGTATCTCCACAACTCCCAAAATAAAAGTGAAAGGCAACAAAAAAGTATCAATTACCACAAGATTTATGGTGCCTATATGGAAGAGCAGAAAGAAACAACAGGGAACCTGAAGACAGTGAGAAAGGGAATCCTGCAAGAGCCTTAGGTATTCACTTGAAGTATAGAGGACTCAAGAGCCTACAGTAAGGCCTCTTGAGGTTTGATGAGGCTGCAGCAGTTTAGTCCTAACTGTCAAAATGATCAGCCAGCACCCTCTACCAAGACAGTACCCATGCTGGGGAAAAACTGCTGGAAATGAAATCAAAATTAGAACAAGATAAGAGCAATAGAGATGGAGGAAAGAGAAGATACAAGTAAATGGGAGTGGGGTGGGGAATAGAGTCAGCAAATCTGGAATACCCAACAATAGTATTTATTAATGCTAAATAGAAAAAACAGGGCAAAATTTGGCTCACCATCTATTTTTGAAAAAATTTTAATGAAACACAGCCATTCTTTTGTTCACATACTGTCTATAGCTGCTTTCCCACTATAACGACAGAGTTGAGTAACTGTGGACAGAGACCATGTGTTACACAAAACCTAAAATACCTACTTTCTAGCCCTTTACTAAAAAGGTCTGCTGATAGAGAATGAGCTTCAGAGAATTAAAATTACTAGAGAGATAATCAACATGTTAAGCAGCTAGGAGCATCAAACATTTGTACAGAAAGATCAAATGAATGTTTCTAGGGGTAGAACTTACAATGCCCATAGTTCAGTATGGTACTAACCCCCCCATACCCCCCAACACAGGCAGTAATGCAGAGAAAATGGGCAGTTTTTTAAAACTTTTCTCAATAATTATATGTTGGTGGTAGAATTAATATTATTGAGATTATTATGCATTTATTTTTGAAGTAAACCTGTGATTATGAGAATTAAAATTCTTCCATCTTCTGGGTCCTTGAAAGCCAGATTCTCAATAAGGAAGACAGATGACATTGATGTAATATAGAAGAGGATAAAGAATCTGGTAGTCCTGAATTTGAATTAGAGTTATCAGTACAATCCTATGAATGACTGGGAATAAATTAATCCTGATGAGGCTATATGAGAACAAAAAGCATCTCTAATATCCAGATTTGGGTCTTGAAATACCATTTCCCACTAAAAGCAGCAGCTGATTCTAGGTGTGAAAAGATGAGGATGGTACGTCTTGTCACACCAGATAACAAGAAAGCTCTCAAGTGACTAAATGGACTCCCAATAGCCAATGATGGGGCAATCTGAGCTTCAATACAAATTATAAGTACAATGGATTGAAAATCACCAAATATGCTTAATTCCAGGAGTTCATAATAATATAATTTATCAGTCACCTAGAAAATAAAGGCAAAGAATCAGGCATTTATTTTCTTTTCCTTTACAAATTGTACCACTGGATAAACAAGTAGTAGATGAGGAAATCTTTTAAAAAACATATCACAACTAATACATGTAAAACCAACTGACAGAATATTTTACAACTTTCAATGAAACAGCAGAATCAGGTGCTAACAATATACACACAAAAAAACTATAAGTGTCTGATGAAAGAACACAAACAGTATGCAGAGCCTTACCAAAAAGTTTACATCTAAGAAATTATACCTATTAATGGAGTTTGACAGCAGAGGTATGGGCTTTACTAACAGTGTGGGAACTAAAGAATGGAAAGTAAAACAACAACTGGATAAAAGCACATTTTCTTGCCTTCACACACACATTTCCTATCTGCTGAAAACATTTAAATTATTACCTGGTCACTAAGAGTACACTGCTCTGTGCAAATATCAGTGATGAGATTGCGAGCCTGTTTGGCCATTTCATCTAGGAACATATTACATAAGGAAAGACTGCGATCTCCAATATGATGTCGCTGTTAAGGCAGAATAATAATAATATAAGTTATAAAGAAAGTACTTTGAATAAAAAAAACTTCTAAATAGACATGAAAAATTAGGTTAAAGGCACAGTCTGCAGTAAGAAGTGAGGGTGGGAGATGTTAAAGAGTGCTTTTGCCTCTTGTAACAACTAACCATGCTATATTTGAACAGAACCGAGATCAAGTACTTGGTGATTATGAAAGCAACGTGTAACTGGGAGGAGTCTTGAGAAAAATCAGTATTTTGCTTAACATGAAAAGCTATGTATTTAATATTCAAATTCCACAAAGTCCTATGTATCTAGCTCTTAAACGTTAAAATATTAAACATACAATATGAAAGAAAACAGATTTCGAGTTCTGTTTCCAATCTTATTTCATTTAAAATCTGGGTTAGTGACTTGTTTACATTTATTCAGTAATCCATACATTTAATTTTTGAGTCCTTTCTATGACAGTTAAAGAGGAAACTTAAGTATACAAAATTAATTACTATATCAATCTTTTCCACAGATATTAATACCTGACCCATCATTTATCTTAAAAAAGGTAATTCCAAGGGACTTTATAATATGTTCTTACTATATATATGTTTATTTATCCATATATATATTAAGCCTACATATCTATTCAAACATTTTTCTGATTCTGCATACAGATGTATTCAATGGGAAGCTAAGTTAGGCACTTAGGACTGTAAATATTTGGTTGGCTACAGGTTTGATCTAGTTTAGTTTGCATACCATGTAACTCACAGTAGTACATTGTAATTACCTCTTCTGGACACAGTTCATGCGTGCAACTCATAAAATGAGTGCAAAGTAGTGGAAATGCAATTGAGTATCTTGACTGAGAGGGTAACTCCAAACACTGCTGAAACATCTTCTCAAAAGCACGACTATAAAAACTATATAAACAAAAATCAGAATCACAATTTTTACAGTTAAAATAAAAGTTTTCTGATACGGTACCTTATAGTTAATTTGATTCAAGTGAATGAAAGATAACTGGTAGCATTTATTTAAGACAATGTTTTCCCCCAAAGTATTTTTACACACCAATAATTATCCCAAGTAATAAAAATATTCTTTATATAACATTAACAAAAATTTAAAAAATAATAATAAACCATATATATGGCATTTTACATCATCAAATTTCATTACACCTAAGTCACTATAAACAGGAAAAAAAATACCATTATTAAGGCCAGGTGCAGTGGCTCACACCTATAATCCCAGCACTTTGGGAGGCTAAGGCAGGTGGATCACTGGAGCCCAGGAGTTTGAGACCAGCCTGGGTAATCATATGCCATCAATTTTTTTTTTTTAACTTTTTTTAGACAGAGGGACATTTTGTTGCCCAGGCTGGAGTGCCATGGTACAATCACAGTTCACTACATCCTTAACTTCTTGGGCTCAAGCAATCCTCCACCTCAGCCTCCCATGGTGCCGAAATTACAAGTGTGAGCCACGGCACCCAGCCTGCCATCAGTTTTAATTTGTATCTATACTTAAGATGTTAAATCTAAATATAAAAGAATATGAGTCAATAAAACACTTTACATCCTAGAGTAGTAAGACAAACAGAAGTAGTAAACATTTCTTTATTTTGATGTGACAGGCAAAATAGAATGCTACTATGAAAAAAATTTAGGTATGACTGAAAATTACAAATTTCAAACATTACTCAAAGTCCTTTCAGTTCCAAGAAAGGGGACAGGACTTTCTAATTGTTGTATTCTTCTTTTACAATAGGATCCTTTGCATAGCTAAATATACCTAAACATATAATGTTCCATGTTCTACCTAAGGTAGACTTTGTGTTAGAGAGACAGTAGTCTCGGGCTCCAACTAATCTTAAAAATTCTTGCAAATTTGACCTGTGATGTGTCTAAATCTAAAAAGTGTATTTCCTAATGTGTTTCATTATTTTAAGAGGTATGCTTTCTCTACCTGGTGATTTGAATTTCTTTTGCGATTCTGTTAATTCAAGCCTTCCTAAGAAACTGCTCAAATCAACATAGATTATATTATTTTCCAAAATAAATGCAGTGGGCAGCTTTTCATGATGATCTCTATCCAATACACAGAAACTACTATCACTATCCATTGAGATAATTTCAGCATTTTAGAAATCAAGAGGCCTACCAGGTTATCCAGTCCTCTTCCCTAAAGGAAAAAAAAAAGTCCAAGAAGCAAAAAACAGAGCTGATATTATACAACTCTGAAGCAAGAATACTTAAGTTTGAATCTTAGCCCCACTGGTATGTATGTATGTACGTATGTATGTATTTAAGACAGTCTTGCCTCTGTCACCAAGGCTGGAGTGTGCAGTGGTGTGATCTTGACTCACTGCAACAACCTCTGCCTCCCAGGTTGAGATGGGGTTTCACTATGTTGGCCAGGCTGGTCTCAAACTCCTGACCTCAGGTTATCTATCTGCTTCAGCCTCCCAAGTGCTGGCATTACAGGAGTGAGCCACAGCACCTGGCCACCCCACTGTTTATTAATGTGATCACAACCAAGTTGACTTATTCATTAAAAGATTTATTACATAACTACTATGATAGAAACTAAGAAAACAAATTATAGCCATTGGGGACCATATTTTCCGGGAGAAAAAGAGGGAAGAAAAGTAAACTAAGTATAACAAAAAGATTATAAAAGAGGAGAGTGAAGCAAAATGCAGGAAGCAGTCACACATCATCTTAATATTTATATTAAACTTAATACCATAAAAGTGGAGTTACTAGGTATTTAATTTCCAACACTTGCTCTATTTGACCCTGATCCACAACATTTTTTTGCCTTAAGTCTAATCATGCAAAGAAGGGCCCATAATTTGAAGTGATTGTTTTCAACTCCTCAAAAAAATTTAAGAAATAAAAGTCACATCAGTAAGTTGCTCTTTTAGAAAATTAAAAATAGACATAAAATCCCAACTTGGTTAAACTTTAAGAAAATTACAACATACCAAAATATGGAGAGATCTGATGTTTCCACCAACATTTCCACCAAGGAATCTACCATTTTTGTATGAAAAATTATTGTATTCATCATCTTTCCAAGTTCTCTGTGATCTGCAAGGCCAAGTGAAGCCTTAGAGACACTAGTATATGCCTACAAAGTACAGAGAAAACAAAAGTAGTTTAGGTAGAAATCAATGACTTTGGACTTGTCATTTAACAGGGGGGAAAAGCATTACTGAAAGATATTTAAACTATTTACTGTGACACTGTCAGTTACATCTATTGTGTTAGTTGTCTATAGTGACCCTAACTTGAAATTCCTATCAAGAATTTATTTAGTAAACAAAAATACTGATGTCCATGAAAACAGAGTCCAATATATAAGTCCTTCATAATGAACCTCAAAGGAATTGCAGTTACAATATCTAAAGTATAAAACAATTAACTGTCATGTTAACCATACCAAAAGAAATGTTTAATCTAATTTAAGAGACAAAACATACAAAGGAAACAATCAGATAAAAGTAAATACTGCAAATGTTGATTCGATAAGGCTTTAGATTACACTGATTAACTAAAAACTGGATCATCTAATACACTGTATTAATTTGACAAATTCTAGAAAAGTACTGAAGATAGTAAAATTTAGTGCAGTTTCGCCAAAAAAGTGATAGAACTAAACAAAAATCATTGAGATAGGTTGTGGAGAAATAAATTCTATAACTGGGCTACCAAATCACAAAGAGCAGATCATGTCCATGGAGTGGGGACATTTCAGAAGGGCACAGAATAAGAATAGAAGGGGTGCCTACAGAATAAATACTGCTTATTATCGCTAGAGTCTGACTGCAAAGAAGAGAAGAGAAATAGTAAAACATGAGATTCAACTGATCATGAACACTGTATACCACGTTAAAGAATTTAAACTTTTCAGTGAAGCATTAAGGTTTCTGTGTGGTGGCCAGTTTTTGTTTTAGAAGGATTATTCTGTATAGTGGGGGAAAAAGGGAGGCATGACTGGGAAGGAAAAGGAAGCAGAAATCTATTAGAAGGCAGTAGTGGCAATAAGACAGGATTACGATGGTCTGGTTTTGAGTAATGGTAGTTTAAAAGAGTTTAATCCGGGAAATAATTAGATGTAGTGGTCAACAGAAGAATTATCGATGATAGTCAGGGTTCTGGCTGTTGGGAGATACTCCTGCGTAGGTCTCATGCTCCCACACATCTTCCTGGGTACGTCAAGAAGGCAAGGACTGAGCCATTCATTCCCTACAACATTTCTTAGGATTATACTTGCAGCTATCAAATTTGAGGGATGAGGTAATGTCTCCCTTGGAACAAAGAGCAAGTATGCTTATGGCTGATGATAAAATACAAGGTTCCTCAAACTTAATGTTCCTTATCTACAACACAAGCCCAATACATGCTCAGAATTCATTTTGGATCCTCTATACCACCCCTGCAGAGCTTAGGAAAATAGCAGAAATAATGCATATATGCTGATGCCCATGCTGCTTTCTGTACAGTGAATTAAGTCTTTTGTCTTTTGTCTCTGACCCTAGGAGCTCCCTATCTTGCCAGTACCCATGAAATAGTGAGAGAGTAAATTATCACTTATGTAAGTAGGACAAAAATTAAATGTCAAACCCCACCATGGCCTGGGAACTTTAGGTGGATGATGTTATTATTCAATGAGACAGTGACACCACAAAGGGGACTTCTGTATTTTGCTGTTTCCGTCTACCACAAAAGAGGAAGGAATGAGGAAGAATGATGTCAATATTCTGATGACAAAATATACTTGACATTTATCACAAACCAAGCCTAAGGAGTTTTACTTACCATAATCAGCTTTAGAGTATAAACAGGAATTAGCTGTAGCTGTGGCCATGAATTCAATAAAGAGTTCCATTAACTGTCCCATATTTTTAAAGAGCAGAATTTATTCTTCTCATCAGAACATGGGACATTCTCCAGGAGAGACCATATTTTAGGCCACAAAACAAAGTTCAAAAAATTAAAATAATATCAAGTATCTTCTCTGACCACAGTGCAATAAAACTAGAAATCAATGAGAGGACCTTCGGAAACTAACATATGAAAATCAAACAACATGCTCCCGAACAATCTAGAAATTAGGGAAATAAAAAATTTATTGAAACAAAAATAGAAACACGATGTACCAAAACCTATGGGATACAGCAAAAGCAGTAGTTAGAGGAGAGTTTACAGCAATAAACACCTATATTAATAAAGTAGAAAGACCAAATAACCTAAAAACGTACCTTAAAGAACTAGAAGAGCAAGAACAAACCAAACTCAAAGTTGGCAGAAGGAAATAAGTAATAAAGATTAGAGCAGAAATAAGGAAAATTGAGACTAAAAAGAACACAAAAGCTCAACAAGACGAAAAGTTCATTTTTTGGAAAAATAAACAAAATTGACAAACCTTTAGCTAGAGTAAGTAAGAAAAAAAAGAGAGAAGACCCTAAAAAAATCAGAAATGGAAAAGGAGACATTACAACTGATACCAAAAAACTTCCAAGGATTATGGATTGTGAGCAACTACCTGACAATAAACTGGAGAACCGAGACCAAATGGATAAATTCCTAGACATATACATCCTACCAAGAAGAAACAGAAAACCAGAAAGAACCAATAACAAGTAATGAGATAGAAGCAGTAATAAAAAGCTTCCCATGAGAGAAAAGCCCAGGACCCAATGGCTTCACTGCTGAATTCCACCAAATATATGAAGAACTAATACCAATTCCACTCAAACTATTCCAAAGAATTGAGGAGGAAAGAATACTTTCAAATACTCATTCTACAAGGTCAGCACTACCCTGATACCAAAACCAGAAAAGACACGAAACTACAGGAAAAGAAACTACAGGCCAGCATCACTTGTGAACAGAGATGCAAAAATGCTCAACAAAATACTAGCACACAGAATTCAACAACACACTAAAAAGATCATGATCCAGTGAGATAAATACAAGATGGTTCAACATATGCACATCAATAAGGACAAAACTGCATAATTTCAATAGATGCTGAAAATGCATCCAACGATATTCGACATCTCTTCATAATAAAAACTCTTAATGAACTAGGTATGGAAGAAAACAATAAGGGCCATATGTGATGAACCTGTAGCTAGCAACACACTAAATCGGGGAAAACTGAAAGCATTTCCTCTGAGATTTGGAACAATATAAGGATGCCTGCTTGCAATACTTTTATTCAACTCAGGACTGGAAGTCTTAGCCAAAGCAATTAAACAAAAGACATACATAAAAGGCATCCGAATTGGAAAAGAAGTCATCGAATTGTCCTTATCTGAGGAAAATGTGATCTTATATTTACAAAAACCTAAAAACTATCAAAACACTATTAAAAGTGATAAACGAATTCAGTTTCATGACATAAAATCAACATACAAAAATCAGGGGCATTTTCATATGTCAACGGCAAACACGCTAAAAAATAAATCAAGAAATCTCATTTAGAATAGCTACCAAAAAAAAAGCCTAAAAGTAAACTTAACCAAAAAGTAAAATTTCTCTACAATGAAAACTGTAAAACATTGATGAAGGAAACTGAAGAAGACACAAAGAGATAAAAAGATATCTCATGTTCATGTTTGGAAGAATTGATATTGCTAAATATACCACCCAAAATGATCTACAGACAGAAATAGAAAAAAAAAATCCTAAAATTCAAATTGAAAAACAACAAAGACGATGACAAAAAACTAGAAGAGCCAAAGCAATCCTGAGCCAAAAAGTACAAAACAGGAGGAATTCACATTACCAAATCTCAAAATCTACTACAAAGCTATAGTAATCAAAACAGTATGGTGTTGGCATAAAAACACTGGGACAGAACAAAGAACCCAGAAATAAATCCATACATTTACTATCAGCTCATTTCCAACAAAGATGCCAAGAATATACATTGAGGAAAGGACAATCTCTTCAATAAATTGTGCTGAGAAAACCGGATAGCCACATGTAAAAGAATGAAACTAGACCTCTATCTCCCACCATATTAAAAAAAATGAAATCAAAATGAATTAAAGACTCTTTAAGACCTGAAACGATGACACTACTAGAAGAAAACACTAGTGAAACATGATAGAATATTGGGTCTGGTCAAAGATTTCTTGAGTTAGACCTCAGAAGCCACAGGGAACAAAAGCAAAAATGGATAAATAGGATCACATCAAGCTAAAAAGCCCCTACAGTGAAGAGACAACCTAGAGAATGAGAGAAAATATCTGCAAAGTATTCAACAGACAAGGCATTAATAATCAGAATATATAAGGAACTCAAATACCTCGATAGCAAAAAATAATAATAATAATTCCGATTTATAAAATGGGCAAAAGATGTAAACAGACATCTTTCTCAAAAGAAGACATACAGGTGACCGACAGATGTATTTTTAAAATGCTCAACATTAGAGAAATTATCAGAGAGATAATTTGCATTATCAGAGAAATGCAAATCAAAACCACAATATGATGTCCTATCACCCCAGTTAAAATGGCTATTATCAAAAAACAGAAAATAAATGTTAGTGAGGATGTGGAGACAGGGGAACTCTCATATATTGCTGGTGGGAATCTGAATTAGTAGAGCCACTATTGAAAACAGTAGTGTTTGAGGTTCCTCAAAAATTTAAAAACAGAATTTCCATATGATCCAGCAACTGCACTGCTGAGTATATATTCAAAAGAGAGAAAAATCAACATACTGAGGAGGTATTTGCACTCCCATGTTTACTGCAACACTACTCACAATCACCAAGACATAGAACCCAACCCAAGTGTGTATCAATAGATAATGGTAAATATAAACACAATGGAATATTATGCCATAAATAAAGAATGAAATCCTGTCTGTTGCAACAACATGGATGGAACTGGAGGAAATTATATTAAATGAAAAAAGCCAGGCACAGAAAAACAAATGCCACATATTCTTACTCCTAAGTGGAAGTGTTATATTGGGGTTTAGGGGTTTAGGGTGCCCTTAGCTTCCCTGAGAGGAAGAGGTTTTTTTAGGTTTTTGGTTTTCTGCCCTTTTAAGAATAAGAGAGGGGACCAAAGCGCAGTGTGCAGTAAATGCCAGACTTAAAAATGTTTGTAGAAAGTGATTTATTTATTTAGAGAGACAGAAACCAGGGAAGGAGACAGAAAGAAACAGCTAACTCTCACACTGAGTGAGAGAATCCAGAAAGATTTAATTTAGGAGAGGAAAGCAGCTTCCATACTGAGTGGAAGGGAATAGAGAGAGATGGAGTGTAGGTGGGGAAGACAGGCTTTTATGAGAGTGTGTGGAAGGAGACTTTAGAGGGGAAATTTAGGAGATAGAAAGATGGCTTCCATGAAGGGAGTGTTCATGGAAGCAACCCAAACGTGGAGTTTAAAGGGGTGTGGAAGAAGGGGACTTTTAACCTGGGAAGAACCCCCACCTTCCTTAAGACCCCAGGCCAACGAAAGGAGGTTTTTCAGAACTTTTACTGGAGTGACTGACTTTAGTTTTTTTTCCAAGTCTGTGAAATTTAAACATAAACCGTTAAATCTCCCCGATGGAGAGAGGTGCGAGGGGAGCATGGTGCTGGGAAGTTCAGGGAGAAAGTAGGGGAAAAGAATTGGTAATTGGTTCAAAAATGTAGTTAGATATGAGGAATAAGAACTAGTGCTTGTTAGCACAATAGGGCAACTATAGTTAGTAATTTACTGCATCTTTAAAAATAACTAGTAAGAGTAGATTTGGAATGTTTCCAATATACGTGTTTGAGGTGATGAATATTCCCACTACCCAAATTTGTTCATTATACATTGTATACGTGTATCATGTACCCCATAAATATGTACAACTATTATGTATCAAAAAAACTAGCCAGGCATGGTGGCTCACGCCTGTAATCCCAGTACTTTGGGAGGCCAAGGCTGGTGGATCACGAGGTCAAGAGATCGAGACCATCCTGGTCAACATGGTGAAACCCCATCTCTACTACAAATACAAAAAATTAGCTGGGCATAGTGGTGCGTGCCTGTAATCCCAGCTACTCAGGAGGCTGAGGCAGGAGAATTGCCTGAACCCAGGAGGCGGAGATTGCAGTGGACATCGCGCCATTGCACTCCAGCCTGGGTAACAAGAGCGAAACTCTGTCTCAAAAAAAAAAAAAAAAAAAACAACTTTAAAGTAAAATAAAATTAAGTCAGAATTTAAATAACTTTGTGAAAACAGATTCAGAAGAAATGGACAGTAACAAAACAAGATAATGATTTAAATACTCATCTGAACTGCCTGACAACAATGGAGGGAGAAACATGTTACTAAAAGAGGATAGGCTTAAGTAAAAGAATATGAACAATTTGAATAAATTAGAAAACAGAGGAGAAAAGATATCTGAAAGAGCAACTGAAAATGCTGAAGGGACTGATGGAATACACAGCAGAATGAGATCACTTAGGAAGTAGAAAAGAATGACAAAGAAAACATAGAATTCTTAAGAGTAGGAAAAGGACGGAGAAAGATGAAAGTGACCTATGAAAAAGCAATGACCTTAGAACCAAACTAAATAGGATAACAGTGAAGACACGAAGCACATTACTGAACTTCTCTCAAAGGCTTCTTCTGGTCCTGTTCTGCTCAATGACTACTGGTTATCTACAGAACTCTTCACTACTCTCTGGCTATGTGCTTTTACCTAACAATTCTTGTACTTCTACCTAAAACCAAAGGTCAGTGGTCAAAGTCAGATCATTCATACTTCTTGTGAATATTTTCCTCTTCTTACAGTAAATACTTTGTGTTCAAAAATCTCTTTACTCTTTTGTTTGTCCTTTCCTTTTTCCTGTTCAAAGCAATTTCAAAACTTGAAAAAGGCTTTATCCCTTCTAAGAAGACTGAAATTTAACTGATAAACATACTCTATGACATCTCTTAATTTTTCAGATTTTCAGCTGCTATATTTTACATTTTTTATGCTTCATCTCCATAGTTAGAATAAAATCCTCAAAAGATGAATGTGCTATTCTTCTACAGATTATAAAATAGTGCTCAGTATTTTATCTTCTGTATCCTACAGTCTAATCTGTTGACTTGGAACCTTTACCTTTGAGTTGCTCCTCCATACCTATGTGAACCTTCTAGATTCCGGACACTGCCTCCTACCTTGAACTTTTGTTCTCTACTTCTAGCCAACATTTCTGCGGCTTAGTTGTTTGTCCCATTCTTTCCTTCCTCGGTATGCGTTGTCCTGTTTTTGTCACTAAAAAAAAGAGGGTCTCTATGCAGTAGAAAGGGTCTGAGTGACTACATGTTCTAAACGTGGTTAAAAGCAATGTTATGCATTGAATTGTATCCCCGAAAAAAAGATGTGCTTAAATCCTAACCCCCAGTACCTCAGAATGTAATCTTATTTGGAATTAGGGTCTTTACAGAGATAAGCAAGTAAAAACGAGGTCATTTGAATGGGACCTACTCAAATATATCTGGTAGCCCTATACAAAGGGAAAATTTGGATATGAAATATGCAGAGAGGAAAAATGACGTGAAGAAACACAGGGAGAATGCCTTTAAAGTAATGCAACTACAAGCAAGGAACAACAAAGATTACCAGCAAATCACAAGAGCTAGGAGAGAACATGGAATTTGCAGTCCTTGAAAGAAACCAACACTACCAACACCATGCTTTTAGACTGATAGCCTTCAGAACTATGGAATAACACATTTCTATCAAGCCATCCAGTTGGTACTTTGTTAGGGCAGTCCTAGAAAACTAATACATGCAGATACAGATTACATGAAAAAGAATGACAGCTAGCTAGTGATGCTGTTATAAAAATCTTATAAAAACTTAAAAAAACCTACACATAGGAATAATTGGGTCTATATTCTTTATGTTCATCAATGCTTCTTATTTTGCTGTGATTGAAAAAAGCTAAAATTCTCACACGAATACTTCAAATGTAAATGTGCATTTGAAATGCATCTAAATCTCTAAAATTCTCTGAGCCCAAGTACTAGTTTAGGCACTCCCATAAACTGAGAACAGGAGATTAAAGCAGTTCAAGCTTTGTGAAATGACTTTCAAAGTTTTAAACATGTATACCCTTTGGCAGAGCAAATTTCATTTCGTTTTTTACATTACAAGTTCTACTTCTGTATTGTTTCATTGCCTTTTTAAAAACAGAGATATCAATTTTAAAACTTTATTTGTAATAAGAAAATACTCTATAATATATACACATTTAACATTTTGGGATGGTGGTATTTCAAGTGTACTTCCCTGATCTCCCACTAACTGGGAAGTTACTTAATACTTTTATTTATAAAAATCTCCAGTTCTAAAAATAAGCTCCCTGTAGAGTATAGAAGTGCTTACGTATTTTGAGGTTGGAAGGAAAGAATCTAAGAAAAGCAAAAGCACCTCATAGTACTAAGCAGACTGCCAGAAAAGTATGGGCATCCTGAGAGTCATTACTGAGACTGCATCCATCTAAAAATATCTTCCACAAATACTTCTTATATTTTCTCTTTTTAATTAAATGAGTAGATGTTTTATTATTTTTTTAGGGGCAAAACATACCAGGCACTATGGCTTATGCCTATAATCCCAGCATTTTGGGAAGCTGTGGCAGAAAAACTGCTGAAGCCAGGAGTCTGAGACCACCCTGGACAACACAGCAAGACCCAGTCTCTACAATTTTTTTTTTTTAATTAGCTGTGTGTAGGGGCTTGCACCTATAGTCCCAGCTACTCAGGAGGCTGATGTGGGAGGACTGTCTTAAGCCTGGGAGCCTGAGGTTACAATGAGCTATAATCACACTACTGTACTCAGCCTGGGTGACAGGGCAAGGCTCTGTCTCTAAAATATAAACAAATAAGTATTTAAAAAATAAATAAATAAACAAATAGCAAAACAGTACATAGTAATACCTCATTTACTTGTTTGAACATCTAAAAAAATACAGACCAGTTATTAAAAGTGAGTATTTCTGAAGAATGAGACTGGGAAAGGGGCCAATTGAATGGTTTAACTTTATAATGAGTCAAATGACTATATAATGATATGACCACTATCATTTAAAAATATATGGATTTTTAAAAGACGCAGATTACTGAGAACACTGGGCCATTTTCCCATAACTACTTAAATATTTAGAGGGTAACTAATTTTTATCATTAAGGTTACAGCGTACACCAAGGTGTTAGGCTTGAAATTTTAAAGCCTTTATGAACTATTTATATGAGACTTATCTATTAAATAAACACTCTAATAATATTTATTTCTGTTTTTCAGAAACTTGAAGCTTTTGGCACAGATCAGGTGGTGGTAAACTATGGCCTGTGGGCTACCCACTTGTTTTATAAGTAGTTTTACTGGAATACAGCCATGCCTATTAAGTTATGTGCTGTCTACAGCTGCCCTCACATTGCACTGGCAGAGTGCAGTTGTGATGACGGGGCTGCAAGCCTAAAATTTTTATCAACTGTCTCTATTAAAAAAGGTTTGCTGACGCCCACAGATTTTAAATATTTTCTCAGAGAAGATTTTGTGCTTTCACTTTGGAATTAAATATTTGAATCAGGATGATCAAGAGATAGATTGGGATTTAAATTTTTAGATACTTTAAAATTATAATAATCGATTCAAAAACTCATGTTGGCTTACGTTATAAATATATTTATCCAAGTTTAATAACTAGTACAAAATATTTCTTTTATGGTTACGTATGCAAAAGAAATCTTTTCGATAGGTATATAACGATAAATATTTTATACTTCTGTCACAAAAATTTTCATTTTAACTAAAATAACAAAACAGAATGACAATAAAAAGTTATTCTTACCTGTAACCTAAACCAATCTAATCTCATTCCTCTGAAATCAAATACTTCCCCATCTTCAACTGTGGTAATAGAAAAAAAAAAAGAATTATAAAGCAAATTAATATTTTCACAAATCTATAAGAACATTTTAAATTTTAAGAGCTAAGACAATTCTACTTCTGAGTATAGCTTAAAGAATTAAAGCCAGGGTCTTAAAGAGGTATCTGTATACCCATGCTCATAGAAAAATTATTCAAAATAGTAAAAGGTAGAAGCAACTTAAGTTTCCACTGACAGATGAATGAATAAACAAAACATAGCATCTAAATACAATGGAGGCCAGGTGCAGTGGCTCATGCCTGTATTCTCAACACTGGGAGGCTGAGGCGGGTGGATCACCTAAGGTCAGGAGTTAGAGACTAGCCTGGCAAACATGGTGTAACTCCATCGCTACTAAAAATACAAAAATTAGCTGGGTATGGTGGTGTGTGCCTATAGTCCCAGCGACTTGGGAGACTGAGGTGGAAGAATCACTTGAACCCTGGAGGTGGAGGTTACAGTAAACAGAGATTATACCACTGCACTCTAGCCTAGCAACAGAGCAAGACTTGGTCTCAAAAAATAAAATAAAATAAAATAAAATAAATAAATATCATGGACTATTATTCTGCCTAAAAAAGAAAGGAAATTCTGACACATGCTACTATGGCTGAACTTGAGGACATCATACCTAGTGAAATTAATGAGTCACAGAAAGACAAATACTCTGTGATTCCACTTAAATAAGGTATCAAGAGTAGTCATGCTTACAAAAACAGAAAGTAGAATGGAGGTTGCCGGGAGCTGGCAGGAAAGGGAAATGTGGTGTTGTTCAATAACCATTAAAAGAATTTGTTTTGCAAGATGAAAATATTTTGGAGAATGGTTGTACAACAATATGAATATACGTAACACTACTGAATTATACACTCAAAAATGGTTAAGATGGCCAATTTTATGTGTATTTTACAATTAAATAATAAAAGCATTTTAAAATGTAAGAGTGAAGACAGTGAAACAATTCTCAAATCCTGTAAAGATGATGATAAAGGAGACAGTTGTGCTAAGGAAGTAAAGGCTTCTCTCCTAAGCTCTCTGATTCTCAGTGTGCTTACATGTCAATTTGAAGGAGGCAGAATAGAATGTGAGAGAGCCTATGCATAGAAACTTTGGACAGCACGCTGACATTCAACAAAATAACTTTATATAAACCATATATGACCAGACAAAATTACTGTAGCTTCATTACTTAAATGTGGTAGCTATACAGATTGAACTAAGAAAACTTTATATATTTATTACTCACAAGTTTTCAAGGTTTCTGATATCTCTTATTAGAAGACTATAAAACTAAAACATACTCTCAATCCAATAGAATGGAGTATTCAAATAATGGCAAGGTGATTGATTATATGACATCAATTTTTTAGATTCACAGATTTGAGCTCAAATTCCTAATCTTGCTTAATAGCTATTAGTGCTTGGCAAATTATGTTCAGTAACTGAGAGGTTAACCCTCAAATCTAGAGTTTCCAATCTGTCAAAAGTAATAATAGTGTTGAGAAAACAATGTGGAGTTAATGGGATAATAAATATATAAAGTGCCTGGCATAGACTAAATATTTTATAAATGGCATTAAATATTGTTATTGGTATGCTTGAATCAAATATATGACTTGCTACAAAATGCAGTCCTCTTTATTGTTTTTGTTACAAAATGCTTTTCTTCCTGCTTAATAATTAGAAATATCAAACTATAATTATAATTTTTGTAAATAGCATCACAAACGCATTTTGGAAATCTTTGCTTCAGAGAAGAATATTAAGATAAAAGATAATAGATCATTAGCCAAATTAATTGGTAAATTCTCTCCTTAATAATCAAGTTTGAAAATCTAATTAGAAGAAAATATGCTTTTATTTAAAAAGACTTATTACCTTGTTTTACACTTAGGGAAGTCATAGTGTTAACAAAAGAGGACATGATGATTGATTCATCTTCAGGGCAAACAGAAAGATTCTGAAAAACAAACACAAAGTAACATTAAAAACATCTAGTTGGAAAACAACTCATGTCTATCAATTAGTGGACTGATAAGCTGGTATATCCACACTATGGAGTATCTTTCAGCAATAAAAAAGAAACAAAATTTTAATGTACACCATAACATGAATCTCAAAACCATTAGGTTAAGTGAAAGAAATAAAAAAGATTATGTGTAAAAAAGTGCTTTTTTTATACACTAGGAAAATTTATATGAAAAAATATTTTTTAAGGCAAAAGTATAGTGACAAATACCACTTGCTGTCAAGGGCTTAGCATAAAATGATGAAGGTGTATCATAAGGGTATATAAGCAAACTTTTAAAGGCGTTGGAAAAGTTGTCTTGAATGTGGTGTCGTAATAGTTGCACAAATGTACACAGCTACCAAAATTTACAACATGCACTAAAAAATGAGTGATTTTTGTTGTGTTTATGTTAGCCTTCAACAAAATTAAGACCTAAAACCCTTCAACCTGGCTTAAAAAAATGAATATTTGAGAAACTGTATCTAAAGTGCCTGTTAAAAATAAATTCCTTTAAAGATAAATAAGAAAAAACAAAAAGAAAAAAAAATAATAAATTCCTTTAAAAAAGTGGATGCTTAGCTTAAACAGCATAAATAAAACATTTTCAAAACATTCTGATGTGAATGTACATATCATTAAACTTATATCACTTCACTTAAAAATCATGAAAATGATAAATATTGTTACATATATTTTACCACAATAAAATATTAACACCTATTGTAATCAACTCTGCTAACAGGTTTACAACTTTAGTTCTAAATTTATATGCTAGCAAATGGTGAAAAACATTGTGAATATAATTTGCAACAGAATAGGGTGGTAAAATGCTCAGGCTTTGGAATTAAAACTTAGGTTTGACTACTGGCTTTATATTATGAGCTGTGTGATACTGAGCAAATCACATAAGGCATTTCTTCTTCAACAAATAAGGATAACTATATCCACTCTTACAGAGGTATTCCACAGATTCGCTAAGATACACTATCAATAAATCTGACAATTACTAATAAGCATTATTACTGCCTATGATACTATACTATTACTATAATCCCAGAAGAAATGCTAAGAAATAGTTTTCTCAGTACTAGTAAATTCCACTTTATATAAAAATAGATTAAGTGACTCAGGAATTCTGGTTTACTTTTTAAACTGTATGTTAGTATGAATAAATAATAAACAGTAACAAAAGCTTCTGGCTTATCTGGTAATAACTATTCAAATAAAATAACAGCAAGGCAATAATACTACACTTAATGACCACAGAAGGGAAGTATCTGAGCTCCATCTAGTGGATAAAAGAAGAAATAACCTACATAGTTTAGAATACTAGCCTGTAACAATACATATATAATTCAAGATAAAAATATTATATAAACAATTTATTTCCTGATCTATATTTTTAGGTCGATTGGAAAAAAAAGGAGAACTTCAAAGTATTGTTATTTAACTGGAAAACTAGCAGCTTTAGAGTAGTCTTTATATAAAGAGGATTATTAACTGTTGTTTCTTTACACCATATATTAGCTTAGAGTCATTTGAATCATGTAATTTTATAAAGTGAAGGAAAATAAAATACTATTTCCTTAGGGTCAGTTTATTTGGAATAAATTTTTTTAAATTTAAATAAAGATGAAGAAGACTGAATAAATAAATTATGGAAAGCAAAACAAAGGCTAACAAACCAATTAAGAAAAAAATTTACATTTAAATTAGAACTTCTATATAAAATCTTTATCTACTGCCCATCCTCTAACAATTTTCTTCAAAATATTTTTATTCCACTTTCCCTCTAATACTTAATTACCAATTACATTGTCTCTACTATGTCTTCTCTATCTCCATAGCTACTGCCCAAGTGTCGGCTCTCATCACCTTTCACCTAGCCTACTGCAGTCATTTTTCTTTTGGTCTCTCTGACTCTTCCCTTGGTTGCTAGCAATCTATCGTCCACACTGAACCATGGTGATCTTTCTAAGCAGTACAACTGATTCATGAATAATGACTCCTCTTTCCCAAGGCCCTCTATAATTTGGGTTATAGATATAATTTCCCAACTCCTCTTTCCCAAGGCCCTCTATAATTTGGTTAGTATATATCTCCACCTTCAGGATAAATAATCGTTTCCTTCCTTGTGTTTACTCTGAGCTTTATATACACTTAATGCCCAACATCTATCACACTGGACTACAATTGTTTCCTCCCTTCTAGGCAATGATCTCTTTGACAAAATATAAACATGATTTATCCACTGCTTGGCACATAATATTTCATAAATGCTTGTTGAACAAACAAATCAAATACTATCAAAGGTGGGAGGGAAGGAACAAAAGAGAAATAGTATAAGATAGTTTTTACCTGCACAAGTTCATTGAGGACAACAGCATCAAAGCCAGAAAGGTACTGCACGTAATACCTTTGCATTACAGGTCCGTATTTTCTCACATGTGCTCTAAGCTCTTCCATGTAAAATATTAATTCAGCAATGTGCCTTTTTTTAAATTTCAAGAAAAAAAATTTAAAATAATAAATTCATGATTATTAAAGAATATATTAGATGCCCTTGATCTCATTTCTAAAAGTTTTTTTTCTTATAAAGGGCATTAATATTTAGTGTCAATTATTTCCTTTTTAAATTATTTCATATGAATAAAGAAATCACAGAAAGCAAAGAAAAAAAAGAAAAAAAAGCTAAGGCTAAAAATGGATAGCAGAAAATCCAAACTGAAAATAAACAGGGCTAGGGCACAGTGGCTCACACTGTAATCACAGCACCTTGGGAGGCCAGGGTGGGCTGATCACTTGAGGTCAGGGGTTCAAGACCAGCCTGGCAAACATGGTAAAATCCTCTACTAAAATACAAAAATTAGCTGGCATGGTGGTAGGTGTCTGTAATCCCAGCTACTTGGGAGGCTGAGACAAGAGAATCGCTTGAACTCAGGATGTTGAGGTTTCAGTGAGCCAAGATGGCATCACTGCACTCCAGCCTGGGTGGCAGAGTAAAACTCCATCTCAAAAAATAAAATTAAATTAAAAAAATAAAATAAACAGGGTATCTTATACATACATCAAAAAATATCAAAAGAGGATCAGCAAGAAACAAAATTTTCCTGTATGCCCTTATTTCTCTGCTCCATTTTTCTAACTCCTATTGAGAGACTGAACTAAAATAAGATGAAAACATTTTAATGACACACTGAGTTGCAACTCTATAAACACAATTTTTATTTAAATGTTTTGTGTAGCAAATAGTTTTGAAAAATGACTTCCATAAGAAATATTACTGAGCATAGCAAGAAAGCAAAAACTTTACCACCATGAAGCATACTATGAGAAAACAAAAGCCCTGATTTAAAACTAAAGTTGACTTTGCATTCTAATTAATATCATCTAATGATATATTACAAATATTCCAAGTTCTACAAAATATTTTTGCTTCAAATATAAGTCTCCACATTCCCCAAGCCCATAAATCAGTATACAGATGGTGCACAATTTACAATGGTTTGGACATACTATCTTTCTACTTTACAATGGTGCAGAAATGATACACATTTAGCACTAACTGTGCTTTGAATTTTGGCTTTTATTCCCAGGCTAGCAATAGACAGTATGATACTCAATCATAATGCTGTCACAGTTCCCAGTCAACTATGTGATCAGAAAGATAGACAACCTATACTCTATTAGTGTACTATGTTGCCAGACAAATTTGCCCAACTGTAGGCTAATAAAAGTGTTCTGAGCACATTTAAGGTAGGCTAGGCTAAGCTCTAGCATTCAGTAGATTAGGTGCACTAAATGCATTTCAACTTAACAATATTTTCAACTTTCAATGGGTTTATCAGGACATAACCCCATTGTAAATCAAGAAGCATCTATATACAGAAAATAATTTTTTAAATGTTGCTAACTTACTTATCTATAAAGTCGTCTGCACTCTTCTTTGGCATGTTATCTGCATGACGAAGTAGCCAGATAATTTCATCACGGGCAAAGGATAATGCCATAAAAACAAAAAGTGCCTGTTTTAAAAAAATAAGTGTGTATTCTTATTCAAAGATTAAAAACAAAACTGATTGACAATCTCTATGTGAAAAGTCATTGGCAAGAAGTGATAATATCAATTCAAAAGAGAGAAGAGACTAACAGGAAAGGAAAGAAGAAAACTTGTATGTATAAGGGAGAGCATGCATATAAGGGAGAAGAATGCAGGGAGGTATGATGTATGAATGTCAAGTCAGCAAATTCATTCTCCACTAAATATAAAAATCCATTTACATAGTCCCTGACTCAAATTTCAGGAAAATAGCATATAGAAATGTTTAAAAGTTTAATATGGCACAATTACTGAAATAATCATTAAATGAATTACCTTGGGACCTAGCAAGCCAGGTTGATCAGAGAGGACAGTAGCCAATTCCTTTAGTGCAGATCTTAAAAACTTGCGTCTTTCTCTGTGCATTGAACCACTACAGGGAAAGACATCATCATAGTTTATCTGCTTCACTAAAATTATTATTGGCAATAAAGTAATTAGCATTTCAGGCTCAACTTCCAAAGTCCTTTTTTAGGAAGCAGAAGCTCCTATAAAAATCATCTTCTATGTGTTTGTCATTAAATGAGTGTCTAATCTTCTATTTATCCTTGCCTTTCTTGTGTTGCTTTTTAAACTCTGTTCCGTTATTCTCTATCTATCAAAATCCTACCCAAACTTCAAGAACCATTTCCCAACATCCAGCTATTCATAAATTATTATTTATGAATAATTTCTGCAATTTTAGTACCATATAGTTTTAAGCACTTTATAGACTATGAAATCCTTGAAGGTGACCAGGCACAGTGGTTCATGCCTGTAATCCCAGCACCTTGGGAGGCCAAGTTGGGTGAACTGCCTGAGCTCAGGAGTTCAAGACCAGCCTGGGCAACACTGTAAAATCCCATCTTTACTAAAAATACAAAAAATTAGCCAGGTGTGGTGGTGGGTGCCTGTAATCTCAGCTACTGGGGAGGCTGAGGCAGGAGAATCACTTGAGCCCAGCAGGCGGAGGTTGCAGTGAGCTGAGATCATGCCACTACACTCTAGCCTAGGTGACAGAGCAAGACTCTGTTTCAAAAAAAAAAAAAAATTCCTTGAAGGCTTGAAGGCAAGAACTAACTTACTATATACATTTTTGTCACTTCCACATAGAAATTAATAAGTATAACTTAATAAATATCTAGTTATAATCTTATTAAGTATATTACTATTAAATATACAAAACTGAATACACAAGAGCTACAGTCAATAAAGGTATTGGGATGAGACCTATTTGGCACTCCTGTTCAAAAATAGAAGATATGGAAAGGAAGGGATAATCATAAATAGTCATATACTATGTATTTTAAAATTAAGATTAGAAAACTTTCTCACATATTACCAGAAAGAAAAAAAATCAGAAAATGTTCTAAGTATTACAACTCCTCATACCACGCAAAATACACACTGCTCCAAGAAAGTTTTAGAATTTAGAGGTGCATAAAATAAATGTGTGTGTGTGTGTGTGTGTATGAAAGATGCATATGCCAAAAACCCAAGTATAAAGAATACACAACACTAGTAATTTCACTGTGACACAGTAGATCAGTTTCAGAGGACTCAAATTAAAATCTGTGCTCTCTCCGCATGACCTTAGGTTCCAACTCTAAGTTTCAGCTTCTTGTCTATAGAATAAGTATAATGACACCTGTCTCAAAAGATGCACGATCTTTCATGATGCCTGATATGTAGTGCTTTCATGTTACTTTAATTTCAATGACAAGCTCTTTTTCCTGACAATAGTAAAGTCATCCTGTCATTTCCAAGAAGAAAATGAGCAAATGTTATTTTGATTATTTTACTTCACAGGATTACTGTAAGGAGTCTGTGATGTTTATTGAGATAAAATGTCTATAAAGCACTTGGGCCGAGCACATGGTAATTAGTCCTAGAAGTTACTACTGCTTACTATAATTATTTAATAAATGGAAGAAGAAAAATAACAATACTTTACTTGTAAAAGATCTTTACAAAAGATAGCTATGCCTATATATATATCTGCCTATCGTAGAGTCTATCCCATGAAGAAATAATAATTATGTGCACTTCTGCAAGTCTAGAGAGGAATTCTAACAAACTTCAAAGTATGCTATTTGCACTAGAAATCATTTTTGAAAAATTAAGCACATGTATTTCATTCAAGTCAATAAAATATGAATGAGGAATGATATAGCACAGATACAATGAGTAAAGATGGTTTAAATTCCCAATATCTATCTTATAGCCTAAACTTAAATTCTAAAATTTCTTGTAGATTTACAGTTTTATCTATGGAGTGATGATTGTCTTCTCTCTGCCTTATATAGAAATATTGATAGATCAAAGAATATTATCACTATATATTACCTAAGTTCACTGGAGTAAATATTCTACATTAAGTATATCATATACATAGTAATTAAAGTGAAATATAAAATTATTTAGAATTATTTTATGAGAAAACTAGAAAGATGTTTAAAGTCTTAAAATACACTAATTTCTCAGGATATCTATACATTTACTAATATAAGAAACTAAAATTGGGAAGAGTTGCACTCTTAAAAGTAAATATTGGCTGGGCATGGTGGCTCATGCCTGTAATGCCAGCACTTTGGGAGGCTGAGGTGGGCTAATCACTTGAGGTCAGGAGTTCAAGACCAGCCTGGCCAACATGGTGAAAACTTGTCTCTACTAAAAATACAAAAATTAGCTGGGCATGTGCAGCAGGTGCCTATAATCCCAGCTAGGCAGGAGGCTGAGGCAGGAGAATTGCTTGAGCCCAGGAGGTAGAGACTACAGTGAGCTGAGATGGCATCACTGCACTCCAGCCCGGGTGCCAAAGCGAGAGTCAGTCTTAAAAAAAAAAAAAAAAAAAAAGTAGATATTATCTGGAAGAGTTATAAGGATATACTGATTTTCATGTAGTAGTACAAAAATCATGTTGGTATGCAGAGCATAGTGTCAGTGAGATTATACCAAAGAGTCCTTACTTATAAGGAAGTGTAATACTTCCTTATGGCATTTTATCAATACTTCAAGAACACTTAAAAGAGGCTATCTACTTAATATTTCTCAATGACTGAAAGTCCCCCTCTTCTACTTCCACATCTTGCATACTATTAATCTGTACTCACTTTAATAAAATGCTTTAAGAATTTTTCTTGATTAAAACAACCACAGACAAAATAAAACTACTTACGCATGTGACACAGCTGCCTCCTTGCATTCTCTTATGTCATTAATACGTTTATTATAGCTATGTGCAAAAAAATTAGAACATCAGTTTAATTTGATCAATAACTGTCAAAATGAGTAAGTCTACTCCTAGAAGTCAATCAAAAATGACAATATCAATTTAAAAACTAGCCCTCAAACTGGAAGTTCAGGGAAGAATCTACCCACACCTTTCCTAGCACTTAGATGTCTAATCAAGTCTTCCTTAAAAAAGTCACATTATATTAAATCCAACAATAAAACTAAACATCACAATGTAGATTTTTATTTTATTAAATGTTACTCCTTCCTTAATCCCCAATGGAGACACTGAAATCATACTTCTGATGTAATTAACATCAGCTTCCAAAAATCTAAAGTGCTGACAAAGCTATAATTTCTGACTTTTTAATCAAAGCTATCTCATAAGCATAAAAAAATTCTGAAAAGCTATATATGTGTGATCAAAAGTAGTGACTGTTTGGATATAAACGTTTTGTGATGGAGAAAACTGAGGCAGGAAAGCATTTACCTACTTTAAATTATTTTTAAGAGAACTATGTATGATTTTAATCTATATTTTTAAAAAAATCTTATTTTTCAAATTAAAAAAACCATTTAATTAAAAGAAACACCAACATCTATCAGCTTAAAGATGCCACCGTAAAAACAAATGTTAATAATTTCATGATTAATAGATATAAAAAAAAATCAAAATTCCTAAAATGTTAAAGAAAAAATATCTTCCTGACAACTTATCTAAAAATTTCTTACACTATTGCTGGGTGTGGTGGCTCACACCTGTAATCCCAGCCCTTTGGGAGGCCAAGGTGGGTAGATCACTTGAGGTCAGGAGTTCAAGACCAACTTGGCCAACATGGCAAAACCACATCTTTACTAAAAATACAAAAATTAGCAAGGCGTGGTGGCAGATGCCTGTAATCCCAACTGCTCAGGAGGCTGAGGCAGGAGAATCACTTGAACCCGGGAGGCAGAGGTTGCAGTGAGCCAAGATCACACCACTACACTCCAGCCTAGGTGACAAGAGCAAAAGTCCATCTCAAAAATAAATAATATATAAAAATCACTTACACTAAAATGAACTTCAACTTCTACACTTAAGTTCTCTAAGATTTACATATTCTTTGAGCAAATGTTCAAAATATAATAATTCTGTAATCATCACCCTCTATAATTAATAAGCTTTTGTACTTATGGTTTGACTATGAAAATTCATATTTTAAACTGGATGATCATTTACAAATTAAAAACAGAAACTTCTCACAACTTTAAATGGAGACTCTCAAATGATAAACTTATCATTAATAAAGTATAACAAAGACAACTGGTTTCATGGTGCCATTAAATTTACTTGCATCATATATAAGTTCACTCAATATACAGAGATTAACTGATTTTAAATATTTATATATATTTAAATATGATTCCACAATGAGTTTGTCAGTATGCTAATACATGATATTAATATAAGTTTCATGATTTTCGATCTAAATCAATTAGAAAATGACAAAGCCCATCTTGCATATAATATTTCAGGGTATTCCACCATCTAAAATAAGAGCTGAAAAGTACACCGGGCACTATTTATCATATGACTGACAGATCACTGGCCTCAGAATATCAGTATGGTGACAGAAATCAGAACTGTAGTCACTTGAGAAAGGAGTGGGGGAAGTAGTGATTAGGCATAGCAATACTGACTAGAAAGATGAACAAAAGAATTTTCCAGAAATGATGGCAATGTTCTTACATCTTGATTTAAGTGGTGGTCATGCAGGAGTATTCATATGCAAAGTCAATGAGTTATACCACTAAGATATATGTATTTTTGTTTGTATATTTTATCTCAATAAAGTATTAGGGAAGAAAAGGGGAGATTCCTTTAACCTCTCCAAGATACAGATATAGGAGGTTAGACATGCTGCTCAGGAACCCGGATTTCAATTTGCATTTCAGGGTAATTCTTATGTATGCTAAAATGTGAGATATATTGGCTTAAATTTAGTGTCAGACTTATTTTTATTTTTAAATATGTAGAAGTTTTATTTCATCTCAATTTTATTAGGACATTATTGAACTGGATGTAAAATAAATGTGGGCAAACTTCATTTTTATCTGAAGGTAGCAAGTCCAACATAAATATTCAACATAAGTACAGGGGGGATTCCAGGTATTTTTAAAATATTTCATAATTGGCATCAAGTCTGGGTTCAATTTGGCTTTTATATATTGGATACAGAATCTCGAGTGGAGAGAAATAAAGTTATTAAAAATTTCAAAGAAACACATTTCATATAATTATTGGCTTAACTGAAAGTAAAAATAAATCATGTGGAATACTTTCTATTATTTAAATAAAAACAACATAGTTTCTTCCTACGTGCAGTGGTATGACTTCTGTAATTGCTAAAACTAATCCAATTAAGTATTTTTGATTGCTTCATATACTTTTACAAGTGTACTCTAGTCTAAAATAACACTTCTAAAAATTTTAAACCTCTTAAATGTATATGGTATGTTCACATCTACAATCATACATGACTTGCAAAAGAAGACATATCTTCCTTCTCTAATAAATGTTTTGAAAGGGCAGATAACCTCATTTTTTTTTTTTTAATATGTGAAGCTATCTGTAAAAAATATGATTGTTACCTATTAGGATGACTGTTAAAAACAACTTCCTGGGACCCAAGTCAAACGGCATAAGCTGTATCTTCCTGTATGGTATGACAACTCCTTTATCCCCAAAACTTCAGTGAAGATAACTCACTCACCCTTCTCCAAAAAAGACAAAATAAATGAAAATGTCATACCCTCGTATGTTTACAAATAAGTCTTCTGCAGCTTTGTGAATGTGGAAAACTTCATCCCGAAAGAGAGAGAGGCAAGAGCTACTTTGAAGAGCTAGCTTCCAAAGGTTCAGTGCTGTAGCATCAGTATTTAGGATCCCATGGCACAAAATAAAGCCAACTTTAAATAAAAAGAAAAGCAAATATAAGTGCAAATGTAAAAGTATTCCAAAGTTTGGTGAAAATGTGGCTTTTGAAAAATACAGAAATGTAACCACAATCACTAAATTGAGACTTCTGAGTAACAGTAACAATACATATGTAGAAAACATGGTAACAATATGTTTCTTTTCCAATTATAATTTTCTGTATTTTGCAAAACCAGTTATATGAACCTGCACTGACAAAAGGGAAAAAAAAATGTCACTTCTGGGTTATAAATCAAGTCATTTTAATAAAAGTAACATTTATAAAATATTTTCAGCCAAAGATCAGAAATTTCTAATTAACATATAATGCAGTAATCATTACACTTGTTACAATAACTTAAAATAAAACTTATCTGGGGCTCAATGCTGTGGCTCATGCCTTTAATCCCAGCACTTTGGGAGGCTGAGGTAGGTGGATCACAACTCAAGAGTTCAAGACCCCCCTGATCAACATGGTGAAACCCCGTCTCCACTAAAAATACAGGTGGTGGGCACCTATAATCCCAGTTACTCAGGAGGCTGAGGCAGGAGAATAGCTTGAACCTAGGAGGCAGCAGCTGCAGTGAGCCAAGATGGCTCATTTCAAAAAAATAACCATATATCTACACACACACATATATATACACATATATATAAAGTGAATCTACTTTCCTAAATCAAGAATAAATCATAAAGTAATAGCATCTCACATTTTAATAGCAATTTATAGTTTATTAAGTCTTCTCAAATATATTTTTTCAAATGATTATCGTACATAGTAGACAAGACAAGTGGTATTCTTTCTTTTCTTTACTTTTTTTCTTTTTTCTTTTTTTGGTAGAGATGGGGTCTTATGTTATGTTGACCAGTCTGGTCTCAATCTCTTGGTCTCGGGCAATCCTTCCACCTCAGCATCCCCAAGAAGTGGGATTATAGGCATGAACAACTGCACCTGGCCCATATGCTTCTTTATAGTTGAAGAAGTGAAGGGTCATTGACTTCACTAAAACACTGTTAAAGTAATAAAGCTAGGACTCTGCCCCAAGCATTCATCCTCAAAGTCTAATATTCTTTCAATATATTAAATTGCTCTCTATTACACAAATTCTAAATATCTTTTTTACCTTTTGTTATCAATCTGGGAATATTACATAAATGTATAATCTTATATATGTTGACTGATACCCTTTCTAGTCTTCTATACTAGGATGTAAAACCTTAACTTTCATTCAAGAAACATTTACTCAGTGTCTACTATACATGAGGTTCTGCAGTGGGCCAGTTAGTCCAATCCCATTTTCTTTCAGATTTCCCTACGACTCTCAATAATCACTCCCATGTTTTAACTCCTATTATAACTGTACACCTATCTTGACACTTTAACATAATACTTGCCATTTATCTTTTGATTCTTAACTCAAGCTTCCTTCTTGAGCCACTACAGAATCAAGCTAACTCTGTAAGTAGGCATATAACTTACTCTGTAAGTAGGCATATATCATATTCTCTAAGATATATGAAATATACAAAGAAGTATATTTAACTGCTTTGACTTCAACTATACAAAAATATTTTTCATGTAACACGGCCCCCAAAACAAGCCAATTATTGAATCTGGCACACAATCAAAGAAACAGAATACATGTATGAAAGATTAAAGAACTCTCAAGAGAAATTTTGTTTATAAAACATTTTCCTGTTATTTACTTGACTTTCCACCCTAATCCTGAGTGAAATCAGATTTTACTCAGTGTCCTCCATCTCTTTGTGTACTTACATTACAAAATACTTGCTACTACTAATACAAAGTTTTTCTGAAAATTTTTATCACTTAAAGTGTTTGTTTTTAAGATATGTGTTATGAGTTTAAGTATATTTATTTGTTTAGAATGGACCGAAAAAGGCAAAAGAATTTAAAAATAGATTGCCCAGGCTGGGTATGGTGGCTCACACCTATAATCCCAACACTATGGGAGGCCAAGGTAGGCAGATCACTTGAGGTCAAGACCAGTCTGACCAAGATGGTGAAAACCCCATCTCTATTAAAAATACAAAAATTAGCCGAGTGCCGTGGCGGGCACCTGTAATCCCAGCTACTCAGGTGGCTGAGGCAGGAGAACTGCTTGAACTTGGGAGGCAGAGGGTACCATGAGCCGAGATGGCACTACCACACTCCAGCCTGGGCAACGGAGCAAGACTCAAAAAAAAAAATAAAATAAAATAAAATAAATTGCCCAAGATTAGGGGGATGACTTATTAATTAAACTACACATTAATCTCCTTGTTGAAAGTTAGGATGAAAGGACAAAAAAAAATGTAAAAATTTAAAAGAAGCTCTTAAAACAGAAGACCAAGTCTAGACAAGAAAGTTGAAGAAAATCTTTGAAGGCAGAAAACAGATAAAATTAGACTATCAATACAAAAAAAAGGCAGAAATTAGTAATCTAAAACTCTGAAGATAAAGAAAAAAAATCTTTCCCAAGGATTCTCCCAAGTCTAATCAACAGACTAAAAAATGAACCCTAAAATAAGCATTAGGATAATTAATTTTATAACTGTAGTCCAAGTAGCTGAGTCCTCAGTATTCTACATCCTGCACAACTCTTAGCATCAGGTTATAATCCAGAGCAGCGATTCTCAAACTTTAGCTTGCACCAGAATCACCGAGACAGTACATTAACAGATTGTTAAGATCTATCCAGAGAGTTTCTGTTTAGTAGGTCTTGGGTAGGGATCAAGATTCTGCATATCTAATAAGTTCCTAGGTGATGCTGATGTTGCTGGTTCAGGAACCACACTTTGAACTAATCCACAACAAAGCTCCAAAGAAAGTAGACTACCTACTAAAGAAAAATCCTAGTCTGGGTAGTAGTTCCAAAAAAAGAAGTGCAGAATTTGAGGCAACTCCTGACCTCTATATTAGCTCTACTGAGGGTTCAAATACATGAAAGAAGTAAAACTCATTCCTTATTTTGGCAATAGTGGTTATCCCAATTCTGCCTTCTCCATGCCTATGTATTCCCCATTTTAGGGTAGCCTGCTTCCTGATCGACTTCCCAGCTCATTACACAAACCCATGCTATAAGTATTCCCATTTAAGGTAAAGAGTTGGGGTGGGGGGAACAATCCTATGTAACTCCAGAGGTCACTTATGACAGCGAACTCTACTAATTAACTCAGTTATTCAGCTGCACATCCATAAACACAAAACAACTAACAATCACCACATAATTGAGCAAGACCATAACTCTGAAAGCTGTTTTTCTAAATCAATTATGAGACAAAGCATGAAAATCTCAATTATCTTTATAGAAGAAAATATAAATATCACAAATGTAACAAATAAAATAATAAAAATAGCTAAGGGCAGATAGTAGTGTTAAATTCTTCCTCTTTCATACTAAAAACAACACACTCCAAGTATTAGTCCATAATGAGACTAAGTATTGGAACAGGGTATTTAGAAATGTTCACAAAAATTTCAGTGATTTCTGAGTAGAAACCTAATAATTAGACTGAATCTAGTAATAAAAACTATGGGCTTGGATTTTATGTCTTTATTACTTTACTTTTCTGGTAATTCTAGTAATTCATTTTCTTTATTTTATTAAAGAATCAATCAAAAAAATATTAAAGAAGAAAAACTGGTCCTTCACCATAAACACGGTAATAAAAAGTCAACAAATAGTGTCATCTGTCAATGCGGGGGGCTGGTTCCAATACCATCCAGAGATACCAAAATCTGTGGATGCTAAAGTTCTTTGTATAAAATGGTGTAGTATTTAAATATAACCTACATACTTCCTCCTGCATACTTTAAATCACCTCTAGATTCATTTTAATACCTAATACAATGCCTACACATCACTTCATTTGTGTGAACTCACTGTAGTACTCATTATGCGGTAAGTTTTGCTTTTTGGGCCTCTGTGAAAATGTTTCCCCTATTTCAATTGGCTACTGACTGAATCTCTGGTTGCAGAACCCCAGGATATGGAGGGCCAATAAAGGTTAATAAATCAAAAACAAAACCTGTAAGAATGAAAAAACACCAACACTCCAAAATGACTCCCCTGTGGTAGTGAGCCTAGGGGTGAGTAGGACGAATTTATCTATATTATAGAAATTCTCATTCTGTATTAAACCTGTGTGTCTCCACAGAATAGTACAAAGCCATAAAAAACAATGAGATCGTATCCTTTGCAGCAATATGAATGGAGCTGAAGGTTGTTATCCTAGGAAACTAAGGCAGGAACAGAAAACCAAATACTACATGTTCTTATTTATAAGTGGGAGCTAAACACTGAGTATACATGAACACAAAGAAAGGGACAATAGACACCAGGCTCTACCTAAGGGTTGGAAAGAAAAATCTACCTATCACGTACTATGCTTATTACCTGGGTGACAAAATAATCTGTACACCGAACCCCCATGACATGCAATTTGCCTATATAACAAACCTGCATATGTACCAGGAACCTAAAAATTTAAACAAATAAAATCTCTTTTGAAGCTGATAAATAAATAAACAGCTTAAAAGCAAATACAACAAGCTATTAGAAGTCATAGAAACTTGGTGGTAGATTTATGAGTGTTCACTCTACAATTATTTCAACTCTTTTGATGTTCACAATAAAATAATGGAAAAAAAAAAACCAGAAAAAAAAAGCTTGTGTCTATTTCTCCCATAGTTTCTAAGCTTCTTAAGAGCAGAAGCGAGTACTTTTATCTCCTATGCATCTAAAAAACTGCCAAACATATGAGTCATTTATTATATAAACTGAAGTAAATTAAAACCAAAAACTTTAAGTGAACAGACATAATATTTAAATAATCATTAAAAGCAAAAGCAAAATTTAGTTTAGAAGGTTATGTTGAAAGGCAATATATTGGGAGGCCGAGGCGGGTGGATCACAAAGTCAAGAGATTGAGACCATCCAGGTCGACAAGGTGAAACCCCGTCTCTACTAAAAATACAAAAAAAAAAAAAAAATTAGCTGGGCATGGTGGCGTGTGCCTGTAATTCCAGCTACTCAGGAGGCTGAGGCAGGAGAATTGCCTGAACCCAGGAGGCGGAGGTTGCCGTGAGCCGAGATCACGCCACTGCACTCCAGCCTGGGTGACGAGCGAAACTCCGTCTCAAAAAAAAAAAAAAGAAAGAAAGAAAGGCAATATAATGTAGCCCATGAGTCCTGGAGTTGGGCGGGGTTCTTACCTTGTCTTTGTCACTCACTATCTATGTGGCCTAAATTTTAGATTCCTCAACTTTAAAACAGACTACCTGGCCAGGCACAGTGGTTCACGCCCATAATCCCAGCACTGTGGGAGGCTGAGGCAGCAGATCACCTGAGGTCAGGAGTTCAAAACCAGCCTGACCAACATGGTGAAAGCCCATCTTTACTAAAAATACAAAAATTAGCTGAGCATGGTGCTGTCTGCCTGGAGTCCCAGCTACTGGGGAGGCTGAGACAGAATTGCTTGAACATGGGAGGCAGAAGTTGCAGTGAGATGACACTGTGCCACTGCACTCCAGCTTGGGCGACAGAGCAAGACTTCATCTCAAAACAAACAAACAGACTATCTACTCTGATGGGATCAATATGAGGACTGAAAGAGGTGATGGACATAGATGGGTTAGCACAGGGCTAAGTACAGAGGTAGTAACCATGCCACCTGCTTTTTTCTCTAAAACATAAAATCTGAGGAGTAATCACAAAACTAACCCATTTTACTTACAGATAATCCACTTTTCCATTGCATCCAAAGAGAGATATTCACAAGGCATCTTAAAAAGAGAATATATACATTGTCAGTTAAAAGAAATTCTAAAAAATATTCCACATTGAGCCACTCTCCTCCCTTTCTCCTGGTAACTTACTACCCAACTCTTGGCCCAAATACTAACAGAAGAAATTTGAAGAGTTGGATAAAAGTGTTATTACCTATACTGAAACCTACAGTCAATAAATGACAATAAGAAGTATGCCCCTTTCACACCTGCATACGCCCAAACCTCTCTTTAAAAAACACTGTTGCTGTCTTTAATCTGATAAATGACAACTTATTAATTTCTCAAGCCTATTTCAAAGTTAACAATATTCCAAAAGATAAAATTTTAGTCAAGTTAGAAGACATGTATGTATCTGGATGCTCACTTTCTCACCAAAATCAGTAGCTGTATAAATGTATTCTCCATGTGTGTAGTAACACCTATGTTCATAAATACAGTGAAAAGATTGAAAAAAACATAACGGAATATAACAATGATTTTGTCACCTGGTTCTACTTGGTGAGATTTGGGGTGTTTTTTTTCTTTTTACTTTTCTACATCTTCAGATTTTTCTACCATGAAAAGCAAAACAAATTTTAAACTTTAAAGAAAAAAATATTCCTACTATTCATCGTATTAATTCAACATCAGTTTTCATTAAGACTCTAAAGCTAAAAAATCTGAATATGACTTAAGTAATGAACATTTTATAATGAGCTTCAAGTAATAAGCTAATGCTAATTAGAAACAAACTGCAACAGCATTGCTTAACTATTATTTTTTAAAAATCACTTTATTTTCATTCAAAATAGAAAAATAGAACCATACAGTGTCAGATTGCGCAGGATTGAGCATTGTACTAGGTGCACTGATGAGGCTCAGTAACTGGGCATTTCTCCACTGGTCAGCTGAAAGATTTCTTCGAGGATATACCATTTGAAGAGAAATTAGTGCATCTGAAAGAGACTAATTAAAATACGAAAAAAAAAGCTGAAGAATTTTTTTCCTTTTCCATTTATATTCCAGCTACAATTGCTTTGCATTTATAACTATACCATCATAAAACAACACAGCCTAATTACAGCCATGTTCCTTATAATACCTGAGTTGAGTTGTGGCTCCTCTCCTCCAGAATTTTTATGGTAAATTTTATAAAAGCTACACAGATTCTGCGTTTTTGAGCAAAAGCTTAGCTCAGAAATTCATGTTATTTTCTTAAAGGTTAAAATATGTGGCAATGTTGGGATCTTTATTACAAAAGGGATAGGGAGCCTATTGTCATCTTTCTGTCAATACATAAGTTTCCATTCTGATAGTTCTAAAAGAAAAAGATTTCAGGGTTATATGAGTAAGTGTTAACAAAACTCAACATGCTTCGCAATTTTCTAAAGAATGTCTTATAAAAATAATCCACCGTACCTCATCTTAATAAATTATTTCTCTTTGCCAACTGGTTTGTTGATTACAGCTTTATTTTCAAGGTATTTAACGTTTCATCTCAACTGTTCCTTGTGTGCTTTCATAAAAGTCCTTTGCTATTAATCCTTGCTTCCTAAAAATTCTGTAAAGAGTGATTCTTTAACCTGACTGCACAGAGAATGCCAGAGAAGTTTTTTTCCCGAATACAGAATACAGGGCTCCAACTGAAATTTAGTGAACCTGAACCTCTGGAAACAGAACGCCAGAATCTATCCTTTTATTAAGCTACACAAAGTGATTCTGATGTAGCCAACTAAGAATGCTTTTAAAATTAAATTATGTTAACTTAATTTTTTGAAATCCTGGGAAATTTGGGAGGTTGTGTGTTAGGGAAATTTACGATTCCTCTAGATTTTCTAGTTTATGTGTACAGAGATGTTCCTAGTAGTCTCTGAAGATCGTTTATATTTCTGTGGGATTGGTTGTAATATTACCTTTCTCATTTGATTGTGCTTATTTGGATACTCTCTCTTTTTTTCCTTGTTAATCTAGTTAGGAGTCTGTCAACCTTGCTGACAATCCTTTCAAAGAACCAACTTTTTGTTTCGTTGATCCTTTGTATGGTTTTTGGGTCTCAATTTCATTTAGCTCTTCTGTAATTTTAGTTATTTATTTTCTTATGACACCTTTAGGTTTAGTTCATTCTTGTTTTTCTGGTTCCTTTAAGTTCAAGGTTAGGTTATTAATTGCAGCTTTTTCTATCATCTTTTTAGTGCCAAAAACTTTCCTTTTAACACCGCTTTTACCACATTCCAGAGGCTTTGGTATGTTGTGTCACTATTTTCATTTCTTTCAAAGAATGAAATCTGGCAAAAATACAACAAAAAAAGAAAACTACAGGCCAATATCTCTGATGAACATAGACACAAAAATTCTCAACAAAATACTCACAAACCAAATCTAGCAGGATATCATAAAGTTAATTCACCATGATCAAGTAGGCTTTATTCCTGGGATGCAAGGTTGGTTCAACATAAGCAAATCAATAAATGTGATTAACCACATGAACAAAGTTTTAAAAACACTATATAATCATCTCAATAGATACAGAAAAATCATTTGATAAAATCCAATATCCCTTCATGATATAACCTTCAACAAACTAGGCATTGAAGGAACATACCTCAAAATAATCGGTGTCATCTATGAAAAACCCACAGCCATAATCAGTGCCATCTATGACAAACCCACAGCCACTATATTGAATAGGCAAAAGCTAGAAGCATTCCCCTAAGAACTAGAATAAGACAAGGACATCTGTACTCTCACCATTTCTATTCAACATAGTACTCTAAGTCCTAGCCAGAACAATCAAGCAAGATAAAGAAATAAGAGGCATCCAAATAGAAAAAAAAAGAAGTCAAATTATTTCTGTTCATTGACAATATAATTCTTTCTATACCTAGAAAACGAAATGGCTTCAGCAAAGTCTCAGACTACAAAATCAACATACAAAAATTGGCAGTATTTCTATACACCAATAACATTCAAGCTGAGGACTCAAGAACACAATTGTGGCCAAGCATGGTGGCTCATGCATATAATCCCAGCACTTTGGGAGGCCAAGGCAGGCAGGTCACCTGAGGTCTGGAATTTGAGACCAGTCTGAGCAACATAGTGAAACCCCAACTCTACTAAAAATACAAAAATTAGCTGGGTGTGGTGGCAGGCGCCTGTAATCCCAGCTACTCAGGAGGCAGAGACAGGATAACTGCTTAAACCCAAGAGGTGGAGGCTGCTGTGAGCCAAGATGGTGTCACTGCACTCCAGCCTAGGTGACAGAGTGAGACTCCATCTCAAAAAAAAGAAAGAATGCAATCCCACTTAACAATAACCACAAAAAAAAAAATAAAATAAAATAGGAATACACCTAATCAAGGAGGTGAAACTTCTCTAAGAGAAGAACAAAACACTGCTGAAAGAAATCACAGCTAACACAAAGAAACGGAAAAGCATTCTATACTCATGGGCTGGAAGAATCAATACCATTAAAACAATCATATTGCCCAAAGCGATTTAAAGATTGAACACTATTCCAATCAAATTACTGTCATTTTTCACAGAATTAGAAAAATCTATTCTAAAATACATATGAAACCAAAAAAAGAGTTCGAATAGCAAAGGCAAAGTAAAGAGACAACCCTACAGAATGGGAGAAAATAATTGCAAATTATGCATCCAACAAAGGACTAATATCCAGAATCTAAAAGAAGTTAAATCAACCAGAAAAAAAACAAACAACTCCATTAAAAAGCAGGGAAAGGACATGAGTAAAAGCTTCCCAAAAGAAGACATATAAGCAGCCAACAAACATATGGAAAAATGCTCAACATCACTAATCTTCAGAAAGATGCAAATCAAAACCACTGGTAAGATGGGATATCATCTTATACCAGTCAGAATAGCAATTATTAAAAAGTCAAAAAAAAATAACAGATGTTGACAACACTACTGGAGAAAAGAAAATGCTTATACACTGTTGGTGGTAATGCAAATTAATTCAAATCCTGTGGAAAGCAGTTTGGTGATTTCTCAAAGAACTAAAAATAGAATTACCATTCAACCCAGGAATCCCATTACTGGGTACATGCTCAAAGGCAAATGAATTGTTCTACCAAAAACACACTTGCACTCATATTTTCACTGCAGCTCTATTCACAATAGCAAAGACCTGAAAACCCAGGTGCCCATCAACAGTAGACTGGATAAAGAAAGTGTGGTACATATGCACCATGTAATACTATGCAGTCATAAAAAGGAACAAAATCATGTCCTTTTGCAGCAACATGGATGGAACTGGAGGCCATTATCCTAAGAGAATTAATGCAGAAACAGAAAACCAAACAAATATTGATTGTACTCACTTTTAAGGGGAAGCTAAACATTGTGTACACACGGATACAAAGAAACAACAGACACTGGGGACTCTAAAAGTGGGAAGGAGGGAGATAAGGGTTGAAAAACTATCTATTGGGTACCATGTTCACTACTTTGGCAATTGGATTATTAGAAGCCCAAACTGAGCATCACACAATATACTCATTTAACAAACCTGCACATGTACCCCATGAATCTAAAACAAAAAACAAAAGAAACAAACCCTGACAAATACAAATACAAACAAAAACAAAAGAAACAAATACATGACAGTGTTTGATTAAAATTCTAAAGTATCATGGAATATTAGAAAAAAATCAAAATTGAAAAATAAATGGTCTAATTCAAATGAATAATTCTCCTATGTAATTATCAATAACCCACTATATACTGAATATGTTAATGTGCTAATGACTACAGAGAACTTAAAAAGATACCCAACAGGCTTTAAGGAAATTTTCAAAACCTAAATGGAGAAAGAACCAAATCTAAAATAACTAAATAAAAACAAGACCATCCACAATTAGAGAAAAATCCAAAATAGATTTAGAGAGAACAGAGGAGAAGAATAGAAAAGACAGTTCTGGGTGGCAAGAAACCACTACTAATATGAGAGATAGGAGATGACCACGATATGTTCAGCATTTTGAGGAATTCTGACACTTCCATCTACAATGCTGATTTTTTTTTTTAATTTCAAAACTGACGCCATCTACAAGCTTCTTTCAAACTTAGATTTAACCAATTCCAAGACATAAAGCCTACATAAATTTGTGTACAATATAGTTATGCAAATCTGGAAGAATTTCTTCAGAATTTTCATGGGAGTAAAAAAATTCAAAGGAAATTATTGGTGTTAACTGTATGTCAAGAAAAAAGCACAGTGGCTGGGCACAGTGGCTCATGCCTGTAATCCTAGCACTTTGGGAGGCTGAGGTGGGCAGACTGCCTGAGCTCAGGAGTTCAAGACCAGCCTGGGAAACATGGCAAAACCCTGTCTCTACTAAAAATACAAAAAATTAGCCAGGCATGGTAGCACATGCCTGTAATCCCAGCTACTCAAGAGGCAGAGGCAGGAGAATCACTTGAGCCTAGGAGCTGAAGGCTACACTGAGCTAAGATCGCACCACTGCATTCCAGCTGGGGTGATAGAGGGAGATGCTGTCTCAAAAAAAAAAAAAAAAAAAAAAAAGGAGAGAGAGAGAAAAAAGACAGGCTTCTACAAGGTGAATAGTCTCAGCATTCAAAGAGAACAATCAATGTAGACCAAGATTCTAGTATCCTGGGCTTCAGTTCTGGTTTTGCCACCATTGTCACAAATGACTTACCTTGTCATGACACTGCTCCAGCCCTAAATCTTTAGCTATAAATAATGAGATTGGATGAAATACCTATAAATATCCTTGAAGTGCTTAGAAACTACCGTTCTGTGAATTAGCCCTTCTGCAGAGAATCCATAATGACAAGACTACTTACAACCAAAATAATTTCATTAAGAACTATTCATAATATCTCCTAAAACAGTCATTTCAAATTATTTCCATAAAACTCCTGTCATTTTTTCTTGAGACAATAATAATATAGCTAAAATTTATCAAATACTCTGTACTTTTTAATGAAGTAATTCATTCAATTCTTGTATGAACGATATGAAGTAAGTACTATTTATTATTCCATTTTTACTGATAAGAAAACTGACGTACCGTGAGGTTAGTTAAGTAACTTGCCAAATATTATACTATAATTTGCAGAGTTGCTATTACAATCCATTGGTATGAGAAGAGAACTCTTAAATACCATATGGTAAATCCTACTGTTTAATGCTAAATTAAAATCTAAAAAACTATAATGAATCAATCAATATATCCTTGATTCTCTATACACTATTTCGAATCTCATTAATTAGTTCTCTGGTCCATAATTAGATAAAAGCACACATAACTATTACTTATATCCCATTATAGTATTTTTCAAAAAAGAAGTTTATCACTTTATCCAACTATCCATCCTCATGCTATGTTATATGCCTATTCTCTTATATGCCTAAATGCCACCTCTTACCTTGCTGTGGGGTACAAATTCTTCCATCATCTTCTTTAAAGGGTTTTCATAATCCACAATCATCTGGCCAAGGCGTGGGTATTCTCGGTCACTTAAAACAGACATATCAAATTTCAATGAGTTGTAATCCCTCAAATTGAGAATTTTAGAAAGACTTTTATAATGCAGATCTACCTTGCTCCATGAGTCATTTCATGGGCATAGTTGTATAGCCCAATGATTGCCTTCCTTTCTTCAATTCGAGACAGCAGTATCATTAGTGTTGTATAGGTTATAATTAAATCTAAGTAGTTCTTTGTTAAATCAAAGTTTACAGTCTAGGAGAAAAAAAAATCAAGTTCAACTACTTCCTATTTCTTAAAATTTTAAACACATACAAAATCTTCATAGAAGCTACTGAGAGCTATTAATTTTCTGGATTTATTTTATCCCCCATTCTGAAATGCCATCTAATTCCTTTCACTAAAAGCATGTCTAAAATTTGGGAGTTACAGATAACAATTCTGTGATTGACCCAATTTTATGAATGAAAGAAAAAAAGCTTATGATCACCATATTCCAACTCGTAACAGTTCAAAAGGACAAAAGCCGGAACAATAAAGAACACTGATGCCAATCTCACCAAAGAGGAAGAAAATTACTCTTTTTAAAGTTCACCATTAACTAAATGGAGACATTTTTTGCTTTGACTTCCTATATCCAAAAATTATCATACTAAGAAAGAGTCCATCAAGTATGCCTTTTACAAAAATATTATCCACTTAACTTTTCAAAATTGGGTCTATTAAATAAAATACTAAAGTTAAGGTGTATTTCCCAATATGTACAAGACTTATACTCAATGACAATCTAAACAAATATAGAGAATATACACTTTATTTTTTAAAAAAGCTATAAAACAAGCAGATTAATAATGCTAAAACTTTATATGTTAGTTATATAATCTATCTGAAAAAAAGCAATTGGTCCCCTGAGCTCTTCTGGAAGGAGAAAAACTGGACATCATACTTACAATATCAAAGAAGACTTGGCAAACATCAATAGTATTCAGCAATTCACAAACATGGTCCTGAAAAGAAATACTTATTTCAGTCTTTTATCTGTATAAATCTGTTTAAATTAAGAAAAGACAAACAAACAAGGGATGTTTTATATTTCAGTTCTGGAAGAACTCCAATTTTATTATTTACAAGTGACAGAGCAATTTACACAATTAGTAAACATTAAATCTACTTACAAAATGTTAAACATTATATATTAAAATACATACCTTAAATTCCATAACATCTACAAATGTGAAGTAATACAATGCCAGATTTTTCAGAATCTCTGATTTTTCTTTCTGTAGTTGTGCAAGCTGTTGCTGTAAAACCAAAATTACAACAAATTGTTCATAGAAAACAAAAGTATTTCATTTTACTACAAACTATCTTCTTTTATGACTGCTATATGGAAGCACAAGCTTTTAGAATAGTATTTCTAGATGATTAAGGCTTTTTAAAAAAAACCAAAGTACTCGAGACAGCAACTGCTAATAGTGATCAGCACTGACAGTGTGAGGCTATAAAACAAATCAAAGCAGATTAGTACCGAATTACACTACTATTAAGGAAAATCTGGAAGTGTTAGGAAAAAAATACCAAATGAACTCTTAAAAAATAAAAACAAGTCATGAGCATGATCACATTACTAGAAACGGGAGAAAAGAAGGTGAAAAACATCACAACTTATACTACAAAAAAACAATATGCTATATAAATTTGGAACTTACCAAAAAGAACATCCAGGTAAAGCCACGTTACGCATGCAAAATAAAATGTAGATACAAACATAAAATACAGTAACGGTTCCCTGACCAGATCCACAAAACACAATAATATATTAAACAAAAGCAAAAACCACAACAACAAAAAAGAAATGAGAAAGAAGCAAAACTAGAGTTAAGACATGAAAGAGGGAAATGTGAAAGACAAATAGTATTTTAATTAACTGTATAATTTACAAAAGCCCAATTTTTCTTTTAAAATCAACTATTGATATAATTTCCAAAAGAATCTAGCTATTTTTAATGTCCTATAAGATTCTCAGAATTCCAATAAATGATCTAGAACCTTGATACTCTTGAGTGCAGTCTACCGAATAGCTGCTCCCACATCATTTGGGAGCTTGTTAGAAAAGCAGACTCTCAGGCCTACCTCAGACCTACTGAATCTGAATTTGCCTTTTATCCTATTAAATGTGTGAGAAGCTTATTCAGAACATGAAAAGCTAGAAAATACAAGTGGCTCAAAATATCCTATTTGCTATCAAAGCCCATATAATGTTGAGGCCTTCATATAGTTCTTATTTATACTTAAGAACATTAAGGGAGAGATGCTTCCACACATAACTGTACTAGACCACTATAAGTCAGAAAATTTTCAGCAGTGAGCCTAACACCAGAGGAATTTTTTTTTTTTAAACTACAAAAAGTCAATTTAAAACAGTAAGCACAGCAGTCTGGTAGACCTTACTATTACTGGGTAAACCACCCTAAATATCATAGTACCTGAAGACATTTAAAGAATTCTAACTAGAAAATATTCACACTCAAGCCTGCAATCCCAACACTTTGGGAGGCCATGGTGGGTGGATAACCTGAGGTCAGCAGTTTGAGACCAGCCTAGCCAACATGGTGAAACCCTGTCTCTACAAAAAATACACAAATTAGCCAGGTGTGGTGGGACATGCTTGTAATCCCAGCTACTTGGGAGGCTGAGACAGAATTGCTTGAACCCAGGAGGCGGAGGTTGCAATGAGCCAAGATCAAGCCACTGCACTCCAGCCTGGGTGACAGAGACAAGACTCAATCTCAAAAAAAAAAAATTCACAAATGAAATATTTCATTACTACCCCCAAATGCCAGCAAATTAAGATATATACTTGTAGTGACTATTTTTAGTTTAATCTATGAGAGTAGCTATTTTGCACAATATAATCTGTGTCAGAACAATTCCATGTTTATATGTACATTTTGATCATTACTACTCTAAAAACATGAAGCGAATACTTGTTACCCTATTCGACATTAAACTTTGAGAACTGATGTCTTAGTTCCACAGAAAACTGAAGTTAAAAAAAAAGCAAAAAAGAATTAAAAAAAAAAGAATTGATGTCTTAGTCCTTTTTCCTGCTTTTCAGTACTTTAAACATGACTTTCAAAATACAACAGGTGAAAGTACATTCATAATAAGATATGAAGGGTATAATTTGGTTTATATTGGGCTTAATAATCCCAATTTATTTCAGCTGCCCTAGTGTAATTTTATTAATAGTGTCCCCTTTCCTTCTACCTTCTGTGTCCTAGTCTGGACAATAAATCATACCGTCACCATCTTACTATGAGCCTTAAATGGTCTTATATACAAACCTCATTTTCCATATTAAGAACCTAAGATCTCCAGATCTTAAAATAACCTTCTTAAAGTTACAACTACTTAATGACAGAGCCAAGACTGGAAATCTCATCTCCTTACTTCTGAAAGTGTTCTTTCTACCATTCTACACACCTATCATTTCCTTTTTATAAAACCTCACAGGCTACTTTCTCATTCAACTTTATTTTCCCCAAAGCCATATATGACTAGACGCTACTTGGCTACAAACATTTATCCAACAACTATTAGATACCTAAATTCAAAATAGTCAAGATTTCAAGGCCCTCCACAATCTGGCCCTAACTTACTTTTCCAATGCATTCTTTTCCATGTATTTACACTCTACATACAGTAGCCAAAACAATCTATTCACTATTTTCTATACAAATCTCCTGCTTTCTTACTGTTTCCTCTACTGGAATGTCAGAATCCCACCACTTAAACAGGTCCAAACCCCACTATTCCCAAAGCACTCAGTTTAAAAGCTAACCTCATTTTCAGATTGAATTCCTTCCCTGAAATCCTAACATCTCCCTTTTCTAAATGTGTATAATGTCCGACAGCAGCTATCACCTTCTATTATAGCTATCTCCAGCATAATTAGGCGGTCCATATCATACAGTTCTGCCTATAAGGAAGTAAGCAATGCAAACATCTATCAGATTAGAGATTTCAAAGACTATCGTGTTAGATGACATGTTTTGGTAGGTGATGCTAAAAAGCATACCTTATTATGCAACCATGGCTAAGCGACTCAACATCTCCAGCCTAATACCCTCCTCAACAAAATGGAAGCTGATGTGGACAATTAACCAAGATTATATACATAAGAATTGTAGCAACGCCTCACAGCCAGAAGCTGTACGTTAAACATTAGGTGAATAACAAAGGAAGCTTGCAGATAATTCTACAGAATTAGAATAAAACTTTAATATAACTCAAAGTCTCGTTAAGAAGAAAAACTTTAATAATCGCCAATAGTACCCATAGTGTTTCTAATAAGAGCTGATATTTACTGAGTATGCATTATGTGTCAGGCATTGATTGTTCCAAACATTTTACAGGCATCTCACACAATCCTCTTAATCTCTTTATGCAATCAAGTTCCCCATTTTAGTAAAAATAAATTTCATAAAGTCTGTGTGTAAGAGGTCAACTATAACAATAAAGAACAAAAATATCTACAACTCTCTAGCTTCAATTACAAAAAATGCTACATTTTAGTTCCTAAAGTGAGAGAGAGTAGATACCACCAAAAATTATTAATATCTAGAACAAAGTTTTCTTAATTCAACTGATATCATTGTTTTACAGTAAATAAAAAGCAGGAAATGGCTTAAGAACATAGATCAGTAAAACACTGAAGTTATGCAACAGAACATTAAAAAAATACTACTGTGAAAAAAAACTGATACTATTCATTACACTAATTATTTATTTATTTTTGAGATAGCGTCACGTAGGCTGGAGTGTAGTGGCTCAATGTCAGCTCACTGAACCTCCGCGTCCTGAGTTCAAGCAATTCTCCTGCCTCAGCCTCCTGAGTAGTTGGAACTACAGGCAGACACCAATACATCCAGCTAATTTTTTTGTATTTTTGGTAGAGATGGGGTTTCATGTTGGCCAGGCTGGTCTCGAACTCCTAATCTCAGGTGATCATCCTGCTTCGGGATGGGATTACAGGTGTGAGCCACTGTGGCCAGCCTCACTACACTAATAGTTATAAAAGCATATTCATGCGATACATGCAAATATTTTAGCAAAATATTTATATAATGCTTTCATTTTAATTTCTAGCTATGGGTCATTATTCTAAATATTCAAGTAAAATATGTAAAAACTGGAAATAAACAGGATAAACATCAGGCATGCTTATTGCAAAGAACCTATCTCTATACTGAAAAATCCTGGTAATTAATCTTTGTTCAATTAAGAAGCATTTTCCACACAAATATAAGTATCTAGAAAATTGATTGAAATTTATTATTTATTCTAAATCCTAAAGTATTTCATTCTTTCAAAGAAAAAGCACTGGCAAATAACTATAAGGAATCAATGACTACAGAGCTAAATCATTGAATATAAAGGAACATAGGTCTAGTTTTTATTTGCTCATTTCAATTATTACCTTCTTTTGTTACTGAAACTGCTTATTCATAATAAATTATTTTTCTTAATCTAAGTTTTGCTAGTATTTTGTTCCTCTTTAAAAACAACCAACTCTAGAAATTTGGTTTCAAGGAATGCTTTGTTCACATTCTTAGTAGGATATTCTAGGCCAGGCTGTTTAAAATAAGAGAGCACTGAGATGCTATTTGGATAAATTTCTGCCTAAACTGTCCCAGCTACCACTCTAGTCATCAACTCTCAAGTGGACTCCTACAGTAGCATCTTATCTGTACCTGTGCTCATGCCTCTTCAATTTTCTCTACATAGCAGCAGCACAGTAAACATTTTTTTGTTTGTTTGTCTGAGACTAAGTTTTGTTCTTGTTGCCCAGGCTAGAGTGCAATGGTGCAATCTTGGCTTACTGCAGCCTCCGCAATTCTCACGCCTCAGCCTCCAGAGTAGATGAGATTACAGGCATGCACCACCATGCCCGGCTAATTTTATATTTTTAGTAGAAACAGGGTTTCTCCATGTTGGTCAGGTGGTCTGGAACTCCCAACCTCAGGTGATCCACCCACCTCCATCTCCAAAAGTGCTAGGATCACAGGCAGCACAGGATCACAGGTGGCTACCGCGCCTGGCCAGAGCAAACATTTTAAAGCACTACAGTACCCTGAAAAAACTGATCCCACTGATGTTATGCAAGTGTTAACAGCAGGTGAAGAGCATATGGGAATTCTCTATTCTAATTTTGCAAATTTTCTATAAGTCAAACATTATTTCAATACAAAAATCATTTTTAATTCTAACAATTTCACCTCACAATTAGAACTACAAAATCTTTTCCAGTGCCTCAGAATAAAGTCTAAATCAAAGCCCTTACCTATCTCTAAGACCTCATCTCCTTTCACGCTCCTCCACCCTCACTCAGTATAGTTCTCATATTGGTCTTTCTGCTGTGTTCACATTCACCAAGTGTGTTCCCACCTCAGGGCCTTTGCACTTGTTCTTTCTCATGTCTGGGATGCTCTTCACCATTTTTTAGCATAGCTTACTCCCTCACCCCATTTCTCTTCACAGGCCATCCTTATGTAAAATGATCTTCTCATCCCCATTTAACTCCTTACCCAGCTTTCTATTTCTTCCTACCACCTATCCCTCAATGAAAGTACATATTCATGCTGGGTGCTGTGGCTCACGCCTATAATCCCAACACTTTGGGAGGCTGAGGCAGGCGGATCAACTGAGGTTGGGAGTTCAAGACCAGCCTGACCAACACGAGGAAACCCCGTCTCTACCAAAAATACAAAATTAGCTGAGCATGCTGGTGCATGGCTGTAATCCCAGGTACTTGAGAAACTGAAGGAGAATCACTTGAACCCAGGAGGCAGAGGTTGTGGTGAGCCAAGATCGCCTGTTGCACTCCAGCCCAGGTAACAAGAGCGAAACTCCGCCTCAGAGAAAAAAAATAAAGGAAGTACATATTTATTTTAGTTGTTTACTGTCTAACAACCCAACTTGAATTTAAATTCCAAGAAGACAAGGAGTCTGTATTATTTCCTGCTGTAGCTCTAGCATCTAGAGTACTGGCACACAGTAAGCGCACTATAAACAACAATAAAAGATCCTCAAGTTTTTCAACATAAAAGACATGAAGAGTGTCCTTAATTTTAAAATTTAATTGCTAGTCATAAATGAATTTCATAGTAGGTATAAATTCATGTCTCGAATGAGTTTCAAAAATGATATAATCCCTTGAATGAAATCCCCAAGGTTGGGTAAAAGATTTCACATCATATCCTTCCACCATAGGAAAGCATAAAACAAATTACTAGTAATTAAAGAAACTGACATATGCATATCAAATATAAGCAGATCTCTTAAGATTACCTGAAAATTCTAATTAACACAAAGATTAGTCATGTTTTAAAAGAACCTCAGAATCCTATTTAAAATCCTTAGTAGTATATTTCTTTTTTCATACACAAAGTGATTCCACTGGAAGTATTTCAGAAAAGGTAGTAAAAACATTTTAGGAAAATGTCTTATCCAGGTTGGGTGTGGTGGCTCATGCCTGTAATCCCAGCACTTTGGGAGGCCGAGGTGGGTGGATCACCTGAGGTCAGGAGATCCAGACTAGCCTGGACAACATGGTGAAACCCTGTCTCTATTAAAAATACACAAATTAGTCAGGTATGGCAGGTTGGGCACCTGTGATCCCAGCCACTCCAGAGGCTGAGGCAGGAGAATCACTTGAACCTGGGAGGCAGAAGTTGCAGTGAGCCAAGATTGTGCCATCGTACTCAGGCCTGGGAAAGGAGTAAAACGCCTTCTCAAAAAAAAAAAAAAGTAAAGTTATCCTAACACTAGCCTAGTAAAAATAAGCATTACTGAATTACTGAGTGTTTAAGAATTATTACCAAATTGAATCCTCTTAGTACGTTTCCAAGGTACATTTTTTTTATTGTGGTAAAATACACATAACATAAAATTTACCATTTTAACCTTTTCAAAGTGTGCCATTCAGTGGCTTTAAGCATATTTGCATTGCTGTGCAAGCATTAGCACCAACCATCTCCAGAGGGTTTTCATCTTCTCAATCAAAACACATTTTAATCCTTATTTTGCAGATATAGAAACAGACCAGAAAAGTATAAGATGCCAATACAGGTCTATGAGATTTCAAAACTTGAAACACGTCTTCAATATACTTCAACATTCAAGTTGCTATACAATGAGATAAAAGTAGTGTAGGGACAAGCTAAAGACAACATTTGTATTTAGTTACATTATAATCAACTACACAGACTTAGACTTCTAAAAAATCTAATTCAAGACTTTCACTTTATAATTAAGGTTTTTTTTCTAAGTTCACATTGCTAGTCTTCTGTTTAAATTAATTCTGAAATGCACGAAGAGTTTTCTATTAAAGAATTGAAAGGCAACAAAATAGAAAAAAGGAAAAAGAACTGAAAGGCAAAGGAAAAAAAATTAAAATTTGTGTCCAGGTCTCCTTGCAATAGAACTCTACTACCTCTCCTATTAAGCAATGTTGTCTATTTTCCCACCATTCCCATCATGGCAGGCCTTGTGACTTGTCTTAACCAATATAAAGCAGCAGAAGCAACAATGAGTCACTTCTAAGTCTAGGGCAAGGTCTTATAGCTTCTGATTTTGCTCTTTTGGGACACTGCCCTGAAATGCTATATGTGAGGAAGCCTGAGATATCACATCACATAGAGAGAGGGCATCTCAGCATCCCTGCTGTTCCAGCTGGGTTCATCCCCCAGAATGCATGAGCGGAAGGCACTGCTATAACCTAGAACCAGTGAGATCAGCAGAGGAACTGCCCAGTCAACTCACAGAATCATAAGAAACAAGCTGCTGTTGTTTTAAGCCACAAAATTTAGAGGTAATCTGTTATGCAGCAAAAGGTAGTTGAAACAATTAATATAAAGTTCAGCAATATAGATTAAAATAATTTCTATTTTACCACCTGAACACATTAATTTGCCACAGCTAAAATTTTTGGAAATTTAAGATTCTGGCTATAGATGGTCAAGTAAAAGCAAACTTGAAATTAATTTTATCATCAGTACTACAAATCACTAATTACATACCATGGTATAGTAGGCTTGGTCAAGTGTACCATCTTTGCATAAAGGGCATGACGTTGTATTAATAATAATACAATTAACCTCATTTAATGGCACTATTTTCCATTACAAATAGAAAAATAAATAAGCTAGTCCCTTTACATTCGATTTTAATAATTTTTAAACTTTTCTAACATGTGATTAACCTACTTTCAAAACCAAGACATTTATGTAAAGACATAAATGTAAAGACCAGTACATTTATGTAAAGACATAAATCAAGCTTTTCTTACTGACTAGATGTCATCACTGTAATTGATAATTATACAGTTATTTATGTCAAGATGGCCTCAGATGCTACTGACATGTACAAGATAATCTGACAACATTAAATGGTCCTTCCCTGCTATACATAAGAGTTTTTATTTCTCTTCCTATAAATTATCATTTGTTCCTGATGGGAGTAACTTTTTAATGTAGTGTGTGCCAGAAAATATACTTGTTACAATTTTCCCTAATCAGACTCAACAAGCTTGGTCATAGGAGAACCAAAATCCTTTTCTCTGAATAAACTTCATTTATTCTAGTATAACATTTCTAGTTGCTCAAAATCATTTTTTTACAGTTTTATTAAGGTACAGTTTACTTAATATGAAATTCACCCATCATAATCGAACAATAATTTTAATAAATTTATAGAGTTGTGAAACCATCCACTCTATCCAGCTGTAGAACATTTCCATCATCCCAAAAAGTTCCCTTGTGCCCATTTACAGTTAATCCTGCTGTTACTCCAAAACCCTAGGCAACTAGGGATTTGCTTAGTCTCAATAAACTTGCCTTTTGTAAATGTCAAGGAAACTTGACACTTTCTATAAAACAAAATCATACAGTATGTAGCTTTTTACATCTGGCCTCACTTATTCATGTTGCAGCATTTATCAGTAGTTTGCTCCTTTTAATTGCTGAGTAGTCTTCTATTAAATGTCCACACCACAGTTTGTTTATTCATTCATCAGTTAATAGGCATTTGAATTGCTGCCAATTTGGGGCTATCATGAATAACAAATTCTGCTCTGAACATGTCCTTGGATAGACATATTTTCATTTCTCTTGGGAGAATTCCTAGGAGTAGAATTACTTCCTTCTGAACTCTGAGATGTGATTCAGAGAGACAAGTGACATGAAAAGTACAGATAAGGTGAAGAGTTACTGTAATAACATATTATCCATTTAGACAACAACCTATTATTATTACCAGGCATTGTGGGAGAAGCTGAGAAAAATCACTGACCCTCCTCTAAACAAGCTCATTGTCTATATGAGGGATGTGTAATATAAATGTACAGGGAACTCCCACTTGTTTGGGGTTTTTTTAATTTGTTTGATTGGCTTTTTTGTTGTTTTTAATGTAACTATCCAGTTTTAGAGGCTGATTATTCAGTTTTAGAAGCTGACTAACTTCTAGGTGCAAGGTTCAAAGATGGTGAAAAACTACAATGATCAATTCCCATAAACCCTTCAAGACAAAGGTTCTCACAAACTGGCAATAACATGAAAAGGGTAACAACAAAAACAAAATCTATATATTAGTGTGATAAAGACCACAATAAGAAAGGTCAGAGCTTCTAAAAGTGGTGAAAATGCTGAGCAAAACAGGGAAGTTAAAGGAGAAGCTGCACTGAGTAGGTATCCATGAATGATTTTTGGTACATGAATACATACTGACAGATTACATGACAGCTGATGTTAAGTTTCCTTAAGCCTGTAAAGAGGAATAAAGTTTATGTTTAAGTTATCCTGGCCTCTGTTTGACCTTCTGTTATTCTTGGGAGATTTGGAGACGAAGTGAGGTGGCATCACTGGGAGAATAATTCCCACTTAAAATCTCTAATACTCTGCCTCCACAAATTCTTTGAACCAAGAGGGACCACCTATTCATTCACTCTACCGTCTTTTTACTGTCACTCATCCTCTTATGCTCCCCTTTTTTTATGAGATGGAGTCTCGCCCTGCAATCCAGGCCAGAGTGTAGTGGCATGATCTCGGCTCACTGCAGCCTCCACTTCCCAGGTTCAAGTGACTCTCATGCCTCAGCCTCCGAAGTAGCTGGGATAACATGCAAATGCCGCCATCCATGCCTAGCTAATTTTTTTTTTTTTTTTTTTGGAGATACAGGATTTTACCCTGTCTGTGGGCCAGGCTGGCCTCCAACTCCTGACCTCAAGTGATTCACTGGCCTCAATCTCCCAAAGTGCTGGGATTACAGGCATGAGCCACCTCACCAGGCCCTACTTTCTATCTTATCCATCTTAACTTTAAATGGCCCATCATAATAATTACTGCCTTGTCCTTCTCTCCTTCTTTCATAATCATCTGATAAAACCTACAATAGTAGAAAAGCATATACTTATGGTGACTTGATCTCAACCTGATTTCATGATCATTAACCATAACTGAGTAGCAATACTACTCAATTTTTACTGTCAATTCAGTTTCCCACTCTCCCAGATGATTATTCCACTCCTTTTTCTCTCTCTTAAATCCCTCAATATTTTTTTTCAACTTGACTCTCAGCCTTAAACCTAACCTGAGATCCAGATGCATATAAACAATTGGCACTCAGATTTCCAGTAAGCTGCTCAAACTTAACATGTCTAATATTGAGACATTGGATACTTTCCCCACTGCATTCACTATACTACTCCCACTGTACTACCCCAAACCTCTTTCTCCTGTTTTCTCACCCCATTCTATCTTGACATTTGTTCAAGCAAAAAACCTTAAAGTATATATCCAGAATCTGAACATTTTTCACCTCAACCACCCTAGTCCTAGTCCAAGCCAACATCAGCTCTTATCTCAGCGACAACAAATTTCCTAACTATTCTGTTTTTACCTTTGCTCTCCTGCAGACTATTCTCTACCAAGTAGCCATAGTGATCACAGTCATATCACCTCATTCCTCTGCTATTCCCCTCCTATGGCATCTCAACACACTCAGGGTAATTAGCTAAGGTCCTTACTATGATCCAGAGAGCATTATATGATCTGCCCATTCATTACAACCACTGGCACTTCATGTCCCACCAAGGTCCCCCTCAATCATCTATTCTGCTCATAATGGCCTCCTCTTTCCTGAACATGCCAGGCATGCACCCCCCTGAGTCTTTGGAGCTGCTGTTCCTTCAGCACAGAATGCTTCTCCCCTAGCTAAACTCATTCCCTATCTTCAAATCTCTACCCTAATGCCTTCTTTTCAGTAAGGCCTTTCCTGGTCACCCTAAGTAAATTAGCATCTGCCAGGCATTAGTCTTATGCATTTACCCTGCTTTGTTCTTCCCAGAACTCTTTACCTGGTATTATATTCTTATTCGTTCATTATTTACTTCTGTTCACCATAATGTAAGCTCTATAAAAACAGAGACTTCTGTTTGTTCACTGCGGGATCCTTCTCTTCCAGAACAGAATTTGGCTCATAGAAGACACTCAATAAAGGACTTAAGTAAATAAATGAATAATTAGTGGAGAGTGTGATGGAAACATACATATGTAGAACTTAAACTAATTTGGAAAGGTCAGGGAAAGGGCTTCTCTGAATGATGACATCTAAGCATAGACCTGAAAGACAAGTTAGCCTAGTGAAAGAACATGCGAGAGACTATTCCAGATAGTAGAAACTGCATAAACAAAATCCCAGAGGCAAAAGTAAACATGGCCATTTGTTCAATGAAAGTATACACATACTTTCTCAAAATACAACACTCCTTTAAAAAAATAAAGCAAGCAAATATATTTTCCTTATGTTCTACATTCTATCCTACACTAGACAATGAGAACTAAAACAGTATACTAGTCTGCATATTCCTGGCCAGGGACCATTAATGTACCTATTTAAAATACTCTTAGCCAAGCTGAGTACTAGGAAGAATAAAGGAAAATAAGTACTCTACAACATGTGTAATTTATTCCATTGTACCTTTTACTGTCTTATTTTCAATCTTAGCAAATAACTTTAGATCTGACAAAAGGTAGTACCAAACCTGCCATGAAGAAACATTGAGAAGATAACATACTAAAGGTACTTAAAAGGTACAAGGTTAGCCGGGTGCATCCCAGCACTTTGGGAGGCCGAGGTGGGAGAATCACAAAGTCAAGAGATCAAGACCATCCTGGCCAACATGGTGAAACCCCGCCTCTACTAAAAATACAAAAATTAGCTGGGTGTGATGGCACACGCCTGAAGTCCCAGCTACTCAGGAGGCTGAGACAGAAGAACTGCTTGAACCCGGGAGGCGGAGGTTGCAGTGAGCCAAGATCACGTCACGGCCCTCCAGCCTGGTGCCTGGCAACAGAGTGAGACTCTGTCTCAAAAAAAAAAAAAAGGTACAAGGTTAAAGTGGCTAACGGCCCCAAAGAAACAACCAAGGAAACCAAAGGTGATTAGGTAGTGATAATGTCCTCTGCTACTATGAAGGGCATCAAAATCACCACTACAGCCAAAGGGACTAATAACTGTTTGAAACCTGAAAAGCTATCACTTAGAAGCAAGATATGACTTCAAATAGTTTGAAGAATATGGAAAAATGCAGACTGCATACACTTGGAGACTAAGCCATGGAACCCCAGTATAATGCTCATTGGCAGTCTCATTTCCAGAAAAGCAGAAAGTCTCTTTGAGTTGAAGAGGTTATGATTTAGCATGACAAAAATATATCGTATATAAGATGCACAGAATATTCTGAAAGCCCAGGTAATTATATAAGAAGGATAAGAAAGAAGATATTTTAAAATAGATGTGTTTTGGGATCATAAGAACCACCCTTGAGAATATGAAAAAAAGCTTAAAAATTCATTCACACACAAATTCTATACGCAATTTTAAGGGATTCTCAAACTCATGAAAATTCAATGGAAAAGCACAGGTAAAATCATTACACTGAAGATAAAAATATAACCCATAATGAAAGCTATGCAGCAGGCTTTTACAAAAATTGTCTAGGTGGATGTTAGAAGGCAGAGGATTAGAGGAGAGTAGGCTCCAGGAAAACAAAAAATTATAAAAAGGTCACATGATTATCAGGCCAAATAAATTAAAGGATACTAAAAAAGGCTTATAACTCATTTCAAAAAGTTGTGGTATAACTATGAAACTAAAATAATTTTAAGTAAATGACAGAATTTAGGAAGAGAGACTCCTTTGCACTTTAATGCAAAATATTCTTCAGCATTAAATTTCACTTTAATGCTAAATTATTCATCTTACAGCCCAAAGTGTGACAACAGAATGAAGAAATGCAAACCAAGCACTTAGGCCTTTACTAATTTTTAATTTTTTACAACCAACATATAATACAGTATCAGAACACTGTTAAGTACAGAACCAAAAAAAAAAAAAAGCATAAACAATTTTGACAACACAAAAATAAATGGATAAATGACCAAGGGTGAGAATATTAGAAAAAGAACTATATTAAAGTTAAAAAAGGAAGTAATCAGTGATTCAAAAATATGAACAAAAAGCTATTAAACACTAAGAAAAGGGCTTGAGTCGGGGAGTAAGGGGAAGAAAACTGAGCAAGCTAAATCTTCATTTTTTGTTGCATAGAGGAGAGATTGTCTAAAGTTGGTAAGTGAAGTTATAAGGGAATAAGCATATTTGTTATAGTTCTGGCAGTAACCTGCAGAAATACTAAAAATAGAAGTTCCCTCAGGAATATGACTAGGACAGGAAAAAGTAAACTAGGTGATATTCACTTTTCATCCTAAATTCTTCTGGACTATTCATTACCATGTATTCATGTTCTTTAGGCAAAAATAAAAAAATTTAAATCAGTTTAGGCACGTTACCAGTGCTGATGTAATTCCTTGCTACTATTTGACCTATTTCAATTACTTTCCAAATAAATCAAAGCAAGGCTTACTTGCATCTTCTGAGGAGTTGTTTGTTTAAGATAGAATTAATGACTTTTACATACGCAAGAGTCATTAACAACTCAATACTGATGATACCTTTTTAAAAGACTACTGACATATCAGTTAATTCTCATCATTTCAAAATTCCTTAAATTCTGGCAATGTTTAATTGGTCAGGAACAAATATTCCTTAGAGTTTCCATTAGGGCATATATATTTATTCATAATGAAGTATGTTGTCACCACTTCCAGTTACATTATTGTACAGCATGATGATCCCTTCTAAACCAAAGTCATATTTGTTAGCCTACTACATGCCAGTCAACAGGGATCCAAAGATGAGTACGTGGTCCAGGAAGATGGAGATGTGGGGTACCACAGAAAAAGCGACTGTTTTTTAATTTGTTCTGATTCCCCTGGTGGAGGCTGGAGAGAGAGAGGAAGGGAGGGCAACAGTAGGAGAGACTGGATGGTATAAAAATCAATGTTTGGATTAACATGGCATTTATATGTCCAGCAGGAGACACGGATCTAAAGGGGATAAATTCAAATGACCTTATAGTGGGGAACCTGGACAAGCCATAAATAACCAGTTTGACGTTTTTTGCAAGTCAAAAGGGATTGTGAAAGTTCTAGTTTAGATAACCAAGTGGATGGTGACAGTTCAAGGGAGTCAAAAAATGTAGGCTAATCACATGTTCCATATTGGATACAAAGTTTCCTGTTTAGCTTGTGGAGCTGTCCAAAGGGGTAGCTAGAATTCAGATCTAGAGCAGCAGTCCCCAACCTTTTTAGCAGCAGGGACCAGTTTCATGGAAGACAAGTTTTCCACGGACTGGGGTGGAAGGACAGGGGGTGGTTTGGGGTGACTGAAGCACATTATATTTACTGTGCACTTTATTTCTATTATTACTTTGTAATATGTAATGAAATAATTACACAATTCACCATAATGTAGAATCTGTGGAAGCCCTGAGTTTGCTTTTCTGCAACTTGATGGTCCCATCTGGGGGTGATGGGAGATAATGACCGATCAGGCATTAGATTCTCCTAAAGAGCTCACAACCCAGATCTCTTGCGTGCACAGTTCACAGTAGGGTTCACACTCCTATGACAATCTAATGCCACTGCTAATAAGACAGGAGAAAGAGCTCAGGCAGTAATGTGAGTGATGGGGAGTGACTGTAAATACAGATGAAGCTTAGCGTACTCACCCGCCACTCACCTACTGCTGGGCAGCCGGGTTCCTAACAGGTCATGGACTGGTACCTGTCTATGCCCTGGACATTGGGGACCCTGATCTAGAGCACAGAATATAGGAGATTGTATATGTACTTATTTGAAGCCACAGCAGTAAATGTTTTCATATATACATATATACGCTACGGGGAGGGGGAGTCATTAAGAAATACCCACATTTAAAAGGTACCCAGAAGAAAAGCCAGTTAGTAGACCAAAAAAAGTCAAACAGGTAAATATAAGTAATGGCTTCCATTCTTCAAGAGCAATTTGCCGCACATTGTACTACATGCTTTAGGAGACACTGAACTGCTCCTTACTGGCATTATTATCATTTTAGAAATAAGAACAATGATACCTAGCCAGGGGCAGTGGCTCATGCCTGTAATCCCAGCACTTTGGGAGGCTAAGGTGAGCAGACGGCCTGAGGTCAGGAGCTCGAGACCAGCCTGGTCAGCATGGTGAAACCGTGTCTCTACTAAAAATATAAAATTAGCCTGGCGTGGTGGCAGCCACCTGTAATCCCAGCTACTCGGGAAGCTGAGGCAGGAGAATTGCTTGAACCCAGGAGGCGGAGGTTGAAGTAAGCCGAGATCACGCCATTGCACTCCAGCCTGAGCAACAGGGCGAGACTCCATCTCAAAAAACAAAAAACGATGATACCTTAAGATGTTAAATAATTTCTGCCCAAAATCATTCAGCTAGTAAATGGAAAGACCAGAAGTCAAATTCTGGTTTACTGAATCCAAAGTCCATCCTCTGAACCAGTATGTTACCATCTTAATAGGAGTCATGACAAAACAAGGAATACCCTCTAAAAGACAAGTTAGGAAGGAGTTAAATATGCTTACCATTTCCTTCTAAGACCTTACCAAACTACAGTGCATGTGTCAAGGGCCTTCCTACACCTATCCCCAATTCCACCACCCCACCCCAAAAACACATTTATGTTCTTAGGAACTGAGACTCTTGCTCTTTTTCGCAGTTACTTTCAGTAATACCATTAATGAGATGTATTTGAATAGTTCTACTAAAAAATACAATCTTTTTTTAGCTAAAATTAACTCAGTAACTTTTTTAAAGTGTTGATGAGTTCAGGTCCTGACATAAATCTAAGGCGATCTTTGAATACAAGTGAAAGCTACCTATGTTGAAGTGTATCAAATAGTTCCATTCATTAATGGGACATTTACTTAGCGCCTCTTAGGTGTCAGGCCCTAGGGATAAGAGAGTTTTAAAAGACTCTAATGCTATGCCTCTGAACCAACTTCACTGCTAATTATCACACTTGGAGTTGCTTTGTCTTTCCTAGAGTAACTTAATAAGCTACTTAAATTAAAAACATGTTTTACATAACATCTTAATTCTATATTCCTTGGGAGAGGGGATAAATAATATCTGTAAGATAAAAGATTCCTCCAACTTAGAAAAACGTAATTTTCAAGTTATTTCAACAACAGCCTGTGTCCTAGTCTAGAATCCGTATATCACTTTTGTGGCACTCTACTCGCCAGCAATGTCTCTATTCTTAAGGACTTCAAGATCTAATTCAACATATATAGGATAGTAATTTTTATCATTTTCTCATCAATTTGGAAATCAAACCCAAAATGTTACACTAACATATTTCCATAACAAAACGATTATGGCTTATTCCATAACAAAACTATTGTGCAGGATAATACTTTTACTGTTTTAAAAAATATGAACTAGCTTTTAGGTGTAAAGCAATATAGGAAAGAGAAAAAAATAAGTTTAAAAAATATTGGAAAAAAATTAGTAAAAAAAGGTTTAACATAGACCTGAACATTTGCTTAAATTGCCTTTTAGATTCCCTGAGCAAAACAATTTCTATGTGTTAAGAAAATAAGAAAGGAGTTTCTACTATTTCTTCATCCAGGAAAATAACAGATTCCCCTCCATGTACTCATAAGAAACCGACAAGAAACAAATTCCATTTGAGTTACACTTTCAAAATAATGAAAGCATTTATATTAGAGATAAATTAAATAATCTTACAGCTCAGAAATGCTTTGCTTAACCTGAAATTAAATGAGGAACTTGATTAAAATACAAACCTGGACCAGGTACGGTGGCTCAGGCCTGTAATCCCAGCACTTTGGGAGGCTGAGGTGGGCAGATCACCTGAGGTTAGGAATTCGAGACCAGCCCGATCAACATGGTGAAAACCCATCTCTACTAAAAATTTAAAAATTGGCCGGCTGTGGTGGCATGCACCTTCCCACTCGGAAGTCTGAGGCAGGAGAATCGTTCGAACTCGGGAGGCAAACGTTATAGTTAGCTAAGATCATGCCACGCACTTCAGCCAAGGTGACAGGGGGAGACTCTTATCTCACCAAAAAAAAAAGAAAAAAAAAACCACACACATAACCTGGCACACATTAGAAAACAAGTAGCTGCTATAATTATAAAACCGGTATGGCTTTCATTAATTTTGAATTTCATTTGACCAGCTTGGTTTGTACCATATGAACCACATGGGGGGCATTCAGTTCAACATCATGACCCAAGGAAAAAACCTCATTCCTTGGTCCTAGATTTTCCCTAAATCAGAATTGGAAGTACAAAACTCCCTTAACAAGAAAGTAAAAATGACTCAATAGAGTCCAACATCATCACTGTAGAAGCCATTTTATGCACCAATCCTGCTACCTGTGACCAGTGCCCTCTTGTTACATATCAAATGACTACATGCTCAAGGACTCTAAAAGGATTAAAAAGTATGGAGGTGAGGGCAGTTACTAAAAAATATATATATATATATATACACACACTCAAACCAAAAATCAACAATTTTTTGGCTGCAAGATAAGAGTAAACTTTTTATAAGAATCCAGTTTAGAAACTTAAAAAAATATGTATTTTGAGGCTGGGTGTGATGGCTCAAGCCTGTAATTCCAGCATTTTGGGAAGCCAATGAGGGCGGATTACTTGAACCCAGAAGTTTGAGACCAGCCTGGGCAACACAACAAGACCCCATGTCTACAAAATACACAAAAAATTAGCCAGGTATGGTGGATGTACCCCTGCAGTCCCAACTACTTGGGAGGCTGAGGCAGGAGGATTGCTTGAGACCAGGAGGTAGAGTCTACAATGAGCTGAGATCGCTCCACTGCACTCCAGCCTGTGCAACAAAGGACTGTGGCTCAAAAAGAAAAAAAAATTATTGCATTTTCACCAGAAATTTGTTTTTAATGAGTACCTTTTCTGAAATTGGGGACAAGCATTACTTGTAAGACATGAATCAGAGTAGAAATAGTACTAATAGAAATAGATCCCTGAGAAAAAGTAAGCATGTTCTGTTTCACGTATTTACATAATGATCCAAAGAACAAGAAAGAAAAAAAGAAACGACTATGATATCAAGACCACTTCCACACTGCACTAGCCAGAAATCTGCAACCTCCTATGAATCCCAGATGCTACTATCTTTTCCAGTCTTTAAGTGTCATCAACTAATTTAATAAGTTAAAAAAAAATAAAAATAAAACTGAAACCTCAATTCTCAGGTCCTGCCCAAAGCTGGCTAGGAACTTCTAGCCAAAATTTTGGCAGACCCAGATCAAAACTGAGCTTACAAGACATTATATATACTCAACACATAGTACTTCAGCAGCTAAAAAAAAAGAAACAACAGAGTAGCATTACATAGAATAGCTGTAAAGGCAACATGACAAAACTCAGGCTTTGCAAACAAAACAAAGTAAATGCTACAAGTAAGTCAAAACATTCAACAACACTGTACAATCAATTTTATAGGTTTAGCACAGAATTACCACACGACCCAGCAATTCTTTTCTTAGGTTTATAAAGCCAAGAGAAATGAAAACATATCCATAAAAAACATTCACATAAATGTTTATAGCAACATGATTCATAATAGGCAAAAAAGTAGAAACAATCCAAGCATCCATCAACTCATGAATGAATAAATAAAATGTGGTATATCACACAATGGAATATTATTCGTCAATGAAAAGAAATGAAAGTTGGGCACAGCAGCTCACAGCTATAATCTCAGAGCTTTGGGAGGTCAGAGTGGGAGGACTTCTTAAGCCCAGGAGTTGGAGGCCCACCTAGGCAACATAGCCAGACCATGTCTGGATAAAAAAATTTAATTTAAAAAAAAAAAAATAGCTGAGCATGGTGGTGTGCACCTGTGGTCCTAGCTTCTCAGGAGGCTAAGGTGGGATGATTCTTTCAGTCTAGGAGTTTGGTGTTACAGTGAGCTACTATGGCACCATTGCAATCCACCCTGGGCGACAGTGAAACCCCGTCTCTTAAAACAAAGTACTGATACATGCTACAGCTTGGATAAACCTTGAAAAAACTATGTTAAACGACAGAAACCAGTCACAGAAGATCACATATTACATTATTCCTGATGAAATATTCAGAATAGGCATAGAGATGGACAGAAAACGCTACATAGTGGTTGCCTAGAGCTGGGGTGTTAGTGGGAAATCAGGAGTGACCGCTAATGGACATGAAGTTTCTTTTTGCAGTGAGGAAAATGTTCCAAAATTAATTGTGGTATTGGATGCACAACTCTGTGAATGTACTAAAAAACACTGAATTGTATATTTTGAATAGGTGAGTTATATGGTATGTAAATTATATCTCAATAAAACTATTCTTAAAAATATCAATTTTGTGCTTCAAAAGTTAGAAAAAGCAAAACTATTAAAAAACAAAAAACAACAGCATGATAATAAACAGTTTGCCCTGCATTTCAAGAACAGCAGATTCTTAATTGGCCTTTTAACCGACAATTTTACTATTATTTCACCAGATATTTCTAAATTTTCTAAGGAAAGATCTAATACTAAGGAACAATGCATACACTCACATATAAATTTACACACAACCACATATGTAAATTAAGTTTCAAAGACTCTGAAGAGCTCATGTCAGAAATTTTATGAGCTGTAAGAAGTATATATAAAATTAATGACAGATTTTCATAAAATCTCTCTTTTAGAGTGGGTATATAATCTCTCAGATGAGTTAGCCAATTAATGTTAGTAACTAAAAAAGAGTTCTCCACATGAATACTTCTTAAGAATACTTCTTAAGACTATAAGTCTTAAGACTGTAAGTCTTAAGAAGTACAAGTTTTGAATCACCTATTTTGTAATCAGGAACTAATTATAATGCCTTAATATATTGATATAATTATAAAACAATCTTTCTAGCTGGGCACAGCAGTTCAAGCCTGTAAGCTCAGCACTTTAGGACATTGAGCCAGGAGGATCCCTTGAGCCCAGGAGTTCAAGACCAGCCTGGACACCATAGTGAGATCTCATCTCTACAAAAACAAATTATCTTGTATAAATCCAAGACCTCTACTAACCTGTACTCCCAAAAAACAGACTTGTTTTTTTTAAAGAAATACCTTAAAAACCACTGCATCTGACTTTGTTAGTTCTTAGTAGTATTTTCTTTCTACATGGAAGTGCTTTTAAGTAAAAGTAATATCAACAGGCTCAATACGAATCTTCAATACACATACATGATTTGAGAAAACAGAAAGATGGCAATATTATCTTTTCATTTTTAGACTAGTCGAGTGTAGCAATAAGAAGGGGCAAAGAATAGAACAAGGAGCTGGATCTGTAATTGATGGGGAACAATCAATTGAGATAACTCACTATTTTCAGACCAGCTGACAATGTATCTTTTCAACCGAGTTTCTCAAAATTAAGGAGATCATATGTGAGAGGAAATTTCTAAACCAAATTTGTATGTAAAGCAAAAGGCAGCAAAGATTGTAACAAGAAAATATCAGAGAAAAAAGCAAAAAGACAGGCAGAAAGATTCTGAGTCAAAATTTATATGAAAATGCCACACAGAGGTGAAAAATAACTCTAATTTTCCAAAAGTAGTTATTCATAGAAATTATTATAAAGATATGTAAACACATCAGGAAGACTCTGAAAATGACCATACCTCAGTATACTAAGAAAAAACTTTCCCACATACAAAGTAATATGGGGATAATAAAGACTCGAACACAATCACTTTCTTGTACTATTTAATCTTTAGAAATCATTGTCAATTATCAAAATATATATGTATTAGAAAAACAAATAGATTTTAAAATTAAATACAGCTAATTACTCAAAACAACAGTTCTATGAAGACATTTACTAATGTCAACAGAAAGTTTATAAGAAACAAAAAATCCCAAGTATTCATACAAATATTTGGAATATATATACATATCTATTACCTTACTTGTGTTGCAATTGGAAAGGGAATAAATATATAGGAATCTAAGATCTTATCTTTTCTGTAATAAAATGGCAATGTAGCTAAGAGTTATTTTTTTCTGGTCTCAGATAAGAATATTGTCTCAAAACCCTTAAGGTATATATTCTGTATATAAAAATATTTAAAATTAGGTAAATAAGAGCTACTATAAGCACTGTGTTGACCACTGTTTCCCTCAAAGATGGCTAAAATCAGTAACAGAAAAATTTAGATGACTTACATTGTTGTTGCGGGTTTCTACAGCAGGGAATTTTCTGACTATGAATTTCACAGCAGATTCCAGGTTTTTGTCGATAAGATAAGATGGTTTTGCCTTGGGGTCTCCACATGCCTATAAAACAACAGTAATAAAAAAAAAAGTGAAATGCACCCTTCTTCTAAAATCAAAAATAGCAAATCTGCAATTAGAAATTAAAGAGATATTTATTGTTTTTGGTGAGCAGGTGATAAAATGAATAGGCAAAGTGCAGGGATTGTCACAGCTGAAATATGCAATGGGAGACAGTACAGAGATGTTCTTCTACTGAAAAAAATGCATGGAAAGTTTCAAAGCAGTTAGCGCAGAACAGCAGTGAAGGAAAAAGCTCAAACCTAAAAAAAAAGAAAAAAAAATTCTTGATTTGAGGTAGGATTGTATTCATCTGAAGCTAATAAAATATTACAAAATTAAATATTCAGTAGAGTACTAGACATGTTTCTTTCTAAGTGTTATAAAATAAAAGTTTATGTTTAAATGTCTTTTCCAAAATGTTTTCCTCATTCACTTTAAACATTTTAATACAAGAGCCCTAGTTCAAAAGAACTGGAAGCTGCTAAAATTGTCTTTATAGTGCTAAGGTATGTTGCCTGATCCTCTGAACACCTGATTTACAACACTGTTTTCCATCATACCAGCAGCACTTCAAACAATGAATCTACATCTGTTCTATATATCATAAGCACAGAACAAATGAAAATGTTCACATTTTGACCATATCAGCAGTACAGCATTCTCTGCAGTAAACTGTAGAGCACTATACAAATGTAAGATATTATTTTTAGAAAGAACATTCTACCTGAACTATCAGCAATACAGAACATAATCTTGAATACTGTTCCTATTTCATTATGTGACATTTAATTAACTGCTTGCTAGTGAGATGTTATTCCTTTGGGAATTACGAAAATTATAACATTTCTATTTAGCTTCTTTTTATTGCATTTTAAAAAGGATGTGCCCTTTGAAAAGTTGTATCTGTCTGCCATGTGTGAGGAAATACACTATTGCAATTTTATATTTTTCCATTGTTTACTATGGCTATGTTGTGGATTGCAGAAAGAGAAGTTATGAAACATGAAACTGATCTGAAAGCGGGCAAGCGGGCAGAGGGAAGGTGAAAAGCTTTGCAAACCTTCCAAACTTGTCCTTGCTGGGGAAGCATTGTAATAAAAAGAGAGAAAATTACGTGTAAACAATGATTGTCAAACTATGATATACGTTTCAGAAGAAAACTTATGCACTGCAGACTATGAATAACAGAACAAGATTAGAATTATATGGTGCTACAATTTTAAAGGTATTCTAAGTAGCAAGTTTTAGTATAAAATAAATTTATAGAGTATATACTATTCATATATATTTAAATACTACTGTGTACGTGTACAATCAGGTCAGTTCCTTGGTGCTCTTTCTAAACCAACTTAAAATCGTACTAGAAAAAAGGAAAATAAAGACTACATGCAGCTATAAAAACAAGAGCAAAACCATCAGTGAAATTTTACATACCTTAAAAAGAAACGGTAGCCAAGAATAAAAATAAATCGTTATTGGATGACTTTTGTATTTCAGCTCAAATTGTAACTATTTTTCAAACATGACCTAACTTCCTACCATGCCAAAGTAGAAAAATCAATGTTAAAACATTCCTACATTTTCCAAATGGAAATAGGAATGCAGTAAGAAATCTCTTAATTCTCAAATATCATTAAGTAAAACAAAATCTTAAGAAATTTAGAACTTCATCAGCTTTAACCAGATTGACACTACTACTATGTAAATTCCATTTCAACATCATAAATATTAAAACATATCCAACATTCCCTCTGAGTAGACTATCATTTCTTTAAAATATTCTTATAATCTTCCAATTTACACTCTTTCCTCAAATATTACATAACAGCTAAGAATAATCATGTAACTAAAAATCTGCCCAAACACGAATAGCTATAGATTAGCATTGCCTTGCATCAATTGCATAATGAAAAATCAAGTATCATAAACATAATTGCGGTAGTGCAGAATCCCAAAGTGATTCCAAATTATGTTCAGTATTTTCATATGTATTATCTTTCATATTCTAACTATAGAAAAATTTTGCTATCCATTCTAAGAGTCTCTATTAGAGACTATCATATATAATGAAAATGATAGATCAGATATCCACTTCCCACAATCACAGATTTTACTGTTTAAGAATATAGACATGTAAATAACTTCTTTGGTTGATAACCAAGGAAGTGTGTGTGTGCGCATGTGCGTATGTATACACATATGTACATACATAAACGAGCAGCTCTTCCTTCTTACACTGAAAACAAAAAGGACAGAATTTCATTTTGTCCAAGTGCAGTGGCTCATACCTGTAATCCCAGAACTGGGGGCCAAAGGGCTTGAGCCAGGAGTTGGAGACCCGCCTGGGCAACAAGAAAGATCCTGTCTCTACAAAAAAAATTGTTTTAAACTACAGAAGTAAGCTCAGGGCTTTAAGAGAAAAAAATATATACATATATAGGTGTGATGGTGCAAACTGTACTCCTAGCTACTTGGGAAGCTGAGGCAGGAAGAGCACTTGAGCTCAGGAGTTCAAGGCTACAGAGCTATAATCACACCACTGTACTGCAGCTTGGGCCACAAAGTGAAGTTCTGTCTCTTATAACTAAAAAAAAAAAAAAAAAAAAATCAGAAGAAAATTAAGGAGTGTATAATCTGCTTTCCCTGGAATTGATTTACTTTTTCCACACTGCTCAGTGGACCTTATCTAACATACTTAATTGGGAGGCAGTATGCCTCAAAGGTTAAAAACGAAGATTCTGGAATAAAACTGAGTTTCAATCTTCACAACTTACTAGTCATGGGACCTCGAATATATTACAAAATATCTCCTAATCTAAGTTTCTTTGTCTGAAAAATGGGGAAATTAGTACTTACCTCACAGGTTATTATAAGGATTAGAAGAGAGATAAAGAATCCATGTAAAGCATTTAGCAAAATGATAAGCACATAGTGCTCTAAAAATGCTAGCTGCTTTTTAATAATAGCTATAATTATAATAATTATCCAAGTAAAAGTCTAATATGAATAGTACTCATAGTAGTAACAGTTTTTATTATAATATATAGAGAGAACTAGCAAGTTAGTGTTAACTTCCTTATGCAACTATTAAACACAATTCCCTCTCAAATATTTCCTTTATTCACTTTAAGCCTAAACATCTAAACATAGCTGAAATATAGCCTCAAGTCTATATTTGTTGTAAGTGTACAGAGTTTAACCTAATAGTTAAGAACCTGAGTTTCAAGACAGGTTATCCATGTTCAAAATCTTGGCTCAATCACTTAACAGCTGTGTACCCATCACCAAGTGATTTTCCCTATCTGCGCCTCAGTTTCTTCATCTGTTAAACAGATAATAATTACAACCTATGCTAAAAAGTTTTTGTTCACTGCATGAAAGTGTATTTGTAGACTTTACAGGGTATTTGGCATACTAGGAGTGCTCAAAAAATGCCAATAAAAAAATTAGAGGTTAATAAATATAGAAGTACTGTGCTCCATTTTATCTTTTTCTAAAATCTACTTACTTGATTTGTTTGCTTAATAAGAGAGACACTTGTATGGGGAATACTTAGGCAAAAAAGAAGTATATGAAAAAAATAAACTGACATGACCAGAAGTTATCAGCTAGGTAAAATATATCCTGGCAAAGAACCATAACAAATAATTCAGATTAGAAGGTTGATTAGGATGGGGGCTCTCAACTGTAATCCTGGCACTCTGAGAGGCTGAGGTGGGAGGATCACTTGAGGACAGAAATTAGAGACCAGCCTGGGTAATATAGCAAGACCTTATTATCTCTACAAAACAATTTTTTAAAAACTTAAGGTTTCCTGCTATATTAAAACAGTATAGCAAAATTTCAACTAACCAGAAGTTGTAGTTTATAAAAATTCATCTTCTTCCCCACCCAAACTAAAAAAAATTTCATTTTGAGAACAAGGAAATCACAACTTGCATTTTTAGAAAACAGCCGGCTGTTGGTACACTTGAAACATGTATCTTTCTATTACATTTACAATATTACACAAAATTAATCCTTAACTCAAAGTTATCACCTTTTGAAGTACCAAATTTTTAAAAACTAAATACACTATTACATTTAGCTATCAAAACATTTTAGACTAATATATTTCAGAAAGGCTTATCACAATGACTTAAAAGATTTAATAAATTACCAATTCAATTAAATATTTGAGCACTCTGTCCCCCACATACCCCCAAAAATTGAAAAAAAAAAAAGGTGAATACAATGTAAAATTATGTCTAAATCCCTGAATTTTATAGCCCTACCGAAAAAAAGCTTTTTCAGAAAATTGACTAAAAGACGTATTTCACTACACAGAAAGAAAACTATGCATAAAGTACAGAATTAAAAAACGAAAACAAAAACTGCCCTGAATACTTTGTTTTACTTTATCTTGAGTCTGCATGTTTCCATAAAACATAAAATACTATAATTTCAAATTTCAGAAGATCTAAAATTAATATAAATATTTATATACTTAAATTTCCAGTTATCAGAACTGGAACTTTATTCTCCATGAATATTCTAATTACAATCTTTAAAATGAAAAAAGTTAGGACTATTTAATGTGGCAGATAAAAGTATAGCAATGTTAAAGGATACACTTAAACATAATAATTAAAAACCTTGTCTCTTGAGTCAAGTGGATAATAGCTTATATGACCTTAGGCAAGTTGTCTAACCTCTGAGCCTCAGTTACCTAATCCATAAATTGAGGATATTATTACTACCTACTGCATAGGGTACACTGTTAAGATATTTAAAAAATAAGATAAACATAAACCGCTTATTTGGTGCCTGGCACATATGTAGTTAACAAATAAGTTCTAAAAAATACTCTAAATAAAACTTTTCTATATACACGCATATACATAGTGAGTTTTCAATTACGGAAACAAGATTTTCCATAAAAACAATTCTAGGTCAGTATTAATTGTCAATTCAATATCTCTAATTTCCTTTTCGAAACACAAATCTGATGTTACTACTAAAAACAAAGGACAAGAATGTTTCCGAAAACTATACAGTGTATTTTCAGGACACAAACAAACATCTTTGATTAGAAGCAACAAGCCTAGATTCCATGCGATTTTAAAGTATGACTTTAAAACAAATCTTTCTGCCACTTTACCACAAATCCCCATACTGAGGCCTTTCCTCAAGCTGTTACAGCATAAGATTACATACCACAGCTTAACTTTACATGGTTAATGTTACATATTTTTTGAAGAACTTGCCAACACGCCAAAAAAAAAACAAATATAGAATTTTAAAATTCCGGTATCTATTAATAAGAGATTAGGCAACAATCAAGACACAAGAAAACAGGCTGCTCAGTAGCTCACACCTACAATCCCAGCACTTGGGAAGCCCAAGGCAGGAGGATTGCTCGATCCCACAAGTTTGAGACCACCCTGGGCAAGAGGGAGACCCCATCCCTACAAAAAATTTAAAAATTATCGTCCTGGTTACCTGGAAGGCTAAGGTGGAAGGATTGCTTGAGCCAGGGAGGTTGAGTCTACAATGAACCCTGTATACACCACCACAAACTCCAGCCTGGGCAAGAGTGAGACCCTGACTCAAGAAAGAAAAAAAAAAGAGAGAGAGAGAGAGAAAGAAGAGGAAGAAAACAACAACAAACTAATCAAGATACAAAAGATATTGGAAGTAAGAACATTTACTGTGCAACTATTGTGTGCAAAACACCTGTGTATTGAAATTATCCAAACTATCACTCAACAGAGAGGAAAGGAGCTTCTGAAAAATTAAGTAACTTGATCAAGATTTCATAACTACTAACTGACAGGGCCCACAGAGAAATTCATACCTGATTCCAAAACACTAGAAAAGCTTATCTAAAAACATATGTGCCCTCCCAAAAATAATGTTTAAAATCATGCTCCACTTTTTCAAAACCTCAGCTGCTTAAAACTTCAGGAAGCAGTTTCTATCAAGGTAAAAATCTGATCAGTTCAATCCATTTTATATTTCTGAGACAGCATCTCACTATATTACACAGGCTGGACTTGAACTCCTGGTCTTAGGAGGTTTCTCCTGCCTCAGCCTTCTAAGTACCTGGAATTATGAGCTGCACTACTACTGTGCCTAGCTTCAGTTTTTTTTTTCTAATTCCTAGTCTAACTCAGGAATAAAACACATTCCTTTGCCAAAATATGGAAGAACAACATAACTTATTTTCTAGTACAATAATAAAAAAAAGCCAAAATATGAAGAACAAAATGATTTTCTAGTATAATGAATCAATTGAAAAAATATGAAAAAATCTCAGGGGTCAGAGTGAGAATATTTGTGAGAGCACAGAAACCAGCCCCATCTTAATCATGTCATGGATGAGGAGAAAAATACAAATTGTGGCCAATTTACACTAGAAAGAGGAATTTAACTTTGACTTAATAACCAAGAAACACCACACATTTTGCAAAATTGAAGGAATAAAGGGACAAAGATTCTTCCCTGAGTTTTCAACAAGTTGAAATTAATACCGAGAGGAAGAACAGACATTACCTGAAATTATGGAATGTCAAAGTAATATACACCTGTCATTATTTTATGTTACAATTTTTTAAATAATGAAAATGTTACAGTATGAAAATTGTCCAGTGTTACAGCTCTTTTAGAACTTGTCTAGCAGGCTTTCCAGTTTTTGCTGGAAAGCCCCTTTAAAAAAAAAAATACAAGAAAAAGAAAAGAAAATTGTCCACCAATAATGAAAAACCTATCAAGAGCAAAATGAGACTCAAATTAATCACTAGTTTTCCAATTATCTTTTTCCTCCTGTGTTATCATGTATATTTTGGCCAACTGATCTGCTTTAAGTTAGCACTTTCCTTCTATCTTGGGTAGGTAAAAAGAAAAGAAAGCTGCTTCTGGATTCCCTAGCAAAAAAGAAAAGAAAGCAATCTACTGCTAACAACTTGGAGGCTTGATAGCAAAATATACTGAAATTGCTGGAAATGCTTTCAAATTAATGTAATTGTATCAATAACTACCTCTTAATTGGAGCCAATAATAAAAATACAGAAATCACAGTTATTGTCCTTTAGACAAGTTTGAAAAAGTCATGAACTTGACAAACTTCAACCCATTATACACGTCAAAATTATTAAAATTTTTAGTGATTCAAAAAAAATAATAATTTAGTGATTCAAATGAGTTATTACTAGTCACTTTACAAGAATATATGTCACTGTTGCCTTTAAACAGTTTTCAGCTTCCAATATTCAGGATCATCTCAGTTTATAAAGAAAAAGTGTTACTATAATTTTTTTAAGTATATGTATTGTCACACTTTGCTGTTAAAAAGAAATTGTTATTTAAAGGACTACTGTGAAATGCATACTTCTGAAATACAAATAATTATTTTGTCTCAGCATTAAGTAGATATCAAACTGTATCAAGCAGTAAAATAGAATAGTCAGGAATGTTTCCTAAAAGGTAATCTTGAGCTTAATTTAATATGTGGTGTGGGGGAAACAAACATTTATTAAGTGTTCACTATGTTCTAAGCCCCAGAAATAGAAGTAGTTACAATACCTACCTTTATTCAGCTCTTACCCTTGTTACAAAGCACTGTACTAATACTTCCTATGAATTAACTCATTTAATTCTCCTATTAGCCTATGAGGTTAATAAAAGTGTATTCCAAAAACACGAGAGAACTGGAATATCTGTTTAAGATTACAAGAGTTAGAATCAGTAAGACTAGCATGGCTTGGAAAGCCAAAAAATACAGCTTGAAGCATAACAGAAGAAGAAAGCAAATAAGTATCATGGATCTGGTTTTGCTAGAGGAGAGCCAATGTGCAGCCTTCCAGAAATTTAGTTATAACCCAGACAACTAAATTATATCACTACAGTTAATAATTAGCAGGAAAAGAAATTAGAGGTATTTAAAAACTTACATTTCACTTATTTCAGTAGTTAACATTGGAACTACTTCAGGGATTTTTTTTTTTCTGTTTAAGTAAGTTTGGGACAGGGTCCAGATGTATGAAATCTGTAAAAACCTTCCAAGATGATTCTATTACATATCCCTGGCTAAGACCCACTAATCTCCTCACTTTACAAGTAAACTACAGCACAGAAAGGTTAAATAACTTGTTCAAACTAAAAAAAGTATCAGAGCTTTATCTAGAATCTAGTTCTCTCAACTCACAGAATATTCTGCAAGTATGAAAAATGTCTAGAAAGTAAATAAAGTTTAGAGGTTATATAGGTTATATACCTGCAAGAAGAGCATTATTATTTTATACTCTTAGACACAGTCATGCATTGCTTAATGTCATCAGACAATTTCATTGTTGTGTGAACATCAGAGTGTACTTACATAAATCTGGATGGTATAGCCTACTATACACATAGGGTACATGGTATATAGCCTATTGCTCTCACTCTACAAACCTGTACAATGAGGATACTGTAGGCAATTGTAACATAATGGTATGTATTTCTGTATCTAAAGGTATCTAAACACAGAAAAAAAAAAGTAAGAACACAGTATTATGAGACTACTGTGTATATGCAGCCCATCATTTAGGTGTTATGTGAAATATTATGCAGCATGACTGTATTTTGTTATTTTTATACAGAAGGTCCTCAATTTAATGATGGGGTTACATTCCAATAAACCTATGTGTAATTAAAAATATGGTAAGTAGGCCGGGCGCAGTGGCTCAAGCCTGTAATCCCAGCACTTTGGGAGGCCGAGGCGGGTGGATCACGAGGTCAAGATATCGAGACCATCTTGGTCAACATGGGGAAACCCCGTCTCTACTAAAGATACAAAAAATTAGCTGGGCATGGTGGCACGTGCCTGTAATCCCAGCTACTCAGGAGGCTGAGGCAGGAGAACTGCCTGAACCGAGGAGGCAGAGGTTGCGGTGAGCCGAGATCGCGCCATTGCACTCCAGCCTGGGTAACAAGAGCGAAACTCTGTCTCAAAAAAAAAAAAAATATGGTAAGTCAACCAAGTGTGGTAGCTCATGCCTGTAATCCCAGTACTTTGGGAGGCTGAAGTGGGTGGATAGCTTGACCCCAGGAGTTAGAGACCAGCCTGAGCAACATGGTGAAACCCCACCTCTACCAAAAAAAAATACAAAGATTAGCCAGGCATGCTGACACATGCCTGTAGTCCCAGCTACTCAGAAGGCTGAAGTGGGAGGATCGCCTGAGCCAGGAGGCAGAGGTTGCAGTGAGCCGAGATTATGCCACTGTACTACTCTAGCTTGTATGACAGAACCAGAACCTGTCTCTAAAAAAGAAGAAGAAAATGCACTTAACATAACTAACCTACCGAACACCATATTTTAGCCTAGCCTATCTTAAACACTTCCATTAGACTAATCATCTGGTAATATAGTACCCTGCAGAGTATCAGATCACAAGAAAGTATCGTATCACTTACTACTGCATGTCATAGCTTTTGTGCCAACATGAAGTCAACAAACTGTTAAGTCAAACCATCATACATTGGGGACCGGCTGTATATTCTACTGAATAAAAACTCTGGAATCTGAAACAGGAACTAGCTACTCTCTGTCAATGCCTGTCTGACGTTTCTATTCATACTTCAAAACCGAGTACAGATGTCACTCTCCTTCTCTTTGCCATCTCTCCCAGATTGTAATCTTTATTTCTCTTCTCAAGACTCCCACAATCCTACTTACACAATGCATTTTAGTTAAGTACGTATACATCTCTCTCCCCACTAAGACACTAATTTCTTGGCACTAGAGACTTCATCTTAATTTACCTCTTAATGCCAGGGAACACATTCAATAAATGAAGAGTAAATGAATACATTAAAAAGGAAAACCTTAATATTTGAGACTAACTGAAAGAATAGCTCACATGATGGCTTATAAAACAGTTTTAAAGATGCAATTTTATTACTATCACATATCTAAAATAATCAACTACACAATAACAAAGTATTTTCCAGCATAGGTTCTTCTACTTAAAACAAGAAAATCATTTGAAACTGGCATATATACAACCCTACTTACAAACTAACAATTCAATAGCTTATAAAGTTATAAAGATGGGCAGAAAGTGGATAATTGAAATCACTCATTTATTTTATGTTTGAGTTTTTGACAATAAACATATATTCCTTTGGTAATCATTAAAAAATTTTAAAGTTACGTAACAATTCCATAAAGAAAACAAAAGATGGATTATCATTGCCTCTTAGAAATTAAAAATAATTATTTCTCCTAAGCACCTTTGGAACATGCTTCTGTGTCTGACTGACCAAAAATGAAAATAATGCCCTAAATGGAAACAAATAGTGAAAGGGAAGACTAAAACGAGTTCCCCTCCCTTTACCCTGCACTGCTCCCTTCACAAACATCTTTTCTTGCCCCACTAAGTAAGCAGATACCAGCTAAAGACTTTCAATTTTACAATGCTATTCCTGTTAACCTGTTAAATTTTTCCTTAGAAAATAAATGCATCCAAAATCGTGAGAAAAGGACAATAGGGAAAAAAAGAAAAATATTCCTCTAATTTCCTTAAAAAAGTAAAACTGCATTTAAACCATCACAATACTCCATTTTTAAAAAGTTTGTAATAGTTGTATGGTTTTTTCTCCTTTTCTTTACAATCCAGGCAATAATTTAATAGATGGAGAAAAACACAAGTATTAACTGAGATCTTTTCAATACAGAGATCAATCTCATGTTGGTAATGGTGTAGGAAAAGAAAGGAGAAGGAAAAAAAGAAAGAGTAAACCCCAAAATTTAACTCAGCAAAATGTCTTCTTTGGGCATTTGGTATTTGGCAGATTTGTTAAGCAGCTAGACAATTTCAGAAAAACATATGTTTCCCAAAAAAGATCCTCAGATTACTAAGTACTATTTTCAAATATCCTCTATCTTCAGAAGCAATTCTGTGAAATAGGTAGGGCAGGCATTATGCTCCCTATAGAAAACTAAACTGAGTTCAGTTACTTTTTAAAATGGGCAATAATTTCTACTCTACTCCTTCACCAAAAATTCATAAAGATAGAGCTAGAGGCCGGGCGCTGTGGCTCACGCCTGTAATCCCAGCACTTTGGGAGGCCAAGGCCGGCAGATCACGAGGTCAAGAGATCAAGACCATCCTGGCCAACATGGTGAAAACCCGTCTCTACTGAAAGTACAAAAAATTAGCCGAGCATGGTGGTGCGTGCCTATAATCCCAGCTACTCGGAAGACTGAGGCAGGAGAATTGCTTGAAACTGGAAAACGGAAGTTGCAGTGAGCTGGGATCGCCCCACTACACTCCAGCCTGGCGATGGAGCAAGACTGCTCTCTCTCAAAAAAAAAAAAAAAAGATAGAGCTAGAATAGACTTTAGTGTTCCTTTTACAGTTAATTTTCTCCATTTTACAGATGAGGAAAAGTAAAGCTCAAAAAAGTTAAATTACCTAACCAATGTTAGAGAACTCTCAGTGACTGAATATTGGAATGCAAAGTCTCTTAACTTACGACCCAGTGCTCTCAATCCCACCAGAAAACCTGCTATGCTAGAACCTTTAAAAATGTTACAAATCTCCACATAAGTGAGTGACATTATTAGATCTGGAAAAGGGAAGCCATATATTTAAAACAAAATTTTAAAAAAAGGAATTAAGCAACAAGTAAATTTAAATGTAAAACTACCAATCACCTTCACGTCTTTTCCCTAAAATCTGCTTTTATGTGTTCTTACATCCTCCATCAAACTACAAGTTCCCTAAAATTCCCATAAATTGTAAATATTAAGATCTCAAAAATTTTTGACTGATGAAATTAAAAAAAAATTCTTCAGTAATCATGCTCCAACTCCCCTAATAAGCGTCAAAGCATATTATTAACAATACTAAGTTATTTTACTTAACTATTTTTCATTGTATACATTCACTAAAATATCATTTCCACTGTATACTTCCAATTGAAACAGAGGAATTAGATCCGGCAGACAATCTAATGCACTTGCATTAACAAAAATGTGATAATTGATCGGTAGACATGTGTTATAGGTGGAACTTTTTTTTTTAGGACTAGAAGAGGTTGAGATTGAAAAGATTATGTGGTTTATAATGCCGTAAGAATGCAGACAGCATGAACCTAATAAACACATGGTGAACAGATCTTACTCACTTCTTTGGCAAGATATCTGAACAAATGTTTCAGTCCCTAGCCAGCTGGGAAGATATGCCAGATTCACCGACAATTCTATAGGGTGAAAGATCCAAAATCTTATCTGATCCATTTACATGCAAAATTACACAAAGGGAGCAAACCCAAGACTATTATTATTAAAAATCAGAGCACACAGGTTTTGAGACTGCGGAGGCAAATGATTCATTCATTTCAACATGGCCTAACTAAAGATGTCTAGTATCAAATAAGGCCCTAAATACTCTAGTATTTCAAAAATTACACTGTCGTTGCCCAGAGAAAACTCACACTCAAGCAAGGTAGGCAATGTATTTCTTAAGAAGCTACAAATATAAGGCAAGTGCTAAAATATAACATTTCAATAAATCAAAATATTTGACATGGATATAATAATGATCACATTTAACTCAGTTTAACTTTCACTAGTTCAATAATACAAGAGCCTGAAGCTTCTCAAAACAGGAAGTGATAAAAACAGTGCTTTTGAGAAATGGCAGTGAACTGGAGTTATAAGAGTTCAAATGCCCAGAATTTCATTTAATCTTATTTATGAAGGTGGAATATTAAAGTTTGATTATATTTATCCTATAAAAATGTTTAATTAATGCTTAGAAAAGGTATTTTGCCCAATTACCCAAATCACTTTTGATGTTACTCTCACTTCCTCTTTTAGAAACCATTGTAACCATTTCCTTTAAACCACAATACCACAGGTCTAGTAAATTTTATAATGTTTGACTTGCTTGTTTTTTTGGACAAAATTCATATAGGAACCAATTTCGAAGTTTTTTAAGCAATATAATCTCCCCAAACAACTTAGATCAATGCAACCTCTAAGTAATACTACTTAAAACTGAATTATTCCCAACCTATATAAATTTATAACCAAGGCTCCTTGGTAAATGCAGAGGAGCTGCTTTGTCATGACACTGAGCTCCTGCCACATAAGTAACAAACTGAATAAGCATGCTGCAGTTACTCTCCAGATTGCACTTTAGAGTAAGCAATCCTTTCAATCAGGTGAGCAACCACATTTTTGTCCTTATCCAAAATTTATCATCATTAAACACTCTTTAGAATTACAATGGCAACATCAAATTGGAAAAGTAAATCAATTTTACACTCAAACTCTTGGATATGAATTTCAAAATATATACATATATTTCTTCAGAAGCCCTCTCAAACTACAATCTATTGCTATGATTAAACCAAAAGGTAACATTCACGATATATTAAAAAGCCACAAATATAGGTATGAAAACATGACATTAAAGACAAATTATAAACTCAAAGGATCTAGAATGTCCAAAAATCTCTTTTTCTCTTTATGTTTGTTTAAAACTTAGCAACCTTGCCTTAAGAAGAAAGTCATTTTGTTGTTTTGCCCCAGGATAATGAATGTAATATTTGTTCTATCTTTACATGGACTTTTCTAAACTTCCAGTGCAGTCTTCCACTCCTTACTGTACTGAGGACATATAAAAGCCTTTCAATGAGCCTATCAGCTATAGCTGCTCAAATTATCAGACTATGCTATAAATCAGCAGTAATAGCAACATTTTTGCGTTTTGCGGTTTTTATTTTATACAGACACCGAACTTTAAGAAATGGTATAGGAAAATCTAATATGAGGAGGAGCACAGGGGAAAGCATAGAATGTTGTTTTTCCAGTTCTAGTGACTCACAGCCTAGAAGTATTTCAGAAAATTGGTTCCACCCTCACTTCCCCCTCCTCTCCACCTTCAACATGAAATAATCTCAAATCGTCAACATATTCTCAATGGCTATTTAGCAATCTAAAGTGGCAAAGTGGAGAGAATACGGGATTCAACCAATCAGCCCTTCCCTACCCACATTCCCACACCAAAAAATTGGGATGTGGGGTGTAATCCCTGTTCACTGCTGCCATCTCCGCCAGAATATGGAACACTCAAGTTTTCCTACCCACCTAGAATTTCGCCCACCCACCACCCTCCCTTTCCTATGGGTCCCGTCCTGGGGGCGGGGGCGCCGAGGATGGGCAACTCGCGGCTTACAGCGACGCCCCCACCCAGTGCTGGGCCCAGCGCCGGATCCCGCCGCTGGGAGCCGGGAAATGGCCTCTCTGCCTTCGGCCGGCCGGCGAACCACCAGGAGAGGCGCCTGGGACTCCGTATTAGGCCGCTGTGCATCCAGGCGACCCCAGGTCGGGCCTGGAGCAGCAACGCCGAGATTTCTGCACCCGGCGCCGCCCGCCGCCCCCCAACCCCACGGCCTCCCTTGCCCTCCATCCCTCCCAGGCCCGCCCGCCCCCGCCGCGGCCTCCCCGGCCCGTGCGCACCTTCTTAATGTTGTAGAGGCGGGTGAGCATGCCGACGCCCCGGTCGTTCAGGATGGTGAGCTTCTCCGCCAGCTTCTGCTGACTGGGCTGCAGCACTGAGCGCGACATGGTGGTGCCCCCGCCGCCGCCGCCGGCCGCCTGGCGCCCAGTCACCGGCCCGCGGCCCCCGCAGCAGCCTCTCGCGGGCCTCCTCCCCTCCCGCCAGCGACCTCCGCCTTAGGAGAGCGCGCCCATGGCCCTCGCGCCCCGATCCCGCGCCGGCGACAGAGCTAGCCGCGACGGACGCCTTGGAGCCCCTTCCCCCGCAGCAGCTCGCGCCCCGGCAGCCTCCTGCCTTCCGCCCGCCGCCCTTCCGCCCCTACCCCCGGCGCTCTCCGCCCCAGCCCCCAACGAGCCGCCTTCCCCGGCTCCTCCACTAGGTGTGGCGGCGGCGGCGGCGGCGTCTCTGGCGGCTGAGAACGAGGCGGCTTTCCGCAGCCCCGGACGGGCGCTCGGTCACCTGATCGGCGGCGCCGGCGCCCCCGCGAGGCCGGATGGGGAACTGCGGCCTGCGAACCCTGCGCCTGACCTAGCCGCCGCCGCTCTGGCTCTGTCTGGGTGGGACAGCCCTCTACGCCTGACGCCAGGATGGGAGTCCCAAGCGGGGACCTAGTGGGGTGGCGTTCTGTGCTCTTTCCACCTCGCCCCACACCCCTCTCCTTCAAGTTCCCAAAAGTTGCCTTTCCGCACCACCCTCAGAAAGAAACGGGGAGAAACTCTGCTGGGAGGCGAGATATTTTCCAGGCGAGTTTTGCTTAAGAGTGGGCCGGTGGCTCCAAGCGCTTTTTCCTCCCACTGCTTGACAGGCGCTCTCGCAGAACACAGCAGATGTTGTGCTCCGCGAGGCGAGCATCGCCTCTGCCAGCCTCCCCAGCCCATCCTCAGTCTCCCCGCCAGGAGCCAGTTTGTGAGAGAGGAGGTCGGAAGTGAGGGTAATTCATGTCCCTGAGATTATCACGATCTGGACTTTGTCGGTGAGGAGCACTCATCCGCTGGAGATGCTAATAGGTCCTGGCCTGTAAAAGGCAAAAAATAAATGTTTGTTCAATGCATAAAGGAACCGGTCCCATTTTTTTCCAGCTTCCACCCTAAATCCCACCTCTTCTTGAAAACATTCTTCTTTGCCACCTCATTTTTTTTCCTGATCAATTTCTTCTTAGTGACACTCCAAGGTTTCTCCCTTGTCAAATGTATCAGACACGATTCCAAAAGTGAACTAATCGAGGACTTACGTAGTTGGGGTGAGAAACTTCAGCCAAGAGAACTCAGGCCTCTGATATTTTTGGCTTTGCCTTCTCTCAAGATGTTAATCTTTTGTATGATATTCATTAATTTTAAGTCAGTGACAAAATATCCTGCCGCATTCAATAAGACATTCTAAGAATAATAAGCCATCCTTGGATTGATCAAAACACTTTTGAAAAAGAAATTGTAATGACTAGCTTACATTAAATTAACAAAATATTGTTGGAATATTGAAGTCTTCATTTTAATATTCCAACAAGAAAGAGGGAGTGGACTGAATGAATTTAATTTAACGGCCATTAAAAAGGGTCCTGTTCCCATCAAAAAAAAAAGTCATAATCATACCTGCCAGTGTGCCTGAAATTCTATATACAAAGCTGCAGTACCTTGAATGAATGCTTTGCATCTAAAGGGTCTTAAAAATACAAACACTTCAGAGAGATCGCCTGTCGAGCTATTATTAGTCATTAACTGGTCAAGGAATTTAATTTATCTGGTTACTTCTCAGCCTGATAACATTTCAATTTAGAGGAGGCAAAGTTGTGGGGCCTGGAATAGTAAGAGCAGACCTGAGAAGGTGAGGCTGCAAGGAGGGGTTTGGGGTAGCCAGATGAGAAAATTTAAAGATGCTGAACACTGGGGGAAATATGTGCTCTTTTAGGATACTACTAGCAACTAATTCTAGATGCAGAATTGCAGAGTTCTACCAATAAAAGATTACCTCATTTTCTAGTTTTTAAAAACTGCCTTATAGGGAGAACAAGAAAATGGTACTCTATTATAAATTTGAACACAACTCTTACTCCTCAAGAAAAACTATCATGTTGCCATATGAACTTGAATACTTGTAGTAGCTTATAACTCAGAGTACCCAATAGGAGAACACTGTAGATAGTGGTCTCATTATTCAATATTTATTGTCACCAATTTATAGACATACTATCACTAGACTGTAATGAAACATATCTATTTGAGTAAAAGAGACAAGGTGTAGATGAATTATAATTTTTGTCTTTCTCTACACTTTGCATTAAAAGGAATTTGTGATTGAGATCATATGTGTATATGCATTTTTTAAAACTTTTAAACTTTTTTGTCTCCCTATGTTGTCCAGGCTGGTCTTCAACTCCTAGGCTCAAGCTCCATCACACTTATTCTTTTGTTTTTTTTTTTTTTTTTGAGACGGAGTTTCGCTCTTGTTACCCAGGCTGGAGTGCAATGGCGCGATCTCGGCTCACCGCAACTTCCGCCTCCTGGGTTCAGGCAATTCTCCTGCCTCAGTCTCCCAAGTAGCTGGGATTACAGGCATGCACCACCATGCCCAGCTAATTTTTTGTATTTTTTAGTAGAGATGGGGTTTAACCATGTTGACCAGAATGGTCTCGATCTCTTGACCTCGTGATCCACCTGCCTCGGCCTCCCAAAGTGCTGGGATTACAGGTGTGAGCCACCGCGTCCGGCAGCTCCATCACACTTATAACCCTCACACTTTGGAAGGCCAAGGCAAGAGGATTGTTTGAGGCCTGAAGTTCAAGACCAGTCTTGGCAACATAGGGAGACCCCCATATCTATAAAAATTTTAAAATTAGCCGAATGTGGTAGTATACCTGTGGTCCCAGCTACTCGGGAGGCTGAGATGGAAGAATCACTTGAGCCCAGAAGGTAGAGGCTGCAGTGACCTGTAAACACAACACTGTATTCCAGTTTTAGTGATAGAGCAAGACCCCAGAAAGAAAAGAAAGAAGGAAAGAAAGAAAGAGAGAGAGAGAGAAAGAAAAGGAGAAGGAGGAAGAGGAGGAAGAAGGAAGGAAGGGAGGGAGGGAGGGAGGGAGGAAGGAGGGAAGGGAGGGAGGGAGGGAGGGAGGGAGGAAGGAAGGAAGGAAGGAAGGAAGGAAGGAAGGAAGGAAGGAAGGAAGGAAGGAGAAAAGAAGAAATAGAGGCCAGGCACAGTGGCTCATGCTTGTAATCCCAGCACTTTGGGAGGCTGAGGTGGGTGGATCACCTGAGTTTAGGAGTTTGAGACCAGACTGGCCAACATGGTGTAACCTGTCTCTACTTAAAATACAGAAATTAGCCGGACATGGTAGCACATGCCTGTAATCCTAGATACTCGGGAAGCTGAGGCAGGAGAATCACTTGATCCCAAGAGGTAGAGGTTGCAGTGAGCTGTGATCATACCACTGCACTCCAGCCTGGGTGACAGAGCAAGACTCTGTCTCAAAAAAAAAAAGAAATAAAGACTACATCATCCAGCCTCCCTTGCAGCTTGTGTTCTGACCCGTAAGATGTAAGCTGTCAGAAACCTTCCTAAAGAGACAGCTGCTGCTCCCCATTTGCCAGTTCTTCCTCACTTCCTTCATTCTGCCACACCTAACAAGGATGCAATGACCACTATCTTGGACCAAGAAGACAACAGCCACTCAGTAAGGATGACAAAACTAAACATGGAAGGTATATGTGGACTTCTTAGAACACAGCAGCCATATCATACTTGGCCTGTCTAGACCTGGTTTTGTATGAAAGAGAAATAAACTTTTAGCTTCTTTTATTTGGGGTTTTTTATTACTTACAGCCAAATGTGATCCTCAATAACAAGTTTCTGCGGCCAACATTATAGTATCTCTAATAGGAATAAAATGGGGTGATAACTAGATTTAATAGTTACTGTTTTTGCACTGTGTCAAATGTTGTTACCATTTCCATTATATTTTCTCATTTACTTCTCTCAAAAATATTTGGAGATATTATCATCTTTAATTTTACAGATGAGAAAACTGAAATGCAGGTAGTTTTTTTTTTTTAATTGCCAAAGATCAAACTCATAGAAACTGGTAAAGCTGGTATTGGATCCCTTATCAGCCTGACTCCAAAGTTTGTGCATGCTCATAACTACTGTGATGAAACAGTAGGCTGATACTACATTTTCATGCATGCAGTGAACAGGATTCTGTAGTCTCCTCTGGAGTTGTATAACCTTGCCCAAACTTTTATAAATAGTTCCTTCATTTAAGTTCCTACAATTCACAGTTAGAGATTGCTATATTTTCACCTGACCAATACACCAGCTCTTTTAGGTGGCTTTCTTTAACTTTACTTTCTCCAGAAACTAGCATGAGAATTATTTCTGCAATGCCTTTTGCTAATCATGAAGAATGTTTATGCTTTCTTTTTTTTTTTAAATCACTTAGCTGACCCAACCCACTGTTGCTTCTTTGTATAAGGCAAGAAACTGAGAAAAAATGATTAAGGGCATCTCTATGGGTTCTTAGGATAAAACCCTTGGATTAGGAGGTCTGCTATCAAAGGTAGTGCTCCACTTGATCTTAAAGACAAATGTTTTTCCTCCCATTAAACTTCTAACCAGACGTTACTACTTAAGTATGACTAGAAATATATGAAAAATTTCTCTCTGAAACGGCCTGAGAATTGAGAAGTAGACATAGTAATTTTGTCTGTCCTTGAACACTTCCTTTGGGAATCTACTATCTTCTGACAAAATTGAATGCAGAAAGAGAAAGGGCTCAAGCTATGGGAAGAGTCAGACATAAGTGAATAACAAATTAATAGAATCTTTCAAGGAATTAGCTTTCTAAAAAATTGCTTATAAGACTGCATTTGGTGAGATCATAATGCAAACAGAGGAACTAACTCTGGGTGAACGACCATGGAAAAGGACAAGAGATTTCTCTGTAGTTTAATAGTAATGCAAGTCCTGTTTTCCTGCCTGGCAAAGATCACAAGGTATGAAATTTATTCCCAAAAAATTATTAGGAAAGACAATGAGGAAATGACAGAGTATGTTAGTATCTGTAGTAAATGAAGGAAGGAGTTAAGACTTAGCCAGAGACTGCAACTCAATATAGCAGAAGAGTAACTGAGATTGGCCTAAAGGAACATGAGATATCACCAGTAGTCAGTAGAAGAGATGCAGAAATACAGCTGATCTGAAAAGTTAAAAAATAATAATAATAAATAAAATTAAACCCTTGATCTTGACCACTCATAACCAATTAGATTCATCTTATAGCCTGCCTAATCTTTGGTAATATAACTCACACATGTTTATTTGTGCCTGCTCTACAAAACTATAGATGTGCCGGGCGTGGTGGCTCACGCCTGTAATCCCAGCACTTTGGGAGGCCGAGGTGGGTGGATCACCTGAGGTCAGGAGTTTGAGACCAGCCTGACCAACATGGAGAAACCCCATCTTTTAAAATTATTTAATTAATTTTTAAAAACTATAGATTTAGCTTTCCTTTTTTGTTGTTTTTTCTTTTTGTTTTAGAACTATATTAGGCTAGACTTATGCATGAATAGTATGTGATGGAATATATATCAGTAAATACAAATATTGGTTGATCTTTTCACATTTATAATTTTTGAACCTTAAGATGCTACATGGAAAATAGGCAATATCAATGGTAGAACAAAATGAGTTAGAATATGGAGTAAGCCTTTTGATGATACTAACTTTCAGCTGAACAAAAATAATCTATTTACATTTTTACATTTGGTCTACTCTAAATGTAAAATATTCTTTTGAATATTCTTTCAAAAATTTGAAAGGATATTGAATCTATTGAACTGGACCTTCATGGAAAGGCCTAGCATACAAATTTGAAGTTATCATAATTTGGATATTATTTGTAGCCAGGAGAATAAATTGAGATACTCTTTGAAGAGTATTTTTTTAAAAAGAAAAATAGTGTGCAATCCAAAGCCCTGAGAAACTTCAACTTTTACAAATTAAATAGAGGAGATGGAGTCAGCAAATGAGACTGAACAGAAGTAACCCATGAAGAGAATCACCTGACTCCAGGAGGCAGATGTTTCAGTGAGCCAAAATCTCACCACTGCACTCCAGCCTAGGCAATAGAGACAGACTCTGAGAAAAAAAAAAAAGGGAAGGAAGGAAGGAAGGAAGGAAGGAAGGAAGGAAGGAAGGAAGGAAATAAAAAGTGACCCATAAGGTAGAAGCAAATGGCATCTCAGGAGCCAGGAGAAGAAAGTATTTCAAGAGGATGTGGTCAACCAATTTGACTACTGCTGAGAAATGGAATAGGAAGAAAACTAAACAGAAAAGTACACGTTGAATTTGGCAACCTGTAAATTTTTGGTACTTTGAGAAGAATAATTTCAGCAGAATGGTAGATATTAAGTTTAGAATGGGAGAAAGTGATGTGAAAATAGCATATGTAAATAAGCCTTTTGAGACTTCTGATTGTGAAGGGAATGTAAGAATGGGCAGTAACTAGAGGGTTAAGGGAGGGTTTTTGTTTAACTTCAATGGAAGTTGCCCGAATTTCCAGTAGAGAGGGAGAGGTTTATGATTCAATAGAGAAAGAGGGAATAAGCAAAGGAGCAGAGGCCTTGATAGAACAAGGAAGAGAGATGGATGGGATGCAGATCATATATGTCCAGACTGATTTTTGACTGGTTGAGGGAGTGCAGGGAGGAGACAAGATATATTAGCTAATATTTATTGATCACTTTCAATGTGTCATGTCCTGTCCAAGTGTCTTACATATATTAATATGTTTCATCTTCATAACAAACTCTTCAAGTAAGTACCCATAATAATTCCTGTTAAACAAATAAGTGTCTAGGGTCACAACTGGTAAAAGAAAGAGCTCACACTCTTAACCACTGGAGTGCACTGATATAGGCCAGTAGAATTGGCTTTTTAAGAAGATAAGAATTTCCCATTTTCTCATATCTTCTATTTCTCCAATGAAATAGAAATATTTTATAATCCTAAAAGGGAGGTCATACATCAGAAAATGTAAAATGTTCACTTGTGCTTGGTGTCATGTATTTAAATAGCAGGAAAAAAGCCTAGAGTCTGGGGTCAGATTAACAGAGTGGAAAACCTGGCTTTGCTACTTGCGGTAGTGTGAACTTGGACACCTGACCAAAGCTCTCTAATTGCTGGGTTTTCACCATAAATGGGGATAATTATACCTACCTCACTAGATTGTTCTGAGGAATATATAAGATCATTTTTAGCATTGTATCTTGGTCATTTGTACTAGCTATAAATGTTGATTTTTATTACTACTCGCAAAGTTATTATTATTATTATTGCTCTGCTCTACCCAGTTTTGTGATTTTCTATGTTGGTACATGGCTTCATGCCCAGAGAAGATAGAGGGCTATGGATTTTTTTCTTTTTTGAGATGAGCATAATGCAGGGAGAGAGTGGCAAAAGAAATGAGAGTAGTGACTAGAGAATAATAGCGTACTTTAAATAGCCAACACATTGTGTTTTAGCATTCAACTGAAAAAGAATTAGAAATCTACTTAATTGTATTAAATTGCTGTGCTTGACAAACTCCTATTTCAAAGTAATAACTTCCAAAAATGACATTTTCACTATTTCACATTTAGTACACACCATAAACATTATACTTCTAAGCCTTGATTAGGTGCAAATGTTAAGGACATTAATCTTTTTCTTATTATAAAAATATAAATTATGTTAAAGTATTATAAACTCATTATAAGACGATTTTCTCCAGTAAGACATTGCTGAAATCTAAATGTTTACAATAAGTCAGGTGTTCACTGGTGCTTAAATTCAACTTTCTATTCCCACTTAAATTAAAATCCAGACCAGGTGCAGTAGTTCACACCTGCAATCCCAACTCTTTGTGAGGCAGAGGCAGAAAGAGCACATGAAGCCACGGGTTCGAGACCAGCCTGGGCAAGATAACAAGATTCCCTCTCTACAAAAGAATAATAATAATAATTTAAAAAATTAAAATTCAGGGCAAGTGCAGTGGCTCACACCTTTAATGCCAGCACTTTGAGAGGCTGAGTTGGGCAGATTGCCTGAGCTTAGGAGTTCAAGACCAGCCTGGGCAACATGGTGAAACCCTGTCTCTATAGAAAATACAAAAAAAAAAAAAAAGCTGGGCATGGTGGCATGTGCCTGTGGTCCTAGCTACTTGAGAGGCTGAGGTGGGAGAATAGCTTGAGGTGGAAATTGCAGTAAGCTGAGATTGCACCACTGCACTTTGCCTCAGTGACAAAGTGAGACCCTGTCTCAAAAAAAAAAAAAAAAAATCCAGTGTTACTTAACTACAGTCATATAAACTAAGCTGCTACTGTAAAATCCTGTTTTTCTGCTTTAAAACTATGAACATAGCTGCCCCACCTAGACTGTTTGCATATTAAAGTTTTACCACTTCATTGATTATTTTTAATTGCTTCAACTCATAACTCTTCGCGCAAACCTTTAGAATCAGAATTTATTTACATTTTCTACAACTACTTTTTACATTTTTTATATTCCCAATGGTCTTCATTTGTGCTGTATTTGAAATGAAAAGATGAACAATTTACTTTTAGTTTGTGAAGACAGGAAACCCACATTTCCTATCTAGTGTCCAATTTATTTATTTCATATCATTGATTCTACATGTAAAATATTAGGAACACATTAATGCAGACTTTATCATTACATATGAATGTATAAATACTTTCTTAAGTCACATTTTACTTATAGACTTGTTTGACTTGAGCAGTAGACATTTGTAAGCTTATTTAAATAAAGAGTTATGCTATCTAATATAGTAGCCAAAAGTGCTAGTAGTTCTGTTATCTACTACATTAGCTAAAAACGCACCTGCTACATTACAAACTACAGAACTTCCAAGCATCAGAAGAGAACTTTGGCTGTGCAATCCTGGAAATAACAGAATTAGTGTGGCCCACCCTCGTATTTCAAAAGACAGTGAAAGACTTAAAGCCCATGAATTGAATCAGAAGAAATAAATGAAGTGAGCCTCTCATTTTTATTCATTTTCCCCATGGAGTCAAAGCAGAAATAAAAACAAGACAAATTAATTTTTTCTTTATGCTGGTACTGGCCAAATAAATTCTTTTTTTTTTTTTTTTTGAGATGAAGTCTTTGCTCTGTTGCCAGGCTGGAGTGCAGCGGCACGATCTTGGCTCACTGCAATCTCCACCTCCTGGGTTTAAGCGATTTTCTTGCCTCAGCCTCCTGAGTAGCTGGGACTACAGGCACATGCCATCATGCCCAGCTATTTTTTTGTATTTTTAGTAGAGATAGGATTTCACCGTGTTGGTCAGGATGGTCTTGATCTCTTGGCCTCATGATCTGCCCGCCTCAGCCTCCCAAAGTGCTGGGATTACAGGCATGAGCCACCGAGCCCAGTTCTTAATTAGCTTTGAGTAATGGCTCTCCTGTACAAATCTACTGAAGTTGTGCATCCTATCCATAAAATATATACAAATATTTTAGTACAATTTTAAATAGTTTATGGTTTCATTAAGACTATATAAAACCCCAGAGACCCTAGATTTGGGACCACTCTGCGTTGTAATGAGTCTATCAAAAATGGCATAATTAGAGCAATTGTATACCCCAGTAATCATGTGCTAAGCATCCAGGTTTAACCTGATATAAATGTCAGAAAGAAAACTTTTTATGCAGGGCTCAGTGGCTCATGCCTGTAATCCCAGCACTTTGGGAGCCAAGGAAGGTGATCATCTGAGGTCAAAAGTTCGAGACCAGCCTGGCCAACATGGTGAAACCCTGTCTTTACTAAAAATACAGAAATTAGCTGGGTGCGGTAGCCAGTGCCAGTAATGCCAGCTACTCGGGAGGCTGAGACATAAGAATTGCTTGAACCCAGGAGGTGGAGATTGCAGGGAACCGAGATCACACCACTGCACTCCAGCCAGGGTGACAGAGCGAGACTCCATCTAAAAAAAAATAACCCCACAAGTTTCAAAACATCATCTGGAGCTGTAAAAGAGCCTCTTTCCTGATGAGTTCAATGCATCACCCAATGGGAATTCTTTCACAGCTGTAATAGGGTAGCCTCTGTTATCAACATTTATCAGGAATAAATATCCTGTTGTAGATCAATTACTCTCTTTATCTGCCTCCCTCTGGCTGCCAAGAACTTTGGCACCTCCAACAGAAGGTGGGAAGTAGAACTGAAAACATGAGGCTCAAATTGTTTTGTTTTGCTTTCATTTGAACACCTTGACTACAGCTTCGAGTAAAGGAAGAAATGAAACTACTGTTTAGCAAAAAGTCTTTCAATGGTCTGCAAGTTACCATTTGTCTACATATCCCTTTCTCTTATTGTTATAAGTAATACAAGGTTGGATGCTTCCTTAATGAAATGTATAGTGTTTTAAAGAAATCCTGTGGCTTCTGCACATTACATAAGTTAGTCTGCCTCAGAATGATTGCAGAAATACTGTAAATTTAGTCTCAGAAACTGGCTGCTAAAGTAGGCCCAGCCAGCTTTTCAGCTTTCAACACTGCTCTGTATAAAATAGCACATTTGGAAATCTGTTGCTTGTACACCCTATTCATACCATACGCTGTTCCTAAGAAGTAAAACTTAACAAGAAAAAGCATAAGATATGTGAGAGGATCACAAAAACGGTAGGAGAAGCAACAGGTTCTAAAAATATTCGGTATTGGTTCAGCGTTCAAATATCGAGACATTCATGTCTTTGGGTGTTGACAATGTTCTCTCATTAGTAAAGTACCTCTTCTCTTGATTTCAATGCTAGCTGGCAAACTCCCATTCCACGTGTGTACAACCGGCCTCTGTTTCATTTGCTTTTGTTTTTGTGAGGAAAAAGTTAATACAAAGTAAATATCACAACTGCCTCCATCATTATTTAATGTTAAATATCAGTTTGACCCAAAACAATGAACTTGACTACAATTATCAGAGTTAGTTAAACTGCCTCAGATTTTTTTGTGGAACAAGGTCATGTGAAAATATAATCAAACACTGCACTAGAAACAAGGGTTTTTTTTTTTTCCTTCTCTCCATGATAGATAGATTAGCTTAATTCATGTGAAATTATTTCTTTTTCTCTTTATGTCCTTTTCATTTCAAGAGTTGTTTCTGCCTTCAGCAGGAAGGGTTTTTCGTTTTTTTGTTTTGTTTTGTTTTGAGACGGAGTTTCCCTCTGCCGCCCAGGCTGTAGCACAGTGGCGCGATAGCTGCTCACTGCAAACTCCATCTCCTGCCTCAGGGTTCAAACAATTATCCTGCCTTAGCCTTCAAAGCAGCTGGGACAACAGGCACCTGTACCACCCTACCCAGCTAATTTTTGTATTTTTAGTAGGGACGGGTTTTTCTCCATGTTGCCCAGGCTGGTCTCAAACTCCTGACCTCAGGTGATCTGCCTGCCTCTGCCTCCCAAAGTGCTGGGATTACAGCCATCAGCTACTGCATCTGGGCTTTTAAAAAAACCTTTTATTACAGAGAATTTCAAACATGAAAAGGGTAGATAGAAGAGTATATTAACTTCCCACGTAACGATCACCCAGCTTTGGCACTTAATGACATTTTCCCAAATCTGAATATAAAGGGTTGGTTTGTCCGTAATCTAAACCAGAACTCTTTTATGTATGCAAAAGTAATAAATTAGAATAAAAATAGCGTAAGTAATAGAAACTCTTTTTTTCTTTTCTTTCTGTTTTTTTTTTTAGACAGAATCTCACTCTGGTGCCCAAATTGGAGTGCAGTGGCGAAATTTCAGCTTACTGCAACCTCCACCTGCCAGGTTCAAGAGATTCTCATGCCTCAACCTCCCAAGTAGCTGGAACCAGAGATATATGCCACTACTCCCAGCTCATTTTTTTTTTTTTAAAGACAGGGCCTTGCTATGTTGCTTGGCCTGGAAGACAATGGCTATTCATAGGCTCACTGCAGCCTCTAATTCCTAGCCACCAGCAGTCCTCCCTCTTCAGCCTCCCAAATAGCTGGAACTACAGGTGTGCCAAGCTAGACATTTTCACATTTCTTAATGGTAATTTTTATCAACATTTAAAAAAGAGGAGATGATAAGAATAAATATCAAAGTGACACTCTTGGCAATAGCCAAACCAAGGGGTAAAACATGTTTATCAAACTGAAGTTAAGCTAACAGCATGTAATTATATGAGTAGTGCTTCCTAAATCCTGGTTTCTTCAGAAGCAAATGAAGAATTTACCCAGTGGTTTCATTTTGCTGAGTCACCATGTTGAAAAAGAAAAAAAAAAACCCTCTTACTAAATGAATCACTTTTTTTTCTTCTAAGTAATTCACTCTTCTTTAAGAACTGGCAGACATGAAGCTACCAGAACTTGTGCTACCTATCCTGTCAACAATAATACCCACCCGGGGATTATAAAAATAATATTAATAATAACATAGATTCGACACAATCTAAATTCTCACAGTAGAAAAGAGTTGCAGGAGTTACAGTACACCTACACCAAGAAATTTTTAAGGAATTCTATGCCAATGAAAGAAAACGTAGGTAGGCAGGTCTTAGTAAAAGTAATGTATATCTGTCTCTTTAAAGTGTCCTAGGGTCATAACCAAAGACTTATGTAATTTAGATAAATGTGCCTTCTGACAGGTATATCTGTTCTTGGTCTGACAAGGGATCAGAACAAGACAGGCATGGTGGTCTCAGGTCCTGCTTGGCCTGTAGACAATGACTGATTGGGTTGGACTTTTAAGGTACAAAATCCAGACTAATTTATGGGAACCAAAATGAAGTTGCACTTGTGCTGTTTTCCATCTTTTGTGGCACTTTAACGGAAACCAGGCACTGACGAGAGCCCATTACCTAAACCATCCCATTCACAGAGATTCTGTGGTGCCACTCTACTCTTTTAAAGTCCCAACATTTTTTGTTTTAGCCAAAAATGTAGTGGCACTGACTTCAGAGGGCTTCTTTTTAAATGTGCTTATGTCTAAAAGGTAGATGCAAATGCTCCAGACCCTCCTTTCGCTTTGTTAGCAAGGATTAGGTCAGTAGGCAGCCTTATATTGAGGAGGAAGGGGTAAGAGGAGTTAGTCTGTTTGGGAGTGGGTCCAGTGGGTCTGGGGTTGGGAAAAGAATAACATCGGTGGTCTTGGTCTGTTCAGAATGTGGTGTAAGAAGTTCCCTGATAAGAGAAGGAGGAAGTTCTGCTTCCTTGAAGAGAGCAGAAGGAGAGGACTTATCAGCATTCAGGAAAGCTGTGAGAGAAGATGTGGCACTCCAGAGGCAGGAAACCATTTGAGAGAATGTACTCAGAGTTGAGTGGTGAAGAAGGATTGCTCTCAAAGCAAACAAGATGGTGTCACAATTCTGATAAAGGCTGCTCTGAAAAAAGGTTTACCCTTATAAGGATAACATAGAGACTTAGATTCAATGAGACAGAAAATTAATAAGGATATCAAGGACTCGAACTCAGATCTGGAACAAGTAAACTTAATAAATATTTATAGAGCTCTTCACTTCAAATACACAAAATATACATTCTTGTCAATACCACATCACACCTACTCATAGGTTTAAATGAAATATTGATTGGCCATTATTAATACCCATTTTTTTTCAGAATAAAGCAATATTTCCGTTCACCCTCCCTCTTTCTCTTCCTCTTTCTTCCTCTCCTTTACTCATCTTTTTTTCTTTCCTTCTCTCAAAAAGAAAAAAAAAGAATTCAAGTTGTAAACCTCTAGGTCCAGGTCGGCAATATCTTTCTCATTGTTTGATTTCCTTCCTTCCGTTCCCTCCCTCCCTCCCCCTCCTTCCTCCCTCCCTTCCTTCCTTTATCCCTTCCTGCCTCCCTCCCTTCCTCCTTCCCTCCCTTCCTGCCTTCCTCCCTTCCTCCCTCCCTCCCTTCCTGCCTTCCTCCCTCCCCCCCCCCAAAAAAAGGGCCTATCTTCTCCCTATGCCTCTAAATCTTGGTACGTAGGTGATTTAATGGCCCTGGGGGTTGCAGTGTTAGGGGGAGTGGTAGAGCTACCAAACCCAAGTATTCAGCTTTTCCCAGGAGCTGAAGAGGGCTGGGTAGAATCCGCCCTGCTTTTTACCATTCTCTTTATTGACATCTATTCTGCCCATGTACATTGGACGTTCACAAAGGCTTTCCTGCTCCCTTAGAGGAGCTCCCTCTCCCAGCAAAGGCAATGTGGAGGGGTAGATGCAGGATGAGCATCTTTAAAACCATGAAAGGGATTTCCCCCATTGTGAGACCACTTTATAATCTATCGTCATTCGGGAAAACTAAGATATTCTAAACTTAAGAAAATGCTGCCAACTTTAATAGGAAAAAAAAAAAAGACTAAATTATTTGAAATTTATGTGAATGCACTCCAGATGTGATGGTAAATAGTTTTAAGAATCTCCTTTATTTAACCTAACAAGGGGCAAAGATTGTCTGACTCATGTTTCAGTTGTTTTTATTTCCCCTGCTTATTTTCTCATAATGGTTTGAGTGGAGAAATCACAAAGTCATAAGTTTAGACCTAAAAAAGACCTCAGAGATAATTTCTTCCCCTTCATTTTATAGATAAGAAATCTCAGGCCTGACATGGTGGTTCACCCCTATAAACTCAACACTTTGGGAGGCCAAGAGAAAAGGATCATTTAAGCCCAGGAGTTGGAGACCAGACTGAGCAACATAGTGAGACCCCCATCTCTAAAAATTTACAAAAAACAAACAAACAAAAAAATGAAAGAAATTTGCCCAGCGCAGTGGTGTGCACCTATAGTCCCAGCTACTTAGGAGGCTGAGGCAGAAGAATCCCTTTAGCCTGGGAGTCCAGGTTGCAATGAGCTATGATCTTGCCACTGCACTCCAGCCTAGGTGACAGTGAGACCCTAACTCAGAAAAAAAGAAAGAAAAGAAATCTCAGAAAGGATAAATAGCTAAATGTAGGAAGTCAAAAAGTTGCAGGAGAAACATTACGTATAGGTAATTCATAAAATAAAAATCAGATCCATGAAATCTCGAATTTATTGTAAAAAATGTCATTATATTTAACCATATTTTCTCTGCAGATATGGATATGTGTTTGTTGTTTCTATTTTTGTTGGTTAAAGAATGGATCAAGGTTTTCCAAAATTTTTTTTAGCTACCACAGTGGAAATCTACAAAAATGGGTAATAGACTATTTTGGGACCATTGTTCAGAAGTGCATTTATCTTAGAAATGGTTACCATGGAGATGAGCACAGTTGTGTGACTCTACAGCTTGCAAGCTAGAGCCATCTATGCTATAAGACATAAATAGCTGTGTATACACACGGATGCACAAGAGCTCATGCACACTTGCACAATAAAGTTATGTTGTTCTTCTTTTTGTAAAACAATAATGAAATTCCAAAAAAAAAAATAAAATAGAATTCCACATAGTGCTGACCTTTGGTGGTAGAAGGGCTTGCAAACTATAGACATTTAAAAATGTAATATTGCCGGGCGCGGTGGCTCAAGCCTGTAATCCCAGCACTTTGGGAGGCCGAGGCGGGTGAATCACGAGGTCAAGAGATCGAGACCAACGTGGTGAAACCCCATCTCTACTAAAAATAGAAAAAATTAGCTGGCCATGGTGGCACGTGCCTGTAATCCCAGCTACTCAGGAGGCTGAGGCAGGAGAATTGCCTGAACCCAGGAGGCGGAGGTTGCGGTGAGCCGAGATCGCGCCATTGCACTCCAGCCTGGGTATCAAGAGCGAAACTCAGTCTCAAAAAAAAAAAGTAATATTGTATAATGATATAAAGCCACTTTTTAAAAACATAATAGTCTAAATCAAGTTTAAAGAATAACAACATACCTAACAAGTAAAATAAATGAGAACACATTTCTTAGACATCATTGCTTCTTAAAGTAGAAACATTAAAAAAAAAAAAGGTAAAACACTCAGAATATATTACAAAAATTACGTGAGTTATTTTTCCCAAAGCATTGAATATTGGCCATAGATATTTACCTAGTTTCTCTCTCCCTCTCTAGCTAGTTAGGTACTTGTTTGTTTGTTTTTTCTTTCTTTCTTTTTTTAATCTTTTTCTTTTTTTTTTGAGATGGAGGCTTACTGTGTCCCTTAGGCGGAAGTGTAGTGGCATAATCTTGGCTAACTTCAACCTCCTCCTCCCAGCTTCAATCAATTCTCCTGTATCAGCCTCCTGAGTAGCTGGCACTACAGGTGGCTAATTTTTCATAGTTTTAGTAGAGAGGATTTCACCATGTTGGCCAGGATGATCTAGATCTGACCTCATGGTTCGCCTGCCTCGTCCTCTCAAAGTGCTGGGATTGCAGGCATGAGCCAACACACCCAGCCTTTTTGCTTTGACTTTTCTTTTTCTTCAGGAATTTTTTTCCCATCTATGTCCCCAGGCAGTTGCATCACCCTAGAGAGGTCAAAGTGGCCACAGCACCCTGAAATGCTCACTGGCTGACAGAAGAAGCACCCACTGGATGCTGAGTGAGTTGGCAAAGAAAATAAATTTTTCAACATGAGTAAATTCCCAAGAGCTAGCTGCTTTCAGTGATCACTTGTAGAGATCCAAAGGCATATATTCTGATAAAGTTAATTTGCTTTAATATTTTGACCTTTTTCTTTAAATTTTATGGTGGATGTTTTCAAATTTTCAAACAAAAAATGAAAGGCTAGTAAAATTAAGCCCCTCCCATGTACCCATCACCCAGCTTCAATACTTATCAACATATGGCTAATTCTGTTGGGTTTACAACCCTCCTTCCCCTATTATTTTAAGTCAAATGGAAAGCATCATAATAACAACTTTTTTGAGTAAATGAACTTGTCAACAAGAAACGTTTTTTCCTCCACAATTTCGAGGGTTTTTTTTCTATTTTCCTTGGAAATTTCAAGGCTTCATTGTGTATAGGGTACAATGTGGGGTACTAAATTCAGTAGTGTAAGTAATAATAACTAGAATTAGAATAATGATAATGCTTTTTCGATTATGCAAGCGATGAAATACACCAATGATTTAGCCACGTTTAGCTTTGAAGCTACATTCCATTATTCATCTATTTCTTTTCTTGTGTGAAAAGAAATCTTTTCTCATGTACCAGAGTTAATTTTTTCAAGACTAATTACTGCATATGTATTTAAATGTATCTTTAAAGTAAGCCTTTTGGAATTCTCAGAGTTAAATTTTCTTAAACAAAAAAATAAAAAAAAATAAAAAAATAAAGTAAGCCATGTACTTTGTCTTGTTTTATAGAATCACAAGAAATATACATAAAATAAACAAAATAAATGTTTTTTGCTTTTTTTAAGACAGCGATTTTAACACATCTGATTAGTAAACAAACACCCTACAATAGCTAAAGCACATACAAAAAGTAAAACTATAAAACTTCTTTCAGAGTCTTTTCATTAAAAATAGCCATGTATGGGCTGAGTGTGGTGGTTCACACTTGTAACCCCAGAGCTTTGGGAGGCCGAGGTAAGTGGATCACTTGAGGCCAAGAATTATGATGAAACCCTGCCCTGTCTATACTAAAAATACAAAAATTGGCCGGGTGCGGTGGCACATGCTTGCAATCCCAACTACTCAGGAGGCTGAGACAGGAGAATCACTTGAACCCGGGAGGTGGAGGTTACTGTGAGCCAAGATCACACCACTGCACTCCAGCCTGGGTGACAGAGTGAGGCTGTATCTCCAAAAAAAAAAGGAAATCACGTAAGATTTCTTAGTATTTGCTGCCATTTTCAAAGTTAGGCATTATGTAGTTTTAGAGCTAGGATAACCTTTTCAGCTGAAAGTCAACAAAATACAAAACCCAGGTCAGCAAAAAAGCTGATTATATAACATTTATTTGCTTTCATTTTAGTACTATTATCACACGGCTTTCTAGAATTTCAGTACTGAATGACTTGTGAAAATTTCCCCCCAAATTTGTCCATCTAACATGGCTTATTCTAAAATGAAACATTTATTTGTCAATGTATTAATAATTAGATTCAAGCCTTTAAAAATTTACATAAAGTTTTAAAATCTTAATCTTTTAAATCTAAGTCTCAGGAAGTAAAAGATTTTTAATATAGAATGAGAGACCCCTCAGAAATAAGAAAAAAAAAGTCTTTTCACTCTACATAGCCTCATTCAGATTAGTATGACTTTAAATAATCATTGTTTGAAAAGTTAGCATTTCACCTTCATGTATAGCTCTAGTGCTTCTAGCATTTAATCATTCAACATTATAAAATATCTACATAAATACTTTCAGAGAAATATATAGCTTTTTAAGGGTATGTCCGAGAAAAGAAGTTACAAGTGACTCCTGACTCAATTGAAAAAGAAAGGATTGAAGATTAAAATAAAGACATGTCGACCAGGTGCGGTGGCTCACGCCTATAATTCCAGCACTTTGGGAGGCCAAGTGGGTGGATCACCAGGTCAGGACTTCAAGTCTAGAGCCTGTGCTGGCATCTGGAGCTGACTACCCTGCTGCAGAGGCCGATGTGCCTGTCTGCGCAGTGGCCGGACCCCTGCTTGCTCACTCCTCCGTGCCTGGCTCTGGTCTCTTCGGAGGCATGGGATCTGGGCTAGTTGTGCGAGCTGAGCACAGCCTGCCAGGCTGAGTGGGCAGAATGAGTCAAAAAGGCCAGAGCAAAACTTGGGTAAAAGCATCACTGGCCACAGAAGTTTACAGCTGGAAGAGCTGGAAGAGTATATGGAGCCTACTTTTAAAAAATACCATATATCACAATGAATAGAATTCTAAATTTCTACATTTCTGTATTTAGAAATTTAGAATTCTATTCATTGTGATAGATGGCATTTTGGGGGTTGTTTTGTGTTTTGTTTGTTTGTTTTTAGATGGAGTCTCACTCTGTTGCCCAGACTGGAGTGCAGTGGCACAATCTTGGCTCACTGTAACCTCTACCTCTCAGTTCAAGTGATTCTCCTGCTTCAGCCTCCTGAGTTGCTGGGATTATAGGTGCGCACCACCGCACCCAGCTAATTTTTGTATTTTTAGTGGAGACAGGGTTTCACCATGTTAGTCAGCCTGGTCTCGAACTCCTGACTTCATGATCCACCTGCTTCGGCCTCCCAAAGTGCTAGGATTACAGGCTGGGATTACAAAGTGAGCCATCATGCCCAGCCAATATATGGTATTTTTTAAAGTAAAAATAATAATAAAAGTAAAAATAATCCTTAAATATTAGCACAGACATGCAAGGAATTGTTATTTGGAAGGCAATGCAGCAAGTTTCTGTATCTTGGCCAGGCATGGTGGCTCACACCTATAATCTCAGCACTTTGGGAGGCCAAGATAGGTGGATCACAAGGTCGGGAGTTTGATACCAGATTGGCCAGTATGGTGAAATCCCGTCTTACTAAAAATACAAAATTAGCTAGGCATGGTGGCCCACACCCATAATCCCAGCTACTTGGGAGGCTGAGGCAGGAGAATTGCTTGAACCTGGCAGGCGGAGGTTGCAGTGAGTCGAAATCACACCGCTGCACTTCAGCCTGGGTAACAGAGAGACACTTTGTCTCACAAAAAAAAAAGAAAGAAACTTTCTATCTCTGTTTGTATGACTTCTTATATTATCAATATATAAATAACTAAGGCTGGACACGGTGGCCTATGCCTATAATTCCAACACTTTGGGAAGTTGAGGCAGGTGGATCACCTGAGGTCAGAAGTTGGAGACTAGCCTAGCCAACATGGTGAAATCCCATCTCTACTAAAAATACAAAAAATGAGCCAGGTGTGTTGGTGGGCACTTGTAATCCCAGCTACTTGGGAGGCTGAGGTGGGCAAATCTCTTCAACCTGAAAGGAGGAGGTTGTAAGTGAGCCAAGACCACGCAACTACATTCCAGCCTGGGTGACAGAGCAAGACTCCATCTCTTAAGTCTTTTAAAGGATCACACAGGAAGCAGGTACCATAATTATGAGAGGAATTTCGTGGGTTTTTTTGTTTTGTTTTGTTTTGAGACAGGATCTCACTTTGTTACCCTGGCTGTAGTACAGTGGTATGATTTTGGGTCACTGCAGCCACAACCTCCTGGGATCCAACAATCCTCCTACCTTAGCCCCCGAAATAGTTAGGACTACAGGCACATCCCACCATACCTAGCTACTTTTTTTGTATTTTTTGTAGAGATAGGGTTTCACCATGTTGCCCAGGCTGGTCTCCATCTCCTGAGCTCAAGTGATCTGCCTGTCTCGGCCTCCCAAAGTGCTGGGATTACAAACATGAGCCACCGTGCTTGGCCAATTTTGTTTTTCTCTATATTCATTTCAGGCTGCGTCTGCATGTTGTCAGTGGGGTGCAAAATTGAGATTACTAACTCAGGCTAGAAACTGTAATGCAAAGGGGAGGATTTTTTTATTATTTGTAAATGATTTTTACCCCTATAAGTCACATTTGAATTAATGAGGATTACATATTCCTATGGCAGATTTTATTATGTAACATGTCAAAGCATGTAATGTAGTGGGATAAAAGTGGATCTTAGAATTCATCAGATTGGTGGCCAGGCGCAGTGGCTCATGCCTGTAATCCCAGCACTTTGGGACGCCGAGGTAGATGGATCACCTGAGGTCAGGAGTTCAGGACCCGCCTGGCCAACATGGTGAAACCCCATATATATGTGTTTCATACACACACACACACACACACACACACACACACACACACACACACACTAGCTAGGCATGGTGGCATATGTCTGTAATCTCAGCTATTCAGGAGGCTGAGGCAGGAAAATCTCTTGAAGTCAGGAGGTGAAGTTTGCAGTGAGCTGAGATCGAGCCACTGCACTCCAGCCTGGGTGACAGAGCAAGGCTCAGTCTCAAAAACAAAAATTAAAAAGCTAAAGAATTCAACAGACCTGAGACTGAATACAAAAGATCCACTGCTTACTACCTCAGTGCGATTTAGTTACTTTATTTAAAAGTGGGATTTTTGTGAGGATTAGAGGTAATGCTCAGAAAATGCCTAGGCATTTCACATAGCACTTCATGTAGATACTCTAAATCTGTTAGGAGAGAAGACTTATATAGAGAACACAGGAACATATTCTAGGATGTATTCACTTCACACTTTTCCCTTTTCCCCAGATCCCAGGCCACTTAGCCCTTGTAAGAATGTGCCCTTTCTTGTAGGACAATCTCTTACCATTCATGTCTCAGCATAAGCAATCCCTTCTCTAGGGGTGGAATGCTGTTCTTCCCCTCTGGCCTGAGTCTAATAACATTTTGCCTCTTATTTCTCTCCTGCCAGCACTCTAGGCTAGCTTTGTGAAAAGGATTTTTGCCCTTAAGGGACTTTTTTGGAAAGCCATACAGTGCAGTGCAACAAGAATTGTATATTGAGTCAAGGGACCTGGGATCACAAGTGATGTGCCCTTAGGCAAATCAGTTAACTTTTCTGGACCTTGGTTCTTCTGCAACATGTTGATATGAGTTGGATAGCATCCAGGTGTCAGAATACTAACAACCAATGTTACTGCAGACATTAATATTCTAGTATTACCAGCTAGAATATTAATTCTAGCTGAGGCTATCAGTGTATAACCAACAGCTCTACCTCTCCTCTATAGAATGATGTGGTACAAAGAATATGGGCTCTTGAGTAAGACAGAACTGTGTTCAACCTTGTTACTCAGATCTGTTACCTAACAGATCTGGACTGTGTGACAAAGCCCGTGTCCTTAAGTTCCAAATTAAATGTTCTTCTTTATAAAAAGAGAGTGGATAATATCTATTTTATTAGGTTATCATGTGGATTGAATCAGCTACTGTTTGTATATTCCTGGGACCTAGATCTCTGTTCTTGTTGAAGGAGTCTAGTATGCAGTCTTTCATCTTACTCAACACTATCAGCAGTGTATGACACAGCAGATCACATTGTCCACTTTAATACATTTTTCTTTACTTGTACTCTCAGAACTGTCTCTCACTCATTTTCATTCAACTCCCTGACCTCTACTTCTAAGTCAGTTTGGTATACATTTGGCTTCTCCATCAACCCTCACTATCAGACCATCTAATTCAGTTCTGTGGCTTTAAATAGCATCCTTAAGCTGATTACTCCAAAAGTTGCATTTCCAGCAGATACCTCTCTTATGAAGTCCAGATTCACACGTATAGCTGCCTACTTGGTGTCTCCATGTGGCTAATTGACATCTCCATTTGGCTGACTAATATGAGTATTAAACTTAACAGGTCACAAACTTCTCATATTCATGTCACCTCTTTCTTGGTAACTGGTAAATCTATTCTTTGGTAGCATAGGCTAAGAACTTTGGAATTATCTGAATCACTCCACATCAATTTACTAACAGATTCTCTTGGCATAATTCTCACGTATCCCTAGAATCTGAGTACTTCTTACCTTCCCTCCGCTGCCATTCTAGCCCAGGCAACTATCATCTTCCATCTGGATCTCTGTAGTAGTCTCCTAACAGCAAGCAGGAAAGGGAGCTTCCATCCTGCTCCCTTTCCTTAAAACAGCCAGGAAGTCCCTTCTATGGCATCAGCAATATCATGTCACTTGTCATAAATTAAGTTTCTGGAAGCTGACTGAGGTAGAGTTTAGCATGCAAGACTTTTAAAAGAGTGCCCTTGGGATCAACACCTGTGGAAGGGAAGAAGAAAGCAGAATTAGGCAGACAGAGAAGGCAAGTGGTTATACAGATCCAATGACAGACAGGCTTAGCCAACCATATGTTCGCTTTTTAAAGCTAGAACGGCTCCTCAGAGTTGTCCCAAATTGGGCTAACATGCAGACCTTTATGCTTCCTCACCAATCAGTCATGGATATGGTCTATTCCATGAGGCACACAACCTCAACAAAGCAGCCCTCTACAGCTGCAGCAGCCCCTGAAGTGATTGTTACCAGTCAGCCAATAGTACCCATGGTAGTAGGACAATGAATAGACAATATTCATTGAAGAGGGATCTGGGTAGCACAACACATGATCCATCATATGATTATTTTCCCTAGTTCCCTCCAGTGGCTTCCCATCTCACTCAGAATACAAGCCAAAAGTTCTTACCATTTCTCTCTGTCCACATATCCTCCAACTCTTTCCCCTAATTTACTCCTTTAAAGCCATATTAGCTACCCAGGTACTTCTTGAACCTCTTCATCTCTTACTAGTGCGCTCCTGTTTCAGCACTTGGCATAGACACTCCAAATCTCTCAGAAGATTTAAATACTTGGTTATTGAGCTATTCTCCCAAATATCTATGGGGCTAGCTTCTGCACTTTATTCAAGTTTCTGTTCAATTTTCACTGTATCAGAGGTGCTTTCTCTTACCAACCTAAAGCAAATAACACACTGCCCTCTCACTCCATTCCCTTATTTTGTTTGATATTTTTTAGCATTTAAATTACGACCCAACATGGTTATATATATATATTTGTTTCTTACTCCCTTCACTTGGCTATAAGATCCATGAAAGAGAGGACTTTTGTTTTAATTTACTGCTGTATTTGCCTGGCACATAGTTGATGCACAATAAATATTCGTTAACTGTAATTATTTTGGAAGCAGGGCAGTATTCTACAGTAAATAAGAGTTATGGCACTGGACTAAAACAAACATAGGTTTTATTTGTGATTCTAAACTTATGAGTTGTGAAAAATAGAATATGTGATATGCTTTCTCTGTACCTGAGTTTTTGCCAGTTGTAAAATAAAGATGATTATAGTAGTATGTACATAATAGGCCTAGGATGAAATAGGACAATGTGTGTAAAGCATTGTTAAGCAGCTAAGGGATAATACTAAGAATCTAAAATTTTATATAAGCACAGTGCCTAACATGCAGTAAGTGCTTAACAGCACTTGTTTTTTTTGATCATTATGATGATAAATATATGGATTGATTTAAGAGTTGTTTTTGATGAGCCTGTGATTATTATTTAAAGGATGCAAATAACTTCTTCAGTTTTTCATTTTAGGATGCCCTGTATATAGCCTGAGCTTATATTTTGCCCTCTTTCTTTCTTTTTTTTTTTTTTTTTTTTTGAGACAGGGTCTTACTGTATTGCCCAGTCTGGAGTACAGTGGCACAACCATGACTCACTGCAGCCTCAACCTTCTGGGCTCAGGTGATCCTCCCACTTCAGCCTCCTGGATAGCTGGGACTGCAGGCACATGCCACCACACCTGGCTAATTTTTTGTATTTTTTTTTTGAGACGGAGTTTCGCTCTTGTTACCCAGGCTGGAGTGCAATGGCGCGATCTCGGCTCACCGCAATCTCCGCCTCCTGGGTTCAGGCAATTCTCCTGCCTCAGCCTCCCGAGTAGCTGGGATTACAGGCACGCACCACTGTGCCCAGCTAATTTTTTGTAATTTTAGTAGAGACGGGGTTTCACCATGTTGACCAAGATGGTCTCGATCTGTTGACCTCGTGATCCACCCGCCTCGGCCTCCCAAAGTGCTGGGATTACAGGCGTGAGCCACCGCGCCCGGCCAATTTTTTGTATTTTTTAGTGGAGTTGGGGTTTCATCATATTGCCCAGGCTGGTCTCGAACTCCCAGGCTCAAGCAATCCACCCATTTTGGCCTCCAAAGTGCTGGGATTACAGGAATGAGCCACCATACCGGGCCTGTTCTTTTTTCAAGAGGGAGAAATTTGGTTTATACCTCAGTCTGCTCAGGCTGCTCTAACAAAATACCATTAACTGTGTCGCTTAAACATCTGAAATATATTTTCTTACAGTTCTGGAGGTTGAGAATCCAAGATCAAGGTGCTGGTCTATTCAGTTCCTAGCAAGAGCTCTCTTCCTGACCTGCAGACAGTCAGCTTCTCTTTATGTCCTCATACCATCTTTCTTTGGTTCATCTCCCAGAGGAGCTGGGAAATCTCCCAAAGGTCTCGTCTTCAAATACCATCACCCTGAAGTTTAAAGCTGTAACATATGCATTTTGAAGGGACAGAAATATTCAGTCCATAACAGTTTATTTTATTTCAGAAAGTTTCAACAACAACACAAATTTTAATATGTGGTATTGGAAAAAAAGTTTTCATAAGTGCAACTTCTTCATTTTATATATGTGTTTATACATTGTGTGAAATCTATTTAAAATTGGATTTATTTGAACAGGGGTTTGAAAAAATTATCTTTAAAGGAATCTTGTAGTTCCTTTTGCAAAATTTTTTTTGGTAATCAGAATCATTGTTCTATAATTTATCTGTTTTATACATTTGGACGCTTGCATAATTGATTTCTTAATTCTTTGTATAGATGGACTTGCTGCAATTCTTCTTTAGAGTGTATATTTACTGTATGAAATGAAAACGTAGGCGGAAAGTCAGAAAATACATAAATTTTAAGCTCTTGTCAATCTACAAATATAAGCATAAATTTTAAAAAGAAATCTTTTTTCCCGGATATTCAAACTGTTGCCTCACAAATATGCAAAGCAACTTTATCTAGTAAATGTTCCTCTTGCAGTAACAGCAAAAGAAGATGTGAAGGACAAGGGAAGCGAGAAATAACTTTTAACGTCTGCGCCAGCCCTCCTGGACTAGCCTAAAAGCAGACGGTCAGGAAAGGCTTTGGAACACAGGATGATTTGCAAGGTGACTCCGCCGGCCTTACGTGGGAGCGATACCCAGGTCAGACCGGATCGTCTATTGCTACTGCTGTAGGTGACATCAACAGAATAAATAAAAAATCACTGCCTTCAAAGAACCAGGAGATATCCCTCTTTCCAAAGAAGTCTTATATTTTCCCATTCCGCGTATATAATAAAGGTAAATTTAAACAGCAACAGTAAGATCTCCCCTTGAGCCTTTCGGGAAAACGCCGGTTTCTGCCCGACAGGAAGTAGAAACAGCATCCAATCGACACTTGTGTCTCAATGACCAATCAAATTTCTCCTTACATTGCGTCGCTGGAAAAAACGTAGCTGCACAACTCCGTCTTCTGGCCTATGGCTGCTGCTGTTACCTGGGTTGGCGAGCACCTCTGAGGGTGTCTTTGTTACTGGGTACTAAGGGACGAGCAGTTCAGCCATTATCTGTGCTTGCTGGATTTGTTTGTATTTGTTCCCAGCCACTGCTCATGTAATGCACTCCCTTAACCAGGAAATTAAAGCATTCTCCCGGAATAATCTCAGGAAGCAATGCACCAGGGTGACAACGCTAACTGGAAAGAAAATTATAGAAACATGGAAAGATGCCAGAATTCATGTTGTGGAAGAAGTAGAGCCGAGCAGTGGGGGTGGTTGTGGTTATGTGCAGGACCTTAGCTCGGACCTGCAAGTTGGCGTTATTAAGCCATGGTTGCTCCTAGGTGAGTATATCGACTTGCCACTAAATCACTGAGTCCTTTTAGCCAGATTACGTTCTCATTTCCCCACTTTATGCGTAGTAGTCTGTATTATCAGCTATCCTGCCGAAAAGCTGAATGTTTCCTTGTTTTGGATATGGAACTTCCATTAGCCAGCTAGAGCCGTTTCTGCCGCACAGTGTACCCATAGGAAGCATAGATGCTATCCTAGTAGCACTTGGCACCACATAGTTGAATTTTAGAAAAGCTTTCTTCCAGTTTCTCTAACTTCTCTGGAGAATAACACATTGATGTTGTGTTTCTTTGGCTTATAAAGGATATAGCTTTAAAAAAAAAATGAAAAAGAATGTTTTTATCAGGCAGAACTACAAGTGACAAGGGTTAAAGTTATAGAAAAGTTAATACTTGAAATAATCCTGTGCTTGCTGGCCTGTGCAGCTCTTACAAACTGTGCGGAATACATGCCTCCTGTGGCCACATCTATTTATGGTGTCTGTTTTTGGAGTGTTTAGGAGAATGGGAGCTTTTATTTTATAGCTATGAGTCTGAAGGTTTTATGATTTTTTTTTGTATTGTGGAAATACTGAGTCCCTATACAAGTGTAGTTCACAAATAGCAAATGAAGCAACGTTATAAAAGTACAAACTTATTAATTTGGTGAGAATATGGTATGGTGTTCTTAAAAAAAATAGTCAAGAATGTTTTCAAGTACGTCTGAATTATTTTCATTTATGCATAGCGAAATTAAGACTTGGAAAGACTAAATGACTTGTCACTATGCAGCTAAGGCATTCTTGAGTAGACAGAAGATTGAGAAAGAGCCCAAGTACTATTAACCTAGTGTCTCACTCCTTTGAGGAATCCTGGGGAGTAGGGATTATCAGCTTTGTTTTAGAAATAGAAACCGGAATTTAAGATTGGTGAAGTAATTTACACAATGTAACACACCTAGTAAATAACAGAGGTAGGCATCAAACCCGAGTCTGATGGACTCCTGCTGTGCTTTGTTATACTAGACTGCTTCAAACAGACCAAGTTTTCAGCCCTGCTCTGCCTCTAATTTACTAGATTAGCTGGCACAAGTCATTTATTCTTTCTGGTCCTCCAAAAAGCCATTTGTAAAGATGAAGTAACAATATCTGCTTATGTCATTGGACCCCCCTGAGGTTGTTGTAAAAGGTTTTTGATGCAAATCAATTGCAGCATACATGAGTTATATATTATATGAATTGCTACATCGGCTATCTTTAAATTCACCGAATAAATATCTCTAATTAGTTTCTGCAGCCCTGTGAAAACTTATATCATATTCTTGTCACATTTACACTGAAAAATCAAGTTATTTAGGTAATCTGAAACGTTCACCTAGGTCTTGCTCACCATATCTAGGAAAGAAAATATGTCCCGACACATTTTTCAGTTATTTGGCTTCCGCTGTAGTAATCATGGCTTAGAATAATTACGGTAGAATTTTAATTTATCATTAACCAATTTAGGGTCTTCATGAGTTTGCTTATTATTATTTTTTTGTTGACTTACCCAAAGTGAGCTGATCAAGTTAGCGTTCTCAGATTGGGGTTGGAAACCTCCCCAGGATAGTGGGAGAGTCCTGGGAGGAACTTCTGAAACTAGCCCTAATAAGGTTTTCTCCAAACAACCTCCTCTCTTCTGAAAGTGTACCTTTTTCTGCCTAATTACATGTGCCTTATTCCTGAAGGACCCATGGGTGGTTACATCTCAACTTCTTCTACATGAATGATGAAAGAGTTGTTTCTGACCCGACTTAGTTTATGTTTGGGAGACTGGGGTTGTCTGCAGGTTGGTTCTAAGAGCTTCCTTCACCTCCTCAAAATGACACAGCTTCCTTATCTATCACCCATGACTGATGGCTCTGGAAAAAAAAAGTGACATAGCTTCTTCCTAGCATCACATGCCAAACAACTTTTGGTTTTGGTGGTGAATAAAGAAAATGAAGAGTTGTAACAATGTAATCTTTTTTAGTTTATAAACTCTTAAAAAGTGATTGAATTTTAAAAATATTACATAGGCCTTCAAATCATTTAAAGGATGGATAAAAGTTTCTAGACGGCATTTTTGTCCAAGGCGTTGCAAATTACACACACACACACACACACACGTGTGTAATTATTTATTATTTATTTATTTATTTTGAGATAGGTTCTCAAAATAAATGCAGGCTGGAGTGCAGTGGCATGATCTTGGCTTACTGCCACCTCCGCCTTCTGGGCTCCAGCGATCCTCCCACCTCAGCCTCTGAATAATAGCTGGGGCTACAGGTGCACACCACCATGCCTGGCTAATTTTTTGTACTCTTTGTAGAGATGGTGTTTCACCATGTTGCTGAAGCCGGTCTTGAACTCCTGGGCTCAAGCAATCCACCTACCTTGGCCTCTCAAAGTGCTGGGATTACAGGCATGAGCCACCACACCTGGCTAAACTACCAAGTTTCAATTCTTTGAACCTATTTTTTTTCTCCTGGAATTGGTAGGGCTTTCTACATTACAAAATAGAATTAAAAAAAAATTATGAAGTATTTCAAATTTATAGAAAATTACAGAAAATAATAGACAATTATGTATATACCACCCAGCTTTAACAAATGTTAATATTTTGATAGGCTTTTAAGTAGAATAAAGCTGAATGTGCGTTCAGTAAGGAACCTGTAAACTTGTTATTATCAAGAAGATAATTGGCCAAACAGCTTATTTGTTGGCCTTTCAGCTACCTAAAATCACATAAAGTTGGCTGAATTCCCAGATAGGTAAGTTAAAAGCAAAGTTTATGAAATAGAACCTAATTCAGGAAAGTAAAATGCTTGAAATCTTAAAGTTGTGAAACTCACTTTATTTTAAGTAGTTGTTCTCCATATGAATGTACTTATTAGCTGGAACCAGTTTCCAAGTGTGGGAGATCTGGGAAGCCGGCTGTGACAGAAAGAGATTGTAGAAGGGCACAGCCCTAGTGGTACATGGAGTGTGGGTGGGATCCTGCAGACCAACAGCATTTGCTCTAAGCTACTGGGTGTTCCCAAACCAGCTGTCATGAAGTCATCTTGTGGGTGTGTGGTTTTTGTAATATCCTTTTTTAAGTTACAAAAGAAAGAGATGTTTATTGTAAAAAGTCAGAATGAGCATAAAGAAGAAAAAAAAATCACCTGCAACCCCACTATTAACATTTTGTTCTTTATATACTTTCTGTCCATTTTTTAAGGATATACATATTTTTTGTTCTTATAAAAATGGACAATGGTGTTTTGTAACCTGCTTTTATCAACAGATATATTGGGAACATCCTTCTTCCTTCTTTTCTTTTCTTTAATTTTCTTTCTGAGATGGAGTCTCGCTCTGGTACCTGGTCTGGAGTGCAGTGGCACGATCTCAGGTCACCGCAACCTCCACCTCCCAGGTTTAAGCAATTCTCGTGCCTCAGCCTCCCATGTAGCTAGGATTACAGGCGCGCAGTACCACACCTGGCTAATTTTTTAATTTCTCTCTATCTCCCCTCCCTCTCCTCCCCTCCCCTCCCTTCCCTTCCCTTCCCCTCTCCTCCTCTCCCCTCCCTCTCCTCCTCCCCTCCCCTCCCCTCCCTTCCATCTTGCTGTGTCACCCAGGCTGGAGTGCACTGGCATAACCATAGCTCATTGTAACCCCGAATTCCTAGCCTCAAGGGATCCTCCTGCCTTACTCTTGTGAGTACCTGGGACTACAGGCATGCACTACCATGCCTGGCAAATTAAAAAAAATTTTTTTTTCTTTGAGACAGAGTTTTGCTTTTGTTGCCCAGGCTGTAATGCAATGGCATGATCTCAGCTCACTGCAACCTCCGCCTCCCAGGTTCTACTGATTACGTGATTCTCCTGCCTCAGCCTCTGGAGTAGCTGGGATTACAGGCATGCGCCACTATGCCTGGCTAATTTTTGTATTTTTAGTAGAGACAGGGTTTCTCCATGTTGGTCAGGCTGGTCTCGAACTCCCGACCTCAGATGATCCACCACCTTGGCCTCCCAAAGTGCTGGGATTATAGCACGAGCCACTGTGCCTGGACATTAAAATATATATTAAATTTTTTTTTCTATAGATGGGGTCTCACAATGTTGTTCAGGTTTAGACTTCTTATTTTTAATGGTGGTAACGACTGTATGTATTTCACTACACAATTGTACCTTTTTTTTTTTTAATTTAACGCAACAGCTATTATTGGGCTTTTAGTGTTCTTTTGTTTTTGTTTTGTTTGTATTACAAACAGAACTGTGGTGAACATCCTTACAGCCAATCTTTACAACATCTATAACTTTTAGGACAAATTTTTAGAAGAAGAATTTTAGAGTCCAAGAGTTTATGTGGAATGACTGTTATCAAATTGTGCTTCAGAAAGTTGGACTAAGGTCCTTCCAAGTTGTTGGTCATTTTTTTGTAAATAACAGAATTGCTGTAGAAATTTGTATAAAAGGTCAAGATGATTATATTTATGTTCAAGGTGGTATCATTTATTTCTTCTAGGGTCACAAGATGCTGCTCATGATTTGGATACACTGAAAAAACACAAGGTAAAAAAGATGCTCTCAGCACTTTGAGAGGCTGAGGCAGGCAGATCACGAGGTCAAGAGATCGAGCCCATCCTGGCCCACACAGTGAAACCCCGTCTCTATAAAAAATACAAAAATTAGTTGGGCATGGTGGTGTGGGCCTGTAGTCCCAGATACTCAGGAGGCTGAGGCAGGAGAATTGCTTGAACCTAGGAGGCAGGAGTTGCAGTGAGCCGAGATTGTGCCACTGCACTCCAGCCTGGCGACAGAGCAAGACTCCATCTCAAAAAAAAAAAAATGCTTTAAATCTGGCACCATATACACAGAATATTTTAGTAGTTTTCTTTAGGAAAAACTGTATTGGTCCATCTTTGATATATTACAGAGTTTATTTGATAACATTTTGGCTATTATTTTAATAGAGTCGAAAAAAGAATTGGCATACAATTCAAATATGTGGGTCTGTAATCCATCTTTCCAGTTTTACATTCTTCTCGATCTCCTTCATGTACCCTCATGAACCTGACCTTGGAGGCATGTCTTTCTTGCTTGGGCTTATGTAGTTCCTCTGTATGAGATAAACTTTCCCTCATCTCTGCTTATCAAAGACCTTCCCATGCCTTGAGTCCCAACTCACATACTGTGTCTTCTCTAATGCCATTTTTAGCCACTCTACTCCATTACAACTGATGTGATTTATTACATATTTACTCAAAAGAATTTTTAGCCATCTACCATTTTTTTGAGCACTGTTTCAGGTCATAGAATTGCTGCAGTTGCAGGAGTGCATGAGATTCTTGTTCACTTGAAGCCTCTGACCTAAGGGGTAGACAGCGAGGAGAGACAAATAAGCAGCTACAGAACAGCGTGTTGCGTGGTTTGATGGGGGAGTGCAGGGTGCTGTAGAAGTGCATAGGAGATGATGCCCTTAGCCTGTGTTTGTTTTGTTTTGTTTTTTGGGGGATAGGTGAGTCAGGGGTGCCTTCCTAGAGAAAGTGATATTGAAGTTTTTACCTGAAGAGGTGGGGAAAGGAGTCAACAGCCTGTAATCTCAGTGCTTTGGGAAGCCAAGGTAGGAGAATTGGTTGACCCCTGGAGTTCAAGGCTATAGTGTGCTATGATTTTGCTACTGTACTCCAGACTGGGTGACAAAACAAGACTCTGTCTCAAAAAAGGAAAGAAAAGTGTCCAAACAGAATAAATGGTATGTGTGAAGGCGCAGAAAGACTAATGCTTTCAAGAGACAGGGAAGAGAAAGGCTAATGCTTTCAGGGACAGAAATGTTCTGTGACCCTGGAATAGAGAGTGTGAGAAAGAAGGGCACCAAGAGACAAGGCCAGAGAGATAAGCTTGAGCCAGATCACAAAAGGCCAGGTAAGCCAGAGTTAAGTTGTTTGGATTTTATCCAAAAGACCGTGGAAAGCCACTGAGAAGTTACCCAGAGAGTAGCAGGATCAAATATGCAGTTTAGAAAGATTTTTAATTAGAAGCAGTGTAGAAAATTGATTGGAGGGTTGCTCAAGTTAGAGATGGGGAAACCGGCTATAAAGCTAATGCAGTAGTCTAAGGAAAAGATGATAGTGGCTGAGATTAAGATGTAGTGGAGATAGAATTAGATAAATGTGAGGGGCTTTTTAGAGGGCAGAATTCTTACAATTTTGTGATTGATTACTTATTTGGCAGGATAGGGAGTGGGGCTAAGGGAGAAGGAGGAGTCAAGGCTGATGTCTAGCTTTCTTTGATAAGTAAGTAAGGTTATTATTCCACGAGCTTGAGAACAACATAGAAGGAACAGGCTTTGGAGGAAAAACAATGTGCTCAGATTTGAATATTTTAGATTTTGGGTGATGTAGATCATCTAGGTGGGTGGATATGTGGATGTGAAGGTCAATATATAGATTTAGGAATCTTCCACTTTTAAGTAGTTACTGAGATCGTTGGAATAGATGAAGTTGCCTGGGGAAAAGTGTAAAGTAAGAGAGAAAAGGGTCTTTGACAGAATCTTATCACAGAACTGATAAATTGAGGAATATCACCCTATATGAAATGATGAAAGGAAGAAGAGTCTGCAGTGGAAAAGGAAGATCTAAAAGAGGCCAAAAGAAGATAAAACAAAAAGATGGTGTCATGGAAGCCAATGTCAGATGCTGCAAAAGTTTATGTACAATTAGGACTAAATTATGTCCATGGGACTTGCTGACAGAGAGGTGGTTAAAAAGTGCGTTTGTGGCAAGTTTCATTTAAATTGGAGGTCAAAGCCATATTGCAAAAGATTGAGAAGTGAAGAAGTGATATCATGGGGCGTAGGGAGGGAAGAGAGAGGAGCCATAGGTGAGGAGGGGGATGGGAGAACTTTGAGCATGTTTGCTGATGGTAGAGGAAGGAATTGAAGATACAGAAAAGCAAGAATTATGGCTATAGGGAGATGGCAAGAAAGTAGGAAGCACTGTGACTCCAAGCAAAGATTCTGAAATAAGCTATATCGAAGATGCATGAGCACATCCTTCCATGTAATCAGAAGGCAGAGGGAAGGTACAGATGTAGACAGAGTTGTTAGTTTTTTTTGTTTGTTTGTTTGTTTTGAGACAGAGTCTTGCTCTCTTGTTTAGGCTGGAGTGCAATGGCTTGATCTCAGCTCACTGCAACCTTTACCTCCCAAGTTCAAGTGATTCTCAACCTTTGGATTCTCTTAATGGACTTTCTATGTGGCTTCCACATGCTTGGTGGACTTTAGGAAAAGGGGCTCAAATACATAGATGGAAGAGGAGGAGGTTCCTCAACTGTACCACCTGAAAGAAAATATTTTATAACCATCCCTCCCCTTACTTTTCAGCCAGATTAGTTCATCAGAATCTCTGGGTATGAGACCCTGTAGTATTGATAGTTTTTAAAAGTTCATCAGGTCTCTCTACTAAAAATAAAATAATTCGCTGGGCGTGGTGGCTCGTGCCTGTAATCCCAGCTACTCTGGAGGTTGAGGCAGGAGAATCACTTGAACCAGGGAGTTGGAGGCTGCAGTGAGCTGAGATTGCGCCACTGCACCCCAGCCTGGCGACAGAGCAAGACTCATCTCAAAAAAAAAAAAAAAAAGTTCATCAGGTGACTCTAATGTGCAGTCCTCCTGGAGAACCATTTTATTAAGTGTAGAATATGAAGGAAAATAGGAAAATGACTCTTGAAAGGAAAGTTGTGTACCACTGATCTATTTCTCCTATTGAAGTTTTTATATGGATATTCACAGACTAATTCAACAAGATTTTAAGCATTTTCTGCTAAACTCACTGCTCATTTGCTTGTAACACTAAGTTAAACATGTTCCCTACCCCCTTGGAGTTTCTAGTTCAATGAAAGAGACAGTCTCTAAGTGGTATGAGCTATAATAGGGCAAGTCCAGGGCTATGAGAATATATAGGCCAGGTGTGGTTGCCCACACCTATAATCCTAGCACTGTGGGAGCATTATTTGAGGCCAGGAGTTCAATACCAGCCTGGGCCAAAAAAGTGAAACCCCTCCCCTGAAAAAAAAAGTTAGCTGTGTGTGGTGGTACCTGCCTGTAATCCCAGCTACTTGGGAGGCTGAGGCGGGAGGATCACCTGAGCATAGGAGTTCAAGATTGCAGTGACCTATGATTGCATCATTGTACTCCAGCCTGGGTGACAGAAAGAGACCCTGTCTCTACATGATGATAATAATAATAGTTAAGAGAGAGAGAGAGAGAGAGAGAGAGAGAGTGAGAGAGAGAGAGAGAGAGAGAGAGAGAGAGAGAGAGAGAAAACGAGAACATATAGTAGAAGGAGCACTTCTGGTGTGGGATGAAGCAGTATTATCATTTAAGTGAGTTGTATTTAAATTTTTTACCATTCTTGTTACAGATATCAACACCCTAGTCTCTTTTTAGATAACTTAATTCATGGGATTTAAAAAAATCATCTTTTTTCTTTCTCTTTAAGGTGACTCATATTCTTAATGTTGCATATGGAGTTGAAAATGCTTTCCTCAATGACTTTACATATAAGAGCATTTCTATACTGGATCTGCCTGAAACCAACATCCTGTCTTATTTTCCAGAATGTTTTGAATTTATTGAAGAAGCAAAAAGGAAGGTGAGTTTTGTTTTGATCCATAGTTCTTCAGAAGCAAAAATTTGAAAGTAGGGATTCATTACCCAATCTTTATTATTTTTGCAATGAATCTCCAAAAAATCCATTAAGAAATTTCCCTTCTAACAATATTTTATTATTTTCTACAGTTATTTGGTTAATTGCTCTTTTTTTAATGATATATTTACTTTAACGTTAATTCAGTTTCTCATTTTCCTGTGTGTTACTGAGAATTGTTAAGAGATAAAATCCTCTACTTACCGAGTTTTTCTCTGTAGACATGTAGTTAGATTTCCTTTGAGGGTTTATAGCCACCTGACCTCTCACCAATTTGCAGGATAATCAGAGGGACTATAAAACAGAGACTGCTCTAGACTTATGAGTGTTATTTATAATGATTGCTGTGCATTTCATTTTAATGAAATTATGAATGAGTTAGTTATTATGAAACTATGCATTTTTAGCAATAAAATTTTAAGACACTCTAAGGACTAAATGTGTATTGCTTTACTTGGATTGTATGACAATGCTGATCAGAAGCTGTCTGTTGGTTTTCTGAAGTTAGAAGACCAATAGCCAATGTCATATAGTACTTCAATTTTGTTATTGGATTCTAGTCAACATTCTGACAGGCAAGGTTTCTTTGTTGGCTGTTATTAATAATTATTACTTGAAATGGCATCAGTTTTAGTCAGCAAATAATTCTTACAGACTTTATGTAAGATACGTAGATGGGAAAGTAGGAGCATTTACGGAGAGAAATAACTCTTCTGGAACACCTAACAGTGACAGGATTAGAATTGGGTTTAATTGAACTCTGGCCTACCTTCTCTCCCTTCTACTTTCGCTCCTTCCCAGTTTCTCTCCCTTTAATTTACTAGTATTTATTGAATGCCTTATGTACCCAGCACTATTCTATGTGCTTCCTAGTAGACTACCTGGAAAATATATAACTATTCAATTCTAGTGTCCATCTACTTTATTTAATAGCAGATATAGTCATGCACTACAGAGTGATGTTTGGTCAAAGATGGACTATATATATGATGGTGGTCCCATAAGATTATAATAATGTATTTTTATCATACCTTTTCTATGTTTAGATATACAAATACATACCATTGTGTTACAGTTGCCCACAAGTCAGTATTGTAACATGCTGTACAGGTTTGTAGCCTTGGATCAATAGGCCATACCATTCTAGGTTTGTGTGAGTACACTCTGTGATGTTTATACCATGAAGAAATTGCCTAACAACACATTTCTCAGACTGCATCACCATTGTTAAGTGATACATGACTGTATTTGGATGGAAGCAAAGGAAGAGGTTTTTTTTTTTTTTTTTGGGAGACAGAATCTCTGGCTCTGTCACCCAGGCTATAGTGCAGTGGCGTGATCTCAGCTCACTGCAACTTAGGCCTCCTGAGTTCCAGCGATTCTCCTGCCTCTGCCTCCTGAGTAGCTGGGACTCTATAGGCACCTGCCACCATGCCTGGCTTATTTTTTGTATTTTAATAGAGATGGGGTTTCACCATGTTGCTCAGGCTGGTCTTGAACTCCTGAGCTCAGGCAATCCACCCGCCTTGGCCTCCCAAAGTATTAGGATTATAGGCATGAACCACTGTGCCTGGCCAAGGAAGAGGTTTTCTAATTCAAAGCCTAATATTACCCATTCTGTTTTCTTGTGAAAAAATTTACAGGCTCTGGATTGTTACATTCCAGTGTGTGAGTTAATAGTTTTAAAAATAAAAATGCTGTTTCTGTATTAGCTCCTTCTCTAAGGTAATGTAGAATATGCCAGAGATGGCAAAGTATAGATATCCATATTCATATTAACATTAGATGAGATGTAAATGTTGCAAGTAAAAATTGGAGCGGGTAATAGTATCTAGAAAGAAAAGCAAGAGATTGAATATTCTAATAAGCTTGGAATTTTAAATAAATTAAAAAAGTGAAGTTTGCCTTAATTTGGGCCAGTAGTTAATTAGAGTGGATTTTAGCTTGGGTTTCCTAAAAACAAAGCCTGAGATGAGGATTTAGAGCTGATGCTTAATTTGAGACGTACAATCTTTAGGCAGTGAGAGTGGCAAGAAAGAAAAGTGATTCAAGGTGGGATGAGAAGCAATACAAAGTGATGTGTTTACTCTGCTGGGCTTATTTCACAGTGAGCTGACTGGGAAATAGTTGCATACTCAGCAGGGACAGCTACTCTACCACCCCAAATATCTCTGGACAGGCAGTGTAAAGAAACTGCACCTCAACACAGCCTGGGAGGGAGGAGGGAAAGATATTTATCTACATGGCTTTCTGTCAGCTCTTGTTTCCCGTTGGTCAAACTTTACCAGTGGGGATATAACCAACCCCACAATTCTGGGTTATAACATTTCACTCATTCAGCAGCCACCATGAAGCCAAATCTAATGCCCTGTAATACAACTTTTCAACCAAGTAAGAAATAGAAAATCCAGAACTCAGAGTATGCCTGTCCAGAGTATGCCTGTCTATGCTGTGAACATCATGGAAGAAGAGTCCCTTCTTTGACAGACAAAAGTGAATGGACCCAAGGGGAGAGCAGTCAGCCATGGAGGTGGTGGCTTAGGTGGAGCATGCTGAGAGGGTCTGTGAGATGGTGGCACCACAAGAATCTGAGGAGTTGCAGAAGATGTTTCTGATAAGATGAATTAGATGAATATGTTCTACCCTGTCAAGCCTTATGTTTCATACTGGGATCATAACCTCAGCCAATATTTACCTTCCCTAAAAATTCAGTGCAGTGATGCAATCTCAGGTCATGTTAACTACACCTCCAGGGCTCAAGTGATTCTCCTGCCTCAACCTACCAGGGGTAGCTAGGATTACAGGTATATGCCGCCATGCCTGGCTAATTTTTGTATTTGTAGTAGAGATGGGGTTTTGCCATGTTGGCCAGGTTGGTCTCAAATTCCTGACCTCGTGTGATCCACCTGCCTCAGCCACCGAAAGCACTGGGATTATAGGCTTAAGCCATCATGCCTGGCAGACTGATATATATATTTAGTTTTAGCAATAGAATTCTTGAATATTTTTTTATTTTTTTTAAGAAAAGATCTCTTCATGGCTTTGTCTATTTTATATTCAAGTATTGTTAAATCTAATTACTCAGTGAATTACATGTTTCAAAACTACTTTTCTAGGCCCTAGTTTGTTGTTTTCATCTTTTCACATACAGTTGCCAAGTGGAATGGTTTCCATTTCCCAAGTCTTTCCTCGTTTCTTTCTGAACTTGTAAAACTCTATTTGGTTTCTCTGTCCTTCCTTTATGCCTGAAGGGACAGAAATACACCGGAGAGGAACAATAATGGTAGTTTGTATAGCCCAAAGAGTCCTTTTAGGAACTAAATTTATTTGCCCCTTCTTTTTATGTGCAAAAGGTACAAGGTATGACAATGTATATTTGATATTTCATGTTTATTATTTATAAGATGTGATTTATGCAAGTAGTCCATGTTCTTTATAGAAAAAAATGGAAAATACAGGTAAAAATTAAGATCACCCTACTTCCACACTTAGATATAAGTCTGCTTTTTTTTTTTGTTTTTGGGCAACTTCATGACTTTTATTTGTGGTGCCTGTGCTTTATCTTGAAAATACCTTCTCTGCCCTAGACAGTGGCTGGGAAAGGGGCAGCAAAAAATAGAAAACGTCCTTCCCTATTGCACGTGGACCCTATATACAGGCCCACCTGCCTTAGGCCAGAGGGACTCTTGGCACATTCTTGGATCCCTGCTCAGGAGGGGAGGGGTGAAGGGTGACATCACACATGAGATGGGGACCTCTGGGTCTTTAGTACTGATCTTTGCTCTTCTTGGTCCTCAGTTCCTTCCTGGTCACGTCTCCAGCCCTGGTCCCCTCTATGTAGCCTGCTTTTTGTATTTAATGATATTAAATCATTTTAAATTTTTGCCTAGTATTCTGGTAGTTGGTGATTCCATAATTTATCCTATTTCCTACTATGAAACATGTAAGCTGTTCATAGTTTTTTGTTCAATATAAGTAAAAGTTCATTAGAGAAACATGAATCTAAATAAGTACCTAAATTCACTAAGTTTTTAGATGCGTCTGTTACCGGTAGAAAGTTATGACTGCAAGTTGTCCAGGTTCTTGGTGTTTTGAACATAGTTGGACAAAATGCCCAGCAAAGAAAAGAAAGAATGAAGCAACAAAAAAGAGTGAAAGCAGGGATTTATTGAAAGCAAAAGCACAGTCCACAGTGTAGGAGTAGGCCAAAGCAGCAGGCTGAGGGACAGGATATAGAATCTTCTTGGGTCCAAATACCCGCTAGAAGTTTCCCATTGGCCACTTCATGCTCACCTCATGTAAATGAAGTGGTAGTCTGCAGTCAGTCTGATTGGTTGCAAAAAGCAGCCAACCAGAGGCTGAACGGAATTTACAAAGGTCATGCTCCTGTGCAAACATCTGATTGGATGCCTGAAGCAACCAATGAGAGGCTAGGGTGAAATTACAAAGTTATACTTCTGTGCAAACAAAGACTTGGCCTGCAGTCAGTCTGATTGGTTGTGGACAGCAAAGTTCCCGTCTGACATGTGGAAAAGGTGAGGGGTTTGCAAAGGCAGTGTAGCCTCTTGTCCTTTTGTTATTTAGGCAAGGAAATTTAGGGTTTTCCTTTCAGTTTAGTTCTAGGAAGTTGTCGTGAATCAGCCTTAGGTTCCCTGCCTCCAGATGCTATTCTCCTGCCTTACTTCTTCCAGTTTGTTTCAAAGCAGTCTACCCATCACTTTTTTGTATTTCTTTGTTTACATTGCCCTCTACTATTGTGGAGAGTCATGAGTGGACTGTTCTGACCTGTGCTCCTCAAAGTGTTGTCCAGTTTGCTACCAGACCTCTGCAAGATAAGAAGGTTGTGTCTGAATATAAACCAAGACATTGCTTAGTTCATTGAGAGATTTTGGCTACTCCCCCACCCCACCCAAAAGCTGAACTAAGCAGTATATTTTTAGTGACAATTGATTTTCATTCCACTGCAGAATTCTTATTTCATCATAGGTGGTTGTCAGATACTTGTAGACTACCACATTATGCTCAAGGTGTTTTTTTTTAAGTTCTGGGGTACAAGTATATGATGTGCAAGTTTGTTACATTGGTAAATGTGTACCATGGTGATTTGCTGCACCTATCAACCCATCACCTAGGTATTAAGCCCAGGATGCATTAGCTATTTTTCCTGATGCTCTCCCTCCTCCTACCCCGCCCCACCCCAACAGGCCCCCATTTTGTGCTGTTCCCTTCCATGTGTCTATGTGTTTACACTGTTCAGCTTTCACCTATAAGTAAGACATGCAGTGCTTGGTTTTCTGTTCCTGCGTCAGTTTGCTAAAGATAATACTTCCAGCTCCATCTATGTCCCTGCAAAGGACATAATCTCATTCCTTTTTATGGCTGCATAGTATTCTACGGGGTATATGTACCACATTTTCATTATACAGACTATCATTGATGGGCATTTGCGTTCATTCCATGTCTTTGCTATTGTGAATAATGCTTATGCCCAGGTTTTTTGTTTTGTTTTTCTTTTTTGAGACAGAGTCTCTCACTCTGTTGCTTAGGCTGGAGTGTAGTGGCATGATCTCAGCTCACTGCAACCTCTGCCTCCTGAGTTCAAGTGATTCTCCTGCCTCAGCGTCCCAAGTAGCTGAGATAATAGGGACCCACCACCATGCCTGGCTACTTTTTGTATTTTTAGTAGAGACAGGGTTTCACCATGCTGGCCAGGCTGGTCTTGAACTCCTGACATTGCAATCTGCCCGCCTCGGCCTCCCAAAGTGCTGGAATTACAGGTGTGAGCCATCACACCTGGCCATGCTAAAGTTTTAATGAAAGTCAAATATAAGGGAAAACACCTGGGCTTGGCTTAGTTACTATTCACAACTGTTAATTACTTACTTTGAGAATACGTGAGGGATACACATTGCTGTCCTCAAGGAGCTTGCGGTCTAGTTTTAAACTATACATAACAGCACGAGAACAAAGAGAACTCTATGAAATGGAAATATCATAGCATAATTACTATCTGCCTCTAGCATAATTACTACTAGCCCATAGCAAAATGGTGATTTGAATTTTTGAAAAAAAACTTTCCTCTCAGAAATGTAGAACAGATTTATTGGCTTAGCAAACAGTTATGGAATACCTAATATATGCCAAGAATTGCACTAAATACTAGGCATACAAAGATGGCCAAGACATTCCTCCTGCCCTTATTTTACTTGGAAAGAAGCAGTCTTAGAACAGAAGTCAGAATTAAGCTGTACCAAAAAGAGCAAAGTTCTTCTAGACATAGGAAAACAGCAAGTGCAAAGGGTGAAAAAATGCTTTGTAAATTGTTTTTTACTGTTTTGAGCTCTGGAAAAGGGATATAAACCCAATAATTTCTCTGGAAATACTTTTAAGGACAGTATGATGCTAAAGGAATAATCAAAAGGTAGAAAGTAGGTAAATTCAAAAGCTCTAGAAAAACAGCTGCTATATAAAGCAGAAAGAAGAAAATAATATTACCATTTTGAAACATTAGCTAAAATTGGATGCACAATGTATGAGACTGAAAATAAAGCTAGTTTAATGTTCAAAAGCCTATGTATGGATCATAAGGTAGAGCCAATTAGTAGCAGGAAATATAGTATAAGCAGAAAATATTAAAAGTGACATTGGAGTGGACAGCAGGACTCCAAGATGGTGTCAGTCGTCCCAGTGAAGGACAAGAAACTTCTGGAGGTCAAACTAGGGGAGCTGCCAAAGTGGATCTTGATGTGGGACTTCAGCCCTAGTAGCATTGCCAGAACATTTCAAAGAGGTTAATACCGGTACTGTAACAAGTACATCAACATGAGGAAAGGGAGCATCTCAAGGATTACCATGGTGCTGGGATGCTACATGCTCTTCAGCTACTGCCTTTTCTGCAAGGAGCTCAAGCATGAGTGGCTACACAAGTACCACTGAAGAAGAGGACAAGCTCTGCACTCTCCGCCATGACCTTCTTGGCCCAAGCCCTTCCATAAGGAAGAGAATCTCGATCATTGTTGAATCCTTTCCTATCCTAATGGGAATTAACCTCCAAATAAAAGATGACTGGAAAAAAAAGTGACATTGAAGCTTATTAAGTTTATGATTGCAAGTTTCTTTGGCATATCTAGATAATTTTACACTAAATGAAGTTCATTAATAATTTCCATCAATTATTTTAGTATAATTTTTAAACATCTTAAGTTTTATGAAAAATGGGTGATCACTACAAAATGAGAAAAGTTCCCAAGGTCTTTAATGAATATTTGTGTTTTGCTTTTCTTATATATAAACTGTTAGAGTTTGGAAATGAGTCATAAATATCTATAGAAAACAGTTTATCCCATGGTAATGTAAGATGTGAAAAAAAGAAAACAATTGATATTGTCCTTTTTTATATGAGGATTTTCAAAATGTTAACTAACTTTTGTTATTAATCATATGGCTTTCTTGAAAAGAGACATACTTGTAAATTTGTTACAGCAGATCAAGAAAAGGAATTTTGCAACAGATGTACGAATCAGAAAACTGCCTTGCAAAAGTAAAATAAAACAGTCATAACAATAGTATTGTTGATATGTGCTTTAGTAGTAAGTTCCCCACCACCCCTCCTCTTTTTTTGTGTGCTGTACCAAATAAAGAATCAGGAGATGAAGTAACTAAAGTGTGTAATTCCGGAGGGTGTGCTTACAGTTCACCACATTTCATTTAGTTCATTAACTTTTTAGAAGCTTCAGATGGACCAAGCTATATCAATATTGTCCCATCAGAGCTATCACATTCATTATTAATACAATATTGCCCCCATCAGCACTGGTCTTGTACTGTGTCTCTTTTCACTAGGAAAGTATCATTTGCAAGTTACCTGAAACGTTTTTCATTTGTTGACCTCATCCTGGTGTCTGATTACTTTTTCCACTTTACATTGTTATGAGCTATTTGTGTCACATTTTGCTACCTCATAAGTTTAAATATTTTTAAGTAACTTCCTGCCAGCATAAAATATGTTCAAGGGTAGAAAATGTTTTCCTTGCTGATTATTTAAGCAGAGTTGTAAGCCACTGACACTAGTTTCTTTATGAGAACACTACGTATTCTCTGGAACATTTCTGGCTTTCTGTTTCGTTTATAGTTAGGATTTTATTTTCTGTTTCCACATATATTCCCTGTGTTTTTTTTTCTTATTTATATACATTTGTCTACTAAGTTGTTAGGTTTTTATGTGCTCTTTCCTGGATTACTTTAGTTTAGTGCAAGATACTGTTTCAGAATTCCAAACATCATTAAAGCATTTCAATCATGGGATAGTAAGTAAGGGAAGTATAGGTTGATTGATTGATTGATTGAGTTTCCATTCATTGCTGGTGATGAATTTTATTTCAATTATCAAATAAATTGAATCAAATAAATAGATAAAATTGAATATTTATGATTTCAAGTAGTATAAGAAAGTGCAATTGATTTAATAACCTTTCTCAAATGAATAATGAAGATTTTTGTTTGATTTTATTGTAGGATGGAGTGGTTCTTGTTCATTGTAATGCAGGAGTTTCCAGGGCTGCTGCAATTGTAATAGGCTTCCTGATGAATTCTGAACAAACCTCATTTACCAGTGCTTTTTCTGTGGTGAAAAATGCAAGACCTTCTATATGTCCAAATTCTGGCTTTATGGAGCAGCTTCATACATATCAAGAGGTCAAAGAAAGCAATAAGTGTGACAGAATACAGGAGAACAGTTCATGATTTGCATTGTAGCAGATGATGGACAACTGTAGTTTCTGAATTTGCTTCTATAGCCATCTTTTCCCTTTTGTGGAGAGTAGACTAGCGAAACTCATTTTTTCCCTCTTGTCTTTTTTTAAGCATAAATGGAGGTCAATTTGATTGTCCTGAACTACTGTGTAAATAAATTTCAAATGTCATTACTTTATCTGTTATTATAATGTGTGATTAAATGCTTTTGTAAATTGCTAAGAGAAAATAACAGTGTATTCCTAATCATTGCTTTCTGTAGAAGAAAAAGGTTTAAATTTAAAATATGTATTTAGAGCATGGAGAGAATCAGTTAATGAAGCCTATTTTTCTGCAACAGGTTTTATTAAGGAAAAAACTTGAAGTGCTACTTAACTTACTATTTCAAAGTGAGGTAAATTTTTTTTAAGAATCTTTTTAAGGCTCGGCGCAGTGGCTCACGCCTGTAACCCCAACACTTTGGGAGGCTGAGGCGGGTGGATCACAAGGTCAAGAGATCGAGACCATCCTGGTCAACATGGTGAAACCCTGTCTCTACTAAAAATACAAAAAAATTAGCTGGGCATGGTGGCACGTGCCTGTAATCCCAGCTACTCAGGAGGCTGAGGCAGGAGAATTGCCTGAACCCAGGAGATGGAGGTTGCGGTGAGCCGAGATTGCACCATAGCACTCCAGCCTGGGTAACAAGAGCGAAACTCCATCTCAATTTAAAAAAAAAAAATCTTTTTAAGATTAAAACTGAATACCTTAAATCTCCCAAAAGAGGTAATAAGTATCTGAAGGTTTATGCAATATGTATATAGTGGCTACAGTATTCACAAAATTCTTATGTTCGCTTATGAAAAATATGCACTTTTCATTTTGTTTTCTTCTCTTTTTTTTTGAGACAGAGTTTGGCTCTTGTCATCCAGGCTGGAGTGCAATTGGCATGATCTTGGCTCATTGCAACATCTGCCTCCTGGTTTAAAGCAATTCTCCTGCCTCGGCCTCCCAAGTAGCTGGAATTACAGGTGCCCACCATCATGCCTGGCTAATTTTTGTATTTTTAGTAGAGACAGAGTTTCAACATGTAAGCCAGTTTGGTCTCGAACTCCTGACCTCAGGTGATCCACCCACGTTAGCCTCCCTGAGTGCTGGGATTACAGGCGTGAGCCACTGTGCCCGGCCTCATTTTTTTTTCAATTCTATTTGAGTTTCTTTCTTTCTTTTTTTTAAATGTATAGATGTTCTCTCATACATTATTGTGAGCTTTTGGTACTTTGAATAGGTGATTTATTCTCTTACATTTTGTACATTTTATCTTGGGTGACTAGCATTCTGTTTTTGGATGCTATGTCATAATTTTTTGAGAAAATGTTTGATACTGCAAGATCATTTTAAAGATATGATTTGTTCAGTAGCCTGTTTTCTACTTCAGTATTCTACTGGAGAGCATTTTTTTTTTTTTTTTTTTTTTTTTAAGATGGGAGTCTTGCTCTATAGCCCAGGCTGGAGTGCAGTGGTGTGATCTTGGCTCACTGCAACCTCTGCCTCCTGGGTCAGGTTCAAGCAATTCTCCTACCTCAACCTCCCAAGTAGCTGGGATTACAGGCATGAGCCACCATGCCCAGCTAATTTTTGAATTTTTTAGTAGAGACGGGGTTTCACCATTGGCCAGTCTGGTCTTGAACTCCTGACCTTGGTCTGCCTGCCTTGGCCTCTCAAAGTGCTGGGATTACAGGCATGAGCCACCGCACCCGGCCTGGAGAACATATTTTTAAAGGGTGAAGAGTTATGGTTTTGTAAGAAACTTACATACTTTTAGGAGACCTACAATTGTTTACAGTTTTATCTTTGGCCTTTGAATAGGTTCTTTTTTCTTTAATGTCTCCATATTTGCAAGACTGAGCTCTGCACATTATAAATTTGCTTAAAGATTTTAATTTTTTCTTCAGAATAAGGTGTAGTTAAAATTAATTAGGACAGTATTTTTGTTTTGTTTTTCAAGACAGGGTCTTGCTCTGTCACCCAGGCTGGAGTGGAGTGGTGTGAACACAATGCACTGCAGCCTCTACCTCCTGGGCTTGAGCAATCCTCCTGCCTTAGTCTCCTGAGTAGCTGAGACTACAGCTGTGTACCACCATATCAGGCTAATTGTATTTTTATTTTTGTAGAGACAGGAGTCTTGTCATGTTGGCCAGGCTGATCTCAAACTTTTAGACTCAAGTGATCCTCCCACCTGAGCCTCTCCAAGTGCTAGGATTATAGGCGTGAGCCACCACACCTGGCCTGATAGTTTCCAGATAGTTTTTCATGACTTACAAGATACCATTGCCATGTAGATTTTATTTTTAAAAGTCCTGAGCTCTTCTTAAATATATATTATAGAGAGCAAGTATAGATGGAAAGTGCATATTGAGCACATCTCTGCATTTGAGAAGGCAGACTTTCATATGCTGTCATGAACAAAAAGTAGAAGTGATAAATGCAAGTTATGTTTTGAGACTGCTTATACCCTGACAAGATGCCATCACTTGCAATGCTATGAACGCTTTACTTCTGCTAAGAAGCAGTCTAAATATAATCAACCTACAGTGAGCTCTTCGAAGTCAACCAAGGCAGGCAGAAGTCTCTTAAATATGAGATGGATGTATAAGGTTGTTTCTATAGTCAGTATCACTGTGGGTTTTCTGGATGAGCCTTCTCCATTCACAAGAAAGCATTTATTTAAATACAGTTGATTTTGCTGTGTCCTTTTTAGTTTTCAGCCATTAAATGTCACATGAAGCCTTGATAGAATTTGTTCATAATGGATCGTGATATTATTATTATTACTATTAGAGGCAGAGTTTTGCTCTTGTTGCCCAGACTGGAGTGCAGTGGTGTGATATTGGCTCACTGCAGCCTCTGCCTCCCAGATTCAAGTGATTCTCCTAACACAGCCTCCCAAGTAGCTGGGATTACAGGCCTGTGCCACCACACCCAGCTAATTTTGTATTTTTTTAGTAGAGACAGTGTTTCACCATGTTGGTCAGGCTGGCCTCAAACTCCTAACCTCAGGTGATCCACCTGCCTTGGCCTTCCAAAGTGCTGGCATTACAGCAAAGCCACCACACCCAGCCTGGATTGTATATTACTTATGTCTGTAGTTTGTATGCTTAGTTGTTGCCTGCAGTGATCTGGTTAAGATTCAAACATTTGGCTGGGCATGGTGGCTCACACCTGTAATCCCAGCACTTTGGGAGCTGAGGCGGGCAAATCACGAGGTCAGGAGTTCAAGATCAGCCTGGCCGACATGGTGAAACACTGTTTCTACTAAAAATACAAAAAATTAGCGGGGAGTGGTGGTGCGTGCCTGTAATCCCAGCTACTTGGGAGGCTAAGGCAGGAGAATCGCTTGAACCCAGGAGGCAGACGTTGCGGTGAGGGAAGATTGCGCCATTGTACTCCAGCCTGGGTGGCAGAGTAAGACTCTGTCTCAAAAAAAAAAAAAATTTAAACATTTATATTTTGTATCTTCTACAGAAGTGCCTTGAGCATCAAGTTTGTTTTCATCTCAAATTGTAGTTTGCTGTATTAAAATAGATCAGTTAATATAATTCAGTCTTTTAGTGGTACCATGTAAAGCATTAGGTCATATATACAATATGTTTATTGCACTTCCCATGGAGATAAATGACTGTCATTCCTAGTTATTTTAAAAAAGGAACTCTATCATTATAATCCTCTTCCTCACATATTGTAAACTTAAAAGATATGTACATAATATAGGTCTGTTTTAAAGGAGAGGAAAAATATTTCAAGGAGTTTTGCTTCTTTGTTTTTTACATAGATTATTCTGCATTTTTTTTTTTTTTTGAGACGAAGTCTTACTCTGTTGCCCAGGCTGGAGTACAGTGGCATGATCTTGGCTTACTGCAACCTCCGCCTCCCAATTCTTCTGCCTCAGCCTCCTTGAGTAGCTGGGATTACAGGCATATGCCACCACGCCCAGCTAATTTTTAATATTTTTAGTAGAGATGAAGTTTTACCATGTTGGTCAGGCTGGTCTCAAACTCCTGAACTTTTGATCCACCCGCCTCAGCCTCCCAAAGTGCTGGGATTACAGGCATGAGCCACCGCACCCGGCCTATTCTGCCATTTTTTAAAGGAAAGGGAAACTGAAAACAGCATGTCTTTTTAAACATTGAAAATAAATATAGAGGCTTTAAACAACAAACTGAAAAAGATGAGTAGAACAAAGGCACTGGAGCATACAATTCTATTTATTTGAGGTTAATAATTTTTTTTTTTTTTTTTTTTTGAGACGGAGTTTAGCTCTTGTTACGCAGGCTAGAGTGCAATGGCGTGATCTTGGCTCACCACAACCTCTGCCTCCTGGGTTCAGGCAATTCTCCTGCCTCAGCCTCCCGAGTAGCTGGGATTACAGGCGTGAGCCACAAGGTTAATAATTTTTAAATGTTTTTCTAATTTTATGCTTTAAAACAGGTTTGTGATTACATACAATTTGAATTGAAAACTCAAGAAGTATATAGATTTTTGGAAAACCCAAACAATATTTTTCTTAGATTTTTGCGGACAAAATTTAGACCACTATACTAATTCAAAGACTAATATTTCAGGGGAAATGGAGTATAGTATTTAACAGTTTATTTGCAATTTTACTTTTTCTTTCCTTCTTCCTATTGAACCTTGATTAGAATGTATGAATACGATACTTGGTTTTTTTTCAGCTCAGACTCTGACTGATAATTTCAGTGGTAGTGGGGAAACCTGAATTTGTCAGCATGATTATTTGTAACTCAGATTGTTCAAATATATATAGAAGGTCCCCTTCAAGTGTTTTTCCAAATAGTCATAAATGTAGAAAGTATAAATCAGAATATCATCTTATAACCTTAGAGAGTGAGCTAACCCAATGAGTTAATACCTTTATAAGCAAAACCATGATACATTTAAAAACAACAGAAATGTGACATGATTACTTATTTATTTGTTCCAGGTGACTCTAAATAGTTGATTTTTCTGCCCAAAGGATCCTGAACATAATTAGTTACCTTGTAGTTATTTTGGAATTTAAACCAGAAGGCTTTTAAGTTGTATATTCTTGCAATACATAAAATGGCATTTATAATCAATGTTTGTTACAATTGATGTATACTTTAAAAATAACTTATAGTTAAACTTTTCTATTTCAAGTAAAGTTTTGAGTTACTTATTTTTATATATATTTATCATGTACCCTTTATTGTTTCTAGGTGTTGATATACTTTAATAAATATGATAACTTTAATATTTCCCCATTAGTATATTTCTTTGAAACTATTTGTTTTAAAAGATATAACAGTTACTTGTTGTTAAATTCTGTGTTATGAAATCTGTTAATGGCCAAGTACAGTGGCTCACGCCTGTAATCCCAATGCTTTGGGAGGCCGCGGAGGCCGATCACTTGAGGGCAGGAATTCAAGACCAGCCTGGCCAGCATGGCAAAACCCCATCACTAAAAGTACAAAAATTAGCCAGGAGTTGTGGTGGTCACCTGTAATCCCAGCTTCTCGAGAGGCTGAGGTAGGAGAATCACTTGCTCCTGGGAGGCAAAGGCTGCAGTGAGCCAAGATAGCACCACTGCACTCCAGCCTAGGTGACAGAGTGAGGCTCTGTCTCAAAAAAAAAAAAAAAAAAAAAAAAAAAATCTGTTGGCAAGACACATAATTTTAAATTTTAGAATGTAAGTTAGTTTAGATCTATGAAGATTTGTTTATTCTATCTCTTCAAGAAATGAAAAGCCAGCTGGGTGCAATGGCTCATTCCTGTAATCTCAGCCCTTTGGGAGGCCAAGGTGGGCAGGAGGTTAGGAGTTCGAGAGCAGCCTGGCCAATATGGTGAAACCGTGTTTCCATTAAAAATACAAAAAAAAAAAAAAAATTAGCCAGGTGTGGTGACACAAGCCTGTAAGTTCCAGCTACTTGGGAGGCTGAGGCAGGTGAGTTGCTTGAACCTGGGAGGCAGAGGTTGCAGTGAGCCAAGATTGCACCACTGCACTCCAGTCTGGGTTACAGAGCAAGACTCCATCTCAAAAATAAATAAATAAATGCCAAAGTAAGAGCTTATAATTGGCATCACTGTGGACAAATTGGCAATGAAAATTCAATAGAAATACCTTATTTTAAGAGAAGATGCTGAGTTACTGTCAGATTAAACTACTCTATATTCTAATCATGAGTGCACTGAGATTATTTGGCACCCACCTCCCACGCTCATGCCAACAGGCTGTTACATTGACTTCATTGCTGACTGCTTTCTTTCTTTCTCTGCTTCAACCCCCTTGGCCTCTTTGCTATTCCTTGAAAACACATAACCCCGGTTTCCCTTCACCACTGCTTTTCCTTCTACCTGAAGCACTTTTCCCCTAGAGTTATCATATCTCTGAATGTTACCTACTTAGTAAAGCCTTCCCTGACCACCTTATTTAAAATTGTCCCCTTCCCTGACTATGTTTTTTATCTACAATAAGCATTTAAAAATGCATGTGTACCATATCAGACATTCAAAAATTGGGTTTTAGAAGGAAGGGAGGAAGGAAGGGAAAAAAAGGATGTGTGTTGTTACAATAAGCTACATATTGGAGATCACAGTACAAGCTTTGGCAAATGACCCACAATGCACATGTGTAGCCATGTTCTGACAGTGCATGAAGATGACAGTTTGGAAAGATAGGTCTAAAACAGGATCCACACAGGACCCTAAACAGCAGCAAATATGTGCGCACTTTTCCTAAAGTCTACCAAATTACTTAAAAGTTAAAAAGCTGATCAAATAACCAGCAAGTATATTCAGTATAATAGGATTTTTCCTTCACTCAAGATATAAAAGAACTGCTTATGTACTAATTATCAATTTACTGTCTCTCAACTCCAAGCCCACTCTTTATTGCCCACTCTCCGAATGTGGAGAGGTACCCTTTAAATATTTTTCCCTTGACAACTGGAATGATGTCATGCTTTGTCAGTAGAGGATGCTATGCCAAAGAGATCTTTCGAGAGTGGGAGTTTTCTACCTGGTTATGTTGTGCTTGCTTGGCAAGTTCCTTCAGTACAGACAATATTTCCAGCGTCAGGAATGTTCAGTACTCACAGCTTTACTGTTTGGGCCTATTGTGCAAGTGGCTTCTCTAGCACTTGGCACCTGCAGCACCGCCCCCACCTGCCTCCACCGCCACCCTAGCTAGCAACTTTTCCAGATAGTGCCCTGTGGTGGTTTTATAGCAGAGTGCCTCTGGTGAGACACCGTCTGTTAACAGCTTTGCCTGGTGTTTCAGTGTTCACTGAGTGGCCGAGCCATGTGGTCAGAGTTAAAAGGCATGTAAGTGTTACCTGGGGAAGAGACCAATGCATAATTCGAGGTCACGGAGAACAGACCATAACTACATCAGGCTCAAATGATAGTGTTTGCTTACAGCAAGAGGAGAGGAAGATTGGATCCATTCTAAGTCAACACAGGCCATGTAGCTGCACACACCTTACTTTCTGCTGCAGTAGAAAGACCTTGACCTTCTCCCCCATGGGATGTAAAATATAGAAATCTGGGGACACGCCTGAGGTCCACTGATAAATGTGCTTAAGCAGAACAAAGGAGTACATATTGTATCTAAGATAGGAAAATATAATTCCAGGCAAGGCAATAAACCCAGTACAGGCTAGGAAAACTCCTTCTCTCTTCACTGGGAAGTATTCCAGGCCCAAGACTCATTATGTGGCAGCCAGTGGTCAAAAGACTATATGCACGAGAGAGCCATTTTCAACTCTTGGCATCCTAGAAGGCACAGTTTCAGTAAGTTCTGCTGGTTAACAGCTCAGTAATCCAGAGCCATGACTTCACTCGGCCCAAGTGTTAGGGATGGAAACAATCTTAAATTACTTATTACTTTAAGTTAAGAGAAGATGCTGAGTGACTGTCAGATTAAACTACCCTACATTCCAATCATGACTGCATTGAGATTATTTGTACATATCTTAAATTTGTACATATTTTAAATAACAAGATCTGTACTTCAACTTGTAGTCCATCTTCCTTTATTATTATCTTTAATTTGTTTTTTATTTATTGGCCAGACTAAACCCAACTTTCTTCCTTGAATATTCTATCTTAGCCCTAGGAGTGAATGGCTGTTCTTTTTAGTTGCTATTTCTATATTGTTTAGAATTTGTTTTACTTTTTAAACAATCCCTCATTACTTGAATCCCATTATAGTTAATACATCTTTATGTATTAACTATATGTATTTAACTATAACTTAAACTCTCTGTGTGGTTTATCTCTCCAGATTAGATCCAGACTGATTCAGCCTATAATTTATACCAATTATTTTCTTTTTAATTTTGATGGATACATAGGAGGTGTATATATTTATGGAGCACATGAGATATTTTGATACAAGTATACAATACATAATAATCATGTCAGGAGGCCAGGTGCAGTGGCTCACTCCTATAATCCCAGCACTTTGGGAGGCCGAGGGCAGATCACTTGAGGTCAGATTTAGACACTAGCCTGACCCACATGGTGAAACCCCATCTCTACTCAAAATACAAAAATTAGCCAGGTGTGGTAGCAGGCATCTGTAATCCCAGCTACTCAGGAGGCTGAGACAGAAGAATTGCTTGAACCTTTAGGTTGCTTCTGGTAGGCAGAGGTTGCAGTGAGTCAAGATTGCACCAATGCCCTCCCGCCTGGGCAACAGAGTGAGAATCTGTCTTTTTTTTTTTTTTTTTTTTTTTGAGACGGAGTTTCCCTCTTGTTACCCAGGCTGGAGTGCAATGGCGCAATCTCGGCTCACCGCAACCTCCGCCTCCTGGGTTCAGGCAATTCTGCCTCAGCCTCCTGAGTAGCTGGGATTACAGGCACGCGTCACTGTGCCCAGCTAAATTTTTGTATTTTTAGTAGGGACGGGGTTTCACCATGGTGACCAGGATGGTCTCGATCTCTTGACCTTGTGATCCACCCGCCTCGGCCTCCCAAAGTGCTGGGATTACAGGCTTGAGCCACCGCGGAGACTCTGTCTTAAATAAATAATAATAATAATAATAATCACATCAGGGTAGATGGGGTATCCATTATCTCAAACATCATTTCTTTGTGTTACAAATATTTCAGTAACACTCTTATTTTTAAATGTACAATCAATTGTTGACTGTAATCACCCTGTTGTGTTATCAAATACTAGATCTTATTCTATCTAGCTACATTTTAATTTGATTTTTATTTTTGCTGTGAACTTGTTCAGACTAGCTACATTTTTATACCCATTAACAATCACACTACCCCTCATACCCCCACTCTTCTTTCCAACTTCTGGTAACCATCATTCTATTCTCTATCTCCATGTGTTTAATTGTTTTAATTTTTATTTCCCACAAAGGGGTGAGAACACATGGTTTGTCTTTCTGTGCCAGACTTATTTGACTTAACATAATGTCCTTCAGTTCTATCCATGTTTTTCCAAATGATGGGATCTCATTCTTTTTTATGGTTGAATAGTACTCTATTGTGTGGATGTACTACATGTGATATCCATTCATCTGCTCATGGACACTTAGGTTGCTTCCAAATCTTGGCTATTGTCAACAGTGTCACAATAAACATGGAAGTGCGGATATCTCTTTGATATACTTATTTCCTTTCTTTTGGGTATATATCAATGTTCATCAGGGATATGGGCCAATAGTTTTCTTTTTTAATGTGTCTTATCATGATTATTATGCTTTAAGTTCTGGGATACATATGCAGAACATGGAGATTTGTTACATAAGTATATATGTGCCATGGTGGTTTGCTACACCCATCAACCCGTCATCTAGGTTTTAAGCCCTGCATGTATTAGGTATTTCTCCTAATGCTATCCCTCCTCTTGCCTCCTACCCCGTGACAGGCCCCAGTGTGTGATGTTCCCCTCCCTGTGTCCATGTGTTCTCATTGTTCAAATTCCACTTATGAGTGAGAACATGTAGTGATTGGTTTTCTGTTTCTGTGTTAGTTTGCCGAGAATGATGGTTTCCAGCTTTATCCGTGTCCCTGTAAAGGACATAAACGCATCCTTTTTATGGCTACATGGTATTCCATGGTGTATATATGCCACATTTTCTTTATCCAGCCTATTATCGATGGGCATTTGGGTTGGTTCCAAGTCTTTGCTATTGTAAATAATGCTGCAATAAATATATGTGTGCGTGTGTCTTTATAGTAGAGTGATTTATAATTCTTTGGGTATATGCCCAGTAATGGGATTGCTGGGCCAAATGGTATTTCTGGTTCTAGATCCTTCAGGAATCACACACTGACAAAAATGTTTTAATGAGAAATTATGAATATGTGTGAAACAAATGATAAAAAAGAAAGCCTCATGAAAGTAATAGAAAATATAAGAAAAAACCCAATTAGAATTTTAGAACTGAAAAATAAACAAAATAAAAATCTCCAAAGATGGGTTCAACAGCAGCATGGAGGTGACAGAAAAAAAATCCCAATGAACTGGAAGATAGAACAATAGAAACAATCCAACTTAAACAGAGTGAAGTAGACTGAAAAAATGAACAGATGCTCAGAAACTTGTAGGATGATAACAAAAGATTGAATATTCCTGTCAGTGGAGTCCTGGAAAGCGGGGTGAAAGGTCAGGGATGAAAAAGTACTTGAAGAAATAATGGTTGAAAACGCCATACATTTGGCCAGAGAAATAAATTGATAGATTAAAGAAGCAGAACAGACCCCACTGGATAACCACCCATCCAAAAAAAATGCACATCAAGACACTCAAACATTTGAAAGACAAAGAAAAATTCATGAAAGCAGCAAAGAAAATGACACCTTATCTATCTTTCTGTCTGTATAAGACTTTTTTTTTTTGAGGTGCAGCTTTGTTCTTTTTGCCCAGGTTGAAGTACAATGGTGTCATATTGGCTCACTGCAACCTCCACCTTCTGAGTTTAAGTGATTCCTCTGCCTCAGCCTTCTGAGCAGCTGGGACAACAAATGTATGCCACCATGCCTGGCTAATTTTGTATTTTTAATAGAGACAGAATTTTACCATGTTGGCCAGGCTAGTTTCGAATTTCTATTGCCCAGGCCAGAGTGCAGTAACATAATCTCAGTTCACTGAAACCTCTGCCTCCCAGCATTAAGCAATCCTCCTGCCTCAGCCTCTCAAGTATCTGGGACAACAGGGATGTGCCAGCATATCCAGCTAATTTTTTGGTATTTTGTTGTTGTTGAGACAGGATTTCACCATGTTACACAGGCCAGTCTCAAACTCCTGGAGTCAAGTGATCAGCCTGCCTCAGCCTCCCAAAATGCTGAGATTACAGTTGTGAGCCACTGTGCCTATTCTCAAGACATTATTATATGAAGGAAAATGAAGAAAAGCTGTGGCCAGCAGACCTATTCTAAAAAAATACCTTAAAAGAAATTCTCTAAAGAGAGACAAAATGATAAAGGAAAAAAATCTTGGAACAAGAAATAACTTTGCAAACAAAACATGACTAAATAGAATAAGCTTTCCATGTCATCTTGAGTCACTACATTAAGTCTGAAGGTTTAAACCATAGTTCTAACAGTCTGATGTGTTTCTCACTGTATGTAGAGGAAATATCTAAAACAATTATATTGCAAATGGGGAAGGATAAAGGGGCATAAAAATTTCCGTATTTTATTTGAAATGGTTAAAATGATAACAGTAGTAGACTGTGATCAGTTATGTATATACAATATAGTACCTAGTGCCACCAAATCTACACAATCTCTTCCAGAAAACAGAAGGGGAGAAAACAATTTTCGTTTCATTTTATGAAGTTAATATTAGACTGATAATCAAAACAGGCAAAGAAAGCATATGGACAATATCACTTTTGACTATAGATGCAGAAGTCCTTAACAAAATATTAGAAAAAAGAATTCAGCTATTCCTTCCTGTAGGTGACAGCTTTTTATTCAGCTATTTATAAAAAGAATTATGTACTATGACCAAGTGGATTATCTCAGAGAGGAAAGGCTGTCGCAACTTTTGAAAATCAATCAGTATAATCAACTATATTAACAGGTGAAAGAAGAAAAGTCACATAATCATGTAAATTAATACTGAAAAAGCATTTGACAAGCTTCAACACCAATTCATCATTCTCAGAAAAATAAGAATAGAGAGGAAACTTTCTCAACTTGATCAAAAGCATTTAAAAAAGACCTCTATAGCCAGGCACAGTGGCTCATGCCTGTAATCCTGGCACTTTGGGAGGCAGAGTCAGGCAGATCACCTGAGGTCAGGAGTTTGAGACCAGCCTGGCCAACATAGTGAAACCCCATCTCTACTAAAAATACAAAAATTAGCCAGGCATGGTGGCATGCACACATAGTCCCAACTACTCGGGAGGCCGAGGCAGGAGAATCGCTTGAACCCAGGAGTTGAAGGTTGCAGTAAGCCAAGATCACACCACTGCACTCTAGCCTGGGGGACAGAGCAAGACTCCATCTCAAAAATTAAAATAAAATAAACTTTATAGATAACATTATATTTAACGGTGAAAGACTAAATGCTTCTCTCCTAAGATCAGGAACAAAGCAAAGATGCTTTGTTCTCACTGCTCTTCCTCAATATATTGCTACAACTCCTAGCCAGTGTAATAAATCAAAACAAGGAAATAAAAGGCAACAGATCAGATAGGAAGAAATACAAGAGTTCCTTTTGCAGACTGCATGCTTGTTTACATAAAAAGTTCCAAAGAATTTACAAAAAAAACTGAATGCAATTATATTTCCACATGCTAGCAACAAACACAATCACTAAGATTAAAAATACAATGGCCAAGCACAGTGGCTCACACCTGTAATCCCAGAACTTTGGGAGGCCGAGGCAGGCAAATCCAAGGTCAGGAGTTGGAGACCAGCCTGATCAACATGGTGAAACACTGTCTCCACTAAAAATACAAAAATTAGATGGGCATGGTGGCACACACCTGTAATCCCAGCTACTCAGGAGGCTGAGACAGGAGAATCACTTGAACCAAAGAGGCGGAGGTTGCAGTGAGCTGAGATCACACCACTGCACTCCAGCCTGGGTGACAGAGCGAGACTCCATCTCAAAAAAAAAAAAAAACAAAACAGTACCAAATACAATGCCATGTATAATCATTCAAAAAAAAAAAAAAAGTGAAGAGGCTGAGCATAGTGGCTCAGGCCTGCAATTTCAGCACTTTGAGAAGTCAAGGTGGGTGGACTACCTGAGGTCAGGAGTTCGAGACCAGCCTGGCCAACATGGTGAAACTCTATTTCTACTAAAATTATAAAAATTAGCTGGGCATGGTGGTGGGCACCTGTAATCTCAGTTACTTGGGTAGCTGAGGTAGAAGAATTGCTTGAACCTGGGAGGCGGAGGTTGCAGTGAGCCAAGATTGCACCATTGCACTTAAGCCTGGGTGACAGAGTGAGACTGTCTCAAAAAATAAATAAATAAATAAAAGTGAAGAAATAGTTAATATAACATGTATAGGACTTATATGTCAAAAGCTACAGAATGCTAATGAAGAAATAAAACGGGATCTAAATAAATGTAGAAAATTGTTATTGTATTAAAAAATTAAGTAAAGATATTAATGTACCCCAAATTGATAGACAGGCTTGATCAAATTCCTATGAAAAACTCAGCAAGACTTTTTATATATATAGACAAGATTATTCTAAAATGTATATGAAAAGGCAAGAAACAAAAATAGCTACAACAATTTTGAAAAAGAATAAAATAATCTGATTTCAACACTGGTTACATAGCTATGGTAATCAAGACTGTGTAGTATTGGGAGAAATAGACACTTCAATCAATGGAACAGAACAAAAAATGCAGAAGTAGACCCATACAAATATGCTCAAGTGATCTTTGACAAAGGTGCAAAAGCAATTCAATGAAGGAAAGATAGACTTTTTAACAAATGATGCTGCATGGACATGCATATAGGCCATAGGCCAAAAAAAGAGAAGGAAATTCCATGTAGTCGCACATCTTCAATAAAAATTAACTGAAAAAATGGAGCACAGACTTAAAAGGAAAACTAAAAACTTTTAGGAGAAAATAAAAGAAAATTGTTGGGATCTAGGGCTAGTCAAATGTCCTTAGACTTGACACTAAACTTGTGACTCACAAAAGCAACATGTATAAATTGGACCTCATCAAAATTAAAAACTTTGCTATTTGAAAGAACGTGTTAAGAAGATGAAAATTAGAAGAATATATTTGCAAACCATATATTTGACAAAAGATTAGCATCTTGAATATATATAAAAAATTCTCAAAACTCAACAAGAAAAAAAAATCAACTCAATTAGGAAATGGACAAAATGTATAAAGAGACACTTTACAGAAGAGGCTATACAGATGACAAATAAGCACATGATGTAATGTTCAACATCATGGCTACCAGGAAAGTTAAATTAAAACCACAATGAGATATCGCTACATACCCACCAGAATGGCTAAAGAAAGAGATAATGGCAAATAATGACAATACCAAATGCTGGCAAAAATATAAAGACATAGAATCACTTAAATGCTGTTGGTGGAAATACAAAATGGTACAGCTACTCTGGAAAATATTTTGGCAGTTTCTATAAAAGCTAAATATACAACTACTGTATGACCCAGAAACTATACACCTGAGCATTTTTCTCAGAGAAATGATTATGTATACTAATACAAAACATTGTACATGGATGTGTACATGGTTGTTTATAGACACTTTATTTGTAATAGTCAGAACTGGAAACAACCCAAATGTTCCTCAGTGGTTGAATGGCCATCTTAACTGTGATGCATCCATGCCATGGAATACCACTCAGTAATAAAAATGAACAAACTAATAATATGTGAATCAAGCCGAATGAATCTTCAAAGAATCATTCTTAGTACAAAAGTCAATCTGCAAAATGTTACATACTGTGTGATTCCACTACTATAACAAAATTGGAAATAGAGAACAGAATAGTGATTGTCAGGAATTAAGGAAGTGGTGGAAGCAGAAGGAAGTTGGCGGGGTTTTAAAAGGGCAACATGAAAGATCCAGGAAATGTCCTTTAACTTGATGTATCAACGTTCAATATCCTGGTTGTGATTTTGTACTATAATTTTGCAAGATGTAACCATTGGGAGAAACTGGTTAAAGGGCATATGAAATTTCTCTGCATTATCTTTTTATAACTGCTTGTGAATCTATAAATATCTCAAAATTTAAAACAGTTTTAAAAGGCTTAATGAAAAAACCCAAGTCTTTGACTTCATGGAGTTTATAATCTAGTTGGGAAGGGAGATATGGATTATTTTTTAAAGTACAGAAGTATATAGCTCAAACAGTAACCTCATCTAGTTATGAGGAAAGGCTTTTCTGACTTTTGAATGACATTTACCATCAGTTATAAAAGTGACGCAGGAGTTGACTAAGTGAGGGAGAGTGGGTTGTTGCAAGTCTTCCAGAACTGAGGAAAGAGAATATGTAAAGACCCAGGGTTAGGAAGGAGCATGACACATTGGAGTGATGAAAAGAGGGCTGAATGGTTGGAGCAGTGAACGAGAAGCAATAAGATGGTTTCAGATGAGGCTGGACTGTTAGGCTACATCAAGCAGGAGCTTGTAGGCAGCTCTAGGATTTTGGCCTTTTAAACAGTGAAAGAAACTGAAAAGTTTTGAGATAGGATCTTGCTTGGTCACCCAGGCTGGAGTGCAGTGGCATGATCAGAGCTCACTGCAGCCTTAACTTCCCGGGCTCAAGCAATCTGCCTGACTTAGCCACCCAAGCAGCTGGGACTACCTGTAGCTATCCCGCCTCAGCCTCCTAAACTGTTGGGATTACAGGTGCGACCCACTGTACCCAGCAAAATGGAAAAGTTTTAAGCAGGAGAGAAAATTGTGCAGAATATTACTTTAAAATGATCACTCTGACTGCACTGTGGAGACTGGATTAGGGAGGGAAAGCACGATCATTAAGGAAGCTGGGTCCAGGTCTCAGGTGATGAAATTGGGATTTTGCTAAAGCAGTAAAAATTAAAAAAAAAAAAAAAGGATGAATTTAAGTGGTACTTAGGAGGAAGAATTCACAGGGCTTGGCATTGAGTTGTTATTGGAGAGAGGTTTTCAAGACCATTCGTAGTTTTATGCTTTGATAACTAGATGCCTGGTGGTGCCATTCCCTTAGATAAATATTCAAGTTTTACAAAAAAGACCATGAGTTTGGCTTTTTACATTTGATTTTGAAGTACCTTTGAGATATCCAAGTCAAACAGATATGTCAAATAGGTAATTGAGTACATAAAGTTGTACCACACAGAATGACCTGGGCTGGTAGTATGAACTGAGAGTCATTGTAGGCAATTTGCATGGATGATAACATATAAGGAAAGAGTGTAGGGTAAGACCAGATCATAAGATAAAGCCTTGGGGCACAATTTTATTATTATTATTATCATTATTACTATTATTACTATTTTAATAGAGACAGGGTCTTGCTGTGTTGCCTAGGCTGGTCTCAAACTCCTGGGCTCAAGTGATCTTCCTGCCTCAGTCTTCCAAAGTGTTAGAGTTAAAGGTGTGAGTCACTGCACCTCGCTATGGGAACAGTTTTTAGTGGTGAGGTAGAGGATGATGAATCAAGAAAAACACAGTCATATGATCAGAGAAATAGGAGGGAATCCAAGAGAATATATTGCCAGAGAAACTGAAAGTCTTCAAAGAGAGTGTTCAAGAACTCATGCTGAGAAGATACAAAAGGTTAGAACCAAAAATGTTTTGGATTTAGCCTCATGGTGGTTGTATTTGTGTGTTCTTGCATTGCTATAAACAAATCTTAAAGACTAGGTAATTTATAAGAAAAGAGGTTTAATTGGCTCACAGTTCTGCAGGCTGTAGAGGAAGTATAGTGGTATTTGCTTCTGGAAAGACCTCAGGGAGCTTTTTACTTATGGTGAAAGGCAGGCAGAAGCAGGTCCTTCACATGGTGAAAGCAGGAACAAGAGAGTGAGGTGGGAGATGCTATACACTTTTAAACATCCAGATCTCATGAGAACTCACTATCTCAAAGACAGTACCAAGAGGGATGTGCTAAACCATTCATGAGAAATCCACCCCCATGATCCAATTACCTCCCACCAGACCCCACCTCCAACACTGTAGATTACATTTCAGTTTAAGATTTGGGTACAGATCCAAAACATATCAGAGGTCTTTGGTGATTTTGGAAAGACTTTTTTGGCAGATTAATGGGAGAAGAAGCCAAATTAGTTTATCAAAGGCTATGCCATATGCTGAATCACAGGTAAGACCATGAGGCTAAAATTCAGTTGTTGAATATATTATATATATCTGTCACTGGGTAAATAAGTCAATGTATTATGTGAGGTAGGAAAATTATTCACACTATTCAGATTTTTAAAAGTGAGTCTTAGAGATGTTAATGTCACATAACTATTAAGTATTTAAAGTCAAGATTTGCACCTGCTCAACAACATGCTGATTCGATAAACAAAGGCATTATCAAGCAAGGAAAGATTCATGTTTTCCTTTTTTGTTTGTGTTTTGTAGAGACAGGGTCTTACTCTGTCACCCAGTCTGGAGCGCAGTAGTGTGACCGTAGCTCACTGCAGCCTCAAACTTCCTGGGCTCAAGCAATCCTCCTACTTTAGCTTTCCAGGTATCTGGGACTACAGGCATACAACACCATGCCTGGCAAAACTTTTTGTCTTTATTTCTTGGGTCCCCCTGTGTTGACCAGGCTGATTTCAAACTCCTGGCCTCAAGTGATCACTTGCTTCAGCCTCCTGAGTTGCTAGGGTTACAGGCCAGAGCCACTATGCCCAGAGTTTTTCATCGATTGTTTCCTCTCATTTTTCATATAAGCTGAGACAGAATGCATGACTTGTGAACACTCTAGAATTTAGGCTTATTGTTTTTTTTTTAATTTAATTAGGGAAAATATCAAACATACACAAATTTATAGAAAATAGCATTACGTTCTAGAACTCAAGAAGGAAAAGAATAAAAAGAATAGCATAATTAATTACCATCAACATTTATTGACTCATGGCTTTTCTGGTTTAATGTATACCCCTAGCCATCATCCCTCCTCCCTTTCTGCCCTCCCTACCCTAGCGAATTATTTCAAGGCAAATCCCAGACAAAGCTCTTTCTAAAATCCATAGCATTTTTTATTTAAAGTTGTCAGTTTTGCCTGCTATAAACTTCCACTTTTAAACATCTGATCAAATTATCTGATAGTTCGAATAGAAGAGCAGGAAATAAAATTACACATGAAAGTTACATAAGATTTAAAGTTAGTTTTTCACTTCCTACAGGTGAAAGGAACCATATAATTGATTTAAAGACAACAGACGACTCAAGTAAACTGATGTTTCTTTTGAAGTTTAGCTGCTTTCTTTCTGCCAGTTGTTTACTATAGTAAAATGATCAGAAAAACTTCATAAATTTTCACATGTAATATTTTATTTTAAAATTTATAAAGGCATGGCTTTGGTCATGATTGTTTATAGGTCAGATAATGCAAATAACAATAAGCAAAATTTTATTTATTTATTTATTTATTTTGAGATGGAGTTTCTTGTTACCCAGGCTGGAGGGCAATCACGTGATCTCAGCCCACTGCAACCTCCACCTCCTGGGTTCAAGCAATTCTCCTGCCTCAGCCTCCTGATGTGGGCACCTGTAATCTGGGATTACACCACACCCAGCTAATTTTTGTATTTTTTTTTTTTTAATAGAGATGGGGTTTCTCCATTTTGGCTAGGCTGGTCTCAAACTCCTGACCTCAGGTGATCTACCCACCTTGGCCTCCCAAAACTCTGGGATTAGAGGCATGAGCCACCCTCCTCCCTCATATTTGTATTCTTTTAAAGGTGATCTCTGATTTTTTTTAAAGATGATTTTTTTTTGAAAGATGAGATCTTACTGTGTGGCCCAGGTGGATTTTAAACTCCTGAGCTCAAGCAATCCTCCTGCTTCAGCCTGAGCCACCACACCCAGCCAGATCTCTACATCTTATACATCACAAAGAGTGTTTGCAGATCACTTGTCCTTGGTCCCTATAAAGTCATGGTTCCTCTGTGTGCTTATGTGACATCACTAACTGAATGGTAGCCCATGCTACATCAGGTGCTGAAGGTAGAGATGGTGAGAGCGTGAGTGATAAGATGCTCTCTTTCTGAAGATGACAAACTCCATCTTTTTTCTGAAGTCTTACTAAAGGTGGGAATCTTTTTTCTTCACTTCAATTTAATAAAATTATTTGTTTTTTTAATAGAATAAACTGAGAGTGGGTTTTTAAGAGCAACAAGTTGATTTTATATTTATATACAAATGCTGCATATTGTTAGACACTTAAAAATAGGTTGATGAATATTCAGTATGTATGACAGATACACAAGCAGTTTGGGTGTGAATATATTAAACTTATTGAAAAATTTTTTAAATATGAGATTTTTACATATTTCTGACTTTTTCAAAATTTCAGTTTAGAAGAAAGTTGAAATATAGCCCAGCTCTCTGTAGCCCTAGGTACTCCAAACTATTGTTTCAAGAGTCACATAGAGTTGTGATAGTTGGCAGTTTAGGGGGCAAGAACACTTGTACTCTTTCTGTTGCTCCCCTCCTAACTGGGCAGTTGTATTTATTAAGCATCTGCACCAACCTTTGTTGAAGAAAGGGCTCCCTACCTAAGTTTGATAATCAATGGTCTACAAAAATAGCATTTTGATCAAATCTGATGTCCTGGGAGGGAGGCATTTGGGGAACCCTGAATTCAGAACAGAAATAGGAAACAGGTTCCATTTGACAGTTTATTTAATATGTTTAGAATAGAAGGTAGAGAAAAAAGTATTGTAATCAAGAAAATACTCATGTACAGAGGAATATAGTGAACATACAATATTTCTAAATATTGCATGTTCACCATATCTGTAAACAGGTCTTTATTTTATGATAATAAGCACTTTTAATAGAATTAATGTGCAGTTATGATTTTTAAAATTGGCAAACATGCAAAATTGCATTAAATAAGTCATGTCAGATAATTATCCTTTGTTTAATGTTTATTTACAGCTTGTAATTAATGTTTAATCATTTTATTATCGGTGGTGGGAATCTGAGTTAGACAGCACCAAAATATCTTACCAGTGGCAAATCCATATGGGTCTGCAGCAACAATTCTTGCCTCCTCAGGAGAAAGAATTCAACTAAGGGGCATAGGGCAGAAGAGACCAAGGCAAGTTTCAGAGCAGGAGTGAAGGTTTATTAAAAAAAACTTTAGAGCAGGAATAAAAGGAAAGTAAAGTAAACTTACAAGAGTGTACTTCTTTGACCTTGGACTTCCCCATTTGACCTTAGACTCCCAGCACTTTGCATCCCTTTCCCCTTGATCCTCCCCTTGGAGTGGGCTGCCCCTTAGCACTCTGGAGGTGAGCATGCGCAGTGTGTTTACTGGAGTTGTACGCATGCTCACTAGAGGTGTTCTTCCCTTAACAGCTGAATGTTCCAGAGGTCCTAAACCAGTTAAACTCTTCCATTTTGCCTCTTAATATGCATGCCTGAGCCCAGTCTGCCAACTCCTGAGATCTTATTGGGAAGCTGCTGACCACCAGTTTTCTATTGGGAAACTGCCTTTCCCTGGGGCTGGCTGTAACCAGTTATTTTAAAGAGACACTTTAACAACAGTCTGACCATCACCTGATGGTTGCCTGACATTCTAATTGGGGCAGGGGGCGCCCTCTCTTGCCCTGTTTATGCTTGACTTGATACCTAATATAACCATTTATTTTTCAACATACATTCATTGAAAAGTGATGGAAATACAAAGTAGAAAAACTTATGGTTCCTGCCTCAAAAAAATCCATCTAGTGGGACTGGAAAGAAAACTTAAAAGACAAGTATTTAGAGCAAAGTGAGGTGCAGAGATAAGATGATTCACAGTTGGCATGGCTGGAGCAGGTTTCATGACAGAAAGAGGCTTGAGCTGCTACTTGAAAGCAACACAAGACTTTGCAAATTGGGTTGGAAAGCTAAGGGATGCTAGGCAGAGGGCTGATGTGAGCCAAAAATACAATGTGAAGAGCTGTTCACAAGAGAATGAGGTGTTTCAACAGGGAATAATGAGAGAATTGATTGGAGCAAATGGTTAGGGTGAGGAGGTGAAGAAAATTTTTAGCTTTTTGGGGGGCGGTCAGGGTACAGGGTCTTGCTCAGTAGCCTAGGCTGGAGTTCAGTAGCAGGATCCTAGCTCACTGCATCATGGAACTCCTGGACTCAAGTGATCCTCCTGCCTCAGCCTCCTGAGTAGTTGGGACGACAAGGTACTTGCCACCATGCCCTGGGATTTTATTTTTGAATTCAAGGTTCTCAGTTACCCCAAGGTGAAAGTAGGGTAACAATGTGTATTGCCTTTAGGGGTTCCTATGGAAGTTTCTAAAAGGGATGCTTCCACCCTCCCACTGTGAGAGATTCTGATTTTTTCCTTCTTTGCTGTCCAGTTGAGAATGTATATAGTATAATGAAGGATGTTACTAGATGACATGTGCTGCACTCTTGAGCCTTGTGGAGGCTGAAGGAAAGGAGGCTTCTGTAGAAAATAAAAACTCAGTGAGTGTTTTCAGACAGCTGGGTAATGTGTATGAAGAAGAAAGCTTTGGGCCAGGTGCAGTGGCTCATGCCTGTAATCCCAACACTTTGAGAGGCCAAGGCTGGCAATCACTTGAGGTCAGGAGTTTGAGACCAGCCTAGCTAACATGGTGAAATCTTGTCTCTACTAAAAGTACAAAAATTAGCCAGATGTGGTGGCATGGGCCTGTAGTCCCAGCTATTCGGGAAGCTGAGGCAGAAGAATTGCTTGAACCCAGGAGGCAGATGTTGCAGTGACCCAAGATTGAGCCACTGCCCTCTAGCCTGGATGACAGCATGAAACGCTGTCTCAAAAAAGCAAAGAACGTTTGGTTACTGGTGTGTTAGGCTTGGTGGGAGAAACTGAAGGCAAGGAGATGTGAAGAGTTGACTGCAATTGTATAGGAATTGAAGAGGCAGAAAGAATATCTGAATGTCTGATGGCAAGAATGTGAATGTCAGAAAAAGCAAAGTGGAACAGACACTGTACTAAGTAAGCATAACCACCTTTCAAAGTAGGTGTTGTTTCTATTTTACAAACAAAATCTAGATATCAAATACAAATCCAAGTTTTATAGGTTGTAGTGAGAGTTCGGCTCTGAATTCAGGTGTGTCTGACTCTAAATTCTGCTAACACACTATGCATTTAATTTTGAGTTTCTAAGAGGTGAACAGAAAAAGGGACAAAAGATGAGTTTGCTTTTGAGGTTTGATATACAGGTAGGTTGTCCAGCAAGCATCTGGAAAAGTGGCATTTGGCTTTAGAGATGTTGGGCATAGGTATTGAAAATTATTTGCATAGGTGTGACAACAATAAGGATTCCAAGGAGACCATTAAAAGTTGAAAAAGAAAAGAGAGATCAAAGGCTTGAACAACAATAATAATTCCAGGTTAGAAAGAAAATGGGTTCAATTATTGAAAAAGCAGAAAAGGAATAGGAAGTTATGAGAAGTAGAAAGGGTAGGATCACCAAAAATAAAACACTTGTACTAAGGAAAAGATCGTTGAAGCTGTTGGATACTGCAGATGTCAGCGAGGCAGGTCTAATTTGGCAATTAGAAAAAAAATAGTTGGAGTCAGTAGTTTCATTTCAGAAGAGCATGACAAAGAAGCCAATCTGTAATTAATTAAAAATCCCAATAGTAAAGATAGGGAAACAGATAATTTACTAAAATATATAGACATTTCTTTTGAGATCATGAAAAAAATGAAATGAGAGAGAAATTATCACATGGTAGGTAGGCCCAAGAATGAGATCTAGGGAGGGTTTCAATATTGGGCTTCTTTATAACTTGGTAAGGAAAGAGCCTGTTGAAAGGGTAAAAGATTGAAATGCAGGTAAAGAAAGGAAAATAACTTCCTTAATGGGAAAAAGTTATTAATTAAAAAAATAAAGAAAATAGTAATAACAGCTGTAATCACAAGAAAACTTGCATAAAATAAGTTAAAGGCCATTCTTAAATCCTCCAATATAGAAACCCTTTCCTCCACCATCTCTCCTGTTAATAGCTTGGTGCAAATCTTTTCCAATATTTTCCTTTATTTAAAAAAGCATCACTCTTCTCTGTCTTTCTCTGCATCTGTTCCTAAATAAACCTGTTACTAAATAAAAATAAAATGGTGCCATATATATATGCACATGTATTTATGTTTTCAAATAATGTTTTTTTTTTCCATTATATCTATCACAGAGATTTTTCTAGGCTAATATTTAGGGCTCACCCACATAGGTTAATATTTACACTCATATTAAATCCATCTAATTCATTTCAGCATGTGTATAGTGTTCTTTTGTTTGGCTAGATCATAATTTGTATATAAATTTCTTTTTTAAAAAAATCTATTTTTTATTTGTATAGAGGTGGAGTCTCATTATGTCTAAGACTCCCAGGCTCAATTGAGCTACCTATCTCAGCTTCCCAAAATGCTGAGATTACAGGTGTGAGCCACCACACCCAGCCTCAATGTGTATAGAAATTTCTTCACTGATGTACCTTTTTTGGTAGCTTAATTTTAAAAAGTGGATTGGTCTGTGCTGTGGGCTGAATAGTCCCCAAAGATGCTCACACACTAAGCTTTAGAACCTGTGAATGTTACCTTATATGGCAAAAAAGTATTTCGAAGATGCAATTATTAACTTAATCACATCTACTGGATATTGAAATAGGAAGATTATTCTGAATTTCCTGGGTGAGCCCTAAATGTAACCACAAGGCTATGTGATGGCAGAAGCTGAACAAAGCAGTGTCAGATAGATCAAAGATGCTGCATCTCTGGCTTTGAAAAAGCAGGAAGGTGGCACAAGCTAAGGGATATAAATAGGTTCTAAAAGCTAGAAAAAGCAAGGAAATAGATTGTCCCCTGGAACCTCCAGGAGAAAATAGTCCTTCTGATACCTTTATTTTAGCTCCACCATACTCATTTTGGATTTCTGGCCTCCAGAAGTATAAGAGATATATTTGTGCTGGTTTAGGTTACTGAGCTTGTGATACTCCGATATGACTTTGTCTGAACTTTATTACATCTGCAAAGATCCGACTTCCAAATAAGGTAATATTCATAAGTATTAGGGTTAGGAATTGAACATAACTTTTTTGGGGGACACAATTCAATTCACACACCCATTTTCAAAAAGTCAATTCAATCTGTGAGTGGTTTTAAAATCTGATTTCTGGGAACCTACCATTTAATCCTGGAATTGTTACTGCCTCATTCCAAAGACAAAATTCTTTCTGGATTTGAGATTTTAGGAGGTATCAGAAGAAATAGCTGAGCATGGGTGGATATTTTGGAAATAATTCTCGTGGTATGGAGCAGAGAATATCCCAGTTATACATATGTAGCGCATTATTTTATAAAAGTGATTGAGCAAAACTAAAGAACATATTTTTGAACACACATATGCAGAATATGTGTATTTGATCTACGTATGACCATGCCCTAAAGAAAAGCAGCAAAGTGAGGGGACATGGACCGGCAGGGATGGCACAGGCAGAAGCACGCAAGAGTCCACGGTGTGGAGTGTTCATGGGTGTTTATAATTATCCTCCATTCTTTACATGTGCACATATGCATTCATTAGCAATATTTTTGTATGCATTAATATGCAACAAAACAGCGTATTCGTTATGTATAATTGTCTATGTAATAAAAAATTTTAAAGAAATGGCATACAGATAGCAGAAAACATGCTTTGAGAAAAAAGCGTAATGCACTAGGCCCAGAAATTGACATTGGAAAGAGGCACCAACTGTTTTCATCAAGTTGACTTTTCCAGGTGTTACTCAGAAAAGCTGACCGATGAAAGCGCACTGGGCCAACTCACGCTAATTATGAAACCACGAGTAAAATAATCTGTACTTCTATGTAAGTCAAGTACCAGCAAATCAGGAAGCTCACAAAGGGACGAAAAACATTCCCAGAACCACAGCTCCCAGGCTGGTTCGCCACCTTCCCGGCGGAAAAAACCCCTTTCTCGGAAATTCCTAGTCAGCACAAAGACATTACCCTATTCCAAAATGGCTCCAGCGCCCACAACTTAAGTATAGCGCAAGTCCGGAAGTTACGCAACCCCATAAGGTAGCGCGCCTTTACAAGTGGGGAGAGTTTCCGCCATTTTTGAAAATTGGGAAGGTACTGGTTTTTAACTGTGGTTGCCGACGCAATGGCAGCCTTTGCCGTGGAACCCCAGGCGCCCGCGTTAGGTGAGTAAAAAACTGCTTTTCCTTGCTGGCTGTGCCATCCATGTTCTCGGCCTGGAAGCGGACAAGACTGAAATGCAGTCGCGGAGGGGGAACCCTTGGGTGCCCCCAAGTTCCTAGTCGGTCCCCTACTCGGTGCGTCGCCTCGGTACTACCAAGGCGGCGCCGGGAAGCTGTGGGCCCTGGGAGGGTGAAGAAAAGGCCGTCGGGCGGTGACTGACCTGTGTTTGTGCCCCCTCACGTCGGCCACGCCAGACTGGCCCGTACTTTAACTTCCTTCTAATACCTGAGAAGCAATGCTAGTAGCTGGATTCTCTCGTCCCCGGAAGCATCCCTGGGAGAAACTGACCGCGGTACACGTGGGTGGGCGGTGCCCTGAAGTGAGTGGGTACAGTCCACTGCTTCTTGAACTCTTTTGCTTCTAGTTCCTGTTTGGACTCCTCTTTTCCGGGCTTTGCAGAAGGAATCTGTTATTAATGGAAGCTTTAATTGTTACCATTTAGTCAACCAGATGGTTGGTAATCATTGAGATATTGGTCTTAATAGCAAGCTAGGAGTTCGCACGATATTTCTCGCCATTGTCTGGGGAAAGTATTATAGGAGGTGTTTTTCTCTAATAAGTCACGGTCTGAATTTTTAAAGATTTATTCCCATTATTCATTAAGGAGACTCGTTGAAATATGTCGTCTTTGAAAAAAATCTACCAATTAACAGCACGCGAGTTCCTTGTTTTCCTGCTGAGTTTTGCGACTTGTGAGAACCGTCGAAGATTTTGGAACAGAAAATAAACCGTCTTACTGTTACAGAGATTACCTGAAAGGTTATAATATTATGAGCTTGGAAAAGCAAGTGTGATATATATAGTGCAGAACTAGTCTTTTTAGATTTGAAGGGTATGTAATACTTGCCCTGTTTGGTGTAAAATACTTCCCTTTCGAGAATAGAGTAACTTGGCCGAGTGCGGTGGCTGACGCCTGTCATTCCCGCACTGGGAGGCCGAGGCGGATCACGACGTCGGGTGATCCACAGCATCCTGGCCAAAATGGGGAAACCCCCGTCTCTACTGAAAATACAAAAATTTACCTGGCGTGGTGGCTCGCGTCTGTAATCCCAGCTACTCGGGAGGCTGAGGCAGGAGAATCCCTTGAACCCGGGAGTGGGAGGCTGCAATGAGCCGAGATCGTGCCACTGCACTCCAGCCTGACGACAGAGCGAGAGGTCATGTCAAAAAAAAAAAAAAAAAAAAAAAAGAATAACTTGAATTACTTTAGTATGTCGTAAAAAACTAAATGCATAACGTCAATAATGCAGATACTCTGCATTAAAATTTATATACAGATATCGTCCTGATATTTAATATATTTTTAGAGATCAGAAAACTCTTCATTTCCAGTTACAAAGTTTTGTATTCAACAGAAACATTTTGGAGTGCCCATTATTGGGGTTACAAACGTGAATAAACCAATCCCTATATATTGCCTCTCCAGAAACCTGACATTAGCTAGTATTAATGATCAAGTCCACATTTCACAGATATTCCAGGTACCTACTGGTGTAGTAAAACTAAGTGTTGCCTTCAACAAACTGTGCTAGCTGAGTACGTATCTTTTAGGAGCACAGGCTGTGAAGTGGAATTGAGGACATGCGGCATCTTTTCCTTAAGTTTGCTTTAAGTGAAATTTAGCCTGAGGGGTGGTTAGTGAAGGTCCTAATTATGAACCCATGTGCCCTCCTTGCTTTCTGGTGCTTTCTTCTTTTCCTTCCTTATTCTCTCTCTCCCTCCTTCCCTCCCTTCCTCTCTTTTGAGACTGGGTCTTGCTCTGTCACCCGGGCTGGAGTGCAGTTGCGCAATCTCGGCTCATTGCAACCTCTGCCTCTGGGCTCAAGCGATCCTCCCACCTCAGCCTCCCAGTAGCTAGGACCACAGGCGTGTGCTACCACGCCCAGCTACTTTTTGTATTTTTGGTAGAGACAGGATTTCGCCATTTTGTCCAGACTGATCTTGACTGAGCTCAAGCGATCTGCCCGCCTCAGCCTCCCAAAGTGCTGGGATTACAGGCTTGAGCCTTCTACTGTGTCTGTATGTATCCAGATATATCAAAACTTTTCTTAAAACAATTCTTACTTTATGTTACCATATTTCTTTTTTCTTTTAGGGAGGGGGAGTGAATAGTGAATGTTATCAAAACTTTGCATTTAATATGGTATTCTAAATATCTGTTAAGAATATGCTTTTGTTTAGACTTTTGGTTTAATTTTAGTGGATGTTCTTAGGAAATATTTCTGTAGTGCCATGTAACATAGTAACTAGGACTTTATAAAATAATTACAATGTAATTAGAGTTTTAGTGTTTGCTTTATCCATTTACCGAATTTGCTTTTTCATCTTTTATACACTTGTATTGTTAATATCTAGGTGTAGTACAGTGGAAAATAAGAGGAAGAATAGTTGGCAGCTTTTGGATATCAAGAAACAGATTTTTAAGACTGTCTGGAAGTTAAGTAATAGTTAATAAAAAGCATACAAATAACGTAACAAACATTTGACCCTTTTGAGTGCCGTGAGTCACACTCAGGTGTGTCACCTAGTTGAAAATTATTTTCACAAGCAGAGATTGCAAATTCTACATTTATACTTTAATCATTCATTTTTTTCTATTATAAAATACTTGTAGAAAATAAGAATTTGTATTCATTGAGCACCTAACTGTGTATCAGGCACCAGGTCAAGTGCTATACTTGCTATACTTGTAACAATAGCTCTGTAAGTAGATGCTAGCTATGCTTAATCCCTTTTGCTGAGAGAACCTGAACCCCTATCTTTGACATTGTTTTCCTTATTCTGCTATTTTGCTCTGAATTTAGAATTACATAGCTCGCTCATCTTCGTAAGGGAAACAATATCTTCTCTGTAGATTGGGATAATTTTTGTATCAACAATTGTGAAGTTTCAGTTGTCTCTATAAATTGGCTTTATATTAGGGAGATATTTAGTGATTTTATTTTTTTTTATTTTAGAGATAAGGTTTTACTGTGTTGCTCAGGCTGGTCTTGAACTCCTAAGCTCAAATAATCCTCCTGCCTTGGCCTCCCAAGGTGATGGGGTAGGATTACATAGGATTACAGATGAGAGTCACCACGACCGGCTGTGTTTATTCTTGATGTGAAATAATGATTAAAAAACGATCCAAAAGTAAGTTTTTCAACTCTTCTCAGCATGTTTCTGAGTTAGGGTGCTAGTTATCACTGTTATTTCATAAGTGCTCTAATATGTGCATGGTTACAGTTTTATCACAATAATAATGCACTTTTTATGGGGAAGAAAAAGAGACAATTTATTAAGCTAAAACCATTGTGTTTAGTATGCTAAGACTTTGTGTAAGTAGTACAGCCTAGCCTTGTTTTCAGTTGATACATAGTTGCAGGGCTGGTCACACCGGTTGTAGTGGCTCACAGCTGTGATACCAGCACTTTGGGAGGCCAAGACAGGCAGATCATCTGAGGTGAGGAGTTCAAGACCAGCCTGACCAATATGGTGAAACCCTGTCTTAATAAAAAAAAAAAAAAAAAAGGATTCGGAAATGGAAAGAAGTTATTAGTGTGATTTTTAAACACTGAAATAATGTAAACAAAAATAGCTGTTAACTAACAGATTAGTATTGTGCTGCCAGTCATGGTGGCTTTACGCCTTTAATCCCAGCATTTTGGGGGGCCAAGGCTGGTGGAACACCTGAGCTCAGGACCAGCCTGGGCAACGTGGTGAAACCCCATCTCTACAAAAAATACAAAAATTAGCTGGGCATGGTGGCTCAGGCCTGTAGACTCAGCTATTGAGAGGCTGAGGAGGGAGGATCATTTGAGCCTAGGAGGTGGAGGTTGCAGTGAGCTGAGATTGCGCCACCGCACTCCAGCCTGGGTGACAAAGCAAGCCTCTGTATTTAAAAGAAAAAATGTGATTACAAGATAGCTTTACTTTTTTCTAGAAATAATTTTTGTTGGTTTTTAAAAAATAAATGCAACTATAGTTCTATTATATCTAGAAGTTTTGATTAAAGTTTAAAAATTATGCTAGATTCTTGCGTGTTTCTATCAAATATTGTACCAGAAAAGTCCTTAATTTATTTTTTGATTTGTGTAGGATCTGAACCAATGATGCTGGGTTCACCCACATCTCCAAAGCCAGGAGTTAATGCCCAGTTCTTACCTGGATTTTTAATGGGGGATTTGCCAGCTCCAGTGACTCCACAACCTCGATCAATTAGTGGCCCTTCAGTAGGAGTAATGGAAATGAGATCACCTTTACTTGCAGGTAGGTGAATTCCTTAAAATAATCTTATAGTACTATCAGTAGACATGCTAGATACAGGGGTGTCCAATCTGTTGGCTTCCCTGGACTACACGGGAAGAAGAATTGTGTGGGCCACACATAAAATAGAGTAACTCTAATAATAGCTGATGATCTAAAAAAAAAGAAAAACAAAATGCCAAAAAAATCTCACAATGTTTTAAGAAAGTTTACCAATTTGTGTTGGGCCGCATTCAGAGCCATTCTGGGCTTCATGGGGCATTCAAGCCACAGGTGGGACAAGCTTGTGCTAGAATTTTAAAAAGTATAATGGTGCAGCATTCACCCTCATCAATACAATCATTGATTTTTTTTTTTTAATTCAGCAATGCCTCTATTATAAAACAAAGGTTTTATTTTAAGCCTCTTGGAGTGAAGGTATAAGCAGTACAAGCTATAATAATTTCTAAACTACTAAGATGTATTCTGTTTTATTTATTCTAAGATGCCTTTACATGTAAAACTCAGCATTATTTTAAGTACCACCAGGAAAGATAACCCTAAATATGACACAATGCTAAGATGCCATTTTTTTGTAAAATTCCTGTTTTGGGATGTCAGACTATGGTCAGGGAAGAGTGCCTCTTAGAGTTGATGAAATGCCATCATTTAGCTTCAGCTGAATTCGTTTAAAGTTACCCATCTTAGGATACAAGAATAGGAAATAATCGGTCAAAAGAAGTGTAACTTGAAGATGTAGATATGAATTCTGCCTTTACTCTTAGTTGAATTGAAATTCTCATATACAGCATGTTTAATGAAAGTACTGAGTTTTTTTTACACAGAATTTGAGATTGTTAGGGCAAAGTATTGTAATGTTAATGAAGCTTGTATTTAAAATTTCAGAATTCCTATAGCAAAGAAATGTTTTAAAAAATAGCTTCGAAGTTTTAATTGAGTAGTGAGAATTAGCTACAGAAGTGGTTGAATTCTAATTGTGAGCTAATATCCTTTAGTAGATGTTTAAATGAAAATTCTTCTTACCTTAATTGTCCCTTAAAGTATTTTTGCTTTAAAATGGTTTATTATTATTTAGGATTTATCAGGGAAAATTATGAATTATATTTGAAGTAATTCACTTTACATTAAACATTAAATTTCAAATGTATTATTTTATTATGGTAATCAACATATATTGATTGCTTATGAGCCTGGCAGCATGCTGATCCTTCTTTTGTCATTCTTAAAGGGTAGGTAAAAGTATCCCCATTTTTCAAAAGAGGAAACTGAGGCTGAATGCAATAAATAATTTGCTGAAGCTCACTTGCTAGTGAGAGCATTATAAACCCCAGGTCAGTCTTATTCCATGGACTGTGCTTTAAATAGCTTAAGCTCTACTGTCCTGGCTCAGACATTAGTCTTATAGATGGTCTGGGCTGCATCGCTATTTGGCATTGCATGTTCTCTGATTGATAAAGACATCTTTATGTCACTGAAGTTGGTCCTTTTACTCTGTCTTCGTTATGTACTTAAATATTTTCTACTGTGAGAAATATGAATGGGATCTTCTTAATCTAGATAGTCATATTCCACATTAGGGAATTATATTTATTCTGGAATCCAGACTGGAGCTGTTTAATACCTACTTTAAAGTGAGAAATGAGATCAAGTTTTGTATTTAAATGTTAAACATTTTGTAGAGAGAGCAAAAGTTACGTGTTTTCTAAAAACTAAGATTTTCATTAACTACTTAACTCTGAATCCTTTTATTCAAAGTGCAGTCTGTGGATCAGCAGCATTGGCATCACCTGGGAGCTTGTTAGAACTTTATAATCTCAGGCTTCACTCTACACCTTCTGAATTAGAGCCTGAATTTTAACAAGATCCCTAGATGACTCTTCAACATATTAAAGTTTGAATAGAATAGGAGACAGAATTTTAAGTCAGTATTTGAAATATACAAATTTTAAAAATCTTACCAAAAAGATAGAAGAATCCTTTGTTTTCTCACCCTTTTTTTTTTGTACACTGTAGGTGGGTCACCACCACAACCAGTTGTACCAGCTCATAAAGATAAAAGTGGCGCTCCACCAGTTAGAAGTATATATGATGACATTTCTAGCCCAGGACTTGGATCAACACCTTTAACTTCAAGAAGACAGGTAATATAAATACCCTCATCATCCACAATGAATAAGGTCATGTTTTTATGTGACTATTCTGTGAGGGTCAATACTTTGAAATGTTTCCCTGACGTCTACTTTAATGTAACTGTGTTGCACAGAATAAGCATTAAACACATTTATCATAGAATCTACAATTCTGTTGATCATGATCTGTACTTAATTAACAGTGTAAAACTCTAGATTGTTTTCTCTCATAGGTAATTCTCAGGTTTTTACAGATATGCCTTATCCATCTGCCCATGCCTCCAGCCTACTTAATATACATGTAGAATGTGGTTATAGTTTAAGTCATAAAGTTTAATGTTTAGTATTTAAAAATTATGTGAAAGAACAAATGAAAATTTAGAGTTTCATCTAGATGTAGGGCACTTGTCAGCTGAGAAGTAGTATGGACTTCTCTTTATTTTCTTCTTTCTTTAGGGTCCCCAACAGGGTCCTGCTCTGTTGCCCAGGTTAGAGTGCAGTGGCACAGTCATAACTCTCTAGCCTGAACTCTTGGGTTCAACCAATCCTCCTCCCTCAGCTGTCCTATTAGTTGGGATATAGGCATGTGCTGCTATACCTGGCTAATTGTATTATTTTTTGTAGAGACGAGGTCTTGCTCTCCTGGCTTCAAGTGATCCTTCTACCTTGACCTCTCAAAGCGCTAGATAATAAGTGTGAGCCACTGTGCCTGGCCGACTTTCTTTTAAGTAGAAAATTTAGTAGCTTCACAGACACAAGTATTCTTTCCTATTATTATTGTGCTTAGTAGGACATGCAAACAAAGTTTATCAACTGAATTGATAAGTTTTTTTATATAAAGATATGTCTGCTCTTTACCTTAGATATATGTTTTATGCCTTTCCCTAAATCATATTTAGTAAGGTTGTTTGAGAGTTGAAGAATACTAGAAAGGATTTTTCAGTGGATTTGTGATATTTTTAGGCTTGACATATCTGGCATACTAGGCTTACTTGTCAAGTAAGGCAAAATTCGTTCACTGTGTTAAATAGATTACTGTTTCTTTCCAACACTTCTAGACCTGCCTTCTTGTTCAAAAGTAGCCACTAGCTAAGTGTGGCTATTAATATTTGAAATATAGCTAGTCTTAATTGAGATATACTTTTAGTGTAAAATACACACCAGAGTTTGAAGACTTAGAAAGAATGTAAGGTATCTTATTAATTTATTTTTATTTTTTATTTTTTGAGACAAAGTCTTGCTCTGTCACCCAGGCTGGAGTGCAGTGGCATGATCTTGGCTCACTACAACCTCTACCTTCTGGGTTCAAGCAATTCTCTGCCTCAGCCTCCTGAGTAGCTGGGATTATAGGCGCCCACCAGCATACCTGGCTAATTTTTGTGTTTTTAGTAGAAATGGGGGTGGATCACCATCTTGGCCAGTCTGGCCTCGAACTCTTGACCTATGATCCACCTGCCTTGGCCTCCCAGAGGGCTGGGATTATAGGCGTGAGCCACCGAACCTGGCCTCTTATTAATTTTTAAACGTTGATTACATATTGAAATGATAATGATAATGTCTTGGATGTGTTCAGCTAGATAAACTATTACTAAATTGCACCTGTTTGTACTTTTTAAATATGCCTACTAGAAAATGTAAAATTACATGTATTTGTTGTTTCTAATGGATAGATATCCTGGTCTGGGATGGTATTTTAAAGGCTGATAAGTAAAGCTTGTGTTTAGTTTGGTATGAGGGCTGGGCGTGTTGGTGCATGCCTGTAATCCCAGTAATTTGAAAAGCTGAGGTGGGCGATTGCTTGATTTTATGTATTTTTATTTGATATTATTTTTTGAAACAGGATCTTGCTCTATCACCCAGGCTGGAGTGCAGTGGCATGCTCATGCCCTACTGTAGCCTTGACCTCCTGGGCTCAAGTGATCCTCCCACCTCAGCTCCCTAGTAGCTGGTACTACAGACTTGCGCCACCATGCCTGGCTAATTTTTGTGTTTTTTGTAGAGATGGGATTTGTCCTGTTGTCCAGGCTGGTCTTGAACTCCTGAGCTCAAGTAATCCACCTCCCTTGGCCTCCCAAAGTGCTGGGATTATAGGTGTGAGCTTGGGCAGATCACTTGAGCCCATGAGGTTGAGATCAGCCTGGCTACATGGCGAAACTCTTTCTCTACTAAAAATACAAAACAACAACAAAAAAAGCCAAACCTGAATGAGTGTGGTGATGTGTAGTCCCAGCTACTCAGAAGGCTGAGATGATTCCTTGAGCTCAAGCTGCAGTAAGCTGTGATCATATTACTACACTCAGCCTGGGTGACAGAGTAAGACTGTCTCAAAAATAAATAATAAAAATTTAAAAATTGTTATGAGAGCCACTGGCTCCTAAATTTGTGCAAGTTTTCATTACTTTTCCAATGATACAGATAAAGGCTTACAGTTATTGCTATATTCAAAATGTTTGAAAGACTCATGGGTCATAATTTATAGAGAATGTTTTTGATTTGAAAGTTGGTAAGAATATTATTGCTAAATTAGAGGCCAAATTAGTTATGCCCCCTGGACTTTGCTCAACCTTTTCCTAATCATGAAAGAATTGGCATTAATAATTGAATAATAAATTTTATCTCTCTCCTAACATTCTCTTAGCATTTAGTTCTGGTTGCTAGATGAAGCTATTTTAGATTTCCTTAGTTTAATTAGAATCTGTTTTAAAAAATCTTTATTGAGTTCTAGAGAGAGTCTGTTCTCATTTATTGATTAGATGTTGTCTTTGTTTTAGAAGGATTTTTAACTGTTTTAATCCTTAATTTTCTTATATTTTAAGGGACTAAAATGGATAATTTACCAGTTTTGGAACTTTCTACTGGTAGTGGTAGGGATATGCTGTCTTTTATTGTTTAGACTGATTTGAATCTATCATATTTCATGGTTTCTAAGCATCTTTGAAAATCAGATTCTGTCACCCTTCTGTTTTTCTGTGTGAATTTGGGTCATTTTAAAAGCTACCATTATCTCTGTTATTTTACTTATTATACATTAGAAACTAAAACAAATAGTTACTGTGTCACCTTTTATAGAAGATAATGTCTTTTTTTAAAAACGTATGACTTTTCTTATTTTAAACAAATACTAAGGGGTCTAGTATATTTTAGGTTAATACTGTTACATGGAAAAAAGAGTGCCTTGTACTGTGAGCTAATTAGAGGCACCTCCAGCACCTGATAAAAATTCAGTTATCCATTTAATGAAGCCTTTTAACACTTACAGTATTTATGTTTTGCATTTTTACCATAACACTTTCTTCTGTTTTTGTGTAGCCAAACATTTCAGTAATGCAAAGTCCTCTGGTTGGAGTTACGTCTACTCCTGGGACAGGTAAGTGATTTTTTTTTTTTTTTGAGGCAGGGTCTGGCTCTGTTACCCAGGCTGGAGTGCAGTGGTGTGAACATGGGCTTAACCACTCTGTCTAACACCAAAGACTTCTCTATTTGAGTGAAAATAATATAAGACGTTTGTTGGTAGTTGCCAAAATTTTTTATTTTATATTTCAAACTTGGAGATTTTCTGAAATCTCCATAACTACTTTCAGGAAGGAAATACTTTGTGTATTGATTCTTTTCTAAATCAGATCACCCCAAAGGTATGATGGGGTGAATATTCAGAATTTTTTTTTTTTTAATGATATTCTTAATAGATGTTTGAAGTGTTTCCTTAGTTATTACAACTTGTCAATAAAAAAGCTGTTGCAATTGGACCGAAAAGGAATAGTGAAGACACTGAATAATGAAGGTGTTTTGAGAGATGTTAATGCATAGTTCTAAATCTAAATGCCATTGAGTAGAAGCAACTACTGATTATATACCTAGTTTTTCTTTAAGATTAATGGCTTTTTAATCATCATGATCATCATCATTATCCTTAGCACAGTTCTTCATATGTAGTCAGATGTGTATATGTAGTCAGATGTGTATAATTCCATTGAATATTTATTCAACAAATATTTGAGCACCTCACTATGTACTCTGGGAAATAGTAAACAAAGATAATCCCTGCTTTTATGCAACTTACATTGATTTGCAGAAATTACATTTATAAACAAAACAAGTAATTTATAAAGTTTGTTAGAAGGTAATGCATTTCGTGGAGGAAAAAATTAAGCAGCAAAGGGGAAAAGGGAGTGAAGACTTAGAGTTTTAAATAGGGTAATGTATTAGTTTTCTGTTGCTGCCATAACTACCACAAACGTAAAAGTGGCTTAAACAATACAAAATTCATTATCTTACATTTCTGGAGGTCGGAAGTTTGAAATGGGTCTCGGTGGGCTAAAATCTAGGCATTGGTGGGGCTGTGTTCATTTATAGAGGCTCTAGGCAATAATCTGTTTTCTTTCCTTTTCCATTTCAAGAGGCTGCTTACATTTCTTGGCTTTTTCTCTTCCTCCATCTTCACAGTCACCAACTTTATAACTCTTTGATCGTTCTTCTCTAGTCACGTCTCCCTCTCTCTTTTAAAGATGCTTGTGAATACATTGGGCCCTTTTAGATAATCTAGGATAATCTTTGTATGTTAAGGTCAGTTGATTAGCAGCCTTAATTCTACCTGCAACCTTAATCCCTGTACAGGTTCCAGGGATTAGGTCGTGAGCATTGTTTGGGGACCTACCCAAATTATTCCACCTACCACTGACAGTTAGGAGGCAAGTAAAATTTACTCAAAAGCCTGTAAGTGAGAGAGGCAGGGAATAGTAGTCCAGTTGGGGGGAACAGCAAGCACAAAGGTCCTGAGGTAGGAGTATGTCTGGCGTGTTCAAGGAAGAATAAGTGGTGAGTGTGACTGAAATAGAATAAGTGAGCGGGAGAATAGTAGAAAATGAGGTCAGAGAGGAGAGGTAATGGGGACAAACGTATTACAGGGCCTTGTAGGTTATTGTAATAATTGGTATTTACCCAGAAAATGTAGAAGACAATAAGGCCGAGACTGTTGCTGGCTTCAAATAATTTGGGAGTAAAAATTAGCCTAGAAGCAAGACAAGTTAAGAGGCTACTTGTAGCAACTAGGGAGAGATGATAGTGACAAAAAGAAGGCAGACAAAAGGAAAAGAAAGCAATAAGAGGAAAAGATGGAACATGGGAAACAATAGCAAGACAGTAGATTTTAATCTAAGCAAATCAGGCCAGACGTAGTGGAATGTGCAGCTACTCGAGAGGCTGAGGCAGGAGGATCACTTGAACTCAGGAATTCAAGGCTGCAGTGAGCTGATTTTTGTCACTGCACTCCAGCCCGGGTGACAGAACAAGACCCTATCTCTAAGAAAAGTAAATAAATGAATTTTTTTTTTAAAAGGAAAAAACCTAACCAAATTAATAATTACATAAAATGTATTAAATACTCTGGGCAAGACCGGTGTTGTCGTCAGAATGGATAACAAAAGGAATACCCAATACAAATTAGATTCTTTGAATCCTCCAAGTCTGAATTTCTTCAGGCAGTCTGTGAGCCCTCATTGGTAGTGTCTTTAAAGTCTAGATTTCTAGTAGAGTGTTATTCAAGGCAACGTAGGCATTTTCTATCACGATGCTCAGAATTCTTCCAGCCTCTACCCACTGCCTGATTTCTAGAGCCATTTCCACATTTTTAGCTGTGTGTTAACAGCAGTACCTGACTTGTGGTACCAGAATCTGTATTGTGTTTCTGTAGTTGCCATAACAAATTACCACAAACTTAGTGGTTTAAAACCACACATGTATTGTCTTCTAGTTTCTAGAGATCAGATATCTGGGCCTTTGCTTAGAGCTCAGGTGTCAGCAGTGCTGTGTTTCTCTCTGGAGGCCCTGGGTATGAATCTGCTTTCACGCTCCTTCAAATTGTTGGCAGAATTTAGTTCCATGTGGTTATAGGAATGAATAAGGTCCCTCTTTCCTTGCTGGCTGTTACCTTAAGGTTCTTAACTAACTTTTAGAGGCTGCCCTCATTCCTTGGCTCATGGCTCTCCATCTTCCATATTCAGATATAGCAATGGCAGATCAAGTCCTTTGTTATACTTCCGTATCTCTAACTTTACTTTTCTGCCTTCTCCTGCTGCTGAGGGCTCATTTGATTATATCAGGCCTATGAGGATAATCTAAGATAGTTCCTTATTCTAAAGTCAGCTGAGTAGTAACCCTAAGTTAATTGGCAGTTGGTGGTTGATTGGATTACCAACCAGTCAAACCAGAGGACAGATATGTTGGAGCCCTCTTTTGGCCAAGTGCAGTGGCTCAAACCAGTAATCCCAGCACTTTAGGAGGCCAAGGAGAGCGGATTACTTGAGACCAGGAGTTTGAGACCAGCCTGGTCAACATGGGGAAACCCTGTCTCTAGTAAAAATATAAAAATAAGCCAGGCATGATGGTACACTCTTGTAATCCCAGCTACTTGGGAGGCTAAGGTGGGAGGATTACTTGAAACTGGGAGGCAGAGGTCAGAGTGAGCTGAGATCCAGCCACTGTACTCCAGTCTAGGTGACAGAGTGAGACTTTGTCTCAAAAACAAACAAAACAAAAAAACAAAAGAAATCTTGGAGACCTTGGTAGAAGTCTATCATGTACGTCATAGTGAAACATCTAGAATGTCACCCTAGTCTTTTTAGCTACATAACTGAGGTTGAATGTTAGGAAAATAAGTTTTTAACAGCTTTAAGCTGATCAAACTGTAACAAATGGGTGGATGATGATGCTTTGTTATACACAGAAATAGTGACTATTCAGTTATTTGAGTCATGCCAGGTGCCACTGGCTCACGCCTGTAATCCCAGCACTTTAGGAGACTGAGGCAGACGGATCACTTGAGTCCACAAGTTTGAGACCAGCCTGGCTAACATAGTGAGATGCCTGTCTCCACAAAAAAATTAAAAAATTATCCTGGCATGGTAGCACACACCTGTAGTCCCAGCTACTCGGAGGCTGCAGTAGGAGGATCACTTGAGCCTGGGAAGTCGAGGCTGCAGTGAGCAATGATCACACCATTGCATTCCAACCTGGGTGATGGAGTGAGACCTTGTTTCAAGAAAAATAACTAATTGAGTCAGTAAGTGATCCCAGGGACACTGAAAATCTAAAAACAGGGCTGGGTGTGGCTTGGTGGCACATGCCTATAATTCCAGCACTATGGGAGGTCAAGATGGGAGGACTACTTGAGCCAGGGAGTTTAAGGCTGCAGGGAGCTATGATTGCACCACTGCACTCCAGCCTGGGTGACAGTGAGACCTTTTCTCAAAAAAAAAATTTAAAAAGAAATGCAAAAACACATGATGTTAAGTAATGTTTTATGTTTTAGTGGCTTTCTTAGTTGACTGAAAAGTAAACATCTTAATTTTCTTATTGCTGTCAAGTGGAAAAGCACAGGATTAAAGTTAATGAGTATTATTTTGTTAACTTAAGGTGGTTTTTTTTTTTTTTTGAGATGGAGTTTCACTCTTTTTGCCCAGGCTGGAGTGCAGTGGTGTGATCTTGGCTTACCGCAGCCTCCACCTCCCAGGTTAAAGCGATTCTCCTGCCTCAGCCTCCCGAGTAGCTGGGATTACAGGCATGTGCCACCATGCCTGGGTAATTATTTTGTATTTTTAGTAGAGATAGGGTTTCCCTATGTTGGTCAGGCTGTTCTCAAACTCTCGACCTCAGGTGATCCGCCCACCTTGGCCTCCCAAAGTGCTGGGTTTACAGACATGAACCACTGTGCCTGGCCAACTTATTTTTTTTTCTAATATGATAACTTCTGTGAGGTTTTGTAATTGTAGGAACCATAGATGAAAATACAAGAGCTGTGATAGGAAAAATATACCTATCATAAATTGGCCACTGGGAGCCACTGCTGCTTCTACTTTGAGTTTAAGGATTTTACATATAGAAAGTCTTAATGGGGCCTAAGTAACGAAGAATTTTTTTGAAAAGATGACAAGCTGTGGAGATCTATTATGCATGCCCAGTGATAGGTAAGAAATAGGAAAAGGGAATTGACAAGAAAATTAAGGGGACAACCTAGATTTTTCATTTAGAGCTGTTTTTTCTTAGCTTTTGTATTTAGTGTTAAGTGAAGTTTTTTTTGGTGATTAGTAAATCTTAGCTTTCTGAGATCGGCAACTTTTATAAAGAGATGTCATGGGATACAATGGCATGGATATAAGCCATTTTGTGCTTAGTTTCTTTTGCATTCAGTAAGGAGGCTGGTGGGTTATTTTTTGTTTTTGTTTTTGTTTTTTTTAACATTCTGTAATGGATGTTAAGATGTCTTTTAGAATATTATTTCTGGTGCAGGAAAACCTTGGTCATAAGTTAAAATTCTACATTAAAGAATATCAGGAACTCTTAGTTATGGTATATTACTGCCCTGGTAAAGAACATTGTAGTTTGCTCTACTTTCCCCTTCCTCGTTCCTCAGTATTTTTTCCTGCTGCTATTTAAGTTATCTTCTGCTTTTCTTCTTGCTTTATATTTTTTCTTAATTTTTTTTTTTTGAGAAGTTCTTTCACTTATATATCAGCTCTCTTCCCACATGGTAGGTCACTAGTTAATTAACTAGAATCCTTATTTGTGTTAGCATATTGTTAACAGGTTAAGTGTGATATTAAGTGATAGTAGTACTTTATGGCTGGTTTTGTTGATGCGAGGACATCAGAGTTTTGATAGTGTTTTTGGAAGAGGAGGCTAAAAGGGACTCTTATTTTTCCTGTTTGGGTTAGCTGCTCCCTACATGTGCTCCTTTTAAAGCCCTCTCTGCTCGGCTTTCATCTGTTTTTATTACTTGATTATGAACTCCTTTAGGACCGATTTTTCCTGTGTCTTCAGTGTTTACCCATTTCAGAGCTGGGTACAAAGGGCCTCAGTAAATGTTTGTTGACTGAATGTATTGATGGATATAAGCTGTAGAAATTTGAATGGTGGCTTCCAAAACAATGTCCATATACTAATCACTGGAACTTGTGACTGTTACATTTGATTAAGTTAAGGATTTCCAGAGGTGAGGCTCTCAAGGAGCATCTAAAAAGTTAAAGAGGGAAGGGGAGAGAATCCTGGATTGCCTGGATGGCACCTAAATCCAATCACAGGGGTCCTTGTAGGTAAGAGGTGGAAAGAAATTTGAAACAGAAGAGGAAGAGAAACATATAGAAGAGAGAGAAGGTGATGTTCAGAAGTGGGCAGAGATTGGAGTATTGTTTCCAAAGCATGCCATCAGTCACCAGAAGGTGGAGGAGGCAAGCAGTGGATTCTTCCTTGGAGTCTCCAGCAAGCATGCCACCTTGCCAACAACAAAATTTTGGACTTCAGGCCTTCAGAACTTGTAAGAGAATAAATTTCTATTTTAAGCCATTCAGTTTGTGGTAATTTGTTACAGCAGCCACAGGTAACTAATATATGTATATAGTGTTTTCAGACAATGACATTCCAAAACCAGTATCTACTACTGAATAAGAGGCTTGCAGTATTTGCATCCAACTTGGCAAGGCATGATTTTTCTTTAATAATACCTAATAAACACTAATCTTTTCTAGACTATAGTAGTTTCTTATTGTTGGTGAACCATATTATCACAAATTAATGCCTTAAAACAACGCAAATTTATTGTTACAGTTGTGGAGGCCAGAAGTCTAAAAATAGGCCTCAGTGGACTAAAATCAAGATGTTAACAGGACTGCATTCCTTTCTAGAGGGGAATTTATTTTTTTCTTTTCCAACTTTTAGAGGCTGCCCATATTCTTTGGCTTATGTCCCTCTACCATCTTCAGAGCCAGCAGTGTCCAGTGAGTCTTTCTACATCATTCTTTTCCTTCCCTCTTCCCCTTTTAAGGACCTTGTTGGTTATATTGGGCCTATTTGGATAATCTAGGATTATCTTATTTTTAGCTAGTCACCAAAATCTCATGTCAGATTAGCTGTGGTACCATTGAGTGGTCTCTAGTTATGGTGGGGGCGATATTTTATGTTTTAGTCAAAATAACAAATGTAGATAGTTTTAGAAAATTAAATAGAACTTACTGTAATCCTAGCACTTTGGGAGGCTGAGGCGGGTGGATCACCTGAGGTCAGGAGTTCAGGACCAGCCTGGCCAACATGGTAAAACTCTTTCAGCCTATTGGTCAGGCTGGTCTGGGCATGGTGGTGGGCGCCTGTAATCCCAGCTATACTCAGAAGTCTGGGAGAGGAGAATTGCTTAAACCTGGGAGGTGGAGGTGGCAGTGAGCCAAGATTGCACCACTGTGTGCCAGCCTGGGCAACAAGAGTGAAACTCCATCTCAAAAAATAAATAAATAGAACTTTTAATGCTTATAATGAAATGCAGTAATATTTAACCTTATTATGAACTAGCCAGACCAGATCTTAGAGCTATCTTTTTGGAATTTACTTCCATGTCCAAATGAGATGCTGTATTAGTTTACTCCTGCCATTGTAACAAATTATCACAAATTTAGTGGCTTAAAACACTTCATATTTATTATGTTAAGAGTTTTGGAAGTCAGAAATCCAAATCAGTTCCACTGGGCTAAAGTCAAGGAGTTGATAAGATTGGTTCCCTTTGGAGATTCTGTGGACAATCAGCTTCCTTGTTTTTTTTTTTTTTTCCCCCCCAGCATCTAGCTGGATTTTTGTTTGTGCCTCCTTCCTCCATCTTCAAAGCATATAATTGCAGTCTCTGCTTCCATCATCACATAACCCTCTCTGAAGTAAAATCGCCTTCTACTTCCCTCTTGTAAGGATACTTAATGGTTACATATAGGGCCCACCTGGATAATCTCCCCATCTCAGGATCTGTAATCACATCTGCAGGGTCCCTTTTGCACATAAGATTTCAGGGATTAGGATGTTGCCATCTTGGAGGACTGTTACTTAGCCAGCCACATTTTATTAAAAATTAAGAAATATTGCTAATTCTTAATTTTCAGTTTTTATTTTTGCTATGTTTCTCTTAAAGTAATTGAAGATATTATATTTATTATATTCCCCCTCACATTATCTGAATATAGTTATATCTAACTTTATTCCTTTGTCAGTGTTTGTATTATTGTGACTGTGTAAATACTGCTCAGTGCTGAACCAATTAATAGGATTCTTTCTGTAAAACTCTTGATTCTCCAGTAGTTAATAATTGTAATTTTTTCTGTTAGTCTAATTTTCTATGTGCCATTTGTTCCCTTTATTTTAAGCAAACATTCTGTTGCTATGGTACCTACCTGCTTTAGTACATTCATTTTTCAAGCACATTTTTTTTCTTTGTTTTAAACTGAGAACTTCTCTCTCTTAGCCTCTGTCTTGATTTCTTGTTTTGGGGTGATATATGACAATCATTCTAGGACTTGCAAGTTTCTAGTGTTGAGTTCTTTTTCCTAGAAAGCATGCCTTCCTCTTTATGTCCTAATTTTGGTGAAGAACATATTTGAGTAGCTTTCTAAGAAAGTTTTATTAGGAAGTAAAAATTTAAGACCTCATGTCAGAAATGCTTTTTTTTTTTCAGTCTTCACACTTGATTGATAGTATATCTAGGTATATCAGGTTAGAATTTTGGAGGCATCATTCCATTGTCTTCTGCCTTCCGGTGTTATGTGGAAGCAATTTGCAGTAATGATTCCTGAGTTTTTGTATGCGAACTGTTTCCCAAAATTTATGATCTCTCTGTGGTTGGTATTCTCAATTTCACAAACGTGACTTGGTGTGGAACTTTTTTATTTGTTTTGCTGGAGAATTGATGGATCCTTTGCATCAAAATGCTTGTATTCTTCAGCTCTGGGGAACTTCCCTGTATTTGTTTGATAATTGCTTTCTCTATTCCATTTTTTTTGGAATTTCTTCTGATTGTATATTGCATTACTGTAGAGATTTCTAATTATCTATTTTTTTCTCCTTTCTGGTATTGTTTATACCTGTATGCTACTTTCTGAGAGATTTTCTCAATTTTTTTTGTGCTTTTTCTTTTGGCTTTTGTTTTGTTTTGAGACAGAGTTTTGCTTTGTTGCCCAGGCTGGAGTACAGTGGTGCAATTTTGGCTCACTGCAACCTGCCTCCCAGGCTCGAGTGATTTTCCTGCCTCAGCCTCCCAAGTAGCCTGGACTACAGATGTTGCACACCATGCCTACCTAATTTTTTGAATTTTTAGTAGAGACAGGGTTTTGCCATGTTGGCCAGGCTGGTCCTGAATTTCAGACCTCAAGTGATCCACCTGCATCAGCCTCCAAAAGTACTGGGACTACAGGTGTGAGTTACTGTGCCCCACCATGTCAATCAATTTTTTATTTTCTCTGTCATTCCAGTTCCAAGAATCTTTTTGTTGTTGTTCTTTGAATGTACTTAGACATATAGCATTATGTTCTTTCATAGGTAAAATGTCATAACAGTGAGGTTAATAGCAGTCTTTTTTTATACTTGCTCTTATTGTCTCATCCCTTCTAGTTCTTGGTATTTTTTTTTCACCCTTCTGTCATTGCTGGTGAGCAAATATTTAGCAAATGAGGCACTAAAAAGCTACTTGGAATAAGTGTATGTATAGGGTTCAGTATTGGCAGTGAGGTAGAATTGTTGGAGAGAAGCTGTTTTGTATCTTGCTTGGCTTCATTTTTAAGTGTTCCCAAAGAAGTATCTTTTAATACTCAGCCTTAGTGCCTCAGCTGGTGTTCAGAACATAGGCAGGGGCATGTCTCTTTCAATTTGCAGATTTTCACTTCAATAGTTGTTTTCTGCTGTAAGGCTAATTGAATTTTGAACTGTTGAGGTTCCTTTTCTTCAGAGACAAAATCTTTAGTCTTTTGAGGGTGGAGTGGTAAAGTGACAGCTACTTGGCTGCCTGGGATAAAGAGAGGCCGGGCCTCTAAGCTCTTTTTATATACCGTATACTAGTTTTCCTTAAGTTCAGCCAGGAGGTTTTTTTACAGTATCATTGGTCCCCAAAATCTGAGACTTTTTTAAGAGGGTCTGTCATTAGGTGTTTGTGAGGGATTACAAATGAATACAGTTCCCCATGCTTGATGGGACATGTACCCATTGTTCAATATGCTCTTTGGGTACAATGTGTGTGCCATACTGCAAAGTCTGATTAAATAGTCCTTATAAGATTATCCATACTTCAGATACTAAGTTTGGGACCATCACTTCAGACCAGCTGGCTATAAATTAAGAGGTTCCCAAGACTGCTTGTAATGTTTGGTAGTTTACTAGAAAGACTCACAACCCCACTGATGAAAGTGCTGTACTCATGGTTACAATTTTATTAAAGCAAACAGAAACAAATTTGAAGTTTGTAAAGGGTTCCAAATGTGAAGTTTTGTTTCCATTGTCCTCAGGGAGATGTGTTATTCTCCCAGTGTCAATATATGGCAATATACATGGTGTACTACCAGCTAGGGAAGCTCACTGGAGTATCTGTGTCTACAGTTTTTATTGGAGTTTCCTTACATAGGCATGATTGAATTATGGAGCAAGTGGCTGATTTCTATCTCCAGTCTTCTTCCTCTTCCCAGAGGTAGGTTGATACTATATAGCTCAAAGCTTCAACCTTTTTATCATACAGTTTGTCTTTCTGGAATGACCAACCCCCACCAGGAACCACCTTGTTAGCATAAACTATCAGGTACCATTTTAGGGGCCCAACATGTGTAACAAAGGCACTTATATTGCTGGGGAAGTTCCCAGGGTTTAGATGTTACTTTCCAGGAACAGAACAAAGGCCAGACCTCTCATTGAGCGGAGACCAAATTCCTTAAGTTTTGTGCTGCTTTGTTTCATGATAAGAAGTTAACACTACGGGGAACCTCTTTTTTCCACATTTCCTTTGGCTTTTATCTGTTTAAAATTTACTAGTCTTTTTATCTCTTATTTTCATTTAGGTTAGTGGCCTATTTTGAAATAATTGAATCTGCTCTTTAATTGAAGACATTTTCATAAAGGGTAATAAGGTCTTTTACCCTCTGCTTTAATCCAGTCTTAGGAAGAATGTCTGAATAGTGATTTACCCAAGGAGACACGTTACAGTATGTTTTGATGTGGTTTGATAGGCACACTTGCTTTCCATCTTATAAAGCATGGCATGTGGGCACCAGAAGTTTGATTAAAAGGAAGTAAAATCAGTGGAGCAATTAAACATTAACTAGGTGGGGGGCAATTATGCTAAAGTTATATAAATAGTTTTAGATTATGTATAAGTAATTATATTTTTCAGAGTAGTTGACAGGGCAAAAATTAGGTTGCTTATTCGTTTGAGACTTAATTTTGATTTGTTTTATTTTTAAAGGTTGTAATGGTTGTCACGATTCTAGCCTTCATTCAATTTCTTGCTTGAAGGTTATTATATGATGTAGCATTAACTAAATTTTATCTTCTTAATGGTAATACTTATAGACCATAGAAAATTTGGATTGGCTTCAGATTATATAGTAAAATGCCTTTTACTGTCTTTGGTTTGTTAATGGATGTCTTTGTAGGAAGAACTAAATTTAGTTAAGATTATCTTTGATATAAATATATGCTTCTGCTTACTTACTAAAGCAATAGTTGGTAAGTTTGTTGATAACCAGCTTCTTAAAAATATAATAGCACTTGTCAAAGTGGGATGTTTCATTTTAAATCAGCCTTGTTTTAAAATATATTGAACAGGTTGAGTATCCCTTATCAGAACTGCTTGGGACCAGAAGAGTTTCAGATTTTGGAATACTTACATTATAACTATCAGTTGAGCATTGAAAATCTGAAATATCCTTTGAGTGTTATGCTGGTGCTTCACAGGTTATAGGTTTTGAAACAATTTGTATTTTGTATTTTCAGATTTGGGATACTCAGCCTATACCTATTAAATGCTTCTGTGGTGATGAGGGGAAAAAATTGTTAAATGTATTAGAGGACAATATACTTTAATATTCCTACACATGTAACCTAAACGTTTGTACAAATACAACAATATCCAGTATAGTTGAAGATTACCTGAAAGAGAATTTTTAAAAAGGTTTAACAAATATTACTTAGTTATTATGTCTATAGCGAACCTGTAACACAAGACTTAGGTGTAACTCCAAAAATAAGATGGGACAATAGACAAGAACTTAAAAAAGTTGACTGTTGTTCGTAGTACATAACTTCAATATAAATTAAGCATTTGGTTCAGTTATTCTGCATAGAGAGCACAAATATCAATTCATAAAGTCAAATCTAAAAGACTTCTAGAAATAATGTCCATGTCTTGCCTCCAAATGATATCAAAACAAAACTACAGCTTGGACAGGATCAAAAGAGTTATTAAAGAAAACCTACAATGCAACGATATCATTCTAACTGAAGAGAAAAAATACCATCACTTAAGAATTTCAAAAATCTGCTGGGCATGGTGGCTCACGGCACTTGGGAGGTGAAGGCGGGCAGATCACCTGAGGTCAGGAGTTTGAGACCAGCCTGCCAACCTGGTGAAACCTCATCTCTACTAAAAATACAAAAATTAACCAGGTGTGGTCGTGCATGCCTTTAATCCCAGCTACTCTGGAAGCTGAGACAGGAGAATCGCTTAAACCTGGGAGGCAGAGGTTGCAGTGAGCCGAGATTGTGCCATGGTGCAAAAAAAAAAAGAATTTCAGAAATCTTAACTCTTTAGGTTTACTAAACAATTTGAGTTTCTACATTCTTTGAATTCAAATTTAGAAACGAACTAAACTTTTTCTTCCTCTTTCTTCCTCTCTTTACTCCTTTTTTTCTTTCTTTCCTTCTCTCCTTTAAAAAAAAAAAGAAAAGAAACTAGAACTAATCTAATTTAACCTACTAATGTAAACTTTACTTTAGGAAAAAGATGTTTCAGATTACTGCACATCTGTTAAGTTTATTTAAGATCTGTTTTATTCAGAACACTGTCCTAGACCTTACTAGAAAACAAGATGTTCAAATGGTAGTTCTGTTTTTAGTTCTTCAAATAGTCTCCAAACTGCTTTCTGCTGGGGCTGAACTAATTTATAATTTATATTTTCACCAACAGCATATAAGGATTACCTCTGCAGCCTCAACAATACTGTTGTTTTTTAACTTTTTTTTTTTTTTTTTTTTTGAGATGGAGTCTCACTGTCACCCAAGCTGGAGTGAAGTGGTGTGATCTTGGCTCACTGCAACCTCGGCTCCCTGGATTCAAGTGATTCTTCTTCCTCAGACTCCTGAGTAGCTGGGATTATAGTGCCTGCCACCACACCTGGCTAGTTGTATTTTTGGTAGAGATGGGGTTTTGCCCAGTTGGCCAGTCTGGTCTCGAACTCCTGACCTCAGGTGATCCACCCGCCTCGGTCTCCCAAAGTACTAGGATTACAGGTTCGAGCCACCTAGCCTGGCCTATTTTCTATTTTTTGACCTTTTAATAATAGCAGCCATTCTGATTGGTGTGAGATGGTATCACATTGTGTTTTTGAATTGCAGTCTCTCTGATGATTAGTAACATCGAACATTTTTTTCATGTTTGTTGGTCTCCTGCATGTCTTTTGAGAACTTTTTGATTCTTTTTTAATTTAAGTTCTTTACAGATTGTTTTGTTGGATGCATACTTTACACATGTTTTCTCCCATTCTGTAGGTTGTCGATTTATTATTTTGATAGTTTCTTTTGCTGTGCAGAAGGACATTAGTTTAATTAGGTCCCACTTGTCAATCTTTTATTTTGTTGCATTTGCTTTTGAGATATTATTAGTTGTAAAGGCTTTGCTGGTTTCTTACCTCACTTAAAGCTTTGGCTTTTACAGTGGCTTTGTAAAGTTTTTCTTCACCATCCCCATATTGCTGCCTCTCTGCTCTCACCTCCTTGTTCTCATCTCATATCCCCCTCACTCACTGTGCAAATAGTGGCCTTCTTGCATTCATCTAAGACCAGTCATGTCTTTTCTCAGGGCCTTTGTTCTTAGTTTCTCTACAAAATGTTTTGCTTCTCTTGTCATTTAGGTTTTTGCTTTAACACACCTCAGTGAAATCTCTTTTCTTTTAACCCTTTCACACAAATTGTCCATGTCTCCCTTCTCTGCTTTATTTTTTTTTTCTACATAGCATTTTTAGTTTTGTAGCACACTAAATATTTACTTATTTGTCTCTCTTTGTCTAGAATGTAGGCTCCATTAGGGATGGATTTTTTTGTTTTTATTTGTCTTGCTTGTTTATTGCTATACCTTCAGTACCTAGAATGATGCTTGGTGCATATTTAAGTGCTGAAAAAATATTTCTTGAATGAGTAAATTATTATTGCTACTGTGAAGATGAAAGGGAAATAGTCTCTGCTTCTCACAAATGTATAGCCTTGATTGGACAGTTCTTCTGAGGTAAAATGAATTTGTAAAGTGTTTAGCATGGCATGTTAGACACAGAAGTACTCATTAATTGGTAGCTGTTACTGAAGAATAAGAAATAAAAGGATAAGACATGTTAGATGGAAATGGTCTGAATAAAAGAGAATTCCATTCACATTTTAAGGAGTAGGGTAGATACTGTTTAGGGGCATACTGGAAAAGTAAGGTTGCAACCATGTAGCTGAGGCCAAGGCATTCAGATTTTGTTCTGTGAGTAATTGCATTTTTACATGTTCTTAAGGCAGAGGTGCTTTGATGAAAGTGGTAGATTTGGAAGGTGAAACCAACAGAAGTCCTTGAGGTTTCCTGGGATATCTGGATATCCAACAGAAGATCTGGATATCTTCTGATGTCGGCTTAACCAGACATGCTTAATAAAGCATTTTGATAATTTATCATACCTAGTAAAACATTTGCAAAATTATAAACTATGCTCAATTACTTTCTCTAATTGTGTAGTAGCATGAAATTGCTATTTGACCACAGTTGTATGTTTTGAACTATTTATGTAATTGCAAGCTTTATTAGACTTTTTTATTTAAAACTAAGATTTTTGATTTAAAATTAAGATGTTTATTCTGGTAACTAACTTGCTAAATATCCTAATATAGGGCAAAGTATGTTTAGTCCAGCAAGTATCGGTCAGCCACGAAAGACGACATTATCTCCTGCCCAATTGGATCCTTTTTATACTCAAGGAGATTCTTTGACTTCCGAAGATCACCTCGATGACTCTTGGGTGACTGTGTTTGGGTAAGGTTTTTGGATCATTTACCTTTTTAAAAACCCCACTCTAACTTTTTATAATGAATATAATCAAACATGCAGAAAAATGGAAAGAATTGCACAGCAAACACCCATATTACTACCACCTAGATAATATGGTTAACAGTTTGCTACATTTGCTTTATCTATCATTTGTCTATCAATTTATTCTTTTTGTTGGTACATTTCATAAGTTGTAGGCATTAATACGTATTATTCTCACACTTTAGCATGCATATCATTAACTAGAGTTTGATATTGGTTTGTAGTTTTTTAAATCTCTTGTCTGTTTATTTCTTCCCAAATTATTTTCTGTTAAGCATATTTGCTGGATGGAACAGGGTTGTCCTTTAGACTTAGGGAACTCCTTCCCCTTTTTCTAGTGACTAGTTCTCTACTTCTAGTGGACTTCAGTTTTGAACTAACAGATTGAACATTTACACACACACACACGTACACATACATACACTGTCACAGAGTTGATACTTTCTAGTCACAAAATATTGACTATTAATAGAAACAGAATATGTCAGTCCTAGTTACATTTTTGAATAGATTTTAGGTCCAAAATACTTGAAAATACCTTTAAAAAAATGTTTTTATTTCCATAGATTTTGGGGAAGAGGTGCTTTTTGTTCCATGAGTAAGTTCTTCACATGATTTGTGAGATTTTGGTGCACCCATCTCCTGAGCAGTATACACTGAACCCAATTTGTAGTCCACCTAGGCCTCCCAAAGTGCTGGGATTACAGGCATGAGCCACCATGCCAGGCCAAATTTTCTGAACTTTTATGCTCTGTTTCCCTTTTAAAATAGAATACTTTTAACAGCACCCAAGTCACCTTTTGAATGCTTTGCTGCTTAGAAATTTTTTCCTTCAGATACCCTAAATTATCTCTCTCAAGTTAAAAGTTCCACAAATATCTAGGCAGGGGCAAAATGCCACCAGTCTCTTTAAAACATAACAAGAGTCACCTTTGCTCTAGTTCCCAACAAGTTCGTCATTTTCATCTGAGACTACCTCAGCTTGGACCTTATTGTTTATATTACTATCAGCAGTTTTGTGAAAGCCATTCAACAAGTCTCTAGGAGGTTCCCAACTTTTCGCATTTTCCTGTCTTCTTCTGAGCCCTTCAAACTGTTCCAGCCTTTCCCTGTTACCCAGTTCCATAGTCAGTTCCACATTTTTGGGTATCTTTTCAGCAATGCACTGCTCTACTGGTACTAATTTACTCTGTTAGCCCATTTTCATGCTGCTGATAAAGATATACCCAAGACTGGGAAGAAAAAGAGGTTTAATTGGACTTACGGTTTCACATGACTGGGAGGCCTCAGAATCATGGCAGGAGGCGAAAGGTACTTCTTACATGGCAAAGTCAAGAGAAAACGAGGAAGAAGCAAAAGCAGAAGCCCTTGATTAACCCGTCAGATCTCGTGAGACTCACTCACTATCAGAATAGTGTGGGAAAGACTGGCCCCATGATTTAATTACTTCCCCCTGGGTCCCTCCCACAACACGTGGGAATTCTGGGAGGTACAGTTAAAGTTGAGATTTTGGGCGGGGCAGGGTCACAGCCAAACTGAATCACATGCTGATACTGTAATGTTTCTATTTACTATATATTTTTGGGGATTAAAAAACATAAAAATAACACGTGAGCTCCTTGCAGGAAGAAAGGTGCACAATAAATGTTTAGTGGATTTTATGTATTCAATTTATTTAAAATTAAAAAATTTAAAAGATATGTAAGAAAGTACAATGAAGTCTTCCCTTTTCCTTTATTTATTATTATTATTTTTATTTATGTTTTTTTGAGACAGAATCTTGCTCTGTCACCTAGGCTAGAGTGCCAATGGCATGGGCTCGGCTCACTACAACCTTTGCTTCCTGGGTTCAAGCAGTTCTCTTGTCTCAGCCTCCTGAGTAGCTAGGATTACAGACGTGCGCCACCAAGCCCGGCTAATTTTTGTATTTTTAGTAGAGATGGGGTTTCTCCATGTTGGTCAGGCTGGTCTTGAACTCCTGACCTTGTGATCCGCCTGCCTTGGCCTCCCGAACTGCTGGGATTATAAGCATGAGCCACTGTGCCCGGCCCTCTTTTACTTTTGTCCCTAGCTAGTTTTCTTCCTCTTTAAGGCAATGATTGCCACCTGTTTTTTTGTGTATGTTTCCAGAGAGATTTTATGTGTTATTGATTCTGTTAGGTAAAAAGCAGGATCATTGCATTCTGTTGTTCTCTAGAAAGCCTATACTCAGTCCTATATCAGTAGCAATTGGGCTGGCATGTTTTTTTTTTTTTCTTTGAGACAGTCTGTTACATAGGCTGGAGTGTAGTAGCATGATCATAGCTCACTGAAGCCTCCATTTCCTGGCCTCAGGCAATCCTTCTGGCTTAGTCTCATGAATAGTTGGGAAAAGAGGCATGAGCCAGTTTGGATGCATGTTTTTGAAAATAGATATCCACTCTTAAATCTGTTTTTCAGGCTCATAGTAGTGGTTTAACTTTTAAGATTTTCAGTAATTAGGTAAATTACTTGAAGCACTCCTAGTCTTCTTTCACATTTCAGACATTAACTTTCCCAGCTATTTATTTTTTACTTTTATGTTTTAATAACCCTCTATGACTTTAATTTTAAGAACTGAGGCATTCTCCTTTAAGGGATAAAGTATGCTATTTTGATCATTTATGGGGAAGTACCTCTAAAAGATACATTATATATGTTCTTTCTTTGGCAATTTAACTTTTTCCTACTGACTTAGGGTTATGAAATATTCATTGTTTTGGGTGATTCTACTATAGAGTATTGGGATATAAGTTTCTACTTAAAGTGGTCCAAGAGTTTTAGAATTATGTTTTATTTTTTCAGCACTTCCCTCACTGGCAGCCATTCTTTCTTATTTTCATTTTTGTTTTATTTCTCCCCTGTAGGCACCCAACCTATTTGTTTTTCTTTGTGATTAGAAATTTCATGTCCAGATTTTATGCAAATGAATTTTCAGTTCTGATTACAGTGAATATTTTATTCACATAGATTTTATTTTGTTTAATGAGACGAGGTCTTACTCTGTCACTCAGGCTGGAGTGATCTCAGCTCACTGCAACATCCACCTCCTAGGTTCAAGTGATTCCTCTGGCTCAGCCTCCTGAGTAACTGGGACAACAGGTGCCCACTGCCATGCCCTGCAAATTTTTTGTATTTTTAGCAGAGGTGGGGTTTCACCAGGTTGGCCAGGCTAGTCTTGAACTCGTGACCTCAAGTGATCTGCCCAACCCGGCCTCCCAAAGTGCTGGGATTACAGATGTGAGCTGTCGCGCCTGGCCTCACATAGATTTTAACGTGTTTAGTTTCTCATTTATTTTTGAGACTCAGGTTTTTTTTTTTCTTCAGGGTTCTAATTCAGTCTTCAGATAACTGAAGTTCGAGATTAGAGAACCTCCAGATAGCCATGTCTATGCTATTGGTAGTGGTTGTTTTCAAGTTGAAAATAGCTTTATTAGAACTATAAAAGAATAATGTGTGATTGTAAAATATTTAAACCCTACAGAACTTTATAAAGAAGAAAGTAAAAATTACTTAGAATTTTTTCATGCAGAGATATGGCTAATTAAATTTTGGTAACCATCCTTTTAAGGGATTCTATATCATAGATATTGATGCTGAATTTTATTTTTGTTTTAAGGCTAAATTTCAGTATTTTTAAGTAATGCTCAATGTATAGTGATTTGTTTATAATTTAAAATTCCTTTTTTTTTATTTTTGAGATGGAGCCTTGCTCTGTCGCCCAGGCTGGAGTGCAGTGGCGCCATCTCGGCCGCCTCCTGGGTTTAAGCAGTTCTCCTGCCTCAGCCTCCTGAGTAGCTGGGATTACAGGCACGAGCCTAGCTAATTTTTGTATTTTTAGTAGAGACGGGGGTTTTTCTGTGTTGGTCAGGCTGGTCTTAAACTCCTGACCTCGTAATCTGCCCACCTCAGCCTCCCAAAGTGCTGGGATTACAGGCATGAGCCACTGTGCCTTGCCAAAAATTCTTTATCTTTTCATAACCCTAGTATACCTAAATATATTGCATATAAACATACACATATTGAAATAAATTATATATAAAACAGCAACTTTATAGCTTTTTTCTAAGACCTGGATAATGGCAATGAGAGTAGCATTTTTAGAGACTTTAGAGGTAGAATCTGAGGATGGAGAAGGATGGCTTAATCAAGACTGACTTTAAGGTGTTTGCTTTTGAGTGACTGACTGACTGGTCATTCACAGAATTAGCACCTATCGGGGTAAACAGGATGATCAGGGCTCTTTTGTTAATGTTCTACACAGTTGGGGGAATTTCTCTTGAAACATTATTTTGTATTAATTTGCATTCAGGATAGTAGAAGCTGACTGTTTTGTTTGGAAAACTCTTTTCTATAGGTTTCCTCAAGCATCTGCTTCCTACATATTGTTACAGTTTGCACAGTATGGGAATATCTTAAAACATGTGGTAAGGCTTAATTTTTTTCAGTTCAAAGTCTTGACTAAGTTGTGAATTGAGAGAAACTTTGATTCTGAATTTTGTGGGTTTTTTTTAACTTAGTTTTTAAAAAATGTTTTGTATAATATGTCCTTTTGAAGTCTGGAAGGCTAGAAGTTGCATAGTTTTTGATAAAAAGAGATAAAGTGAGAAGATATGGAGAAGAGAGTTTGAAAATCTACCTCCTCTCACCCCTTTTCTTACATAGTTTACAGTCTTAAAAAAGATAAATTATACCAAATATTATATACTGTTTTCCAGTTTGAGCTTCTTTTATTGGGGATAAAGGAAGTGGGAGGAGGTTCCTGAACTTTTAGAGTATTTAGAGCTTTATAGCTCTAACATTTAAAAAACTACCTTGTGCTACAAGTTATAAGTAACAAATCCTTTTTTGTTACTAGAGATTGATTTAATTAACTCCTATACAAAATCAAATTGAGTAGTTTTAAATAATTTTATGGCAAGTGTTGCTGTGATCTCTTTATAAGAAACATTTTGAGAAGCATTTTACTTTCAGAGAATGTGTACATATTTATTGTAGAGAATTGAGATATTGTTGAAGCTGTTTTAAATGCAACTTTTGTTGAACTTTACAACTTTTTGTAAGGCATCAAATATGAAATGGAAGTAAATTTGTCTTCACATTTCTATTTTCTAGTACAATTCATTAGATGTAGGTTTTATATATTTTCTATTTTTAGAGACAGTTTCATTCTTTGCAGATGTCTAACACAGGAAATTGGATGCATATTCGTTATCAGTCTAAACTGCAGGCTCGGAAAGCCTTAAGCAAAGATGGAAGGATTTTTGGAGAATCCATCATGATTGGTGTGAAACCATGTATTGACAAAGTAAGTTATTGGTGATGTAAGGAAAGTAGCTTAATCTATATGAAGAGCACAAGACCAAGCATTGAAATTGGTGGTGATTGTCACTTGGTTTCACTGTATCTCTTTATCTTAGTTTGTAAAATGTGATGATATTTACAGTACTCTTCGTGGTAAGCCAAAGGTATTTAATCATAGACTTTAGAATTTAAAGATAATCCATCCTCACCTCTTCATTTTTCACTTAAAGGAAAGAAAGCAAGAGGGCTTAAGTAACTTGTCCAGAGTTGTTAAAGGTGAGGCCTAGATTTTAGGTCTCTTGACTGCTAATCCATTCTCTTGTGCAAAGTGATACCAGATTCTTTTAAGTACTTAAACGGGATGGTGCTATTTCAGAATGAATTAGTTCTTGTGAATGTTAACTTTTAAATTCCAAAGGTTTTTGCTTCAAAATATTTCTATTTCAAATATTTTTAAATTATTCTGTATATACTCATTAAATAGTACAGAGTACAATTTAAACTTTTCTTTGTGGCTTGTTAAATCATCGTGAACATTCTTAAGTCTATGTGAACTTGTTCTACATACCAGGCATTGTGCTTGGTGCTAGTATACACACATTAATGAACAAAGCAAGACGTTCCTATTCTTAGAATCTGTTATAGCTGTGTAGTTATATAGTTATCATACTGTGCTGTAACAAATGTTTGCAGAGGACAGAAGAGTATTTGGTATTACTGAGCACTAAATAGCTTTGGATTTTGATTCTTTCCAATCCACATTTCCCTGAGATTTTTTTTGTCCTTGCTGATTTTTCATAGTGTTTCAGGAAATTCTTGTTTCTGTGGTCTGTAGTTATATTGAGATTGTTTGAGGTCACTGAAGTGAGATTTCTGGCTGAGCATTCAGTCTCAAATGCTACCTAATAAGCATATATTTTCTCAAGCCTAAAATTATTTGAAAGTTTAATTAGATCAAATAAAGTATTTGATCTTTATCTTTTAATTAAATTTTCTTTCCAAGCAGGATGTAATACTGGATGATATGTATTATGTTTATAAACAAAGGAGTTGTTTCTTTGTTTCTCCAGAGTGTTATGGAAAGCAATGACAGATGTGCTTTATCATCACCATCTTTAACCTTTACACCACCAATCAAAACTCTAGGTACACCAACACAACCTGGAAGTACTCCTAGGATTTCTACCATGAGACCTCTTGCTACAGCATACAAAGCTTCTACTAGTGATTATCAGGTATTTTAAGGATTGGATTTAAAAAGGTGTACTTTAACGGTTGAGTGCATAGCATTCTTAACTTTTTCATTGTATTGATTTGTGTGCCCTTTAATGTTTCCTGATGAGGCCATTACCTTGATGAAACCTTCATACTTTAAAAATGTTCTGTTTTAAAGTTAGCATCTTGGCTAGTCGGAAGTTTATCATGAATTAAAAATTATTTGCCATTCCTTAAAATTTTTAGAGAGTTGTTTTAACTTTTTCTAAGTTATAGTTGCATACATACAAAATATATACTGTGTACATCTTTGACATGAGGCCACATTAAAACTATTAAATTGATGACCAAATCGATGGTATCCAAAGTGCAGAATCTTAGGTTGGAGTATCTTTGGTTATTGAAATGAAGACATTGACCAACTCCCATTTAGACAGAAAAAATTTCTCATTTCAAAAAAGCTTAACTATGTCTTCGAAGAATCATAGATTTATTATAACCTCATTCAGTTTATTATTGTCTCCTACTGATTAGCCAAGGGTTCTGAACTTAACCAGCTGCAGAAATAGGTCCTGAAAACACGGTACATGAAACACTTGTGCTTTAGTAGGGCAGATAGTGGTAGTTCAGTTTTTTGACTTCCTCTGAAATTTAGAGATTATTCTAGAACTGTTTTTTTCCTTTAGTTTCTATTACTGTTATTTTAAATTCTCCAACTTTTTTTTTTTTTTTTTTGCAGCTGTTGTGTGTGTGTGTGTGTGTGTGTGTGTGTGTGTGTTTTGAGATGGAGTTTCACTCTTGTTGCCGAGGCTGGAGTGCAATGGCACAATCTCAGCTCACCGAAACCTCCATCTCCTAGGTTCAAGCGATTCTCCTGTCTCAGCCTCCTGAGTAGCTGGGATTACAGGCATCCGCCACCACCCCTGGCTAATTTTGTATTTTGTATTAGAGATGGGGTTTCTCCATGTTGGCCAGGCTGGTCTCAAACTCCCGATCTCAGGTGATCTGCCCACCTCGGCCTCCCAAAGTGCTGGGATTACAGGTGTGAGCCTACTCGCGTGACTGCTTTTGTGTTATTTATTCAATTTTTTTTTTTTTTTTTTTTGAGGCAGAGTCTCACCCTATTGCCCAGTCTAGAGTGCAGTGGTGTGATCCCAGCTCACTGCAACCTCTGCCTACTGGGTTCAGGCAATTCTCCTGCCTCAGTTTCCTGAGTAGATTACAGGCACATGCCACCACTGCCCAGCTAACTTTTTGTATTTTTAGTAGAGATGGGGCCATGTTGGCCAGACTGGTCTTGAACTTCTGACCTTGAGTGATCCACCCACCTTGCCTCCCAAAGTGCTGGTATTGCAGGCATGAGCCACCACACCCAGCTATTCAGTTTTCTGATTTAAGAAACAGATGTTATTTGCTTTGCCAAAGGTATAAAATTTTGTTATTCTTAAAAGCATAGGATATTCTAAGTCCATATTTTAATTAAAAAAATATACAATTCAGTGCTATAAATGCATTTTGATGTTTCTCTTTTAAATGAGCAATTAACTCTAGAATTGACTATGACACTGAAGAAACAATAACCTAACAGTTTTTTTGTGTGTGTGTGTGTTTTTTTTTTTAATAGGTTATTTCTGACAGACAAACACCAAAAAAAGATGAAAGTCTTGTATCCAAAGCAATGGAGTACATGTTTGGCTGGTAGTAGAAGATCAAGGAGGAGGTTGCTACATTAAAACAGTTAGCCGAGTGCTGCTGGTTCCTTCGGTTAGTTATATAACCATTCCTGCAGTATTGGATACTATCTCATGCTTCTTTTAGAAAGAAGCCTTTTTCATTAAGGATACAGCCTATTTGTAGCTCGCACTTTAAAAGATGCTTGAGATACATTTTAAAGAAAACTAAAAGTCCCCGTAAATAGGATTTTATGCTTTCTGTAACAGTGCATGCTTCAGCACAGAAAACTCAGCACTGATTATTGTTAATTAAATAACTGAAATTGTGGTGAGACTTCATTGTCTTTGTGAAAAGATGAGGGTGAATTTCATGAAGGGGAACCATAGTTATTTCTACCAAGGCACAAAGATTATAATTAGGAATTTGAATTATGGTATTTTAATTTAGATAGTATTTAATATTTTAATTATCCTTGTTTGTATATATCTTGTCACAGAGTGTCCTCTTTGTGTATTCTAAAACCAACATTCTTTTAAAAAACCTACAGCTAAAGTTTCTTAATAATAAACATTGTCAATGATATGTGTATTAGTCTGTTTGCATTGCCGTAAAGGAATACCTGAGGCTGGGTAATTTACTTAAAAACAAAAAAAGAGATTTATTTGGCTCAGAGTTTATTTGGCTTATAGATGTAGAAGAAGCATGACACCAGCATCTGCTTCCAGTGAGGGCTTCACGGAGCTTTTACTTGCGGAGGAAAGTGAAGAAAGGCCAGCATATCACATGGTGAAGGAGAGGAAGAGAGCAGGAAGAAGGAGGTTCTAGACTCTTTTAAGTAACCAGATCTCATATGAACTCATTACTGCAGGGAGGGCACCAAGCCATTCACGAGGAATCTGGCCCCATGATCTAAAGACCTCCCACTAGTCCCTACTTCCAACATTGGGGATCATATTTCAATGTGAGAGTTGGAGGGGACAAATATCTGAATGATATCAATATGTATTGAACATTTTTGAAAGGGTGATTTATTATAAAAAGCTTTAAGTGTTCATTGAAAGAAAAACTATGTTATGAACTGTTATTTACCTGTAACCCAACTTTAATTACCATGAAATTTTGCCATACTTGTTTCTTTTCCTTTTTTAATTTTGTTTAAAGCACATCCCAGATAAGATGTCATTTTACTGTAAATACTTGAGGATATATCAGAAAAGAATATTTCTACATGGAATTACAATGTCAGTATCCCACTCCCACTGGACAGATTTAATATCTTTTTTTTTTGAGACAGTGTCTTGCTCTGTCAACCAGATTGGAGTGCAGTAGTGTGATCTTGGCTCACTGCAGCCTCTACGTCCTGTGTTCAAGTGATTCTTATGCCTCAGATTCCTGAGTAGCTGGGACTACAGGCATGTGCCATCATGCCTGACTAATTTTTGTATTTTTAGTAGAGACGGGTTTTCACCATGTTCGCCAGGTTGGTGTTGAACTCCTGACCTCAAGTAATCTTCCACCACGGCTTCCCAAAGTGCTGAAAAGTAATACTGAGGAATGTACTGGCATGAATGAAAATTCATTTATAAAGTATTTTTTCATCTGAAAACTTTCATGTTGAAGTCTTTGTTTCCAATTTAGGATTACATTTTATATCCTATTTCGTTATGTGCAGAACTCAATTATTCAAGGTAGAACTGGCTACTAAATTCCATGTTAAAAGTCCTGCATTTGTATTTGAATTAAAACACTTTTTATTAAAAGGGTTGTTGTTTATTGGAGGGGATGTTTTATTTGCATAGGCCTTCATGGAGTGTGAAGTTTGCTTTTGGCCCAAAAATATTTGTTTACTATATTTTGTTTTGTTATTTCTCCCAGTATCATATATATCTTACCCATCTTTGTATCTGTCATTTATTTAAAGAGATCCAGGAGAATTTCAGAAAGCAAGCCATCTTAGTTTTGAACACTATATAAAAACAACAAAAGTGAGATATCTGGGATGTTCGGAAAGTTACCCTGAACCAAGCCTCCTTTTAAGAGCTCAGAGAAGCTGACTTCAAACAAAAATAAATAACATGAAACTATAGTCATGCAAGATTGTTAAAAAAAGGACTAGAAGGAAAAAAATAGCATACCCGTAGACATTGAAAGCACACCAGAAAAGCATGCTTATAAAATGGATAAAAGCTATAGAGTATTCCTTAAAATTAAATTTAAGATGTTTAGAAAATGATACAAGACATGAAAGAACAACAAAAATAAAACTGAAGAACTTGGGAAAATATTAGTAATAGAGGAAAAAATCACTCAATTTTTTTTTTTGAACAGGAGTGAAAGTTTATTTAAAAGCTTGAGAACAGGACAAAAAGGAAGTAAAGTACACTTGGAAGAGTGCCAAGTGGAGGACTTGAGAGATCAGTGCCAGAAATTAAGGCTAGAATAAACAACAGCTGATGAACAACAGATAATGCCCTAAGAGAAATGAAAGATAAAAATGGAGGACTTTTAGAAATCAGAAAGAAAAAAGAAAAAGGATTAGTAGGGATACAACAAGTTTTAGAGACAGAAAAGAAAAAATGCAATATACAGAAAAAAATCAGTGACTACTTTGCTGGAAAAAATTTGGAACTACACATTGGAAGAGTAACCTGCCTACCCAAGATTATTATACTGGAAAAGCCAATAGCAATATACAAACTTTGGATTTGACTAGACAGAAACAGCAAGTGACTTATAAGAGCAAGAGTTAAAAGAGCAGCACTATGTCAGGAGGAAAAGCCTTTAAGATACCTGTGGAAAGAAAATGTTAGTAAAAGATTTTGTATCTACCCAAACTGGTTAAGTATAAAAGTAACTCCTCAGACATTATCAGTGTGCAAGAATTCAGGGAATGGGGTTGTGTCCCTTGAGTGTGTCCTGAGGAATGGACTAGAAAATGCACCTCCAGCAAGCTAAATGCCTAGAAAGATGACATAAGGTCTAGTGAGCATTTCATTTTGTTACATAATGAGCAAAGTGCTGACCAGGTTTATTGCTTAAAGCTCAGGCCAGAAGGTAGCTTTTCCCTTTCACTCTCTTTCAGGTCTACTCACACTAATAGGGCAGGAGTCAGTCTTTGGTTTACAGTAAAATACCAAGCTGAGTTATCTGTGAACCAAACCTGAGGGTCTTTCCTCCTCTGTCACCTGATAGTAGTGGTGAACCCCAATGAAGCCATGAACCGAGAGTGAGGTGCTGGTGTCTTGGAGGTAAGTTACCTGGGGCACATTTTCATGAAAGTTGGAGCCTCAGGAACTTCGTGGGCACCATCCTGAATGTACCGTGAGTTATTACTATGCTGGTCTAGTCTTAGGGTTTGTTGGATCTGACAGTACCCAGCTTGTGATGGATAGCTCTGGTCACAGTTGAAGTGCTCTGATGTGAGGAGCTACTCTTTAAATAGTGACTAGTTAACTGCTTCAGAAAAAATGACCTAGCTCCAGAAACCTAAAGGTCTGTGTTAGGACTTAGATAATCAGGGGTTGCCAGAGACTCTATGTAGCATATTTGTCTACCAGGAATGTCTCTGGCATCATGGGATTTGCCATGTTACATGACCTAAATGTTGAGTTATTTGTACTATATGCCTGAACTTGCTCCAGAACTCCCTCACTCGGCCTCACTGAAATCTAAGCCACGTAAGAAATGGGTCAGAGGGGTTTTCTTGTGTATAATTTGTGTTTCTAAAATCCAGAAGCCTGTGAAGTGCTGTATCTCTTTTTAATCATAGGAGGATCAAGATGAAATAATTTATCCTTTAGTGAGGGGTGGTCCTAACATGCTGCATACCAATGGAGCCCTCATAACTTAACTAGTGTGGTTATCCTCTGCATTTTCTTGTGGTACAATACTTATTACATAAAATTTACCATCTTAACCACACCTCCCCCCTTCTTTTGAGACAGGGTCTCTCATCCAGGCTGGAGTGCTGTGGCGTGATAACAGCTTGCTGCAGCCTCAATCTCCTGGGCTAAAGAGATCCTCCTACCTCAGCCTCCCAAGTAGCTGGGACTACAGACGTATACAAACATGCCTGGCTAATTTGTATTTTTTAGTAGAGACAGAGTTTGCCATGTTTCACAGGCTACTCTTGAACTCCTGGGCTCAAGCGATCTGCCTGCCTTGACTTCCCAAAGTGCTGGGATTACTGGTGAGAGCCACTGTGCTGATCTGATCTTAATTTTTAAGAGATGTTCACTGATATTAAATACATTCGTAATATGCAACCATCACAACTATCCATTGCCGTAATTCATTTACTATTGCAAAAATGAAACTCTATCCATTAAATAATATCCGACCCTTCTCCAAGGTCCTGGCAACCACTATTCTTTCTAGCTCCACAGTTTTGACTATGCTTCCTCATATACATGGAATCTTGCAGTATTGGTATTTTTGTGACTTGCTTATTTTATTTAACATGATTTCTTCAAGATTCATATATGTTATAACATATCAGAATTTCCTTAAGGCTGAATAACATTCTCATGTGTATATTACCACATTTGATTATTCATTTTTTGATTTGTGGTAGGGTACACAGTAACTAGAACAGAGGGTAAGAACACAGAATACATTAATATCTTGTCTAAGGTCACATAGATATTACAGCAATAGGACAAAAACTTTTTAAGAAAGCAGTTTTGTGGTACTGTGACGTTTTGAGATTTAGGTGTTTTTAGTTTCTATTTTAGGCCCAGGAGTACATATGCAATGTTGTTAAATATATTAATTGTGTGTTACAGGGATTTAGTGTACAGATTATTTTGTCACTCATGTAATAAACATAGTATATGATAGTTAGTTTTTCAGTCTTCTCCCTTCTCCCACCCTCCAACTTCTGTTGCTTCCTTCCTTGTGTTTATTTGTACTCAAATATTTAGCTTCCACATGGAATACACACAGAATGAGAATATGCAGTATCTGGTTTTCTGTTCCTGTGTTAGATTGCTTAGTATAATGGCCTGCCTCTCCATCCATGTTGCTACTCCTCTGGAGTAGCTGGGATTACAGGTATGCACCACCACACCCGGCTATTGTTTTTTAGTAGAGACAGGGTTTCCTCCATGTTGGTCAGGCTGGTCTCGAACTCCTGACCTCAGGTTGGTCTGCCCGCCTTGGCCTACCAAAGTGCTGGGATTACAGGTGTGAGCCATCGTGCCTGGTGGTTATTTGATTTTTAAACCACTTAAATTTAGGTGAACTGGAGAAATATTTTACAGGAATCTCCAGGGTTCCAATCACAGCTCCTTAATTGATTACTGATTAAAGAATATTTAAAAAGATTGTATTTTAAAAAGGACATAAAGCCAAATAAAAGATTTCTTTTTGGCCATATAAAAAAGTTTACTTAAAACTTTACAACATGCAAAGGATGATCTCAATGTAAATCACTGGACACATTTGTTAATTGTTAGTATTTAAATAATATCAGAGTGCTGAATTCTTTATTTTGTTTGTGCTAGCACTTACTGTCTAGGCTGAGGCATAGGGACATTCTTGGGACAAAAAAGCGTCTCTGACTCAGGACACATGCGTCCTTCAGCTCCAAGATCTCCGATTTCTGCAAACTGGGAGAAACCTCAGGGCACTATGTACTGGGGTAGGAGAAAAGACACAGGGAAGGGACTCCAAACTTTTTTTTTTTTTTTTTGAGATGGAGTATCACGCTGTCACTTAGGCTGGAGTGCAGTGTTATGATCTTGTCTCACTGCAGCCTCTGCCTCCCGAGTTCCAGTGATACTCCTACCTAAGCCTTCCAGGTAGCTGGGATTACAGGCATGTACCACTACACCCGGCTATTTTTTTTTTTTTTTTTTTTTTGAGACGGAGTTTCACTGTTGTTACCGAGACTGGAGTGCAATGGGACGATCTCGGCTCACCACAACCTCTGCCTTCTGGGTTTAAGCAATTCTGCCTCAGCCTCCTGAGTAGCTGGGACTACAGGCACGTACCACCATGCCCAGCTAATTTTTGTATTTTTAGTAGAGACGGGGTTTCACCTCGTTGACCAGGATGGTCTCGATCTCTTGACCTCGTGATCCACCCATCTCGGCCTCCCAAAGTGCTGGGATTATAGGTGTGAGCCACCGCACCCGGCCTGAAAGGGGATTTTACCATGTTGGCCAGGCTGGTCTCAGGAGGGTTGGTGAAAAAGGTTTCTCTGGAGCCTTTGGGTCATGTCTTAAGTTATCAGGTTATTTTTTTGGCTCATCAGTGGAAGATATTTTATAAGTTTAAAACATCTATTTCTTCCTGGTTGTTTTTTAATATAAGTAGTAAAGTCTTCGCAGCAGGTTTTGAAGCACAGTTTCAGTGGGATTTAAATAGATTGTCTGTTATTGAAAACAGCTTTCATGTACTCAGTACTTTAAAAATGTATCTAACTCAAACTTAAGATGTACCTCCATCTTGTGGTAATTTGTCAGAAGTGTCCAACATGAAAATGTTTTAGAGTTAAATTTTTTTTTTTCCTTTAAGTTCTGGGATTCATTTGCAGTATGTGTAGGTTGGTTACCTAGGTATACATGGTACCATGGTGGTTTGCTGCACCCATCAACCTGGCATCTAGGTTTTAAGCCCTGCATGCATTAGGTATTTGCTCTCATGCTCTTCCTCCCCTTTCCCCTCACCCACCGACAGGCCTGGTTTGTGACGTTCCCCTCCCTGTGTCCATGTGTTCTCATTGTTCAACTCCCACTTATGAGTGAAACGTGGTGTTCAGTTTTCTGTTCCTGTGTTAGTTTGCTGAGAATGATGGTTTCCAACTTCATCTATGTCCCTGCAAAGGACATGCACTCATTCTTTTTTATGGCTGCATAGTGTTCCATGGTGTATATGTGCCACATTTTGTTTATCCAGTCTATCATTCATGGGCATTTGGGTTGGTTCCTAGTCTTTGCTATTGTAAATAGTGTTGCAATAAACATGTGTGTATCTATCTTTATAGTAGAATGATTTGTAATCCTTTGGGTATATACCCAATAATGAGATTCTTGGGTCAAATGGTATTTCTGGTTTTAGATCCTTGAGGAATCACCACACTATCTTCCACATGGTTGAACTAATTTACACTCCCAGCAACAGTGTAAAAGCGTTCCTGTTGCTCCACATCTTCTCCAGCATCTGTCGTTTCCTGACTCTAATGATGGTCATTCTAACTGGTGTGAGATGGTATCTCATTGTAGTTTTGATTTGCATTTCTCTAATGACCAGTGATGATGAGCTTTTTTTCATATGTTTGTTAACTGCATAAATGTTTTCTTTAGAGAAGTGTCTGTTCGTATCCTTCATCCACTTTTTGATGGGGTTATTGTTTTTTTTCTTGTAAATTTGTTTAAGTTCCCTGTAGATTCTGGATATTAGACCTTTGTCAGATGGATAGATTGCAAATTTTTTTTCTCATTCTATAGGTTGCCTGTTCACTCTGATAATAGTTTCTTTTGCTATGCAGAAGCTCTTTAGTTTAATTAGATTCCGTTTGTCAATTTTGGCTTTTATTGTAATTGCTTTGGTGTTTTAGTCATGAAGTCTTTGCCTATGCTTATGTCTTGAATGGTATTGCCTAGGTTTTCTACTAGGATATTTATTATTTTAGGTCTTACATTTGAGTCTTCAATCCATCTTGAGTTAATTTTTGTATAAGGTGTAAGGAAGGGGTCCAGGCTCTCCTGCATATGGCTAGCCAGTTTTCCCAACATTATTTATCAAATAGGGAATTCTTTTTCCATTGCTTGTTTTTGCCAGGTTTGTTGAATATCAGATGGTTGTAGATATTATGTGGTGTTATTTTTGAGGCCTCTCTTCTGTTCCATTTGTCTATATATCTGTTTTGGTACCTGTACCATGCTGTTTTGGTTACTGTAGCCTTGTAGTATAGTTTGAAGTCAGGTAGCATGATGCCTCCAGCTTTGTTCTTTTTGCTTAAAATTATTTCGGCTATATGGGCTCTTTTTTGGTTCCATATGAAATTTAAAATAGTTTTTTCTGATGCTGTAAAGAAAGCCAGTAGTAGCTTGATGGGAATAGCATTGAATCTATAAATTACTTTGGGCAGTATGGCCATTTTCACAATATTCTTTCTTACTATCCATGAGCATGGAATGTTTTTCCATTTGTTTGTGTCCTTTCTTATTTCCGTGAGCAGTGGTTTGTAGTTTTCCTTGAAGAGGTCCTTTATATCCTTTGTAAGTTGCATATTTAGGTATTTTACTTCCTTTGAGGCAATTGTGGATGGGAATTCACTCATGATTTGGCTCTCTGTTTGTCTATTATTGATGTTTAGAAATGCTTGTGAATATTGCACATTGATTTTGTATCCTGAGACTTTGCTGAAGTTGCTTATCAGCTTAAGGAGATTTTGGGCTGAGACTATGGGGTTTTCTAAATATACAATCCTGTTGTCTGTAAACAGAGACAATTTGATTTCCTCTCTTCCTCTTCAAATACTCTTTCTTTCTTTCTCTTGCCTGATTGTTCTTGCCAGAACTTCCAATACTGTGTTGAATAGGAGTAGTGAGAGAGGGCATCCTTGTCTCCTGCCGCTTTACAAAGGGAATGCTTCCAGCTTTTGCCCATTCTGTATAACATTAGCTATGGGTTTGTCATAAATAGCTCTTATTGTTTTGAGATATGTTCCATCAATACCTAGTTTATTGAGTGTTTTTAGCATGAAAAGGTTTTGAATTTTATTGAAGGCTGTTTTTGCGTTGATTGAGATAGTCATGTGGTGTTTTTTTATTGTTTCTGCTTATGTGTTGGATTATGTTTATTGATTTGCATATGTTGAACCAGCCCTGCATCTCAGGGATGAAGCTGAACTGATCCTGGTAAATAAGCTTTTTGATGTGCTGCTGGATTCAGTTTGCCAGTATTTTATTGAGGATCCTCACACTGATGGTCATCAGGGATATTGGCCTGAAATTTTCTTTTTTTTTTTATTTTTTATTGCATTTTAGGTTTTGGGGTACATGAGCAGAACATGCAAGACAGTTGCGTAGGTACACACATGGCAGTGTGTTTTGCTTCCTTTCTCCCCTTCACCCACATTTGGAATTTCTCCCCAGGCTATCCCTCCCCACCTGCCCCTCCCACTGGCCCTCCCCTTTCCCCCCCAATAGACCCCAGTGTTTAGTACTCCCCTCCCTGTGTCCATGTGTTCTCATTATTCATCACCCGCCTATGAGTGAAAATATGCGGTGTTTCATTTTCTGTTCTTGTGTCAGTTTGCTGAGAATGATGTTCTCCAGATTCATCCATGTCCCTACAACCGACACAAACTCATCATTTCTGATTGCTGCATAATATTCCATGGTGTATATGTGCCACATTTTTCCAATCCAGTCTATTATCAAAGGGCATTTGGGTTGATTCCAGGTCTTTGCTATTGTAAACAGTGCTGCAATGAACATTCGTGTACATGTGTCCTTATAGTAGAACGATTTATAGTCTTTTGGATATATACCCAGTAATGGGATTGCTGGGTCAAATGGAATTTCTATTTCTAAGGCCTTGAGGAATCGCCACACCGTCTTCCAAAATGGTTGGACTAATTTACACTCCCACCAACAGTGTAAAAGTGTTCCTTTTTCTCCACATCCTCTCCAGCATCTGTTGTCTCCAGATTTTTTAATGATCGCCATTCTAACTGGCGTGAGATGGTATCTCAATGTGGTTTTGATTTGCATCTCTCTGATGACCAGTGACGATGAGCATTTTTTCATATGACTGATGGCCTCATATATGTCTTCTTTCGTAAAGTGTCTGTTCATATCCTTTGCCCACTTTTGAATGGGCTTGTTTGTTTTTTTCCTGTAAATCTGTTTGAGTTCTTTGTAAATTCTGGATATCAGCCCTTTGTCAGATGGGTAAACTGCAAACATTTTTTCCCATTCTGTTGGTTGCCGCTTCACTCTAGTGACTGTTTCTTTTGCCGTGCAGAAGCTGTGGAGTTTGATTAGGTCCCATTTGTCTATTTTGGCTTTTGTTGCCAATGCTTTTGGTGTTTTGTTCATGAAGTCCTTGCCTACTCCTATGTCCTGGATAGTTTTGCCTAGATTTCCTTCTAGGGTTTTTATGGTGCCAGGTCTTATGTTTAAGTCTTTAATCCATCTGGAGTTAATTTTAGTGTAAGGTGTCAGGAAGGGGTCCAGTTTCTGCTTTCTGTACATGGCTAGCCAGTTTTCCCAACACCATTTGTTAAACAGGGAATCCTTTCCCCATTGCTGGTTTTTGTCAGGTTTATCAAAGATTGTATAGTTGTAGATACGTTGTGTTGCCTCCGGTGCCTCTGTTTTGTTCCATTGGTCTATATCTCTGTTTTGGTACCAGTACCATGCTGTTTTGATTACTGTAGCCTTGTAGTATAGTTTGAAATCCGGTAGTGTGATGCCTCCCGCTGTGTTCTTTTTGGTTAGAATTGACTTGGCTACGTGGGCTCTCTTTTGGTTTCATATGAAGTTCATGGTGGTTTTTTCCAGTTCTGTGAAGAAAGTCAATGGTAGTTTGATGGGGATAGCGTTGATTCTGTAAATTACTTTGGGCAGTATAGCCATTTTCACGATATTAATTCTTCCTAACCATGAACATGGAATGTTTCTCCATCTGTTTGTGTCCTCTCTGATTTCGTTGAGCAGTGGTTTGTAGTTCTCCTTGAAGAGGTCCCTTACGTTCCTTGTGAGTTGTATTCCAAGGTATTTTATTCTTTTTGTAGCAATTGTGAATGGCAGTTCGTTCTTGATTTGGCTTTCTTTAAGTCTGTTATTGGTATAGATGAATGCTTGTGATTTTTGCACATTGATTTTATATCTGAGACTTTGCTGAAGTTGCTTATCAGTTTCAGGAGTTTTTGGGCTGAGGTGATGGGGTCTTTTAGGTATACTATCATGTCGTCTGCAAATAGAGACAATTTGGCTTCCACCTTTCCTATTTGAATGCCCTTTATTTCTTTTTCTTGCCTGATTGCTCTGGCTAGAACTTCCAGTACTATATTGAATAGGAATGGTCAAAGAGGGCATCCTTGTCTAGTGCCAGATTTCAAAGGGAATGCTTCCAGTTTTTGCCCATTCAGTATGATATTGGCTGTTGGTTTGTCATAAATAGGTTTTATTTCTTTGAGATACGTTCCATCGATACCGAGTTTATTGAGGGTTTTTAGCATAAAGGGCTGTTGAATTTTGTCAAATGCCTTCTCTGCATCAATTGAGATAATCATGTGGTTTTTGTTTTTGGTTCTGTTTATGTGGTGAATTACGTTGATAGACTTGCGTATGTTGAACCAGCCTTGCATCCCCGGGATGAATCCTACTTGATCATGATGAATAAGTTTTTTGATTTGCTGTTGCAATCGGCTTGCCAATATTTTATTGAAGATTTTTGCATCTATGTTCATCATGGATATTGGCCTGAAGTTTTCTTTTCTTGTTGGGTCTCTGCCGGGTTTTGGTATCAGGATGATGTTGGTCTCCTAAAATGATTTGGGAAGGATTCCCTCTTTTTGGATTATTTGGAATAGTTTTAGAAGGAATGGTACCAGCTCCTCTTTGTGTGTCTGGTAGAATTCGGCTGTGAACCCGTCTGGACCTGGGCTTTTTTTGTGTGGTAGGCTCTTAATTGCTGCCTCGACTCCTGACCTTGTTATTGGTCTTTTCATAGTTTCAGCTTCCTCCTGGTTTAGGCTTGGGAGGACACAGGAGTCCAGGAATTTATCCATTTCTTCCAGGTTTACTAGTTTATGCGCATAGAGTTGTTTGTAATATTCTCAGATGATGGTTTGAATTTCTGTGGAATCTGTGGTGATTTCCTCTTTATCATTTTTTATTGCATCTATTTGGTTGTTCTCTCTTTTCTTTTTAATCAATGTGGCTAGTGGTCTGTCTATTTTGTTGATCTTTTCAAAAAACCAGCTCTTGGATTTATTGATTTTTTTGAAGGGTTTTTCGTGTCTCAATCTTCTTCAGTTCAGCTCTGATCTTAGTAATTTCTTGTCTTCTGCTGGGTTTTGAGTTTTTTTGATCTTGCTCCTCTATCTCTTTCAATTTTGACGATAGGGTGTCAATTTTGGATCTCTCCATTCTCCTCATATGGGCACTTATTGCTATATACTTTCCTCTAGAGACTGCTGTAAATGTGTCCCAGAGATTCTGGCATGTTGTGTCTTCGTTCTCATTGGTTTTGAAGAACTTCTTTATTTCTGACTTCATTTCATTGTTTACCCAGTCAACATTCAAGAGCCAGTTGTTCAGTTTCTATGAAGCTGTGCGGTTCTGGGTCGGTTTCTGAATTCTGAGTTCTAACTTGATTGCACTATGGTCTGAGAGGCTGTTTGTTATGATTTCAGTTGTTTTGCATTTGCTGAGCAGTGCTTTACTTCCAATTATGTGGTCAATTTTAGAGTAGGTGTGATGTGGTGCTGAGAAGAATGTATATTCTGTGGATTTGGGGTGGAGAGTTCTGTAAATGTCTATCAGGTTTGCTTGCTCCAGGTCTGAGTTCAAGCCCTGGATATCCTTGTTGATTTTCTGTCTGGTTGATCTGTCTAATATTGACAGTGGAGTGTTAAAGTCTCCCGCTATTATTTTGTGGGAGTCTAAGTCTCTTTGTAAGTCATTAAGAACTTGCCTTATGTATCTGGGTGCTCCTGCATTGGGTCCATATAGGTTTAGGATCATTAGCTCTTCTTGTTTTATTGATCCTTTTACCATTATGTAATGGCCTTCTTTGTCTCTTCTGATCTTTATTGCTTTAAAGTCTATTTTATCAGAGATGAGAATTGCAACTCCTGCTTTTTTTTTGCTCTCCATTTGCTTGGTAAAATTTCCTCCATCCCTTTATTTTGAGCCTTTGTGTATCCTTGCATGTGAGATGGGTTTCCTGGATACATCACACTGATGGGTTTTGGCTTTTTATCCAATTTGCCAGTCTGTGTCTTTTGATAGGTGCATTTAGTCCATTTACATTTAGGGTTAATATTGTTATGTGTGAATTTGATACTGCCATTTTGATGCTAAGTGGCTGTTTTGCCCTTTAGTTGTAGATTCTTCATTATGTTGATGCTCTTTAGCATTTAGTGTGATTTTGGAATGGCTGGTACTGGTTGTTCTTTCTATGTGTAGTGCCTCTTTTAGGAGCTCTTGTAAAGCAGGCCTGGTGGTGACAACCTCTCTGAGTACTTGCTTGTTCGCAAGGATTTTATTTTTCCTTCACTTATGAAGCTCGGTTTTGCTGGATATGAAATTCTTGGTTGAAAGTTCTTTTCTTTAACAGTGTTGAATATTGGCCCCCACTCTCTTCTGGCTTGTAGTGTTTCTGCCGAGAGATCTGCTGTGAGTCTGATGGGCTTCCCTTTGTGGGTGACCCGACCTTTCTCTCTGGCTGCCCTTAGTGTTTTCTCCTTCATTTCAACCTTGTTGAATCTGAGGATTATGTGCCTTGGGGTTGCTCTTCTTGCGGAATATCTTTGTAGTGTTCTCTGTATTTCCTGCATTTGAGTGTTGGCCTGTCTTGCTAGGTGGGGGAAATTTTCCTGGATGATATCCTGAAGAGTATGTTCCGGCTTGGATTCATTCTCTTCCTCCCCTTCTGGTACACCTATCAAACGTATGTTAGGTCTTTTCACATAGTCCCACATTTCTTGGAGACTTTGTTCATTCCTTTTTGCACTCTTTTCTCTGATCTTGGTTTCTCGTTTTATTTTCTTGAGTTGATCTTCGACTTCAGATATTCTTTCTTTTGCTTGGTCAATTCGGCTATTGAAACTTGTGCATGCTTCGCGAAGTTCTCGTATTGTGTTTTTCAGCTCCTTTAATTCATTCATATTCTTCTCTAAGTTATCCATTCTTGTTATCATTTCCTGAAATCTGTTTTCATATCTTTTTTCAAGGTTCTTAGTTTCTTTGCATTGATTTAATACATGTTTTTTTAGCTCACAAAAGTTTCTCATTATCCACCTTCTGAAGTCTAATTCTGTCATTTCATCACAGTCATTCTCCGTCCAGCTTTGTTCCTTTGCTGGTGAGGAGTTTTGGTCCTTTCTAGGAGGTGAAGTGTTCTGGTTTTGGGTGTTTTCCACCTTTTTGCACTGGTTTTTTCCCATCTTTGTGGATTTATCCACATGTCGTCTGCATAGTTGCTGACTTTTCGATTGGGTCTCTGAGTGGACACCCAGATTGTTGGTGATGAAGTATTTCTGTTACTTGGTTTTTCTTCTACCAGTCTAGCCCCTTCGCTGTATGACTGCTGAGGTCTACTCCAGGCCCTGCTTTTCTTGGTGCACCTATAGCAGCTGTGGAAAAGCGAGGGATACTACCAGTTTTTTTTTTATGCTATCTTTGTCCCAGAATGATGCCTGCCAAATGTCAGTCTTTTGGATATAGAGGGATCAGGGAGCTGCTTGAGGAGACAGTCTGTACTTTGTAGGAGCTGAATTGCTGAGCTGTGAGCTCTGTTGTTCATTCAGGGTTGATAGGCTGAAAAAAACCCTTTTTTTCTCATGCTCTGTCTGTGGAGGGGCATTGAGGCTTTCCTTGTGAGTGTCCGCCTCGCTGTCCTGCCCAGCTAGGAGGCAGTCAAATCACTGTTTGCCTGCCGAGGCTTCGCCCTGCTGGTGTGAGGTTCAACCTGTTGCTGCAGGCTCTGCCCTTTTGCTGCAGTCTCCACCCTGTTGCCACGGGCTACGCCCTGTAGCGGAGTCTTTCTGTTGTACTGGGTTGCTTCAGCAACGGCAGGCTACGTCAGCAATGGGCGTGTACCTCAGTGGGGGCTGATTGCCTTGGTAATGGTGGACGCCCCTCTCCCGTGGAGCTGCGCTTTAAGAAAACCTCCTCACAGGGAGGGTTTGGAATCGCCGTATTGTTTGTCGCACTGCGCTAGCCCAAACGCTTTGTCCCTGGGATTTCCTGGGCTGGCTCACTGCCCAAGTCCCGTTCAGTCTCAAGTTTAGCCCTCCCAGGTCTCAGTTTGCTGGTTCAACAGGGCACCCATAACAGTGCGCTTTTGTATGGAGTGCTGTGGAATGCCTCTGTGCTCCAGCGTGGGCCGGAGCTGCACTGGCTGCCGGCTACATTAGCCGAGACCTCTACCTGGCGTCCCGCGTCTCTTTTATACCTGGGAATTTCCCCCTTCTGTGGGCAACTAAGATCCGTCTGGAAATGCGTCCCCAACTCACCCTCTCCGCGCATCCAGCGAGAGCTTCAATCCTGGGTTGTTCTCACAGCGCCATCTTGAGTCCTCCCTCGAAATTTTTTTTTTCTGTTTTGTCTCTGCCAGGTTTTGGTATCAGGATGATGCTGGCCTCATAAAATGAGTTAAGGAGTCCCTCTTTTTCTGTTGTTTGGAGTAGTTTCAGAAGGAATGGGACCAGTTCCGCTTCATACCTCTGGTAGAATTTGGCTGTGAATCCATCTGGTCGTGGGCTTTTTTGTTTGGTAGGCTATTAATTACTGACGCAATTTCAGAACTTGTTATTGGTCTATTCAGGGATTTGACTTCTTCGTGGTTTAGTCTTGGGAGGGTGTATGTGTCCAGGAATTTATCCATTTCTTCTATATTTTCTAGTTTATTTGTGTAGAAGTGTTTATAGTATTCTCTGATGGTAGTTTGTGTTTCTGTGGGATCAGTGGTGATATCACCTTATCTTTTTTTTTTTAATTGTGTCTATTTTATTCTTCTCTCTTTCTTCTTTATTAGCCTGGCTAGTGTTCTATTTTGTTAATCTTTTCAAAAAACCACCTCCTGGATTCATTGATTTTTTTGTTTTTTTGAAGTTTCTAGTGTCTCTATCTCCTTCAGTTCTGCTCTGATCTTAGTTATTTCTTGTCTTCTTCTAGCTTTTTAATTTGTTTGCTCTTTCTTCTCTATTTCTTTTAATTGTGATGTTAGGGTGTTGATTTTAGATCTTTCCTGCTTTCTGATGTGGGCATTTAGTGCCAGACATTTCCCTCTAAACATGGCTTTAGCTGTGTCCTAGAGATTCTTGTACATTGTGTCTTTGTTCTCATTGGTTTCAATGAAATTTTTAATTTCTGCCTTAATTTTGTTATTTACCCAGTAGTTATTCTGGAGCAGGTTGTTCAGCTTCCATGTAGTTGTGTAGTTTTGTGTGTGTTTCTTTTTCTTTTTAAAGATGGGGTTTCACCATGATGGCCAGGCTGGTCTTGAACTCCTGATCTCAGGTGATCCACCCACCTCGGCCTCCCAAACTGCTAGGATTACACGCATGAGCCACTGCGCTCAGCCTTCTGTGTGTTTCTTAATCCTGAGTTCTAATTTTATTGCACTGTGGTCTGAGAGACTGTTTTTTATGATTTCCATTCTTTTGCATTTGCTGAGGAGTGTTTTACTTTTAATTATGTGGTCAATTTTAGAATAAGTGCTATGTGATGCTTAGAAGAATGTATATATTCTATTGATTTGGGGTGGAGAGTTCTGTAGATGTCTATTCAATGACCTGGTCCAGAGCTGAGATCAAGTCCTGAATATCCTTGTTAATTTTCTGTCTTGTTGATCTGTCTAATATTGACAGTGGGATGTTCAAGTCTCACTATTATTGTGTGGGAGTCTAAGTCTCTTTGTATGTCTCTAAGAACTTGCTTTATGAATCTGGGTGCTCCTGTATGGTGTTCATATATGTTTAGGGTAGTTAGCTTTTCTTGTTGCATTGATCCCTTTACCATTATGTAATCACTTTCTTTGTCTTTTTTTTAATCTTTGTTGGTTTTAAGTCTGTTTTATCAGAGACTAGGATTGCAACCCCTGCTTATTTTTGCTTTCCATTTGCTTGGTGAATATTCCTCTATCCCTTTATTTTGAGCTTTGTGTGTTTTTGCATATGAGATGAGTCTCCTGAATACAACATACTGATGAGTTTTGACTCTTTATCCAAATTTCCAGTCTGTGTCTTTTAACTGGGGCATTTATCCCATTGACATTTAATGTTAATATTATGTGTAAATTTGATCCTGTCATCATGATGCTAGCTGGTTATTTTGCACAACTGATGCAGTTTATTTATAGTGTTGATGGTCTTTACATTTACATTTGTTCTTGCAGTGGCTGGTACTGGTTCTTTCTTTCCATATTTAGTGCTCCCTTCAGGAGCTCTTGTTAGGGAGAACTGGTGGTGACAAAATCTCTCAGCATTTGTTGCTTGCTGTAAAGAATTTTATTTCTCCTTTGCTTATGGAGTTTAGTTTGGCTGGATATGAAATTCTGGGTTGAAAATAATTTTCTTTAAGAATGTTGGCTGGGCGCGGTGGCTCATGCCTATAATCCCAGCACTTTGGGAGACTGAGGTGGGTGGATCACGAGGTCAAGAGATCGAGACCAGGGTGAAACCCCGTCTCTACTAAAAATACAAAAATTAGCTGGGCATGGTGGTGCACGCCTGTAGTCCCAGCTACTTGGGAGGCTGAGGCAGGAGAATTGTTTGAACCCAGGAGGCGGAGGTTGCGGTGAGCCAAGATCGTGCCATTGCACTCCAGCCTGGGTAACAAGAGCAAAACTCCGTTTCAAGAAAAAAAAAAAAAAAGAATGTTGAATATTGGCCCCCACTTTTTTCTGGCTTGTAGGGTTTCTGCAGAGAAATCCACTCTTAGTCTGATGGGCTTCCCTTTGTAGGTAACCTGACCTTTCTCTCTGGCTGCCCTTAATATTTTCTCCTTCATTTCAACCTTGGAGAATCTGACAATTATGTGTGTTGGGTTTGCTTTTCTCAAGGAGTATCTTAGTGGTGTTCTCTGTATTTCCTGAATTTGAATGTCAGCCAGTCTTGTTAAGTTGGGTAAGTTCTTCTGGATAATATGCTGAAGTTTGTTTTCCAACTTAGTTCCATTCTTTGCATTACTTTCAGGTACACCAATCTATTGTAGGTTTGGGCCTTTCACATAGTCTCATATTTCTCGAAGGCTGTTTGTTCATTTTCATTCTGTTTTCTCTAGTCTTGTCTTCACACTTTATTTTATTTACCTGATCTTCAGTTTCTGGTATCCTTTCTTCCACTTGATCGATTTGGCTACTGATACTTGTGTATGCTTCCCGAAGTTCTCATGCTGTATTTTGGTTCCATCAGGTCATTCATGTTCTTCTGTAAACTGGTTATTCTAGTTAGAAGTTCCTGTAACCTTTTATCAAGATTCTTAACTTCCTTGCACTGGGTTAGAACATGCTCCTTTAGCTCAGAGGAGTTTGTTATTACCAGCTTCTGAAGCCTACTTCTGTCATTTCATCAAACTCATTCTCTGTCCAGTTTTTTTCCTTCAGTGGTGAAAAGTTATGATTCTTGGGAGGAGAAGAGGCATTCTGGTGTTTGGAATTTTCAGCCTTTTTGTGCTGGTTTTTCCTCATCTTCATGGATTTATTTACCTTTGTTCTTTGATGTTGATGACGTTTTGATGCGTTTTTTTGTGTGGGTGTCCTTTTTGTTGATGTTGATGTTATTGCTTTCTGTTTCTTGGTTTTCCTTCTAACAGTTGGGCACCCTTCTGCAGGTCTGCTGGAGTTTGCTGGAGGTCCACTCCAAACGCTGTTTGCCTGGGTATCACCAGCAGAGGCTGTAGAACAGCAAAGATTGCTGTCTCCTCCTCCCTCTGTAAGCTTCATCCCAGAGGGCACCCACCTGAGGAGGCAGTCTGTATCTTAGCAGAGCTGGAGTGCTATGTTGGGATATCTGCTCTCTTCAGAGCCAGTAGGCAAAAACGTTTAAGTCTGCTGAAGCTGCACCCATAGCCATCCCTTTCCTCAGGTGCTCTGACCCAGGGAGATGGGAGTTTTATCTATAAGCCCCTGACTGTGGCTGCTGCCTTTCTTTCAGAAATGCCCTGCCTAGTGAGGAGGAATCTAGGGAGGCAGTCTGGTCACAGCCACTTTGCTGTGCTCTGGTGAATTCTGCACAGTCTGAACTTCCCAGGGGCTTCCTTAACACTGTGAGGGGAAAACCACCTACTCAAGCCTCAGTAATGGCGGGTGCTTCTCCCCACAGCAAGCTTGAGCATCCCAGGTCGACTTCAGACTACTGTGCTGGCAGTGAGAATTTCAAGCCAGTGGATTTTAGCTTGCTGGGCTCCATGGGGGTGGGATCTGCTGAGCTAGACCACTTGGCTCCCTGGCTTCAATCCCCTTTCCTGGGCAGTGAACAGTTTTCATCTTGCTGGGGTTCCAGGTGCCACTAGCATACGACTACAAAACTCTTACAGCTAGCTCGATGTCTGCTCAAACAGCTGCCCAGTTTTGTGTTGAAACCCAGGGCCCTGGTGGCTTAGGCACACGAGGGAATCTCCTGGTCTGTGGTTTTCAAAAACCATGGGAAAGGGTCTAGTATCTGGGCCGGATAGCACAGTCCCACATGGCTTCCCTTGGCTAGGTGAGAGAAGTCCCCAGACCCTTGTACTTCCCGGGTGAGGCAATACCCCACCCTGCTTCTGTTTGCTCTCCATGGGCTGCACCCACTGTCTAACCAGTCCCAGTGTGATGAACCAGGTACCTCAATTGGAAATGCAGAAATCACCAGCCTTCTGTGTTGGTCTCGCTGCAAGCTGCAGACTGGAGCTCTTACTATTTGGCCATCTTGCCTGGGAACTCCTAGAGTGAAATTTAAATACAGAAGCTGGAAAATCGGACATAAAAATCAATTGTGGTATTTAAGAGTTTAGGAAGATTGACAACTTTTCCTTTACAGTTTTTTCTTTGCTGCCTTTCTTAAGGCTTGGTTTTTGCCCTTTCTTAAGGCTTGAGTTTCATATAAAGGATCAGAAATGGTTTTAGAGTATAATAAACTGGTATAAATACTTCTTAAAACATTTTCATAAAAATATTTTTCTTTTACAAAGTTTTTTTTAAAGCCAGAATAAAAAGAATATTGGATTTTGACATTGATTTAAAAACTAGAAATGAGTAAGAATAAGAGGATATAATTTAGTGTCTCGAGCAGCTCTACTGAAGTCTGTATGACCTACAAGAAGAGCATAGATTTTATATAACTAATTCCATCAGTCAATACTTAGAGAACTTCATTCAACAACCAAGACAAATATAATATTTATTGAGCTCCTAATACGTGCAATGCCTTGGGATACATCAGAAGGTAAAGATAGTACCTACTCTTGCAGAACTAACATTCTAGCAGAAAGAAACAGTAGGAAATAATTCTAGTAAATAAGGTATAGAGTAAGTTAAAGAGCAAGAGGTGCTGTGGGGAAAAAAAGGATCAGAAGTGCTGGAGTATTGAAACAGGCTACTCATGGTAGGCTCTACTGAAAAGATGAGATTTGAGCAAAGATTTAAAGGGGATGAGGTCGTTAGCAGAATATAACCTGGGGAAGAAAATTCTAGGTAGAGTGACCATTAAGGATAAAGGCAGGAGTTTGCCTGGTATGTTCAAGGAACAGCATGGAGGAGGCTAGAGTTGAGTGAGCAAGGGGAATAGTAGTAGGAAGAGAGATCAGAGGTTGTGGGAGCTTAGATTACATGGATCTGCTGGACATTTATAAAGACTGGCTTTTACTCTGTGGTAGGCAGAATAAAAATGCAGCATTCTAATTCTCAGTACTTGTCAATATTGAGAACTAAAAATAAAATCCTAAGCCCCCTAGCCTACTGAATGAACTTCCTCTTGGCCAAGGAAACCACAGAGAAACCTTAAAAGCTGAGTTCCTAGCCATGATGGGACGGGAGGTAGGACATTCCTCATTATGCCTCCTCTCTTTTGCAGTTTAGACACAGCTGACCAGCATTAATAAAATAAAGATAACAAGATTAATGAAATGGACTCTGTGGCAATAAGATACCAAAATGATAACACCTAAGGCCATATACTAGGCATGGGTTAAATCATGCACACTCCTACACCGAAAAAATAAACCACGTTCTAACTGCTACAAGGTTTTTGTTTAGCAGCTAAACAAGCACTGAGCTGGAGATGAGCAAGATGGAAACAATTGCATCTCATCCATTGCCAGACACTGACTAACTGATCCCCTGTTCCTCACGCCATAACTATAGCTTTGATTGGACATGTTAAGTCTTCAACCATAATGAACATGGTTTTTTTTTTTTTTTTTTTTTTAGAAAAAAACACAGAGCTTTATTATTCTCAACATCAGCGGCAGCGGTCTCTGTAGGACAGGGGAGTGAGTTCTGTTGACTGACAGGGATAGGTGGCTCCTACTTGCCGGCGATAAGCGGATTCCGCAGGACCACGATGACCGAGTCCCCACGCAGGAACATCTTGGAGATGTAGCGGTCTTTGTTGACCGGCTTGGACTTCTTCTTGCCCTTGCCGCTCTTGGGTACCTCAGTCCACATCTCCTTCACGTTCTCCAGCACCATGTTGCAGTGCCTGTCAAAGGCCTTCACGCGGCCCAGGAGTTTCTTATTGTTGCGGCAGTTGATGAGCACTTGGGTGTTGTTCTTGACGGACTGCGTGAGCACAGAGAGTGGACCCGTGTTAAATTCCTCCTCCTCTCGCTTCTGCAGCTCCTCTGGGGTCATCTCACTCTTGGGCTTGTTGAGGAGGCTCATGTTGGTGGCTAAGCTCTCGGTTCACTCGGTTTTTTTTTTTTTTTGAGTCGGAGTTTCGCTCTTGTTACCCAGACTGGAGTGCAATGGCGCGATCTCGGCTTTCTCGGCTCACCACAACCTCCGCTTCCTGGGTTCAGGCAATTCTCCTGCCTCAGCCTCCCGAGTAACTGGGACTACAGGTGCGTGCCACCGTGCCCAGCTAATTTTTGTATTTTTAGTAGAGACGTGGTTTCACCTTGTTGACCAGGATGGTCTCCATCTCTTGACCTCGTGATCCACCCACCTCGGCCTCCCAAAATGCTGGGATTATAGGCGTGAGCCACCGCACCCGACCGGGTTTTATGTAACATACATGTTTATTCAGTCAACTGCCTTTGTCAATCTAGCTCCTCCTTCAAGCTGTTTAATATGTATTTTAGACAAGCCATTCAGCATAAAGCTCCTGCCCTAATCCCTCCTCCTTTGAAGTGCCCGCCTCTGGGTTTGGCCAGAGGCTGCTGCTTAGCTTGCAGGTCGTAACTTTCAGAAGAAATAAACTCTTTAAAAATTTATAAATTGCGTGATTCTTAAGTTGTTAATATGTTACATATGTCACATGGCAAGGGGGACTGTGTGGATGTGATTAAGAGTAGATTCTGAGATGGAGAGAGTATCATAGATTATTCAGGTAGCCCAATCTAATCACTCACATTAGCTTTTAAACATGGAAGATACCTCGTAACTTCCCAGTTAGAAATAGAGTCTCTAGAATCCGAGAATAGCCCTCAACTGGCAGCCAATAAGAGAATGGAGATATCAGTCCTACAACTGTAAGAAACTGCATCCTGTCAATAATTGGAACGAGTAAGGAAACTGATTTTTCTCCTAGAGCCTCCCAAAAGGAACACAGCCCTGCTGAGTTCTTGACTTTGGCTTTGTGAGAGTTTAAGCAGAGACTCATCTGAGTTCACCTGACTCTGACCTACGGGAACTTCAAAATAATAAATTTGTATTTTTAAGCCACTAAATTTGTGGCAATTTGTTATGGCAGTCATAGAAAACTCAGTGAAACATGGAGCCATTGGATGCTTCTGAGTAGAGGAGTAGCATGATATAACTCGTGTCTTTTGTCATGTAAATACCCATGACTTCTTAACACAATGGTTATCACAATCTCTCATTAAGGTTAAAATCCTTTCAGCTTTGGTAGTAGAGCTGAGTAGCCAGACACTGCATTTTGGCGGTTAAAACAGCCTTTTATACTAGATTTCAGCATTAATATGTATGTATTTTTTCCCCAGGAAATCCAGATTGATATGATTGGAACAATTAAATAAATTTAAAGTTATTTAATTCATTTAGGGAAAAATGACACATTATTTGTTGTAAAGCCAAGTCTGAATTATCTCTGAAGGCAATCCTAACACTCCACTTACTTTTTTCTTGTTTTTCATATTTCTTCCCACAAACTAAGTCCTTGTTAAAGCTAACATTGCTGAAAATTTAGTGAAGAATAAAAATATATACCTTTTTTTCATTGATGAGGAGAAATAGACTGTACAAAAGCCCACATATATTTAGGTTATGTGTGTATCTTATCTGGGCTTACTTAGTATATTTTCTTTCAAAGGAAGCATCTTTATCTCTAAACACTGAATACATACATCAAAAATTCTCTGAGAGGTAGAAACTTATTTCCTCACATTTGGAGATAAGAATATAAAATATTAATTCACTTTTTTTAGAAAAGGAAAGTAAACGATAGTTTCTTTTTAGTCACCTACTTATAACATTCCACATCTAACTCCCTTCGTATGGGCATACCGTATATCTTATTGAGAGAATATTCACTTTTTACACAAACCAAGTAATTCTTTTAGTTTTCTAGATAACTGGCATCGTAACAACTCTGTTTCTATTTGTTTAAATTGGGACCTATTTTGTTATTACCTTATATGACTAGTGTAATAAAATATAATTTAATGTTCTCATATGCTTTAACTATAGACTGAGTAGTGTTGGAGGAAAGTTTCTGGGGCCTAGTAGAGGGACAAGTTGTGGGCTGTTAGACATGGCATATGTCAAAGCTGAAAGCAGCCAACTAAATTGTTTGAAGTATAAAAGTGGCAAACACAATCTTCCTATTTATTTGGTGACTGCAGTAAGTAGCATCTGTAATTTTCAAAGACTGCATAAAATCAATACCACAGTGAGGATAGTCATAGTCCTGAAAATCCAGCACAGTCCCAAGCCTCCCTTTGTATAGAAACAAATTTGTTATTTTTCCTTGATAAACTTAATATGGAATTCTCAGATAATTTAACCTACCTACATGCAAAAATTTAGGAAAATAAATGTAATGCCCTAGTAGTAAAATAAAAAAAAAGAATAAAAATAAACACATTCCAGTATGTAAATCCATGAGCAAAATTACACTTGAAGACAAAATTATGTGTATCTATACATAGAAGTATGTTGAATGCAATAGCTTATAATGCACATTGTATTGTATTGTACATTGAAGGAGCATGATGGATGGTGACATGACATCTCAAAATATTGGGAAACTCTTTGCTAAGTTCTGGATAAAACAAATACATTTTTTTCTTGATTACATGTACCACATATATGGTTACTGCATAGAGAATGCCAAACATACTTTGTATTTACATGTGAAGTGGAGTTAGGTTCCAGGCCCAACCAAGTAATTATAAATAGTTTTTACCTGCAGAAATCATGCAAGTTGCCATTTCATTCTTTTTTATTTATTTATTTATTAGGTGTATATTCTTTTTTTTTTATTGCATTTTAGGTTTTGGGGTACATGTGCAGAGCATGCAATACAGTTGCATAGGTGCACACATGGCAGTGTGTTTTGTTTGCTTTCTCCCCTTCACCCACATTTGGTATTTCTCCCCTGGCAATCCCTCCCCACCTCCCCCTCCCACTGGCCCTCCCCTTTCCGCCCTATAGACCCCAGTGTTTAGTCCTCCCCTCTCTGTGTCCATGTGTTCTCATTTTTTATCACCCGCCTATGAGTGAGAATATGCGGTGTTTCATTTTCTGTTCTTGTGTCAGTTTGCTGAGAATGATGTTCTCCAGATTCATCCATGTCCCTACAAACGACACGAACTCATCATTTCTGATTGCTGCATAATATTCCATGGTGTATATGTGCAACATTTTCCCAATTATATCCAGAATTTACAAAGAACTCAAACAGATTTACAGGAAAAAAACAAACAAGCCCATTCAAAAGTGGGCAAAGGATATGAACAGACACTTTACGAAAAAGACATATATGCAGCCAACAATCATATGAAAAAATGCTCATTGTCACTGGTCATCAGAGAGATGCAAATCAAAACCACATTGAGATACCATCTCACGCCAGTTAGAATGGCGATCATTAAAAAATCTGGAGACAACAGATGCTGGAGAGGATGTGGAGAAAAAGGAACACTTTTACACTGTTGGTGGGAGTGTAAATTAGTCCAACCATTGTGGAAGACGGTGTGGCGATTCCTCAAGGCCTTAGAAATAGAAATCCCATTTGACCCAGCAATCCCATTACTGGGTATATATCCAAAGGACTATAAATCGTTCTACTACAAGGACACATGCACACGAATGTTCATTGCAGCACTATTTACAATAGCAAAGACCTGGAATCAACCCAAATGCCATTTCATTCTTAAGTGTATAGTCCTAGTGCTCCTATTGCAGTATATCTGGTATGTCTGGCCCCCACCCTTTAAATGCCACTAGTATTCCTCCCAATTATTTTGACAACCGAAAAAGTTTCCCACTAATTTCACCTCTGTTGAAAATATTGCTCTCCTACTTTTCCTTGATGTTTAACAGTTACAATGTTGATAGAAAGAATAATACGTCCATCACTTGAACATATGAAGCCCACAGCTAATAGGCTCCTGTTGGCTGTTTTAACAAAAGCTTGCTTGCTTTATTTATTTATTTATGACTTGTATTGTGGTGTAGCAGCTGGCTATCTTTAGATCTCTAAATATTGCACCCTCCATATGCAACCACATTCTAAAAACTTCTGATAAAAAGAATGCATCTCCTGGAAATGTTTGTGAAAAGCTTTGTAGACAACTAGTTATAAACTAAAACCTCAGTGTGGTAGTCAGAGCAATGGAACCTAAGAATACATACATATTATCTTAGCACAAGGAACTTTGCAGCTGTGATCAAATTAAGGATCTTGAGATGGAGAAATTATTCTGGATTATCTGGGTGGTCCCATGTGATCACAAGGGTCCTGATGTGGGAAAGGGGCAAGGGGCAGGAGAGTCAGATTAGACTCAGAGAGAGATTTGAAGATGCTATACTGCTGCCTTTAAAAAAAAATGCCCGTTTAACTCTGCTTCAAAAAATGAAAACACATCTATAAAATGTATATTGGAAATAAGCTTTGTATTTACGTACATTAGGGGAATTAAAAAAATATGTAATGTTTGGATAGACAGACCATATTACTTTGCTATAAAATTATAAATTTAACTTTTAATAAAGATTGCCAGAATATTCTAGATTAGAGATTATGTTTTTGTTTTCCTCAGGACAAAACATATATGAACATTCTAAACTGCTGGATGAATCTGAAAGACATTAATTTCAAAATTTAATTTATACTCAAATTTAACTACATTAAAAGTTTAAGGTTTCATGGGAGAAAATATAATAAAGAGGTAGGATCACTTTTAGACCTGAGAATAACGTTGATTTCCTAACTGCTTTTCTTAGCGATTAAAGGATAAGATGAATTGGCATTTGCTTCATAGGCAGTTTGACTGTATGCATTAGAGAATGAAAAGAAGACATTTGTAGTAATGCATGGAAACTTGGTGCTTCAAATTAAAGTTCTCCTCTGCTGCTGTAGAATGGATTCCATACAGTGAATAGGTATGGATGATTCAGAAAATTATGAGTTTAGAGTCTCAGTTGCTAATTTATAAGTTTTGTAGGGAACTATGAACTTACTATATCACCTGTATTATTGCTATATAAAATATAGAAGGATTCTTTTTAAAAAATCACAATTTTTTCTCATTTTTTTTAAAGGTTTTTAGAGAGAATAAATATAAAATTAGTCAATTTGAACAACATGTTTCATTCACATTCCTTAAATTGCTTCTTGGTCTCCTTACCAATTTTTCTTTTCCTTTGACCCTCAGCTTTTCTCATTTTTCTTTTCCTCCCTGAAGAAATGATCCACTTTTAGGGCTTTAAACATTTCTTTTTGTGTTGATGTTTAAATCTTTTATTATTAGTCTTATATTCTCACTCAAGACTTAGACTTCTACTACTCGTAATGAACATTTATGTCCATTGGGTTATCCTGCTGTTATCCTAAACTACACATATTGGGAATGGAACTCAATCATCTTTTCTTTGCAAATCAGTGTCTGTTACTAATTTCTGTCATTCTGTTCACCCAGTTTTCTAGGTATAAAATTTTGGGATTGTTTTCAAGATTTTATATTGCCTTTATTTTCTTAATTAATCAGAGTCCTTCTAGTTCTAGTCTAGAAATATGTTTCATATCTGCCATTTATGCTCCACTATGATTTTGACCATCTTGCATTTCCTGATAATTTTATAAATAGATTAATACAATGCTCTTTAATTTTTTTCTATATACTTAATTCATTCTAGACATAGCTGGAAGACTGATCTTAAATTATAACTTTTTTTTCCTGTATGTTACTTGTTCAATAAAAGAAAACCTAGTTTAGCATATCACTTGGCAAAGTATGATACGTCATGCATGAATTGCAGCAGCAGGATCACTTCTGATATTTGCTAAAGGTGGCCATCCCACATCAACTAAATCAAATCTCTGGGCATGGGTTCTGGGAATCAGCATTTTTAGAAAGCAACATAAGTGATTCTGATGCATTTGAGAACTACTGGAAAGGATAAAATTCAATCTACAATTCAAAACTCTTTAACATATGGCCCTACTTTGTATATTCGTTTATTTCCCACTAGTTCTAATATAACCTCTTTGCATGAGCAGTCACTCTAGATATGCCACAATCAAGTTGCCTCTGAGAATTTGTTTATAATCCCTTTATTCAGATTGCCTTATGGTTTTTTCACATCCATCCTTCAAGCCCTCCTTCTTCATGGACTCTTTAAGCTATGTATTACTGAGCACCTAACATTTATGTCAGACACTTTATGGAAGATTTTTACTATACATTAAGCAACCTAGATATAATTGTCCCCATATTACAATTGAGGACATTGAGACTTAGTGCAGTTAAGCAGCTTGCCTTAAGCCCTACAAGTAGTAAGGAGTAAAGTTGGATTCAAATCTAGGTCTGGATTTGACATGCTCCTCCCAGTGGTAGCTTTCAGGTTGACTCTGTAGGAAGCTGCTTAACTAAAACCTACCTGGTTTTCTGTGTTTATATGCTACAGCTTTCCCACAGATCACTTTTAAATACAACTTAAATATTTCTAAAACCCGTTTTATGAGTTCTTTTAGGACAGCTAGTGCACTCAAATGGAAATTCATTAATTATTTAACTGTTAAATGTGTGTCAGTTTCTCTGTAGTTGAGGCATAAGCTTCTTAGAGACTGGAGGGAAATTTTAAAAAGCCTATCCCTTTCATTACCCCATGTGGTAGTGGTTGTATTTAGTAGATATTCACTGACTATCTGCTCAGATTAAATAGAATCCCGAACAGTGAAAGATGTCCTTTCATTGAGTAGGAATCACTGGTTCCAGAAAATGAGAAATTGTGAGCACCTGAGAATAAGGACTATCAGTTACTTTAATGTTTTTTAGAGCATTTGGAAGAAGATGGAAACTTAATTAAGTTTTAATTATGTGTTTATCATCAGTTGTGATTAGAAAATGTTTTACAATTTTTTGGGCATGAAATAAAAACAAAATATTAGTAGAAAAGTTCCATTAATACAACATAAAACTACAATGAAATACACAATTTGGGGATGTTGTAGACTAAATATCATTAAGTTTCTCCTGCTATAGAATTTAATACTTGTTTGTTCATTGTAAAACATGAATATTACTTACTACCTTACAATTTTATCTAACCTTCAATATGTTTGTACTTTAGGCCAAAAACGTCTATGTTCTCACATCACAAAAAAACATTTAGCTCAAGTGAATTGACTTCCTCTATCATAATCAACTCTATATGATTAAGAAATTACTAAACCTTGAAGATGAACAATCAATAAACATTTTTATCCATTGCATATAATGTTGACTCTAAAGTATGTTTGGTGAAGCAGTACTTTCGTATAATGCTTTCAATACATTATTTGACAAAAAGACAAGTTCTCAGTAAGGTTGTGGTACATAAGCATTAATAAGCATTGAAGGCCTAACAGCACTGGCTGTCAAATCTGTGTGTATTCATGTGAATTAATGAGCTTTTCTTCTCTCAAGAGGAAAACAGATTTTTACAGGTTAAACAATGATGAGTAAAAACACAGCAATGCCAGTTTGATAGAGAGCCTTCAATTTAGAGAAGTGACCTTTAAAGGGATTGCATAAATAACCTCAACATAATCACTTGGTATAATATTTTGGGTTTTGAGTTTAGATAGCAGTAAAACATGTTTATTGATTGGGTTGATTTTTAAAAATTGTACCTCCTTGGGAAATCACCTTAGTGCAGAATGAAAGTGAAAAGACAATGATAACAACAAAACATGTACAACTAAAACTATCATAGAATGAAATACTGGTTTGAAAAAAATCATCCTTTTAATGTCATACTATGGTGGAAAGTTAGGTATTTTCAATTCTGCTCCAAATTACATAGAGAAAGTAGAAAGCACTGATTATAGTTGTTGGTGTGGAAAGGATAATAACTTAGGATTATTAAACTAATGTATTTTCATTTTTAGTAAACCCTAGTTTCAAGTTGATCCAAGACTCTGTTTAGAATCATGCCAAGAGGACTCATATATTTGCTTTTATATTTTAGCAAAGATATCCTTCTATCATTTCGGCTGAGCAGTTAGGTTTATTACCCAAAAGAAGGAAGATCTCATACTCTGGAAGACCTTGACAAAAGGAAAGTTAAAAAGCCTATCCCTTCCGAGTGGGTGTTGGACGAAAAAAAAAAAAAAAAAAAAAAGCCTGTTCCTTCTGTTGTCAGAATATGTGAGAAGGAATTAATCAGACATAGGTTTCTGACTTTCCTTCTCCAGACTGACAAGTTTGTGAGAAAGCCAAAAATAGAGTAGCTTTTATTGAACTTTTCTTTTGGAATGTTGATATGAGGCTGTCATTTAGGGTGGCTCTGTGCCTAAATGTGGCAATGGTAGATGAAGGTGGCTACAAAGATGAATCTGAGGCAAAGTACCTGGCTCTCAGAGTCCAGCTATGTCTGGAGGGGATCTTGCTGGGAATTTGCCCAAAGTGATTTGCTGCAATAACGGGTGAGGCCAGAGATTCAATGAGACTCACCTCTAAACTCCATGAGGTTAGCTGCACAGGAAGCGAAATTTGACTGGGGGTTGAATCACTTAGGGTTGGATAGGGTGGAGGTGAAATGTCATCAGGACATTACTGAGCAAAGAGAACAGACCTTATATTCCTTTGTGAAACAATGGCATATCTAAGGGTCGTACCAGCTGCCTCACAGTGGAGACCAGTACAAGGATGGCAGCCTTCATGGAAGGGATAATCCCTTGAATTCTGTAAGCTTTCTCTCTCTTTTTTTTTTTTGAGACAGAGTTTCGCTTTTGTTACCCAGGCTGGAGCTCAATGGCGCAATCTCAGCTCACCGCAACCTCCACCTCCTGGGTTCGGGCAATTCTCCTGCTTCACCCTCCTGAGTAGCTGGGATTACAGGCACGTGCCACCATGCCCAGCTAATTTTTTGAATTTTTAGTAGAGACGGGGTTTCACCATGTTGTCCAGGATGGTCTCGATCTCTTGACCTCGTGATCCACCTGCCTCGGCCCCCCAAAGTGCTGGGATTATAGGCGTGAGCCACCGTACCCGGCCCCAGCTTTCTCTTATACTCAGATGCCAGCTTGGAAAGAGGAGGGTGAAAAGTACAGCTCTGAAGTCAAGCTAAACTTTGACTTGATTAAATATTTTACATTAGAGAGGTTGTTTAAACTGGAGCTATCAAGTGGCCGTTTTGAGGTAAGTCCTTGTTTTCACTTCCTTCCAAATAGGGTGGAATATTGAAAAGAATATGAAATGAGTTATAGAATAATAAGCTTTTGTTTTGCACATTTCATTAGTAGTGTAAACTTGAGAATTTGCTAGTGAATCTGCTGTACTTATCCCCACTCCCCAAGTCCTCACTCAGCTGAGCTGGCTTACTTTTTCTCTAAGAAAATTGAAGTAATCTGAAGGGTATTTCCACAAGTTTTCCTCACTACATCTATTCACTTACAAATTTCTGTGACCATATGCTGTGTCTTCACATCTGGAACATGAGAGGAATTGTCTGATTCATCCAAAGGCAACTCTTCTACTAGAACCCTAGATCCTATCTCCTCTTACCTATGACAGAAATTCTCACCTCTCTTTTGAGTCGTCAATATTTTTTCTTGTTATTGATTATTCCATCATAAAGCAAACATGGTAAATCTCTGATCATTGAAAACAAGTTCTCCCAATGCAATTTTATTCTTCTTTATTCCCATATCTGCGTTTTCTTTATAGCAAAACTTCTCAAATACCTCTAATATCTTTCTTCAAGTTCTTTTAAAACTCACTTTAACAGGCTGTCACCAAAATCATTCCACTGAAACTACTCTTATGAGGGTGACTAATGACTTCCATATTGCTAAATGCAATAGATAATTCTTCATTTTCCTCTATTTTGACCCATCATCAGCACTTGACACAGGTGATCACTCTTCTTCTTTCTCTTACTTCACTGGCTTCCACTTCCCAGTCTGTTATTGGCACTTCCGCATCTTTCCAACTTCTCAATATTGGAAGCTCTAAGAGTTCATGCCTTGAATGTTTTCTCTATTCTGTCTATACTTACTCCTTTTGTGATTTCATTCAGTTTCATGGCTTTTAATATTATTTCTATGTGGACATCTCCCAATTTTTTATATCCAGCCTGAAAATGACTGTTAGTTTTTAGTCTCTCTTTCATCTTTGTTTCCCTAGAGTCTGTTCTTAGCTCAACCAGAGTGATGCTTTTAAATGTAAGTTAGGTCTCGTCTATCCTCTGCTTAAAACCCTCAAATGGCTAACTCTCCCTCAGAGTAAAAACTAAAGTTTGTATCCTGAGCCATAGTTCTTACAGTCTTCATGGCCCCTTTTCCCCACCTCCTTATCTTTTACTACTTTTCCTGATTCTTATTCTGCATAGCTGGACCAGTTTTCTGTCTTTCAAACACACTGGCTACATTCTGATCTTAGGGTTTTTGCCTTTTTTCTTCCTTCTATCTGGAAAGCTCTTTCCTAATTTCTTCATGATTCAAGCTCTTACACTATTTATTTTTATTTCTCAAATGACACATTCTCAAAGTAGGACCTTCTTTGACTACACTATTTAAAATTACAATCTCCACACCTGCTATATTTTTCTCCATAGCTTTGTTTTTCTGCTTTTTCTCCATAGCTTTCATGACTTTCTGTTATCCTGAGCAAGTTATTGATTTTTTTTATAATAAGGCTCTACTTCAATGTTGTGTGTATTACCAAGAAGTAGAGATTGACTGTAATTTGCCAAAGACAGAACATTCATTTCACAACTACACAAGAACAGGGCTAAGAGTGAAAAGGCACTCTAATTTCGGACAGTGCGAAAAAACAGTTTGTGTTTAGGACAATTTATAGAGGAAAATTTCCAGGGAACCTAAGAATACTATTATTTATATGGATGTAAAGTGAAAAATGAAAGAACTCATGCAAAAATCTATGCTATCTTTATTCTTCCTAGGTTAATTATATTTAATGCACATTTTATAAGTGCATTCTCCTTTTGTTGGAGAAAATAAATGTTTTCAAAGAATTCCTGTGTTTTAGTTTATGAAATCATACTCTAGACAAGGGCGTAGGAAGTATTTCTAAACACTAATAATAAACTCAGAAAAAGAAATAAAAACATCTCATTTACTATAGCATAAAAAACTTAGAAATAAATTTAAACAAATAAGTGAAAGATCTGTACACAGAAAACTATAAAACATTGATAAAAATGGAAGAAACATAAATAAATGGAAAAGTATTCCATGTTCATGGATTGGAAGAATTAGTGTTAAAATGTTCATATTTACCCAAAGTGATATATAGATACAATGCAATTCCTATCAAAATCCAATGAAATTTTTCACAGAAATAGAAAAAATTCTAAAATTCATATGGAACCACAAAAGACCCTGATCAGCCAAAGCAATATTGAGTAAAAAAAAGTAAACAGGGAGGCATCATATTACCAGGTCTCAATATTGACTACAAAGCTATGGTAATCAAAACAGTATCGTAGTGGCATAAAAACAGACACACAGACCAATGGAGCATAGAGAGTTCAGAAATAAACCCAAACATATATGGTCACCTAATTTTTGACAGTGGCACCAATGAGATGACATGGGGAAAGGTTAGTCTTTTCAGTAAATGGTGCTGGGAGAACTGAATATCCACATGCAAAAATAATAAAATCAGACTCTTATGTTAAGGAATACAAAAAAAAAAAGAACACCTCAAAATGGCTTAAAGACCTACACATAAGAACAAAAGCTGCAAAAATTCCCTAGAAGAAAACATAGGTGCAGAGCTCCTTTACTTTGGCCTTGGCAATGATTTTTTGGCTATAACTCCAAAAGCACATGCAGTGTAAGCAAAAATAAACAAAAAGGACTACATCAAACTAAAAAGCTTCTGCATAGCAAAGGAAACAGTCATCAAAATGAAAAGGCGGCCTATAGATTGGGAGAAAAATATTTGCAAATCATATATCTAATAAGGGACTAATATCCAAGATATATAAGGAACTCACACAACTCAATAGCAAAAATATTAATAACCTGATTAAAAATGGGCAAAGAACCTGAATAAATGTTTCCAAAGGAGGCACCAAAATGGCAACAGGTATATGAGAGGTTCTCAATATCACTAATCATCAACCAAATGCAAATCAGAACTGCAATGAGATATCACTTCACATCTATTAAGATGGTTATTATGAAAAAGACAGGAGTTAACAAGTGTTGGGGAAGGAGTGGAAAAAAGGGAACCTTTGTATACTGTTGGTGCAGCCACTGTGGAAAATAGTATGGAGGTTTCCTACCTATTCCAAAACTTAAGATAGAATTACTGTATATCCATACTATGATATATTGAACTATTATAATTCCAGAAATTCAATATAGAACTACAATGTGATCCAGCAATCCCACTTCTGGATATACACCTAAAGGAAATAAAATCGCCAGTCCTATAACTAGCTGCTGTCTCATGTTAACTACAGCATTATTCACAATTGCCAAGATTTGGAAACAACTAAAGTGTCCTTTGATGGATGAATAGATAAAGAAATTGTGGTATATAATGAAATATTGCTCAGACTTAAAAATGGAGATCCTGCCATTTGTGATAACATAAATGAATCTAGAGGACATTATGCGAGGTGAAATAAACAGAACACAAAAAGAAAAATGCTGCATGACTCACTTATATGTGAAATCTTTAAAAAAATGAAATATGTAGAAACAGAGAGTAGAACCGTGGTTATCAGGAGCTGGGGGATGGGAGGTAGGAAAGTGCTGGCCAAAGGATACAAAGTCACAATTATGCCCCATGAATATATAGAGAGTCTAATGTACAACTGGAGGGCTGGGGGCAGTGGCTCACTCCTGTAATCCCAGCACTTTGGGAGGCCGGTGTGGGCGAATCACTTGAGATCAGGAGTTTGAGACCAGCCTGGCCAACATGGTGAAAGCCCATCTCTACTAAAAATAAAAAAATTAGCTGGGTGTGGTGGCAGTCACCTGTAATCCCAGCTACTCGAGAGGCTGAGACAGGAGAATTGCTCGAACCCAGAAGGTGGAGGTTGCGGTGAGTCAGGGTTGCCCCACTACACTCCAGCCTGAACAACAGAGTGAGATGCCATCTCAATAATAAGATAATAGTAATAATAATGTACAACATGAGGACTATAGTTAATAATATTGTATTATATGCTGGTAATTTGCCAAGAGAATAAATTTAGATACTCTTACCATCAAAAAAAAAAAAAGAGGAAAGAAATGTAACCGTATGAGATGCTAATTTGCTAAACTGTAATAATCCCTTTACTAACATGTACTTACTAAACATGTACTCCTAAAATCTATGCAATAAAATTAAAATTAAATATAAATCTATGTATATAAAATATATATATAAAATATAAATACACCTAAGGTATCTTTATTCTTCCTAATTAAATATATATTTGCTGTAAATTTAAGTTTATTGTCCCATTTCAAGTGATAGTGAAGGATTTCAAAGAAGTCCTTTGTTCCATATTATTAGTGATACCTGTATCTAGACTACAGCATATAGGAGGCACTGAGGATTGCAACTAAGACTTACCAAACCACAGGGGTTCTCAAAATTTAGTGTGGGTAAGAATCACTTGGATTATGTTAGGAATTGAAGAAAACTTGTTAAAAATGCTCATTTCCGGAGACAGGAGAATCGGTTGAACCTGGGAGGAGGAGGTTGCAGTGAGCGGAGATCACGCCACTGTATTCCAGCCTGGGCAGAGTGATACTCTGTCTCAAAAAAACATATATATATATATATATATATATATATATATATATATATATATATATATATATAAATATATAAATGCTCATTTCCTGTCTGTAACATAAGGTATTTTGAACTAATAGATTTGGGGTCATAGTTGGTAATCTGCAGTTTCAGCATGCTCCTCTTGTGGTCCTGAACAGGTGGTCCATCTCCCCTCCTTTGGGAAACACTGCACTGATGTTTATTATTGTAGAAGCAAATTACATAGTAGAAATCTGGAAGAAATTTCAAGAGAATTTTAGAACATTGAAGAATTTACAGATCCAGATAGCATTATTATTTTTTTATTGTTCGAATCTTATTTTTTGTAAGAGAAAATGGAATAGCTAGGGACATTGGTGATATCAGAAACATGGATTTCACTTCTTTTATTGTTTTTAGAGTCAAAAAGGTTGGAATACTAAGAAAAGGCCAAGTTTATTTTACAAACACCAGAAGAATGTATTACATGGGAAACTAACACCTGATCAAAGTGAACATTGAGATGGAGGGAGAAATTTCCCGAGAAGACTAAACCTGGACTTATGTGGTTTACAAGAAAATGAAGCCGCCTGAAGAGGATATTTATTAAATAGAAAAACATTAGATCTCTCTTTTGTTCAAATTATTTACAACAAACATACAATACTTTTTAGGCAAAATATGTAAACTAATGCATACATAACTAAGAAAATGGGCACAGTTTTTCTCATGCATCTTGTAACCATATAAAGGAGATCATTGGATTTAGTGCTTAACTAATATAAGTTTTATTGTGTAAACTAAATATTTGGACATTAATACTTTTTAAAATTGATAAAGTCTTTATCAACTTTTACTGAATACCATATTATCTACTTGACTATTAGATTAGTCTTATCTGTGATCCTAAGTGAAGAATAAATAACACGAGATCCTTAAAATTTCCTACTGAATTGAATTCAGATTGAATCCCGATATCTAAAAATAAGTCAAAGTAACATTATCATAAATAATCTATATTACCTTTTCAATTAATGAATTAGTTAACATTTTTTAGAGGCGAGGTCTATGTTATCCAGGCTGGTCTTTGACTCCTGGGTTCAAGCAATCTTCCCATCTCAGCCTCCCAAGTAGCTGGGACTGCAGACATGCACCACTATGTCTTGCTGACTAGAATCTATCTGAGCTTTTTAAAAATAAACTTGTTTTTGTGGCATAAGCTGAGTTTTACAGAAGTGTTTTAACTACAGTATAAGGTTTTCTTTTTCCTCATTTTTTTCTCTTTTCTTTATTTAATTGACAAATAACAACAATATATTTATACGGTGCAATGTGATGTCTACTTATATGTGTATGTTGTGGAATGATTCTTCTTATATCCCTTGCCCAGTCTCTCCTAAAGTTAACATTGTATATCACCATAGTACATTTTTTTAAAACTAAGAAAATAAGCTAGGCATGGGGCCTCACACCTGAAATCCCAGCACTTTGGGAGGATGAGGTGGAAGGATCACTTGAGTCCAAGAGCTCAAGATCAACCTGGGCAAAATAGGGAGACCATGTCTTTACAAAAAATACAAACATTAGCAGGTCATGGTGGCCTGTGCCTGTAGTCCCAGCTACTTAGGAGGCTAAGGTGGGAGAATCACTTGAGCCCCAGAGGTTGAGGCTGCAATGAATTGTGTTTGCATACTCCAGCAAAGGCAAGAGAACAAGATCCTGTCTCAAAACTAAAACCAAGAAACAACATTGGTGCACTGTTATTAAGTAAGCCCCAGACTTTATTTGGATATCACTGTTTTCCCGATAATGTCCTTTTCTCTTCCAGGATCCAGTTCAGAATACTGTTCAGTATTTGATACATTGGCTGTATAGATATAGCTACATGTAAAGGGCTGCATAGGCTGTACCTTGTACTACTCTGGGGGTGTTAGTTACATTGCTGTGCCAGGTACTGTTCATAGTGCTTTACATCTATTAACTTGTTTAGTCATCACAAGAGCTCTAAAAGGTAGGCAATATAATTATCCCTATTTTACAAATATGGGCATTGAGGACAAAGAGAGATTCAGTAACCTTAAAAATACCACATAGCTAATTGGTGGAGAAACTGAGGTTCTAGTTACACAGCCTGTGCTGTTAGAGACATTTCAAATTGGCAAGCTTCCTATCCCAACTGATCAGTTATGAGAAAACACTTCTTATCCTAAGGAACTGGCTGATTGAACTTAAGCAAGTCACTCAATCTCTCTGGACCTGTGTTTGCTCATCCATGAAATTGTAGAAGTGGGTTACATAATCTATACCTTCAAAACAAATGTATAATATTGAAATATGCATCTTTAAATTTAATTTCCAGCTCAAAGACCTACTGCATTTTTATATTCTGGCCAATCAACTTTTAAAAAATAAAATGTTCAATAAAATCAGACTATTAAATATTAAAATTCCAATTGTATTTTTAAACAGGATCTATATATCACATGGAGTCACTTCTTTTTTGCCTCAGGTTGTTAGCTTGTTGATTTTGAATTTTATATCATGCTTTTGAATACTACTTAATTTCACATATACCCTTTGTACACCAATAAAACTAAACTAAATGTATGTCACTTCTTATGTACGAATGCAGAAGCAAATAAACAGTATATAGCCACATATTTCAGTAGATTAAACTCAGCTGAAATTATCCCACATGCTGGCACTGTAATAGGCTATTGATCTCAAATTGCATTTTCTGTTTCTTTATAATTGAATTTTGTTCCCAAATGAAAGAGCATGTTCATTTTCAGCTTGTGTTTAGTGAAATAAAAACTGCTTCTGGGATCAGTTTTATCATGTGCCCAATGGAGGACCAAGTATGAAGTCCTCCACGTACTTTCATAGACCTAAGTATGGAATATTTTGACTATGAAAAAAGAAAGAGTGTACCACCTTCTTGGAAGAGATTGTTTTTCCCCCAAAGTGCTAAATTTTAGATCTGAACTGCCACAAAAATTCTGCATGATTATATTCACGAATCAGGATATACATAAAACTATGGAATTTTCCCCTATGAATGATGAGTAATGAAAGACATGTTGCAGTTGCATAAATTAACCCATCTCTAGGGACTAAAGGAAATTAAGACTGAAGAAAGTAGGACAGAGGGCTTAAAATAAAACAAAAAAGACCTTAAGTAGAAAATAGTATGCCAGAACTAGAGGTGATTTCCTTTCTTAGGCTAGACATTCCTTTGGTTCTTTTAATTACAACGAGATGGAAATTTTAGGACACTAAGGGAGACAGATGATTCAAAGGCTTTTGCATGCCCTTTATTCACTTTCAAATACAACACTCCTCATAATAGGATGATACTATTAATCACACTGCTTTCAACCCTCTACCTGAAGGTGAGAGTCTTCAGCTGTTCCAGAAGGTCCTGAGTCCCAAAGTTCCTGTTATTCACTGCTGATTGGGCACAGATGAGAGTACTTAGTTTTCATTCAGCAGCCTGTTGTGGATACAGGGTTACTGTTGTAATCAAGCAGGGCCTTTCTGATCCTTTTTATTACTTTCCTTTCTTGGGGGAGGGGACCGATAAAGTGCCTACAGTGAAATGCAATTGCAATACATATGCTCTCACGACTCATTTTTCAAACCCCAGGGAAGACTTCCCTACATCTCGACCTAAGTCCTTGAAACAAAACGCAGCTGCATCCTTATGCTGTGAAAGTTGTGTGTGGTGGTGGTGGTGGTGTTCATATTGGAGAAGGACTCTGCATCAAAACTTGGGGAGAATGTGAGCAGTGCAAACTCTTAAGTGAGAGAAAAGACAAACTGACTTTCCAAATTCTTCCAATCAGATGACATGAATGCTGATGCCCACAGTGCCTAGCGTAATTTTCTTGTTTCACTTTGTGTTCAGCATGCAAATTTGGAGGTACTCATGTATAGTAAGATATTCTCAATGGTTGCACATGGTTGGTGAGAAATATTTTGTAATGGTGAACAATTTATTTTATTTTTAAATATGTGTGTATGTATGTATGTTATGAATGCATGTATTACATTTATCTGTATGTATTCAATTTTTTATTAAAAATTAAACAATCTTAAATGTAATATGCTATAAGCCTAACACATCAGCAGATAGCAATTGGCATTAAACATTAGAATTACATATGCTTTTATTTTTCTAAAGAATTTATTTTATTAAAAACTTTTTTTATTAAAGAAATGGCGGTCACTTTATGTTGGCCAGGCTGAACTCAAACTCCTGGGCTAAAGCAATCCTCTTGCCTCAGTCTTCCAAGTAGTTCTGGGATTACAGGCATTGCTATTTTTCTAAAGTATTTAATAATATTAATTAAATTTTCAAAAAGGCAGAAAACTGATTTTAAATAATTTTGATTTAGAAATTGATTCCATTAATATGTGCACCTTTTACTTTTAAGAAATAGTTTTGAATATTTTAAAAGAGAAATAAACAATTTGAAAGCATGAGAGTGATGGTTAATATCAAGTGTCAACTTGGTTGGATTGAAGGATGCAAAGTATTGTTCCTGGGTGTGTCTGTGAGGGTGTTGACAAAGGAGATTAACATTTGAGTCAGTGGACTGGGAGAGGCAGACCCACCCTCAATCTGACTGGGCATCATCTAATCAGCTGCCAGCAGGCTATAATAAAGCAGGAAGAGGAAGTTGGAAGGACTAGACTTGCTGAGCCTTCCAGCCTTCATCTTTCTTCTGTGCTGGATGCTTCTTGTCCTTGAACATCCAACTCCAAGTTATTCAGCTTTTGGGCTCTTGGACTTACACCACTGACCTACCTGGGGCTCTCAGGCTTTCAGCCACAGACTGAAGGCTGCACCGTTGGTCTCTCTACTTTCGAGGTTTTGGGACTCCGACCAGCTGGCTTTCTTGTTCCTCAGCTTGCAGACTATCTATAGTGGGACTTCACCTTGTGATCGTGTGAGTCAATATTCCTTAATAAACTTCCCTTCATAGATATATCTATCCTATTAGTTCTGTCCCTCTAGAGAAGCCTGACTGATAAAATGAGGATTAAGTTTTCAGTTTTTAAGTACTTAATTTAATTCACATTTTTGGTGCAAATATACCCACATTTGAGCACTTTGAAGACAATGACATTTACTTTTTAATTCTTTAAATAATTGAGTATGAATACAAGTCAAAATTGTGATAAAAATAGATTGAATAGAAATAGTAATCAGTTGGTGGTACACACCTGTAGTTTTAGCTACTCAAGAGGCTGAGGCAGGAGGATGCCTTCAGCCCAGGAGTTCAAGGCTGTAGTGCACTATGCTCATGCCTGTGAATAGCCACTGCACTCCAGCCTAGACAATCTAGCAAGACACCAACTCTTAAAAAAAAAAAAAAAAAATGGAGTGTCACTTTTTAAGCACTTCTCTCAAAAATGAAGCTCAGGAAAGAAGACAATTGGGGAAATAAGTTGAGGAGTGGGGAATAGAAAGACTTGCTTCCAACAAATAGAGTAAGGCAAATGAAAGAGTGCATCTTCTGAGGACTGAGTTGCAAAGATAGTGTAATTTCTCTGCGGGAAACTAGCTGCCATGCTTTGAGGACACTCAAACAATCCAATGGAGAGAACATATGGCAAAGAACCGAAGCCTCTTGCCACAGCTACGTGGATTAGCCTTTCACAAATGAATCCTATGGCCCCAGTTGAGCCCGGAGGTGACTGTAGCCTCAGTTGACATGTAAACCGTAACCTCTGAGAGACTGAGCCACAATGACCCAGCTAAGCTGATTCCAAATTCCTGACCTACAGGAATTAACAATAAATATATGTTGTTTTAAGCTGCTACATTTTTGGAAATTTTGGTTATGTAGAAATAGATAATTAATATAATCTCTTTTAATTTAGTCTCATCACAGCAACCAAACCATGTTTTAAAAATATGTCAGATCATTTTGTCCAGTCAGATCATGGACTCCTCACAACTGCCCCATGGATACCCATTTTGATTAGAGTAAAATCCAAAGTCTTTAATGACCAAGATCTGGCCCCTTCTCTCACTGTTTCCTCACTGACCCCAGCTCCTCCTTTCTCTCTCATTTACACCCCAGCTCCTCCTTTCTCTCTCATTTACTCAGCTTCAGCCATCCTCTTCTCTTTGATGTTCTTCAAACATCCCAGGAATGCTCCCACTTCAGAGCTGTTGTCCTGGTGGTTCCTGTCAACCAAAAACCCAGATAGCCACAGAGCTAACATTCTCATTTCTTTCAAATCAACTTAATGTTACTGTTCCAATGATGTATATACTCTGATCACTCTATTTATTATATTTAAAATTACACTGCTATCTCTAGCTTTGGGACCCCTCATGCCATTTGTCATGCTTTAATTCACACTAACATATAATTTCCTTTTAAGCGTTTGTATTATATAACGCTTATTTTTTTTTTTACTGTTTCCTTCTCCCAAATAGCAGGATTTTTTGTTTATTTTGTTTATGGATGTAAACATATTGAGAATATATGTTTGTTGACTGATTTCCTCATTCCTAGCATCTCACTTTTAAAGCACATACCTCAATAGCAGTCCCTCATTCAGTTTAAGGCACTGAATCCTAAGGCTTGCATGATCGTCCAAGGCTTTTGAAGAATATATGCAAACACCATAAATATGGCCTTCAGCCTTTATTCATTCACTCAACAAAAATTTTTTTTTCTTGAATGCTTTTCAGATTATAGGCATTTTGCTTGGTACTGGGGATACAAACATAAATAGAACACAGTTTTAGTCTAAAGAAAGTTACAATCTTTTTTTTTTTGAGACAGAGTCTTACTTTGTTTCCCAGGCTGGAGTACAGTGGTGGGATCTCGGCTCACCGCAACCTCTGCCCCCCAGGTGCAAGTGATTCTCCTGCCTTAGCCTCCCAAGTAGCTGGGATTACAGGCACATGCCACCATGCCCTGCTAATTTTTTGTATTTTTAGTAGAGATGGGGTTTCACTATGTTAGTTAACCAGGATGGTCTTGATCTCCTGACCTCATGATCCACCTGCCTCGGCCTCCCAAAGTGCTGGGATTAGAGGCGTGAACCACCACGCCCAGCCGAAAGTTAAAATTTAATAGGAAGAAAAATAAAGCAAATGGTTCATTACAGGAAATACAAAAGGGTAGTAAGTTAAAGATGTTTTGTGGATACTTAAGTAGAGATATATTTGTCTATAGAGTTTATGGGAGAGGTTTGGGCAAGACATATATCTGGTTGTCATTGTCATATAGGAAGTGAATGAAGTCACTCAGGAAGAATATACACAATAGAAACAGGAGGTCAAGAATCAAATTTTAAGAAATATTTGCAGTGAGGAGAGGATGTGGTTACAGAGGTTGCTTAAAAATATTTCTGTTCTTTTTGATTTGGGCATAGGGTAGGATTGCATTTCTCTGATCACTGTGAAGTTATAACCACATTGCTTGCTTTCACTTTATGGACTTGCCCTGAGTTCTTTCTTGCATGAGATTTAAGAACCTTCACTTGAGATATGGCTCAGGACCCCTTTCCTGTAACATGTTGACATGGAGCCTCTGTCAACCTGTTTCCCTTAGTGATTATCAATAGTGAAATACCTCAAGACCTGTCCTGGACTTGTAGTGTGAGTGTGAAATTACACTTCTGTTGGGTTAGGCCACTGAACTATTTGTTACCACACCATAACTAAGTCTATCCTAAGGATTCAAGGAGAATCTTAGGAAAAGGAGATTTTAAAGAAGATGTAAAAAGAATTGAGAAAGAAATTCAACAAGCTGAAAATGTCAAATGTCTCATTGCAAAATACATAGAGAGATTGGAAAGTGTTCTTTTAATTTGGCATTTTGTAGGTCATTTGTGATTTTAGTAAATTATGCAATAGGAAAAAATACAGTTTCTTTCAAATGGTGAAAAATTAAAGAAGAAAAAAGAAGTCAAAGGTCTGGGCTGTAGCAGAAGTGAGGCTCTTACTGTTGTCATTGTCTTGTCTTTCACTTCATACTTCTCAAGCCCAGGAAATCTGAATTCTGATCCCATAAATTTCTCTCCTTCCTTTTCCCTGCTCACTTGAAATGAAGTACCTTTTATTCCTTCCTTCCTTTCCCTCCCTCTTATCTCATTGACCTCCCTATAGAATTCATCCTCCATCCTTTCTCAGGGGAATGTCTTAAAAGAAAAGCATTTCATTGCCATTTGCACTTTCTCACCTCTTATCCACTCTTCAGTCTTCTGCAAATTGACATTTGACCTCTTTAATTTGCTGAAATGGCTCATGCCAAGGAGACTTTTTATAAAAATCACATATAATTTAGATTTTTTATTTTCTGCATAAATCTATTTAATTTTATGTGATAACGCAGTGCATGATTTTTTTGTTGAGCCATTAATTTTGTATTAGCCAAAGAGAAAGTTGAACCTGTCAATTAAACTGGATGGAATAAGAAATAATATTTTAAAGTTAGCAGTACAAAGAACTTTGCCCAATAAAAGTATTGTTGTGTCACTTGAAATACTACCATTGGTTGCAAGTTTTAAAGATGTAAAAGGTGTTTTCTTTCATGTTCACTTTTTTTTTCCCAGTAGAGATATTGACTGCAGGCAGATTGTGTCTTTTTGGGGGGGATTATAGTCACAGTACTTGAGCACAAATGTAATGAAGCATTGTTTCATTGAGACTTCCCTGTAGTATACAAAAGTATTGCAAACTTTTTTTCACAGGCATTTCCTCACTTAATTCTCAAACAAGTTTTTTCTTTTCTTTTTTTTTTCATCACCACACCTGTAGACAGGATCAAACAACTTTTGAAGGGTGTTTGATTTCCCCCTATTTGCAGATTAAGAAACTAAAACTCAAAGGAGACAAATTGCCACATTCATTCTGCCACAGGGTGTGTGTGTGTGTTTTTCTGACTCTAACCATAGAACAGTTTCTACTATGCCTTAGCCACTTGGATGTAGTATGTGTATAAAAATGACAACATAGATGTAGTGATTCTTCAAAGTAGGTTTATTTTTCTAATTGGTATTTTTGTTCAGACGTTATAGGATTATACATTGCCAACAATTTTAAGCAATTTTTAAAGTGTTGTATATTGAATAAATTTTTGCATTAAATGAGTTTAAGTTGGCAATAAGGAACCACCATATACTTTAATAGATATTATTTTGTACTATAGTTGTGTTATCTTTAATGCAGAGATGGGTGTTTAATAATCTTTTGCAGTGGGAAGAAGTTAAAGGAGTTTGAGTCAAAATAGTGAGAGAAATAATTGGATATGATTGTTACCTTAAATATAGCCATTAGTCTGTTGATGTATCTTCAGTTAGTCCTAAAATATTCAACATATTCATAACAAAATTTTGGGGGCATCTCAGTTCATTTATTAATACCTATGAACCTGCAAACACTACTCTTATTTGTAAGACCGATATGTATACAATAATGTATGCAATAATATATGCGATAAATGAAAATCTGAGTTTTCTAGATAGCTTTTGAAATGAGAGTAATGGAAACATGACTACTCAGATTTAAAAAAAATCAGGCTTTACCTTTCATAGTACAATTTCTGTTAGTACAAATCCTTGAGAAGGTATATGGGCTGCTGGAAATAGTGAAGACAGGAAGATTAAGAAGATGAACTGGCTTACTTACCAAGAAAATGAATTCAGGAAATTTGATTCTAGTAGAGAACTAGAACAAGCAAACAGGATGAGCAACCACTTATTGGAATAGGGTATTTAAATTTGAGAAAGAGTGATTTGTTTTTTCTCTCAAGGGTTAAGAATATGATCAAAAGCCTGAAGGCTAAAGAAGGATAATATGTATGGGAGACAGTGAGGACACTTGCCTGACCAGAGCAGGTGAACAGGTACAATAATCCTAGATTGTAGAGGCTACAGTGGGTGTTGAAATACATGTTGAATGCAACAAAGAGCTATTAGAATTTCTTGACCATTAATCGATTGGCCTAATCCTGGGTTTTAGGCAGAGCACCCTACAACCATAACAAATGGTGAATTTGGAAGCAGCTAGACTCAGGGAGATCAGCTATACTGTTTTGTAGAATTTTGAATTTGATAAACCAGTAAAACTCCAAGAAAATTTTTGAAGACTAACATGTAGTTATCAACTATTTATCTTGAAGGAAAGAATATTAAAAAGAAACCCAACAACAAAATATAAAGAGTAAATTACCAGACACTATTTTCACTATTTCATACAGGAATGAAATTTTAACGTCAAATCAGCAGGACTCTGTTTTCTCACTTCCTCTTCTACCTGTAGCTCTGTCATATAGCTGTGAAAATACTCAGAATGATAGCTGAGATCCACTGAGCTAAAAGAATGCCAATTACTCAGGAATAACATAATAAAAACCTGGGAAAGGAGAACAAAGAATTAGAGAAGAAAGGGAGAGGCTGGAAGAATGACAGCCCATGGCAACAGATTGAATATAAAAGGTGAAAGAAGAAAGTGAAAGATGCCGACAAAAATTATACTGTGACCTCGTATAGTTCTCAATAGTCAGTATTGCACATAACATTGCCCTAATTCATCTCTTAACAGAGTCTGTGGGATGTCATATCAATTGATAGATGTCTTGCTGTCTTCTTTTTCAGTACCAAAATCAGAAATGCAATTTGTCAAGCATATGAACAACATGTTTTTACTAGTGTTTGATAACTTAAAATATTTTTCTATCTAAAACCAGGCTGATCTTGAGAAAGATTTTAAAGGAGATTAGAAAATTTACTTTAACAGACCACCATCATATAGTCACATCAATATTTCATAGAGATTTTTGCAAACAATTACCAGAATTCTTAGAATTTATTACTGATATTTTATTCTTAACCCTTGACAACTGCCGTTAAGCAACTGCATGGTTTTACTTTTGTGGTCGTAGAGTTTCTGATTTTCTTTTTCTTTTTATTTAGAATGATATAATGATATAAGCAGAGAAATAGAAGCTGTTATGTTTGCAAAAAAAAAAAAAAAAAAAAAAGAGCAAAGATGCTTTCTGACCTTGGGAATTATATTGGAAGGTTACTCACAAGAGCATACCTTGTTTGGGAAAGACGGTTAATTTTTTTTCTCTGAAACAGACAAGCAGACATTTTTTCAAAATCTGTTAATGGCAAATGTGTTCTTTGCTGAATAGTAATCTATATTATCAATTTAAGATGCTCTTAATTTATGTTTCTGGACTTCGTTTAAATGTCAAACTCTAGAAAGGGTAAACTAGCTCACCCCACTGCTAGGTAATAGCTAGCATTATCTTTGCTGCAGGGCATTTTAAAGTAAAAATTTGAAGTTTATTGAAAAAAGTTACCAGTACACTCACTATACAATAGCTTGGAATGTGAATGTCTGAAAAAAGAAAAATTCAATAAACAACTCTGTAGTTTTTTGGTGGAATTCACAACATAATAACAAGAAAAGGTTTTCAGCTTTGATCATAATGGAAATGAGTCATTTAATTTTACCCTTAGTCTGGTACACAGTTTCAGCACCTACTAAGAAGTCTGCTTGCATTTAAATGACTTAAGCAATTATTAAAAGCAAGTTGCAAGAAATAAATGGCATTTATATAAAAAAGAGACCGGGTTCAAACTGCTAGTGCTTTAAATTTTTATAGAAGCAAATTCAAGTTCAGAGCAGGATTCAGGATTTAGTAACAATTCAAAGGTTTTCAATCCCTTAATCTCTTTGTGATAACTGTATTTATCATTTAGCCATTTTTATAAGGAAGAGAATAAAAATGTTAACGTTGATTCTTACGAGCACTTGTGACTGAAAAATTAATTATATATGGTAAAAAATTAGGGCTCCAAATAGCTATTTGATGTATAATTTTTGGTATTAAAATGTAATGAAATATTTCTACTGTATTTGCAATCGCTGGAAGAGTAGCATGAATTATAATTCAAATCAAAACACTTCTTTTAATCACCTTTCCCAAATGTTTGAGTGTAAGAATGCCTCTTTCTTTTCTCTGAGGTCTCCAGATCTTTACTCATGATCTCAAAGATGATTATTTTGTAACTTGATCTTAGTCTTGCAAAGGAGATTTATTTAGAGATTTAAATATAGTATTAACTTAGAAAATAAATTTCAACCATTCATACTGTTTGACCTAGAGTTATTACATTATTAAGAGTAAATATCTTTATTTTTTATTATTTATTTATTTATTTTCCCCCAGGCAGTAATAGAAATTAAAAGTAAATATCTTATTAAACTCAATAGGGAGCCACAAAATAAACAAGATTTCTAAAAAAGGTAACTGAGTGTATATAAAATGACTGACGAAAAATAAAAGTTAAGAAGATGGGGCAGCTAAGTCATCTGTCAACAGTATTTATATTGAAAAGGCATTGCAAATATTAACTTCAGTTTTCTAGATTGCTATATAAAATTGCTATTATTGGAAGACAAAACAAAATGTGGGAGGTACCTGACATTTCACTTAAATTTATTTAAACAAAGTTTTTAAACGTTCTGAGCCACGTGAGCCACCTACAATTTTGGAGTTACTATTCTAAGTGCTTATATTTTTTAGCTCACTTAATCTTCACAATGTCATGAGGTGGAAACTCTTGTTTTTGACCATTTTAAAGATGAGGAAACTCGAACAAGTATAATCAGGACCTTCAAATGGACAAATGCTGCTTAGCAGCTGTGTGGCCTCTGTTCTGAGTCCTGTGACCGTATCAGAGTTGCAATTAATGATTCCTTCTCATCTTCTGTAGTCCTGTCACCAAGTATTGTAATTTCATCATTTCCTTGGATTGTTCTTTCTTCTTTTTGCCTGGGTTCTCTCCATTTATACCTAAATGAGCATATATCATAGTCTCTTAGTTTCGTGAATCTCAGGCATCAGTCTGAGGACTTCAGTTGATTTGTGAAGAAATTTCAGCACCTGCTCTCTTAACCTAGTGATTTCCTTCTGGGTTTCAAAAAATGGTTCCTACACAACAGCTATTATTTATAGAGTGCTGTAGGAACTACTATTTGCAGCCATTTATTAGCACTCACCGGGCCACTTTCTGATCTTCTGAAGGCTCTTTCTGCATCCAAGCATGTTCCCTCTATTTTGCTCTCTATTATACAGCTGCCAGAACCACTATTTTAGAATGTGATATAGTTTGGACCTTTGTTCCCATCCAAATCCCATGTTGAATTGTAATCCCCAGTGTGGGAGGTGGGGCCTGGTGAGAGGTGTTTGGGTCATGGGAGCAGACCCTTCATGGCTTGGTGCTGTCTTTCTAATAGTGACTGAGTTCTTGGGAGAAAAAATACTTCTGTAAGGACAACTGCCCAGCAACTGCTGGTTCAGCTGCCTGGACTACTGTCACCCTTGTTATTGATCCTTGCAGCCAAAGAAAATGATCTCAAAGCAATTATGTAATCCTCCTCATTTTTCCTTTAAAAAAATTTCTCCTCTTTTATCTCTGCGAATATGTACGTAGTTTACTATGGCATTGATATTCCCATAGCAATGTCCTATTCCTGAATAAATATAATTTTTCTTTAGAGAGACTCTCTTGGTTTGTAGCAATTGTTTGTCAATATATGAGATTTATCTTGATATTGTATGGTTAATAGTGTTAGTTGCCATTAGTCTGTTCTAAAAAATGAGGCTAAATTGTAGCAAAACGACATACTTTTTGTTTTGCAGAAATCTCCCAAAGGAAAGCCATAGTTCAGGTTAAAGAGGTTAAGCTTATGGCATTTCCTCTAGCAAAATCTCAATAAAAGATAAACTAGGTAGTTAAATAATCCTAAGGGTTAGATTACATGAGCAGTCTCAACTAGTTTTAAGTAAGCATTTAATACATTCTTATTGAGTGAATAATCTGTTTTCCATTTGTAACTCTATTAGACTTACCCTCTGTAATGACTGTTCAGTGAACAAGTTTTTGCTAGAATGACTTTTGCAAAATGCTAATATTTTGGATGATGACTTAAAAAATTGACAACCTTTTCACCAAAAAACATACTATAAAAAGGGACATTTCAATTTTGTGATTTTGGGCAATGACACATTTGAAAATTTACTTGACGTAACAATCTTTAGTCAGATCCAAATGTATGGATCACATTTGATTTGCCTTCCATGTATGGATGAATCCAAAGCATTTTGCTCTCTGTACATACTCTAAAGTACTTCTGCCTGCTATTCTCTTCATTTCTAAGCAAGAGATGAAGATGTAGTATCTTCTGGGAGTCTTTTGTCTGTTATGCCTCTCTATATTTAACCTATATTTTGCCCAAAGGTGTTTTTCTGGGATAATTTTACTTTAATCATCAGCCCTCCAAGTTTGAAATATTGGTGAAAAAAAAGTTTCAGAAATAAGGAAAGAAATAAGCAGTACAACATTGCCATTTATGTCTAAGCTCCTTTTGTTTACTCCCAAATTGCTGCTTATTATTAATACAAAAATTTTCATTCAACGGATATATTTTTCTAGCTGTGAAAATTGTTTGCTTATCTTGTGTTGAGTTGAAACATTTCATAATTTTCCCATTAAATTTAATAAAAACCTTTTTCTTTTTCTCATTTAAAAGCTCTTTACTTAATGGTAGGGTTTTCAGGTACTAACGACATTCATTAAGCAAGGGAGAGGTGTAATTGAAAAACAACTTTGCTTGAGACACTTAATGACTACTAACTAAGCCCTGTGTGAAAGATCCTGCAATTTGAGAAGACATCACTGTAAATCAGAAGTCTTGGCAATTCTGTTATTGTTTCTTATCTGACTTTTACTCTAAGTTGAGTTCTTTTGCAGTATAGCTGTCAAATTTTCCACTCTCCTTTTCTATCTGCCACTTCTCATGGGCTTTATTTAACAAGAGAAACAAGTAGCAACATCACCTGACTTTGCTAATTTAACATTATTTATCACTCCAATTCACTAACGTTTATGAAATAATTTAGATGGTTGATATTCTTCTATTATTTCTCCATTTTAAATTATTAACCATAAATCTTTGTTTTCTATAGTCGAACACATATTTAAGGTAACAAGTTTTGCCTTGAAGCTATTTTCAATCTCATATCTTAACTGCTTATCATAGAAAAAAAACCCAAAGACTAATTAATAAGCCAAGCATTAAACTTAAGAAGTTAGAACGAACATAAAGAGAGTGAAAGAAAGAAATGGTAAAGAAAAGAACAGAACTGGTGAATTAGAAAAAAAATTATAGAGAAATTCAAAAAGCCAAAAGCTGATTATATTAAAAGATGAATTAAATAGACAATCTTTGGCAAGACTGATAGAGAGAAACCATGTATAATATTAGGAACAAAAGTGGATAGAGCTACAGATACAACAGAGATTTTAACATTATAAGAGAATAGCATAAACAAATGTATGCCGATAAACTAGAATAGTTAGAAAACGTGGATGATTTGCTAGAAAATTGGCTTATGAAGTTAGAGAAAATATAAATATACTTATAGTATAATATATATGTATAAATATATATAAAGAAACTGAATCAGTAGTTAACGGTCTACACAACACATAGATACACACTATGAAATATGCACACCATATGATACACATGCACTATGATACACACACACACATACACTCATCCAGGCCCAGATGGTTTTAGAGATGAGTTATAACAATCCTTCAAAGAACTAATAATCATAAAACTGAAAAAAAAGAAAAAAGTACAAATATCTTTAATTGATGAAAACTTTTCTAAACTTTTCAAAATTGAATGCTCCCTAGGTCACTTTATGATGCTAATATACCTTGATTAAAAACAATGAAAAGACCCAGGTCCAGGGGCTCAGACCTGTAATCCTAACCCTTTAGGAGGTCAAGGCAAGAGGATTCAAGGCCAGCCTGGGCCAAAAAGTGAGACTCTACAAAAAATACAAAAAAAAAAAAAATTGAAAACAAAAAGATGATAAAGAAATTTTGCAGGATAACACACCTTATGAACATGAAGACAAGTATATAAATTTAATATTGTCAAAAATAACTTAAGTAATGTATAAATAAATCATAGATAATTATTTCTCCCAGAAATATAGGAATGGGTTAACAGAAAATCTTTGACTATAATTTATCACATTCACTGTGCTGTTAAATTTAATTACCAGATTCTGATTGACTGAAATGTCAAACACAGACACTGCCTAAGTAAATCAAATACATCTAGAGAAGAAAGTCATCCTAAATTTGAGTAACATATGATTCAGTTTTAACCTTTGAGTTTAAAATTTAAACAATATAGGACTTGAAAAAAAATCTTCACAAAAGTGATAACTATTTTTCCTTTGTCTCAAACATACTATTCTTTACATTTCTTTTTGACCCCTTCTAATAATATAAATTATGATAGTAAGCAGAATAAGGGCTAATATTTATTTAATTATTGGTTTTGATGAATTTTGATGATAACCCACTGAAGAAAACTAAGCTACAGAGTGTTGCATAGCATGTCCTTTGCATATTCAAAGTCACGGCTAGTACATGTTAGAAAAACATCACTTTAAATCTAGTGAACTGACAGTTATACTTTCTGTCCACTTAATATTATGAACATACACTACTGTATATATCTACATAATCTTCATATTTTTCATAATATTTCACCAAGTTGGTGAAATATTTCCTGTCTCCATCATTAAGCACAATTATTGGCATAAAAGAGGTTTTCAATACCCATTTTTAGACTGCATTCTAGCCAGGGCAATAAAGCAACACTCCCGTTCTCTCTCCCTCTTCCTCTTCCTCTCCTTCATTTTTTTTCTTTCTTTTTCTTTTTTTCCAAAAAAAAAAAAAAAAAAAGAAACTCATTCAAAACTGCACACACACACACACACACACACACACACACACACACACAAAGAAATGGAGCTGAATAATTGGTACCAGAATTTAAGCCAATGTTGGTGTGAGTCCATGCTTTTAACCACTATATAATACCACCATTAAAAAAAAAAAATTTCACCAAATTGGTTCACTTAAGTGTTGCTAATGGTTAGACATTATTTCCAAGTTTTGCTATCATAAATACTTGGTTATGAAACAGCAATTTAAAAAATTCTTTTGAACAACTTCCTCTTGCAATGTAGAGCCAAGAATGGGATTTCCACATGTTTTTGAATATTTTAATATTTTGCCATACACTGCCAGGTTACTCTCTAAAAAGACTGCAATGATTTACAATGATCCTTTTTAAACAGACAAAATTCCAGAGCTATAAAAAAATGTACTGATGTTTAAAAATGTGGAAGTCCATAGATAGTTGACTATATGGCTCTGGAAGAAATTCTAAAGTGGTAAAACTTATTTGTATGTGTAGCCTATGATATGATTTTTTTCTTAAAAATGATATGAACTGAGGATCAGTTCTGAGCCCTTAATTTTTTATACTTTATTTTCTTTATTAAGCAGGGATTGAAAGTAGATACATTTCATAAATAGTTAATGAAAAGATGTCATATATAAATGCAAATGGCTTTTTACCTGTGGTGCGCCATAGATACAGGACAGCTTGTATTTATTAAAGCATTTTCAACAGCCATACAGTTTCTTTTTAATTGCCTTTTGCTAATATCATTTGTCCTAGAAAGACATTTTTGTACAAAGTACCTAATGAAGCTCTGACTAATGAGCATTAAAAATCATTATGTAAACTTTCAAATAGGAAAAAATAGGAAAAATTGTTCAGTAAACTACCTATACCCATCACTCAGGTTATGAGGATTTTGCTGTATTTGCTGCATCTACCACCTATTTCTTTGCTGATTTAGTTTAAGGCAAATTCCACACCTAATATCAATTCATCTCTGTAAACTTCAGTATGCCTTTCTGAAGAAAAAAAAGCTATTTTCCCATAATGCTACTAGCATAATAAACATTAAAAACAATTATTTGCTATCATCTAATACACAGATCGGAATTACACTTTCCTAATTGTAAAGTCTCTTTAGAAATGATTTTTCAGAATAAGGATTCAAACAAGTGACATGTTTGGGGGTCTTACTCTGAAGTCTCTTTTCATGTAAAGCAACCTCCTTGTTAGCTTTTTCTCCAGACTATTGACTTGCTATAGGTGTTTTATAAAATGCTCATGCTATGGATTTGGTGCTTTTTCTTTTTTTTTTTTTTTGAGACAGAGTCTTGCTGTATCCCCCAGGTTGGAGTGCGGTGGCGAGGCCCAGGCGCAGTGGCGAGGTCTCTGCTTGCGGTAACCTCCACTTCCCAGGTTCGAGCTATTCTCTTGCCTCAGCCTCCCAAGTAACTGGGATTACAGGTGCGTGCCACCATGCCCGGCTAATTTTTTGTATTTTTAATAGAGATGAGGTTTCACCATGTTGGTCAGGCTGGTCCTGACCTCAGGTGATCTACCCTCCTCAGCCTCCTAAAGTGCTGGGATTACAGGCTTGAGCCACTGAGCCTGGTCTGCTTTCTTTTGATGTTATAATTGTTCCTCCTTTCCACCTATTTCCTGTAAATTAAGGTTAGTTCTAGGAGTTTGATTAGATTCAGATTCAAATTCTTGGCCAGAATATTGCTTAGGTGGGCCTACATGCTTTCTGTTCATCACACTGGGAGGTACTATGCCAGGTGGCCCCACTGGTTGTAACACAAAATAATCAGTGGTTTCTGGTGATGACAGCCTGATGCCTCCCATTGAAAAGTTTGCCATCAGCCTATTACCTAATGGTTTTATATATTGATAGTTATTACTTGAATCAATGTTTTCATTTGGGTTGCAATTCTAATATTCTAATATTGTAATTCCTTCAACATTTATTAGTTGAAATTCCTCTGTAAAGAAAAACTTTCTCCTATGATGGAGTAAAACTCTCATAAATATTTCAATCCAACGTAGATGCAAACATAATGTGTTATTTTTTATTTCTGTGGATGTGTCTCTGTTTATCCTCTGATTCATTTAGCCTCATGATACTTTTATTGAAGACTTATTTGATCACCTGCACATTAATATTAAAATATCAAAACACATAAAAAGAGAATAGTTAAAAAGGGAATCCTGTCTTGCCACTTGATACATCGGTTCCCTCCAATTCCATTTATAGAACATTCTTTTGCAGATCTATCATTTTTTCCCTCTTAGATGCAAGGTGAAAGGCAATCATCCTTAGCTTATTTCCATAACGAAAATAAAAAGGAATATGGAAACCAGATTAATTGATTAGATTAGTGTCTATCTTTTTTTTTTTAACCTACCAGCTGTCTCTTCATGGAGTAAAATATTCAACATCTTTTCCCTGCTGCTCCTAAAGCAGCTCTGCTCACAGATGGTGGCTTGAAGGAATCCCATAGTTCATCATTAAATGTGGATGTCAACATTGTTGAACATGCTGTGAGGAAATTGTTTAATTTTTTCTATTATTTGGTGCTAACTCAGTTAAAAAGAAAAACCAAGAAGAAGTGCGGTAGGTTAGTATCAACAGTATCTTAGAGAAATAAGTGTGAAAAATAGGCCAGACCTGTGTCCCGAGAACTGATTTTATGGCCCCAACCAGCACCATTATTCATTACCTGCATCTCTGAAGTCAAACTTTGAAGAATAGTTTCCGGCATCATTATTGTCCTTAAAAATAGGCGAATGTTTGTGTGTTTGAAATCATTCCAAGGTTGTCATGGATAAATGATATTCAAGATAAAATAATGTTCTACAAAAAACTTTTAGTGCCGGGCAGCAGATTGCCAAAAGCCAAGTGAATGGCGATTTAAGAAGTTTAATGCTTCCAGAGAAACAAAAGGCTTTCAAATACATTTACATGGATATTAACTGAATTGCTTACTTTTGTGGCAATGCTTTGCTCTTTCTAATTCACTGGGCTTCAGCCATACTGACGATTTATGTGTCCTCAAATGTGTAAGGCATTTCTTTGTCTCATAGCTTATGTACATGCTGTTTCCTAAGCTTGCTATAATTTTCTCCAAAGCATGTTTTTGTTTTTGCTTTTTTTTTGGCCTATATTTATTCAGCTCAATGCCACCTTCTTAGAGAAACTTTCTATAGGCACTTCTTGTCACTTGTTATTTCCTTATCCTGCATATGTATTGTTCTCAACAGTGCTTAACATTTTTTTTAAATTTATTTATTTTACTTTAGGTGCATTCTATATCTGGCATTTCTCCCTATCTTATCCCTCCCCACCCTCCATGTACTTGTTTATTGTTGAATGTCTTTTCCAGGAGAATGTGAGCTTCAGGAGAATGTCTGCTTTCTCCTCTGGAATACAGCCAGCACTGTGAGTTAGAATGCTTTTTGGTTCTGGGATACAGAAAACACAACTGAGAGAGCCTTTAACTAGAGGACATTCACTGATACTTGACAAGAAGCCCAGGTGTCAGTTGTCACAAGGTTCGGGTGGAGTCTCACGACTTTTTCTCCATATTTGCACTGACAGCTTTGGTGTGTTGTTCTTTGTCCTTATGTTTTTGACTCATGGACATAAGATGGCCGCCTCAGTTTCAGGCATTATGTTTATAAGCGAAGCAGAAAGAGGAGGTAAGGGGTGGTACTAGCAATATTTATCAGTTTTATGAGGCAGCAGAGATGTTTCTCCAAACTCCCCAGCTGACTTGTGCTTACCTCTCACTGAATAGAATCATGTGCTATAGCTGCTCCTAGTGGAAAGGAAGTCTGGAAAGTGACTATTGAAAATATCTAAATTCTAAAGCAGAGGTGAGCCAAGGGGAAGGGGCTTGTGAATGGCCATTGGGATAGCTAGTGTTTATCACAGTAGCCCCCCAAAATTGCCAAATTAATAAAGAAATATTAATCAAATAACAAGAGTTGTGTTAGCTCAAGAATGCAAGAGGCGGGGTGTGGTGGCTCATGCCTGTAATCCCAGTACTTTGGGAGGCTGAGGCAAGTGGCTCACACATTAGATTATAATCTAATCACACATTAGATTATTGAGGTCAGGAGTTGGAGGCCAGCCTGGCCAACATAGTGAAGCCCCAGTACTACTAAGAAAAAAAATGCAAAAATTAGCCGGGCGTGGTGGCACGTGCCTGTAGTCCCAGATACTCGGGAGGCTGAGGTGGGAGAATCGCTTGAACTCAGGAGGGAGAGATTGCAGTGAGCCAAGATTATGCCACTGCACTCCAGACTGGGTGATAGAGTGAAACTCCATCTCAAAAGAAAAAAAAAGAAAAAGAAAAAGAAAAAAGAATGCAAGAAATGATGCAAATTTGTATTTATCAATATTAACGCCTATAAGAAAAATCTTATCTTTGGAGAGTGTAAGCACCAGGAATCAAATACAATGAAAAATTATAACAAATGAAATAGAATAATATAAAAAAATAAATAATAGAATGAAAGTGATAGAAGCATGTGGTCATTGTTTGTAAAGGGACAAAACTTCCTTGAGAGGTCATATAGCCTAGTGATTAAATGACTCTGCAGAAAATTTGGATTCTAGACCATGTATGTGAGTTACTTAATTTCTCTAAGCCTCAGTTTTTGAAATTCTTAAAATGAAGATAATGAAGTATCTACTTCATTTAGGACTATAAGATTAAAATTAGAAAATATATGCAAAATAGAATGTCTAGATCCTAGCACTTTGCCAAAAAATAGTCCAAAACTTATATATAAAACTAAGTAAAAAATTATAGGTATACAGATGTATTTTTCATGATCCCAATTGTTCTTTTGAGAATTATGTTCTGTATGTTGTGATATTTCACCTTTTTAACCTTTCAAATAAAGTTTAATCTTATTTCTATGTTCCTTGTATAACTTATTTTCAAAATGGCAAAAAATGGTTGAGCATATTATTGGGCAATCTTAAGGTTATTCTGCATAAAAGAACACATGGGTTAAAAAAAGAGGGCAAATGGGTTGAATAGTTTAAATTATGAAATTTTCTGAGACTAATGTAAAACTGTAGTTTGTCATTAGCTTTTTGTGTTTCATTAGTTACAGTGTTTAGAAGTTGAATGCCACCTGGGTAAGTACACATTAGATTATTTTCTGTGGGCATGTCTATCTTGATATAGTGCTGGCTCTGTTATTCTTGCTTCTAATGTATTCAAGTTGGCATGGAAGTGAAAGACATAATTCTCATTACATGTGCTAAGCCAGGCAGCAAGGGAAACAAGCCTGACTAAATGCTTGGGTTTCACCCAATGGTGCAGCAAACTAATGTTGTTTCTGAAAATGAAAACTGTGTCTGTATTTGTCAGCTGGAAATGTCCAGGGCTTTAGAGAAAGTATGCAATAAATGGAGGACACTGTTCATTAAGTTAACCCCTTTTCAGTCAAAGGCACAGAAATGAAGTTCTCTGTGAATAATAAAGGTGCTTGTTGTTAATAGCATAGATCAGTTTGGTGATTTTGTGCTGAAGGACACTTTGTATGACATTTCATTATAACTTGATGCCTTCCTTGGCAGCAGTAGCTAATAAAATTAGATTTTTAAAAAAATTTCAGAAACTGTTCAAATAACTCTTTTGTAGGTCAATTACGTTGTCTACAGTTAAAAAATTGGCACTTTCAATAGTTTTAGTTGTCTTTCCTTATTCAGTACAAACTTTGAACTTGAGCTTTCTTTTGTGACTAAAAAATTATTTTACTGTATTTGTGGTTGGAATTATTCTTAGGTATTGGCCTGATTTTGAAATATTCACCTCACAATTACACTTTCTATTTCCTTCTCTGCTTAAAAGCTTTCCCATTTGTTTCTTGTTATCTTGCCCCACACTCACTAACCTTATAGAATGCATGATTATTTATTGGAAGATGTGATAACTCAAATGCCTCTAATCAATAAGTACCTGTATTAGTTCATTCTCACACTTTTATAAAGATACTACCCAAGACCAGATAATTTATAAACAAAAGAGGTTTAATTGACTCACAGTTTTGCACGGCTGGAGAGGCCTCAGGAAATTTAAAATCATGGTGGAAGATGAAGGGGAAGCAGGTACCTCTTCACCAGACAGCAGGAGAGAAAATGGAAAAGAGAGGAACTACCACTTATGAAAACATCAGATCTCATGAGAACTCACTCACTATCAAGAGAACAGTATGAGAGAAACCACCTCCATGATACAATCACCTTGTTCCCTTGACATGTGGGGATTACAGATCCTGCCCTTGGCACATGATTATAATTCAAGCTGAGATTTGGGTGGGAACACAGAGCCAAACCATATCAGTACCTATTAGAAAAGTAGCAGGTTTATTGAAGACATCCCTATGAAAACTTACCAGCCAAAATTTTTTATATTTGACAAATATGGAACAATGTCACTAATGAACTTTGTGTGAGAATAATTGTACATAAATGGTAAATACTATTAAAAGGATTAAGACTTTATTCAGGAAATTCACATTTTGTATTAATTTGATTAATCTATTTTTACTAATTTACTAAGAGAGCACTGAAACTTTCTTTTCTAAATAAGTTCTTCCAGCGATGTCATGAATAATTACTAACATAATGAGATTTCTATTTAGAAAATGGGAAAGAGACAGATGTTCTTTGACATCTTCAAAAACAGTCCCCCATTTAAATTTTTTTGGACTATCATAAAGTGTTCATGGAATTATCATGACTGGTTGCCTATTCACTCTGGAAGCCTCAGAGTGACTGAATGAGTAAATGGTTTAGTGGCCCTTGTGGATAGTAATCTGTGCTGTGGAAATTTGCAAAAGTCAGGATCAACATAATTACAGTGTATCTTACTTTCAGTTGGGCTCTTTGTTCTGAAGGGTCATAGGGGTTAATATGACTGGTTTTGTAGTAGTATGTCCATTGCAGTTAGCATTCAGAAGTCTTTCACTAATTCTTCTAAAATTTATATTTTATGGTGGCATTTTGGAGTAATTTTAAAGACTCAGTTTGGGCATGGATTTAGTCATCGTTAATTTTAATCAACAAACACTTATTGAGTGGATTCGGTTGAACCTGACATGCGATTATTTCCCTCATCTATGCTTTGTCATAGTTGGTGAAAGGTTTATTTGGGAAATTGTGGTAAATTGTGCCTGGGAGGGTGCTTTAGTCTTCTCTCCCCCAGCTCCAGCTTATATGTGAAAGTCATGGGAGGAAAAAGGTATAAGTTATTATATATGGTATGAATACGAGTTTTGAGATTGAATAATTTTTCAGATTTGAAGATTTGGGAGTTGCATTTCCATTCTCACTTACAATTTTGGGAAATATGCATGGGCATAGAATCTACTACATTTTAAGTACTCAAGAAAAAAATGAAGCTTAAAAAATTAGAATGCTAGTATCCTTCCCAACACTTTTCTATTTATAGACTGCTGCAGCAGCTCCTGGAAAGCTCTGTCCTACTACATAGCACTTCCTGTATCTAATTACCTTAGGAAATCTCTCAAGCCTCTCCCGCAGGGACCCAATCATCTGCTTTGTGTGTCCTTTGCGGATTCCTTGCTTCAGATGCAGTTCTTTTCCTTTCTACAACCTAGTATTGTCCTCTATGTCCTGAGAACACGTTCACATGGACTCAGATTTTTATTTTTCTGGCAACACTGATCTAGGACAAAGAACTGGATCTACTCCTTGTCCTCCTAGACCCATATAAGCCAAAACAATAAGCCTACACTGATGGACATAAATTTGAAAATATATTTGTTCATACTTTTTATGACTAAGAAAAAATTGATTAGTTCAAATATTAGGTCACCTGAGATAACTGCTCATGTGAGGAGGTAGTTTGGCTTTACTATTTTTTTAACTCATCATTTTACGGTTTTGAAGAGCTCAAAAAGAAAATTTAATCTTTAAAAAAACCTTATCTAAGATTTTAATATCTTCTCATCAATTCAGAAAAAATAATCTTTTAGAAAATGGATTACCTGTAGTTTGTCTATGCGTGCCAAAATCCATTAAAGTAATATCAGAAATAAGTGTGGAGAGCCAGATTTCCAAGGGCTTATTATTGTGTAGTACTAGCCAAAACACAGCCTTACAAAATGGAACAGGTTTATTTAATAATAGAATAAACAGAACAATAGGAATCACAGCAAGAGACAAGTGGAGAACAGGTGGCAATGTACTGTATCGGTATGCCAAAAGAAGGTTGGTGATGTTACTAAATCACAGATATCAATCAGTGCAGAAGCCATCATTGCATATCATACTCTGGGAGAGGAAAAACCCTTTTAAGACACCTTCCTTTAAAGGTTGTTGCTCACCTGCTCCACACCCTCTGGCCACAAAATATTGATTGCAATTGTCAGCAGGGAATGCTAGGTACGAGTACATTTTGTATGTTCGTTTTATAACAGCTTTATTCAGATTAATTTACAAGCCATAAATTTTACCCACTTAAAGTGTACAATTCAATCACTTTTAATATTTTTATAGAGTCAAGCAACCATTAGCACAATTTTAGAATGTTTCATCATTTTATAAGCAAAATTCAATGTCCACAGAGCAGTCACTTCCCATTTCCCTTTAATTTTCCCAGCCCTAGGCAACCATTAATCTACTTTCTGTCTCTATAGATTTCTCTATTTTTGACTTTTCATATAAGTGGAATCATAGAATATGTGGTCTTTTGGGACTGGCTTATTTTACTTCACATAATGTTTTCAAGGTTTATGCATGTTGTAGCATATATCAGTACTTCATTTTTTTTTTCAGATGGAGTCTCACTCTTTTTGTCCAGGTTGGAGTGCAGCGATGTGATCTTGGCTCACTGAAACCTCTGCTTCCTGTGTTCAAACAATTCTCCTGCCTCAGCTTTCCCAGTATAATAGCTGGGATTATAGGCACTGGCTAATTTTTTTTTTTTTGTCTTTTTAGTAGAGATGGGGTTTTGCCCTGTTGGCCAGGCTTGTCTTGAACTCCTGACCTCAGGTGATCCGGCCCACCTCGGCCTCCCAAATTGCTGGAATTACAGGCGACAGCCACTGCACCCAGCCCTTCATTCCTTTTAATTGCCCAAGAATAGTCTGTTGTATGAATATATCACATTTTAAAAATCTATACATTGGTTGATGAAGTTGGCGGTAAGTGCTGGACTTTGTAATAAAATGGAAGCAAAATTTTAAAAGTTGTGCTGCAGCTTGAACAGAGAAAGAGACTAAAATGTTTAGCAAAGGAATGGAAAATTGAATCTGAGTTGTAAAAAGTAAGTTTTTTAAAAAAGAAAACAAATGTCTAACACTTAATTTTAACCTTTCTACAGTGTTGATGCTGTCTCCCCTATGCTTACTCCAAATCTCTACTGAAGTCAATCACTGACAGCTGACATGCGAGTTTGTTGAGAGTAGGTGGAATAAATCCAGGAGATGGGACCACGTTCCGTGTTTGGGTTGACACCAGTGAACAAGGCTTAGAGGAATCACAGAAAGCAGAGAAGAGAACAAGAGTTCAGAAGAAGCAGGAAGTTAGTCAGAGACAACCCAAAAAACTCTTGAGACTTTGTAACACTCGTAGGAAAGGCACTGGAAATTCTATAAGTCATTCACAAAAGTACCAGTGGCATTTATTTCCATCTTAGATGCAGGGAAGCCCTAATTGGCATGCAAGGACCACAATGAATGAATCACTACTGTGAAATATGACTAAAGTGTTTTAAAACATTAATAAGTAAATGGGTTATTTATAAAGGTTTTTTTTTTTTTGAGACGGAGTTTCACTCTTGTTACCCAGGCTGGAGTGCAATGGCACGATCTCGGCTCACCGCAACCTCCGCCTCCTGGATTCAGGCAATTCTCCTGCCTCAGCCTCCTGAGTAGCTGGGATTACAGGCACGTGCCACCATGCCCAGCTAATTTTTTTGTATTTTTAGTAGAGACGGGGTTTCACCATGTTGACCAGGATGGTCTCGATGTGTTGACCTCGTGATCCACCCGCCTCGGCCTCCCAAAGTGCTGGGATTACAGGTGTGAGCCACCGCGCTGGACCCAAGGTTTTTTTTAAATGCACGATGACCTCAGTTGTCCCTGAGCATCCATTGGTCTGAGATTGGTTTGGGAAGAATAACAAAAATGCAAAAAGAGTAAGACAATATTTAACTGTCCATGTTCAAAAATAAGATTTTGCAGGTTTTAAATGCAGGCTGTTGTCTTGAGAAATGATGATGATGATTATTTTTTATAAGACAGAGTCTCACTTTGTCACCTAGACTGGAGTGCAGTGGCACAATCTTGGCTCACTGTAACCTCTGCCTCCCAACCTCAAGCTATTATTTCACTTCAGCTTCCCGAGTAGCTGGGACTACAAGCATGCACGACCACATCAGGCTAATTTTTGTATTTTTTGTAGAGACGGGGTTTCATCATGTTGTCCAAGCTGGTCTCGAATGCCTGAGCTCAAGCAATCTGCCCACCTTGGACTCTCCCACAGTGCTGGGATTGGGGGCGTGAGCCACCAGCTCAGCCTCAGAAAGGATTTTCTAAATTCCAAATGAAATAGCTCTCTGTTCTGACACTGGCTCTTCATTTTCGTAGTAGCTTGAAGCACTCCAAAAGTACTAATTAGAATTATTATTTTTGAGATTGCTTCTCTGCGATGTATATTTGTAATCTATCCAGGGTCACTTTTTTCTATTTCATCCTGTTTTTCTTAGATGTCTATTGAATTGTTGTTGAACTATAATATCTTTAAAATGAGAAGTATATTGATTCAGAGAAATAGCTGGTATAGGATATTTGCAGAAGATCTGTCTCAAATGGCATGATTGACTATAGACGTCCCTTTAGGATCCATCAGTGGAGATGGGTAGGCTATCCTGGAACTCCCACAATTTTTTGAGTAAGGTTTTATTGTGGGTGATATGAGATTGTATTAGTTTGACAGGACTGCCATTGCAAAATACCACAGACTGGGTGGCTTAAACAATAAAAAATAATTTACTCATAGTTCTGGAGGCTGGAAGTCCATGATCAAGGTGTTGTCAGGGTTTTTTCTTCTGAGGCCCCTCTCCTTGGCTTATTGATGGCCATCTTTTTCCTTTTGCTTCACATGGTTTTGCCAGTGTGCCTGTCTGCCTCCTAATCTCTTCTTGTAGAGAGGCCAATTATATTGGATTAGGTCCCACACAAATGGCTTCATTTTAACTTACCTCTTTAGAGACCTCAGCTGCAAATACTACAGAAACATTGTGAGGTTTGGGGAGTTAGAAACTTAACATACGAATTTGAGGGAGGACAAAAGCCACCTATAATAGTGACCTCTAGGGAATTTTACTTCTTGGAGGAAGTCATTCTTGTTTTACTATTCAGGCCCATGGAAGTATTTTGGAGTTCTTGCAGGCTTGGTCTGTCTTCAGCCAAACACTCACACTTGTTGTCCTTCCCAAATAAATATTTCGCTGTTTTTTCATTAAAAGTTCTTGGGGCTCCAGCTGGAGATGAATGCTACAGTCCCCCTGAATGTGCATCTGTTCCAGCACTGAATGACATTCTCTATTAGAGTTTTCTCATGTATGTAAGCTGAACTGTTTTAGTTTTGTAAGGCAGCCTGTATAAATATAATTCTTTATCCACCAGAAGTTTGTGAAAATATCCGAATATTGCATCTGTAGAAGGCGTCCTCTTTTGACTTCACAGGGCCATGAATTTATTCTTTTTTTGTCTCCCTTCACTGTTATTTCAAAGAGATTTTGGGAGGGAGAAGAGGAATATGTTTGCTTTGTATGGCATTATTGAACCAGAAGTTAACTACAAAATCTTAAAGTATTATATTTGCATTTCTATATGTGGTTTATATTTATAAAGAAACATTGTACATGTTGTTTCTAAATCTTTTGAACAATCTTGACACTTAGATGTGACTTGCCTTTTCTTTCCTGCATCCTGGGCCTTTCATTTATTTATACATTAGAGATGCTGCTGCTACTCTCTATATCACAGCTTTTTAAGATAAAAACAGATCAAATATGTAATGCAACTATAGCACCTAGAATGTAGTAGATGCTTTGTTTTTGGTCTCGTGCTAAGTCCTATAGCATTTTTAGGTCTCTGGCAACTATGCCCTTTGAATAGTTATACCAGTGACTGCAATGCACACTTAGTCTCCTTCCTGAAGTGCTTTTGTATATAGCTCCCTATGCCACTGGCTTATTTTTAGGTCACTGGTTTGTAAAATCCCTCTCCTAAGAATTCTCTTACATTAACAAAATTATGAAAATCCTGAGATTAGTATCTGCATGACACTGTTTAACAGAATGATATGCTTGAAAGATTTTTTTTTTCTCTGTATGGATACATCCCTTTCAGCGGATTAAATGTGTTATTTTTAGCCAATGAATATAGGAAAAAAATTTCTCTCTTTTAATGTTGTTTCATTGGCTAATGAGATTGATTCATATAGTATTAATGTGCAGGGGTTTCTTAAGATGAAGAATTGCCAACTCATTGTTAGTGTTATAAAATTCTTACAATGCTGTGGTGCCGTCTTTGTTTCATTGGCCTCTTTTGATACTTTACTCCTTTTACTTTCTCATGTGTCTCATGGGCTTGGATTACAAGTCTGAATGTACAGTGTGGATTTGGTGCATCAGATCTGTTTATGTGTCCAAGTCACTGATCTGCTGTGATACTTGGCTAGTGTTTCTAGACCCATTCGTAATCCTGGGTGAAGGAGATATCGCCAATGTTCAGGGTCATTGCATTTCACAAGAATGGAGAATTAGATGAAAGCTCAAAGCACATTATCCATTAGATTGTAAAACCCTGAGAATTTCTAGGGAAAGACAGTCCATAGGTACCTCATCTATTTACAACTTTTCTTATCAAAATGTTATATTGTTAAGCTCACAGGTGCCCAGGACATCAGTTAAACCTTCTAAAGACTCCTCATTTGCTTGTGGAACAGGAAATCATTGGCAGTAAAAGAGGCTCTGCCTTTCTTCTAGGTCCTCTGTTTCTCAACATTTAGCTGTTTTTATCATTCTCCAAATCAAGAGATTTAAGACACAAATTTATTTTCATATTATTAAAAAAGGACTGATGTTATAGGCATATAAGTAAGAAAGGAAATAGAGGGAATAGTGGCACTACTTTGTTAACTTGGGAGTCTTCAGGGAAAAGAAGAAAAAAGTTTTAAAATTATTATTTTTTTAAATGAAGAGGTTAATTTCTTATTTATCTATTTATTATACTTAAGTTCTGGGATACATGTGCAGAACGCAGGTTTGTTACATAGGTATACACGTGCCATAGTGGTTTGCTGCATCCATCAACCCATCATCTACATTAGGTATTTCTCCTAATGTTCTCCCTCCTCTTCCCCCCCTCCATCCACCAACAGGCCTCAGTGTGTGATGGTCCCTCCATGTCCCCGTATGTTCTCATTGTTCAAATCCCACTTATGAGTGAGAACATGTGGTGTTGGGTTTTCTGTTTTTTTTTTTGTACTTTGCTGAGAATAATGATTTCCAGCTTCATCTATGGCCCTGCAAAGGACATGAACTAATTCTTTTTTATGGCTGCATATTATTCCATTGCATTTATCTTGATTTGTAGGGATGCAGCTCTTACTCCAGAGATGGAGCAGAGTCTCTTGCTTAGTATTTGGAAGTTGTGTAGAAGGAACTTAAAAATCATGGTTAAAATTAAGAAGAATATATATATATATATATATATATATATATATATATTTTTTTTTTTTTTTTTTTTTTTTTTTTTTTTTTTTTTTGAGACGCAGTTTCGCTCTTGTTACCCAGGCTGGAGTGCAATGGCGCAATCTCGGCTCACCGCAACCTCCGCCTCCTGGGTTCAGGCAATTCTCCTGCCTCAGCCTCCTGAGTAGCTGGGATTACAGGCACGCGCCACCATGCCCAGCCAATTTTTTGTATTTTTAGTAGAGACGGGGTTTCACCATGTTGACAGGGATGGTCTCGATCTCTTGACCTCGTGATCCACCCGCCTCGGCCTCCCAAAGTGCTGGGATTACAGGCTTGAGCCACCGCGCCCGGCCCAAGAAGAATATTTTTTATTTCAGAATTGGTTTGCAATAATGTGAATGCCCGCCCACCCTTTGTGTTCTGTGATGTAAAAAAAATGAATTATAGATAAAACTTATTCTGTAGTCATTGGGATTGCTTCCAAAACAATACTCTCATATCCGTTTCATCTTACTGCCAATTTAAGTAAGGAAAACCAGAATTAGAATTTTGCACGAAAATAGCGTTCAAATTTCTACTTTAAGTTTAGCCCACCCTTGATACTTTTGTAACATAAATATTAAAAAAATTTTCAAATAGTAAGATAATATATGCGAATGAGTTAAATAGAACAGAAATTGTTTATATGGATTGAATTATGAAATAAATAAATATATATTAATATTTTCACATATAAAAATATCAGGTTGGTGCAAAGGTAATTGCAGGTTTTGCCATTAATTTTAATGGCAAAAGTAAAAAATACTTAATAAAAAATAAAGTTATAAAAAAGTTTATAAGTAAACTTGAAAACTAATAAATGAAGTTCTTAATAGTGTTGATAACTATTGATCAGATGCTTCTTATAATATCTTTGAGTTTTGTTGCCTTAACAGAACTAGTTTCTGTGTATAATTGTACTTGCAATTCACAAAAATGGGTGTTATTTGTAAATATTTCCACTTGTCTTGTCTTACAAAGTATAGGCTCAGAAACTGCACCAGAATTACTGATATGATTTCAGTGAAGTGAGATATTTGATTTTGTTTCTTATTTTTGGCGAAAACTTATGGATTCCAAATGATACAGAATTCCATGAAAAATTCATTTGTGTGACTTGTGTGTTGTATCCTGGCCTTTCAGTTATACATGAATTTGAATTTGGGCTCTGCTATGTCATACTGAGCATTTAGCAACCTCTCTGAGGCGGTTTCCTCGTGTGTGTGTGTGTGTGTGTGTGTGTGTGTGTGTGTCTATGAAGGATAAGAACTATATGCCTTCAGAGTGTCTTGAAGATTAAATATCTCCAGTGTAACCATCTGGATGATGGAAAGGTCTTAACAAGTGGTAACTGTTGTGATTTTTATTGTTGCTATTACTAACAATAACAATACATTTGTCTATTCAGAATGATTTCAATGGCTATGTTTGTCTTAGCATTGAATGTACTTTATTAGTTGAAAGTCATACTGTTAATATTTCTTTGAGATCAAAGTATCAGTTTTGCCTTTCTTTAATTGTTGATAGTTCTTCCTTTGTAGTTAATGTCAAAGATAGATTATTCTATGATGGAATCAGAATAAAGTGTGTCATTATGATGAATAGATTCAAATATAGATTGAAGGGCAACTCCATTTTTAAGAGTATCATTTTCACTTCTCTGGGTCATATCAAAAAGAAATGAGCATCAGTGTTCACTGTCAACGTCGCATGACTTTCAAGAAATTAAGGCCCTTTCCTCCTCTCATACCCAAAGGATAATTTAAAAGAAAGTGTTAAAGTAGACTTTTTTCTTTTTATGAAAGTAAAGGAAAAGAAAAATCAAATAAAAAATTGCTGCCAAGGGAGAAAGAATTGGAGAATTGTGACAAATCCCTCTGGGGTCCAGATTGTTGGTGCAATGAGCGAGGTTAAAGTGAATGGAACAATGGGAAATCAGTCATGAGCCTGAAGCTAATCATCTGGCTTCTGAACAAAATGGGGAAAGAACCAATATTTCAGAAAGAGAAGAAAGCCTACAGAGCTTGTGCAGAAGGAAATTCCTTTATCCAAGAACAAAAAGCCAAAGAGAATTAATAGATGATTTATTGGAACCTGAATGGCATCTGAGAAAGACTTAAATATTCTAAAGAGGTTTCTTTTTCTAGATAGTTGAAACAATGTTATAAAATATTAACTTTCAGAAAAAATTTGATAACATATCTGCAATCTTTTGAACATATTCTTTAATTTCTTTCTTTTCCTTCACAATTATAAACACAGGAGGTCCCCGGTAAGGCTAAAGAGTCTGACTGAGGCTAAAGATATGTTATTTTTAGTATACCTAGAGACTGCCGCTTTTCCCCTCAATTGCATTAATAATACTAGAGTCGTGTGTGTATTTTTATTTTCTAATTTCCCATACTGTATGAAAGGAAATGTAGTACAATCTTTAAATGATTTCACAATTATAAAGAAACAGAACTGTTGTTTGAAAATTTGCACCACCATTAGCTAACTTGAAATGTTCATCTGAATATTGCTAAAAATCTGAATTTTATGTGTGGAAGGTGTTTTAGAGAGGTCCAAATATGATGTAAGGAATGGGTTGATGAAAGTGGATGAATCTCTTTAAGAGGATCCCTAATGATTTGTATGATCACTTCCTAGGAAATGCTTGAGTGAATTGCTTGCTAGATTTGGAAATCAGCGTTGTTCAGCAGCCAGTAAAGTATTTCCAGTATATTAATATTTAAATGAAATAATTGGGAATGGATGGGTGGAGAAGAGATTTACTTATTTTACTAGCAAACTACAAAAAGTCAGTGCTGAAAATATCAAATCTATAAACTTCCTTATTGCTTGAAATGGAGGGCTCATCTATATTTGATATTCAAATTTATGTCATCAACTTATGGACTGTTTTTCTCCTTTTCATGAGACAGTGGGCATGCAAGAGCAAGAAGAAAGGCAAAGAGAAACCCTAGTCAATTCATGGCTGCCTCATGTTGTGCCAGACATAATCATCAAATATTTGGTAAACTCACTGGGGGAAAAGAAATGTAAGACTCTTAGTTGACAAAGTTTCATTCAACTTAGAAAAAAAATTTACCCATTAGCTCCAAAAAGGCTAGGATCCTTTTTGTAAACAGAAAGAATAGGGTCCTAGGATGTTGGATTGAACCTAGCATCTGTTTTTTTTTTTTTCAGTTGGAGTTTCATTCTTGTTGCCCAGGCTGGAGTACAATGGCTAGATATTGGCTTACCACAACCTCCACCTCCTGGGTTCAAGTGATTCTCCTGCCTCAGCCTCCTGAGTAGCTGGAATTACTGGCATGTGCCACCAAGCCTGGCTAATTTTGTATTTTTAGTAGAGACGGGGTTTCTTCATGTTGGTCAGGCTGGTCTCAAACTCCCGACCTCAGGTGATCTGCTCACCTCAGCCTCCCAAAGCGCTGGGATTACAGGGCTGAGCCATCGCACCCGGCCTGTGTCTGGTCTTGATGCTAAATTTAACTCACTGTGCAAATTGGAGTATATCATGTAATTTAATTGAGCCTCAATTTCCCCGCTTGCAGAGTAGGTTGAATGAATTAATCTTGGTGTTGTCTTTGAGTTGCAAAATTCTGTGATTCTGCATTTCATGTTCAAAATGTTAGAAAGCGATTGTCATAAGCAAGTTACACATAAGGTGCTACAGCATTTCAGAAGAAGAAATTGCATCTAATATTGAATTTCATGTAAGACCTCGTAGGTATGAATTTCACATATGGAAGTGTGGGAAAATGCATTTGGATCAGAGGGAACTGCAAAGATATGAACATATATGAGGAAGCCTTTACAAAGAACAAGTGGTTAAATGTTTTAAAAGCTTTTCTCCTTTTTGTTTTCCAAAGCAGCCTTTATAAAAAACACATCTCTGTGATTAAAAAGTCATAAGTAAATGGGAATCGAATGTTAAATTACAGAGAAATTTTATTTCTGATATCCAAAATATCATAAGCCCATTGAGGAAAATTTGTATAACACAAAAATAATAAGAAAATAAAACCCTTGCAATTCCAACATGCAGAGATAATTACTGTCAATATTTTTATTTTGGCATACTTTCTTCTAACTTTTATTTTACATATATTCATACATTCATACAATGATGCTCCTATGGTACATATTATTTTACTACCTGTTTTAGAATGTAATGTGTCAAACAGTATTGATCCAAGCTGGGTGTGGTGACTCACACCTGTAATTCCAGCACTTGGGGAGTCTGAGGTGGGAGGATTGCTTGAGCCCAGGAGTTCAAGACCACCCGGGACAATTTAGTGAGACCTCATCTCTATTTCATTTAACAGAAATTTAAAAAAAACAAAAATAAGCATTGATCTGACCTGGCTTCTTTTGGGGAACATTTGATTCTATGCTCCCCAGTCTGTATTGTCAGGAATCAGTTTCATTCAAATGGTACTTTAAATGGTTACAAGAGGAAGTAGATACTAAGATTGGGTCATAATATGAGTATTTGTTCAGATGTGATAAGTATTTTTTGGGGGGAAGGGATTTGTTCCCTTGGCATTAAATTCTGGGTTCCTGGAGGACAAGGATGAGTCTTTGGTACAACCAGGGCAAGGTATTGGACTTGATGTAGAGCAAATGCTCATGCTTGTTGAACTACACTTTTAGGATGAAAAATTATTTTAGAGGAAGGCCAATGCAGAAAATTTTTCTTGCTAGAAGCTAGAGAAAACTGTGTATTTGGAAATTCCTGATCTAAGGCACCATTTTTCTACTTGCTAGTGTTTTCCTATGTGTGGCAATGTGTAATTATCTCTAAAGGAATATATGGTGATTTAAGCTGAAGCGTGGGTGAAATAGGACAGATTAATATAAGTGTATTTATTTTAATTGGTATTAGTAAAAATAAAAATATAACACATCAGAGTTGCAATCCAAAGGATATTACTGTATAGAAAAAAGGCCAAATTCAATTTAAAGAAAAAGACTAAGAAAATAATGAGACAGCTGTTATTAGGATATATCAAACACTATAAAAGTTGAACCTGAATGACAAAGGTTTGAAAACACAACTTTGTCAGATTTCCTGGAATGGGCAAGGGCTGTGAATACTTTTTCTGTCTTTTTTTCTTACTTCCTTTCATTAGGAACAAGTACTTAATTTCTTTTAAAAATTGATTTTTATTTTTGAATTGCAGTTGATGAAATTATATATATTTATGGTGTACAACATAATGTTTTGGGGTTTGAGACAAGGTCTTTCTTTGTCACCCAGGCTGGAATGCAGTGAGGTGAATATTGCTCACTACAGCCTCGACCTTCTAGGCTCAAGAGATCCTTTCCACCTCAGCCCCCAAGTAACCACCATGCCTGGCTAATTTTTAATTTTTTATGTAGAGAGAGGGTTTCTCCATGTTGCACAGATGGTCTTGAACTCCTGAGCGCAAGTGATCCACCTACCTCGCCCTCCCAAAGTGCTGGGATTATAGGCATGAGCCACCACACCCAACTCGTAATGTTTTAAGATATGTGTACATTGTGGAATGGATAAAGAAAGTTAACCGCTGATTACTTCACATACTCATCCTTTTTTTTTTTTTGTGCCGGGAACAATTAAAATCTATTCTCTTGGCATTTTCAAGTATGGAATGCGTTGTTATTAACTATTGTTATCATGTCGTACAATGTATCTCCTGAACTTATTCTTCCTAACTGAAATTTTTAAACCTTTGACCAAAATCTCTTCAATCTGCACTCCCTATTCTCATTTCCTAGTAATCACTATTCTTCTATGAATTAGACTTTTTCAGATTCCACATTTAAATCAGATAATACATTATTATTCTTTTGACTGGTTTATTTCAATATAATGTCCTCTAGGTTCATTCATATGGTCTCACATGGCGGGATTTTCTTCCTTTTAAAGGCTGAATAGTATTCCATTGTGTTTCTTTTATCCATTCATTCACTGATGGACAGTTAGTTAGATTCCATATCTTGGCTATTGTGAATAATACTGCAATGAACATGGGAGTGCAGACATCTCTTTGATATACTGATTTTATCTCTTTATGTTGGATGTATACCCAATAATGCACATGCTGTATCATCTGGTACTTCAATTTGTAATTTTTTGAGGAACTTCTCTACTGTTTTCCATGATGGCTCTATTAATTTACGTTCCCACCAACAGTAGCAAGTACTTAGTTTCTTTATGTAGATTATTCCAGTTTGAAAATATTCTTTAAATTCCCAGTCGCTCTTATTATTGTTCCACAGATATAATGGCTCTTTTTTATTCTACTTTGAGGACTCAACCAGTTACTGTCAATATCTCTTCAAGCACCCTTTGCTGTTCCTTTGTTTTTTATTCATTAATTATGATACTGTAATTGTATTTGCCTTCTCATCAAGAATTTTCAAGTGTTCTATGGGAAAGTTATTCCAGTCACTGAAAAATTTTAACAACATGTAATAGAACTATAGCTTCTTATTTGGACTTTGCATTTAATTAGCTGTTAGACTGGACATAGGCAGTTCTGTTATTGGTAAAATGAAACAGGTAATCACTCTTAAATACATTTCTATACTTTTAAATCTTTTTGGAGTTGAAAAATACGAACTCCCTAAGTCAGGTTGTTATCACCCCAGTTAACTGAGTATCCCAGTCAATTTGTGGCTGCAGTAACAAACTATCATAGACTAGGTGACTTAACAGAATTTTATTTCCCACATTTCTGGTGTCTGCAAAAGCCAAAATCAAGTTGCTGTCAGGTTTAGGTGTTTGGTCAGGGGCCTCATTCTGATTCATGTTCTCACATGAAGAAAAGGATGAGGAAGCTCTCTGGGATCTCTTTTATAAGGGCACTAATCGTATTTTGAGGGCTCTGGTCTCATGACCTAATCACCTCCCCAAAGCCTCACCTTATTTTATCATCACACTGGAGGTTAGGATTTCAACAGATAATCTTGGGGAGACACGAATATTTAGTTCATAGCACTGAGGTTATTTATGACTACATATTTGTATCTGATCACCGTCCAGATTCTTGTTGGACTACATTTTTAGTTGCTGTATCAATAATTCCAACAGGATGATCGCATAACCCACCACCCTGGATTTGAGTAATTTGAGTTTTATACATTGCTTAATTCTTCCATGTGTAGAGAAACCTACAAGTTCTAATCAGGATGATTACTTGTATATATCATTTCAACTCTAAAGGCTTTTGAACTTAATGAAATTCTAAGGTATAAAATGTTTTTCCAAGTAAAATTTAAGGCATTTGAAACTGATGAAAGCTTAGAATCTCCATTTTCTTTTTAATCTCCTTTTAATTATTAATATGATTTATCTTCTTGTGTCAGTTTACTGAGAATGATGGTTTACAGTTTAATCCATGTCCCTGCAAAGGACATGAACTCATCCTTTTTTAGGGCTGTATAGTATTCCATGGTATATGTGTGCATAGTATTCCATGGTGTATATGTGACACAAGAGCAGAAAACCAAACACTGCATGTTCTCACTCATAAGTGGGTATTGAACAATGAGAACACATGGAAAAAGGGAGGGGAACATCACACACTGGGGCCTGGGGGGTGAGGGGCTAGAGGAAGAATAGCAGGAGGTGGGGGAATTGGGGAGGGATAACATTAGGAGAAATATCTAATGTGAATGATGGGGTGATGGATGCAGCAGACTACCACCATGGCATGTGTATGCCTATGTAACAAACCTGCATAATCTGCACATGTACCCCAGAACTTAAAGTATAATAAAATAAATTTTAAAAGAGGCAAAAATAACAAAAAATATATGATATCTGATTGACATCAGATATTTCTCAGTTTTTGTTTTACTTCCAGATCCAACTTAAGAGTTCTACTACTAGAAAAGAAAGCCCAGGCCTGAGTTTTATGGAGCCTTCCCTGAATTAAATGGCCTTTAGTAGGTCTGAGTAGTAGCATTGGTTAGACATGATTGATACTGGATATTGAGTTCATAATAATCAACTAGGAATCAAAAGACCTTTAATTCTTTTCTGAGTATAGTATAACATTCAGACCAGGCTTAGAATAAATCCCGAGAATAAGAGAAAAAGGAAATGGGTTGAGAGAGACTCCAGGCTAAAAAGATTTTTCCTCCATTTGAACTGAGGCTCTGTAGAACCACACTGCCTAGTTGAACTATTGGTGCTGCACCAGGGTAATTAGGCACTTGCTTTCCCCCTAGCTTCTTCAGAATACATCAGTTAGAAAAAACAAAAGGTGTCAAAATAATAGGCAATTATGGATATTTCTCATGTTCTTCTTGATGCTTAATAGGTGATGAATGAGATTATAAAGCTCTATTTTTCTCTAACCATAATTGGCTTTTATTATACACTAAGATGTTGCTTTGGGGCCCCGATGAGGGGGTAAATTTAATTATTTTTTGATAACAGCATTGAGGTTTTAGTTTCTTTTTGCATCCTTATGTGCGTTTGGAAGATAGCTAGTATGGGTTGAAATTTTGGCTGAGAAAGGAGGGAATTGATTAACCTAAAGGAGACATCCCATCTTGGTCATATTAGCATATTAGTATCAGGGTCTACACAGCCTTTGCCTTTCTAATGCAACTAGTTGCTAGTCCAGCTGAACATATGATATTTCTTTTCCTTCTCTACACTTTTCTGTTCTTTTTTGAGAAAGTGTCTTGCTCTGCTGCCCATGCTGGAGTGCAGTGGCATGATCTCAGCTCACTGCAGCCTCCCCTTCCTGTGTTGAGGTGATACTCCCACCTCAGCTTCCCCAGTAACTGGGACTACAGGTGCATACCACCATGCCTAGTTAATGTTTTTTTTTTTTTGGGGGGTGCAGAAACAGAGTTTCACCATGTTGCCCAGGCTGGTCTCGAACCTGTGGGCTTAATTGATCTGCCCACGAGTTTGGCTTCCCAAACAGCTGGGATTACAGGCTTTCTATTCTTTATTTTGTGTCCTTGTATTCCTTCATTTTTTAGGTTGGAAAGAAATTATTTTCTGAAGTCAGCTTGAAAAATTTGTCTTTTCTAATTTGGGACTAATTCATACTCCATCCCATCCTTCATCCTTAAGAAACTATATGCTCTGTATTTTGCTCAATAATTTTGATGTCTTTGATTTACATTTTATAGGCATAGGAAAAATAGGACAAGTCTAATCAAAACTTCAACTGCAGTGCACACATTTCCAGCGTTCCTCTTAATGTGGATAACATTTTGTTCTAATGAAAGGTAAGGCTTCATTTCAAGGGCACTCTCTGGGCGATGCAGATTCTTGGATTCCTCTGTGTTTTGTTGAAACTCATTATGTGCCTGAATGACTAAAGGGAGCATGGATGTTTTTATACTCCTCAATGGATGTCTGTTGTAATCAAGTTCAAGTAGCAAACAAAGCTCAGTGTGAATGAACACAAGGGTATCATCTATCAGTGGCGTCTCCATATTTGAGTTATTGTGCCATTCAAAATAAAGGCAACAGACAGACTCTGTTGTAAGTGAACACTGAATCTCTCAGTTTAGTTCATTCAAATATTGTTGATATGTCATTAACATGAGAGTGACCTGGAAAGGAGCCAGATTCTCTGATTTGTATCTAAAAATGGATTACTGTACCACTGAGAATACTCTGAAGCCAATGTAGAAAATCATTTCTTTTGGAAAGGTACAGGCTTTAGGCTGAAAAATTCTCAATCTAGATATTAGACTATAAATAATTGAGGACTTATTTGCAGAGCATTCTTGGCTAAAGGACTAATATTCTTTCCTTGATCTCTTTAAACAAATGTTATTCACCTTGCTTTTTTTTTCTGGACACATTATTACTGACATTAAAAAGAAGGTAACATAAACTTAATGCCAATTATTTTTTCCTAGGGGAGATTCTTGGATGTAAGAAAATTAACCTGTTCAAATAGCTCAACTGAAGTTAGGGATGGTATTTACGGAAAAATACTAAGATCTTATAAATCTGAGAAGAGTAAATAAAGATTTGGGCTTTTATAACTGAAGTCAAGAACTGAGTTTCCTTGTTCTTCCTTTTTCAGTGTTTTCTCCATTCTTCTTTCTCACAGTTTCCTGAGTATATTTGTCTTGTGGAGAAACCTATACATTGACTATACATGACACAAATGCTTGTGTCAGATGGGTTCAGACTTCCAGTGCCTCAATTCCAAAATCCGTACAGATAAATCTTGTTAATCGTTAGTAATACGTTGGCTGAGCTTAGCTGAAGAGCCCCTCCCTGACTACTCAGAGATGTTCAAGGATTATGGAGTATGATCCTGCAGACTTGAAGGAGGCAGGCTCTACTGAAGTAGCTGTGGTTTGAGTAGACATTCATAATTGTCTATTATAGTCCCTATGCTGTGTCTAAATCCACAGCCTTAAAACTTTTTCCACCACAGGAGCCCAGAGGAATAAATGCATTTTTAAATCCCATTCCAGCATTCATCTATGTATAAATTATTGAAACAATACTTCCCCCTATTACATGTGATACACTCTCACATTTTCTTTTTTATTTCTTTCTATCTCAATTCATTCCATTAAATAAAAGCATGCTAGTCTTGGCTAATATAATTGATTTCATGATTCACTAAAACTTTAGTTTCAAAAGCACTGGTCTTTTTTAAATATTGTTTTCCTTTGTAGCTCTTACAATTACCATTGGCACTTGGGTTATATTTTGTAGTTTTCTTTGTAGCAGATATCACAATGATAATTGCCTCCCTTGTTAAACGGTAAACCACATTAAAGCAGAGACTGCCTCTGCCTTGTTTACTTCTGTATTCCCAGCACCTAACAGAGTTCCTGGCACATAGTAGATGCTCAATTGAGTAAATATTGATGAATGAGTAAATGAAGACCCAAACAGATGGCACCCTTAATGGCTCACCTGGTTCTTTGCAAAGAGGAGATTCAGATACATATAAAATTGGCTAATTTGGTGCAGCCCTGCTGATAGAGAAAGCAGATGGAAAGACCCAGCAGGAGACTCAGTGGAGCAAGGAGGCCAGGCCAGAGTGCTAGGTTCCCATATAGTTACCGGCAGCTGAGTGAAATTCTTTCATCAGGGAAAACTGACTGTTTAAGGGAATGATCAGAATCAGATCCGAGCTCAGGTCTCTTGATTCTTTATCGAAAATGTATTCTACCACACTACAATGACTTTTTGGTTGGATTTCCAAAATTTCATTTTTGGTACTTTAATTTTTCCCTTTTTAGCTCATAATAAAGAAAGGTAGAGAAAGAACCATATACTTTTTTTGTTTTTTTGGACATAACACACCATGGTACCTGTTTTCCAAGGAGATGAAGACATCTGGTTAGGGAGATTAATAGCACACAGAGCTCTTTCCCCTCTCTTCTTGCTAATCTTCCCCAGTTTAGTCACTGACTTCCATCCCATCAAGATTCCTTTAACTAACTTCTGCAATTTATGGTCCTACTTGTCTATAGCAGTTGTTTCAAAAACTACTTTTCATAAGTGGATATTTAAAATGGTGTCACCTTGCTTTCTTTTCCCACATGCACAGATTTTGCATCTAGAGGACAATTTAATAATTACTGTGGTTTCGTCTATAGATTAACTAAATAATCTACAGGTACAAAGCTGAATTTATATAAAAAGCAATTCATACATTGATAAACTTTCTATGTAGCTTCCTAGTGTCCTCAAAGCTGAGAGGACTATTACTTTAACACTCAACCAGTTTCATCTATTCCAAATATTAATTTACAAGGTGAGAATACTCTACTCCTCAAAAATCAGTCAACTTAATATTGAATTAAATGGTCAAAGTACAATTCAATTTATTATAATTGGATATAATATGTAAATTTATCATCCACACATATTCATAACTCTTCTGGGAGGGGAGAATGTACATGTTAGGCCGGTGTTTCTCAACCCTTTTGAATAGACTGTGTCAGCTTGCAGGGTACAGTAGATGGATAAGGGAGCTTCCTTCTGTCATTGATGGCCATTCCAGCTTTAGTCAAATAAATGTGGGAATACCTGCAGCAGCTATAAATTTTGTCCCCAGTACTTGAGTTAATGTAGTTCATAGCTTTTGGGGAGCAATCCTTTGCTCTTCAGTCCAATCCCATTTAATTCCTTAAAGAGAGTAGCTCTATACATTTTGTACTAAGCTCAGAGTGGGAATTTTTGCTAGGGCTGAAACTCCTGGCTTCTTGTGTTCCATCTTCTCAGAACCTTCTCAGAAGGTTCACTTTCATCTAAGCTTCTGCCAGTTATCCTGGAACTCCGGGAATGCGGTTCTGGGTTCTGCTCTATGAGTAACCCATAATCTCTGTTAATGCATTTTAAATCCCATTGCAAAAATTTTTTAAAAAGTTACTGTTTCTCATTCAGGATATATTTTAAGTGAAGAGGCAACGAATATACATATATGTATAAACATACATGTATATATATGTATAATGAATATGTATACATATATATGTTATACTATCCTTTCTTTTCCTATAAATACATACTCTATATGTAGTCTACAAATACTTTGTCATTGAAGATCTGTTTAGCTAAAGAGTTTCTTTTCGTTCATGAAAAAGACAAAATATATGTTTCTAGAAGTGATTTAGTAATTACATAACAAATTAGATATAGAGGTCATATAAAGGTTAATTTCTAATACTGTAAAAATATCTTGGAAGTATTGTGGTTTTGTTTTCAAAAAGAGTTGTATTTTAGAGATACATACTAATATGTTTACAGAGAAAATAATCTGATGTCTGGGACTGGTTCAAAAATGATCTCAGCTAGAAGAGGGAAGTTACAGATGAAACAAACTTGTTTATGTGGATAATCTTAATTTTTCTGTATGCATTTGAAATTTTTCTAATTAAAAAATACACATATATTTGAAACACATACACTTCTGTCCGCTGCCCCCACAGTCATAGAGAAAATTGGTGGAAATAAAATGCGGATCGCCTGCAGTGTAAACGTGGGACCCTCAAGCCCTAAGTTGTCAAAGCTTCCAATCGCTCAGTGTCACTAAAGTGCAATCATTTATTTCCAGGAGTATTTAGCCCATGTTTCTATTCATTTCTTCATCATTAAATCTCAATTTAAATAGCACAGGGTGCCACAAGCTGAGAATCAGGTGTAACTTCCTAGGAAAATAAATGCAGAAATTCCCAATTGTGTCTATCCTAATAAAAGCAAAAGGAACAACTAATTACCTATTTTCTTTTAGAAAATAAAGTCATTGACAGGGTCACAACCCTGCTATCCAGCCTGACTATGGATTATTCTGAGTATAAAGCAAAGCTAGTTTTTTTTTCTTGCCAGTGAACTCTAAAAGAATTTAACCTATACGGATCTTTCTCATGCTGTTTTTTCATCACACTAAACTTTACTCCATGCCATCTAATCATTCCTTCCGGAACCCTCCTTCCCTGCCACTGACTGTGTGTAGAAATCTGAAAACATTTATAAAATACAGTTGAATATATTTTTGTGGTAATAAAGATTTTGTATTTGAAGATATGTTACTAAAAGGTATTTCATTTATAAAGATTCAAACTTTCCTTAGTTTATAAGGGGGCTTGTTTTATATTTGACTTATTAGAAAATCGGTTCTCCATGTGGAACTTTTCATCTAAAATGTCACAGGAACTGGGAATTGATAAAAGAAAACTTCACACATTCTTTCACATCTTGAGTTTTTCACATGCTTTTTCTTTGGCTGAAATCTCTTCCCCATCTGTCCTTTGCCAGGTGGTAAATTCTTGTCCATCCCCTTCAGGGGCCAGCTCAGCTCAAGTCAATTCTTCTCTGATGCCTTTCTCAGTCTATAAAGGATGTGACAATGGGCTTTGCACACAGTGTATCTCCACTATTGTTCTTACTACATTGTGCTGTGATAGCTGTTCTTGTATTTTTTTCTATTAGATTATAAGCTCCTGACAAGAAGACTTTAGTAATATTTATTAATTTGTTGGGTTGAATTGTGTATTCAAAGAACTGTTGAAATAATGGAGAGATTTCAAATAATAAACCCATAAAGGAAGAAAATGTCAGGGTTGAGGAAATGTTAACTTAAAAAATTACCTTTCCCCCAAAGTAATGGCTAAATATAACTAGATTTTTGAGAAAGTTTAAATCACCTTGAAAATAATCATTGACAAGAACATTTGTCCTACATTGTCACATCCAGTTGGAAAACTGCATTTAATAGTTTACATTCAATATAAAACTTGGACTCCTTCAAAAGATAAGTTGATTTTCTTCTTTACAACAAGATACAAGTTACTTTAGTACTTCATAATAGAATAGAAAAATGATTCAGGTTCACAACATGAAAAATATACTAGGAAAGAAAAAAGATTTTACAGATAAGCCATAGGTCTGCGCTAAGCCAGAGTCTCACAAGAAGCTATTACTGTGTAGAGTAATGTGCTCCCTGCATTGAATGCAGCACAGTTGATGTGTTCCAGTGGCATCATAAACAACAAAACCCAAGTTCAAATTATTCACATGAACTTGTAATTGAATTTTTCAAGATGTGATTTAGTGTAGCAGATGGAACCAGGATAAAATGTTTCAAATATAACAGCGATTGAACAAGTTAGAAAAATTAGTAGGGAGTAAATATTAATATGGGGTAGTTTTCAGACATCTTGAAATAGAAAAGCTCCTTACTTGACTAATTTAACAATGAAAGAGAAAATAATACCAGGCTCAGTAAGAGGACTAGTGAGCAACGAGAATATAGGACAATATTCTACCTTTTGAATGATGAAATAAGTGATGTCGCTGAAAGTTATGGTATAGATCTACTTTTTTATGAGTGTTGGATTAAAACTTAGGAACAATAACTATGAATCTCAGCTCATAGATAGAACTCAACAGACCTCCAGTTCCAAATTTGGAGACTTTCCTCTTTTTATTGAAGTGTATTCAAATGTACTGCATTACTTGGAATTTAGCTGGCAAAAAGATTCATAAATTTGCTAACTTGTGAACTTCTTTTACCAAAATATGAGCTCGAAATGCTGTGAGCTTGGCAATTCTGTTTGTGTGAATGGGCTTTGGGTTTCCCAACATTAAAGTTTAGTATTTGTTGTTGGGTCTGGAGTAGATACTGACATGAGTTTCACTGTTTTGATGTGACAGCACCAGGGAAGAAACACTTGGTAGGACTGAGACGGCAACTGATTACAATATCAAGTGGCTTTCTAGTGAACCCTCAAGGCTTTGCATGGAAGTGTACGGATGTTTTTCATTGTTTGCTGGATATAGCTTTTTTTCCTGATATTTGGAGGTAGCTCTCAAGTTTTTCATTGTTTGCTGGATGTAGCTTTTTTTCCTGACATTTGGAGGTAGCTCTCAAGTTTTTCATTGTTTGCTGGATGTAGCTTTTTTCCCCTGATATTTGGAAGTAATTCTCAATTCTTACCTCCTTTCCTTGGAGCTTAGAATTAGAGTCTGTTTCTAATTATAGCCAGCAGATGGTGCAATTTACTTTACTTATATACACTCTCTCAAATGAAAAAGCATTAAAGTCTATTCTATGTATGCACACACAGTATGTCTCAATCTCATTCATATGTACAAATGTAAGTGTATGTTTCAAAACTTTTTATATATTTAGAAACAATATATTTAACATAATTTATTTCCTTTTAGAAAAGCAGTGTTCATTTGTTAGAGTTTTATTAATAATTCAGACTTACATTTTATTAGCTTTACGGACCTAAAATGAAGACATGAGTGGAGGCAATTAGTCATGACAGGAAATATATCATTTCTTTTTCATCAGTTTTCTTACACAATTTATAATCACATGTCCTGCAAGACAAGAGTAAAGCTGGTTCTGATGTGCCCATGGAATTCGGCAACACTTAGCTATAATTTTGAGAGTGTAACATCTTAAAATTCTGATTTGGTAACTGATTCCAACAGAGCTTTCAAGTTGAAATTTATTTATGGAATCATTTCAGCTATTAGACTATCCATCCTATTTCTTGTCAATAAAGGGTGGTTTCCCATAGGAGATAAGTAATAACTTTATAGAATTTTAAGATGTAATAGAATGTTATTGTCCTCTGGAGGTCATGCTTACCAACCAAAGGGTAATAACTTTTATTAGAAGCCTGAAATAGTCTATAAATATTTCATTAAATTCTTAAAAATGTGCGGGTATTAATTCTCAAGTCTCTTTTTTTGATTTCTGGCTACCACACTGAGATGGATAAAATGTTCCTGGGAACCTGGGGAAAATGTGATTGTGCTGAATTTATCACCTGTAATATTTCCTGGTGGGATTATCTGAATATATGTGGATTTTGGTAAGAATCTTCTCAGAAAATTTCATTATTATTTTAAATGCTAGGCTCAGCATCTAAGTTCTGCCTTTATCATTCTCTCTTCCAACATGTTCCTACTGATTCTCAACTCACTTTAGGCAGCAGGCGAAAAAAGGAGAGAAGACGTTGCATTTTCTGGCTGTCTCAGTCGATTCAAAAGCACTTATGAAGCATCTGTCTGTGCAGGGCACTGGCGTGGTGCTGAGCTGATTGAGTTAAAAAAGACATAGACCTTGTCCTTGAGGCAAGCAGCTGTCAATTGCTGACTCCAGGGAGAAGTGTTTTTATTTCTTCAGTATGGGCAAAGTTGCCATGGAACAGGCTATGTGCATTTGAACAGGTAGGGGATGCCCACATCATTCCTATCATCCTAGAAAATAGATACAAATTTCACTTTATCAGACTGCAAAGAAACAGCTTAAATTTCTGAGGAATTAGAATTATACAATACTTAACAACAAAATATAGTTTTGACTTTCAGGTTAAAATTGTAACTAATGAAATATTGCAAAATCGAAGTCCCTTCAGGGTTCAATTTAATGAATAGAGAATAGAACTTAAAAAGGTAACAAAACAGATTCTCTCACAAAGGGTGCTTGGATTTTGCATCTGAATAACACTGCTGTTGCCACCTACAGCATGTTTTCTCTTCTTGAACAATGAAAAAGACTTCACTTTCTGCTTTTACTTCTCTTGAGCATCATTCCTATATAATAGGTCACTTGTCCAACACTTGCACATAAGTAATGAGTGTGAGGATATTTTATGTATGACCCATTTACTTGAAGGATTTGTTCTCTTCTAGGTACTGTGGTTGCAAGAAACAGGAACCCACTCAAATGGTTTAAGAAAAAAGGAACAGAGAGAAATTCATGAATATAAAATACAGGAACAATAGGTTTTATAACGAATGTCAGAATGCTATATTCTTTCTCTTTTTCCTTTATAAGTTACTTTTAACAAATGGTCCCAGGTGAATTTGAGGTCAGGTGGCGCCAGCTGTATTAGTCACGATTTTCTAGAGGGACAGAACTAATAGGATGGAGATATAAATATGAGTTTATTAAGTAGTATTAATTCACATGATAACAAGGTCCCACAATAAGCTATACGTAGACTGAGGAGCAAGGAAGCCAGTCCGAGTCCCAAAGCTGAAGAACTTGGAGTCCAGTGTTCGAGGGCAGGAAGCATCCACCGTGGGAGAAAGATGTAGGCTGAGAGGCTAAGCCAGTCTAGCCTTTTCACACTTTTCTGTCTTCTTTATATTCTAACTGTGCTGGCAGCTGATTAGACAGCACCCACTCAGATTAAGGGTGGGTCTGCCTTTCCTAGTCCACTGACTCAAAGTGAATCTCCTTTGACAACACCCTCACAGACACACCCAGAATCAATATTCTGTATCCTTCAATCCAATGAAATTGACACTCTGCATTAACCATCACACCAGCCAAAGCTGGATCATAAAAGGCCTTGAAATTATGGTCAGGGATAATCTTGTGGCCATATGTGAACAACAAGATAAAGAGGAATAAAGCCCTCAATTGAACTGAGCTGATTGGATTCTCTCTAAAAAAATTGACCTGAGACATTGGTTATTTGTGGCTGGCTCTTAAAATAATGATAATAATATATAATGTTTGTCAAGAGCTTACTGTGTATCAGCTCTTGTCCTAAGCTTTTTTCATGTTCTAATGCATTAATCATCACAACTGTACAACATGGATCAGTGTGATTCCATTTTAAAAATAAAGAAATGGAGGCATGACTGAAAAGTAAAATAGCTTCTACAAGTTGACAAAAGATATAGCAGAGCTGGAACTGGATCCCAGCCAGTCTGACTCCAGAGCCTGTGCTCCTAGCCACTACATGACACTGTCTTTAAAGTGTTAGAGTGGCAACTGGTTCTGTGGCAAGCCAAAGCCACACACAACTCGAAGTTATGGGGTAGGTGAGCAGAAGAAGCAAGTGTATGGGGAGGAACATCGAGCAGTTGCTCACCGCAGCACCCCCACTGCCTAGATTAAACAAAGCCTAGTACACCGCAGGTACTCACTAAATATGGGTGGAATAGTGAATGAATATTTTCAGCAGGGGCTGTGGGTGTGACATATCCTCTAAGAAGCTTGGGTGTGCCAGTCAGGCAGGAACCTCCAAATAATTTAATGTTTCCTTTACAAATTAACTAAATTATACTTACACTGCATGAGTATAATCTCCTTTTAAAAAACATAAAGCTCTATAGAGAATAGTGTTCCTTCAGGTCACTTCTCCATATTTGTTTCCTCTTTTCTACTCCCCAGAGATCCTTCCAAGCTTGGTTAATATATTTAGATACATATATAGAAACTGTTGGAACTCTATTGTTTTGCATATTTAAAAATATTTGTGTATTAGAGTGTTTATTTTTTCTCTCATTTAATGTATCATAGAGATCCAGCTACATTATTATGATAGACATTCAGATGGTTTATAAACTTCTTACCATTATAAAATTTTGTTTGTAATTTATATTACAGTTTTAAAAATACAAATCTGTGCATGTGTGTGTTTCCACATGTATTTCTATTATGTAGTGAGAAGCAGAACTGGCTCAGTAATTGGCTCCACACATTTAATATTTTAATTGTTACTGCTATGTTGCTTTCCATGTCTTTGACATTACTTATTGTTAAACATTTTAATTGTAGTGTGATAGGTAAATAATTGAATCTCAATATTGTTTGAATTTACGTTTCTGTAGTTACATATGAGGTTCATCATCTTTTCATATATTTATTGGCCATTGGTATTTTCTCTGGCCATATATTTTGCCCACTTTGTTTGGGTTCTTTTTAAAAATAGATTTGTGGAAGTTCTTTATATAGTCTCATTTTTTTTTTTTTTTGAGATGAAGATTCACTCTTTTGCCTAGGCTGGAGTGTAGTGGTGCGATCTCAGCTCACTGCAACCTCGGCCCCCTGCGTTCAAGTGATTCTTCTCTCTTAGCCTCCAAAGTAGCTGGGATGGGATTATAGGTGGCCACCACCACACCTGGCTAGTTTTTATATTTTTAGTAGAGACGAGGTTTTGCCATGTTGGCTGGGGTGGTCTCAAATTCCTAACCTCAGGTGATCCACCTGCCTTGGCCTCCTAAAGTGCTGGGATTACAGGCATGAGTCACCGTGTCCAGCCTGTATAGTCTCATGATTATCTTCCGAAGAGTTTTTAATTTTTTATTACTTCTGAAAATGGTAAGCTATAAAAGAATCAGAGCATTATCAACTAGTCCAGTGACTATAAACCAGGATGGTGGAGTGGTAGTGGGTTTATCTAAATCACTTCTGAAGCATTTTCCAGTAACACCCTGCCTACCTTCTGTAAGAATTCTGATACAGCAACCATGTTATAGTAGCAGTGGGAGTGAGTGGGGAGGGGAGGTGAGTAAGCACCTGGATTGTTTGCTAAACTACTTGCCCAGATTATTCTGATAGGTACCCACCCCCCAACATTCCCCAAAACACCTAACTAGTTGAAGACAAAACCAGGGTTTGATGTAAAAACTCCTGCCAGTTTTAGTCTAGTCTTTTCCTAATTATTTTTGCTTTGCCCTGACAATTCATCTTCATGGAATCTCCATAATCCTTATTAGTTCCAGATAGAAACTTTCTTCAATTTACTTAAATTCTATTCTGGGAGCTCCCCTGCTCTCATCTTCTTCACTTCAAAACAAATGAACAAATTAATGAACAGACAGCAACACAAACAAGCTAAAATAAACGGGCAGAGATGGTCAACCATACACTGAAAACTCATTTTCTCATTCCCTGGCCTGGGGTTATTGCTGGGGGGTCAGCATACCAGCCAGGTGCCGCTTTTCTTAGGCCCTTTTGCATCCCGGGATTTCCATGCACTCATCAGTTACCAAACACCAATCAAGCAGCTGTCTTCTTTCCCGTGGCTAATCAGACAAAGGTCATCAGTCACAGAACTAGCCAATCAGCATTAAGGTGCCTAGTACAAAAGACTGCTCAAATAGAGAGTTTTTCTGACCAACAACATTCTACCTTATTGAGTATTTGAATGTGAGATATATACAGAAATTTGACATTTGGCTGAGGGAGCAGAAGTGAAAAGAGACGCGGCGAGAGGAACCTGAGGTAGGAGACAAAGTTATGAATAAGCAGGTGCTATAAATGTAGAGGAAGTTGGTCAGTTGTGAGAGTAGCAGAAGCAGGGGCAAAGAGGACTGAGTCATCGTGGCATATGTTCTCCCGCCTCTTGCTGATGAGGGGGCAGCAAGATAGTTCAAGCCTGGAAATGTATCAGAACATTTCAGTTTATGAGCTGCATTCCGCTCTGTGAGGCTCAGTTGAAGGCTACGTAGGGTTGTTGCGTGATTCCAATTTCCTCTGCTTCCATGTGTTTCCTTACAACAGATCTGCCTTTCTTGAGGTAGCCTGAGTGATTTTCTGACTACCAAGCTTGCAGTGAGAAGAGCCTGACACATCTGTCCTTTTTAGCTTTCATTAATTAGGATATTTAGTCTGAATATAATTAAACATGAAAATATGAATTTATAAAAAGTAGGTATTGCCTTAATGACTGATTTGCAGAATATTTTATGATTTAAAATGATGTGTGTTTATTCTTTCTTTCAATAAACATTTATTTATTATATACTACTTGCTAAAAATTTTTTAACAGAACAAAAAAAACAGTAGGGGCTGGTGTGGTGGCTCATGGCTGTAATCCCATTGGGAAGTCGAGGTGGGCAGATCACATGAGGCCAGGAGTTTGAGACCAGCCTCACCAACATGGCAAAACCCCATCTCTGCTAAAAATACAAAAAATTAGCCAGGTGTGGTGGCACATACCTGTAATCCCAGCTACTCCGGTGGCTGAGGTATGCAAATGGCTTGAACCTGGGAGGCAGAGGTTGCTATGAGCCGAGATTGTGTCACTGCATTCCAGCCTGGGTAACACAGTGAGATTCTGTCTCAAAATAAAAACAAAACAAAAATGACAGTGGAAGATTAGATTTGAGTCATTCCATTTCCAGGTTCAATGATTCTCCTTATATCCTTAGCTATTAGGCCTACACTTGATTTGGGGGCATCCACAGGCATGTCTATATTTGTCTCAAGTTGGGTCCTCCAGAAGCTGCACATATAAATTGCTTTTCTGGATTCTTCTGCTACATATTAGCCACATCCTTCAGCTCTTTCAGTGAATAATCCCTTTTATTCCTTTAGCCAGAGCTATGGTGATCTGTGACTCTAGCTATTCATCTTAGTTAGAAGGAAAGAACTAGACGGTTCTTCAGGAGAGCAGGTATTGTCTTACGTAGCATCTACCTAAGTTGAGGCCTCTGCCTAGTCTTTAGGCAATACAGCAGGGTCTACTGTCGCCTAACAAGGGGGAGTGGGCTGCTTCTGCAAGCCCAGAGTGTTCTGGAGAGTCTGAGAGTTCAGTGTTCTTGAGTATGCTCACCTGGATATCTCTAGCCCTAAGCATGGTGCCACTCCTTCCCTGATAATGTGGGAGACTTGTTGGGGCTGTGAATTCAGGCTTATCTCATCTCTCACTTCTCTACTCTTACAGTTAGAATCCAGGCCTGATATTTAGCATGGTCTGTCTTGCAGTTCTAAGACAGGAAGGCATCTGTAAACATTGTTCCGGGAGACTTCTAAATGTTCACATTTTGCCTTAAGTGACTAATTGGCTGAATGGAGCGTGTTATTTCCTCTCTTCAGTGCATCAACAACACTTAGCAACAACCAAACAAATCCCCCAGTCCTTATAATTACTATTTTATCATACTTCACGAGTGCCAAAGTTATCACAGAAGCCATTGCAACCCTTTAACGTGTCATCTATTCCAAGTCACCACAGGTGAAATTCTTGGTAATTGCCATGCTGCGGTGTGCCAGAGGCCTTCAATACTCACTTCACGCTAGAGAGGGAGTCCTAGTTGCCATCTGGCTGGAAAGTGATCCAACTTCACAATTGCATCTCAGGCACGGCTAGCCCCTCTTTCTCTGACCAGCTGTTAATTTTGGTGATCTTTGGAGTGTATAGGTGGTGAGAAATTAGAGCCAGCTTGGTCTTGAAAAGAAAATGAGAAGTAGGGTGGTAGATAGAAGGGAGATAAAGAGTACGGCTTGGAGTTAGAACTAATTATGATTACAGTAGAGAGGAAACAGCCAGTAGAGAAAGAGGGGGAGAATGCAAGGGCCTGAGTTGGTGAGACATCATGGAATTCAAAATGGATTGGACTGCTACTTGTGAGATTGAAGGGACAAAAACAAAGAAATACATACAACTAAGTTTGTCAGTCATTATAATATAAATAAATAATAGCTAATATTTACTGAGTCCTTACTGTGTGCGAGGCACAGTTCCAAAGCATAGGCAGAAATTAGTTTTCATTTAATAACATCAGCAAATGATTTTTTAAAGTTTTCCACCAGGTATTTGCCATAACTCAATACACTGAAATGGGAGAAAATAAGTCAAGTGTTTAAAACATAATTTTCTTGCTATTAAGCCCCATTTCCTTCTGTACTTTTTTCTTAATAGTTTGGATTTTTGTATTTCATTTTTTATAACCAACAATTAGGAAAAGCCATTCTTAGAAAGTTCCTCTTGTTTCAGTCCTTTCTCTCCACCATTAGCCCTTTACTTTAAATTTAATGAGAAAGCCTAAAAATAAAAATTGTCTTGTGTACGGCACATAATGGAATGTGAATGAAGAGCTGAAAAAGAAAGAAACATTTCTTTTTCACAAGGCATCTCGATTTGATGGCCCAGCAGGCAGCAGTTTATTGCAGCAGTTGCTGCAGAGATCTTAAAAAAGGTGAGGCTTTGCCCTGAGCAGAAAGGGCAAAGTTAACAGGAAGCTATATAGTGTCTCAACACTGCAAATAAACGTGGAAGGGTGCAAGGGATAATGTAATGGGACATGTGTTGTTTGAGAGGTCTTTGGAGTGTTCTGTTGTGATGGAGACCAAGCACTTTGTCATTTCCTGCATCTCAGCGTAGCTCCTTTTAACTGAAGCCTATGAGAAGCTCTGAATAATATATTAATGGAGAATAATCTCAAGATTGTTGCAACTGAATTCCTACAACTCTGACACTTTCTTCACAAATTAAAGCAGAGATTAAGAGTTAACTACAGGGCTTTCTCTCAATCTCACCCAACAATATTGTTTAAATGTTACTGATTTTAAGATGATAGAGGCTTATAAGCTTTCATAGTATAAGCTGTTTTTGTTTGTAAACAGCAGTGGTGGCCATTTTTGGCCCAATGAAAAAGTAAGCTGAGGCAGTAGCACTTGACTTTAGGATGATTGGATTTATTCAAGTTACTTTACATTATTTAATAAAATAGAACCAGTAGATCACTCATTGCCTCATTAATAACATTGATAATTTTCAAAATTAGTTTATATTTTGTGCTAAAAACTTACCATAACTTACCATAAAGCCAGCAATTTTGAACCATGTCTGAGGAGGTTCTGTTCCTGAATACTTCTTTATAAAGTGGTTTCACCTGCAGCATTGACTCCAGGGAATCACAGTAAGTTTTCAGTTCATTTCTTTTGTTTAATCAATAGATGAAATAACTGTTGTAAACAATTGCATTAGGAAAATAATTTAATGTGGTTTGGGTTTGTGTTCTCAAATCTATTGATTAACAGAACTTGGGCATGGGCCTTATGCTAAAGAAAACTTGCAGATCTGCTGCTGGGCATATTTTGTTTTTTTTGACTGAGTCTTGCTCTGTCACCCTGGCTGGGGTGCAATGGCATGATCTTGGCTCACCACAATCTCTGCCTCCTGGGTTTAAATGATTCTCCTGCCTCAGCCTTCCAAATAGCTGGGATCACAGGCATGTGCCACCATGCCTGGCTGATTTTTTAATTTTAGTAGAGATAGGTTTTCACCATGTTGGCCAGGTTGGTCTTGAAATCCTGACCTCGAGATCTGCCCACCTTGGCTTCCCAAAGTGCTGGGATTATAGGCATGAGCCACCTCACAGCCTGGATGTTTTTCTTGAAAATGTTAGGAGCACTCACTAATGGACTAAAGACCATAAAAAAATTAGCTAATACAAAGGTTTATTTCAAAGTATATTGTTCACTTTTAGCCATTCAGGGTCAATGTTAACTATAAGCATTTAAAATTATCATTATGCTATTTGTTTTACTTTAATGATTTGATGTTAGTGTATATATAAAGTAGCTTTTAATGAGATAAATGATTGGGGGCTGTGTTAGTCTATACTCTCTTGACTTACAATGGCAAAAACCTACTTAAAATAGTTTAAGTGATCCCGGGGAATATGGCAGCAGGGAAGGTGTTGTTGTATTTCCAAATGCCTACATAAAAGTAGACAGAGCTAGATAGCAACACTAAAAACCTGTTGACAATATTTACCACAAAATTGGGAGACAAGTTATCCCCACAAACCGAAGACAGTCAGTACATGAAGACAAACCAGTTGACCCAAGACCTGTACAGTGTCAACATCTATGTGAGAGAAAGCAGAGGAAGCAGTGGAGAGGAGAACCAGATACCCACAGAAGTCCACCATAAAGTGAGCAGAGCAATTTGAGAACAGCAATTAATGCCAAGAAGTGTTTTTTTCAATCCAATATTGGGCGAGTGCAAGGGAATAACCATGTGTGCTGAAGCATCTGGAATTGTCTGGCTTCTAGATTCACCACTGAAACAGGCTTGTGAGGATTCTCTTCCAGGACAGGGCCCCACTCTAAGATGAAACAGCTTAGAATAGAGTCAGAGCAAGTCAAGCATAATAGAGACAACTGAGACATGGAAAGAGAAGTTGGAGAAAAGATTGAGTTAAAACAAAAATAAAGACAGCAGATTCAAGACAGCACGGTAAGAACAACTCAGGATCGCAGCTCTAAGTGAATGCTCAGAGGGCGAGTCAAAGCCGCATTTCCAGACGGATCTTTGTTGCCCACAGAACAGGGAAATTCCCAGGTGTAGGAAAGACTCGGGATGCAAGCGCAGCCATTTTGGCTGTTGCGGCCGCTTTGGCCAACACCAGAGTGCAGTGGCACTCCGCAACAATCCGCACAAAACACACTGGCCTGGGTGCCCTGCTAAACCGGCAATCTGAGATTTGGGAGGGCAGATTAGCATATCCATCTGATTAAATGGGACTTGAACAGTGAGCAAGACCAGGAGATTCCTGGGAAGTGGCGTTTGAGCCAGCACAGTGACTCGCTGCATGGGAAATCACACAGATCCTGGTGCCCTAACAGCAGGTGACCGAAACACCTGGGAGAGAGCCATCCGTTCAACTTAAAAAAAAAAAAAAAAAAAGAAAGGTGCTCTGAGGCAGGGGGCGAGCAGGCTCTGTGGGTTTCACCCCCACAGGGACAAACAAAACGGCAATTCGAAATGCTCCAGGTGGAGAGTTTCACTGTGGCCACAGCTGAACCCAGGACAGTGCAGCTCGGTGGGGGAGGGGAGTCCGCCATTACCGAGGCAATCCACCCCTACTGAGGTACACTCCCATTGCTGATGCAGCCTGCCATTGCCGAGGCAACCTGCCATAACAGAGAGATTCTGCTGCAGGGCGGAGCCCATGGCAGCAGGGCAGAGCCCGCGGTGGAACCCGTGGCTGCAGGGCAGAGCCCGCAGCAAGAGGGCGAGCACCACATCAGCAGGGCGGAGCCTCGGCAGGCAAATAGTGACTAGACTGCCTCCTAGCTGGGCAGGATAGTGCAACGGACACTTATAAAGAAAGCCTCAACTCTCTGAGACAGAGCATCTGAGGAAAAAAGGGGTTTTAAGAGTTCTGCTGCAGCAGACATAAATGTAGCAGCCTAACAGCCCTGAATGAAAAATGGAGCTCACAGCTCAGCACTTGAGCTCCTATAAAGTACAGACCATCTCCTCAAGCAGCGCCCTGACCCCTGTATATCCAGAGTCACCTCAAAAAGGACTGATCAGACTGACATTAGGCAGGCATCATTCTGGGACAAAGATAGCAAAAGAAGAAACTGGCAGCATCCCTCACTGTTCTGTGGCTGCTTCAGGTGTACCCCAGACAAGCAGGGCCTGGAGTGGACCTCAGCAGTTGTACAGCAGAGAGGCTAGACTGGTAGAAGGAAAACCAAGTAAAAAAATACCTTATCATCAACAATCTGGGCGTCCACTCAGAGACCCAATTGAAAAGTCAGCAACTACTCAGACAACAGGTGAATAAATCCACAAAGATGGGAAGAAACCAGCGCAAAAAGGAGGAAAACACCCAAAACCAGAGCACCTCACCTCCTACAAAGGACCAAAACTCCTCACCAGCAAGGAAACAAAGCTGGACAGAGAATGACTGTGACAAAATGACGGAATCAGACTTCAGAAGGTGGGTAATGAGACAAATCCACAGAATATACATTCTTCTCAGCACCACATCACACCTACTCTAAAATTGACCACATAATTGGAAGTATAGCACTCCTCAGCAAATGCAAAACAACTGAAATTATAACAAACAGTCTCTCAGACCATAGTGCAATCAAGTTAGAACTCAGAATTCAGAAACCAACCCAGAATCGCACAGCTACATGGAAACTGAACAACTGGCTCTTGAATGTTGACTGGATAAATAATGAAATGAAGGCAGAAATAAAGAAGTTCTTCAAAACCAACGAGAATGAAGACACAACATACCAGAATCTGGGACACATTTAAAGCAGTCTCCAGAGGAAAATATATAGCAGTAAGTGCCCATATGAAAAGAGTGGAGAAAAAAAAAAAAAGAGTGGAGAAATCCAAAATTGACACCCTATTATCAAAATTGAAAGAACTAGAGGAGCAAGATCAAAAAAACTCAAAACCTAGCAGAAGACAAGAAATAACTAAGATCAGAGCAGAACTGAAGGAGATAGAGACACGAAAAACTCTTCAAAAAATCAATAAATCCAAGAGCTGGTTTGTTGAAAAGATCAACAAAATAGACAGACCACTAGCCAGACTGATAAAAAAGAAAAGAGAGAACAACTAAATAGATGCAATAAAAAAATGATAAAGGGGAAATCACCACAGATTCCACAGAAATTCAAACCATCATCAGAGAATATTGCAAACAACTCTATGCACATAAACTAGTAAACCTGGATGAAATGGATAAATTCCTGGACACCTGTTTCCTCCCAAGCCTAGACCAGGAGGAAGCTGTAACTATGAATAGACCAATAACAAGGTCTGAAGTTGAGGCAGCAATTAAGAGCCTACCACTCAAAAAAAGTCCAGGTCCAGATGGGTTCACGGTCGAATTCTACCAGACACACAAGGAGGAGCTGGTACCATTCCTTCTAAAACTATTTCAAACAATCCAAAAAGAGTGAATCCTTCCCAAATCATTTTATGAGACCAACATCATCCTGTTACCAAAACCCGGCAGAGACCCAACAAGAAAAGGAAACTTCAGGCCAATATCCATGATGAACATAGATGGAAAAATCTTCAATAAAATACTGGCAGGCTGATTGCAACAGCACATCAAAAAACTTATCCATCATGATCAAGTAGGATTCATCCCGGGGATGCAAGGCTGGTTCAACATACGCAAGTCTATCAACGTAATTCACCACATAAACAGAACCAAAAACAAAAACCACATGATTATCTCAATTGATGCAGAGAAGGCATTTGACAAAATTCAACAGCCCTTAATGCTAAAAACCCTCAATAAACTCGGAACATATCTCAAAGTAATAAAAGCTATTTATGACAAACCAACAGCCAATATCATACTGAATGGGCAAAAACTGGAAGCATTCCCTTTGAAATCCGGCACTAGACAAGGATGCCCTCTTTCACCACTTCTATTCTATATAGTACTGAAAGTTCTAGTCAGAGCAATCAGGCAAGAAAAAGAAATAAAGCATATTCAAATAGAAAAGGTGGAAGCCAAATTGTCACTATTTGCAGATGACATGATAGTATACCTAGAAGACCCCATCTCGTCAGCCCAAAAACTCCTGAAACTGATAAGCAACTTCAGCCAAGTCTCAGGATATAAAATCAATCTGCCAAAATCACAAGCATTCCTATACACCAATAACGGACTTAAAGAACAAAGTGCCATTCACAATTGCTACAAAAAGAGTAAAATACCTAGGAATACAACTCACATGGAACGTAAGGGACCTCTTCAAGGAAAACTACAAACCACTGCTCAATGAAATAAGAGAGGACACAAACAGATGGAGAAATATTCCATGTTCATGGTTAGGAAGAATTAATGTTGTGAAAATGGCTATACTGCCCAAAGTAATTTACAGAATGAACACTATTCCCATCAAGCTACCATTGACTTTCTTCACAGAACTGACAAAAAACCACCATGAACTTCATATGGAACCAAAAGAGAGCCCACATAGCCAAGTCAATTCTAAGCAAAAAGAACACAGCGGGGGGCATCACACTACCGAATTTCAAACTATACTACAAGGCTACAGTAATCAAAACAGCATGGTACTGGTACCAAAACAGAGATATAGACCAATAGAACAGAACAGAGGCATCGAAGGCAACACAACATATCTACAACCATACAATCTTTGATAAACCTGACAAAAACCAGCAATGGGGAAAGGATTCCCTGTTTAATAAATGGTGTTGGGAAAACTGGCTAGCCATGTGCAGAAAGCAGAAACTGGACCCCTTCCTGACACCTTACACTAAAATTAACTCCAGATGGATTAAAGACTTAAACATAAGACCTGGCACCATAAAAACCCTAGAAGGAAATCTAGGCAAAACTGTTCAGGACATAGGAGTAGGCAAGGACTTCATGAACAATACACCAAAAGCATTGGCAACAAAAGCCAAAATAGACAAATGGGACCTAATCAAACTCCACAGCTTCTGCACAGCAAAAGAAACAGTCACTAGAGTGAATCGGCAACCAACAGAATGGGAAAAAATTTTTGCAGTTTACCCATCTGACAAAGGGCTGGTATCCAGAATTTACAAAGAACTCAAACAGATTTACAGGAAGAAAACAAACAAGCCCATTCAAAAGTGGTCAAAGGATATGAACAGAAACTTTACGAAAGAAGACATATATGAGGCCAACAATCATATGAAAAAATGCTCATCATCACTGGTCATTAGAGAGCTGCAAATCAAAACCACATTGAGATACCATCTCACGCCGGTTAGAATGGCGATCATTAAAAAATCTGGAGACAACAGATGCTGGAGAGGATGTGGAGAAAAAGGAACACTTTTACACTGTTGGTGGGAGTGTAAATTAGTTCAACCATTGTGGAAGACAGTTTGGCGATTCCTCAAGGCCTTAGAAATAGAAATTCCATTTGACCCAGCAATCCCATTACTGGGTATATATCCAAAGGACTATAAATAGTTCTACTATAAGAACACATGCACACGAATGTTCATTGCAGCACTGTTTACAATAGCAAAGACCTGGAACCAACCCAAATGCCCATCGATGATAGACTGGATTGGGAAAATGTGGCACATATACACCATGGAATATTATGCAGCAATCAAAAATGATGAGTTCATGTCGTTTGTAGGGACATGGATGAATCTGGAGAACATCATTCTCAGCAAACTGACACAAGAACCGAAAATGAAATACCGCATATTCTTACTCATAGGTGGGTGATGAAAAGTGAGAATACATGGACACAGGGAAGGGAGTACCAAATACTGGAGTCTACTGGGGGGAAGAGGGGAGGGATGGAAGGGGGTGGGAGCTGGGGAGAAATGCCAAATGTGGGTGAAGGGGAGAAGGCAGCAAAACACATTGCCATGTGTATACCTATGCAAATGTCTTGCATGTTCTGCACATGTACCCCAAAACCTAAAATGCAATTAAATAAAAAACATCAAGAAAAACTCTGTAGCTTTGAAATTGAATTCAAAGTGTCAGCATGAACTCATGAATATGGAAAGAAAGAGTGAGAGGAGTTTTCAAAACAATGACCAGCTCAGTAGTAATGTGTATTCCTTTTTCTTTTTCCTTTTTTTTATTTTAAAGAAAGGAGAGAAGGAAAGAAAAAAAAAGGAGTGAAGGAGAGGAAGAAAGAGGAAGGAGGGAGAGAGAATGGGAATGTTGCTTTATTCTAAAAATGGGTACTGAAAACCTCTTATGCCAATAATTGTGCTTAACAATGGCTGATCAATATTTTATTTAAACCTATGAATAGGTGTGATGTGGTACTGAGAAGAATGTACATTTTGTGTATTTAAAGTGGAGAGCTCTGTAAATGTTTATTAAGTTTACTTGTTCCGGATCTGAGTTCAAGTCCTGGATATCCTTATTAATTTTCTGTCTGGTTGATCTATCTAATATTGATGTTGAAGTCTCCCACTATTATTGTGTGGGAGTCTAGGGAGTCTAACTCTCTTTATAGGTCTTATGTATCTGGATGTTAGGATTTAGGACCGTTAGCTCTTATTGTTGCATTGATCCTTTTACCACTATATCTTTGTTGCTTTAAAATCTATTTTATACATGCAAGAATTGCAACTCCTGCTTCTTATTTATTTATTTATTTATTTATTTATTTATTTATTTATGTTTGCTCTCCATTTGGTTGGTAAATCTTTCTCCATCCCTTTATTTTGAGTCTTTGTGTATCCTTGCATGTGAAATGGGTCTGGATGTAGCATACCATTGGGTTTTGGCTGTATCTTTTGATTGGGAGATTTAGTCGATTTAAATTTAGGATTACTGCCATTTGATGTTAACTGGCTGTTTTTTCCATTCATTGATGTAAATTCTTCATTATGTTGATGCTCTTTACTTTTTGGTATATTTTTAGAAAGGCTAATACTGGTTGTTCCTTTCTGTGTGTAATGCTTCTTTCAGAAGCTCTTGTAATGTGTATTCCTAATGCCAAAGATGTTGCCTTGAAACAAGTGTTTCTCTGGAGGAATTGGCTGCTTCCAACATGAGACTGTGAACCTCAATAGCTGCTTGTATCACAATAGAAAGAGCCCACTAGACATATTTCACTAGATTAAAGAACCACACCACCTATGGTTTTGCTAAAGGCATTGAACCTGAGTCTGATCAAGCCTTTCAGTCTAGCTGCCAATTTGCTGGAAATTGGAAACACAAGATAGAAAACATGGAGTATAGAGGAACATGCTACACTGTGTCATAAATATGTAATCAGCAAACTTCACTGGGAAAGCAGACAGGTCAAACACAGTTCAAATGTAAAGAAACGGTGGGGAGAATGGAGATGAAAGGGATTTAAATGACAATAAATGTAATGGACAACAATAAACTATAGTGGCTTGGGATGCACATTTGGGAGGCAAAACTATAAAGAAATAATGATGAAATTGTTGCTATAAAAGTCAAGATAGTGATTACTTTTTTGAGATAGAGGCAGGGCACATAGAGGGGTGATATGGTTTGGTTGTGTCTCCACCCAAATCTCATCTTGAATTATAGTTCCCACAATTCCCACATGTTGTGGGAGGGACCCAGTGGGGGATAATTGAATCATGGGGGTTGTTTCCCGCCTACTGTGCTTGTGGTACTGAGTAAGTCTCATGAAATCTGATGGTTTTACAAGGGGTTTCCACTTTCCCTTGGCTCCCCTTCTCTCTTGTCTGCTACCATGTAAGACATGCCTTTCACCTTCCGCCATGATTGTGAGGCCTCCCTAGCCATGTACAACAGTGAGTTCATTAAACCTCTTTTTCTTTATAAATTACCTTCATGGGTGTGTCTTTATCAGCAGAATGAAAACGGTCTAATACATGGAGCTTTTGAGATAATTTGCATAGTTTTGTTTCTTGACTTGACTGGTGATTTCAAGAGTGGAATTTTGTGTGGCTCTCTGTAACTGTGTTTTATTTTAAAATGAAAAGTTTTAAGCAGAAAGGGATTTTTAATGTATTATATGTCCCAAAATGCCAAGAGTAGGTCATAGAATTGTCTGAATTCCAGGGTTCAAATAATCACACTAGGTTCTTTCTCATAATTACTTGACTCTCTCTATGAACCCTTCTATATTATCTTCACTTTTAGTTATTCTCTATCTGTAGGGATGGTGGGTCCTGACAGCTCCAAGCTTATGTGATCTTTAAAGCTGGTGGCCCCAAAGAAGCCATGGGTATAAACAATCCCTTTGAAACTTTTGAATAAGAATGGAAACATAGGAGTAGGAGAGTGAAAATGAGAAACATTAAAGGTACTGATAGAAGTGATGAAAGCCCCTGTCTTATAAACATAAAACAATTGACTCAAAGGTATAAAAGAATTAGGAATGAAGAATAGAAACTAACCACAACTTGGTGCCCACTGGACTTAATCAGCTGTCTGTACGTTCAGTTGTAAAGGGAACAAACAAAATTCACAGATTTTGTGTAACATGAGATATAATTAATACTATACCTAACCCTTTGTAATAAGAAAATCTATTTTTTGACTTTTGTGTTTATTTTTTGGGAATTGCGTGTAAAAGTAAGAAAATGTCTATTTAATAAATCAAACATTATTTGGGAAAATTCATGAGTGATAGGTGTATAAGGGGATCCTAAACAGGATATTATTACCTTTTAAATCTGATATTAGCTGGATCAACTGTGATTCTTCTTAACCCTTGGAGCCTCTAGTTGATACTAAGGTTGATAAATTCAGCATTGTTCTATGAACTCTGTAATTAAAATTTTGTTCCTGACAGTATATACTTAACAATCAGGATTCTAGTAAATTCAGATGTTAAAAAATTTCTAATGTATTATAAAACACTAAAAATTTACCTAAGAAGTTAGCAAGCTCAAACATATGAACATATATAAAGATATTTTAGTTAATAAAACTGGAGGTCATTATCCTAACTGAAATATCTCAGAAACAGAAAGTCAAATACTGCATGTTTCCACTTATATGTGGGAGCTAAACAATGGGTACATGTGAACATACAGAATGAAATAATAGACATTGGAGATTACAAAAAGTGGGAGGGTAAAAGGAGGGTGAGGCTCAAATTATTACCCATTGGGTAAGCATTCACTATTCAGAAGGTGGGTGTGCTAAAAGGCCAGACTTCACCAAGACACAATATATTTATGTAATAAATCTGCACTTGTACTCCCTAAAAAAAAAAAAAATTCCAAAGCACCAAAAACTAGATAGTTTAAAACAGACATATGAAAATTATTAAGGTGTTCAACTAATAATACAGTAAAAACTATACAGTTAAAAAACTGTCAACTTTTATTTTTGATTTAGCATATACATGTACAGGATTGTTATAAGGGTTTATTGCATGGTGCTGAGATTTGGGGTAGAATTGAATCCATTATCCAGGTAGGTAGTGAGCATAGTATCCAGTAGGTAGTTTTTATTCTTTACCCTACTCCTTTTCTTCCACTCTAGTAGTCTCCTGTAATTTTGTTTCCATCTTTCTGTCCATATGTACCCAATATTAACTCTTTTTTATAAGTGAGAACAGGTGGAATTTGGTTTTCGGTTTCTGCGTTACTTTGCTTAGTATAATGGCTTCTAGCTGCATCTATTGCCACAAAGAACATGATTGATTTAATTGTTTTTTATTGCTCTGTAGTATTTCATAGTGTGTATGTACCACATTTTCTTTCTCTCTCTCTCTTTTTTAATTAATACTTTAAGTTCTAGGGTACATGTGCACATGTGCAGGATTGTTATATTTGTATACACATGCCATGGTGGTTTGCTGCATCCATCCCCCACGTCACCTACATAAGGTATTTCTCCTAATGTTATCTCTCCACAGTCTAACCACTCCCTGCTATCCCTTCCCTAACCCCCCTTACTCCCCAACAGGTCCCAGTGTGTGACGTACCCCTCCCTGTGTCCTTGTGTTCTCATTGTTCAATATCTACTTATGAGTCAGAACATGTAGTATTTGGTCTTCTGTTCTTGTGTCAGTTTGCTGAGCATGATGGTTTCCGGCTTCATCCACGTCCCTGCAAAGGACATGAATTCATACTTTATGGCTGTGTAGTATTCCATGATGTATACGTGCCACATTTTCTCTATCCAGTCTATCATTGATGGGCATTTGGGTTGGTTCCAAGTCTTTGCTATGGAAACAGTACCACAATAAACATACATGTGCATGTGTCTTTACAGGAGAATGATTTGTAATCCTTTGGGTATATACCCAGTAATGGGATTGCTGGGTCAAATGGTATTTCTATTTCTAGATCCTTAAGGAATCGCCACACTGTCTTCCACAATGGTTGAACTAATTTATACTACCAACAACAGTATAAAAGCCTTCCTATTTCTCCACATCCTCTCCAGAATCTGTTGTCTCCAGATTTTTAATGATTGCCATAACTGGCGTGAGATGGTATCTCAATGTGGTTTTGATTTGCATTTCTCTAATGACCAGTGATGATGAGCATTTTTTCATATGTTTCTTGGCCACATAAATGCCTTCTTTTGAAAAGGGTCTGTTCATATCCTTTGCCTACTTTTTGATGGGGTTGTTTGCTTTTTTTTTTGGTAAATTTGTTTTAGTTGTTTGTCAGATGAGTAGCTTACAAAAAGTTTTTCCCATTCTGTTGGTTGCTGGTTCACTCTAATGATTGTTTCTTTTGCTGGGTAGAAACTCTTTAATTAGATCCCATTTTTCTATTTCGGCTTCATCTATTCCCATTTGTCTATTTTGTTGCCATTGTTTTTGGTGTTTTAGTCATGAAATCTTTGCCTATGCCTATGTCCTGAATGGTATTGCTTAGGTTTTCTTCTAGGGTTTTTATGGTGTTAGGTCTAATGCTTAAATCTTTAATCCATCTGGAGTTAATTTTAGTGTAAGGTGACAGGAAGGGGTCCAGTTTCAGCTCTCTGCACATGGCTAGCCAGTTTTCCCAACACCATTTATAAAACGAGGAATCCTTTCCCCATTGATTGTTTATGTCAGATTTGTCAAAGATCAGATGGTTGTAGATGTGTGGCATTACTTCGGAGACCTCTGTTCTGTTTCACTGGTCTATATCTCTATTTTGGTACCAGTACTATGCTGTTTTGATTACTGTAGCCTTGTAGTATAGTTTGAAGTCAGCTTGTTTCTTTTTTCTAAGGATTGTGGGCTCTTTTTTGGGTCCATATAAAGTTTATGGTAGTTTTTTCCAGTTCTGTGAAGAGGGTCAATGGTGACTTGATGGGGAGAGCATTGAATCTATAAATTTCTTTTGGCAGTATGACCATTTTCATGATATTGATTCTTCCTAACCATGAGCATGGAATGTTTTTCCATCTGTTTATGTCCTCTTCTTTTTCCTTGAGTAGTGGTTTGTAGTTCTCATCGAAGAGGTCCTTCACATCCTTCACATTGTTAGTTGTATTCCAAGGTATTTTATTCTCTTTGTAGCAATTGTGAATGGGAGTTGGCTCATGATTTGGCTGTTTATCCATTATCGGTATATAGAAATGCTTGTAATTTTTGCATGTTGATTTTGTATCTTGAGACTTTGCTGAGGTTTTTAAGCAGCTTAAGGAGATTTTGGGCTGTGACAATAGGGACTTCTAAATATACAATCATGTTGTCTGCAAATAGAGACAGTTTGACTTTCTCTTTTCCTAATTGAATACCCTTTATTTCTTTTTCTTGCCTGAGTACTCTGGCTAGAACTTCCAATACTATGTTGAATAGGAATGAGAGAGGGCACCCTTGTTTAGTGCCATTTTTCAAAGAGAATGCTTTCAGTTTTTGCTCATTCAGTATGATATTGGCTGTGGGTTTGTCATAAATAGCTTTTATTATTTGAGATAGGTTTCATCAATACCTAGTTTATTGAGAGTTTTTAGTATAAAGTGCTGTTGAATTTTGTTGAAGGCCTTCTCTGCATCTATTGAGATAATCATGTGGTTTTTGTCTTTGGTTCTGTTTATGTGATGGATTACATTTATAGATTTGCATATGTTCAACCTCCCTTGCATCCCCCAGATGAAGCCTACTTGATCATGATGGATAAGTTTTTGATGTGCTATTGTATTCAGTTTCCAAGTATTTTACTGAAGATTTTTGCTTCGATGTTCATCACAGATATTGGTCTGAAATTTTCTTTTTCAGTTGTGTCTCTGCCAGGTTTTGGTATCAGGATAATGTTGGTCTCATAAAATGAGTTAGGGAGCATTCCCTCTTTTTGTATTGTTTGGAATAGTTTCAGAAGGAATTATACCAGCTCCTCTTTGTACTTTGGGTAGAATTTGGCTGTGGACCCATCTGGACCTGGACTTTTTTTGGTTGGTAGGCTATTAATTCCTGCCTCAACTTCAGACCTTGTTATTAGTCTATTCAGGGATTCAACTTCTTCCTGGTTTAGTCTTGGGAGGATGTAAGTGTCCAGGAATTTATTCGTTTCTTCTAGAATTACTGATTTATGTGCATAGAGTAGTATGTAGTAATTTCTGATGGTAGTTTGTGTTTCTGTGGAATCAGTGATGATATCCCCTTTATCATTTTTTATTGTATATATTCAGTTCTTGTCTCTTTTTTATTAGTCTGGTTAGCAGTCTCTATTTTGTTGATCTTTTCAGAAAAAGCAGCTCATGGATTCATTGATTTGTTGAAGGTTTTATTGTGTCTCTGTCTCCTTCAGTTCTGCTCTGATCTTAGTCACTTTGCTTCTCTAGTTCTCTTAATTGTGATGATAGGGTGTTAGATCTTTCCTTGCTTCTCATGTGGGCATTTAGTGCTATAAATTTCCCTCTAGACACTGCTTTTCAATGTGTCCCAGAGATTCTGGTATGTTGTGTCTTCATTCTGATTGGTTTCAAAGAACATCTTTATTTCTGCCTTCATTCCATTATGTATTCAGTAGTCATTTAGGAGCAGGTTGTTCAGTTTCCATGTAATTGTGTGTTTTTGAGCAAGTTTCTTAATCCTGAGTCCTAATTTGATTGCACTGTGGTCTGAGAGACTTATGATTTCCATTCTTTTGCATTTGCTGAGGAGTGATTTACTTCCAATTATTTGGTCAGTTTTAGAGTAAGTACAATTTGATGCTGAGAAGAATGTATATTCTGTGGATTCGGGGTGGAGAGTTCTGTAGATGTCTATTAGGTTTGCTTGGTCCAGATCTGAGTTCAAGTCCTGGATATCTTTGTTAACTTTCTATCTTGTCAATCTGTCTAATATTGACAGTGGAGTGTTAAAGTCTTCCAATATTATTGTGTGGGAGTCTAAGTCTCTTTATAAGTTGTTAAGAATTTGCTTTATGTATCTGGGTGCTCCTGTATTGGGTGCATATATATTTAGGATAGTTAGCTTTTCTTGTTGCATATCTTTTTACCATTATGTAATGCCCTTCTTTGTCTCTAAAAATGGACTTTGGTTTAAAGTCCATTTTATCAGAGACTAGGATTGCAACCCCTGCTTTTTTTGCTCTCCATTTGCTTGGTAAATCTTCCTCTATCCCTTTATTTTGAGTCTATGTGTGTCTTTGCACATGAGATGAGTCTCCTGAATACAGTACACTGATAGGTCTTAACTATCCAATCTGCCAGTCTGTGTCTTTTGATTGGAGCATTTAGCCCACTTACATTTAAGGTTAATATTGTTATATTTGAATTTTATCCTGCCATTTTGATACTAGCTGGTTGTTCTGCCTGTTAGTTGATGCAATTCTTTATTGTGTCGATAGTCTTTACCATTTGGTACATTTTTGTGTGGCTGGTACTGGTTTTTCCTTTCCATGTTTAGTGCTTCCTTCAGGAGCTCTTATAAGGCAGGCCTGGTGGTGATGAAATCTCTCAGCAATTGCTTCTCCATAAAGGATTTTATTTCTCCTTTGCTTATGAAGCTTAGTTTAGATGTATATGAAATTCTGGGTTGAAAGTTCTTTTCTTTAAGGATGTTGAATATTGGCTCTTAAGGTTTTTTCCAAGAGATACACTGTGAGTCTGATGGATTTCCCTTTGTGGGTGACCCAAACTTTCTCCCTGGCTTCCCTTAGGATTTTTTCCTTCATTTCAACCCTGGTGAATCTGACAATGTACCTTGGGGTTGCTCTTTTTGAGGAATATCTTTGTGGTGTTCTCTGTATTTCCTAGATTTGAATGTTGGCCTGCCTTGCTAGGTTGGGAAAGTTCTCCTGGATAATATCCTGAAGAGTGTTTTCCAGCTTGGATTCATTCTTCCTGTAACTTTCAAGTACACTGATCAAATGTAGATTAGGTCTTTTCACATAATCCCATATTTCTTGGAGGCTTTGTTCATTTCTTATCACTCTTTTTTCTCTAATCTTGCCCTCTTGTTTTATTTCATTGAGTTGATCTTGAATCTGTGATATCCTCTCTTATGCTTGATCAGTTTGGTTATTGAAACTTGTGTGTGTTTTGTGAAGTTCTCATGATGTGTTTTTCAGCTTCATCAAGTCATTTATTTTCTTCTCTAGGCTCGTTATTCTTGTTAACATTTCATCTAACCCTTTTTCAATGTTTTTAGTTTCTTTCCAGTTTGTTAGAACATGTCCTTTTAGCTCAGAGAAGTTTGTTATTACCCACCTCCTGAATCTTGCTTCTGTCAATTCATCAAACTCATTCTCTATCCAGTTTTCTTCCCTTGCTGGCGAGGAGTTGTGATCCCTTGAAGGAGTAGAGGTTTTCTGGTTTTTGGTGATTTCAGCCTTTTTGGGTGGTTTCTTCCCATCTTCATTGATTTCTCTACCTCTGGTCTTTGTAGTTGGTGACTTTTGGATGGGGTCTCTGAGTGGATGTCCTTTCTGTTGATGTTGAAATTATTTCTTTCTGTTTTTCATTTTCCCCTCTAATAGTCAGGTACCTCTACTGCAGGACTTCTGGAGGTCCACTCCAGACTCTGCTTGCCTGTAATTACCTGTAGTGACTCTAGAAGAGCAAGGATTGCTGCCTGTTTTTTGCTCTGGTAGCTTCATCCCAGAAGGGTACCCGCCACATGTCAGCCAGAGCTCTTCTGTATGGGGTGTCTCTTTGGATATACAGAGGTAACAGAGCCACTTGAGGAGGCAGTCTGTCCCTTATCAGAGCTCAAGTGCTGTGTTTGGAGCTCCGTTGTTCTCTTCAGAGAGAGAGCAGGGATGTTTAAATCTGCTGTGGCAGAACTCACAACCACCTTGCTGGGCAGGGATGTTTAAGTCTGCTGCAGTGGAATGGACAACCATCCCTTTTCCCAGGTGCTCTGTCCTGGGTGGGTGGGGCTTTATTTACAAGTCCCTGATGGGCTGTTGCCGTTTTTCAGAGATACCCTGCCCAGCAAGGAGGGAGTCTAGTCACAGTCTGCCTGCAGAGCCTTGCTGAGCTGCCATGGGCTCTGCCCAGCTGCTGTGTAAACTTCCTTGTGATTTTGTTTACACAGGCTAGGTTAGAACTGCTTCGGTAATGGTGGATGCCCCTCCTCCCACTGAGCTCAACTGTCTCAGGTAGAGCTCAGCTTGCTGTGCAGGCTATGAATATCTCAAGCCAGTGGGACTCAGTTTGCTGGTCTTTGTGGGGATGGGACCCTCCGAGCCAGATCACTTGGCTTCCTGCTTTCAGCCCCCTTTTTTACAGGGCAGTGGGTGGTTCTGTCTAGCAGGGGTTCCAGGTGCTGGCTAAAATAGCTGCCCAGCTTTGTGCTGGAAACCTGCCACACTGGTGTTGGTACCAGTGAGAGTCTCCTGGTCTCTGGGCTGTAAAGACCATGGGAAAAGTGCAGTATCTGAGCTGGAGTGCCGGAGTGCCCAGAAAAGTCCCCGATGGCCTCCCTTGAGTAGGAGTGGGGGTTCCCTGGTCTCTTGTACTTCCCAGGTGAGGCAACACCCCACCCTGCCTTGGTTTGCCCTCCTTGGGCTACATCTACTGTCCAACCAGTCCTATTGATATAAACTTGGTACCTTGGTTAGAAATGTGGAGATCACTTGCGTTCTGTATCACTCTTGCCAGGAACTGTGCTCCAGAGGTGTTCCTATTTGACCATCTTGGTGGAAGTCCCTCTTTTTTATTTTATTTTATTTTTTTGAGGCAAATTCTCACTCTGTCACCAGGCTGGAGTGCAGTGGCATGATCTTGGCTCACTGCAACCTCTGCCCTTGGATTCAAGTGATTCTCCTGCCTCAGCCTCCTGAGTAGCTGGGACTACAGGTGTGTGCCACCAGGCCCAGCTAATTTTTTGTATTTTAAGTAGAGATGGGGTTTCACCATGTTGATCAGGATAGTCTGGATTTCCTGACCTCATGATCTGCCTGCCTTGGCCTCCCAAAGTTTTGGGATACAGCCATGAACCATTGCACCCAGCCTGTACTACATTTTCTTTATCCAATCCACCATTGATGGGCACGTAGGTTGATTCCATGTCTTTGTTCTTGTGAATTGTGCTGTGATGAACATATAAGTGCATATGTCTTTTTGGTAGAATGATATTTTTTCCCTTTGGGTAGATACCTAGTGTGCTGGTCCATTGTCATGCTACTATGAAGAAATACCCAAGATTGGGTAATTTATAAAGAAAAGAGGTTTAATTGACTGACAGTTCTGTATCGATGGGGAGGCCTCAGGAAACTTACAATCATGGCAGGAGGCACCTCTTCACAGGGCAACTGATGAGAGAATGAGTGCAAGCACAGGAAATGCCAGATGCTTATAAAACCAGCAGATCTTATGAGACTCACTCACTATCATGAGAACAGCAAAGGGGTAACCACCTCCATGATCCAGTTACCTCCACCTGGTCCTGCTCTTGACATATGGGGATGATGGGGATTACAATTCAAGGTGAGATTTGTATAGGGACACAGAGCTAAACCATATCACCCAGTAATGGGATTGCTGGGTCAAATGGTAGTTCTATTTTTAGCTCTTTGAGAAATCTCTAAACTGCTTTCCACAGTGCTGGACTAATTTACATTCCTACCAAAGTGTATAAGCATTCCCATTTCTCTGCAACCTTGCCAACATTTGTTACTTTTTGACTTTTTAATAGTAGCCATTTGGAGTGGTGTGAGATGTTTTCTCATTGTGGTTTTAATTTGCATCTCTCTGATGATTAGTGATGTTAAACACTTTTGCATATGTATGTTGGCCTCTCATATGTTTTCTTTTGAGAAGTGTCTGTTCATGTCCTTTGACCACTTTTTAGTACAGTTGTTTTTGCTTGCTGATTTAAGTTCCTTACAGATCTAGAGATTAGACCTTTGTTGGATCCATAGTTTGACAATCTTTTCTCCTATTCTATAGGCTGTCTCTTTACTCTGTTGATAGTATCTTTTGCTATGCAGCAGCTCTTTAGTTTAATTAGGTTCCATCTTTCAATTTTTGTTTTTCTTGCAATTACTTTTGAGGACTTAGTCATAAATTTCTTTCCCAATGCCAATGTTCAGAAGGGTATTTTCTACAATTTCTTCTAGGATTTTTGTAACTTAAGGTTTTACATTCAAGTTTTTTATCCATCTTGAGTTAATATTTGTATACAGTGATAGGTAGAGGTCTAGTTTCAATCTTCTGTATATGGTTAGCCAGTTATCCCAGCACCATGTTGAATAGGGAGTTCTTTTCCCACTGCTTATTTTGTTGACTTTGTCAAAGATTAGTTGGTTATAGGTGTACAGCTTTATTCCTGGGTTCTCTCTTGTCTTCCATTGTTCTATGTTTTTGTTTTTATACTAGTATCATGCTGTTTTGGTTACTGTAGCTTTGTGGTATAGTTTGAAGTTGGGTAATGAGATTCCTCTGGTTTTGTACTTTTTCTTTTCTTTTGCTTGTCTCTTTTTTTTTTCTTTTGATACCGAGTCTCACTGTGTTACCCAGATGGAGTGCAATGGCAACACCTTGGCTCACTGCAACCTCTGTCTCCTGGGTTGAAACAATTCTTTGTGCCTCAGCCTCCAAGTATATAGTATATGGGACTACAGGTGTGTACCACCATGCCTGGCTAATTTTTTTGTATTTTTTAATAGGAACAGGGTTTTTGGCCATGTTGACTGTGCTTGTCTTGAACTCCTGGCCTCAAGGGATCCACCTGCCTTGGCCTCCAACAGTGTTGAAATTATAGGAGAGACCACCATTCCTGGCCTGGCTTTTTTTCTCCCTTTGTATTCAAACCTTTTTTGATTCTATATAAATTTTAGAATAGTTTTTTTTTGAATTCTCTGAAAAATGATGTTGGTAGCTTGATAGGAGTGATGTTTAATTTCTAGATTGCTTTGAACAGTATGGATGTTATAATGATATTAATTCTTGCAATCCATCAGCATGGAATGTTTTCCCATTTGGATCATCTATGATTTCTTTCAGCACTGTTTTTTAGTTCTCATAAAGATCTTTCACCTTGTTGGTTAGATACATTTCTAAATATCCTAACTATCTTATTTATTTTATGGCTATTGTAAATGGGATTACATTCTTGATTCAGCCCTCAGCTCAAATGTTATTGGTGTATAGAAATGCTAGTGATTTGCATATTGATTTTATGTCCTGAAACTTTACTGAAGCCATTTTATCAGCCCTAGGAGACTTTTTGCAGAGTCTTTAGGGTTTTCTAGGTACAGGATCATATTCTCAGTGAATAGAGATGATTTGACTTCCTCTCTAAGTTCTATGCCTTTTATTTCTTTCTCTTGACTAATGGCTCTTGCAAGGACTTCCTGTATTATGTTGAATAGGAATAGTGAGAGTGGGTATCCTTCTCTTGTTCCAATTCTTGGAATGCTTCCAGCTTTTGCCTGTTCAAAAAACTATATTACTGATTAAAAAAAAGTCAGGAACTAATCACATAAGGTGTGTTTAAGGGTACTGACTCTAAGAAGCATTTAAATCTTTAAAAACTTTGTTACAAAACAAAAAAATGATAGCAAAAAATGATTTGATTACCCAGTTACATAGCATCCTGCTACATATTATATAATAATACATTAAAATAATGAAAATAATAATATAGTAAAATAATGAAAATAAAAAGTTTTATTGTTATATAAGAGTATGGCATGCCAGGCAATGTTTTCAAAGTTTTACTAAGCACTATTATATGGTTTTTCAAATATAAATATATATATATAGTTTTAATTGACTAATAAAAATCATATATATTTATTTTGTATAATATTGTTTTAAAATATCTATACATTGTGCAATGGCTAAATCGAGGTAATTAACATACGTTACCTCACATACTTACTTTTTTTGTGGTGGAACACTTAAAATCTACCCTTTTAGTAATTTTCAAGAGTACCATACATTGTTATTAAATATAGTTACCATGTTTTACAATAGATCTGTTGAACTAACTCCTGTTTAACTGAAACTTTCTACCCTTTGATCAACATGTTCCTACTTTCTAGCCTCTGATAACCGTCATTCAACTCTCTGCTTCTATGAGTTTGACTTTTTAGATTCCACATATAAATGAGATCATATGGTATTTATTTTTCTGTGCTTGTCTCATTTCACTTAACATAATGTCCTCTGGTTCATCCATGTTATTACAAATGACAGGATTTCCTTCTCTTTTATGGCTGAATAATATTCCATTGTGTGTACATATATACCACATTCTCTTTATCCATCCATTCGTTGATGGACACATAGATTTGATTCCTGATATGGTCAGGCTTTGTGTCCCCACCTAAATCTCCTCTCCAATTATAATCCCCATAATCTCCATGTGTCAAGAGAGAAACCAGGTGGAGGTAATTGAATCATGGGAGTGGTTTCCCCATACTGTTCCTGTCATAGGAAGTTCTCATGAGATCTGATGGTTTCATAAGGGGCTCTTCTTCCCTTTGCTTGGCATTTATCCTTCCTGCTGGCTTATGAAGAAGGTGCTTTGCTTTCACTTTGCTTCCTGCCATGATTGTAAGTTTCCTGAGGTCTCTCCAGTCATGCTGAACTGTGAGTCAATTAAACTCCTTTTCTTTATAAATTACCCAGTCTCAGGCAGCTCTTTATAGCAGTAGGAAAGCAAACCCATGCAATTCCCATATCTTGGCTATTATAAATAAGCTACAATTAATGTCGAAGTACAAACATGTCTTTGACATACCAGATACTATTATTATTCCTACTTTATAGATTGCGAGTCTGAGGAACAAAGAGATTATGCAATTGCTCAAGGACACACAGGTAGGAAGTGGGATAACTACAAATTACATCCAAGCAGCTTATTTTCATATTCTTTGTTTTTTTAAAAAGTTAAATATTTTAATATTGGTTAAAGATGATGTGACAATAACAGACATGAAATAAATATCTATGTCTATGTCTATATTTTATCCCAATCCTGAACCTTTGCTTTTCTCTTTATCTTGATCCCTGACAGGAAAGTGCACTTTAATTTGCTCTTGTTAAAACTTGCTTTTGATTTTGGTATTGAGACAAAGCTATGAGCAGAAGTGAAGCAGGAGCAGCAATTCTATTTTGTAAAAATATATTTTTTCTCTTTTGCTTTTTTTTTTTTTTGAGATGAAGTTTTGCTCTTCTTGCCTAGGCTGGAGGGCAGTGGTGCACTCTCAGTTTTGTGCGATCTCAGCTCACCACAATCTCGGCTCACCACAACCTCCGCCTCCTGGGTTTCAGCAATTCTACTGCCTCAGCCTCCTGCATTGCCAGCATTATAGGCATATGCCACCATGCTCAGCTAATTATGTATTTTTAGTAGAGATGGGGCTTCATTATATTGGTCAGGCTGGTCTCAAACTCCCAACCTCAGGTGATCCGCCCACCTTGGCCTTCTAAAAGGAGGCTGGGATTACAGGCATGAGCCACTATGCCTGGCCTGTAAAGATATTTCAATAAATAATTTAAAATATTCTATTCTGCTTATATCATCTGTGACACATTTCAAAGATTAGTTGGTAGAAATTTATATTTAAAAATGCATATCAAAAGACTATCATTTTATTTTTATATACCTATACTCATGTGCACATGGAATACCTGGTGAAATAAAACCTTCGCTGGCAGTTAATGCAGGTTTTATTTCATGTGCATGTCATTTAAGCAGGATCACAATATGAACATACTAACTAGCATGGTGTGTGAGTTAGGACTCTCTTGGTTGCATGTTGCAAAACCCTAAGATGGTATAAGGTAAATAGATACTTCTTGTTGGGAGGAAATTCTAAGGTACAGTCAGAAGAATGAGTGATCAAGAAAGACTATTATATAACACATTTTAAAGAAAATATATTTTGAAATGTTAGAACTTTTCATCAGTTTTCTCTATACCACTCAGTTTATCTGCATCAGTATTTTTCTCTCAGCAAACTCAATTCCTTTCACTGTTCAGCCCAGTAGGGTCACTGACAGCTTTCAAACTTAACTTATAAAAGCTTCAGGTACTACAAAGAGGCAAGGTGAATCTCTTGGAAAGGAACTCATTGACCCAGTTTGGGTCAGCTGGCAACTTCTGTGTCAATTAATAGTGGCATAGTAGTTCTTATAGAAACCACAAGATAGAATGTGAGTCTATGTTGAAGGTAAATGACAGTTCCTAGAAGGACGTTTTTGGAATGATATTTTCAGAAGAATAGGATGGTTTCAGAAAATACATAAAAATAGCTTTCTATTATAGTAATGAAAGCTAAATACCAATATAAGATAAATATTAATAAAATACAATTGACATTAAATGTAATTTTATCTGCTTTATTAAGGTATAATTACAAAAAGTAAAAGTAAGCATTTAAGTGTACAGTTTGATGAATTTTGATAAATTTATATACTTAAGTTCCAGCCACTATAATCATGATGTAGACTATCCCAGTATCCCAAAAGTTCTCTAGTGCCTCTTTGTAGTCAATCTCTTTCTATTTGCTTCTTGGTTCCTGACAATCACTGACCTGTTTTTTTAATTATTAAAGCTTTTGTTTTTTTCTAGGATTTCATAGAAATGAAGTCATACAGTCTGTAGTCTTTTTTGACTGGCTTTATTCACTTAGCATAATTCTTTGAGTTCATCCATGTTGTTGTGCTGCATTAGTAGTTCATTCTTTTTTCTTTTTTTTTTTGAGGCCTACTCCGTTGCCTAAGGCATAATCTTGGCTCACTGCAGCCTCTGTCTCCTGGGCTCAAGACATCCTCCTACCTTAGTCTCCCAAGAAGCTGGGACTACAGGTGTCACCTGCAGCTAATTTTTGTATTTTTTTATAGAGACAGGGTTTTGCAATATTGCACAGGCTGGTCTAGAACTCCTGGACTCAAGCTATCAACTCACTTTGGTCTCCCAAAATGTTGAGATTATAGGCATGAGCCACCATGCCCAGGCCCTTTCTTTTTCATTGTTGAAAATACTCTATTATATGGATATAAGAAATTATTTGTGCATTCATCAATTGATGGATTTCCAGTTGTTTACTACTAGAGTATAATTGATATATTTGCATATTGATCTTGTAATATCCAACTTATTAGTTATGAGTTTTCTTTGTAGACTTCTTTAGATAATCATGTAATAATCATATAATCAATCTAATAATCACTTCTTTAGACTTCATAGATAATTATGCCATCTGCAAATAAAGCTGTTGCAGTTCTTCCTTTCCAATCTGTGTGTCTTTCATTTCGTTTAGTTCTCTTATTGCCTAGGCTAGTTCCTCTAGTACAATGCTGAAGAGAAATGGTGACAGTGGACATTTTTATTTCCAGTCTCAAGAGGAAAGTATACAGTTTTCTACCATTTAGGACAATGTTAATCATAGTTTTTTTTTTTTAATAGATATTCTTTGTCAGGTTGACAAAATTCCCTTTTCCTAAATTGATGAGAGTTTTTTTTTAATCCATGGATATTGAATTCTGTTAAATGCATTTTCTGCATCTATCAAGATGATTTTATGATTTTTCTTCTTTACTCACTAATTATGATAAACTGCATTTATTGATTAAAAAGATTAAATCATATCTGGGGTAAGAATCACTTGGTCATAGCATATTATTCTTTTTATATATTGTGTTCATTTTGTTAATATTTTATTAAGGATTTTGTGTCTATTTTCATGAGGGATATTGGTCCATAATTTCTTTTTTATTTTTTCAAGTGTGCTAAGATTTTGATTGTTATTGCACTGGATCTGTAGTCAATTTGGGGAGAACTGACATCTTGGTCTAGTTTTGCTAACAAGCTATTAGTTTCTTCTCAAAATGAGTTAGGAAGTACTCCCTTTTATATTTTCTGGATGAGTTAGTGTGGAATTAGTATTACCTCTCCCTTAATTGTTTTATGGGAAGGAGTTCTCCTCGAGGAAAGATTTTTAACTACAAATTCAATTACTTTAATTGACATGGGACTATTCAGCTTATGTGCCTCTTATCAAGTGGTCTCTGGTAGTTTTTTCAGTGAATTTATTGTTGTTGAAACTATGTTGTTGAATTCATTAGGGTAAGTTGTTTAAATATTACTTTGTTATTCTTTTTAATGTCTGTAGTACCTCCAGTAATATTCCCTTTTTCATTTCTGATATTGAAAATTTGTGTCTTCACTTTTTTTCCTTGATTAGTCTAACTAGAGGTTTATTCATTTCATTAATATTTAAAAATCAATTTTTAATTATAACTAAAACAATTATAAAGGTTTAGACTTTTATAATTAAAATTACAAAAGAAACATAGACTTTTATGGATTAAAAGGTTTATAGAATGATGGTTCTCAACTAGAGCAAAATATTTCTGATGTATTATTTTTTCTCTCTCCTGTTTCTATAAATAAAATGTAATACCAGTTATCTTCTAAGTTATTTTTTTTCCTCTTCAGCATACCATTTGCTAACATATTTATAAAATACAGAAATAAACTTCTATATTGTCATTCTATATATCTGACAAGGTTAACTTTTTACAATTGTCACACTTTTACTGTAGCAATCTAGTGAACCATTTCCTCTTATACAAAATGTGAATCTCTCCATTCAAATTTCAAACCAAGATTGATGGGCTCCCATGAAAAATCTATGTCCCCAAATAATTCAACATGCTTTTCAAACCTCTGACAAAATCTTTGACCCATTTTACTTTTTCAAAATTCATTTCATATTGATGTGTTAATATGTGTGTGTGTGTAAATGCTTTTGTGTTGTGTCCATGTCCATTAATGGGCATACATGCATATGTGTAAAACTAAAGAAACAAGGTTTTCCCCCATGAGATAGATAACCTCATTCTGGAAAATATAAGGGATTCTTAGCATTAACAAGTAGTAATATCAAGGTAGTATTTTAGTCTCTTGGCTAAGGACAGATATTTAGAGTCTATCACTTTCAGTGAAGCCCCTGGCAGGCCAAAGGGACATATGCTAAAGAAGAATAGAGCACTATAACGACACATGCACATGTATGTTCATCACAGCACTGTTTACAATAGCAAAGACCTTGAACCAACCCAAATGTCCATCATTGATAGACTGGATAAAGAAAATGTGGCACATATACACTGTGGAATATTATGCAGCAATCAAAAATGATGAGTTTATGTCTTTCATAGGGACATGGATGAATCTGGAAACCATCATTCTCAGCATACTGACACAAGAACAGAAAACCAATCACCGTATGTTATCACTCATAGGCAGGTGTTGAACAATTAGAACATGTGGACACAGGGTGGGGAGCATCACACACTGCTATCAGAAGGAGGGTGCTAGGGGAGGGACAGCAGGGGTGGGGAGGATGGGGAGGAATAATGAGGCGAGAAATACCAGATATAGGTGATGGGGGGATGAAGGCAGCAAACCATCTTGCCATGTATGTACCTATGCAACAATCCTGCATGATCTGCACATGTACCCCAGAACCTACAGTACAATTAAAAAAAAATTGGGGTAGAGCAGAGTGAAAGGGATAAGTATAATTTTGTATAATAATGCAATCTGTAACCCCTTGGTGAGAAGGCACTTTCAAATAAAGTCTTTTTGTTTCTTGGTATAGCATTATTGTTGATTTTCTATTTTTATTTTTAATTTTTTGAGATGGAGTCTTGCTCCGTAACCCAGGCCAGAATGCAGTGGCGTAACCTTGGCTCACTGCAATCTCTCCCTTCTAGGTTCAAGTGATTCTCCTGCCTCACCTTTCTGAGTAGCTGGGATTACAGGCATGAGCCACCACGCCCAGCTAATTTTTGTATTGTTAGTAGAGACAAGGTTTCACCATGTTGTTTAGGCTGGTCTCAAACTCCTGACCTTGTGATATGCCTGCCTTGGCCTCCCAAAGTGCTGGGATTACAGGCGTGAGCCACCATGCCTGGCCCAAAAAATAACTTCTATTTTTAATGCAGCATCATGTGTATTCTTTGAAGGCAGTGTTTAACAGTAATTCAAATTTAAGTTAAAATTAACCCTGTTCTGGTGTTATGAACTTAAAAAAAAACTCAACCGAGAATGATAATCAGGAAGCAGATTACACGCATGGCTTAGAACATGTGGGACTATTTTAATTTATTCATCTGAGTGATAATAGGTACATTTTCTTGAAATTAAATTATAAAACTCATGCCAGTTTTAGATATTTTTAAACGTAGAAAGCTTGCATCTTATGCAGTAGTCCCCTCTTATCTACAGTTTTGCTCTCCACAGTTTCAGTTATGGTATACTACAATAAGATATTTTGAGAGAAGGAAAGAGAAAGAGATCATATTTATAATTGTTCTATTTTAATATTAGATAGTGTTGTTAATCTCTTACCATGCCTGATTATAAATTAAATTTTAAGTATAAGTATATATTAAAAAAACAGTATATATAGGGTTTGGTGCTACCCACAGGCATTCACTGGGGGTCTTGGAACGTAACCCTCATGGGTAAGGAGGGACTACTGTAATACAAACCAGATAACTAAGGAGTCATAGCTCTGAAATTAACGAATGTTAATATGCCTCACCCATCTGTACCTCAGCCAAAGCTTCCTTTTAGAATAAAGTGTAAAGCAAACAGACTTAATTTTCAAAATAGAAACATTATTGCCATAAAAATAGACTCATAAGAAAGATTAAAAAGAGCTTGTGTTGTGTAAACCTCAATCATTTTGTATTTATGAAGGGAACTTTCAGCAATTAAACAAAAAAAAATTCATGGAGTGGCAGAACAGTGCAGTGGAAAGGTTAGGGGCTACAGAATGAGAGATGGACACCTCCATCCTTGCCCCACTGTGTAATAGCTGTATGGCCTTGAGCAAAGCATTTGACTGCTCTAAGACGCCCCCCCCAATACCTTTTTTATTCTTTTCTTTCTTTTTCTTTCGTTTTACAGACAGGGCCTTGCTCTGCCGCCCACCCTAGAGTGCAGTGGCATGATCAGTGCTTACTGTAAACTTGAACTCCTGGGCTCAGAGGATCCTCTCTCCTCAGTCTACTGAGTAGCTGGGACTATAGGTGCAATGCCCAGCTAATTTTTATAACTTTTATTTTTTGTAGAGATGGGGTCTAGCTATATTGCCCAGACTTGTCTTGAACTCTTGGCCTCAAGCCATCCTCTCACCACTACTTCCCAAGGTGTTGGGATTACAGGTGTGTGCCACTGAGCCCAGTCCGGTTTCTTTCTTTATAAGGTGAAGTCATTGTACCTTGTTTATTGGTGAGTCACAGACATAGTAGGTAATTATGTATGTCAGGTACCAAGAATAGTGCTGGGAACCTGACAGACACCTGGACAAAGCAGCAGTTGAATTAATTTACCTCCTGGCTCCTCATTTCCTCATCTGTTGGTCTTAAAACTCTGTCTTCCAGAGCTTGTGAAGACAAGAGAGAACTACTGCAGGGTATGTATTGAGTGTTTAGCCTTTGGTAAATGGCAATTATTATTATGTTGTTATTTTCCAGATAGCCTCTGAATAAGAAAAAAAATGTCACTGCTTTTTGGTCTGAACTTGAAGAGTTAATCAATTATTATATATTGATGTTGTAAAATTGACATCATCAACATTAGCCGGAATATAGAGTAGCCAACTGAGAAGGGGTAAGGCAAAATGGAGGTGCTGACCTTTACAGAGGGTTAACATACCAAGCTGGAGACAGTTAGGGAAGAATCATGCTGTGGAGGTACAGTGGACCATGCTATTTGGTGAATTGCTTACTGAGTGGTAAGATAAAACCAGTAACTCTAGAGTGGGCTCTGATGATGAGATGAATAACTGCCTTAGTTTGGGAGAATAACTAAAGGTTCAAGACATGATTGAGTCAAATTTCTACAGAAATTCTAGCCTGCCCCGTGGCCTTTTATTTTTCCCAAGAGGGTGACAAAGCGTTACAGAATAACATTCTCAGCTGACTCAGGTGCCTTGTGTGTTAGAAGCTATTATTTCTAATGAGGAAATTATTCATAGGCTTTTCTGGAAGTGTAGGGGTATATACGCATATTCACGATCTCTGGCCTCGACAGAGGCATTTATTAACAAAAAGAGAACAAATTCCAATCAAGCAACAACAGGTGATCTTTTCAAATACAATGCCCTCTACTGGAAAAACCCACCAAATACAATGCCCTCTGTCATCATGTCCCCACTTCCAGACTGACCACTTCTCCTTGGGGAGAGATTCAGGTGATGTATTTTCTCTGCAGAAGGGATCACTCATTTTATGTCAGGTTTTTTTAGTTCAATTCAATTTGAATTAACTAGGCCAAGAGGTGAATTTATTCGCTCATAAAACTGGGAAGGGCATGAGTGTAATTACATGTCCAGAATCAGAAGCTATGACACCAACTGCCTTCCTTTCTCCTCTCTCCTCCCCTCTTCCCCTCCTCCCCTCTTCCCCTTCTCCCCTCTCATCTTCCTCTCTTACCCTCCTCTTTCCTCTTCAGTGGAGTTTTGCTCTTGTTGCCCAGGCTGGAGTGCAATGGTGCTATCTCAGCTCCCAGCAACCTCTGCCTTCTGGGTTCCAGTGATTTTCTTGCCTCAGCCTCTTGAGTAGCTGGGATTACAGGCACCTGCCAGAGTGCTGGGCTAATTTTAGTAGAGACAGGGTTTTATCATGTTGGCGAGGCTGATCTTGAATTCCTGACCTCAGGCAATCCGCCAGCTTCAGCCTCCCAAAGTGCTGGGATTACAGATTTGAGCCACTGTGCCCAGCCCCAACTTTCTTTTTCAACATTTGTCTTTGTTTCTCCATACTTGTTGATTTTGTTTTCTTCCACTACAAAGAGGTGAAAGACAGATAAAGCTCCTCCCTTTGTTCCCAGTTTGAAAAGTCCTTGGGCTGGACTCTGATTTTTTTCACAAACTTACCCATTAATCATGAAGATGAGGTTAGTTCCTGCTATGATCTGAAAGTTTGTGCCCCTGCAAAATTCCTATCTTGACACCTAATCACCAACATGATGGTATCAGAAGTGGGGCTTTTTGGAGGTGATTAGGTCATAAAGGCCCCATACCTCCTGAATGGGACTGATGGCCTTATAAAATAGGCCCCAGAGAGCTTTCTTGCCCATCTGCCAGATGAGGACAAAGAAACAAGTCACTGTCCATGAAACAGAGAGCTATCATCAGGCCTGAATATGCTGGTGCCTTGATCTTGGACTTCCCAGCCTCCAGAACTATGAGCAACAAACTTGTTCATAAACTACCCTGTCTAAGTAGTTCCCATTTAAATTGCATGTTGTGGAAGATGTTGTTACCCAAAACAAGGGAATGGGGAACTGGTAGACATTCCTCAGAAATGGCCCCTTATGTATTATGTGGGCTGGGTAATCTGCCTCTGCAGTCAAAGGTTACCATCTTGTACCTACTACTTTTCTCTGACTTCTCCTTATTTCCTGTACATTCTGCTTGAGATGAGTCTTATGACTCTTTCACTTGTTCGAGCAAATATATTTTGGGCACTTACTGTGTACTTGGCTTTGGGATGCAAAAATTGGTTTGACATGGTCTCCATCCACAGAGATACATGCACATCTGCTTATAACCGAGGAAGTGTGGGAATTATACAACCATTGCTGCAAGGCTCTAATATTTTGAAACTCAATTGTGCAATTAAACTATTCTAATCATAGCTTTAATTGATAACTATTTTCCTTTCTGTTTTTTTTTTTTTAAATCTAGTTTCTTTATAGATCAAATTGAACTCAGCTGAGCTTAGAACTGTGAAAGCTGAATGTTTGGTTGAATTCTCTTTTCTGTAGCCTCAAGAAGCCGTGTAGTACATGCAGCACTTTGAGGGCTAGTTTCCCTGGTTACACTTGTGCATTTTGCCAGACCCTCAAAAAGATGTGATCTCTAATTAACCTTAAAATTAAAGGGCTAACAGCAAGGATTTCATAACAATTCAGAAGGAGAGGCAGAAAATATTCTGAAAAATGTAAATCCAAGGTGACACTTGTAAACTCACTGAGATAGTAAAATATTATGGGATTTCAAAAGGACAAGAAACTAAGCACCAACGTTAGAATGGCAATTGGCTGTATCTTTTTTCTCAGCTCTATTCTTGCATCTAAAAACTCAGAAGAAAAAATTTTAAAAAGGTTTAAAAATTTATTTAGCCCAATGTCTTTTATAGTAGATGTTAAGTAGTACATTAAAAATGAAATACCCTCAAAGAATTATCGATTGCATGTTTTGACCTGGGTCCTTTTCCTGTCTTGGGAGTTCATTTCATTATGGTTTTACAAAACTACTTTATTCTCTAAAGCCAAAATGAATACCTTTTCATGCATGACTCATCATTTTGAATTATAAAATTGGGTGGATGTGGTACTTTAGTCCTCCAGTTTATATTGTACATGTTTTTTGCTGAAATAGGGGAATAACTCATAATTAACGGGATCATTGATTCCAATACATGGAATTTTTGTGGATGGATTTAAATATTGTTTACTTTTGTGACCAAATGGAAGAATGGACAATGAGGCATTTGAAACATACTGGAAAAGAAGGAAGGAAAGCTCTTTTGTTAGGGAGCCCTGGGAAAGTTAACAGCCTTGACTTGGGAATAGATGCTGTGAAGAAATGAATTCATATACATAAATATTTAAAAGGAAAACAAATCATATTCAGATATTTTCTTATAGTGAATCAAACATTTTAGACTGAAATTAGCCCCAGCATCTCCCCCATCTACCTGACTCTTTTTCTTCTTATCTTGTATGTGGCCTTCCCGTTCTTTTGGTTGTTTCTGAGTTAGCTCAGCATAAACACCTAGGAAGTGAAATCTCTGAAGGGTTTGTTCCTATGAGAAGCCAAGATTAAAGTAGATAATTTATGCTTTCAAGTTAGTTGGCCTCTTTAATATGTTGCTAGTACAACAAATTTATTCAGCCTCTACAGATTCTGCATTGCTTTCTCATTTCTTTTCCCCTTCCTAACGTAACTTCTGTTTCATGGTGAATGAAACCTTGCTTTCAGCAATTTCAAAATAACTTCACCTTATCCACATGATTTTAGGGATCAGAGAAAAGGCCAGATTAAATATTAACCTTCAGATGGGTTGTTCATGCTGACACTCAGACAAATCTGACTTTTCTGGGCTGATGTTCGGTGGGGGGTCCTTTTTCTTCTAGCTCTAAGCTAGAAATTATAGAATGTATGCAAAATTTAGGTTTGCTTTGTGTGAAATTAAATGATAAAATGAACACTGAAAATTTGGCAAGATATTCTTTTTTATTAAAGTAGTGGAGGAAACCCATCTCATTACAAACTTGGGGCATTTTGTTCTTTTTTCTTCTTCATCTAACTTTGTGCCACTCTGTCTTTTACTTGCTTTTTTTTTGTGTGTGTTAGGGAAAAGGGAGCAGGTGTTTCTAACAGTAAATTCTACATCCCTGATGGGGTGCTTTGTTTCCTTTCAATTTTTTAACGTCTTTGTGGATCATCTCATAGCTATAGGACTTTTTTTTTCACTTACATATAAAGTAGTATTTATTTAGTGATAACAAAGACAGCAGAACAAAACAGTAATAATAATAAATGCACATGGTTAAAATATGCAAGCAGTATGCTAGGTTATGAAATGAAAAGTAGAATATGTCCATATCAGAGCCTCTTACTACAGTCTTAATCTCCAGAGGTAAGCTCTCTGTTAACAGTTTCTTGTGTATTATTTTCCTAGAATTGTTTAATGGATATGCAAGAATAACTGCATGTACTTTGTTGTCACACAGATCAGATCATACTGTTCTGCACCTGCTTTTTAGTTTTATTTTATTTTATTTTTAATTGCATTTTAGGTTTTGGGGTACATGTGAAGAATGTGCAAGATTGTCGCATAGGTACACACATGGCAGTGTGATGTGCTGCCTTCCTCCCCATCACCTATATCTGGCATTTCTCCCCATGCTATCTCTCCCCACCTCCCCACCTCCTTCTGTTCCTTCCCTATTTCCCCCCAACAGACCCCAGTGTGTGATGCTCCCCTCCCTGTGTCCATGTGTTCTCATTGTTCAACACCTACCTATGAGTGAGAACATTTGGTGTTTGGTTATCTGTTCTTGTGTCAGTTTGCTGAGAATGATAGTTTCCAGGTTCATCCGTGTCCATACAAAGGACATGAACTCATCGTTTTTGATGGCTGCTGAGTATTCCACGGTGTATATGTGCCACATTTTCCCTGTCTAGTCCGTCATAGATGGGGGTTTGGGTTGGTTCCAGGTCTTTGCTATTGTAAATAGTGCTGCAATGAGCATTTGTGTGCATGTGTCCTTACAGTAGAACGATTTATAATCCTTTGGATACATACCCATTAATGGGATTGCTGGGTCAATGGAATTTCTATTTCTAGGTCCTTGAGGAATCGCCACACTGTCTTCCACAATGCTTGAACTAATTTACACTCCCACCAACAGTGTAAAAGTGTTTCTATTTTCCACATCCTCTCCAGCATCTGTTGTTTCCAGATTTTTTAATGATTGCCATTCTAACTGGCATGAGATGGTATCTCAATGTAGTTTTGATTTGCATTTCTCTAATGACCAGGGATGATGAGCATTTTTTCATATGTTTGTTGGCCTCATGTATGTCTTCTTTTGTAAAGTGTCTGTTCATGTCCTTTGCCCACTTTTGAATGGGTTTGTTTGCTTTTTTCTTGTATGTCTGTTTTAGTTCTTTATAGATTCTGGATATCAGCCCTTTGTCAGTTAGGTAGATTGCAAAATTTTTTCCCATTCTGTTGGTTGCCAATTCACTCTAATGACTGTTTCTTTTGCTGTGCAGAAGCTGTGGAGTTTGGTTAGGTCCCATTTGTCTATTTTGGCCTTTGTTGCCAGTGCTTTTGGTGTTTTGGTCATGAAGTCCTTGCCTACTCCTATGTCCTGAATGGTTTTGGCTAGGTTTTCTTCTAGGGTTTTCATGGTGTTAGGTTTTATGTTTAAGTCTTTAATTCATCTGGAGTTAATTTTAGTGTAAGGTGTCAGGAAGGGGTCCAGTTTCTGCTTTCTACACATAGCCAGTTTTCCCAACACCATTTATTAAACAGGAACTCCTTTCCCCATTGCTTTTGTCAGGCTTGTCAAAGATTGGATGGTTGTAGATGTGTTGTGTGCATCTGTTCTGTTCCATTGGTCTATATCTCTGTTTTGGTATCAGTACCATGCTGTTTTGATTACTGTAGCCTTGTAGTACAGTTTGAAGTCCGGTAGTGTGATGACTCCCCCTTTGTTTTTTTTTGCTTAGAGTTGACTTGGCTCTGCAGGCTCACTTTTGGTTCCATATGAAGTTTAAGGTGGTTTTTTTCCAGTTCTATCGAGAAGGTCATTGATAGCCTGATGGTAATAGCATTAAATCTGTAATTTACTTTGGGTAGTATGGTTATTTTCATGATATGGATTCTTCCTAACCATGAACATGGAATGTTTTTCCATCTGTTTGTGTCCTCTCATTTCGTTGAGCAGTGGTTTGTAGTTCCCCTTGAAGAGGTCCTTTACATACTTTGTTAGTTGTATTCCCAGGTATTTTATTCTCTTTGTAGCAATTGTGAATGGCAGTTCATTCTTGATGTGGCTCTTTTTAAGTCTGTTATTGGTGTATAGGAATGCTTGTGATTTTTGCATATTGATTTTATATCCTGAAACTTTGCTGAAGTTGCTTATCAGTTTAAGGAGGTTTTGGGCTGAGACAATGGGGTCTTCTAGATATACAATCATATGGTCTACTAATAGAGACAATTTGACTTCCTCCTTTCCTCTTTGAATGACCTTTATTTCTTTCTTTTGCCTGATTGCTCTCACTTGAACTTCCAGTACTATATTGAATAGGAGTGGTGAGAGAGGGCATCCTTGTCTAGTGCCAGATTTCAAAGGGAATGCTTCCAGTTTTTGCCCATTCAGTATGATATTGCCTGTTGGTTTGTTGTAAATAGCTTTTCTTATTTTGAGATATATTCCATCGATACCGAGTTTATTGAGGGCTTTCAGCATAAAGGGCTGTTGAATTTTGTCAAAGGCCTCCTCTGCATCAATTGAGATAATCATGTGGTTTTTGTTTTTGGTTCTGTTTATGTGGTGAATTACGTTTATAGACTTCTGTATGTTGAACCAGCTTGCATCCTTGATGCAGGCCTTCTGTGCATCAAGTAGGATGAAGCCTACTTGATCATGGTGGATAAGCTTTTTGATGTGCTATTGCAATTGGTTTGCCAGTATTTTATTGAAGATTATTGCATCTATGTTCATCATGGATATTGGCCTGCAGTTTTCTTGCTGAGTCTCTGCCAGGTTTTGGTGCCAGGATGATGTTGGTCTCATAAAATGATTTGGGAAGGATTCCCTCTTTTTGGATTGTTTGGAATAGTTTCATAAGGAATGGTACCAGCTCCTTTTTGTATGTCTGGTAGAATTCGGCTCTGAACCCATCTGGACCTGGGCTTTTTTTTTGGTGGTAGGCTCTTAATTGCTGCCTCAACTTCAGACCTTGTTATTGGTCTATTCAGGGTTATGGCTTCTTCCTGGTTTAGGCTTGGAAGGATGCAAGTGTTCAGGAATTTATCCATTTCTTCCAGGTTTACTAGTTTATGTGCATTGAGATGCTTCTAATAATCTCTGATGATGGTTTGTATTTCTGTGGAATCTGTGCCGATATTATTGTGTGGGAGTCTAAGTCTCTTTGTAAGTCATTAAGAACTTGCTTTATGTATCTGGGTGCTCCTGTATTGGGTACATATATATTTAGGATAGTTATCTCTTCTTGTTGCATTGATCCTTTTACCATTATGTAATGTCCTTCTTTGTCTCTTTTGATCTTTGTTGGTTTAAAGTCTATTTTATCTGAGATGAGAATTGCAACTCCTGCTTTTTTTTTTGCTCCCCATTTGCTTGGTAAATCTTCTTCCATCCCTTATTTTGAGCCTTTGTGTATCCTTGCATGTGAGGTGGGTTTCCTGGATACAGCATACCAATGGGTTTCAGCTTTTTATCCAATTTTCCAGTCTGTGTCTTTCGATTGGGGCATTTAGCCCATTTACATTTAGGGTTAATATTGTTATGTGTGAATCTGATCCTGCCATTTTGATGCTAGCTGTCTGCTTTGCTTGTTAGTTGATGCAGTTTCTTCATCGTGTTGATGTTCTTTACCATTTGGTATGTTTTTGGGGTGGCTGGTGCTGGTTGTTCCTTTCTATGTTTAGTGCCTCTTTCAGGAACTCTTGTAAAGCAGGCCTGGTGACAAGATCTCTGAGTACTTGCTTGTTTGCAAAGGATTTTATTTTTCCTTCACTTAGGAAGCTTACTTAGGCTGGATATGAAATTCTGGGTTGAAAGTTCTTTTCTTTAAGGATGTTGAATATTGGGCCCCACTCTCTTGTGGCTTGTAGGGTTTCTGCTGAGAGATCTGCTGTGAGTCTGATGGGCTTCCCTTTGTGGGTAACTCAACCTTTCTCTCTGGCTGCCCTTAGCATTTCTTCTTCATTTCAGCCCTGGCAAATCTGATGATTATGTGTCGTGGGGTTACTCTTCTTGAGGAATATCTGTGGTGTTCTCTGTATTTCCTGGACTTGAATGTTGGCCTGCCTTGCTAGGTTGGGGAAGTTTTCCTGGATAATATCCTGAAGAATATTTTCCAGCTTGGATTCATTCTCTTCGTCATATTCAGGTACACCTATCAAACATATATTAGGTCTTTTCACATAGTCCCATATGTTTGGAGACTTTTGTCATTCCTTTTTACCCTTTTTTTCTCTAATCTTGCCTTTTCATTTTATTTCATTGAGTTGATCATTGATCTCTGGTATTCTTTCTTCTGCTTGGTCAATTCAGCTGTTGAAACTTGTGTATGTTTTGCGAAGTTCTTGTGTTGTGTTTTTTGGCTTCATCAATTCACTTATATTTCTCACTAAGTTGTTTATTCTCATTAGCCTTTCCTAAAATCTTTTTTTCAGGTTCTTAATTTCTTTCATTGGGTTAGAACATATTCTTTTAGTTCACGTAAGTGTCTTATTACCCACCTTCTGAAGCCTGATTCTGTCAGTTCATCACAACTCAATCTCCATCCAGCCTTGTTCCCTTGCTGGTGAGGAGTTGTGATCCCTTGAAGGAGGAGAGGTGTTCTGTTTTAGGGTGTTTTCATCCTTTTTGTGCTGGTTTCTTCCCATCTTTGTGTATTTATCTACCTGTTGTCTTTGTAGTTGTTGACTTTCAGATTGGGTCTCTGAGTGGACGTCCAGTTTGTTGATGATGAAGTTATTTCTTTCTGTTTCCTAGTTTTCCTTCTACCTTCTGCTGTAGGGCTGCTGAGGTCCACTCCAGGCCCTGCTTCCCTCGGGATCACCTGCAGCAGCTGCAGAACAGTAAGGGTTGCTACTGGATTCTTATTCTGCTATCTTTGTCCCAGATGGATACCCGCCTGATGTCAGTCTGAGCTCTCCTTTATGAGGTGACTCTTTGGATATACAGGTGTCAGGGAGCTATGTGAGGAGACAGTCTGTCCTTTATAGGAGCTCAAGTGCTGAGCTATGAGCTCCGTTGTTCATTCAGAGCTGCTGGGAAGGTACGTTTAAGTCTGCTGCAGCAGAACTCATAAATCTCCCCCTTTTTTTCCCCAGGTGCTCTGTCCTGGGGAGTTAGGGCTTATTTATGAGTTTCTGTTGTGCTGCTGCCTTTTTTTCTGGGCTGCCATGCCCAGTGAGGTGGCAGCCTAGTCACTGTCTGCCTGCAGAGGCTTTGCTGAGCTGCTGTGGGCTTCACCTGCTGCTCTGTGAACCTCCCTGCAGTCCTGTTTATACGGGTATAGCTAGAACTGCCTCAGCAATGGTGGCCCACCTCTGTAATCACAGACTCTCTCTGTAATGGTGGGCTGCCTCAGCAATGGCAAACCACCTCTGTAGTGGTGGACTGCCTCGGTAATGGCAGATGCCCCTACCCTACAGAGCTGGAATGTCCGGGTTCAGCTGTGCTTGCTGTGAAACTCTCAATCCAGAGCATTTTTAATTGCTGTTTTTTTGTGGGGGTCGGACCAGCCGAGCCTGATCACCTGGCTACCTGCCTCAGAGCATTATTTTATTTATTTACTTTTTTAGTTGAATGGTCGACTCTCTCCCAGGTGTTCCAGTCACCTGTTGAAAAGGCACCGGGATCTGTGTGATTTCCCATGTGGTGACCCACTGCACTGGCTGAAAAAGCTGCACTGACATTCGTGGTGCTTTTTTGCCTGGGAATCTCTTGGCCTGACTCCCTGTTTCAGTCCCCTTTTTAATCAGATGAATGGGTGACTCTGTCTGCCAGGAGCTCCAATCGCCAGCTAAAACGGTGCCTGGACCTGTGTATTTTGTACAGAGAACTGCCGCGCCAGGGCGTCAGCCAAAACAGCCGTGCTGGCCGAAACAGCCATGCCAGCCAAAACAGCCACACTGGCAACCGATGGGGCTCCTCCACCTGGGAATCAACTGGTCTATTGGCAATAAAAATCCATCTGAAAATGTGGTATCCACTCACCCTCCATGCTTTCGCTGGGAGCTACAATCCTGAGCTGCTCCTAATCGGCCATCTTGGATCCATCCTCCAGCTATAGGGCTTTTTACCCCACTCTGTGATATATGGATGGTGAAGTCACTGTGTCAACTCTATTTAATAGCTGCGGGTTATTGTAGCTTGTGGAAGACCATGCTATGACCAGTGTGTTCAGATTGCAGTACTGACTTAGATTCTACTCACAGGTGGACCTGCATATTATGTTTTACTGAGATAAGTAGAGTTAAGATCATGGTTAAAAGTTAAATTATTTTTTAATTTTTCCACTGTAATTCACTTGTGAGAGGAACACTGGACATATACTCTTCATTTCAAAAAATGATTTTTTTCTTCCTAGCGGGATATAAATTTACTTTCTCCTACAGAGCTCAAAGTTTATACCAAATTATCATTATTTATCCTGAGTTAAGAGTAGCGTTATCTTTATTTTAATCACTGGCAGAGCTGAGGATCAGAGTTTGGCAACATTTTTTGAATTTTCATTTCATTTACCACTTGGGCTTTTAGATAGATTTTTGTCTAGTTTACTTTTTCTCCTTTTTAAGTAATATATGATGTTTATTTTCTTGTGGAAAAATATCTTCCCTATTCTTAGAAGAATGAGATGGTAAGAATTTAATTTTAGTAAATTGGCTGACAATTTTAATTCTCTCATAAGAGTATTATAATCCCTTTTGTTTGTTTTGGGGCTCAGAAGATGATCCTCACTGTGGATTGGCACACTGGGTACTTTGAACTGAAGGATATGGAAAAGGCTTCAGAAGCAAGGGCTTTCTGACCTTGTGCCCTCCTTTCACTCCTCTTTCTCCCATTGAAGTGAGTTATAGTAACCAGAATTCTTTTTTCCCAGAAGGAGTCATAGAAACTAGACTCTCTCTCTCCTAGGGAGAAACAAGAAACTAGAATCTCTCTCAAGGACCTAGGGAGAAAGGAGAAGGGAGTGACCTCTCTAGGTTTTATGGCTTATTTGTGTGTCCTACTCCACATCCTGGAGGAAGGAGTGCTATACAGAGAGACCAAGAAGAATCTGAGCTGACCAGGCCCTCTGTCAAATCACATTCCTACATGGCTGTTCATTCTTCATCAAACCCAAGCATAAGAATAAAAACTTTATTTCTGAAGTCTCTCATGTCATGTAAAACTTTGATTAGATAATTTTGTTATGTCTACTTCTATATAAATGTTGGCTATAATGGGTGAGGAAATATATTATTCATTTTTGCCCCAATGTTGGCATTTTCTTCACTTTGAAAGATAGGCACTATTATATCTCTATTTTCTTAGGCTGTGGACACTGTTGCAATACAGGCTTACCTTGTTTTATTGTACTTTGAAAATATTGCATTTTTTTACAAACTGAAGGTTTGTGGTAACTATGCATCAAGCAAGTCTATTGGTGACATTTTTCTAACAGTTTGTGCTCACTTTGTGTCTCTGTGTCACATTTTGGCACTTCTCATAATATTTCAAATATTTTCATTATTATATATCTATTATGGTGATCTGTGATGAGTGATCTTCGATGATACTATTGTAATTGTTTTGGGGCACCATGAATTGTGCCTATAAAAGATGGTGAACTTAATTGATAAATGTTGTGTATGTTCTGACTGCTCCACCCATTGGCCATTACCCCTTCTTTCTCCTTCTCAGGCCTCCCTATTCCTTGAGACATATCATATAAAATTAGACTAATAGGCTAATTAATAACCCTATCATGGCTCCAAGTGTTCAAGTGATAGGAAAGTTGCAAGTCTCTTACCTTAAATCAAAAGCTACAAATGATTAAGTTTAATGAGGGAAGTAAGTGGAAAGCTGAGATAGGCCAAAAGCTAGGTGTCTTCAGCCAGACAGTTAACCAAGTTGTGAATACAAAGGAGAATTTCTTAAAGGAAGTTGAGTATTAGTTCAATAAAATAATTGAAAAAACCAAAAACAGTCTTATTGCTGACAGGGAGAAAGTTTTAGTGGCCTGAACAGAGGATCAAAACAGCCACAACATTTCCCTAAACCAAAGCCTAATCCAGAGGAAACTCCCAACTTTCTTCAATTCCATGAAAGCTGAGAGAGGTTGTTTCTTTGTTCTCATTGATTTCAAAGAACATCTTTATTCTGCATTAATTTTGTTATTTACCCAGTGGTCACATAGTCATTCAGGAGCCTGAAAAGCCAAGAAAATACTAAGCAAAAACAAAGAAACAAAACAAAAACAAAGCTGGAGGCATCACACTATCTGGCTTCAAACTATACTACCTGACTACATTAATCAAAACAGCATGGTACTGGTACCAAAACAGAGATATTGACCAATGGGACAGAACAGATGCCTCAGAAATAATGCCACACATCTACACCATCTAATCTTTGACAAACTTGACAAAAGCAAGCAGTGGGGAAAGGATTCCCTATTTAATAAATGATGTTGGGAAAACTGGCTAGCCATATGCAGGAAGCTGAAACTGGATCCCTTTCTTACACTTTATACAAAAATTAACTCCAGATAGATTAAATATTTAAACATAAGACCTAAAACCATAAAAACCGTACAAGAAAACCTAGGCAATACCATTCAGGACATAGGCATAGGCAAGGACTTCATGACTAACATACCAAAAGCAATGGCAACAAAAGCCGAAATAGACAAATGGGATCTAATTAAACTAAAGAGCCTCTGCACAGTGAAAGAAACTATCATCAGAGTGAACAGGCAACCTACAGAATGGGAGAAAATCTTTGCAATCTGGCCATCTGAAAAATGGCAAATATCCAGAATCTACAAAAAACTTAAACAAATTTACAAGAAAAAAACGACCCCATCAAAAAAGTGGGTGAAGGATATGAACAGATACTTCTCAAAAGAAGAGATTTATGTGGCCAACAAACATATGAAAAAAATCTCATCATAACTGGTCATTAGAGAAATGCAAATCAAAACCACATTGAGATACCATCTCATGCCAGTTAGAATGTCAATTATTAAAAAATCTGGAGAAAACAGATGCTGGAGAGGAGAGGAGGAATAGGAACGCTTTTACACTGTTGGTGGGATTCTAGGTTAGTTCAACCACTGTGGAAGACAGTGTGGCAATTCCTCAAGGATCTAGAGATAAATACTCCATTTGACCCAGCATCCCATTACTGGGAATATACCCAAAGTATTATAAATCATTCTATTAAAAAGACACATACACACGTATGTTCGTTGTGGCACTGTTTACAAGAGCAAAGACCTGGAACCAACCCAAAAGCCCATCAATGATAGCCTGGATAAAGAAAATGTGGCACATATACACCATGGAGTACTATGTAGCCATAAAAAAGAATGAGTTTATATCCTTTGCAGGTACATGGATGAAGCTGGAAACCATCATTCTCAGTAAACTAACACAAGACCAGAAAACCAAACACTGCATGTTCTTACTCATAGTGAGAGTTGAACAATGAGAACACATGGATACAGGGAGGGAAACAGCACAAGCCAGGGCCTGTCGGGGGGTGGGGTGCTACGGGAGGGATAGCATTAGGAGAAATACCTGATGTAGATGATGGGGTGATGGATGCAGCAAACCACCATGGCATGTGTATACCTATGTAACAAACCTGCACATACTGCACATGCACTCCAGAATTTAAGTATAATAAAAAAGAAATAAAGTATTTTAAAAGTATTTAAAAGTATGTACATTATCTTTTTAGACATAATGCTATTACACCTTAATAGACTATAGTATAGTATAAACATATATAAATTTTGTATGAGCTGGATAACCAGAAAAAAATCACGTGACTCATTTTATTGTGGTCACCCGGAACCGAACTCACAATGTCTCCCACGCATGTATGGATTATGCAGGCTGACAGTAGCTTGCTAATGACTTAATACAATTGTTCAATTAGACTAAAATGTAAGTTAGAATTAAACAAAAGCATTTTGATAATCTTTACTTTGATGGACTTTATAACAACTTAAAACAACACATTGTTCAGGTTTTGGCTGTTTTGATGTTCAGAGGAATATAGGACATTTTGGTGAAAATAAAAGTTAATGTAATATCTAACACTTAAAAAATTTTTGTACTACTTTCTACTTAAAGCTTCTTTTTTTAAATGAGGGAGACAATAGTTTTTGAAAGTTTTATTTTTAATGCAAAATATTAAAGATTCTTCAACCCCCAGTAGCTTCCTGCTGAAACCTGCTGTGTTGTGCTGCAAAGGGGTCCATGATAAACAGGGTCTCTAATTCTTTGTTTGTACTTTTGTCTCCTCTTGTGGCTTCCTTTATACCTTTTTCTTTTCTCCTTGACCCGGAATTCTTTTCTTATCTGGTGAAACCACTAGAATCCCTGCTGATAAGTCTCAGCTAGAGACACTGTTTCCTGCAGAGGGGAGGAAATGTTGCAGCTCCTTCTTGATTGATAAGAGGTGCAGAGCCCTGCTGAGCAGCTGCAGAAAGCAAATCCCTGCTTCAGCAGAAGTGAGTATTCTTACAGCATTGATCTCAACTTGAGATTCTGCCTTACTTGCAAGGTTTAAGGTGGGATGACTTGGTGAACCGAAATGGTCACTGGTCAGATGTGGTCAGTTCCACTGAGGAATGATTATGCCAAGTTCAAAGGGGACCACTAAGTGCTGAGATTACGGTGCTGGTCATGATTGATGCTGGTAATAAGGGCAGCTACATTGCCATTGTGGCCTTTATATTGAGTTGTTTTTGTTATGACTACTATTGTTCAAGAATTGCATTTTCCAATTAATGGAAGTACTTTAGGTATATTATCTATAATAATCATTTTAAATGATAACAAATATGGAAATTAGGCCAGAGTATAAAATTAAAGATATTTCAATAATTATAGTGCAATCAAGTCAAAACTACTGATGCCTTTATTTGATGCTGGATGATGTGGAAAACAGCACAAGAACATACGTGCTTTGGAAGTTGAAAGTACATCAGATTTTGACAGCACAACTGCATAAATTATCGAGTAGTTTGAATAATTTTTTTCTTCATGAATCTTCACCAAGTAAAAATAATAGTTGCAAAGATGAGTTTTGAACAAAATTGGAAGGAGTAAACCAATATTCCAAATAACTTCTTAAATGTGTTTGCTCTTTGAGAGCATAGTTATGTAATCTATGTTTGGCATTGTGCCCTAAGTAATAGTGAAATATTGTTTTGTTTTTAATCTTTAAGGAAGGTATGCTAACTGACCAACGGAACTGACTAGAGGAAAATGTAATGAATTACTTCAATAGCTTAGCATATAAAATGTGTTGGTTGTGTATAAAAATGTAGTATTCTATCTTAGAAATATTTTTTGTGCCATGCTATTATTGAAATGTAATAACTCAGTGAGTTTCACAGCACATATCTTTGCCAGTAATGTCTATATCTATAATACATATGAGATACAGAGGAGTACACTATGAATATTCTACTTTCTTAAGATTGAAAGATGAAGTGAGTCAATGACATAATTGGAATTAGATCAAATGCTAGAGAAATTTAGGCTTAAATGAACTGTACAGGCTCATTTCTAATATCTTTGGTAAAAATATTTGTCTTTTCATGTAACTATATTATAAAGTTATTGAAGACAGTTGTGGTTTTTCAGATAATGCCCCACCAAAGATATCTGTACTCTAACCCCGACATCCTATGAACATGTTATATGTCATAAAGGACTTTACAGATGTAACTAAGGATATGAACCTTAAGATAAGGATTGTACTGGATTATCTGGATAAATGCAGTGTAATCACATGAGCCCTTAAAAGCAAAAGAGGAAGGCACAAGAGTCAGAGGTGTGGCAGAAGAGGAAGGCAGAACATGGTAAATAAGGGGAAGAAGGATCTAAGAAGGATTTAATGTACCATAATTGGCTTTGAAATGCAGGAGTCACGTACAAGGACTAGAAAAAGGCCTCATGTGCTAAGGGTGGCTCCTGGAAACAACCTGCAAGGAAATGGGGGCCTCAGTCCTACAACAGCAAGGAATTAGATTCTGCAACAAAACCTGAATGAGCTTGGAAGCAGATTCTTCCCAGAGATTCCCAGTTGGAACCTAACTTGCCAACATTTTGATTATTGCCCTGTAAAACCTAGATCAGAGAAACCCCTGAGCAAACCCTGGGCTTCTTATTTATAGAACTGTGAGATAATAAGTTTGTGCTGTTTTAAGTTGCTAAATTTGTGGTAACTAATTAGGGAAGTGATAGAGACTTATATAGTAGCATATAGTAAAATGCACATACATATGTGTACGTCTTGATGATTTTTTCTACATGTATAGTGCCATGTAACCACCACCGAAGTCAAGATATAGAATATTTCTAGAACCTTAGAAAGCTCCCTCATGTTTCTTCCCAGTCAATATCCTGCTGTGTTTTCCCAGAGGTAATTACTATTCTGACTTTATTACCACAGATTAATTTTGTCTATTTTTAAGCTTCATATAAAGAAATGATATATGTACTCTTGTTTCTGGCTTGTTGCATTCATCATCATGTCTATAAGAATTCAGTGTTGTACATAGCAATAGTTTGTTCTGTTTTAAAAATTTTTTTTTATTTTTAATTTTTGTATGTGCATATAGGGTACATGCACATACATAACATAACATGTGTTATGGGGTACATGAGGTATTTTAATACAGGTATATAATGTGTAATAATCACATCAGGGTACATGGGATATCCTTTCCTTGAATCATTTATCCTTTCTGTGTATTGGAAATATTCCAACTATATTATTTTTGTTATTTTAAAACGTACAATATATTGTCGACTGTAGTTGCCCTGTTGTGCTGTCAAACAGGGCACAAAAATATAGTTAAAATGAATAAGGTCTACCTTATTTAATATTCATTTTAACTATATTTTTGTATCCATTAACCATCCCCCCTTCTCCCCACTTCTCCACTAACTTTTCCAGCCTCTGGTTACCATCCTTCTACTTTCTATCTCCATGAGTTCAATTGTTTCCAATCTTTAGCTCCCACAAATAAGTGAGAACATGTGACATTTGTCTTTCTGTTCTTGGCTTATTTCATTTAACATAATGACATTCATTCAGTTCTGTTCATTTTGTTGCAAATGACAGAAGCTCATTCTTTTTATGGCTGAATAGTACTCCATTGTGTATATGCGTGACATTTTCTTTATCCATTTGCCTGTTGATGGACATTTAGGTTGCTTCCAAATCTTAGCTATTGTGAATCATACTTCAATAAACTTGAAAGTGCAGATATCTGTTCAATACACTAATTTTCTTTCTTTTGGGTACATACCCAGCAGTAAAATTGAATTGCTAGATTATATGGTAGCTCTATTTTTAGTTTTTTGAGGAAGCTTCAAACTGTTCTCCATAGTGACTGTACTAATTTACATTCTTACCAATAGTGTATGAGGGTTCCCTTTTCTCCACATCTTCTCTAGCATTTGTTATTGCCTGTCTTTTGGATAAAAACCATTTTAACTGGGGTGAGATACTATCTCACTGTGTTTTAATTTGTGTTTCTCTGGTGATGAATGATGTTGAGCATCTTTTCATATACCTGTTTGCGGTTTGTATGTCTTTTGAGAGATGTGTACTCAAATCTTTCACCTATTTTTTTAGCAGCTTTTTGAATATTAACTTTTAAAATATTGTGTAGCTTTCAATATTTTCTATTTAAAAGTCACACATTTCCCATTTTAAAATTTTACTTTAAGTGCTGGAATACATGTGCAGAATATGAAGGTTTGTTACATAGATATACATGTGCCATGGGGGTTTGCTGCACCTATCAACTAGTCATCTAGGTTTTAAGCCCCAATTGTATGAGGTATTTGTCCTAATGCTCTTCCTCCCCTTGCCCCCACTCCTGACAGGACCCAGTGTGTGATATTCCCCCCCACATGTCCATGTGTTCTCATTGTTCAACCACCACTTATGAGTGAGGATATGCTGGCTTTCATCTATTTTTAAATTAGATTATTAGATTTTTTTCCTATGAAGTTTGTTCACTTATTCTTTTTAATTAATATGCAATAATGTGCATCTGCTATGGAACCCTCCCGGGTTCAAGCGATTCTCCTGCCTGAGCCGCCTGAGTAGCTGGGATTACAGACAGGTGCCACCATGCCCGGCTAATTTTTGTATTTTTAGTAGAGATGGGTTTCGCCATGTTCATCAGGCTGGTCTCGAACTTCTGACCCCATGATCTGCCTACTTAGGCCTCCCAAAGTGCTGGGATTACAGGCATGAGCCACTGTGCAGGGCCTACTCCTAGTTCTTTACCAACTTTGGATTCTCTTTTATCAATGGAACAAAAAGAGTCCAGAAACAAATTCACATACACACAATCAACTAACTTATGACAAACAAATCACTGAAATTCAATGGAAAAAAGAAAGTGTTTTCAATAAATAATATTGAATCAGTTAGAATTCTACATGGGAAAGAAAAATTTAACTCTGTTTCTCTAACTGATACCATATACAAATTATGGCTAGTTGTATGATAGAACTAAATCTAAAAGGAGAGAAAAGTAACGCTTCTAGAAGAAAATATAGGAAAATGTATTCATGACCTTGAGGTAAGCATACAATTCTTAAACAAGACATTAAAAAGCATAATTCCTAAAAGAAATAGTTTATACATTTGAGTTCACTATGATGAGAACATCTATTAATTGAAGTTGATGGGGCCATGCTACTCAAAACTAAGACACTTTTGGATTTGAGGAAACAGCAGAAGCAGTCTATAGAAACTAGGAAGAATTCCCCTTTCCCCTTCTACCCCGAAGTGGGCTGTAAAATCTAACTGACATTCCCCTAATAACAGATTGCAAAGTCCTCATTTAAAGGGGAGTCCTCCTTATACTCAGAGGAAAAGAATATTCTTAGCTCTAAAGACTGCAAGACATGGAAAAGACTGTAAATAAACCAGCCTTACTAAGTTCTCCCCAGTTATTACCATGAGATTATGCCTCTTTTTGTCCAATCCTGATTCTCCACAACTATTCACTTTTTCATCAGACTTAGCATAAAATACATGCATTTTCCATTTCTTTGGAACTTCATTTTTGAAGGCCCCTGTGTCACATAAAACTTACATTAAATAAATTTATATGCTTTTCTCCTGTTAATCTGTTTATTTTTATAGAGTTTTCAGCCACAAACCTTGTGATGGATGAGAAAAATATATATTTTCTCCCCTACAAAAGACACCACTAAAAGAGCAAAAAGGCAAGTTTTAGAATGAGAGGAGATATCTGGAGATATATCTTAAACATAAGACTTGGATCTCAGATATGTAAATAACTCCTACAAATCTATAAGAAAAAAAACAAATAGCTCAATAAAAAATGGGCAATATGTTTGAATGAGCATTTTACAAAAGTGACTATCCAAAAGTGACAGCATGTAGAAAAGTGCTCAACATCATCATCAGTTACTAGGGAGATGACACAGCACATCAAGGTGCCCCTACACAGACATCAGAGTGGCTAAAATTATAAAGACTGAAAATACTGACAAGACTGTTAAGAAGAATGTTGAGCAACTGCAATTTTCGTATGTTACTTGCAGGAGTTAAATTGGTACAACCAGTTTGGAAAACTGGCAGTGTCTAGCAGAGTTAAAACATGAGTAGTTCAACAGGCAAAACCTCACCAGAGGAATACAAGTATTTCAAGAGTGGAGCTATGTGAAATGACTGGGGTTGCTTGGGGGCTGCATCAAAAATAAATTGAAAGATAAATAAAGGGATATACTGATTCTGTACGTTTGAGAGGAACTTGGGCACTGTACAGGCTTGTTTTGCTAACCAGAAGGGCTACAACTATTATGAATAAATCAAATGTTTATGAGCTCATGTGGCCTCGCTTGCCTGACTTTTCACCTTTGCTGTGTGATAGAAATCCAGAATTGGGAGAAGCTCAGCAGGTGCTTTTGTGAGCAGTAGACTACCCACCATTAGCTCCTTCCTCATTTGCTCTTCTGCTCTTGCTGCTGCTGACGACCTGGAATGGGGAGAGGTTTGCATTATTACCAAGGTTGCTAAAAAATGATGTTTTTCAGTATAAACATGTAAAAGTTTTGCCAGAGCAGTCTTACTTTCCTCTTAAATCCTTCCCAAAATTACCAGAATATTTTAAATTATGACACAATGAAAATGTTATTGCTGCCAGAGTTGAAATTTTTCTTGCAAAACAAAGCTTTAAGTGTTTTAATTTTTAAGATGTTTCCAAAGCTAGGGTGGTAGGCATAACAGGATTCGTATCTTTTTTTGTGCCATCTATTAAGAGGCAATTCTTTTCTTTCCTAGGACTGTTCTCCCTTTCATGTTAAGAGAAAAGGCTGTTTTTGGATGACTAAGAGGATCCCAGAGACATGAGGATAGCATCTGTAGCTGCTTCTGACACATATTCTGTTCTTCATCTTGATGCTATTGATAGCACCATTGCTCAAATTCATTCTTCTTCATCCTCACTTACATTTTGTCTTGTTATATAGAAAAAACTTACAAGCATTTTAATGTTGGAGAATTTTCTTTCCCCTCCCCACCCTGCCATGTCCATTTTGTCTATGATATAACTGAATATAAACTCTAATACCTTTCTATAGTTCTTTATTGGCCAGAGGAAAGTAAACAACTTGATTGTGCTCAGAGTTTGTCTCATGCCTCATTAGGTACTGGGGGTAAGCAGACGGCAGCAGCATTACACAGCTCTGCAGAAATATCTGATTTATTTTTATGAGCAAGTTATAGTCTTTAAGACATGAGCACCAAAGTCACAAGTGGTGCCATATACATCATAAAAATGAGAGATGTTTTCTTATATGTCATGAAATAACCCATGCATGTAATTCCTTTGAGAGGAAAGAAATAAACAGTCTCTTAGAACAAATTGATTTTTAAAACCATGTTATACAATTGTCTTTCCAAAATTCAATGATTTGGTTGTCTTGGCAAAAATTAAAATGCCCCAAAACATCAGCATCTATATGTCAGAAGAGCGTGAAAATTCAAATTTTTCTGGCTTAAGGTATGACCTTTTTATTCTATTCTGATAGAAGAGCTTCTCCATTTGGAAGACTGCCCTTGTTTCTCTCTGAGAGCAGAGTTCTTGTGTTTTTTTTTTTTTTGAGACGAAGTTTCACTTTTGTTACCCAGGCTGGAGTTCAATGGCGTGATCTCGGCTTACTGCAACCTCCGCCTCCTGGGTTCAAGCAATTCTCCTGCCTCAGCCTCCCAAGTAGTTGGGACTACGGGCACGCGCCACCACTAAAATTAGTGTACAAAAATACACTAATTTTTGTATGTTTAGTAGAGAAGAGGTTTCACCATGTTAACCAGGATGGTCTCGATCTCTTGATCTTGTGATCCACCCACCTTGGACTCCCAAAGTGCTGGGATTATAGGCGTGAGCCACCACGCCCTGCTAGAGTGATTTCACCAATAATAAATGAATGCAATTAAACATCCTCCCATATCAGAATGGCTGGGCAGATGAAGTTAGCATTTGTAGACCTGTGATTAAGTACAGGCTGCCACTTGGATTTATGAAACAATAGCAATAACTTTACATTCTACAATATTTTCCCATTTACCATTTTGTCTTAATAAGCATGGCAGGTAGTTATCAGTCATGATTTCTCAAACAAAACCACATCAGAAGTTAATTTCTATGGCTATTCTGTATTGGAAAATCAGGTTAAAATTCAGTTTTCCTACAGTAGAGTCCTTGTGATCCTTTGCTTGTGATTTCTTCAGTGAATGTAAGATGCCTTTCTGGCTACTTTCCAAAGGTTTCCAATTAGATGTCATCTGCTTACTTGAAGCCCAAGGCAATTATCACCTTCCCCTTAAAACTGACTTTCCCTTCTTTTTCTTTTCTGCTCATGGTAGTACATTTCTCATTGTTTTCCCCACCAAAGCTGAATCTTGATTTTAGTTATTTATAATTACTTTTCCAAAAGACCTTGAGGAAAATTGTTCCTTCGTGGCTTGGTGTACACTTAAACATCAGACCCAGAACTGAACATCAGAGGCTCTGGGTTCTAATTTGGGTTCTTTTAATTCGGGGAGCATGCTTCCTTCAACAAGTTTCTTCCCCAGCAATGTGTAAAATATTTTCCAGGGGCCTAGAAAATGCAAAGTATGGTATTAGACACCATGCATCAGGAAGTAGAAAACATTGCTGCTTCTAAGGAACTTAACGGTTAACTTCTGGAGACAAAGCTATTGAAAATGTTCAATTTACAATGATGTTCTAGTACTATAAGGCAATTGGGTCATTGCATCCTTACAGTTGATATCTGTTTTAGTCCTTCCCACTTTTTTCTTTTTTTCAGTGAGAATTCAAGGGGGAAGAGGTAAAATGACTTGGTAATGGGGATCCTAAGGCATCTTAATAGCAGAGTGTGCTTGGGCCTGGGGGTGTGGGATATGGTGTCTGGTTGAGTGTTTTTCTGCTTTCCCATACTGAGCTGCTACTGGAGTGGGTAGACTGTTAGTGCAATGTGTTCCAATAATGAAAAGTCACAGTATTTTGAGAAAAGACCATGAAGGAGGTAAAATCTGAGCTGGCCCTTGAAAGGTGATTCATATTTAGGTAAAGGGTATACAAGGAGCTTTCCGAGGAAACCAGATGGGACGGATTAGAAGATCAGGGATTGGATAGACATGAATAAGGCAGGTGCGTTCTCCTGTTGAAAAGTTTTGGGAAGTAAGATTTGGAAATACAACTAAAGAGTAAAACATTTTAGGGGCTGAGGCAGGAGGATCGCTTGAATCTGGGAGGTGGAGGTTGCAATGAACTGAGATTGCACCACTGCACTCCAGCCTGTGTGACAGAGTGAGACTCTGTCTCAAAACAAAAAACAAACAAACAACATTTTAGGGAGATTCATGTTATAGTGGAGAGCAGGACTGATTGTCATATGTGAGACACTAAAATAAGATTGTCAAGTAGGAGGTTATTGAAGCAGTTTAGGTATTTTGATAACAGCCCAAATGGATATGGTAGGTATAGAAATTAAAAGGGGTATAGATGGGGGAACTCTTGAAAGAAGGATGGGTAGAAATTAATGACAGCTTGGATTAAGGAGGTGAAAGAGAAGGTGCAGGCAAGGAAGAAAGAAATTTGAGACTTGATGGATTAAAAAATGAGAAATGAAATACCATGAGCAGGAAAGGGAAAGTCAGAGGATGATAATTATGTTGGGCTTCAAGTGTGTGGGTAACATGGAAGTAGCTAGAAAGACATCTTCAGTAAAGATATCATGAGCTCAAGACAGATTTGAGAATTATCTGCATAAAAAAGTGATAGTTGAGGTATGACAATAGGACTAGATTCTGACATGGAGAATGGAGTACAGTGAGAGAGCTTTGGGAAACAACTACCTCTAGGTGAAGGAACTGGCTGGCCTGGAAGCAGGTAAATCAGAAAATTGTGAGAAGAGAATTCAGTTTCAAAAACTAGGAGGTGACTAATTTTAACAACTATAATAAATTTGTTTGTTGTTGTTGAAAGATCTTTAAGGAGAAATGTGATACTCCATGTAACATGGGTCCAGGAGATCTATTACATTTTGTTCCCCAGTCCTGGTAGGAAAGTGAGGGAAGGAGACATTCTTAGAGATTGGTTAGAGGATGGTTTTCCATATTTCCTAATATATAAAGAAATATATCCTGCTAAATACACACAACTTGACCAAATAACCTTAAATAGATATATTAAAAATCACTAACAATTCTTGAAAATATCGATTTCCCTTTGATTTGTGAAATCTTTTTGTTTTTATGGTGTTAAATTTTCACTGAGACTTTGTTAAGCAGAATTCTTAATGAGATTGTAATGGAATTGGATTAATGTTCTTTACGTTCTCTGGAAAGTACCCCCAAAGAAAAAAAAATAGATTTTGATAAGTAGAGGAAAGAGATTTATTTTAAGAGAAGACCTACTTACTAGTTCTAATTAAGATAATTTGAAACACAGGATCATCATTTCCTAAAACCATTTAGAAAAAAAGAAAGAAGTCTTTAAAATAAGCATAGTGGTTTTTTTTTGTTTTAATTGTTGAGACTAGAGAGAAGTGTGAATTATATTACTGCTTTAGATGTGTGAAGATTTTAATAAGAAGTTTAGTAGGTTTGCTGTGAACTCTTGACACTCAAAGTTAACATCATTTTCATTTTCTTTTTTTATATCTGTTATTAGAACATGAAATTAATTTATAAAATGTTGTTTTCCTGAGAGCTTCCTACTGCTTTTTACATGTCTTCATGTCTACTGTCTAATGGTAGAAAAAAATATTTTAAACATGAATTATCTTAGATATCATAAGTCAAGAGAAATGTTGATTTTTTCCATATGTAAATAATGTTTTTATTTATTCATTTTTTATTTGAGATGGAGTTTCGCTTATTACCCAGGCTGGAGTGCAATGGCGCGATCTCGGCTCACCACAACCTCTGCCTCCTGGGTTCAGGCAATTCTCCTGCCTCAGCCTCCTGAGTGGCTGGGATTACAGGCACGCGCCACCGTGCCCAGCTAATTTTCTGTATTTTTAGTAGAGACAGGGTTTCACCATGTTGACCAGGATGGTCTTGATCTCTTGAGCTTGTGATCCACCTGCCTCGGCCTCCCAAAGTGCTGGGATTACAGGCGTGAGCCACCGCGCCCAGCCTTGTTTTTTTATTTATTTATTACACTTTAAGTTCTGCAATACATGTGCAGAATGTGCAGGTTTGTTACGTAGGTACACACGTGCCATAGGGGTTTGCTGCATCCATCAACCCATCATTTATCTTAGGTATTTCTCTTAATGCTATCCCTCCTGAGCCCCAGTATGTGATGTTCCCCTCCCTATGTCCATGTGTTCTCATTGTTCAACTTCCACTTATGAGTGAGAACATGTGGTGTTTGTTTTTCTGTTTCTGTGTTAGTTTGCTGAGAAGGATAATTTCCAGCTTCATCCATATCTCTGTAAAGGACACAAATTCATCCTTTTTTATGGCTGCATAGTGTTCCATGGAATATGTATGCCACTGTGGTAGTTCAGTTAGGATGGTGGCAAAAATATTAAGGGAAAAATATTTGAGATAATTATAGGAAATAGTCACAAAACTCCCTTGGAAGGCCAGGCAGTTTGCATAGCTTCAGGAAAGAATAAGCTGAGGGCAGCTAGTTCTTTTATCATGAGGCCTGAAGCATAGGACAGTTAACAGGGGAATGCAAAGGAATTTATCTAAATGGCTTGTCCTGAGACCAACCTTTGCCCATCTGTGCTTGGCTGCCTCCTACTCAGGGGAGGGTTTTTCTGTGGACATCTTCTTTGTTGATATTGATGTTATTCCTTTTTGTTTTTTAGTTTTCCATCTAACAGTCAGGCCTCTCTGTTGCAGGTCTGCTGGAGTTTGTTGGAGGTCCAATCCAGACCCTGTAGGCCTTGGTATCACCAGCAGAGTCTGCAGAACAGCAAAGATTGCTGCCTGTTTGTTCCTCTGGAAGCTTTGTCCCAGAGAGGCACCTGCCAGATGCCAGCTGGAGCTCTCCTGTATGAAGTGTCTGTGGACCCCTGCTGGGAGATGTCTCCCAGTCAGGAGGCACAAGAGTCAGGGACCCACTTGAGGAGGCAGTCTTTCCCTTAGCAGAGCTCAAGTCCTGTCCTGGTAGATCTGCTGCTTTCTTCAGAGCTGGCAGGCAGGAATGTTTACGTGTGTTAAAGCTGCATCCATAGCCACCTTTTTCCCCAGGTGCTCTGTCCCAGAGAGATAGGAGTTTTATCTATAAGCCCTTAACTCGGGCTGCTGCCTTTCCTTCAGAGATGCCCTTCTCAGAGAGGAGGAATCTAGAGATGCAGTCTGGCTACAGCTGCTTTGCAGAGCTGGATTTGGCTCCACCCAGTTTGAACTTCCTGGTAGCTTTGTTTATACTCAGTTGGAAATGCAGAAATTACCTGCCTTCTGCATTGATATCACTGGGAGCTGCAGACTGGAGTTGTTCTTATTAGGGTATCTTGCCCACAACTGGTCAATAACTTCTTAAATTTTATGAAATGATTGTGAAGATTGAAAAAATTTAACCTATCAAGATTTTTATTTTAAGTCCTGGGGTACATGTGCAGAACGTGCAGGTTTCTTACACAGGTAAATGTGTACCATGGTGATTTGCTGCACCTATCAACCCATCACCTGGTATTAAGCCTGGCATGCTTTAGCTATTTTTCCTGATCCTCCCACCTTCCCACCCTCTGTTGACAGGCCCCAGTATGTGTTGTTCCCCTCTCCGTGTCCATGTGTTCTCATTGTTCAACTCCCACTTATAAGTGAAACATGCAGTGTTTGTTTTTTTTGTTCCTGTGTTAGTTTGCTGAGGCTAGTGGCTTCTAACTCCATCTGTGTCCCTGTAAAAGACATGATACCATTCCTTTTCATGGCTCCATAGTATTCCATGATGTTTGTGTACCACATTTTCTTTATCTAGTCTATCATTCACTGGCATTTGGGTTGATTTCATGTCTTTGCTATTGTGAATACTGCTGCAATGAACATATGTGCACATGTATCTTTATAATATAATGATTTACATTCCTTTATGTATATACTCAGTAATGGTATTGCTGGGTCAAATGATATTTCATGTTCTAAATCTTTGAGGAATCACCATACTGTCTTCCAGAATGGTTGAACTAATTTACATTCCCCCCAACAGTATAAATGCATTCTTTTTCTCCACAATATAACCAGCATCTGTTGTTTTTTTGACTTTTTAGTAATTGCTGTTCTGAGTGTAGTGAAACGGTATCTCACTGTAGTTTTGGTTTGCATTTCCCTAATAATCAGTGATGTTCAGCTTTTTTTTCATATGTTTGGTGGCTGTATGTATGTCTTCTTTTGAGAAGTGTCTGTTCATGTCCTTTGCCCACTTTTTAATGGGGTAGGATTTTTAAAGATAAAATCTAAAGAGATTTAAACCCAGATACATTTATCAGCTATTTTCTTCAATTTCTGTTTTATATTAAAACTATTTTTACATTGTTCTTATTTTGGGTAATGGGGTTTAATGAATGTTATTAAGTGTTCTAAATTTTTAGAATATAGTCTGTACAGTAGCTAAACAGATTTGCTACAGATGTGAAACCTGGGCCCCTACATCTAATGGCAACTTTTTACTTTTATACTACCATTTATTTTTTCTCCCAGGATTTCTTAATTATCTTTTCTAGAGCATGCCACATCTTCACCTTTTTCTAAATGAAACTGGAGATAGTAAAAAGTGAAGATGTTCAGAAAGATCTGCATTTGGACTGGAATATTTAACTGTACACATATTTAGTGCCTACACAGCAAACATGTAGCAAGATTGAAATACAATAATAGCCCCAAACATGAGATTCCAGTAAAAATTTAAAGTGAGATGCTGTTACTTTTTAGCTCCTTTTGTTAAAGCATTTTGAATTTAATTGCATGTGAATTGTGAGTAATAATTCTGAGTTGAGAAAAGGCAGCTGGAAATTGGGAATATTTAAAAAGGAAGTAAAGCTGATGGCAGAGAAGAAACACAAATTCTTATAACAAATGGAAATGACACTGAAAGATTGGAAAGCTCCCCAGTAGCCCTTAGGAGGAAGAAAAGGGCTGATTGAGGCCTCAGTGAGTTCAGGACTGGGCTTGGAAACTGGAGAGATGGGAGACTGGAGGTAGGGCTGCAGGGCCAATTCTGAGTCATAACATTGAAAAGACGATGGTCATTGAGATGTAGATGCAGATAAATTTAAAGAAAGATGCTTTGAAGTATTTATGTTTTCTGTAACAAAACAAAAGTAACTTGTAAGCATGTTGTTAATACTAAAGAAAAGAGGTGGCAAGAAAGGGAGCTCCTGAAAACTTCTTGCATGCAAAGGAATAGTTCATAATATTGTTAATTTAGGTGTATAAAATGCATAGCTAATATCTTTACTTAGTATATTGCCTTACAAATATGGAAGTGTGTGTTAGATTTCTTACAGATTTAGCTATGACATTGTTTCCTCAACTCTTCTTCTTCTATGGCTTTAGTTTATTGATTATAAATTATGTTACCAGACTTCTACACCCAAATCCCTGTGGTTTGGAGAAACTATTATATGTTTGAAGGAGAATAGGCACAGGTTTGTATAAAGGATTTGAAATAGTAAAGTTGAGCATAACTAAAGCAATTTAGGCTGATTCCTGATATCCATAAAATTAATACACTTTAAAATAGACATGTCTAACTAATAAATTTTGAAAATTAAAATATCTATTTATTAGACATTAGGGCAATCTCCCCCTTCCTAGTATCAAAGTCTCATTGTGAAAATTGAGATTCTTTGTGAAGAGCCTGGAATAACCTCCTTTAAGTCTTGGAATGTAATGATGTTGGTAAATATACCTTGATGTAGCCCTGGGTCCTAGGATTCACCAGCCCTTGATCACAGATGATCTCAGATTAATGGCCAAATTAACTGGCATTTCCAGAGTTTGGGGTTACATCTCCAGACTTCTTTAAGGGATCCCTCAGGGTGCTGTGCAGTTGGGACAAGTAGGTTCATGTTTTCCATTTTGGTTTCCTCTTCCATACATAAGGTCTAGTGCAGCTGCTGTGAATGCCTGTTACAGAGTTGTCATTGACTCTGCTAATGGTGCATCCTCCCACAATGGCAACATTGCTGAAACTTTCTTCCCTACAGTCTCTCAGATTCCAGCCTAAATGTAGCGCTCAATGGGGATGACTTTCCTGACTCTTCCCCACAACTGGATGAGGGTCCTTTATTCTGTGCCTCCATAGCACTCTGTACTTCTTTTTTGCAGACTTGAACACTTGTAATTATTTAAGTAATTTCTGTATTTCTTCAATCATAAGACATGCTTAAAAATTTGTGATGTTATAATTGAAAAAAATTATTTTATGTGGTAATTTCTCATACTGGAGAATTTATTGAAACAGTGGTGTCTTTTATAATTGATGCATCTTTTAATTTGCTTTTGGAAGTGTGATTGGGCATAAATTTATTAATTATGTATTCTTTTAATCTTTTTTTGACATTTAGAATCAGGGATTATTTCCCACTAAATTGCAAATAATTTTGCTTATAAAAATTGCTTTGCAATTGTTAAGATACAGATGTCAGAGTTAGACCTGGTTCTTGTCCTAGCCATGCCAATTGAAGTAATATGGTATTTGTGTATATATATTTTTCTCTCTTCCCTGATGGCCTATAAACTCCAAGAGGCCTGAAGAAACCTATGTTTTTCATTCCTCTCCAGCAACTAGAACAGCACCTGCAGGTAGCGAAGGCTCAGTAAATACTGGACTGCTGGTACCTTTGACTTGCTCACTCCTCATTTGATACTAATGATACTTTGAGGTAGATAATTAGTTACCTAAGAACAGAAATCACTCCTCCATTCAACAAATATTCATTGTGTGCCCACTAATCAAAGTGTAAGATGAGGGAGCTATACATAGTGATGACAGAGTTCCTGTGATGAGTTCCTGTCACAGTTAAGTGGAACCAATAGTCTCAACACTATGCGGCAAATGTTTTAAAAGAGGCATGCATGAAACAATTCAGTAGGGTGAAGAGGTATGAATGACTCCCTAGAGAAGAGCAGAAAAGATTCACAGAGTTGGCAACATTGGAGCTGGACCTAAAGGAATGAATAATTATTTAATAAATTATTCAATAACTCTTCCCAAATGAGTTTGAAGTAAATTGTAAATTCATACATTCAGAAAGTAAGGAATAAAGAAATAAATAAGAATGAATAAAAAATAAAGTTAGAATAATAAGATGGAGTCAGAGGGAGACTTTGAATGCAAGACCACATGCCTTAGAGCCACATACAATTGCTACAGTCCTATACCATCACCCATTCTATATTATGCTATATTGTATTATATTTATTATATTATATTATGACAAAGAGATTCAGGTAATAGTAAAGCTATCTGTTTTCCACAGTGAATCTAGTGGCTGTATGCAAAGAAAATTGAGAGTGGTTGCCGTGAGAAACGAGACTGAGAGTAAGGAAGCCAGGAAAGGCAATTGGAAGCGCTTGAGACTGGTCAGTTATGGAGATGGGGATCAGAACTAAGACAGTGGCAATAATAGCTCAAGTGAGGGATAGGGTTTTGATTCCAGGAAATCAAGACTGCTTTTACTTCTGCTTTAATTCTCAATGGCAATACCCTTTTGTTGTTGTTGTTCAGTAGATATTGCTAGGGAACCATAGCTCTGACACTGTGGTGACATGTGAACTCTTTTGAAATATAGCCTTTAACAATGACCATATCAATCAAAATTGAGTATGGTTTGCTGATTCTATCAGACAGTCATATATCTGTTTTGATTCCCTTAAAATAGATGAATCATTTGGTTTATTCTCTGAAATTATAAGAAGTATACATACCTTCAGTTTGTAATTGCTACGAAGCTATGGCTTGGTGATATTAACATTTAGAGTTATAACTTAACTTTTAATAATTTGTTCATTTTTTTGGTTACTATAAAAAAAATAACTTGGGAGGGGACTCAAGATGGCGCTGTGAGAACAACCCAGGATTGGAGCCCGCGTTGAATTCGCAAACGGTGAGTCAGTGCTGCATTTCCAGACTGACCTTTGTTGCCCACAGAACGGGGAAACTCCCAAGTATAAAAAGACACGGGACGCCAGGCAGTAGGTCTGCCTGGCGAAGCCGGCAGCCGGAGCGGCGGCGGCCGGCCCTACCCAGCAATCCCCACAGGGCGCGCTTGTCCGGGTGCCTTGTTGAACTGGCAACCTGAGACTTGAGAGGGCTGGACTTGAGACTGAACGAGACTTGCACAGTAGCCCAGCCCAGGGGATTGCAGGGACAGATCGGTTGGGATACCCAGTGGGACGAACAAAACCGCGATTTCAAACTATCCCAGGCAGACGGTCCGAGACGCTCTGTGGGGGAGGGGCGTCCACCACTATGGAGGCAACCCGCCCCAACTGATATACACGCCCACTGCTGAGGCAGCCAGCCGTTGCCGAGGCAACCCGCCCCAACTGAGATACACGCCCACTGCTGACGCAGCCTGCCGTTGCTGAGGCAACACACTACAATGAAGAGACTCCGCCGCAGGGCGTGGCGGAGACCACAGCAGAGCTGGCAGGAACAGCGCGAATCACACAACAGCAGGGCGGAGCCTCGGCAACCAAACAGTGGCTAGTCTGCCTTTGAGCTGGGCAGGACACCTGATCGGACATCCAAAAATAAAGCCCAAACCCCTCAACACAGAGCATTTGAGAAAAAAAAAAAGGGTTGTTTAATGAGCTGTGTTGCAGCAGAATCAAACATAGCAGCCTAACAGCCCTGAATGAACAACAGAGTGCACAGCTCAGCAATTAAACCCCTATAAAGTACAAACTGTCTCCTCAAGCAGCTCCCTGACCCCTCTATATCCAAAAGACTGTCATTAGGCAGGCATCATCCTGGGACAAAGAGAGCAGAAAAAGAAACTGGTAGCATCCCTCGCTGTGCCACGGCTACTAGAGGTGCACCCCAGACAAGCAGGGTCTGGAGCGGACCTCAACAGTCGTACAGCAAAGGGGCTAGACTGGTAGAAGGAAAACCAAGCAACAGAAATACTTCATCATCAACATTCTGGGTGTCCACTCAGAGACCCAAACTACGCAGACGACCAGCGGACAAATCCACAAAGATGGGAAGAAACCAGCACAAAAAGGAGGAAAACACCTGAAACTAGAACACATCGCCTCCTAGAAAGGACCAAAACTCCTCACCAGCAAGGGAACAAAGCTGGACGGAGAATGACTGTGACGAAATGACGGAATTAGACTTCAGAAGATGTAAAATGAGAAACTTTTGTGAGCTAAAAGATCATGTATTCAATCAATGCAAAGAAACTAAGAACCTTGAAAAAAGATTTGAAAAAACATTCGAGGAAATGATAACAAGAATGGATACCTTAGAGAGGAATATGAATGAATTAAAGGAGCTGAAAAACACAATACGAGAACTTCGCGAAGCAAACGCAAGTTTCAATAGCCGAATTGACCAAGCAGAAGAAAGAATATCTGAAGTCGAAGACCAACTCAATGAAATAAAATGAGAAACCAAGATCAGAGAAAAAAGCGCAAAAAGGAATGAACAAAGTCTCCAAGAAATGTGGGACTATGTGAAAAGACCTAACCTACGTTTGATAGGTGTACCAGAAGGGGACGAAGAGAATGAATCCCAGCTGGAAAATACTCTTCAGGACATCATCCAGGAAAATTTCCCCCACCTAGCAAGACAAGCCAACACTCAATTGCAGGAAATACAGAGAACACCACAAAGATATTCCGCAAGAAGAGCAACCCCAAGGCACATAATCGTCAGATTCAACAGGGTTGAAATAAAGGAGAGAATACTAAGGACAGCCAGAGAGAAAGGTCGGGTCACCCACAAAGGGAAGCCCATCAGACTCACAGCAGATCTCTCGGCAGAGCACTACAAGCCAGAAGAGAGTGGGGGCCAATATTCAACATTCTTAAAGAAAAGAACTTTCAACCCAGAATTTCATATCCAGCCAAACTGAGCTTCAGAAGTGAAGGAAGAATAAAATCCTTTGCAAACAAGCAAGTACTCAGAGATTTTGTTACCACCAGGCCTGCTTTACAAGAGCTCCTAAAAGAGGCACTACACATAGAAAGGATCAATCAGTACCAGCCATTCCAAAATCACACTGAATGCTAAAGAGCTTCAACATAATGAAGAATCTACAACAACTAACAGGCAAAACAGCCACTTAGAATCAAAATGGCAGTATCAAATTCACACATAACAATATTAACCCAAAATGTAAATGGACTAAATGCACCAATCAAAAGACACAGACTGGCAAATTGGATAAAAATCCAAAACCCATCAGTGTGCTGTATCCAGGAAACCCATCTCACATGCAAGGATACACAAAGGCTCAAAATAAAGGGATGGAGGAAGATTTACCAAGCTAATGGAAAGCAAAAAAAAAGAAGGAGTTGCAATTCTCATCTCTGATAAAATAGACTTTAAAGCAACAAAGATCAAAAGAGACAAAGAAGGCCATTACATAATGGTAAAAGGATCGATACAACAAGAAGAGCTAACGATCCTAAACATATATGGACCCAACACAGAAGCACCCAGATACATAAGGCAAGTTCTTAATGACTTACAGAAGGACTTAGACTCCCACACAATAATAGTGGGAGACTTTAACACTCCACTGTCAATACTAGACAGATCAACCAGACAGAAAATCAACAAGGATACCCAGGGCTTGAACTCAGACCTGGAGCAAGCAAACCTGGTGGACATTTACAGAACTCTCCACCCCAAATCCACAGAATACACATTCTTCTCAGCACCACATCACACCTACTCTAAAATTGACCACATAATTGGAAGTAAAGCACTGCTCAACAAATGCAAAACAACTGAAATCATAACAAACAGCCTCTCAGACCATAGTGCAATCAAGTTAGAACTCAGAATTCAGAAACCGACCCAGAACCGCACAGCTTCATGGAAACTGAACAACTGGCTCTTGAATGTTGACTGGGTAAACAACGAAATGAAGGCAGAAATAAAGAAGTTCTTCGAAACCAATGAGAATGAAGACACAACGTGCCAGAACCTCTGGGACACATTTAAAGCAGTCTCTAGAGGAAAGTATATAGCAATAAGTGCCCATATGAGGAGAATGGAGAGATCCAAAATTGACACCCTATCATCAAAATTGAAAGAGCTAGAGGAGCAAGATCAAAAAAACTCAAAACCCAGCAGAAGACAAGAAATAACTAAGATCAGAGCTGAGCTGAAGGAGATTGAGACACGAAAAACCCTTCAAAAAATCAATAAATCCAAGAGCTGGTTTTTTGAAAAGATCAACAAAATAGACAGACCACTAGCCACATTGATTAAAAAGAAAAGAGAGAACAACCAAATAGATGCAATAAAAAATGATAAAGGGGAAATCACCACAGATTCCACAGAAATTCAAACCATCATCAGAGAATATTACAAACAACTCTATGCACATAAACTAGTAAACCTGGAAGAAATGGATAAATTCCTGGACTCCTGTGTCCTCCCAAGCCTAAACCAGGAGGAAGCTGAAACTATGAATAGACCAATAACAAGGTCTGAAGTTGAGGCAGCAATTAAGAGCCTACCTCACAAAAAAAGCCCAGGTCCAGATGGGTTCACAGCCGAATTCTACCAGACACACAAGGAGGAGCTGGTACCATTCCTTCTAAAACTATTTCAAACAATCCAAAAAGAGGGAATCCTTCCCAAATCATTTTATGAGACCAACATCATCCTGATACCAAAACCCGGCAGAGACCCAACGAGAAAAGAAAACTTCAGGCCAATATCCATGATGAACATAGATGCAAAAATCTTCAATAAAATATTGGCAAGCTGATTGCAACAGCAAATCAAAAAATTTATTCATCATGATCAAGTAGGATTCATCCCAGGGATGCAAGGCTGGTTCAACCTACGCAAGTCTATCAACGTAATTCACCACATAAACAGAACCAAAAACAAAAACCACATGATTATCTCAATTGACGCAGAGAAGGCATTTGACAAAATTCAACAGCCCTTTATGCTAAAAACCCTCAATAAACTCGGTATCGATGGAACGTATCTCAAAGTAATAAAAGCTATTTATGACAAACCAACAGGCAATATCATACTGAATGGGCAAAAACTGGAAGCATTCCCTTTGAAATCTGGTACTAGACAAGGATGCCCTCTCTCACCACTCCTATTCAATATAGTACTGGAAGTTCTAGCCAGAGCAATCAGGCAAGAAAAAGAAATAAAGGGTATTCAAATAGGAAAGGTGGAAGCCAAATTGTCTCTATTTGCAGACGACATGATAGTATACCTAGAAGACCCCATCGCCTCAGCCCAAAAACTCCTGAAACTGATAAACAACTTCAGCAAAGTCTCAGGATATAAAATCAATGTGCAAATATCACAAGCATTCGTCTACACCAATAACAGACTTAAAGAAAGCCAAATCAAGAGCGAACTGCCATTCGCAATTGCTACAAAAAGAATAAAATACCTTGGAATACAACTCACAAGGAACGTAAGGGACCTCTTCAAGGAGAACTACAAACCACTGCTCAACGAAATCAGAGAGGACACAAACAGATGGAGAAACATTCCATGTTCATGGTTAGGAAGAATTAATATCGTGAAAATGGCTATACTGCCCAAAGTAATTTACAGAATCAACGCTATCCCCATCAAGCTACCATTGACTTTCTTCACAGAACTGGAAAAAACCACCATGAACTTCATATGGAACCAAAAGAGAGCCCGCATAGCCAAGTCAATTCTAAGCAAAAAGAACACAGCGGGGGGCATCACACTACCGGATTTCAAACTATACTACAAGGCTACAGTAATCAAAACAGCATGGTACTGGTACCAAAACAGAGATATAGACCAATGGAACAAAACAGAGGCACCGGAGGCAACACAACATACATACAACTATACAATCTTTGATAAACCTGACAAAAACAAGCAATGGGGCAAGGATTCCATGTTTAACAAATGGTGTTGGGAAAACTGGCTAGCCATGTGCAGAAAGCAGAAACTGGACCCCTTCCTGACACCTTACACTAAAATTAACTCCAGATGGATTAAAGACTTAAACATAAGACCTGGCACCAAAAAAACCCTAGAAGGAAATCTAGGCAAAACTATCCAGGACATAGGAGTAGGCAAGGACTTCATGAACAAAACACCAAGAGCATTGGCAACAAAAGCCAAAATAGACAAATGGGACCTAATGAAACTCCACAGCTTCTGCATGGCAAAAGAAACAGTCACTAGAGTGGATCGGCAACCAACAGAATGGGAAAAAATTTTCGCAGTCTACCCATCTGACAAAGGGCTGATATCCAGAATTTACAAACAACTCAAGCAGATTTACAGGAGAAAAACAAACAAGCCCATTCAAAAGTGGGCAAAGGATATGAACAGATACTTTACGAAAGAAGACATATATGAGGCCAACAATCATATGAAAAAATGCTCATCGTCACTGGTCATCAGAGAGATGCAAATCAAAACCACATTGAGATACCATCTCACGCCAGTTAGAATGGCGATCATTAAAAAATCTGGAGACAACAGATGCTGGAGAGGATGTGGAGAAAAAGGAACACTTTTACACTGTTGGTGGGAGTGTAAATTAGTTCAACCATTGTGGAAGACAGTGTGGCGATTCCTCAAGGCCTTAGAAATAGAAATTCCATTTGACCCAGCAATCCCATTACTGGGTATATATCCAAAAGACTATAAATCGTTCTACTATAAGGACACATGTACACGAATGTTCATTGCAGCACTGTTTACAATAGCAAAGACCTGGAATCAACCCAAATGCCCATTGATAATAGACTGGATTGGAAAAATGTGGCACATATACACCATGGAATATTATGCAGCAATCAGAAATGATGAGTTTGTGTCGTTTGTAGGGACATGGATGAATCTGGAGAACATCATCCTCAGCAAACTGACACAAGGACAGAAAATGAAACACCGCATATTCTCACTCATAGGTGGGTGATGAAAAATGAGAACACATGGACACAGAAAGGGGAGTACTAAACACTGGGGTCTATTGGGGGGAAAAGGGGAGGGCCAGTGGGGGGGGAGGTGGGGAGGGATAGCCTGGGGAGAAATGCCAAATGTGGGTGAAGGGGAGAAGAAAAGCAAAGCACACTGCCATGTGTGTACCTACGCAACTGTCTTGCATGCTCTGCTCATGTACCCCAAAACCTATAATCGAATAAAAAATTAAAAAAAAAAAAAAAAAAAACTTGTTCAGACCTAAGTACACATCTCTTAAGACAAACAAAAATATGGATATTGACTATCAGGAATTCTATTGATCCAGTTTCTCCAGAGAAACAAAGCCAGAATGAGAACAAACAAAACTTACTCAGATGCAGATATACCTATCTATAGATAATATACTATATATAGAAAGACTTATGATAAGGTATTGGCTTAAATAATGATAGAGACTGAGATACGCCATAAGCTGGAAAACTCAGAAAACTAGTGATGCAGTTTGAAGGTCTAAGAGCCAGAAAGCCAATGCTGGAGAGTCCAGTCAGACAGAAGACCTAAAAACCAGAAACAGCAAGGGCAGAAAATCAATGTCCCAGCTCAAGCATCAGGCAGAGTGAGGGTGAGTGTCTCCTTCTACCTTTTTGTTCTGTTTAGGCCGTCAACAGATAGGATGATACCCACCATCTGGGGTAGGGTCATCTGCTTTACTCAGTCTACTGATCAAATGTTATCTCTTCTGGAAACACCCTTACAGACACCCTCAGGAAAAATGTTTAACCCAATTATCTGGACGTCCTGCAATCCAGTCAGGTCGATGCATAAAATTTACCATTGCAGGAATTTCTAACAAGTGACCCAAATCAAGAGTTTTTACCTCAAAAATCATTTGTTTATCTCAAGGCAGTACAGGCCTAAAAGGAGCTGGGTTAAAAATGTAACCTAGTTCCTTCAGAAGATGTTTTCTTTTCTTTTTAAAAAATATTCCTTTTATTATTATTATTATTATTATTATGTTTTCTAAGTCACCATTGTCTGTAATCTTATTTTATTTATTTATTTATTTATTTGTATATAGTAGCTGTGTATACTTATAGGGTGCAGGAGATGTTTCGATACAGACATGCAATGTGTGATTACCATATCATGTAAGGTGGGGTAGCCATCCTGGAGAAAGAGTCTTCTAATCATTTCTCCCTTTTCCTCAACATTCTGCCTTTGTTCCATCTTACTTTCACTCTTTCCTCTACAAATGTGAGTGCATATCTTCTGAATTTAAATTGTGACAATGTTACACAAGATTTAAAGTGTTAATGACTACTTAAGCCATTATTTTGAAATAGCAAAAGAAAAAGAACATTATGAAAGAAAAATAGAATTGTGCAGTAATTTCTTGACAAAAGTGCTTCTGTTTAATGATTTGTAAAAGAAGTAGGGAGCGTTTTCAGTGGAAACTGCTAATTATTTTGGTTTTCCATAATGAAAACCTGTGATGTTATTTAAATGTGTCTGTTCATTAGTTTACTTTGTGACATTGGCACATTTGTTTGCTTTATATATTTTCTCACTTCTTTGCATCTAAATGAGACTGATACCATGATCAATGAGTTTAAAGGTTTTTGTAACTTATGGCGATAATCTCTTGACCATGAAGATTGATAACTTTTAAATATTCCTACTTTAGGATAAAAAGGAATATTCCAATCACTCTTTGGGTCTGTTCTTTTTTTTTTTAATTTTTTATTGGATTTTAGGTTTTGGGCTACATGAGCAGAGCATGTAAGACAGTTGCGTAGGAACACACATGGCAGTGTGCTTTTCTTTCCTTCTCCCCTTCACCCACATTTGGCATTTCTCCCCAGGCTATCCCTCCCCACCTCCCCCTCCCACTTGCCCTCCCCTTTTCCCCCCAATAGACCCCAGTGTTTAGTACTCCCCTTTCTGTGTCCATGGGTTCTCATTTTTCATCATCCACCTATGAGTGAGAATATGCGGTGTTTCATTTTCTGTTCTTGTGTCAGTTTTGGGTCTGTTCTTTCATTTATCATCATGTATCTTGAAAGATGGTTCTTTATTCTGCTTTGTCAGAAAAATCCACAAATCAAATAGTTATTGATATACACTTGGTGACTTATGTCTAGAATACATTTAAAAGTTACTAAAGAAATTAACCTTGGTACCAATTGTTTTTGCCATACTAATGGCCCTTAAGGAATGATTTAATTGTGCACGTCTGTGACAGGCTGCTTGATGACAGTGTTGTTCAAACCAGAAAGGGAACAAGGTTCTAAGGTCAAACCAGAAATAGCATGCCCTATCACACTCAAACAAGACAAGTTCAAGAATTTTTGGAGCTCAGATTTTTCTTAAGTTTGATCAGAATAGGGATTGTGAATTTATGGACCCTCTTTTGGCTCCCTGCCTGATGCCAGTTTTGCCTTTGCTTGCTGATTTATTGCTTCTTTTCTCCTTGCAATCCCTTTAGTATGTGATAGAGGTGTGCAGAAGAGGTTTGCAGCTGGGTTCATAAACACTTCTTACCTGAGCTCCCTGCCAGATTCAGGTGTGCTGATTGATCTCCTATCTAGAGTCCAAGGCCCCTTTATACCTGTCCGACAAGTTCTATCTGCCCTTTTCCGCCATCTTCTCACCCCTCACCCAAGTGAAAGTCAGGTGTGATTCAGTGGACAGTGCACAGTCTCACAGAAGGCAGACCCAGATCTGCCTTGGAAAATACACCAGCCTGGTAATCCCATGATCCTAGATGCGTGACCTTGTTACTTAGCTTGCTAAGCCACACTAACTCTTTGGAGTTTACTCGGAACTTTTGCACAAAGAAAAGACCTCTTGCTCAGCAGATCCTTCCAGAAATGGCAATATTAGGAACCAGGGAAAAATAAATGTAGGCAGTAAATGAGTGATTCTCTAGAAATTAGTTGAGTAAAACAGAGATGGAATATGGAGTGCTATTTTGTGCTGGTCTCTGCGCTAGACATTTTCATAAATATCTTTTTCAAGAAATTCTTTTACTTGTTTGACTTTTCACTCTGCCATGCTCTCAGCTCAGCTGCTCACCTCTTGTATTTGCTAGAATGCTTGTTATTTTATGCATTTTGGCATCATTCCAGTATAGACTGTCTCTGAGAGGGCCTAAGATTTTTCCAGGTAGACTCATGAAGCAGCTGATAAAGGAAGAAAGGGAATGACTGCAAGTAGGGATTTAGCTAATGCACAGAAAGAAACTTTAAATAAAGTAGAAATTCTATTTCTTGGATGAAATAGTACTTTATCTTGAGCCTAATTTTCCCTCTTCTCTTTATATATTTATATGGTCACTATGGATGGCTAATGTGATACCTTCCCATTTTGAAACATAACTTTAGAATATAAAATTATATTCTAATAAGAAAACGTGCTTTTGTAGATTAAAAAAAACCCCACCAAGGTGATGCTTCCAAGATGTTTTTATAAAAAATGTCTTTCTCTAGTCAATGCTAGTTCTTGCTGACTTACTGTTGAACATATTGTGTACCATCTCTCAGATCCACATTTCTGTGCTTTGGCTTCATTCTCAGGCACACACTTTATTTAGTGGGAAACACTCCTGCAGCTTCAGGGTACATGATCCTTAATTTAAAGATCTTATAAGATCCTAGAGTGCCTTTATAGCTTTAGGAATACTTCCAGAGGCATTTTTGATTGTTCTGGCTTGAGGCAAGTGCTCCTTCCTGAAGCTGAGTCAGCCTCACATGAATCATATGAATGAAAGGATTACTATGGAGAAAGTGATTCCCTGAAGGAAACGCATAATTGGCAGACAGTCAAAGGACTCCTTCAATGAATATAAAAATTCAAATAGCTCGATGAAATGATAGTAGGAAAAACTTAAGCCTGACTTAGTAGCTGATCTGAAGGTACTTTTGCCCCAGTCTGTTTTTTGTCCCACTGTAATAAAAAACTGTTGGGGCTTTCGGTTTTATAGGATCCCAAATGGGAACATTTCTTTGATGTGATAGAAAACCCATATAAATGTAATTTTAACTTTTATTTACTACTAACATTTATAGTTTTGTTTCTCTGTGATAGTGATCCTCAGTATGGAAAAGTAATAGACTTTAAAATGTGGGAACACAGAATTTGTTAATTTTGTGTGATCCTTGTAGGATAAAAAAATAGATGATACAAAATAAGAAAATGCATCTTCACAACTTTCAATAATGAATGAGTATAGACAGTCTTTATTAGTAATATGAAAGCAGCAAATTTAGTTAATAATTATTTGCATTTATAAATATATGTAAATTAATGTTTAAAAGAGTTCTACCAGCTTGTAACCATCCTTGTGGAATCAAGCAACTCTTATACACACACACACACACACACACACACACACATGCATGAATTCACAGATGGCCCAGAGTACCTCCTAATATAATAAGGAAAGGAATAACAAAGAAACAGCTCTGTATTCAGTTCTCTGGGAGAGTTGACTGACTCAGGAGAATGAGATCAGCTGGTGACCCAGCTGCTCTGAGAGGGGGTTGGGGGTTTGAGACGGGAGGCTCAACTTTCTCACGCTTCACTGATGTCTCTGTAACTCCCTTGGGTCACAAGGGCACACTTTGAAAAGCACTGATAAAAAATATCCATAATGGGATTCAGATAACTTTATAGCATGACTCATTACTAATTGTCAGAAGACACTTGTTTGTGTTCTTTCATTTATGTTTATATAGGGGTCATATTGGAAATATTTGACATGTGATATAATACAGATACCTGACCAGCACTGACCAATCAGAGGAGATTCCAGCTACAAACATTTGAAACATCTTACGGGTATGCTTCAGCTGAATATCATATGCAAAGTTACTAAGCTTTACTATTATTTTTTTTTTGTCTTTCAAGGTACATACTCTAGCTCTATTTCAATTTATTCCATTTATATCACAATTATTTCTAGTAAAAATTTAATTGGAAATTTTATACTTCCCTACCGATTGAAATACACACATATAATCTGTCATGAAATATTCTACCTGAAAATTACGTTTTCTTGGAACATTAATTAGCTACCTAACTAATGTATTGCTTAATATTAAGCCCATAAATATTTACTGGGCTCCTACTGTGACCTAAGCAATATTTTGGTCTCTGGATATACACTAGAAAGGATAAGGTCAATGCCCCCATGAATCTTATAGCTTCATTGAAGAGATTAATAACAGAGAATTCCAAAGCAGAGTAATAAATTCTGGCTTGGGGAAGTACAAGGGACTATGAAAGCAGTGGGCGGTGTCATGTAGCATTCACCTGGGATTACGGGAGACTTCCTGGAGGAGGTGTTAATTAAACTGTGACTGAAGGATGAACTGAGAGGTGGGATACATGAGGGAAAAGGGCAATGGGAAGACAATGGTTCAAATACATGAAAAGTTCTGGAAATAGACAAGAACATTTTCAATTACCCAAAAGTGGTTAATATTGCTTAGGAGCCCTATCTATGGTCCTCCTGATATGAATGGAAAAGTGATCAGTTATTATCACTTACTACCCCTATTGCCTTATACTTTTTAGTTACTTTTTTCCACTGGAAATGTACTGAACTTTATAGTCTGTTCTGTAAACAGAGTTCTATCGTTTGTCCTAGGCTTTTACTTTTATATGGAGTTACTGCTCACCATCAGTGTGCAGTGGAGAGTAGCAAGTGAAGATAAAAAGAAAGATTCTAACTTTTACCTGCTGATTCATGCCTCTCGCCTTTGCTCATGATGTCTCTTTGACTGGGGTTGCCCTTTCTCTTCTCATTCACCTGTAATATCTATGCATCTTTCAGGATTTGAATTAATGTTCTCTCTTATCAAAACTTTGTGTTTCCTACAGGTAAAGCCAACTACTGTATCCAGTACACAGATTTTTCTTATCAGCTGCAATTCTTTGTGCCTCATTTAGCCTGTAAATTGTTTGAGGGTAGGAGCATCATAGTCTATCATTAAGGCCTCAAGTGATTTCTATCATAGCGTGGCTGTTAGGGGTTTGAGGTACCTGTCACTTTCCTTTTGAGATTTGGTTATACACATAAGTTTTACTACACAAATATGAACAAGTACTGCTTTTATGACTCTCTTCAAATATCTCAAAGAAGCTAGATGGGTCAGGAAGTTTTCCTACCTTCTACCCACTGAATTGGTGATAGGTTTTATATTACAGGTCTGACCTCACTTTTCACTCAGTCACAGGCAAATAGGCAACAAACCATGGGGTTGGACACAGGTAGTGGAAGAAAGCCCATGAAATATGATAGGAAGTGAGGAGCCAACTTTCTGCCTTTAAGGCAGGTGTCCCCAACCCATGAGCAATGGCCAGATACCAGTCTTCAGGCAGTTAGGAACTGGACAGCACTGCAGGAGGTGGGGAGCAGGCCAGCCAGCACTACCACCTGAGCTTTGCCTCTTGTTAGATCGGTGGGGATATTAGAGTCTCATAAAAATGTGAACCCTATGGTGAACTAACTGCACATGTGAGGGATCTAGGTTGTGCACTCCTAATGAGACTAACTAATGCCTGATGATCAGAGATGGATCCTGAAACCATCTGTCTCTGTGGAAAGATGATCTTCTATAAATCTGGTCTCTGGTGCTGCTTTAAGTAGTAATAGTCTGACTACCAACAAAACAAGGGCTAACGAAGGAATGGCTCTGACCAGCCAACTCTTCTTCACATGCTAAAGTGATTGTTTGTGAACAAGGGTTCTCAGTTTTTGAAATTTATATAAATGGAATCATACTGCATATATAACTATACATACTCATTAACAAAAATGTGCAAGTTCCATTTAAGATCCATAAAGGTTGAATGACTGAAATATGGTACAATGTTGAATTGATAATTTGACTTGATGGTTTTAAATTGTCTTAATCCTAACAATCTGTTTTCCTTTGACATTTGATATTTATATCACCTGAAATTATTCATTGTTCTTGGGATCTGGTAGGTCTGGACCAAAAAAAAAAATTCTAGTTCATAGAAAATGGACTAATCCTATGAAGAAAAATGGTTGTTCTTAAGTTTGTTTTCTTTCACTCCATATATGGCCTTGTGGCAGGATGGGGGCAAATTATAACCAAACATGGTAGGCGCTGATATGTATGTTTCAATGCCAAAGAAGCTTTTCTAAGTTTAATTAATTAAAAGCTGTGAACTCTTTGATGCATTGTCTGTGGTCTGGTGATTACCAAGCCACAGGATTGAAGCTTTAGTTAATTTATTTGGTAAGATCTCTACAAACTGTAACTTTCAAATCATATCTATAATAATTTTAAAGGGTAGTTTAAAATAGACTCAAAACTAGACCCTGTTCCTGAACAATATGGAGTATATTAATTTTTAAAACATAGCATGTTCAATAAAGATAGATTTGTATGTACTTAGCAAATAATTTCAGATATAGCAGGACAAAACAGTATACACAAGAGTACTGGATCTCTTGCCTTAAGCTGTGTATGAAGCATACCTTCATTCATTCATTCATTCATTCACTTAGTTTTGACTCTTTTACTTAGGAGAGACTGATGAATACTGAGAGAAATTGTGGGGTGTGGTAGAGGGGCAAGCTAATGTGCCCAAACCAACCTTTGGTGTTTGCTTCTGTTCTTTACTTATTTTCAGTCTTGATGTTTCAAAGATTATTTTAATGTCATTTCTTATTATAACAGTTTATTTATTTTATACAATTAATCCAATTATTCCATGGAAATAATTCTAGGTTTGTAGGTCATATTATAAATAGAAATATATGAAACTCAGGATGACAAAGACATATTGTATATCTTGGTTTAAACCTGTAAATATATTGTTTTATAGGAAATATTTAAAGTGTTACATACCCTTTATCATTAAATTAAACAAATATTTTGTTTCAGAATTTCTGGTCAGAATATTGAAATTCAGCAATCCTGGGGTGATAGAATTAAACAGAGTCTGCCATATGCATTGTGGAGAATTAGGGAAACTTATACAAAGATTCAGGCTCTTGCTTCCTATTTTTTGAAAAATGTTAATGCAAGTAATGTTTTTCAGAAAAGTGAAAAATTCTTTGGCCCACTGTCTTTTGCCATATATTGTCCTCCATGGCTTTATCTATTTTTTTCTTTTTCTGAATGAGTCTATTGAAATACCTCCAATAAACTTGTCAGGTAAGAACTTTTCACAGGTTGATGATAACCTGTTGGATGAAATGTTTTTGGGTGTACTTATTTATACTCTGTTCCTTTATTTGTTTAATTAAGAAAATATTTTTCTATTATAAAATAAAAGACACATACAGATAAGTGCAGAAAAAAATCAAGGTATAGTATAATGAATTGTTACAAAGCAAATATCTCTTTAACACATCCCAGGTCAAAAATTAGAAAACATCAATAGCTGTCAAAAGGTCCCTTCTCCCAGATATTCTTTCATCTCCAATAGTAGATTTCATGACAGTAATTCTGTCGTTAAAATGCCCTTGATTTTGTTTCTTGGTTAGCCACCTATGTATGCATTCCTAGACAATACAGTTTTGGAAATTTATGTAAATAGATCCAGGCTACATGGAATATTTTTGTGCCTTGTTCTTTTACTCAATATTTTATTTAAGATCCATTCATCTTTACTTTATTTTGAGAAGTTTTAATTGATTTCTGGGTGAAATAATTGTCAGGATTTCTTGGGGTTTACTTTCATCTATCACTAGCCTGTGCTTATCTCACCCCTACTATTTCCTTTCAAACTTTCATGACTGTGTTTGGTTGTTTTAATGCACAATTACAGATAGACTCTTTAATGCACAATTATAGATAGACATTTATTTGGCACGATTCTGTTTCATGTGTAGAGGATTTTATTAAATATATTTTATTGCACTTTAGGTTCTGGGATACATGTGCAGAACATGCAGGATTGTTGCATAGGTACATACAGGGCAATGTGGTTTGCTGCCTCCTTCCCCGTCACCTAGGATTTTTTTTAATTGCAGTTTTTTTTCTAGCTCTTGAATTATATAAATTTATTGACTGCAAAGATTTTGAGCAGAAGGGAAAGAAATAGAAGTTGCACTTTAGAATGATTGAATAAACTTAGTAGAGGAGCATATGGTATGAAGTGTGGTATGAAAGGAGCTGACTGATAACAACAAGTGTTCAGGGAATAGGGTGTCTATTTACAGTTTCAAGAGGAAAATCAACAAAGGAAGAAAAACAGTTGGCATCTTCATGTTTAGTAAGTAACCTTTTGTTTTTGTTGTTTGAGAAATTCAGCATTTTGACAAAATCACTGGAAACTTATTACAGAGCTAGAGAAATAAGTAAGCTAGAGAAATAAATAAGATTGAAGGGTTTTCTACCTGGAATCCTTTCAGATAATGGCATAATTATATTTTGAGCCTAAATATATATGTTATGGTAAAAGAGAAAGCAAGAGCAGTTTTCTGTATTTCTTTTTGACGAGGACAATCCTGTTGTTGCAGCAACTTGATTTTGCAAACCCACAAATGTTTTACCCTCCATATTTCAAGATGCTTATTGTGGAGTCTCAGCATACAGATTTGACTGACACTTTATCCAGTGAAATCAGTGATAAAAGTGTTATTGGAAATTCAGTGGGAAAACTCAGGGCAAAATTAAATATGAGGTACCATTAAACTAAAGTTGATGTTAATTAAATTTCAACTTTATCTCTTTATTCCCTATCTTGATGGGTAGAACTGCTATTCGTCCAGTCCCTCAATTCAGAAATAAGGAATCACATTAGACTTACCTTCTTTAGCTCACATAAACCACCAACTATCAAAGTCTATGGGTTTTTTATTTTTAAATCTTCATTATTTCATCTCTTCTTTTTTCCTCATTGCTACTGCCTTAATTTAGGCAAGCACTTCTCATCTAGTTGATTGAAACTTTTATTGTTGACCTCTTTTTTTTTTAAAATTATACTTTAAGTTCTGGAATACATGTGCAGGTTTGTTACATAGGTATACGCATGCCATGGTGGTTTGCTGTACCCATCAACCCATCATCTACATTAGGTATTTCTTCTAATGCTATCCTTCCCCTAACCCCTCACCCACTGACAGGCAGTGGTATGTGATATTACCCTTCCTGTGTCCATGTGTTCTCATTGTTCACTTACCACTTATGGGTGAGAACATGCGGTGTTTGGTTTTCTATTCCTGTGTTAGTTTGCTGAGAATGATGGTTTCCAGTTTTATCCATTTCCCTGCAGAAAAGACCTTCGATAAAATTCAACACCTCTTCATGCTAAAAACTCTCAATAAACTAGGCATTGAGGAACATATCTCAAAATAATAAGAACTATTTATGACAAACCCACAGTCAAAATCATATTGAATGGGCAAAAGCTGGAAGTATTCCCTTTGACAACCAGCACAAGACAAGGATGCCCTCTCTCACTGCTCCTATTCAACATAGTATTGAACATTCAGGCCAGGGCAATCAGGCAAGAGAAAGAAATAAAGCGTATTTGAATAGGAAGAGAGGAAGTCAAATTGTCTCTGTTTGCAGAGGACATGATTGTATATTTAGAAAACCCCATTGTCTCAGCCCAAAATCTCTTTAAGCTGATAAGCAACTTCAGCAGACTCTCAGGATACAACATCAATGTGCAAAAGTCAAGCATTCATAAACACAAATAGTAGACAAACACAGAGCCAAGTCATGAGTGAAACTCCCATTCACAATTGCTACAAAGAAAATAAAATACCTAGGACTCATCCTTTTTTATTTCCCCATATATGCCAGACTGTCAGCCATATCAAAGGACAAACACCATCATCTTTTTTTGCCATGGTGCCATTGCACATCCCTCGAACATCCTTATCCTTCTCTTACACTTGGCTTACTCTCACTTATTGAGGCTGAGATCAAGAATCTTCAGGTAAACCTTTGATCCACTAAGATTGTCTTGGAAGAGCCCCCTTTGCAACCACATTTCTTCTATTTACCTTCATTATAACTCTGCCTATACTATCTTTGTAATTGTGGGTTCCTCCTAACTGTCTCTGCCACTTGTGTGTGAGTTCCTTGAAATAAGCCTGTATGTCTAGTGTTAGGATTATCTGTAATGCATAACAGCCACTCAGTATATGTATGCAGGAGTCTGGGCAGTGTAGGGAAGCAGAAACATCCCCAAGCATGAGGACAGACCTTCTCAACAAGAGGGCTGTTTGCCCCTGAGCCCCTTTGGACATTATCCTTGTCTTGTACGATCCCAGTTCACAGAAACTTTAGAATTATTTTTATCTGTTTTTTCTTTTTCTAATCATAGGATTTTTCTTTCTGGTTCTACTTAAGTTACCTAAACTGGATCACTTGCTCAGGCAGTTGCAATTAAAATTTTTATTGACCTTCTTAAAGCATTCAGAGGTGAATCATGTTTTACAGATGACATGCTCAAGCATTGTAATAGGTTCAAAGATGATAAATGATCTTTGTTTTGGAAAATATTAGAACAAATTTTAACATTTTACAAGTCACTGTCACTTATATTGCAATTTTACTAACTCTTACATCAGTGTCTAGAGCCATGCAACATTTTAAAGATCTTCTTTTTATATTTTTCAATGCTGGGATATTATAAAAAATGAGGCTGTGTTTTGATCAATAAGGACCAAAATGCAGTTTCTCTAGAAATTAGTACTGGGATTCATTATATGGGTATCTAGCCATTCAAATATTTTCTAGTCATGCAAATGCTTCTCTTATAATTTTTAAAGTATTTTACTGAATTGTCACTTTTGTTACACATTCACATGCAATTTGTTTGGATCTAGAAAAATTACTTCCATAAAAATTAAAAACACATTGAAAATCTTATTAAAAGTCAAATTTCAATTTCTTTGATTTTTATAATCAATTTTTTGCTAAAACTATTAGTAATAGCAAGCCAAAATTCATGCAAAATACTGTGGAGAGATAAAATTATTTTTATAATAATATATTATAAAACATGTATATAAACATCAACTTTTTTTTTTTTGAGGATCTTCTGTTTTGTTTAAGTCTTCTTGTACATTTTGCCTCCTGCCTAGATTAAACTGTTGTAACAATATTAAATGGCACTGCCGTCAAACTGGTTGTAAGGTTAATTTACACGTGTTTCAACAAGATGTTTCCTCTCTGGTCAGATCAAGAAATATCTAATATAATCTCTGTAATACTTGCAAGAATATATACAAAAATTTTATTTTTGATTAACAACCATTATTGTATACATTTATGAGGCACAGTGTGATGTTTTAATAAATGTATACAATGTGGAATGATTAAATCAAGCTAATTAACATATTCATCACATTGTGTACCTATAATTTATGGTGAGACATTTGGAATTTACTCTATTATTTTGAAATTCTTAACACAATATTATTGACTAAAGTCACCCTGCTGTGCAAAAGACCTCAACACCTATTCTTCCTATGCAAAACTTTGTACCCTTTGACCAACAACTTCCCATTTTTATCCTCCCACCCTCCACTCACCTACAGTCTCTGATAACCATCATTTTACTTTCAACTTTTATGAGTTCAACTTCGTTAGAGTCCACACATAAGTAAGATCATGGGGTATTTCTTTCTCTGTGCCTGGTTTATTTCACTTAGCATAGTGTCCTCCAGATTAATCTGTGTCATCCCAAATAACAGGAATTCCTTGCCTTTTAAGGCTGACTAGTATTCCATTGTATATATAGACCATAGTTTCATTATCCCTTTATCAATAGATGAACACTTGGGTTTAATCCATATCTTGGCTATTGCAAATATGTTACAATGAACATGAATGTGCAAATATCTCTTCACATATTGATTTCACTTTCTTTGGATACAGACCCAGAAATGGGATTACTGGATCATATGGTAGTTCTCTTTTCAGTTTTTTGAGGAACTTCCCTAAGGTTTTACAAGCATAACTTATAAGCATAATTCATTTTATCTTATTGTTCTTTGCTTTATTGTGCTTCACAGATACATGCTTTTTACAAATTGAAAGTTTGTGCAAAGACTGCGTTGAGCAAATCCATCAGTGACATTTTTCCAGCACTGTGTGCTCACTTTGTATTTCTGTATTACATTTTGGTCACTCTTGAACTATCTATAAATTTTAAATTATTATTATATCTGTTATGATGATCTATGATGAGTGATCTTTGATGTTACTATTGCAATTGTTTTGGGGCACCACAAATTGCACCCATATAAGATAGCGAATTTAGTTAATAAATGTTGTGTTTATTCTGACTGCTTCACTAATGAGCCATTCCCCAATCTCTTCCCCTCTCCTCAGCAATTTCTATTCCTTGAGACACACAGTAGAAAATTAGACCAATTAATAGCCCTGAAAGCACTCTAAGATTCAACTAAAAGGAAGAGTTACATGTCTCTCACTTTAAATCAAAAGCTACAAATGATTAAGCTTAGTGAGGAAGGCATGTCGAAAACTGCCATAGGCAGAAAGCTAGGCCTCTTGTGTGAAACCATCAGCCAAGTTGTGAATAAAAGAATAAGTTCTTGAAGGAAATTAAAAGTGCTACTCCAGTGAACACACAAATGATAAGAAAGCAAAACAGCCTCATTGCTGATAGGGAGAAAGTTTGAGTGATCTTAACAGAAGATCAAACCAGTCATAACATTTCCTCAAGCCAAAGCCTAATCCAAAGTAAGATCCTAAGTCTGTTCAATACTAAGAAGGCTGAGAGAAGTAAAGAAGCTGTAGAAGAAAAGTTTAAAGCTAGCAGAGGCTGGTTCATGAAGTTTTGGGAAAGACACCTATCCATAACATATAAGTAAATGTAAGGTGAAGCCTCAAGTGCTGATGGAGAAGCTGCAGCAAGCTGTCCAGAATATATAGCTAAGATAATTGATGAAAGTGACTACACTAAAGAACATATTTTTAATGTAGATGAAACAGCCTTATATTGGAAGAAGATATCATCTAGGACTTTCATAGCTAGAGAAAAAAAAGTCAACGGTTGGCTCCAAACCTTTAAAGGACAGTCTGACTCTCTTGTTAGGGGCTAATGCAGCTGGTGATTTTAAGTAAAAGCAAATGCTCTTTTATCATTCTGAAAATCTTAAGAGTCCTGTAATTATGCTAAATCTACTCTGTCTGTGCACTATAGGTGGAACAACAAAGCCTGGAGGATAGTATGTCTATTTGTAGGATGGTGTACTAAATATTTTAAGCCCACTGTTGAGAACTGCTGCTCAAAAAATAGATTTCTTTGAAAATATTACTGCTCATTGACAATGTATCTGGTCACCTAAGAGCTCCAAAGGAGATTTACAAGGAGATTAATATTGTTTTCATGCCTGCTAACACATCTATTTTGATTTTCAAGTATTATTTTTTAATAAATACATTTCGTAAGACTATAGCTACCATAGATAGTGATTTCTCTGATTCATCTGGGCAAAGTAAATTCAAAGCCTACTGGAAAGAATTCATTATTCTGGATGCATTAAGAGTATTTAAGATTTATAGGAGAAGGAAGATATTAGCATTACCATGACTTTGGAAGAAGTTGATTCCTGCCCTCTTGGATAATTTTGAGGAGTTGAAGACTTCAGTGGAAGAAGTAACTGCAGATGTGGAAATAGCAAGACGCATGGAATTAGAAGTGTAGCCTGAAGAGGTGATTGAATTACTACAGTCTCATGATAAAACTTGAATGGATGAGGTGTTGCTTCTTATGAATAAGCAAAAATAATGATTTTTGAGATGGAAACTACTTTTGTTGAAGATGCTGTGAACGGAGTTTTGCGAAGATGGCGCTGTGAGAACAACCCAGGATTGAGGCTCTCGCTGGATGCGCGGAGTAGGTGAGTCAGGGACGCATTTCCAGACGGACCATTGTTGCCCACAGAACGGGGAAATTCCCAGATATAAAACAAACGCGGGACACCAGTCAGAGATCTTGACTGGTGTAGCCAGCAGCCGGTGCGGCTGCAGCCCGCGCCAGAGCGCATAGGCACCCCACAGAGGTCTGCACAAAAGTGCACTGTTCCGGGTGCTTTGTTGAACTGGCAACCTGAGACGTGAGAGGGCTGAACTTGAGACTGAACGAGACTTGAACAGTGAGCCAGCCCAGGACAAAGCGTTATGGGTAACGCAGTGCGACAAACAAAACGGGATTCCAAACGCTCGCTGTTAGGAGGTTACCTTAAGGTGCAGCTCCGTGCGGGAGGGGCATCCGCCATTACCAAGATAATCAGCCCCTACTGAGGTACACACCCATTGCTGATGCAGCCTGCCATTGCCGAGGCAACCCGGTACAACAGAGAGACTCCGCCGCAGGGCGGAGCCCGCGGCTGCAGGGTGGAGACCGCAGAAACAGGGTAAACCTTACACCAGCAGGGCGGAGCCCCAGCAGGACAAGACTGCCCCTAGCTGGGCAGAACAACCCGGCAGACACTCAGAAATAAAGCACCAACCCCTTCAGAAAGAGCAGCTGAGAAAAAAAGGGCTTTTTTTTGAGTTCTGTTGCAGCAGAACTAAACATAGCAGCCTAACAGCCCTGAATGAACATCAGAGCTCACAGCTCAGCACTTGAGCTCCTATAAAGTACAGACTGTCTCCTCAAGCAGCTCCCTGACCCCTCTATATCCAAAAGACTGACATTTGGCAGACATCATTCTGGGACGAAGATAGCAGAAAAAGAAACTGGTAGCATCCCTACTGTTCCAAAGCTGCTATAGGTGTACCCCAGACAAGCAGGGCCTGGAGTGAACCTCTGCAGTCGTATAGCAAAGGGGCTAGACTGGTAGAAGGAAAACCAAGTAACAGAAATACTTCATCATCAACAATCTGGGGGTCCACCCAGAGACCCAATCGAAAAGTCAGCAACTACACAGACGACAGGTGGATAAATCCACAAAGATGGGAAGAAACCAGCGCAAAAAGGAGGAAAACACCTGAAACCAGAACACCTCGCCTCCTAGAAAGGACCAAAACTCCTCACCAGCAAGGGAACAAAGCTGGATGGAGAATGACTGTGACGAAATGACGGAATTAGACCTCAGAAGGTGGATAGTGAGAAACTTTTGTGAGCTAAAAGAACATGTTTCAAATCAATGCAAAGAAACTAAGAACCTTGAAAAAAGATTCGAGAAAATGTAACAAGAATGGATAACTTAGAGAGGAATAGGAATGAATTAAAGGAGATGAAAAACACAATACGTTAACTTTGCGAAGCATGCACAAGTTTCAATAGCCGAATTGACCAAGCAGAAGAAAGAATTTCAGAAGTCGAAGATCAACTCAATGAAATAAAACAAGAAACCAAGATCAGAGAAAAAAGCGCAAAAAGGAATGAACAAAGTCTCCAAGAAATGTGGGACTATGTGAAGAGACCTAACCTACGTTTGATAGGTGTACCAGAATGTGATGAAGAGAATGAATCCAAGTTGGAAAATACTCTTCAGGACATTATCCAGGAAAATTTCCCCCACTTAGCGAGACAGGCCAACACTCAACTGCAAGAAATACAGAGAACACCACAAAGATATTCTGCAAGAAGAGCAACCGCAAGGCACATAATCATCAGATTCAACAAGGTTAAAATAAAGGAGAAAATACTAAGGGCAGCCAGAGAGAAAGGTCGGGTCACCCACAAAGGAAAGCCCATCAGACTCACAGCAGATCTCTCAGCAGAAACTCTGCAAGCCAGAAGAGAGTGGGGGCCAATATTCAACATCCTTAAAGAAAAGAACTTTCAACCCAGAATGTCATATCCAGCCAAACTGAGCTTCAGAAGTGAAGGAAAAATAAAATCCTTTGTGAACAAGCAAGTACTCAGAGATTTTGTCACCACCAGGCCTGCTTTACAAGAGCTCCTGAAAGAGGCACTACACATAGAAAGGAACAACCAGTACCAGCCATTCCAAAATCACACTAATTGCTAAAGAGAATCAACATAATGAAGAATCTACAACAACTAACAGGTAAAACAGCCAGCTAGTATCAAAATGGCAGTATCAAATTCACACATAACAATACTGACCCTAAATGTAAATGGACTAAATGCACCAATCAAAAGACACAGACTGGCAAATTGGATAAAAGTCCAAAACCCTTCAGTGTGCTGTATCCAGGAAACCTTTCTCGCATGCAAGGATACACAGAGGCTCAAAATAAAGGGATGGAGGAAGATTTACCAAGCAAATGGAGAGCAAAAAAATGCAGGAGTTGCAATTCTCATCTCTGATAAAATAGACTTTAAAGCAACAAAGATCAAAAGAGACAAAGAAGGCCATTACATAATGGTAAAAGGATTGATACAACAAGAAGAGCTAACGATCCTAAACATATATGGACCCAACACAGGAGCACCCAGATACATAAGGCAAGTTCTTAAAGACTTACAAAGAGACTTAGACTCCCACACAATTATAGTGGGAGACTTTAACACCCCACTGTCAATATTAGGCAGATCAACCAGACAGAAAATCAACAAGGATATCCAGGGCTTGAACTCAGACCTGGAGGAAGCAAACCTGATAGACATCTACAGAACTCTTCACCCCAAATCCACAGAATATACATTCTTCTCAGCACCACATCACACCTACTCTAAAATTGACCACAAAATTGGAAGTAAAACACTGCTCAGCAAATGCAAAACAACTGAAATCATAACAAACAGCCTCTCAGACATAGTGCAATCAAGTTAGAACTCAGAATTCAGAAACCAACCCTGAACCGCACAGCTTCATGGAAACTGAACAACTGGCTCCTGAATGTTGACTGGATAAACAACAAAATGAAGGCAGAAATAAAGAAGTTCTTCCAAACCAACAAGAACGAAGACACAACATGCCAGAATCTCTGGGACACATTTAAAGCAGTCTCTAGAGGAAAGTATATAGCAATAAGTGCCCATATGAGAGAATGGAGAGATCCAAAATTGACCCCTATCGTCAAAATTGAAAGAGCTAGAGGAGCAAGATCAAAAAAACTCAAAACCCAGCAGAAGACAAGAAATAACTAAGATCAGAGCTGAACTGAAGGAGATTGAGACACGAAAAACCCTCCAAAAAATCAATAAATCCAAGAGCTGGTTTTTTGAAAAGATCAACAAAATAGACAGACTACTAGCTAGACTGATTAAAAAGAAAAGAGAGAACAACCAAATAGACGCAATAAAAAATGATAAAGGGGAAATCACCACACATTCCTCAGAAATTCAAACCATCATAAGAGAATATTACAAACAACTCTACGCACATAAGCTAGCAAACCTGGAAGAAATGGATAAATTCCTGGACTCCTGTGTCCTCCCAAGCCTAAACCAGGAGGAAGCTGAAACTATGAATAGACCAATAACAAGGTCAGAAGTCGAGGCAGAAATTAAGAGCCTACCACACAAAAAAAGCCCAGGTCCAGATGGGTTCACAGCCAAATTCTACAAGACACACAAAGAGGAGCTGGTACCATTCCTTCTGAAACTGTTCCAAATAATCCATAAAGAAGGAATCCTTCCCAAGTCATTTTATGAGACCAACATCATCCTGATACCAAAACCCGGCAGAGACCCAACAAGAAAAGAAAACTTCAGGCCAATATCCATGATGAACATAGATGCGAAAATCTTCAATAAAATATTGGCAAGCCGATTGCAACAGCAAATCAAGAAACTTATCCATCATGATCAAGTAGGATTCATCCCGGGGATGCAAGGCTGGTTCAACATACGCAAGTGTATCAACGTAATTCACCACATAAACAGAACCAAAAACAAAAACCACATGATTATCTCAATTGACGCAGAGAAGGCATTTGACAAAATTCAACAGCCCTTTATGCTAAAAACCGTCAATAAACTCGGTATCGATGGAATGTATCTCAAAGTAATAAAAGTTATTTATGACAAACCAACAGCCAATATCAAACTGAATGGGCAAAAACTGAAAGCATTCCCTTTGAAATCTGGCACTAGACAAGGATGCCCTCTTTCACCACTCCTATTCAATATAGTACTGGCAGTCCTAGCCAGAGCAATCAGGCAAGAAAAAGAAATAAAGGATATTCAAATTGGAAAGGTGGAAGCCAAACTGTCTCTATTTGCAGATGACATGATATTATACCTAGAAGACCCCATCACCTCAGCCCAAAACACCTGAAACTGATAAGCAACTTCAGCAAAGTCTCAGGATATAAAATCAATGTGCAAAAATCACACGCATTCGTCTACACCAATAACAGACTTAAAGAAAGCCAAATCAAGAACGAACTGCCATTCACAATTGCTACAAAAAGAATAAAATACCTTGGAATACAACTCACAAGGAACGTAAGGGACCTCTTCAAGGAAAACTACAAACCACTGCTCAACAAAGTCAGAGAGGACACAAACAGATGGAGAAACATTCCATGTTCATGGTTAGGAAGAATTAATATCGTGAAAATGGCTATACTGCCCAAAGTAATTTACAGAATCAATGCTATACCCATCAAGCTACCATCGACTTTCTTCACAGAACTGGAGAAAACCACCACGAACTTCATATGGAACCAAAAGAGAGCCCTCATAGCCAAGTCAATTCTAAGCAAAAAGAACACAGTGGGGGGCATCACACTACCGGATTTCAAACTATACTACAAAGCTACAGTAATCAAAACAGCATGGTACTGGTACCAAAACAGAGATATAGACCAATGGAACAAAAGAGAGGCAACAGAGGCAACACAACATATCTACAACCACACAATCTTTGATAAACCTGTCAAAAACAAGCAATGGGAAAAGGATTCCCTGTTCAATAAATGGTGTTGGGAAAACTGGCTAGCCATGTGCAGAAAGCAGAAACTGGACCCCTTCCTGACACCTTACACTAAAATTAATGCCAGATGGATTAAAGACTTAAAAATAAGACCTGGCATGATAAAAACCCTAGAAGGAAATCTAGGCAAAACTATCCAGGACATAGGAGTAGGCAAGGACTTCATGAACAAAACACCAAAAGCATTGGCAACAAAAGCCAAAATAGACAAATGGGACCTAATCAAACTCCACAGTTTCTGCACGGCAAAGGAAACAGTCACTAGAGTGGATCGGCAACCAACATAATGGGAAAAAATTTTTGCAGTTTACCCATCTGACAAAGCCTGATATCCAGAATTTACAAAGAACTCAAACAGATTTACAGGAAAAAAATAAACAAGCCCATTCAAAAGTGGGCAAAGGATATGAACAGACACTTTACGAAAGAGGACATATATGAGGCCAACAGTCATATGAAAAAATGCTCATCGTCACTGGTCATCAGAGAGATGCAAATCAAAACCACATTGAGATACCATCTCACGCCAGTTAGAATGGCGATCATTAAAAAATCTGGAGACAACAGATGCTGGAGAGGATGTGGAGAAAAAGGAACACTTTTACACTGTTGGTGGGAGTGTAAATTAGTCCAACCATTGTGGAAGACGGTGTGGCGATTCCTCAAGGCCTTAGAAATAGAAATTCCGTTTGACCCAGCAATCCCATTACTGGGTATATATCCAAAAGGCTATAAATCGTTCTACTATAAGGACACATGTACATGAATATTCATTGCAGCACTGTTTACAATAGCAAAGACTTGGAATCAACCCAAATGCCCATTGATGAGAGACTGGATTGGGAAAATGTGGCACATATACACCATGGAATATTATGCAGCAATCAGAAATGATGAGTTTGTGTCATTTGTAGGGACATGGATGAATCTGGAGAACATCATCCTCAGCAAACTGACACAAGAACAGAAAACTAAACACCGCATATTCTCACTCATAGGTGGGTGATGAAAAATGAGAAAGCATGGACACTGAGAGAAGAGTACTAAACACTGGGGTCTATTGGGGGGAAATGGGGAGGGCCAATGGGAGGGGGAGGTGGGGAGGGATAGCCTGGGGAGAAATGCCAAATGTGGGTGAAGGGGAGAAAGAAAGCAAAACACACTGCCACGTGTGTACCTATGCAACTGTCTTGCGTGTTCTGCACATGTACCCCCAAACCTAAAATGCAATAAAAAATTAAAAAAAAAAGAAGATGCTGTGAACATTATTGAAATGGTTACAAAGGATTAAAAATATTGCATTAACTTAGTTGATAAGACAGCATCAGATTTTGAGAGGATTGACTGCAAATTTGAAAGAAGGTCTACTGTGAATCAGAAGCTATCAAATAGGATCACATGCTACAGATAAATCTTTGTGAAAGGACGAATCAATGAATGTAGCAAACTTGGTTGATGTCTAATTTTACAAATTTGTTACAGCCATCCTGACCTTCAGCAACTACCATTTTGATTGGTTGGCAGCCATCAACATTGAAGCAAGATCCTCCACTGGCAAAAAAAAAAAAAAAAAAAAAAAAAAAAAAAAAAAAAAAAATTATGACTCTCTGAAGGCTCAGATGATTGTTACTATTTTTTGCAATAAAAAACTCTTTAATTGAGATATGTACATTGCTTGTTACTTCCTCTGGAAGCTTCATTTCAGAGGGGCACCAGCAGATGCCAGCTGGAGCTCTCCTGTATGAGGTGTCTGTTGACCCCTGCTGGGAGGTATCTCTCAGTCAGGAGGAATGGGAGTCAGGGCCCCACTTGAGAAGGCAGTCTGTCCCTTAGCAGAGCTTGAGCACTGTGCTGGGAGATCTGCTGCTCCCTTCAGAGCCAGCAGGCAGAAACATTTAAGTCTGCTGAAGCCACACTCATAGCCACCCCTTCCCCCATGTGCTCTGTCCCAGGGAGATAGGAGTTTTATCTATAAGCCCTTGACTGGGGCTGCTGGCTTTCTTTCAGAGATGCTCAGCCTAGAGCAGAGGAATCTAGAAAGTCAGTCTGGCTACAGTGGCATTGCAGAGCTGTGGTTGACTCCGCCCAGCTTGAACTTCCAGTGGCTTTGTTTACACTGAGAGGGGGAAAAACTGCCTATTCAAGCCTTAATAATGCTGGGTGCTCCTCCCCCCACCAAGGTCAAGCATCCTGGGTTGACTTCAGACTGCTGTGCTGGTAGCAAGAATTTCATGCCCTTGGATCTTAGCTTGCTGGGCTCCATGGGGGTGGGATCTGCTAAGTTAGAACACTTAATCTAGGGGAAAGGAGAGTGAAGGGTTCTGTCTCACTAGCATTCCAGGCACTACTGGTGAATGAAAAAAAATCTCCTGCAGGAAGCTTCGTGTCTACCCAAACAGCTGTCCAGTTTTGTGCTTGAAACCTAGTGCCCTGCTGGCATAGGCACCCAAGGGAATCTCCTGGTCTGTGGGTTTTGAAGACTGTGGAAAAAGCATAGTATCTGGGCTGGAGTGCACTCTTTCTCATGGCGCAATTCCTCACAGCTTCCATTGGCTAGGGGAAGGAGTTTCCTGACCCCTTGTGCTTCCCAGGTGAGGTGATGCCCCACCCTGCTTTGGCTTACCCTCCATGGGCTGCACCCACTGTCTAACCAGTCCTAATGAGATGAGCCAGGTACCTCAGTTGGAAATGCAGAAATCACCTGCCTTCTGCATTGATCTTGCTGGGAGCTGCAGACTGGAGTTGTTCCTATTTGTCCATCTTGCTAGCCACCCAGAATAGTTCATTATTAATATATAGAAATGTTATTTATTTTTATATATTAATTTGCACCCTACAAATGTGCTGATTTTTTTTGATCAGTTCTAATAGTTTTTTGGTGAAATCTTTAGGATTTTTTAATGTATAGATAATGTCGTCTGGAAATATACTTTCAGTTCCTCCTCTCCTAGTAGGATGCCTTTTCTTCCTTCTTTTGCCTAGGTACTCTGGCCAGCACTTCCAATATTATGTTAAAAGGAAGTGGTGAAAATTGAGCACCTTGTTTTGTTCCTTATCTTTGAAGAAAAACTTTCAACTGTTCCCTGTTGAGAATGATGTTAGCTACAATTTTGTCATTTATGGTCTTTAATGTGTTGAGGTAAATTCTCTCTATATTTAATGTATTGAGAGTTTTTTGAAAAATCATGAATGGTGTTGAATTTTTTCAAACACTTTTTCTGCATCTGTAGAGATGATCACATACTTTTTATTCTTTGTTTTGTAATGTGGTATGTCACACTTATTAATTTGCATGTTGAAACATCCTAACATCTCAGAGATAAATCCCACCTGATCATGGTGAATTATTCTTTTAATATGTTCTTGGATTTGGTTTGCTAATATTTTGGTGAGGCTTTTTACATCTTGGTTCATCAGGGATATTGACCTATAATTTTCTTAACTTTCGGTGTATATGTGTTGCTTTGGTATCAGGATAATGCTAGTCTCCTATTGAATGACTTAGAAAGTCTTTGCTCCTCTTTAAATTTCTGGAAAAGTTTGAAAAGCATTGGTGTTAGTTCTTTAAATGTTTTTTAGAATTCAGCAATGAAACTTTCTGGTCGTGGGCTTTTCTTTGATGAGAGACGTTTTATCACTGATGTATTCTCCTTACTCATTACTCGTTGGCTTAGATTTTCCTATTTCTTCATGATTTAGTCTCTGCTTGTATACATCTCAGAATTTATATATATATTTTAATAGATTTTTCAATTAGTTGATGTAAAATTGTTCACAGTGGTTTATTATAATCCTCTCTGTTTCTATGATACCAGTTGTAATGTCTCCATTTTTATTTCTGATCTTATTTGAGTAGTTTCTTTTTTGTCCTAGTTAGTCTAGCTGAGGAATTGTTTTTATTTTCAAAAACTTAGTTTCATTAATTTTTTTCTCTTATTTTCTAGTATCTATATCATGTATTTCATATCTAATCTTTGTTCTTTCCTTCCTTCTGGTAACTTTGGGCTTAGTTTATTCTTTTTGTAGTTCCTTAAGATATAGTCAGATTATTTTGACTTTTCTTCTTTTTAATATAGACATTTACTGCCATTAATGTCTCTCTTATGACTGCTTTTGCTGCATCTCAGAGGTATTGCCATATTTTGTTTCCATTTTCATTTGTCTCAAGGTATTTTTTATTTCTTCTTTTATTTTCTCCTGTGTTGTTTCAGTAATTGTTTTTAAAATTTCTACATATTTGTGTATATTCCTATATTTCTCTTGTTACTGATTTCTTGTTTTATGCCATTGTGATTTGAAGAGACATTTTAAATGATTTTAATCCTCTTGCATTTTTTAAGACTTGTTTTTTTTGGCTTAACATATGATCTATCCTGGTGAATATTTCATGTGTCCTTGAGAAGAATGTGTATTCTGCTGCTGTCTGGTAGAATATTCTGTATATGTCTGTTAGGTCCATTTGGACAAAAGTATAATTCAAGTTTAATGTTTTCTTACTAACATTCTGTCTACATGATCTATCCATTATTGAAAGTCAGAAGAGGGTTTCTGCTATTATTGTATTGAAGCCTATCTCTTCCTTCAGATCATTTAATATTTGCTTTATGTGTTTAAGCACTCCAATGTTGAGTGCATATCTGTTTACACTTGTTACACCTTCTGGGGGGATTAATTCTTTTATCATATGTAATGACCTTATTTGCTTCTTTCCTTTTTTTAATTGTACTTTGGATTCTGGGGTACATGTGCAGATCATGCAGGGTTGTTGCATAGGTACATACATGGCAAGGTGGTTTGCTGCTTCCAGCCTCACATCATCTATATCTAGCATTTCTCCTCATGTTATCCCCCCCCACCCTCCACTGTCCCTTCCCTAGCTCCCCCCAAACTGACCCCAGTGTGTGATTGATGCTCCCCTCCTTGTGTGTCAGTGTGTTCTCATTGTTGAACACCTGCTATGAGTGAAGTCATGGGGTATTTGGTTTTCTGTTCTTGTATCAGTTTGCTGAGCATGATGGTTTCTAAATTCATCCATGTCCCTATAAAGGACATGAACTCATCCTTTTTATGGCTGAGTAGTATTCCATGGTGTATATGTACCATATTTTCTTTGTTTAGTCTATCATCGATGGGTATTTGGGTTGGTTCCAAGTCTTTGCTATTGTAAACAGTGCCGTGATGAACATATGTATGCATGTGTCTTTATAATAGAACGATTTATAATCCTTTGGATATATGCCCAGTAATGGGATTGCTGGGTCAAGTGGTATTTCTATTTCTAAATCCTTGAGCATTCGCCACACTGTACACCACAATAGTTGAACTGATTTACACTCCCACCAACGTGTAAAAGTGTTCCTATTTCTCCACATCCTCTCCAGCATCTGTTGTCTCTAGATTTTTTTTAATTGCTTTTAGGTTTTGGGGTACATGTGAAGAACATGCAAGATAGTTGCACATATGGAAGTGTGATTTGCTGCCTTCCTCCCCTTTGCCTATATCTGGCATTTTCCCCCATGCTATCTCTCCCCAACTCCCCCCTCCCACCGTCCCTCCCCTATTCCCCGCAACAGACCCCAGTATGTAGTGCTCTCCTCCCTGTGTCCATGTGTTCTCATTGTTCAACATCCACCTATGAGTGAGAACATGCAGTATTTCATTCTCTGTTCTTGTGTCAGTTTGCTGAGAATGATGGTCTCCAGGTTCATCCATGTCCCTTCAAAGGGCACGAAGTCATCGTTTTAGATGGATGCATAATATTCAATGGTATATATGTGCCACATTTTTCTTGTCCAGTCTATCATCAATGAACATTTGGATTGGCTACAGGTCTTTGCTATTGTAAACAGTGCTGCCCTGAACACTGGTGTGCATATGTCCTTATAGTAGAACGATTTATAATCCTTTGGATATATACCCAGTAATGGGATTGCTGGGTCAAATGCAATTTCTATTTATAGGTCCTTGAGGAATTGCCACACTGTCTTCCACAATGCTTGAACTAATTTACACTCCCACCAGCAGTGTAAATGTGTTCCTATTTCTCCACATCCTCTCCAGCATCTGTTGTCTCCAGATTTTTTAACAATCGCCATTCTAACTGATGTGAGATGGTATCTCAATGTAGTTTTGATTTGCGTTTCTCTAATGACCAGTAATGATGAGCATTTTTTCCTGTTTGTTGGCCTCATTTATGTATTCTTTTGTAAAGTGTCTGTTCATATCCTTTGCCCACTTTTGAATGGGCTTGTTTGTTTTTTTCTTGTAAATCTGTTTGAGTTCTTTGTAAATTCTGGATATCAGCCCTTTGTCAGATGGGTAAACTGCAAAAATTTTTTCCTATTCTGTTGGTTGCCAGTTCACTCTAATGACTGTTTCTTTTGCCATGCAGAAGCTATGGATTTTAATTAGGTCCCATTTGTCTATTTTGGCTTTTGTTGCCAATGCTTTTGGTGTTTTGGTCATGAAGTCCTTGCCTGCGCCTATGTCCTGAATGGTTTTGCCTAGATTTTATTCTAGGGTTTTTATGGTGTTAGGTTTTAAGTCTTTAATCCATCTGGAGTTAATTTTAGTGTAAGGTGTCAGGAAGGGGTCCAGTTTCTGCTTTCTGCACATAGCTAGCCAGTTTTCCCAACACCAATTATTAAACAGAAAATCCTTTTTCCATTGTTTGTTTTTGTCAGGTTTGTCAAAGATCGGATGGTTATAGATATGTTGTGTTGCCTCTGAGGCCTCTGTTCGGTTCCATTGGTCTATGTATCTGTTTTGGCACCAGTACCATGCTGTTTTGATTACTGTAGCCTTGTAGTATAGTTTGAAGTTCAGTAGTATGATGCCTCCTGCTGTGTTCTTTTTGCTTAGAATTGACTTGGCTAGGTGGGCTCTCTTTTGGTTCCATATGAAGTTTAAGGTGGTTTTTTCCAGTTCTGTGAAGAAGGTCATTGGTAGCTTAATGGAGATAGCATTGAATCTATAAATTACTTTGGGCAGTATGGCCATTTTCACAATATTGATTCTTCCTAACCATGAGCATGTAATGTTTTTTCATCTGTTTGTGTCCTCTCTTATTTCATTGAGCAGTGGTTTGTAGTTCTCCTTGAAGAGGTCCTTTACTTTCCTTGTTAGTTGTATTCCTAGGTATTTTATTCTCTTTGTAGCAATTGTGAATGGCAGTTCATTTTTGATTTGGCTCTCTTTAAGTCTGTCTCTAGGTTTTTTAATGATTGCCATTCTAACTGGCATGAGATAGTATCTCAATGTGGTTTTGATTTGCATTTCTCTAATGACCATTGATGATGAGCATTTTTTAAATATGTTTTTTGCCCACATCAGTGTCTTCTTTTGAAAAGTGTCTGTTCATATCCTTCACCTAGTTTTGAATGGATTTATTTTTTTCTAGTAAATCTGCATTAGTTCTTTGTAGATTCTGGATAGTAGCCCTTTGTCAGATGGGTAGACTAAAAATTTTTTTTCATTCTTGGTTGTCACTTCGCTCTCATGATTGTTTTGTTTGCTGTGCAGAAGCTCTTTAGTTTAATTAGATCCCATTTGTCTATTTTGGCTTTTGTTGCTATTGCTTTTGGTGTTTTAGTCATGAGGTCCTTGTCTATGCCTATGTCCTGAATGGTATTGACTAGGTTTTCTTCTAGGGTTTTTAAGGTGTTAGTTCTTCTGTTTAAATCTTTAATCCATCTGGAGTTAATTTTAGTGTAAGGTGTCAGAAAGGGATCCAGTTTCAGCTTTCTGCACATGGCTAGCCAGTTTTTCCAACACCATTTATTAAACAGGGAATCCTTTTCCCATTGCTTGTTTTTGTCAAGTTTGTCAAAGACAAGATGGTTGTAGATGTGTGACATTACTTTCAAGGCCTCTATTCTGTTTCATTGGCCTAAGTCTTTGTTTTGGTACCAATACCATGCTGTTTTGATTACTGTAGACTTGTAGTCTAGTTTGAAGTCAGGTAGTGTGGTGCCTCCAGCTTTGTTCTTTTTGCTTATGATTGTCTTGGCTATGCATGCTCTCTTTTGGTTCCATATGAAGTATAAAGTGGTTTTATCCAGTTCTGTGAAGAAAGAAAATGGTAGCTTGATGGGGAATAGCGTTCAATCTGTAAATTACTTTGGAGAGTATGGCTATATATTCTTGATATTGATTCTTCCTAACAATGAGCATGGAATGTTTTTCCATCTGTTTGTGTCCTCTCTTATTTCCTTGAGCAGTGGTTTGTAGTTCTCCTTGCAGAGGTCCTTTACATCCTTTGTTAGTTGCATTCCTAGGTATTTTATTCTCTTTGTAGCAGTTGTGAATTGGAGTTTTCTCTTGATTTGGTTCTCTGTGAGTCTGTTATTTGTGTATAGGGATGCTTGTGGTTTCTGGACTTTGATTTTGTATCCTGAGACTTTGATGAAATTGCTTATCAGTTTAAGGAGATTTGGGCTGAGACAATAGGGTCTTCTAAATATACAGTCATGTTGTCTGCAAATAGAGACAATTTGACTTCCTCCTTTCCTAATTGAATATCCTTTATTTCTTTTTCTTGCCTAATTTCTCTGGCTAGAACTCCCAATATTATATTGAATAGGAGTGGTGAGAGAGGGCATCCTTTCCTAGTGCCAGATTTCCTAGTTTTTTCCATTCAGTATGATATTGGCTGTGGGTTTGTCATAAATAGCTTTTATTATTTTGTGTTACTTTCTGTTGATACCGAGTTTATTGAGAGTTTTTAGTATAAAGGGCTGTTGAATTTTGTTGAAGGCCTTCTCTGCATTTATTGAGATAATTATGTGGTTTTTGTCTTTGGTTCTGTTTATGTGATGGATTACACATATAGACTTGTGTATGTTGAACCAGCTTTGCATCCCTGGGATGAAACCTACTTGATCCTGATGAATAAGTTCTTTGATATGCTGTTTCATTCAGTTTACCAGTATTTTATTGATGTCGTTTGCATCGATGTTTATCATCAATATTGGCCTGAGGTTTTCTTTTTCAGTTGAGTCTCTGCCAGGTTTTGGTATTAGGATGATGTTGGTCTCATAAAATGAGTTAGGCCTCCCTCTTTTTGTATCTTATGGAATAGTTTCAGACTTCTTCCTGGTTTAGTCTTGAGAGTGTGCAAGTATCCAGGAATTTATCCATTTTTTCCAGATTTACTGGTTTGTATGCATAGAGTAGTAATTTCTGATGGTAGTTTGTATTTCTGTGGGATTGGTGGTGATATCCCCTTGATTGTTTTTTATTGCATCTATTCAATTCTTGTCTCTTTTCTTTTTTATTAATCTGGCCAGTGGTCTGTCTATTTTGTTGATCTTTTCAAAAAACCAGCTGCTGAATTCACTGATTTTTTGAAGGTTTTTTTGTGTCCCTATCTCCTTCAGTTCTGCTCTGATCTTAGTTATTTCCTGCCTTCTGCTAGCTTTTGAGTTTTTTTGGTCTTGCTCCTCTAGCTCTTTCAATTTTGATTATAGGGTGTTGATTCTAGATCTTTCCTTGCTTCTCATATGGGTATTTATTGCTATAAATTTACCTATGGACATTGCTTTAAATGTGTCCAGGATTCTGGTATGTTGTATATTCATTCTCGTTGGTTTTGAAGAACATCTTTATTTATGCCTTCATTTCATTGTTAAACCCATCAATATTCAGGAGCTAGTTGTTCAGTTTCCATGAAGTTGTGTGGATTTGAATTAGTTTCTTAATCCTGAGTTCTAATTTGGTTGCACTGTGGTCTAAGAGGCTGTTTGTTGTGATTTTCATTCTTTTGTGTTTGCTGAGGAATGATTTACTTCCAATTATGTGGTTGATTTCAGAGTAAGTGTGATGTGGTGCTGAGAAGAATGTATATTATGTGGATTTGGGGTGGAGAATTCTACAGATGTATATTATGTTCACTTGGTCCAGATTTTCATTCAAGTCCTGGATATTCTTGTTGATTTTCTGTCTTATTTATCTGTCTAATATTGACAGTGGAGTGTTAAAGTCTCTCACTATTATTGTGTGGGAGTCTAAGTCTCTTTGTAAGTCATTAAGAACTTACTTCATGTATTTGGGTGCCTATATATTTAGGATAGTTAACTCTTCTTGTTGTATTGATTCTTTTACTATTATGTAATGACCTTCTTTGTCTCTTTTGATCTATGTTGGTTTAGGGTCCTTTTTATCAGAGACTATGATGGCAACCTGTGTTTTTTTTTTTCTCTCTATTTGCTTGGTAAATATTCTTCCATCTCTTTATTTTGAGTCTGTGTGTGTCTTTGCACATGAGATAGGTCTTCTGAGTACAGCACACTGATGGGTCTTGACTTTTTATCCAGTTTGAAGTCTGTGTCTTTTGACTGGGGCATTTAGTATACTTACAATTAATGATAATATTGTTATGTGTGAATTTGATCCTGCCATTTTGTTACTGGTTGGATGTTTTGTTCTTTGGTTGGCAGTTCCTTCATTGTGCTGTTGGTCTTTACCATTTGGTTCTTTTTTGCAGTGGTACTGGTTGTTTTTTTCTGCGTTTAGCGCTTCCTTCAGGAGCTCTTGTAAGGTAGGTCTGGTGGTGATGAAATCTCTCAGCAATTGCTTGTCCATAAAGGATTTTATTTTTCCTTCACTTATGAAGCTTATTTTGGCCAGATGTGAAATTCTGGGTTGAAAGTTCTTTTCTTTAATGATGTTGAATATTGGCCCCGGACTCTCTTCTGGCTTGTAGGGTTTTTGCTGAGAGATCTTCTGTAAGTCTGATGGGCTTCCCTTTGTGGGTGACCCTACCTTTCTCTCTGGCTGCCCTTAGCAGTTTTTCCTTCTTTTCAACCCTAGTGAATCTGATGATTATGTGCCTTGGGGTTGCTCTTCTTGAGGAGGATCTTTGAAGTGTTCTCTATTTCCTGGGTTTGAATGTTGGCCTGCTTTGCTAGGTTGGGGAAATTTTCCTGGATAATATCCTGAAGAGTGTTTTCCAGCTTGGATTCTTTCTCCCCATCGTCTTCTGGTACACTGATCAAGTGTAGATAGGTCTTTTCACATAATCCTATATTTCTTGGAGGCTTTGTTCATTTCTTTTCACTCTTTTTTCATTTGTCTTGCCTTCTTGCTTAATTGATTGAGTTGATCTTCAATCTCTGATATCCTTTCTTCTGTATGATTGATTTGGCTATTGAAGCTTGTGTATGCTTCTTGAAGTTCTTGTGTTGTGGTTTTCAGCTCCATCAAGTCATTTATGTTCTTCTCTAAGCTGGTTATTCTAGTTAGCATTTCGTCTAACTGGTTTTCAAGGTTTATAATTTCTTTGCATTGGGTTAGAACATGTTCCTTTAGCTCAGAGAAGTTTGTTATTACCTACCTTCTGAAGCCTCCTTCTGTCAATTTGTCAAATTCGTTCTCCATCCTGTTTTTTTCCCTTGATGGTGAGGAGTTGTGTTCCCTTGGTTGGGGCAAGGTGTTCTGGTCTTTGATGGTTGCATCCTTTTTGTGCTGGTTTCTTCCCATCTTCTTGGATTTATCTAGCTTTGATTTCAGATAGCTGCTTGGAAAGGTGGCCTTTCCTATGTCTCCCTGCAGAGGGGCTGCTGGGCTGCCATGGATTCAGTGGAGCTGCTGTGTAGATTTCCTGCATCTTTTTTTTACTCAGGAAGATTAGGTCCACTTCTGCAATGGCAGCTGCCCTTCTCCCCACTGAGCTTGATAGCTCCAGGTCACATGCTAACTGATGGGCTGACTGGAATATTCTCAAGTGAGAGGGCTTCAGCCTGCTGGGCTTTGTGGGGGAGGGATCCTCCCAGCCGTATGGCCTGATTCCCTGCTTTCAGTTCCCTTTCTTTCTGGGGGGCAGGTAGCTCTGTTCCACTGGCTTTCTGTGTCAGCCAGTGCTTCCACCTAGATCTGTGCTGACAACCCTGGCACCACCAGAGTTGTTGCTCAGACCTGTTCAGGCAGCTCGTGAGGACTCTTCAATCTGGCAAAGAGCTACTGTTATGTGGGCTGTGGAGGGCTTGGGTGAAGTGCAGTATCTGAACTGAAGTCCTGGAGGGGGAGAGCCCCTGATATTCTGGTCAGTTGCACACACCTCCTGGGTGGGGCAGTGCCCCACACTACCTCAACTTGCCCTCTTTTGTTTATACCCACTGTCCAACCAGACACACAAAATGAACCTGGTACCTTGTTTGGAACTGTGGAGTCCACTGGGCTTCGGCATCTCTCTTGCTGTGAACTGCATTCTGGAGCTGCCTCTATTTGGCCATCTTGGAAACTCCCCTATTTGTTTCTTTTTATAGTTTTTGAATCGAAGTCTATTTGGAGCTATAAAAATATAATTACCTCTGCTCTCTTTCAGTTTTAATTTGCATGAACTATCTTTTTTCATCCCTTTATTTTCAGTCTATGTGTGTCTTTATTAGTAAAGCAGATCTCTTATAGACACCATATAGTTGAAACTTGTATATATATATTTAAATCCATTCAGCCACTCTGTCTTTTTATTGGAGAATTTCATTCATTTACATTAAAGGTCATTACTGATAGGTAGACACTTTCTACTGTTACATTGTAAGTTGTATTCTGATTATTTTGTAGTTCATTTGTTTCTTTCTTCCTCTCTTTCTGTTTTCTTTTGTGGATTGATAGATTTCTATGGTTGTATGCTTTTATTCTTTCTTTTTTATATCTTTGCAACTACTATTAGTTTTTGCTTTGTGATTGCCATAAGGCTCACATAAAATATCTTATCCTTCTAGGTTACTTTAAGTTGATAACAACTTGCCTTTTTTTTTCTGTTTAGTGCTCTATTATGGGAATGTGAAAGTAAGAGTCAATTAAAATTTAACAAAGAGACATCCACAAAAATTAAATACAAGGATATAAATGCCATAATGATATAGAGATAAAAATATTAACTGTCCACTATATGGCAGTCTTTCAGGAATGTTCTTGACATTTACTATTTTATTAAAACCTTCAATAATTCTGCAAAGTAAATACCCTAACCTTCATATTTTTAAAAAACTGAGCCATGAAAACACTAAGTAAATTGATCCAGGCAAATGGTAATTAAGCTAGCTTCAAGCATAAAATCTACCTAACTCCAAAACCAAAGGTTCCTTCTCCATAACACATTTCTAGAGTAGGGAAGACCAGAGAAAGATAGACAGGGTAAGTGATATTTGAGTTGAATCTTTTTTTTTTTTAGACGGAGTCTCACTCTGTCACCCAGGCTGGAGTATAATGATGAAATCTCAGCTCACTACAACCTCTGCCTCCTAGGTGCAAGTGATTCTCCTGCCTCAGCCTTCCAAGTAGCTGGGATTACAGGTGCCCACCACAATGCCCAGCTAATTTTTATATTTTTAGTAGAGACAGGGTTTCACCATGTTGGCCAGGCTGGTCTTGAACTCCAGATCCCAGGCGATCTGCTCGCTTTGGACTTCCAAAGTGCTGGGTTTTTTAGTTGACTCTTGAAGAAAGGAGTTCTCCATAAAGATAAGAATAACAGAACAGTCTAGGTGAGGGGTAACAACATGGGGAAAGATGCGGAGCTGTGGAAGGGTACAACAGCTGGTGGCTGAACATCACGTCATGATCTTCAATAGGTTGCTTTTTGTGTTCCTTCTATATGTGACTTACTGCTACGATACCATTAATACTCATATACATTGCCCTAAACATTGTGGAAGGTAAAATAAGTGGTCAAGACACAATCCCTGCTCATCATAAACATACAATCTAGTGGAGAAGGCTAACACTATACAAACAGGCTTATTGAAATAATAGAGTTACAAATCAGCCCCAAGAGATCAGGGACTAGGCCTCTAATTAATTGGGGAGCATGATAAAGCCTCATGGAATAGGTGAACTTTAAGTCTGTGTTAAGTATCTGCTAATATCTGCTAGTGTCTCACTAGTACAGAGTGAGCAGAAAAACCAATTGGAATCATCAGTGGAACTCTAATAGAAGGAATTTGTGAAGACTCTAGGGATGTTTAACCTGAAAAAGGTCAGAAGGACAGGACTTCCATCTTTTAACACTTGAAGGAATGTCACAGGGCAAAGGGATTAATCTTGATGTGAGACACAAAATAGTAGAACTCAGACCAATGGAGGAAAACTCCAGAAGGCATATTTTGGTTCAAGAGAATAAAATCTTTGCTGTGTGGAGAGGGACTTAAAACTAGATTGCGAGGGGGAGAGAAGGAGGCCACAAAAGCAGTCATTTAAGATTTAGACCAAGTGTAGAACAGGTTTTCTTTAAATTAATACAGCTCCTTTTGATGATTTCGACTTGCTTTTTGAACCCACACTTTAGAATTACATAAGACCTCTGTTAAAGTAGAGAATGGGGTGGTATCAGTCAGGCTCATTAAGGAAAATGGAATGAAAGAGGTAGCTTAAGAGTAACAAGGAAACTTTTACAAAGGTGCTGGAAAAGCTAAAGAATAAAGGGGATATTATGTTACATATATTTTAACACACACACACACTCACACATGCACATGCACACACACTCACATATCCTGGTTGTTCCCTTTCTTCTACTTTCTAATCCTTTGTTTTCCTGTTTTCCACCAGTGTCTTCTATTGACCAAACCTAAGAAGAAGTCAGTTGTCAATGGAGTCTGGGAACTAATTGCATTGATCAACTTCCTGTAATCAGAGTAGAAGCAGTGTGTTGAATGGATCTTAGAGACAAATGAAAAAGTGTGGGAACGTGAGAGAAGGCTAGCATTATAGACTAGTGGAAAGTCTGAAGAATTGTAGAATACTTGAAAAGGAATGAGGATTTACTATTTGAAAGTGCACACTATATTAGTATGCACATTTTGTTTAGGGGTCTGATGTTGTCCTAAGAAGAAAAGCCAGGACTTTGGATTTGATGTCCAGAGACTCTAGGTGCTGCTTTCTGTAGTATAAAATTGAAGGCATTAAAGATACCATTCAAGTTAGGGCAACTCTTTTTTAGTATCAGAATGAGATTTGCCAGAATGATAAATTTGGAGAATGAAGTGAATTTCTTCCCTAATTAACTAATTGTACATCTAAATTATTGCCAATAAAAAAAAGTTGCAACTCCATTTTAAGAACTGATCAGACTAGCCTGGCCAACATGACGAAACCCTGTCTCTACTAAAAATGCAAAAATTAGCCTGGCATGGTGGCATGTGCCTGTAATCCCAGGTACTTGGGAGGCTGAGTCAGGAGAATCACTTGAACCAGGAGGCAGAAGTTGCAGGAGCTGAGATTGTGTCAACGCACTCTAGCCAGAGTGACAGAGTGAGACTCTGTCTCAAAACAAACAAACAAACAAACAAACAAAAAAGAAATGAGCTGAAAAGTGATTGAAGTTGAACTATAAGAAAAGCTAGCAGAATGTTAATGCCAGCTCTTTGCTAGAATCTCAGAATGTTAGGGTCAGAATATCAACTTGGTATCTTGAGTAGCATTTTTGGACAACCTGTATAATCGCCATCTTTGTCCAGCCTTTCCTTGAACTGTTCTAGAGGTGGTGTCATCCTGAGGCAACCCATACCATTTTCAAACTACTCTGTAAATAACTTGCCTTTAATTGCATAAAGAAACTACATTTTCCTCCCTTCCCCTTTTATGATTCTGATGTCAAAATGTACAGTTGTTTTTGTAATTTCTATCCCTTAACAAGTTGTTGTAACTACAGTTGTTTTTAATAGTTTTGTCTTTTAGCTCTCCTAGTAGGGATAAAATAGTTGCTTTGTACACCAACCTTATAGTGTTGAAGAATTCTGAGAATGAGTATGTATTGCTTATATCATTGAGTTTTTACTTTCCTATGTTTTTGTCATTAGTAAGAGCTTTTATTTCAGCTTAAATAACTCTTTTTATCAACTCCTGTAAAGCAAGTCTAGGGATGAACTCCCGTTTGTCTGGAAAAGTTTTTATTTCTCCCTCATTTCTGAAGGACAATTTTATTGGGTGATGTATTCTTGGTTGGCAGTTTTTTTTTCCTTCATATATCCCCATTCTCCTGATATGCAGGATTTCTGCTCAACAAATTCTGGTTTGTACACCATTTTCTTTAACAACCATGTGAGCACAACTGCCCTAAGTTTGCCCTGGACAATCTTTTAAGTTAATGGTAAAATTGGAAGGTCATTTATTTTCCTTACTTAAGTTATATCTTATACTTTCTACAGCAGGTATAAATAAAAAAAACTCAGTAATTTTAACTTTAGGAAAAAGACTGTGGGAGTAGATCACCCTGGATGCAGGCAATAGGGGGATACATTGTCTCTAAAGAATTTAAAAATAACCAATGAGCTGAAAGTTGGTGTGCTTCTAATTGTTACTATGCACCAGCAATTCTAATGTCAGTGATAAAATTCTTCTCTCTTTCTAAAAAAAAGATTAAAAAAAAGTTTATTTATCTAAGTCTTTAAACCACTGCTGAAGTTACTGTTAAATTTTAATAATATGTATTGAAATTAGCATGTTTTGTTACTTATTCTTGAATATCTATCACAGTCTAAATTGTAATTTTCAGGACTTGCAATTTACTACAAGTTCCTGACATATACATGAACTAAGCTTATGTGTTTTTATTTGTTTTGAATGTAAGTTATTAATGGTTTGGAATTGTTCAGGCTTAATCCTTTTCCACCCCGTCTCCCTTTCTCTTTTTCTACGTATGCAGTAAAATTTACTCTTAGAAATGATTCTGAAATTCATTCAAACTAAAGATAAAATGACAAGTAAAATATTGCAATATTCTCAGGGATATTGATATTTTATCAAGTTAAACCAAAGAAATGAATTTGCTTTTTAGAATTTCAAATGTCATTTTGGTGGGTGAATGGGAAAGAACAGGCCTGTCTTGATGCAACCTTGAAAGTATAATATATTTTACTGCTACCACCTTTCTGTTTACTTTTAAGGACTTTTTTGATTATGTGGTTTTCTCTACCCTTTGTCTATCCTTGGTAGAAATCCTTTTACATTTTATTTTTAAAGGCCATTCTAGTTTGAGTTTTAGTACTACTGGCATAAGCATAGTTCAGGGGAATCTCAGAGTCTCAAGGCCTAAAATAGGGACTGTACCCTGAAATTCTCAGTGAATTAAACGTATTTTTTTATTCAAAAGGAGGTATTTATAGAATGTTATCAAATATGTCTAAAACTTAATATAGAATATTTATGCATACATTTCAGATAAAAGTCACTACATTTTTGTAGATACACTTTTCAAATTGTAGAAATTTTACTAAATCCAAAGATATGGGTCCTGTAGAGAAATGCAAAGAACAAGTCCCTATTAGATATATGCTCTTCATGTTTCATGGATTTCAATATCATAGGAAAGGACTTGCAATGGAACTTGGGACCTATTTGCTTTATAATTTACAAAGAAAAAAGGGAGGACTTTAAGAATATTATGCTTGGGATTGACAAATGATTGTATTAAGTAACTTTTTGATGTCATGGCCTACTAGGTGACTAAGTCATTTTTTGGAATTATGTAAAATGAGCAATAAACAGAAAGATGCTTAAGTTTTTAGATTTAATACAGACAAATGGTACATATTTCTTAAATAGGAACATTGTTTCTTTCTGATTTCAGAGAGTAATCATAAAAGTTCCTTGTGCTAATTTTGAATAACTGGCAAATAATGAGAGACATTTACCAGAAACTGGAAGCTGAGTGACAAAGAAAAGCTTGAGAGCATATATTTCATGGTTATGACATACTCAATAAGTCTATTACATTGCTACCTTTAAATAATGGGAAATATTCATGGTCAATTAATGAATGATGGGTAGTAAGAAGTAAAACAAAAATTGTTCAAAAGAGAATCTCTCATGGTAGTGGAAACAGAATAAAAGAAACCAAAGTCTAGTTTCTGTGGCAGGGCAAAATAATAAAGGTCAAAAATAAGATCAAAAGGACAAGCTATGTAAGACTCTGAGAAACGTGGTAGGAGAAGCAAATTTAACAGGGAAGCTATTTGTATTGTGAACCATAAAAATACTGAAAAGTTTGGTTTGATATATGTAGTGAAATATAAATATGTGAAGCTTATTTAATATGAGTAGAGAAGTAACTATAGGCAGTAAATATCCTCCTTAATTTTAAATTTAAAGAACAAATTTAAAGAAAAATACACAGACCTGTAGTATTCTTTCATGTCAGATGTTATAAAAATATATTCTGAAAATATACTCTCAAATATTAATTACATATTCTAAAATATTAAGAGCCTAAAGTATACAATTCTAAGACTAGGATAATGTATAAAAGAATGTTCTGAAAAATTTAAAGTGTTAGCAGAGAAAGATTTTCATCACAGAAGTATTCATTTTCTTTTTTCTTTTTTTTTTAAGGAAAGAAAAAAAGAGGAGTGAAGGAGAGAAGGAAAGAGGAGGAAAAAGAGGGAGAGAAAATGGAAATGTTGCTTTATTTTAAAAATGGGTACAATAATGGCTGATCATTAAACCTATGAGTAGGTGTGATGTGGTATTGACAAGAATGTATATTTTGTATATTTAAAGTGGAAAGCTCTATAAATATTTGTTAAGTTTACTTGTTCTGGATCTGAGTTCAAGTCCTGGATATCCTTATTAATTTTCTGTCTCGCTGAGTCTAAGTCTCTTTATAGGTCTTATGTATCTGGATGTTAGGATTTAGGATCATTAGCTCTTATTGTTGCATTGATCCTTTTACCACGATATCCTTGTTGCTTTAAAGTCTATTTTATCAGATGTGAGAATTGCAACTCCTATTTTTTATTTATTTATTTATTTTTGCTCTCCATTTGGAGATCTTTCTCCATCCCTTTGTTTTGAGTCTTTGTGTATACTTGCATGTGAAATGGGTCTGGATGTAGCATACCGTTGGGTTTTGGCTGTATCTTTTGATTGGGGGATTTAGTCAATTTTAATTTAGGATTACTGCCATGTGATGTTAACTGGCTGTTTTATCCATTCATTGATGTAAATTCTTCTTTATGTTGATGCTCTTTACTTTTTGGTATATTTTTAGAAAGGCTAATATTGGTTGTTTCTTTCTATGTGTAATGCTTCTTTCAGAAGCTCTTGTAAAGCAGGCCTGGTGGTAATGAAATCTCTGAGTACTTGCTTGTTCATAAAAAATTTTATTTTTCCTTCAGTTGTGAAGCTTAGTTTGGCTGGATATGAAATTCTGGGATGAAAGTTCTGTTCTTTATGGATGTTGAATATTGGCCCCACTCTCTTCTGGCTTGTAGGGTTTCTGCTGAGAGATCTGCTGTAAGTCTGATAGGCTTGCCTTTGTGGGTAACCTGACCTTTCTCTCTGGCTGCCCTTAGTATTTTCTCCTTCATTTCAACCCTGGTGAATCTAACAATTATGTGCCTTGGGGCTGCTCTTCGTGAGGAATATCTTTGTGGTGTTCTCTGTGATACCTGGGGTTGAATATTGTGCTGCTTTGCTAGGTTGGGAAAGTTTTCCTGAATAATATCCTGAAGAATATTTTCCAGCTTGGATTCTTCTCTCTGTCACATTCAGGTACACCTATCTAAAGTATTAGATACCTAGAAGTATTCATTTTAGACCTTAAATGAATATTACATAAGTATATAAACCTGAAAAGCAACCAATTCTTATTGATTTATAAGAATGTTTTATAAATTAAGGACACTAATCTTTTGCATGTTATAGATATTATAATATATTTAAAAATCAAAACATTTGTAATGACTACTTGTGGGTTGAGTACTTTCCTAAGTGTCAGGACTCTGCTTAATAATGAAGCTAAAACAATGAACAAGGATCATATTTATTAATCTTACAAGTTTTATCACTAGCTTCTTTCATATGTACTGTAGTTAGAAAGTCCGTTCCAACCTTAATATTTATAAAATAGTTACCTACTTTTTCTTATATCACCTCAATTTTTACATTTAAATCTTGGACATATTGAGAATTTGCTTTGATATATGGATGATTGAATTTTTAAACAACTTTACTTGTCTAGGTTTAAGTAAAATATTATACTTTTATAAGTAAAATATTTAGACATATTCAGCACTTTCTTTTGGTTATTTCTGAATAGCATATGCTAATATTTTCCCTCCTGAACCTTCTTTTCCATTTTATAGTAATAAATTGGGGTGGGGTGGTTGGGAGAAATAGAAGGTACAAAATTGGAATACATGACTGCAAGCTTAAATGTATGATAGCTGAAAAAGGCCACCTAGAAAATGTACTTCTCAATATAGAACTAGAGTATCTTTAAAAAGCAGATACTCCTGAAAGATTTAGCTAATGTAAATGGTTTTATTATATGTGACACATGAAGACCTAATTGGATTTCATTCTTCATGTTGATTTAATAATTTCATGTGCAAATTTATTATGATGACCTTTAGTGTGATTAAAGATATAAATTAAACTTAAGTGTTTATTATTTAATGAGACCATTTAAACAGTGAATGTAGAGTTCTTTGCTGATTTTAGGGTCATACTATTGAATTGTTGCCTTCCAAAGTGATTTTGCTTTGTGTTTAAAAAGAGAAGTGAAGTGGAGGGGCTCTACAGGGTATATGTCATGCACTTTTCCACATATCCTATAAAATCTCACTGATTTCATTTAATGGTGAGAAGGAAGAAAGCACCAAGTTTGAATAATTAAAAATCTGAGTTTAATTAATGGAAAAAAGGATCATAAGATTTAGTAATATATGATAGACTCTAAACCTTAAATAGGACACTAACCTCTTGAGTTTCAGTTTCTACAAGTATAGGATGGTAATCTTACCAGCTTCCTGGACCCTCAATTCTTTGGTAATTAGATAAGATACTGCATATGATGGTCTTTGCAAACTTAACTTTGTATGCCTATTTTCTCTTGTTATTATTAATTTAAAATAAAGATAGTAACCAAAATGAATGGTCTGTTTGTTGTGGGTCTGCTTTATAGAAAATACATTTCACTTATAATGACTAAGTGTATTAGTTAACTCTAATTCAATTAGAGTTTTTATGAAGTCTGGCTTTCTAAACAAGCTAAAAATTTCTTCTTTAATTCTAATTATTCTAACATGTCTTTGAACTAAGTCATCAACTTTATGAGAAAGTGGTTTTCTATGTGATAACAATAAATATTAGCACATACTATTGCATTAATTATGTGCACAATAATTAACATAAAAATTCATTCCTCTTATTTATGTGTCTGATTATATTTGGTATCTTCATTTCTAGTCATTGCGTTGTTTACTTGTTAAATGGGATAATGAGCAATCTTTAATTTTTCCACTGAATTCCTTTTGCCTAAACTCCTGCTTCTACACATGTGCTACTTAAATAGAATCAGGAAGAGAAATGAAACTCTCAGTCAAAGTTTGAGTACAGATATATCATTTGAAACTGATTTTGCTATATGGTACCTTCGCAATATTAGGCAAGATAGTAATAAGACCTATTGCATTTGGTTGTTGAGGTGACTAAATAATTCATTTAGAATATAATTTGGGAAATAGTGAGGGTTCAATAATTTTATTCTTTATTGTTTTATCTTGATAGAAGTTTAAGAATTTCATAAATTGTTTTGTCTGTAGTCTGCATACTTTTGAATGCATAACAAAGAACGTGTTAATCTCCAGATGAAACTAGTACAAAATTTCGCATCTTCAGGGTACACCTATGTAGGCTAAACTGGTCTTTAATGAATAATGGATCATGGTTGCTCAAGCAAGTAAATAACTATAATTTCTGCTTGTTTATTCAGTTGCAGAAAAGCAGATTTTTTTATTAGTTTATTCCTATTTATCTTAACCACCTCTCTGCTAGTATGCATCTCGATCAGTCAGTAAGAATAGTAATTGCTCATGCATATTTTGTACATGCTGTCCACAATCCACTCCTAGGTGTTCAAAGGAGGCAAAGATGAGGCTGTTCAAGAAGGGGGCAGTATGTGATTCAAAATAAAAAGCTGTCCCTGAGCAACAAATAGTGTACAAATTACTGGGAGAAATGTTACTTATTCTTAAACTGTATCTTGTAATGATTCAGTAATTCAGACAAAGAAAGGTGCTGTACACTGGACTAGTCAGGAATGTACCTTGGAGGAACCTAAATTTTGTCTTCATTGGACTACAGATGCATTGTGTATTCATTTCCTAGGACTATGATTGCAAAATACCACACATTCCGTGAGTTAGAACAATAATTTTTTTTCTACTGCAGTTCAGAAGACTGAAAGTCTGAAATCAAGATGTCAGCAGAGTGGTTCCTTCATGGGATCTCCAAAGGAGAATCGGTTCCATGCCCCTTTCGGGGCTTCTGTGGCTCCTAGCAATCCTAGCATTCCTTGGCTTATGACTATGTCACTCTGATCTCTGCCTCCAACTTCACATGGCTGCCTTCCCTGTGTCTGTGTCCTCTTCTTATAAGCAAACCACTCATGGTGGATTATGGCCCACCCTAATCCAGTGTGCTCCTATCTTAACTTGAGTACATCTGTAAGATTTTATTTCCAAATTGAGGCCACATTCACAGGTATCATATATAAGAACTTGAATATATCATTTTTGGGGAACACAATTTTCAACTCACTAGATGTGGAGAGAAGAGAGGAGAATATCCTAGACCAGAAAGACAGTGCAAGTATAAGCACTACACTTTTTAACTTTCCTTAGTTGTTTCTGTGGTTTACTTGAATTTCACCCCTTTTTAAAAGTTTTTTGTTTTGATTGTTCTTTGGGCTCTGGGGTATATGGGCACATCCTGCATCATGCAGGATTGTTGCATAGGTACATACATGCTGTAGTGGTTTGCTGTCTCCATCCCAACCTCCCACCACCCAGCACCTGCATCAGGCATTTCTCTGGGTGTTATCTCTCCCCATTCTCCCCACTCCCTGCTTTCCCTCCCCTTCTCCCCCTCCACCTTCCCACCTAGCCCAGTGAGTGCTGTTCCCTTCCCTGTGCCCATGTGTTCTCATTGTTCATCACCCACCTATGAGTGAAAACATGGGGTGTTTGGTTTTCTGTTCTTGTGTCAGTTTGCTGAGAATGATGGTTTCTAGATTCATCCATGTCTCTACAAAGGACGTGAACTCGTCGTTTTTTATGGCTACATAGTATTCCATGGTGTATATGTGCCACATTTTCTTTGTCCAGTCTATCATTGATGGGCATTTAGGTTGGTTCTAGGTCTTTGCTTTTGTAAACAGTGCCACAACGAACATATGTATGCATGTGTCCTTATAATAATATGATTTATAATCCTTTCGGTATATACCCAGTAATGGGATTGCTGGGTCAAATGGAATTTCTCTTTCTAGATCCTTGAGGAATTGCCACACTGTCTTCCATAATGGTTGAACTCCCACCAACAGTGTAAAAGTGTTCCTTTTCTTCACATCCTCTCCAGCATCTGTCTCCTGATTTTTAAATGATTGCCATTCTAACTGGTGTGAGGTGGTATCTCAATGTGGTTTTAATTTGCATTACTCCAAAGACCAGTGATGATGAGCATTTTTTCATGTTTGTTGGCCTCATATATGTCTTCTTTTGAAAAGCGTCTGCTCACATCCTTTGACCACTTTTGAATGGGTTTGTTTGTTTGTTTTCTTATAAATCTGCTTCAGTTCTTTGCAGATTTTGGATATTTGCCCTTTGTCAGATGGGTACATTGTAAATTTTTTTTCTGTTGGTTGCCAGTTCACTCTAATGATTGTTTCTTTTGCTGTGCGGAAGCTCTTTAGTTTAACTAGATCCCATTTGTCTATTTCAGCTTTTGTTGCCATTGCTTTTGGTGCTTCAGTCATGAAGTCCTTGCCTGTGCCTAATGGTGTTGCCTAGGTTTTCTTGTAGGTTTTTTTATGGTGTTAGGTCCTATGTTTAAGTTTTTAATCCATCTGGAGTTAATTTTAGTGTAAGGTGTCAGAAAGGGGTCCAGTTTTAGCTTTCTGCTCATGGCTAGCCAGTTTTCCTGACACCATTTATTAAACAGGGAATCCTTTCCCCATTGCTTGTTTTTGTCAGGTTTGTCAAAGATCAGATGGTTGTAGATGTGTGGTGTCGCTTCTGAGGCCTCTATTCTGTTCCATTGGTCTATATTTCTGTTTTTGTACCAGTACCATGCTGCTTTGATTACTGTAGCCTTGTAGTATAGCTTGAAGTCAGGTAGCGTGATGCCTCCAGCTTTGTTCTTTTTGCTTAGGATTGACTTGGCTATGCGGGCTCTCTTTTGTTTCCATATGAAGTATAAAGTGGTTTTTTCCAGTTCTGTGAAGAAGGTCAGTGGTAGCTTGATGGGGATAGCATTGAATCTATAAATTACTTTGGGCAGTATGGCCATTTTCACAATATTGATTCTTCCTAACCATGAGCATGTAATGTTTTTTCATCTGTTTGTATCCTCTCTTATTTCCTTGATCAGTGGATTATAGTTCTTGAAGAGATCTTTTACATCCTTTGTCAGCTGTATTCCTAGGTATTCCATTCTGTTTGTAGCAATTGCAATTGGGAGTTTGCTCATGTTTTGGCTCTCTGTTTGTCTGTTGATGGTGTATAGGAATGCTTGTGATTTCTGCACATTGATTTTGTATCCTGAGAATTTGCCAAAGTTGCTTATCAGCTTGAGGAGGTTTTGGGCTGAGATGATGGGGTCTTATAAATATACAGTCATGTCATCTGCAAATAAGGACAATTTGACTTTTTATTTTCCTAACTGAATTCCTTTATTTTTTTTTACTTGCCTAATTGATCTGGCTAGAACTTCCAATACTGTATTGACTAGGAGTGGTTAGAGAGGGCATTCTTGTTTGGTACCAGTTTTTAAAGGGAATGCTTCTAGTTTTTGCCCGCTTAGTGTGATGTTGCCTGTGGGTTTGTTGTAAATAGCTTTTATTATTTTGAGATGTGCCCCAGTAAACGATACCTAGTTTATTGAGAGTTTTTAGCATAAAGTGCTGTTGAATTTTGTTGAGGGCCTTCTCTGCAGCTATTGAGATAATCATGTGGTTTTGCCTTTGGTTCTGTTTATGTGGTGGATTATGTTTATAGATTTGTGTATGTTGGACCAGCCTTGTATCCCCAGGATGAAGCCTACTTGATTATGATGGATAAACTTTTTGATGTGCTGTTGGATTTGGTTTGCCAGTATTTTACTGAAGATTTTTGCATTAATGTTCATTGTGGATATTCGCCTGTAGTTTTCTTTGTTAGTTGTGTCTCTGCCAGGTTTTGGTATCAGGATGATGTTGATCTCATAGGAAGAGTTAGGGAGGATTCCCTCTTTTTGTATTGTTTGGAATAGTTTCAACAGGAATGGTACCAGCTCCTTTTTGTATGTCTGGTAGAATTTGGCTGTGAACTAGTCTGGATCTGGACTTTTTTTTGGTTGGTAGTCTATTAATTGCTGCCTCAACTTCAGACCTTGTTATTGGTCTATTCAGGATTTCAGTATTTTTCTGGCTTAGTCTTGGGAGTGTGTAAGTGTCCAGGAATTTATCCATTTCTTTCAGATTTACTGGTTTATATGCATAGAGGTATTTGTAGTAATCTCTGATGGTAGTTTCTATTTCTAAGGAATCAGTGGTGATATCCCCTTTATTGTTTTTTATTGCATCTATTTGATTCTTCTCCCTTTTCCTTTTTGTTAGTCTAGCTACGGGTCTATTTGGTTGATCTTTTCAAAAAACCAGCTCCTGGATTTATTGATTTTTTGGAGGGTTTTTTATGTCTCTATCTCCTTCAGTTCTGCTCTGATCTTAGTTATTTCCTGTCTTCTGGAGGCTTTTCAATTTTTTTGATCTTGATCCTCTAGCTCTTTCAATTTTGATGATAGGGTATCGATTTTAGATCTTTCCTTGTTTCTCATATGGGAATTCATTGCTATTAATTTCCCTCTAGAAACTGCTTTAAATGTATCCCAGAGATTCTGGTACATTGTGTCTTCATTCTCATTGGTTTTGAAGAACATTTTAATTTCTGCCTTCATTTCATTGTTTATCCAGTCGACATTCAGGAGCAAGTTGTTCAGTTTCCTTGTGATTGTGCGGTTTTGAGTGCTTTTCTTAATCCTGAGTTCTAATTTGATTGCGCTGTGGTCTAAGAGATGGTTTGTTATGATTTTCATTCTTTTGCATCTGCTGAAGAGTGATTTACTTCCAATTATGTGGTCAAGTATGATATGGTGCTGAGAAAAATGTATATTCTATGGATTTAGGGTGGTGTGTTCTGTAAATGTCTAGTAGGTCCACTTGGTCCAAATCTGTATTCAAGTCCTGGATATCCTTGTTGACTTTCTGTCTTGTTGATCTGTCCAATATTGTTAGAGGAGTGTTAAAGTCTCCCACTGTTACTGTGTGGGTGTCTAAGTCTCTTTGTAGGTGATTAAGGACTTGCTTTATGTATCTAGGTGCTCCTGCATTGGGTGCATATATATTTAGGATAGTTAGTTCTTCTTGTTGCATTGATCATTTTACCATTATGTAATGCCTTTGTCTCTTTTGATCTTTGTTGATTTAATGTCCATTTTTTCCAAGACTAGGATTGCTACCACTGCTTTTTTTTTTGCTCTCCATTTGCTTGGTAAATCTTCCATCCCTTTATTTTAAGTCTATGTGAGTCTTTGCACATGAGATGGGTCTCCTGAATACAGCACACTGATGGGCCTTGACTTTTTATCCAATTTGCCAGTGTGTGTCTTTTGCTTGGAGCATTGAGACCATTTACATTCAACGTTAAAATTGTTATGTTTGAATTTGATCCTGCCATTTTGTTACTAGCTGGTTGTTTTGCCTGTTAGTTGATGCGGTTCTTCATTGTGTCATTGTTCTTTAGCATTTGGTAACTTTTTGCAGTGGCTGGTACTGGTTGTTCCTTTCCATGTTTAGTGCTTCCTTCAGTAGCTACTGTAAGGCAGGTCTTGTAGTGATGAAATCTCTCATCAATTGCTTGCCCGTAAAGAATTTTATTTCTCCTTCTCTTATGAAGCTTAGTTTGGCTAGATATGAAATTCTGGGTTGAAAATTCTTTTCTTTAAGGTTGTTGAATATTGGGCCCCACTTCCTTCTAGGTTGGAAGGTTTCTGCCGAGAGATCTGTTTTGAGTCTGATGGTCTTTCCTTTGTGGGTGACTTGACCTTTCTCTCTGGCTGCCCTTAGGATATTTTCCTACATTTCAACTCTGGTGAATCTGATGATTATGTACCTTGGGATTGCTCTTCATGAGGAGTATCTTTGTGGTGTTTTCTGAATTTCCTGGATTTGAATGTTGGCCTGCCTTATTAGGTTGGGGACGTTCTCTTGGATAATATACTGAAGAGTGTTTTCCAGCTTGGATTCATTCTCCCTGTCACATTCAGGTATGCGGATCAAGTGCAGATTAAGTCTTTTCACATAATCCCACAGTTCTTGGAGGTCTTGTTCATTTCTTTTCACTCTTTTTTCTCTAATCTTGTTTTATCATTTTATTTCATTGATTTGACCTTCAATCTCTGATACTGTTTCTTCTGCTTGATCAGTTTGGCTGTTGAAACTTGTGCATGCCTCGTTAAGTTCTCGTGCTGTGTTTTTCAGCTCCATCAAGTCATTTATGTTCTTCACTAAGCTGGTTAATCTAGTTAACATTTCATCTAACTTTTTTCAATGTTCTTAGTTTGTTTGCATTGGGTTAGAACATGGTCTTTCAAGTCAGAGAAGTTTTTTATTACCCACCTTCTGAAGCCTGCTTCTGTCTATTAGTCACTCATTCTCTTTCTTGTTTTGCTCCCCAAATGGTGAGGAGTTGTGATCCCTGGGAGGAGAAGAGGTGTCCTTTTTGTGCTGGTTTCTTTCCATCTTCATGGATTTACCTCCCTTTGATCTTTGAAGTTGGTGATTTCGGGAGGAATCTCTCATTGGGCATCCTTTCTTTTGAGGTTGGAGCTATATCTTTTTTGGCCTGTAGAGGTGCTGCTGGGCTGCTTTGGATTCAGTCAGGCTGCTGGGTGGGTAGTCTTCCCCTGGAGTTTGTTTGCAGGTGATTTTAGCCCCACCTTCCCAATAGCATCTCTCCTTTCCCAAGCTTGATCTTTCCTGTCGGGGTCAAACTGGTGTTTTCGCTGGGAAGGTCTCTAGTGCACAGGCTTCAATTTGAGTTTTGTGGGGGTGGGGCCTGCCAGGCCTTATGGCCTGTTTCCCTGCTTTCAGCTCTGCCTCTTTCTGTGGAATGGGTAGTTCGCTCTCACTGGCATTAGTCCAAACTTCCACCCAGGTTCGTGCTGACAACTTGTGGCACCAGGTGGGAGCTACAGCAATAACCCATGGTGCCCCTCAGTCCAGCGGGGCTCTTGTGAACCATGGGTTGCAGGAGGGATGATGGAAGTGCAGGATCGGAATCAGAACACCGAGGGGGTAAAGTCCCCGACCTCAGAGCCGGCTGCATTTTCCAGGTGGAGACACGCCCCACCCTGTCTGGGTTCGCTCTCCCTGGGCTGCTATCACCCTGCTTCAGCTTGCCTTCCCCGGGCTATTTACAGTGTCCTACCAGTCCCACCGAAAGCAACCCAGTACCTTGCTTGAAATCGTGAAGTCTTCTAGCCCTCTGCATCTCATTCGCTAGGAGCTGCATTCTGGTGTTGCCTCCTCTTAGCCATCTTGGCGTGCCACCTTTTGAATTTCACCCCTTTTTATGGTGCCTGAGACATTAGCAAATCTGAATGCTTCCTTTAAAAAAATATACTGAAGTTTCATTTCAGATATAAATGTTAGGATTTTGCTATCGCCAGGACTGGAATTAGATAAAATATTATTTTTGAATATGGTAAAATCATCACTAATTCTTATTTAAAAAAAATGTTAAGAGCAAAATCAAAACTATCACATTAATTTGCACAATGACTCGGATGAACATTTTTCATATTTTAGAATAAAATGTTTTATCAAATTTTCTGAGTAGATTTTTCTATTTTTTTCCTCTTTTTCTACTAGCAGAAATTTCTTGGTAAAAGCAAATAAGCTCCTAAACATTAAAGAAAAAAAATCTACTTAGAAAAATTAAAATTAGGAAAGTAGCTAACATTATAAAAACAGCAGAGAATCCAGCAACTATCATATATAGCCAAAATGAAAGTCAAACATATAAACTACTTACATCTAGAACTGGAAAAATCAATAATGAAATGGCTTCATTTTACTAGATGTGTAAGTTATGCTAGGCATTTCTCCTTATTTCTGATAGAAATTGATACTACTGAATTAGAGATTAAATCTCTTTCTCTCCAGATTAGAATTACAGGATAATTTGCACACTTTTTAAATTTGATAATATGAATAATTGGAAGCAGTGAACATGCAAGGAAACAATGGTTGAGCCAATATATTACTTTGTTTAACAGCTTTTCATGTATAATAAATGTTTACTGCAGATAACCATATGTTTCATGAGCTTCTGTGATCTTAGAAATCCATCTTTATTTGAGCAGTTTAAACCTTTCTTAAAACCATTTAAAATATTTAATCAGTACATTTAAGGCCATCTATGAATAATATAATTAAGGAATAAAGTGAGCAGTTAATAAAGGTCAATGAAATAATTAATGATCTAATTTTACTACTGAAGAAATAATACAATTCTTTGTTATAGAATATGTAGCAAATCACCATAAAATATTAAATATCATCAAATAGCTAAAGGAAAAATATACTGGGTCTCTGACATATCAAGTATGCTAATGAGAATATAACAGCCAAAATGAAATATTTAGTTCAAAGAAAAAGATTCAGAGAGAGATATTATTAGACTGGAAAGATAGGGTTTAAAAATGAAATTCTCTTTCTGTTCTAAGCAACAAGCCACATTAATGAAAAATATCTATACTCTAATACATTAGACATTTTACTAGATACAATGGTTTCTCCAGCTTCACTTTATCTTATCCCCATATATTCATATTTACATGGAAAGCACTTTGAAAAACAATCTGCAAAGAATGAGCTTCTTAGGTGACTGTCTCCTTGTGAAAAATGTAATCATCGAGAGCAGAAACAGTTCTATCTACAAATCAGTCATTAGAACTGGAAGGTCTTAAGCCAAGGGCAAACATGTAAAAAAAAATCAACCTTCTAAGTTATAATCACTTCAATTTAATATTATATGTGCACACAGAAAAAATTTGTGGGCATATTTAGGAATAGTGACCTAAATAAACCCTATTCTCTTTCCCACATAAAATCAGGGATTGACTTAGGGCATGAATTTAATGCATATGCATGCTTGGGTTATATCAGAAGATCTCTAATAATGAAAAACTTCAGCAGAGAGTCATCAATCCTTCCCAGTCTTTTAAACATGGGCACAAGTTACCTAAACTTTTATGCTGCTGTTGAATTTTTCAAGTTTCAGACAATAGAAAGGTACCTGAAATAAAGCCTACTTCTAAGTTTTTGTTTTTTTAATCTCAAAGTGTGACTCCCCCAGCTTAACTACTGTGAAAAATTGCTAAAAATAGACACACAATAGCTTAATGATTTAAATCTTAGAATTTAAGTGACAACACTCACTTAAAAAATAGAGACTATATTAGGTGTGTGTGTGTGTGTGTGTGTGTGTGTGTGTGAGAGAGAAGGAAAAGGAGAGAGATTGTGGGAGGGAGAATTGTGATAAAATGTCGGGATACTACATAGAAGCTTGACAAATGCATGTATACCTCTCTTTTTTTCCTTCCTTCACAGCCCACAATGCACTATAGAAGAGTGTCTTGCCAGTTCTTTTACCTTTCAGCTGGGGTCTGATTTTGCTGTTATTTATCCTTTCTAGCCTTACTTATTTCCCAAATCACTCTCCTGTGTCCTTTATCTTCTATTTTCTTGTATTCAAGTTGTCATTTGCCAGTTGTTCTCATGTTTAACATCTAGTCTATAGCCTCTTGAACATGTCAGAGTAAAACAGTAAATATATCTGGCAAATAGCCCTTTGTAACATGCAAACAACAGTAATAAAAAAGATTTCTGGAATATATTTTCTTCTTTAAAAGTTGAACTTTCTAAATTCAGGACATATAAAATATTGCACAAATATGTAATTGTTATTCATATGACATACTTTTTGTACTTTGTATCTAAGAAGGGAATTATTGCCAGTGATTTCATGTGGTGTAGACAAAGTTCTTTGTTTATGATTGTATAAAATGAGACTAGAGTACTCTTATTACTTGCTAGAATTAATATTATTTCTTTTTACTACAACTCAAATCATGACCTGATGTCTTGCTTTATACTGGCCTTTTGGACGATAAATAAAAAGTGAGATAGAAAACAAACGTCAGAGCACTCATCTAAAAGAAAACCTTTCAGTAATTTTACCATAGAACACCTGACATCTCTCTTTCTTTGTTTTCCCATGTCTATACTACAACTGATATCTGGCCGATTGGCAGTCCTCATGACTATCAAAATTATAGTAGATTTTTCAATGTTTACCTTTTTCTGGATCCTCAGATATATATGTATTCTATATATTCATAGATTAAATTGCCTGCTTTACATCTCTCCTTGGATTTTTAGGAATATATCAGATTGATTAGGGGAATACTAAACCCTCTTGATTCCATTCGCTCTTAAATTCATCTACACATTTTCTCCCCATGTCAGTAAATGGCACCACCAGACACCTACTTGCTTAAGTCAAAATTCAAGGAACAAGTGTGGGCAATGAGATCAGGAGAATCCATAGATTCTCTGAAAGACCACCATCTCCTGCCTAGACTATTGTAATACCTTACTAACTGATTTCCTCCTTCCACCTTTGACCCTTTATCATCCACTTCTCACAATAGCCAGGGCAATATTTTTTTTAAAAAAATGTAAATATGACCACATTCTTCTCTGTTTCAAATCCTCCAAGAGCTTTTCATTGCTACTAGAATAAAACCCAAATTTCCTACCCTAGCTTACAGTTTTGAAAAATTATCCGTCTCACTGACCTCAACACACACCATTTTACTCTTTGCCACTAGTCTTTAGTTACGTGGCTTTTCTGTTTCTTTTTCACATGCTAATCCTTGACTTTCCCTAGGGTCCTTGCACTAGCCAAACAGTGCCCCACCTGCAGTGATCATCTCCCTGATCTCTCCATGGCACTGATTCTTTCTTATCATTCAAATGTAGTTTAAATGTCATCTCCTCCAAGAAACCCTTCCCTGAAAACCCAGTTTGAAATAGTTACTTAGTCACTAATTGTTTTAGTCAGCTGGCCACAGCAACACTGTGCAGCAAACAGCTTCAAATTTCAATGGCTTACAACAATAAATTTTTAATTTTTATCTCAGTTTTGTGGAAAAGCTGGGCAGTTCTACATCAGGCTGCAGGGTGGTTCAACTTGGCTCCAGGCTTCAGGTCAGATTCAAGTGTGCTCAACATGTCACATTCTACTGCCCATGGCTACCTGAGGCATGTCTTTCACAGGAGTTCAAGATACCAAACCAAACTGTAAAAACACATTTAAGATCTTTTTTCCTATCACATCTGCTAACATTTCCTTTGTCCAAAGCAAGTCATATGACAAAGTACAGTATTAATGGGGCAGGAGATACATTTCACCCAGATTCACATAATCAGTAAGAATGACAAAAATATTCCCAGAAACACTAAGAAGACTTCTTACGTTTCTTTGGCTAAGATGGTATCACATACTGTACTCATACCTAAGCCAATCTCTGGCAGAAAGCTGTTGGTTGATCAGCTGTTAATTAATATCAGCAAATATAAATTAATACTAGAGGTTTACCGAATAGTAGTAGTAGTAGGTGGAATATAATTTTGCTTAAAGTTGATGAAATTTAGATATATATGTATTATAGAATGAAATTCAAATATATATTTTATTCCATAATGAGAGTTAGCCACTCTCACCCAATTCTTTTATGATACTCCTGAAGTTCTGAGTTACTAGCTAGAAAGCTGGAGTGAGTCAGTCCAGTATGACTATTACAATCCAAATTCTGATTTGCAGGACAGATAAACAAGGTAAACAACCTCTGCTCAGAAGTAATGTTTAACAGTTTATCTCTGTATGAATATGATCACTTTATATTTTGTTAAAAAATGATGATCTCCAACTTTGTCAATTTTTTTAAGCATTAAGGTCTTAGGAGAAAACCTGTCTACTAGTAGACCTCTTATTTTCTAATACTGCCCTTCCGCTAACGACTCGATTGAAACAGATTGCTTTTCTCTAAATTCCACATACTGGTGGAGCTGATTTTCAAGTAGAGCTTATAACTTCACCCATTTCATAGATGATTAGCAAAGGCTATATCTTTTTGGCCTATAGTCCTATTTCCCCAAGTGAATCTTCTATTTCAGGCTTCAGATACCAACTAGAGTGTAGTATTCTTACTCTCTGTGATCTATCCTCTGGCAAGATCTTGCATTATAGTAGCTGTCTATGATTATAATGACTTTATGACTTTTTGATTGGTCATCAAAGATAACAAGGTTACAAATTCAGTCTTTCCTGATTAGCAAATGATTGCGGAGCTTTTCACATGTAGAAAGCCTCATAACATTTATTCATTCATTCCTCTTAAGAATTAATGAGCATTTAGAATGATTATTCACTTTTCATTAACTCATTCTTTGGACATACGTAAAAAGCTAAGACAGGCCAAATTGAGATAATCTATGAAAATACTTTACCCAAAGTACTAATTAGTGGAATGAATATTTAGCAGTGTCCTTGAAATTTACTTATTAAGCTTCAGGGTTCTTGAAGGACATTCATAGATGTAATTTTAGGTACTTCCCTTTCGAAAGGGGATAAATTCAAAATTGAAAAATTATTATTTTTTTTAAGCTAATGTCTGAAATTTAAAATTTTGCTAATTTGCAGAGGTGCTGTATATTTAATGATTTTGTTCCACAGAGAAAATTGGCCTGTGGTCACAGTTTCCATCACAGCTAATCAGAAGGCCCATACTGTTTCCAAATGTACAAACATAGTTTTGCACTAGTACACCAGGCATAATACATTGTTAATAAGCATATATAGTGCCAGTAGATGGCAGGCCTTACAGGTAGAGCCCATTACTTAAAGACAAGCCCATTACTTAAAGACATTACTTAAAGACAAGGCCTTACAGGTAGAGCCCATTACTTAAAGACAAGGGTAGTAAGCATTACAAATTCAATTGCTGGTATGAATTTTTAAAAAATTCTGGACCATGCAATCAGCATTACCCATTTTAAAGCCAGTATACCCACTTAAATGTAATCTATTTAAAGTGAAGCTGGGTTCCAGTTTCATTTCTGCAATATATTATCTGGGTGACCTTGGCAAACTTCTTATCAGTCAAATAGGGTGGGTTCAATTGCTTTTTAAAATACCATAGTCTTATTAAATGATAAAATGAAACAAAAGTGTGCTAAAATCTTTTGAAAACTCAAATGTGATATACAAATTTAAATATATAAAATTTATGATTATTGCAATAAATATGATCTAAGAGTGTCAACAGTCTTCCACATTTGATTTCTATCTTAGCCCCTCAACCCTCCTTTCAGTCATTTTCAGTTCAAAGCAGTTGAATTTCAGTCAACTTGAAATATTACATGTGAGTGTCCATTTCAAAAACCCCTTCCAAGGATTCGGGCAGAGCTCCCACACAGCTGCAGAGTCCTACAGACAAAAGAAAGACTGGTGTCTGGCTTGTCCCCCCTTTCCCTCCGGGCTCTCTGTGCCCACACAGCTGCAGAAGCTGCAGGTGTGTGTGTGCGCGGTAATGTCTGCGCTCGTGAATGACTGCAATTTGGTGGTGGCAATTGAGATCCCCTCATCTGCTGGTCATTATTGTTTCTCTGCCTAACACCAGCTGTCCATTGGCTCCCTTTGTGCCCCTGGCATGGAAAGGCTGGCTTTCTCATGCATTGTATTTGTTGGTTCTTCTGTGGAATCTGCACTGGCTTCTCCTTAAATAGTTCCCCAGTGATTCTTTGCAACTGGAGCCACCTTTTATCCTTTGGTGGAAAGTCTTGGAATGGGAGACTCCCTGCTTCAGTGGGCAGTTGCTATAAATTACCAACAGATACCTTAAGAAGCTCTAGTTGCCTTCAGTGTTTTTTCACTGAAGGTACTTAGGCATACATGTAAGCTAAGCAATGGGATTGCAGATAGCCTTTTAGACTGCCCTAGGCACACACTCTCTCAGCTTTACAGCTGGACTTTCCCCCATATTCTGACAGAATGAGGTTTATATGCAGGCTGGGGGCTCTGCAGCTTAGGAGTGGGGGACAAGACAAACCCACTCCCAAGGGAACAGAGGTAGAAATGGGCAAATGATCACTGATAACTCACAAATTCTTTATGGGAGAAGGGGTAGTGTTTGCTGTAACGTTCTTTTGGAATGTCACTACTCCAAAAACTTTATGGGGAAGGTATTTATCCTGCTTTGCTTTGAATTTGGAAGGGAAATTATGCACTTTGTTTTTGTTCTTGGCTCTGGATTATTTTCAGTGTAGTCCCTATTCTGAGTGAAAATCCTGGGGGTGTGAAAATGTTCTTTACATCTGCAAGTGATACTGAATCCTTAACAGTCTCATGCCTTGTAGCATCAGGTCCATGCCTATGTGAAGGTACTGGTCACTTTGAATTTTTAGCTGTTTTTTACTCACCCATTTCATCTGCTTGACTGGATACTTTTCAAGTGCAGAGGCTGCTCAGAGACTGGTACATAGAAGGTGCACAGTAAAGCTTGTTGCATGAACAAATAAAATTTAATGAATGAATGACAGAAACTCTGGAATTACAAGTGTAGTACCTGTCTTTTAATTGCTAGTGTTCACGAGCCCCTTTCTAGATGGTAAATATACTATCCCTGGTAGAGATTTGCTACCAATTACTTTTTTATCAATGTTGCTTTTATAAGTTCACATCAGCCTACATCCCATTGTCATATACTGTGTACAAGGCACATAAGTATCCAGAAAATGGTTTTCTTTTTGCCTTGTTTCTCCCCAGAAGCCAGTAGGATGAGTGCAGTCTAAAGTAGGTAATGAATTAAACTTCTCTCCTGCCACCTTCTTACATGCATGAATTAATTAGTCTGACTTTTAAATTTTTAACAGCGAAATCTAGAGGTGGTTTCCAGGTGCTAAGATCATCTCATATTTGAAGAGAGAACATTAAAAAATCCCCCCCTCCGGGCTGTCGCAAAGCTGTTTTCTATTAAATAATTTCAGCCATTGACCTTTTAATAAATCTCATTTTTATAATTCCATCTTTTGGAGGAATAATTTATTTTGCCCATCTCCTCTTAATTTTGTGTATACATATCTTTCTTTATGGATTTTAAAATTAACATTAACTTTTTTGTTTTTAAATTTAAGCCTAAGAAAAATCATAGTAAGTTGTTCCTTGACATTTCACAGCAGTGGAGAGTAAACTTTTTTCACAGAATTCGCAATGTGTATGCACCTTTCTAGCTCCGCAGTTCAGTTTATGTCAATAAATTTGTTGGCTCTGTGTGCTTTTCAGCAGATGCAAATGTGTAGCTATTTGCATGGTTCACAATGAAGTCTGATTTGAGAAATTTCTGAATCCATAACCATGTTCTTTATTATGTAAAATTTTCTGTCCTGTTTCTGTTATTCTGGAAAGTATTTGTTATCTTTGCTCTTGGTATATCATAACACACTAGAGTCTTCTAATCTGTGCTTTCAAATCTTGTATTTTTGTTGTTGTTCTTTTTTCATTCAAATCACAACTCTCGGCTAGGTGCACTGGCTCACAGTTATAATCCCAGCACTTTGGGAAGCTGAGGTGGAAGCATTTGCTTTAACCCAGGTGATAGAGGCTACAGTGAACTGTGATTATGCCACTGCAATCCAGCCTGAGCAACAGAGCAAGACCTTGTCTCAAAAAAGAAAACAAATCAAAAAACAACTCGTGTGGGTCAGGTAGAAAACACAATATCTGTAAGGGGCTTACAACTTAGAAAAACAAGGCTGACTGATACTCCTAATTCATTATAAAGAGTGCTGTGGCAGAGAAGCAGAGAAGGTGCAGTTTGGATGGATCTGTGGTTGAGGATTTGCAGCCAAGATGGGTGGAAAGACACAGGAGAGCAGGACAGAGGTAGATACTGGGAAAAGAGCAATCTGGGGAAGGGGCTAAAAATCTGCATTTGTGACAAGTTCCCAGGTGATACTGCTGTTGCTGGTCATAAAACCACACACTAGTGGACAATTAGGAAAATAGATTAGTCAGTTGGGCATGTTGGCTTGCACCTATAAATCCTAGCACTTTCAGAGGCTGAGGCAGGTGGATCACCTGAGGTCAAGAGTTTGAGACCAGCCTGGCTAACATGGTGAAACCTCATCTTTACTAAAAATACAAAAATTATCCGGGTGTGGTGGTGCATGCCTGTGATCCCAACTAGTTTGGAGGCTGAGGCAGGAGAATAGTTTGAACCTGGGAGGTGGAGGTTGCAGTGAGCCAAGATCATACCATTGCACTCCAGCCTGGGAAACAGAGCAAAAACTCCATCTCAAAAAAAAAAAAAAAATAGATTAGTAATACAGAACAAGCAGAGGGATATAATATTTCACCTTAAGTATTTACTGTAGGATGTCCAGAAACTGGAAGACATATATATGGGTAACAAGCAACCAACTCTATTCTGGATTCTTTAAAAATTCAGTACAAAATAGAATACACACATAATTTTTATGGCCTTTATTTATTTATCTTTTTATCACTTTTTCCACCTCTAGATACTCAGTGATCTTTAGTCTGTCTTTATGGTCCAGAAATGTTTCTGTTGATTTTTATCCTAGTGCTCCCCTAGATTGTTTACTCTTTCCTTCATGTTACCCTAGCCATTTAGGTGAACTTGTTTCTACTGTCCTCATCTTGAATGGAGTTAAAACTGAGGGAACTTCCAGGTCCACTGTAGGCCAGTAGGGCATCTACAATGGTGGATACATATTATTATACATTTGTCCAAACCTATGGAATGTATAATACTGAGAAAGAATCCTAATATAAGCTATGGACTTTGGGTAATAATAATGTATCAATGCAGGTTCATCAAATGTAACAAATGTACCACTCTGGTGGGGGAGCTGATAGTTGGAAAGGCGATGTATGTGTGGGACAGGGAGAATATGGAAATCTTTATATCTTCCTTGCAATTTTGCTGTGAGCCCAAAACTAAAAGTAGTTTGAAAAAGTAGTCTTGAAAAAAAAAATTAGAGAGATCCACCAGAAGAGAAAGCAAGAAAGATTAGGTAGGTGAGGTCAGAGAGATTTGTAGCTGAGAAGGACTTGCTCCACCCTTACTGGCTTTGAAGGTTGCCATGAGCCAAGTGTTATGAAATGAATTGTGTGTCTTGCAAATTCATATGCTGTAATTCTAACCTCTAATGTTTCTGTATTTGAAGATAGGGCCTTTAAGGAAGTAACTAAGTTAAATTAGGTCATAAGAATGGGATCCTAATCCAATAGGACTGGTATCCTTATGTGAAAAGGAGGAAACGCTGGAAATCTTTCTCTCCCTTTCTCTGGGCAGGCACAGAGAAGAGGCCTTGTGAAGACACAGAAAGTGGCTGTCTATAAGCCAAGAGTTGAGCTCTCACCATACACCGGCCTTGATGGCACCTTACCCTTGAACTTATGGCCTCTAGAATTTTGAGAAAATGAATCATTGTTGTTCCAGCCACTCAGTTTTTGGTATTCTCTTATACACCAGAGAATGTGGGAGGCCTCTAGAAACTTACAGTGACCCCCTGCTGACAGCCAGAGAGGAAATGGGGATTGCTTGGACCAAAATTCTGCCAATAACTGGAATGAGTTTGTAAGTAGATACATGCCAGAGATTCCAGAAAAGATCTCAGGTCTGCTGATGCCTTGACTTTTGCCTTGTGAGGTTTTAAGTAGAGACCCAGTTAAGCCATATTGTACCCACCACCTAATCCACAGAAACAATGAGATACTAAATGGGTATTGCTTTAAGACCCTAAGTTTGTGATCATTTGCTTTGGTAGCAATAGAAAACTAATATGGAGGAGATTATATTTATTCTATAAAAACCATATAGATAGATCAAAATATATGTTGTTAGTATGCAAAGAGAGGTTGGCTTACCTTTTAATCAGCTCTTAAAAGGTAAAATAAAGGTCTAGTAAACTGTTTTCCAGAGTGTGCTCCAAGGAGAAAGAATGTATGGTAATAATATGCATTTTTCAAATAAAGGCTCTGCTAAATTCGGGGGATGGAGGGTTGGGGAGGCAGGGAAATATCTATGAATTTTCTTCTAACGCAGTAGTTTTATTTTCTCTGTTTATTTGAACATAGAATCTTTTTAAAATAAAATGATTTGAACATACCTCCTGAAACCTGTTAAAAACACATAGAACTTTTGGTCCAGGAACCACTGATAATGTGACTTTTTCATATATATAGGGAATAGTTCCAAGTCATTTCCCTGTGCTCAAGTCCTGGAATGTCTATTTTAAGTGAGAATATTTTTTCTAGCAAATTTAATAGAATATAACCCATTATTTCCCCCATACTATATACCTAGATATTGCAAATATCTACAGGCCAGGCAGATAATGTAAATGAATAAAGTGGGTAAATGAATAAGAAGCCACATGTCTCATGCATATATGAGAATCTTTATAGAATAGCTATCTCTAGATGTGGCCATGTTTGAAGATCTTTAACTTTATTAGGTGTATTAATCAGGGTTCTCTAGAGGGACAAACATATATATATAAAGGGGAGCTTGTTAAATATTAACTTACGCAATCACAAGGTCCCACAACAGGCTGTCTGCAGGCTAAGGAGCAAGGAGAACCAGTTGGACTTCCAAAACTGAAGAACTTGGAGACTGATATTTGAGGGCAGGAAGCATCCAGCATGGGAGCAAGATGTAGACTGGGAGGCTAAGCCAGTCTCTCCTTACATTACGCCCACCAGATTAAGGGTGGATCTGCCTTCTCCAGCCCACTGACTCAAATGTTAACCTCTTTTGGCAACACCCTCACAGACACCCAGTACAATACTTTGTATCCCTCAATCAAATTGACGGTATTAACCATCACATTAGGTATGGCCAAATTGCTTTCCAAAGTACTTCTAGCAGTTATCATTTTCACTAGCACTACTAAAAAATTTTATACATTTCATTTCTTTAAATTAAGAAGAAATAACTGACATGAAGCAGATATGGCAAAACATGTTAAACTGGGTGGTTGATGTGTGTATTTTGTTATTTTATGCTCCTTGCTTCTTTGTATGTTTGAAATATTTCATAATTATAAAAAATTAAAAACAATAAAAGAAGGGCTAAATAAAGAGTATGAAGAACACAGAGTGTGACAAGCTGTCTAAGGCAGGTAGGCTCTGCTTAGCTCTAGCTAAGCATTGTTGAGTAAAATGGCATTCTGAGTACTGGTGAATTTTCAAGAAAAGACTGAAATCCATATTTTTAATGTAAAATTTTCTGATATGTAAAGCAGATATGAACCAAATGAAACATGTTTGTGTTTGTGATTTGACTGCTCTTTTACTTTTCCTACTTTATTTTTGACTATTTTATTTCTGTCCCCTTTATTCAGGCAAAATTGAAATTGTTATTTAGTAGAGGAATATAACAGAAATTTCGGGCAAAGGTTCTAGAAGTGAACTGACTGAGGTAGAAAATAGACTTCATCATTACTCTCTTCATGATCTTGGACAAGTTATTTTATCTTATGATTCTTATTTTCTTTACTGTAAAATGGAGATATTCATATTATTCATATCATAGGTTTAAGATAAAATGGGACTATATATACATGCAAGTTCCAAGAACAATGTCTGGCAAACAATAGGCATTGAATAAATGTTAGCTCCTATTATTATCATCTGTAATATCAGGATAATAGCATCATTACTATAAGGGTAGAATTAGATGATATTCATAAAGTGCTAAATGAAGTGTCATGCACAAACTGTAGTTATAATTCTTATTCCTTAAGCTTTCCCATCTACCTGTACTTGAGCTAGTCCCTCTAATTTAAGGTCTTTTTTAAGTTGCTGCATGTTCACATTCTACCCATTTTCAAATGTCATTTCAAATACCACCTCCTCTAGAGAGTGGTCATTCATTTGTTCAAAAAATATTTATTGAGAGGCCTCTTCTGAACCCATGTCATTTTATCTTTTCCTTTTACACTTGTAATATAAAAGTGTCAGTTTTCAGGAGGTAGAATATATTTTTTATTCAGCTTTATATCTCCCACTCTGGCTAACACAGGACAAGACACATAGTAGGCAGTAATTTTTTTTAATCTGGAATGGAAATAAACTTTATAGAGATTCTCATCTTCTAACTAGGGGATTCAATTACAGTGGCAGATATGCTTTCAGCAAAAGACACACTAATTTAAAGTCTTCAAAAGATTTATGCTCATCAGGAAATGGTGCTTCTCATTCTTTTTGCTGCCTTTCCACAAAGATGATTGACATGTCCAAGCAACCTGGATCATTGGGAGGCTGGGACTTTGTCTCATCAGAATTGACGGTATAACTCACTATAAACGTCTTACTCAAGAAACCAGAGAGCTGCCATTTTAAAAAATGGCTTCCAAACAGCGATAGATTAATGTGCTTAAAACTTCTTAAATTATTTAAATTGTCTGCTAAATCCTTGACAAGGTATAGTAGAATTTATCCTATTGAGTAGAAAAGTTCTTGGTCCCAGGAAAGTGACATTGATGCACCTCTGCTTCAAATTAGTTATGTGAACTTGAACAAATCATTTTACTTCTCTAGCTATAATTTCTCATGTGTGTGAAGGGATAATTCACTAACTTGGGACTGTTCATAGATTTCCTCAGGCTTTTCTACTGCTTCTCAAAAGGCGGTGCATATGTGTGTGTGTGTTGTTTTGTTTTTCCATTTGGAAAAAGGCTAAAGGCAAAGTGAAGGAAGAGTAAGGAAAGTCAGGTCTCCCTCTGGTGGGCAAAACATTGTATCAGGGATATTTTGGAGGGAAGGCCATAGGTACTGGGGTAGCTGTCGGGTGTAAGGAAGGAGACAGAAAAGCAAGCGCTTCCATAAATAAGGCTGGGCCATATGTTCAAGGTAGAGCCAGATGTTAATGCCATGTCTTCTTCTTGCCTTGGAGTTTTGGGAGAGGTCAAAGACTGAGAATACTATTTCAGATTCTTATATTCTAAAGTGATATGTTTGGCACTTGCAAAGTGTCTCCTAGGTGGGACCTGCAGAGGTGGGTTTCCAAAATGGATTTTCTTAAAAATTTATTACCTAGATCACATCCATATAAGGGTGAAGCTGAAGAGGCTAAGAAAGGATTTGTTGGAGAAAGTTATCAGTATGTTGAATTATTCTCCTTTATCAACCACACCCCCAACGGAGTTAATGGATAGGAGGACATTTTCCTTTCACTTTAAACCAGGTGCAAAGTTTACCTGTGTCTTTTAGACGTGAGGATATCCAAGGCTGATATTTGACTCATGCCAGAAAGATCTCTGGGCCAGAAGCTGAAGCTGGCCCTGCGGCCTTCTGCTCCACAGACGAATGAGAACTGCAATGGAAGCAAGTGGTATTTACTTGCTTGTGTGTGCTTGGGGACAAATGTGGAACCCCTGGATTGATGATAGTCAGAGACTATTTGAAAGCTATCCTGTCCAAGAAGACCATTGCACAATGTGACCAGAAATGTTCACATTTTGACTGGAGATGGTTATTCTTTTTGAATGACCTAGGGGCTACCAGGAAGAGAATGGATAGCACCATATGTGCCATTTTTCCTGCATGAGAAAAAAGGATTAGCTTTGGACACCTGCCACATTCACAGGGCCCCAATCGCAGAATCTGACTAGGGCAGTAATTTGGGACAGCTTCAGCCTGGCTACCTGTTTCTGTCAACTCTCTGACCCTGGAGAGAGCAGCATATAGGAGAGCAGCCTTCCCTCCTGGCTTCCTTTCTCTTTTTTTCAGGCTTCCAAACGTGGGTCAGAGGTGATTTGATGGGGTAGAGAAGTTCTAAATTGAATCTTGATTTTTACACTGGCCTGCATAGACTTACTTGATTTTTATGCTGGGCCTCATTTTAAAAAAATGCCAGAAGAAAGTTTCTTTTTATTTAATATGTTAGGGTGACTGGAAAAGCCATGGGACCTCCCTGGATTCTACACAGAAGGGCAAAAGAATGAGTTCATGAAGCTGGTTTAACGGATAGAAGCAAGAAGAATATCGTTTCTTTTGTCCTCAAATGAGAACAGCTTATTCAGTGAACAAGTTACAATGGTTTATGAAAAATATATGTAAAAGTGGAATTTAAAAAATCACTTTTGACTGTTAACTGAGCTTTTAAAATAAGCCACTCTTCTAAGACTGATTTACATGGGAGTCTGGATTTATTATAATTATGTATATAAAATAAGGGAATTGGATTAGATGATCTTTCATTTCCCTTCTGAAACTGGATTTCCATGAATCTATGGTTTTTAAAACTAATATGATGGTTTGAAGTGAATTTAAAAAAGACACTGCTAAAGTCTTAACACACTAGTTTTGAATTTATATTCAAAACTTCAGACAGTGTTTCAATATATATTACAGTTGAATTTATGGTGGGAATTAGCTTACAAAATTATCATGTAGGGCAAATATCTAGCACACCAAGAATTATCCCTGAAACTCACTTAAGCTGTTCAAACAGTATATCCAGTAGTTTTTTTAGGAACAAAGAATACATTTTCCTGGACATTCCATCACTCCTTTATCCCCTTGGCAACTTCTATGTGACCCTCAAGCGCCAAGTCATCTTCTCTGGAAGGTCTTGTGCAGCTTCTACTTTGTATTTGGGATATAGCTATGTGCTGCCTGAATACTCTGATCTCCCCTATATTGGTGGTTAACATGCTTTATTGTAAGCATCTGTGTATTAGAATGGGATGTTTAACAACAGAAGAAGAATAGCCTAAAGCACTGCACAGAGCCATGTAAAAGCTTTCTTTGATTTGAAGGATGACTTACTTTTAAGAATGGTCCGCAACACTCCTGGAAACAGAATGTAGCCCAGACTTGGTAGTGCATAGTCTGACTTTGGATAATAGCCATTTAAGGAAATTTGATTTAGGTCATGAAAAGGAGACCAATTTGCTACCTTCAACTTGTAAAAAATGCAATATTGGCAAAGCACAATAAAGCATAGCACAGTAAAATGAGGTACGTCTATACTGTTTTAGAGGAAATTACAAACAAGATCCAAATGTCATAATGTCATTTACTTAAACACATGGACATTTGAATTTTGAATCTTGGGATAATTTAACTCAAACTACCTGAGGCCAAATCATTAAAACAAACAAATAAGCTTGATTTTTATAGATGGAAGATAATTTGAATAAAAATTCAAATTGGCCGCACATGGATACCATAACTTCAAATAAACATTCCCGATTTTTAAAAAAAATGTAAAATAATACATATCTACCCAGCAGATTTCTCCTGGATCCTGAGAGAAAGAACAAGAAAACAAAAACAAAAAAGAGAAACCCTCCATGAAACTTGTTCATGGGAGATATCTTACCTGACTATTCAGCTAGCATGTATGGCATGCTTCAGAACAACAATGAAAATTACATTTTTTCCTCATAATGGGTTTATTATTATAAAGTCTGTTTTATATTGATGGCATCAGAAAAATTACAAATTTTGGGACAACACTTGCCCTCTGTAGTGAGGAGATCAAGATGATGCTCTTCAATTTCTAAAAAGTATTTTAACTCCTCTTGGTCAATTATTTTTTCCCAAACCAAATTGACATACTTGCTGAGTGAATAGATGACAAATTTAATCTCCTTCCTATTTTGATGAGATGGGCTATATTTCTTAGGGGGTATTTTCTTTTGGACCTAGAGCCAGCAACTCTTCTACTATATATTTTTTTTGGCCCTTCTCTGCTCCTTCTATAATTCCAAGGCTCTCAAAGCCTTCATTCTCTTGTTTGCCCTCCTAGAGGGCCATTGTAAGGCTTAAGATATCCCAAGCTTTCAAGGGATTCTCCCTATAAATAGGAGATGCCCTATCTCCCTATAGATAGACAGGATGCCCACTTAAATTTGAACTTCAGATGAACAAAGAATACTATTTTAGTTTAAGTATGTCTCAAATCTTGCATGAGACATATGTATATGACACCCTTTCATTTTTCAAATCCGAAATTCAAATTTAACTGGGTATTCTCTATTCTTATTTGCTAAATCTGCCAAGTTTCCCCTTCCCTCTAACCAGAACACCCCAAAAGCATCTATTCAACTCACCTGACCAATAATATATGGGATGCATATACTACTTCCAGCTCTTCTAGTTTTAGAGTCTCATCACAAATCCTACATCAGTTCCCTGTTGATATCTGTCCATCTGTGTGGGAGCAGGAGAGAGGGACTACTTCCTTTCCATCTTCTCCTGGTCAAACTGGTTAAATTTTAGCAAGGTTTACCACTCCTTGGCCTGTTTTAGATTTCTCTCATAGGCATTTTATCCTTTTTTTTTGCTGTTCTCCATTGTGTATCCTAGAAGTTATTGGCATAAACAGGAACCGTCTTTGGGAAGAAGGCGGAGAGTCAGTCATGGAGTAGGATTCTGGGCCTGAAGAGAAGCTGGATACGAATGGTGAGTGTAGACGTTATGGAAACAAGACCAATATTTCTTTCTAAAACTCTGGCTGATGATATCACTTTAGAATTAGCCCCAAACTCTATGAACTTTAGACTTAAAAAATCCATCCTTTGAATAGGTATAAGTCTCAACCTCTCTTTATCAAGTTACATTAAAATCAATAAATTAACTGTAAATGACTTTATTTTGGAGTGGGGAAAGGCTTATTTACCATTGGCATTAAAAGAAGTGATAAAAATTAAGTGGCATAAAAAGCAGATAATCCGTGAAAGAATATTGGTTAATTTGAACCTATGTTACTCATAGTAAAAACAAAAAACTAGTATTTGTATGGTCAAGAAGTATTTTCAGTGCCTATAAGTCGTGGTTTCTTCCTCAGATTTGGGGGAAATAAATTTGGAGAGTTTGGTAATACCCAGCCTTATATAAACAACTATAATAAACACTAATACAACACAAAACCTTTTAAGAATATTAAAGGAACAGGAAGAACTTGTTCTTAATAGAGTCTCAAGAGAATTACATTTCAATCCATAGAAGCAGTCTTTCCTTTTATTTTTCAATATATTCAAGGGAAAGATTTCCATAAAAAATTCCAGTGGGACTACATGATAGCACCATTTTGATGTCATTATGATCTGACATTATCTGGGGAAGTAATTTAAAGTATTTCATTAGATAAATGCCTTGATGAGATTGCAAATAGTTTGAAAGAGTGGTGCATTACATTAAAAAAAAAATCAGTGCAAGAAAATTGATGTAGAATCACCAGATAATTCAAGTTACCTTCACTTAGAAAAACAAGTGCTGCTATCAAAAAATGCTATATAGCTCCGACTTCACAATTTAACTTGTAATAATTGGAATTGCATTATTTAGAAGGATGTAGTATATTTACTTCGTACTCATCATCCAAATCTTCAATGTTAAAGTCAAACAGAAAATTGGAATAATCGTCAAGGGATATTTAGAAAACCCCCCTGCATTTATTAGTTATCTATTCAGGTAAAATGAACGAACAAAAGTCAGTCATCACTAGAAAGTTTAAGAGAAGTGCTGTTTGTTCTTTGCAGAAGTTCCATAAAAGTGAATAGCTCAATCAGATGCTTGATAATGTTCAGATATACACCTGAACCTCAGGGCCTTAGGGCCTTATCTAAAGTACCTGCATCTTTTTTTTTTTTTTTAACCATTTGTCAAGTACTAGAAATTGAACTTGAGTCAACTGAGGGGATACAGTCATAAATCATTTTTAAAAGTAATTGGATTTAACACTCTTAGAACAAGTAGAGTACACTGTTTTATTGTCACTGGTTCTAGTTTGAAGTTTCAAGCAGTGATTTCAAATTATGTATGCTAAGAATGTCCTGGTGCTTGCAGACTTCCCCAGGAGATTTTGACTTAGTATATCTGGGTTAGGGTTTTCAAATTTTAACAAATACTCTAGATAATTTTGATGATTGTGATCCAGAGAACATACTTTGAGAAATACTGACTTAAGTTTTTCAGCTATTTGTTACATGTACCATCCTTCCAGGATCCTCTTTATGTCCCAAGCAGCATTAAACAAACATAATGTGGGTGCAGGATGTGGGGTCAGAACACATCTCACATTCCATTCCAATCGGTCCTATTCCATTCAATTCCATTAACTTCAACAAATATGCATTCAGCGATGGAGCAGGGGGAGGAGATGCCCAAGGAGAAGGACTATAGACATGAATTTAAAAAATGCACTTTGCCATAAGGGATTTTTCAAACCTTTCAATGTCTGTATAGTAATGTAAAATAAAGAAAGGGATTTTATTTTGTTCTCTACAATGTTCCAGGCACTTAGACCAATGCTTTTCATTTCATATGTGTTCAGTAAATATTCACTGACTGCTTAATGAATGAATTACAAAGCAAAGCAAAAATCAATGATGCAAATATGTAAGCAACAGTGTGGAGATAGGTGGATAAGGGAAGGAAGATAGTTGTGGGAGGTATTAATGTTTCTGAAATAGTTTTGTTCCTAGAATTAGCTTTCCTCCAAATACCCTTCCGTTGTGCCTCTCACATTATTCATGGACTATGGTAATCTTACCAGCTCATAGAAGTTTAGCGAGAATTTTCCAATCCAGTGGTCCAAAATGGGCTTTGAGGAAGAATGGGTTGGCAGTGACAAGTTGCATAGCAAAACATCCTAAAATCTTCCTTGTGTTGAACTGGAAGAGAAAATTCAACCTGACTGATTCGAGGAGATGGTAGATGATTACTGAGAACATAATGAGAGGAGTGCCTTCACACAAGGGGAAAAACGCAATTCAAAGCTATGAGTTCCAGGATCGCCTTCTTTACCGAATACTATCCTTTCTTTAGAGCTAACCCTATACAAAATTGTTGCTTAGGGGGCTTCTCTACTCATCTCCTTACATGGTGTACTCAAGCTACTTAGGCCTATCTCATTATGCTGCTTTCTCTTTTTGGAGGGTAACTACCAAATTTCACAATTCTTTTTTGTTCTTCTACATCTCATTCTGCTGAAGAAATCTTTTTTTTATTTTTTTGAGACAGGATCTCACTCTGCTGTCCAGACTGGAGTGCAGTGACGTGATCTCGATTCACTGCAACCTCCACCTCCTGGGTTCAAGCAATTCTCCTGCTTCAGTGTCCTGAGTAGCTGGGATTAACAGGCATGAGCCACTATTGTCCTGCTAAATTTTTTTTTTTCTATTTTTAGTAGAGATGGGGGTTCAGCATGTTGGCCAGGCTGGTCTCAAACTCCTGACCTCAAATGGTTCACCCATCTCGGTCTTCCAAAGTTCTGGGATTACAAGAGTGAGCCACCTTGCCCGACCTGAAGCAATCTTTTATCTAGGACTAATAATTTAATTATGTTAAAGTTTTAGTGAGTTATTATATTAGGTATTTAGGGAATGTAAAATGTTTATATTTTAATAGGTTTTAATAGGCTTCTTCTATTCATTGAAATGATTCTAACAGAAATATCTGATACTATGGTAGAATAAAAGAGTACTTAAAAAATTTCTTATTGATGCAAAGTATTTTACATATTATGGAAGTACATGGGAGTGTTTGTTGTGTCATAGGGTGTGTAATTATCAGGTCAGTTGTTCTGGGTATCCATTACCATGAGCGTTTATCATTTCCATGTGTTGATAACATTTCAAGTCCTCTCTTCTAGCTACTGGGAAAAATATAATACATCATTGCTAACTATAGTCACCCTACTCTGCTGTGGAATGTAAGGGCTTATATGTTCTATCTAAATGTATGTTTGCATCTACAGCCAACCTCTCTTTATTTCTCCACCCCAGACACTCTTTCAGAATACTGGTATCTGTCATTCTATTCTCTATCTTCATGAAATCAGTTTTTAAAGCTCCCACATTTAAGTGAAAACATGTGGCATCTGTCTTTCTGTATCTGGCTAATTTCACTTTAAATAATGACCTCCAGTTCTATTCATGTTGCTGCAAATGACAAAAGTTCATTCTTTTCTATGGCCAAATACTATCCCATTGTGTATATATGCCATATTTACTTTGTTCATTTGTCCATCAGTGGGCACTTAGGTTATTTCCATATTTTTGCTATTGTGAATAGTGCTGTGATAAACACATGGATGCAAGTATCTCTTTGATGTACAGATTTCTTTTCATTTGGATAAATACTGAATAATGGGATTGTTAGATTGTGTAATAGTTCCATTTTTAATTTTTTGAGGAATCTCCCTACAGGTTTCCATAGTGATTGTACCAATTTACATTTTCACCAATAGCATCTAAGATGTCCCCTTTCTCTGCATTCATGCCAGCATCTGTTATTTTTGGACTTTCTACTAATAGGTAGTCTAACTAGGGCAAGATGATATCTCATTGTGATTTTGATTTGCATTTCTCTGATTATAATGTTGAACATTTTTTCCACATATCTGTTGGCCACTTTTCTTCTTTTGAGAAATGCCTATTTAAGTCTTTAGTCCATTTTAAATGGATTATTTTTTTTTATTGTTGAGATCCTTGTATATTTTGAATATGGCCCCTTGTTAGATGAATAGTTTGCAAATATTTTCTCCCATTCAACAGGTTGTCTCTTTATTCTGTTGATGAACAATTTTTTTTTTGTGGCATAGAAGCTTTTTAGTTTAACATAGTCCCATTGGTCTATTTTTAAAAATAGTTATTCGTACTTTTGAGTTCTTAGCCACAAAATCTTTGCCTAGACTGAGGTCTTGAAGTATTTTCTCTGTTTTTTTTTTCTCTACTAGTTTTATAGTTCTGCATCTTATGTTTAAGTCTATAATCCATCTTGAGTTGATTCTTGTAGATGGTGAGAGATAGGGGTCCAGTGTTCTTCTTTGGCATATAGATATCCAATTTTTCCCAGCATCATTTATTGAACAGGGTGTCCTTTCCTGAATATATATTCTTAGGACTGTTGTCAAAACAGTTACTATAGCTCTGTAAAATATATCCCAGTAGCTAGAAGAGAGGACTTGAAATGTTACTAACACATGGAAATGATAAATGCTCATGGTGATGGATACCCAGAACAACTGACCTGATAATTACACACCCTATGACACAAAAAACACTCCCATATACCCTCCATAATATGTAAAATATTTTGCATCAATAATAAATTTTTAAAAAAATTTGAGTACTCTTTTATTCTTAAGTACTTGTGGTGTTTTAGTCATGAAGTCTATGCCCATGCCTATGTCCTGAATGGCATTGCCTAGGTTTTCTTCTTGGGTTTTTATGGATTTAGGTCTTGCATTTAAGTGTTTAACACATCTTGAGTTAATTTTTGTATAAGGTATACATGTGTCAGTTTTTATACCAATACCATGCCTTTTGGTTACTATAGCTTTGTAAAATATTTTGTGTGTGATGCCTTCTGCTTTGCTCTTAATGATCAGGATTGCTTTGGTTGTTCTGGCTATTTTTTGGTTCCACACAAGTTTTAGGATTATTTTTCTAATTCTGTGAAAAATGACATTGGTATTTTAATAAGATTTTTATTAAATCTGTAGATTGCTCTGGGCAGTATGGTTATTTTAATTGTTAGTAACTCTTCTGATAAATGAGTGTGGATATCTTTCCATATGTTTGTAACACCCACAATTTTTTTTATCAGTATTTTGTAGTTTTCCTTGTAGACATCTTTCACCTCTTAAGTTAAATTTATTTCTAGGTATTTAATTTTGTTGGTAGCTATTGTAAGAGAGATTACTTTCTTGATTTCTTTTTAAGCTAGCTCATTATTGGTGTATAGAAACACTATTGATTTTCTCTCCTGCAACTTTACTGAATTTATATATGAGATCTAACAGTATTTTGATGGAGTTTTTTAGCCTTTTCTCGAGATATAAGATCATATTATCAGCAGAGAGGGACAATTTGACTTCCTTTTTTCCAATTTGGATGCCTTTTATTCTTTCTCTCTTTTTAAATTATACTTTAAGTTCTGGGATACATGTGCATAGTGTCCAGGTTTGTTAAATAGGTATACACATGCCATGGTGGTTTGCATTACCCATCAACCAGTCATCTACATTAGGTAGTTCTCCTAATGCTATCCCTGCCCTAGTACCCCAACTCTCCACAGGCCCCAGTGTGTGATGTTCCCTTCCCTGTGTTCATGTGTTCTTATTGTTCAACTCCCACTTATGAGTGAGAACTTGAGGTGTTTGGTTTTCTCTTCCTGTGTTAGTTAGCTGAGAATGATGGTTTCCAGCTTCATCCATGTCCCAGCAAAGGACATGAACTCATCCTTTTTATGGCTGCATAGTATTCCATGTTGTATATGTGCCACGTTTTCATTATCCAGTCTATCATTGATGGACATTTGGATTGGTTCCAATTCTTTGCTATCGGAATAGTGGTGCAATAAACATGTGTACATGAGTCTTTATAGTAGAATGATTTATAATCCTTTGGTAATGGGATTGCTGGGTTAAATGGTATTTCTGGTTCTAGATCCTTGAGGAACCAACACAGTGAACTAATTTACAATTCTACCAACAGTGTAAAAGCATTTCTATTTCTCCACATCCTCACCAGCATCCTGACTTTTTGATGATCTTTATTCTAATTGGTGTGATATGGTATCTCATTGTGGTTTTGATGTGCATTTCTCTAATGACCAGTGATGATGAGATTTTTTTCATTTTTGTTGGCTGCATAAATGTCTTATTTTGAAACGTGTGTGTTCATATCCTTCACCCACTTTTTGATGGAGTTGTTTGTTTTCTTCTTGTAAATTTGTTTAACTTCTTTGTAGATACTGGATATTAGCCCTTTGTCAGATGGATAGATTGCAAAATTTTTCTCCCATTCTATAGGTGGCCTGTTCACTCTGATGATAGTTTCTTTTGCTGTGCAGAAGCTCTTTAGTTTAATTTGATCCCATTTGTCAATTTTGGCTTTTCTTGCCATTACTTGTGATATTGTAGTCCTGAAGTCTATGCCCATGCCTCTGTCCTGAATGGCATTGCCTAGGTTTTCTTCTTAAGTTTTTATGGTTTTAGGTCTTTCATTTAAGTCTTTAATTCATCTTGAGTTAATTTTTGTATAAGGTATAAGGAAGGGGTCCAGTTTCAGTTTTCTGCTTTTGGCTAGCCAGTTTTCCCAACACTATTTCTTAAATAGGGAATCCTTTCCCCATTGCTTGTTTTAGTCAGTTTTTCAAATATCAGATGTTTGTAGGTGTATGGTATTATTCTGAGGCCTCTGTTCTGTTCCATTGGTGTATATCTCTGTTTTGGTACCAGTACCATGCTGTTTTTTTGTTACTGTAGCCTTATAGTATAGTTTGAAGTCAGGTAGCATGATGCCTCCAGCTTTTTCCTTTTGCCTAGGATTGTCTTGGCTATATGGGCTCTTTTTTGGTTCCATGTGAAATTTAAAGTAGTGTTTTCTACTTCTGTGAATAAAGGCAACGGTAGCTTGGTGGGGATAGCATTGAATCTATAAATTATTTTGGGCTGTATGGTCATTTTAACAATATTGATTTTTCCTTTCCATGAGCATGGAATGTTTTCCCATTTGTTTATGTCCTCTTTTATTTTCTTGTGCAGTGGCTTGTAATTCTTCTTGAAGAGGTCCTTCACATCCCTTGTAAGTTGATTTCTAGGTATTTTATTCTCTTTGTAGCAATTGTGAATGGGAGTTAACTCATGATTTGGCTCTCTGTTTGTCTCTTATTGGTGTATAGGGATGTTTGTAACTTTTACATTGATTTTTGTATGGTGAGACTTTGCTGAAGTTGCTTACCAGTTTAAGGAGATTCTGGGATGAGATAATGGAATTTTCCAAATATACAATAATGTCATCTGGAAACAGAGACAATTTGACTTCTTCTCTTCCTATTTGAATACCCTTTATTTCTTTCTCTTGCCTGATTGCCCTTGCCAGAACTTCCAGTACTATGTTGAATAGGCATGGTGTGAGAGGGCATCCTTGTCTTTTGCCAGTTTTCAAAGGGAATGCTTCCAGCTTTTGGCCATTCAGTATGATATTGGCTGTGGGTTTGTCATAAACAACTCTTATTATTTTGAGGTGTGTTCCATCAATACCTAGTTTATTGAGAGTTTTTAGCAGGAAAGGGTGTTTAATTTTATTGAAGGTCTTTTCTGTATCTATTGAGATAATCATGTGGTTTTTGTCATTGGTTCTGTTTATGTGATGGATTACATTTATTAATTTGTGTATGTTGAACCAGCCTTGCATCCCAGGGATGAAGATGACTTGACTGATTGTGGTGGATAAGCTTTTCAATGTGCTACTGGATTCTGCTTGCCAGTATTTTATTGAGGATTTTTGCATTGATGCAAAATCAGGGATATTGACCTGAAATTTTCTTTGTGTGTGTTTGTCTCTGCCAAGTTTTGATCTGGTCAGTAGTTTCACTACTATTTTGAGTAGGAGTGTTGAAAGTGGGCATCCTTGTCTTGTTCCAGATCTTAGAGGAAAGGCTGTCAGATTTTTTCCATTCAGTATGATGCTAGCTGTATGTTTAATTATAAATGACTTTTATTATTTTAAGGTAAGTTACTTCTATATCTACTTTGATAAGAGGTTATTTTAATGTGCTGTTCAATTTGATTTGCTAGTGTTTTGTTGAGGATTTTTGCATCTATTCTCATCAGGGATATTGGCCTGTAGTTCTCTCTCTCTCTCTCTCTGTGTGTGTGTGTGTGTGTGTGTGTGTGTGTCAGTGTGTCCTTGTTTGGTTTTTGGGATCAGAATAATTTTGGCCTTGTAAATAAGTTAGGAAGAGTTCTCTCCTCTTCATTTTTTTGAAATAGCTTCAGGAGGATGGAATTAGCTCTTTATGTGTTGGGTAGAATTTGGCTGTGTATCCATCTGGTTCTGGGCTTTTCTTTGTTGGGAGACTTTTTATTACGGATTCAATCTCACTACTAATTATTAGTCTATTAAATTTTTCTATTCCTTTCTGATTTAATCTTGGTAGGTTGTATGTTTCCAAGAATTTATTCATTTCCTCTAGGTTTTCTGGTTTGTTAGCATATAGTTGTTTATAATAGTCTCTGATGATCTTTTGTATTTCTATGGTATTATTTATATTGTCTCCTTTTTTATTTCTGATTTAGTTTATTTGTGTCTTCTTTTTTTTTTTTTTTTGGTTAGTCCAGCTAGTAGTTTATCATTTTTGTTTATATTTTTGAATAATTTTCATTGATTTTTTAAAAATTTCTATTTTGTTTAGTTCTGCTCTGTTCTTTATTATTTATTTTGTTCTACTAACTGAGTTTAATTTATTCATGTTTTTCTAGTTCCTTGATGTGTACCATTAGTTTGTTTATTTAAAATGTTCTACTTTTTTGACATAGGCATTTATAGCTATAAACATCCTTCTAAAACTGCTTTTGCTATATCTTGCAACAAATGATTTATAACATGCACTCATAACACTTAAAACAGCAGACATTAATAACAGCAACTCATTCATTCATTCATAACATTCATATATTTCATCAATTTTTGAAAATGTTTATATTAATTTCTTTATTGGCCCAATGGCCATGCAGGATGATGTTGTTTGATTTTCATGTATTTGTATACTTTTCAAGGTTCCTCTTGGTATTGATTTCTAATTTTGTTCCACTGTAATCTGAGAAGATACTTGATGTAATTTTGACTTTTAAAAAAAATTTTTTTATTTTTTTTTATTGCATTTTAGGTTTTGGGGTACATGTGCAGAGCATGCAATACAGTTGCATAGGTACACATTTGGCAGTGTGTTTTGTTTGCTTTCTCCCCTTCACCCACATTTGGCATTTATCCCCAGGCTAACCCTCCCCACCTCCACCTTCCACTGGCCCTCCCCTTTTCCCCCCAATAGACCCCAGTGTTTAGTACTCCCCTGTCTGTGTCCATGTGTTCTCATTTTTCTTCACCTGCCTATGAGTGAGAATATGCAGTGTTTCATTTTCTGTTCTTGTGTCAGTTTGCTGAGAATGATGTTCTCCAGATTCATCCATGTCCCTACAAATGACACAAACTCATCATTTCTGATTGCTGCATAATATTCCATGGTGTATATGTGCCACATTTTCCCAATCCAGTCTATCATCAATGGGCATTTGGATTGATTCCAGGTCTTTGCTATTGTAAACAGTGCTGCATTGAACATTCGTGTGCATGTGTCCTTATCGTAGAACGATTTATAGTCCTTTGGATATATACCCAGTAATGGGATTGCTGGGTCAAATGGAATTTCTATTTCTAAGGCCTTGAGGAATTGCCACACTGTCTTCCACAATGGTTGGACTAATTTACACTCCCACCAACAGTGTAAAAGTGTTCCTTTTTATCCACATCCTCTCCAGCAACTGTTGTCTCCAGATTTTTTAATGATCGCCATTCTAACCAGCGTGAGATGGTATCTCAATGTGGTTTTGATTTGCATCTCTCTGATGACCAGTGATGATGAGCATTTTTTCATATGATTGTTGGCCTTATATATGTCTTCTTTCGTAAAGTGTCTGTTCATATACTTTGCCCAATTTTGAATGGGCTTGTTTGTTTTTTTCCTGTAAATCTGTTTGAGTTCTTTGTAAATTCTGGCTATCAGCCCTTTGTCAGATGGGTAAACTGCAAAAATTTTTTCCCATTCTGTTGGTTGCCGATTCACACTAGAGACTGTTTCTTTTGCTGTGCAGAAGCTGTGGAGTTTCATTAGGTCCCATTTGTCTATATTGTCTTTTGTTGCCAATGCTTTTGGTGTTCTGTTCATGAAGTCCTTGCCTACTCCTATGTCCTGGATGGTTTTGCCTAGATTTCCTTCTAGGGTTTTTATGGTGCCAGGTCTTATGTTTAAGTCTTTAATCCATCTGGAGTTAATTTTGGTGTAAGGTATCAGGAAGGAGTCCAGTTTTTGCTTTCTGCACATGGCTAGCCAGTTTTCCCAGCACCATTTGTTGAACAGGGAATCCTTTCCCCATTGCTTGTTTTTGTTGGGTTTATCAAAGATTGTATGGTTGTAGATATGTTGTGTTGCCTCTGATGCCTCTGTTCTGTTTCATTGGTCTATATTATTGTTTTGGTACCAGTACCATGCTGTTTTGATTACTGTAGCCTTGTAGTATAGTTTGAAATCCGGTAGTGTGATGCCCCCCGCTGTGTTATTTTTGCTTAGAATTGACTTGGCTATGCGGGCTCTCTTTTCCATATGAAGTTCATGGTGGTTTTTTCCAGTTCTGTGAAGAAAGTCAATGGTAGCTTGATGGGTAAAGCATTGATTCTAAATTAATTTGGGCAGTATAGCCATTTTTACGATATTAATTCTTCCTAACCATGAACATGGAATGTTTCTCCATCTGTTTGTGTCCTCTCTGATTTCGTTGAGCAGTGGTTTGTAGTTTTTCTTGAAGAGGTCCCTTACGTTCCTTGTGAGTTGTATTCCAATGTATTTTATTCTTTTTGTAGCAATTGTGAATGGCAGTTCATTCTTGATTTGGCTCTCTTTAAGTCTGTTATTGGTGTAGAGGAAGGCTTGTGATTTTTACACATTGATTTTATATCCTGAGACTTTGCTGAAGTGGCTTATCAGTTTCAGGAGTTTTTGGGCTGAGGCGATGGGGTCTTCTAGGTATACTATCATGTCGTCTGCAAATAGAGACAATTTGGCTTCCACTTTTCCTATTTGAATACCCTTTATTTCTTTTTCTTGCCTGATTGCTGTGGCTAGAACTTCCAGTACTATATTGAATAGGAGTGGTGACAGAGGGCATCCTTGTCTAGTGCCGGATTTCAAAGGGAATGCTTCCAGTTTTTGCCCATTCAGTATGATATTGGCTGTTGGTTTGTCATAAATAGCTTTTATTACTTTGAGATACATTCCATCGATACTGAGTTTATTGAGGGTTTTTAGCATAAAGGGCTGTTGAATTTTGTCAAATGCCTTCTCTGCGTCAATTGAGATAATCATGTGGTTTTTGTTTTTGGTTCTGTTTATGTGGTGAATTACGTTTATGGACTTGCATATGTTGCACCAGCCTTGCATCCCCGGGATGAATCCTACTTGATCATGATGAATAAGTTTTTTGATTTGCTGTTGCAATCGGCTTGCCAATATTTTATTGAAGATTTTTGCATCTATGTTCATCATGGATATTGGCCTGAAGTTTTCTTTTCTTGTTGGGTCTCTGCCGGGTTTTGGTATCAGGATGATATTGGTCTCATAGAATAATTTGGGAAGGATTCCTTCTTTTTGGATTATTTGGAATAGTTTTAGAAGAAATGGTACCAGCTCCTCTTTGTGTGTCTGGTAGAATTTGGCTGTGAACCTGTCTGGACCTGGGCTTTTTTTGTGTGGTAGGCTGTTAATTGCTGCCTCGACTTCTGCCCTTGTTATTGGTCTATTCATAGTTTCAGCTTCCTCCTGGTTTAGGCTTGGGAGGACACAGGAGTCCAGGAATTTATCCATTTCTTACAGGTTTACTAGTTTATGTGCATAGAGTTGTTTGTAATATTCTCTGATGTTGTTTTGAATTTCTGTGGAATCTGTGGTGATTTCTCCTTTATCATTTTTTATTGCATCTATTTGGTTGTTCTCTCTTTTCTTTTTAATCAATCTGGCTAGTGGTCTGTCTATTTTGTTGATCTTTTCAAAAAACCAGCTCTTGGATTTATTGATTTTTTGAAGGGTTTTTCGTGTCTCAATCTCCTTCAGTTCAGCTCTGATCTTAGTTATTTCTTGTCTTCTGCTGGGTTTTGAGGTTTTTTTTATCTTGCTCCTCTAGCTCTTTCAATTTTGATGATAGGGGTCAATTTTGGATCTCTCCATTCTTCTCATATGGGCACTTATTGCTATATACTTTCCTCTAGAGACTGCTTTAAATGTGTCCCAGAGATTCTGGCATGTTGTGTCTTTGTTCTCATTGGTTTCGAAGAACTTCTTTATTTCTGCCTTCATTTCGTTGTTTATCCAGTCAACATTCAGGAGCCAGTTGTTCAGTTTCCATGAAGCTGTGCGGTTCTGGGTTGGTTTCTGAATTCTGAGTTCTAGCTTGATTGCACTATGGTCGAGAGGCTGTTTGTTATGATTTCAGTTGTTTTGCATTTGCTGAGCAGTGCTTTACTTCCAATTATGTGGTCAATTTTAGAGTAGGTGTAATGTGGTGCTGAGAAGAATGTATATTCTGTGGATTTGGGGTGGAGAGTTCTGTAAATGTCTATCAGGTTTGCTTGCTCCAGGTCTGAGTTCAAGCCCTGGATAGCTCTGTTGATTTTCTGTCTGGTTGATCTGTCTAATATTGACAGTGGAGTGTTAAAGTCTCCCACTATTATTGTGTGGGAGTCTAAGTCTCTTTGTAAGTCGTTAAGAACTTGCCTTATATATCTGGGTGTATTGGGTTCATATACGTTTAGGATCGTTAGCTCTTCTTGTTGTATCGATCCTTTTACCATTATGTAATGGCCTTCTTTGTCTCTTTTGATCTTTGTTGCTTTAAAGTCTATTTTATCGGAGGTGAGAATTGCAACTTCTGCTTTTTTTTGCTCTCCATTTGCTTGGTAAATCTTCCTCCATCCCTTTATTTTGAGCCTTTGTGTATCCTTGCATGTGAGATGGGTTTTCTGGATACAGCACACTGCTGGGTTTTGGCTTTTTATCCAATTTGCCAGTCTGTGTCTTTTGATTGGTGCATTTAGGCCATTTACATTTAGGGTTAATATTGTTATGTGTGAATTTGATACTCTCATTTTAATGCTAGCTGGCTGTCTTGCCCGTTAGTTGTTGTAGATTCTTCATTATGTTGATGCTCTTTAGCATTTAGTGTGATTTTTGGAATGACTGGTACTGGTTGTTCCTTTCTATGTGTAGTGGCTCTTTCAGGAGCTCTTGTAAAACAGGCCTGGTGGTGACAAAATCTCTGAATACTTGCTTGTTTGCAAAGGATGTTATTTTTCCTTCACTTCTGAAGCTCAGTTTGGCTGGATATGAAGTAATTTTGACTTTTAAGAAATATTTGAGATTTGTTTTCTGCCCTAACATGTAGTCTGTCCTGGAAGATGTTCCATGTACTGATGAGAAGAATGTATATTCTGCCATTGTTGGATAAAATCTTCTGTAAATGTTTGGCATATTTGGTCTAGAATATGGTTTGAATTTAAGGTTTCTTTGTTGTTTTTCTTCATCACATCAATACAGATGATCTATCCAATGGAACAGAGTTTTTAAAGTAGGCTCTTTTAATACCCTAAAATGATATAATTTATTTACTCATATATTTAAAAATGGTGTTTGAGTACCTCTGTGCCAAACTCTTTGGGTAGCTATGAATAAGACGAACATGTTCTGGCTCTCATGGAGCTTACATTCAATTAACAAAGAAGCAGGTGAGCGAAAATAGTATCAGCTAGTGACAATTACTCTGCAGAGAATTAAAGCAGAGTCATGTGATAGAAAATGGCAGAAATGCTTACTGTAGGCTGTGTGGTCAGGAAAACCTCTCTGGAAAGCTGACATTTAGACTGAGATCTGAATGACAAGGAGATGGCAGCCAGGTGAAGATCAAAGTCAAGAGAATCTCAAGAAAAGAGCACGAACACCATAGCATTAATGCAAGTATGTGCTTGATGGGCAAATGGCAGTAAAAGGGAAGCCAAAGGGGAGAGTGATAGGAGACCAGATTGGAGAAGTAAGCAGGGGCCAAGTTACACATGGCTTTCTAAAGTGGGTGAGAGGTTTGGATTTTAAGTGCAGTGAAAAGCCATTGGGGATTTTAAAAGCAGAGTAGTATATTATATTTTACAGAGGTCACTCTGGTTGCTATGGGGAAAGCAGCTTATGGGAGGCCCAGAGGGGAAGCTGGGAGATGTGTTTGGAGACTACTGTGCTTTATCTGGGTAAAAGATGCTCATAGGTTTGATGAAATAGAGAAAAGTGTTTGGCTTTGTTATATGATTATTTGGTGTAGCAGAGCTAAGAGAGCATGTTTATGAATTAAATGGGTTCGAGGAAAAGCGATAATATATATTGGGACTTCATATGACATTGTTTACATGTAGATACAATTAGTGTAAATTTGGGAGAGAGTTTTGATAACCTTTGGTATTGGGTTACTGTTTTGTTAAGCAAGTTATTTTTATACTTAGGCACTGTTTTAGTCTTCTCAGGCTGCTATATCTAAATACTATTGACTGGGTGACTTAAACAACAGCCATATATTTCTGAAGATTTGGAGCCTGAGATGTCCAAGATCAAGGTGCTATCTGATTAGATTTTTCTTGAGAGATTTTTTTCTTGACTTACAGATAATGTGCTTCTCCCTCTGTCCTCACATGGCAGAGATTTCTCTCTCTTCTTATTGTTAGAAAGCCAGTAATTCTGTCACATGGGCTCCACTCACTTGTCTTCATCTAACTCTAATTAACTCACAAAGGCCCCATCTCCCAATACCAAACACTTTGTCACAATGGAGGTTAGTGCTTTACCATATAAATTTAGGGATGATACAATTAAGCCCATTGGATAAGTCTTCTTATCCAATGTTACATCAGATAGCTTACCTCTGAGAGCGCTCGAATTTGATTTACAATTTTATAAAATTTATGTTATCACTAGAAATACAGGTGATTTTTGACATTCAGATTTAACACTGTGAACACTTTGAACAATTAGGAGAATAGGAGAGGGTGGTCACAGGATACTGCATGAACCCTTTTGTTTCAGAAATCTGCCTTTGTTTTGCATAACCCTCCCAGAATTTACGATATGCTGCATAAAATAGCCCTAACTTTTAAAACCTTTTCTAACCTAAAATAGATAGAAATGATGAAGGTCAGATAAAGACCCTGCAGCTTGATTTCACTTTCTGTATCTGCCAAATATTCAGCTGGTAATAGATGATGGCACAGAGGCACAGGCTCCTGATACTTTCCTTGCTTCTGCCTTTGGGAAAAAAGATCAGCTGAGATCAGTTAACCAGAGCTAAAAGTGATAAAATATATGGTCAAAAAGAAGAAATCAGGTTGTATATATTCAAAACAGCTGTCAGCTGAAGCATAAGTAGTCAGCTGAAGTATAAGCACCTTCTATACTTAAGAAATTGTGAAGAAACTGGCAATAATGTCATTGATAATTTTTAGACCAGAAATTTTAACTTCAACATACACTATTTATTTTTCAAGCTCAGTGGTGAGATTAATGTTCAGAGCATGTTGAGCATTCATATATTAGTCTCAAATTGTGGTTTCCTACTTCTCTACAACTCGGGTTTTCCAGACATCTCTTCCCTCCCCTGCAAGCTTGGCATCCTGGCTCTGAGCCCTGCACCAGCTCTGTCTACAGTGGCAGGAAATGATGCAGAACAATACAGAGATTTTAAAAAACTAGTCCAACTTTATTTTTGACCATAAATAAAGAAGAAAATAGAATTTTCTTTTCTCAACCCATGGAATACATTGTACAATTATTTTATAGAATGAGGTGTGATTGGAAGACTCACTGAGAAGAAACTGTTCAGAGAACTGGTTTAGGAAAAAGAAAATAGATAAAAGACACTGGAAATGACTCTCTGGTTGGCAAAACAAAGAGGAAGGAATGAAGAGGGAGCCAGAAAAAAAAAAGAAAGTAAGGTTCTTCCTCTCTTCCTCCCATGCTTTCAACTAGAGAGGGCTGTATGTGGGATCTCAGCAAAGTGGCTGAGATATGGCTGATTGAAATGCAAAACCTATGAGGCAGCAGTAATGGCAAAAAATAACACATCAAAGAACATTTCCCTCCATCCTCTTGTCTCCAGCCATCTCAAAGAATTACAGAATCACAGGAAGGGAGGAAAGGTAGACTGATTTGTCAGTTCGTCATATCAAATATTGATGAATGTCTTATTTTGTTTTCGTTTCAATTCACCTTATTACTATTTTTTGGTGTCAAAAGTATTTAAAGATATAGCCGTCAGGTATGAATACCATCTGGCCTAGTGTAATGAGGGTTCCCGATTATAATACATGCTATATTCAATGTTCTCTACAATTCTGTCTTAGTCATTTGCTCTGTGCATCCTCCCTAGGTGACATGCACGTGATTTTGTTTGTTACTTGCTTGATTTTTAAACCCATATTTTCAGGCTCTGAGCTAAAATGTAGACTTTCCATGATCAACTGCTGTGGTTTTCAAACCCTGTTTGAAATGTCAGTTTGTGTATGTACGTGTGCACACACACTTCACAAACTTGGCATCTGTCATTCTGAATGGCGCATACACCTAAATTTATACTCATAGCAATAATTCAAATTTGTAGTCCAAAGAGATATTAGCAAATATCTCTGCAAAAATTGAAGATGATGGATCTATTATTTCCTCCAAAAATCTCTTATTGGTAACTAATCCTTTTCGACTGATATAATTTTGATGTCAGCTTATACCACATTGCTCCCACCCATCCTATCCCTGTTTGCTGCCTGAAGTCCAGCCCAGCTCACTTCACCACTTCATCCTTGATTGGCCATCCAAAGAGTGATGGCATCACCCTCTTGGGCTGAATAAATGGCCAGAGATATTTTGGTGACAGCCTTTCAATATTGCAGACCTGTGACTTTGATGTAGAGAAACTGTGAGAGACATTATGTCCACCTAGTATTCAAGTATCAGTCTCTAAATTATCTGTCTTGTTTGAATTTCTAGTTTGAAGGAGCCAAATACAAGAAAGGAAAAATAGTATCTGAATCCACCATAAGCTAGAACCCACTTCTGCCAACACATGTAGTATTTATTCTATAATAAGCATCCTTTGTATAATAACAGTAGGTTTCTTGCTTAACATATTTAAGAAAACCATTAGAGTGGTCTGAATGGATAAGGGGTTGATCACCTAATAATATTTAGACCTAATATTTTAACTGCCTAGACTGGATAAAACAATGGCCCCTTTGGCATTTCCAGTTGGATGCTCCACAGGTATTTCACAATCATGATGTGTGAAAATGACTTACCCACTGACTAGTGCAACATTGTATATCATCTTAGATTCCTATATCTTACATATCCTTCAATATTCAATATCATATTTAAATAAGTCACTGACTTTAAATGATTTCTTCTGAATATGTTTTGAATGTTTTTGCACAATTTACCACCTTAGGCTTTCTAATTTTTATTTTCCTTGGCTTAGTTTAATTCTTGCTTGTATTTCTTCAGTGAGTAGCTACTTGACCTCCCTGTCTCCAGTACAACCTTTGTTCCAATGAACTTTGTGTGACAATTGACAATATGATATATTTGGGAACACTAGAATATGAATGCACATTTTATTCATTTTACTTGTAGCAATCAAATATTTTGTCACCACTTCTTTTTTTTTTTTTTTTTTTTTGAGACGGAGTTTCGCTCTTGTTACCCAGGCTGGAGTGCAATGGTGCAATCTCCGCTCACCGCAACCTCCGCCTCCTGGGCTCAGGCAATTCTCCTGCCTCAGCCTCCCGAGTAGCTGGGATTACAGGCACGCGCCACCATGCCCAGCTAATTTTTTGTATTTTTAGTAGAGACGGGGTTTCACCATGTTGACCTGGATGGTCTCAATCTCTTGACCTTGTGATCCACCCGTCTCGGCCTCCCAAAGTGCTGGGATTACAGGCATGAGCCACCGCGCCCGGCCCTGTCACCACTTCGTTAAATCATATGCATGTAAATGCACACACATGGGATGTATTTAATATATTGGTAGATACATTCATATAAAAAGGTGCTGAACATCACTGATCATCAAAGAAATGCAAATCAAAATCTCACCCCAGTCAAAATGGCTTATATCCAACAGACAGGCAATAATAAGTGCTGGTGAGACTGTGGAGAAAAGGAAACCTTCATACACTGTTGGCAGGAATGTAAATTAATACAATCACTTAGAACAGTTTGGAGGTTCCTCAAAAAACTACAGGTAGAGCTACGATATGATTCTGCATAGGTTTATACCCCTCCCCCAGAGCAAATCAGTATATTGAAGAGATATCTGCTACTAGTTACATAACCAAAAGTAAGCAAATCAATATATTGAAGAGATATCTGCATTCCCATGTTTTTCACAGCACTGTTCACAATAGCTAAGATTTGGAAGCAAAGTAAGTGTCCATCAACAGCTAAATGGATAATAAAAATGTGGTACTCATACACAATGGAGTACCACTCAGCCATCAAAAAGAATGAGATCCTGTCATTTACAACAACATAAATGGGACTGGAGATCATTTTGTTAAGTAAAATAAACCAGGCACAGAAAGACAAACATTGCATGTTCTCATTTATTTGTGGGATCTAACAATCAAAGCAGTAGGACTCATGGATGTAGAGAGTAGAAGGACAGTTACCAGAGTCTGGGAATGGTAGTGGGACCTGTGGTCGGGGAGGTGGAGATGGTTAATGGGTATGAAAAATAGTTAGAAAGAATCAATAAGATATACTATTTCATTATATAACAGGGTGACTGTAGTCAATAATAACTTAGCTGTACATTTTAAAATAACTAAAAGAGCGTAATCGGATTGTTTGTAACACAAAGGATAAATGCTGGAGGGGATAGATATCTTACTCTCCATGATGTGATTATTTCGCATTGCATGCCTGTATGAAAACATATCATGTATCCTACAAATATATACACTTTCTATGTACCCACAAATGTTAAAAATAAAAAGTTATAAAATAAAATGTTACTGTAACACCTATTCTTCAACAACTTTTTATGTAATAGACACTTAAAACCTCAACGTTTTCTTTGAATTGAGAATTTTCTTTTAAAATGTCTTCTGGATGGAGTATATAACTTTTAGACAGTCATTTGGAAAAGACAGAATTCACATGGAGGATTCCAGGATTCTAAATAGAGTGATTTTTCAACTATATACACTGAGTCATAAGAAAATCTCAGGTAGAAATTTCTGTGTGTCAGATATCTTCTATGTACCCCAAATACATTGAAGTTGTTCTATTCTCTGCAAATCTGTACTCTGTTTTCTACCCTCAGAGGTGATCTGGATAGCCTAATGGGCTCCCCTCTCTGCTGGCTTCCCTTTGGATTTGGCTCCTAGGAGCCCTATCAGGAGATAGGAGGCAGTGAGTGAGGTCAGTTTATTTATTTTACTTGTCCCTTCGTGTGAGGTTTTCTTTGATTGAAGATACTGCTCCTCTCAAGGTTTTTTTCCTCAATATCACTCCCTCCTTTGTGGTTCCAATAAATGCTTCTTCCTCTGATCTCTTTGGGCCTTGGAGTTGTAAGAATTCTGGTTTCCTAACCTAGGTTCCTGTACTATATTCCTTGTGGCTCTCTGACACTCACCCACATCTTCATAGGGGGAAGAGGTGAAGGTTCAGCTGGGCGCTGTAACCTCAGCACTTTGGGAGGCAGAGGCTGGTGGATCACCTGAGGTCAGGAATTTGAGACCAGCCTGGCCAACATGGCGAAACTCTGTTTCTAGTAAAAATGCAAAATTAGCTGGGTGTGGTGGCATGTTCCTGTAATCCTAGCTACTCAGGAGGATGAGATTTGAGCCTGGGCAACAAGAGCAAAACTCCGTCTCAAAAAAAAAAAAAAAAAGAGAGAGAGAGACCCTTTGTAAATAAGTCATCCTTGAATTATTCTAAGGTGAGTGTGCTCTCTCTTTTGGTTGAAGCCTTGATGGATAAACTTATTTACTGTTCTAGAAACTATAGCCAGTGAAATATATGAGATAAATGTATGATTGTTTTAATTCATTCATTCTTGGTGATTGTCTTGATAAGAAATCACTTTTGCTGACTGGCTAAAATCTCGATAACTTATATGTGGTATCAAAGGAAAACAACATCTAAGTATGACCAATTGGCATAGAACACACAAGTCCATAGCAAAGACAGAAAGCAAAATAAATATTCCATTTATTCCTGTACATTTTCGAGTCCTCTTGAAGTTAGATGAGGACATGTGAGTAGTTCTGGCCAATAAAATGCAAACCCAAGTGTTTTGTAGTAGAAAGCCCATGCTATTGCTTAAATGTATACAATTAAACATCTATAAATAAAAAGCCCATGCATGATCCTCCAGTTTCTCTCTCTCTCTTCCTCTGGAAACCAAGGAAGTTTATGACTCTACATATGACGTGGTGGAGCCTCTATCATCCTGGGCCTCTGAGGCATGGTGTGGAGAGCGATTCTCTGTTGATCTGTGCTGACTAGGCAGGATGAGTGGGAATTAAGCCTTCATTAGGTTAAGTCCCCAAAATTTTGTGATTATTATTGCCATAGCCTAATTTATCCTACAAGGACCATAAGAGAATTGTGTCTTTTTTCCTCAAGTCTACTTTTTTTTTTTTTGAGACAGAGTTTCACTCTTGTTACCCAGGCTGGAGTGCAATGGCGCGATCTCGGCTCACCGCAACTTCCGCCTCCTGGGTTCAGGCAATTCTCCTGCCTCAGCCTCCTGAGTAGCTGGGATTACAGGCACGCGCCACCATGCCCAGCTAATTTTTTTTGTATCTTTAGTAGAGACGGGGTTTCACCATGTTGACCAGGATGGTCTCGATCTCTGGACCTCGTGATCCACCCGCCTCGGCCTCCCAAAGTGCTGGGATTACAGGCTTGAGCCACCGCGCCCGGCCCAAGTCTACTTTTTTCCAGTCTTTTTGCCATCACTAAACAACTCCATATTATATCAATGCATTAAGAGGTTTTCTTTATTCTTCTTTTTGCTTCACCTCCACATACACAATCCATTGTCAAGTCCTGTATGCCCGATACCAAAATGTATCTCATATGTATTTTTGATGCTCTTCATCCCAGTTCTCCACTAGACCCGGGTGCCATCATTGCTCTCCTGGGCTGCTACAATAACTTTGTAACTGGCCACCCTGCTTCTGTTTTTATCCCATAACAATCTAATATCTATTCAAAAACCCAAGAGATCTTTAAAAAATATAATATGGCTGTTACTTTTCTGCTGAAAAATATCCTGATAGCTTCCCATCATGCTTAGAAATAACTGCATAATCTAAAGTCACACCCCACCCCATCTGTCACTTTCTCACGGTACACTCTTTAGTTTCTTCATAGCACAAAGCACAAATTGAAATTATGTTTAATGTATTTTTTTACTGGTTTATCTTTTGTATTCTAGTAGAACGTAAATTCAATTAGAGCAGATAGTGTTTTGTTTTCTCATTTCTATATTTCCAGTAACTAAAATAGTACTTGGCATAGAGTTGGGACTCAATAAACATTTGTTCAAAGAGTGATAAATTATAAGGAGAAATGGTCCAGGGCATGTTTACTAAACTGAATGCTGTATTTTTATTAAAAAAAATTCTGTTTCTACTTTTTCTTTCAAATTTACAGCTAGAAAATTAAAGTCGACCACAGCCAGACTCCAGGCCCCAGGAAAGATTTAATGCAACATCACATTAGCCAGAAAGGGAGAACAAATGAGGTGAAAACATTTTGTTATATCATTTTCCCAAATAAAGCTTATAAGAATAGGGAGTCACCCTGTGAAGCTATTCTTGTGTCAATTAATGCTGCAAAATAAAAAGTTCTGTTGTAATCTGTGAGTATCTTTAAAATGGCCAGAAACTCCAAACTTATTAAGCATTCTTTTCTGCACAGTCAGTTTAAATACCCACAATATCTTTGAAACAGTTGCAGTGGTGCAGAGACAGTTTTATGGGGTTGTTTATTATCACTGTGATGGAGCTGAAAACTAGGGTGTGGGTGTCTGTGCTAGTGTTGATTTTATAATGGAAGTCCCCTAGATGCTGTATTTTAGGTCTTGCAAGCATAGTGGCTCACTTTACCCAAGGCAGAACTCAAATACATTCCCAGAGTGCTACCCATTTGCTAAAGAAATACTTCATCTCTTCACTCAGTTAAGAATTTTGCCATTCTTAACAGGATAGCCTGCTAAACTAGTTACATCCTTGTGGACTGTTTTTGTAACATTTTCATTTTATTTCCTTTCATAGTTGGTCTCTCAAAATATATTCTTTTTGGCGTTATCTATACTAGATATAATTAAGGAATTATTCTCATGTTGATTCATGTATGTTAAACTTTTTGTGATATATTTATATTTTCTGAGAATTAAAAATTTTCTCTCAAAGTTCTCCATGGATGTCAAACATAATTATTTTACTTTCCTATGCCCTAGTACAAAAAGGGAATTCTAGCTTTTCTCATTATACTCTGCATATGCCATATAGACTTGGTATATTTTAAGGATAGATGTTGCTTACTGGGTCCAATTATGCATATTCTATTTTCAATAAAATATGGAAACAGCTATTTATCTTGAGAAATGAATCAGCAGAGAAACAAATACCTTAGAAGGCAAAAATGCTGTTATTACTCAACAAACCCACATTTAGAATCTCTCGTATGGCTCTTTAGGTTAAATGGACAGTTTTATGTTATGGATTAAAACAGAGTATTCTTCCCATATCTCTAATAAAAAAGATAAATAGAATCATTAGAAGTTAATCATTCACAGTAACTAATTTAGTAACCACTAGGTATGGATGTCTATGAGTTGTGATGGGAATTAGAATGGACACAAAGAATGTGGTCCTTGCCATAAGATGCTAACTATTTAGAAAGAAAGAAGACAAATTACACACACACACACACACACACACACACACACACACACACACCCTATACTCTTCTTGAATACCTACAAATGCCAAGAAGGTGGCTGAAAGAGACAGTAGAATCACAAAAGCTTATGTGACATCTGTAGATTATATGTATATTTAGGTTATTTATTTGCTCCTTAAACTTTGTTCCACCCCCTAAAAATGAAGGGAGGCACAGCGAACATTAGGTATGCCTTTGACTTTACAAATGGAACATTCAGAAAAATTACTCTGGTCTCTAACTGCATTAGTTTGATGGGTAACGAAATACCAATCACTTGACTTTTCCTTAAATTTGTTAGAAAGAAATTAATGGCAAATATTTTACAAGAATAATTGGATACATGCAAAAATTTTCATGAAGCTTTCATTTTTTGAAGAGACATATTGAAAACTTGGAAAATTTTGAAAATCTCATTTACTTAGAACAATTACAATTTTTAAGAATTGTGATATTTATTTCTATCAACTTTATCAATATTAATTATAGTTAGTGAAAATTTGATTTTGGTGATGTTTAGAATGTGGTGTTAAGATAGTTATCATATTTGATTAAACCATTAAACTTTGAGTTTCTTATGAGTAATATTAATTCTTTTTAGCTTTTATCGCATCATAATTTTCACATCGGAAAAAGAACAAACAGCCTGCTATTTATCTTCATTTGAATGTCTGTCTTAGCACCTCCTCAAACAGTGTCTTCAAAATTCTGTATAATCTTGCACATAGTAGGTGCTTAAATATATTTATTGAATGAATACTCAATGCAACATCCCCAAACTCTCTCCTAAATTTTTTATTATGAAATTACTCTTAATATTTCCAAACCTTTATTACCCCCATTTTCCTTCCATTGCTAATCAATTTCATAAGTTTGCAGCATATCTCTGTAGTATCCTCAATTCCACTGCATCCACTCAACAAGTATTTATTGCATTTGTATTTGTGTATTATTTGCCATACACAAGAACAGTATGGTTCATATCACCATGGAGCTTGGCTTTTTTTGGGGAAACCTACAGTTTAATACAAGTCCTCTTGGCATTAGTCTGGACCTGTATTTCCTCACATCTGATTATTGTAATGTTCTCCTAGCTTGTCTCTGAGCAAGCTAGGAGAATCTTCAATTTTATTTGATTAATTTAAAAGCATAATCCTTAAATATCTTCTTGTGTATTAGCTTCAACAGTTCCCCATTGTCACCAAATAATTTGGAAATCCCTTAATTTACAATTCTGTGTCCTGGCCCAACCCACTGTGTTCATTAATGTTCTTCTTGCACTCCATTTTGCAGACAAACTAGGCTTCTCACCAGTTCTCCAACATTTTACAACTTCTCTACTGCTCATTCTTTTCTTCCCCTGGAATTATCTTCTCTTTTATTAAAATTTTCACTGCTTAAAATCTACTCATCCTTAAAGGCCAGTACTGCTGTTCTTATCTGATTCCTTCAAATAGAAATATTTTCTCTCTTCTTTAAACTCGCATGGAAATTCCTTTGTTTCTCTCTGGTGGTTCTTATCAGTTTTGACCTCTCTGTTGAAATTTTGGAGTTTATCTCTTATCTGCTTGAGGACATCTTATACATTGCTTATATTATTCACAGTAGCTAGCATGGTAGCTTACACATAGAATAAGCTGAAGGTAAGACCTGGCCAGTTAATTGGCAATGTTGCATATATTATATGGGAGAATCTATGATTTGATCTAAAATAATATAATGATATATTAATTATGAAATTTGATTGGTTCACTTAGGTTTGCATAAATGACATCAAATTTATTTTATAGAATTTTATTTATTTAGTTAATTATTTGAGACAGGGTTTTCCCTGTGGCCTAGGCTGGAGAGCAATAGAAAAATGATACTTAAGCAATTCTCCTGCCTCAGCCTCCCAAGTAGCTGGGACTGCACCATACCTGGCTAATTGTTGTATCTTTTGTAGAGAAACAGTTTTGATATATTCCCTAGGTGGGTCTTGATCTTCTGGCCTCAAGTAATCCTCCCACTTTAGTCTCCCAAAATATTGGGATTACAGGCATGAGCCACTGTGCCTGCCCTAGAAATTATTTTAAACAAGGCAGAGACTACCAGTAAGGGATAAAATTGTGGGTGTGTCCCTAAGTTTTTGTGCACTAAGACAATATACAATAATAATACCTTTTCAGGCATAATAAAAATTAACTTAGCTGAGAAATGTTTTTCAGTTTAATGTCAAATCAGAAGTTGAAATCGAAATATTTTCTTCTGACAGGGAATTCCCTAGACGAAATATAGCTATTTAAATATACACACCCTCAAACCTACAGAACTAATAATATTTTAGGCTGAAAGTGTCTGCTGATAGATTGGTAATTCAGAAGCTTCTCTTGAGACTTCCCTTTTCACCTTTCCAGTTTAAATTAATTTGACAGCCTCAAGCTATTCGATACTATACATGCTTTGACAGAAAGCATCTAAGGGGACCATATCGAGGAATCTTGAGTCAGAAAATCTCCAGACTTGTCCAGGATTCCTATGATTTTGAGGGACTGGAGATAGTATTCTGTCTGGCTGTGAAAAGAAAATCTGGAATAAGAAAAGAGCTGCAATAGAAAAAGGAACTGCTAGGCGGGTCTATCCCCGGGAGTAGGCATAGCACATGCCATGGGATATATCTATAATTGTAACTGCTTTCCCATAAAAATTGCTCAGTTCTATAATTTGGTGAACTCTCCCCTATGGAAACACACATATAATTTTTATAACAGACATTTACAACATATGATCTATGTTGTTGTTATAAACTGATTGGCCTAAAATAACTATTGTATAAAATGAGAGATGTCACATTGCTTGATGAGATATATTTCTTATTGCATCTCGTAAGTTTAATAACAATTCATTTCATAGAATTTGTTCTCCTAGAAGCAATGCTGAAACCAATGCTTATGTCATTGCTGGAATGCTTTCCTACCCCTTGGGCCTGAAAAGCTTGTTTCTGTGCATTTGCTTCCACAAAATGAGGGAGGTTATAATTCAAGCAAAATCCCCAAGCAGACTTCTGCCTAGATGCACAGTATATTATGGCAAAGCCACATGGTCATCCCATGGGTAAGCACAATGGTATCAGAATAATCACATTGTTCTAATTATTTTATACATATACATATATATGTATATATATATATATATATTTTATTGCATTTTAGGTTCTGGGGTACATGTAAAGAATATGCAGGATTGTTGCATAGGTACATACATGGCAATGTGGTTTGCTGCCTCCATCCCCATCACCTATATCTGGCATTTCTCCCCATGTCATCCCTCCCCAACTCCCTACCCACCACTGTCCCTCCCCGCTCCTCCACAGACCTCAGTGTGTGATGTTCCCCTCCCTGTGTCCATGTATTCTCATCATTTAACACCCGCCTGTGAAGGAGAACATGCCGTGCTTGATTCTCTGGTCCTGGGTCAGTTTGCTGAGATTGATGGTTTCTAGGTTCATCCATATCCCTACAAAGGATACGAACTCATCATTTTTTATGGCCACAGAGTATTCTGTGGTGTATATGTGCCACTTTTCCCTGTCTAGTTTATCATCAATAGGCATTTGGGTTCATTCCAAGTCTTTGCTATTGTAAACAGTGCTATTGTAAACCAGCTCCTGGATTTATTGATTTTTTTGAAGGTGTTTTATGTCTCTATCTCCTTCAGTTCTCCTCTGATCTTAGTTATTTCCTGGCTTCTGCTATTTTGAGTTTTTTGATCTTACTCCTCTAGCTCATTCAATTTTGATGATAGGGTGTAGATTTTAGATCTTTCCTTGCTTCTCATGTGGGCATTTATTGCTATAAATTTTCCTCTAGACACTGCTTTAAATGTATCCCAGAGATTCTGGTATGTTGTGTCTTCATTTTCATTGGTTTCAAAGAACATCTTTATTTCTGCCTTCATTTCATTGTTTATCCAGTCAACATTCAAGAGCCAGTTGTTCAGTTTCCATGAAGCTATGTGGTTCTGAGTTAGTTTCTTAATCCTGAGTTCTAATTTGATTGCATTGTGGTCTGAGAGACTGTTTGTTATGATTTCCGTTCTTTTGCATTCACTAAGGAGTGATTCGCTTCCAATTATGTGGTCAATTTTAGAGTAGGTGTGATGTGGTGCTGAGAAGAATGTATATTCTGTGGATTTGGGGTGGAGAGTTCTGTAAATGTCTGTTAGGTTTGCTTGTTCCAGATCTGTATTCAAGTCCTGGATATCCTAGTTAGTTTTTTGTCTCATTGATCTGTCTATTATTGACAGTGGAGTGTTAAAGTCTCCTACTATTATTGTATGGGAGTCTAAGTCTCTTTGTAGGTCATTAAGAACTTGCTTTATGTATCTGGGTGCTCCTGTATTGGGTGCGTATATATTTAGGATAGTTACTCTTCTTGTTGCATTGATCCTTTTACCATTATGTAATGTCCTTCTTTGCCCTTTTGATCTTTGTTGATTTAAAGTCTATTTTATCAGACTAGGATTGTAACTCCTACTTTTTTTTGCTCTCCATTTGCTTGGTAGATCTTCCTCCATCCCTTTATTTTGAGCCTTTGTGTGTCCTTGCATGTGAGATGGGTTTCCTGGGTACAGCACATGGATGAGTTTTGACTTTTTATCCAATTTTCCAGTCTGTGTCTTTTGATTGGGGCATTTAGCCCATTTACATTTAAGGTTAATATTGTTATGTGTGTATTTGATCCTGCCATTTTGATGCTAGCTGGTTGTTTTGCCCATTAGTTGATGCAGTTTCTTCATTGTGTCAATGCTCTTTACCATTTGGTATGTTTTTGGGGTGGCTGATACTGGTTGTTCCTTTCTATGTTTAGTGCTTCTTTCAGGAGCTCTTGTAAAGCAGGCCTGAGAAGATGATGAAGAGACTGATGAAGTCTCTGAGCAATTGCTTGTTCATAAAGGATTTTATTTCTCCTTCGCTTATGAAGCTTAGTTTGGCTGGATATGAAATTCTGGGTTGAAAGTTCTTTTCTTTAAAGATGTTGAATATTGGCCCCCACTCTCTTCTGGCCTGTGGGGTTTCTGCTGAGAGATCTGCTGTGAGTCTGATGGGCTTCCCTTTGTGGGTAACCTGACCTTTCTCTCTGGCTGCCCTTAGCATTTTTTTCTTCATTTCAACCCTGGTGAATCTAACGATTATGCGCCTTGGGGTTGCTCTTCTTGAGGAGTATCTTTGTGGGGTTTTCTGTATTTCCTCGACTTGAATGTTGGCCTGCCTTGCTATGCTGGGGACGTTTTCCTGGATAATATCCTGAAGAGTATTTTCCAGCTTGAATTCATTCTCTCCATCACATTCTCTCCATCACATCTCTTTCACATTATGTGAAAGACCTAATCAAACGTAGATTAGGTCTTTCACATAAACCCATATTTCTTGGAGGCTTTGTTAATTTCTTTTTACTTCCTTTTCTCTAACCTTGCCTTCTCATTTTATTTCATTGAGTTGATCTTCAATCTCTGATATACTTTCTTCTGCTTGATTGATTGACCTGTGTATGCTTCGCAAAGTTCTCGTGTTGTGTTTTTCAGCTCCATTAATTCATTTATATTCCTCTCTAAGCTGTTTATTCTCATTAGCATTTTGCCAAACATTTTTTCAAGGTTCTTAGTTTCTTTGCATTGTGTTAGAACATAATCTTTTAGCTCAGAGAAGTTTGTTATTGCCCACCTTCTGAAGCCTTTTTCTGTCAACTCATTATAGTCATTCTCCATCCAGTTTTGTTCCCAGGCTGGTGAGGAGTTGTGATCCTTTGGAAAAGGAGAGGCATTCTGGTTGGCTACTTTCATCCTTTTTGAGCTGTTTTCTTCCCATCTTTGTGCATTTATCTACCTGTGGTCTTTGTGCTTGGTGACTTTCAGTTGGGGTCTCTGAGTGGACGTCCTTTTTGTTGCTGATGAAGTTATTTCTTTCTGTTTCTTAGTTTTCCTTCTAACAGTCAGGCCCCCCTGCTGTAGGACTGCTGAGGTCCATTCCAGATGCTGCTTGCCTGGGGATCACCTGCAGCAGCTGCAGAACCGTAAGGGTTGCTGCCAGTTTCTTCTTCTGTTATCTTTGTCACAGAAGGATACCTGCCAGATGTCAGCCTGAGCACTCCTTTATAAGTTGTCTCTTTGGATATACGGGGTTGGGGAGCTGCTTGAGGAGACAGTCTATCCCTTATAGGAGCTTAAGTGCTGAGCTGTGAGCTCTGTTGTTTGGTTCAGAGCTGCTGGGCAGGTGCATTTAAGTCTACTGCAGCGAAACTCATACCCACCTTTTTTTCCCCAGGTGCTCAGTCCCAGGAAGGTGGGGTTTTATTTATAAGTCCTGTCATTCTGCTGCCTTGTTTTCAGAGATGCTCTGCCCAGTGAGGAGGTAGCCTAGTCACAGTCTGCCAACAGAGGCATTGCTGAGCTGCTGTAGGCTCTGCCCAGCTGCTGTGTGAACTTCCTTGCAGTTTTGTTTATAGGGCTATAGTTAGAACTGCCTCAATAATGGCGGTCTGCCCCAGTAATGGCAGACTGTCTCTCTAATGGTGGACTGCCTTGGTAATAGAGGATTGCCTCGGTAATGGTGGACTGCCTCGGTAATGGCAGACTGCCTCAGTAATCGTAGAGTGCCTCTGTAGTGGTGGACTGCCTCGGTAATGGCAGATGTCCTTGCCTCCACAGAGCTGGACTGTCCCAGTTCCAACTGTGCTTGCTGTGAAACTCTCAATTCAAGTGTTTCAGATTGCTGGTCTTTGTGGGGGTGGGACCAGCCGAGCCAGATCACCTGGCTCCCTGTTTCAGCCCCCTTTTTTTCAGTTGAATGGGCGACTCTGTCTCTCAGGCGTTCCAGTCGCCAGTTGAAAAGGTGTCCGGATTTGTGTGAGTTTTTGTGTGGAGACCCACTGTGCCAGCTGAAATAGCCATGCTGGAGACTCATGGTGCCTTTCTGCCTGGGAATCTCCTGGTCTGTGGGCAGTAAAAATTCTTTTGGAAATGTGGTGATCACTCACCCTTTGCGTTTTCGCTGGGAACTGCAAACCAGAGCTGTTCCTATTTGACCATCTTGGATCATCTCTCCTCTAATTCTTTATTAATTTATTCATTGCCATGTTCTTTTATCAAGGCAAAAAATGGAACCCTTAAAACAGAAATGGATTGAAATCTCAAAAAGCAGGTCTTTTCATTTATTTCAAAAACATTAAACCGAGTTAGTTAAATAAATGATTGTTGAAGAAAAGACTTTTTATCTGGGAAACTGACTCAAAGAAGGCTTTTGCCCTGAGGAAATTCTGGAGAATTGGAAAATCTTTGGAGCCTGTGTCTGAGCTTCTATAAGGCAAGGGACAATTCCTGAGCTCTCCGTGTTCCTTGTAGACTCCCAGGAACTCACTCTGCTAGAGAAGCTTAAAGTATTCCAATGACCATGGCCAGAGGTAAGAAGCCAGAATGCTAATGAATGATGTTCCTGGCTGCTTCAAATTGCTCTCTGGATAGGATTGAGCAGGGATTCATGGAATGTTAATAACTACTTGGGTAGTTATTAACATTGCTTGTACCTAAAAATGTAGATAGGTGTAATTCCAAGAAAGTCAAACTCAAAATATCCAGGACTGGAAGAAAAAAATCCACATAGGACTATTAGCAAAAGGTTATTTTTCAATTCTCAGTTGATTAAATAAACATTCTAAGCACAAAATTGGTAAATAGTTTTATTTTTCAGTGCTTCCATTGTTTTGTAGCAGCTGCTTAGAATGCTATTTTGATAAGAGTGTGAGAACTGCAATGATCAATTGGTAATGTCTGTCATGAACAAAAGGGAGAGGAAGAGGAATGCTTCATGTTTAGTAACTTGGTATAGGTCTTATACCTGTCCTGTTTTTCTTTATAATGAAGGCAGAATATATGATTCATAATGGTTTTGTTCTTCAATTTCATGCAGTACCCAAAGTGAAGCTCTGATGTGCCATCTATAATCTTTGTTCAGTCCAATGGATTATACCCATAACAAATCAATAAGTTAGTAACTAGTATGAAATAATGAAAGTCTTATATTCCATATCATTTATATAGCCAAATTGGGGATGCTATGAAGAGTTTTGATGTGTGAATATTTTTCAAAGTAATGATCTATTTCAAGGCAGCATTTAAAAATCTTTCTACACCATAGAGAGTAGTGGTACATTAGGTATTTTCTAATTTTAAACTTCTAATGTCTATAATCATGAATAAATTATATAGAATATGCAGACTATGTTTCTCCCTTTGTGCTTGTCTCAAACTTGAATTTATGATAAATACATCTCTCCATCAAATTGAAGCCATCAAAAGAGACAGTTTAAATGGTAGTAAGAAGTTGGGGAGGAGAGGAAAGAATCACTGCATGGATGAGCACACTGGCTTATAAGATAATTATACTCTTGGTAATTTTGAATGTTGTGAAATTGAATTTCTTACATTTAGAGAAAAATGTTGAAATATGGGTTTATACAGGTGTTTCATTATCAAGTCCAGAGATTTGATTAAACAAAATTTCTCCTATATAGGGACATTTTTATAGAAAATACTTATAACAGACATTTTGTTTATCTTTTCTCTTGTCCAACCCCATTTATTTTCCTGCTAATTGTATCCTGACTTTTCAAAGGAAATCAATTTTTCTCAAACCCTTAGTCCATGTGGTTTAGGGTTGCATTCAAGACCAAGTTTCAAATATCCAACAGGGATTGTTTCAGAGTTAAATACATGATTTAAACTGGGCACATAGATGTGCCTATGAGAAGCAGCCATGGGACTTCTGCTGTAACTATTAGGAAAGGGACCATCTCAGTGTACTGTGGTATCTAAGTACAATTTGCTGTGGCCATCCTATGTGGAAAGCATGTCTGATGAAGAAGGCAACTCAGAAAAAAGAGGAACTGAGAGATGAAGACAGATCATAATGACACTGTTTGAGTAATTGAATTGCCAAGCCCTTGAGCCAGTTCTACCCTTGTACTTTTTATCTCTGTGTCAATAATTTTTTTTTTTAAATTTAAGCCAGCTTGTGTTGGTATTCCATCACTTACAACCAAAAGAGACCCAATTAATGTAGTTACAGCTCTATAATTCTTAATAATGTTATAGAACTCACTTTAAATTTTGATTAATAATGTGAACTTATAGAGAGCCTAGACTTCCAAGTTTTCTTTGTGTCATACTCATATGTTTGTAGGTTATAAAATATTTGCATACATGTGTCATATTTGCATATATAAAATTGAAACTACTATTAATATATTTAGGTAGATTTTGTATCTTAAAAGATTGTGTTATTTATAATGATTTTTTTAGTCATGGCTAGAATGATGACAGGACTGTAGCTGAAAAGTGTATTATGATCATCTATCCCTCCTTATAGTTTTGAAAAGTGGGAACTATGCATAAGAAAAAAACCTGGCAATAAAGGTTTATTACTACCCATATTAGGAATTTCCAGTAATCTCTACTGCAGGGCCCTCTGGTAAATTGAGTTGGAGCACATAGCTAGAGGCATTCCATCTGTAAGTCTAAATCTGGGACACTAAAACAAGCCTTTGGTGAAAAGAATGTCTTGGTATTCAGTGATGACTCTTCCCTAACTGATGACACAGTTGAGAATGTAAAGGAGGTGAGAAAAATGAAGTTTGGGGCAGAAAATAGGAGAGACAGCCATCCTTCAGAGTGCTGACTTGAAGTCCCAGTAACCTCAACCTCTAGCAAACCATGACCGAGTGCACGTCCTGGGCCCTGACTCATCAAGTTAGAAACCCCTCAGTCATCTGACCTCTCCCACTAATTCAATTAGTGACTCTTCCCCAACCTTTGGGAGGGGTTTAAGTAGCAGGAAAATGTGTAGAAGTGGGTCTAATATAAGAACAGGGGAGTGAATGTATCCCTTTACCAAACACTGTAGACTCAAAATTACTTTGTATACTAAACAAAGGAAAGAAAGTAATTATTTGACAAATCAGTTGTTTATGAATTTTTACTAGAATTTAGCTTCAGGATTTTGCGGCAAGAGTAATGTTTTTATATAGCCACTTGTCATGCTGAACTTTCTGCTTCCTTCCCAGGGAGGTGAGTCTGTCACTCTTAAATATTAATTACTCTGTCCTTGTGGCTATATCACATCATTCATTATTGAACAGTTACTTGAAAATCATCTTACATTTAGTTTTCAAATGCTACGAGTACAATCAAATTGAAGCCGACTCAACAGACTTGTATCACAAGGAAGCTCTGGAATACCACCTGTGTTTGATGGTGCTTTGTGATCTCAGTCTACCAATTAACCATCAGTAAAATTTGTGATTTGGAGTGATAATGAAGCAGTATAAAAAGTGTACATGATTTCATCTGCAATGAACTTTCACTTAGTTGATAAGATTTCCATAGAAATGTATGGCTCCCTGCTTTCCCAACCATTACTCCCCACACCATGACAAACTCTTGGGAGAAATAAACATTTTGACAAACACAGTGAAACTTTCAAAAAAATTTCCTTCTTAGTCCTATTAAACTGAATAGCCCATGAGAATAATACTAGTGCGCTGTGAAACTTATACATAGCACTATATAATATGATTACTCACACCTCTGTGAACTGGAGTACCTATTCTGAGGGTTGTAATAATAGCTCAAGGTATCTGGGTAATTTTGTTCACATAATTGTGGCTTTATAAGTTGCCAAAGACTGTTATTATTAAAATTATTAATTCTAATAATAACAATGACCATTATAATATTAATAATGCCACTAATAACAATAACCATTAATTGAATACCTATGTATCTGTACAGGATCTATACATATATATACACACACATACAAATATACATATATATAATTTCTTTTAATTGTTTCCTTTGGTAACTGGTTAGTTTTGCATTTCTTTTAATTTTTTTAACTTTTTTATTTTATTTTATTTTATTTTTTTTTTATTGCATTTTAGGTTTTGGGGTACATGTGCAGAGCATGCAATACAGTTGCATAGGTACACACAGGGCAGTGTGTTTTGTTTGCTTTCTCCCCTTCACCCACATTTGGTATTTCTCCCCTGGCAATCCCTCCCCACCTCCCCCTCCCACTGGCCCTCCCCTTTTCCCCCTATAGACCCCAGTGTTTAGTACTCCCCTCTCTGTGTCCATGTGTTCTCATTTTTCATCACCTGCCTATGAGTGAGAATATGCGGTGTTTCATTTTCTGTTCTTGTGTCAGTTTGCTGAGAATGATGTTCTCCAGATTCATCCATGTCCCTATAAACAACACGAACTCATCATTTCTGATTGCTGCATAATATTCCATGGTGTATATGTGCCACATTTTCCCAATCCAGTCTATCATTGATGGGCATTTGGGTTGATTCCAGGTCTTTGCTATTGTAAACAGTGCTGCAATGAACATTCGTGTGCATGTGTCCTTGTAGTAGAACGATTTATAGTCCTTTGGATATATACCCAGTAATGGGATTGCTGGGTCAAATGGGATTTCTATTTCTAAGGCCTTGAGGAATCGCCACACCGTCTTCCACAATGGTTGGACTAATTTACACTCCCACCAACAGTGTAAAAGTGTTCCTTTTTCTCCACATCCTCTCCAGCATCTGTTGTCTCCAGATTTTTTAATGATCGCCATTCTAACTGGCGTGAGATGGTATCTCAATGTGGTTTTGATTTGCATCTCTCTGATGACCAGTGACGATGAGCATTTTTTCATATGATTGTTGGCCTCATATATGTCTTCTTTCGTAAAGTGTCTGTTCATATCCTTTGCCCACTTTTGAATGGGCTTGTTTGTTTTTTTCCTGTAAATCTGTTTGAGTTCTTTGTAAATTCTGGCTATCAGCCCTTTGTCAGATGGGTAAACTGCAAAAATTTTTTCCCATTCTGTTGGTTGCCGATTCACACTAGAGACTGTTTCTTTTGCTGTGCAGAAGCTGTGGAGTTTCATTAGGTCCCATTTGTCTATTTTGGCTTTTGTTGCCAATGCTTTTGGTGTTTTGTTCATGAAGTCCTTGCCTACTCCTATGTCCTGGATGGTTTTGCCTAGATTTCCTTCTAGGGTTTTTATGGTGCCAGGTCTTATGTTTAAGTCTTTAATCCATCTGGAGTTAATTTTGGTGTAAGGTGTCAGGAAGGGGTCCAGTTTCTGCTTTCTACACATGGCTAGCCAGTTTTCCCAACAGCATTTGTTGAACAGGGAGTCCTTTCCCCATTGCTTGTTTTTGTCAGGTTTATCAAAGATTTTATGGTTGTAGCTATGTTGTGTTGCCTCTGATGCCTCTGTTCTGTTCCATTGGTCTATATTTTTGTTTTGGTACCAGTACCATGCTGTTTTGATTACTGTAGCCTTGTAGTGTAGTTTGAAATCCGGTAGTGTGATGCCCCCCGCTGTGTTCTTTTTGCTTAGAATTGACTTGGCTATGCGGGCTCTCTTTTGGTTCCATATGAAGTTCATGGTGGTTTTTTCCAGTTCTGTGAAGAAAGTCGATGGTAGCTTGATGGGGATAGCATTGATTCTGTAAATTACTTTGGGCAGTATAGCCATTTTCACGATATTAATTCTTCCTAACCATGAACATGGAATGTTTCTCCATCTGTTTGTGTCCTCTCTGATTTCGTTGAGCAGTGGTTTGTAGTTTTCCCTGAAGAGGTCCCTTACGTTCCTTGTGAGTTTTATTCCAAGGTATTTTATTCTTTTTGTAGCAATTGTGAATGGCAGTTCATTCTTGATTTGGCTCTCTTTAAGTCTGTTATTGGTGTAGAGGAAGGCTTGTGATTTTTGCACATTGATTTTATATCCTGAGACTTTGCTGAAGTTGCTTATCAGTTTCAGGAGTTTTTGGGCTGAGGCGATGGGGTCTTCCAGGTATATTATCATGTCGTCTGCAATTAGAGACAATTTGGCTTTCACCTTTCCTATTTGAATACCCTTTATTTCTTTTTCTTGCCTGATTGCTGTGGCTAGAACTTCCAGTACTATATTGAATAGGAGTGGTGACAGAGGGCATCCTTGTCTAGTGCCGGATTTCAAAGGGAATGCTTCCAGTTTTTGCCCATTCAGTATGATATTGGCTGTTGGTTTGTCATAAATAGCTTTTATTACTTTGAGATACATTCCATCGATACCGAGTTTATTGATGGTTTTTAGCATAAAGGGCTGTTGAATTTTGTCAAATGCCTTCTCTGCGTCAATTGAGATAATCATGTGGTTTTTGTTTTTGGTTCTGTTTATGTGGTGAATTACGTTTATGGACTTGCATATGTTGCACCAGCCTTGCATCCCTGGGATGAATCCTACTTGATCATGATGAATAAGTTTTTTGATTTGCTGTTGCAATCGGCTTGCCAATATTTTATTAAAGGTTTTTGCATCTATGTTCATCATGGATATTGGCCTGAAGTTTTCTTTTCTTGTTGGGTCTCTGCCGGGTTTTCGTATCAGGATGATATTGGTCTCGTAGAATAATTTGGGTAGGATTCCTTCTTTTTGGATTATTTGGAATAGTTTCAGAAGAAATGGTACCAGCTCCTCTTTGTGTGTCTGGTAGAATTCGGCTGTGAACCCATCTGGACATGGGCTTTTTTTGTGTGGTAGGCTGTTAATTGCTGCCTCGACTTCTGCCCTTGTTATTGGTCTATTCATAGTTTCAGCTTCCTCCTGGTTTAGGTTTGGGAGGACACAGGAGTCCAGGAATTTATCCATTTCTTCCAGGTTTACTAGTTTATGTACATAGAGTTGTTTGTAATATTCTCTGAAGATGGTTTGAATTTCTGAGGAATCTGTGGTGATTTCCCCTTTATCATTTTTTATTGCATCTATTTGGTTGTTCTCTCTTTTCTTTTTAATCAATCTGGCTAGTGGTCTGTCTATTTTGTTGATCTTTTCAAAAAACCAGCTCTTGGATTTATTGATTTTTTGGAGGGTTTTTCGTGTCTCAATCTCCTTCAGTTCAGCTCTGATCTTAGTTATTTTTTGTCTTCTGCTGGGTTTTGAGTTTTTTTGATCTTGCTCCTCTAGCTCTTTCAATTTTGACGATAGGGTGTCAATTTTGGATCTCTCCATTCTCCTCTTATGGGCACTTATTGCTATATACTTTCCTCTAGAGACTGCTTTAAATGTGTCCCAGAGATTCTGGCATGTTGTGTCTTTGTTCTCATTGGTTTTGAAGGACTTCTTTATTTCTGCCTTCATTTCGTTGTTTATCCAGTCAACATTCAGGAACCAGTTGTTCAGTTTCCATGAAGCTGTGAGGTTCTGGGTTGGTTTCTGAATTCTGAGTTCTAACTTGATTGTACTATGGTCTGAGAGGCTGTTTGTTATGATTTCAGTTGTTTTGCATTTGCTGAGCAGTGCTTTACTTCCAATTATGTGGTCAATTTTAGAGTAGGTGTAATGTGGTGCTGAGAAGAATGTATATTCTGTGGATTTGGGGTGGAGAGTTCTGTAAATGTCTATCAGGTTTGCTTGCTCCAGGTCTGAGTTCAAGCCCTGGATATCCTTGTTGATTTTCTGTCTGGTTGATCTGTCTAATATTGACAGTGGAGTGTCAAAGTCTCCCACTATTATTGTGTGGGAGTCTATGTCTCTTTGTAAGTCGTTAAGAACTTGCCTTATGTATCTGGGTGCTCCTATATTGGGTCCATATATGTTTAGGATCGTTAGCTCTTCTTGTTGTATTGATCCTTTTACCATTATGTAATGGCCTTCTTTGTCTCTTTTTATCTTTGTTGCTTTAAAGTCTATTTTATCAGAGATGAGGATTGCAACTCCTGCTTTCTTTTGCTCTCCATTTTCTTGGTAAATCTTCCTCCATCCCTTTATTTTGAGCCTTTGTGTATCCTTGCATGTGAGATGGGTTTTCTGGATACAGCACACTGCTGGGTTTTGGCTTTTTATCCAATTTGCCAGTCTGTGTCTTTTGATTGGTGCATTTAGTCCATTTACATTTAGGGTTAATATTGTTATGTGTGAGTTTGACACTGCCATTTTGATGCTAGCTGGCTGTTTTGCCCGTTAGTTTTTGCAGATTCTTCATTATGTTGATGCTCTTTAGCAGTTAGTGTGATTTTGGAATGGCTGGTACTGGTTGTCCCTTTCTATGTGTAGTGCCTCTTTCAGGAGCTCTTGTAAAGCAGGGCTGGTGGTGACAAAATCTCTGAGTGCTTGCTTGTTCGCAAAGGATTTTATTTTTCCTTCACTTCTGAAGCTCAGTTTGGCTGGATATGAAATTCTGGGTTGAAAGTTCTTTTCTTTAAGGATGTTGAATATTGGCCCCCACTCTCTTCTGGCTTGTAGAGTTTCTGCTGAGAGATCTGCTGTGAGTCTGATGGGCTTCCCTTTGTGGGTGACCCGACCTTTCTCTCTGGCTGCCCTTAGTATTTTCTCCTTTATTTCAACCTTGTTGAATCTGACGATTATGTGCCTTGGGGTTGCTCTTCTTGCGGAATATCTCTGTGGTGTTCTCTGTATTTCCTGCATTTGAGTGTTGGCCTGTCCTGCTAGGTGGGGGAAATTTTCCTGGATAATGTCCTGCAGAGTATTTTCCAGCTTGGATTCATTCTCTTCATCACATTCTGGTACGCCTATCAAACGTAGGTTAGGTCTCTTCACATAGTCCCACATTTCTTGGAGACTTTGTTCATTTCTTTTTGCGCTTTTTTCTCTGATCTTGGTTTCTCGTTTTATTTCATTGAGTTGATCCTCGACTTCTGATATTTTTTCTTCTGCTTGGTCAATTTGGCTATTGAAACTTGTGCATGTTTCACGAAGTTCTCGTATTGTGTTTTTCAGCTCCTTTAATTCATTCATATTCCTCTCTAAGGTATCCATTCTTGTTATCATTTCCTCAAATCTTTTTTCAAGGTTCTTAGTTTCTTTACGTTGATTTAAAACATGTTCTTTTAGCTCACGAAAGTTTCTCATTATCCACCTTCTGAAGTCTAATTCCGTCATTTTGTCACAGTCATTCTCCGTCCAGCTTTGTTCCCTTGCTGGTAAGGAGTTTTGGTCCTTTCTAGGTGGCGAGGTGTTCTGGTTTCGGGTGTTTTCCTCCTTTTTTCGCTGGTTTCTTCCCATCTTTGTGGATTTATCCACCTGTCGTCTGTGTAGTTACTGACTTTTTGATTGGATCTCTGAGTGGACCCCCAGATTGTTGATGATGGAGTATTTCTGTTACTTGGTTTTCCTTCTACCAGTCTAGCCCCTTCACTGTATTACCGCTGAGGTCCACTCCAGGCCCTGCTTGTCTGGGGTGCACCTGTAGCGGCTGCGGAACACCGAGGGATGCTACCAGTTTCTTTTTCTGCTATCTTTGTCCCAGGATGATTTCTGCCGAATGTCAGTCTTATGGATATAGAGGGGTCAGGGAGTTGCTTGAGGAGACAGTCTGTAGGAGCTCAAGTGCTGAGCTGTGAGCTCTGTTGTTCATTCAGGGCTGCTAGGCTGCTGTGTTTAGTTTTGCTGCAACCTACCTTGTAAGAAAACCCCTTTTTTTTCCTCAGATGCTCTGTCTGGGGTGGGTGTTGGGGCTTTCCTTGTGAGTGTCCGCCTCACTGTCCTGCCCAGCTAGGAGGCAGTCTAGTCACTTTTTGCCTGCCGAGGCTCTGCCCTGCTGGTGTGAGGTTCGCCCTTTTCCTGCAGGCTCCACCCTTCTGCTGTGGTCTCCGCCCTTTTGCCTCGGGCTATGCCCTGCGGTGGAGTCTCTCTGTTGTACCGGGTTGCCTCAGCAGCGGCAGGCTGCGTCAGCAATGGGCGTGTACCTCAGTAGGGGCTGATTGCCTTGGTAATGGCTGACGCCCCTCCCCCACGGAGCTGCGCTTTAAAAAAAAACCTATTCACCGGGAGCGTTTGGAATCGCCGTTTTGTTTGTCGCACTGCGCTCCCCCAAACGCTGAGTCCCTGGGATTTCCTGGGCTGGGTCACAGTTCAAGACCCGTTCAGTCTCAAGTTCAGCCCTCTCGGGTCTTAGTTTGCTGGTTCGACAGGGCACCCGTAACAGTGCGCTTTTGTATGGAGCGCTGTGGAGCGCCTCTGCGCTCCGGCGCGGGCCGGAGCCGCACCGGCTGCTGGCTATGCCAGCGGAGACCTCTGCCTGGCGTCCCGCATCTCTTTTATACCTGGGAATTTTTCCATTCTGTGGGCAACTAAGATCCGTCTGGAAATGCTTCCCCGACTCACCCTCTCCGTGCGTCCAGCAAGAGCTTCAATCCTGGGTTTTTCTCACAGCGCCATCTTGAGTCCTCCCTCTTAACTTTTATTTTAAGTTCAGTGATACATGTATAGGTTTGTTATATAGATAAACCCATGTCATGATTTGCACAGATTATTTCCTCACCATGATACTAAGCCTAGTACTCATTAATTATTTCTCCTGATCCTGTCCCTCTTCCCACCCTTCACCATCATGAAGACCCCAGTGTCTGTTATTTCCCTTTATTAGTCCATGTATTCTCATCATTTAGCTCTCAGTTATAAGTGAGAACATATGATATTTGGTTTTCTGTTCCTGAGTTACTTTGCTAAGGATAATGGCCTTTAGCTCCATCCATGTTCCTGCAAAAGACATGATCTCATTCTTTTTTATGGCTGCATAGTATTTCATGGAGTATGTGTACCACATTTTCTTTAGTCAGTCTACCATTGATGAGCATTTAGGTCGATTCCATGTTTTTGCTATGCTGCAATGAACATACAGGTACTTGCGTCTTTATGGTAGAATGATTTACATTCCTCTGGATATATACCCAGTAATGAGATTGGTGGGCTGAATAGTACTCTTTTTAGCTCTTTGAGAAATCCCTACACTGTCTTTCACATGGATGAACTAATTTGTATTCCCACCAACAGTGTATAAACATTCCCTTTTCTATGCAACCTCACCAACATGTTTTTTTTTGACTTTTTAATGATAGCCATTCTGCCTGGTCTGAGATAATATTTCACTGTAGTTTTGATTTGCATTTTTTAAATGACCAGTGATGTTGAGCCTTTTTTTAGTATGCCTGTTAGCCACAAGTATTTCTTCATTTGAAAGGTGTTCATTTCTATGTATAATGCTTCTTTCAGAAGTTCTTGTAAAGCAGGCCTGGTGGTAATAAAATCTCTGAGTACTTGCTTGTTCATGAAAGATTTTATTTTTCCTTCAATTGTGAAGCATTATACATAGAAAGGAACAACCAGTATGAGCCTTTCTAAAAATATACCAAAAAGTAAAGAGCATCAACATAAAGAAGAATTTACATTAACGAATGGATAAAATAGCCAGTTAACATCAAATGGCAGTAACCCTAAATTTAAATCGACTAATTCCCCCAATCAAAAGATACAGCCAAAACCTACTGGTATATCCAAAGATACACAAAGACTCAAAACATAGGTTTGGAGAAAAATTTACCAACCAAATGGAGAGCAAAAATAAATAAATAAACAAAAAGCAGGAGTTGCAATTCTCACATTTGATAAAATAGATTTCCAAGCAACAAAGATACAGTGGTAAAAGGATCAATGCAACAATAAGAGATCTTGATACCCAGATCCATAAGACCCATAATGAGATTTAGACTCAACGAGACAGAAAATTAATATGGATATCCAGGACTTCAACTCAGATCCGGAACAAGTAAACTCAATAAATATTTATAGAGTTCTCCATTTTAAATACACAAAATATTAATCGGCCATTATTAATACCCATTTTTAGAATGAAGCAATATTCCTATTCTCTCTCCCTCTTTTTCTTCCTCTTCTTCTCTCCTTTTTTTACTTTTCAACATCCTAGTTCCTCACCTCTACTCAATACATTCCTCTAAAAAAAAAAAAAAAAGGTGTTCATGTCCTTTGTTCACTTTTCAATGGCTTTATCTTGCATGTAAATTTAAGTTCCTTATAAATGCTGGATATTAAACATTTGTCAGATGCATAGAATAGCAAAAATGTTCTCCCATTCAGTAGGCTGTCTTTCTACTCTGTTCATCATTTCTTTTGTTGTGAGAGAGCTTGTTAGTTTAATGAGATCCCATTTGTCAATTTTTGCTTTCGTTGCACTTGCTTTTGGTGTCATGATGAAATCTTTGCCAGTTCTAATGTCCAGAATGTTACTGCCTATGTTGTCTTCCAAGCTGTTTAGAGTTTTGGGTTTTATATTGAAGTTGTTAGTTCATCTTGAGTTGATTTTTGTATGTAATATAAGGAAGGGGTCCAGTTCCAACCTTCTGCATATGGCCAGTTATCCCAGCACCATTTATTGAATAGGTAGTTCTTTCCTCATTGCTTGTTTTGGTCAGCTTTGTTGAAGATCAGATGGTTGTAGATGTGTTGCCTTATTTCTGAGTTCTCTATTCTGTTCCATTGGTTTATGTTCTGATGTTTTATTTATTTTTAACAGTACCATGCTGTTTTGGTGACTTTAACTCTGTAGTTCCTGTGTTGGGTGCCTGTGTATTTTGGATACTCAGATCTTGTTGAATTGAACCCTTTATCTCTATGTAATGTCCTTTGTCTTTTTTTGTTCTTTGTTGGTTTAAAGTCTGTTTTGTCTGAAATTAGGATTGCAACGCTTGCATTTTTTTCTGTTTTCCATTTGCTTGGTATATTTTTCTCCATCCCTTTATTTTGGACCTATGGATGTCATTGCATGTGAGATGGATCTCTTTAAGACAGTATACCATAGAGTCTTGTTGCTTTATCCAGCTTGCCACTATGTGCCTTTTAATTGGGGCATTTGGCCTGTGTACATCCAAGGTTAGTATTAATTTGTGTAGATTTGATCCTGTTGTCATTTTAGCTGGTTATGATGCAGACTTGTTTGTGTGGTTGCTTTATAGTGGAATTGACCTTGGTACTCAAGTGTGTTTTTGTGGTGGCTGGCAATGGTCTTTCCTTCACATATTTAGTGTGTCCTTTAGGAGGTCTTTTAAGGTAGACTGGTGGTGACAAATTCCCCTAGCTTTTGCTTTTCTGAGAAGGATCTTATTTTTTTTTCACTTATGAAGCTTAATTTGGCTGTATATAAAATTCTGTGTTGGAATTTCTTTTCTTTAAGAATGTTAAATATTGTCACCCAATCTCTTCTGGCTTGTAGTGTTTTTGCTGGGAGATCTGCTTTTAGTCTGATAGGCTCCCTTTTGTAGGTGACCTGACCTTTCTCTCTAGTTGTCTTTAACATTTGTAAATTTCATTTTGACCTTGGAGAATCTGATGATTATGTGTCTTGGGAATGATCTTTTGAGGTATCTTACTGGAATTCTCTACATTTCCTGAGTTGGAAAGTTGGCCTCTCTAGCTAGGTAGGGGAAGTTCTCATGGATGATATTCTGAAATATGTTTTTCAAGTTGGTTCCATTCTCCACATCTCTTTTAGGGACACCAATGAATCATAGATTTGGTTGCTATATAATTCTATGTTTCTTAGAGGTTTTGTTCATTCATTTTCAGTCTTAATTTTCCTCTATTTTTGTCTGACTATCATATTTCAGAAAGGCAGTCTTCAAGCTCTGAGATTCTTACTTCAGTTTAATCTATTTTTCAATTAATACTTGCAATTGCATTATGAAATTCTTTTAGTTTTTAACTCTCATTATGAAATTCTTTTAGTTTTTAATTCTTTTAGTTTCTCAGCTCTATGAGGTCAGTTATGTTCTTTTCTATATTGGCTATTCATTCCGTCAGCTCCTGTATCATTTTACTGTGATTCTTAGCTTCCAAGGATTGGGTTTCAACGTACTCCTATCTCTCAATGATCTTCAATCCTTTCCATATTCTGAATTCTCTTTCTGTCATTTCAGCTATCTCAGCCTTGATCAGAACCCTAGCTGGAGAGTTAGCATGGTTGTTTGGAGGAAATGAAGTCACTCTGGCTTTTTGAATTGTCAGAGTTTTCACACTGCTTCTTTCTTGTCTTTGTCGGTTGATGTTCCTTAAATCTGTGAAGGTACTGTTTTTTGGATGAATTTTTTTCTTTGATCCAGTTGGATGCCCTTGAGGGTTTGATTGTGGCATAAGGTGAGTTCGGTTAATTTGATTCATTTCTGGAAGATTTTAGGGGTCAAGACTCAGTTCAGGGCTTCTGGACTGCATGTTCTAACTCTGCGGACTTGTATCAGACTCCAACTTTGTTCTGTGGGTCCTTGAGGTTAGAAGCACTGTACTGGCGGTTGTTGAGATGCTTCCAGACTACTAGTCTGTCCAACAGGTGATCCAACCAGTGTTTTACAGGGCAGTGGCAGGAAAATCTGTCTTCCTTTGCATGTGCTAGCAGCAGCAGTATGGCAAGGGGCATGCTCATCGGCTCTGGCAGTGTGCTAGTGGGTACTGGGGTGCCTGTCTCCATGTGGGCATTCACAGCAGCTGCAGAGGCAACATAGCTTGCAGTTGTGTGTGTGTGTGTGTGTGTGTGTGTGTGTGTGTGTGTGTGTATGTGTTGAGGGGCCTGCTGGTGACTGTGGGTGGTTGCATTGGTTGTGGTTTTAGTATGGGGGTAGGATGCTGGCAGGTGCACACAGTAAATGTGCCCACTGTGCATGTTCACTCAGGGCTAATCACTCAGAGTGGGAGATGGTCCATTGTTCTTTTGATTTAGGAGTTCTAGTCTCCAGAACTGAGACAATAAATATCTGTAGTTTTAAGCCACCTTGCTCATGTTTTGCTACAGCATTCCTAAGAAAGTAATACTGTGTGGTTTTGAGGGGAAAAGTTGCTGTACTAAAAACATATATTTTTGAAATGTGTTGTAACTTTTCCAGAGATGTTTTGTTGAAAATTATTGACTTAAAAGTTGTTCCATGTTAAATCATGTGGGAAAATCTTAAAAGCAGGCAGACACGTTACAGACTTTGGTTTTCAGCTGATTTTTTGTTATATGCCTAAATATAGTTTTGTATTTATCCTACTTGTGGCTATTCTTTTTGTGGATTTCTTAAATCTGGATTGCTTTGTCTTTCATCAGTGGAAAGTTTTTGGTCATTGTCTTTTCAAATATTTCTTCTCCTCAAGGTTTCTATCCTCTTCTTCTGTGCTCTACTGACACACTGCATGACACCTTTCCCTTACCTCTCACATGTCTCTAATCATCTTTCCTTGATTTTTCATTTTCTTTATCTCTCTGTTCAGAAATTGGTCTGTTTTCCAGATGAACAATTGTGTTTTCTGCTATTTCTGACCTGTTATTAACCTAGCTATTACATTCTAATATCAGATGTATGTATAAAATTTTTTTGAGACAGAGTCTTACTCTGTTGCCCAGGTTGTAGTACAGTGGTGTGATTTTGGCTCACTGAAGCCTCCACCTCCTGGGTTCAAGCAATTCTACTGTCTCAGCTACCTGAAAAGCTGAGGTTACAGGCTCACCCAACTACATGCAGCTAATTTTTTGTACTTTAGTAGAGACAGGGTTTTACTATGTTGGCCAGGCTGGTCTAAAACACCTGACCTCAAGTGATCCATTTGCCTTGACCTCCCAAAGTGCTGGGATTATAGGTGTGAGCCACCTTGCTCAGTCCAAATGTATTTCTAATGCCAGAATTTCCATTCGATTATTTTATGGATTCTAATTTGTGATAAAACCTCCCAATTTAATATGATTTATTCATCATTTCCTCTCATTCTTTGAACCTGTTATTCATAGTTCTTTTATTTTTTTTAATATATTTTTTTTTTTGAGATGGAGTTTCGCTCTTGTTACCCAGGCTGGAGTGCAATGGCGCGATCTTGGCTCACCGCAGCCTCCGCCTCCTGGGTTCCAGCAATTCTCCTGCCTCAGCCTCCCGAGTAGCTGGGATTACAGGCTTGTGCCACCATGCCCAGCTAATTTTGTGTATTTTTAGTAGAGACGGGGTTTCACCATGTTGACCAGGATGGTCTTGATCTCTTGACCTCGTGATCCACCCACCGTGGCCTCCCAAAGTGCTGGGATTACAGGTGTGAGCCACTGCTCCCGGCCTCATAGTTCTTTTAAAAACCTTGCCTGCTAAAGGAATATTTGGATCACTGACGAATCAACTTTTTTGACCATTTTCCTCTTGGTTTTCATTCTTATGGTAACATTTTTTGACACACCTAATAATTTCTATTTAATATTAGACATTGGTTACAAGAATTGTGGCTTATCCAGCTGAATGTATCATCTACTAGAGAGTGCTCATGTTTTTTTTCTGCTAGGCAGACAGAGTGGAGGCTGAACCCACTGATCCAGTTGGGGGCTGATATGATTTGGCTGTGTCCCTATGCAAATATCATCTCAAATTCCCATGTGTTATGGGAGGGATCAGCTAGGAGGTAATTGAATAATGGGGGCAGGTCTTCTCCATGCTGTTCTCATGATAGGGAATGAGTCTCATAAGATCTGATGATTTTCAAAAGGGGAGTTTCCCTGCACAAGCTTTTTTCTCTTGTCTCCAGTCATGTGAGACATGGCTTTCACCTTCTGCCACGATGGTGAGGCCTCCCTCGCCATGTGGAAATGGAAGTTCTAAAGGCATACCTGAGACTGGGCAGTTTACAAAAGAATTTACAAAAGAAGTATGTAAGTTCCAAAGACATACCTCAGACCGGGCAATTTATAAAAGAAAGAGGTTTATTGAATTCTCAACTTACAAAAGAAGTATTGTTTTAGAGTTCAGTAAACCTCTTTCTTTTGTAAACCACCCAGTCTCAGGTATGTCTTTATCAGCAGTATGAAAACGAACTAATACAGTAAATTGGTACCAGTAGAGTGGGGCATTGTTGAAAAGATACCTAAAAATGTGGAAGCAATTTTGGAACTGGATAATGGGCAGAGATTGGAATAGTTTCCTCAGAAGACAGGAAAATGTGGGAAAGTTTGGAACTTCCTATAGAGACATGTTGAATGGCATTCACAAAAATGCTGATAGTGATATGAAAAATAAGGTCCAGGTTTAGGTGGTCTCAGATGGAGATGAGGAACTTGTTGAGAACTGAAGCAAAGGTGACTCTTGGTATGTTTTAGCAAAGAGACTGGTGGCATTTTGCCCCTGCCCTGGAGATTTGTGGAACTTTGAACTTCAGAGAGATGATTTAGGGTATCTGACAGAAGAAATTTCTAAGCAGCAAAACATTCAAAATGTGAGTTGGGTGCTGTTAAAGACATTCAGTTTTGTAAGGGAAGCAGAGCACAAAAGTTCGAAAATTTATAGCCTAACAACTTGATAGAAAAGAAAATCCCATTTTCTGAGGGAAAGTTCCAGCCAGCTTCAGAAATTTGCATAAGTAACAAGAGGCTGAATGTTAATCTTCAAGATGATGGGGAAAATGTCTTCAGGACATGTCAGAGGTCTTCAAGGCAGCCCCTCCCATCACTGGTCCAGATGCCTAGGAGGTAAAAATGGTTTTGTGGGCCAGGCCCAGTGTCCCTGTGCTGTGTGCTGCTCCAGCCATGACTAAAGGGGGCCAAGGTACAGCTTGGGCCATGGCTTCATGGGGTGCAAACCCCAAGCCTTGGCAGCTTCCACATGGTGTTGAGCCTGCAGGTGCAGAGGAGTCAAGAATTGAGGTTCTTGACTTCCACCTAGATTTCAGAAGATATGTGGAAATGCCTGGATGTCCAGTCAAAAGTTTGCTGTAGGGCAGTGTTCTCATGGAGAACCTCTGCTAGGGCAGTGTGGAAGGAAAATGTGGGGTCAGAGCCCCCACACAGAGTCTGTACTGGGGCACTGCCTAGTGGATCTGTCAGAAGAGGGCAACTGTCCTCTAGATCCCAGAATGGTAGCCAACGACAGCATGCACAATGCACCTGGAAAAGCTGCAGACACTCAATGACAGTCCATGAAAGCAACCAGCGGGGATCTATACCTGGCAAAGCCACAGAGGCAGAACTGCCCAAGACCATGGGAGCCCATTTCTTGCCTAGGTATGACCTGGATGTGAGACATGGAATCAAAGGAAATCATTTTGGAGCTTTAAGATTAGATGGCCCTGCTAGATTTCAAACTTGCATTGGGCCTTTGCTCCTTTGGTTTGGCCAATTTCTCCCATTTGAAATGGCTGTATTTACCCAATGCCTGAACCACCATTGTATATAGGAAGTAACTAATTTGCTTTTGATTTTACAGGCTCATAAGTAGAAGGGACTTGCCTTGTCTCAGATGAAACTTTGGACTTTAGACTGTGGACTTTTGAGTTAATGCTGAAATGAGCTAAGATTTTGGGGGACTGTTGGGAAGGCATGACTGGTTTTGAAATGTGAGGCCAGGGGCAGAATGATATGGTTTGATTCTGTGTCCCCACCCAAATCTCGTCTTGAATTTCCATGTGTTGTGTGAGGGACTCGGTGCGGGATAACTGAATCATGTGGGCAGGTCTTTCCCATGCTGTTCTTGTGATAGCAAATAAGTGTCAAGAAATCTGATGATTTCAAAAAGAAGGGTTTTCCTGCACAAGCTATCTTCCCTTGTCTGCTGCCACGTGAGACGTGCCTTTCACCTTCTCTTTGATTGTGAAGGCTCCCAGCCATGTAGATGTAAGTCCAATAAACCTCTTTCTTTTGTAAGTTGCTCAATCTTGGATACGTCTTTATCATCAGTGTGAAAATGAACTAAAACAAGGACCTAGCAGTGCTAAGACTGAATTGCATTTAAAAATTATTTTTAAGGTTGCAATTAATTTTTTTTCCCTCTCTTTATCTTAGGTCATAGTTCTATAGAGCTTTGAAGTAGGATCCTGCTGACCTCACTGGGAACCCTTTCCTGGTGGTAGCTCCTTAGCATTGATCCATAGTGTTCAAAGCTTTAAGACTAAAAACCCCTTTTCTAATCAGAAGTTTCTACTTCCAGCCCTATGTGCCTTCAGAAATTTGGCAAATGTCTTGAAGAAGATGCTGGCATGTTTTAAGACCCCTCAACACTCTGACTTTGTCACCCTAACATTGTGGCATTCCCTCCCAGATTCTCAGCCTTTTGCCTAAACCTAGAGTGAGCAAATACTCATAGGAAGAAAGTGGCTTCAGATAATCAGCTTACCTCTCTGAGGTTCTGTCTTCTTTGAAACTTTAACTTCTATGGCACAAATTGCTTTCTCAGACCTCTGATGATTATAAACATTTTTTTTCCTATATTTTTTCCTTGTTTGTTTTTGTGGCAACTTTAGTTTGCCACAAACTACTCCCTTCTACCCAGAACTGGAAGTCTTCTTGTTTAACTTTTTAAATTGACCTTTCAAAGCAGCATTATTGTCATTATTTTTAATATTAAAGAAACGTTTATTGGTGACATGTGAGTTAATAGGTTGTTCAGAGATAAATTCAATAGACAGCAATTGTGGGCAGCTACTTCAGCTCAAAGTTTGAATATTTAACTAAGTCATAAATCTATACTAGTATTTTATTGTTTGGTTCAAAATATGGATTGCTATGTTTTGTTGTCACTTTGTTTTACTATAAATAACTTTAAATATATTATACTCCAAATAGTACAGTATTATTTTTGAGTTAAGTGAAAAAATTACATGCTCGGTTTTGCTTTTTATGAGCAAAGAAGATATTTTACAACTTGAATTATAATTAACTTTGGCTATGATGACTAGCTGAGAAAGATTGGAAAACAAAAGCTAGGTAAACTCACTAGTTGGAAGAATTTTCATAGAAATTACTAAGAATCTCCAAGTTAAGGAATCCCAGATAGGAGAACATCTCAGCATTTTGGTAGTGAAAAGAATTCAGACATTCAGTGGAAGTCTAGGCAGGCTGACTTTGAGGTAGATGGGGGCCCTGTTGTAAGGTCCAGGTCTAGAAACAAAATAATGTCTCCTTGGATGCTTGAAAGGGAAGATAAGGACCTAAGCCTTGGGGAATAAAAGTACTGGAAATTAAAGCAGGGATTTACAGTCTTTGAAAAAAAGTAAAGCGTTGGCCAGAGAAGAAAGGTAAAATTCCCTAATTCATCCGACTCTGGAAATGTTGACTTGAACCAAGGATTTCCTGAAGCTCAGGCTTTTTATAGTCCTCCCTTGGTGCCTGATTGGCTTCAGTCTGGGGCAGGCTTGAAACTGTCTGGAAGTTCCTTCTCTTTTCCATCTTTGAGCACTAACAAAATTGTATTTCACATTTTCCCTCTTCCTTAGACCTTTTATTGGCACGCTTCTCATCCACTTTCCCTGATTAAATTGATTACCCCTTCTTTGTTTCACCATTGAATACACTTTTGTAGAGGTTCCTTCACACTTTTTCTATTTCTCTATACAAGTCATGGTGAGTTATTAATGCATAAAGAATAATAGAAAGCAGAGAGTTAGTTAGATCATCTTAATTAGACTCAAAGCTGTGATAGCCTGACGGATTAATCACCACATCAGGCTGACAGTTTTATTAGCTGACCAGAGAGGGGAGAGAGAAGAAAGAGGTATCAAGAAATGCAGAAGTTCTGGTTTAATTCTAGTCCAAACTAAAATCACCTATCATTGAATTTGATCCCTGAGGTACAAAATCAAGTGCATTAAAACCAGCCACTATTCTGGCATATCATTCCTCTGTTTCTTAAAAAGAATTTATTAGGAACCTTAGAGGTTTTCAGTGTTCAACATAGTGAAATGCTGCTGGATACTTTGGAAGGCACTGAGCGTGTTTGGTCTTTGGTAGACCTGAGAGCTGCCTTAAAATAGCATGACTTCTTTCCTTTGATACTAGACTTGACAAGAGGTTTGATTAGGACTGCTTGGAAGAACTTACAGAATGAGAGATTTCATCTCATGACAAATGTATCTGATGAGTTGTTAAAAATTTATTATGCAGAAGCACTGATGGAAATATTAACCATGTCTTGTTTTATGAATTCTGTGTTCAATTTTATCAAATGAAAACATTTTCCCCTTCCTTCTTTCAAAAAAGTAGCTAGAACTTTCTTGGAAATCAAGTTTTTCTTTTTAAAAACATTTTTATTTTAGGTTTATGAGTACATGTGCAACTTTGCCATTTGGGTAAACTCGTGTCACAGGCCTTGTTGTACAGATTAGTTTGACACCCTGGTATTAAGCCCAGTACCCAATAGTCATTTTTTTAGCTCCTCTACTTCCTCCTACCCTCTACCCTCAGGAAGACCCCAGTGTCTATTGTTCCCTCTTTGTGTCCATGTGTTCTCATCACTTAGCTCCCACTTGTTAGTGAGAACATACGGTATTTGATTTTCTGTTACTGTGTTAGTTTTCTAAGGATAATGACCTCCAGCTCCATCCATGTTCCTGCAAAGGACAAGATCTCATCCTTCTTAATAGCAGCATAGTATTCCATGGTGTATCTGTCTACATTTTCTTTATCCAGTCTACCATAATGGGCATTTAGGTTGTTTCAATTTCTTCAGTATTGCAAATAGTGCTTCAATGAGCATACATGTGCATGTGTCTTTATGGTAAAATGATTTATATTTCTTTGGATATATTCCCAGTAATGAGATTGCTGGGTCAAATGATAGTTCTGCTTTTAGCTCTTTGAGGAATCACCACACTGCCTTTTACAATGGCTGACCTAATTTACACTCTCACTGACAGTGTATAAATGTTCCCTTCTCTATGCAACCTCACCAGAATCTGTTGCTTAGGGCAGTATGGCCATTTTAATGATACTGATTCTTCCTATCTATGAACACAGTATGTTTTTCCATTTGTTTGTGTCATCCCTGATTTTTCTGAGCAGTGTTTTGTAATTCTCATTTTAGAGACCTTTCACCTCCCTGGTTAACTGTATTACTAAATATTTTATTCTTTTCATGGCTATCATGAATGGGATCATGTTCCTGATTTGGCTCTTGGCTTGACTGTTGTTGATGTATAGGAATGCTGGTGATTTTGTATTTTGATTTTGTATCTTTTACTTTGCTGAAGTTGTTTATCAACTTACAGAGCTTTTGGGCTGAGACTGTGGGGTTTTCTAGATATAAAATCATGCGATCTGCAAACAGGAATTGTTTGACTTCTTCCTTCTTATTTGGATTCCTTTTATTTCTTTCTCTTGTCTTATTGCTCTGGCCAGGACCTCCAATACTATGTTGTATAGGAGTGGTGAGAAGGATCATCCTTGTATTGTGCCAGTTTTCAAGGGGAATGCTTCCAGCTTTGGCCCATTCAGTATGATGTTGGCTGTTGGTTTTTCATAGATGGCTCTTACTATTTTGAGGTGTGTTCATTTAACACCTAGTCTATTGAGAGTTTTTAAGAGGAAGAGGTGTTGAATTTTATCAAAAGGCTTTTCTGCATCTATTGAGATGCTGTCCCTCAGCTCAGGAGCTATGATAAGGGCTTCTTGGAGGTAACTAAGGGATGCATTGCAAGCAGGTGTAGCCATGCTGGGACCCTGGGAGAGGCCAGCAGACTGAGGGTTCATTAGTCAGACCCACCCAATCTCTTGGGCATGACTGCCCAGCAAAATTCAGATCTGACACTTCCCCATGGGCATGACTTCCCAGCAGAATTCAGATCTGACGCTTCCCCTGGGACTTGCTCCTATGGGAGCAAGTCAAGCCTAGGAACATGGGCGTTCCTGACTGTGCTTTACTAGAGATGCTTCTGTACCAAATCCGCTGGGCTCCACACTGGCTGGAGTTCTGTCCCTACCACTTCTCTAAGCTTTCTGCCCCTACCACTTATCCAAGCAGCTCTCCCTGCCAAGTCAAATGTCTATAGTGGTTGAGGGATCTCTTCCTGCTGGAATTCTAAAGGTCCATGGCGAGAGAGCAGGTTACTCCTTGCCTGTACAATTCAACCCTTCTGTAGGAATTCTTGGGGGCTAGAAACATGTCTTGGTGCACGGTAACCCTGTGCAGAATTCCCAGCTTTCTCTTCCTTCAGTCCAGCATCTGTGTCTTCCCTCTGTCCACTCTCAATGCCTGCCCTCTGAATATCTTCCAGACGTTCTGGCCCTTTGGTGGGAGATGTTCCTCCTGGCTGCATCTAGTTGACCATCTTCCCTTTTTATTCTTTAAACATACCTCTTTTTTATTATTTTAATCTTCTGTAGTAACTTATACTTTCTTTCCTGATATCTGTTTTCTCAGCCCATGTGTTAGCATTTTGAATAACTATATATTGACCTTGAGCAATATAAAATCACTCAACTTTCTTTCATTTCTCTGGTTGTCATTTCCTGAGGGTCTTTTAACTCCAAATTTCAGTGAATCATCTTTTATACTCAGTTCTTGTTCACTGCTCAGGTGTTGATATGTTAAGTTTTTCTTCCTCTGAAGGAAAAAATGAACAAGCCAATGCTCTGGGAAGCAAATACAGTCAATTGTCCAAGAAGAGAAGGGATATAGACTATGTGCCATATCCCCAAAGGGTTGACCTGCAGACATACTGGAAAAGAGATGGTAGGTGTCTTTCCTGGTAAGCTTGGTTTCTGGATCCTCTATCAGCTTTAGGAAGGCAAGAATTTTGAGTTTGTAGCTGGTGAGAGGCAGGAAAGGACTTTGTGTGAACTGTTGGGGTGTCATGAGAAACTACCATGGTCAATTGAGCTGCCAACTGTCAATGGAATAATAAATACCTGAACACATCCATATAGAGCCAGTGCAATGGGCAGATGGTGGAGAAGAAAAAGTAGCATGACTGAGGGATTATGATTTTTCACTTTAAAATAAATTGTGTCTGTGTGTCTGTATGTGTTTGCATGTGTTGTATATATGTAAATTATGTATTATCTATGTCCAGTTGTTGGGGTGTGTGTGTATGCTTCCCATGGAATGACCGATAGTAACCTCCCTGCCAATTTTGATGAGTTTTTTTTTTTTGAGACAGAGTTTGACTCTTGTTACACCGCCTGGAGTGCAGTGGCACAATCTCGGCTCACCGCAACCTCCACCTCCTGGGTTCAAGCAGTTCTCCTGCCTCAGCCTCCTGAGTAGCTGGGACTACAGGCTGCACCACCATGCCCAGCTAATTTTTGTATTTTTAGTAGAGACGGGGTTTCACCATGTTGACCAGGATGCTCTCGATCTCTTGACCTTGTGATCCACCCATCTCGGCCTCCCAAAGTGCAGAGATTATAGGCGTGAGCCAACACACCTGTCCTGGTGAATTTGTTTTAATTTGATTTTTCTAATTTCTGAGATATCACATTATTTTTGCTTAAATATTTAAAAATAACTCATACTACCTTAAATGGATTTTTGAACAATTATATCAGTCTAAAAATAGAATCGGATGCCTGAGTAATTACTCAGTTTCCTGTCACTGCATTTAGTCAGAGACTATCTTTCAGGGACATCATAAAAAAGATCCTACATTGGGTTGGGAAGTTAAAGCATTTTCTTTTTGATATTTGTATTTCTAGTGTCTAGGGAAGTACTGGCCATGTAACAAGCATGGTGTAAATATATGTTGAATAAATAAATTAATGGATAGATGTGTTACAGTGACCCCAGTGTGGGTATTAGATGAATATATGGGTAAACTATAACAAGCATGGTGTAAATATATGTTGAATAAATAAATTAATGGATAGATGTGTTACAGTGACCCCAGTGTGGGTATTAGATGAATATATGGGTAAACTAAACAGCCATTAGAATATAGTTTATATAAATACTGTTTCAGGAAAGCTATATATTTCTAGAGAGGACTGAAATAAATCAGTACTTAAATCTATTAATTTCACTTGCAATAACAGTTTTTATCAATGCTATAAAACTAAATCTATTGGTAGTGCACCCTCAGATTAGGAGCCCATGACTCAGAACTCATGGAATTTGCAGCTCCTCAATTTTTGCCCCTTTTCTCAACACTAGGTTTTTGGCTGCTTGCCTTTTTTGCCCATTCCCCACCACATCATAGTCATCTGGATTAGGTTGTTCTTTTTCTCTCTCAAGTAGTTATATTTGGGCTTTATAGCAAGGGTAACCCTCATGCTAGAGCCTAAAGTAAAAACATTCCTCATTCTGATCTTTATGTGTCCTTTAAAAACAAAAACAAAAACCCAGATGAACTGAAAACATGAACACCTTTTAATCATTGTAACATCAAAAACAATATTCAGGGATGGCTGATCATTCCATTAGGACATGTTTTTTGTTTGAGTTCATTCATATTTCTAGCCGTTCTGTCTACTGACAGAAGTGTGGTTTATCTTTCTCTATGCTTTTTGCAGCATAACTGCTGTAAGAGGTATTTAATTTAGATTGAGCAAGGTGTAATAGAGAAAGCACTGGCCTAGAAATTCTGTCTGGAATTAGGTAACTTGCCCTTTAGTTCAACTAGATGGATCCAATGGTCCATTCTTTCTTAAACATTTTTTGACTCTACATTTAACACATTGTGTCTGTAATTTTAAATAAACAATTAAAAAAAAAACTTGGGCATGATATATTTTGAGCTAGAAAATGGTTTTCCAACACCTTGGGTAATTTTTTCTGTATATATTTAGATTTTGAAAATCTGGTTCACATTTGTACATGTCTGCAGTTGCATATTGTGGCACTACAATATTATTTCTTTTTCTAAATTCCATCATGCTTCCTGTTTTGAGTGAACAGCTCTGTTTTAGAAAACACTTTGCTAAATGTTTCCACTCACTGTAACATAAGTGTGTCACCCTTTGAAAATTCTCTGGATAATACAGTAAAGTGGCATTTGGTACATTATAGTTATTCTGATTTTTTTTACAACTGGAGTCTGGGTTGGTAAGTATAAGGTGGGTTGAGTCTGTATATAGTAATACTTACAGCCAGAAAAGAAAATATAATAACTGTGGGGATTTTTTTTTGGCAAGATACTTCAGAAAATCCATCTTTCTATCGTATTCTGAAATTACTCTAGCAATGTTTTTGAAAATTAGTCATCCAAGTTTGATTGAACGTTTTCAGTGAAATTAAGTTTACTATGTTTCGAGGCTTGGTGTTCATTTCAGAAAGCCTTAAGTTAGAAAACCTTTCCTTGCAATGAGCTGAAATCTGCCTCTCTTGAAGCTCTACCTGCTTTCCAGAATGAATTTAATTCTCAGATGCAGTTTTTTCAACAATTGTAAGGTCTTTAGTGCTCTCTCTTCCTGCTTTCTGTTTTAAGATGGAATATATCCTGCTTCATACCATTTTGGTCACCCTCTGGAGGCAGTTCAGTTTGTCCGTATCTTTTCTTTTTTTAGCTTTTTACTGTGCAATAATAATAAATGCACAGGCAATTGCAAAGAAATGTATAGTGAGGTCCTATGTGCCTTTTACCCATTCTCTTCAATGTTGACATCTTGTGTAATGCGTAACTTTTTTTTTTTTTTTTAACGGAGTCTCACTCTTGCCCAGGCTGGAGTGTAGTGGCATGATCTCAGCTCACTGTAACCTCCGCCTCCTGGGTTCAAGTGATTCTCCTGCCTCAGCCTCCCAAGTAGCTGGGATTACAGGTGCGTGCCACCACACTGGCTAATTTTTTTTTTTGTATTTTTTAGAGACAGGGTTTCACTGTGTTAGCCAGGATGGTCTTGATTTCCTGACCTCATGACCCACCTGCCTTGACCTCCCAAAGTGCTGGGATTTACACAGTGGCATCAGCCACTGTGCCTGGACTTTGCATAACTTTAATACAATGTCAAACCCAGGGAATTGACATGGATACAAAACATAGAGGTTATTCAAATTCCACCGGTTATACATACGTGTGTGTATGTTCATTGAGTTTATTGACATTATGTTCCTACTTTCCCTTAGAGACTGTGAAATAGGGGTTCTAGCTTCCCTAATGATTACATTTCAAACAGATGGCTCCCCAGATCCTTGAGAAAGACATTCCTGGGTTGTAGGAGATTTACATCTCAAAAGGACAGGGAAAGAAAGAATTTACAATTACAACTTTTCTAAAGTAAATTATCTAAGAAAATGGAGGTCATAGTGGGGAGTGCACAATAAGCTCTATGCAATTTCATCAGATCTGTGGCTTTGTGTGACACAAACTACAATTGTGGCATGACTGCCACTACAATTAAGCTACTTAATTGCACCATCACCATAGGAATCCCTTCTGCTGCCCCTTATAACTTTGCTTGCCCTTTCCCTCCATCCCTAACTCCTGGGAGCCACTAACCTATTCTCCATTTGTGATATGGTAAAAAGCCCCATAAACCTGCATACCTCAACCATACCTTGGCTTTCTAGAATCTAAATATAACAGGCAAGCAGTCCAAACCCACGCCATCTTGGCCCCTGCGACTTGTAATTTCCACCCTACCCAGACAATGTGTAAGCAAATGCTTATCTTGACTTTTGTAAACTGCTTAAGCAACAATTAGAATGTCAAAAGTCCCCTGGCCCTCGGAATGTCTGAAGCCCCTCATCCCCACCCCCACCCCTCACCCTCACTCCCGAGTTGGTTTTATGGGTATAGAAGGTCTTGATACCCTCCTTTCGGGGCCATGGGTTGGAGAGACGTGAGTGCTCCGTGGCCGCCAGCAATAAAGACCCTGCAAGTTGGCATACTTTTGTCTTGGTGTTGACTTTCTATGCTCGGTTCAGTACAACACATTTATATAATTATGTTAGTTCAAAATGTTACACAAATGTCCACATTTTTAAAAAACTGACAAAGAATTAAGAACTGTCTCTTAATCTTGACCTCTGTAAGCAGTTCTTGATTTATAAATATTTGATTTTTATGACAGCATCCTTGTATGAACAGTGGGGACCCTGAACTGTAAACTCCTATTTTCTCAGGAGGCAATGTTGTTCTCAAGTTCAAAATTCTAAGAAGTGACTTTTTAAGACTTTTGCTAGAATCAGGGCTGACTCCTTTCTCCAGACTAAACCTTTGATTTTTCAATACTTAAACAAGAAAACAATAAGACAGAGATTTTAGTAACCCAAAGATCAAGAGACTTATTTATTAGTCTTGTGAAATCTTTTAAAATTTTGTTCATCTGAGCCATTCTGGACCTCCTAACTTTTTGGGAGGTTGATACAGCTCTATTTACCCACAACTGAGTGATGTTGGCTCCAGCAATTTGTGTTTGATAACCTTTTCTGGAGCAGATAACTACTATGTGCTAACATCAAATTAGAACCTAATCACTTCATTTAAGGAGGATTAATAGCAATGAATAGCCAGCTGGAAAGGTTTTGGGCAAGGATTTATCACACAAACTTTGTAATTATTGATTATTGATGTTCTTTTTTCTAACCCAAACAGCCTTAACACTTCCCTCAGCTTCTCTAAACTTCAGATAGTTTTCTTCCAGACTCTAAACCCCACAACCTCTCCTCTCCCCATCCTTTTTCTTTGAGAGAATTTACTTCAGAAAACTTGTAAATACTTTTTCTCTCTGTCCTATTGATATGTAGATCTTCTACAACCTAGGAATATCTTTCTTAATAATCTGGGAGCCTTTGAAATGTAATCATTAGGAAAGCTAGAACCCCTATCTCACAGTCTATAAGGGAAGGTAGAAACATAACTTCAATAAGTGCCCATTAGCAAATAGTTGGTCTAATCTATTGACCCACCTCCCTGTTAATGTTTTCTAGTACTTTTCCTCTAGCTCATCTCAGTACTTAAAAACTCTCCAGGTTTATTTCAGCAGAGCTGAGTTCAGTCTCTCCCCTCTATTGCAATAGCCTCAAATAAAGTCTTCCTTGCCTCTTTACTTCCATTTGGTACAATTTTTCTTTGCTCTCTTGGTGAGACTTACTTGATTATAATAATTAATAGCCATTGTCTAGTATTCTTATATATTTTTTTCTGGCAAAAAAGAAAATTATTAAATGTATGGTAGTATCAGTGGGCTTTAGGCTCATAAAGGAGACTTTGACCAGTAATTTTCTAGGGCACAAATCTGGGGAGATGAGCTCGAGACCATTGCTTTAGCATATGCAGGTAAACTTAGCACATTCTTTGGTAGCAGAATCTTTTGGTAATTTTCATCTCTGAGAGGCTGACATGCTCCTGGCATGCCCTTTTGGAACCAAGTTTGTTTTTTCTATAGAAATGTCTTATAATTTTGGCTGGTTTTTGTCTCAGCCTAGATAAGAATGTCTAGCATACTTGGGTATCAGACCTGCTAGAGGTCTCTTCTTCTGAGGACTGAAGGGTGACTGAGAACTGTGTACCAAAGGAATATTTAGCCTAATTTGATGAATTAGCCTTATGGCCTTTGATACAACCTCCTTCATTTAACTGATCGCTTCTCACGACATTCAACATTCCCACTCTAGTCCAAGCCTTCATCATCTCTATGTGTAATATAGAAATATTCTCCTATCTGGTCTCTATGCTTTCTCCCTTGTGGCCTTGCAGTTTATTTTCCTCTGGTATCTACATTAATCTTTTAGAAGTGTCTTTTAAAAACGTCCCCCTTTCACTCTCAACTCTCCAATGACTTCACAACATGTTCAAAATAAAACCCAAAGTAATCTTCAGGGCTTGCAAGGTCTTAGTGATCAGGCCCATCCCAGACCTCATTTCCTGCATTCAGCCTCTTCCTTGTGGCTCTCTAACTGCCAAACCTTCTTGCATTTCCCAAAGACAACCTAACCAGTCCACTTAAGGGCATTTGCATGGGTGTTGCTCTGATTGGAATGCTTCTCCACCAGGCATTCACTTTGCTAACACCCCACTTTATTTAAATCTCTGCTCAAATGTCACCTCCTCAGAAAGACATGCTTTAAAAGTGCACCCCATTTTTCTCCTCCCATTTTCCTGCTTTTGATCTTTCATAGCAGTTTTCCATATCTGAGATTATAAAATGCTTTTTGATTATAATCTTTTCCTCTCTAGTCCATAAACATAGGCCAAGAACTTTGTCTTATTATTGTATCTGAAGTTCCTAGAATAGTGCCTGGCATTTAGTAGTATGCAATACATTTGTATTGAACAATTGAATTAATTTAGACTTGCCAGCTGATGAGGTTTACAAAATTTGAGTTACATAAATAGAGGTTCTTTGTATAAATCAGTGCATCTGGGACCATACCTCAGGGACAATATGGATTACAGAAGACTGTGTGTGATAGATAGGAACACTAAATCTGGCGTAAAACATTTTGTGAAAAAAATCATTTTGTATTCCAAATAACTAGTTTACATGTGGCTTTTGGAGCATAATAAATTTAAGTTGGGCATACATTGGCCTTCCATAAATTTCAGTAATGTATTTTCATGAGAAAATTATTAAGATTTCAGTATTATCTTTTCCTAAAGTTGTTTCTAAGATTATGCTATTTCTGGAGAAATATCATCTTCCCTGGTAACCATGGAACCAAATTAGTAATCAAGGTAGAAGGTGCTTGACAGCAACATTATTCAGAGTCAAGGCTTGGGGAATTTGTTTATTTGGAGGATGGTGGCTATCATTTAAGAATGCAGAGAGGAGGGCAAAATTTTTCTGCCACCTTGGAGAAATAATTGACAAGAAGTAGGATCAGTGTCAGTCCTAGGAAATAACGCTTCATTTTTATCTGAAAAAGCATGTTCATTAAAAAGAGAAGTAGAAAGCCCAAATGGAATTGGGTGGCAGCTACCACATGGTGGGCATACAGAGCCCAGGGTTTACCTAGGTACATTTGATACTAAAATATGGCCATGTTTACACATCCCATCTACATGAGAGGTTATAGCTCCTAATATGCAGCTAACACTGGACAACAACAGTGTAGTCATTGCAAAAAGGGAATGGAGGACAGAAGTAACATCCACTCATACTTCTGCAGACACTGCTGCTGTACATGCATTATTCCATGAAAGTTCCAGTCATCCTATAGAGTGGGTACTTTTATTATCACCATGTCATAGATGAGGTGGCTGAGGCTTAGAGAAATATTCTCCTATCTGGTCTCTATGGTTTCTCCCTTATGTAGTGGATATGTAGCACAGTAAGACAACTGTGCTGGAATACTAATTAGGAACTGTCTGACTTGGAAATCAGTTCTGTCTTCTGTGGCATTCTGTGATTATAGCTGCATAGGACTGGGGAATAAAGCAATCAATATCATGGACTCTGAAGACAGCATTTTAGAAAGTTGTCAATATTCTTGTATTTTTCTCGAAAGCTTTTAAAGTCATTGCTAGGGATTTAAAGCCAGATTGGAAGGAATTGTAAGACAAGGATGAAGTACACATTAACTCTTAGGTCTTATGGTTTCTGTGTAACATCCCTTTTATCATCATGCATCCCTCCAAAAAACATATACTGAAGAGAATGATTGAAATTAATAGTTCTAATGAATATCCATATATATTAATTTAAAGCCAGCTGCTAAAGTGTAGTCTCTGCTGGAGTTTTAAAGGTATGATCTATTTGAAATCTCACTTATTTTTATTGAATAATGGGTAGCTATTGAAATGAATTTAACACCAAAAATTGTTGCATGACTGCTATAAATAAATACTATAGTAATTAAAAGTTTATCTACAATCTACAAACCACAAACTAATTCATACTAACTCCTTCTGAGGCCAGAGAGGTCTGTGGTGCTTCAGGAAATGACAGTGAGGAAATTCTGCTTGGGGCATAAGGGCATGTGAGAAAAGCTTCTCTTGCATTCTTGTTGTTTCCATAAAGGCAACTGCTTTGAGGCTTAGGGTCTAAGAAAGTCTCAGACTCTGAACTTTGCCCTGCCTCTAGAGTCTTGCATTAGTTCCTTTGTTAAAGTCATTAAAGTCTAAAAAATAATCTGTTTAAAGAAAGCTTTGCTTTTCTGCCTGCTCAGAAGACATTACATGGGTGAATGTGTGATTTACTCACACTCAGACTTCCATTAGCTTAGGTCCTTGCAGCAACAGCCTTACTCACCAATACCTGTGTAAGACTTCCCCATATATATGAAGCTACCAAGAAGCATCCTGGTAATAGGAAGTGGGAGTGGGAAAAATAGGGCCAGAAATGCCCAGAACTGCATAGGTGCTTAAATAAGTGTTTGATTGACTGATAAGTAGCAACAAATCTGAGTTTCTCTTGTAGTTCCACCCAATTTATGGACCAGTTCATATGCTGTCATGAAATATGCAAGTTATATGGCTGTCACTAAATTAAAATTATTTCTAGATGCATTTTGATGAAGTTTGCAGACTTTAATAGTGCTTATATTTAATTTTGTATTTATAATTGTCATATATTTTGAAAATGTTACAAAAGAAAATTTTAATGGATTCAGCTTTATAAATGATTTTATACAACATAACAATTATATCATTACAATGAGCCCTACAAATAGAGCAGTGACAGCAAGGTCAGTAAGGTGGCCCAGAAATTCAGGTCTGTCTTGTTGTTAAGTCTTCAGCACATGTGGATGACTTAGATTGGCTGAAGAAGTCTGCACTGACCTGTATGTGTACACTTCTCAGCTGGTCTGGGCTAAAGCAGGAAACAGGCAAAGCTTGTGATGTTTCCATTTTGCTGTCCAATTCCTTACTACTATTTTCTTCCCTTATCAAAACTTCCTTTCTTGATACTAAGAGAACTGAAAATTTAAGTGATCATCCCAAGAGTCTTCATGATAAAAGTAATATGCATTGAAGAAGGGAGCTCTGATGGTGGGAGTTTGTGCACTCAGTGGGGCAGGGAAGGCTTTTTTCTTTCATTCTTCAACACACTTTCCTGTCATTTCCTAAATCAACTCAATCATCCTGTGTTTTGTAAGCCATTAATATGCCAAAGAAGCATCAAAAGATTTTTCCACTTATTTTAAAAAAGAAATCATAATTACTAGCCCTTACTAACAAAGATTAGCAAGCATTTTCTGCCTGTCTGGTTGACAGTTTTTATGGTTTAGCTCCTGAGGAAATACAATTTGGATTTACAGCATAAAGAAGTAGAGGTAAAACGAAGCAGGGTTGATTTCTTTTCCATCAGGCTTACATTATATGTGTATACATGTATAATATATATGTACATATATATGTATTAAACTTTTTTTGGTAGTACTCTCATTGAATATTTGATGTGTATTTTTAGGTATGAAATACAGTATGATCTCCATGCTATAGATATGTATGAAAAGAAATCAAATGTCTATCAAAATGGTGAAAATGTGTAATAGGCAATATGCATTCATTCCATAAACCTGATTCCAGAGAAAAATATTCTTTGGCAGGCAAACAATTTTAATGTAAAATTTAATGCAATAGGGGTGACATATTTTAGTACCAATTAATTAGATTAGTGAAGCGAAATGGCATGAGTCAGAAAAAATAAAATGAGCTGCATGACATGAAGCACTTTGCAATAATTCTTAGGCTATCGATTCTGTTATTTTGCAATTTGAATTCTATTTAAATCATTAAAAATCATATAAAAACAATTGTTGTTTCTTCTGGTTGATTATATAAAGATATAACAATGAGTTCCATTTATGTGGAAAATGAACAGAACACTTTCTGCAACAAAAAACCAGAACACTTTCTGGTTTGTAAAATATGTTTAATCATTTCTTCAACTTTTCTTGCTTGTGTTTGTACCATGGACCTTCTGAGAAAGTTCCACTTATTTTGTGTTAATTCATTTTTTTCACTTTGTTAGTTTATTTATGCCTCAACTTATTCTGTAAGTTTACAATAAATTGTTTTTTAAAATTGATACATGTGAATATAATAATCATGACCAAAACCAAGAGAAACGTAAGTGACAAAACTGGACCTTGTTAAAATAAGACTAAAAATGCAGGCCATGGAGGGGTATGTACTTTTTGTGGTTGAATTTAAAGTGTGACTCTTAACTTCATAGCTTAAAAGCAAAAAGTAAAACATGATGTTATATAATTGTCTTAATTATGGAAGATAATTCTACTGTATGTGTTAGAATATTTTAAGTAATATAAAACCCAAATCAAACAGGTCCACAAAAACCTGAAAATATTCATAAGTGTGGTGGTAGTAAGGCTTGGTTTAACTAGAACTTGGTCTGATTGGCTCACCTATTCTTGGCAGTTTCATTCTTTTTGTCTTGATTTCATCTCTGTCTTGTTGCAAGATAGTTACTGGAGTATTGGACCTCACATCTGTAAACAACTACATACAGAGTTTATCTCTTTAGACTTTCTCTTGACAGGGAAACTTCCCTTCGATGTTGTCCAATAAATTAACTTTCATATCTCACTGGCCTAATTATTTAATTAATAACCTGCAACCAAAGGAATCCTAAGGGCAGATTGGCTAAAGCCTGGTTTCCTGAACCAGTTATAGCAAGAAACTGGATTACCCTGGACAAGTCATAGCCTTCTTTGAAATTATTAGTGTAATCAACTTCCCTTGAAGTTCACCAGCTATATAGTTTAGGAGGGGATACCTGAATGGATATTAAATTAGGAAAGGGAAAATGGATGCAACCAACAGCATCCTCAATACAACTTAACCAAGGAGAAGTAACAACCCCATCAGCAAGTGAGCAAATGATATGAACAGACACTTCTCAAAAGAAGACATTTATGCAGCCCACAAACATATGAAAAAAAGCTTATCATAATTGGTCATTAGAGAGATGCAAATCAAAACCACAATGAGATACCATCTCACTCCAGTTAGAACAGCAATCATTACAAAGTCAGGAAACAACAGATGCTGATGAGGATGTGGAGAAATAGGAATACTTTTACACTGTTGGTGGGAATGTAAATTAACTCAACTATTGTGGAAGACAGTGTGGTGATTCCTCAAGGATCTAGAACTGGAAATACCATTTGACCCAGCAATCCCATTACTGTGTATATACCCAAAGGATTATAAAGCATTCTACTATAAAGACACATGTACACATATGATTACTGCAGCACTATTTACAATAGCAAAGACTTGGAAGCAGCCCAAATGCCCATCAATGATAGACTGGACAATGTGGCACATATACACCATGGAATATTATGCAGCCATAAAAAAGAATGAATTTATGTTCTTTGCAAGGACATGGATGAAGCTAGAAACCATCATTCTCAGCAAACTAACACAGGAACAGACAAACAAACACTGCACATTCTCACACATAAGTGGCAGTTGAACAATGAGAACACATGGACACGGAGGGGATCATCACACACTGGGGCAGGGGGAAGGAGAGCATTAGGACAAATACCTAATGCATTCAGGGCTTAAAACCTAGATGAAAGGTTAATAGGTTGAGCAAACTACCATGACACATGTATACCTCTGTAACAAATATGCACTTTCAGCACATGTATCCCAGAACTTAAAAAAAAGATTTTTAGATTTTAATAACACAAACACACACATACACACACAAACACACACAGACACACACACACACAGTTGCCAATAATATAAACTGTGAACTTGATGTGACTTATTTTAAAATATTATTTTTCTCTCCAGAGAATCTATGTGATTTTGCGTAGTGTGAAGTTTAGTGCCTAGAAATGGAAGGCAAAATCAAAAATGAAAAAATGTTTCAAAGTAATAAAATTTAAGAATGCATTGATGATAATTTTTAATTTCTAGCTTTCTGAATTTGATGACATGATCTTATTTTTCTACCTCCCAGTCTTTGAGGACGGTGTCTACATTCAGACGATTCCTAATTTTCTGGCTCTGCTTTGCTTCCAGATGATTCTTTTCTTTATAGTGGTCTTGGCAGGTAAATCAATTCCCTTTAGCACAGTTTCCTGAAATAAAGGCAGGTTCAGGGTCCTCTCTGGGGGCAGAACCAGCCAGTATTTTATTATCTCTTCCAAATCATGACATCAATGAAGTGTGGAACTGATAAAAGATTAATTTACTTTGAGGTCCAAGAGTGAAAACATAACAGAAAATGAGAAGTTTCATCATAAATGCATCAATGAAGTTGCTCAGCGAGAGTTGGTGATGGTGAAACTATCCCATCGCCAGAGAGTGCATCTCACCGTATTCATGACTGACAGACTAATGGAATCTCAGACTGACTCAGCATACTGTCTGTACCAGCTTCATTTTCTCTTTCAGGTACAAAGCAGTGTTTCTGTTTTGACCCATTGTCCCAAACCTGGCAGATAGCTTCTTTGGCATTGGCCCAAAGGACAATAGGGAAGCGATCTAGCTAAAATTACATATTGATCTCCCTTCAACTGTCCTCCTTTCCAGTTAAATTACCTTGCTTTTTCCTAAAGCTATGGCTATGAGTTTTCAAAACCTGCTCACTCTGCTTCTTAGTTGGTAATTTTTCCACTTACAGTCTTCTGATTTAGATTCTGAAATATTTAAATAACTGTTATTGTTACTAAAAGAACACTAATTTTAAAGCACTGTAAGTACAAACATTCAATAAAAAATGATTGCCGATATAGAATTTTATGAAAAAATTTCACTACTGTGGAAAGCTTGAATAGTCTCCTTATTATTCCTTTTACCTAGTATGGTTTCCCTGTAATAAATTTTCTGTACTACTCAAAAATTCTCCTTCTTTACTAATTTTTAATACTTGTTAAGACTCTTGAGATAGGAAGCAATGCTTATGCTTCCCGCCTCTGACTTGTTTAAACTTCAGATGCCCAGACTTGAGTTAATTGTATTCCTTGGTTTATGGCACATTCTCATTAGTCCATGAAAGGTCCTTCCCTGGTAATGCAATAAGTCAAGGAATAGTGTTCACCAATTGATTAAAGTCTTATCACTTGAGAAACTTCTTCAAAGTAGAATGTGGATGAGAATACTGAAAATTAATCAGAAATTTTCTTTGTACATACATTAGAAGTTATTGACAGTTTCTTAGTGGGTTATAATTGGAGTCTAACAGGACAGTTGTTGTATATTCTTTATATTTTATTGTATATCAATATGAATGTTAAAGGGCTTATCATTGAATGAGATTCAACTTTTGTAGTTCTATAGGTAAGTTAACTAACTATGTTAAGAATTATTACAGGTAGGTGCCTAATCTGGTGAACTCTACCTACCTGTTCTAGACAAGATTAGTGGTTTGGAGTAAGTACAATGAAGAAAGTTGCACCCTTCATAGAATTCTGTGTTAACATGGCTCTATTCTGTCTGAATTCTACAAGTTGCATAGATATTTACCAAATCTTAATTGTTGTGCTTGATGATGATGAAGAAAATTTTTCTATGGCAAAAAGATTCAATCATACCTTGGAGAGAAATATTCCCATGGGTGTAAATAATACTTTCACAGTCTACAAGTTTCTAGAATAGTGTTTCTCATATATTTTTGACTGAGAGTAAGAAATGCATTTTCTCTGTTGACCCATTGTGTGTGTGTGTGTGTGTGTGTGTGTGTGTGTAGCTAAAACAAAAATTTCAGAAACAATATTTTCCATTACTATGTATAATGAACTCTGTTTTTTTCTATTCTATTACATTTTAAACATTGACCCATTTAATTGATTTCATTAATAAGTCCAAGTATCATTGAAAAGATACTTTTCTAGGTTATAAGCCTTACAGAACAATAAAGTTTACAAGAACATTCTGTGTTTTGAAAAACAAAGTGGGGAGGTTAAAAAAGAACAAGAAATGCAAAGCAGAGAGTAATTTCACCAGTGTGGTCATTCTGAAAGTCACCTTTGTCTTTCCAGTTTTAGTAGACATGTGGCTGAAAAATTTTGGAAGGAGCAACTAAAGCCTTATGCATGGGGTTATGTAAATTCTTATAAGTTGCTTATACAATTATTCTGGCAGAGAAAAGATTTATTATTTTAGCGATTCATAAAATTGGAAAAATTAACTTAAAATTGTATTTTTAATGTTTTATATATAGTAATATAGTTATATTACATGCATATAAAATTATAAGTATATGCACACACATGTATATATAAAATATGTTTTAATTGCATACACAGGTACTTATATTCCATCTATAAGGCATCAAACAATTTGCATTTTCTCTTGTGTTCTGGGTTCCAGTCATCTGATTTTCTCCGGTTTGCCTAGTGGGCAAACCCAACTGTTTACCTACGTGGTTTACTCTGCCTAGGATGCCACCTTCCATGCTGTTCTGCCTGTCTCTCTACATAGTTTAGTTTTCATTTCCTTTAAATCTTACCACAGTTTTCACACTCTCAAGTCTGTCTTAAGTCTCTCAAGACTAAACCATGTCTACTTCTATTATGTTCTTGTATTTTTCCTTATAGCTTGAGAGCACCATGTTGATTTTGGCTCACCAGTTTTTCTCCAGCGTCCTGTGTAGTGCCTGGTACATAACAGGTGCTTAAATGTTTGCCGCATGATTAAATGCATCCTAATAATTAATTTTTTAAAAGGTGCGTGAGTCAACATCTACGACTTACTGATTACTTTCCAGATTTCCTCATAACTTTCTGCCTGCATCATAGTTGTCTTTATACGAGAACACATTTATTCCTCTTTCACATTTTTGTCCATTGTATTTGGTCTAACTTGTGTGTGGTAGGTACAAAATAAATGTTTATTGAATTGATTCTTTTAGGCAAAATGCATATGTTATTCAGAGTCAAGTAAGGGAACCTGTGGAGAGTCTATACTATTTCTAGCACAACATTAGAGCAAATTTACATAGTCATTATGGTTGAGTTTATTGATTTTCATCTTTTAGAATCAATTTAACGAGCATCAAAGAAAATATGTTTGGGTGTTAATGTGCTTATGTCACAATGGGTGTTCAAGAGCTCTTGTGGAAAGTCAGTGTAATGAAAATATGTGTTTAGTATGTTATTTATAGTTAATAGCCAACCAATACAAATCTAAAAATACTATAAATATCCAACACTGAGAAGAGGAGGAGAGGGAGAGGGAGAAAGGTAAACGAACTTCTCACATTTTGTATTGATGACAGTCAGTAGATACTAAAAGTTAGTAAGTCAGGACAATAAAATAAAACGGACGTATTATTTATACTTATGGAGATAGCCACAAAAGCCCATAGAAACTGAAACAGTTAAGAGATATTATCCCTGGAGTGTATCTGTGGGAGGGGAGGAATTGGATGAGAGACTGATTCTTTTCATCATAGACTTTGGTATTAACAAGGGAAAAATCTAGGGGAAAATGTTATGCAGAATTTTACTTTATGATTCAGCTTCCTTAAACCTATTTTTGAGGTCCACACATTTTTCTCCCCTCTAGCTGTTCTTCAGTATCTTACTGTGAACTGATTATAGTGATTTTTTTTCTATAGCACGTGTTGAATTGCTGTTATAGAAAATAGTTGGTCCTTTACACTAGAACACTTTTATGGGTAGAAATATGGATTCCTAGAACATTGGCTTCTACATGCTATGCTAGAGTTTAGAGTTTCTAAACAAACAGGAAAGACTTAATACATCCCAAACTTCCTTATAAGCAGCAGCAATACTAGAAAACCTATTTAGTTGTTTCTTATAGTTCCTTCTAAGGAAATAGGATATATTCTTCATTGTTGCTGCTCTGTTTAAGCACAAAAATGTATACACTTAAAAATGGTTACATCTGTGAGTAGATATTTATGAGAATGCTATTTATTGAAAGTAAGAGTTCTGGAGACTCAGAAGTCTAGGTTAAAAGGAAGACAGTTTATATTTTTAGTTTCCAGAACTTCAGAGGAAGGAGCTAGTCATATATATATATATATATATATATATATATATATATATATATATATATTTTTTTTAATTAATAGACTTTCTTTTTTAGAGTAGTATTAGGTTTATAGCAAACTCTAGCAAAAGGTACAGAGATTTTCTGTTACACCCCCCACAATGCATGTATAGATGCCTCCATCATTTTCAATGTCTCTCACCAGAGGATGTTACGATTGTTACGACTGATGAATCTACACTGGCATACAATAATCACTCAAAGTCCATCCTTTAAATTAGGGTTCTTTCTTGCTCTTATACATTTTATGAGTTTGGACAAATCTATAATGACATGTTGTAGTGTGAATTCTTACAAATTTTATGCTGCCTCAGCATCCAGTTTGAATACAGGTTTAACTTTCTTATACAGAAGCAAGGCTCAGCCACCCTCAACAGAATTTGTAGTACTAAACCACATCCAAATGACTCAAGTCCTGCCAAGGATAAGAACTTCGCGGCATCTTCTCCTTCTAGCAGACTGGGCTCCTGCTTTTCCTCTACTACCTTTCAACGAACCATCCAGGGCACTTGTCTGCAAACTTGAAGTGCCCCACACCCTATTCCTTCATATATGCCACTAATTGCCATGTACACCTGTGCTCTCTTTCTCTCTAACTCTTCATTCTTGCCTCACATGACCCAGGGATGGAAGATTGCCCTCCCAACTCATTATAGTTTCTTTGGCCAGGATTTGTAAATAAAAATCTTTCAACTGATTTCTTACTGTGGTGGTGTACCGCATTTGCACCTTCTATCTGAGGAACTTGGGCTACCTGAGGACAGATTTTCCCTGGGACTCTGTGGAGAATGCAAGGTTGGGCTGTCAGGGCCAGAGTGATGGCCAGGCAGATGCAAACTGGACGTGGGTCAGACAAAAGTCACAAGGGCATCTGTCAGTATAAAGAAGTTTCCCATATGAAGGATCCTCTGGATGCAGATTGAGCAATTTGGGATTAGGCCTTCTCCAGGTAAAAGAAACATCCTGAGAAAGGCACACAGGATACTTTCCATATCCAGTTTCCACTCATTTCCTGTTAGGGCAGTATTGCTTGCTGCTCTGCTACTACAATCTCAGAGTAGCAAGGGGCTCTCAAAACACATGTGTTTCATTTATCATTATAGCATCAAACAGAGTACCTTCACTGCCCTAAAAATCCTCTATGTTCTGCCTGTTTATCCCTCTCTATCCCTACCCCACTCCCTGGCAACCACTGATCTTTTCACTGCCTTCATAGTTTTGTCTTTTCCAGGATGTCATATCTTTGGAATTATAGAGTATATAGGCTTTTCAGACTGGCTTCTTTCACTTAGTAGTATGCATTTAAGTTTCTTTCATGTCTTTCATAGCTTGGTAGCTCGTTTCTTTTTATCACTAAATAATATTCCATTGTATTGATATATCACATTTTGTTTATCAATTTATCTACTTAAGGACACCTTGGTTGCTTCTCAGTTTTAACAATTATGAATGAAGATGCTATAAACATCTGTGTGCAGGTTTTTTTGTATGGACATAAAGTTTTCAGCTCTTCAGGGTAAATACCAAGGAGCTTGATTGCTGGATCATATGGTAAGAATATGTTAGTTTTGAAAGAACTTGCTAAATGATTTTCCAAAGTGGCTGTTCTATTTTGCATTCCCACCAGCAGTGAGTAGGAGTTCTTGTTGCTCCACATTCTTGTCAGCATTTGGTGGTGGCAGTGTTCTGGATGTTAGTCATTCTAATAGATGTATAGTGGTTTCTCATTGTTGCTATAATTTGCATTTTCCTGATGGCATGATGTGAAGCATCTTTTCATATGCTAACTTGCCTCACCCTCCTTGGTGAGGTGTCTGTTAGGGTATTTGGCCCATTTTTTAATCAGGTTGTCTTTCCTTATTGCAGAGTTTTAGCCGTTCTTTGTATGCTTTGTATAACAATATTTTACTAGGCATCTCTTTTGCAAATATTTGCTCCCAGTCTGTGGCTTCTTTTTCTATTCTCCTGACAGCATCTTTTGCAGAGTAGAATTTGTTAATTTTAATCTTGTTCAGTTTATCAATTCACCTTTCATAGATTGTGCCTTTGGTGTTGTATCTAAAAAGTCATCACCATACCCTAGGTCAAACAGATCTTCTCTTATGTTACCTTCTAGGAGTTTTACCACTTTATGTTTTACATTTAGGTCTGTGATTCACTTTGAGTTAATTTTTGTGAAGGATGTAAGGTTTATATTTAGATGTATTTTTTTGTTTTGTATGTAGATCTCCAGTTATTCTAGCACCACTTAGTGACCTCTTTTTAGTGTTAAAGTCGATTGATTTTAAAGAAACTTCACTCAAAAATTAGGGAAAGGAGCATTAGGTCAGGTATTGGGAATTGCTTTTGGTTGGCCTAACGAATTTAGAATTTGTCTTTTTCTCATGTAAACGGATTCCAGAAATAGGCAGTTCAGTGTTCATACAATATTACATCATCTCCGGCTCCTTCAATCAGTCTTCCTCTACTTCCTTAGTGCATGGTTTCTCTCTTGATTTCTAGAATTGTTTTCTATCTGAATTACTTTCTCTTCTCATGGTCACAAAATTTCCATTTTGTTCTAGGCAGAAAGAAGGAGAAAGGGAGTAAGGGTGTTTGCCACATAAGTAATCTGCTTAAGATAACTTTCCTAGGAGCTTAAACTTGAGACTTTAGCTTACGTCTCATTGTAAGGGAAGCCTAGAAATTTAGATTTTTAGCTATAAACATTTCTACCCCAATAGTATAGGAGTAAGAAAAAAAAAGGAGACAGAATTGTGGCAGGCAACTCATCATCTCTGTGAAAACCTTTATATGAGCCAAAGTTTCTGCTTACAGCTGCTTATCCTGTAGAAGAAGGTGAACAAGATATGGATCTGTAAAATGCCATATATATATATATATATATATATATATTTTTTTTTTAATAAATTATTTCAGTTGAGACTATAGGACCAGAACTTTTAAAGGCAATTCTCATAATATTATATAGTATAATAAGTTATTCCAGGGTCATAAAATGGGATTTCTGGAGAGGGAAATGTATCCTTAGAGTTCCTTACTCATATTATTGTCTTTAGCACCCAGTGCAGCTCTTGATGTATGGGTAATAGTATGCCTTCTAATACCACAGATGCAGTGGCTTACAACAACCCAAATTTATATCTTACAGTTCTGTGGGTTAGAAGGTGACTCTGGTCTCACTAGGCTAAAGTCAAGATGTGGTAGGGCTGCATTCCTTTCTGGGGCCTCTAAGGGATAACTTGCTCCCTTGCTTTTTCTCGCTTCTAGCTGCTGCCTGCATGCCTTGGCTCATGGCTCGTTCCTTCATTTTCAAAGCCTGCTGCATTAAATTTCTATGACTATTCTGTATTCACAACTTCTTCTGACTCTGACTACTGACATCCCTCTTCTACTGGATATTCTGTATTCACAACTTCTTCTGACTCTGACTACTGACATCCCTCTTCTACTGGAAGGGCCCTTGTTATTACATAGAGTCCAACCAGATAATCCAGGATAATCTCCTCATTTTAAGGTCAGTTGATTAGTAACCATAATTCCATTTGCAAAAATAATTTCTATTTGCCATGAAAGGTAACACATTTATGGGTTCTGTGGATTAAGACGTGGATATTTTGGGAAGTAATTATTCTGCTACCACAGAGATGGTGGATAAAAGTTCTGTTAATAAGTAATAATTATAAACAGCCAACCAATCCACCACTCTATGAAGTAAGGAAACTGGGGTTTAGAAACTTGGACTGACTTGGACAAAATCACAAAGTCAGGAGGATCTTGCCCATGTCTGAGTGACATAAAAGTCCACGTTTGTTAACATAGGCTGTACCACCTACTGATACCTGAATGAACCAAATATGTAGCAAACCTGATTCTGTGGCAGAGTTCTATGGTTTTGGATGAAGGCTAGTGCAAAATCTGGCTAAACAAATTTTAGAGTCTCAATCCAACTCAGTCACTTAAAACATATAATTGTAAAGTGGAATAAAAAATTACATGCACACGTATGTTTACTGCAGCACTATTCACAATAGCAGAGACTTGCAACCAACCCAAATGACCATCAGTGATAAACTGGATAAAGAAAATGTGGTTGCCAGCCGGGCGCGGTGGCTCTAGCCTGTAATCCCAGCACTTTGGGAGGCAGAGGTGGGTGGATCACGAGGTCAACACATCGAGACCATCCTGGTCAACATGGTGAAACCCCGTCCCTACTAAAAATACAAAAAATTAGCTGGGCATGGTGGTGCATGCCTGTAATCCCAGCTACTCAGGAGGCTGAGGCAGGAGAATTGCCTGAACCCAGGAGGCGGAGGTTGCGGTTAGCCAAGGTCACGCCATTGTACTCCAGCCTGGGTAACAAAAGTGAAACTCCGTCTCAAAAAAAAAAAAAAAAAAAAAGAGTGGTTTCCATGGAATACTATGCAGTCATAAAAAAGGATGCGTTCATGGATGAAGCTGGAAACCATAATTCTTAGCAAACTAACACAGGGACAAAAAACCAACCAGTGCATGTTCTCACTCATAAGTGGAAGTTGAACAACGAGAACATATGGATACAGGGAGGTGAACAGCACATACCTGGGCCTGTCAGGGGGTTGGGGGGCTAGGACAGAGATAGCATTAGGAGAAATACCTAATGTAGTTGACAGGTTGATGGGTGCAGCAAACCAAAATGGCATGTGTATGCCTATGTAACAAACCTGCACGTTCTGCCTATGTATCCCTAAACTTAAAATATAATAAAATATAAAACAAATAAAAAATTTTAACAATTACTTTATAATTTAGATTTTTTTCTTATAATTTGCAATCTGTGAAGCCCCAGACTTACATGGAATCTGCTACCAAGAATTATTAGTATTTCCATCTGTGCTTAGTCATACTATACAGACTTGGCAGTTATATATATTTTTTTAATAATTTTTTTCCTTGAATTTTTCTATTTTAATCATTGTTATTCCTATGTATTGGAGGAAATCCAGATATTTTCAGCATTAGACCATATTTAAATGCCCTTTTTTACTATAAAGAAACCATACTAACTAGAAATGGTGTGAAGGTTTCTCAATATATTTTCATACTCCTCATCATTCTTATTTAATTCAGCATTAACACAATTCAAATTATGAAGTTCAATGCAGGTTGGAAATATTTAAGGCTATAAAATTTTGTACTGGTTTACTATTGTAATTGAATTCTAAAGTAAAATATTGAGGAAATTTGTTTGTTTCAGTGACTTTCATGACACGTATATTTTGAGCTACTAACATATACATAAAAAACCATTTCTTTGACTACTCAAGGGGAAACCATATTTTATGTGAATATGAAGGCCTTATGAAACTGTTGTTTAAAATTTGACTTTGGCAATATTGAGAAGTAAACTTAGGAAAAAAATTAGGAAATTGTCACAGTGTGGTCTTTAGCAAGGAAACTTTCCATGATGTTCTGATGCTTTATTGATATGGTAAATCATTTTATTCAATAGTTGTAATGATCTATGAAAGACTGTCACACATATTTGTGGGCTTCAGCAATGTTTTGTTTGGGTTATATGTAAATAATTTTTCTGGATACTGGTTTCACTCAGTCCTCAAATCCTCTTTTCTTACCATTGATATAGTAAATTCTTTTTTAAAAAGCATTCTCTAATTTATTTTATCGGTGTTTTATAGTTTTCAGTATATAGGTCCTACACATATTTTATTAGACATATACTTAAATAATTCATAGTTTTTGTATTTTTGTAATAGCACTCTTATGTTTCCATTTCAATTTGTTTATTGACACTATATAGAAATACAATTGATTTTTTGATATATCGACATTTTATGCTATGACCCTTGATAAATCACTGATTACTTTTACTTTTTTTTTTCAAAATGGATTTGATTTTCTTTTTTTTTAGTGGCTTATTATTATTTATTTATTTATTATACTTTAAGTTCTGGGATACACATCCGGAATGTGCAGGTTTGTTACATAAGTATACACATGCCATGGTGGTTTGCGGCACCCATCAACCCGTCATCTATATTAGGTATTTCTCCTAATGCTATCCCTCTCCTAGCCCTCCACCCTCTAACAGGCTCTGCTATGTAATGTTTCCCTCCTTATGTCTATGTGTTCTCATTGCTCAACTCCCATGTATGAGTGAGAACAGGTGGTGTTTGGTTTTCTGTTTCTGTGTTTGCTGAGAATGATGGCTTCCAGCTTCATCCACATCCCTGCAGAGGACATGAACTCATCCTTTTTTATGGTTGCATAGTATTCTGTGGTGTAAATGTGCCACATTTTCTTTTTTTTTTTTTCTTCTTTTATTGCATTTTAGGTTTTGGGGTACATGTGCAGAGGATGCAATACAGTTGCATAGGTACACATATGGCAGTGTGTTCTGTTTGCTTTCACCCCTTCACCCACATTTGGCGTTTCTCCCCAGGCTATCCCTCCCCACCTCCCCCTCCCACTGGCCCTCCCCTTTTCCCCCCAATAGACCCCAGTGTTTAGTACTCCCCTTTCTGTGTCCATGTGTTCTCATTTTTCATCACCCGCCTATGAGTGAGAATATGCGGTGTTTCATTTTCTGTTCTTGTGTCAGTTTGCTGAGAATGATGTTCTCCAGATTCATCCATGTCCCTACAAATGACACAAACTCATCATTTCTGATGGCTGCATAATATTCCATGGTGTATATGTGCCACATTTTCCCAATCCAGTCTATCATCAATGGGCATTTGGGTTGATTCCAGGTCTTTGCTATTGTAAACAGTGCTGCAATGAACATTCGTGTGCATGTGTCCTTATAGTAGAATGATTTATAGTCCTTTGGGTATATACCCAGTAATGGGATTGCTGGGTCAAATGGAATTTCTATTTCTAAGGCCTTGAAGAATCGCCACACTGTCTTCCACAATGGTTGGACTAATTTACACTCCCACCAACAGTGTAAAAGTGTTCCTTTTTCTCCACATCCTCTCCAGCATCTGTTGTCTCCAGATTTTTTAATGATCGCCATTCTAACTGGCGTGAGATGGTATCTCAATGTGGTTTTGATTTGCAGCTCTCTGATGACCAGTGACGATGAGCATTTTTTCATATGATTGTTGGCCTCATATATGTCTTCTTTCATAAAGTGTCGGTTCATATCCTTTGCCCACTTTTGAATGGGCTTGTTTGTTTTTTTCTTGTAAATCTGTTTGAGTTCTTTGTAAATTCCGGATATCAGCCCTTTGTCAGATGGGTAAACTGCAAAAATTTTTTCCCATTCTGTTGGTTGCCGATTCACTCTAGTGACTGTTTCTTTTGCCGTGCAGAAGCTGTGGAGTTTCATTAGGTCCCATTTGTCTATTTCGGCTTTTGTTGCCAATGCTTTTGGTGTTTTGTTCATGAAGTCCTTGCCTACTCCTATGTCCTGGATAGTTTTGCCTAGATTTCCTTCTAGGGTTTTTATCGTGCCAGGTCTTATGTTTAAGTCTTTAATCCATCTGGAGTTAATTTTAGTGTAAGGTGTCAGGAAGGGGTCCAGTTTCTGCTTTCTGCACATGGCTAGCCAGTTTTCCCAACACCATTTGTTAAATAGGGAATCTTTTCCCCATTGCTTGTTTTTGTCAGGTTTATCAAAGATTGTATAGTTGTAGATATGTTGTGTTGCCTCCGGTGCCTCCGTTCTGTTCCATTGGTCTATATCTCTATTTTGGTACCAGTACCATGCTGTTTTGATTACTGTAGCCTTGTAGTATAGTTTGAATTCCAGTAGTGTGATGCCCCTCGCTGTGTTCTTTTTGCTTAGAATTGATTTGGCTATGTGGGCTCTCTTTTGGTTCCATATGAAGTTCATGGTGGTTTTTTCCAGTTCTGTGAAGAAAGTCAATGGTAGCTTGATGGGGATAGCATTGATTCTGTAAATTACTTTGGGCAGTATAGCCATTTTCACGATATTAATTCTTTCTAACCATGAAAATGGAATGTTTCTCCATTCAGCACTATTTACAATAGCAAAGACTTGGAACCAACCCAAATGCCCATCAATGATAGACTGGATAAAGAAAATGTGGCCTCACTGCTCAACGAAATCAGAGAAGCCACATTTTCTTTATCCAGTCTATCATTGATGGGCATTTGGGTTGGTTCCAAGTCTTTGCTATTGTAAATAGTGCTGAAACAAATATATGTGTTCATGGATCTTTATAATAGAATGATTTATAATCTTTTGGGTATATATCCAGTAATGGGATTGCTAGCTCAAAAGGTATTTCTGGTTCTAAAACATTGAGGAATTGCCACACTGTCTTCCGCAATCATTGAACTAATTTATACTCCCATCAACAGTGTAAAAGCTTCCCTATTTCTCCACAACCTCTCCAGCATCTGTTGTTTCCTGATTTTTTAATGATCTCCATTCTAACTGGCCTGAGATGGTATCTCATTGTGGTTTTGATTTGCTTTTCTCCAATTACCAGTGATGATGAGCTTTTTTTCATACGTTTTTTGGCCACATAAATGTCTACTTTCGAGAAGTGTCTTTTCATATCCTTAACCCACTTATTCACGGGATTCTTAGTTTTCTTCTTGTCAATTTGTTTAAGTTCCTTTTAGATTCTGGATATTAGCCCTTTGTTGGATATTTTGCAAAAATTTTCTCCCATTCTATAGGTTGCCCATTCACTCTAAGGGGTTTCTTTTGCTGAGCAGAAGCTCTTTAGTTTAATTAGATCCCATTTGTCAATTTTAGCTTTTGTTACCATTGCTCTTGGTGTTTTAGTCATGAAGCCTTTGCTCAAGCTTATGTCCTGAATGGTACTGTCTAGGTTTTCTTCTAGGGTTTTTATAATTTTAGGTTTTACATCTAAGTCTTTAACATATCTTGAGTTAATTTTTTTGTGATGTGTAAGGAAGGGGTCCAGTTTCACTTTTCTGCATATGGCTAGCCAGTTTTCCCAACACCATTTATTAAATAGGGAATCATTTCCCTATTGCTTGTATTTGTCAGGTTTGTCAAAGATCAGATGGTGTAGCTGTGTGGTATTATTTCTGAGGCCTCTGTTCTCTTCCACTGGTACGTATATCTCTGTTTTGCTACCAGTACCATGCTGTTTTGGTTACTATAGTCTTGTAGTATAGTTTGAAGTCAGGTAGTGTGAAGCCTTCAGCTTTATTCTTTTGGTTTAGAATTTGTTTTGGCTATATGGGGTCTTATTTGGTTCCACATGAAATTTAAAGTAGATTTTTTAATTCTGTGAAGAAAGTCAGTGGTAGCTTGATGGAGATAGCACTGAATTTATAAATTACTTTGGGCAGTATAGCCATTTACACGATATTGATTCTTCCTATCCATGAGCTTGGAATGTTTTTCAATTTGTTTATATCCTCTCTTATTTCCTCGAGCAGGGATTTGTAGTTCTCTATGAAGATATTCTTCATATCCCTTGTAACTTGTATTCCTAAGTGTTTTATTTTATTTGTAACAATTATGAATGGAAGTTCAGTCATAATTTGGCTCTCTGTTTGTCTATTATTGGTGTATAGGAATGCTTGTGATTTTTTTTCACACTGATTTTGTATCCTGAGACTTTGCTGAAGTTGCTTATCATCTTAAGGAGATTTTGGGCTGAGACGTTGTGGTTTTCTAAATATACAGTTGTGTCATCTGCAAACAGAGGTCACTGGACTTTTTCTCTTCCTGTTCGAATACGCTTTATTTCTTTTTCCTGCCTGACTGCCCTGGCCAGAACTTCTAATACTATGTTGAATAGGAGTGGTGAGAGAGGGCATTTTTGTCTTGTGCTGGTTTTCAAAGGAATGCTTCCAGCTTTTGTCCATTCCTTATTATATTGGCTGTGGGTTTATCATACATGGCTCTTATTATTTTGAGATATGTTCCATCAATAGATATTTTATAGAGAGTTTTTAGTATGAAGTGGCATTGAATTTTATTGAAGGCCTTTTTTTTTAATCTGTTGAGATAATCATGTGGTTTTTGTCATCAGTTCTGTTATGTGATAGATTTGCATATGCTGAACCAGACTTGCATCCCAGGGATAAAGCCAACTTGATTGTAGTGAATAAGCTTTTTGATGTGCTGTTGGATTTGGTTTACCAGTATTTATTGAGGATTTTTGCAACAATATTTATTAGGGATATTGACCTGAAATTTTCTTTTCTTGTATGTCTCTGCCTTGCTTTGGTGTCAGGATGATGCTGGCCTTATAAAATGAGTTAGGAAGGAGTCCCTGTTTTTCTATTGTTTGGAATAGTTTCAGAAAGAAGGGTACCAGCTCATCTTTGTACCTCTGGTAGAATTTGACTGTGAAACCTTCTGGTCATGGGCTTTTTTTTGTTTGGTAGGCTATTAATTACAGCCTAAATTTCAGAACTTGTTGTTGATCTATCAGGGATTCAACTTCCTCCTGGTTTAGTCTTGGGAGGGTGTATGTCTCCAGGAATTTATCAATTTCTTCTAGATTTTCTAGTTTATTTGCATAGAGGTGGTTACAGTATTCTGTCATGGTAGTTTGCATTTCTGTGGGATCAGTGGTGATATCCCTATATCATTTGTTATTGTATCTATTTGATTCTTCCCTCCTTTCTTGTTTATTAGTCTGGCTTGCAGTCTATCTATTTTGTTAGTCTTTTCAAAAAACCATCTCCTGGATTCATTAATTTTTTGAAAGGTTTTTAGTGTCTCTATCTCCTTCATTTCAACTCTCATCTTTGTTATTTCTTGTCTTCTGCTAGCTTTTGTATTTGTTTGCTCTTGCTTCTCTAGTTCATTTAATTGTGATATTAGGGTGTCAATTTTAGATCATTCCTGCTTTCTTATGTGGGCACTTATTGCTATAAATTTCCCTCTAAACACTGCTTTAGCTGTGTCCCAGAGATTCTGGTACATTGTGTCTTTGTTCTCATTTGTTTACAAGAACTCATTTATTTCAACCTTAATTTTTATATTTTTCCAGTAGTTATGCAGCAGCAGGTTGTTCAATTTCCATGTAGTTGTGTCGTTTCAAGTGAGTTTCTTAATCCTGTGTACTATTTGATTGCACTGTGGTCTGAGAGACTGTTAATTATGATTTGCATTCTTTTGCATTTGCTGAGGAGTGTTTTACTTCCAATTACTTGTTCAGTTTTTGAATATGTACAATGTGGTGTTGAGAAGAATGTATATTCTGTTGATTTGGGGTGGAGAGTTCTGTAGATGTCTATTAGGTCTGCTTGGTCTAGAGCTGAGTTCAAGTCCTAAATATCCTTGTTGATTTTCTGTCTCATTGATCTAATATCAACAGTTTAGTCTTGGGAGGGTGTATGTCAACCTTGGTGAATCTGATGACCGTGTGTCTCGGGATTGGTCTTCTCAAGGAGTATTTTTGTGATGTTCTCTATATTTCCTGAATTTGAATGTTGGCCTGTCTTGCTAGGTGGAAAGTTCTCCTGGATAAGGTCCTGAGGAGTGTTTTCTAACTTGGTTCCATTCTCATCACTTTCAGGTACAGCAACCAAATGTAGTTTTGGTCTTTTCACATAGTTCCATATTTCTTGGAGGCTTTGTTTGTTCTTTTTCCTTCTTATTTCTGTAATCTTGTCTTCTTGCTTTATTTCATTAAGTTGATGTTCAATCTCTGATAGCCTTTCATTCATTTGATCAATTTGGCTATAGAGACTTAAGAATGTTTCATGAAGTTCTTGTGCTGTGTTTTTCAGCTTCATCAGTTCATTTATGTTCTTCTCTAAACTGGTTATTCTAGATAGCAGTTATTCTAAGCTTTTTTTCAAGGTTAGCTCCTTGCATTGGGTTTTCAAGGTTAGCTTCCTTATGCTGGGTTAGAATATGCTCCTTTAGTTCAGAGGAGTTTGTTATTATCTACCTTTTGAAGCCTAGTTCAGTCAATTCATCAAACTCATTCTCTGTATAGTTCCTTTTTCCTTGCTGGCAAGGAGTTGTGATCCTTTGGAGGAAAAGAGGTGTTCTGGTTTTTGGATTTTTCAGCCTTTTTGCTCTGTTTTTTTTATTATTATTTTTTTTATTTTTTCTCATCTTTGTGGCTTTATCTACCTTTGGTATTTGATGTTGGTGACCCTTGGATGGGGCTTTTGTGTGGATGTCCTTTTGCTGATGTTGATGCTATTCCTTTCTGTTTGTTAGTTTCCCTTCTAACTGTCAGGCCCCTCTGCTGCAGGTCTGCTGGAGTTTGCTGGAGGTCTGCTCCAGACCCTGTTTCCTTGGATATCACCAATGGAGGCTGCAGAACAGCAATAATTGCTGCTTGTTCCTTTGTCTGGAAGCTTCATCCCAGAGGGAAACCTGCCAGATGCCAGCCAGAGCTCTCCTGTATGAGGTGTCTGTTGACCCCTGCTGGGAGGTGTCCTCCAGTCAGGAGGCACGGGGGTTAGGGACCCACTTGAGGAGGCAGTCTGTCCCTTAGCAGAGCTGGAGTGCTGTGCTGGAAGATCCAGTGCTCTCTTCAGAGCTGGCAGGAAGAAACCTTTAAGTCTGCTGAAGTTGCGTCCACAGCCTCCTCTTCCCCAAGGTGTTCTGTCCCAGGGAGATGGGAGTTTTATCTATAAGTCTTTGACTGGGGCTGCTGCCTTTCTTTCAGAGATGTCCTGCCTAGGGGGACAGTCTGGGTACAGTGGCTTTGCCAAGCTGTGGTGGGCTCTGCCCAGTACAATCTTCCCAGTGGCTTTGTTTACACTGTGAGGGGGAAACCTCCTACTCAAGCCTCCATAATGGTGGACACCCTCCCCTTCCCCACTAAGCTCAAGTGTCCCAGGTTGACTTCAGACTGCTGTGCTGACAGCAAGAGTTTCAGGCCAGTGGATCTTAGCTTGCTGGACTCTATGAGGGTGGGATCTGCTGAGCTAGACTACTTGGCTCCCTGCCTTCAGCCCCCTTTCCAGGGGAGTGAATGGTTCTGTCTCACTGGCATTTTAGGTGCCACTGGGGTATGAAGAAAAACTCCTGCAGCTAGCTCGATGTCTGCCCAAATGGCTGCCCAGATTTGTGTTTGAAACCCAGGGCCCTGTGGTGTAGGCACCCAAAGGAATCTTCTGGTTTGTGGTTTGTGAAGACCATGGGAAAAGTGTAGTATCTGTGCAGAATAGCACGGTTCTTCACGGTGTAGTCCCTCACAGCTTCCCTTGGCTAGGGGAGGGCATTCTCTGACCCCTTGCACTTCCTGGGTGAGGTGATGCCCTACCCTGCTTCAGTTCATTCCCCACTGTCTAACTAGTCCCAATGGGATGAGCCGGGTACCTCAGTTGGAAATGCAGAAATCACCACCTCCTGTGTTGATCTTGCTGGGAGTGGCAGACTGGAGCTGTTATAAATATACTGATGCCTAATAAATGTGAGGTGATAAGAAATAGAAAAAGAAGACAAAGAGAAAGGGGTTGATTAATGAACATTTTTTTCAACTGAAAGAATTCTAAGCACAGTTATCATATAGTGGCAGTGTTTACCAACATTCTCTCTATTAGGAATCCATTCCTTTTGCCATTTGGCTAGAATTTTCAAGTGTTACCAACACGATAGTCCCATGGTACACTCAACAATCACTTTTTGAAATATATTATTAGTACATTAAAACTATGAATCTACAGCTCCTCAAAGGCAGAATTGTGTTATTTATCTTTTTACTCCCCAGTGCTTATCCTAGTGTCTGACACATTGAGAGTACTCAATAAATTTTTATTGAAGGCAAGAATGAATGAAGTAAACTATAAATTTCCCTTTTCTAAGAACATAAATGTTTGATATAATTTTGCTGAGCTGTGTTACCTCATATATATGTTTGAAAGCTGAATTAGATTGTCTCTAAGGCCCTTCCCAGCATCAACATTTTGTATCTCTAAGATTCTTTCCTTTACTTGGTTGTGGTAGATAGTGGGGCCATACTCCTGCCTTCCGCAGTTGTTACCTCTCCCAAGATGGTAGAGAAGAATGTTTTCAAGATTTTCTTTTTTTCCTGATTAGCCTCTAGAGATTGTAGAATGCTACATGGCTCTTTCAGTAAGCAGTTGTAGTATGGAATTTATTGTAAGCTACCTAGACCTGCTTTAGAACTATAATGGTCTTTCTCCTGCTCTACCAGAGGCCTCAGGTACATTTTTGTCAGATTGCCATAGGTACCAGTTTGCCTGTGACAATTACAGTTAATAACTATTACTCTTGCTTGGTAACTGTTGCTTGATAGAATTGTTAATAATGTCTCTTTTATTCTCAAAAGTGACCTGGTTTGGACAGTAAGTTACAGGGTTACCTAATAACTTAGCTCTTTGACTCCTGAAGTGTCTCCTTCCCCTTGTATTGAGATGTGTTCATTCCTGGTAGTGCTGGGTCTTAGGTGTTGGTAACTGTTCTCCTACATTCCTCCTCCTATGCCTTTTCTAAGGCAACTGCCACAGGGGCAAAGTGAGTCTAGTTACATTTCCAAGTTTCCGGAAAAAAGAAAGAATACATTGAATACTTCTGGGTTAAAAAATGCCACCTTTTGCCTCTAAGAGCTAATTTAATAGAGCAAAATAATAATGATGCAAATTCGTTTTTTAATGAAAAAATCTATTCAGTTCCAAATACAAAAGAATATCAGTGCAGTATAAACGAAGGCATTATAAGATCTTTGGATCCTTTTAGTCTTCTTGGAACTGTTTTTTTTCATGCATTTCTAAGTGCACTTTCTTTACGGTTGTGGCCTCTACAGCACTCTAGTTCAGGGCTATGATGCACAGCATACTTAAGGGATGTAGGGATAAGCAAGGGACTCAAGTCTGTTATAGGAATTCTGTCAAGTGCGCACAATACACTTGAAAAGGAAAAAAGAAAGTGAACAAGCCAGGTTCTGCAGTCTTCCCAAGGGATTTAGAATTGGAGCCAGGAATTGAAGAATGGGTGAGATTTTCGCAGGTAGATGAATGGGGTAAGATTTTAAGTGGAAGGTTGTGATGTGCTTTCTTGTAGTGGGCCTGCCCAATTTAAGCAAGAAGAAAGAAAACTGGAGGATTAAGTGACTGGGCTAGAAAGACAATTTGAGATTCTGGAGGGAAGCAGTTTGAATGTTCATGTGTTTAGCTTCCCATGACATGTGCTTTTACTGGATTTTGAATATTGTTTTAAAACCTTTATTTCTGTAGAGGAGTTTTACATTTCAGACAAGTAAGGATAGAATTGAAAGTAAAAATTAGTTTAAAGAGTCCCTGAGTAGCTTTATTACTATTTCTTCTCTTTTTGGCCCTTTGGTGGGAGACAGAACATAAGGGAGTCAGGATGGGAGAAAGGAGAGTATATGATTTGGTTGTTGCTGGCTTGCTTGTGCTGGCTGTGTGTCCACAAGAAAAGGATAAGTTTTATTTTGACAAGTGTGAGAGGTGTCCACATTGGGTACACTCTGGGATCAGTATTAGAAGATGAGCGTTCTGCAGGGACATTCTTTTTTTTTTTTGAGACGGAGTTTTGCTCTTGTTACCCAGGCTGGAGTGCAATGGTGCAATCTCGGCTCACCGCAACCTCCGCCTCCTGGGTTCAGGCAATTCTCCTGCCTCAGCCTCCTGAGTAGCTGGGATTACAGGCACGCGCCACTGTGCCCAGCTAATTTTTTTGTATTTTTAGTAGAGACGGGGTTTCACCATGTTGACCAGGATGATCTTGATCTCTTGACCTCGTGATCCACCCACCTCGGCCTCCCAACGTGCTGGGAGTACAGGCTTGAGCCACCATGCCCAGCCTCTGCAGGGACATTCTTAATAGTCTACAGAGAAGGTGAGTGGAGGCGGGGGGATAGAAGATGTCCCTGGGGAATGCCCATTTTCAGAGGGGTTTATTCGAAGTTTTCATGCATTCAATTCAGTGTGGCATGGAGGCATTAATGCGAGAAGCCTGAACTATCCCTCTCAGCAGACCTGCTCTTCACCTGAGGTAGAGATCCTGTTTCTCCTGTCTTCCCCTCTCACTTGCCTTTTCTGGACTTTTAGTACTACATGCTCTATAGACAATTTTCCTGTGGGTACTTTCTCTGAACATAATTGACTCTTCAACTTCAGAGTATTTTTAGCTTTTGTGCTCTCTGCCTGTTCTAAATGGTTTTACAGACATAAATTTATATTCATATGGAGATTTGATTAGTAAAAATCATCCATTCATTCACTCAGTAAATGTTTATGGAGCTTTCATTTATATGCCCATCACTGTTCTTGGTGCTGGAATGTATCAGTGAACAAAAAAGATAACCCTCATAGAGCTTGAAAGAAAAATTAGATCAGGGCAAGGAGGGCTTGGAGTGGAGAGGAAAGGGGACAATTGCAGTAGTGAGTGGAATGAATAGGAGAGGGCTCAGTGACAGGTGAGATGAGCACTGACTGAAAGAAGGTGAGAGGATTGGCCAGCATTTATCTCAGGGAAGAACAGGAGGAGCAAGAGGGAAAAGCAAGAGCAAAGGCTTGAAGCAAGAGTATGCCTGGTGTACAGTACAGAACAGTACAGAGGCAAGGAGATTGGAGTGAAGTCATCGAAAGGAACAGCAGTCGTACTGGAGATCAGAGAGTCTTAGAGGCCTTTGAAGGGCTTTGTCTGTTGTTCTCCATAAAATGGAAGGCCATTTCAGGACTGTGGCACAAGAGTGTCAAGATCTATATTATGGTTGAAACAAGCTTGTCCAACCTGCAACAGCTTTGAATGCATCTTAACACAAATTTATAAACTTTAAAATTTATAAATTATAAAATTCTCATCTTAAAGCATGATGAGAATTTTTTGCGATTTTTTTTTTCTAGCTCATCAGCTATTGTTAGTGTATTTTATGTGTGGCTCAAGACAATTCTTTTTCTTCCACTGTGGCTCAGGGATGCCAAAAGATTGGGCACCCCTGGCTTAAGAGGATCATTTTGGCTTTGTGCTGAGGATTTCATGGGTGGGACATGTGTGAGTAAGAACAGTACAGGAAGACCTGCCAGGAGTCTCCTCACCAGGCAAAAGATGGTGGGGCTTGGATTAGGTGGTAGTAAGCACTCAGATTCTGTGGATGTGTTTTGAAGCTAAAGATCAACAAGATTTTCTGCTGGATTAGATGTGAGGTGACATCCATCTCCACTCTTCCACTCTAAAAGACACAGTGGAGTTAATGATCATTCTAGGAGTTTTGGCTTAAGCATCTGGATAATTGGAGTTTTCAAGGCAGCCAAATATTTTGTAATTAGTAAACCTATTAGTTTATAATCAGCAGATGTTCTCATAAATGTTTTTCCTACAATACTTTTGAAATGAAGATCGGGCCAGAATACAGAGGCATGTGCAATATGCAAGGTAAAGTCTCTGGCTGGGCAAAGGTTGTCCTTATAACCTTCTTCTTTTATACCCCATTAGGCAAGTGAGTACCTCAAATATAGGAACTATGACTGATTTATCTTTGCACTTTTGCTATCTACCACAGTGTATGTCATATATTTTCTTTAATCAAATCTTGTTATTGACTTTAAGATAAAACATTATTTTATGTACTACTAACAAATTTACCATTTATATAAATGATTTATTACTTTAAAATGTAATAAACATACAAATATTTTAATAAATATATGGCTACTTTAATAAATATATTGGCATTTGATTTTATTGAATAGTTATTTTTGACTATTTAGACAGAAATGTTTATCATTTAATTACTTTAGGGGCATTTTTTTGGCTTGTGAAAGGCAATAGTTTTTACATATATCAGTTAAAAAAAATGTAATGTGGCTTCATTTACTTGTGGGTAACATTCTTTCTAAGGTGTCAGAAAGCACTTTGTGTGACTTTGCAAGAAAATATAGAATAGCCATCATTCTCCAAACCATGCATATGTACTTCATTAATATTAAATGTATGCCCTATCACACAAATTCCTTTTCTGTGTATATAACATTTTGTTTCAATGATGCATCATAGTTTAATATTTTGTAAGATATTTTTAAAAACAAACCTTACAAATATTAATGCACATAACTCAAAGGGATAAACATGAAGAACTATGACCAAGTTCTTGGCAGATTTTAGAAATTATATTACAGCTGCCTCCTGGCTGACAGCAATTGTAGAATGTCATTCATTGTAAGAAACATTCTGATATTGCAGTTGTTAAAATGTGAAAAATGTACATCTTAGAGTCAATGAAATATGGTAGTAGATATTCAACAATGCTTTAATGCTTGAAGTATGGCTTTCTGCCCCCTGTCACCCACGGGTATACCTCTAGTTCTGGGCTGCAGTGAGTTTTAATCTATACTTGCAAAGTAAGTCCTGTTGCAGTCTTTGATGTAATATTTCTATTTTTATTTTTTTCTGTCTAGTATCCCTTGGTATAGGAGATTACCCCTCCCACTTATGCTCTGTCTCTGTGCTTGGGTGGTCTCCATTTAGACCCCCATTTTTCCTAAAGCACAGCCAGGGGAGGACATGTGACAGACGAAGGGGCAGCCTACTCTATCAGGTGACAGTGATTGGTCCAGGGATCGTCACATGATCCAAGCCAGGGCAGACGCTGACTGTTGTCCAAGCAATAAGGTAAATAAGCTTTCTTTTTCTTTAAGATTATAATTTTTTAGGACCTTGAAAGACTGCAGTTTCTGGTGGCCACCTTGCTGTTACAGAGACAGTCTAGAAAAGTAGAATTGAGATGGGGAGAAATATCTCTGGGCATCTCTGATCTCTTGATTTATCTATAATTGAAGCTAGATTTATTCCTGAAGTTTTCAGTTATATGACTAGTATTTTTTGCTCTTGCATAGGCTGAGTTCTGTGGTTTAAAGGTGAAAATGTCCCTACTAATATATATACAGAAGCATTTTCCTATCTGCTGCTCCTCCACTTCTTCACAGGAAATACCCCCTGTGGAGTACAGAATGACACTCAGTTACTGTCTTCGCTCTGTGTGTTTCTAAGTCTCAGAAGTCTTAACCTCATCCTTCACCCTTATCTTTCTGAATTATTCTCTTCAGCTAGATTGATTTTAGAGTGAATTGTCAAAACCAGGTTAGGCTCTCTACTTCTTCTAGGCCTGATTCTCAGCTCAGTCTTCTTAGTTGTTGAGTGGTAGATGACTTCTTGCTCTGAGACTTGTAACAGACTCACACTCATACTTTGACAGAAGCGAACTCCTACTCTATCTTTCAAAGCCTAAATATTTCTTTATGCCTCTCACAAAGCTCTGGCCTCTTTTGGTGATGAACACCTCAAATCCTCAGCTCATTTGCAAAGCACAGAAGCCTGTGATGCTCTAAACTTCCCTGAAGGTTAAAACTTTTTCAGATCAGGTTATTGACTCTAGCTATTTTCCTAAATTTTCTTTGGTAACTCATATATTCCAAGTGCAGAGATTTAAATCTCCCTAACTTTTCCTAATTGGACTCATATTATATACAGTGGTATTATATTGTGGGAATAAGAATAAGTTTTGAAACCAGAGAAACCTGTGTTCCTAGCTCAGATAATATCATGAGTTTTAAATTTGCCTATATATTGATCTATATCCTACTCTATGTCTCTGAATCTATTATACCTGGCATATAGTAAGTTCTTATAAATGATACCATTAAAAATTACATATCATGTTATTTCTCAGTATGTTTATGTGTGATTTACATTTTACATTGAATTTACATTACACAATTTCAGTTGTTCTTACTTTGCTCATTCTTTTCTTTATACACAATGCCAGAATGCAAGAACAGTCATAATTAACCTAAGGCAGCAAGCTTTGGATCCTTGCAAAACAAAACTCTAATATTGCAGACAAATCCACATATCTTGCCCTAAAATAAAACTAGAGAAAGCTCTGAAAGCAGAGTTACAATGGTAGTAGAATTTATTACCTAAAAGGCAGAACTTGGCCAGGTTCTGCCATCTCTTATAGGTTCAATATGTCTCTATAGAATCCTTAGCCACAGATAAAGTAATCCTGTTTGATTTATATGGTCCCATTTTAAGAAATCCACAGAAGAAAAGGTCTATACCAGTTCTTTATCTTAGGCACCTTGTTGGCAGTGGCTTTGTGTCCAAAATGATTTGGGATAAGAGGATATAAAAGACTGTTCTTTCCATGCAATTTTCATTTGCTCAGTTCCCTTCTCAGTATATAGTGATATTTGCTGAGCTATATTAATCAGGAATTAAAAAAATAGTTTTCTTAGTATTTGATAAAAGTGCCAGATTGATTTCCAGGAAGTTCCTGTCCTCCTAATGTAGCATAATTAACTAAATTCAGTTTCTTTGCCTGCTTCTTGCACCTGTCAGAATTATACAGCCTTAGGAAGAGAACTATCAAATCTGAAAAGTCAATCCTCGCATTCCTTATTACTATGGAAGAGAAAAAAGAAGGTGACTAAAGATTGACACCTAAGGTAAAATTATTAAGAATTATTAATTACAGAGTTTGGTTCTTAACCTTTATGGGTTACAGACCCCTTAGAGAAATTTATGAATGCTGTGGACACTCTCTCCACAAAAATGCAAAAATAGACACATGCAAAAAATTCTGCACCTAATTTCCAACATATTATGAATCTCTTGAAGGTCATTTGGGTTAAGAACCTGAGTGTGATTTCATAAAAAATCATAGACTCTTAGGGTAGCTACAGGACTTTAGAGGCCATTGGATGAATCTCCAGCCTAACTCAAGGGTTTTCCAAACTCAGTATTAACAAAGACATTGGACTGGATAATTCTTTGTCATATGGGACTGTTCCATGTATTGTGGGATGTGTAGCAGCATCCCTTTCCTCTACTCTCTGGATGCCAGATAGAGGTAGGGGCAGTTGTGACAATAAAAATATTTTCAGACCAAATGCCATATAGGGGACAAATTAATCAAGAACCACTGGTCTAACTTGAAAAGACCTTCCATGATTTTGATAGCAAGTGATCATTTTGTTCCTAAAGGGATGTTTATTACCACAAACTGACACCTCTGTTTAAATTTAAGTTTGCAGAAAGCAGAATCTAAGATAAGGCCTTAAGGAATAGTGTTCCTTAGAAGTTCAAGTAAGAGAGTGAAGAAAGTGTGGCATAAAAGTGGGGAAAGCCATTACAGTTTTCATTAAAGAGTGTTTTCACTGTAGGCAACTGGGACTTAGTTGTAATAGGGATTCCCTGATAAACAGTGCGGAACCTACCTTAGAATTTTTCCACATGGGTGGCAAAGCTAAGGTATTTATTTTTCTTCTCCTCACCCTCATTGACTGATACTGATCAGGTAGAATTTGATCCTCAGCATTCCCAGGCTGCCCTGCAGATGGGGCTTTGCTAACTCCTGTGATTCTGGAGAAAGTTCTCAGGCAGAGTAGCCCAGTAGAGGGTATTTAATAAGGACAATTATCCATTTGCAGAGGATCTGTCCATTGAACACAATGGCAAACCAAAAAGATGTGGGGGCAGGGAATCAATAGCACCTGCCTAGCAACTCATTTTATGTTTTAATTACTATGCTCTTTTTTTTTTTGCTTTCTTATAACTGGGACCCAATGTCTTATGCTGTCATCTATAGCAGAAGTTCGCATACTTGGACGGTGGGCTAAAGTTGGCCTTATTGTGTAGTCTGTGAACTAAAAATATTTTTAAAATTTTAAACTGTTGAAAAGAATGGAAAAATTATAGTTGTAACATTCAAATTTCAGTGTCTATAAAGATGGTTTTATTGAATACACTCCTGTACATTATGTTTGTCTGAGACTGCTTTCCTGTTGCAATGTTAAAGTGCATGATTGCACAGAGACTACACAGCCTGCAAGGCCTAAATATTTACTTTCTATCTGGTCTATTACAGAAAAAGTTGGCCAACTCTTGATCTATAGGAACAAAAAATAAGTCTATTTCCACTTCCAAATTACAGCATGGAAACATTTCAAGATATTTTTCCTTTTTCTTTTCTAAGTGAACTTTCCAAATTTCTTTAAATTATATGGCATTATTCCAAGACCCTTCATTTTCTTGGGCACTTTCCTATAGATGGATTTCATTTCATCAGTGTTTCTCTTAAAATGTGGCTCTCAGAATAGAACATATTTTATAAAATGCATTTGAACAGTTAAAAGAATAGTGATGGTATTCCCTGAGTTGGGTAGTCTACTTTTAAAATGTGGCCTAAATCCATTAGGTTTTTAGAAGGCTCATTGCAATGTCAGCTCATAATGAGCATTGAATCAACTAAAATACATTTTCACATAAATTTATTTCTGTATAGACATATTATTTCTTGACATTGTGTTCCTTTTTAACTATTAGACCTTCTTTCTGAATAAAATTTATTAGCAGTTATTCAAAAAATATTTATTGACTTCAAATATTTGTTAAAGTTTATATTCATTGTTATAAATGAAAATATTTATGTTTCTTTTCAGGTGACTCTGATTTGGGATCTAATTTATTCCTGAATGACAGCCACAATGTGGAAGAATGAGAGATCAAATTATTATACCATTATATTATAAAACAGAGTCCTTTTGGAAGATTAAGTTATCGACCCTGAGGCTTCATTCTTTTGTGATAGTATTATGGAGCCACAACTTATATCCTTCAACTTTGCTAGACTAATTTATTTATTTCAGTAGCTTTACTGTAGATGATACCCCATTTCCTCAAGTCAGGGAGTCAAATGGGTCCTTGCCTGGGTTCCGCCTTCTTACACTGCAGCAGCTAAATGAGGCAATTGTAGAGCTCAGCTTGTGTTCTATCAGGGATCACTATCCTTCATTTCCTGATGTCCAGTATTCTTGAAAACCATTGTTTCCTGTACTTTGTCCATTTTTTGGGTTATTTCAGGCAGAGGGGTAAATATAACACTTGTTGCTCTATTTTGTCTCAAAGAGAAAATTCTAGAATTTTTTTTGTTGTTGTTGTTTTGTTTTATCTCTGTCGTGAGGTTTTCTAGATAACCACTTTACCAGCCTGGGCTCCAAGAAGAGACACATGGATCAAGACCACTAAAACCAATCTGCTGACCTTCCACGTGAAGTGGAGTCACTTCTGTGGACGTGCAGTCTTCTGCATGCATGAAATAAAATAGTTTAACAAACATTGTTTTCCAAGATCCGCTCTCAGATAGTCTAGTCCAGTTGAGATGATGCTTGCACATTGGTACTGAAAGCAAACAAATATGGAAACAAACAAATGAAAATACAGAATTTCCCAGGAGATTCTAATGTGTATTTAGGCTGCGAACTGCCCTATGGTTCTATGGTAAAATACTATTTAAAGAAGCAAAGCAGAGTGGTTCTTGTCCTTACGGTGTTATAGATAGGATATAGATCATCAGCAGATATTCTAGCATTTCTTGAGAAAAGTAGTCTGAGGAGGAATCTAGAATGCTTTGGGAGCACCTGGGAGGGGATGCTTATCCAGACCTGGAAGTCTGGTATGATGAGGTACTTTAGACAAGACTGCTCTCAAGACCGTTATTTGTGCTAAAAGTACACTGTCATGATTATTGTGGTTTTCAATTGTTTAAAAGTGGGGAAAAACTTCTATTTTTAAAGCTGTGAGCAGCTTATTTTTCCTGCTGTTGTAAGAAGTGAAGCTAGAATTCCACACTTGGAAACAGATTATTTTCTGGAATGAAAAGGTTTAAGACAACAAATAGGCAAACTGCTTTTTATGATAATGCAAGTTTTTTTTTTTTTCAAAAAGTGAGTGTATTCTCAGAAGATTATTATAAGCCCTAGGTGTACGAAGAAAATAAGGGTAAATAGAAAACTTAGGTTTTATTACTCTCTCCTGGCCCCAGTTTGGCTAAAGCAAAAATGCTGGAATCTGGGTGGGAGAGATGCCTGAAAGCCCTTCCTGGTAGGCGAGTAGTTTGGCCTCGCTGAAAGGTGGTCTTTTGTAGAAGGCCACGGTCTTTGAATTCTATGGGTATTGATGATCAAATTCAGCTTTAAGTTTTCTAAGTTGCCATTACTTTGGCTAGACTCAATAATTTGTAATGTTTTATTTTAAATACCACAGCTAGGTCTTATCTTTATTTTGTAGAACTGAAGGAATTTTTTTTCCAGGTGCGTTTGAAAGAATTCTAAGATGTCTCTCAAGATTCCTGCTTCTTGGTGTTCATTATGTCTTATATAATCCCCTTCCTTGAATGTGGGTGAACTTCGTGAATATGATAGGATATCCCTCGTGATTATGTTATTTCATAAGGCAAAAAAGATTATGCAGATAGAATATAGTACCCTAATTCACCGAGTTGAAGTTAACCAAAAGGGAGGTTTTATGGGCCATCCCGACCTATCTTGGGTGAGCCTTTAAGAGATGAAGACAGGAAGCGGCAGCAGGTACTCTCCTCCTGGCCATAAAGGAGTAAGCTGCCATACTGTGAGAAGAGGAGGCTAACTAGCAAGGGCCTGAAAACAACTCCCAGCAGCTGAGAGAAGTCTCTGGCCAGCAGCAAGCAAGAAAACATAGCTCTCAGTCATAAAGCTAAGAACCAGGGAGCTTGCAGGTAGATGCTAAGACTCAACTGAGATTTTTAACACACTGCTGACACTGTGCTAGCAGTCTGGAATGACTGAGCAAAGCACCTGACTAATCTGTATCTGGAATCCTGACCCACAGAAACTTATATAATCGATGGGTATTGTTTTAAGCCATCAAGTTTAGGGTAATTTGCTATGCAGCAATTTAAAATATATCAGGAGAGTGCCAAGTGGTGCAGGGGAACAGCAGGTTCCAGAGCAGAATCAAGCAACCAAGGATGAAGGATGAGTAATGGTGATCGGGGGAGGAAGACAGCCTGAGGGGAGTAGAAGCAACTGGAGCAGGTTTATGGGCTGTTTCTTCAGAGACTCATAAAAATGCTTAGGGAGAAAACCCAAATAGATACTTTATTTCTTAAAGTTATATAAGCTAGAGAATTACTCATTCATTCACTGAAGAATGGTTGGTATTTGAATTTTGGAGAAGGCGGTGATTTTCATGTCATGTTTTATGGGCATGGCCTTGTGCTAGGAGCTGGGTATGCTTTGATGGACAAGACAGACAATGTCTCTACCATCATGGATTTCTAACGTAGTAAAGAACACAGTCTAAAAAATACTGCAAATAGAATACAGTGTAATTGCTATGATGAAGAAAGGGCAGGATGTGATGGGAGCATGTAGCAATGACACAGAATCTGAATTTAGAGTGGTCCAAGAAGCCTTTCTAGGAGAGGTGATATATCACCTGATCTTATCAGAAGAGCTGGAGAGATGGCCAGGTGAATTAGGGGTGGTGGCACCATCTCCCTGACAGAGTGAATGGCATGGACAACACCCAGAAGTAGGAGAAGTACTAAACGTGGTCCATTATGGTGAGAGCAGAGTAGTGAGAGATGTCAGGGCAAGAGGTTAAGAGATGAGCAGGGCTCAGCTCATGAGTAGTGTGAGAGCCTTAGCAAATGGTTTAACAGCAAAGGGAGCAAGTAAGGAGTTGTAAATGGAGATGAGCATAAAATATTTTGTGATCTTAAAAAAGTCATTTTGATTGTGATATAGAGAAAGATTTGGAACAAGACATAGCTAGGGAGAGGAGGATATGAAAAAATGATGCATTTCTAAAGTCCTTTCAAGGAAAAGCTAAGATAAAATAAACTAGTATGATCATCATTCCAGCAATTCAGTACTGATTTTGTCTTTAGGGTTATTTTGGAGTGTACAATGCTCTCTTGCTGGTTCAAGCATTTTGGTACTGCCTTCCTGATCAAGTTTTGGCTAAAGCCTCCCAGGCTGTAGTATAGTGCTGTGATCACGGCTGACTGCAACCTCATGTTCTCTTTCTAGTATAGTTAGGTAGGCCATTCTCTGGTATACTAACAGGTTGCATATGACTTCTTCAGGAGTCTGGTCCTATCTTGACTTGTTCTAACAGGGAGACAGAAATCCCTTTGCAGTGTACTGTGAAATGTACTATATTTAGGGCTAGCTCATTAAAAGAAGAGATAAGAGAGTAAAAGGCCTTCTTGCTGTTATTTTGTGAGCAAAGAGTTGCATCTACACTCTCATCAATAGACATTGGTGTAGTTTAAGGCTTACTTTCAAGCTTCTGGAAATCTTGAATCATGTTTATTCTTCAGAGTGGTCCAAATGAAAAATAGATACTGTCTACTTCTAATCAATTATACTGTGGATGAGGAATCAGGGTTTTAGAGAAAATACAAATATACTATTATTTAGAAAGGCACCATAATAAAAATTCCATTAATAACTGCATAGTTCAAGATAGAAGAAGTAGATTGGGAATGCCAAAACAGATTTGAACTAAAACAAGTTTTGGTTGATTAAGAGTACTTGATTACAGTGCTCCATGAGAGAGATTGTAAAACTGAGTTTATGCTCTTTGGGAAAGAAGGTTGTTTTCAATTAATAATGTCTGTCTGGGCCACATCCATTCTTAAACAGCCTCCTAGATCTGGATTCAATGCTCTATCTCTGGATAAGAAGAGATCCATGCGACAAAGTTGAAGGTTGTATGATTTGTATTATTTGTGTTATTCAAGAAAAAATATTTGAATATTACCTAAAATTCAGAAGTTTTACTTAAGGGTAATTGGAAAATAATTTCTTGCTGGAGCAGGAAGGTCCTGGTCAAGAGAAACTTGCTGATTTCACTTACATCAAGGTGTTGATGAATCATGAGTTGTCTGTTATATAGGACTTGCCTCTAAATATATTGGTTTTGTCACAGCGAGCCCCTAATTCTTATTTTATGACTTAGTTAAGATTACTCCAGGAACCCCATATTAAACCAGAATGTATACATTTTCACTTTACCAGTTTACTTCTGGAAAACGTCAAAGAAACATTTTTCAGCAAAGAAACATTCTAAACGCTAGTACATAGGTTAGGACTGATATGCTTAACCCAAACTTGCTTCTGATTCAGAGTCTTTGGCCAGGTTCTTTTCTCTGTTTGGGATGCCCTTAAATTTAATTGGATTTCTCTCTTTTTCCTTCATTTCTTTTCTCTTATCTCCCTCCCTCCTTCCTTTTTACAGTTGTTCAGATGTTTCCTCAGAGAGGACATCCCTCACCTTAAAGACTAGATCAGGCTGTCCAGCTCAGGTTTCTGTAGTTCTAGTTACTGTTCTTTCATAAAACTACAGTTTGTAATTATAAGCTTTTGTGATTCTTTGATTAAGGTCTGTCTGCCCCACCAAACTGGAAACCACATGGGATCAGAATCTATGTTTGTTTAGCTCATATTCTATTCCTCAGACCTCAGGTATATCTGCGTGTCTGGAACAGAAAAGAAACTCAACAAATATTTGTTGTGTGAATGGAACTTATAATTTTAAAATAATGGGAAAGTGCAAATAGAGATTGTACCTATGATAGAGAAGTCTTCACCAGGGCTTTAAAAGTGAACTGCCTTTGAGGATAATAGTTAAGTGGGAGGAAGTATTGACAGAGACATGGATGGGTGACAGAAAAGAGGGGAGGTAACTGAATGACTTAGGCACTGAAGGTGTGGAGAGACAAAGCTTAGGGGGCCCATAGTTCAGTTAGTGAAACATTGTGATTCCATTGTAAGAAGTTTCAGCATTATTTTCTAGAAGGTTATGGGAAATACTGAAGGATTTTAGGCAACAGCAACACGATAACATTTTTTTTTAAAGACAGGGTCTCCTCCCAGGCTGTAGTGCAGTGATGTGATTGTGGCTGACTGCAACCTCAAGCTTTTAGGCTCAAGGGATCCTTCTGCGTCAAGTAGCTAGGACTAGTGCTGCATGCCACCATGCCTAGCTATTTTTAAAATTTTTACACGAGGGTTTTGCTATGTTGTAAGAACAGACTAACTCAAATTCTTGGTCTCAAGTGATCCTCCCATCTTGGCCTCCCAAACTGCTGGGAATACAGATGTGAGCCACCATGACTGACTATCAAATTTATTTTAGAAAATTCATAGATTTGAAACATGAGACTGGAGTCAGGGGGCTTCTGTTAGAAAAATCTTGTGGTTTTTCAGGCCAGAAATGAAAATAGCATTAGCTAAAGAATGAAATGAAACTAGCAAAAAAGAGATAAAATTGAGAAATATTTAATAGACATGTACTACAGGATATGGTGGCTGATGGGATGGAAATGGAGAGATGTGTGTTGGTAGATGTGGCATGGACTCTTGCTGGGGCAGCCTAGTCTTGGCTCAGTCCTGTGCAGGGCGGTGGGTAGGTGTTACGAAAAGCTAGGTGAGGAGGAATAAGGCACTGAATTGGGATCCTTTTATATTCTACAAATGCTCATCACCTATTTTTCCTGATTTACATATGGCTTTGAAGCGTTTAGAAAAAATCATAAAAATTAGGTAAAGAAGATTGTTAATTGGGAAGAGAAAGTAAAAAAGAAATTCTACTTAAGCCTTTAAGTTTTGACTAGAGCTTGTCCTTTGTCAGGAAAGAATCTCTAATTAGAAATAGAGCTAGTGTCTCCACCTATGGTTTCCTCTGACTGTTTTCTGAGGAGCATGAATAAATTATGGGAAATAATTTTGATACCAGGTTATATGGTAAGTTGCATAAAAAGCTGAGAGGCCACAATAGGATTGGTGGGAATAATGTGTTTTCGTTTTAGCTTTGGCACATGTGTTTATATTAGAACAGCATGTTGTTCTAAGTATCAAAAACTTGGTGTATGACTTACTGTATTTTGAATATCATATAAGGCTTAAAATAGTGCTAAGAAACTGTGAATGATTGGGTATTGTTGTATCCCTGTCCATGGAAGACTTAAATATCATAACTCCAATTTGAAATCACAGGTACAACAAATTGACTCAATTTGTTGATTCCAAAGCGTGCAGAGGGCTCTAGTACTTGAGAATTCAAAAGTCAAGCAAATTTTAGATCTGACAGGATAGCCGCAATCTCTTTCCCCACACTAAAGACACAGTATGTACTTTCTAATAGCCTGTCTTCATTTCTGATTCAAATCCTTCAAATTGATATAAAAGCATTTAATGGGCTTTTAAAAGTGTATTCCCTTAAAACAAGCTCTTTAATGAGTAGCGAAGCCAGCTCACTATCTACGAGAAAGCAGATTTTCCTAAGACTAGAAAGATCTGAATTATTTCCCCAGCTCTCCACGGACTAGAAATATAACCTTTGTTTTTCTCTGGTGGCTTTGTTTGCCATTACCAATGTAAAAAATCTGTATAATCGTCCTCTCACTGGCATCCCTTGTGGGAAGGTTATGCAGACAGATGTTATCATATCTGCAAAATGCTGTAAAACAAAATCTCTTCATGAATATAAAGGAGAATTGCTGCTGCCTTGGCCCTAAATACTCTTAATTCATACTGTTTGATGCAATATAATTTCAGCACATTCTTTCCCCAGTGCCTAAAAACATCTAGCTGAAGATCTTAACCAAGGGAGACTTATTCCTGAGATGGCTTTCTGAGTGTAGGTGTCACCACAGCCTCTGAGACGAGAAGAAGACTCACTGATGTTAAAACAAGTCATGGAGCTTTAGAGTAAGAAGCCTGTTCTGGTGCCTTTCCAAGTATGTGGCACAGAGAAGCAAGAGCTTACCTGTCTACTAACAGAGCAGATTTGAAGTGATTTTGCATATTGATACATCCATATACCAGCTGTATTCAGCTTTAAGCTGCAATCAGCTTTAAGCTAAGCCATCTGACTGTTTTAAGCATTTCTGCCTTGAATTTATATCTGAGGAATATCAAACCTTTAGGACAATGACAAATTAAAGTGGCCTGCTTAGGATTACTGATGCTGGCCTGTCAGATGGCTATAAGCACTGTTGCAAAGGCTGACAATATCAGTCTTTCTAATGGCAAGTGAAAGCATTTAATTGGGTACTGAGATGTGATTGGGATGAAATGTCAAGGGGAAAGTGAGAAATTCAAGGTTGTTGATCTGCCCAGTCTTATTTTAAAAGAGACATATGCTGGTGAGATCTGTGGTTTAGGATTCTGGATTTGGCATTGAAAAGGAATTTCAGTGCTTAATAGTTTGAGCCATGGACACAAAACTATATCACATGTAATTACTTCTCTTTCTTGGCTGGGCTAAGAGAAAACTTTAGCAAATACAAACTTATTTGGAGGAGACCATTAAAGTTATAGCTATCTGTACATCATATCTATTGCAATATGACTCATTCAATAAAATTGGAGAAATTTTAGTATGATATACATTAAAAGCAAGTACAAATAATAATTATTATTTATGTATCTAACTAAGTGTATAAGAAATTTAAAATGGTACTCTCAGCTCTTTAACATGAGTGGATATAGTGTTCTAGTATGTTTGGATGGGCTGCTTTTGAATTGATATTGATAGTTAGTCTCATAACATTTTAAATAAGTTCATCCAAATAAGATTAACATTAACTTAATCTTCAAACTACTGTGATAATTTCATTTTTTTCCGTTTTGTTAACAGCCACCAGATGCTTTTTTTAAAAACGATTTTTATTGAGGTATGATTGACATACAAGAAGCCAGGTATATTTAATGTGTACAACTCAGTGAGTTTAGAGATAAGCATACATCTGTGAAACCACCAGAATCAATGCTATAAACCTTTTTATCACCTCCAAAAGTTTCCTCTTGCTCTATTTATCTATCCATTCATTCATTTTTTGTAATAAGAAAACTCAATATAAGTTCTATCTTCTTAGCAAATGTTTAAGTCTACAATACAGTATTGTTAACTAGAAGTACTAATGCTGTACAAATCTCTGGGACTTCCTCCTCTTGCATAACTGAAACTTCATACAGTAAATCACTTTTTATGCCCAAAAGTTTTTCCTGAAAAGAAAACTTTTGTTTTGGATGCATTGTAAAATTATAGGATAGAGTATGTAGTTTTCTTTTTGTCACCCCAGGATTGTAATTTTCTTTTTTTTAATTACACTTTAAGTTCTGGGATACATGTGCAGAATGTGCAGGCGTGTATACGTGCCATGGTGGTTTTCTGCACCCATAAACCCATCATTTATATTAGGTACTTCTCTTAATGCTATCCCTCCGCTAGCCCCGACCCCTTGCTATCTCTCTCCTAGCCCTCCAACCCCTGACAAGCCCCAGTGTGTGAAGTTCATCTCTCTGTGTCCATGTGTTCTCATTATTCAACTCCTACTCATGAGTGAGAACATGCAGTGTTTAGTTTTCAGTTCCTGCATTACTTTGCTGAGAATGATTTCCAGCTTCATCCATATCCCTACAAAAACATGATCTCATCCTTTTTTATGGCTGCATAGTATGCCATGGTTTATATGTGCCACATTTCCTTTATCCATTCTATCACTGATGAGCATTTGGGTTGGTTCCAAGTCTTTGCTATTGTGAACAGTGCTGCAGTAAACATACGTGTGCACATGTCTCTATAGTAGAAGACTATATTATAGTAGAAGATTATAAATCATCCTTTGAGATGATTTATATGTGCCATGGTGGTTTTCTGCACCCATAAACCAGTCACTGCGTCTCAAAGGATTTAAAATCCTTTGAGTATATACGCAGTAATGGGATTGCTGGATCAAATGGTATTTCTGGTTCTAGGTCCTTGAGGAATTGCCACACTGTTTTCCACAATGGTTGAACTAATTTACACTCCCACGAACAGTGTAAAAGTATTCCTATTTCTCCACATCCTCTCCAGCATCTGTTGTTTCCTGACCTTTTAATGATCTCCATTCTAAGTGGCCTGAGATGGTATCTCATTGTGGTTTTGACTTGCATCTCTCTAACAACCAGTGATGATGAGCTTTTTTTCATATGTTTGTTGACCACATGTATGTTTATACTGTGGTTATTTCTAAGTAGTGGCACATTGACAGGTTTTCTATTACAGAGAAGCCGTTGCAAAATAGAGCTTTTTTACTTCTGTTTTACTTTAAGAGCAAGCATTCTTACGTGTACAGTACTGTTTAAGTTAGTTGTGATAAGAGGGAAAGCCTTGATTTTAAAGCATCATCACTTCTAAGTGACAATTAGGTGTAAAGTGGTGATTCTTGGGGCCTATGGGGAAAAAAATTTATATTTAGGTGTTTAAAAATGATACTATTGGGCCGGGCGTGGTGGCTCACACCTGTAATCCCAGCACTTTGGGAGGCCGAGGTGGGTGAATCACGAGGTCAAGAGATCAAGAACATCCTGGTCAACATGGTGAAACCCCATCTCTACTAAAAATACAAAAAGTTAGCTGGGCACAGTGGCATGTGCCTGTAATCCCAGCTACTCAGGAGGCTGAGACAGGAGAATTGCCTGAACACAGGAGGCGGAGGTTGTGGTGAGCCGAAATCGTGCTATTGCACTCCAGCCTGGGTAACAAGAGTGAAACTCAGTCTCAAAAAAAAAAAAAAAAAAAATACTATTAAGTAACCCAAAGACAAATTAATTTTTTTTTTCTAGAAATTCAGGGCTCAGGGAGACCACCAAATTGATAGATTACTCATGGCAACCATTGAATGGGTGTTAGAATACACTTATGACATTAAGTCACACTCTGTACAGGGAAAATTCTCCCAGCATAGACTGATGGAAAGACAGAGGGCTCTGAAATTAATCAAGCTGGATTTCTGCTTCAGTGTTGTCCCTCATAGCAACTCCTCTGGGTAAGTGATTTTGCTTTTTCATCTCATCTCATCAATACTAAAGCTAGTCCTACTTTTCTCACAAGCTTATTGTCAACGTTGACTAAGATAGCTATTTATAGATTAAGACAGTGTTAGTATAGACCTGACATATAGTATTTGCTAAATAAATGAGCTTTTTTTTCTCTTCATTTCCCTCATTTCCCCTTCCAGCTGTATGTATATGTGTATGTGTAAAAGTATGTGAGGACCTTCCTTAACCCCACTGCCTCCTCCCAACCCCAAACATGGCTACGGGTTGCTTGGTCATGAGCTCTCTCCTGCAGTTATTTTTGAGTCCATGCAGAGTGACACTGAATAGAGCTCTGAGGCTTTTCTGTTTTCTTTTCAGTTTTTCTGTAACTTATTCTTTTTGTAGATTCCAGGGTACTATTTGTGTGATTAATTATTATAGTGATTATAGTAGTTAGATTTTATTTTTTTCAAGTCCTAGACTCAAAGTTCTAGAAGGACCTGGCTTTAGGTTTGACACCCTGTAACAAACAGCCCACTGAAAGACAGATGAACAGTGTGGAACATGACGCTGGTCTTTCTCTAAATTAGCTGATTCTTAGGAGGGCACTCAGAAAAGTTCATTTACATTAACAGATTGTGTTTGTTGGTTTAGAATAGTTTCAACCACGACATTAATCAACTGTTTGGTTAGGGTCCATTTCTACAAAGGGCAAGATTAGAATGACTTCACTTTGTTAATTGCTGATTGGTTGCATTATAGCAAAAGCTGGTCTCAGTTGTTTGTTTGGACTAAAATTTATAGCAAGATAGTTTCAGTATACTTTTTTAATTGCTGAGAATAAATCTAAATGTGGGGTAGTTTATATTATTATTTCAGTGTAGTAGATAGACAAGTGGTTGAAGATCAAATCTAGTTTAGGAGTATTAGAAGGAATATTTTTATAAAGAAACCTGAATGCTGAACTCTGATATCATTTCTCATTGAATATTTTGGCTGTATATGACTTTGGGAAAGGTTCTGTAGAGTTGAAGTTACTTTCTATCATTGATTAAGATATGAGATCAATATCTTTAAAGTTCCATAAAAATAGCTTTATATCAATGATATAACGTTTCAGTCTTGTGCACATTGAGAGCACTTGTAAAATAGCACATTTTAGCATATACTAGCAATTGTTATCTTTACTTTGGTGACAAATACCTTTGTAAATGTCTTGATCTTGTTTCTTGAAAGCCCAACAAATGGTATTCTAGAGGGGAGACTTTTCAGGATGCTATCCTAGGTCATAGAGTGAAATTTTGTATTATCATACAGTACCACGTAAAGACTTTCTCCTGCCAAGGAAGGAGCAATAATTACTTCATTAGTTACATAAGAGAGTCATAGGTCTTAAGCATAAATTGATTCTGATTCATCAAGGATATTATTAAGCTGTCAAAACCTTTCAATATAGAGTGTGACAACAACATGTAAAATTCCATTAGAAGGTCATTAACAAGGTCTTTGAGCTCATGCTTAGCATTTTCTCTGAGTTCCTAATGGAACTTTTCTCAAAACAGGATTTAAGTCAGATACCTCATATACTTTAATGCTGTTAGAAGTTTGTTATTGGAAAAAAACTAGTCTTTTCTGAAGTTTTTACTTCCTATGCCAGCCAGAATAAAATAGCAGTTCAGTACAACCACAGTAATTTTCAAATCTTGACATTTACACATGTTATTTTTAAAATCTGGTAAGGGCTGAAGATGGGCTGCAGTTGACGGCATATTAGTTCGTATGTAGAGACTTAAAAGACTTTTCTGTTACCAACATAGTGGTTATTAAATGTTGCTGTTACTTTGATTTAGTTTTTTTCTTTAGGAGAAAAGGAAGTATAATTTGTGATGAAAACTTTTTTATTTCACTGTCAGTTACTAATGTTGGTGGTATCTGCAAATGACAGTGTCCAACAAGAAAGTTAGTACAATATAAATATGTATATATATTTGCAGAAATATCTGACAACTACAGAAAAAAGAAGTGAGTCATTACCATGTTTCTGACTGCCATAAATATAACTCAAAATGCCAAATTGATGGAGTCTCAGCATTGTAGGTTATGGCAGTTATGATCCACATAACTTCATTTAAATGGCAGACAGGCAGAGATTAGAACTATTCTATCATTTTCATGAACACTAAGAAAAAGTTTTCTATGATGCATAGAATAACAAGTTGTATTTATTGAAAACAGTAATAAAAATGTCAAAAACTTTGTGAAACTTGGAGTCACTAAACAAAATTTCTTATATCTGTTCTTAGTATTTTTTAAAAAATAACTAAGTTATAGAGTGGAAAAAGATAAACAACCTGATGGGGATACATTGTGGCAATTTGAGATGGGATGATCCAGATGGAATAGACACAACTATAATTTACTTGACAGAATCCTGAGAGTTGAGGCTATATTTACCTGATAGAAGGAGAGATTGGGAAGATATGTACAGTTGCCAAGTAAGGATTAATTAATTATGAGTGCTGAGCCAAATAAAAGAGTGGAAGTTGCATGATAACCTTGAAAATCAGCATGGGCTGAGCTAGGAAGGTGACAGAGTGTTATATAAAAGTACGTAGGAGGAGATTTTAAGCAACTAATGAGATATTATATAGTGGTACAAAAAATAAATTGAAATTATTTAAAATTTTAATTTCACTTTCTTTTGGACATAAAAACAGCATGATTCCTATCCTGAATGATATCTAATAAGAAATTAGTTTATTTATTTAACAACACTGTACTGGCGCCCTGGCCACTGATGTTTAATTAGAAGCTGATTGCTTATTATGTCAATTTCATACCTTGGATGTTTCCAAGGGGGTGCTCACACCTTTTGAAATGTATTTTCACTTTGAAAGCGGTAATAATTATTCACTGACAGACTAACAAGGAAGTAGGGTGATAAAACAAAAATATTTCTGTGCCTTCAGAAGAAATGAGCGATCTTTAGCACTGAATGTTTATTATTAGGGTATAAGGTACCCCATATAAAATTCAATAGGAAGAATTATCAGACTTTTTAAATATGAGATTGATTATTAAGAGAAGGACATGTCTTGGCTGGCCACATGGCTAAAAGCATGATAGTAAAAATATTGGACAACTGGTACAATATGCTTACTAACCAACCAGGCTGAAAATCAGCTCCTTAGGAGTTTCTGGTCTGGCCTAAACAGAGGCTCCATCCTAGGTGAGTCAGCATAAAATTAATATTGTTTTTCCATCAGCATACAGGGTGAACATCACTGAGAATTATACATAGATTGAGGAAACAGTTATTCTAGTGAATAAAATCTGTCTTTAATATTGAATAATTTTTCTGGGATAATTCTTCTGTGATAACAATACCTACCACTACAGACCCTGTTTAGTATCATTACTGATCCTTGTGTAAAAACAAGCATGTAGGCAAAATAACTGCTGTTTTTTGTCAATTAAATAAAAATGTTGAATTATTTTGCAAAAATTTTAAATGGGTAGCAAGTCAAGTAAATACGAAAATCTACCATGTATTTGTTCACTGCTTATTGGGTTGGCATAGTTGAGCTTTGCTGCCCCTGATCTTGTTTACTTTGGGGTCTCTACAAAGGCAGCTTCCAGTAGTGGCAGACTGAAGAAGGGACAATTCAGGGAGCATACGCTGCTTACCTCACCAGCCTAAGAATGTATGTTTTTCATGATAAATATGGGAATGACAAATTTTATTTGTGTAGTAAATCATAGTGTGTAAAACTCCTTCATGTGAGCTAGTTCAAATGTCACCTTTGTGTAGGCTTTATTTTTTGATGGCTTTATTTTTTTTCTTTCTTTTAGGTTACTCCAATAATTTATCTACACCATTATTCTGTATTACCATTTTACTATATTCTTAAGAATCTTCTTTGTCACTGAGCTGTGATAAAAAAGCACATGTCACTCATTCATTTTTTTCTCTATATATGTAGTTTGGTGATTGGTACAGTAGGTGCCTTATCAATTTGTTTAATTTTTTTAACGAACATAAGCTTTGGAATATAGAGCTTATGAAATATCACATTAAATTAATGAAACATCACATTTCTTAAACATTAATGAAACATCACATTTCTGAGTTTTATTGTATGTGATGATTGCTGGTTAGGTATCAAGATATAACTCTATCAGTGTCTAAGGACAGTTTTTTCATATTTTAAATTATTGGTTTGCTTAATTTGTGCTCATTGCTAAGTTTTTGAACTGTGTTCTTCTTTCTGTTTATTCTTTTTCATTTTTCATTAAGTTTTTGTTGTTGCTGTTAAGAGTATAACCCAATTAACACTTAGTTATTCCTGAAGATAGAGAAATATGTGATGGTTATATTCTAGGTTTGTTTCCAATTTTAATTAAACTTAGATTTATATGTAAAAATACATAAAAATGCAAACAAATTCTGCAAAGGGTAGAGAAACAGTATCACTTTGATTTATTAAGAGAGATGAGATATTTTTGTATTTTAAGATCCCCATTGTGGTTTTTCAGCTGTATTTAGTAAGGTTAGTAAAGGAAATAGGAACTGGTAGAAGATCAGTTACAAGATTTTGACATTGTTTTTAAACTTCAAGTGTCAAAAAGTTGAATACATTTATGATAACACCAAAAAACTGTCATTGGGTATCCAGTTAAATGCACATGGAAAGATGAGTTCAGGAAAAATCAGACCTATGCCTTGTGCTGAACAGGGAAATGGATGGGTGGAACTAACTGACACTAGGTAGAAATAGCATATTGGAGACCAGAGTTTCTGGTGCCTGAATTGAGTATGTTGATTTTGATTTTTAGACAGAGGATCAACAACAGGATGTGTCTCAGATATAGGAAGACTTACCTTTATCACTTGGCTGGATTCATGATAGGGAAGGTGTTGGTACCACAGCGTTAAGTGCTGAGTCAATCTAATGGCCACATCTCTGGCTGTTGATATATGATAATGTAAGACAAAAATTGAGTTATAAGTGCTGTTACGCAAAGTTTATGGGAGTCCATTATTTTGGATTAGACTCCTGTCCCGTGCCTCAGCAGACCAGACAAAACAAAAATGTAGTCGCTTATGCTAAATCACTCAGGTAAATCCCCAAACAGATCAGTTTTTCCTGAAAACAGAAGATTCCCAGCAACCAGTCAGAAGGAATCTAGTCTACCTGAGTTCCTTCTGCTTTAACCCTTAGAAGAAAATCGACCTTTAGTAACCTGATATTATCCAATGTGCTTTTAAAAATTGTTGTTTCCTTGTTCCCATCTTACAAAAACCAACCATTTTTTCACGTCCAGTGAAACACTTGTAATGCTGGCGGGTTTTGGGGTGCAGGGGGGCGCTCAGCTTGCTCCCTTGTGGGCTCCAGGCTCTTGGTGTCTTGCTCTCTCAAGAATGGGAGAGGGGACCATGGCTGGTGTGCTCATAAATACCAGACCCAAAAAGATTTTGTAGAAAAGTTATTTAGTTAGGTAGAGAAAGAGAAAAGGGAGAAGAAGAGAGAAAGCCTCCATGAAGAGTGTGTGGAAAGGGTCCCAAGTATGGAATCCAGGAGAAGAAAAGCAGCTTCCACGAGAGTGGAAGGGGACCCCAGAGGGGAAATCTGCTCGGATGAGGGAGACAGGGACTTTTAACCTGGGAGGAATTCCCACCTTCTCCAAGCCTCCCTGGCCAATGAAAGGAGTTCCTTTAAACCTTGGCTGGAGTGATTGACTTGTGATCGTTTCCTGCACCTGCGAAAATTAAACAGAAATGGTTAAATCTCCCAGATGGAGAGAGATGGGAGGGGGCATGGTGCTGGGAAGTTTTTGCCCTTAAAACTACACCCCCTTGTGGACCCAGAAAGAGAATACATTCCCTCAGTTCTATCTTATAGAATGAGGTGTTGCCAGTTTCTAGAATTGCTAAACAAAGCTAATTAGATGTTTAAACAAAATTTCTTGTAATTTTGTCTTTTAACAATGCAGAAAGTTCTATTTTTCCTCATCTTCTTTGAAGAATCATCCAGACAGGTGTGGTGCTTGCTCTTTACAGGGACATGTGACCCCATTGGCTGCTGGCATTTGTTATGAGCTAATTTAGGTTAGCTGAACATACTTGAAAAACCACAATAGTTAATGTCCTCATTACTGTGTTGGACTTTTCATTTTATAAGATGGCTATAGTAAGCAGGAAGAATAAAACATTGCTCAGGTAAGATTTTTACTCAGAAGCTTTTTCAAAGGAGGCCATAAATTATAATGTTAAAGAACATTGTACATTGTACTCACTGCATGGTCACGTGGTTCTGAAAGCAAAGCATTTCTTTGATAGCTAGAAAACAACTAATTCAAAAGATAAAAATATTTGTTGTCATAATAAGAAACCCATACCTATGCCTGTGTATGTATTATTTTCCCAAATTTTTCTTTATATTTTTTTCTCTGTCACCTCAGTGTCCAAAAACTAAAATGAGCCATGTGGATAGGGATATCCTTATGTTCTATTCTGAGTAACCAGATGGTTTGTCTTCAAGACCCTCTAACATTTTCTTCACTGTCCAGCTATCTCGTTTGAGGTGGCTCTTCTGTTTTCTCTTTCTCAGTAGTTCCTTGAGTTTGTGGAAATATGACAAGATAAACAGTTTACTACAGTTGGGGTTGGCAAACTAAGACCTGCAGGTCAAATCTAGCTCCTGGCCTATCTTTGAACTGTCTGCAAAATAAGAAAAGTTTTCACACTTTGAAAGGACTGCACAAAACAAAGGAAGATAAGCAGCAGAGACCTAGCTGGCCAGAAATTCCTAAAATACATACTATCTACCTTTTTACAGAAAGTTTGCCAACCATTCCACTACAGAGTAAAATGCAAATACCTTAGCTTGCCATAATTCTTCCACAGCCTCCTCTTCTAGCCTCCCATACAATCTTGATTCCTATGGGTACATCAATCATCCTTCAGTTCCTGCAAGGCTACATGCCACTCCTACTACACCACATCTCTGTGCAAATCTCGCTTTTTATAACATCCTCCACTGTATCCTTTATCTTTGTTTTTTTTTTTTTTATTTGTGCTTAAATTTTTGTAGTTATATATATTTATGTCATACATAAGATATTTTGATACAGGCATTCAATGTGTAATAATCACATCAGGGTAATGGGGGTATCCATCACCTCCAGCATTTATCTTTTCTTTGTGTTAATAACATTCCATTATACTTTTTATTATTTTAAAATGTGTAATAAATTACTATTGACTATGGTCACTTTGTTGTGCTGTCAAATATTAGATCTTATGCATTCTACCTAATTATATTTTGTACCCACTAACTATCCCCATATCCCTACTACGCTTCTCAGCCTCTGGTAACCATCCTTCTACTCTTTATCTTCATGACTTCAATTGTTTTAATTTTCAGCTTCCACAGATCAGTGAGAATGTGCAATATTTGTCTTTCTCTGCCTGGCTTATTTCATTTGGCATAATGATCTCCAGTCCTATACATGTTGTTGCAAATAATGACAAGATTTCATTTTTCTTTATGGCTGAATACAACTCCATTGTGTATTTGTACCACATTTTGTTTATTAACTCATGTACTGTTGAATACTTAGCTTGCTTCCAAATCTTGGCTACTGTGAATAGTGCTGCAATGAACATGAGAGTGCAGATATGTCTTCGATATCCTTTTGGGTATATATCTAGCAGTGGAATGGCAGCTTCATTTGTAGTTTTTTGAGGAACCTCCAAACTGTTCTAAGTGGTTGTACTAATTTTAATTCCCACCAGTAGTGAGGATTTTCTCTAAATCCTCACCAGCATTTGTTATTGCCTGTCTTTTGGATATAAGCCATTTTAAATGAAGTGGGATGATATATCATTGTAGTTTTATTTGCATTTCTCTGACGATCAACAATATTGAACACCTTTTCATATGCCTCTTTGCCATTCATCATGACCAAGTGGGATTTATCCCAGGGATGCAAAAGATGGTTCAGCATATGCAAATCAATCAATATGATACATCATATCAATAAAACAAAGTACAAACCATATGATCATTTCAGTTGATGCTGAAAAGGCATTTGATAAAATTCAACATCCTGTTATGATAAAAACCCTCAAAAAAAAAAAAAAAAAACAAAACACTGGGTTTAGCAGCTACTCCTGTTCTTTTTTGGTTTCCATTGCCATGAAGCATCTTTTTCCAGCCTTTTATTTTCAGTCTATTTGTGTCTTTGTAGGTGAAGTGTGTTTTTTGTAGGCAACAGATCACTGGGTCTTGTTTTTAATACATTTCTTGTTTTTAATCCATTCAGCCACTCTTTGTCTTTTGATTGGAGACTAATCCATTTACAATAAATGTTATTATTAATAAGTAAGAATTTATGCCTGCCATTTTGTAATTTGTTTTCTAGTTGCTTTGTGGTCTTCTCTTCCTTCCTGCTTTTCTTCCTGTCTTCCTTTTAGTGAAGATGATGTTCTCTTGTGGTATGTTTTGATTTCTTGTGTTTGTTTTTGTGTGTTTCTTTTGTATGTTTTTTTGTTCTGAGGTTATCACAAGGCTTGCAACTAATAACATACCCTATTATTTTAAACTGATGACAACTTAACACTAATTGCATAAACAAACAAGCAAACAAGAGTAGTCTTTGCAGTCTGGGCTTGTTGGTATCAATTCTTCTTGGAAGGCTTTCTAGGCACTTGAAGGGACTTGCTTGTAATTTAAGTTTTTGGTCACCACAGCCATGTCTGCTTTAGAGGACCTGGTAATGCTGTGGTTCATTACCGAGCCCAGTAATGCTGTGGCCCTTTCAAACTCATGGAGGTGTCACCTCGGGTTATCTTGGTTAAAATATGGAAGAATTTTCTGAATTACCAGGCAGAGACCCAATTTTTTCCTTCCTTTCTTCCAAACAAGTGGAATCAAGGGGTGCCATTGGGACTGGTCTGGGTTAGACCTGAAGTTAGCACAGCACTGGGTCTCATCCAAGGCCTGCAGTAAACACTGCTTGGCTACTGCCTCTGTTTGCTCAAGGCTCTTGGGCTCTACAATCAGCAGATAGTGAAGCCAGCCACACTTGTGGTCTTCCCTTCAGGGCAGAGAGATCCCCCTGACCCTGGGGTGGGTCCAGAGATGCCATCTGGGAGCCAGGGCCTGGAGCTGGAGACCTTAGGGATCTACCTTGTATTCTATTCTACTGCAGCTGAGCTAGCAACCCCAGCCACAAGACAAAGTCCTTTCCACTCTTCCCTCCTCTTCTCATAAGCAGAGGGATCTCTTCCCATGGCCATCACTGCTCAGGCCTGCAGTGAGTTCTGCATGGCTACCACTGGTGTCCACTCAAGACCCGAGAGCTCTTCAGTCAGCTGTGGTGAATGATGCCAGGCCTGGGACTTTCCCTTTAGGGCAGTGTGTATTTCCCTATGACTCAGGGCAGGTTCAGAAATTTTATCCAGGAGCCAAGGCCTGGAATCAAGAACCCTGGAAGCCTACTTTGTTTTCTGCCCCAGTGCAGCTGAGCTGATACCTAAGCTGCAAGACAAAGACCTATTTAGTCTTCCCTCTCCTTTTCTCAAGCACTCAGAGTCTCTCCTCATAGACACCACAACTGCAAACATGCTGAGCCACCCCAGAGGCCAGCACATCTCGGAGTCTCACTGAAGGCCCACAGTGTGTACTACCTGGCTACTGTTGCTGCTTATTCAGGGCCCAACAGCTCTTTAGTCAGCAAATAATGAATTCTTCCAGGACTGGGTTCTTCTCTTTAAGGCAGTGAGTTCCCTTCTGGCCCAAGATATGTCTAGAAATGTCATCTAGGAGGTAGGGACTGGGATGGGGGCCTCAAAACTCTACCTAGTGCCCTATCCTACTGTGACTGAACCGGTGTCCACATTGCAAGACAAAAACCTCTTTATTGCTCATGCCTGTAATCCTAGCACTTTTGGAGGCTGAGGTGGGTGGATCATGAGGTCAGGAAATTGAGACCATCCTGGCCAACATGGTGAAACCCCATCTCTACTAAAATAAAAAAAAATTAGCTGGCCATGGTGGCACGTGTCTATAGTCCCAGCTACTTGGGAGGCTGAGGCAGGGGTGTCACTTGAACTGGGGTGGTGGAGGCTGGAGTGAGCTGAGATCACACCACTGCACTCCAGCATGGTGACAGAGCAAGACTCCGTGTCAAAAACAAACAAACAAATCAAACAAACAAAAAACGTCTTTATTATTTCCTACAGCAGTAGAAAAGAGTTTCTCCTAGAGCATGAGCTGGACTGCCTGGGGTTTGGGAGGAGTGATGCCAGCACTCCCTTGGCTTCCCCACCTGGTATCTTCCTGGGTCATGTGTACCCCAACATCACTTGTTCCAGGCCCAGCACAGCACCAGGACTTCTCTAGGAACTCTCGATCTTGTGACCTAGACTGCCTTTCAAGTTTAGTTAGGTCCTTGGGGCACTTTTAGCCTGTGGTGGCAAGGCTTACCAGAACTCAGGTTCTAACCACTGGAATGGACAATTCCCCTTTGGCTGGTGCTGGCCTAAATGCTCCTTCTGTGGGTTTCTGCTGAGTTCTACCTGTGCTTCTTCTCACTGTGACAGAGCAGCGCTGGGTTCCAACGTAAAGGCCCGTAGTCACTGCAGTGTCCCTCCCCCAAGCCCAAAGATTCTCTATCTGGGTCATGCCACCACTGCTGGGGGATATGGGAAGGGTGCCACTGACTATTCAAGGCTGTTTTTCCTACCCTTGTCAGTGGCTCTTTCAGTGATATAAGTTTAAAGTCAGGTATTGTGATCGCTCAGATGATTTTTGGTTCTTATGAATGTGTTCAGTGCTTCTTTTTCTTTTTAGTTTCATGGATAGTTTTAAAATTTGATTTTCCTGCAGGGAGTTGGCCATCTTGCTCCACCCTTTCTCCCTACCCTGAACCTTTTGTGATCTGTAGTTGTGTAATTTGCCTACTTTATCCTCCCTTCTTCTGGTGCTTCCTGCATCCAGTGCTGTACAAGGTTTCAAAGGTCTAAGAGAGAATGGTAGGGGATAAAGAAAGACACAAAGACAAGCTTAACTTCGAGAAAGGTGGGCTAGGTGGCCTGGGAAAATGAGGATTTCAGTTTCTCCAGCTCTGACCTGTCTCAGAGTACTTTATTTTATATGTTCACAAAGTACATAGCAGAGGGAGGGTGCAGTTACTTAGAATGGCCTGTGGTTATAATTCTCATACTTCAGTTAACATACTTCAGCTAACAACTATCTTGCAGCAAGGTCAGTGAAAGCTGGTTATCTTTTCTAGATCCTTCTACTCTTCTCCTAGACATACACATTCTCCTATTATGGTTTCACTTCTCTGGAGTTCACCCAAAGTTCACAGCAGGCTTCCTGCTAGTTTCCCCCAGAGGGGGTGGGCTACTCTGGCTCTCTACACCTTCTCTGAAAATGGCAATGTATACAATACTGGTTTGTAACAAACATTATCTTATAAACAAATAAATCTTGTCCAATAAATAATATCTAGCCAGAGTGGGAGTTGTAGACTAAAAGGAAAGTCAGTGGAAATCTGTGGTTTCTGTTGTATGGTCATGCAGCTGTTGTTGACAGCTCTCTTCTCATCCTGCCTTGGTTATTTACTACTACCATAAATAATGCAGTGTTCATTTTTTGGTGTTTCTTTTCTCATTTGTGTTTTATTGATATATATTTTTTCCAAGGCAGAGGAAAAAAAATAAAGCCTAGCATCTTGAAGATTAGTGGCTCAGTCTTCAAAGCAATGGTGGAAAGAAAGATAACATTTCAAGAAGAAAAAGCTACTTGTAACAGCAAATGATTTTGAAAGGAAAATATATGTATTAGATAATATATTCATTATGGGAAAGCGTTAAGATTGCTAGACACAACTGTCCAGTTTAAAGCCCTGGCTATCACTAGGGCTACATTGAGAAACCTATTGTGGTTACCCTTAGAGTACACACAACGATAAAGGGAATTTAATGCATTTACATACAAATAAGAACAATAAAAAGGTTTTCTCAAGTCAAAAGGAAAAGAATGAAAATGAATTTGTTTTCAGCCTAGCAGCTACGAGAATTAGAGTTTGTGATGAAACTAAGATAATTAGTGTATGTGTTTGGTTACAATAAAGATGCAGTAATTTAGCACTAATCCTGAAAAAATGATATAATGTTCTATTGCGAAATCAGGAGAGAGATGCTAAATATTGACAGAAGGGGCAAAAGGGAGTGTGAAAAGAAGTAAACCTAGTATTGTAAGGTAAAAAACACAAAAAAATTTAAATATGGTTTAGAAATCATAAAATTAAAAAGCAGGTAAGTCATTCTTCCCATCCATGTATCTTATGCTTGGAACATTCTTGTAACTTTCAGCTATTCAAACACAGTTCTTGTTCATTGCCTGCTTTCCCCTACCTTTAAGGAGTCTGTGATTACCACCCTTACTCTATATTTTCCCATATTAGAGCTACCCAGCAGAACTGTTCTTTATTCAACATAATGCCTCCATTTGTTATTCTGACTTGCCAGAATTTCATCTGTGATCCCCTTATTTCCCCCTAGAAAAACCTGTTTCAACCTTTGGCATAAAAATTAATCCTTCTGTGGTTAGTAAAAGTAGGAGAGTGTCCGATTCCGTTCACCTTGATCTCCTTGAAAATCCAGCCATCTCATCTGTTTGTCATCCTTAAGGTAGAAAGTAACTGGTGCCTTTATTTTTATTAAGATTCACCTTTCATGATCATTTTAAGAGCATCAAAATAGATAGTATCACTGTCTTTTTGGGATGTGAGGTCAACAAGTTGTTACATGGCTGGCACTATGGTAACATTGTATATTTTATTTACTTGCCTGGAGAATTTCTGGTCTTATTTGAATAATGAAAAAAAGCCTTACTAAGAGCCTTTGAAATGCATTTTACTTAATATTTTGGTTCATACATTCACCAAGTGAATATTACCCAATTCAAAAGCAAAATATGTTCAATTTTTCAGTTTAAGTCCAATGGACCTTTACTGGGTATTAATCTTATTTATTTTTTCTCTAAGCTTTTGATGTGTTTTCTTTTGAAACTTTGGATATTGCATTTAAATGATATGGGAAAGTTCTTTGTGGAACTTAGGGAAGAAGGTTCTAAATGTTTCCAATCAAATCTGTCTATGAATCTTTTTACAACTGTTCATACTGTCCATTATACTTGGTGAGCCAGGAGATGCTGCTCTTTCTTTTACACTTAACCATTCAGGGGTGTATAGATAGAGTAGTCAGCAAGCTTGCCAGCACAGCCATTAGCCATGGTCTAGTGGATATCACCGCACCTACCCCCACTAGCCACTCTCAGCCGACTGGCCAAAAGCGATCACTGTGACACAGATCAATCATCCAGACTCACGAACACAAAAGTTTTAATAGTCAGATTCTCTCCCAATACTTTGTGTTAGGAAATATGAGTAATTCTAACAACTCGAGATGGAAAATAAAACAAAGAGGATGCAAACAAGGAAACAGCATATGTGAGTTGGGGTCATGAGGATTTATGGAAAACAAATTATAATCTATCACATTTTCCCAAAGTTAGAATGAGAAAACATGTGACCTCTGGGTATGGCTGAGAGGGCAGTTTCTTGAGTTTCCGTGTTTGACAAAGGTCCAATTCCAATTTAAGCTTATTTAGCTTTGCAATTCCTGCCTCCCCCATCTCCAATTTTTTGTTACCTGAGGTAATGTGACTTATTTGTAGTCAAAAAAATTGAACAGAAACAAATGAAATCCTTGTCATTCAGACCTTCCTCTCTGAGCAGGATATCAATGTACTCCATCTTGTGATGCTGTGCTGGGCTTGTGAACTGAGCGTGCCGTCAGTGTGTGCTGTGAACAAGGATCTGACAGGCGGCCATTATCCATTCAGGGAATGTCATGCTCTTTCTGCTTTCCCTTGGACAGCTGGTCCCCAAAGAATTGTAGCACTGTCAAAATTTAAACATTGCCCAGCTCTTTTAAAATGTGCTTATGTGAGAAACATGTGGTCTCTTTGCACTTAATAGGCACTCTAGCTATTTTGGAATTGAAATGAATTGCATGTGTATTGAATGGTTAGTTTCTCCTGTGTGAGGAAAATAACACCAATTGAACTGGCTTTTGGTTAGTGTAGGGGAAAAGGCCCTACTCTGTCCCCATCCTGCTTCTAGGCTCCAGGCTTGCACCTTGCTTGCTAGAAAGGTAAAAGCCCATATAGCTCAAGATAGTTGGAATTATTTGGGAGAAGGTGTTGTCCTCTCTAAAGTCTCTAAGATGTGGACTTGCTGGCTCTTTCCTGTCTCCTGACAGTCCGTAGCCTTTTTTCAGGGTTGGTATGCCTTAAGCCTTGGCCAGTGAATATTTGTAATATACCAATGCTTCTGGGCGCAGGGAAGATAGTCCTAAACATGAAGAATAAATCAGGTAGCAATTATATATAGTCAGCCCTCAATAATTCTGCATCCACAGATTTAACCAAATGCAGATTAAAATATTTTTACATAAACAGTAAAAGTAATAATAAAATATAAAAAATGTAAATAAAATATCTTTACATAGCATTCACATTATATTAGGTATCATAAGTAATCTATAAATGATTTAAAGTGTGTGGGAGAATGTGCTTTAGGTTATATGCAAATATTCATGGATTTTGGTATCTGAGGCTGGGTCCCAGAAATACTATCTGGGAATAGTGAGGGACAACTATATGAACATTTTTATTAAATGTATAAACTCAACCTTGCGAGTTTTTCTTTCTTTCTTTCTTTCTTTCTTTCTTTCTTTCTTTCTTTCTTTCTTTCTTTCTTTCTTTCTTTCTTTCTTCTTTCTTTCTTTTTCTTTCACTTAGGGGGATCCCATTTTCTAGGTACATTTATTTCATGAAGAGAAGCATCTGGTAAATATGTAAACAGTGTTTAAATAATGCCCTTAAGTAGGCATTGTGCTTTATCTTATTTAATCCTTGTAAGAATACTACCAAGTAGATATTTTTACTTGTATTTGGTGATGAAGAAATTGAGACCTAAAGTTGTTGATGAACCTAGCTTAAGGTCTGCTAAGAGACAGATTTGAAACTATACCTGACTTACTTCAAAGCCTGTGATAATTTCACCCTGTTATAAAGATATTGGAATACAAATAATCCCAAAATTAGTTTAAAGTGCCTTTAGAACTTCCATTCCGTTTTTTTTTTTAAAAAAATGATAAAAAACATAAAAACTCATCTTCAACAATAGTTCATTTCTTAAAAACAAAATTTCTAAACTTGGAGACATTGGTCATGAGTAACAGCAGGCTTCCAAGGGCATAACTCATTGTTCCTGAACAGGTGGTAGTAGAAATGATTTTTCTGCTGTCTTGGCTCAAAGTAATTGCATATCTATCTATTTATCAGAGCAATTAATCAGAGACTCAAGTAATCAAAGCAGCAGCCAGAATTCCCATGTTGGACTTCTATGTTATGTTCACCAATTCTCAGCACTTAAAATGATTTCTTACCCAAGAAGTCTAAAACCGCATGAATCACACGATCAAGTATCAGCCATGCTAAGGATGATTTACTCATCCCAGAGAATGCATTTCAGATGAATTTGCAGGAAATATAAAGAAAAATGATTACATTAAAGATATTTTTAACCTGAAAAGCATTCAATAGTTTATATAGAATGGCACTGTTGGGCCCTACATTTATAGGGTACAAATTATGATTTTTAGGAACAATGAGTATGATATTCAATTAATGTAATTAAAAATGTTCTGTGAAGCCATCTTTGATTAAAACTGTGTACTTTTACATTGCTCAGAATTTGCATAATGACCATTTTCCCTAGCTGTCTGTAAATTGGTAGGAAAAAAATGACAGACCCATGGCTTCTAGGAACTGATATTCAAAAAACAGAATTGTCTTTGACCAGAATGTTGAACTGTAGGATTCTGAATGGGAAATGGTTTTTAGAGAATCAAAATAACTTATAATATTAAGCAGTAATTAAAAATTCAATTATTATTTAGTTGCCTAAAGCATTCATCAGGATCAAATTGAGGTTGAAGGAACTTGAATTTTGGAAGCTGGGTGCAAGGCTCAAAAGGCTATAGTAAGGTGTTGCCTCATAGGTATATTATGTTATGCCTGCACAATGTTTTAAAATTAAAATACAATGAGAGGATTTCACATAAAAATCAGGATTTTTGCTTTTCTTAAAAAAAAAAAGCAAAAGATGTGGCAATACAGGGCCTCTTGTGCCTTTTAGCTGAGGTGAGTGCTTTTGACTTCTCCATATTCTCTTCTGCTCAAATAATGTGTATGCAAATTCTCCTCCACAGCTGACTTAACTCATTTAAAGTTACATGACTAGCCCTGTAGGCATCTGAGTTTCAACCCATATTTAAGGCTTGCTTGCACTAGTTTCCGGAACACATAGCTATTCATGACTTCTGTTTTTTGAGGCATCTTCTTGATCTTAAGGAGATTATTATTAATAATTTTATAATTTGGCTGTATTAATATCTCAGACACTTTTTGAAATCATATTGAGCCATTGACATGAATAATATATAAAATAGAAAATGGTGACATAAATATGAATTTCGGTAGCAATTTCTTTTGTGAGAGATTTATATGTTGAGATATGTTTGTATGTATATGCTGAGACATGTTTGTAACATAGGAAGCGAATGCAACAAAAAAACCCAGGTCTACAAAGCAATTATTTACTAAAAGGTTGATAATGCAACAGGTAATTCTATGCTATAGAATTACTCATCCTCCACTGCCCACCTTCTCCTCCCTGCAAAATTAAATAAGGCCAAAGCAATGCATAATAATGGCATTTCACTATATATAAGGCATATTAGAACTAGACATAGACTAGGATAGAGTTTTCAGGAATAGCAGATAGAAATACAGGACACATAGTTAAATTTAAATTTCAGATAAAAAACAAATACAAGTTGAGCATCTCTAAAACTTCAAAATTCATAATGCTCCAAAATCTGAAACATTTTGAACACCAACATCATGCACAAGTGGAATATTTCACACCTGACCTTATTTGACAGGTTGCAGTCAATATGCAGTAAAAACTTTGTTACATGCAAAAAGTTATTTAAAACATTGTATAAAATTGCTTTCAGGCTGTGCATATAAGAAATATAGGTACTCATGGATAGGAAGAATCAATATCTTGAAAATGGCCATATCACGAAGAGTAATTTATAGATTCAATGCTATTCTTATTAAAGTACCATTGACATTATTCATGGAATTAGAAAAAACAACTTTAAAATCCATATGGAACCAAAAAAGAGCCTGTATTACCAAGACAATCCCAAGCAAAAAGAACAACACTGTAGGCATCACGTTACCTGACTTCAAAGTGTTCTCAAGATTATAGTAACCAAAACAGCTTAGAACTGGTACAAGAAAAGACACATAGAGCAATGGAACAGAACAGAGATCTTGGAAATAAGACCAAATATCTACAACTATCTGATTTTCGACAAACCTGACAAAAACAAGCAATGGGGAAAGGATTCCCTATTTAATAAATGTTACTGGGAAAACTGACTAGCTATATGTGGAAATTGAAACTGGACCTCTTCCTTACATCTTACAGAAATTAACTCAAGATAGATTAAAAAAAAAAAACATAAATGTAAAACCCTAAACCATAGAAGTACCCTAGAAGAAAATCTAGACAATACCATTCAAGACATAGGCAGGGGCAAAGATTTTATGATGAAAACATCAAGAGCAATTGCAACGAAAGCAAAAATTGACAAATAGAATCTAGTTAAACTAAAGATAGCATAGCAAAAGAAACTATCATCAGACTAAACAGACAACCAACAGAATGGGAGAAAATTTTTGCAATCAATCCATCTGACAATGGTCTAATATTCAAAATCTAAAAGGAACTTAAATTTACAAGAATAAAACAACCCCATTAAAAAGTGGGCAAAGGACATGAATAGATGCTTCTCAAAAGAAGACATTTATCCAGCCAACAAACATGAAAAAAAGCTCATTGTCACTGATCACTAGAGAAATGCAAATCAAAATCACAATGAGATGGTAATCTTCTGCCAATCGGAATGGTGATTATTAAAAGTCAAGAAACAACAGATGCTGGTGAGGCTGTGGAGAAGTAGGAATGCTTTTACACTGTTGGTGGGAATCTAAATTAGTTCAACCATTGTGGAAGACAGTGTGGTGATTCCTCAAAGACCTAGAACCAGAAATAGCATTTGACCCAGCAATCCCATTTCTGGGTATATAACCAAACGAATATACATTATTCTATCTTAAAGATACATGCATGAGTATGTTCAGCAGCACTATTCACAATAGCAAAAAAATTAAAACCCAAATGCCCATCAATGTTAGACCAGATAAATAAAATGTGGTACATATACACTATGGAATACTATGCAGCCATTAAAAGGATTGGGATCATGTCCTTTGCAGGGACATAGATGAATCTGGAAGCCATTTTCCTCAGCAAACTTACAGGAACAGAATACAAACACTGCATGTTCTCACTTCTAAGTGGAAGCTGAACAATAAGAACACAGAATGCAAGGAAAGGAAAAACATATAATGGGTCCTAGTGGTAGCAGGAGTGGGGGGCAGGAGGAGTGAGAGCATCAGGATAAATAGCTAATGCATGTGGGACTTCATACCTAGGTGATGAGTTGATAGGTACAGCAAACCACCATGGCACACTTTAACCTGTGTAACAAACCTGCACCTCCTGCACTTCTATCCAGGAATATAAAATAAAATAAAATAAATAAAATAAAATAAAATAAATAACAAATCTACCCCCCCCAAAAAAAAGAAACATAGGTGAATTTTGTGTTTAGACTTGTATCTCTAAATATCTCAATATGTATATGCAAGTATGTATATGCAAATATACTTAGAGAATGTGTATTCTGCAGCCATTGGATGAAATGTTCTGTTAATATCTATTAGGCCCATTTGATGTATAGGGCGGGTTAAGTCTGATGTTTGCATATTTTCTATCTGGAAGACCTGTTCAATGCTGAAAGTGGCAGTTTGAAGCCTCAAGCTATTGTATTTCTCTCTTCAGCTCTGGTAATATTTGCTTTGTATATCTAGTTGCCTCAGAGTTGGGTGCATACATTTACAATTGTTATATCTTCTTGAATTGACCCGTTTATCACTATATAATGGCCATCTTTGTATCTTCTTGTAGTTTTTGTCTTGAAATCTATTTTGTCTGATATAAATCTAGCTACCTGTGGCCTTTTCTTTGGCATAGAGTATCTTTTTCAATTGCTTTGTTTTTAGTCTTGTCTGTGTCTTTCTAGGTAAAGTGTATCTCTCTAGGTAAAGTGTGTCTCTTGTAGGCAACAGATGACTGGTTCTTGTTTTTACTTTTTTCTTTTTTTCAACAGCTACTGTATGTCTTTTTAGTGGAGAGTTTTGTCCTTTTACATTGAATGGTTTTATTGGTAAGTAAGGACTTACTCCTGGCATTTTGTTATTTGTTTTCTGTTTTTCTCTTCTCTTTCTTTTTTCCTTCCTTCCTGTCTTTCTTTTAGTGAAGGTGATTTCCTCTCATAGTGTGTCTTAATTTTTTGCTTTTATTTGTCAATCTGTTCTATGTTTTTAGATATGAGATTACTATGAGGCTTGCAAATAGTATATTATAACCATTATTTAAACTCTAAGATATTCTGTGTTTTTTTGTATACTTACTATTACCAGTGAATTTTGTACATTCAGATGATTTATTATTGCTCATTAATGTCTTTTTGTTTCATATTGAAGAAATACTTTTAATAGTTCCTTATAAGACAGGTCTGGTATTGATGAAATCTTTCAGCTTTTGTTTGTGTGGGAAAGTCTTTATTTTTCCATCATGTTTCAAGGACATTTTTGCTGGATATACAATTCTAGGGTACATTTTTTCTGTTTTCAACACTTTAAATGTGTCATGCCGCTCTCTTTTGGTCTGTAAAGTTTCCATGGAGAGAACTGCTGCCAGATTTATTGGAGTCCCATTGTATGATATTTGTTTCTTTTCTTTTTTAGGATCCTTTCTTTATCCTTGAACTTTGTGAGTTTGATTATTAAATGCCTTGAGGTAGTCTTTTTTGGATTAAATCTGCTTGGTATTCTAAAATTAGAAGGTACTTTTTGTTTTACTAATTTGTTATCTCAATAACTTTTGGAGTACAAGTTGTTTGTGGTTACATTGATGAATTCTATAGAGATGAATTCTGAGGTTTTATTGCATCCATCACCCAAACAGTGTACACTGTACTCAATATGTAGTCTTTTATCTCTCACCCCCTGTTTACCTTCCCTCCATGTCATTGAAGTGCATTATATCCCTCTGTAGGTCTTTCCATCTTCATCACTTAGCTCCCACTTATAAGTGAGAAGACATGGTATTTATTTTCCCATTCCTGAGTTACTTCACTTAGAATAATGGCTTCCAGCTCCATCCAAGTTGCTGCAAAAGACATTTTGTTCCTTTTTATGGCTGAGTAATACTCCATGGTAGACACACACACACACACACACACACACACACACACACCACATTTTCTTTGTCCATTCATTAATCAATGGATACTTAGGTTGGTTCCATATCTTTGCAATTGCAAATTGTGCTGTTATAAAAATGTGTGTCCATGTGTCTTTTTCATAGAATGACTTATTTTTCTCTGGGTGGATACCCAGTAGTGGGATTGCTGGATTGAGTGGTAGATCTACTTTTAGTTTTTAAGCAATCTCCATATGTTTTGCATAGAGGTTGTACAAATTAATGTTCCCACCAGCAGTGTAAAGTGTTCCCTTTTAACCACATCTATACCAACATCTATTTCTTTTTTGACTTTTAAATTATGCTATTCTTGCAGGAGTAAGGTGATGTCTTATTGTGGTTTAAATTTGTATTTCCCTGATGATTACTGATGTGGAACATTTTTTCATGTTTGTTGATCATTTGTATGTCTTCTTTTGAGAAATGTCTATTCATACCCTTTGCCCATTTTTTGATGGGATTATTTCTTTGTTTTTTTCTTGCTTATTTGAGTTTCTTACAGATTCTGGATACTAGTCCTTCATTGGATGCATAGTTTGCAAACATTGAGAAGACACTTTTTGATATTCTAAATATCAGGCAATTAGGCAAGATTCTGGCTGGTAGATATTAAATTAGAAAGTTTTTGGGTTTTATGGGTGTGTTGGTTAATATTGAGTGTCAACTTGATTGGATTGAAGGATGCAAAGTTTTGTTCCTGGGTGTGTCAGTAAGGTTGCTGCCAAAGGAGATTAACATTTGGGTCAGTTAATTGGGAGAGACAGACCCATCCTCAGTCTGAGTGGACACCATCTAATCAGCTGCCGGCATAACTAGAATAAAGAGGCAGAAGAATGTGGAAAAACTTGACTTGCTGAGTCTTCTGGCCTTCATCTTTCTTCTATGCTGGATGCTTTCTGCTCTTGAACATCAGGCTCCAACTTCTTCAGGTTTTGGACTCTTGGAATTACACCAGTGGTTTGCTAGGGGCCCTTGGACCTTTGGTCTACAGACCTAAGGCTGCACTGTTGGCTTCCCTACTTTTGAGATTTTGGGAGATTTTGGACTGTCTTCCCTGCTCCTCAGCTTGTAGACAGCCTATTGTGGGACTTCACCTTGTGATTGTGTGAGTCAATGCTCCTTAATAAACTTCCCTTCACATATACATCTATCCTATTCATTCTGCTGCTTTAAAGAACCCTGACTAATACAATGTGCATGTGTTTTAAAGTCCTGCCTGGAAAGGTAATAATGACAACAGTACAACATGTGAGCTTTAGTACATACCAGACATTGTTCTGTATGCTACAGGTACCTTAACATGTTTAACAACTCCGTGTGGCAGATACTATTTTTATCTCCTTTTATAGGTAAGGAAACTTGAGCACCCAAAAGTAAATTGATTTTTCCAAGTGACAGTTGATACGACAGAGCCTGGGTGTATTTCATTACTTATTTACTGGGGAGGTGATGGAGTATTAGGCAAATCATGGTAATTATTTATTGAATGCTAAGTATTTTACACACATGTCATATAAGATTTACAACTCAATGAGTTTAAGCATCATTGCCAAAAATAAAAACATGTGTTTCTTTAGGGGCAGAAATAGGAGCACTTTAAATAATACAAATTTCTTAGAAGTTATTGCAATGGAGAGAAGCTCAAAGTGTTTTATGTTTTAAACAGCAGAAATGACACCAATTTTTATGCTTTTAGAGAAAATAAGATATAGAGATATGGGAAAAGTAGAAAGAAAAACACACAATAAGAGTACATCCATAAATATATATTTATTATACTTTAAGTTCTGGGGTACATATGTAGAACATGCAAGTTTATTATGTAATTATACATGTGCCATGGTGGTTTGCTGCATCCATCACCCTGTCATCCACATTAGCTTTTTTCCTAATTCTATCCCTCCCCTAGACCCCCACCCTGTGACAGAGTGTGAACATTCATATATATTTTAAATTATTTGCAGCAGGTACAATTTAAATCTATCAATATTTTCTACACCAGTCATGTCTTATGACTTCATATTTTAGAAAGGTCAAAAATCCCCACAACACAGTTGTATGTATATATAACTGTACATACACACATACACAAACACAACACACACACAAACCCCATCACATATGTGTGTGTATATAGATATACACACTTTAATATATTTTAGTATGCATTTTTAAAATACATAGAGTAGCTGCTTGTGACTCAAGATGGCGCTGTGAGAACAACCCAGGATCGGAGCCCGCGTTGAATTCGCAAACGGTGAGTCAGTGCTGCATTTCCAGACTGATCTTTGTTGCCCACAGAACGGGGAAACTCCCAAGTATAAAAAGACACAGGACGCCAGGCAGTAGGTCTGCCTGGCGAAGCCGGCAGCCGGGGGCGGCGGCGGCCGGCCCTACCCAGCAATCCCCACAGGGCGCGCTTGTCCGGGTGCCTTGTTGAACCGGCAACCTGAGACTTGAGAGGGCTGGACTTGAGACTGAACGAGACTTGCACAGTAGCCCAGCCCAGGGGATTGCAGGGACAGATCGTTTGGGATACCCAGCGGGACGAACAAAACCGTGATTTCAAACTATCCCGGGCAGACGGTCCCAGACGCTCTGTGGGGGAGGGGCGTCCACCACTACGGAGGCAACCTGCCCCAACTGATATACACGCCCACTGCTGAGGCAGCCAGCCGTTGCCGAGGCAACCCGCCCCAACTGAGATACACGCCCACTGCTGACGCAGCCAGCCGTTGCCGAGGCAACCCGCCCCTACTTAGATACACGCCCACTGCTGACGCAGCCTGCCGTTGCTGAGGCAACACGCTACAACGAAGAGACTCCGCCGCAGGGCGTGGCGGAGACCACAGCAGAGCCTGCAGGAACAGCGCGAATCACACAACAGCAGGGCGGAGCCTCGGCAGCCAAACAGTGGCTAGTCTGCCTTTGAGCTGGGCAGGACACCTGATCGGACATCCAAAAATAAAGCCCAAACCCCTCAACACAGAGCATTTGAGAAAAAAAAAAGGGTTGTTTAATGAGCTGTGTTGCAGCAGAATCAAACATAGCAGCCTAACAGCCCTGAATGAACAACAGAGTGCACAGCTCAGCAATTAAACCCCTATAAAGTACAAACTGTCTCCTCAAGCAGCTCCCTGACCCCTCTATATCCAAAAGACTGTCATTAGGCAGGCATCATCCTGGGACAAAGAGAGCAGAAAAAGAAACTGGTAGCATCCCTCGCTGTGCCACGGCTACTAGAGGTGCACCCCAGACAAGCAGGGTCTGGAGCGGACCTCAACAGTCGTACAGCGAAGGGGCTAGACTGGTAGAAGGAAAACCAAGCAACAGAAATACTTCATCATCAACATTCTGGGTGTCCACTCAGAGACCCAAACGAAAAGTCAGCAACTACGCAGACGACCAGCGGACAAATCCACAAAGATGGGAAGAAACCAGCGCAAAAAGGAGGAAAACACCCAAGACCAGAACACATCGCCTCCTAGAAAGGACCAAGACTCCTCACGAGCAAGGGAACAAAGCTGGACGGAGAATGACTGTGACGAAATGACGGAATTAGACTTCAGAAGATGGATAATGAGAAACTTTTGTGAGCTAAAAGATCATGTATTAAATCAATGCAAAGAAACTAAGAACCTTGAAAAAAGAATTGAAAAAAGATTCGAGGAAATGATAACAAGAATGGATACCTTAGAGAGGAATATGAATGAATTAAAGGAGCTGAAAAACACAATACGAGAACTTCGCGAAGCAAACGCAAGTTTCAATAGCCGAATTGACCAAGCAGAAGAAAGAATATCTGAAGTCGAAGACCAACTCAATGAAATAAAACGAGAAACCAAGATCAGAGAAAAAAAGCGCAAAAAGGAATGAACAAAGTCTCCAAGAAATGTGGGACTATGTGAAAAGACCTAACCTACGTTTGATAGGTGTACCAGAAGGGGACGAAGAGAATGAATCCCAGCTGGAAAATACTCTTCAGGACATCATCCAGGAAAATTTCCCCCACCTAGCAAGACAAGCCAACACTCAATTGCAGGAAATACAGAGAACACCACAAAGATATTCCGCAAGAAGAGCAACCCCAAGGCACATAATCGTCAGATTCAACAGGGTTGAAATAAAGGAGAGAATACTAAGGGCAGCCAGAGAGAAAGGTCGGGTCACCCACAAAGGGAAGCCCATCAGACTCACAGCAGATCTCTCGGCAGAGCACTACAAGCCAGAAGAGAGTGGGGGCCAATATTCAACATTCTTAAAGAAAAGAACTTTCAACCCAGAATTTCATATCCAGCCAAACTGAGCTTCAGAAGTGAAGGAAGAATAAAATCCTTTGCGAACAAGCAAGTACTCAGAGATTTCGTCACCACCAGGCCTGCTTTACAAGAGCTCCTAAAAGAGGCACTACACATAGAAAGGATCAATCAGTACCAGCCATTCCAAAATCACACTGAATGCTAAAGAGCTTCAACATAATGAAGAATCTACAACAACTAAAGGGCAAAACAGCCACTTAGCATCAAAATGGCAGTATCAAATTCACACATAACAATATTAACCCTAAATGTAAATGGACTAAATGCACCAATCAAAAGACACAGACTGGCAAATTGGATAAAAATCCAAAACCCATCAGTGTGCTGTATCCAGGAAACCCATCTCACATGCAAGGATACACAAAGGCTCAAAATAAAGGGATGGAGGAAGATTTACCAAGCTAATGGAAAGCAAAAAAAAGCAGGAGTTGCAATTCTCATCTCTGATAAAATAGACTTTAAAGCAACAAAGATCAAAAGAGACAAAGAAGGCCATTACATAATGGTAAAAGGATCGATACAACAAGAAGAGCTAACGATCCTAAACATATATGGACCCAACACAGGAGCACCCAGATACATAAGGCAAGTTTTTAATGACTTACAGAAGGACTTAGACTCCCACACAATAATAGTGGGAGACTTTAACACTCCACTGTCAATACTAGACAGATCAACCAGACAGAAAATCAACAAGGATACCCAGGGCTTGAACTCAGACCTGGAGCAAGCAAACCTGGTGGACATTTACAGAACTCTCCACCCCAAATCCACAGAATACACATTCTTCTCAGCACCACATCACACCTACTCTAAAATTGACCACATAATTGGAAGTAAAGCACTGCTCAACAAATGCAAAACAACTGAAATCATAACAAACAGCCTCTCAGACCATAGTGCAATCAAGTTAGAACTCAGAATTCAGAAACCGACCCAGAACCGCACAGCTTCATGGAAACTGAACAACTGGCTCTTGAATGTTGACTGGGTAAACAACGAAATGAAGGCAGAAATAAAGAAGTTCTTCGAAACCAATGAGAATGAAGACACAACGTGCTAGAACCTCTGGGACACATTTAAAGCAGTCTCTAGAGGAAAGTATATAGCAATAAGTGCCCATATGAGGAGAATGGAGAGATCCAAAATTGACACCCTATCGTCAAAATTGAAAGAGCTAGAGGAGCAAGATCAAAAAAACTCAAAACCCAGCAGAAGACAAGAAATTACTAAGATCAGAGCTGAGCTGAAGGAGATTGAGACACGAAAAACCCTTCAAAAAATTAATAAATCCAAGAGCTGGTTTTTTGAAAAGATCGACAAAATAGACAGACCACTAGCCAGATTGATTAAAAATAAAAGAGAGAACAACCAAATAGACGCAATAAAAAATGATAAAGGGGAAATCACCACAGATTCCACAGAAATTCAAACCATCATCAGAGAATATTACAAACAACTATATGCGCATAAACTAGTAAACCTGGAAGAAATGGATAAATTCCTGGACTCCTGTATCCTCCCAAGCCTAAACCAGGAGGAAGCTGAAACTATGAATAGACCAATAACAAGGTCTGAAGTTGAGGCAGCAATTAAGAGCCTACCTCACAAAAAAAGCCCAGGTCCAGATGGGTTCACAGCCGAATTCTACCAGACACACAAGGAGGAGCTGGTACCATTCCTTCTAAAACTATTTCAAACAATCCAAAAAGAGGGAATCCTTCCCAAATCATTTTATGAGACCAACATCATCCTGATACCAAAACCCGGCAGAGACCCAACAAGAAAAGAAAACTTCAGGCCAATATCCATGATGAACATAGATGCAAAAATCTTCAATAAAATATTGGCAAGCCGATTGCAACAGCAAATCAAAAAACTTATTCATCATGATCAAGTAGGATTCATCCCAGGGATGCAAGGCTGGTTCAACATACGCAAGTCTATCAACGTAATTCACCACATAAACAGAACCAAAAACAAAAACCACATGATTATCTCAATTGACGCAGAGAAGGCATTTGACAAAATTCAACAGCCCTTTATGCTAAAAACCCTCAATAAACTAGGTATCGATGGAACGTATCTCAAAGTAATAAAAGCTATTTATGACAAACCAACAGCCAATATCATACTGAATGGGCAAAAACTGGAAGCATTCCCTTTGAAATCTGGTACTAGACAAGGATGCCCTCTCTCACCACTCCTATTCAATATAGTACTGGAAGTTCTAGCCAGAGCGATCAGGCAAGAAAAAGAAATAAAGGGTATTCAAATAGGAAAGGTGGAAGCCAAATTGTCTCTATTTGCAGACGACATGATAGTATACCTAGAAGACCCCATCGCCTCAGCCCAAAAACTCCTGAAACTGATAAACAACTTCAGCAAAGTCTCAGGATATAAAATCAATGTGCAAAAATCACAAGCATTCGTCTACACCAATAACAGACTTAAAGAAAGCCAAATCAAGAGCGAACTGCCATTCGCAATTGCTACAAAAAGAATAAAATACCTTGGAATACAACTCACAAGGAACGTAAGGGACCTCTTCAAGGAGAACTACAAACCGCTGCTCAACGAAATCAGAGAGGACACAAACAGATGGAGAAACATTCCATGTTCATGGTTAGGAAGAATTAATATCGTGAAAATGGCTATACTGCCCAAAGTAATTTACAGAATCAACGCTATCCCCATAAAGCTACCATTGACTTTCTTCACAGAACTGGAAAAAACCACCATGAACTTCATATGGAACCAAAAGAGAGCCCGCATAGCCAAGTCAATTCTAAGCAAAAAGAACACAGCGTGGGGCATCACACTACCGGATTTCAAACTATACTACAAGGCTACAGTAATCAAAACAGCATGGTACTGGTACCAAAACAGAGATATAGACCAATGGAACAAAACAGAGGCACCGGAGGCAACACAACATACATACAACTATACAATCTTTGATAAACCTGACAAAAACAAGCAATGGGGCAAGGATTCCATGTTTAACAAATGGTGTTGGGAAAACTGGCTAGCCATGTGCAGAAAGCAGAAACTGGACCCCTTCCTGACACCTTACACTAAAATTAACTCCAGATGGATTAAAGACTTAAACATAAGACCTGGCACCATAAAAACCCTAGAAGGAAATCTAGGCAAAACTATCCAGGACATAGGAGTAGGCAAGGACTTCATGAACAAAACACCAAGAGCATTGGCAACAAAAGCCAAAATAGACAAATGGGACCTAATGAAACTCCACAGCTTCTGCACGGCAAAAGAAACAGTCACTAGAGTGGATCGGCAACCAACAGAATGGGAAAAAATTTTCGCAGTCTACCCATCTGACAAAGGGCTGATATCCAGAATTTACAAAGAACTCAAGCAGATTTACAGGAAAAAAACAAACAAGCCCATTCAAAAGTGGGCAAAGGATATGAACAGACACTTTACGAAAGAAGACATATATGAGGCCAACAATCATATGAAAAAATGCTCATCGTCACTGGTCATCAGAGAGATGCAAATCAAAACCACATTGAGATACCATCTCACGCTGGTTAGAATGGCGATCATTAAAAAATCTGGAGACAACAGATGCTGGAGAGGATGTGGAGAAAAAGGAACACTTTTACACTGTTGGTGGGAGTGTAAATTAGTTCAACCATTGTGGAAGATAGTGTGGCGATTCCTCAAGGCCTTAGAAATAGAAATTCCATTTGACCCAGCAATCCCATTACTGGGTATATATCCAAAAGACTATAAATCGTTCTACTATAAGGACACATGTACACGAATGTTCATTGCAGCACTGTTTACAATAGCAAAGACCTGGAATCAACCCAAATGCCCATTGATAATAGACTGGATTGGGAAAATGTGGCACATATACACCATGGAATATTATGCAGCAATCAGAAATGATGAGTTCGTGTCGTTTGTAGGGACATGGATGAATCTGGAAAACATCATCCTCAGCAAACTGACACAAGAACAGAAAATGAAACACCGCATATTCTCACTCATAGGTGGGTGATGAAAAATGAGAACACATGGACACAGAAAGGGGAGTACTAAACACTGGGGTCTATTGGGGGGAAAAGGGGAGGGCCAGTGGGAGGGGGAGGTGGGGAGGGATAGCCTGGGGAGAAATGCCAAATGTGGGTGAAGGGGAGAAGAAAAGCAAAGCACACTGCCATGTGTGTACCTACGCAACTGTCTTGCATGCTCTGCTCATGTACCCCAAAACATATAATCCAATAAAAAATTAAAAAAAAAAATAAATAAAATAAAATAAAATACATAGAGTAATATAAAGAAAGCTCTATAGAAATCTGAGAGTGCTCTTATCTTCTTGGGCCTTGGATACTAAGAAACTTCAATGCCGATGAGGACGAAAAGAGGGGAGAGTATTAAAACTAGTTGAATGATCATAATTCAGTTTAACAATGAACTTGGTAATCCAAAATGGTATTGTTAATTTCTGGGCTAGAGACAGTATACTCTAGGGCCTCTGGCAAAATAAAAAGTTCATGTCGCTTCCTCAGAATTCACTTTTATTAAAGCTGACTTATTTCCAAAAAGTAGAATCATATTTCTGATTTGATATTTTCCATCTCAAAGAGCAGGCTTTTATTATTTTGGTTTGCCATTCTGCTTTAGGATCTCCTAAAGTTTTCAGGTGACTCTCCTCTCTGGGCTAGACTATAATTTTTTAATTGCAAAGAGAAGTAAATATCAGGATACCAACAGATAAAAACTGGTCAAAAAGTTTTATGTGACCTTTTGTTTCCTATTTTAAATGCAATGCTCAAAGCATGCTTTCAGCTCTCTGCCAGAAAGCGAAAGATTTCAAGATTTCAAGAGTGAAGATCCTGTGTGGAGCTTGCATTAAATGCTAATGTTTGCAATGGAAAATTAGAGGGCGATATAAAAATTTATTTTTGGACTATTGTGGAGAATATCTGGGACATCCTTTTCCAGCAATTTTTACAACCTTTATGGTTATAAAACCACAGAGGCAGAGGATGTGATTGATGAAGAAATCTTCTGGAGACCCTCTAGGTCTTAATCATATTTGCCCTTTTTTTCAATTAAGGGCAAATTGGAATGCCTTAAAAAAGAGCAGGGTTTAGCTTAGATAGATTGAGGCAACTGGTATGCTTAGTTTATTTTCCATGGCTTGTAATAGAATACCTGAAACTGGGTCATTTATAAGGAGACATTTTTTATTCATTTTTTTTTTTTTTACTATTCTGGATCCTGGGAAGGCTAAAGTTGAGGGGATATCTGGTGAGGGCCTTCCTGATGGTGATCTTAAAGCTGTGCCAAGCATCTCATGCTGAGGGGGCTGATAGTGCTTGCTGAGGCCTCTCTTCCTCTTATAAAGTCATTAGTGTACTCCCATGACAGCCTATTAATCTAAGAATTCATGAATGGATTCACCCATTCATGGAGGCAAAGCCCTCATGACCCAATCGCTTCTTAAAGTCCCCACCTCTCAATACAGCTACTTTGGGGGTAAAATTTCAACATAAGTTTTGAAGGGGACAAACGTTTAAAACATTGCATATGTCATAGGACAAAGGATGCCTAAAATAGAGTGTCGGATTTAAAGGATGTTATTCATTCTCTCTGAGAGAAGCAGAGGATGTTACACAAAAGAATGCAGTGGTTTTTATCAATGCATTTTGAAAACAGCAATCATAAGTTTACTAGGATTTTCTTTTCCCTTAAGCAGTAAAGAAAAATTATATGGCCTGTCAACAGCAGGTTCAGCTCCACATGGGTACATGTTCCCCTCCGACTCCCTGTTATACATTATTTAATTGTTCTTGCCTTACTTATGAGAAAATTGAGGCTTAGAAAGGTTGAATTAATTTGCTCAAGATCGCATACCTAGTTAACAGTAGGACCCCTTTGATTTGTTCATTTTCAAGGCCATGTGCTTTTACTGTACATCATCTCCCAGGATAAATTGCTCAGCTCTTTCAAACTCAGAGTCTTTGCCAGTAAAATGGTGATGCCTACCTTATTGAATGGTGGTGAGAATTAGAAATAATGTATGTAAAGTTTCTAGTGCAGTGACTGCCAATGGGTACATTCAAGGAGAGTTTTTTCTGTTGTTAAACAGGTAATAGGTTAAGTGTCCCAACAAGTAGGCAGGCAGACATAGTGTTAAAAAAGTCTAGCCGAAGGCACTGAATGGAGGTCCAGAGAGGTACCCAACAGATTTCAGGAAAGTGTGACGATAATAGTAAGAGAATTTGACTCATTTTAGACTGAGAATCAACAAGGGAATAGCCTAGTTTTAGAGAAAATGAAGGTAAGAACCTAGAAAGGCAATGACTTAAACTCACTCAATCCAGAATGAATTTGACCACTAGCCCCTTTTGAGAACCATGGAACACACCCCTAAAGTGTGTAATTGCTAAATAATTGAAATGTTTAAATTCAATATAATTCATTTGCTAAAAAAAAAGTTTGGTCATTTTTTAAAGCCCAAGCATGAGAGCAATAGAGGTCACTATTTATTTAAATCATGGTCTGGATTTGAAATTTAGATCATTTTTAATTTGTTATTTAATATTTCACCATGAGTAAAATTTTCTTTAGTGTTTTTTTATGTAGCGTAAAATGGGTTTGACATTTTTAAAAAGTAATGATGTGTGACAGCAGCAAGATACTTTTAAATGTGACTATATGACCTGTCAAAGAATTTGCATCAGGTCTTTCTAAAGTGCTGTCATTCTCATTCACAATACAGACCCTCAGGCCCCTCACTGTCCCACAATAAAGGCTGTCAACCCAGTCAGCACCAATTTCATTCTCGTGTGATACTGCTGATGTGTGTCATGCTCTTGTTAAATTCGCTGTAGGTCAACTAACTAAATATTTCTTCTCAGTGACTCAATCATAAAACATAAGGCCCACAAATACCTAGAGAAGTGTAGTAACTAGTATATTTATGATAGTTGCATTAGGAACCTGATGAATTGGGGTAGAATCTGAATTTAACTTGAATATTAGTAAGAATGAAATTGTAAAAATTCCAATGAATTGATTTTGAATACTTGTATATTTTTTTTTCAAAGAAATTTGGCTAATTAGCTTTAATTATCGGCCCTCTTTTGATTAAATGGGTTGATTGTAGGGTCTTACTGAAAGTATTCAAATTGTTATTCGTTCATTCACTCATCAAACTTTCCTTGAGCCAAATGCTGTGTGAAACACTGAAAATACAATAACAACTAAGCTGTGGGCTCTGTCCCCATTGGCATTACAGACAATTAGGAGAACAAATATCACTGGATTAATAAAAATTAGCATAATTTTGTTCTTGATCTTATAAAACAACTTTCCTAGCCTTGCTTGAAAGATGTAATATATTAGATGTGGAGTGCTTTTGGAAGAGGAGTGGAAGAGCAGGGAAGTATTATTCTCTTTTATGATTCCTGATCTATATTACGCTGGTATCCTTTGCTTGTATCTGAGTTTCCCTATATTTCTTAGTGAGTGACAGACATAGAGCCTTTATTTGTATTAAACTGAGGGTTGTTGGCTTTGGATTTTTTTTCCTTCAGGAAAAATTGTCGGTGCTCAGTCTCTGCATTCTTTACTTCAGTTAGGAGTCTCCCTTTATGGGTTCCTAACTGTAGGATCTGAAGCAATCTTTCTAAAATTAGCTCTTGCCTCTGTGGAACTATAGAATAATCTAGAGAAAACATAAAAGGGTCATCAAGTCTTCCTGACACTTGTGTGTGCTTCTACTCTATTGCCCTTTTGTTATTTAAGAATATTTTACTTTATGTATTTTAGAATTAGGATCTGTTTTTCATGGAAGATTCCAAAGAAAACAGAGAAGAGAAAAAACAGAATAAACATTTGCAATGCTATCTTAATACCTAGATAGAACCACTTGATATTTTGTAGTCAGTTCCTCTGGTTATCCTTAAGGCACCCATATACACTTTTTCTTTAAACAAATTGGGATTTGGGTAGAAAAAAATTTTAGAAGTAGAAATGTTTGGCAAAGAATATGAACATTTAAAAACATTTAAAACATATTACCAAATTCTTCTCCTAAATCAGTGTAGCAATATGCACTCCCACAAACACTGTGTAAAAATGGCTATACTTTTGAATTTGCCAAGATAGGATATGATATTTTATTTTTTTAAATGTCAGTTTGATAGGTGGGCTCTTGCAGTTTTTATAGATTTTTGGTACAGTCCTTGGGCCCTGATTTCCCATTGATTTTTTTTTTAGCTATGGATCTTGGGACCCATCAACTGTCTTGGTTGGCTCAAAATATTTTTCTATCTATGGTGCTTTATCCTCCTGCTTGCCACTCCATCCTTTAGGCAAAATTGCTCTGGCTCCTTGAAATCTGTTTGTTTTTGCTGTTGCTGTTTTGTTATTTGTCTGTCTTACGGTTCTGTCTTATGCATGTGTTAGCTTCTTCTGTCACTTGCTCCTTTCTCTATTCAGAAAGTTGCCTGCTTATAGGAAGGCCACCAGAGAACATGGACAGACTTCTACTCGATTCTTTCATGACTCTATTAACAAGCCAGCATTTAATGCTCACTAACTTGTGTATGACATTCTAGGAAAGTACAGTGTCTGCCCCCACACTCATTCACTTGATTATTCAAGGCCATCTGAATAGGAAAAATATAATATGATTATTTTGGTCAGGAAAACAGAAACCACCCTAAGTATTATTATTTTGGTCAGGAAAACAGAAACCACTCTAAGTATTTCAGCCAGGATGGACCTTAATTTAGAAACTTACAAGCTTGCACGACGGTTTGAAAGAATACAGGAGCAAAGTTCAACAGCCATATAAAATATACTGGAACGACGTTTTCTCCATAGAGTATTTGTGTTTGATGATGCCCTTGGTTAGACTTCGGTCATTTCCATAGTGAGTCTTCATCTATTTCTCTGTTTGCATCTTTTTTATGAATCCTTGCTTTTTATGAATCACTGCTTTCTGTTAGAGCCTTGTTTCCATAAAGAATAATAGCCACTTCACCTTTGAATGGCACACTAAGTTTAGCCTAGCTGCTGCTATTGCCATTTTTCTGACAGAAAACAGTAATATTATGTTTCTTGAAGTTGTCTACCTGTCCCTTTACACTGTTCCTTCAGTCTTCCTTGTTTGCTGTTACCTGACTCAAGCTGCTGAGCCACAGCTTCTTTACATCTGGCTGGGGTCCATGCTTCTTTAATATACACCCTCTGATGGTGAGTTGCAGTGAGCGGAGCCTCAGTGCTGTAAACTGGCTGTGCTCCAGGCTTCAGCTGCTGAAAAATCTGCCTTGGCATTTGATGTTAAGTATAGCTCACAGATGATGACTACTTTTTTTGAAGCTGCATACAACATTTTGATAGGCTGTTATTATAAACCAGAACCTAAGACTAGAAACAGGCATGGGAAGGAATTTTCCATGCACAGAAGAAGCCCGTTAGCAGTGGTTGTTCTTTTCTGCACTCATTAATGTAGAGTCTGAAGATTTTTAGCAGAATGTGATCTAAAAATCAAAAAAGTCAGGCTAGGGCACAGTCACCCTCAGGGCGGCTTAAATTTGTGGCCTTGGCAAGCAGCATTACCAGAAACCTCAGAGAGCCTTTCATCTAGGTTGTCTTTGAAAATATGGATAGTTATCTATCTCATATACCTTCAAGAGAAAGTAGTCCCTGATGTAGACATATAGGAAACAAAAATGCCAATTGACTCCAGCAGTGATCAATACCCCTCACTTTTATTAACTTCATGCCAGTGTTTCCCAAAGTGCTCTTCAAACTTTGAATCTTTAGATGTACTCCAGAAAAGGCTTTCGTGGTCGAAATAGTTTGGGAAATGCTGTAATTTTTACCTACATCTAGGGATTCACAGTTAGCATTATAATACGACAAGTCTTATAGTAACAAAACCTTTTTAATTTTGTTTAACCTGGCACTCTCTTCATTTTTCCTTTTTTGATCACAGACTTTTTTTTTTTTAAATACTTTGTGTTCTGGGATACATGTGCACAATGTGCAGGTCTGTTATATAGGTATACACATGCCATGGTGGTTTGCTGCACCCATCAACCTGTCATCTACATTAGGTATTTCTCCTAATTCTATCTCTCTCCTTGCCCCTCACCCACTGACAGGCCCTGGTGTGTGATGTTTTTCTCCCTGTGCCCATATGGTTTCATTGTTCAGCTCCCACTTACGAGTGAGAACATCTGGTGTTTGGTTTTCTGTTCCTGTGTTCATTTGCTGAGAATGATGGTTTCCAGCTTCATCTATGTGCCTGCAAAGGACATGAACTCATTCCTTTTTGTAGCTGCATAGTATTCCATGATGTATATGTGCCATATTTTCTTTATCCAGTCTAACATTGTTGGGCATTTGGGTTGATTCCATTTTACTTCTGCATCATTTTGATGAACTCTTGTTGAGAACTGAGATTACTACCTGTTCCCCCAATTACCTTCTGTGGCCAACTAATTTATTCTGGATGACTATATGTGAGGTTCCTGAACTCATTTGGTCATTGGCTCCCATGGAAATCAGGAACATTAACACCTTCCCCAAAATACTTTTTTCTCTTGTGTATTTCAAGATTTTCTCCTTAACATTCAGCATCTTTACTATGATGTATTTGTGAATGTACTTGGTTAGAGTTTGCTGAGCTTCCTGGATATGTACTTGGTTATTTTCCAATAATTTTTGGGAAATAATTCAGCCATTATTTCTTTGAATATTTTTTCTTATCCTCTCTGTCTCTTCTTTCTTTTTGGTACTCCCCAAAGTGCCAGATTCATTTATGTGGGTGTTGGTGCGCTATTGGTGCCCACATTTCTCTGACACTCTGTTCATTTTTCTTCATTCTTTTTACTGTCTGTTCTTTGTTTTGCATAATCTCATCACAACCTTTACTGTTCCTGAGAGTCCTCTTAGGTTTCCAGATTCTGTCTCAAATGCAGTTGATTTCTTTGGGAAGAAATTAGGAGCTGTTTTTTTAAATGGCCTGTTTCTCCCCACAGGTGAAATGTCTAAACAGGACCTCTGGAGCTCAAGATTGGGCAATGTAAGCTTTTTTCTGAGTGGCATCCCCTCTCTAGGATCTGAGTGCTCAGTGGAGGGGAGTCAGCAGGCTAAAGTCTTCTGAGCTTACTTCTCCTGGCATAGAACCACCATCAGAAGAGTTGGAAAAAAGACTACTGGGGTCAATATTTCCAGTGCACCATGTCAGAAGTAGAGCATTTATTTCACCATTGAGAGAAAAAGGAAGCCCTCATCTCCCATCAACCCTCAAATGGAATTTAGCCTCAGCAATAAACCACCAGAAGTAAGGTGAGAAATGCTGAAGTCCTGGTCTTTCTGGGAAGAAAGCTTTCGCATTGGGCAGAAAGGTATCCCTGTGTCTTTGGTGCAGCAATCTGGAGTTGCTGATCTGGGAGGAGAAAGGGAGGCAGATGTCTTGGTTCAAATACCACAGACTCTTGCCTTTCTAATGGAATTTTGGCAGATTTTCTTGATGTTTCTTCATTTTCTGTTTGCCTATTGGAGCATTTCCAGTCTCTGAATGATTGTTTTTTTTTTTTTATAATTTTACCAATTTTATAAGTGAAATGAAGCTCCTCATACTGTCATGCTAGAATTCATTTTTTTCAGATTAGATTTTAAATACATAAAACCCATACAATTATAAAATAAGTCAACTGTATTGAAATATAGCCATTACAATATTTAAAAGTTGTGACATAGTACTTATTTATTAATATGATAAATACTCTAGCTCTGTTCTAATAACTAACTACCATACTTTAAAACAGAGATGCACATAAATGAACATATGTTTTGGGATATCTACAACAACTATAGTGTAATATAGAAATATCTATGATTGCTAATGATGAAAGCGTCACAGAGGTTTTAATTTCATTATGGTTTGTTGTCTACACTCGTGATTTCAGGAAATGCTGTTCAGTCAGAGGTCAGTAAAAATATAAATGTAAAGTTTTGCAGTCTGCATTTACTGATCCCTTGAATTTTATCCACAGTCCTTTTGGGGGTCCATTTACCCAGGCAAAGATTTCACATAAGATTTTCGACCATCACAGAATCGAGAGAAGGCCTTTGAACAACTCGTGTGTGCTGTGATCCTAGGAATGGCTCTGATTCTTCTTTTTAATGGTAAATGAAAACAACCTGTAGGAATTTTTAGGTCCTCTGAAGCCTTGCATAAATTTTTCTTGGAAAGCCATGATCTCTATTTATCACCAGCTTTGTCACTTGTCTGCATCTCTGATGGGAGTAACCTTGGAAATGATGGCAGAAGCATAGACAGGGAATTTCAAAAAAGTACATTTCCATTATTGTAACAAAAGACCTATCGGTGGTTTTAGAAAAATAGTACTGAACAATGCCACAATAAATGTATGTGGGCATGCCTTTATAATAGAATGATATATAATTCTTTGGTTATATACCCAATAATGGGATTGCTGGTCAAATGGCATTTCTATTTCTAGATCCTTGAGGTATTGCCATACTGTCTTCCACAATGGTTGAACTAATTTACAGTCCTACCAACAGTGTAAAATACTTAATGTAAATGACTGGGTGATAGATGCAGCAAACCACCATGGCACGTGTATAACTATGTAGAAAATGTGCACATTCTGTACTTGTACCCCAGAACTTAAAATAAAAAAAAAAAGGAACATCTATAAGCCTTAAAAGAGTTAAAAAAAATTAGTACCGACTCTGGAATGTGCAAATCTGGGGGATTTAAGCTGTAAATATCAAGCAATACAGACTCAGAGAGATTTAAGGTTAAGAAAAAGTGTTTAATTGCCTACTAAAATTTTAGTCTCTGTGGAACACATCTTTGTGAAAACACAGTACTTTTAGAAATTGTCTATAATTCAGTTATATAATCTCTTTAAAAGAGAAATTTATCCACATCTTATATGATGGAGAAAAAATTATTCTTTAGTCATTGCTCAGTTCTATCTTTTACTTAAATAATTCAGATTTCACTTCTACCACCAAATGTAAATATTTCTATGATACAAAGTTTCTTTTAGAATTAATTACTTCCTCCAGGTTTTATGTAACAGCAGGTTGTGCCGGAAGCTTAGTTCATGCTGTTTGTCTATATCATCTTAACCAATGATCTGTTATTTTTAAGAGGCAGTATTAAATATTTGGAAACATAAAGCCATATACATATGAAATTTTGCTTTCACCACCATAGCCATCAAATGTATCATTTATGAAAATTAGTGACACAGTATGAAATAAAACAAAATCTGAATGCTATTGTACCATTGTACCTTAAGAGATTTAGATTAGACATAAAGGAGTTTTTAATTTTTAAATCTCAGGATTGTTAAGTATTAGAAAGTGCTCTCTCTTTAAAGGTCATTACAAAAACGTCGATCTGGAAGACATAGCTGCGAGTGACTGTGCTGGTGGTGTTCAAGATGACCAAGAATTTCCAAGTCAGTGACGGGGACTGGATTTGCCCTGACAAAAGATGTGGAAATGTAAACTTTGCTAGAAGAACCAGTTGTAATCGACGTGGTCGGGAGAAAACAACTGAGGCCAAGATGATGGAAACTGGGGGCACTGAAACAGAAAAGACACTTGCAGAAAAGAGCCGAGGCCTATTTAGTGCTAATGACTGGCAACATAAAACTTGCAGCAATGTGAATTGGGTGAGAAGATCAGAGTGTAATATGTGTAATACTCCAAAGTATGCTGAATTAGAAGAAAAAACAGGATATGGTGGTGGTTTTAATGAAAGAGAAGAATCTGATGGTGAATATGATGAGTTTGGACATAAAAAGAAAAAATACAGAGGGAAAGCAGTTGGTCCTGCATCTATATTAAAGGAAGTAGAAGATAAAGAATCAGAGCAAGAAGAGGATGAGGATGAAGATCTTTCTAAATATAAATTAGACGAGGATGAGGATGAAGATGATGCTGATCTCTCAAAATATAATCTTGATGCCAGTGAAGAAGAAGGTGGTAATAAAAAGAAATCTAATTAACGAAGTCACTGAAAGTCTCGATCTTCACATTCACGATCTTGATCATGCTCATCTAGGTCCAGGTCCTGTTCAAGAAGTTCTTTCAGTTCACAGTCAACATTTCATTCCAGTTCCAGAGAACATTTGAGATCTTGTAGGTTAAAATCAAGATCCAGCTCCAGGTCCCACAGGGGCTCTTTTTCCCCACGAAAAATACCTTATTCAGGTTCATCATTTTCTCCTGAGAGGAACAGAAAGAGAATTTGTTCTAGATCTTCTTCATCTGGTGATTGCAAAAAAAGATGAACAAGATCACGGTCATCCGAAAGACGCCACAGGTCGTCTTCTGGATCATCCTATTCTGATTCCTGTTCAAGTTCAAAAAAGAAATAATGCATTAAAATTTACATCTTAAAAAAATCCAGTACAGTGCATGAAGCATATTTTTAAAGAAGTTGGTGTCTTACTTGGTCAGAAGTGCTAAATCTGCTAGTAGAGGTGCGTGCCTTTCATTGGTTTTTCAAAATAATACAGCTGTGTTTATTTGTGAAGTTCAAAGTAAATAGTATTTTAAGCCATAATGTCCCAAAATAGATACTCTGTTATTCATTATTTACAACCATTTGCTCCATTTAAAACCATTTCAGCTATAACAAAGTACTTTGCTTCCTAATTTTAACCCATTTTTCTCATTTTCAAATACATCCTGTCCGTTGGCTAAGACAGGATTACCTAGACTTGCCTGAACTTTGGGCATGGAGGCAAGACTGGAAGCTAGTTGGAAACAACACACTTACGGAGAAGTCAGCCTGTTTATGCTGTTCACAGTGTCAGTGATTCTCACCAAAAAAAGTTAAACTGTGTTGCAAAGCAGCCAACTGTCAATGTCTTTATTTTAAAATTCCCTATGCTAAGCGTGCCTTAGAATCATTGTCTCTCTTTTATCCAGCTTTACTTTTTTGCTCCACAACATTTAATGCAAAAGAATCTTGTACCATCTAGAAGGAGAGAAGTGGTATTTATTTTCCTTTCTGACACTTAATTTGGGGCAAAACAGAAAGTTTAACAGTTTATCGCTTCTCTGCTGATATGGTTGCTTGATAAAGACATCTCAGAATGTTTACCATATTTGAAGAAGCTTTATGTGATATTCTTTAAAATCTAGTTATCCAATATAATATGGTAGAAAAGGCTAAATCGTAGTTAATGAGCAAATTGAAGTAAGCTCTTTAAGTGTATTACTCTTTTGGTGTAAGGCCAATGGAGACATTGTGAATTTAAGTGAACATTTGCCTCAAGATGTTAACTATAAACACACTGCATATAATTTTCTTCTGCATGTGATATAGCTAACTTAGAGTTGGAACCTGTACACTGCCATCTTATAAAAGACAAAAATGTTTCCATTCTCCTCACAAGGACTGCTAACCTTGGTTTCTGTAAACTGCTAGATTATTTGCAGGATGCAAAGAGAGGTAAAGCTGCATACCTTCTCTTATCTGCCAGAATTGCTGGCCTTTGTTTCCCAGAGTAAGCACCCCCAGATAATTCCATCCTGGCGCCAAGCAACTGAAAATCTGTGGATCCCACCCCTACCCAGACGATGTGTAAATGAATGCTAATCTTAGCATCTGTGAACCCCTTAAATAACAATCAGAATGTCAAATAATCCCCTGGCCCTTGAAATGTCCGGAACCCCTTCACCCTCATCTCTGCCCAGAAGGTGATCTGAATCCACTGGCCCTCAGAATGTCTGAAGCCCCTCACCCCATCCTCTCCCCTCACCCCCAAGGTGATTTTATGGGTACAAAAAGGTCTTGTCATCCTGCTTTCTTGGCCACGGGTTGGAGAGACGTGAGTCCTCCGTGGTCGCCAGCAATAAACCCTGCAATTTGGCATACTTTTGTTCTGGTGTTGACTTTCTGTGCTTATTTCGATGCAACATGTATAACAAATGATTGCTTATCTCTGCATGATGTAAGCAAAAATCATTATTTTTCCTATTCATTTGAAATAAGTTATGGCTTAAAATGCTTTCGGAGTTTATTTTTCAAAATCTGGTCACATGAGCTTCATTTTCTTTTCTCTTTTAAAAAATAAAAAGGTTTCTCTTAACAGTGTTTTGAGTGACAATGCAAGGTAAGTATATCAAGGGAAATCAACACTTGTGCTTGGGGGCTTTTTGTTATGGGGTATTGATTTCTTTTTCTTGTTTTTTTTTCTCCCATGACATTGTCTGCTGTAATTTAAATAAAAATTATGACATTTTAAGATATTTCATTGACAGACTGAACAAAAATACATGTTTTTATTTTAAAGTGAATATTTTTCTCTTTAGCTGCTCTAAAAATGTAAGCAAAATGTCTTATGTGGAAATATTTTGATAATATTTTTACAGTGAGCTTTCCCATGTTTTTATGTCTTAATTTTCTTTGCTGCATTTATGTAGGTTGCACAAGAACTTTTACTCTCTTGTAATTGTGCCTCAGACTTTTTGAAAGTCTACCTTCTAAATTGCCCAGATGATCTAGGTTCTACATGTTATCACTGGTGCTTTCTGTATTTAAAACTTTGGCTGTCCTAAGCAAATGCAAGGTTATAATTTAGCTAATAGTAGTTTATAGACAATGCTGATGATTATGATTTAATTTGGTTTAATTAAGCTGTACTAGTTCATTTCATAAGGAAATGGTCCTATAGACAAATGTAAATAAAGCCTGTGAGTCAAGCATCAAGTGGTGTTTGTTAGAAATAAACCAGAGATTTTAAAGCTCTGAAAACAAACAAACAAAAAAATCCCAAGCAAACAAACCAACAAGACTTCTATCTGAGGTGATTTGAGCGATCTGTTCCCTGAGGGGAGTGAGTGGGGCTGGGTGACTTCTCAGTGTTGTACCTGGCCATTTGATTTATGATTCTGTGTTCTGATGTGCAAGAACAGTTTGTTATGTTAATGTGCAAATGATCTGGCTTGAAGAAATCACATCAAAGCAATCTCTCTGTGTTAGTATTTTTCTCTCTTTAAAAAAGATTCTATTTTCAAAGAGATAATGGACAATTATTAGTGTTTGCAGAATATTTCTCAAAATGAAAAGAAATAAGAAAAGCAAATTGTATACTTAATTGTATACTGAAACTTTCTGTGGCTGAATTGGCATATTTTCTCAGCTTTTCCTCTTACTGTGGAGCATTATTTCTTCATCAGCATTAGAAGGCACCAGAAGAGTAATTTTGATGCTAGCACTGGAAAAACATATCTGTTCTTTTGGGACCAGAACTCAAGGTGATTAGTGCTCCAGGGATGTAGGAAACCCATGTAATGATTTTCCTTTGCATGAGAAAGCACCTCCTTCTTCAAGCCCTGGAAAATTCTACAGAGATATGACTCACCTGGCCCACTTGGAGGGCTGTGGATAGGATGGCATCATACTGAGAAGCAAGGATAATTGTGAGGGCCAGTAAAGCTTTAGAAGACACACCGCTTAGGTAAAAAGAGAAACATTAAAAAGAAATACAATAGAAGTACAATCAAAGTATCGCTTGATAAATTGAAGAGTAAAATAATAATGGTCTAATGGCTCAAGACTCACACTGAAAATTGGGGGCTATAAATTCTGATCTTGGCACTATGGTTAGCTTACGATGTGTGCATCTGCACAGGCAAATCGCTTCCTCTTTGAGGTTCAGTCACTGCAGCTGAGCAAGTTCAGAAGGTGACAGCATACCTAATGTGTATACAGTATTTTGCTGTCTTGTTACAGAGTCTCTCTTAATTGGGAAAGCAGGAGAAACACCATTATTTCCTTATAGCTTTCTTTGTTCATTGCCAACACCTCCCCCAACCTTGTTCACATTTGAAATCATAGAAACTAGAACTAGGGGTACCTTATATAAAAGTTTTTTGGCTGAAGTCTATTCACCCAGCTGAATGGGGGAAGGAATTATTGTCACCTTCAGCCATTTCTATCTCACAGTATGGCTAAATGTCAAAATAGACACCCTCTGGACTCTCCAAAAGACAGGTTCTCATAGTGCAGCTACACACTGGGATCCAACTCAATTCCTGGCCTGATGATATTTTATACCATTTTTTCTCAATTTCTAAAAATGCAGCTTCCTGCTGGTACCATAAAACAACCTGGGAACTCATGTGGATTTGAGATATGCACACCTATACCCTGGCTTCAGTGTTCTCACATGGCCAGGAATACTTGGCAACAGAAAAGCTCAGAGGCAGTGAAAGTGGAATGGAGATGGTGAATCGTCACTTGAGTTTTATTTATAGCTTGGGGCCAGTTGGCATTGTTTTTTCTTTCCTGGTCATTTCTCAGATTTTTCCCAGCTTTTTCTTTTTGAGTCCTGATTCATTTTTTATTTTCTTACTTTAACTCTCAAGCTTATTTATTTATACTAAAATGCATTATTTAAGACCTCACAGATTTTTTTGAATGGATCTTCAAAGCTGGAAATAGAACACTAAGAGTTTCTGGTGCAATGACACAACTCTCATAGCACCCAGATTCTTCTTTGGAAGAAATATAGCACACTGCCTGAATATAATAAGTGTTTATTTTCTGTATCAACAATCTTTATAAATGTAACTCTTTTAATTTTTCAAACGAACCAACTGGGGATAATTAGATAATAAACTACAATCATAATCTAAGGTTAATCCATCATCTTTTTTCTAATCCTAATCCTCTACACACCCTTCAGAACTTTACAGCACCAATTTCATTTTCATACTATCTTTAAGCTTTTTCTTGAATGTTAGAATACTTGCACTGAGTGTCTTTTCTGTGTTAGGCACTGGATTAGGTGCTGAGAAAACTATGGTGAAGGAGACACACATCTGTCCTTAAGGAGTTTGCAGTTTTGGATGGAAGAATAAGAAGCAAACCAGCATTGCAAGACGGGGAAGAATACTTTTGAGACTTTGTGACCTTAGCACAAATAAAAGAACTCTGATTCTTCTCACTATGTAAAAATAATGCTTAGGACTACCTATCCTAAGTAACTCCCATTCAAGTCTACTGGTGTTCACTTTTTTCTGCCAAATGATTCCATAGGACATTCACTCTCTCTGCTAGCTTACTGGTTACAATGAACTGAATGCTTGTGTCACTCTAAAATTTATATGTTGAAATTCTAAACCCCAAACTGATGGTATTAGGAGGTGGAGTCTTTGGGAGATGGTTAGGTTGTAAAGGTGGTGTTCTCATATTGGGATTAGGGCCCTTATAAAAGGTCTCAGAGAGCTAGCTGATCCCTTCTACCATGTGAGGACAGAGCTAGAGGGTATCATCTATGAACCAGAAAGCCATCCCTCACCAGACAGCAAATGTGCCAGCACCTTGAACATGGACTTTCCCGCCTCCAGAGCTGTGAGGGATACATTTCTGTTGTTTATAAGCTACCCAGTTTTTGGTATTTTGTCATAGGAGTCCAAATGGACTAAGAAACTGAACAATTTATTACCTCTACCATCCACTCTCCTGCTCTTATACTCCCACTGCTGCTAATACTTATCATTAAAGGCCATCTTCTAAAGATCAAATCCAGAGTCTTTTCCTCCATCATATTTCTTCTTGACTTAGTGAAGCACTCATCACTGCTGATGAGCCCATGTCATTGGCTGAATCCTTGTGCAGCAACCTAATGTGTTTTACACTTTTCGTTGTCCCTGTTCTTCCCAAGACGTTAATCATCCTCTCCAGCCTCAGCTCTGCTCCTGAGTGCCAACTTTCCTTTTACACTGAGCATTTCCCCATAGATATTCTGCCAAACTGTACGCTCTGGGTATAAATTCAAACTCATTATCTTTTGGCTGTTAAAGTAAACTTCAAAAAGCATATCTTTGATATATTAGAGTTTCTCTTAAAAAATCTTTAATATCTCCTGGTTGTCTGCTAAATTATATACACAGCCTCCAGCATAGCATTCAAGGTCTTACATGATTATCTCCTCAAGCCATGTTTTCAGTCTTTTTTATGACTTTCAACACACATCCTATTCCAAAGACCAAGTTATGAGATTGCTGCATTTTAAATATGCCCATATTATTCTGCTTCCATTCTTTTGTTCATGGTTGTTTCTTGGACTGCAGTTCTATTTACTCCCACATCATTCTGTCAGAATGCAGCTACTCTTTCAAGGCACTCTCAGCAGTCACCTGTTCCATGAAATTTCCCTATCCTACCCAAAGAGTTACCATCTTTCCTTTTTAGAATGCTGTAGCATGTTTCCTTTCCCCATCGTATTCCTCTATCATAGATATAAATGTAATACAACTTCTAATATACTACGTAATGTCTTTATTAACTTTGTTTTTGATTGATACATAATATGTAGGTGTTTTGGGGGTATGTGTGATAATTTAATATATTCCTCTAATTTGTAAAGGTCGAATCAGTATATTTGGGATATCCATAACTTTAAATATTTATTTTTCTTTGTGCTAGAAGTAATTAAGTTATTCTCTTTTAAGTGTTTTGAAATATACAATAGATTATTATAAACTGTAGTCACCCTACGGATCTATCAAACTCTAGATATTTTTTCTATCAAACTTTATATTCATACTCACTATTCAACCTTTCTTCATTCCCCCTGCCTCCTATCCTACTCTATTATAGTATTTTGGATTGTGCCCACCAAGAAGCTTACAAAGTATCTTATAGATATAACAAATTATTTTTAATATATGACAACAAAGATCCCAAAGGAAAGAATAGAAACAAACAAAATTTTTAGAAAACTCTACACTTTAACTCCATCCCCTTCACATTTTGACTTTATGTTGTTTCAGTTTACATATTTTTATATTGCCTATATCTTAACTAGTTGCTATCAGTATTACTGTTTTTGATAGATTTGTCTTTTAGGCTTTATACTAGAGTTATGAGTAGATTGCCCACCACAATTACAATATTCAAATATTCTGAGTTTGTGTACTTAATTTTATACCTTCAAGTGCTTTCTTCTTGCATGTTAATTTTTTTTTTTCTTTCAGATTGAAGAACTCCTTTTAGCAATTTTTTGTAACAGAGGTTTGCTGGCAATGAATTCTCTTGGCTTTTTGAGGGGGGAACGTCTTTATTTCTCCTTTGTATTTGAAGAAAGCTTGCTAAAACTTGCACTCCAGCCTCGGTGATGGAGAGACTCTGTCTCAAAAAAAAAAAATCCTCAATGCAAATACATAGATGTACATTCATAGGAAACAACAGCAACCAGGGAACCATGAAATCCTTAAATAGCCAAAGCAAGGAATAACTGACTAACCCTAGCAAGATGGTGATATGGTGGCAGCTTTTTCTTTCAGCACTTTGAAAATATTATTCTACTCTCTCCTCACCTGTATGGTTTTTGTGAAGAACTCTGTTGCTGGACAACTTGGAGCTCTTTTCTATGTTTTTTCCTTCTTTTCTCTTGCTGCTTTTAGGATCTTTGTCTTTCATTTTTGGAAATTTGATTACCTGCCTTGTGGTAGTTTTATTACAGTCAAATCTATTTGGTGTTCTTTTATACCTGGATATTTACATTTCTCAAATTTTAGAAAGTTTTCTATCATTACTAATAATTCTTCGATTTGGTCTTTTGAGGTAATACTTTATTTGTTGTAGGTGATCTTCATTTCTTCCTTTTATTCTTCTGAGTGCGTAGTTTCAAATTACCTTTCTTCAAGCTCACTAATTTTTTCCTCTACTTGATTCATTCTGCTGTTGATAGCCTCTAATGAATTTTTTCAGCTCCACGAATGTATTTCTTAGTTCTAAGATTCTTGTTTGATTTTTAAAAATTATTTCAATCCTCTGTTAAATTCATCTGATAAATTTCTGTATTATCTTGAAAATCACCGAGTTTCCTTTAAACTGCTATTTTGAATTATTGGTCAGAGACTTCACATATTGCTATCTTGTTAGGGTCAGTCAGTTATGCCTTGCTTTGTCTGTTTAAGGAGATCATGGTTCCCTGTTTGCTGTTGTTTGTTGTGGATGTACATCTGTGTATTTGCATTGAGGGATTTTTAAAAAAATTATTTTGAGACAGAGTCTCTCTCTGTCACCCAGACTGGGGTGCAGTGGTGACATCTTGGCTCACTGCCATCTTTGCTATGGGAGTTCAAGTGATTCTCCTGCCTCAGCCTCTCAAGTAGTTCGGATTACAGGTATGCACTAGCACACCCAGCCAATTTTTTGCATTTTTAGTAGGGACGGGGTTTTACCATGTTGGCCAGGCTGGTCTCAAATCCTGACCTCAAGTGGTCCACCCACCTCAGCCTTCCAAAGTGCTGGGATTACAGGCATGAGCCACCACATCTGGGACATTGAGGGATTATTTATTTCTGTCTTCTCTGCCTGTGTTATTTTAGTTTTTATTGGGTATGTTTGCTTAGAGATTCTTTTTGACTTTCCTGTTGATCTGCTTTCTTTTAAAATGCTTTTCTACTAGATTGCTGCCTCCTTCTTGGCACTTGATTGTGCTTTAAGCTTAAGTGTGCTTCAGTTCTAATAAACAGTCAGTGTACTATACCCATCCAAATTTAGGAAGGTCCCAAAGGGGATATTCAAGTAGTGTGATAAGGGGATTTGTGGAACAAACCTCAAGCAGCACGATACTGCTGAACAACTGCTCTGATTTGTCATCTTTGACTGAGCTACAGAGCAGGGTTCTTAGGGCCAAGTATGGTAATTCTGCCTTCCTTCTTTGTCTTTGGCTATCTCCAGGGATATTTATCTTCTCAGGTATTCTTGACGCTTTTTGTGAGTTAAGACAGGGACAGGTATCCTGCCAGGGTACCAAGGGAACCTAAGATGATAGGAAAGTTGGTTGTTCACCTCAATCTCACTTTTTTCAGTACAGAATCTATGAGTTAAGGGGGGTGATTTTCTGTGAACTTGGTGCTGGGCTGATTGTGGGGAGGGACATTGTTCATATGGAAGTCCAATTGTCTTACTATCTGCTTGGAATGTTTTCACTTGCCTATGAGCCTAGAATGTGTCTCATCTTTGTTTTTGAGTTCTGGATATTGTGTACATTTGTTTTTGGCTTTCTGTTGGGGTAGTAAAGCCAGCTTGATTCTATATTGCCATTTTGGAACCAGAAATTACATGTTATTAAAACCGTATTTGAGGGCTGTATCTAGTGTGTTTCCTTGTACATATACCTTCAAAAATATTTTTTGAGTTGTACTTACCCCCTCAAGCCACTATTTGTTCTTAGCTAGCCTATTTCTGACTCTGTTCTCCCATTACTTAGACATGTATTTATTCCAGTAGATATAAAAGTATGTGCAGCAAATTTGAGGATTGTGTTAAGTCTGTGATTGATAAAAATATTTTGAGTGATAAAATCAGTAGCCAAAAAAGCAGGCTGAGTTAAGAAAAATAGCAAGGTTAAATATAACATCAATCTAAAAGAAACCATTGGCAAAGAACTAGATAAAGAGGAAATGGTTGAGCAGTAGCTGATATAAAAAGAGCACCTTAAGATTTGACTCCATGGTGAAACCTAAGTGAGTCAACAGTATGAGTTTTTCTCTTCTATAATTTATTAGCAGTCAAACTTGGGGAAGTCACTGGATTTCATAGAGCATTTACTCTTTCATTTATTAAACCTATTGAGCCGAAGAACTACATAGCAGACATTTCTAGGCAATAGAATTGCAACTATGAAAAAGAGTACTTGGTCTCTGTCCTTATGGACTTAGACACATTAGGGAAATAATAGTATTTGTCCAAATTATAGTAAAACAATAATATTTATCTTTAAATATTACTGTACAGAAGATTAAATCAGAGAAGGACAAAATAATAGAGAGAAATAGACAAATACTATGTGAGAGATTGAAAAATATAACTAATAAATACATGCAAAAATATCTAATATATTACCTGAGTGTGTTTTTACTCTTGATGTTACTTCAGTTTCTCTGCAATGCAACAGGATGCGAATTCATTTATTGTGCTTGGTACCAGGAGTACTTTTTTTTTTTTTAAATCTAAGGATGCATGCACTTCTTGGCTTTTGAAAATCTATTACTTATTGCATCTTCAAATATTTGTTTCTAAATTTTACCTTATCTTCTGGAACTCCTACTATGTGTATGTTGAAGATTCTTGATATATCTTATGTATTTCTTGACTATTCTTTGTTGTGAAAAATGCCAGTGTCCCTTTGTTCAGCATTCTGGACAATTTGCCCAATATTTTCTCCTAAAACACAACATCTCTTTTCAATGGCTTCACTCTAAATTATCCAATATATTGAATTTAAAAATTGACAACTCTAATTTTTATTTTATAAGGTTTTTAATATATATTTCACATCTGCTATGGTTCCTTTTGCCTGTTTTATAATTTTCTCTTCATTTGTATGCAAATTATTATTTTGTCTCTCTCACTGAAAAACCTAAATGTACTTACTTGCAAGTTTTTGCCATATTATCTCATAAAATTAAATTTATTTGGGTGAATTTATGGCCTGATTTTTGAATTTTTTGGCATTTTAGATATCTTCATGCATTTTTAGCATTTGGTTTGGTAAGATCATTGTGTGTGTGTGTGTGCATGTGTGTGTAAGAGTTTTGTGTTGTTTCTTCCTGTCCCTCTACTTCAGGATTATTCTTCATCTTCTATTATTTTTTAGTTGTTTTCTACCAGCCCTGTGGTGTCCCAGACCAGATGCAAGTCTTATAATGGTATTGAGGACTATTGCCCAGGAGCAATAGTGTAAATCTAGCCACTGGCATTAGATAGAGGCTTGGCTTGACTTTGATGAGAATGTGCCATTCTCCTTCTGCCTCCCTGGATCTAGAGCTTCTTATAAAGTTAGATCCTCTTCAAGAACAAGTTGTGGGGGTTGTGACACTGCAGCCCCAATTGTAACCAATGAGTCTGACTTTGTTGTACCATCTCACTAGTGAAATATTTATTTCCTATTGTCATGCAAGATCAAAACTCCAAGCTACTGGAGCTTGCTTCTGGACCAAGAGTAGAGCAGGCCTGTAGTTTTAGTTGTACATGTCATGTTCAATTTTCATTGTTTTTTTAGTCCACAGAGGTGGTAAATATTTTTGTAAATGTCGTTCTTTGTGTTTAAATAATTTCTTTCACATTCATTTAACATGCTTGATCACTTTCAGAATGCTTAAATTTAGTTAATTTAAAACCAGAACTAAATTAAGGCAGCACATGCCCAGTTGCATTGATAATTACCTGGAGGAAAAACAGCAAAAATACTGCACCTATTTACCAGTAGAAACTTGATAGCTTGACATTTATATACAGTTACCACTGTAAATCTTCAACCAGCACTAAGGTCAGCTGGCCTTTATTTTTTCCTAACACCTTCCTTTTTGAAGCACTTTCTTTGACTTTCCATGGAATATTATTTATAATTTAATATAATTCCATAAAAATATTGAGAGAGGGGAGAAAAATACCAATAAGAGCACAGTGTGATTTATCTCAATCCCACAATATCTAAAGAATCTCAGTCTTACTAGAGGTCACTCTACGTAATTCAATAGGCATCACATTAGTGATTTACTAAATATATATTTTAAACTCTGGCTTTTTTTCTCATTATTAAGGTAAAATTCCTCCAGCTTTCCATTAGAAAGATAGAAAATCCCCACTCCTTAAATCTGTATCTCTAGTATCTAGTTTTACACGTATATCAGAATTAAATAAATATTTGTTCAATAATGCTTGCAAAAGAGGCTGTGTACTTTCATCGTAGGCTTGTAGAATGAAAAACAGTTGACCCTTTAACAATCCGAGGAGTTTGAACTGTGTGGGTACATTTATATGCAAGTTAAAAAAAAATGAACATTAAAGTGAGTGTACCTGCCTCTTCTGCCTCTGTTTTCACTTCCTCCACCTCTTCTGCCTCTGCCCGCACTCAGACAGCAAAAACAAACCTCCTCTTATTCCTCCTCCTCAGCTTACTCAATGTGAAGACAATGAGAATGAAGACCTTTATAATGATCCACTTCCACTTAATGAATAGTAAATATATATTCTCTTCCTTATGATTTTCTTAATAACATCTTATTTCTTATAGCTTACTTTATTGTAAGAATATACCATATTATACGTGTAAAATACAAAATATGTGTTAACCAACTGTTCATTTATCCATAAGACTTCCCAACAGTAGCAAGCTATTAATAGTTAGGTTTCAAGGGAGTCAAAAATTATATGTGGATTTTTGACTGTGCAGGGGTTCAGCACCCCTAACCTCTGTATTATTCAAGGGTCAACTGTACATGCATTTAACATTTCTAGCTGGGTGTGGTGGCTTATGCATGTAATCTCAGCACCTTGGAAGGCTGAGGTGGGCAGATCATGAGGTCAGGCGTTCAAGACCATCCTGGCCAGCATGGTGAAACCCTGTCTGTACTAAAAATACAAAAATTAGCTTGGCATGGTGGCTTGTGCCTATAGTTCCAGCTACTAGGGAGGCTGAGGCAGGAGAATCGCTTGAACTCAGGAGGTAGACATTGCAGTGAGCTAAGATAGCCCCATTGCACTCCAGCCTGGTGACAGAGTGAGACTCTGTCTCAAAACAAACAAACAAACAAACAAACAAACAAACAAACAAACAAACAAACAAAAACAAAAACATTTCTAGACACTAAGTATGCCATGAAAAAACCCAGGTAGTTGGAACAGTCATGTCTACCCTGTCTTATTAAAATGAACCATAGACAATGACACTTCACAGTCATTCCCACTGGATATTTATGGGGGCAGAAATTTAATGTATAATAATACATAGATGTGCAATGTATGATTAAGCATATAAGTTCATGTGGACAAGAGGAATGCACAATGTACACAGTTATAGCATTAATTTTGTAACTTTTTTCAATACTGACATAGCAGTTAAAATAAAATTATTGTACTCCACATAGAGAATTCAGGGAATAGTTTAAGTAGACTTTCAGCTTGGGTGCTGGCCATGAAGTGAAATGCTTCTTTCTTGAAATTATCCTGGGGAGGAGGGTCCTCCATTTTTGGTTTATAAGACCCGAGTAATGTAATTATACCTTAAGGATGCCTTCATTTGAGCAACTTGTTTTCTATTAGACTAGTGAGTGGCATAAAAACAAGGATGAGAGAAAAGTATGTGATAGATGTTGCTTGGCTGATTATTATATTCAATATAAAAATAAATGTAATAACTATGAGATTTTTATGTCAAATTCTGTGGGCTTATTTATAAAATATCATTTGGTTTTGTATTATTCTTTCTGTATCTATCGCCATAGCGCTAGTTTAGTCCTTTATAACTTTATTTTTGTACAAATTCAATTACTTTTAACTGGCTTCCCTACCTTAAGTCTGTCTGATGGCTCTTGACATTTATGGGGTCTGGAATCTTTCTGAGACTCTGATGAGAACTATGAAACTTCTTCCTTGAAAATGCATTCCTTGAAATCCACATGTTATATAAACTTCAGTGGGGTTTATAAGGCCTGAAGCTGGCATGTGGACTTCTAAAGTACTTTTATTTCAATCTATTAGATTTTTCTTATTTATCATCCATTTATGCATCAATGCTTTTAAGTATGCACTAAATTTGGCGCACTTGTGTTAAGCTTTGGAAATACAAAGATAGATAGGAAATGAGCTTTACTTTAAAAAAAAACTCATCATAGTCTAGACTAGAGGAAGAATTACGTCCCATATATGTGATACAGTATTATAAGTATTTATGGGCTACAGAGGAGGCCCCATACAGAAAATTTTGGTTCTGTTAGGGGAATATTGAATAAACCCTTCATGAAACAGGTTAACTCTCCCAAAGAATGCCTTTATTATTCTATTCCTATATTCATAAAACTGCAGTGATGCTCTATTGAAATTTAAGAATCCTGTTAATGAGATTTCAATCTATTTTTGTCTTGTAAATTATCAGCCAAGTCACATGAGGTAAATTACATAAAATCTTTGGATTTTAATTTTTCTCACCTATAATAATAATAACAGTAGTAACAAACAAGAAATACTTTATAAATTTTTGTAGAAGAATAATATTAATAAGTTCATTGGCAAGCATTGTACAGTGCTTCACATTTATTATTTATAGTGTATCAAAATGGCTAAAGATGAAGACTTTAGGGTCAGCAAAATCTCTGATCTTTCCTGACTTTGCCTATCTTTGTCTGTCTGATTTGGGGCAAGTAATTCGACCTGCTTATTTATTTCCTCATCTGCACAAAATGAATGATAACATGCCTCCCAAGGATAACTGAAAGGATTAAATCAGACAATGCAATTCATCTGAGCCTGGTGCCATTACTATTGGAAAAAGTGTCTTTTTAGTGCATGTAATTATTACCACTTATAGGTAAGGAAACTGAGGTCCATATAGTTAAATAACTTTCTCATACAGGTCATACAGGCATGGAAAGGTACAGTTGGCATTCAAGTGTCTTTGACTTCAAAGGTTATGTTTAATTCAAGGCTGGGGAGGGGTTGATGTAGAGGTGGAGAGAGAACAAGGGAGAGTAGAGATGGCACTGGCATATTTGTTGGTATGTAGTTATTAAATTCACTCTCTTTTCAAACATTCTGTTTCAGTTTGTATTTTCTACTTCAGCTAGTCTTATCCATCATTGACCCAGAACTACTCCTTTATCTATGCTATTTCCTATCCTTGTCTTCTACTTTCAATTTCTCCTCCTTTCCTGAGCCCTGGGGAAGACCCAGTGCCTTTTAGAAGCTGTCTAGACCACATCTCCTGGGAGCAATCTTTTGTAGCCTTCAGGCTCCATAACACTTATTTTCTGTATCACTTACTTGGCAATAATCTTACCCAGCATTTTATTGTTACCTTTTAGGTCTGTATATTTTTATTACCTCCCAGAGATCATACCTCTTTGTAAGTAGGAGCCATAATGTAACTCAGCTTGCAGAACTGTCTGACATATACTAACCTTCAATGCATATCTCACTATTGATTGAGTTTTTTTTGGGAGATGATTTTAAAAGGCATCTTGCTTCAGTGTGAGCAGAATTATGAAATCATAATGTCAGTCATAGGGAAAATACAGTTCTATTTGTGTACCGAGTTTCTTTAGAAATATTTCTAATGTGAAGAGTACTGAACACTTTTTTATTCTTGTAGCTGAAAGATGAATGAAGAGATAATAGTAAGATGGCTTTGTGAAAAATAATGGCATCAAAGGAAATCTCATAAAATACTAGAGAATTTATCATTTTGCATTGCTTCTTTTTCTCTTTTTTTTCCTGTGCTGGAAAAAATACGTTACTAGAGCACTTTATGTGTCCATCTTATAGCCTTGTTAATATAACAGTAACATTTGTAACAGTGTGTTATTTACTTGCCATATTTAACACATGGATGTGAGAGAGTGGGTACAATTCTCTGTTGAAAGTATGTTATTCATTATGCAGTTCTTCATATTGACTTGTGACACCATGTTATATAATTTAGGAGAAAAGGATACTTAAAGGTAAAAAATAAAGATGATGTTTTAATTTTTTTCTCAGTGGATTTTTTTAATCCTTAGGATGTTGCTTTTACAAATTATGGGTAGGTTTTTGCTTTCTCCTTCTCTCTCCTTGTACCCAGACCATTTCTGGTAGATAAGAAAGACTTAGGGAATGGAAGACCGCAAACAGATGGGCACTGGCACCTTAGGTCTGATTTTATCAGACTGCATTCTGTCCTGGAGGAAATGTTGTTATTGTGGTAACTAAGCATAAGGCATTATGGTCATGCCATGTTGATTTTGGGAATCAAAAAATAACACTTTCACGCATGTCTGACAGAAAATCAGTTTACTTAATAGTTTTGCCCTTAACCTTAAGTGGAAGAAAATGGAGCTAAAAAATTTAAATTTATATGGTTACTAAGGAATGATTAGATATTGTATCACAGCAGATTTTGGCACTGTGCTCGTGAAATAATGCATTTTTTGTTCTGTTTTTGAATGGCCAATTCTCAGTCTTCATTGTAGTTGACCTCTCAGAGCATATGATGCAGTTGCTCACACCCTCTTCCTTGATACCTTTTCTTCACATGGTTTCTAGAACGTCAAATCCCTGTGATTTTAATCCTACTTCACTGGCCAGTTTTTCCCAATCTTGTTAACCGATGCTCCTCTTCTGCCTGACCCCCGATTGTTGGAGTATCTCAGCACACTCACTTCCTTGGTGATTGCATCCAGTCTCATAGCTTACGTGCTAAGTATATACGAACAGATTCCAAATTTATAACTCTTTTCCAGATCTTTAGCCTGACCCACAGATGTCAGTATTTGCTATTGGCTTGACTTCTCTGTTTGAATGTCTAACAGATATCCCATGCCAGACGTGTCTGAAACCCACCCCTTCCAGACCTATTTCATTCTCAGTATTCTCTTTCTCATTTAATGGCACTTCCATCATTCCAGTTAGTAAACCAGAAATAGTGGTCTAATCCTTTATTCCTTTCTTTTACTGAAATCCCACATCTAATCCATTATGAATTCCTGTTGGCTACAGTTTCAAAATACATATAAATTTCATTCACCAGCTTTTGTCTGGATAACCATAATGGCATCCTAACTTAACTTGCCTGTCTCCTCCTAGCATTGCCCCCACATCCCAACCCCTTCAATGGTCTAAACCCAGCAGAGAAGCCAGAGAGATCTTTCTAAAAAGTGGGTCAGATCTTGCTGCTCCTTGCTCAAGACCCTGAAGTAATTTCCCTTTCTACTCAGAGAAAGCAAAGCTGAATTAGTGGCTTTAAGACCCTGCATGATCTTACTTCTGTTACTTCTCTGATTTTATCTCTAGCTACTCTTCTCCTTGCTTCTACCTTTACTGGCCTCTGCTTTTTCCCAATACACAGGAATGTTCTCGGCCTTTCCTTTGCCTACAATTCTCTTCCCCTATGTATCCTCCTTGCTAGTTATCTCAACTCCCTAATGTCATTTCCCAAATGACATATTTCCAATGAGGCCTATGAGGCCTATGTTTCCTGAGCACCCTCTTTAAAATGGCACCACTTTTCCCCATGTCTAACCACCAAACACTCTCCAGAGACCCCATATCTTACTCTATTTTCCTTTTTTTTTTAAAAAAAAAGTATTTAGAAATTATCATCTTCTTACACGATATATTTTACTTATATCATGTTTATTTTTTAACTGTCTTTCTCTGTTGAATTGTAAACTTCATGTTTACAGTGGTCTGTCCTCATTTTGCTCATTGATGTATCCCAAGATGCTAGAAGGTTCTGGCACAATGTAGGCACTAATAAATATTTGGGTAATGAATGAATGAGTGGGTGAATGAGTAGTGGAAAAGCAGTGACCTGACAGCTTCTTCATTGCTTGGTGTTATGGGCTAGTTTAGTATTGGACAGATTGTCTCACCACAGTCTGATTCTTGCTCTTTCTTTTAAAGAGAAAGGCTATTTGGCTAGTTAGGATTTTAGTGTATTTAATGGACCTCATGAAACTCTTCTTACTCTTCTCCCTTCTGGGAGCCTTTATTTTGTTTCAATCTACTTTTCTTGCAATTTCCTGGCCACCAAAGAGGAGGTTATTGAGGAAATGGTAACTTTATGCTTTGATTGTACATTTGAATTGCTGCACAAAACTAGGAGTTGATATCACAATACCATTTTCTTTCCAAATACATCTGTACTATGACAAGACTGAAATAATTTCTGGGGGAAAATAATGTAAGTATTAACTAAGTATGGGCACAGCTACCATGCAGTAATAAATACTGTTATCTGATATGTGGATCTTGAGGAGGTTTTCTGACTCCTTCGCATAGCACCTGTTCTAATTTCTGGGCCTCTGTGGTTTATTGTGATAAGATAAGGCTGATTGCCATGGAAAGCAAGCCAGGCTGGGAAAGGTCTGGAGTAAAAGTGTAACTCTCACTAGTATTGCAGTGAGTGTGTTTTCGGTAATTATGATATTGAGTAATAATAAGAATAAAGGAAGCATGCTGTATTCTGTCCCAGTTTCTGAATATTATAGCACTAAATGGACGTAGACTTTTCTGTTGTTTCTTCTGTCATTTAACATCTGTTTCTTATGGTGACCAAGAGTTAACAAATAAACATCTGTCATCTTATTATATAAGTAAGGCTTTTCTCTTTCTTTAAATAAATTTTCATTTGATGGTGCTTAGAATGTGGTAGATGATCTCCAAAGATGGCTGTCCAACAATTTCCCCATTTCCTGTAAGTGCGTTGCATTTCTCCCATCAAGAGGAAAAATCTATTCTCTGCACATCCCTCTCTCTTTAACGTGGTCTGACTTTGTAACTTGCTTTGAATAATAGAATACAACAGACAAAAAAGTAATCCTGAGCCAATTCTGGGCCTGGTTTTAGGAAGGGTAGCAGCTTTTGATTTTGCTCCCCGAGAACCATTTGCCATAATGAGGGAAATCCAAGTTGTCCTAAGGGTGAGAAAAAACCTATGGAGAAGCCTTAGAAGATAAGTTCCTGTATATAGATGGAGGTCACCTGGAGAAAAACTGAGGGGGCCAGCTGACAAATCAGTGCCAAGATTCCTGCCCTAGGATGAGATCTTGACTCTTCCATTCCAGCTCAGATACCAGATAAATGCAGCTCCATGAGTGACCCAAAATCACATGAAGTAGAAGAACCCATTCTAGCTACAGATTTGTGAAAAATAATAAATTGCTGTTGTTTTAAGCCATTAAATTTTGGGGTGGTTTGCTATATTGCAATAAATACCTTATGCAATGAACTTTTGAGTATCAGAGGAGTTTGTTTTAACCATTAATTTCAGATCTTGCTTTAAGTTATTTGGTGATTTTCCATAAACTTAAGAAAATGGTTTATTCCATTTGGGAAAGACATGTAGAGTAACTAGAAGATAGAGACTGCTGGTGGATTGGAAAATGACAGAGCTTGTCGGGGTGTCAGGGAGGTGAGGCTATAGGGTCTCTCTTGTCACAGGACTGCATGACCCCATGTCCACAAGATGACCTGGGAGAGCGATGTTTGTGGGTGGAGGGTGGGAATAAAGGCCAGGAGTTTGGTTTTTTTTTTTTTTCCTTAGGATAAGTACAGGATTTTTTCTTAGGATAACCGACTGCTGTCTTGACACATTAAAAAGACAATGACTCGCTGAGATGAAATCTAGAGATAGCAACACCTTATTCACGGTGTATTAATGATAGATGTGTAGAGGCCAGGTATTCACTTAGGTTTGGTTATAAATTATGAAGGGATTTTTACCCAAAAAAGATATAGTGATATATTTGAAATTGCGGGATATGTTTTCTGATCTATCTGTTTTCAAGAATTTTTACCTTTTTATAGACTCATTTAGACTCTGCATTTGAAACCAGATGGCTTATTCTTGAACTGCAAGACTGAATATATTAACCTTTAATATAAATGCACTTACTCATTGAGCAGTTGGTTATTCCTACATCTTTCTAAATGACCTTGATCATAAAAGAACCACTTTTTGATTCTTACTTTTTTTTTCATGCTTACTAGGAATTTTTATTGAAAGTTACCAAACCATCTGATTTAGACATTTTAAAATGTAAAAGTCAGAAACCAGTTGGCATTGCTAAGGTACTAGGGATGAAAGGGTTGCCACCACTCTATAATCTTGAGTTGTAAAGAAGCAATTTGAGTTATTTTCTGTGTGGGTTGGCAAGTGAGCTTTTTGTGGGCTAGAACTGGTAAAACAAAGATATATTCAAGCTGTGAAATGCATTCAAGAGTAAAAAGCAATAAACGACAAGAGTCCTGTTTTGTCAGATATGTTTGTGACTGTTGTGCAGGTTCTGATTATGGGGAAAAATGCCTTTTAAAAATTTTGGAATGATGAGTCTCCCATAACGGAGATAGGTTGGTTTGGCTGCAAAAGAGAACAGATGGAAAGCTTTATCTTCAACTAGTGCTATCAGTTAGTTTCTCCTTATCACTTAAAAATCATATGTTCTTAATAGTTTTTAAAGTTCAATTCCCTGCCCCCCCCATTTTACAGTCTTTTAAAACTTTTACATAACTGCCATTTTCTGGTGCTGGCCTGCTCTAAAAACTATTCTTGAATGTACTACAATCTGGTAAAGATCAGGAATTATAAGAATTCCTTTTTGAATTGTATCAAGCTACTTAGCCCCATTTAAAAATGACCTTGAGAGAGTTCAGTACAGCTGTGGCTAAATTCCACCAAATGTCAAAAGTTTTATTCATTGTTATTTTTTATGCTCAAGGAAAGAAAAGTGAGGCAAAATTATTCACTCCTGTTAGGTTATTACTAGGGAGAAAATAAATAAATAAGTATGCTGAGATTGAAGTGCTTTGCAGGGAAGTGGGATGAAATACCTTGGCATTAATTGTTAAATATAAAAGTGGAAGGTAAATGTGGAATTAGGTGAAGGGGAACGCATCTTTACAATTTGACTTTTTTTATGTTAAGAAAGTGAGCTATAATTCTAGCCATTGCAAATCCAGTGGGTTCTTTCTTATTACCACATTCAAATCCTGTTTATATAAAGAACTCAAGGACATTTACTTCAACTAAAACTTTTCCTTTTAATGTGCATTAAAAAAATTACATTCTTTCTAAAATGGTGTTGCAATTTTAACCTCAGCAATTTTGCATAGCATAGTTTTCACATTATAGGGACAGAGTTGAAGAGATTTTCTGACAACTTAATTGATTTGTTTTTAGTGTTCTTTGGCTTATGTTTTTGGGATAAAAATAACTGTTTGAGGTGATCTCATTTTAACTATGTAAGATTTCAAGTACATTGCATACATGGATCTTCATCTTTATTTATATTTCAGAGTGTTCTTGTTGGTGATTGCAGAATTTGATTCTGATATTATTTGTTATTATTTTGTTGCTTGTCAGAAAGCAGATTTAGTAGTTTAAGGGAAAACCATCAATAAAAATTGCTTGCTTTCATGATTTGGTTTCATCTATCAGCAAGAAATATTGATGTTTGTGGGCAGAAACTGCTTAGATTTTTCTTCCTGACCAAATGAGTATGAGGTGGCATTCATTACTCTAATGGATAAATGGCCTAGTGCCTATTGATATTATTCATGTTTGTTCGCTCACTCTGAGTAAACTTTATTTTTTGCAATATGATATCTGAGGTAGTAATCAACTTGGCATTGTACTATCTGAAGCACATAAAATTCATTCTGTCATTTTGTTTTAAAAATAATGTTAGTTACAATATTAAGTCAATTTTTAGTAAAAACTGCTTTAAGATGCTTAATACACCAGCGTTTTTCCTATATGATTTAATTGAAGCATTTCAAAATGCATTCTGTTCATTAAACTTTCTTCATCTTTAAAGCTGGTAGTAATGCATTCTTTAAGCAGGTCTTTAAAAAGTATTAGAATATTTAGCATTTAATGTATAAATTTTGGAAGGCTTTGAAATCTTTCAAATTACTATTTGCTAGATTATGGATAGGAATAATGTTATGCCTATGTGGTTTTGGACATACTGATGCATTCTAATAAGACATAAAATTAAGATACAAAAATCAATGTCCTATGTATTTTGGTTAGACAATTTGATGAAAGAGAAACCTATGTACAATGGCAGCATAAAAGATAAATAGGAATAATCTTAAGAAATGTGAAAGAACTATATGAAAAAAACCCTTGAGGTCTTGATTATGTGAAATTATAATCTTTGTTCTTGGATAAGACAATGCCACATTACAAAGATGTTGGTTCTCTCCATGTTAGAGAGAATCCATGATCACAATAACAGTGGCAGTCAGTTTTCTTTTTTCTTTCTGGAGTTAGACAAGTTGGTAATAAAATTGATGTAGACAAATCATTAAAAAAAGGAACTCAGAATATCCTAAAAAAGAACAGCAATAAAAGGGATATTAAAATATATTAGAAAGCCTTTATAATTAAACCAGTGTACTATTAGTGTATAATTTGATAGTCTATTGGAACAGAATGGAAGTTCCAGGAATAGACCCAAACGCACATTGAAATTTAGTATCTAATAAAGATGATATCTAAGCTCTCTGTGGAAGAGATGAGCTTTAAAAAAAATGGTATTGAGAAAACTGGCCATTTCAAAAAAGATAAATTTGCATCTATTCTTTATATACAACAGTAGAATAAACTACAAATGGATCAGAGACTTAAGTGAAAAAACAAAAACATTCAAGTTCCAAAAGATAACATCACTGAATTCCTCTACAGGAAAGCCTTCCTATTTATGACTCAAAATTCAGAAGTAGTAAAATAAAAGATTTATTAACTTGACTATATAAAACTTTTGCACAGGAAAAAATTACCAGCAAAGTCAAAAGACAAATTACTAACCAGGGAGAAATATTTATAACTTCTATAACAGACAATAGGCCAATTTACTTAATATGTGAAGGGACTAATAAAAAGTGAGGGGAAATAAGGTCAAAACTTGATAGAAAAAATGGGCAAAAGACACAGAGAAAGATATCTAATGACATGTAAATATGTGAAAAGATTTAAAGTACATTTTTACCTTTCAGATTGGGGAACACACAAAACGTTGACAATATACTTTGTTGATGAGTCTGTATTTATACATACTGTTATTGTGAGGGCAAAATGTTATAATCCTTATGAAAGGGAATTTGGTAACATCTAATTAAATTAAATGTGCACTTACATAAGACCATTTTTAGGGACTTATTTTTAGGTACTTGTATACGAATATAAAATAACAAATATAGGGAGCTATTGATTATGTCACTGTAAAAGAAAAATATGGGAAATAAATGCTCAGCTATAAAAAAATTGGTTACACAGCACATAATGGAACACTATGCAGTCATGAAAACACTGTGAAGTCTCTAGGAATTGAGAGCAATTAATTTATGTAGTTTATTCTTATGTGGAAAAAATAGGTGCAAAAGAGTATAGGTAGCTGTGGCAGGCAGCTTCTGATATATAGGTGCCCACTTCCTGGTGTTTAAAGCCTTTGTAATACTCTCTCCTGAGTGCAGGTGGACTTTGTGACTTGCTTCTCACAAATAAATTACTGCAAAAGTGATGGGGTGTTATTTCTATGACTGGGTTATAAAGACTGTGACCTCTGACTTGCTAACATTCTCTCTCCCTGGGTTATCTCCCATGCTTGCTTTAATGGAAAGATCTACCAGGAAAGCCTCTTGCAAACAGCCAGCAACAATGTGAGGTTTTTAGTCCAGTAGCTTGTGAGAAACTTTATCATGCTAGCAAACATGGCGTGAGATAGGAAGTGGATACGACTTCAGTTGAATTTTAAGATGACTGCAGCCTGGGCTGACACCTTGATTGTAGCCGGGTTAAGGACCCTGGGCTGACACTGTAGTAACAGTCTCATGAAGACTGTGAAGCAGAGGACCCACCTAGGTGAACTAAACCTGAATTCCTGGCCCATGAAAACTGTGGGATATTAAATATGTATCATTTTAAGTTGGTAAGTTTTGCAGTCACAAGTTATGCAGCAATCAATAGATGACAACTATTACAACAGTATATATCTTTTGAATAATAAAACAAAGTAAAAAAAGAAACCTATTTTTAAGTAAAAGATACATGGGAAGGATAATTAGCAGCACAAAGTCAAAATGTATTTGAAAAATTATTGTGAAATGGATTGAAACTGCATGACCTGATTGTCCTTAGTGTCCAAGTATACAAATGCATTTTTAGCATAATCGTCACCTTGTTTCAGCATAGTCATAGCCTCATAAACTCATAATATGAGTATTCATACAAATTTTCTGGAAATTAGTAATTCCAATACATAAAAATCTTGAAATATGTGTATTTTGGTATTTTCTGGTGAGATTTTGGCTGTCAGCTCTGTGAAGAGTTTGTTTTTGCAGATATTCTGTACCACAGAAGGCTGACTTGTTCTGCCTCATAATGACTTGACTTTGGTCACTGAAAAATGCTTGAGTTAAACAGTCCCTATTTGTTTTCAGCTTTACTAAAACTCATTTATTGAAGAAATTTAACAAAGATTTAACAAGTCTTTGAGATAATTTTTGTTTTAAAGAATAATGAAACTAGTACACAGAGTGATTCTTTTCTTGGACTGAAGCTCCTAATCAAAAATATGTACAATTTACAAATTAGGCTTCAATATTTCTTTCATAAGCTCTTACAACTTGCTGTGTCATTCTAGTTGTTTGGGAAAGAGTGGCCACACATTAAACTAAAGATAATTGATTAATGAGCTTTTTGTGGAGCAAAAGAACCTTTTAAAAGGCAAAAGAACCTTTCCTTTTAAAGTCTCAGAGGGAACTTATAGTATGTTACATGAAGGGGAATAGCTTCAGTGTAAAGTAACAACCTTTTGAAAATTCTTAACCTACAATATCGCTGCTTTTTTTTTTTCCAAAGAAGAGCCTTTGCAAGTTTAGTTGAATTAATTACTGTATGAAAAAAATTTCAAAGCTGTTATATCAAAAATATACCTGTACACAGATTTTTATGTCAGCACAATTCGCAATTGCAAAGCTGTGGAACCAAGCTAAGTGCCCATCAACTGATGAGAAAATAAAATGTGATCTGTGTGTGTGAGTATATGTGTATGTGTGTGTGTGTGTATATATATATGTATATATATAGTGTGTGTGTGTACATATATATGCATATATTCATATATACATATATATAAATAAAATGGAATAGTACTTGGCCATAAAAAAGAATGAAGCAATGTCTTTTGCAGCAACTTAGGTGGGGCTGGAGGCCATTATTCTAAATGAAGTAACTCAGGAATGGAAAACCAAATACTACATGTTTTTCACTTAAAAGTGGAAGCTAAACTATGGATATGCAAAGAAATACAGAGTACTATAATAGAAATTGGAGACTCAGTTGGGCTAAGGGTGGCAGGTGGATAAAATCTACATATTGGGTACAATGAGCACTACTCAGGTGATGGGTGTACTAAATTCCTAGACTTTACCACTATATAATTCATTCACATAATCAAAAACCACTTGTATCCCTAAGGCTATTGGAAAAAAAGCAATAAATAAATTTCAAGAAATGTTAAAAAATATAGAAAAGGGTTCTCTGGTTTTATCCTTGGACTATTCACTTGTATGCATATGGAGACATCCATTAGAGCTATCTTGAAGCTTGAGTTTCTGTCAAACATAATCTAATGTATCTAAGTGCTCAGGCAACCATAAGAGAAAGTATATACATGTCCATGCATTTTTAGCTATTTAAAAAAGTGATACAGTGAATCCTCTGAAAATGAAGGATGGTGCCATTGATACGTTTGGGAAAAGTACCATTTTTCTTGGCTTATTTCTCTTATCCACAAAGACTTGTTAAAGGCATTATATTGGCAGGCTAGGGAGGAATTAAAGCAGTAACCCTAACTTTCTCAAGTACCTGAGGGAAATGTACTGTAGAAGTGATCCAAGACTCCATTAACTTAAGTCTGGTTGTAAAAAAAAGAACATTTCAGGTCACGATAAATTGTGAGTATGATACACTGGTTAAAGTAGCCTATTTGGTTCAGTTCTGGCTAAATTAAATTTTGTCTCATTGGCATGCAGTGGCATGATCTTGACTCACTGCAACCTCTCTGCCTCCTGGATTCAAGTGACGTTCCTGCCTCAGCCTCCTGAATAGCTGGGATTATAGGTGCACACCACGCCCAGCTAATTTTTGTATTTTTATTAGAGATGAGGTTTCACCATGTTGGTCAGGCTGGTCTTGAACTCCTGACCTTGTGATCTGCCCTCGGCCTCCCAAAGTGCTGGGATTACAGGTGTGAGCCACCATGACTGGCCTTGCTTTTTCTTTGGTTACGTAAGAAATTGTTTTGATGGCCTTTTCCTAGGAAGCTTATGATGAAAAAAATAAGGAATATTAATATGCCTCTGAAAACCCTGGGCCTGACTCCTCCTCTACCATGAACAGGAGCATATACTAACCCTAATTGGTTGATTCTCCACTTGAATTCAATGGAAACATACACTTTCTTATAGGAGGCAGATAGTCATGTTTTTAAATTTGATGTGAATTAATGTAAGATCTGGGACATACTACTGTCCTACTAGAGAGTTATCATTAATGCAGGTTGTTGACTTTGTAACTTTTTTTTTTCAATCTGTCTTAATAACTCAAGCTATAAAGGTACTGGGGTGATGCATGGAGAAAGAACATTCTCCAACCAGGAAGAAATGAAGAGAAATTTCCCAAGATAAAATGGACTGTAATTGCTGTGTGGCTGGAAGCCCAGGTCCATGGTCAGCTTTGGATGTTTGGAAGCAGAGAAGGAAATGAGAAGATCATCAAGAAAGAAGGGATGAAGCGTGTCTGAAATTTTGATGAGTTAGACAAGTAAATTAAATCTTTGGCGGTTCAGGCAGGCAGCACAGATGTGAAATTGTAGTCCTTGAAAAAAAGGAAATAGAACATAAGGCTTTTGCTACACGTGTGATTAAATCTCATGGGTCCATGGAGAGGAAAATTGAGATGCCGGAGAAACAAATGATGCTGTAAAAACTGAAGTGCACTGACTGAGGCAGAGGGTGAAGATTCCTGAGGGAGATAAAGTTGTTTTAATGATTTCTACTTGGAGCTAACTATGAAGATAAGCTGGAACTTCCCCCTGTTGAAGAATATAACTACTGACCTACTACTCTTATAACCACATGTAGCCAATATTCTAGTAATTTAGCAGTATGTATGAATGTATGCAAATGTATGTTTATATATACATATTAAAAATTACTATTAGCCAAACAATATTCAGTGCTTGAGAAATCAGAATTGCAACAGACAATAGAATCAGATGCAAATATAACTGTTTATCTTTTCATCTTTTAAAGGCTGAGAAAACATTTACTCCTTGATGTGGTTTGGCTACATCTCCACCCAAATTTCATCTTGTACTTCCCATAATCCCCTTATGTAATAGGAGGGACCTGGTGGGAGGTAATTGAATCATGGAGGCAGTTCCCCTCTGCTGTTCTTGTGATAGTGAGTGAGTTCTCATAATATCTCATGGTTTTATAAGAGGATTTTCCTCCTTTGCTTGGCACTTCTCTCTCCTGCTGCCATGTGAAGAAAGATGTGTTTGCTTCCCCTGCCATCATGATTGGAAGTTTCTTGAGGCCTCCCCAGCCATGTGGAACTGTGAATCAATTAAATATCTTTCTTTTATAAATTACCCAGTCTCGGGCAGTTATTTATAGTAACATTATAATGGACTAATATATCGAATATTTAAATAAAAAATGTGATAATAAAATTTGTATAATTTTTGTATTTTCTGATATGGATTGAATCTGTGGCTCTGCTGAAATCTCATGCCAAATTGTAATTCCCCCAGTTTTGGAGGCAGCGCCTGGTGGGAGGTGATTGGATCATGGGGGCATTTTCTCACGAATGGTTTAGCACCGTCTCTCTCGCTATTGTCCTTGCCACAGTGAGTGAGTTCTCATGAGAGCTGGTTGTTTAAAAGTGTGTGGCTCTTCCGCCACCTCTTGCTCTAGATTCTGCCATGTAAGATGCCTGCTTCTACTTTGCCTTCTTCCATGAGTAAAAGCTTCCTGAGGCCTTCCCACAAGCAGATGCTGCTATACTTCCTGTACAGCCGGCAGAACCGTGAGCCAATTAAGCCTCCTGTCTTATAAATTACCCAATCTGGCCGGGCGCGGTGGCTCACGCCTGTAATCCCAGCACTTTGGGAGGCCGAGGCGGGTGGATCACGAAGTCAAGAGATCAAGACCATCCTGGTTAACATGGTGAAATCCCATCTCTACTAAAAATACAAAAAAATTAGCTGGGCACGGTGGCGCATGCCTGTAATCCCAGCTACTCAGGAGGCTGAGGCAGGAGAATTGCCTGAACCCAGGAGGCGGATGTTGCGGTGAGCCGCGATCGCGCCGTTGCACTCCAGCCTGGGTAACAAGAGCGAACTCCATCTCAAAACAAACAAACAAACAAACAAAGAAATAAATAACTCAATCTCAGGTGTTTCTTTACAGCAATGTAAGAACAGATTAACACATTTCCCAAACCCATTATTCTTTGTGTGTGTGTGTGTGTGTGTGTGTGTGTCTGCACGCGCACGCATGCAGGAAATCACACAGAATCTGTTGGTCCAGAGTCTCATTGATACAAATACCTTTGCATGACAGCCAGTTGATGATTGGTAGTTTTTCAGTCAATTCCTGATTTCCCTAACTGCCCTACTCACTGCTTAACACTTACCTCTCCCTTTGCAAGCTTCTTCTTTGCTTCTGCTATGCTGCTTGAGTGGTCTTTGGTGTTGGTGGGCTACAATCTATGTAAAAGGGGTTATGAAAAAAATATCATGCTGTCTTCCATGTATATGTTGAAGGGATCTCAGACAGTTGAAGGGACCTTCAAGCAAAACATGGTTTGTAGGGAATATGGAAGACAGGGCACATGGTATGCAGGAAATACGAAAAAAAAATTTTAATGAGAATCTGTTGAAAAATATTAGGCATTTAAAGTTGACTTGGAGTAATTACTGGATAAGTCTGTGAAAGTCTGCAAACAGTAATAGTAATTTTTTCAAGGAAATAAACATCTCCACTCTTGTTAAGGCACGAAAAAGAACACGGAACCCTCCAGAGGAGAAATCCAGAGCAAGCCAAAAGAGGAACACTTATCTTAACCACAGTTATTTAAGAGTTTCTGAATTTCCTCTGGAGGAGAATTTGAAACTGGTATCAGAATTCCACTGTATGTTATGCACAATATATTTGTACATTCTAAATTTACAATGCATTATACATCCTAAACAATGCATAATGTTGTAGGCTGCTTACTGTTCTCATTGAGTTCAGTAATTTACAACTTCTATTTTCTTAAAAATAAATATTTGAGTTAAAGGACCCTTTTGAGTCTTCTAATGATTCATATTGTGAGTTATGAATATACTGGCTGACTTCATCAAGTGAAGATTCTGATGTCCAGACTGAATAAGCAAGCAACATCGTTTACCAAAAAGTGAAACCAAAATTAAAGTGTGTGAGTTATGTATTGGAGTATGTGAGTATCAGAGTATTCATAGAACAGGGTTTGTTTCCAGTAGAATTTTTTAATTTTGATTTTTTAATAGTAGATGAGATCCTTTCATGTACTCAAATTCTACTGCTATATTTCTCTTGTATCCTGTCTCTGAATTAAGTCTTGTGGAGGAATTAATACATTAAATGAGTTCAAAAATCACTATAAACACAGCATATGTTGTTTGGTTTTTGCTAAAATGCACAATTAAACTGATATTCCTTGACAGGTTACTATTCTTGTTTTAACACATAGGTTAAATTAGTTTTCAAAAAATATCTTTGAGAGTCACTGTTTCCTTTGTGTGCATATTTTTAAAAAATAAAATAGTCACTAATGGGCAATCTCAAAGTGTTAGAACATTTTTTGTTTTTGGGGGGCTGTTAAGCATATGGAGAGTTTACACTTTCAGAAAGTTATGAATTAATGGAAAATAAAGTTCTGTTATGCACTGATGCTGCAGCTTTGCAGCATAATGTATCTTAGGCTGATTACAATTCGTTTTTCAGCAGGAATGTACCTGATCAAAGCTTTTGGATTTAGAATTATTTGGCTGAAATGATATAAAATTAATGTCACTATTTCAGTTATTCCATCTTCTCTCTGTTCATATAATGATGGTAATGCTGTGCTAAAGTGGGGTTGTCCACCTCTGATTGATTATAGCTAATTAATTCTGCATGTATTCATCCAATACATAAGAATCTCAGAAGTTTTCCATGGGCTTATATTATTAACAGGATCAACCATTTTACCCCACAAATATTAATATTTAAAGTCCTGGCTCATTTCTTCCTTTTTTTTGGAACTCTGGCAATGTGTTAAGTATAAGAGAGAGAACATGAAATCTTTTTCGACTAATTATTATTATTATTATTGAGACGGAGTTTCGCTCTTGTTACCCAGGCTGGAGTGCAATGGCGCGATCTCGGCTCACCGCAACCTCCGCCTCCTGGGTTCAGGCAATTCTCCTGCCTCAGCCTCCTGAGTAGCTGGGATTATAGGCACGCGCCACCATGCCCAGCTAATTTTTGTATCTTTAGTAGAGACGGGGTTTCACCATGTTGACCAGGATGGTCTTGATCTCTTGACCTCGTGATCCACCCGCCTCGGCCTCCCAAAGTGCTGGGATTACAGGCGTGAGCCACCGCGCCCGGCCTTTTTGACTTATTTTTAAATTTCAAGGAATAGAGATGTATTTTAATTCAATCAGTATAGTGGCTTCAAGCCTATGTCATTGATCTTAATTCTAGTTAATAAATATCTGTTAATTTAAACAATAAGAATGCCAATGAACATGGTCATCAGTCAGGGAATGTTATGTATGTCTTTGCATCACTAAAAAATTCTTTCCATTGGCCTTTCTTGATATTCATAAGCCATTAAGAGTGCTTCAAGGAGCTACACTTTTAATCTTCAGTAGGACAGAATACCTTGGGAGGAGTTCATTCATTTGATTCTTTTCTGAATATTTCAGCTGAGCAGCATTCATCTGATTCCTTTCTGAATATTTCAGCTGAGCAGCACCCTTTTGGAAGTGAAGTGGGTGGAAACATGAAAGAAAAATAAAATAATATGAAATGCAGAAAAAGAGCTCTGTAAAAGGGTCTGAAGAATAAGAAACTACTTTTTTCTAGTTGAAAGTTTGCCTGCCTAGTCTTGATGATGAAAAACAATATTATCTGAAAAACAGACTGTCAACATAACTCAATATTATTTCCCCCAGAATTAGTTACTTGAGTGATCCACTATTCACAACTGAACTGGAATTTTGTTTGCAAAACTTAAAAAATAATCCATCTATATCTAATCTATATGTATCTTATGACATTCCTTCAAAAATTAGAAGTATTTCTCTTTAGTTGGCACAAATACACATATAAGCATGTAAGTGCATAGTATGGATAGGTATCAACTAAATAAAATATGCTTCAATCTATAATTATATATTTATAAATATAGGCTTTTGTGAAATTTAATTATTGAGATTAAAAAGCAACTTGCTAGATTCTCCCAGAATGTAAACTCCCTTTGAGGACTCAGGTAGTTAGAGAAAAATATATAGCCTTTTCCAGTCTACTGATTTACTATCTAATAGTATAAGGTAATATTGTATTTTTTCCTTTCTTACATAAATTCATTCATCTTAAATCAATTTATGCTTATTTGATATAAGAATGTATAAGTAGTGTGAAAATTACTGGGTTATTATTTAACCTTTATTCATTCTTATCTTTTATATTTAGAAGTTTTTCTTTTAAAGCAAGAATTTTATGCACTAATTTAAAACTCCTGGCAAAACCAGTCTTTTCAGTGAGTCAGATCAAAGAACACAGTGTAGGAAGTTACAAGACTTCATTTAGCATAACAGCACCACAGTGGGGGAAAGCAGACGTCTGGGAATAGAAAGCCTCAAGTTCATGTCCTGGCTCCCTTTCCTAGTATCTCCATGAGTTGGGGGAGTCACTTAAAAATCCCCAAGTTTCAGTTTTTTCATGGAAATTGGAAGTAAAATACCTTCTATTTCTTCTGTACCATCAAATATTTTATGTGAAAATACTTTGAAACCAGAAAGTGTCTTAGAAATATTAAGCATTACTGTAACTTCAGGAGTTAAAGCCTTCTTTGAAACAATTATTTTAAGGCATTATACTTTGTACAAAATAAGAGATAAGCTGATTTTTTTTTGAACTGCTATGGGATTTTGCCTCTTTAGGACGACCTTAGAAGAGGTCTTGGTCTATTTTGCATTGCTATAAAGGAATAACTGAGGCCGGGTAATTTATAAAGAAATTTTAGCTCGTAAACATTTTGGCCTTATAGAGATAATTGGCTCATGGTTCTGCAGGTAGTACAAGAAGGATGATACATATGGAGGGTGCTATGCTTTTTTAAACAACCAGCTCTCAAGGGAAATATTAGAGCAAGAACTCACTCATTACTGCCAGGAGAGCACCAAGTTGTTGATGAGGGATCTGCCCCCATCACCCAAACACCTCCCACCAGGTTCTACCCTCAACACTGTAGATCAAATTTCAACATAAGATTTGGAAGGGACAAATATCTAAACTATATCAGAAGAATAGAGAAGTTTTTAAAAAATGTCTACAAAGTGTTATTTCCATAATCTTTTATGGTTTAATATCAATAATGAACAATAATAAGTAGGACATAGCATGAGAGTTATCTTGTTAAATGGAATGCTGAGTTACTCAGAGGTACAATTTAGAAGGACTTTAGAGTATTACTAAAATCAGGGCACTCAAAAAAATTATTTTTGATATTTTAAAGAAGACATCGGAGCATTTTCCCTTCAGGGAAAGAATGGAAGTTTTCTTTAACTTCCTTATATTTATTTACAGTTAATACTGTTCTTTTTGTTTATTTTATGTGAGGGCAGGATTATATTTTTAGCAGATAGGGGCCTCAAAAGTCAGTCCTGCATAGAATCTTCAAGATAGCTTCAAAATGGGTAAGCATTACTGTTTGAGTAATTCTAGCATTTTTTGAGGCATAATTTATATATTATAAAATTTGTTATTTCTAAGCATACAATTCAATACATTTCCCAAATATATATTTTGCAACCATCACCACGATGTTCCAGAGCATTTCTTTCAACCTAAAAAAAATTCTCTCCTGTCAGTTTGCAGTCATTCCCTGTTTCCATCTGCAGCTGCAGGTAACCACTAATCTGATTTCTGTCTATATAGATTTGCCTTGTGTGCAGAAACCTCATAGAAATTAGATCATACAGTATGTAGTTTTGTGTCTGGTTTCTTTCACTTAACATAATGCTTTTGAGGTTGATGGATGTTGTAGCATGAATATCGAGTTTGTTTCTTTAAATGCTACTAAATAATAGTATGTTGTATGGATATGTCACATTTTGTTTATCCACTCACCAGTTAATGCATATTTTGATTATTTCCAGTCTGGGATTTTTATGGATAAAGCTGCTGTAAGCATTTGTGTACAATTTTTGGGTGGATCTAAGCTTTATTTCTATTGTATAGATGTCTAGGAGTGAAATTTCTGGATTGCATGGTAAGGATCTATTTAACTTTTTAAGAAACTGCAATATTGGTTTTAAAAGTCATCGTATTATTTTAAATTCTCACTAGAAATGTATGAGAGTTCAGTGTTTTCATATCAATAGTATCATCAGTCTTTTGAATTATGACATTCTAGTGAGAGAGTAGCATCTCATTATGGTTTTAATTTGCTTTTCCTTTATGACTAATGATGTTGAGTATCTTTTCCTGTGCCTATTAAATACTTGTATGTCTTCTCTGGTGAATTGTTTATGTAGATCTTTTTGCCTGTTTTTTAACTCTGTGTTTTCTTATTGACTTGTGAGCGTTCTTTATATATTCTATATAGAAGTCCTTTACCAGCTATATGATGAAATATGATTTACAAGTAATTTCTGCTAGATTGTGGCTTGTCGTTTCATTTTCATTTTCCTCTTTTCTTTTTCTTTAATTTTTTATTGGATTATAGGTTTTGGGGTACATGAGCAGAGCATGCAAGACAGTTGCGTAGGTACACACATGGCAGTGTGCTTTGCTTTTCTTCTCCCCTTCACCCACATTTGGCATTTCTCCCCAGGCTATCCCTCCCCACCTCCCCCTCCCACTGGCCCTCCCCGATTCCCCCCATTAGACCCCACTGTTTAGTACTCCCCTTTCTGTGTCCATGTGTTCCCATTTTTCATCACCCACCTATGAGTGAGAATATGCGGTGTTTCATTTTCTGTTCTTGTGTCAGTTTGCTGAGGATGATGTTTTCCAGATTCATCCATGTCCCTACAAACGACACAAACTCATCATTTCTGATTGCTGCATGATATTCCATGGTGTATATGTGCCACATTTTCCCAATCCAGTCTATTATCAATGGGCATTTGGGTTGATTCCAGGTCTTTGGTATTGTAAACAGTGCTGCAATGAACATTCGTGTACATGTGTCCTTATAGTAGAACGATTTATAGTCCTTTGGATATATACCCAGTAATGGGATTGCTGGGTCAAATGGAATTTCTATTTCTAAGGCCTTGAGGAATCGCCACACTGTCTTCCACAATGGTTGAACTAATTTACACTCCCACCAACAGTGTAAAAGTCTTCCTTTTTCTCCACATCCTCTCCAGCATCTGTTGTCTCCAGATTTTTTAATGATCGCCATTCTAACTGGCGTGAGATGGTATCTCAATGTGGTTTTGATTTGCATCTCTCTGATGACCAGTGACGATGAGCATTTTTTCATATGATTGTTGGCCTCATATATGTCTTCTTTCGTAAAGTATCTGTTCATATTCTTTGCCCACTTTTGAATGGGCTTGTTTGTTTTTTTCCTGTAAATCTGCTTGAGTTCTTTGTAAATTCTGGATATCAGCCCTTTGTCAGATGGGTAGACTGCGAAAATTTTTTCCCATTCTGTTGGTTGCCGATCCACTCTAGTGACTGTTTCTTTTGCCGTGCAAAAGCTGTGGAGTTTCATTAGGTCCCATTTGTCTATTTTGGCGTTTGTTGTCAATGCTTTTGGTGTTTTGTTCATGAAGTCCTTGCCTACTCCTATGTCCTGGATGGTTTTGCCTAGATTTCCTTCTAGGGTTTTTATGGTGCCAGGTCTTATGTTTAAGTCTTTAATCCATCTGGAGTTAATTTTAGTGTAAGGTGTCAGGAAGGGGTCCAGTTTCTGCTTTCTGCACATGGCTAGCCAGTCTTCTCAACACCATTTATTAAACGGGGAATCCTTTCCCCATTGCTTGTTTTTGTTGGGTTTATCAAAGATTGCATAGTTGTATGTATGTTGTGTTGCCTCCGGTGCCTCTGTTTTGTTCCATTGGTCTATATCTCTGTTTTGGTACCAGTACCATGCTGTTTTGATTACTGTAGCCTTGTAGTATAGTTTGAAATCCGGTAGTGTGATGCCCCCGCTGTGTTCTTTTTGCTTAGAATTGACTTGGCTATGCGGGCTCTCTTTTGGTTCCATATGAAGTTCATGGTGGTTTTTTCCAGTTCTGTGAAGAAAGTCAATGGTAGCTTGATGGGGATAGCATTGATTCTGCAAATTACTTTGGGCAGTATGGCCATTTTCAAGATGTTAATTCTTCCTAACCATGAACATGGAATGTTTCTCCATCTGTTTGTGTCCTCTCTGATTTCGTTGAGCAGTGGTTTGTAGTTCTCCTTGAAGAGGTCCCTTACATTCCTTGTGAGTTGTATTCCAAGGTATTTTATTCTTTTTGTAGCAATTGCGAATGGCAGTTCACTCTTGATTTGGCTTTCTTTAAGTCTGTTATTGGTGTAGACGAATGCTTGTGATTTGTGCACATTGATTTTATATCCTGAGACTTTGCTGAAGTTGCTTATCAGTTTCAGGAGTTTTTGGGCTGAGGCGATGGGGTCTTCTAGGTATACTATCATGTTGTCTGCAAATAGAGACAATTTGGCTTCCACCTTTCCTATTTGAATCCCCTTTATTTCTTTTTCTTGCCTGATTGCTCTGGCTAGAACTTCCAGTACTATATTGAATAGGAGTGGTGAGAGAGGGCATCCTTGTCTAGTGCCAGATTTTAAAGGGAATGCTTCCAGTTTTTGCCCATTCAGTATGATATTGGCTGTTGGTTTGTCATAAATAGCTTTTATTACTTTGAGATACGTTCCATCGATACCGAGTTTATTGAGGGTTTTTAGCATAAAGGGCTGTTGAATTTTGTTAAATGCCTTCTCTGCGTCAATTGAGATAATCATGTGGTTTTTGTTTTTGGTTCTGTTTATGTGGTGAATTACATTGATAGACTTGCATATGTTGAACCAGCCTTGCATCCCTGGGATGAATCCTACTTGATCATGATGAATAAGTTTTTTGATTTGCTGTTGCAATCAGTTTGCCAATATTTTATTGAAGATTTTTGCATCTATGTTCATCATGGATATTGGCCTGAAGTTTTCTTTTCTCGTTGGGTCTCTGCCGGGTTTTGGTATCAGGATGATGTTGGTCTCATAGAATGATTTGGGAAGGATTCCCTCTTTTTGGATTGTTTGAAATAATTTTAGAAGGAATGGTACCAGCTCCTCCTTGTGTGTCTGGTAGAATTCGGCTGTGAACCCATCTGGACCTGGGCTTTTTTTGTGTGGTAGGCTCTTAATTGCTGCCTCAACTTCAGACCTTGTTATTGGTCTATTCATAGTTTCAGCTTCCTCCTGGTTTAGGCTTGGGAGGACACAGGAGTCCAGGAATTTATCCATTTCTTCCAGGTTTACTAGTTTATGCGCATAGAGTTGTTTGTAATATTCTCTGATGATGGTTTGAATTTCTGTGGAATCTCTGGTGATTTCCCCTTTATCATTTTTTATTGCATCTATTCGGTTGTTCTGTCTTTTATTTTTAATCAATCTGGCTAGTGGTCTGTCTATTTTGTTGATCTTTTCAAAAAACCAGCTCTTGGATTTATTGATTTTTTGAAGGGTTTTTCGTGTCTCAATCTCCTTCAGCTCAGCTCTGATCTTAGTTATTTCTTGTCTTCTGCTGGGTTTTGAGTTTTTTTGATCTTGCTCCTCTAGCTCTTTCAATTTTGACGATAGGGTGTCAATTTTGGATCTCTCCATTCTCCTCATATGGGCACTTATTGCTATATACTTTCCTCTAGAGACTGCTTTAAATGTGTCCCAGAGGTTCTGGCACGTTGTGTCTTCGTTCTCATTGGTTTTGAAGAACTTCTTTATTTCTGCCTTCATTTCGTTGTTTACCCAGTCAACATTCAAGAGCCAGTTGTTCGGTTTCCATGAAGCTGTGCGGTTCTGGGTCAGTTTCTGAATTCTGAGTTCTAACTTGATTGCACTATGGTCTGAGAGGCTGTTTGTTATGATTTCAGTTGTTTTGCATTTGTTGAGCAGTGCTTTACTTCCAATTATGTGGTCAATTTTAGAGTAGGTGTGATGTGGTGCTGAGAAGAATGTGTATTCTGTGGATTTGGGGTGGAGAGTTCTGTAAATGTCTATCAGGTTTGCTTGCTCCAGGTCTGAGTTCAAGCCCTGGATATCCTTGTTGATTTTCTGTCTGGTTGATCTGTCTAGTATTGACAGTGGAGTGTTAAAGTCTCCCACTATTATTGTGTGGGAGTCTAAGTCTTTTTGTAAGTCATTAAGAACTTGCCTTATGTATCTGGGTTCTCCTGCATTGTGTCCATATATGTTTAGGATCGTTAGCTCTTCTTGTTGTATTGATCCTTTTACCATTATGTAATGGCCTTCTTTGTCTCTTTTGATCTTTGTTGCTTTAAAGTCTATTTTATCAGAGATGAGAATTGCAACTCCTGCTTTTTTTTGCTTTCCATTAGCTTGGTAAATCTTCCTCCATCCCTTTATTTTGAGCCTTTGTGTATCCTTGCATGTGAGATGGGTTTCCTGGATACAGCACACTGATGGGTTTTGGATTTTTATCCAATTTGCCAGTCTGTGTCTTTTGATTGGTGCATTTAGTCCATTTACATTTAGGGTTAATATTGTTATGTGTGAATTTGATACTGCCATTTTGATGCTAAGTGGCTGTTTTTCCTGTTAGTTGTTGTAGATTCTTCATTATGTTGAAGCTCATTAGCATTCAGTGTGATTTTGGAATGGCTGGTACTGGTTGATCCTTTCTATGTGTAGTGCCTCTTTTAGGAGCTCTTGTAAAGCAGGCCTGGTGGTGACAAAATCTCTGAGTACTTGCTTGTTCGTAAAGGATTTTATTCTTCCTTCACTTCTGAAGCTCAGTTTGGCTCAATATGAAATTCTGGGTTGAAAGTTTTTTTCTTTAAGACTGTTGAATATTGGCCCCCACTCTCTTCTGGCTTGTAGTGTTTCTGCCGAGAGATCTGCTGTGAGTCTGATGGGCTTCCCTTTGTGGGTGACCCGACCTTTCTCTCTGGCTGCCCTTAGTATTCTCTCCTTTATTTCAACCCCGTTGAATCTGACGATTATGTGCCTTGGGATTGCTCTTCTTGCGGAATATCTTTGTGGTGTTCTCTGTATTTCCTGCAATTGAGTGTTGGCCTGTCTTGCTAGGTGGGGGAAATTTTCCTGGATGATGTCCTGAAGAGTATTTTCCAGCTTGGATTCATTCTCTTTGTCCCCTTCTGGTACACCTATCAAACGTAGGTTAGGTCTTTTCACATAGTCCCACATTTCTTGGAGACTTTGTTCATTTCTTTTTGCGCTTTTTTTCTCTGATCTTGGTTTCTCGTTTTATTTCATTGAGTTGGTCTTCGACTTCAGATATTCTTTCTTCTGCTTGGTCAATTTGGCTACTGAAACTTGTGTTTGCTTTGCGAAGTTCTCGTATTGTGTTTTTCAGCTCCTTTAATTCATTCATATTCCTCTCTAAGTTATCCATTCTTGTTATCATTTCCTCGAATCTTTTTTCAAATCTTTTTTCAAGGTTCTTAGTTTCTTTGCATTGATTTAATACATGATCTTTTAGCTCACAGAAGTTTCTCATTATCCATCTTCTGAAGTCTAATTCCGTCATTTCGTCACAGTCATTCTTCGTCCAGCTTTGCTTCCTTGCTGGTGAGGAGTTTTGGTCCTTTCTAGGAGGTGAGGTGTTCTGGTTTCAGGTGTTTTCCTCCTTTTTGCGCTGGTTTCGTCCCATCTTTGTGGATTTGTCCTCTGGTCGTTTGGGTAGTTGCTGACTTTTCGATTGGGTCTCTGAGTGGACACCCGGAATGTTGATGATGAAGTATTTCTGTTGCTTGTTTTTCCTTCTACCAGTCTAGCCCCTTCGCTGTACGACTGCTGAGGTCCACTCCAGACCCTGCTTGTCTGGGGTGCACCTCTAGCAGCTGTGGCACAGCAAGAGATGCTACCAGTTTCTTTTTCTTCTATCTTTGTCCCAGGATGATGCCTGCCTAATGTCAGTGTTTTGGATATAGAGGGGTCAAGGAGCTGCTTGAGGAGACAGTTTGTACTTTATACGGGCTTAATTGCTGAGCTGTGCGCTCTGTTGTTCATTCCGGGCTGTTAGGCTGCTATGTTTGATTCTGCTGCAACAGAGCTCATTAAAAAACCCTTTTTTTTTTCTAATGCTCTGTGTTGAGGGGTTTGGGCTTTATTTTTGGATGTTCGATGAGGTGTCCTGCCCAGCTAGAAGGCAGACAGCCACTGTTTGGCTGCTGAGGCTCCGCCCTGCTGTTGTGTGATTCGCCCTGTTCCTGCAGGCTCTTCTGTGGTCTCTGCCACGCCCTGCGGCGGAGTCTCTTCATTGTAGTGTGTTGCCTCAGCAACGTCATGCTGTGTCAGCAGTGGGCGTGTATCTCAGTAGGGACGGGTTGCCTCGGCAACGGCTGGCTGCGTCAGCAGTGGGCGTGTATCTCAGTTGGGGCGGGTTGCCTCAGTAGTGGTGGACGCCCCTCCCCCACAGAGCATCTCGGACCGTCTGCTCGGGATAGTTTGAAATTGCGGTTTTGTTCGTCCCACTGGGTATCCCAAACGATCTGTCCCTGCAATCCCCTGGGTGGCCTACTGTCCAAGTTCGTTCAGTCTCAAGTCGAGCCCTCTCAAGTCTCAGGTTGCCGGTTCAACAGGGCACCCGGACAAGCGCGCCCTGTGGGGATTGCTGGGTAGGGCTGGCCGCCGCCGCCCCGGCTGCCGACTTCGCCAGGCAGACCTACTGCCTGGCGTCCCATGTCTTTTTATACTTGGGAGTTTCCCCGTTCTGTGGGCAACAAAGATCAGTCTGTAAATGCAGCTCTGACTCACCGTTTGCGGATTCAACGTGAGCTCCAATCCTGGGTTGTTCTCACAGCGCCATCTTGAGTCCTCCCCCCTCCTCTTTGCTTTTCTTTTGAAGAGCCAAATTTTTAACTATGATCATGTTCAACCTACCAGTTTTTTATGGATCCTACTTTTAGTGCCATATATAACAAATCTTATGCTTAACACAATGTCACAAACATTTTCTCTTATGCTTTCTTCTAGAAGTATTAGATTTTTATATAAGTCCGATTTATTTTGATTTTTGTGTATGATGTGAGATAATTATATATAAAATATATATGTGAAATAATTATACATATTATATATGTATATACACATAAATTAGAAGTTTTCCTCACATTAAACACAAAAATTCTATCTATATTTGGCACATAAGTAGACATTGCCCATCACTTGTTTGATGAAAACACTATTCTTTCTCCATTGAATTGTGTGGCACCTTTGATAAAATTAGCTGAACATATATTTTTGGGCTCTATTATGTTCCATGGATCTTTATGTTTATCTTTATGCCAATACTGCACTGTAAATTACTGTAACTTGGTAATAAGTGTCTAAATCAGGCAATGTAAATCCCATTTTTTTTTCTTTTTAAAAAATTGTTTTGACTGTTCTAAGTCCTTTACATTTCTATATAAGTTTTAAGTTCAGATTGTTGAATTCTACAAAAATGGCTATTGGAATTTTAACAAGAATTGTACTAAATAGATAGATTAATTTGGGGGTAAATTACAGTTATCAATCCATACATGTGATATACCTTCCCATTTACTTATATCTTCACAGTTTCACATCTTTCCTTGCAATCTGATACTTTTTTTCATTTTCTTTTCTTATTGTACTGACTAGAAACTATAGTATAATGTTGAGTAGAAGAGGTAAAAAGGGGTAAAAAAGACCTTGTCTTGTCGCTAATCTTAAGTGTCCTTTTTTCTAGGTCTACCTTTTCAGACTTTGTTTCCCTATTCATCTTATAATAAATCATGACATTGTCTTACACTATCCTTTGCGCTATTAAAAGGAGTCAATTATTTATTAAAATCTCATCTTACACCGCATAAAGCTGTACTAAGGATTGTGTAAAGATTCAAGAAAGGAGCCACACCCAACATTAAGCTGCTATCTAGGAGTTCCTGAATCTGTTAGATGCTCCTTGCTAGACACAGACTAGTGATTGTTTGGGTTTGAATTTTGAAGGCTCATTCTATGCCAGATGCATTAGCACTGGGATATTGCTGAGTTTGGAGATCTGTTAGTCATGGTAACTAGGAATGCTATATAACTAATACTATATGACTAACTTCCATTCCAGCAGAGCTTGGGACCATCAATCCAAAAATACAGCCTTATTTAAAACAAACAAGCAAAGAAGAAAACAACCAACAATCTAGTTACACCAGGCATATTTTCTGATAAGGATTCTTTATATAAGAAATAAGTGTAGTCCATAGGAGCCACAAGAATAATTTGTTTTCTTTGAGCTGGTAGATTCTATAATACAATAAAGAGTTCTGGCTGAAGTCAACACTACCTTGGTGTTCCTGAGGAGAGGGAGACCCTTTCCTTACCTCTCTGTGTATGTTTTGTATGTATGTTTTTTGGTAAGTCATATAGTTTTTGTAAACTAGTCTGATAAATAATTTTTTTGATTTTTTAAAATCTTAATTTAATAAAAATGTATTTAAATATTTACATGTTACATATTACTATATTGCACTATCATAATGCTACACAGATATTAACTTATTTAATCTTCACAATAATCCTATAAAATGACAACTCTTATTTTCTGCATTTTACATTTGAAGAAATTGAGGGAGAGATTAATTTCCTCTAACACTAGTTAGTGTTAAACCTGGGATTCACACTCAGGTAGTTTAACTCCAGAATCTGTTTTCTTTTCCTTTTTTTTTTTTTTAAATTGTACTTTGGGCTCTGGGGCACATGTGCACATCCTACATCCTGCAGGATTGTTGCATGGGTACATACATGCCATGGTGGTTTGCTGTCAGTACACTAGAGCCGATTAGCTTTATAGAAAGGTTCTTATTAATAGAAAAATAATTTCAAATATACCTCATTAATTCCATTTGTAGGTAGAAGATCAGTTCAAATTATGAAGATAGATTATTGCAATTTAGCATCAAAACAATATTTTATATTGCAACCCAGTAAATACTTATATCCACACATGAACACTCACAAACACAGCCAACACAAAAATTTCACAAAATAAGACTACCCTTACTGCATTGTCTATATTCAAGTATATTCTATTATATTGTATTTCATTTTTAAATGCTTCTTATGACTAAGGAATTTGCTTTCACAATGTACTAACACAGTGGTTCTCATATCTGGCTAGCCATTAATATCAAGTAGGAAGATTTTAAAACTAAGGAATCTTTGAGCTTTACTGCTAATACTTAAATTAGAATTCTAGAGAATAACATTTCAAAAGCTATCCAGATGATACCAATAAGCCTCATAGTTAAGAATCTCTGCACTATTGAATCAATACATTTAGTCTGTAAGACACATTGGGGTAGATGAAACTGACAAGATGCATTTTCATCCTTAGTTAAATATGAGACTTTTGAGTGACAGGACTGTTGGATTATTTTACATTAGCATATCTGTTTTCTTTATTTTTTAAAAAATATATATTTTATTGCATTTTAGGTTTTGGGGTACATGTGAAGAACATGCAAGATTGTTGCTTAGGTGCATACATGGCAATGTGGTTTGCTGCCTTCCTTCCCATAACTTATATCTGGCATTTCTCCCATGTTATCCCTCCCCAACTCCCCACCCCCTGCTGTCCCTCTCCTAGTTCCCCCGCTGCAGACCCCAGTTTGTGATGCTCCCCTCCCTGTGTCCATATGTTCTCATTGTTGAACTTGGAAACCATAATTCTCAGCAAACTGACATAAGAAGAGAAAATCAAACACCACATGTTCTCACTCATAGGCGGATGTTGAAGAATGATAAATAATTTTAAAAAATACATGATGGAGTTTAAGCCATTATATTTACTGTTATAGTAGGTATAAATTTAGCTTTAGTTCTATAATTTTGTTGTACACTATCTCCTATGAATTTTGACTATTTTTTAAAAAAAAGCTGTAAAAGCACTATTATACTTTTATCTTATATTTAATTCCTCCAAAGATTTCCTTTAAGGTTGCATAGATGTATTTTAACTTTAAAAATAAACTAAGAACATTAGAAATAAAACTATATCACTTCATTCTACCTTTTATAAAAGGAAAGCTTTTAACCTCACACTCTTCAGAATGAAGACTATTGAAAAGAGATGAACTTAATTTAAGCTGAGGGGAACAAAAAAGTCTTCATGGAAGAAGTAGCATGTAAATTGGTTTTTGAACAATTGGTGGAAGACAAATAAGTAGAGCTAAAAAGAAATATTTAACTATTTAACAATTTTATAAATTATGTAAAATTACTCATTCCATCATATTATTTTATGATAATGGCTACCATTGACTATTTTATTATATGACCTTTGATTTAGAACTTGAGTAGAGTACTCAGAACAAAAATCCTTCCAGCAGTGGCTGGAAATGTAAGTTTTTGGTAACAGATGAGGAGTGTCTTTCTGGAATGAAGATATAGGTACAGCTCCAGCAGACCTTTGGGGCAGGAACCTCCCAACCCTGATTGCAAAACAGATACTGAGAAAGAACTTCATATAGAGAGAGTATAAACTATAGTGTTCATACCACTTTTGAATGGAGAACATTTTGTGTCAGCCAAATATAACAGTGTTATTGTCTATCTTCTAGTAATCTGTATTTTCATGATTCAATAAAAATATAAATCTGCATCTGAAAGTATTAACTTTTTCTATGCTATCCAAAATGCAGCTGCTTCTATATAGAAAAGACTTAATAAATGACTGTTGAATTGAGTGAATGCACGGATAAACACAGTTGTCAGATATGGCCATGAAGAGGTGAAATCTTTAATTTAGTATGTATATTCACTTTCCATTTTGTTAATAAGAAACTACAGACTGGAGCTGCAAGATAACCTTTACTAATGAGAGTGACATTGCATACGTAAACAACTGGAACATCTTTACTAGGCTTGTGAAGTGTTTTCATTTTACAACCAAATTTGATTTGTCCTGCCAAATTTGCCTTGCTCTGCTCATTATTATCAATACCAGTCTCTTTCCTTTCTTACCCATTTCTATTTAGGTCATGGACTTTTTCAGCCAAATATTTTTTAATTTGAACAGTAATGATGGTAGTGATCTCTGCTGTTAGTAAATAAGAGTTTTGGAGCCTGTAAAACTGGGAGCCAGACCCTGGGTCATAGTAATTTTTGTAGGGCGATGACAGGCTGCTTGGGAGAGAAACATTGTGTTTGCCTTCTTTGGAGCCATCTTTTGAAATGAATTGCATTTTCTGAGAGTGTCTTGCTTTTTACATTTATACTATACCTACACACAGTTCATAGTGAGCATTATTTGAGGCAATGTATACAGAAATATACCATATAAATGCTTTTTTTTTTTCTATGATTGCATCACTGCCAGAGCTAGTCATCTTCAGTGTCAACACTATTTCACAGATGAGAAACAGTGAAGATGTTTTACATACTGGGTGGCTAAATTGAGACAAAGCCCAATTCTGCCAACTCTCAGGCCAAAGGGTCTCTAAATTTAAGGGAACACAACCAACCCTCCTCCAACCACGGTGTTCCACTCAGCCTCTGGGCCCAATAATTTGTGGGCGTCAGCATAATTCTACTAACAGTTGGAACAGAATGATGGAAACAACCATGTTTGTGTTATGAAGGCCTGGAGCTCTGCCCTACTAATTACAAAGGCACTCTCACCATCTTCAATGAGTGGTGTAAACTTTAACTTGAACCCAACTTTCAGCTCAGAGCCAATTCATTCAAAACAAGAGGTAAAGGATTTTTAATCCTTCTTTCTTTCTATAGGCAACCCTTCAATTGCACTGAATAACTTAGGAAAAACCTGTATATAAATTGTATATCATGTGACAGATTCTTAAGCTTAGTGTTTACCCAAAAGAAATATTTTAATAGATAAAAACATATATAATGTATTTTTCCTGGGTATAATTCTTACCTGGAAAGCAATTATCTCAAGGACAGGCATCAGCTTAGGAGATACACATTAGAAAAAGAAAAAAGGTGTTTCAAAATTTATTTTTCACACAATTTAAATGGTAATTAAAAACACCTTCATCCAAATTATAGGGAACTAGGAATCCCTCAAAGCAAACTAAGTATTAAAATTTGAATAAAATTTATGCGTTTCTAAAAGTTTATTATTCAAGCAGTGAAAATAGAAGGTTAATATGACTTGAGTAGACAAATCGAATTTTGGATATAATATTCAACATCTTTAAAATGATTATAATTTTGTGCATTGTTTCATTTTGCTTTCAAAAGAAAAATGAGAAATGCAATTAATATGGTATAACTCTGCAGGATGAATATTATTATTTAATGATGTATAAAACAACTCTATTCCAACAGCTTCATGCTGGGCACAAAAATGAAAAAAAAAATTATGTTTATGTAAGCATGCATTTAGGACATTCAGTTCTTTATTTTGAACACAAAGACTCATTTAACTTTGTTACCTGTCAAGTGAGTATTTTGGGAAACATTATGCATGTCATATAATCCACAAAACTCTAGATGTCATGCAAAATAAATGTCATGCAAAATAAAGACATAAGGATGGAAATCTAAGCATATCCATTTACTGATGGACCATTTCTTTGCCCACTTCACTAATTCTACTAATGTAAAAAAATGTCATAATAAATAATGAGATAGTTGGCATCACTGATTGAGTACTTGCTCTGAATGATCAAAACACACTCAGAGTTCATTGTATCTGTAGCTAGTTAAACTGATCATGGCCTTCAAATTAAATTCTGCCTCCTGAGCCAGTCATTGAATGTTTTCACAAATCACACTATATTTCCAGTCTAACCCCTTTTTCTGCCTTTCATGATACTACCAGGTAGTGAACCCATACTTCTCTGTGTTACACACATACCAAGGCTTTCACTCATCTGAGCTTTTTTCCTTGTGTTGCTTCTTCCACTTGAAATTCTCTCCCTGTACAATTTCACATGTCTAATTTGTACTTCTCTGGAACTATTTTTCTGTGTCTCTTTTTTTGTAGTAAAAGAAACTTCTCTATTCATACAGTCCAGTCTTTTACTTTCCACTTGAACTCTAGTTATTTTTGCTCATGTTCTATCTTTTCTATTAAATTGTAAGTTTCATGAAGACATAGACTATGAATTAATTATTTGCATGTGTTTTTCATATCACCTTGGAAAGTGCCTCTTATAGGTTTCTAGCAAATGTCTTTTAAAGAATACATGGTACTCCACTGGCAAACACATGAGAGTGAGTAGCAAACTTTTGATGAATTCCTTCCTCCTTATGATTTGACTACTTTTTGTCCTTGAATGCATTTTTAGTTTGAGTTCTTTCACATCTTGATAACTTCCCTATCTTGGGAAAAAAAATTTATAAGTGAAAAAAGCAAAACTCTTTCAAACAGCCAAAAAGAGTCATTTAGATGTAATGGATAAATACGAAGGTGGAGAATAAATGCTTTATAGAGAATATAGAGTACTTTGATAAAGTAAGGTTAATAGTAACTTGCCTTCTGTAAATTTTGGGGTATATTGAAAGGATAATAAAGATAGTATTAATAAGTTTAAGATGAATTCAAAGCACTTGCTTCCTTCCCTCCCTCCTTCTCTCCCTTTTCTTTCTTTCTTTCTCTTTCTTTCCTTCCTTCCTTCCTTTCTTTCTTTTTCTTTCTTTCTTTCTTTCTTTCTTTCTTTCTTTCTTTCTTTCTCTTTCTTTCTTTCTTCCTTGCTTTCTTTTTCTTTCTTTTTTCTTTCTTTCTTCTTTTTCTCTCTCTTTCTTTCCCTCCCTCCTTCCTTCCCTCCCTCCTTTTCTTTCTTTCTTTCTTTCTTTCTTTCTTTCTTTCTTTCTTTCTTTCTTTCTTTCTTTCCCCTCCCTCCCTCCCTCCCTCCCTCCCTCCCTCCCTCCTTCCTTCCTTCCTTCCTTCCTTCCTTCCTTCCTTCCTTCCTTCCTTCCTTCCTTCCTCTGTGTTTTAGAAAAAGGCACATTCTTTCTTTAGAGAGAGCTATGCTGAACTCAAACTCCTGGGCTCAAGCAATCCTCCCACCTCAGCCTCCCAAGTAGCTGGGACTACAGGCATGTGTCACCATACACAGCTTGCTTTGTCTTTTACAGTAGCTATGTATATAATTGATCCTTTAAGTCAGAACAATACAATTTTTGTTCATGAACAGTTATTACCAGTACACAAATAAACACTTTATATAATTTATCCTGTGTTTTAGGGCTTATTTTAAATTCAGAGAGATAATGCAATATAGTGATCAAGAAGAAGACTAGTTTGCCTAGGTTCAAAGGTAGCTATAATTTTAAACAAGATAATTAACCTTTCTGATTTATGTTTCATCATATGTAAAGTGAGTCCTGACTTGAGATGTTGCGTGATTTAAATATGATAATATATGTAAAGAGTGTAGCCTTTATTATTACTACTACCTCTATATTCTTTTCCTCAATTTAGTGTAGTTATTTACAGCTGTCAATAATGACATTTATTAGACTGGGAAAGCAGCTTCCCATAGCCATTTATTATACAAGTTTCCTCTTCTACTTTCCCAGAACTTAGTGAAAAGAAACTCCTTAAAAACTCTTTATTAATCTCAGAATATTTATTACATAAGAAATGTAGCAACTTAATTGCTTTGGAGTCTGCTTACTGGAATATCTGGCATACATATTTTTTGTTTTTTATTAAATTGTAAGCTTCCTGTATCTGTCAGTATGTTTAAATGCAAGAAGTAGAAATAACTGACTGATAAATCAGAAAAAATTTTTGAAAAAGAATATTGGGAGACTCACAGGGGCACTAATAAGGCTAGAGAATAACTTCAAAGCCCCAAAGCTATGCCTTTAGGAAAAAGACCCCAAAACACAGCATACCAGCCTAAAGAGAAAATAACCCAGTGGCTGCCATCATTACCATGCACTGGATGCTACAGCTGTGTTCTGATCATACCTTGAACTCCCTGTGTTGAGAGCTGGCTTTGCAATCACTGTTGTCCTCCAAAGTCCTATGCCTCTGCTGCTCTGTGAGCAGCACACTGGATGCATATGCAGAGCCACGTAACTTATGCTGGAGCATGGGTGCTGGTCACATGCCTGTGAGTCATTCACAAACAAGGCAGGGAATTGAATGCTATGGCTTTAAACTTACAAAGGTGGGATTTAAGAGGTAAAAAATTCCTAGATTAAGGCCGAGGCAGGTGGATCACAAGGTCAAGAGATCAATACCATCCTGGTCAACATGGTGAAACCCCGTCTCTACTAAAAATATAAAAAATTAGCTGGGCGTGGTGGTGTGCGCCTATAATCCCAGCTACTCAGGAGGCTGAGGCAGGAGAATTGCCTGAACTCAGGAGGCTGAGGTGGTTGTGGTGAGCCAAGATTGTGCCATTGCACTCCAGCCTGGGTAACAAGAACGAAACTCCATCTCAAAAAAAAAAAAAAATCCTAGATTATTAGAACTGTGTTGAAAGGAGTTGAGCAGATAGAAAACAATAAATATCCTGTTTACTCTCCATCTTTCTGTGTGATTAACAGTTAATGGTTTTATAATCAGTGATGCTAAGTTCTAGAAGCAGTTGCAAAATTTTAGGTGAATAAAATAGTTGCATCACACACAAAATCTTGAGTGTGTTTGAATTGCTTGAGTATTGTTTGAACTGCATAATAGTTAACATTTGTGTCCATTTGTGATCCATGGGGTACTAGATTAAACATGATTTCTAGGTGTGCCTGTAAAAATGTATCTGTACATGATTGGTATTTGAATTGGTGGACTCAGTATAGATTGCCTGCCCCAGTGTGATTGGGCATTATCCAGTCTGGTGAGGACCTGAATAGAACCAAAGGTGGAGAAAGTAGGAATTCACTCCTTGTTGCCTTGTTTACTGCTAGAGCTGAGACATCTCATCTCATCTCCTGACCTTTGATTGGGGATTTAAATTATTGGCTTCTCCAGATCTCAAGTCTGCTGAGCTATACTGCTGGCATTCCTGAGTCTCTAGCTTGTAGATGGTTGATCATGGAACTTAGCGTCCATATATACTTACTAAAATATGTATCTCCTATTGATTCTGTTTCTCTGGAGAACCCTGACTAGTACAAACTGATAGTAGTGTCAGCATTTGAATGCTATGAAACTGCGCTTTGTTATATAACATGTAGAGTATTTTACATGTATGAACAATACATTCAAAGTTCAGTTTTTTTGTTTTGATTGCCTCAACTGAAGCCATTTAGGAAAATCTTTCAATGGTTAAGTTAACTTTTGTGGAATTTTAAGTTTCTTTACTTTCGAGATCCATAGTTCAAAAGCTACAAGAAGGGAGTCAGTGACAAGTCTCTTTTCCATTCCTGTCTACCAGCAGCTGAGTACTATTCCCTTCAGGCAGCCTATGCTAGCAGTTTCTTGTGAATCCTTCCAAAGAATATATAGGCAAATACTATGTTCTAGCCACACTGTAGTATTCTATTATATTGTTCTATACTGCTTTGCTTTTGTCACATGCCAATATAGGTTGTATGCTATTCCGTGTCAGTAAAAACCCTGCTCCTCATTATCTTATAGAGTGCACAGTATTCCATTGTATGGATGCACCAACACTTTTAAAAGCAATTTTCTAATGTTGGACATTTAGGTCTTTCAAATTTTACTGTTAGTAAAAATGTTAAAAATAATAAATGTAAGTATTGAAAAGACTCATAAATAGGTCTTTGGTATGCATATGAGTTACCTATTGGTTAAATGCTTGGAAGCTAAATTACCAATCAAAACATGTTTGATTTGATAACTATTGCTAAATTGCCTTCCATTGAGGTTATACCGATTTACACTGTCACTACTCATGTATGAGAGTATCCTTCTACTCATATCTTTGCCAACACAGCATGTATTCAGACTTTCTGAGCTTTGCTAGCCAAATAGGCTGTGTGTGTGTGTGTGTGTGTGTGTGTGTGTGTGTGTGTGTGTGTTGTGTGCATGTACTTTTTCAGTCTGGTGATAGTCTTTTGATTTCACTTTTACAGTTGTTTGACAGTTGTCTTCTTAAGTTAAAAAAAAGCATTTTTTTAAAAAAAGATTTTTTATTTTACTTTTATGTAGCCAGATTTGTCAATCTGTCAAATTATGTCTTCTGACTTTTATGTTTTATAATTAGATTTATTTTTTTCCTAGGCATATACAAGGAAACTCAAGAACTACTAGATAAACCAAATAAATCCAAATATGGTATGCATGGGAGGCCATCTCTTACTAATGCATCTCTTCCTTCTCTTTAGAAGTCTTCAATAGCTTTACATTTCTTCTTGGACTGTAATAGAAATTCAGATTTATGCCATAGTCTACATCATTGTTCATGATGATTTCTCCAGCCTCACTGGCACACCTTGCAGACATGCCCCAGTTATCTATCATATAACATTTTACTAATCTATAAAATTTATTTTAGTGTCTCAAATTTCCACACTCTCTCTTGCTCTAGTCCTTGTACAATGTAAATTCCCTTGTTTGAAATATTTGGCTTGCTTTAATTCTCTTTATTCAATAATTCCTGCTTATTCTTCTTGTCATTTCCTCTGGGAAGTTCTAAAATTTCACTCCTAAGTCAAACTTATGTGCCTTTCCTATGGCTTCCAATGGCATCTAATTCAATTCTGAGAGAAAATGATGAGGTTAGTATATTCCCTGAGAGAAGAGATTACTGGTAATCTTGTTCAATATTTTGTAGTAACTTAATTTCATATTTAATTTCATTTTTGAGATATAGTTTATATAGTGTAACATTCACCTTTTTAAAGTATTTTGATTCATTGACTTTTGGTACATGCACAGGGTCATGCAACTGTCACCACAATAAATTTTACCACATTTTTATAACCTCAAAAGGAAATTCTGTACCCTTAGCAGGCACCCACTAATTTTCTTCCACTACCTCTGCCAACTAATTAACTTTCTATCCCTGTAGATTTGCCTAGTCTGGACATTTCATATAAATGGAATTATATATGTGGTCTTTTGTGATTTCCTTCTTTCATTTAGGATAATGTTTCAAGATTCATCCGTGTTTGTCATTGCTTTTATGATTGTGTAATATTCCATTGTATGAACATATCATATTTTGTTTATACATTTTTCAGCTATGGAACTGTGAGTTGTTACTACTCTGGCTATTATGAATAATGCTGCTATGAACATTTGGTACTAGTTTTTGTAGCATGAACATACTTTTTTTTTACTACTTATGAGTATATAGCTAGAAGTGGAATTGCCGAGTGTATTAGTCTGTTCTCATGCTATTGATAAAGACATACCCAAGGCTTGGCAATTTAAAAAATAAAGAGGTTTATTAGACTTAAATTCCATATAGCTAGGGAGGCCTCACAATCACAGTGGAAGGCAAGAAGGAACAGGTCACATCTTATGTGGATGACAGCAGGCAAAGAGAAAGCCTGCATAGAGAAACTCCCATTTTTAAAACTGTCCTATCATGTGAGATGGATTCATTACCCTGAGAACAGCACTGGAAAGACCCACCCCCATGATTCAATCATCTCCCACCAGGTCTCTTCCACAACACTTGGGAATTACGGGAGCTGCAAAATGAGATTTGGTTGGAGACACAGAGCCAAACCATATCAGATGGTAACTCTGTGTAATCTTTTAAGAACTGCTTAAGCATTTTGCCACCATGCACTGCCACACATTTCCACCATGAATGTACAAATCAGTTTCTCTACATCCTCACCAAAACTTGTTATTATTTGTCTTTTTAAAAATTATAGCCATCCTACTGGGTGTAATGTTGTTTTTTTGATTATTTGAATTTATCTGATGGCTAATCATGCACATTTTACATATGCTCACAATATCTTTGTATCTTTTTTAGAAAAATGTTTTTGCTCATTTAAAAATTAGGTTACTTGTCTTTTTATTTTTGAGTTTTAAGAGTTCTTTGTGTGGTCTAGATATGAGTCTTTAATTAGATAATAATTTGCAAGTATTTCTCCAATTTTATGGGTTGCCTTTCCACATTTTTCCTGTTATCTTTTGAAGCACAGATGTTTTTAATTTTGATGAAGTCCAAGTATATATTATTTTTTGGTAGCTTGTGATTTAAGTTTCATAACTAAAAATCCAAGGTCATAAAGATTTACACCTATTTTTTTTTCTAAGAGTTTTGTAGTTGTAACTCTTATAATTAGGTCCTTCACCAATTTAAAGGTGGCATATATAATGGACTAAATGTTTATGTCATTCCAAAATTCATATGTTGAAGTTCTAACCCCCAACATGATGGAAGTGGGGTCTTTGGGAGGTAGTTAGGTCATGGAGGCAGAACCCCTATGAATGGGAGTAGTACCCTTATAAAAAGAGATCCTGAGGAAATCCTTCCCTTTTGCTTTGTAAAGGCACACAAGATGTTTGCAGTCTACAACCTAGGAGATGGCTCTCACCAGAACCTGACCTTGCTGACCCTCTGATCTTAGATGTTCCAGCCTCAAAAACTATGAGGAATAAATTTCTGTTATTTATAAGCCACCCAGTGCATGGTATTTTTTACAGCAAGCCAGAAGGGACTAAGACAGTAAAGGTCCAACTTATTCTTATCCAGTTGTCCCCGCACAATTTGTTGAAAAGACTATTCTTTCTGCATTGATTTGTTTGGGCAGCCACATGGAAAATCAATTGACTGTAAATGTATGAGTGTATTTCTGGACTCTTAATTCTATTGCATCTATCTATCTGTCTGTCTGTGCCAATACCACAGTCTTGATTCCTGTAGCTGTGTAGTAAGTTTTGAAACCTGAAAATGTACATCCTTCAATTTTGTTCTTTCTCCAGATTGTTTTGATTCTTCTGGGTCCCTTGTACTTCAAATGAATTTTAGAATCAGCTTGTCAATTTCTGCAAAAAAGCCTTTTGGAATTTTGATAGGGATTGCATAGAATAATTAATCTTTATCAAGTTGAAGAAGATCTCTTATCTCTTCCCCTCCCCTTTTTTTTTTTAGATGGAGTCTTGCTCTGTTGCATAGGCTGGAGTGCAGTGGTGTGATCTCAGCTCACTGCAACCTCCGCCTCCTAGGTTCAAATGATTCTCTTGCCTTAGCCTCCTGAGTAGCTGGGACTACAGGCATGTGCCACTATGCTCAGCTAATTTTTGTATTTTTAGTAGAGATGGCGTTTCACAATATTGGTCAGGCTGGTCTTGAAGTCCTGACCTCTTGATCCACCTGCCTCTGCCTCTATAAGTGCTGGGATTTACAGGTGTGATCCACTGTGCACAGCCTCTTTTATCTCTTTTTAGTCAAAGTTTGTATCATAACATAATGTTAGATTTTTTTCAAATGCTTTTTCTGAGTCTATTGAAATTATGTGGATTTTGTCCTTTATTCTATTAATATGATATATTACATTAATTTATTTATGGATATTAAATCCACCAGAGTTCCTGGGATAAATCTTACTCATGATGTATAGTCTTTTTTATATGTTGCTACATTTGATTTGCTAAAATTTTTTGAGAATTTTTACATCTACGTTCATAAGGGATATTGTCCTATAGTTTTGGAATCAGGTAATATTAGTTCCAGGGAAGGCATTTGAAAGTGTTCTCTTCAATGTTTTGGAAGTTCTTAAATAATTGGTACTATTTTTTTTAATATTTGGTAGAATTTGCTAATAAAGTTATTTGGAACTGGGATTTTCTTTTTGAGTAGGCTTTTGATCTCTTAATTCAATCTCTTATTATTAGTCTGTTCAGATTTCTATTTGTTCTTGATTCAATTTTGGTAGTTTGTATCTTTCTAGGAATTTGTTCATTACATCTAATTTACTGGCATGTATTTATTCACAAGAAGTAAGTGGTAGTACACATGTTATAGATTTGCAGTTTTCACTGACTTTCCGTAGATTTTCTTGAATGTATGCCTCTTCATTTTTCTCTTTGCCTTTAGGAAAATTTGCAGACTTACATATTTTTTCTAACACCACCATTCTGGAAATAGAATTCTCCTTTGTGATTTTATCTGCCCCCAGGGCCTGGAACGGAGCTTGCCTAAAGTAGATATCTGACAAGTATGTATTGGATTCTCCGTAGAAGTTAATTTCTAGAAATGTCTTCAAGGAGATAACAAAGATCCCAACTCAGGGATCACCTTGCTTTTGTCTTTTATTGTAAGGTGTGCAAGGCTGGTTACCACTGAAGAAACTCAATTAATCCGTACGATATTGCCCACCGGAGAGTTGGTCTAATTCTGTTATCTGGTCTCTTACTCTGATGAACCAGCAGATCATATGAGTGCTGTGATCCCTCCTTTTAAAAAGCAGGCTGAGAAATCTCTTTCCTCTTTTTCTCCTAGGCTCATGTCTTAATCTTGGCCTTTTAATTCTTATGTCTTAACATTCTTGTGAAAGAACAGCAGGAATCAAATGAGTCCAAGGAATCTGCCCATGGAGATTTTTCCTTGCAAACTGCAGTAGGGTCAAATTATGGTACTGACTTCTTAACGAATTTCCCAACTGGGATTTAAGGTAGCAATCCCATTCTTTATTTTGTGGACTTGAAACTATTGAAAAATAGACCTACGGAATAAAATATCAACTGTATCTTTAACCACAATTGGCCCAGACCCACAGGCCACACAGCAGATCAATGAATTCAAAATGCCTGGGTTCTAGACTCAATTATTAGTGGTGTTTAGGTTCTTCAGGTGATTCCAATGTTCAACCAATGCTGAAAAAGCATGCAGTCGAGGTACTAACGGTATCAGTATCACCTGAGACTGTTAGGCGTGCGGAATCTTGGGTCCCATCTCAGAATCACAATGTGCAGTTTAATACTTTTCTCATGTTAAAATTTTAGAAGCGATGTTTTTAAAGAACTGCTTTTTACACTTTAGTGAGCATAAAGATCCCTTAGAGGTACTTGTTAGACATGGGTCCCTAGTCTCTGACTCCATGGTTAGGTTTACTGAGTCTCACTGTGGGATGAAGCAGAACAATTTGCATTTCTAACAAGTTCACAGGTGATGCTGATGCTGCTGATATGCAGACTATGCTTTGAAAATTGGTGTTGTAGACTCAGGTGTGCTTCCCAATGAAGAACGAGAACAAGAGAAGAACTCTCACTTGGCTCAGAAGGCGAGAGGAGAGCCCAGGCTATGTGTGGGCAGCGACTCTTCCTCCAGCTGTGCAATTCAGTAACTCTTCTTTTGAGGGTGACTGAGTGGAGTGGAAAAGTTTGAAGATCTCTTCCTGATACTTCTGAAAAGGAAGAAGCATCTCTTCATTTGACAAGGTAAAAACTCCCAAATGGAAACAAAATTAGTACCTCCTTGCTTACCCTGGTCTCCCAGGACTAGGGAGACTTATCTTAGGCCTCTCTTATTATACCACATATATGAGAAAAAATCTAGAGGAAAAGACTCACAAGTGTTGAATTTCAAGTACCCATGCTTTTTCTTGGCTCTGGTTTTCTCTTCCATTAAAAACTAGAGTTGAGGTAGTGTAGTCACTTTAGTCCTGTGAATTTCCTAATATCAGAACTTTCTCTCCTCAGAAGTGGTATAAACTGTGTGTGTGTATGCATTTTGTGTGAGAAAACAGGAGAAATTTTGGCTTCCCATAAATCTTATGGTGTATAGTCAGCATGGATTCAGAGACTCTAAGAAGAAAAAAATGTTACTGGTGATATTGAATATAGTGCACAGGAATTTTAGCTTGTGTAGTCATCCTGTAGATTCTGCCAGTTTAAAGGCAGTAGGAAAATTAAGACGTCTTCTTTCAGTTTGAGTTTTTTACTCCGCCATCTCCAAATATGATGAGGCTCATTATGTTTTACTATTAACGTTAATGGAATTTAATTTTCAGTGAAACAGAATAGGCCTCGGACTTTGCAAGCTGAACATGATTATGAAATCAATGTTTAGAAATCATAAAGTACCTATTAATACTTGTCATAGAGGCATTTGATGAAGTTTTAAAAATTCTCCAAAGATACTTTTCGTGCTTTATTATTTCAAATCAATGATCCTTAGATCTCAAAGGCATGGGAAAATAAACTCAAATATACTTTTTTTATTAAATAAATGTAGAAAGTGGTGTCTTTTTCCTTTTATGAGTTCCACATCTTAAATGTTATCTTCAGTACAAACTCACTTGCTGTTTTCCAACTCAAACTTTATTCCACAGTTTACTTGTGGATTATAATTAGAATTTGGCTATTAGTTGACTGAAATAAATGTATTAGCTCTGGCACAGAAAATTCAACATACTCTCTAGCAGTTTAACTTAAGGGGGCAGAACCTTGAGATAGCTAATGAGTAAGAGAAACAGCAATTAGGGAAGCTTTGCAAAGCAAGTGGAAGAATTTAAAATGTTAGGTAATAGAGACAAGAGAGAGGGCCAAAAGGCAGAGAATGCTGTGCCAAATACTCGTTGATAACCAACGTTAGAAACTCTAGGATGGTAATAAGGGAAATCAGAGTATTTTTTTTAAAGTAGGTTGAAGGGGGATAGAAATAGAATCTGGTGCATACAAGGGAGGGGGGCAGGGTGCTGAGATACATATGAGGTTCTTAACAGGCCATGTCTCAATATAATATGTTACAACCTTATCAAGAAGAAAAACCAAGGCAGAAGGTGGTGAATAAGGTCATTTTCTTGTGTTTGGAATATGCAAACATATCCTTAGAATGTGGTGCAAGATTAAAAGCTGTGTTGGCAAACATAACTATGCCTTTAAATATTTTAAGAGCTGTCAAAGGCAAAAGGATTGGATTTATTCAGTGTGGAGCTAGTGCCAAAGGGTATGGGCATGGTAGATTCCTTCAGAATAAAGAAGAAACTCCTAACCGAATGTACTAAGGGTAAGGTCTTTGAGGCAGGCAGACTGAGGGGAATTCCAACTTTAGTTATTACCTGCCTCGCCACCATGGTTAATTTAATGTGTTTGATTTGCAGTTTCTGGATATAGAAAATGGAATAATAATTACCTTAGAGCTGCTATGCATTTTGAATTGCATGTGTGAAGAGTTTGGCACAGAATTTCTAGAAAATAACAGAATTTCTCTTGATTACTTCAAATGAAGTACTCTGAAAACAGATCGAATTTGAATGCATTGCTTTTCCCAATTCTTTTCCATCTTTATCCTTCAGGTCTTATATTAGACATTAGACTAGATTGGGTCCCCTATCTTAGTATAGCCTGAACTTCCCTAATGCATCATTTTAAACAAAAATTGATTACTTACAATCATATGTTGATAGTTTGTAGGCTACACAAAGAGAAATGGTTCATCCTAGCAACTAGGGTCTTCCTCAAGAACTAGCGCAGTGCCTGGCCCTTAGTAAGTTCTGAAGATTTAAGATGAATGAATAAATGAATGCTGCATTCCTACTTATCTCCAAACTGGCTCCCTCACCATTTCTCCATTGCCTTTAAGACTTAACCGTTCTTCTAGTCTTCTAATGTTGTAACCCTATGTCTCTATTATAGGAAAACCTCATTTTATTGCATTTTGCAAGTACTGTATTTTTTAAAAACAAGTTGAAGGTTTGTGGTAACTCTGTATTGAGCAAGTCTGTTGGTGCTATTTTTCAACAACATGTATGCACTTTGTATTTCTATGTCACATTTTGGAAGTTCTTGCAGTATGTCAAACTTTTTTATTATATCTGTTATGGTGATTTGAGATCTTTAATGTTACTATTCTAATTTTTCTACGGTGCCACAAATCACACTCATATAAACAATGTATTCCTAACCCCAATTTAGTGTATTAAATGCTTTTAACATTTATGTAGTAATACATATCTTGGGTTTATGCTTTTCTGTTATTTTGATGCCACTATTGCACCCTAGGCTGATCTTCTTTTATATTGGGAAGACTGGACTAGTCGTCACCTTTTCATTTGCCTCTAGCATCAGTTCATTTATCACACCTATCTATGGTATCTAATTGCTAATAAAAGTTCCCTCAAGTACAAATTTTATTATGGATTTGTCATGGATTTTATAATGCTACAATAAAAATTTCTGACTTTCTGTAGTCTTTTATAATGAACAAATCTCTTTATTGGATAGTACTATCAAAAGTGTTACTTTTCATTAAAGAGGAAAATGTTTTAGGTTTGTTAAGTAGAAACAGAATGAATTTATTTAATAAATCCAATGAAGTCATTTGGGAAAATAGGAAAAGGAGGTCTAAAAACTTCAGAGGGTTAGGCAAGTGAAGTGAGAACAGCGATAGTGATGGATGGTGTTCGGTGAAGGTGGTGTTGATGTCACTCCCAGTCATTTGGTTAGGGGTCTTCTCTTCATGGTAATGATATGAGAAAAGCCACATGAGAATTAAGTAAACAGTAATTTGGGGCAGAGCAATATGTTGTCTAATTATCACTCCAAGGGAGTTTTGGGGGAGTGTTGGGGAATTTTTGTATCATAAAGCCTGAGATCACGGGTGTGAACATTGACAGGACTCAGCCTGTGAACCTGAGGGCTGGGTGGGTACTGCAGACAATCTCTCCTGCTGATGTGATCTTAGCATAAATGAACTTGAAAGGAGTTTATTACTTTTGCCTCACATATGCTAAAGGATGCATTTCTGCAGTTTAGGAAACCCTTGTGTATAATAAAGTATCTCCGACTGTTGTCCTTGTACTTTAAATATTTGCCCATGCCTCTGTACCTTCACCCATTCTTCCTCTGCCCCAGACACTTGACTTCCTTTTCCTAGTGTGTAAACCTTATTTCTCATGACTCATTCAGAAAGCAGACACCTCTAGGAAATATTTTTTGATTATCTTCTCCTGGCATTTTATGCTTCTCCTGGCGTTTCATGCCATTTTGCCTCATGTGATCTGTGCGTGTGAGTTTGTCTTTTGGATACTTGCTTTATGAACTTAATGCCTTGGAATCTTAACTTGACTTAACCTCCCCAAGGGTAGGGACTTTATCTCTTATGGTATCAAACACGGTGGTATGTTTCTTCTGTAAATGCTGGCTTGTTTGGGCTATACTTGTACAAAAAGCTACTTTCACCTTCACAGAGCATGTGACTTGAGTTAATAGATTATATCTGACATTTGGACAATGTGTCCTGGAATAATTGACTGTTTTGCTGGAAGGAATCCTGTATACTTTAAGCCAGGATCTTTCTGATCCAGGTGAAGAAAGTCAGAACAAGAGAATTGACATGGCTACTCAAGGTCATTTGGAATACAAACTTGACAAGGGCATCCAGACAACTAGTCTGGGGCTCTTTTTGCTATAAAGTGCTCTTTCACTGATGAGGTTCAGGTGCAGCTACATTGACTGGCATTAAGTTTCTTGAGTTGAATATGAACATGTTCCATAGCAAATGTTGCATGATGAAAGAGGAGACAGAATGCTACCGATATAGGCTGAAATTAAACTAAAAGGAATATGACATGGCTATTTAAAAATGCTTAATTTCACAAAACCCAGTGTATCAAAGTAATTATGGAGCCATAAAAGGTGAACTGAAGCCTTAGATGGACTCTAGGAAGAGATAAGACTAGACTTGTTAAAGCAACCACTGTTCTTTCTGCAAAATATTTTCTGGTTTTGTTTCCTCTTGTCTAGTTTTTATTAAATTGGCTGGGTTGCAAGCAAAGCCATGGTAATATCATGTGGATGAAATTTATTCATGAGTACATCTTTCTTTACATGAGGAAAAATATCCATTTCAAATAACACAAATGTTGCCCTAAAAATTTTAAATTTTGTATTGATGTGTGTCAATTACTTTTATGGATTTCTGAGAAACTGGGATCTTATTTATATTGACATTTATTTGTGAATTTACACTTTAATAATCTAGCATGTTTCTCTTTTAAATTCTACAAAAAAAGTGAAGGAAAAATTAAATTTTGCTGCCAGCATTGAATATTTTTTTTATACTCTTGATATAAGAATTAAAAAATCCTTCAAAGTTAGATGTGATTCCAAATGGAGGTCAGCTTACAATGCAAATACTGCATTTTATTTGTAGGCAGCAGGTTTGAGAAATGGTGCAAGATTTTTTTTTTATCAAGAGTTAACTGTTGTACAAAAAATAAATCAATGCTTTTAAAGAAAATTCTAAAACTGTTTAATTTTTTATTTTTAGAGACTAAAGCATTAATATGTACTATAAGAAATATAAATTTCAATTTATAGAACAGCTATTTAATGAATTGAAGAGAAAGGGAGAAAGAAAAATAATTTCTTTCCATTTGGAAGAGTAGCAAAAAAGCAATAGAAGCTGAGAGAAACAAAGCACAGACAAACTGAAATGGAGAAACAGAGAAGTTCGAACAGAGACACAGATTGAGATGGATCTTCAGTAATAAAATTCCACCTACTTAGTTAAAATTTAAAAAATAACTTTAAATAAATTTTAATTTTTGTTGGTTGAGAGGGTGTGGAAAATGTGGTCATTAATGTTGATATAAATGGTTACAGATTCCAAGATTGGATATGACAATGGCTGGCCTGTGAACTGAGGCCTGTCTTTCCTGGGTAAGTGGCAGAACTCAGGGGTGAGAGTAGGAGGCTGGGCTCCAGTCTGACTTTGTGCTTTTGGTCAAGTCACTAGCCTCAGTTTTGATGAATTTTAATGTTTTACCATCTCTTTTATAGCTGTGGAAATGCATATGTATTAACATAGACATAAAAGTTTATAACTCTTAAGAAGAAAGCCAAATTAAAACAGGCTGTAAGTAGTTGATACAATTTGGATGTGTATCCTTGCCCAAATCATGCATTGAATTGTAATCCTCTAGGTTGGAGGTGGGGCCTAGTGGTAGATGATTGGATCATGTGAATGAGTTTCTCACGAATGGCTTAGCACCATCCCCTAGGTGGTGTTCTCATGATAGTGAGTTCTCATGAGATCTGGTTGTTTATAAGTTTGGCATTTCTTACCTCCTTCTCTCTTACTCTCTCTCTCTTTCTCACTTTCTCACTTGCTTGCTCTCTTTCATTCATGCTTTTGGAAATGACAGTAGCTATTGCTATTGCAATAGCCTCCAATCTCCTAGGATTGAAAAGGGACACTAGAGACCTGGACAGGAAAATCAGATATGTCCAGGACTCTCTTTCTTGGCAGAAGAGAGGTGAAGAGGAAGGCAGAAGACCTCTGTATCACTTTCATTTTCCAAATCTCATACATTCTCTCTTGCTCTTGCTCTGACCATGTGATATACCAGACTCTTTGCCCTCTGCCATGACTGTAAGTGTCCTGATGCTTCACCAGAAGCTGAGCAGATGCCAGCATCATGGTTACTGAACATCCTGAAGAACCATTAAATCTCTTTTCTAGATAAATTACCCAGTCTCAGGTATTTCCTTATAGCAGTGTAAGAACTACCTCATACAGTAGAAATACTTTAGGATTTTGTAAATTGAATACTTACTCTGGCTTTTTTACTGTATAAATTCTTATTTCCTTTCTTCTTTCTTGAAACAATCAAGAAAAGTTTTTCTTGCATAATCACCCCTTCTCCTAACATATATTAATGGAAGGGACATATTAAATATTTATAATGTATATATTTATAAATATGTAGACTTATATGTGTATATATAGACATATAAATCTACAGTAATAAATAGATACTAATATAAAGCCTCCTTATGAAAGCAAGCTTGCCACCAGCTGCTCTGAAATGACTTTGCTTTTTGCTTGAGAGGACAGGCAGAGTGCATCAATGAGTCCAGTGAGAAAATGAAGCACAACTTTAAACAGGAAAGGACTTAATATGAGGTATTACATTGTTAGCAAAAAGTAGACACTAGATTTCCAGAATGACTTCCACACAGAACAAGATAGAACTAATTCCTTAGGAGAGGTACCATCTCCAAGACTTCCACTAGTACTCTGATTTCAAGACATAGCTGTGATCCAGGGATAGGAACCCAGAAATGACAGTAGTTAGTACTATTGCAATAACCTCCAATCTCCTAGGATGGAAAAGGGACACTAGAGACCTGGACAGGAGAATCATATGTGTCCAGGACTCTGTTTCTTGGCAGAAGAGAGGTGAAGAGGAAGGCAGAAGTCCTCTGTTATCACTTTCACTTTCCAAATCTCATACATTCTACTTTACACTAAGAACATAGCTCTAAGATAAGGTGCAAAGAGTAGTTTCCACGTGTCCAGCCAGAAGGGGGAGGGGATGAAATGGAAACAGATAATACCAATTCACATTATCTGCCACATAGAACTTTTATTAAATAGCCAAGTGTAGGAGGGCTGATCAGAACTCATTTTGATCCTCCAGTCTCCCCAGAAATACTCTGATGTATGTGCAGAAGCTAGGCTGGAGTTGGTTGCTTCATTTTTGATGTCTTGAATCAAAGGTTCATAATTTTTTAAAAGGAAGAATAAAATATATTACTATATATAAACCTTATTTTTTTTAAAGATGAAGTCTCGCTCTGTCACCAGTCTGCAATGTAGAGTGACACAATCTCGGTTCACTGCAACCTCCAACTCCAGGGTTTAAGCCATTCTTCTGCCTACCTTCCCAAGTAGCTGGGACTACAGGCGCATGCCACCACTCCCAGCTAATTTTTCTATTTTTAGTAGAACGAGGTTTCACCATGTTGGCCAGGATGGTCTTGATCTCTTGACCTTGTGATCCACCTGCCTTGGACTCCCAAAGTGCTGGGATTGCAGGTGAGAGCCACCGCACCCAGTCCATAAACCTTAATTTTTAAACACGTCTGTATCTCTTACCAAAATAGTTTCTAATCAAAATACTGACTTTTTAAAAAACAAAAATGATAAGAGGATTAGATATCAATTAAATTTATTCTGGTAAGTCTGGGCCATTTAGTGAATAAAATAAATTTAGATTTGAAAAGTTTTTTGGTAGTGAAAGTAGAAAAGAATTCACATGCTAACATAATTTCTCTCCTCTCACTACCACCCTAGAGTAAAAGTATCATGTGGAAAGACTCACATATAGAATACTTTTCAAACCATGTAATGCAAATAAAATGTAATATTTAATCTCTCCAGCAACTTCATAGTTTATCTGAAAATGAACCGTTTGATCTGAAAATGAACCGGTGATGCTGGTAGATCCTGCCATGGGAACCACTGCCTAGAATAATTGGTATTAACCTTGCAACAAGGGGGCTCTAATATGCTCTAGATAAAGACCAATAATAGTGAGAGATGACAACATCGTGGGTGACATGGAATAAAAACAGCTTTGTTCTGGAGTTCCAGGAGGACCATTAATTAGAGCCACTTGTAAGAAAATTTCTTTTAACTAGTTTTTGATGAGTGATATTGTATTTCTGGTGACACTCTAACAGTTTTTTTTCTTAAAGCATAAAAGTGTTACAAGTTTGGGTATACTAAAATGATAGTTCCTTGGCATTTAGGTGTATTTTAATCTTCACTTTTTGTTTTACTCTCAAATATAAATCTCTGATAATTAATGATTACCTAACTCAATAAACTGCTTTATGAAATAGAGCATTAAAAGAAAATTCTGTTATAAATCTTTAGGCTATATTTCTAATCTTCCACAAATACATCTAGTTAATATTTATAAGTTTATTTCATGACGTCATGTCCAATTCTGTTTCTTACAAAAACATGTTTTGGCCAATGCTTGATTATCTCTCTGCATCCATCTACTATAATGGAGATAAATGGGTGATCACTCGAGCAGTCAGTGATGCTCTTGAAGCATTTGCCCTGTTAGACGAATTCCAGTATCCCATTCGTGGGTGGAATGAATGTTCTGGCATAGCAGTTATCCAAGTTGTAATTTTGTTTTCTTATAATATTGCAGTTTTGTTTGAAATAAGCCATAACACAGTTTCCTCAATTTGATATGAGCTATTTTTAGCAGTGCCAAAGCTCTGATTGCAATTTTTTTTCATTTCATTGCTTAGCATAAGATGGGCATCCATGTTTAATCATATCCATAGATTACTTCAGTGAATAAAATGTGTTACATTATCTTTAAATAAATGAATGTCAATATGTTCCAACATAACAGAAGTAAATGCATTTAGATAATAGTCATTATTGTAAGTCATGGTTTCTAGAAGAAAATGCACTTGCATTTTTTAATGAAGTACAATATTATAGTCTATTTTAAAATGACAGTTTTCTTTTTCACATACAGACTGTAATATCACTGGCAGACCCTACAAATAAGTAAAATGCAAAATATAAACCTGAAAGTAACAGGATTTTGTAGTCTTTTGAAACGGAGATGGCTTAGATAAGTTAATATGAAGTTGCTTTTATCTGTGACAGACGCTTAGAACTTATATCCACTCTCCAGCTAAAGAAGATAATAAGAACTAAACCACTATTCTGCATTTTTTTTTTTTGCAGGATGTTTTCAGATTTTATATGGAGGCTTATTGTAGTCAGCAAATCAACCTAAAAAATGCACCAGAAAAGTCCCTTTTCTAAATACAATAAAAACACCGTGGAATGGATGGGGGACTTCAAACACTCATTTTATTTAATCTGAATTTTTATCAAATAAGTGGGATGTCATTTGGGCTACCATGTCACACAGGGGGTGACATTCAAATTATATTCTATAAGACTAATACCCCCTAGAGTTGTGCTGTGCTCACCTGTATGGCCATCCGTGGATCTCGGCAACTTTTGAGAGATGTGCAAGGGCTGGGAAGCACACTTAGGTAAGATGATTTAGAAGGTGTCCCAATGCTTATTGATTGGTAAATAAATGTGTACTTTTTTTTCATAATCTTTTGAAATTCAGGCCTCTCCATATAACAGAGTACTGATCTTTAATTATGAGATCTGAATTTTAACCTGAGGTTTACTACTAGCTGTGTACTTCAGATAGACTGTTTCATATTCCTGGGCCTCACTCATCTCCTCTCTAAAATGTGGGATTTTGACTCCTTTATGTATTTGCAAATCTATTTTTACCAGTGGAAACCCTGGCACTCAGCAGAACTCAGCTGGATAACAATTAGAATGCCTAATTAAGTTCCCCTTGAGAAAGTTCTAAAAACCAGGGTTGAAAATTCTTCAACCCTGCTTTTCCGTGAAAAATATGGATAAGATTCCATTATTGAATTGCCCAAGTGAATTTTTTCTTCATAGTGAGATTACATGAAGCACTACAACCTCATAGTTATTTTGTGCATATTTTCAGAATGTATCGAAGTCATATTCCATTCTGAAGATCTAGTGTTACTGCTTCAAGGAGACTCTGAAGTCACAGGCCTATTTTCCTTTTGTGTGTGGTCCCATGCCTTTAAATAAAATTTCAATAGGTTTTTGGAAACAGGCGGTTTTTGGTTACATGGATAAGTTCTTTAGTTATGATTTCTCAGATTTGGGTGCACCCACCACCTGACCAGTGTACACTGTATGCAATATGTAGTCTTTTATCCCTCACCTCCCTCCCTGCCTTGCCCCTGGGTCCTCAAAGTCCATTATATAATTCTTATGACTTTGCATCCTCATAGCTTAGCTCTCACTTAAAAGTGAGAACATATGATACTTGATTTTCCATTCCTGAATTACTTCTCTTAGAATAATGGTCTCCAGCCCCACTTGAGGTGCTGCAAATGTCATTAGTTGTCCCATTTTATGGCTGAATAGTATTCCATGGTGTATATATGTCATATTTTCTTAATGGGGATTTAGATTGGTTCCATATTTTTGCGCTTGTGAATTGTACTGCTTTAAACATGTGTGCATGTATCTTTTTTATATAATGACTTCATTTCCTTTGGGTAGATTCTCAGGAATGGAATTGCTGGATCAAATGGTAGATATACTTTTAATTTTTTAAACAATCTCCATGTTTTCCATAGTGTTTGTACTATTTACGTTCCCATCAGCAGTGTAAAAGTGTTCCCTTTTTACCACATCCACACCAACATCTACTCTTTTTTGACTTTTTTAGTTATGGCCATTCTTGAAGGAATAAGATGGTATCTCATTGTGATTTTAGTTTGCGTTTCCCTGATGATTAGTGACATTGAGCATTTTTTCATGTTTGTTGGATGTTTGTATATTTTCTTTTGAGAACTGTCTGTTCGTATCCTTTGCCCATTTTTTGATGGGATTATTTGTTTTCTTGCTGATTTCAGTTCCTAGTAAATTCTGCATATTAGTCTTTGTTGGATGCATGGTTTTTGAATATTTTCTCCCACTCTGTGAGTTGTCTATTTACTCTGCTGATTACTTCTTTTGCTGTGCAGAAGCTATTAGTTTAATTAGGTCCCATTCATCTATTTTTGGTTTTGTGGCATTTGCTTTTGAGGGCTAGGTCATGAATTCTTTGCTTGTCAATGCCTAGAAGAGTTTTTCTGATGTTATATTTTTATGGACTGAGGTCTTAGATTTAAGTATTTGATCCACCTCGAGTTGATTTTTGTGAGGTAAGAGCTGAGGATCCAGTTTCATTCTTCTACCTGTGGCTTTCCTATTATAACAGCACCATTTTTTGAATAGTGTGTCTTTCCCCCACTTCATGATTTTGTTCACTTTGTCAAAGATGAATTGACAAAATGGAAAAAAAGGTTATTTATTTATTTGGGTTCTCTATTGTCTTCCTTTGGTCTATTTGCCTATTTTCATACCAGTACCACACTGTTTTGGTAACTATAGCCTTGTAGTAGATTTGGAAGTTGGATATTGAGATACCTCAATTTGTTATTTTTGCTTAGTTTGGCTTTGGGTAAGTGGGGTATTTTTGGGTTCTACGTGAATTTTGGGATTTTTTTTTTGTAGTTCTGTGAAGAATGATGATATTTTGATGGGAATTGCATTGAATCTGTAGATTGCTCTTGATAGTATGGTCATATTCATAAAATTGATTCTACCCATCCATGACATTGGGATGCGTTTTCATTTGTTTGTGTCATCTATTATTTCTTTCAGAAGTGCTTTATAGTTTTCCTTGTAGAGATCTTTCACTTACTTGGTTAAGTATACTCCCAAATACTTTATTTTTTTCAGTTGTTGTAAAAGTGATTGAGTTCTTGATTTGATTCTCAACTTGTTCATTGTTAGTATATAGCAGTGCTACTGATTTGTGTACATTAATTTTGTATCCTGAAAACTTAGAATTCATTCGTCAGATCTAGGATCTTTTTGAATGAGTCTTTAGGGTTTTCTAGGTATATTATCTCATTGGTGAAAATGAAAGTTTGACTTTCTCTTTACCAATTTGGATGACCTTTCTTTCTCTTTTCTGATTGGTCTGGCTGTGACTTCCAGTACTATGTTAAATAGAAGTGGTGAAAGTGGGCATCCTTGTCTTGTTCAAGTTCTCAGGGAAATGGTTTCAACATTTCCTATTTTAGTATGGTATTGGCTGCGGGTTTGTCATAGATGGCACTTATTACCTTGAGGTATGTCCCTTTTGTGCCGATTTTGCTGAGTTTTAATCATAAAGGGATGCTGGATTTTATCAAATGCTTTTTATGCATTTACTGAGATGATCTTGTTTTTGTTTTTCATTCTGTTTATGTGGTGTATCACATTTATTGACTTGCCGTGTTAAACCATCTCTGCATCCTTGGTATGAAACTCACTTGATCATGATTTATTATCTTTTTGATATGCCATTGGATTTGGTTAGCTAGTATTTTGTTAAGGATTTTTGTATTTATGTTCATCTGGGATATTTGTCTGTAGTTTTTTTTGTGTGTGTATGTATGTATGTCCTTTTCACAGGTCCATTTTCAATGCAAATTTAGTCTCTTGCTACCTCTGAGTGTTTTGGCAAATTAAGTTTCAGTTGTCTTCAAGGATAATAATGTTCATTTCCTAGTAACTTTGGGAGAATTAAATAAAAGTAATGGCAAAACTCACAATTACTTTTGGATCAACCTAATATTAATATATGGAAAATACTTAGCAGTTATTTGGCTGAATGTAAGCACTCAAATTATACTCTTATACTATGTAGAAATTATTTAGCAAATATTTTTCATGCTTCTCAGAAGGGATCATGAAACAAAGGAATTTTTTAGGAAAAATAGCTACTTAAGAGGCCTACACCAAGTTTCCTTTCCAGAGGTGGGGTTTTCTCTGACCAGCACAGGGTCATTCTTATCAGAATAGTCATGTAGGCAGAAAAAAGATGACATCCTCTTGGAAAAAAAAACAAAGGGCACCAGGGATAAAATGAAGATAGATGAAAACATTTAACCTTGGTCCAAGTCTGCTGGTAACTCCTTTCTCCTTCCATTAGCTAGCTAACATTTATTGAGTACTTCCCATTCACCAGTAGTCTTCTAAGTGCTTTACCCGGCTTATTTCAGCTAATTCTTGTAACAATACTATGAGGTAACTTTTAGTATAAGCCTCACTTTTAGAGCTAAGAAAATTAAGGCACAGAAAGGTTAAGTTGCCTGAAGTTACACATCTAAGAGGCAGTAAAGCAAGGATAAAAACTCGGGGTATGACCACAGAGCCAAAACTATTTAATACCATACTCTGTTGTCTCTGATATTTGAGATCTTTCTTTACCTTGAAAGAAGAATAAGAGAGGAGATAGAAAGACTCAAGGAGCTTAGAAATATGGACAGAAATAATACCCTATCACAAATGTTCCAGGAATGATATTTCTAGGATAGTGTGGTAAATTATTGTTCTTGGCTGGCATGGTGGCTCACATGGCTCACACTTGGAATTCGAGTGCTTTGGGAAGCTGAGGTGGGAGAATTGTTTGAGGTCAGGAGTTCAGCACCAGCTTGGACAACATGAAAGACTCCCACCTCTATATAAAATTAAATTAGCTGGGCATGGTGGCACATGCCTATAGTCCTAGAAACTCAGAAGACTTAGGCAGAAGGATTGCTTGAGTCCAGGAGTTCAAGGTTACAGTAAACTATGATTGTACCATGGTGCCCTAGCCTGTGTTACAGAGCCTGTCTCTAAAAATATATATCATTCTCTATAGCAATATTAAATGTCTATTATGATCTCATGCTGGGCAGTTTATATTTTCACTTTCTTGACTTTGGACTTCACCATATGACTTGCTTTAGCCAATCCGACGTTAGTAGAGTAGAAGTGGTGTGACCCAAGACTTGAAATGTATCTGTGTGTTGGGCTTGTTCTCTTGAAATCCCTATCATAGCAGAACATGCCTTGGGTAGCTACTGTTGGAGCATACTGGTCACACCTTGATGTAGACCTAATCCGAGTCCATCCCAGCCTAATCCTAGCCTAATTCCAGTTGATGCATATTTATGAAACTAATTTTCATTATTATTGTATGCTTTTGAAATTTGGTGTGGTTTCAAAAACAGTATTATTTTCTTTTAAAATGTAATTTAGTTTCTGAAGTACTTGTGCACATCATGCAGGATTGTTGCATAGGTACACACATGGCAATATGGTGATGGGCATCCCCCCATCACCTACATCTGGCATTTCTCCCCATGTTATCCCTCCCCGACCTCCCCACCCCCTTCTGATTGTCCTTCCCTTAGCCCCCCACAACAGACCCCAGTGTGTGATGCTCCCCTCCCTGTGTCCCTGTGTTCCCCTCCCTGTATCTCTGTGTTCTCATTGTTCAACACCTGCCTATGAGTGTTTGATTTTCTGTTCTTGTGTCAGTTTGCTGAGAATGATGGTTTCCAGATTCATCCATGTCCCTACAAAGGACATGAACTCATCATTTTTTATGGCTGCATAGTATTCCATGATGTATATGTGCCACAGTTTCCTTGTCCAGTCTATCATTGATGGCTATTTGGGTTGGTTGCAGGTCTTTGTTATTCTAAACAATGATGCTATGAACATATGTGTGCATGTGTCTTCATAATCCTTTGAGTATATACCCAGTAATGGGATTGCTGGGTTAAATGGTATTTCTGTTTCTAGGTACTTGAGGAAGCACCACACACTCTCTTCCACAATGGTTGAACTAATTTACACTCCCACCAACAGTGTAAAAATGTTCCTATTTCTCCACATCCTCTTCAGCATCTGTTATCTCCAGATTTTTTAATGATCTCCATTCTAACTGGCATGAGACAGTACCTCAATGTGGTTTTGATTTGCATTCCTCTAATAATCAGTGATGAGGAGCATTTTTTCATATGTTTGTTGGCCTCATATATGTCTTCTTTTGATAAGTATCTGTTCATATCCTTCTTCTACTTTTGGATGGGTTTGTTTTTTTCTTGTAAATCTGAAAAACAGTATTATTAATAGTTAAATATAGTTTATAGCTATTAGTGTGATCTCATTCAACAATGTTTCTCCTCAAAATTCAACATAAAAATTCACAACTTTACTGTCCCAAAGCTTCATAATAGAGCACCTATTAAGTTTAAAAACAATTATTTGTGATTGTAATTGGGAAGTTCAAAATTACTGGGACATAGACATAATAAAAAATGGGTAATTTGTGATGCTGGAGAAGCCTTAACAATTATATAAACAATATTAAAACAACCAATTAAAAGTAATGAGAACAAACAGTATGGTAGAGATAATTAATAGGCTCAAATTGAATGGTCCAAAAATAGAAAACTGGAAATGAAGAACTTCTTAGTAGGTATTTTACTTCCTTCACTGACCATTATTCTAACTTTTGCTTCAGGAAAGTGCTTACTGGGGAATTTCAGTTTGTATGTCCTTTGACTTTATATAAGAAAGTGTTTATAAAGGATTGTTGAAGGTTTCTACTGAAATTTACTTTGAGAGTTCAATTTAGAATAGTCTCATTACCATCTTGTATAATTCATTCATGAAGCAGTTATTTATGAACCTGTTCAGAAAAAAATGTCACTTAAAGTTCAAGTTGATTTTAACTTCTCTGCCTCATTCAGGCTTGGTGTATGTGTAGGGCAGGTGATCAGGATTTTATGGGATCCTTTATGACTTTTAATGGTGTTCCTTTATATTTAGAGACTGGTAGGGAGAAAGAAAAAAATGTAACTCAAAGATTTTGGGTATTTATTCTGCCAAGATGGCCGAATAGAAACAGCTTTGGAGCGCAGTTCTCAGCAAGAGCCACGCAGAAGTCGAGTGATCTCTGCATTTCCAATCGAGGTGCCAGGTTCATCTCAATGGGACTGGTTGGACAGTGGGTTTAGCCCAAGGAGGGCAAACTGGGGCAGGGTAGGGCGCTGCCTCACTGGGAAGTGCAAGGGACTGGAGGACCGCCCTTCTACCCAAGGGAGGCCATCAGGGACTTTTCTGGACTTTTCTGGACACTCTGACTAAGATACTGCACTTTTTCCACAGTCACTCCCTCAACATCTATAGCAAAGTTTTTCACCTTGGTAGCACATTAAAATCACCTGGGAGGAACAAATGTCAACAACTGTGCTGTACCCCTAGAGAGTCCAACTTAATTGCTTTGGGATGGAGGCAAGACAGCACATATTTTCTAAGTTTCCCAGATGATTCTCATGTAGAACAGGGTCAGATAAAGTCCCCAGAACATTGATATGGCTCTATCTGCTAATATTCAGAAAGAGTGTCCCAAAGACTACAGGGTGCTAGAGTGATAGAAGGGAGGGAGATAGATATGGAGCCCTTTCTGGGAAGATAAAAGCTGTACCCTGTTCTGGCTAGAGGATTAGAACTCACTTTACACATCCACAAATTCATGAATGCTTATAAAGCAATGAAGAAGTGGAAACAGTCCTGATGAACTTGCCTGAATTCATGGGTGCAATGATCTTGAAATTTCATAAAAAGAGTTCAGGATTACATTCATTTTCTTTTCTTTTTTTTTAAAATTTTTTATTGCATTTTAGGTTTGGGGTACAGGTGCAGAACATGCAAGACAGTTGCATAGGTACACACATGGCAGTGTGTTTTGCTTCCTTTCTTCCCTTCACCCACATTTGGCATTTCTCCCCAGCTATCCCTCCCCAGCTCTCCCCCACTGCTGGCCCTCCCCTTTTCCCCCCAATAGACCCCAGTGTTTAGTACTCCCCTTTCTGTGTCCATGTGTTCTCATTTTTCATCACCCACCTATGAGTGAGAATATGCGGTATTTCATTTTCTGTTCTTGTGTCAGTTTGCTGAGAATGATGTTCTCCAGATTCATCCATGTCCCTACAAATGACACAAACTCATCATTTCTGATTGCTGCATAATATTCCATGGTGTATATGTGCCACATTTTCCCAATCCAGTCTATCATCGATGGGCATTTGGGTTGATTCCAGGTCTTTGCTATTGTAAACAGTGCTGCAATGAACATTTGTGTGCATGTGATTTTATAGTAGAACGATTTATAGTCCTTCGGATATATACCCAGTAATGGGATTGCTGGGTCAAATGGAATTTCTATTTCTAAGGCCTTGAGGAATCGCCACACTGTCGTCCACAATGGTTGAACTAATTTACACTCCCACCAACAGTGTAAAAGTCTTCCTTTTTCTCCACATCCTCTCCAGCATCTGTTGTCTCCACATTTTTTAATGATCACCATTCTAACTGGCGTGAGATGGTATCTCAATGTGGTTTTGATTTGCAGCTCTCTGATGACCAGTAATGATGAGCATTTTTTCATATGATTATTGGACTCATATATGTCTTCTTTCGTAAAGTGTCTGTTCATATCCTTTGCCTATTTTTGAATGGGCTTCTTTTTTTTTCCCTGTAAATCTGTTTGAGTTCTTTGTAAATTCTGGATATCAGCCCTTTGTCAGATGGGTAAACTGCAAAAATTTTTTCTCATTCTGTTGGTTGCCGATTCACTCTAGTGACTGTTTCTTTTGCCGTGCAGAAGCTGTGGAGTTTGATTAGGTCCCATTTGTCTATTTTGGCTTTTGTTGCCAATGCTTTTGGTGTTTTGTTCATGAAGTCCTTGCCTACTCCTATGTCCTGGATGGTTTTGCCTAGATTTTCTTCTAGTGTTTTTATGGTGCCAGGTCTTATGTTTAAGTCTTTAATCCATCTGGAGTTAATTTTAGTGTAAGGTGTCAGGAAGGGGTCCAGTTTCTGCTTTCTGCACATGGCTAGCCAATTTTCCCAACACCATTTGGTAAACAGGGAATCCTTTCCCCATTGCTTGTTTTTGTCAGGTTTACCAAAGATTGAATGGTTGTAGATATGTTGTGTTGACTCCGATGCCCCTGTTTTGTTCCATTGGTCTATATCTCTGTTTTGGTACCAGTACCATGCTGTTTTGATTACTGTAGCCTTGTAGTATAGTTTGAAATCCAGTAGTGTGATGCCCGACACTGTGTTCTTTTTGCTTAGAATTGACTTGGCTATGCGGGCTCTCTTTTGGTTCCATATGAAGTTCATGGTGGTTTTTTCCAGTTCTGTGAAGAAAGTCAATGGTAGCTTGATGGGGATAGCATTGATTCTGTAAATTACTTTGGGCAGTATAGCCATTTCCACGATATTAATTCTTCCTAACCATGACCATGGAATGTTTCTCCATATGTTCGTGTCCTCTCTTATTTCATTGAGCAGTGGTTTGTAGTTTTTTTTGAAGAGGTCCCTTATATTTCTTGTGAGTTGTATTCCAAGGTATTTTATTCTTTTTGTAGCAATTGTGAATGGGAGTTTGTTCTTGATTTGGCTTTCTTTAAGTCTGTTATTGGTGTATAGGAATGCTTGTGAATTTTGCACATTGATTTTATATCCTGAGACTTTGCTGAAGTTGCTTATCAGTTTCAGGAGTTTTTGGGCTGAGGCAATGGGGTCTTCTAGGTATACTATCATGTTGTCTGCAAATAGAGACAATTTGGCTTCCACCTTTCCTATTTGAATCCCCTTTATTTCTTTTTCTTGCCTGATTGCTCTGGCTAGAACTTCCAGTACTATATTGAATAGGAGTGGTGAGAGAGGGCATCCTTGTCTAGTGCCGATTTCAAAGGAAATTCTTCCAGATTTGCCCATTCAGTATCATATTAGCTGTTGGTTTGTTGTAAATAGCTTTTATTACTTTGAGATACGTTCCATCGATACTGAGTTTATTGAGGGTTTTTAGCATAAAGGGCTGTTGAATTTTGTCAAATGCTTTCTCTGCATCAATTGAGATAATCATGTGGTTTTTGTTTTTGGTTCTGTTTATGTGGTGAATTACGTTTATAGACTTGCATATGTTAAATCAGCCTTGCATCCCCGGAATGAATCCTACTTGGTCATAATGGATAAGTTTTATGATTTGCTGTTGTAATTGGTTTGCCAATATTTATTGAAGATTTTTGCATCTATGTTCATCATGGATATTGTCCTGAAGTTTTCTTTTCTTGTTGGGTCTCTGCCAGGTTTTGGTATCAGGATGATATTGGTCTCATAATATGATTTGGGAAGGATTCCCTCTTTTTGGATTATTTGGAATAGTTTCAGAAGGAATGGTACCAGCTCCTCTTTGTGTGTCTGGTATAATTAAGTTGTGAACCCATCTGGACCTGGGCTTATTTTGTGTGGTAGGCTCTTAATTGCTGCCTCGACTTCTGACCTTGTTATTGGTCTATTGATAGTTTCAGCTTCCTCCTGGTTTAGGCTTGGGAGGACACAGGAGTTCAGGAATTTATCCATTTCTTCCAGGTTTACTAGTTTATGTGCATAGAGTTGTTTGTAATATTCTCTGATGATGGTTTGAATTTCTGTGGAATCTGTGGTGATTTCCCCTTTATCGTTTTCTATTGTATCTATTTGGTTCTCTCTTTTCTTTTTTATCAATCTGGCTAGTGGTCTGTCTATTTTGTTGATCTTTTCAAAAAACCAGCTCTTGGATTTATTGATTTTTTGAAGGGTTTTTCGTGTCTCAATCTCCTTCAGTTCAGCTCTGATCTTAGTTATTTCTTGTCTTCTGCTGGGTTTTGAGTTTTTTTAATGTTACTCCTCTAGCTCTTTCAATTTTGACGATAGGGTGTCAATTTTGGATCTCCCGATTCTCCTCATATGGGCACTTATTGCTATATACTTTCCTCTAGAGACTGCTTTAAATGTGTCCCAGAGATTCTGGCATGTTGTGTCTTCGTTCTCATTGGTTTTGAAGAACTTCTTTATTTCTGCCTTCATTTCATTGTTTATGCAGTCAATATTCAAGAGCCAGTTGTTCAGTTTCCATGAAGCTGTGCAGTTCTGGGTTGGTTTCTGAATTCTGAGTTGTAACTTGATTGCACTATGGTCTGAGAGACTGTTTGTTATGATTTCAGGTATTTTGCATTTGCTGAGGAGTGCTATACTTCCAATTATGTGGTCAATTTTAGAGTAGGTGTGATGTGCTTCTGAGAGGAATGTATATTCTGTGGACTTGGGGTGGAGAGTTCTGTAAATGTCTATCAGGTTTGCCTGCTCCAGGTCTGAGTTCACGCCCTGGATATCCTTGTTGATTTTCTGTCTGGTTGATCTGTCTAATATTGACAGTGGAGTGTTAAAGTCTCCCACTATTATTGTGTGGGAGTCTAAGTCTCTTTGTAAGTCATTAAGAACTTGCCTTATGTATCTGGGTGCTTCTGCATTGGGTCCATATATGTTTAGGATCGTTAGCTCTTCTTGTTGTATCGATCCTTTTACCATTATGTAATGGCCTTCTTTGTCTCTTTTGATCTTTGTTGCTTTAAAGTCTATTTTATCAGAGATGAGAATTGCAACTCCTGCTTATTTTTGCTCCCCATTTGCTTGGTAAATCTTCCTTCATCCCTTTATTTTGAGCCTTTGTGTATCCTTACATGTGAGATGGGTTTCCTGTATACAGCACACTGATGGGTTTTGGCTTTTTATCCAATTTGCCAGTCTGTGTCTTTTGATTGGTGCATTTAGTCCATTTACATTTAGGGTTAATATTGTTATGTGTGAATTTGATACTGCCATTTTGATGCTAGCTGGCTGTTTTGCCCATTAATTGATGTTGATTCTTCATTATGTTGATGCTCTTTAGCATTTAGTGTGAATTTGGAATGGCTGGTACTGGTTGTTTTTTTTTTTATGTGTAGTGCCTCTTTCAGGAGCTCTTGTGAAGCAGGCCTGGTGGTGACAAAAATCTCTGAGTACTTGCTTGTTCGCAAAGGATTTTATTTTTCCTTTACTTCTGAAGCTCAGTTTGGCTGGATATGAAATTCTGGGTTGAACGTTCTTTTCTTTAAGGATGTTGAATATTGGCCCCCACTCTCTTCTTGCTTGTAGAGTTTCTGCTGAGAGATCTGCTGTGAGTCTGATGGGCTTCCCTTTGTGGGTGACCCCATCTTTCTCTCTGGCTGCCCTTAGTATTTTCTTCTTTATTTCAACCTTGTTGAATCTGACGATTATGTGCCTTGGGGTTACTCTTCTTGCGGAATATCTTTGTGGTGTTCTCTGTATTTTCTGCATTTGAGTGTTGGCCTGTCTTGCTAGGTGAGACTCTTCTGGATAATATCCTGAAGAGTATTTTCCAGCTTGGATTCATTCTCTTTGTCACATTCTGGTACACCTATCAAACGTAGGTTAGGTCTCTTCACATAGTCCCACATTTCTTGGAGACTTTGTTAATTTTTTTGCACTTTATTTTCTGATCTTGGTTTCTCGTTTTATTTCATTGAGTTGATCTTTGACTTCAGATATTCTTTCTTCTGCTTGGTCAATTCGGCTGTTGAAACTTGTGCATGCTTCGCGAAGTTCTCGTATTGTGTTTTTCAGCTCCTTTAATTCATTCATATTCTTCTCTATGTTATCCATTCTTGTTATCATTTCCTCAAATCTTCTTTTTTCAAGGTTCTTAGTTTGTTTGCATTGATTTAAAACATGTTCTTTTAGCTCACAAACATTTCTCATTATCCTTTTTCTGAAGTCTATTTCCGTCTTTTCGTCACAGTCATTCTCCATCCAGCTTTGTTCCCTTGCTGGTGAGGAGTTTTCATCCTTTGTAGGAGGCGAGATGTTCTGGTTTTGGGTGTTTTCCTCCTTTTTGCGCTGGTTTCTTCCCATCTTCATGGATTTATCCATCTGTCGTCTGTGTAGTTGCTGACTTTTTGATTGGGTCTCTGAGTGGACGCCCAGATTGTTGATGATGAAGTATTTGTTACTTGGTTTTCTTTCTACCAGTCTAGCCCCCCCACTGTAGACTGCTGAGGTCTACTCCAGGCCCTGCTTGTCTTGGGTGCACCTATAGCGGCTGCAGAACAGTGAGGGATGCTACCAGTTTCTTTTTTTGCTATCTTTGTCCCAGTATGATGCCTGCCAAATGTCAGTCTTTTGGATATAGAGGGGTCAGGGAGCTGCTTGAGGAGACAGTCTGTACTTCATAGGAGCTCAAGTGCTGAGCTGTGAGCTCTGTTGTTCATTCAGGGCTGTTAGGCTGCTACGTTTAATTCTGCTGTAGCAGAACTCATAAAAAAAACACTTTTTTTCTCAGATGCTCTGTCTCGGGGTGGGGGTTGAGGCTTTCTTTGTGAGTGTCTGTTGTGCTGTCCTGCCCAGCTAGGAGGTAGTCTAGTCACTATTTGCCTGCTGAGGCTTTACCCTGCTGATGTGAGGTTCACCCTGTTGCTGCAGGCTCTGCCCTGCTGCTGCGGTCTCTGCCCTGCTGCTGAGGTCTCTGCCCTGCTGCTGCAGTCTCCGCCCTTCTGCCATGGCCTACGCCCTGCAGCGGAGTCTCTCTGTTGTAGCGTGTTGCCTCCGCAATGGCAGGCTGCGTCAGCAATGGGCGTGTACCTCCGTAGGGGCGGATTGCCTCGGTAATGGCGGACGCGCCTCCCCCATGGAGCTGCACCGTCCTGGGTTCAGCTGTGCCCACAGGGAACCTCTCCACCAGAGCGTTTGGAATCGCCATTTTGCTTGTTTCAGTGCACTACCCTAAACACTGTTTCCCTGGAATCTCCTGGCCTGACTCACTGTCCAAGTCTTGTTCAGTCTCAAGTTCAGCCCTCTCAAGTCTCAGATTGCCGGTTCAACTGGGCACCTGGACCAGTGTGCTTTGTGCGGAGCGCTGTGTAGCACTGCTGTGCTACAGCACCTGCCTGGCGTCCTGCATCTCTTTTATCCCTGGGAATTTCCCCATTCTGTGCACAACAAAGATCAGTCTGGAAATGCGGCCCTGACTCACCCTCTCTGCGCATTCACCGAGAGCTTCAATCCTGGGTTGTTCTCACTGCGCCATCTTGAGTTCCTCCCATACATTTATTTTCACATGGAGCAACTGAATATACTAATTTAATAGTATGGGAGAGGTTATTTATGCATAAGCAATAAACCTTCTCAAGTGTCTTATCTTACAATTTAACTTAAAATTCCATTTGGAAGTTTCCTAGTTCCATGTCACAGTGTCAACACGAGAGGACCAAACACACAAGCACATCTTGACAATTATTGTGAGTTAATCTCGTTTCATTTTTCAAATCAATGATTGTCTTTTCCCTGAATACACATTTCTTTAAGTTGTAGAAAAAATCTTCGGTATTTTTAAAAAGATAGAATACAACCCTTATTCTTAGCTCAGTTTAATAATAGTTAAGCTTTTATTGCTTTTTAATATTTTAATAAGACTTTTTATCTCAATTTTGTGGAAATCCATAGCTTAAATAAAGGCATGCAATTAGTGAATATCACAGATACTCTTTAAATAGGAAAGATTAACATGTTGATGATTTAGTCCTGAATGTTAAAAAAAAACCAAAAAGTCAAAAAAACTACTGCAAAATTAGTACTTCAGAATTCTTACAAGAATATAATTACAAAATTTTAAGACAAAATTTTAAATTCAAACATTTAGCCTCATACATTTCCAGTGGTGACACTGAAATAATTCACTTTAGAAAGTGAGATTAGAATAGACAAAAGATTAATATATAATATTCATTAATGATACTTAAGACTACATGATGAGAAAACATTACTTAATCCATAGGAAGTCATTTAGCTTTTTGATATCTTCGCACAGGTATGCTTTTTATTTACACATTTCAATAGTTTGGTTGAAAATATGAATGCCAAAAAATAAGCCTTGGAAAAAATATGTATGGAGTATTTAGAAACCTGGGTAAGAAATGGAAGGTCTCAGGGACGCAGGTGGTGGTTTAATTTCTTCTAATTGAAGGTCATAACTTTGGAAGATAAAGAAGGAACTGAGAAGTGAACAGCTGGCTCTGTATATGGTGTCAAAGAACAGAATTTAGTTTTCTGGACCACGATGCATGATACTAAACTAATGCTTCTGGCAAAAGAAAGAGTACATCTAATGAAGAGTGGGAAGAACATACTTGGCAGAAGATTTGCTGACCAGAACAAGAAGACATTGATATATTAGTGGGGTAGAGAAAAGGAACCAAACAAGCTGTTAAATTATACCCTATGGAGGGAAACAAGCTGACTTAGGAAGAGTAAAAATAGTGGAGGGGTGACTAGTAAGTCAAGAGAAGCTAACAGGAAAGATGATAAACAATATTTGTGGCTTCATGGATTTATGTACATATTCCTATAGTATGGATAATGGTAACATTTCAAATAAAAAGTTAAGTGATATTTGAATAATTTTTCTTTGACTGATGTGGATGAGAACCTTGATTAGGTCATGTGACAGGAAAGTTATTTGACCCTGAAAACCAGTTTGTTTCTGCCATTAGTAAATATGCTGTATAATATAGGGATCATGGGGGTGGGACCTAAGAGGTTGGCCAGTGAGTTCACTGTAAGACACTCAGCAAAGGACTTTGAAGTGATTTTTATCAAACAATTAAAAGTACTATAAGAAGAAGCCAAGAATGGTAGCCCACACCTGAAATCCCAGCACTCTGGAAGGCCAAGGTGGGAGAATTGTTTGAGTCTAGGAGTTTGAGACTAGTCTGGGCAACATATTGATATGCCATCTCCATTTTATGTATTAAGAATTGTACTATGGGAAGTGAAATCTTCTACTATGGGATTTTTCAAAGGACATACATTTTGATTTCTCCCCTTTTTTTCTTCCACTTACACTGGGATTTGTCAACAAATTTCAAAAAACTTGGCTAGTACAGAACACAGTTCAAGAATTTTGGATCCCTGTAATATAATCCCTGTGAATTTTGGATCTCTGTATGTAGCAGAGAAAGGGTTGATGATCATGTCCCAAGCTAATTGCCATGGGGGGTGTGGTGGAAATGAACAGATTTGGAATTAAGTAGAATCTGATGTTTCAGCGTCTACATGATTCTAAATGTTGTGGGCTTGATATTTATGTGAAAATCTTGCTTGACAAATTTTTAAGGTTATATTTCCGTAGCTGAAATTAATTTCTATTCTGAATCTTCATTTTTGCCTTTCCCAAAGCAGAAAAATTAGGCTGGTCTCTTCTGGGTAAGAACAGTCATGTTATATTAATGAGTTTTCAGTCTTTATGAGTATAAATAAAGTCAGTTACTGCTCAGTCATATCAAGTTTATAACTCAAGCACATTCAAGATTTCTGCAACCCTTGCCAACCTTGGGGTTAATTTGCAGGGAGCTATTTGCAGGAAACTGGTTCTGCAATGACAGTGGGGAGGAGGCATCCATATCCTTCCTTTCCTGCTTCTTTCTGACATGCACAATTGACCAGTTATGACCTTTGCTTAATAGAATATATTTCTACCTTTGCCTGTATATCTATGGTCTTATTTTTGTTTTAGACTGTTGTCCACTGTAATTGCAATCTGCAATGCCCCTTCTGCCTGCCACCTTTCTCTCTGTGAACATTCTCACCCTGCTTAAAAGTATAGGTCACATTAAACTAGTTTTCTGTATCTTTTCTGGGTCTGTGCTGAGGGCCTGCAGTTGTCAGTACTTTTTTGTTACTAACACTGATTTCAGTCATTTCTGTTCCTTGTGTTGTTGTGGTCAAGGGAATGTGAATGGGCTTTCTCTTGCAGGACCATGACCAAATTACCTGCCAAAGGTTGCACCTTATAATACTGTCTCCTTGGCACTTAAGATTTCATTGCATGAATATTGAGAGGGGAGATACAAATAATCAGTCTACAGGACTTGCTTATCAAAAAATTTTTCCTAAATGTCTGCCTTAAAATTAGATTTTTTGTTTAAAATATTAAAATGAAGAAATGGAGTAGTTTTTCTTCTTCTTCTAGCCTTGATATCCTCTCTTTTTTTGAGGCAGTGCTGAATGGCTACCTTAAAGCTTTTAAGATACATGCATGGAAAAAACAGGCAGTGTTTTACATATCATACTATAACAAATGTATTTTAATTCCTTATATTTATATTCTGAAAATTTTGTATTAAGGTTATGGACAAAAGTCTTTATAAGCATTCCTGACTATAACTTAAATATTTCCAGAAGGGTATATTTATTAGGAAAACCAGCAATTTATTAAATTCTCTATAAGTTTTTTTCACCAACAGTGGATTTGTGCTGAGAAAATGAATCTCTCTTGTCCCTCTTTCTTCATCTGTAAAACAAATAGTAAATGGTATCTATTTTCTTTCATGAAGTTTTCCAATGATTGGATATTTGCAAAATATCTATCCTAGTATTTGAAAAGTGGCAAGTCCTCAACATTTGTCAGCAGCTACTTTTGTGCCATGATAGAAATCTTGGGATCTTGGATAGATGAAGAGTAAAATTAAGAGAAAAATAAAGGTGAATAGTTTGGGGAGTATTTTATAGACTATATAGAAAAATAGCCTTTTCCTCACTGATGTCCACTAACCATCTGGAAGAATGACACATGGTAGGTGTTCAATAGATATCTGAATAAATGTGTAAATATTTCCTGTTTGGTTTTATATTTTTTAATTGGTTACCATGTCCAAGAAGAATAATATGAGAACCTAAAGGGGGGCATAAAAGAGAAGTTGTGGAGGAAGAACAGTTTTAGGAAAGAAGTCTCAAGAAAATGTTCAGTTGAAGGGTGGTTGGCATTTGGAGTTTTACTGTGATACAATGATCTGTGTTATGCTTAAGGAATAGTAATAGGTTAAGGAAGAATAAATTTGGTGAAACTTAGTATGTATGTGGAATAGAGTTTTGCTTACATGTAAAATAAATGAGATACTAAGACAATCCCTAAGCAGCAACATTCTGATTACAACCAGGGGCCTTGGTGACCTAGAGGTGTTGCTTAAGTAGTAGAGTTTCTGTGGGAAATAGAGGTGGGTATAGCAGCAAAGTCCTTTAGAGTAGAATACCATAGCTAATTATTTCTCTCCTCTGGGAACTTGAGATGTGTTAAGATAGGCAGGAAGAATGGCAATAGAATTAAATATCTCCAAGAAAAACCTTTGAAAACAATTGTCATTATCATTTTTGACTGGGGCATCTCTTATCAGAATCTGAGGAGAGATGAGAGGAATTACAGATTTCTTCTTCTTCTTCTTTTTAACCATCATGGTACTCTGAAGACAAAGTGTAGTAGGTTTCCAGGTGCAGGCAACAGAAACTCAGCAGGGCTAAAGGAGAATTTGGTAAAGAATATTGCGGAGCTCATGTAAAGTCTGAGGATATGGAAGAAGGAGGTTTGAAAGAGGCAGGAACTAATGTAGCAATAGCCAGGACCATAATCAGAGACTGCTACTGGAACTATCCAGCTCCCAAACAAAGATGTTACAGCTGGCAGAGGATTACATATTGAAACTGAGACACAAAATGAAATCATAAGACAACTTACGAGATTTTTGTTGCTTAAAGTATTTGAGCCATAATCACATTAATAGATTATATAACATTAGATTGCCACATTTAAAAGTAATTAAATGGGGTGGTTTAAAAAATAAAAGCAATACGTACAAATAGTGCAATACGGAAGTATGTAAATGGGAAAAATTTTACAGTGAAATTGAAGGTGGGAAACAGATAACCTCTATTAAAAATTTGAACTGTATTTTCTAGACTGTACAATATAACATATGTAGGACTGTAATATACATGCTACTCTGTAACTTGCTTCTTTTACTCAGCAATATATGTGTACTTTGGTTGATGTCAATACATATAGTTCTAGCTTAGCCTTTTAAAGGCTTCATAGCATTTAATTGTTTAAACACAATTTATTCAATCCACAACTGCTGTCAAATTAGATTTTTACAATTATAATTTTCTTTCATATATGTTTTAGGTACTTGTATGCATCTCTATGGGCTAAATTTCTAGGCGAACAGTTATTGGGCCAAAGGGGAAGGCATATATAAAAATTTGACAGCTGCTCTTGCAGAGGGTGAGCTCATTTTACATTCATACCTACAGCATAAGAGGACCAAATTCCCTATGACTTGAATATATCTGGTCTTATGTAGCAATAACATTCAGAAGAATTTTACTTTCAGAGATAAATAAGTAGATTTAACAAAGTGTTCTGATCCACTGTCCCAAATATCTGAAAACAGAAGAACAAAATCAAATAACATGTTCCATATTTTAGGTATTTTCCAAAGCTTTTGTTAATGTAATTTATTAACAGAATTAAAGTATCGCACTAAAATGTAGGTAAAAGGCCAACATTTCAAAAATAGTGGAGACTGAATAATTTGTCAATCATTGTTATTAACTCAAACAAATGTTTTCTTAAGGATGACTTAGTGTTTAAATTTCAGGATAGATTTTCTTTTTCAGTGAATTTAAAAGAACATTACAAGAAAATGTTATTTTCTTCTCTAAAAGGACAAAAAACCTTTTAAGAAACTTAATAGTTTACTACATAAGCCTAATGATTTTTCTTGCAAATAACATGTTGGGTTGAAACTTTCCTATCTAAAGGAAAAGTAAAATTTAACTAAATGACATAAATTAGTTTTATAAGAATTTTAAAAATTGTGAAGAATAGTTGTATATTACATATAAATAGTCCAGCCATTTCTCTACATGAAGCATATTTTAATTCCAATGGGTAAACTTGTTTATATTGACATTGTTTTATATAAATGCAGTAATTCTGTAACTATAACTTTCTTGACATAGTGTTGATGAAATTTTCATTGATGTACTCAATTATACATCCACACAGGACTATGCATCTGGCATTTTAACTTTGCTTTTTAGCAACAAAAATGAGAACTAAGCCACCCCATCCCCAAACAACCCACAAATGGTTTTCTTGATTTTAGAGTTTCTTATTTATTACTTTAAAACTAAACATTAGAAAAGTGACAGGTTATTGGGCTGGACATCTCAGAAAAACTTGTTATTGCATAGTTTGGTATATCTTTAAGGTACAATCCATAAAAGGATAAACATGAAACATTTGAAAAGAAGCTATTTTCTTTTCTTTTTTGTTTTTTTTAGGAAGGCAGGAAGGGAGGGAAGGAGGATGGTAGGGAGGAAGGAAGGGATGAAGGAAGGAAGGAAGGAAGGGAAGAAGGGGGGAGGGAGGGAGGGAGGGAGGGAGGGAGGGAGGGAGGGAAGGGAAGCGAAGGAAAAAAATCAAGCAATGAGAGAGACATTGCTGACCTGGATCTAGAGGTTTACAAGTTGATTTCTTTTTTATGAGAGAAGGAAAGGAAAAAAAAATAAGTAAAGGAGAGGAAGAAAGAGGAAGACAAAGAGGGAGAGTAAATGGAAATATTGCTTTATTCTGAAAAAAATTGGGTATTAATAATGGCCAATCAATGTTTCATTTAAACTTATGAGTAGGTGTGATGTGGTATTGACCAGAATGTATATTTTGTGTATTTGAAGTGTGGAGCTCTATAAATATTTATTAAGTTTACTTGTTCCGGATCTGAGTTCGAGTCCTTGATATCCTTATTAATTTTCTGTCTCATTGAGTCTAAGTCTTTATGTATCTGGGTGTTAGGATTGTTAGCTCTTGTTGTTGCATTGATCCTTTTACCACTGTATCTTTGTTGCTCTAAAATCTATTTTATCTGATACGAGATTTGCAACTTCTGCTTTTTATTTATTTATTATTTATTTTTGCTCTCCATTTGGTTGGTAAATCTTTCTCCATCCCTTTGTTTTGAGTTTGTGTATCCTTGCATGTGAAACAGGTCTGGATGTAACATGCTCTTGGGTTTTGGCTGTGTCTTTTGATTGGGGGATTTAGTTGATTTAAATTTAGGGTTACTGCCATTTGATATTAACTGTTTGTTTTATCCATTCATTGGTGTAAATTCTTCTTTATTTTGGTGCTCTTTACTTTTTGGTATGTTTTTAGAAAGGCTAATACCGGTTATTTCTTTCTGTGTGTAATGCTTCTTTCAGAAGCTCTTGTAAAGCAGGCCTGGTGGTAATAAAATCTCTGAGTTCTTGCTTGTTCATAAAAGATTTTATTTTTCCTTCAGTTGTGAAGTTTAGTTTGGCTGGATATGAAATTCTGGGCTGAAGGTTCTGTTCTTTGAGAATGTTGAATATTGGCCCCTACTCTCTTCTGGCTTGTAGAGTTTCTGCTGAGAGATCTGCTGTAAGTCTGATAGGCTTGCCTTTGTGGGTAACCTGACCTTTCTCTGGCTGCCCTTAGTATTTTCTCCTTCATTTCAACCCTGGTAAATCTAACGATTATGTGCCTTGGGGTTGCTCTTCTTGAGGAATATCTTTGTGGTGTTCTCTGTATTTCCTTGGGTTGAATATTGACCTGCTTTGCTAGTTTAGGAAAATTTTCCTGAATAATATCCTGAAGGGTATTTTCCAGCTTGGATTCATTCTCTCCGTCGCATTCAGGTACACCTATCAAACGTAAATTTGGTCTTTTCACATAGTCCCACATTTCTTGTAGACTTTGCTCATTCCTTTTTATCCTTTTTTCTCTAATCTTTTCTTCACGTTTCATTTCATTAAGTTGGACTTTGACCTCTGATATCCTTTCTTCTGCTTGAACAATTCAAGTGTTTAAACCTGTGCATACTTCTCGGAGTTCCTGTATTGTATTCTTCAGTTCCATTAATTCACTCATACTCATCTCTAAGTTGTCTATTCTCAATAGGATTTCATCAAACCTTTTTTGAAAGTTCCTAGTTTCTTTATGTTGAGCTACAACATGTTCTTTTAACTCACCAAAGTTTGTTATTATCCATTCCTTGAAGAGTACTTCTGTCATTGGGAGGTGCTCATTCTCCATCAAGACTTGTTCCATTGTCGATGTGGAACTGTGATCATCTTTAGAGGGAGAGGCGTTCTGACTTTGAGTATTCTCAGCTTTTTTATGCTGGTTTCTTCCCATTATTGTAAATTTATCCTCCTGTCGTCTTTGAATTTACCAACTTTCAGATTAGGTCTTTTGAGTGGGCGTCCAGGTTGTTAGTTCCCAGGGCCAGAGCAGTGGCGTTAAAACTGATGGTGCTTTTCTGCCCAGGATTCTCCTGTTAGGCTTCCTTCTTGTGTCTGTAGTAGGCGACTCTGCCTTCCCAGGGCTCCAAACCTCGGTCAGAAGGGGAACTGGTCCTGTTTACTCTGCGCTAAGCGCTGCCGCACCGAGGCGCCATCACAGCTGCTGCGCTGGGCTCTGGTGTTGTGCTGGGGGCCCGTGTGGGTCCTCCAAACCTGTTTACTCTGCTCCGAGAGCTGCCACGCCAAGGTGCTGGTGGAACCGCTGCGCCGGCCATGAGAGTCACGCTGGTGACCCGTGTGTTTCCTCCACTGGGGATCTTCTGCTCCGTGAGCGACCAGAATTTGTCTGAAAGTGTGGTGTCCTCTAGTTCTCCGCGCCTTCACTGAGAGCTGCAATCCCGAGATGTTAGTGATCGGCCATCTTGGATTGTTCTCAAGAATCTATTTTCATACTCACTTATCTGTTACAACTCTGTTGTAGACAAGAGAGAAAAGCATGTTAAGATTTTTTTAAATATAGTATGTTGAAAATGACAATGGTCATACTGATCTCTTTTCCATCATTTTTCATAAGGCCATATCCACATGTGGTTGAATATCCTGGAAAGAATATGGAGTTTGGCTCCTTACAAATGTATCTGTGTTATAATTCTGATTCTTTTACCACCCACCAGCTAAGTGACTTCAGTAAGTTAATTTACCTCATTGAACATTGGTTTCCTTGATTCTAAAGTGGAATTAATAATACCTACTGCAAAGGGTTGACATGTTAAAAAAAATACAAACATTAAGCACTTTAGAACTTTTGAATACAGTAGATTTTTAATAAATGCTACTCTCCTCCTTTCCTTATAATTCCCACTCTAATCTTTATTTTACAAGATGGTGTATCCCAATACTCCCTTGAGCCACATGAGTTTTACTGTTTCTACCCCAAACAGAGACCCTCACAGGATAGTTACTGCATCCTCTGTAAGCCTTAGGAGAAAAATTTAATAAAGCTTCAGGAATCCTTTCATGATTGTTTCTTTGCTTCTCCATCTGTCATGCTCTAGTTAAATAATCATAATATTCTTAGTGCAGATATCATACTTTTTCTTATTTAAATAAAGAACCCCTTCACTTAAAACTCCATAACATTTTTATGTTCTTCGTACACCAAAGTTATTTTAAGAGAAATGGTCTTCAACTTTTTCATTTATTCATGAATATTAATAATATAGTATATCATTAAGGTAGTTTTAACATTTCCCTTGCAACGATTGCAGACTTTTCAAACTCTTGATTTTATGTTGTTTCTATCTTGTGATTGTTCAACTCTTGATGAATGCCATTGCCCTACTTACCTGCTGGGTATCAGTTGAGTGTTTCATGGAGAAGTACTAACTGTGCACAGTGAGTTCCTACAGACTGGTTCTTTGTTACAGATTGTCACTTCTCTACTGTGATATTGTTGAATCTTTATAGTGCTACTCCACAAAGGCTGTTCAAAATCTTTATTCTTAAGAAATTAGCTTCATCTTTGACCTCTTTGCTCTTGAAAGATCATCTCTTTGTGATGAGATTCAATCTACCTCTGTCCTTCCAACTTATCCTATGCCTTGGTTTATATATTTTGTGCCCAATGAATGTTTGCTGTTTCTGAGTAAAGCAAAATTTCCCAAAGTATACTTTCAATAATATCATAATTCAATTAAAAGTCTTTGCTGGTTTCGTGTATTCTACCAACTAAAGTTACAACTCCTTGGCCTTGTGTTCAAGACCCTATTCAAACACCTTTCTTCACTCATTTAGTGAAATGTAAAGCAGAACTTGATGCAAAAGTATTCTGAATTGGTGTTCAAACTATTCAAACTTACAAAATTTAATTTTTGTCCTCCAAAGAATTATAATATGATCCACATTTATCCCTACCGAACTCTAGCTCTGAAGTTGACAGAGGAAATAATTACCAGAAATCTGAGACTTCTTTTCCATAGTATTCTGACTGGATTAGATATTTTGTTTTTTGCTTAGGTAACTTAATATTCTAGTCTTCATTATATTAACTTTTAAATATTCAGTCTGCATTTATTTTAACATTGAGGCCAAACTTCATTTTTTTAAGACAAAAAAGAGAGTAAGACATTTTTTTGATCATAAAAGGATTTAAAGAACATGATACAAGACATATAACATGTTAGTTTGTATCATGTGTCAGATATTCTTTTTCAGAAGAATTATTTAATTGTCCTAATAATACAGTGAATCAGTGTTATCATTCCCTTATTATAAATAGGCAATGGATCCTATAGAACCTTAAGTGACTTGGTCGTCAGCACATAGCCAATAAGTGGCAGAAGTAAAATTCCAACTCAGATCCACTTGCCACCAAGTAAGAAATTATCTACTCATGCTGCAAAATAAAAAATTCTTAAAATACTGACTTTCATCAATAGCTTAATAGATCACTGGCCTAGGAATGTAGTGAGAATGGAAGATGGCAGCATCACACTTCAAGTCCTTTTGATTTTTTTCCCCCCTAATTCTCAAAGTCTGGAAAGTGGTTCCTGGAATGTTTCATAGCTACTCTCTTCCTTCTATTCCTTTTTTGCTAGCTGGGTGGCTGTGCCTGGCTCTCTGCCTAAATGCTATCCTGAGAAACTTATGCATACTCTGCTCAGTGACCATTCCTGAGTCACTGCTGTCATTGCCTCCACTTCACCTGCATTTGTATAACATAATTTCCAAGCTACAGTTTGAGAAGCAGGTCTAAGCAGATGATTTGTAACATCTCTACCACACTCCAGCTCTCACTTTCCAACACAATGTTGATGAAATGCCAGAGCAAGCCACTTTTATACAGTGTTAGAGACCAATCCACTTTCTCCCTCTCCTATGGTGCAGACTTCTTCTCAGGGAACTATGATACTTGAGCCACATTTCCTCTTTATCTAATTCTTCCTGGAAATTGTTGCCCATCCTATTTCTTTTTATTACTTCTCCATACCCTCTGCTTCTCTTTGCCTTCCTCCTGACCAGTGTTCCCATCTCCACCAAGTTCAACTTAAGATTTTACTATTTTAATAGATTACCCTTTGAAGTTTTCAAAACTTAATAACGGATCAAATGTAAATGTATCTTAATTATCTTATTCTATTCCACAGTGACCCTCTGTTCAAATCCTTTGCCTTGACTTTCAGTCCTTTCATGCTGTGTCTCAAATGTGCAATTATCCTGAGGGAATAAATGACTGCAGAAGGCCGGCTTGCTTAACATTCCTTGGATTACTTTAAAAGTAAAGCTTAATTTGTGACTGTGATTGACAGACTTTGTAAATGCTATTACAGGCTAAATGATTAAAGTATAGAAAAACAGCATCTCCCAGTTGCACACAAAGTTGTGGTTTATTTCAGAGCAAATGGTCATCTTTCAAGTGATGACTTGGCACCTGCTGAAGTCCCAGTAGAAGGTCTCTGTACTTGGACAGGTCAATGGATGGAGAAGGAGAGACACCTGGAATAGTTAATTCATGGTCTTCTGAGAAGAACTGTTGAATAACAATAAAATTAGGCAGGATTAGAGCTGACACTTTCATTGGCTATTGAGACCAGCCAAGTGAAGCATGGCTCTTTACTTCTGGGAGCCAAAGACCCATAAGACAGTACAATTCCAGCTTGAGAAAAGCTTCAGATTGGGGAGCCAGAAGTCATTATGTGTCTATGATGTGTGAGACTGGATCATTCACGCATTTGGGCATTCCATAAACATCTAAATTCCACAGGTCAGATGTTTTGCTCTGTCCTAAGAATACAAAGGCCAGTGCAACATTCCCTGCACCTGTCCCCCCCCAAACAAGAGAAAGGGAGCTTAGAGAAATTAACATCATCTGGAAACCAACACAATGAACAGAACATGCTTTCTGGAAATTATGCACATTCTTACTTTATTCTCTAAACAACTCTAAGAAGGTGGGTATTTATTAACTTGATTCTATGAATAAAAAACCAGAGACTTAAAGTAGGGGGCTGAGATTTCAGCCAAGATCTCTGTAATTCCAATGCCAAAAATTTCCCAGAGAGGTGTATACAATGATATATTTGAAAATTATGTGGCTAATACTCAAAATTCTGAATAAAGTGTAGTAGGAGTTACTAGGAGAACTGATTTTATGGAATTGGTGTTTTAAAGGCTGAGAGTAGTGAGAAAAGAGGGGTAGAGGATATACTGTGATAAAGCAGAGCTTGATCTAAGCATCTTTTTAACAGCCTCTTAGAGGGACCAATTGTGTCGTGGAATCTAGGAGTGACCCTTTCTTGGCTGCTTCTGCCTCTGCCTCTTATTTAAACTGACCCTGTTATGCCTGAAGTTTTCTTTAGTCTCTCTGTTTATACTTCATATCTTTAGGATTGACCACATAATATGTGGGGGCTTCTTGTTCAAAAATTAAGAATTTCAAAACAGCAGAACATTAAACCAAACACAGGGCCCTTCTTAGTGCCCATGAAATGGCCCTGATAGTAGAACTGAGAACCCTGTCAAAGATAAAAGAAAATGTTCTACTTACCTTTATACCCTTTTCATAGCTTGTATAAACTATAGCTTTAATCTACACTAGTATATGAATACAAATGGCAAAATTTATGCGCATGGAGTTCATTTCAAATTCATATGTGACCAGTTGGAAAGTAAGTTTTTATTTTTAAATATTTTAGGAAAAATTTTATGGAGCAGATGGGAGTTTAATTATTTTTCTTTTTTTTATCTTGAAATACTTGATCCATGTAAGTATCTAAAAAGAACATAATGAATACCAAATGAATATACAACTTGGCGTAAGAATTATAAGTCTAAAATACAATTGAAACAACTTATGATATACTCCTGGATCATATTTTCCACTCCAACTCCATCCTGAGGGTACTATTAATAAGTTGGCATTTTGATATTCCTTTTATTTTTACTACACTTGTATATATCCCTCAAATACATGGAACAATTTTTTTATTTATTCATTTAACAAATACTTAGTGCACACTTATTATATGTGTCCATATGTTATGGAGAACCTGTCAGTGAGCAAAACATACATAGAGGGGAAGAATCTTTCACATAAAATGGGGGATAGAACCCATTTATAATAGCAGCAGAAAAAGTAAAATACATAGATTTTTTGTTTTATAGTTTGTTCTTGTCTTTGTGACACAAAAATAAACTACAAAGCGGAACAATGTACCATGTTTTTAGATGTGGAGATGGATTAATATGTCAGTTCTCCCTAAATTTACCTATACATTTAATGAGATTTCAGAGGGGAATGCTGACTCTTCATTTCTGCCCCCCTTTGCTGAACTAAATGTTTTTTTTTTTTTTACTTTTATTTTTTCTTTCTTTTTTAAAATGAGACAGGGTCTCCTTCTGTCATCCTGGCTGGAGTGCAGTGGCATCATCATAGCTTATGGTGTCCTCAAACCCCTGTGCTCAAGCCATTCTCCCACCTCAGCCTCCTAAGTAGTTTGGACTACAGGTACATCCTACTATGTCTGACTAATTTTAATTTTTTTCTTTTTTCTCTTTCTTTCTTTCTCTTCCTCTTTATTTATTTCCTTCTTTAAGTAGAGGGGTCTTGCTTTGTTGCTCAGGCTGATCTCAAACTCCTGGGCTTAAGTTTTCCTCCCACCTTTTTCTTCCCAAAGTGCTGGGATTACAGGCATGAGATACTGTATCTGGCCACATAAACTAACTTTAAATGCATCTAAACTAGGAGGAACAATCATGAAAACAATGACATAAAAAATGTGTGAGGTTTTCTATTGGATATTAACATATGCAGTGAAACCTTAAATGGTAATAGCAGATTAGTAAATGGAAATGTACACATGAACATTTAGTATATGATAAAAGTAGCATCTCAAATCTGAAAAGCAAAGATGGAACTTTTCTTAAATGATGCAGAGATACATGAATAACTACTTGGAAAATGACGAGATTGGACTGATAACCTAACTTCATACATCAAGAGTAGTTGAAACTGACCAAAAATCTAAACAACAAAGCCAAGCCTCATGTGGCAGCTTATACCTCTAATCCTAGCACTTTTTGAAACTGACCAAAAATCTAAACAACAAAGCCAAGCCTCATGTGGCAGCTTATACCTCTAATCCTAGCACTTGGGGAGGTCAAAGCAGGAAGATTGCTTGTGCTGAGGAGTTTGAGGCCAGCTTTGTTCACAAAGGGAGACTCCATCTCTATAAAAAAAAATATAAAAAATCATCTGGGCATGGTAGCACACGCCTGTGTTCTCAGCTACTCAGGAGGCTGAGGTGGGAGGATTGCTTGAACTCAGGATGTTGAGGCTGTAGTGAGCCGTGATCATACCACTGCACTCCAGTCTGAGCAACAGAGTGAGACACTCTCAAAAATTAATAAAATAAAATCTTGCATTGAAGACCAATATATTCAAAATCCAGAATATCTAAAATACCGATAATTTTATACAGTCAGATTTTACATGGTAAAAATCAAGATAGTGACAGAATCAAATAATAGGCTCTGAATCTTTTTCCAAGTCATGTTATGAAGGAGTAATTATATACATGATTATATATGTATAAGCTTCAATTTCTAGGAGTTTCAAATATATTATGAATATATTATATATTTAACATATATATGTCACATATATTCATACAAACATATTAAACATATATGTAACATGTAATTATATTTTGTATAATATATATTTGAAATATATAATACATACATTATATATCTACATATACATATTTGTAACTCTTAGAAATTGAGAAGAGAAAGAGCAAACTAACAGAAATGAATAAAAGTCATAAAAGACAAATCACAAAAAAATAATAAATAGCATTTAAGTATTTAAAAAGATACTCAACCTCTCTCAATAAAATGAATAAAAATTAATAATAGGCATTTTCTAACCATCGAATTGAGGAAAATACAGAAGTTTGAAATAATTCTATTGGAGAGATACTTGTAATTTCTGGAAGCAGTGCAAAATGGTACGATATCTATGAAGGAAAATTTGGCTTAAGAGCATTACAAATTCTTTACTCCTTAAACCTAACAATTACATTCTATAAATGTACTCTAGAAATATACCTGAATAAGATATTTCTTATGTACCAGGTTATTCACTGTGGTATCACTAGATAGCTGAATGTTGAGCAAAAGACTTAAGTAACCTGTGGTATATCCATGCAGTGGAATATAATAGTTATAAAAAGGAATGAGGCACAGCCGTATAAAAGAATAAAATTGTGTCTTTTGTAGCAACATGAATGCAACTGTAGGTCATCATCCTAAGTGAACTAATGCAGGAACAGAAAAATGCCATGTGTTCTCAGTTATTAGTGGAAGCTAAATGTTGGGTACACATGGACATAAAAAGGAGAACAATAGACATTGGAAAATACAGAAGGGGAAAGGGAAGTAAAGAGCAAAGGTTAAAAAACTATTGGATAATAAACTCAGAACCTGTGTGATGGGATCAATTGTATCCAAACCTCAGCATCACTTAATATCCTCAGGTAACAAACCTGGCCATGTACCCGCTAAATCTGAAAAAAAAAGTTAAAAAAAACAGAATGAGGTTGTCTTCTATGTATTATGATAGAGAATATATTGTAATTCCAAGATATACTGGGGGGAAATATGAATCATAATATTACATGTTGATTTCTTTAGTAAGATAAGGCAATTATTTGCATGCTAAACAAACACAGGGTTTGTTTGTAAAATAAAAATATTTACCTACAGGGGGTTGAGAGGGTAAATAAAGGAGGAGGCAGTAAGGGGAATGAGCCTTTCTAGGTGTCTCTTCATATTATTGTAACTCTTGAATCGTGTCAACACACTACCTATAGAGAAAACACAGCTCAATTTAGTAAGAGAGCCCTAACTCTGAAAGCAAATGAAAACAAATGAGCAAATAAATCTGACTGGATATTGCACTGGTAATATAAACTCACAGAAGATTAATTTCAAGTGACTATGGAGTATATATTTTTTGACTTATATGCTTAGTGTGGTAGATACAAAGAATAAAAAACTAAAGATAAATAAAACTTTATTTGGTTTAGTCTTCTTAAATTTTTTATTTTGTGATAATTGTAGATTCACTTGCAGTTTGTAAGAAATACAGAGATTCTCCCTTTACATAGTTCCCCTCCACAGTAATGTTTTGCTTATCTGCAGAACAATGTCACAAGCAGGAAATTGATTTTAACACAATCTATTGACTTTGCTCAGATTTCATCAGTTTTACATGAATGTGTGTGTATGTGTGTGTGTTTGCTTCTATATAATTTTATCATGTGTACATTATGTGACCACAGTCAAGATACAGCAGAGTTTCATCATAAGATTCAATTATTCTACTCCTTTATAGTCAAAGGTATTTGGCTACCTGATCTGACATTAACTCTGTCCTGATTTTCTCCTTTTAAAAATGTTATGTAAAATGATTTCATAATAAGAAACTTTTGAAATACTTTAATACTTAACATTATTCCTTTGAACTTTGTCTAAATTGTTTCATGTTATGAATAGTTCCTTTTTATTGCTGAGTAATATTTCAAAGCATGGATGTCTCACAGTTTAACTTCACCTGTTTAAGAATATCTAAGTGGCTTCTGTTTTATAGACTCACAAACAAAGCTGATATAAATATTCATGTGCAGGTTTTTGGGTGGATGTACATTTTTATTTTTCTGGACTAAATTTCAGAAATACAACTAGGAATACAACTGGGAAATATATATTCAGTTTTATAAGAAACTGCCATACTCATTTCCAGAGTGGCTATATCATTTTATATTCCTATTAATGTAAGATTGATCTAGTTTCTCACATTCTTTCTAGCATTGGATATTAATCAGTATTTTATTGAAATTTTAAGCATTGCATTAGGTGTGTAGTGATAGCTTGTTGTAGTTTTTTTTTTTAATTTTTTATTGCATTTTAGGTTTTGGGGTACATGTGCAGAACATGAAAGACGGTTGCATAGGTACACACATGGCAATGTATTTTGCTTCCTTTCTACCCTTCACCTGCATTTGGCATTTCTCCCCAGGCTATCCCTCCTCAGCTCCCCCTCCCGCTGGCCCTCCCCTTTCCCCCCAAAAGACCCCAGTGTTTAGTACTCCCCTCCCTGTGTCCATGTGTTCTCATTTTTCATCACCCGCCTATGAGTGAGAATATGCAGTATTTCATTTTCTGTTTTTGTGTCAGTTTGCTGAGAATGATGTTCTCCAGATTCATCCATGTCCCTACAAACCACATGAACTCATCACTTCTGATTGCTGCATAATATTCCATGGTGTATATGTGCCACATTTTCCCAATTCAGTCTATCATCAATAGGCATTTGGGTTGATTCCAGGTCTTTGTTATTGTAAACAGTGCTGCAATGAACATTCGTGTGCATGTGTCCTTATAGTAGAACAATTTATCGTCCTTCGGATATATACCCAGTAATGGGATTGCTGGGTCAAATGGGATTTCTATTTCTAAGGCCTTGAGGAATCGCTACACTGTCTTCCACAATGGTTGAACTAATTTACACTCCCACCAACAGTGTAAAAGTGTTCCTTTTTCTCCACATCCTCTCCAGCATCTGTTGTCTCCACATTTTTTAATGATCACCATTCTAACTGGCGTGAGATGGTATCTCAATGTGGTTTTGATTTGCATCTCTCTGATGACCAGTAATGATGAGCATTTTTTCATATGATTGTTGGCCTCATATATGTCTTCTTTCTTAAAGTGTCGGTTCATATCCTTTGCCCACTTTTGAATGGGCTTCTTTTTTTCCCCCTGTAAATCTGTTTGAGTTCTTTGGAAATTCTGGCTATCAGCCCTTTGTCAGATGGGTAAACTGCAAAAATTTTTTCCCATTCTGTTGGTTGCCGATCCACTCTAGTGAGTGTTTCTTTTGCTGTGCAGAAGCTGTGGAGTTTCATTAGGTCCCATTTGTGGTACCCATTTGGTACCAGTACCATGCTGTTTTGATTACTGTGTCCCTTTTTTTTTTTTTTTTTTTTTGCCACAGAAAAACTATTTATTTCTTTATACATATTTTGCTTTAATAATCACCAAAAAGACTTTCATTTTCTCTTTCCCACCCAGTCCACCAGTTATATTGGCCTTCAACATATGGCGATAGCAACATATATAAATCTATATCATACATTTATACACACAGACATATTGTGTCAGCACTGCGAAGACACAGACTAGGCTTTCCTATGGCTGGGGGCCTCTCCCATGCCACTTAAAAATGAGCACAGGTTTGCTCTATGCAAGGTCTATTTTGGCTTTTGTTGCCAATGCTTTTGGTGTTAAGTTTATGAAGTCCTTGCCTACTCCTATGTCCTGGATGGTTTTGTCTAGATTTTCTTCTAGTGTTTTTATGGTGCCAGGTCTTATGTTTAAGTCTTTAATCCATCTGGAGTTAATTTTAGTGTAAGGTGTCAGGAAGGGGTCCAGTTTCTGCTTTCTGCACATGGCTAGCCAGTCTTCTCAACACCATTTATTAAACGGGGAATCCTTTCCCCATTGCTTGTTTTTGTCAGGTTTATCAAAGATTGTATGGTTGTAGATACGTTGTGTTGCCTCCAATGCCTCTGTTTTGTTCCATTGGTCTATATCTCTGTTTTGGTACCAGTACCATGCTGTTTTGATTACTGTAGCCTTGTAGTATAGTTTGAAATCCGGTAGTGTGATGCCCCCCGCTGTGTTCTTTTTGCTTAGAATTGACTTGGCTATGCGGGCTCTCTTTTTGTTCCATATGAAGTTCATGGTGGTTTTTTCCAGTTCTGTGAAGAAAGTCAATGGTAGCTTGATGGAAATAGCATTGATTCTATAAATTACTTTGGGCTGCAAAGCCATTTCACAATGTTAATTCTTCCTAACCATGAACATAGAATGTTTCTTCATCTGTTCATGTTCTTTCTTATTTCGTTGAGCAGTGGTTTGTAGTTTTCCTTGAAGAGGTCCCTTACATTCCTTGTGAGTTGTTTTCCTAGGTATTTTATTCTTTTTGTAGCAATTGTGAATGGCAGTTCGTTCTTGATTTGGCTTTCTTTAAGTCTGTTATTGGTGTAGAGGAATGCTTGTGATTTTTGCACATTGATTTTATATCCTGAGACTTTGCTGAAGTTGCTTAACAGTTTCAGGAGTTATTGGGCTGAGGCGATGGAGTCTTCTAGGTATACTACCATGTCGTCTGCAAATAGAGACAATTTGGATTCCACCTTTCCTATTCGAATGTCCTTTATTTCTTTTTCTTGCCTGATTGCTCTGGCTAGAACTTCCAGAACTATATTGAATAGGAGTGGTGAAAGAGGATATCCTTGTCTAGTGCCGGATTTCAAAGGGAATGCTTCCAGTTTTTGCCCATTCAGTATGATATTGGCTGTAGGTTTGTCGTAAATAGCTTTTATTACTTTGAGATAAGTTCCATCGATACCGAGTTTATTGTGGGTTTTTAGCATAAAGGGCTGTTGAATTTTGTCGAATGCCTTCTCTGCATCAATTGAGATAATCATGTGGTTTTTGTTTTTGGTTCTGTTTATGTGGTGAATTACGTTTATGAACTTGCATATGTTGAACCAGACTTGCATCCCCGGGATGAATCCTACTTGATCATGATGGATAAGTTTTTTGATTTGCTGTTGCAATTGGCTTGCCAATATTTTATTGAAGATTTTTGCATCTATGTTCATCATGGATATTGGCCTGAAGTTTTCTTTTCTTGTTGGGTCTCTGCCAGGTTTTGGTATCAGGATGATGTTGGTCTCATAAAATGATTTGGGAAGGATTCCCTCTTTTTGGATTATTTGGAATAGTTTCAGAAGGAATGGTACCAGCTCCTCTTTGTGTGTCTGGTAGAATTTGGCTGTGAACCCATCTGGACCTGGGCTTTTTTCGTGTGGTAGGCTCTTAATTGCTGCCTCGACTTCTGACCTTGTTATTGGTCTATTCATAGTTTCAGCTTCCTACTGGTTTAGGCTTGGGAGGACACAGGAGTCCAGGAATTTATCCCTTTCTTCCAGGTTTACTAGTTTATGTGCATAGAGTTGTTTGCAATATTCTCTGATGATAGTTTGAATTTCTGTGGAATCTGTGGTGATTTCCCCTTTTTCATTTTCTATTGCATCTATTTGGTTGCTCTCTCTTTTCTTTTTTATCAATCTGGCTAGTGGTGTGTCTATTTTGTTGATCTTTTCAAAACACCAGCTTTTGGATTTATTCATTTTTTGAACAGTTTTTTGTGTGTCTATCTCCTTCAGTTCTGCTCTGATCTTAGTTATTTCTTGTCTTCTGATAGGTTTTGAGTTTTTTTGATGTTGCTCCTCTAGTTCTTTCAATTTTGACGATAGGGTGTCAATTTTGGATCTCCACATTCTCCTCATATGGGCACTTACTGCTATATATTTTCCTCTAGACACTGCTTTAAATGTGTCCCAGAGATTCTGGCATGTTGTGTCTTCATTTTTATTGGTTTTGAAGAACTTCTTTATTTCTCCCTTCATTTCATTGTTTATCCAGTCAACATTCAAGAGCCAGTTGTTCAGTTTCCATGAAGCTGTGCGGTTCTGGGTTGGTTTCTGAATTCTGAGTTCTAACTTGATTGCACTATAGTCTGAGAGACTGTTTGTTATAATTTCAGTTGTTTTGCATTTGCTGAGGATTGCTATACTTCCAATTATGTGGTCAATTTTAGAGTAGGTGTGATGTGGTGCTGAGAAGAAAGTATATTCTGTGGATTTGGGGTGGAGAGTTCTGTAAATGTTTATCAGGTTTGCTTGTTCCAGGTCTGAGTTCAAGCCCTGGATATCCTTGTTGATTTTCTGTCTGGTTGATCTGTCTAATATTGACAGTGGAGCTTTAAAGTCTTCCACTATTATTGTGTGGGAGTCTAAGTCTCTTTGTAAGTCATTAAGAACTTGCCTTATGTATTAGGATGCTCCTGTATTGGGTCCATATATGTTTAGGATTGTTAGCTCTTGTTGTATTGATCCTTCTACCATTATGTAATGGCCTTCTTTGTCTCTTTTGATCTTTGTTGCTTTAAAGTCTATTTTATCAGAGATGAGAATTGCAACTCCCGCTTTTTTTGCCCTCCATTTGCTTGGTAAATCTTTCTCCATTCCTTTATTTTGAGCCTTTGTGTATCCTTGTATGCGAGATGGGTTTCCTAGATACAGCACATTGATGGATTTTGTTTTTTTATCCAATTACTTGTTGTAGTTTTATGTGCATTTTTCTAATGGTTAATGATATTCAACTTCTTGTGATTATTTGGCATCTATCTATGTGTCTTCTTAAGTAAATGTCTCTTTATATCTTTTGCCCATTTTATAACTCAACTATTTTCTTTAGCTGCAAGTTCTTTGTTGAATATATGGTTTATAAATATTTTATGTTTGTAACTAACATTTTTATTTTTTTACAGAATCTTTTGGAAAGCAAATGTTTTAAAATTTGATGTGATGTATTTTTTACGAATTGTAATTTATTGTCAGATGTAAGAACTCTTCACTTAGCCCTAGATACTAAGGATTTTATTTCATTTTTGCAAGTTTTATAGTTTTGTACTTTTAATTTAAACCTGAAATTCACTTTGAATTTATTTTTGTACAACGTGAGAGGTTTATGTCTACTTTCTTTGTGCTTTTTTATTTTAGATTATGAATGTCTAGTTGCTCCTGTACCATTATTGAAGATACTACTCTTTCTCTATTGAATTACTTTTGCACCTTTGTCAAAAATCAGCTGGATATATTTGTGTGGGTATATTTTTGGGTTCTCTGTTTCATTTCCTTGATCTACATGTTTATTTCTTTGCCAATACCATGCTGTTTTGATTACTATAGCTATACAGTAAACCTTAGTTTTGAGTAAAGTGTTTCTCTTCCCACTTTATGCTTAATTTTCAAAATTATTCAAGCTAGTGTAGATCCTGTGTCTTTCTACCATAAGTTTTAGAGTAAATTTGGCTATGTCTACAAAAAATCCTTATTGGACCATAGTTTAACTTTTAAAAGGTAATATTGCTATTGTTATATTGATACTTTTTATACTATTGAATAATACAAAAAATGTTAATATAACAACATAAAAATATTTTAGTGCAAGTTAGAATGTATACAAGAATAAAATAAAAGGAAGGAGACATAATATTGAAATTGTATTACATATCAAATACAAAGTCATTAATTAAAAAATGTGTATGTATCTGTTCACTGAAATTGCTTAGAAGCAATTTCACACTAGTAATGGTGACTATCCATGGTATTAGAGTTGTGTCCTCTAATACTATCTCCTCCCTTGGAGAAATGGCTGATTTGAAATATGGGTCCAGGAAAGTACAAGGTAGTCCTAGGACAACTAATTATACTATAAGTGAATGAGTCTTCAAAGATTGATAGTGTCACATCAAAGAACACAGGAGTCAGCTTGAAGGAACTCCCAGTGGCCAAAATTGTGACAATATGAAGAAGAGGATGAGTATTACAATTGTTGAAATTACATTTATTCTGCAAAAATCATTGAGGCTGAATGATAATGAGAAGGAAAACCACAGAAATTCATTTTTTGAGCATTCAAATCTGTTTAACTTTTTACTTTAAAAAATGGAAAGCCGAAGAAAAGATCTAAGTATATTTTTTCTGCCTTTGCTATGGTACTTGAATTTTAAATTTAAGAAATAGCCTCACTTTAAAAAATTATTATTTTGCAGTCTTTGTTAGAATTATTGACTTGGGCAAAGATGAACAATAGTGTTAAAATTATTGGTTGAAAGGCTGATGGAGAAGTGAACATTTGTGTGGTGCCTGTGGCAGGCAGTGTAATGCCTTTCCTCCCATCCAAAAGATGTTCACATCTTATCTCTGACGTCTGTTGAAATAATGCACTTAAAGTATGAAAGTTACCTTTTATTGTCAGAGAGAATTTGCAGACTTAATTAAGTTAAGGGGACTTAGAGGAAGAAGTTTAGGTGAGTTGGAGTAAAAGATGTGACAAGAGCAGAAGTCAGTGATGTAGGTTCATGGGCCAAGGATGGTGGGCAGCTTCTAGAAGCTGCAAAAACAAAGGATATATTTTCTCCTAGACACTTAGGCCTGCTGATTCATTTTGGACTTCTCATCTCCAATCTGTATGCAAATCATTGTCATTTTAAACCACTGAGTTTGTGATAATTTGTTACAGCAGCAATAGAAATCTAATACACCAGCTAGTTCACTTTCTTCAGTTAGACAATAACTGAAGAAAGGGATCACGTTGTCATAACTTTAACTCAGTGTTCAGTTTTAACCACAACTTGGATTTGACCAGGTTCTTAGACTTAAAATTTACTAGACACATAAGGGCTGCAGAAACAGGCTAAACAACACCGACAAGTTCAGGAAGTGTAAGACAATTGTTTCAATTTCTTCAAGTGGGACCTGAAGAAAAATAAAGTTGCCATAACTGCAGTGGGGAAGACAAAGGACAGAGCCAGTTTGGAAAGTCAGCGAGGAAGACGTTTTAGACATGTTAAGTTTTTGATGTGTTTAATAAGATATCCAAATGGCTATCACAGTACTTAGTTGTATATGTGAATTGGAAATCCAGAGAAAAGGCCTGGGACCATATAGGAATCATCAGAGCATAGATAGTATTTAAATGAAAAGAGCTATGATCAGGAAGAAAAAGTGGAAATTCATAAGAGAAAATGTCTAAGGGCAGATTATTGTGATCTTCTAACATTAACAAATGTTAGAAAACAGAAAGGAGACTAAAAATTTGCCAGTAATGTAGCAGGACATCTAAGAGATGGTGATTTTCAGAAAACCAAATATAAGAAATGTTAAGGAAGGAGTGATAAAACGTCAAATGTGTAACAAAATGGAGCACAGTACATGTATCTTTGCTATTTTACTTTGTGAGATTCATTCAGAATGATACATTAATTCTAGTCTACTTCCAGCATTTTAAAATCTTTTGTGTGAGTGTTGCTCAACTTATGTATCCATTTTCCATTTATGACTATTTCCTACTGAACATTCTTGTAACATATCTCATTTTGTGCATGTATGTTTTATGTGTGAAAGTTTCCAGACCATACATAGGAGAGGAAGGAATTAGAGGATCATGGGGTACAGCATTCAACTTAGATATATATTGACAATTGATTTTCACAGTTATAATGTGAATTTACATTCCCACAGCAGTAAATGAGAGTATTTGTCCTTCACTGATTTTGTCATACTTTAAAATATTTGCCAAGTTGAGAGATGTGCAAAGGAATTTGATATTTTCAATTTATATACACACACACACACACACACACACACACACATATCTCCTTAGAGTCTCAAGTGCAAATATCTCCTCCTTAGAGTCTCAACTACAGCTACTCTTACTTTTTATAGGGTCATATTATAAACAAAAATTTAAAATTTCTGTGTAGTTGAAATATTCATTATTCGATTTCTGTTTCTGCACTTAGAAAATGTACCTACCTTATAATGTTGTGATGTTTCAATGAGTTTGGTGTTTGGACATTCTTTTAATATTTGGATTTCCTCTGCTATGTTCTAACTGTTAATCTATTTGGCTCATGTTTCTATTTGGCTGTGTCTTAAAAACTGTCTTGTAGGCTGGGCGTGGTGGCTCACACCTGTAATCCCAGCACTTTTGGAGGCCAAGGCAGGTGGATCATGAGGTCTGGAGTTTGAGAACAGCCTGGCGAACATGGTGAAAACCTGTCTCTACAAAAAATACAAAAATTAGCCTGGTGTGTTGACACATGCCTGTTATCCTAGCTACTCAGGAGGCTGACGCAGGAGAATTGCTTGAACCCAGGAGGTGGAGGTTGCAGTGAGCTGAGATTGTGCTACTGAATTCTAGCCTGAGTGACAGAGTGAGACTCTGTCTCAGGAAAAGAAGCAAACAAAAAGACAAAAAATCACAAAAAAACCCTGCCTTGTAGGAGGTATTCATATATTCTCCACATTAATCACTTGTTAAATATATGCATTGCAAATATCTCCTCCTTAGAGTCTCAACTATAGCTATTCATTTTGCTCTTTATAGGGTCATATTATAAACAAATTTAAAATTTCTATGTGGTTGAAATATTCTATTTCTGTTTCTGCACTTAGAAAATGTTACTAGTAATTATGGCTACCTTATAATGTTGTGATGATTCAATGAAATATTGCATGCAAAGTACTTAGCCATAAATGCTAAGTATTTGACTCAAGTCACTGCACTCCAGCCTGGACGACAGAATGAGATTCCGTCTCCAAACAACAACAACAACAAAAGATAAGGCCTCAGTAACTATTTGGTGTTACTCTTAAGTCGTTATTATGCAAAGCACTATTGAGTGAAAGAAAAATCATTTTATGTCTGGGACATGAGAATGAAATGACTGAATGTACAATTCTACATTATATATCAATCTCCAGATATATGGGTCTATTTCTGAACTTTCTATTGTACTCTTACATTACCCTGGTTTGATGATTAACTTAAGGAATGTAGTATGAGAAATCTGGATATTTGATAGAGGAAATGGTCTCAGCTTGATAATTTTTTTTTCACCTCCCCAACATGGTCTTTGAAATTTGTGTACTTCTGCCTTTCCATATAGACTTTAAAAATATATTCATTTCCGTGGGGGGAACCCATTAGAGAACAAAATGGTTATATGCTAAAGATGAAAAGCCATTGATTCATTCTAATAAGCAAATAAATCAATACCCAGTACTGCAATTTTAGTCATAAATTAGGTGGAAATGATGAACATTAAGGACAATCACGTTAAAGGGAAAAATTTTAAATTTCTCTGAAGTGATTAACTTGCCATAATGCAATTAGTTTTTGTTGTTGTTGCTGTTAATCTAGGTATAGTTAGATAAACCTTGAAAGATTAAGCATATAGTAGTCACATCATTCAAAAGATCTTGTAAAACTAATGTTTGATTTTTATGTTAGGCAAGTGTCTTATTTAGGCAAACTTTTAAGCTATTTTGTAATTATTAAATCATTAAAATTATATAAAATCTGTTATTTTAGTGCAATATAGTCAATTTAGTTTTATGTATAAATAATACATCTTTTGTGACCCTAACATTAAGAAAGAAAAACTAAAGCCTCAATACTGAACTTTGATAACCCTTCAGGATTTTGTGGAGGAAATTATGATTCACTCTTTTCATGCATATCATTTAGAAGGTTAGAACATTGCATAAAATTTTGAAATATAATTAATATAAAACATTAGCCTGTCAGCTAATGGGTGATCATTTTTACCTTGTTTTTGTGACACTTTACAAAGAGTATTAAATATGTTAAAAATACTTTGCAAATTTTTTATCTTACCATATTGCAGGATGCAAGCTTATTTTTAAATGGAAACAGACTCTTAATTTTTTGTTCAGCATTTGTATTTCTGCATCCATTTTTATTTTGAATGTAAATCCACTACTAGGCTTAGTTTTTTAAAAAAAACTCTAGTGAGGTACAGTTTGCATACAATGAAGAATACATACTTAAAGTATACAATTCAGTGAGTTTTGACACATGTATGCACATGTGTCACCACCACTGTAACGATGATACTGTACATTTCCATCACCTCCATAAGTTTTTTTTTGTGCCTTTTTGCAATCCTCTCGTCTCTCCGTCTCTGTACCCAGACAACCATTGATTTGAGATGTGCCCCAGCATCATTGTGAAGCTTATTTGTGGCAGTCCACTCCAGGCTGGGACTGATGGTTGGATATGCTGTAGTAAAATGGGCTATCTTGTGACAATAGGAATAATAGGATCCCAAAATGACATAGACATGATGGCAGCCCTTAACTATCTAAAGCATTCTGGCTACAATTATAATGAGTAGCAAAGTCAAAAATTGCAGCCCGAGGGGGCCTGGCCTGAAGAGAACTGTGGCCTGAAAAGAACCTATATAAAAAAAATTAGATTTGATGAGATATGCAGCTTATGAGGTATAATCTATTTTAGATATAGATGGTGAAGTAGACATCTCTGAGACTGCCTGGAATAGCCAAGATAGTATCTCATTCGAGAGGCAGAGAAGTACGGGAGAACAGAGACATGGCAGAGATTAGTGCAAGCACCTTAAAGACTAAACAAATACAGGGGTCATAGTTCCCGTCATGTATCTTTGAATTCACCAGTCTTCCGCCCAACCAAAACCCAAATAGACCCTGTAAATGACAATGGAGCACGTAAACTCGAGCAAGCAGTATCTCCAATGGCTGCTGTTTTGTCAGATGTGGTTGTGTTTGCAGTAGGCATGTAGTATGCAGCTTTTGATCTACTAAATACATTCTTTCTCATGCTTATTGAGGAAAAAGACAGAAGCAGTTTTCATTTGAGATTTGGTCTGTCTGGATGTTCTGCATAATAACACTTTGGTTTATTGTATCAGTGACATTGGGTTAATTGAATCGGATGAATAAGAAATGGCAAGTATGTTGGAAGTCTTTATAATCCATATATTTTTCAGAGGGTAGGTGATAAGCCCTGTAGAGATTCAAATTCCTGCCACATCAGTGAAGTTGTTAGGGATCCAGTAGGCACATCATGCTGGATCATGCTGGGATTTGTCTTCAATAGAAAAGGACAAATGATTGCATTTTTAACTGGTAGGCACATGGGACTGTTTCTTTGACTCATTTATCACGTGGCATTGAGAGCTCTCTACTTTGATTTGTCCTTGAGCAGGAAAGAAGTTGCATCAGGTCTGGTCTGTGATGCTCACAGTCGTGTCACTGCGGCTGTACAACCCAGGGAACACTAGGGTATTACAGTTTCCTTTGGTGTGAAAAGACACCATATAGAGTTTATGCCAAGCTTCAATAGGAGAATTAAAATATAGATATTGAAGATTTTGAAGAAGGCCATGCCATTTGCAGCAGAGAACTGTACAGCTGGCCCTAGGAACTTCCTTCACCCCCATGTAGATATAGATGCGGGAAGAATGACAGGTGCTGGTAGTAGCAATTATGTATGTAATTTTCCAACTCTGTTCAGGGAAATGACATTGGGAGCTTCATATCAACTGTGGTTCAGAGTATTTACATTAGAGAAATTAATTAGTGCATTCTTTTATCCACATGGCCAGTTTAAAAATATTGCCCACATACCACTGGATATAGAAGTTTGAGCCACCTGCCTGTACTTTCTGACCCTTCGCATGCCCCATAAGTCCTTCCATTATATGATGGATTACTGCTGGGCCTACTGACCTCGAGACTTCATGAGTCTAATAGAACCAAGGTCATGGTAGGCAGCTCTGGCTACACAGTCCTTGATGTCCTGTGATCAGGTACTTTTTCTCTATCAGCCCCATTCACTAGTAGTACATAGAGGACTGGGCATAAATAGAGCCAGATGGAACTTTACAGAAAAAGAGATACAGCAATGAGACTTGAATTATGAATGTATTGGTTCTATCACATATCATACTACCTAGAAGCTGCTATCCTGACCCAATGAAACATCTGTTTGAAGTTGCAGCCAAGCAGCCAGATTGAGATGAAGCCTTGCACATATAGGTGCTGTGAAAGAAAAATTAATCTCAGGACCTCAAACTCACTAAGCTAAAGGGAAAAGTCAGGCTGAGAAATGGGTCACACAAACCTGCCTCCATTTGGTTCCAAAAAAGATAGCTATGTAGAAAAGAAAAACTACAGACCTTTCTCATAGTTTGCCTATGAAAAAATTTCTTCTGGGCCCCAGGATCTTTACCCTAAAACAGTTCTTCTGAGTCTCACCCTGACAATGTAAATTGTCAGAACTTGTCTTGACAGGTATGGAACCAAGGACAGAACTAAAACGTCACCCTTCTGTTCACCAGAGACAAATGAATATCTGACTGCTTTCTCCTCCCTATGTTTCAAAAAATCTTATGTGAAAATGAAGATTCACTGAGCAGGAGATGAAAGCATTAATGACTATTCCTCTACCCGTACTTATGTGTAAAATGTGTATTTAGTGAACACTAATCAAAGATTTAAAATAATGCAACTGCTTGCTGCTTTTATTTTTTATTTATTTTTGAGACAGAGTTTTGCTCTGTTGCCTAGGCTGGATGCAGTGGCACTATATTGGCTCACTGCAACTTCCACCTCCTGGGTTCAAGTGATTCTCCTGCCTCAGACACCTGAGTGGCTGGGATTACTGGCACCCACCATCACACCCAGCTAAGTTTTGTATTTTTAGTGGAGACAGGGTTTCACTATGTTGGCCAGGCTGGTTTCGAACTCCTGAGCTTAGATGATTTGCCCAACTTTGCCTCCTAAAGTGCTGGGATTACAGGAGTGAGCTACCTTTCCTGGCCTGCTTGCTGCTTTTATCTACCCTCCTTTAAAATTTTTTTTCTTCTTCTTTCCCTCAATACCTGTCCTTTACTTTTTAAATATTGAGTTCCCGAGACCCTCCTTGGGGCGGGGGGGGGGGGGAGAAATGAGGACCATAGATTTTTCCAGTGGTTCTGTGTTCTTTTTCCCAAGTATGTCTTTAACCTTGGCAAATAAACCTCTCAAAATTATTGTGACTCACCTTGACCATTTCTTTTATTTACAGTGCCATGCTCTAGGATGCAAATTTGGAATGCAGTATATGTCCACATTTTAGGACCAGTTTTTAGGGCTGTGTCCAATAGTTACTATATAAGGATTCTAAAGGGGTGGGAGTAGGAGAGGTTTGAATTCCATCATTATCTATGACTCACTGGAAGAATTTGTGTTTTGCATCCTTGTAACTTTTGCTTCTGTGGATCCAGAGGTTCTGCTTTGTTGAGGAGGAATGCCTCTATCAGGAAACACACTGTAAGAGCCTATTAATTTTCATGTTCTTACTGTTCTATAGTAAATTTGGGCTCCTTGGGCCAGGAGGACAGGAAAAAAAGAAATAAATTACCATCCTGTTAGGAGTAAATAACCCCAATCATCAGGAGGATATAGGACTTGCCTCCTTCTAATACTTAATACTATGATACTGGGGATTAGGCTTCAATGTATGAATTTTGGTGGGCATACAAACATTTAGACCATAGCAGCAGCTTAACGTTTCTTGTTAGTTTATGTTGTTGAATGTAGCAGTAGTTCATTATTAACATGTGACATTCCATTGTATAAATACACTGCAATTTATTCATCCATTCCACTATAGATAGACATTTGGATTGTTTCTAATTTTTGGCTATAATTAATAAAGCTATGAGCATTCTTGAATGTGTCTTTAGGTACACATAATGTTTCTTTATGTTGAGTACCCAGGAGTGAAACTACTTCTACAAAAATTATAGCTGAGAAAATTACAGTGGTAGGGGAGATCTCATCTAGCTAACCCCCTTCTTGTCTTTACCCTTCAAGTTGCCTTTATTCCTGGAATTAAGCCAAACTAACTTTGGGAGACAGTTTATGCTTAAATTAAAATAGCCCTTCTCCAAAACTCAATTGCCTTTGCTAAGCTAATCAGAGATCACTGGGCTAGGCAGATAGAGGAGCCTAAGGCAGCAGTCCCCAGCCTTTTTGGTACCAGGAACAGGTTTTGTGGAAGATAGCTTTTCCACAGATGGGAGGCTACAGGAGTGGCAGTAGTTTTGAGATGATTGAAGTGCATCACACTCTTTGTGCACTTTCTATTATTATTACTTTGTAATGTATAATGAAATAATTATACAACTTACCATAATGTGGAATTGGTGTGAGCCTTGAGCTTGTTTTCCTGCAACTAGATGATCCCACACAGGATCGATGGGAGACAGTGATAGATCATCAGGCATTAGATTCTCATAAGGAGTGGGCAACCAGATCCTTCACACATGTAGTTCACAGTAGGGCTCATGCTTCTGTGAGAATCTAGTGCTGCTGCTGATCTGAAAGGAGGCGGAGCTCTGGCAGTAATGTGATGATGGGGAGCCACTTGCTTGCCTGTTGCTCAACTCCTGCTGTGCAGCCCAGTTTTTAACAGGCCATAGACTGGTATCAGTCTGTGGCACAGGAGTTGGGAACACTTGTGCTTAGGTGTAGACATAAAAGGATTGCCAGCCATTATTCCAAAGGTCACAAGATATCAATTTCCTCAATTAATCCTGCAGTTAATATCACTATTGTGACACCAAAGATTGGCCTTTTGACGTATCTTTTCATGTTTTTTTGCATGTTTGATGACCGATGGGTTTACCTGGACTCATCAACCACTCCTGTTGACCCAACCAGAAGTGACTCAGGCAAGAGGATAGCTTTGATTCTCTATGATTTAAAAAAAAAAACCACTTTTATTTCCATAGGTTATTGGGGAACAATTGGCATAAGTTCTTTAGTCGTGATCTGTGGGATTTTGGTGCATCCATCACCTGAGCAGTATGATTTCATCTCTGACCCAACCAATCAGCACTTCCCATACCCTAGCCCCCTGCCTATCAAACTGTCTTGGAAGAACCCCTAACCTCCAGGCCTTTGACACTGATTTGCATAATGACTCCATCTCTCACATGGTGTGGCTTGCCTCAGATCAATTAAGCTCTTTACTGCAATGCCATGGTCTCTGTGAATTAATTTCATTTGTGTGGCAGGCAGGAAGAGCTCATCAGGCAATTACAGGAGTGGAAATGCTGTTTAGCTTCAGTAGATATGGACAAATAGTTTTTCAGAGTAATTTCCAACCCTACCAACAATGTCAAAGAGTTACTTGCTCTCCTTGCTCACCTAAATATAGGAGTGTCAGTCTTTATATCAATACTTAGCACATCTCAAATGATGCAAACTTAAAAGTTTAAATGGATTTGAACTTTACAACAGCTTAAATTCATTTTCCTTCTACAATTTGTCCTGTTTTCATATAACTAATATGTATATTGTAAACCCCAAGAGACATTACTTTTTGTTTTTAAACAGTAAATACAAACCATTTTGTATTTTACTCACATAACCATTCTTTGCAATCTTTGCATCCTTCCTAGTAGTTGCCTGTTTCTACCTATGGTGATTTACCTTTAGCTTAAAGAACTCTCTTTAGTATTTCTTGTAGAACAAGTCTGCTGGTGAAAAATTCACTCAGATTTAGTATTCCTAAAATAATTCTTAATTTATCTTCATTTTAGGCATATATATATATATATATTTAATATGGATAACATTTAAATATATAACTTACATGCTATAAAATACTTTTAAAATGTACAACTGAGTGGGTTTTCATATATTTACAAGATTATGCAACAACTACCACTAATTTCAGAGCACTTTCTTCACACCAAATGAAACTCTGTACTCGTTAGCAGTAACTGCCCATTCCCCAACCTTTCTGTCCTGGTAACCACTAATCTTCTGTGACTTGAATTTATCAACTCTGGACATTTCATATGAATGGAATCATATATTATGTGGCCTTTTGTGTCTGACTTCTTTCACTTAGCAAAATGTTTTCATACTACAGTCTGCATTTCTAATGTGGACATTGAAGTCTCTGGTTGGTTAGCTTGGTGGTCAATTAATGATTGAACACATGATTCCTTAAATGCAGAAGTAAATCCAATAATTCTGTTTTTACTGAGAGGCTGTCTTTGTGGGTGAGCACATTTTTAACAGTCAGTTAGTGTTCAACTCTTCCTTTGCATTTACTTTCTGATTCCAAGGAGTTTCTGGATCTGTCATGAGTAGGAGCATAGGGCTTGCTGAGATGTTTTCTGAACATGTACATAGCCCTGAATATGTAGAAAGCTCTACACATGTGTGTGTCCTTCTAGAGTTCCAGGTTTATGTCTGGGACCCTAGAAGCCCCTGTATAGAGATCTCTTTACTAAGCTGTTTCTTTTAAGCTTTTTGGTTAGTATGTAGTTTGCCTCAACTATACTCAACACCTTAGGACATGACTAGACAGTTCAAATAATGACAATTTGTCTTCTAAAGCCAAGTTTTTTCTTTTGGTGAAGTCCTATTAATCATTTTTTTCTTTCATGGTTCCCAGGATTTTCTTTTTTCAATTACAAATTATGAAGATGCTCTGCTATGTCTTTCTTTTTTCTATGTAATTAACAGTTTTGACTTTTGTATTTAGTTCTAAGATCTATTTTGATTTAGTATTTTTAAATTAGGCAGAGTTTTGAGACTAATTGTCTTTTTATGGAAATCTGCTTGTTCCAGAACCATTTATTTATCATACCATTCTTCCCCCATGGAAATGCTCTGGCATGTTATGAAATATCAACTAAATTTTTATGTTAGTGGATCTAGTTCAAAACTTCTATTCTGATATAAGTCTGTAAGTCTAACTTTTAATGTGAATACAAGACTTTATTGTAATCTTAGAGAAAGTCTTGAAATTAGAAAGTGTGCACACTCCAACTTTGTTCTTTTTTAAAAAATACCTTGATAATTCTAAGTCCTTTGCATTTCCATATTTGACAGTAACATCAATTTCTTACAAAAATACCTACTGAAATTTTGATAGAGATGATATTGAATCTTTAAATAAATTTGACTGAAATTTTTATCATAACAACATAGTCTTCTAATCCTTGAACCTCCATTTATTTAGGCCTTTAATATTTCTCAGCAGTGCTTTATAGATTTCCGTAAAAAGCTCTGGTATTTGATTAAATTTGTTTTTAAATAAGTTTTTTGTTGTTGCAAAATTTTTTTAAAATTTCAATTTGTAAATGTTTGTGGCTAGTATATACAGCCATAGTGGATTTTAAAATATTGACCTTTGTATCTTACAGACTTTCTTTCTTTATCAGTGCCAGTAATTTTCTACATAGTTTATCATATCTCTAATGAATTAAGATAATTTTAATCTTCCTTTCCTATTTTGCTGTGTTGCACTAACTGTGGCTTTGAGTATAATGTTGAATGGAAGTGGCGAGAGCAAATTTGAACTTGGGCGGAACAATCTTGTCTCAGTTTTAGAGGAAAACATTCAGTATTTCTCTCTGATGAATGATATTAGGCATACGCGTTTTGTGGATGCTTTTTGTAAAATCAGATTGAGAAAGTTCCTTTTATTCTTAGATACTGAGTATTTTTGTGAGGATAAATCTACCTACCTACATACACATGTATTTCTTAACATGGAGCTCTTTTATATTGAAGTATTGATGGTCTTGAAGGATACAACAAACATACTAGTGTGGAAAACTTTAAAATATTTATTCCTGCTTACACAGTAATACAAATTGATACAAACTCCAGATGATACAGAAATGAAGCAAAAAGTGAAAGTTTCCCATAATTTAGATACTCTTAGTATGAAGGAATTGTGTGAGTTATCTGCTGGACACATAACTTCATTTTTATTGTTTCATTTAAACATAGCTTAAAAGTGATTGTATCAAAACAACTATGTCAATGTAGTTAGAATATCCTTTTTATTTTTATAAGATATTCATTTCTGGTTGATTTACAACATATTTTTACACGTGAAAAATCTTGTAGCAGATAAATCTATTTTTGTTTAATTCAATGATTCCCCGAATGAATTGCTGCCCTAAAATTTTTTTTACCTAATTTTTGTAATATCTTCATGGAATTAGTATTCTATAAGAATTCATTTGGTCTTTAACATAGACCAAATGAATGGCTGTCCAAAGATTTTTTTCATCTAAGTTTTATAATATCTTATAGAATATGAAAAAATCTTCAGACAGCTATTCATTTGGGGAATAGAATTAGTATTCTATAAGACAGTCTTTGGACTGGATGCAGTGGCTCATGCCTGTAATCCCAGCACTTTGGGAGGCTGAGTTGGGTAGATCACTTCAGGTCAGGAGTTTGAGACCAGCCTGGCCAACATGGCAAAACTCTATCTCTACTAAAAATACAAAATTAGCTGGGCCTGGTGGTGCACAGCCGTAATGCCAGCTACTTGGGAGGCTGAGGCAGGAGAATCACTTGAATCTTTAGGAGGTGGAGGTTGCAGTGGGCGGAGATAAAAAAAGTTTTTGATATACACCAAATGAATTGCTGGCCAAGTATTTTTTTTTACCTAATTTTTATAATATTATATGGAATTAATATTCTCTAAGACAGTCTTTTATATGCACCAAATTAATTTCTGTCCATACATTTCCTTCATCTAATTTTTGTAATGGGAATTAGTATTCTATAAAGCAGTCTGATATACATTGATATTTATATTTACCTTTGATTTTCATATGTATCCTGTTAACATTATTATTAAATGGAACAGTGTCTTAGTCCATCTTTTGTTGCTGTAACAGAATAACACAGACTGTGTAATTTTGTAAGGAAGTGATTTATTCAGTTCGTTGTTCTGGAGGCTAGGAAGACTAAGAGCATGGCACTGGCATTTGGCGACGGCCTTCATGCTGAATTATGATATGGCAAAAGGGCAAGTGTGTAAGACTGAGGGAAAGGCAACTGGGCCAGTATTCGTCTTTTGATAATCTACTCTCAAGATAAATCACGTGCTCCTTCAATAATGACATTAATCTGTCCATGAGGGCTCCACCTTCATGATCCAGTCACCTCTTCTTAGCATTTACCTCACAACACTGTTGCATTGGGAATTATATTTCTAATACGTGAACTTTTGGGGGACACATTCAAACCACAGCAACTAGTTAAACTAATCTGAGATTTACTGGATAGGGTAGTCAGCAAGTAAAATGAATTGCAAACAGGATGGCTGTACTTTTAATTAAAATTTACTGCTGTGTTAAGTTTGCTAGGTCTGCCATAACAAAGTACCACACACAATGGCTTCAATAACAGAAATTTATTGTTTCACAGTTCTGGAAATTAGAAGTCTAAAATCTAGGTGTTCGCAGTGCTGATTTCTTTTGAAGCTGAGGGTAAAATCTGTTCTGGATTTGACTCCTTGCTTCTGGTAGTTTTGGGCCATTATTCTCATTCCTTGTCTTGTGGAAGCATCACCCCAGTCTCTGCTTTCATCTTCATGTGGCTTCTCCCTGTGTTCATGTTTGTTTCAAAACTTTCCATTTTTATAAAGGCACCAGTTACACTGGATTAGGACTCATCCCTAATGACTGTAGCTTAGTTTAATTCTATCTGCAGTGACCTAATTTCCAAATAAGTTACATTCTGAGGTACCAGAGGTCAGGACCTCAATACATGAAATTTGGGGGACAGAATTTTATACAATTACTTCTCTGAGAGAAGAAATGACTGTTATATAAATTCCTCTAAGTTAGTCTTCCACATGTAGGCTTATGGTCAGGAAAAAGGCAAATTGAAAGTAAAAGTAAATAGAACCTTGTGTACTGTTGAAAGCAGAGGGTCTGCTTACTCAAAGATGAAAAACAAGGCTGTATACAGGGAATAAATGTACAGGAAAGTTATACAAACTGTGAGGAAAAAGTATATTTTCCAAGGGAGAAACCCACATATTGAAAACTTTAGGCAGTTAGTTGATCTTCTCACCACATTGTACTTATGTATCAATAAAGAATTTAATAATTCTATACTTTGATATGCTGTATTATGTGATGTTTGTCTCTATATTACAAAATAAAATTTCTTTAAATTTTATCCCAAATTTAGTAGCCATCCTATTTATAAATTATTTCACTGTAGCATTTTAGGATTTGTACAATCTGGAATAACCTCAGAGCATATGGAGCATGTCTATTTAGTAATGTAGAACACCTGGCACAGAAATATGTGTAGAACACGGCCTTAATAACTATACTACGCAGATCTTCTAAGTAAAACCTTTGTTACCTGCTAAACAGGAAGCATCTGTTACCTTATGGAAGTAACTCATAATTAGGCAACCTACAAGGCAGTCCCTGTGGCGAAAAGACTGTAGAATTATTTACTGAGCACTTGAGAACAAGGCTTTCATTCATTTTTGTTTCCCACAAATTACTGGCATACAGACTTGTGAATGGTGAGTGTCCAATAAATGTTTATGAAATATTTGGATTGAATAAAAATAAATTATGATGTGAGAAATAAAAGGTGCTCATTTGTAACCACTTTTATTATCAATTCTCTTGTATTTGCCAAAGTTAGTCTTTATTGTCAGAATGTTCTGGTATCAAGTTTCAACTCTGGCACATATTAGCTGAGATATTTGTAAATTAATAAAAGACTTTGACCCTCACATTTTTATCTGTCAAATGGCATGGTAATTCCTATATTAGAAAGTAAGAGTGTGAAATAAACCTACTACTTCTTTAATACTGACCATTATTATCATATTTCACCTGGATGGAAACTAGAGCTTCATACCTGGTCTACATAAATTATTCATGCCCTCCTCTTATTCTTTCTCTACCCTGCAGCCAGTGTAATCTCTCTAAAATGAATATCCAATCATGTACTTCTGTTACTTAAAATCTTCCAGCGTTTCCCTGTTGCACTAAGACTAAAGTTTGAATTCCTTGGAGCTAGATAGATCATAATCTGACTACCTCTATTTCTGTCCTCACTAATAATTCATACCCTCATTGTATTAAACAATTTGCTTTGAGATGTAAGCTTACACTTGTTTTTTTCCTACAAATGCGAATGTACATGATGTAGCATCTGCCTATAGTAGTCACACTTTTGGAACATCATCTTCTGTACCCTCTCCCCGACTTTTTCCTTTTCTCCCTAACTCATTTGATTAAATCTGAATTTTCTTTCAAGTTACCTTTGGAAAAACTTATGAGTTCCTCATAACTGGGCCGTGTATTCCTCCTGTAGATCCTCTGGCACTCTGGGCTTCATTTTATTCTAGCAATGATCATATGTTTTTCAGATCTCACCTTTGCTTCTCTAAGCCTCTCAAAACTCTACTATATGCTTACATCCCTAGTGCAGTCCCTGATAGGTGGATTGTGATGAAAAGTTATTTATCGACTAAATAAATGAATGATGATAAGATGGTGTTTGTCAAAATCAGGTACAGTCATTTGTATTTAACAGGCATTAAGGATAAATACAGCTCCATTTGAAATTTAGGTTTATAAACAATTAGAAGTAATTTTGTAGAAACCACTGTAGAAGGGAGATAATAGGCACTGCTTTATTAAATGCTGAGTGTTAGCCTGAGCTTTTTATAGCATGTGAGTGTATAGGAATCTAGTTAATGACAAGGAAAGAATAAATAAAAGTACATTTGAACTTCAGTAATTGCTAAAGTGATTAGCTATAAGCTAAAATTATAAACTGTAATTTTCTGCACTAATTAAATCTTACGATTATTTTCAATTATGTCAGACATATTTTATGAAATTTGATATGTGTTCCAATATTAAAATGTAGTTTCAGATGCATAAAGACAGGATCTCATAGTATGTCTGTTAGAGAGTTTCAGTACTTTACCCTGAAGGGCAGCCAACTGCAGCAGGGAAACTGCCATTTCTGAGACAGGCACACAGAAGGGTCCAGTTTAATCTTGCTTGACACTTGTTTCGCCTTAGTTAGATAGTTAAAAACTTTTCTTTCTTTTTAAATAGCTTATTGGATGAGTTTTGTTTTACTATCTAGCACAGAAGAGAAGGAAATTATAATTCAGTGTCTGAAAAAATGAAATTCCTCTAGGTACAAGTGACGTGCATTTTACCTATTCCTTTAATTGTAAAAGATTCCCTTTCAATAGAAAGACTCATGTTTCTGATGTCATACTTCTCTTTTTCAAATATGGGACTTATAATGCTCAGTGTCTCAGTACAAAACACACGTTTTCTTTTTTTTTTTTTGGTCTATGGGGATTGTATAATCCTCAGATGCTTAATGCTTATTTTTTCCTAACATGTTACTTTTATGACCAGAAAATTGTTCTAGCTTTTTAACCAAAGGCATCATTTCTCAAACAGATAGTAATAATTCTTAGCTCTATTTCAGAGAAGCATTGTTCAGTCTTGGCTACACATTAAAATAACTTGGAGAGATTTTTTTTAAAGGAGACAAATGTTTGGGCCACATACCAAACCAATTAAATTGCAATCCCAGTGGGTGGGACCAAAGCAAGGATATTTCTTTTACTCTTCCTCAAGTGGTTATAGAGTGCAGCCAAGAATGAACACCAGTGCCTTGGAGCCTGTATCTAGTTAAAAATCAGAATTGCTTGGTTAAGTTTTTATTCCATCCACCAGTGTCCCAGACAGTTCTTCTACTACTGAGTTTATATATATATATATATAATCTTAAAATTATCTTCTGATTTTAACAAAAGAGAAAGCAATGTAGAAAAGTACAAGGAAGAAATTAAAAGACATCTATGACTGCACTACCTAGGGAAAAGGGATCATGGGGACCATTGCTAAAATTTTATAAATTCTCTCGCTCTCTCTTTCTCTCTCTCTCAAATTTCCCCAGTAAGGAAGATTACTGTATACTGTTGTATGAATGCAAGTCTTTGATCATTGCTATGTTAGGAATAAACCAAGCTGGAGGAGATATCAAATTTGTGGTTTCAACTCTTCCTTTATTAAAGTATGTTTCTTTTCAAAAAGTCCAGAATGTATAACTAAGAAATAGGTAAAAAAAAAAAAAAAAATTCTCAGACTCACAGCAAGTGAATCACAATGAAGCAGATTCCCCATCTTCTCGTTGCTGCAGTTCATATCACAGGGCCTTGTCTTTTGAATTACTACCATTTTTTTTGTCCTTTGAAAGTATCTAAAATTCATACTTTCTTCTTACTATATACTAATATGATTATTTTAAAATATCTGCTGCAAAACCAATTTTGTCTGTCTAAATTCATGCCATTGATGTTAGCACTGCTCTATTGCTGATGCCTGTTGAAATGAGACTCCTGACATCCTGTGACCTTTAGTTCTGTTTTCAGTTTTCTATGTCTGCTGACCCATAGTAATAAGACAGTCACTCATGTCTTCTGAACTTGGCAAACTGATACAACTAACCCTGGGTCCTAAATCGGAGCAGTGCCTGCTCATCAGCCATCTTAGAAATATCATGATAAAAATTGCCTCCCACCCTATTAGCAAGCACATTGTTTAATTAATAAAAAATTGGGCGATTGTGTCAAGTAAGTGATGGCTTTCAGTGAATGACATAAAGAATTCAGAAGTTCATTCATATTCATCTTAATTATAAAATTGTAATGGGTCATATTCTTTTCCTATATAATAGATGATTCCTTACTTATTCTGGTAGAGTTCTAAAAGTTAAAATTTAAATAAGACTGGCTCCCAATGTTGTAGTGACCCTAAATAATGTTAATTAAGACTAAATTTTGAGTAAATTATTTCCAATCTGGCTTAAAAGTTAATGAGATAATAATCACCCAGGAGAGAACAGCATGATAGCAATAGTATAAAACAGCAGCAGCCTGGCTAGATTGTGTATTTTTCTCTTATTTCAGAGCTCTTGCATGCTTAATTGACTTAAAACATTATGGTTCAAATGGACTCAAGGTTACTAAATATGCCTATAATGTGGATAGGATTGAATTACATTTGAAGTGTTTTAGTCACAAATGTGTAAACATAGTTGAAAGAACGTGGAAAATAATGCTAATTTTTTATATTACACAGTTGGACATGAATATTGATTCTGTTACACTAATAGAATGTCATGAAACTTGGAAAGTTTATTCAAGCTAAGAGCATAATCATTGAAAACTATAGGGTTGATAGAGTTTTATTAACACACAAATGATTACCATCCCCCTAAAACCTGGGAAAGATGGCATTACTTTTTAAATAGTGACTTTCTGTTAATAAAGTAACAAAAATTGATAATAGAAAATATGGGAAACACACGAGTTAGATAGTAAAAATCAAAGCAATGATCATTAACACTTAGGGTTTTTAGTCTTTTCTTCCTATGCCTTAAAATTGATTTTATATCAGATAGACTCTTTTTAAATATTTTCTTACTTACTATGATAGGAAAAGTGTTCTTCACATTTTTAACTGCTTTCATGGTTCTTTAACTGGTCTCATAGCTTTTATTCTCCATACAAAGGCATAAGCCAAAAAGAGTAAAAACTTTATCTAACATTATGGATTTTTATAACATCTCACATATTGTAAAAGATAAAGTATGAAAAGAGAATCTGTATGATGTATAATAAGCATAGGGGATATGTTCCAAATATTAGAAAACCTATCTTACCAGTAGAAGAATTGTGAGACTTGTAGAAAGATAACTCACAAAAGAAATAATACACATAGTTAAATATATTAAAAAGTTTGACTATATTGGTAACTTAAAAGATAAAAATGTAAATAAAAAAAAATGGATTGTTTTTACTTGTTAAATCTGTAAACAAGGGGGAGGACTCAAGATGGCACTGTGAGAACAACCCAGGATTGGAGCTCGCGTTGAGTCTGCGGAGAGGTGAGTCAGAGCTGCATTTCCAGACTTATTTTTGTTGCCCACGGAACGGGGAAATTCCCAAGTGAAGAGGAAACACGGGATGCCAGGCAGAACCTCCGCCTGGTAAAGCCGGCAGCCAGGGTGGTGGTGGCCGGCCCTGCCCAGCGCTCCCCACAGGGCACGCCTGTCCAGGTGCCCTGTTGAACTGGCAACCGGAGATGTGAGAGGGCTGGACTTGAGACTGAGCTAGACTTGGACAGTGGGCCAGCCCAGGGGACTGCAGGGACAGAGCGTTAGGGGTGGCCTAGTGGGACGAACAAAACCGCGATTTCAAACAAGCCCTGTGCAGACGGCCCGAGACGCTCTGTGGGGGAGGGGCGTTCACCATTACCGAGGCAACCCACCCCAACTGAGATACACGCCCATTGCTGACGCAGCATGCCGTAGCCGAGGCAACCCGCTACAACAGAGAGACTCTGCCGCAGGGTGTGGCAGAGAACACAGCAGAACAGCAGAGCCAGGGCGAGCCTCACAACAGCAGGGCAGAGCCTCGGCAGGCAAACAGTGGCTAGTCTGCGTCCTAGCTGGGCAGGAACTCAACGGACATCCAAAAATAAAGCCCAAACCCCTAAACACAGAGCATTTGAGAAAAAAAAGGGTTTTTTTAATGAGCTCTGGTGCAGCAGAATTAAACATAGCAGCCTAACAGCCCTGAATGAACAACAGAGTTCACAGATCAGCAATTCAGCTCCTATAAAGCACAAACTGTCTCCTCAAGCAGCTCCCTGACCCCTCTATATCCAAAACACTGACATTAGGCAGGCATCATCCTGGGACAAAGATAGCAGAAAAAGAAACTGGTAGCATCCCTCGCTGTGCCACAGCTGCTAGAGGTGCACCCCAGACAAGCAGGGTCTGGAGCGGACCTCAGCAGTCATACAGCGAAGGGGCTAGACTGGTAGAAGAAAAAACAAGAAACAGAAATACTTCATCATCAACATTCTGGGTATCCACTCAGAGACCCAATCGAAAAGTCAGCAACTACGCAGATGACAAGCGGACAAATCCACAAAGATGGGAAGAAACCAGCGAAAAAAGGAGGAAAACACCCGAAACCAGAACACCTCACCTCCTAAAAAGGACCAAAACTCCTCACCAGCAAGGGAACAAAGCTGGACGGAGAATGACTGTGACGAAATGATGGAATTAGACTTCAGAAGGTGGATAATGAGAAACTTCCATGAGCTAAAAGAACATGTATTAAATCAATGCAAGGAAACTAAGGAACTTAAAAAAAGATATGAGGAAATGATAACAAGAATGGATAACTTAGAGAGGAATATGAATGAATTAAAGGAGCTGAAAAAAACAATACAAGAACTTCGCGAAGCATGCACAAGTTTCAATAGCCGAATTGACCAAGCAGAAGAAAGAATATCTGAAGTCGAAGACCAACTCAATGAAATTAAACAAGAAACCAAGATTAGAGAAAAAAGCACAAAAAGGAATGAACAAAGTCTCCAAGAAATGTGGGACTATGTGAAAAGACCTAACCTATATTTGATAGGTCTACCAGAAGGGGATGAAGAGAATGAATCCAAGCTGGAAAATACTCTTCAGGACATCATCCAGGAAAATTTCCCCCGCATAGCAAGACAGGCCAACACTCAAATGCAGGAAATACAGAGAACACCACAAAGATATTCCGCAAGAAGAGCAAGCCCAAGGCACATAATCGTCAGATTCAACAAGGTTGAAATAAAGGAGAGAATACTAAGGGCAGCCAGAGAGAAAGGTCGGGTCACCCACAAAGGGAAGCCCATCAGACTCACAGAAGATCTCTTGGCAGAAACACTACAAGCCAGAAGAGAGTGGGGGCCATTTTCAACATACTTAAAGAAAAGAACTTTCAACCCAGAATTTCATATCCAGCCAAACTGAGCTTCAGAAGTGAAGGAAAAATAAAATCCTTTGCGAACAAGCAAGTACTCAGAGATTTTGTCACCACCAGGCCTGCTTTACAAGAGCTCCTATAAGAGGCACTACACATAGAAAGGGTCAACCAGTACCAGCCATTCCAAAATCACACTGAATGCTAAAGAGCATCAACATAATGAAGAATTGACAACAACTAACAGGCAAAACAGCCACTTAGCATCAAAATGGCAGTATCAAATTCACACATAACAATATTAACCCTAAATGTAAATGGACTAAAATGCACCAATCAAAAGACACAGCCTGGCAAATTGGATAAAAATCCAAAACCCATCAGTGTGCTGTATCCAGGAAACCCATCTCACATGCAAGGATACACAAAGGCTCAAAACAAAGGGATGGAGGAAGATTTACCAAGCAAATGGAGAGCAAAAAAAAGCAGGAGTTGCAATTCTCATCTCTGAAAAAATAGACTTTAAAGTAACAAAGATCAAAAGAGACAAAGAAGGCCATTACATAATGGTAAAAGGATGGATACAACAAGAAGAGCTAACGATCCTAAACATATATGGACCCAATGCAGAAGCACCCAGATACATAAGGCAAGTTCTTAATGACTTACAAAAGGACTTAGACTCCCACACAATAATAGTGGGAGACTTTAACACTCCACTGTCAATACTAGACAGATCAACCAGACAGAAAATCAACACGGATATCCAGGGCTTGAACTCAGACCTGGAGCAGGCAAACCTGATAGACATTTACAGAACTCTCCACCCCAAATCCACAGAATACACATTCTTCTCAGCACCACATCACACCTACTCTAAAATTGACCACATAATTGGAAGTAAAGCACTGCTCAACAAATGCAAAACAACTGAAATCATAACAAACAGCCTCTCAGAGCATAGTACAATCAAGTTAGAACTCAGAATACAGAAACCGACCAGAACTGCACAGCTACATGGAAACTGAACAACTGGCTCTTGAATGTTGACTTGGTAAACAATGAAATGAAGACAAAAATAAAGAAGTTCTTCAAAACCAATGAGAACGAAGACACAACATGCCAGAACCTCTGGGACACATTTAAAGCAGTCTCTAGAGGAAAGTATATAGCAATAAGTGCCCATATGAGGATAATGGAGAGATCCAAAATTGACACCCTATCATCAAAATTGAAAGAGCTAGAGGAGCAAGATCAAAAAAACTCAAAACCCAGCAGAAGACAAGAAATAACTTAGATCAGAGCTGAGCTGAAGGAGATTGAGACACGAAAAACCCTTCAAAAAATCAAATCCAAGAGCTGGTTTTTTTAAAAGATCAACAAAATAGACAGACCACTAGCCAGATTGATTAAAAAGAAAAGAGAGAACAACCAAATAGATGCAATAAAAAATGATAAAGGGGAAATCACCACAGATTCCACAGAAATTCAAACCATCATCTGAGAATATTACAAACAACTCTATGCGCATAAACTAGTAAACCTGGAAGAAATGGATAAATTCCTGGACTCCTGTGTTCTCCCAAGCCTAAACCAGGAGGAAGCTGAAACTATGAATAGACCAATAACAAGGTCTGAAGTCGAGGCAGCAATTAAGAGCCTACCACACAAAAAAAGCCCAGGTCCAGACGGGTTCACAGCCGAAGTCTACCAGACACACAAGGAGGAGCTGGTACCATTCCTTCTAAAACTATTTCAAACAATCCAAAAAGAGGGAATCCTTCCCAAATCATTTTATGAGACCAACATCATCCTGATACCAAAACCCGGCAGAGACCCAACGAGAAAAGAAAACTTCAGGCCAATATCCATGATGAACATAGATGCAAAAATCTTCAACAAAATATTGGCAAGCCGATTGCAACAGCAAATCAAAAAACTTATTCATCATGATCAAGTAGGATTCATCCCGGGGATGCAAGGCTGGTTCAACATACGCAAGTGTATCAACGTAATTCACCACATAAACAGAACCAAAAACAAAAACCACATGATTATCTCAATTGACGCAGAGAAGGCATTTGACAAAATTCAACAGCCCTTTATGCTAAAAACCCTCAATAAACTCGGTATCGATGGAACGTATCTCAAAGTAATAAAAGCTATTTATGACAAACCAACAGCCAATATCATACTGAATGGGCAAAAACTGGAAGCATTCCGTTTGAAATCTGGCACTAGACAAGGATGCCCTCTTTCACCACTCCTATTCAATATAGTACTGGATGTTCTAGCCAGAGCAATCAGGCAAGAAAAAGAAATAAAGGGTATTCAAATAGGAAAGGTGGAAGCCAAATTGTCTCTATTTGCAGATGACATGATAGTATACCTAGAAGACCCCATTGCCTCAGCCCAAAAACTCCTGAAACTGATAAGCAACTTCAGCAAAGTCTCAGGATATAAAATCAATGTGCAAAAATCACAAGCATTCGTCTACACCAATAACAGACTTAAAGAAAGCCAAATCAAGAATGAACTCCCATTCACAATTGCTACAAAAAGAATAAAATACCTTGGAATACAACTCACAAGGAACGTAAGGGACCTCTTCAAGGAGAACTACAAACCACTGCTCAACGAAATCAGAGAGGACAGAAACAGATGGAGAAACATTCCATGTTCATGGTTAGGAAGAATTAATATCGTGAAAATGGCTATACTGCCCAAAGTAATTTACAGAATCAATGCTATCCCCATGAAGCTACCATTGACTTTCTTCACAGAACTGGAAAAAACCACCATGAACTTCATATGGAACCAAAAGAGAGCCCGCATAGCCAAGTCAATTCTAAACAAAAAGAACACAGTGGGGGGCATCACACTACCGAATTTCAAACTATACTACAAGGCTTCAGTAATCAAAACAGCATGGTACTGGTACCAAAACAGAGATATAGACCAATGGAACAAAATAGAGGCACCGAAGGCACCACAACATACATACAAGTATTCAATCTTTGATAAACCCAACAAAGACAACAATGGGGAAAGGATTCCATGTTTAACAAATGGTGTTGGGAAAACTGGCTAGCCATGTGCAGAAAGCAGAAACTGGACCCCTTCCTGACACCTTACACTAAAATTAACTCCAGATGGATTAAAGACTTAAACATAAGGCCTGGCACCATAAAAACCCTGGAAGAAAATCTAGGCAAAACCATCCAGGACATAGGAGTAGGCAAGGACTTCATGAACAAAACACCAAAAGCATTGGCAACAAAAGCTAAAATAGACAAATGGGACCTAATGAAACTCCATAGCTTCTGCACGGGAAAAGAAACAATCACTAGAGTGAATTGGCAACCAACAGAATGGGAAAAGATCCTTTCAGTTTACCCATCTGACAAAGGGCTGATATCCAGAATTTACGAAGAACTCAAACAGATTTACAGGAAAAAGACAAACAAGCCTATTCAAAAATGGGCAAAGGATATGAGCAGACAGTTTACAAAAGAAGACATATATGAGGCCAACAATCATATGAAAAAATGTTCATCATCACTGGTCATCAGAGAGATGCAAATCAAAACTGCATTGAGATACCATCTCATGCCAGTTAGAATGGCGATCATTAAAAAATCTGGGGACAACAGGTGCTGGAGAGGATGTGGAGAAAAAGGAACACTTTTACACTGTTCTTGGGAGTGTAAATTAGTTCAACCATTGTGGAAGACAGTGTGGTGATTCCTCAAGGCCTTAGAAATAGAAATTCCATTTGGCCCAGCAATCTCATTACTGGGGGTATATCCAAAAGACTATAAATTGTTCTACTATAAGGACACATGCACACAAATGTTCATTGCAGCACTGTTTACAATAGCAAAGACCTGGAACCAACCCAAATGCCCATCGATGATAGACTGGATCGGGAAATTGTGGCACATATACACCATGGAATATTATGCAGTAATCAAAAATGATGAGTTTGTGTCGTTTGTAGGGAAATGGATGAATCTGGATAACATCATTCTCAGCAAACTGACACAAGAACAGAAAATGAAACACCGCATATTTTCACTCATAGTTGGGTGATGAAAAATGAGAACACATGGACACAGGGAGGGGAGTACTAAACACTGGGGTCTATTGGTGGGAAAAGGGGAGGGCAGTAGTGGGGGGAGCTGGGGAGGGATAGCCTGGGGAGAAACGCCAAATGTGGGTGAAGGGGAGAAAGGAAGCAAAACACACTGCTGTGTGTGTACTGATGCAACTGTCTTGCATGTTCTGCACATGTACCCCAAAACCTAAAATGCAATAAAAAATTTAAAAAAAAAGAAATACAAAATACAAAAGAAAAATCTCAATTGGAGTTTAAAACACATTTTTTAATTTGCAAGACACTTTATGAAAATGAATAGAAAAGCCACACATAAGGAGAAACTATTTTATGAAACATACAGCCAACAGAAGACTTGTGTTCAGAATATATAAAGAATTACCACACCTTAATAAGAAGATAAATGATTCAACTAAAAATAGATAAAAGGTTTGAACAGGTACTTCAACACACAGTTGACAAATAGCATATGAAAAGATGTTCAACATAGTACTACAGATATTATTACATAACCCAAACATGGCTAAAACTAAGTAGGCTTACCATATCCCTGCCGATGAGAATGTAGAATAGTACATGTATTATGAAAAACAGATTTGCGGTTTATTTAAGCTACACAAAATAATTTGTGTGGTAATTATCAAACATGTGTGACTGAAGCATGCAAAAACTTTGGGGAAAACCAAATTGAAGGATTTTCTATGAAACAACTCTTCATCAGTTTTCAAAAGTACCAAAGTCTTGAAAGAAAGACAAAAAAATCTGTTTCAGACTGGAGAAGTTTAAGGAGAAATGACAACTAAATGGAATATGCGATCCTCAAACTCCTGGGACAGTAAAAGTTATTAATAAACTGGTTAAATTCAAATGAGATCTTAGTTATTATATTGTACCAACATTAATTTCCTCCTTGTGATAATTGCACTGAGCTTATACAAGATGTTAACATCAAGGAAATTAGATGAAAGATATAAGGAAACTCTTTGTAACATTTTTGTAACTTTTCTGTAAGTGTAAAACTTAAAAATATAAAGTTAAATTTGTAATAGAGGCTGAGTACAATGGCTCATGCCTGTAATCCTATCACTTTGGGAGGCCAAGGCAGTTAGATCATGAGGTCAGGAGATTGAGACTAGCCTGACCAACATGGTGGAACCCCGTCTCTACTAAAACTACAAAAATTATCCAGGTGTGCAACTGTCCCACCAGATGTCCCACCTACTCAGCAGGCTGAGGCAGGAGAATTGCCTGTGCTCAGGAGGCAGAGGTTGCAGTAAGCCAAGATTGAGACAGTGCACTCCAGCCTGAGTGACAAAGCAAGACTCTGTCTCAAAAAAATAAAAAGTTACAATAGAAAAGTTAAACATACATTTAACATATAACCCAGTCATTCCACTTTTAGGTATTTCCTCAAGAGAAAGAAATGCAGACTAGCATACAAAGACTTGTCTACTAATTATTATAACAGCTTTATTTGCAATAGTCAAGAACCAGACATATGTAAAAAACCAAAATACTAAAAATATGTACAATTTAAAGTATATTAATTATACTTCAACAATGATATTTTTAAATATCAGTGGTATTTTTTTCCCCTACCATCTTAACTAGAAAATCCTGGGAGAAGTAAATAAACTGGATTCCCAGATCAGGCTGCTGGTAATTTACAACTGAGATCTCCAATGCCAAGTTCTAGTTTTCTGAATATGCTTATATGTTATATACCATAAAAATCTGTGGTGAGTTTTTGCTTCCTGGTGATAGGTTTTCAAACAAGTTTATAATTTTTGGTTATTTGAAGGATGTAGTGTTTGTAGTTTTAGAAACTATGGGTCAGGCACGGTGGCTCACCCCTGTAATCCCAGCACTTTGGGAGGCTGAGGTGGACAGGTCACTTGAGATCTGGAGTTCTAGACCTGTCTGGCCGACATGGTGAAGCCCTGTCTCTACTACAAATACAAAAATTATCTGGGCACAGTGGCAGGTGCTTTTAGTCCCAGCTACTGAGGAGGCTGATGTGGGGAATCTTGAACCTGAGGGGCGGAGGTTGCAGTGAGCAGAGATTGTGCCACTGCACTCCAGCCACAATAGAGTGAGACTCTGTGTCTAAAACAAAGCAAAACCCCAAAAATCCTCAGCTATGTTCAACTCAGTATTTAGCACAATTGATTTTTTTTGTTTTATCATAAGTTATTTATGAAAACTAATTGAATAGGAAAGTAGAAAATAAGAAAATTCAACTTTAGAAATTTTACATTGGCATTTACTCATTTTTGTCTCAAATGGTAATCTTATTCTGTTAAATTTATCGTATTTACATTCTGATTTAATTTCAATAAAAACTAAACATATGAGTTAAAGATATGTGTATCCCATTTACAGCCTGTGAATTTAGTAAGCTAATTATAAAATGACATTTAAAGTTTATAAAAAATATGGAAGTAGAGGAGGCAGAATAAGATGGTGGAATAGAAACTCCACTCATCATCCTTCCTGCAAGGACATCAAGTTAACAACTATCTACACAGAAAAATACACCTCCTTAAGAGCCAAAAATTAGGTGAGCACTTACAGTACCTGGTTTTAACTTCATATCACTGAAGGAGGCACTGCAGAAATTAAAAAAAAAAAAAGTCCTGAATTATGGATACCACCTCTCTCCCATTCCAGACAGCACATTGCAGAGAGCATCTCTGGGTGCTGGGGGTGGGAGAACACAGCAATTGCAAGGCATTGAACTCAATGCTGTCCTGTTAGAACAAAAAGGAACACCAGACCAACCTCAGCAGATGCCCAACCACAGAGGGATTATTTAAACCAGCTGTAGCCAGAAGGAAATTACCAGTCTTAGTGATTACCAGACAGTGAGTGCCTGTCAACCTCATCACTGAGGGCTATAGCACTCTGTGTCTCCAAGTATATTTGAAAGACAGGTAAGCACTGCTAGTTGTAGCTGAGTCCTAGTACTGAATTAGGCCCAGAGAGTGTGGACTTGGGGGTCTGTGACTCGCTGAGATATCAACTGGGGCAGCCAAAGGAGTACTGACATTGACTATGCCACTTGAGTATGCCCCAGGTGGCATAGCTTTAGGCTCCAAAGAGTCCCCTTCCTTTCTTTGAGGAGAGGAGATAGAATAGTGGGGAAGACATTGTTAGACACAACTGGATAGGGCACTGGTCAGAGTCATGAGGCCCTAGCTCCCAGAAAACATTTCTAGACACAACCTGGGCCAGAAGGGAACCTGCTGCCTTGAAGGAAAGGACCCAGTCTTTGCAGCATTCATCATCTGATATCAAAGAGCCCTGGACCCCTGAATGATCAGCAGCAATTCTGAGGTACAATATAGAGGACCTTGGGTGAGCTTCTAAGACTTCCTGGCTTCAGGTGAGAATGAGCATACTATCAGCTGTGGTGGCTATAAGACAAAACTCCTTCTGCTTGACAAAAGCCCAGGGAAAATAAAGGAGTCTTGTCTTGAACCCTAGGTACCAGCACAGCCAGAAGGATAGTGTACCAAGTGGGCTACTGAGGTCCCTCATTTCAGGACTTGACTCTTAAACAGCATTTCTGGACCTGATGCAGGCAAGAGGAGAGTCTATTGCCCTGAAGGGTGAGTCCCTGTCCAGGCACCATTCAAGACAAGCTGACTTGAGAGAACTTGGGCCTTAATGGAACACTGGTGGTAGATTGGCAGTGCTGCCTATGACCAGGAGTGGCAGTGGCTATGGAAAGAGGATCCTCTGCTTTGGAAAGGGAAGGGAAGAGTGGAAAGGACTGCATCTTGTGGTTTGAGTGCCAGCTCAGCTACAATACAGTAGAACACCAGGTAGACTTCTAAGGTTTTGATGCCAGTCCCTGACTCCTGGATAGCACTTCTGAACCCACTTGGGGCCTGTGGAACTTTGCCACCCTAGAGGGAAAGACACAGGCCTGGCTGTTTTTGCCACCTGCTGACTGTGGCACCCCAGGCCCTTTAGTGAACATAGGTAGTAGCCAAGGTGTTGTTACAGCAGGCCTTGGGTGAGACCCAGTACAGTCATAGTAGTAATGGCCACAGGGATGCTTGTTTCACTCCATCCACAGTTTTAAGTGCTTCAGACAGAGAGAGGGAGGCTCTAATATGTTTTAGAGAAAGTAAGGGAAAAGCACAAGGGTCTTTGTTGATAAATCCACAGAATTCTCCCAGATCTTGTCCAAAGACATCAAGGCCTCTATGAGTTTGCAAGAACCAGTGTTACTGGACTTGGGGTGCCTCCTAAAGCAGATACATATTAGATCACAATGCCCAAGTTATTTCAAATATTTGGAAAGCCTTTCCAAAAAAAGACACCTACAAATAAGCCCAGAGAGTGAAGACTACAATAAATAGCTAACTCTTCAATGCCCAGACATCAACGAACATCTAGTAGGATCAACAGAACACAAGAAAACATGACCTCATCAAATGAACTAAGTCATGTACCAGGGAACAATCCTGGAGAAGCAGTGATGTGATCTTTCAGAGAAGAATAGCTTGTTGAGGAAACTCAAAGAAAATTAAGATAACACAGACAAGGAATTCAGATTTTTAAAAGAAAAATTTATCAGAGATTGAAATAATTAGAATCAAGCAGAAATTGTAGAGCTGAAAAATACAATTGGCACACTAAAGGACGAATACATCACAGTCTTAGAATAAATCAAGCAGAAGAAAGCATTAGTGAAATTAATTACAGCCTATTTGAAAACAAGAGAAAAAATAAACAAGGAAGCATGCCTACAGGATCTAGAAAATAGCCTGAAAAGAGCAAATATAAGCATTATTGGTCTTAGAGGAGGTAGGCAAAGAGGTGTAGACAGTTTATTCAAAGGATAATAATGGAACTTTCCAGATCTAGGGAAAGATATTAATATTCAAGTATAAAAAGGTTATAGAACACTAAACAGATTTAACTCATAAGACACTAATTATCTCAAGGTATTTAATAATAAAATTCCCAAAGTAAAGGATAAAGAAAGGATCCTAAAAACAGCAGGATAAAAGAAATCACAATGAAGCTCAAATATGTCTGGCAGCAGACTCTTCAGTGAAAACCTTATGGGCCAGGAGAGACTGGCTTGGCATATTTAAATTGTTGAGGGAAAATAACTTACTCTCCTGTATTTGGTGAATATATCTTTCATACATAAAAAGACTTTTCTAGACAAACAAAAGCTGAGAGATTTTATCAATACCTGAATTGTCTTATAAAAAAAATGCTACAGAGAGTAGAGTTCAATCAGAAGAAAAAGGATATTAATGAGTAATAATCACCGGAATGTATAAAATTTACTGGTAATAGTATACAGAAAAATACAGCATATTGAATCAACGCTATCCCCATCAAGCTACCATTGACTTTCTTCACAGAACTGGAAAAAACCACCATGAACTTCACATGGAACCAAAAGAGAGCCCGCATAGCCAAGTCAATTCTAAGCAAAAAGAACACAGAGAGGGGCATCACACTACCGAATTTCAAACTATACTACAAGGCTTCAGTAATCAAAACAGCATGGTACTGGTACCAAAACAGAGATATAGACCAATGGAACAAAACAGAGGCACCGAAGGCACCACAACATACATACAAGTATACAATCTTTGATAAACCCAACAAAGACAAGCAATGGGGAAAGGATTCCCTGTTTAACAAATGGTGTTGGGAAAACTGGCTAGCCATGTGCAGAAAGCAGAAACTGGACCCCTTCCTGACACCTTACACTAAAATTAACTCCAGATGGATTAAAGACTTAAACATAAGACCTGGCACGATAAAAACCCTAGAAGGAAATCTAGGCAAAACTATCCAGGACATAGGAGTAGGCAAGGACTTCATGAACAAAACACCAAAAGCATTGGCAACAAAAGCCAAAATAGACAAATGGGACCTAATGAAACTCCACAGCTTCTGCACGGCAAAAGAAACAGTCACTAGAGTGGATCGGCAACCAACAGAATGGAAAAAAATTTTTGCAGTTTACCCATCTGACAAAGGGTTGATACCCAGAATTTACAAAGAACTCAAACGGATTTACAGGAAAAAAACAAGCCCATTCAAAAATAGGCAAAGGATATGAACAGACACTTTACAAAAGAAGACATATATGAGGCCAACAATAATATGAAAAAATGCTCATCGTCACTGGTCATCAGAGAGATGCAAATCAAAACCACATTGAGATACCATCTCACGCCAGTTAGAATGGCGATCATTAAAAAATCTGGAGACAACACATGCTGGAGAGGATGTGGAGAAAAAGGAAGACTTTTACACTGTTGGTGGGAGTGCAAATTAGTTCAACCATTGTGGAAGACAGTGTGGCGATTCCTCAAGGCCTTAGAAATAGAAATTCCATTTGACCCAGCAATCCCATTACTGGGTATATATCCAAAATACTATAAATCGTTCTACTATAAGGACACATGTACACGAATGTTCATTGCAGCACTGTTTACAATAGCAAAGACCTGGAATCAACCAAAATGCCCATTGATAATAGACTGGATTGGAAAAATGTGGCACATATACACCATGGAATATTATGCAGAAATCAGAAATGATGAGTTTGTGTCATTTGTAGGGACATGGATGAATCTGGAGAACGTCATCCTCAGCAAACTGACACAAGAACAAAAAATGAAACACCACATATTCTCACTCATAGGCGGGTGATGAAAAATGAAAACACATGGAAACCGAAAGGGGAGTACTAAACACTGGGGTCTATTGGGGGGAAAAGGGGAGGGCCAGTGGGAGGGGGAGGTGGGGAGGGATAGCCTGGGGAGAAATGCCAAATGTGGGTGAAGGGGAGAAGGAAAGAAAAGCACACTGCCATGTGTGTTCCTACGCAACTGTCTTGCATGCTCTGCTCATGTACCCCAAAACCTAAAATCCAATAAAAAATAAAAAAAAATACAGCATATTATAACACTATAACTGTGATTTATAAACTACTCTTATTCTAAGTGGAAAGACTAAATGATGAAACCTTAAAAAGAAAAGGACTACAACTTTTCAAAACATTGTACAATAACGTACAAATTGAAACACCAAAAAGGTAAGAAGTGATGAAGTTAAGGAGTAAGGATTTATTTTTACTTGCTTGGTTGTTTATACATATAATGTTAACTTGTTATCAGGTTAGAATAATGGGTTATAAGATAGTATTTGCAAACCTCATTATGTTATTAGTCCATCTTCATGCTGCCAATAAAGACATGCCCAAGGCTGGGTAATTTATAAAGAAAAAGAGGTTTAATGGACTCACAGTTTCACGTGGCTGGAGAAACCTCACAATTGTGGCAGAATGTGAAAGGCACTTCTTACGTGGCAGTGGCAAGACAGAATGAGAGAACCAAGTGAAAGGGGTCTCCCCTTATAAAACTATCAGATCTTGTGAGACATATTTCCTACCATAAGAACAGTATGGGAGAAACTGTCCCCATGATTCAATTATTTCCCACTGGGTCCCTCCCACAACATAGGGGAATTATGGGAGCTACATTCAAGATGAGATTTGGATGGGGACACAGTCAAACCATATCACTTATGGTAACCTCATACCAGAGATCATGCAATGGATACACAAATAAAAAGCAAAAAACTAAGTCATATCACCAGAGGAAAATTGCCTTCTCTAGAGGAAGACAATAAGAAAAGGAGAGAAGATTAGAGAACCAGAAAACAATGCTTTTTAATTTAAGAAAATTAAATTTAAAAAGTTAAATTCAAACATTTAAAAAATTAAAAGGGATATGGGAGCACTAAGAAAATGATTCTAAAGATAAATGGAATTTATCTGGATACTACATTTACACAAGTTATTATGCCGTGGTGCTCAAATAAAATTTGAGCTCAAATTTTATTTTTAAAATCTGGTTTTCAGTATGCACAGTTTTCATTTCAAATTAACTAAGCATTAGACTATAACTTAATAAAGTCTAAAATTCTCCCCCCAATTTATTTTACCTTCCTATCAATGTGTGACTTCAGCTCACAACTTGACAATTTTGGTAATTTATTATGCTCTTCACTTAAATACGTGTTACTCATAACTCTAAATGTTACTCATATTCACTTGGAACTCTAATAAGAAATTTATTTACCTAATTGTGACTTATCTTTATACTTCACTGAATATTTTGTGACCATCCTACGATACTTGACTTTAAAATTTGATATTTATAAACTAAAATAATTATTCAAATGAAGAATTCTTTTATTTAAAACTAATACCTTGGGAGCTTTACATTTATTCCATTGTTGTTGCAATAATTCCAAGTGTTTTCAAACTTCTGTTTTAAAATTTCCCACAAAACAATGGTCTATTTAAAAATCTGAATAATTGTGCTTTATTCTTTGTTTTAAAATATTTAAGTTTAGAGTTGAAGAAATCTAACAAATAATTTTTATATAATACCATATTTCATTTTAAAAAGTAAAATTATAATGGGGTTGTGTTTTATTACTTTAAGATGTCTAAAATTATTATAAACAGGTTTATTATAGAATAAATCATCTCCGGAAGCAATGTAAGTTTTGAAGAGAAAATACTTAGAACAGGTTCTAGAATATTTTTACTTAAAAGAGTCTCATTATATGATAACAGTTCAGATGAAATGATGCATTGTGCTACAAGGAATCTAAAAATTTCATGCATTTTGCAGGACTTACCACTTAGGTGATGGGTTGATACGTGCAGCAAATCCCCATGGCACAGGTTTACCTATGTAACAAACCTGCACATCTTGCACATGTACCCTGGAACTTCTAATTAAGGAAAATAAAAAATAAAAAGGTAACGAATTTGTCCAGACTTGTCTGAGGAATTTGGAGTACTTAGAATAAAATTTTGTGTAACACCAATCTATAATATTAAAGTCTACAATTCTATTTATGTAGTATAGATTATAAAAATATAAGATGTATATACACATATATATACAAAACACATATAGATCCACACACCTATATAACGTACATCTCCCCAATTGTCCCACATTCATTCACACATTCACATACCTACACACACATATATGCACCAAATAGAACTATGACAGGACAAATGTAAAATGTCTGTATTTTTCCCTTAAATATACTTATTGGTATTTTGTCCCTCATAATTTTATCTGGTTCCTATCTTGTTTAAATTTACTTATGATTAGAGAGATTGGGATTTGAAAACTTGGTTTTTATTGTTAGCTATGCTGTCTTCCTGCATTATGTAAACTTTGAGTCTTAGATATCCATTTTTATTTATTTATTGCATTTTAGGTTTTGGGGTACTTGTGCAGAACATGCAAGGTAGTTGCATAGGTACACACATGGCAGTGTGTTTTGTTTCCTTCCTCTTCTTCACCCACATTTTATATTTCTCCCCAGGCCATCTATCTCTCCCCAGCTCCCCCCACGCTGTCCCTCCCCTATTCCCCCCAATAGACCCCAGTGTGTAGTACTCCCTTCCCTGTGTCCATGTGTTCTCATTTTCTATCACCCACCTATGAGTGAGAATATGCAGTATTTCATTTTCTGTTCTTGTGTCAGTATGCTAAGAATGATGTACTCCAGATTCATCCATGTCCCTACAAATGACACAAACTCATCATTTTTTATTGCTGCATAATATTCCATGGTATATATGTGGCACATTTTCCCAGTCCAGTCTATCATCGATGGTCATTTGGGTTGGTTCCAGGTCTTTGCTATTGTAAATGGTGCTGCAATAAACATTCGTGTGCATGTGTCCTTATAGTAGGACAATTTATAGTCCTTTGGATATATACCCAGTAATGGGATTGTTGGGTCAAATGGAATTTCTATTTCTAAGGCCTTGAGGAATCGCCACACTGTCTTCCACAATGGTTGAACTAATTTACATTCCCACCAGCAGTGTAAAAGTGTTCCTATTTCTCCACATCCTCTCCAGCATGTGTTGTCTCCAGATTTTTTAATGATCGCCATTCTAGCTGGAGTGAGATGGTATCTCAATGTGGTTTTGATTTGCATCTCTCTAATGACCAGTGATGATGAGCATTTTTAAAATATGTTTGTTGGCCTCATGTATGTTTTCTTTTGTAAAGTGTCTGCTCACATTCTTTGCCCATTTTTGAATGGGCTTTTTTTTTTTGCTGTAAATCTGTTTGAGTTCTTTGTAAATTCTGGATATTAGCCCTTTGTCAGATGGGTAAACTGCAAAAATTTTTTCCCATTCTGTTGGTTGCCGATTCACTCTAGTGACTGTTTCATTTGCTGTGCAGAAGCTGTGGAGTTTGATGAGGTCCTATTTGTCTATTTGGCTTTTGCTGCCAATGTTTTTGGTATTTTGGTCATGAAGTCCTTGCCTACTCCTATGTCCTGAATGATTTGGCCTAGATTTTCTTCTAGTGTTTTTATGGTGCCAGGTCTTATGTTTAAGTCTTTAATCCATCTGGAGTTAATTTTAGTGTAAGGTGTCAGGAAGGGTTTCAGTTTCTGCTTTCTGCACATGACTAGCCAGTTTTCCAAACACCATTTATTAAATGGGAAATCCTTTCCCCATTGCTTGTTTTTGTCAGGTTTATCAAAGACTGTAATGTTGTAGTTATGTTGTGTTGCCTCTGATGCCTCTGTTTTGTTCCATTTGCCTATATGTCTGTTTTGGTACCAGTACCATGCTGTTTTGATTACTGTAGCCTTGTAGTATAGTTTGAAGTCCGGTAGTTTGATGCCTCCTGCTGTGTTCTTTTTGCTTAGAATTGACTTGGCTATGCGGGCTCTCTTTTTGTTCCATATAAAGTTCATGGTGTTTTTTCCCAGTTCTGTGAGGAAAGTCAATGGTAGGTTGAAGGGGGTAGTGTTAATTCTGTAAATTACTTTGGGCAGTATAGCCATTTTCACGATATTAATTCTTTCTAACCATGAACATGGAATGTTTCTTCATCTGTTTGTTTCTTTTTAATTTCTTTGAGCAGTGATTTGTAGTTTTCCTTGAAGAGGTCCCTTACATTCCTTGTAAGTTATATTCCTAGGTATTTTATTCTTTTTGCAGCAATTGTGAATGGCCGTTCAATCTTGATTTGGCTCTCTTTAAGTCTGTTATTGGTGTAGAGGAATGCTTGTGATTTTTGCACATTGATTTTATATTCTGAGACTTTGCTGAAGTTGCTTATCAGTTTCAGGAGTTTTTGGGCTGAGGCGATAGGATCTTCTAGGTATACTTTCATGTCGTCTGCAAATAGAGAGAATTTGGCTTCCACCTTTCCTATTTGAATGCCCTTTATTTCTTTTCTTGCCTGATTGCTCTGGCTAGAACTTCCAGTACTATATTGAATAGGAGTGGTGAGAGAGGGCATCCTTGTCTAGTGCCAGATTTCAAAGGGAATGCTTCCAGTTTTTTCCCATTCAGTATGATATTGGCTGTTGGTTTGTCATAAATAGCTTTTATTACTTTGAGATATGTTCCATCAATACCGAGTTTATTGAGGGTTTTTAGCATAAAGGGCTGTTGAATTTTGTAAAATGCCTTCTCTATGTCAATTGAGATAACCATGTGGTTGGTTCTGTTTATGTGGTGAATTACGTTTATAGACTTGTGTATGTTGAACCAGCCTTGCATCCCTGGGATGAATCCTACTTGGTCATGGTGGATAAGTTTTTTGATGTGCTGTTGCAATCGGCTTGCCAGTATTTTTTTTTGAAGATTTTTGCATCTATGTTCATCATGGATATTGGCCTGAAGTTCTCTTTTCTTGTTGGGTCTCTGCCGGGTTTTGGTATCAGGATGATGTTGGTCTCATAAAATAATTTGGGAAGGATTCCCTCTTTTTGGATTATTTGGAATAGTTTTAGAAGGAATGGTACCAGCTCCTCTTTGTGTGTCTGGTAGATTTCGGCTGTGAACCCATCTGGACCTGTGCTTTTTTTGTGTGGTAGGCTCTTAATTGCTGCCTCAACTTTAGACCTTGTTATTGGTCTATTCATAGTTTCAGCTTCCTTCTGGTTTAGGCTTGGGAGGACACAGGTGTACAGAAATTTATACATTTCTTCCAGGTTTACTAGTTTATGTGCATAGAGTTGTTTGTAATATTCTCTGATGATGGTTTGAATTTCTGTGGAATCTGTGGTGATTTCCCCTTTATCGTTTTTTATTGCATCTATTTGGTTGTTCTTTCTTTTCTTTTCTATCAGTCTGGCTAGTGGTGTGTCTATTGTGTTGATCTTTTCAAAAAACCAGCTCTTGGATTTAAAATTGAAAATAATATTTTCTTTATTTGAAGATTGTATAATAGAATATGTGTGAATTAACTAACAGAGTGCTGATTATATAGCAGACCCTCAATACATTTCTTCTGTCTATGCCCTATCACTTCTCTTTGACCCAAATCTAAGATGAATGGTATTTGTATTTGTTTCTTAATTTTTAAAATGTTTGTAAATTGAGGGGGTACAAGTGCAGTTTAGTTATGTGGATATACTGCATAGTGGTGAAACCTGGGCTTTTATCATTTTTATCACCTGAATAGTGTACCCTGTACTCAATAGATAATTTTTATTCCTCACCATTCTTTTATTCTCCCACGTCTTGGAGTCTCCAATGTCTTTTATTTCACTCTGTATGTCCACGTGACCCACTGTTTATCTCTCACTTACCAGTTAACAGCACACAGCGTTTAACTTTGTGTTTTTTTTGAGACAGAGTCTTGCTCTATTTCACCTATGATAATGGTTTCCAGTTCCATTCATGTTGCTGCAAAAGACATGATTTTATTCTTTTTTTATAGCCAAATAGTATTTCATAATAAATACACACCACATTTTCATTGTTTTTTCAAATGTTACATTAGATTATGGGGGTAGAAGTGGAGGTTTGTTACAAAAGTATATTGAATGGTGCAAAATTGAACCCATTATAGAGGAAGTGAGCATAGTACTAAAAAGGTAGTGTTTCAACCCTTGCCCACTGCCTCCTCCTTTCCCCTTGTATTCTCTAATGACTATTGCTCTCAATTTTATGTCCACATATACTCAATGTTTAGCTCCCACTTAGAAGTAAGAGTACACATTATTTAGCTTTCTGTTCCTGCATTAATTTACTTAATGTCTTGCTGCATCAGTATTGCTGCAAAGGATATTATTTCATTTTCTTTATCCAATATACTATTGATGAGCACCTGTGTACTATATGTTTTTAATGCAGTCACCTATCAATTGAAACTTTGGTTGATTCTATGCATTTTCCATTGTGAATAGTGCTGTGATAAACTTATGATTGCAGGTATTTTTCTGATATAATAATGTTGTTTTCTTTGGATAGATAGCCAGTAGTAAGGTTGCTGGATCAAATAGTAGTTCTATTTTTAGTTCTTTGAGAAATCTTCATACTGTTTTCCATCAGGTCATACTTATTTACAGTCCCACCAACAGTATTAATATTACCTTTTATTTGACTCCTCATCAACATGTTAATTTTTGACCTTTTTATCATAGCCATTCTGACTGATATAAGATGGTATCTCATTGTGGTTTTAATTTGCATTTATCTGACTACTGATGTTGAACATTTTTTCTTGTGTTTTCTACTTACATTTCTTTTGAAAAATATTCATATTCTTTGTTCACTTTCTACTGGTTGTATTGTGTTTTTGTTGTTGAATTATTTGAATTATTTGTATTTTCTGAATATATTGGTCCTTTGACAGATTTATAGTTTGTAAATACTTCTTTCCATTCCGTAGGTTGTCTATTTATTGTGTAGATTTTTTTTTTTTTGCTGTGCAGAAGCTCTTTAGTTCAATTATATCTCATTTTACTATTTCTGGATTTGTTGCATTTGCTTTTAAAGTCTTAGTTATAAATTATTTGCCTAGACTAATGTCCAGAAGAGTTTTTCCTATATTTTCTTCTGAATTTTTATAGTGAAGTCTTTCATTTAAATCTATGTCTTGAGTTAATTTTTGTGTAAGGTGATATATGGGTCCCATTTTATTCTTCTGCTTATGGCTGTTTTCCAACACCATTTATTGATTTGGCTGTCCTGGTTGTAGGTATACAGCTTTACTTCTGAGTCCTCTGTTCTGTTCCATGAGTTTTGTGTATATCCGTTTACCAGTACAATTCCTTTTGGTTACGATTCCCCTGTAGTACAATGTGACATTGCCTAATATGATGCATCCCACTTTGGTTTTTTCCCTCAGAATTGTTTTGGCTTTTTGGGGTTTTTTTTTGATTCCATATGAATTTTAGAATTTTAAATTTAAAAAAATTTTGTGAAAAATCACAGTAATTTGATAAAAATTGCATTTAATCTGTAGATTGCTTTGGAGAAAGCAATCTACATTTGGTATGATCATTTTAATAATGTTGGTTTTTCTGATCCATGAGCATAGAATATTTATATTTGTGTTGTCTATGATTTCTTTAAGCAGTTTTGTAGTTCTTCTTGTAGAGATATTTTACTACTTTCCTTAGATGTATTCCTAGATGTTTTTTCTAATAGCTATTGTAAATGGGACTGAGTTCTGGATTTGGTTTTCAACTTCAATGTTATTTGTGTGTAGAAATGTTACTATTTTTTTAATGCTGATTTGGTATTCCAAAACTTCATTGACGTTATTTGTCAAGTTTAGGAGTCTTTTGGAGAAGTCTTAAGAATTTTCTAGATATAAAATTATATCATCAGTTAACAGATATAATTTGACTTTCTCTCTTCCAATTTGGATGCTGTTATTTCTTTCTCTTGCTTGATTGCTTTGGCTAGGACTTTCTGTACTATGTTGAATAGGAATGGTAAAAGTAGGTGGTGGTGTCTCACTTCAATTCCTAGGGAGAATGCTTTCCACTTTTATCCATTCAGGATGATGTTGGCTGTATATATGACTTCTATTTTGATGATTTTTCTTTCACTTTTTAGTTTTTTGGAGATTTGTATAATAAAGAGATGATAGATTCTTTTGAATTTCTTTTCTCCATCAATTGAGATGATCATATAGTTTTTGCTTTTCAATTTTTTTATGTAGTGGATCATATTTATTGATTGACATGTGATGAATCATTCTTGCATTCTTGGAATAAAACATACTTGATTATAGAATATTATCTTCTTGATGAGTTGTTGGAATTGGTTTTCTAGTAATTTGTTGAGAAATCTTGCATTTATGTTCACAGAGATATTGGCCTGTAATTATCTTTTCTTGTATTTGGATAGGATTTTTCCTGTTACTTTCATTGGCTTTGTTTCTTAGAGCATTACCTTTCTTCTTTTGGTGGCCATTTTGGGTAAGTTTTACCCTTATAATGCCAAAAATTTTACTTGGCCTATGCCTGCTTTTTATTTTATACAAAATTGTACAAAGGGAAGGAGAAAATAAAGTAATTCTAATTTTATGAAAAGATTTATAAATTTTTTTTACAAAAAGAGTAATAGAATAGAAGTTTTCTAGTGGAGAATAACTTAATGGTAAATGAGGTTTATTAGGAGATCAAAAAACTAATATTAACATTTTCTTGTGTCAGTGTGACTCTCACAGAAGCTGTACTTTGAGCATGTAATTTCTACTGTGTAATGCAGTGGTTTAATAGATCCCTTCAGACCTTCTGTGAAACCACAGGCATTCAACAAACGTAATTTATGGAAGATTTAGAATTAATTCTGAAGCCAAAATGTCCTCTGCCTAGTAACATCAGCTGTAAATTTTTTCAGATCTGTAATATCAAAGGTATGATAACTGATAGTAAATGATAACAATGCCTGATGTATAGATCATGTACTGTAGGTTAATGAACATGTTTTCTGACAGTTGTCTGCTAGTCCCAACCTACAATCCCACTTCATTAGTCTTTTGTACTCAGCAATAAGCTCTTTCATATCTAAATATTAAAGCCATATCCATGTTAATTTACAACATAAAAATATAAATGCTTTATAAATTTCTTTACTCTTACTTGCACTGGTGCTTCTATTCTATATAGGCTTGTTTTTCAATAAATTACATATTTCAATTAAGTTGTGCATTTTCAAATTAAATTGTACTTTTTTGATACATCATCATTTACAAATTAATAGCCTTTTGAGTTTTTTACAAAAATTTTATCTCTAACTTAATGTTTTGTAACACTGTCTGGGGCCCTCATAGAAACACTTCTAAATCTGTGTGTGTGTGTGTGTGTGTGTGTGTGTGTGTGTGTGTATGTGTGTATGTGTGTATCTAAAACATAATTATTCATGTAGTAGAATCATGTTGGTAACAGAACTGAACTTCTGCTAAATTAGACCCCTTCCTCCTCAATAAATAACATTTACTTTAGGGATAAAATAATAAAAAAGTAAATAACATTTACTTTAGGGATAAAATTGATCTCTATGTTAGATCTTCAATATAATCACTGATACAAGTAGGTAAATTTCTTTGGAGGACTAATTAAAAGTTGTTCTAAAGTCACAAGAATTATATACATGTGTGTATGTGTATACATATGTGAACAACTGCATTTCATGTTTCATATATATATGTATATATGTTTCATATTTATATATATATACATATCTATATCTATCTATATACATATGAAACATAAAATGCAGAATAGGAATTGTTTGTAAAGTGGATGCTTAGCACTTGCTTGTGATTGACTACTGTGTGTCTCTCTTTTGTATAGTAAGTCTTCAGGTAAGACTCATATTAGACCTGAACAGCAATAAAATTTTACATTAGGCATAAGTAGATGAAACTGAATTGTATAGTCATCTGTATTTTACAACTTTATGTTTGCACATAAACATATTTACATTCATACTACAAAATCTATCATCTACATATACATTTTACATCTTGGACTTTTCATTTTACATTATGCTGTAGGTTTTATATTCTGTGTTTTTTGAAAAAATTAAATCATTATATACTATTTTATTATATATTCTATAACTTTTGGGTAAATTGATTGGAATTCCTTCATATTTCTAATGGTTATTCTTATTTTCAGCATACTAAAATATAGGCTAAAGAAATGATGAATCAATACATGAATATTTAAAAAAATTCTTTATACATAGGTTGCATTCAGGAAAAGTTTATCTAATTTGCATTTTAATAGCAGTATATATTGTGATATAACAAAATATTTTCAAAGATATAATATTGAAAAATTACAAGTTTTTCGATTAAAATCTATTTTAATTTGCAACTTTATTTCTAAATGTATTTATGTATTACATGTTTTGTCTATAAGTCACTTATAGTTCTTCATTTGAAAACGTGTCTTCATATCTCAGAAATAAAGTATTTTAATCTCCTTTTGATATGAACTTTTTGTTTTACATGGATATAAATTATTTTTAATATTATCTTCCAATTCAATCACTATGATTGCATTAGTAGAATTTTTATTTTATGATGTAATTCTACAATATATAATTCATAGTGTTGTAACATTCATAAAGTATAATTTAATTATATAGATATATATTTATTTAAAAATCCTATATAAGATATTAGATTAAACTCATAAAAATTTAAAGTAATAAAGGTATAATTTTAAAAGGATAAAAATATTATTTTAATTACTGTTTACCAATATTTGGATACATTTGAATCTTAGGACTCAAAAGGTTTTTTGCTGACTTTTCAATAAGATCTACTCTAGCCCTTTAGTAAATATCAGTCTGCCATCCCCATCTCCATCTTGCCTTACTTTGTTCTATTTTTTTTTTTAATTTCATGGCTCTTATCATATTTGAACAAACAAAGTTATTTAATTTTAACATTTAATATGTGTTATTTATACCCTCCTATCCCCCATTTATTTTTAGAATGGAAGCTTCAGGACTACTACTGTGTATTTATTTTGATATCTGTATTTCTAACACATAGAGCCAGCACTGAAACAGGTTGATAAACAATAACAAAAATTAATAAAACTTTACTGACTCTTTGATCATCTTAACTACATTCCAAAAGGATAAATTACTAAAAATGTAAGAATATTTGAATGACTTACATATTTATTGGCCTACAAAATTCTGATGTAAGTCTAGCCACTCTTGCAAAATATCTTTTTCCATTTCTTCACTTTCAGCCTATAAATATTCTAAAAGCTAAAGTGAGTCTCCTGTAAATAGCATATGGTTGGATATAGTTTTCCTTTTTTAATGTACTTTAGGTTTTGGGGTGCATGTGCAGATGATGCAGGATTGTTTCATGGGTACTTACATGGTAATGTGGTTTGCTGCCTCAATTCCCCCCATCACCTGTGTCTGGTACTTATCCCCATGTTATCCCTCCAAACCTTCCTACCCCCAGCTGTCCATCCCAGGGAGGTGTGATGCTCCCCTCCCTGTGTCCATGTGTTCTCATTGTTCAACACCCACCTATGAGTGTGAACATGGGGTGTTTGATTTTCTGATATTGTGTGAGTTTGCTGAGAATGATGGTTTCTTGATTCATCCATGTCCCTACAAAGGACACAAACTCGTCATTTTTTATGGCTGCATAGTATTCCATGGTGTATAGGTGCCACATTTTCCTTGTCTATCATCAATGGGCATTTGAATTAGTTCCACATCTTTGTTATTGTAAACAGTGCCATAATGAACATACATGTGCATGTGTCTTTATAATAGAACAATTTATAATCTTTTGGATATATGCTCAGTAATGGGATTGCTGAGTCAAATGGAATTTCTATTTCTAGATCCTTAAGGAAACACCACACTGTCTTCCACAATGGTTGAACTAATTTAAACTCCCACCAACTTCTTCACATCCTCTCCAGCATCTGTTGTCTTCAGATTTTTTAATAATTGCCATTTTAACTGGCATGAGATGTTATCTCCATGTGTTATTGACTTGCATTTTTCTAATGACCAGTGATGATGAACATTTTTTTCATGTTTTTTGGCCTCATAAATTTCTTCTTTTGAAAAGTATCTGTTCATGTCCTTGGCCCATTTTTGAATGGGTTTGTTTTTTTCTTGTATATCTGATTTGGTTATTTGTAGATTCTGGATATTAGCCCTTTGTCAGATGGGTAGATTGCAAAAATTTTTTCTCATTCTGTTGGTTGCTGGTTCACTCTAATGATGGTTTCTTTGGCTGTACAGAAGCTCTGGAGTTTAATTAGGTTCCGTTTGTCTATTTTGGTTTTTGTTGCCAATGCTTTTGGTATTTTAGTCATGAAGTCCTTGCCTATGCCTGTGTCCTAAATGGTTTTTTCTAAATTTTCTTTTAGAGTTTTTATGGTGTTAGGGCTTATGTTTAAATCTTTAATCCATCTGTAGTTAATCTTTGTGTAAGATGTAAGGAAGGAGTCCAGTTTCAGCTTTCTGCACATGCCTAGCCAGTTTTCTCAACACCATTTTAAATAGGGAATCTTTTCCCCATTGCTTGTTTTTGTCAGATTTGACAAAGATCAGATGGTTGTAGATGTGTGGCATTGCCTCCCGGGCCTCTGTTCTGTTCTATTCGTCTATATATCTGTTTTGGTAGCGGTACCATGCTGTTTTGATTACTTTAGCCTTGTAGTATAGTTTGAAGTCAGGTAATGTGATGCCTCCAGCTTTGTTCTTTTTGCTTAAGATTGACTTGGCTATACATGCTTTCTTTTGGTTCCATATGAAGTTTAAGGTGGTTTTTTCTAGTACTGTGAAGAGGGTCATAGGTAGCTTGATGGGGATAGCATTGAACCTGTAAATTACTTTGGGCAGTATGGCCATTTTCACAATATTGATTTTTCCTAGCCATGAGCATAGAATTCTTTCCATCTGTTTGTGTCCTCTCTTATTTCTTGAGCAGTGGTTCATAGTTCTCCTTGAAGGAAGTCCTGTACATCCTTTGTTAGTTGTACTTCTAGGTATTTTATCCTCTCTGTAGCAATTGTGAATGGCAGTTTGCTCTTGATTTGGCTCTCTTTGAATCTGTTATTGGTGTATAGGAATGCTTGTGACTTCTGCATGTTGATTTTGTATCCTGAGACTTTGCTGATGTTGCTTAACAGTTTTAGGAGATTTGGAGCTGAGACAATGGAGTCTTGTAAATATACAATTATGTCATCTGCAAATAGAGACAGTGTGACTTCCTCCTTTCCTAATTGAATACCGTTTATTTCTTTTTCTTGCCTGATTGCTCTGGGTAGAACTTCCAATATTATATTGAATAGGAGTGGTGAGAGAGGGCATCCCTGTCTAGTGCTGGATTTCAAAGGGAATTCTTCCAGTTTTTGCGCATTCACTATGATATTAGCTGTGGATTTGTTGTAAATAGCTTTTATTATTTTGAGATACGTTCCATCTATACCTAGTTTCTTGAGAGTTTTTAGCATAAAGCACGATTGAATTTCATGGTTGGCCTTCTCTGCATCTATTGAGATGATCATGTGGCTTTTGTCTTTGATTCTGTTTACCTGGTGGATTATGTTTATAGACTTGTGTATGCTGAACCAGCCTAGCATCCCTGGGATAACGCCTACATGGTCATGGTGGATACACTTTTTGATGTGATGTTAAAATTAGTTTGCCATTATTTTATTGAAGATTTTTGCATCATGTTCATCATGGATATTGGCTTGAAGCTTTCTTTTTTCATTGAGTTTCTGCCCAGTTTTGGTATCAGGATAATGTTGATATCAAAAAATGATTTGGGAAGGATTCCCTCTTTTTTAGGTTTGTTTGGAATAGTTTCTGAAGGAGTGGTACCAGCTCCTCTTTGTATGTCTGGCAGAATTCGGCTGTGAACCCATCTGGACTTGGGATTTGTTTTTGGTTGGTAGGCTATTAATTGCTGCCTCAATTTCAGCTCTTGTTATTGGTCTATTCAGGGTTTCCAATCCTCCTGGTTTAGGCTTTGGAGGGGACACGTGTCCAGGACTTTATCAATTTATTTCAGGTTTCCTGGTTTATGTGCAGAGTTTTTTGTAGTCATCTCTGATGGTAGCTTGTATTTCTGTGGAATTGGTGGTGATATCCTCTTTATTGTTTTTTATTGAATCTATTTAATTCTTCTCTCTCTTTTTTTTAATCTGGCTAGTGGTCTATTTTGTTGATCATGTTAAAAAACAAGCTCCTGGATTTATTGATTTTTTTTTTGAAGGGTTTTTTGTGTCTCTATCTCCTTCAGTTCTGCTCTGATCTTAGTTATTTCTTGTCTTCTGCTAGCTTTTGAGTTTTTTTTTTATTTTGCTCCTCTACCTCTTTCAATTTTGATGATAGGGTGTCAATATTAGATATTTTCTTGTGGGCACTTACTGCTATAAATTTCCCTCTAGACACTGCTTTAAATGTGTCCCAGAGATGCTGGTAGGTTGTGTATTTATTCCCCTTCATTTCAAGAAACGTCTTTATTTGTACCTTCATTTCATTGTTTATCCAGTCAACATTCAAGAGCCAGTTGTTTTGTTTCCATGAAGTTGTACGGTTCTGAGTTAGTTTCTTAATCCTGAGTTCTAATTTGATTTCACTGTTGTCTGAGAGACTGTTTGTTATGATTTCCATTATTTTGCATTGGCTGAGAAGTGATTTACTTCCAATTATGTGGTCAATTTTAGAGTAGGTGTGATGTGGTGCTGAGAAGAATGTATATTCTGTGGATTTGAGGTGGAGAGTTCTGTAGATGTCTATTAAGTTTTGTTGGTCCAGATCTGAGTTCAAGTCCTGGATATCCTTTTTAATTTTCTGTCTCATTGATCTGTCTAACATAGCCAGTGGTGTGTTAAAGTCTCCCACTATTTTTGTGTGGGAATCTAAGTCTCTTTGTAGGTCATTAAGAACTTGCTTTATGTATCTTGGTGCTCCTGTATTGGGTGCATATATATTTAGGATAGTTAGCTCTTCTTGTTGCATTGATCCTTTTACCATTACATAATGCCCTTCTTTGTCTCTTTTGATTTTTGTGGTCTAAAGTCTATTTTATCAGAGACTAGGATTGCAACTCCTGCTTTTTTTGCTCTCCATTTGCTTGGTTAATCTTCCTCCATCCCTTTATTTTGAGCCTGTGTGTGTCCTTGCAGGTGAGAATGGTATCCTGAATACAGCACACTGATGGGTTTTGACTTTTTATTTAATTTTCCAGTCTGTGTCTTTTGATTGGGGCATTTAGCTCATTTTCATTTAAGATTAATATTATTATGTGTGAATTTGATCCTGCCATTTTGATGCTAGCTGATTGTTTTGCTCATTAGTTGACACAGTTTCTTCATTGTATCAATGTTTTTTACCATTTGGTATGTTTTTCCAGTGGGTGGTACAGGTTGTTCCTTTCTGTGTTTAGTGCTTCTTTTAAAAGTTCTCATGAGGCAGGCCTGGTGGTGACAAAATATCTCAGCAATTGCTTGTTTATAAAGGATTTTATTTCTGCTTTGCTTGTGAAGCTCAGTTTGGCTGAATATGAAATTCTAGGTTGAAAGTTCTTTTCTTTAAGGATGTTGAATATTGGCCCCCACTCTCTTCTGGCTTGTAGGGTTTCTGCTGAGAGACGTGCTGAGAGTCTTAAGGGCTTCTCTTTGTGGGTAACCCGACTTTTCTCTCTGGGTGCCATCAGCATTTTTTCCTTCATTTCAACCCTGGTGAATCTGATGATTATGTGCCTTGTGTTTGCCCTTCTTGAGGAATATCTTTGTGATGTTCTCTGTATTTCCTTGTCTGTGGGAAGTAAAAACTCATTTGTAAGTATGGTGACCACTTACCCTCTGTGTTGTTCTCTCTGGGAACTGCACTCTAGAGCTGTTCCTATTCAGCCATCTTGGATCTCCCTGGATATAGTTTTTCAAAATCAGTTCAGCCACTCTCTATCTTTTGATTGTGGAACTAACCTATTATTTAAAGTAAGTATTATGAAATAAAGATCTATTACTAACATTTTGTTCATTTTTTAAAATAATAATTTGTAGTTCTTCTGCCCCTTTTTTCCTCTCCTGTTGTCTTTTGTAGTTTTTTTTGGTTACAATTTATATTTTTTATATAGTGTATTCATTAACAAATTATTATAACTATAGTCAGTTTAAGTGTTTTTTTTTGTCTTTTAACTTTTATTCTAGGGTTAAAATTGATTACCCACCACTATAACAGTTCTAGAATATTCCAAGTTTGGCTCTGTTCTTGCTTTAATAATGAATGCTATACTTCTATATGTTTTTATATTGTTAGTTAAAAACCTTTTGTTTCTACTTGAAAAATTCCTTTTAGACTTTCTTGTAAGGCAGGTACCACGGTAATAACTACTACAACTTTTGTTCATCTAAAAACATCTTTAACTCTCCTTCAGTTCTGAAGATTAGCTTTGCTGGGTGTAGTATTTTCGGTTGGTAGTTTTTCTGTTTTTCTTTGAGTACTTTTAATATAACATCTCATTCTTCTTGCTCCATAAAGTTTCTCCTGAGAAATCTGCTGAACATCTCATGGGATTCCATTGTCTGTAAGAAATCAGTTTTCCATTGCTGCTTTCAAATTTCTCTTTTTATCTTTTACTTTTGAGAATTTGATTACAATGTGTCTTGGTGAAGATTTTCTTTGACTATTACATGCCTCTGTGAAAACCTATTTGATCTATTTGTAGTTCTTCAGGCTTCATGGATCTTGATATTCATTTCTATCCATATTTGGAAATATTTCTTTTAATAAGCATTTCTTCCCTTTTTCTTTCTCTCTTCCTTTTGGTATACCTATAATGCCCATGTTGATTTACTTAATAACATCTAATAAGTCCCATAGTTTTTCTTCACTCTTTAAAAATTTTTTAAATTTTGTGTTTGTGACTGGCTAATTTCAAATGACCTGTTTTTGAGCTCATTCATTATTTCTTCTGCTTTATCAAGTTGTCTTCTGTTGAAGTTCTCTATGAAAATTTAGTTTTTTTACTGTGTTCTTTGGCTCTAGAATTTTCTTTAATTTTTTTTTTTTTTTTTGGCTGGGCATGGTGGCTCATGCCTGTAATTTTAGCACTTTGGGAGGCCAATGTGGGTAGATCACTTGAAGTCAGCAGTTCAAGACTAGCCTGGCCAAGATGGCAAAATCCCATGTCGACTAAAAATACAAAAATTAGCTGGGCATGGTAGTGGGTGCCTATAATCTCAACTACACAGGATGCTGAGGAGGGAGAATCACTTGAACAACTTGAACCTGGGTAGTGGAGGTTGCAACAAACTGAGATTGTGCCACTTAAATCCAGCCTGGATGAAGAGTGAAACTCTGGTTCAAAAAAAAATAATGGTTTCTATCTTTGTTGAATTTTTATGTATTGTTTTTCTCATTTAATTTTATTGTTTCTCTATATTCTCTTGTAGATCACTGAGCTTCAAAATTATTAATTTGAATTATTTGTTAGCCATTTAAAAAATCTATATTTTTAGAGTTAGTCATTGTGCTTCATTTTATTTATTTTTTTTTTGTGGTGTTTTTCCAATTATTCATGATCTTTGTGGTCTTGTGTTGTTGTCTGGAGGATTGAACCATGTTTCTTCTGTCTGACCACCAGTTTCCAATTAAGAGCCCAACCTGGATAGTTTTGCTTAGTTTTGTCTCAAGTCCAAGTTTTCATGACAGTGGCTAACAAACTCAACTTTGGGAATCATCAGTTAGCTATTCTTGTTCAAATCTCTTTTTTTTATTAACTCGGAGAGGGTAAATATGCTAAACTATTGATAATAAACTTACTGTCTAGAAAATAAGCTACAGTTAATTTCTCAATTATATTACTGTGTCATGCAAAGTTTTCAATAAATCACTCTGCTCCTGATGATACATTTATACATTTGTGTTTAGTTGAGTATGATGAACAAAAGTACAAAGGTATTTAAGCTAGAGATTAACTAAGAATCAGAATCTTCTCCCACAAAAACTATGTGCAAGAATAGACAGTGTAGAATAAAGGGAATAATAAGAAATAGGTTAATAATTAACTTATTGTCAATGTATAAAGAACAATAATTCATTAAAAATGAAAGCATGCTGTTAAATAAAATTTTGGTTTAGATGTTGCAGTGCCATTTTTTTAGGTTTTCATAACAAGAATAGAATTTTGAAGCATCTTGTCTGCCTTTGAGAAATCATTTAGACTTTCATTTAAATAGTTACATACCAGTAACATAGGGACATAGAATTAGGTAATCATAATTAATTCTGGTAAAATTCCAGTAACATTAAAGGCATATAAATAGTCCTGGTAGAAACCAGCAAAAGGAAGAATGTATGTTTTATTGTCATTTCATCTCATGAATGGATTTGATTTTATTATTCATTTCATACAATTATCTTAAATGCTTACTAATTGTAGAGTACTGTGTTAGACGTTGTTAGACATTGTGGAGAATACAAAAATGAATAATACACAAATTGTGTAACCAGGGAGTCATTCTAATGTATATTTAAGCAATGTAAAATAGATTGTTAAGTAACATAACAGAGATACTGTAATCAATATAAATAATGTTTTGTTAACGTGTAAAGAAAGAGGTGTGATTTGAATAAGAACTTAAAATATGTGGGAAATTTTAAGTAGTTTTGTGTGGGTCAAATATGAGAAGAAAGTGGCATGGTGAAATGACACTGCATCGACCTATGCTTAATTGGTTAGGACAATTACATCTCTCACTATTGGAGCTGGCATTAAGCAGTAGAAGAGGCCTTGTATTTAGACGTATTTAGCATGACTAACAGGTCCTAGCCTAGTGGATCCTAGATGTCTTTTGTGGGTATATATTGCCTTTGCATCTAGGACTTTTTAGGAAGATGTTTGATCTAGGGGAAAAGGCAAGGGATTGATGGCAATGAACAATGGGAAGAATAGAAGAATAGCAAGGCATCTGTTTCTCCAGGTCCAATTTCTGAGCCTTACCCTCATAGCACAAGCTGATAAGACAGTTTTCATGAGGAAATTTAGCAGAACTTTAGAGGTCAGCACTGTAGGTACTGGGATGGCAATCTGATGGAAAGTAAGTAGTGTCTGCTTATGGACAGAAATTAGAATGGTTTAAGATTGTGAGGGTTCAAGGACTTCAAAAGTGGTACACAGATTAATAGACACATTACCAATCAATGTGATATGCAGTGGAATAGGCAGCATCCCAATGGCTTGGTATTCTTCTTTTCTGGGAAGGTTGAAATTGACATTGGGATTGATGGTGTATATCTGCGAAACCTCCTCTGGATGCCCTCAGAATATTACAGAAGAGAATTAGTGATTGTGTGGTTGCCTTGGTCAGGAACAATCAACGAGTAAGGGGATTTTTTCTCATTGATATCCAAAGACCTAGAGAGGTTTGGGAAAATTTAGTTTGCTGTATTATTTATAGAAAAAGAACAAAGTGCTTGCATCATGTTTACTGAAACTGTTTATTCAATTTACACCAGTCAGAAAGATGTAAATTCCAGGTTCTCTTTTCCTGTTAATTTCAAAGTACATATCCAGCAGAAATGGAGTCTTTCTGTTTTTAAGCCTTTGAGTGCTGAATGGGCTACCTGAACAATGTTGACATCCTTCAGGTGAACATAATATGGAAAAAACACATAGCAGCAATTGTACAGAAATCTAGCTTCTTGAACATATTTCTACAAACTTGATATAGGGCAGGTACTCCAGCTGGTGAGCTGTTAATAAAACTTTTTTTTTTTTTTTTTTTTTTTTTTACTGCTTTCTTTAGCTATAACCAAGACAGATATATCACAGTCAATCACTCAGGTATTTTTTAAATGGGCATGACGAAGAAAGTGGCTCAGAAGATCTGGAAAGGTCAAAGATCAACTCTGAAACGTGTTTATACTCAATTTCTATTCTGAAATTGAATTCACATAGTTGGTTTCTTTGAGTAAAACTGCTGGATATAACTTTTTTCTTACCACCAGCAAATATTCCTGAGTTTAGAGATGAGACAAAGAAAATGATATTAAATTCTCTTTTTATTTTGATAAGGTACAACAATGTATCACTGAGTATCCTGCTATTATGTTTTACTTTTCATATTGCCTGAGATCTGTGTGAACAATAGAAACAACTTTTATCTCAAAGATAAGGAATTTTTTTTAGCCAAGAATCTTGAACTGGGCAGGTATAAAAATGGCACAAAGAGAATATACTGGGTAAATTAAGCGACTGGATTCTTCTATTTAGCATTTATAAAATGTCTTCCCTGCATTAGAAAAACATTTACAGGTTATTAATCTTTCACTTGAGAGTCTCTTTTGAGGCTCTTAAGTGAGAGATTAATGGATCTCTCATTTGGTGATCCATAGGAACTTTTCCTCCTATAACAAAATCTTAATGATCCATTAAAGGTTCAACATTTAACTAGGAGGTTTCCAGATGAAAGGCCTTTGGCATCTTCCACCATCAGTTTGAAGTGAAGAGTTGAAAATAAAGGGCAATGTGCTTGTAAAGCACAGATTCATGGGTAGGATTGCTACACCTTGTGTACTCACATGTGTTTTTCTCCACCAATTCTTCCTTTTCCACTCTCAACTTGGAACCAAAAGTTAGGTAATAGTAGGTGAATAAGAAAAGGGCTGTCATATTTAGGGGTCAATATGGGAGCTCTAAAGGTGTACGTTCAGATGAAAGCCACTGACATAAAGTTATAGCCACTAGAAGCAAGGAGGAAGTATATATCTTATAGCAGTAATGTCCTGATTATCCTGCACTGATTAAGAGCATGAACTTTTGAGTCAGACCTGTAGTAGAATACCAGTTTCCACTCTTACTTGCTGTGCAACAATAGGCAAAATACCTATACTTTCTAAAATAGCAATCATAACAGTACTTATGTTTTAAGGGTGTTCTGAGATAATACATATGAAGTACTTAGCACGTTGTCTAGAACAAAGTACCCAAATACTGGTACTTTATTACTATTATTAATACAAATGTGATCACAAGAACAATGATCATTATTGAATATTATTATTACTAATAATAGTAGTAGCTGAGCTAGCTAAAAGAAAAAGTGGTAGATGGCACCAAAGACTTCAGTTTCTCCTGTTTGCGTTTTACTTCAACTGTGAAATACATGTACTCTTTCTTGTACCCAGGACTTTCTAAATTTAATTATATTAGAAAAATGAAAGATTAGACATAATTAGTCACTATACCTTAAATAAAACTCATTCAAACTATTGCATTATCCCTCTATCTGTAATTATTTAAAATATATCTATCTGGAATTATCAAATGAAAAACTTTGTCTTCTATTCCAGGAATTTGGGGCAATGTTGCAGGCAGAAAAACAAATATTCCCTTATACTTGAATTAACACTACTCCTAAGATTAATCCTGAAGAGCTTGACATAGTGTCTTTGCTCTAGTAAACACTTACAATGTATTTGTGTAAATCTGCCCAAATTATTTTAGGTTAACATCAAGAAGGGCACTGGTGATGAAGGAGTGTCAGGTCCAGGCAGGCAACTTGCTTCATCTTTGTTCATTTCATTGTTGGTTTTTCTTTCTAGCTTTATTGCCTCAGATCCTCCTGCTCTAAGCATTCTGACACAGTAACAGGGAGGGGGGCAGCTGCCCAAGGAAGTTCAGGTGGCGAGAGAGTTTGCGAGTGCTATGGTGTGAATGTTATTGTCCTCTCAAAAATACATGTTGAATTTTAATGCCCAATGCAATAGTATCGAGAGGGCTGGCCTTTGGGGGAGGGCATTGAGACATGAGGCTTCTGTTCTCATGAATGGAATTAGGTGCCATTATATAAAGGCTTGAGGAGGGAAAGGATTTACCCCTTTTTTCCTTCTGTTTTCTGCCTTCTGCTGTGTAAGGGGCCAGCATTTCTCCACTCTGGAAGACCTAGCTTCAGGGCATCATCTTGAAAGCAGAGACTGGACCTTCATCAGACAACTGAACTTGCCAGAGTCTTGATCTTGGACTTTCTAGGCTCGAGAACTATGAAAAATACAGTTCTTTTCTTTATAAATTACTCAGTCATGTATCCCGTTATAGCAGCACAAAACAGATGAAAGTAGGGAGGGAAGAATCTAGAGGGTAAAAAAAAGTAACTGCTTTCTTGGGGTCTAGGAAAAGAGTAATAAACTGAAAAGCCTACAGAGGCTGGGCAGGTAACTTAGAAAGAATCAAATATAGATGTATGCTGAGGACTCTGGTAAGCTAAAGGGTTCACATAGAAGGAGACTTGGTAGGAATGTGATTAATTCCTAGAAATTCTATGTTATTCTCAAAAAAAGTAAAATTCACAAAAAAGTAAAAATCTGAATATTGTATGTGAAGAAAACTGCTCTACATTTAAAATGAGGGCAATAAATTAAACTTCTAAAGTCACTACAGCCTCCCCCCCTAAATAATGTTGGTGACTGAGTTCCTTAAGCTTCTGCTTTGCAATTTCTATGTCTTAAATTTGAGGGCAAGGGTACCCCAAATGTTTTATATTAAGTGTTAAAGTATATATTCTCCTGAACTTATGTGAGGAAGTTGATAAAACATTGTAGAGTATGGAAAGCTATAAGCTTGTTAATTATAGATATAAGGTTTATAAGTTGGGTGACTCAGCAAACTAGATGAGACAACAATTTGGCTGAATAAAACTGACACTATTTACTGGGACTATATTCTTATAAGGAAATACTCCAGAATAGAATTCATTATAGAATTCTATTTTTGGTTTTATGTAATGTGAAACAATAGTTATTTTGTAAAGTATGTTTACCACTATAACAACATAGTTTGTAAAATGCATGATGGTAGATGGTAGAACTTAGGGCTCCTCTGATCATCCCCTCCTCCCCAGAACACCAAGCTTTAACTCAAAATAGCACCTACATAAGAACCAAATATCAGGTGAGCAACCACAGTACCTGGTTTAACTTCACATAACTGAAAAAGGCACTGAAAAGGGTAGGAGAGAATGCTTTGAATCACTAATGCCATCCCTTTCTCATTCCTCAGCAGTGGCTATGTGGTGTGGAGAGAAAAATCTGTGTACTTGGGGAAGAGAGAGCATAGTGAATGGGGCACTTTGAATTGAACTCAATGCTTCTTAGTCACAATAGAAAGCAAAACCATGCTGAAATCAGCCAGTGTTCACCCACAAAGGGAGTATACGGACCAGACCTAGTCAGAGAAGAGCCCATCCCAGGGGTTGGAACTAGAGTTCTTGCAAGCCTTGCCACTGTGGGCTAAAATGCTCTGGGGTTCTAAATGAACTTGAAAGGTAGTCTAGGACACAAGGAATGCAATCACTACATAAGTCCTGATGCTTCACCAGAGCTGGTGGAATAAGGCAGAGCAAGCCCCACTAAGACAGCAGACAGGGCAGGTAAGGGAGTGCTTGTGGTACCTCTACCCCAACCCAAGGCAGTGCAGCTCATAGCAACAAAAGCTACATCTTCCTTCTGCTTGAGGAAAGGAGATAGAAGAGAAAAGAGGACTTTGTTTTGCATCTTAGAAACTAGCACAGGCACAGTAGGATAGGGTACTGGGTAGAGCCATGAGACCCCCATTTCAGGGCCTAATTTCTACCTGACATTTCTAGACAAACCCTGGGTCCGAAGGAAACATGCTGCCTTGAAGGGAAGGACTCAGTCTTGGCAAGATAAATCACCTGTTGACTAAAAAGCCCTTGGGCCTGGAAGAACCAGCAGTGATACCTAGATTGTATGTAATGGCCCTTGGGTGAGTCTCTCAGACATGCTGGTTTGGGATACCAGCTCATCTTCAGTGAGATAGGGCACCAAGTCGGCTCTTCAGATCCGTGAGTTTAGGCCTAGGCTCTTGTGCAGCATGTCTGGACCTGCCCTGGGCTAGAGGGAAGCCCACTGTCCTAAAGAGAGTCCCAGGCCTGGCAGCATTCACCACAAGCTGACTGAAGATAACTTTGGCCTTATGTAAACATTGTGGTGGCCTGGCAGAACTCCCTGTGTGCTGGTGGTGGTGGTGTCCATGGGGAAAGGCTCCTCATATGAGGAAAGGGGAGAGAGAAGCAAGAAAAACTTTGTCTTATGGTGTGAATGCCAGCTTGGCCACAGTAGAATAAGACAGCAGTTAGATTTCTAAGGAGTTTTACTCAAATCCCTGGCTCCAAGATAGTACCTTGGCACCTTCCCAGAGAATGGAAGAACTCACCATTTTCAAGAAAAGGACGCAAACCTGACTAGCTTTGCCACCTGCTGATTGTAGAACCCTAGGGCCTACATACTGGGTAGCCCGTAGTGGTAACAGCAGACCTTGGATGAGACTAAGTGCTGTGCTGGCATTAGGTCTAACCCAGCGCAGTTCCAGTAGTGGTAGCCACAGAAGTGCTTCTATCATTGTACTCCGAGCTCCAGGAAGCTCAGCACAGAGACAGTAACTACATTTGTTTGGGAGAAAGCAAGGAAAGAGAACAAGAATATCTGCCTTATAATCGAGATAATTCTTCTGGATTTTATGCAGGACCACCAAGGTGGTACCTCAACAAATCTGTAAGAACCACAGTGATACTGCACTTGGGGCCAGAGTTCCTTGAATAACTGAAAAGCCATCCTAAGAAGGATGGGGATAAACAAGGTCAGATTGTGTAGACCACAATAAATCCCCAACTCTTACATGCCTGGACAATGACAAACATCTACAAGTATCAGAACCAGCAGAAAATCATGGCCTCACCAAATAACCTATAATAAATAAGGTACCAAGACCAATTCTGGAGAAACCTGTCAGACAGAATTCAAAAAAGCTGTTTTGAGAACATTGAAAGAAATTCAAGATAACAGAGACCAAGAAACAGGCAGAAGTTGTAGAGTTAGAAAATGAAACTGATATGCTGGAGAATGCATGAGAGTTTCCTAAGAGCAGAACTGATGATTCCAAAGAATGAATTTATGAGCTTGAGGACAGGCTATTTGAAAATACACAGTTGGAAAAGACAAAAAAAAAAAAAAAAAGATAAACAATTAAGTACACCTGCAGGACCTAGAAAATAGCATTGAAATGTCAAGTCTAAGAGCTATTGGGTTTAAAGAGGAGGTAGAGAAAGAGATAGTGGTAGAAAGTTTATTCAAAGAGATAATCACAGAAAACTTGCCAAACCTAGAAAAAGATAGCTCCAAGTGCAAGCAAGTTACAGACTGCCAAGTAGATTTAACTCAAAGAAGACTACCTCAAGGCATTTAATAATCAGATTCCCAAATATCAACAATAAAGAAAACGTTCTAAAAGCAGCAAGTACTAAGAAATAACATACAATGAGGCTTCAATATGTAGCAGATTTTTCAGTGGAAACCGTATGGGCCAAGAGAGTGGCATGACATATTGAAAGTGCTGAAGAAGAAAATCAAAGACAAAAAACCTTTTACCTTTGACTAGCATATTTGACCAAAATATCCTTCAAAGATTAAGAAAAAATACATTCCTACACAAACAAAAGTGGAAAAATTTTATTAATACTACACTTGTCTTGCAAGAAATATTAAAGGGAGTTTTTCGTTCTGAAAGAACAATGTTAATGAGCAATAAGAACCCATTTGAAGGTACAAAATTCACTAGTAAGAGTAAGCACACAGGAAAACAATATTATAACACTATAATTGTATCTGAACTATTCTGAAGTGGAAATACTGAATAATTAACCAATCAATAACTACAACAACTTTTCAGGGCATAAATGGTATAATAAGACATATAGAGAAAAAACAAAAAGTTAAAAAGCAGTGTGGGGGATGAAGTTAAAGTGTCAAGGTTTTACACTTGATCTTAGCTGAAAGGCCAAGAAGCAATGGGGTATAGAGTTTTTGTAAGTGTTCTTTTTGCTTGTTTGTTAAGTGGTTTATACAGTCAGTATTAAATTGGCATCAGCTTAATTGGTTATAAGATAATGTTTGCAAGGAGACGGACTCAAGATGGCACAGTGAGAACAACCCAGGATTGAAGCTTTCAGTGAATGCGCAGAGGGTGTGTCAGGGCCGCATTTCCAGACAAATCTTTATTGCCCACAGAACGGGGAAATTCCCAGGTATAAAAAAGACGTGGGATGCCAGCGAAGCGGTTTTGGCTGGTGCAGATGGTGGCTGGTGCAGCCGGTGGCTGGCACTGCAGCGCAGTGGCACTCCAGTGCTCCACACAAAGCGCACTAATCCTGGTGACCTGTTGAATCAGCAATCTGAGACTTGAGAGGGCAGACTGGCATGTCCATCTGATTGAATGGGACTTGGACAGTGAGCCAGGCCAGGAGATTCCAGGGAAATGGCATTCGGGCCAGGGCAGTAGGACAAACAAAACGGCGATTCCAAACGCTCCAGGTAGAGTTTCACTGTGAACATGGCTGAAGCCAGGATGGTGCAGCTCGGTGGGGGAGGGGCATTTGCCATTACCGAGGCAACCTGCCCCTACTGAGGTGCACTCCCATTTCTGATGCAGCCTGCTGTAGCCGACGCAACCTGCCACAACAGAGAGACTCCTCTGCAGGGCGTAGCCCATGGCAGCAGGGCGGAGACCGCAGCAGCAGAACACAGCCTGCAGCAACAGGGCGGACCTCACACCAGCAGGGCGGAGTCTCGGTAGGCAAATAGTTACTAGACTGCCTCCTAGCTGGGCAGGACAGAACAACGAACACATAAAGAAAACCCCAACCCCCCGAGACAGAGCATCTGAGAGAAAAAGGGTTTTATTAATGAGTTCTGCTGCAGCAGAATTAAACGTAGCAGCCTAACAGCCCTGAATGAACAACAGAGCTCACAGATCAGCACTTGAGCTCCTAAAAAGTACAGACTATCTTCTCAAGCAGCTGCCTGACCCCACTATATCCAGAAGACTGATATATGGCAGGCATCATTCTGGGACAAAGATAGCAGAAAAAGAAACTGGTAGCATCCCTCACTGTTCTGTAGCCACTATAAGGGCCCCCAGAAAATCAGGGCCTGGAGTGGACCTCAGCAGTTGTATAGTGGAGGGGCTAGACAGGTAGAAGAAAAACCAAGCAACAGAAATACCTCATCATCAACAATCTGGGCATCCACTCAGAGACCCATCAAAAAGTCAGCAACTACTCAGACAACAGGTGGATAAATCCACAAAGAAGGGAAGAAACCAGCACAAAAAGGAGGAAAAAACCTGAAACCAGAACACTGCAACTCCTACAAATGACCAAAACTACTCACCAGAAAGGGAACAAAGCTGGATGGAGAATGACTGTGACGAAATGATGGAATTAGACTTCAGAAGGTGGATAATGAGAAACTTTTGTGAGCTAAAAGAACATGTTTTAAATCAATGCAAAGAAACTAAGAACCTTGAAAAAAGATTTGTAAAAAGATTCAAGGAAATGATAACTAGAATGGATAACTTAGAGAGGAATATGAATGAATTAAAGAAGATGAAAAACACAATACAAGAACTTCGCGAAGCATGCACAAGTTTCAACAGCCAAATTGACCAAGCAGAAGAAAGAATATCAGAAGTCGAAGATCAACTCAATGAAATAAAATGAGAAACCAAGATTAGAAAAAAAGTGCAAAAAGGAATGAACAAAGTCTCCAAGAAATGTGGGACTATGTGAAGAGACCAAACCTACGTTTGATAGGCATACCAGAATGTGACAAAAAGAATGAATCCAAGCTGGAAAATACTCTTCAGGATATTATCCAGGAAAATTTCCCATCCTAGCAAGGCAGGCCAACACTCAAATGCAGAAAATACAGAGAACACCACAAAGATATTCTGCAAGAAGAGCAATCCCAAGGCACATAATCGTCAGATTAACCAGGATGGAAATGAAGGAGAAAATACTAAGGGCAGCCAGAGAGAAAGGTCGGGTCACCCACAAAGAAAAGCCCATCAGACTCACAGCAGATCTCTCGGCAGAAACACTACAAGCCAGAAGAGAGTGGGGGCCAATATTCAACATCCTTAAAGAAAAGAACTTTCAACCCAGAATTTCATATCCAGCCAAACTGAGCTTTATAAGTGAAGGAAAAATAAAATCCTTTGTAAACAAGCAAGTACTCAGAGATTTTGTCACCACCAGACCTGCTTTACAAGAGCTCCTGAAAGAGGTGCTACACATAGAAAGGAACAACCACTACCAGCCATTCCAAAATCATGCTAAATGCTAAAGAGCATTAACATAACGAAGAATCTACATCAACTAATGGGCAAAACAGCCAGCCAGCATCAAAATGGCAGTATCAAATTCACACATAACAATATTAACCCTAATTGTAAATGGACTAAATGCAGCAAACAAAAGACACAGACAGGCAAATTGAATAAAAATCCAAAACCCATCGGTGTGCTATATCCAGGAAACCCATCTCACCTGCAAGGATATATAAAGGCTCAAAATAAAGGGATGGAGGAAGATTTACCAAGCAAATGGAGAGAAAAAAAAGCAGGAGTTGTAATTCTCATCTCTAATAAAATAGATTTTAAAGCAACAAAGATCAAAAGAGACAAAGAAGGCCATTACATAATGGTAAAAAAAACCTCAAATTAAGAAAAGCTATTTATGACAAACCAACAGCCAATATCATACTGAATGGGCAAAAACTAGAAGCATTCCCTTTGAAATCCAGCACTAGACAAGGATGCCCTCTTTCACGACTCCTATTCAATATAGTACTGGAAGTTCTATCCAGAGCAATCAGGCAAGAAAAAGAAATAAAGAGCATTCAAATAGGAAAGGTGGAAGCCAAATTGTCCCTATTTGCAGACGACATAATAGTATAGCTAGAGGACCCCATCACCTCAGCCCAAAAACTCCTGAAACTGATAAGCAACTTCAGCAAAGTCTCAGGATACAAAATCAATGTGCAAAAATCACAAGCATTCTTCTACACCAATAACAGACTTAAAGAAAGCCAAATGAAGAACAAACTGCCATTGACAATTGCTACAAAAAGATTAAAATACCTTGGAATACAACTTACAAGAAACGTAAGGGACCTCTTCAAGGAAAACTAGAAACCACTGTTCACCGAAATAAGAGAGGACATGAACAGATGGAGAAACATTCCATGTTCATGGTTAGGAAGAACTAATATCGTGAAAATGGCTATATTGCCCAAAGTAATTTACAGAATCAATGCTATCCCCATCAAGCTACCATTGACTTTCTTCACAGAACTGGAAAAAACCACCATGAACTTCACATGGAACCAAAAGAGAGCCCGCATAGCCAAGTCAATTCTAAGCAAAAAAACACAGCGGGGGGCATCACACTACCCGATTTCAAACTATACTACAAGGCTACAGTAATCTAAACAGCATAGTACTGGTACCAAAACAGAGATATAAACGAATGGATCAAAACAGAGGCATCAGAGGCAACACAACATATCTACAACCATACAATCTTTGATAAACCTGACAAAAACAAGCAATGGGGAATGGATTTCCTGTTTAATAAATGGTGTTGGGAAAACTGGCTAGCCATGTGCAGAAAGCAGAAACTGGACCCCTTCCTGACACCTTACACTAAAATTAATTCCAGATGGATTAAAGACTTAAACATAAGACCTGGCACCATAAAAGCTCTAGAAGAAAATCTAGGCAAAACCATCCAGGACATAAGAGTAGACAAGGACTTCATGAACAAAACACCAAAAGCATTGGCAACAAAAGCCAAAATAGACAAGTGGGACCTAATCAAACTCCACAGCTTCTGCACAGTAAAAGAAACAGTCACTAGAGTGAATCAGCAACCAAGAGAATGGGAAAAAATCCTTGCAGTTTAACTATCTGACAAAGGGCTGATATCCAGAATTTACAAAGAACTCAAACAGATTTACAGGAAAAAAACAAACAAGCCCATTCAAAAATGGGCAAAGGATATGAACAGACAGTTTACAAAAGAAGACATATATGAGGCCAACAATCATATAAAAAAATGCTCATTATCACTGCTCATTAGAGAGATGCAAATCAAAACCACACTGAGATATTATCTCACGCCAGTTAGAATGGCGATCATTAAAAAAATCTGGAGACAACAGATGCTGGAGAGGATGTGGAAAAAAGGAATACTTTTACACTGTTGGTGGGAGTTTAAATTAGTTCAACCATTGTGGAAGACAGTGTGGTGATTCCTCAAGGCCTTAGAAATAGAAATTCCATTTGACCCAGCAATCCCATTACTGGGCATATATCCAAAGGACTATAAATCATTCTACTATAAGGACACATGCACATGAATGTTCATTGCAGTACTGTTCACAATAGCAAAGACCTGGAACCAACCCAAATGCCCATTGATGATAGACCGGATTGGGAAAATGTGGTACATATACACCATGGAATATTATGCAGCAATAAAAAATGATGAATTCGTGTTGTTTGTAGGGACATGGATGAATCTGGAGAACATCATTCTCAGCAAACTGACACAAGAACAGAAAATGAAATACCACATATTCTCACTCATAGGCAGGTGATGAAAAATAAGAACACATGGACACATGGAGGGGAGTACTAAACACTGGGGTCTATTGGGGGGATAAGGGGAGGGCCAGTGGGAGGAAGCTGGGGAGGGATAGACTGGGGAGAAATACCAAATGTGGGTGAAGGGGAGAAAGGAAGCAAAACACAACATCATGCGTGTACCTATGCAACTGTCTTATATGTTCTGCACATGTACCCCAAAACCTAAAATGCAATAAAAAATTAAAAAAAGATAATGTTTGCAATGCTAATGTTGACCTCTAATCCAAAACTATACAACATATACACAAAAAATAAAAAGAAATTAAATCATACCACCAGAGCAAATAATGTTATCTAAAAGGAAGACAAGAAGGAAATGAAGACAAGAAAACTTTCAGAAAAAAATATGGAAAGACATGTCCTCACTTACCAATAATAACATTGAATATAAATGGACTAAACTCTCCAATTAAAAGAAAAATATTAATAAATAAGTCAATAGAAACATATAAGAAAGTTAAAAAACAATAAAATTAGTGGCTGAATAGATTAAAAAGCAAAATCCAATAATCTCTTTTCTGTGAGAAACAGACTTCACCTACAAAGATTCACACAGACTGAAAACAAAGGGATGAATAAAGATAGTCCATGCTGATGGACACAAGAAAAGAGAAGGAGTAGTTATATGAGACAAAATATATTTCAAGACAAAAACTCTAAGAAGAGACAAAGAAGGTCATTATATAATGATAAAGGGGTCAATTCAGCAAATGAATATGACAGTTGTAAATATATATGCATATAACACTTGAGCACCTATCTATATAAAGCAAATATTATTACAGGTAAAGAGACAAATAGATCTCAAAACAACAATATTGGGATACTCCAACAACACATTTTCCACACTGGACAAAAAATTAGGCTTAATCTGCACTATAGAACCAATATTTTGTAAATATTTATTAAAGTATTTTTTTTCCTAATAGATATTTACAGAACATTTTATACAATGGCTGCAGAATACACGTTCCTTGCCTCAGCACATGGATCATTCTCAAGGATAGACCATGTGTTGGGTCACAAAACAAGTCTTAAAATATTCAAAAAAATTTGAAACAATATCAAGCATCTTTTCTGACCACAAGAAAATAAAGCCTAGAAAACACTAACAAAAGGAATTTTGGAAACTATACAAATACATGAAATTAAGCAATATGCTCCTGAATGTCCAGTGAGTCAATAAAGAAATTAGGAAAATCAAAAAATTTCTGAAAACAAATGGTACTGGAAACACAACATGGTAAAAACCATAATATACAATGAAGGGCAGTATTTACAAGGAAAATTATAGTTCTGAGCAGCTACATAAGAAAAGAAGAACTTCAAATAAGTAACCTAAGGATGCATCATAAGAATTAGAAAAGCAAAAGCAAATCAATCCTAAAATTAGTAGAAGTAAAACAAACAGAGCACAAATAAATGAAATTGAAATGAAAAACAATACAAAATGTAAATAAAACAAAGTTGGTGTTTTTAAAAAATTAAAACAAAATTAAGAAACCTTTAGCCAGATTAAAAAAAAAGCCCCAATAAATCAGAGTTAAAAAAGAAGATATTACATCTGATGCCACAGAAATTCAAAGAATCATTAGTAGCTACTGTGAGAAACTAGATGCCAATAAATTGAAAAATCTAGAGGAAATGGACAGTTTCCAATACATACAACCTACCAAGTTTAAGCCATGAAGAAATTAAAAAACTGAACAGAACAATAAGAAGTGATGAGATTGAAGCCATAATAAAAAGTCTCTTAATAAAGCAGAGCTCAGATCTGATAGCTTCACTGCTGAATTCTACCAAACATTTTAAGAAGAACTAATGCCAGCCCCACTGTCTTGAAAAACAGAGCAGGAGGGAATACTTCCAAATGCATTGTAGAAGGCCAGTATTACCCTGATACAAAAACCAGACAAATAGAAAGAACAAAACAACTACAAGCTAATCTCCCTGATGAATATTGATGTAGTAATTCTCAATAAAATACCAGCGAACTGAATTTGATAATATGTTAAAAAGATAATTTATCATGACCAAGTGGGATTTATTTCTTGAATGCAAGGATGGTTGAACTTATGCAAATCAATTAATTTAATACATTATATCTACAGAATGAAGGACAAAACTCACAAAATTATTTCAACTAATGCTGAAAAAACATGATAAAACTCAACATCCCTTCATGATAAAAACTCTATAAAAATGGGATATACAAAGAAGAAACTTAAACACAATTAAAGCCATATACCACAGATGCATAGCTATTATACTGAGTGGGGAAAAACTGAATGCCTTTCCTCTAAGATCTGGAACATGACAAGTATATTTACTGTTACTACTGTTACTCAACATAGTACTGGAATTCTACCTAGAGCAGTCAAAAGAAAGAAAGAAATAGCATCCAGATTGGAAAGGAAGAAATCAAAGTATCCTTGTTAGCAGATGATACAATCTTATGTTTGGAAAAACCTAGACTCAAGCAAAAAACTGCTAGAATTGATAAACAGATTCAGTAAATTTTCAGGATACAAAATTAACATACAAAACTCAGTAGCATTTGTATATGCCAACAGCAAACAATCTGAAAAAGAAAGTAATCCCATTTATAATAGTCACACATAAAATTAAATACCCAGCAATTAACCAAAACAAGAAAGATCTATACAATGAAAACCATAAAATACTGATGCAAGAAAATGAGAGGCACACAAAAAAAATGACATTCCATGTTCATGGATTGGAAGAATCAATATTGTTACCAAGTTCATACTACCCAGTGAGATCTACAGATTCAATGCAACCTCTATCAAAATAACTATGACATACTTCACAGAAACAGAAAAAATATCCTAAATTTTTTTAAATTTTTTAATTTTTTTATTGCATTTAGGTTTTGGGGTACATGTGAAGAACATGCAAGACTGTTGCATAGGTACACACATGGCAGTGTGATTTGCTGCCTTCCTCCCCACCACCTATATCTTGCATTTCTCCCATGCTATCTCTCCCCAACTACCCATCCCCTGCTATCCCTCCCCTATTTCCCCCAGACTGACCCCAGTGTGTGATGCTCCCTTTCCTGTGTCCACATGTTCTGAGTGTTCAACACCTACCTATGAGTGAGAACATGTGGTGCTTGATTTTCTATTCTTGTGTAGGTTTGCTGAGAATGATGGTTTCCAGGTTCATCCATGTCCCTAAAAAGGACACGAACTCATCGTTTTTTATGGCTGCATAATATTCCATGGTATATATGTGTTATATTTTCCTTGTCCAGTCTATCATCGATGGACATTTGGGTTGGTTCTAGGTCTTTGCTATTGTAAACTGTGCTACAATGAACATTCGTGTTCATGTGTTTTTATAGTAGAACGATTTACAATCCTTTGGATATATACCCAGTAATGGGATTGCTGGGTCAAATGGAATTTCTATGTCTAGGTCCTTGAGGAATTGCCACACTGTGTTCCACAATGGTTGAACTAATTTACACTCCCACCAACAGTGTAAAAGCGTTTCTATTTCTGCACATCCTCTTCAGCATCTGTTGTCTCCAGATTTTTTAATAATCACCATTCTAACTGGCGTGAGATGGTATCTCAATGTAGTTTTGATTTGCGTTTCTCTAATGACCAGTGATGATGAGCATTTTTTCACATGTTTGTTGGCCTCATGTATGTCTTCTTTTGTAAAGTGTCTGTTCATATCCTTTGCCCACTTTTGAATGGGCTTGTTTGTTTTTTTTTCTGTAAATCTGTTTGAGTTCTTTGTAGATTCTGGATATTAGCCCTTTGTTAGTTGGGTAAACTGCAATTCTTTTTTTCCCATTCTGTTGGTTGCCAGTTCACTCTAATGAATGTTTCTTTTGCTGTGCAGAAGCTGTGGAGTTTGATTAGGTCCCATTTGTCTATTTTAACTTTTGTTGTCAATGTTTTTGGTGTTTTGGTCGTGAAGTCCTTGCCTATGCCTATGTCCTGAATGGTTTTGCCTAGATTTTCTTCTAGAGTTTTTATGGTTTTAGGTCTTACGTTTAAGTCTTTAATTCATCTGGACTTAATTTTAGTGTAAGGTGTCATGAAGGGGTCCAGTTTCTGCTTTCTGCACATGGCTAGCCAGTTTTCCCAACACCATTTATTAAAAAGGGAATCCTTTCCTCATTGCTTGTTTTTGTTTTCAAATATTGGATGGTAGTAGATGTGTAGTGTTGCCTCTGAGGCGTCTGTTCTGTTCCATTCGTCTATATCTCTGTTTTGGTACCAGTACCATGCTGTTTTGATTACTGTAGCCTTGTAGTATAGTTTGAAGTCCGGGAGTGTGATGTCTCCAGTTTTGTTGTTTTTTTTTTTTTTGGTTAGGATTGTCTTGGCTTTGTGGGCTCTCTTTTGGTTCCATATAAAGTTTAAGGTGGTTTTTTTCCGGTTCTGTAAAGAAAGTCAATGGTAGCTTGATGGGGATAATGTTAAGTCTGTAGATTACTTTGGGCAGTATGGCCATTTTCACAATATTTATTCTTTCTAACCATGAACATGGAATATTTCTCCATCTGTCTGTGTCCTCTCTTATTTTGTTGAGCAATGGTTTGTAGTTCTCCTTGAAGAGGTCCTTTACATTTCTTATCAGTTGTATTCCTAGGTATTTTATTATCTTTGTAGCAATTGTGAATGGCAGTTTGTTCTTGATTTGGCTCTCTTTAAATCTGTTATTAATGTTTAGGAATGCTTGTGATTTTTGCACATTGATTTTGTATCCTGAGACTTTGCTGAAGTTGCTTATCAGTTTTAGGAGCTTTTTAGCGGAGATGATGGGGTCTTCTAGATATACAATCATGTTGTCTGCAAATAGAGACAATTTGACTTCCTCCTTTCCTATTTGAATACCCTTTATTTGTTTTTCTTGCCTAATTGCTCTGGCTAGAACTTTTAATACTATATTGAATAGGAGTGGTGAGAGAGGGCTTCCTTGTCTAGTGCCAGATATCAAAGGGAATGCTTCCAGTTTTTGCCCATTCAATATGCTATTGGCTGTTGGTTTGTTGTAAATAGCTTTTATTATTTTGAGATCCATTCTGTCAATAGTTTATTGAGGGTTTTTCGCATAAAGGGCTGTTGACTTTTGTCAAAGGCCTTCTCTGCATCAATTGAGATACTCATGTGGTTTTTTTTCTTTGGTTCTGTTTCTGTGGTGAATTATGTTTATAGAGTTGAATATGTTGAACCAGCCTTGCATCCCTGCAATGTATCCTTCTTTATCATGGTAGATAAACTTTGATGTACTGTTGCAGTCTGTTTGCTGCCATTTTGTTAAAGATTTTTGCATCTTTGTTCATCATGGATATTGGCCTGAAGATTTCTTTTCTTGCTGAGGCTCTGCTGGGTTTTTGTATCAGGATGATGTTGGTCTCATAAAATAATTTGGGAAGGATTCCCTCTTTTTGGATTGTTTGGAATAGTTTCATAAGGATTGGTACCAGCTCCTCTTGGTATGTCTGGTAGAATTTGGCTGTGAACCCATCTGGACCTGGGCTTTTTTTGGGTGGTAGGCTGTTAATTGCTGCCTCAACTTCAGACCTTGTTATTGGTCTATTCAGGGTTTTGGCTTCTTCCTGGTTTAGGCTTGGTAGAATGCAAGTGTCCAGGAATTTATCCATTTCTTCCATGTTTACTTGTTTATGTGCATAGAGTTGTTGGTAATAATTTCTGACAATGGTTTGAATTTCTGTGGAATATGTGGTGATATCCCCTCTATCATTTTTTATTGCATCTATTTGATTATTCTCTCTTTTCTTTTTTACTAATCTGGCTAGGGTCTCTCTCTTTTTGATTTTTTCAAAAAACCGACTGCTGGATTTATTGATTTTTTTTGAAGAGTTTTTTGTGTGTCTATCTCCTTCAGTTCTGCTCTGATCTTAGTTATTTCTTGTCTTCTGCTAGCTTTTGAGTTTTTTTGATCTTGCTCCTCTAGCTCTTTCAATTTTGATGATAGGGTGTCAATTTTAGATCTCTCCTTGATTCTCATGTGGGCATTTTTTTGCTATATATTTTCCTCTGGAGACTGCTTTAAATGTGTCCCAGAGATTCTGGTATGTTGTGTCTTCATTCTCATTGGTTTTGAAGAACTTCTTTATTTCTGCCTTCATTTCATTGTTTATCCAGTCAACATTCAAGAGCCAGTTGTGCAGTTTTCATGAAGCTGTGCAGTTCTGAGTTAGTTTCTGAATTCTGAGCTCTAACTTGATTGCACTGTGGTCTGAGGGTTTGTTTGTTATTATTTCCATTATTTTGAATTTGCTGAGGAGTGATTTACTTCCAATTATGTGGTCAATTTAGAGTAGGTGTGATGTGGTGCTGAGAAGAATGTATATTCTATGGATTTTGGGTGGAGAGTACTGTAAATGTCTGTTAGGTTTGCTTGGTCCAGGTTTGAGTTCAAGTCCTGGATATCTATGTTAATTTTCTGTCTCATTGATCTAATATTGACAATGGGGTGTTAAAGTCTCCCACTATTATTGTGTGGTAGTCTAAGTCTCTTTGTAAGTCACTAAGAACTTGCCTTATGTATCTGGAGGCTTCTGTACTGGGTGTGTATACATGTAGGATCATTAGCTCTTGTTGCATTAATCCTTTTACCATTATATAATATCCTTCTTTGTCTCTTTTGATCTCTGTTGGTTTAAAGTCTATTTTATCAGAGATGATAATTGCAACTCCTGCTTTTTTTTTTTTTCTCTTCATTTGCCTGGTAAATCTTTCTCCATGCCTTTATTTTGAGCCTTTGTGTATCCTTGCCTGTGAGATGGGTTTCCTGGATACAGCACACCAATGTGTTTTGGCTTTTTATCCAATTTGCTAGTCTGTGTCTTCTGATTGGGGCATTTAGCCCATTTACATTTAGGGTTAATATTGTTATGTGTGAATTTGATCCTGCCATTTTGATGCTATCTGGCTGTTTCATCTATTAGTTGATGCAGTTTCTTCAATGTGTTGATGTTCTTTACCATTTGGTATGTTTTTGGAGTGGCTGATACTGGTTGTACCTTTCTATGTTTAGTGGGTCTTTCATGAGCTCTTGTAAAGCAGGCCGGGTGGTAATGAAATCTCTGAGTACTTGCTTGTTCATGAAGGATTTTATTTTTCCTTCCATTATGAAGCTTAGTTTGGCTGGATGTGAAATTCTTGGTTGAAATTTCTTTTCTTTAAGAATGTTGGATATTGGCCCCCACTCTCTTCTGGCTTGTAGGGTTTCTGCTGAGAGATCTGCTGAGAGTCTGATGGTCTTTCCTTTGTGGGTAACCCGACCTTTCTCTCTGGCTGCCCTTAGCATTTTTTCCTTCATTTCAACCCTGGTGAATCTGATGATTATGTGCCTTGGGGTTGCTCTTCTTGAGGAATATCTTTGTTGTCTTCTCTGTATTTCCTGGACTTAATAGTGGCCTGCCTTGCTAGGTGGGAATTTTCCTGGAAAATATTTTGAAGAGTATTTTCTAGCTTGGATTCATTCTCTTCAGGTGTACATTCAGGTACACCTATCAAACATAGATTAGGTCTTTTCACATAGTCTCATATTTCTTGGAGACTTCGTTCATTCTTTTTTACCCTTTTTTTCCTCTAATCTTGTGTTCTTGTTTTATTTCATTGAGTTGATCTTTGACCTCTGATATTCTTTCTTCTGCTCGGTTAATTCAGCTCTCAAAACTTGTGTATGATTTGTGAAGTTCTAGTGTTGCGTTTTTCAGCTCCATCAATTCACTTATATTTTCTCTAAGTTGTTTATTCTCCTTAGCATTTCATCAAATCTTTTTTCAAAGTTCTTAGTTTCTTTGCATTGGGTTAAAACAGGTTTTTTTTTTTAGCTCACAGAAGTTTATTACCCAACTGATTTTGAAGCCTGGTTCTGTCAGTTCACCACACTCATTCTCCATCCAGCCTTTTTCCCTTGTTGGTGAGGAGTTGTGATCCCTTTTAGGAGGAGAGGTGTTCTGGTTTCGGGTGTTTTTATCTTTTTTGTGCTGGTTTCCTCCCATCTTTGTGTATTGATCCACCTGTCTTCTTTGTCATTTGGACTTTCAGATTGGGTCTCTGTGTGGACATCCAGTGTGTTGATGATGAAGATATTTCTTTCTGTTTCTTAGTTTTTTTTCTTACAGTCTGGCCCCTCTGCTGTAGGACTGCTGAGGTCCACTCCAGGCCCTGCTTGTCTGGGGATCACGTGCAATGGCTGCAGAACAGTAAGTGTTGCTGCCAGTTTCTTCTGCTATCTTTGTCACAGAAGGATACCTGCCAGATGTCAGTCTGAGCTCTCCTTTTTGAGGTGACTCTTTGGATATTGGGGTGGTCAGGGAGCTTCTTGAGGAGAGTCTGTCCTTTATAGGAGCTCAAGTGGTGAGCTGTGAGCTCGATTCTTTCAGAGCTGCTGGGTAGGTATATTTAAGTGTACTGCAGCAGAACTCATAAACCTCCCTTTTTTCCAGGTGGTCTTGGGGATTTAGGGCTTTGTTTATGAGTTTATGTTGTGCTACTGCCTTATTTGGCAGCTGCCCTTCCCAGTGAGGAGGCAACCTAGTCACTGTCTGCCTGTAGAGGCTTTGCTGAGTTGCTGTGGTCTCCACCCAGCTGCTGTGTGAACTTCCCAGCAGTACTATTTACACGGATGTAGTTAGAAAGGCCTCAGCAATGGTGGCCCACCTCTATAACAGCGGACTCTTCTCTGTAATGACTGGCTGCCTCTACAATGCCAGGCTGCCTCAGCAGTGGCAAACTACATCTGTAGTGGTGGACTGGCTTGGTAATGGCAGATGCCCCTCCCCCACAGAGCTGGACCATCCTGGGTTCAGCTGTGCTTGCTGTGAAACTCTCAATCCAGAGCATTTCCAATTGCTGTTTATTTGTGGGGGTGGAACCAGCCAAGCCTGATCATGTGGCTCCCTGCCTCAAAGACTTTTTTTGTTGTTGTTTAACTGTCAACTGTCTCCCAGGTGTTCTAGTCACCTGTTTCAAAGGTGCTGCAATTTGTGTGATTTCTGATGCGGTGACCCAGTGTGCCAGCTGAGACAGTGTGACTAAGATTTGTAGTGCTTTTTTGCCTGGGAATCTCCTGGCCTGGCTCCCTGTTTCATTCCCCTTTTTAATCAGATGAATGGGGGACTCTGCTTTCCCAGAGTGCCAATCACCAGCTAAAACAGCACTTGGACCCATGTATTTTGTATGGAGAACCACCGTGCTGGGCTGCTGGTGAAATCAGCTGCACCAGCGAAAACAGCCACGCTGGCCAAACCAGCCATGCTGGTGACCTGTAGGGCTTCTCTGACTGGGAATCTCCTGGTCTGTTGGCAATAAAAATCTGTCTGGAAATGCAATGTCCACTCACTCCATGCTTTCACTGGAAACTGCAGTCCTGAGCTACTCCTAATTGGCCATCTTGCATCCTCCCCAACTGTCCTAAATTTTATATGAAACCACAAAAAAATGAGAATAGCCAAAGCACTCCTGAGAAAAAGAACAAAACTGGAGATAGCACATTACCTGACTTCAAATAGTTTTGCAGATATATAGTAAATACAATTATGGTAGCAGCATACAGAAAGATACATAGACCAGTGGAACAGAATGTAGAATCCAGAAACAAATCTGTACATCCACAATGAACTCATCTTTAACAAATGTGCAAAAAACATTCGTTGGGGAAAAAACAGACTTTAATAAATGGTGCTGGGAAGACTGGATATTCATATGCAGAAGAAACTAAACCCCTATCTCTCACCATATAGAATATCAAATCAAATTGAATTGTAGACTTAAATCTAAGACCTCAAGCTATGAAACAACAGAAAGAAAATAGTGGGGAAATTCTCCAGGACATTGGATGGAACAAAGCTATTTTTTTTTTAAATTTTTTATTGGATTTTAGGTTTTGGGGTACATGAGCAGAGCATGTAAGACAGTTGCGTAGGAACACACATGGCAGTGTGCTTTTCTTTCCTTCTCCCCTTCACCCACATTTGGCATTTCTCCCCAGGCTATCCCTCCCCACCTGCCCCTCCCACTGGCCCTCCCCTTTTCCCCCCAATAGACCCCAGTGTTTAGTACTCCCCTTTCGGTTTCCATGTGTTTTCATTTTTCATCACCCACCTATGAGTGAGAATATGCGGTGTTTCATTTTCTGTTCTTGTGTCAGTTTGCTGAGGATGACGTTCTCCAGATTCATCCATGTCCCTACAAACGACACAAACTCATCATTTCTGATTGCTGCATAATATTCCATGGTGTATATGTGCCACATTTTTCCAATCCAGTCTATTATCAATGGGCATTTTGGTTGATTCCAGGTCTTTGCTATTGTAAACAGTGCTGCAATGAACATTCGTGTACATGTGTCCTTATAGTAGAACGATTTATAGTCTTTTGGATATATACCCAGTAATGGGATTGCTGGGTCAAATGGAATTTCTATTTCTAAGGCCTTGAGGAATCGCCACACTGTCTTCCACAATGGTTGAACTAATTTACATTCCCACCAACAGTGTAACAGTGTTCCTTTTTCTCCACATCCTCTCCAGCATCTGTTGTCTCCAGATTTTTTAATGATCGCCATTTAACTGGCGTGAGATGGTATCTCAATGTGGTTTTGATTTGCATTTCTCTGATGACCAGTGACGATGAGCATTTTTTTATATGATTGTTGGCCTCATATATGTCTTCTTTCTTAAAGTGTCTGTTCATATCCTTTGCCCACTTTTGAATGGGCTTGTTTGTTTTTTTCCTGTAAATCTGTTTGAGTTGTTTATAAATTCTGGATATCTGCCCTTTGTCAGATGGGTAGACTGCAAAAATTTTTTCCCATTCTCTTGGTTGCCGATCCACTCTAGTGACTGTTTCTTTTGCCTTGCAGAAGCTGTGGAGTTTCATTAGGTCCCATTTGTCTATTTTGGCTTTTGTTGCCAATGCTCTTGGTGTTTTGTTCATGAAGTCCTTGCCTACTCCTATGTCGTGCATAGTTTTGCCTAGATTTCCTTCTAGGGTTTTTATCATGCCAGGTCTTATGTTTAAGTCTTTAATCCATCTGGAGTTAATTTTAGTGTAAGGTGTCAGGAAGGGGTCCAGTTTCTGCTTTCTGCACATGGCTAGCCAGTTTTCCCAACACCATTTGTTAAACAGGGAATCCTTTCCCCATTGCTTGTTTTTGTCAGGTTTATCAAAGATTGTATAGTTGTAGATATGTTGTGTTGCCTCCAGTGCCTCTGTTTTTTTCCATTGGTCTATATCTCTGTTTTGGTACTAGTACCATGCTGTTTGGATTACTGTAGCCTTGTAGTATAGTTTGAAATCGGGTAGTGTGATGCCCCCCGCTGTGTTCTTTTTGCTTAGAATTGACTTGGCTATGCGGGCTCTCTTTTGGTTCCATGTGAAGTTCATGGTGGTTTTTTCCAGTTCTGTGAAGAAAGTCAGTGGTAGCTTGATGGGGATAGCATTGTTTCTGTAAATTACTTTGGGCAGTATAGACATTTCCACGATATTAATTCTTCCTAACCATGAACATGGAATGTTTCTCCATCTGTTTGTGTCCTCTCTGATTTCGTTGAGCAGTGGTTTGTAGTTCTCCTTGAAGAGGTCCCTTACGTTCCTTGTGAGTTGTAGTCCAAGGTATTTTATTATTTTTGTAGCAATTGTGAATGGCAGTTCGTTCTGATTTGGCTTTCTTTAAGTCTGTTATTGGTGTGGAGGAAGGCTTGTAATTTTTGCACATTGATTTATATCCTGAGACTTTGCTGAAGTTGCTTATCAGTTTCAGGAGTTTTTGGGCTGAGGTGATGGGGTCTTCTAGGTATACTATCATGTCGTCTGAAAATAGAGACAATTTGGCTTCCACCTTTCCTATTTGAATACCCTTTATTTCTTTTTCTTGCCTGATTGCTCTGGCTAGAACTTCCAGAACTATATTGAATAGGAGTGGTGAAAGAGGGCATCCTTGTCTAGTGCCAGATTTCAAAGGGAATGCTTCCAATTTTTGCCCATTCAGTATGATATTGGCTGTTGGTTTGTCATAAATAGCTTTTATTACTTTGAGATAGTTCCATCAATACTGAGTTTACTGAGGGTTTTTAGCATAAAGGGCTGTTGAATTTTGTCAAATGCCTTCTCTGCGTCAATTGAGATAATCATGTGGTTTTTGTTTTTGGTTCTGTTTATGTGGTGAATTATGTTGATAGACTTGCGTATGTTGAACCAGCCTTGCATCCCCAGGATGAATCCTACTTGACCATGGTGAATAAGTTTTTTGATTTGCTGTTGCATTCGGCTTGCCAATATTTTATTGAAGATTTTTGCATCTATGTTCATCATGGATATTGGCCTGAAGTTTTCTTTTCTCGTTGGGTCTCTGCCGGGTTTTGGTATCAGGGTGATGTTGGTCTTGTAAAATGATTTGGGAAGTATTCCCTCTTTTTGGATTGTTTGAAATAGTTTTAGAAGGAATGGTACCAGCTCCTCTTTGTGTGTGTGGTAGAATTCGGCTGTGGACCCGTCTGGACCTGGGCTTTTTTTGTGTGGTAGGCTCTTAATTGCTGCCTCAACTTCTGACCTTGTTATTGGTCTATTCATAGTTTCAGCTTCCTCCTGGTTTAGGCTTGGGAGGACACAGGATCCAGGAATTTATCCATTTCTTCCAGGTTTACTAGTTTATGTGCATAGAGTTGTTTGTAATATTCTCTGATGATGGTTTGAATTTCTGTGGAATCTGTGGTGATTTCCCCTTTATCATTTTTTATTGCATCTATTTGGTTGTTCTCTCTTTTCTTTTTAATCAATCTGGCTAGTGGTCTGTCTATTTTGTTGATCTTTTAAAAAACCAGCTCTTGGATTTATTGATTTTTTGAAAGGTTTTTCGTTTTTCTATCTTTTTCAGTTCAGCTCTGATCTTAGTTATTTCTTGTCTTCTGCTGGGTTGTGAGTTTTTTTGATCTTGTTCCTCTAGCTCTTTCAATTTTGATGATAGGGTGTCAATTTTGGATCTCTCCATTCTTCTCATATGGGCACTTATTGCTATATACTTTCCTCTAGAGACTGCTTTAAATGTGTCCCAGAGGTTCTGGCACATTGTGTCTTCATTCTCATTGGTTTCGAAGAACTTCTTTATTTCTGACTTCATTTCATTGTTTACCCAGTCAACATTCAAGAGCCAGTTGTTCAGTTTCCATGAAGCTGTGCGGTTCTGGGTCGGTTTCTGTATTCTGAGTTCTAACTTGATTGCACTATGGTCTGAGAGGCTGTTTGTTATGATTTCAGTTGTTTTGCATTTGTTTAGTAGTGCTTTACTTCCAATTATGTGGTCAATTTTAGAGTAGGTGTGATGTGGTGCTGAGAAGAATGTATATTTTGTGGATTTTGGGTGGAGAGTTCTGTAAATATCTATCAGGTTTCCTTGCTCCAGGTCTGAGTTCAAGCCCTGGATATCCTTGTTGATTTTCTGTCTGGTTGATCTGTCTACTATTGACAGTGGAGTGTTAAAGTCTCCCACTATTATTGTGTGGGAGTCTAAGTCTCTTTGTAAGCCATTAAGAGCTTGACTTATATATCTGGGTGCTCCTGCATTGGGTCCATATATGTTTAGGATCGTTAGCTCTTCTTGTTGTATCGATCCTTTTACCATTATGTAATGGCCTTCTTTGTCTCTTTTGATCTTTGTTGCTTTAAAGTCTATTTTATCAGAGATGAGAATTGCAACTCCTGCTTTCTTTTGCTCTTCATTTGCTTGGTAAATCTTCCTCCATCCCTTTATTTTGAGCCTTTGTGTATCCTTGCATGTGAGATGGGTTTCCTGGATACAGCACACTGATGGGTTTTGGATTTTTATCCAATTTGCCAGTCTGTGTCTTTTGATTGGTGCATTTAGTCCATTTACGTTTAGGGTTAATATTATTATGTGTGAATTTGATACTGCCATTTTGATGCTAAGTGGCTTTTTTGCCTGTTGGTTGTTGTAGATTCTTCATTATGTTGATACTCTTTAGCATTTAGTGTGATTTTGGAATGGCAGGTACTGGTTGTTTCTTTCTATGTGTAGTGCCTCTTTTAGGAGCTCTTGTAAAGCAGGCCTTGTGGTGACAAACTCTCTGAGTACTTGCTTGTTCGCAAAGGATTTTATTTTTCCTTCACTTCTGAAGCTCAGTTTAGCTGGATATGAAATTCTGGGTTGAAAGTTCTTTTCTTTAAGAATGTTGAATATTGGCCCCCACTCTCTTCTGGCTTGTAGTGTTTCTGCCGAGAGTTCTGCTGTGAGTCTGATGGGCTTTTCTTTGTGGGCGATTCGACCTTTCTCTCTGGCTGCCCTTAGTATTTTCTCCTTTATTTCATCCTTGTTGAATCTGACGATTATGTGCCTTGGGGTTGCTCTCCTTGCAGAATATCTTAGTGGTGTTCTCTGTATTTCCTGCATTTGAGTGTTGGCCTGTCTTGCTAGGTGGGGGAAGTTTCCCTGGATGATGTTCTGAAGAGTATTTTCCAGCTTGGATTCATTCTCTTCATCCCCTTCTGGTACACCTATCAAACGTAGGTTATGTCTTTTCACATAGTCCCACATTTCTTGGAGACTTTGTTCATTCATTTTTGTGCTTTTTTCTCTAATCTTGGTTTCTCGTTTTATTTCATTGAGTTGGTCTTCGACTTCAGATATTCTTTCTTCTGCTTGATCAATTCGGCTATTGAAACTTGTGCATGCTTTGCGAAGTTCTTGTATTGTGTTTTTCAGCTCCTTTAATTCATTCATATTCCTCTCTACGTTATCCATTCTTGTTATCATTTTCTAATATCTTTTTTTAAGTTCCTTAGTTTCTTTGCATTGATTTAATACATGTTCTTTTAGCTCACAAAAGTTTCTCATTATCCACGTTCTGAAGTCTAATTCCATCATTTCGTCACAGTCATTCTCTGTCCAGCTTTGTTCCCTTGCTGGTGAGGAGTTTTGGTCCTTTCTAGGAGGTGAGGTGTTCTGGTTTCGGGTGTTTTCCTCCTTTTTTCGCTGGTTTCTTCCCATCTTTGTGGGTTTATCTGCTTGTCGTCTGCGTAGTTGCTGACTTTTCGATTGGGTCTCTGAGTGGACACCCAGGTTGTTGATGATGAAGTATTTCTGTTACTTGGTTTTCCTTCTACCAGCCTATCCCCTTCGCTGTACGACTGCTGAGGTCCACTCCAGGCCCTGCTTGTCTGGGGTGCACCTCTAGCAGCTGTGGCACAGTGAGGGATGCTACCCATTTCTTTTTCTGCTATCTTTGTCCCAGGAAGACGCCTGCCAAATGTCAGTTTTTTGGATATAGAGGGGTCAGGGAACTGCTTGAGGAGACACTCTGTACTTTTTAGGAGCTCAATTGCTGAGCTGTGAGCTCCGTTGTTGATTCAGGGCTGTTAGGCTGCTATGTTTGATTCTGCTGCAACAGAGATCATTAAAAAAAATCCTTTTTTTCTCAAATGCTCTGTGTTGGTGGGTTCGGGCTTTATTTTTCGATGTCTGTTGAGGTGTCCTGCCCAGCTAGAAGGCAGAGTAGCCACTGTTTGGCTTCCGAGGCTCTGCCCTGCTGTTTTGTGATTCGCCCTGTTCCTGCAGGCTCTGCTATGGTCTCCGCCACACCCTGTGGCGGAGTCTCTTCATTGTAGCGTGTTGCCTCGGCAACGGCAGGCTGCGTCAGCAGTGGGCGTGTATCTCAGAAGGGATGGGTTGCCTCGGCAATGGAAGGCTGCGTCAGCAGTGGGCATGTGTCTCAATAGGGACGGGTTGCCTTGGCAACGGCTAGCTGCATCAGCAGTGGGTGTGCATCTCAGTTGGGGTGGGTTGCCTCGGTAGTGGTGGACGCCCCTCCCCCACAGAGCGTCTCGGAACATCTGCTCGGGATAGTTTGAAATCGCAGTTTTGATTGTCCCACTGGGTATCCCAAACGATCTGTCCCTGCAATCCCCTGGGCTGGCCTACTGTCCAAGTCTTGTTCAGTCTCAAGTCCAGTCCTCTCAAGTCTCAGATTGCCGGTTCAACAGGGCACCCGGACAATCACGCCCTGTGGGGATTGCTGGGTAGGGCCTGCCGCCGCCGCCCCGGCTGCCGGCTTTGCCAGGCAGACCTACTGCCTGGTGTCCCGTGTCTTTTTTATACTTGGGAGTTTTCCCGTTCTGTGGGCAACAAAGATCAGTCTGGAAATGCAGCTCCGACTCACCTCTTTGCGGATTCAATGAGAGCTCCAATCCTGGGTTGTTCTTACAGCGCCATCTTGAGTCCTCCGCCTTTTTTTTTTTTTTGAGATGGAGTTTCACTCTTGTTACCCAGGCTGAAGTACAATATCGCAATCTCAGCTTACTGCAACCTCTGCCTTCTGGGTTCAGGCAATTCTCCTGCCTCAGCCTCCTGAGTAGATGGGATTACAGGCATGCACCACTATGCCCAGGTAATTTTTTGTATTTTTAGTAGAGATGGGGTTTCACCATGTTGACCAGGATGGTCTCAATCTCTTGACCTCATTATCCACTGAGCTTCTGGTGCTCAAAGCTATTTTTAGTAATACCTTCAAAGCACAGGTAACCAAAGCTCAAATGTACAAATGGGATTATGTCAAGTTAAAAACCTTCTAGACATCAAAGAATATAATCAACAAAGTGAAGAGACAACCCGCAGAATGGAAGAACATATTTGCAAACTACCCACCTGACAAGGGATTCATAACCAGAATATAGAAGGAGCTCAAATGACTCTATAGAAAAAAATGAAATGATCTGATTTAAAAATGCGCCAAAGATCTGCATAGCCATTTCTCAAAGTCAGACATGTGAATGGTGAACAGGATGTGAAAACGTGCTCAGCATCATTGATCATCAGAGAAATGCAAAATAAAACTACAGTGATATATCGTCTCACTCCAGTTTTATCCAAAAAACAGGAAATAACAAATGCTGGAGAGGATGTGGGGAGAAAGGAACCCTCCTATGCTTTTGGTGGGAGTGGAAAATAGTATAGTGACTGTGGAGAAATTTGGAGGTTCCTCAAAAAATGAGAAATAGAGCTACCATATGACCCACCATTCCCACTGCTAGGTGTATACCTAAAATAAAGGAATTAAGAAAATTGAAGATACATCTGTACTCCCATGTTTGTTGCAACACAATTCACAACAACCAAGATCTGGAAACAACCTAAATGTCCATCAACAGACAAATTGTTAAGAATAATGTGTTGCATGTACACAATAGGGTACTATTCAACTTTTAAAAAGAATGAGATCCTGTCATTTGCAACAACATGGATGGAGCCGGAGGTCATTATGTTTAGTGAAATAAGCAGGGCTTAGAAACACAAACTTTGCAAATTCTCATTTGTGGAATCTCAAAATTAAAACAGTTGACTCATCGAGAATAGAATAGGTATCAGAGCCTGGAAAGAGGAGTGGAGTTGCAGCGGTGAAGTGAGAATGGTTAAGGGGTCCAAAAAAGTTAGAAAGAATGGATAAGAGCTAGAATTTGATAGTGAAACAGGGTGACTGTAGTTAACAGTGATTTAATCTTATATTTTAAAATAAGTCAAAGAGTATAGTTCAATTATTTGTAACACAAAGGATATTGTGTCATTGAATATCGAAAATGTTGTAGGAATGTGTACTCTATTTTCCATAATGTGGTTATCATGCATTGCATGCCCGTGTCAAAGTATTTCCTGTACCTCTAAATATACATACCTACTATGTGCCCACAAAAATTAAAAGTAAAAAAATTTAAAGTTTGTAAAATGTAAATATTTTTATAACAAACAATATTTTGACAGATTTGTTTCTTAAATTGGAGTTCAATGATGCTCCTGGATCTGATACTAATTTTCATAATTTAAATATTTTAAAATTTATTGAAAGACTATTTTTGTTATCATACTAATACTTGTTTAAAATTACAAAAACTAAGCTTTTAAGTTTCATTTGGATAATACTGATAATTTTGTAAATCATTTTGTTAAATCATATTTTAAAATAAGCATATACAGTTTTAAATGAATTAAATATTTAAATGCTATAATTGGTATTATTTATGGAGTTTGTAATAATTAGAATATTGAATAATTGAAAGGAATTTTTAAAATTTTACTTTAAGTTCTGGGGTATATGTGTTGAACATGTAGGTTTGTTACATAGGTATACATGTGCCATGGTGGTTTGCTGCACCAATCAACCTGTCATCTAGATTTTAAGCATCACATGCATTAGATATTTGTACGAATTCTCTCCCTCCCCTTTCTTGCCACCCCCTGAAGGGTCTCAGTGTGTGATGTTCCCCTCCCTGTGTCCATGTGTTCTCAATGTTCGACTCCCACTTATGAGTGAGAACATGTAGTTCTCACTTGGTTTTCTCTTCCTGTGTTAGCTTGCTGAGGACGATGGTGTCCAACTTCATCCATGTCCCTGCAAAGGACAGAAACTCATCTTTTTATGGCTGCATAGTATTCCATGGTATACATGTGCCACATTTCCAGTCTTTGATTGATGAACATTTGGGTGGTTCCAAGTCCTTATTATTATAAATAGTGCTGTAATAAACATACGTGTTTATGTGTTTTTATAGTAGAATGATTTGTAATTTTTTGGGTTTGCTAGATCAAATGGTATTTTTGGTTCTAGATCCTTGAAGAATTGTCATACTCTTCCACAATGGTTAAACTAATTTACATTCTGACTTTTAATATTCAAACTTTTAGGTGAAGAAAGTCCCATTCCTTTAGTTTTAGAAAAAAGGAACAACGTAATGAAATATTTTAGAATGCATTACTGGTTATCTGTTGACTGCTTTGATAATTATAATTAGAGATATTTGTGAAAATAAGTTGAAATATGTTTGATTAATTTGTCTGATGCGAGATTTATCAGTTTCAGCAATCCATAGTAAACCTTTAAAGTAATCAAGAGTTTCATTATATATCTATTACTGTATAAAAAATGTTACACCTATACTCCCAATAGTAAGTCAAATGAGAAATCTTACCTTTAAGTAACATATACTTTATTTTAAGCAAAATTATCTTTGATAGGGTTTGCACCTGTGTCCTCATTCAAATCTCATCTTGTAGTTCTCATAATTCCCACATGTTTTGGGAGGGACCTGGGGGGAGATGGCTGAATCATGGGGGTGAGTGTTTCCCATGCTGTTCTTGTAAGAATGAATGGGTCTCGTGAGATATGATGGTCTTAAAAATGGAAGTTTCTAGTTGCTTGCTGTCATGTAAGACATGACTTGCTCCTCCTTGCCTTACACCACTATCATGAGGCCTCCCTAGCCATGTGTAACTGTACATCCATTAAGCCTCTTTTTCTTCCCAGTCTTGGGTATATCTTTACCAGCAGTGTTAAAATGGACTAATACAATTTTAAAAGAAAGTAATTCCTAGTGGACCTTGAATTAAGTTCGAATCTTTTGGGTGGGGTGTTCTAGTGCCACTCTAGCAGATTAACACAAAGTTTGTGATTTAAAATAATGCAGATTTATTTTCATACAGTTCTGGAGGCCAAAAGCCAACCCAGGTCTCACTAAGTTAAAATTAAGGTGTTTGAGAGAGCTACATTCCTTTCTGGGGGTTCCAGGGCAGAATCCATTTTCCTGAATTTGCTAGCTTTGTAAAGGCTGCCCACATTCTTTAACTGATGGCCTCTTCTATCTTCAAAATCAGCAATGTCTGGTTGAGTCTTAAATCACATTGCCCGTTGACTCTTCTGACTCAACTTTTTCCATTTAAAGACCCTTGAGATTATATTGGGCCCACCTGGATTATCTAAGATAATCTTTATTTTCATCTGTAACCTTAATTCCTCTTGCCATGTATAATAACATATTCACAGATTCTGGGAACTGGGAGTGGGCATCTTTGGGGGGCCATTATTTTGCCTACCTTGGTGAGTTTTTTTTTTTTTTTTTTTGAGACGGAGTTTTGCTCTTGTTACCCAGGCTGGCGTGCAATGGTGCAATCTCGGCTCACTGCAACCTCCGCCTCCTGGGTTCAGGCAATTCTCCTGCCTCAGCCTCCTGAGTAGCTGGGATTACAGGCATGCACCACCATGACCAGCTAATTTTTTGTATCTTTAGTAGAGACGGGGTTTCACCATGTTGACCAGGATGGTCTCGATCTCTTGACCTCGTGATCCACCCACCTCGGCCTCCAAAAGTGCTGGGATTACAGACTTTAGCCACCGTGCCCAGCCCTTGGTGAGTTTTAATTGTTACTCAATATAAAATCAGGGACTGTAAACTGTGGCTGATGGATTTCGCATTAAAAAACACAGTCTTGGTAAATTATTCTTAATTTCTTGATTTTATAGAAAAAACAAAATTGAGCAACTATAACTTCACAGCAACTGGCTAAATTGTATAATTGTAAATTGACTACGCAATTTAAATGGGTCATGTGTTTTATCAGTGTCTTCATTGCCCACAGTTGTACCTCTAAATCTGAGACAGGTTACTCTCTGTCATTTTGTCCATTTCTCTTTTATGTATTATTTACCTGGTCTCTGTCAGCATTTTACATCCTATAAGTAAATGTCCACTAAGTCCATTTGCAGTAGGTATATGGACTTTACCTATAGCACTAAAATGAACAAAGCAATACATTATTTTTCTATTTCTTTAGACTCCCAGATCTCATTTAACCTAGTGGTAGAAAACTTAGTGTCATTTTTATGGTAGCCAAATTCCCAGAGGAGAACTATTTGCCAAGCTGTAGCCTGGGTGAAAATAATTATAATATATATGTTCCATTAAGGATCCTTATGAAAATTATGTAAGTCCTATAAATTAATAAAAGAAAGACAAACATTCTAACCAAAGCTTGGGAAACATCTTAAAGAGGCACTAACAAAACTGTTTTAATGACCAATAGACCTAACCAATGATGCTCAACATTGCTATTCAAGAAGAAAATGAAATTGCAATCATCATGAGATACCACTACATACCCACAAAAGTAGAAAAAATTATACTGTGACAGTATCATGTTCTAGTGAAGGCATGATACAACTGGAGCTATACTGCTGATAGTAATAAAAATTGATACAACAACTTTGGAAACTCCTTGGCTATATTTACTAAAGCTATATTTATTGCCTGCCTCTGATCCAACAAGATCTACTTTAATTTTATACATCACAGAAATGAGGGCATATGTTGATCAAAAGACAAAATGTTTAAAGCAGCTTTATTTATGTTAGCTCCTAGCTAGAAACAACCATATGTTCCTCAACAGGAGAATATATAAATAAATTGTAGAATATTCATACAACGAAATACTTCCTATTTTATAAAAATGAACTCTTGCAAACAGTATGGATGATTATCAGAGACAAAAGAGCACTTAGATTCATATGAAATGAATGTGAAATTCATATGAAATTACAGAGTAGATAAACTAATTTATTGTGACAGAAGTCTGAACAATGTGAGAGACAAAAGGGAACATTCTGCCATATTGAAAATTTCTGTTTGAGTGGTAGTGGGCAATATATGAGCATATACACACATAAATATCAAACTTTTTAAGAGTCAGGTATGTGTGTTAAACTTTAAAAGTTACACAGTCAACTTCATCTTTAATTACTTTCTAACATTTGTGTTATAGTGTTGAGATGGCTAATATGGTATATATTTTAAAACTTTTGGTCATTATTATTTTGTACATAGAGTATTCTTTTAGGTTCACCTTCATGTTTAACCTTCTGAATTTAAAAGATTTAATGTTTTTCCCTTTGGTTATTTTTCTTCTGCCTAAAGAAATTCCTTTAGTATATTTTAAATGCAAGGTGTATAGTAATGAATGCTCTTAGTTTATGTCTAAAACTGGCTTATTTTTATTTCTTATGTAATATATTTTCTATAAGTATTGAAGTCTTTTTTTTTTTAATTTTTTATTGGATTTTAGGTTTTGGGGTACATGAGCAGAGCATGCAAGACAGTTGCGTAGGAAGACACATGGCAGTGTGCTTTTCTTTCCTTCTCCCCTTCACCCACATTTGGCATTTCTCCCCAGGCTATCCCTCCCCACCTCCCCCTCCCACTGGCCCTCCCCTTTTCCCCCCCAATAGACCCCAGTGTTTAGTACTCCCCTGTCTGTGTCCATGTGTTCTCATTTTTCATCACCCGCCTATGAGTGAGAATATGCGGTGTTTCATTTTCTGTTCTTGTGTCAGTTTGCTGAGGATGACGTTCTCCAGATTCATCCATGTCCCTACAAACGACACAAACTCATCATTTCTGATTGCTGCATAATATTCCATGGTGTATATGTGCCACATTTTTCCAATCCAGTCTATTATCAATGGGCATTTGGGTTGATTCCAGGTCTTTGCTATTGTAAACAGTGCTGCAATGAACATTCGTGTACATGTGTCCTTATAGTAGAACGATTTATAGTCTTTTGGATATATACCCAGTAATGGGATTGCTGGGTCAAATGGAATTTCTATTTCTAAGGCCTTGAGGAATCGCCACACTGTCTTCCACAATGGTTGAACTAATTTACATTCCCACAAACAGTGTAACAGTGTTCCTTTTTCTCCACATCCTCTCCAGCATCTGTTGTCTCAAGATTTTTTAATGATCGCCATTCTAACTGGCGTGGGATGGTATCTCAATGTGGTTTTGATTTGCATCTCTCTGATGACCAGTGACAATGAGCATTTTTTCATATGATTGTTGGCCTCATATATGTCTTCTTTCGTAAAGTGTCGGTTCATATCCTTTGCCTACTTTTGAATGGGCTTGTTTGTTTTTTTCCTGTAAATCCATTTGAGTTCTTTGTAAATTCTGGATATCAGCCCTTTGTCAGATGGGTAAACTGCAAAAATTTTTTCCCATTCTGTTGGTTGCCGATCCACACTAGTGACTGTTTCTTTTGCCTTGCAGAAGCTGTGGAGTTTGATTAGGTCCCATTTGTCTATTTTGGCTTTTGTTGCCAATGCTTTTGGTGTTTTGTTCATGAAGTCCTTGCCTACTCCTATGTCCTGGATAGTTTTGCCTAGATTTCCTTCTAGGGTTTTTATCGTGCCAGGTTTTATGTTTAAGTCTTTAATCCATCTTGAGTTAAATTTAGTGTAAGGTGTCAGGAAGGGGTCCAGTTTCTGCTTTCTGCACATGGCTAGCCAGTTTTCCCAACACCATTTGTTAAACAGGGAATCCTTTCCCCATTGCTTGTTTTTGTCAGGTTTATCAAAGATTGTATAGTTGTAGATATTTTGTGTTGCCTCCGGTGCCTCTGTTTTTTTCCATTGGTCTATATCTCTGTTTTGGTACGAGTACCATGCTGTTTTGATTACTGTAGCCTTGTAGTATAGTTTGAAATCCGGTAGTGTGATGCCCCCCGCTGTGTTCTTTTTGCTTAGAATTGACTTGGCTATGCGGGCTCTCTTTTGGTTCCATATGAAGTTCATGGTGGTTTTTTCCAGTTCTGTGAAGAAAGTCAATGGTAGCTTGATGGGGATAGCGTTGATTCTGTAAATTACTTTGGGCAGTATAGCCATTTTCACGATATTAATTCTTCCTAACCATGAACATGGAATGTTTCTCCATCTGTTTGTGTCCTCTCTGATTTCGTTGAGCAGTGGTTTGTAGTTCTCCTTGAAGAGGTCCCTTACGTTCCTTGTGAGTTGTATTCCAAGGTATTTTATTCTTTTTGTAGCAATTGTGAATGGCAGTTCATTCTTGATTTGGCTTTCTTTAAGTCTCTTATTGGTGTAGACGAATGCTTGTGACTTTTGCACATTGATTTTATATCCTGAGACTTTGCTGAAGTTGCTTATCAGTTTCAGGAGTTTTTGGGCTGAGGTGATTGGGTCTTCTAGGTATACTATCATGTCGTCTGCAAATAGAGACAATTTGGCTTCCACCTTTCCTATTTGAATACCCTTTATTTCTTTTCCTTGCCTGATTGCTCTGGCTAGAACTTCCAGAACTATATTGAATAGGAGTGGTGAAAGAGGGCATTCTTGTCTAGTGCCAGATTTCAAAGGGAATGCTTCCAGTTTTTGCCCATTCAGTATGATATTGGCTGTTGGTTTGTCATAAATAGCTTTTATTACTTTGAGATACGTTCCATCGATACCGAGTTTATTGAGGGTTTTTAGCATAAAGGGCTGTTGAATTTTGTCAAATGCCTTCTCTCTGTCCATTGAGATAATCATGTGGTTTTTGTTTTTGGTTGTATTTATGTGGTGAATTACCTTGATAGACTTGCGTATGTTGAACCAGCCTTGCATCCTCGGGTTGAATTCTACTTGATCATGGTGAATAAGTTTTTTGATTTGCTGTTCAATTCGGCTTGCCAATATTTTATTGAAGATTTTTGCATCTATGTTCATCATGGATATTGGCCTGAAGTTTTCTTTTCTTGTTGGGTCTCTGCCGGGTTTTGGTATCAGAATGATGTTGGTCTCGTAAAATGATTTGGGAAGTATTCCCTCTTTTTGGATTGTTTGAAATAGTTTTAGAAGAAATGGTACCAGTTCCTCTTTGTGTGTCTGGTAGAATTCAGCTGTGAACCCGTTTGGACCTGGGCTTTTTTCGTGTGGTAGGCTCTTAATTGCTGCCTCGTCTTCTGACCTTGTTATTGGTCTATTCATAGTTTCAGCTTCCTCCTGGTTTAGCCTTGGGAAGACACAGGAGTCCAGGAATTTATCCATTTCTTCCATGTTTACTAGTTTATGTGCATAGGGTTGTTTGTAATATTCTCTGATGATGGTTTGAATTTCTGTGGAATCTGTGGTGATTTCCTTTTTATCATTTTTTATTGCATCTATTTGGTTGTTCTCTCTTTTTTTAATCAATCTGGCTGGTGGTCTATTTTGTTGATATTTTAAAAAAACCAGCTCTTGGATTTATTGATTTTTTGAAGGGTTTTTGGTGTCTCAATCTCCTTCAGCTCAGCTCTGATCTTAGGTATTTCTTGTCTTCTGCTGGGTTGTGAGTTTTTTTGATCTTGCTCCTCTAGCTCTTTCAATTTTGAGGATAGGGTGTCAATTTTGGATCTCTCCATTCTCCTCATATGAGCACTTATTGCTATATACTTTCCTCTAGAGACTGCTTTAAATGTGTCCCAGAGATTCTGGCATGTTGTGTCTTTGTTCTCATTGGTTTCGAAGAACTTTATTTCTGTCTTCATTTCGTTGTTTACCCAGTCAACATTCAAGAGCTAGTTGTTCAGTTTCCATGAAGCTGTGCAGTTCTGGGTCGGCTTCTGTATTCTGAGTTCTAACTTGATTGCACTATGGTCTGAGAGGCTGTTTGTTATGATTTCAGTTGTTTTGCATTTGTTGAGCAGTGCTTTACTTCCAATTATGTGGTCAATTTTTGAGTAGGTGTGATGTGATGCTGAGAAGAATGTATATTCTGTGGATTTGGGGTGGAGAGTTCTGTAAATGTCTATCAGATTTGGTTGCTCCAGGTCTGAGTTCAAGCCCTGGATATCCTTGTTGATTTTCTGTCTGGTTGATTTGTCTACTATTGACAGTGGAGTGTTAAAGTCTCCCACTATTATTATGTGGGAGTCTAAGTCTCTTTGTAAGTCATTAAGAACTTGCCTTATATATCTGGGTGCTCCTGCATTGGGTCCATATATGTTTAGGATCTTTAGCTCTTCTTGTTTTATCGATCCTTTTACCATTATGTAATGGCCTTCTTTGTCTCTTTTGATCTTTGTTGCTTTAAAGTCTATTTTTTCAGAGATGAGAATTGCAACTCCTGCTCCTTTTGCTCTCCATTTGCTTGGTAAATCTTCCTCCATCCCTTTATTTTGAGCCTTTGTGTATCCTTGCATGTGAGATGGGTTTCCTGGATATAGCACACTGCTGGATTTTGGCTTTTTATCCATTTGCCAGTCTGTGTCTTTTGATTGGTGCATTTAGTCCATTTACATTTAGGGTTAATATTGTTATTTGTGAATTTGATACTGACATTTTGATGCAAAGTGGCTGTTTTGCCTGTTAATTGTTGTAGATTCTTCATTATGTTGATGCTCTTTAGCATTTAGTGTGATTTTGGAATGGCTGGTACTAGTTGTACCTTTCTATGTGTAGTGCCTCTTTTAGGAGCTCTTGTAAAGCAGGCCTGGTGGTGATAAAATCTCTGAGTACTTGCTTGTTCGCAGAGGATTTTATTTTTTCTTCACTTCTGAAGCTCGGTTTGGCTGGATATGAAATTCTGCGTTGAAAGTTCTTTTCTTTAAGTATGTTAAATATTGGCCCCCACTCTCTTCTGGCTTGTAGTGTTTCTGCCAAGAGATCTGCTGTGAGTCTGATGAGCTTCCCTTTGTGGGTAACTCGACCTTTCTCTGTGGCTTCCCTTAATATTTTCTCCTTTATTTCAACTTGTTGAATCTGACGATTATGTGCCTTGGGGTTGCTCTCCTTGCAGAATATCTTTGTGGTGTTCTCTGTATTTCCTGCATTTGAGTGTTGGCCTGTCTTGCTAGGTGGGGGAGGTTTCGCTGGATGATGTCCTGAAGAGTATTTTCCAGCTTGGATTCATTCTCTTCATCCCCTTCTGGTACACCTATCAAACGTAGGTTAGGTCTTTTCACATAGTCCCACATTTCTTGGAGACTTTGTTCATTCATTTTTGTGCTTTTTTCTCTAATCTTGGTTTCTCATTTTATTTCATTGAGTTGGTCTTCGACTTCAGATATACTTTCTCCTGCTTGGTCAATTCGGCTATTGAAACTTGTGCATTCTTCGTGAAGTTCTCGTATTGTGTTTTTCAGCTCCTTTAATTCATTCATATTCCTCTCTAAGTTATCCATTCTTGTTATCATTTCCTCATATCTTTTTTTAAGTTCCTAATTTCTTTGCATTGATTTAATACATGTTCTTTTAGCTCACAAAAGTTTCTCATTATTTACCTTCAGAAGTCTAATTCCATCATTTCATCTCAGTCATTCTCCGTCCAGCTTTGCTCCCTTGCTGGTGAGGAGTTTTGGTCCTTTCTAAGAGGCGTGGTGTTCTGGTTTCGGGTGTTTTCCTCCTTTTTTCGCTGGTTTCTTCCCATCTTTGTGGGTTTATCCGCTTGTCGTCTGCGTAGTTGCTGACTTTTCGATTGCGTCTCTGACTGGACACGCAGATTGTTGATGATGAAGTATTTCTGTTACTTGGTTTTCCTTCTATTAGCCTATCCCCTTCACTGTACGACTGCTGAGGTCCACTCCAGGCCCTGCTTGTCTGGGGTGCACCTCTAGCAGCTGTGGCACAGTGAGGGATGCTACCCGTTTCTTTTTCTGCTATCTTTGTCCCAGGATGATGCCTGCCAAATGTCAGTCTTTTGGATATAGAGGGGTCAGGGAGCTGCTTGAGGAGACACTCTGTACTTTTTAGGAGCTCAATTGCTGAGCTGCGAGCTCTGTTGTTCATCCAGGGCTGTTAGGCTGCTATGTTTGATTCTGCTGCAACAGAGCTCATTAAAAAAACCCTTTTTTTCTCTAATGCTCTGTGTTGGGGGTTCAGCTTTATTTTTCGGTGTCCGTTGTGGTGTCCTGCCCAGCTAGAAGGCAGAGTAGCCACTGTTTGCCTGCCGAGGCTCTGTCCTGCTGTTGTGTGATTCGCCCTGTTCCTGCATGTTCTGCTGTGGTCTCCGCCACACCCTGCGGTGGCGTCTCTTCATTGTAGTGTGTTGCCTCGGCAACGGCAGGCTGCGTCAGCTGTGGGCGTGTATCTCAGTAGGGACGGTTTGCCTTGGCGACGGCTGGCTGTGTCAGCAGTGGACGTGTATCTCAGTTGGGGCGGGTTGCCTTGGTAGTGGTGGACGCCCCTCCCCCACAGAGTGTCTCGGACCGTCTGCTTGGGATAGTTTGAAATCGTGGTTTTGTTCGTCCCACTGGGTACCCCGAACGCTCTGTCCCTGCAATCCCCTGGGCTGGCCTACTGTCCAAGTCTCGTTCAGTCTCAAGTCTCAGGTTGCCAGTTCAGCAGGGCACCCGGACAAGCGCGCCCTGTGGGGATTGCTGGTTAGGGCCAGCCGCTGCCACCCCGGCTGCCGTCTTTGCCAGGCAGACCTACTGCCTGGCGTCCCGTGTCTTTTTTATACTTGGGAGTTTCCCCGTTCTGTGGGCAACAAAGATCAGTCTGGAAATGCAGCTCCGACTCACCTCTTTGCGGATTCAACGAGAGCTCCAATCCTGGGTTGTTCTCACAGTGCCATCTTGAGTCCTCTCCCCGGGTATTGTAGTCTTTTTTGGCATTTACGTTTTTTCAATACTTTAAAGATGTTTATTTCATTGTCTTCTGGCTTCCATAATTTCTCAGAAGAAGTTAGATGTCATTTTCCTTCTTGGTACTTTATCTTATTTCTTGATACTTTTGAACACTTTGTATTTGATTTTCAAAACTTCATAATTTTGTTTTTTTCCTGTTGTTTACTTACTTATTTATATATTTTTTATTGTACTTTAGATTCAGGGTACATATGCAGATCGTGGAGAATTGTTGCATAGCCACATATGTGGCAACGTGTTTTGCTGCCTCCATCCCCCTGTCACCTATATCTGCCATTTCTCCTCGTTATTCCTCTCCAGCCTCCCTACCTACATTGTCCCTCCTCTAGACCCCTCCAACAGACTCCAATGTGTGATGCTGCCCTCCCTGTGTCCATGTGTTCTAATTGTTCAATACCTGCCTATGAGTGAGAACATGCAGTGCTTGATTTTCTGTTCTTGTGTCAGTTTGCTGAGAATGATGGTTTCCAGGTTCATCCATGTCTCTACAGAGGACCCAAACTCATCATTTTTGATGGCTGCATAGTATTCCATGGTGAATGTGTGTCATATTTGTCTTGTCCAGTCTATCATTGATGAGTATTTGGTTTGGTTCCAGGTCTTTGCTATTGTAAGCAGTTCTGCAATGAACATATGTGTGTATGTGTCTTTATAATAGAAAGATTTATAATCCTTTGGATATGTACCCAGTAATGAGATTGCTGGGTCAAATGGAATTTCTGTTTCCAGGATATTGAGGAATTGCCAAACTGTCTTCCACAATGGTTGAACTAATTTACACTCCCACCAACAGTGTAAAAGCTTTCCTCTTTCTCCACAACTTCTCTAGCATTTGTTGTCTCCAGATTTTTTAATGATTGCCATTTTATCTGGCATGAGATGTTATCTCAATGAGGTTTTATTTGCATTTCTCTAATTACCAGTGATGATGAGAATTTTTCATATATTTGTTGGCCTTATAAATGTCTTTTTTGGTAAAGTGTCTGTTCATGTCCTTCACCCACTTTTGAATGGGTTTGTTTGCTTTTCTCTTATATATCTGTTTTAGTTCCTTGTAGATTCTGGATATTAGCCCTTTGTCAGATGGGTAGATTGCAAAATTTTTTTCCCATTTTGTTGGTTGCTGGTTCACTGTAATGATTGTTTCTTTTGCTGTGCAGAAGCTCTGAAGTTTACTTAGATCCCATTTGTCTATTTTGGCTTTTGTTGCCAATGCTTTTGGTGTTTTGGTCATGAAATCCTTGCCTATGCCTATGTCCTGAATGATTTTCCCTAGGGTTTCTTCTAGGATTTTTATGATGTTGGTTTTATGTTTAAGTTTTTAATCCATCTGGAGTTAATTTTAGTGTAAGGTGTCAGGAAGGGGTCCAGTTTCTGCTTTCTGCACAAGGCTAACCAGTTATCCCAACACTATTTACTAAACAGGGAATCCTTTCCCCATTGCTTGTTTTTGTCAGGTTTTTCAAAGATAAGATGGTTGCAGATGTATGGCTTTGCCTCCAAGCCTCTGTTCTGTTCCATTGGTCTATATCTCTGTTTTGGTACCAGTACCATGCTGTTTTGATTACTGTAGATTTGTAGTATAGTTTGAAGTCAGGTAGCGTGATGCCTCCAACTTTGTTCTTTTTGCTTAGAATTGTCTTGGCTATGCAGGCCCTTTTTTGGTTCCATGTAAAGTTTAAGGTGTTTTTTTCCAGTTTTGTGAAGAGGGTCATAGGTTTTTTGATGGGGATAGTGTTGATCTGTAAATTACTTTGGGCAGTATGGCCATTTTCACAATATTGATTCTTCCTAACCATGAACATGGAATGTTGTTCCATCTGTTTTTGTTCTCTCTTATTTCCTTGAGCAGTCATTGGTAGTTCTCCTTGAAGAGGTCCTTTACATCCTTTGTTAGTTGTATTCCTAGGTATTTTACTCTCTTTGTAGCAATTGTGAATTGAAGTTCACTCTTGATTTGTTTGTCTTTTAGTCTTTTATTGGTTTATGGGAATGCTTGTGATTTCTGCACATTGATTTTGTATCCTGAGGCTTTGCTGAAGTTGATTATCACTTTCAGGATTTTGAGCTGGGATGATGGGATTTTCTAAATATACAATTATGCCATCTGCAAATAGAGACAATGTGACTTCCTCCTTTCCTAATTGAATACCATTTATTTCTTTTTCTTGCCTGATTTCTCTGGCTATAACCTCCAATATTATATTGCATATGAGTGGTGAGAGAGGGCATCCCTGTCTAGTGCTGAATTTCAAAGGAAATGCTTCCAATTTTTTGCCCATTCAGTATGATATTGGCTGTGAGTTTCTCATAAATAGCTTTTATTGTTTTGAGATACATTCTGTCAATACTTAGTTCATGGAGAGTTTTTAGCATTAAGGGCTGTTGAATTTTGTCAAAGGCCTTCTTTGCATCTGTTGAGATGATCATGTGGTTTTTGTCTTTGGTTCTGTTTTCCCAGTATTTTATTGAAGATTTTTGCATCTATGTTTATCATGGACATTGGCCTGACGTTTTCTTTTTTATTGAGTCTCTGCTGGTTTTTGGTATCAGGATGATGTTGATGTCATAAAATGATTTGAGAAGGATTCCCTTTTTTTTTTTTGGTTTGTTTGGAATAGTTTCAGAAGGAGTGGTACCAACTCCTCTTTGTATGTCTAGTAGAATTCAGCTGTGAACCCATCTGGACCTGGACTTTTTTTGGTTGGTAGGCTTTTAATTGCTGCCTCAACTTCAGCTCTTGTTATTGGTCTATTCAGTATTTCAACTTCTTTCTGGTTTAGGCCTGGGAGGGTGCAAGTGTCCAGGAATGTAATCATTTCTTGCAGGTTTACTGGTTTATGTGCATAGAGTTGTTTGTAGTAATCTCTGATGGTAGTTTGTATTTCTGTGTAATCAGTGGTGATATCCCCTTTATTGTAGTTTATTGCACTTATTTGATTCTTCTCTCTTTTCTTTCTTATTAATCTGGCCAGTGGTCTATTTTGTTGACCTTTTCAGAAAACCATCTTCTGGATTTATTGATTTTTTTTAAAAGGGTTTCTTGTGTCTCTATCTCCTTTAGTTCTGCTCTGATCTTAGTTATTTCTTGTCTTCTGCTAGCTTTTGAGTTTTTTTTTGATCTTGCTCCTCTAGCTCTTTCAATTTTGATGATAGGGTGTCAATTTTAGATCTTTCCTTGCTTCTCATATGGGCATTTATTGGTATAAATTTCCCTCTAGACACCACTTTAAATGTGTCCCAGAGATTCTGGGACATTTTGTATCTGTTCTTGTTGTATTTGAAGAACATCTTTAATTCTGCCTTCATTTCATTGTTTATCCAGTCAACATTCAAGATCCAGTTGTTCAGTTTCTATGAAGTTATATGGTTTTGAGTTGGTTTCTTAATACTGAGTCCTGATTAGATTGTATTGTGGTCAGAGAGACTGTTTGTTATGATTTTCATTCTTTTGCATTTGCTAAGGAGTAATTTACTTCCAATTAGGTGGTCAGTTTTAGAGTAGGTGCAATGTGATACTGAGCAGAATGAATATTCTGTGGATTTGGGGTGGAGAGTTCTATAGATGTCTGTTAGGTTTCCTTGGTCGAGATCGGAGTTCAGGTCCTGGATATTGTTAATTTTCTGTCTCTTCGATCTGTCTAATATAGACAGGGGAGTGTTAAAATCTCCTACTATTGTGTGGGAGTCTAAGTCTCTTTGTAGGTCATTAAGAACTTGCTTTATGTATCTGGGGACTCCTGTAATGGTTGCATATATATTTAGAATAGTTCTTGTTGCATTGATTCTTTTACCATTATATAATGCTCTTCTTTGTCTCTTTTGATTTTTGTTGGTTTAAAGTCTATTTTATCAGAGTCTAGGATTGGAGCTTTTGCTTTTTTTTTTTTTTCTTTTTGCTCTTCATTTGCTTGGTATATCTTCCTCCATCCCTTTATTTTGAGCTCGTGTGTGTCCTTGCATGTGAGATGGGTTTCCTGAATACAGCACACTGATGGGTTTTGACTTTTTATCCAATTTGCCAGTCTGTGTCTTTTTATTGGGGCATTTAGCCCATTTTTATTTAAGGTTAATATTATTATGTGTGAATTTGGTCCTGCCATTATGATGCTAGCTGGTTGTTTTGTCTGTGAGTTGATGCAGTTTCTTCATTGTGTTGATGTTCTTTACAATTTGGTATATTTTTGGAGTGTCTGGTACTGGTTGTTCTTTCTACATTTAGTGCTTCTTTCAGAGAAGCTTTTGTAAAGCAGGTCTGGTGGTGACAAAATCTCTCAGCAATTGCTTCTTCATAAATGAATTTATTTCTCCTTTGCTTGTGAAGCTTAGTTTGGCTGGATGTGAAATTCTGGGTTGAAAGTTTTTTTCTTTAATTCTGTTGAATATTGGCCCCCACTCTCTTCTGGCTTGTAGGGTTTCTGCTGAGAGATCTGCTGAGAGTCTGATGGTCTTTCCTTGGTGGGTAACCCGACCTTTCTCTCTGGCTGCTCTTAGCATTTTTTCCTTCATTTCAACCCTGGTGAATCTGACGATTACATGCCTTGGGGTTACTCTTCTTAAGAAATATCTTTGTAGTGTTCTCTGTATTTCCTGGACTTGAATATTGGCCCGCCTTGCTGGGTTGCAGAAGTTCTCCTGGATAATATCCTGGAGAGTGTTTTCCAGCTTTGATTCATTCTCTTCGTCACATTCAGATACACCTATCAAATGCAGGTTAGGTCTTTTCACATACTCCCATATTTCCTGGAGGCTTTGTTGATTTCTTTTCACTCTTTTTTTCTCTAATATTGCCTTCTTGTTTTATTTCATTGAGCTGATCTTCAATCTCTGATATCCTTTCTTCTGCTTGGTTGCTTTGACTATTGAAATGTGTATGCTTCTCAAAGTTCTCTTGTTATGTTTTTTGGCTCCATTTAGTCATTTATATTATTCTCTTAGCTGTTTATTCTCATTAGCAATCCATCTAACCTTTTTTTAAAGTTCTTAGTTTCTTTGCATTGGGTTAGAACATGTTCTTTTAGCTCAGAGAAGTTTATTATTACCCACCTTCAGAAGCCCATTTTTGTCAATTCATCAGACTCATTCTCTGTCCAGCCCTGTTCCCTTCCTGGTGTGGAGGTGTGATCCCTTGGAGGAAGAGAGGTAATCTGGTTTTTGATGTTTTCATTATTTTTGCATTGGTTTCTTTCCATTGTAGTGGCTTTAACTACCTGTGGCCTTTGTAGTTGGTGACTTTTGGAATGGGTCTCTGAGTGGACATCCTTTTTGTTGATGCTGAATTTATTTCTTTCTGTTTTTTAGTTTTTCTTCTAACCATCAGGCCCCTCTGTAATACGCCTGCTGGAGGTCCACTCCAGACCTTGCTTGCTTCGGGATCACCTACAGGGGCTACAGAACAGTAAGGGTTGCTGCCAGTTTCTTCTTCTGGTATCTTTGTCCCAGAAGGGTACCTGCCAGATGTCAGCCAGAGCTCTCCTTTACAAGTGTCTCTGGATATACAGGGGTCAGAGAGCTGCTTGAGGAGACAATCTGTCCCTTATAAGAGCTAAAGTACTGAGATGTGAGCTTCATTGTTCTGTTAAGAGCTGCTGGGCATGTATGTTTAAGTCTGCTGCAGCAGAACTCATAACCACCTTTTTTTTTTCCTAGGTACTCTGTCCTGGAAATATGTGGCTTTATTTATAAGTTCCTTATGTGCTGTTGCCTTTTTTCAGAGATGCCTGGCTCAGCAAAGTGGTAGTCTAGCCACAAACTGCCAGCAGAGGCATTACTGAGCTGTTGTGTGCTCTGTTTAGAAGTTAGAAGTTATTTTCGCTTCTAAGTCCTTTAGAACTGCTTCGGTAATGGCGGACTGCCTTGGTAATGGCGGACCACCTCAGTAATGGCTGATGCCCTTCCCCCCGCTGAGCTGGACCTTCTTGGGTCCAGCTGCACTTGCTGCAAATTCAGATTGCTGGTCTTTGTGAGGGTGTGACCCACTGAGCCAGATTACCTGACTCTCTGTTTCAGCCCCCTTTTTTTCAGTTGAAAGGGCAACTGTATTCCAGGGGTTCTGGGTGCCTGTTGAAATGGCTCCCAGGATATGTGCAAGTTTTTGTGCAGAGACCCACAGCAATGGCTGAAATAGCCATGCTGGAAACTCATGGCGCTTTTCAGCCTGAGAATCTCCTGGTCTGTGGACAGTAAAAACTCGTCTGGAAATGTTATAACTCACCCTCTGCTTTCTTCTTGCTGGGCACTGCACTCCAGAGCTGTTCCTATTTGGCCATCTTGGATCTCTCTCCCAAAAGTTGTTTTTTTAAATTTCATAAGTATATTAATAGTTTCAACATATATCAAATTAGATGAGACCTGGGAACCTCCAGGATATAGGGGGTATCTTGGGAGAGACAGTGGTTCTCAGCCCTTTACAACCTCCTTCCAAGCTCCGGGGGCCTAAGTGTGGTTTTCTTTATATGCATCTAGCTTGGGATTGCAGAACTTTTAAATTTATGCATTGATATTCCCCATCAGTTTTGGAATATTTCCAGCTATTAACACTTTAAATATTGCTTTTGTCCTATTATCTCTCTCTCTCCTCCATCTGTGACTTCAAATCACATATGCTACATATTTATACATTTTAACTATGTCTGATATGTGTTTTATAAGTTTTTCTTCCTTTTATCTGTTTATCTTTTGCTTTGAGCATTTGGCTAATCTTGTCTTCTGCTACTATAGCTAATCTTCTCTTTATATGTATCCATTCAGTTATTAATTTCCTTTAGTACTAAGCTATCTGTCCATTTGGTTCTTTTTTAAAGGTTGAAGTTCTCTAGCAAAATTTTTACTTTCTCTCTCTCTCTCTCTCTCTCCATATATATATGTAATTTAATGAATTTGTTACATTTGTAATATGAAATATACATATATTGCATATATTTGTAATTTAACAAATTTAGCTATTTAAACATTAATTGTTGATAGCTAAATATATGAATTGCCTGTAGGTTTCTTCTCTTATCTGAATTTTTTCTCTTGGTTATTCTTTGCATGGTTTGGCTAACATTTTTGATTGCTGTACATTAAGACCAAAGATCTATACAGGATGTGGGTAGTATTTTATTCTATCATACAGAAGACTTTTTTATGCTGCATTTATGGAGTTGGGGAGGACTACCAATTAGATACTGAGCTAACTTGAGCCTGCCTTGAGGTTTAAAAAGGCTCAGTTTATCTCTAGTTTTCACCCATTTTTAGACTATGAGCCTCTAAGGCTTTCACTTGAGAGCTTGCAGTGCTGTTCACTTTTAGTACCAAGAGATTATAACAAATTTTGCTATGCTTTTGCAGAGGCTTTTACTTGAGGCCCCTTGTATCTGCAAATTATGATAGTTTTCCACTTTTTCTGGAGCCTTTAACTATAGCCTTGAGGTTACAGGGACTCTTCCCATATGTGAATATTTGTCTTTACAACACTACTAGATGATGGGTGATATAGTCTGGTTTTGTGTCCTGACCAAAATCTCACCTTGAATTATAATCCCCAGGTGTTGAGCAAGGAACCTGGTATGAAATTGGATCATGGGGGCAGTTTCCCACATGATGTTCTCATGATAGTGAGTGAGATAGTGAGTGAGATTTCATGAGATCTGATGGTTTTATAAATGTTTGGCAAGTTCCTTCTTCACTCTCCTCTCTCTGTCCTCTTGCCTTATAAAAAAGGTGACTATTTCCCCTTCTATTATGACTGTAAGTTTCCTGAGGCTTCCCCAGCCATGCTGAACTGAGTCACTTACACCTCTTTCCTTTATAAATTATCCAGTCTCAGGTATTTCTTATAGAAGTGTGAAAACTGACTAATATAGTGGGAAGTTGTGTTTTTAATTTTTTTTTTAAGGCTTAGTTCTTTAGCCTTCAGCATTGTAGTCTCAGGATTTGGAAAACAAGTGTTTTGAGATAAACCAGCCATTGTTTCTGGTCCTTCCATATTGAATTTTGTCCCTTCTTCATATCATTGCCAGAAGTTTTGCTGGTATTGCGGTGCTCTAGCAGTAGCCCTGCCTTTGTGCCAAGTCCAGATGAGCAGCCTCTATCCCTTACCCAGAACTGGCAAAAAGGTCTAAGGGTAAAAGTGGCTGTAGACCAACAGCTTACCTCTGAGAAGTTCAACTCCCTTCATAACTTAATGTCTCCAGTTATTATTGCTTGTACAGCATTCTGATGCCTTTAAGAATATAACTTTTGCATTCAAAATTGGCTTTACAGTTCTTGGTGGAATATTTGGCTCCTACAATAAATCCAACCCACCCCACCTTAGCAATCTCATTATTTGAATAAATGTTTGTGTGACAAGTGCTAAATGTTTGACTTGCCAAGGAATAGAACTTGGTTTATTCCCTCAGGGATTTAAAAATTCTTGTAATTATGGGATATATACAATAAAATAAAATGAATAAAACAGAGCATTGTGAAATAACTTGCTAATAAGTTATATAAATGATAGTTAGAAGGCCAAGAGAGATTTCAAGTTCTAAGATAGTCAAGAAAGGCAATATTTTAAAGTTAACTTTTAAAGAAAAGGGTATCATGAGCTAAGAAGATCAAAATAATGCTTGGAAATTTTAATCTATAGGGCCTAAATAAACCACTCAAGCAAATAAAGATGTAAAGCTAATAACCAATAGTGGAGATATCTTCTAGTGCTGTGTCATATGAAATTGACCCTCTATCATATTTTGGTAGATTAAAAAAAGGTAATATTTTTATTGATCCTGTAGTATCTATGTTTCCCAACAATAGCATTATTAAAATCTTAATAATGTAGCCATTAGTAATAGGAGAAAATCCTACTTCTTTCAAGAATGAAAATAAAATAATTTATGACAAAAGCAGGTAAGAAGTCTACCAAAGATCTAGGTAAGAGGAGAGACTTGATTTTTGGTCTCCAATATTAAGGTTTAATTTCTGTGAAGAAATTTTTGATAATGCAACAGAAATTATCAATACTGATGTGAGGCAAAAAAAAAAAAAAGAAGAAATTAGTGAGGGTGAACTCACTGCTCTTTGTCTGAATTTTCTGTGTTTCAGTTCTGATTGGCTTTTGAGTAAGTCTTACTTATGTCTATCAGAAATATTAGAAAAATATAATAACATAATCCAAGATACTTTCAAAATACATAAAGGCTATAAGGAAATGAGAAGAAAATGGTAATGAGCAACAACAGATGTTTCTTTCTTGGATGAGTAATTAGAGATAGAAATAGCATCTTGCAGAAAGCAAAAAGTTTTTATCATCAACTCTTCAGGAATTCAGTAAGATATTTTGCAAATATGCATAAATTTTAAAACTGTAAGAAATGAGGAGGAAATGCAGATCTCTAAGCTTCAAGAGGTTACATTGATGGACAGGGCCACAAAAGACTCTACTTAACAACATGTTTCTGTATCTGAAATTATGTAATATAATTTCATTCCTTTGGGTTTAGTGTGAATATCTGTATTCCACCATATACTATTTTTGGGGGGAGCGGTAATATATAGCTTTTTAAAAACTAGCTTTTCCATGTTGATGTCTCAGTAGGAAAATGTAATAGAATAGTTGGTTAAAAGGAAGGACACGTGGCATAGGATATTTTGCAGTAAAGAGGTACCATGCAGGTTTTTATTACTTGAAAACTTATATCCACTTTTCATTTACTAAAATACAATACCAGGCACATCAGGTCTTCAGATTAGAAATGAGGCAAGGATAGGTGAGAAGTAAGGAAAAAATGACCAACTTCTCTGGCTGTTAATTTTCATCTGCTCAGCCTCACTATGTGAACAAAAAAATTACTGATGTAGAATATTAGTTCTTTGGCTTATCCTTCTGCATAAGGTGTTTGCTCTTAACGTTGCTGGTTGAAAGTTTGACCAGCTGCCTGATTCCTCTATTTTGCTTTCTCTTTCCTGACCTGTTAACAGCTCCATTTTTGGCAACTCCACACTCCTCTGGCCCTCAAATCCCCATAGAAAGAAAGCTGACAGTGTTGTGAATGTTGAGGTGTTTGACACTCTCAGTCTTTTAATTTCAAACTTGTGTTATGTAGGTCAATGGCTTGAAGGCTATAAATATAATTTCTGTAATTAAATGTTTGTATCATTTGAAGACATTGTGTTGAAGTTTGTATTTTTCCACTTTCATCCATCAAAGACAACTCTACTACTCACACTATTCTACCAGTATTGGAGCCTCAGCATTAGACACTATGGGCTTAATGTTGTTTTCCTTGTGTGTTTGTGCACATATCTATGTTTGAATTACAATGTTTCACTTGTCTCTCTGGAGTTTTACTATGGGCCTGGATTTGTGGGTCTCTGCCTGCTTCTAGTAGTGTTAACAGAACACATGCAGTAGCCAGGATCAACATGTTACTAAAGCAGTGATCCTCACTTTAGTGCTTTTTCTAATATAACCAAGGTTAAATCATAGTATTGTGTTATGCTTTACATAGTTCTTAATTTTTATTTTATCTTTTAACTATACATTGTTTTCATTTTTCATTGATATTGGAGAAGTGTAAGTATTGAGAAGTATTCACATATTTTTCATGATGACAGAAGTAAGGGAAGACAATAGTTGTGTTTTGTTAGGCTGTATATTGGTTTTACCACATAATGTTTTACTTTTTACCTCTGTGACACTATGCAGTCACAAAAGTATAATCATGGGTGTGCATATATCTTAGATGCTTTTTATATTATAAGCTCTATTACTATAAAAATTCTTCTAATATTTTAAACACAAGACTTAAATTTATATTTTTGCATTTAGTAATGAAACTTCTAATTTGTTTTCCACGCTGTGTAAATAATGTGTTTGTAATCTGTGTTACAGATTACAAACTAATGGAGGGACCAAAATTGTCATTACATTCCGGATTGTGAGAAATACCTGTGTCAAATGCTTTACTTCTACTGTTAGATTGTAGTCCTAGAAAATGAGGGAGTACTTCAACATATCATCTCACAGTGATGCAGCCCCAATGTTTAGCTCAGGTATTTCTCTAATAGTAATCCATTAAGAAGATATAGGGTTTAATTGTCTGGAAACTTACAATTTTACTTCACTGACCTCGTGGATTCATGTAAGTACTTTACTAGAATTTGTAGCAATATGGGCTAACTCTTGAGATTGTAAGAACTGTATTCTCAAGTGTATATGGCAGTCTATATTTTTTCTCCTTAGTATTTAATATACACATTAAAGAAATTTTTATTTGTTTTCTCAAATATCTTATGAAATAAAATTCTAACAAATATCCAATTAGATTGTAATGTTCATTTAAGAAAAGAGTTACTTTGTCTTCCTCCAAGGAAAAGTAATGAATCAGAGAACATTTATAAGAAAATTTCTAACTGTTTATAGTAAATCTGACTCATTTTTCTTTTTCCAAGGGATGAAAAAACCTGAAATATATTGTAGAACCAATGTCTAAGAAAGTTACCTTATTAGTTTTTAAGTATTAAGAAATTAATTGAATTATGATGCTTAGATTTTTAAAGTTATGTTTTGGAATTCTGTGTTCGCTTTATAACTATGAAAAGTCTAAAAGTCTTATTCAGTCTGTGTTGGGTTTTTTTCCCCTGAAAGTACTAAAGTTGAATGTTTTTTTTTTTAAAGTTTGTTTCTTTTAACTTTGGTGAGGTAAGAAGTAGGTACATTTGACATATCCATTTCTAGAAATAGCAGACTAAGTTGTTTTAAATTGAAGCTCCTGTTGAGAACAAGTAGAAAAACTAGATAAAATTTTTTTTGAATTAAAAATTTCTTGAGGGCATTGAGATATACCATACTATCAAAGATTTGCAGTCTGACATGCAGGAGAGAGAGAAAACCAGCCCAGCAAGATGAGGTCGATACTTTCAGGCGAGGAATGTGATTAGAGTTATGGGGATGTTTCATAATGAGAACTTAATTTTTTAGAAATATTTAACAGTTCTAAATTTATACATAACTAGTAACATGGCTTTAGATATATTAAAGGCAATATTAACAGAACTAAAAAGAAATGCATAAATATACAATTATCATTTAATATTTCCATACACCTTAACTTGTAACTAATAGAACAATCAGATACAACTAAGTATAGAATACCTGACCACCAGAATAACTCCACAGTACATCTCCGGAGCTTCCTGGGAAATCAAAGAGCTCTGTGCCTTTTCTGGAGAAGCAGCTGGCAACTTGGCACCCTGTTACCTGTCTCTGTTTTCTTTCTCACCTACTTCACTTCTCTGTCTCACTTACTCTTGTTGCTTTGAGTTTGTACTACACATGATTAACATATTGTTTCTGTTTTATAGAGGGTTTGTATTGAGAAGAATGTTATTTTTTAATAAGAATGTTTATTTGAAAAATAGAGTTACTTCAGCACCTTCTTACCAAACAGTGATATTCCAGAAAGCTTAAGCTCTCTCTAGAGGTGATAAGGAAATTAGAATATTAACAGCAACAAAAAGCAAGTGCTGATCAGTAAACTATGGCATGAGCATAAAACTTTACCAATATTATAAAGAGAACAGAATTAAAATATCAGTGTTCCCAACCTTACTGCCATAGTAGTAGGCAAAAGCAGCATTCTTACTCCATAGAATTAATTCAAAATAGAAGATGTATGTGATGAGTTTTCTGTGGAGTCAAGAGTATTTGAACAATAAATACTATTTAGCAAAAACTATTGTGGGAAAAATTTAGTGACTTTTCAAAGAAATAAAATATTGATTAATTTTAGAGTAAAGTGCTGTAAATGTGCTATAATTAATTGGAGTTCTAAAAAATTTAGGCCAGGTGTTTTATATAAATAGTAAAATATACTCCTCCAAACCAGATTCAATAGAGCATTTTTATGTAAATTAATTTGGGAGAGTAGATTTTTCTAGCAGATAAGTGCCTTAAGAGTTAGCATGTGGTCCAAAATGTAGCTCTGGGAAAACATTGATTTCTAATCTGCTTTCTTTTTTAATTGAATAAATGTCTTCTCTAAACAACTTGGTCTTTTAATTTCTTGATTTATTAATATTACTATATTTAATGGGTACATACATTTCTGAAATTCTTTGAAAATATAAATCCAAAACAATAATGCATATAGCATCTGTATGGGTGATTCGGAAATATTTATTTTACCCCCCAAGTGCAGTCTATTCATTGTTCCAAGTTGTCTTTTCCTGTACCACTGGGAATGTTCCTCTTGAAAGCACACTATTACCTCAAATTCTGCATATCTTCAAATAGAAATCATAAATTTTTTTTTACTCCTAATGAACCTCTATTGCCTGCAATATCATATTCAAATCATTTATCTTTCCATGTTCATCTCACAGTGATCCCCTTGCCCTGAACTTACTACAACAGTGTGATTTAAATATTTGTAAAAGATGATCTGTATTTTTTCACCTCTTTGTTTCCTTTCACATGGGTCTGTTTGTCTGATGACACTGCTTCCCAAATATCCCTTTGGTATATTCTGAACTTCTGTTTTATCACCTCTTCCTAATGGTTTCCAAACCCCTCAAGCCAAAATTTATTTTCTATATTCCCACTTACATTTTCCTATTATTGGTGAACCACTTTTATTCTTGTAGTAGGTTAATTGTTTATTTTACATCATTTAGAATATTTTGCTTATCTTAATCTGTTTTATAATGTGTAGTATAATGCTTATTAGTAAGCTTGTGAAAATATGGAAGTCTGGGTTTCCTCATAAACTGACAATTTATGTAGTAAATCATATATATTTTTTAATGTATATACATCGAAATTGGGAAATAGGCAGATTTTTCTATTTTACCGAGGAAAGAATTTTTTTTGGGGGGAGTGGCCAAACAATGGTTATTTAATTCCTATGAAGTGTTATCCTAATGCCTAATTCTTCTATTGAAATATCATAAATATCCATTGATGGATATGTGTTTTTGCCTGACTGACAGCTGTCAACTAAAAAGGGACCATATGTCATGGTGAATAAAAATGCTGATTATGCTAAAAACTTAAGGAAAATGATTTCAATATTTAAAAAATACATACTTGGGAAAGTTAAGACTTCAGTTGAAATTCTTACAGTAAGCCAGAATTATATAAGGTAAAACATCATCTTAACTCATTTATTTTATGGCATATCTCTCAGAAGTTAACAACTATAAATTACTAATGAACTTGACTTGCTTCTATAATCCTTTGACATGAAACTCTCATGTGTATTATTAGACTTTATAGTAGGGTAGAGTAAGAACAGTGACTTAATTTTGAGCCATGTTATTTTAATTTACTTGTTGTTTTACCACTTTGTCATTCACTGCATAGGCAAACATAAGAGATTGGCAACTAAATAAATAATATGGCAATATACCTTAAATCTGTATAATTTTTACATTTTATTCTATTGTTTTTCTAGATAATTTTATGGTCACAATAAAGGCATTCAAATAGGATAATACTGTATTCTATGGAATTTGACAAATCAGTAAAGTTTCAACACAAGTCAGTTAAGCTACTTTTAAGTCTGCTAAGAAATGCTTATCCTACTCATCACACCTACAAACACAGGGGTTTTTATTCCAATTGATATTTATGGAGTCTGGGTTTATATTTCAGTGAGTGATATCTAAAGAATCATTTCTTTTAAAGATGATGATTGAAACTAGAAACTAGAAACTAGAAATCTATTGTGGTTACTGAGGGGTAACAGAAAAGCCAAACTGCAATATTAAAGCTGTTACCCTGAATTCTTTCTGGTTCTGAGAAAAACGTGGGCATATTATTCAATCATAATTCTCACCTCAGGTTTAAATGAGTTGTCATTCTGGTGGAAGAAAAGAACTTTTGTGTCTTGTTGGATCTAATATTCTCTGCTCAGTGTTAAGTGTTCAAGAGTAGTTTCTGAAGAAGCAGGTATAAATCCACAGACATGTCTGAGAAGTAATCACCACTTAATGTGTTGATAACTATATCACTATGCTGGAGTGGGCTTATATTATCACAGCTTGCAGATCTAATACTTCAAAAAAATTTTAAAAGACTTGAAGCTATTCTCTCTTTGTCCACTGAAGTGGAAACTGCTGCATTTGTTACTGTTACAGTAGAAAGTATGGTTATATTTTGATGAAAGCATTCATTTATCAATATCCATTCTATAGTATGATGCTTCCTTCCTAGGAAGGAAATCAGAAACCTGCAGAACATATTGTCTTCTTGCATACCTAACATTTTTGTGCAAGGTATGTGGTATCTTAGTCTGTTTGGGCTCGTTTAACAAAGTACCGTGGACTAGATGGCCTATAAACAACAGAAATTTATTTCTCACAGTTCTGAAAGGATGGCAAGCTTGGTGTCTGGTGAGGGCATGCTTCCTGGTTCACTAATAGGTCAGTCTTTTCACTGTGTCCTTACATGGCAGAGGGAGCAAAGATGCCCTTTGGGGCTTCTTTTACAAAGGCACTAAACTCATTCACAAGTACTCTGCCCCAGTGACTTTATTACCTCTCAAATGCCCCAAATGCAAGTACCATCACCTTGGGGGATTAAGTTTTAACATATTAATTTTGGGAGGAGTAAATATCCAGTGTATAACATCTGGAAAATAAACTTACTAGAGCAGCAGAGATCCTTCTATCTGGTTAGGATAGAATGTAATAGGACTTATATTTGTGAAAATCTAGCTTAATATACATTTTACATTACACAAAAGAGTTCATTAATACAACATTCAAATGTGTTTCCAAACAGATCATTGTCAATTGCTTTAATTATCTTATAATTACTGCTACCATCAAAATATGCTTTACAAATTTATAATTAAAGGGTTTTTTTTGTTGTTAAAAAAACCTTTAAACAAATACAAAGGCAAAAGCATTTATTAGTGTTTAGAAGATGTTGGTTAAAGATGAAGATTAGCTAAATAGCAGTATCTCAAACTTAAAATCTTTTATACAGTATGGACATCTGGTTACTGAACAGGGCTTGGGAGGTATGTGTATGACACCTTTTAGTTTTACCCAAAGTCTATTTAATTTCTTGTATTATATCTCAAATGGAATGATTCATTTCTTTGTAAAATTAAAACAATTTTGTGGGTACACAGTAGCTGTATAAATTTATGGGGTAGATATTTTGGGACAGGCTTGCAATGTGTACTAATCACATCACAGAAAATTGGGTAACCATCCCCTCAAGCATTTATTCTTTGTTTTACAAACAATCCAATTATATTCTTTTAGTTATTTTAAATTACACAGTTAAATTATTATTGACTATGGTCTCCCTGTTGTGCTATGAAATACCAGATTTTAATCATTCTTTTTTTGGTACCCATTAACCATTCCCATCTCTCCATTGCCACTTCCCTGCTACCCTTTCCAGCTTCTGGTAACCATCCTTCTATTCTTTAGTGGTATGATTCATTCTTTAATACCCTGTCTTCTCTTCCTAACCATTTGTCTGTGACTCTTGTTGAATGATATAATAATAGGTTCCCAAGCTCACACTACCTGGAAGGAATAAAAGGCTATTTTAGTCAGTAAATTTCTTGAAATACAGTTTTTTACATCTCATGACAGATTTCAATTTCTTACTCAACTGGATTTTTTCCTTTTGCTTCCAAAAATTGACAAAAGCTACAGATTATTCAATATGTTCTGTCATACTCACTTACAGGAACAAATTCACTGCATTACATTTTTCATGTTTGATTATGGTCACAAATAATTGGATAGTAGTCCTTATATTCAGTCCTTAGATAAAATAAATACATGAAAGATACAAGAAGAAACAGGCAAGTTTTGGCTTAACTTAATAACTCTCTTAAAATTCTAAAATATGTCTGATTTTTTTTGTCTCATTAGTAAACTTAACATTGCATTATTGTGTAAAAGAGTGGACCATTTTTTTTTTGTAAAACCAGCCATTCACTCAAGATTATTAAATCCAGGTTGTTTATTGGGTCCCTCAGACCACCCCTACTTTTGGCAATTTTCTGGAAGCAGTCACAGGACTCCTTATAGAGTAGTATTACTGGCTAAGATCTATCACAGTGACGCAATACACAACCTTATTAGTAAAGAAAAAATACACAGAATTTTGAGAAGTCTCTGTGCTAATTTTCTATGCCTGCTCTTCCTATCGGGGTCACACAGAGTATACCCTTTATCCAGCAACATAAATATCAGTTATATGTCTTCAATGTTTCTTCCTGAAAAAGTCCACTTGAGGCTTAATATCTAGGTTTTTACTGAGGGCTGGTCAAGGCCTTACATGCACCCAAAATGCAAAATCCCAGAAGTAAAGCAGGTGCTTTGCTTCAATTATGGTATGTGCAAACAGTCCAGGCATAGCAAACTCATCTCATCTGTTAAGGGGATATTAGAAAAGCAAAGTTCCCAGATGCCAGTAAGGGCAACTCTTTCAGGCAGGTCTTTCTAAAGATAGGAGCCTCAGGTCTGCTCTGTTAACTCTTCCTCCACACAGGTGTATGATGCATACTTTGGCCTGTAACTTTTCATGATATCTGTTTCTTTAAGCATAAGGGATCCTTACATTTACTTTTGCTTATAGGGCTGGAGTGCTTTTTATCCCCCACTCCTCTACCCTTCCTGCCTTCCCATCCCCCCAATGACTCTCTCCCTTTGTCTCTTTTTCCTGTGTTGTTTGCTCCAGGAAAGAAGAAACTCTTTTTGTTCCCCAACAAGTTAGATTTTTTACTGATGCAGTAAGGGAGATGGCACACTGACTGTGGTAACAATTGGATGGTGATTTTTGGGAAGAGTTCAAGGAAGTTGCAGATCTCTTGGATTATTAAGGGAGGAGGCTGTAAGGCCGGTTGCCTTGCTGGGAGTCAAACAGACACATTCATCACTCTCCGCGCCTGATAACTGCGTCATCACCTGAGCTCATTATCTGGCTTCCCCATGTAGCTTCCCCGCACCTGCCTCTGCCTACCATGCCCAAACCCACACTCAGCACTAAATTATGCATCCAACCTCCAGCCCACTGTTAAAAAAAACCCTGTAGAGAAATTTTTTTAAAGAAGCCCCACCGTTACCTGCCCAGCAACAGCCTGCCCCTTATTCCCCCAGCAGGCCTGCATACCCATGGTCCTGCCCGCCTACCAATGGCAGCTAGTTTCATGTACTTCCTACTTTAACTCCATGTACTTCCTGCTCCTCAACAGCCAAGAGAAATGCCTTCTCTTTGTTTCCCCAGTAACCAATCAATTGCCTGCCCTCTCCATAAAACCCCACTCCCTGAAGAGCCGGGTGAGACTTCTCTGGCCCCCTTTTGGGCCACTGAAGGTCACCTGGGAGCTGAATAAATTAGCTTTTCATTTTTATACTTGCCTCAGTTTCCTCATTTTACCTTGGCAATAAATCTTACAGAGGCAATTCAGTGATGATTTTATGCTTTTATTGATTTTATATAAATTGCATTTTACATAAAACATTTTTTATGTAAGATGTCAGAGGAAAGAAGCAAGGTTGCAATTATCACTGGCTAAAAACTACAGTCCACCCTCCATATCCATGGGTTCTGCATCCAGATTCAACCAGCCACAGATCAAAAATACTGAAAAACAAAAATTAACAGTACAATGATAAAAAATAATACAAAATTTAAAATACAGGCTATTAACATAGTAATTACATTGCATTAGATATTATAAGTAATCTAGGGATGATTTAATGTATACAGGAGGATGTGCAGAGGTTATAAGCAAATACTATACCATTTCATAAAGTGACTTGAGCATCTATAAATTTTGGTATCTGTGGAAATCCTGCAACCAATCCCCCACAGACATTGAGAGACTACAGTTACTCTTTAACCAAGGTGAGCAGCAAGCTTGGTATTTTCTTAGCACAGTGCCTGTTTTTATTTCTTTGGGCATAATGTTGAAGTGTTCTTGTTTTCATCTTGTTCCGTCATGGGCATGGAGAATCCTCTCAGATGTTGATGTTTTGTAAAATTATTTATCAGAAGAAACTTAAAACAGATTTGTCATTGTGGGCCTATAACAGCTATCATATACCATTGATATTTAATAATATTTGAGTTACCATTGCCACAGGTCCCCACTGTCAAAGACAAGGACAAATGCTGTGTCAGTCACTTTGCCTAGCCATCACCCTTCTGGTAGAGTATCTCTTTATCTGGGATCAAATACAAGGAATATCTGAAGTATATCCATGTATTTCCTCAAAAGGAATGATAAGCAGATGTAAATATTACAAAATTTAAGAGATGTGAGTCCTCATAACTCTAAGTACTTCAACATGAATAACGAGTAATACAGTTTACCAAAAAAGCAGCTTAATTTTTATTAAATATATATAAGAAATATGGGGCAATATTCATTACTACTTTATGAGTTCAGTGTTTTTATTTCAAACTATTTGGGGTTCATGAATTTGAGTGGGGGGGCATGGTCATCTGTTTGATTATGGCTAATCCAACCTATTAAGCTTGATCCCATGTTCTGTCTAAACTGGCTTGTGCCCTAGTGCATTCTATCAGTCCCTACTCTGGGCCTCAGGACCTACCCTCTCTAAATTTTTCTTGTTCTCTCCCTTTCTTCCTTTCCCTTCTTAGCAAGTTGGAAATTTTAATTAATATTTTGCCTTTCTGAGCCCCAGAAAATGAAACTCTCCTCTGGAAGTTTTGGGTCATTCTCAGCTTCAGCCGAGTATTTGCTATATACGAAGAATCCACAAAATAATGAGCTGTGTTTTTTTTTTATGTTTTTAATTTATATAAATGTAACTAGACTTTAACATATCAGTGTATCCCTTGATTTTTTTCATTCACTGTTCAGCTTTGGATGTTTATCTAGGTTGATACATTTAGATATAATTATTTTAAATTGTATGCCATAGTAAATGGTATGCAACTTTTAGATAACTAATTAAAATGTCTTTAATTCTCTCTTGACTTTCATATTAAAATCTCACCCATCTTCCTCAGTGACTGCACGTGGTACAGTCCTATCCCAAAGTTCATTTGAGGATTTCAATAATGCTCTCACCCAACCAGTTGTCATCTGTTGTCAGGACTCATGGGCTTTTGGTGACTTCTGTACAAAGATATTTGTTGATGTACTCCAAGGAAAGTAAAAGTGGTGCTTGAGCGAACCAAATTAGCCCCAATTTTCTTTTTTCAATCGTGTTTGACACTTTCACAAAACTGTTTCCTTTTTTTCCCCTGAGTTCAGCTGGAAAGAGGAGTCTGTCACTAGATTTAAAAATAATCCTGTCCCCAGACTTTCATAATGGTTAAGGAAGTTCAAAAGAATTAAAATGTTTAAAGATACTGTTGCTGCTACAGCAAAAGGTTTTAAATAGACATAAAATATTTTGAGGATGAGTCACTTCTACTTCGGCCTTCTTCTATTGTGTCTTACATCCATTTAAAACAAGAATCTTGAGATTACTAATGAAGGCATAAAATGTTATACTACAGTCGTAGGTATTAAAATGTATTTTAAAATTGGAAGCTGCTGGAAAATACACTTTATTTCTCATGAGGTGATATATTAGATGACCCCTTTGTAGTTGTGTCTTCTACCACCATTCAGACAAACTGAATGACTCACTTTATTTTCTTTGCTCATTTTTTGTCTATTCTTTCAGGTATTATGGCATACTTTATTTGCAAAGGATGTCATAACTTTTGTTCTCTCTAAAGAAAGTACCCTCACTTTGTCAAGGGGCTGAGGAAACTTTCATTTTTTAAAATATTAATCTGGTCCATAGACAGGTGGTGTGCTGAGCTTTAAACAGCTTGATGAATGATTTGGCTCCATGTAGCAGTGTCAAATAATGTATCTCAGTTGGCAGTCTCAAACAGAGTAAGGCAGTCCGTTTTATGTTACATATTAGAGTCCTTGTTGCTACTGACTTCCAGCTGTGCATGCTAGGTATAAATCTAGGCCCTTCCTATACCTTGCGCCTGTAGTTCACCCAGAGCTGCCCATTCAAGTCTGTTTACCAAGCGATTTCATTCACTCTCAGGAGCCACTCCAATCTCTGTGGCTCTTGTATCTTTTTTGTTTGCTGTTACACTAAGTCATATGATTCTAATCAACCAATTTTCTGAGAATAATAATGAAGCCTGGAGGGAGTTGTTTAAAATCCTTTTTTAAGAAGAATAGATGATTTAATTTCAAGAAGCTGGAAAATAGGCACTTATATTTCAGCTTTGGTTAAGAATATTGATATTAACTTTGTACCTTATTTTCTCTAGTAGAATTAGGCTTCAGTTAGTGTTCTAGGTAAAATGAATATTTGCTTTGCTTTTTTTTTCCTTTCTTCTAAACAGGATAAATCTAAATGAGCAATTATGTCTTTTAAGAGCATTGAGAACTTCTTCAGGGGAAAATATTTGTCTGTTAATTTTGCCACAGGAAGATATTTAAGGAGAAAAGTTTAGTTTTCACTATATATTATTACTAGATTTTTAAATTCATGGAGACATTCTTACAAGATAATGGAGGAGCTATTGAAATGGGGACCAAATGGTGGCAGGGAGAAAAAATAAAGAATCATTTGTAGTAATGTTAAACATGATTGGAGGTATATTGGAGGTATATTTGTTTATTTGTTTTTAAATTTTATTTAATTTTTTAGAGACAGGAGCTTGCTATATTGCCTAGACTGAAACTCCTGGGCTCAAGTGATCCTCTTGCTTGAGTCTTCTGAGTCGCTGGGACTGCATGTGTGTGGCACTGCACTGGTTTTGAGGTATTATACATTTGGACAGAAGTTGTAGAATGATTGAGATTTTAAGTGGAATTATTAGAATTGTGTAGCTGATTAAATGAGGAGGAGGGACTGAATAGAGGGAAAGAAAACAAGGTAACTGTAATTCTAGTGAGATGCATAAATGAGGGAGGCAGATAATAAACTCAATTTGGGACATGTTATGGTTTGGTTGTGTCCCCACCAAAATCTCACCTGGAATTGAATAATCCCCAAGTGTCAAGGGATGGCCAGGTCAAGATAATTGAATCATGGGATGGGGAGGGGGCAGTTTCCCCTATACTGTTCTTGTGGTGGTGAATAAATCTCATGAGATCTGATGGTTTTATAAATGGGAGCCCCCCCTGCACAAGTCCTCCTACCTGCTGCCATGTAAAACATGATTTTTCTCCTCATTTGCTTTGCATCATGATTGTGAGGCCTCCCAGCCATGTGGAACTGTGAGTCAATTAAACCTCTTTCATTTATAAATTACCCAGTCTCAGTATGTCTTTGTTAGCAGCATGAGAACAGATTAATACAGGACACTTAATTTGAGGTAAATATTAGATATTAAGGTACCACAGACAGTTGGACATTTGGTCTTGGAGTTCAGGCAATATCTGGATTGGGGAATCATGATAACTGAAGTCATGGGAAGTAGATTTGGTGACTGAGGGAATGAGAAGCAGATACATTCTGAAAATTTCAAATCATTGGGGTCTACAGGTATGTAGTTTGATATGGTATTCATGACCCCCACATGGTTATTGAGCATTTGAAACAGTATGAATTAAGATGTTTTGTGTGTATACAATATACATTGAATTATGAAAATTGGTACTGGAAATAGCACAATATCTAATCAATTTTTATTTTAATTTTTTGATGTATTAGATAATATTTTTGATTTATTAGATTAAATGAAGCATATTAATTTCATTGTTTATTTAACATGGCTATGTAGGAAATTTCAAAGTATATACATAGCTTGTATTTTATTTCTACTAAATAGTGCTCATCAGATTAAAATCCTAACTCTTTAGCATAATGACTCATCAAAAAATCTAGGTTGTTACCTTCTCAAATGCATCTTCTGTTCCTCCCTCTCGTATTTCTGCCACCCAGCCATGGCCGATGGGTGCTCCTCCAGTCTCCCTCCGAGTCAAGCTGTTTCAGATCATAGCCTTTTATACATATTGTTCCCAATTTTGGGGATGCCTACCTCTTCCTTGCAAATTTTTGTACTTTCAGGCTGGTTTTTCAAAGAAAAGATACTTTGATTAAATGAGTAAAAAATAGTATTAGAAGTTTTTCTTGAAGTCTATTTTTTTTCAAAGGGAGAGAATGAAAAATGAGTCTTGCTGTACCTATTATCCCATCTCACTAATTATCAGCTCATGTTCCATCTTGTTTTCTATTTCTGTTCACAACGTCCTGCTCACATAATTTTGAAGAAAATACCAGACCTCATTTTAGTATCATTAAATATAAATGATCAAGTATGTATAATTTTTAAAAATTATTTTTAAACTGGAATTCAAATAAGTTAACATATTGCAATTTGGTTGATTTGGTTTTGAGTCTCATGAATTATCCTTTTATCTGTCTTTTGAAAATGCAATTTATTTCTGTTAGAAATGGAACTATTTGACTTACAGAGTTCCCATAGTTTGTATTTTATTTTTTACAACCCTATTGTGTTCAATATGTTCATCTGTCCCCACTTTTGCCTATTATGTTAGTTCTAGAGGTATGCTCAGATTCAAATCCTATTTTTCTTAAGAATACTTATCTGGTGATGTGGTTTCCTTCCATTAGGAGGCATAAAATATCTGGCAATCTCTTAATTTAATTTTACTCTTATTTGTAGTGATGTTAATAGCTACTACCAATCTTCACCCTCATCTATTTGTTACTTAGGGGTTGCAAAATTGTGACTTTTTATTATGCATTTTTCATTTTAGCTAGAATATTCCTGTGAGGAGGAATGTTTCTTCATCAACTAGTTGATGAATTTTAGGATTAGTTGGTACAGTAAAAGCAGAGCAAATTTTTAATTCTATTCCTTTATATTTAATTTTTAATTTGTATTAAATGACATATAATAATTATACATATTTATGAGATACATAGTGATGTTTTGATACATACAATTTATAGGGATCAGATCAGTACAGTCAGCATATCCATCATCTCAAACATTGATAATTTCTTCAAAAAATACTTTACTAGCATTATTTGCCAAGTAATTTTCTAGGTTCAGTAGCATTCAGCAATATTTACTAAGGAATATTTGTTGTTATTATAAACCGATGGATAACAACATATACTTGTCCCTTCTTGGCAGTAGTAGTTTCTTCAAGTTGGCTAAGTCCTTTTTATGAGACTCAAGATAGCTTTCTTATGTTTTGTTATAACAAGGTGTTCCAGAATCATCTTGTGCATTTCCTTTCCTAGATCTGAAATCAGCCATTTTTCCCCCCAAGGAGTTATGGCTTTTTTATGTGACACAAAACTGCAATACAGTGGCTGAGGATACTCATTGTTACTGGGTCAGTCATTGTTTCTGGGTCTTTTCAGTAGACAAAATTAGGAAATGTCAATTTTATTTTTATGAGAGGTATCTTCTAAGTTTTTACTGATACTTTTGTTTCAGATGCAGTATTATAGAGTTTTAACTTAAAATTATTTTATCATCTGTATCTTATTTTTTCCATGCTAAAAAATGCTAGTTCTCAATAATATCAATATAATTGCTCATTTAATTTATTCTTCAATCTATTAAATAATAGCTTCATAATAACAGTACTAATACTACCAATGATATGATTTATTAGATGCTATTTATATATGTTTGCTCTTTTTTTTTTCTAAGGTTATATCTCACTAAGGGTGTTTAGTCAAATTACTGCATTTAACATCACTTAATATTATCTCAGTGTGATTACACCAACTGCTTACCGTTAGACTCATTTGTTTTATTTTACTACTGCTTTTTAAGAATTTTTTTAAAAAGTAAATTTTGTTTAATTTTCCTTTATGATCACATGGATTCTTTATAGTGTTCCACAATACAATTCCACAGAGCAAGATAAAGTCAGAGAAATAGTACTCTATGCCCGTCCCTTCTATTCTGTTCTCTCTCTTCCACTAAAAGTAATAATTTAAAAAAATGCCCTATTTTTCTACTGCTGCTTTATATAAATTTTCCAACCTATCATTTATATTTACCTGTCATCTACCTATCTACACATCTATGTATTTCCTCTTCTTACATTCATCCATCCATCATTTCATCTTAGATAAATGGTAACACCCTAAATGTACTTTTTTCTAACTTACATTTTTGCACTCAATAATATATCCCCTGATATGGTGTGGCTCTGTCTCGTCTTGATTGTAATCCAAATTGCAATCGCCAAATGTTTAAGGAAGGACCTCACTGGAAGTGATTAGATCATGAGGGCAGTTCCCCCATGCTGATTTTGTGATAGTGAGTGAGTTCTCAGGAGATCTGATGGTTTTATGAGGGGCTTTTTCCTACTTTGCTCTGCACTTCTCTCTCCTGCCACCAGGGGAAGAAAGATGTGTTTGCCTCTTCTACTGTGATTGTAGGATTCCGGAGGCCTACCCAGCCATGAAGAAGTGTGAGTCAGTTAAACGTCTTTCCTTTACAAACTACCCAGTCTCAGGGATGTCCTTCTAGCAGCATAAGAAGGAACTAATACATCCCCTTAAAAGTGTATATATCTGTCTTTTGCTTTTTACAACTTCAGAGAATTACATTGCCTAAATGTACCTCGATCTATTCAACAAGTCCCTTCTTAATAGATATTTTTGTATTTTTATTCTTCTGCTCTTACAAATATGTTGCAATAAGTATTGTTGCATATAAATATTTTCATATCTTTGCCTGTGTGTCTTTGGTATAAAGTTCCAGAAGAGAAATTCTTTGGTCAAAGAGCAAATACATTGTAATTTTTCTAGATGGTTCCAAATTTGCCATATCCCAGGAGTTGTATGATTTTAACTTCTCATTAAAATGTGAATGTTCCTGTTTTTTTACAGCCATATCAACAGAATGTGTTGTCAAATGTGAATTTTTGTAAAACTGATGAAAAACTCTATGAAAAATACATCTAAAAAACTGTATTTCCATTAGTCGTAATAAATTGAGGTATACTTTTCTTCAGTAAATGGTATAGATTTTCAGTACCTTCTTCAAGGAGTTTTGGCAAATATCTGCCTGTATGTTACCCACATTACTATCACTATATAGAATGTTGGCCTCACTCTCCAAAGTTTCTCTTGTGCACTTTCCCAGTCAATGTCCTGCTCCCTGGAGTCAACCACTATTCTGATTTCTTTCAGTGTATTTTAGTTTTGCAAGTTCATAACCTTCTTATAAATTGAATCATAATATATATAGTCTTTTGTGTCTCCTTTTGATAAGAACCATATTTTTTTTATATTTTTCCATGTTTTTGCATGTTCATGTGTCAGTTTTTTTTTTTGTTGTTGTTGTTGCTAGCTAATCCTTCCCTGTTTAAATATATCACTGTTATCTATTATCCCATTAATAAGAATTTGGGTTGTCTCCAAAGTTTTGCTCTTATTAAGAAAGCAGCCATTAACATACTGGTCCAAGTCGTCTTGGAGTTACATTTCTTTTGGGTAGATACCCAGGACTGGAGTTGATAGATAAGGTATATATTGTTTAAATTCACAGGAGATTATGAAACAATTTTTTAAAGTACTTGTATCAATTGCTATTTTTAACAGTCGAGGAGAGGTCTGATTGATCCACATCCTCTATAATATCTGGTTTTAATATTTTTAATTGCAGCCATTCTAGTGGGTATATATTGACACTTTACAGTGACTTGAGTTTGCCTTTCCCTGTTTAATAAATTTTTAAGAATCTTTGGCTATTTATATATCCTCTTTTGTAAAGTGTTGGTCTAAATATCTTGGAGAGAAATGTTGCTTGTGGATGTTTTATTGTATTGTAAATATCAGTTCTTTGTCTCACACATTTTATCACTAGTGTATTTTGACCTTGATAAGTTAGTTTTTGTCTTTGATGAAAACATGTTTAATAATTTTTGCTTTCTAAAAATCTTTGCCTGATTACCATGGTGAAACCCTGACTCTACTAAAAATATAAAATTTGCCAGGTGTGGTGGTGCATGCCTTGTGATCTCAGCTACTTGGGAGGCTGAGGTAGGAGAATTGCTTGAAACTGGGAGGCAGATGTTGCAGTGAGCCAAGATCACACCATTGCACTCCAGTCTTGGCAACAAGAGTAAAACTCTGTCTCAAAACAAAAACAAAAACAAAAGAAACCAACTTTGCCTAACTAAATTGCTGTTAGTTTTCTATGTTCACTGTTTTCTTTTAGGATTTTTATAATTATACCTTTTATGTTTATTGGAGATCCTCTTGATTTAATTTTTGTATATGATTTGAGATATTGGTCAAGCTTTTTTCCCTCTCGTGTACTTAGTAAGGAACCATTTGATGAAAATATTATCCAATATCCATTGGATTTCACTGCCAATTTGTGGAAAATCATGTGGGTTTATTACCAGATTACTCTGTTCAGCTGATTAACTTGTCTGCCTTTATTCTAATAGCACCCTGTCTTCATTACTATGGTTTTGTAATTAGTCTTACAGTCAGGTAGTATAAGTCATCTAATTTTATTCTTTTTGCTTTCATGAGTTTATTTTGGCTATTTTAGTTCTTTAATGTATTTGAAATACATTTTGGCATTAATTTTCAGTTTCTACCAGAAAAGTTTCTGGAGTTTTAATACATATAACAATGAATCTGTAGGTAAAATTGGAAGAATTAATTTATTTACCATATTATGTATTCCTCTCATTGGCATAATAAATCTGTCTTTTGGGTCTGGTTTAGTTCTTCTCAGCAATGTTTTATAGTTTGTATTGTATAGTTTGGCATTTTATGAGTTTTGTTAAGTTTATTTCTTGTTATTTAGTGCTACTGAAACTATATCAATTTTTTAGAAATTTATTTTTCAATTATTCATTGTTTATATATTGTTTATATGGTTGATTATTGTTGTATTGGTAAAATAGTCTTAGTTTCTGGTATAGTTACTTACTAGATTTAGTAGCCTTTGTAGATTAATTAGAACTTTGTATAAACACAATCATAATATCTGCAAACAAAGATATTTTTATTACTTTCAAACCTTTTGTGTTAGTCCATTTTCACACTGCTGATGAAGACATACCCAAGACTGAAAAGAAAAAGAGGTTTAATTGGCCTTACAGTTCCACATGGCTAGGGAAGCCTCAGAATCATGGTGGGAGGGGAAAGGTGCTTTTTACATGGTGGTGGCAAGAGAGAATGAAAAAGAAGCAAATGTTGAAACCCCTGATAAACCCATTAGATCTCATGAGATTTATTCACTAGGCTGAAAACGACATGGGAAAGACCAGCCCCCATGATTCAATTACTTCCCCAACATGGGGGAGTTCTGGGAGATACAATTCAGAATTGTATTTGGGTGGGGATACAGCCAAACCTTATCACCTGTATACATATAATTTATTTTTCTTGTCTTGATGCACTGGCTACGACCTCTGTTAAAATGTTGAATAGAAGTAGTAATAGCAAACATCTTTGCTTTATTTTTGTTTTAGGGAAAAGTGCTTCAGCTCAATATATCATCTTAAGTATAATGTCAGCAATATGATATTTTGTGGTTGCTCTTTATAAGTTTGAGGCAAATATATTTATTCCATAATTTGCCTGTTTTAATTATAAAAGATATTAAGTTTTGTTAAATACTTTTTCTGCATGTATTGAAATAATTATATAATTTTTTCCTGCTGTTATCATGTTGAACTACCTAATTAATTTTCAAATATTAGCAAAGTAAAATTTCTGGGATAAATCCCACATGACCATGATGTATTACCTTTTTGTACATTGATTTATTTTGATAATATTCTGTTAAGAACTGTCTTTTGTTAAAATATCCCTTTCGGGGATTGGTATTGGAGTTCTTATGGGCTTATTTAGTGACTTAAGAATTGACCAAATATGTATTAATTTTTATAAATAATGTTGAAAATGATTGTTGAAATGTGCATCTTTCTATGGTGAGTTTCCTTTTAATGTCCTTAGCAAGTAATTTTCTGAATAAAATTTTTATTTTTTTACATATTACAAAGATAAAGTGACTTAACCAGTAATGTTTCTGGGAATCCTGATAATTCAACTTCTTATAGTTTGAGAAATTAGCATGTAAGTTTCTGTTTTTGTCTATATGAGCTGATTATGAATTTATTCTTGAGAGATCTTTTAAATAGCAAACATGCTGAGTTTTGGAGATCCAAGGCTGGAATGTGATGCTCCTGATATTCCCCATTGGTGATCAACTCTAGTTGATAAATCATCAATTTGCAGATGTGTTCACATTTAGTTTTTTATATCTTTCTTACTAGTAGTTTCTAAACTGCACAGATAAATACAATGAAAAAATATTATCAAATTAAGGTTCCAGACACCATTGTATACAAATTTAAAAAGTATCTATTAAAGAGAAAAATGCTGTTGATCCAAAGAGTGACCAATGGCAGAGGAATTTGGAATGAGGTGCTAAGTAAATTTGGTTCCAAGTTGTTAAATGTGCATTCTACAAAGATCTCACGCACAAAACATGGAGAAGAGATTGCAGCAGGGTGAGACTGAAAGCAGTTAAGAGGGATCATATCAATTGCTAGGTGAGAGATGATAAGAAACTGAACTCTTATCATGGCAATGGGAATGGAAAGAAAAATAATGTTGGATGTATGTGGTCAAATGATTTCAGGAGAAATGGCAGGGTGCCATGAAACAAAAGTAAGCTGACAAGTTTTCAAACTGTTGATATCACTGTCTCCCAGAATCTAGTCCAAGCAACAGTGGTCTCACACAACGTTCCATAAAAACATAATTTTCTAGAGAAAATAAATTTGAAAATGTTGGATACTTTATATCTCTTTTGGAGATTATAGTGGTCCTTTGGGTCCATTAGCTCTTTCTATTAGAGTTTTATATCCCTTCTACCAAGTAAAAGTATAATTAAAGAGGGATTTGGGTATTTAGATTTTCTTTAAGGAAAAGGAGTTTATATACATTTATGTTACAGATAAATAACTTGAGTCCCTTTTGTGATTTCAGTTTGCCTGAATTCTTTTTTAAAAAATAATAATTGTCAAAATGGCTCTTGAAGTGTGAAGTGTAAGATTTTCTTAAAATCTTACTTTAAGTGAAAAAAGTTTTGCTGGGTAGTAAAATGGTTTGGCATGAACTTATTTCCTGGACATATGGATTGTAAAATAAGCTGGGGTGTTGAGAATTAAATGAGGTAATTTATGCAAAGTCCCTAGCATTATGGGCACATAGTAGGCATTCTATAAATAGTAGCTATAGAATTTAGATTCTGAAATCATTCACTTAAAGGCTGTAGTTACAAATATGAATATGGATGAAATCGTTCAGGAAGAGTGCATGTGAACAAGAAAAAGGGAAGGATATAAATCTGGGAAAATCTGGCATGCTAGAGAGGACAGGAAGTTAGGATCTGATGACAAAGACTAGAAAGTTATGGTCAGAGAGTTAGAAGGAGAACAAGAATGGGACTACATCTTTGAAAGTTTTAAGAATGAAAGGAAGGAATGGTCAGGCTGGGAAATGCCTCAGAGACCTCAAAAAGTACGAAGACTAATTGACTTGTCAGGTAGAAGGTTACTGGTGAGCACAGGAAGACTAGACTCACCTTGTATTGGTGGAAATAGTGGAAGAAAAACTTGGAAAATTCAAGTTGAGTTTTCAGGGAATTTTTGTTTGAGAGAAATCCCATGAAAGGACTATGACTAGGAGAGGCTAAAAGTTGATTTGTAAGGCTATGTGATATCTGAGAGAAAGAATTATTGTATACCCCTCAAACCTCTCTGGTAATAGGTAATACATAATTGGCAACAGGCATTTAACAACTTAGTTGCCATAATCAAGCTTTAAGAGACCTAAGACTTCTTAACAAAAGGATTTCCTTAGGTAAATCATTGCAAATCAAAACAACATCATAAACCTGCTGATTTTGAGCTGCTCAAAGACAGAAGCGCAATCTTATTCTTCTTTGTATCAAGACACTAGCATAGGACCTGTCCCTTAGGTGGTTATGTGTGATTAAAAACAAAAAACAAAATTTAAAATGATTTGGCTTCATGTGATACTAGAACCAGAACTATAATTTTGTGACTTATTCAAAATATTGTGTCAGATTTAGGAATAGGAGAACACTTTTAGCTAGAAATAGATATCTAAATTCTTAGAAATAGATACAAAATGGTAGGTCTTTCTTGATCAAGTTTATTGTAACCTTTTGCTATGCTTATGTAGGTTTTAATTTCTTTATTATAAATCTCAGGTGTTAGTAGATTTTATGATTAGAGACAGTGAAGCAGTCATGTGAGCTAAAGCACAGAACCAGGCATAAATAAAAATTTAATTTAAAAAATGTGCCTTGTCTAACTCAAAGTTTAACAGTCAAGATAAGATCTTTCGGATTGTCTTAACTCATAATGATATGATTTTGTTTAAGATTTTGGTTCACAGAAATGTAGTTATCCTCTTCAAGAAAAGATTTAATACCTGATTAGTTCAAATGTATTTTAAATTTAAAAATATTTAGAGCTAAATATATGTTAGAAAATAATTTTAAGAAACTACTGTTTTTAAAATGACTGATTGATGAGTTCATATTCCTACCAGCAGTGTGTGAGTTCTAGCTGCTCCACAGTCTTGCCAACATTTGATATTGTCAGTTTTTTTTTAAATCATCCTAATAGCGTCTAGTGGTATCACTCCTTGGTGTTTTAATTTGCATTTCTCTAGTGATAAATAATGTTGAGTATCTTTTCATGTACTTATTTTCCAACTGTATCTTTCTTCTTTGGTGAATTGTCTGCTCACAACTCTTGTGCATTTTTTTAAGAATTGGAGGTTGGCCAGGCATGGTGGTGCTATCTGTAATTCCAGTACTTTGGAAGATGGAATGGGCAGATTGCTAGAGTTCAGGAGTTTGACACCAGCCTGGGCAATATGGCAAAAGCATTTACCTATTTAAAAAAATACAAAACTTAGCCAGTCATGGACTTTGTGTAGTCCCATGTATAGCTGCATGTGTAGTCCCAGCTACTCAGGAGGCTGAGGTAGGAGGAACACTTGAGTTCAGGAGCTCAAGGCTGCAGTAAGTCAAGGTCATGCTAGTGCACTCCAGCCTGGATGACAGAGTAAGACCTTGCCTCAAAAAAAACCAAAAATAAAAACAAAAGAGATTTTAAACAATTCAGTTTTGTGTTCTCCACATAGTTCCAATACACATTTGTTTATCAGATATAAGATTTGAAAATATTTTCTCCATTCTGTGGTTTCTCTTCTCATTCCCTTTTGAAGAGTAGACTTTTAAATTTTGATGAAGTTATATTTATGAATTTTTAATTTTTATTTTATAGATTGTGCTTTTAGTGTCATACCTAAGTTACCTGTACCCATAATATATAATCCAGCCATTTCAGTGCTAGGTATTTATTCAAAATAAATGAAAGTTTGTCCTTTGAGTGACTTATACATGAATGTTAATGAATGTTAATAGCACTTTATCTGTGAAAACCTCAAACTGTACATAATTCATATGTTCATCAACCTGTAAATGGATAAACAAATTGTAGCATATCCATACAATAGAATACTACTTAATTATAAAAACAAAATCACTATTGATAAATGCTACAATATGTATGAATCTCAAAATATGCTGAGTGAAAGAAGCCAGACCTCCAAAATGTTATTACCTTATGTTTCTATTTATATAAAATTATGGAAAATGCAAATTAATCTATAATGGAAGAAGGTAGATCAGTGGCTGCTTGGGAACAAGGGGGTGAGAAGAAGGGGCATGAGACACTTTGGGTAGTGCTGAATATGTATTTTGATTGTGGTGATAAGATTCATAGCTATAATTTTTATGTCACAGCTTATCAAATAGTACATTTTAAAAATGTGCATTTTGTATGACATTGTTTACAAGAATTGTGAATAAATAGCTTGCAATTAAATAGCTTAATTATTCCTTAGAATAATTTAGTAGAATGCAGGACTTTATAAAAGTAATAAACTTTATAGCTATTTACTTGAAGCTCTTCATATTCATTAGAGTGAATATAACTCATTATTGATGGTAAAGGAATAATCACTCATAATGAAAAAATAATATCTATCTTCCTATTAACAAACAGAGAAAGAAGGCCAGCATGAATAAGAGAATAAGGAAAGATGAATTGTAAGTTATGACTTAAAATAAGAAACAAGTAACTGCATGGTTAAGCAGAGGTATATATGAATGCTTTCAAACTAATATTAAATACAGATTAGGAGCATAGGTACAGATGATTAGAAAATACAAGAGAAAATGAAGATATTTCCTATATAGAATTACGTTTTGTAGAGACTTCACTTAGTACTCGCTTAATAAAGGAAGATACAGAGGCAGAGTGAAGTTAAATGAGAAATGGACCATTAAGTATAATAAAGTACTTATAATATGCAGAGACAGATTAATGATGACAACGGCAATGTCACTGGTGATAAGTGCAAAAGCAATTACACTTTTATATATTCATTTTCCCCCCCAAATTCTTTCTAATTGCTTTTCTCTAGTCTGAATTCAAAGGATTGTCTATTTTTTAAAAAATTTCTGGTGCATGTCCAAAACCTCATATTGCAATATTAATAATACTTACAAAAGGGTCATTAAAAGCTAGAAAGAACATAGAAAAAACAAATTTTCAGTATTTATTTGTAAAAGTTTTCAAAGATTTATTATTTACTACATCTTGGGTTAATAACATGTACTCATGAAATGACTCAGTTTCAAGATATTGATTTAGCCGTCTCAGCACTGTAGACATATTGGGAATTATAAAGTTTTTTTGATTTCCCTGTACTGATTTACATAAATTACAGTATTATTCTTGACTAAATATAAATTGACAAAATGCAATAGAATTTATCAAAAATGAAATGCATCAAATGTTAAATTGCAGTGGATTTTTAGATTAACATTTTTATCTTATTATAACAGTATAATAAATTTAGAAATTGAAAAAATGTACAAAAACACATAAAAATTTTTTTTTACCTGTACTCCCACCATTTAGAGATAACTACGGTTAACATTTGTTAAATTCTGTAGTTTTAATCTTATGTCGAGTAACAACTCATTTCTCTTAGAAATAGAAATTGTATGCTTTACTTGGGAGGCCATTTTGTCAACTGCCACAATATATTCATATTGTTTACTCATTTAGAGGAACTTATTCCTTTAAAATAATGATATAACTATATTTGAGGGGTTTGTAATAGCATTACATTAAAACAAATACATGAAAAACAACACTAATAAGTCATTACCTAATTAATTGTTTTATTCATCTAAGGTATTACAATGAAGTCCTTGAAATGTTTTCAAACATAGTATTTTGAGAGACATTAGTATTAATAAATATTAATATAATTTATTAATATAACATATCAATAAAACAAATAGATATGTACAATATGATCTTTGTGTGTGTGTATATATGTTTACCCATAATCTTGTCTGGCTTTCAGAATGAAAGTTGCATACAGTGTGGAGCAACATAACAAAAGTGTGGTTTACTATCATATAAAACCTGCTCTACATACCATCAGAAACAGCATGTGAGAGAGAGATAAAGTTCAAACTGGTTATTCATCTTTCTCTCTGTCGTGCCAGTTCTTGATGGTTGGAATTGCAGATGATATTCCTTTTTTTCTGTCTTTTTTTTTGTATTTTCAAAATGTTCCAAATTAATTTTCATAATAATTATTATAATTATAATATATGTAGTAAGCCTTTCCTTGTGACATTCAAGTAACTGAAAACACGACTTTTTGTGGTTGAATTACATCCCAGCAATATCACTATATTGTTATCTTAGGGATTCTCTAGCATTGCCATTTAAATCGTTTATTTTGCCATTTTTGCCATATTTCAAATAATGAGATCAAGATTATTAATGTGGATAAAACATTGTCTTTGATCATTTCATTACCCCTAAAAGTTTTTTTTCCCTGACCCTCCAGCTGGAAAATGTTTGTTGCTATAGCATAGTTTTAATGAAGAAAATTGTAAAAATATGAAACTCTATTTAAGCCGCTGACCACAACTCAAGTTAGCAGGACTAAAAATGTAGATTATTGGTTATTTGGATGAGAGGTTGTTGAAGAAAGTGCAAATCTATGCACCCCACTGATGAAGGGTCAGCTCTATAATAGTTGTAATGATGCTGTTCTTCATTGGCTTAGAAACTAGTTAAGTCATTGGGGAAGAAAATATGCTGGTATAATTTCTGTGGTTTTTGGAAGCCTACAGCTAACAAAATTGCTGGCAAGGAAATTTACATTTGGAAAGGTCACACAAATGAACAAACCTTACTGTTATTTCAAATAGCTAAATGATTTTTATTTTTATAGATTTGAAGAAGTTAGTGCCACTTTATTGTGGTACTCTCAAATGTTTCACAACTATATGGTAAAGTTATAAAATAAAGATTACTAGATTACCATTCATCAAAATAAAGTGCAGACTGTCCTTGGAAAAGTACCTTAATTGAAAAAGTACCTTAATTTATTCATAGGATATTTTGGTGTTTAATAATTTCTAATGAGTTTCTTGACCCCAATGCCTGTATTTAGAATATAATGGAAAAAATGTGAATTAACAGGTTTCAATTATGGAAAAAATATGCAATAATTTCTTCTTTTATTGGCTCTCATTTTCATAATTGTAGCACACATATTTAGAAATGTGCTTAGGGCTTGATTCCTATCTCCCTGGAATTAATGGTTAGTAGGTTGTGGCAGAGGTTGTAGCTGCTTTTCAGTATTCATTCTTACTGAAAAGCTCAGTTTCGACTGGTCACTTTGCCACCCACATAAAATGTTAGACAGTCTGCCTTGTAACTAGATGTGGTCATGGGGATTAGAGTTGGTGTGTAAGATGGTGTTAAGTAGAAATGTGTTGTGTTTGAAGAAGTTCCTTTAATAGGCAGGAGACTACCTTCCTGAGTCTTTTTAACCATCCACCTGGTGAACATGAATGTGTTGGCTACAGCTGTAGCTTGAGAATAACTTGAACTTGAGAATGAAACTGTGTGCAGTAAAGCAATTAAATATGAGCCTAGATCCATGTCATCATGTCACCGCCACACAAGTCTTCTTCTGTTTACCTAAAGGATTTTTACTAGATACGAAACTAAACTTCTTTTGTGTTTAAGTGGCTAATTTTCCAGGTATTAGTTACCAGTACTAAAATAAGTACTCATATTATAAACATGTTTTCAGAGATGTATTTATATCACTAAATATCTATAAAATATCTCCATAAAATATTGTATTATACTCCATCATATATTATAGGCAGAGTAGTAAAACTGTTATGTTCCAACCTAAGCCAGAGATCCTGAGCTATTAAATATATTGCTTTGTGCCTAATGATACATTCTTAGATGCTATGTGCTGGGAGAAGCACTGAGTCTATGCTCTCATCAATAGAAGTTAGATATAGTGCCGTAATAAACATATTTAATTTGTTTAATAGGCATTAGATTGTACCTGTTTATCAAAGACTTGGTTTCTCTTCTGGCCCTTGCTATTTGGATGGGTGCTAGAAAGTATAATAACTCCTGGAGCAGGTTCCCATAAAAGTATGTCTCTGCTTTCATATGTAAGCTTTATTATGTTTGCAGGTAGCTTCTCTGATCTATCCATTTATGTAACAAACATCTAAACACGGCCTAAAATATTACAATTTCAGTTTTTATATTATTAACAAATTATACACAAAACAGAATACCTCTTTTATTCTGAGGTTCACTCATTCCAAAATAGAAGCTATATATTAGAATAATTGTATCAAAATATCTACTTTAAATTGGTCTTGAGAAAATATAGTTCTTTGGAACCATGTAGATAGCGTTCCTACAGTCGTGGGCTTATAAATACAGGGCAACCTGCCCTGTCTCTGTCCTAGATTGTGGCAGCCTATTACATTATTTTTAGGAACAGAACTCCTTTTTACTGTGAGGACCCCTTCCATGTGGAATCAAGTGATCCCAACTGAAAATATCTAAACTTGTGCATGGCCTCTATGATTTGTCTGAGATAGGATATGTGACTCAAGCTGGAAAAATCAGAAGTCTCACCAGGACTTTCCTGCTCTTGAGAAATAAGCTATTTTCCTTAGGGATGTCAAGAACTAAGGCTACGTAAACCTGGAGCGTCCCATTTTGTCCACCATAGAAGAGAGCTGGCCTCAGTGTAATCCACAGCAGTGGCCAAAACATTAAGAGAGAACAAGAAGTTACAGCATTTGAGTGCTGGGATATATTCCTTGAAGTTTTAATAATATGAAAAAGATGTTTCTTTTTTATGTAGTTTGCTTTGAGTTGACTTTCTGCAACTAACAGAGCCTGTTTATTAATAAGCCTTCTTTTTGTCATAGAGAAATTATTAAAGAATACAAGAAGTGAAGTGGAAGAAGGCGGGTGTTCTTAGCTTGGTTGGTAAATCTCTTAGACACTTTATAGTTGAATATTTAAAGACACAGATCTCTTTGTCTCTTGGAATCCAGTCAACCATCAAATTAGTTGTCTCTTTGTTAGGCACTGTGCAAATAAACAGATGGACAAGGATGCCATGGGACTGAGCTTTTAATTTCATAAAAGGTTGTGATTGTATGTAACCAAGCAATTTTAAACCTATGCCATGATAGTTAAATGGATTAGCTGGTTTTCACCACAGCCAATAGATGGTGAGGGCACCTATGGTGAATATTAGTTTTTCTTGGACTAGATTCTCCTCATTCTTTTTTGGTAATACACATGATTTCTTTATCTCCCCCACTGGCTTAGGCAAGGGGGCCAATTCAGTATTCTGTTTCCCTGGCCAGGGATGAAAATATTCTTTAGACTTGGCCCATCCTGGTATTTCCTTGTCCTACACAGCAACTGACTCAAGGTTGGGCATATTTAACCTAAACTGGGCCAGTAGGAGTCTTTCCTTGGTGTTTTCTATATAATGAGAATGAGAGACTCTATTTTGGAGTTACTAAATGAGACCATTTACTCGAAGGGACCAGTTTAACTTTGAAGCTCTTTGTAGCCACGCCTCCACATCTCACATTTCCTGACCCTCTCCTACTAACTTACTACCATCAAATGGAGAAAGCCCATCTGCAAGAGAGTGAGGTCAACATATGTAAAATGAAGGAGCTGAGAGATGGAGGGGAAATGTTGACTATATCATCTAAGTCAACAGGGTCAGCATACATGTGTGCTTCATAATTATGAGAGCTAATATGTATACATTTTCTAAAATTCTGGACCATAACAAATGTCATAGCATCAGAAGGGGAGTGAGTGTGAGTATTTGCAGACCTGAACGCATATTTTTATATTTGTGAGTTTAGTGAAAGCTGTCTCTCGGTGACAAGTAGGATAGAAAGGGGAGACTAATATTCATAAACTCTATATTCTAAACTGAGTTATGGGAGCTCTTTCATCTTAACCGCTTAAAAATATTACAGTTTCTGTAAGTAGATACTGACTTTAACCCCTTGGGGAAAAGTTTGAATATGCTATAGGTTTCTTGACATGATAATATGAGCTAAACAAGCTAGAACATTTGCAAAGTGCTATAAATTTGCCAGTTTCTTTTGATGGTTATTTTTAAGGTCAAAGGCCTTGGTATATTTTAATGAACAGTCTAAATGATTTTGGATTAGCAATGAAAACGGTATGTGAGGAAAATAAAATGCTAATCATGTTGATGCCATTTTTAAAATGGCTTATAATAGAATTTGCATGTTTAAAAGACCTGGATGCCATTTTAAAAAGTCAAGTGATGAACAAAATCGAAGACAAAGAAAACTTGTAGAATTCAATCATAAAATGTTGTTGGAATTTACAGACACTCTGGGCATCATGTGATGAGTTACCTTGCAACTTTGAAATGCTGAATCTTCGAGTGAAGCACGTGAGCTAGAAAACATAAGCACTAGAGCCAGGTCTTCCCTCTTTTGCTTTTTATTCAGTAACTTTTTAGGAAATGAAAAGGGTTCTATTCTTTATCCACTGACTTTCAACTCCGACCTCAAAATGTAAAAAATTTCCCTTTCCCTTATACTGGGTCTTCTTCCTCTGCCAGGATCTATGGCCTTCAATGAAGGTGATCCTCACAGTTGTAACTATAGACTCTGTGTAAGTTATGTTATTGCCTCTCAGCTGAAAACACACACTCTCTTGCCTATTTTGTGATAATAAAGTTGGACCCTCAGTTTTTATTCTTGTTTAGCTGGTATGAGTTAGGCTTTGCTGAAAGAAGACACTAGAAGGAGACAGCAAGACTAAGACAGGGTGAAGAGACTTCTCTAGTTTTTTTTTTTTTTTTTTTTTTTACTGAGTGGTAGCAAGCCTCAGTATGCCATGAATTCTGGAGGTGGCAGTGGCTTGCACGATTCTGCGGTGGTGAGGGGTCTTCAGCAAGTTTCTTCTTGATCAGAGCAATGGGTATCATTTCTTCAGTAGTTCATTATTTCCATAGAATTCTGTCTCAACCTTAAATGGGGACCATCTCTTCTAAGGTTCTAAGATTTTCTTTGTTTACATTTTTATCAACTCTAGGAACATGTATTAATTTTCTACTGCCCCAAACAAATTACTGACAACGTACCATCTTAATATTTCTTTATTATCTCACAGTGTCCAAGGGGTATGAGCCTGGGCATAATTTAGCTGGATTTTCTGCTGTGTGTCTCGGTAGGCTACAATCAGGTGTCAGCTGGGATGTGTTCTCACCTGGAGACTTCACTGAGGAAGAATCACTTTCCAAGCTTGTTCAAGATTTTTTTAGGATTTGTTTCCTCACAGCTGCATGACTCAGGGTCCCACTATCCTATTTAATGCTGGTTGGAGGCCACCCTCAGGTCCTAGAGGTCAACAGCAGTCCTTTGACATGTGGCCCTTCCCATAGGCCGTTCACAAATGGCTATTTGCTGCTTCAAGGCCAGAAGAGAAATCTCTTGCTAAAGCCTGTTAAGATGAAATTTTACATAGCATGACATAATCAAATGTGTTACATCTCTGTTTTCCATGTAATATTGGTTAGAAGCAAGTCATTGGTTTTACCTATACTAAAGAAGAGTGGATCAAACAAAGTATAACTCTTTGGGGGTCAACTTAAAGTCTGTCTGCCACTGAGTGGTAGCTGCTTCCTGAAGATGCTGCCTCTAAAGCACTGTGGTGTTTTGTTAACCCCTTTTAGTAGTTGGCCAACTTTTATCAAGTTCTTTAGATTAAGTTTTACCTGTTGAAATGACTGGCATGGTTTCTGTCTCATGATGAGATCCTGAATGATAAAAGCTCTACCCTGGGCATGTCCCTATTACCACCTAGTATGTCAATAGGCTCACTCAGAGAACTAAGATATTTCTATTAATAAAGTCCCAGAACTCTGACTTGCCCTCAGGAGAAGAGCTGAATACAGTACTGATGGAGTCAGAACTGCAGAAATATCAGGATGAAATTGCATGAATTCTTGACATTTATCTGATGTGATATAATATTGAGCTAATTTCTCAATAACAGAGATACCCTTGTGCCAGCTTTCATTCTCCTTTTTTCCTGGAGGGCAAGCAGGAGTTAGTTGGGGGTTCCAGAGGGCACACACCCTTACAGTGTGATAAATTAGTTGGCTATTAAACTAAATGTTTCTTGACTTTCAAAATGAGAACATTAGGATGGTCCTTTAACATATTTATTTGCCTTGCTGGGAAGGTAGTCAAGGTCTGCTGGATTTGTGATGTGCTAAATGAATGTTTAGCTGAGGTGCTCAGGTGGTTTTATGGGTAAGGTTAGCTACAAAAATGAAGGCGTGAGGTTACTGGGGGACAACATGACATCCATTAAATTAAATACCTATTAAATTTTCTGAATGGTGGAAAAGAATTTCTTCAAAGCCAAGAGGGAATGAAGCATTCCAAAAAGTGAAGCAACCTGATACTTAGTTTAAGCAAGTTTTCCTTCAATTGGAAAGATTTCTTTTGACACTATTTCAGGATGTTTTTGCAGCAATTGCAAACAGCTTGTAGATGCTGATGAAAATAAAACAAAGATGAAGGAAAGGGAAATAACTAGGCTATTTCAGATACTAGGAGCTGATATCATCATTTCTTTTCTTTCCTTTTAAACTTGCTTTGGTTTTGCCAGAGTGGTGTACATCAATCCTGCTTTTCATTTTTCCTTTACGCCTATTAGATAGACTTTCAAAAGCAAAGTCTTATGAGGTTAATTAAAGAATAAATCAGTCAAAATGCATCAAAAGAGACCTAAAACACTGTTCAGATGTGCTTCCTTTTTGAAGAATATCTATGTGTTTAAGATGGTAAAATGATTATAAGCCATATTCAACAACAGAGCCATATTAACTCTTTAGAGAAATGGTTTAATTATCTTCGACTGTGGATGAAGCAATAAAGTGCTAGCATAAGGAACTAATCTTGAACCTTTAGATTATGAATAAACAAGTAACTCACTTTTCACTTTATAATAGTAGATTCTTTTCTACTGAAAATATTTCAAACAACAGTGAGTTCAAGGGAACATCTTATATCAGTATAACTTATGTACATGATTGTTCCTTTGATTTGTTTTCTAGTAATGATTATTTATAAATTACAAATAAATGGAGAATGAACTGAAAATACTTTTATTTAAAGGGAATATGACTCAGAAGGCAGAATCTGCATGGCATCATTTGATCCAATCAAAAAAGATGCATAGAAGTTCTTTGGGACAGTGAGATTTCTTCCACAGTCTGGACTTCCTATACAGAGAAGAAATCTATTGACTTAAAAAAAAATAAGCTTTTTGTCCAGAACCATATTAAAGAGCCTAATACTGCTAACCCTGCTGGTAATTTAAATAGGAATTTCTAGTGCTGGTTAATTAGCTCAAACTGAACATTTTAAACCTAGGTCCTTTGCTATATGTATTATAGGATGTGATAGGCCAGTATTAAGGTTCATTTCTCAGTCTGGGCTTCTCTACCCCTCATGTAACTCCTGTCCATCTGTGGTTTTTAGATTAGCCTTATGAGATCACTGAGAAGAAAAAAATTCTTTTATCATTGGAATTCAGATGTATAAAATGGATTTGTGGGGTTGGTTATAGAGTTGATAGAAGCTGAATTACTGAGACACTAGTGAGAAAAAGTTTTCCACAGGAAGAGGAGGAATTCTGACCTAGGCTTCTGGGCTCAGCTGCAGGGCTCAAGTACATAGTTGTTTGGTAGATAACTTGGCAGCTGATACTGAAACCACTACTTACCCAGACATCCTGATGAGAAATATGTGCTTTCGGAAGGAAAATAATAACGCACGTGAATTTAATCAGCTATTTCTGTAGCTTCTGCTTCACTTTAGGTCCCAAGTTACCTTGTGGGTTATCTCATTTTCCTCCCTCTGTCTCCCTTCTAATTTTGCATACACAGATGTAAGAAAATTCTTCTTAATGTTCTGCAGGCATCAGGAGGACCTGCTGTTTTCTAGATAGTCCAGTTTTAAAGTAGTATCGGTGGTTTAGCTATTGGAAGTAGAGTTCTGGCTTAAAAAGCACTGAAGTAGCAAGAGAGGTAGACTGTAGGCTCAGAATCCACATGAGCAGTAAGTAAGAAGTATTCGCTGTGACAACTGCATTAGACTTTCCTTGGTGATATCCACAAATACGTGGAGGACGGAGACTCCACAAATAAATGAACTTGCTATTTGAGCATGGAGGCTTAGAACATTAGATTTAGTTTCCTGATAATGTATCTTTCTAACTAATTTTTTTTCTACTAAAAAAACTACTAGTAGAAAGAACATTAAGATCTAAAATTTTAGTTTTTTAGTATTAAGATTTAAGTGTAACTGTCAATGAGACTTCAGTTACATCTGAAGCCTAGTTAAATATGAAAGGTCTTAGGTAAAACTCTCAATAAAAAATTAGTTTAAAAGTCAAGAAAGGCCTAGCAAAATATTGTGAATGTCTTAATTTACCAAAAACACATAGAATCATATGATATGTAAGATCTAATACGAAAATCATAATAAACATCCAGTGAAAAAATTAAGAGTATTTAACCAATGATCCAGAAACAAGCTACCACCCAAAAGGAAATAAAAGAGATGTATTTCCCAGTATAAACCAAAAAAAAAAAAAAAAAAAAAAAAAAAAAAAAAAAAAAAAAAAAAAAAAGAGAAAAGAAAAGAAAAAAAGGATGGAAAGATAAGAAAGTTTTTTAAAAAGGATCTTGCAAAATATAATTCTCGAATCCTGCAAGGGTAAGAAGGTAGGCGAAAATGAATCCAGGCTAGAAATCCAGATGCTAGAAAATAAAATTAGACAACTATGATGATCTAAAAAAGTAAAAATATTTGATTGACAATTTGTACTCTAAGAAATGTTAAGGAATAAGAGAGAGTGCTAATAATAATTGCTTGTAATACTGATAACAGATGAAGGGTTTTTATTTATTTATAGAAAGATCTGACAAATTGACAAGAAAATAAAAATAACCAAAAGAAGAAGTGGCAAAGTCTATCAATAAACAGTACAAAGATGTGCGGTACAAATGGCCAACAAAATATAAATAGTCTCAAATTCTCTAAGAGTAAAACACAGGTTAAAGTGACAATGAACTATAATATCCATCAATCTGACCTAAATTACAAATAACTCCGATGGAAAGAATTGGGGGATAGACAGCTGGCACCCTCTTACATTACTGATAGAAAGTGTTTCAACATTTTTGGCAGACAGTTTGGCAACATGTATTAAAATTTAATAATGCATACATCATTTAAACCAGCAATTTTACAACTGGAAAACTAGTACATAGAAATAAATACACCAAATTTTAATGACTTTTGTGAAATGATGTTGTTCCAGCTTTGTTCTGGTCACTAAGAATTGGAAGCAAAGTTTGTGACATCAAGCGGGGAATGGCTGAGTAACTACTGAATAGCCATGCTAGAGAATATTAGGCAAACTTTAAAAAGGCAAATTAGAATTGTACCAGTCATTCCATAATTGATAATTGGTGGTTTACATAGAATTGTAAGAATACAGTGAAAAATAAGGAATTAGATATTTAACATGGTTCCCTTTCAAGTGAGCAAGCATGTGGGGGTAGGATACTCTTGTGGAGGTAGGTAGAGAAGATAGGGAAGGTAGGTATGATAAAAATTGAATGCATGAGATACTATTAAAATAGTAGGGATATTAATATTCATGTAATGCATATGCATATGTATACATAAAAGGTACATGACTAAATAACCAACATGTAAGCAAATGAGGTGTTGCTCCGATTGGTGGAGACCAAATGACTTGATTTCTTCTTTATATTTATATGTACTTTTGAATCATTTTTAGCAAGCATTATTATTAACATAAAAAGTCATTATTTTAACTGTGTGAAAAGGAAAATATAATCTGTTTAGATTTTTGAGCTATATGTATCATATTCTTTTTTTTTAATTTTTTTATTTTTTATTGGATTATAGGTTTTGGGGTACATGAGCAGAGCATGCAAGACAGTTGCGTAGGTACACACATGGCAGTGTGCTTTGCTTTTCTTCTCCCCTTCACCCACATTTGGCATTTCTCCCCAGGCTATCCCTCCCCACCTCCCCCTCCCACTGGCCCTCCCCTTTTCCCCCCAATAGACCCCAGTGTTTAGTACTCCCCTCCCTGTGTCCATGTGTTCTCATTTTTCATCACCCACCTATGAGTGAGAATATGCGGTGTTTCATTTTCTGTTCTTGTGTCAGTTTGCTGAGGATGATGTTTTCCAGATTCATCCATGTCCCTACAAACGACACGAACTCATCATTTCTGATTGCTGCATAATATTCCATGGTGTATATGTGCCACATTTTTCCAATCCAGTCTATTATCAATGGGCATTTGGGTTGATTCCAGGTCTTTGCTATTGTAAACAGTGCTGTAATGAACATTCGTGTACATGTGTCCTTATAGTAGAACAATTTATAGTCTTTTGGATATATACCCAGTAATGGGATTGCTGGGTCAAATGGAATTTCTATTTCTAAGGCCTTGAGGAATCGCCACACTGTCTTCCACAATGGTTGAACTAATTTACACTCCCACCAACAGTGTAAAAGTGTTCCTTTTTCTCCACATCCTCTCCAGCATCTGTTGTCTCCAGATTTTTTAATGATCGCCATTCTAACTGGCGTGAGATGGTATCTCAGTGTGGTTTTGATTTGCATCTCTCTGATGACCAGTGACGACGAGCATTTTTTCATATGATTGTTGGCCTCATATATGTCTTCTTTCGTAAAGTATCTGTTCATATCCTTTGCCCACTTTTGAATGGGCTTGTTTGTTTTTTTCCTGTAAATCTGCTTGAGTTGTTTGTAAATTCTGGATATCAGCCCTTTGTCAGATGGGTAGACTGCGAAAATTTTTTCCCATTCTGTTGGTTGCCGATCCACTCTAGTGACTGTTTCTTTTGCCGTGCAGAAGCTGTGGAGTTTCATTAGGTCCCATTTGTCTATTTTGGCTTTTGTTGCCAATGCTCTTGGTGTTTTGTTCATGAAGTCCTTGCCTACTCCTATGTCCTGGATAGTTTTGCCTAGATTTCCTTCTAGGGTTTTTATGGTGCCAGGTCTTATGTTTAAGTCTTTAATCTATCTGGAGTTAATTTCAGTGTAAGGTGTCAGGAAGGGGTCCAGTTTCTGCTTTCTGCACATGGCTAGCCAGTTTTCCCAACACCATTTGTTAAACATGGAATCCTTGCCCCATTGCTTGTTTTTGTCAGGTTTATCAAAGATTGTATAGTTGTATGTATGTTGTGTTGCCTCCGGTGCCTCTGTTTTGTTCCATTGGTCTATATCTCTGTTTTGGTACCAGTACCATGCTGTTTTGATTACTGTAGCCTTGTAGTATAGTTTGAAATCGGGTAGTGTGATGCCCCCCGCTGTGTTCTTTTTGCTTAGAATTGACTTGGCTATGCGGGCTCTCTTTTGGTTCCATATGAAGTTCATGGTGGCTTTTTCCAGTTCTGTGAAGAAAGTCAATGGTAGCTTGATGGGGATAGTGTTGATTCTGTAAATTACTTTGGGCAGTATAGCCATTTTCACGATATTAATTCTTCCTAACCATGAACATGGAATGTTTCTCCATCTGTTTGTGTCCTCTCTGATTTCGTTGAGCAGTGGTTTGTAGTTCTCCTTGAAGAGGTCCCTTACGTTCCTTGTGAGTTGTATTCCAAGGTATTTTATTCTTTTTGTAGCAATTGCGAATGGCAGTTCGCTCTTGATTTTGCTTTCTTTAAGTCTGTTATTGGTGTAGACGAATGCTTGTGATTTTTGCACATTGATTTTATATCCTGAGACTTTGCTGAAGTTGTTTATCAGTTTCAGGAGTTTTTGGGCTGAGGCGATGGGGTCTTCTAGGTATACTATCATGTTGTCTGCAAATAGAGACAATTTGGCTTCCACCTTTCCTATTTGAATACCCTTTATTTCTTTTTCTTGCCCGATTGCTCTGGCTAGAACTTCCAGTACTATATTGAATAGGAGTGGTGAGAGAGGGCATCCTTGTCTAGTGCCAGATTTCAAAGGGAATGCTTCCAGTTTTTTCCCATTCAGTATGATATTGGCTGTTGGTTTGTCATAAATAGCTTTTATTACTTTGAGATATGTTCCATCGATACCGAATTTGTTGAGGGTTTTTAGCATAAAGGGCTGTTGAATTTTGTCAAATGCCTTCTCTGCGTCAATTGAGATAATCATGTGGTTTTTGTTTTTGGTTCTGTTTATGTGGTGAATTACGTTGATAGACTTGCGTATGTTGAACCAGCCTTGCATCCCTGGGATGAATCCTACTTGATCATGATGAATAAGTTTTTTGATTTGCTGTTGTAATCGGCTTGCCAATATTTTATTGAAGATTTTTGCATCTATGTTCATCATGGATATTGGCCTGAAGTTTTCTTTTCTCGTTGGGTCTCTGCCGGGTTTTGGTATCAGGATGATGTTGGTCTCATAAAATGATTTGGGAAGGATTCCCTCTTTTTGGATTGTTTGAAATAGTTTTAGAAGGAATGGTACCAGCTCCTCCTTGTGTGTCTGGTAGAATTCGGCTGTGAACCCATCTGGACCTGGGCTTTTTTTGTGAGGTAGGCTCTTAATTGCTGCCTCAACTTCAGACCTTGTTATTGGTCTATTCATAGTTTCAGCTTCCTCCTGGTTTAGGCTTGGGAGGACACAGGAGTCCAGGAATTTATCCATTTCTTCCAGGTTTACTAGTTTATGTGCATAGAGTTGTTTGTAATATTCTCTGATGATGGTTTGAATTTCTGTGGAATCTGTGGTGATTTCCCCTTTATCATTTTTTATTGCATCTATTTGGTTGTTCTCTCTTTTATTTTTAATCAATCTGGCTAGTGGTCTGTCTATTTTGTTGATCTTTTCAAAAAACCAGCTCTTGGATTTATTGATTTTTTGAAGGGTTTTTCGTGTCTCAATCTCCTTCAGCTCAGCTCTGATCTTAGTAATTTCTTGTCTTCTGCTGGGTTTTGAGTTTTTTTGATCTTGCTCCTCTAGCTCTTTCAATTTTGACGATAGGGTGTCAATTTTGGATCTCTCCATTCTCCTCATATGTGCACTTATTGCTATATACTTTCCTCTAGAGACTGCTTTAAATGTGTCCCAGAGGTTCTGGCACGTTGTGTCTTCATTCTCATTGGTTTCGAAGAACTTCTTTTGTATCATATTCTTAAATATGATTGAATTGGTCAGAGGAAGTCAACACAAAATACATATGTCAGAAGCGGCTTTTTATTTTCTACTGCGTTTTTCAATGATGGTGATTTGATCTATACACTGCAGGGGTTTTCATGCTCATTGGAGAAATAAAATAATAGTTTAAAGTAGAATGATAAAGAAACTGCTTATTTTAAGTAGATGCTGTATTTATTACTTGGGAAATAGTTGTAACTTTAGCTTCGTCTATATGATCCTGACGGAATGTATTCTCTCCCCGGGTCCACAAGAGGGCGCAGTTTTGAAGGCAAGAACTTCCCAGGGCCGTGCCTTCCCCCGCCTTCTCCATCCCAGAGATTGGAGGTCTTTGACTTTCCAGTGTGAGGGAAGACAGACTGCCGGGAAACAGAGATCGATTACTCCAGCTGAAGGTTGAAGGAACTCCTCTCATAGGACAAAACCTTGAATGGGGCTGCAGTAGCTCCCAGGTTAAATCCCCCTGCACCTTCTCCTGCAGGGACTCCATCTTTCTCACTCAGCCTGAGAGCTGTTTTTCACTTCTCTCTCTCTCCTTCTCACTCCTCTGTCTCTCTCTCTCTTTCTCTCCCCCAAATAAATCACTTTTCTATAAAACTTTTTGGGTCCGATATTTACTCTAAGGACCTCATCCTCGCTGGCGGGGTCCACTCCCCCATTATTGGGCAGGTGTGAGACCCAAGAACCTCAGGCACACCTGATGGGGAGGGAACAGGGCCGTTGTCCCTCCAGTAATATCCTCCCCTTCGGTTACAATAGTATGAAAATCAGAAAGTATGGGCTTTGAATTATTAGCCTAACATCAGGCATAAAAATATAAATTACAATTGTATTTATTAGGAAGTCTTATACTTTAAAAAGTTCTGGGCTTTTGACTGCCTTTGTTAATAAAAATATGAATGGAAAAATGGAAAAACATTTACATGTTAGTGACCACAGAAGTTCAATATTCAACGATCTGGTGTCAAAATGGTGTTTTAGGATTAAACCGTATGTACTTTAAAGAGTAGCTATAGGCCAGCCTGTAATCCAAGCACTTTGAAGGCCAAGGCGGGTGGATCACCTGAGGTCGGGAGTTCAAGACCAGCCTGACCAATATGGTGAAACCCCGTCTTTTTAAAAGGAAAAAAAAATTAAAAAGAAAAATAAAGAGTAGCTATAATATGATCCAACATTCAGTTATCTTCAATTATCTCTATTGTTAGTTTTTGTTATTGCTGTTATTTTTCCTCTAACCTGTATTTTTTCTGATGGATATGTCTAACTGCTTCCTACATATATCTACTCCCATGCCCCATAGCTACTTCAAATTTATCATGTCTAAAAGTGGACATATTTCCTTCTCCCCCAATTTTTTTCTAATGTATTCCTTATCTCCACAAATGATCCACTCCCACTTGTTGCTCAAATCAGAAACCTGAAAGTCATCTTATATTTTGTTTTTCCATCACCAGGCAGTTGCCAAACAAGAAAATTCTATTGCCTTCAATTATTTAAAAAAAAAAAAAGTTTTTTTTTTTTCCTTTTTTTTTTTTTTGAGACAGAGCCTTGCCCTGTTGCTCAGGCTGGAGGGCAGTGGTGCAATCTCAGATCACTACAACCTCCACCTCCCTGATTCAAGTGATTTTTTGCCTCAGCCTCCTGAATAGTTGAGATTACAAGCATATGCCACCATGTCGGGCTAATTTTTGTATTTTTACTAGACACAGGGTTTCATCATGTTGGCCAGGCTAGTCTCAAACTCCTGACCTCAGATAATCCCCCACCTTGGCTCTCAAAGTGCTGTGATTACAGGCATGAGCCTCAGTGCCTGACCTATTGCTTTAAATTATTAAAAAAATATATTTTGCCTGCTCTTTCCCAAAACCATTGCTTTGGTCCCCTCTGCAGTTCTAATGTTCAGGCCTTATTCTTGTCTGAACCCCTGTAATCCTTCACAATACCTCCAATGTAGTGCCACATTAAATAATAAAATCTGTAATGTCTAGATGCTGAATTTAAGATTAGACTAAAACTCTAGATTAACACCTAGTCTTATATCATGTCTATTCTCCTGTGGGTGCAGCCCACAGGAAGGCCTGGAAGAGCTTTGAACATGTAGGGTTATTCCTTGTTTCTCTCTGCCCAACCAGCATCACTTTCTTTCAAAGGACAGTTCAAGCAGTGATCTTGATGCCTTTCAGTGTCCTGCATTATTTTCAATTCTCCTTCTCTGTGTGTTCAAAGTGCCTTGTGAAAACCTCTGTTGGAGGAATTGTGGAACAGATTGTAATAGCCAGTTTGAGGATGGGAATGGTTACTTTTATGGATTATGCCTAAATATAGTACCTGAAACATGGTAAGTGCTAGAAAGTATTGTCTAATTTGAAGAGAAATCAGAACTGTGACCTTGGGATTTTTCTCTGGAAGGGATAGAGAATCAATATCCTGTGTCCTGTTTCCAATTTCCTACCTTACAGGGGCTGGTAGTGGACTATTGATGGGAAAGTAAGTAATAGACATTTTGACCTTAACTGAATGTTAAGCATACTTAAGAATTGGATTGGGAACTTATGAAGCTTGAAGAAAAATTAATTTCAAAGAATTTTTGTTTTCATAAATGTGAATATGCTGGGTAGATGTCTTTTTCTGTATATAAAATCTATGCCTTCTGTTTATGAATTAGCTTTATAAAGGGGAGATTTTTCCATTCACAAAGCTCAGAAATGATATTCAGGGTATTTCCATTAAATGACCTCTTTAGACCAGGCTTTAGTAATTTGAACATTATAAGAAAGGAGGAGGTAGGAATATCACTTCACTCTACATGTTAGAATTACTGTGCTCCCTAGAAAACTAAAGAAAAAAATCAAAACCTAGACTGGCACCCAACTTTACCATCTGTCCTCATTATTAATTGGTTTGGAAATGTCTAAGACTTGCCATTCAATGTTAGCCTATAGACTTCTACATTTTTTATTACATACCTTAGTAAAGATACTTTAAAATTATTTTCTAAAATATTGGTTTCCTAGCTTGGAAAAGAAAGAGAAATCACAAAATTGTCTTATCACAAAAATCCAAATAATTAGGATTTTTTTTTCCCACCAAATGATACCCTCTTTTGCATAAGAATTCTAGGATAGGATTCTGCTGCAATGCTTTCTTCATGGGACAGAAAGGCTTAATAATCAAGGCAAAAAACTAGCCCAAGCACTATTTCTCAGTTCTTCCTTGGGGTTGATATCTATGGCTGTTTATCTGTGTCCTATGAAAGTTAACAGTCTCTTTCTTTGAGGGTGATTTTCTCTAACCACTTTCTTGTGTCACTAAATTTAAAATCTACCTGGGATTAGATTAAAACTAGGTTTCCCTTCAGGCACAGAGAACAAAATATGTTGGTAAATCCTGTCTTCCATTACACAAAAGCAGAATTATATTCACATAATTGTTGTGTTTTCTGTATAAGTAGATCTTATTTGTTGAGTGCAGAACCTATCTGTGACAATCTTCATGACAATGCTATTGGAACATGCTTTTTATCACTTCAGTGCCTAGTCAAAATCTAACAAACTGTATTCAGAGTTTAAAAGAGGCTCTTTTTTATTTATCAAAATTTTATTTTATTTTTTATTAAGTTCTGGGGAACATGTGCAGATGTAGAGGATTGTTACATAGGTATACACATGCCATGGTGGTTTGCTGCGTCCATCCTCCCATCATCTACATTAGGTATTTGTCTTAATGTTATCCCTCCCCAATCCCCCACCCCTTGCTATCCCTCCCCTATTCCCCCCACCTCCCAACAGGCCCTATGTGTGATGTTCCCCTCCCTCTGTCCATGTGTTCTCATTGTTAAACAACCACTTATTAGTGAGAACATGTGGTGTTTGGTTTTCTGTTCTTGTGTCAGTTTGCTGAGAAAGATGGTTTCCAGCTTTATTCATGTCCCTGCAAAAGACATGAACTCATCTTTAAAAGAGGCTCTTTTTTTTCTTTTTTTGAGATGGAGTTTTGCTCTTGTTACCCAGGCTGGAGTGCAATGGTGCGATCTTGGCTCACTGCATCCTTCACTTCCTGGGTTCAGGCAATTCTCCTGCCTCAGCCTCCTGAGTAGCTGGGATTACAGGCACGCACCACCATGCCCAGCTAATTTTTTTTTTTGTATTTTTAGTAGAGACGGGGTTTCACCATGTTGATCAGGATGGTCTCGATCTCTTGACCTCCTGATCCACCCACCTCGGCCTCCCAAAGTGCTGGGATTACAGGCGTGAGCCACTGCGCCCAGCCAAAAGAGGCTCTTTTTAAGCAGACGGTATGCGTGTTTGGAGTTACTTGGCAGGAAAATCAAAAGAAAACTAAGGATTGCTAAAAATTAAAGTTAGTTAGAGCTTGAAAAGTACACTACAATTTATAGATAAAATTCTGCAGTAAGAAAGAATGTTAAAATAAGCAAAAGCCAAATATCTGCAGAGTGATTCTTGGGAGGAGTGGCTTTAAAGGACAAATTCAAGGACATCTACCGCTTCAAGCTCTTGTTTCACAAGGAACCAAGTAATTGCTTTGCCACTGCAACTAATTGACTCAAATATTTTATTGAAACTATTAGCTATGAAAATATATGCTGTAAATCAAAGACACTTTTTTCTTTGTGAACAAATATTTACTTTAAAAATAAATTCATTTTTATTTCTTTTGATATTTTATCAGCCAACAATTTAGTAACCTTATAGTAACTTTTCTTTACCTTTTCGAAGCAGAGGCTCTTTATCTGTTTCTTCCTGCTGAAGGTTTTGTGTCTTAGAGAATGATATTGATCCTAACTTTTGATTTTTTCTTCTAGATGGTGGTAGCTACACTCTATTCCTGGCCTCTCCACACCTACTCCTTTAATTTCTTCTATCATGAGATGAGAGAGTGACTTAGCCAATCAGTAAATTCAGGAAGAATAGACTGGGCATGCATAGCCCACCTCCCCTCTTGTTTTACCAGCAAGTTCCCTATAGGAAACAAATTTTATTCTTTTCCAAGAATGGGCACTGTTAGTGTGACAAATGAGGGAGAATGTGCACATCTTCCCCTATCTGTGGCTGACAGACCTAAACTCATATTCTATAATGGTAATAAAAAGGGTGTCTTGGTCTTAGTCTGCACTTTTTCCCCCCTTCTTCAGTTTGTTCAGAACCTAGGTGGGAAGAGGGGTGCTCTGCCACCTCTTTATTCAGTCTTCTCATGGAATGTTAATATTTGGTTCATGGACCAGGCATATGGAGAAAGAAAAGTAGAATTTCTTGAGCAAAATATTTATTTGGAGATGCTTGGCTTAAGATCTAAGGCTTTGGGCTTTAGTGTAGGGACAAGGCATTCGGCATTGGAGGTTTATAGAATTTTTTATTAGATCCTTGGAGGGAAACTCTATTGACTTTCATCTACTGTGACCTGGATGAAGTTTTCAATCTAGCTGCATGACAGCTTGCCCTGCACGGGTAACTGCAACTTCCAGTAGCTTGGTCTGTGGCTGAGTGGCTGTGTTTACATTGCTAGGCAGATTCTATGTACACAATGAGGAAGCTGAGTGAATGGCCACATCAGAGAAACATGGGAGGCTGTGAAAGTAACTCAGGGAACCACCAAGGCCTTAGTAAGAAGACAGCTAAGGCAGAGATTAAATTACAGGCAACACATAACCTCAGGGGAAGCACAACTTTCACTGCACTGCTGCAGCTTTTCCAGGGCAATGATTCAACAGTAACAAAAAGTGATTTTATAGGTCTTTAAGGCATTGTGAACTGAAAAATATTTCCTTTTTTTTTTCAATCAGCAAAGGAACTGAGTTGAGTCTGGTAGGAGATATTAGAAAGATTGTTGGTTAAAATGATTAGTATCAGGCCTACAAATAGCACTTGCTTCACTGTACTAAATTCCATTCTACATTCAGAGCCAAGCGGGTATCTGTCCAGTTGCCAAATTGAAGCTAAACTTGCATCCATGTGGCTTTTCCATAAGGGTTATTTCCTGGCCATATGGACTCAAGTTAGCATTAGATTAATTATATGTGTAGGAAAAGTTTTCCCCAAGAGATACAATTTGTACACCTAAGCCATTCTGTAGCAAGTGATAAAAATAGCCACCGTGACTCAGGACTGAAAAATCAGTTTACCAGAGAATATGAATGCTATGTCACTGTGTAGAGATACATTTGCTTTTATATTCAAAGGAAGGAAACAGGGCTCAAAGAAATATGCACTAAGAGATTAGGCAGAAATTGTAAATGCACAGTGCCAAAACTATCTTCTTCCTGTGTAATTTAACCCAATTGAGTTTATAAGTCTTAGATAATGGACTTTAAAATGAAGAAGATTTTTCTTTCCACAGACAATACTGACTTTTGTCATGGTTTTTGGAAACATTAAGAATTTAAGAAACGGAGTTGCTTTGTCTTTTCTGATTTTGGAAGGAAAACAGTCTTTCACCACTAAGAATTATATTATCTATAAATTTTCAGTCTATAGGGGGTTGAGGAAGTTTCTTTTATCCAAGTTTGCAAAAAAAAAAAAAAAATTGTGAATGTGCGTTGAATTTTGTCACACTTTTCACACATTTTTGTTTATATGTTTTCTTTAATCTGTCGATATGGTGATTGACATTGATGTTTGAATGTGGAATAAGTGTTGCGTTATCCTTTTAATACATTGATATTTTAATTTATTATTTTGATGAGGATCTTTGTGTGTGTTCCTGTTAATGAGTATATTGGTGTATAATTTTCCTTCTTTTTGTTTGTCTTCTTTTGATATTAGAATAAAATGAGTTGGGCAGTAGTCACTCTGCTTCAACTTTTTGAGAGTGCTTGTAGAATTAATACTATTATCTTCTTAAATGTTTGATAGACTTACTAATCAAAGGCATTTTTTTTTTCCTGAACTTCTCTATAGGAAGGTTTTGAACTACAAATTTATCTCATAAGAATAGGACTATTCAAGTTTTCTGTTTCCTCATAAATGTGCTTTTGTAGTTTTTGTCTTTCAGGTAATTTGTTATTGCATCCAGTTTGTCAAACTTACTGTCAAGTGTTGTTTATTCTTACATTCTTTTAATATTTGTAGAGTTCCTAGTCCTGTTTTCTACTTTATTAAGGTGGAAGCTTAGATGATTGATTCATAACTTCTCTATATCTTATTTTCTGTCTTTCCAATGTCAGTATTTAACGCTATAAATTTCCCACTAAGAACTTCTTTAACTGTATCCTAAAAATGTTGACGTTTTCTTATAATTCAGGTTAAAGCTTTTAAATTTCCCTTGAAGTTTCCTTATATTGTTCATGAGTTATTTATAATTGAATTAATTTTTAAATATTTGGGCATTTTCCAGGCATTTTTCTGCTGTGATTTCTTGTTTAACTTTATTATAATCGGAGAACATACTTTCTATAATTTAAATTCTTTTTAATGAAAAGTTAGAATATGATGTAACCTGATAAAAGTACATTTATGTATTGTGTTGGATTGAGTTTTCTGTAAATGTTAACTGGGTAAAGTTGGTTGTATTTTTCAAACCTTCTTTAATCTTACTGATTTTCTGTCTGCTTATTCTATCAATTACTAAGAGAGGAGTATTAATGTATCCAAAAATAATTATGAGTTTTTCCATTTCTCCATTTGATTGTATACATTTTTGCTGAATGCATTTTGAAGTTCTGTTGTTAAATGCATGCACCGTTAAGATGGTTATGCCTTCTTGATGAATGGTCCTTTCATTGCTGTGTAATGTCCCTCTAAATTCCTCATTCTGTGCCTTGTTCAGAAGTCTACTTTTGCTCATATTAATACAGCTTCCTCAGCTTTCTTAATCTGTGTTTTCATGTTTTCTATATATTTGCTTCTTATGTATTTTCAAGTTTTTCATTCTTTTAGTCCAGCTATATGTTTAAAAGTGGATCCATTTTCCTTTTGTTTCTGGTTTTCAGCAGTTAAAAAATGATAAATCTAAGTGTGTGCCTTTTGATATATATCCTGTTCCTTGTTTGCTGAACTTCTTTGGTGTCTTATATTAATTTGAAAATTTTTACCCATTATTTATTTCAACGTTTACTTTGCCCTTTTCTTACTGCTCATGGCATTCTAATTACACACACATTGTACTGTTTAATTTTGACCCCCAGTTTTCAGATGCTCTGTTCTTTTGTTTGCTTGTTTTCTTCTTTTTTCTGTTTTTTCATTCTTCTTGTTTTGACTTAGATTATTTTGTTTGAACTCTGTTAATGTTTACTGGTTCTTTCTTTGACTGTGTTGAGTCCACTGATAAGCCCATCAGAGGGATTATTTTTCTCTATTACTGTGCTTTTCATTTCAGACATTCCCATTTGATTATTTCTTATCATTTCAATCTCTGCTAAAATTATCCTCTATCTTATATGTTTTCCCGTTTCCACTAAAATTTTTAATCAAATAATAACAATAGTCTTAAATTTTCTTTCTAGGAATTCCTAAATATTCATTTTACCTGAGTCTGGTTCTGTTAATTGCTTTATCTGTTGAAAGTTTTTTTTTTTTTTTATTTCTTTTGTTTTTGTTTGTTTGTTTATTTATTTACTTATTTTTTGAGATGGAGTTTTGCTCTTCTTACCCAGGCATGAGTGCAATGGCGCGATCTCGGCTCACCGGAACCTCCGCCTCCTGGGTTCAGGCAATTCTCCTGCCTCAGCCTCCTGAGCAGCTGGGATTAACAGGCATGCGCCACCATGCCCAGCTAATTTTTTTGTATTTTAGTAGAGACGGGGTTTCACCATGTTGATCAGGATGGTCTCGATCTCTTGACCTCCTGATCCACCAGCCTCGGCCTCCCAAAGTGCTGGGATTACAGGCGTGAGCCACCGCGCCTGGCTTCTTTTGTTTTTGTTATAGCTTTATCTATTTTTGTAGAAAGCTGGACATTTTTTATAGATCTCAAATAGAGCCTTAGGTAAATGCTTTTCATTCCTGGAAATGGGCACATCTTTCTGCTTGCTTTCTCTATGAGGCTTGAGTCAATTGAGTCAGAATGAGACAGGTTTCAGTTTAATTGCTGCCACGGTTCTCCTCAGATCACTACAGTTTTCAAGTTCCTTTGGTGATCCAGCCCCTCTCCCTCAGGGTACTATTTTTTTTGTTTTTCCTGTTCACATCCCCCAACTACAGTTGTAAGATATTTTCCCCACTCCCCCAAGCTGTTTAGTGAAAGAATATGAGTGGAGTTTTGTGCCCATCCCACATCGCTTGCTATTTATTCCCCCAAAGCTTCTCCACTACACACATACACTCCTTTAGGACTCTCACCAATCTTTTCTTTTTTTAAAATTGCATTTTAGGTTTTGGGGTACATGAGAAAAACATGCAATATTGTTGCATAGGTACACACATGGCAGTGTGATGTGCTGCCTTCCTCCCCATCATCTATATTTGGCATTTCTCCCCATGCTATCTCTCCCCAACTCCCCATACCCAGCTGTCCCTCACCTGTTTCCCCCTACAGACCCCAGTGTGTGATGCTCCCCTCCCTGTGTCCATGTGTTCTCATTGTTCTACACCCACCTTTGAGTGAGAACATGCAGTGTTCGATTTTCTGTAATTGTGTTAGTTTGCTGAGAATGATGGTTTTCAGGTTCATCCATGTCCCTACAAAGGACACGAACTCATCGTTTTTGATGGCTGCATAGTATTCCATGGTGTATATATGCCACATTTTCCCTTTCCAGTGTATCATCGATGGGCATTTGGGTTGGTTCTAGGTCTTTGCTATTGTAAATAGTGCTGCAGTGAACATTCGTGTGCATGTGTCCTTATAGTAGAACAATTTATAATCCTTTGGATATATACCCAGTAATGGGATTGCTGGGTCAAATGGAATTTCTATGTCTAGGTCCTTGAGGAATCTCCACACTGTCTTCCACAATGGTTGAACTAATTTACACTCCCAGAAACAGTGTAAAAGTGTTCCTATTTTTCCACATCCTCTCCAGCATCTATCTTTATATTTTTTAATGATCGTCATTCTAACTGGAGTGAGATGGTATCTCAATGTAGTTTGATTTGCATTTCTCTAATGACCAGTGATGATGAGCATTTTTTCATATGTTTGTTGGCCTCCTGTATGTCTTCTTTTGTAAAATATCTGTTCATGTCCTTTGCCCACTTTTGAATGGGCTTGTTTTTTTCTTGTATATCTGTTTTAGTTCTTTGTAGATTCTGGATATTAGCCCTTTGTCAGATGGGTAGATTGCAAAAATTTTTTCCCATTCTGTTGGTTGATGATTCACTCTAATGACTGTTTCTTTTGCTGCACAGAAACTGTAGAGTTTGATTGGGTCCCATTTGTCTATTTTGGCTTTTGTTGCCAATGCTTTTGGTGTTTTGGTTGTGAAGTCCTTGCCTCACCAATCTTTTTATGTGAGCCCCTGGTTAGATTCAGGAAGAAGAGCCTACTAGTGGGTGTGTATCCTGCTGCCTGAAGCCCTCATGATTTCTGTTTTCTTTTATACACAGGTTATAGCAATTCATTAAACATTTTAGTTGAATTCTTCTTACTGACATCTAGAGGCATATGCTCAAGTAAAATATTACTTCCACATCATTTCTTCTTGGAGGCACCTGTCTTTCCTTAGATTTTTTTTTGTTAGTTGCCAGCTCTCTGATAGGAGCAAGTATGAGTTTTAAATTGTCTGACAGATTTTTTTATATTAGTTGGTGTTGTTATCACTGTTGATGTGACAACAGTACTCTTTCCAGTGTTCCACATCCTGAGTAGAATCCAGAAGTGCTATCTTTTGTCTGTTTGTTTCTTACTATAAAATCTTGAAATACCATTACCAAATGAGATTTTTAATTTATTAACTCATCCATCTATTCATCCATCCAGGCTTTCATCCAGCCATATATTATATTTCTGGAATGTGTCTTGTGTGTAGGGATGCCAAGGTCACTTAAACAAATAGACTCTTCCTCGAGTATTTTGAAACCAGGTACTCATTTATCTAGATTGACTCCATATTAGTTCTGATGAAAAAGAACATTACTGTCTTAAGAAATGTTTCTCAAGTTTTAATAATTGCTGGACTCCTTTTAGAAGAAAAGAAATTTTATGTATCTTCAAGTATAGTTGTTTGGAAAATACTTTAGAAATGGTTTTATTAAAATATACCTCAAATTGTAAATTAGATATGAAGTTCAGCCATAATTACTAGTAAAGTAATTTAAAAATTATTATTAGATTAAAACAAAGTTCTCATGACTTTTAATAATATGCCTGCATCACCAATTTAAGTAACAGTAGACTAGGTTAATTTCCAGAACTTCTTTTTAGCTTTGTAATTCTCTGACTGTATAGCAAAAGAATGAATTGGTAAGGAGCGAAAGATGAATGTAATATTTTGAACTTCAGAACTTTCTAATAAAAATATTTTTCATTTATCAGGGAAGGGCATTTTTAGTCTGACTTGGTTTATGTTTAAATGAGAATTTATTAGGGACCTGTAGTGCCTATCAACTCTTAGCAACAGGTCTGAAATACATAAAAGTTTGACCTTACACAATTGCAGGAGCTGATTCAATACTCCATGTAAGACTGTCACTTCTCTATCTGGTGCTATGTGTGAAATCAGCAGTAAGGCAGTTGGAAATGGAAGGTGGTTGTGAAGTGGAGCTGAGGAGGGATGAAATGGAACCCATGAGGATGAACTGGAAAAGACTGACAGGCTGCAACTTCCTCCTGTCTTCACTGGCTCCAGTTTCAGTAATGCTAATGACTTGCAGAAAAAGTTGGCATGGTTGGTTCTGATGCTGAATAAGCATCTAGACTAGGATTGTAAGAAACTGGAGCGGGAGGTCAGAAGGGAGCTAGAGGAACTGCTAGCCCAAGCCAAGAAGATAAGCAAGTAGACAGTGATGACTGATTTGCCACAGCACGAGACTCTGCACTGGACCTCTGAAGGGAAAACATGGCTACTGTGCTTCACTTCTGCCTTCCAAGCTTCATGCAGATTACCCTGTGATCACTCCTGATTCAGAACCACAAGGATGAGAAATCTGAGAAAAATTCCAGCTTCATTTAATTGACACAGTGCAAAGCCACCACACTTCTAGGCATGGCTGATTTTTTAGCAAGGAAGTTATATAGGAGGATATTAAATGAAACCTTGTATTTCCACACATTTATTTTTCTCTTCTTATCAAATATATTCATAGTTTTTATGTCTCAATCTACTGGGAAAACAGATGGATACAGTGATTTTTTTCAGAAGAAAAAGAGACAGATGCAAATTTTTTACTATTCATGATATTTATTTATTTTAATCAAGGAAGCCAAAAATGATAAAATCCATTGACTAAGGTTTTAAAGCATTGAAAATATTATCTGAAACATTTTGTAACTGAAACTAGGGGTGTCTACAGTTCTAATGAGTTCTGCATGAATGGAGAAGATGATAATGAATATCATTAGAGAAGATGGGATGGAGCAGTTGTTTTTGTTCTGCTCTGTGGTTGCAATCTTCAAATATAAGCAGGAAATTTAGGAGTCACAGTGTTCCAGTAAAAACATTTTAGATATGACATTTTGGTACAAAGAAATGAATATGTTCATAACAAATCTAATGTGTCTGTTTATAAACAGGTGCTTTGTTTTGTGATATAGATTAGGAGGCTAAGCCTAAGAGTGGGACTACAAATCTCAAATATTCATATAGAAATAGGACAAAAAATCAGCTAAGAATTAATAGACATTCACAACTTCTCAGAGATGATAACTTTAGCATTCTAGAAGAGATCTTTGCTGCTCTAGTCTCCTCCTTCCTGCCCTTTTCTTCCTGTATCAACATGTGCATACACATACACACACATTTGTATGTAGTAGTATGATTTGTAACCTGATTTTCATATGTAACAGTATCATTAAGATACCATTGCTGGGTGTCGTGGCTCACACCTGTAATCCCAGCATTTTGGGAGGCCGAGGTGGGTGAATCGCCTGCAATCAGGTGTTTGAGACCAGCCTAGCCAATATGGTGAAATGCTGTTTCTACTAAAAATAAGAAAATTAGCCAGCTGTGGTGACACACAGCTAAAATCTTAGCTACTCAGGAGGTTGAGGCAGGAGAATTGCTTGAACAGGCGAGGTGAAGGTTACAGTGAGCTGAGATTGCACAATTGCACTCCAGCCTAAGCAACAGAACTAGACTCTCTCAAGAAGAAAATAAAATACATATCATTGACCTTTATCAATGACATAATATATGCCTATATACATAATCTGAAGTGTTTATTCGACAGATTTCAGGAGTTTCTAATAATAATTCTGTCCTTAGACATTTAGACTGTTTCAAATTTTTCATTGTGTAAATATCCCTAATGCATTATTTACTTCAGTTTAATTACTGGAAAAGAAATTACTGAATTAACAACTGAATATTTTAAAACTTTTGGTACAAGATAATAAAAAACATATCAATTTACATGCCTGTCAACATTATAATAGTGTATCTGTTTATTTAATCCAACAGTAGAATTTATTACCTTACTTGCTAAATTTGTATGGGAAAACACTATTTTCTTAATTTTTTTTAACTAAGTAATGATTTCTTTGGGTAAAGCTAGTTATATGTTTTTTTTTTTTTGTGCTTCACAGTTTATGTCCTCTGACATATATCTGTTGAAACAATTATGTCTTATGATTTCCAGAAGTGTTTCCTATATCAACAATAATGCATAATTTCATATATATATTTAAAAAATAATTTATAACATCCTGATTATAACAATCTCTAGTTGGTCTCTATGAAGATTTTTGTAGGGATATTACTTGTTTTGAAACTTGTGGATCCTTCTAGAGAAACATATTTTTGCACAATAATTTAGTGATTCAGATGAAGTCAACTACTTATACTATCATACACATATCTAGATTATAGTGCTCTTATGGCCATAGTTTGGACAGTTAACCCATTGAAAGTATTAGTACAACTTACCTCCTACTTCAATCTAGAATCGATGCACAATAATGTTAATAAAAGACTCTAATACCCTGAGTTCATGTTTTCCTCATTTAAAAATATGTCTTATTTTGCAAAAACATGACTTATAGAAGAGTAGCAAAGATACACAGATATTTTCTGTATATCTATCACCCAGCTTCCTCTAATTTTAATATTTTATATAACCATCATTATCAAAACACTAAGATAGTAACATTGACACAGTACTATTAACTACAGACTATTGAATTTCCCCAGTTTTCCACTCATGTCCCTTTTCTGTTCTAGGATTCAAACCAGGATACCACCTTTTTAGTTGTCTTACCTCTTTTATGTCTTCTAATCTGTGATAATTCCTTAGCATTCTCTTTCCTTTCAATGCTTTAACACTGTTAAAAAGTAGTGGTTGGCCAGCTATGGTGGCTCCTGCCTGTAATCCCAGCACTTTGGGAGGCTGGGGAGGGCAGATCACAAGGTCAGGAGTTTAAGACCAGCTTGGCCAACATGGTGAAAACCCGTCTCTACTAAAAATACAAAAATTAGCCAGGCATGGTGGTGAGCATCTGTAATCCCAGCTAAAGGCTGAGGCAGGAGAATCACTTGAAATGGAATGCAGAGGTTGCAGTAAGCCAAGATGGCACCACTGCACTCCAGGCTGTCTAGCCTGGGCAACAAGAGCAAAACTGTATCAAAAAAAAAAAAAAAGTTGTGGTCAAGTACTTTTGGATTGTCTTTAAATAAGGATTTGGCTTATGTTTTCTCATTATTCATCATAGATTATAAATTTTTGGAAAGAATACCACAGAGGGGATGTGCCCGTCTCATTACATAATATCAAAGTATATGATGTTGATATGACTTATCATTGGTGATATTAATATTTATCACTTAGTGTTATGGGTTATGTGACACTTTTCCTCAAAATTCCTATGTTGAAGTCATAACCCCCAGTATCTTAGAATGTAATCTTATTAGAAAAGAGTCCTTTTTAGATGTAATTAGTTGTAAGATGAGGTCTTAACCTTATTGGAATATGGTGGGTCCCTAAGACACCGTATTAGTCCATTCTCAAATTAGTATAAATAAATACCTGAGACTGGATAATTTATAAAGTAAAGAGCTGTAATTGGCACATGATTTCACAGGCTGTACAGGAAGCATGGCATTATCTGGTTAGCTTCTGGGAAGGCCTCAGGAAACTTACAATTGTGGTGGAAGATGAAGGGGAAGCAGGTGTGTCTTACATGGCTGGGAGCTACACAGTTTTAAACAACCAGATATCACAAGAACTCACTATCACAAGAATGACAAAGAGGAAGTCCACCTCCATGATCCAATCACCTCACTCTAGGCCCTTCCTCTAATGCTGGGAATTATGATTCAACATGAGAAACGGGCAGTGTTTGTTATAACACTGCTAATAAAGACATACCTGAGGCTGGGGAATTTATAAAGGAAAGAGGTTTAATTGACCCACAGTTCTGCAGGAACTCATTATCACGAGAACAGCATGGAGGTAACCACCCTCATGATTCAATTATCTCCCACTGGTTGTCTCCCTCCACATGTGGGGATTATGAGAATTACAGTTCAAGATGAGATCTGGGTGAGGACACAGCCAAACTATATCAGGTGGGGATGACACAGAACCAAGCTATATCACCCACCATGATAGCTATCTTTATAAAAAGAGGTAACTTGGACATAGACACTAACATGAGGAGAATGCCATGTGAAGATGTAGGCAGATATTGGGTGATGCTTCTGTAAGCCGAAGAATGCCAAAAGTTGCCAACAAACTGGAACCAACACTGTCAATAACTTGATTTTTGACTTCTAGCTTCCAGAACAATTAGACCAAATACATTTCTGTTGTCTGAGTCACTCTGTAGAACTTGGTTATGACAATCCTAGCAAACTAATACACTTGGTTAATCTTTCTCTGCTGTGAAGTTACAATTTTCTCCCCTTCCATACTCTATTAGAAGTGACTCACTATTTGAGCTAATTCTGAAAGGGAGAAAAATTGATTCACCTCCTGGAGGGACAAGTATCAAAGTATTTGTGGAGATATGTTCAAAGAATCAGAGTAATAAATACATTTTTTGGCTAGATACTTTGGGGGCTATCTGAATGTTCTATTTCTTTTTAAGCTTTCATTCAATACTTTTAGCATTCCTTAGTGGATCTTGGCTGCAGTGATTATTATTGTGGTATTCTAGTGGCTATTATCTGTTTTTATCATGAAGTCTACATTCATTAATTAGAAGTTTTATTTGAGGAAGGGTTGTCCCTTCTCCCTCACTCATTTATTTTTTATTTATTTATATCAGTATAAAATCACATATTTTCCCTTTTGGATTATAATCCACTATTGTCATTATTTTGTTGCTTGAATTGTTCCAGCTTTTGCCATTAGTCATTTCAGGTTGTTTCTGTGTCCTTTGGACATTCCTCTGTCAAAAAATTTTTCCAACATTCTTATTTTCAGGGACCACAGAATGTTTTAAATTTATCTTATATTTTCTCTACCTCAGACCTCGAACCAACTATTTATCCACATAATCCCTGTGTTAGATAATGCAATTAGAGATGATGGTGTAGATGCTACTTGTGTTTATTGCCACGATTATTGCACTTCTTCTAAGTCTCCTCAGCAAAGAGAGGCAGGATATGTATATATATGTGTGTGTTAACCCAAATATATACACAAATGATTTACCTGTATTTCTTTATCTGTGTGTGTGCATATGTATGTATATAATATCAGATAAAATATATATTTATGTATCATACAGGTTGGGGATCTGAACCAAAGGCTAAATAGGTAACTTTTCTAACATGAATTCATCTCATTTACTGATCTTAGTTCATTTTAAGTACATGTCTTCTTGTTCCTTGTCTCGTGTTTATTGATAGTAGAAATGATATTTTATTCATTTCTATACTCCTAATAGTCCTAGTGTGGTACTTTCTAGAGGTCAGAGGCAATAAATATCTGGTAATTTGAAATAGCTAAAGAGGTAGATTAATAAGTAAGAACAGCTTTTCTCTCTTGATGTTTCAATGTTTTCCTTTATCAGCAAATTTTACCTTCAAGTATGATAAACTATCAAATTTCACCATGATTCAATAAACATATATGATCCTAAAATCTTGGTATGAAGGACACAGCAGTTAAAACAAACACTATGTAGTCACTAAATTTTAAGGTTATAAGAAACCTTGGAGATACGGTCTATTTCTCATTTCAGAGATGAACAAATGAATTTCAGAGGTGTGGAATAACTTACCCAGAGTCACACTCGGCTCCCAAGGCAATGGATTTTGGGGACCATAAATGCCTTTCTCTCAGGATTTGTTGAACGTTCTAATTGTGGCCACTACTCTTGATTTTCTGATCTTCACATAAAGACTACAGTTATATGTGTGACAGCACTAACTTGAACACTTCAAGCACTGCTGATTTTCTCACTTTGAATTCTGTTTCTAAGCCCTTGCCTTGTTAGTGTAAGTGTTCTAAATAGAGGAGCTTTTCTTGCTAGAGCACAATACTTTCCAAATAAACTGTATTTACAGTCAAGAAGGTATTAGGTATCCATCCACATGACAGTATTTTATCTATCCCAAGAAAAGGTATGTTTAATGGCTAACCCCACTCACTGTGACTACCCCAACTTTCTATTGCCATGTTTTTTGGTGCTGTTTTCTTTTTCCTCACTCTATTTCTAACACTCCCTCTTACCTTTAGATTTCTGCTTACAGAACTGCTGCTTTTGCCTACTTCCACCTGTTTTCCCTGACTGCTGCTTCTCCTTTTGAAGACATTAGTTAGATTCCAACAGATAACTGTTAATAGATGCTATAGGACAGTTATCTTTTAAAAATATAGGAGCATGCTGAGGAAATTCAAAAACATGGGATTCAAAGCCTGTTGTCACAAAAATGTATGTCTTTGGAGATTCATAGAAATCTTAGGGAGGGCCTTGGTCTTCTAGGAGGTTGTGGAAGAAACATTGCCAATTTTGTTTGTAGCTGAAAGCTAAGAAAAACTTTATACAGGGGGAATCCTGGGGAAAATGGCTGAATGGGAACAGCTCTGGTCTTCAGCTTCCAGCAACCAGAAGGTGAGTGATTTCTGCATTTCCAACTGAGGTACCTGGCTTATCTCATTGGGATGGGTTAGACAGTGGATGAAACCCATGGAGGGCAAGCCAAAGCAGGATGGGGCATCACCTGGGAAGTGCAAGGAATCAGGAAACTCTCTCTCTTAGCCAAGGGAAGCCATGAGGAATTGTGCCATGAGGGTAGTGCATTCTGGCCCAGATACTAAGCTTTTCCCATGGTCTCCACAACTGACAGACCAGGAGATTCTGTTGGTACCTATGCTATCAGGGCCCTGGGTTTGAAGCACAAAACTGAGCAGCCATTTGGGCAGACACTGAGCTAGCTGCAGGAATTTATTTTTTATACCTCAGTGGCATCTGGAATGCCAGAGAGCCAGAACGATTCATTCCCCTGGAAAGGGGGCTGAAGCTAGGGAGCCAAGTGGTCTTTCTCAGCAGATCCTACCCTCACAGAGCCCAACAAGCTAAGATCCACTGGCTTGAAATTTTCACTGCCAGAACAGCAGTCTTAAGTAGACCCAGGACATTTGAGCTTGCTGGGGAGAGGGGGATATGCCATTACTGTGGCTTAAGTAGGCAGTTTTCCCCTTACAGTGTAAGCAAAGCCACTGGGAAGTTTGGACTGGGCAGAGGCTGCCACAGTGTGGCAAAGCCACTGTGGCCAGACTGCCTCTCTAGATTCCTCCTCTTTTGGGCAAGCCATCTCTGAAAGAAAGGCAGCAACCCCAGGCAGAGGCTTATAGATCAAACCCCCATGTTAATATTAATTTATAGATAAAATTCAACATCACTTTATGCTAAAACCACTCAAAAAACTACATATTGATGGAACGTATCTCAAAATAATAACAGCTATTAATCACAGACCCACAGCCAATATACTGAATAGGCAAATGCTGGAAGCATTCCCTTTGAAAACTGGTACAACACAAGGATGACCTCTCTTACCATTTCTATTCAACATACTATTAGAAGTTCTGGCCAGGGCAATCAGGCAAAAGAAAGAAATAAAACTTTCCCTCTTCGTATTCAAATATGAAGAGGGAAAGTTAAATTATCTCTGTTTGCAGATGTCATGATTATATATTTAGAAAACCTTATTGTTTCAGCCCCAAAACTCCTTAAGCTGATAAGCAACCTCAGCAAAGTCTCAGGATACAAAATAAATGTGCAAAAATAACAGGCATTTCTATACACCAATAATAGACAAGCACAAAGCCAAATCATGAGTGAACTCCCATTCACAATTGCTACAAAGTGAATAAAATACTTAGGAATAAAGTTTACAAGGGACATGAAGGATCCCTTCGAGGAGAACTACAAACCACTGCTAATGAAAATAAGAGAGGACACAAACAAATGGAAAAACATTCCATGTTCATGGATAGGAAGGATCAGTATTCTGAAAATAATTATACTGCCCAAATTTATAGATTCAACACTATTCTCATCAAGCTACCATTGACTTTCTTCACAGAATTAGGAAAAAAAATACTTTAAATTTCATATGAAACAAAAAATGAGCTCATATAGCCAAGACAATTCTAAGCATAAAGAACAAAGCTGGAGGTATCATGCTACCTGACTTTATACTACAAGGCTACAGTAACCAAAACAGCTTTGTAGTGGTGCCAAAACGGAGATAAATACCAATGAAACAGAACAGAGGCCTTGGAAATAACACCACACATCCATAACCATCTGATCTTTGATGAACCTGACAAAAACAATGAGAAAAGTAATCCTTATTTAATAACTTGTGTTGGGAAAACTGGCTAGGCATATGCAGAAAACTGAAACTGGACCCCTTCCTTATACCATACATAAAAATTAACCCAAGATAGATTAAAGATTTAAATGTGAGGCCTAAAACCATAAAAACCTGGGAAGAAAACCTAGGCATTACCATTCAGAATATAGGCATGGGCAAAATCTTCAGGACTAAAACACCAAAAGCAATTGCAGCAAAAGCCAAAATTGACAAATGGGATCTAATTAAAGATTAGATCTAATTAGAGAGATTCAGCACAGCAAAAGAAACTATCATCAGAGTAAATATGCAACTTACAGAATGGGAAATAATATGTGCAATCTATTCATCTGACAAAGGGTAATATACAGAATCTACAAGGAGCTTAAACAAATTTATAGGAAAAAAGAACATCAAAAAGTGGGTAAGGGATATTAACCAACAGTTCTCTAAAGAAGACATTCATGTGGCCAACAAACATGAAAAAAGGTCATCATCACTTCTCATTAGAGAAATGCAAATCAAAACCACAATGAGATATAATCTCATGTCAGATAGGATGGTAATCACTAAAAAGTCAGGAAATAACAGATGCTGGAGAGAATGTGGAGAAATAGGAATGCTTTTACACTGTTTGTTGGAGTGTGAATTAGTTCAACCATTGTGGAAGACAGTTTGGCAATTCCTCAAGGATCTAGAACCAGAAATACCATTTGACCCAGCAATCCCATTACTGGGTATAGAACTAAAGGACTATAAATCATTCTACTATAAAGATACATGCTTAGTTTGGCTGGATATGAAATTCTGGGCTGAAGGTTCTGTTCTTTGAGGATGTTGAATATTGGCCCCCACTCTCTTCTGGCTTGTAGAGTTTCTGCTGAGAGATCTGCTGTAAGTCTGATAGGCTTGCCTTTGTGGGTAACCAGACCTTTCTCTCTGGCTGCCCTTAGTTTTTTCTCCTCATTTCAGCCCTAGTGAATCTAACAATTATGTGCCTTGGGGTTGCTCTTCTTGAGGAATATCTTTGTGGTGTTCTCTGTATTACCAACTAAAGGAAAAATAAAATCTTTTATGAACAAGCAAGAACTCAGAGATTATATTACCACCAGGCCTGCTTTACAAGAGCTTCTGAAAGAAGCATTATACACAGAAAGAAACAACCAGTATCATCCCTTCTAAAAATATACCAAAAAGTAAAAAGCACCAACATAAAGAAGAATTTACATCAACGAATGGATAAAACAGCCAGTTAACATCAAATGGCAGTAACCCTAAATTTAAATCGACTAAATCCCCCAACCAAAAGACACAGCCAAAACCCAACGGCATGTTACATCCAGACCTGTTTCACAGGCAAGGTTATGCAAAGACTCAAAACAAAGGGATGGAGAAAGATTTACCAACCTAATGGAGAGCAAAAATAAATAAATAAATAAATAAATAAAAAGCAGGAGTTGCAATTATTGTATCGGATAAAATAGAGTTTAAAGCAACAAAGATATAGTGGTAAAAGGATCAATGCAACAACAAGAGCTAACGATCCTAACACCCAGATACATAGAGACTTAGACACAATGAGATGGAAAATTAATAAGGATATCAAGGACTCGAACTCAGATCCGGAACAAATAAACTTAATAAATATTTATAGAGCTCTCCACTTCAAATACACAAAATAAACATTATAGTCAATACCACATCACACCTACTCATAGGTTTAAATGAAACATTGATTGGCCATTATTATTACCCATTTTTTTTTTCAGAATAAAGCAATATTTTCATTCACTCTCCCTCTTTCTCTTCCTCTTTCTCCCTCTCCTTTACTCATTTTTTTCTTCTTTCCTTTACTCAAAAAAAAGAAATCAACTTGTAAACCTCTAGATCCAGGTTGGCAATGTCTCTCTCATTGCTTGAATTCCTTCCTTCCCTTCCCTTCCCTTCCCTTCCCTCCCTCCCTCCCTCCCTCCCTCCCTCCCTCCCTCCCTCCCTCCCTTCCTCCCTCCCTCCCTCCCTACTTCCTTCATCCCTTCCTAAAAAAAAAAAAAGATACATGCACATGTATGTTTATTGCAGCACTGATCACAATAGCAAAGACTAGGAACCAACCCAAGTGTTCATCAGTGATAGTCTGGATATAGAAAATGTGACACATATACATCATGGAATACTTTGCAGCCATAAAAAGGTGAGTTCATGTCTTTTGCGGGAATATGGATGAAGCTGGAAACCATCATTCTCAGTAAACTAACAGATGAACAGAAAACCAAACACCATATGTTCTCACTCATAAATGGGAGTTGAACAATGAGAACATATGGGCACAGGGAGGGGAACATCACACACTGGGGCCTTTCAGGGGTGGAGGGAAAGGGGAGGGAGAACATTAGGAGAAATACCTAATGTAGCTATCGGGTTGATGGATGTAGCAAACCACCATGGCACATGTATACTTGTGTAACAAACTTACATGTTCTGCACCTGTATCCCAGAGCTTAAGTATAAAAAAAAAAATGTGAGTATATCATAAACCTTTTTTCTTATCCAAAAATATAAGCTAATAATTGTGATTATGGCAGAGAAGTTATTCTTGTTTATACATGCAATTTTGCTAAATGGTGTTTGCACTGCACGTTTGTCCCATTTGTGGGTTAGGAATGTATGGTAAGATCTGCACCTCTCAGAATAAAGATTGTTCTGTTGTGGAAACCTCATTAGCTCATGATTATGTTCTATTGAGAGTCTAGTTTTATAGTACTCTAGGTATAAATATTAAATGAAAATATTTATATTAAATAATATTCAAAGAATTGTTATTTAACTAGAACTTTTTCATCAACATAAGTTGTGCTTTAGAACTCATGTTTCTAATTTTAGATCCTCCTTCATCTAGGAATATGCAATAGTGTAGATGAGAAATTTCTGAGATGGGTTATCCTAAACATCAATTCATCTTTTTTTCTGAAACTTATTGGCATGGTCTCTTATTGAATCTGCTAGAAACTCTAAGCATTTGAATAGCATATGAAAATATATAATGTTTGAATATTCAAAGTTAAAAGATAGCTCACTTAAAGGAAATACTGTATGAATAATTGAAATAAACGCAGGACCTGGCCACAACATTGCAAATTATTGCCTAAAAGTCTCTATGGACAGGCAGTTCTTTAAAAATAGAAAGCCGTTTTAATCAAAGCCAGATGTTTCTTTTTTTAAATTCTGGGCACACTTCTTCAGTACAAGATGATCTTCAAAAAGAAAAAGGCAGATATAGCTGCCAGCCTGCAGTGCGTGAACCCCAGGGAGGCAGCACAGTTTGATATGGGCAGACATGCTTATTGCTTATGTTTTATTTGGACAACTGGTATAAAAGAACCAGAGTGTGGAAAAAGCTTGGCCTTTAGATTGTGAGTTGTTTGAGTTGTGGATATCTAGTTGGTGTTCTGTAGCACAGAGTAAAGATAAATTACACAAGGCATTTGTGGGTATTACAAATAAAAAGGTTCAGTTCCTTACAGAACTCTGAGTGATTCACCTTTAGGTCTTATAATGTCTGATAAAAACATAGTAGGAAATAAAGCTAACCAACCTTAGAATGGTGATGTTGATCAGTGTGACAGTGCTTTAAGAATTGTTGAGGAATTCTAGGTAAACCACTGCTTATAAATGTTACAGATCACAGTAAGCCAATTTAATTTTCTTTGTTGTTCAGATTCCTGGTGAGGATATTTAATGATGTGGATAGATTTCTGACTGAGCCAATACTATCCCAATAATTCCCTTGACTTATAATATTTGTAAGCACCTTATAAAGAGAAAATAATAGGCTTACTCTAGGATTTTCTGTTATGGAAAGCAATTTTTCAGTCTTTAAAATTGAGAACTTTATAAGATGATACAAATAATACTTTGTAGTAATCTCTGTGAGGAATCAACACAGTTAAGGGATTTCTTCATCAACTCTGTTATGCAAAAAGTTGTGGGGTTTTTTTTTAGTTTTTTTTTTTTAAACTCAACATAGACTCTTTTTCAGTTTAATGATAATGCCACTTGAGTAAATAAGGAATTCAATTTAAAATGCCTTAAAAATCTGTTATTTATGTTTTATATTTTAAAGTTTGTTTTATGACTTTTCTTGTTGGATTTACAATTCACCAAATGGAAGAGAGAATGAGTGAACTTCCAATTGTAGAATACAGAAACTACTCTAGGTAATTTAAACAAAAGGTATTTGATATAAGAAATATTATAAGAAATTGTTTACAAAATCACTGGTAGGGCTGGAGAGCAGCCTTTAGATTGACTCCTCAAGAAAAAATTCTAATATCAATAACTCAGCTAACTTAATGAAACCTCAGTTTCCACAACCAGGAAGCTCCTGTCATAGCCACTGAATCCAGGATTTAAATGTCCTAGTTGCAATCTAGGAATCAAAAAGCCACAAACAGGGTAAGTTTTGAGCCAGCTGGTCTCCTGAATGTAGCAGAAGACATAATCTGAGTGTTGTCTAGGCTTTAAAAGCTGTGAATGTGTTTTACATTAAAATCAATAATTCAAAAAACTGTGTCTCACCTGTATTCATAGGATTTCCAATGTTCATTTTTCCCTGACTTGTATTTCTGATAATCTTCCAAATAGCTCACAAATACTTGAGAGTAATTCCCCTCCCACAGCATCCATGCTTTTTTGCCTCGTGTCATGCAGAGCAGGCACTGTCCCTGATTTTTTGCCATTCTACAGTCTTCGATGTGCATAGTTGTTCTGATGGTGGGTGCCACTGCTCTACCGTGCCTAACAGTACAGCTGCCATATTCTCCTGCTATAAACTGAACTTTAGTCTCTTTCTTAGCTTTACCAGGAATCACAGTTCTTTGCCTAGTGCTTAGCTTGAGTCATGAGGATCTAGCTAGATGTGTACATCCAGAAATGTGTTGGATATACATAGTACTACTTCAAAAAAACTTTATTTTTTTTTTGAATTTTGTTAGCCATTTTGCAACACAGCAATCACTAATAATTAAATTGTGTAACCTGACAAACTGTCAACTTGATGTTATAGATCAGAACTAGGAAAAGATACACAGTAGTACCTCATTATATAGTACATCTGTTATAAAGATACAATAGACCTATGTAACATTAAAAACATAGATAATACTAAATTGCAAAAAAATAAAAATTGAGTTTGGAGTACTTACTGCTTTTGTGTCTGTTTTCAATAAGCTGACATGAGTGAGATGATTGTGTGTTTCTGTGCCCAAACCAATGACCTTGCCCTCCTCTCCAAACTCCATCTTCTCCATATCCACATAAAGAAGAATGAAAATAGACCCCTCTCTCTCACCATATACAAAACCCAATTCAAAGTGAATTAAGGACTTAGATGGAAGGCCTGAAACTACAAAATTACTAGAAAAATAGAAAGGGGAAAAGCTCTATGATGTTGGTCTAGGCAATAATTTTTTAGACTTGACCCAAAAAACAAAGTTAACAAAAACAAAATAGACAAATGCAATTGTATGAAATTAAAAAGTTCTGCACTGCAGAGGTAAACATCAACAGAGTGAAGAGACAGCCTACAGAATGGGAGAAAAAGTATTTTCGAACTATACACCTGTTAAGGGGTAAATATCCAAAATATATAAGGAACTCAAAACAACTCAATCGCAAGAAAAATAACCCAATTAAAAACAGACAAAGGACCTAAATAGATATTTCTCAAAAGGTGACACACAATTGGGCAACAGGTATATGGAAAAAAACGCTCAACATTATTAATTATTGGAGAAATGCAAATCAAAATCATAATGAGATATCACCTTACTCCTGTTGGAATGGCTATTAACAAAAAGACAAAAGAAAACAAGTGTTAGGATATGGAGAAATGGGAACCCTTGCATAATGTTGGAGGAAATGTAAATTACTACAGCTATTCTAAAAAACGGTATGGAGGTTCCTCAAAAAATTAACAGTGTACTACCAGCAATCCCATTACTTGGGCATATATTCAGAGGAAATGAAATCAGTATCTTAGTGATATCTGCACATTCATGTTTATTGCACAATAGCTGAGTTACGGACTCAACCCAAGAGTGTGTCAATGAATGAATGAATGACTGAATGAATAAAGAAAAAGTAGTATATATGCACAATAGAATACTTTTCAGTCATTAAAAAAATATCCTGTCATTTACAATAACGTGATTGAACCTGAAAGACGATATGTCAAGTGAAAAAAACCAGGCACAGAAGGACAGATACTGCATAATCTCACTCATGTGGAGTCTAAAATACTTGATCTCATGGAAATATTAAAATGGTGGTTACCAGAGGTTGGGGAGGGTGGGAGATGTTGGTCAAAGAATATAAAATTTCAGGTAGATAGGAGGAATAAATTCCATAAATCTTTTGTATAACATGTTGACTATTGTTAATGATAGTATATTATTGAAAAATGCCGAGTGGATTTAGAGTGTTCTCATGACAAAAATGTTAAGTATATGGAATGAGTTAGTCATTACAAATTACATATATAATTCAAAATGATATGTTGTACAGGATAAATGCAAACAATTTTATCTGTCCATTTATAAAAATTAAAGCAAAAAGTAAAATTAAAATTAAAACAAAGTCCAGCATCTCTTCCAGGCTTCCAAGCAGACAGTGTTCTCCCACCATTAAGGCTGGTCTCGGCACAGTGTGAGCACATAGTACAATTCATTTGACTTCTCCATTTTAGTATATTTCTTATCCTCTTCTTTTCCTCTTTGGACCAAAGAACACAATTTTCTGGCTCATTACTTTCTGCCAACTTACCAAAACAATTTCTCATCTGTCAGTTTCTTAGCTACTTGATTTTCAAGGAGAGGGTTTGTGGAAAGTAATTTCGAAATAGCTTTTTCCTAAATAAACCATATATAGAACTGACCCTATAGATAGGATTTTGTGGATATTATTAATTTTATGTGTATATGTGTTTGGACAATTTTATTATTTGATTACTGACTTTTTAACTTTTCTTGCACCATGATATCTAGGTGTGGCCATTTGCTCATTTTTCCCCAGAAAAAAATGGAAACTCTAATTTCAAGGCCATTACCTCTTAGATGCCCGTTCTTACACTTACAGCACACATATAAATGATCCCAGAACATTGAAGCAGGTTCTCCCTTTCTCTAGGAATCTCCCATCTCTGGATGGTGATCAACTCAGTTTCATTCCTGAGCACCAAAATTTCTGAGTTATATACACATGGCAGTAAATGACCCCTTTGGAGCAAGGTAATGCATGATAATAAAAGGATCTCCACATTCTCCTCTTTTCAGGGCAGCCTACTTTTTAATATTCAAATAAAGTGACTATAAGCTCCCTCCTGTGTGTAATAAGGAAGTCCAGGGTTGTTCCCGGTGTTTCAGAAGATTCTCAGAGGAGTAGCTACATTTTCTCAGAGGGAGTATTTTACGTCTTGCTCTGTATCACTGCTCCTGGCTTCAACTTATTAAGCACTTGATTTCTTGTTCTTTCTCTGAAGTTAGAAATTCTCCTCTTACCCCCTTTCACCCATGGGTGAACAAAGACCCCTTCTCTAAAACTCCTTCAGGCACCAACAGGGTTGTGACAAATCTGCAGTTTGGAAAGCAGTCACAGCACAGAAAAGGACAATTTAACCCTAGGTTTTATACACCTCTAAAGCCATTCTTTCAGCATTCCCCTGTTGAGAATATTGACCACCTCTCTCCTTTGGCTTCTATCTGTTCTTTTATTTCATCTTCTCTTTCTTGGCTTAGATTGAGGGCCCTAGTCTCTAATCTCTTCCACTGGCCTTCCCTTGTAAGGGAAACTAACATCTGAGAAACTTAACAAATCATCAAGCCATTCATTAAAGACACCCTTTTATAATATTCTTCTGAGTATTTTGGCACTGTTTTGTTTTAACCTCCCTTTTTAAAAACTAAGCATAGGCATATATGTGCTGCTGTGTGAGTCAGTGTGCCTATTTGTTTCTTATATTACCAGAGATACTTGGTTTTTCTAATCAAAATAGCAATCCTATCTCTGTCACTCCCAACCCCAAAGGTGTCAATGACTGTAGTTTAAAAAACAAACAACACAACAGTTTTTCTTTGTGATTAAGTGATTCCAGGGCTGGTTCTGATTTGTTTTATAGCTAGCAAAAATCTTCTGCCTGCAAATGAGAGAGATTTTAAGCATTTAGACGTAACCTTGCTTTCTTTCTTGTTCAGTCTGTGTTTGAAAAAATCAGAATGTATCTTTGTTAGTGGAGGCTTTTGCTATCTTGGTGAACAATGCCATACAGAAGCAGACACTGAGAAAGTCTGAAATAGCTCAGGACTGTTAACTGCCAAACTATTTAAGAATACTTGGGTAGTTTGACAGCAAATTTTTCAATCACTATTAAATTACCTCTGCGCCTTGGAGGGTCACAATATGCTGTAAATGTCAAATGTTTTTGTTACTCTACTGGATTTCTGTAAGGGACATATTCACCTCAACCATGACTAGGAAGACTGAATATAAGGAAATATAATTTTAAGAAGTTAGGTGGGGCTAAGGATCACCTTTGGAGAAAGATACATAATTACATTATAATAGGTCTTCAGGAAATACAGTCTCTTCTTAATTTTCTTTCACTCTGCCACAGATTTCTTCCTGAGTAGTGTCTTAAGAAACTCCTCTATGCAGGAGTAGAAACATAAGTATCATTTCAACCATATTATTCGTGTTCTTTGGCACACATATTTATTTGTATGAAGTCATGGTCCTTTAAACTTCCTAACCAGTTCCTAATTCAAGGTTAATGAATTTATTTTGTGGGATTTTAAAAAAATTTAATGAACAATTAAGTGATTTCTTGCACATTGTAGGTGAAAGATTAGTGTATTATAAAAATGTAAAAATTCAAGAAAAATTTTCACATAAAAACAATGTGATGAAAATCTGTCCACAAAAGACAATTTGATGATATTGCTGATTGGCTATATACTTAAAATAACAAATAAGATAATGCTTGTGTAGTACTTAAATATGAAGATAAAATATAAATAATGATATATTGGTCTTGAATATTGAATAATGAAATTTGCTTAGAGGAAAACAAGATGGTTATTAGAATCTGAAGGCATCTGGGTACTTTTAAGTACATGGGAGAGCTGATGAAGTAGACAACGAATTTTGATCAAATGCTCCCTCATCTTGGAATAAGTATGTATACCAAGCATGACTCTTGGTTTTCTTGGTTGTAATTTTTTTTTCCTTTAATGAGGTAGCTAGCATTCCCCATGGTAAAATTAGCTAAATGTTCTGACACAGCTAAGAAAGAACTGGAATAAATAAAGAGGCAGGGAAAGATATACGAATAGTGCATATAAATGAGAAAGTTGATGTACACAACTGAATTAATTTAATTTTAACAAGTAAGAGACAAAAATATCTGTGTACTGACTTTGAGAGCCTCAGAGAGGGAGGTGATTGTGTCCTGGTGGTTCGGATATTGGTCAGTAGGCAAGACCATCAATCCAGTGCCCTTTGGTAGCTTCCTGGCAGAGAAAAGAATGTGTACGAAGTCAGAACAAGCTAACTTTCACTCTACCATATTCTTAGTTTCCCAGTACACTTCCTTACAAAACAATCAGGCTATCAGTTTTGCTTCCAGAGAATTTTTAAATCTGTTTCTTCCTTTAACCAGCCTTCCTAACATCCGTACCATATTTCAGATTTTTATTAAGCTCTACTATTTTAATATCTTCCCAATTAGTTGTCAGGACTCCAGTTTCTTTCTACTCTAATACATTCTTTATATGACTGAATTGATAGTTCTCTTGACAGTAATCAGCATAGTTGATTACTTTATATTTTAGATGTAGTTAATTCCATGTATGTTCCCCAGGCCATATAAAGCCTAATTATGGGAGATGGTCTAGTTGAGATGTTTAGCAAATAGTGTCTAATTTACCCAGCATACATGAGTTGACAGAAATATAGACTATTTTTGTGTGCTGCTGCCTAGATAATATTGGTTTCTGGTAATCATTCTAGTGGACTTGGCTTTCTTAGTAATTATAGTTGAAGCTAAATGTAATTAATATATATTGAACTTCAGAAATGATTTAAATTATATTTTGAAATGTGGGCATTATAAATTACTAATTAAAGAAAAATTACATGAGAGTAATTTTCTTATACTTTCTTATATATTTCTCTAAATATATAAGAATATATAATATTCTTATATATTTAGAGAGCTACTGATTTAGTGTTCCTTACTAAAAATGGATTCTCTTGACACACTATTAATAAAAATGTATATGGGCCAGACTGATAAGGATTTCTTTTATATGAATCAACACTAGATAACAACGAAGTTAGATACTTCTTCCTTAAATTATTTTCTCTTATCCAGAGGAAAACAGTGACATCTTTAGTTGGGTATTTGAAATCCTTTATATTCTGACCATTATTGACATTCTATTCTTTCTGCTACTTCCTTGGTATACTCTGTGCTAGAGCCACAGCCATGATAGGCTATTTAGCAGACAAAATCCAATTCTTCAAGAGCCACCTGAACTTTATTCCTTGTGTGGTATTTTTTCCATTGTTCCTCTGTTTACCATTTATTACTCTGTGCTCCTGAAGCACATTTCTCCTTTCTAGCACTTATTACCATTAGCTGATTGAATTTCTCCCAACAGCCACACACTGTGCTACATGTGAGTAGGAGTAATACTATGTTCTGTGCAATGCAGTCCCCCAAGCAGAGCACTTGGCCCATTGGAAGCAATAAAACACATTTAGCTGATTGGTACAGGAGGCACATTATATGTCAGAGGCTTTTCTCTCCTTTCTGCATATCAGAAGTGCCAGCTGAGATTTGTGAACCTATGGGTACCTGGACTCCATACCAGACCCACTAAATCAGTATTGTTCAGGGATGTCTCAAGGTTTGCACATTTGGAGCAGAAGCTCCACAGCTGATTCTAGTGTGGTCGTAATTGAATTATGAGCTCAAAGTAGATTACAACTTCTAGAGAAAGTTTCTAAGGAAGGGGCCATACACCAGACTTTGAAGTTCTAGGAAAAGATACGTCAGGTCAAAAGATAAATAAATATATAAGCAAAAGCACAGAGATGGAAATAAAGGAAACAAGGAGAGAAGTTTTTTTGAATAGAAGGTTTATATGATGAGTAATGCTTGGTAATTAAGGCTGAGCACTATAGGACCAGAGCATGGGAAACTTTGAAAATCTGCACAGACTCTGTGCAGTCCATAGAAGCTGATAACCTTAGAAATGGGTGTATCACTGAATCTTGTTGTCTTGCAGCATATGTCCAGGGAAAGGGTAGCTTGATTATGAAAAAGAGGGAGGCCTTATCAATAAGAATACTTTATGTAGGCTGTCTTCCGAAATTTGCCAATTTTTTAAAAGAATCATAGAATTTTGGAGATAAAATACATATTTATCTTTCATTCCTAGGTAGAATTCCACAGAAAGCTTGTTTCTCATCAAAAAAAAAAAAAAATACCTCAGTGGTTAAATAAATTTGAGATAGTGGATCAAGTGGCCCATTTCCTTTCTAAAATCTAATGAGTGCACAAGTCATTTTTTAAAAAACTGTATGACTTCCCAAAGCCTACAATACAGTAATTTATGTTAGAAATCTTCAAGAAGGAAGTATAGTAAGCAAGTTTTCCCAAACCATTTGTTGAGAAGAGCTTATTAACATGTCACTGGATACTTAATCTTTTACAGACAAGTTTGGGAAGCATATTATGGCATAGAAGTTTAAGGAACTAACCTTTGGTATTAAGCAGCTTGAGCGAAACACCTGACCATGCTGTGAACTGATTTAAGTCAGCATCATCATTCCCAATTACGAGATTTTTTAGGTAAGATCTATAGGTTTTGCCTTAATCCAGGTGTCCTCTCTCCAACTTACAAGAGGCAGGAAATTGTGAGAGCAAGCTTCAGACTAGATTCTTCCACAATTTCTTAGCACACAATCAGACAACAGTGATAAACTCTATTACTCTGCTCTTTTGTGGGAGTTTGATATAAAGACCTCTGTTCTTTAGACACCTGAACCGGACCTTGAATGAATAGGCTTATTCAAGGCAGATGTTTCAGTCTTCCAGGAAGGCAGGATACAGCAAAGTGAGTCAGAATTAGATAACAGAATCCTCTCTTAACAGATAAACATAGATCCAATTGTGTCGTAAGCCCAGAACACCTGTGCTGATTTGCGTTTTCTGTGGAAGCAGGTATTGAGATAGGATTAGGAGTGCAAAAGATTTATTGAGGAATGACACATGTGAAAGGAAACAGTGATTTTGTAGAGTGAGAGTCTTTAGAGTGAGGAGCAAGACCTGACATAGCAGGAGACTGTCAGCCAACCGTGCATCTTGCAATCTAGGTGGGTCACAGTACCACTCTGAAGTGGTGTCTTCTGGGATCATAGGTTTTTAAATCCTCTTCATGCAAGGGCAAAAGTACTTATAAATATTTCTAGCCAGTCCACTTATCTGTATTAACATTAATTTTGCCAGGAAAAATTTCTTCTACCATCAGTTAGCTAATTAGCAAACTACTGCTGATCAGAGATGGAAATAGTCCAAGCTGTAGAAGTGAGCTCTAAGTGTGGAATCCTGATTAGAGTCCATCAAATGCTAGCAACAACTTGTGAGTATGAATTCTTAATTAAGGCTTCTGTCAAACAGTTGACCTTTGAAGAACACAAGTCTGAACTGCATGGGTCCACTTCCATGCAGAATTTTTTCAGTAAATATATTGGAATGTTTTTGGAGGTTTACAACAATATGAAAAAACTTACAGACAAATCATGTAGCATAGAGATATCTTAAAAATAAGTATGTCATGAATGCATAAAATATGTAGATACTACCCTATTTTGTATCACAAAATATATGCAAATTTATAAAAATGTTTATGAAAACTTATGCACATACATAGACCATATATGGTAACATTTGCAGTCAAGAAAAAGAAGCAATAGTAAATTATAACTTTATACAATTAAGTTTAGTACATACTGTACTAATATAATAATTTTGTAACCACTTCCTATCCTTAATTGCAATGAGTCTAAGTGTTGCCAGAACCTCTTTAAACACCATGTGACTCTCATCATCTCCATGTGAGTGGTCCGACTCTCCAGTATGTTGCACATGGCAGGAAAAAAATACTTTACAGTTTTTGCTTATCTTTTAATGTTTAGCACAATTGTGTAAGCCTTTAATGCCATGGGACTCATAAGAAGGGTCAGTGGTGATGCTGCTAGTACTCCCAAGAAGCAGAGAAAAGTCATGGCATTACCAGAAAAAGTTGAATTGCTTTATATGTACCATAGGGTCTGCAGCTGTAGTTGCTCTCTGTTTTAGACAATTCATCTTGTAAACAGACCACACAAACTTATGGTACTGCAAATAAATTTTCTTTTCCTTATGATTTCCTTAGTAACATTTTCTTTTCTCTAGCTTTCTTTATTATAATAATAGGTTATATAATACGTATATAAAATATGTTTTAATTGATTGTTTATATTGTTGGTAAGGCTCCCAGTCAACAATGGGCTATTAGTAATTCTGTTATTGGGTAGTCAAAAGCTGTATGTGGATTTTCACATGCTCAAGGGTTGGTGTCCCTGACTCCTGTGTTGTTCAAAGATAAAGTGTATTAAATATTTCAAAGGTGTAAATTAAAAGGCTGTTAATATTCACAATACAGTCTATGGCAAGGTGGTTTTAATGTCAATTAGAAAATGTAATATTACTCTACTTACTGTGTGCTTGGGTTACATACTTAACCTCTTTAAGCATCAACTTCATTGTTTGAAAAATAAGAATAACAATAGTTTTTACCTTGTTAGCTTGTAGGATGAGTGCTTAACAAATGAGCTCGATGGATTACCACCCTTATAAAAGTCACTTGCTACTATATTTTGAAGGTGTGGAACATGTACCTGAGGATAAAATAGATCATCAAAGTTATCTGGCTTGTTGGTGAAAGAGCAGACAAGAGTCCAAGCTATGGATTCTTAGTCTAGAAATTCTGCAAGTACGTTGTCACCATTTTTATTAATAAAGGACTTTATTTTAATCATATAACACAACTGCATTGATGGTCTGAACAAAGTTTATGAATAATTTCTTCTTTTGAAATGCATGTATTAGTGGGGTGATTAGGTTTACTAATCATGCCTACCATAAAGGCAACCAACTGATTTCCTTCTGGATAAAATCTATATTATTATTGTAAGAAAGAAAATTTTGATTGGGCAATAGAAAAAAATATTGTTTTGGACTATTAGGTTCTAACTCAAAGATTTTGAAAGCCCAGTGGCTACAAATGCCTGGAGGATAAGAGGCAAGATAAATGGAGGTGGAAAATGAATCAAAATGGGAATGGAGAGACAGCAAAGCATGGTTTACAAATTTGGCTCAGAATATCATGCTGCTCTGTATGTTACTGATAACTACCTGTGTTAGTCAAGGTTCTCTAGAGAAACAGAATCGATATAGGATATATAGCTATATAAAACAAGTTATATTATGAAAATTGGCTTACATAATTATGGAGCTGGGAGTTCTGATATCCAACGTCAGGAGATACTCCTACAAACCGGAAAATAATGAAAGCCTGTGATATACATCAACCTGAGTCCAAAGGCGTGAGAACTGGGGAAACCTGTGGAATAATTCTCAGCCCAATGCTGAAGGCCTGAGAAAGGATTTGGTGGGAGTTGGGGTACAGGGGTTTGGGGGGCTGCTGCTGTAAGTCTCAGAGTCTTCAAAGGCCTGAGCCCTGGGAGTTCTGATATCCAACGTCAGGAGATTACGGATGTCCCAGCTCAAGAAGAGAGAGACAGTTCATCTCCCTCTGTCCTTATGGTCCAATTAGTTGGGCCCTCTGTAGATTGGACAATGCCGGCCCGTGTTGGTGAGGGTAGATTTTCTTTACTCTGTCTACTGATTCCAATACTATATTTTCTGGACACACCAGAAATAAAGTTTTATCAAGTATCCAAGAATCCCTTAACTTGGTCAAGTTGACCTGAAATTAACTTATTTTTCAGCTAACTTCTCTAATACTACACTTTTTACAGTTTCTCTGAAATATGTACTATTATAAGAACATCCATTTAGTCTGGCTCTTTTGAAGATGAATTAGTCTTTTGAATCTAGAGTGATACATTTTTCAGACTTATAAACTCAGTGATTCATTTATTAATAAATATTAAAATGCATTGAATTAATGTACATTTTTAGAATGGCGATGGGTTATTGATTTCTGCAAATATTATGTATATCATCTTACCTAGGATCAATATATTTCATTACCATACTGGTATATCTTGTGTGTGGAATGGCACTTTGAAAGTAATTTTATTCTAGAGCTGACAAGGTCTATTCACGGCTGTCTAATTTTAGGAAAACTTTATCTGCATTTATATAGCCTTTTCGTACTTAATCGAAGCTATGCTGATGTTGTGACTTGTCTGTCTTAATGAACTTACTTGTTCTCTATTCTTACAATCAACTTTTTGAATGTTGTGCTAATTGTTTAAATATATCAACTGTAGAGACCTCAATATTCCTTTATCTAACCCTCCATAGGGGATTATCCTCATCATTGCTATTATTTGATTACTTGTTCCACATCTTCTTTAAATAGTTTCTGATTGTGTCATAATATCTCTTTAATTTTAGATTTCCATTATTATAATTATATTTTGACAACCTATGTTACATCCATTCTAAAATATTTCATTTGGCTGATTGTGTAAGTTTTATTTCAATTATACCTGATTGATCTTTAATCATAAGAATAATATTTAATATCAGTAATGCTACTTTTTCAAGTAGAGAATTATTATTTTGACATTTGATCATTTGAGTGCAAATTTTTCTGTTGGAAAACATTGCTCCTTTGCTTAGAAGTGAAAAAAATATAATAAGGAGTTGGGTGGGCATGGTGGTTCATGTCTGTAATTCCAGCACTTTGGGAAGCTAGAGTGGGCAGATTACTTGGGGCCAGGAGTTTGAGACCAGCCTGGCCAATGTGGGTGAGACCCCATGTCTACTAAAATACAAAAGTTAGCTTGACATGGTGGCATGTGCCTGTAGTCCCAGCTACTTGGGGAGCTTAGCTAGGATCCCAGAAGGCAGAGGCTGCAGTGAGCTGAGATAGTGACATTGCTCTTTAGTCTTGAAGACAAAGCAGCAGGACTCTACCTCAAAAGAGAAAAAGAAAAAAGAGTTGATGGTACTGCTGTGAATATATATTATATAAATGCTGTGTAATATATATGCACTGCTGTGTATTTGTACTATATAGAACATATATTTACAGATATGCACATAGTGTGTGTGTATATATACATATATGGCATGCATGTTTATATTTATGCAGCTTTCACTTAAAATTTTTAATTAATTCCCAAATATCCTGCTGCTATAGTAAATAGCTATTAAATGGACACAAATATTTTGATCAATTTTAATGGAAAAATTATGCATTTCACCCAAATCCAAGATAGCAGTAAAATTTTCAGTTTTTAATGAGAAAATTGTACCAGTTTGGAAGTAAATAGTTCATGCAGAAAATTTAATGTAATGAAAATTTATAGTATTCCCTTTTTTCTGTTTTCTCTAGTTTCTTCAGCAACTTTTTACTTTTGGGGGGGTTATAGTTCTCGTGTACTCAAATGACACTTGCAAATAAAGATAAGTATAGAAAAATCAAAGCCAAATAAGGACCAAAGAGGTGACCACATGGAAAACATAAAAATAATGTATGATGAATGTATAATAACAATGGGAAGTCATAGAAGGTTTGCCAGACATTCTCAAAACATTTGTTTTTATCCAAATATGAGGCACAATTCAAAAATATTTTATTTGATATTCTTCGACCAGGCACCTATGGTGAGAATAATGGCTTTTTTTTTTACTTGTAACTATAATTTGAAATATTACTACTTAAAGGGTGTTTATTTAATGTATTTTTTAGTGAAAGTATTACTGTCTTCTGAAACAGAAATTTTTATAAAAACAGTCTGTAAACATGTAAGGTAATTCTGTATATTTAGTATAGTTTGTGCTCCAAAATGAAATATTTTTATTCCTTTAAACCTGTCATTCATTTAAAACAAACACTGTGTGCTTTATAAAATTTAGATATGTGCAGAGGGTAAATTATGAACTTATACAAATTAAAGTCATGTAATTTTAACCAAAATTCTGGGCGCACAGCTGAGTGAAACCACTTAATTCTCTATTTTTTTTTTTCTTTTTTTTTTTATTGCATTTTAGGTTTTGGGGTACATGTGCAGAGCATGCAATACAGTTGCATAGGTACACACAGGGCAGTGTGTTTTGTTTGCTTTCTCCCCTTCACCCACATTTCATATTTCTCCCCTGGCAATCCCTCCCCACCTCCCCCTCCCACCGGCCCTCCCCTTTTCCGCCTATAGACCCCAGTGTTTAATAATGGTGGGATCTTCCTACTTGATGCTGATTACTTTTATTTGTAGGATTGAGAGTAAATTTCAATCTACAGTACCTCATTGCCATTTAGCATCCATAAAGTAACTATTCAAGGAAATAAACCAGAACAGAAGACTTTATAAATTACTTGCTACCTCAGTTTCAGCTTCAAAGTAGCTAAAAAATTTATCAGTGCTTATCTGTTACATAAAATTCTTGTTATGACTGATAACAAATATCTTCTTTATTGTTGTTGAAAGCATATAGAACTTTCCACACTTTCTTTTTTCTTCATCAAGACACACTTAGGGATTTCCCTAAGGGGAAGTTTGGGGGTTGAGGAGCTTCCTAAAAGTTAATTTTTTTATTCTTATTTATGCTAGAAATGTTGGTTTTTGTGGATGAGTCTGAAAGTTGTTTTGCTGCTCAACTATGGCCTGAATATCAGCAAAATCACTACCACCTGTGAGCTGGTAAAAAATGTAGAATCCTAGGCCTCATTCCGGACCTACTGAAACAGAACCACTTTAGTTGGAACAGAAAATACATGTTTGAAATGAATCAATTAGTGTAGTTAAATCCAAAAAGAAAGGTATTAGAGTTCAGGGATAGTTGTGTGACCAGGTGAGTCAAATCTGATGTGAAATTATGTGAAAGGAAAGCTTTATGCAGAACAAAATAAAACATAGCACCTCCTTTGTGTCATATCATAGTCTAATCACAAGTATGAACTGAGGAAGAGAAGAGTAAAGCAGTGTGTTGAAGAAATAGCAGAATTTCTTTTTTGAATTACATTATTAGCTGAAATGAGATGCCAGTGATATACATCTTACTCCTGTGGCATTTATTTTAGGGATCCACACAAAAAGAATAACACTTGCTTCAAATCCATTGAATTTCTAATGTATTACTCAAGTAAAACAGGATGTCTTTTTCCAGCTTTTCTCATCTTCAAATCACTTTTATTTTTTTTTTTGATTTCATCAAGAAAAAGCTACAAATTAAGTGCCAATGAGTAAATACCTGATTTTAATATTATTGCTTCTGATAATTTCCAAATAAGAAAGGCTTATTTTACTCTTCTAACCAGGAGGGTGTGTCCAATCTCACAGTAAGCTTGGAGGAGGGAGGAGGGAGCAAAATAAAATTCATGATAACTTAGCTGGGCCCACAGCCAGTATTCAAAACCAAGAATCTGAAATCTACAAGTTGAAGATCGTTCTATAGCATTCTGACCAATATATGTGCTGCTCTTACTTTAGTAGTTTCAGATATTAATGTAGCTGTAATATGTAGTTTTATTTACGTCCTGTTTATAATTGCATGGTGTTATATTCATACAACCCTTTACTGTAGTTGATTCATATTCAGTGACAGTTACAAAATACTTGATTTATCCTAGTGATAATTTGATTTCACAATTAAATGAGTTGCAATTGATTTTTCTTATATCTAGAATCAACTTTAGTGACAAGAATTTCTTGTTTTGGCAATATTTTAAAAAGTGTCTAAATTGACCTTTTCACTGTCAACTTTGGAAGATTTATTGTATTTTTTAACCTCATTTTTAGCAATATAAAAATTTATTGTTCCTACTCAAAAACTATGAGTCTATGTTAAAGCTTTAACTCTGTATTATTCATGTAGAAGAAAAGTGTATTAATTACTGATTTACTACTATATATCTCTTCCAATTCTTCAAATTAATACAGCAAATACTACAACAAAGGTAAACAAAAATAAAACATATTTGCAAAGCTAAAGACCAAGTGTAACATACATAGTTTGACTCTTGATTCTATGTTTTATGATGCTTATATAGTCTGAATTTTGATCATCTATCTACCTACCTATGCAGAAATTTATTTTGATGTGGCACCACTAACTAGTGGTGCCACAGCAAAATAATACAAATTTGATAGTCTTGCTGTTACAATGTAGGGGAATAAAAGAGAGGAGATTTGAGTGAGTGAAGTTAGCCCATTGTGGCAAGGTCTGGTATTTGAACTCAAATCCTTTAACTTTTTTTGCTGGTGTGGTCCTGTGACTAAATTCTTAACTATGGTATGTGAGTGGAATGATGTGTATTACTTCTGTTTTAACTAATTAGGATGCCCACACTGAATTTTCTCTTTCCTTTCTTGGTGGTTGAAAATAGCAACAACTGAAAAATCTTGGAAGTCACATGTTAAGAATAGAAGTATCTTAATTATCTGGCTAGCCTGGGCCCTGGGATGACTTTTTTTGAGCTGAGACCCACTATCTGCCCTGGACTACTATGGGAGAAAGAAAAATGCATTCCTATGTTCTTTGACCAGTGTAGTTTTCTCTAGATGACAGTAGCATAGCAGTCTAACTAATGCAAATACTCATAAATTTTTCTGGTGGTCATAGTTAGGATGGCCATATAATTGTCCAAACTGAGAAATTCTTGGGATAAAAGGGTGTTCAATTAATAATGATGGTGGGAGAGCTGGTGTAAGCTGGCAGTGTTAGAATGAGGAAGCGGATGGACTGGAGCAGAGTGGCTCTAGTTATAAAGCCATTTTTCTTTCCCTACAATGACAGTCTTATTATGTTATTCATCTAAACATGTTATAAGTCCACCTCCCAGATTGAGACCTTTCACCATTGGATTTATAATAGGTACTATTATTTCATAAGCTCAACATTTCAGATAATGGACACTTTCAGTCTCCCTAAAATCTTTAAATAGTAAAATAAATGAGTGAGAAAAATTGAGTTGTCCCAGGGCCCTTCCCTTACTGAATTCTCACATTTTTTTTGACCCTATTCCCAATGTATGGGGTTTTTGTACAGTCTTAGGACAGAGTTATTCCAGGTTCTTTTTCCCAGGAGTCTTGCCTTCTCTAATTAACCTCTGAGTTTGGATTCCTCTCTTAAAAAATGAGACTAAGACTATTTATTTATTTTCTATTGCAATTGTGAAGGTTAAAAAAGAGAAACAACATAAGGAGTTTAATATGGTGCTTGGCCAATGGAAACGAGTCATAGTTCACTGGTGATAATCAAATAAAAGGGAGTCTCAAAGTACCTAAAACTAGACACCTCCAGAACAGAATTCATCATCATTTAAAAATATGTACATTTTTGTTATATCTTTTTTTTTTCGGCTAATAATTCCGTGAGACATTCTTTTGTTGACACTTGAGTATCGGCTTCATGTTTACTTCTTCTTTTTTTTTTTTTTATTGGATTTTAGGTTTTGGGCTACACGAGCAGAGCATGCAAGACAGTTGCGTAGATACACACATGGCAGTGTGCTTTGCTTTTCTTCTCCACTTCACCCACATTTGACATTTCCCCCCAGGCTATCCCTCCCCACCTCCCCCTCCCACTGGCCCTCCCCTTTTCCCCCAAATAGACCGCAGTGTTTAGTACTCCCCTTTCTGTGTCCATGTGTTCTCATTATTCATCACCCGCCTATGAGTGAGAATATGCGGTGTTTCATTTTCTGTTCTTGTGTCAGTTTGCTGAGGATGATGTTCTCCAGATTCATCCATGTCCCTACAAACGACACGAACTCATCATTTCTGATTGCTGCATAATATTCCATGGTGTATATGTGCCACATTTTTCCAATCCAGTCTATTATCAACGGGCATTTGGGTTGATTTCAGGTCTTTGCTATTGTAAACAGTGCTGCAATGAACATTCGTGTACATGTGTCCTTATAGTAGAACGATTTATAGTCTTTTGGATATATACCCAGTAATGGGATTGCTGGGTCAAATGGAATTTCTATTTCTAAGGCCTTGAGGAATCGCCACACTGTCTTCCACAATGGTTGAACTAATTTACACTCCCACCAACAGTGTAAAAGTGTTCCTTTTTCTCCACATCCTCTCCAGCATCTGTTGTCTCCAGATTTTTTAATGATCGCCGTTCTAACTGGCGTGAGATGGTATCTCAGTGTGGTTTTGATTTGCATCTCTCTGATGACCAGTGACGATGAGCATTTTTTCATATGATTGTTGGCCTCATATATGTCTTCTTTCGTAAAGTATCTGTTCATATCCTTTGCCCACTTTTGAATGGGCTTGTTTGTTTTTTTCCTGTAAATCTGTTTGAGTTCTTTGTAAATTCTGGATATCAGCCCTTTGTCAGATGGGTAGACTGCGAAAATTTTTTCCCATTCTGTTGGTTGCCGATCCACTCTAGTGACTGTTTCTTTTTCCATGCAGAAGCTGTGGAGTTTGATTAGGTCCATTTGTCTATTTTGGCTTTTGTTGCCAATGCTTTTGGTGTTTTGTTCATGAAGTCCTTGCCTACTCCTATGTCCTGGATAGTTTTGCCTAGATTTTCTTCTAGGGTTTTTTATGGTGCCAGGTCTTATGTTTAAGTCTTTAATCCATCTGGAGTTAATTTTAGTGTAAGGTGTCAGGAAGGGGTCCAGTTTCTGCTTTCTGCACATGGCTAGCCAGTTTTCCCAACACCATTTGTTAAACATGGAATCTTTCCCCATTGCTTGTTTTTGTCAGGTTTATCAAAGATTGTATAGTTGTATGTATGTTGTGTTGCCTCCGGTGCCTCTGTTTTGTTCCATTGGTCTATATCTCTGTTTTGGTACCAGTACCAAACTCTGTTTTGATTACTGTAGCCCTGTAGTATAGTTTGAAATCCAGTAGTGTGATGCCCCCCACTGTGTTCTTTTTGCTTAGAATTGACTTGGCTATGCGGGCTCTCTTTTGGTTCCATAAGAAGTTCATGGTGGTTTTTTCCAGTTCTGTGAAGAAAGTCAATGGTAGCTTTATGGGGATAGCGTTGATTCTGTAAATTTCTTTGGGCAGTATAGTCATTTTCACGATATTAATTCTTCCTAACCATGAACATGGAATGTTTCTCCATCTGTTTGTGTCCTCTCTGATTTCGTTGAGCAGTGGTTTGTAGTTCTCCTTGAAGAGGTCGCTTACGTTCCTTGTGAGTTGTATTCCAAGATATTTTATTCTTTTTGTAGCAATTGCGAATGGCAGTTCGCTCTTGATTTGGCTTTCTTTAAGTCTGTTATTGGTGTAGACGAATGCTTGTGATTTTTGCACATTGATTTTATATCCTGAGACTTTCCTGAAGTAGCTTATCAGTTTCAGGAGTTTTTGGGCTGAGGCAATGGGGTCTTCTAGGTATACTATCATGTCGTCTGCAAATAGAGACAATTTGGCTTCCACTTTTCCTATTTGAATACCCTTTATTTCTTTTTCTTGCCTGATTGCTCTGGCTAGAACTTCCAGTACTATATTGAATAGGAGTGGTGAAAGAGGGCATCCTTGTCTAGTGCCAGATTTCAAAGGGAATGCTTCCAGTTTTTGCCCATTCAGTATGATATTGGCTGTTGGTTTGTCATAAATAGCTTTTATTGCTTTGAGATATGTTCCATCGATACTGAGTTTATTGAGGGTTTTTAGCATAAAGGGCTGTTGAATTTTGTTAAATGCCTTCTCTGCGTCAATTGAGATAATCATGTGGTTTTTGTTTTTGGTTCTGTTTATGTGGTGAATTACGTTGATAGACTTGCGTATGTTGAACCAGCCTTGCATCACCGGGATGAATCCTACTTGATCATGATGAATAAGTTTTTTGATTTGCTGTTGCAATCAGCTTGCCAATATTTTATTGAAGATTTTTGCATCTATGTTCATCATGGATATTGGCCTGAAGTTTTCTTTTCTTGTTGGGTCTCTGCCGGGTTTTGGTATCAGAATGATGTTGGTCTCATAAAATGATTTGGGAAGGATTCCCTCTTTTTGGATTGTTTGAAATAGTTTTAGTAGAAATGGTACCAGCTCTTCCTTGTGTGTCTGGTAGAATTTGGCTGTGAACCCGTCGACCTGGGCTTTTTTTGTGTGGTAGGCTCTTAATTGCTGCCTCAACTTCAGACCTTATTATTGGTCTATTCATAGTTTCAGCTTCCTCCTGGTTTAGGCTTGGGAGGACACAGGAATTCAGGAATTTATCCATTTCTTCCAGGTTTACTAGTTTATGCGTATAGAGTTGTTTGTAATATTCTCTGATGATGGTTTGAATTTCTGTGGAATCTGTGGTGATTTCCCCTTTATCATTTTTTATTGCATCTATTTGGTTGTTCTCTCTTTTATTTTTAATCAATCTGGCTAGTGGTCTGTCTATTTTGTTGATCTTTTCAAAAAACCAGCTCTTGGATTTATTGATTTTTTGAAGGGTTTTTCGTGTCTCAATCTCCTTCAGCTCAGCTCTGATCTTAGTAATTTCTTGTCTTCTGCTGGGTTTTGAGTTTTTTTGATCTTGCTCCTCTAGCTCTTTCAATTTTGACGATAGGGTGTCAATTTTGGATCTCTCCATTCTCCTCATATGGGCACTTATTGCTATATACTTTCCTCTAGAGACTGCTTTAAATATGTCCCAGAGGTTCTGACATGTTGTGTCTTTGTTCTCATTGGTTTCGAAGAACTTCTTTATTTCTGCCTTCATTTCATTGTTTACCCAGTCAACATTCAAGAGCCAGTTGTTCAGTTTCCATGAAGCTGTGCGGCTCTGGGTCTGTTTCTGAATTCTGAGTTCTAACTTGATTGCACTATGGTCTGAGAGGCTGTTTGTTATGATTTCAGTTGTTTTGCATTTGTTGAGCAGTGCTTTACTTCCAATTATGTGGGCAATTTTAGAGTAGGTGTGATGTGGTGCTGAGAAGAATGTGTATTCTGTGGATTTGGGGTGGAGAGTTCTGTAAATGTCTATCAGGTTTGCTTGCTCCAGGTCTGAGTTCAAGCCCTGGATATCCTTGTTGATTTTCTGTCTGGTTGATCTGTCTAGTATTGACAGTGGAGTGTTAAAGTCTCCCACTATTATTGTGTGGGAGTCTAAGTCCTTTTGTAAGTCCTTAAGAACTTGCCTTATGTATCTGGGTGCTCCTGCATTGGGTCCATATATGTTTACGATCGTTAGCTCTTCTTGTTGTATCGATCCTTTTACCATTATGTAATGGCCTTCTTTGTCTCTTTTGATCTTTGTTACTTTAAAGTCTATTTTATCGGAGATGAGAATCGCAACTCCTGCTTTTTTTTGCTTTCCATTTGCTTGGTAAATCTTCCTCCATCCCTTTTTTTTTAGCCTTTGTGTATCCTTGCATGTGAGATGGGTTTCCTGTATACAGCACACTAATGGGTTTTGGATTTTTATCCAATTTGCCAGGCTGTGTCTTTTGATTGGTGCATTTAGTCCATTTACATTTAGGGTTAATATTGTTATGTGTGAATTTGATACTGCCATTTTGATGCTAAGTGGCTGTTTTGCCTGTTAGTTGTTGTCGATTCTTCATTATGTTGATGCTCTTTAGCATTCAGTGTGATTTTGCAATGGCTGGTACTGGTTCATCCTTTCTATGTGTAGTGCCTCTTTTAGGAGCTCTTGTAAAGCAGGCCTGGTGGTGACAAAATCTCTGAGTACTTGCTTGTTCGCAAAGGATTTTATTTTTCCTTCACTTCTGAAGCTCAGTTTGGCTGGATATGAAATTCTGAGTTGAAAGTTCTTTTCTTTAAGAATGTTGAATATTGGCCCCCACTCTCTTCTGGCTTGTAGTGTTTCTGCCGAGAGATCTGCTGTGAGTCTGATGGGCTTCCCTTTGTGGGTGACCCGACCTTTCTCTCTGGCTGCCCTTAGTATTCTCTCTTTTATTTCAACCCTATTGAATCTGACGATTATGTGCCTTGGGGTTGCTCTTCTTGCAGAATATCTTTGAGGTGTTCTCTGAATTTCCTGCAATTGAGTGTTGGCCTGTCTTGCTAGGTGGGGGAAATTTTCCTGGATGATGTACTGAAGAGTATTTTCCAGCTTGGATTCATTCTCTTCGTCCCCTTCTGGTACACCTATCAAACGTAGGTTAGGTCTTTTCACATAGTCCCACATTTCTTGGAGACTTTGTTCATTCCTTTTTGCGCTTTTTTCTCTGATCTTGGTTTCTCGTTTTATTTCATTGAGTTGGTCTTCGACTTCAGATATTCTTTCTTCTGCTTGGTCAATTCGGCTATTGAAACTTGCGTTTGCTTCGCGAAGTTCTTGTATTGTGTTTTTCAGCTCCTTTAATTCATTCATATTCTTCTCTAAGTTATCCATTCTTGTTATCATTTCCTCGAATCTTTTTTCAAATCTTTTTTCAAGGTTCTTAGTTTCTTTGCATTGATTTAATACATGATCTTTTAGCTCACAAAAGTTTCTCATTATCCATCTTCTGAAGTCTAATTTTGTCATTTCATCACAGTCATTCTCCGTCCAGCTTTGTTCCCTTGCTGGTGAGGAGTTTTGGTCCTTTATAGGAGGTGAGGTGTTCTGGTTTCGGGTGTTTTCCTCCTTTTTGCACTGGTTTCTTCCCATCTTTGTGGATTTGTCTGCTGGTCATCTGCGTAGTTGCTGACTTTTCGATTGGGTCTCTGAGTGGACACCCTCTCCGCGGACACAACAAGAACTCCAATCCTGGGTTGTTCTCACAGCGCCATCTTCCATGTTTACTTCTGTCTTCTCTTTCATCCTCAGTTCCAGTTGGTTGCAGCAGCCTGTTACACCTATATCTTGGATCCTGCCCTCTTCTTCCTTTCCATTGCGACTGTAGTTCACCTTCAGATCCTCTCGGGACTAAACAATGACAACAGTCTTGTAACCATTCTTTTGCATCCCATATATTTTTTTCCTATATCCTCTACACAGCTACAAAATTATTTTTATATGAAAATAACATTTCTTGGCTGGGTGCAGTGGCTCGTGCCTGTAATCCTAGCACTTTGGAAGGTTGAGGTGGGTGGATCACGAGGTCAGGAAATTGAGACCATCCTGGCCAACATGGTGACACCCCGTCTTTACTAAAAAATACAAAAAATTAGCCGGGTGGTGTCATGTGCCTGTAGTCCTAGCTACTCAGGAGGCTGAGGAAAAGGAATTGTGTGAGATCAGGAGACAGAGGTTGCAGTGAGCCGAGATCATGCCACTGCACTCCAGCCTGGCAGCAGAGCAAGACTGTCTCAAAAGAAAAAAAAAAATTACTGCTTTTTGGATGGAAAAAAATCCATGCATAGGGTAGCAAATTTTGGGCTGGGGGGAGTAGAGTACAAAGAAGAAATTATAATTTTTTATTACCTAGAGACATTTTTTCTTCTACTAATGTATTTAGTTTTATAAGAATATTTTTTCATAAATATAATCATACTATATACATTTTGCCAACTTGGATTCAAGTCCTGGATTAAAAAGACTATAAATTTTATCAACTATTACAATTTCTAATGTTATTTCTAATGTGTTTGATAAAATTAATAACTCTTGACTTCCTGCTATTTTTTTAAAAGGCTATTTAGTAGGATACCTGAAAAAATGAAAAATACTTTAGAGCTTTTTCTTTTTCCCTCCCCTTCAACCTATCATTTCTAGGAACAGAGAATTTCTAAGTATAAGTCTCCATGGTATACCAGATTCCTTATTTTTACTAAATTTAGCTACTAGGCCACACTTGATATCCTTGGTTATTTCCTTTAGGGATTCATTATATAGCAGGATATGTTTGGGAAAATCAGAAGATTCTCATAACAATAGTGCTGCCACCTGACTTACCACATTATAGCTTTATCCTTTTTATGCTACTTTACCTGATTTAAGAGATGAGGGAATTTCTCAATCTTTCACTTTATAAATTCTCTGATTCTATTAATTAGAAAACATACACAATTTTCCTTGGGGCATTTCTGCCCTAATGCTTCACTCACATGTTCTTTAAAGCACTCATTTTCCCTTTCCATGGGTTCCCATAGCCCAAAGTATGTGTAAACAATTCTTGATTAACAATGACCACTTTGTGTAATGTCCCAAGACTTCAATTAGTACTTTAAGCCCCAAACTAGAGTATTAATAGTAGAGAAATAAGCAGTTATTGTAATAATTATATCATATGATGAAGTAGGTTACATGGCAGCCTCCCAAAAGATATATATACCTCCTAATTCCCAGTAATTGTGAATATTATTTTATTTGCAAAGATTTCAGATATTAAGTTAAAGATCTTCAGATGATTAGATAATCCTGGATTATCCTGGTAGACCCTAGACCCAAAGACAAGTATCCTTAAGAGAAAAAAGGGAGATTTGAGATAGAATGAAGAGAAGAAACAGACACACAAAGGAGAAAGTCATGTGAAGAGGAAGGCAGAGATTGGAGTGAAGTGGTTACAGGCCAAGAACCCGAAACAATGGTGACAGCCACCAGAAGCTCCCTGCAGACACCTTGATTTCAGATGTCTACTCTTTAGAACTATTAGAGAATAAATTTCTAAAATGGTTTTTAGAATAAACTCAGAATAAATTTTAGAATGAATTTCTAAAACTGTATTTATTTATTTATTTATTTATTTGTGCTATGAAAGTGCTTTATTAGGCCAAACTACTTACTATGAAAATGCTTTAAAATGCAGCAGGAGGAGATGTAAAGACTCAAAGAAGTGCATAGTGACAATGGCTATCAGAACACACTAAAGAATCCACACTACTTTCTCCTTTACCTAAAAAAGGAAGCTTCTAGGCTACCTCCTCCTCCTTAGCGCACTCCTCAAACTCCTCCTCCTCAGCTGTGGAATCTTGGTATTGCTGGTATTCTGACACCAGGTCATTAATATTGTTTTAAGCTACCCAGTTTGTGGCAATTTGTTACAGTAGTCACAGAAAACCAATTCACATGACAAATCCTTTTAAAAGTTATTTTTTCTCAAGATATATAAAGAGACTTTTTTTTTGAGACAAGTCCTCACTCTGTCATCCAGGTTGGGTGCAGTGGCATAATGAAGGCTCACTGCAATCCTGAACTCCTGGAGTTAAGCAATCTTCCCATCTCAGCCTCTCAGTTAGCTGTGACTACAGGCACACATACCACCATGCTTGGATAATATTTTTATTTTCTGTAGATACAGCATCTTGCTATGTTATCAGGGCTGGCCTCAAACTCCTGGGCTCAAGTGATCCTGCTACCTCGAGACTTCCAAAGTGCTGGGATTACAGATGTAAGCCACCGTGTTCAGCCAGGACCGTCTCAAAGCCAAAAATATTCTTACTAACATTTGTAATAGATAGCAAAATGTGTGTATGGTTTTTTAAATGAGTAAATTCTACTTTTGATAAAGATGGAATAACAGGAATGGGACTTACTCTTTTATTAGTTTTCTATACCTGCATAAAAATTGCCATAAATCAGTAGCTAAAAACAACATAAATTTGTTATCTCACAGTTATATAAGTCAGAAGTATGAACACAGTGTGACTACATTCTCTATTTGGTGTCTCACTGCACTGAAATGAAAGTATTTTTAGGTCTGCAATTCTTTTTGGGGGATAAGGGCCCTCTTCTCCAAGCTCACCTAGTCTTAGCAGAATTCCTATCGTTGCCGCTGTAAGACTGGGGTTTCTGTTTTCTTGCTAGCTGTGGGTTTGGAACTACTCTAAGCCCATGAAGCCCACCAGCGTTCCTTGCCATGTGACCTCCTCTGTCTCTAAAGTAAGCAGTAGCATACTGAACTTATACGATCAGCTAAAAAAAAAGCTTTGCTTTCAAAAGATTTATGAGGGTAGGTCAGTTCCATACAGACATTTTTTCTATTAAGGTCAATTAACTTGGGACTTTTATTATATTTGTAAAATCCTATCACAGCAGCATTTAGATTAGTGTTTATTTGCATAAATGGGAAAAAACATGTGTGCCCCAGAGGCTTGGAATCCTACTGAGGCCACCATGTTAGAATTTTGCCTATCACAATACTTCTCTCTGAAACAACTAAAACACTAGATAAAATATGTGAAACAATAGTTCTTATGTCACTGGCCATCAGGCAATGGTGGAACAATGGCTACTAAAAGATGCGAAATGAATGAGGTGAATCCTGTAATTACTGTGCTTTACTGCAAGGAAATAGTTTCCAGGCTACAGTACAAGGAGAAGAAACCCAGTGACAGCTCAGGAGTCCCTCCAATAGAACTGAGAGCCTGTGAGACAAAAGGCAGAGTTCTGGAGAAGAAAGAGTGACACATAGAATTTCAGAGATCTGCAAAGGGTCCCTTTCATGTCTTCAACATAGCACTCATCAGCATATATAAGTGTAGGTCTTATACTCGGTCAGAATGTCACTCAAAATGATTGAATATATTGGAGGGATTATCTCCAGGATGTATACAAACTGGGAAGCAGTTCCTGTTTCTACCAGATATATTGAGATATGCCATAGTTCCTGGGCTATTGGGTAGACTATCTGAAGTACAGACTACTGAAGTATGTTACTTTAGTTGGGGATTAATATTGCCTAGACTAAATTCAGTGTTAGTGTTTATATAACAAAGCTTAAAAGCATAAAAGGGTTAGACTATTCTGAGTAAATTAACTGCAGCCTAGAGCAAACTTGAATATTTGTGAGAGTACAAAAACATCTAGCACTCAACGAGGTAAAAATTGATGTCAGGTATCCAAGAAAAATTTTCAGACATGGAAGAAATCAGAAAAATGTGGCATGTAATTAAGACAAAGTCAGTCAATAGAAACATGACTCAGAAGTGGTACAGATAATAGAATTATAGATGAAGACATGCAATAAAATATTGTAGCTGTATTCCATATGTTCAAGAATATAGAGAAAAGGTTATTAGGGAGAGACAGGGAAAATATAAAGAAACCCAAATTGAATTACCAGAGATAAAAAGAATTCTAAGATGAAAACTACATGGAATAGGATTAATAGTAGATTAGACTGCAGAAGAAAAAAATTAATGAACTTGTAGACATGGCAATAGAAACTATCAAAAAAATGAAAACCAGGCAAAAGACTGAAAATCATGAATAGTGTATCTATAGTGAATAGTGTAAATGAAAAATTTAATTGCATTTCTGTATAGTAATCAGGATTTTTACTCTTTAGTTCAGCCAAAATTGGGGTTCTTGTCTAATGACCAGGAAAAATGAGGCAGGCAGGCAGAATGAAAGGTGAGGAAAGCAGAATTTATTAAAAAAAAGCTCTCAGCAAAAGAAAAGGGGGTCAAGATGTGTGCTCCCAGCTCACAGATTGAATACCATGCCATCACACAAATTGAAGAGGCCAGGATATCCGTCCTGCCCTGCCCCAACCCCTTGAGGCAAGAATTCCTTGTGGCTCCACCCCATTCTCCCAGTGCACAGGGGGGCCCTTAGTCTGAGCCACTCCACATTGATTAATTTCCATTACTGTGCATTTGTTAAGGGATGGAATTTTTGTCCTTGGGCATGTTTAAGCAAGCTCTCTGTGCACAATAAGCAGGGCAGAATTTGGCTGTCTTTTGTCTCTGTCAGTAACAATGAACAAACAGAACTTGAAATTTTAAAATATTATCTTGCAAGGGCATGAACACAAAATATCTTTGTACTGAAAAGCTTAAAGCATTGCTGGGATAAATTAAAGTAGATCTAAATAACAGATCCAAACACTTAAATTCAAACACCTAATATTAAAATGCCAATTCACCCCAAATTGGCATATAGTTGTTCAATGTTAACCCAGTTGAAATCCTATCAAATTTTTCAATAGAAATTGATGAAGTACTTATAAAATTCACAAATAAATTCAAAGTATCTAGGGTATCAAAACATTGAAAGAAAAATAAATTTGAAGGGTTTATTCTACTCGATTTTAAGACTTAATAAAAGCTATAGTAATCAATATAGTGTGGTATTAACTAAGAATAGACGAGTAGCTCAGTCTAACAGAACAGAAGTAGAACCATACATTAAAATTTGACTAAGGAGCAAAGCAATTTAGTAAAAAATGATTGCCTTTTCAACGAATTGTATATCTGAACAACTGGATATTTACATGCAAAAACATCAATTCATGCTTCTAACTATATAAAAAATTGGCTCAAATGATTTACACAACTAAACATAAATCCTAAAGTCTTTTATGTAAAACCTAACAGAAAATCTTTATAAATCTTGAGTTAAGCAAATATTTCTTAGCTATACCAACAAAATCCTGACCCATTAAAGAGTAACTAGGTAAACAAAGATTTATCAAAAGTTAAAACTTTAGGGAGCTGGTACCATTCCTTCTGAAACTATTTAAACAATAGAAAAAAAGGACTTCTGTTTAACTCACTTTATGAGGTCAGTGTCATCCGTGATACCAAAACCTGGCAGAGACAGAACTACAAAAGGAAATTTCAGACCAATATCCCTGATGAACATCGATGTGAAAATCCTCCATAAAATACTGGCAAGCCAAATCCAGCAGCACATCAAAAAGCTTATCCAACACATTCAAGTCAGTTTCATCCCTGGGATGCAAGGCTGGTTCAACATATTCAAGACAAAAAATGTAATTCACATAAAGAGAACCAATGACAAAAGCCACGATTATCTCGAGAAACAAAGAAAAGACCTTCAATAAAATTTATCCCTTCATGCTAAACACACTCAATAAACTAGGTATTGATGGAACATATCTCAAAATAATAAGAGCTGTTTATGACAAACCCACAGCCAATATCATACTGAATAGGCAAAAGCTGGAAGCATTTCCTTTGAAAAGCAGCACAAGACAAGGATGCCCTCTCTTACCACTCCTATTCAATGTAGTATTGGAAGTTATGATCAGAGCAGTCAGGCAAAAGAAAGAAAGAAAGTGTATTCAAATAGAGAGAAAGTCAAATTGTCTCTGCAGATGGCATAATTGTATATTCAGAAAACCCCACCATCTCAGCCCCAAAACTCCTGAAGCTGATCAGTAAACTCTCAGGATACAAAATCAGGTAATGAGGTAATCCCCATTCCAACTAACTGAAATCAGATAATCTTTTAATGGGGGATCACTGCCCATTGTTAAATGGAACCCACAAAGCACTCTGAAGAGGAAAAGTCAACATTGGGCACCCTCCTCATAAAGGCACAAGTATCAGATTACAACAGTACCAGTCAACTGTAGATTTCTGCCTCTTCCTTTTTTTCTTTGCCTATCATAATATTGAAGAGTGACAAAGGGTCAAGTAGGGCAGGAGAAGTAGAAGGTATAGTGGACAAATGATGATGAAGCTAACTTTGTGCTGTGCCAAGAATTCTAGCTGTTTATCCAAATTGATTCTCTCCTTAAGTGATGATAAATTATGTAATTTTCACTGGACAGATGGCTATCTCTCCAATATTTCTTGGTCTCCCTGTACTTCTGAGAGGCCATGTGATCAAATTTTGGCTTGATGTAAGCAGTAATATCATTTGTGACTTCTGAGATGGTGTGCTTTAATAAGAGGTACAAAACATTCTAAATCTCTTTCCTCCTGCTGGGAGAATATAGACGTGATGCCCTGAGTGCTTTCAGTCATACTGAAGTGGAAGTGGAAGTCAAATGGTGAGAATGATGGACAAGCTAGTAGAAGGAGCCTGAGTCCCTCATGACAGGGTGATACCAGCCTCACAGACCTGGAATTTACGTGAAGAAGAAAGAAACTTTTATCGCTTCTAAGGCACTGGGATTTGATCATACATATCTCAATCTAATATTGATATGTGCGCCTTCATAGGAGAGTTTTCACAATTTGAGACAGTACTGAGCTGGGGGAGGAAAACATTCTAACTTGGATAATAGTGAAACTGTATTTTCTATGTAAATGAACTTAACACCTCTAAAATGAGACTCTAGCCACTAATGGACGTAATATCTCAATGAGACTCTAGTTCACTAATATCTGAGAGTGACTGGAAGAATAGTCTTGTGGTCTGTCTCTGAGGGGTGCAGATGGGAGATTTGTTGATAGACAAAAGCAGTAAAGTAAAAACAAAGTTATATCTATTTGTTCCCTTTCTTTTAGAGCTAACTCATTCAATGAATTGGTTACACAGTTTTTTCCTAATTGACTAAGCAGCACTTTATTATGTGTATGAACTCAGTTTAATATACTCATGATACATATTACCTTGAATTGTTCAGAGGAATCTTAAACCATTAATAAAGCATTGTTTAACAGATATAAAGATATTAATATTGGAGCCATAGTAATTAAATAGAGTTGTAATAACTAATATAGAGCTATAATTATTTTCAACTTTGTCACAAAGAATCTTTATACAATATTTGTTCTTTCACTATTTCGGGTGTTATAATTGATTCTAATAAGATCTTACATTGTACTGGATATACTTATAGTTAACCTTTCCATTGGACCTATGTTTGATTTTTTTTTAAATAGCCTTATTTGAACTCATATTGGAAGACAAATGTGTTCCCCCCAATACCTCCTTCTGTGTCTGGCATCTTGCACGATTATGAAACAGATATCCCTTGAGAGACACTACGGTTTTCAATTGCCCTTGAAAGAGAACATTTCTTCTCATAAGCAATTGTAGAAAGAAACCTCTCATTACACCTCAGTTTCAGCTGTTCGGATGGATTATTACCTCTTTCTTCTGGTGCTCAGTTATTCACCTTGGTTGCCCTTGAAAGAACATGTTCCTTCTGTCCATGGCTTTACCATCCTGGTGTACTTCTCAAAGGGAATTGTATGCCTTCTATATCGACTCTATTTTGTCAGACCCTTCCAAATATACTTTCCAAATTTGACAGCCATTTTTTTGCATGTTTTAGGAGTAGCTGGACCAAAACATGAATTTAAAAAAAATTAATTTCTCTATTGTTTTCCTTCATCCTTTTTTCTTACAATTATAAATGGTGCTGCCATGAACTTTTTTAATCACAAAAGAATTGTGCATAAAATATCTTTCTATACTATTTACTTGAAGTAAATATTAAAAAATAGAATAACAGCACATAGCCACTGACATTTTTTGATTCTTACTATCTATAAGACTGTATGCCAAGTATTAATTAAAACACATTTTCTGTTTTAATCTTCTCAGTGAGGTAGTGCTGTTAATGTTTTGAGCAAATGAAAGAATCGAGGCACAGAGATATTAAATAAAATGTCCATGGTCATGCAGAAAGTGATATAGTCAGAATTTGAAGATACACTTTCTTCTTTAGTGCCTTTGATACAAACCATTGTGAGAAGTTATTATTCTAAAATGTAAATCTAACCGTATGACTCACCACTGATGTCTTACAGATTAATGATGCCAGTATACACCTGACTTAAATAACTGTTCTCAACGTGACTATAACCTATGTTTTCAATCTTTACTCAGTCTGCTTCTGTCACACATACATCATCATCTTATACCAGAAGTGTAGAAGCACTTTTCTATCCAGGTTATATTCTCTTATGACTCTGTACTTCGGTGTGTGGGGATTCATTTATGCTTACTCCCTTTGTGTATGTTGGCCACCTGCAAACATTTCACTCATTCTTCAATATGATGTGAAGACTTTCTCAATCTCCACTCCCAAAAATAATTATATTTTCTAGAGTGGGACGAGACTGCTACTATAGAATAATATTTTGAAAAAAATTGTCATAAAGGGAAAAAGAACATTAGGGTGCTATCTGGAGTAAAAGCTAGGGATAAGGAAAATATATTTTTTAAGATGAGGAAATATTTCAACATATTTAAATGTTTATGAGACAGTTCCAGTAAAGAGAAAGGCTAAAATGGGAATAATCCTTATTGAGTGGCATGTAAGAAGATGTGAGGAAATGGGATCCAGGGTAATGAAAAGAATTTGCCTTAGAGAGCTGCCCTGGGAAGAAAGATACAATTTTAAGATCAGGAAAAGAAGAGTGTCCAGGTAGGTATGTCTTTTTTGGGACTTGAGAGTTAAAAGAATACCTGATTTTCTGTGAAGCAAGTGTTGAGGCCACTGAGAGTTGGTAAAGTCTTGTGGAGTCAGAGGGAGAAAAAGAGAGTGAATAAGTAGCTTATATCTTAATTCTGATTTTGCATTTTAAAAGTATTTGTGTTTGCAAAGGAGTATATCACATGTAAAATATAGAGAGGTGGAAACAGCTAACCATTTAAAGGGGTTGCAGGGATAATGTTTCATCATCACTTAATTAGTAACATCTTCCCAACACAATGAAATGAATGTTTAGAACAAAGAAGAATAAGGATGCAGTCCAGCTGTTTTCTATGGATTTTTGTCTAGCTATGTCTGGTTATGTTGTTTGTATCATAGAATATATATATTTTATCTTTAACATACAGATCTTAATAAGATCAATCATCTGTAGCTTTCACAATAGAAGGTCTAAGTGTGGTAACAGGAAGTCCAAGATATTTATAATTTTTGCATTATCAAATGTGAGATCAGCTTTTCTCTAAAAATGAACTCTAACAAGAGATTGTCAAATGAGAGGCACTGTTTCTTTAGTCCTTGCAAGTCCCATTTTAGTTCTCTGCATATGAGCAACAAATTCTGGTTGAAATGCTTTTTATGAAATCTGTGATTCTTACTATTTTCTATCTTCCTCTTCTCTCTGTGTAAAGAAATTAACACTGAAATTTCAGTGACTCTTATAAGCAGTTCTTTGATTTTCATTTTGTTCTGCTAGAACCACTAGGATGGCAGTTCAAAGAAATGTTTTCCCCTAAAGGGTCTGTTCTCTTACTTAGGTAATTTAGAGAATTGTTTAGTTCAAATTCATTCAAACAGTGGCCAGTTCTGATATCAAGGCATTTCTTTTGTTACTGTTTGCTTGAAATAAGAGATTCAAAACTCTGAAAATGTTACACACAGAGCAACACTTTCCCAGGAAGAGATTAACATAGCAATAGATTCCTCAGAACTGTAATCTACTACTTTTTAAATGAATGTCAAGTTATGGTAGCCAATGTATTCAAATGCTCTAATCACTTCATCTATTCTGTTTTCTGCTTTCAAACACTAAAATACAATTTTTAATGTTTGTTTCATTGTCATAGTGTCACCAAGGATACCTGACACAAAGATTCTCAGTGCCGTAGGATTACAACAGAGGCTTATAGATCTTCATTACTGCCTTCAGTGCAGACAGTCCTTACAGAACTCTAGAGCACTGAATATTTTGGTGCCAAAAATCCTTTAAGGTGGCTATCATAGATGATGTTTACCTTCTCTGTGTAGTACATGTAATTAACTGTGAAGATTTTCACAAATCATTACAAATCAACCTTTAAATTGTCATTTTTTGTGGTATTATAGCTAGCAAGTGGATTTTTACTGATTCATATTAGTACTTGGAACATATAAGAATTTTATTTTTAAAACAATGTTTCTTTTTTTAAACTTTTAAGTTCAGGAGTACAAGTGCAGTTTTGTTATATAGGTAAACTTCTGTCATGGGGGTTTGTTGTAGAGATGATTCATCAACCAGGTATTAAGTCTAGTACCCATTAGTTATTTTTCCTGATTCTCTCCCTTCTTCCACCCTCCAACCTCCAAAAGGCCCCAGTGTGTATTGTTTCCCTCTATGTCTCCATGTGTTCTCATCATTTAGCTTCTATTTAGAAGTGAGAACATGTGGTATTTGATTTTCTGTTCCTGTGTTAATTTGCTAAGGATAAAGGCATCTAGCTCCATTCACGTCCCTGTAAAAGGCAGGATCTCATTCTTCATTATTACTGCATACCATTCCATGGCGTATATGTACCACATTTTCTTCATCCAGTCTATCCATTGATGGGCATATAGTTGATTCCATGTCTTTGCTATTGTTAATAGTAATACTACAATGAACATACATGTGCATGTGTCTTTATAAAAGAATGATTTATATCCCTTTGGGTATATATCCAGTAATGGGATTGTTGTGTTGAATGGTACTTCTGTCTTTAGGTCTCTGAGGAAATACTGTCTTCCACAATGTTTGAACTAATTTACACTCCCACCAACAGTGTATAAGCATTAATTTTTCTTTAAACATAATATTTCCATTTACCTTCTTTTTTTTTTTTGGCCTACTTCAACTTTCTAGCTATAATTGAATGCAAAAAGTTCAAAGTTCTACCATTGATTCATATACCATATGTTTGACCAGTAAAAAAGTAAATCAAGGACACAATTTAAGAAATGAATGAATTATTCACTAACCTGAACAGGAGATTGGAACTTTTTGGTCTTTGGCATGTGTCAGGTTATGGCATAGAGAGGTATCCAGGGTAATCAAACTCTTCAATGACACAGAATTTTACTAAAACCACATACAGATGTTCAGGAAGACCATATGATGAAAATGTGAATTTAATTTAAAGCTAGAGAGTTTGATATTACTTTTTGTTTTTACATCTTACTGGCTTTTCTTTCACATACTGTAATTTATATGGTCTTCTGTTATTATTTTTAATTGTTGTTGCTGGTGTTTCTTTTATTCATGGCTAATCATAGTATATTTAGTAATTGTAATTTATAAACTCTCTTCCAGGACATCTTGAACATTTTGAAGAAATTACACTTCACATTTTAAAGAATAAAACTTTACCAGTGTGTTCCCAGACTAAAAATTGTGTAAAATTTAACTCCATATCTAATAGTTAAAAATTTTTTAAGATTAATTCTCTGAACCATGTAACATTTCATTGTTTTTATATGACTTGTTGATGTTTATAATCTCTGAATTAATACTTCACATTTAAAAAATATACTTGCAAAGGATAACTCATTTACTTATTCAGCTAATGCAAATTGAGTACATATTAAATAATTTTGTGCAAAAAGACACCTTACCTGCAAGAAGCTTACAGTCTGATAGGGGAGATAGATACAAAATCAGATAAATTGCAATGTAGAAAAGTATTGTATATTTTAAAATAACTAAAATAATAGAATTTAGATGTTTCTAAAACAAAGGAATAATAAAGTCTTGAAGTGATGGATATCCCAGTTATCCTGATTTGATTATCACACATTTTATGCCCATATTAAAGCATCTTATCTACCCCACAAATATACAAATATTATGTATCCATAATAATTAAAAATAAATTAAAAAAAGAGAAAAGTGATAGGTCAAAAATATGAAAAACATAAAGCATGAACACAGAATGAAGCAATGAATTCTACCCTGGAAGACTGGAAATATGGTAAGGGATAGGTGATTGTTGAAGAAATGGAAAGCTTTCATTTCTTCACAACCAAAGTTTCCATTTCTTTACACAGCAATACCATTACTATGTGTATACCCAAAGTAATATAAATCATTCTATCATAAATAAACATGCATGTGTGTGTGCATTGTAGTAATATTTACAATAGTAAGATGTGGAATCAACCTAAATGCCAGTCAGTGATAGACTGGATAAATAAAATGCTGTTATTTTTTGTTTGTTTGTTTGTTTTTATGGCAGCACTTTTATTTTTCTTCACACAATGACATGTTGCTGGGGCCTAATGTTCTCACATAACAGTAGGAAACCAAAATTTTTTGTCATCTCTTTCAAGAATTGACAGTTGTGTACAAAAAAAAAAACCTTACATAAATTAAAAGGATGAATACATTTACAGGTGTAAATGAAAACCGCTTCCAACTCAAGGCAAGTAACAGCCCATGGTGCTCTGGCAGGAAAACATCAGGTAAGAAAGGAAACCGGGTCCTATGGCTTGGACTTTCCCACCCTGACAGACTGGCAGCCCTTGCCAGCCTCTAGAGCAATCCCAGAACATTAAGCCCTGACACATGAATACACTGCACAGCTAAGAGACTGCTGGCCATGCACTCACCAAGGCAGACTTGTCTGCCCCCAAGCACATTTTTACCTCAGCCACGAAGTGACCAAGCCACATGTACTACAAGTTGAAATCAGATATGTACAGGGTATTAAACAAATAAGGGGAACAATTAACTTGAATACAAGGTCAAAATCAGCAACAAGTTCTACAATCCAGTGCTGATATCAGATACAAGCTTCAAGGACAATTTCTTTTCAAAGGCTTATTCCAGTTTCATGAGGCTAGCATGAGGTGTATGCATTTGCCAGGGGCAAATTTATACTTCCGAATTAACCCATGCAGCAAATGCTACACATCTGCTCGCAGTCCATTTAGAAGCATTTGCGGTGGACGATGGAGGGGCCAGACTCATCGTACTCCTGCTTGCTAATCCACATCTGTTGGAAGGTGGACAGTGAGGCCAGGATGGAGCCGCCAATCCACACGGAGTACTTACGCTCTGGGGGTGCAATGATCTTGATCTTCATGGTGCTGGGCGCAAGAGCAGTGATCTCCTTCTGCATCCTGTCGGTGATGCCTGGGTACATGGTGGTGCCGCCAGACAGCACAATGTTGGCGTACAGGTCTTTGTGGATGTCCACATCACACTTCATATAGGAGTTGAAGGTGGTCTCATGGATGCCACAAGATTCCATGCCAAGAAAGGAAGGCTGGAACAGAGCCTCCGGACACCGGAACCGCTCGTTACCAATGGTGATGACCTGGCTGTCAGGTAGCTCATAGCTCTTCTCCAGAGAGGAGGAGGATGCAGCTGTGGCCATCTCCTGCTCGAAGTCCAGGGCGACATAGCACAGCTTCTCCTTGATGTCGCGTAGGATCTCCTGCTCGGCCATGGTGGTGAAGCTGTAGCCGTGCTCCTTGAGGATCTTCATGAGGTAGTTGGTCAGGTCCCGGCCAGCCAGGTCCAGACGCAGGATAGCGTGTGGAAGGGCATAGCCCTCGTAAATGGGCACCGTGTGGGTTACCCCATCTCCAGAGTCCATGACAATACCAGTGGTGCGCCCAGAGGTGTAGAGGGACAGCACAGCCTGGATAGCCACGTACATGGCTGGGGTGTTGAAGGTCTGAAACATGATCTGAGTCATCTTCTCTCTGTTGGCCTTGGGGTTCAGGGGGGCCTCGGTCAGCAGCACAGGGTGCTCCTCTGGGGCCACACGCAACTCATTGTAAAAAGTGTGCTGCCAGATTTTCTCCATATCATCCCAATTGGTGACGATGCCGTGCTCAATGGGGTACTTCAGGGTCAGGATGCCGTGCTTGCTCTGGGCCTCGTCGCCCATGTAGGAGTCCTTCTGGCCCATGCCGACCATCACGCCCTGGTGCCGAGGGCGCCCGACAATGGAGGGAAACATGGCTCGGGGGGCGTCATCCCCAGCAAAGCCAGCTTTGCACATACCGGAACCATTGTCGATGACGAGCGCAGCAATTTCTTCTTCCATTGCGACCAGCAGAGGAGCAGGGGAGTGGAGTGGCAAGAGAACACCGTACGTGACCTGGCAGCGGTGACTGAGCTAAAATGCTGTTTTTTAAAAAAATAGTGTATTAGTCTATTTTCACACTGCTGATAAAGACATACCTGAGACTGGGCAATTTGCCAAAAAAAAAAAAAAAAAGTTTTAATGGACTTAGAGTTCCACATGGTGGCTGGGGAGGCCTCACAAGCATGGTAGAAGGCAAGGAAGAGCAAATCAAATCTTACATGGATGGCCAGAAGCAAAGACAGAGAGCTTGTACAGTGAAACTCTACCTTATAAAACCATCATATCTCATTAGCCTTATTCATGATCATTAGAACAGCATGAGAAAGACCTGCCCCCTGTGATTTAGTTGCCTCCCACTGAGTCCTTCCCACAACACATGGGAATTCAAGATAAAATTTGGGTGGAGACACAGCCAAACCATATTATTCTGTCCCTGGCCCATTCCAAATTTCATGCCTTCACATTTCAAGACAAGCAATGCCTTCCTAGAAGTCCCCCAAAGTCTTATTACAGCATTAACTCAAAAGTCTGTAGTTCAACATGTCAACTGAGACAAGGCAAGTTTCTTCTGCTTAGGAGCTGGTAAAATCAAAAGCAAGTTAGTTACATCCTGTATACAATGGGGGTACAGGCATTGGAGAAATACAGCTGTTCCAAATTGGGGAAATTGGCTAAAAGAAGGGGACTACAGGCCCTATGCAAGTTCGAAATCCAGCAGGGCAGTCAAATATTAAAGCTCTAAAATGAGTCTTCTTAGACTCTGTATCTCACATCCAGGTCAGACTAATGCAAAAGGTGGGTTCCCATGGTCTTGAGCAGCTCTACCTTTGTGGCCTTGCAGAGTATAGCCTCCCTCCTGGTTGCTTTCATAGGCTTGCATTGAGTGTCATGTGCAAGTGCATGGTGCAAGCTGTCAGTGGATCTGCCATTCTGGAGTTTAGAAGATGCTGGCCCTCTTCTAACAGTTCTACTAGGTGGTATCCCAGTAGGGACTTTGTGTGGGGGCTCTGGCTCCACATTCCCCATCCTCACTGCCCTAGCAGTCGTTCTCCATGAGGGCTTCACCCCTGCAGTGAACTTCTGCCTGGACATCTAGGGGTTTCCATACATCCTCTGAAATCTAGGCAGAGGTTCCCAAACCCCAATTCTTGACTTCTTTTTTTTTTTAATCTTGGAAAAACAGTATGGGCTCTGAACTGTTTTAATGAAATTATGGTTTTCCTTACAATTCCGATAAAATGAAAACTTCATACTGATAAGCCCTGTTAGATTCATACATATTGGATAGATTGTTGGTAAAAACCCTATTTGTAAAAACAAGCCATTTTATGTAAAATTTGGTTTTTATTTCAGTTGAATTCACCACAGTTATTCTAACATTTGCACCAAATATAAGTAGATTGCCAATAATAAAGTAAATTTTCTATTAAATATATTAAACTTTGTTCATGTTTTGGAATTTTAAGACTTTTCCATGTATAGTGACAAAAACATAAAAATGATCACCTATGAAGCCAACAGCGAAACTCACAGTACCTTTAAAGAAATGTTCATTCATTTGGAAGGATACATATATATTCATAACTCCTACACTCTTTTCAATTGTTAAGGAACTTCAAATACCATAAAGTCATTTAAGAAACAGAATCTAACAACAAGAGTGGTTCAGAACATTCTATGTCCTGCTCACCATGCCAGTTGCCTCTTTGCTGGAGGTACTTATTCATAGATATAAATGCCATCAGAAGCTCAGAACATTAAAAAGCATATGAGTAATACTACTTGGGCATACATAATGCATCTGTGACTCAAATGTACCATGAAAACTTAATGTTTATTGCAACATATCAACATATCCTCATTGATAGAAAAAAATACCTTGGCACTCTTAAAAACCACTGATTGAAGTGGTGACACAGTAATAGTTTATATTTTTTCTTTACAAGAGCAATCCTATTAACTGAAATAGTTATATTTTTATTTTATTCCTCACATTCTTCTTCTGGGTTAATCATTTAGCTCTACCTCTGGGAAAGAATACACACTACTAGAAGAGAGGCCTACTGAAAAAAGAGTAGCCTACTTAGGTCTACCTAAAAATCAATAGGATAAAAGGTCAATAACACATGTATGGAATACCAATTGGTTACCAACTTATGTCACATGTAAATTAAACAAAGTAACTTCAATTTACAAGGATATTAGTGATTTTAGTCTCTGGAGAAATGAATGGTTTAAACTATTCCATCTATATCTGCTTAGAAATATCAAGTAGCAAATGAAACACTAAAGTAATCCGACGTGTCACTGGGGTCAGAAAGAAATATCAATTTAAAGAAGCCATCTTTCTAAATGCTGTTTTGAAAATACTTTACATTATATCAAACATATTATGTATGATGTAAAATGACAACCAAGAGCATATTTTGACTTTCAGTAATGTAATACTCTTAAATTACAAAATAAAAATGAGAATGCCTAGGTTTAGATGTTACAACATCAGTTAACATATAAAAGAAAAAATTACTCATTCTCCCAAATTGAAACATACTGTGCACTAATTTATAATCACGTGCATTTAGGATCAGATCAAAGTTTTTTTTTTTTTTTTTTTTTTTTTTGGGAAAAAGTTATCATCTCAAAGGGAAAAGCAGAATTCATACATAGGAACTGCAGGATTACTCTGGTGTTTTACTAGTCCCTCACAAGTCCCATAAATACCTAATGGAAAAACAGCAGAAAAGTAAAAAAAGGAGAGAAGGAGAGGAACAAAGGAAGAAAAAGAGGGAGAGAGAACAGGAATATTGCTTCATTCTAAAAATGGGTATTAATAATGGCTGATCAATATTTTGTGTATTTAAAATGGAGAACTCTGTAAATATTTATTGAGTTTACTTGTTCCGGATCTGAGTTGAAGTCCTGGATATCCTTATTAATTTTCTGTCTCATTGAGTCTAAATCTCGTTATGGGTCTTACGTATCTGGGTATTAAGATCTCTTATTGTTGCATTGATCCTTTTACCACTGTATCTTTGTTGCTTTGAAATCTATTTCAAACAAGTACTCAGAGATTTTATTATCACCAGGCCTGCTTTACAAGAACTTCTGAAAGAGGCATTATACATAGAAAGGAACAACCAGTATGAGCCTTTCTAAAAATATACCAAAAAGTAAAGAGCATCAACATAAAGAAGAATTTACATCAACGAATGGATAAAATAGCCAGTTAACATCAAATGGCAGTAACCCTAAATTTAAATTGACTAAATCCCCCAATCAAAAGATACAGCCAAAACCTAACGGTATATCCAAAGATACACAAAGACTCAAAACAAAGGGTTGGAGAAAAATTTACCAATCAAATGGAGAGAAAAACTAACTAAATAAACAAAAAGCAGGAGTTGCAATTCTCACATTTGATAAAATAGATTCCAATTCTTGACTTCTATGCACTTGCACGTTCAACACCACATGGAAGCTGCCAAGGCTTGAGGTTTGCACCCAATGAAGCCATGGCCTGAGCTCCACATTGACCCCGACCTCTGACATCCCAACTGTGCTCTCTGATTTCATGTTTCACTTTGTTACCAGGAAATCAAACATGTTTTTTCTTTTTGTTTTGTGATAAGATGACTAACAATTGTTCACGCATACGTTCTACCAGCCTAGAAATACCTGTAGAAGGACTATACCTTTCCATACAGTTCAGGTAGAAAAAGTCCTGGAGAAGTCTCTTGTTAGGTTGGCTGGGGTCAATGTAATTAATAGGTCTTGACGGCTCTCACTCTTGTGGTCCAGGTGAGAAAAGTAAGATGATCCTATGTAAATCTCATCACATGGAATGAAATTCCTCTGGAAAGATGAATTTGAATAATATAAAAGTGTGTGTGTGTGTGTGTTTAAACTGGTGGTGGCAGGTTGGAACCATGAAAAGGCATATACCACAATAGTCATCAGTGTTTGCTTTTTGTTATTATTATTTTATTGTTTCATTGTTGATGTATTTTATTTTCACTATTGTAAATGCACCTATGTTGGTTATCAGAGCAAAAAATGAAAAGTAATGCAATAAAGACACTTCTATCTTCCCATTGTATGTTTTTCCCATTATAAAACTAAAATAGTGCCTGCCTGTTTTATTACAAATTTTTAAAAAATACAGCACTGTGTGTAGCAAAATAAATTTTTTCCCTTGATCTGGCAGACATTAAGCCACTCTACAATTCTATGAGTAATATTAACTAATTACCCACTGCTTTTAAAATTGTCTTTGAGTTATAGAGACCTTTGCTTCAGAGTTATAGAGAACTTTTTCTTTACCTGTCCACTGATGTCTGTTAATATTAGATTGTAACCACTAAATTAATTAGACTGTAATCACTAAATTAATGTAAAGTAAAGAAAAATAAACTAAAGTGCATAAATAAGAGATAGAAATGACATTGCCTTTCTTCATACTTTGTTTTTTCATCTTGGGCAGTGATCTAAAATCTTCTTCACAGGAACATGGCTGTGTAGCAGTAGAAGGTTTTACCCCAAAACTGTAAAAGTTTAACAATTTCAGTAAATCATCATTAATCTTGCTAATGAAATTTCTGCACTTTAAGTGGTAATTGAGAATTTTTCATTTCCATAATATTTTAATAATTTACCTGTTCTTAACCTGTCCTTCACTTTTTTTAAATGTAGCAATGGAATATATTTTATACAAATATTTTTCTCATTTTAACCAGAGTATTAAAGTCATCCATACTCTCTGGGTAGATTACATATATCTAATATATTCAGTTTATTTAAATCTTAATCTTTTGCATTTTAATAATGCTGTTTATTATAGCTTTTTCATAATCCACAAATCCTAATCAGGAAACATTTGTTGGGGAGAATTTTGAATCTGATTTTTATGTGAATTCATAGCCAGTGGATGATTGATTAATTACAGTGTTATTATGTTTACTTAAATGTTTTTTCTTTTTTAGTTTATGGTGCTTTTCATTAGAAGTTTCATTTAAGTGGAAACAATCATGTCAATGGAATTTAGGAAAAAATTTAAGCAATCAAACTAATCTTATTTTTTTCATTATATAGTTATAGGAAATTCTTTAAGGAATGGTTATGGTTATCTTTTTTTCTTTTTGTTAATGCACTTAGCACATACTATAAATGTTGCTAAAATTATAATCACAATTTGTCTTTTTTGTTTTGTTATTAAATATTATGGGTATTGTTTATAATTAATGTATCAGATAGAGATTACTTTTTCCCCAACACAGTCCATAAAAAATAACCAAATATTTCAACAGCAGCATTTCTAAAACAGCTTGATGGCAGTTAACTACTCTTTTATTAAAAATAATTGGATACTTAAAAGTTGAACTGCACAGATTTTCATAACTCTGCTTAGGCCTACTTGTTATTAAATTTTTTCTGCTTCATTAGAACATAAGCATTCTGCAAATTTAGTCAAATCTGGCAGGGTTTTCATCTAAGGAAAAAGGTGGAAATGATAAAAGAAAAATAGGAGGCATATTAACTTAATAACCAGCTTCCATTAAGAAAAAAATGTTCCTTTTTTGGGCCTGTTGCAATATGGTATAAAGGGCTCTCAAATCTCTTGTACCTAGAACTTAACAGAGGGGTGTTACCACTGTTTAGAACAGCATAAACAAGGTTTAGGAATTTTTCTGATGGGTGCCTAACAAAATGAACACTGTGGGTATAGACAAAATTCTGTGACCTAGGAAGATTGATATCTCCTTTCAGCTGGACTGGAGATGGCATATAAGTGAAGATGTAAACTATATAATTGTTTTTGGTATGAAGGAATAGTTGGTTACTCATATATTCATGAAAGTAGATAGAAGACATAAAGTATATGATTATTTTGGTATGAAGAAATAGTTGGTTACTCATATATTCATGAAAATAGATAGAGGACTAAGGGGTTCATGGGGTTTCTGCATAAGCAAAGGGATTTGGAGAACAGTTTATTGGACTCCTCTGTGCATGAGAGGCAGCATAAAGCATCACACATGCACACAAAACCAAGAAACAGTAACAAAAATTTGAAGATTTGACTTCTTATTGATTAGAAAAATAATTAGGTGTAAAGTTTAGCCTCCTTATCTGCCTGCAAGATTTAAAGATCTTGCATCTGACAATCATTCATTCACATTTCAAGATATTTTCATAAGACTAGTTAATCATTTCCACTTGGTCTGCTACAGAGGTTAGTTCTTACTGTATTTGCTTCATGTGATGTTAATTAGTAGGTTGGTAAACTCTATCTTTGCTTTTAAACAAGATAGTTATGATTTTTAATCTGCTAATCTTTTTCTTCCATGTAGATTTCCTTTTGTCCCAAACAAAAATAATGTGTATTAATGCATCTGATTTTATGATTTTTAATTTCTACTATCTGCCAAGGAGTTTATCATTTTTAGGCACAATAGTTATAGCTACCAAATATTATTATCAGTACTTGTATATTAAAATATTGGCAAGTAGTCTGAAGAATTACAAAGTCACTTGAGACATTAAAGAGTTTCTCAAGAGTCGGATGTTTTTAGCTCATCAAATATCTGAATTGGTAAACCAATCTTATGGCACCACGTTTTGAACAGTACCCAAATTTTGGTTAGCCAGTTGGCTAGGTAATTTGTTACTTCAAGTTCAAAATCTCTTATCCGGGTTGTCTACTGGAAAATACTGAGTTGTGCATTGGCACAAACTCAGATTGAAAAGTGCTAATGTGGCATTTTCAAATATCTAGTTGAAAGCCATTATCAGATCTCATGTTGTCTTTTGCCATTGTCCTCACCTGGCTTTCCATCTTCCACATTTGTTCCTGTCTAATCCATTTGTGAAATAAATACAGCACTCTAAAAATAGAAAACAGATCATGTACATCACAATTTTAAAGTTTTTTAAGGGCTTCCTCTAATGTATAATACAACTCAGACTCTTTACTTCAGTTCTGCATGGTCTGACTGGCCACCGACCAACTCTCAAGTGCTCTCTTATGGTGCTAACTCACACCTATGAGGCTATATAGCCTCACCAGCCTTCTTTCAATCCCACTAGCCTGGTGGTTCTTTCCTATCTTGGGATTTAAACACTTAACGTTCTCTGTCATTGTGATTTTCATTAGTGTTCACAGGATTGGGCTCTTTGGTTTAATTGTGACCTTTTATGAGGTGCTTTGGGTTTGATTGGTGCCTGACCATCCAATCAATAATAGGTTATTTTTTCACTTCATTTATCTTCTGTCATGATACTCTGAGATTTTTCCTTCATAGCACTTGTCACAAATTATGATTAAAATTATAGTTTTTAATGTTTCATGCCTGTTTCCCTCACTTTCAGCAGCCTAAAGTCAGGAACAATGCCAGTTTGTTTTGCTCACTACAGTGTTACTAAAGCATGAACCACAAACATGGTTTGAATACATATTTTATTACATAACAATACATTTTACAAACAAGTTTCTTCAAAACTTCTTGGAATCATCATTATTTTATATATAGGTCTCCTACACTTATCTGCTCTTAGAACTACATTTTGAATAAAAAAACCTCAAGGGATTAGTGTTTCTTTGTTTGCTCATAGTTTTTCTAAATGGATCATATTCCCCAAGTGATCCTTTAGGTATATCACACATACATTGTCATGTTTATTGACTTAAATAATCAATATTGTTTTCACCTTATTGGTACCTGGAGAACAATATAGTTGCTGTGGGTAAATATAAAAGAAGACTAGCATGACATTTGTCCTTTACAAATTTGCTTTAGTGATCAGAAATATCCCTGCAAAATCAAAATCAGTGGAAAAGCACTGTTACCCAGAAATATGTAAATTTATTAATACTATGCTGAATTTAAAATACATGAAATTCATTCTCTTATATAGGATGAATCATAAAACAGATACAAATTGGAGTGTGTCATGATCAACATAAATATTTGTATTTACTCTTAGTATGTATCAATATATATACATTGTGTTATTTCCTCAGCCCCATTTTCTGCTTGGGAAAACATGATACCATGTTATTTAAAATTTCTATGTGTGAAGAATAATAGATGGTTTAGAAAAACTTTAAAAATGTTTTGTGACTTATAGGTACAGAAAATATGTATATTTTAAAATAAAAATAGTAAAATGAAAAAACATATATTCACTACTCATTTTAAGAAATAAAATATTAGCAGTTATCTCACGTTTTAGAATCAGAACACTTTATACTCCAAAAATCATGGACAAGCGCAAAGAGCTTTTGTTTCGGTAGGTTGTATCTGTTGATGTTTACCATATAAGGCATTAAATTTTAAAAATATTTACTAATTTATAAATAATAATAAACATACCTTACAGTAGATGAAAATGTATATCTTTCAAAACAATAAAAATGTTTTAGTGTGTAAGGTAACACTGCTTAATATTTTTACAATCCTCTTTTTAATATCTGATAAATATCTGGCAGATTCTTTATATTGCTTCTATCAATCTGTTGTAATATGTTATTAATACTTTGGTTGAAATACATGAAGAAATTCATACTTACATAGACATATAACTGGAAACGAGTGGCATATTTCAAATAATCATGGATATTTTCAATACTATATCAAAATTCTACTTACTAGTGGTAATTTCTTAAAGGTTTGTTTGCAGTTTGGGACTTGAAAGCATATCAGTGAACTTTTCACAACAACCTCATGTTAAAACCCACCTATTTTGTGCTTTGAATGAATCTTTTACCCATGTAAAATTTGTAAACTTCATGAAGAATTAGTCATTTGGGAAATATGGGTTCACTGAGTTATATAATGAGCCAACAAAAGTAAAATGTACTAATAATATCTTATTACTTTGGATTTAACAGACTTCTTGAAAGTGTATTAGGGACCCTAGGACCACACTTCCAGCATGTCTGTGTGCCTCATCTCAATCATTTGTTGCTTCCTCTTGCTCAGAGGTAATCATTATGATTTTGTATTGATACCTTTATAAATGTATTTGTGATTTTGTCACTATTGTTTATCACTAAAACCTTCTATAATTTTTAGTTTTTCTCATTTCTGAAACACATATACCCATAAGTATTCTTCTGTAGCTATTTTCCTTTAATATTAAAATATTGATGATTCATCATGGTGGTTTATTCATTTTACTAATGAATGGTTTTCTTTTGTAAAATATGTAACTTATGTACCTATTCTCCTAATAATTATTATCTAATGTGATTTCAGCTTGTGTACTTCTTTTTGTTGTTGTTTTTGTTTGTTTTAATGGTGAACTTTTAATGAATTTACAAGGAAAATAAAAAACTGCAAAGGGGTTTATTTGGTCATTCAAAAAACATATGAGAATTTGTGTTAAGTTTACTCAAAGAGCTTACACAGAGGGCAAGATGGACTTTTTAAAGTTAAATACATTTTTTTAAATATACTTTAAGTTCTGGGATATATGTGTAGAATGTACAGGTTTGTTACATAGGTATACACATGCCATGGTGGTTTGCTGTATCCATAAACCCATCATTTATATTAGGTATTTCTCCTAATGCTATTCCTCCACTAGCCCCCCGCACCCTGACAGGCCCCAGTGTGTGTTGTTCCCCTCCCTGTGTCCCTGTGTTCTCATTGTTCAACTCCCACTTATGACTGAGAACATGCAGTGTTTGGTTTTCTGCTCCTGTGTCAGTTTGCTGAGAATGATGGTTTCCAGCTTCATCTACGTCCCTGCAGATAACATGACCTTATCTTTTTTATGGCTGCATAGTATTTCATGGTGTATATGTGGCACATGTATGTCCATTACTATGGGTACATATTAGTGAAAGTTTCTTTGGAATACATGTCTAGTTATAAAATTACTGGGTTGTAGAATATGTGAAGGTGCAATTTCCCAGTGAAATTTCAAGCTATTTTTCAAATTGGTTATATCAATTTGAAACACTTTCTTTTAAGCCCCCACATATTCATGAGAACATGCAATATTTATCTTTCTGTGCCTGGATTATTTCACTTAGCATAATGTCCTACATTTCCATCTGTTTTGCTGTAAATAACAGGATTTCATTCTATATTTTCTTTATCCATTTATCTACATGGACACTTTGGTTGATTCCATATCTTAACTACTGGGAATATTTCCGCAGTACACATGGGAGTACAGATATCTCTTAAATACACTGATTTTCTTTCTTTGGAATAAATACCAAGTAGTGGGATTGCTAGATCATATGGTCATTCTACTTTTAATTATTTTACTTAGTTAACAATGTTTTATTGTATATTTCAAAATAACCAAAATATTGGAATGTTTCCAAAACAAAGGCATGCTAAATGCTTGAGGTGATGAATATATCAGTTACCTTGATTTGATCATTACATGTGCCCCTTTAATATGTACAACTATTGTATATCTATAATAATTAAAAATAAACTTTTTAACAAGGTATGAATATTCCTGTCCTCTATATTGTAATAAACACTCAATATTTAACTTATTGCCAGTGTAGTGGATATAAGATGTTATATTATTGTAACGTTATGTCATAGCCACCTGATTATTAACACAGATGTGAATTTTCTTTGTATCTTCATATAGACCCTTGTGCTTTATCTTTGTTGATTGAGATGCTTGTTAATCTCAATGAAGATTTCTTTATATACTTTGGATACTACAGTTTTACAGGTACATGTTTAGCAGATATGCTCTACATGTTTGTAGCTTGTCTTGATAATATTTTTGGATGAACAGATGCTTCTAATTTTATTGTAGTAGGTTACTAATAATTTACCTTTTGTACTTTTGTTCAAGAATGCCTTCTTTTTCTCCAAGATATTCTTCTATTTTTTTCCCTAAATATTTTTAGTTTTGCCTTTCACATTTAAGTTTTCAGGATGCCTGGAATTGACTTAATGTGTAATAGGAAAAAGCAGTCCAATTTAGTAGTTAATCTTTCCCACACCCTCATTATATTTCAAGTTTTTATATATGCTTGAATATGCTTCTAAACTAACGATTCTTACTAATCTTCAATAGTACCAGTTATACCTTATTTTGAATTATTTTAGTTTTAGATATTATTTAATATTTTAGATATTTAGAATAAATCTTAATATCTGGTTCTAACTAAATTTTTTCTAAAAAGATGGTCTTTCTTATATCAGTCTTGAAATGGAGGCTCCTTTATGGGCTGTCACCTGCGGTAAATTTTTTAAAGTGCTTGGTGACTGAAAGAAAAAAGTGCATTCTTAAATTTTGGTATAATATTTTAAATATATGTCCATTCAATCAAACTTTGTGTTTTGTTCTATTCAAATCTTCTTTATTTTTTAGATTTCTGCCTACTTGGTGTATCAATTATTGAGAGAAATTTTCTAGATTTTCCAACTATGATGATGGATTTGCCAATTTCTTTTTTATTGACCATTTTTTGCTTTATATGCTTGGTATACTTATATTATTAAAAGCATACAAACTTTGTATTTATCTTTTATAATTTTTTGGTTTTTAGTCTATTTTGTCAATTATCAATATTCTAATTCACCTTTGATTAGACTTTTTTTTGGTGTAGGTATACTTTCAGTGACTTTAATGCTCTTAATATCCTGTTGTAGGATTTTGCTAAAATGAACATATCCTTGCATTTTTTTATCGCTCTGTCTCTCTAAGCAATTAAAATCTTTATTTTGTGGACCATTTAGTCTTTTTGCATTCATTTAGATTATTTATATTTAAATTTATATTTAGGGCCTTATTGGCTTTCTGTTTGTCCTTTTCATAAAAGAGGGGAGCACCCATCCCCGTTTTTATGGTATAATTTGGACTGACTGAGGATTCCTTCTTTTTCTCCTCCCACTCTACCTCTCTTTAAGTTAAATGTTTTTTGTCGCTGTGGTTCATATGAAACTAGCTATGTTAATATGCGTACTTTAAAGTTAATCAATAGCTTTACTTCTCAAGTAAGAAAAGTAACATAATAATGTCAATCTATTTTAATCTCACAACTTATATTTTTTTTATAATCAACACTTATTCAAATGTATCTATATATTTGCCACTTTCTCTGCTTACTGTTAATTCTATCTTTAAACCTCCATTTGGCATCATTATCCTCTACCTGAAAGTATATTACTTTAGAATCTTATTTCTACTAGCAATGACATTCAAATTTTAATTTATTTTTTGGTCATAAATATTTTAATTTTGTCTTTGTTTTTAATAGGTAGTTTGGTGGTTTGAAATTTTAGCATGGTGGAATAATACTTTTCAGCCCAGTTACTTTATTCCACTGCCTTTTGCTTTTTATTATATAATGTGAACTCCTGGGTTTGTCTAATTGCCACTCACTTGACTTGTCTCTGGCACCTTTTAATAATGTTTCTTGTTTTTCATTTTCTTAGTTTCACTATGATCTTTATTGGTGTAGATTTGACTTTACTTACGCTGTTGGGAATTCATTAGGGTTGCTAGATCCAAAGATTGTTATCCTTCAATAATTCTGGATAATTTTACATATTATTTCTGCTATACTGCTTCTTTCCCTTTTCTCTATGATATTTTTTCTCTTAATCTCCCTTTCACAGCTTCCTGTCTTCATATACTACATATTCTATAATTTATCTTCCAAATCGCTATCTGCTTTTTATCTCTCCTTTGACAGTTTAATTTTGAATATTTTATTTCTTAATATTCAGAACCTGTATTTTGTTCTTTTACAAATCTTGTTGGACATTTTTAATATTTTTATGACAAAGATCTGTTTTCAAAAATAAACAAGAGTTATTTTATGCTCTCTGATAATTCTAGCATATAAAATCTTTGCAATTCTAAATCTATCTTTTCGTTGTTTCTTCTGGCTCTCATTTATAGTATCTTGTTTCTGTGTGTTTTATTTCTGACTCTGAACCTTCTACATATGAGCATCATTTAAATTAAATTTCATTCTGCTAAAGAAGATTTTTGTTCATGCTGGTAGTCACCGGGGATGCTACCAACCCATAACCATTTAAGTCCTCCATTTGCTGGTTGCCATTTTTTTCCTTTCCCCAGACAAAACAAGTCAAAAATTTGTATGTGGACCAGTTTGCAGTTATAAATTCTTAGAAGATTTTCAGCCACTCAATACAAAGTCAAGACTGGAAAATTTCCTCATTGTCTAAATTTTGTGAGTGGGTTTTATATTTTAGTTTTCATTCACTTTTGTTCTATATGTAGCCTTTTAGGTTTCAAGCTTTAAGTTGGAGATCTCCTCAAAGATGTTCTATTTTGGGGAAGGCCATAGGTTTAACATATGTCCCCTGAGTCTCTGGATCTTGACAGAAAACATGAAGGAGAATATTAGCTTTGACATTTAATGAGCTTTCAGGATTCCTTTAGGTATTTTGGTTTTGGACTTTGTAGTTTCCCTATTTTCATGCCAAATAAGCAATACATTTAAAATGTATTTTATCCAGCATATTTGTTGTTTTTATTTGGAGACTCAAGCTAAGCGATATACTATACTTCTGGAAAAAAAAGTGGTTTTTCAAAAATTTTATGTTACATTTCTTGAATCAAAGATTGTTTTCCAAAATGTAGTCCATTTTGAAAGAGGAGTAAAAGAACATGAACTTTGAGAGAAGTGAGGTTAATTAATATTTGAGCATTATTAATCATGCATTTGTATGAGGAATCTTAATTTTGTGTTTGGGAATTTAAAAGAAGGAAGCAATTAGAAAAAGCATTTATGATAGAGTTAAGCTCTTGCAGTGCGAAAACTGTGTTAGTGCTATATAATAACGTTTTTTAAAAAATTAAGAGCTAATCTATCATTTGAATGTGTTCCCCCAAATTTTGTGTGCTGGGACCTTAACTGCCCTTGTAACAGTATTAAGAGGTAGGGCCTTTTAGAGGTGATTAGGTCATGAGGTCTCCACTCTCATGAAGGCATTAATGCCATTATCCTCAGAGTGGGTTACTTATCATGGGAATGGATTCCTGATAAGAATGAGTTCAGCCTGATTTCCTCTCTGTCTACTCACTTCTGTCTTCTACTATGGGATGACTCCCATGAGATGCTAGCACCCTGCTCTTGGACTTCTCCACCTCCAGATGTATAAGCCAAAAATGTTGAGTTCTTTATAAACTACCCAATATGTGGTATTCTGTTATAGCAGAAGAATATGGAGTAAGACAGGCTATAGTTCTTTGCACTCATTAGAATAAAATAAATATGAATTCTGTTTCAATTTTGGTAGCTTTTTTGTTGTGTCAACTTGGCTAGGTTACAGTCTCTCCAATTATTCAATCAAATACTAATCTAGTTGTTGCTAAGAAGAGATTTTTCAGATGTAATTAAAGCCCCTAATTAGGTAACATTAAGCAAGGGTGGACCTGATTGAATCAGTTGGAAGCTCTTAAAGGCAGTGCTGAGGGGAGAGAGAGAGTGGGAAAATAGGAGATAAAATTCTGCCTGTGGATGACAGTGTCAAATTGTGCCTACACTCAGTGGGTTCAAGCCTACCATGATCTTTCCTTTCTGATCACTTATCCTGTAAATTTCAGGCTTACCTAGCTAGCTCCACAAGGTATAAACTAGCTTCACAAGGTATAACTACAAGGTCCTTGTAATAAAGAATATACTTCCCCAAGATGCCAGCCAGTATATACTAAACTGCTGGTTCTGCTTCTCTGATTAAACACTGAGATGATATGCCCATCTAGAGTTATTCTAAAACATTTTTAAACCATGTTTCCGATAATTTCATTTGACAAAAATATTCTCCAAGTTTTCTAGTGATCTGGCAAACTTCTGTTTGGCAAAACCTAGAGAGTTACAAATCTAAGTAGCTGATAATAATATTAGCAGACTATTTGTGATAAGATTAGGCTTCATGTCTGTTGGAAATAGATGCTTGGTGCTGCAAAGAAAAATCAGCACTGAGACAAAAGATCTTATAGCAATGCAATTTTTACTTCCTGGACTGCAGGAAGGGTACTTTCACTAGCCATCATGACATGACAGTACAGTGAACAAAAGAAAACACACAAATTTATCCTTTAAGCATTTGGGGTTGTCCTTACTTCTGTATCTGATCTCTGTTTGGCAGGAGCCAGACCTCACAATCTAAACTAAAACCCAGTTGGCTAACAACTTAAAGCTTTTCTAAACAGGTAAAAGCAATGGAGAGCTGAGGCATGGCTGCGAGTGCGTCTAGCACAGATATCTTGTGTAAAGTACAGGGACATAGAATATACTACATGCCTGTAAGCGTGGATGTTTAACAGCTACATAGGATAGGGCTTAACAAAGTTATTAGCTCACTTATTCTTTAACAAGAAAGGAAACTTTACAAAGGAACTTTTCTACTTCCCACAGTGTTTTCACCCAAATCTCATCTTGAGTTGTAATCCACGTAATCTTCATAATCCCCATGTGTCAAGGGAGAGACCAGGTAGAGGTAATTCAATCATGGGGGCGGTTTCCCCTATGCTGTTCTCATGATAGTGAGTGAATTTTCATGAGATCTGATGGTTTTATAAGTGCCTCTTCCCCTTTCTCTCAGCACTCCTCCTTGCTGCCTTGTGAAGAAGGTGCCTTGTGTTCCTTTTGCCTTCTGCCATGATTGTGAGTTTCCTTGGGCCTCCCCAGTCATGCTAATCTGTGAGTCAGTTAAACCTCTTTCCTTTATAAATTATCCAGTCTCGGGCAGTTCTTTATAGTAGTACGAAAACAGACTAATATAATTTAAGAAAGGACTTTGCCTACTATTGGAAGGAATAAAAAATAGAAGAAAAAATAGAAACTGGTTTATAGATTCCTAGAACAGGAGAATATTCACTTGTGTCTTTGTTTCCTGTCAATCTTTCTATCATAATAGGGATAACTAAAATTTATTGAACTCTTTCCAGAAGCACTATCATCACCAAGTGCCAGAACACTGCATTTTCCTGGTTCTCTTACCTCATGGGTGGCTCTTTCAAAGTCTCCTTTTCTGCTCTGTTCTCCCTTCTTGGATCTCTTAATGTTGAAGCAGTGAAAAATTTAATAGTTTGTCTTTTTTTTTTTTTTTTTTTTTAACTTCACTACTGTAGTGATCTCATCCAGGTTCATGATTTAAATAGTGTCTCTGTACTGATGACTCCAAATTTGAATCTCATCAAGGAGTCTTTGAGACTCATGTTTATAACTGCCTAGTCAGCATCTCCTGTTGGCTATCTGATGGACACCATGACAGATTACAATACACACTCCCCATCTCCACTGTCCACAACCCAAAACCTGCTCATTCTGAAGTTTTTATTACCTCAGTTATTGATAACCTTTTCCTTCCAGGTAGCCAAGTCAGAGAACTTCAGTCAGCCTGACTCCCCTCTCTCACTCACATCCCATCTCCATCCAGTAACCCAGACAATTTTCTTATCTCTATCTTTAGAATAATCTGGACTCTGATGCAGTTCTTATCACTCTCACTTTCATTCAGATCCAAATTTACAGTTATCTTTTTCCTGGATTATGTCAGTAGTCTCTCATTTGGCCTCCGTGCTTCTACCTTTGCCTCCTTATATTAGTCTACTGTCTACCCTGTGGCCAGAGTAATCCTTTCAAATGGTCAGATCAAGCCAGGTGGAGCGGCTTCTGCTTGCAATCCCAGGTAGTTGGGAGACCAAGGCAGGAGGATCACTTGAACCCAGGATTTATAAGCTGTAGTAAGCTATGATCACACCACTGCACTCCAGGCTGGGTGACAGCAAGACATCTTTCCTTCACCTCTCCAAAAAGTCAGATCATGTCATGTTATATTCAGAATCTTGGACTTCGCTTCTCATAGTAAGAGCCAGATCATTCCAGTGACATCCAAGCCTTTTATATGATAGGTCCTCTACTCCATTTTTTATATAGACTGAACTTAAGAAGACATTTCTTTTTCCTAATCTATATTCTTTTTTTCAAGGGAAAATTTAAAATTAAGAATAAATCTTGGTTTGGTTACTAATAAATAACATTTTAGTTACATTAATAAATTGAGATTGAATTGCCATTACATAATTTTTAGACAGGGTCTTAACATTCTGCACCTAGAATTCAGAGAATGTTTCACTGGTATAAAGGTAAGCAAAATGAAAATTGAAAAAAAGGTCCTCTTCAGTTTAATGACCTTGTTGCCATTAACAAACTTACTGAATGAGTTGGCTAGTAAGCAATAATAGAGAAAATAGAGAAAACAAGAATAGGAAAGTGTTTCCTGAAATAACTATAATAGAAAGGAGAGAGTAAAAATTAAAACTGGATGAATATGTGAGAATCAAGAAAATGCTTTTATTTTTTAAGATGTAATGAAAAGTAACCATGTTTAAATCTCATTAGCAGTGATACAAATGAGATATGAATTGAGTATACATAACAAAGAAGGGTTATTTGATGCTGTAAAACTCTTAATTTGTCAGAATAATGTAGGATTCTGAGCAATAGTGGAGTAATTGCCCTTCATTTGTGTGTGTTGGGGTAGGAAACTCTCCATAGAGGAAAACAAGAAGCTGGAGAGGATGCACATGGATGTTTGGTGGGGTTGGAGGTTTAAGCACACTTGGGAGTTAATGTCTCAATGTGCATAATGACAAGCATAGATTTTGAATTTAATTTTCTAGTTTTTTGTGTGTGTTCATCAGCACATACTGTCACTGAGTCTCTATCAGAATTTAAAAAAATTTCAGGAAATTAATTCAAATATATTGGTATTTTTCTAGGTATTGGTTGCATAATTTTAATCTCAAAGGGGAGTAGGTGGTTCAAGGTTAGAAAGCTGTCACTGAGAAGAAAGATTATGTCTTCCTTTCTCTGGCATCTCCTCCTAGAGCCTATTTTCACATTCAACATAGCACAAAAAATATAAATATTACATTATTGGGTAATGACAGTAAAATATGCCCTCATTTTCTTCTCTCTCTCCCTTTTATTTTCCTTTCTCACTTTTGTATTGAGTTCTAAAGACTGAATTCTTCTGGGGTTAAGATGATATTTTGTGTACTTTTATTTTACAATATGTATATAGGAATACAGATATAGAAGAACTAATAGTCTATAATATACATCTTATAAAAGTATATAGTGTAAATATAAATAATACCTTCATAAATATAATCAGTGTCATATTAGAGGTGTGTGTAGAATGACATCAGATTACTTTATTGAAACTGCTATTTTAAATGTTTCCAATCATTTAATCATCAACTGCAGTGGCTTATTTCAAGTAAATATTGTCCATAAGCTTTCTGACCACCAATTGCTATATTTATTTAGATCCTGGACTATGTTCTTCTGTGTCTATATATAGCCCAATATGTCTTTTGTTTCTATCCCGTGAAGAAACCGTCCTTTCCTGAAGGTTTAACTGTCATTGCTGCTTGGATGATTCCTAGCATTGTCTTTGTCGTCTTGCTCTCTTTACCATGCCTCAGATCAAAATTCAAAGCTGCCAACTGACCATATCTATAGGTAATGAAAATGCATTTCATTTTTTCTACTGGTACATTTGGGTAGAATACCTCTCAATTTATCAGTTTTTGGTATCATGAGAAGCTTGTGCCTTTCTTTTGTAAAAGTGATATATTTTAATAAGCACTTAGGAAACATTAATTTTTTCATGAAAATTTTGCCATCAGCAAACTTTGTTCCATTGCTTAATAGCCAATTTCAGAGGGCCAAATGTAATAGCGAATTTCAGGGAACAAATGTTACCGTAGGAAGTGATAGTAAATACATGTCATTATCAAGTTTTTACACTTTCAAAGAGTAAAAAGGTTAGAATTTTTGGATTTTTATTATAGAGGCCCATCACATTTGTTTTACATATAAAGAACAATAGGTATTTGAGTATAGTTTTCCATTTGTTCTTTATAACTTTTAATAAATAGCATCCTGTTCAGGATTTCCTATTTTTCATGCTCTGAGTATCATCTTATCAGAAAATTACAAACTGATAAATGGATGCTACAATTATCTCTTATACTCACTTTAGCTTTGAAGATGAGAAAGTCAGCATTTGTTGAAAATCTGAGATGACCTCTGATGATTTTATGAAAAATATGTCTGTGGCATCATCTTGCCTTTTATAGTTCCATGTACATTTGAAATAAAACAAGAAACTATTTTATGAAGAGAACACAAAGACAAGAAAACATTTTATGTTGTTTTAGGGAATGTTAAAGAGAACAACATTGTAGATGTTTTCAAGGTCTCCATTTAATCATTTAAAAAATAATGTAAAACCTAAATACAGAAAACAATTATATCTTTAAGATTATAGAGAAATATATTATGGTTTATCATGTGTTTGGTTATAATCTGTTTGCCATCCCTACCCAGGCTTTGGTATTAAATAGTATAGTTTTATATTATATACTCCCCAGAAATATAAATTAAGCAATTTCTTTTTGGAAAAATATTTATGCAACATGACGTTTGAAACTAGATCAAGGTTATTATTGATATATAGTATTTGGATGAGACATCTAATATTACTTAAAGTACCATATTATATGCTGTAGGTTAAATATACCTTGAGGCAGAAATAAAGCTTTAGAAAGACTTTATAACAGTAATAATGCCTTGAAAAAAAATATTCATAGTTTTATAGACAGCAATTTAGGTTTTTAAACCTGAAAGTAGCTAAATATATTCTCATTAATGGGAGGCTGGGACTTGGGACTAAAAGTGGTAGACAATGTCAGATGTACATATGAGAAGAAGTCTAATATGCTGGCTGAGGAATAGTTCCTGAAGAGTCAGGTCTCACTGCAGGTATTAGTTTAGTATTGAGGAGATATAGAAATGCTAAGAGATAGCTGGGCAGGTAGGCAGATTAGAAAAGCACATTACAGGAGTATTCAGTAATTAAGTGACATAGACATATGGGTATTGCTTGTCTATAGATTGTTCTTTCCAATATTGAACTTAAATTCAAGGATAGTACTTAGTTATGAAAGTGTGCACAATAGTGAGACAGAGCCCTGGTATAAAAAGACACGGAATACTGGAAAATTACATATTTAAGATAGGGCCTCCTTGGCAGTTAGCTGGGAACTGAATTATTGAAGTTAGAGTTTATTCCTATAATGTGAGGCCAAAATAAAACTGGAAATATCCATTGATTTAATAATGGATTATCTACTAAAATAATTTTTTATCTTGTAATGACACATACTAAATCTGAAGCCTGAGGCAGTGGTGAGTATAGATCAGGTATCTCTAGCTGTATACAGAGGAAAAGTATAGGGTCAGGATACCTGAAAGCTTTCTTATAGACGTTTTACTAAACCTTTAAATATTACATAACAAGAATCGGAAGAGAAAACCAAACCAGCATAAGGAAATAAACTCAATCTCATTATCTACATACTTTGAAAGAGATATAAAAGCATTACAGATTATTCTTGCCTGATTTTATTAGGCAAAATGAATTTTAATTAGCCCATGATTATGCTAAACATTTTATTTAATACATCTATTTATTTCCTTTAAAAAAGATCAGCTGTTTGTTAGATAATTTTTGGTGTATTAGATGAAATTCTTATTTGCAGTATAGTTGCAGGAACAAAAATAATGCAGGGAATAATAATGAAATCAATGACTTAGTAATTCCTGTGTCATTTATCTGCACATAGGCCACTAGTTCTTCAATTGGTTTTAGTAATTAAATGATTATGTTTATAAGGTAGTCTGTATACACAGTCATACACATACATGATGGAGACATAGCTTCTTATTAACAACAGTTTTTTTCTTAAGAGTTGGAGCTCAATTTTTTCCACTTGGGGAGGATTTAAGAATTCTGAGAAATCAGTTCATTAGTTTGATGCTATATAATTACTTCCTTTTAAAATGATAAATAAATATAAAATAAGCCTAGGAAATAAGCAAAAATAATGATCTCAAATGTGACAAAAGCAATAGATCCTGAAGCTCAAAAGACTTCAAAAGTATAATTTCAAGAGACAATGACGAAGACAAGCAGATAATGAAAATCATAAGGTTTCTCCTCCTTACATTCAGCCCCCTAAAATTGCATAGAGAGCCTCATTTCAAGAGCATAAAAGGCAAACAGTGTTTGGAAAGAAGAAAACAGTCACTGCATCAGAAGCCTTTCTGTTTCTTAATAATAAGCATACAATGTTTACATACAATACCAATATGTTATATTTGCATTCTGGTACAAAGGCAATATAATAATGTTGACGATATTACAGAAAACCTTTTCGAAGGTATTACAGAAAATTGCTTAGAAAAGGTTTTCTGTAACATCATCTCCTGAGCAAGCTTCTGGAGCATAAATGAAGAGAAGCAACTGTATTAGTGCTATCACCCTGAAAGGTGAATGGGCTGCCATTTCTAATATTGTTGCCACTAAGTTATGTAGGTGAGTGCCAAGATCCATGGGCAATGTCATTCAGTGATAGGACTATATACTGCCATAAAAATACCCATAATTATGGCACAAGGAAATCTCTACAAGATTAGGTTTCTTTCAAGACTATAATTCTTATTAAATTGGCCTGAAAAATTATAGTCCACTAAGTTCTAGATAAAGTAGTAATTATAGTCAGTAGAGTGTATAGAAAAGTGATGGCATTTTTGCTGAATATATACACAAAAAAGAACTTGTTTAATTATGTAACAGTAGAAGAAGTCATATTTGGAATTTTAATGAGAACCTTAATAGGAAACTTTGGCCTTTGGCCAAATCAGGTAAAGTCAAATCTGAAGAATAACTTTTAGAGATGAATGAAGGAGAATTTAGTCACAAGGTAGAAGAAATTGAAAACAAAAATGAGGCTCTTGTACTTTCAAATGAGGTAGGCTATATTATTTATTTATTATCCCTTCTTCCTTTATTTTGGATTAATGGCATCTATGTCTTCTCCATCAACTCAATAAGTTCAAAGAAAGCTAGGAATTACTTCTGGAGCCAGATTCATTGATTATTTCCCTAGATGGTATAGCAGTGTAAATTCTGAAGTTACATTGTAGGATAAGGAATACTGTTTGTTGCTATATCAATGTCTTAATCTATCAATTTTTTTTGCGTAATTTATTGTGGGTTTGAGTGACCCTCCAAGCAAGCTGTTCTTCATACTCAGTAATTTATGCTACTTCACTTTTTTGGCTCCACCATCTTATACAAAGCCAAGTGGTTACTACCACTTAAAAGTGACACATGCCTTACCTGCTTATGTTTCTTGATGAGTTCCATGTTCATACCTAATATATTAGAAGACAGGAAGGACAACCTTTTTTGTGAACTTGAAGGTAGAGAGGAAAACTGAGTATTAGGGAATCATTTATAGGATAGTGTTAACAATCTCCTTATTAAGGAGATGGCTGTTGCTCACACTGCTCATTTAAATGATCTTCCTTGAAAAAGAACACAATTCTAAGATTCTTCATTCATTCCCACAAATTTCTATTTAAGAGACATGGAAACTCTGACTTCCCACAGAATATATATAACACAAACTACTTATTTTCAAAATCTGAAATTAGAAAAAGATCAAAGTAAAAATACAGAAAGTCACCAAAAAGATTGCTTGCTATTTTGGAAATAGACAGGAAATAGAGGATTATTATAATTTAAAGAATCAGTTAATACATACAACATTGTTCTTTAGATACTATATTAATATTATATACAAGATTGTGATAAAGTAATAAAGAAGCCAAAAATTCTCAGCAGCTTCACAGAAGAAAATTTGATTTCTAAGTTATATAGCTGGGAAAAACCTAAATGTATATAGTTTAGGAGAAACAAAAGTAATAAGAGATTTGTAAAAACATGAGATTACAGGCTTAGTTCTTCCCTTTCTGACGTATTTACTAATAATAAACAGTTTTTGTTTTACTTGGCAAAAATAATTTGCAAATTTGATTTCTCAATATGAAAGTTTAGGCATACTTGATAAATTTTAGAATTATTTATTTGTCTAGTCAACAAATTTTAAGACATTGAAAACTAACATTTTCTATTGATGTTTTATTTCTGTTTTAATAAGCAGTCTTTAAATATTAATCATTGCAGCACAAATATTGGTATTGTGGGTATTGGTATAGATACAAGTATTGACTTTTGTTGCAGTAAACATAGAGATTTATCAACTCAAAGATAAGGTCAATATTTTCCTTGAGAGACAACATATCTAGATGTTCAACAAAATATAAAGCCAATATTGCATTAATACCTATATTTTGAATACCTATCCGAAAAATCTCAACATTTCTTTGTTGTTGAATTTCATGATCCTTGACAAGTGTGCAATTCTAAATAGGGCTTGAAGCTAAGAACAGAACAAACATCAGTGAACACTTCAAAAGTATATTGGCCTGTATTTTGTAACAGTCACTTTTGCAAAGTGGCATTTTCTTTGAAATGTGTGAATTTTAAAAAGTGTGTGATTAATGTATAATTTACTTTATAATTAACAAATAACAAATTTGTTTGGTTTAATTAACTAAACAAGTAACTGATTTATTTAGTTAATACCATCACACTCAAGTACATTTTAACACCTACAATGCATATATAACAGACCTAGAACTCAGACTGTACAGCACTCCTTGATTCTGATTGCCATTTTCTTTTCACTTAGTAGGTATTTCTTTGCAAATTGTTCATCAGCATTTTAACTATTGTCCTCATAATCTTACTGTGTTGTTTTTTGTCTTAGGCACAAAGGTTTTATTAGTACAAGAGATACCTGTTATATATAGACTAAATAGTATTGATTTCAGAAACAAACTTTCTAGAAAGGACTTGTAATTATCAAAACAAAACTAAGTAACTTCCACCAAATGTGCCTCCCTGTCAATTTTCTATCACTGGTTTATCTACCTTCCACATCACCTGAGCCATTCATTGTAAAGTTCATTGACTTTTCTCTCTCCTAATCCTCTATTTTTATTTCACGAGGAATGTCTGAGCCCATGTAATTAACTTTATCCTCCTCCTCTGTCATTAATATAGTCAATGACTTATTTTTTTATAGCTTATGTTATTTTATTGTAAATTATTGGTAAACAATTTAGAAACTGTCTTTTCCTTTTTCCTTTAAAAATCCTCTTGTAACTGCTGCTAATGGAGTATATATTCATGGCAAAATTGCATCCATGTTTCTGGGTTGCAATCCTCAAGCTTGAAGGATTGTAAATAAACTTCTTACATGTATTAACTGTGCCTCAGCTTCTTCGTTTTAGGTTGGCATGTCTGATATAAGTCAGCTGGATTCAAAGTGACTTGACCGGACCACCTGGTGTTTCCCTCTGAAAGGAGACTTTGTACCAGCACAAACTCTGTCTTCAGAAAGCCCACTGGGTGTTTCAAGTGAGTTTTCCTGAATTCACTCTTTAGTGAAAGGTCTAGACTTTACTTGGGCTTTTATTTCCTTTTATTTTTTCCAATTTTTACTTGGGTTTAGTGGGTAAATGTGCAGATTTGTTGTATGGGTAAACTGTGACACTGATATTTAGTGTAGGAATGATCTCGTCACCTAGGTAGTGAGAATTGTTTTTCTACCCTTGCCCCCATCCTATCCTCCCCTCATCTAGTAATCCCCATGTCTACTGTTCCTATCTTTATGTCCATGCATACTCAGTGTTCAGCTTCCACTTACAATCATGCAATATTTGTTTTTTTTGTTCTGTGTTGGTTTGCTTAGGATAATGACCTCCAGTTACATCCACATTGCTGTAAAGAACATGATTTCATTATTTTTATGATACTATAGTATTCCATGGTATATATATATATATATATATATATACTACATTTTTATCTTCTCCACTATTTTTAATAGTACTATGATGAATATTTGGGTGTAAGTGTCTTTTTGACAGAACAATTTATTTTCCATTGACTATGTACACAGGAGTGTAATTGCTGGGTCAAATGGTAGTTCTCTTTTTAGTTCTTTGAGAAATCTCCAAACTGCTTTCCACAGTGACTAAACTTATTTGCATTCCCACCAGCAGTGTATCAGCATTCCCTATTCTCTGCAACCCTGCCAACATCTGTTACTTTTTGTCTTTTTACTGATAACCATTCTGACTGGTGTGAGATGATGTTTCATTGTGGTTTGATTTGCATCTTTCTGATGATTAGTGATGGCCTATTTTTCTTTCATTTGTTGGCCAGTTGTATGATCTACTTTTGAGAGGTGTGAGTTCATGTTCTTTTCCCACATATTAATGGGGTTAATTGTTTTACCTTGTTGATTTTTTTAAGTTTCTTACAGATTCTGGATATTAGAACTTTGTTGGATGCATAGTTTGCAAATATGTTCTCTCATTTTGTAGATTGCCTATTTATTCTGTTGATAATTATTTTGCTGTACAGAAGCTTTTTAAATTTATGCATCATGTTCCATTATTGGAATGCCAAACTTGGGGGAATTCTTTATATCCTACTGCTCAAGGCCATTGCCAAAGTCTGATTTTTCACAAAAAAATTTGCAACCTTTGGCATAAATTGGTTAATTTAGTCCCACTCATCAATTTCTGGCTTTGCTGCAATTGCTTTTGGGGACTTAGTCATAAATTCTTTGCCAAAGCTGACGTTTAGAATGGTGTTTCCTATTTTTTTTTGCAGAATTTTCATAGTTTTGTGCCTTATATGTAACTCTTTAATCCATCTTGAATTCATTTTTGTATGTCATGAAAGGTAGTGTTCAGTTATATCCTTCTGTATATGGTGAGCCAGTTATCCCAGAAACATTTATTGACTGGGGAGTCCTTTCCTTAATGCTTATTTTTGTTGACTTTGTTGAAGTTCAGATTACAGGTGTGTGGCTTTATTTCTGGAATCTGTATACTGTTTCATTAGTCTATGTGTGTTTTTGTAGCACTACTATGCTGTTTTGGTTACTATAACCTGACAGTATATTTTGAAGTCAGGTAGTGTTATACCTCCAGCTTTATTCTTTCTGCTTAGGATTTCTTGTGCTATTTGGGCTCTTTTTGGTTCCATATGAATTTCGGAATATTTTTTCTAATATTATAAAAAATGATATTGGTAATTGGTAGAAATAGTATTATATCTGTAGATTGCTTTGGACAGTACAGACATTTTAATGATACTGATTCTTCCAATCTGTGAGCATGAAATGTTTTTCCATTTGTTTGTATCATCTGTGGTTTCTTTCGGTAGTCTTTGAAGCTCTTCTTGTAGAGTTCTTTTGCTTCCTTGTTTGCATATATTTCAAGGACATTTATTTATTTATTTTGATGGCTATTGTAAATGGGACAGCACTCTTGATTTGGCTCTCAGCTTTAATGTTATTGGTATATAGAAATGCTACTGGTTTTTATACATTGATTTTGTATCCAGAAGCTTTACTCAGGTCATTTATCAGGTGCAGGAGCTTTTGGTGGAAACTTTAGGGTTTTATAATTATTTTTTTTTCTTTCCAACTTTTATTTTAGGTTTGGGGGGTCATAGGTAGGTTTGTTACCTGGATAAATTGCATGTTGCAGGGATTTGGAGCATAGACTGTTTTGTCAGCCATGTAGTGAGCATAGTACCCAATAAATAGCTTTTCAACCCTCACCCTCTCTCAGCTTTCCACCCTCAAGTAGGCCCCAGTCTCTATTGTTTCCTTCTTTGTGTCCATGTGTACTCAGTGTTTATCTCCCTCTTGCAAGTAAGAATATAAGATATTTAGTTTTCTGTTCCTGCATTAAAGGGCTTAGGATAATAGCCTCCAACTCCAGCCATTTTACTGCAAAGGACATGGTTTATTTTATTATGGCTGTGTAGTATTCCATGGTATATATGTACCACATTTTCTTTATTCAGTCCACTATTAATGGACATCCAGGTTTATTTCATGTCTTTGCTGTTGTGTAGGAGGAAGGACTCTTCCCTATCTCATTCTATGAGGCCAGTATCATCTGATCCCAAAGCTGGCAGAAACACAACAATAACAGCAACAACAAAAACTTCAGGCCAGTATCCCCCATGGGTAGAGATGAAAAAAGTCCTTAACAAAGTAGGAGCAAACCAAATCCAGCAGCATATCAAAAGCAAATCTACCTTGATCAAGTAGGCTTTATTACTTGGATCCAAGGTTGGTTCAGTACAAGCAAATCAATAATTATGTTTTTACCACATAAACAGAACTAAAAACAGAAGCCACATGATCATCTCAATAGATGCAGAAAAGGCCTTCAATAAAATTCAACATAGTCTCAAATTTTTCGGGTTTTCTAGTTATAGAATCATATTGTCTGTGAAGATAGAGAGCTTTACTTCTCCTTTTCCTATTTGGATGCCTTTTATTCCTCTTGCCTGATTGCTCTGGCTAGAAAGTCCAATACTGTGTTGAATAGGAGTGATGAGAGTGAGCTTCCTTATCTTGTTCCAGTTATTAAGGGGAATGCTTCCATATTTTGCCCATTAAATATGCTCTTGGCTGCAGTTTGTCATAGATAGCTCTTATAATTTTGAGGTATGTTTCTTTGATGTCTAGTTTGTTTAGAAGTTTTATCATTAAACAATGTTGGATTTTATCAAAAGCTTTTTCTGCACCTATTGAGATGATTATCTAGTTTTTGTTTTTAATTCTGTTTATGTGGTGAGTCACATTTATTGATTAGTATATGTTAAATGAGCCCTGCATCTCAGGAATAAAATCTATTTGATTGTGGTAAGTTTACTTTTTTATGTGCTGCTAGATTTGATTTGCTAATACTTTGTTGAGGATTTTTGTACCTATGTTCACCAGTCCTGTTGGCTTATAGTTTTCTTTCTTTGTGGTGTCTTTACAATAGCTATTTTAATTAAAAAAAATCCAGAATTGGAAACCAGTGTCAGAAACCAGACAAGGAAGGCCGGGTGTAGTGGCTCATGCCTGTAATCCCAGCACTTTGGCAGGCTGAGGCAGGTGGATCACTTGAGGCCAGGAGTTTGAGACCAGCCTGGCTAGCAAAGTGAAACAATGGTTCTACTAAAAATACAAAAATATAGCTGAATGTGGTGATACATGACTGCAGTCTCAGCTTTTCTGAGGTTGAGGCATGAGAATCACTTGAACCTTGGAGGTGGAGGTTGCAATGAACTAAGCACTGCAACCTGAGCAAAAGAATAAGACTCTGTCTCAAAAAAAAAAAAAAAAAAACCACAAGGAAACTAAAACTAAAATTAATAGGGACTAAAGATAAAGATAGGACTTGGAAAATGAACATAAGCCAATGATGGTCTTTAAAAAATTTTAATAAATATTTTATGTATTTATTATACATTAAGTTCTGGATACATGTGCAGAACATGCAGTTGTGTTACATAGGTATACACATGCCAAGGTGGTTTGCTGCATCCATCCCCCACCATCTACATTAGGTATTTCTCCTAATGTTAGCCCTCTCCAATCTCCCCACTTCCTGCTTTCCCTCTCTTAGCCCCCACCACTGATGAGCCTTGGTGTGTGATGTTCCCTTACCTGTGTCCATGTGTCTCATTGTTCAATACTCACTTTGTGTGAGAGCATGCAATGTTTTATTTTCTGTTCTTGTGTCAGTTTGCTGAGAATGATGGTTTTAAACTTTATCCATGTTCCTGCAAAAGACATGAATTCATCCTTTTTTATGGCTGCATAGTATTCCATAGTGTATATATACCGCATTTTCTTTATCCAGTTTATCTTTGATGGGCATTTGGGTTGGTTCCAAGTCTTTGCTATTGTAAACAGAGCTGCAGTGAGCATACATGTGCATGTGATTTTATAATAGAACAGTTTATAATCCTTTGGATATATACTCAGTAATGGGATTTCTATTTCTAGATCCTTGAGGTATCACCACATTGTGTTTCATAATGATTGCACTAATTTACACTCCCACCAACAGTGTAAACGTGTTCCTTTTTCTCCATATCCTCTCCAGCATCTGTCGTCTCCTGATTTTTTAATGATTGAAATTCTGACTGGCATGAGATGGTATCTCAATGTGGTTTTAATTTGCATTTCTGTAATGACCAATGATGATGAGCTTTTTTTCTTATGTTTATTGACTGCATAAATGTCTTCCTTTGAAAAATATCTGTTCATATCCTTTGCCCACTTTTTGATAGGGTTGTTTTTTTTTCTTGTAAATTTGTAATTACCTTTGAAAAGTACACTGCCGAAATGGTCCATAGAATAAAGTTCTGCGAGAGAAGTTTTTTCATCTACAACTGAGATAAAGAACATGCTAAGTGAAGAGACTGCTCAAAAAGGCTTCTAAAGTAAGTAGATCTGCTTGTTCAGAAAAGTCTATTCCAGTTAGTTTCTTGAAAATTACTTTAAACTACTTGCCATGGAAACTGGACCAGTAATCTTGCAGATTAAGCTTCTACAGAAAACCCACAAAAACCCATATCTGAATCACATTGAACATGAATATTGCCTGGAAGAAAAACCTTAACCCTCTAAACTGGACATACATTGATTATGTGATTTGACTATGTGTCCCCACCCAAATCTCACCTCAAATTGTCATTCCCATGTGTCAACTGAGGAACCTGGTAGGAGGTGATTGGATCTCAGAAGTGGATTTCTTCCTTGCTGTTCTAATGATAGTGAGTGAGTTCTCATGAGATCTGCTTGTTTGAAACGTGTCTGGTGCTTCCCACTTCTCTATCTCTCCTCTGCCACCATGTGAAGAAGGTGCTTATTTCTTGTTCACCTTCCATCATGACTCTAACTTTCCCAAGACCTCCCCAGTCTTGCAGAACTGTGAGTCAGCTAAACCTTTTTTCTTTATAAGTTACCCAGTCTCAGGTAGTATCTGTAGAGTACTGTGAGAATGATCTAATTCAGGAAATTGGTACAAGGTAGTGGGGTATTGCTATAAAATACCTGAGAATGTAGAAGTAACTTTGGAACAGGGTAACCAGCAGGGGTTGAAACAGTTTGGAAGGCTCCAAAACCAGAAAGATATGGGAACATTTGGAAGTTCCAAGAGACTTGTGGAACAGTTTTTACCAAAATGCGGATAGTGATATGGACAGTGAAATCCAAGCTAAGGTGGTCTCGGAGATGAGAAACTTATTGGGAAGTAGAGTAAAGGTCACTCATGATTTGCTTTAGCAAAAAGACTGCCAGCATTTTGCCCCTGCTCTGGGGATCTGTAGAACTTTGAACTTGAGAGAGATGATTTAGGGTATCTAATGACAGAAGTTTCTAAGCAGCAAAGCATTCAAGAGATGACCTGGGTTATTCTGAAAGCATTCTGTTATACACATTCACAATGAGATGATTCAAAATCGGAACTTATGTTTAAAAGGGAAACAATGTATAAAGGTTTAGAAAATTTGCAGCCTGAGCTGGGCGTGTTGGCTCACACCTGTAATCCCAGCACTTTGGGAGGCCAAGGCAGGTGGATCATGAGGTCAAGACATAGAGACCATCCTGGTCAAAATGGTGAAACCCCATCTCTACTAAAAAAAATACTGGGCCTGGTGGCACATGCCTGTAATCCCAGCTACTCAGGAGACTGAGGAAGGAGAAGTGCCTGAACCCAGGAGATGGAGGTTGCAGTGAGCTGAGATTGCGACATTGCAGTCTAGCCTGGGTAACAAGAGCAACACTCCATCTCAAAAAAAAAAAAAAAAAAAAAAGGAAAAAAGAAAATTTGCAGCCTGACCATTTGGTCTAAGAGAAAACCCCATTTTCTGAGGAGAAATTCAGGCTGGCTGTTGAAATTTGCATGAATAATGAGGAGCTGAATGTTAATAGCCAGGACAGTAGAGAAATGTCTCCAGGGCATGCCAGAGATCTTCATGGCAGCTTCACAGATCACTAGGCCCAGATGCCTAGTGGAAAAAATGTCTATGTGGGCCAGGCCCAGGGCCCCACTGCTCTCTGCAGCTTCAGAATATGATTCCCTAAGTCCTGGCTGCTCCAGCTTCAGCTGTGGCTAAAAGGGACCAAGTTACATGTTGGGCCATTGCTTCACAGGTCACAAGCCCCAAGCCTTGATGGCCTTCCAGGTGGTGGTGGGCCTACAGGTAAGAAGAATACAACAGTTGAGCTTTGAGTGACTCTGCCTAGGATTCAGAAGATGTATGGGAACTCCTGGATGTCTAGGTAGAAGTTTTCTGCAGGCGTGGAGCCCTCATGGAGAACCTCTGCTAGTGCAGTGCAGCAGGGAAATGTGGGATTGGAGACCCTATACAGAATCCTCACTGGAATACTGCCTAGTGGAGCTATGAGAAGAGGACCACCATCCTTCAAACCCCAGAATAGTAGATCCACTGACAGCCTGGAAAAGCCACAAGCATTCAATGCCAGGCCACAAATGCAGCCATGGTTACTGTACCCTACAGAGCCATAAAGACAGAGCTGCCTAAGACTGTGTGAACCCATTGCTTGAGTCAATGTGCCCTGTATGTCAGACATGAAGTCATAGGACATGATTTTGGAGCTTTAAGATTTAATGAGTGCCCTGCTGTGTTTTAGACTTGCATGGGGACTGTGGCCCCTTTGTTTTGGCCAATTTCTTCCATTTGGAATCAGAACATTTCCCCAATGCTTGTACCTTCATTGTATATTGGAAAACTACCTTATTTTTGATTTTACAGGTTCATAAACAGACTCAGATGAAACTGGGCTTGGACTTTTGCATTAATGGTAGAATGAATGAAAATTTTGGGAACTGTTGGTAGGGAATGATTGTTTTAAAAATGTGAAATGACATGAAATTTGGGAGGGGTCCAGAGATGGAATGTTATGGCTTGGCTCTGTGTCCTCACCCAAATCTCATCTCAAATTGTAATTCCCATGTGTTGAGGGATGGCTGTAATGGGAGGTAATTGGCTCATGGAATTAGATTTCTTCCTTGCTGTTTTAAAGATAGTGAGTGAGTCTTATGAGATCTGGTTGTTTGAAAAGTATCTGGTGCTTCCCCCATCTCTCTCCTGCCACGTTGTGAAGAAGGTACTTACTTCTTGTTCACCTTCTACCATGACTAAATATCCCAAGATCTTCCTGGCCATAAAGAACTGTAAGTCAATTAAACCTCCTTTCTTTATAAATTACTTCATCTCAGGTACTATCTTTATAGCAGCCTGAAAATGGAAAAATAAAATTGGTCATCCTATACTTAATGGCAAATATAAAAGTTTTCATACATATGAGACCCAAAAGATAAAGGCCACTTTATCTCTCTTTACATAATCTTCTGTTGACCTTCAGTCATTCATTTGGCAACTTAAAGCATGCTAAATATTCATATATATATATATATATATATATATATATATATATATATATATCCATCTCCCTGGAGAGTATTCACTCATCTGTCTATTTCTAACTTAAAAAAATGTGTACTCATTGCCTAATATGGTTCATTCTTATGCTGTTTTGGTGTCTCTGGGTTTATTATGAGAAATTTGGCAAACAGACCCTTCCTTCTGAGGTGTATATAGAAATATACATTAATGAAGCAATTATACAAGAAATACCTATTGACAAAATGTGGTTAAATGAAATAGACATAAAGGTTTTTAGAGCTTATAACACAGCAAATTAGCCTCGGCTTAACTGAAAAACTGGTAGTGGGACTGACATCTGGAAAACTATTATAACTTAAGTAGGGAAAGAGGTGAGCTAGGAAGGAGCATCCCAGAGGAAGCACTGTATTACTTAAGAGCCTGAGGTATACAGAAGCATAGCTAATTAGTGGAATTGAAAGAGGGACCCTTGGCTGGAGCAAAGTGAATGAGGAAATAATAATCTGAGATGACACTGAAGAAGCAGACAGGGAAAAAGAAATTCATCTGTGATGTCCTTTTAGCTTATGTCACATGTTTTTCTTTTTCTCTATTCAAAAAGCAAAGTAATTCAATCTAGAGAGTAATATAATCAGTTTTTCATCTAAAGAAAAGCTTATCCTGTAGAGAATGTATGAAATTATACAAGAAATACCTATTGACAAAATGTGGTTAAATGAAATAGACATAAAGGTTTTTAGAGCTTATAACACAGCAAATTAGGCAAGAGTGTATGAAAAGCTAAAGTAGAAAGTGATTTCTAGACCATGCCGGACATGACAATAAATGGGACTCGTGGTGATGGAGTCAGAGACAAGTTGATGGGTTGCAGGAATATTTAGGAAAAAAAGTTCATATGATTTGTGGATGACTGAAATGGAAGATGAAGGAGAGCGATGTATTTAAATATGATTCCCTAGCTTTTGGCCTGAAGAGATGGTCGACTAATTTAGAAAGAATGAGGATGAGGACAATTTTTGATATGTGGAATTTGAGATTTTTTTAAGAAAAGTGTTGGCGGAAGTTTGATAGATACGTTGTTACTTAAGGAACATTTCCAGATTGGGAATAAATATGTGTATATTAAAATAAGCAAAATGAAAAGAGAATGGGAAGAGGAACCTAAAATCAAATCTTGAAAAATTAAAACATTTAAAAGTTAGGTGAAGAAGATGGGCTGGTGAAATAAATTGAAGAGTAGACCAAAACAGAACAATTTTCCATTGGATTTAACAACATGAAATTCATTGTTAGACTTAGAGTGACTTGTTGTGATGGCATAGTGGCAGGGGATGCATGGAAATGAGTTGAAAGAGTAAATAAAATGTGGACAAAGAAGACAGACTATAAATAACTCTGAGAAAGTCAGAAATGTACATATTGGAGAGATGAAAGCATTTGCAAATTATAGATGTTCAATAAATATTACCACATAATTTCTTTTTTTTTGAGACGGAGTTTCACTCTTGTTACCCAGGCTGGAGTGCAATGGCGCGATCTCGGCTCACCGCAACCTCCGCCTCCTGGGTTCAGGCAATTCTTCTGCCTCAGCCTCCTGAGTAGCTGGGATTACAGGCACGCGCCACCATGCCCAGCTAATTTTTTGTATTTTTAGTAGAGAGGGGGTTTCACCATTTTGACCAGGATGGTTTTGATCTCTTGACCTTGTGATCCACCCGCCTCGGCCTCCCAAAGTGCTGGGATTACAGACTTGAGCCACTGCACCCTGCCTTACTACATAATTGCTTTTAAATGATTAATATTGAAAGTGATTACTGTTGAATTCTTGCTATTAGGGCTTTCATTCAATCCTTCTCAATCATCTTGTGAGATGATTGATATTGTTCTAATTTTTCATATATGAAAACTGAGATTCAGAAACGTTATGCAGTGGCTCAGGTTCACACAGCTAAAATGTAGTGGATCAGGAACCAAGCCTCCCGTCAGAGTCTGTTCTTTCTTAGAAAATGTCAACTTATTTGATGACAATAGCCTATTTCCTATAGCTGGAGGAAGTACTAGGAATGTTCTTTTTGGATTTAACTTTCTCTTCCCTTTCACAGTCAGGTGAACTCAACAGGCAGTAATTGCTAAGAATTAGGATGACACCAAAGGTTTCATAAATATTGGTTCATTCTATGTGAAATATTTTGATGCAGTAGAAGAATGTCTTCTAACTCTATTGGTATGATGTATCTTCGAGAACCTACGCATAGAGGTGCTCTTTTCACCTAAAATAGAAGGAAAGACCCAATCTGAACAGAAGTGTAATAAAAGGAAAGACCCAATCTGATCCTAAGTTTTGAGTACCTGTTGCTCTTTTCTTCCAGTGGTATGTGTGGACTCTTAGAGGGGCAAGACTGTGAACATCTCCTCTCTATAGAGATTTTCATTTCTTCTTCTTATTGTCTGAAGGATGATGGAATTTGGAAATAAAATACTTTTGTGGTGTTTAACTAGGTAGTTTGCATATTTGTGTGTTCCTCATTTTGAGATAAAAGCAAAAGCAACCAAAAATGAACCCCAATATTAAGGCAGAAAATATTTCAACCTCAGTCCAGAATTCATTTACCATGAAGGGAAAATTCTCATAGGGTTATGTAGGCAAAATGAAAAATTTTCCATTTTCAGTTGCCATTCTTTGTTACACTGCCGTGCACTGCAGTGGCTGCTTTGGGACTAGAAGCTACAAAGTTTTGCACTTTTCAAAAGATAAAATACAGCTGACATCATAATACATCAACCACTGTTAAAAATTGTAACTTTAATTAATTGTCATTCTTTTGTACAACTTCAGTATGTTTGAGTTGTAATCCGTGGTGAGCTTGGTGAGGGAATAGCACATACATAATTTACTTTTACTAATGCAGATATCTTTGATTTTCTTCTTCCTTATCATTAGGTTCTTAATACACTGTGCATGTACCTTTTGAAGTAACTGCTATTCTAATGTCAAGAGAATTCTTTCTGTTCTCAGGGATCCACTAAAATAGTGCTCATTCTTTTTTTTAAATTATATAATAGTTCCCATTTGTTACAAACCGTGGGTGAATGCATTCTGCACTTGCAGTAAAAAATTTCAGAGAAGCCTCTTTTTTCTAGTTTACATTTAATTTTTTCCTATGCAAACATCAAGTTTCTAGCCCTATCACTAAAATATATAAGGATTTACTGCATGTAAAAAAGACAGTGGCATTGTGCCATAATATTAATTATCTTAATTGAGTGAAACATATAAAGAACAGTAACAGAGTATTTATTTATAAATGATCCTTAAAAATGAATCAAGTTAAAGATATTTTTGTCTGGGTAAAAATGGACAGTGGTAAAAATAAGCAAAGAAAAGTAGATTTTACTTTTTTTGGTCTTTGTGAGTACAAATATCTGGAACTGAAATAAATTAAAGCTACATACTGCTTTTTTCTTCCCTTCCCTTTTCTCAAAAGATAAAGAATGCTTCAAAGAGTACTTTCCCTTTACTATAGCAATAAACGTTATTATGTGCTGTATATTCTATGTCTTTACATCTCAATAAAAGATTAGATAATATGTATTACATTAAAATAGGTTTTCCCTTTAAAATTTTTACCTAGTGTAAATTAATGTATCATTGCAATAAAAATAATATGACAAATATTTCTTCTCAGGGTCATATTGTCTAAAGTCTCAGAAATTTGGTTAAGTAGAAGATTTCAGTCTTATTTACAGCAGCTGTGGCTTTTGCAATCAACTATGACAGCAAATACTTTTAAGAAAGGAAAAAAATGAAAACAGAGATCCTGAACAGTGCTCTGGTCTCTTTCATCCTGCATTACTGCCATCACATTGTTCCTGGGTTTAGAATGTTGACTTCCTCCATAACTGTGACTTCCTGGGCAGCCAATCCTCTGCCATTATGGCTGTTTTCCTGACCAGAGCTGCTAGTGTCACTATGGCTGCTCCACAAACCAGCTTTTCTGTGTCTTAAGAGAGCAGAGTTTATTTTTTGGGGTCAGTCCCAGAAACCTGACATCTATGTAGTTAATAAGTTTTTTGTTTTGTTTGTTTGTAGCTCCCAAGGAGTAGGCAGATTTTTAAATTTGAATCTTTTTATTCATCAATAAATTCAGATCAGATACTGGGGGTTGTGACCAAAGTGTTATTTAAGCCACAAAATACAGTTTAAATTTCAAAGAATTTCTTGTCAAATTTGAAATTTAAGAATCTATATATATTGAACTGCTTCAATCCCAGGCATGTTTCTTCTTCTTTTTTTTTTAATCTTCCTAAAGTGCCATTTTACCCTATTCATAGTTCAAACAGCCTTTATCAGTTGTTTTTAATTTGAAAGTCTTAATCCTAGTGTCTTTACCTTCCCTCTGAAAATATCCTTTATAATTTATTCTATACATTCTACAATCCACCCCACAAATATTTTATCTTCTGCATATTTCTTTGAATTATTGAGGTTGAAATGCATTTTGGATTTCCTTCTGGCTGCAATTATTACTATATTCAAAGCTCCATGCCAATGTAGGAAAGAATGAAATACAGAGAATGCTCTCAAAGGGCAAGTTGCTGTTAAAAGGTATAAAATAAAAATTAAATAATTAATCATTTATAATTACTTCTGTGTTCTATTTTTCAAAGAAAGTCTCAGCTAATTTCAAGACATTTTTATCATATATATTCTTAGATCATGATTAATATAATTAAAAATCAACAACAAAAATGCTAAATTCATTTGATTAGACATTTGTGAATATACTCCTAAATGACTCATGGAATATTATGTGCCATGGTCTGAATGTTTGTGTCTCCCAAAATTCGTATGTTTAAATTCTAACCCATGAGATGTAAAATTATGAGATAGGCCTTTTGGAGGTGACTAGATCATTAAGGTGGAGCTGTTCTCAATGGGATTAGTACTCTTATAAAAGAGGCTTAAAGAGATTTCTTGCCCCTTCCACCATGTGAGGACAGAATGAGAAGGAGGTATCTATTAACCAGAAAGTTGCTCCTCACTAGGCACTGAATCTGCCAGCACCTGGTACTTGAATTTCCCAGCCCTCAGAACAAACACACATATTTTTGTTATTTATAAGCTATCTAGTCTGATATTTTGGTATATCTCAAATGTACTAAGACATCACTAATGGACTAAGGCAATGAGAAAGTCAATATGGACACGAGAGTATTGAGCAATAAACAAATCCTATATAAAATTTCTACAGAAAAAACTTAGTGTATTAGTACTAAGCCTAAGCATTAATTAAACAAAAATGTACAGCCTTAAATTTATTAAAGGCAGAATTAATGAAAACTAAACAAGACATGCATTCAATTTAAGAGGCTAGAAAAAGGAAAACTAAGGCACGTATAGGTAAAGAAATAGTAAAGTGACACAAGATGGCATCCACCCTGGGCTTGGGAGTAAAAGTCCCTAGCAGTTTCTGACTGTTGGAAGAACTCGAAGAAGGCCAGAAAGGAGAAGGAGATGGCACAGTTAGCTGGGGTCTAGAGGATGATGAAGATGGACAGGGATTATAATTGGGCCTCCAAGAACAATTTATGAAAACTGAATATACAGCCTTAAAATAGAATGTGGATTAAATACCCAAAAGCACCTCCCTTGGTAAGATTTGTAACAAAATTAATATGAATAGAGTCAATAGTTCTAATGGAGTGGTGGACCCAAGAGCCATATCAGTGCTAGCAAAATGGCAGAATTAATATAGCATCAATGTTGTCCTGTAAGAGCCTCGGCACCTAATGATGTCTAAAGAAAATATGAAACTCCCTCAGCTGCCTGAAGGACAATGTTACAGCAATTAATCAAAAAGAAAAACCACAGGCCCTTTCCTTCCCTTCCCCCTCCATTTGATTTAAGCAGTCTTCATTTTCCACTGTAGTACATTTTCTAGATAGATCTCATAGACCTCAAAGTACTGGAAAGGAAACTCCCATTCAAAGGAAATTTATCTGAATATACTGTAAATTATACTAATTCTTTGTCCATTTGAAATAAGTTGTGCTATGACAAATCATCCTGTCAAGTGTAACCACGGCCCATGTAGTTGAAATTCTGGGATCAAGATAGTCCATTTAAATTGATTCTCATCATAAATGTTGGGGCACATCTAACTCAACTGTGAGAAGACACATCACACAATCACCTTGCTGCTGATTACGCTGTCTGGGGTCTCTGCCTTCTCCCATTACCCTTCTGCCTTTCACCCTCCCAGCAGTAACAGCCTTGTTAGAGTAGATGTGAAGGTTTCAGGTCGCAGCATGTGGGACTACTGCTGGGTGTGTGGGGGGTGCTTCACCTGCATGCCTGGTTTAAGTCTTAAATGATGCCTCTTCCAAGCCATCATCCTGTTCCCATGCCCCTCCACTCCTGCCCTTGGTGGAAGCAGAGACAGTGACCCCTCTGCTCCCTCTGAGATTGGCCTTTGGTGAGGGATTCAGGCTTTCCCTGTATCTTCTCTCCCCAACCTTTATCGAGGGGCACTGCTTTTTCTTCTCTCCTCCTCAAGTTCCTTTTTGCACCATCTCCACCCAACACCTTCCATGACACTTCCTTGCTTTGTCCAGAAGCCATGAGTTAGGGTTGGAAAGAGTCTCTGACCTCCCTTGTTTAGTTTCAGAACTGTACTTTTTCACTCTCCACCAGCCTGAGAAACGAATATTGGGTCCTCAGCCCTGCCACCCTCTGCTGTCATCAGCTCATGCATTGTTTTTAGCTCATGTTTTGATAAGGTAAAAGAATAGTCACCAGAGTTATGCAGACATGCCAGCTCTCGGAGTCCTTGGTGGTTGAACTCGGAGAAAGACCACATGAAGACACTTGTAATCACACATGATCCCTCTGAATTATTTCACTTTCCTGTAGTTGGTTTTGCTTTTAAAAGTTGAAGAAGTTTTAAACAGGGCTTTCATTTGGCCATCCTTGCAATCTGTTGGGGTCTAGTTTGGAATCTGACAACCGAAACAAAAAGAACCTTGCATCTGGTACATGCTTTAGTTTTGATGCTGCTGCTGCTGCTGCTGCTGCTTCTCGAGATCCTCAGCAGGGACTAAGAGAGAACCTGGTGTGTGCAGCAGATCCCCTAAATTGGCAGGCTTGACCTCCTAGCAAATTGCTGCATCTTTCCATTTACTGTTCAGGACCACTGAATGCTGAAATATGGATGCACACTGAAATAAAAGCAACTCATTGGGACGGGGCGGGACAGGGGGAGGAAAGAAATAGTAAAGTAAATATAATTTTAAAAAAAGCTAAACCAAATTATACTCTTTGAAAATGTTAAGAAAGTTTGAGAAATTCCTTTTTATAAATTTCCATTTTAGTTTTAGATTCAGGATGTATGTGTGCAGGATTTTTACAAGGGCCTATTGCATGATGCTGAGGTTTGGGCTTTTATTGATCTTATTACCGAGATACTGAACATAGTACCTAATAGAAAGTTTTTCAGCCCTTGCCCCCTCCCTGCTTTTGTAGTCCCTAGTGTCTGTTGTTCCCATTTTTATGTTTGTTCATACCCGAAATTTTCTGTTTCTGCATTAATTCACTCAGAATTATGGCCTTTGGCTGCATCTATGTTGCCACACGAGATGTGATTTCATACTTTTTTATGGCTGTGTGGTATTTCATGATATGTATAATGCACATTTTCTTTCTCCAGTCCACTGTTGATAGGAATCTAGGTTGATTCCATGTCTGCTATTGTGAATAGTTCTGGCTGGGGTAAGGTAGTATCTCATTGTGGTTTTAATTTGCATTTTCTTGCTAAGTTATATGAAACAATTTTTCATATGGTTGTGGTCATTTGTGTGTGTGTGTGTGTGTGTGTGTGTGTGTGTGTGTGTGTGTGTGTATGTATGTGTGGAACTTATTTGAGTTCCTTGTAGATCCTGGGTATTAGTCCTTTGTTGGATGTATAGGCTGTATATATTTTCTCCTGCTCTGTGGGGTTTTGGTTTACTCTGATGATTATTTCTTTTGCTGGGAAGAACCTTTTCAGTTTAATGAAGTCCATTAATTTATTTTTGTTTATGTTGAATTTGATTTTGGAGTCTTAGTCATACATTTTTTGCTTAGCTTTTTTCTTGCTCTATGTTGTTTTGAGTTTTCAAAGTCTTGCATGATTCTGTATATATTTTATAATTTTCATTATATTTCTGTGAAAAACATCATTGGAATTTTGATAGTGATCATATTTAATCTTTATATTACTTTGAGTACTATAGACATTTTTTAGCAATTTTATTTATTCCGATTCATGAACACAGAATATCTTTTCATTTATTTGTAACTTCAGTTGCTTTTATCAGTGTCTTATAATTTTTGTCATATAGAAATTTTACCTTCCTCATTAAATTTATTCCTATTTGATTATTTTTATAGTCAGATAAGTAGAATTAGTTTTCTTTATTTTGTGTTTGTGAAATAGTTCATTGTTAGTGTATTAAAAAGTAAGTGATTTAGATATGTTGATTTTGTTTTCTATAAATTTACAGTATTTATTTTTGTCACTTTACCTTTTTGGTATATTCTTTAAGACTTTCTTTTTTTTAATGTTTATTTTATTTATTTATTTTTTGAGTTTAATATACTTTATTATTTTTTTTTAAATTTTTTATTGGATTTTAGGTTTTGGGGTACATGAGCAGAGCATGTAAGACAGTTGCGTAGGAACACACATGGCAGTGTGCTTTTCTTTCCTTCTCCCCTTCACCCACATTTGGCATTTCTCCCCAGGCTATCCCTCCCCACCTGCCCCTCCCACTGGCCCTCCCCTTTTCCCCCCAATAGACCCCACTGTTTAGTACTCCCCTTTCTGTGTCCATGTGTTCTGATTTTTCATCACCCACCTATGAGTGAGAATATGCAGTGTTTCATTTTCTGTTCTTGTGTCAGTTTGCTGAGGATGACGTTCTCCAGATTCATCCATGTCCCTACAAACGACACAAACTCATCATTTCTGATTGCTGCATAATATTCCATGGTGTATATGTGCCACATTTTTCCAATCCAGTCTATTATCAATGGGCATTTGGGTTGATTTCAGGTCTTTGCTATTGTAAACAGTGCTGCAATGAACATTCGTGTACATGTGTCCTTATAGTAGAACGATTTATAGTCTTTTGGATATATACCCAGTAATGGGATTGCTGGGTCAAATGGAATTTCTATTTCTAAGGCCTTGAGGAATCGCCACACTGTCTTCCACAATGGTTGAACTAATTTACACTCCCACCAACAGTGTAAAAGTGTTCCTTTTTCTCCACATCCTCTCCAGCATCTGTTGTCTCCAGATCTTTTAATGATCGCCGTTCTAACTGGCGTGAGATGGTATCTCAATGTGGTTTTGATTTGCATCTCTCTGATGACCAGTGACGATGAGCATTTTTTCATATGATTGTTGGCCTCATATATGTCTTCTTTCGTAAACTGTCTGTTCATATCCTTTGCCCACTTTTGAATGGGCTTGTTTGTTTTTTTCCTGTAAATCCGTTTGAGTTGTTTGTAAATTCTGGATATCAGCCCTTTGTCAGATGGGTAAACTGCAAAAATTTTTTCCCATTCTATTGGTTGCCAATCCACTCTAGTGACTGTTTCTTTTTCCATGCAGAAGCTGTGGAGTTTCATTAGGTCCCATTTGTCTATTTTGGCTTTTGTTGCCAATGCTTTTGGTGTTTTGTTCAAAAAGTCCTTGCCTACTCCTATGTCCTGGATAGTTTTGTCTAGATTTCCTTCTAGGATTTTTATGGTGCCAGGTCTTATGTTTAAGTCTTTAATCCATCTGGAGTTAATTTTAGTGTAAGGTGTCAGGAAGGGGTCCAGTTTCTGCTTTCTGCACATGGCTAGCCAGTTTTCTCAACACCATTTGTTAAACAGGGAATCCTTTCCCCCTTGCTTGTTTTTGTCAGGTTTATCAAATATTGTATAGTTGTGGATATGTTTTGTTGATCTTTTCAAAAAACCAGCTCTTGGATTTATTGATTTTTTGAAGGGTGTTTCCTATCTCAATCTCCTTCAGTTCTGCTCTGATCTTAGTTATTTCTTGTCTTCTGCTGGGTTGTGAATTTTTTTTGATCTTGCTCCTCTAGCTCTTTCAATTTTGATGATAGGGTGTCAATTTTGGATCTCTCTATTCTCTTCATATGGGCACTTATTGCTATATACTTTCCTCTAGAGACTGCTTTAAATGTGTCCCAGAGGTTCTGGCATGTTGTGTCTTCGTTCTCATTGGTTTCGAAGAACTTCTTTATTTCTGCCTTCATTTCGTTGTTTACCCAGTCAACATTCAAGAGCCAGTTGTTCAGTTTCCATGAAGCTGTGCGGTTCTGGGTTGGTTTCTGTATTCTGAGTTCTAACTTGATTGCACTATGGTCTGAGAGGCTGTTTGTTATGATTTCAGTTGTTTTGCATTTGTTGAGCAGTGCTTTACTTCCAATTATGTGGTCAATTTTAGAGTAGGTGTGATGTGGTGCTGAGAAGAATGTATATTCTGTGGATTTGGGGTGGAGAGTTCTGTAAATGTCTATCAGGTTTGCTTGCTCCAGGTCTGAGTTCAAGCCCTGGATATCCTTGTTGATTTTCTGTCTGGTTGATCTGTCTAATATTGACAGTGGAGTGTCAAAGTCTCCCACTATTATTGTGTGGGAGTCTAAGTCTCTTTGTAAGTCATTAAGAACTTGCCTTATGTATCTGGGTGCTCCTGCATTTGGTCCATATATGTTTAGGATCGTTAGCTCTTCTTGTTGTATCGATCCTTTTACCAGTATGTAATGGCCTTCTTTGTCTCTTTTGATATTTGTTGTTTTAAAGTCTATTTTATCAGAGATGAGAATTGCAACTCCTGCTTTTTTTTGCTCTCCATTTGCTTTGTAAATCTTCCTCCATCCCTTTATTTTGAGCCTTTGTGTATCCTTGCATGTGAGATGGGTTTCCTGGATACAGCACACTGCTGGGTTTTGGATTTTTATCCAATTTGCCAGTCTGTGTCTTTTGATTGGTGCATTTAGTCCATTTACATTTAGGGTTAATATTGTTGTGTGTGAATTTGATACTGCCATTTTGATGCTAAGTTGCTGTTTTGCCTGTTACTTGTTGTAGAATCTTCATTAAGTTGATGCTCTTTAACTTTTAGTGTGATTTTGGAATGACTGGTACTGGTTGTTCCTTTCTATGTGTAGTGCCTCTTTTAGGAGCTCTTGTAAAGCTGGCCTGGTGGTGACAAAATCTCTGAGTACTTGCTTGTTCGCAAAGGATTTTATTTTTCCTTCACTTCTGAAGCTCAGTTTGGCTGGATATGAAATTCTGGGTTGAAAGTTCTTTTCTTTAAGAATGTTGAATATTGGCCCCCACTCTCTTCTGGCTTGTAGTGTTTCTGCCGAGAGATCTGCTGTGAGTCCGATGGGCTTCCCTTTGTGGGTAACTCGACCTTTCTCTCTGGCTGCCCTTAGTATTTTCTCCTTTATTTCAACCTTGTTGAATCTGACGATTATGTGCCTTGGGGTTGCTCTTCTTGCAGAATATCTTAGTGGTGTTCTCTATATTTCCTGCATTTGAGAGTTGGACTGTCTTGCTAGGTTGGGAAAGTTTTTCTGGATGATGTCCTGAAGAATATTTTCCAGCTTGGATTCATTCTCTTCGTCCCCTTCTGGTACACCTATCAAACGTAGGTTAGGTCTTTTCACATAGTCCCACATTTCTTGGAGACTTTGTTCATTCCTTTTTGCGCTTATTTCTCTGATCTTGGTTTCTCATTTAATTTCATTGAGTTGGTCTTCTACTTCAGATATTCTTTCTTCTACTTGGTCAATTCGGCTATTGAAACTTGTGCATGCTTTGCGAAGTTCTCGTATTGTGTTTTTTAGCTCCTTTAATTCATTCATATTCCTCTCTAAGTTATCCATTCTTGTTATCATTTCCTCATATTTTTTTTTAAGTTCCTTAGTTTCTTTGCATTGATTTAATACATGTTCTTTTAGCTCACAAAATTTTCTCATTATCCACCTTTTGAAGTCTAATTCCGTCATTTCGTCACAGTCATTCTCCGTCCAGCTTTGTTCCCTTGCTGGTGAGAAGTTTTGGTCCTTTCAAGGAGGCGAGGTGTTCTGGTTTTGGGTGTTTTCCTCCTTTTTTCGCTGGTTTCTTCCCATCTTTGTGGGTTTATCCGCTTGTCGTCTGCGTAGTTGCTGACTTTTCGATTGGGTCTCTGAGTGGATACCCGGATTGTTGATGATGAAGTATTTCTGTTACTTGGTTTTCCTTCTACCAGCCTAGCCCTTTCGCTGTATGACTGCTGAGGTCCACTCCCGGCCCTGCTTGTCTGGGGTGCACCTCTAGCAGCTGTGGCACAGTGAGGGATGCTCCCCGTTTCTTTTTCTGCTATCTTTGTCCCAGGATGATGCCTGCAAAATGTCAGTCTTTTGGATATAGAGGGGTCAGGGAGCTGCTTGAGGAGACACTCTGTACTTTTTAGGAGCTCAATTTCTGAGCTGTGAACTCTGTTGTTCATTCAGGGCTGTTAGGCTGCTATGTTTGATTCTGCTGAAACAGAGCTCCTTAAAAAAACCCTTTTTTTTCTCAAATGCTCTGTGTTGGGGGTTTGGGCTTTATTTTTCAATGTCCGTTGAGGTGTCCTGCCCAGCTAGAAGGCAGACTAGCCACTGTTTTGCTCCCGAGGCTCTGCCCTGCTGTTGTGTAATTCGCACTGTTCCTGCAGGCTCCGCTGTGGTCTCCACCACGCCCTGCGGTGGAGTCTCTTCATTGTAGCGTGTTGCCTCGGCAACGGCAGGCTGCGTCAGCAGTGGGCGTGTATCTCAGTAGGGACGGGTTGCCTCGGCAACGGCTGGTTGCATCTCAGTTGGGGCGGGTTGCCTCGGTAGTGGTGGATGCCCCTCCCCCACAGAGCATCTCGAACTGTCTGCTCGGGATAGTTTGAAATCGCGGTTTTGTTCGTCCCACTGGGTACCCCACACGCTCTGTCCCTGCAATCCCCTGGGCTGGCCTACTGTCCAAGTCTCGTTCAGTCTCAAGTCCAGCCCTCTCAAGTCTCAGATTGCCAGTTCAACAGGGCACCCAGACAAGTGAGCCCTGTGGGGATTGCTGGGTAGGGCTGGCCGCCGCCGCCCTGGCTGCAGGCTTCGCCAGGCAGACCTACTGCCTGGCGTCTCGTGTCTTTTTTATACTTGGGAGTTTCCCCGTTCTGTGGGCAACAAAGATCAGTCTGGAAATGCAGCTCTGACTCACCTCTTTGCAGATTCAATGAGAGCTCCAATCCTGGGTTGTTCTCACAGCACCATCTTGAGTCCTCATCCTCTCTCCTATTTTTATAGAAAAAGTGAAGTGAGGCCAAGAAAATTAAGATTTTGTAATAAGTGACACAGTAGTACGTCATAAATTTATAACTACAATTTAGGGCACCTGATTCCATGCCCTAGAGTATGCTATTCCCCATAAAGCCAGAAACAAAAGTACAGTATTTGTGAAGCTTTAAATGTGAAGAAAACACTTTAAATACAAAATATTAAATGGAAGAAAGGTGGGAGGAATCACTTTAATTCGTTTCTAAAAATAAAACTGATATTTACTATTATATGTTTGCTAATTATTTTAAATATTTTAGGTATCTTTACGTTTGACATAACCATTAATAGAAATAAAATCTTATTTTTCATGGAAAAGGTAATTATTTGTATGTGTTCACATGCTATTTATATTACTTGTTTCTTTTAAATCTATTTCTAGTTGAATGCTTACAACAGTAGTTTTAACTGTCATTATAATGTTAGTAAATAGTTAGGTCTATTGATGTTCATTCCAGATGTCTACCTATTAGTCATTCACGTTTCACATTTATAATACATATTCTTCAGAAAATTATAAAATCAAACTTCTAGTGCTTTTTGCGTAGCTGAAAGATCAAAAACCTTGAAAATTGTTTAAAAACTTAATCTAATGTGTGCAATCTACAAGGGACCACAGCAAAAAAAAAAAAAAAAAAAAAAAAAGAAAAAATTAACAGAGTAACTTAATAAAGCTAAAATAATAGGATGAACAATCATCCAGCAAATTGGTATATATATAGAAATCAAATAATAGACAAAACTCAAAAAAGGTCAAAGTTTGCCATTTTACATTGTTGGATGAATCCTTTAAAACTTAAGAAACAGGCTGGGCATGGTGGCTCACACCTTTAATTCCAGCAGTTTGAAGCACTGAGTCAGGAGTATCACTTGAGGTTAGGCGTTCAAGACCAGCTTGGCCAACATGGTGAAACCCCATCTTTACCAAAAATACAAAAATTAGCCAGGCATGGTGGTGAGTGCCTGTAATCCCAGCTACTTGGGAAGTACATAGACAAAAGCAAATGCAACAACATGAAGATTAATAGACGGGACATAAATAAACTAAAAAGTTTCTGCATGGCAAAAGAAATAACTGGCAGAGTAAACAACCCACAGAGTGGAAAGGAAGATTCACAAACTATGCATCTGACAAAGGACTAATACCCAAATTCTACAAGTAACCCAAACAAAATAGACATATAGACCATGTTGTTTTGGTAATTGTAACCTTGTAGTACCCTTTACCATCAAGTAATTTGGTGCCTCAGATATGTTCTTTTTGCTCAGTCTTGCTTTGGCTATGTAGGCTCTTATTTGGTTTCATATAATTTTTTTAAAAATTATACTTTAATGTCTGGGGCACATGTACAGAATGTGCAGGTGTATTAAATAGTTATACTTGTGTGATGGTGGTTTGCTGTATATATCAAATTGTCATCTACATTAGATATTTCTCCTGATGGTATCCCACCCTTAGCCCCCACCCCATGACATGCCTGGGTGTGTGATATTCCCCTCTGTGTGTTCACATGTTCTTATTGTTCAACTCCTACTTATGAGTGAGAACATGCAGTGTTTGTTTTTCTATTCTTAGGTCAGTTTGCTGAGAATGATGGTTTCCAGTTTCATCCATGTCCCTGCAAAGGAACTCATCAATTTTTATGGCCACGTAGTATTACATGGTGTATATGTGCCACATTTTCTTTAGCCAGTCCAAGTCTGCTATTGTGAACAGTGCCACAATAAACATATGTGTGCATGTGTCTTTATGGTAGAATTATTTATAGTCCTTTGGGTATATACCCAGTAATGGGATTGCTGGGTTAAATGATATTTTTATTTCTAGATCCTTGAGGAATCACCACAGTGTCTTCCACAATGCTTGAACTAATTTACACTCCCAACAGTGTAAAAGTGTTCCTATTTCTCCACATCCTCTCCAGCATCTGTTGTCTTCTGATTTTTTAATGATCAGCATTCTAACCAGTGTGAGATAGTATCTCATTGTGGTTTTGATTTGCATTTCTCTAATGAGCATTGATGATGAGCTTTTTTTCATATGTTTGTTGGCTGGATAAATGTCTCCTTTTGAGAAGTGTCTGTTCATATCCTTCACCCACTTTTTGAGGGGTTTTGTTTTCTTTTACATTTGTTTAAGTTCGTTTTAGATTCTGGATATTAGCCCTTTGTCAGATGGGTAGATTGCAAAAAATTTTTTCCCATTCTTTTGGTTGCTGGTTCACTCTAAAACTTGTTGTATTTGCTGTGCAGAAGCTCTTTAGTTCCCATTTGTCTATTTTGGCTTTTGTTGCCATTGCTTTTGGTGTTTTAGTCATGAAGTCCTTGCCCATACCTGTGTCCTGAATGGTATTGCCTAGGTTTTCTTCTAGAGTTTTTATGGTGTTAGGTTTTATGTTTAAATCTTTAATCTGTCTTGAGTTAATTTTTGTATAATGTGCAAAGAAGAGATCCAGTTTCACCTTTCTGCATATGGCTAGCCAGTTTTCCCAACATTATTTATTAAATAGGAAATCCTTTCCCCATTGCTAGTTTTTGTCAGGTTTGTCAAAGATCAGATGGTTGTAGATGTGTGGCATTATTTCTGAGAGATCTATTCTGTTCCATTGATCTATATCTCTTGTTTTGATACCAGTACCATACTGTTTTAATTACTGTAGCCTTATAGTGTAGTTTGAAGTCAGGTAGTGTGATGCCTCCAGCATTTTTTTCCCTTAGGATTGTCTTGACTATGCAGGTCCTCTTTTGGTTCCATCTTTTCCATTTGTTTGTGTTCTCTTTTATTTCCTTGAGCAATGGTTTGTAGTTCTCCTTTAAGAGGTCCTTCACATCTCTTGTTAGTTGTATTCCTAAGTATTTTTTTTCTCTTTGTAGCAATAGTGAATGGGAGCTCACTCATGATTTGGCTCTCTGTTTGTGTGTTATTGGTGTATAGGAATGCTTGTGACTTTTGCACATTGATTTTGTATCCCGAGACTTTGTTGATGTTTTTATCAGCTTAAAGAGATTTTGGGCTGAGATGATGGGATCTTCTATATATACAATCATGTCAACTGCAAATAGAGAAAATTTGACTTCCTCTTTTTCTAACTGAATATCCTTTACTTCTTTTTCTCCCCTGATTGCTCTGGCCAGACTTCCAATACTATGTTGAATAGGAGTGGTGAGAGAGGGCCTCCTTGTCTTATGCTGGATTTCAAATGGAATGCTTCCAGGTTTTGCTCATTCTGTATGATATTGGCTGTGGGTTTGTCATAAACAGCTCTTATTATTTTGAGATATGTTCCATCAGTACCTTGTTTATTAAGTGTTTTTAGCATAAAGGGCTGTTGAATTTTGTCAAAGGCCTCATCTGCATCTATGAAGATAATTAGGTGTTTTTTGTCTTTGGTCCTGTTTATGTGATGGATTACATTTATTGATTTGCATATGCTAAACCAGCCTTGCATCCCAGGGATGAAGCTGACTTGATTATGGTGGATAAGCTTTTTGATGTGCTGCTGGATTTGGTTTGCTAGTATTTTATTCAGGATTTTTGCATCGATGTTCATCATGGATATTGGCCTGAAATTTTCTTCTTTACTTTTATCTCTGTCAGGTTTTGGTATTAAGATGATGCTGGCCTCAAAATGAGTTAGAGAGGATTCCCTCTTTTCTACTGTTTGGAATAGTCTCTGAAGGAATGGTATCAGCTTCTCTTTGTGCTTCTGGTCCAATTTGGCTGTAAACCATCTGGTCCTGGACTTTTGTTGGTTGGTAGGCTATTAATTGCTGCCTCAATTACAGACCTTGTTATTGGTCTATTCAGGCACTCAACTTCCTCCTGGTTTATTCTTGGGAGGGTGTAAGTTTCCAAGAATTTATCAATTTCTTCTAGATTTTCTGGTTTATTTGCATAGAGGTGTTTATAGTATTCTCTAATCATAGTTCGTATATCTGTGAGATTGGTAGTGATATCCACTTTATCATTTTTTGTTACATCTGTTTGATTCTTCTCTCTTTTCTTCTTTATTAGTCTGGCTAGTGGTCTGTTTTGTTGATCTTTTCAGAAAACCAGCTCCGGATTTCATTGATTTTTTTTTGAAGAGTTTTTTGTGTCTTTATCACCTTTAGTTCGGTTCTGAACCTCATTATTTCTTATCTTCTGCTAGCTTTTGAATTTGTTTGAAGGAGAAAAGATCTAAAATCTACACTCTAACATCATAAAAGAACTAGAGGAGAAAGAACAAAACAAAGAAATTCAAAAGGTTTCGTATAAATTTTAAGATTTATCTTTCTAGTTCTGTGAATAATTACGGTATTTTGATGGGAATTGCATTAAATTTGTAGATTGCTTTTGGTGGTATGTTCATTTTCATAGTGTTGATTCTGCACATCCATGAGCATGGGATATGTTTCCATTTGTTTGTTTCATCTACAATTTCTTTAATCAGTGTTCCATAGTTTTCCTGTACAGATCCCCCACTTCCTTTGTTAGGTAGATTGTTAAGTACTTTTTTGTTTTTTGTTTTTTGCAGCTATTATAAAAGGAGAGTTGAGTTCTTGATTTGATTCTCAGCTTGATTGCTGTTGCTGTAGAGCAGTGCTCCTGATTTGTGAACATTATTAATTTTGTATCCCGCAACCTTACTGAATTTATTTATTAGATCTAGGAGCTTTTTGAGTGAGTCTTTAGGGTTTTCTAGGTATACAGTCATATCATCAGTAAACAGTACAAATTAGACTTCCCCTTTACTCATTTGAATGCCCTTTTTTCTTTCTCTTTGTGCAACTGGATTTACCATATGATGTTGAGTAGAAGTGGTAAAAGTGGGCATCCTTGTCTTGTTCCAGTTCTCAGGGGAAATGCTTTCAACTTTTCTCTATTCAGTGTAATGTTGACTATGGGTTCGTCATAGGTGGCTTTTATTACCTTAAGGTATGCTGCTTCTATGCTGATTTTGCTGAGCGTTTTAATCATAAAGGATGCTGGATTTCGTAAAATACTTTTTATGCATCTATTGAGATGATGATGTGGTTTTTGTTTTTAATTCTGTTTATGTAATTTATCACATTAGTTGACTTGTATATGTTAAACCATCCCTGAATTTCTGGTACGAAAGCCCCTTGGTCATGGTGTATAATCTTTTTGATACGCTACTAGATTTGGTTAGCTAATATTTTGTTGAGGATTTTGGCATCTGTGTTCAACAGTAATATTGGTCTGTAGTTTTGTTGTTGTTGTTGTTGTTATGATGTCCTTTCTTGGTTTGGGTATTAGAGTTATCCGGGACTCATAGGATAATTTAGGGAGGATTCCCTCTTTCTCTATCTTTTGGAATGGTTTTAGTAAAATTGGTCCCAATTCTTTGAATGCCTGTCAGAATTCAGCTGTAAATACATCTGTTCCTGAACCTTTTTTTTGTAAACAATTTTTAAATTACGGTTTCAGTCTCGCTACTTGTCCTTGGTCTTTTCAGAGTTTCTATTTCAGAAATTTATCTGTCTCCTCTAGATTTTCTAGTTTGTATGAGTAAAGGTGTTCATAGTGGCCTTGAATGATCTTTTGTATTTCTGTGGTATCAGTTGTAATTTCTCCCATCTTGTTTCTAATGGAGCTTATTTGGATCTTCTTTCTTCTTTTCTTGGTTAATCTTGCTAATGGTTTATTAATTTTTTTTAACTTTTTCAAATAATCAGCTTTTTATGTTTTACTTATCTGTTGTAATTCTTTGTTTCTTTCAATTCCATTTAGTTCTGCTTTGATCTTTATTTCTTTTCTTCTGCTGGGTTTAGTTTTGGTTTGTCCTTGTTTCTTTAGTTCCTTGAGATGTGATCTTAGATTGTCTATTTGTGTTATTTCAGACTTTTTGATGTAGAAATTTGATGCAATAACCTTTCCTCTTACTACTGCTTTTGCTGTGTCCCAGGGGCATTGGTAGATTGTGTCACTATTATTATTTAGTTCAAATAATTTTTAAATTTATCTTGTTCTTATTGCTGACCCGAAGATCATTCAGAAGCAATTAGGCTCATTATTCTGAATTCTACCAGACATTTAAAGAAAAACTAATGCTAATTCTACTCAAATTATTCCAGAAAACAGAGAAGGAGAAATACTTTCAAGCTATTTCTGTGAGGCCAGTATTACCCTGATACCAAAACCAGACAAAGACACATCATGAAAAAGAAAGCTACAGGGTAAAATATCAGATGGATGCAAAAATCCTGAACAATATAATAGCAAACTGAAGTCAACAATGCATTAGAAAGATCATTCATTATTTCCAAGTGGGATTTACCCATGTGTTGCATGGATGGTTCAACATATACAAATCGACCAATATACAAATCGATCAATTTGATACATCATATCAACAGAAAGAAGGATAAAAACTATACAATCATTTTAATTGATGCTGAAAAAGTATTTGATAAAATTCAGCATTGCACTGTAATAAAAAGTCTCAAAAACTGAGTATAGAAGGAACATACCTCAACATAATAAGGGCCACATGTGAAATACTCACAGTTAATATCATACTGAATGGGGAAAAAATGAGTCTTTATGATGTGGAACGTAACAAGGATGCCCACTGTTGACACCATTATTCAACATAGTACTGGAAGTGCTAGCTGGAGCAATCATTCAAGAGACAGAAATAAAGGACATCTAAACTGGAGAGGAAGAAGTGAAATTATTCTTGTTTTCAGAGGATCTGGTTTTACATTAAAATAAGATTCCACAAAAAAAGCTATTAAAACTGATAAATTCAGTAAAGTTGTAGGATACAAAGTCAAAATAAAAATCAATAGCATTTCTATATGCCAACAGTGAACAATCTGAAAAAGAAATAATCAGTAGGCATAATTGCCACAAAGAAAATTAAATAACTAGGGATTAACATAACCAAGGAAGTAAAAGATCTTTATAATGGAGACTACAACATATTGATGAAAGAGGATATGAAAAAATAAAAATAAGTTAGTGAATTAGAAGAATCAATATTGTTAAAATGCCCAGACTGCTCAAAGCAGCCTACAGATTTAATGGAGTCATTCTTCACAGGAATAAAAAGAATTCTAAAATTCATATGGAATCACAAAAGATCCAGAATAGCCAAAGCTATCCTAAGCAAAAAGAACAAAACTGGAGAAATCACATTACCTGATTTCAGATTATACTATAGAACTGTAATAGTCAAACAGAATGTTACTGCCATTAAAACAGACACATAGACCAACGGGACAGAATTGAGAACTCTGAAACTACACATAAAACTACAGGGAACTCATTTTTGACAAAGGTGCCAACAACATACACTGGGGAAAAGGCAGCCACTTCAATAAATTGTGCTAGGAAAACTGGATATCCATCTGCAGAAGAATGAAACTAGACTCTTACTTCTCACTACATACAAAAATCAAATAAAAATTACATTAATTTAAACAACTTAAATCCAACTCTTCAAACCCTTAGTGTACTACAAGAAAATATTGGAGGAAACCTCCATGGAATTGATCTGGCTAAAAATTTCTTGATCATTAAATATCCCACAAGTACAGGCAAGCAAAGCAAAAATAAACAAATGGGATCACATCAAATTAAAAATCTGCACAGCAAGTGATACAATTAACATGAAGAAACAACCCACAGAATAGGAGAAGATGTTTGTAACTGCCCATCTAACAAGTGATTAATAACCAGAATATATAAGGAGCCCAAACAACTCTATAGAAAAAAATGAATAAACCCATCAAAAAATGGACAAAATATTTGAATAGACATTGCTCAAATGAAGACAAACAAATGACAGACATATGAAAAAATGCTCAATATCATGGATCATAAGAGAAATGCAAATTAAAACTACTTCAGTTAAAAAGGCAATAACAAAAGCTTGTGAGGATGTGAAAAATAGGAAATCCTTACACACTTTTGGTGGAAATGTAAATTAGTACAACCACTCTAGAGAACAGTTTGGAGGTTCCTCAAAATACCAAAAATAGAGCACCCATATGATCCACCAATCCTACTTCTGGGTATACCTAAAAGAAAGCAACTTAGTATATTGAGGAGATATCTGCACTCTCATGATTGTCGCAGCAATGGTCACAATATGTGATATTTGGAAGTAACCTAAGTGTCCATCTGAGGTAGGAGGCAGGGCTTGAACACCAGACCAAATTGAAGACTAGACAAAATACATCCAGGGCAGAAGCATCTCCCCATAAGACATGCCCACCAGTGTGCCATGTCAGTTTATGATTGCCAGGAAACCACCTGGCAGTTATCATGCTTTGTCATGGCAACAACCTAACAACCTGGAAGTTACCACTCTTATTCTAAAAATTTCTGTATGAACTGCCTTTTAATTTGCATATAATTACAAGTGAGTATAAATATGAGTGCAGAACTGCCTGTGAGCTACTATCTGGGCATATGCCTGTGGTGCATAGCCCTGCTCTGCAAGGAGAAATCTCTGCTGCTGCTGTACATTGTCACTTCAATAAAAGTTACTATTTAACACTACCAACCAGCTTGCCTTTGAATTATTTCCTGGGTGAAGCCAAGAACCCTCCTGGGCTAAGTCTCAATTTTCAGACTTGCCTGTCTTGCATTATATTAACAGATGAATGGCTAAGGAAAATGTTGTACATGTGTATAGTGGAGTACAATTCAGCTATAAAAAAAGAATGAGGGAGGACTCAAGATGGCAGGATTGAAGGACTCAATCACTGAGGACTCAACCCAGGATTGAAGCTCTCAGTGAATGTGCAGAGAGGGTGAGTCAGGGCCGCATTTCCAGACGGATCTTTGTTGCCCACAGAACGGGGAAATTCCCAGGTATAAAAGAGATGTGGGACGCCAGGCAGAGGATTTGGCTGGTGCAGCTGGCAGCCGGTGTGGCCGGTGGCCGGCGCTGTAGGGCAGCGGTGCTACACAGTGCTTTGCACAAAGTGCACTGGTCTGGGTGCCCTGTTGAATGGGCAATCTGAGACTGGAGAGGGCTGAACTTGAGACTGAATGAGACTTGCACAGTGAGCCAGGCCAGGAGATTCCAGGGAAACAGTGTTTGGGGTAGTGCACTGGGACAAGCAAAACGACGATTCCAAATGCTCCGGGTGGAGAGGTTCCCTGCGGGCACAGTTGAACCCAGGACAGTGCAGCTACATGGGGGAGAGGCATCCGTCATTACCGAGGCAATCTGCCCCAACTGAGGTACACGCCCATTGTTGATGCAGCCTGTCATTGCCGAGGCAACCCGCTGCAACAGAGAGACTCTGCCACAGGGCGTAGCTTGTAGCAGCAGGGCGGAGACCGCAGCAGCAGGGCAGAGCCTCGGCAGGTAAATAGTGACTAGACTGCCTCCTAGCTGGGCAGGAGAGCACAACGGACACTCACAAATAAAGCCCCAACCCCCCGAGACAGAGCATCTGAGAAAAAAAGGTATTTTTTAATGAGTTCTGTTGCAGCAGAATTAAACGTAGCAGACTAACAGCCTGAATGAACAACAGAGCTCACAGCTCAGCAACTGAGCTCCTATAAAGTACAGACTATCTCCTCAAGCAGCTCCCTGATCCCTCTATATCCAAAAGACTGACATTTGGCAGGCATCATTCTGGGACAAATGTAGCAGAAAAAGAAACGGGTAGCATCCCTCACTGTTCTGCAGCAGCTATAGGTGCACCCCAGACAAGCAGGGACTGGAGTAGACCTCAGCAGTCGTACAGTGAAGGGGCTAGACTGATAGAAGAAAAACCAAGTAAAAGAAATACTTCATCATCAACAATCTGGGTGTCCACTCAGAGACCCAATCGAAAAGTCAGCAACTACACAGACGACAAGTGGATAAATCCACAAAGATGGAAAGAAACCAGCACAAAAAGGAGGAAAACACCTGAAACCAGAACACCTCACCTCCTAGAAAGGACCAAAACTCCTCACCAGCAAGGGAACCAAGCTGGACGGAGAATGACTGTGATGAAATGACTGAATTAGACTTCAGAAGGTGGATAATGAGAAACTTTTGTGAGCTAAAAGAACATGTTTTAAATCAATGCAAAGAAAATAAGAACCTTGAAAAAAGATGTGAAAAAAGATTCGAGGAAATGATAACAAGAATGGATAACTTAGAGAGGAATATGAATGAATTAAAGGAGCTGAAAAACACAATATGAAAACTTCGCGAAGCATGCACAAGTTTCAACAGCCAAATTGACCGAGCAGAAGAAAGAATTTCAGAAGTCGAAGATCAACTCAATGAAATAAAATAAGAAACCAAGGTCAGAGAAAAAAGCACACACAAAAAAATCAACAAAGTCTCCAAGAAATGTGGGACTATGTGAAGAGACCTAACCGACGTTTGATAGGAGTACCAGAATGTAACAAAGAGAAAGAATCCAAGCTGGAAAATACCCTTCAGGACATTATCCAGGTAAATTTCCCCCACCTAGCAAGACAGGCCAACACTCAAATGCAGGAAATACAGAGAACACCACAAAGATATTCCGCAAGAAAAGCAACCCCAAGGCACATAATCGTCAGATTCAACAAGGTTGAAATAAAGGAGAAAATACTAAGGGCAGTGAGAGAGAAAGGTCGGGTCACCCACAAAGGGAAGTCCATCAGAATCACAGCAGATCTCTCGGCAGAAACACTACAAGCAAAAAGAGAGTGGGGGCCAATATTCAACATCCTTAAAGAAAAGAACTTTCAACACAGAATTTCATATCCAGCCATACTGAGCTTCAAAAGTCAAGGAAAAATAAAATCCTTTGTGAGCAAGCAAGTACTCAGAGATTTTGTCACCACCAGACCTGCTTCACAAGATCTCCTGAAAGAGGCACTACACAGAGAAAGAAACAACCAGTACCAGTCATTCCAAAATCACACTAAATGCTAAAGAGCATCAACATAATAAAGAATCTACATCAACTAATGGGCAAAACAGCCACCTAGCATCCAAATGGCAGTATCAAATTCACACATAACAATATTAACCCTAAATATAAATGGACTAAATGCACCAATCAAAAGACACAGACTGGCAAATTGGATAGAAAGCCAAAACCCATCAGTGTGCTATATCCAGGAAACCCATATCACTTGCAAGGATACACAAAGGCTCAAAATAAAGGATGGAGGAAGATTTACCAAGCAAATGGAGAGCAAAAAAAAAAAAAAAAAAAAGCAGGAGTTGCAATTCTCATCTCTGATAAAATAGACTTTAAAGCAACAAAGATCAAAAGAGACAAAGAAGGCCATTACACAATGGCAAAAGGATCGATACAAGAAGAGCTAACGATCCTAAACATATATGGACCCAATGCAGGAGCACCCAGATACATGAGGCAAGTTCTTAATGACTTACAAAGAGACTTAGACTCCCACACAATAATAGTGGGAGACTTTAACACTCCACTGTCAATATTAGACAGATCAACCAAACAGAAAATCAACAAGGATATTCAGGGCTTGATCTCAGACCTGGAGCAAGCAAACGTGATAGACATTTACAGAACTCTCCACCCCAAATCCACAGAATACACATTCTTCTCAGCACCACATCACACCTACTCTAAAATTGACCACATAATTGGAAGTAAAGCACTCCTCAGCAAATGCAAAACAACTGAAATCATAACAAACAGTCTCTCAGACAATAGTGCAATCAAGTTAGAACTCAGAATTCAGAAACCAACTCAGACCACACAGCTTCATGGAAACTGAACAACTGGCTCTTGAATGTTGACTGGGTAAACAATGAAATGAAGGCAGAAATAAAGAAGTTCTTCAAAACCAATGAGAACAAAGACACAACCTGCCAGAATCTCTGGGACACATTTAAAGCAGTCTCTAGAGGAGAGTATATAGCAATAAGTGCCTATATGAGGAGAATGGAGGGATCCAAAATTGACACCCCATCATCAAAATTGAAAGAGCTAGAGGAGCAAAATAATAAAAAACTCAAAACACAGCAGAAGACAAGATATAACTAAGATCAGAGTTGAAATGAGGAGATTGAGACACGAAAAACCCTCCAAAAAATCAATAAATCCAAGAGCTGGTTTTTTTGAAAAATCAACAAAATAGACAGACCACTAGCCAGATTGATTAAAAAGAAAAGAGAGAACAACCAAATAGATGTAATAAAAAATGATAAAGGGGAAATCACCACAGATTCCACAGAAATTCAAACCATCATCAGAGAATATTACAAACAACTCTATGCACATAAACGAGTAAACCTGGAAGAAATAGAAAAATTCCTGGACTCCTGTGTCCTCCCAAGCCTAAACCAGGAGGAAGCTGAAACTATGGATAGACCAATAACAAGGTCAGAAGTTGAGGCAGCAATTAAGAGCCTACCACACAAAAAAAGCCCAGGTCCAGATGGGTTCACAGCTGAATTCTACCAGAAACACAAAGAGGAGCTGGTACCATTCCTTCTGAAACTATTCTAAATAATCAAAAGAGAGGGAATCCTTCCCAAATCATTTTATGAGACCAATATCATCCTGATACCAAAACCCGGCATAGACCCAACAAGAAAAGAAAACTTCACGCCAATATCCATGATGAACATAGATGCAAAAATCTTCAAAAAATATTGGCAAGCCCATTTAACAGCAAATCAAAAAACTTATTCATCATGATCAAGTAGGATTCATCCAGGGGATGCAAGGCTGGTTCAACATATGCAAGTCTATAAACGTAATTCACCACATAAACAGAACCAAAAACAAAAACCACATGATTATCTCAGTTTACGCAGAGAAGGCATTTGACAAAATTGAACAGCCCTTTATGCTAAAAACCCTTAATAAACTCGGTATCGATGGAATGTATCTCAAAGTAATAAAAGCTATTTATGAAAAACCAACAGCCAATATCATACTGAATGGGCAAAAACTGGAAGCATTCCCTTTGAAATCTGGCACTAGACAAGGATGCCCTCTTTCACCACTCCTATTCAATATAGTACTGGAAATTCTAGCCAGAGCAATCAGGCAAGGAAAAGAAGTAAAGGGTATTCAAATAGGAAAGGTGGAAGCCAAATTGTCTCTATTTGCAGACTACATGATAGTATACCTAGAAGACCCCATCGCCTCAACCCAAAAACTCCTGAAACTGATAAGCAACTTCAGCAAAGTCTCAGGATATAAAATCAATGTGCAAAAATCACAAGCATTCCTCTACACCAATAACAGACTTAAAGAAAACCAAATCAAGAACGAACTGCCATTCACAATTGCTACAAAAAGAATAAAATACCTTGGAATACAACTCACAAGGAACGTAAGGGACCTCTTCAAGGAGAACTACAAACCACTGCCCAACAAAATCAGAGAGGACAAAAACAGATGGAGAAATATTCCATGTTCATGGTTAGGAAGAATTAATATCATGAAAATGGCCATACTGCCCAAAGTAATTTACAGAATCAATGCTATCCCCATCAAGCTACCATTGACTTTCTTCACAGAACTGGAAAAAAACACCATGAACTTCATATGGAACCAAAAGAGAGCCCACATAGCCAAGTCAATTCTAAGCAAAAAGAACACAGCGGGGGGCATCATACTACCGGATTTCAAACTATACTACAAGGCTACAGTAATTAAAACAGCATGGTCCTGGTACCAAAACAGAGATATAGACCAATGGAACAAAACAGAGGCCTCGGAGGCAACACAGCATATCTACAACCATACAATCTTTGATAAACCTGACAAAAACAAGCAATGGGGAAAGGATTCCCTGTTTAACAAATGGTGTTGGGAAAACTGGCTAGCCATGTGCAGAAAGCAGAAACTGGACCCCTTCCTGACACCTTACACTAAAATTAACTCCAGATGGATTAAAGACTTAAACATAAGACCTGGCACCATAAAAACCCTAGAAGGAAATCTAGGCAAAACCATCCAAGACATAGGAGTAGGCAAGGACTTCATGAACAAAACAGCAAAAGCATTGGCATCAAAAGCCAAAATAGACAAATGGGACCTAATGAAACTCCACAGCTTCTGCACGGCAAAAGAAACAGTCATTAGAGTGAATCAGCAACAAACACAATGGGAAAAATTTTTTGCAGTTTACCCATCTGACAAAGGGCTGATATCCAGAATTTACAAAGAACTCAAACAGATTTACAGGAAAAAAACAAACGAGCCCATTCAAAATAGGGCAAAGGATATGAACAGACACTTTACGAAAGAAGGCATATATGAGGCCAACAATCATATGAAAAAATGCTCATCGTCACTGGTCATCAGAGAGATGCAAATCAAAACCACATTGAGATACCATCTCTTGCCTGTTAGAATGGCGATCATTAAAAAATCTGGAGACAACAGATGCCGGAGAAGACGTGGAGAAAAAGGAACACTTTTACACTGTTGGTGGGAGTGTAAATTAGTTCAACCATTGTGGAAGACAGTGTGACGATTCCTCAAGGCCTTAGAAATAGAAATTCCATTTGACCCAGGAATCCCATTACTGGGTATATATCCAAAGGACTATAAATCGTTCTATTATAAGGACACATGCACACGAATGTTCATTGCAGCACTGTTTACAATAGCAAAGACCTAGAATCAACCCAAATGCCCATTGATGGTAGACTGGATTGGAAAAATGTGGCACATATACACCATGGAATATTATGCAGCAATCAGAAATGATGAGTTTGTGTCGTTTGTAGGGACATGGATGAATCTGGAGAACATCATTCTCAGCAAACTGACACAAGAACAGAAAATGAAATACCGCATATTCTCACTCATAGGCCGGTGATGAAAAATGAGAACACATGGACACAGGGAGGGGAGTACTAAACACTTGTGTCTATTGGGGGAAAAAGGTGATGGCCAGCTGGGGAGGGATAGCCTGGGGAGAAATGCCAAATGTGGGTGAAGGGGAGAAAGGACGAAAAACACACTGCCACGTGTGTACCTATGCAACTGTCTTGCATGTTTTGTACATGTACCCCAAAACCTAAAATGCAATAAAAAATTTAAAAATAAAAAAAGAATGAGATTCTTTTATTTGCAGCAATCAAGGTGTGACTGGAGATTATATTAAGTGAAGTGTTTATTTCCAGGTGGTGCCCTGGCAATGGTAAACTGACAGGGCATACTGATAGGCATGTCTTATGGGGAGATGCTGCTGCCATGGTCCTGTTTTGGCTGGTCTTCAATTTAGTCTGGTGTCCAAGCCCTGCCTGCAGAGTTGAATTCTGCTTTCTATCTCCCATGGACAGTTAGGTTGCTACGAAATCAATAAGCCAGGCACAGAAAGACAAACATTGCAAGCTTTCACTTACTGACTGAATTGAAAAATCGAGACTATTGAATTCATATAAAAGAGAATTGGAGGGTAGTTACTAGAGGCTGGGAAGGGTAGTGCATGACTGGGGGTGGGATGGGAATGGTTAATGTTTAAAAAGAAATTTAATGAATAAGATCTATAATTTGATAGCATAAAGGGGTGACTACAGTCAATAATAATTTAGTTGTACATTTTAAAATAACTAAAAGAGTGTAATTGGATTGTTTGTAACACAGAGTTTAAATGATCAATGAGTTGGATACCCTAATCTCTATAATGTGTTTATTTCACATTGCATGCTTGGTTCAAAACATCTCATGCACCCAACAAATATATATACCTAATTTGTACCCTAAAAATTAAAAACAAATTTAAAAAATACACAGTTTTTCTCTGTAGCAAACTTATATCAGAGTCCAATCAGAAAACAGAAAATACATGGTAATTTGAACAAGAAAAACTTCACATAAAGTATTCAGTAGAGTATGGAGTGATGGGGCTTAGTTAGTAAGAGGTTGTATTAGACTGTTCTTACACTGCTGTAAAGAGCTACCTGAAATGGGGTAATTATGAGGAAAAGAGTTCTAATTTACTCACAGTTGCACAGCATTTGCAGGAAGTATGGCTGGGAGGCCTCAGGAACTTGAAATCATAACAGCAGGAGAAAGGGTAGCACACACATTTTACATGGTGGAGCAGGAGAGAGAGAGAGTGAATGGGGGATGCCATACACATTTAAACCATCAGATCTCATGAGAACTTACTATCACAAGAACAGAAAGGGGGAAATCTGCCCCAATGATTCAATCACCTCTCACCATGCCCTTTCCATGACACATGTATTACAATTCAATATGAGATTTGGGTGAAAACAGGGAGCCAAACCATATCAGAGGTAAAGAAAATTCTAGAAAATACAGAAATAATAGACACAGTGAATGGCCATTACACCTAAGATCGAAATAAAGCACCCACAAAAGAGCCCCATCCCCTCCCACCCTGGGCTGATAGTCAAACTTCATTGGAGAGTATTATCATGCATTGCAGAATGGCATAGAAGCTTGCTGAGATACTGTGTCAAAGACACTTGCTAGAAATATGCCTTCTGGACTTCCAGGCATAGCCATTACCAGAGTGGTTCTGTGTCTTGCATTTTTGCTCTAAAGCCATCCAAGAGGTTGCTGGGGAAGCTGCTAACAGGAATGTGCTGTGTGCCAACGTCACTGAGTGCTGTCCTGTACTGAAAAACTTAACTTCATGTCAGTGAGGAAAGGGAAACAATACAGGATCTAGCTATATAATTGCAGACCTGAAAATGAAGGACAGATTTGGAGCTGGGCAGTAATAAATTGATAACTGGCACATCAGCTGTTCTACTTCTAGATATTTATCTAAGAGAAGTGAAAAGATGTCTTTACAAAGATGACTTTTAAGAAGAATATTTATATCAGATTTATTCTGAATAATCCCAGACTAGAAGTGTCGTATAGTAGAAAACCACTTATAAATAAAAGGAAACACAATTCTGATACTAAACAGCATGGATAAATCTTTAAAATATTCTGTTGAGCCAAAGTTGTCATACACAAAGTATATAGGTGTTACAATACAATTTTAATGTATAAAAAAGGCAAAAAACTTATCTATATTGAGTTATCAGTAAAATGGGAAAGACTAAAGAATAAGATTTGAGGGCAAAGTCAAGAAATATAGATAAAATGTGCTATTAGAGTAAAAAAAGTATTTTCTAAGCAAGATAGCTATTGAAGAAGTCACAAAGTGAATCATTGTTAGATTTAACTACATTTCTGAATTATTTTTTTAAAAAACATACTTCTCTGAATTTTATGGAATTAAAAATGGTAGGCACATATTTTGAGATGTCTCACTTTTCTTTTATTCTTTCATATTTCTTTAGATATTACGTGTGTGGGTGTGAGCATGCACATATGCAAATTTGTTTACACACCAGAAAAGATTCAGATATTATAGTCAAAAGAATGTTCCACTTAATGACATAGTACATTTAATGAATGTTCTATTTAATGAAGACATATAAGTACCTTTTCAGAAGGATAATTCTGCGTACTAATGTGATATTTGGTGAGCATTACAGCTCATTACTACTGTAACGAATGCTTTTCTCCAGATATCTTGGTAGAAGATGTGGTGAGGTATTTCTCTGAATTTATGCATCTGTAATATGTCTACCCAATCTAGAGCCTTAAACAGAGATCTTTTCTCTGAGCTAGTGTCTTATTTAATAACCTGTAAATGAAACTGTTATTGCTTCTTTGCCTCTCATTTATGAGCACCATTATTTCTCAAAGTGGGTTGTCTCTGTCAGGCAATAACAGTAGGAAAAGTTTTTGAGCTTGTCAGAGATTTATGGATATAAATGAGAAGGAAGTTGGGTCAAATTTAATGGCAGTGGTTTTCTGTATAGGGTAAGGAGAACAGGTTTTAAAAATGATGGCTCATTTTAAGATATATGATTCTGCCTTGGAACAATATCTTTCTTCTATTACTATACTCTGGATTTCAAGTTTATATTCATTTAATGTAGTTTTATGCTGTCTAAGAAAAACAACAGAAGTTGGCTACATAAGCAGAGGCCATCTGTCTTGAAACTCAGCATTTAAAAAGTTTTGCAGTATTTGGAGTTAAGAAATCTTTTGTTAATTATCAAACTCAACCATGATGGAAGGCATGAGCATGATAAAATGAGTGATTATCAGAAACCAAATAGGTTTGTATTGTTGATAATAATTTTAGCAAGTACACAATTTGAAGGCTTATTGCTCCCTTGTCTCTCATCAGCAGAGAAAAAGGAAATTAAATCTGTAGAAAACGTAGGTTTATTTGATACCTCAAATTTTAAAAAGCCCCTCTAGAGTAATTTGAGTTATAATAACCAAGTTTCCCTAATTGAAGAGAAATCACTGCTTATATAGCTAATTAGTCTGAGAAATGTTGTTCATGTTTGAGTTGAAGTAACAAGTATTGACTGGAAGAGTCATGTATCTGCTGATATGGAAATATGGAAATCTGCTAATATGGAAAATACCATATTATCTCTGGTATTTTAAATGAATTTGTGACCTACATTCATATTTCCTTTTAGTATTACTAATGTGATCAAATTCGAAGTTATTTTATCTATGTCCCTTTTTTTTCTTGTTTATAGGAAAACCTTTATATTCAGATTTTAGCAGTGAAGGAATGATAGTTTCTAATGCTTTAATAGCTTTCAAAATAAGAAAGAGAGGAATAAAAGTAGAGTTGGATGCATTGTTGGATGAAATGCCACTTTAGAAAATGGAGTTTGATTTATTTTAAGAATAGATTTAGTGAGAGCAAGGGAAAGCAGATTTAAGAGCTAAAACACTTTTAATGACTCTTTAGCAACTTCTATTTCTTTTAGAGAGGGAGGTCTCAGGAAATGATTACATGCTGAGAATTTTGATGGCTAATCGTTGCATTGGGGAACTTTGCAAATTTGTGGGCCTAGAATCCAACTTTTTTCCTAGCTGCTAAAGTTGCTGTCTGTAACTTAGCATTCACTCTGATGTTTCTTATCAGTATTGACAGATGTGCTTATGGGACAATCTGAGTGTTAAGAGTACAGTTTAGATGATTCACATGAAAAATGTGGAGGCTATAAACTATTTCTTCTCTGGTATGATTACTGACTTGAATTTCTAAAATAATTAACTTTAGGTAAGGGTAAATACCAATGCACATTTGTGTTGTTTTTTTGTTCAACTAATATAGTTAACCAGTGAAGTGTTAAAAGTGTTAGAATAGACTTTCAAAACAAACTAAACTATTTTAGGAACAAATCTGATACTTTCTAAGAAAAATAATACCCAGGTTTGAAGTAGAAGGAGAAATGAGATCCTTTATTATGGAAAGAATGGAAACCAATGAGCCAGTTTTCCTAAGTTTTATCAAGTAAAAAGCTTTGTGTAAGCAGAAGCCCTAAGCAATGATCATATATGATTGTGTCATGCACGATGTTGGCAAATTGACTTTTTTTTAACTTCCCTCGACCTCTCATATAAATTTGATAACTTCATTTTGCTGTTGGGAAGACTGAGATTACTTAGAAGTGCTAGGATTAGAATATATTTGATATGGCTATCATAGGACAGTTAGGATATCAGTAGCAGTTTCTGATTTTCCATGCTTTGTAGAAACATGGGTTCTGTTTTGACCTTGGGTACTTTTCTGTGAAATTTTATAATGGATGCTTTGTTTTTTGGAATGGAATTCTGTATTGATTGATGAATGCTCCAAGTATTTTGGGAAAATTGAACATTTTGAGAGTTTTAATCTAAAATATTAGTTCAGAGTTCCTACATTCAACTCTCTATTCTCCCAAAGCCTACTCCTTTACACGAATAAATGTTTCTGTTTAGAGTTGCTAGATTCTCCTGTGGCAGTGAACACCATGTGGATGAGAATAAATGGAGGAATCCTATTATGTTTGAAATTTAAGCTGTATAAAGTTATGGTCTAGGTGTTTTTAATTTCCTTCTCTTATTTTTGATAACTGAATATGGTTTCATCAGTCTACCATATAAAGTATTATTTAAAAGTTTATGTTAATACATATAAGTTTCTTTTGTTATCAACTGACAGTTATGTTTCCAAGTTAGCTCTTTACTCTTCCTTCTTTTGCATTTATGTAACAGGAATGACTCACTTCACTATACATTTCTATTAGCCAGAGAATATCATCATTAATTTTGAAAAAGATTAGGTTTTAAGAACCTAAACATTTTAAACATCACTGGCAGGTATGCAGATGGAAGTAAAGTTATATTTTGAAACTATACTTTAAAAGAATCACATGAAAACAATGACATGTATATAATTTTTTTTATGTGTTATACCATATTCAGAACAAAGGAAATATACTACTCTCTTACTTAAAAATGACATATTTTCCCTTAAACTTTCCTCAAAAATTAATATGTGCATTAAAATAACAGAAAAATAGAAGTACACAAAGCAAAGAACACAAAATATTCCAAAATTATAAGGAGCTTACAGTTTGATGTGTTTGAGTCATTGTAGATGTATAAAGAAAAATAAACATACAGTTTCATGTGGTTTCAATTCCAAAGTACGTATTGCTTTTTTTAAAATATTATGAATGTTCACTAATTCTAAGTCCAAAAGGAATAAGTGTTTGATAACCAAGAATACATGCCAATGACTTAATCAAGAAAAATTATAATCCTGCCTTTTATGGGATCAAAATTTCATAAAGACAAAAATGGTAAAAGTCTTTTGGATAAATATTGCAGAGTTACATGAAAATACTGTGTTGGCCAGGCACAGTGCTCACATCTGTAATCACGGCAATTTCAGGGGCTGAGTGGCAATATCACTTGAGACCAGGAGGTTGAAACCTGCCTGGGCAACAGAGCAAGACCCTGTCTCTACAATTTTTTTTTCAATTAGCCAGGCATGGTGGTATGTGCCTGCAGTCCCATGGAGGCTAAGGCAGGAGGATGTCTTGCACCCAGTAGTTTGAAACCATGGTGAGCTATAATTGCATTACTGCACTGCAGTCTGGGTGACAGACCCAGACAGTCTCAGAAGGAAAAAAAAAGCTACACATTTCCTTAATGCTCAATTTAAAATGTGGCAAGAGAATACAAGTATGATGCTTCTGAGAGAGTTTCTTATCAGATCTATACTATTAAAATATTAGGAAGAAAATGTTTCTATCAAATTATTTAATAGTATATTCACATAGCATCAAGTGAAGCACATATACATCAGTGGATATTATTAAATTATGAATGTGCACAAAACTGTATAATCCCACTCTGTGCTTTCTTCTGGCCCTCCCAATTAACCCAATGAACAACCTGATGCATGCTTAGAGATGCTTTAACAAATCCCCATTCATAATGCTTATTTTCTATTAATTATAAAACATCTACAAATTAGTTAATTAATTCTGCTATTTATCATATATTGTTAGGTCAATATATTGAAGATCTTAGATGTTAAGAAATAAACAATGCACATTGTTCTTAATAAGCACAGGCATTTACAAAATATCCATATACAGAACTTTGGTCTGTGCTGTTTTCCACGTAAGGATATACTAGCAAGGAGTCTATCCTTCTTTCTCCACGATCCCAGTGACTAAGCATAAAATTGTGCCTAGCTCCAAAATGTTGATTGACAAAAAGCACTTCCCAAAGACAGCACTTCTTAATCAATAAACAAAAGTCTATTTATAAAAAGGTTATTTTATCACCTCTTCTTTTGGGCACTTATCATTTGTCATATAGATCAATATTAACTAAAATGCACATAAAGAACAATAGTTAGACAATCTCCTCTGGTTTAACAGCTCCTGGGTAGAGAACCCTTCTCTCTGCCTCTGCCATTCAGAGAACAGTCCCCTTCCCAAATGGCAAATATTCCATATGACCTCCTAACCAAAAAAGTGTTTTTATATTCTCTGATTTTAATATAGGTTGTGAACTTAAAACATCTAGAAAGGCTAAATATTTAAAATAGGGCTTGTTTGTGCACTATATACACAGTAGCACTGAATAAATATCACACACGGGCCAAAAGCTAATATAAAAGCTTCTTGCCAATAGAAACCTTCTGGCCTAGAACCCTTTCCATTTGTACCTCTTTCAACCCACTGTATAAGTGCAAACATCTGTAATACTTAAAGATGATTTTAATAATTCTACATCCACAAGTCATTTTCAGAATATAAATTTTTACAAGAAATATTGATTTATAAACTTTGTCATACAGTGGCAATCTCCTTAACTCCAGATGTAAAATTAAGACTTGTTTTTCCATTGTATGTGTATGTATATATATGGCAAGTACATAGACATATGGGATACAGTTAATCTCACCTCACTGTAAACTAACTGGCGTAGAAGCCTCTTCACTTCCTTCTTCTCCTTCCTCCCCTGAAACCAGTGTACAAACAATGTACTACCCAAATAAGTGGTTTGGTCACTTCATTTCTAAAAGAAATGTGTCACATACATTTCAAGAGTATGTAAAAAGTATCAAATTAAAATTTGTCTAGTGCAAACAAAATGTATACAGTATAGCAGTTAAAATTTGCAATATGATATAGGGCATCAGATAATCAGAAATTTTCTAGTACACACTAGAAAACTTCTGCCGTTTCTTTCCTCCCACCTTCTTCAATCCAATGAATAAGTACACATAGTCTAATGCTCAAAGTAGCAGTTTAACAATTCCATTTCCAAAGGTATTACATAAGTTTTAAAAGCTATTTACAAAGTGGTTTTTTTGAATGCCTCCACTTTTAAATGTAGCTGGCACTTCATAACATCTAAAAAGACTTATGTACTCCAAATTGGAACTTGTCCACTATAAGTAAAACCATTAAATAAAAACTATACAAACAATAATTCTAATCAGAAATAGTCTCTAAATATGACCATACTGACCTTGAATTATTCCTTCCTTCCTTTCTTCTCTTTATGACCATTCTAGTGGCCAAGTACACATAATCTGAAGTGTAATTAAACAAATTCATATCCAAGTCATTTTCAGAAGTCAAGTTTTCCTATGAATTTCAAAACGAAGTGTATCAAATGTGCTGATTTGATTTTTACTAAATCTATTGTGTCATACATTTGCAATCTTTTTTACATACCTAGTAACTATTAACAGATACTGGAAAATTAGTCATTTTTCTATTATATATGCCACATACGGAGCAAACAAAATACACATGACATCCAGAAAATGGTTTATTTGAAACTGTCCACCTATTAACACCAAGAAAATTACCTTTTGTAACTTCTTCCTTCCCACTTTTGTTAAAACATTGAACAGACATTGAACAGTATTGATAATGGTATACTTGTCTTGGAAGTAGTTTTTTTTTTTTTTTAAGTAAAGAGGAAGGAATTACAAAAAGTTTTTCTTAGTGTTATTTTTACACATGATTTTGAAGTATATACACATTGTGAAATAGGTCAATCAAGTCAATTAAAATATGCATTGTCTCACATACTTATTTTTGTATTAAGATCCATTAAAATCTATTGTTTCAGAGATTTTCAAGGATATAATACATTGTTATCAACTGCAGTCACCACGTTGTGCAATACATCTTTAGAACTTAATTCTCTGTAACTAAAATTTTGTATCCTTTGACCAGCCCAGCATCTTCTCAACCCCCTATACAACCCCTAGCCCTTAGTAACCGCCATTATACTCTCTACTTCTATGAGCTCAACTTTTTGATTCCAACTTTAAGTCAGATTTTGTCATCATTTTTCTCTTTTTGCCTTGATTATTTTACTTAAGATGATGTCCTTCAGGTTTATCTGTGTTGTCACAAATAGCAAGATATCCTTCTTTTTTAAGGCTAAATAGTGTTCCATTGTGTATATGTACCACATTGCCTTCATCCACTGATAAATACATAGATTGTTTCTGTATCTTGACTACTGTAAAAAATACGGCAATAAACATGGGAGTGCAGACATCTCTTTGACATACAGATTTCATTTCTTTGGGTATATACCCAGTAGTGGGATTGCTGGATCATATGGTACTTCCATTTTTTAATTTTTAGAGAAATCTTCATATTGTTTTTGATAATGGCTATACTAATTGACATTTCAACATGTGCAAGAATTGCCTTTTATCCACATCCTTGCCAGCATTTATCTTTTATCTCTTTGATAACAGCCATCTCAACAGGTTTGAGATGACATTGTGGTTTTATCTTGCATTTTTCTGGTGACATATATATATATCACCAATCTTTTATACATATATACATATATATATCACCAAACTTTATATATGTATATATATATATATCACCAAACTTTATATATGTATATATATATAACCAAACTTTATATATGTATATATATATATCACCAATCTTTTATACATATATATATATCACCAAAATTTATATATATATATAAAGTTCTCAACTCTCAACACTGTTGCATTGGAGATTAAGTTTCCAACACATGATCTTTAGGGAACATATTCAAACCATAGCATGTAGTGATGTAAACCATTTTTAATATATCCATAGACAATTTGTATATCCTATTTAGAGAAATGTTTATTCAAGTGTTTTTCCCATTTTAAAATCAGGCTATTTTGGTTTCTTGCTTTTAAGTTGCTCGAATTCCTTATATATTTTCAATATTCCTTATCAGATGTACAATTTACATTTTATCCCACTCTGTATGTTGTTGCCTTACTTTGTTGATTGGTTCCTTTGCTGTGTGAGAGTTTTATAGATTGATGTACTCTCATTTGTCTATTTTTGGTTGTGTTACCTATGTTTTTGGGATCATCTCTGAAAATAATCATTGCCCAGACTAATGTCTTGAAACTATTCTGTAAGGTTTTCTTTTAGTAGTTTTACAGTTTTCTTGTAGTAATTTTATAGTTTGTCTTTAATTTATTTTGAGTTAATATTATATATGGTATGAGAGGAAGATCTAATTTCATTCATCCTCATGGGAATATTCAGGATATATTCAATGCCATTTATTAAGAAACTGCCCTTTTCCCATAGAGTGTTTTTAATACCTAGACAAAAATCAACTGAGTGTTAATGCCTGTATTCATTTCTGGTAATTTCAGTTCTGTTATATTTCTCTTTGTGTCTCCTTTTTATAGCTGTGTGGTAGATTTTGACATCAGGTTGTGTGATGATGCCTTCAGCTTTGTTTTCTTTTTTCTTTTTTTTTATTGCATTTAGGTTTTGGGGTACATGAGCAGAGCATGCAAGACAGTTGCGTAGGGACACACATGGCAGTGTGCTTTGCTTCTTTCACCACTTCACCCACATTTGGCATTTGTCCCCAGGCTATCCCTCCCCACCTCCCGATCCCACTGGCCCTCCCCTTTTCCCCCCAATAGACCCCAGTGTTTAGTACTCCCCTCCCTGTGTCCATGTGTTCTCATTTATCATCACCCGCCTATGAGTGAGAATATGCAGTGTTTCATTTTCTGTTCTTGTGTCAGTTTGCTGAGAATGATGTTCTCCAGATTCATCCATGTCCCTACAAATGACACAAACTCATCATTTCTGATTGCTGCATAACATTCCATGGTGTATATGTGCCACATTTTTCCAATCCAGTCTATTATCAATGGGCATTTGGGTTGATTCCAGGTCTTTGCTATTGTAAACAGTGCTGCAATGAACATTCGTGTGCATGTGTCCTTATAGTAGAACAATTTATAATCTTTTGGATATATACCCAGTAATGGGATTGCTGGGTCAAATGGAATTTCTATTTCTAAGGCCTTGAGGAATCGCCACATTGTCTTCCACAATGGTTGAACTAATTTACACTCCCACCAACAGTGTAAAAGTGTTCCTTTTTCTCCACATCCTCTCCAGCATCTGTTGTCTCCAGATTTTTTAATGATCGCCCTTCTAACTGGCGTGAGATGGTATCTCAATGTGGTTTTGATTTGCATCTCTCTGATGACCAGTGACGATGAGCATTTTTTCATATGATTGTTGGCCTCATATATGTCTTTTTTCATAAAGTGTCTGTTGATATACTTTGCCCACTTTTGAATGGGCTTGTTTTTTTCCTGTAAATCTGTTTGAGTTCTTTGTAAATTCTGGATATCAGCCCTTTGTCAGATGGGTAAACTGCAGAAATTTTTTCCCATTCTGTTGGTTGCCGATCCACTCTAGTGACTGTTTCTTTTGCTGTGCAGAAGCTGTGGAGTTTCATTAGGTCCCATTTGTCTATTTTGGCGTTTGTTGCCAATGCTTTTGGTGTTTTGTTCATGAAGTCCTTGCCTACTCCTATGTCCTGGATAATTTTGCTTAGATTTCCTTCTAGGGTTTTTATGGTGCCAGGTCTTATGTTTAAGTCTTTAATCCATCTGGAGTTAATTTTAGTGTAAGGTGTCAGGAAGGGGTCCAGTTTCTGCTTTCTGCACATGGCTAACCAGTTTTCCCAACACCATTTGTTAAACAGGGAATCCTTTCCCCCTTGCTTGTTTTTGTCAGGTTTATCAAAGATTGTATAGTTGTAGATATGTTGTGTTGCCTCCGGTGCCTCTGTTTTGTTCTATTGGTCTATATCTCTGTTTTGGTACCAGTACCATGCTGTTTTGATTACTGTAGCCTTGTAGTATAGTTTGAAATCCGGTAGTGTGATACCCCCAGCTGTGTTCTTTTTGCTTAGAATTAACTTGGCTATGTGGGCTCCCTTTTGGTTCCATATGGAGTTCATGGTGGTTTTTTCCAGTTCTGTGAAGAAAGTCAATGGTAGCTTGATGGGGATAGCATTGATTCTCTAAATTACTTTGGGCAATATAGCCATTTTCACGATATTAATTTTTTCTAACCATGACCATGGAATATTTCTCCATCTGTTTGTGTCCTCTCTGATTTCGTTGAGCAGTGGTTTGTAGTTCTCCTTGAAGAGGTCCTTTACATTCCTTGTGAGTTGTACTCCAAGATATTTTATTTTTTTTGTAGCAATTGTGAATGACAGTTCGTTCTTTATTTGGCTTTCTTTAAGTCTGTTATTGGTGTAGAGGAATGCTTGTGATTTTTGCACATTGATTTTATATCTTGAGACTTTGCTGAAGTTGCTTATCAGTTTCAGGAGTTTTTGGGCTGAGGCGATGTGGTCTTCTAGGTATACTATCATGTCATCTGCAAATAGAGACAACTTGGCTTCCACCTTTCCTATTTGAATATGCTTTATTTCTTTTTCTTGCCTGATTGCTCTGGCTAGAACTTCCAGTACTATATTGAATAGGAGTGGTGAAAGAGGGCATCCTTGTCTAGTGCCAGATTTCAAAGGGAATGCTTCCAGTTTTTGCCCATTCAGTATGATATTGGCTGTTGGTTTTTCATAAATAGCTTTTATTACTTTAAGATACATTCTATCGATACCAAGTTTATTGAGGGTTTTTAGCATAATGGGCTGTTGAATTTTTCAAATGCCTTCTCTGCGTCAATTGAGATAATCATGTGGTTTTTGTTTTTGGTTCTGTGTATGTGGTGAATTACGTTTATAGACTTGCGTATGTTGAACCAGCCTTGCATCCCCGGAATGAATCCTACTTGATCATGATGAATAAGTTTTTTGATTTGCTGTTGAAATGGGCTTGCCAATATTTTATTGAAGATTTTTGCATCTATGTTCATCATGGATATTGGCGTGAAGTTTTCTTTTCTTGTTGGGTCTCTGCCGGTTTTGGTATCAGGATGATACTGGTCTCATAAAATGATTTGGGAAGGATTCCCTCTTTTTGGATTATTTGGAATCGTTTTAGAAGAAATGGTACCAGCTCCTCTTTGTGTGTCTGGTAGAATTTGGCTGTGAACCCATCTGGACATGGGCTTTTTTTGTGTGGTAGGCTCTTAATTGCTGCCTCGACTTCTGACCTTGTTATTAGTCTATTCATAGTTTCAGCTTCCTCCTGGTTCAGGCTTGGGAGGACACAGGAGTCTAGGAATTTATCCATTTCTTCCAGGTTTACTAGTTTATGTGCATAGAGTTGTTTGTAATATTCTCTGATGATCGTTTGAATTTCTGTGGAATCTGTGGTGATTTCCCCTTTATCATTTTTTATTGCATATATTTGTTTGTTCTCTTTTCTTTTTAATCAATCTAGCTAGTGGTTTGTCTATTTTGTTGATCTTTTCAAAAAACCAGCTCTTGGATTTATTGATTTTTTGGAGGGTTTTTCGTGTCTCAATCTTTTTTAGTTCAGCTCTGATCTTAGTTATTTCTTGTCTTCTGCTGGGTTTTGAGTTTTTTTGTTCTTGCTCCTCTCGCTCTTTCAATTTTGACAATAGGTTGTCAATTTTGGATCTCTCAATTCTCCTCATATGAGCGCTTATTGCTATATACTTTCCTCTAGAGACTGCTTTAAATGTGTCCCAGAGATTCTGGCATGTTGTGTCTTTGTTCTCATTGGTTTTGAAGAACTTCTTTATTTCTGCCTTCATTTCATTGTTTACCCAGTCAACATTCAAGAGCCAGTTGTTCAGTTTCCATGAAGCTGTGCGGTTCTGGGTTGGTTTCTGAATTCTGAATTCTAACTTGATTGCACTATTGTCTGAGAGACTGTTTGTTATGATTTCAGTTGTTTTGCATTTGCTGAGGAGTGCTTTACTTCCAATTATGTGGTCAATTTTAGAGTAGGTTTGATGTGGTGCTGAGAAGAATGTATATTCTGTGGATTTGGGGTGAAGAGTTCTGTAAATGTCTATCAGGTTTGCTTGCTTCATGTCTGAATTCAAGCCCTGGATATCCTTGTTGATTTTCTGTTGGTTTATCTATCTAATATTGACAGTGGAGTGTTAAAGTCTCCCACTATTATTGTGTCGGAGTCTGAGTCTCTTTGTAAGTCATTAAGAACTTGCCTCATGTATCTGGGTGCTCCTGCATTGGGTCCATATATGTTTAGGATCGTTAGCTCTTCTTGTTGTATAAATCCTTTTACCATTATGTAATGGCCTTCTTTGTCTCTTTTGATCTTTGTTGCTTTAACGTCTATTTTATCAGAGATGAGAATTGCAACTCCTGCTTTTTTTTTTTGCTCTCCATTTGCTTGGTAAATCTTCCTCCATTCTTTATTTTGAGCCTTTGTGTATCCTTGCATGTGAGATGGGTTTTCTGGATACAGCACACTGATGGGTTTTGGATTTTTATCCAATTTGCCAGTCTGTGTCTTTGATTGGTGCATTTAGTCCATTTACATTTAGGGTTAATATTGTTATGTGTGAATTTGATACTGCCATTTTGATGCTAGCTGGCTTTTTTGCCCGTTAGTTTATGTAGATTCTTCATTATGTTGATGCTCTTTAGCATTTAGTGTGATTTTGGAATGGCTGGTACTGGTTGTTCCTTTCTCTGTGTAGTGCCTCTTTAGGAGCTCTTGTAAAGCAGGCCTGGTGGTGACAAAATCTCTGAGTACTTGCTTGTTTGCAAAGGATTTTATTTTTCCTTGACTTATGAAGCTCAGTTTGGCTGGATATGAAATTCTGGTTTGAAAGTTCTTTTCTCTAAGAATGTTGAATATTGGCCCCCACTCTCTTCTGGCTTGTAGTGTTTCTGCCGAGAGATCTGCTGTGAGTCTGATGGGCTTCCCTTTGTGGGTGACCCGACCTTTCTCTCTTGGTGTCCTTAATATTTTCTCCTTTATTTCAACCTTGTTGAATCTGACAATTATGTGCCTTGTGTTTGCTCTTCTTGCGGAATATCTTAGTGGTGTTCTCTGTATTTCCTGCATTTCAGTGTTGGCCTGTCTTGCTAGGTGGGGGAAATTTACCTGGATGATGTCCTGAAGAGTATTTTCCAGCTTGGATTCATTCTCTTCGTCCCCTTCTGGTACACCTATCAAACGTAGGTTAGGTCTTTTCACATAGTCCCACATTTCTTGGAGACTTTGTTCATTCCTTTTTGCGCTTTTTTCTCTGATCTTGGTTTCTCGTTTTATTTCATTGAGTTGATCTTCAACTTCAGATATTCTTTTTTTTTTTTTGGAGAAAGTAGGATTTATTTATTTATTTTATTGCATTTTAGGTTTGGGGGTACATGTGCAGAGCATGCAATACAGTTGCATAGGTACACACAGGGCAGTGTGTTTTGTTTGCTTTCTCCCCTTCACCCACATTTGGTATTTCTCCCCTGGCAATCCCTCCCCATCTCCCCCTCCCTCTGGCCATCCCTTTTCTCCCTATAGACCCCAGTGTTTAGTACTCCCTTCTCTGTGTCCATTTGTTCTCGTTTTTCATCATCACCTATGAGTGAGAATATGCGGTGTTTCATTTTCTGTTCTTGTGTCCATTTACTGAGAATGATGTTCTCCAGATTCATCCATGTCCCTATAAGCAACACGAACTCATCATTTCTGATTGCTGCATAATATTCCATGGTGTATATGTGCCACATTTTCCCAATCCAGTCTATCATCGATGGGCATTTGGGTTGATTCCAGGTCTTTGCTATTCTTTCTTCTGCTTGGTCAATTCGGCTATGGAAACTTGTGCATGCTTCGCGAAGTTCTCGTATTGTGTTTTTCAGCTCCTTTAATTCATTCATATTTCTCTCTAAGTTATCCATTCTTGTTATCATTTCCTTAAACCTTTTTTTATATCTTTTTTCAAGTTCCTTAATTTCTTTGCATTGATTTAATACATGTTCTTTTAGCTCACAAAAGTTTCTCATTATCCACCTTCTGAAGTCTAATTTGGTCATTTCTTCACATTCATTCCTTGTCCTGCTTTTTTTTCCTTGCTGGTGAGGAGTTTTGGTTTTTTCTAGGAGGCGAAGTGTTCTGGTTTCAGGTGTTTTCCTCCTTTTTGCGCTGGTTTCTTCCCATCTTTGTGGATTTATCCACTTGTCATCTGCATAGTTGCTGACTTTTCAGTTGGGTCTCTGAGTGGACACCCAGATTGTTGGTGATGAAGTATTTCTGTTACTTGGTTTTTCTTCTATCAGTCTAGCCCCTTCGCTGTACGACTGCTGAGGTCCACTTCAGGCCCTGCTTGTCTGGGGTGCACCTCTAGCAGCTGCAGAACAGTGAGGGATGCTACCAGTTTCTTTTTCTGCTATCTTTGTCCCAGGATGATGCCTGCCAAATGTCAGTCTTTTGGATATAGAGGGGTCAGGAAGCTGCTTGAGGAGACAGTCTGTACTTTATAGGAGCTCAGTTGCTGAGCTGTGAGCTCTGTTGTTCATTCAGGGCTGTTAGTCTGCTATGTTTTATTCTGCTGCAACAGAGCTCATTTAAAAACCCTTTTTTTCTCAAATGCTCTGTCCTGGGGGTTTGGGCTTTATTTTTGGATGTCCGTTGTGGCGTCCTTCCCAGCTAGGAGACAGTCTAATCACTATTTGCATGCTGAGGCTCCACCCTGCTGTTGTGTGGTTCTCCCTGTTGCTGCAGGCTCTGCCCTTCTGCTGAGGTCTTTGCCACAGGCTACGCCCTGTGGTGGAGTCTCTCTGTTGTAGTGGGTTGCCTCAGCAACAGCAGGCTGTGTCAGCAGTGGGCGTGTATCTCAGTAGGGGTGGGTTGCCTCTGTAATGGTGGATGCCCCTCCCCCATGGAGCGTCTCAGGGACCATCTGCACGGGGAGCATTTGGAATCGCTGTTTTGTCCATCCCACTGAGCTACCCCAAACCCTGTGTCCCTGCAATCCCCTGGGCTGGCCCACTGTCCAAGTCCCAATCAGTCTCAAGTTCAGCCCTCTCAAGTCTCAGGTTGCTGGTTCAACAGGGCACCCGGACCAGCGTGCCCTTTGGGGAGCACTTGGTAGGGCTGGCCGCTGCCACCCCGGCTGCCGGCTTCGCCAGGCAGTACCTCTGCCTGGTGTCCTGCATCTCCTGGAAATTTCCCCGTTCTGTGGGCAACAAAGATCAGTCTGGAAATGCCGCTGTGCCTCACCTCTCCGCAGATTCACTGAGAGCTTCAATCCTGGGTTGTTCTCATAGTGCCATCTTTAGTCCTCCTCCAGATTTGTTTTCTTTACTTGAGATTGCTTTGGCTATTCAGGTTCTTTATGTGGCTTCATGAGAATGTAAGTTTTTTGTGTGTTTGTTTGGTTTTTGGATTTCTGCAAAAGTTGTTACTGGAATTCTTATAGAGATATCACTGAATCTGTAGACTGCTTTGGGTAATACGGATCTCTTAATATTCTTAAATGAACAGGATATCTTTCCATTTATTTGTTTCTTCTTCAATTTTTTTTTCACTAATATTTGATAGTTTTCAAGGCATAGGTTTTCATTTCTTGGTTAAATTTATTTTTAAGTATTTTATTTTTGTAGCAATTGTAAATGGAATTGTTCTTCCATTTCTTTTTCAGATAGTTTATTGTTAGCATTTATAAATGCTACTGATTTTTGTATACTAATTTTTATATTCAGCACCTTTATTAAATTCATTATTAGTTTTAACAGTTTTTTTAGTGGAATCATTAGAATTATCTTTATATAAGATTATATGGTCTGTAAACAGGGACATTTTGCCTCTTCATTTCAAATTTGGATGTGTTTAATTTCTTTTTCTTGCCTTATTGCTCTTGCTTGTACTTTGTCTACTACACTGAACAGAAGTAATGAGAGTGGGAATCCTTGTCCTGTGCCTAATCTTAGAGCAAAAGCTTTCCATTTTTCATCCTTGAGTTTGATGTTAACTGTGAGCTTGTCATATTTTTATTGTATTAAAGTAGGTTCTTCCTGTACTTAATTTGTTGAGAGTTTTTGTTGCAAAAGGATGTTGTATTTTATAAAATGCATTTCCTTTATCTATTGAGATGATCATACTTTTTCCTGTTATACTTTTAATGTGGTGTATCATATTTATAAATCACATGTGTTGAATCATCCTTGCATCCCTGGGATAAATTCCATTTAATCATAGTGAATGATCAATGTGGTTTTCTAGGGTTTCATTAGGACTTCAAATATGTGTTCATCACAGATATTAGCCTGTAATTCTCTTCTTTTGTAGGGTCTTGTCTGGCTTTGATATTTGCCCTCATAACATGAGTTTAAAAATATCCCTCATTTTGAAGGAAAACACTGGGAGAAATGCGTGATGTAGGTGATTGGGAAGGGAGACTGCAAACCACCATGGCGTCTATGTACCTATGCAACAACTCTGTGGGATGTGCACATGTACCCCAGAGCTTAAAGTACAATTAAAAAAAAAAACCTGTACTAGCAAATGAACAATAAACTGTGCCAGAATCATCAAAAAAAGAGAAAGAAATATTCCTCATCTTCAATATTTGAAAGAGCTTGAGAATGAATAAAGCTCATTCTTCTTTATATATTTGGTAGGAATCAGCAACGAAACAAGCAAGTCCAGGACTTTTCTTTATGGCAGACCTTTTATCACTGACTGAGTCTCCTTACTCATTTTTGATCTGTTCAGATTTTCTATCTATTCATGATTCATTTTGGTAGAGTGTAGGTGCTTAAAAATTTATCAATTTCTCTTAGGTTTTCTAATCTGTTTACCCTTAATTAATTGTATTCTCTTGCGTTCTTTTCTGTGGTGTCATATATAATGTCTTATTTTATATATCTGATTTTATTTGAGTATTTTATTCCTAGTTTAGCTAAAGGTTTGTCAGCTTATCTTTTCAAAATAAATAAATAAATAAATAAATAAATAAATAAACTCAGTGTTGACCTTCCTATTGTTTTTATAGGTTTCTATTTGATGTATTTCTGCTCTGATCTATATTATTTTCTTCTTTCTAAAAAAATTGGGCTTAGTTTGTTTTTCTTTTGTAATTATTTGGTGTATAATGTTAGGTCATTTATTTGAGATCTCTCCGTTTTTGATGTAGGTATTTATTGCTGTAAACCTCCCTCTTGTAACTTCTTTTGCTGCATCTTATAAATTTTGTTACATTTTATTTCCATTTTTGTTTAAGAGACTTTTTAGTTTCTCTTTTAATTTCTGCTTTGGACCATTGGTTGTTAAGGAACATGTTGTTAAATTTTTATGTATTTGTGAAAATTTTTAAAATTTCCCTTGCCATTGATATCTAGTTTTACAACATTGTGGTCAGAAGAGATACTGCATATTGTTTCAGTCTTCTTAAGTTTCTCAAGACTTGTTTTATGATCTAACTAACATATGGTGTATCCTGGAAAATGTTCTGTGAGCACTTGAGAAGAACATGTACTCTGCTGTTGTTGAATGGAATGTTCTCATAGAAGTGGTTTAACAGCTCCATTTAAAAAAAATGTTACTTCCCACAAATTTTGTAAAAAGATACTTACAAAGTGATATTTTACTACATCTGCCATAAACCTAGAATGGCTGTTTTAAATAAGAATTAAGTTTATTTGCTATGTATGGCAGTCTTGAATAAATTGCACACATGTAAAAATAGTAATAACCTGCCTGAGAGTACCTTTTTGTGTGAACATTCTAGAATGCTTCTCTGTCTCCCTCCTTTACTAATCCAGTTGGTTATAATGCTCACATTTTTAGAAGGCAGTCTTTTCTATGTATTTTTATACAAAATGTACTGTTTATAAAATAATTAAGCAGGGCACAGAGGGATCATGCCTATAATTCCAGAACTTTAGGAGGCTGAGGCAGGTGGATCACTTGAGGTTAGAAGTTTGAGACAAGCCTGGCCAACATGGTAAAACCGTGACTCTAATAAAAATACAAAAATTAGCTGGGCATGGTGGCAGACACCTATATTCCCACTATTTGGGAGGCTGAGGCAGAATTGTTTCAGCCTGAGAGGTATGAGTTGCAGTGAGCCAAGAACATGCCACTGCACTCCAGCCTTGGTGACAGAGTGAGACTCCATCTTAAAAAACCCAAATTGTTAACATTTGTTAAAGAATGTTATGATAGATTGTATTTGTGGGGAGTGGGGAGGCTGCTGTAATATGTAATAGGGAGAAAGATCAGGCTTAATTCTGAGTACAGAAAGGACAAGTGGAAACTAACAGCTAAGAAGCAGGGGTAGAGATTTGTGGATGTAAAATTACTAAGAGGAAAATATCATCAGAAGAAAGGGGATTCTGGCTAAAATGACTTGATTGAATTTTTGCTGAAGGAAGGACAGGGTGGTAAAATATTGAGTGTAGATGATAAAGAATTTGATTAGATATCAAGTGTGAGGGATATTTGCCAAACTGACTCAGCAGGCTTCTTGCTAAAACTGGAGGAAGTAATCTACTAACAGAGCCAAAGGTTGAAAGTAGTGAGAAAGGACTTAGAGGAGGAACCCAATTCAAGTTGAGTCAAAAGAAAGTCTTTGCAAGTCTTTGTTTTCCCATTCACCTTTTGGAAATGGAAAACTGTTGAACATCTAAAGACAAGTCCTTGGAAAATCAGGACTCATCTGTCCATTACATACACTGTGTATATGTAGCAAAGAAGAAAATGCACAGACACATGGGGTGATAATCTTACTTAACTATAAAAACAGTGACAAAGTACGCTTTGCACTTTGTATTTCCCCTCCTCTCCTGAAACCAGTGCACAAAGTGTGAACTGCTCAGAGAAATGGTTTGATCATTCAACTTAAATATAGCAATATCAGTATTTCAAAGAAATTTAATAAAAAGATATTTACCAAATACATTAGCTTACTTTAACATAGCACTTGAGAGTATCTGGAAAGACTGGCTATTTTAAAAAACTACTTAGCATTGTCAACTACATAAACAGTAGTAAAGAATAACATGCACTTCAGAACAAGGATTATGGATTATGATATAAATTTCACTTTTAAATATAAGTAGTCTGCCACAGAGCCTTTTTCCTCTGCGTGGTAGAAGATTCTAGTGATTCCCTTTTTTTTTTTTTCATTTGTGCTTCTGTGCGTTACAGGGATAATGTTTTCTCCTCTGGCATTTATAATTGTATACTTTTGCATGAACATGGGTATCATGTTAGCTTTTAGCTCCTTCATATATGAATTGAATATATAAGGCATACTTTCTTCTTAACACACCAATTATGAATAAAAAATTTCTTCAGTTTTCTAATCATCCTCTTCACAGTTCTTTGCTTTATCTCCTCTTTTCTCTAACCCATTGATCAAATGTGGATATGTCATTTCTGAGACAGTATAACAATTCCATTTCTAAAAGTCATTCCCAGAAAGCATTTCTTTATGACTTTTTTTCCACAAAAGGTCATTCACAAGTCATGTGATTTTTAACCCTGCCTTATTCTATGTTGACAAATTCTTCAAGTCTTAAAGGTGAAAAAATAAGGTGCATTTTTTAAAGGGGGGGCTTTAAAAAAAGAGTTGAGAGCAGCCCTTTCTTCCCCTTCCATATTATGTACACAATACTTCTATGAAAATCAGTAAATCTTCCCAAATGGTGGTGCACCCTTCCTGTTGTGAAATGTGGCCCATTATTCTTTCTATTCTGTCTTCCTATATCAAGGTAGGGTAGAAGAAAGACTGTCTGCCTGCTGACCATTCTCCCACTGCCATCTTGTAGGGCTCTGCTCCTTTGCCCATCATCACTGTGACTAGGTGGTTTCTCATTCAAGGGGAGCACCATGGTAACCCTTGGTCTCAAGAATGATTATGGTGGCTGCTGAGCCAGAGGTGGTCATGGAGAGCTTCAGGTGTCTACAGGATGTGAGCCACATCACCCTGGCCTTCAGCTCACCTGTTGACTGGGTGAGAGGTGTGTCTTAGTGCTTCTCCTTACCAGGTTTCTGATGGAATTTTTCTTCCTTATAAGTAAACATGTTAAACATGCAAATATTCAGTTAGTAGGTTCTCCAAATAATAGACATAAAAATCAAAGTTGACTTAAAGCTTAAACCTTTCTAGATTTCTTGTCTGCTTATTCATAGTCTTTCATTAATGAGGCTGAAGAAAGTGCTTATAGTATTGGTGAATCTCACTAGAATTCTTTGTGTAAGAAAACACATAACAGAAAAATATGATGAAATAATTTTAAGCTTGAATCTAATAGACTTTTTCTATTTTGAAAAGTAAAACATAGTGACCCTAAAAAATGTGTGATGTTATATTCAGGTGACTTAATTTCTTTGTGGTTCTAGTTTAAACCAAGTTTAAATGACACTAGATTAAGCTGTCTGATTAATGTATGGGAAAGACTAGATGTTGGCAAATCTAAGGTACAGTCCTTAAAGATCCATCATTCGGATTCTTGAAAATATGCAGTATATGAGTGGCATTTAAATGATCTATAAATTTGTCTTTAACAATGAAGCAGCATCAATGGTTCTGTCAGCCAGCTATTTTGATTATTCCAAAGAACTTAGAAGTGCAGAGAGGAGTCAGTCCATGAATAAAATCTAAGCTACCACCTTAATAGTAAACTCTTATTTAATGACAGCTTACCATATTTGCTACATCACAATGGAATATAATGATGACAATACTAAGGTAAAATAGAGATAGAAGTTTATTTTGTCGTAAGATTAGAATTTGGAAAGCACTATGATGGGATAAGTATTGGTTACAGAGATTTTGACAGTGATGGCCTGTCTAGAGCAGCTATTGCAATGATGCTGGCTGCAGTGAGGGAGGTGCAGCCAGGGCTGCACACTCCATGGAGCCAACAGAATCTGGGAGTAGGTGGGAGCCCTGCCCCCTTCTAAGCTGGTGCAACAGGAGGCCCACACTCCATGGCACAGCTGTAGCCACCCAGCCATGGCTGCCAACCTAGGCATCACTGTGCCCTTGGGGCCACCAGGAACCTCTTGCCCAGGCAGCTTGAAAATGCCTGCTCCCACTATCTGGCTTCTTGCTCCCATTCAAATTTTGGAGCAAAATTAAAGCTAAGCCCTGGCACTATTAGAACCCAGCCACATGTGCATTTACTCTGGGTGGCACTGACACACAAGCCCCTTGCTACCTTGGCCCCCTCTGGTCTTTGGGTGCTGATGACCACAGGAGAGAGGACAAGGGTAGCTCCACATGTGCCTACAGACACCCCTCAGCACGAACAGCCTGGGCTTTCTTTCCTTCATATGTGAATCTTAGCTTTGCTGGATACAAAATTCTTGGCTGATAATTGTTTTGTTTGAGGAAGCTGAAGATAGGGCCTGAATCCTTTTTAGCAGAATTTTTGCTGAGAAATCTGCTGTTAAATCTGGTAAGTTTTCCTTTATAGGTTAACTGGTGCTTTTGTTTCATAGCTCTTAAGATTCTTTCCTTCATCTTAACTTTAGATAAAAAGGATGGAGAATGAGTTTGACAAATTGAAACAAGTAGGCTTCAGAGGGTGAGTAAGAACAAACTCCTCCAAGCAAAAGGAACATGTTTTAATCCAATGCAAGAAAGCTAAGAACCTTGAAAAAAAGTTAGTGGAATTCCTAAGTAGAATAACCAGATTGGAGAGAGCATAAATGACCCAATGGTGCTGGAAAACACAGCACAAGAATTTCATGAAGCATACACAAGTATCAACAACTAAATTGATGAAGTGAAAAAAGGATATCAGAGATTGAAGATAAACTTAATGAAATAAAGCACAAAGAGAGGTTAGAAAAAAAGAATGAAAAGAAACAGACAAAGCCTCCAAGAAATATGGGACTATGTGAAGATACCAAACCTATGTTTTATTGGTGTATCTGAAAGTGATGGAAAGAATGGAATCAAGTTGGAAAACACTCTTCAGGATACTATCCAGGAAAACTTACCCAACCTAGCAAGACAGGCCAACATTCAAATTCAGGAAATACAGAGAACACCACAAAGATTATCCTTGAGAAGAGCAACTTCAAGACACACATAATCATCATATTCACAAAAGATAAAATGAAGAAAAAACTTTAAGGGCAGCCAGAGAGAAAGGTCATGTTACTCACAAAGAGAAGCCCATTTGACTAATAGTAGATCTCTCTGCAGAAACCCTACAAGCCAGAAGAGAGTGGTGCCAATATTCAACATTCTTAAAGAAATGGATTTTCAAAGAATAACTTTATTTCATTATTAAAAACTGATAAAAACAAAGACACAATGTACCAGAATTTCTGGGACATTCTAAAGCAGTGTCTACAGGGAACTTTATAGCACTAAATGACCACTAGAGAAGCAAGGAAAGGTTTAAAATCAACGCCCTAACGTCACAATTAAAAGAACTAGAAGGATCTCTGATTCAAGATGGCGCTGTGAGAACAACCCAGGATTGGAGCTCGCATTGAATCCGCAAACGGTGAGTCAGAGCTGCATCTCCAGACTGATCTTTGTTGCCCACAGAACGGGGAAACTCCCAAGTATAAAAAGACACGGGACGTCAGGCAGTAGGTCTGCCTGGCGAAGCCGGCAGACGGGGCGGCGGCGGCCGGCCCTACCCAGCAATCCCCACAGGGCGCGCTTGTCCGGGTGCCCTGTTGAACCGGCAACCTGAGACTTGAGAGGGCTGGACTTGAGACTGAACGAGACTTGGACAGTAGCCCAGCCCAGGGGATTGCAGGGACAGATCATTTGGGATACCCAGTGGGACGAACAAAACCGCGATTTCAAACCTTCCCGAGCAGACGGTCCAAGACGCTCTGTGGGGGAGGGGCGTCCACCACTACCGAGGCAACCTGCCCCAACTGTGATAAACGCCCACTGCTGATGCAGCCAGCCGTTGCCGAGGCAACCCGCCCCAACTGAGATACACGACCACTGCTGATGCAGCCGGCCATTGCCGAGGCAACCCATCCCTACTGAGATACACGCCCACTGCTGACGCAGCCTGCCATTGCTGAGGCAACATGCTACAATGAAGAGACTCCACCGCAGGGCGTGGCGGAGACCACAGCAGAGCCAGCAGGAAAAGGGCGAATCACACAACAGCAGGGCGGAGCCTCGGCAGCCAAACAGTGGCTAGTCTGCCTTCTAGCTGGGCAGGACACCTCATCGAACATCCAAAAATAAAGCCCAAACCCCTCAACACAGAACATTTGAGAAAAAAAAAGGGTTTTTTAATGAGCTCTGTTGCAGCAGAATCAAATATAGCAGGCTAACAGCCCTGAATGAACAACAGAGCGCAGAGCTCAGCAATTAAGCCCCTATAAAGTACAAACCAGCGCAAAAAGGAGGAAAACACCCGAAACCAGACCACATCGCCTCCTAGAAAGGACCAAAACTCCTCACCAGCAAGGGAACAAAGCTGGACGGAGAATGACTGTGACGAAATGACGGAATTAGACTTCAGAAGATGGATAATGAGAAACTTTTGTGAGCTAAAAGATCATGTATTAAATCAATGCAAAGAAACTAAGAACCTTGAAAAAAGATTTGAAAAAAGATTCGAGGAAATGATAACAAGAATGAATAACTTAGAGAGGAACATGAATGAATTAAAGGAGCTGAAAAACACAATACGAGAACTTAGCGAAGCAAACACAAGTTTCAATAGCCGAATTGACCAAGCAGAAGAAAGAATATCTGAAGTCGAAGACCAACTCAATGAAATAAAACGAGAAACCAAGATCAGAGAAAAAAGCGCAAAAAGGAATAAACAATGTCTCCAAGAAATGTGGGACTATGTGAAAAGACCTAACCTACGTTTGATAGGTGTACCAGAAGGGGACGAAGAGAATGAATCCAAGCTGGAAAATATTCTTAAGGACATCATCCAGGAAAAGTTCCCCCACCTAGCAAGACAGGCCAACACTCAATTGCAGGAAATACAGAGAACACCACAAAGATATTCCGCAAGAAGAGCAACCCCAAGGCACATAATCGTCAGATTCAACAGGGTTGAAATAAAGGAGAGAATACTAAGGGCAGCCAGAGAGAAAGGTCGGGTCACCCACAAAGGGAAGCCCATCAGACTCCCAGCAGATCTCTCGGCAGAAACACTACAAGCCAGAAGAGAGTGGGGGCCAATATTCAACATTCTTAAAGAAAAGAACTTTCAACCCAGAATTTCATATCCAGCCAAACTGAGCTTCAGAAGTGAAGGAAGAATAAAATCCTTTGCGAACAAGCAAGTACTCAGAGATTTTGTCACCACCAGGCCTGCTTTAGAAGAGCTCCTAAAAGAGGCACTACACATAGAAAAAATCAACCAGTACCAGCCATTCCAAAATCACACTGAATGCTAAAGAGCTTCAACATAATGAAGAATCTACAACAACTAACAGGCAAAACAGCCACTTAGCATCAAAATGGCAGTATCAAATTCACACATAACAATATTAACCCGGAGAGGGGACTCAAGATGGCGCTGTGAGAACAACCCAGGATTGGAGCCCGCTTTGAATTCGCAAACGGTGAGTCAGTGCTGCATTTCCAGACTGATCTTTGTCGCCCACAGAACGAAGAAACTCCCAAGTATAAAAAGACACGGGACGCCAGGCAGTAGGTCTGCCCGGCGAAGCCAGCAGCCGGGGCGGCGGCGGCCGGACCTACCCAGCAATCCCCACAGGGCGCGCTTGTCTGGGTGCCTTGTTGAACCGGCAACCTGAGACTTGAGAGGGCTGCACTTGAGACTGAACGAGACTTGCACAGTAGCCCAGCCCAAGGGATTGCAGGGACAGATCATTTGGGATACCCAGTGGGACGAACAAAACCGCGATTTCAAACTATCCCGGGCAGACGGTCCGAGACGCTCTGTGGGGGAGGGGCGTCCACCACTACGGAGGCAACCTGCCCCAACTGATATACACGCCCACTGCTGAGGCAGCCAGCCGTTGCCGAGGCAACCCGCCCCAACTGAGATACACGCCCACTGCTGACGCAGACAGCCGTTGCCGAGGCAACCCGTCCCTACTGAGATACACGCCCACTGCTGACGCAGCCTGCTGTTGCTGAGGCAACGCACTACAAGGAAGAGATTCCGCCACAGTGCGTGGCGGAGACCACAGCAGAGCAGGCAGGAACAGCGTGAATCACACAAGAGCAGGGCGGAGCCTCGGCAGCCAAACAGTGGCTAGTCTGCCTTCGAGCTGGGCAGGACACCTGATCGGACATCAAAAAATAAAGCCCAAAACCCTCAACACAGAGCATTTGAGAAAAAAAAAGGGCTGTTTAATGAGCTGTGTTGCAGCAGAATCAAACATAGCAGCCTAACAGCCCTGAATGAACAACAGAGTGCACAGCTCAGCAATTAAACCCCTATAAAGTACAAACTGTCTCCTCAAGCAGCTCCCTGACCCCTCTATATCCAAAAGACTGTCATTAGGCAGGCATCATCCTGGGACAAAGAGAGCAGAAAAAGAAACTGGTAGCATCCCTCGCTGTGCCATGGCTACTAGAGGTGCACCCCAGACAAGCAGGGTCTGAGCGGACCTCAACAGTCATACAGCGAAGGGGCTAGACTGGTAGAAGGGAAACCAAGCAACAGAAATACTTCATCATCAACATTCTGGGTGTCCACTCAGAGACCCAAACGAAAAGTCAGCAACTACGCAGACGACCAGCGGACAAATCCACAAAGATGGGAAGAAACCAGCGCAAAAAGGAGGAAAACACCCGAAACCAGAACACATCGCCTCCTAGAAAGGACCAAAACTCCTCACCAGCAAGGGAACAAAGCTGGACGGAGAATGACTGTGACGAAATGACGGAATTAGACTTCAGAAGATGGATAATGAGAAACTTTTGTGAGCTAAAAGATCATGTATTAAATCAATGCAAAGAAACTAAGAACCTTGAAAAAAGATTTGAAAAAAGATTCGAGGAAATGATAACAAGAATGGATACCTTAGAGAGGAATATGAATGAATTAAAGGAGCTGAAAAACACAATACGAGAACTTCGCGAAGCAAACGCAAGTTTCAATAGCCGAATTGACCAAGCAGAAGAAAGAATATCTGAAGTCAAAGACCAACTCAATGAAATAAAACGAGAAACCAAGATCAGAGAAAAAAGCGCAAAAAGGAATGAACAAAGTCTCCAAGAAATGTGGGACTATGTGAAAAGACCTAACCTACGTTTGATAGGTGTAACAGAAGGGGACGAAGAGAATGAATCCCAGCTGGAAAATACTCTTCAGGACATCATCCAGGAAAAGTTCCCCCACCTAGCAAGACAAGCCAACACTCAATTGCAGGAAATACAGAGAACACCACAAAGATATTCCGCAAGAAGAGCAACCCCAAGGCACATAATCGTCAGATTCAACAGGGTTGAAATAAAGGAGAGAATACTAAGGGCAGCCAGAGAGAAAGGTCGGGTCACCCACAAAGGGAAGCCAATCAGACTCACAGCAGATCTCTCGGCAGTAACACTACAAGCCAGAAGAGAGTGGGGGCCAATATTCAACATTCTTAAAGAAAAGAACTTTCAACCAGAATTTCATATCCAGCCAAACTGAGCTTCAGAAGTGAAGGAAGAATAAAATCCATTGCGAACAAGCAAGTACTCAGAGATTTTGTCACCACCAGGCCTGCTTTACAAGAGCTCCTAAAAGAGGCACTACACATAGAAATGATCAATCAGTACCAGCCATTCCAAAATCACACTGAATGCTAAAGAGCTTCAACATAATGAAGAATCTACAACAACTAACAGGCAAAACAGCCAATTAGCATCAAAATGGCAGTATCAAATTCACACATAACAATATTAACCCTAAATGTAAATGGACTAAATTCACCAATCAAAAGACACAGACTGGCAAATTGGATAAAAATCCAAAACCCATCAGTGTGCTGTATCCAGGAAACCCATCTCACATGCAAGGATACACAAAGGCTCAAAATAAAGGGATGGAGGAAGATTTACCAAGCTTATGGAAAGCAAAAAAGAGCAGGAGTTGCAATATTAATCTCTGATAAAATAGACTTTAAAGCAACAAAGATCAAAAGAGACAAAGAAGGCCATTACATAATGGTGAAAGGATCGATACAACAAGAAGAGCTAACGATCCTAAACATATATGGACCAAACACAGGAGCACCCAGATACATAAGGCAAGTTCTTAAAGACTTACAGAAGAACTTAGACTCCCACACAATAATAGTGGGAGACTTTAACACTCCACTGTCAATACTAGACAGATCAACCAGACAGAAAATCAACAAGGATACCCAGGGCTTGAACTCAGACCTGGAGCAAGCAAACCTGGTGGACATTTACAGAACTCTCCACCCCAAATCCACAGAATACACATTTTTCTCAGCACCACATCACACCTACTCTAAAATTGACCACATAATTGGAAGTAAAGCACTGCTCAACAAATGCAAAACAACTGAAATCATAACAAACAGCCTCTCAGACCATAGTGCAATCAAGTTAGAACTCAGAATTCAGAAACTGACCCAGAACCGCACAGCTTCATGGAAACTGAACAACTGGCTCTTGAATGTTGACTGGGTAAACAACGAAATGAAGGCAGAAATAAAGAAGTTCTTCGAAACCAATGAGAACGAAGACACAACGTGCCAGAACCTCTGGGACACATTTAAAGCAGTCTCTAGAGGAAAGTATATAGCAATAAGTGCCCATAGGAGGAGAATGGAGAGATCCAAAATTGACACCCTATCATCAAAATTGAAAGAGCTAGCGGAGCAAGATCAAAAAAACTCAAAACCCAGCAGAAGACAAGAAATAACTAAGATCAGAGCTGAACTGAAGGAGATTGAGACACGAAAAACCCTTCAAATGATCAATAAATCCAAGAGCTGGTTTTTTGAAAAGATCAACAAAATAGACAGACCACTAGCCAGATTGATTGAAAATAAAAGAGAGAACAACCAAATAGATGCAATAAAAAATGATAAAGGGGAAATCACCACAGATTCCACAGAAATTCAAACCATCATCAGAGAATATTACAAACAACTCTATGCACATAAACTAGTAAACCTGGAAGAAATGGATAAATTCCTGAGTCCTGTGTCCTCCCAAGCCTAAACCAGGAGGAAGCTGAAACTATGAATAGACCAATAACAAGGTCTGAAGTTGAGGCAGCAATTAAGAGACTACCACACAAAAAAAGCCCATGTCCAGGCGGGTTCACAGCCGAATTCTACCAGACACACAAGGAGGAGCTGGTACCATTCCTTCTAAAACTATTTCAAACAATCCAAAAAGAGGGAATCCTTCCCAAATCATTTTATGAGACCAACATCATCCTGATACCAAAACCCGGCAGAGACCCAACGAGAAAAGAAAACTTCAGGCCAATATCCATGATGAACATAGATGCAAAAATCTTCAATAAAATATTGGCAAGCCCATTGCAACAGCAAATCAAAAAACTTATTCATCATGATCAAGTAGGATTCATCCCGGGGATGCAAGGATGGTTTAACATACACAAGTCTATCAACGTAATTCACCACATAAACAGAACCAAAAACAAAAACCACATGATTATCTCAATTGACGCAGAGAAGGCATTTGACAAAATTCAACAGCCCTTTATTCTAAAAACCCTCAATAAACTCGGTATCGATGGAACGTATCTCAAAGTAATAAAAGCTATTTATGACAAACCAACAGCCAATATCATACTGAATGGGCAAAAACTGGAGGCATTCCCTTTAAAATCTGGCACTAGACAAGGATGCCCTCTGTCACCACTCCTATTCAATATAGTACTGGAAGTTCTAGCCAGAGCAATCAGGCAAGAAAAAGAAATAAAGGGTATTCAAATAGGAAAGGTGGAAGCCAAATTGTCTCTATTTGCAGACGACATGATAGTATACTAGAAGACCCCATTGCCTCAGCCCAAAAACTCCTGAAACTGATAAGCAACTTCAGCAAAGTCTCAGGATATAAAATCAATGTGCAAAAATCACAAGCATTCGTCTACACCAATAACAGACTTAAAGAAAGCCAAATCAAGAGCGAACGGCCATTCACAATTGCTACAAAAAGAATAAAATACCTTGGAATACAACTCACAAGGATCGTAAGAGACCTCTTCAAGGAGAACTACAAACCACTGCTCAACGAAATCAGAGAGGACACAAACAGATGGAGAAACATTCCATGTTTATGGTTAGGAAGAATTAATATCGTGAAAATGGCTATACTGCCTAAAGTAATTGACAGAATCAATGCTATCCCCATCAAGCTACCATTGACTTTCTTCACAGAACTGGAAAAAACCACCATGAACTTCTTATGGAACCAAAAGGGAGCCCGCATAGCCAAGTCAATTCTAAGCAAAAAGAACACAGCGGGGGGCATCACACTACCGGATTTCAAACTATACTACAAGGCTACAGTAATCAAAACAGCATGGTACTGGTACAAAAACAGAGATATAGACCAATGGAACAAAACAGAGGCACCAGAGGCAACACAACATACATACAACTATACAATCTTTGATAAACCTGACAAAAACAAGCAGTGGGGAAAGGATTTCATGTTTAACAAATGGTGTTGGGAAAACTGGCTAGCCATGTGCAGAAAGCAGAAACTGGACCCCTTCCTGACACCTTACACTAAAATTAACTCCAGATGGATTAAAGACTTGAACATAAGACCTGGCACCATAAAAACCCTAGAAGGAAATCTAGGCAAAACTATCCAGGACATAGGAGTAGGCAAGGACTTCATGAACAAAACACCAAAAGCATTGGCAACAAAAGCCAAAATAGACAAATGGGACCTAATGAAACTCCACAGCTTCTGCACGGCAAAAGAAACAGTCACTAGAGTGGATCGGCAACCAACAGAATGGGAAAAAATATTTGCAGTTTACCCATCTGACAAAGGGCTGATATCCAGTATTTACAAAGAACTCAAACGGATTTACAGGAAAAAAACAAACAAGCCCATTCAAAGGATATGAACAGATACTTTACGAAAGAAGACAAATATGAGGCCAAAAATCATATGAAAAAATGCTCATCGTCACTGGTCATCAGAGAGTTGCAAATCAAAACCACATTGAGATACCATCTCACGCCAGTTAGAATGGCGATCATTAAAAAATCTGGAGACAACAGATGCTGGAGAGGATGTGGAGAAAAAGGAACACTTTTACACTGTTGGTGGGAGTGTAAATTAGTTCAACCATTGTGGAAGACAGTGTGGCGATTCCTCAAGGCCTTAGAAATAGAAATTCCATTTGACCCAGCAATCCCATTACTGGGTTTATATCCAAAAGACTATAAATCGTTCTACAATAAGGACACATGTACACGAATGTTCATTGAGGCACTGTTTACAATAGCAAAGACCTGGAATCAACCCAAATGCCCATTGATAATAGACTGGATTGGAAAAATGTGGCACATATACACCATGGAATATTATACAGCAATCAGAAATGATGAGTTTGTGTCGTTTGTAGGGACATGGATGAATCTGGAAAACATCATCCTCAGCAAACTGACACAAGAACAGAAAATGAAACACCGCATATTCTCACTCATAGGTGGGTGATGAATAATGAGAACACATGGACACAGAAAGGGGAGTACTAAACACTGGGGTCTATTGGGGGGAAAATGGGAGGGCCAGTGGGAGGGGGAGGTGGGGAGGGATAGCCTGGGGAGAAATGCCAAATGTGGGTGAAGGGGAGAAGAAAAGCAAAGCACACTGCCATGTGTGTACCTACGCAACTGTCTTGCATGCTCTGCTCATGTACCCCAAAACCTATAATCCAATAAAAAATTAAAAAAAACAAAAACAAAAACAAAAAAAAGAACAAAAAACAATAGTAACCCTAAATGTAAATGGGCTAAATGCACCAATCAAAAGACACAGACTGGTAAATTGGATAAAAATCCAAAACCCATCAGTGTGCTGTATCCAGGAAACCCATCTCACATGCAAGGATACACAAAGGCTCAAAATAAAGGGATGGAGGAAGATTTACCAAGCTAATAAAGAGCAAAAAAAAGCAGGAGTTGCAATTCTCATCTCTGATAAAATAGACTTTAAAGCAACAAAGATCAAAAGAGACAAAGAAGGCCATTACATAATGGTAAAAGGATCAATAAAACAAGAAGAGCTAACGATCGTAAACATATATGGACCCAATGCAGGAGCACCCAGATACATAAGGCAAGTTCTTAATGACTTACAAAAGGACTTAGACTCCCACACAATAATAGTGGGAGACTTTAACACTCCACTGTCAATACTAGACAGATCAACCAGACAGAAAATCAACAAGGATATCCAGGGCTTGAACTCAGACCTGGAGCAAACAAACCTGATAGACATTTACAGAACTCTCCACCCCAAATCCACAGAATACACATTCTTCTCAGCACCACATCACACCTACTCTAAAATTGACCACATAATTGGAAGTAAAGCACTACTCAACAAATGAAAAACAACTGCAATCATAACAAACAGCCTCTCAGACCATAGTGCAATCAAGTTAGAACTCAGAATTCAGAAACTGACCCAGAACCACACAGTATCATGGAAACTGAACAACTGGCTCTTGAATGTTGACTGGGTAAATAACGAAATGAAGGCAGAAATAAAGAAGTTCTTCGAAACCAATGAGAACGAAGACACAACGTGCCAGAACCTCTGGGACACATTTAAAGCAGTCTCTAGAGGAAAGTATTTAGCAATAAGTGCCCATATGAGGAGAATGAAGAGATCCAAAATTGACACCCTATCATCAAAATTGAAAGAGCTAGAGGAGCAAGATCAAAAAAACTCAAAACCCAGCAGAAGACAAGAAATAAATAAGATCAGAGCTGAGCTGATAGAGATTGAGACATGAAAAACCCTTCAAATGATCAATAAATCCAAGAGCAGGTTTTTTGAAAAGATCAACAAAATACACAGACCACTAGCCAGATTGATTGAAAATAAAAGAGAGAACAACCAATTAGATGCAATAAAAAATGATAAAGGGGAAATCACCACAGATTCCACAGAAATTCAAACCATCATCAGAGAATATTACAAACAACTCTATGCACATAAACTAGTAAACCTGGAAGAAATGGATAAATTCCTGGACTCCTGTGTCCTCCCAAGCCTAAACCAGGAGGAAGCTGAAACTTATGAATAGACCAATAACAAGGTCTGAAGTTGAGGCAGCAATTAAGAGACTACCACACAAAAAAAGCCCATGTCCAGGCGGGTTCACAGCCGAATTCTACCAGACACACAAGGAGGAGCTGGTACCATTCCTTCTAAAACTATTTCAAACAATCCAAAAAGAGGGAATCCTTCCCAAATCATTTTATGAGACCAACATCATCCTGATACCAAAACCCGGCAGAGACCCAACGAGAAAAGAAAACTTCAGGCCAATATCCATGATGAACATAGATGCAAAAATCTTCAATAAAATATTGGCAAGCCCATTGCAACAGCAAATCAAAAAACTTATTCATCATGATCAAGTAGGATTCATCCCAGGGATGCAAGGCTGGTTTAACATACACAAGTCTATCAACGTAATTCACCACATAAACAGAACCAAAAACAAAAACCACATGATTATCTCAATTGACGCAGAGAAGGCCTTTGACAAAATTCAACAGCCCTTTATTCTAAAAACCCTCAATAAACTCGGTATCGATGGAACGTATCTCAAAGTAATAAAAGCTATTTATGACAAACCAACAGCCAATATCATACTGAATGGGCAAAAACTGGAGGCATTCCCTTTAAAATCTGGCACTAGACAAGGATGCCCTCTGTCACCACTCCTATTCAATATAGTACTGGAAGTTCTAGCCAGAGCAATCAGGCAAGAAAAGAAATAAAGGGTATTCAAATAGGAAAGGTGGAAGCCAAATTGTCTCTATTTGCAGACGACATGATAGTATACTAGAAGACCCCATTGCCTCAGCCCAAAAACTCCTGAAACTGATAAGCAACTTCAGCAAAGTCTCAGGATATAAAATCAATGTGCAAAAATCACAAGCATTCGTCTACACCAATAACAGACTTAAAGAAAGCCAAATCAAGAGCGAACGGCCATTCACAATTGCTACAAAAAGAATAAAATACCTTGGAATACAACTCACAAGGATCGTAAGAGACCTCTTCAAGGAGAACTACAAACCACTGCTCAACGAAATCAGAGAGGACACAAACAGATGGAGAAACATTCCATGTTTATGGTTAGGAAGAATTAATATCGTGAAAATGGCTATACTGCCTAAAGTAATTGACAGAATCAATGCTATCCCCATCAAGCTACCATTGACTTTCTTCACAGAACTGGAAAAAACCACCATGAACTTCTTATGGAACCAAAAGGGAGCCCGCATAGCCAAGTCAATTCTAAGCAAAAAGAACACAGCGGGGGGCATCACACTACCGGATTTCAAACTATACTACAAGGCTACAGTAATCAAAACAGCATGGTACTGGTACAAAAACAGAGATATAGACCAATGGAACAAAACAGAGGCACCAGAGGCAACACAACATACATACAACTATACAATCTTTGATAAACCTGACAAAAACAAGCAGTGGGGAAAGGATTTCATGTTTAACAAATGGTGTTGGGAAAACTGGCTAGCCATGTGCAGAAAGCAGAAACTGGACCCCTTCCTGACACCTTACACTAAAATTAACTCCAGATGGATTAAAGACTTGAACATAAGACCTGGCACCATAAAAACCCTAGAAGGAAATCTAGGCAAAACTATCCAGGACATAGGAGTAGGCAAGGACTTCATGAACAAAACACCAAAAGCATTGGCAACAAAAGCCAAAATAGACAAATGGGACCTAATGAAACTCCACAGCTTCTGCACGGCAAAAGAAACAGTCACTAGAGTGGATCGGCAACCAACAGAATGGGAAAAAATATTTGCAGTTTACCCATCTGACAAAGGGCTGATATCCAGTATTTACAAAGAACTCAAACGGATTTACAGGAAAAAAACAAACAAGCCCATTCAAAGGATATGAACAGATACTTTACGAAAGAAGACAAATATGAGGCCAAAAATCATATGAAAAAATGCTCATCGTCACTGGTCATCAGAGAGTTGCAAATCAAAACCACATTGAGATACCATCTCACGCCAGTTAGAATGGCGATCATTAAAAAATCTGGAGACAACAGATGCTGGAGAGGATGTGGAGAAAAAGGAACACTTTTACACTGTTGGTGGGAGTGTAAATTAGTTCAACCATTGTGGAAGACAGTGTGGCGATTCCTCAAGGCCTTAGAAATAGAAATTCCATTTGACCCAGCAATCCCATTACTGGGTTTATATCCAAAAGACTATAAATCGTTCTACAATAAGGACACATGTACACGAATGTTCATTGAGGCACTGTTTACAATAGCAAAGACCTGGAATCAACCCAAATGCCCATTGATAATAGACTGGATTGGAAAAATGTGGCACATATACACCATGGAATATTATACAGCAATCAGAAATGATGAGTTTGTGTCGTTTGTAGGGACATGGATGAATCTGGAAAACATCATCCTCAGCAAACTGACACAAGAACAGAAAATGAAACACCGCATATTCTCACTCATAGGTGGGTGATGAATAATGAGAACACATGGACACAGAAAGGGGAGTACTAAACACTGGGGTCTATTGGGGGGGAAATGGGAGGGCCAGTGGGAGGGGGAGGTGGGGAGGGATAGCCTGGGGAGAAATGCCAAATGTGGGTGAAGGGGAGAAGAAAAGCAAAGCACACTGCTATGTGTGTACCTACGCAACTGTCTTGCATGCTCTGCTCATGTACCCTAAAACCTATAATCCAATAAAAAAATAAAAGAACTAGAAGGACAAGATCAAACAAATTCAAAAGCTAGCAGAAGACAAGAAATAACTAAGATCAGAGCAGAAATGAAGGCAATAGAGAGATGAAACACTCTTTGAAACAATCAGTATATCCAGGAGCTGGTTTTTTGAAAAGATCAACAAAACAGATAGACTGCTAGCGAGACTAATAAAAAAAGAGAGAAGGCTCGAATAGATGCAATAAAAAATGAGGAATGCGATATCAACACCAATTCCGAAGAAATACAAACTGCCTCCAGAGATTACTACAATCACCTCTATGCATACAAACCAGTATATCTGGAAGAAATGGATAAATTCCTGGACACTTACACCCTCCCAAGACTGAACCAGGAAAAATTTGAATCCCTGAGTAGACCAATAACAAGGGCTGAAGTTGAGGCAGCAATTAATAGCCTACCACCAATAAAAGTCTAGGACCAGACAAGTTCACAGCCATATTTTACCAGACATACAAAGGGGAACTGGTACTATTCCTTCTGAAACTAATCCCAGCAATACAAAAAAAGAGAATCTTCCCTAAGCATTTTATGAGACCAACATCATCCTGTTACCAAAACCTGGCAGAGACACAACTAAGAAAGAACATTTCAGGCCAATATCCATGTTGAACAATGATACAAAATACTTAATAAAATACTGGCAAACCAAATCCAACAGCATATCAGAAAGATTATCTGTCATGATCAAGTCAGCTTCATCCCTGGGATGCAAGGCTGGTTTAACATAAACAAATCTATAAGCATAATTCTTCACATAAACAGGACCAAAACCAAAACCACCTGATTATTTCAATAGATGCAGAGAAAGCCTTTGGCTAAATTCAACAGCCCTTCATGGCAAAATATCTCAATAAACTAGGTATTGATGTAACAAATCTCAAAATAATAAAAGCTATTTATGACAAACCCATAGCCCATATCATACTGAATGTGCAAAAATTGGAAGCATGCCTTTGAAAGCTGGCACAAGACAAGGATGCCCTCTCTCACCACTCCTATTCAACATAGTATTAGAAGTTCTAGCAAGAGCAACCAGGGAAGAAAAAGAAGTAAAGCATATTCAATTAGGAAAAGAAGAAGTCCAATTTTCTCTATTTGCAGTTGTCACGATTGTATATTTAGAAGAGCCCATAATCTCAGCCCAAAATCTTCTTAGGCTGATAAAAAACCTTATCAAGTCTCAGGAGGCAAAATCAATGTTCAAAATCATGAGTATTCCTATACACTAGTAACAGACAGAGAGCCAAAACATGAGTAAACTCCCATTCACAATTGCTACAAAGAGAATAAAATACCTGGGAATTCAACTAACAAGGAATGTGAAGGACCTCTTCAAGGAGAACTACAAACCACTGCTCAAGGAAATACGAGAGAACACAAACTGATGGAAAAACATTCTATGCTCTAGGTTAGAAGAATCAATATCATAAAAATGGCCATACTGCTCAAAGTAATTTATAGATTAAATGCTATTCTCATCAATATACCATTGACCTTCTTCACAGATTTGGGAAAAAAACCACCTTAAACTTCATATGGAACCTAAAAAAAAGAGCCCACATAGCCCAGACAATCCTAAACAATCAAGCAATCAGTCAATCAATCAATAAAACAAAGGTGAAGACATCATGTTATCTGACTTCAAAGTATAATACAAGGCTAAAATAATTAAAACAGCATGGTACTGGTATCAAAACAGAGATATGGACAAATGGAACATAACAAAGGCCTCAGAAATAATGCCACACATCTAAAACCAGCTGATCTTTGACAAACCTGACAAAACAAGCACTGGGAAAAGGATTCCCTATTTAATAAATGATGTTAAGAAACTGTCTAGTCATATGCAGAAAACGGAACCTGGACTCTTACACCTTATACAAAAATTAACTTAAAAGGAACAAAAGACTTAAACATAAGACCTAAAACCATATAAACTCTGGAGCAAAACCTAGACAATACCATTCAGGACGTAGGGATGAGCAAAGACTTACTGACTAAAACACTAAAAGCAATTGCAACAAAAGCCAAAATTCACAACTGAAATCTAATTAAACTAAAAAGCTTCTGCACAGCAACTATCATCAGAATGAACAGGCAATCTACACAATGGGAGAAATTTGTTGCAATCTATCCATCTGGCAAAGGGCTAATATCCAGAATCTACCAGGAATTTAAGCAAATTTATAAAAAAAAATAATCAAAAATTGGGTGAAGGATATGAACAGATACTTCTCAAAAGAGGACATTTATTCAGCCAATGAACATTAAAGATATAGAAAGACTGAACCCTCCCTAAATTATCCTATGAAGCCAGTATCACCCTAATACAAAAACCAGGAAAAGATATCACATGCATACACATGCGCACACGCGCGCGCACACACACACACACACACACACACATGCACAAAAACTACAGACCAATATTCCTGATGAACATAGATCCTGAAATTCTTAACAAAATACTAGCTAACAGAATCCAATAACATATAATAAAGATAATCTACCATGATCAAGTGGGTTTCATACCAGAAATGCAAGGATGGTTTGACAAATGCAAGCCAATAAATGTGATACACCACATATACAGAATTGAAAATGAAAATCACATGCTCATCTCAATAGATGCAGAAAAAGCATTTGACAAAATCTAGCATCTCTTTATGATTAAAATTCTCAGCAAAATCAGCATTCAAGGGACTCACCTTGATGTAATAAAAGCCATTTATAACAAACCAACAGCTAATCTGATGCTGAATAGGGAAAAGTTGAAAGCATTTCCCCTGAGAGCTAAAATAAGACAAGGATGCCCACTCTCACCATTTCTATTCAACATAGTACTGGAAGACTCAGTTAAGGGAAAGAAGTAAAGGGCATCCAGATTGGCAAAAAGAGGAAGTGAAACTGTTGCTGTTTGCTCATGATATGATCTTTTACTTAGAATAACTTAAAGACTCCCCCCAAAAGCTCTGAGAACTGAAAAATGAATTTAGCAAAGTTTCAGGATACAAAATTACTGAACACAAGTCAGTAGCACTGCTATATACCAACAGCAACCATGCTGAGAATCAAATCAAGGACTCAACCCCTTTTATAATAGCTGCAAAAAAAAAAAATACTTAGGATATACCTTATCAAGAAGGTGGAAGAATTCTGCAAGGAAAACTGCAAAATACTGCTGAAAGAAATTATAGACAGCACGAACAGATGGAAACTCATCTCATGCTCATGGATGGGTAGAATCAACATTGTTGAAAATGACCATACTGCCAAAAGCAATCTACAAAATCAATGCAATCTCCATGAAAATACTACTGTCATTTTTTACAGTATTAGAAAATATTCTATAATTTATATGAAACCAACAAAAGCCCGCATAGCCCAAGCAAGACTAAACAAAAAGAACAAGTCAAGAGGCATCACATTACCTGCTTTCAAACTACACTGTAAAGCCATAGTCACCAAAACAGCATGGTACTGGTATACAAATAAACACATAGACCAAAGGAACATAATAGATAACCCAGAAATAAACCCAAATACTCACAAGCAACTGATATTTGACAAAGCAAACAAAAGCATAAAGTGGATAAAGGATATCCTATTCAACAAATGATGCTGAGATAATTGTCTAGCTACATGTAGGAGAAGGAAACTGGATCCTCATCTTTTACCTTATATAAAAATCAACTCAATATGGATTAAGGACTTTAAGATCTGAAACTATAAACATTCTAGAAGATAACATTGGAAAAACCCTTATAGACATTGGCTTAGGCAAGGATTTAATGACCAAGAAACCAAATGCAATAAAAGCAAAGATAAATAGCTGGAACTTAATTAAACTAAAAAGCTTTTGTGTAGCAAAGGAATAGTCAGCAGAGTAAGCAGACAACTTATAGAGTTGGATAAAATCTTCACAATGTACACATCTGACAAAGGACTAATATCCAGAATCTAAAACAAACTCAAATCAGCAAGAAAAAAACAATCCCACCTAAAAGTGGGCAAAAGACATGAATAGACAATTTTCAAAAAAAGATATGCAAATGGTCAATAAACACATGAAAAAATACTCAACATTACTAATGATCAGGGAAATGAAAATCAGAACCACAATGTGATCCCATCTTATTCCTGCAAGAATGGCCATAATCAAAAAATTAAAATTAGTAGACGTGGTGAAAAGGGAACACTTCTACACTACTGGTGGGACTGTAAAGTAATGCAAACACTATGGAAAACAGTGTGGATATTCCTTAAAGAATTAAAAGTAGAACTACCATTTGATCCAGCAATCCCACTACTAGGTATCTACCCAGAAGAAAAGAAGTCATTCTACAATAAAGATACTTACACATGCATGTTTATAGCAGCACCATTTGCAATTGCAAAAATGTGGGACCAATCCAAATGCCCATCAACCAAGGAGTAGATAATCTGTGGTTTATAAATACAATGTAATACTACTCAACCATAAAAAGACATGAATTAATCACATTCACAGCAACCTGGATGAGATTATAGACTATTATTCTAAATGAAGTAGCTCAGGAATGGAAAACTAAACATAAATTCTCACTCACAAGTGGGAGTTAAGCTATGAGGAAGCAAAGGCACAAGAATGACATAAGGGACTTTGGGGATTCAGGGGAAAAGAATGGGAAGTGGGTAAGTGATAAAAGACTACAAATAGGGTACTTTTGGGTGATGGGTGCACAAAAATCTCACAAATCACTGAAGAAATTACTCATGTTAAGGACATTCCACCTGTTCCCCAATAACCTATGGAATTAAAACAGTTTTTAAATCATTTTTAATTTATTTTTATTTTTTTAAAATTATACTTTATGTTCTAGGGTACATGTGCAGAATGTGCAGGTTTGTTACATAGGTATACATGTGCCATGGTGATTTGCTGCATCCATCACCCTGTCATCTACATTAGGTATTTCTCCTAATTCTATCCCTCCCTCCTCTTTTCCCCACCCCTAATATCCCTCCCCTAGCCCCTCACCCCCCAACCAGTCCCAGTGTGTTATGTTCTCCTTCCTGTGTCTGTATGTTCTCATTGGTCAACATCCACCTATGAGTGAGAAGATGTGGTGTTTGGTTTTCTGATATTGTGTCAGTTTACTGAGAATGATGGTTTCCAGCTTCATCCATGTCCCTGCAAGGGATGTGAACCCATCCTTTTTTATGACTTCATAGTATTCCATGATGCATATGTGCCACATTTTCTTTATCTAGTCTATTATTGATGGGCATTTGGGTTGGTTCCAAGTCTTTGCTATTGTGAAGAGTGCTGCAATAAACATATGTGTGCATGTGTTTTTATAATAGAATGATTTATAATCCTTTTGGTATATACCCAATAATGGGATTGCTGTGTCAAATGGTATTTCTATTTCTAGATCCTTGAGGAATCACCACAGTGTCTTCCACAATGGTTGAAGTAATTTACACTCCCATCAACAGTGTAAAAGTGTTCTTATTTCTCCACATTCTCTCCAGCATCTGTTGTCTCCTGATTTTTTAATGATTGCCATTCTAACTGGCATGAGATGGTATCTCAATGTGGTTTTGCTTTGCATTTCCATGATGACCAGTGATGATGAGATTTTTAAAATATGTTTGTTGGCTGCATACACGGCTTCTTTTGAAAAGTGTCTGTTCATATCCTTTGCCTACTTTTTGATGGGGTTGTTTGTTTTTCTTTTAAATTTGTTTATGTTCTTTGCAGATTCTTGATATTAGCCCTTTGTTAGATGGGTAGATTGCAAAGTTTTTTTCCATTCTGTTGGTTACTGGTTCACTCTAATGATAGTTTCATTTGCTGTGCAGAAACTCTTTAGTTTAATTAGATCCCATTTGCCTATTTTGGCTTTTGTTGCTATTGCTTTTGGTGTTTTACTATTTAAGAAAAATAAAATAGGGCTTCTAGTGTTACCTCCTAGATCCCAAGGTAACCGTTTTCATGCCCTGAAAATCTCATGGTCATCTTTGGCTTTTACAGACATGCTACATATTGAGAGGAAGCACCCATGGAAATCAGTAAGCTTGCTATTTTCTATACATTACAAGGTAATAATTTTGAGACTAGTTTGCCTTCATTCTTTAAAATATAAGAAGAAACTGGATGTGCTCACAGGGTCTTAGAATATAGAAACAGCTGTTCTGTTTGTGATTCATAGTTTTTATATTTGTACATTAAAATGCTTTCATATAAATTTAGTTATTTATGTGTGACTATGTATATAAGGTGGAGGTAATGGCCCAGCATTTGAAGTAGATCATCAGGAATTCACACTGTGGAAGTAATATAACTACACAAACACTTCCAAAAATTGTAACCTAAATCAAAAAGATCATAAGAAAAATTTTTGTTGGTAAAATAAATGATACTCAGGTTATGTGATTGGCTACCATTCCTGCATGAACAAGGCATAAGTATCACACAAGCTCTGTACCCCATTGAGACCTACCCTTAGGTTCAACAATTCCTTTTGGCACTGCCTTTACATATTTATGGAAAACTATGTCATCCCTTCTGTCATTATGGTTGATTTGTCCTAACATCAAAGTATCTTTGTTTCAACCTTCACATGTAAGATTTAAAACATTATATGATATCCCATTTGCTAAAAGTCTCTTTTAACATATTGGAAGTTTCATCCTTCTGGGACTTGCTTTTTTATATTTTTGTTTCCCTGCTAATTAATGACAATATAGTAATTTAACATTTTATATGCTCTTATTTACTGGTGAAAGCAAATATCTCATAACTAAAAAGCAGTTGATATTTCTTTCTCCTTTATACCTGAAAATAAGAAGATCCTTTTTAGTACCACAAAATCAGGTTTCATAAATAGTGAAGTGAAAATGTTATGAATATATTAGTCTTACTTCCTCTGTTCACTGTGGAGACTGTATGAGCATGATTCATCAACCTTTTACTGTTTATCATTAAAAATCATCTGGAAATATTTATAAAGAAAGAAGTCTGTAAAGACCAATCACCATTTCCACCTTTGGAAATTTTATTTGTAAGAAGTTGTGAAGAGATATGTGAAGATATCAGCATTGTTGCTATGACCTGCAAAATATAACCAATAACCTCAAAAAGTCTGATTGGTAGTTTAATATAACCAGTAACCTCAAAAAGTATGATTGGTAGTTTAATAAGTTATTGGTCTAAAATATTTAAATCACATCTTTATATCCTGAAAGATATAGATAACTATGAGGTTCTTTTTTAAAGCAAAAAGGAGTTCTTTGTAATGTCTTTCTTTTCTATTTATTCAAGAAGATATAATAAATTCTACTCAAATTCTTTATTCGAAGAAAGCTTGAGAATCTTTTTCTTACTTAACAGAGTAAACCTATCCAGAGTCCTTGTTGCAGTATCCAAGTATAGAGAACCAAGATTTCCCTAATCTTACAAAAATAAGTTTTGTGACTACGTGTTTGGCAGAACTTAGTCTGAATTCTGTTTTTAATGACACATACTATCTTGCAGGATACAGGTAGCTCATGCGGCTAGGGTGATCATGTATTTATCTGGGGCAGTTCTGGCTTTTGTTCCAGTATGATTATTGAAAGCACTCTCTTTCACTCTCAGAAATGTCTCCCTCTTCAGATCATAACTTATATGGTGTATCTATAGTCCCCACAGTCTCCACACGTACAATCTCCTGAGACTTCCCAATACTTAATAAACAATTGACCACTGTTGAATAGCCAATTGATTTACATCTGTTCACAATAGTAGTCTAGACCTTTAAGCAGTATCAGAAGCAAACACGTTCATTCTTTTTTTAAATGCAGGTTCCAGTTTACCTTGGGCATCTTTGGGTAAGGGCCATACCTGAAGTTGAAAGAGTTTTTGTCTTTAATTTCCATTGAAAATAGTGTATTATCTTATTTATACCCCTAGCAGGGATGCAAAAAGGAGTTTGCTCAAATAGGTGGTTTCTGGATGTTAACTCACATTCTGAGTAGACTTAAGGAAGGTAAATTCCTTAAATATGACACAGTGTCTGTCTAATCTCACACTCTACATTATCCATAAAAGTAATTTTCCAGTGACAAAGGAAAATCCTGTGTCACTGCCCTGCTTAATAATTCCTCAGTGTTTCACTGTCACCTTCAGAGTTAAGTCTCAACTGCTGTTCATCAACATTTAAATGATTAAGTCATTTAAAGCTCTAAGCGTATTTTTTTCCTTTGACTTTCATATTCAAATAGTCAAGTGTCTATTCAATATCCTATTTGGATTCATTCCACAGACACCTCAATTGCAGAATAGGTAAAACTGATCTATCATCTTTTTCTGTAAACCTGTTCTTCCGTCTGGGTTATTTTATGTTGTCACTACTATTCATTCATATTCAAATATCTGGTTGTTTTCCTTTATTGTTTTTTCCTAATATAATCCTACTGTAACAGCAAACTTCAAAGTGTAGCATCACTTAGACATGAAAGAAGTTGGTTTCCCACTCAATACAAAGTCTTGAGTGATGGTCTGGAAAGTCAGAGTTATCTATTCTAAGCGGGGATTAAGAAAAATCAGTCACTGTCCTTCTCAGAGTTTCATTATCTTCAAATACCAAGAGAAAAAAATGTATGAAGGATCAGGAATGGGGGTAGTTTACAGGCCAGGCTAGGAAAAAATATATCACCTCCTGATAAGCCATTTGGCAACATGGCTCCACCAAAGCCATGTAGTGTCACTGAGTACCCAGGAAGAAGAGGAAATAGATTTAATGAGGAGATGGATGATAGGTTTTGCCATATTTTTCTGTCATCCTCAACTGCTCATTATAACTTTTCACTGACTTCATTTTATGTTCTAAAGATTAGATCTGGCTCTCTAGTCTTAACACTACTACCCATGATCATCTATCTTCTGTACTGGTGCAATAGTCTTCTAAATCAACATCAAGATTTTGCTCTGACTGATCCTCTCCAGAAATCTTTCCCTGAACCTCCTGACCCAGCTAAATGTACTTTTTTTCTCTCTCCAAAGCAGCCTATGCATTTTAGTTTATTATGTTACATTCTTTTATTATTACATCTGAATATCCTTTATAATATTTAAAATATCTGCTCTGTCCCCTTACTGTACTGTGTCTTCAAAGAGATAATTATTTTAATTTTTTAATGCCTTATAGAATTTCTGCATTGATAGTATACAGAGCTAATTTTCATAGAGAAGAAATGGGTTGCTCTGCTGAGAATGATATTCCTGGCAGGGGTGCAAAAAGGAATTTGCTAACATGGGTGGTTTCTGGATGTTAACTCACATTCTGAGTAGACTCTTTAGTTCTTGTCTTTTGTCTCTTATCTCCAGTCTAACTGCTCTTATCCCTTTTTCAAACACTCTCTGAAATTTTTTATTTTCTGTTAGCTAAGGAATTTTTTCTAGTTTCCAAAAAAGAAACTTTATTTTTTCTAATGATATTTTTTTCTCAATTGTGTTTGTTTATTTCCAGGCCCTTAATCTTGAGCTATATGATATCTATAATTTTTTTAAAAAAATTATATATATCAGCATGGGTGTTTAGTCCTGAGGTATGTGTTATTTGCTTTAAGTTAGGTGCTAAGAACATTCAGTTAGGAGAATTAGAGTATGTACTCTAGGGATAATCAACTAATCTTTAATCAAACCCAGGGACCATATTTTAAGTACTTCAATGATCTTTACCTCCCATCATCAACATAAGTATGATACTTTCTAAAATGAAGGTTAGAAATAGATTGCCATTGGTAAAATAAACAACTTATTAATTAGCATAATGAAAATCAGAAATGAGCTTTCATTGGTGAAATTAGTGGATTGGCCACAGTATTATAGGGAAGATTCTTTCTTTGCATAAGAAGGCTATAAAAACTATCACCTGTCCTGAAGCTTCCATAGATTTCAGTGCTTCTCTAGGATTACTGGTACCATAATTGTGCTTCTAGCTGGGAGGTTTCTTGATCTTCTACTTACAGTTGACTACATCTGATGGTGGAATATTGTCACATTTGCCTCTTTCTTGCAGAGTATTTTGGGGTACACAGAGTGACAGGAAGCTGAAACATGATCAAGGTTCAGTGTATACCTTGTATATTTGTGCCAGGTTGCCAATAAATGTTAGCATATGTGACAGGATTTGGCATGAGGATTTTTTTTTTTATGGCAGAACAGTCAATTCTCAACTGTCTCTGGTGGTAGACCCCTAAATTTCAGGTGTGTAATTGGGGTAGACAGTCTGCTCCACTAGACTTTTGAAATTCTAATCCAAAGAATTGACTCCCCTTGTTCTTCTCTGTCAAGTGTTACTCAAAGAAATTAAAGAGAATTTCTAGACCCTTCAATGGGGAAGATCCAGAGAATATAGAGAAATATACTAAACATAAACTATTGCTTAATAATTTAAAAATATTAACCCAATTCAAATATTTGCTGAGAGGCAACCCTCTATATTATTTATTTGTCAGGTAAAAATTTTTAAATGTTTTTATAAGAACAAATTAAAAGATAACTTTTTTCCAATGTTCAACCTCTCAAATGTACGTTTTCTTTTTGAGATAGGGTCTTTCTCTGTTGCCCAAACTGGAGTGCACTGGTAAAATCACAGCTCACTGCAGCCTTAACTTCATTCCCAGGCTGAAGCCATCCTCCCATTTCAGCCTCCCAGGTAACTGGAACTAAAGGCACATACTACCATATCTAGGTAACTCTATTTTTTGTATAGATGGGGCCTTGCCATGTTGCCCAGGCTAGTCTTGAACTCCTGGGCTCAGGTGTTCTTCCCACTTCAGCCTTCCAAAGTGCTGATTACAAGCATGAGACACCGCACCAGCCCCAAATTCTTACACTTAATGATCAGATGTTTAAATCCCTCTAATCACTATCTATAAAATCAGGAAATATTTCTGAGGGACTCAATAATTTACCTCAACATCTGAAAAGCATAATATATGTCTGCTCTCAGACCAATGGCTCAGGTTATACATTGCAAGAAGTGTATTTACTATTGTTTCACAATTGGCCTCTTTTTTTTTTTTGAGATGGAGCCTCGCTCTGTCAGCAGGCTGGAGTGCAGTGGCAAGATCTCAGCTCGCTGCAATCTCCACCTCCTGGGTTCAAGTGATTCTCCTGCCTCCCAAGTAGCTGGGATTGTAGGCGTGCATCACCATGCCCAGCTAATTTTTGTATTTTTATTAGAGACAGAGTTTCACCAAGTCGGTCAGGATGGTCTTGATCTCTTGACCTTGTGATCTGCCCGCCTTATCCTCTCAAAGTGCTGGGAATCCCATACACCCTCCCATGCAGCACAACGTTTTTTATTTTTTTCCTCATCATAGTTTTATCCTGTATACAATATTGTTGCATGTAGTAGTGACAATTCTTCGTAATTTAAAAGGATGTCATGGTTTGTGTTATTCCCTTTAAAACAATGTACAAACTGAGCAACCTCCTGCTGCTGTTGGCATCGATTTAGGTTTTTCTTGCTTATTTCCGCTACATCTGCTCATAATGCACAAGGGATGAGAAAAGATTCAATTTCCTCATCTGTAAAATGAGGATGATGGTATTAGATGATCTCTAAGGTCCCTTCAACCTCTAAAATTTTATGACTCTAATAATGTAAGTTTAAACCCCATTAGTAAGAGTAATTGCTTTTCTTAGCCTAATCTGTGGCACAGTTTTCTTAAATGGCCCACTTTGCCTTGAAACAATCCAAGAAACTGCCTTTTTTCTTTACCAAATTTACTTATAGCATGTTACTCTAACTTTCCAATGTTAAAATTTCATTTTTTTAAGATATAGAAAATGTTATTTATATGTGTAGCTGACTTTGCCTCCTAGAGAAAGACATAATTTTTAACTCACCTTTTGTCCATGTAGTATATCATCTTGTCCCTAGTAAATACTTAACAGAGTCTGTGGAATGAATGAGCACGTAACTTTTTCACAGTCACACCTACATATTTCAGTCAATGATGTACCCTGTATATGATGATGGCTTCATAAGATTGTGATACAATATTTTTTGGTACCTTTCTATGTTTAGATAAATAAATACCACTGTTTTAAAATTACCTACAGTGTTCAGCACAGTAACATGCTGTACAGGTTTGTAGCCTAGGAGCAATAGGCTATATTATATAGGCTAAGTGTGTAGTAGGCTATACCATCTGGGTTTGTGTAAATATACTTTATGATGTTCACACAACCACAGAATCACCTAATGATGCTTATTTCAGAATGTATTCCTGTCATTACAGGACATGTGACTGTATCTTATATTATGATTTATAAAGTTATTTTATTGTCCATTATCTACATCACAGAACTATGAAATGTTAAATTTGAGGGAATATTAGAGATATAGCCAATCCAGTGGTTGTCAGTTGGGGTGGTTTTGTCCCCCAGTGGCATTTGACAAAGTCTGGATACATTTTTAAATTGTCATAACTTAGGATTGGGAGCTACTAGCATCTGGTGGGTTGAGGCTAAATATTCTATACAACTCACAGCATAGTCCCTACAACAAAGAAGATTTTTGTGCACACTCAGGTGGAGAAGGCTTGGGAAGAAACCATATAGCAATCTTAGGAGAACAGCCCCAGCCAGGATCTGAAGAACAATGGAAAGTGACCATCACCCACTGAATTATTTAATGGGTACTTCTACATACTAGGCACTGTGTGCTAAAACCAAGTCTGTCTACCCAGTTTTCCCTTGACTATGTAGATTCTGAAGTTCTCGAATATTGTAATGGTTGCACACTCCCAATAATGAGTAATAATGAACTTTCACTAACGTTAGTAAGTGATAATCAGGACTTTAGAAAAAGTAAAATGATGTGACATTCTTTTGCATAACATGAATTGCTTTGGACCTAATGTATTCCCAAATACAGAGCTGATGTGACATTGAGTAACAGTTTTGAAAATTTTCAGTTTTCTTAATTATAAAATATCTCTATACCCTTTGCAAGATTTACTGAGAATCAATTTATTGGACAAAAGCGCCCCTCCACTGGGATGTCTCAGCAGTGACCTGGCAGACCACAACCTGTAACTTCTGTTCCTTTCCTGGTCTCAAGGCATCTTTTCTGGGGATATTCACCTTTAGTAATGCAGGTTTTACTCCTTCCTCATTTTAGCCATTCCTGTTTTGAGCCTCTTGGATAAAAAAATCTGCTATCTTTCCCATAAAAGAAACCCACTGTTAAGTGACATAGCCCTAGATACCTTCTTGGGGTAGGCACTAGAGAAAGACACATATTTTGCTATGATCCAAAAAACAAAAAAAATATATGTAGCCATATTTGCTAGATTGTTGTATTCATCTTTTAATAATCATGGAAGAAATGGGTTTAAAATAAAATCTTGTCAATTCAAGTGTTTTCCTTGCCATTATATGATCGATAAACTTAAAATTGTCAACTTTTCAGTGACATATAATCTGATGGCATTATCTTTTCCTTACATCAGTAAGAAAAATGCTGTTCACATGGGTAGATATGTGCTCTGAAACTGCCAATGAAAGCTGTACTGCTTCTCATACCGCCTAATGACAGGAAAGGAAATACCACATGAAGAGTGATAAAGTATGTGAAAAACATAAAGGAAAATTTTGGAGTAGATAGTAAAGGTGCATAGGCGATTTCATAAGTATTTAACTTTTCTATACACATTTTTGTATTAAGAAATTTGTTTTTATTACATCCAAAGAAAATACCACTGCAAACAACATTCCTGAAAATACATTAATGGCATTTTCTTAACTTACAAAAATCCCCTGGAACAGAAGTATTATTTTTGTGTACTTCCTGATAGATAACCATGCTTATTCTTCAATGTTGAGAAGATGGCATTCTTTATAGTTATGCTTTCTCTTGTGTCTTCATGGTATTAGTTTTCATATATATTTTTTATACAAGGTACTATATAAAAGGCCCTTTATTTTAGATTATGCTGTTTTGTAACTAGAAATTACTGATTATCTTTTTCCTCAAGAGTTCATTTTAAAAGAATAAATATACCATTTTAAAAAATATTTTCTTTATCCAGCCTATCATTGATGGGCATTTAGGTTGATTCCATGTCTTTGCTATTGTGAGTAGTACTACAGTATTCACATTAATTTTAATAGAGCATTTCTCCTGATATTCCTATCATTTACAAATTTAACCTTTCACATAGAAATAAGTATAATTTTGAAGTTGTATTTATATATGTTATCTGGGGAAGAGCAAGGGCAGCAGAGTTGCGTATCTGTCGCTTTGTTAGGTCTTGAGCATGGATGGTCCCACAAGTTGTAGTATAGGTATATACATCCTTTAGCTTAATTGTTTACAACCTACTTTTGTGGTATCATTTTGGTAGTAAATATATAGAACTACTTTTCTTAATTGAAAATTTCAGGTTAACATAAATAATCTTTCGGAGTTTGCAGTTCACACAATGCCATAAAGTCATTAAAGTTTTTCTAACTTTTAGCTATTACAGTTTTACCTCCAGTTAGCTCAACATCAATGCTAAAGGAAAGCTCAGACATGCATACATTCATGATTCAAGTAACGTCTTTTTTTCTTTTCTTTTTCTTTGAAACTGAGTCTTACTCTGTCACCCAGACTGAAGTGCAATGGCGTGATCTTAGCTCACTGCAATGTCCGCCTCCCAGATTCAAGCGATTCTCTGCTTCAGCCTCCCGAGTAGCTGGGATTATAGGCACGTGCCATCATACCTGGCTAATTTTTGTATTTTTAATAGTGGTGGGGTTTCACTATGTTGGCCATGCTGGTCTCGAATTCCTGACGTAGGTGACGCCTCGGCCTCCCGAAGTGCTGGGATTACAGGCGTGAGCCTCAAGTGAGGTCTTTTAATAAAAACTGTTGATTTATTACTCAGCTTTTGTCTCCTTACTCACTCTCACCTTCTACCTAGTCCTTATTTATTTATTTATTTATTTTTTGAGTCAATCTATGCTTACCAATAAGTCCAATCTACACTAAGGGAAACCCAATTTTCTCTACCATAAATTAGGAAGCTACGCTCATGGCTATCTGAATGTACAATTTTCCTGGCCACAAAATGTTTAGAAATGGGCACATGCTTCTGCATGAGTCAGTAAGCTTCAAGGAATGTTTACTGGAGTCTTCTGCCAATGGAGATTCGTCACTGTTAGGAGAGAATTAATGGAATGTGCTCTCTCTATCTCTGAGTATTGTTGCATATAGCTATTAGACCTAGATCTGCAAGCCCTCTTACTACTGGTTGAAAAACAGAGGCAATAGACCAAGTAGAGCAAATCCAAGAGACTTTGGGGAAATAAAATCAGAACACTTATTAATTTCATCTGATTCAAAACTCATCCTTGAATTTTTCCAAATCTGTAAACTTGTAATTTCCCTTTATTTTAAAACTAAGTTTGAGTTGGGTTTCTAATTGTTTAAAATTGACATTCCAAGTGAAATATGGGAACATTTAACTTTTTAATATACTTCCCCACAGTAGTTGAAATAATTTCTCATTGGTTAGCAGATGTTTTTTCTGAGACAAATATTACAATGTTTATACCTGAGGGAAGCATTGCTGCATGTCAAATTGAAAAAGGGTGGACTCAGGAGCCCACAGTGAGGATGGATGCATTAGCTCTAGAAATTAGACAGGGATGGCTTTGTGAGCATGCCAACTCTTTAGTTGTACAGGGTACAATGTTTCAGAAGAACCCAAGCTTAGTTTAATGTCTTGCTGTCTTCATCCTGAAATTGTTAATTTTTGAAGAAGGACTCCACAGTTTCATTTTAAACTAAGCTCGGCAAATAATGTAGTCAACCATGCAAAGGGAGCTACATTGTTATTCTAAGTGAATTCTATATTCCTTTTCTTTTTAAATCATATGTTTGTGTATCCATAGCTTTAAATGGATAACTTTATTTTAAAAGCCTTTAGTAGCAAGATTCTAAAAGAGTACACTACTAAAGTTTTTATGTATTAAAAAAAGTTTTCTTAATGGGTACGTGTAGTGGGCCAAATTGTGGCCTCAAAGATATGTTCATCAGTGAATCTCCAGAACCTGTGGATATTGCTTTATATTGCAAAAGAGTATCAAATTGCATGGCGAAATACATGGTTGAGTTAAGGGTCTTGAGAAGAGGAACTTATTCTGAATTGTGCTTCTGGGTGGGGCCTAAATGCAACCATATGCATCCTTATGAGAGAGAGAGGCAGAGGACATTATGACATAAACACACAGAGGAGAAAGTGATATGAAGATGACAGATGTGGCCACAAGCCAAGGAATCACATCAGAAGCTGAAAGAGGCAAGTAACAGATTCTCCCTTAGAGTCTACAGAGGAGGCACAGTTCTGCTGAGATCTTGATTTCAGCTCAGTGAAACTGATTTTGAACTTCTGGTTTCCAGGACTGTGAGAGACTAAAATTCTGTTGTTTGAAGCTACCAAATTTGTAGTAATGTTTTACAGCAGCTACAGAATACTAATACAGTATGCTATTAATAACATTGCATAATAATGAAATTCAACATTTTATTAAGAAAAAGACTGTCATTATGTAGGTATGAGGTGGGCATGACAGATGAGTGAAAGGTATTATTGAGAGGCCAATAGTTTACAGGCAACCCAGGCAGTATTAAAAGCATCCAAGTTAAAGTCTAGAATAAGGCTTTGCAAAAGATAAAGTACCAGGTTCTCAGTTGAGGGATCCAGTCCAATACCAGAAGCTAAACATGAGTCACTGGCAATGGCCAAGAGCTTATTATCTGTGGTAAATATTTTCAGGACAGCTACATAGGAAATTGATAGCTATTAATATTTAATGATTCATTTTATGCTTGGCAGGCTACCTACCTGAGTACAGACAAGTTCACCCACAGAAGAGTTTTGTTGCTCTTGGAAATATTTTTATTATTGTGGATATGGGAAGTGGAGTTTTTTAAACCAAACATTTGAAACTGTGACTTCACATAGACATAGCTTATCTGAAATATTTATCATTTAGTATCCATCCTTATAATCTCAAAATAGACATAATTAAATATTTATATTTTATTGTATCATGAATTTGGGATGATTAAAAGATATAATAAAATTCAGTAGTTTTTGACTGGATAGAAAAAAGAGGCACTTGTAACTTGGGAAGTGTAAGATTTATTTTCAACACTGTGACAGTTTATATAACACGAATGCCCTAGCCATTTAGGTAATTTTTCACACTTTCTTTTGCACCCTATCAAATTGTTCAATTATTTAGTCTATTTATTATAAAACTAAATATGTTTCTATGCATATTGCTGCATTTCTATCAGTATTTTAAAAAATAAATTATAAAAGTGAGAATTAAAGATATTCCTAAAATGTCAGGGGAAATAATGTTCGTGTAGTTGAATGGGATATAAGACAACAGATTCAGATAAATATTCATCTGGTAATCTCCTATAAGAAAAAAATAAGTTTAGTAAACATTTATTGAACATCTTAAAAGTGTAGGCACTAGAGCTGAAGGAATGAACAAGACTTGACCACTGCCCGGAAATTCACAGAGTAGAGGGTGGGTGTGGGAAGGAGAGATGCTCTCTGTTGCCATTTCTTACCTTTCTCTCATACTTCAGCCATGCTAGCCTCCTTGCTTTTCCTCAAGAATATTGATTATGTTTCTTCTTCATAGCTTTTGTACTTGCTGTTTCCTGTGCCTGGAATGCTCTTTTTCCATTTCTTCAGTTCTCCCAGAAGTACACCCAGAGCCAAGTATTCAAGTTCCAGTAATGTCTGAGTGAGAATGTGTTAAGGAAGCCCTCCTCACCACTGGAGCATGACTGACATCTCAGAAAAGGGACTGGGCCTTTGTATTCTCCTGCCATTTGGTCATTGGCTTTGAGTCACTGAGGGAAAAGAAGGCATTAGTACAGATGATCTCCTAGGTACTTGGCTTTCTATGTCTAAGGGAAATCCTTTAAAGAAGATCTTTGCTGTTAGCCATATGCAGTAAAGTACTAAGAAGCTACAATCTGGGTCTTCATCCAAGGATATTAAACATGTCTGCAAGACCTACTTTCTCACTGTCTCTAATCTCTCCAGATCACATAGAGGACTTCCATTACTACCTTGCTGTAGGTACCTATTCATACTTTCTAGCTGTTTGCTGTGCAGTATGCTTTCTTCACAGCATGCCTTAATTCAAATGATTTTTTATTTTCTGTGCCTCACCCCACCTATACACTAATGTGTATAGTATTAGATTAGTGCAAAAGTATTTGTGATGCTTGCTGTTAATAACTTAATTGAAATTGAAGTAAATTGAAATTACTTAAGTAATTGAAATTAATGGCAAAACCACAATTACTTTTGCATCAAACTAATAGTTTAAGCTCCCTAAGAGTGGGAACTTAATTTTGTTGACTGTTGTACATGTAGTGCCTAGATCATTATTTACTGTTGTATATGCAGTGCCTAGATCATCATTATTATTGTTGAAACAATAAATGGACTTTGATGGAACAAAAGAGTTCTGGAGGTAGAGTCAATATTGTTGGAAAAACCTCCAACCTTCTGAATTTAAAAAATAAGGTAGAAATCATAAATAGTATACTTAATTTTAGAGAGAAATAAAGGACTCTACAGAATCATAAATAGTCTGCCATAGGTGAAGTGGAGAATTTGTTAAATAATTGTTTACACCTTTTCATCCATCTTATATACTAAGTGTTCATTATGTACCAGACACACAATTATACTCCTGTATTCAAAGCTGGACTATCTGCTATGATCTGAATTTTTGTGTCCACCCCTAAATGTGTATGTTGAAACCTCATCCCTAGTGGCATAAAGAAATATGGGCTCTGGGAGGTGATTAGGTCATGAAAGCAGAGCCCTCATGAATTACATTAGTGCCGTTATAAAACAAGGAGTTGCCTTGTCTTTTCTACCATATGTGGATGTAACAACATGATATCATATGTGACCAGAAAGTAGGTCCTCTCCAGATGTTGTATGTGCCCGTGACTTGATTACAAATTTCCAGGCTCCAGAAGAGTGAAAATTCGTGGTTCATAAACTGCCCAGCTAATGGCATTTTGGTATAACAGCCCAAATAAAGTAAGATGAAAAATGGGTACCGGGAACTCTGGCTGCTGTGGTAACAAATATCTAAAAATGTGAAAGTAGTTCTAGATCTGGGTAATGAGTAGAGGCCGGAAGAATTTTTAGATACATGCTAGAAAAATCCTGCATTTAAAGATGACTTTGGCAAGGGATCATAAAGAGAACTGTAGAGAAGGCCTCAATCTTTTTAGAGAATACCCAAATTATTGTGAATAAAATGTTGTTAGAAGTAAGGATGCTAAAGGCAATCCTGATGAGGTCTCAAATGAAAATCAGAGTCATGCTGTTTGAAAAACCTTCCTTACTATAAAGTATCAAAGAAATTAGTTGCATTGTGTGCATGTCCTAGTGTTTTGTGGAAGGCAGATCTTGTAAGAGAAGAAGTTGAATATATAACCAAGGGAATTTCTAAGCAAAGTGCTGAAGGTGTGGCCTGGTTCTTCTTGACTGATTGTAGTAAAATGTGAGAAGAGAGAAATAATGTAAAGACAGTTTTGTTCATTGAAAGGGAAGCAGAACTTAAAAACTGGGAAAATTCTCAGTCTATCCGTATTGAAAAACTGTAAAAACCTGTTTGGGAAAGAATAGGGTATGACCAAGTGACCCTTTCTTAGATACGAAATGAGTGTGCATTAGCTATCTCAATGGAAGCCAGGTACAGTTCATCAAGACAATGGGAATATTAAATAGCCATCTAAATAGAAGCAAGAACCTGTTTTCCAAGACAGTGGAAGAATGATCCCAAAGGCATTTCAGAGATCATCAGGGTTGCCCTTGCATCACAGGTCAAAGGTGCCAACACCAAGAAAGGTTTCAGAAGAAGAGAATGATATCAAACAAGTGGCCGTTGCTGTCTGGTGCCACCTCACATTGTGGGCTCTGGTCCCAGCACTCCACTGTAGGGCTCCACAGCTTCTCTTAATTAATTTGGTTGTTTAGATTAATTAATCTTCTTAATTAATTTGGTTGTTTAGCTAAATAGAATGAGAATATATATAATTCTACTTTCCCTCTCACTACCAGTATATTTCTGTCAGTTTTAGATTCTCATTTAACGTTTTTTTTTTTTTGAGATGTAGTCTTGCTCTGTCTCCCTGGATGGAGTGCAGTGGTGTGATCTCTGCTCATGGCGCCCTCCACCTCCCAGGTTCAATGGCATTTTTATTTCATATGTCACTATCTCAGGACAGGATCTCTGACAGTCCACTTTGCAGGAAGAGGCCACTCTCATGATTATCTTCTATAAGCACAAATACATATTAAAAATAAGAGGCTTAATTTTCCCTTTTGAAAATAAGGAAGCATATTTCTTTTCCTCCTGTTTACTAAGAGGATTTAGTTTGGAAAACTTGTAATTATTTCTCCTCTCTTTGAGATGTATGTACTTTGTTTTGAAGACTAAATAGGACCTTTTCAACTTATGACCTAAGGATGTCTTTTGTAAAATGTAATCATCAAGGAAGATAGCGTCCCTGTCTCACAGCTTCTGTGAGAGTTCAGAAGCCTAGTTTTGGAGGTTTCTTGCTCCTAATTTCAAAATGATCTCCTGCCATAGAGATATAAGATAGGATGCATCATGTGTGACAAATGGTACTCTTAAGTCATCTTACTTGAGGACTAGTTATTATTTATCTTGAAAACATATATGTAATGGAGTATATGTAGGTGGCTATGCACAAAGGTGAGAATTTTTTTTCTGTCTTTGTAATTATCTGTTAGCAGATTTCCTGTGATGCACATTGCATTCTGCTTCAATGTTTATTCAGTAACAAAAGTGGTTTCTTTCTTTACTATCTTTGTGGAGAGATTTCAGAGTTGGAATAAGTATTTGCTTTTAATTGTATTTTCAAAACTTTCTATTGAGTTTTCCGTCCTCTTTCTACATAATTTCTATTATTTATGAACTTATCTCTGTACTGTGAAGGTTGACAACATTACCTTATCTTGATAATCATAATTAAGTCTTTTGTGCTTTATGTATTGGTTGAATACTTCAGTCAGATCTTTAAATAGTGACTTCATTATTGTGATTGTATAAATAATGTTCACAGAAAAGCACAGCTCACTGATTCTTCTTTGTGCTTAAAAAAAAATACTTACCTGGGTTTGTAGTTGGTATTCCCAATCTCCCTCACTTGGCATCTACTTTATTCATTCCCTCCATTTTTCAAAGTCTACATTCAGTCCATTTTTCTGTCACCATTTTCCTCTGTCATCATTTTAAGAGTCCTGCCTCCTTCTGCTTCAATTTGGACTGCCTGCTCAGCAGCCTTGGTGCATGGCCATCAGCCTGGGCCATGTCTTTTCTTTTCCTCTCCCCTTGCACCCATATCTCCCGCCTTTTGGTTTTCATCATCATTTTAGCTGGATTACACCTTTAGAAATGTTCTAAGTAAGCATGTCTGGAAGGTAAATCTCCTGAGTCCTTCATGTCTGAAAATATCCTTATTCTAAACCAGCATTCACCTTATTTTTTGATTGTAGGATTCTGAACTAAAAATATTTTTTTCTTACATTTATGAAAATATTGCCCTACCATCTTGTATCTATTGTTTCTGCTTGGACAGATATTCTTCTTTGCAGTTGATTTTTAAAATTTTTTGAAAAGTTTTAGGATATTTTCATAATTCTTTGGGTTCTGAACTTTTCCTACTGATTGAGTAGAAATGGTTCAATTTTTTCCATTTATTTGCTAGTTTTTAATGAGGACCCATGTATTTTGGAGACAAGTGCTTCAGCTTTGAAAACTTTTGTGTGTATATATGTATGTGTGTGTTTGACAATTTCCTCTACTCAGTGTACTCTCATCTCTTTTCAGAACTCATGTTACATATCATGCTATTGGATCTTCTGGATTGATCATTTATCTTTAGTGTCCCCATATTGATGGTATGTATGTATGTATGTATGTATGTATGTATGTATGTATGCTCTCTAAAATATTTTTGACTTCATTTTCCAACTTGTGTAGAATTTTTAATTTTAGAAAGTGTACTTCTTTCAAGAGGTCAGTTTTAGCCATCAAGTTTTCTTTTTTATGGCATCCTTTTCTTTATGGATTTTTCTCAATGATCTCTGAGGATACTAGAATTTATAAAGTTCTGTTTTCTCCTGATATCATCTCAATTTCTATTTGTTTTGTATTTATCTTCCATTTTGGAGAATTTTAGTAGTCTGAGGATTCTGATATCCATTCACTTTTAAGATTAAGGCATTAACAAGTAGTTCAGTCTCTCGGGGTACAAGGAAGAGATTTTTAAATGCCAGGCTGCACTTTAGATTGTAGAGTGAAAACCAGCTATTGAAATAGCTACAAATAGCTAATGCTGGAATAGAATCTTTGCTCTGCAGTTCCTTAGTTCCCCTAGAGAAGACCTAGTCTACCATGGGGTTCAGGTGTCTGCTACTCAACATTATGAATGGGGATAGAGGTGGGAGGATAAGTGAAAGAGGAAATTTTTCAATATAGAAAGTTTTACTTAACAGCATTGTTTTAAATTCCATATATACCTTCTGATTTGCATGACATTTATGAATTGCAGGGCATTTCTGGGACTGACTCAATCCATACCTCAGTTGTCTTCTCCCTGTACTCTAGTTTGTGGCATTCTCTCTTCTACTGCTCCACTTACCTCTCCCCCATCTGCTTTCTCTTTTCCAAATGTATACTGATATACCTGATCAGATTAGGAATAGTCACCAGCTGTTTCCATTTTGCAGATTTAGATCTGTTTTATTTATTTTCATTGTCATAGTTTCATAAGAAAGAATATAATGTATGTAATCAGTATTCCATGGTAAAACTAAAGTCATCCTAATTTCTTTTTTATAGTTTCCACAAAAATAAAGTTAGCAATTAAAATTACCTGTCTCTTCAACAATGTCATATTTTAAAACAAACAGGTAAAAACAATAAAAAATACTTGCTCTAAGAAGAAAATGGTATCTAATAAACAGAACTGAGGTTTTGGCTGATGTCTGAATAGATTTTTAAGAATTTCACAAATAAACTCTCTTGGTACTTACTACTGAAGGATAAATGTAGTATTCTTGCTTTTCACACTTATAATTATTCTCTCTCTCCTAAAAAACAATAGTTATTTGTTTCTTAGGCCACTTATCTCTTGAGTTACTTGAGGGCTAGGTCATGTCGTTCATTTTTATATCACTAATGTTGATCACATTATAGTTTTATGGAGACATTGAGTAAATACCTGTGTTTCACTTGTCCATTTCATGACCTTTGCTTAGTGGAATGGGATCATAGAAAAAAATAGCGCAATCTTTCACCATCATGGTATCTCCCCTCTCATTTTTAAGGCATACTGACTTAGATTTAATTATAAATTCTTTTAATGGAAAATAATTCTATTACATTTGATACACACAAAATGAAAACATCAAATTCTCCTCATTTACCCAGTCTACTTCTCAATGTTTATTACTGAATTTATCATAATGCTTTTTTCATGTTGATTAGATAGGATATCTGCAAAATCTTGTGTTTCTGGGTAAAGCCAATTAATTGTACTGGTCCTTAGGGTGTCATCAGAGCTACTGGGTTGTGTCCCACATCAACTCCAACACAAGCATGTTCAATTATCTTACTGTGTGTAGGAAGAGAGAGGTTAATAGCTACAGCATGGCAAAATAATGAAGATAAAGGCACTTTTACAATGATAGTGATATAAAAATGAGTGACATGACCCTAGCTCTGAAGTAACTCAAGGGATAAGTGGCCTCAGAAACAAAGAACTATTGTTTTTTTAGGAGGGAAAGAATAATTTTAAGTGTGAAATGCAAGAAAACTACATTTATTCTGCAGTGGTAAGTACCAAGAGATTGTATTTGTGAAGTTCTTAAAAATCTATTGAGACATGAGCCAAAACCTTCTTTTTGTTTATTAGCTACCATGTTTTCTTAGAGCAAATATTTTTTTGTTGCTTTTATCTGTTTATTTTTAAAGTATGACATATCTTGTTGAAGAGACAGGTCATTTTAATTGCTAACTTTATTTTTGTTGAAACTATAAAGAAGAAATTTTTAGGTTCAGTAGACTGAATTTAGAGCTATAGAAGAGAAAGCATACACAATAAAGAATGAGCTTTAACAGCACAATGGAGGGGCTATGATTACAAAAACAGTTGGAAGTGTGGGTCACAAACAGGAAGCAGGACATCTGTCCTCAAACTCTGGAGGACAAGAGCAAGAGAATTTTGCTAAAATTAGGCAGTTATTATGAGGCAGTGAGAAGTTTGAGAGTTCATACCTGGAAGCCTGTACTTTGGAGATGTAATCTAGTAAGCAGAAGAGCATTAGAATAATAGTTCAGATCAGAATTTTGGTGCTTCACCTACATTAAAGAGTTGTTGAGTCATGTGTAAACAACAACAAAGTGAAGGACCAACTAGGGAATGAGTTGTCTTCTAGTGCAACCTGTCAGTTTGATTTCAGATTAGACATTCATCCTCCTGGAGGAGGACAGTCAACATGAGACCATGATTTACTGCTGGCTTATCAGTGTAACTGGCCTGAATTCTTGGTTCGATGATTGGCAACATTTTGAAAATAGGCTATGGAAAATCATCAATTAAATATGGTTGAAATGACGCAATTCTGTGATGAGAACATGCTCTTCTTTGTGTGCATATTTGGCATAATATAAATGCAGCATAAGTCAGTGATACCCTAGGCTATGACATTCATGTCTGTAGCTGCAACCAGAGGACATTCTTTTATTTGTTTGCTTTATAAGGACTTACCTTTCTGATACAATTGTATATACATGTATCATTCAGTTTATATAGTTTTATCTTTGATTTGAATTATTGGTCTGATTCTTTTTCAGTTGCTACTAGAGAACCTTAACATTTCTAAATTTTTGTTCAAAAATTTAAATCTCTGTTTAAAGGGAGACATTGTGCTTTGAATTTTAGTGGAACTTGTAGCTCTACAATTAGAACAAATACATTTATTAAGAGATGAAATAACCTAATGACAATGAAATGATAACTTGAGAGATAATCTTTTTACTTTGCTTTACTAAAACAAAGCACATCACTATCAGTGATTTTCCTGTCACTCTAGCTGAAAGCCTATCCATCTTGGAATCCAGGCTTTGTCCCTGAGTTAATTTTTAAAAAATCTTTATATTTCCATAGGTGTTTGGGAACAGGTGGTGCTTGGATACATGAATAAGTTCTTGAGTGGTGAATTCTGAGATTTTGGTGCATCCATCGCCCAAGCAGTATACACTGTACCCAATTTGTAGTCTTTTATCCCTCACTACCCTCCCGCCTTTCCCCCAGAGTCCCCAAAGTCTGTTGAATCATTCTTATGCCTTTCCAACCTCAGAGCTTAGCTTCCACTTGTGAGTGAGAACATATGATGTTTGGTTTTCCATTTCTGAATTACTTTACGTAGAATAATGATTTCCAAGTCCACCTGGGTTGCTGTGAATGCCTTTATTTAGTTTTTTTTTTTTTTTTTTTTTTTTAAATGACTGAGTAGCATTCCCAGGGGTGTGTGTGTGTGTGTGTGTGTGTGTGTGTGAATAGGTCAATTTTTTGACCTATTTATTGATTGATGGACATTTAGACTGGTTCAGTATTGTTAGAATGGCAAATTGTGCTGCTGTAAATATGCATGTGAAAGTATCTTTTTTTTTTTTTTTTAATTACTTCTTTTCCTCAGGGTAGATACCTGGTAGTGGGATTGCTGGGTCAAATGGTAGTTCTACTTTTAGTTCTCTAAGGAGTCTCTCCACACTGTTTTTTTTTTTTTTAATAATGGTTGTACTAGTTTACATTACCACCAGTAGTGTAAAAGTGTTCCATTTTCACCACATCCACACCTACGTCTATTATTTTTTGATTTTGTGATAATGAACATTCTTGCAGGAGTAAGGCAGTATCTCATTCTGCTTTTGATTTGCATTTCCCTGATCATTAGTAATGTTGAACTTTTTTTTTTTAATGTTGAACATTTTTCATAGGTTTTTGGCCATTTATATATCTTTTTTTTTTTTTTTGGAATTGTCTATTCTTGTCCCCAGTCAGCTTTATGATGAGATTGTTTGTATTTTCTCGCTAATTTGTTTGAGTTCCTTATAGATTCCAATATTAGGTTTGTGTCAGATGTATAGATTGCAAAGATTTTTTTCCCACTCTCCAGATTGTCTGCTTACTCTGCTGATTATTTCTTTGACTCTACAGAAACTTTTTAGTTCAATTAAATGCCATCTATTTGTCTTTCTTTATGTTCTATTTGCTTTTGGGTTCTTGGTCATGAATTCTCTGCTTAAGTCAATGTCTAGAAGGGTTTTCCAATGTTTTCTTTTAGGATTTTTATGGTTTCAAATCTTAGATTTAAGTTTTTGGTCCATCTTGAGTTGATTTTTGTATAAGGTGAGAGATGAGGCAATTTCATTCTTTCACATGTGTCTTGCCAATTATCCCACAACCATTTGTTGAATAGGATATCCTTTTTCCATTTTCTATTTTTGTTCACCTTGACAAAGATCAGTTAACTGTATTTGGCTTTATTTCCAAATTCTCTATTCTGTCTTGTTGGTCTGAATGCCCATTTTCATACCAGTATTTTGCTGTTCTGCTGACTGTCACCTTGTAGTATAGTTTGATGTCAGGTAATGTGATGCCTCCAGATTTGTGCATTTCTCTTTGTCTTGCTTTGGCTATGCAGGCTCTTTTTTGGTTCCATATGAATTTTATGATTACTTGTTCTAGCTCTGTGAAGAATGATGGTGGCATTTTGATGGGAATTGCATTGAATTTGTAGATTGCTTTTTGTACTAGGGTCATTTTCACAATACTGATTCTATCCATGAGTAATCATGGGATATGTTTCCATGTGTTTGTGTCATCCATAATCTCTTTCAGAAGTATTTTGTAGTTTTCCTCAAAGAGCTATTCCACTTTCTTGGTAAGGTATATTCCTAAGTATTTTAATTATTTATATTTTTTGCAGCTATTGTAAAAGGGATTGAGGTGTTTTTTGGCTTTGGAGTACATGTGCAGAACATACGTGATTGTTGCATAGGTACATACATGGCAATGTGGTTTGCTGCCTTCATCCCCCATCATCTACATATGGCATTTCTTTCCATGTTATTACTACCAAACTTCCTACCCCCTGCTGTTTCTCCCCTAGCCTCCCCAACAGACCCCAGTGTGTAATGTCCCTTCCTTGTGTCCATGTGTTCTCACTGTTCAACACCCGCCTATGAGTGAGAACATGGGGTGTTTGATTTTCTGTTCTTGTGTCAGTTTGCGGAGAATGATGGTTTCCAGATTCATCCATGTCCTTACAAAGGACACAAACTTGTCATTATTTATGGCTGCATAGTATTCCATGTGTGTATCTGCCACAGTTTCCTTGTCCAATCTATCATCAATGGGCATTTGGGTTGGTTCCAAGTCTTTGCTATCGTAAACAGTGCTGCAGTGAACACACATGTGCATGTGTCTCTATAATAGAATGATTTATAATCCTTTGGATATACACCCAGTAATGGGATTGCTGGGTCAAATGGTATTTCTATTTCTGGGTCCTTAAGGAATCACCACACTGTCTTCCACAATGGTTAAACTAATTTACACACCCACCAACAGTGTAAAAGTTTTCCTATTTCACCATATCCACTCCACCATCTGTTGTCTCCTGATTTTTTTAATGATGGCCATTCTAACTGGCCTGAGATGGTATCTTAATGTGGTTTTGATTTGCATTTCTCTAATGAACAGTGATGATGAGCATTTTTCTTTGTTTGTTGGCCTCATATATGTCTTCTTTTGAAATGTGTCTGTTCATGTCCTTCACCCAATTTGAATGGGTTTGTTTGTTTCTTATAAATTTGTTTTAGTTCTTTGTAGATTCTGGATATTAGCCCTTTCTCAGAGGGGTAGACTGTAAAAAATTTTTCCCATTCTGTTGGTTGCTGGTTCACACTAATGATTGTTTCTTTTGCTGTACAGAAGCTCTAGAGTTGAATTAGATCCCATTTGTCTATTTCGGCTTTTGTTGCTAATGCTTTTGGTGTTTTAGTCATGAAGTTCTTGCCTATGCCTATATTGTGAATGGGTTTGCCTAGGATTTCTTTTAGTTTTTTTTTGGTGTCAGGTCTCACATTTAAGTCTTTAATCGATCTGGAGTTAATTTTAGTGTAAGGTACCAGGAAGGGGTCCAGTTTCTGCTTTCTGCACATGGGTAGCCAGTTTTCTCAACACCATTTATTAAACATGAGTCCTTTCCCCATTGCTTGTTTTTGTCAGGTTTGTCAAAGATCAGATGGTTGTAGATGTGTGGTATTGCCTCCAAGGCCTCTGTTTCTGTTCCATTGGTCAATATCTCTGTTTTGGTACCAGTACCATGCTGTTTTGATTACTGTAGCCTTGTAGTATGGTTTGAAGTCAGGTAGCATGATGCCTCCAGCTTTGTCCTTTTTCCTTAGAATTGTCTTGGCTATGCGGTCTCTTTTTTGGTTCATATGAAGTTTAAGGCGTTTTTTTCCAGTTCTGTGCATAGGGTCATAGGTAACTTGATGGGGAAAGCATTGAATCTGTAAATTACTTTGAGCAGTATGGCCATTTTTACAATATTGATTCTTCCTAACCATCAGCATGGAATGCTTTTCCATCTGTTTGTGTCCTCTCTTATTTCCTTGAGCAGTGGTTTGTAGTTCCTAAAGAGGTCCTTTACATCCTTTGTTACTTGTATTCCTAGGTATTTTATTCTCTTTGTAGCAATTGTGAATGGCGGCTCATTCTTGATTTGGCTCTCTTTAAGTCTGTTATTGGTGTATAGGAATGCTTGTGATTTTTGCACATTGATTTTGTATCCTGAGACTTTGCTGAAGTTGTTTATCAGTGTTAGATTTGGGGCTGAGATGATGGAATCTTCCAAATATACAAGTATGACATCTGCAAATAGAGACAATTTGACTTCCTCCTTTCCTATTTGGATACCCCTTATTTCTTTTTCTTGCCTGAATGCTCTGGCTAGAACTTCTGGTACTATATTGAATAGGAGTGGTGAGAGAGGGCATCCTTGTTAGTGCCAGATTTCAAATGGAATGATTCCAGTTTTTTTCCTCTCAGTTTGATATTGGCTGTGGGTTTGTCACAAGTAGCTTTTATTATTTTAAGATAATTTCCATCTATACCTAGTAGTTTGAGAGTTTTTAGCATAAAGGGCTGTTGAATTTTGTCAAAGGCCTTCTCTGCAGCTATTGAGATAATCATGTGTTTTTTGTCTTTGGTTCTGTTTATGTGGTGGATTTCATTTTGGACTTGCACATGTTGAACCAGCCTTGCATCCCCAGGATGAAGCCTATTTGATAGTGATGGATAAGCTTTCTGATGTGCTGTTTAATCAGTTTGCCAGTATTTTATTGAAGATTTTTGCATCTATCTTTATCATGGATATTAGCCTGAAGTTTTCTTTTTTGTTGAGTCTCTGCTGGGTTTTTGTATCAGGGTGATGTTGGTCTCATAAAATGATTTGGGAAGGATTCCCTCTTTGGTTTGTTTGGAATAGTTTCAGAAGGAGTGGTACCAGCTCTTCTTTGTATGTCTGGTAGAATTCAGCTGTGAACCTATCTGGACCTGGGCTTTTCTTGGTTGGTAGGCTGTTAATTGCTGCCTCAACTTCAGCTCTTGTTATTGGTCTATTCAGGGTTTCAACTTATTTTTGGTTTAGGCTTTGGAGGGTGCAAGTGTCCAGGAATGTATCCATTTCTTCCAGGTTTACTGGTTTATATACATAGAGTTGTTTGTAGTAATCTCTGATGGTAGTTTGTATTTCTGTGGAATGGGTGGTGATATCCCCTTTATCCTTATTTATAGCATCTATTTGATTCTTCTCTCTTTTCTTTTTTGTTAGTCTGGCTAGTGGTCTATTTTGTTGATCTTTTCTTTAAAAAAAACATCTCCTGGATTTATTAATTTTTTGAAGTTTTTTTTGTGTCTCTGTCTCCTTCAGTTCTGCTCTGATCTTAGTTATGTCTTGTCTTCTGGTAGCTTTTTTGATCTTGCTCCTCTAGCTCTTTCAATTTTGATGATAGGGTGTTGATTTTAGATCTTTACTTGCTTCTCATATGGGCATTTATTGCTATAAATTATCCTCTAGACACTGCTTTAAATGTGTCCCAGAGATTCTGGTATGTTGTGTCTTCATTCTCTTTGCTTTCGAAAAACATCTTTATTTCTACCTTCATTTCATTATTTATCCAGTCAATATTCAAGAACCAGTTTGCATATATATTTAGGATGGTTAGCTCTTCTTGTTGCATTGATCCTTTTGCCATTATGTAATGCCAATCTTTGTCTCTTTTGATCTTCATTGGTTTATTTTATAAAATAGACTTTGTTAAGTCTATTTTATCAGAGACTAGGATTGCAACTTCTGCATTTTTTTGCTCTCCATTTGCTTGGTAAATATTCCTCCATCCCTTTATTTTGAGCCTCTCTATGTCCTTGCATGTGAGATAGGTTTCCTGGATACAGCACACTGATGGGTTTTGACTTTTTATCCAATGTGCCAGTCTGCATCTTTTGATTGTGGCATTTAGCACATTTACATTTAAGGTTAATATTGTTATGTGTGAATTTGATCCTGCCATTTTGATGCTAGGTGGTTGTTTTGCCATTAGTTGATGCAATTTCTTCAGTGTTGATGCTTTTTACCATTTGGTACATTTTTGGAGTGGCTGGTACTGGTTGTTCCTTTCGTTGTTTAGTGCTTCTTTAGTAGCTCTTGTAAGGCAGGTCTGGTGTTGACAAAATCTCTCAGCAATTGCTTGTTCATAGAGGATTTTATTTATCTTTCTCTTATGAAGCTTAGTTTGGCTGAATATGAAATTCTAGGTTGAAAGTTCTTTAAGGATGTTGAATATTGGTCCCCAGTCTCTTCTGGCTTGTAGGGTTTCTGTCAAGAGATCTGCTGTGAGTCTTATGGGCTTCCCTTTGTGGGTAACCTGACCTTTCTCTCTGGCTGTCCTTAGCATTTTTTCCTTCATTTCAACCCTGGTGAATCTGACAGTCATGTGCCTTAGGGTTGCTCTTCTTGAGGAATATCTTTTTGGTGGTCTCTGAATTTCCAGGACTTGAATACTGGCCTGCCTTGCTAGGTTGGGGAAGTTCTCCTGGATAATATCCTGAAGAGTGTTTTCCAGCTTGGATTCATTCTCTCCATCACATTCAGGTACACATATCAAGCATGGATTAGATCCTTTAACATAATTCAATATTTCTTGGAGTCTTTGTTCATTTCTTTTTACTCTTTTTTCTCTAACTTTGTCTTATCATTTTTCATTGAGTTGATCTTCAATCTCTGATATCCTTTCTTCTGATTGGTCAATTCAGCTATTGAAACTTGTGTACGATTTGTGAAGTTCTCTTGTTGTGTTTTTCAGCTCCATCAATTCATTTTATTCTTCTCTAAGATGTTTATTCTCATTAGCACTTCATCAAACCTTTTTTCAAGGTTCTTAGTTTCTTTGCATTGGGTTAGAATATGTTCTTTTAGCTCAGAGAAGTTTGTTATTACCGACTTTCTGAAGCCTGTTTCTGTCAATTCATCAGACTCGTTCTCCATCCAGCTGTGTTCCCTTGCTGGTGAGGAGTTGTGATCTCTTGAAAGAGAAGAAGCATTCTGGTTTTGGGTGTTTTCATCCTTTTTGCACTGGTTTCTTCCCACATTTGTTTATTTATCAACTGTGGTCCTTGGTGACTTTTGGATGGGTCTCTGAGTGGATGTCCTTTATGTTGATGATGAAGTTATTTCTTTCTGCTTTTCAGTTTTCCTTTTAACAGTCAGGTTCCTCTGCTGTAGGACTGCTGGAGGTCTACCTCAGACCCTGCTTGCCTGGGGATCACCTGCAGCAGCTTCAGAACAGGAAGGAATGCTGCCAGTTTCTTCTGTTATGTTTCTCCCAGAAGGATAACCACCAGATATAAGTCTCAGCTCTTCTTTATGAGGTGTCCCTTTGGATATATAGAGGTCAGGAGCTGCTTGAGGAGACAGTCTGTCCCTTATAGGAGCTCAAGTGTTGAGCTGTGAGCTCTGTTGTTCTGATCAGAGCTGCTGGGTAGGTCTGCTGCAGTGGAACTCATAACCACCTTTTTCCCCAGGTGCTCTCTCCTGGGAAGGTGGGGCATTATTTATAAGTTCCTGAGGTGCAGCTGCCTTTTTTCAGAGATGCCCTGCCCAGGGAGGTGGTAGCCTAGTCACAGTCTGCCAGCAGATGCATTGCGGAGCTGCCATGGTGTTTGTCCAGCTGCTGTGTGAACTTCCTTCTGGTTTTGTTTATAGAGGTACAGTTAGAACTGCCTTGGTAATGGTGGTCTGCCTCAGTAATGGCAGTCTTCCTCAGTAGTGGCAGACTGCCTCAGTAATGGTGGATACCCTTCTCTCCACAGAGCTGGACCATCCTGGGTCCAGCCGTGCTTGCTGTGAAACTCTCAACCTAGAGTGTTTCAGATTGCTGGTCTTTGTTGGGCTGGGACCCACCAAGCCAGATCATCTGGCTCCCTGTTTCAGCCTCCTTTTTTTCACTTGAATGTACAGCTCTGTCTCCCAGGTGTTCCAGGCACCAGTTGAAATGGCCACCCAGATTTGTGTGGGTTTTTGTGTGGAGACCCACTGTGCTGGCTGAAATAGCCATGCTGGAAACTCATGACAGTTTTTAGCCCAGGAATCTCCTGGTCTGTGAGCAGTAAAAACTCATTTGGAAATGCTGCAGTGAACACTCACCCTCTGCATTGTTCTTGCTGGGAACTGCACTCCAGAGCTGTTCCTATTTTGCCATCTTGGATTGGTCCAAACAGGATTGAGTTCTTGATTTGATTCTCAGCTTGGGCACTGTTCATGTATAGCAGAACTAGTGATTTGGGTATGTTAATTTTGTAACCTGAAACTCTGTTGAATTCATTTATTAGTTCTTGGAGCTTTCTGGAGGAGACTTTAGGGTTTTTAAAGTATACAGTCATATCATCAGCAGTGACAATTTGACTTCCTGTTTACTGTATTGGGTGTTCTTTATTTCTTTTTCTTGTCTGATTGCTCTGGCTAGGAATTCTAGTACTATGTTGAATTGAAGTGGAGAGAGCTGGCAGTCTTGTTCCAGTTCTCAGGGGAAATGCTTTCACCTTTTCCCCATTCTGTATTATGTTGGCTGTGGTTTTGTCATAGATGGCTTTTATTACATTAGGGTATGTTCCTAGTATTCCAGTTTTGCTGTGGGTTTTAATCATAAAGGTATGTTGGATTTTGTCAAAATTTTTTATGTCTATTGAGACAACCATAAAAGAAAACCTCAAAACCATGCAAATAAATGGAAACTAAATAATTTGCTTTTGAATGATCTTTGGTTCCACAATGAAATCAAGCAGGAGAATAAAGAAAAAATTATTTGGACTGAACAATAATATTGATACAATCTATCCAAACATCTGGGATACAGCAAAGATGGTGCTAAGAGGAAAGTTCATAGCATTAACCATCTACATCAAGACGACTGGAAGAGCACAAAGAGACAATTTAAGGTCACACCTCATGCAAATACAGAAATGAGAACAAACTGAAAACCAGCAGAAGTAAATAAATATCAAAGATCAGAGCTGAACTAAATAATATTGAAAAAATTTTTTAAAAACTACAAAAGGTAAATGAAACAAAAAGCTGGTTCTTTGAAAAGATAAATAAAATTTATAGACCATTAATGAGGTTAACCAAGAAAAGAAGAGAGAAGATCCAAATAAGCTCAATTAGAAATGAAATGGGAGATATTGCAACCAATAACACAAAAATACAAAAGATCATTCAAAGCTACTGTGAACACCCTTATGCACATAAACTAGAAAACCTAGAGGATATGTATAAATTCCTAGAAATGTGCAAATCTCTTAGATTCAATTAGGAAGGAATAGAAACTCTGAGCAGGCCAATAGCAAGCAGCAAAACTGAAATGGTAGTAAAAAAAATTGCAAACAAAAGACAAGTCCAGGACCAGATGGATTCACAGCTGAATTGTATCAGAAATGCAAAGAAGAATTGATGCTAATCCTATTGACACTGTTCTGCAAGCTAGAGAAAGAGGAAACCCTCCCTAAATCATTCTATGAAGCCAGTATCACCCTCATACCACAATCAGGAAAGAACATAACACATTTAAAAAAATTACAGACTGATATCCCTGATGAATATAGATTCGAACATTCTTAACAAAATACTGGCTAATTGAGTCCAACAGCATATCAAAAAGATAATCCACCATGATCAAGTGACTTTCAAATCAGGCATGCAGGCATGTTTTAACATCCACAGGTCAATGAATGTGAGACACTACATAAACAGAATTAAAACAAAAATCACTGTTTAAATAACCATTGTTCCCTTACACAATCCACTGTTTGTTTGACCTTTTCTTTTATAATACTTATTAACAAGCATTGTTCAATAGCATATCAACAAACACTAAGCTTAGTCTTAACAATCATAACTCTGTTCTTAAAATTTTCTCCATGAATCCACCATTTTCCTTGCCTTTAGCATGCTTTTTTTCCTTAATCTGTTATATTTGATCACAGTAACCTAGAAATCATTTATCTATGGGAATTATAATGTTAAAAAATTAGTACTAATACATAGAAAAAATACAGTCAAAACTGACTGTATAAACAGGCCATATATATTTAAAATGTTAAAATTAGCATCATTTTTATCACTTATTTTAAAGTAGTCTAAAAATAATTCTTAGAACCAGAATTCAGAAATTTTCATAAAGATGGCATAGTATACACATCTTACTTAATTTCCCTTCTCCAAATCATCTGAAATAAATGAAAAGACTAAAAAATATGAAACAGAAATATCAGTATACTGTAGACTGTGAAGAATGTCAACCAATGAAATTTATACTAAATCACTGAGATCTGGCAAACTTCCACATCCCCCAACCATATATTTCTCCAAAAGACAGTGAGAGAGGCCTGAAGAACAGTACATACAAGCATGCAAGGAAAAAGAAGATTAAAGAAAGAAGTTTAAGTGCTATGGTATAGACAGATCACCAGGAAAAAGACAAATAGCTTGAAGTTGATGTAAGGAGCAGAAGAGACAAAAATGTGAAGCATCCACACAGTCCCTAACTACAATAACCTAAGCAGAAAACTCTTGAAAATCATTAAAAACAAAAAACTAAGTCAAGTCAAAACACCTATAGCCACTGGGCTTCATGCTGGCCACAAGTCTGTAAGTGCTAAATTTCGAGGCGAGAGTCTCCTAGGATTGCATTCTTACAAAGACCAACGACTGAAAAAAAAAGTTGTGAGAAAGAATGGAAAAATAATAAATGAAAATTGAGGCTGTATATTTTACTTGGCTCACCAATTCTTATCCTGCTCTAAGTAATTAAAAGACTCAGAAGTTGTTATACCAACAATATCGTGTCCTACAATTCAAATTCTAAATTTTAAAAATAGAGTTAAGACAGTTTCCAATCATCAAGTCAGTAATCTCCACCCTCACTTTTCATGGGAAATATTTAGGTCTGAATGAAATTAATTACAAGTAAAAATAAAGTATTCAATTCATATCTATTTTAAAATAATTTTAAGTCACTAAAGGAAATGAATACAATAAGCAAGATATGGATTTTTGAGACAATTTGGAAATGTACTGCCACAGAAAAATAAAGACATTTAAAATATTAATAATATATTGAAACAGTCTTAAATAAATTGTAAGGAATATGAACTTTCAGAAATAAGAGAATCAATTTGGAGATACAAAGGCAGTCATAGAGAAGATAACACGGAGATGAAAAAATTGGCAGAAAAAAGTATGAGATAATTTGAAAGAAAATAAACAATTCTAAGAATAGAAACATAATTAGAGACAATAAAAAGCAGTATTATGGACATTTGCTTTTTGGTTTTTGTTTTGTCTTGAAATAATATTTAAGAATATAGGAAAATACAATGTGATTTATATGTGATTATATGTCACAGTCTGACAATTATCTCTACATTACAGGAGTATGTATAATATTTTATTCATTTTACAGTTTTTATGTTTTCTAAATTTTAAAATGACAATAGATATTTTATAAGAAAAACTGCAGTGAAAAATTTTTCTTTTTGTCTTTCAACTTTTTAGACTCGGAGGGTACGTGTGCAGGTTTGTTACAAAGGCATGTTGTATGGTGCTGGGGTTTGGGATGTGACTTAACCCATCATCCATGTAGTGAACATAGTACTCAATAGGTAGTTTCTCAGCCCTTTCCCCACTTTACTAATCTTTAGTGTCTATGTCCATGTGTACCCAATGTGTAGTTCACACTTATAAATGAGAACACGTGGTACTTGGTCTTCTGTTTCTATGTTTGTTAGCTTAGGATAATGTCCTTCAGTTGCATCCATGTTGCTGCAAAAGACAGGATTTCATTTTTGTTATGACTGTGTAGTAGTCTGTGTGTTTATATACTACATTTTCTTTATCCACTTCACCCTTGATGGGCATCTAAGTTGATTCCATGTCTTTTTATTGTGAATCTATATATAGCTCTGCGATAAATATTCAGGTGCATTTGTTCTTTTGGTAGAATGATTTATTTTCCTTTGTGTATATACTCAGTAATAGGAATGCTTGGGTTGAGTCTTAATCCAGCTCTCCATTCTTTGAGAAATTTTCAAACTGCTTTCAATAATAGCTGGACAAATTGGCATTTCTACCAACAGTGTGTAAATATTCCCTTTTCTGCACAGCCTAACCAACATTTTTTTACTATTATTTATTTTTCTTTTAAATAATTTTATTGAAATATAATTTACAGACCATACAATCCATTCAAAGTGTATAATTCAGCGTTTTTCAATATAGTCACAAATATGTGTAACCATCACCATAGTCAACTTTAAGGCATTTCATTACTTCAAAAAGAAACCCCATACCCTTTAACTATCACTTTTCCCAATCCCTTATCTGCCCTGCCCAAAGGAACCACTTTCTGTCTCTATAGATTTGCCTATTCTGGACTTCCATATGAATAGAATCACAGACTCCAAACTACTTTCAATAGTAGCTGGACAAATTTACATTCCTACCAATAGTGTGTAAATGTTCCTTTTTCTGCACAGCCTCACCAACATTTTGTATGACTTTTTACCAAAAGCCATTCTGACTGGAGTGAGATGGTAAGTATCTCATCATTGTTTTGATTTGCATTTCTGAGGATTAGTGATAATGAGCATTTTTTCATGTTTGTTGTTTGCTTTTATGTCTTATTTTGAGAAGTGCCTGTTCATCTTCTTTGTCCATCTTTTAATGGGGTTATTTGTTTTTTTTTTTTCTTGTTGATTTAAGTTCCTTATAGATTCTGGATATTAGACCTACATCAAATGCATAGTTTTCAAATATTTTTCCCATTTTTTCAGTTGATGGATATTTGAAAAAAATAATTTGATAGAAAAGAAGAGGTAAGAATTGCTCCAGTAAAGTTCGTAGGCAAGTCTGAAAATGAATAATCAATATAATCATAACTGATATTTGTGAAGAATAGTAAAGAACAAACAAAACAAGTAAAAAAGCACATTTAGAAGGCATCTTATACAAAAGAAAAAAAAGCATTTAGAAAATTTGTCAGTAAAATAATTAGAAAAAATGTTGAGATTATAGTATGTTCTGGAAAATGAACTAAAGTTAAAGTATAAAGAATTCTAAAAGCATTTAGGCAGAAACATTTCATCTACCATGGATTAAAAAGATATTGATTTCACATTTATCTTGAATAATACTGAATACAGAAAGACAATGCCACGTCATCTAAAAATGTGTTTGTAAAAATAATGTGGTCATGTATATCTTTATTTTTAATATCAACCTTATTAAATAAATAGTAAAATGTATCAGATTATAGTTTTATCAGTTTTGACAAATGTACACACTTGTATCATTACCATCTTAATCAATGTATAAAACATTTCCTTCATGCCAGTTTCCCTGTGAGTCTTAGAAGACACCACCCCCAATCCCAAGGCAATCACTTCCTTGTTTTCACAACTGTAGATTAGTTTTGTATATTATAGACTTTATATGAAATCATACAGTATGTAGTCTTCTGTTTCTGACTTTCCACCCCCCCTTTTTTGATGTAATTACCTCATTGATTGTATAGTTAGTTCCTTTTTATTTCTGAGTAAGGGTCTACTTTGTAGGTATACTATAATTATTCTATAATTCTGTTATGGATATATAGATTGTTTGCAGTTTGTTAGTATTAGCAGAGCTGCTATAAATAATTGACATTTTATGTGAACATATTTTTTCATCTCTCATGTAAAAACTCAAGAGTGAGATTGCTGAATTTTATAATGAACGCATATTTAACTTTAGCAAACATTTTGCTAAACAAAGCTAGTTTTTTTAAGTGGTTAAATTATTGTATACTTCTACTAGCAATGTTTGAGAGTTCTAGTTGATCCATGTCCCCATCAACACTTGGTAGTGTCAGTAAGGTTAATCTAAGAAAAACATAACAAAATCTATATTCTTTAATAAAGAACATCCTTTTATTTGTGCTACATTAGAGCTTTCAGAATAATTGATTATATTAGGTTAAAAAATTATTAGTAAATTTTGCATTGCTACACAGATAAAAATTAAAAGTAGACATAAAATGAATTAATGACTCAGAAATGTGAAAACAAATTCCTAAGCTGTTCTGAGAGGAATAAATAGTATAATATTCTGAAAATCTGTAAGAATAATAATTTAAAACACAACATCTTAAAACTGCAAGTTTGGTAATGCAAAAATAAGTTAAATCACACCTACTCTAAAATTGACCACATAATTGGAAGTAAACCACTGCTCAACAAATGCAAAACAACTGAAATCATAACAAACAGCCTCTCAGACCACAGGGCAATCAAGTTAGAACTCAGAATACAGAAACCAACCCAGAACTGCACAGCTTCATGGAAACTGAACAACTGGCTCTTGAATGTTGACTGGGTAAACAACGAAATGAAGACAGATATAAAGAAGTTCTTTGAAATCAATGACAACAAAGACACAACATGCCAGAACCTCTGGGACACATTTAAAGCAGTCTCTAGAGGAAAGTATATAGCAATAAGTGCCCATATGAGGAGAATGGAGAGATCCAAAATTGACACCCTATCGTCAAAACTGAAAGAGCTAGAGGAGCAAGATCAAAAAAACTCAAAACCCAGCAGAAGACAAGAAATAACTAAGATCAGAGCTGAACTGAAGGAGATTGAGATACGAAAAACCCTTCAAAAAAATCAATAAATCCAAGAGATGTTTTTTTGAAAAGATCAACAAAATAGGCCATTAGCCAGATTGATTAAAAATAAAAGAGAGAACAACCAAATAGATGCAATAAAAAATGATAAAGGGGAAATCACCACACATTCCACAGAAATTCAAACCTTCATCAGAGAATATTACAAACAACTCTATGCACATAAACTAGTAAACCTGGAAGAAATGGATAAATTCCTGGACTCCTGTGTCCTCCCAAGCCTAAACCAGGAGGAAGCTGAAACTATGAATAGACCAATAACAAGGTCAGAAGTCGAGGCAGCAATTAAGAGCCTACCACTCAAAAAAAGCTCAGGTCTAGACGGGTTCACAGCCGAATTCTACCAGACACACAAAGAGGAGCTGGTACCATTCCTTCTAAAACTATTTCAAAAAATCTGAAAAGAGGGAATCCTTTCCAAATCATTTTACGAGACCAACATCATCCTGATACCAAAACCCGGCAGAGACCCAACAAGAAAAGAAAACTTCAGGCCAATATCCATGATGAACATAGATGCAAAAATCTTCAATAAAATATTGGCAAGCTGGTTGCAACAGCAAGTCAAAAAACTTATTCATCATGATCAAGTAGGATTCATCCCGGTGATGCAAGGCTGGTTCAACATACGCAAGTCTATCAACGTAATTCACCACATAAACAGAACAAAAAACAAAAACCACATAATTATCTCAATTGACGCAGAGAAGGCATTTGACAAAATTCAACAGCGCTTTATGCTAAAAACCCTCAATAAACTAGGTATCGATGGAACGTATCTCAAAGTAATAAAAGCTATTTATGACAAACCAACAGCCAATATCATACTGAATGGGCAAAAACTAGAAGCATTCCCTTAGAAATCTGGCACTAGACAAGGATGCCCTCTTTCACCACTCCTATTCACTATAGTACTGAAAGTCCTAGCCAGAGCAATCAGGCAAGAAAAAGAAATAAAGGGTATTCAAATTGGAAAGGTGGAAGCGAAACTGTCTCTATTTGCAGACGACATGATAGTATACCTAGAAGAACCCATCGCCTCAGCCCAAAAACTCCTGAAACTGATAAGCAATTTCAGCAAAGTCTCAGGATATAAAATCAATGTGAAAAAATCACAAGCATTCGTCTACACCAATAACAGACTTAAAGAAAGCCAAATCAAGAACAAACTGCCATTCACAATTGCTACAAAAAGAATTAAATACCTTGGAATACAACTCACAAGGAACGTAAGGGACCTCTTCAAGGAGAACTACAACCCACTGTTCAACGAAATCAGAGAGGACACAAACAGATGGAGAAACATTCCATGTTCATGGTTAGGAAGAATTAATATCATGAAAATGGCTATACTGCTCAAAGTAATTTACAGAATCAACGCTATCCCCATCAAGCTACCATTGACTTTCTTCACAGAACTGGAAAAAACCACCATGAACTTCATGTGGAACCAAAAGAGAGCCCGCATAGCCAAGTCAATTCTAAGCAAAAAGAACACAGTGGAGGGCATCACACTACTGGATTTCAAACTATACTACAAGGCTACAGTAATCAAAACAGCATGGTACTGGTACCAAAACAGAGATATAGACCAATGGAATAAAACAGAGACACTGGAGGCAACACAACATATCTACAACTATACAATCTTTGATAAACCTGACAAAAACAAGCAATGGGGAAAGGATTCCCTGTTTAACAAATGGTGTTGGGAAAACTGGCTAGCCATGTGCAGAAAGCAGAAACTGGACCCCTTCCTGACACCTTACACTAAAATTAACTCCAGATGGATTAAAGACTTAAACATAAGACCTGGCACCATAAAAACCCTAGAATGAAATCTCGGCAAAACTATCCAGGACATAGGAGTAGGCAAGGACTTCATGAACAAAACACCAAAAGCAATGGCAACAAAAGCCAAAATAGACAAATGGGACCTAATCAAACTCCACAGCTTCTGCACAGCAAAAGAAACAGTCACTAGAGTGAATCGGCAACCAATAGAATGGGAAAAAATTTTTGCAGTTTACCCATCTGACAAAGGGCTGATATCCAGAATTTACAAAGAACTCAAACGGATTTACAGGAAAAAAAAACAAGCAAGCCCATTCAAAAGTGGGCAAAGGATATGAACAGACACTTTACGAAAGAAGACATATATGAGGCCAACAATCATATGAAAAAATGCTCATCGTCACTGGTCATCAGAGAGATGCAAATCAAAACCACATTTAGATACCATCTCACACCAGTTAGAATGGCGATCATTAAAAAATCTGGAGACAACAGATGCTGGAGAGGATGTGGAGAAAAAGGAACACTTTTACACTGTTGGGAGTGCAAATTAGTTCAACCACTGTGGAAGACAGTGTGGCGATTCCTCAAGGCCTTAGAAATAGAAATTCCATTTGACCCAGCAATCCCATTACTGGGTATATATCCAAAAGACTATAAATTGTTCTACTCTAAGGACACATGTACACGAATGTTCATTGCAGCACTGTTTACAATAGCAAAGACCTGGAATCAACCCAAATGCCCACTGATAATAGACTGGATTGGAAAAATGTGGCACATATACACCATGGAATATTATGCAGGAATCAGAAATGATGAGTTTGTGTCGTTTGTAGGGACATGGATGAATCTGGAGAACATCATCCTCAGCAAACTGACACAAGAACAGAAATTGAAACACAGGATATTCTCACTCATAGGTGGATGATGAAAAATGAGAACACATGGACACAGAAAGGGGAGTACTAAACACTGGGGTCTATTGGGGGGAAAAGGCGAGGGCCAGTGGGAGGGGGAGGTGGGGAGGGATAGCCTGGGGAGAAATGCCCAACTTGGGTGAAGGGGAAAAGGAAAGCAAAGCACACTGCCATGTGTGTATCTACGCAACTGTCTTGCATGCTCAGCTCATGTACCCCAAAACCTAAAATCCAATAAAAAATTTAAAAAAAAATACAAAAATTTTTTAAAAAAATGTAAATCCTTTAACTTTTGCATATCTACACAGGAACAAAAGAGCAAAACTACATTAATTAAATATTCAGCCAAGGAATTAGAAAAACAAAACAAAAAATAAATCTAATGGAAAGTGAAAGTAAAATTAAATAAATCTGAAAATGTATTTTCAAATACACAAAACTATTACATGCACCAATAAACAAAGTAATAAAAAATTTTTAAAGATGAAAATAGGAATGAATAAAAGGAAATAATGAGAGAGAAAAAAATAAGAATTGCATTAATGTAAATATAACCCCGTAGACAAATTGGGTACTTATAAAGGAAAACATAGGTGTTATGGTTTGGCTCTATGTTCTTACCCAAATCTCATCTAGATTTGTAATCTCTATAATCCCCACATGTCAAGGGAGCGACCTGGTGGGAGGTGATTGGATCATGGGGGTGGTTTCTCCCGTCACTCTCATGATAGTGACTGAGTTCTCACGAGATCTGATTTTTATAAGTTTGACAGTTCCCCCTTTACATGCTCTCTCTTTCTCTCACCCCATCTTGTGAAGAATGTGCTTCGCCTTCTGCCATGATTTTACATTTCCTGAGGCCTCCCCAGCCATGCAGAACTATGAATCAATTAAGCCTCTTTCCTTTATAAATTACCTAGTCTTTGGGAAAGTTTTTTATAGCAGTGTGAAAACAAACTATTACAACTGGTTACCAAAATTGATTAAGGTAAAATAGTGAAAAAGACCAACGTGATGATAGTCATAGCTATTGTGAAACAGCCAGTTTCCTTTAAAAATGTCAGTCCAACATATTTCAGAAGAGAATTCCTTCCTAAAGTTAGTACAATTCTACTTAAATAAATTACAAAGTATAGAAAAATAATTTGTTTCTTTATTTCACAAAGCTAACATGAACCTAGTTTTCAAATTCAAAAGATAGTACAAATCTAGAAATATGCAGAACAGTGTCACTTATGTATATTAAGACAAAATAAAATGTTATAAGGATAATGTATAAATATATTAAGAGTATTTTATTTAGTTTGTTTAAAACTTACTGGGGAGAAACAAGTGAAATATTTTTATAGTATATGAATGAGAAACTTAAAAAAAATAACAAAAATAAAATGACCTGCCCAAAGCCACATGATTACTAAGTGGTCATAATTGCCCAGCTTCCGGAGCTTCTAATTTAGGATGACTTTTTTTTTTCTTACAAAGGATAACTGTCAGTCATCTGCCAACAAGTAGCTGTAAATATCCATCCATTAATAATTTTAATTTTTGTATATTATAACCAGGGAGTATATTTATGAAAAACATTAAAACAAGATGAAAAAATAAATGTCAAAATTATGTTCTGGTAGCTGCATTAATTGTATCCCCAGTTCTATCCAGCTTCTGGGAAATGGATATGTGACCCTCAACTTTTCTATGAATTACGTCCTACTTGACTTGTGGTTGTTCAAAATGTTGTTGGTGTTAAAAGGTACTAATGAATTATTCTGATGTATTTTCAACTTCACTAATTACATGTCTTTTAGGCAAATCAATTACCATTTAGAGCTAAAAATCTGTTTGTGCCAGGCTCATACTTTCTGCTACTTTTTCACATTTTCAGTTCTTTGCTGGGACCATATGTCAACATCATTTTTCTATCACTCAGAGCCTTTTAAGCACCTATTTGCAAAGGGCATTATACTTGGGTGCTATTCAGAGTAAGTTAAAACTAAATGGATCTTGCATTTGAGTATAAAGCGTAAGATGGAACCATCACCTAGACAGAAAGTATTAGAAATTTAAGAGGGTAACAAGCTGTTCAACTACAAAAAAACCTTGCTTTCAACAAAATATAATACAGGTTTTCAGAACATTAGGCTATAGGTCTAATGCTTCAAAGTGAAGAAAAAAAAAACTTAGAATACTTTTATTTCTGAATGTAAGCCAGAATGAACTTAAATGGAAATTTTCCCCTTAAGTATGTCCTAAACTGTTTCAATCAGTGGCAGATCTAGACAACTATTCATTAGCTATTCTAAAAATCTTTGAGAAATGATTACAAAGATTCCTTGAGATATGATTAGTAGGTAGAATATGCCTATTATGGTCATTGAGAGTGGAGATGGAACTCTGGGGAGCCTCACAGCTCTAGAGCTGTGTTTACTTCTTTCAGCCCTGCCAAATCCATCCCTCTCCATGTGATCAGCAAATTGCCACTTGTGTCTTGCTCTGTACTTTACTAAATTTGATAATAAGACTATTTCACCTCCAGCTGGGCTTTTTGAAGATTACTTAAAAATATTATTTCCTAAAAAAAGATCTTGCTATTTTTAACAGCACAAATTTTCATACTTGTATAATTAAGAAAAAATTATTCAGAGACAATTCTCCTATACATTTTTTCCATTTTGAAAGGCATTTTGGGCAACTGATTTTTTCCAAAATTGAGCAGAAAAGGCAGAGGTAATTGTTAATTATGTGCCTTTTTTATTTCTTCAAAGTATAATATTGTACATGGAAGGCCTTTATCTAAATAGTATTTTATTTAGATGTTCATTCCCTACCAAGATTTTGGATTATCTAAGTTTAGCCTCATTTTGTGAAATAATTTGCAGGCTTTCAGAAAATTCTAGGTTAGGTTATCCATGGATCAGTTGTTACTGAAGAGAAAATGCTGACATATTGAAGAAGGAGGTCAAGGTATCCTAAAATAGAAATGAATACAGCATACATTTTTAAACTATGCCAATCATTAAATATTTTTCTCAAATACCCATTTATGTTTTTAGACCGTCTTCCATTAACACTAATGGAAAGTCTATGTAGAATTAAAACAAAATACTGTATTTGTTTCTTATTTTTTGCAATTATATTAGAGTTTCTGAAATTAATTTTAGGTAATATTTAAATTTATAACTCAATTGCTCATTTATATATTTATTTATTGGGTATGTTCCTTAATAGCAAAGGGATGATTACATTCTGAAGAAGCAAAATGTGTGGGATATCATTATCCTACAAATCCATAAAGGGATCCAGTTTATATCAGTAGATTTGGTATGGGACAATGTTACAGACTCTTGGACCTACAATTATGTAAGACTTATATTTTCAACAAGAACGATATCATTCCTAAAGGAATGAAAATTGATTCTTGGTGTGGGAAAAGCGTAAAAATATATATTTATATTCCAACAATCTATGTATCTTCAAGGTTTAAAATTTTATTTCTTCATGTTTAATTTCTGTCATGGGATTTTCTTGGGTATCACAGGAGTAGCATTAAGTTCTTGAAAGATACATATAGTATTTCCAAGATCAGCGCTATGAAATTATGATGAATAGTTGGCTGCAGTTGGTGAACTTTCTCTTGATCACTTGCTTAATCTAGAGGTCATTCAGAAGAGGTGGCCTACACATTCTTATTGGTGGCCACTGGCTGCCTTGTGCCTTGGGAGATTTTCTTTTTTCAATCCTCAGTGCTATTTTTGTGTACTTGGATTTGAAAATTAATAAAAATAGCTTATATTTTATTACTTAATTCTTAATTCTACACTAGTCAACCCAGAAATAATTTAGTCAATTGTCAAAGAGAAAAGCATGTCTGCAATATCTGAATGACTGCCTGTCCAGCTGCTAGTTATTTTCTCATGTTAAGCACAATGTAAAAGTTATGTTTACTAAAAGTAATTTTTAAACAATTAATTTAGTTTCTCTATTGATTACTATTACTGAGGAAACATTTTGAATTATTTTAAAATTTTGATTGCATTAATGTATTTACATACATTTCTAATTTGCATACATAATGATATGATTGTTTAAGTGAATTATATTAAAAGCTACTCAGAAAATATAGTATAAATTGTTACTGGCATTTACATTTTTACTTGAAAATTTTAGTCATTTGGGACCCTGCACTGAATAAAGAGTAGACTTTATATTTATTATTTTTTTATGTGTAAAGCTCAGATAAAATACATCAACAGTAACATAGTGATAATGGAAAGGAAAGGTTGGGAAACACTGATGTAAATGTTTAGATATCTGAGACCTGGGCCTTAGGTGTTGGTTTTAGCCAAAGAAGATTTTGTTGCTGGTGGGTCAGTTCAGGTTTTTGACTTCGCTGAACAAAAGAATTTGAGATGAGTCTAAAGTGAAAGTAGATAAAGAAATTTATTGCAAGACAGAAGTACACTCAAAGCCAAGTCAGGGTGGGCTGTTGGACAATGTGACAGCCCTGACTGGCACTGAGAAGCTCCCTTTATTCATGAAGAGGTGGGAAGAGTGTTGCCATTTAGCATGTTATGGATGGTCTTTTGGTGGCACATGTGGTTGCACATGTTAGTACATACATCAAATGTCTCATTAGCATCTTAAATCTCCACCAAAGACTGTGTTTTTTACTCTTAAAATGAGCATAGGTCAGCTAAAGGACATTAACAGGTTTCTGTGCTTGCATGAATTTGGGAATTTTCCCTTTTGCTCTTTTACCTCCTTACTACAGTATGTTCTAACCAGGAGCCCAGCATGCAGTTTTTGCATTGTAGGGCAGTTTGTTCTCTCTATCAATTTGGCAAACTTGTACCCGTTTAAGGGAGACTATGACTACCCTAGGTCAGAATTAGTAAAGACTTACCAGATTCTATCCTATGGAAGAGCTAAGAGAGGGATTAGGTGGAAAAAAAAAAAAAAGAAAAAATCTTAGTGAATTCCAAGTAAAGTAGAAAACATCAACAAAAACAATTTCAAGTCAAACTCAGTAATGGAGAGTAAAACTATATAAAAGGAGACAGAATTTCTGTGTCTGGCTTTAATCACTCTCTATGTTGGTAATGTCAAAATGTATATATCACAGACTTCTTTTCTAAGCTCCAGACTAATTTTAGAGACCTTGGTGCCTCAGAGACATTTCAGACTTTAAGACTGAACTCTTACTGTCTTTTTTAACCCCTTTATCCCTTGCTCTTCCCTTGACTTTTCAAACTCAGTATTTTGCAGAAACATTCAACCAGTTGTTTGAGCCAAGAGCAGTGTAGTTGAGTCATCTTTGATTCTTTTCACTTATGTCATTCCATTAGCAGATTTAGTAGCAAGTATTGCTGTCAAAAACTTGTCTCAAACATCATCACCTTTCCTGGATCTCTAATGAACCAGTTTAGTTTCTTTCCTTTAATTCTTACCTTCTTCCAATCATTTCTCCACTATCTGACATGTCTGACTATAATTTAATAAAGATTTACTGCTTAAAACTCTTCATTGATTTCCCATTACAATTAAAACACATCCAAGTTCTTTACAGGCACTGTAAATTTCTTCATTTTTCGGTTCTTGATGAGGTATTCAATTCCATATCTTGCCACTTTCTTCTCACTCCAGGGATGTCAAACTTACATTCTTTCAGTTCTGTGAATAAGCCCAGTTCTTTGTTGCTTCAGGGCTTTGGCTTAGGTTGTTTTCTGCTGCCTGAAGTATTCTTTTTGGCTATGCATTAAATAGAAACTTTGAGATAATTATTTTTGTCACAAAGACACATGTCTTATTTAAATCAGTGAAAGAGTATTTGTTCATATTTAGAAAAAAGTCACTATTTTTAGAATTCTCAATTTAAAACATAAAAACTACAATTTTTCTTAATTTTGAACATTTGTGTACTAATTGATTATGTCAATATCTATAAAGAAGTGATGAATCTTTTCTCATGAACTAGTAGTCCTCTGTTGCTTGTATTTTACAATGTATTCAAGAATTGCTGTGGTTTAAGTAATATCAGTTTGAATTTTATTTTAAAAATATATTATGATATTATCTGTCAGTGACAGGTGTCAAAGGAGGAAATAAAATTGTTTTATTACTTACCAAGCAGAAACTAGACCCCTTCCGTCATCTTACACTAAAATTAACTCCAGGTGGATTAAAGATGTAAACATAAAACCGAGCACCATAAAAACTCTAGAAGAAAGCATAGGCAAAACCATCCAGGACATAGGCATAGGCAAGGACTTCATGACTAAAACACCAAAAGCAATGACAACAAAAGCCAAGATAGACAAATGGGACCTAATTAAAATTCAGAGCTTCTGTACAGCAAAAGAAACAATCATTAGAGTGAACCAGCAACCAACAGAATGGGAAAAAATGTTTGCAATCTACCCATCTGACAAAGGGCTAATGTCCAGAATCTACAAAGAACTAAAACAGACATACAAGAAAAAAGCAAACAAGCCCATTCAAAAGTGGGCGAAGGACATGAACAGATGCTTTTCAAAAGAAGACGTAAAAGAGGCCAGCAAACATATGAAAAAATGTTCATTATTACTAGTCATTAGAGAAATGCAAATCAAAACCACATTAAGATATAATCTCACACAAGTTAGAATAGCGATAACTAAAAAATCTGGAGACAACAGATGCTGGAGAGGATGTGGAGAAATAGGAACACTCTTACACTGTTGGTGGGAGTGTAAATTAGTTCAACCATTGTGGAAGACAGTGTGCTGATTTCTCAAGGATCTCGAAATAGAAATTCCATTTGACCCAGCAATCCCATTACTGAGTATATACCCAAAGGACTATAAATTGTTCTATTATAAAGACACATGCACATATATGTTCATTGCAGCCCAGTGTACAATAGCAAAGACCTGGAACCAACAAAATGCCCATTAATGATAGACTGGACAAATAAAGTGTGGCACATATACACCATGGAATACTATGCAGCCATGAAAATCAATGAGTTCCTGTCCTTTGTAGGGACATGGATGAATCTGATAACCATCATTCTCAGCAAGCTGACCCAAGAACAGAAACCCAAACACCACATGTTCTCACTCATGGGCAGGTGCTGAACAGTGAGAACACTTGGACTCAGGGAGAGGAGCATCAAACACTTGGGGTAGTGGTGGGGGTTAGGGGAGGGACAGTGGGGGCAGGGGGAGGGTAGGAAGGGATAACATGGGGAGAAATGCCAGATATAGATGAAGGGGGCATAGAGGCTGCAAACCAGCTGGTTATGTATGCACCTGTACAACAACCCTGCATAGCCTGAACATGTACCCCAGAACCTAAATTTAAAAAAAAAAAGGAAAAGGAAGCAAAATTGTCTCATAGGCTTTTCAATACATTTTTTAAAGTTAATATTTAAAGCTAAATTTTATTTGAAGATGCTTTTCCATGATATATAATTATTAGAGATCTTAAATCTCTAAAAGTGGGTGGGGGTGTGGTGTTTCACACCTGTAATTTTGAGAGGCCAGCACTTTGAAAGGATAAGGCAAGTAAATCTCTTGAGCCCAGGAGTTTGAGACAAGCCTGGGCAACATCTCTACGAAAAGAAACATAAAAAATATGCTGGGCATGGAAGCACCTACCTGTAGTCTCAGCTACTTGGGAGGCTGAGACAAGAAGTGACAGACTGAGACCCTGTTTCACAAAAAATTGATATAAATCAAGTCTCTAAAAAGAAAACAATTTAATTCTATGATGAATTTCTTTCATATATAATCACTGTTTTATAAAATACCTATATTAACCATTAATAATGTAGATAAACATGTATTAATATAGAAGTATAAAATTTCATCAGGATATATTGCACATAACTGAACATTTCTTAAATCTCTTGGAAACTGAGGAGTCTACCAATGACATGGAGGACCTCCCTGGCATTAAGAAAGTCAACAGATACCTAGCAATAAAACAAATTCACTTGTAGACATTGGTATAATGGGGACATCATTGCAGCCATTAAAATACATTTTGTTTTCATTAACCTTCTCATTTATATTTGGCTTTAAGCTTAAGCCATTTAACTCATCTTTTCTGATTACTTCATTAATTATTATCCTTTCTTAGTACCTTTATCTTATTAACTTTAAAAAAATCATATTTTTATTATTTCACCTCTTGTCTATTTTTTGGTCAACTTATCTCTAATAATTCCATGAATATATTATATGATGTCTAAATCTTTTAAAATTGTACAATTACGTTTGAATTTTTGGTCTCTTCATGCTTTACTATCTAGTACAAGGTTTTATGCAAAGTGAAGATATCATGAGGGCTATAAATGATTATCTACAACCTTGTCATTATAGATATTTTCACTTTTAGGGTTGTATTTGGTTGTTCATTTCAAACTACTATAATTTTTTTAAAGTAGGCTCAAACATGGCAACCATTGCTAAAAATCAAGTTAGTTTAGCCTGAAATACAGATACCCCTTTTGCCATTAGATGTGATTTGCTTGTTCCTTTGGTACAGCAAAAAAGATTTGCTTCTTTATCTTTATCATCTTGCACCATCAGTAAAATGACCCCTAGAAAACTACCTGATGCGAAAGAAGATAAAGCAGTTTTCCTGTGATCCACTCCATCCCTCCCAAATAAGGGGCCATTCCTCAGCAAAAAGAAGGCAGATGACGTGGTCTATGAGAACTGTACCTTTGAACAAATTTTGTTCAACAAATTTGCCCAGATATTTGTTAGATGGAGAGATTTTATTTAGAAATAGTTTTAGAAACGATGTCCCTGATTTAGGGTTGCTATGGTGAACAAACCTATAATTACTGGATATATCACTAAATGCTCCAAGAAGAATGCCATACACCTCTCTAGAATATATAATGGAAATGCTTCATAATCCAAACACTCACAACTGTGTATGTTAACATTCCAAACTCATTAAAGATATAACCTATAATTTTGGATGAGAAATTGAGGAACATGCTATGAGAAGGAAGGACTTAGAGATGCATATATGATATTACTAATATTTTACTGCTTTGCCTGAACTTCTTAATTGCTAATATGCCTGTAATCATTAGTAAATCTTGATATTTTAAAAGATTTCTGATTTGTATGAGTCTGACTGAACAATAACATTATTTGTGTTAGCTCAGTTGATATGATGGGCAGGTTGTCTTTAAAATTCATGAAAAATAGTAGCCAAGACAGTTTGGGGCAAGAAAAAGGAGAGGATGTGAAAATATGATGAAAATCTGATATTTAAGTGACTGCCTATTCATTCTTAATGAGAAGTAGACAAAAAGTTCAGGCCGATTTCCAGGGAATATCTTGCCAATGAAATAAGGAGAAGGTAGATATCCTTCTGAAGGAACTGAGTAGATGGATTGACAGAGAGTTACAGACAGTGGAAAAGATAGCAACCATTTGTATTGTTTGACTCTTGCTGGTAGTACCACTGAAAACAGGATCCTTTAAAGAGTGGGAGATGAAAACAATTGGAAAAGCTTTAAGATTGAATTTTCCAGACACTGGAAGGTTCCTTTATGTCTCTATGGCTGTGTGGTGAGATGCCCTGTTTATTCGCATAGTAATACAGTAAGGCCATTGTTTACCTGTAAGACCATACAAAGAGCTGCAGGCTAAGTTCATGTGACTAGAAATATCAGGGAAATGCTATTGAAGACTTTAATCATTTTACAGAGAAATGCTAGACGCTGTTTGGTGAATCCTTATTGGTATAGATTCTTAAAATTATACCAATAAGCGAGTGATGTACTGGGTTGAATACTGTCCACCCAAAATTCCTATGAATGTGGCTTTATTCGGAAATAGGGTCTTTGTAGATGTAATGGAGTTGAGATAAGGTCATAGTGAATTAGGGTGGGCTCTAATCAAAGGACTGTAATACAGAGGGAGGGAGATTTTGTCAGAGACATGCAGGGGATATAATTTGAATATGGAGATTGAAATTGGAGTGATCCTTGTCAAGGAGTGCCAAGGATTTGCCAGCAAACATAAGAATCTAGGAAAAGACAAGGAAGAATCCTTCTGTAGGGCTGTCAGAGAAAGCATGAACTTGCCTACGTCTTAATTTCAAGTTTTTAGCTTCCAGGAACAAATTACTTTCTTTTTTTTTGAGTTGGAGTTTTGCTCTAGTCACCCAGGCTGGAGTGTAGTGGTGCAGTCTTGGCTCACTACAATGTCCGCCTCCCTGGTTCAAGTGATTTTCCTCCCGAGTAGCAGGGATTACAGGCTCCTGCCACAACGTCTGGCTAATTTTTGTATTTTTAGTAGACATGGGGTTTCATTATGTTGGCCAGGCTGGTCTCAAACTCCTGACCTCAGGAGATTCACCCACCTCAGCCTCCCAAAGTGCAGGGATTACAGGTGTGAGCCACCATGCCCAGCCAGTCTGTTTTCATTCGTTTTATGCAACATACTTTGAGATTTTTTTATGGCAGCCCCAGGAAACTAACACAATGGCTATGTTGCTAATTTTATATTCCACTTAATGAAAGGGACTTTTTGCATTGGCAATTTATTCTCAAGTAGTTGCAGACTTCTGTTAGAAGATGCTTTTAGTATTATTACACTTAATTTTCTTCGGTAGTTTATAGCATGAGATGACAGAACCACTCAGAGAGTGGTAACTGTTTCACTTACTCCATTATAAATGGAATAGGCTTTCTGAAGCTATTGGAATGTATAGATGACTGCTGCAAGTATAGATGACTCTAATCAGCTTTATTGTGATGAGCAAGATATGCTTAATTAAATCCTACTGATATAGGTGATGTTAGATGCACAATCTGGGACAATTTCTAATCTTGGGTGCTTCATGTAATCTAGCTGTTAAGAAGCCAAGATAATATTCAGGAGAAAGCATCTGACCATCATGCTCTGTTACTGTGGATGGCGGAGATAAAATATTTAGACCTCATAAAGAAAAGATACACAAAGGGGAGAAATAATAATTTGGGTAAGGAAATAACTGACTCAACTGGAAGAATCTGTTTGACTTTTGAAAAATAATGTACCCATACTTAAAACTTACAGCACCATGGCAATTTCAATTAATCAGTTTTAAATCCAGTTATGAGAATTGCAATTAAGAATTAAAAAGTACTTTGATGAGGGCTGAATTTACCTCTGATGAAGCCATGGATCCTTAAAAAGTTTGTCTTAGAAGCTAGGATCAACTCACCCAACCCACTAGAGGATCTTGGACTTTTTGCAATGGTTTCGGTAAAGTGGTTTGGGCTTGGTAGGTAAAACTTCTTGGGATTTCTAGATGAGAGTGTTCAATAAATAGCAGCAGATCTCAACTGGAAGCTAATTGGCAATTCAGAACGATTAATTTGACAGTTTATGGAGATGTTTGCTTGTTACAACAGTGGAGTTGTTACAACCATTGGGTAGAGGTTGCAGCTGTAGGAATACAGCTAAAAAACCTACAATACAGAGGACAGTCTTTAGGCTACAAAACAATGATTTATCTAGCGCAAAATGTCAATAGTGCTGAGACTGACAGAATATCACACAGGCATACCTTATTTTCTGTGCTTCACTTTATATTACTTAATAGACTGCATTTTTTATATGTTGAAGGTGTATGGCAACTTTGTGTTTCTGTAATTCATGGAAGGAGGTCAAAATATCAACACTAAAAGAAGTTTGGAAAAAGTTGATTCCAACACTGATGGATGACATTGAGGAGTTCAAGATGTCCGTGGAGGAAGTAACCATAGATGTAGTAGAAATAGCAAGATAACTAAAATTAGAATTGGAGTATGAATATGTGGCTGAATTGCTACAGTCTTATTATAAAACTTTACAGATGTGAGATTGCTTTTTATGGATGAGCAAAGAAAGTGGTATTTTGTAACTGAATCTACTCCAGGTGAAGATTCTATGAATGTTGTTAAAATGACAACAAATAATTTGGAATATTATATAAACTTAGTTGGTAAAAGAGTAGCAGGGATTGAGAGGATTGACTCAAATTTTGCAAGAAGTTTTGTGAGTGAAATGCTACCTAACAGCGTCATATGCTACAGAACAATCTTTCGGAAGAGGAGTAAATTGCTTCTGCAGATGTCATTGTTACCGTGCTTTAAGAAACTGCCACAGTCACCCAAACCCTAAGCAACCACCACCCTTATCAATCAGCAGGCATCAATATTGAGGCAAAATTCTCTATAAGCCAAAAGACTATGACTCACTAAAGATTCAGATGATAATAAGCATTTTTAACATTATTTGAAAATTAAGATACATACATTGTTTTTAGACATAATGTAATTACACACAAACTATGATATCATGTGAAATTAACTTTTATATGCAATGGGAAACCAAAAAAATTGTGTGACTAACTTTACTGCAATATTTGCTTTATTGTGATGGTCTAGAACTGAACCCAGTGTATCTCTGCAGTATGACTGTATTTCATAATATCTTTGGGGAATATAAGTGGTACTCTGAAAGACAAGAATGTAAACTGAGACAGTATGAAGCACCATTTTGGAGATATTCAAGATAAGGTTGAAGTCACGAATTTGAGAGAGTGACGATGGCGATCATCTGATGGTTATATAATATTACCTTTCTTCTGAGATCACAATTTAGATGAATATTATGAATCAATGAGAGATATTGCCTATTCCATTTCCATGGGAATTGTCAACTAATTTCATCCTTCACCCAGTTTCAATGAGCTCACCTATGTATGAATGTAAACTAGAAATCACGAGTCCAATGTGAGAGGAAAACACTTGGGATCCATGTAACATTTCCCAGTTTCTTCCTGCCTAGTCTGTGTCTCTTCCTTGCTTGTCTTTGAAATTAATAGTAAATCTTAAATTGAGTACGAGTTCTAATTTGTGAGTCTGATTTGATGATATGATAATTTGCATTAGCTCAGTAACCATGATTGTTTATTCCACAGCAGCACCAAAAATCATCAATATGAGGTTGGTTTTCCATCATCAATATATTGAGATTAAAACAAATTCCCACTGGAGGAGATGGCAATGCATGATTATATCCTTCTGAGGGAAATTTTGAACATTTAAAAGCAAATATTTCATTGCATGTTAATGTCCAGTAAGCACTAAGGAAAATATACAGATTTTTAATAGAAAATAGTATGCATATAATACTTGATGATGACATATGACATTTATATAATGTCTTTATTATTTTGAATCCATGGGTAATTTTAAAAAAAGATCTAAAACTATCATTTTGATATAGTAGGTCCAAATCTGGATCAGCACTGTATATTGTAGATGTAGCATTAATTTTCTGCACAGAAATAACATTGCCTCTTATAATTCTTGCCTGTGTTCCATTCTCATTTCTGGGTAAGAGTGGGGATGAGGTGGGGGAGACAATATCCTCACGAATGTCTTACTTCTATATTTGTCAGACCTTAAGTCTTTGCTTTCAATATGCCCTGTGGGTGAGTTGAATGAAGAGTTTTTTTTGTTTTAATTTTTGATTAAAAGGAGGAAATTATCTGGTAAAGTGAGAAATAATTCCCAAAAACACTATGTAAAGCAGCACTATATATATAGCCTGAAATAAAAGTTACATTTTCATGGAATTATTTTGAGATTGTCAAAACTAGAAATTTTTCAGTAATTGCTTCTGACATGTAATTTGGATGATATTTAAAATTTCTATCATGAATAACTGAGGTTTAATTAAAGACTTTATTTAATTAGTACTGATAAGCATAACTTTGATTTATACATTCAGAAGATAGTTTCAATTTAAAGTGTTAAATTTCCTTTACAGACATTTGATTAGAATTTAGATTGAGGTAATCACATTTTTAATGTTTTTATTTTGCAGGTTTTTAAAAGCCATATTCTAGTTAGTAATAATCATTTAGATTTTCTACAACTGTGTTTAAATGCATATGCCTATGATCAGAGATTTCAAATAAATAAAAATATGGTGACATAAAATGTTTTAAAACTAGAGTTTATGGAGGTTATGAACTCTAGTTTCATATACATATCAAGTTTTAGTTACACAGGTAAATGTATAAAACAAACTTGAGGGTTTTTTTTTAACTAATTGTACCAAACAATCTATTTTATGCATATTGTTCTTCTGAGGAATAAAAGTAAAATTCCAGCCTCCCACCCAACTGAATGGACATACTTTTGGCCTAGGGGACACTGAGAAACCTGGGAAACTGTTACCAGCCATAATGGGACAAGAGGTTGGACACACCTTGTTATACCCCCTTCATCACTAACCACCATTAAGTATTGCTTCCTATGAATTAAATGGAAACCAGCCATTTTGAGAGACTCCACACCTATATCAACAAACTCCCTCATGCTTTAAACCCTTTTTGTAGTTTCAACACAGCAACTAACCAGTATTTCTTTCAAATAAGACCATCAACCACTTAGTGATTCTGGCAAGCCTATGGAGGATACACAGCGAGATTTTTCTTGTTCTTTTTTTGACCTTTTGATATCAGAGGGCCCAAATCTCTACCCTCACATGCTAATGCTGCCATGGGACCCATGAAGAGGCATGAAGCTTCATTGAACATATGCGTGGTTGTCTTTTCATAAATATTCATGACTTCTCTTATAGCTTATAAATATGTATATTTGGCCTCCCCACTCAGCATAAACTCCTGTCTTATTCTTCCAATCCGTGAGGTACCTGTTTATAGCCACTAACCAGAGGCTATGCTTCCCAGCCTGTCAGAATGGCCACCCTGCAAACTGCAAGCCATTATGTGAAATAAAGCACTCTTAAAATTTATGAACCTTGTCACTCTTCAGTTGACACTTTTAAGCTGATAGAACTATTGATACTACTTTTTTGCCTAACATTACAAAATGTTTTTCTTTGTGGGAGGGAAATCAAAGGTAAAATGCATCTTCAAATGCAACCTAAAATAGAAACAGTTCTTTTGTATGAGGCTGTGTTTATTTAAAGTCAAAGAATAGTTTAAAGTGAATTTTCTGTTCTTTAGTTGTTTTATCTTTATTCTGACCAGTGATTAGTCTGAATTAAGTATTTGCCTATAACTTGTTAAATTTATGGCTTAAAAACCAAAATGTCTAGATGGATAAGTTCTATATAACAAATCAAGCTAGGAAAAATATTCTTATATTCTTTTGATCCACAAAAATGTGTTTTCTTCCATTTTGGGAGAATATTCTGTCTTCTCTCTTTATTTTGATAAAAATTTAAAAAGAAAGATATTTATTTTTTAATAAATAAAAGTAAAAACATGATGAATTCAAATGTTAAATTAGTCTCTAAGAAAATAAGATGAAAAAAATGAAAAAGTCTATGGCAAAATCAAAAGTACATGTATTCTTTCCAAAGGGGACATGTACTATTCAGTGCAGAGAAAAAAGTCTCTGGCAAATATTTACTTACAGACTCTAAATCTGTGCTAGTTTTTCTACATTTACCATTGCAGTTACTTCCTTACCCTTTAATGCTGTGTTCTCTGCTCTGGTTAACACTCCTGTGAATTACACCTATTGAGTTCACTTTCACAGTGGTTTTGGTTGAATTGGGCAACAAAAGAGCCATTTGTGGGAGGAAAGAGAGACCAAAGTAATTATTTTCCCCTCCCTTTTCCTGCCAGGCTGAGGCTTTGGCAGTGGCTACTCCTTTTGAAATGCACATCACAACTGACACAAGAACAGAAAATGAAATACTGCATATTCTCACTCATAGGCAGGTGATGAAAAAAGAGAACACATGGACACAGGGAAGGGAGTACTACACACTGGGGTCTACTGGGGGAAATAGGGGAGGGACAGCATGGGGGAGGAAGGGGGGAGGGATAGCCTGGGGAGAAATGCCAAATGTGGGTGAAGGGGAAGACAGCAGCAAAACACACTGCCATATGTGTACGTAGGCAACTATCTTGCATGATCTGCACATGTACCTCAAAACCTAAAATGCAATTAAAAAAAAAGTAACAATCAAAAGAAAAAAAGAAATGCTCCTGCAGGTAGTCTGCTTACATCTGGTTACCTCTGTCCCCCTTCCCATTGAGGACTGGGAGTTGGGAGTAAGAGCTTCTTCTTCATGACAATTCCTAAGTTAATCAATGGAGATTGCATGTTGTTTCACTTATCTCTACCTAGACCACTGGAAATAGTTTCTTCCTTAAGCTTCTTTCAACTAATCCTTTGATAGTACCATCTATTTCTTGGTGGGGCTGTTAATGATACAGTGATTATAGTTAATGTACTTTGGTTGATTCTTGACTATGCAGGAATAAGGGCTCTATTTTGCTGTGCCTTCTACATATTAACATGTATAAAATCAAATCTTTAAACATATAAGCAGAAAGGTGCACATGTCACATTTTTATAGCTTTATGACTTTTCATAAATTTTATGTCCCTAAATGATCCACACTGAAATCAGAAAGCAGAGGATTACCAGGTCCCAAATGTCCCAATAGTGATTCTAGTTACTGCTCTCTTAAGTGTAATATCCTAATTTCTAACTGCATGAATTTGTCTTACCTCTTTTTTGACTTTATACAAAGGGAGTCACTCAGAATGTACAATTTAGTTATGGTTTTCAATTCATACTGTTCACTTTAATTGAATTATTTTATTCTCATTGCTTGGTATTTCAAAGTTATTTATCTGTTTTAATGGACTTTTGGGTTGCTTCCAGTTTCCTGCTACTATGAATAAAGTAGCTATAAACACTCCATGCTTATTTTTTAGCAGATATTTATTCTTGGAATTGTAGGTAAGAAGAAAGTATAGCATAGGTTTGTGATAGTATTTTGTGCATCCTGGGTTATTTTTTAGAAGGGTTAAGGAAAGTAGATTACGAGTTGTCATGAAATTATGGCAAATAAGTAATTGTATATCTTATTTCTAATCTAGAAGGTAAGAAAAAAATGTAGAATAGAATTGTCATATGTAAAGAGGCAGTGGTCAGTTATTTGGCCAGGAGAAAGGGACATTCAGTATTTTTATGATTGTATTATATCCTTGTATTTGGTTTTGTTCCATTATAGTCATGAAATAATGCCATCAGATGTTGATATTCTGTTAAATCATTTATATTCAGCAGAGAACATCATGGACTGCTGTTATTTACCAAGCCAGTTACCAGTTGTCAGCTGTCAAGGCTGTTTTGTTATTTCCTACTTCACCATTTTGGCCAAAGGCAGATAAAGTCAAGCTCCATTATATTAATTTGTTGTGTTCAGAACTACACTATTGCCAAAATTCTGTTGACCAGGAGGCTGTTTAATAGATATTGTTTGCAGTTGAACTGAAGTTAGTCCACCCTGTTCCTTTTGTTTCAGAGTGAGTTATTTAACCATCTGATACAGCAATAACTATGAAGAATCATTCAAGATTCTGGCTAGCATGTACCAGCAAACTGCAATGCAGGCAAGTATCAGAGATAAATGATTATTAGTTCTTACAATAGGTCTTGAAACCAGGGCCTAGATGACTAAACATATACTAAGAAAGTATGTTGTAAAAACTAGCTTATATGTTCTATAGATTAAGTTGTATATTGCATGAGTCCTTTTCCACATCCACTTGCATTAAGGAAGAGCCCATGAACAGGGATGAGATTCCAAAGCACATAGAAATACTGAAGAAAAGTTGATCGTTAATCAAGTATTAGGTGAAAAGTCAAGGCTTTGCAAAATTTTCAGGGTTTAAATATGTAATAACATGGTAAGCTTGCTATTTCTAATTTCTGTTTTTAAATGTGAACCATTAACAAATAACTATTAAATCAGAATTATTCAAGGTGTTCTTTAAGAATTTTGAATAAAGTATATATTATTTTATAAAAGAAGTTAAATGATAGCATTTTTCTTTCTGAGAAAGGAAAAGGAGAGCTACTGAATTCAGACTGTTGCAATGGTAAATAATGCTATTTAAAGGGGATAAAAACAATCAGGGAATTGACAAATCTCTAGAGTGTTTAAATTATCCCATGAAGTATAGTAAATTTAAGTCCAATAGAAAAAAAGATTTCAACCTAATAAACCTGAAAATAAAATCTATCTTTATGCTTAGATGTTAATATACTGCCTTTATTATAAAAAGTTTTTACTTCTTGAAACACATTAGTATACTTTACATGTAATTAACTTTAGAAGATTATACCTTTTTTTTTTCTTTTTTGAGGTGAAGTCTCACTCTGTCACCCAGGCTGGAGTAGAGTGGCTCAATTTTGGCTCACTGCAACCTCTGCCTCCTAGGTTCAAGTGATTCTTCTGCTTCAGCCCCCCAACCCTGACCAGTAGCTGGAACTACAGGTGTGTGTCACCACACCTGGCTAATTTTGTATTTTCAGTAGAGATGGAGTTTCATCAAGTTGGCCAGGCTGGCCTCGAACTCCTGACTTCAACAGGTCTGCCCTCCTTGGCCTCCCAAAGTACTGGAATTACAGGTGTGAGCCACTGCGCCTGGCATGCATCTTCCTTTTGATTTGTTTAACTTTTTATTTTGAGATAATTATAGACCCACATGGACTTGTAAGAAATATGGAGAAATATGGTATACACTTCACTCATTTCCTTTCCATTGTAATTTACTACATAACTGAAGTGCAATATTATAGCCAGGATAGCAATACCAGTATAATCAACCTACTTGAGATTTTAAAATTTTACATGCACTAATTTCTCTCTCTGTGTGTACATGTCTATTTAGTTCTAGGTAATTTTATAACTTGCAGTTTTATGTCACCACCACCACAGTTAAGATATAGAATCATGTTATTAAAATAATCCCTTGTGCTACTATTTTACAGTCACAGTCACTTCCTTTCCCGACCTTATATTTAACTCCTTGAAAGTATATAACAATACAATATATAGCACTGGATTTCTTTTTCTCAGCATGATCACTTTGGGACCTATCCAAGGTTGCATGTATTGATAGATTGTTCCTTTATTTTATTTTATTATTGCATTTTAGGTTTTGGTTTACATGTGAATGACATGCAAGATTGTTGCAATAGGTACACACGTGGCAGTGTGATGTGCTGCCTTCCTCCCTATTACCTATATCTGGCATTTCTCCCCATGCTATCTTGCCCCAACTCCTCACCCCCTGCTGTCCCCCCCATTTCCCCCTGACAGACCCCAGTGTGTAATGCTCCCCTCCCTGTCCATGTGTTCTCATTTTTCAACACCTGCCTATGAGTGAGAACATGTGGTGTTTGATTTTATGTTCTTGTGTTAGTTTGCTGAGAAAGATGGTTCCAGTTTCATCCATGTCCCTACAAAGAACAAGAACTCATCATTTTTGATGGCTGCATAATATTCCATGGTGTATTTGTGCCACATTTTCCCTGTCCAGTCTATCATCGATGGACATTTGGGTTGGTTGCAGGTCTTTGCTATTGTAAATTGTGCTGCAATGAACATTCATGTGCATGTGTCCTTATAGTAGAATGATTTATATCCTTTGGATACATACCCAGTAATGGGATTGCTGGGTCAAATGGAATTTCTATTTCTAGGTCCTTGAGGAATCGCCACACTGTCTTCCACAATGGTTGAACTAATTTACACTCCCACCAACAGTGTGAAAGTGTTCCTATTTCGCCACATCCTCTCCAGCATCCGCTGTCTCCAGATTTTTTAATGATCATCATTCTAACTGGCAAAAGATGGTATCTCAATGTAATTTTGATTTGCATTTCTTTAAGCATTTTTTCATGTTTGTTCGCCTCAGGTATGTCTTCTTTTGTAAAGTGTCTGTTCATATCCTTCACCCACTTTTGAATGGGCTTGTTTTTTTTGTAAATCTGTTTTAGTTCTTTGTAGATTCTGGGTATTAGCCCATTGTCATATGGGTAGACTGCAAAAATTTTTTCCCATTCTGTTGGTTGCCTATTCTTTCTAATGAGTGTTTCTTTTGCTGTGCAGAAGCTGTGGAATTTGATTAGGTCCCATTTGTCTGTTTTGGTTTCTGTTGCCAATGCTTTTTGGTGCTTTTGGTGTTTTGGTCATGAAGTCCATGCCTACTCCTATGTCCTGAATGGTTTTGCCTAGATTTTCTTCTAGGGTTTTTATGGTGTTTGGTCTTATGTTTAAGCCTTTAATACATCTGGAGTTAATTTTAGTGTAAGGTGTCAGGAAGGGGGTCCAGTTTCTGCTTTCTGCACATGGCTAGCCAGTTTACTCAGCACCATTTACTGAACAGGGAATCCTTTCCCTATTGCTTGTTTTTGTCAGGTTTGTCAAAGATTGGATGGTTGTAGATGTATTGTGTTGCCTCCAAGACCTCCGTTCTGTTCCTTTGGTCTATATCTCTGTTTTGGTAACAGTACCATGCTGTTTTGATTATTGTAGCCTGGTAGTATAGTTTGAAATCCAGTAGTGTGATGCCTCCTGCTGTGTTCTTTTTGCTTTGAATTGACTTGGCTATGTGGGCTCTCTTTTGGTTCCATATGAAATTTAAGGTGATTTTTTCCAGTTCTGAGAAGGTCATTGATAGCTTGATGGAGATAGTGATGGATCTGTAAATTACTTTGGGCAGTATGGGCATTTTCACAATATTGATTCTTCCCAACCATGAACATGGAATGTTTCTCCATCTGTTTGTGTCCTCTCTTATTTTCTTGAGAAGTGGTTTGTAGTTCTCCTTGAAGAGCTCCTTTACATTGTTTGTTAATTGTATTCCTAGGTATCTTATTCTCTTTATAGCAACTGTGAATGGAAGTTCACTCTTGATTTGGCTCTCTTTAAGTCTGTTATTGGTGTATAGGAATGCTTGTGATTTTTGCACATTGATTCTGTATCATGAGACTTTCTGAAGTTGCTTATCAGTTTTAGGGGATTTTGGGATGAGACAATGGGGTCTTCTAGATACACAATCAATAAATCCAGGAGCTGGTTTTTGAAAAGGTCAACAAAATAGACAGACCACTAGCCAGATTAATAAAAAAGAAAAGAGAAAATAATCAAATATATGCAATAAAAAACAATAAAGGGGATATCACAACTGATTCCACAGAAATTCACACCATCATCAGAGATTATTACAAACAATGCTATGCACATAAACTAGTAAACCTGGAAGAAATGGATAAATTTCTGGGCACTTGCATCCTCTGAAGCCTAAACCAGAAAGAAGTCGAAACCCTGAATAGACCAAAAACAAGGTCTGAAGTTGAGGCAGTAATTAAGAGCCTACCACCCCAAAAAAGCCCTGGTCCATATGGGTTCACAGCCAAATTCTACCAGACATACAAAGAGAAGCTGGTACCATTCCTTCTGAAACTATTCCAAACAATCCAAAAAGAAGGAATCCTTCCCAAATCATTTTATGAGACCAACATCATCCTGATACCAAAACCTGGCAGAGACTCAACAAGAAAAGAAAACTTCAGGCCAATATCCATGATGAACATAGATGCAAATATCTTCAATAAAATACTGGCAAACCAATCTCAATAGTACATCAAAAACCTTATCAACCATAATCAAGTAGGATTCATCCCAGGGATGCAAGGCTGGTTCAACATATGCAAGTCTGTAAATGTAATTCACCACATACACAGAACCAAAGGCAAAAACCACATGATTATCTCAATTGATGCAGAGAAGGCATTTGACAAAATTCAGCAGCCCTTTATGCTAAAGACCCTCAATAAACTAGGTATTGATGGAACATATCTCAAAATAATAAAAGCTATTTATGACACATGAACAGCCAATGGGCAAAAATGAACTGAATGGGCAAAAACTGGAATCCTTCCCTTTGAAATCTGGCACTAGACAAGGATGCCCTCTCTCACCACTCCTATTCAATATAGTACTGGAAGTTCTAGCCAGAGCAATCAGGCAAGAGAAAGAAATAAAGAATATTCAAATAGAAAAGGAGGAGTTCAAATTGTTTCTATTTGTAGATGGTTCCTTTTTATTGCTGAGTAACATTATGTATATACCACAGTGTGTTTCACCATTTACCCATTGAAGGACATTTAAGTTTTTCCCAGTTTTTGGCTAGCTATTCATGTTCAGATGTGTACCTACTTTCTTTTTTTTTTCTGGGCTAAACGTGCAAGTGGACAACTATTCCCAAGTCATGCAGTAAGCACCTTTGTAGTTTTGTGAGAAACAGTCAAATTTTTTCCTGAATGTCTGTACCATTTTTACATTCCCACCAGCATCTTATATATGTTCCAGTTTTTCCAAATTTTCACCAGCATTTGTGACTACCATATTTTTTTGTTTTACTTTAGCCATTCTGATGGTTTTGTAGTATCTCATTTTAGTTTTGATTTGCATTTCCCTAATGACTAATTATTTTGACATTTTTGATTATCTTATTTATCAAGAATATTATAGATATTTTTCTAATATAATTTGTCAGCATCATTATTATTATACTAAAATTTAAAGACTTTAGAAATCATTTTAAAACCCTAAGTGTCCTATGTCCAACCTACCCTCTGCGGGAAGACTGGGCTCATTGGGAAAGAAACTGGACTGCAGGCTAGAGGAAATTCCTTAAGTTCAGGCTTTATTGAGAGGAAAGAGCCTCCGGGCGTGCCAGCCGGGACAAAAAGGAAAAATGGCCATGCCGCTCAGAGGGGCAGCGTTGTTTTATAGGGGTTGAAGGGCTGAAAGAGTGGAAAAGTTGGGGGCTGAGGTGGTGGGCAACTGTTGGTCAGTTTGAACCACTAGGCGGGAAACCGGGCGGCGGGAAGCCGGGGAGAGCTGATGAGGCAGAAACCGGGCGGCGGGAAACTGGGGAGTGCTGATGAGGCAGAAGCGGCAGGAGGTGGCTGCGGCAGCGGGAAGGCCAGGGCGGTATGTAAAGATAGGAGAGCCTCTTTGTCGGGGGAGGGAAAGAGAGAGAGAGAGCTTTCATGGTAGAGGCAGAGTTTTCCAAACATTCCCGACTCCTTAAAGAAAAGAAAAAGAGGGGTCAGGGGCGTCGGTTGTCTCTCTGGTTACTTCCTGCTGACAAGGGTCGACGGGGGGGTTCTGAAGAGGTCTCTTTCTTAAGGAGCCTGGATGTTCAGGGAGAGGTCTGTTTCTTGCACTTGTTCAGGGCAGGGTTGGAGCAGCATCTGGTGGATGGTGACTCGAGTCAGTTCTTGAAAGCGCTGCTGTATGAACTGTAGAAAGCAAGGAGCAATAAGTAAGATTAGGCAAACGGCTACTAGGGGCCCAAGCAATGGGGACAAGAGGGTATACATAGAGGAAGACCACCATGCTGTGGCTTCAACCGAGAAGTTCTGATTCTGCAGGTTAGTTTTGAGTTTCTGGAGGCTCTCGATTCGGGTTTCTACTAGGCCGGATTCATTGATGTAGTAACAGCACTCTTCTTGTAGGAAGATACAGGTCCCTCCTCGTTCAGCAGTGAGCAGGTCCAGGGCTCTTCGGTTCTGCAAGGCAACTTGGGCAACTGAGGTGATCTGTCATTGGAGTGATGCTAAAGACTCAGTAGAGTCATCGATAGCTGCTTGGAGTTGTGAGGTCAGTCGGGCTATGGCCAGGTGAGAGTGGACTGGTGCCCCTCCCCCTAATCCTGCTGCAAGTGCTGAACCAGCAAGGGAGACTCCAACGGCAATGGGTAGGAAGGCAGCTCATCGGGTGCGGCGATGGGGAGCTTGCAGCATCTGGAATTCAGCTGAAGAATATATAGTGAGTCGAGGGACTAGGGTTACTGGGAGGCATAAAAGAGATGAGGAAAGACCGATGTAGAGAGTTTTTGTTAAGGTCCTGTTACACCAAAAAAAGTTCCTCGTGGGGCTGTTACATTGGTGGTTACCCGTGTAGTTCTGTTACAGCTAGGGAAGTTTCGGCCTAGGGAATAGCACATAGGTAGCTGTTCAAAATCAGGTGGAGTGTAGAGATCGACTTCCCTGACGGGGGAGAAGGAAGAAGTTGAGGCTGAAAGGTTGAGAGGGATGGGGTAAGGGACTGCAACGAAGGGAGTCTGTCCTAAGAAGGCACACATGAGGCATGAGGTTAGGTCAGTTAGTCCTGAGAGGTTAGCTAACTTGATTCCTTCTTGGAGAAAAGTTAACCAGGAAAACGGAGACGAATGTGGTTGTAATTGGTCATTCAGAGATTTTTCTTGTAGACTAATATCAGAGTGGACTTGGTGGACTGTACGTACGTATGTCCGCCAGATGTACAGGTGGGAAGAGGGATATTTGGTATCTATGTGGTCATACACGGCAGCTTTCTGGGGGCTTTTCCACCGGTTGTCTCAGGTATGAGAATGGAATACCGTGTAAAACCGATAATGGTGTTTCCTTCTCCATCTATGTCTGGGATGATTTTGAGCTGAGATTCGGCAGGTACTGTGGACTTGACGGCTATATGTAGTCGACAGTTCATCCAAGTACATCCCATGCAGGAGCGCCAAGGAGTATTATTGCATGCACCTGATGGTTGGTCATGGTTGAAGCACATGAGAGGTATATTAGTATGGATGTTGTGGAATTTGGTGAAGTTCAGATATATGGCCCTTTGGAATCCGGCTTCGGGGCAGTCGGAAGTTGCAAGAAGATGGTTGTGGCTGTATGGGGGGGTATAACAGATGAAGGTGGTTTTGGTATAGTTTTCAGTTAGGAAAAATCTCCATCTGTTGGGGTTTTGGCTGCTAGGCCCTGGTAAGTTTGACAGATAAAGGGCCAGTAGGAACAGCCTTCCAGCATAGGGAGGGTCCATGAGGGGCCTTTTTTACCCGAGACAGGTGGACCCAAGATGGGATTTCAGCAACTCTTATAGCTGATGGAGTGGTAAGGAGGACTGTGTATGGTCCTTCCCACTTGGGGGCGAGGGGCTTTGGGGAGAGGGTTCTGATAAGAACTGAGTCCCCGGGGGAGACTTTCTGTGTATTTTCAGATGGCTGGGTGGGTTGGGGAAGAGAAGCGTTGGCGTGTTCTCGGAGAAGGCTGCGAAGGAGAGTAAAGTAGGGGAGGTAGCTGTCTAGAGGAGTGGTCTCTGGTGGTGGGGGAGTTGAAAGTAGGAAGGGGCGACCATACAGCAGCTCAAATGGGCTAAGCTGTGATGGGCCCCAGGGGCTTTCTCTCAACCTGGTGAGGGCGATAGGAAGCAAGGTTACCCAGGATTGGTGGAGCTCAAGCATGAGCTTGGTCAGATGCTCCTTTATTAGGCCATTGGCCCGTTCCACCTTACCAGAGGACTGAGGATGGTAGGCGGCGTGTAGCTTCCACTGAATTCCTAGAGAGGTAGAAACGGCATTAATGACTTTGGAGATAAAGGCTGGGCCGTTGTCTGACTGTATGGTAGCCGGGAGTCCAAAGCGTGGGATGATGTCTTGAATGAGATGAGTGGCTACTGTCCCGGCAGACTCAGAGGCTGTGGGGTAAGCTTCAATCCAGCCTGAAAAAGTGTCAACAATGGTTAGCAGATACAGGTACTGTTTGTGCTTTGGCATATGGGTGAAATCAATTTGCCAGTCTTGGCCAGGTAGGAACCCGCGTAGCTGATGAAGCTGGCACCGAGGATGACAGGAACCCTGGGAATTAGTTTTTGCGCAGACAGTACAGGAGGACTGGACTTCCTGTATGGTACTGAGGAGATGGTGAGGGTGAAAAAGTGGGTTGAGGAACTGGTATAAGGCTTTAGGCCCAATGTGGAGTGAATTGTTGATGTCTTGGATTATCTGGTACTTTTGCTTTTCGGGGAGGATGAGGAGGTTATGCTTGAAGGCCCAGTCATCCCTGAACCGTACCCCGGGGGTAGACTGGAGGGCCTGGAGTTCTGAGGTAGAGTATTGAGGGCTATATGACTTAGACAAGAAACAGAGAGTGGAGGTGGGTGGTGGACGGTTTCTTGCTGTGTCTTTAGCTACCCTGTCTGCAAAGGCATTCCCTGCGGCTATGGGTGAGTTCAGGGACTGATGCCCTTTACAGTGGACGATGGCTACCTTGCTAGGGAGTTGAACAGCTTGAATAAGGGCAGCAATGAGTTTTCCATTGAGAATGGGCATGCCCTTAGTGGTGAGGAAGCCTCGTTCCTTCCAGATCATGCAGTGTGAGTGAGCTATGAGAAAGGCATACTTGGAGTCAGTATATATATTTACTTCTTTGTTCTGGGACCAGGATAGGGCCCGAGTAAGGGCGACTAATTCAGCCTGTTGTGAAGTGGTCCCAAGAGGAAGGGGGTGGGTCTCTATAATTTCAGAGTGAGTTACTACAGCATAGGCTGCTCTCCGTGGGCCAGTGGGATGAGGTATAGAGCTGCCATCAACGAATAGGGTAATGGAGGCAGATGGTAGGGGTTGAGGTAGCAAGTCGGGATAAGGAGACTGGGCTAATTTGAGGATTTCAGTACAGGAATGTAGGGGGCTGGAGTACGGAGGGCAAGGGAGGAGGGTAGCTGGGTTTAACGAGGAGCAGTGAGAAAGAGTGATGTTGGGGTTCTCAATAAACAGTAGGTGAAGCAGTTGAATACGGGAGGGCCCGAGGTGGGGCAGAGAGTGTTGACTGAGCAGTTCAGTCAACCTGTGTGGAGAAAAGACTTGGAGTGGGAGTTGTAGATTGATCTTAAGAGCTTCTGTGGTTAGGGTGATGGCTGCAGCTAGGGCTCTAAGACATGGCTGCCATCCTCGCTCAGTTGGGTCAAGTTGTCTAGACAGGTAGGCTATAGGCAGAAGGGTCTTTCCTACTGGTTGGACTAGCACTCCTACAGCTGTATGTTGTTTCTCGTCTGTATATAGTTGGAAGGGTAAGTTGGGATTAGGCAGGGCTAGGCTGGTGGAAGTACATAGGGCACTAAGCAGTGACTTGAATGCCCGGTTGACAGAACCTGGTGAGGAGAGTGATCCCTCAGGGGCTTCTGCAGCAGCATGGTATAGAGGTTTTGCTAGCAAAGCATAATTAGGTACCCAGTGGCAGAAAAAACCTACCAGTCCTAGGAAGGAGAGGATTTCTTTTGCTGACTCAGGGGCCTGGAGCGCCTTTAAGGCTTGTAGTCGGTCGATTGTGATGGACCGTTGCCCAGGTGTGAGCTGTATGCCTAGGTAGGTGACGGTGGGTGAGGCTATTTGTGCTTTGGTTGGTGACACCCGGTATCCCTTATCTCCTAGGAAATTGAGTAGGGCGGTGGTGGCCTGGATGCACTCCAGGCGGGTGGGGGAGCAGATAAGAAGGTCATCTACGTACTGGAGGAGGTGAGAGGGCTTGAGGTTGCAGTGAAGTAGGTCAGTGGTGAGTGCCTGGCCGAATAGGTGCGGGCTATCTTGGAAGCCCTGTGGAAGGACTGTCCAGGCCAGTTGCTGGGACATGTTCGTGAGGGGATCATCCCAAGTGAAGGCAAAGATAAAGTAGGAGTTGGGGTGTAGAGGTATAGTAAAGAAGGCATCCTTTAGGTCTAAGACTGAGAAACAGGTGGTCTCTGGGGGAATGTTAGAGAGAATGGTGTACGGGTTGGGGACAACTGGATGTATGGGAATTACAGCTTCATTGACTAAGCGCAAGTCCTGGACTAGTCTATATTGTCCTGAGGGTTTTCATACTGGGAGGATGGGGGTATTACACGGGGAGTTAATGGGAATTAGGAGGCCTTGACCTTTTAGTTTCTCTATGATGGGTCGGATACCCATATGGTGGGCTTTAGAGATAGGAAATTGGGGGCGGCAGAGAAAATGAGGCGAGGAGTCTTTAAGGCGGACTTGAACTGGCTGGTGGTGTGTAGCTACAGATGGGTTGTTAATGTCCCAGTCCTGAGGGTGGACTTCGGGGAGTAGTTCTGACAGGGCTTTTTGGGGTTCAGTGTCTGAGGTGAGGGCTAGGAGAAAGAGACTGTGTGGGTTGGCGGAGGGGAAGGTTATGACGGCCTTCAGCTTTGAAAGGATGTCTCGCCCCAGAAGGGGAACTGGGCAGGTGGGGATTACTAAAAAGGAGTGGGTGAAGGGAGTGGAATTATATGAGCACATGAGTGGTGGGGTTTGGTAGGGGATACTCGGGGTCCCGTCGATTCCCATGACCGAGACCTGGGAAGGGGTGAGACGGCCAGAATAAGAAGGAAGTGCGGAGTAGGTAGCCCCCGTGTCGAGCAAGAACGAGACACTTTTACCCGCTACCTGAATTTTGACCCTTGGCTCGGCGAGGGTAACCGGAGTCAGTAAGCCAGGGCCCCGCTAGTCGTCTAGCAGCCCTAATAGGCTGGGGAATGGAGTTCCCTCAGAGGTTGGCTCCTGGCAAGCAGGCTCCTCCCTACCGAGGGTGACCACCGGCTGCATAACGCCAGTGTGTCTGTTTTGAGGAACCGGCACCCTGGGGAAGCTGGGGCAGTCTGACTTCCAGTGTCCCGGGAGCTGACAGATAGGGCAAGGCTTAGTTGGTGGCCGTGGTTGTGGACAGGCTCGGGACCAGTGTCCTTCCTTTCCACATTTGAAACATGCTCCCGGAGGGGCATGGGTTTCGGCCTTGGGCTTCTGGTTCCCTGCCGGCCTTAGAGCCGCCACTAGGGCTTGGGTCTGGAGGGCAGCCTTCTGCTTCATGCGAGTTTGGCAGGCAGCCTCAGCCGCATCTTCCCTGGCATTGAATACTTTAAAGGCCATTTTTACCAGGTCTTGGATGGGAATCTCTGGCCCCTCTTCTGCTTTCTTTAGTTTCTTTCTTATGTCGGGTGCTGATTGGGAGATAAAATGGGAGGCTAATACAGTGGCCCCGTTCTAGGAGGCTGGATCTAGCCGAGTATACCGGACTAGGGCTTCTTGCAAGCGGGCGAGAAAGAGGGCGGGGTTCTCATCAGGTAGTTGGGTGATTTCTCTCAGTTTATCATAGTTTACAACTTTGTTAGATACAGCATCCATTTTCCTGAGGAGGTATCTAATCATGCGGTCCCTCTTGGGTATATCGGACCCTCGATTAGCCTGATAGTCCCATTGGGGGTCTTCACCTGGGATTTCTTCGGGGCCTAGGGGGATCTGGTTATCTATAGCATCGTCTTTATCTGCTTGGTTTCTGGCTGCAGCGAGGATGCGCTCGTGCTCCTCCACTGTGAGGGTGGAGGAACAGACAACGCGAATATCATGCCAAGTGAGGCTGTAGGCTTGAGTGAGGTATTGGAATTCCTTAATATAGGTGGACAGGTCGGCTGAGAAGGATCCTAAACGTCTCTCAATTTGGGACAGGTCTTGAAGTGAGAAAGGAACATGGAGCCTGACTAAACCTTCCACGCCTGCTACTTCTCGGAGTGGGGCCAGGATAGCTGGCCGGTGAGAGCGGGTGTGGGCCACCACTGGAGAGGCAAGAGGAAGTGCAGCCTCTGAGGGAGGGGGCTCGGAGAAAGTAGAGGAAGAGCAAGGCATGGCCTCTGAGGCAGGAGGTGCAGAGGGAGCAGAGGAAGAGCATGCCGTTGATGGCGACTGGTTGCTGAGATTGGCAGGAGAGGACAGATGTTCAGGCAGATCCTCTGGTGAGGAGTAGGGAGGGGGAGAGGTAGTGGAGGAAGAGGAAGATTTACGGGGGATTCGAGCCAAGAGGATTTGGTGGGTGGAACAGGAAGAACATAGGTCGGGGTGGGTACGGAGGTCCCAAAAAGCCTGGACGTAAGGAATTTCATTGTCCTTGCCCGCACGGTGAAAAAAATCCTCGAGATCTCGGAGGGTGTTGAAATCAAAAGTGCCATTTGGGGGCCAATGTGACTGGTTACTGAGTTTGTATTGGGGCCAAGCCACCTGAGACAGGAAGACAAGCTTTTTCTTTCTGAGGGTTTGGGACTATCCCAATTTGGTAAAATTTCGCAGCAAGCACCCAAGGGGGGTGCTCAGAGGTATTTTGGACTCCAAATTTCCCATGGCAGGTGCAGCTACAGACTCTCTAGCGCGGGAGGGCAGATGCAATGAAAAGGCGTCCCCGTTCACTGCAAATTCCCCAGAGTACAATTAAGTACGGAAAGGGAAGCGGTCAGAGGGGCATCCCCCGTCTGGCAGCTGTCCCTCGGAAGGCTCCTAGAGCTGGAATGGAAGACTACCTTGGCTTGGCCAAGACTAGGCAAGGAGTCCATGCGGAACACCGGAGAGGGAGCAACTGCACCGTGCCGTAGGAAGAGGAGACGGGAAGCGGAGGAAGGCAAAGCAAAAAAAAACTTGGCTTACCTTAATCGGAGCGTGGTGGCAGGGCCAGTGTTGGGTAGGTCGGGGAGGGGGGCCATGGCTGGGCCAACAGCCCCTCCCGTCCCAGGTTTCTGGCACCACTTGTCCAACCTACCCTCTGCAGGAAGACTGGGCTCATTGGGAAAGAAACCGGACCGCAGGCTAGAGGAAATTCCTTAAGTTCAGGCTTTATTGAGAATAAAGAGCCTCCGGGCGTGCCAGCTGGGACGAAAAGGAAAAATGGCCAAGCCGCTCAGAGGGGCAGGGTTGTTTTATAGGGGTTGAAGGGCTGAAGGAGTGGAAAAGTTGGGGGCTGAGGTGGTGGGCAACTGTTGGTCAGTTTGAACCGCTAGGTGGGAAGCCAGGCGGCGGGAAGCCGGGGAGAGCTGATGAGGCAGAAACCAGGCAGCAGGAAACTGGGGAGTGCTGATGAGGCAGAAGCGGCGGGAGGGGAGCTGGGAAGTGCTGATAAGGCAGAAGCGGCAGGAGGTGGCTGTGGCGGCGGGAAGGCCAGGGCGGTATGTAAAGATAGGAGAGCCTCTTTGTGGGGGAAGGGAAAGAGAGAGAGAGAGCTTTCACGGTAGAGGCAGAGTTTTCCAAACATCCTATATATTTTTTTATCTTGAAATTTAGTAAACAATTCCATTGTTGAAATTTATACTATCTTTTTTATTTTGGCTTTTAGCAAGAATGGGTATGCATATACTTTTTTTTTCTTTTTAGCTAGAATTAGATAATTAATTTTCAATTGTCCGTCTTAAACTATCCACAAATGTCAACTTACTAAACATAACTTTTAAATTCTTTTAAGGCTTATATCAATTAACCATTTAAGTTGGTTTTGTTTTGCTTTTAAATTTCTTAATCTCACAGAATGATACACAGATTGGTAGAGGCCAGGAGAGTTAAATGAATATGTGACAAAACAATCTAAATTTTTAAATCAAAATTTCCATCTCCTTTTTGGGCACTGAGGTATCCTTAATAAAGGCATAGAGATTAGGATATAATCAGTGTTTAAAGTACTCTGCAATCATTATTTCTTCCAGGTGGTAATACCTTCTTCAGGAATATTGAGAAAATACCATCATCACAGGAAATGGAGAAGGTATGGAAAAAAAGAGAGATATAAATAGGAACAATACTGAACACAATTTAGGAGAATCACCAAGTATAGCAATGTGGTTGGACAAAGTAGTTAGAGTGTTATAAACTAATATAATCAAGTGTTTTCATAGTGTTGCTGAAAATTTCTCTATTAATAATAATTTTCTGTTTATTCCATAATTTTTGAGGGGGAAGTATTAGAATCTCCAACTACAATTGTGAAAATTGTCTATTTCTCCTTTCAGTTCTATCAGTTTTTGCTTTATGTATTTTAAAACTCTAGTATTGGTTTCTTGCTATATTGACTCCTTTATGGCTAGAAAATGACTTTCTTCATCCTTGGTAATAGTTCTTGGTCTAAAATATGCATTGTATGATATTAACAAAGAAATGCTAGCTTTTAAAATCATGTGACATATGTTTTTCCATCTTTTTACATTTAATCCATCTCTTTATATTTGCATTAATGCAGTTTAGACAGCATATTAATTATCTTGTTTTTCATCCAATTTAAAAAGTCCCTGTCTTTTAATTAGAGTGATTATATGATTTGTATTTAATAAGTTCACTTATGATGGAGTTTAAATCTGCCATCTGTTTTCTTTTTCTTCTATTTTTTGCTCCTCTTTTTTTCTGTTTTTCAGACTTCCTTAATGTGAATATTTTGATTTCATTTAACTTTCACTGTTGAAATAGCAATATATATATCTTTGTTTTATTTTTAAATAACAATTTAAAAAGATTATTTAAATGAGTAAAATCATTTTTCTCCACATCCTCTCCAGCATCTGTTGTCTCCAGATTTTTTAATGATCGCCATTCTAACTGGCGTGAGATGGTATCTCAATGTGGTTTTGATTTGCATCTCTCTGGTGACCAGTGACGATGAGCATTTTTTCATATGATTGTTGGCCTCATATATGACTTCTTTCTTAAAGTGTCTGTTCATATCCTTTGCCCACTTTTGAATGGGCTTGTTTGTTTTTTTCCTGTAAATCCGTTTGAGTTGTTTGTAAATTCTGGATATCAGCCCTTTGTCAGATGGGTAAACTGCAAAAATTTTTTCCCATTCTGTTGGTTGCTGATCCACTCTAGTGACTGTTTCTTTTGCCGTGCAGAAGCTGTGGAGTTTGATTAGGTCCCATTTGTCTATTTTGGCTTTTGTTGCCAATGATTTTGGTGTTTTGTTCATAAAGTCCTTGTGGTAGGAGTGTAAATTAGTTCAACCATTGTGGAAGACAGTGTGGTGATTCCTCAAGGCCTTAGAAATAGAAATTCCATTTGATCCAGCAATCCCATTACTGGGTATATATCCCAAAGACTATAAATCGTTCTACTATAAGGACACATGTACACGAATGTTCATTGCAGCACTGTTTACAATAGCAAAGACCTGAAATCAACCCAAATGCCCATTGATAATAGACTGGATTGAAAAAATGTGGCACATATACACCATGGAATATTATGCAGCAATCAGAAATGATGAGTTTTTGTCATTTGTAGGGACACGGATGAATCTGGAGAACGTCATCCTCAGCAAACTGACACAAGTACAGAAAATGAAACACCACATATTCTCACTCATAGGTGGGTGATGAAAAATGAGAACACATGGACACAGAAAGGGGAGTACTAAACACTGGGGTCTATTGGGGGGAAAAGGGAAGGGCCAGTGGGAGGGGGAGGTGGGGAGGGATAGCCTGGGGAGAAATGCCAAATGTGGGTGAAGGGGAGAAGGAAAGAAAAGCACACTGCCATGTGTGTTCCTACGCAACTGTCTTACATGCTCTGCTCATGTACCCCAAAATCTAAAATCCAATAAAAAATTAAAAAAAATGAGTAAAATCCATTGTATTTTTACTATATAATTATGATATCTCTTCTGTATTTACTGTTAGAAAATTTTATCCAGTATCACTTTTTTCTCTAAAATTTTCTTTTACATTATTTAGTGCAAGTATATTAGAAATGAATGATTTAACACTGTTTTAAGATGCTTTATTTTGCCTCTACTTTTAGTGCTCTGTTGAATGTATGTTTCCAGTGATTTGCTACTTTTCAGCATTTTAATAACATTGCTTTCTTATTTTTTTAACTCTCATAGCTTCTGATAAAAACTCTGCTGTCATTAGTATATTTTCTTCTATGTATAATGTGTTCTGCCAACCTTCATTGATTATTTTTAAGATTTTCTTTTTATTGCTGGTTTTAGAAATTAGATTTTGCGTACTTTGATTTTGTGTACTTACTGTGCTTTTTTTTTTTTTTCTCCTTAGAGTTTTCTTATTTTCTCAGCTTGTGGCTTTACAGTTTTTTCTTCAAGATTATTGTCATTAAAAATTTTGGGCCCTTATTTTTTCTAATTATTTTGTGCCCTCTACTTTCTTTCTTCTCCATGTACACTACTGACACATATTTATATTGCTTAATATTATACTGAAGGTTGTTGATGCATTTCTTTTGGAGGGTCTTTAACCTCAGCATTCATTTGGAGAGTTGATAGTCTCTTTTGATGTAATGCAAGTTAAGTATTCCTAATCCCCAAATCTGAAAAACAAAGTGCTCCGAAGTCCAAAACACTCCAAATCTGAAACTTTTGATCACTGACATGACACTCAAATGCTCATCCAAGCATTTTTGATTTTGGATTTTCAAATTAGGAGTGCTCAATCAGTATAAGTATTCCCAAATCTGAAATAAATATTAAATCTACTTCAATGGTCCACTTTCGATAAGTGACACTCACCTGTATTTCTTTTGAATCATATCTCTGCACTTAACTTTGAATATCTTCAAGGTTCCTAATTGTTTCTCCTGCAGTTTCAATATGTAATTAATTTCATGTACTATAATTTTTCTCTCACATATTTTCATCTCTAGAAGTTTAATTTTAGCAATTTAAAATCTTTTTCTCTCCACATCATATACATGTGTTTCTCTGTCTTAAGATATAATTTATATCTGTAGTAGCTGATTTTACTTACTTGCTTGCTGATTCTATGATTTTTGACATTTCTGAGAATATACTCACTAATTTTTCTCCTAGTTATGGGTTATATATTTTTTGGTTTTTTTTGAATACTTGTAAAATTGTTATTTGATTCCAGAATTATTAATTTTACCTTGCTGGCTATGAGCTTTCATCTTTTTCTATAAATATTGCTGGGCTTTATTCTGTGGCACAATTAAGTTACTTGCATTCAGTATAGTCTTTTAAATATTTGTTTTTGACCTTTGTAAGAGTACCTCTTACTACCTTTTAGTCTAGTACTATTTGGTCTCACTAATGAGGAAAAACTGTTCAGAGGACTCTATTCAATACGGTCTAATCTATTAGGATATTTTTTACTCTAGCTGGTGGGATCTGTGTACATACCAGTATTTGTACTATGACATTTTGTAGTTGTTCTTTCCCTGGCTTTGGGTCATTTTTTTTTTTTTCACATACACGCATGAAATAGTACTCAGCAAAGGCTTGAGGGAACTCTTCTGTGAATCCTGGAACACACTCTCTCTCTGTGTCTCTTTGTGTAGCTTTTTCCTCTTGAGTGTTTTGTTTCTCTCTTTCTAGCCAGGTTGTTCTCTTAGAACAATGCTTTTACTTTATAATAAAAAGGCTGCTTCGACCACTCTGTGCTGTGCCCAGAAACACTCTTCGGACAGTAAGGTGAATTAATTATAGGTCTCTCTTCATCGGTTTCTCTTATCTAAGGGATCACTTTGTAGCCAGTTGTCCAATGTCTTAAAACTATTGCATTCTCAGCAAACTGACACAAGAAGAGAAAACCAAACACTGCATGTTCTCACTCATGAGTGGATGTTGAACAATGAGAACACATAAGCACAGGGAGGGGAACATCACACACTGGGGTCTGTAGGGGAGTAGGGAGCTAGGAGAGGGACAGCAGAGGGCGGGGAGGTTGGGGAGAGAGAACACTGGGAGAAATGCCAGATGCAGGGGACAGGGGAAGGGATGGAGACAGCAAACCACCATGGCATGTGTGTGCCTATGCAGCACTCCTGCAAGATATGCACATATACCGCAGAGCTTAAAATACAATTAAAAAACAACAATGATTGCTTCCCATATTCAGCCTCATTTATTAGTTGTTTAAAATGAGAGTGTCTCTTAATTCCATCATAGCTCAGAGTGGAATTTTCTAAGGGTGTCTGTTAGATATCATTAGTTTAAGTAAGGTCTGGTTTTTCAGTTTTGTTTTATATATTACTGTTTTTGTCTCTCATTTTCTCTTAGAAATGATGTGTAATCTAAAATTCTAAGGGTGTCCTCATATATTTATTTCTATAATTGTATTTTTTACATTTAATTTATGATCTATTTCAAATTAATCTTTATAATAACATTGATAACGATATAATCTGAGATTGTTTTCTTTCAACCTATAAAATTACCTAAATTTAATTCTGAACAATGCAATAATTTTGTGACAGTTTATTTGCGCTTATTTCTGAATTCTGTCTTTTAATAGACAAAATTAGAAACGTTAACTCTTGGGTATGATGGAGTAAGAGAGATTGGATCTATTCTTCTATTTAAACAACTAGAAAATTGTAAAAATATAAATTATTTACATTAAAAAAATAGATGATTTATATTAGCTCAATTTCATTCACTCATATTTTGTATAGAGCTGAGAGTTCTCTAGATTTAAGTAAATTCTCTATTTTTTTTTTCTTTGAAGCCAAGTCATTTTTACTTCACCTAGTTCCATGAAATTTTCTTTGGCTGTATTTTAGTTGAACATATGGATCTGCCTAAAACAATTGCTCAAACAAGTCCTATTTATCTTCAGTTGCATTAAAAATTTATATTTATCATAAATTGAGTGAAGTTTAATATATTTTTTCTGTGCTTAAGAGCCATTTTATTTCTTTTACTTTTTTGTGTATCACTTGTTTATAAATTTTGGCAATATTTTAATGTTTTAATATTTGATATTTTACTTATTAATTTATAGTAGCTCTCTATTTCAAAGAAAGCCCCTTGGTTCTGATATTAGTTGCAGATATTTTAAATTTTTATGTAAAAATAAAAATTAAAGTAACCCCTGTAGTATTAGTTGTAGGAATTTTTAAATCTTATTTATATTGTAACTTTTCTTTAAGTATGCCTACAATTATTGTAGGAGAAAAATGGAAATAAATAAGTAAATTTCACAGCAATTATTAAAGGTACTGGGGGGTGAACACTAAAGGATCAGATAGATGGCTTACAATAATTGCAAAGGCTTTAGAGTCAGACTGTGTATGTTTCAATCTGGGATCTACCTCTTATATTGTAGGTTTGAACAATTTGCTAAATGTCTCTTGCCCCAGTCTTCTCATCTACAAAATGGAAAAATTATTCCACAAGCCTCATGGGAAAACAACTTTGAACATGGCTTATTGAAGGTGCTTTGTTAGCTACTTTTGAGTGCTCAGACAAAAGCCTTCTTGTGTACAAAAACTTCACATAGGGGAAAATGTAAGAGGAATAAAATCTTAGATTTAAGAATTCTTAACACATATTTCAGAAAACACATTTAAAAAATTTATTTATTATACTTTAAGTTCCGGGGTATATGTGCAGATCGTGCATGCTTGTTACATAGGTATATACGTGTCATAGTAGTGGTTTGCTGCATCCATCACCCTGTCATCTACATTAAGTATTACTCCTAATGCTATCCCTGCCCAATACCCCCACCCCCTACTCTTCTTCCCCTCGCCCCCACCCTCAGGCGTCAGTGTGTGATGTTCCCCTCCCTGTGTCCATGTGAGAAAACACATGTTGAAGCTGACTTTAAATTGAGTTAAGGCTGCAAAAATATTATTACAAAGGGTATTTTAAAATCTCTCTCAGTTGAATAATTGTATGATCTAATTTAAATAGCCTGTTTTATCTCAGGGTTTTATTAGCGTAAAAGAGATTCACATTATTATCACTGTCATTCTTACTGTCACTGGCTTTATCTGAATAGTCATTTCAGACTAGCAGTGTAAGAGAGGAACACTGTTGAGGACCTCATTCCAATTGCGGGCTATTCAGAACTTACTAAATATGTTTTGACTCACTTTTTAAATACTTTTTCATAGTCAAAAGTTAGAAAATTAATTTTAGCCACAATATAATATAAATATTAATTAGCATATATACCATTTACTTTTTTATGTTTTTTTTTTTTTGTTCACAGTTACGGATTTTAAAGTATGTTAATTACCAAGGTAAATGTCAGATGAATCACAAAGACTGGCTTTAGACACTGATTTTATTAATTCATGTAATGAATTTAGCTATATGATAGCCACTTCCTATTGTGATAAACACTGCCAGTTACATAGTTGATACCCTATTATGATCTTATTAATTTAAAATAATCATTGTATACATAATATAGCTACATTTATCCAGATAGCTACCTATGTATCCATTCATCCAGATGCGGTGAGATATTACGAATGATTGTCAGCAAAATATATTCCATGTCTCCCTTTTCCCCACTTAAGTGTTTGCCTAAATGACATTTATGGAATATCTCATCTTTAGGGGCTCAGAAAATGATACCGTAAGTATGACATTTTGATATTCTAAGTACTCCAACCTGAAGGACATTGGAGAGACCTCGGAAGCAAAGTCTTTTCTGACTTCCTTCTCCCCTTCCTTCTCCTGCTTCTCTTTGTTTCCCAAGGAAGGTCATAAAATTCCTCTTCCCCCAGAGTGAGTCATAGAAAGCAGAAGTATTGATCTAACCTTTTCTCAATTGTCTACTTATAACTTAGAATACATTCTCTGACTTGCCCTTGCCTAATCATAAGCCATATAACCATAATTCCAGAGAGGTCCTGCCCCATTTCTGGGAGAAATAAATGTTACTAAAGAGAGGCCAAGAAAAATATGATCAGAAAACCATTGCTGTATTTCCCCACTTAATCTCTTTCCATTGGTTTATACCCTTTTATCTAATCATATTTTGACACAGCTGTCCATGCTTCATCACATTTAAGTACAAAAACAGACAGTTTTCTCTGAGTTTTTGAGGTTTTTATTTTTGAAGTCTCACATGTCATGTAAAACTTTGATTAAACAAATCCATTATGCTTTTCTTTTGTTAACCAGTCTTTTTTATAGCAGTGTTGGACATAACCCTTATGATGGATGAGGAGAGTTGTCACATCTTTCTGCCCCTACATATTCAACAACAGAAAAATACAAATTATTTTTAATTAGAAAAATAGTATTTTTTATGATAGACCACACTGTGGATAATAAGAAATGCTTCAGTGCATTTGATAAGAATTCAAATCATGCAAAGTATCATTGATAACAATTGTGGAATATAATTAGAAATCTATAATGGTAGTCTGCAAATGTCCATCTTAGTCTATCTTCTGTTACTGTAACAGAACACAGTCATACATCACTTAAGAGGGTTTCTTTCTGTGAAATTTGTCTTTAGGTGATTTCATTATTGTGCAAATAACAGAATATACTTACACAGACATAGATGGTATATGCTACTACAAGCCTACACTATATATTACAGCTTATTTTTTCTAGGCTATATGCCTGTACAGCATGTTATTGTACAGAATCCTGTAGGTGATTGTAGCACAATACTAAGTATCTGTGTATTTAAATGTAGAAAAGGTGCAGTAAAAATACAGTATAAACAATAAAAACTGATACACTTGTATGGAATACTTACCACCAACAGGCTGTGAAGGACCAGAAATTGTTCAGGTTGACTCAGTGAATGAATAGTGGGTGAATGAGAAAGTCTAGGACATTATTGTAAACTACTGTAGACTTTATAAACACTGTACACTTAGGCAACACTAGATTTATTTAACCTTTTTTCTTCAATAGGAAATTAACCTTGTTTACTGTGACATTTTTACTTGATAAACTTAATTTAAAATTTTTTTTTACTCTTCTGTAATAACACTAGGCCTACACAGGGTCAGGATTATCAATATTCCTCTCTTTCACTTCCACATCTTATCACACTAGAAGGTCTTCAAGAGTAATATCATTCATGGAGCTGTCGTCTTCTATATTAACAATGCTTTCATTTGGAATACCTCTTGAAATACCTGTCTGAGACTACTTTATAGTTAATTGTTTTTTTTAATAAGTAGAAAGACTATAATCTAAAATTATGATAAAATGTATAGTATAGAAAATAAATAAACCAGTAACATAGTTGTTTTGAAATTTCTATCAAGTCTTATGTACTGGGTACAATTGTTTGTGCTATACTTTTATAGGACTGACAGAATAATAGGTCTGTTTACACTAGCATCGCCACAAACACAGGAGTTGCATTGCACTGCAATGTTACAACAGCTATAATGTCACTAGGTGATTGGAATATTTTAGTTCCATTTTAATCTTGAGGGATCACCATCAAATATGTGGTCCATTATTAATAAAGCAGCCTTATGTGGTGCAAGATTACAGCATAGACTGGATAATTTATAGATAAAAGAATATTATTTAGTTCATAGTTCTGGATACTGGGAAGTCCAAGAGCATTGCATTAGCATCTACTGAGGGTCTTCTTTCTACATCATAAATTGGCAGAGGGCATCAGATGATGAGAAGTCAATAACAAGAGGGTCAGAGAGAACTTAATTTTATAACAAATCCACTCTTGTGAAAAGATACCTATTACCATGATTGTGACATTAATTTATTCAGGAGGGCAAAGAAATTAAGTTTCCAACATATAAACTTTTGGGGAACACATTGATATTATATAATTTAAAAAAAAATATTTAGAAGCTAAAACTTAATCATGTACATCTGAACAATTAATGGGTCAAAGAAGAAATTACAACAAAAATATGGAAATATTTTTAGTAAATAAAAATTCAAAACAATGTTGAATATGTGAGATGCAGCTATAGCAGTGCTTAGCAGGAAGGTTTAACACACATATTAAACACATGTTTTAGGAAAGTAGAAAAGTTCAAAATCTATGACTTAATTATCTGCCTTACATAAGAAAAAGATGAGTTAAAGCAGAAAAGACATAATAATAATGATTAGAGGAGAATTTAAAAAACAGAAAGAAACAATAGAAAAATTTAGTGAAAACAGCAATTGATCTTTGAAGGGATCAATCAAATTGAGAAAACAATAGCTAAGACTGACTGGGTGAAAAAGAAAACACACGGCATGGAAAGGAACAACCAGTACCAGACACTACAAAAATATACCAGTTCATAAAGACCATTGACACAATGAAGAAAATGCATCAACTAAAGGGCAAAACAACCAGCTAGCATCAAAATGGCAGATCAAATTCACACAAAACCATATTAACCTTAAATGAAAATGGGCTAAATACCCCAATCAAAAGACACAGACAGGCAAATTGGATAAAGAGTAAAGACCCATTGGTAAATTGTATTCAGGAGACCCATCTCAAATGCAAAGACACACATAGGCTCAAAATAAAGAGATGGAGGAAGATTTACCAAACAAGTGGAGAGGAAAAAAAAAAAAAAAAAAAGAAGCAGGGATTGTAATCCTAGTCTCTGATAAAATGGACTCTTAAACCAACAGAGATCAAAAGAGACATAGAAGGGCATTACATAATGGTAAAGGGATCAATGCAACAAGAAAAGCTAACTATCCTAAATATGCACCCACTACAGGAGCACCCAGATAGATAAAGCAAATTCTTAAGACCTACAAAGAGGCTTAGATACCCAGATCACAATTGTCGGAGACTATAACACTCCACTGTTGATATTAGACAGATCAATGAGACAGAAAATTAACAAGGATATCCAGGATTTTAACTCAGATCTGGACCAAGTGGACCTAAAAGACATCTACAGAACTCTCCACCCCAAATCCACAGAATATACATTCTTCTCAGCACCACGTCGCACCTACTCTAAAATTGACCACCTAATTGGAAGTAAATCACTGCTCGGCAAATGAAAAAGTACAGAAATCTTAACAGTCTCTCAGACCACAGTGCAATCAAATTAGAACTCAGGTTTAAGAAACTCACTCAAAACTGCACGACTACATGGAAACTGAACAACCTGCTCCTGAATGACTATTGGATAAATAATGAAATAAAGGCAGAAATAAAGATGTTTTTCAAAAACAATGAGAACGAAGACACAGCATACCAGAATCTCTGGGACACATTTAAAGTATTGTCTAGAGGGAAATTTGTAGCACTAAATGCCCACAAGAAAATGAGGAATGATCTGAAATTGACACCATAATGTCACAATTAAAAGAACTAGAGGAGCAAGATCAAACAAATTCAAAAGCTAGCAGAAAACGAGAAATAACTAAGAACAGAACTGAAGGAGACAGAGACACAAAAAACTCTTCAAAATATCAATAAATCCAGGAGGTGGTTTTTGAAAAGGTCAACAAAATAGATAGACTGCTAGCCAGACTAATAAAAAATAAAAGAGAATAGATGCAATAAGAAATGATAAAGGGGATATCACCACCGATTCCACAGAAATATAGACTACCTTCACAGATTACTATAAAAAACTCTATGCACATAAACCAGTAAATCTATCCTGGACACATACCCTCCCAAGACTAAAACAGGGAGAAGTTGAAACCCTGAATAGACCAATAACAAGATCTAAAGTTGAGGCAGCAATTAATAGCCTACCAACCAAAAAATGTCCAGGACCAGACAAGTTCACAGCTGTGTTCTACAAGAGGTACATAGAGGAGCTGGTAGCATTCCTTCTGAAGCTCTTCCAAAAAATATAAAACGTGGGAATTCTCCCTAATTCATTTTATGAGACTAACCCCATCCTGTTACCAAAACCTGGCAGAGACACAACTAAAAAGGAAATTTCAGGCAAATATCCATGATGAACATTGATGCAAAAATCCTTAATAAAATACTGGCAAAATGAATCCAACAGCACATCAAAAGGCTTATCCATCACGATTAAGTCTGCTTCATCCCTGGGATGCAAGGCTGGTTCAACATATGCAAATCTATCAACACAATCCATCACATAGATAGAACCAAAGACAAAAACAACATGATTATCTCAATAGATGCAGAGAAGATCTTAGACAAAATTCAACAGCCTTTTTGCCAAAAACTCTCAATAAACTAGGTATCGATGGAATGTACCTCAAAATAATATAAGCTATTTATGACAAACTTACATCCAATATCATAGTGAATGGGCAAAAACTGGAAGCATTCCCTTTGAAAACCAGCACAAGACAAGTATGCCCTCTCTCACCACTTCTATTCAACATAGTATTTAAAGTTCTGGCCATAGCAGTTAGGCAAAAAAAAAAAAAAAAGAAAAAAAAAAGAAAGAAAAAAGAAAGGGTATTCAATTTGGAAAAGTAAAGACAAATTGTCTTTATTTGAAGATGACATGATTGTTTATTTAGAAGACCCCATTGTCTCAGCCCAAAATCTCCTTAAGCTCATAAGCAACAACAGCAAAGTCTCAGGATACAAAATCAAAGTGCAAAAATCACAAGCATTCCTATACACCAGTAACAGACAAACAGAGAGTCAAATCATGAGTGAACTCACATTCACAATTGCTACAAAGAGAATAAAATACCTAGAAATACAACTAACAAGGGATGTGAAGGACCTCTTCAAGGAGAACTACAAACCACTGCTCAAGGAAATAAGAAAGGACATAAACAGATGGGAAAAAATTCCATGCTCATTGTTAGGAAGAATAAATATTATGTAAATGGCCATACTGCCTTAAATAATTTATGGATTCAGTGCTATCCCCATCAAGCTACCATTGACCTTATTCACAGAACTGGAAAAAAACACCTTAAACGTTATATGGAACCAAAAGAGAGCACACATAGCCAAGATAATCCTAAGTAAAAAGAACAAAGCTGGAGGCATCACGCTACCTGACTTCAAACTATACTAAAAGGCTCCAGTAATCAAACGAGCATGGTACTGGTATCAAAACAGAGATATAGACCAATAGAACAGAATAGAGACCTCAAAAGTAATGCCACACCTCTACAACCATCTGATCTTTGACAAACCTGACAAAAACAAGCCACAGGGAAAGGATTCCCTATTTAATAAATGATATTGGGAAAACTGGCTAGGGATATGAGAAAGCTGAAACTGGACCCTTTTCTTACACCTTATATAAAAATTAACTCCACATGGATTAAAGATTTAAACATAAGACCTAACACCACAAAAACCCTGGAAGAAAACCTAGGTAATACCATTCAGGGCATAAGCATAGGCAAGGTCTTTATGACTATAACACCAAAAACAATGGCAACAAAAGCCAAAATAGACGAATAGCTCTAATTAAACTTAAGAGCTTCTGCACAGCAAAAGAAACTATCATTAGAGTGAACCAGCAAACAACAGAATGGGAAAAAAATTTTTGCAATCTACGGATCTGACAAAGGGCTATTATCCAGAATCTATGAAGAACTGAAACAAATTTACAAGAAAATAACCCTCTCAAAAAGCGAGTGAAGGATATGAAGAGACACTTTTCAAAAGAAGATATTTATGCAGTCAATAAACATATGAAAAAAAGCTAATCATCACTGGTCTTTAGAGAAATGCAAATCAAAAGCACATTGAGATATGATCTCTTGCCAGCTAGAATGGCAATCATTAAAAAATCATGAGACAACAGATGGTGGATAGGATGTAGAGAAATAGGAGCACTTTTACACTGTTGGTGGGAGTATAAATTAGCTCAACCATTGTGGAAGACAGTGTGGCAATTCCTGAAGGATCTATAAATAGAAATACCATTTGACAAAGCAATCCCATTACTGGGTATATACTCAAAGGATTATAAATCATTCTATTATAAAGAGATATGCACATATATGTTCACTGAAGCACTGTTTACCATAGCAAAGATCTGGAACCAACCCAAATGCCCACCAATGATAGACTGAATAAAGAAAACATGGCACATATACAGCATGGAATACTATGCAGCCATAAAAAGGATGGGTTTATGTCTTTGCAGGGACATAGATGAAGCTTGAAACCATCATTCTTAGCAAACTGACACAAGAACAGAAAACCAGACCCCACATGTTCTCGCTCATAGGCAGGTGTTGAACAATGAGAACACATGAACACAGGAAGGAAAACATCACAAACCAGGGCCTGTTGGGGGGTGGAGAGGCTAGGGAGGGATAGCAGGGGGTCAGGGGATTAGGAGGGATAACATTAGTAGAAATGCCTAGAATGGATAATGGGGGAACGAATGCAAACAACCATGGCATGTTTATACCTATGTGACAATCCTGCATGACCTGTACCCAAGACCTTAAAGTATAATTTTCTTAAAAAAGAAAAACTTACTCTGTTTGATTGCTGAATTATTAACTACATTGACTATACTAATAAATACAGTTCTTTGGTTTAATAAAGCAAGAAAAAAAAAAAGAATTGAGAGAGCGAACATTATTAGAGTTTCTACAGACACTTAAAAGATACTGTGGAAGTATTATTAACAACAAATAAATTCACCTGCTTAGATGAAATGGATGAATTCCTATGAAATTTCACTTAAGAAAAACATATATTATGTAACATTCTCTACTAAAAAAATACATTTGTAGTTAATACCCTTACACACACACACACAGACACACACACAAACACACACACACACGCTCAGATTCCTATGCTGGTAAGTTTTACCAAATATTTAGGAAGAATTGACATGTGTATTGCATAACTTCTCTAGAAATTGAAGAGAAAGAAATACTTTTAAACTCATTCCATGATGCCAGCATCTCCCTACTACCAAAACCTCAGAAGGACATTCAATAGAGTACTACAGCATAATATTCCTCATAAACACAGATAAAACATTTAGACAAAATGTTAACATATTAAAACCAACAGTATGGAAAAATAAAAAAAATATGATAAATCTTATATTAGCAATGAAATGTTGCGTTTATTTATATAATTTACCACATTAACAGAGTTAAAAAATAAAAGTCATCTCAGTGACACACACAAAATTGGGTATAAGTCAACATATATATATGAAAAAAAGCTCTCAGCAAACTAGGGATCAAAAGGAACCTCAATCTGATATAGGACTTTTTTAAAAAATACTATAGCTTGTGTCATTCTAGATGATGAAAGCCTGCGTTCTCTCTGATATGGTTGTACTTTGTGTCCCTGCCCAAATCTCATCTTGAATTATAGTCCCATAATCTCCATGTGTCATGGGAGGGACCCCATGGGAAGTAATTAAATCATGGGGGTAGTGACCCTTATGCTGTCCTCGTGATAGTGAGTTCTCACAAGATCTGATCGTTTTATTAGGGGCTTTTCCCCCTTTGCTGGGCAATTCTCCTTCCTGCCATCATGTGAAGAAAAATGTGTTTGCTTCCCCTTCTGTCATGATTGTAAGTTTTCTGAGGTCTCCACAGCCCTTTGGAGCTGTGAGTCAATTAAACCTCTTTCCTTTATAAATTACAGAGTCTCAAGCAGCTCTTTATAGCGGCATCAGAATGGACTAATACAGCTCTCTAAGATTGGGACTGGTACAAAAAATCTGAACTTATCCACATCATGTTGGTAGCTTCTGCAATACTATCAGGAAATAAAAATAAATTGTTACCATACAGAAGGGAAAGAAGGAAGTAAAAATCTTTTTCTTCTCAGCCAACACGATCATCTATGTGGAAAATCCAAGGAATCTACAGAATCTACTGGAAGTAATTATGAGTTAAAAGTTTGGAGTATGAAGAAATAATATTCAAAAATAGATTTGAGTTCTGTATACATCCAACCAACAATTGGAAAATTACATGAAAAACAAGGCCAATTATGCTAGTATAAAATTACAAAATAGGGATAAATTTGAATGAAAGATGTACAACATCCATACACTGAATTCTATTACAGAATTGTTGAGAGACATTAAATACTACCTAAATAGAGATATATACCACGCTCATAGATTGGAAAATGCAATATTTTAAAAATATATATGTTTTCCAAATTCATATGAAGAGTCAGCATAATTCCATTAAAAATGGTCTTATTAAAAATTAACAAGATGCCAGTCATGGTAGCTCACACCTATAATCCCAGCACTTTGGGCTGAGGTAGGTGGATCACATGAGGTCGGAAGTTTGAGACCAGCCTGGCCAACATGGTGAAAGCTGTCTCTACCAACAAAATGCAAAAATTAGTCAGGTGTGGTGGTGTGCATCTGTAATCCCAGCTACTTGGGAGGTTGAGGCAAGAGAATAACTTGAATCCAGGAGGCGGAGGTTAAGTGAGCTGAGATCATGCCACTGCACTCCAGCCTGGGCAACAGAGCAAGACCCTGTCTCAAAGAAAACCTAATAAGGCTGGCTGCGGTGGCTCACGCCTGTAATCCAAGCACTTTGGGAGGCTGAGGCGGGTGGATCACGAGGTCGAGAGATAGAGATCATCCTGGCCAACATGGTGAAACCCCGTCTCTACTAAAAATACAAAAAAAAATTAGCTGGACATGGTGGCACGCGCCTGTAGTCCCAGCTACTCGATAGGCTGAGGCAGGAGAATTGCTCGAACCTGGGAGGCGGAGGTTGCAGTGAGCCGAGGTTGCACCACTGCACTCCAGCCTGGCGCCTGGTGACGGAGTGAGACTCTGTCTCAAAAAAAAAAACCCTAATAATAAATAAATAAAAATAACAAGATCACTCAAAAATTTTACAGAAATGCAAAGCATCTAAAATAGCCAGAAAGAGTGAACTACAAAAATAAATTTTGAGATTTGCTCTACTGGTCTTCAAGACTTAGAATAAATCTATAGTAGTCAAGACGATATAAGATTGACATGCAAGCATTGGATTAATGAAACAGAATAGAGAACACAAAGATACGTGCAGATATATGACCAAGTAATTTTTTTTTTTTTTTTTTTTTGAGACGGAGTTTCGCTCTTGTTACCCAGGCTGGAGTGCAATGGCGTGATCTTGGCTCACCGCAATCTCCGCCTCCTGGGTTCAGGCAATTCTCCTGCCTCAGCCTTCTGAGTAGCTGGGATTACAGGCACGCACCACCATGACCAGCTAATTTTTGGTATTTTTAGTAGAGACGGGGTTTCACCATGTTGACCAGGATGGTCTTGATCTCTTGACCTCGTGATCCACCTGCCTCGGCCTCCCAACTAATTTTTAACAAGGGTTTCCAGAGTGATTTTATACAGAAAATGAAATCTCTAAACAAATGATGCTGAAACAATGATAGCTATTCAAAATACAAAACAAAGAAAGCTTTAACTTTTTTCTTAAACCATATGCAAAAATTAACTTGACATCTATATAGACACAAATGTAAACCCTATAAACTTCCAGAAGAAAACTGAAGAATATCTTGGTGACCTCTGGTTTGACAATTTTTTTTTGAGACAGGGTCTCACTCTCTCACCCTGACTAGAGTGCAGTCGCCTGATCTCAGCTCACCATAGACTTCACCTCCCAGGCTCAAGGGATTCAGCTTCCCAGGTGGCTGGGATTACAGGTGCACACCCCTACCGCGTGGCTGATTTTTGTATTTTTCTTAAGAGACAGTGTTTCACCATGTTGGCCAGGCTGCTCTTGAATTCCTGACCTCAAATAATTCACCCGCCTCAGCCTCTCAAAGTGCTAGGATTACAGGCATGAGCCACCGTGCCTGGCTGACAATTTTTTAAAAAGAGACAAACAACAAGAAATAGAAAATAATCAATAAACTGGACTTTACCAAAATTTTAAATATTCACTCTTCAAAAAACACTGTTAAGACTATAAAAAGGCAAGCACACACTGAGATAAAACATTTGCAATCTATATAACCAGTAATTTATATTTATAATATATGAAAGTACTCTTATAACTCAAGAATAAGTACACAAACCAGACTTCATACTATACTACAATGCTACAGTAACCAAAACAGCATAGTACTAGTACAAAACAGAGACATAGACCAATGGAACAGAATCGAGAACTCAGAAATAAGTTCACACATCCACAACCATCTGATCTTTAGAAAATCTGATAAAAATAAGCAATGGCAAAAGGATTCATTATTTAAAAAATGGTGCTGGAATAACTGGATAGCCATATGCAGAAAATTGAAGCTGGACCCCTTCCTTACACCTTATACAAAATTTAACTAAAGGTGGGTTAATGACTTAAATGTAAAAACCAAAACTATAAAAACCCTAGAATAAAATCTAGGCAATACCATTTAGGACATAGGCACTGGCAAAGATTTCATGACAAAATCTCCAAAATCAATCACAACAAAAAAATTATTGACAGATGGGGTTTTATTAAACTAAAGAGCTTCTGCTTAGCAAAAGAAACTATCAACAGAGCTGACAGTCAACCTATAGAGTGGGAGAAAAATTTGCAATCTGTCTGTCTGACAAAGGTCTAATACCCAGCATCTACCAGGAACTTAAACAAATTTACAAGAAAAAGACAATCCCATCAAAAAGTGGGCAAAGGATATAAACAGACACTTCTCAAAATAAAGCATTCATGCAACCAACAAACATATGAAAAAAAGGTCAACATCACTGATTATTAGAGCAATGCAAATCAAAACCACTATGAGATACCATCTCACAACAGTTAGAATGATGATTATTAAAAAAGTCAAGAAACAGCAGATACTGGAGAGGTTGTGGAGAAATAGGAACACTTTTACTCCATTGGTGGGATGTAAAATAGTTCAACCATTGTGGAAGATGGTGTGATGACTCCTCAAAGATCTAAAACCAGAAATTCCATTTGACCCAGCAATCCCCTTATTGGGTATATATCCAAATGAATATAAATCATTCTGTTACAAAGGTACAGGCATGCATATGTTTGCTGCAGCACCAGTCACAATAGCAAAAGCATGGAATCAACACAAATACCCATCAGTAATAGACTGGATAAATGAAATGTGGTACATATACACTATAGAATACTATGCAGCCATGAAAAGGAATGAGATCATACCCTTTGCAGGGACATGGATGAAGCTGGAAGCCATTATCCTCAGCAAACTAAAACGGAACAGAAAACCAAACACAATGTGTTCCCACTTATAAGTGGAAACCTGAACAATGAGAACACTTGGGCACAGGGAGGCGAACAACGCACATTGAGACCTGTTGGAGTGCTGGGCAAGGAGAAGGAGAGCATTAGGAAAAATAGCTACTGGATGCTGGGCTTAACACCTAGGTCATGGATTGATAGGTGCAGCAAATCACCATAGCACATGTTTACCTATGTAACCTACACATCGGCACCTGTACCCCAGAACTTAAAAGTTAGAAAAGAGTCAGACATTTAACCAAAAAGACATGTGGAAAGATGCTCAGAATCATTAATCTTTAAAGAAATACAAGTTAAAGTTATTATTTGGTGTAACTTCATACCCATTAGCATGGTTAAATTCAAAAAGCATTATCAAAGCAAGTGTTGGTTAGGATGAGATGCTACTGGAACTATTATGTATTGGTGATGGGATTGTGAAATTATATAATCATTTTGAAAAATTTGCATCCTCTTAAAATGTTATACGTATTCTTACTATATGGTTTACAAAAACAATTCTAGACGTTTACCTTGGAGATAGAAAGTATATGTCTGCATTAAAGACCGGCACCCAGAGGTGTACAGTAGCTTTATTTGTAATAGCCTAAAACCTGAAATCAAAAAAGTGTGTTCACCAAGAAGTAAGAGATGAACAATTTGTGGTTAAATACATAAAACAGACAACTTTGCAATTATAAAAAATAATCAATTAACACATGCAAAACGTGGATGGATCCTGAGATAATTGTGAGTGAAAGCAGCCAGAAAAAGAGTTTGATTGGAAGAATACTGTATAAACACTTATAAAATGGTAAAATTCGTATAAAATTATAAAAATACTGATTGATAGTGTCAAAAGTAGATCAGTCTTTGGAGGGAGTAGGATTGAAGAGATATGGATTAGGAAGGGACATAAGAAAACTTTTGGGTGTGATGGAAATGTTTGTCTTCAATATTGTGGTGGTAGTGTCATGTGTATATGTATTTGTCAGTATCAAGTTGGATATTTTAAATCTATGCAGTGATTACATGTAAATTATATCTTACTAAAGCTGTTAAATTGATGTTAGCATCTTGTTTGGAGCACAGTATTTATTGGTCAATGTGCAAGAACTGATATCTTTATCCTATTCATCTTTCTTCTTCTTCTTCTTCTTTTTTTTTTTTTGAGACGGAGTTTCACTCTTGTTACCCAGGCTGGAGTGCAATGGCGCAATCTTGGCTCACCACAATCTCCACCTCCTGGGTTCAGGCAATTCTCCTGCCTCAGCCTCCCGAGTAGCTGGGATTACAGGCGTGTGCCACCATGCCCAGCTAATTTTTTGTATTTTTAGTAGAGACGAGGTTTCAGCATGTTGACCAGGATGGTCTCGATCTCTTGACCTCATGATCCACCCGCCCTGGCCTCCCAAAGTGCTGGGATTACAGGCGTGAGTCACCGTGCCCGGCCTCATCTTTCTTCTTATAAACAAGAGATAATCTCTTGATTTATTTAGGTTTCCTTAATAACTTCCAGTAACTATATGTATATAGTTATATATATATATATATGTATGTATGTGTGTGTGTGTGTGTGTGTGTGTGTGTGTGTGTGTGTGTGTGTGTGTGTATTTTCATATGGGACCTGAAACTGATAGATTTATTTTAGATATTATTATTTATAGTAAACATTAAGCTGTTATACCAAAAAGTTAAACTCTACAATGAATGACATAAAGTACAATTACATTTATTTTTCTTATAGTATATATTTGAATTATTCATGAAGGAAAGATACTGAAAAACAGGTCCTCCATGGGGACTAGTTTAGTGATCAGAAAATTGTAGGATTTTAGCAAACAAGCTTGTGTTTGATTAATTAGTTGATTAATTAGTTAAAGCAATTCCCCCAAATACTTAATAGTCTTCCGGGCTACAAGTATTTTTGTAGGTCATTAGCGTGCTTTGTTTATGGCTTTTGAGCTTGCCCCATCCAAGTTGGCCTTACTTTACTGTTGACTACTGTGCTTGAAAGTGTTAACTCAGCAGGCTGGGTGGTGCAAACTCTGTACCTTCCCAAGAAAGGCTTTGTAAGGATTGTCCAGCTCTTAGGAAATGAGCTCTGTGTCTTTGGAACGTTATGCCTGATAAGAGTATTTTTATATGTCTGAAATTTGAGGCTACACTGTTCCAATTTTATCAGATCATTTATGCTAATACTGTTATTTATAATGAACACCTGCATTTTGTATGCCTGTGGCCTTGGGCCATATGGTGCCAGTTTGATCAGATAGTTTACATCTACGATGTAATATATAATGAGCTTCTGTTTTTGCTCTGAATAAATCAAGTCAGTCACAAGTGCTGCAATGACTATGTGACCCCCAGTAAAAAGAGGCTCAAATAATCTACCCCAGTTGACAACACTTTGCTTTTATTGCCACTTATTACTGAGAAAATTAAGTTTATTTATGCAACTCTACTGGGAGAGGATACTTGAAAGCTTGATCTGGTTTCCCCTGGATTTTCCTCTGCAGTTTTTCCCTTTGCTGACTTTAATCTGTATCATTTTGCTATGATAAAATGTAACCCTGAGTATAACAGCTTTTGTGAGTCATATTAGTTCTTCTAGCCAATCATTGAGGCTGGGAGTGGTCTTGGGGAACCCCTGACACAGCTACCTTGAAGCTATTTCTAATGATAGGCATATTGGGAGGATGAGGTCTTAGCTGCAAACCTTTCATTATTGACTCTGAAGCCTTAATTGGCTTTGAGAAAGAATTTGAGCAACAATCATACTCACTGCTCCTTGATTTTTGCAGCTCACAAGGCACTTTAAACATTGCTTTTGTTAATGCCTCCAGTCACTGGCTCTCTGTATTCCTACTGCCTTTTAATTTTTCAATATTCTCTCCTTTGACTGTAGTCCTGTTTATATGTCCTGCTTTGGCTAGTGAGAAGTTAGTAAACATGGTACAAAGAAAGACTTATTAAAAAGTTACTTTACCTTTTTGGGTTCTCTCTTGGAACTCAGAGGGAGAGAACATGTAGAGCCAAGCTGAGTTGCCCAGTAGAGATCACTTCAGCCTAGGAAGACTCCTCCTGACACACTAGCTGACTATGAGTATTGAGACTCCCTACCTGCCCACTAGTTGACTTACAGATGTTTGATTAATAAATATTTATTGAGGGTTTTGGGATGTGTTGTTAGGCAGCAGTGTTATTGTAATATAGTTAACAGTTATAGGCCCTAAAAATGAATGTTTGCTATTTCCATTTTTGTCAACCCACACTAATAATCTGACCTTTTTTACCCTCTTCCCTCAGAACTATACACTCTCGAAGCACATGTTCTGACTTCCAACTGATCATAGTGTAAGCAGACCAGGAGAGTCTTTAATTATAGGAATTAAATTAACTTTAGCAATCAGCCTGTTTCACAGCCTCCTGTCCTGCAGCCTGTTTTTCCTCAAACTCTATGTGAAATGCGGTTACCTAGTTCATTGGAACCAGCTTCTGACAGATCTCAACAAAACAGATTGACCCCAGTGGACTTTCCTTCTAAGCATGCTAAGGTCTTACTCTCCCATGAGAGTTAGGACTTCATTACCATTACATGCAACTTGTGTGCTGTCATAATGACTCACTGAGTCTGCACCCCTAGGACTCCTCCCCTGAATGCAATGATGCACCCTCTCCCCTCTCCATTGCCCATAAAACCCTCCTGTCCCTTGTCCTCCAGGACATATCACTTTAGAGGATACTCCCAGTGTCCTCCTTACCTGTGCCTGTTAAGCAAGACCTGCATTCTCATGGAGAGTTGTTTATTACTCACAAGAAGAATTAACCATGTTTTTTTGGGGGGGGCTGGGTAATAAAATGCTACAGTTTTAGCAAATATTTTTCCATGACATATCCTAGCCTTAAACCTACTTTAAAGCCAATCGTGTCTCAACAACTCTTCTGCTTGTATCCTGCTCTGCATTACTATCAGTTCTCAATTCAATAATTTATCATAATTCTATATTTCTTTTTGATTTTTTCCTCATCTTCATAAAATTATTTTTACCACATAATTTCAGGGTGATTTCTTTAAAAAAAAACATGCTCCTTTGACCACTACCTTCAGAAAAAAATCCAAAACTCTCACATGCTTGGTCTATTAGTCCTGTATGATCTGGCCCCCAGCTATCTCTGTGACCTTCTCATCTTTTGCTATTATCCCTTTCCCCTTTCCACTCACGTTCCACTAAGTTTGTGTTCTTGCTGGTCTTCATGCTTATTAAGCCAGGAACATTCCCAAGGTCTATGCATTTACTGTTTCTTATGCCTGTCTGACTCATGCCCCCAACATCTACAGCAATCACTATCAGATTTGTTAAGTTATTCTTACATGGGGCTGAAATTCAGTAAAGCCTGTTAGCAGAAGTCTTTATGATTAATCAGGCACCTATATAGTGAATTGAATATGCCTCAGAAGTTGTTAAATATTTTGATATTGTTGGTGTTAACTTGTCACCTTATCTGGGAGATTTTCTCTGTCCATCCTATTAAAAATAGCATCTGCTCTCTGAAAATATTATTCTTTATATCCCTTTTGACTGTCTTTGTTCTTCACAGCATGACAACAGCTGTATCTCTGAGTAGAGTGTAACTGTATGAGAGCAGTGATCTTCATCTATATTTTAGTTTTGCTCTGAACATGATAGGTCCCCAGTAAATACTTGTTGATCAAATAAATATCTACTCCCACCCTAAGCAAATTGTCTTCAAAACGAGTTACTTCAGAATAATAAACTCACACAATAGGTTGTTCTATGGTGTTCTTTGTCAGTCCAAGTCCAATGGAGCAACCAGTGGTGGGCATGAACCCTACTAGTCTCATTCATTTTTCAACATTTTCCCACCTCTGTGAGTAGCACACATTCCTCTGTATTTTTCCCAGGATCCAGCATGTGACTGTTCTATTACTGTTATATGTGTGCCTACTACACACACAAACATACATTCTTACCTTCCAAAGCAATAATTCTCAGCAATAGCACATTATAAACCCATAAGGAGAAAGAAAAGTATGGTATTAACTGCTTCTAATTGTGTAACTATTTTCTCACAATAAAATTTGAACTTTATTTCCATATGTGGAGGAGTTTTAGTTTCCCTTTCCCACCCTTAAGTGATTATTAAGGAGATTTTCTTTAGTTCTTTTGCTATACCTCCCATATCCTTTTGCTACTAGATTCACTCTGCCTTCACCCAGGGATCCCTTGACCCCAATCTTTTAAAGACAGTGCAATTTCAGCTGCTTTCCTTGGTGTCTCTGTACCCACAGGATACACTTCTTTGACTAAGTCACTGGAGTGGGGGCTGCCCCCAACCTAGGCATCTCCCTGGGTTTTGCCAATCCTGTCAGCCCTGTATTTTTATATGCTTTTCAGGAAAATGTTGGGCTTTAGATCTTGTGTCCCTCAAATTCCAGGTGGCCCATATCAAGGGATTCTCTACTTCCCTTGCTTTCCTTCTCTGGGGATCACAAATCTCAGGCCACCTATTTATCATTTAGGCCTAATGTGGGAATAATATTTAACTATTGTTCTAAGTTCACTACCTGATAGGACAGGAAACTTATAATTTTATGTCTCATTAAAATGAAAACAAAGAGCATTTTTAATTTGTAAACCCCTGAGTAATGACTTAGAAACAAATTGTCATTTCATTATAACATAGACCTTTAGACTGATTACAACATGCTGAAACACAGTAATTGAATGAGCACAAGTTTGTGAAAGATTAATTTCTTTGCATTAGTCTTTTCTACACATTGTCAATGTTTTTAGATTTTTCTCTCTTCCATTTTTTTTACTAAAGATTATTATACTTTGTTGATGAATATAATTACAATATTTTGAAAAGATGAGAATTTCTATGTTTTAGGGAACATTATAGGCTTGCATAAATATCCCTTCCAGAGGTAGGTTAGTTTATGGGAATTTATCAAATTGACAGGTATTAATTAAAAAATCTATCTTTCAGCAGTCTTAATTATTATGCACACTGCTGATAAAACATATATTATGAATGTTTGATGCATTAAAGATATTATATTCTTAAATGTAGATAGTAGAAAATCAAAGGCATAGTTTAGATAAATCACAAGTGAAAGCAATCTTATAGAAGAATATACAAATAAGAATGTAAGATCATAACAAAAACAAAGAATTTTTGTTTTAGTGGGAGAGTTAAAAGCAAGTGATTTTATTCAGAAAACTCCCATCCTATAAATATGAGAAAAGAGAAAAAAAAAGCAAAAAAAAATGTCTATATAATAAAAGAGAAAAAAAAGCCAAAAATATTCTTTACAATTTTCTCTATAAGGAAGAGAAAACAACTTTGAATTAACAATGTGGGAGAATGAAAAGTTATGGAGGAGGGGACTCAAGATGGCACTGTGAGAACAACCCAGGATTGGAGCCCGCGTTGAATTCGCAAACGGTGAGTCAGTGCTGCATTTCCAGACTGATCTTTGTTGCCCACAGAACGGGGAAACTCCCAAGTATAAAAAGACACGGGACGCCAGGCAGTAGGTCTGCCTGGCGAAGCCGGCAGCCGGGGCGGCGGCGGCCGGCCTTACCCAGCAATCCCCACAGGGCACGCTTGTCCGGGTGCCTTGTTGAACCGGCAGCCTGAGACTTGAGAGGGCTGGACTTGAGACTGAACGAGACTTGCACAGTAGCCCAGCCCAGGGGATTGCAGGGACAGATCGTTTGGGATACCCAGTGGGACAAACAAAACCGCGATTTCAAACTATCCCGGGCAGACGGTCCGAGATGCTCTGTGGGGGAGGGGCGTCCACCACTACGGAGGCAACCTGCCCCAACTGATATACACGCCCACTGCTGAGGCAGCCAGCCGTTGCCGAGGCAACCCGTCCCTAATGAGATACACGCCCACTGCTGACGCAGCCTGCCGTTGCTGAGGCAACACGCTACAACGAAGAGACTCCGCCGCAGGGCATGGCGGAGACCACAGCAGAGCCGGCAGGAACAGCGCGAATCACACAACAGCAGGGTGGAGCCTTGGCAGCCAAACAGTGGCTAGTCTGCCTTCGAGCTGGGCAGGACACCTGATCGGACATCCAAAAATAAAGCCCAAACCCCTCAACACGGAGCATTTGAGAAAAAAAAAAGGGTTGTTTAATGAGCTGTGTTGCAGCAGAATCAAACATAGCAGCCTAACAGACCTGAATGAACAACAGAGTGCACAGCTCAGCAATTAAACCCCTATAAAGTACAAACTGTCTCCTCAAGCAGCTCCCTGACCCCTCTATATCCAAAAGACTGTCATTAGGCAGGCATCATCCTGGGACAAAGAGAGCAGAAAAAGACACTGGTAGCATCCCTCGCTGTGCCACGGCCACTAGAGGTGCACCCCAGACAAGCAGGGTCTGGAGCGGACCTCAACAGTCGTACAGCGAAGGGGCTAGACTGGTAGAAGGAAAACCAAGCAACAGAAATACTTCATCATCAACATTCTGGGTGTCCACTCAGAGACCCAAACGAAAAGTCAGCAACTACGCAGACGACCAGCGGACAAATCCACAAAGATGGGAAGAAACCAGCGCAAAAAGGAGGAAAACACACGAAACCAGAACACATCGCCTCCTAGAAAGGACCAAAACTCCTCACCAGCAAGGGAACAAAGCTGGACGGAGAATGACTGTGACGAAATGACGGAATTAGACTTCAGAAGATGGATAATGAGAAACTTTTGTGAGCTAAAAGATCATGTATTAAATCAATGCAAAGAAACTAAGAACCTTGAAAAAAGATTTGAAAAAAGATTCGAGGAAATGATAACAAGAATGGATACCTTAGAGAGGAATATGAATGAATTAAAGGAGCTGAAAAACACAATACGAGAACTTCGCGAAGCAAACGCAAGTTTCAATAGCCGAATTGACCAAGCAGAAGAAAGAATATCTGAAGTCGAAGACCAACTCAATGAAATAAAACGAGAAACCAAGATCAGAGAAAAAAGCGCAAAAAGGAATGAACAAAGTCTCCAAGAAATGTGGGACTATGTGAAAAGACCTAACCTACGTTTGATAGGTGTACCAGAAGGGGACGAAGAGAATGAATCCCAGCTGGAAAATACTCTTCAGGACATCATCCAGGAAAATTTCCCCCACCTAGCAAGACAAGCCAACACTCAATTGCAGGAAATACAGAGAACACCACAAAGATATTCCGCAAGAAGAGCAACCCCAAGGCACATAATCGTCAGATTCAACAGGGTTGAAATAAAGGAGAGAATACTAAGGGCAGCCAGAGAGAAAGGTCGGGTCACCCACAAAGGGAAGCCCATCAGACTCACAGCAGATCTCTCGGCAGAAACACTACAAGCCAGAAGAGAGTGGGGGCCAATATTCAACATTCTTAAAGAAAAGAACTTTCAACCCAGAATTTCATATCCAGCCAAACTGAGCTTCAGAAGTGAAGGAAGAATAAAATCCTTTGCGAACAAGCAAGTACTCAGAGATTTTGTCACCACCAGGCCTGCTTTACAAGAGCTCCTAAAAGAGGCACTACACATAGAAAGGATCAATCAGTACCAGCCATTCCAAAATCGCACTGAATGCTAAAGAGCTTCAACATAATGAAGAATCTACAACAACTAACAGGCAAAACAGCCACTTAGCATCAAAATGGCAGTATCAAATTCACACATAACAATATTAACCCTAAATGTAAATGGACTAAATGCACCAATCAAAAGACACAGACTGGCAAATTGGATAAAAATCCAAAACCCATCAGTGTGCTGTATCCAGGAAACCCATCTCACATGCAAGGATACACAAAGGCTCAAAATAAAGGGATGGAGGAAGATTTACCAAGCTAATGGAAAGCAAAAAAAAGCAGGAGTTGCAATTCTCATCTCTGATAAAATAGACTTTAAAGCAACAAAGATCAAAAGAGACAAAGAAGGCCATTACATAATGGTAAAAGGATCGGTAAAACAAGAAGAGCTAACGATCCTAAACATATATGGACCCAACACAGGAGCACCCAGATACATAAGGCAAGTTCTTAATGACTTACAGAAGGACTTAGACTCCCACACAATAATAGTGGGAGACTTTAACACTCCACTGTCAATACTAGACAGATCAACCAGACAGAAAATCAACAAGTAAACCCAGGGCTTGAACTCAGACCTGGAGCAAGCAAACCTGGTGGACATTTACAGAACTCTCCACCCCAAATCCACAGAATACACATTCTTCTCAGCACCACATCACACCTACTCTAAAATTGACCACAAAATTGGAAGTAAAGCACTGCTCAACAAATGCAAAACAACTGAAATCATAACAAACAGCCTCTCAGACCATAGTGCAATCAAGTTAGAACTCAGAATTCAGAAACCGACCCAGAACCGCACAGCTTCATGGAAACTGAACAACTGGCTCTTGGATGTTGACTGGGTAAACAATGAAATGAAGGCAGAAATAAAGAAGTTCTTCGAAACCAATGAGAACGAAGACACAACGTGCCAGAACCTCTGGGACACATTTAAAGCAGTCTCTAGAGGAAAGTATATAGCAATAAGTGCCCATATGAGGAGAATGGAGAGATCCAAAATTGACACCCTATCGTCAAAATTGAAAGAGCTAGAGGAGCAAGATCAAAAAAACTCAAAACCCAGCAGAAGACAAGAAATTACTAAGATCAGAGCTGAGCTGAAGGAGATTGAGACACGAAAAACCCTTCAAAAAACCAATAAATCCAAGAGCTGGTTTTTTGAAAAGATCAACAAAATAGACAGACCACTAGCCAGATTGACTAAAAATAAAAGAGAGAACAACCAAATAGATGCAATAAAAAATGATAAAGGGGAAATCACCACAGATTCCACAGAAATTCAAACCATCATAAGAGAATATTACAAACAACTCTATGCACATAAACTAGTAAACCTGGAAGAAATGGATAAATTCCTGGACTCCTGTGTCCTCCCAAGCCTAAACCAGGAGGAAGCTGAAACTATGAATAGACCAATAACAAGGTCTGAAGTTGAGGCAGCAATTAAGAGCCTACCTCACAAACAAAGCCCAGGTCCAGATGGGTTCACAGCCGAATTCTACCAGACACACAAGGAGGAGCTGGTACCATTCCTTCTAAAACTATTTCAAACAATCCAAAAAGAGGGAATCCTTCCCAAATCATTTTATGAGACCAACATCATCCTGATACCAAAACCCGGCAGAGACCCAAAGAGAAAAGAAAACTTCAGGCCAATATCCATGATGAACATAGATGCAAAAATCTTCAATAAAATATTGGCAAGCCGATTGCAACAGCAAATCAAAAAACTTATTCATCATGATCAAGTAGGATTCATCCCAGGGATGCAAGGCTGGTACAACATACGTAAGTCTATCAATGTAATTCACCACATAAACAGAACCAAAAACAAAAACCACATGATTATCTCAATTGACGCAGAGAAGGCATTTGACAAAATTCAACAGCCCTTTATGCTAAAAACCCTCAATAAACTCGGTATCGATGGAACGTATCTCAAAGTAATAAAAGCTATTTATGACAAACCAACAGCCAATATCATACTGAATGGGCAAAAACTGGAAGCATTCCCTTTGAAATCAGGTACTAGACAAGGATGCCCTCTCTCACCACTCCTATTCAATATAGTACTGGAAGTTCTAGCCAGAGCAATCAGGCAAAAAAAAGAAATAAAGGGGATTCAAATAGGAAAGGTGGAAGCCAAATTGTCTCTATTTGCAGACGACATGATAGTATACCTAGAAGACCCCATCGCCTCAGCCCAAAAACTCCTGAAACTGATAAACAACTTCAGCAAAGTCTCAGGATATAAAATCAATGTGCAAAAATCACAAGCATTCCTCTACACCAATAACAGACTTAAAGAAAGCCAAATCAAGAGCGAACTGCCATTCGCAATTGCTACAAAAAGAATAAAATAGCTTGAAATACAACTCACAAGGAACGTAAGGGACCTCTTCAAGGAGAACTACAAACCACTGCTCAACGAAATCAGAGAGGACACAAACAGATGGAGAAACATTCCATGTTCATGGTTAGGAAGAATTAATATCGTGAAAATGGCTATACTGCCCAAAGTAATTTACAGAATCAACGCTATCCCCATCAAGCTACCATTGACTTCCTTTAAAGAACTGGAAAAAACCACCATGAACTTCATATGGAACCAAAAGAGAGCCCGCATAGCCAGTCAATTCTAAGCAAAAAGAACACAGCAGGGGGCATCACACTACCGGATTTCAAACTATACTACAAGGCTATAGCAATCAACACAGCATGGTACTGGTACCAAAACAGAGATATAGACCAATGGAACAAAACAGAGGCACCGGAGGCAACACAACATACATACAACTATACAATCTTTGATAAACCTGACAAAAACAAGCAATGGGGCAAGGATTTCATGTTTAACAAATGGTGTTGGGAAAACTGGCTAGCCATGTGCAGAAAGCAGAAACTGGACCCCCCCCTGACACCTTACAATAAAATTAACTCCAGATGGATTAAAGACTTAAACATAAGACCTGGCACCATTAAAACCCTAGAAGGAAATCTAGGCAAAACTATCCAGGACATAGGAGTAGGCAAGGACTTCATGAACAAAACACCAAGAGCATTGGCAACAAAAGCCAAAATAGACAAATGGGACCTAATGAAACTCCACAGCTTCTGCACGGCAAAAGAAACAGTCACTAGAGTGGATCGGCAACCAACAGAATGGGAAAAAATTTTCGCAGTCTACCCATCTGACAAAGGGCTGATATCCAGAATTTACAAACAACTCAAGCAGATTTACAGGAAAAAAACAAACAAGCCCATTCAAAAGTGGGCAAAGGATATGAACAGATACTTTACGAAAGAAGACATATATGAGGCCAACAAACATATGAAAAAATGCTCATCGTCACTGGTCATCAGAGAGATGCAAATCAAAACCACATTGAGATACCATCTCACGCCAGTTAGAATGGCGATCATTAAAAAATCTGGAGACAACAGATGCTGGAGAGGATGTGGAGAAAAAGGAACACTTTTACACTGTTGGTGGGAGTGTAAATTAGTTCAACCATTGTGGAAGACAGTGTGGCGATTCCTCAAGGCCTTAGAAATAGAAATTCCATTTGACCCAGCAATCCCATTACTGGGTATATATCCAAAAGACTATAAATTGTTCTACTATAAGGACACATGTACACGAATGTTCATTGCAGCACTGTTTACAATAGCAAAGACCTGGAATCAACCCAAATGCCCATTGATAATAGACTGGATTGGAAAAATTTGGCACATATACACCATGGAATATTATGCAGCAATCAGAAATGATGAGTTCGTGTCGTTTGTAGGGACATGGATGAATCTGGAAAACATCATCCTCAGCAAACTGACACAAGAACAGAAAATGAAACACCGCATAGTCTCACTCATAGGCGGGTGATGAAAAATGAGAACACATGGACACAGAAAGGGGAGTACTAAACACTGGGGTCTATTGGGGGGAAAAGGGGAGGGCCAGTGGGAGGGGGAGGTGGGGAGGGATAGCCTGGGGAGAAATGCCAAATGTGGGTGAATGGGAGAAGAAAAGCAAAGCACACTGCCATGTGTGTACCTACGCAACTCTCTCGCATGCTCTGCTCATGTACCCCAAAACCTATAATCCAATAAAAAATTAAAAAAAAAAAAAAAAGAAAAGTTATGTGGATTTCTGAGTTATTTTTCAAAAGATCTTATTTTTACAAAGTTTTTCTGAATTAAATTTTAAGATTCTCTTCTCTGATTAAGGATTTAAAGATCAAATTTTGTTTCTTAAAAAAAAAACACAGACATATGCCTGTCTTGTTTCCTCAGCTATAGAAGTAATCACACCAACAGTGATACTGTATATAATAATATAGTATCTTCTACTGCTTAATTGTATGAGAAGGACATAGTGTCTAAGAGGAAATCATTATGTTACTGTTTATGTTATTTTCTAAATAATTAGAAAATTTACAGATAATTTTGCAACTACTTTCCATAGTTTAATTCCAATTTAAGTCACATCACTTCTTGTATTTAATATGTTGTTTAATTTAATAAATTGTTGGAAAGTATTTTCAAACACTGTAAACTTAGAATACTTATTGATTCCATAGCTCAGAGAAATTTTTAATATTTTCCATGCATTAACTTTTGTGATTAATAAGTACAGTTGCCTATCATAACTGAACTATTTGAATATTTTTCCTGATGCTTTATTTAGTTGGGATACTAATCCTTGATTTATGATAAAATGTTGCCGTTTTTAACTAAGGGAGAGCAATTTCTTTAACTTTAGGATATTTATGTATTGCCATGATGTACAGTAGGATATTATGTGAACTAGCCAGATCTTAATTGTGGTTTTCATTTCATTGCTTTAAAACATAAAGTGGCTTAAACCCAAGCATAGTTTTATAAAAATTAACAGATATATTTTAAATCCTGACTAATTTTGAATGTATACAGTTGCTACATGTTGATAAATTCATTGTACATTTGAAAAATTGAAAGCTGAACCCATCGTTTAAGTCAAGTATCATCTGAAGTCCCATTAGAATCCAACCAGATAAGTGCTTTAGTAGAAATTAATAACTTATTCTATGCCACCAAAAACAAAATTGCATAATAGCAAGCATAAAATAATAAATATAAAATTTCTTATTTTGTTTAGACTTACATAGACCAGGTAATAAATCTGTAATTTAATTTCAAGAAATTTTATTGACTCTGTTTGCTAAATGCTATTGTTGTCACTGACATGCTCCTGTTATTTGAGTCCCCTTAGCAGGAGAAGCCAGGCAAAAAAATTGTGCAGGTGATATTCTGGGGAAAATATATGTAAGGATAAATGAGAGAAATTAGAGGAGGGGAAGCATAAGACTGCAACTTAGGACTGACTCCTGTGGAGGAGATGGGTTAGAAATGAGGATTGAGGAGGAGGAATCTTGGATTGCAGTACGATTTTAAGAGAAGTCTTGCCAAGTTGGTTGAATAACACTCAGGCCAAAGTTGCTCATAGGAATTGTCCTGCTTTAATATACCTGCTAAACTTAGTTATTGACTGGCAGCAACCTATGGAAGTGTGGCTTTGGCAAAGAGGTAGGGTAGATGCAGTGGAGAGCAGTCAGTTATGCTCCCTGAAATAACAAATCTGAACAGCACATTTTCGTGGCCAGCATATGCCATTTTTAGTTTGTTAGAGGATTGAAGAGGGTATTCTTAATCTTCTGGGATATCTCTATAATTTCTCTAGAATCTGTCTGTCTTTATGTTCCTATGGAATAGAATCCAAGATGTGGTGGAGCTTTCTGCCTCTCGGGACATAACTAGGAAGGGAGAGTATGATAACTCACTATTTAAATTGTATTTACTGGAGAAAATAGCCAATTTCATAGGTGATAATTTAGTCTGACATGATATTTAAAGGGTATAAAATTACCTATAGGGTGGTAAACTTCACAGTTTATGTTAGCAGGTCGAAGAGTCAGATGGATCATAGGAATGAGAAATTCAAGAGTCAGAAGTAGATAGGAGTTTAAGGGAAATATCAAGTAGCAAAACCTCTGCCATTGGACTGGTATTCAAGGACAGGTTCCAGTCCTTGGGAAGTTAACAAGTTGGGTAAGGATAGGGAAATACCCCAATCCTAGAGTCTGAGAATTAAGCCATTTTCAATATAGAGACTGAAGGTTTCGGTAACAGTCAACAAAATATGAGTTCAATTTTAAAAATTGGGATACAGGATAAACAAAATCTAGAGCAAATCAGAAGCTCAGTCAATTAATAGCTAAACAGTCCTGTGAGAAAGAATAGAAGCAACAGTAAGTTAATAATGTGTTCCATGATGTTGGACTCTAATTTCTTAAATTTTTCCTGCTTTATTGGTAACTTTAGAGAATTGTCCAGAAATGTGCCACGTTGGATTTAAAATTGCTTTAGTCGCTGTAGAGGCTAAAGCTTAGGAATGAGGTAGGACCAGATGCCTGCTTCTTCTAATCCAGGCAAATGCAACCTTATTGTTGTTTCCCTTGCTTCTGTCAGCCTCTGCCACAACAGTGAGAAGAAATTTAGATGGACTTAAGATAAAGATACATTTGCTCCTAGGTTGCATATGACCTCACTGAATTTTCTAGATTGTTTCCAGTAACATTAATATTCTAGCATCACTGACTTGCATGCAACGTTATTGCTGTGGTAGCTGGTTTGTTCTGCAGAATGCTGCAAAGGGCTATTTAAATTTTATATTTCAGCAGTATTTCATAGGAGCCTTGTCTGAACTAATCTTGGAAATCTTCTATCAGGATAGTCTCAGCTTTTCTTCATTAGTTACTAGTATCTGGAACTGTAAGTTCAATGACTGTTCTATATTAATATAGGGCTTGGTAGAAGTATTTAGTTTATTATAATTGTAAACTATTCTTTTAAAAATTATTTTTGTTTATGGGAGTTTGTTCGAAGCAATTCAGCAACTATAACAATAGAAAGTTATCACTATAAGAACTTCTGGTTAGTGTATGCAATTTCTTATATTGTCCCATTACTTCCATTCGTAACAAAAAATGGTAATTTTTTATTATACTAAGAAATACTCCTAAGAATCACCAGCTAATTTGTTGCTTATGAATTTTAAAATTTCAAATAATGTTTATATTATTCATAACTGTGGTATTAGTTTAAATTCTCCTCAAAGAACTACATCAATCTGAAAAGTCACTTCTGAAATATTTAGTAATTTTTTATGTAAACATATTCAAAAATAATTTTATATTAATCCCCTTTTAGTGACTACAATAAAAGTAACATTTTTTCATTTTTATATTTAAAACATTGTGATTTCTGAATTAGCTAATAACTACCTATCTTTTAGACTAAAAAGTGGGTGTTCTCTCAAGTGAATAAAAGCTATTTGTTTTAATTTTTTTATTCTCCTCATTTTACAGTTGGCATAGTACATTTTATCTACAGAGTAGCTTTCTAAGTTTAAAAAATACCTCCCTTCTTACTGCATTTTTAGATTAGTAGAAAAGGATTTATGTTTTTTCATTTTTAACTTTACATAAAGCACAGAATTTCAATGAAAATGCATTATTCTGACAATCTTTCTCTACTGGAAAATTTCCAGAATATCTCTTCAAAAGAATAATGGACCCCAGTGCCATTATGATACAATCCATGTAAGTATTTGTTACATGAACAATATCCCATGGGGTGCAATTGATTATGGAGAATGTACTTTGATTGATTTCTGGGCTCTCAATATGGAAGCCTTGCTTTAAAGAGTATGGTGGATAGACTATGAGGAAGTAGAAAGACAATTTATTGAAGACAATTACTAGGGTTTAAAACTTTTTTGTAAGTGCATTTATTATCTTTTGCTAGCTCTCCAGGAAATAAGAAGTTCTGACAAGATCTTTTACTATAACATGTACTAACTTACTTAAGACCTGCAAGCAGAAAATGACACATTAAACAGCTTAGTTATGAATTATTTTCATTCACTGAGCATTAAACATTAATAGGATAATACTTCTATTTAGAACCAGGGCACGCTAATTAATATACTAACATATTTATTCATGTGATTCATATAAATATATTAATAAAATTTTTCTTGATCTCTAAAGAAAATGCTCCATTAGCCATTATTTTCTTTCGAAAATGAAACATTTTCATTTGCATAAGCCGGTAGTGTTTTCGTAGGAAATGCTTAGACATTTTTATATTGCCCAGTGAAGTCAAGAAGTCTATTCTGTTAAGGTCTTATTGCATCACCCCATGAAGGTGGTGAAAGGACAGGGAGAATCACCTGTAGGCATCGAGTGATTAGATTGCTGGGAACCAGCCAATTCTCAGGACACCAGCGTAGGGAGCTTATGCCTCTCTCTGGTCTTGGTTGACTCACAGGCATTAATCCCAAAAGTAACTATAGGATTTATTGTTCATGATGAATGATGAGTCTTAGTGGGAGAAGCAATTAGCAGTTGCAGATACTCTCTAGAGCAGTGCTTCTCAGACTATAATTGGCATACAAATCTTCCTGAGATCTTGTTAAATTGTGGATCTTGATTCAGGAGGCCAAGGTGGGGCCTGGAATTCTACAATTCTAGCAGTCTCCTGAGTAATGCTCATCATAGTGATGCAGGGTCATACAATTTGCACTGGGAGTAGACTGTTCTGGAGCACAGCTGGCTCAGTTACCTGTGCCAGAGGCATAATCACATCCCTAGCACATCTCCAAATCTTCCCACAAGATGGGCATACTCAGAGTCATTTGAAGTATGTTTTCTCATTTTAAATCTGTGCTTTACAGTAGCAGTATTTTTGCAAGGGCAAGATGGAGACATTTAACTATTTTCTCGGAGATCTATTTGTTACCTAGTCAACTACTACTGTTCTACAGTTTCTATACTGCTTTTCTTTCTCTGCCTCTTCCTTTCTGCCGAAAGTCTGGCCAAAGTGTACGACTCTAATGCCTTCTATTTCTACCTAGATAATTTGGATGACCTTTCCTTAAGCTATTCAATAGATTCTCCTGCAGGTCAATACTTCAAACTCAACTTAATCCATTAAAGATTATGAAAAAGGTTATGTCTGTTTTTAATGTAAACTCTACATATTTATCCGGACAGAATTTCTTAAAAACATGAGAGAAAAGAATAAAAATTCCCAAACATTTCTGAGAAAATATACAGTTACAAAATAAGCTTACATTGGATATAAACAATAAATCATTTTCTAGCCCTCTGTACTCCTTTAAAGGGATTTCAAGTTTGTTTTCCTATGCATACCTTAATAGATGCAGAGATGACAACTTAAATTTGTGAAATAATTTTTATATCACAAAGAACACAATAGATTGTTTTTATTTGAAGCAATTGATGAGAAAAGTGGGCTCTATCATTGCTCATGTGATACACTTTGAAGGATGTTGAAACTTATTTCTGCTTCTATACCATAATTCTTTCTATTAGACTTGCAGTAGTGCCTAAAATGCCACTTAGGTTATTTGTGTGGGTAAGACATACAAGTCTTAATAGTTATAATTAAAAGATTAGTGCAAACTAAAAGATATTATAAAAATTTATCAAGTTTGTTTTAGTTACATTCTCCAGCTAGTGTCTTTTGCATTCTTTACTTTACATTTATACATTTATCTCATATATTCTCTAAATGTTGCCAGTCTCCACGAATCTTTCTCTGATATTCTCTTTTTCTTGTGTTTTTCCAGCTACTGTTAAAATAGGCTCATTTTCTTTAGTCGGACTTTATTTTTTCTCGGGTATAAACAATAAACTAAAGACTCTGAATTCTTACTAAGGCTGACATAGTGTTCTTGAGCTCCAGAAATATATTTCTTCTACCTACTGTATATATACAAAAGCTAGATGAGAATTGGGATTTTAGAGTATTAAAATTATTAAAGGTTCTAATAGTATGTTAGTACAACATATTTAGGTTAATATGCTTTTCAGTGTATATCCTATGTTAGTTATAAGAACATATTTATTACTACCAACTCCTTTATCAAGTGCTCTGATAAACTTGTTTATTATTAATTTTCTCAGAATGTTCCTCTCACGAACACTGAAAAATACAACTATAAGGAATGGTCATAAGGTATATACACTTTCAAAAGGATAAATAAATATTTTTGAAATTTCTGAGTGTCTGAATTCATCCAATTTCTTATATATAAATTGAATTGTTATTTTATGGCAAATATATATTGCAGGATTTAAAATGTGGCACATATACACCATGGAATATTATGCAGCAATCAGAAATGATGAGTTTGTGTCGTTTGTAGGGACATGGATGAATCTGGAGAACATCATCCTCAGCAAACTGACACAAGAACAGAAAATGAAACACCGCATAGTCTCACTCATAGGCGGGTGATGAAAAATGAGAACACATGGACACAGAAAGGGGAGTGCTAAACACTGGGGTCTATTGGGGGGAAAAGGGGAGGGCCAGTGGGAGGGGGAGGAGGGGAGGAATAGCCTGGGGAGAAATGCCAAATGTTTGTGAAGGGGAGAAGCAAAGCAAAGCACACTGCCATGTGCGTACCTACGCAACTGTCTTGCATGCTCTGCTCATGTACCCCAAAACCTAAAATCCAATAAAAATTAAAAAAAAATAAATTCTGAAAGTTAATAAACGTTCATTTAATTGATAAAACTGTTGTTTGTATTAACTTATTGTGGCATAACCTGTTAGTAAATAGTAATGGCTGTTGCTGAACATAAAAAAATTGTTTCCTTGGTAGCTTTTGCTTGTTGTGCTAACTGGGAGCCTGAAGGCAGGCCCACCCTGCCCATTGCAGCTGGCATCTGTGTGTACCAATAGGCAGCCTGAGTACATCTCTACACTACCTGAAGTCATTATCTATGGCACCCTCTCAGGTTTTCAGGGGCCTGAGGCTTGATCCACTCTGCCTGCAACTGTTGACACATATGCATGCCATTCAGGAGTTGACAACAGACCTCCTCCACTCACCACTGATGTTGGTGCCCAAACATACTGTCTGGGTGTGGCCTGTGATTCAATCTTCCCTGCCCACTGCTACCAGCCCCTGATCCACTATCTGGAATGTGAGAGCAGGCCTGCCCTTTCTACCACCACTACTGCCAGTGTATGCATCATTTGGGGCCTGAGGATTGACATATCCCACCCAGCACCATTAGCAGCATGCCTCCTGGGGGCCTCAGGATAGGCTTGCCTATGTTCCACTGCCATTCACATGCAATGTCCAGAGGCATGGAGATACCCACCCCACCTGTTGCCATTGCCCACCCATCCCTCTCTGGGACCTGAGGACTAGTTTTCTCAGTCTCCAGCTACCACCACCACCACCACCATTATCCTCTTGCATGTATGACTGGGAACCTGGGGATTAGAGTGCCCAGCTTGCCATTGCAACCAGTGGTACGCCACACATGTTACTCAGGGGTCAGCGGGTTGACCTGCTCATGCTACTGCCACTGCCTCTGCTATGCATTCTTCCCAGGAGTTCAAGGTCCTTCCACATAGTCCATCGTTGTCACTATTGGCAGTTAAGCAAGCTGTCTGGAGGCCCAAGAATGGACCTGCCCAGGTTTTCCACCAACAGAGCGTGAGGACCAGTATGCCTGCCTGCCATAGTCACTGTTACTTTGTTAAATAAGTTTTCAATGACTTTTCCCATCTCTTCTTCTGAATCTCTCAAGATTCAAATCATTGGTCTATTTTAATTTGACTGTATGATGTGATATACGTCACATAGACTTCCCTTTTAATCTTTTTTTTTTGTTTCTTTGTTTTTTGTTCTGATTATTTCGAAAGACCTGTGTTTAAGTTAAGATATTCTATCTTCTACTTTCTCTAGCTCACCTAGAACCCCAAGCAAAGCCTCACCACAACCTCCATTAATAACTACAGACCATACTACTGGGAAACTCAGATACCATTAAACTGATTACAGCAAAACAAATCATACAAAGACTACTGTACTAAACCTACCTAAAACTAAAGCCAAAGCACCCTGTTCAACCAACAGAATAGATATATCTGTAGAAAAGTGTGTTTCCCAGGAAAGTCAATCCATAAAATTGGAATAAATGTTTGTTACACCAAATGTGCAGGTACCAATGTAAGAACACAAGAAAAGTAAGAAAGCAAAGAAACGTAATACAATAGGAGCACAACAACCTTTCAGTAACAGATTCAGTTAGAAAGGAAATCTATAAAATAACTGAAAGTTCCAGATAATGATATTAAAGAAACTCAATTAGATACAGGCTAACACAGATGAATATTACAAAAAAAATAGGAAAACAATTCATGATCTGAAGGAGAAATTCAGTGACAGTTAGTTCTCATGAAAAAGAACAAAACAGAAATCCTAGAATTGAATAATTCAATGAATGAAATAAAAAGTAGAATTGAGAACTTCAATAGTAAACTAGATCACGCAGAAGAGAGAATGTCTGAACTTAATGACAGGTTTTTTGGAATAAACCAGTAAGACAGAATAAAGAACAAAAGAGGGGAAATAAGGACTACATGACAAACGGGACTCTATACAGTGACTAAATATTTGAATTTTGAGAGTTGGAGAAGAAGAGATGAATGAAGTCATAGAAAAGCTAATGAAAAAATACCAGAATACTTTCCCACTCTTGCAAGAGATATAACTATCTAAATACAGGATATTCAAGCATCATCAAATAGATTCAATGCAAAAATGTTTTTTTCAAAGCACATTATGGTCAAACTTTCAAAAGCCAAAGGCAAAGAGAGAACTTTAAAAACAGCAAAACTGGCCGGGCACGGTGGCTCAAGCCTGTAATCCCAGCACTTTGGGAGGCCGAGGTGGGTGGATCACGATGTCAAGAGATCGAGACCATCCTGGTCAGCATGGTGAAACCCCATATCTACTAAAAATACAAAAAATTAGCTGGGCATGGTGGCACGTGCCCGTAGTCCCAGCTATTCAGGAGGCTGAGGCAGGAGAATTGCCTGAACCCAGGAGGCAGAGGTTGCGGTGAGCCGAGATCGCACCATTGCACTCCAGCCTGGGTAACAAGAGCGAAACTCCGTCTCAAAAAACAAAAACAAAAACAAAACCAGCAAAACTGTGAAGTTACACATGACCCTCAGGAATTCTCGTAAGACTAACAGATAATTTTCAGCAAAAACCATACAGAGGATGAAAGAATGATATGATATAGTCAAAGTATTTAAAAGATAAAAAACTGTCATTCAAGAATACTATTCACAGCAAAGCTACCCTTAAAAAATACAGGAGAACTAAAGTGTTCTTAAGCAAAAACAGAGATAATTCCTCACCACTATATTGACTCTACAAGAAATACATAAGAGATTCTTACATTTGGAAGTTTAAGGTGATATCTATTAATACCATCATGAAAATACACAATAAAAATTACTCATAGAGCAGATACACAAATAGGGAAAAGAAAGGAGTTAAAGATCACCACTACAGCAAACCACTAAAATGCAATGATAAACAATAAGAGAGGAAGAAAGAAACAAAGGATATACAAAACAAACAGGAAACAATTAACAAAATGACAGGAATATATTCATGCCTATTAATAATCTTAAATGCAACCACATTAAATTCCCCAATTAAAAGATAGACTGGTTGAATATAAAAATACTATAAACACTGCCTGCAAGAAACTCACTTTACCTATAAAGATGCATATGAACATCAAGAAATGAAAAACATCCCTTGCAAATGGAAACTAATAGTGAGCAGGAGTAGCTATATTTAGGTATAATAGACTTTAAATCAAAAATAATAAAAATATACAAGGTCATTGTGTTATGATAAAAATATCAATTCAGCAAGAAAATATAACAATTTTAGATATATATGCACTTAATACTGGAGCACCCAGATATATAAAGCAAATATTATTACATCTATTGGGAAAAATAGACTCTAATACAATAATAGTTGGTGACTTCACCATGACACTCTCAACATTAAACAAATTATCTAGACAGAAAATGAAGGAAGAAACATGGATTTAAATTGCATCTTAAACCAAATAGACCTAACAGACATTTACAGAACATTTCAACCAATAACTACGAAATATACATTTTCTCATCAGGACATGGAATATTATCCAGGATAGACCATATATGAGGCCAAAAAATAAGTCCCAACAGTTTATTTAGAAAATGAAAAATATGTCAAGTATATTGTAAAACTACAATGTATTAAAAGTAGAAATCAAAGAAAAGAGGAACTTTGAGCATATACAAATAATCAAAAATTAAAAAAAACATGCTCATGAATGACCATTGGGTTATCAAAGACATTAAGGAGAATTTTTTTTTTAAAAAAGCAACCTAAAACCAGTGAAAATGGAAATATACAAAAACCTTTGGAATACAGCACAGACAATGCTAAGAGGAATGTCTGTAGGAATAAAAACTGTATCAAAACGTAGAAAAGTTTTAAATACTCTAAAGATGGACCTCAGAAACTAGAAAATTAATAACAATTTAATGCAAAATTAGTAGAAGAAAGGAAATAAAAAAGAATAGAGCAGAACTAAACAAAATAGAGACAAAAAATTGATTAAAAAACAAACTTTTTTGAAAATATAAGCTTCTGTATACACTAATAAATAATTAAAGAAGACCCAAATAAATAAAATAAGAAACAAAAAAGGAAATTCTAAAACTGATACTACATCAATGCGAATGATCTTTGGAGGCTCTTATGATTAGCTATATGCTAACAAATTTTAAAACCTAGAGAAAACAAATTCCTGAGGAATTACAGTGTACCAAGATTAAATTAAAAAGAAATAGAAATCCTTATCAGACTAATAGTATGTATAAGATTGGATCAATAATAAATCTCTCAAGAAAGAAAAACTCAGGACCAGATGGCTTTACTGATAAACTCTACCAAACTTGTGAAGAACACCAGTTGTTCTCAAACAATGCCAAAAACACAAACAGGAGTGAATACTTCCTAACTCCTATGAGGCCTACTACCAAAACCAGAGAAAGACACAAAAATAAAAATACAGGCTGATATCCCTAAGGAACATAGATGTAAAAGTCCTCAAGAAAATAGTAAAGGTCCTGATTTTCACCACTTCTATTCAACATAGTACTGGACTTCCTAGCCAGAGCAATCAGGCAAGAGAAGAAAATAAAAGACGTTCAAATTGGAAAAGAGAAATCCAACTTATCCTTCATTGTGGATGTCATGCAAAAACAATCTATACAAAAATCAGTAATGTTTCTATATACCAATTAGAAATTAGCTTAAAATAAGAATGAAATCTCATTTAAAGCAGCTACAAGAAAATAAAATACCTCTAATACACTTAATCAAAAAAGTGGAAGACTTCTATAACAAAAATTGAAAAGCACTGATGAAAGAAATTGGACACAAAGAAAGGAAAATACATCCCATCCTCATCTGTTGAAAGAATTAGTGTTGTTAAAATGACCATAATCCCTAAAATAATATACATATTTGATGCAATCCCCACTAAAAAAACCAATGACATACATCACAGAACTAGAAACAATAATCTTATCTTTATTATTATTATTATTTTTTAAGACAGAGTTTCTTTCTTGTAGCCCAGGCTGGAGTGCAATGGTGCAATTTTGGCTCACTGCAACCTCTGCCTTTCAGGTTCAAGCAGCTGTCCTGCCTCAGCCTCCCTAGTAGCTGGAATTACAGGCACCTGCCACTGCACCTTGTTAATGTTTTGTATTTTTAGTAGCAATGGGGTTTCGCCATGTTGGACAGGTCTATCTCAAACTCCTGACCTCAGGTGATCTGCCCACCTCAGCCTCCCAAAGTGCTGGGATTACAGGCGTGAGGCACTGCATTCAGAAATGATCTTAAAATTTGTAGGGAACCATGGAAGACTGAATAGTTGAAGTAAAATGGAACCAAAAAGAACAAAACTGGAGGCATCACACTATCTGACTTCAAAATATATGCAAAACTATAGCAACCAAAGCAAGATGGTACTAGCATAAAAACAGACAGACCAATACTCCAGAACTATAGTAACCAAAGCAGCATGGTACTAGCGTAAAAGAACACACACAGTCCAATGGAACAGAAGAAACAACCCAGAAATGAAGCCACATATTTACAGCCAACTGAATTTTGACAAAGGACTCACAAACATTCATTGGAAAAGGGCAGTTTCTTCAATAAATGGTACTGCAAAAACAGAATATCCATATGCAGAAGGATGAAACTAGACCCCTGTATCTCACCATCTAAAAGATCCAACTTAAAATCTCTTAAAGAGTTAAGTGTAAGACCGAAAATTTAAATACCATTAGAAAAAAATAGCAGACAAGCTTGAAAAAATTGCTCTAACCAAAAATTTTTTGGCAAAACATAGGCAATAAAAAGTAATGGATAGGACTACATTGAATGCAAAGCTTCTGTACAGCAAAAAGAACAATCAGCAGAATGGAGAGATTACCTATAGATTGACATAAAATATTTGCAAACTATTTATCTGATATGGAACCAATATCCAGAATACACAAGGAACTCAAACAATGCAACAGCAAAAACAAAACAAAACAAAAACAGTTCCATTAAACAGTATTCAAAGGATCTGAATAGACATTTCTCAAAAGAGGACTTATAGATGGCCGTTAGGTACACAAGAAAATGCTCAGTATCACCAATAATTAACGAAATGGAAATAAATCTCAAATGAGATATCACCTAAAACCTGTTAGAATTATTAGAAAAAGACAAATAACAGATGCTAATAAGGAGGTGGAGAAAAGAAAACTCTTGTACACCGTTGGTAGGAATGTAAATTAGTACAGACATTGTAAAAAATTATGGAGGTTTCTTAAAATTAAAACAATTTTATGCAAAGTGGATTTTATGCAATCAAGTAATTCCACTATTGGGCATTTATTCAAAGGAAAGGAAATCAGCATATCAGGGAAACCTGCATCTCCATGTTACTGAAGTAGTATTTATAATAACCAAGAGATGGAATTGACCTACAAATCATCCACAGAATAATGAATGAAGAATACACACACACAAAAAGAAAATACTCTTCTTCTATAAAAAAAATCAAGTCATTTGTAGCAATATGTATGGAACTGGAGAACATTATGTAAATTAAAATAAGCCAGGCACAGTCAGACAAATATTTTATATTCTCATTCACATATGGAAGCTAAAATATTTGATCTCTTGGAGTACAGAGCAGAATGATAGTTATCAGAATCTGGGAAGGGTTGAGAAGGAATGAAGAGGGATTGGTTGATGTGTACAAACATACTGTTAGATGGGAGGAATAAGTTTTATTGTTTGATAGCCCAGTAGTGTAACTATAGCTAACAATAATTTATTGTATGTTTAAAAATAGCTAAAAGTTGTTTGGAAGTTCCCAACACAACAAAATGATAAATGTTTGAAGAGATGGGTATTCTAAATAACTGCATTTTATAATTATGCATTGATGCATGTATTAAAATATCACATTTGTCCCTTAAATACAGATAATTTTGTATCAAATTTTAAAAATAAAAAATATTTTATTTTATTTAGAGATAGGGTCTTGATCTGTTGCCCAGGATGGAGTGCAGTGGTGCAATTACAACTCATTGCAGCCTCAAACTCCTGAGCTCAAGTGATCCTTCTGCCTCAGATCCCAAGTAGCTGGAACTAAAAATGTGTACTACCATTCCCAGCTAATGAAATTTGTGTGTGTGTGGGTGTGGATTTCACTCTGTGGCCCAGGCTGGTCTCAGTCTCCTGCCCTCAAGCGATCCCTCAACCTCAGCATCTGAGAGTGTTGGGATAACAGGCATGAACCATCATACCCGAAAAAAAATGTTTTCCCAGTGGTCTTCTAAGTTTAGTAAAAATATTTATTTTTCATTATTATAAAAATTATTTATAAAGGTAGATTCTATTTTGCACATTATTAAGTGGGTCTTTTATCTCCCTTGGCAACTTCTTTCATTTAGCATTACAAATAAAGTTTTAAGTTTGGCATGATATCTATCTATTTATTTTTATTATACTTTAGGTTCTGAGGTATATGTGCAGATCATGCAGTATTGTTGCATAGGTAAACACATGGCAATGTGGTTTGCTGCCTCTATTCCCCTGTCACCTACATCTGGCATTTCTCCCCATGTTGTCCCTCCCTGACCTCCCCACCCCCCTGCTGTCCCTACCTTGACCCCCTCCAACAGACCCCAGTGTGTGATGCTCCCCTCCCTGTGTCCATGTGTTCTCATTGTGCAACACCTGCCTATGAGTGGGAACATGCAGTATTTGATTTTCTGCTCTTGTGTCAGTTTGTTTAGAATTATGGTTTCCAGATTCATCCATGTCCCTACAAAGGACACAAACTCATCATTTTTTATGGCTGCATCATATTCCATGGTGCATATGTGCCATATTTTCCTTGTCCAGTCTATTGTTGATGGGCATTTGGGTTGGTTCCAAGTCTTTGCTATTGTAAACAGTGCTGCTATGAACATACATGTGCATGTGTCTTTATAATAGAATGATTTATAGTCCTTTGGGTATATACCCAGTAATGGGATTGCTGGGTCAAATGGAATTTCTATTCCTAGGTCCTTGAGGAAGTGCCACAGTATCTTCCACAATGGTTGAACTCGTTTACACTCCCACTAAAAGTGTTAAAGTGTTCCTATTTCACTATATCCACTCCTGCATCTGTTGTCTCCAGATTTTTTAATGATTGCCGTTCTAACTGGCATGAGGTGGTACCTCAGTGTGGTTTTGATTTGCATTTCTCTCATGACCAGTGATGATGAGCTGTTTTTGGTATGTTTGTTTGCCTTATATATGTCTTCTTTTGAAAAGTGTCTGTTCATATGCTTTGCCCACTTTTGGATGGGTTTGTTTTTCTTGTAAATCTGTTTTAGTTCTTTGTAGATTATGGATATTAGCCCTTCGTCAGATGGGTAGATTGCAAAATTTTTTTCCCATTCTGTTAGTTGCTGGTTCACTCTAATGATTGTTTCTTTTGCTGTACAGAAGCTGTGGTGTTTAATTACATCCCATTTGTCTATTTTGGCTTTTGTGGCCAATGCTTTTGGTCTTTTAGTCATGAAGTCCTTGCCTATGCCTGATATCTATTTTCATCATCACTATTTAATTACCTACTTTTATTAATAAAGTTCTTGCCTAAATTACAGAGCAAACCTTCTAGAAGAATTGAACTTTTATCCTGTAAATTGTACCATAATTTAAAAAAATCAATTTAAGTAAGAAATAAGTATATTTTTATACCTGAACTTTTTAACTAGTTAAAAAGTTTGGAGATAATTACCATTGACAAAATAAAGAAATGTGATAATGTACCAGTTAATAATGCCTTAAACTTGTCTGAAGTACAGCATCAAGATTAATGGCTCAAGGAATCATGAACAAATGAGGTATAGTCATTTTATTTCACAAAGGTAAAATATATTTATAGAAATACAATAGAATAATTTTTAAAATGGTATTTATTAATTAGAACATTATAATAAAAAAGAAACTAAAAACAGATTTTGGAAGCTTTGTAACTACGTAAAATTGCTATTATATATTACAGTATAGGTACTTCTAATTTGCAATACAGAACATGTTAATATTTTGTTCAAAAATTAGAAGATCACTAAAATTTTGAGGTCAGGTATATCAGATGTAGCAGCTAATATACATCATCATCTAACAGCCATGAAACTGTCCTGATATATTTTCCAAGTAGTAACCTAACATTCCTCAAGGGGATTCTTTTCAAAGAGTGGCCATAATGTAGGCAATTCTTGCTAATTTAATGACCATCTTCAAGCTGTCCAAGGGTATAATAATAAGAATATCTTGAAGATGCCATTGTCATAAAAATACATGTGTCTGTATGTGAGACCTTTAATAAAACCTTTATTTTCTTCGAATGGCTTACTGATTTACAAATTAGCTGTATTAAAAGTAATAATAGAAAATATATTTTTAAAGTATATATATTGCTACAAATCAGTGAAACTGTACATTAGAAGGCCTTCATCATGTAGAACATATAATAACTAACATATGCAACTTAGTGTTTGCTTTGCCCCTCCAGTCACCAACACAAGTCTGCTGCACTGCCGGTTCTTTTTGTGTCCAAAGTCTTCCCATGTCATAGACAGCTGGGCTGTGAATGCTAAGGTGGGCTCTTGATTCTAGTTATCAGAATCAGGACTCTAATGGTACAGGAATTGTATAAAAAAGAAAAACAGGAGGGCAAATACTAGAAATTTTCCCAACTTAAATCACAATCAAATACTGAAAAAAGCTCAATTAAAATTATTAATATTTAAATAAATATATAATGTATATATATTTATGGTGATTAACCTATATTGACTTTACTTTCAAATTCTACAGGCTGTGTCAGAGAAGAAATGCTTCTTTCAGATAAAATTTACCAGACCAAAAATAGCCACGTCCACCCCCAGAGAATGGAATGGTAAACAAAAATTCTGATTTATGAGTTAGATTTAGTGCTCTGATGGAAATAGGAATTTGTCTCCCTAAAAAGGCAGATTATGTATTTATATATATATAATCTATTAATTAATATATTATTAATATAATGTTTATTATAACATATGTTATAATATTGGTGTTATTAACATAATTAACATATTTACAGATTTTATTAATTTATATAATTTATATAGAGATATTTAATATATGTTGAATATATAATATAAAATACTTATATTTAAAATTTTTATTTTAACAATTTGTTAGTACTTTTTTTATGAACTTACATGTGATATTTAGTGTTTTTTTGGACATTAGAAATTGGTGTTTAAACCCACCACCCTATCTCTCTTTATTATAGCTTTATCAGCTAATATTTTGCCAAAAATCTAAGCTGTACTATGCAAACTCTGATCCTGGACATAACCAGCATCCTGAATAGACACATGCCTGTATCACTTGCTGGCATTATATTCTGAATTTAGATTTGATCAGACAGTGTTCCTGGATTTTGGCAGGAACGTAAGACTCCTGAGTCAAAGGTGAAGAATTTTATTACTCAAGGCCCAGAAAATATGAGCATCAGTATACTAACGTCCATTTTTTTTACTGCTATTTTAGGAGGTAATGTAGATAGTCTCACATACACATCTACACACATATACATAGTGGGATATGTGATTAGGAAACCAAAGTTTAAGAACCTGAGTCTTTTGTACTAGGTGATAAGCATTCCCGCACTTTCCTCTGAAGAGAAATGCTATTTCTATTTTCCAGTGCTGAAAGTGCTCATAAATATAGCAGTTAGTGCCTCACTTGAAAGACATGCAGAAATTCAAGGAACTCATGGAAAGTTGTTCCCCAGCAAGATGAAGAACATATAATTAAAAGAAATTAAATTCTTGCCAAATCCCTTCCTCTTCCATCACCACCAGCAGTCCCCTTCAACTTTTCCATGAACTACAATTAATAGATTAAAGAAAATATATTTAGCCAAATAGGCATTACAATGGAAAGAATTGGAAAAATTTGTAAAAGAGTACAAGAAAAATATGGCTGTTATGAAAACAGTATAATATTTTATCTGTTATTATGATGAAAAACTGCTGTTCAGGGATTCTAGAAGATAAACAGTTTCAAGAACTTGAACATTTAAACTTGACTAGTGGCCAGTTGCTAAAGTTTATTTTTTAATTGTATGAAAATAATATCAATAGAACTAAATTTATACATTAATGTGGATTTAAGTAAACAAACACAGTCTCTCATAATTTCTTCTTATATGTTTAATACTCTAAAACTTAAGCATTCATGTCAAAATTAAATAAAATAGCCACATTTTAAGGGTTTTCATTTGTTTTGTTTTGAAAATTAGAGAAAGTTACTTGATGAATTGTCTACATTATATAAGAAACAAAACAGCATATTGAAACATTAAAAAGTTCGATGGTTCAAAACTTATTAATCTAAAATTTGTAACAAAATTATTCTTAATTTTGGTGAGAAAAGCATCCTTTTCAATAAGTTTGTTACTCATAGTAATGTGACCACTCTACTGTAATAGAACTGTTATTTTTTTCTTATTCAGTATTTTTAAAGATTTGAAAGCAGTAGCATTAAAATTGAACAATCATAAAAAATCCTGATGATAATCACAGAAAAAGATAATCATACATAATAGTAAGTAAATGTTTGAGGTTTCTGCATCTCTGAACCAAAAAAAAAAAAAAAAAAAAAAACAGAGAAGAAATTAAAGCTGTTAGTTAAACTTGCTAAATAAGTCGGTTTAAAAACCCAAGGTGTTAAAAACTGTAAAATTTTACAAAATATTTTATACTTTTGAGAGAAAGCAATTGATGCAAAAGTAAGGGCCAAAAGAGACTCAAGCATAATGTTCATATTATAAGGCTGCCTCTAAAATAGTCTTCATTAACAAGACAAAGTTACAAAATTGGGTTTATTTTGTTACAATAAGTTGTCATAATATAAAGACATTTTTCTTTCTTTGAAGTGTCTTTTCTCCTTCTTTTATCAGTTTAGATTAAGTTATTTGAGAAGTTTCTATTACTGAGAAAGAATAGAAGAATGAGTATTAAAAGAAAATTTTACCACATTTTGGCTCTTCCATCACACACCTGCTCGTATGCACCCTCCATTTCATATACTGGGTAATCTACCCTTGTAGGGAAGCAAATCCCTGATTCCATCAGAGTACTAAATATAACTTGTGAACCAGAATTTCTGTGTCTATCATCCCATTCTATGGGTGTAGATTAGGTTATTATTGACCTACCAAATTTTAAACTAAAAGACACATTTCTTCTCTGACACAGCCAATAGTATATGAGAATAAAGTAGGACTAGGTTAACCACCATAAAAAGTCATATTTGAAAAAAGGACAATAAGAAGCACATGAATTTATGGGTGCATAATTATCACAACCCAATACCAGAAGTAATAAAGATCTTCTCCTCTGAAAATGGGCTAAGTTTCTTGATTAGCTCATCTAGCAAATCTTTATTTTGCTTTACAAAAGAAACTCCTTTCCATCTTTCTCTCCACTCTTGGTTCTGAACTTTAAGAGAATTGATCTTAATCATTTTTTTTGTTTAAATTATTCATGTGTCCAAACTGAAGTAGTTCATATTCAAGATTCTCCATGATCCAAGAAAGCCACTGCTGCTACAGCTATTTTCTTCACATGTCATATATGGAGAAGGAGTAAAATTGGGAAGCCCGGTGAAATGACATCTACTTTTATCCTTTGGCCATCTCTAGCTGCCAAGGAAGCTGAAAAATTACAGGTTTTTTTTTGGCCAAGTATTTTGTTTATTAGCACAAAATTATGTTGCTGCAAGTAAGATTGAATGGAAACAAATATTGGCACAGTAACTAGTAATTATGAAACAAAGCATAACATCAAATTAATCCTCTTTCTGCAACTGTGGTGTTCTCTTCCCGTTTTCCTGGTGAATCCTTGGTAGCACCATCCACACTACGAGCAACAGAAATCTGGCAGTAATTTTTGATGTGTATTTTTCTCTCTCACTCCATATCCAAACATGAAAATATTATCAGAATTCTTTTTATTTTTATAATGTCAGCTAGATAATGTGCTGATAGCATAATAAGGTTCGAGGAAGGCATATCTCACACATGAGCCTGAAAACCCAGCCATCACACTTGTGAACTACAAAAAGATCTCTCAGGTTGAACTACCTTCAACCTGGGTCCTATAACTGCATGACACTCTAGCTCCAGCTACAGGTTTTTTCCTTGCATTTTCAATCCAAAACCACTAAAACCTATGAGATATACCCACAATCAGTTTCTCATTAATTTCTTAATCCTTTGCAATCTGTTTTCTGTTGCTTTTCTCCAATCTGAATGAACACCCCTTTAAATGGTATTCAAGGGTATCAACTTTCTAAATCAAGTAAAACTTCTAATTTTCATTTTATTTATTCTCTCTGAAGCTTAAGACTCTGTTGCTCACCTCCACCATCTTGAACCTTTTTTATCCTTTTGACTCTACTTTTACCATCCCTTCATTCTTCCTTCCTATAACTTTGTAGGAACTCCTCTTTCTCCTCATGTCAGTTAACTCACTTGTATTTAGGATGCTATTCATTGTTACTGCCTTAGCATAAAGAATCGTTTCTCTCCTTTATATTTGACAGCTTTATATAAAATAGGTAATCTCAAACAATATTCAAATATACTGTATTAAGCAGAGTGGCTCTCAAAGGATGTCTATACCCTGATCCCTAGAATGTATTTGCATATTAGATGAACTAGAATGGATTTTCAAATGTAAATAAGGTTATAGACTTTAAAATAAGATGATTATACTGTATTATCCAGTTGGCCCAGCCTAATCATATAAATCCTTAAAGGAAGGAGTGTAGCAGAAAAAAATGGTGGAGTAATTTAGAAGTATAAGAGAGACTTGACCTGGCCAAGCTGGAATGGGTAAATGGAAAGCATGCAAATAAATGGAGACAATCCCTGGGAGCAAAGATCTGATCCAAGATGACAGAAAAGAAATAAGAACCAGAGTCTTACAACCTCAAGAAACAAAATTCAACCAATACCTTGAATAGGCTGAGAAGCAGATATTTTCTTAGAGGTTCCAGTAGGGAAAGCAGCCTTGCAAAAACTTGATTTCTGTCTCTTAGAGTTTTGACCTACAGATATTATGTAATAATACATTTATGTCATTTTGAGCTGGTCAGTTTGTGGTAATTTATCATGGCAATAATAGAAAATTAATATACATGCAAAATACCTTCTCATCTTAACACAAATAAAGGAAATTCTGGGAATTTGGAGCCTGAATATGGCTCTCCTCCACTCCCCAGCCATACTTAGGTTATTTTGTCTCTCCTGAGCTCGGTGGACTCAGGAGAGTCCACTTCCAGGCTACTAGGGGGGACTGAGGCCTCGAGGTTTGTACAGGTCCCTTTAAAGAGTGATGTGGGGGACAGGAAATTTTCTACAATAAGACAAAGAAGTCCAGAGGCCTTAATGGAAGAAAAAGCCTCTTGCCAAGAGCTTTTTGTGAGGGAATTAGTAAAATCTGGGCATAATGCCATAGCCTTTCGTGAGTGTCAGAATGCTAGAAAGATACTAAAAGTGCAAGCTGGGTCTTTCCAAAATGCCAGAAGGGAAAAAGCATGTTTGTCTTCATTACATATAAAACAGCAAAGTGTAGAAAGGCCCAAGGCCCACAAGGGGAAAGATAAACTGCAAGGGCCCTAAGCAGAGGCTAGCACTTTGCCCTTAGTTCACAAATGCACAGTGTGACCAGTCCTTTTGATTTTGCGTGACATTTAGGCATGAGTCCCACTATATCCAACAAATAAGTCCATAAATATATAAAAATGCATACATAAATGCATAAAAATCTGCTCTTTTGATAGGCTTCCCACATAAATAACAAAGAAACAGGCTGAATAATCAAAACATATACCCAGTAATGCAGAATTAGTAGGGAGAAGTAATCAAAATCTTGGATTAAAAGACAAACCAAACATTCAAGCACAGAAAAGTTCTTTATTTTTAATTTTTAAATTTTATATATTTATTTTAAAGACAGGGTTTTGCTTTTTCACACAGGCTGGAGTGCAGTGGCATGATCTTGGCTCACTGCAGACCCGACCTCCTGGGCACAAATGATCCTTTTGTCTCAGCCTCCTGAGTTGTTAGAATGACAGATGCATGCCACCATGCCTGGTTATTTTTTAGGTTTTAGTTTTGTAGAGATAGGGTCCTGCCATACTGTCTAGGCTGGTCTCAAACTCCTGGACTTAAACAATCCTCATCTCAGCCTCCCAAAGTGTTGGAATTAAGGGTGTGAGCCACTATGCCTGGCCAAAATTTATAGCTGCAACATTATAAGGTGTTCTGGGAGCATAGTCAAATTTAGAAAATTCAGTTTATGAATTGAAAGAGAGGATGATCAGGATTGAATGCTGAATTGAATAACCGAGAAAATCAGATGCAAGAAATATCTCAAAGAACAGAGAAGTAAACAAGCTGAATGACTTAGAATAGATCTAAGAGGCTGAATGTGACTAATAAGTTCTGATGGAGAAAAGGCAATAGTAGGGAAAGAGTAAGCAAACAATACAAGAAAATTTCCTTGAGCTGGAAAGAAGTCTGAATTTGCAGGTCTATAGTTTCACATATGTTATAGGCTGCATTAAAAAGAAAAAGATAACAGAAACCTAACTATAATGACTTAGATAAGTACAATGTTGGATTCAGATCCAAGATGGCCGATCACTAACAGCTCGGGATTGTAGCTCCCAGTGAAAGCTCAGAGAACGAGATGACGCCACACCTTTAGATGAATTTTTGTCACTTACGGATCAGCCGATTCCCAGTGGAGGAGCCCCACAGGTTGCCAGTGCGACTCTTGTGGCCACCGCAGCGGTTTTGCCGGTGCCTCGGCGCAGCAGCTCTTCATGCAGAGCAAACGGGACCGCTTCCCCTACCGATGGAAGTTTGGAGCTCTGGGAAGTCAGAGCCACTTGTTGCAGACTCAAGAGGGAAGCCAGATCAGAGATTCCTGGGCAGAGCACCATCAGTCTTATCACTGCTATTTAGGCCAGCACAGTGGGTTGCTCGGATCCCAGCACTGGGAATCAATAAATCGGACGTCGACTCAGAAACCTAATTAGATAGGCGGTTCATCTACAATGAAGGGAAAAAAAACAGCCTAAGAAGGCCAAGTATACCCAAAATCAGAACCGATCAGCAATGGAACAAGCCCTGATGGAAAAGGACTCATCAGCAACAGAACAAGTCCTAATGGAAAAGGACTGTGTTCCATTATCTGAAGTAGGCTTTAAAAGGTGCATGATAAGAAACTTCTGGGAGTTAAAGGAACTTGTTCTAACCCAATGTAAAGAAACTAAGAACTTTGAAAAAAGGTTTGATGAAATAATAAAAAGAATAGACAATATAGAGAGGAATACAAATGAACTTATGGAGTTGAAAAATACAACACGAGAACTTAGTGAAATATGTACAAGCTTAAATAGCCAAATGGATCAAGCAGATGGAAGGATATCAGAGGTCGAAGACCAACTTAATGAAATAAAACGACAAGACAAGAATAGAGAAAAAATAATAAAAAGGAATGAGCAAAGTCTCCAAGATATATGGGACTATGTGAAAAGACCTAATATACGTTTGATTGGTGTACCTGAATGTGATGGAGAGAATGAATTCAAGCTGGAAAATACTTTTCAGGACATTATCCAGGAAAATTTTCCCAACTTAGCAAAGCAGGACACTATTCAACCCCAAGCAATACAGAGAACAACACAAAGATATTCCTCAAGAAGACCAACCCCAAGGCACATAATCGTTAGATTCACCAGGATCGAAATGAAGGAGAAAATATTAAGGGCAGCCAGAGGGAAAGATCAGGTTACCCATAAAGGGAAGCCTATCAGGCTTACAGCAGATCTCTCAGTGGAAACCCTACAAGCTAGAAGAGAGTGGTGGCCAATATTCAATATACTTAAAGAACAGAACTTTCAGCCCAGAATTTCATATCCTGCCAATTTAAGCTTTACAATTGAAGGAAAAATAAAATCTTTTATGAACAAGCAAGTACTCAGAGATTTTATTACCACCAGGCCTGCTTTACAAGAACTTCTAAAAGAAGCATTATATATGGAAAGGAACAACCAGTATGAGCCTTTCTAAAAATACACCAAAAAATAAAGAGCATTAACATAAAGAAGAATTTACATAAACGAAAGGATAAAATAGCCAGTTAATATCAAATGGCAGTAACCCTAAATTTAAATCGACTAAATCCCCCAGTCAAAAGATACAGACAAAATCTAACGGTATATCTAAAGATATACAAAGACTCAAAATAAAGGGTTGGAAAAAACCTTACCAATCAAATGGAGAGCAAAAATAAATAAATAAAAAGCAGGAGTTGCAATTCTCATAATTAATAAAATAGATTTTAAAACTACAAGGATACAAGGGTAAAAGGATTAATGTAATAATAAGAGATCTTAACACCCAGATACATAAGACCCATAATGAGATTTAGATTCAACGAGACAGAAAACTGATAATGATATCCAGGACTTGAACTCAGATTCAGAACAATAAACTCAATAGAGCTCTCCATTTTAAACACAGAAAATATTGACTGGCCATTATTGATACCTATTTTAGGAATGAAGTAATATTTCTTTTTCCCTCTCTTTCTCTTTTTCCCTCTTTTTTTTCTCTTTTTCCCTCTTTTTCTTTCTCTAAAAAAAAAAAAAATCAATGGTCTGAGGACTCAAGATGGCTCTGTGAGAACAACCCAGGATTGGAGCTCTCATTGAATCCGCAAACGGTGAGTCGGAGCTGCATTTCCAGACTGATCTTTTTTGCCCACAGAATGGGGAAACTCCCAAGTATAAAAAAGACACGGGATGCCAGGCAGTAGGTCTGCCTGGTGAAGCCGGCAGCGGGGGTGGCAGCGGCTGGCCCTACCCAGCAATCCCAACAGGGCGCACTTGTCCGGGTGCCCTGTAGAACCAGCAACCTGAGACTTGAGAGGGCTGGACTTGAGACTGAACGAGACTTGGACAGTAGGCCAGCCCAGGGGATTGCAGGGACAGATTGTTTGGGACACCCAGTGGGACGAACAAAACCGCGATTTCAAAATATCCTGAGCAGACGGTCCAAGATGCTCTTTGGGGGAGGGGCGTCCACCACTTCCGAGGCAACCCACCCCAACTGAGATACACGCCCACTGCTGATGCAGCCAGCTGTTGCCGAGGCAACCCGTCCCTACTGAGATACATGCCCACTGCTGACGCAGCCTGCCGTTGCTGAGGCAACACGTCCCTACTGAGATACAAGCCCACTGCTGACACAGCCTGCCGTTGCTGAGGCAACACGTCCCTACTGAGATACACGCCCACTGCTGATGCAGCCTGCCGTTGCTGAGGCAACACGCTACAACGAAAAGACTCTGCCACAGGGCGAGGCGGAGACCACAGAAGAGACTGCAGGAACAGGGCGAATCACACAATAGCAGGGCGGAGCCTTGGCAGCCAAACAGTGGCTAGTCTGCCTTCTAGCTGGGCAGGACACCTCATCGAACATCGAAAAATAAAGCCCGAACCCCCCAACAAAGAGTATTTGAGAAAAAAAAAGTTTTTTTTTAATGAGCTCTGTTGCAGCAGAATCAAACATAGCAGCCTAACAGCCCTGAATGAACAACAGAGCTCACAGCTCAGCAATTGAGCTCCAAAAAAGTACAGACTGTCTCCTCAAGCAGCTCCCTGACCCCTCTATATCCAAAAGACTGACATTTGGCAGGCATCATCCTGGGACAAAGATAGCAGAAAAAGAAACGGGTAGCATCCCTCACTGTGCCACAGCTGCTAGAGGTGCACCCCAGACAAGCAGGGCCTGGAGTGGACAACAGCAGTCGTACAGCGAAGGGGCTAGGCTGGTAAAAGGAAAACCAAATAACAGAAATACTTCATCATCAACAATCTGGGTGTCCACTCAGAGACCCAATTGAAAAGTCAGCAACTATGCAGACGACAAGCAGATAAACCCACAAAGATGGGAAGAAACCAGCGAAAAAAGGAGTAAAACACCCCAAACCAGAACACCTCCCCTCCTAGAAAAGACCAAAACTCCTCACCAGCAAGGGAGCAAAGCTGGACAGAGAATGACTGTGACAAAATGACGGAATTAGACTTCAGAAGGTGGATAATGACATGATAGTATACCTAGAAGACCCCATCACCTCAGCCCAAAAACTCCTGAAACTGATAAGCAACTTCAGCAAAGTCTCAGGATATAAAATCAATGTGCAAAAATCACAAGCATTCGTCTACACCAATAACAGACTTAACGAAAGCCAAATCAAGAACGAACTGCTATTCACAATTGCTACAAAAAGAATAAAATACCTTGGAATACAACTCACAAGGAACGTAAGGGACCTCTTCAAGGAGAACTACAAACCACTGCTCAACGAAATCAGAGAGGACACAAACAGATGGAGAAACATTCCATGTTCATGGTTAGGAGGAATTAATATCATGAAATGGGTATACTGCCCAAAGTAATTTACAGAATCAAAGCTATCCCCATCAAGCTACCATTGACTTTCTTTAAAGAACTGGAAAAAACCACCATGAACTTCATATGGAACCAAAAGAGAGCCCGCATAACCAAGTCAATTCTAAGCAAAAAGAACACAGCGGGGGGCATCACACTACCGGATTTCAAACTATACTACAAGGCTACAGTAATCAAAACAGCATGGTACTGGTACAAAAACAGAGATATAGACCAATGGAACAAAACAGAGGCACCGGAGGCAACACAACCTATCTACAACTATACAATCTTTGATAAACCTGACAAAAACAAGCAAGGGGGAAAGGATTCCCTGTTTAACAAATGGTGTTGGGAAAACTGGCTAGCCATGTGCAGAAAGCAGAAACTGGACCCCTTCCGGACACGTTACACTAAAATTAACTCCAGATGGATTAAATACTTAAACATAAGACCTGGCACCATAAAAACCCTAGAAGGAAATCTAGGCAAAACTATCTAGGACATAGGAGTAGGCAAGGACTTTATGAACAGAACACCAAAAGCATTGGCAACAAAAGCCAAAATAGACAAATGGGACCTAATGAAACTCCACAGCTTCTGCACGGCAAAAGAAACAGTCACTAGAGTGGATCGGCAACCAACAGAATGGGAAAAAATTTTGCAGTTTACCCATCTGACAAAGGGCTGATATCCAGAATTTACAAAGAACTCAAACGGATTTACAGGAAAAAAACAAACAAGCCCATTCAAAAGTGGGCAAAGGATATGAACAGACACTTTACGAAAGAAGACATATATGAGGCCAACAATCATATGAAAAAATGCTCATTATCACTGGTCATCATAGAGATCCAAATCAAAACCACATTGAGATACCATCTCACGCCAGTTAGAATGGCGATCATTAAAAAATCTGGAGACAACAGATGCTGGAGAGGATGTGGAGAAAAAGGAACACTTTTACACTGTTGGTGGGAGTGTAAATTAGTTCAACCATTGTGGAAGACAGTGTGGTGATTCCTCAAGGCCTTAGAAATAGAAATTCCATTTGACCCAGCAATCCCATTACTGGGTATATATCCAAAAGACTATAAATCGTTCTACTATGAGGACACATGTACACGAATGTTCATTGCAGCACTGTTTACAATAGCAAAGACCTGGAATCAACCAAAATGCCCATTGATAATAGACTGGATTGGAAAAATGTGGCACATATACACCATGGAATATTATGCAGCAATCAGAAATGATGAGTTTGTGTCCTTTGTAGGGACATGGATGAATCTGGAGAACATCATCCTCAGCAAACTGACACAAGAACAGAAAATGAAACACCGCATATTCTCACTCATAGGTGGGTGATGAAAAATGAGAACACATGGACACAGAAAGGGAGTACTAAACACTGCGGTCTATTGGGGGGAAAAGGGGAGGGCCAGTGGGAGGGGGCGGTGGGGAGGGATAGCCTGGGGAGAAATGCCAAATGTGGGTGAAGGGGAGAAGGAAAGAAAAGCACACTGCCATGTGTGTTTCTACGCAACTGTCTTACATGCTCTGCTCATGTACCCCAAAACCTAAAATCCAATAAAAAAAAAAAAAAATCTGAGTGCGAATTCTGGTTGGCCTTCATCGTGACGGCATGGACTTTGGAGAGGCTCTGCTGCCAGAAGCCACATTTTCTGTGGACCTGGAGCTTAGGCTTCCCTCTTTTTATCCCCAGGAGCAAAGGTTTACACATTCCTAGATTGGCAAATGCCCTCAGAGGAAAATGGTTTTCATGCTTGATAACCTCTGTGGGTCCTAATTTTCCCTTCAGTTTTGCCTCGTTGTCTTGTTGACTTCTCCTCTTCTAAGAAGATCATTATTGTTGTTATTTTTGAGATAAGGTCTCACTCTGTTGCCCAGGCTGGAGTGCAATGGCATGATCACAGCCCACTGCAGCCTCACACTCCTGGGCTCAAGTGATCTTCCCATTTCAGCCTCCTGAGTAGTTGAGACCACAGGCAAATACCACAATGCCCAGCTAATTTCATCATTTTTTTGTAGGGATGAGATTAAAAAAAAAAAAAAAAAAAAGTACAGTGTTTATTTTCATCACAGTAGAAGATGTCAGATTTTTAATCCAGACCTGGAATGGTGACACAACAGCTCATGGGGTATCCAAAATTTTTCTTTTTTCTTTTTCTTTTCTTTTTTTTTTTGAGACGAAGTATCTATCTAAGAAGATAACGCTGGCTGGAGTGCAGTGGTGTGATCTAGGCTCACAACCTCCGCTTCCCGCTTCCTGGGTCAAGCAATACTCAGCCTCCCGAGTAGCTGGAACTACAGGTGCTTGCCACCAAGCCCAGCTAATTTTTTGTATTTTTAGTAGAGATGGGGTTTTACTGTGTTAGCCAGGATTATCTCATTCTCCTGACCCAGTGATCTGCCCACCTTGGCCTCCCAAAGTGCTGGGATTACAGATGTAAGCCACTGCACCCAGCCATCCAAAATTTTTCTACCTTTTGCCTCTCTGTTCTTAATATGTACCATTTGTCTTTATGCTCCCAAGATGAACAGTATCAGAACTTCCTACCAATAGTGAATCATGAATGCCAAGAGCTTTCACTACATCAAGTCTTATATTTAAAATGGGAAGTAGAATATGTTACTAAGACAACATTTATGTCATACATGTTAGAATGATAATAAATGCTCTGTTCATTAATATTCAAAATAATAACATAAAACCTAAAATTTCAATAATTTATATCAACAAACATTTATATATCTGTTTATTTGCTGCACATTTCTTTTCACTTGGTATCAGGCAAGAAGAGCAAACCATATTTTCTTTCTACTAAATGCTGTACCTGAGGCCAAGAGAAAAGATTAGGTGGTGGAAACTTCCAGTGTTTCCTTAAAGCTTCTGCTTAGACATAACATGTATCACACACGTTCATAGTCTATGGATCAAGGCACGTCACATGGACAAGCCTGACAATTAAGAAAGAAGTATATTTTGTCTGAAAGGAGTTGCTCTCTGTCACATTGCAATTCATGCAGATGTCTGATCTCAGAGGGAAGGAAATAAATGTTAGAAAAATAATTTTTTCCATGAGTATAAATGTATAATTAGAAGAAAATTTTGTACAGTAAATAATACAGTGGGTTTTGAGGTCAAAAAAAAAAAACTTGATTTAATTCTGGCTCTGTTGATTATAGGTTGTTTCTAAGCCTTCAACTTCTTATTGGCAAAATATTTTACTATCTGTAAAAAATGTTCTATTATAAAATATTTATACCTTAAAATCCTTTGAAAATGACAGGCACATAGTTACCACCTAATAATTTCTTATCACATTTTAGACCACATAAACATAATCAATCTTATTTTTCAATGGGAATATCAACCAACTTGCTGATAAGTTTGTGATAAATATATGAATTATCTGGATTTTCATGGTATATCTTGTTCAGACAAAAAAGGTTAAAGTTTCGGCATTTGTATGGGAGATTAAAAGTTAAATAAACTAAATAGCAGTGTAAACAAGTCATGTTAAATTCAAATAGATGATTATTTTTGTAATTATATTTGGCCTTAGACAACTGTATATCATTTATGAATTTTCATAAAATGACTTTATTTCAAGAATATAAAGATTGATTGCCATTTTTCAGATTGGGAACAATCAGTTAAATATACATATGCATATCCAGTCATTCTCTGATGTTGCAGAAGATATCCAAAACATATTTATAAATTTAAGAATAAAAGGTACTACTGATTATTCAGGATTTCAGCCCATTTATTTACCTCTATGGTAACAACCTTGTATAGATTCCAAATTACTCATAAACAACTATTGACAAAAATGAGATGAGATTCAGTGTTGTGGCTTCTGATTTTGGAAGAAAACTGGCTATTGATTTATGCTCTTTTAAGTTTCTTTCTTTCTTGATTAGTTCATTTTTTCTTAGCTCAATTTTTTGACATGGTTTGTTTAATTGACAAATTTAAGAAAGTATAATGAGATTAAGTTAAATCTTCATTCAGCACTCTTTTCATTATCTTTAATTTTGCATTCTCTGGTACAGATGATTTTTATTCTCCTATTTATGCAATTAATTAGACTCTCCAGAGCTTTCTCTTTCCTTTATCAGTATGATGGTTTAAAATTACAGATGTATATATTACTAAATAAGTGAGGATATTCGGCTCATCATATTAGCACTGAAGTAAACTATAGCATTTTTTTTGAAAATGCAATTATTTAGACTGTTTAGAGACTAACTTGTGGATGTGTTTATAATACACATTACAGAAAAATTTTAAAAGTAATTTGGCACAACAAATCATATTCTAATGAAAGTCCCAAGGATCACAAGGTAGTTATTGCATTTGACTGTTAAGTACATTTTTTTAAATCCCATTTTTCCTCTTCTAATCAGAGATCCAGGCCTCTGACTTTAGGTATAGATGTGTGTGTTAGATTCAGACACTCGTAGTATCTCATGCTTTGGAAAATTATTAATGCTCTAGAGGAAAGCCACAGACCCAAGCAGGACAAGAATCTGTTTCTTTGGTGTGGCTATGTAGACACTGGAAAAAGAAACTCTTATTTCTGCAAAAATTGCCATGCTAAGAGATGTGTGTCTGAAACCTTTGGTAGCTGACGACATCCTGGTTCTAGTCTTGACGCTCTGGAACTTGCAGCAGTTCTTTAAATCTTGTAGCAATCATGAGATCCACCAAATCAAGAGAACCATTGTATTTGTTTTTATTGCATGTGTTAACCAAGTCTCTGTTATTTGTAGTCAACACAGTCATTTTTAAAGTAAATGCTAAGGGTTCTCACTTTGATAAATTATTAATTAAGTATCAATTTCTGGAACATTAAGAATCTTTCCTGCCCTTGGTAAATTGAGAGTGATTGTCTCAAAGACCTGGTTCAGGTTAAGAAAAGATGAGTTAATGGTACATGACTCTGTTGTGTTGTACATTGCAAGTAGAGAGGTAGAGAGGCTGTGCCTGCATAGTTTCTGAACTTATTACATATATTTTATTTTTCAACCAGAAATAAGAAAAGTAATACAGTAATTCTGTCATAAATTAATTTATATTGATTCAAATATAACTGTCTCTCTACTTCTTCATAATCAGCAATAAATAAGAGAAAGGGAGGGAGGGAGACAAAGGGAAGGAGGGAGAGAAAGAGAGAAACTTTGTTATTTGTGTGTGCCTGTGTGTGAGGCCAAGTAAAATCAAATCCAGAGAGATGAAAGAATATGGTTAATACAGAAAATTTTACAATTCTTGAACTTTTTACCCTACTATTCTTTTTAACTCCATCCTCCCTTTTTGTTTATGTGGTTAAAATACAATCTAATGCTTATTTAAAGATGTTACGATGTCCTGAATGATATTGCTTAGGATCTTCTAGGGTATTTATGGTTTTGGATCTTATATTTAAGTCTTTAATCCATCTTGGGTTAATTTTTATATAAAGTAAAAGGAAAGGATCCTATTTCAGCTGTCTGCATGTGACCAGCCAGTTTTCCCAACACCATTTATTAAATAAGGAATTCTTTCCCCATTGCTTGTTTTTGTCAGGTTTGTCAAAGATCAGGTGGGTGTAGTGTATGGTGTTACTTCTGAGGCCTCTGTTCTATTCAATTGGTCTATATCTCTGTTTTGGTACCAGCACCATGCCATTTGGGTTACTGTAGTCTTGTACTATTGTTTGAAGTAAGGTAGCATGATGCCTCCAGCCTTGTTCTTTTTGCTTAGAATTGTCTTGGATATGCAGGCTCTTCTTAGTTTCATATAAAGTTTAAAATATTTTTTTTTATAATTCTGTGAAGAAAGTCAATGGTGGCTTAATGGGGGATAGTATTGAATTATAAATTACTTTGGGCAGTATGGCCATTTTCATAATATTGATTCTTCCTATCTAAGACCATGGAATATTTTTCCATTTGTTTTTGTCTGCACTTATTTCCCTGAGAAGTAGTTTGTAGTTCTCCTTGAAGAGGTTCTTCATCCCTTGTAAGTTGTATTCCTAGGTATTTTATTCTTTTTGTATCAGTTGTGAATGGGAGGTCGCTCATGATTTGGCTCTCTATTTGTTACTGGTCAGAACATAGTCATGGGAAAAGACTTCATAACTAAAACACCAAAACCAATGGTAACAAAAACCAAAATAGACAAATGGGATCTAATTAAACTAAAGAGCTTCTGCACAGCAAAAGAAACTATCATCAGAGTGAACAGGCAACCTACACAATGGGAAAAAACATTTGCAATCTATCAATCTGACAAAGAGCTAATATCCAGAATCTACAAAGAACTTAAACAAATTTCAAGAGAAAAACAAATAACACTATCACAAAGTAGGTGAAGGATATGAATAGACGTTTCTCAAAGAGGACATTTATGCAGCCAACAAACATATGAAAAAAAGCTCATCATCACTGGTCATTAGATAAGTGCAAATTAAAACCACATTGAGGAGAGGACTCAAGATAGCACTGTGAGAACAACCCAGGATTGAAGCTCTTGATGAATGCGCGGAGAGGTGAGTCAGAGCTGCATTTCCAGACTGATCTTTGTTGCCCACAGAACGAGAAAATTCCCAGGAATAAAGGAGATGCAGGACACCAGGCAGAGGTTTTTTCTGGTGCAGCCAGCAGCCGGGGTGGCGGTGGCCGGCCTTACACAGCGCTCAGCACAGGGCACACTTGTCTGGGTGCCCTGTTGAACCGGCAACCTGACACTTGAGAGGGCTGAACTTGAGACTGAACGGGACTTGGACAGTGGGCCAGCCCAGGGGATTGCAGGGATACAGTGTTTGCGGTAGTGCAGTGGGACGGACAAAAAGGTGATTCCAAACACTCCCAGTGAAGACGTTCCCTGAGACGCTCCGTGGGGGAGGGGCGTCCACCATTACCGAGGAAATCGGCCCCTAATGAGATACACGCCCACTGCTGACGCAGCCTGCAGTTGCTGAGGCAACCCTATACAACAGAGAGAATCTGACACAGGGCGTAGCCCATGGCAGCAGGGTGGAGAGCGCAGCAGAAGAGCAGAGCCGGCAGCAACAGGGCGAACCTCACAACAGCAGGGCGGAGCCTCGGCAGGCAAATAGTGATTAGACTGCCTCCTAGCTGGGCAGGACACCTCAACGAACATCCGAAAATAAAGCCCCAACCACCCAAGACAGAGCATCTGAGAAAAAAAGGGTTTTTTAATGAGCTGTGTTGCAGCAGAATTAAACAGAGCAGCCTAACAGCCCTGAATGAATAACAGAGCTCACAGCTCAGCAATTGAGCTCCTAAAAAGTACAGACTGTCTCCTCAAGCAGCTCCCTGACACTTCTATATCCAAAAAACTGACATTTGGCAGGCATCATCCTGGGACAAAGATAGCAGAAAAAGAAACTGGTAGCATCCCTCACTGTTCTGCAGCTGCTATAGGTGCACCCCAGACAAGCAGGGCCTGGAGCAGACCTCAGCAGTCATACAGCGAAGGGGCTAGACTGGTAGAAGGAAAACCAAGTAACAGAAATACTTCATCATCAACAATCTGGGTGTACACTCAGAGACCCAATTGAAAAGTCAGCAACTACGCAGATGACAGGTGGATAAATCCAAAAATATGGGAAGAAACCAGTGCAAAGAGGAGGAAAACACCCAACACCAGAACACATCGCCTCCTCGAAAGGAACAAAACTCCTCACCAGCAAGGGAACAAAGCTGGACAGAGAATGACTGTGACGAAATGATGGAATTAGACTTCAGAAGGTGGATAATGAGAAACTTTTGTGAGCTAAAAGAACATGTTTTAAATCAATGCAAAGAAACTAAGAACCTTGAAAAAAGATATGAAAAAAGATTCAAGGAAATGATAACAAGAATGGATAACTTAGAGGGGAATATGAATGAATTAAAGGAGCTGAAAAACATAATATGAGAACTTCACAAAGCAAGCACAAGTTTCAATAGCCGAATAGACCAAGCAGTAGAAAGAATATCAGAAGTTGAAGATCAACTCAATGAAATAAAATGAGAAGCCAAGATCAGAGAAAAAAGCGCAAAAAGGAATGAACAAAGTCTCCATGAAATGTGAAACTATGTGAAAAGACCTAACCTACATTTGATAAGTGTACCAGAAGGGAACAAAGAAAATGAATCCAAGCTGGAAAATATTCTTCAGGACATCATCCAGGAAAATTTCCCCCACCTAGCAAGACAGGCCAACACTCAAATGCAGGAAATACAGAGAACACCACAAATATATTCTGCAAGAAGAGCAACCCCAAGGCACATAATCGTCAGATTCAACAAGGTTGAAATAAAGGAGAAAATACTAAGGGCAGCCAGAGAGAAAGGTCGGGTCACCCACAAAGGGAAGCCCATCAGACTCATAGCAGATCTCTCAGCAGAAACACTACAAGCCAGAAGAGAGTGAGGGCCAATAGTCAACATTCTTAAAGAAAAGAACTTTCAACCCAGAATTTTATATCCAGCCAAACTGAGCTTCAGAAGTGAAAGAAAAATAAAATCCTTTGCGAACAAGCAAGTACTCAGAGATTTTGTCACCACCAGGCCTGCTTTACAAGAGCTCCTGAAAGAGGCACTACACAGAGAAAGGAACAACCAGTAGCAGCCATTCCAAAATAACACTAAATGCTAAAGAGCATCAACATAATGAAGAATCTACAACAAGTAATGGGCAAAACAGCAACTTAGCATCAAAATGGCAGTATCAAATTTACACATAACAATATTAACCCTAAATGTAAATGGACTAAATGCACCAATCAAAAGACACAGACTGGCAAATTGGATAAAAATCCAAAACCCATCAGTGTGCTGTATCCAGAAAGCCCATCTCACATGCAAGGATACACAAAGGCTCAAAATAAAGGGATGGAGGAAGATTTACCAAGAAAATGGAGAGCAAAAAAAAGCAGGAGTTGCAATTCTCATCTCTGATAAAATAGACTTTAAAGCAACAAAGATCAAAAGAGACAAAGAAGGCCATTACATAATGGTAAAAGGATCGATAGAGCAAGAAGAGCTAACAATCCTAAACATATATGGACCCAATGCAGTAGCACCCAGATACATAAGGCAAGTTCTTAATGACTTACAAAGAGACCTAGACTCCCACACAATAATAGTGGGAGACTTTAACACTCCACTGTCAATATTAGACAGATCAACCAGACAGAAAATCAACAAGGATATCCAGGGCTTGAACTCAGACCTGGAGCAAGCAAACCTGATAGACATTTACAGAAGTCTCCACCCAAATCCACAGAATATACATTCTTCTCAGCACCACATCACACCTACTCTAAAATTAACCACATAATTGGAAGTAAAGCACTGCTCAGCAAATGCAAAACAACTGAAATCATAACAAACAGCCTCTCAGACCATAGTGCAATCAAGTTAGAACTCAGAATTCAGAAACCAACCCAGAACCGCACAGCTTCATGGAAACTGAACAACTGGCTCTTGAATGTTGACTGGGTAAACAACGAAATGAAGACAGAAATAAAGAAGTTCTTCAAAACCAATGAGAATGAAGACACAACCTGCCAGAATCTCTGGGACACATTTAAAGCAGTCTCTAGAGGAAAGTATATAGCAATAAGTACCCATACGAGGAGAATGGAGAGATCCAAAATTGACACCCTATTGTCAAAATTGAAAGAGCTAGAGGAGCAAGATCAAAAAAACTCAAAACCCAGCAGAAGACAAGAAATAACTAACATCAGAGCTGAACTGAAGGAGATTGAGACACGAAAAGCCCTTCAAAAAAATCAATAAATCCAAGAGCTGGTTTTTTGAAAAATCAACAAAATAGACAGACCACTAGCCAGATTGGTTAAAAATAAACGAGAGAACAACCAAATAGATGCAATAAAAAACGATAAAAGGGAAATCACCACAGATTCCACAGAAATTCAAACCATCATCAGAGAATAGTACAAACAACTCTATGCACATAAACTAGTAAACCTGGAGGAAATGGATAAATTCCTGGACTCCTGTGTCCTCCCAAGCCTAAACCAGGAGGAAGCTGAAACTATGAATAGGCCAATAACAAGGTCAGAAGTCGAGGCAGCAATTAAGAGCCTACCACACAAAAAAAGCCCAGGTACAGACAGGTTCACAGCCGAATTCTATGAGACACACAAAGAGAAGCTGGTACCATTCCTTCTAAAACTATTCCAAATAATCCAAAAAGAGGGAATCCTTCCCAAATCATTTTAGGAGACCAACATCATCCTGATACCAAACCCGGCAGAGACCCAACAAGAAAAGAAAACTTCAGGCCAATATACATGATGAACATAGATGCAAAAATCTTCAATAAAATATTGGCAAGCCGATTGCAACAGCAAATAAAAAAACTTATTCATCATGATCAAGTAGGATTCATCCCGGGGATGCAAGGCTGGTTCAACATACGCAAGTGTATAAACGTAATTCACCACAGAAACAGAACCAAAAACAAAAACCACATGATTATCTCAATTGACACAGAGAAGGCCTTTGACAAAATTCAACAGCCTTCATGCTAAAAACCCTCAATAAACTCGGTATCGATGGAAAGTTTCTCAAAGTAATAAAAGCTATTTATGACAAATGAACAGCCAATATCATACTGAATGGGCAAAAACTGGAAGCATTCCCTTTGAAATCCAGCACTAGACAAGGATGCCCTCTTTCACCACTCCTATTCAATATAGTACTGGAAGTTCTAGCCATAGCAATCAGGAAAGAAAAAAGAAATAAAGGGTATTCAAATAGGAAAGGTGGAAGCCAAATTGTCTCTATTTGCAGATGACATGATAGTATACCTAGAAGACCCCATCGTCTCAGCCCAAAAACTCCTGAAACTGATAAGCAACTTCAGCAAAGTCTCAGGATATAAAATCTATGTGCAGAAATCACAAGCATTCGTCTACAACAATAACAGACTTAAAGAAAGCCAAATCAAGAATGAACAGCCATTCACAATTGCTACAAAAAGAGTAAAATACCTTGGAATACAACTCACAAGGAATGTAAGGGACCTCTTCAGGGAAAACTACAAACCACTGCTCAACGAAATCAGAGAGGACACAAACAGATGGAGAAACATTCCATGTTCATGGTTAGGAAGAATTAATATCATGAAAATGGCTATACTGCCCAATGTAATTTACAGAATCAACGCTATCCTCATCAAGCTACCATTGACTTTCTTCACAGAACTGGAAAAAAATCACCATAAACTTCATATGGAACCAAAAGAGAGGCCGCATAGCCAAGTCAATTCTAAGCAAAAAGAACACAGCGGGGGGCATCACACTACTGGATTTCAAACTATACTACAAGGCTACAGTAATCAAAACAGCATGGTACTGGTACCAAAACAGAGATATAGACCAATGAAACAAAACAGAAGCACCGGAGGCAACACAACATATCTACAACCATACAAACTTTGATAAACCTGACAAAAACAAGCAATGGGGAAAGGATTCCCTGTTTAACAAATGGTGTTGAGAAAACTGGCTAGCCATGTGCAGAAAGCAGAAACTGGACCTCTTCCTGACAGCTTACACTAAAATTAACTCCAGATGGATTAAATACTTAAACATAAGACCTGGCACCATAAAAACCCTAGAAGGAAATCTAGGCAAAACTATCGAGGACATAGGAGTAGGCAAGGACTTCATGAACAAAACACTAAAAGCATTGGCAATAAAAGCCAAAATAGACAAATGGGACCTAATGAAACTCCACAGCTTCTGCAAGGCAAAAGAAACAGTCACTAGAATGAATCGGCAACCAACAGAATGGGAAAAAATTTTTGCCGTTTACCCATCTGACAAAGGGCTGTTATCCAGAATTTACGAAGAACTCAAACAGATTTACAGGAAAAAAAGAAACAAGCCCATTCAAAAGTGGGCAAAGGATATGACCAGACACTTTACGAAAGAAAACATATATGAGGCCAACAATCATATGAAAAATGCTCATTGTCACTGGTCATCAGAGAGATGCAAATCAAAACCACATTGAGATATCATCTCACGCCAGTTAGAATGGAGATCATTAAAAAATCTGGAGACAACAGATGCTGGAGAGGATGTGGAGAAAAAGGAACACTTTTACACTGTTGGTGGGAGTGTAAATTAGTTCAACCACTGTGGAAGACAGTGTGGTGATTCCTCAAGGCCTTAGAAATATAAATTTCATTTGACCCAGCAATCCCATTACTGGGTATATATCCAAAGGACTATAAATCGTTCTACTATTAGGACACATGCACACGAATGTTCATTGCAGTACTCTTTACAATAGCAAAGACCTGGAGTCAACCCAAATGCCCATTGATGATAGAATGGATTGGAAAAATTTGGCACATATACACCATGGAATATTATGCAGCAATCAGAAATAATGAGTTTGTGTCTTTTTTAGGGACATGGATGAATCTGGAGAACATCATTCTCAGCAAACTGACATAAGAACAGAAAATGGAACACCGCATATTCTCACTCATAGGCGGGTGATGAAAAATGAGAACACATGGACACAGGGAATGGAGTACTAAACACTGGGGTCTATTGGGGGGAAAAGGGGAGGGCCAGTGGGAGGGAGAGGAGGGGAGGGATAGCCTGGGGATAAATGCCAAATGTGGGTGAAGGGGAGAAATGAAGCAAAACACACTGCCATGCGTGTACCTACGCAACTGTCATGCATGTTCTGCTCATGTACCCCCAAACCTAAAATGCAATAAAAAATTTAAAAAAAAGTAAAACCACATTGAGAAGACATCTCATGCCATTTAGTATGGTAATTATTAAAATGTCAGAAAACAACAGATGCTAGAGAGAATGTGGAGAATCAGGAACGCTTTTACAATGTTTGTGGGAGTGTAAATCATTTAATCCATTGTGGAAGACCGTGTGGCAATTCCTCAAGAATCTAGAACTAGAAATACCATTTGACCCAGCAATCCCATTACTGGGTATATACCCAAGGAATTATAAGTTATTCTACTATAAAGACACATGTACACGTATGTTTATTGTGGCAGTATTTACAATAACAAAGACTTGGAACCAATCAAAATGCCCATCAATGATATACTGGATTAAAAAAAAATGTGGCACATATACACCATGGAATACTATGCAGTCATAAAAAAGATGATTTCATGTCCTTTGCAGGAACATCAATGAAGCTGGAAACCATCATTCTCAGCAAACTAACAAAAGAACAGAAAAGCAAACACCGTATGTTCTCACTCATAAGTGGGAGTTGAACAATGAGAACACATGGACACAGGGAGGGGAACTCATACACTGGAGCCTGTTGGGGGACTGGGGCTAGGGGAGGGATAGCACTAAGACAAATACTTAATGTAGATGATGGGTTGATGGGTGCAGTAAACCACCATGGCAGGTGTATACCTGTGTAACTAATCTGCACATTCTGCACATGTATTCCAGAACTTAAAGTATAATTTAAAAAAGACATTACAACACAAGGTTTTATTATCACATCAACTAATGGTCCACCATTAAGACATTATCAAGGATAATAATTTTGACTCCACTTTATAATTTAATTGTAGAATCTAAATCATATATAAACTATGACTCTTTTGTTTTGAAAGCTGTTTCAGCTTTCCAAGTCCATGTTAAAAGAAAGCATAGAGAAGTAAAGGAGTGAGAAGCAAAAAAACATGGAAAAAAATTAGGTTTTGACTGAGTTTAGACACATTTTAAAAAAGCATTGCAAACTCAGTGCCAAAAGGGTTGGTGTCCACTCATGTCACAGAGTAGTAGGAAGACATCTCACAATGAATTCATCAAGGAATGCTTAATAAGTGTTCACATTGAAGAATAAATTGTTATTCTTGCCCCCAACTTGTTTGTTTTCCAAAGAATGGGGTAAGTGAGTAGCTTTTTTAGGTGTTGTATTGCTCAAAACTTTCCGATTAATAACTTGTTCTGATAGCTAAAAAAAAAAAACGAAAAGAAAAATTGCAGGAAAAGGTTTGGATAAAGCTTCTAGTAAAATATAAAGATGAGTAATAATCCAGTACATTTTAATATATTATAGAAAGTTTCAGACACTCACTAGATAAGATAATACAACAAACCCTTATGACATCATACAACTTCAACAATTATATGCCTTGAGCTGGGAAAAGGAGAGAAAAGTACAGCACCTAACAATCAGAAGGTTTGATTGATGTTTTGAAGAGTCAGAATAAAACCAAGCTTTGACTTCATGATCAGTTCTAATAGACATTATGAGAATCATAATAACTAGAAACTGTTTGATCTATATTCAGGACTATTCTTGAACCAGGTAAAGAGTCAAGATCAAGATAAGACTAGAAACTGACGAGGGTTTTAGGCATGATGCCCTACACTGGAAAACAGTCAATCAATCATTTAAGACTAAGTGATCTAATTCATATTATTTTTTAACTCTGACTTAAGATGCAAACCATTTCACTGTGAAAGTTATCAGCAGGAAACAGAGTAAACCAGAAATAGCAACCGGAACTCAGAAAACACCAGTCATTATTACAGAACATAATACGAAAGGGATCAGAACAGTAAAAGTTAGAATGTCATTTCCATGTTGTTTTTTCTTTCTCTAGGATTCTTTTAGATTTTTTTCTTTCTTTTTTTGTTCAAACTTGAATTGCAATTTTGAATTGTGTTAGAGCATCTGGGCTATAAAAAGACTTTGCTTAAACTCATTAAACTGTAAAACTGCTTGTATGCTTGTATCTTTGCCAATTTTCAATCTGAAAGACTAGAAGGCATGTTTTTAGCTATGAAAAATGAGTAAGATTACTTATTGGAATTTGGGCACCTTGTTCTTTGACTTAGAAAGAGTCTGAGAATGGCATCAAAATGAACAATAAGTGCCTACCCTAAGGCTTTCTCTGTTGAATACTTCTTGCTCATGACTGTTCTATTCAAGTTGTAGAATAATAAAGCTTAGAGAATGTTCTGCTTTGAGGAAGCTAAGATTCCATAAACAGCTTTATATTAGTATAAAGATACAACGAGGAATTAAAATGTATTTAGCCCTCTTGATAGTCCTTTGCTAAATTATATCGTCATGTCATTTCTCTGCTTTGTATTATAATTTTTAAAATAATATTGTTTTACCATTTACTAAGGTCCTGTATACATACATGGGGCAAGCACTATTCAAAATCATTTATATTTAATAAATTATTCAATATTCACAGCAATCCTTTAAGAAGTACAATATTATTAGGTTCCTTCTTGGTACTGATAATAAAAGATTTCTGAAGCACAGAAATGTTAAGTATTTTTCCCCAGAGCACAGAATTAATAAGAAGCTGAGTAGGGATTCCAATTCAGCAAACTGTTTCTAGTCCCTAACCATTAACCTAGACAGACAAAAAGCAGCAACACGAAAATAAACAGACAATCAAAAGTTTAAAACATTTTCAGTTGGTAGCTATTTATAAATACAACCACTGGCTTCTATAGTTCCTAGATTCAAAGGAGTAACAAAGGGAGCCAGAAATTGCAAATGCAAGCATTTATGGCTTTTTCCATTTCAGTGGTGACAGTAACACTTTGTTTTAGGGTTTATATAAGATGATTAAAAAAAAACTGTAAGGATAAGACTAGAAAGCCTCTTTCCCCCACCAAAAAAAGAAGGGATGGATTTAAATAAATAAAAATTCAAAAAATAATTTTGTTTCATTTCTTCAAAAAATGTAACAGTTTTCAGATTTTTAAAAATACTTTTTGGGGAAATAAAAACACTAGAATCAGAATCAGTCAAAGTAGAATGTGTTAGCAGAAGGAAGGCAAAGGAAGAACTATACATTTGTATAGAATGATGGCAGATGCTGTTTGCTGTGCTGTACCTCTTGGGATTCACCAAGTCAGAGGTGCTAGAGAATTGTCAATGATTGTTCTGCAGTCATCAAACAATAAGTTCACATATAAGTATTCCAGCTCTCTCATTCTTCAAGTAGCATAACTAAGTTTGACATCATTTCCCAAATTTTTCTTATAGGATTAAGCTTCATTCACTCACAGTGATAGCTGGCTTGATGATATCCTCTTTTTTTTTTTTTTTTGCTATTTTTTGGAATATTTATTGGTGTCTAACAACTGCTTCAAGTATTAGTGGCGTTACCAGCAATAATTTTACTGAATTTTTCAATTTTTAAAAATTACACATTTGGACAAAGCCCAGCTGTATATTTCTTCTGATTCATATCGTGTACCCTGGGGACACTTAGTGGTATTCATCTGGTGGCTGTGATGGTATTGAGGATCCAAAATACTTTTACTGACTTTGCTCATATTCCTAGTGCCTCTGTGAAGACAGCTGGAAAAGTGAGCCCCGCTGGATCACTCTCCCTCTCCGTGAACTATTAGGACCTTCCCACTTGGTCTCTCTAACAGACAACTGGACTTCATACATGGCTGCTTACTGCCTTGATGTCAAGTGTTTCAAGAAACAGAGGTGAAGCTGCCAGTCTCTTAAGTCTTTGACCTAGAAATTGGCATGATGCCCCTCTGCCATAGTAAGGGAGCAGGGCATCATACTCAATTGAAGGGGTGATCTCTCAATCTTAGGAGCAGAAATCTGTGTGGACATCTGTAATCTGCCACATTTCTTTCTCCTTCCTCTCTTTCACTTTTTTCACCTCCTAGTGATTTAAATTTGTATAACTCAAAAACTACCTGCTCTAAAATTACTGTCTCAGCGTTTGTGGCAGGAACCATACCAAGAGGAGGACGTTTGTGTTTGGCCATATTCTTTTGATTCTTATCCATGGTGAAATGGCGCTTACTGCTTCTTTTTCATTAAATAGATCATGAGTGAGAGATGTTAGCTGATTTATCTAATAAACACTTAGGACTTGAATGACGTTTTTCAAACCATAACTATAATGTTTTTGCCACTGTACCTAAGGATTAAATAAGGAGAATAAACCTGAAGAGTCACTTAATTAAAGCTGGAAACACCAAGCAATTACTGGCTTTTATTTTTTAACTCACTTGATTCAGTTCAATTTGATAATTAAAAAAAATAAAAACCTTTCTTTTCTGATAATTTCTCCAATGATCCTATCAATTGACATGGAGTTAAAGGGTTGGATAATTGACTTACTAGACTGCAGCATCACTGATTCTTTGGTTTTCCCAGAAAGTAGGAAAGAAGGAGGATTAACTTTTGCTGCATACTTCCACTATTTCAAGCACTGTGCTGTTCACATTCACTGCTCTTTTATTTAATCCTCACGTCATAGATAATATTCACATTTTTTTTTAGATGAAGAAACTGCTTCAAACAAAGGTAGCAAGCAGGGATTTTGATGCAGTCTGTCTGGCCACAGAGCCAGACAGATTCAACTATATTTTACTCTTCCCAATAAGAAGAAAATGCTTAGTGGCAATTTCCCTGTAGGGGAAGTGAATTGCAGACCTTGGGAAACCATGAGATTCTTTTGCACTGCAACTAGTAGTTTTAGTGTCCTGCTGGGGAAGTTGAAGCAATTTTCTCCTGCATTATGGGTCCATAGATTTTATTATTATTTTTAAACAGCTCCTATTGAGGTCAAGTTCGACCTACTCCTGATATAATTGCTTTTCTGCTTCTCCATGTTTTCTGTGACTGCTTTTATTCTTGACTGTCCAGTCTTACAAACCAGTGGTTTTGATTTTCTAAGTATTCATAAGATAGTTCTTGCTCTTGCTCTCAAGTTTATTGTGCTTCAGATGTCACTATAGAATCTTAACTTTCCAATTAGAGACAGTAAATTATTAAAAATCTGCATGAAGAAGACCCTGATACCCTTGCTAACATGTTATAAATTTTTAAAATTTGTTACCAATATTATGGATTTAAAAAGTGATATATTATTGTTTTAAGTGGCATTTACCTGATTACAGATAAAACTAAATAATTTTTCTGTTTTCCAGTTTTTATTTTTAGAATTGAATTATTTTAATTAACATTCTCAAATTAATTTGTAAACTTTCTATGTATATTAAAGATTTGTATTTTGACTGACATAGAAGTTGCAGGGTTTTTTCATATATTAATTTACCTTTTAATGCTGTTTATGGTATAGTTTGTCATTGAAATATTTTAAATTTGTATAAACTCAAGTTTATTAATATTTTCCTTTATGGGTTCTATTTTATTTAAAAATAAATAACACAATGTAATAGAAATATTCTATTAAATTCATTATTATTACATTTAAATATTTTGTCTTAGATGATGTGTTTCTAATATATAGCTAATTATATGTATACTCTATCTTTCCCAATAAAATCAAACTTTATTGAAAATCATATCCTTACTTTCTCTACATACAAATATAATCCCATGTCTTTTTTTTTTTCTTCTTTTTTTTTTTTTTATTTTTATTTTATTTTATTTTATTTTTTTTAATTTTTTATTGGATTATAGGTTTTGGGGTACATGAGCAGAGCATGCAAGACAGTTGCGTAGGTACACACATGGCAGTGTGCTTTGCTTTTCTTCTCCCCTTCACCCACATTTGGCATTTATCCCCAGGCTATCCCTCCCCACCTCCCCCTCCCACTGGCCCTCCCCTTTTCCCCTCAATAATCCCCAGTGTTTAGTACTCCCCTTTCTGTGTCCATGTGTTCTCATTTTACATCACCCACCTATGAGTGAGAATATGCGGTGTTTCATTTTCTGTTCTTGTGTCAGTTTGCTGAGGATGATGTTTTCCAGATTCATCCATGTCCCTACAAACGACACGAACTCATCATTTCTGATTGCTGCATAATATTCCATGGTGTATATGTGCCACATTTTTCCAATCCAGTCTATTATCAATGGGCATTTGGGTTGATTCCAGGTCTTTGCTATTGTAAACAGTGCTGCAATGAACATTCGTGTACATGTGTCCTTATAGTAGAACGATTTATAGTCTTTTGGATATATACCCAGTAATGGGATTGCTGGGTCAAATGGAATTTCTATTTCTAAGGCCTTGAGGAATCGCCACACTGTCTTCCACAATGGTTGAACTAATTTACATTCCCACCAACAGTGTAAAAGTGTTCCTTTTTCTCCACATCCTCTCCAGCATCTGTTGTCTCCAGATTTTTTAATGATCGCCATTCTAACTGGCGTGAGATGGTATCTCAATGTGGTTTTGATTTGCATCTCTCTGATGACCAGTGACGATGAGCATTTTTTCATATGATTGTTGGCCTCATATATGTCTTCTTTCGTAAAGTATCTGTTCATATCCTTTGCCCACTTTTGAATGGGCTTGTTTGTTTTTTTCCTGTAAATCTGCTTGAGTTGTTTGTAAATTCTGGATATCAGCCCTTTGTCAGATGGGTAGACTGCGAAAATTTTTTCCCATTCTGTTGGTTGCCGATCCACTCTAGTGACTGTTTCTTTTGCCGTGCAGAAGCTGTGGAGTTTGATTAGGTCCCATTTGTCTATTTTGGCTTTTGTTGCCAATGCTCTTGGTGTTTTGTTCATGAAGTCCTTGCCTACTCCTATGTCCTGGATAGTTTTGCCTAGATTTCCTTCTAGGGTTTTTATGGTGCCAGGTCTTATGTTTAAGTCTTTAATCCATATGGAGTTAATTTTAGTGTAAGGTGTCAGGAAGGGGTCCAGTTTCTGCTTTCTGCACATGGCTAGCCAGTTTTCCCAACACCATTTGTTAAACATGGAATCCTTGCCCCATTGCTTGTTTTTGTCAGGTTTATCAAAGATTGAATAGTTGTATGTATGTTGTGTTGCCTCCGGTGCCTCTGTTTTGTTCCATTGGTCTATATCTCTGTTTTGGTACCAGTACCATGCTGTTTTGATTACTGTAGCCTTGTAGTATAGTTTGAAATCCGGTAGTGTGATGCCCCCCGCTGTGTTCTTTTTGCTTAGAATTGACTTGGCTATGCGGGCTCTCTTTTGGTTCCATATGAAGTTCATGGTGGTTTTTTCCAGTTCTGTGAAGAAAGTCAATGGTAGCTTGATGGGGATAGCGTTGATTCTGTAAATTACTTTGGGCAGTATAGCCATTTTCACGATATTAATTCTTCCTAACCATGAACATGGAATGTTTCTCCATCTGTTTGTGTCCTCTCTGATTTCGTTGAGCAGTGGTTTGTAGTTCTCCTTGAAGAGGTCCCTTACGTTCCTTGTGAGTTGTATTCCAAGGTATTTTATTCTTTTTGTAGCAATTGTGAATGGCAGTTCACTCTTGATTTGGCTTTCTTTAAGTCTGTTATTGGTGTAGACGAATGCTTGTGATTTTTGCACATTGATTTTATATCCTGAGACTTTGCTGAAGTTGTTTATCAGTTTCAGGAGTTTTTGGGCTGAGGTGATGGGGTCTTCTAGGTATACTATCATGTCGTCTGCAAATAGAGACAATTTGGCTTCCACCTTTCCTATTTGAATACCCTTTATTTCTTTTTCTTGCCTGATTGCTCTGGCTAGAACTTCCAGTACTATATTGAATAGGAGTGGTGAGAGAGGGCATCCTTGTCTAGTACCAGATTTCAAAGGGAATGCTTCCAGTTTTTGCCCATTCAGTATGATATTGGCTGTTGGTTTGTCATAAATAGCTTTTATTACTTTGAGATACGTTCCATCGATACCGAGTTTATTGAGGGTTTTTAGCATAAAGGGCTGTTGAATTTTGTCAAATGCCTTCTCTGCGTCAATTGAGATAATCATGTGGTTTTTGTTTTTGGTTCTGTTTATGTGGTGAATTACGTTGATAGACTTGCGTATGTTGAACCAGCCTTGCATCCCTGGGATGAATCCTACTTGATCATGATGAATAAGTTTTTTGATTTGCTGTTGCAATCGGCTTGCCAATATTTTATTGAAGATTTTTGCATCTATGTTCATCATGGATATTGGCCTGAAGTTTTCTTTTCTCGTTGGGTCTCTGCCGGGTTTTGGTATCAGGATGATGTTGGTCTCATAAAATGATTTGGGAAGTATTCCCTCTTTTTGGATTGTTTGAAATAGTTTTAGAAGGAATGGTACCAGCTCCTCTTTGTGTGTCTGGTAGAATTCGGCTGTGAACCCATCTGGACCTGGGCTTTTTTTGTGAGGTAGGCTCTTAATTGCTGCCTCAACTTCAGACCTTGTTATTGGTCTATTCATAGTTTCAGCTTCCTCCTGGTTTAGGCTTGGGAGGACACAGGAGTCCAGGAATTTATCCATTTCTTCCAGGTTTACTAGTTTATGCGCATAGAGTTGTTTGTAATATTCTCTGATGATGGTTTGAATTTCTGTGGAATCTGTGGTGATTTCCCCTTTATCATTTTTTATTGCATCTATTTGGTTGTTCTCTCTTTTATTTTTAATCAATCTGGCTAGTGGTCTGTCTATTTTGTTGATCTTTTCAAAAAACCAGCTCTTGGATTTATTGATTTTTTGAAGGGTTTTTCGTGTCTCAATCTCCTTCAGCTCAGCTCTGATCTTAGTAATTTCTTGTCTTCTGCTGGGTTTTGAGTTTTTTTGATCTTGCTCCTCTAGCTTTTTCAATTTTGACGATAGGGTGTCGATTTTGGATCTCTCCATTCTCCTCATATGGGCACTTATTGCTATATACTTTCCTCTAGAGACTGCTTTAAATGTGTCCCAGAGGTTCTGGCACGTTGTGTCTTCATTCTCATTGGTTTCGAAGAACTTCTTTATTTCTGCCTTCATTTCGTTGTTTACCCAGTCAACATTCAAGAGCCAGTTGTTCAGTTTCCATGAAGCTGTGCGGTTCTGGGTCGGTTTCTGTATTCTGAGTTCTAACTTGATTTGCACTATGGTCTGAGAGGCTGTTTGTTATGATTTCAGTTGTTTTGCATTTGTTGAGCAGTGCTTTACTTCCAATTATGTGGTCAATTTTAGAGTAGGTGTGATGTGGTGCTGAGAAGAATGTGTATTCTGTGGATTTGGGGTGGAGAGTTCTGTAAATGTCCACCAGGTTTGCTTGCTCCAGGTCTGAGTTCAAGCCCTGGGTATCCTTGTTGATTTTCTGTCTGGTTGATCTGTCTAGTATTGACAGTGGAGTGTTAAAGTCTCCCACTATTATTGTGTGGGAGTCTAAGTCCTTCTGTAAGTCATTAAGAACTTGCCTTATGTATCTGGGTGCTCCTGTGTTGGGTCCATATATGTTTAGGATCGTTAGCTCTTCTTGTTGTATCGATCCTTTTACCATTATGTAATGGCCTTCTTTGTCTCTTTTGATCTTTGTTGCTTTAAAGTCTATTTTATCAGAGATGAGAATTGCAACTCCTGCTTTTTTTTGCTTTCCATTAGCTTGGTAAATCTTCCTCCATCCCTTTATTTTGAGCCTTTGTGTATCCTTGCATGTGAGATGGGTTTCCTGGATACAGCACACTGATGGGTTTTGGCTTTTTATCCAATTTGCCAGTCTGTGTCTTTTGATTGGTGCATTTAGTCCATTTACATTTAGGGTTAATATTGTTATGTGTGAATTTGATACTGCCATTTTGATTCTAAGTGGCTGTTTTGCCTGTTAGTTGTTGTAGATTCTTCATTATGTTGAAGCTCTTTAGCATTCAGTGTGATTTTGGAATGGCTGGTACTGATTGATCCTTTCTATGTGTAGTGCCTCTTTTAGGAGCTCTTGTAAAGCAGGCCTGGTGGTGACAAAATCTCTGAGTACTTGCTTGTTCGCAAAGGATTTTATTCTTCCTTCACTTCTGAAGCTCAGTTTGGCTGGATATGAAATTCTGGGTTGAAAGTTCTTTTCTTTAAGAATGTTGAATATTGGCCCCCACTCTCTTCTGGCTTGTAGTGTTTCTGCCGAGAGATCTGCTGTGAGTCTGATGGGCTTCCCTTTGTGGGTGACCCGACCTTTCTCTCTGGCTGCCCTTAGTATTCTCTCCTTTATTTCAACCCTGTTGAATCTGACGATTATGTGCCTTGGGGTTGCTCTTCTTGCGGAATATCTTTGTGGTGTTCTCTGTATTTCCTGCAATTGAGTGTTGGCTTGTCTTGCTAGGTGGGGGAAATTTTCCTGGATGATGTCCTGAAGAGTATTTTCCAGCTGGGATTCATTCTCTTTGTCCCCTTCTGGTACACCTATCAAACGTAGGTTAGGTCTTTTCACATAGTCCCACATTTCTTGGAGACTTTGTTCATTCCTTTTTGCGCTTTTTTCTCTGATCTTGGTTTCTCGTTTTATTTCATTGAGTTGGTCTTCGACTTCAGATATTCTTACTTCTGCTTGGTCAATTCGGCTATTGAAACTTGCGTTTGCTTCGCGAAGTTCTCGTATTGTGTTTTTCAGCTCCTTTAATTCATTCATATTCCTCTCTAAGGTATCCATTCTTGTTATCATTTCCTCGAATCTTTTTTCAAATCTTTTTTCAAGGTTCTTAGTTTCTTTGCATTGATTTAATACATGATCTTTTAGCTCACAAAAGTTTCTCATTATCCATCTTCTGAAGTCTAATTCCGTCATTTCGTCACAGTCATTCTCCGTCCAGCTTTGTTCCCTTGCTGGTGAGGAGTTTTGGTCCTTTCTAGGAGGCGATGTGTTCTGGTTTCGGGTTTTTTCCTCCTTTTTGCGCTGGTTTCTTCCCATCTTTGTGGATTTGTCCGCTGGTCGTCTGCGTAGTTGCTGACTTTTCGTTTGGGTCTCTGAGTGGACACCCAGAATGTTGATGATGAAGTATTTCTGTTGCTTGGTTTTCCTTCTACCAGTCTAGCCCCTTCGCTGTATGACTGTTGAGGTCCGCTCCAGACCCTGCTTGTCTGGGGTGCACCTCTAGTAGCCGTGGCACAGCGAGGGATGCTACCAGTTTCTTTTTCTGCTCTCTTTGTCCCAGGATGATGCCTGCCTAATGACAGTCTTTTGGATATAGAGGGGTCAGGGAGCTGCTTGAGGAGACAGTTTGTACTTTATAGGGGTTTAATTGCTGAGCTGTGCACTCTGTTCATTCAGGGCTGTTAGGCTGCTATGTTTGATTCTGCTGCAACACAGCTCATTAAACAACCCTTTTTTTTTTTTCTCAAATGCTCTGTGTTGAGGGGTTTGGGCTTTATTTTTGGATGTCCGATCAGGTGTCCTGCCCAGCTCAAAGGCAGACTAGCCACTGTTTGGCTGCCGAGGCTCCGCCCTGCTGTTGTGTGATTCGTGCTGTTCCTGCAGGCTCTGCTGTGGTCTCCGCCACGCCCTGCGGCGGAGTCTCTTCGTTGTAGCGTGTTGCCTCAGCAACGGCAGGCTGCGTCAGCAGTGGGCGTGTATCTCAGTAGGGACGGGTTGCCTCGGCAACGGCTGGCTGCGTCAGCAGTGGGCGTGTATCTCAGTTGGGGCGGGTTGCCTCGGCAACGGCTGGCTGCCTCAGCAGTGGGCGCGTATATCAGTTGGGGCAGGTTGCCTCTGTAGTGGTGGACGCCCTTCCCCCACAGAGCGTCTCGGACCGTCTGCCCGGGATAGTTTGAAATCGCGGTTTTTTTCGTCCCACTGGGTATCCCAAGCGATCTGTTCCTGCAATCCCCTGGGCTGGGCTACTGTGCAAGTCTCCTTCAGTCTTAAGTCCAGCCCTCTCAAGTCTCAGGTTGCCGGTTCAACAAGGCACCCGGACAAGCGCGCCCTGTGGGGATTGCTGGGTAGGGCCGGCCGCCGCCGCCCCGGCTGCCGGCTTTGCCAGGCAGACCTACTGCCTGGCGTCCCGTGTGTTTTTATGCTTGGGAGTTTCCCCGTTCTGTGGGCAACAAAGATCAGTCTGGAAATGCAGCACTGACTCACCGTTTGCGAATTCAATGCGGGCTCCAATCCTGGGTTGTTCTCACAGCGCCATCTTGAGTCCAATCCCATGTCTTTTATTCTAATTCTGGTTGCCATTCTATTCCAATCATCTTTCTTTTTTATTTTTCTGTAATACAGTGGCATAATCATAGTACACTGTAGACTCAAACTCCTGTGTTCAAGTGATCCTCCTGCCTCAGCCTTCCAAGTAGCTGGGACTACAGACAGAGGCCAACATGCACGACTAATTTATTTTTATTTTTGGAGAGACAGATAGGGTCTTACTCTGTTGCCCAGGCTGTTAGGAACTCCAGGACTGAAGTAATCCCCCTGGTTAAGTTTTGCAAAGTGCTGGAATAACAGCTGTGTACTACCATATCCAGTCCTCTTTTTAATAGCAATAGTTGCAGGATTAAATTCCTCAATGCACTGCTTTATTTGATCTCAGAATCTTTGATATTTTGTATTTTCATTATAATTTAGTTTTAAACATTTAACAAGTTCCACTGTGAAGTCTAGTTTAACCTGGGAGTTACTCTTAAGTGTATGTTTTAATTTCCAAATCTTGAAATCTATTTGGTCAAAAAAATTATTCTGTATAATTTCACTACTTTTAAATATATGAGAGCTTGTTTTATGGCTCTGCTTGTGTTTTATATAGTTATCTACACTCTTAAAAATTGTTTATTCTAAAAGTAAACGTCGTGAAAACAGAGTAGAATGGGTAAGGGGGGGCCATTACCAGGACCTTTGGGGAAGGGAAATTGGGGATGTTCATCAAAGTGTGCAAAGCTTCAGTCACAAAATGAGTAAGTCCTAGAAATCTACAATAACATACAGTACCTATAATTAAAAATGCTGTATTGTAGGCATTAAGATTTGTTAAAAGGATAGCTCTTATGTTAAATGTTCTTACAACAACAAAAAGAAACAAAAATTTTACAGGTGTTGATATATTTTATGGCATTGCTTATGGCTTCACATTATATACTTTATGTTTATTAAGGTATGTACATTAAATATGTACAAGTTTTGGTATGTAAATACTCAACTAAAAGCAAAAGATTATTTTAAAAACCAACAAAATACAACAAATGTTAAGAATAGTAGTAGACTTATGTGTACATTTTAATAGTGTTTGTAGAAAAAAAATATGCATATAAGTTTCGAAAGTTTACATGCATAGTCATATATGGAATGACATACACCAAACTTTGATACTTGTTTCATTTGAGAACATATAGAAATGAAGAAGAGAAAGAAGAATTTATGGTTTTATTTATGTATGTGCTACTGCATTATTTTATATAAATGCATTATTTTTTTACTTTGGATATCAGTAAGTATAAAGCTAAGAACCTCATTGAAATCATTAAAAATCAGTAAGTAAAAATAATTATGTAATTACATTACATTCCTATTCATTTTCATAGTTTTCTCTTTTTATCTTTTGCAAAGATGTGTTTCTAAATAAATCACACATAAACTCCGACTTAGCCAATATATATAAAGGTTTATATAAATAATATGGAGTGTTAAGAATACAAAGGAATCTGTAGAAGACCATGTTACCTAATAATAGTGTACACTGGGAAATATTGAAAATTCACATAGCTGTATTTAAAGTAATAGGCATTATTTATTGAATTTTTAGCTTTTACATTTTTAAATTATTAGCTGCTGATAGCTTCCTAGATGTGATTTAGTATTTGTCCATAATATTTCTGGAAAATATTTAAAGAAACCTTCAACTGAATGCAAGTTTAATTTTGAACCATTTCTTATAGATACCCAAATGTTCAATCACACTTGACTCAGTTTTAAATGTTAACCAGCCAACACTGGCATTCTGGCTGTTTTTGCAATTAACCTCCAGCCTATTGACAACAGCACTTTTAATTATTATATTCCATATTTATGAAATAGACTATCTCAACTGAAATAATAGGCTATTGATTCGAATAGCCATTTTAAATGCAATTGAAAATCCAATCAGTTTTTGTAAAACTACTGAATATTAATTTACTATACTTTTGTGCTCCATTAACAACAGACCTTGATTCATCTTAGAAACGTCTGACAATATTCTATTTAGTATTCATTAGATAACAAACACAGGACTACCATTTTGTTATTTCAGAAAGGGTGGAAAGAGACTGCCTTTATGGAATATCTTAAACATGCTTTTTGTTCCTTTTGATAGAATTCATCAAACTGTATTCAAATGTGTCATCTGTTGGTGGAAAATATATCCACTTTCATGACTAAGATTGTCCATACTCAGTTTGACTCAATAGTTAGAGGATCAGACATAGGGTTATTCAAATTACTTCATGTGCTACACTGATACATTTTATTTGAGTAATTCAGGGAGTGGCTGTGTGAAGAAATGCTTTCTTTTTTATCTCCTCTGAGTTTGTCATAGAGTCTTTAAGGTATCTGATCACATTTTACTTAAAAGAAGTATTTCTAAATTCAATGAATAAGAAATTAAAATTTTCAGTGTATTCTTTCAGATAATATCTCTAAACAACATTTTTTGAGAGCTTGTTATGTGCTAAAATTTGTGTTAACCTTCTATGGATTATGTTATTTAATACTATTTTAAATCTTTAATTTCAGTAGTTAAAAATATCCAGATTTTTCTCTTCAATGACTTTAAAAAATATTCATTTTAATTATAGAAAGTCATGTTATTGAAAGAAGTATTATTTTAAAGAGTGGTAAACAAAGTATATGTTTAGTTATTTGTGACAGTGGAACCAAATCAGATTCAATTTCTTCCTTTCTGTATATTAAAGTCTAGAAAATATGACATTTCTCATCCATCTATTTCTCAGCCATTTCTTTATTTAATAAATATTTATTTTGTCCTATTACGGCATTTGCAGGCACTGCTTAAATGAAGATGAATTACAGTCTATGATCCGAAGGAGCTTATATCCAGTAATGTAAATAAAACATTACAATTTATTTTGAGAAAAGATAAAACAGTAGTATGTGTAATGATCACAAAGGATGGAATGACAATACAGTATAACCATGTGCAATTGCAGTGAACATATTCCTAGGTAAAGAAAAGGACAAAAAGGAATATAGACATTCCAACATTGTATGTCAGGACTCAAAGCATGGAGAATTTCTAACAATTCCATGGGCACCTAAGTATCAGATTCAAGAGGAGGAGCAGCAGACAAGGAATTAGGTTTAATAAATAAAAAGGGTGAGATCCAGAAATGCTCTGAACCTAGGAACTTAGATTTACCTTGTAGTTGTTAAGCAGATTGAGTGTTTTGCAGTAGTTAAGTGGCCAAGATTTTAGTTTGAGATATATAATTCCAGAAGTTTAATGCATATTAAACAGGACTGAGAATGGAAACAAGGGGAAAAATAGGACATTTCACTTGCCCAGATGAGATTAATGAGGAATGCTATGAAGACTATCTTAATTCACAGAAAGAGATGCGATAAAGAGACACGGGAAGGTAGTGTAAAGAGAATTTGGTCATAAATAGGATGCAAAAATGGAGTACAAGTGTGTGAGTTGCAGGGGAAAGCCTAAGACGATTCTTAGGTTTCTAGATTGAATGCAATTATGCCACATTAAAATGGCAAATGTTGGAATCCCATAAATGACATAGGAAATTCAAGAAATGGTTGGAGGACAAAAGGAACTCGTATTTGGATACATTAAATTTGAAAGGTCTATGTAAAATAGCAAAAAAAAAAAAAAAAAAAAAGAAAAAATAGGAATTTAATCTTGGAACTGATGATCGTTGTGAGAGTACATATCTAGATACAGAGGTCATTGAAATGTCAGTGATTATTGATAAAAATATGTGAGATCATTTTTCTTGAATGTATAGTGAAAAGGAGATGTAATGAAAATGCAGTCATAGCTTTTAACAGACAGGTACAGGAAGTGAAACCAGTGGTAAAGAGTCCTTCATAAAGGTGTGATAAGATCCATGAGAAAACCATGTCCTAGAAGTCAGTGGGAAGGAAAATTTCAAATGAGAGGCAGAAGAGCAGAGTGAATGAAAATGTGCATCCTAGTAACAAAGAGTTTTATCTCCAATTACAATTCCCTACAGGTGTGCTCTTGGGCAAGACTTCGTGAAGAGTGATTTTTCTCTCTCTCGGTCTCATTTTCTCAGCTGTAAAATTGGAATAATAATTATTTCTGTTCTTCATAATTGTTTTAAGGATTAATAAGATAATGGACAATGCCTGGCATATGATAAGTAAGCAACAAAAGCTTCTCAATATTATTATTAGGAAGGTGGTTAATCATGCCAAAATTTGTAACAGGAAAAGGAGAGAAATCTCCATCTGATTTGGCATGCAAGTGGCAATAGGTAGTTGTCTTATACTTTCTTTTCAATGACAAAACTCATAGTATACAATGAAATTAAAAATGTAGATCTTAGAAATTCATTCTGTTTTATTTTTTCAAGAGTGGAGGCTAATCCTGCTCATGCTAGATTGTCAGAGATATGAAGTTCCCTTGCTGTTTACATAAAAATGCAGGCACTTAGGAATAAAGCACCGGTATCAGAAGAGAGGAAATTGTCAATATGAACAACCATCCTAAAACATCTAAGGGCCATATGAATATATTGATATGGTTTTGATGTAGGAATAACTGACACTGCATTTCATGATGCTCTGAAGGGAATATAAGGCAATGAAGAATGTTTCTCTTATTGTTCTGTTGTATTTTTCTGTTATTTCTCTTGCCACTTTCCTCCTGGGTTGAAATTACACAAGGAATAGGAAAAAAAAAAAGACTAAACAAAGCTGATTTTATTACTTGACTGCCTCATAAAGGTGATTGCTACTATCAGCAATGCCCAGGGCTTATTTTCTTCTGTGAAGGTTGAAGCAGGTAAGAGAAGCACAGGGCACAGTTGCATTGCTAGCACAATCCCAGATGGGAAATAGAGAAGTGAGCTTATCTGTAGACAGAGTTTAATGTGTTTGATGAAGATTGTCTTTGATGTACATAGATTATCCTCAATGGGTTATGTTTAATACAATTCAGAAAATATAAAATATATATTCAGTAATGATAAAGAATTATGATAATCTTTTGCAAGCCTGATAAGACATCATTCCAAAATCAGTAGTACTTATCTGTTTGCACTGTGTACCAGAATTTTGAAGGCAAAAGTAAATTTGTGTTCTTAAAGTCCAGGTAGCTACATAAGATTATTCCTTTAATTCAAGACTTTTATTTCTTTTCTTTTCTTTTTTTGAGATGGAGTTTCGCTCCTGTTACCCAGACTGGAGTGCAATGGCATGATCTCGGCTCACCACAACCTCTGCCTCCTGGGTTCAGGCAATTCTCTTGCCTCAGCCTCCCGAGTAGCTTGGATTACAGGCACGCACCACCATGCCCAGTTAATTTTTTGTATTTTTAGTAGAGACGGGGTTTCACCTTGTTGACCAGGATGGTCTTGATCTCTTGACCTTGTGATCCACCTGCCTTGGCCTCCCAAAGTGCTGGGATTACAGGCTTGAGCCACCATGCCCGGCCAAGACTTTTCAAATTAACAAAATCATTGATGAAAAATGAGTAAATCAACTTTATAAAATGGAAACAATATGCCATTTATATAAACATGATTATTTATTTGACAAATTGTAAATAGTGTATACATGGCACTCATATTAACTTCCAGTTTCTTCTTACTATGTAAATGCTGATAATATCTGTTCAGATACTGTTTAAAATGTGGTCTTTGTTCCCATTCTATCAGTATTCATTTCTCTCATTGTTTGCATTTTGATAAGGTACTTTTTTGTAGCTCATGTATTTTTTGTATTCTATAGTGAAACACTGTCTTTGTTGTTTGTTTAGTGATACAAGAACACTAGCTTTGTTGTTAGGCAAATGTGTTCCTAGTATTAGCACCACCAGAGACTGGTGGGCAAGTCACCCACCCATTGTAGCCTTGATTTCTGCAAAAGAGGATATGGTATACCTTAAATGTTTATTTGAGGACTGCATAAAATAATGTCTATAAATTGCCTATCACAATGTTTGACATATTATAAAAGTTCTATCATTATTATGATCATTATCTTGATCCTCTTCCCAGTTGCACAATATTCTTACTCTCTGCATCAGTACATGTTCAAAGTTCAGGTTTTCATATATCAAAGTCTTAAATGTATTAAAAATTAATGTTACTTCCTCTAATAATGTTTTCTCAAAATGCCTCATGCCAATAACTTATAATTTTCAATATGTTTCCAAATTAACATCCAGTTCTTTAGTTTATTGTCTCATTCTTCTGGTCATTCTTTGAATGTTTCCACTTTCTCAGTTTTCTCAGTATTATGTCCTCTCTGCTGTGATATCTTCTAGTTTACAAACTTTCCTTTCATATGGAAAGCATAACTTTTAACCTGCACCAGTTCTTTTTTTTTTTGAGAGAGTTTTGCTCTTGTTACCCAGATTGTAATGGCACAATCTCGGCTCACTTCAACCTCCGCCTCCTGGGTTCAGTCAATTCTTCTGTCTCAGCCTCCTGAGTAGCTGGGATTACAGGCACGCACCACCGTGCCCAGACAATTTTTTTGTATTTTTAGTAGAGACGGGGTTTCAGCATGTTGACCAGGATGGTCTTGATCTCTTGACCTTGTGATCCACCTGCCTAGGCCTCCCAAAATGCTGGGATTACAGGCGTGAGCCACCGCGCCCGGCCTCACCTGCACCTGTTCTTAAAGTGAACTCTCTCATGCTGGAGAACGATGGGTATCTTTATACCTTATTTGTGTTTAGCAATACCAGGTTTTATTGATTATTACATATTTATGATAAAATAATTAGCACATGTGGATCATATGAAGTATTTTGTTAACTATATGTCTTTCTTCATTTTGAGGTTTTTTTTTTTTCCAGAAACAAAGTAGAAGAAGGAAAATGCAGAGACAAAGAGCAGTGATCACATTGAGAAAATAGCCATATTTGTCATCTAAGAGTGGCAATATTGCTTTACCAGGACAGTGGAATTTTGACTCTGGGTTTTTCTGGCAGTGGTACTGCTATAGGCTCCCTAGAGGGAGAGGGCCATTTTATAAGGATGATGCTTTAGCCACTTCAAAGGAAATCCTAGAGCATTGTTCTAGACATGATTGATGATAGTCTTTCAAAAAGTAACCCAAATTATCAGTGAGAAAGACAAAAGTATGTGACTTTTTTCTAGCTCCTTTAGCTGTACCAGCAATTACTTGACAGAATGCATTATTTTAAGTTGTTCATTTTCATGCAGAAAAGGTGGTTACAATGTTTGGCTTTTTCTACGTAAAGGAAGCGAAATGGGCATTTGAAAATTTGTGAAATAAAATAGAGATTTTCTGTTGGGAAATAGAGGTTAAATTGAAGGTTAAACGACCATTGTTTTCAATATTGATAAACTGACAGCGTTTTCTTGTGTGGACACAGTTTGTGTTCCACCTGTTAGCAGTCTGTACATATGCCTCTTCAAAATAGCATGATGACATTTCTTGTATTTCCACAGGACACTACTTAATATAGTACTGAAAAGAAATTTTCATCAAATAAAACTTTTTGTAGATTCTTCTCCTAAAAATATGCTTTCCTCTGTGAAAGTTTTCTCCTTCTATGATTCTTGGTTATCATAAAAATGGATTGCTGCAATCACATAAAATATACCTATGTAATGTTTAGAAACAACACATATTTGATTAAGTTATTTAATAGAAACTTTTAACTCTATGGACTGTGTAGTACTGTATACTAGCAATGCAAGGTCTGCTCTTAATACATTTATTTTTATGTCCATTAAGAGTAATCACTTGGACCTATCTTCTATTAATTGCAGTTAATATAAGCATACTTTCAGTCTTTGCCCTTTTCATAATAAGCATATAAGAAACACTTTGCAAAAGAGATAATGTCTTGAATAAATTGCATTGTCTCGACAGAAGCTTACTGGAAAAAAAATTGTCAGGAAGTTTTAATAAAAGCAATGCTATATGTAAAAATCTTTATATCTAACACACGTTTTCATCTTTATATGTAGTTTATTTTTAACTATAATGATATGTTCATGTATATTGCCTTGAAACTGTAATTAGGATATCAGTAGGACATATGTTCATTAATAAACATTTCTATAATTGTTACCATGTTCAAGATGCTAGTTTTACACAAATATATCTTTTAAATATTGGTCAGAATACAAATATTAACTTTTTAAATTAAAGTAATAATACTAAGAGGTAGTAATTCTTATTTTACAGATGAGGAAACAGAGACACACGGCAGTGAAATAATTGTCTGTGGTCATACACTGAGTAATTACAGTAAATACTCAATATCGTTGATAGATTCTTGGAAACTACAACTTTAAGTGAAGGAATGTTTAACAAAGCCAGTTTTAGTATATATAGGCTAATTGATATAAATAAAATTAGGTTAGTTCCTATGGCTTATTTCCGGTCATACAAACATCACCAAACTTTAAACAAAAATGTATTTTAGATTGTAATTTATAAAAAAATCTATTTTAGATTTTTGTTTAAAAGTTTGGTGATGTTTGCATGACCAGAAATGTTGCATGATTAGAAGTATTTTACTTCTAATGTTAAATGTTGAAGAAAATATGAATTGTACATAAATTTAAGAAAGATTAATTAAAATAATTACCTGCTTACTTTAGTTCAGAGTCATAGATCGCTGGTCTATCTTGGCAGCTCAAGGTGCTAGATGGAATCTGCTCTGCATAGGATGTTCTTCCATTGCAGGGTGCTCTCTCTCTCTCAGATGGAGGCCATTTAGACATACCAATGAACCTAAGGTACACATCTTTGGGATATGAGTTGAAACCTATGTATATGAAGGAAACTCATGCAGACTTGGGAAAGTGTGCAAACTATACAGCATTTGTGACTTTCCTTCAGTATGTTTTCACCAATTTCGGCAGTGTCTAATTCTGACTTTCTTAAATGCTTTTTCAGTTACAAAATATGTTCTGTTGGATTAATTCTCATTCACATTAGGGCCTAGGAATATTATTTTTTAAACTCAAATCTGAAACAGTGTTCCACACACTGATTCACTATGTACTTGAGATCTGCTAATAACTCATGACATTTTGTTGCTTGGATTCCGTGATATACACTAGTGATTGCCTCTATTTCAGATACTGCACAGTACCCTCCCAGACTTTCCATTGACCTTCTCTCAGAACTTGTTCTACCCAGACCTAGTTATTTTCTCCCAGTGATACTTGTGTCCAGATTTTAGCTAAGTGTTTGAAAATGCATTTAAATAGACTGATATTAGAAAATAATGGCTTCTTTTTAATATTTATATTTGATCATTTCTTAAATTAGAAGAAAAGGTGAGGCAGCAGGGTAAAAAAGAGAAGTAATATGCAAAAATATACAACAGTGGTTATCAAAATTTTCAGTACATTAGAATCACCAGAAGGACCTGTTAAAATAGATGATTGGGGTCCCATTCCCAGAGTTAATTTCTGAAATGTTGCCAGGTGATGCTGATGCTATGGACTTGGGGTAGTACACATTGAAAAATATCGATATAGAGCTTCATACATTATCAAGACATAGAATGAGACCTGCACCTCCCTGTTATTGCTTTCTTGTAATTTAAGAGGATTAAGGGTTGTGCTGTATATCATCTGATTTCTATCTTATATTAGCAAAGGCAAAATTTAAACTTCTTCAAATATGGGTTCCTGTCTGCTAGTTATCTATCATTTTTAAGCACAGAAAAGAAAATTAAGCTTTTGGTGTGGGCAGAGGTGAGTCAGAGGTGAAATGATGGATAATGATGTCTTAGGGGTCTTTGGAAGTTCACGGGATTAAAATGTATTCAGTAAGTAGGAGGTTTGCAGGAAGTAGAAAAGATGACTTCTTAAGGCTGCTCCATTAATACCATTTTCCATAAAATACAATATAGCAGACACTAGGAAATATGTATAAGGACTTCAAAGAGGAAATTTTGAGAAAAATGAAATATGAATGATGATAATATTTAGAGAAAATGCTTTTCCTGCTCATAAATTTTTTTTCCATATTTTCTATATTGAAAGGTAGCTCGGAAAGTAGTTTTTTCCCTTCTATTGTCTTTCAGGGTATATTATTGCCAAATTTTGTCAAATTTTAATTTACTTATTTAATAAATAATCTTGGATATTCACTCTGTTAGAAAGCCTGGTATAGACTGGGCCAATATACTCAAAGTATTTAATAAAAGTGTTATAAATCAAGGATCTGAAACAATGCCTGAACACTGAGAGCTGGCTGATAAATATTTTTAAATTACGAATAAATGAATGAAACTAAGTATTTAAAGGAGTACGTGGTCAGTTTCTTAAAGGCAGTGTGTTAAAGAGAAATATTTTTAAATTGAATGATGTCTCTTCTTGGATGCAAACACACTGGGGAAGCATGGTGCTGAGCTGCGTGGCAGGATAAATAGACCTCTTCACTGGTGCATTTCATGAAGGAAGACCATTCCAAAGAGATGTTGCTCAGACATTTTATTCTGTCTAGCTTCAGTGAATGTCTACATGAGCTCACACAGTTTTGGTGGCAGATTCCTAAGCAGAAACTATATGCTTGTTTCTGTGTCGAGGCGGTTATTTATGTCCCATTTCAGATTGCAAGCTAACCTTTTCAAAATGTCAACACACTTACTTCCCATCTTTACAATCACCAGCAATTTACATTTATACAGTAGCTGCACAGCTTGAGCACTGTGTAAAATTATTTTATTCTCTGAGAACCTATGTTCCAAAGAGGAACATCCTCCTCATATTTAAGATACAAATAAATCTATACAAACATTTCAGCCTACCTTTCAACATGCTACTCACTTGGGAATAGGAGAATTCTGTCATTTTTGTTGATAAGTGAGTGTTTCAAAATGACTATCTACTCATAAGTTAATTGCAAGCATATGGAGAACTGACATTGATTGAAGCTAGTGTGTGTATATCTCTCTAAATCCTTATTCTTAAAATGAAGTGTCCCCTGCAAAGATTATTGGAAGAAAGTCAAATGACATAGTTTCTGAAAAAGTTTATATAACATGGCTTTGTAATTAAATTCATGTACAGTAAATTATGCTAGCTCAGACATTTGACTTATAATTGTGTAAATCTTGGAAGGCCAATTTACATCAGGTTGCACAGACAGCATGTTATTAAATAAAACATTAGCAGCTAAAACATGTTAATATCTGTTTCTTAAAGTGTTCTGTTTTGCAGAAGTTAGGCACTGAAAGTTTTTGTATCACTGAGAACCATGAAATTAACTATATATGAGAAGTATCCATAAGAAGTATCTTCAAAAATTGTAGGACGTGATCTAAGAGTGGGAATTCTATTATATGTTTGCCTTTATGTCAATTGAAGAGAAACATATATATTGTTTATTATTGCCTTGATTTGAGGACACAGTTCATTGGCCAGTGAGGTTCAGGTCATTTTATTTCCACCTCAACTCAAGATTCTATTTGACAAATAGACAGTTCTCACCACCAGGATGATTTATTATCACTCTCTGTATTTCTTTACCACAAAATATACTTTTCTAGTTCCAAAAGAAATGTAAATGGTAAAGAAAAAGCAAAATGATATGTCTTCCAGTATTGTACATTCTCTTGTTCCTACAGTGGCTGTCACAGCAACGCTGTTGAATTTATCAAACTGATGACTTCAGCAGCCCAGTAGAGGAAAAATTACTATCGTACTTTTTTGTATGCTGCTATATTATTACACACACTTTAATGACAACAGTGATTTATTAATATTACAAAACTGATACATGTATTTGGTTTATTATTTACTTCCTTCTCATCTGGATTTTAGTATGCCAATTGCTTTTTTAAAAAAGTTAAAATAACTACTTACATGATGATACATTGCATAAGGCAGTCTACAAAACGTGTAATTATTCAAAATTAACAAACAAAGATACTCTTTAACCATTTTGCAAGCTAATTATCAAAAGGAAAATAATTTGGCTATTTGTACATTTTGCCTAAACTGAAAAAAGGAAGAGAAAATCATTACATAATATCCAGCCCAGGAGAATATCAGTCTGGCTCCTATGAGCAGATATTGCTATACATTCAAGCATGAAACACCTTCATGTTTCCAAGGGATCTGCAACCAGTAACCTTGAAGATGTTATTAGAGTGATTGTTTTTCTAATTTGTGCTAAGTAAAATTTATTTTTAATTAATTATTGAGTTTTTATAGGAAATATTCTGGTCCCATTTTCCATAGCCCTAATAACTCATATTCTTAAAAACGAAATCAGCCTCCATGATCTCACAGAGCTTTGCCTTTACTTAAAGGAATTACATAAGATTATTTTCCAAATCTAGTGAATATTTGAAGTCAAATTCTTAGCAATTGGTTTTATATAAACCAATACTATTATTATAATATTAAAATAATGTAAACAACTACCAATTTAATTAAAACACATGGGACTAGAATGTTAGACTGTACTAACATTGGTCACTCCCTCATATCTACTATGATCCACTTTGGAGATGACAATTTTGACTGGGTAAAAAGTAATAAGTTTTCCTTCCTGTCAGTACATGGCATAGATGTTACAGTAGTTTCTGGAGCAGATTAGTATCCCTTTGACCTTATGGAGTGATATAGAGGCTCTGAGGAATCTTGAGATGTGCAGACACACACAAATCAGTCAGCTGAAAGAGACATTAGAAGACAGTAGGGAGCCAGAAGGATTAGCTCCTCCCTTTAGTAGACAAAACTGTCCCTAGCTACCTGCTTTTATTATTTATTTTTATTTATCTTTTTGAGACAGAGTCTAGCTCTGTCACAGCCCAGGCTGGAGTACAGTGGTGCAATCTTGGCTCACTGCAACCTCTGCCTCCCAAGTAGCTGGGATTACAGGTGCTTGCCACCGTGCCTGGCTAAGTTTTGTATTTTTGGTAGAGATGGGGTTTCACCATGTTGCCCACGCTGGTCTTAAAATGGTCTCGAAGTCCTGACCTCAAGTTATCCACCTGCCTTGGTATCCCAGAGTGGTGGCATTACAGAAGTGAGCCATCATGCCTGGTCCCTAAGCTACTTTTAAACGATAGTTCTCTCAGATACTTTAAAACTGAAACTAGATCAAAACATAAATTCCTGGACTCCTGTGTCCTCCCAAGCCTAAACCAGGAGGAAGCTGAAACTATGAATAGACCAATAACAAGGTCAGAAGTCGAGGCAGCAATGAAGAGCCTACGACTCAAAAAAAGCCCAGGTCCAGATGGATTCACAGCCGAATTCTACCAGGCACACAAAGAGGAGCTGGTACCATTCCTTCTAAAACTATTCCAAACAATCCAAAAAGAGGGAAGCCTTCCCAAATCATTTTACGAGACCAGTATCATCCTGATACCAAAACCCGGCAGAGACCCAACAAGAAAAGAAAACTTCAGGCCAATATCCATGATGAACATAGATGCAAAAATCTTCAATAAAATATTGGCAAGCTGATTGCAACAGCAAATCAAAAAACTTATTCATCATGATCAGGTAGGATTCATCCCGGGGATGGAAGGCTGGTTCAACATACGCAAGTCTATCAATGTAATTCAGCACATAAACAGAACCAAAAACAAAAACCACATGATTATCTCAATTGATGCAGAGAAGGCATTTGACAAAATTCAACAGCCCTTTATGCTAAAAACCCTCAATAAACTCGGTATCGATGGAACGTATCTCAAAGTAATAAAAGCTATTTATGACAAACCAACAGCCAATATCATACTGAATGGGCAAAAACTGGAAGCATTCCCTTTGAAATCGGGCGCTAGACAAGGATGCCCTCTGTTACCACTCCTATTCAATATAGTACTGGAAGTTCTAGCCAGAGCAATCAGGAAAGAAAAAGAAATAAAGGGTATTCAAATAGGAAAGGTGGAAGCCAAATTGTCTCTATTTGCAGATGACATAATAGTATACCTACAAGACCCCATCGCCTCAGCCCAAAAACTCCTGAAACTGATAAGCAGCTTCAGCAAAGTCTCAGGATATAAAATCAATGTGCAAAAATCACAAGCATTCGTCTACACCAATAACAGACTTAAAGAAAGCCAAATCAAGAACGAACTGCCATTCACAATTGCTACAAAAAGAATAAAATACCTTGGAATACAACTCACAAGGAACGTAAGGGACCTCTTCAAGGAGAACTACAAACCACTGCTCAACGAAATCAGAGAGGACACAAACAGATGGAGAAACATTACATGGTCATGGTTAGGAAGAATTAATATTGTGAAAATGGCTATACTGCCCAAAGTAATTTACAGAATCAACGCTATCCCCATCAAGCTACCATTGACTTTCTTCACAGAACTGGAAAAAACCACCATGAACTTCATGTGGAACCAAAAGAGAGCCCGCATAGCCAAGTCAATTCTAAGCAAAAAGAACACAGAGGGGGGCATCACACTACCGGATTTCAAACTATACTACAAGCCTACAGTAATCAAAACAGCATGGTAATGGTACCAAAACAGAGATATAGACCAAGGGAATAAAACAGAGACACCGGAGGCAACACAACATATCTACAACTATACAATATTTGATAAACCTGACAAAAACAAGCAATGGGGAAAGGATTCCCTGTTTAACAAATGGTGTTGGGAAAACTGGCTAGCCATGTGCAGAAAGCAGAAACTGGACCCCTCCCTGACACCTTACACTAAAATTAACTCCAGATGGATTAAAGACTTAAACATAAGACCTGGCACGATAAAAACCCTAGAAGGAAATCTAGGCAAAACTATCTAGGACATAGAAGTAGGCAAGGACTTCATGAACAAAACACCAAAAGCATTGGCAGCAAAAGCCAAAATAGACAAATGGGACCTAATGAAACTCCACAGCTTTTGCACAGCAAAAGAAACAGTCACTAGAGTGAATCGGCAACCAACAGAATGGGAAAAAATTTTTGCAGTTTACCCATCTGACAAAGGGCTGATATCCAGAATTTACAAAGAACTCAAACAGATTTACAGGAAAAAAACAAACAAGCCCATTCAAAAGTGGGCAAAGGATATGAACAGACACTTTACGAAAGAAGACATATATGAGGCCAACATGATATGAAAAAATGCTCATCGTCACTGGTCATCAGAGAGATGCAAATCAAAACCACACTGGGATACCATCTCACGCCAGTTAGAATGGCGATCATTAAAAAATCCGGAGACAACAGATGCTGGAGAGGATGTGGAGAAAAAGGAACACTTTTACACTGTTGGTGGGAGTGTAAATTAGTTCAACCATTGTGGAAGACAGTGTGGCGATTCCTCAAGGCCTTAGAAATAGAAATTCCATTTGACCCAGCAATCCCATTACTGGGTATATATCCAAAAGACTATAAATTGTTCTACTATAAGGACATATGTACACGAATGTTCATTGCAGCACTGTTTACAATAGCAAAGACCTGGAATCAACCCAAATGCCCATTGATAATAGACTGGATTGGAAAATTGTGGCACATATACACCATGGAATATTATGCAGCAATCAGAAATGATGAGTTTGTGTCGTTTGTAGAGACATGGATGAATCTGGAGAACATCATCCTCAGCAAACTGACACAAGAACAGAAAATGAAACACCGCATAGTCTCACTCATAGGCGGGTTATGAAAAATGAGAACACATGGACACAGAAAGGAGAGTACTAAACACTGGGGTCTATTGGGGGGAAAAGGGGAGGCCCAGTGGGAGGGGGAGGTGGGGACGGATAGCCTGGGGAGAAATGCCAAATGTGGGTGAAGGGGAGAAGCAAAGCAAAGCACACTGCCACGTGCGTACCTACGCATCTGCTCTGTACCCCAAAACCTAAAATCCAATAAAAAATTAAAAAAATAGCATACTTTAGCATTAGATTTATTCACTTTACAAATCAATGAAGTAGCATAGAAGAAAAACTCTTTCAACCTATGTGGAGGAAGTTGCAACGTATATCAATTTTTATCTGATATTCAGAAAATAACTGCATCCTCTTCCTTTGAGGAAGCTTTAGCATGTTGGGTGAGGGCCCTTTTTAATCACAACTCCTCAGGAAGATAGGGAACAAGACTTTGATTTTACCCAATTTTCTTTCACTGTTTCAAAAGTGAATACGTGAATAGTAGTAATTTATGTAAAAGTAACATGTTTGTGTAAAGGCCAGTGCATTTACACTAGAGGGCCCCATGGGCAACTTTTTGCAGTTTGTATATCTGTATGTCTCTCTGTCAAATGTATTACTTTTAATAGCAAACTAACCTCAGGATAATACTGCTATCATCTTTGGGCTCAATATGAAAGTTTGGAACTTGAAGAAAAATTCAAGGTTATATTTTAGTTGGCCATTACTGATACTTCCTTTCTTGTTCATCGACATCAAGAGATACCATATAGATAATTCTCAAGATAAGAACTTCTTCCTTTAAAGATGTATAGAGAGAGATATGAAATGTTGTTATATTTGTGATCATGTAATTGCTGGAATTCTTACCGAAATGATGTTTTGGCTTGTAATATATATTCCTCTTGCATAAAGTAAAATTGCTTTGGCAGTGTAGCTTTCACTTGAATGGGGACTATGCCCCATTGACAGGGGTCCATGCCCTTTAACATTAACATATCATTCTGCTCAATGAGAACAGAAGGTGCTAAACAATAATTAGAAAAAAATTTAGTTATCCAAAATTGTTTTTTGATTAAATAGAACTTTGTTCTAAAAAAAATGTTATCAGTATGTATTAATATCATATTCTCATTAGGTTTACAACCTATTTTGTGACTAGAATTCATCATTTAGTAAATGGTGTCACTGGCTATTAATCAAATAAAATGCTTGAAAACTTTTAAGAAGACCAAAAAAAAAAAGGAATCAGCGAATATATGAAAATAGTGGCAATCAAAAGAAGAGTCCATTTTTTAAAAAATTGGGAAATGATTATAATCTTTGGCTTGAATTCCAGGCCCAAATTTCAAAATGCCTCTTCTTGATATATACATACCTTAGATGTCCCCACCTGAGTATTGAATGTAAATTCTTAAACAAAATACCCGTTACACGGAAAATCACTTAGGTACCAAGAAATAAATGATTTCAGGTATACTGTGCCACAGAACTCTATCAACTATATTCCCTTGCACAGGGAATTAAATTTGAAAGAGGTAAAGAGTAATGGTGAATACTAGAGAAAGCTATGAAAAATTGGTGTGTTTTCAGTTTCATTTCATTCTTCACCCTTGAACTTAAAAGTGATTTATCCATGTCTAAAAACAATATCTCAGATTCACATTTGCTGATGTCCGGTTGAATTTTAGGGGCTGGTTTTTTACATTCCAACCACCAAAATCAGGTGAGAATATCAGACTTTACAAAAATCAAATAAATACTTCAGAAGAAAAGTAGTTTTACATATGAAAATGCATACTCTTTTTAATCTTAGTATCTGTAGATTGTTAAAAACATAATATTTCATTTTGGCTGGGCACGGTGGCTCATGTCTGTAATCCCAGCACTTTGGGAGGCTGAGGAGGGCAGATCATGAATCAAGAGATCGAGACCATCCTGGCCAACATGGTGAAACCCCATCTCTACTAAAAAATACAAAAATTAGCAGGGCGTGGTGGCATCTGCCTATAGTCCCAGCTACTAGGGAGGCTGAGGCAGGAAAGTTGCTTGAACCCAGGAGGCGGAGATTGCGAGACTGCGGAGTGAGCCGAGATTGCGCCACTGTACTCCAGCCTGGCACCTGGTGACAGAGCAAGATTCTGTTTCAAAAAAAAAAAAAAAAAAAAAGAAAAAAAAATATATATACGTGTGTGTGTAAATATATATATTTTATTTTAAAATCAAGGCTTCATACTATTTTTACCTGGACACCTTGCAAAAGATGTTCTCTCTTCCTTGATGTTGTGGTAGGGACACATAATTTGTATGCTTATAGTATGTTCTCCTCCTTTACTTCTGCTGTACTTATGCAACAAATAATCAGAGGGGAGGGTTCACTTTACCTCACAATTTGCATTAACAAGACAGATGTGTTGAGTGACATTGCTTGACATTGGTGTTTAAGTTATTGTTTATCAGTGGAAGATACAAGATGTAGCCAGGTATGGTAAACATTGATAGCTCCCAGGAGAAAAAATAACTGTCAGTGAAGTTGAAAGGAACATTGGGAACTCAGAAAGGACAAAGATTTTATAGTGATAATGTGGAATAAAGTAGATACTGACAACAGCAAACCAAAGTGAGCAGCTGTTATATATACATGTATACATACACATTTATCATTGTAATACCGCATTTAGAAGAGTTTCATTTGCATCTATGAAATCTAGCTATAAAATGACTCTCTGATTAGAAAGTCTAAGAGAATGCAAAAATCTCAAAATGATTCTTATCAGTTGTATTTGTTTTAAACAACATTTCAAATATCAAATACTACTGTAATGTGTCAATGATGGCATACAATTAAATTTAAGCCTCAAGACACAATGAAAGTGCCGAAAGCTTTAGTCAAGTTGACAGTATTAGAGCAAGTTTCTCAGCGATGTCTCCCTTTACAATCTCATATGCTTGTGCAGATCCCTACAGTGGTGTTTATCTGACTCTTCTCCATCTCTGAAATGCCTAGTGATTTTCCCAGAATGATCTTATTTATGTTGACATTCTTTGGAGGCTGATTCTGCTCTCAGTGGGTTCTTGTTCTGAGCGTTTACATAAGAGAGCCTAGTGTGATCTTCTGTGGGACCTGTATTTTTCATTAACTTTACTTGTTTTATTAAGATAAAAATTGCTTTATATCTTTGATTTCTCAGGCTAGCAGGCCTAGTTCCAGAAGGTAGTAGCTATACTGTTTTATCTCGAAGTCTCCTGGATGTGCTTAGGGACTTGAAAAAAAAAAAAAAAAGGAAGCCATTACTATTTGATGGTAATAATTTTTATATAAGTGACATATTTGCAATATTGTTCTGATTAACAGAGAATTATTTTGAAGTTTCAAACACTTTTAGGGTTGACATAGTCATTTGGGATATTTTGTGGATGCTCCTAATATATTTAATAATTTAATAAAAAACGTAAGTTAGAACCCAAATAATTAGATAATCATGTATTTGCTGAATGATCATTCTAATTTAAGTGTTTTTCAGCATTTTAGTGAAATTGTCAATGGATATCAAAAAATTAGAATACAGTAGTTTCTGTTAACTGAACATTCTAAGATGTTTACAAGATTTTACAATGTATACATCATCACAATAAAACTAACAAAAGGCACAAAATCAAAAGGAATTTTCAAGGAAGAAAAACATTAAAAAATTTTATGGTTGTTCTGACATTTTACCCATGTGATGCTATGGAAATCAGCATTCAGTCTGTAATTACATACTTTTAAAATCAAGTATAATAAGAAATAATTGCCATGCAAGGTCATTTCTTGTCATGAAGAAGATTGAGCAAGAAATAAGAACATATTACCTCTGATGTTCACAGAGAGTAACCAAAATCCAGTATCCAAATATCTATAGAGAGAATAATAAATTCATTAGCAGTTGTCAAAAAGTGGTCTGAGTCTTACATTCATTTTTTCCTTTGTTTCATAATGAAGTATTATCAAGTAAGTAATCAAACTGATTTTGGTAATTGCCACCTTGATAATTTATGTATAATGCTGGTGGGTCAGCTAATTCCAGGTCATAGTAATCTTAGAGGTGGATAATCAGGTACTATTATTATTGCATTTACTCAAATTATAAATGATTGATTTAGTGTAATAAATAGACTATATTCACTGAGAAAGAATCATGTTAAAGGTATTTGGACATATCATAGTTATCTAGAAGATTCCCTGGTAACCAGCATGGTAAAAATACCTATTTCCTTCCTGATCTTCAAAAAAATCTTACTTTTGCATAACTGGTATTAGCAGACTAAAACAATCTGTAGAACTCAATATCAGACTCTGCTTGGCCAGGATTACACTTTATTTTATAAACAGAGAAAAGATATATTTCAGGAAGGTTGGAAAATACAAATGAACTAATAGATTAGTGATTAAAATATCTGCTTCACTTTGGCTAGGGGGATAAACGCTGTGCTTGCTTGGTTACAGTTTCCAAGCTTCCCTCCTAAGTTGTATCTGTTGCTTAAATATTATAAAAATAAAGAATATTCTATAAGTTAGATTAATTATCAAAGCTTTCACTTCCCTAACATGCTAATTCTGTACTAATTCCTCTGTGAGCCTTAACATTTTCAAATGCTGGTATCATTCTATTGATTTTCATTTCCATTTTTGGACCTCACAATCTAAAAAGGTAGGATTTTCTGACTTTTATAACTAAATTGATGTAGCTATTGCCTTCACTATATCACCTCGATCTAGCCATTTCCTTCTGTCTCTGCAGCCACAAGTTTTATCCTAGCCCTTGTATCTGTTACCACAAATAGACCAGTGACCTTGCGGATCTTTGTTGTTGGTCATCCTATTATCTTTATTATATATCTTGGTTCAAGATTTCTATAACAACTTTCTCTGCAACTTTATTTCCTCTCTTCAGAACAATAAACTGATTCCTGAAATGGTTCTACCTAATAAAAACTCTGATTCCTTTCAGGTTTACCTTTAATCTTCCAGTTTATACATATTCTTTTTTACCCATCAAACAATTAATTTGCCTAAGAATGGATTGCATATGAATACCTAGCTAGGCCTAAGTCATTCTTCAAGTTATCAGGAACAAAGCTACATGAAAAATAGACCTCTTTCCTGGCCAAGAGCATTGTATATCAACTAGACCTATTTTACCATCTGTAGCTCATTGTTCATTACTTTTCTAAATACAAATCAATTTCAGTCTGCCTAACCTTAGTCTACAACCCCATCTTTTGTCTCATCTTGACCTTTGCTGATAGTTCTTCTTTCTTTAGATGGTGTCTAAACCCTTGCTGTCTTTGAAGCATAATGGAACAGAGCCATTCTTTCCAGATGATCATAAGTTATTTTCCAGCTCCAATTACTTTAACAATACTTAAATTATATTTTCTAGTTCATTCACATGTCTGCACATTAATTGAGTTTTCAATTAATTCAAAAGAGAGAAGTAAGCCAATGCAAAGGAACTTAAATATTTATGTCCTAACTCTTCAGGCCTTGAAGGTAATTATCTATTGTTACTCCTATTGTGCAACAATAAGCCTGTGGTCCTTAAACTTTTATTGTACATAAAAATGTACTCCTCTAAATAAGAAAGCATTATATAAAATGCAGAATTTCTGACCCACCTCTTGAGATTGCCATCTAAGAATCTGCATATTAAATAGCACAGCCAGTACTACTCTTAGAAATCCACACCTAAAAACACTTGGTGTCTGTTTGAGGAAGATGAGACACAAAGGAACAACTTCACATTTGGTGTATATAGACTGCTTCAGTGAGTATAGCATACATGTTGGTATGCACACATTTTACTTGCTTGATTTGTTACATGCTGAATCAGTTTGCTGCCTCATTTTTCTTTATAAATTATATTTTCCTTCGAGGGTACCTTACTTAATCTTAGGAAAAAAATCTGATAATATCACAAAGTGTACTATATGCACAGTGGGATTTAAATGCTGTGATTTTACTATTGACATTTGTGTTTTGTTGAAAAACTTCTTTGTACCAAACCTATTTAATATAGTTTACAAATATTATTTTGAATTGATGTAAGAACCTTGTAATATAAGTCTAAGTGCATTCCATATTATAGACAAATAAATTGAAGTCCCTAGAGGTTTGTGAACATACTTATGGACAAACATCTAATAAGTGGCTGAGCTAAAATGTAAATTTGACTCTTGATTCCAAGGTTTTCTCCATAATGTCAGATAGCTGATTGTGTTTGATTGATTGCCTTGTTAGATGAATCATAAATTTATATTAAGGCTTTTTTTTATATGAAGTATTTTAAGTCATTATATCAGTTTATCTTTGGTTTTAGTAAAAATATAGACAAAACTATTTAGCATGGCAAATCATAGCCAAAGAATTTCAAATACTGTAGTATGATTTTGTTTTTTTGTGGTTATCACACTTGAAAGTGATCTCATGAACTCTATCTCCTAGAATTCATGCCTTTGTGTATCATCTCCCCTGTGATCCTAATTAATGATATGCACTGATCATGTTTAGGTGATTACATAAGATTGTACTTTATTTTTTTTTGACATGGAGTCTTGCTCTGTCACCCCAGCTGGAGTGCAGTGGCACAATATCAGCTCACTGCAACCTTTGCTTCCCAGGTTCATGCTATTCTCTTGCCTCAGCCTCCTGAGTAGCTGGTACTTCAGGAACTATTTCCTGTATTGCTGGAGTTTCTTTCGGTTGCTAGCTTTGAAGAAGCAAGTTTTTTATGAATCCTACACTTTCAAGAAAATAAATTATGTCAATAATCTTAGGAAGTTTGGAAATAGATTCCACTTCAGTCAAGTCTCTGATGAGATCTCAGCCCTGGTGAGCACTTTAATTTCAGCCTGAGGCCCTTTAACAGGTGACCCATTGAAGCCATACCTGGTTTCCTGACTTACAGAAACTGAGATAATAAATGTATATTGTTTTCATCCATTAAGTATGAGGTAATTTGTTATGCAGCAATAGAAGACTAATATGATTTTGATTTATTTTTATCCTTCGAGTCTAATTGTTAATTACCTAACCAGATACTGAGTTTTTCTCCTTTAAGCGTATGTGAATTCAGATAGAACTTTTTTCCTATGTCTTAAAACCATTATAAGAATGAATATGTCTATGTTTTATTTGGATATGGGAAGAAATTAATTTTTCTCTTTTTAATCCTTTTAACCCCTATAAAACCTTCACTAATTGAATAGACTAAGCATAACTATATGCCTCAGTGAGCCTGCTCTACATTAGCTAATTTTTTTTAACTTTATGTTTCCCTGCTGTGTTTTAAAAATGGTTTTTCAACATCTAGTAAATGAGTTCATAATACTTTTTATTATCATTTAAGGTTACACACATTTCCTCAAGTTTATTTAACTAGAGTTTTAGTATTTTATGATACTTGGGGTTATGATTATACATTTTAAATGACTGAGAGAGAAGAGACCATCAACAATGAAGTCTTGACCTCTACCAACCTTTCTTGTGTCCCCACCATTTCTCCAATATCTCCCCATTAGAATATGAGATTTAATATCTAAATAAAATGTGGGTAGGACATGTATTAGTTGGGGTTCTCTAGAGATAACTGATTATATGTATATAATTGTCTATATATATTTTTTCATATATATATATAATAAGTTGTATTTTTTGTATAAAGTATTTAAAATCATTATATCAATTTATCTTTGGTTTAGAAAAAATATAGAGAAAATCATTTAACATGGCAAATCATAGCCAAAGATGTGACATTTCAAATACTGCCATATAATTTTGTTTTTTATGGTTATCACACTTGAAAGGGACCTCATGAACTCTGTCTCCTAGAATTCATGCCTTTGTGTACCATCTTGTGTATAGTTCAAAAGCCTGAGAGCCAAAGAGTCAATGGTAGATTTAAGTCCAGGTCTAAGGACCTGAGAACCAGGAGCACTGAGGGCAGGAGATCAGTGTCCCAGCTCAAGCAATTAGGCACAGATTAAATTTAACCTTACTCTACCCTTATATTCTAGTGAGACCTTCAACAAATTGGATTACATCCACATACATTCAAATGCAAATCTCTTCTGGAAACAGCCTTACATACACATCCAGAAATAACGCTTAGTCAGCTATCTGGGTATCCCATGCCCCAATCAAGTAGAGACATAAAAGTAAAAATTTAGTAAGTATACACACATGTGTTTGCTATGCATAAACCCTATATATTTCTACAGAGTCAAGCTTCAGTCTTGGGAAAGACTGCTGAGTAAATTTAAGAAAAAATTAAATTGCCCAGCAAAATAAGAAAATACAAAACATTTTAATATTTTTCTCTTCCCATCAATCTTATTTTAAAAAATATGTCCTCTTTATATAACTTCTAGTTCTATACTTTTAAATTGTGAAGTGATCACATCAATATTTATAGCCTCCCTATATTATGTACAAACCTAGAATGTGAATGTATAAAGAATTTTTTTTCAACTTTTAGAGTTAGGAGGTACAGGTTTGTTACATAGGCATATGGCGTGATGCTGAGGTTAGGAGTAGTATAAATTAATCTGTAAAACAAGTAGGGAGCATAGTACCCAGTATGTGGTTTCTTTCAACGCTACCCCCCTCCCTCCTACCTTCTCTTGTATTCCACAATGTCTATTATTCCCATTTTTATGACTACGTATACCTAAGGTTAAGCCCCAGCTTGCAAGTAAGAACATGTAGTAATTGTTTTTTTGTTTCTAAGATAGTTAGCTTAGGGTAATGGCCTCCAGGTGCATTCCTGTTGTTGCAAAGGATATGATTTTATTCTTTTTCATGGATGTGTAGTACTCCACAGTGTATGTGTATCATATTTCCTTTGTCCAAACATTTGTTGCTAAGTATCTGGGTTGTTTCCATGTTTTTGCTACTGTGATGAGTGCTGTGATAAACATACAGGTGCATGTGCTTTTTTGGTAGAATGATTTTATATTGCTTTGGGTCTATACCCAGTTGTGGGATTGCTGAGTCAAATGGTAGTTCTAAGTTATTTGAGAAATTACCATATTGCTTTCTACTGTGGCTGAACTAATTTAAATTTTTACCAACAGTGGATAAATGTTTCCTTTTTTCCACAGCCTCACGAACATCTGTTGTTTTTTGACGTTTTACTAATAGCCATTCTGACTGGCATGACATGGTATCTCATTGTGATTTTCATTTGAATTTCTCTGATGATTAGTGGTGTGGAGCACATTTTTTTCCAGTTTGTTAGCCATTTGTATGTCTTCTTTTGGGCAGTGTCTTTTCATGTCTTTTGCTCACTTTTTTATGGTGTATATATATATATATATATATATATATATATATATTTTTTTTTTTTTTGCTTACTGATTTAAGTTCCTTACATGATCTGATCATTAGACCTTTGTCAGATACCGTTTTTAAATATTTTCTCCCTTTATATAGTTTTTTTGCTTACTCTCTGAGTAGCTTTTTGGTTGTTTGTTTTTTGTTTTCCTGTGCAGAAGCTCTTTAATTAAGTCCCATTCAACAATTTTTATTTTTGCTGCAATTGATTTGAGGACTTAGTCATAAATTCTTTGCCAACACTGACATTGAGAATAATATTTCGTAGGTTTTCTCATAAAAGTTTTATAGTCTGAGGCATTACATTTATTTTTTTACTCCATCTTGAGTTAATTTTGGTATATGGCGATGGATAAAGGTCTAGTTTCATTCTTTTGTATATGCATAGCCCATCACTCAGAAGCATAGGGAGTCTTCTCCCCTTTGCTTATTTTTGTCAACTTTTCTGAAGGTCAGATGGTTGCAGGTATGTTGCTTTATCTCTGGGTTCTCTATCCTATTTCATTGGTCTGTTTTCTGTTTTTGAACTAGTACCATGACATTTTGGTTACTGTAGCCGGGTAGCAGAGTTTGAAGACAGGTACTGTGATGCCTCTAGCCTTTTTGTTTTGTTTTGTTTTAGAATTGCCTTGGCTATTGGGCTATTTTTTGGTCTCATATGAAGTTTTGAATAGTTTTTTTCTAATTCCTTGAAAAATATCATTGGTAATTTGATAGAAATAGCATTGAATCTGTAAATTACTTTGAGCAGTATGATCACTTTAATGACATTGATGCTTTCAATTCATGAGCATGGAATATTATTCCATTTATTTGCGTCATCTCTGAAACTTTTGGCAGTATTTTGTAATTCTCCTTGTAGAGATATTTTACCTTCTTGGTTAGCTGTATTCCTAGGTATTTTAATCCTTTTGTGACTATTGTAGATGGGATTATGTTCTTGATTTGGCTCTCAGTTGGGATGGTATTTGTGCATATTAATGCTACTAATTTTTGTACATTACTTTTTTTAATCCTGAAGTTTTACTGAAGTCATCAACTCTAAGAGCCTTTTGTTGGAATCTTTAAGGTTTTCTAGTTATAGAATCATGTCATAAATGAAGAGAGATAGAGTGACTTCTTTTTCTATTTGTGTGGCTTTTATTTCTTTATCTTGCCTGATTTCTCTGGTTGGGAGTAGTACTGGTGACATAGTACTGGCAGTACTATGTTGAATAGGAGTCGTGAGAGTGGGTATCCTTGTCTTGTTCCTGTTCTCAAGGGGAATACTTCCAGCTTTTGCCTGTTTAGTATGACATTGGCTGTGGGTTTGCCATAGATGGCTCTTACTATTTTGAAGTGTGTTCTTTTGATGTCTTGTCTCTTGAGGGTTTAGATCCTGAAGGAGTTTTGGATTTTATCAAAATATTTTTCTGCATTTATTGAGATGATCATAATAATATTTTTAAAATTTTCTTTATGTGGTGAATCACATTGGTTTGTATATGTTGAACCAAGCTTGCATTCTAGAAATGAAGCCTATTTGAGCAAGGCGAATTAACTTTTTGATGTGCTGTTGAAATTGGTTTGCTAGTGTTTTTTAATGATTTTGGTATTTATGTTCATGATAGACATTAGTTGGTAGTTTTCTTTTTTGTTGTTGTGTATGTACAAGGTTTTGGTAACAGGGTGATGTTGGCTTCATAGAATGAATTAGGAAAATGTCATTCCTCCTCAAATTTTTGGAATAATTTTAGTTAAATTGTACCAGCTCTTCTTTGTACATCTGGTAGAATTGGGCTGTGAATCCTCTGGTCAAAAGTTTTTTGCTTGGTAGATTTTTTATTATTGTTTCTATTTCAAGACTTGATATTGGTCTGTTCAGTGTTTAAATTTCTTCTTTAGTCATGGGAGTTGCATGCTTTCAGGAATGGACTGATTCCTCTAGATTTTCCAGTTTGTGCAGAGGTATTCATAAAAGTCTCTGAGTATCTTTTTTATTTTTGTTGGATCAATTGTACTGTCACCGTTGTTGTTTCTGATGTTGCTTATTTGGATATAGTCTCTTTGTTCATCTAGCTAGCAGTCTATACATCTTGTTTATGTTTTCAAATATCAACTTTTGGTTTTGTTGATTATTTTCCTGTATTTTTCTTTCTCAACTTGTTTCATTCTACACTGATTTCGTTATCTCCTTTCTTCTGCTAGGTTTGGGTTTGTTTTGTTTTTGTTTTTCTAGTTCCATTTTGAGGTTGGTATTTAGCATTATAAACTTCCCTCTTAACACTGTTTTTTGCTACACCCTGGAGATTTTGATATGCTATTTCTCTGTTTTCATTTATTTCAAAGAATTTTTAAAATCTTTGCTTTCATTTTGCTATTTAAAAGTCATTCAGTAGCAAATTTTTAATTTCCATGTCACTGTGTACTTTTGAGAGATCTTCATGGTATTGATTTCTATTCTTGGCTGTGGTCAAGAGTATTGAGTATTGTTGGTAGGATTTCATTCCTGTTTTTTTTTTTTTTTTTTTTTTTGTATTCGCTGACATTTCCTCAAGGCTGTCCTGTATGGCTCATCTTCTGGTTAGAAATTCTCTTAGTGCTTGCTTAGAAAAGCTGTTATTTCTCCTTTGCTTCTGAAGCTTAGTTTAGTGGGGTATGAAATTCTTGGTTGAGATTTCTTTTCTTTAAGAATGTTTAATATAGGTCCATGACCTCTTCTGGCTTATAAGATTTCTGCTCAGAAGTCTGTGCTTAGTCAGGTGGGGTTCCCTTTGTATATGATCTGCTCTTTTTCTCTAACAACCATTAAGATTTTTTTTCTTTAGCATTGACCTTGAATAGGCTGGTGACTATGTGCCTGTTGATTTTCATTTTATATAGTATCTCACAGGTGTCTTCTGGATTTCTTGTCTCTGGATGTCTATTTTTAGCAAGATTAGAGAAGATTTCCTAAATTAGTTTCTGAAATATATTTTCCAGATTGTTTACACTTCTATTTCTTTCAGATATGCCAATAAGTTGTAGGTTTGGTAGCTTTACATACTTTCATATTTCTCAAAGACATTTTTATTTTTTTAAATTCTTTTTTCTTAAATTTTTTTCTGAGTGTGTTAGTTCAAAAGACCAGTCTTCAAGTTCTGAGTGTCTTTCTTCTGCTTAGTCCATTCTGTTGATGAAGCTTCTAATTTTTTGTTTGATTTTGAGATGACATCTTACTCTGTTGCTCAGGCTGGAGTGCAGGGGCAGGATCTTGGCTTCCTGTAACCTCCGCCTCCCAAGTTCAGGAGATATTCCTGCCTCAGCCTCCTGAGCAGCTGGGATTACAGGTATGCACCACCACGCCCAGCTAATTTTTTTTTGTATTTTTAGTGGAGACATGGTTTCACCATGTTGTCCAGGCTGGTCTTGAATTCCTGACCTCAGGTGATCCACCCTCTTCGACCTCCCAAAGTGCTGAGACTACATGAGCAAGCCACATTGCCAGCCTAAAATGTGTTCTGAAATTACTTAAGTGAGTTTTTTAAGCCCAAAAATTCTCCTTGATTTCTTTTAAAGATGTGTATCTCTTTCTTCATTTCCTGGATTGCTTTAGGAGTGTCTTTGTGTTGATTTTCAACCTTGTCTTAGATCTCATTGGCTTCCCTGCAATCCATAGTTTGAATTATGTATCTGTCATTTCTGAGTTTCCAGTTCAGTTAGGTGTATTGCTGGAAAGCTAGTACAATCCTTTGTTGGTGTCGCTGCATTCAGATTTTTCATATGGTCAAAATTCTTACACTGTTTTTTTCTCATCTGGAGATCCTGGTACTTCTAATGTTTGTAATTATTTTTGTGTGGGTAGAATTTTTTCTTTTTCTTCCTTTCCCTATTATGGTATCATTATTATTTTCTTATTTCTCTTTCCTTTCCTCTTCATTTCTAGGAGTTATATAGCATGCTGGTAGAGTCTTTTGTCTTTGTTTCTGTAGTGCTATGCATTTCTTTCAGCAGGTTTTATATTAGGCTGTGGAGTCTGACATATAAGTCCTTAGATAGTGCTTACTGGTAAGAACAGGCTGTGGCGGACATGGCTGGGTATATACTTGACTCTTGTTTACTGGCAGCTCTCTGTTGCCTCAGGCATTGCCATGCTTTATGGAGTGTGTAGTATTTTGAGCTTCCTGTTCTTCCCTTGGAGCAGAAGCCTGAAGGGTGAGACCAGAACAGACAAATTGACCTATGGGTTCCTCCATGCCAGGCAGAGGCACCGCCACCAAGGAAGAATCCAGTGAGCAGCCACCAAGTACCTAAAGGTGTGCCCAGGTGTGAAAGTAGGAAACTACCTCAGCTCCAAGTTGTCTGCTCAGGGATAAGGGGTGGCTTAGACTTCTAATCTAGTAGAGTGGGTGCTCTGTATGTCTGGAGATCTGCCTGGGCTTGTAGCAGAGTAGGTCTCGCTGTACCAATATTTCTGCACAGGAGGGTTTGGGCAACTCAGACTGCTTATTCCAGTTATCTTGTGCTTGAAATTTCTGTAAATCTGCCTTGGTTTGTAGTGGATACAGTCTCTGTGCACTACAATAATTTTGGGAAAAGTGGGGCAGCTCAGGCTGCTGAACCAGGCAAATAGGTACTTAACAAGTCTGAAGATGATCCTAGGCATGGAGCAGTGAGGGTCTCTTTGCATCAGGAAGTCTGCACAGGAAGGGTGGGGAAGATCAGAGTGCTGATCCAGAAGAGCAATGCTCTGAATGACTGGAGATCTGCCTGTGCATGGAGCAGAGATGATCCCCCAGCACAAAGATCTCTACATAGGAGGAGTGGAGCAACTCAGGCTGCTCGAATAAACAAGCAGGTGCTCTGAATGCCTGGAAAACTACTTGGTTGTATAGCAGAGAGGATCCCCCTGTGGCAGATCTCTGCACAAGAAGGATGGGACAGCTCAACATGCTGATTCAGTCAAGGTAGGAGGATCTGCCTGGGAATGGAATAGAGAGGGCTCTTCTGCACCACAATTTTTGTCCAGGAATGGTAGGGTGGCTCAAGCTGCTGAACCAGGGTAACATGAGTTATGAATGCCTGGCTCTCTGCCTGGGCATGGATCATAGAGCCCCACTGCACAATCTATGTCCAGGAAGGGTTAGATAGCTCAGGCTGCTGGTCCAGGCAAGCAGATGGTTCAAATTTCTGTATTTCTGCTGGGGGTAGAGCAGAGGAGACCATGATTTCCAAGGAGCAGCATGGGGTACTTAGCAAAGTCACACACAGATGAGTTCCAGGTTACAAAACTAGGCCTCTGTGCAAGTCTTATTCCCCAGGAGAAACAGCAGCTGTAGGAGCTCTCTTTCTGCCCTAGGCCTCCTATGGGGAGGGCACAATTTTAGCCCTACTGCTGAGGCACCTTCCAGAGTTCTTGCTGTGGAAGTTCCTACCCCACTCCAGCACAGATACAATACTCTAATCTCTAGCCTGAGACTAAAATGTCTGTGCAACCACACTGCCAGGTAACCAAGGAATGGATAATGAAATGATGAAAGCATCATTATCTGCAAGTAATGTGATTTTATATGTAAAAATTTCAAGACTCTACAGCAAAATTATTGAAATTGTTAAGTTAATGTATCAAGCTGCTGGGCTCAATTATGTTTTACAATATATTATATGTTTATATACCAGCAATAAATTTGGAATGTGAGAAAATAAGGTATTTTGATTTTGCCAAAAAGTCAAAATATATAAATTATCTAAGAGTAAATGTAATTAAACATGTACAAGATCTCTAAACTGAAACTAAAAATATATTGAGGAGTAAAGTAGAAAAATATCTTCATTATTTTGAGTTAAAATTTTTTCCTGGATGGGACAGAAAACTATTAATTATGAAGGAAAAAAAATACAAATTAAACTATGTGAAAATGAGAAACTTATACTTCCTGAAAAATGTCACTTAATGAGCAAAAATGCAGGCCAGAGAATAAATGAAATTATTTGCAGTACATTTATCCAATGATGAAAGTTTTACATACAGTGAAGAAAATGCAAATTACTCCTACAAGTGATTGAAAAGAAAGAAAAAGACCACCTGATAGAAAATGATTTTGAAAGTCTATGCACGAAGCACTGCTACTGCATATCAAAGTATACTGCTTGTCTCAAGAATAAACCCCACTGAGACTGCTTGTATTATGAGCAGAACTAGCTGTTTTTCTTTATGGAACACCATTTTCACTTGAAAAGTAAAAAACAAATTATGGTTATTACAACTTAGATATTTATCATAAAGTTTCTTTTTTGTTAATCATAAAATTTGAATTTTCAGGGAAAAATTAGAATTTTAGAAAATTTGCATTCTCTACTGTAAGCTTGAACGCTTACAGTGTAAAACACTTAGCTTTCTGATTAGATCGTTACTAATGTTAACAAATGTGAGAGTTATATTGTATGATATATATGTCAAATTTTAGAAAAACTGCATAACTCAGTAAACCAATATTTTACAAATGACCAAAGCATGAAGTAACAAAATCTAGCAATGGTTTCTAACCATATAACTACATGAGGAGAGATTCTTATTCTCTTCAACCAAAACAGTATGTTGCAGTAGAAGAAGATATGAGAAACCATCTGTCCTCTCTTAAGCCAGAAATTAAAGAAATTTGCAAAAAAAATATGTTTTATAAATATATAACATATATATTTTTCACAAATTTCATTTTATATAAATAATATATATTATACATAAATATATACAATATATTATACATAAATATATAGTATATAAATATAATGTTATATATATTATATATATTAAATATAATGATATATATATATATAGAGAGAGAGAGAGAGAGAGAGAAAGAGAGAGAGAGAGATACATAAAACATTACCACTTCTTCCTAGTTTCTTTCTGCTTTAGGAGACATATTTAAAAAAAAATACTGTGACTATTTAATGGTGCTATTATTTTAAAAGCATTAATAAACATTTTTAAATCTGTTAGTTTTAATTTCTAAGGCAGCAAATATTAACAGATATAACCCACATAAATAAAAGCTCATTGGAGTCCGTGCTGACTTTCAAATTTTTAAAAGGATATGGAGACCAAAGATTTTGAAAATCATCATTGTTGAGCTGTGAAATGAAGAGAGAGAATCTGAGAGGCATGTGGTTTGAGACTGTAGAAGTCAATAGAGAAAAACCTGAGTTCTGAGATTGGCAGAGTACCAGGGTGCTGATGGGCCTTTAGATCTGGTTTGTTATTTGAATGACATTACAGATTTCAATGACTCCTTACTGTTCACTACTGAGATGCTTTCCTATGTTTCACCAGTGGTGATAAATGAGAAAGTACTGATTATTTACTTAAAGCAACCAACAGCTGCCAGAGACATTGAATCATGCTACTTTTCTGCCTGAATACCTTCAGTGGCTCCCTGGTTACTGTTTTATGTTGAAACTCCTTGGCATGATACAACAGGTCCATGATCTGGTCTCTTAATATCTGTTCAGTTTTGTCTTTTTCCACTGCCCCTTCACATATTATTTCCTATTCATCTATTTCTGTTACTCACATATTTTTCACTTTATCACATACCTTTTCATAGGAAGAGAACTTTGTTTCTGACTGGAATTTTTTTACTGTCAACTCCCCCTTCATTTAAAAAAAAAAATCACCAAAAGCACTGGCAACAAAAGCCAAAATAGACAAATGGGACCTAATGAAACTCCACAGCTTCTGCACGGCAAAAGAAACAGTCACTAGAGTGAATCGGCAACCAACAGAATGGGAAAAAATTTTTGCAGTTTACCCATCTGACAAAGGGCTGATATCCAGAATTTACAAAGAACTCAAACAGATTTACAAGAAAAAAACAAACAAGCCCATTCAAAAGTGGGCAAAGGATATGAACCGACACTTTACGAAAGAAGACATATATGAGGCCAACAATCATATGAAAAAATGCTCATCGTCACTGGTCATCAGAGAGATGCAAATCAAAACCACATTGAGATATCATCTCACGCCAGTTAGAATGGCGATCATTAAAAAATCTGGAGACAACAGATGCTGGAGAGGATGTGGAGAAAAAGGAACACTTTTACACTGTTGGTGGGAGTGTAAATTAGTCCAACCGTTGTGGAAGACAGTGTGGCGATTCCTCAAGGCCTTAGAAATAGAAATTCCATTTGACCCAGCAATCCCATTACTGGGTATATACCCAAAGGACTATAAATCATTCTACTATAAGGACACATGCACACGAATGTTCATTGAAGCACTGTTTACAATAGCAGAGACCTGGAACCAACCCAAATGCCCATTGATGATAGACTGGATTGGAAAAATGTGGCACATATACACCATGGAATATTATGCAGCAATCAGAAATGATGAGTTCGTGTCGTTTGTAGGGACATGGATGAATCTGGAGAACATCATTCTCAGCAAACTGACACAAGAACAGAAAAAGAAACACCGCATATTCTCACTCATAGGCGGGTGATGAAAAATGAGAACACATGGACACAGGGAGGGGAGTACTAAACACTGGGGTCTATTGGGGGGAAAAGGGGAGGGCCAGTGGGAGGGGGCGGTGGGGAGGGATAGCCTGGGGAGAAATGCCAAATGTGGGTGAAGGGGTGAAAGCAAACAGAACACACTGCCATGTGTGTACCTATGCAACTGTATTGCATGCTCTGCACATGTACCCCAAAACCTAAAATGCAATAAAAAAATAAGGAAAAAAAAAAATCTCCTGTTCTTCATCCAGATTCATCTAAGGTATCTCTTCTTTATGAAGTTTCCTCATTTGGAGTTTGACTATCCTTTCTGTGTTATCTTTGCATATCATATATTCCTCAAAAATAGCACTTACCTCAATAAATCCATTGATCTTTATCCTGGACTATAAAATCTTGCACACACAAGTAGTAATTTTTATGTTAGTATCCCTAGCGTCTAGCATCTTTCCTGGCGCACATAAGGAATAAACATAAATGAATGAGCCAATCGTGGTGGATGAAAGAAGGAACATAGTAACTGAATAGTAATGAATTCAGGCTTTGGAATTCATTACTGCCCAGAAGAGTCTACAAAGGAAAGTGTTAGGAGGAGTTGGAATAGGAATTATAAATTGAATTCAATCACTTTTCCACACTTATTCAACAACATCTAGTGGAATCAAGAACAACAAAATAATTTAATAGAGTTCCTGCTGTCAAGTTAAGATTACATGCCAAATTAAAGAAAAAAAGGCAAAATTGGTATGCTTTGAACAAAACTGTTCCTTCTAAGTTCCAGTCAGACAAACCTATAAAAAGCAATAAATACATCATCAAAGTCTCCTCTTTATAAGTTTATTTGGAATCTTTTTTTCTTTCCTGGAGAATTTTAGCTGTAAGTATTGATATCCCTTTATCTAATCTTTTTTTTTCCTATTTTTGGCCTTTATAAAGCCACTTTTCTTTTATTCTGGTTTGAGCCTTTATTCTTCTTTGTCACCTCCTCTGCTCTTTTCTGTTTAACACCCTTGGAAATCTCAAGACCTCACTGAGATGTGACTGATGTGGAATGAGTCATTACCATCTCTCACTTAGACCATTGCAATAACCTTCTAAATAATCTCCATTTCTTTCTCTCCCTTTGGAGGGGAAAGATTATTATTATTTCCTATCATTATTCAAAATATTTGTATGTCTTTGTTAGGGTTTCCCTCCTCCCTGTGGGAGAATTTTGCTCTTGTCTTTTGATGTCAGAATTGACCCCATGATTTGCTCTGGTCAATGAAATGTGATTAGAAGTAACTCAGGGCATTTTTGAGCAGAAGGTTTAAGAGCCAGCACGTGGTCCATTCTGTCTTTTTCCCTTTGCTATGAGACTGGCAAGATTCCAGATACCAACTGTTCTAGCAGCCTGGGTCCTGGAGAAAAGGCAACATGGGGCAGAGTCACAGATAAGCTTATGTAATGGAAGTGAGGTAACAGTTTTTTTCTTTGCTTTTTAAGTCTGAAATATGTGTTGTGTGCTACCACAGTATAATTTAATCTACCCTCCCCATCCCGCAGTATTTTCTCAACACAGTAGCCAGAGTAAGCCTTTTAACATTATAAACCAGATTATGCAATTTATCTTATTTGGACTTTGAATGCTCCCCTATTCCATGAAAGTAAAACAGTCTTTCCATAGCTGAGGAGACCCTGCCTATCTGCCATCTCACTCCCTCCTCAGCTGTCTCAACTCAATTACCTCCGTTACTGAGCATCAGGCACTTAAGCCTTCTTGTTCTTTCATAAGTGAGCCCCTACGTTAGGAACTTTGCATTTACTGTTTCCTCTTTCCTCTGGCTAACACCCTCACCTGCTTCAAGTCTTCACCCAGATGTTACTTTCTTAATGACTCCTACCTTGACCACCCTATTTAAAATTGCAACCTATTAACCAACTTCTCTCACACTGCCTGCACATTTCATATCTCCTTTGGCCTAATCCACATTTTTCTTCATTCCTTCTCTCAGCTTTGAACACGCTATGCAGTCTAGGTAACTATTTACATTTAGTTTTTAAGGTTTTGTTGTCTGTGAACACTCAACAGAGAGCTTTGTGAAGTCAGGGATCTTTCTGTTCACATAATAGTGAAGTAGTATAGTGGCTGATGTGTATTAGGCATTATTTAGTGATAAGCATTGGACCAAAAATATATCTGTTTGCCGTTCAAAAGACTACCAGGGTAAGTACATAGTAGAAAAGAGAGTTTACTGGCAATATCGGTTTAGATAATCTCTGGCTTATACTGAAACTGTTCTCTTTTAAGAATATAGTAAAGGTTACAGGTTTTATAAAAAGGAGAAATATTATGTATTGCTCTTTGAGAAATTTTATTGGTTTTGAGGAACTGGCAAACTCTGAAGGTAAGTGACAACCACATCCCTGGGCAAAACTAGTCTGAGAATTGCAGCAGATTGTTTCAGTGGTTATTAGATAAAACTGTTTTTGGGTTACCGTAGGCAGTTTCAGCTTCCAGGCCTGCAGAAAATTACATTTGTGGAGCAATGTTAAGTGCCCTGAGTGCTTCCCACACCCTCACTGGCTTCTTGACTGTTTCAGTTGCATGTGACAAGAATGACCCAATTCATATGATCAACTTTCACATATCCATCACTTTTTTCCTAAATACCTCAGCTTACCTCTGAAGTCCTGGTCTATAAATCTTAGTGAAAATAAATGTGCAATAGAAGAGACTGGACCTAAAGCCAGAATACATGGTTCCTATGTAGTTTTCAGTGGTCTGAGGGCCACTGCCTCCACAAGAGCCCTAGAAACAATAGGAGTAAGTACAGTTTGTATTTGGCTTTTCAGCTCTTTTTCTAGTTTTTGTTCTTGTTTTGTTTTTGTTTGAATAAAAGAGGTAGAATTATAGTTTTTCGGGTGAACAAACATAGATATCATATTTGATTTATCTTATTTTACATGTGACAAAATAAAGAAAATAAAAATATTAAGTAACGTTCCTGTTGTCCTTCTTCCCTTCACTTTAACCCAAGAGTAAACAAAATGAGTCAGGGTGAAGAGATAGAATACCCAAGCGGGGAAACTGATGAACCTAATCATGGCCTCTCTTGTACTAAAGATTACTGATCTTAAGGCATAGAGTGCAAGAAAGCTTAGATGAAAAACTAAAGCCTTGGTATTCAATTGTACTGGACTTTTTACTGCAAGAAAAAAATAGTGTGATGGAGCTAGTTTGAAGGATGGTAATGAAAAGTATCAAGCTGTGCTTAAATCCTATTTAATCCAACTCAATCATAATATGGTCATGCTATTATTGTTTAAAGGTATTTTTATATGTGCCTAATTCTTTTTAATGATGACTTCCTAACTGGTCTTTGCAAGTTCAAAGATCAATGCACCTTGATTTTATAGACCTATTTTAATGCTAAATACATCCTTCTTTAATGACTATCTTGTATAATTATAGGGCTATATTTTCTTAATTTTGATGTTTAATAATCTTATGTGAGGCATTAGAAAGTATCTTTTAAATTATTTTATCATAAATTTTGTTTGATTTGTTCCTTTTGGAGAGTTAACTCTCAATCTCTCAATCAGGTTTTTAAAATCCTAGGGCAGGTCAAATGTTAGACTGTCCCCCATTAAAAGAAAATTTTAGATTAATTAACTTTAACATTGTTTAAATAAGCAAAGAATGATTAGCAAATCAGGCAGCCCTTAGAACCAGAATAGATAGGGTCAGAACAATTCTGGATCAACCACATGATTGGACAACATTTATGCAGAGAAAAAGAAATATGACTTACAAAAAAAATGGAAGTGAGATACAGAAACAGCTGGATTGGCTTATTGGATTCAAATAAAGCTTAGTGTTTGCCTTATTTGTATATGGTTTGAACAGTCGTATGTTTGTGACTGTCCCAAATTTGACCACTGTGATTACACATCCAGTTAGGTTATGGTTCACTATGTATGGAAAAACCTTTAGGCTCAACTAAAATATGTAAGGAAGCAACCTTAGGCTCAACTTAACACTTTAAGCAGATGTATTTTACAGTATCAATTGCTGCAATAGCATCCAATGCTTTTAAGAGACTATTTTTAAAGATTAAGAAAGTGTCTCTGAAAAAACAAACTTACTTTTAGAGATACAAGTGTGCAATTATGAAAGCCTCTGGTTGAATGTGTGATGTGGTTTGGCTGTGTCCCCACACAAAATCTCATCTTGAATCGTAATAACATCCATGCATCAAGGGCGGGATGAGTGGAGATAACTGAATCATGGGGATGGTTTCCCTCATACTGTTATGATAGTGAGTGAGTTCTCACAAGAGCTGATGGTTTTATAAGGGGCTTTCCCCTTCACTCACTCTCATTTTCTTTCCTTTCACCCTATAACTAGGTGCCTTCTGCCATGATTGTAAGTTTTTCGAGGCCTCCCCAGACATGCTTAACTGTAAGTCAATTAAACCTTTTCTTTTATAAATCACAGTCTCTGGTACATCTTTATTAGCAGTGTGAGAACAGACAAATACAATGTGGATGTAATATGTTAACCAGCCAGTTTCACCTCAATATTTCTAGGTCCTGGGGAAACCAGTCATAGATGATATAAAAATTCAGAAAGTTAATGTTTTTGTTCAAAAGAAACTAATAACTTAGCTCTCCAAGCTATCCTTTAACACAGAATTAGGGAAACTTAACATTTAAGCTGTTTTTGTTTGTTTAAAAAAGTCAAAGTGTTCTTAATATGGTTAGTGATAACCTTTTAAATTTGTGAAGTATTTTGTGAAGCAAAGAACAATTTTACATTCGTTACTGGGATTTGTTTCCTAACAACCTGATAGAGAATGGTTGTTTTGAAATTTACCTGAGGACTAACAGGGACACAGGTCTTCTACTCTCTGGTACACTTTGCTATTTTGTTACCACTGAAAAGTTAAATGGCTATCCCAAGCCCAGCATATGGGTAAACACCACAAAATTCTGTTCTCTCAACCATGAAATATGAGTGCATCTAAAAAGATTAAAGTACACTTTATTTTGCTTTGGAAATTCTGCCATCTAATATCAGCCTGAAGGATAAAACTCAATTCAAATATTTCAATTACCTTAGGCCCTTAGCTGACATAACAGTTGAACTGTATTTGCTTTCCAAAATACCTTCAATACAAAGTCATCTGTTTGGGTCTTTTCTTCCATAAACTTATAATTCAGATGAAGTTTGTCTTTGATTTACTTACTCTTGCTCTATGCATTTTTTTTTTACTGTAGCTAGCTTAATGCTTTTTGAATATTGCTATTTAATTCATTGGTTGTTTTTCCATAAAAATTTTCCTCAAGCAGAATTTTACAGAAGTATTAAAATATGTAAAAGTGTAATGAGACTGAGTATGTTAGCTCTCTCAGTGATATTTGCAATGACTCAATATCAGATATCTGCAAATAATTTTAAAAAAATTTTAGGTAATTATACAGTGTGTGTGTGTGTGTTTTAATTTCTACCATTGATACTAGAGAGTGATTGCTTTTTCTGCTCAATATGCATAGCCTATGAACACTGTGCATTTACTTTGTCCCAGTAGTTTGTTGGGGGAATCTGGGAGTTCAGAAGTGATAAAATTTCTATAAAGAAATACCTGAGATTGGGTAATGTATAAGAAAAAAGGTTTAATTGGTTCACGGTTCTGCAGGCTGTACAGGAAGCATGGCAGTATCTGCTTCTGGGGAGGCTTCAGGAAGCTTTTACTCATGGTGGAGGGAAAAGTGGGCACAGACTTTGACATGGCAGAAGCAGGACTGAGAGACTGGGAGAGGTGCCACACTCTTTCAAACAACCAGAGCTCATGAAAACTCACTCACTATCACAATATCAGCACCAAGAAGGTGGTTTTAAACCATTCATGAAGGACCACTTCCATGATTCAGTCACCTCCCACCAGGCCTCACCCCCAACACTGAGGATTACAATTTGACATGAGATGTGGGTGGAGACACAAATCTAAACCATATCAATGTGATACATCACATTTACAGAATCACAGTACCAGAGGGCTTCAAACTATACTACAAGACTAGACTAACCAAAGAAGCATGGTAATGACATAAAAATAGATATATAAACAATGGAACAGAATAGATAACCTGGAAAAAAATCTATACATTTACAGCCAATTCATTTTTGACACCGGCCAAGAACATACATGGTGAAAAGGCAATCTCTTTAACAAATGGTGCTGGGAAAACTGCAGAACACATCTATCATCTTTGGCCTGCTCAACTTTCATTTTTACTTCTAGCAAAATCATTCCTGCTTTTTCCATTTATGTTCAATGTGTTTGGAATGAGGTGGAGTGGAACCTTGCTCTGTGAGTGGCCTTTTGACTGGGCTTATGCAACCAAATTCCAAGGATTAATTTAGAGGTGAATAGGTGATCCAATCAGACTTCTGAGGGCTAGATTCTAGGATTTTTATTGGAATTATGGAAGAACATATCCTTCTGCCTGCCCCACTGGAGTTGCCCTCAATATGATTTATAAGCTGTATAGTGTAGGCAGCTATCTTTATACCTTGTGGAGGGAGCTAAGAATTTAACCAAGCCACAGCAATGTAGAAAATGAAATCATACAAGCAAGAGACTGTTTTGGCATTGTCTTATTTTCTGTAGCTGATCAGTCCTGAAAATACTCCTAGACTTTCAAGTTATATGAGTCAAGAAATTCATAGTTTTAATCAGTTAGGTTTATTATTTCTGTCATTTGCTACCAAACTAATTCCTGAATAGTTAATGTTAGTATTTACCTTTTATCTAGTTAATGTTGGTATCTAGACAAATTTTGTGTTGCAGATGCCTAAAATAAATATGAAGGCACACACAACTGGGAAGAAAAAAATTCCCCACAAATTCATAATTTTATTTTTAGTGCTTTTTAATAATTCATTTATACCTTTCTCTATGCTTAGCGAAATTTGTTTGTTGAATATTCTTATGTGAATAGAAAGTTAATTATTGCCACTAATTAGACATGGAAAATGATTGAAATACAAACCACCATCCCCAAAAGTTGTATTTAGAATAATTTTTTAAAAGAACATCCTAGGTTGATATGAAAGTAATTGCAGTTTTTGCCATTTTAATTGCAAAAACAGCAATTACTTTTGAACCAACCTAATATAAAGGTGATTATATAAGAAATATTCCCTGTGATCAAAAGATATGGAAGGTGACAAAAGCATTTTGTTCTCAAAGAGGTATTGATACTTAATGTGCAGATTTGGGCCATCAGAGGGCCTGAGTTTTAACCTATTTCATGACTTTGGGGAAAACCCCTCAGCTTTGTGAACAACAGTATCACTTACAAAATAAGAGGCCTGAATTAAACCCCTTCTAAAAATGCCTGTCTCTTTAAAATGCTATATGCTCTGCCATAGTCCTCAAATTAGTTTCACTTTATTAATTTTTATTGTTTCTGGAGAGAGAGGCTTACTCTATTGCCCAAGCTGGAGTGCAGTGTTCTGATCATGCTCATGGTAGCCTTGAATTTCTGGGCTCAAGCAATTCACTTGCGTCAGTCTCCCAAGTAGCTAGGACTATAGGCATGTCACCTTGCCTGGCTAATTTTTATGTTTTTTATTTTGGTAGATATAGGGTCTTGCTATATTGCCCAGGCTTGCCTCAAACTCTGACCTCAAGTTTTTTTCCTGCCTCTGTACCCTGGTTCATTGGGATTACAAGCATTAGCACTGCACCCAGCCTAGTTTCACTTTAAATGATATGTTTTCCTAAATGAATGGAATATTATCTTTATATATTTGTATATGTCTGTAGCATCTATAGAGAAAAATATGTCCTTAATTTTACTTTTGCAGAAGTAATTCCATTCTTAAGCATGTGGAATCATGTAAGGAAATCAAAGAATGAGAAAGTGGCTTAATTTGTGTAATCTCATCTTTGTCTCCTAAGTAAAAGAGAGTGAAGATAATGCTGACCAATTCACTATGCATAATCCATCTTGGAATTCTGTGGCTCATGCTGACACACTCATAGTATTTATCTGAGGAAAGGAGAAAACAATTATTATGCAATGTGTTGATGCCCCAATAATTATATTCTCAAGCATTTCAAGTGTTTAATTATAAGCTAAACACTGAAACCATGCTACAGAGAGGTGACTTACTCTGGGACCAATACACATTTATATTGTTATTGAACAAACTGGAGAAGTTTGAAAAGTGGATTACCAAGGGATTTCTTAAGAACTAATTTTCTATACTGGATTAGTGAAGTTTCTTATGGCTTATTAATTTGTATCCCCTTTAGAAATCTTTTTATTTATCTAATTACTTACCTTGCTTGAAAATACCTCATGAATCTTTGAGCTAAAAGAAAAATAAGAGGATTTTTCAAGTTTTTTTGTTGTCTAATTCAATAAAAATTAAAGATAAGAAAATTCTATTAACATAATTTTAAATGTGTTTTTATTCTTGTACAAACTCAATGAGTATTAAAATATACACAAATTATTAAAAGATTTAGATAAATATAGCAGCAAATTAATCTTTAAAAACATGAAGCCTGATGAAGTAAATATTACTAATTTATATTTATTTGTTTCAAAAAGGAGTTGAAACTGCTTACAATTTGTGTAAGGAAAATGGCTTAAGCAAATAGCTGAGAAATTAAGTAAAGGAAAAATAAGAGTAGGAAGATAACAAAAGCAGGGATTCATAGAACACAGGCAGACATGCACACAGAGGCCCTACCAGTTACTAGAAATAGGGCATATTCAGCTCTAATTCACTCAAAGCCAAATAAAAGTGAGGCTTATGATCCAATAAAGATTCCTCATGTTAGTAAGAGAAATATAAACCTACTGTTACTGAGAAGATAGGTATTTCTGGAACTGAGACTTGAATAATATTTCTCCTATGAAATCTTATGGACAATACATGATATTAAAAAAGACACTTTGATATTAGAGACAACATTCTTCAATTAAAGCATCATAATAAAGCAATAATGCAGTTGATTAAACTTCTAAAAATAATATTTCTTTGAGTCGATTGATGGTATGAAGTGGAGTGCAGTAAGAGTGATCCTGTGAAGCCAAAATAGTGCAGATCATTTGTATTGATGTATCATCAAGCTATTAAATACCATACATTAAACCATTATTATGTTCAGATTTTTGGAGAATGATATGTATTTCATGTTACAGACAATAAGCAGTGTAACAGTCTGATTTCTTAGTTGTAGTGCATACACTTACATTTGTACCAGAGTGAGGTGGGTATTATCTGATGTACAGTTAATTTCATAAAACACAAAGCATGCCAATGATGTGTTAGGTAGTTGGTTGTAAAGATGAAAAATCATGGATGCTTGCTTCATGAGGTCAAGTTCTATTATTGTGCAGAAAGCAGTCAGGAGCAGAAGGACTTGATTATTGATAGAGGCTGATGAGCCATTTTGTGTTCCCTACCCATCAGTAGCCCTCTTTATAAGTGGATAAATAGGTAGTCCATGAAACAATCTAGAAGATACTTTACTCCTTAGTGCTCTGTGCACAAGAGCTGCATTAACTTTATTAACTGTCACTTAAATCATACACACACACTCATACACATGCAATCTAATAACCATCAATCTCTTTGAAAGATTTAAATAAAATTGGAGATATAAAGGCTTTTCTAAAAATGTAAATTAGTTCAAATATACCATGAGAGATAATATAGTATTGCTTACAAGCTTCACATATACCTATGTGAAGCAGAAAATATCAGAAGTGATGAAATATGATGGCTGGCCCAATGAGTTTCTCATTGGAATTGAAAGCTTTATCTGATCTCTATTTTTTAAAGTTTTTTATAATTAACATATATCAATTTCACAATTAGGAACACTAATAATGACTGTAACTTCAAATTGCTCATTCTGAAAAATTATAATAACATGATCAGATTTAGTGATGTCATTAATAAACTTATGGTTTCTAAAAATTTTAGCTAGAATGATACAGAATTAGAATATCTTTACCTCAGATAAAACCTGTGATTTTCATAGTAAGGAAGTAAAAGGAGGCATTTCCATTTCTTATATGAGATAAATGCACTACAAGTCTTATTACTGTTCATTAATTGCTTTCTGAGTCTTTTAAACTATGTCAGAGGAAAAGGAGTTCAAAATTGGTTAGTGAGCAGTGCTAAACTTATGAGAAGTAGAACTATTATTAGGCCCTGGAAAATGGGTAGAATTGAAAAGGTTTATTTCTCATGACCCTCTTCACCTTTGGAAACCCCATCTTTCAAACTATTTTGGCACATTCTAGCTTCCTTGTGATGGTTAATTTGGGGATGTCAACTTGATTGTATAAAGGGATAGCTGGTAAAGCACTATTCATTCTCAATGCTTCAGTATGCACTCAGCTTGTCCTACTGCTGAAAGAGTAACCAGGTGGCTTTGATTTTGATTAAAGATTGGGCTGCCTCAGGTGTCTGTGAGGATCCTTCCAGGTATTGGCATGTGAGTTGGTAGATTGAGGGAAAAGATATGCCCTCCATGTGGGTGGGCAACAGCCAGTTGGCTTGGGTCCCAGACAAAACCAAAAGGCAAAGGAGGGAAAATTTTATTTTTTTCTCTCCCAAAGACCAGTTCTTCTTCTGCCCTTGGACATCAGAACTCCAGACTTCCTGGCCTTTGGACTCAGAACTTGGCATCGGTAGTCTCTGGGATCTTGGGACTTTGGCTTCATACTGAGAATTATATCATTAGCTTCCTTGGTTCTGAGGCTTTGGGACTTGGCCTGAGCCAGCAATCAGCTTTCCTCATTCTCCAGCTTGCAAAGAGCCTTCCATGGGACATCTTAGCCTCCATAATCACATTAGCCAATTCCCTTATTAAATCCCTTTTTATCTGCATATCCTATAGATGCTGTTTCTGTGGAGAACCCTTGATAAAACTATGAAATAACCTAAGTAGAGATAATAATTTTAATCCATTAGTTCTGAGAATAGGGTTGCAAGATGGTACCCACCCCAACTATCTGTTTCTATTTTGACCTCACAAGGGGGATGAAACAACATCAATCAACAAGTGTCCTTAACCAAGTCATGGTAGTTCTAGAAAAGAATTTAATGTGATTATACTGATCAATAAATATGAAGTTTGTGTTTTAATTTTGTGTAATTAAAGTCCAGCTAAGTTTTTAAAACAATTTATGTGAGGTTTTTTTTGTGTATTTATTTTTTCTGAGTTTACCTAGTCACAATCTTTGAAATTTGTTTTTTTCTTCATTTTTGTAGTTTTTAAGCATGAAATGAAGCAGCAGGTGTATTTTGCTCAGAAAGCTCATCATCTAATTGATCAATCTGTCTGTTCATAATTGGTACTTACTATTTTAGAGGGAGAGGTTGGTGTAACAAAAATGTAACATAAAGTCCTTCAGTGATTTTAGTTAGAAATTTGGATTGTTTGCAAGTCTTTAGGAGAAAATAATTGGATACCGGAATGTGGGATGGGAGTTGACAGGCTTCTTACCATACTGGACTCCTCTTGGCCCAAAGCTCTTTACTTACTTAGCAAAATGTATTAGACATCCTAGGCTTCTAACTTACAAGGAATATGAGAATGCTTTATTTCATGAAAATGCATTTAAAAAATAAGAAACTCTTTGTATTTAAAATTTTCATTCTATAAATAAGCAATATTCTATAATTATATAGCCATAGTTTACAACTTATTGCTAACCCAGTTGAACAGAATCTGTTAATTTGCAGCTCTCAGATTTGATGCTTAAGACAGAAAAATGTGTTTTGGCAAATCATCATTGATGCTATGTAGTATCGTATAGCTAAGGGGAAGATCTTTGTACTGTTAGAGGTATTTTTCAAAGCCTCACAACAATTCCCATTACTAATGGCTTTTATTTCTGTCTGTGCTTAATTCATTAATAATATAAGCTTTGGGGAATTTACCTATAGTTTGGGCAGGACATTGAACATCCACAGGTATGACATAGGGATGCAAAGGAATCTCATATAGATCTTATAGGGCAAACTAACCTCACTGGACATCTAGATTATATAGAAACAGTGAATTTGGGAACAAGAAATCTCTAATGCCCACCAGAATTCACATCAAGACTATTTTTGACTTATATTAAATCATCCTATTTTTTATATCCCCATGCTTAGCGGTTTATGAAATGGCTTTACTTTTAAGTAATTGCCTTTAATACCTAAGAAGTACTTCTGTGAAATTGTCTTATACTGAATTCTTTGTACTTAATTCTGAACCTCCCTACTATCACCACTCTTATATTTATGTTTTTATATCTTAAGAAAGCATTTTATTTTCTGCAGGATCACAGATATTCAGTAAGTTGACATGCACTGAATTCTTAAGTGTTCAGGCTACTGCTGTACAGGGAATTGTAATAAAACTAGGATGCTTGGTTCCTTAAAAGTCTCATTATGTGGTAAGGATGATGGGGCCAAAACAACTGGGAAGCGTAAACCATTTGTAAGAATAATGGACAGAAACATATGACACTCAGGAGGTTATCTACTCAGCTATCCTATTAACTAGAGATATAACACGAAACAAGTCAATAAACATTTTTTTTCTGAATTTCCTTATCTGAACGATAAAAAATATTACTTACATGTTCCTTTTGTCTCTGCAAATTGTATGCTTTTGTTGTAATTATTATATCTTCATGTTTTCTGACATGAACATTAATTGTAAATACCTGTGATTTCAGAATAACATTCTTTAAAGTACAGAAAGAAGAGATACTTCAGTTTTAAATATTCTAATTTTCTAAATAATATTAACCTAAAATATAAATAATACATGTTCATGTAGAAAACGTGGCCAATATATTAACGTATAAAGACAAAATTCAGATTCTCATAAGGCATCCAAACCTACAGAAGCACTGAAAAACCATGGGCATATCTATATAACAAATATTATTTTTAGACCTTGTTATACTGCATTTTTATGACTTTAGTTTATGTTTCAGCTATTTTAGCCACAATTTTGTCCTTATATTTGAATCAAGACCTGGAGAAAGTTCTATGAATTTAAAAATTCAGTGACTATATCCTAGAAAGCAATACAAATGATGTTGTAAAAAATAAACCAGAGTAACCAGATACCTCAAATTGGCACAATAATTATATCAGAAGAAAGCAATATAGAATGTTATTAGCCATTATATTCATTTATTAACAAAACAGAAGGAAAGTGATGAAGACGAGAGGTAAGGTAATGTCCTCAAACAATAGTGTTCTCAGAATTAAATGGAGTTCTTGATGCCCTGGGATCCTAGACCTATTTTCCTGAATACTTTTAAAGAAGATGTGCTGATGTAACCTAGATTATGTTACACATTTACCAGAGGAAGTCCTTGGAAAAACTCCAACAAACAAGGCTCTAGGAGTATTTTAAGATTGTTAATAAGCAAAGTTAGCAGAATTTCTTTATCAATTTTCAGGTATATTAGTTTTAGAGCACATGTTCCAAAAATATTCATCTTGCTTAGAACAAAGAATACTTTTAAGTAGCTATTATTATTAATCATGAGCAAACAGTATGGAAATAAGAAACTCCAAGTGACAACATAACCTTTGCTTGTATGTTATGCATCTAAGTTCCTTGCCTTCAGTGTCAGAGTGTTGTCATGGGAAGTATTTAAAAGTGTACTGTTTATTTTATTGAATTTTAAAGAAAAACTTTAAAGGAGAATATTGCTATGTTGGACAAGGACAAGGTTCCATGGAGATAGTTTTCATTAAGTCTGGATGATCTCAGAATTGCATATCAGCCCCTGGATGTGGGAAGGGAATGGAGGAACAACTGTTTTTCTCTGTTTTACCCAGTAGTCTATGCTACTTGAAAGAAGAGCGCACATGCAGTAAGGGAATTCAGTGTCTGTTGCCTCAAGTGAGTAAAGGGACCTATAGGAAGGAAGAGAGAGGTTGAAAGAGTCCTGAATAGGAATTATATAAAATATTTCTAGAGTTAGAAGTAATACACTCTGAAACTTCCCAGATATTATTTTTGACCACATCTGATTTACATGTCTGTAACAATATTTGTAATTGTGTATTCCCTCATTTTTTCCCTCTCTGACAGTGCTTATCAAAGATTTAGCTCTTATATAGTTATCCTGCACCCTCTCCAAAAATGATAGCTTTTAAAAAATTCATGTTTTCTTCATTTTTATTGATTTATTCATTTATGTTTATTACTATTCTTTCACTTTTTTTGAGGTGGTTTTTCTTTTTTTTTTAGATTTTTATTTAACATCACAATTTTGTAAAATTATCTCTAATAAATATATTTAAGACTATAAAGTGTATTCTGAATGCCTCAGAAAGATTTTCATAAATAGTTTGATTCCATGATAAATTATATGTCATTATATTTGAGTATTTAGCTGATTTCTAAATAAAAAATTCAAGGGTCAAGGAGGCTTCCTTTTGATTTTTCTATTCTAATTTTACTACATTGCAGTCAGTGAATGTGGTCAACATGATAGGAGCTACCTAGAATTTGTTGAGATTTATTCTGTATTCTAATGTTTGATCAATATTGTTATTATCCTATATATATCATAAGAGAAAATGTTAGAAAGAAAACAAAGGGCATAATTTCATATGGTTAAGATCAGTCTTAATTATGGTATTCAAGACCTATCACATTTTTGTACTACTATTTTGAGTTTTAGTTTATGTATTCAATTTGCCACCAAATATTTCTTGAGCATCTACTGTGTTCTGGGTGCTGTACTGTCATGCTTTCCTCTTTCCTTATCTCTGTCTTTCTGCTTCCTTTTTTTCACAGTGTGTTTGCTAGTCTCACATAGTAAATTCTTTTTAACATTCCCACCTTCCTGGGCCTTCTGATGGCTTTCTCGTTTATCTGCCAAAACAGATGGTGGCATTGCCACCTAATTTGCTGAGGAAAATATTTGTGTCTGAGTTTGAAACAGCCATCCTGAAAGTATGCTAGGACTGAGTGCATACAACTTTGTAAGACATTGAATCTTGAGTTACAGGGGTGAGCCCCCATATCAACAAACTCTTTCTTATTACTTAATCTGTGCCTCTGTTCTTTTTTTTTTTTTTTTTTTTTTTTTTTGAGACAGAGTTTCGCTCTTGTTACCCAGGCTGGAGTGCAATGGCGCGATATCGGCTCACTGCAACCTCCGCCTCCTGGGTTCAGGCAATTCTCCTGCCTCAGCCTCCTGAGTAGCTGGGATTACAGGCACGTGCCACCGTGCCCAGCTAATTTTTTGTATTTTTAATAGAGACGGGGTTTCACCATGTTGACCAGGATGGTCTCGATCTCTAGTGATCCACCTGCCGCGGCCTCCCAAAGTGCTGGGATTACAGGCTTGAGCCACCGCGCCCAGCCCTGTGCCTCTGTTCTAAACCTCAAGACCTACACCTATATATATTACTCTAGGCCCCACTGAAATATATTAGTAAGATACTGTACATCTTTATCTTGGTAAATAGTATATATTTTTTCTTCATATAAGGGCTTTGCTATGCTGAGCTATGTTAACTGAATGAGCTGTACTGAGCCATGTCTCTGATTATTGATCTAGACCATAAGAGAAAGAAGGGGAGTGTATTAAGGAGGATAAGCTTCATTTTATGATGCATTTTCCTGAAGTGTGGCATTTTGTGATATCTTTGCAACAGTGGACACAGTACTATAGAAACGTGGCTGCTTCTGCTGGCCTGTGGTTTTCAGAGGAATCTGAAGATTTAAGTTTCTCAGGAATGTGCACTCAAATATTACCATTCTAGATTTTGGATTCCAACTCTTTCCCAAGCTGGGCCCTGATTTTAGCATAGGAGAGTTTCTGGGGTGTGCACTCATTCTCTTTTGTAGCTTTACTACTCTAGGAATCAAGTCCTGTACCTGTTTTCAGTGAAACTGGCTTATTATTACAGGAGATAAGGGCTCTTTAAGTATTGGCATTGAAGTTTTCTGCTTTTCAGCAACAAGCCGTAGGTTTTTAGTTGGCTAACATGAGCCTGTATTCTCTTATTCAAGGATTCTAAGGGATCAACTTAAAATAGGTAACTTCACAATCCTTTTAATAACTTTTGCTTCCATATTTTTAAGCCATCTATACTTCATTCCTCAGCCATTGAAAGTCTTAGTAATTATGATGTCACAGCACACCAGGGGTTATTACTATACCAATTCTGATAACAACTGTCTTGGCTTGAGTTCCCCTAAAAGCAGACCCTAAGAAAAGGACTTAGGTGCTGGTACTTCATCTGGAGTGTGATCTCAGGAAGCACATAGGGTGTGGGGAGAGTCAGCAGGGCAAGAGAAGAAAACAGTTAAAGGATGTGTTAACAAGCAGGTTACCACTGTGTGCAGAGGGGAACTTAATCTTATCAGGGACCCTCTGAGGAACCTCATAAACATTCCACCAAAGGAATGGGAAGTTGGGGATGTTTATCTATCAAAGTCAGTACCTCATTGTTTAAGGGTTGCCTCTGGGAACATGGAATCCTCAGATCTTTGGACCTTTCCTGGATACAAACTGAGCACCCTCCAGTGGTGCTGGAGAAAACCTTTAGGAACAGGAGAAAGCTCAGGCACTTGATATGTTAAGAAATCATCCTGTTGGGAACTGTCCACTTTAGCTCCAGGCAGACTTAGACATGGATTAAAATGGCAGGAAATGAGAGCATCAACAGTGTCTGCTATAGTATGTCACTGAGTTTTTAATATACTTCTAGTATATAGCACTTAGATAATTTTTTTCACTTTTTATGTATGCCCATATGCATTCTGAATGTTTCAGACTGATTTTTGTACTCGTTTCTTTCCAGAGTTGGAAATTATGCAATCTCATTTTCTCTAAATGTTTTGAAGTTTCTCATCTAGATTTCTAATGCTTGTACTTAAATGGTTAACTTAGTCTTTATTCCTCAATAGTATTTTGAATAATGTAGTATTTATATTCACCCTCTTCCGCAAATATGAGAAAAGAGTTTTGCATGTTTGCATTCTATGTTCATGTGAGATTTTATTTACAAATTGATATTAAGAATTAGCAATCAAAATATGTCCTAATATTTTACTAATTTATTTGGTCACCTGTGCATTTGACACTTTCTTTTGCATTCATATTTTTCACTTGATGGGCTATGTATGAATTGTAAATGTTTACATACCAAAAATATCTTAATTTTCTCTATCCCTTGTATGTCTTGAATGACTGAGTATTATGTATTATCCAAAAGTGTATATGCTACATATATACACCGGTCAGTGCAGTAGGTTTGTTTACACCAGCATCACTACAAATGTGAATGATGCATTGTGTTATAAGGTTACAATGGCTGTGACTTCCCCAGGTGATAGAAATTTTTTAGCTCCATTATAATCTTATGGGACCACTATATATAAGCTGCTGTCTGTCACTGATGGAAACATCCTCAAATGGTGCATGACTATATAACTGTCAATTTTTTTGTTCTGTCTCATATAATTTTTTTTCACCATAGGTGCTAGTTCTGCTTGTTGAATATGCTTGTTTCTCCTTATTGGCCCTAAATTTCTCCATATATTTGCCAATTTTTTATTTAGAGCTCACACTTTGATATGGTTTGGTACTATGTTCCCACCCAAAATTCCTCTCAAATTGTAATCCCCATGTGTTGAGGGAGGAGCCTAGTGGAAGGTGATTGGGTCATGGGGGTGAGACCCAAAACTAGATGAGAAATACAACTTCAAAACATTTAGAGATAAAGAGAGATTGCATAATTTCCATCTCTGGAAAGAAAAAAGTACAAAAATCAGTCTGAAACATTTGGAATGCATATGGGCATACGTAAAAAGTGAAAAAAATTATCTACTCATACTATCATATTTCTCATACTATTTTCATGATAGTGAGGGAGTTCACACAAGAACTGATGGTTTTCAAAGGGCAGTTTTCCCTGTATGCCATGTCCCTGTCTCCTGCTGCCGTGTAAAGGCCTTGCTTTCCTTTCAGCTTCTGCCATAAATATAAGTTTCCTGAGGCTTCCCAGCCTTGCAGAACTGTGAGGCAATTAAAACTCTTTTGTTTATGAATTACCAGTCTCAGGTAGAATCTTTGTAGGAAGGTGAGGATGAATTAATACAGAGAATTGGTATTGATATAGTGGGGCACTGCTATAAAGATAACCTGAAAATGTAGAAACAACTTTAGAACTGGGTAACAGGCAGTTTGGAACCGTTTGGAGGGGTCAGAAGAAGACAGGAAGATGAGGGAAAGTTTGGAACATCCTAGAGAGTGTTGAATGATTTTAACCAAAATGCTGTTTATAGTATGGACAATGAAGTCCAGGCTGAGGTGGTCTCAAATGGAGATGAGGAACTTTTTTGGGAGCTGAAACAAAGGACACTCTTGCTATGCTTTTAGCAAAAAGACTGGTGGCATTTTGGCCTTGCCTGAGAGATCTCTGGAACTTTGAATTTGAGAGAGATGATTTAGAGTATCTAGCAGAGGAAATTTGTAAGTGGTGAAGTACTTAAGAAGTGACTTGACTTTCCTGAAAAAATACAGTTACATGCATTCACAAAAAGATGATTTGAAATTGCAACTTATGTTTAAAAGGGAAGCAGAGCATAAAAGTTTAAAAAATTTGCAGCCTGATCATTTGGTGGAAAAGAAGACTTCTTTTCTGGGGAAAAATTCAAGTGTGCTGCAGAAATTTTCATAAGTAATGAGGAGCTGAATGTTAACAGCCAAGACAATGGGGAATATGTATCCATGGCATGTCAGAGATCTTTGTAGAAGCCTTTCTAGTCATAGGCCCATAAGCCTAGAATGGAAAAAATGGTTTTGTGCACTGGAACAAGGGTCCAGCTCTCCTGTACAGCCTCAGGATTCAATGCCCTGCATTCCAGCAACTCCAGCTCCAGCCATGGCTAAAAGGGGCCAAAGTGCAGTTCAGGCTGTGACCTCAAATAGTGCAAGCCTCAAGTCGTGGCAGCTTCCACATACTGTTGTGCCTGCAGGTTTTGGAGCCTCTGACTAGATATCAGAGGATGTGTGGAAATGCCTGGATGTCCAGGGAGAAGTCTACTGCAGAGTCAGAGCCCTCATGGAGAACCTCTGCTAGGGTAGTGTGGAAGGGACATGTGGGGTTGGGGTTGAAGTCTCCACACAGAACCCCAACTTGGGCACTGCCTAGTGGCACTGTGAGAAGAGGGCCACTGTCTTCCAGATCCCAGAATGGTAGAGCCACAAACAGCTTGCACCATGCACCTGGGAAAGCAACAGGCACTCAAAGCCAATCTGTGAAAGCAGCCGAAGGGGCTGTACCCTGAAGAGCCACACGAGTGGAGCTGCCCAAGGTCTTAAGTGCCCACCCCTTGCATCAGCATGCCCTGGATGTGAGACACAGAGTTGAAGGAAATTTTGAAGCTTTAAGATATAATGACTGCCTGGCTGGGTTTTGGACTTGAATGGGCCTGTAGCTCCTTTGTTTTGGCCAATTTATCCCATTTGGAGTAGGGACATTTGCCCATTGCCTGTACCCGCATTGTATCTTGGAAGTAACTAACTTGTTTGTAATTTTACAGGCTCATAGGTGGAAGTCACTTGCCCTGTCTCAGATGGGACTTTGGACTTGGACTTTTGTGTTAATGCTGAAATTAGTTAAGACTTTCAGGGGACTGTTGGGAAGGTATGATTGGTTTTGATATTTGAAAATGACATGAGATTTTGAAGGGGCCCAGGCAGAATGATATTATTTAACTCTATGTCTCCACCCAATTCTCATCTTAAATTGTAATCCCCATGTATTGAGGGAGAGACCTGGTGGTAAGTGGTTGGTAATCAGGGATCATGGTAATGAGGGGGTTCTTATGATATCTAATGGTTTTCAAAGTGGCAGTTTTCCCTGTGCATGTTCTCTGTTTCCTGCTGTCATGTAAGACATGCTTTGCTTCCCCTTCACCTTCTGCCATGATTGTAAGTTTTCTGAGGCCTCTCCAAGCCAGGCAGAACTGTACATTAAACCTCTTTTGTTTATATGTTAACCAGTCTCAGGTAGTATGGCAGTGTGAGAATAGACTAATACACACTTATATTTAAGATTCCCTCTTTGATTTTACCTTGCATCTTTGTTACTGTTGTTTGTAAGGATAAATACAGTAGACTTCAGTGGCTTATAATGCTCCATTTCTTAAATGAGAATGAAAAGTCCATAGATGATTTGTGTAGCTATGCCTGTTATCAAAGCTGCTGTCTCTGCTGCTGTTGTCTTAAGGCAATCAATTATTTGGCAAATTGGCCCAAAGGGAGAGAGAGTATATGATAAAAGACAATGACCTGTCTACTTGTCCCTGTACCTCAACAGTCATGTAGAAGATACTCCTGCATTACTTTCCAGTGCTTGGTATATGCCATCTCTATGGTAAAACACAACATGTTAGTTGAATACCACCTTTAATATTAGTCCTTTCTCCCTGCCCTCTATGAAGTTTTATATATAGTTTCTTTCATAATTTTTCCAATCTTATTTTCTCTTTTCTTTGTAGAATCACATATTTTTATTGCCAGATTTAATAAATAAAATAGTCTAAGTATTAAAAACTTAGTGTGATAAATACACTAAATATTAAATGCAAAAAATAATATTTTAGTTATGTGTATCCTAAATATTCCACAGAGCCTACTACTTATATCAAAATACATTTGTTTTTTATCTGAAATTCAAATTTAACTGGGCATCCTGTACTTTATCTGGCAACCCAACTCATATTTTTTTTGTTTAGCTGTGCAGCTGTCTTCTTATTCCTGGCATATTTATGCATCTATTTAGCTTTACTTTTTTTTCTGTCTTTGCTAGGCATCTGCAGTGTATGGCAAAAAGGGTGTGTTTCATGTGATTAAAGTTTTTTAATTGCATATTGATTTGAAGTGTTTTGTTATTTAGTCTGTGTAGTATTCATTTGCTATATGTGATATGAGATATGAATCTCATTTTACTATTTTTTCAAAATGGATAGTCTATCATCTTCATACAATTAATTGAATAATCTGTCATGCATCTTTGATTTGCAACCATTCAGGAAAAATATTGACATTATCTTTGAGATACCTTTTTTCTTCACTCCTTTATCCAGAGTAGATCAAAGAGTCTTGTAGAATTTAACCATTAATTTGAAAAGGTAAAGAAGACCTTTTCCTCTCATTCTTCTCATGCCACCTCCCCCACCCCACATGGAACTTTCTTATGGTTCCCTGTATGAGTTATGGTCAAATGTAGCTAACAACAGATTGAGCTTCATTGTTTCAGATATATAGCTTTCAAAGGGATAAAGTTTAATGTGCTTTGGGCCTGGTCTCATTTCTGTCATCCATTTATGTTAATTCTGTGTCTTTTTTGGGGGGCCAACCTGCACTTTACTCTCTCATATGTCATGGAATAGGCATCAGGGTGAATGCTCTCTCTCTTCCTCATCATTCTGTCCTTTGTTACTCTTCATATGGCCCTCAAGTTGTACAGTCATATATTCTCATGTTCAGGGTTGAAATTCACTCAGATAAATCCACTTGATTCCTTCTCTAGGAATCAAGAAATTATTACTTCATTGCCGAGGAGGGTTGCTGGCCTTCAGGTATTGGCCCCCTTGGACAACTGCCTCAGCTCAAGATACTCACTCAGTATCATGCCCACTTCTTGGGATAGCCCATAGCCAAGGAATAATTAGTGGGGGGTATAGTGATATAATTCTCATTGAAACTCAGGAAATCTCTGAGGGGTCACTAAATTTTAAAATTCTCCATATAGTTGGATGTCTTACCCTGAGAATATATCACAGTGCAATTTCCTTTTCTGCTTATTCCTACTTGCTTTCTATCACTTTCCTTTCATTTTCCTAACTTTACCTTCATTTGGTTTTAATTCTGAGAGCACTCCTTAATAAATCTCTGAAATGTGATCTCTGTCTGTGTCTTGTTATCAGAAATCCCAACCTGCAACTCTGTATTGGAGTTCTGCTTTAGAGTGATTAAGGCAGAGCCACTGATCATCATAAAGCAATATGTTGCTATACTGATTGTTTACCTGGGCACATCTCTTCCTTTGGTACTCTGTGGAACAGTTGATATAAAGTTGAATTAGCATAATAATTGGCCTTGATCTCACATGTTGTCTTTTGAAATTATAGTTTGGCTTTTTATTATGTTTATTTTTAATCTTTATGGTTACAAAGCAATTTAGATACACTCTGGAAAGATAGAAAATTCAGACAAAATAGTAAAACAAAACAAAAATATCAGATTTCCACAGTCTATAGATGACTATTGTTAACACCTAATATTATATTCTTATGGGTATTTATGTATCTAGATATATATCTGTGTATTTTTGTCAGAAAGAGCATAGTGTTCCTACACTTTTGTAATCTGTCTTCTTTTAGATAAAGATTCTATTATATTTCAAGAAGTTTTCTTAAAATAACAAGTCTATATACACATTTCCTCAGTTGTCAAAATGTCCTTTGTTGTTGATTTCTTTATATAAGGGATAGACCTTGTAACTGGCTGTTTTTTTCTCTAAATATTTTAAAATTAAATTTGATAAAACTCTCCACACCCCACCAGCCAATTATAGTTCTATTTCCCACATCTTAATAATGTGGTTCAAACCCTGGCTTTAGATCACATTATATCTAATTCTAGTCCATTTTTCTTGTTAATTGTGCTCCTTCTCTAGTGTTTCCATAATCTTACTATGAATCAGTTTCCATATATGTAAAATAGAAAAAATAACATTACCTATTCCATTTGGTTATTTTAAACATCAAATTAAATAAAACAGGTAGAAGACCTAGAACAGTGTGTGACACATTATCATTGTTCTATTCTTATTAACTACTAGCACTTTCACAGTAATTTTTCTGCTAATTCATTCAACCCTCAATAATGTCTCCTAAATAGCTCGATAATCCATTCATTGTTCTCATTGTCAATGTTTGCCTCTAACCAAGTATCACCATCGCTTCAAAAGTGGAATACCTATATTCAGTATTTTTCCTTTCCAAATAATTCATCACACTGAAACCAGGATAATTTTCTTAGCACAATTCTGATGATGACAATTAGCCTGGTTTAACTATCTTCATGAATTATATTGTAATTCTTGTTACAAAGTCTAAATTCATTGCCATAATTTGTAAAACAATTTCTGATCTAATCTTCCCATGTCCCTTTACTCTCTTCTCTCCCCTCTCAAAACTTTCCAAGTTCCTCAGGTATTCTATGCCATCTCACAGCTTTGGAACCTGAAAGATGATCCCTATTGCCTGAAATAGTTCCTCTTGTTTCTTGCTTGCTGGGCTCTGTCTGGTTAACTTTCATAGTCTCAGCTCGGATGTTTGTTCTGCTGTTAAACATTCTCTTATTCCCTAGATTCAATTAAATGAGTTTATTATGCTCTGCATTGAGTCTTCTTCATTGTTAAGTCTCAATTGATTATAATTGCTTGTTTATACTCTTATCTCTAAGCGCTTTTCTAGAAATAGAGGAAATATATCTGTTTTACACATCATTTTTTCCCCAATACCAAGAACATGGTATAGGCTTGGTAAATACCTGTTATATGAATCGGTGAATAAATAAAAAAAGGCTCAGAAGATAATGATTATTTGTCTTTAATAATTCAAATTTGTGACTAAAAGGGTATTTTAAAAATAAATATTTATAATGGATGTTATAGATTGATTAATGAGAAGCTTAAAATGTTTAGTAAGAAAGAGTTTCTAGGCATAATGTAAGGAACTAGAAAAGGAGAGGACAAATGACTTAACATGTGAAAACAGTTGTGTCTAAGGCTGAAAGAGGAAATGAAAATAAATGAGTGGGCTTTACTTTCTTTGATGGTTTTTTAAATTAGTTAAAAAAAAGTGGGGGCTCTATTGAGGTCATTCATTTTCATGAGGAATGGGATAATCAGGTATGATAAAAAACAAGACTTGGGACAAAATCCACCTTCTTGTTGTTTATCTTAGAACAATGTTAAATGGAAGTTTTAGTCATCTACTGGTTCTGAGCACATATATAATTTCAGAGCTTGAACAAGTAATTGGGCTGGTGGGGAGAAGAGAAAATGGATCCTGCAGGTTTATCCTAGATTTTCAGGTAAGTGGCAAGAATTGAGTAGGCTTTTCCAGTTTCTTATTTTATAGTACTAACCTATATCTCCTCTCCTTGCAGCTGAGCAGGTTTTTGAGTTCTTCGCCTATCTATGATTGAATGCTGGTGAATGACCAATTCAATGACACAAAGAACAAATTAATTTTTCTGTTTAAGTTTCTGAGCCATAATATCATGAAATGATAAAATAGTTGGTTTAAACCATTAATGTTAAAATACTGTGCATGTTACAATAAAAGGCTTAAACAACACTTAGCATCTAGAAACAGGGTGCTGCCTACAACTTATGGCTTTATTTTTGTGTCTGAGTAGCAGATAGAAGCTGGAAGGGCATCACAGAAATGGTTCATAAGGACATTAAAAAAAATGAGGAAATGCTGCTGGAGGCTAGAGAAAGGATACCAGATGTCTCCAGCAGTAAAATGGGAAATAAAAAGGTCACTTAATGATCTGGCCAAGACAGGGATTTGACTTTTGGTTGTCTATGATAAAATAGAAGAATGTAATAAATGAAAGGAGGAGCTGTTCAATTTTTAAGTATAATTTAGAGAAAATATACAGGTGCCAGGTTTGAAAAATAAAACTCTTTCTCATCCTCAGTCTCTCCCACTAAGGGAATCTTAATTTTAAATGGTGTCAGGGCAAAAACAGAATGTAGAGCAACTACCAATAAGCATGCCCTGAGGCGAAAAATCACATGCTGTGACTGTGGGAACTTTGGTTGATACATCAGAAAATTTAAGGGCCAGCACAGTAAGACTTCTAAAATGCTTAGTACTTCCTCTTAGGCATCATCTCTGATAGGATGAGACAAGGCTATTAGAATGTCTCAATATGCCAATGACTTAGAAGAATCTTGAGAACATTTTCCTGTGGGAGTCTGATTTTCAGCCCAAGGTAGAAAATCAGGCCTGTCTCAGACTTTGTTTAGTATTGTGAATTGTAATTTGATACACAAGGAACCCATACAGTTTTAAAGGAATTAAATCAGCTTACATTGAACGTGACAGAGACAGTACAAAATGAAAAGGTGACTTGGTACCTCCAAATTTCTGTAAAGAGAAGGCAGGCTGAGAAGCTACAGAGTAATGAATGTAGCATTTCAAATGCAAGTGATGAATGAACCAAAGGTCAGAAACAAGAGCTCAGAGGGTATTATCAAGAATTATCCTAGAGATTACTAAGGGGCCTTAATCAAGGAGTAGGAGTCATATGACTGACTACATTTCAGAAATGTCATGGACTTGTTACTGCTATTTACCTTCCACTACCAAATGTCTTTTATTGTTTTTTTAAATATTGGTTTTACTATCTGGGTCTCACCATTAAATGTCATGTATGTGGAGGACAAATTATTTGACTCTTTAGTTCACATATATTCAGAATTAGAGCTTCTTACTTGAGGAACCAAACCCGAGAAGGCTCATCTCCTTCTGGATGTGATTTAGGTGACAAGATCCAGGAATTTGAACAAATACTATAATGGGAGGAGGCATTGGTGGATCACAGAAGGAGATGAATATATTTAACATAGAGGAAAAATTGTAAATAATTTGCAGTCAGAGAGAAGCATATCTAATTAAAGATATTCTCAATATTTTAAAAATGTTCCTTCCATAGAGGTGTATGTGCATGTGTATGGGGGAAGAGGTTTCTACAATTGTTTTTCTTCAACCTGGGTGGGCTTGGCAACTACTTTGACCCAGAACATTTGGGACAGATGGTAATATTGTGCCTTATGAGTATGGCAGTTTCCACATTCTGCGTCTTACTTAGAACACTTTTTCTGGAATCTCTAAGTGGTTTTGTGAGAAAGCAAACTACTTTGAGACTGCAAGGCTAGAAAGGATTTGTCTAGTTGCCCAGCTCAACAGTCACAGTTGAAACTAGCTTTCCTGGCTTTCCCTGCCAAGGGGCCAATATTTGAGTTAAGTCCTTTTGGATACTTCAGACAAGCCTGTCTTCCAACTAAATACCACCAAGTGACTAAGTTAATACTACATGGAGCAAAAGAGTTGCCCAGGTTAGCATTGCCCTATTTCTTAATTCACAAAATTATTAAATATAAAAAAGGGAGATTTTTAAAGTAGTTATTTTGGGGTAACTTTTTACATAACAGGAGACAATCAGAAGAATTAAAATATTTGGAAAATGTGAGATTATAATATACATATGATTTATAACTGTTTTTTAGATCCATGATATACTATAAATATTTTTCTATGTGAATAGATAGTAATCTAAAATACACCTTATAATAGCTGAATAAATTTATGTTCCCAACCTATTTATTGGAAATTTGGGTGTTTTAATTTATTTCACTGCCACTTTTTTCAGGGTCAGGAAACCATCATCTCTCAGATGTGTTAAACAATTTTTTGGGAGACCAAGGCGGGTGGATCACCTGAGGTCAGGAGTTTGAGACCAGCCTGGATAGCATGGCGAAACCCTATCTCTACTAAAAATACAAAAATGAGCCGGGCATGGTGGCAGTACCTTTAATCCCAGCTACTCAGGAGATTGAGGCAGAATTACTTAAACCTGGGAGGCAAAGGTTGCAGTGAGCTGAGATCATGCCACTGCATTCCAGCCTGGGTGACCATGCAAAACTTCTGTCTCAAAAAAAAAAAATTGTTGAGGAGGCCATTAGGCTGAGTTGGCTCCAGTGTATTAGACAAGCAAACCAAAACACAATTCAGTGTAAAGTAAACAATAAAACAAAAGTTAAATTCTCTACCAATCAGCAACAGCCAACAAATCTCTAATTAGGGACTTTTCATCAGATCATAGTCAAATAAGGTTAATGCCTAAATGTAGCCAATTAAATAATTTTTTGCTTTGCTTCCCTCTTTAGCCTATGAAAACCTACTGTTATGCTGCTAAAGTGGAGCCCTTTGAACCACATCTAGCTGTGAGTGCTGCCTGATTCATGAATCATTCTTTGCTCAGATAAACTCTGTTAAGTTTAATTTGTCTAAAGGTTTTCTTTTAACAGTTGGGATATTACAGAGTGTTTAAAATTTCTCTCTACATTAATTCTCACTTTTATTCAGTCTGTTCTCTGTCCTGAAACCAGAATGATTTTGGAAAACAATCATCTGACTATTGCACTGTAAATTTCCTAAAAGTGAAGACCATGAATCTTTAGTTTACAGGGCCTTACATAAAGTAGATGCTGAAAAAAAATTGTTGCATGAATAATTTGTCATGCTTCTACTCAAAGGATTTCTGTTACTCTCCATTGTATTTAAGTGAGCTCTTCAACTTGGTTTACCCTATCTTTATATGATCATCTCAGCTTAAAATCACATCATACTTTTTTCAAGGTATCACACTTTTTCCCTCCTGCAATTCCCTTGTAAGTTCAATTTTCACTGACTGGCTTATTCTTTTTCCTCTCTGTCCTTTCTTCATTTACAAGTTTACCATTCATCTTCCAGGATTTAGCTTCTATGCCATCTTCTCAGGAAGCTCTTCTCTTGTTCACTTTATCTAGGTCAGAAATCTAGGTTCTAAGATATCATTGCACCTGTATGATCTCTATAATTTTGACATTTAGTCCTAGCTAAGCTAAGCTATAAGATCCATGATGGAAATAGTCTCAAAGTAATACAATCTACCCCTAGTGATTGGAATATATTACTTATTTTAAAAATAAATTATATATTGATGAACACCCTTATACATTCTCATTGTCCAGTTATTTATATAATATTTTCCTAGTAATGCAGTTACAGAATAAGAGTAAACATGATGTTATTATTTGACTTATATTAACAAAGTTTTTTCCAGTGCACCAAATAAATATTTTGGTATTTTCTATGGCTTTTTCTAAAACATCTTTAGTAATTTCATTAAAAACAATTGCAATATTGTAGATGGTTTAATTTTATACCTTTGATTATTGGTAATGGTGAACATTAATTTATTGGCTATCTGTTTATATATGTTGATTTCCTTTGTTATTTATCTTTGTCTTATTGACATCAAATTATTTATATATTAACATTGTCATATTTATCTAACATTTTCCTCTTTATCTAAACATTTTATATGGTTTTGATGTATAAACATTTTAATATTTAAATTAGTTTTTACTTTTAAAATTGGTTGTAATAATTTATATTTTAAAGATTTCTGGCACATTTTGGTATGTTATGAGAACATTGATCTAATATTTCTCTCAACTCTTTATCAATGTTGACCCAATACCACTTGTTCATTCTTTACTTTTTAATACTTATGAAACAAAAATGGTTTCAAAAAATTTGTAAAACCTTAGGTTTTTATCAATCTTAGCACTATGGAGAGGTACTAATCAAGCTATAAAAGTGAGCTTGAATACTCATGGTAATTAATTAAATCTATTTCCAAATGACAAAAAATGAGATATTTTAACTCTCCTAAGATCATTTAATGTGAAATATAAAAATTATTTGTCAAAATCATAGAGTAGAATTTTCAGTTTTCTATGTGCTTTTTTTATAGTTTATTGAGAAAAATCAGAAAACTATCCTGCCAAAGAGATAAAAAAGTAGGGAAAGAAGGCAGGAGGAATATGCAATTGTAAATTCAAATATGAGTCCTAAAGAAATGGACTACATTGCCTTATTAAGTCAGATACCTGGTAAGATTCTAATAAGTCATCAGCCATATAACCAATAATTTTACTTAGTAAATTTTTAAAGAGATGGCAATATATATACCAGTATCTCCTGTATCTTCATCTTTCTGTAGGAAAGTTTACCAGTTACTCCATCTTTCTGTAGGATAACTACCACTGTCATATGAAATGATCAGACTTGTCCCAATAGTTACCATCAGGAAGAAAGAAACCTGAACATATATGCATTTGTACCTTTACTTTGGAATGTATGTATTAATAAGTAAAAAACTCTGAACCATTGAAAAAATACCTTTAACCAATTATTTTAAGTACTGCTCAAAGAGGCCTTGTTATTTTGACATCTATTTTTTATTTTTTTTCTCATAAATGATAAAGAAATTGGTTTAATCTCTGTCATCATCAGCATTCTTAAGGAAATTCATCACAAATTCATGCATTGTACTTATTGGTATTTAAGTTTTATGTTATGTGCAGTTTTATTAACAAGAACATCTTTTTTTGGAAATATTAGTTTTGAATGACTAATTTAAAAAAATGAAGGCATTAAGATAGACATTAGTTTAGAAAGAGAAAGAAGTGATTATTTAAAAATTGTAATCTTAAGATTATATTGTTGGAGGGAAGCTTAAAAACTATCCACCAATCTGGCAGCTGATTTTTAAAAATCTCATTTTTATCAATTAGTGGATATTATATTCTCTTCCATGACAGGGAGACTTTCAACTTGCTGTGTAATAAGCTATCTAATATTTGGATATCTCTGAGTCTAGTAAGCTTTTCCATCTTTAGTTGAAACCCTTCTGTATATGGCTTTTTAAAAAATAATAGCCAAAATTGTGACCCAAGAACAATGCTTGTACTCTGCCTTGGCCCTCTAAGTAATTACAGCATAATGGAAGAGGCTGATGAATATATAGCAGTAATTTCTATCTTATGAGAAAAGAGGAGAGACCCCTTCCTCACTTCTTTCACACACTGATTGATGACATCATGCATCCTCCTATATGTAGGACAAAAGTTTTTCAGTAGGGCAATGGCTGTAAATAGAATTCATCTTCTCTTTTGAATTCAGAACCATTTGAGAGTCAGTCAGATAGCCATCAACATGTCAGCTTTATTGCTAGTAAAGCCTACTTCCAGGTTGGGGGAATACATGGTTTTATGTACATAATGAACATGCTCTCCTCTTGTGACTGGCCATCTAAAATGAAAGTTTGGGCCGAGGATTACTGTGTCACCCTAATGAAGCAGACAGGAAATGAAGCAAAGACAAAAACAAATCTATAAATTCTTAAAAACTGAAAACAAATACAGTTAGTACACCATCGAGAATTGTGGACAAATCAGTATGTCAGAACAAGCGAGAAAGGGTTTGGGCAAGAGACTTCCTGCTCTATGGAAATACAAAGAGTGGAATTTCTGTTTGTCACCCAATGTCCAAATGGTACTATATAGGATATCGTATTTTAATACAAATGTTATTATTCTTGTGAATTTGTGCCAAAAGTTATTTCATTTAAAACCAGGAAAATTATTTTGAGACTAGCCTACACAACATGGCAAAACCCCATCTCAACTAAAAATATAAATAATTAGCTGGAAGTGGTGGTGGTTGCCTGTAATCCCAGCTACTTGAGAGGCTGAGGCAGGATCGCTTAAACCCAGGAGGCAGAGGTTGCAGTGAGCCGAGATTGTGCCGTTGCACTCCAGCCTGGGCAACAAGAGTGAAACTCCATCTCAAAAAAAAATAAAAATTATAAAAAAAACTTGGAAAATTATTTTTGATCACTTAAAAAAAAGGAAACATTTTATACACATGCTATAGAAAGGGTGTATGGTAAATACAAGATAAATGTGTCAAGTTTTAAGATTCAGCCACTGTCTGTTGATTGTCATCTGAGTGCCAGACACCATGTGTATTGCTTACACATTTAATTTAGCTAGCATAGCTTGGAGACAGGAATGATTTAAAAAATATTTCAGATAAGACCTAAATATTTTAGTTAAAGTCATATAAATATTAAAATCAGAATTTGAACAGATTATATTGGGCATGTTTTTTCATATTCATTGCTCTCTTTTCCCTTCCTCTTTACAAAAAGTCTAACAGCTAATATCCTGTTCTTTCTAAGGACTGAAGTGATTTTTCTTGTTGGTGTTTTTATGCACATTGTAACCACTAATGACATAAAGGCATCGTTTAATTCTTAAAATTATAAAATGCTGCAAAGACATCTTTTTGCACTTTCAATATCTGTCATTTGATGCTTGAAACTATGAAATAAAGCCCCATTTACATGATTTAGAGAATACCTTCAGGGTAAATGACAATTCTGTATTTTTAAATGGTGGGTATAGATTCACAGGCTTCCCAAAATTCCTTGCAACAGTGCTTTAGAATGCCTTCTAAAGTGTTTTATACCTATATATTGGGTCCTTTTCGTGAATGTATTCATAAGTTCTCAAAGCTTCATAATTCAAATGAAAAGATGCTGTAGATATTTTATAAATTCAATATGATTTCCTAAAACATTCAGCTGCCTTTAAAGAAAATCAGTCTTTCTGTCAGGCCTTGGCAGTTAAGCTATAGTCTGCTGAGATTGCAGTATTCAACACCCTGCATCCTGCTTTGCAGCAGACATTATGCTTTGGCTGTGACCATGCAATCCCATTTTAAACTCTTGTCTCTATGTGTGTCAGTTATAACTTGGCAGCTGGCTGGAATAGTCATTCAAATCTTTAGATCTGAGGATTTAATTAAAGTACTCTATAATAAAATTAAACCATGGATTCCATGGTTTGTAAATATACACTTAGATAAATAATTCTAAACATCTAAAATATATGTTGGTATGTTTCCTTTGCTGTTCTAAATTTAAGGTTAGAGTGTGTTTTAATATCGTAAAAGCCAAACAGAAGTAACATGGGATATAATACTCTTAGCCTGAGCTCTTAAGTGGCCTGCGTCTTTCTTCAGTAAGGTCATTTGGCAGAGAACAAAAATGCAGAGCTCAGGAGAATGAATTCGCAGCTTTTTCTCCCATCTGGACACAGAGTTACAGCTCACTCCTTTGCTGATGGCTGGCTCAGCTTTGACCTTTTACACTGTTTTAATCACTGAGAAATAATTCTAGTGAGAATGGAGTAAAATTCACCATTTAGCAGTTTAAGGAACCAGGTAGTTTCTGACCTCATCCCTTTAGGACTTGATTTTCTAAAGGTGCTACAGACTTAGTAGGCCCTTTTGGGGACATTCTAGAAAAATTCATTGGAAAAGTTTCTATGGTGTCAGATTTTGGGGATATTAGCTGCTCTTACAGAACATGGAACTGTGGCATATCAGGGGTGACAGACACAAGAGATGGCTTCCATTTGAGGAAGCAGGAACAAAGAAAAGAATCAACCTGCCACATAGGGACAAAATTGCTTTAAGAACTCAGGCTCTTTAGTCTATAGTCCAGTTCTCCACCATCTCATAGCACACTGCATTCAAAAAGAGTCACATGAATTTTAAGAGAATTGTTTCCCCTCCTGGTTGGGAACAACTTACTATTTGTGCGTACATGTGGCTCTTCATGATTTCAGTTTTTAAAAAGAATTAATTGCATACTAATGAAGGTAATTTTTCAATGTTTACATTTTGACACATAAATAAAACATGGTATAAAGGAAAACAGTGAAATTTACTGGTAGAATTACTGCGATAATAGCAAGGTGGCAAAGAACATGGACTGTAGAGAGCTAGATTCCTAAAGCTTGAACACTCAATTTGCCATTTTTTCGGTGTGGAATCTGAAACACGTGACTTACCCTTATATGTATGTTTGTTTCCTCTGCATGAAATGGGACAAATATTAGTAGCTATCCCATAGGATTGCTTAAGGATTAAATTAATCTATATTAAGTGCTTATGGCAGTACTTGGCACATGGTTAAGCTTATGTAGGGGTTAGCTGTTACCATTATTAGTTGAACAAACCTAGACATCTTAATCTCTCTGAGACTCAATAATTTGATCTGTAAACCTTGGGTGTTAATTATCTTGTAAAGTTTTTGTTAACGTTTAAATAATACATAAGTGAAATATATACAATTATATAACATATGAACACAACCTAGCAAAATAACTGACAAAAACCAGGTAATCAATACCTGTTGGTTCACTTTCACTAAAGAGGATACAGTTATATTTCCTTTGAAAATATGTATTAATTTGTTTATATTTTTGAATGGGCAGCATATTTATATGGGTTAGAAATTAAAAATTTTCAAATATCCACAGTAAGAAGTTTAGCATCTAACTTCTCATTTATTCAGTTTCCATTACCTACTATCGTGGTTAATAATTTTTACTAGCTATATCTATATATATCCTTCTAAAGTTGTTTCATGCACATATAAATACAGTTTTATTTTTGCCTTTCTTTCACATATGAGGAACGTTACACAAACTGTTATGAATCTTTCCTTTTTCAGTTAATATGTTTTTGAGAGTTTGGCATAGCAGTAGTAGAGAGCCATTTCCTTTTATAAATTTACAGCTGCGTAATAGCCCATTGCAACTGCAAGGATGTACTATGATTTTATTAATCAGTGCCCGGCTGATGGTCTTTTGGGTTGTTTCCAACCTTTTGCTATTAGAAGCACTGCTGCAATGAGTAACTTTGTACAGAGATTACTTTGCACTTATGGAAGGCCATCTGTGAGAAAAATTCCCAGAAGGAAAATTGCTGGGTGAAGTGTATATACATTTAATTTTCAAATTGTCCTCTAGGAGAATTGTATGGATTTACCTAAATATTAGGCATTGTATAACTTTTGCATTTTGTCTGTCTGAATACATGAAAAACACACCTTGGTGAATTATTTATATTTTTTCTATTACCCTAGTGAATAAGCATTTTCCTATTGTTTAAGAGTAATTTGTATTTCTTTTATGTGAACTTTCTTTGCAGGTTTGTCTTGATTTTTTAGGAACTATGAACTTTTAGGAATATGAACACTTCATCTGTAATAAGATTAGCAATTGTTTTTTCCTAACTCAACAATTATTTTTATACTAATTTTTCCCCATGCAGCCATCATAAAACATTTTTATGTATTTAAATTCATGTTCTCTTATGTGAATTTTGGATCTGTGTTAGAAAGGCTCTTCCTATTCTGAGGAGATGTAGGAATTCTCTTATTTTTCCTTTAAATGCTTTTATGATTTCATTTTTTTCACTTAATTTTTTAATTGAAAGTAATTTTTATCTGTACTCTGTGTTCAGTCTATTGAAATTTACCTAACTATTATTCATATGGTAATTCTGGCACCTACTGGATATAGAAGATACTAAATATATGTTTACTGAATTGAATGATATACATTATTCCACTTTACAAGATATTCTTCATTCTTTAACACTAAGGTCAGCTAAGAGCCCCACATGAAACATCATGCTTGGGTCCTATCATTCCAGGGACACCACTGCCATTGTGATGGGGCAGAACATGATCCTCATGGCCATGAGTGGCATCCTGCCTTCACTTGTCCTACCTCCATTAGAGAGGCGTCAGTCCTCACTTCAAATTGCTGATAGGTTCTTGGAATCTGTGACTTCAAATGAAATGACATACAGTAGGCCCTCAAATAATGTGGTTTAATCATAATGATGAGAAAAATATAGGTTTCATGGTAGTCATTTGCTTAAAGTAGTGGTTTCCAAGAATTCATTAATGACATGAAGTAAGGATGTACTGTACATATTACAGCCCACTTGCCTTCTTGTGATGTCATGATCTGCTTGAAGGCAGATACTTTAAAAACTCAACTGTTGATATCTAGAATATTACAGTATGCTCGCATACCTTATATATGTTATGAATCACTGTGGAATGAATGATCACATACATAATACATTTTTGAAAGTCGAGAGAAGTTGTATTTGCTTCATCTACAGTGTCATTTTTTAATTTAAGCTGTTAAATACAGTTCATCACTTAAACTAAATGTTCATTTAATATTTCTTTGCAAGAATAAAAAACATTTCAGTCATACATTATTCCTAGAGGCAAGGGTTTCTTGTGAAATTGCATAATTTTTAGTATTTTAAAGATGACTGCCATATTCAGAAAGGCATTGTATGTTTCTAGAGGTTTTCCTCAAAATGCTGAGGTACTTCAGTATTTTGGGCTTTCAGTATTTTATGTTTCTTTTAAAAATATAACCACACACAGATACCATTGAGCACATCCTACAGCTGTAGGCACTATACTTAAATTTTGGCATACCTGCTCTCTCATTTAATTCCTTATACAAATATAATCTGGTTCAAGTTTCTCTAGTAATTGCAGAGAAAACACATTTTTAAAAGCAGTTTATCTCTCAATACTCTTAAAAAGTGTTTCTGGCCTATATAATAGTATTAACTGCATGATTAGTAAACATTCGACTGAGGCACTTCAGTATTTTGCGCTTTCAGGATTAGCCTAACTCCAATGAACTGATAGGTATTTTCCTCACACATAAAAATGAATACCACAAATGGAAAAACCCTCCAAATTCTATCATATTAGATCAATGATACATGACGGAGTACAAAAAGGAGAGAGACCAAAAACAATGACATTAGTAAGAAGAGTTAAGTTAATTGAAAATTTGTTGGATGATCACTATTTTTATTTGAAATGCTTGTGGTAAAATCAGAATTCTGTTCTGAAATGTTAACTTCTTTAGTTTTGTATTTTGACTTTTTATGAAATTCAGTATTCTATTAATTAATTATTCTTAATTTACACATTGCTACATTTAAACATGTGAGAAAGTAAAAATTAACCTGGACTAAGAAAGTGAAGGTCTACCCAGCCATCCATCAGGATGAAATAACAGACATAGATGAAGTTAACAGTTAATTTGTCAGGAAACAATATTTTCCCAAGGACACACTGCAGGTGGAAAGTATCATAATGACCTCTTTCACTCAATTGAAGACTGCATTTTTACGCATGGAGAAACTTTGTTCTCTAAAATCATAGACTATCAGAAAATTTGCTCTTTGAAATTACATCATTAAGAATTAAACACTGCATTCTTGCCTGGAGTACCAAAGTCACTGACACAGAGAGGCAACTCAGTTTCCAGCTTACTCCTAGAGCTTCAAATATGTGGTTTCTAAACACAAACTTCTACCTTTATTTTGACTTCTCAGTTTATAAGAAAACAGGATCCAGAAACCACTTTGCAGGCCATATCCTTTTTTACATAGTTCTGTTTTACAGCTATTAAAACTCTGCTTCATTTAAATTTCTCTTACAGTCTGCCCTTCTCAGTCTTATAAAACTATTTTTCTTTTGTTTAATGAGATTCTTCAGATTTCTGCTAAATTGTAGTTTCCCTCATTGCAATTGGTCAGTAAATTAGGTTTGTCCCTGGTGTTAATAGTCTGATTGGGCTGAGACAAGTGATTAAAGATGTCTGAAAAAAAGATATATCTGACACATCAGGGAGAAATAGTGAAACAATTTATAGGGAGAAAGGGCTCAAGCTGAATAAAAAATGTGAAAGATTATCATAAAATGTGGCATGCTATCCTTTGCTCTTCTAGGGATGGACAGCAAATTTACCTCTAAGCATGCAAGTAGCAAAAAGAAAGATGCAATCAGTTTCAAAGCTTGTAGTATTTAAGACAAAATCAAATCAGTTGCCTAGAAAAAGTTAAATTCTTTACGCTCCTGGGATTTGTGAGAAATGTGTCCTCAGAAACACAGTGATGAAATGAACTATAGTCTCAACACACTCTAAATTGAATAGAGAATAGTAACATGTTCCACAAAGCAATTAATGTTATTGAAATTCCTCAGGACTAAAGAGCTGCTCCTGTCTGTGTCTACATTGATCACATCACCTCTCATGACCTATCTGAATTGGAGTCTTTCTTGCCATTATCCTACCCTCTGAGAAGTGATGAAGGGTCTTGGTCGAAGGGCGTGCCCCTCTTACATGTACCTGTCAAGCTACTTAGAAACATGGAAATAAAGAGAAAGTGCACAGGCAGCTGCAGTTAGCACACTCATTCCATTTCCCATGATTTCTACCTGAGTTTTGGCAATGTAAAAATTAGAGACATAAAAAAATATAATCCTAACTAGTCTGCCCAAAAATCCCCTATTACCTTCATAAAATTATCTATACAATCATAAAGCACGAACCTATTTTCTATTAAGGATGTGGAGAATGAAAAAGAAGCAAGCTATATGCTAAGGATATTTTGGATCTCCAACACTGTTAAGAAGACACACAAGGACAAATAAACTCTCAAAAAGTAACATGCTCATAGTTAATTTGGGTCCATGCTTGAGGTTTCTGAAAGACTATTTTTAAAATTTAAGTCCTGGTTGTTATAAAAGAGAAAAACAAAATTACATAATTTAAGGGATAAAATGCAAAAAAATGGACAAACTGTGTAACTTCAGAATATTGTTCATTGTAGAAAATAATATTTAATCTTTAAAATATTTTCATGATTAAAATGAGATAAATATAATTTATTTAAATATTTTTAAAAATGATAATTTATCTAAAGTCAAAAGGTAAAAAACCCCACAACCATTAAAAATACTCTGTTTCTTTATCTTAGTCTTGACAATTATTCAAAATAACAAAAATTCTGTCGCATTACTGAAGTTATCTTGTATCAATATTTTAAAGCAGTTGAAAGTTCTGAAATTTTTTTATATACAATTATTTTCATTCTGCTAGTGTTATTTTTTTGTGTGAAACTTTTTGAAAACACTATTTATCAATCAAACCAGTACGTTTTGATGTTAGATATTGTGAAAGTTAAGAAAATTAAAAAAAAGATATAAATTGCAAGGTTTGAGTCCTTGTCACAGAGGGGTTTGTGACTCAGTTTGGGAGACATTTCTTTATTATTTATTACTATTAAATGTAAGCAAATGTGGATCTAATGAATGCCAATTAGAGGCATGCAGTGTCCTCGGTGCTTAGTGACCCACTTAAGGTCTTGGGCAAGGATCAGATAGAACATTCAAACGGGGTAATTTATGAAGCTATTTACCAAACTACAGTTAGCTTTTAGGGAAGTCATCAAGGTATTGTGCTGCAAAAGCTGCCATCAAAGGGGAGCTGTTTCTACCTCCACTCTGTGGGTAGAGTGGCTCAGTGGATGTGAGACTCTAACATCTGACTGAAAAGAAAACAGTGAGAGATGGCATGATGTGTAAGGAGAAGTGAATGTAATTATAATATTTCCATTGTAGCTTTTAAGTGTATGTGAGTATCGATATGTTCATATTTGTGGGCTTTTTGTGGAGATGAATAAACATGTGGGAAATTTGTAGAGATAAATACATGTGGGAAATATGTAGGACTAGAATAGTTCAAACTTCTGATGCTATGTCAGTGGTGTAGAAGGAGAAAATGGATTATCCAGAAGGTAGTTAAGAACATTGAGCGGGAATCACAGATGGAACATAATGGGAGTTGCATAAGAAGCAGGAGTTAGAGATGAGTCTTAGATTTTTGTTTTGTAGAACTAGAGATTTGTAATGCTATTCACCGGAATAATTAATAGGGAAGTGTACTTGGTTTTGTAATATAGATTATTTTACTGATTTCAAGTCCCAAATTATTTCCTTGAATTCTTTCATCCCAAATCATTGATCTTTTCACCATTGCAACTTGAAATTTTGTATTTCTTGCTCTGATAAATAACTAGGCTCAATCCCTAATATTTGGGGAGCTTACAGTGTAATACAAATGAGGATGATAAAAATAAGTGTTTGCTCTGGCCACATAATTTAAACTTTAAAGAACAGTAAATAATATAACCAAATGTCCATGATTGTAGCCCTACAGTCAAACCCATAAAACTCAGTTTCAAATACATCGATTCAATATAAGGGTTCATATTTGATATTTAGTTATATTTTCTAAAACATCAAACATCATCTTTTAGAACTCACAAAGAACAGAGATCCTTTGTGTCTGTTTTAGGGGCTTAAATCAATAAATTAATTACTTTAGTTACCATTCTTCTCTAATTCTTACTAGGCTTCAGATTTCATATTGCTTTAACATAATTAGTTTCTCTGTGTGTTACATTTATATATTTATGGTTTGAGTAATTCTAATTTTAAAAATACTTAATTGCAGAGTACATCTAAGTTAGTTTAGAATTATGATGTGCAGTGTTTCTATACCATTAACTTATTTGGGAGCAAGGGTTATTTAGGAGGAATGATGTTTTCCTAATGTGAATTGGCATTATTCCCCAGATATTAGAAGTACTCAACTTCTCTAGAATCCTGATTTGTATCTGGACTGCAGAGTTCATAATTTGGAGGGAAACAGTATGGAGGTTTCTACAAAAAGTAAAAATAGGACTACCATATGATCCATCAATCTCACTTTTGGGTATATCCAAAAGAAATCAAATCACTATTTTGGAGAAATATCTGTGCTCTTATGTTCCTTGCAGCATGATTTATGATAGTCAAGGATAGAAATAACCTAAGTGTTTATCAACAGATACATTGATGAAGAAAATGTAAAAAATGTATATGTATTGTATACAATAGGTATTATTTAGCCTTCAAAAGAAGGAAATACTGCTATTTGTGACAGCATGGATGAATTGGAGACCATTATGCTACATGAAATAAGCTAGGCAGAGGCAAAATACCACATAACCTCATTTAAATGTGGAATTTAAAATAGTCAAACTTACAGAAACAGAGAATAGGATGGTGGTTAACAGGGTTACAAAGGGTAGTAATGAAGAGTTATGGGCTAAAGGGTACAAACTGTCATAAACTGAACAAGTTGTGGAGACCTGATATATAGCACAGTGACTATAGTTAATAATAATTATATGTTGTATACATGAAATCTGCTTAGACAGTAGATCTTAAGTATTCTCATCACATTAAAAAATAATTATGTGAGGCGATAGATATATTAGCTTGATTGTGGCAATCATTTCACAATGTATATGTATCTAAGTCATCACACTGTGCATCTTAAATATGTACAATTTTATTTGTCAATCATATCTCAAAATAGCTAAAGAAAGCTGCTGGAAAAAGCAGAACATGTTACTCCTAAAGCTGTTAAATTTTAAATATTGTATACTCAAACTCAATTGCTGAAGCTCTTCTGCCTAGATTTCAGAAGAAAGAGTTTATTGGGTTATAATTTTTCACACAGATTAAAAATGTTTAGGAACTTCAGGAAAAGGTCCTTCCTGAATTGTCTTTTCCTCACATTGTGATAAGTGCTTACATTACTTGGTATTGATTAAATGTTTGTTTAAATAACTGAGGAAAAAAAAGAGAGAGACTGATTTTGTGTGGGGTGTTAAATCCTCCAAATTATTTACCATGAGAAAAAACACAGTAATTTTTAGGTAAACACTCACTAGAGTTTATCTCTGAGAAACACACATACACACACACACACATACACACACAGATGCACACCCATACTTGCACACACACTGGGAATGTTTACTTAGCTCTTATTTATATAGGCTGTGAGGAATCTATGGAGACTCATTACATTTATAAAGATATAAAAAGCTCTTTACTAATGCGTTTGCACTGTTAAAGCAATGTTAAGAGTAAAACAGCGTGAGAATGTTCCAGATATTTTAAAGAGGATAAACCTTGTCATGGAGCTAATTATTATAATAAAATACATTTTTAGGCTGGGCACAGTGACTTATACCTATAATCCCAGCACTTTAGGATGCCGAAGTGGGCAGATCACCTTAGGTCACAAGTTCAAGACCAGCCTGGCCAGCATGATGAAACTTTATCTCTACTAAAAATACAAAAAATAGCTTGGTGTGATTGTGGTGGTGTGTGCCTGTAATCCCAACTACTCAGGAGACTGAGGCAGGAGAATCGCTTAGACCCAGGAGGCAGAGGTTTCAGTGAGCCGAGATTGCAACTGCACTTGAGCCTGGGTGACAGAGTGAGACTCTGTCTCTAAAATAAAATAAAATAAAATACATTTTACACACAGTTTTCTATTTTTTTCATAGTATCTTTAAAAATTTAATGTAAATAAGTTTTCAAGAAAATGTCTGCAGCATTTTGTACATTGATACTCAGAACATATATAGTCACGTGGTAATCTTGTAAGATTATAATAGAAATGTAACATTTTTAATCTTTATGCCATATTTTTACTATACCTTTTTTATATTTAGGCATACAAACACATACCATTGCATTACAATTGCCTACAGTACTCTATACAGCAGTATGCTGCATAGGTGTTAGCTCAGGAGCAATGGCTATTTCATATACCCTATGTATGTAGTAGGCTATAACATCTAGGTTAGTATAAGCATACTCTATGATGTTCAGACAATGATGAAATCACCTAACAATGCATTCTTTAGGGCATATCCTGTTGTTAAGTCACACATGACTGTATTTAGATAATTGCATTACTTTAACATTTTAAGTCGTTTTAAATTCATAATTAAAAATCCGTTTTCAACTGGAGTTTTTGATTAATATATGTATGCCTCTATACTAAATATGCTATCTTAAGATTTAATAAAGTAGTGTTTTGATCTCAGCCCATGAAAAACAAAGAGAAAATTAAAAATTTGGATTATATTTAAGTGACAAAATTCTGCAGCAGTGAAATAAAATGTTCTTTGAAAAAAATCAACAGACTTTTGCAGCTTAGAAAAGCAAATCTTACTGTAAATAGTTATGTCTTGTAAATGGCTCTTTCAATTCATTTTAAGTGCCAAATGCACTATGGTTGGACTTATGTTTAAGTGTTATTTTTTACCACAATCACAGTAAAGTATCTCCTAACCAATTCTACCTAATGGATTTCCTGGATAATGTGAATAGTTCTTTATTTTCTTTATGGAGAAAATTAACCATGGATTTAGTTAACAGATTAACTATCGATGATTCTTATTTCAGTTTCTCCCATACTGTTCTGATACAGAGTGTGTTCTCATGAGATCTTATGGTTTTATAGGAGGCTTCCCCCTTGGCTCAGCTCTCATTCTGTCTCCTGAAGCCCTATGAAGAGGTCAATCATCTGCTATGATTGTAAGGTTACTGAGGCCTCCCCAGCCATGCTGAATTCTGAGTAAATGAAACCTCTTTTCTTTATAAATTACCCAGTTTTTGGTATTTCTCCATAGCAGCATGTGAATGGACTAATACAAAGTCTTATAACTGAAGGACACCATATTCCTGGCTCAGTTTGAATCCAATAATGGGTTGATGTAAATGATAAAGGTTAAGTTTTTTCTTTTCCAACTCAGTGCAATTCTGAAGGGGCATTCCAGCTCCAGAATTGCCTGAGGGGTTGGCTGAGGGTTTTCTTGAGAATGAATCACAAAACAGACTCTCCATCTGCCCAATCCAGCTTTCTTCCTTATCTTTTCAGAGTTACTGATATCAAGAACAGTCCCTAAATAATCCATCTTTATACTAACCTCTATTTCAGAGGTTGCATTTAAGAATGTGACCTGCAACACACACCAAAATTCCATGACTTCTATGGTTTTCTCAAGTATGCCCATACAATTGATTACTACAAGTTTGCCCTGTGTTATTACAGAGTTAGATGTATTTTCCCTTATTTATCTATTGTAGTTATAATTTTAATTACATGATTTAATTGAAGACTATATAAACAAGGTAAAAATGTGAAATTTTTTTTCTGATTTTCTTTTTGTTAAAAAGATTTGTCATGATATCAGGTATGGGCAAGAACAACTGTAATTTAAGCTTGTTTTATTTTGTTTTGTTTTTGAGATGGATTCTCGCCCTGTTGCTCAAGCTGGAGTGCAGTGGCCCAATCTTGGCTCCTTGCCACCTCCACTTCCCCAGTTCAAGAGATTCTCCTGCCTCAGCCTCTCTAGTAGCCGGGATTACAGGCACCCACCACCATGGCCAGCTAATTTTTGTGTTTTTAGTAGGGACAGTGTTTCACCATGTTGGCCAGGCTGATCTCGAAATCCTGACCTCAGATGATGTGCAATTTAAGGTATTTTAAGTTGCAAAAATCTATAAAATTTTGCAAACAGATTGATTAAGTGGAATAAACTTTTTCACATTTTGCTTATAGGAAGTAAAACCAAAAGTTATAGAAGATGAATAATGGGTGTGTTTTAAATGAGAAAAACATTGAAAAACTCTTCGCAACAGATCTATGTTTAAAGAAAAGATCTTTAATTAAAATATTGTTAAAAACATATATGTTTATAATTTTATTTATTTATTTTAATATAATTTTATTTTACATTTTGAGACAGAGTCTTAGCCAATAAACTTACTGTTAAATGCATCAGATAACAAAACACACCATACTGGATAATAAAAACAGGTAAAATGTTGTGATACCTTTAGTTTTCATCTGTATTTTAAAACAAAGTTGAATATATGGGTAGGGATTATCTGAAGAGGTTTTAAAACTCTTGAAAGCCAGATGACCTGAGAAAGGAAGAACACACAGAAACTTCTGGTCTGCTATGTGCCTCCGATCCTGTACTATGGCTACAAAGAGCCTGATGAATTTGTTAAGATGCAGCTTGCCAGTGGAGGGGCTAGGTGTTCTGCATCTCTAACAAGCTTCCAGTTAAGGTAGAGTCTACTGCTATGAGAACCAGCATGATCTAGAAAACTAGCTCAGCCATTTCAGTATAATTCATTTTTTCTTGGTTCCACTCTTAATGTATACTTTACTTCTAACAAGGAGGTCTGGTCCTTGTTAGTGAATTGCTTGTTATTCACCATTGTATTAGTTTATCTTCATGCTGCTTATAGAGACTGGACAATTTACAAAAGGAAAAGGTTTAATTGGACTAACAGCTCCACGTGGCTGGGGAGGCCTCATGATCATGGTGGAAGGCAAGGGGCAGTAAGTCACATCTTAAATGGATGGCAGCATGCAAATAGAGCTTGTGCAGGGGAATTCCTCTTTAAAAAACCATCAGATCTCATGAGACTTATTTATTATCACAAGAACAGCACAGGAAAGACATCCCCTGTGATTCAGTTGTCCTACTGGGTCCCTCCCATGCTCTGTGGGAATTCAAGATGAGATTTGAGTGTGGACACAGCCAAACCATATCAACCATTTTTAAACTTTAATTCTGTTCTGGTTTTCCTGCTTTGTTTTTTTCATATAAAACTAAATTCATTAATGTACAGTAGTCCTATTAGGTTAACTATTAGGCCAATGCCTAGTATGGTTAGAGCAGAATTCCGAGGTGATTTTTGGTAACATCTGATGGGATAATTCTTTCTCCTTTCCTATAGTTTCTGAGTCACTGGCAATAAGGTCCTATTGCAGAAATGAGTAGCTAATCATGCTGAGAAGTAGAATAGAGGTATTTGATGGAATTGAATGAGTAGAAGAATTGAACAACAAGATCTGGCTGCAGTGGGAAAATAAATATTTTAGCCTAGCACTGATAATCAAAGATAAAGTGTTATTTTTCTGAGAAGATGAGATTGGATGTATGTGTCTAACAGAAAAGGATTATAGAGCTAATAGGGCATCTTGGTCAAAAAAATAGGCTAGTCTTGTTTGTAACTTTTTCACATTTTGAAACTGGTAATATCAGGTATACTGGAAAAGGCTGTCCTATTTTTGAGACAGTCAGTGTTTTTCTATTTGTGGATATATATATATATATATATTGCTTCATAGCATATTGTGTTATTAAAAGTTTGCATGTACTCATTCAACAAACTTTTGCTTGTATCCACAAGAATGGTTTCATAATTTTGTTTCAAAAATTAGATTTTCAAGTTGGCTGAAACTGTTATTAAAAAGCATTTCCTCTATTAATAATATCTGAAAATAATAGAGATATTTTGTTTAGAGTTTGCAAAAAAAATACAAATTTCAACTGCTTTTGTATTTTTTTCAACCTTGTTCCACATATTTAACTTTTTTTACGAGCTCAAGAAAAAGTACAGCTCTAATTATACAGCATTAAAATAATTGGGGAAAATAACTACATTCATAAATATATTTACAAATTAAAAATAGAAAAAGCAAATACATGAGTAGTTTTTTTCAAACAAAGAATTACTCTTTGGTTGTCTGTTTGCCATGCATTACTAATATTTTCTAGAAGAAACTAAGCAAGTTCTTGATCATATTATGTGATAACATTCCAAATATTACAGACACATCTTGTAAAGAAAGATACATCCCTAATATTGTATCTTTACAATATTAGGGATGATTTTGACTTAAATAATACATCAAACTTGATAGTATCAAATAGTAATTTCTCAGGATAACAAATAATCTATAATAAAAATAAAACAACCTTCACCACGTCTGAAGCTATATGACTTAATTGTAATGTTGATTCAGAAGATAGTTCAGAGAATTCAGTGTTGCAGAAAAGACAAAAAGCCAAATTCTGTTAAAATTAACTGCATAGACATTAAAGATATCTTCATGGCCAAAAATTCTCAAAGTAAAAGCAGAAACTAAAAAAACAGGTATTATTTGAGCTGACAATTCCTACTCTCACTCTGTAAGACATATGTGATTTACAAACCCAAGTGCTTACTTGTCCTTTATTGTAAGTGGTATAGTGTTATTATTTTTTTTTTCAGAAAATAAAGTGTGGCTCTTATACCACAGTTTATCATAACATTTGTTGGCCAATACTGTCTATAAACTTCTACCCTGATTATTAGCTTTGGTGGGAAAATCAGGAGAGGCAGTTTGCATGAGTGAGTTATACCTATCTCTTGTAAAGCCAAGATTCTGTGGTTGGGTAAAAATAAACAGATTTGAAGTACTATCCTATAACATTTACTTCTCAGGTAGCCAGTATGGCTTATTACTAAATGTATTCATTTGATTTGTGACAGTAAACCTGAATCTTGCCTTGACGCCATTACAACTAGGCACATGATGTTCCGTAGTAGGGAACAACAACGGAAAAGTATTTCACATCCTGAGATAAACTAAACATATATGTAACATCTTGCCTAATGCTATCCTCCAATAAACAGCAAGCTTGAGCCCTTTCTTGCAAGTTGCTAACTTCCAAACATAAACAACCTTATCTCTGACTTTTGCAATACTGACATCTATAGATGTGGATATTCTTACAGATAAGATGCAGCCATGATAATGCTGTGAAAAAAAAATGTTGCCTCCTCCCATTGTGACCTGAATGACAGTAATGTGACTATTGTCATTTAGGTCACAATGGGAGGATGTAACAGTTCTTCTGAAGTCTGTATGTACTCTCTTTCAAACAATTTGCAGGTAAAAATACAATTTTTATTTTCTTAATGCTTTTATCTGTGGCTTTTCTTTCCAAAGATGGAGTTTCCACCAAATTGCTCAGATTCAACTACTGATTTTGTCTAAGAGATGTAACTCATGAGCTCCTCATACTCACATCAGCCTTTTTCAGCTCTAATGATAAATCTTATAATTCTAGATGCAAGTTTTTCTCTTGCCAACTCTTATTAATGTTTCAGATTCTAGTTCTTGGTGAAGTCTGGTTTCTTTTGTATAAGTTTGCCAAAACATGACTCTTATTAGTGGTAGAGCATTAGGAACCTAGTTTTGATTATAATATCTGATTAACTGGTCTTTGTCAGGTAACAGATAACAGAAAGTGTGAGATTTTCTTTATATTTTATCTTTTTATTACTCTTTTTATCTTGATGATTCTATTACTTCTTTCTTAGGGCATCCATGTCCTTGCCACCAAATTATAAGATATCATAGGTTTAGAAGGACCATTAGCCAACATCAGCCATCAGGTTTAAAAGTCGCTTATGCCACTTTGTCTTCAATACAGAAGGCTACTTTGTTCTCTGACTTTCGGTAGCATATTTTTTGTTGTTGGACTTGTTTGTGTGTCATTAAGAGCTCAAATCGTTAAAACAAAAACAAAACTTTGTGCCCTGTGGATTACAGATCAGCCCCTGGGTTGAAAAACTATCACAATTTTGTCTCAGATATCTTTTGTGCTTCCTTGACCCCTCCCATATTTCTGACCCTCAGAAATCATATAAAATAATAAATGTCTTTTTGTTTTAAACCGTTAAGTTTAGAGCAATTTTCTACATAGCAATAAATAACCGTAATGTTATAACAAACTTTTTTTTTTTTACTTTAAGAAACGTAAAAATGATGTGTAAAGTTTACTCATGTGGCAGCATCCTCTCTAGAGAGTGTGAGTCTTGAGAGTGTATGATTTTGTGGGGTCTTTATGTAAAAATTTAACTAAAATGGAATTATAAAATTAATGGGCCCATGTGTGATATCGTATATTGTAGCTTATCAACAAAAATTTACAGTAATGGTTACAAAAAATGCTCTTAAATATTGCTTGCTTATTGATCAGTGAATGAGAAGAGAAAGGCACCATCTCTTTCTCTTCAGGTCCAGGAATCATCTTTTCATTTTATTATGATTCATTGTGCATGCATAGCTGACTCCCTATCTCTTACCACATGGAAAATGTAGCAGTACTGATGCAGTGCAGTGGCTTTTGGAAAAATGTTTGTATTAAAATAATATAGATCTTGCCTCTGCAATTCTTCAATATCATGTATTTAAACCCAGTTATATCATTAACTACAAGGCTGTATAATCTATCATGTGTCCCTCCCGTGAATACTGGCTTCCAACAACTCCTTTTACAGTTACTATTGTGCTTCATTGATAATGACCACAAATACAACACTTGCCCAGAGCATGAAGCAAAATGTGAATGATATTTTGTTTTCTGGTCATGTTAAATTTAGCATTCGGATCATATAAGTATAGAATAGCACATCATCCAATCGCAGCTTCTCTGGAACTGTAGGATTATAATCATTGCATTAGCAGAATATGGTCTCTTTCAGTGATGAATGCAGCTACTTCTTTCTGAACATTGCCATTCAAGGAGCCATGGGTGGAACAAGAAAAATAGTACCACCCATGCAAGGAAGGATCACCACTCCTGAAGTTTGGCTTAAGACTAACCTGTAAAGGCACACTATCACCCTTTCAATAAAAGGCAAAAATGGACACCAATGTGAAGAGCCCATGACATTGCAGAACAATAATCTCAGAAGTTCTTCAGCTATTTCAGGAAATGGTTGTGGCCACTGCTGGGGGACTGTCTGATATGTAGTGAGGCCCCCGTGAAAGAGATGGAATGACCAATTTCAGTGTCAGTGAAATGGTAGGTACTGAGTGAAATATAGTGGGCACACAGGATAAAAGATGCCCGCTGTCACTCACCTCTGCTGCCCTCAGGAACTATAGAAGAGAGGTGGCAACATAGTGGGAACACTGACAAGTAATCCCATACATGTGGCTTGAACTCCAGGTTTGACTATGTCCACAAGAGCTCTAAAATTGTCGCATGTCCCATGTAAATGAGAATTATCCTAAACATCATTGTCACCAAGTTCAGGACCATTCTGGTGGTCTAATCTTGTTTATTTCTATGAAAAAAATAAATATTGCATTTCCCTGCAGAGGAGAACGCTTGCCAGGGCCAAGCCACAGGGCTCTGGGACAACCTTATAGAATCATATTCTGGAGATCTGGAACCTACGTATGCTGTAGAGACTGGGAGAGTGCACTGAAGAGTTTTGAAAAGCTGAGAGGGGTTCCCATGTTGGATCTGGAGCTAATGTAGGAGCAGATATAGCCTTGGATATCTTTGCCTGAACAGCACTGTTAATCTCTGCTGAGCCCAGGCAGAGAAAGGGAAGCACTTCTAAATCAGGGGAGACTATGAGTATACTGAGGCCTAGAGCCCAGGGCAGAGGTCTGAGGGTCATAGCATAACTAGGGCTGAACGTATGCTAGGTTCAGTAGTAGCAAAATAATTAACATAGTTTTGTTTGCTTATTAAGGGAAATATTAGAAATTTATTAATGTGATAAATTGTGTATTGTATAGGCATTGTCTTGCATGCTAAGGTGAATATATCTTAAAGACTTGAAGTTGTTTATATATACATCTAGGTACACACACATATATATATAGAGAGAATATTAAAATTTAAAAACATTAATATAAAGAAAAAAATAAGAAAAAATATTTATGCATAAAATCTGTTCTTAGTAAAACTATAACATTATTGTACAAAGCTAGTTCGTAAAACATGCAAGTCTATGTGTCAGGCTCTACTTTTTTGGGAGAAGTTAAGCTAAGGCAAATATACAAAATGCCTCTGTTGAGTCACTTTACTTTTCATGGAAATGTAGTTATTTATGTATATATCATAAGAATTTGTCTTCTTTCCCAAAAAGATATAACTGGACAAATCAAATTAGTAATCACGGCTATGATGGAAATGTCACATTTAAATATATGTATCATTCCACCAGACATAACAAGCCTGCTATAAAGAAACAAGGATTTATACAAGCACTCCCCAGAAAGCGGCCTCATACCTGATCTGTGGTTTATGCTGTACACACCTCATAGGGTGCATGTGGGAAAGAATTAGCCTCACAGAGTGTGGCCTCGTGGAAGACAACATAAAATTCTAAAAAGCTACATAAAAACTGGTATCATTTTACTATGTTTTGGATTGTCTACTTTGGCAACTTTCTAATATGTTATCTTTCAGATATTTTTATAAGTACATAACAATTATACACAGGAAAGTACACACACGCTTATCTGTTTACACCTACACACACACACACACACACACACACACACACAGATGGCTTTAGTTGTCTTCAAAGTGATGTAAACGAAGATTTGCAGCAGAGAAGAATCATGTTCTTTACAAAGGATTTGTTTTTACTTTCTCTAGAAATTATGCATAATTTGTATTCTTATTACCATATGTATACTATTGGGTGCATTCTTGCCTATGTGAATCTTTTACATTACTTTAAACTATAAAAGTCCACTGAATTTCCAGGCATGTTTTGTTCAGTTACTTAAAGTGGTTGAGATGGTAGAATTAAGACCATGAGGTTAATTAGGATACACTTTGTCACATGGCCGCTGAACACGTTCCTAACAGCAGTCAGTGAAATCACACTGAACATGCAGTACATGCACTCAAATTGAACTTCATAGGCAAATGGCTCTAAGACGGTAATGGTTACATTTGTTCTATTTGTGTGTGGAGTGCTACAAGTTGACCCAATATTTATGAAGGATACTAAATTTGTGCTTTAGATATTAGTCACAAATATTGCTCTTCATTTGTCTGACATCACAAAAGGTGATAAATTGTAAGTATTCTGGGCCTCTTTTAATGTCTGAAAAGACTCTTCTTTAACTGTTGTTTCCTGCTTTTATAAGCAATCAAAATACGATATAAACCAAAGTAGAATTCACTGATCTTAGTAGCTTAAAATCTAAAAAAATCATAAAAATTGGTCACATTAAATACATTTTTACTAAATAAATATAAAGCGATGTTATGACATTGCTAAAAATATGAATATAGTCATGTTGAGGAAAACATTTATTTTCAGTGTGAATGAGAAATTAGCAATAAGAATGACTATCTGTAGTCAGAAAAGATTTAGTGTAACTTTTGTTCTTTTCTCCTCTAAAAAATGCATTTTTAAAAATAAAAAAGTACAAGATAGGCTGGACCACGTGGCTCAAGCCTGTAATCCCAGCACTTTGGGATGCCTAGGTGGGAGGATGACTTAAGTACAAGATATTAATATTTTAAAATTGTATTTAAAACTGCTGGGCATAAAAGTATGACTCAGGACACCTAAACAAATTAAGCAAGTAAACAAAATAAAAAAACAAACTGAAACTGGTCATGGAACATTCAGATCTAGATTTTTGCAAATGTGAGTATGTCTGAAAGTTTAAATGTTATAATAGCCAAAAAATGCAAATAGAGTTTGAGAACAGCCTGACTAACATAGTGAAACCCTCTCTCTACTAAAATACAAAAATTAACTAGGCCTGATGGCATGTGCCTGTTATCCCAGCTACTCAGGAGGCTAAGGCAGGAAAATCGCTTGAACTCAGAATAAGGAGGTTGCAGTGAGCTAAGACTGCACCACTGCACTCCAGCGTGGGTGAAGGAGTGAGACTCCATCTCAAAAAAAAAAAAAAAAAAGTACAAGAAATTAATATTTTAAAATTGCAAACAAACCCAAACCAGGTGCTTCTCATTTTGACAAGTAAATGTGACTGGAATATTACAATTAAATGTCAAATTATTTTAAAATTGCATAAAGACCAGCTATATGCAGTTGTAAAACTTTATACAAAGTAAATGATGTTGCTATGAAATAGTCATTTCCTAATTAATGTGCAGGTTTTTATACATTAGAGATAAGAATACTGTATGTAATGTTCTATTAGAAACTTGGTTCTAACAAAATATAAATAGCATATCTTGTCAATACACTGTTACAAAATAAATATATTTATAAATTGATATCAAAGTTGTAGACAAAGTTCTCTGAAAATAAATTTGGAGAAAAGTGACTTTATTCCAGTGAACAGTTTGCAAACTGGTGAGAGACAGCCTGTGGTATAAAATGAAGGTGCACTATAGAGAACAAAAAGAGGGTTTTGATTTTATAGTAAAAGTGACTATCCAGATTCATAATCAAGTCTATCTATGCAAATGAAGGATTTAAATTCACATGGTTCTGACTGGTCTGCCTAGCTGAATTCTGATTGGTTGGTTTTCAAGCTCCAAACCAGAAGTCTCTGCCAGATGTTTATTTCAAACAGTCAATGGGAATAGTAGTTTCTGACCAAAGTTTATCTTGGCATTGATGACAGGTTTGACTTGACAATAGAAGGAGGTCCTGTGATACCTTTACAATATCTTTCTGAGAACACAGACTATCCCTCACCCAGTTATAGCTTCCTGGTTCTGTTGTAACTTTGAGCACCTCAGTTAACCATGGAGAGTCTATTTTGGTTGTTGGCCAGGGTATACTTTAACAAAGCTGTAAGAAAGATAAATTAAGTGGGTCCATAAAGTTTTTGAAAATATTAAGCCTACTTTATGTTTATAAATATAAAACAGAATAAAATCCTTTATAAAAAACTAAATTTGTGCTTTTATTTGAAGCAGCCTCTGGATCCTTAACTGTAATCTATGGCTGCTTCATGAATGTTTCAGAGGGAAAACTGCTGGGCATGGAAGTATGACTTAGGACACCTAAACAAATTAAGCAAGTAAATAAAATAAAAAATTAAACTGAAACTGGTCATGGACCATTCAGATCTAGATTTTTGCAAATGTATGGTATGTCTGAAAGTTGTTATAATAGCCAAAAAGTGCAAATAGAAAAATAGGGTTCTATTCCTATTGGAGTTGTTATTTAATTGTAATACCAAAAATATAGTAAAATAATAAATCAAGTGCTCTTTTTATGTCTCTTTCTGGGTTATGGTCTGTCTATAACATTTATTTTCCTGCATAGTTATTCCTCTCACATAGAAAAATGATGTACTATTGTTCAGCTACTGGAATTTTTGTACAGGTTGAATGCTTTATTATTACTGTTTTACTATTCTCCATTCTTAAAGGCAGCCTCTGTTCTAAGATCAATGAGAATAAATACTAGTCTTCTAGAATCAATCCCTAGAGTGTCTAAGAACCAGAGATAAAGCATTAGTATTGATTCGTGTTATTAAGCCAAGCTGATATTTTCTTTTAGAAATTCAAAATTTGCAACAAAAATGCTGGTTTGCTGTACATTGGCATTTCTATGTGATCTGTTCCCTCTTTACTATTGATGAATATATAAATATGCTTATTATATTGTTTTCACAATGCTTATTATATTGTATTTTTTTTCCATCTAACCACCTCCCTCCCTCCCTCCCTCCCTCCCTCCCTCCCTCCCTCCCTTCCTTCCTTCCTTCCTTCCTTTCCTTCTTTCCTTCTTTCTCTCTTTCTCTCTCTCTTTATTTCTTTCCTTGCTTTCTTTGCAACAGACTCTTGCTTTCTCCCCTAGGTTGGAATGTAGTGGTGCTATCTTGGCTCACTACAACCTCTGCCTCTCAGGTTCAAGCGATTCTCCTGCCTCAGCCTCCAGAATAGCTGCGACTACAGGTACATGCCAACCCACCTGGCTAATTTTTGTATTTCCAGTAGAAACAAAGTTTTACCATGTTGGCCAGGCTGGTCTCGAACTCCTGACCTCAGGTGATATGCCCACCTTGGCCTCCAAAAGTGCGGGAATTACAGATTTGAGGCACTGCACCCAGCCACATCTTCTTTTCCAAATGCAAATGTTAGATATCTCCATAAAATATGAATATGCACGTGATTATTACAGTATGCTGTAATTTCAATTGGTATTAAAATACGTTCGGTCTGAGTGTGGTGGCTCAAACCTGTTATCTCAGCATTGAGAGGCTGTGCAACCAGATCATTTGAGATCAGGAGTTCGAGACCAGCCTAGCCAACATGGTGAAACCCTGTCTCTATTAAAAATACAAAAATTAGTGGGGCATGGTGGTGCATGCCATTAATCCCAGCTATATGGGAGGCTGAGGCAGAAGAATCATTTTAACCTGTGAGGTGGAGGTTGCAGTGAGCCAGATTGAGCCACTGTATTCAAGCCTGGGTGACAGAGTGAGACTCCGTCTCACATAAAATCAAAACAAAAACAAACAAAACACTTCCTATTTTGTACTCATTAAAAGGAAGAATTGGAGAACATTTAAGGTAAAATATATACTTACAAAGTGTAGCCTAAATTTGTATTTTATATCTAGAGCAGATAGTTCATTTAATCAAAATTGCATAATTATTAAAATTATTGCTCCTAGAAGCAACATGTCTGATTCCAGCTGTGACTCTGCCACTTACTGTTTGGTCTTAGATAATTTTTTAAAACTGTTTGTGCCGCAGTTTTCTCATTTGCAGTTTGTGTATTATAATGGTACCTATTTCATAAAATTAATATAAATTTATATGAGTTATTATATTTGAACACTTAGAAAAATATAATTTATAACTGGCAGTTATTACACACCATAAAACTGTTAGCTTTATTATCATTATTATAATTTAATACTATCGTTGGTATCTAGCTCACTATTTTTCCTATATAATTTATTTGGTTATCTATTATTAATATTAGTATTACTACTGCTATTATTATTTTCTTGTTTAATCCATTACTTTACAAATGAAGCCAGGAGTGTGACTTGCTAATGGTCAACCATCTAGATTAGGAAACTAGATTTCAGTTACGAAAAAAAGGAGGAGGAGAAACTAGCCTCCTGAAGGATCATATTAAAACTTGTTTTAATTTTAATTTTTATTTTTTTGATGCTAGAAAACAAAACGTTCCTCTGTTTCTCTGTTGGTCCTTGTCCCATTTTTGTGCTTTTGAAAAGGAAAAACAAATACATACATTCTTGCTTAGAGTCCTGTACAAACGTTGATCTTTAGATTTTCTAAAAAATTTAAATCCCTGAAAGAAGTAATGTATTACAATCTGAAAATAAAAGTTAGAAAATAGTTTCCACCATGAAAGAATGATGGCTCCAAGCATGAGGTCTGTGGGCAACACAGTGCCCGAGATCCAAGCCAAATAGCTGATGTCAATTTCATTAGATTGTAGTTAATCCTTTTGCTTAAATGGCATCAAATGTAGTAAAACACAGAAGTTAAATACATAAAGATTTTGGGGTTCATATTTTAGCCTTATTATTTATTATCTGAGGGATATCAGGCAAGTTAACCTTTCTGAGCTTCTGTTTCCTCATCTATAATGAAATAGGTATAACTAAAATACCATTCTCATAGATGTGTTGTGAGAAGTAAGTAAAGGATATAGTACAATTTGTAGCACAGGCCAATTTCTCAGTATTTAACATTATCATAAACAGGTATAAAATGATTTGTAGTTTAGATATTATTACTTATAGAAAAACATTTTTAAAAAGATAATCTGTCATTAATATGAACAGTTACAAAAAATTAAAGGCAGTTTTGGCACATGCAACTATATCTATGTTACTATGCTCTAACAAAAATCTGTCTGGGTAATTAGTTTTAAGGAATATTGCTGAGTTTTCATATCGTCATCTTTTACAGCACTTTTGAGAATAGTTAAATACAGCTCAGAGATAGGTTCTCTTATCACAGATTTATATGAATACATTAATTAACATAAAATATTTGGTGCTTGTCAAATGACACTGAGAACCCTCAGTTTTACTTGCTATCAAGTTTCTCATCTTCTAGGTTTCTCTATTTCTTATCAATGACTAAATGTAGAGCAAGTCTTTCCTACTCTCCGGGAATCAATCTTTCATCCAAGATTCAGGTGAATAAAATTTTTCCATTTTTACATGGAAAAGGAACTTTTTTTTTCTCAAAGATTGGCTATGTTTTCTGGTTTATTCCTGGGCCCTATCTCTTTGCTGTCATCATCTCACCTGAAGAGCTAAGTTCTGTCCTTGTGTCAGGTTCCTTTTCCTGTGGCACCTCTGATAGAACTCACTTGCGAGTTTTCAGTTTTCTCTAGTGTGTATAATTTTGTGGGTACTAAAGTGTTAACTAGAGTTGTTTGAGATTTAATGATTAAAATTCTAATTTCCTGGTCAATGGATACTCTATCACAACCCAAAGATGAAAGTTGTGGTGAAAAGTATCAGGAGGCTGTGTATGGTAACTGGGATTAACTGTGAGCCTGGAATCAGGAGATGAGAGTTTAATTCTGTGTCTGTCCCTTAACTCCCTCTGTTCATCTCCTTTAGCAAGCCATTTAATCTCACTGAAGTTCCGGTTCCTCACAGATTGAACATGATAATAACATCAACTCAAGAAGTTATTCTAGGGCAAAGATCCTTAAAGCATAGTCTGGGAATCTCATGTAGACCTCAGACAGATTTTCACAGGGTCTATGAAGTCAAAACTATTTTCATATTAATACTAAGACATTATTTGCCCCTTTCACTCCTACTATTTCACAAATGTGCTGTAAAGTTTTTCAGTGGCTATCTGATATGTAATATCACAACAGACTGAATGTAGAAGCAGCTCTCAGAGTCTGTCTTCTATTTAGCCAGAAATTAGAGATATTTTAATAAAGATAATACAATATCATTGTTCTATTCATAAAATATAGTTGTTTTCATTAAACTATATGATGTTAAACTTCAATAAGATTAGTATTGTTATTTTAAATGAATTAATAGATATTTTAGGCATTTCTCTGTTTTAATTTCTAATATGGCAAATACTGATGAATATAATCTCCATAAATAAAAGTTCTTTGCAGTTCCCAGTAATTATTAAGAGTGCAAACATCCTGAGACTCTGTTTGAGGGATTTTGAGAACTGCTGTTCTAAGAATTAAATGAGATGTCCCCTAAAATAATGCCATACAAAATTGGTATTCAATAGATAGTTTTTTTTTTTTTTTTTTTGATACGGAGTTTCACTCTTGTTATCCAGGCTGGAGTGCAATGGCGCAATCTCAGCTCACCACAATCTCTGCCTCCTAGGTTCAGGCAATTCTCCTGCCTCAGCCTACTGAGTAGCTGGGATTACAGGCATGCACCACCATGCCCAGCTAATTTTTTGTATCTTTAGTAGAGACGGGGTTTCACCATGTTGACCAGGATGGTCTCGATCTCTTGACCTTGTGATCCACCCGCTTCGGCCTCCCAAAGTGCTGGGATTACAGACTCAATAGACATTTTAAAAATTATAATGTCTCTGGCAAGATGATATACAATTATATTTTTAACTTCTTTTCTTTTTATTATTTATTTATTTTATAATTTCAACTTTTATTTTAGAATCAATGGGTACAAGTCCAGGTTTGTTGCCTGGGTATATTGAGTGATGCTGATTTTTGGAATATGAAGGATCCCATCACCCAGGTAGTAAGCATAATGTTCAGTAAAGACACTGGGGGCTATTGTTGCCATCTTTATGTTCATTAGTACCTAATATTTAACTCCTACTTGTGAGAACATGTGGTATTTGGTTTTCTTTTTCTGTGGTAATCTTCTTGGAATAATGGCCTCCAGCTGAATCCATGTTGCTACAAAAAACGTGATTTCATTATTTTCTATGGATGCATAGTATGCCATCTGATGTCTGTATCATATTTTTCTTTATGGGGTCCATCATTGATGGACACCATTGCCTTTGCTACTGTGAATAGTGCTATGATGAACATACATGTGGATGTGTCTTTTTGATAGAATGATTTATTTTCTCTCCAGTATATATCCATAATGGGATTGCTGAATTGAACATAATAATGTCATTATTGCTATATTTCCTGTTGATGTTTTAGTAATGAATGGTATTGTCTAGCTTTTCTTCTAGGGCTTTGCAGTTTTAGTTTTTACATTTATGTCTTTAATACCTCTTGAGTTAATTTTTGTGTAAGGTGTAAGGAAGGAGCCCAGTTTCTGTTTTCTGCTTATGGCTATCCGGTTTTCCCAGCACCATTTATTAAATAGAGAATCGTTCCCCCATTGATTGTTTTTATCATATTTGACAAATCAGTTGGTTGTATATCTGTGGTGTTATTTCTGAGAACTCTGTTCTGTTCCACTGGTCTATACATCTGTTTTGGTACCAATACCATGCTGTTCTGATTACTGTAGCCTTGTAGTATAGTTTGAAGTCAGGTAGGGTTATCCTTCCAGCTTTGATCTTTTTGCTTAGGATTTTCTTGGCTATACAGGCTATTTTTTGGTTCCATATGAAATTTAAAGTAGTTTTTTCTAATTCTGTGAAGAAAGTCAATGGTATCTTGATGGTAATAGCATTGGATCTCTAAATTACTTTGGGCAGTATGGCAGTTTTCATGATGTTGATTATTTCTATCCATGTGCATGGAATGTTTTTCCATTTGTTTGTGTCCTCTCTTATTTCCTTGAGCAGTGGTTTGTAGTTCTCCTTGAAGGGGTCCCTCATATCCCTTCTAAGTTGTATTTCTAGGTATTTTAGTCTCTTTGCAGCAATCATAAATGGGAGTTCACTCATGATTTGGCTCTCAGTTTGTCTATTATTGGTGTATACATAATGCTTGTGAGTTTTGCACATTGATGTTGTACCCTGAGACTTTGCTAAAGTTGCTTATCAGCTGAACAAGTTTTTGGGCTGAGATATATTTTCTAAATAAACAATTATGTCATCTGCAAACACAGACAATTTGGCTTCCTCTCTTTCTGTTTCAATACTCTATTTCTTTCTCTTGCCTAATTGCCCTGGTCAGAACTTCCAATACTATGTTGAATGGGAGTGGTGAGAGATGGCATCCTTGTCTTATCTTGTGCTGGTTTTTAAAAGGAATGCTTCCAGCTTTTGCCCATTCAGTATGATATTGGCTATAGGTTTGTCATAAATATCTCTTATTATTTTGAGATATGTTCCATCAATACCTAGTTTATTAAGAGTTTTTAGCATGAAGGGGTGTTTAATTTTTGTTGAAAGCCTTTTCTGCATCTATTGAGATAATCATGTGGCTTTTGTCATTGGTTCTGTTTATGTGATAGGTTACATTTATTTATTGTGTATGTTGAACCAGCCTTACATCCCAGGGATGAAGCAGACTTGATTATGGTAGATAAGCTTTTTGATGTCCTGCTGGATTCAGTTAGCCAGTATTTTATTGACAGTTTTCGCATCAACGCTCCTCGGGGATATTGGCCTGAAATTGTCTTTTTTTTGTTGTTGTATCTCTTCCAGGTGTTGGAATTAGGATGATACTGTCCTCATAAAATGAGTTAGGGAGGAGTCTCTCTTTTTTCTATTGTTTAAAATAGTTTCAGAAGAAAGGGTACCAGCTCCTCTTTTTACCTCTGGTAAAATTTGGCTGTGAACCTGTCTGGTCCTGGGCTTTTTTTGGTTGGTAGGCTATTGGTAAATGCCTCAATTTCAGAACTTGTTATTGGTCTATTCAGGGATTCGACTTCTTCCTGGTTTAGTCTTGGAAGGTGTATGTGGTCAGGAATTTATCCACTTCTTCTAGATTTTCTAGTTAATTTGCATAGAGGTGTTTATAGTATTCTGATGGTAGGTTGTATTTCTGCAGCATCAGTGGTGATATCCTCTTTATTATTTTTTATTGTGTTTGATTCTTCTCTCTTCTTTACTAGTCCAGCTAGCAGTCTATTTTGCTAACCTTTTCAAAAAACCCGCTCCTGGATTTATTGATTTTTTTGAAGGTTTTTTTTTTGTGTGTGTGTGTCTCCATCTTTTTCAATTCTGCTCTGATCTTAGTTATTTCTTGTGTTCTGCTAGCTTTTAAATTTGCTCTTGCTTCTCTAGTTCTTTTAATTGTGATGTTAGCTTGTCGATTTTAAATCTTTCCCACTTTCTTATGTGAGCATTTACTGCTATAAAATTCCCTCTTCCCTGGTACAGAGGCTTACGCTTGTAATCCTAGAACTTTGGGAAGCCAAGGCGGGCAGATCACGAGGTCAAGAGACAAAGACCATCGTGGCCAACATGGTAAAACCCTGTCTCTACTAAAAATAAAAAAATTAGCCAGATGTGGTGGCATATACCTATAATTCCAGCCACTCAGGAGGCTGAGGAAGGAGACTCCGTTGAACCTGGGAGGCAGAGGTTGTGGTGAGCCAAGATTGTGGCAGAGAGAGACTTCATCTCAAAACAAAACAAAACATTCCCTCTTAACACTGCTTTAGCAGTGTCCCAGAGATCCTGAAACATTGTCTCTTTGTTCTCGTTGCATTCAAACAACTTTTTTATTTTTGCTTTATTTTCATTTTTTAACCAGTAGTAATTCAGAAACAGGTTGTCCAGTTTCCATGCAGTTGTGCAGTTTTGAGTGTGTTTCCTAATCCTGAGTTCTAATTTGATTGCACTGTGGGCTGAGACACTGTTTGTTATGATTTCTATTCTTTTGCATTTGCTAAGGAGTGTTTTTCTTCCAATTTTGTGAGTGATTTTTAGAATAAGTGCTATGCGGTGCTGAAGAATGTATATTCTGTTGATATTGGGTGGAGAGTTTTGTCAATGTCTATTAGGTCCACTTGGTTTGGAGCTTAGTTCAATTCCAGAGTATCCTTGTTAATTTTCTCTCTCTTTTATCTGTCCAATATTGACAATGTGGTGTGAAGTTCTCCCAGTATTATTGTGTGGGAGTCTAAGTCTCTTTGTAGGTCTCTAATGACTTGTCTTATGAATCTAGGTGCTCCTGTATTGGGTGCATATATATTTAGGATAGTTTGCTCTTCTTGTTACATTGATCCCTTTATCATTATGTAATGCCCTTCTTTGTCTTTTTTGATCTTTGTTGGTTTAAAGTCTGTTTTATCAGGGACTAGGATTGCAACACTGCTTTTTTTTTTTTTTTTTCTTTCCATTTGCTTGATAAATATTCCTTCATCTCTTTTTTGAGCCTATGTGTGTCCTTGCATGTGAGATGAGTCTCCTGAATACAGCACTCCAGTGCCTCTTGACTCTTTATTCAATTTGTCAATCTGATGTCTTTTAATTGGGACATTTAGCCCATACACATTTAAGGTTAATATTGTTATGTGTGATTTTGGTCCTGTCATCATTATGTTAGCTAGTTATTTTGCACACTAGTTTATGATGTTTCTTCATAGTGTTGTTGGTGTTTATATTTTGGTGTGTGTTTACAGTGGTTGGTACTGGTTTTTCCTTTCCATATTTAGTGCTTCCTTCAAGAACTCTTGTAAGGCAGGCCTGGTGGTGACAAAATCCCTTAGCATTTGCTTCTCTGGAAAGGATTTTATTTCTCCTTCACTCATGAAGCTTAGTTTGGCTAGATATAAAATTCTGGATTGAAAATTCTTTTCTTTAAGAATGTTGAATATTGACCCTCAGTTCCTACTGGCTTGTAAGGTTTCTGCAGAGAGATCCAATGTTAATCTGATGAGCTTCCCTTTGTAGGTAAACTGACCTTTCTCTCTGGGTGCCCTTTATATTTTCCTTCATTTAAACCTTGGAGAATCTTATGATTGTGTCTTGGGGTTGCTCTTCTCAAGGAGTAGCTTAGTGGTGTTTTTTGTATTTCCTGATACAAATGCTGGCCTGTCTTATTAGATTGGGAAAGTTCTCCTGGATAATATCCTGAAGTGTGTTTTCCCACTTGGTTCTCCCCATCACATTCAGGGATCCCAATCAATTGCAGGTTTGGTCTTTTCACATAATCCCCTATTCTTAGAGGCTTTGTTCATTCCTTTTCATTCTTTTTTCTCTAATCTTGTCTTCATGCCTTATTTTTTTAAGTTGATCTTCAATCTCCAATATACTTTCTTCATTTGATTGATTGGGCTGTTAATACTTGTGTATGCTCCACGAAGTTCTCATGCTGTGTTTCAGCTCCATCAGGTCATTTATTTTCTTCTCTAAATTGGTTATTCTAGTGAGCAGTTCCTATAACCTTTTGTCAAGCTTCCTTGCATTGGTTTAGAACATGCTCATTTAGCTCAGAGAGGTTTGTTATTATCCACCTTATAAAGCGTAGTTCTGTCAACTCATCAAACTCATTCTCTGTCCAGTTTTGTGCCTTTTCCGGAGAGGAGTTGTGATCATTTGGTGGAGAGGAGGCATTCTGGTTTTCTGAATTTTCAGCATTTTTCCACTTTTTTTTTTTTCTAATCTTGATGGTTTTATCTACCTTTGATCTTTGAGTTTGATGACCTTTGAGTGGGGTTCTTGTGTGGAGGTCTTTTTTGTTGATGTTGATGTTATTGTTTTCTCTTTGTTAGTGTTTCTTCAAACAGTCAGGCCCCTCTTCTGCATGTCTGCTGTGGTTTGCTGGATGTCCACTCCAGACCCTCTTTGCCTGGGTATCACCAGTAGAGGCAGCAGAATAGGAAAGATTGCTGCCTGTTCCTTCCTCTGGAAGCTTCATTCCAGAGGAGCACCAGCCTGATGCCAGCTGGAGCTCTCCTGTATGAAGTGTCTGTTGACTCCTGCAGGGAAATCTCTTTCAGTCAGGAGGCACAGGGTTCAGAGATCCATTTGAGGAAGCAGTCTGTCCCTTAGCAGAGCTTGAGCATTGTGCTGGGAGAATCCTCCTTTTCAGGATCTGCTGCTCTCTTCAGAGCTAGCAGGCATGAATGTTTAGGTCTGCTGAAGCTGCACCCACAGCTGCCCCTGCCCCCCAGGTGCTCTGTCCCAGGCAGATGGGAGTTTTATCTATAAGCCCCTGACTGGGGCTGCTGCCTTTCTTTCAGAGATGCCCTGCCCAGTGAGGAGGAATCTAGAGAGGCACTTTGGTCACAGCCACTTTGCCACACTGTGGTGAGTTCTGCCCAGTCTAAACTTCCTGGTCTCCTTAGCACTGTTAGGGGAAAACTGCCTACTCAAACTTCATTAATAGTGGATGCTCCTCCCTACACCAACCTTGATCAGCCCTGGTTGACTTCGTACTGCTGTGCTGACAGTGAGAATTTCAAGCCAGTGGTTCTTAGCTTTCCGGACTCTGTGGGAGTGGGACCCACTGAATAAGGCAACTTGACTCCCTGGCTTTATTCCCCTTTCCAGGTGAGGGAACAGTTCTGTCTTTCTGGGGTTCCAGGCACCACTGTGGTATGAAAAAATACTCCTGCTGCTAGCTCAGTGTCTGCCCAAACAGCCACGCAGTTTGTGCTTGAAACCCAGAGCCCTGGTGGTGTAGGCAGATGAAGGAATCTCCTGGTCTATGGATTGCAAAAACCATGGAAAAGCATAGTATCTGGGCCGGATAGCATAATCCCTCGCAGCTTCCCTTGGCTGGTGGAAGGAGGTCCCCTCCTTGCACTTCTAGGGTGAGGCAATGCCCCACCCTGCTTTGGCTCACCGTCTGTAGGCTACATTCACTGCCTAACCTGTCCCAGTGAGATGAACTGGGTACCTCAGTTGAAAATGTAGAAATCACCCACCTTCTGCATTGATCTTACTGGGAACTGCAGACTGGAGCTGTTCCTATTTGGCCATCTTCTGTTCTTATAATTTTTAAGTGATACAGTGTAAACATATAAGAAAGAGAAAACTGTGTTGAGTATAGATTGTTTTGTTTAAACATTTTGATAACGTTTCATTTTACAAAAAAAATTTAGACACTGCAGGTTTTGTTATTTCTTGAGAATACTAGGCATTACAGGTGAAATATAAATATATACCTTTTTTAGGATACAGTCACTTTTATACAGCATTATTTAACTCACATTATTTAACAAATTAGAAACTTGGAAAAGTATTAGAGATTATTCACTTCTATTATTTGCATTTTACACATTAGCTATATTTAATCCATTCATGTGGTCATCCATTTATTTGTCCTTTCAATCTGCATATATGCATCGATGTCTCATTATTATGCTAGCCACTGTGATCATTTCTAGGATGCAGTGATACTCAAACTTAATTCTTGCTCTCAACATTACAGTTAAGCTGAGAGCAACCACAAACAAAGAAAATTAGTATAACCAAGTGTAAACTGTAGATTCTCTAACTTGCTACCAAAATTGAAAATAGGAGACAGATTTTTTTTCAGTTGCACCCCTGGAAACCATGAATACCACAAAGAAACTATTATAATGTATGGAGAATGAGATTAGATGAGGAAGAGCAGATGATGGCCAGCCAGCAGATGATGTGCTTCTGAAAAGCATGAACATGTGAAATAAAATTATGACTGCAAAGATGCTGTGTGTTTGCAATAATTAGCCAGGTGTGGCCCTGCTGATAGTGCTTGGCAGAATTATCTATAGAACAGAAATGGAAAGTTTGCAGAGGATTCTAATTTAGATAGAACAGCTACTCTGTGTAGGGAAAAGTATAAATGGAGAGAAGTGTAAATAACAGCTGGCAGTAGTTATGTGTTTCAAAAATCCGAATAGTGTTCTGTTTTTGAATATAGGTTAAAGTAGATCTGATATGCCAATGCTTTTTTAGAATCTGGAGTCCTAGAAGTCTGTAGAAACAGAGACTGGTGTGATTTTGCACTCTGCAGGATGTAGGCGCTCTTGGTTTATTTATCTGATAAATCTGCTAGAAACTACTGGGAAAAGTTTGTTATTTCAGAAGCATTTTGTCAATGTACCAGTGTACACTTATTCCTATATCAGTTTTTAAGTCTATTTGCCTTTAAAAGTCTATCCATACATGTGGTAAGAAGAAAAGAATGTCTAATCATCATGTCTAAGCTGCAGTTAATGTATTATCACATTACTCTTTCAATACAGACTGGTGGTACTATGTGAAAAGCACTTGAAAATCTTATGAATGTTCTTCTTCTACTTACAGTGAACAAAATTCCTGGATTAACATGTATTAGGATATAAAAGAATATGAACTAACATATTTCTAATTTTTCAGAAGTAATATGCAACTTCAGATTCTCTATCTTGCATTTTCAGGCATATTTTTGTTTTATAGTATCTGTTATTCCTATAAAATGTGATTCTTAGTGATAGGTATATATCTGGCAATTGTTTAGTAAGCAAGGTTTAAAAAAACCTCATATAGAAAGCATCTTTAATTTCGATAATTCTATAATTTAAGAAAACACAATTGGCATTATGAAGCTGAAAACAAAAACAAAAGGAAAATAAGTATAACCGTGTGATCTACAGATGCTCGAACTTACTGCTGAACTTGAAAATAGGAGGCCTTTTTCCACTGATGCATGTTTACCTGTGAAGTCTGTAAAACATGCTTTTTTTTTTCTTTTCTTTTTTTTTTTTTTTTTGCAGATTACGGCACTCCTATTAATTCTGAAAACCAAATCAACAATCATGCTAGAGTAATAGATTCTCAATATCAGATGAACATAAGAAATTCATGTAGTTTAAAAATCTGTACATGCTTGATACTATCTATTATTGAGTACTTTTTTGACAGCAAACTCATTAATCTTTAAGACCTCCAATTCTGCCTTTACATGTCTCTAGTTGTTATACTTACACTTTCAGCTATTAGCATTTTCTCTCTCTAACTACAGGAAAGAGTTGTGCCTTTCTTTGCCTTTTAGTAATGTGATTTAATCATCTCCAAAGAGTAGCCCTAACATTCTTGCTCTCTTGATAATCACATAATAAAAATCAATTTTTCTATCTGGTAATTTTTGTTGTTTGTTGACAAATAGAGCTTTAATATTTAGACTTCTTAACATTTATCATTTTTGTAAATTCATTCCAGTCCTTTTTAGTGGTTCCTGATTACATGCATGTATTTTTAAAATATGTCTTGTTTTGTTTAATCACTGTCTCCTGGAAATCTCTGGGTAGCTCTATCTGACATATATATATATATATATATCTTTTATTTACTCTCTCTCTCTATATATATATGTCTTTTATAGTGTCCTCCTCTTTTTATTTCTCCTTGGTGTAAATGGTCATTTTGTATTTAGAATTAGTTATTTTTGATTTTCTTTTAGTTTTAGTTTTTCTTTTAGTCTCCTACAATGGAAGTAGACTTAGGAACTTTTTAAAGGAATGTGTCATCTAACAGTTGAGGCATGTTACATTTATCTACTTACATGGGTGCTCCTATTTCCCTCTCATATAAAAGGATTTGCTTTTGTATTCGTACAGAATTTACTAGCCTAAACAATAATTTCCAATGAAAACATTTGGCCTACTTGAAGGAAAATTAAAATATTATAACACATATTTCATAATTATGACCCTATTTAGCTTTGATTCTCCAACACACTGTACTTAATTTATTTTCCTGCTGTTTAAAGAGCCACTGAAATTGTATCTCATGGCTGGTTACTCAGGTAAGCTCCATTGCAAGATGCAAAATAATCTTTGCTAATCAACTTTGAATGTAATTATTTCCTACCAGATATCATGGTAAAAATATCAAAGAAATAAAGAGATTTTTAAGTTAAATATGCAGTATGTTATTTCCAAGGTACAGCAGGGTTTTCTAAGTTTACTTTGTTTTATCAAATATATTGTTTTTTAGGGTAATAACATGTCTCCTACTCCTCTAGAGTGATAACTGACTATTTTGATAACCCAATTCTTGTTGCTTTTCTTCACCAGTTTTTCTTGACATGTGATATAACGAATGAAAAGCCTACAGAGGTCGCTTTTAGAATATGATTGCTTCTAAGATAATATCTAACATATCACTTATTAGCTTCTCATCTGTAGATACAATCTTTAAATACTTTAATATTCAAAGGGCTTTACTTACTTTACCTCAAACTAATAAAATTAATGAAAAAGTATTATTCTTTTTCATAATGCAGAATGGATATAAACTAAAATTTTAACAAGTTCATGAGTCTTTTATTGAGCTTTTTTTTACTTTATGATTTAGTGAGTTCTGATCATCAAGTTTAGAAAGTGTGTTGACAAGTTCATAGAAATATGCTAACCTTTATCTAGTTTTCTTTTATGTGACAGGTTGATAGTTAACTTTTTGTAACTCTGACTTTGTTGGATTGTTAGAAGAGTAGCAGTTGAAAATCACTCTGCCCTTCATTTTCTGAGATCCAGATGAAATAGTTGCTTTTGTTACATTTACCTGAGAGAATGTAAAATGTACTTAGAGCAGCCTTTATTCAAGTTCCAAGAAAGAAACTATTGCTAACCATTGTTCATTCTTGTGACTCCTCATCTCAGCCTTTTTCAATTAATTGTGGGATAGTGGCAGAGAGTTCATTCATTTCTTTTCATTCTTTTTGTTTCGGGGGTGGGGAGTGGTTAGGCAGAAGCATATGACAGTCCACTGAAGAACTGCCATGGGTGAAAGGGAAGCGAGAGAGAAAATGTTTTAATGGTTTTACTTCTTTCCACAGAACCTGATTATTTTGGTAGGTAATGCTCTGGACTGCAATGACCGTTTTCCAATTCTGAGATAAACTAAGCTAAAATGTTGAGGTTAACAGAGAGAAATAACTAGCATCCTTGATGATACAATTGCCACATCCCTTGAGCTGTTCTACCTTAGTGCTTATTGTTTTATTAAATCATAAATCAAATTATTGCTTTAAAATGTTTTGATTAAGATCTTCTTTTTTTTTAATTTTTTATTGGATTATAGGTTTTGGGGTACATGAGCAGAGCATGCAAGACAGTTACGTAGGTACACGCATGGCAGTGTGCTTTGCTTTTCTTCTCCCCTTCACCCACATTTGGCATTACTCCCCAGGCTATCCCTCCCCACCTCCCCCTCCCACTGGCCCTCCCCTTTTCCCCCCAATAGACCCCAGTGTTTAGTACTCCCCTTTCTGTGTCCATGTGTTCTCATTTTTCATCACCCACCTATGAGTGAGAATATGCGGTGTTTCATTTTCTGTTCTTGTGTCAGTTTGCTGAGGATGATGTTTTCCAGATTCATCCATGTCCCTACAAAGGACACAAACTCATCATTTCTGATTGCTGCATAATATTCCATGGTGTATATGTGCCACATTTTTCCAATCCAGTCTATTATCAATGGGCATTTTGGTTGATTCCAGGTCTTTGCTATTGTAAACAGTGCTGCAATGAACATTCGTGTACATGTGTCCTTAGATCTTCTTTTACTTGCAGTGAAACACACAACCCTTTTGTGATTAAAGCCCTTTAATTTCTCTAACATCTTTTATTCACCTGTGATTGAAACTTCCATTTTATTTTTTTCCTTTACATTTTTTTCATTTCCTTCTCTCTTTACTACAAGCAGAGAAGGTGAGAGACATTAAAAATGACAGGATGATAAATTAAAGAAAGTAATTGGGGTGATTGTAATATTCTACTCTAATTATATTTAATAGTGCTGACCATGAATACAATTATAGAAATCAAGAAATAGAAAACAATAAATGTTTATTCTTTTTCATATTACTGATCAATATGCTAAGTGTGTATCACACTAAATACATCTTATTTTTTAAAATGGTTATGTAACTTCCCAGAACATTGTTAAATAAAAATAAAATTTTAAACACATTTTAACAATTTTACAGATCAAAAACTTAGCAAGGCAAAAAAATATTTTTAAAATTTTTCTGAAAACCAAGCTTAATCTTTATTTCCAGCTCCCCTTTTCCTTGACAGAAGGAAGCTTTTAAATCCTCATACATTTTACTTCCAAAGATGTTTACTGAGAATACAGTATATTTTAGAATTAAGTTGAGTCAGATTCAGATTTTTCCTCCTCATCTTTTTATTTCTGTTGTAGAACTTGTATTACTGTGGCTTTTATGACATTGTGATATTTCATGAAAAAATACGTCCACACTCATTTTATGGTGGCATCCCTGAGGAATAATCAGCCCACATGGACTTTAATTATTGGCACCAACTCACAGTTGCTCTTGTCAATATATCCATTGTCCTCTTGCACTCTTAGTGATGCTCAACTGCTTTTCCTTAACCTGGTGTTCAGATCCATTTGAGCCACTGGCTTGTCATCAATACTGCCTATACCCTTTTAATAGTCCTTGGGACAGTTTACTGTATTTCCTTCAAGCAGGGTATTTGAGGATATCAACAAAATCTCTCTGTTCCTAACATTTCATACAGTGGTCTTATTTCATCATAGAACTTAAAACTGATAGCTGAGGTTGTCACCAGTCCTTTTTGTGATATTTAATATACTACCAAATATTTATAAAATTTGAAAGCAAAGTAAGTATGGCATAAAAAGTGACTCGAATATCCTTATCAATCATTGACCTATTAGAATACAACCAAGTGGAAACTTTCAGAATATTAGTTTGGCCAATACTGGAAGCACTCTTCAGAACGGAATGCTGTTTCCTAAGGATTAGAACTGCCAATGGTAGTTTAGGAAGGAATTTGTCTGTTTTCCCTCTCTTCCTACCACCAAATCCCAATCTTAATCAGCTTCCTCCTCACTCACCCATGTAAATAAATACCTCTTTAATATACCTTTTATTACAACTAGATCTCCATGACTAAGGCCTGTTTATATAGAAGCAGAATATGACTCTATCACAAGTATTCTTACTTTGATATCTAGGAAATATAAATTGGCAGATTTTTTATAGTAAATAGATCAAATAAGTAGACACTTTTCCCTTTAGCATTCCCTAGTAAGTAAAACGTGATGCTTATAAATTTGATTCTAAATTATTTTTATGTGTTTTTTTTCATTTTATTTTATTTATAATCGACATAATTATACATATTTATGAGGTATAATATGATGTTTCAAGTCATGGATATATTGTATAATGATTAATCAAGGTAATTAGCATATCTGTCACCTTCAACATTTCATTTCGTTGTGGTGATAATATTCAAAATTCTCTTCTCTGCTATCTTGAAATTTCCCATATGTAATTAATAGCTATGGTCACCGTACTGTCTAATGGGACACTGGAACCTATTCTTCCTCTCTAACTGTATATTTTAGAATTTTGATCTAAGTCTTACCTCTTATTTGAATGAGAATTTAGTTTTCCAGTATTTCTAACAAGATTAATCATGGTTCTAGAAACCCTCTGATCAAATTATCTTTTATAGTCCTGCAGTCTCTTAAAAATTATAATTTTTAAAAATCTTATTGAAAACTAAACAAAGAGAAAGATATGACTGTTAATTTCTTTTATCCAGCAAATAATATCATCTGTGTATACTTTACTCAAAAATACATATTTCCTATTATTGCAACAAATAGAACTTTGCAAGAGTTGCACATTACTGAAAAATGTATTCAAAAATTGTACTAGGTAGATCTTTATTGTTACTCTTAATTAGCTTTGGACCCACCTTAAAAGAGATAATGGAGCTAGAATCGGACATCATCATTGCCAATCATTTTTGTTGCAGGGAAAAATGTTTAAAGAACAAAACAGCTCTCTTCTCTTTGAAGCAGGTATCTGATTTGAAGCAAAACCTTCTGAATTTCCTTCTGAATCTATAGCTGACACTATTGTGGTAATATTTGAACAGTGCAAAATAGCATTTGGAGCATAGCTGATGATGCTCCTTTAGCCTCTTTGTATTCTGAAATTTTTACCTCATTGCTTATCTTAAGAGAAAAATCAAGTCTAGCTTACTGAAGCTATTCCTGACTTTTGACAAAAACCTAGTATACTGAATTTCTGACTATATTGTTAGAGTTCTCAAAATGTTGAGTACTTTTTTATAGTTACTTAACTTCTATCTCCACAGGATACCCACCTGTACATATTTGCTCCTATTTTTCTTTCTGGAGCAACAGAAAAAATAAATACAATCTTTCTTACATAAGTCTGTTTGGGGGAAACTATATATGTCCTGGCTATCTCCAAGTCTTTTTCTTTGCTATATTGTTATTCCTTTGTTCTTCAACCAGTTCTTACCACTTTTTAGTATTATGTTGTTGAAACACCAGGAAATATCCTAAATGTAGATTAATATATAGACATCAAGTTAAACCTACCTTTTAAATGCAAATAAAACATTCAAAACATGGGAGGGGTTTTATCTTTTCTATTAGAAAGGCTTTCACTTTTTTCTATCTATATCAAAGGGAAAAATGCACCCGAATGTCTTTGCACCTGTATGAGTGTTTGCTTGTCACAATAATGCTGAGTGACAAGCCACCACAAAATCCTATCATAATATAACAATAAGCATTGATTGCTTACACATCTGGACTCAGCTGGGGATTGGTAAGGTGCTTCAGTTGATGAAGCTTAAATTTAATCAGAATTTTAGAGATTGGCTGGCTATTGGGTAATCTAAGTTGTCTGGCTAGGGTGACTGGATGGTGAGCTTTACTCCCTAATTTAGGTTTTTGTGAGATAAGCCAGGACTTGCTTTGGCTGTTTATGCATGTGCACAAAAGCATGGCTAGCACCCAAGAGCATAAAAGGTAGAGAGCAAATATCTAAGCATTTTCAAGCCTCTGCTTGTACATTTAGCATCCCATTGCCTGAAGAAGTTCATATATATAGGCCCAAAATTAATATGGCAGAGTACTACAAAGTTACCTAGCAAAATGAGAGAATGAAAGGAAGGGTGAAAACTTGGGACCACTTTTAAAACCTACCTGTAAATTCAGCAAGCATTTAAAGAGAGTCTGTGAAATTCAACTCTGTGCCAGGAGATCTGAAGATTTTAAAAGAATAAACTTTTTTTCTGTGATGAACGAGCTCATATTTATTGTTTATAAGTACATATAATTATTTTCTTCATGATCCATTTGACTTCATTTCCAGCATGCAACAGAATCATCATAATGCTTCATGTGAGAATTGAACAGTTTAACATGTATATGAGACAGACATGAAAATGCTACAAAATGTAAAGTATATTAATTCATTTGCCATACATTTTGTGTAATAACACATTTTCTACCAGATTAGTTCATTGTGAGATTATACAATTATAGCCTCGCTTTTACTAACCTTTTTTAATTTTTTTACTTCCACCCTGGTATAATTTTTTCCATTCCTCAAAAATACTTTCTCACTTTTGGGACTTGAAACACGTTTTCTCTGAATCGAGATTGTCTTTCTCTCATAAACTTATTTTTTTGAACTCCTGAATCGGGAAAGACCTTAACCTCCATGAGATCATGGTTATTGTCTGAGTCACTCATTATTGTGTCCCTGGGTGTCTAGTAGAAGATTCAGTGTAAGACAGGCTACAATAAATATTATTGAGAGAACAAATGATGTTTATTTTATACGTGAATAAATTCTGTTTCTCTTCCTCATTGTTTCCATTTGATGCCTTTAGTAAACTCCTTTTTGATTCTCAATTTGTCCCTAGGTGATCATTCTAAACAGAGTTAGCTCTGATGATTAAAACCCCTAAAACCCATAGGAATTTCTGCCCCACTCCCATGTTCAGTTCAGACCCTTTAGGATTATTCAGCACTTAAGAGTTCCTGCTTATCTAGAGTATGCCTTACTGCTAAGAATGTAGATGAGCATATGGGTCCTACAATATTTAAGTAAGGATAATATTTGTTATGTAATCAGATATTTTTATTTTTAGATAAAAATGTATGACAAATTATGAATTATAAGTTTGAATATATTTACTGAAAAATTTCTTAAATATTTTCATATGTAATTTGTGGACCTTTAAGAAAGATTTTTTATTTTTTGAGACAGGGTCTCTTGCTGTTGCCCAGGCTGAAGTGCAGTGGCATGATCTCAGCTCACTACAACCTCTGCCTCCTGGGTTCAAGTGAGTCTCCTGCCTCAGCCTCCTGAGTATCTGAGGTTACAGGCACTGCCACTATGCCTGGCTAATTTTTGTATTTTTTTAGTAGAGACAGGGTGTCATCTTGTTGGCCAGGCTGGTCTTGAACTCCTGACCCTCTGATCCGCCCACCTCGGCCTCCCAAAGTGCTGGGATTACAGGTGTAAGCCACTGAACCTGGCCTAAATTTATTGTTTAATGATTATCTCCAACTTACTTTACTATGGAACCATGTGTATTTATGAATCATTCACAATATTATCTGTGCTATACTTTGAAAGCACTACAGACAAATTAAGAATGTAATCATAAGATTAATTCAAATTTTTGCAATGTGGCATTTGAGACCATTATGTTAAGTGAAATAAGCCAGGCAGAGAAAGACAAACATCACATGTTCTTACTTATTTGTGAAATCTAAAAATCAAAACAATTGCTCTCATGAACATAGAAAGTAAAAGAATAGTTACCAGAGTCTGGGAAGGGTAGGGAGGACCTGAGGGAGAGGTGGGAATGGTTAATGGGTAGAAAAAAATAGAATAAATAAGACCTATTGTTTGATATTACAACAAGGTAACTATAGTCAATAATAATTATACATTTTGAAAGTACAATTGGATCGTTTGAAACTAAAAGAATAAATCCTTGAAGGGATGGATACCCTATTCTCCATGATTTGGTTATTTCACATGCTATGCACCTACTATATACTCACAAAGATAAAATAATACTTCTGATGGAAAAAGCTAAAATTGAAACAAAATAGCTAGGTTGCACTAAGTGCAAATGGCAGACATTATTGGCATTTTCATCAGATGCTGAAAGGTGTAACTTTTAAATAGAAATTAACCAACACTGCTATCATTAGAACATTGAATCTCTGAATTCTATAAATTCTTTATGATGACTTATGTGACCTTTTTAAATTAAAATCAGGGAATATGTTAGTCAAATGATCTGGCAGCACTTGGATAACCCTACTGTACTTCATGAAAAACGTCCTCATTCATTAACTCATTTTTTAATCAAAAATTAATTAAACAGTAGCGTTTGAGTTGGGCACTAATACAACAAGAATAAGTAAATTATATGCAGACATCTTAAACTCCACAAGAGAAGAATCACTTGTTTAACTTAAAATGTAGTCACCCTTAGAAGGCAGCACTTTTGGTTTGCCGATAATTAATACATACATCAGTAGATTTAAATTCTTGATTAAAAGTGTGAGAACCTTAGAATACAGAAAGTTAAAGGGTAGGAAGTTGGGACACCAGAGAGCAGGAAAAAGTAGTGGGTGAAAAATAAAGAAAACTTATATTAATTTACCCTCTTCTGTATAGGCTAAGTTCTCTATGAAAAGGAAAGTAACACAAACTTTCTACATATTTTTAAACATAAATGTTATGTCCTAAATTTGCAGTGATTTTGAAGAGAACACATATTTAGTACAAAATAATTTTAAATAAGCAAAGAATGGGTATCATTATGTAAGCGACCAAATGGCTAGTTCACATATAGAAGTAGGAAATAAATTAATACCTGTTACACTGGGTTGAATTAAAGCTTTTGGTTTCAATAAATAGCAATGCTTTATATATTGAAAACTTTTAGAATTACTGCCTTGTTTTAAAGCAGAAGAAATAGAATAGTTTTCTGTTTGCTGTATTAAAAGTCTCGTATTTGCTACAGAGTCAGATTTTAGCTCTTAACAAACATAATTACTCCTTCTATTCCAACAGTAGTGCCATCTGATGCTTTACATTTTTTTCATGATTAACTCTCCTTGGTTCTTTGTCAAAAATCACTTGGCCATATACATGTGGGTCTATGTATTTGGATAATCTATTCTGTTCTACCATTATTTGTCTTTATGGAAATAATAGCCTTGACTCATGTAGTTTTAAAGTAAATCTTGAAAATATGTCATATAAACCATTCAAATATGTTCCTTACTGAAAGTTTTGGGTATTTTAGTTCCTTTTTGTTTTTATATACATTTATTTATTTATTATTATATTTTAAGTTCTGGAGTCCATGTGCAGATCATGCAGGTTTATTACATAGGTATGCCCTTGCCATGGTGGTTTGCTGCATTTATTTCCCTGTCATCTGCATTAGATATAATCAGTTTATCAACATCTCCATAAAAAATTATTAGGACTCATACTTCCAGAGTACAGGGAATAGCAGGTCACATTTTCATTCTCCTACCTGAGACAACCAAAAAATCAAAGTATGTGAAATGATAATTTGACAAATTCTGGGTGGAAGACAATGAAGAATAGTGATCCTGAAGAGACGAGAAACAGATAAGGGTGCACCAGGTTTTGGCCATGAGAAACTTTCTAGGCCATGATACATGGAGATGAAGACATGTAGAAACCAGTGAGGTTCCTAAATTGAGGATGTGGAGCTAAGATTTTGTGAAGAATAAGATGAGAGAGGAGAGATCTATATTGAGAGAAAATTCTGGAAATCTGCAAATAGATAGTCCCCCTTGAGTACTAAGTTCAGTACTAATTAGTAGTGCATTTGTATGAGAAAAATACTTGCCCCTGGGGAAAATACTATGCAAAAGGATTAGAGAATACAGTAATCAGCATTCATAAAGGACAGAGACTGGTGCATCTTCCCACCAGCCAGACTGGAGAACAAGTCTCATGAGGATTTAGGCAGAGTACACAAAACTATAACCTGAATAGTATAGAATAATTAGCTCTAGACGGAGTGCTACTTCACTCCCACCTAGAAAAGGTAAAAGAAATACATACAATCAACAAACAGTTTCTAACTAAGTTAATTCTGTGCTAGAACAACACTAAAGAATATTTTTTCCAGAAATCAAAATTTCTAGTACTCAGTAAGGTAAAATTCACAATGTCTGACATCTGATCAAAATTGACTAAGCACATAAACAGCATTAGAACTGATACTATTTGAGAGTAATAAATAAATAAATCATTTTTGTTATTAGATTTCATAGAAAAGATACATTGAGATAAATAAGATATAAAGGAAGACCAAATCAAACTTGAGATAAAATCTTCAAGTGTGTGATGAAAAATACACTGGATGAGATTTAAGGCAGATTAGACATTTAAAAAAATTACTGAATTTGAAGTCATAGAAACAGAAATTTTCTATAATGATAAAGTTTAAAAATATTTGAAAAAGATACACACAATGAATGATACATCAGTGAACAAGGGGAGAACTTCAGGCAGCCTAATATATGTTTAAATGAAGTACATTAAAGAAAGAAAAGAAATGAAGAAACAGAAAGAAATATGGATGAAAATGCTGGCTAAAATTTGCCAAATTTCTTCAAACTTCAGTTTTCATATATATTTTTCACCATATAGTATAGAGCACATTTAAGATAATAATGATAGAGGTGTGAATTACTAGATCCAGACATATTAACTCAAATTCTCTGAGCAGTGAAGGCCAGAAAACTACATTTTAAAAAATGTCCCCAGATAATTCTATAGTATACACTAGTTTGAGAACATTTGGGCTTAACAGTGGCAAAACAGGAAATGAGCTACAGATAAAATGTTTCCATTTTTTTTTCAGTTGCTAGCTGCTGTTAGCAGTTGTACACTATGAGAGGAGAATATGATGGGAATGGATAACCAACATTAGATTGAGGATAAGCTGCGGACCAACATTTTTCTTTTTTTCTTTCTGTGCCTCAATTATTCTTGCTCAACAAGACTTTGTCATATGCTGATAACAACCAAAAGTTAATATGTAAAATATTGTCTCATCTCAAAAGCATTTTCTGCTTTTTTCATATAAGTGTAATGCTGGTTTTTTCACCCTATGTAATTACACATTTAAAAATAGAAATAAGGGGGGAGGACTAAAGATGGCGCTGTGAGAACAACCCAGGATTGGAGCTCTTGTTGAATCCGCAAAGAGGTGAGTTGGAGCGGTATTTCCAGACTGATCTTTGTTGCCCACAGAACGGGAAAACTCCCAAGTATAAAAAAGACACGGGACGCCAGGCAGTACATCTGCCTGGTGAAGCTGGCAGCCGGCCCTACCCAGCAATCCCCACAGGGCACGCTTGTCCGTGTGCCCTGTTGAACCGGCAACCTGAGACTTGAGAGGGCTGGACATGAGACTGAACAAGACTTGGACAGTAGGCCAGCCCAGGGAATTGCAGGGACAGAGCATTTGGGGTACCCAGTGGGACGAACAAAACCGCAATTTCAAACTATCCCGAGCAGACGGTCCGAGATGCTCTGTGGGGAGGGGCATCCACCACTACGGAGGCAACCCTCCCCAGCTGAGATAAACGCCCACTGCTGAGGCAGCCAGCCATTGCTGAGGCAACCCATCCCTACTGAGATACACGCCCACTGCTGACACAGCCTGCCATTGCCGAGGCAACACGCTACAACGAAGAAACTCCGCCGCAGGGTGTGGCAGAAACCACAGCAGAGCCCGCAGGAACAGGGTGAATCACACAACAGAAGGGCAGAGCCTCGGCAGGCAAAGAGTGGCTAGTCTGCCTTCTAGCTGGGCAGCACACCTCAACAGACATTGAAAAATAAAGCCCAAACCCCCCAACACAGAGCATTTGAGAAAAAAAGGGGGTTTTTAAATGAGCTCTGTTGCAGCAGAATCAAACATAGCAGCCTAACCGCCCTGAATGAAAAACAGAGCTCACAGCTCAGCAATTGAGCTCCCAAAAAGTACAGACTGTCTCCTCAAGCAGCTCCCTGACCCCTCTATATCCAAAAGACTGACATTTGGCAGGCATCATCCTGGGACAAAGATAGCAGAAAAAGAAACTGGTAGCATCCCTCACTGTGCCACAGCTGCTAGAGGTGCACCCCAGACAAGAAGGGGCTGGAGTGGACCTCAGCAGTCGTACAGTGAAGGGGCTAGGCTGGTAGAAGGAAAACCAAGTAACAGAAATACTTCATCATCAACAATCTGGGTGTCCACTCAGAGACCCAATCAAAAAGTCAGCAACTACGCAGACGACAAGCGGATAAACCCACAAAGATGGGAAGAAGTCAGTGAATAAAGGAGAAAAACACCCGAAACCAGAACACCTCGCCTCCTAGAAAGGACCAAAACTCCTCACCAGCAAGGGAACAAAGCTGGACGGAGAATGACTGTGACGAAATGATGGAATTAGACTTCAGAAGGTGGATAATGAGAAACTTTTGTGAGCTAAAAGAACATGTATTAAATCAATGCAAAGAAACTAAGAAACTTAAAAAAAGATATGAGGAAATGATAACAAGAATGGATAACTTAGAGAGGAATATAAATGAATTAAAGGAGCTGAAAAACACAATACGAGAACTTCGCGAAGCATGCACAAGTTTCAATAGCCGAATTGACCAAGCAGAAGAAAGAATATCTGAAGTCCAAGAGCAACTCAATGAAATAAAACGAGAAACCAAGATCAGAGAAAAAAGCGAAAAAAGGAATGAACAAAGTCTCTAAGAAATGTGGGACTATGTGAAAAGACCTAACCTACGTTTGATAGGTGTACCAGAAGGGGACGAAGAGAATGAATCCAAGCTGGAAAATACTCTTCAGGACATCATCCAGGAAAACTTCCCCCACCTAGCAAGACAGGCCAACACTCAAATGCAGGAAATACAGAGAACACCACAAAGATATTCTGCAAGAAGAGCAACCCCAAGGCACATAATTGTCAGATTCAACAAGGTTGAAATGAAGGAGAAAATACTAAGGGCAGCCAGAGAGAAAGGTCGAGTTACCCACAAAGGGAAGCCCATCAGACTCACAGCAGAACTCTCGGCAGAAACACTACAAGCCAGAAGAGAGTGGGGGCCAATATTCAACATCCTTAAAGAAAAGAACTTTCAACCCAGAATTTCATATCCAGCCAAACTGAGCTTCAGAAGTGAAGGAAAAATAAAATCCTTTGCGAACAATCAAGTACTCAGAGATTTTGTCACCACCAGGCCTGCTTTACAAGAGCTCCTAAAAGAGGCACTACACATAGAAAGGAACAACCAGTACCAGCCATTCCAAAATCACACTAAATGCTAAAGAGCATCAAAATAATAAAGAATCTACAACAACTAACAGGCAAAACAGCCACTTAGCATCAAAATGGCTGTATCAAATTCACACATAACAATATTAACCCTAAATGTAAATGAACTAAATGCACCAATCAAAAGACACGGACTGGCAAATTGGATAAAAATCCAAAACCCATCAGTGTGCTGTATCCAGAAAACCCATCTCACATGCAAGGATACACAAAGGCTCAAAATAAAGGGATGGAGGAAGATTTACCAAGCAAATGGAGAGCAAAAAGAAAAAGCAGGAGTTGCAACAATCGTCTCTGATAAAATAGACTTTAAAGCAACAAAGATCAAAAGAGACAAAGAAGGCCATTACATAATGGTAAAAGGATCGATAAAACAAGAAGAGCTAATGATCCTAAACCTATATGGACCCAATGCAGGAGCACCCAGATACATAAGGCAAGTTCTTAATGACTTACAAAGAGACTTAGACTCCCACAAAATAATAGCGGGAGACTTTAACACTCCACTGTCAATATTAGACAGATCAACCAGACAGAAAATCAACAAGGATATCCAGGGCTTGAACTCAGACCTGGAGCAAGCAAACGTGATAGACATTTACAGAACTCTCCAACCCAAATCCACAGAATAGACATTCTTCTCAACACCACATCACACCTACTCTAAAATTGACCACATAATTGGAAATAAAGCACTGCTCAACAAATGCAAAACAACTGAAATCATAACAAACAGCCTCTCAGACCATAGTGCAATCAAGTTAGAACTCAGAATAGAGAAACCAACCCAGAACTGCACAGCTTCATGGAAACTGAACAACTGGCTATTGAATGTTGACTGGGTAAACAATGAAATGAAGGCAGAAATAAAGAAGTTCTTCGAAACCAATGAGAATGAAGACACAACATGCCAGAACCTCTGGGACACATTTAAAGCAGTCTCTAGAGGAAAGTATATAGCAATAAATGCCCATATGAGAAGAATGGAGAGATCCAAAATTGACACCCTATCATCAAAATTGAAAGAGCTAGCGGAGCAAGATCAAAAAAACTCAAAACCCAGCAGAAGACAAGAAATAACTAAGATCAGAGCTGAACTGAAGGAGATTGAGACACGAAAAACCCTTCAAATGATCAATAAATCCAAGAGCTGGTTTTTTGAAAAGATCAACAAAATAGACAGACCACTAGCCAGATTGATTGAAAATAAAAGAGAGAACAACCAAATAGATGCAATAAAAAATGATAAAGGGGAAATCACCACAGATTCCACAGAAATTCAAACCATCATCAGAGAATATTACAAACAACTCTATGCACATAAACTAGTAAACCTGGAAGAAATGGATAAATTCCTGAGTCCTGTGTCCTCCCAAGCCTAAACCAGGAGGAAGCTGAAACTATGAATAGACCAATAACAAGGTCTGAAGTTGAGGCAGCAATTAAGAGACTACCACACAAAAAAAGCCCATGTCCAGGCGGGTTCACAGCCGAATTCTACCAGACACACAAAGAGGACCTGGTACCATTCCTTCTAAAACTATTTCAAACAATCCAAAAAGAGGGAATACTTCACAAATCATTTTACGAGACCAACATCATTCTGATACCAAAACCCGGCAGAGACCCAACAAGAAAAGAAAACTTCAGGCCAATATCCATGATGAACATAGATGCAAAAATCTTCAATAAAATATTGGCAAGCCGAATGCAACAGCAAATCAAAAAACTTATTCACCATGATCAAGTAGGATTCATCCCTGGGATGCAAGGCTGGTTCAACATACGCAAGTCTATCAACATAATTCAGCACATAAACAGAACCAAAAACAAAAACCACATGATTATCTCAATTGATGCAGAGAAGGCCTTTGACAAAATTCAACAGCCCTTTATGCTAAAAACCCTCAATAAACTCGGTATCGATGGAACATATTTCAAAGTAATAAAAGCTATTTATGACAAACCAACAGCCAATATCATATTGAATGGGCAAAAACTGGAAGCATTCCCTTTGAAATCTGGCACTAGACAAGAATGCCCTCTTTCACCACTCCTATGCAATATAGTTCTGGAAGTTCTAGCCAGAGCAATCAGGCAAGAAAAAGAAACAAAGGGTATTCAAATAGGAAAGGTGGAAGCCAAATCGTCTCTATTTGCAGATGACATGATAGTATACCTAGAAGACCGCATCACCTCAGCCCAAAAACTCCTGAAACTGATAAGCAACTTCAGCCAAGTCTCAGGATATAAAATCAATGTGCAAAAATCACAAGCATTCGTCTACACCAATAACAGACTTAAAGAAAGCCAAATCAAGAACGAACTGCCATTCGCAATTGCTACAAAAAGAACAAAATACCTTGGAATACAACTCACAAGGAACGTAAGGGACCTCTTCAAGGAGAAGTACAAACCACTGCTCAACGAAATCAGAGAGGACACAAACAGATGGAGAAACATTCCATGTTCATGGTTAGGAAGAATTAATATCGTGAAAATGGCTACACTGCCCAAAGTAATTTACAGAGTCAACGCTATCCCCATCAAGCTACCATTGACTTTCTTCACAGAACTGGAAAATACCACGATGAACTTCATGTGGAACCGAAAGAGAGCCCGCATAGCCAAGTCAATTCTATTCAAAAAGAACACATTGGGGGGCATCACACTACCGGATTTCAAACGATACTACAAGGCTACAGTAATCAGAACAGCATGGTACTGGTACCAAAACAGAGATATAGACCAATGGAACAAAACAGAGGCACCGGAGGCAACACAACATATCTACAACTATACAATCTTTGATAAACCTGACAAAAACCAGCAAGGGGGAAAGGATTCCCTGTTTAAGAAATGGTGTTGGGAAAACTGGCTAGCCACATGCAGAAAGCAGAAACTGGACCCCTTCCTGACACCTTACACTAAAATTAACTCCAGATGGATTAAAGACTTAAACATAAGACCTGGCACCATAAAAACCCTAGAAGGAAATCTAGGCAAAACTATCCAGGACATAGGAGTGGGCAAGGACTTCATGAACAAAACACCAAAAGCATTGGCAACAAAAGCCAAAATAGACAAATGGGACCTAATGAAACTCCACAGCTTCTGCACGGCAAAAGAAACAGTCACTAGAGTGGATCGGCAACCAACAGAATGGGAAAAAATTTTTGCTGTTTACCCATCTGACAAAGGGCTGATATCCAGAATTTACAAAGAACTCAAACGGATTTACAGGAAAAAAACAAACAATCCCATTCAAAAGTGGGCAAAGGATATGAACAGACACTTTACGAAAGAAGACATGTATGAGACCAACAATCATATGAAAAAATGCTCATCGTCACTGGTCATCAGAGAGATGCAAATCAAAACCACATTGAGATACTATCTCACGCCAGTTAGAATGGTGATCATTAAAAAATCTGGAGACAACAGATGCTGGAGAGGATGTGGAGAAAAAGGAACACTTCTACACTGTTGGTGGGAGTGTAAATTAGTTCAACCATTGTGGAAGACAGTGTGGCGATTCCTCAAGGCCTTAGAAATAGAAATTCCATTTGACCCAGCAATCCCATTACTGGGTATATATCCAAAAGACTATAAATTGTTCTACTATAAGGACACATGTACAGGAATATTCATTGCAGCACTGTTTACAATAGCAAAGACCTGGAATCAACCAATATGCCCATTGATAATAGACTGGATTGGAAAAATGTGGCACATATACACCATAAAATATTATGCAGCAATCAGAAATGATGAGTTTGTGTCGTTTGTAGGGACATGGATGAATCTGGAGAACGTCATCCTCAGCAAACTGACACAAGAACAGAAAATGAAACACCGCATATTCTCACTCATAGGCGGGTGATGAAAAATGAGAACACATGGACACAGAAAGTGGAGTACTAAACACTGGGGTCTATTTGGGGGAAAAGGGGAGGGCCAGTGGGAGGGGGAGGTGGTGAGGGATAGCCTGGGGAGAAATGACAAATGTGGGTGAAGGGGAGAAAGAAAGAAAAGCACACTGCCATGTGTGTTCCTACGCAACTGTCTTGCATGCTCTGCTCATGTACCCCAAAACCTAAAATCCAATAAAAAATAAAAAATAAAAAATAGAAATAAATTCATTTAACTCTAAAAAAATTGCCAAACTTGATGGAGCATAAGAAAATTACAACAATTAAATTGATTATGTACCAGTGATAAAAGGGAGTCAGAAGAAAAGATATATTATAAATCCTGGAGCAAAGACAAGTATAGCAATTGATTTAAAAAACAAAACAGACTGCAAGTGGGAAGTCTATGGAATTTAAAATATAAAGAACTAAAACATGTCAACCTAGAATTTTATAGAAAGCAGTGATGTGTTTTCAAGGGGAAGGCACAATACTTGTTTGGACAAACAAAAACTAAACATCGCAGCATACTCACATTTTAAGTATATTTAAAGAAATATCTTTAAAAGACAATTGATAATTTAAACAAAAATAGTAAAAATAAATTTGAGATTTATAATATGTAAAAATATAGTGAATGACAGCAATAGGACACAAATTAGGAATGAAAAACCGAACTATACCATTTTAATATTCTTATATATGAAGTCATATAATATCACTTGAAGGTAGACTGTGATACATTAGAGATATGAAATACTGACATAAAGCAATGAATAAAATAATATACCCACAGACACACCCAGTTTTAGCTCATAAGCCTAGGTTAATTATGGAGATAAATATAATCAAAATTAATGTAAAAGAAACCAGGGATAAAGGAAAAATGTGACAAAAACAGGTGAGAGAAATAAAAATAGATAGCAAAATTTTAGAAATAAACTTAGCCATATCAATAATTAAATTAAATGGAAATTGTCTAAATATAAAAATTAAAAAGCAGAGGTTGCCAGATTGAATATGCAGTATAGGCTGCCTAATAGATATAAATTTCAAATAAAAATATTCAAACAGGTTAATAATAAAAAGGTAGAAAATGGCATAGCATATTAAACAATTAAAATACATTTACATTATTATTAGAGAAAGTAGATTACAGAAAAAAGAACATTAACAGAAATAATTTGATTTCATAATGATATGGGAGTCAAGACATCAAGTGAACATAAGAATCCTAAAAATTTACTCACCTAATAAGAGGGATTCAAAATACATGACACCAATGGATAGAATTGCAGGAAAATATCGAAAAATCCATGCATATATGTTCAGATTTCAGTACTACTCTTTCATTAGTTGATAGAACAAGTAGGTAGAAATTTAGTTAAACATAAAAATAATTTGAATATTAGCATCCAAATTAGCCTAATTGAAAAATTAACCAAATAAATTAACTTAATAATTATTGCCACTGAATAACAGCAAAATATATATTTAAAATTTTATCTATGGAACATTTAACAAATAAGACAATGTTTGGGTCCATAAAAGTAAACGTTAACTTACAAAGATTCAAGTCATACAAAGTATTTTTCTGATCACAATGGATTAAAAGAGAAATCAGTAACAGTAAGTAAATCTTTGGGAAACTATCAAATATTAGGAAATTAAACAATAGTCTTTTATGTAACCAAGAAGCCAAAGGTAAAATTAAAAAAAAAAAATTGAACACAATTTTGAAGTGCAAGAAATAATATATCAATATCTGCTTGATATCATTAAAACAAAATTTAGGGATGGATTTATACCAATAAATATTTATATTAGAAAATATGAAAGGGTCAAAATCAATTACCTTAGCTTTTACCTTAAGAAATTAAAAAGAATAGTAAATTAAATTCGTAAATAAATTTCTGAGCAGAACTCAATAAAAAAAGGAGGAAAACAATTGAGAAAATTAATTAAATCTAAAGCTTTAAAAAAAATATTGGTGTCTCCAGCTTTGCAAACTTTGATTCTGACAAAGTCTGATATCCAGCATTTATAAGGAGCTCAAATAAATAAAAAAGCAAAAAACAACCCCATTAAAAATTGGGCAAAGGAGCCAGATGTGCCTCATACCTGTAATTTCAGGAGTTTGGGAGGCTGAGACAGATCACTCAAGGTCAGAATTTCAACATGGTGAAAGCGAGTCCCTACTAAATATACAAAAATTACCTAGGTGCAGTGGTGCATGCCTGTAATCCCAAATACTCAGGAGACTGAGGCAGGAGAATCTCTTGAACCCGGGAGGCGGCAGTTGCAGTAAGTCAAAATCATGCCACCACTCTCCAGCCTGAGTGACAGAATGAGAATGTCTCAAAAAAAAAAAAAAAAAAAAAAGCAAAAGACATAAATGCAGCTTTGCAGCAACACATCTAACAAGCATATGAAAAAATGCTCAGTATCACTAATCAGCAGGGAAACACAAATCAAAACCACATTGAGATACCATCCCACAGAAGTCAAAATGGCTATTATTAGAAAGCCAAAAAAATAGCAGATGCTGATGGAGTTGTGAAATAAAAAAGGGAGCACTTATAAACTGCTGGGAAGAATTTAAATTAGTTCAGCACCTGTGGAAGGCAATCAGAAGATTTCTCAAATAACTTAAAATGCAACTATTATTCTACCCAGGAATTCCATTACTGGGTATCTGCTCAAAGAAATATAAATTATTTTACTATAAAGACAATGTACTCATATGTTCATCGCAGTACTACTCACAATAGCAAAGACATGGAATCAACGTAAAGGCCTGTCTTTGAATAAAATAAATGTGGTACATATACACCATGGAACACTATGCAGCCATAATAAACAAGCAAGATCTCGTTTTGCTACAAGGTAGGTGGAGCTGGAGACCATCAATCTAAGTGTAGTAACACAGAAAGGGAAAACTAAATACCACTTATTCTTGTTTATAAGTGGAAGCTAAACACTGAGCACACACAGAGACAAAGAAGGAAACAACAGATACTGGGGCCTACTTGAGGTGGAGGGTGAGGGTAGAAAAAACTACCTATTGGGTCTTATGCGTATTACCTGGATGATGAAATCATTCACCCACCAAACCCTCATGATATACAATTGATCTATATAACAAACCTGCATATGTACCCCTCAACCTAAAATAAAAGACCATTGAAATTGATAGGCTTCTGAAAATGCCAATTAGAGGAAAAATATAATGAAATTATAAATTACCAATATTGATCCTGAGCAAAATAATAGCAGTAAAAATTCTATAAATATTAAAAGATTAATAAATATTAGATATTTTATGCTAATAAATCCAACTACTAAGATAAAATGGACAAGTTCTTTGAAATAAATAAACTGTTAAACTGGCTAAAGTAGAAATAGAGAAATAGTTACTTGACTGACACTATATGTATTGATATACACACATTCCACTGATTAAGACTAGAAGGGAATTTCCTCAGATCGACTGATAAAAGGCATCTATGTAAAACCTAGTATAAATCAAATATACAGGAGAAAATCTTTGTAACCTTGGGTTAGGCAAAGAATTCTTAAATACAATACCAAAGATAGATAAATCAGACAGTATCAAAATTTAACATTTCTATTTTTAGAAAGTATTATAAAGAGAATGAAAAGACAAATCAAACAGTGGGAGAAATTATTTACCAATCCTATATCTTATAAAGGACCTTTATTCCTTTTATTATTAGTTTTCTAAGGGTTTGTTTTTAATTATAAAGGTACATTAAAATTTTATAGAAAATATTTTTTCTGCATCTATTGAGATGACTAGTTCTGTTAATGTCATTAATCAATTAGATTTATTCTTGAGTGTTGAACTGTTCTTGCATTATTTTTATTAATATCACTTCATCCTTATATAATTTCCTTTTATAGCTTGCTTAAGTCTGCTAATATTTTCTTGACAATTTTTGGATCTTAGTTCATGAGGGATTTTGGTCTTTTCTGGTAATATCCATGTCAGGTTTTGCTCTTTCTTCTTTGACTCATGAGTTATTTGGAAATGTGTTTTTTAACCAGATAATTGGGATTTTTCTACATGTTTTAATGTTATTGATTTCTAATCTGTTTTGAAGAAAATGGACTTTTTATGAGTTTTTTCCTTTGGCACTTGTCAAAAACTCATTTTTTGCTCCCAGCATAAAGTCTATCTTAGTGTTGGAAAAGTATGCCCTGTAGACTGGCAGTGTGTGTGTGTGTGTGTGTTTTAATACAGTCACACCCATTTATTTATATATTATTTATGGATGGTTTGTCATCAAAATGTCAGAGTTGAGTAATTTACAAAGGTTAAGATATTTAATATTTTTCTCTTCAAGAAATACAGCATAATGACATTTTTGTGATGGTTTTTCTTGATATATCTTTTCCTATATTTTACTTTTAATTTGCTTATTTTTTATATGTTAAATATATCTCTTCTGTGGAACTAGACAGCATGTAGTTGGTGATTTCTGTTTTATCCAGTTTGACAGTTTTGACTTTTAATTGGTATTTTGGTTTATTAACAATAAATATATTGATAATTATAATCTAGTTATTTATATGGTGGGTTCTATCTGCACTAACATGCTATTAGTTTTCTCTGTTCTTCCTTCCTTATGTCCCTCTTTTTGTATCTTCCACTGGGAAAATTGAATAATTTTGATGTTTCTTCAGCAATACTTATTTGCTTTTGTTAGTACTTATTTGATTTATGGTTGTTTTATAGATACCACATGTAATTTATTCATATTATATTTTGATTTTATATTATACTACTTCTCATATAAGGGATCACCTTAAAACAATGTAATTCCACTTAAATTTCTTCTGCTCTTTGTGTTATCACTGTTACACATTTTACTATGATATCTGCTACAAACACACCTATCCCTTACTAGTATATTTTGCTTCAAATAGCTAATAGGCATATGCTTGTAAATAAAAGAAGGAAAGTTATATATTTACCCCATATTTTCCATTTGTAATGTTCATTGTTTCCCTGTGGACCCAAATTTCCATCTTAATACTATTTACTGTCAGATGTAAATAAATTTTCCTTGCAGTTTTTGTAGAGCATGTTAGTTTTTGTTTGCCAGTAAATATCATTCCTCTAATTTTGAAGGACATTTTCACTGTGCATAGAATTCTAGGTTGACAGTTTTCTTCTTTTAGCATTCTAAAATTGTCTTATTGTCTTCTGGCCTCTATTGTTTCTGAGAAGTCAGCTTTCATTCTTATTTCTTGCATGTAGAATCTCCCCTTCCCACACTGCCGTACAAACTCCCACTTCCACTCTCACATTCCAAGCAAAAGCCATCTTTCCTTGGAAGGCTTGCTCCTTGGACATTCTGTCCCCTAGACACAGCAACTGGCTGCAGATATGAAAGTATCTTGCTTACTTAAGGAATACTTCTCTTACTGGAATTTGTTAGATTCTCTTATGCTCACAATTCTTTGATGGCTTTCAAGCAAAGAATAACATTTTGTGTATCATTAACTTTTTGTTTCAGTGGTTGTGACTGAATTTTATTTTTCTACATTCTAACTGAAAGTAGGTAATTATACATATAAATTAAAATGCAATAAAATAATAGAGATTGGTGTTTTGTCTTCTCAAAAATTTTTGCATATTTATTTAGTATGTATTTGTGTGTGTGTGTGTGTGTGTGTGTATGATCTCTCTCTCTATGTGTGTGTGTGTGTGTATACACATTTATTTATTTACCTTTTCCAAAAAAAAAAACTTTGAGAGAGATTTGATAAAAATATTTGGTCATAATTTCGAGTTTAGTATTGACATACATAAACTACATATTAATTTAATACATACTTACGAAATGTCTACTAGGTCTTAAAATTATGTTAAGTGTTGTGGAGACATTCTATTTGGAGATAAAGTTATATTAGCTCAGAAGAAACCACATCTTAAAACATACCATTTGATGGTCAAGAAACAAAATGATTGCTAAAGCCATCTTTGTTTTAGATATTTACAGAAAGAATACCAATTATTTTTGGCTGGAATGAACAGAGAATAATTTTTATTCAAACTGATGTAACTGATAGAAAAAGTGGAGAGTATCAGATAAACATCTATTTTGAAAAGAGCATAAACAAATGTTGGTAAATATGTGACTTATTTAAAAGGAAAGAACAAGGATCATAACAACCTATTAAAAATGAGAGCAGTTTTAATCACTTGTTCATATTCATTTGAATCTTCATAAAGTGAAGTGCATATAATCTTGCATGTGAAGGTCAATTAAATTATACAAATACACTCATCCATGCTACCACCATACAAATTAAGATACAAAAGACTAGTAGGATCCTAGAAGCCTTCATCATGTTTCCTCCCAGCTATTGTCTCTCCAGAGGGTAACATACAAATTAAGATACAAAAGACTAGTAGGATCCTAGAAGCCTTCCTCATGTCCCATCCCAGCTCTTCTCTCTCCAGAGGGTAACCATTATTGTGACTTTCAATTTCAAAGAATAATGCTTCCTGTTTTTGAATTTTTCACAAATGAAGTCATATCATATATAACATTCTTTGTATCTGGCTCCTTTCAGTCAATGGCAAAATGATTGTTCTCTATTTCAAGGAATTCCTTAGAAGAATAGAAATAAAATAAGGAAGAAATATATAATTATAGGCACTAGGCTGAACCTAATACAAAGATCAGTGTGACATTGGCAATATTCCTCAAATCTGAGATGTAAGGTGCATTTTGAGTTCTTTGTGTGAAGTCAGGTAATTTAATAGTGTTCAATAATTACTTGATCATTGATATCAATTGTTTTTGATGTAAGAGATACAAACTCATAAGACAGACGTAACATGATTATTTACTATGCTTCTAATGATATAAGGTCTTTGAGGGGTAATAAATTTGCAGAAATTGATAGGGTAAACTGTGCATTAAATGAGAAAAAAATATTAAATAAAGGGTTAGAGATAACTGAAATAATAAAAAAAGATTACAGAAAGGCTTTTGTTTTTAACTTTTAAAGACATTATTACAAGACTACAATACTTAATTTTATATAAAATTTAGCAATGTAAAATAGTCAATTTGAAATTTAAATAAGTATCTTTGAAGAAAACTGAGTTTCATATCTGCCCTCTTTAGATCTTTCAAAGAAAAAAAGAAAGGTTGAAAGTATACATGTTTTACCCTCTTTGCTTATTAATTTTTAAAGTTCCATCTTTGTAATACCTGCCTTACAATGATGTTTCACCTGATTGGTTATGGCATACACATTTCTGTCATGTCACAAAACATGCTGCTTCAGAGAGTTGATTAATTTTGAATACTTGGTTAGAGATGAGAAAACATTGGTAGGTTGATTTTAGAATAAAGAATCTATGTAGAATTAATAATGCAATCTACAAGTTCAGGCAAAAATTGCCTATGTGCAGCATTTATGTTAATCATAGAATCACTGAGTTGATTTGCCCAAAAGGCATATTGATAAGGTAGCTAAATTGTTTCAGACATCAGGCACATAATAATTAATGTTTCATTTATTTTTACCATGCTGAAAAATGTATCTGTAAGCCAATATTTGGAAAATATAGAAAACTTATTACTTTAGATGTAAATATAGGTGTTTCATAATTTTAGTTTAAACAATAATTTCTTTTTAACAATGACAAACAAGTAATGTAATAGTGATTTATAGCTTTCAATATCTTTCAAAGTATATAGTTTGCCTGCATAATAATGATATCTCCTCATGACCTTTACTCTGTTTGTGTCTTAAAATGGAGCTTTCTTTTGGATGCCTGTTAGATATAAGTTATGATAGAACACCAAATTCATTAGCTGAAACTAGAAAGTTGCTTTAGATCACAATATTAAAACTCTATACTGTTTGAAAAAGAAAAGTGAGAAAGAAAAAGGGAATGGTGGTAAGAGGAAATAGAAGCATTAATTTTAGATATCACACACTAGGGTCTGTGGGGGGAATAGGGGAGGGACCTGGGGGTGGGGAGTTGGGGAGAGATAGCATGGGGAGAAATGCCAGATACAGGTGATGGAGAGGAAGGCAGCAAATCACACTACCATGTGTGTACTTATGCAACAATCTTACATGTTCTTCACATGTACCCCAAAACCTAAAATGCAATTTAAAAAAACCATTAATTTTAAAGCAAAAAACACACGAAAGGGAAAGAATATGATTTGTTGTGTTGGTCTTTTCTTCTACATAGTTTTCTTTCTTTTCTCTTCGTTCAGGCCTACTCTTTATATTAACCTTCATTTGATAGACATTTGTCTGATTCCCAGGAGCATCTCTCCAGTCAGTGTACTAGATGGAGACATTTTTTTGGCTCCAGCTTTAAGGTTTAAACATACTTCTATTGGATCAAATTATCAACAGAAATTAGGATTCTAATCCTAATTTGGATCTATTCTCAATAGACAAGAGGAGATTAGCACTCCTCACTGGGACATTTGTCTTGGTTGACAATACACAAATAGAAAATTCATGTTTTTTTCCTTTTTTACTTTGCAATTTACCAAAAGGTAATAGGTCTTCATTGAGAACAATAAACAAAGTCTGTGAAGTCTTAACCCAATAAGAGCTATATTACTAAACATCAGTGAGATAGGCTTTGTGAAAATAGTGCAAATATATGCTAAAACGTGTGTCACATGTTCTTAAAAACAACGATTTGATAGAAAATAGCTGGCTTGGACAGTATGTCCAATCTAAAAGCTCAACCAGTCTGAAACATGGTTACCATATGCCTACAATATCATCTTCTATTTGTTGTCAATGCTTTCCAGCCAAAGACTATAAGAAATACACCTGTAGGTGAGCAAGTTGGGTTTATTAATCATTTCAGTGAGGAAAAAATGCACATGGGGTGCACCCATGAGCTGTCTCAGTAAGAGGGTGTGAGAAAGGACTTAGAGAACTTAGGCTTTGGTTGAGTGATCTGTGGGCACAGTCCAATGAAGCAGGGGTTTCACTTTGAAATGAGAGATTTCAGAGAGCAGAAACAATTTTAGGTAGATCTCAGTAAATCATATCCATAGAGTGTGAACATGAGAGCAAAACTCAACCTAATTGATAAGTAGTTAGCAGTCACTCAATTAGCCTGAGAGAAGGATGTCAGAAATTTTTTGAAATGTGGAGAATGTTTTGTGTTCAGATATCATTATGGAGTAGTTTTGTTTTTGTCTTGATACGCTGTGGTCACAGAATGGCCTTGTCTGTGGATAATCATCTTTGAAATTGTTAATCTTCAGCTGAACACAAATACATTATGGCGAGGCTGTTAGAGCCTGGATATCAGGGTCTGTTTTTTATTTCATAGTGATCTGGGACATAGAGTACAATTACTTCTCCTCCCTGACAATGACAAGGACATGCTTTATTTCTTATCTCTTCCTTGTTATATCACAAAGTTCAGCTGCATGACAGTCACTAAATAAATAATAGGTGAATGAGAATCAATAAATACATTAGCACTGAAATAGACACATAAACCAGAGTTTCGGCTAAAAAATGAGCTGAACATGAAAAATGATCAGTCACCTACTCAAATATCCATTGGGATGACTTGAGCAAAATTTATTGAAACCAGGATGATTATAACAATAATAATTAACATTTATTAATCTATTATAGTCTAATTACTCTGCTGCATTATCTATTCAAGTCTCAAATGAGTCTTTAAAGTAAGAATCATTTTAACCTTAAAACTAAAATCGGGAGAGGATCAGTTAATATATCAGGGTCATTCAGATGGCAAGTGGTGGATTTGATACTCAAATCTCAGGTGTCCCGCTCTCAAACTGCAACTTCCTCTTTATCCTTGAACCTATTATATTTTTATCCTGTTTCCTGTCACCAAAGCTGAATATACTACAAATAGCCACCAACTGCCGTATACAATAGCCTCTTTTCAGACATGGCATTACTTAACTCCTCTATAGGTTTTGAAGAGTACTAGATTCTTTTTTATATATAAATATATGTTTTATTGATCATTATTTTTAAGAGGCAGTATTTTGTTTGGAAAAAATTGTCATTCCTACTTTGTGTTATTTATAGTTCTAATGATTGAATTTTTAGATCAGATTTAAACGATCAATTATAGGAAGCTTGAGATAGTTTGGGACATTTTACATTTTAAAAAAAATCTCTAAAGGTTTAAAGGAAGTAGAGTTTTGCGCCACGTAATGACATTTTGGCCAATGACAGATGTCATATACAATGATGGTCCCATAAGATTATAATGGAGCTGAAAATTACCATTGCTTAGTGATGTTCTAGTTGTCTGAACCTCATAGTGCAACTCATTCTTCACTTGTTTGTTTTGATGCTGATGTGAACAAACCTACTATGCTGTCCATCATATAAAGATACATCACATTCAATTATGTACATAATACTTGATAATAGTAATAAATGGCTATGTTACTGGTTTACATATTTTCTATACTATATTTTAATAGCTATTTTGTTTTTTTATTTCAGTAGATTTTTGGGGAACAGGTATTTGTATACATGAATAACTTATTTAGGGGTGATTTCTGAGTTTTCGTGCACCCATCACCCAAGCAGTGTACACTATACCCTGTGTGTAGTTTTTTATTCCTCGACCCCCTCCACCCTTTCTCTGGAATATCCAAAGTACATTGTATCATTCTTAAGACTTTGCATTTTCATAACATAGCTCCCATTTATGAGTGAGTACATACAATGTTTAGTTTTCCACTCCTGAGCTACTCCACTTAGAATAACGGTCTCCAATTCTATCAAGCTTGCTGCAAATACTATTTTCATTTCTTTTTATGGCTGAGTAGTATTCCATAGTACACTTATAAATACTATGTGATACACACACACACACACACACATACATATATGTATATGTATATATATATAGATATATATATCACATTTTCTTTATCCACTCATTAATTGATGAGCATTTGAGATAGTTCCATATTTTTGCCATGGCAAATTGTGCTGCTAGAAACCTGTGTGCAAGTATCTTTTTTGCATAATGACTTCCTTTTTCTTGGTAGATACCCAGGAGTGGGATTGCTGGATCAAATAATAGATCTACTTTTAGCTATGTAAGTAATCTTCCCACTGTTTTTCATATTGTTTTTACTAGTTTACGTTTCCACCCACAGTGTAAAAGTACTACCTTTTCACCATGTCAATGCCAACATCTATTATTTTTTGATTATGGCCATTCTTGCAGGAGCAAAGGTGGTATCACATTAAGATTTTGCTTCGCATTTCCCTGATCATTAATGATGTTGAGCATTTTTTCATATGTTTGTTGGCCGTTAATATGTCTTCTTTACAGAATTGTCTCTTCATGTCCTTAACCCACTTTTTGATGAGATTGTTTGTTTTGCTCTTGCTGATTGTTTGAGTTTCTTGTAGATTCTGAATATTAGTCCTTTGTCAGATATGTGGATTGTGAAGATTTTGTCCCACTCTGTGGGTTGTCTATTTGCTCCACATATTACTTCCTTTGCTGTGCATAAGTTTTTTAGCTGAATTAAGTCCCATCTATTTATCTTTGTTTTTTGCTGCATTTGCTTTTGGATTCTTGGTCATGAAGTATTTGCCTAAGCCATTGTCTACAGAGGTTTTTCCAATGTTATGTTCTAGAATTTTTATCCTTTTAGGTCTGAGATTTAAGTATTTGATCCATCTAGAGTTGATTTTTATATAAAGACAGAGGTGAGGATCCAGTTGCATTCTTCTATATGTGGCTTGCCAATTATCCCAGTACCATTTGTTGAATAGGGTGTTCCTTTTCCCACTTTCTGATTTTGTTTGCTTTGTCACAGATCAGTTTACTGTAAGGATTTGACTTTATTTCTGGGTTTTCTATTCTGTTCATTGGTCTATATGACTGTTTTTATATCATACCATACTGTGTTGATGACTATGCCCTTATAGTATATTTAATAGTTTGAAGCAGGTAATGTAATGCCAGATTTGTTCTTTTTGCTTAGTCTTGCTTTGGCTATGCAGGCTTAGTTTAGGTTCCATATGAATTTAAGGATTTCTTTTCTAGTTTTGTGAAGAATGATGGAGGTATTTTGATGAAAATTGCATAAATTTATAGTTTTCTTTGGCAGTATGGTCATTTTTACAATATTGATTTTACCTATCCATAAGCATGCGATGTGTTTTCTTTTGATTATGTCCTCTGTGATTTCTTTCAGCAATGTTTTGTAGTTTTCTTTGTAGAGCTGTTTCACCTCCTTGGTTAAGTATATTCCTACGTATTTCATTTAATTTTTGCAGCTATTGTAAAAAGAATTGATTTCTTGATTCAATTCTCAGCTTGGTTGCTACTGGTTTATAGCAAATTGACTAATTTGTGTACATTAATTTTGTATCCTGAAACTTTGCTGAATTTATTTACCAATTCTAAGAGCTTTTTTTGGATGAGTCTTTAGTATTTTCTGGGTATGAAATCATGTCATCAGTAAACAGCAACAGTTGACTTCCTCTTTACTGATTTCTTTCTTTCTTTCTTTCTCTTGTCTGATTGCTCAGGCTAGGACTTCCGGTACAATGTTGAATAGAAGTGGTGAGAGTGGGCATCCTTTCTTGTTCCAGTTATCAGGGGAAATGGTTTCATCTTTCCCCCATTCAGTATAATGTTGGCTGTGTGTTTTTCATAGATAGATTTTATTGACTTATACTATGTCCCTTCCATGCAATTTTACTGAGAGTTTTAATCATAAAGGGATGCTGGATTTTGTTAATGCTTTTTCTACAACTATTGATAGGATCATGTGATTTTTGTTTTTAATTCTGTTTATATGGTGCATCATATGTGTTGACATGTGGATATTAAACCATCCCTGTGTCCTGGGTATGAAACTCACTTGAACATGGTGGGTTGTCTTCTTGATATGCTGTTGGATTCAGTTTGCTAGTATTTTGTTGAGAATTTTTGCATCTATGTTCATAAGGGATATCAGTCTATAGTTTCCTTTTTGTGTTGTTATTTCCTGGTTCTGGTGTTAGGGTGATACTGGCTTCATGGAATGATATAGGGAGGATTTCCTCTTTCTCTATCTTTTGGAATGATGTGTATATGATTGCTATTAATTCTTCTTTGAATGTCTGATAGAATTCAGCTGTGAATCAATCTGGTCCAGGACTTTTTGTTGTTGGTGGTAATTTTTTAATTACCTTTCAATCTTGCCGCTTGTTATTGGTCTGTTCAGAGTTTCTATTTCTTCCTGGTTTAATCTTGGAGGGTTGTATATTTCCAGGAATTTATTCATCTCCTCTAGGTTTTCTAGTTTATGTACATAAAGGTATGCATAGTAGCCTTGAATAATCTTTTGTATTTCCATGGTATGGGTCGTAATATCTCCTGTTTTATTTCTAAATGAGCTCATTTGGGTCTTCTTTCTTCTTTCCTTGGTTAACCTTGCTAATAGTCTGTCAATTTTATTTATCTTTTCAAAGTGCCAGCTTTTTGTTTTATCTTTTGGAGAACATCATCCTCAGCAAACTGTATTTTTTTTTTTTGTTTCAATTTTATTTAGTTGTGCTCTGATCTTGGTTATTTCTTTTTTCTGCTGGGTTTGGGTTTGGTTTGCTCTTGTTTCCTAGTTCCTTGAGATATGACCTTAGATTGTTTGTGCCCCTTTAGACTTTTTGATATAGTCATTTACCGCTATGAACTTTCTTCTTCGTGGTGCCTTTGCTGTATTCCAGTGGCTTGGATAGGTTGTGTCATTATCATTCAGTTCAAAGAATTTTGTAATTTACATCTTGAATTCATTGTTGGCCCAATGATCATTCAGGAACAAGTTATTTAGTTTCCATGTAATTGCATCATTTTGTGGGTTCATTTTAAAGTTGATTTCCAATTTTATTCCACTATGGCCTGAGAGGACGTGCTATGATTTGTTTTTCTTAAATGTATTGAAACTTGTTTTATGACCTATGATATTGTTTGTCTTGGAGAATGTTTCAGGTGCTGATTAATCGAATTTATATTCTGCAGTTATTGGGTAGATTGTTCTGCAAATATCTGTTAGGTCAATTTATTCTATAGTATAGTTTAAACCTATTGTTTCTTTGTTGATTTTCTTTCTTGATTGGCTGTCTACTGCTGTCAGTGGAATACTGAAGTCCCTGCTATTGTTGTGTTGCTATCTATCTCATGTCTTAGGTCTAGTAGTAACTATTTTGTAAATATGGAAGTGTCAGTGTTAGATGCATATATATTTAGGATTGTGATATTTTCCTATTTAACTTGTTCTTATATCATTATATAATGTCTCTGTCTTTTTCTTAACACCACTGTTGCTTTAAAGTTTTTTTTTTGTCTAATATAAGAATAGCTAATTCTGTTCACTTTTGGTGTCCATTTGCATGGAATATCTTTTTCTACCCCTTTACCTTAAGTTTGTGTGAGTCCTTATGTATCAGGTGAGTCTCTTGAAGATGGTAATACTTGGTTGGTGAATTCCTATCCATTATGCTATTCCATATCTTTTAAGTGGAGTATTTAGGCCATTTACATTCAATGTTAGGATAGAGATGTGAGGTACTATTCAATTCATCATGCTATTTGTTGCCTGAATACCTTGGATTTTTCATTGTTTTGCTATTTTATAGGTCCTGTGAGACTTATTTTTATTTTTATTTTTTATTGTACTTTAGGTCCTGGGATACATGTGCAGATCATGCAGGATTGTTGCATGGGTACATACATGTGCAGGTGATTTGCTGCCTTCATTCCCCATCACCTATATCTGGTATTTCTCCCCTTGTCATTTCTCCCCACCCTCCCTACCTCCAACTGTCTCTCCCTAGCCCTCCCCAACTGACTGCAGTGTGTGATGGTCCCTTCCCTGTGTCCATGTGTTCTAATTGTTCAACACCCACCCATGAGTGATAACATGTGATGTTTGGTTTTCTGTTCTTGTGTCAGCTTGCTGAGAATGGTAGTTTCCAGATTCATCTATGTTCCTATGAAGGACTCAAACTCATTGTTTTTTATGGCTGTGTACCATCAATAGACTGGATAAAGAAAATGTGGCACATATACACCAGGGAGACTTATGTTTTAAAGAGATTCTATTCTGGAATATTTTTAATAGAGACAGGAGACAGCCAAATGCCACCCAGGCCACTATGCACAGTGGCTTAACAATGCCACAGTGAAAAATTCCATCCCTTAACACATGTGGAGTAAGGGAAATAAATCAATATGAAGTGGTTCAGACTAAGGGCCTGCCTAGGCATGGGGAGAATGGAGTAGAGCCACTGGGAATTTGTGCTTTGTGCATGGGAGGGGATCCTGGCCTCTTCAGCTCCTGTGTGGTGGCCTGGTATTCAGTATGTGAGGTGGGAGCCTATTGGCAGGAGCTCCTACTCTTCCATGTCACCGCCACTGCCTCCTCCTCCTCCTTCTCCTCCTCCTTCTTCTTCCTCCTCCTCCTCTTCTTCTTCTTCCTCCTCCTCCTCCTTCTTCTTCCTCCTCCTCTTCTTCTTCTTCCTTCTCCTCCTCTTCTCCTTCTTCTCTTCCTCCTCCTACTCCTCCGTCTCCTTCTTCTTTCTTCTTTTTTCCACTAAGAGTTTTCCTTTAATGAATTCCACTCTCCTCACCTTTCCATGTGTCTATGTGCCCAGTTTTTCTTGTCTTGTGACTAGAACATGAATTTTAGCTGAACTAAGGAGCAAAAAATCCTGCAACATTTTGAGGATTTTTGCAGGATTTAGAGCTCCTCTTTGCAGCTCTTGTAGTGCTGGCTTGGTAGTGGCAAATTCTCTCAGCATTTGTTTGTCTGAAAAAACTACCTTTCCTTCATCTGTAAAGCTTAGTTTTACTGGATACAAAATTCTTGGCTGATAATTGTTTTGTTTAAGGAGTCTATAGTTAGGACCCCAGTCCCTTCTAGCTTGTAAGATTTCTGCTGACAAATCTGTTAATCTGAAAGGTTTTCCTTTATAGGTTACCTGGTACTTTTGTCTCAAAGCTCTTAAGATTCTTTTCTTAGTCTTGATTTTATATAACCTGAGGACTATGTGCCTACATGGTGATCTTTTTGCAATGAATTTCCCGCATGTTCTTTGAGCTTCTTGTATTTGGATGTCTAGATCTAATACAAGGCTGGGGTAGTTTTTCTTGATTATTCCCTTAAATATGCTTTCCAGACATTTAGATTTCTCATCTTCCTTGGGAACACCAATTATTCTTAGGTTTGGTCATTTAACATAATTACAAACTTTTTGGGGACTTTGTTCATTGTTTTTTAATTCTTTGTTGAATTGGGTTAATTCGAAAGCCTGTCTTTGAATTCTGAAGATCTTTCTTCTACTTGTTTGATTCTATTGCTGAGAATTTTCAGTGTGTTTTGCAATTCTCTGTTCATTTCCAGAAGTTTTTATCATTTTTGATTTATGCTATTTATTTCACTGGAGGTTTTTCTATCTACATCCTGTATCATCTTTTTTTTTTTTTTAATTTCTTTAGGTTGTTCTTTGCCTTTCTCTGATGACTCTTTGAACCGCTTAATAGTTTATTTTCAGAATTATTTTTCTTGAAATTAAGAGATTTTGTTTTGGTTTGGATCCATTGCTGGTGAGCTAGAGTGATCTTCTGGAGGTGTTAAAGAAACTTGTTTTGTCATATTACCAGAATTGCTTTTCTGGTTCCTTCTCATTTGGATAGACTATGTTGGAGGGAAGATCTTCGACACAAGCGATGCTGATTAGATTCTTTTGTCCCACAGGGTGCTTCCTTGAGTAGTTCTCTCCCTTATCCCCTAGGAATGGGGCTTCCAGAGAGCCAAACTACAGTGGTTTTTACTTCTCTTCTGGATCTAGTAACCCAGCAGAAATGCCGGGCTCTGGGTTGGCACTGGAGAGTGTCTGCAAGGAGTCCTGTGTTGTGATGTGTTTTCACATCTTTCAACCATGGATACCAGCACCTGATCTGGTGGAGGTAACGGGAGTGAAGTACACTCTTTGAAGGTCCTTGATAGTATTTTTTTTTCGAGATGGAGTTTCGCTCTTGTTACCCAGGCTGGAGTGCAATGGCACAATCTCTGCTCACCGCAACCTCCACCTCCTGGGTTCAGGCAATTCTCCTGCCTCAGCCTCCTGAACAGCTGGGATTACAGGCACACACCACTGTGCCCATCTAATTTTTTGTATTTTTAGTAGAGACGGGGTTTCACCATGTTGACCAGAATGGTCTCGATCTCTTGACCTTGTGATCCACACGCCTCGGCCTCCCAAAGTGCTGGGATTACAGGCGTGAGCTACCGTGCCCGGTTCCCTTGACAGTATTTTTTAGTGTGCTGGTTTTGTGTTGCTTGGCCTTCAGCCAGGAGGTGGCGCTTTCAAGAATGCACCAGCTGCAATAGCACAGAGAGGATCAGGCCTGGGTGTGGCCATAACCTTCCCAAGAGATCATGTCTTTTGCCTTCAGCGTTCCTCAGCTGTACGATGGAGTCTGTAGCATCAATCCACCTCCTTCAAAAGGCTGTGGATTGGCTAACACAGCTAGAGCTCTCTCTGTGTGTGTGTACATATATGTGTGTGTGTATATATGTATATATATATGTAAAGATATAGTTATATATACATATATTAGGTACATATGTGTATCTATATTTATAAGTTCACAATGTGGATCTCCACACACGGCTCTGTCCGAGTGGGGGCTGAAAGCTAGTCTTGCCTCCTAACTGGCATTTTCCTTCAATAATCTTCAGTCTTGGACCTTAAACCCCTCATCTCCTCTGGCTTCCATGGCTTCTATGGCATTCAAGTTGCTCCTCTGGCTCTCCTCCTGTATTTTATTTCCTTCTTGTTTCATTTTTTTAACACTGCCGTTTCCTCAAGTTTTACTCTTCATCCTAACCTCTCTTCTTTATTCTTTCTCCCTGTATAATTTCACTCCTACAAATTCATTTGCTGCCTATCTTTCCAATTTTATATCATCTCATCTGAGGGTGCATCTGAGCTCCCATTCTGCATTTTCAGGAGTCAATTACACATTTCTACATGCATTCAATGCAGGCCTTTTTCCATACAAAGGTAGATAAATATGAAAAATTCATTTGGACATTTGTCCCCTCCAAATTGCATGTTGAAATGTGTTCAGGTGGTGCCTGGTGGGAGGTGTTTAGGTCATGGGGGCTTGTTGCCCTCCCCAAGGTAATGAATGAGTATTACTCTGTTAGTTTACATATGAGCTGATTGTTTAAAAAAGTGTGGCACCCCCCTCCTTGCCACATGATGCACTAGCTCCCCTTGCCTCCTGCCTTGGAGGAAAGCTCACCATGAAGCTGAGCACATACAGTATGGTAGCATACTTCTTCTAAGGCCTGCAGAATCATGAGCCAAATACATTTCTTTTATTTATAAATTATCCATTCTCAGTTATTCCTTTATAGCAACACAAAATGGACTAACACAGATAGATAAAGCTCTCTCTGTGTGTATATATGCATATATATATATATATAAAGATGTAGTTATATATACATATTAGATATACATATGTGTCTATATTTATAAATAACACTTTGCACTAAATGTTTTTATTTTCTCTTTCTCCAACTTATTTAAATGAGTCTGCAGAGTTGCCTGAACACAAACTTTAGAGGTGAGAGCAATCCTGATTCTATTTTATTTCTCATATTTAATTGGTCATAAAAACTTTTATTTCAACCTCTTATATACCTCCCATCATTTCAGGATACTTACAAGTGCCTCCTTACAGAAATTCATCTCTTCAGTAAAATTACCTCTTCTTACTGTATTTAAAGCACAGATCTGATTCAGTATTTTTTCTCACTAAATTCTTACCTTTTGTCAAGCTTATAAGATTTTTAACCATTTAATCCTAACCTGACATTTCAAATTTATTGTCAGTGCTTTTCCTCAAATTGTGATATCTACCAAAGTATATGCTTGATTTAACCAAGCCCTTTCACTTCCTCTTTACTATTTCTACCATGTGGATTCCTCTGTCTTAATTTGGTTCTCTTGGAAAATTCCTACTCATGTTAAAACACAAGATTTACAAAATTCTCTTAATTTCTTAATTCTTTTAAGCCCTTTCCATAAATGTTATTATTTAATCTTCAAAACCACCCTATGGCAAAAACACATTTGCAAAGGAGAGAACTACAGACTAATTTGCATAAATACTTTGTTCATGGATATACCATTATCAGGTAGTAAAGTTTGTATTGGAACTCATACTTCTTACTATAATCTATATTAGTCTCTTCAAGTGTCAAGTCATACAGTTTTTCCTTTGTAAATTCATTTATATTTCTCTTCTTCTCTTGCCATGGTAATTATTACATTCCTTTGACCACAGAACATACTTCTAAACTTCTGTAGAATTTGTATTCTTACATGTAATTGCTGTTTCTAGCATTTAAAATTGAGTACCTTGATAGCAGCCATTGTATCTTGTTTGTATTTAAATCCAATATTAGTACAAGGTAGATAATAAGTATTGTCAAATGAAAACTAAATAAAGAGATGACCCACAATAAAAGAATGTATAATACTTTGGTGGCCAACATAAGACAGTTATCATGTGTTTATTTTATAGTTTGTAAACAATGGTAAAATACAAAAGAAAAATATTTATTTTCATATAAGGAATTTTATATAAGCGATATGAATTCTCTTATCCCTTTTCTTCAATGTTCTAAACCCCATCCCAGAAACCCATTTAAAAATAAAATTCATGTAAAATGAAGAAGAGGACATAATGCTTTAAAATTTTCTAGGATTGATTCCTATTACTCTCTTGAATTACCTTTAAAGTGTTCAGTTAAACCACTGTTTTGGAATTATTTTAGCATATGAATTTCCTTGAAAAATCATGTTGTGAGATTTATAAAATTATTATACCAGAAATCCAGAGTTGTAGTGTCAAAAGTTGTTTAAAATGTCCATGAGTAGGTAGACAACCAATTACATTCTTGTAGATTTCATCTACGGACTAGTGTACATTATTATTTGCGGAGAGGATTATACATGACATAGAAATATCACTCTTTTCAGTAACTCTCCTCAAAGCCTGAGACATTTTCAGACTCTAATCACCTGGAAAGTGAAACACCAATTTTTCTTGAAGTTGACAGGAAAATAACTTCTGTAACAGGTGCAAGGATCAATACAGAAGTTATATAGTATACAAAGTTTACCTCTTCTTACCTCAAAAACTTCATCTTGGCCTATATGCTACTGGATAGTAAAAACTAAACTAAATAAACTAACAAGCCAAGAAACCAATGTTTTAGGTGGTCCAGTTCAGGTTCTTAACTTTGCCACACAAACTAATTTGTGAGTCCAAATTAAGAGTAAGCAAAGAAGTTTATTGCAAAGCAAAAGTAAGAGTCTGAGAGGCAGAGCATCTTACATGTCTGCAAAGATTCCAAAACACAAGTTCTGGCTCCCACCAAATTATCAAAAAATATTGAGAAATACATATTCTATGTCTTCTTCCTGAACCTAATGAATCAAAATCATTTTAGGGTACCCAGATATTGTATGTAGTTTTACGCCACCTCAGTATTTCAAACTCTTATGCATGAATGTCCCTTGAGTACTACTGCTTTACTGTAACTTATTTAGGATGGAAAACAAATGAGAAATTAAAAGAACTGTTACGCTACCAGCCAAGTATACTGTACTTCCTACTTTGAAGTGTATCTTCATATATTGAAAGAAGTAAGTATTAAGCCTCCCTAATGATTTTAAATTATTAGTCATAAAAATGACTAATCCTATTCTCTATCTATGACTGGGACTGTCACTATTTGCACTAAACCTGTTTCATAACTAGCTCAGCCCTAGCTGAACAGGCTAAGTGTGCATTTAGTCAAACATCCCTCAGTTGTAAGAAAATGGAGAAAATTGATGATACCTACTCTCAGCAGAGTTCTGGGTATGTTTGAAAGTAATAATTTAATAAACTGCTTGCTAGTTATATGGGGCAGCAGTTAAGAGAAGTAGACTGATGACACAGAACACCTAAGAGTAAAGGACAGATTTTTGGACACTTACTTGATAAACATCCCTCTGACATATCCAAAACAGGCATAGTCTATTATTGATCTGGAATAATAGTTTAATATGCAAACATTTAATTAATCAAAGCTCCTCCTATGTCAGAATTTAGAATAATTAAGAGAAAGTTTATGAAATATTACTTTACACTATTCAGAGTATATTTCAAATAGCTAGAGTATGTTTTTTTAAACAGTAATCATGAATTATGTGTGCTTATTTTCTTCAATCAAATTTTTATTGTATATATAAAATATTGTGTGTCATTACATTGGAGGTATTAAAATTGTCCAAGAAGACAACTTTTCCAAAAATCTGTAAGCATAATGAACCCTTAAAATTAATAGTGTAAGCTAGTTGCAAATAATTTCTATCCATTCATTAGGGTAAGCTATTTCAAACACATGTTGGGAAGCATTTCCATAGCCTGTGCTTGAGCTAATCTTCATATTTGAAAGTTAAAAAGCTTGAGATGTAAAGAACTTGCAAGCATGTACTGACCAGCTTGCTATTTTTAATGTCTGCATATCAACTTTTTGTCTTCATATTTTTCTAATATAAAATGCTTATTTTTATTTTTAAAATAAGTACCAATTAGATATGTTTAGGTTATATTTTGTTATTTATTTAATATATATATTTTAATTTCACTATGTTGCTGGAGTTAAGAAAATTCATGGTACCAAGATGAGAAATACATGCAGCATCATCTTGGGATTGTTTCAGACAGTAATCAGATGGTTTGTGATTATTTCTTGCTATGATCTGTGCTTGCAATATTTCATTGCTCTCTCCTGCGACATTGGGGGACACCATCTTGATGTTGATAAACTTGTTTATGTTTCTGCAAATCAGACTAGCTCTCTCTTATCCTAGTACCCCAAGGATCCTATAGCTAGTAAGCAGATATTATTAAATATATATTAATGTTGAATTGTTAAAAATTTTATTGATTATTCTACTTCCTTGTGGTTGCTGCCTGGGGAAAATTATATCCAAATTAACTGAAATAAATATTGAACAGAATAACATTCTTCCCAAATTTTTAAGTATTATTTATTAATACACAAATTTCTCTGTTAGATTGGTAAAAAGATAGTTACTACTCTTTGTCCGTAAATACTCCCTTTTTATATGATGTGTGAATTGTTGCCTCAGGATTATAATATTAGCCTGTACTATTCTGTAGCATTCAGGATACTGAACACAATGACACTTTGACTTTTATACTCATTTTAAAGTACTGACTGTCTTATGAGACAGAGAAAATGACACAGCATTTCGTTATAAACACTTATTTTTTTGTTTGCTGATTTCATTCTTATCCTATTTGGTCAGAGAATCATGATCTTTCCTGACATAACATTTTATGTTTATAGAAAATTATTTTTTATGGTGTCATCATTGAAACATTTTAAATGGACTCTATAGTTAGGTGTAAGCACAATGTACTTCTCCATAGTCGCTGTAAATGTTTTGCTTCATTATTTAACTGAATACACTTTTTGTAAAATTTTATTTCCCTTCTGTTGAATTTGGATTGTGTAAGTTTACATTTCAGATATTTTCTATAGAAGTAAAGTAAATTTTACATAATATGTCAACAAATGACTTCAACAAAGGACTGTGGTTCATAATATAAGTTTACTAAAGGTTAGAAAAGAGCAGAGGGTAGTTGGAAAAAGGAAAAATAAGCAACTTCCAACTGAATACCAGATAACTTACAAATAATTCATTGGTCTTTATTCTCTATAGAGAAACTTGTACAAACTATAAACCCCCCCTTAGTTCCATAACAGTGATAATCTTCCTTAGCTTCTTCAAGGCCTTTCTCTTATATTTCCACTTATTTAAGTTCTTCTCTTGGCTGTACAGTTAATAGGAGAAATACTGAAACCTCTCTCCTCTTATTATCGATAAAAAAACTAGATTTTTTCCCCAGTACAAACATCCTTCTTTTTTACCATGTAAATGGAGGCATTTGTTTCATCACCCCAAACACATGTTTTTATGACTTGCAAACTAAGAAGACATCTATGAATAGCAACACATTTAGAACTGCTAACACTTGGTAATTGATTGGATATAGAATTAAAGAGAGGAAGCATTGAAAATAATTTTTAGATTTCTGGAACTGAACACCTTGGAGTTCTTTATTAAAACCAGTAGTATAGCCAAAAGCAATTTTGGGAAGAAGATGATGAAATCAATGTTGAACATATCAGTTTTTGAAGTATTGAATGTATTACTGTAGGGCTAGGATTTTACCTGGCTGGGGCTACAGATGATAATGAGGCAAAGGATTTGAGAGTATTAGCAAAGAAATAGTTGGTTGAAACAATATGACAAGGTCTGAGCTATTTAGGGAAGGAGGCGAAAACTAAATGGAGTTAATAGGGAAATGTAGGCTGCGCGCAGTGGCTCAAGGCTGTAATCCCAGCACTTTGGGAGGCCGAAGCTGGTGGATCACGAGGTCAAGAGATTGAGACCATCCTGGTCAACATGGTGAAACCCTGTCTCTACTAAAAATACAAAAAATTAGCTGGGCATGGTGGCACGTGCCTGTAATCCCAGCTACTCAGGAGGCTGAGGCAGGAGAATTGCCTGAACCCAGGAGGCTGAAGTTGCGGTGAGCTGAGATTGCGCCATTGCACTCCAGCCTGGGTAACAAGAGCGAAACTCTGTCTCAAAAAAAAAAAAAGGGGGGGGGAATGTAAAGGGGTAAAGGAACTAAAGATTTCAGTATGCTTGAAGAACAAATAGATAATGTGAGAGTTGTAAGAATGAATGCTAGTTTCAGGATTTCATAAGTACTTCTGGAAGATGACTGAATGGGCATGGATGGCTAAAATATAACCGATGTTAATGTTACAAAAGTGAATGGAGTAAATAGCTGAAAATCTGGACATATTATTTTGTATTATCAAAAGACACTAGAATGATGGCAAGATTTAAGTTAGAAAAGAAGTATTTGAAGAATGAGAAGCCATGCAATTTTCAGATGAAAATGACAATAAGATAAAGATCTTATTTATTAGATTGAGATGAATTTCAAAGGAGGTTTTATCCAATGTTGTTGGAGCATCAATGATCCGGAAGATTCACTGAGGATTCAGGGGCATGCTAAGACCACTTTAAGCCCCAAATTAATGGGATCTATAAGAATGAGTGGAGTCCAATTTAGAGGGTTGAGAGGGAAATAATCCCTCAGAAAAAAAGCTAGAATTCTTTTATGAAAACAGGAAGAAACAGTATATACATAGACTAGTGTGCTACAGAATGTATTTTTGAAGATAGTAGTATCAGAGGACAAAGAAAAATGGTTGGGAAGGAGGCAGACAGTGGAAATCTGGCTGAGATCCAAGAATTCACAGGCCATATATAGATGAATGCATGGGGAGATGGACATACCAGTGGTGGGGCGAATTACTTTAGGACAGTGGCCAAGGTTGGTGTTGACATGAGGTTCGCTGGAGTGACCTGGCTTTACAAGAAAGTACTTTTTCATCATTTTCTAAAGAGATGGAAGAAATTTTATCTTTGTTGAGAAAATGTCCCTCACCCTGGTACCAGCAATGATGGGGCTAATTATTTTACAGGATCCTCACCATAATTAGTAAATACCATGTACCTAGGAATTTTTATTATAGTCATTAAATCTTTATGAATATTTATTAAATAATTCTGTTCCAGACATCATTGTAGAAATTACAGTTACAACAATTAGCAAGGCAAACAAGGTCCTGGCTCCCAAGGAGCTAAGCCTGTGGTTTCACTGATGTGAAAGTGCCCCCTCTCTGGCAGGAATTTGGAAATGAACCATTGACAAAAGTCTTTGAGTAACAACGGACTTGAGTTTCTTGAGAAAAAACTCCCTAGGCCCACTAAGGAGGAAGGATTAGCTAAACATTTTCTCATATGTTAAAAAAATTAACTAGTTTCAGAGTTTGACAGTTCTGCTTCTTAGTTTTTAGAAAAGTGTATACAATGCATTAATGCCATGAATATAAGGCTGATTATTTATGGTTCCTATAGCAGCATAACTTTTAATAAGGTGTGGGAAGAGAATTATTTCTTCTTTGTTTTGGAAGGTGCCAGAACTTGATTCTATATTTTGGAGACATTGTTAATAGTAGGTGGTGAAAAAGTGAAAGGTCTGCATCTCTTTACTTTGTTACTTGGGCAAGCATACCGGGTCTTGTGCAAGATATTCCACTAAATCTTGAATATGAGATAGAATATGTACTAATATTTTCATATGTATGTATTTAGACACTTGCATGGCTAATTTTTTTCTAGCATAGTTGTTTCCTTACATTGACCATCTTAAATTTTTTTTTTAATTTTTAAACATTTATTTGTTTTGTTTTTAATTGCATTTCAGGTTTTGGGGTACATGTGAAGAACATGCAAGATAGTTGCATGGGTACACACGTGGCAGTGTGATTTGCTGTCTTCCTCCCCTTCACCTATATCTGGCATTTCTCCCCATGCTATCTCTCCCCAACTCCCCACCCCCATTGTCCCTCCCCTATTCTCCCCAACAGACCCCAGTGTGTAGTGCTCCCTTCCCTGTGTCATCTTAAAAATTTTTGAATAGAATGATAAAAAACATTTTTTCCATATCATTTTTATGCCATTCATTTAATATTTGTTTCATGATATAAAATACATGATTGGAAGTTCTCTGGGTGAATTTTTTTTTTTTTTTATTTAATGGGTAACAAAATATCGTATTAAACAAGGTACTGGTTGGTTATGTTAATACCTTGTTTTGGAAAAAATCAAGTCAGCTTCATCTTTCCATCCTACCCTCACTTGATTCATGTACTCTTCTATCCCTTTTTCTTACTCTGTACCTATGTATATGAGGAGTGGGCAGAGAAGGAGGAGAAAACATATTGCCACCCTCCCATCTTATGGGATATCATCAGACATTTTGTGAAATTTCTCCAGCATTGAGAATTATTCAATCTCTACTTGAAAATCAAGGTGGAACTTGAAACTGTCATAATGTGAATAATGACTTTGATTAATACAGATTTTTTATTCTTTCTAAAGTGGTGAACATCATATTCCTGTTGTCTTCTGCTATAAGTGACACTTTAGAAGGATTTGAAAAATTTCCATGGGAAAATGTATTTTTCTCTAAGCAAACCAGAGTATATTTAATTTCTCTTTTATTATAATACATTGTTGCATGTTTTATTAATTGAATAATGAAATTATTAAACATTTTTATACATGGATATCTAAATGTAAGAAAATGGAGAGATTATGTGAACAATCCTAAATTATCTGATATACCCGTGTTCCTGACTTTTTATTAAAATTCAGTTTCATAAAAGTCATTTATTTTCTCCTAAGAACTCATGTTAAAGAAATAGCTATATACTCTTTAAAAGATCATGTGCTTATCATCAGTACAGTGGCACTGGCTTTATTAATTTCTGATTTTTTTCAGAAATTAATAAAGCTAAATTAATTTCAAAAAATTTACATTTTAATTCTGATAAAACAAAAATTCAAAAACTTTAGCTACCACTTAGGAAAGTCAGGATAATAGGTTTAAATATTATATTTTAAAATTTATTACTTAGAATATTTACATGGAAATACTTCTTTTAACCTTAAAAAAGCTAAATTTCCTTTGTTCCCAACCTGAACAAATTTTATTAATGTAAAATACCAGTTCACTAAACATGTCTGTTTGTTATCTCTGTTACTGAGATTCTATAAACTGAATCTATTCTATTCTAATCTATTCTATTTCTTAAAAAAATAAATCTATTCTTGAATTATCTCTCAAGTAAAGGGTTCATGGCACTGAAATGGCACCATTATCACATGATAGGTATAATAAACTATATTGATGATATGTTAAAAATTTCAAATAGTTGTATAAAATTATTCCCAGGTTCACACAATCCTTTGTGGGCCATAAATATATCACAAATATAAATAAGATGGCCAGGTAAAAATGATGTACCCCTGGCCAGTTGTGGTGGCTCATGCCTATAATCCCAGCACTTTGAGAGGATCACCTGAGGTCAGAAGTTTGAGAGTAGCCTGGCCAACATGGCAAAAACTCACCTCTATGAAAAATACAAAAGTTAGCCAGGCATGGTGGTGGGCACCTGTAATCTCAGTTACTTGGGAGGATGAGGCAGGAGATTCTCTTCCCAGGAGGTGGAGGTTGCAGTGAGCTGAGATTGTACCACTGCACTCCAGCCTGGGTGACAGAGCAAAACCCTGTCTCAAAAAAAAAAAAAAAAAAGAAAAAAATATTGATGGGCACCCATAGTCCCAGCTTCTCAGGAGGCTGAGATGGGAGAAAAACTTGAGCCCAGGAGTTCCAAGCCAGCCGGGGCAACATACTGAGACTGTCTAAAAAAACCTTCTTTTAATGATAGAGAGTGGTTGTCCTTATGCCCAAGTGGAGTGCATGTGCCGCCTCCTAAATGCATTGCAATTAGAATTTTATAAGAGAAATATTCTGCCAGTCATTTACATTTGTTCCCATCACTTTGCTAATTCTACATCATCCTTTACTACCATTTTGACAATTTTTTTTTTGTGAAGTGGCAAATTTTGGGTCTAAACACGTATTTCTATTTGAAAATATAAAATCTTATTTTTGACTAAAAACTCAAAGGAATACTCTGGTATGTAATTCTTGTGAATACACAGTCTTCTCTCTCTACTCGATGTGACTTTTCTAGAAGGGCTTTGAGGCATGAATATGAATCAGACCTTTTTGCTTCCCAGTGTTCTTCCTTACACCTTGGTCATAATACATCATCATCACTGTGTTTGAACTGACTCTTCAAATAGAAGATATTGTTATAATAATTACCAAGCCCTAGTCTCTTATATTTGAGCTGCTCTCCAAAGTAGGAATTTGATTCATAACATATTGTAGGAATCTATGCATTTTAATTGTCCTTCCCTATAACCTGACTGAAGCATTCCAATGTCAAGGATGTTGACTAATTCATTTTTGACTTCTAGCACTTACTGCAATTCTGTCTTCAGTTTATTGAGTACCTTCTCTATGCTAGGCACTTTGGTAGTTACTGAATGTAACCTTAACTAACAAATAAATTAGTGTTCATTACTAATTTAATGTAGAGTTTAGTTTCATTAATACTAAATGAAAGCTGAGTTAATATTTACTGTTTGATGGCTAGAAGAAAAGAGAAAGATCCATTTGTTCCCTTTTGAAGGTGAAAGGACCAGTCTAATTGGAAATGGGTACAGATAGTAGCAGACACACAGTGGCTGGCCTTCCATAGTGTCTGCTAATCTGCTGCCCATAAAAGAGAAAATCACTGCAAGAGAAGAAATTATTGGAAAAATACCACTTGTGGGACAATAAATGGCTGCAGTTTTAAATAAGTTTATGAAATTTAACAGATAAATATTACTATAAAACAGCATGTTTCAAAATTCAAAGAAAATATAATAGCATTAGCCTGTTGGGCAATAATTATTCACAGACAGCTATTATTTCTACACATCTTAAGAATGAGATATTTTTGGAAAAGGCAGTCTCATGCATACAGTCTTTCACCCACATTAGGCCATAAACATTGACTTTACTTAAAATGCTTATTTTATATAAAACTCACATTATAAAACTTTTGTATTCTCTAAGTTCAGGGTCCCTAGGAACTTCTGTAAAGCAACTCACTGTATATATCATTTAATCCACTTCATATTACCCTTTATGAATTGTGGAGAGGGGACTAGCACAAAATAATGATAAACTGTTTACTGATACTGATCTGTGTAATACAGTATTATCTGCCTCTGACTAAGGAATTTTGTGTCTCTACCTTCATCTATGAAACTGTGACAGACGCAGATGACAACTTGCAAGTAGAGTAAAATCTCAGTTCCTTCAGAACTCTTGACATAGACCTGCCTTGAATTCAGTGTTTATTAACATTAGCCATGCTTGACAATACATTACCATCTTTTCTTGGTATCTTTTTCCAGCTCTGAGAATTTTAAAAGAAATGGGTAAATGTAACAACTACTAATTAATAGTTCTCAATGATGGCATAATTGCCAGTAAAATCATCCATTTTCATATCACTGTATAATTTTTATAGAGGAAAATAAGACATGAAAGTAGGCTGGTGTAGAAAATTCAGCATGGATTTAGATATCGAACTATATTTATATTTTAAAGGACATTAAGTAAGGCAAGTAATACCTATAAGAATTTACATAAGTAATGGAAAGACCATTTTGATACTTGCATAAAGATATTTGAAATATAATTATTTAAATATAAATAAGTTTTTAAACAATATGTACATATGGTACATTTTAAAAATCTGTGGGTTGTGGGCTCAGAATAATTTTATTTAATTTTTCTTACTGAAATAAAAAAAATCCACTAAGAACAAGTATTTCTGTGTAATGAGAAAAAAGTTTTTAAAGAGATTCTATACTGGATATGTTAAATCTCCACACATTAACTACTGCAATCTGTAGACCACAGAGCATGGCAGATTCTCATCTTGGAATTGTGAAGCTAAATATTGTTGTGAGTTACTGCAATGGAGCATATGTTTGTGACTTAGTCTCTCACCTCTAATCATAGTCTTGTTAAAACTGCACCACAAAAGAGTTTTAAGGCATAAGATTATTAAGTAAAAATGCAATTGCATATTCTAAAATATTTTAATAGTTACAAACACTTATAAACCATAAAGTATGCTTTAAAACAACTGTATTTTAATTCCTTTTTAAATGTTCTTTTTAAGAATTTTTCTCTGCATTCTCAATGCAATACTTAACATATTTAAGCAGCAACTTTAAAGAAATGCTTTTCTAGTTATTCTGTTTGAAGGGTCTTTTTTATTGCATTTTAGGTTTTGGGGTACATATGCAGAACCTGCAATATAGTTGCATAGGTACACATGTGGCTGTGTGATTTGCTGTCTTCCTCCACTTCACCCACATCTGGCATTTCTCCCCATACTATCCCTCCCCAGCTCCCCCATGCTGTCCCTCCCCTATTCCCCCCAATAGACCCCAGTGTGTAGTGCTCCCCTCCCTGTGTCCATGTATTCTCATTGTTAATCATCTAACTATGAGTGAGAATATGAGGTATTTCATTTTCTGTTCTTGTGTCAGTTTGCTGTGTGTCTTTTGTAGGGACATGGATGAATCTGAAGGGTCTTTAATTATACAATATAGAATATACACTACAGTTCTTTCAAGGAGCTCAGAGTATATAATGTATATGTCATTAACACATAATCTATGTGTATTAGTCAGGGTTTTCTAGAGGGACAGAACTAAAAAAATGTATATATGAATAGACATTGTTAGGAACACCGCATTCCATAAACATGAGACCCTGCCCACATGTTATTATATTCTAATATTTTACACACACGTATATAAATATATTCTAATATTTTAAGACATATATGTATTAAAAGTTTATATATATAAAGGGGAGTTTATTAAATATTAACTCATATGATCACTAGGTCCCACAATAGGGCTTATTCAAACTGAGGAGCAAGGAGAGCCAGAGTCCCAAAACAGAAGAACTTGAAGTCTGATGTTCGAGGGCAAGACGTATCTAGAACAGAAGAAACATGTGGGCTGGGAGGCTATGCCAGTTTGGTCTTTACACATTTTTCTGTTTTATATTCCAGCTGCACTGGCAGTTGATTAGATGGTGCCCACCCAGATTAAGGGTGGGTCTGTCTTTCCCAACCCACTGACTCAAATGTTAATCTCCTTCTGCAACACCCTCAAAGACTCACCTAAGATCAATACTTTGCATCTTTCGATCCAATCAAGTTGACACTCAGTATTAACCATCACATTATGTAAGGTCAGTCATACCATGATAAATAAGATCTGTGTTGCGGCTCTTGCATTCAAGCATCATTTTTCATTAGAATATAATAGCATGTGGGCAAAGTGTAGTGTTTATAGAATGCTTTGTTCCAAACAATGTCTATTCATTTTCATATATAATTTTACTTTTTAGCATGATATGTCAGGGATCCCCAAAGCCACCCTCAGGCCTCATCATTTACTAGTACTTGCAGGACTCAGAAGCTACTATGTTCATGGTTATGGTTATCACAGTGAAATAATACAGATCAAAATCAGCAAAAAGAAATAGTGCATGGGGTGAAATCAGGGGGAAAGACCAAGAGTAAGCTTCCAGGTGTTTCTTCCCAGTGAAGTAAAACATGGATGTACTTACTCTCCCAGAAATAAAAGGTGACAACACGTGTAAGGTGTTGCCAACCTGGGAAGCTGCCAACCTGAGAAGCCCACTTGAGCCTTTCTTCAAGGTTGCTACTGGGAGTTGGTCACCCAAGCATAACTGACCTCAGCTGTCAGATTCCAGCACCATTACCTCCTGTCCTCTCACTATGTCCTGAGCAAAAGCGGGCAGTCACCGTAAATCATAGTTTAAAGACAACACTGACACTGACACTGCCCATAGATCTAGACATACTGCCAGAGGAACTCAGTGATGATAAACGTGTTAAAATAAATGAGGAGCCGGGCGCGGTGGCTCACGCCTGTAATCCCAGCACTTTGGGAGGCTGATATGGGTGGATCACGAGGTCAAGAGATAGAGAACATTCTGGGCAACATGGTGAAACCCTGTCTCTACTAAAAATACAAAAATTAGCCAGGAGTTTGGCAGGCACCTGTAGTCCCAGCTACTAGGGAGGCTGAGGTGGAAAAATCGCTTGAACCCAGGAGGTAGAGGTTGTGGTGAGCTGAGATTGTGCCACTGCACTCCAGCCTGGCGACAGAGCAAGACTCTGTCTCAAAAAAATAAATGAATGAATGAATGAGGAAAATAGTTTTGATGAAAAGGATCAAGATGTCCCAGAAGAAATGATGCTAGCCAAAAAAAAAAAAAAAAATTACACTAAAGGAACTTGGGGATATTTCTTGACATTAAAAGCTAAAAGTCGTTTGAATCATCTTGTCATACAATGCTACATTTGAATCATCTTACAACATGTTATGAACATGAAGAGTAGTTTAAACAATACTTACTTCCTACTCACCATAACTTGCAGTATGAAACGATAGTCTTTTTATGATTATTGTTTGTTTTTAATTTTTTTTTACAAAAATACAACTTAATGTTTAATGGTTTAAACTGGTGTACTAGGTAACTATTAGTGTTATTATTTTTTCATTTCCCTATACACTTATAACTGAAAGAGAGTTTTAAATGTTTTGACAAAAAATTTTTAAAGGTCATTGGACAATTGTACTTTTTCCTATTAATTATTTTTGAAATATTTTTTGTTTCTAATTGTTGTTAAAAAACACATAACATAAATTGTACCACCTTAATACTTTTTAACTGCATAATTCAATAGTGTTAATTATATGTACATTGTTGAGCAACAGATTTTCAGAACATTTTCATCTTGCAAAACGAAAATTAGTACCCATTAATTAAGAACTCCCCATTTTCCCCTTCCCCGAGCCCGTTAACCATCATTCTACTTTCTGTTTTTATGAATTTGACTACTTCAGATACCTCATACAAGTGAAATCAATACTATTTGTCCTTGTGTGCTTGGCGTATTTCACTTAGTATGATGTCCTTAGGATTTGTCAATGTTGTAAAATGTGACAGAATTTCCTCTTTTTTTTTTTTTTTTTTTTTTTTGAGACGGAGTTTCGCTCTCATTACCCAGGCTGGAGTGCTATGGCACAATCTCGGCTCACCGCAACCTCTGCCTCCTGGGTTCAGGCAATTCTCCTGTCTCAGCCTCCTAAGTAGCTGGGATTACAGGCACGCGCCACCATGCCCAGCTAATTTTTTGTATTTTTAGTAGAGATGGGGTTTCACCATGTTGACCCCCACCATGTTGAGGATATAGGTCTCGATCTTTTCAGCTCGTGATCCACCCGCCTCGGCCTTCCAAAGTGCTGGGATTACAGGCTTGAGCCACCGTGCCCGGCTGAATTTTCTTCTTTTAAAAAATTAAATAATCATGCATACACTTGTGCCATCTTTTGTTTATCCATTCATCTGTGGATGGACATTTAGTCCTTGTCTCCAGAGAAATATACTTGGAAAATAAATTTTATCAAGTGTTCACATAGCCTTAAGGGAAAATGTTCACATTCTGTCACATTCATGCTTATGATCAGATGATAATACACACGTGTATATCTATAGATGTTCCTTTCACTGATTTAGTGATACTTTATATTAATTTCAAAGACTCTTGCAATCATTGTCAGCATGTGGATTTATTTATAGTCCTGAATGTTTGTAGGATTAACATTTTTATTTGCTATTTAGAAAATGCATTCATCCAACAGCTGTTTACTTGACTTCTGCTACGTTCCAGAAGCTCTGCTGGGTGCTTGGAATGCATAAATTGACAAGCTCTCTGTCGTATTAGAAAGTATATTTTCACATGGGGAGAAAGTAAACAAGTAAGGATAATAAACAAAAAATTGGGTAGTATGTTGGACAGTAGGTATTCTAGAAATAATAAAAAAATATAGAGTCAGATGAAGCAGGTTAGATGTAAAGAGGAGGGAGTAAACAAGTTGTAGTCATAGTCAGGGAAGTCTTTGGTGAACAAAACTTACATGTGGTGAAGGCTTTGTCCTTGTGGATATAGGGTGAAGAAGATAATCTAAGTGGTGCAAATAGCCAGTGAAAAACTCCTAAGGAAGGTGCAAGCCTCATATGTCCAAAGAAAGTAGAATCCAGTGTAGCTCCAGCAGAGGCAGCCAGGGTAAAACAGGTAGTGAATGAGATCAGAGAGGGGACTATGATCATTGAAAGGACTCTGGCTTTCACTCTGAGGAAATGGAAACAAAGGCATAGCAGGGTTTTGAGTAGAGGACTAGGTGACCCTTTGTTAAATTGCTCACTCCAGCTACGACGTTCAGAAAAGTCCATGGGGCTAGTGGACACAAATGGGAATGAAGAGACATGAGAGATACTGTAGTTATCCAGAAAAAACATGATGTGGTAGCCATGAAAATGGTGAGGACTCACTGGGTATCAGATATTTTTGAAAAGCAGAGAATATTGCGTTTCCTAAAGTGATGGATTTGGAATGTAATTGATGAGAAGCTTTGGCCTACATATTTGAATGTATAGAACTGTTATCATCTGAGATGAGGAAAGCTGTTGGAGAAACAAGCCTCTGGGGAAAAAAAATCACTTAAGTTTACAACTTGATTTTGAGAATTTGATATTAGTAAAAGGGGAATGCTCTAAAATCAGTAGGTTAAAGAAGTTTTGAGGTCTAGAGATAGATATGAGCTGTAGATTTGTATTTGGAAGTTGGAGGAATCAACAGCTTTGAAAGCAGGGCCAACTACATAATACGTGGGACCCACAGCAAGAAAATGTGGAATACCCCTCCTGTTCAAAAGACAGAAAAGCCATTTCTTTCTTCATCAGTCTGTCTTTCAATGAGCAAGTTTACATCCTCACAGATACTCAGGGCCCCACCTGGCAGCAAAGGGCACAGGCCCCCAATTTTAACCATCCTTACACCCACACCCAGGCCCCTTGCAGGTGCAGCACGTGGCAGTGATGGCTGGGTTTGGGCAATAAAGGAGGAGGCAGAGAACCCATCTTAGAGAGGTGGTGGAGTGGTGGGAGGAGAAAATGCATGCACCGACCTTGAAATGTAAGCCCTATAGCTTTAAACGACTTTAAATTTCTTCGTGGAATTTTATATGACAGATTATATTACTCAATGATTTAAGCACATGGGTGTATTTCCTTCCTTCCTTCCTTCCTTCCTTCCTTCCTTCCTTCCTTCCTTCCTTCCTTCCTTCCTTCCTTCCTTCCCTCCCTCCCTTCCTCCCTCCTTCTTTCTTTCCTTTCTCTCCTCTCCTCTCCCTTTCCCCATCCCTCCTTCCCCTCCCCCTTCTCTCTCTCTCTCTCTCTCTTTCAAGATGGAGTCTGGCTCTGTTACCTAGGTGGAAGTGCAATGGCGCGATCTCGGCTCAGTACAACCTCCACCTTCTGGGATCAAGCTATTCTCCTGCCTCAGCCTCCCAAGTAGCTGGGATTACATGCACCTGCCACCACGCCCAGCTAATTTTTTGTATTTTTAGTAGAGGTGGGGTTTCACCATGCTGTTCCGGCTGGTCTCAAACTCCTAACTTCAGGTGATCCACCCGCCTCAGACTCCCAAAGTGCTGAGATTACAGGTGTGAGCCACTACACCCAGCCGCATATGGATGTATTTGGGAAGCCTCTTTTTTTTTTTTTTTTTGAGATGGAGTCTGGCTCTGTCACCCAGGCTGGTGTGCAGTGGCATGATCTCCGCTTACTGCAACCTTTGCCTTCCAGGTTCAAGCGACTTTCCTGCCTCAGCCTCCTGAGAAGCTGGGACTACAGGTGCATGCCGCCACACCCAGCTAATTTTTGTATTTTTAGTAGAGTAGGGTTTTCACCATGCTGGCCAGGATGGTCTCAATCTCTTGACCTCATGATCCACCCGCCTTGGCCTCTTAAAGTGCTGGGATTACAGGCATGAGCCACCACGGCTGACCGGGCAGCCTCTGTTTTTAAAAAAATCCTTTGGACAAAAGCAAGGTGGTCAAATCATATCGACTAATTATTTTTTTCACAAATACTTTCATGATTATTTAATATAGCCCTTAAATCCCTAGGATAATTTTTTTAAAGATACAGTAAAATTATGTTATTAATATTTATTTAAAAATTGTCTCTTATTTGAATACTCAAGATATTTATGCAAATATTAACTCTTAAAAAATACACTTTACAAAATATCAGTTGACTATTTTAAATAACTTAATTTTTGATGTTTATTTTAAAATGTCTTATTATAATATTATCAATTATAATTTTGTTTTCCTACCCACATAACAGTTTTTTAATGTGTAAAACCTGGGTTAGAATAAATCTAACACATCGCACATTTATGCAATGATAATTATAAGAAGAATATGCTGAAAGGTTTTATTTGTAATCTTGATTCATTGCTATTGACTTTAAAATGGAAGATGTACCTTTCTTTAAAAATTATGCATGGAGTTACAAGACTAAAAGCACAAGATAGCAAAAATGCATGTTAGAATAAATATAAAATAAAGAGAGATAATGGAGTTGTATAAAGAACAGTTATAGGGATAAATGCTTTTTCAAGAAGTAGGTTATATACCAAAGAAATTTCAAAATTAAGTGTAATTATTTTTCACTGTTGTAGTTAATTTGTCTGAGGCATAAAAATTGTTCTTATTTAAAATATTTTCCATGCTGTTTTATCTTGGAAGAGACTTGATGTGGACATTAAATTTATGCAAAGTCAATTATACTTTACATGTATTATGTTTAATATAAATAACGATTCATATTTTAAAGATAAGATTGTTTATATGCAAAATAATGCTTTGATAGAAATAGTGATTTATAGTCAATAGTGAAAATATATCAGCAATATTCTTCCATAGCATTCTAATATCAAGTTAGTGTATGGTAAAATCTAATTCTGGCTTACCGAAGCTAACCTGTTATATTCATTTAACCCATTTTAAAGCATGCTTATAATAAAGCCCTTCACTTTCTCCTATTTTATTCCTTGTCCTAACAGAAAAATCTAAGAGTTTCTTGGCTGCTCTGTGATACAGCCAGCTGTATGTTTTCCTCTGCAGGCTTGAACCTAATGTTTAGGTTCTTGCCCAAAACACTAAAAGTACCTTGCCCCGGCCCTGAGCCAAGTTCCTTAAATTTTCCTATAAATTCCTTGCACCTTAGGCCCCTCCTTGTGAATATATTGAGATAGAACATCCCTTGTATCATTTTCCTTTGGAGGACACACTGCAGCCCCACCCCTGCCGCATAAGTAAGTTTTTCTGTTAAATGCTTTGAATTGATCATCCTGGCATTTCGTGCTTCTTTCTTTGGAACCAAAAAGCATCCTCTCAAGATGGTTTGGGACACTTCCTCTTGGGAATATCTCTATCACCCCTTTTGGAGTGACTCAGGCTCAGGTTCACCAGTACAGAATCTGTGCTTGATTAAAAACAGCCATTTTAATTAAAATAAGAAAATAACCAGGCTGTTTGCCATTTTGTTTACCTTCTTTCATTGTTTTCTTTTTCTCTTTTCCCCATTATTCTTTTGGAATATTGAATTCATCTGTGAGATTTACTTGCAGGATGATTGTTTTATGCACTTGCATTTTCTTTGGTGGCATATAAAATATAGCATTAAATGTTCAATTTTGTATTCTTTCCAGTTTTTGAGGTTTTAATTTTCCTTCCATTGTAATTTGATATAGTCTATAAGAGGCAAAATTTTTCATTTTAATTTTGTATTATCCTCCAAAAATTATTGACTACAATGTCAGAATGGTCATCATGGATTGTTTTTGCATAATAGAGAGAAGATAACTCTTAGAATGTCAATCATTTGACTAGATCCATTGTTACTCTTCACATTAAAAAATAACAAATATTCTGTATGTATGTAATTAATGATGTAATCAAATTATTCATTTTGAAAAACTTAGCTGAAATTTATAAGAGAATGTATATACTGGCAAGTTACTTAGTGTCTCTATGCGAGCCCATAATTGCATTATGAATGCCCCTGTAATCAGCACTGATCACAATCTCAAATGTGTTCTACTTGTTCCCATGCAGAGAGGTGCTCAAGCATTCTATTTTGAATTAAAACTCACATTAACATACATGGGTTTATTATATGTCTGCATAAAACTGTACATCTTTTAAACTTCAGGAAATAAGTATATGAATACAAATAATCAATCAATGAATAGGTTTCAATTATCTTTAACTTCCCCATGTTGTTGGAATTTAGAATTTCTCTAACATAGCAAGCTTGACACTTCTATATGTAACTAAATATACAAGATTCATGAGACTTCTAATTTTGGCTTATTTCCTTCATATTTTTTAAATTGAAAGCATTCAACTCTGTATATAAAACTCTTTTCCTTCCTAGGAAGTAAAATCAAAATCATGCCTGTCTAAAAGCAGAAAATTAAGTTATATTGTGAGTGTGACCCATTTAAGCAGCTCTATTTTATGCCTTACAGTTTTAAATGGACCAACTTATTTAAGTAACTGAACATAGGCTTAGAAGGGAAAATCTAACAATGGGAACAGTGTGATAATATCTTGTAAATTTCCCTCCTCTGTGATCCATTGGCTTGTCTAAGCTTTATTTTTATGTTTTATTTTTTTCTCTTCTGTAGAGGTTATTTCCTGTAGAAACAGTAGGAATAAATGAGGGTTATTTTTCTATTCTTGCTATTCGTATTGCTATTGCTTGCTATTGCTATTTTTCTATTCTTGCTAAAAAAAAAACTGTTTTATATCAGTGTTACGTTCTGTTCTAAGTATCTTAGGTAATATACATATCTACTTTGTAGGCATTGCCTTAAGCATAAAATAATATAAAATTAATAAAACGGGTTCTCTTATTTCTTTTTTGAAGAGAGTGTCAATGTTTATGAAAGTAATAAATTGACTTCAGTAGCTAGGCGAGTTCAAGTTGTTCTTTTTTTTTTTTTTTTTAAAGAATTGTTTCTGTATAAACATTTTGATCAGAAGCATGCTCACTGGAGGTCTTTCTAAGGACAGCTTGCAAGTGATGTCAAATTAAGAAGTACAGGCTAATGTTCTGGGACCTTCTGTATACTAAAGCCAACAGAACAGGATTAAGTCAAGTGCCCTGCTCCTGTCAATGTTAGATGGGTTGTATAAGCTTTGTCTGGCCAGCTTGTAAGATTATCTTTCCAAGAGAGACAAGAAGGGTGGAGATGTTATTTAAATAAGCATCAAAAGTACCCTCTGTTAGTTATTGTGGCCAAAAAATTAGCATAAAATCCTAGTTCTGTAAAATCTACATTTTCTCAGACAACATTAGGCAACCCACAAGCTTTAGACAAACAACTGGCACATTGCTTCTGACATGAAAAATGAACCTCAACCATGTGGAAAGCACATTCCAGCTATAATGCTTGTCTTCTCATCATGGATCATAGCTTTGGCCTGGAGTCTTCCATTCCTCTTTGCTGAAGTAACAGCAGTGAGAGAAGCCAATATCTTGGGGCTTTCTGCTGTGCTCAGGTCTTAATCATGGCCCTACATAGGCAAAAATGTGTCAAAGTAGTTGGCAGTATAATGACCCAGAACTGTTAGCCCTTTTGGCAAAATATAAACCAGCATAAGGTTGCTCCATATGTGCTTCCAATGAAGTGCTAATTTGCCAGATCCCTCAAACAGCCTAGCCATGAGCACCGCAGGCATTGGAAATTTACAATAATGGTAAATGAAACAGCAAAATAGCCTTTCATTACATTCACATCTGAACTAAGGACAGAATTCTAGGTCATTAGAATGTCTTGTTTTTGAAATCCAGTCAAAATCATTTATGATGCACAATGATTAAATTTTAGGTCAAGAGGAAGCATTTGACATAAATTTATTTCAAGTTTCTCATATTTGGTTGAGGAAACAGAAATCTAGAGGAATTAAATATAATGTCTATAAAATAAACAACTGAAAATATAATATAGGTTTTCATACCTTGGGTTATGAACTCTTGTAACTGAACAAAAGTGACTTTACCCTGCTGAGATTTAAACTAGTAGTTTGTTCATTTATTTGGCAAATATGTTTTGAGACTAATGGTATATCAAGTACTGACTTAGGAACTGGAGATACAAAGATAAGTAGGATAAGGGAGTTTATGGAGCTTACATTCTAGGGTGGGGAGTCAAAGAATAATTTTAAAAATTAACAAAATAATTTCAGATGAGAAAAAGTATTGCTATATTATTCGATCAATCAAATAATCAGTCAAATAGCCAGTGTGAAGAGAGAATGGGGAAGGTTACTTTAGATTTAATGGTAAAAGAAGGCATTCCTGAGAAGATGATATTTGAGCTGCTATCTTAATAATAAAAATAAATCATCCTATTACATGGTCTTGGGGGAGAACATTTCAGGCAGAAGGAACACAAAATGTTAAGCCTTAAAATGAAAATGATCCTCATGTGTAACGGAATAAAAGGAAAACCACGGAAGCAATAGATTTGACAAGGGGAGAGTCTTACAGGGTGAGACAGAGGCAGTCAGTGTCAAGATTATAAAAAGTTTAGTAAACCAGGATAAGATAGTTGCTATTTTGTTCCAAATATAGTGGAATAATTTTCTAAGGTATTAAAGAGAGGAGTTTTGGAAAGATAACCCTGGAAGGAAAATTAAGGGGGAGTAAGAATGTATTTATGGAGACTGTCTTGGAGTCCAGGCAAGAGCAATGGTGGTATAGACTAGAACTTTAATATTGAAAATAGAATATAATACGGAGGCCATATTTTGGAGACAAAGTTGAAGAATTTCTTGATGGATAAATTTTAGAAATGAGAGAAAAGATCAAAATAACTTAATGAGATAATTTGGCTTGAAAATTTGTTAAATAGAAATGCCCTTTATTTAGATAGAAAGGAACTAAAAGAAGCAGGAATTTTTGTCAGGTTGGGGAATATAATTCAGAGTTCTATTTTGGCCATAAAAGAAGTTTGAGACAGTCATCTAAAATTCCTGGGAAAGTGTCAAGGAGGCAATAGTGTATAAAACAATGGAAGTCAGAGGAGCAACCAGTGGTATACATGTATCTTTCTCAGTTGGCATTGGCCAGCATGTCTTGACATATACCTCTAGGTATATGAAACATCTAGAGGGAGAGTTGCTTTGCTGCTTTCAGAGTCCTCTTTCTCCATTATCCTTAAGAATCTCCAAGTTTGAGCATATATTATTAGACTATACTACTGTTCCTCAATGCACCTCTCTACAGATTCTCAGATTGCTCTTATTCCCTGAAGATTTTAGGATACAATTTGCACGCTTTCTCTCCAATACTACTTTTTCACAGTTTTAATTCTGAATATCCACATGGGCAGTCATTCTCATACCCTAGCTTCAGAGTTTCATGATCTGTAGTAATCTTCTGCCCCAACATACCTACTTACTTAGTCATTTAGCATCTAGATCTTGCCACTGCCTCCATAAACTCAAACTTGAGCATCCTATTTCCCAACTATATCTCCTGGTTTCTCATGGTCCCTCTTGTACTTAGATTTCAGCTATTCTCTCACTAATATTTGATTGATTTTTTTTCTCTTTTTCCCCAAGCCTCTCATAATGATCCATCATTGTATTTACTTCCTTCTATCTATCCTTTACTCATTTGCCCTCTTAACCCTCTATGTTTCCTGCCAGTCAAACTCTAAACACAAGTTAAATCCAGCGTTTTCCCCATTCTGTGCCTAACTTTGGTCAAGTCAATTAAATGTGGCTAGGAATAAACAATCATGTTTATATATTTCCATTTAAATTTGATAGTCACTAAATTCAAATGGCCCTTAAGTAACTTATTGAATTTCCGTTGACAATTCACTCTTTCACAGTTCCTGACAATTATTTAACACTGTGTCTTCCAACTTTTAACACCTTTTTGTCTTTCCCTAAGTCTTGGGCTAACTTTGCTTTGTATTTCATTGGAGGGCAAAACATATATAAAGTTAGAATAAAATAATCTGGAAATCTCCACTCTCAAATCTGCCCACCTCTATCCAAATACCCTACCATCTCTCCTATTATTATGGAATATTCTCCATGCTCATGACAAAGCCATCTCATCCCTTTGTGCACTGAATCTCATCCCCAGCGATTCAAAGATGTTGCCCAGGATCATCCCTTCTCTTTTTTGGATCAATATTTTCCCCCCATCCTAAATAATCCTCGTTAGCCTATTAACGTGTGATTACACTGATATTAATAAAATTCTTTCTTTTTGAGCCTACATTCTCCTTCAGGTATCACCTCATATTCCTGGTTATGTATTCAGCAAAATTATTTAAAACAGCTCTCTGGAGTCTGTCAGTCATTACTGCCTCCTCCCTCTATTTATTTCACACTCTTGTAGGACTTCATTGCTTCTACCTTCAGAATATATATCAAGTTCATTTACTACTCTTGATCTCCAGTAACACCATCCTGGATCAAACCATTATTTTCTTTTGCTCAGCCTATAATTGTTACCGTTTGGTTTCCCTATATGAATTTCTCACTTTACTAGAGGAGTTACTGGTATTCTTAAAATATGTCTGATTGTGTTATATTTTTGGCTAAACCCCATTCACAATAGCTTCTCATTGCACTGTAAAAAGTAAATGTTATCTTTGTACATTTCTCATCTTTCCATCTTCACCGTAAGGTTTTCTCACTGTTGCTGCAGTCCCACTACTCTCTTTCCTGTCATACCCAGCCCTTTTCCACTCTAGGGCCTTTGCATGCACTGTTCTTCTTGGCATCACTAGCTCCTTTCATTGTTCAAGGCTTAGAAAACACTGTCCTACTCCTCCTAAATAGACCTTGTTGTTATAACATCATATTTATTTCCTTCATAGCATTTTTTTCAATTTATAAATACATATGCACTTTTTATCTGTTTTATCTTTTTTTAGACTATCAGTTTCATGAAAGAAGAAACTTTGTTTTGTTAATTACTATCCCAATACTTAGTATACTGCTTGCTATATTTTAAATGTTCTCCAAACAAATAGTTGTTAAAAAGAAAAACAACAACAGCAACAACAAACATCTCTTTGCTCCCTGGTTCACTTATACTCTTTCATTTCTCTATTGAATCAACTCCAATCAGATTTCTTTTTCCATCTAGCTAGAGAAACAACACTTAGTAGAGTCACCTGAGACCTCAGTGTGATCAAACTCAACCAGTAATTGATTATTTTCTTTCTTAGCTTCTGGGATATCACTTTATTGAGAATTTCCTAAATCACTGGTGCTGCTTCTCTGTTTCCTGGGCTAGTTTCACTTAATTTACACTTCCGGAATTGGAGTATATTGGCACTCAGTCTTTATCTTAGTCAGCTTCTCTTATTTTTCCACACTAATTTATCATACTGTCAGTAAACTATAAACCATAAATTTCTACTTCAAGTCTGGGTGTCTTTCAAGAGCTCTAAATATGAACACATAACTACATACTCCACATCTTTATTCTGATAACTAATAAAAATCTTCATTTTATTGTAAATTAAAAAAAATCAAATTTTGAATTTTATTGTATATTCCACCAACTCTATTCTGCACTTTAGAAAAGGTCAACATTATTCCTTTAATGTTTTTGGTTAAGGACTTTAGAGTTCCTTTAATTTTTCTCTCTGTTTTGCATATCCCAAATCCAAATTATCCACAAATCTTCTCTTCCAATTATGATGAGAATCTTATTGATCCTCACTCTACTACCACCTGTGTCCAAACTATTGTATTTTTTGTCTCTGGTATGTTTCAGTAGCCTTTTATGGTGGTTAATGTCAGGTGTCAACTTGGTTTGGTTAAGGAATACCTAGAGAACTGGGAAAGACAATTTTTGGGTGTATCTGTAAGGGTATTTCCAGAGGAGATTGAAAATGAGTCTGTGTGGAATAAGCTGGGAAGGTCTTCCTTCAGTGTGGGTGGGCACAATCTAAATGGCTGGGGTCCCAGACAGAACAAAAACTGAAGAGAAGTGAATTGGTCTAGCTCTCCTGTTCAGCTAGATTACATTCTTCTTCTCCTGCCCTTGGTCCTCAGAATTTCCTGATTTCTGAACTTTGTACTCTGAGACTTACAGCATTGGCCATTCAGGTTCTCAGGTCTTTTAACTTGAAATGATCCATGCTACTGGGATCCCATGGTCTTTGGTTTGCAGACCACCTGTTGTGGAACTTGACTTCCATATTCATGTTAGCAAATTCAGTTAATCTCCATTTCTCTCTCTCTCTCTCTCTCTCTCTCTCTCTCTCTCTGTCATTGGTTTTATTTGTCTGGAGAACCCTGGTAACACGTCTTCTAAATGGTCTGTCTTATTTCTACCCTTGACCTTCTATTGTTTATTTTTTTAATTGTATTTTAAGTTCTGGGGTACATGTGCAGATCTTGCAGGATTGTTGTGTAGGTACATACATGCCATGTTGGCTTGCTGTCTCCATCCCTCTGACACCTACATCAGGAATTTCTCCCACTGTTATTCCTCCCAAACCTCCCCACCCACCACTGTCCCTCCCTTAGCCCTCCACCCAACAGACACCAGTGTGTGATGTTTCCCTCCCTGTGCCCATGTATCCTGAGACTTTGCTGAAGTCATTGTTAACATCCGCCTATGAATGAGAACATGCAGTGTTTGTTTTTCTGTTCTTGTGTCAGTTTGCTGAGAATTATGGTTTCCAGATTCATACAGTTCCCTACCAAGGACACGAACTCATCATTTTTTATGGCTGTGTAGTATTCCATGGTGTATATGTGCCACATTTTCTTTGTCCAGTCTATCATTGATGGGTATTTGGGTTGGTTCCAGGTCTTTGCTATTGCAAAAAGTGCTGCAGTGAACATACATGTGCATGTGTCTTTATAATACAATGATTTATAATCCTTTGGGTATATACCCAGTAATGGGATTGCTGGGTCAAATGGAATTTCTATTTCTAGATCCTTGAGGGATCACCACACTGTCTTCCACAATGGATAAACTAATTTACACTTTCACCAATAGTGTAAAAGTGTTCCTATTTCTTCACATCCTCTCCAGCATCTGTTGTCTACAGATTTTTTAATGATCGCCATTCTAACTGGCATGAGATGGTTTCTCAATGTGATTTTGATTTGCATTTCTCTAATGACCAGTGATGATGACCATTTTTTCATATGTTTCTTGGCCTCATAAATGTCTTCTTTTGAAAAGTGTCTGTTCATATCCTTTACCCACTTTTGAATGGGTTTGTTTTTTTCTCATGAATCTGTTTTAGTTATTTGTAGATTCTGGATATTAGCCCTTTGTCAGGTGGGTAGATAGCAAACATTTTTTCCCATTCTGTTGCTTGCTGGTTCACTCTAATGATTGTTTCTTTTGCTGTGCTGAAACTCTTAAGTTTAATTAGATCCCACTTGTCTATTTTGGCTTTTGTTGTCATTGCTTTTGATGTTTTAGTCATGAAGTCCTTGTCTATGTATATGGTCTGAATGGCATTGCCTAGGTTTTATTCTAGGGTTTTTATGGTATTAGGTCTTATGTTTAAGCCTTTAATCCATCTGGACTTAATTTTAGTGTAAGGTGTAAGGAAGGTGGTCCAGTTTCAGTTTTCTGCATGTGGCTAGCCAGTTTTCCCAACACTATTTATTAAACAGGGAATCCTTTCCCCATTGTTTGCTTCTGTCAGGTTTGTCAAAGATCAGATAGTTTGTAGATGTGTAGTGTTGCTTCCAAGGCCTCTGTTCTGTTCCACCGGTCTAAATCTCTGTTTTGGTACCAGTACCATGCTGTTTTGATTACTGTAGCCTTGTAGTATAGTTTGAAGTCAGGTAGTGTGATGCCTCCAGCTTTGTTATTTTTGCTTAAGATTGTCTTGGCTATGCCGGCTGTCTTTTGGTTCCATATGAAGTTTAAGGTGGTTTTTTCCAGTTCTGTGAAGAAGGTCAATGGTAGCTTGATGCAGATAGCATTGAATCTATAAATTACTGGGGTCCAAAGTGGCTCTGGCCAGAGGTCGTGGCGCTTGTGAAGGCAAGGTCATGAGTTCGAGGCTAACCTGAGCAACCATATAAGCTCAAACTGATTGGCAAAATAAATAAATAAATAAATAAATAAATAAATAAATAAATAAATAAAAAAAAATTACTTTGGGCAGTATGGTCATTTTCACCATATGGATTCTTCCTAACTATGAGCATGAAATGTTTTTTCCATTTGTTTGTATCCTCTTATTTCCTTGAGCAGTGGTTTGTAGTTCTCCGTGAAGAGGTCCTTTACATCTTTGTTAGTTGTATTCCTAGGTATTTTATTCTCTGTAGCAATTGTGAATGGTAGTTAACTCTTGATTTGGCTCTGTTTTTCTGTTATTGGTGTATGGGAATGCTTGTGATTTCTGCATATTGATTTTGTATCCTGAGACTTTGCTGAAGTTGCTTATCAGCTTATGGAGATTTTGGGCTGAGATGATGGGGTCTTCTAAATGTACAATCACGTCATCTGCAAATAGAGACAATTTGACTTCCTCTTTTCCTAACTGAATACATTTTATTTCCTTTTCTTGCCTGATTACTATGGCTAGAAATTCCAATACCGTATTGAATAGGAGTCATGAGAGAGGGCATCCTTGTCTTATGCCAGTTTTCAAAGGGAGTGCTTCCTGTTTTTGCCCATTCAATATGACATTGTCTGTGGGTTTGTTGTAAATAGCTTTTATTATTTTGAGGTAGATTCCATCCATACCTAGATTATTGAGGGGTTTTACTATAAAGGGCTGTTGAATTTTGTCAAAGACTTTCACTGTGTCTATTGAAATAATCATGTGGTTTTTGTGTTTGGTTCCATTTATGTGATGGATTATGTTGATAGAATTGCATATATTCAACCAGCCTTGCATCCCAGGGAGGAAGCCTACTTGATTGTGATGGATAAGCTTTTTGATGTGCTGTCTGATTTAGTTTGCCAGTGATTATTGAAGATTTTTGCATTGATGTTTATCATGGATATTGGCCTGAAGTTTTCTTTTTTAGTTGTGTCTCTGCCAGGTTTCAGTACCAGGATGATATTGGTCTGACAAAATGAGTTAGGAAGAATTCCCTCTTTTTGTATCATTTGGAATGGTTTCAGAAGGAACGGTACCAGTTCCTCTTTGTACATCTGGTAGAATTTGGCTGCGAACCCATCTAGACCTGGACTTTTTTTGGTTGCTAGGCTATTAATTGTTGCCTAAACTTCAGCCCTTGTTATTGGTCTATTCAGGATTTTAACTTCTTCCTGATTTAGTCTTGGGAGGGTGCAAATGTCCAGGAATTTATCCATTTCTTACAGGTTTACTGGTTTGTAGGCATGGAGTTGTTTGTAGTAATCTCTGATGGTAGTTTGTATTTCTGTGGAATCAGTGGTGATATCTCCTTTATTGTTTTTTTATTGCATCAATTTGATTCTTGTCTCTTTTTTATTAGTCTGGCTAGTGGTCTATTTTGTTGATTTTTTCAATAAACCAGCTCCTGGATTTATTGATGTGTTTGAAAGGTTTTTTTCTGTCTCTGTCTCCTTCAATCTGCTCTGATCTTAGTTATTTCTTGTCTTCTGCTGGCTTTTGAGTTTTTTAGATCTTGCTCCTCTAGCTCTTTCAATTTTGATGATAGAGCATTGATTTTAGATCTTTCCTTGTTTCTCTTGTGGGCATTTATTGATATAAATTTCCCCCTAGATAGTGTTTCAAATGTGTCCCAGAGATTCTTGTACGTTGTATCTTCATTCTCATTGGTTTCGAAGAACATCTTTATTTCTGCCTTCATTTCATTGTTTATCCAGTCATCATTCAGGAGCAAGTTGTTCAGTTTTCATGTAGTTGTGTGGTTTTGAGTGGGTTTCTTAATCCTGAGTTCTAATTTGATTGTTTTGTGGTCTGAGAATCTATTTGTTATGATTTCCATTCTTTTGCATTTCCTGCGGAGTGATTTACTTCCAGTTATGTGGTCAATTTTAGAGTGGGTGTGAGGTGGTACTGAGAAGAATATATATTCTGTGGATTTGGGGTGGAGAGTTCTGTAAATGTCTATTAGGTTTGCTTAGTCCAGATCTGAGTTCAAGTCTTGGATATCCTTGTTAATTTTCTGTCTGTTGATCTTTCTAATATTGACAATGGGGTGTTAAAGTCTCCAACTATTATTGTGTGGGAGTCTAAGTCTCTTTGTAGGTCATTAAGAACTTGTTTTATGTATCTGGGTGCTCCTGTAGTGAGTGCATATATATTTAGGATAGTTAGCTCTTCTTGCATTGATCCTTTTACCATTATGTAATGCCCTTCTTTGTCTCTTTTGATCTTTGTTGGTTAAAGTCCATTTTATCAGAGACTAGGATTGCAACCCCAGCTGTTTTTTTGCTCTCCATTTTCTTGGTAAATCTTCTTCCATCCCTTTGAGTCTATGTGTGTCTTTGCATGTCAGATGGGTCTCCTGAATACAGCACACTGATGGGTCTTCACTTTTTATCCAGTTTGCCAGTCTGTGTCTTCCGATTCAGACATTTAGGCCATTTACATTTAAGGTTAATATTATTATGTATGTGTTCAATCCTGCCATTTTGTTACTATCTGGTTGTTTCGCCAGTGAATTGATGCAGTTTCTTCATTGTCTAGATGGTCTTTAACATTTGGTACATTTTTGCAGTGGCTGATACTGCTTATTCCTTTCTGTGTTTAGTGCTTCTGTCAGTTCTTGGAAGACAGGTCTGCTGGCAACAAAATCTCTGAGCATTTGATTGCCCATAAAGGATTTTATTTCTCCTTCACTGATGAAGCTTAGTTTGGCTGGATATGAAATTCTGGGTTGAAAGTTTTTTTCTTTAAGAATACTGAATATTGCCCCCAACTCTTTTCTGGATTGTAGGGTTTCTGGGGAGAGATCCACTGTGAGTCTGATGGTAAGAATGTTGAATGTTGCCCCCGATTCTCTTCTGGCTTGTAGGGTTTCCACCAAGAGATCCGCTGTGGGTCTGATGGGCTTTGCTTTGTGGGTGACCCGACCTTTCTCTGACTTCCCTTAGCAGTTTTTCTTTCATTTCAAACCTGGTGAATTAACAATTATGTGCCTTGTTGTTCTTCTTCTTAAGGAGTATCTTTGTGGTGTTCTCTGTATTTTCTGGATTTGAAGATTGGTCTGCCTTGCTGGTTTGGGGAAGTTCTCCTTCTTAAAGAAGTAGACAGACTGTCTTATAAAACTTAACTCAGATAATGTCACTTCTTTTTACTTAATCCTTTGGTAAAAGAAAAGCTCATGGAGTGGCACACCAATGTCTATATGATCTCCTTGTTCCCTCTTCAGGGTCACTGTGTTTCATCATCACTCTTGCTCACTTTGTGCCAATGATCTGGTTCTCCTTGATGTTCCTTGGACAGGCAAAGCATACTACAACTGCACAGCATTTGCAAGTTCTCTGGTTCCTATTCTTCAAATTCCTGTGTGGGTCAATTCTTTACCTCCATACTGCCTTCTCTTTTAGTCTGTTTGTGTTGCTGTACAAGAATACCTGAGGCTGGACAATTTAAAAAGGAAAGCAGTTTATTTGGCCCACCATTCAGCAGACTATACAGGAAGCATGGCACCACCATTTGTTTCTTGTGAGGGTTTCAAGCGGCTTCCCCTCACGTTGAAAGGCAAAGCAGAGCCAGCATGTACAGAGATCACATGAAAAGAGAGAGGAAGCAAGAAAGAGAAAGGGAAAGTGCCAGGCTTTTTTTTTTTTTTTTTTTTTGAGACAGAGATTCTCTCTTGTTATCCAGGTTGGAATGCAATAGCGTGATCTTGGCTCACTGCCACCTCTGCCTCCTGGGTTCAGGCAATTCTCCTGCCTCAGCCTCCTGAGTAGCTGGGATTATAGGCACGCACCACTGTGCCCAGCTAATTTTTTGTATTTTTAGTAGAGACAGGCTTTCACCATGTTGACCAGGATAGTCTTGATCTCTTGACCTCGTGATCCACCCACCTCAGCCTCCCAAAGTGCTGGGATTACAGGTGTGAGCCACTGCGCCCGGCCCTGGCTTTTTTTAAAAATAGCTCTTGGAGGTATGTCTTGCAGGACCTAATAGAGTTGAAATTCATTCATTCCTGCAAGAATGGCACCAAACCTTTCTTACCTGAAGGATATGCTGCCATGACCCAAACACCTCCCATTAGGCCGAACCTACAACATTGGGGTATCACATTTCAACATGAAGTCTGGAGTGTCAAATATCTCAATTATAGCATCTTGCTACCAAGAAATTCTTCCTTGAGCACCTTTTCCACAATAACTAATTTCAACCCCGTCCTACCATGTCCTATTTTCCTTATTATAGTTATTGGTACTTCTAACTTTTTATTATCTGAAATATTATATATTTTTCTTTTTCTTTTTACCATTTCATCTCTAAATTATATTATTAATTCCAGGAAGGAAGTTTTGTATGTTGTGTTCACTGCCATATTCTAGTGCCTAGAAGGCTGGTTGGAACTTACTAAACATTTTATAAATCTTTATTAAAACAATAAATATAAGTACATTTTAAATCCAGAAAATTGTTAAGATGGTGTTTCTCAACCTTGATATATCTTAAATATTATGTGATGTTATTTCTTAGAAATTCTAATTAAGTAATTTTCAAATGCAGGTAGAATTCTGTATTTACAACGAAATAATTATAAGTTCTTATAGCATGACAAACTTAACAGACAAAAAGAATTTAGCCAGGGAAATTGCAGTTGGTTCTATTTTGTGACATTATAAATAGTGAATAGCATTATTATAGTCTCTTTTGTTTGAAAATTTACATGACTGGGATTTGTTAAAAAAAAAAATTGTAACAAACTGCATTCTCCAACCTGAGATTTAGTTTCTAATATAATGAATGTAGTGTTTTTGCATATTTAATATAATTGTGATTTTGCTTTTGTTATTGCACCAAGAAATTAAGACAAGTGAATAATACCTATACATTTATGCAAATTAATATCTTGATAATATACTTAAAACATTGCAGCTTTATTTTAACTAATAACTGCATTCAAATAAAACATTAAAATTTTTATTTAAATTCAAATATCACAGAACAATTTACCTTTCATATTTTAAAAAATATCTTTATTGTTATATGTTGTTAGTTGGTTTTATTTAGAGAGTATTGTCTAGACATCAGAAAATATACAGCACCCAAATGTCTATGCCGTTTAATTTACCTTACTAGAAAGTAAGGCATCATATTTAAAGAAAGGAAGAGTAACTTACACAGTGTCACAAAATGGCCGTCTGTGAATTATTCCTCCAATGTCATGCACCTGATACTGTCTGGATTTCTTAGTTATAGTAATTATCTATCTATCTATCTATCTATCTATCTATCTATCTATCTATCTATCTATCATCATCTATCTATCATCTATCTATCATCTATCTATCTATCTATCTATCTATCTATCTATCTATCTATCTATCATCTATCTATCATCTATCTATCATCTTTTTTTCTCTTGTTCTTAATTATTCACTTTATATATTATGAGAAAATGACTGTAATTCCCTGAGAGCTGAAATACCGTAGTACTATGCTGGGGCAAAAGAGTAGCAGCAGCAAGGACAACACCTCACTTCTAGATATTCCATAATGTTTCCCCTTTCTCATAAATTACAATTTAAGTAGTTCTTATTTTGTTACCACAGCCCAACTGCTGATTACATGTCAACTCGGAAAACGTATTTTAGGCAATTCAAAAGTAGTTCACTCAACAGCTGCTAATCTTTTGTGATATGCAGGTGATTCAAAAATCCTGACTTTGCAAAGGACTTTAAAGCATCTTCCAGAGGAATAAAGATGCATTAATTTTACCTGGCTTTCCTGTTTTTATTATTCCTAAAAACCTTATCAGTATTTTTATGTACATTCATGTTTCTTTAAAATTATTTTAAAATACTGAGCTCTCATACCTACATCCACCAAGAATAATTTGTGGCAGCACTATTTGGTTAAATGTTCCTTGTATAGAATGTGATTACATTATTAATTTGGACCAATTTATATTAAGCTGGGGTCTACAAAATAATTTCTAGCCAGATAGATATCACTAATGATAACTGATTTGGCAAGATCTTTATATATTAAATTCCATTTAAAAAGAATTGCTGAATTTTAATATACTATTTATGGATTATATGCTTCATATGACTTCATATAATGCATTAATATTGATTCAGTTGTTAAAGACATTTGTAAAATTAACTTACATTCCCTCGTATTCATTATATGATATTTTTTCCATTTATGTAACATATTGTTATGTACTACTCCAAGGTATTTTTAAGTGCACTTTTAGTCACTTACTTATACTAAGTGAATTAATTTATATTAATGCAATCATTTTTATTATTCTTTTCAATTTTGTTCATTGTAAGATATATCTCTTTTTTAAGCTCATGCTTAACAGATATCTACACATAAATGCTACCCGTAATTATGGATAGAAAAATCCATATTTGAAACATAGTATTCCACATGTAATTTCAAGCATTAGAAAGTAATCTAAATAAAAGAAATGTTTTCAACTCATGGAGTACTCCTCTACAGAAAAATAATCACTAATCTCTTATAACATTTTTGCTATACATATGATTGAATGCTCCTGAAAAATCATGTGTCCAAGATATTTGAATCAACTATGTCATGAAGTCCCTTGGTACTTATTAAGACTGTTTGTGAGATATGATCATATAATTTTTTTTAACATGTTGCTTACTTCAAAGAAGGGAAAATAATTGCTTTGGGTTCCCCTTATAGATATAGACTTACTTTAAAAAGCTAAATTTATTAAAAATGAAAATATTGCAATATAACCAATTTATTTAAATGGACAAAACAATTTTGAAAATTTTTTTAAGAAAAATATGGTATATACACAAGGGTATATATACACAAAGGTTGTATATATATATATATTATATATAAAAATAATATTATATTATATATAATATATAATAAAAATGTATTACATATACATATATAAATAAATTATATATAATACAATATATTATATATAAATATATAAGTATATATAATACAATATATTATATATAATACAATATATTATATATAAATATATAAGTATATATAATATATTGTATTATACATATAAATATACAATATATAATATATACAATATATAATATATGATACATATGTCATATGCATATATTGTCTTATCTACCATATTGTAAGAAAAAGATATACACAAGTGTATATATATGCAAGGGTATATATGCAAAGGTATATATTTTTTATATATATGTAATACATTATATATTTATATAATATATTTATATAATGTATTATATATAAATAAAATATAATATATATTATATATCATATACAATATGTAATACATTGTAATGTATTATATATAATAATATACAAATTATATACAATATATTATATATATTATATTTACAGAGAGAGAGAGAGAAACTATGGCATAGGTGGTATACAGCAGGCACTATTGCAACCACTCATGTACTCTCAGATCCTTTTCCCATTTTCATATACTTGCCATGATGCATCAGCTCTCCCAGAAGCAACACTGCTTCTCTTTGTCAGAGGGCTGTCCCTTGGCTGCCACAGTCTGTTTTGCCTACATGCACAAAGAGCTGCCCACAGATAAATGGAAGTATCCTGATGTTTACAGGTTCATGTTGGCTGCTAAGCAATGACTGACTGGTGTAGAACTGACTAGCGCTCAGAGTTGTCATACAAGTGTAAGGCGAAGTTATCTACCCTTCAAAATATTTTGCTTGAAATTGCACCTAATCTTAATATGCTGCTAGGGTAGCTTTGAAAATCCTGAAATAAAAGGCCTGGTTTTTATTGACACAAATCGTTGCAAGAATTTTATTATGAGATCGTTGAGGAAGCATATCAACAGGCTAACAGAAGTGTACATGTGAGAAAAGACCTATTATATACAAACTGTGAAGCTCTTATTGGCCAACCAGTGAAAGTGTAAGTAGTATACTGTTGGCTCTATTCTACCACAAGTTCTGTTTCCCCCTGCACCTGCTGGCCACCAACTGCACATTCCCCTGAACTAGCCCAAAGTCACGCTGGACTAGGCACTGTTTCATGCCTACCTTTAGGAAAAGTTGCTGCTTTATAGGACTCTCCACCCAGGAGTTTGCCCAGTCCATTGATGACATGCTCAATTGATTGATCTGATAACAAAGCAGATACACAGTTAATTATCAGCTTGCAGTGCTACTTCAAAAAAACACATGAATGAGGCCTTTGGATTTACCAATTTCTCAGTGGTGCTGCTGATGAAAACTCCACTACTGATCCTGTCTAGTACTTTCAAGGATGCTCTAGAGCTGCTCCAGTGATAGTCTCTAAGGCTAGGGCCACCAAGGCCAACCTGTCCAGGTTCTGTTTTCTGTCTTGTCCATGTTCCTTTATCCCTAGTGGCCCTATCCCCCAACCCACAATGATATAATTTTTATATCTGTGGATTTAATAAAACTTTAACCAGTTAAACAGACAAACAAGCAGGGTTGGCCTCTGCGGATATTTTTTTCACCAAGATGAGCAATATATCTGTACAGTTCATACTATCATACTGAGGAACTCAGTAATTACTGTCCTGTTGGGTTATGATTCACAGTCCAGAGATTTTATGGAATTTGCTTTCTTAGTCTCAATGAATATAATCAAATCCAGAATGCTAGGGGCCAGGAGTACAGTACTCAATAGAGTAAGGTGGAGAAAATTATGGTAATGAAGAGCAAAGATGGAACAATGGAAAGGGGGCTCTGACCTGCAGATATTATAATAGACCATGGTTTTCTAAGGATGGTCAATGAGGATGTTGCCTCATGTATAATGATACAACTGTATATACATACTGTGTGTTCTGTGCCCCACACACGCGTGCACGTGCACACACACACACACACTTAGATCAATAGTGCATAGGCAGAAGGCTTATGTTAGCCACCCAAAGGCTATTTCCTTATTAATTTCCAGAGAGAGACCTATTCTCTGACTCATAGCCATTTACAGGAATGGAGGCTGGGTCACTTGAGAAAGGTCCCTGCAATGCCACCAAAAGTATGTAAAGTAGTGATTCCTCCAGACATTTCCCAAGGGAATCAATGGCCATTCATGTGAATAACTTTTCACTGGGGAAAAAGGCGGAAGCACAGATATTCAAAGAGGTATTAGATACAATATCTGAGAAGATTTGATATTAGGGCATCTGAAATGCTGTCCTGACGTCCCTGTTCAGGTGGGAGTACAAATAAAGTACAAAGGGTACACAGTCCTGTCTATAGTTCATTTCTCCCTCTCTCTGAGTATATAATTGAGATGGACATACTTAGCAGTGGGAAGAGCTTTTAGGTTGGCTACTTGACCTGTATGAACCATCATAAGCACGATCTTAATAATGAAGACCACGGAGAAGACCCTGAAACTACATACAGATAAATTCAAAAGCTATTCTCAAAACTGTTATTAGAGAATTGAAGGATATAGGATTCATAATTTTCAGAATAAACTCATTGATTTACTTGTCTGGCCCCCGAGAAAAGCAGATAGACTGTTCAACTAATAGTGGCAGTAGTTTGAAAATCAGTAATGTGATGTCTCCACATTTGTTCTTTCTGCTTGGAATTGCCTTGGCTATTTGGGCTCTTTTGTACAATTTTATATTAATTAAAATTTTTTTTTAGTTCTATGAAGAATGTCATTGGTAGTTTGATAAGAACAGCACTGAATCTCTAACTTGCTTTGGGCAGTATAGCCATTTTTACCATATTTGTGCTTCCTTTCTATGAGCATGGAATGCTTTTCCATTTGTTTGTGTCATTTCTGATTCTTTGAGTACTATTTTGTAGTTCTCATTGTACATATTTATAGATATTTCATCATCTCCCTGTTTTGTTGTATTCCTAGGCATTTTATTTATTTAATTTTTGTTGTTGTTGCAACTGTGAATAGAATGGTGTTCCTAATTTGGCTCTCGGCATGATTTTTGTGGGTATATAGGAATGCTCATAATTTTTGTTCATTGTTTTTGTAACCTGGGACCTTGGTAAAGGTGTTTATCAGCTTACAGAACTTTTGGGACAAGACAGTGGGTTTTTATAGATATAGAGTTATGTCTTCTATAAACAAGGATATTTTGACTTTCTCTCTATTTAAATGCTCTTTTTTCTTTCTTTTTGATTGCTCTGGCCAGGACTTCTAATACTATGTTGAATTGAAGTGGTGAGAGAGAGAATATTTGTCTTGTTCCAGTTTTAAAGTGGAATTTTACAGCTTTTTTCTATTGAGTATGATGTTGGCTGTAGGATTTTGCAGATGGCTCTTATTATTTTGAGGTATGTTCCTTCAATACCTAGTTTGTCGAGAGTTTTTTTTAACATGAAGTGATGATGAGTTTTATCAAAAGAATTTTCTTCATCTACTGAGATAATCATGTAGATTTTTTATCTTTAGTTCTGTTTAAGTGATAAATCTTATTTATTGATTTGCATATGTGTAACCAACCTTGCATCCCAGAGATAAAGCCTACTGGACAGTGGTTTATAAACTTTTTGATGTGCTATTGGATTCAGTTTGCAAGCATTTTCTTGAGGAATTTTGCATCAATGTTCATCAAGGCTATTTGCCTGCAGTTTTGTTTCTTTGTTGTATTTCTGCCAGGTTTTGGTATCGGGATGATGCTAGCCTCATAGAATACTCATAAATAACATATAGAATACTCAGAGAATAGTTATAGAATAGCTCATAGAATACTCATAGAATAACTGATTCTGAGGTAGGGAGGAGGCCCTTCTCAATTTTTTTGGAATAGTTTCAGTAGGAATGGTACCAATTATTATTTGTATATCTGTTAGAATTCAGCTGTGAATCTATCTGGTCCTGGGATTTCTTTTTATTGGTAGACTATTTATAACTGTTTTAATTCCAGAGTTCATTATTGGTATGTTCGGTAATTTAGTTTCCTCCTGGTTCATTCTAGGGAGTGTGTATGTCCAGGAATTTATCCATTTTCCAGTTTGTGTGCATAGAGGTATTCACAATATTCTGCAATGGCTATTTGTATTTCTGAGGATTCAGTGGTAATATCCCTTTGTTATTTCTAATTGTGTTAATTTCAATCTTCTCTCTTTTTTTTTTGAGAGAAGGAAAGAAAAAAATAAGTAAAGGAGAGGAAGAAAGAGGAAGAGAAAGAGGGAGAGTAAACAGAAATATTGCTTTATTCTGAAAAAAATTGGGTATTAATAATGGCCAATCAATGTTTCATTTAAACTTATGAGTAGGTGTGATGTGGTATTGACAAGAATACATATTTTGTGTATTTGAAGTGGAGAGCTCTATAAATATTTATTAAGTTTACTTGTTCCGGATCTGAGTTCGAGTCCTTGATATCCTTATTAATTTTCTGTCTCATTGAATCTAAGTCTCGTATCTGGGTGTTAGGATCATTAGCTCTTGTTGTTGCATTGATCCTTTTACCACTATATCTTTGTTGCTTTAAAATCTATTTTATCTGATACGAGAATTGCAACTCCTGCTTTTTATTTATTTATTATTTATTTTTGCTCCCATTTGGTTGGTAAATCTTTCTCCATCCCTTTGTTTTGAGTCTTTTTGTATCCTTGCATGTGAAACAGGTCTGGATGTAACATGCCATTGGGTTTTGGCTGTGTCTTTTGATTGGGGGATTTAGTCAATTTAAATTTAGGGTTACTGCCATTTGATGTTGACCGACTGTTTTATCCATTCGTTGGTGTAAATTCTTCTTTATGTTGGTGCTCTTTACTTTTTGGTGTATTTTTAGAAAGGCTAATACTGGTTGTTTCTTTCTGTGTGTAATGCTTCTTTCAGAAGCTCTTGTAAAGCAGGCCTGGTGGTAATAGAATCTCTGAGTTCTTGCTTGTTCATAAAAGATTTTATTTTTCCTTCATTTGTGAAGCTTAGTTTGGCTGGATATGAAATTCTGGGCTGAAGGTTCTGTTCTTTGAGGATGTTGAATATTGGCCCCCACTCTCTTCTGGCTTGTAGAGTTTCTGCTGAGAGATCTACTGTAAGTCTGATAGGCTTGACTTTGTGGGTAACCTGACCTCTCTCTCTGGCTGCCCTTAGTATTTTCTCCTTGGTTTCAACCCTGGTGAATCTAACGATTATGTGCCTTGGGGTTGCTCTTCTTGAGAAATATCTTTGTGGTGTTCTCTGTATTACCTGGGGTTGAATGTTGACCTGCTTTGCTAGTTTAGGAAAATTTTCCTGAATAATATCCTGACGGGTATTTTCCAGCTTGGATTCATTCTCTCCGTCGCATTCAGGGACACCTATCAAACACAATCTTCTCTCTTTACTTTTTTATTAATTTAGCTAGCAGTCTATCTAGTTTATTAAATTTTCCAAACAAACAAAAAAAAAACAACTTCTGGGTTGGCTGATCTTTTGAATGGTTATTGTGTCTCAATTTCCTTCATTTCAGCTCTTATTTTGCTTATTTCTAGTCTTCTGCTAGCATTCAGGGAGGGCTGCTCTTGGTTCTCTTGTTCTTTTAGTTTGAGATATTAGGTTGTTAGGTTGAGATGTTTCTAAATTTTTGATGTGGGCATTTAGTGCTGTAAATTTCCCTCCTAACACTGCATTAGCTGTGTCTCAGAGATTCTGATATGTTGTAACTTCTATCCCCTTAGTTTCAAAGGGCTTCTTGATTTCTGCCTTAATTTCATTAAGTCATTAAGAAGTGGGTTGTTTAATTTTCATGTAATTGTATAATTTTGAGTGATTATCTTAGCCTTGATTTCTAATTTTATAATATAATATCACCTATTCTGGATTTTCCAAGGATTGTTTTATGTACAGTTGGGTGGTGCATTTTAGAGCCTATGCAATGTGGCAATGAGGAAAATGTATATTTGTTGTTTTCTGGTAGAGAGTTCTGTAGATGTCTATTATGTTTATTTGACACAGTACTGAGTTCAGGTTCTGAATACCTTTGTTAATTTTCTGCCTTGAAGATCTAATACTGTGACAGCAGGATGTTGAAGTCTCCCACTACTACTGTGTAAGAGTCAGTCTCACTAAAGGTCTCTACAAACTTGCTTCATGAATCTAGGTGTTCTTGTGTTGCATGTGTATATATTTAGGATAGTTAGGTCTTCTAGTTGAGTTGTATGTACCCTTTACCATTATGTAATGTCCTTCTTTGTCTTTTTTGATCTTTGCTGGTTTAAAGTCATTTTTTTTTCTTTCTGAAATTAGTATTGTAAACCCTGCTTTCTTCTGTTTTCCATTTCCTTGGTAGATTTTGTGTTATTATGCCAACTTTTCTGTGTTATTGCTTTATAGTGTTGCTTTATAGTGGTATATGTGTTTAAGTGTGTTTTTCTAGTAGCTGGTAACAGTACTTTCCTTTCTATATTTAGTACTTACTTCAGGAGCTCTTGTAAGGCATGTTTGGTCGTAACAAATTCCATCAGCATTTGCCTGTCTGAAAGAATTTTATTTCTCCTCTTATTATGAAGCTTAGTTTGGCTGGATATGAAATTTTTTGTTTGAGATTTCTTTTCTTTAAGGATGTTGACAGCCAGTTAACATCAAATGGCAGTAATCCTAAATTTAAATCGGCTAAATCCCCCAATCAAAAGATACAGTCAAAACCCAATGGTATGCTACATCCAGACCCATTTCACATGCAAGGATACACAAAGACTCAAAACAAAGGGTTGGAGAAACATTCACCAACCAAATGGAGAGCAAAAATAAATTAATTAATTAAAAGCAGGAGTTGCAATTCTTGCATCTGATAAAATAGATTTTAAAGCAACAAAGATATAGTTGTAAAAGGATCAATGCAACAATAAGAGCTAATGATCCTAACACCCAGATACATATAATCTATAAAGAGACTTAGACTCCCTAGACTCCCACACAATAATAATGGGAGACTTCAATATCAATATTAGATAGATCAACAAGACAGAAAATTAATAAGGATATCCAGGACTTGAACTCAGATCCAGAACAAGTAAACATAATAAACATTTATAGAGCTCTCCACTTTAAATACCCAAAATATACATTCTTGTCAGTACCACATCACACCTACTTATAGGTTTAAATGAAATATTGATCGGCCATTATTAAGCACAATAATTTGCAGAAAAGAGGTTTTCAATATCCATTTTCAGAATAAAGCAACATTCCTGTTCTCTCTCCCTCTTTTTCTTTCTCTTTTTTCTTCTTTTTCACTCCTTTTTTCTTTCTTTCCTTCTCTCCTTTCTTAAAAAAAAAAAAAAGAAAGTTTCATAGTCTTTGAGATCGATAAGTAGGTGAGGATGATTTCACCAGGTCAAGAAGGACAGTCCAAACAGAGAGTATAGTACCACCATCACCACCACTGCCAGCATCATCACCAGCACCATGACAAAAAAAAAAAAAAAAGGATTTTGAATATTGGCTCTCAATCTCCTTTGGCTTGCAGGGTTTCTACTGAGATGTCCATTGTTAGTCTGTTGGGCTTCCCTTTGTAGGTAACCTGACCTTTCTGTCTGGCTGCCTTTAACATTTTTTCTTTTGTTTCCATTTTGGAGAATCTGATGTTTATGCATCTTTGGATGATATTCTTGTGAAGTATCTTATGAAGGTTCTCTGCATTTGCTGAATTTGAACGTTGGCCTCTCTAACTAGGTTGAGGAAGTTTTAATGGATGGTATCCTGAAATATATTTTTCAACTTGCTTTCATTCTTCTCATCTCTTTTAGGGACATCAGTGAGTTGTAGATTTGGCCTCTTTACATATCCCATTTTTAAAATTTCTATTCATTCCTTTTTCTCTATTATTCTCTGTCTTATTTCAGGAAGCCAGTCTTCAAACTCTGAGATTCTTTCATCAGCCTAATCAATTCTGCTATTAATACTTGTGATTGCATCATAAAATTCCTGTAGTTTGTTTTTTTAGCTCTATCAGGTCAGTTATATTCTTTTCAATACTGGCTATTTTGTCTGTCAGCTCCTGTATCATTTTATTGTGATTCTTAGCTTCCTTGTATTGGATTTCCACATATTTCTGCATCTCAGTGATCTTCATTTCTATCTGTATTCTGAATTCTGTTTCTGTCATCTCAGCCATCTCAGCCTGGTTCAGAACCCTTGCTGGAGGACTAGTGTAGTCATTTAGAGGAAAGAAGGCACTCTGGCTTTTTGAGTTGTCAGACTTCTCGTGCTGGTTTCTTCTTATCTTCGTGTGCTGATATTCCATCAATCTTTGAAGTAGCTGTGCTTTGGATGGGTTTTGTTTTTCTTTTATCCTATTTTATAGGACAAATCAAACCCTTGAGGGTTTGACTGTGGTATAGAAGGTGGGTCAGTCAGCTGGTTTTATTCCTGATTTTAGGGAGCCAAGACTCAGTTCACAACTGCTGGACTGCATGCTCTAACTCTGGGGACTGGTATCAGGCCTTTGTTCTCTGGCTTCTCAAAGTTAGAAACTTCCTGAGCTGGGGTGGCAGTGGTCCTGAAATATTCTCTAACCATTAATAGCAGTACTCCAAAGGATGGTGCCAGACAAAGCATTTCATATGGCAGTGGCAGCAGGATCCATCCTCATTTGCATGTGTCAGCAGCAACTGCAGTGCAGCAGGGTTTGCTATTGTCGGTACCTATTGCTATTGTTTGCAGTGTTAGCACAGGGATGGGGCACTGGTGAGAGTGGACTTGTGGGCTCTATGTCCACCAAGGTTCGACTACAATGTCAGCATTGTGGGGGTGCATGCACACATGTGCACTAGTAGGGCAGGGAAACTATGATCTGCCTACTCACATACACATTGTCAAAGTAAGGTTGGGGGTGGTCACGGGCCCCGGAGAAGTTGAAGTTAGGAGAGGGAGCTGGTGGAATGGCACTTGGCTGTGGGGTCTGACCCACTGAAACTCTCTGCCAGTCAGGTATTGTCCACCAGTGTAGTAGCAATGTTATAGGTTCCCAGGTTTCCTGAAGCTGCACTACAAGGAGGTGTGGCCAGGCTGAGGCCTCTGGAGAGGCCAGTAGATCTAGGGGTATTCAGGTTGAACCAGCTCCATCTGAAGAGCAAGATCACTCTGCAGAGTTCAGGTCCAACCCTTCCCCTAGGGATAGTCTCCTATGGGAGCAAGTTGAGCCTAGAGGGATGAGTTTCCTTGGCCATACTTCACAACAGGTGCTCCTGCCTCAAACCCTCTGGGCTCCACAGCAGAGGAATCTCTGCCAGGATTCCAGAGGCCAATGGTGAGAGCAGGTTGTTCCTTGTCAGTTCAACTCACCCATTTCCCTTGAGTCACTGGGGGCCAGGAAGGAGTGCCAGTGTGCTGTAGCCCATACGAGGTTCTCAGCTTTCTCCTCCTTCAGCCCAGCTTCTGTGTCTTCCCCCGGGCACTCTCAATGCCTTTCATCTGAAGATCTTTAAGAGTGGACTTGTCATCTCAGTCCCTTGGGGGCAGCTGTTGTACCCTGCTTCATCTAGTTGGCCTTCTTGCCCATCTCTATTCTAATAGATTTAATTTACCATTGTTTACAGGTAAACACGACCTCTCCCAAACCCCATTTCTCTTCACAAGTTTTACTTTTTCTCTGAAAATAGAATAAATGTTTTAAGAGACTGTCTAAATTTCTACACTGCCTATTACATTGTATCATTTTGAGGTTGTGATTTTGAGAATGGCTGTCTTTTCAGATGAGTTCCTTGAGATAGTAACACTAATTTTTTATCACTAAAAGGCTGATAATCACAGGGATTTTAGTGTTTCACTTTTCTCTCAGCCTGATGTTCATTATAAAATCAACCACTAACACTGTTTAAACTTACTGTTGTTGTTTTTTTTTCCATTTCTGTGTTTATACATATCTGTGAGATAGAGATTTTGACTGGGATTTCCAAACCATTAATTGAAATATATGCACAGAACTGAAGACATGAGGTTTTAAATTCAATTATCTGGTTTGCTATGAAGGCTTTATTTTCATGTGAAAAAAATCTCAAGAATATCTCAAAGTATGAAAGTTGTTATCATGCAAATGAACGGGCATTATTTCTCCAAATCTATAGTTTATGTGTAAATTTTTCTGTATGTCTTTGAATTACTTTTCTATCTCATTACATTTCTTACTATTACTATTAAGAGAGAGTAACAACTTCTGCATTGACAGAAAATTTGTTATTTATATTTTCCACTTATATTTGATGCTTTTTTTCAATCAAAAATTTTAGGTTGCCTAAAAATATAACCCATATAGTGTTTGAGCTTAGTGGCATCAGAAAACTATGCATTTGAAGTGGCTGAAAGTATGTGCATAAAATTAAGTTCAGACATTCATTGTATCTTTTATAAGACATTAAAAATAAAGTAATTCTTTTTAATTCTAGGTAAATTTTTCAACTTTTTTATGGTCATTGCTTTGAGTTGATAAAATACTCCTTTAGAAACTGATGTCTATAGTTGAGATTAATAAAGTTCCCTGTGCTTTTAGTGTCCAAAATGCAGATCTGAAATGTTGAACCAAAATAAAACATCTTTCAAATGCTGAAATATGAAATCCCTTAAAATTATATGTGTGTCTCTAAACCTCCATAAATCATTCTTTTAAAATAAATAATTCAGTCCTAATTTTATTCACTTATGAAATAGAATAACCCCAGAGCATTATTAATTACTTTTTATAATAAACCGTGTTCAGAATATCTATAAAGAAGTTGTTTTTTTCTAATGAAATTTAAAGGTATGCATAATTAATGTTAAACTGAATAGATACTTTAGATATTAGTAGTTAAGCTGTACTCTTGAAAAAGGAAATTTATGCAACCAGCATAGCAGGTAGTAGAAATGGTTATTATCTAACTTTAAATTAGCAATTTCTTGATTAAAAAGCAAATAAAAGACATTAAATATTCAAGCCTGAAATAGAAAAACTGAAAAAAATTTTAATTGTAGTAAATGTGTTGTTCCCCAGTTAAATATTGGCACTCCAATAATCTTTTTCTCTTCCTATTAAAAGTAACAAATTCATTCATCAAAACTGTGTAGTGCTTAATAGTTTACCTTATTCTTTGTTTTCTCTGATTTCACATCTATCAAATAATCAAAATTACTGCATTAAATGCTAGCCTAGTGCCTAGTTTCATTATTCAAGAGGAAGTCACAGTGAATCATAATGACATTTGAATTTAACAGGAGTAACTGGAATGAGAAAAAAAATATTAGGATTGCATAGGAATAGTAACTGATCAATTACAAGAACAAATTGTAACCCATATGCTCTATCCAAAAAGGTGTAGCAAACTAATCAGTACATAAAGAGTTTCTATAAGGGACTAGAGTCTTAGAAGAGGTTAAATATAATACCATGGTCCTGGGCTAGGAAGTAGATTCACAATAACATTTGGGAAGAGGATGAAATCTATGTATTAATAGATTGGAAACAAACTCCCAGTGAAATGGTCTAAAAGGAACAAATGTGAGTGGAATTGTTCCAGGTCACTGAATTGGTGTTCAATATATTATGCAAGCTCTGGAGTAATTAAAATGCTAGAAATAGGAAAATTAGACCAATTGACAGTTAAAATGAATGAACTCGACATGTGAAGTATGGGCAAGCTTGGTAAGAACACAGGTGGCAAATAATTGCCTTTCTGGCAAACAAAGTAAGATTTACAAATCAATACAAATACAAATCTTAATATACTTTCTTGGGCGATCTAAGTATTAGCTCTGTTCTGTCCAATAAGATAGCCACTAGTCACACATAGTTATTGGCATTAAATTTAAATTAAAATTTAAATGTAATTTAAATCTGCAGTAGACATTCTCAAGTTCTCAGTAGTCTCTTGTGGCTTCTGGCTACCATATTGTTCATTATGAATATAACCATTTCCATTACTGAAGAAAATTTAATTGGTACTGTTTTAGGTGGACACAGCAACTCAACTTGGGCAGTCTAGGGTTATGAGGTGCAATTTTCATGATTAAAAAACTCATGCCAATAGAAAATATAACCTATTTAGGGCCTTAAAATAAATATGGATGAGGCAATGAATGTTATAAATGACTACAGAGCTGTTCATATTTCCAGGAAAAGCTGTAAAATATAAGCAGTTATTCCCTCAAATCCAGTAAACAAAATAGAATAAATTAACAAGACACTTCCATTTATGCTGGAACCATACATTTTAAAAATAAAATTAGAACAAAACGAGAAAGAATGCTGAGAGTCAATATATCCTATCCAGAAATTAAACAATCTACAATGCTGTTTAGAATGTTATAACTGAAAGTTTTACTTTTGTTTAGGATGTAGAAATTCACAATACAAAACTGTTCCTTTGGTAGTAATTAGAGAATAACCAAGAAACCTAAAAAACAACAACAACAAACTACATATGTATTTCCTAAGCACAAAATCAATCTATAAAAAAATATGTGAAGCAAATAAATTCAAGTTAAGAATGAGTCCTTCGTAGCTGAATACTGATCAAATCACCAGAAACATTTGTTGCATTATGAATCTGAAGGATTGGATCTGCCTTAGAAAAGGAGACTGTTGTGAGTAAGCAAAATCAGTAGAGGTTGAAAATCTATGGGGTTGGCCTGGTGGATTGGTTTCATATGTTCAAAGAAGGCTATTTAACCTACCTGCCAATACGTCTCATGGGACTTTTGCTGAATATAGTGGTGGTGGTAGTTCTGCTAATGGGATTTGGCAAGGGGATCTGTTCTGCTAATGGGATTCGGCAAGGATGAGAGAGAAAGAAAGAGAGAAAGAGAGAAACTCCATAATATTATAATTCTTAGATACAAAACTTATGCTAGAGGAAAAGTTCTATAATATATGCAGTGCATAACTTGGTCCCAAGACTTTTAAAGCAGAGGTAAACTTAAATTAATTTAAATGCAACACAGTTCAATCTAGCAGAATTCCCAATTAAATAAAAATGATCAGCATCTTTTACTATCTGATGAACAAAGAAAGAAACTTTTCCCTCTGAAGAAAATAATATTTTTCTTAATCTCTTTGATTCTTTTAATAAAAATAGTCACAATGAAGTATAAATTAGACCTGTGAAGAATAAATAAAATTAGGCCATAATAAAGAGAAAAAATAGTCATAAAAGAAGTAGATACAAATGTTAGAAATAGCAACTTGCCTTTAAAATTACAGTTATAAATAAAGAAATCAGAAGAAAAAATAAACAAAATAGATGAAAAGTACAAAGATTTAAAAAAATAAATAGAATTTCTAATAAAGACACAAAATAGCATTCTATAACTGAAAAATGTACTCTCATAAATTGATTTAATAACATATAGGACAGAGTAAAAGAAAGGAACAGTAAACATAAGACAGGCAATAGAAATTACCAAAGTAAAAAATACGGGAAACATCAAATAACAGAAAAGACTGGTGAAGAAACTATGGACCATATCAAAATCCTAACAAAAATAAAAACTAGAGTTATAAAAGTTATGAAAGATTGAATGAGGTAATATAATGAGTTGATAAAGAAAAATGGGAGAATTTCCTGTTATTCAAGAAATACAGAAAACTTGAAAAAAGCTATAAAGACAATCAAATAACAATATATTGTAGATGTAATGCTAAAAACTAGAGAGAAAACAAAGACACATTACATTCAGAACAAAAATAACAATGATTTATGCCAGACATCATAAAATTGAAAAAATAAAATAATGCCTTGAAAGATGGAAAGAATAAAAAGCAAACAGTTTTCCTAGAATTTTATACACAACAACACTCTTTAAAGATAAATCTTTTTTAATTTCTAAAAATAAAAGGCTGACAATTCTTCACCAGTAGGAACATATTGCAGGAAATACTAAGAAATTTCAGAGAAATCTTTCAAAATAAATGAAAAGGAACCCATATCAAAATATGGATCTACAGGATAAAATGAAAGAGAAAAGAAATGATGGATATATAAGCATATGCAAAAGACTGTACTTTTAAATTAAAGAAACCATTTGAAAAGACTATTATACTAAAAGTCCAGAAAAGCAGTTTCAACAAAAAAACAAAAATTGACATAATTAGGCTAAGGAGCTTCTATAGAGCACACATAGCTATCAACAGAGTAAAGAGACAGCCTACAGAATGGGAGAAAATATTCACAATCTATGCATTCAGTAAAATGTCCAGAATCTATCAGGCTTTTAAATAATTGAACAAGTGAAAAACAAATGACCCTATTAAAAGTAGGCAGAGGACATGAACAGATACTTCTCAAAAGAAAATATAAAACCGATCAACAAATATATGAATAAAAATGCTCAGCTTTACTAATCACCAGAGATTCAAATCAAGACAAAAATAAGAAACTATCCCATAAAAGTTAGAATGGCTATTATTAAAGGTCAAAAAATAACAGATGCTGGCCAGGTTGTGAAGAAAAGGAAACCCTTATACACTACTGGTGAGAATAAAAATTATTTCAGCCAATGTGAAAAGCAGTTTGAAGATTTCTCTAAGAATTTAAAACAGAACTACCATTTGATCCAGAAATCCAATTACTGGGTAAATATCCCCCCAGAAATAAATTGGTCTATCAAAAGGACTTATGTACTTTCAGATTCATTGCAGCATGATACACCACAGCAAAGACATAGACTCAACCTAGGCTTCTATCAGCAATGGATTGCATAAAGAAAAGGTGGTACACATACACTATGGCATATTTTACAACCATAACAAAGAATGAAATTACATTCTTTACAGAATATGAATGCAACTGAAGGCCACTATCTAAAGTGAATTGGTGCAGAAATAGAAAACCAAATACTGCATTTTCTTACTTATAAGTGGGAGCTAAATGTTGGGTACACGTGGACAGAAAGATGGGAACTATAGACACTTGGTACTATTGCTGGGGAGAGAGAGAAGTTGGCAAGGGCTGAAAAAGTACTTATTGGGTACTATACTCACTACCTGGGTGAGGGAATTATCTGTACCCAAACCTCAGCATCATGCATTATATCCATGTAGCAAATCTGTATATGTACCCCCTAAACCTAATTCAAAGTTAAAATTTAAGAAAATATGATAACATTACTGTATCATGGGGTATATTATACATATAATGTACTTGAAGAGTCTGCCTCCAGGCCAAAACTCTTATGTGTGATTTGTTTATAGGTTAACCCTAGGCAATTACAATGTTTTGCCCAGCAAGCCTCTTGTTAGAAGCTGCCTCCATGTATAAGATATGGCACATAGTGCGCTGTAACTTTCTGAGGGATGCACAGTCAAGGACTTATCCCCAAGCTCACTCCCAACCATGTACTTATGTATATCTGCATTTCTAGTCCTTGTACCTCTATCTGAAGGCTCCCTGGTTGGGCGCCTCAGCTAAGGGCCTTTCTAGGCACCTCCTCTGAGATCTATTTACCAGTTAGACCCTAACTGTTAGAATTTTCCCCACCCCGACTCAGCATTTTTCCACACCAGGACCTTCTCCAGCTCTTTTCTTGTCCATAAAATGGACAAGGCCCATAAAATGGCATCAGGTTTTTTCTAGGAGCTCCTCGACTCTAATATGATTCCTCCAATCTGTGCTCCCTGTCATCTGACCTTCACCTGGTGCTGTTCTATGGGGAAATATGAAACACTAAAGTGTGGTACTCTTCCCTTTGCCTCTTTTCTGCCCTGTTGTCATAAGTAAATAACAGCCTTTTCAGTTTGGCTTGTCTTAACTGATTACCTTAACACCTGCCAGCTTAACTGTGTATGTGTGTGTGTGTGTGTGTACACATATGTATATGCATGGTTGTGAGGATTTATTTATTTTCAATAAAGTGGTAAAATTAATTCAAAATAAATTACACATGAATAGGAAGAAAATCAATAATAAATGACAGAATTAATCCCAACCAATTCAGCAAGCACATTAAATGTAAATAGACTATTTAGTCTAAGCAATACCAGAGATTGTTATTTGGAATAAAACAAAACAAAAAAGATCCAACTCTAAGCTGTCTAGGAGAGTTGTACTTTAAATAGACACACATAGATTAAAGCAAAAGCATTAAACTAGAAGACACAACCACCAAATACTAACCACGCTTTATGGTATGAACATATTTATATCAAACAAACTGTTCTATATGTTGTTATGAGAGATACAACAATATTCCATGAAGATAAATCTTGTTGTCTAGAGGGATCTGAGTTCTTTTTTTATTCTTTCTTTATTTTTTATTGTACTTTAGGTTCTGGGATACATGTACAGATCATGTAGGGTTGTTGCATAGGTGCATAGATAACCTTCATCTATAGACATTGCGGGGTAGGGAGGGATAATGTAGGGGGACCTGAGTTCTAAAGGTCATGCCCTTAATAATGTACCTCAAAAATGGGTAAAGCAAAGTAGACATTACCAAAGGAGACAGAGAGAAATGTCCAATTATTTAAGATTTTAACTTCCCTACACTGAACCAATTTTACTGGATTTTGTTATATAGAAAAATGGCAAAAATAATAAATGCATTACCCAAAGAATTATCACACTCTCAGTGCATCTGTACCCAACTCAAGAATGTTACCTAAACTTTAGTATCTTTATACGTTACTCAGTCTCACCAAAAGATGAACAATAGTTTGACTTCTATTAACATATATTTATTTATTTTTCCTGTATTTGAACTTTACTTAAATGGTTTCCTTAGCTCAGAACTATGTCTGTCAGATTTACTTATATTGGTTCATGTAGCAGAAAATTCTTCATTGTTTAGCATTCAACTGTATGAATATACCATAATTTTTAAATCATTCTACTCTTGATGGATATTTTGAATATTCTAATTTCAAATTTTTTTTTTGAGGTGAGGTCTCACTCTGTCACCCAGGGTGGACTGCAGTGGCACGATCTTGGCTCACTGTAACCTTGACCTCCCAGGTTTAAGCCCAGCCTCCCAAGTATCTGGGACAATAGGCACATGCCACCACACCTGGCTAAGTTATTTTTTGTATTTTAGGTAGAAACGGGGTTTTGCCATATTTCCCAGACTGGTCTTGAATTCCTGGACTCAAGTCATCTGCCTGCCTTGGCCTCCCAAATGCTGAGATTACAGGCATGAGCCACCAGGCCCAGCTTGGAGTTCTAATTAATAAAGCTACTATGAACATTATTATGCAGATATCTTACAAATACAAGTACATATAGTTGTTGAATATATACATAGGAATAAAATTGCTGGACAAAATAGTATGTGTATTTTGAATGTTAGTAGGTATTATAAACAAGTTTCCAAAGTGTTTATATAAATTTGTATTTCCACCAGTAGAGAATGGGATTCTATTTTGTTGGTATCTGTTTCATTTTTGTTATTGATGTTATAATTCTCATTTTTCTGTTATGTATTTTAATTTTCTCTGAAGCTATATTAATACATATCATCATAGCTTATATTTGCGTATTTGATGAGTCATGTCAGTGAGAGCATTGTAAATATAAGCTATGACGTGCACACTTTACATGTACAATATGCACAATTTACATGTATACACACTTTACAGGTGCATACGATATGCACACATGCAGTATGCACATGTGTTTGTAGGCATTTCTGTATCTCCCTATCAGATTCCTTTTAAAATCATTTCCCTAGTTTCTTTTACAGAATTGTATATATTCTAGACCCAAACCCATGTTGAGTATTTGTATTAAAAGTAACTTCATCTATTATGTGGATTACATTTAAAATTTTAGTAGTGTTTTGATGAACAGGGATTATTAATTTTAAGTCAATTCACTTCATTAATAATGTCCTTTATTGTGAGCATATTTGAGTAATATTAAAATATGTCAATTTTTTAATATAATGCTTTTGTTATAAAAAAGATTAGTAGTGCTTCTGGGTGGTAAGATTCGAGATTAAAATTATTTCCTTTTTTGTATTGTAAAATTTTGTTATAAGGTTGTTAATATTCTTACCTGTTGATCATTGAATTAATCATACTGCTTAGCTCATTTTAGTTTATGAGCATGGGTCTGCAAAGAACTGTATCTTGTTAATTAAATAATTAATTCTCTTTTTCCTCCTATCCCACTTCCATTCTTCTCCCATGGACCACCATGGCCCATTCTTCTATTTTATCTGTTCTTATGAAAAGGATATTATGTCAAACATATTTATTTAACTGCTTAAAATATTACTTTGCTTTCACAATTTTTTATTAAGCACTATGTTTTTTTAAAGAACACTTTATGTTGATATGTGTACATCAAACCTATTGATTCTAGTTGATATATAATATCCTATAGCTTGAATTTGCCACATTTTACCTACATACCTAAGTGACAGATACACATTACCTCTGTTGTTCCAGACTACTCTTCAGAAATGTCTGTACCTGTATTAGTCTATTCTCATACTGCTACAAAGAATTACCTGATATTGGGTAATTTATGAAGAAAAGAGATTTAATTGACTCTAGTTGACTCACAGTTCCTCAAACTGTCTAAGAAGTATGGCTGGGAGACCTCAGGCAACTTCCAATCAAGGCAGAAGGCAAAGGGAAAGCAAGCATGTCTTGCCAAGCTGGAGCAGGAGAGAGAAAAAAAGGGGAAATGCTATACACTTTTAAATAATCAGATTTTATGAGAAATCACTCACTCTCCAGAGAACAGCAAGGGGGAAATCAGCCCCCATAATCTAATCACCACCTACCAGGTCCCTTACAACACTGGGGATTACAATTCAACATGAGATTTAGGAAGGGACATAGAGCCAAACCATATCATTTTGCCCCTGACCTCTCCCAAATCTCATGTTCTTCTCCCATTTCAAAACTAATGATGACTTTCCAACATTCCCCCAATGTCTTAACTCTTTTAGCATTAACTCAAAAAGGCCACGCCCAAAGCTTCCTCTACAGGCAAATTCCTTCCACCTATGTGTCTGTAAAATCAAAAACAAATTAGTCACTTCCAAGATACAGTGGGGGTACAAGCATTGGGTAAATATTTCTATTCCAAAAGGGAGAAATTGGCTGAAACCAATGGGCTTCAGTCTCCATGAAAGTCCAAAACACAGTAAAGCAGTCGTTATTCCTACAGCTCCAAAATAATATTTGACTTCATGTATCACATTCAGACCACACTGAAGGGGTAGATTCCCAAGGCCTTATGCAGCCCTACCTCTGTGGCTCTGTAGGTTACAGCCCCTATGGCTGCTTTCATGGGCTAGCATTGAGTTCCTGTGTCTTTTCCATGCACAGGGTAAAAGCCGTCAGTGGATCTGCCACTCTGGAGTCTGAGGACAGTGGCCCTTTTCTTACAGTTCCACTAGGCAGTGTCCCAATAAGGACTCTGTGTTGGTGCTCCAACCCTACATTTCCCTTCTGCACTGCTCTAGCAGAGGTTTCCCATGAGGGCTTCACTCCTGTAGCACACTGCTGCTTTGATATCTAGGCATTTTCATACATCCTGTGAAATCTAATTGGAGGCTCCCAAACCTCAACTCTTGTCTTCTGCACATATGCAGGCCAACGCCACATGGAAGCCACCAAGACTTGGGGCTTGCACCCCCCTAAAGCAATGCCAGAGCTGTACCTTGACCCCTTTTCACCACAGCTGGAGCTAGAGTGGCTAGGATGTAGGGCATGATGTTTTGAGGTTGCACAGAGCACTGGAGCACTGGTTCTGGCTCATGAAACCATTTTATTTTTCTACTGGGCTTCTAGGCCAGGAAGTTCTCTGACATGCCCTGGATATATTTTCCCCATTGTCTTGGTTATTCACTTCAACCCCTCTACTGCATAATTAGGCTGCAAATTTTCCAAACATTAATGTTCTGCTTCCCTTTTAAACATAAGTTCTAGTTTCAGGTCATTTCTTTGTTTATGTAAATGAGTGTAGGCTTTTAGAAGCAGCCAGGCCATATCTTGAACATTTTGCTGCTTGGAAATTTCTTCCATCAGATACCCTAAATCATCTCAAGTTCAAAGTTTCACAGATCTCTAGAGCAGGGGCACAATGCTGCCGATCTCTTTGCTAAAGCATAGCAAAAGTAACTTTTACTCTAGTTCCCAATAAATTCCTGATCTCCATCTGACACCACCTGAGCCAGGACTTCACTGTTGATATCACTATCAGCATTCTTTGGTTATGTCCATTCAACAAGTCTCTAGGAAGTTCTAAACTCCCCCTTATCTTCATATTTTCTTCTGATCCCTCCAAACTGTTCCAACCTCTGCTTATTGCCAAGTTCCAAAGTTGCTTCCACAGTTTCAAATATCTTTATAGCAATCTGCCCCCCGACACACCACTGCTAACAATTCTCTCTATTAGTCCATTCTCACACTGCTATAAAGGACTACCTGAGGCTGGGTAATTTATAAAGAAATGGGGTTTATTTGACTAACAGTTCCACAAGGTGTACAGGAAGCATGACTGGGAGGCCCTGGGAGACTTTCAATCATGGTAGAAAGTGAAGGGATAGCAAGTATGACTTACCATGGCAGAGCAAGAGAGTGAGCAAAGGGGGAAGTGCTACACACTTTTAAACAAGCAGATCTTATGAGGAATCCCTCAATATTAAGAGAATAGCAAGGGGGAAATCTGCTCCCATAATCCAGTCATCTCCTACCAGGTCCCTCCCAACACTGGGGATTATAATTCAACATGAGATTTGAACAGGGACACAGTCAAATCATGTAACTGCCCATCTATATTACATCAGAGCATGAGGCTGGCTAAAACTTTGTATTTTCAATTTTTCTCTACATTTTATCAATCTAACTGAAAAAGATGCTTTGAGTTATGTTTCTATGATAACTAATAATTTTGGGCATTTTTTCACATGCTTCTTAAGTCCTTAGGCTTTCTCATTTGTAAGGTGTCTTTTGTTCTCTTTGACAATTTTTAGCTGAATTTGTTGTACTATTCTTCTTGATATGAAGGAATTACTTTTGATAGATTAATTATAATCATTTGATTTTGGTATTGCAACTATGTTCTATCATGATACCTTACAGCTATTAATTTTTTCTTAATTGTTTTTCATTATCAACACACATACTGATGCACATACACTCACTCTCACATGAGCAAAAACCACTCATTCCTGAGACTAGTTAGATAGCCATATCATTTGCTAATAAGAATAATTTTTGCTTTACATTCTCAAACTGGCTTGTAAGGAAAACTTTTACCTGTTTTTATTTGGTGAGAGTAGAGTGTTGGCCATGAACAATAGTATGATGTCATAGTATAATGATCATAAGGCACAAAATGTCCCCACTAAATATAATGTTCTCTGTGGGGTTTTAGTATATAATATTCACAATTTTAAAGTGATTCCTTTTATTTCTGTTTGCTAGGAGTTTGCATAAAATCATTATTTTCATAAATATTTATCAAACTTTAATATTGACTTGTTTTCTGCATTGAGACAATTTCTAAAGTTCTCTTTCCTAAACTCATGTGACTTCCTGCATGCTATGGTTTGAATGTTTTCTCTCTCAATTTCATACGTTGAAACCTAATTCTCAATGTGGTATTATTAGAAGAAGGGGACCTTAGGGGGTTATTAGGTCATGAGAGCTGTGTCTTTATATGCAGGATTAGTACTCCTAAAAAAGAGATCTCAGGGAGCTAGCTAACCCCTTCCACCATGTGAGTACACAAGTAGGAATTCCCAGCTCTGAGTAAAAGGGGCCACCACTAGACAAACAATCTACCAGTGCCTTGATCTTGGACTTCCCAGACTCCAAAACTGTGAGCAATAAATTTCCACTGTTTATAAGTGACCTAGTCAAGGGTATTTTGTTACAGCAGCCAAAACGACTAAGACACTGGATGGGGAGTGATGTATATACTGTATATGATGATGTATATAGTTTTATTAAACTGTTAAATTCAGCTAGGTAATATTTATTTGGAATTTTGCTTCTAAATAGTAGGGTTAATAGTGAGACTCTTTATAATTCATTTCTGTCTTTGTGATACATAAGACAAAAAAGAGAGAAAGAGCAATCCTCTTCCTTGTTTTTTTAAAACAAGATTTCATTGACCTCTTAACAGAGCTAGGCAACTTTGTGCCTTTTTATTTTGGAGAACAAACTAACACATATGAATTATTGAAAACTTGGATAAGTGATACCATTAATTGAAACTTAAAACTTTAAGGCAAAAATAGTTGCAGGACATATTTAATTATTATAAAGGAAAAAAATTGAAGATAATATTAATACAACCTAAAATATTTTAAACCCCAATTGACTATAACAGCAGAGAGAAATGGATGTTCAGAATTCTACCTGGAGACTAACTCATGCCTCTTAGAACATTATCTAAAAAGAAGAAAAAGAAAAATCAGAGAAACCAGAGGCCTGAATAATATCACTAGTGAACTTGAATTACTATTTCTGAGGACACCCTGGACATGTTAAAAGGTAAACCACAAAAAGGCTAAATTACAATAAACATTATTTAAAACATACTATCTAATAAAAGTTAAAAATTGTATGTATGCTATTCTCACTCATAGGTGGGTGATGAAAAATGAGAACACATGGACACAGAAAGGGGAGTACTAAACAGTGGGGTCTATTGGGGGGAAAAGGGGAGGGCCAGTGGGAGGGGGAGGTGGGGAGGGATAGCCTGGGGAGAAATGCCAAATGTGGGTGAAGGGGAGAAGAAAAGCAAAGCACACTGCCATGTGTGTACCTACGCAACTGTCTTGCATGCTCTGCTCATGTACCCCAAAACCTATAATCCAATAAATAATTAAAAAAATTGTATGCATGCACAGCTAAAGAAATGGCATATATTTAGAAATTAATTAAAATGTATTTAAAACAATTATGAAAATTATATTACATATAAATATAGTGAAAACACTATATGATAAAATATATGTCACAACTGAATCATTGAGGGTAATTGATAGCTCTAAATTTGCTTGTTTGAAAACACAAAATATAAAATGAGTGAATAAAACAAGACAGAAATTTGAAAATAGATAAATCAGAAAAATAATGATTCAATAAATATGGAAAGGGCAAAAAGTAAAGAGAGAACAAAGATGATAAAAGGGAACATTTCAAAATAAGCATAGTGTAAATATAATAAGGCTGATAAAGAATAAAAGAGAAGACATAAATGAAAAAATACATATTAAAAACAAAAGAATTTTAATGAGCCAGTATATGCCAAGACATATGTCAATGCATACAATACATACATTTATTTTTTAAAAATTAATGCAACAATATTAGCAGAAAGAGATATAAAATTTGAACCAATATATATTCAATATATTTGAGATTTAAACATTCTTTCTAAATATTAGATTTTTAAATTTAAAATAAAATTATATTTTATTTATTTTTTGTTGTACTTTAGGTTCTGTGGTACACAGATAGATCATGCAGGATTGTTGTATAGGTACACACATGGCAATGTGGTTTATTGCCTCCATCACTTACATCTGGCATTTCTCCCCAAATTACTAACATAAAATATCATATAAATATTTGTGTAAATTATAAAGTTTAAAAATATTTAATAAATATCTTATAAATATTTTAATAAACATATTAAAGAAATATGTTACTACTATATTTATATATAGAAATAGTTTTGTAAATAAATAATGACAGATTAGTAAAGGGTCTTTGCCTAGAAAGTTTTACAGATGAGTTCAAAAAATAGTTTGTTATTTTTCCAAGTTTTATGTTAAAATATTTTTATATTATAATGGCGCAGAAGTAGAAAATAGAAAATAGCATATTCATAATATTTAAACTTCCCTCCCAAAATAGGCCTCATTTCAATATTTTTAATGTAACAGTACATCTTGAAAACTCTATATAAATTTGATATATTTTAGTCTTATTGCTTTGTTATTTTTATTAATCCAAAATTTCAATTTTTTCTTATCTTTTATTTGCATAGGTTATATTTCTTATATTTTTGTGTAACAGGTAGCAGTTGATTTTATACCTTATTTTCAGTATTCTCAGTTTTCATTCATTTGTTTTATTTGTGTTTTAGGTGTACAAATAATAAAATGTGAACATTGAAAATCTAAATTAAAAAAATACAAATTTTTATCCATGTGCATTGGCTGCACCCAAAAAAAATCAATTGTAATGACTATATCTCTTTTGTTTTCATTTTAATAATGTTTCTGCTTTATCCCCAGTGAGAATTACCAGATTCTGACTTGTTTGCCAATTTTTTTCTATTAAGGCAATATCATTGAATAAATTGTTTTAGCATTTTAAAATAGGTATATTTATTTGTTTCATACTTATTTTTAGTATAGGTTCTAATGATTATATGGATTTTTTCTTTTAAGCCTAAAATATGATTTATATTATCTAAATCAACAATCGGTGTGGGTACGTACCATCCAGAAATTCAAAGCTGTACTGTGAGCCAGATACCAAAGAAGAGACTTGTAGAGGATCCCGCAGTTGCAGAGATGGCGAGACTAACATGGAGCGGGAGTGCTATTCCCACAAGGGGAACACGCCAAACATCACCACCGACTTGGGGTCAAATTAAAAAAGCTTTCACAAATAGTGGAGGAAAAGCTGAAGAAAGCAGGGCAGCGTATTATGGTAATCATAATGATGGTTACCACAATAAAGTGAGTATTTCTGGAGTGGGGATGGAAGTAAAAGGAAATTTCACACATTGGGCATATATTCTTTCCTTCCTTTAGTAATCTCTGGCCTTAATATTTTTCATAATAATTTAGGAAATAAAGCAACAATGTTTTGGTCATCAAAGTCTGAATGCAAATAAAGAATGGTCCCCTAAGTTAAGAACATTAACCTAGGAAGTTTGTGTAGTGATAGAGGCTGAGGTGCTGCGCAACAATTTCTATGGAATTATTATTGATTATTGGTCCCCTAAGGGGATACTTAGCAATGATTGCACTGGTCAGTCCTCTTGTAGGTAACATGGAATTCAGATGGCAGATTAAGAACTATAATTATTTAGAATTTATACATACTGAGATGAACAACTCTATTGTGCAGAGAAATGGGGGATTAATAGAGCCATGACCAAAAGTAGTATGGCCAAAGTTAAGAGCTGAATAAAACAAAACAAACAACAACAACAAAAAATTTGAAAAATATCTACAGCCCTAAAACCAATAAAAGTCTGGGAAGGAAAATATAATAGAAAATCAGGCCCTAATTCTTATTCATTCGTTTACAAGAAATGAAAGTTTTTAGATTCAGAACTGTATTAAACCCCCCAACTCCCCATATCTTTTGTGGTGGGAGAGTTTTAGGTCAACTTTAGTAACTCTAAAAAGTGTGAGACTAAACATAATTGAGAGAGAATAAAACAGAACCTAGAAAGGCCTTTAGACAGCCAGCAAGGAGGAGGGACCCAGAGGGCCCTTGATGCCCCTTTTCAGCAGGAAGTAGTTACAGAAGAATGGTCTTTGCCCTATTTCCCAAAAGATTTCTGGGTTTCAACTCCTTAAGGAAAAAATGTAGGAGTAGGTAGTTAGGCTCCAAGGTACTTAAGGAAGTTGCTGATAGATTGGCAGCCCTAAAATGTAGAGGATCTATGATTGCTGTTATGATTATTAATCTGTTTTCTCTTTGTGTAGTTTGCAAGTATGGATTCAGGTCTCTGAGAAATGGCTCACCAAGATGGAGCTGAGATTGCTCACCTTGTTTTGTTGAAACAAAGAAGGGAGAGATGTTGAGAAACATTAAGTTTACCCTGCCCCTATGGATCCCTTGTGAAAGTTACTTTTAGTTTGTAATTAGTGGCAGGTGGGTAACAGCTACCTACCTTTTATATTCCTGAGTTATGTGTCTATGTAGGACACCTATGTATTAATAAGAATCACCTGTCCACGAGTAAATACATGGATGAATCTCTGCTCAGGGCCTCAGTCCTGGAAAGCTGTCAGCCCCACAGGCTCTTAGGCTGTTGGTCCCTAGGTAGATTCACTCTGTTATTTGGGTGTCTGCCTCTCAATACCTTCAGCCCACCTGGGTGGGAGTCTCCCGACTGAGCTGGTACTTGGTAAATCCCCATGTTGTGCTATCAAATACTAGGTCTTATTCCTTCTTTATAACTATTTTTGTACTCACTAACCATCTTATCTCCCTCTGGCATGCCCCAATACCCTCGCCAGTCTCTGGTACCCCACCCTTCTATTCTCTATCTCCATGAGTTCAATTGCTTTGATTTTTGAATTCCACAAATAAGAACATTCGATGTTTGTCATTTCATGCCCAGCTTATTGCACTTAAATAATGACTTCAGTTCCATGTTTTTGCAAATAACAGAATCTCAGTTTTATTTTTTTGGCCGAATAGTAATCCATTATGTATAAATACCACATTTTCTTTATCCATTCATCTATTGATGGGTACTGAGGTTGTTTCAAAATCTTAGCTATTGTGAACAGTGCTGTAACAAACATGGAAATGCAGCTATTTCTTAATATACTGATTTCCTTTCTTTGGAGTATATACTCAACAATGGGATTGCTGGATCATATGATAGGTCTTTTTGTTTTTTTGAGGAACCTCCAAACTGTTCATCGTAGTGGTTGCACTAATACATTCCTACCAGCAGTGTATAAGGGTTTCCTCTTCCCCACATCCTTGCCAGCATTTGCTATTGCGTCACTTTTAGATAGGGGTCTCCTTTCTAACATTAGCGTATTAGTAGTAGCCAACTGTACTGAGAAGCAGAATAAATTCTGTCTGTAGAGTAGGTTCTGTCCAGTAGAATAGCAATCTTGTAGTCTGAAGCTGTAGTTAGCCAAGCAGAAGATCTAGAACATTCTCTTAAGATGACATCTGGAGAACTCTCAGGACTACTATTTCTTTTTTTTTCTTTTTGAGACAGAGTCTCTCTGATGCCTAGGCTGGAGTGCAGTGACACAATCTTGGCTCACTGCAATCTCTGCCTCCCAGGTTCAAGCAATTCTCCTGCCTCAGGTTCCTAAGTAGCTGGGAATATAGGCTCATGCCACCAAGTCTGGCTAATGTTTTGTATTTTTAGTAGAGATGGGGTTTTACTGTGTTGGCCAGACTGGTCTCGAACCCCTGACCTCAGGCAATCCACCAGCCTCAACTTCCCAAAGTTCTGGAATTACAGGTGTGAGCCACCGTGCCCGGTCACTAGTATATTTCTTTAAGGAGCGATTCTGATAATTATCTAGTCATTTAGTTCTTTGACATTTATTTGAATGCCTATGATATGCTGTTTCATGACCTACAGATTTTGAAATGCATAAAATCTCAAACAGAAGATAGGGTCCAAAAATAAAAGGACAACCAACTAAATATGTAAATGTCTGTTGGACATCACCATCAATAAGTACAATAAGACAGGGTGAGGAAGCATTGCACAGTGAGCAAGGGAAACTGCTTTTAGATGAGGTGGTAGGTAATGCCTCCCTGATAAGATAGTGTTTGTGTGGAGGCCAGAGTCAAAGAGGAGTTCTAGTCATGGGGATGTCTGGGAGCACAGCATCCAGGAGGAGTGGAAACAGCAACTTAAGAATGTTACACTCAGTGCATTTGTGCTTAGAGTACAGTGCTGGTGAGTACTGGCTCAGTGTGCCTCTCAGGAGCTGGAGTTAATAAGATTAAAAGAAAGGTAGGGGACAAAACAGGTGAGGCCATGGAGGTGGTGCTAATGGTTAGAGTTTATATCCTAAATGAGATGGCAAGCCATTGAAGGGTTTTGTACACATTTCTATAGCTGTTCAGAACACAAACTGTGGAGGAAATAACACTGATACTTTTCTGGATGTTGGAAGTAAAGCAAGTTATAGGATAGATAAGGTCTCTGCACTTACTGAGCTTTCTAGGAGAGACCTATCAAGAGCTTATATACTTATACTTTAACACTTTTTCTTTGGCATACCTTAGGGTGCATGCCATGGGTGGGACTGGACCGAGTGATAGGAGACAGAGATAAGAGAAGGTTTTACTTTATTTTCTCGTTGCCTCTAAAATGTGCTTCTAGGCCCATTACTTAAACTTCGCGTATAAGTAAATAGGGTGAAGTCAGACATGTGGATCATATGAAAGACACCTGCAAGCTAATTAAGTCTAAGCGAGTAGGACTAATTTACTTTTCAGTGTTGGTTTTTGATAATTTCTAGTATTTTGATAATCATGTTCTAAAAAAGCCTACAATTTGAAAAACCAATTTTGTAGATTCATTTTTAAACCCTAGTCTTTTATCTCTTTATTATCACTGAATCAAATTTTTCAGGATCTTTAATATAGTTATGGTTATTTCAATCTTTTAAGTTTTGTATTGATTACATTGGTACAAAGTATAAAAGACAATATATATGTAAGTATATATATTTATATATATGTAAATATATATATATATATATATATATATATATGTAAAATCTACAGATCATGTTTAGAGAGATTTCTGATCTTGAGATAAAGGCAGATTTGTTAAAAGTTTTCTTAGTGGCCGGGCGCGGTGGCTCACGCCTTTAATCCTAGCACTTTGGGAGGCCGAGGCGGGCGGATCACGAGGTCAAGGGATTGAGACCATCCTGGTCAACATGGTGAAACCGCATCTCTACTAAAAATACAAAAAATTAGCTGGGCATGGTGGCGCGTGCCTGTAATCCCAGCTACTCGGGAGGCTGAGGCAGGAGAGTTGCCTGAACCCAGGAGGCGGAGGTTGCGGTGAGCCGAGATCGCGCCATTGCACTCCAGCCTGGGTAACAAGAGCGAAACTCCGTCTCGAAAAAAAAAAAAAAAAAAAAAAAGTTTTCTTAGTAAACATAAATCAAACAAATGCTATTCTTCATGTAAACTTCTCTTATTATATATAAGGTATAAATATCCTGTCCTCCTGTTTATAAATGCAGATGATTTGTTTACTATGGGAAAAATAAACTATTATTTGGGATGTATAACTTGTACCAGAAAACGTTTCTTCAGTTGCCATCGCAGTGCCTACCTTATGCAGCAATATTTTTCTCCTCAAATAGTAAGTGTATTTTTTAGCTTTCCCTTATTTTTCTTTATAAAATTTTGTGATAACCTAAAAATACATAAATTTGTTCTGTATATGTTTATACTTTTAACCATGTCTTTTTTTAACCTCCTAACATTAATTTCTTGGCTGAGGAAATAGACAACAGGAAATGCCAAGATACTATTAATTCAGACACCATCTTAAAGACTATAACTTGGAAAGTGGATTGTCATATGGAATTATTTTACTTCTCTCATTCTACATTTTACTACTAAAAAATGTTTTAGAGAGCATATAACATCTCTTATCTCCTGAGCCTGTAGAATTATTTTCACCAAGGTAAACTGAGGACCTCAGTTATTTCAGAAGCCTATACTTTAACACTTTTTCTCTGGCATATATTAGGGTGCATGCCATGGGTGGGACTGGACAGAGTGAAAGGGGACAGAGATAAAAGGCGGCTTCCTTTTGTTTTCTCATTTCTCATTGCCTCTAAAATCTGCTTCTAGACCCTAAAATGGAATATTTTTAAATATAAAATAAGAGACAGGCAGTGAACATGCAGAAATAGCCACATAGAACTTTCAGACCAAACAAAAAGCAGAAGTGACTCCCTTCTTGACAGGCTTTTTATTAAGTAATTTGTTCTAACTATAAAGCATCAACCGGATGGTTGATAAATCCATGAGAAAACAGAAGTTAGATGCTAATAAATATATATTTTCTGCATTGAATTTTAGTTATTTTGGTTAAGATTTTACTTCTATTCCTATAGCCACTTATATAAATTTTCCTGGGTGGGTTCTTATTCTAGTAACAATAATGATGCTTCACAATCAAAAATAGAGATTTGACAGGTAGTACAAAGTCATGCTGGTATATTAGGTAAATAGCATCCATTAGAGAACATCCATTATGGAACACTGTCTTTATGAAGCCTATTCCTTTCTGTACTTCTATAGTACACCAATCTTGTGGACTCGTGAATTTGCCCACTCTTGATAATCATTTTAAACTTTAAATGTTCAATGGGCCACTGTAATTACACAAATCATGTCTCATTCTTTTATTGAATTGTTTTTCTATGTATCCATTTAGCATTAGCAGTCTGCATAATTATAAACTATCTTGAATTGATTTTCTATAAATTTAATCAGAAAATAAATGACATAAGCTCTTTTAGTATCTTCACAAATTCAGTAATTACTGTAAGACACCATGAGATATATCTATGAACTCAAATTCAATAAAACCATGATTTAGAGTTTCTTTCTTAGAGGATATATTTAGATGATGATGTGATAAATTTGATACCATTGATCTGCCACCACATAATTTTTAGAGTTTTCACAGAATAAATTGTTTCACATTTTGTTTTTTACATGTACATGTATATATGAGAAGTATATTTTTATTTAAAAATTTTAAAAACAAATTTATTATAAAGCTATATAAAAGTCATATTACATTCTTAATTTTTGTTCCATAATTACTTTATTCCCTTCTGATTACATTATCATTAAGTCTATCAAAGTAAATATTTTAATTGTCAGAAGTTTCTCCCACCCACCCTCTTCCCTCTATGCAAACATTTTTCAATAATCCTAAATTTTCTTCTTCCCTTTTTAGTAGCCTTACTCTCTTAATATATGTTTTTCTCCTAAATAAAATGTGGATTTTCCTGAAAGTCTCTGACTTAATTATTAAATGTTGTTGTTTTCTTTTGGCCTGTTTTGTTGCAGAGATTGTTTTTTGTCCTCTGAAACACTGACAATTCAATGTATCTCTTTAAGCTGATACTGCACATTTTTAAAAAATTTCTTGCCTTTGGTCATATTTCTAATAAACCTGTAGAAAAATAAACATGTTTATACGTAAAAATTACTATTAAAAATAAAATTTAAATGCATTTTATTGGTGAGATATTTAAACTAAAATGCAGTATTACCTTAATATAAAAATTAAAAGCTCAAATTGAGTATCATCTTATTGTTGTAGAATTATCTTAAATATATTATTTTCCCACTAAAATTTCCTTTGCTAATAAAATCCCTTCAACTCTTTCAATGTCCTTCCTAGGTTTTACTTTTCTGTCCTTTAATTGCATTTTGAATAATTTCTCCAATTTCTAAAAGACAATCCTTTTCTGCAAACAGTTTCTTTATTTTTACTTCCTTTTCCTCATTAGTTGCATCTCTATTCTCATAATATTCAAGATCATATTCTTTTGTCTTCCTTCTCTTAGTCTTTATTTCCTTGGATAACTATATTTTGTTACCATAATTTGATCTTCTTTGGACTTTGTCTCATTTCAAGGAAACTGGGAGAACTATAAGTACATACTAGGAATTTTCTATGGTTAGCCACTTCCAAGCACACTTCTTATGATGTTTACATTCATTTTAATCTGCTTCTTTTCTAATTATAGCCTCAGAAATTATTTTTTCTTTTCATTATCTTACTTCCACACCTCTGGTTAAGGTTATATATTTTCTCTCTCAAATTGGAACACTTTTGTGAGTGAAAAGAGGATAGCAGAAATTAATTAGATGTGACTCAGGTTTGGAATATAGTCACATTACATCTGAAAGAGTGGAAATTGAAGAGCCAGAGCTTATTCTTTGTCTCTTTTGTGTTTACTCACAAATAAGTGGAAATATGGTTTCTTCTGTTTTAAGTGGGAAAAAACGACCCTAAACAAGGGAAAAGTGAAAACTTCTTCTCCTTTCTTCTTCCCATCTAATAGACTTAGAACAAGGGTTTTGTTGGGTAGAGATTAGGAAAATTAAGGAAGAGCTGCAGAATATATGATCACGATTCAGAGAAAGCCAATAGTAAAACTTTACTTATTAGGAAAGAGTAGGGAATCACAACAGATAGAGCATTTTGGAACTCTAAAGCCAGGTACAATCAGATATCTAAAGCAGTAGGTTCTCAGCATGAGAGAATTGTAGTGATTCAAGGGTGGGAAGCAGCTTAACTGGACATCAGGTGATGACTCATTTATACAAAGGAAGATTGCATGAAGAGAGCAACAGTTTGCCAATTAGGGTAAGATACTAGAAAATAAGAAGTTGGTTTGTTTACTAAAACTTAACAAAAATGCAAAAAGGTGGCCATAGGGTTACCATATCATTTAATGATGAAAAATTTCAATTAGTTTTGTGAATTTAATAGCAAGGTATAGAACTACTGAATGAAATTCACTCTGACAAAACAAAAAAAATATTCATAGGCTGGAATGGATCAAAGTCTGCAACTGGTGGCCTAATAATTGAAAGTATCTGCAAGGACTAGAACTAGACATCATAGAACAATAAAGCTTGGCCACTTGGAGGTACAAATTTTCTATTCTATCTCTGGAGTTCATGGGGCTTAATTTTCAATTTATTTTTTAAATACATACGTATGCCCAAGTCAAACTTATGAATCTTTTATTTCTCAGTGAGCTTTTTCCTATTGAATTCTATGCAAGACTATTATGGCTTTGCTTAATATTTTGCTCAACTCCTTATTAGTATAGCCCAGAATATCTGAAAATTCGACATTAATCAAGAGAGAACTGCTGTATAATCTTGGACAGTTGTATATATTTAAATTTATACATGTATATTTTATGTTTATATTTAATATGTATTTAACTGATACATTTAATATGTATTTTGTAGTTATTTCCAATACTACAAGTACTTAAGAATGATTGTATTGGATTTTTCCCAAATGCTTTAGAACTATGGAGGTTTTAAAGGTGTTTTACCATTTTGCTCAACTAAATGTGTGGATTTAATATAAGAGAAAATACAAAGCAGAATATAATATTATTTATTATCCTTAAGACCACTAAGACCTAGAAAAGTAGATCTTGGTAGATACATAAATGTTAAATAACACAGGTATAATATTTTGCTTAGTACAAAAAAAAAAACACAGAGAAAATCGATTTTCTACAAATTGACCCAATTATTGATGTCAAAAAAACTATAATTATATTTATTTCTTTATCTCATTAATATTCATGAAATATAAAAGTTTTAGTTTCTTCATCTGAACATCCATATGAAACACCATCTGGAAACTTCTTTGTTACTTGTGTAAATCATTATGTTTTCTGTAAAGATAAGTAAATATTTAGTAATATTATTATATCACTTGTAATGAAGTTAAGTATGATAGAGAAATAATGAATAAACAATCACCATGGGTTGTTAAACAGATGCATTCTAAAATTTTGAAGTAACTCTAAGTCAATGTGACTGCTTAAAATCTGCATACAAATAAAACAATCTAATGATGAATGTTGAGATTTATAAGATTTCAATTTGGGCAGTACAAAAGGAACCATACAACTTTAAAATCTTTAAGATTTAAAAAGGAACTCTTAACTGGCTGGGCGTGGTGGCTCATGTGTGTAATCCCAGCACTTTGGGAGGCTGAGGCAGGTGGATCATGAGGTCAGGAGTCCCTGACCAAGCCTGGCCAGCATGGTGAAACCCCATCTTTACTAAAGATACAAAAAATTAGCTGGGCGTGTGACATGTGTCTCTAATCTCAGCTACTTGGCAGGCAGGAGAATTGCTTGAACCCAGGAGGCAGAGGTTGCAGTGAGCCAAGATGGCGCCATTGCACTCCAGCCTGGGTGACAAGCCAGACTCAGAAAAACAAACAAACAAACAAAAACAAACAACAATAACAACAAAAACAGGAACTCAATGAAAATTGGTTCAAAAACCTTTGCTCCCAGTAGAAGAGACAGATCTGGAAATTCAAAGAGGCTTGATAATCTGGTAAAAATCACAGTCTTTAGTACTTGGATTAGACTCAACATCTGGGTAACTGACACAGCTTCTCCTAGTTTCTTTATATTCACATTTTAGCAGCTACATCACATTAAATTTTTTTATTGCATTTTAGGTTTTGGGGTACATGTGAAGAACATGCAAGATAGTTGCATAGGTACACACATGGCAGTGTGATTTGCTGCCTTCCTCCCCATCACCTATATCTGGCATTTCTCCCCATGCTATCTCTCTCCAACTTCCCACCCCCTGCTCTCCCTCCCCTATTTCCCCCAGACAGACCCCCGTGTGTGATACTCCCCTCACTGTGTTCATGTGTTCTCATTGTTCAACACCCATCTATGAGTGAGAACATGCTGTGTTTGATTTTCTGTTCTTGTGTCAGTTTGCTGAGAATGATGGTTTCCAGGTTCATCCATGTCCCTACAAAAAACACAAACTTAAATTTTGATTGATGTCAATTGAAATTTGATGCTGCTAATGCCAACCCATTGCAGTATAGCTTATTTAAACATCACATACACACAGGTATACACTCAAACACGTATATCTGAAGTGTCAATAGACAAATGATGTGTTAATGATACCTGCTGTATTTGCTTATCAAGATACACTTATATTTATACAATTAGTTTACAGTTATTTTGGTGGAAAAACAAATACTACATTTTGACCTCCTAAGAACATTGGTTTCTGTTCCTCTTATTCCAATTACTATAAATAGTTTATTAAGTCTATATTTTATCTTCCTTATGTATGCTAAGGATAACATCAGATTAATTAATTCACTGTATAAAGGCAATACACAGTTCATTGATGGCATATTAAATGACCACATTTAATATACCTCATTTTTATTTTAAATTTTAAGTAGAGGAAAACCACATAGTCTGCACTGAAACATTAAAATATTAAATTTAAATGATAAACAATTTTTCAAACATATTTCAGTTTACATTGCTATACCCTCTATAAGTGTAAGAAGTGGAAATATATATATTAATGGTGGAGACATATATTACCAAGGAATAATAAATGACAAACTCTACCAGATTCTGATAAAAATGTAATGGCACGAACCACATTCTGAAAAAAAATGTTGATTTTCTAATAGGAATATGTATCATAATCAGAATCTCAATTGTGCTGTAAATTGTCTTTATCTTAAGGTTGTTATGGAAGTACATGCCAATTATATTTAAAATTGTAAAGCCTATGCAAGTAGAGATAATATTTATATTAGAAATGTGAAAGTTTCATTGTTTTAACAAGTGCACCTAAACAGTTAAAACAATGTTTCTTGATTATGCAGTAAGTTGACTGCTATGCTGTAGACATGTAATCTGTGTTATCTGTCCTGATCCTTTCTTAAAAGCAAGTAAATTTGTTGCTGGTGAACCTTAATTTGTCAGCCAAGATTGAATTTCAATCTGAACCCAAAATCACTGCTTCGGGTTGAGAATAATGTATATTGCCAAGTGGTATTTCAGATCTATGACCTAAGATGGCAAAGTCATTTAATGGTAAAGAAAAAGATGAAAGGTAGGTCTGGTGAGATTGATGAGGTTCTTATTAATCCACACATTGAAGAATGAAAGCTCTGTGTCAGATTATCAGGTACAATTAATTTGATAAAAAGTTTTGAACCCCTAAGGAACTGGATAAATGGCTGGTTTTTGCCATACCTCTACATTGGAAGGATTTGTTTTTTCTCCTATAACTCTACCAGGATGAACATAGACATGTGTCTTTTACTTGTTAAGAAATGCTACTTTATGGAATGAATTCATTCCATAAAGTTTCTAGAAAATCTTCAACTTGCCGATGAGTTAAAAATAACTATGAACCATAACTTATTCAGGTATTATTTTTATTAAATGAGAAAGTATACTATCTTGTAAAGAAGCATAAAGAAATTGAACTCCCATAGATGGAGGGTTTTATGGCTTTTATGCTTCAAAAACAGTTACATATAGGATTTACTTTTCTACTTAGCTTTGTTGGGGTATAAGTTGCATGAAATAAAGATAATTTAAGCATTTAGTTTGAGTTTTAAATGCTCCCACAGTATATATACAATAGTAAGATAACCACTGAAACCAAGAATATTTGCATTGATTTGAAATGTTTCCTAATACCCCTTTACTGTCAAATAATTTCCTCCAAAATGACCACTGGCAACCACTGGCTTGCCTTTTGTCACAATATGTCTATATATAAATATAGATATTATTTTGTTTCTTTTAAATAACTTGTAGCATGTAGAATAGCGAGTTCTAGGGAATGTGTATATTTAACTGTATAATAAATTAAGAAATTTTTTACCAAAGCAGATCTATACTAAATTTTGGATCTCCAACTGCAATGTATGAATTCCAGTTGATATATTTCCTTGCTTACATGTGGTGTTGTTAATCTTTTGAATTTTATTTATACTATTGGGTATATACTGGTATCTCATTGTTTTTTAATTTGAATTATCTACAAACTAATGGCGTTGAACTTTTTTTACATTGTATATTTTGCCATTTGTATATTTTCTCTGGCAAGTTAGTTCCAATCTGTTGTGCATTTTAATTGGCTGGTTGTTTTCATATTATTGCATTTTAAAAGGTCATAGCACCTTTTTCAGATATTATTTGTAAATATTTTCTCACAAGCTATAGCTTTTTTGTTTTACTTAGCTGAACTTTATATGCTTAAAATATTTACTTTAACCATTCTTTTCTTCTACAGTTTTTTTTCTTTTGTGTACTATTTAATAAATGTTTGACTAACTTGAGGAATCAAATATTTCTTCAGTGTTTTTCAAATACATATTTTAGATTTCACTCACATATTTATATCTAAAATGCATTCTCAGTTATTTTTATATGATTTCATATAAAATGGAGTTTATTTTTATTAACATAGGTAAGTATATGTTCTAGCACAAATTTTAAAAATTATATTCTCCAATGTAATTACTTTGGTGTCTTTATAAAGAATTGCGTCATTTATATAATGGTTTAATTGATACTTGTAAATATCCAAAGCCAATACTTCACTACTGTTATTCAAGAAGCATGTCTTAACTTTGAAAATTACGCAGTGAGAGTTACACAATTCTGTTCTTCCTTTTCAAAATTGATTTGGTAGTTTGTATTTCTATGTAAATTTTGAATCAGCTTGTTAATCTTCAAAATATCTTGAGTTTGATTGGAATTCATTAACTCTATAGATCAAATTGGGGAAAATGAACATTTTTCCACACTTTAAATAAGTGGATTTTATACTATGGGAATCATATCTTGATGAAGCTGTTTAAAAATAAAAGCTTCTTAAGATAAATTATAAATTGTTTATAAAAGGGAAAATATTTGAATGGCCACTACTTGAGAAAAGATAAATGAATGACAAGTTAACACATAAAAAATTTGCTCACTATTTGCATATTATGCAAGCAGGAAAGCCAGTGTGTCATTACCAATTCTAGATAGGTGTTTTTTGTACATCAATTATTCTTCAATGAAGCTTGGAAAAACAAAGATATAATTTGTAAGGGAAGGAGAAAACTATGTTTGTTTATATACAATATTACTATTGGTAAAATAATGAGCCTCCAAAGAGTGTCACATTCTACTTCCGAGAATATGTCACCTTACTTGGCAAAAAGGAGTTTGAAATGTGATTAAGTTTAGAATCTTCAACTGCATTATTTTCTCAGATTATCTAAGTGAGCCTAATGTAATTTAAAATTACCTACCTTTAAAAGATAAAGAGGGAGGCAGAATGATCAGTTTTAGAATGCTGTGAAGACAGTGGAAGGAGTAGGAAGGTGACCCTGCAGATGGAAAGACACAAGTAGCCATTACTGGCTTTGAAGACAGAAGAAGTCATGAGCTAAGGAATGTAGGCAGTCTCTAAATGTTGTAAAATGCAAAAAAAAAAAAAAAAGCCAAAATTTTTTGCATATTTTGAAATGGAAACTCAGCTCTGATGACAATTTGATTTTACTGTGGCACAACGCATTTCAAATTCTGACCTTGAGAACTGTCACATATGTTTGTGTTTTTTTTTCCTTTTTCTTTTGTACTTTAGATTTTGGGGTACATGAGCAGATCATGCAAGATTGTTGCATAGGTGTATACATGGAAAGGAGGTTTGCTGCATCCACCATCCTGTCACCTATATCTGATATTTCTCCCCATTATCCCTCCCCAATCTCCACACCCCCTGCAGCCCCTCCCCTAACTCCCCCCAACAGACCCCAATGTGTGATACTCCCCTCTCTGTGTCCATGTGCTCTCATTGTTCAACATCTTCCTAGTGAGAACATGCGGTGATAGACTTTCTGTTCTTGTGTCAGTTTGCTGAAAATGATGGTTTCCAGATTCTTCCATGTCCCTACAAAGGACACGAACTCATCATTTTTTATGGCTGCATAGTATTCCATGGTGTTTATGTGCCACATTTTCCTTGTCCAGTCTATCATTGATGGGCATTTGGGTTGGTTCCAGGTTTCTGCTATTGTAAACAGCACCATAATGAACATATATGTGCATGTGTCTTTATAATAGAATGATTTATAATCCTTTGGATATATACCCAGTAAAGGGATTGCTGGGTAAATGGAATTTCTATGTCTAGATCCTTGAGGAATCGCCACACTGTCTTCCACAATGGTTGAATTAATTTGTACTCCCACCAATAGTGTAAAAGTATTCCTATTTCTCCACATCCTCTCAAGCATCTGTTGTCTCCAGATTTTTTAATGATCAGAATTCTAACTGGTGTGAGATGGTATCTCAATGTGGTTTTGATTTGCATTTCTCTAATGACCAGGGATGATGAGCATTTTTTCATCTGTTTGGTGGCCTCATAAGTGTCTTCTTTTGAAAAGTGTCTGTTCATATCCTTCACCCACTTTTAAATGTGTTGTTTGGTTTCTTGTAATTCTGCTTTATTTCTTCGTAGATGCTGGATATTAGCCCTTTGTCAGATGGGTAGATTGCAAAAATTTTTTCCCATTCTGTTGGTTGCTGATTCATTCTAATGATTGTTTCATTTACTGTACAGAAGCTCTGGAGTTTAATTAGATCCAATTTGTCTATTTTGGCATTTGTTGCCAATGCTTTTGGTGTTTTAGTAACCAAGTCCTTGCCTATTCCTATATACTGAATGGTTTTGCCTAGGTTTTCTTTGAGTGTTTTTAAGTCTTTAATCCATATGGAGTTAATTTTAGTGTAAGGAAGGGGTCCAGTTTCTGCTTTCTGCATGTGGCTAGCTAGTTTTCCCAACACCAGTGAGTAAACAGGGAATTCTTTCCCCACTGCTTGTTTTTGTCAGGTTTGTCAATGATCAGATGCTTGTAGATGTATGGCATTGCCTCTGAGGCCTCTGTACTGTTTCATTGGTCTGCATCTCTGTTTTGGTACCAGCACCATGCTGTTTTGTTGCTCTTGCCTTATAGTATAGTTTGAAGTCAGGTAGTGTGATACCTCCAGCTTTGTTCTTTTTGCTTAGGATTGTCTTGGCTATGTGGGCTCTCTTTTGGTTTATATGAAGTTTAAGGTGGTTGTTTCCTGTTCTGTGAAGAAGGTCATTGGTAACTTGATGGGGATAGCATTGAATCTATAAATTAGTTTGGGCAATATGACCATTTTCACAATAGTGATTCATCCTAACCATAAGCATGAAATGTTTTTTCATTTGTTTGTGTCCTCTCTTATTTCTTTGAGCAGTGGTTTGTAGTTCTCCTTGAAGAGATCCTTTATATCCTTTGTTAGTTGTATTCCAGGTATTTTATTCTCTTTGTAGCAATTATGAATGGGAGTTCACTCTTGATTTGGCTCTCTGTTAGTCTGTTATTGGTGTATAGGAATGCTTATGATTTCTGCACATTGATTTGTATCCTGAGTCTTTCCTGAAGTTGCTTATCAACTTAAGGAGATTTTGGGCTGAGACATTGGGGTCTTCTAAATATACAATTATGTTGTCTGCAAAAAGTCAATTTGACATACTCCTTTCTTAATTGAATACCCTTTATTTCTTTTTCTTGCCTGATTGCTCTGGCTAGAACTTCCAATACTATGTGGAATAGGGGTGGTGAGAGAGGGCACCTTGTCTTGTGCCAGATTTCAAAGGGAATGTTTCCAGTTTTTGCCCATTCAGTATGATATTGGCTGTGGTTTTGTCGTAAATAGCTTTTATTATTTTGATACCTAGTTTATTAAGAGTTTTTAGCATAAAGAGATGTTGAATTTTGTCAAGGGCCTTCTCTGCATCTATTGAAATAATCATATGGTTTTTGTTTTTGGTTCTGCTTATGTGATGAATTATGTTTATAGATTTGCATATGTTGAACTAGCCTTGTGTCTCTGGGATGAAGCCTACTTGATTGTGATGGATAAGCTTTTTGATGTGCTGTTGCAATTGGTTTGCCAGTATTTTATTGAAGTTTTTTGCATCTATGTTCATCATGGATACTGGCCTGAAGTTTTCTTTTTTTGTTGATTTTTTGCCAGGTTTTGGTATCAGGATGATGTTGGTCTCATAAAATGATTTGGGAAGTATTCCTTCTATTTGTATATTTTGGCTCTCAACAGGAGTGGTACCAGCTCCTCCTTGTATGTCTGGTAGAATTCGGCTGTGAACCCATCTGGACCTGGGCTTTTCTTGGTTGGTAGGCTATTAATTGCTGCCTCAACTTCAAACCTTATTATTGGTGTATTCAGGATTTCAACTTCTTCCTGGTTTAGGTTTGGGAGAGGGCAAGTGACCAGGAATGTGTCCATTTCCTCCAGGTTTGCTGGTTTATATGCATAGAGTAGTTTTTGGTAATCTCTGATGGTAGTTTGTATTTCTATGGAATCAGTGATGATGTCCCCTTTATCGTTTTTTATTGCATCTATTTCATTTTTCTTTTTCTTTTTTATTAATCTGGCTAGTGGTCTATTTTGTTGACCTTTTCAATAAACAAGCTTTTTGATTTATTGATTTTTTATGTCTCTATCTCCTTCAGTTCTGCTCTAATCTTAGTTATTTCCTGTCTTCTGTTAGCCTTTGAGTTTTTTTTTTAATCTTGCTCCTCTAGCTCTTTCAATTTTCATGATAGAGTGTGATTTTAGATCTTTCCTTGCTTCTCATATGGGCATTTATTGCTATAAATTTCTTTTTAGACAATGCTCTAAATGTGTTCCAGAGTTTCTGGTACATTGTGTCTTCACTCTCATTGGTTTTGAAGAACATTTTTATTTCTGCCTTCATTTCATTGTTTATCCAGTTGACATTCAGTAGCCAGTTGTTCAGTTTCCATGAAGTTGTGCAGTTCTGAATTAGTTCTTGAGAGTTCTAATTTGCACTGTCATCTGAGAGACTGCTATGATTTCCCTTCTTTTGCATTTGCTAAGGAGTGATGTACTTCCAATTACATGGTCAATTTTAGAGTAGGTGCGATGTGGTGCTGAGAAGAATGTATATTCTCTGGTTTGGGGTGGAGAGTTCTGTAGATGTCTATTATGTCTGCTTGGTCCACATCTGAGTTCAAGTCCTGGATATCTTTATTAATATTCTGTCTTGTTGATCTGACTAATATTGACAGTGGAGTCTTATAGTCTCCCACTATTTTTGTGTGAGTCTAAGTCTCTTCGTAGGTCATTAAGAACTTGCTTTATATGTTTGGGTGCTCCTGTATTAGGTGCCTATATATTTAGGATTGTTAGCTCTTCTTGTTGCATTGATCTTTTTACCATTATGTAATGTCATTCTTTGTCTCTTTTGATCTCTGTTGGTTTAAAGTCCATTTTATCAGAGACTAGGATTATAACCCTTGCATTTTTTGCTCTCCATTTGATTGGTAAGTCTTCCTCCATCTCTTTATTTTGAGCCTATGTGTGTCCCTGCATGTGAGACGGGTTTCCTGAATACTGCACACCAATGGGTCTTGACTTACTATCCAATTTTCCACTCTGTGTCTTTTGATTGGGGCTTTTAGCCCCATTTATGTGTAAGGTTAATATTGTTATATGTGAATTTGATCCTGCCATTTTGATGCTAGCTGGTTGTTTTGCCCATTTGTTGATGCAATTTCTGCATTGTGTTGACGCTCTTTACCATTTGGTATGTTTATGGAGTGGCCGGTACTGGTTGTTCCTTTCTATGTTTAGTGCTTCCTTCAGGAGCTCTTGTAAGGCAGGCATTGAGGTGACGAAATTGCTCAGCAATTGCTTGTCCATAAAGGATTTTATTTCTCCTTCCCTTATGAAGCTTAGTTTGGCTGAATATGAAATTTTGGGTTGAAAGTTCTTTTCTTTAAGGATGTTGAGTGTTGACCCCCATTCTCTTCTAGCTTGTAGGGTTTCTGCCAAGAGATCCACTGTGAGTCTGACAGGCTTCCCTTTTTGGGTGACCCGACATTTCTCTGACTTCCCTTAGCATTTTTTCCTTCATTTCAACTCTGATTAATCTAACTATTATGTGCCTTGTGGTTGCTCTTCTTAAGGAGTATCTTTATGGTGTTCTCTGTATTTCCTGGACTTGAATGTTGGCCTGCCTTGCTAGGTTAGGGAAGTCCTCCTGGATCATATTTTGAGGAATGTTTTCCAGCTTTTATTCATTCTCTCCATCACATTTATGTACACCTATCAAACGTAGATTAGGTCTTTTCACATAATCCTGTATTTCTTGGAGGCTTTGTTCATTTCTTTTCACTCTTTTTTTCTCTAATCTTCTCATTTTATTTCATTGACTTAATCTTCAATCTCTGATATCCTTTCTTCTGCTTGGTTGATTTGGAAGCATACACAAGTTTCGCTGTTGAAACTTGTGTATGCTTTGCAAAGTTCTTGTGTTTTTCAGCTCCATCAAGTTGTTTATGTTTTTTTCTAAACTGGTTATTCTAGATAGCATTTCATCTAACCTTTTTTCAAGGTTCTCAGTTTCTTTGCATTGAGTTAGAACATGTTCTTTTAGCTCAGAGAAGTTTGTTATTAACCTCCTTCTGAAGCCTCCTTCTGTCAATTCATCAGACTTATTCTCTATCCAGCTTTGTTCTCTTGCTGGTGAGGAGTTGTGATCTCTTGGAAGACAAGAGGCATTCTGGTTTTTGGTGTTTTCATCCTTTTTGTGCTGGCTTCTTCCAATCTTCATGGATTTATCTACCTGTGGTCTTTACAGTTGGTGACTTTTGTATGGGGTCTCTGAGTGGACATCCTTTTTGTCGATGTTGAAGCTACTTATTTCTGTTTTTTAGTTTTCCTTCTAACAGGCCCCTCTGCTGCAGGACTGCTGGAGGTCCACTCCTGACCCTGCTTGCCTGGGAACCACCTACGGTGGCTGCAGAACAGTGAGGGTTGCTGCCAGTTTCTTCTGTTATCTTCATCCCAGAAGGGTAAGCACCAGATGTCAGCCAGAGCTCTCCTTTATGAGGTGTCTCTTTGAATATATGGGGGTCAGGGAACTGCTTGAGGAGATACCTGTCTCTTATCAGAGCTCAAGTGCTGTGCTGGGAGCTCCATTGTTCCATTTAGAGCTGCTGGCCAAGTAGGTTTAAGTTTGCTGCAGCAGAACTCGGAACAGCCTCTTTCCCCAGGTGCTCTGTCCTGGGAAGATGAAGCTTTATTTATAAGATCCTAATGTGCTGCTTCCTTTTTCAGAGATGTCCTGCCCAGCATGGAGGTAGTCTAGTCACAGTCTGACAGTACCATTGCTGAGCTGCCGTGGGCTCTGCACAGCTGCTGTGTAAATTTCCTTGTGGTTTTGTTTACAGAGGTACAATTAGAACTGCCTCAGTAATGGCAGAAACCCTTCACCCCACAGAGCTGGGCCATCCCAAGTCCAGCTGTGCTTGCCTACAAAACTCTCAATCCATAGGATTTCAGATTGCTGGTCTTTGTGGGGGTGGGACCTGCTGAGCCAGATCCCCTGGCTCCCTGCTTTCGGCCCCCTTTTTCAGTTGATTGGGCAACTCTGTCTCCCAGGTGTTCTGGGAGTCAGTTGAAACAGCTGCCCAGATTTGTGAGACTTTGTGCGGAAAACCACGGTACTGGCTGGAACTGCCCTGCTGGAAATTCCTGGCACTTTTCTGCCTGGGAATCTCCTGGGCTGTGGGCAGTAAAAACTGCAGGAGAAGCACAGTATCTGAAGCAGCGTGCTGGAGTGGATGGAAAAGACCCTGATGGCCTCTATTGGGCAGGAAGGGAGGTCCTCTGGTGATAGCACTTCCTGGGTGAGGCAGCACCCTACCCTGCCTCAGCTCACCCTTCTTGGGCTCCACCCACTGTGCACAGAGTCCCATTGAGATGCACCTGGTACCTCATTTGGAAATGCAGTGATCACTCAACCTCTGCATTGCCCTCGCTGGGAACTGCACTCCAGGGTTGTTCCTATTTGACCATCTTGGATGCCATCTTGTGTTGATTAAAGCTCCTAAATTTGTAATAACTTGTTACAGCAACAAAAAAATGAATGCAAATATAATTGTTCATATATAGTTAAGAACTATAAAAAGACTGCTAGGAGTCATAAGTGTCTTTAGCAGATTAAAGTCAATATACAACAATTAATTGTATTTCTATATGTTGTGATGAAACGATAAAAACAAAATTTGAAAAACAATATTTAAAAACATCAAGCTACATCAAATACAGATTAATCTAACAAAATACACTTCTGGGATCATGTATACATTTTTGAGAAGCACATCAAAACCAGGATATTAGCACTGGTACTATTTGGCTATATAGTGCTATGCTATTTTGTCACGTGTAAATCTACCACTGCAAACACTGCATTCAAGACAGATTCCATCACCACAAAGATCTGTCTTTTAATATCTCTTTATGGTCACTTCCTATCTCTAAACCTTGCAACCACTCATCAGTTTATTTTCTCTCTACAATTTCTTCATTCTTTGAATGTTATATACATAGAATCAGATATTATTTGATCTTTTGAGACTGGCTTTTTTGTTAACAATAAATACCTGAGATCTATCCAAGTTGTTGAGTGTATCAGTGTTCTGTTGGGGATTTTTAAGATGGATAGGACCATGAGCCAAGGAATGTGAGCAGCCTTCTATAGTTAAGAATGACCTCTGATAGTGAGCAAAAATACATGGATTTCAGGTTTACAACTTAACAGAATTTAATTCTATCAACAACCTGATTAAGACAGAAAGTAGATTATCCTTCACTCTTTGGTATCCAGGTAAAAGCCCAGGTTGGCTAATACTTTGATTTCAGCCTACTGAGACCTTAAGCAAAGTATCCAGTCAAACTTTATTTCCTGTAGGTCAGAAGTTAATTATGAGTATTAAAGCCATAAAACCAGCCCAGTGAAACTATCTGAATCTAATTTTTAAAAAAATCAAGTTACATCTATTTCTTCTTGAGTCACATTTGGTAGGCATGTCATCCAAGAAATTTTTCCTTTTCATCTGAATATTATCCATAGTAGTCTACTCATCCATGCTTAATACTGGTGATGTGTATCTGCAGTCTGTCTCGTCTCAAGGACTGCCACTGGTCAATCTGGGGGACTGATTAGGAATTCAGCTGGGGTTCTGGGCTGGAATATTTCTACATATGAACTCACTGTGAATGGGGTTGTCTCAAAGTATAGCAGCCTTGGAATTCTTACATGGTGCCTCAGGGATTCCATAGCTGTGTAACAGTAGAGCCAGGTAAAAACTATGTAGGCTTATATAACCTTATCTCATAAGTCACAAGCCTGTCTAGATTCAATCAGAGGAAATCTAGACTCTTCTTGTTGATGAAAGGCATGTCAAAATCACATTTAATAAGAGCTTATAACATAAAAATTATTGTGGTTCACTTAGAAAAACTGTATAGCCTGTCACAGTCATAAATATATTTTTTTAAAACCATCCTAAATCAGAACACATTATTTGATTTTCAACTTTGCTAGGTAGCATCTATTTGACAATAAATTACCTCATTCAATAAATAGTTCTTGAGTGCTTAAAATATTGAATGCTTAAAAGTTCTATGTTCTTGGATACATCAGTTAAAAAAATAGACAAGAGGCCTACTGTATGGAAATTGTTTTCTAGCAGCATTACATTTATATAGCATTTGGAAGATTTAACATTCTGAGGATTTTGTGAGCTAACATCAGTAAAATTATTTGAAGTCATAAAATAGGAGTGTTGAATACACAGAACATGTACGGTTACAACTAACTGTTCTGAGCTCAAAATCGACATAATTAATAAAATGAAGCTTTTCTTCCTAATGATCATGAATGTTGCCTCAGACCCCTCAATATAGCATGTTTGCTGCTGATAAACTTTCTTATGCAAGTTGCAAATTATTAGTCAATAACACGTTAAAATAGTAAACAAAAATTAGGAATTTAGATAATTTAAAGTGGCCTCTAATTTTAGAAAAAGGTCATAGGATGTATATAAGATTATTTTAAATTAATTTTTTAAGGAATAAATGAAATTCCATGTGATAGTCTATACTTTGGTCAGAACACATGATTATATACATACATAATACATTAACATATATTAACCATGAAAAATGTGTCAATCTGCAAATTGTTTAATTTATAAACCCAAATTTGAAAGATTATTTAAATAGTTTGAATTGGATTAAACATAGAATTTACTTAAAGTGGAATTAAAATAGTCAAAAAAAAGAAAGTACACATTATTTTTTGAGAAATGGACCAGAGGGCCCTACATTCATTTGTTTTTAATTGAAAATTCTATGACTCTGATTAATAAGTTTTACAGGAGAGAAACAGAATTTAAAAATTTTTACCTGTCTAAAATTCTCAGATGCTGAGCAGTTTACAAATGAAATAGAAATGTGTTCTTGTTGTTTTTCTGCATAAATTGCAGGTAAATGAGCATTTGCAATTCAATAGTTATTCTAGAAATAAACTATATTGTAGTAAGTTTTCACTGGACTTATATGATTTCAGCTAATCTAAATACAGACCACACTCATGTATGTTTATACACATGTGTTCATATAAACTACATTACTATTTATGCAAATGAATAACTCTATGACAATTCATTTCTGCCATGTACAGCCAATCAAACTTTCATTAATAATAGAGAAAACTAAGTTCTTAATGGCAATTCTCCACAGGAATGGAGAAAGCTACAGTTTAAATGAGACAAAATGTCACAAGTGATTTTTCAAGCTTTTTTCAAAAATCACCATACAACTTTTCTAATAATGTTAAACCCATTCATTTCATAAGACAACTCAGTTTTTATGGTTATCACTCATTCTCATATAATTATTTTGGTATAATTTAGGAGAGGTTTAATATTATAAAAGGTTTATGCATCTATAAAATATTTTTGGACACTATGTTTTGGGTCATAATCAGAAATATATAAAAATTTGCACAGGTATATCTATAAATTGTATTTTATATGTGCCATAGTGATCTTTTATTAATATCTCATTTCTAGATATAGTAAATTTAATTGTTTTTGTGTTGTAAACAAAGTGTCATGATTGTAAATGAGCACCAGGAATAAATGCAGTATTGTCTTAGAGTTATTAAGAAATGTGAGAAAACCATGTATCAAAGTATAATTATACAATTATATTAATATCAACAACAACTATTTATTATTTAAAAACACAGTCATAGTTTGTTCCTGAACATAACATTTTACAATCTTTATAGTAACACTATGAGATAGAAAATTAGTACTTTGCCCATTGTCAAGATGAGAAAACTGTGGCTTAAAAAGCTTAGTAATTTTATCACCATATACCTCATAATTGACTAAGACAGAAACCAAAGGCTTAACTTTTCTATTCCAACATCAGAGTATTTCTAGAGTACAATGTTTCTTCAGCTGACTGAACTGCTTATGAGACTACTTTCACAGAATTGGTCTTATGCAGGAAATATAATTAGTTGAGAAATTTAAAAAATTAATGGCAAACAGAATGTTTAATAAAGAAAAATTAAAGGCCAAGTGAATAGCAATTAATGAAAATTGAACCCTATTAAACCATATTATTTAATAAAATATTGATGTTTACCCCTTCATTTTTATTAAGAATCATTTTCTTTTCAAGGAGTCATGATTCTATATTAATTAAAACAGTTTATGGTTTTGATAGGTATTATTTGTAGTTCAATAACTAAGTTATATGAAACAATAAGAAGTGATAATTTTGTTTCAAATAATATATGACCATTTATAGTTTTCATATTTTAAATGATATCTTTGCCCACTCTTCTGTTCTCAAACACATTTTGTCAGTTTGACTGACAGTGCTTGAAGTGGCTGCAGATTAATATGTTTTATCTATCAGTTCTAAAACATAAGAGTGCCTGCTTATTTGGCATTATATTTAAAAATCCTTAAGGTCATAAAATTCATGTTTGTATAAAAATGTTCAAGTTTGTATAAAAATGTTCAAGTTTGAAAATTACATTTGGAAGCTTATTACAAACACCTTTGCATACTCATCTTTATTGATGAATAATAAAACACTGTTAGGAAAAAATTACATTCAGTGACTATTTCTCATTCTGGTTAGACAAAATGTGTGGCACTGTTTCATACTGCCATATGGAAAAAAGATTTCAACTACAGCTGTGTCTGACAATTTACTTTCCTAAATCATTAAGTTATTAGGTTTTGGTTTTCTGCATTTATCAGATTAATAATATAATTAACAACTTTCTACTTCATTTTATAGATAAATTTAATGTTGTCTGCATATGTCCAAACATTTTACACAGGAAACTTAAACCAAAAATAGAATTTTCTACATCGGTGTGTGTGTGTGTGTCTGATCTCATGCTGCTATGAAGAAATTCCTGATACTAAGTGATTGATAAAGGAAAAAGTTTGACTCACAGTTCCCCATTGCTAGGAAGGCCTTAGGAAACTTACAAACATGGTGGAAGACAAAGGAGAAGCGGGCACCTTCTTCACAGGGTGGCAGAATGGAATGAGTGCAAGCGTGCAAGCAGGGGAAATGCCAGATGCTTATAAAATCATCAGATCTCATGAGACTCATTCACTAGCACAGGAACAGAATGGAGCAAACTTCCACCATGATCCAATTACCTTCACCTGGTCATATCCTTGGCATGTAGGGCTTATGGAGATTATAATTCAAGATGAGATTTTGGGTGGGAATGCAGCCAAACTGTGTGTGTGTGGGGTGTGTGTGTGTGTGTGTGTGTTTGAAGCTTAGTGTGTGGTGCTTATTTTTAGCCAGACTATAGAAGACACACTATGTCACAATGTTAGGGTACATTGGTGATTGGAATTGTCTGTGTCATCTGTGAGAGATTGAGCTGTTTCCAGTCACAGTTTACATGTTCATGACAGACAAATGGTGGTAGGCTTCTTTTAATGTTCCCTAAAATGTCTGAAAGAACAAAAATGCATTGAATTTGAATTTATTTTGTGATCTCTATCTTCCTCATCTACTAGAAATAGATCTTTTTAAGAAGGCTTAGGTATAAATACCAGCACCTTCACAATCATTTTCCACCTATTTTTATTTCCTCACACAACCTATCATTGAAAATTTCTAACATGTTCTAGATGTACCATATTCAGGAGAAAAATGAAGAACAATACTATTCCATCAACAAAATAAATCAAATTAAAATTTTATATATTAGCTCCTGCTGAAATAGCAGGCAATATGATTGATATGTACCCATTTGTATAAAGATCACATAGCTACTCTTGTATAGCTTCAATCCCTCAATTCCATTCCAAGTCTAAATAGACTGCATAAGTTGTTCTAGTCACCTTTTGTAGACTCTCCAAGTAACTTTAATTTTGTCTTATTTGTCCATTTCTAATTTTTGACATAAGGTATCCCAAACATTTGATCAATTTTTTTTTCATAGTTTGTGGTTCTTAGTGGCAAAGGGGAAGGAGAAATTAACCCATGCTTGTTAAATGCCCAATATATAGTTAATAAATCAAATAAATTACCTTAAGAATTTGTATAATAACTCTAAAAGGTAAGTACTATCATTCACATTTATATTAGGGAACTAAGTTATAATGAGGTTTAATAATTGTCAAAAAAAAACTTCCAAGAGTCATAGCTGTGGCTTATTTTCAGGGTTCTTTTGTCCCAGTCTAGACCTTACTACATCATTTGAAAATGTTTTGGACAATTTTATGAATTTCAACTTTATTCACAGTGGTAAAAAATGAATTGTAGCAACCTGAACAAATGACAGTGAGCTTTTGAGATTTAGGGGTTGTTCATGCTTAGCTGAAACCAACATTTGTTGGAAACACAACTTTCCACTTTGAGTAGCTTATATTTTTATGGTGTCACAAAAATTGGATTAGTCTAACTTAATACTTTAATTACAAACAAAATAATTTCTGTCTTAACTGTTAAAAAGAAAAAGACAACCTAATTCTCTTTCAGTTTCACAAATTGAGATAAGGCACTTTAAAAAAAAATTAGGCAAACAACTCCAGGAAGTACACTCTTTATAGAATTCAAAAAAAGCTGAGTTAGCCTCTTTATTCTAAAAAGGGTTTGATCATTGAACAAATTGAATATTTTTACTCAATTTTGTATTATTTAAGAACTGACATTTCTGTGACTTACTTCCATTTTCCCTTCGGTTGTTGGACACACACCTATTTATTTCACCTTTCACCAGTGGTGTCACTAGTTCAGAGTGAAGCTTTGATCAATACTAAAATTTTGTATTTTTTTAAATTTCAAAATCATTTTAAAATTTATCTCCTCAGGCCACACCTACTTTAAAATTTAATGGTCTTTTGTCTTTTTGTATTTTTACTTGAGCCTACAAAAAACAAAGTATTTCCTTACATTTATAAATGACAGCCTAAGTTCAATAATTGGCCTTGATTTTTTTTTTTAATTTTTTATTGCATTTTAGGTTTGGGGTACATGTGCAGAACATGCAAGACAGTTGCATAGGTACACACATAGCAGTGAGTTTTGCTTCCTTTCTCCCCTTCACCCACATTTGGCATTTCTCCCCAGGCTATCCCTCCCCCGCTGCCCCCTCTGCTGGCACTCCCCTTTCCCTCTGATAGACCCCAGTGTTTAGTACTCCCCTCCCTGTGTCCATGTGTTCTCATTTTTCATCACCCGCCTATAAGTGAGAATATGCGGTATTTCATTTTCTGTTCTTGTGTCAGTTTCCTTAGAATAATGTTCTCCAGATTCATCCATGTCCCTACAAACAACACAAACTCATCATTTCTGATTGCTGCATAATATTCCATGGTGTATATGTGCCACATGTTCCTAACCCAGTCTATCATCAATGGGCAATTGGGTCAGGTCTTTGCTATTGTAAACAGTGCTGCAATGAACATTCGTGTGCATGTGTCCTTATAGTAGAAGGATTTATAGTCCTTTGGATATATACCCAGTAATGGGATTGCTGGGTCAAATGGAATTTCTATTTCTAAGGCCTTGAGGAATCGCCACACTGTCTTCCACAATGGTTGAACTAATTTATACTCCCACCAACAGTGTAAAAGTATTCCTTTTTCTCCACATCCTCTCCAGCATCTATTGTCTCCAGATTTTTTAATGATTGCCATTCTAACTGGCGTGAGATGGTATCTCAATGTGGTTTTGATTTGCATCTCTCTGATGACCAGTGACGATGAGCATTTTTTCATATGATTGTTGGCCTCATATATGTCTTCTTTTGTAAAGTGTCTGTTCATATCCTTTGCCCACTATTGAACGGGCTTGTTTGTTTTTTTCCTGAATCTGTTTGAGTTCTTTGTAAATTCTGGATATCAGCCCTTTGTCAGATGGGTAAACTGCAAAAATTTTTTCCCATTCTGTTGGTTGCCGATTCACACTAGAGACTGTTTCTTTTGCTGTGCAGAAGCTGTGGAGTTTGATTAGGTCCCATTTGTCTATTTTGGCTTTTGTTGCCAATGCTTTTGGTGTTTTGTTCATGAAGTCCTTGCCCACTCCTATGTCCTGAATGGTTTTTCCTAGATTTTCCTCCAGGGTTTTTATGGTGCCAGGTCTTATGTTTAAGTCTTTAATCCATCTGGAGTTAATTTTAGTGTAAGGTGTCAGGAAGGGGTCCAGTTTCTGCTTTCTGCATGTGGCTAGCCAGTTTTCCCAACACCATTTGTTAAACAGGGAATCCTTTCCCCATTGCTTGTTTTTGTCAGGTTTATCAAAGATTGTATGCTTGCAGATATGTTGTGTTGCCTCCGATGCTTCTGTTCTGTTCCATTGGTCTATATCTCTGTTCTGGTACCAGTACCATGCTGTTTTGATTACTGTAGCCTTGTAGTATAGTTTGAAGTCCGGTAGTGTGATGTCTCCCACTGTGTTCTTTTTGCTTAGAATTGACTTGGCTATGCTGGCTCTCTTTTGGTTCCATATGAAGTTCATGGTGTTTTTTTCCAGTTCTGTGAAGAAAGTCAATGGTAGCTTAATGGGGATAGCATTGATTCTGTAAATTACTTTGGGCAGTATAGCCATTTTCACGATATTAATTCTTTCTAACCATGAACATGGAATGTTTCTCCATTTGTTTGTGTCCTATCTTATTTTGTTGAACAGTGGTTTGTAGTTTTACATGAAGAGGTCCCTTACGTTCCTTGTGAGTTGTATTCTAAGGTATTTTATTCTTTTTGTAGCAATTGTGAATGGCAGTTTGTTCTTGATTTGGCTTTCTTTAAGTCTGTTATTGGTGTAGAGGAATGCTTGTGATTTTTGCACATTGATTTTATATCCTGAGACTTTGCTGAAGTTGCTTATCAGTTTTAGGAGTTTGTGGGCAGAGGCAATGGGGTCTGCTAGGTATACTATCATGTTATTTGCAAATAGAGACAATTTGGCTTCCACCTTTCCTATTTGAATATCCTTTATTTCTCTTTCTTGCCTGATTGCTCTGGCTAGAACTTCCAGTTATATATTGAATAGGAGTGGTGAGAGAGGGCATCCTTGTCTAGTGCCGGATTTCAAAGGGAATGCTTCCAGTTTTTGCCCATTCAGTATGATATTGGCTGTTGGTTTGTCATAAATAGCTTTTATTACTTTGAGATATGTTCAATCGATACCATGTTTATTGAGGGTTTTTAGCATAAAGGGCTGTTGAATTTTGTCAAATGCCTTCTCTGCGTCAATTGAGATAATCATGTGGTTTTTGTTTTTGGTTCTGTTTATGTGGTGAATTACGTTTATAGACTTGTGTATGTTCAACCACCCTTGCATCCCTGGGATGAATCCTACTTGATCATGATGGATAAGTTTTTTGATTTGCTGTTGCAATCAGCTTGCCAGTATTTTATTGAAGATTTTTGCATCTATATTCATCATGGATATTGGCCTGAAGTTTTCTTTTCTTGTTGGGTCTCTGCCAGGTTTTGGTATCAGGATGATATTGGTCTCATAAAATGATTTGGGAAGCATTCCCTCTTTTTGGATTATTTGGAATAGTTTCAGAAGGAATGGTACCAGCTCCTTTTTTTGTGTCCGGTAGAATTTGGCTGTGAACCCATCTGGACCTGGGCTTTTTTTAAGTGGTAGGCTCTTCATTGCTGCCTTGACATCTGACCTTGTTATTGGTCTATTCATAGTTTCAGCTTCCTCCTGGTTTAGTCTTGGGAGGACACAGGAGTCCAGGAATTTGTACATTTCTTCCAGGTTTACTAGTTTATGTGCATAGAGTTGTTTGTAATATTCTCTGATGATGGTTTAAATTTCTGTGGAATCTGTGGTGGTTTCCCCTTTATCATTTTTTATTGCGTCTATTTTGTTGTTTTCTCTTTTCTTTTTAATCAATCTGGCTAGTGGTCTGTCTATTTTGTTGATCTTTTAAAAAAACCAGCTCTTGGATTTATTGATTTTTTGAAGGGTTTTTCGTGTCTCTATCTTTTTTAGTTCAGCTCTGATCTTAGTTATTTCTTGTCTTCTGCTGGGTTTTGAGTTTTTTTGATCTTGCTCCTCTAGCTCTTTCAATTTTGACAATAGGGTGTCAATTTTGGATCTCTCCATTCTCATTATATGGGCACTTATTGCTATGTATTTTCCTCTAGAGACTGCTTTAAATGTGTCCCAGAGATTCTGGCATGTTGTGTCTTCATTCTTATTGGTTTTGAAGAACTTCTTTATTTCTGCCTTCATTTCACTGTTTATCCAGTCAACATTCAAGAGCCAGTTGTTCAGTTTCCATGAAGCTGTGTGGTTCTGTGTTGGTCTCTGAATTCTGAGTTCTAACTTGATTGCACTATGTTCTGAGAGGCTGTTTGTTATGATTTCAGTTGTTTTCCATTTGCTGAGGAGTGCTTTACTTCCAATTATGTGGTCAGTTTTAGAGTAGGTGTGATGTGGTGCTGAGAAGAATGTATATTCTGTGGATTAGGGGGGAGAGTTCTGTAAATGTTTATCAAGTTTGCTTGCTCCAGGTCTGAGTTCAAGCCCTGGATATCCTTGTTGATTTTCTGTCTGGTTGATCTGTCTAATGTTGACAGTGGAGTGTTAAAGTCTCCCACTTTTATTGTGTGGGAGTCTAAGTCTCTTTGTAAGTTATTAAGAACTTGCCTTATGTGTCTGGGTGCTCCTGTATTGGGTCAATATATGTTAGGATCATTAGCTCTTCTTGTTGTATCGATCCTTTTACCATTATGTAATGGCCTTCTTTGTCTCTTTTGATCTTTGTTGCTTTAAAGTCTATTTTATCAGAGATGAGAACTGCAACTTCTGCTTTTTTTGCTCTCCATTTGCTTGGTAAATCTTCCTCCATCCCTTTATTTTGAGTCTTTTTGTATCCTTGCATGTGTGATGGGTTTTGGATTTGTATCCAATTTGCCAGTCTGTGTCTTTTCATTGGTGCATTTAGTCCATTTATACTTAGGGTTAATATTGTTACATGTGAATTTGATACTGCCGTTTTGATGCTAGCTGGCTGTTTTGCCCATTAGTTGTTGTAGATTCTTCATTATGTTGATGCTTTCTAGCATATAGTGTAATTTTTTAATGGCTGGTACTGGTTGTTCCTTTCTATGTGTAGTGCTTCTTTCAGGAGCTCTTGTAAAGCAGGCCTTGTGGTGACAATATCTCTGATTACTTGCTTGTTCACAAAGGATTTTATTTTTCCTTCACTTATAAAGCTCAGTTTGGCTGGATATAAAATTCTGGGTTGAAAGTTTTTTTCTTTAAGGATGTTGAATATTGGCCCCCACTCTCTTCTGGCTTGTAGAGTTTCTGCCAAGAAATCTGCTGTGAGTCAGATGGGCTTCCCTTTGTGGGTGACCCGACCTTCCTCTCTGGCTGCCCTTAGTATTTTCTCCTTTATTTCAACCTTATTGAATCTGACGATTATGTACCTTGGGGTTGCTCTTCTTCCAGAATATCTTTGTGGTGTTTTCTGTATTTCCTGGATTTCAGTGTTGGCCTGCCTTGCTAGGTGGGGGAAATTTTTCTGGATAATGTCCTGAAGAGTATTTTCCAGCTTGGATTCATTCTCTTTATCACATTCTGGTACACCTATCAAACGTAGGTTAGGTCTCTTCACATAGTCCCACATTTTTTGGAGACTTTGTTCATTCCTTTTTGCACTTTTTTCTCTGATCTTGGCTTCTCGTTTTATTTCATTGAGTTGATCTTTGACTTCTGATATTCTTTCTTCTGCTTGGTCAATTCGGCTGTTGAAACTACTGCATGCTTCGTGAAGTTCTCGTATTGTGTTTTTCAGCTCCTTTAATTCATTCATATTCCTCTCTAAATTATCCATTCTTGTTATCATTTCCTCAAATCTTTTTACAAATCTTTCTTCAAGGTTCTTAGTTTCTTTGCATTGATTTAATACATGTTCTTTTAGCTCACAAAAGTTTCTCATTATCCACCTTCTGAAGTCTAATTCCGTCATTTCATCACAGTCATTCTCCATCCAGCTTTGCTCCCTTGCTGGTGAGTTTTAGTCCTTTGTAGGAAGCGAGTTATTCTGGTTTTGGGTGTTTTCCTCCTTTTTGTGCTGGTTTCTTCCCATCTTTGTGGATTTATCCACCTGTCGTCTGAGTAGTTGCTGACTTTTCGATTGGATCTCTGAGTGGACGCCCAGATTGTTGATGATGAAGTATTTCTATTACTTGGTTTTCCTTCTACCAGTCTAGCCCCTCCACTGTATGACTGCTGAGGTCCACTCCAGGCCCTGCTTGTCTGGGGTGCACCTATAGCAGCTGCAGAACAGTGAGGGATGCTACCAGTTTCTTTTTCTGCTATCTTTGTCTCAGGATGATGCCTGCCGAATGTCAGTCTTTGGATATAGAGGGATCAGGGAACTGCTTGATGAGACAGTCTGTACTTTAAAGGAGCTCAAGTGCTGAGCTGTGAGCTCTGTTGTTCATTCAGGGCTGTTAGGCTGCTACGTTTAATTCTGCTGCAGCAGAACTAATTAAAAAAAACACTGTTTTTCTCCGATGCTCTGTCTTGTGGGGGTTGGGTCTTTCTTTGTGAGTGTCCGTTGCACTGTCCTGCCCAGCTAGGAAGCAGTCTAGGCACTATTTGCATGCCGAGGCTCCGACCTGCTGGTGTGAGGTTCACCCTGTTGCTGCAGGCTCTGCCCTGCTGCTGCTGCCGTCTCCACCCTGCTGCCAGGGCTATGTCCTGCGGCAGAGCCTCTCTGTTGTGGCGGGTTGCCTCAGCAATTGCAGGCTGTGTCAGCAATGGGCTTGTACCTCAGTAGGGGCGGATTGCCTCAGTAATGGTGGACCCCCCCGCCCCCACTGAGCTGCACCGTCCTGGGTTCAGCTGTGCCCGCAGTGAAACTCTTCACCTAGAGTATTTGGAATTGCCATTTCGTTTGTCCCACTGCGCTACCCCAAATGCCGTTTCCCTAAAATGTCCTGGCCTGGCTCACTATCCACGTCCCGTTGAGTCAGATATATATGCCAATCTGCCCTCTCAAGTCTCAGATTGCTGGTTCAACAGGGCACCCAGACCAGTGCGCTTTGTGCGAAGCACTGTGGAGCGCCGCTGCGCTACAGCACTGGCCACTGGCTGCACCAGCCAAAACCTCTGCCTGGTGTCCCATATCTCTTTTATACCTGGGAATTTCCCCGATTTGTGGGCAACAAAGATCCATCTGGAAATGTGGCCCTGCCTCATTCTCCGCACATTCACCGAGAGCTTCAATCCTGGGTTGTTCTCACTGCACCAACTTGAGTCCCTCCCAATTTTTATATTAATTAGATAATGGAGACTTCCAGTATTCTCTCTCAAAGAGGGGATGATACATAGGCCAGCACTTTTGAATGCTAAAGTCTAGTCATTATTGCTGTTCAATTTAGTTTTTTTGGTGGCCACATATTTTCTGTAGTTGTCTCATTGTTTAAATCCATTGGTAATTCTTGGTGTCCCTTCAAGTAACTCTTAGAACTGATACACGGAAGTATTTTGTAATGTTTGCTAAAATGGTCAATAGCTCTCAGAAAATTCCTCTAGAATCCAAAGGCTAAAATACAATCAAGATGCCTTTAATATCTTCAAGTGCCACTTTTCTTATATTTATCTATTGAAGTTTTGCTTACTTGGTAACATGAGATGGTCATTGTTGAACAGCTCATGAAGACATGAATTTTCCAAAACTTTCCAAATAGATGTTGAACTTTCCATCTAGTTCCAAAAACAACCATTTCCATGAAACTTAAACAGCAAAGTTAAGGATGTTTAAGTTCGATGGAACTTAAACAGCTGAAGAGGATTGGCTGGCAACAACTCAAGAGGATTCTTCCTTGATAAACTGCTATGTCATTGGGCAAGAATGAAGTTAATGTACTTGTTACCTATAATGGTTCCCATTTTCTCTTCTCCCAGCCCTCTGTGTGAACACTATCTATCTATGGTTTATGGCTGGTCCCAAACCCAGCAGCTTTGTCACCAGACATGGAGGATTTAATCTGAGAAGTAGAGTGACCCATGGATTTCATGGCTCAGTGAGGAAGAACTGGCTCAGAAGCCACAGCTCTATTTTCCAGGGCAACAAGCAGCAGAAGAACTAAAAACTTAGAAATTGTGGAAGTGAGAGTAGCATAAAAGTTCTGAAATAAGCTCTCTGTATATCTGTAGCTAACTTTTTTTTTTTAATTGCATTTTAGGTTTTGGGGTACATGTGCAGAACATGCAAGATAGTTGCATAGGTACACACATGGCAATGTGTTTTGCTGCCTTCCTCCCCTTCACCCACATTTGGCATTTCTCCCCAGGCTATCCCTCCCCAGCTCCCCTGCCACTGTCTCTCCCCTATTACCCCCAATAGATCCCAGTGTGTAGTACTCCCTTCTCTGTGTCCTCATTTTTCATCACCTGCCTATGAGTGAGAATATGCGGTATTTCATTTTCTGTTCTTGTGTCAGTTTGCTGAGAATGATGTTCTCCAGATTCATCCATGTCCCTACAAATGACACGAACTCATCATTTCTGATTGCTGCATAATATTCCATGGTGTATATATGCCACATCTTCCCAGTCCAGTCTATCATTGATGGGCATTTGGGTTGATTCCAGGTCTTTGCTATTGTGAACAGTGCTGCAATGAACATTCGTGTGCATGTGTCCTTATAGTAGAATGATTTATAGTCCTTTGGATATATACCCAGTAATGGGATTTCTGGGTCAAATGGAATTTCTATTTCTAAGGCCTTAACTTTAAACTACAAATGTTTGGGAGAGATCTGAGAGATTGTGGTTAAACAAAAATGAAAAAGAAATGAGAGCCAATGAAGACGAGAATTGGCTGCAACTTTGAGTAAATTCCTCCAGGTACATGTAATTGAGTTCACAGAGAGGGAAAGCCTTAGAGGCATGAATCTCTCTCTTATCAAAATGTGCCCATATTATGGGCTAAAATCTAAACATAATCACATATGTGGCCTTTTGAGAACTATAATTAAAAATAAAAATATTAAAATAATAGACAGTAACAGTACATTTTGAGAGAGATTTTATCATTTACATTTTTTTTTAATTTTTTATTGGAAACGACTTTCATAAAAATAGAACAGTTGAAAGTTATTACCATTAAACATTATTAAATTTGTTTAAGCAACACATAATTGATGGAAAATATTGCACAGTATTTTTGGGTTTTTAACGAATCTAGATAAAATACAGATAACAATAGCACAAAAAATGACAAAATACAGCTGTGCCAAACATAATTCCTATAATTTACCAGAATTAAGAGACTGCTAGCCTAAAATAAACTGTGATTAAGTCAAAGAAGCCTGTTGCAGCAGTCCCTGGATCAACCACACACAAAAAAAAAAAAAATTAAAAAATTGATGATACACATAGCTAAAAATTCAGAAAATAAAATGATATACTAAAAATATTAACACAAAAGAAAGAAGTAACAGGAGTAAAAGCATTAGGAATAACAATGATGTGAGATATAAATTTGTTTAATACAGTTGCTATCTTGACATCCATTTTTGAGTTTGACATAGGCTGCGTACCTGTCACCTTTGGCTTAAAACTTCCCCTCCCTATGTGATTTTTTGCAATATAATTCACTTGTTCCTCCAACCAAACCACCCACAGCTGCTGACAATGGTAAAATATAATGTTTAATGCCAGAATTATGTAGATAACTTCTGTCACACTCAATCACTAAACTAGCTAATCTACAACTCCTGTATGAATGTCTAAGGGATAATGATCAAGGACCTTAATGAAGGTGTAAGTTCCACAGGTCCTTTCATGCTTCCTATTCACTGCTTGAGTTCCCTGCCACATCCGGACTTCCCATTACCCCCATATTGGCACCTCTCATCTCTCTGGGATCTGTAAGTAATGTCTTTCTTCAGTTTCATGCATTTTGTTTTCACCTCCTCATTGTGTCTCAGTTAACCAGTGCAACTAAATCTAAACCTAACCTTTCTGGTCAGTGTTATGTCTTAGAGAGTAGTTTTATTTTGAAAAGAATAAATTGAACACAGGTCAGACAAAAGCCACAAAGGCATCTGACAATATAAACAATTTTTTTGTGAGAAAGATATCTGGTCATGGGTAAGACACTTAAGAATTAGGCCATCTGCTACAGCAAAAAAAAGAAAAAAGAAAAAAAAGAAAAAAAAGAAAGACACATTATTAATGTACACAACAAAATTCCTGCAATTTCTGGTTAGGACAGAACTAAAGCATAGAGGCATCAAAACCAAAATAAAAACTATAATGATATAAATCACAGCAAGACATCTAGACACCAAATCAAAATATCAAAAACCCTATTGTAATAATTATATTATTTATCTTAAAGGTATATACTGAATGCTTCAAATGCTAAAATCAGAGATTATCAGTCTGGTTAAGAGTCAAGATACAACTATAGGTCATCCAAAAAAAAGAAGCATTTTAATTTCAGAGTCACAGAAAGATGAAATACAGGAATAAAAAATGACATCATTCAGTAAAAACAATAAGAACTGGAGTAGATATATTAATATAAGACAATGTAGACTTTAAGACAAGGAATATTTTTACATGTAAAGAGAGATATTTTATAATGACAATATCATGAAACTACAGTTTCAAAATAATGTAGTAGATTTGACAGACTCAAAAGACAGAAACAGTAAGAACATGGAAAACTTTATTATTCAAAGTGATTGATTTTTATAAAATCCACATAACAAAACTATAATCCAGTCTTTTCAAGTTTATCTACAACATTTTTCAGTATAGAACATATGAAAGGCATTTAAGATTTTTCAGTATCTTAAAAGAAATAAAATACATTCTGTGAGCACAAGAAATTAGGTTAGATATCAATAATGAAAATGGGAAATCACAGAAAACTTTTATGAAACAAGATACTTAAATACCCTAGGTGTCAAAGAGGAAATCATAAAGAGAACTTTAAAACAAGCTTGGGAAGTATTCAAATGCAATTATATTCTAAAAGAAGTAAGACAACAGCATCAGGTAAGCTACAAAGAAAAGCCTATCTGCAGACCTCTCAGCAGAAACCTTACAAGCAAGAAGGGATTGGGGTTCTATCTTTAACCTCCCTCACACAGAGCAACCATCAACAAAGAATTTTGTATCCCATAAAACCACGTCTAATAAATGAAGGAGAAATAAAATTATTTTCAGACAAAAGCTGAGGGAATTTGTCACTACTAAGCCAGCACTACAAATATGCTAAAAGGAATTCACAACCTTTAAACAAATGTGCAATATGCACAAAATAGAATGTCTTGAATTGTTGAAACTCTCGGGATCTATAAAACAATAACAAAACAGAATAAAGAACTAGGTAAAAATCAATTTGATGAAGAGAATAGTACTTCACATCTCAATATTAATGTTGAATGTAAATGGCCTAAATACTCCACTTGAAAGATAGAAGAGGGAAGAATTAATTTTAAAAATTACAATCCAAATATCTGCTATTTTTAAGAGATTAACACAGAAGAATTCATATAAACTCAAAGTAAAAAGGTGGAAAAAAGTATTCCATGCAAATGTAAGTCAAAAGTGAGCAGGAGTAAGCTGTTTTTCTTTTTTCTGTTTTTTTGTTTTTTGTTTTTTTGTTTTTTTGTTTAGTTTAGTTTAGTTTAGTTTTGTTTTTGAGATGGAGCCTTGCTCTGTTGCCCAGGCTAGAGTGTAGTGGCGTGATCTCCACTCACTATAACCTCTACCTCCTGGGTTCAAGCAGTTCTCCTGCCTCAGCTTACTGAGTAGCTGGGATTCCAGGTACATGGCACTGCAACTAGCTAATTTTTGTATTTTTTAGTAAAGAATAGGTTTTGCCACTTTGGCCAGGCTGTTCTTAACTCCTGACCTCAAGTGATCCACCTGCCTTGGCTTCCCAAGTGCTGGGATTATAGGCATGAGCCACCATGCCAGCTGAGTAAGCTAATTTTTAATTTTATATCAGACAAATCAGACTTCAAAGCAACAACAGGAAAAAAAAAGTCACTGTATAAGGATAAAAGGATAAATTTAAAAAGATGGTATTCCATCCTAAATTTATATACACCAAACACTGGAGATCCTGGATTCATAAACAATTCCTACTAAGTCTAAGAAATGGAATAGATGGACAAACATTAAGTGAAGTTGCACTCCACTGACAACACTTGACAAATCTTCAAAACAGAAAGTCAACAGAGAAACAATAGACTTACATGACATGCTAGAACAGATAGACTTAATGGATATTTATACATTATTCTATTCAGCACATGCAGAATATACATACTTCTCATCAGCATATGGAACATTATCCAAGATAGACCATATGATAGACAAGTCTCAATAAATTTCAAAAATTGAAAGTACATCAAATATCTTCTCAGACCACAGCAGAATATAACTAGAAATCAATCCCAAAAGGAACCCTCAAAAGAATACTAATACATAGAAATTAAATATTCTGCTCCTGAATGATTCTGGGTTAACAATGATATCAAATGGAGGGCCAGGACAGGCCAAGATGGCTGATTAGAAGCAAATGTGGTGGTCTGCAGCTCTCACAGAGAACAAAAACAGGGAATGAATTAAACACCTTCAATTGTATCCAGGTTCTCATACTGGTACCGATTAGGAAGTTGTCACAACTCCCAGAGAGCAAGGAAAAGGAGGGTGGAGTAACAGCCCACCTAGTGACACTGAGCTAGAGGGGTGGGGGGGCACAACCAGCCAAGAAAGGTAGTGAATGATGGTGCAACCCCACATGGAAACCATGCTTTTCCCACAGATCTATCAAGCCACATATCAGAAAATTCTCTTGTGAGAACTTCACAATGCTATCACAGTTATCAATAGCCAAACAGACCAAGAGGAGAAAATAATCTCAGAGCCTAAAGATGATCTTTCAAAAATAAGTCAGACAGACAAGAATAGAGAACAAATAATAAAACAAAATGAACCAAACCTCTGATAAATGTGGGATTATGTAAAAAGATTGAACTTATGACTGATTGGGGTACCTGAAAGAGATGAAGAGAATGAAACTAAGTTGGAAAACATACTTCATGATAGCATCCAGGAGAACTTCCTCAACCTAACAAGACAGGCCAACACTAAAATACAGGAAATCTAGAGAACCTTACTAAGAAACTCCATGGAAAGATAACCCTAAGACATATAATCATCATAATTTCCAAGGTTGAAATGAAAGAAAACATGCTAAAGGCAGCCAGAAAGAAAGGTCATGTCAAAGAGAAGCCCAGCAGATTAACAGCAGACCTCTCAGCAGAAACCCTAAAAGTCATGCGCGACTGGGGACCAATATTCAACATTCCTAAAGAAAAGAATTTCCAACCCAGAGTTTCATATCTGGCCAATGTAAGCCTCATAAGTGAAGAAGAAATAACATCCATTTCAGACAAGCAAATGCTGAGGGAATTTATCACCACTAGGTCTGCCTGGCAAGAGCTCCTGAAGGAAGCACTAAATAAGAAAGATAAGAAAACATTACTAGCCATGCCAAAATGTACTGAAGGACACAGACTAGTGTCACTATGAAGAAACTATAAAAGCAAGTCTAAAATAACCAGCTAGGATCATGATGACTGAATCAAATTTACACATAATATTAACCTTAAATGCAAATGGATGCTAATTAAAAAATACAGAAAAATGCTAATTAAAAAATACAGAATGGCAAGCTGGATAGAGGCAAGACCCATTGGTGTACTGTCTTCAAGAGACCCATCTCACATACAAAGACACGCATAGCCTCAAAGTAAAGAGTTGGAGGAAAATTTACCAAGAAAATGGTAAACAGAAAAAAGAGGAGTAGAAATTCTAGTTTCTGACAAAAGAGGCTTTAAACCAACAAAGATCATAAAAGACAGATAAGGGCAATACATAATGGTAAAGGTTTCAATTCAACACGAAGAGCTAAATATGCTACCTTATCTACATAGACATAGAGATAGACATGCACCTAATACAGGAGAACCCAGATTCATATAGAGAGTTCTTACAGACCTACAAAGGGACTTAGACTCCCATACAATAATAGTGAGAAATTTTAACACCTTCCTGACAATATTAGATCATCAAGACAGAACATTAACGAAGATATGACCTGAACTCTGAATCAAGTGGACATGACAGATATCTATAGAACTCTCTACCCAAAGACAACAAAATATAAATTATTCTCATTGTCTATGGCATTTACTCTAAAATGAATCACATAATTGGAAGTAAAACACTGCTCATCAAATGGAAAAATGGAAGTCATAACTTACAGTCTCTCAGACCACAGTGCATTCAAATTAGAACTCAAGATTAAATAACTCAAAACCACACAACTATATGGAAATTGAACAACCTGCTTCTGAATGACTCCTGGGTAAATAATGAAATCAAGGTAGAAATCAAGAAGTTCTTTGAAACTAACAAAAACAAAGAGACAATATACCAGAATCTCTGAGATGCAGCTAAAGCAGTGTTAATGGGAAATTTACAGCCCTAAATTTGCCCACATCGAAAAGCTAGAAAGATCTCAAATCGACAACCTGACATCACAATTAAAAGAATTAGAGAACCAAGAGGAAACAAACCCCAAGGCTAGCAGAAGAAAATAAATAACCAAGATCAGAGTGGAATTGAGGAGATACATACAATAAAATCCCTTCAAAAATCAATGAATCGGGAGCTGTGTATTTAAAATTAATAAAATAGACTGCTAACTAGATTAACAAAGAAAAGTGAGAAGAATCAAATAGACACAGTAAAAAATGATAAAGGTGATATTACCATTGATCACACAAAAATATGAACAACTATCAGAGAATACTGTAAACACTTCTGTCCACATAACCTAAAAAAATATAAAAGAAATGGATAAATTCTTGAATGCACACACCCTCCCAAGACTGAACCAGGAAGTAACTGAATCCCTGAATAGACCAATAAAAAATTCTGAAATTGAGGTAATAATAAATAACTTATCAAGTATACACAAAAGAAAAGCCCAGGACTAGACAAATTCACAGCTGAATTCTACCACAGGTACAAAGACGAGCTGGTACCATTTCTTCTGAAGCCATTCCAAACAATTAAAAAGAAGGGACTCCTCCCTAACTCATTTTATGAGGCCAGAATCAACCTAATACCAAAGTCTGGCAGAGATACAACAACAACAACAAAACAAACTTCAGGCCAATATCCTTGATGAACATCAATACAAAAATCAACAAAATACTGGCAAACAGAATGATCAAAAACTTATCCACCATGATCAGGTTGGCTTTATCCCTGGGATGCAAGGTTTGTTCAATACACACATATCAATAAATGTAATTCATTATATAAACAGAAATAAAGACAATAACCACATGATTATTTCAATAGATGCAGAAAAGGCCTTTGATAAAATTCAACATCCCTTCATAATAAAACTCTCAATAAACTAGGTATTGAAGGAACATACCTCAAAATAATAAGAGCTATTTATGACAAATCTACAGCCAGTATGATACTGGATGGGCAAAAGCTGGAAGCTTTCTCCTTGAAAGCCTGTAAGATAAGGATGCCCTCTCTCACTACTATTATTTCACATAGCATTAGCACTGGAAGTTCTAGCCTGGCCAGGGTAATCAGGCAAGAGAATGAAATAAAGTGTATTCAAATGAGAAGAGAGGAAGTAAAATTATTTATGTTTACAGATGACATGATCTTATATCTAGAAAACCCCACCGACTCAGCCTAAAAGCTTCTTAAGCTGATTAGCAACTTTAGCAAAGATTTAGAATACAAAATCAATGTGGAAAAATTGCTATCATTCTTATACACCAAAAAGCAAGCAAACAGCCACATAATGAACTAACTTCCATTAACAATTGCTGTAATTCAAAAAGAAAAAAAATACCTAGGAATAGAGTTAACAAGGGAAGTGAAGGACCTCAATCATCGAGAATTACAAACCACTGCTCAAGGAAATCAGAGAGTAAAAAAACAAACGGTAAAACATTCCATGCTTATCAATATGATGAACTATCATGAAAATGGCCATAATGCCCAAAGTAGTTTATAAAATGAATGCTACTCTCATTAAATTACCACTGACATTTTTCATAGAACTAGAGAAAATTAAAAATCCATATGGAACCAAAAAGAGCCCATATAGTTAAGGCAACCCAAAGCAGAAAGAACAAAGCTGGAGGCATCACACTGTCTGCCTTCAAACTATACTACAAGGCTACAGAAAGCAGATACTGGTACAAAAACAGACAAATAAACCAATGAAACAGAATAGACAACTCAGCAATAAGCCTACATACCTACAAGCATCTTATCTCTGACAAATTTTACAAAAATAAGCAATGCAGAAAGGATCCCTTATTTAATAAATGGTGCTGGGAGATCTGACTAACCATATGCAGAAAATTTATACTGGACACTTTTCTTACACATTATACAAAATTTAACTCAATATGGATTAAAGACTTAAATGTAAAATACAAAACTATAAAAACCTAGAACAAAATCTAGGCAATTCCATTCAGGACATAGGCATGAGCAAATATTTCATGAGGAAAACCCCAAAAGCAATTGCAAGAAAAGCAAAAACTGACAAACAAGATCTAATTGAACAAAAGAGCTTCTGCACAGAATAATAAACTATCATCAGAGTGAACAGACAACATACAGAATGGAAGATAATATTTGCAACCTATCTATCTGACAAAAGTCTAATATCCAGAGTCTTTAAGAAGCTTAAATGAATTTACAAAAAAAGACCCATTAAAATTAGGCAAAGGCCATGAATAGACACTCCTTAAAAGAAGACATTCATGCAGCCAGCAAACATATGAAAAAAAGGTCAACATCACTCATCATTAGAAAAACGCAAATCAAAACCACAATGAGACATCATTTCATGCCGGTCAGAATGGCAATTATTGGTAAGTCAAGAAGCAATAGATGCTGGCAAGGTTTCAGAGAAAAAGGAATGCTTTTACACCATTGGTGGTAATGTAAATTAGCTCAACCATTGTGGGAGACAGTGTGGGGATTTCTCAAAGATCTAGAGGCAGAAATACATTTGACCCAGCAATGCCTTTACTAGATGTATATATCCAAAGAAATATAAATCATTCCATTATAAGGATACATGCATGTGTATGTTCACTGCAGCACTAGTCACAATAGCAAAGACAAGGAATCAACCCAAATGCCCATCAATATTAGACTGGATAAAGAAAATGTGGTACATATGTACCATGGAATACTACGCAGCCATAAAAAGGAATTATATTATGTCCTTTGCAGCAACATGGATGGAGCTCAAGCCATTATCATCAGCAATCTAACACCGGAACAGAAAACCAGACACCACATGTTTTCACTTATAAGTGGGACCTAAATGGTGAGAAAACATGGACAGATGGTGGGGAACAACATACACTGGGACCTGTTGGTGAGTAGTGGAGAGGGAAAGCTTCAGGAGGAATAGCCAATGCATGCTAGAAAAGTTCCAGAGTAGATGTGCAGGATGTGTAGGTAGAAAAAAAAATCAAGTTGAAAATTTACCAAATATTTTAACTGAATAATCAGGATGTGTAGGTAGAAAAAATGTAGGATGTGTAGGTAGAAAAAAATCAAGTTGAAAATTTACCAAATATTTTAACTGAATAATCATAATGAGACAAGTCAAAATTTCTAGGATACAGCAAAAGCAGTGATCAGAGAAAAGCTGAAATGCATTCATCAAAAGGTGTGAAAGAGCATAAATTGATAAGCTAATTTTACTCCTCAAGGAACTGGAGGAATGAGAACAAACTTAACCTAAAGATAGCAGAAAAAATATTAAAAGATTAGAGGAGAACTAAATGAAATTCAAACAAAAAAATACAAAATATCAATGAAACAAAAAGCTGTTTTATTGAAAACAAAATCAATAGATCATTAGCTAGATTAATCAAGAATAGAAGAAAAGATCCAAATAAGCTCAAGTAGAAATGAAACTGGAGACTGGGTGTAGTGGCTCACACCTGTAGTCCCAGCACTTTTGGAGGCCAAGGTGGGGGATCACCTGAGGTTGGGAGTTCAAGACTGGCCTGGCCAACATTGTGAAACACGATCCCTACTAGAAATACAAAAATTGACTGGGTGTGGTGGCAGATGCCTGTACACCCAGCTATTCAGTATGCTGAGGCAAGAAAATTGTTTGAGCCCGGGAGATGGAGGTTACAGTGAGCTGAGATAGCACCACTGCACTCCAGCCTGGGTAACAGAGTGAGACTTCATTTCAAACAAACAAAAAAAAAGAAAGGAAAAAAATGGGAACATCACAGTTGACACCACAGAAATATGAAAGATCATTCAAGACCACTCATAGTGTTCATAACACATTTATGAACACAAACTAGAAAACCTAGAGGAAATGAAAAAATTCCTGGAAACATACAACTTTCCTAGATTAAGGAAGAAACAGAATCCTGGAACAGACCAATAACAAGCAGTGAGATAGACACAATAATTTAAAAACTGTCAACAAATGAAAGCCCAGGACCAGATTAATTCACAGCTGAATTCCACTAGTCATTCAAAGCAGAATGGTTACCAATCCTATTGAAACTATTCCAAAAAATGGAGAAAGACTCCTCTCTAAATCATTTATGAAACTCTTATCACCTGATACCAAAACAAAAAAAGAAAACTACAATATCCCTGATGAACACTGAATGCAAAATTTTGAAAAAAAAAAAAAAAAACTAGCTAACTGAATCCAACAGAACATTAAAAATAGAATTCTTGCCATCCACAGTGGCTCATGCCTATAATCCCAGCACTTTGAGAGGCTGAGGCAGGCAGATCACCTGAGGTCAGGAGTTAGAGACCAGCCTAGTAAACATGACAAAACTTCATCTCTACTAAAAATACAAAATAAATATAGCCAGGCATGGTGGTGTGTGCCAGTAATACCAGCTACTCAGGATGCTGAGGCAAGAAAATAGCTGAAACTAGGAAGGTGGAGGTTGCTGTGAACCAAGATCACGCCACTGCACTCCAGCCAGGGCAACAACATGGAACTCTGTCTCAAAATAAATATATATGTATACACATATATACACACATACATGCACACACATATAATTATATACACATACACACATGTGTGGATACACACACACACACACACATATATAAATTCATCATGATCAAGTGATTTTTATCCCAGGGATACATAATATGTCACATAAACAGAATTAAAAACAAAACCAAATGATAATTTCCATAGATGCAGAAAAAGCATTTGAAAAAATCCAGCACCCTTTGTGATAAAAATTCTTAACAAACTAGGCAAGGGAGGGACCTGTTTAAAAATAACAAAAATTATATATAACAGATCCACAGCCAATATTATGCTGAATGGGTAGAAGTTGAAAGTATTCTTCCTGAAAACAGGAACAAGATAAAGATGCCCATTTTCACCACTTCTACTTCACTAAATTCTGACAGTACTAGCCAGAGCAAACTAGGCAGGAGAAAGAAAGAAAGGGTATCAAAATTTGAAAAGAAAAAGTCAAACTATCACTGTTTGCATATGATATAGTTGTATACCTAGAAACTCCTAAAGACTTATCCAAAAGACCCTTAATATTTGATAAATATATTCAGTAAAGCCCCAGGTTACAAAATCAATGTACACAAATCAGTAGCACTGATCAATATGGTAAAAATAACCATATTGCCAAAAGTGATCTACAGATTCAATGCAATTCCCATCAAAATACCAGTATCATTTTTCACAGAATTGGAAAAAAATTCTAAAATTCATATGGAAACAGGAATGAGCCTGAAGAGACAAAGCAATTCTAAGCAAAAAGAACAAATCTGAGAGCATCACATTACCACATTTTGAACTATACTACAAAGCAATAGTTACCAGGACAGCATGGTACTTGTATGAATGTAGGCACATAGACCAATAGAACAGAGTAGAAAACCCAGAAATAAAGCTAAATATGTACAGCCAACTGATCTTCCACAAAGCATACAAAAACATAAATTGGAGAATGGACACCGTATTTAATAAACAGTACTGGGAAAACTGGTACACCCCCTGAGAAGAAAGAAACTAGACTATCTCTCACCATATACAAAAATTAATTCAAGATGAATTAAAGACTTAAATTTAAGGCCCGACACAGAAAAAAATTCTAGAAGACAATGTTGGAAATGTCTCTAAACAAGGGCTAGGGCAAAGAATTTATAACTAATACCCCAAAGTAAATGCAACAAAAACAAAAATAAATGGGACCTAATTAAACTAAAAATCTTCTGTACAATGAAAAAAATAATCAACTAAATAAATATACACCCCATGGAATGGGAGAAAATATTTGCAAGCTACATATCCAACAAAGGACTAGTATCCAGAATCTATAAGGAATTCAAACAACCAGGAATACAACCAACAAATAATCCCATCAAAAAGTAGGCAAAGTACATAAAGAGATGTATCAGTTTGTTTCTCACATTGCTAATAAAGACACACCTGGGACTGAGTAATTTGTAAAGAGGATTAATTGACTCACAGTTCCACATGGCTGAAGAGGCCACACAATCATGGTGGAAAGCAAAGGGGAAGCAAGACGTGTCTTACGTGGCAGCAGGCAAGACAGGGCTTGTGCAGGGAAACTTCTATTTTTTTTTAAATTTTTTTTATTGCATTTTAGGTTTTGGGGTACATGTGCAGAACATGCAAGGTAGTTGCATAGGTACACACATGGCAGTGTGTTTTGCTTCCTTTCTCCCCTTCACCCACATTTGGCATTTCTCCCCAGGTTATCCCTCCCCAGCTTCCCCCCACTGCTGGCCCTCCCCTTTTCCTCCCAATAGACCCCAGTGTTTAGTACTTCCCTCCCTGTGTCCATGTGTTCTCATTTTTCATCACCCGCCTATGAGTGAGAATATGCGGTATTTCATTTTCTGTTCTTGTGTCCGTTTGCTGAGAATGATGTTCTCCAGATTCATCTATGTCCCTACAAACGACATAAACTCATCATTTCTGATTGCTGCATAATATTCCATAGTGTATATGTGCCACATTTTCCCAATCCAGTCTATCATGAATGGGCATTTGGGTTGATTCCAGGTCTTTGCTATTGTAAACAGTGCTGCAATGAACATTCGTGTGCATGTCCTATTTATAAAACCATGAGATCTTGTAAGACTCATTCACTACCAGGACAGTGGGGGGAAGATACCCCCTCCCCATGATTCTATTACTTCCCACTGGATCCCTCCCTTGACATATGGAAATTATGGGAGCTACAATTAAAGATGAGATTTGGGTGGGGACACAGCCAAACCATATCAATAGATATTTCTCAAAAGGAGATATACATATGTGTGATAAACATGAAGAAATGCTCAACATCACTTATGATTAGGGAAATGTAAATTAAAACCACAATGTGGTACCACCTTATTCCTGCAGTATCCATATTCGCCCAAAACTGGAAAAATGCAACTATTCTCCAATGTCAAATAGATAAAATATAGTATGTTCATATGATAAACTACTACTTAGAATAAAGAAATAGCAAAACTATTCATAAAGACAGCAATATAGATAACTTTAAAAAATAGTGTGTTAATTGAAAGAAGCTAGAAACAAGCAATCACTTATTAAATAATTCCGTATATGTAAAATTTCTAGTTAAAGCAAAACTACTACAGCAACAATAGGTCAATATTTATTTAGAGATGGTGGTGAGAATGAAGATTAAATCTAAAGGGATTGTAAAGTACTTTGGGGCTGACTGAATTATTCTGAAAGGTGTTTGTGATTATAGTTGCAGAATTTTATGAATTTACTGAAACTCATAGAAGTGTAAACTAAAAATAGATTATAGTTGAACATAGATTATACTTTAATTACAATGGAAAAATATTAAGGTGGTGTTAAGAATATGTAGATAGTTGTAGTTAAGCTTTTTACATATAGTTTTGGGAATAATCATTTGATTTTACATAAGTAGAGATAAAACTAGTAAAAGTGGTGATATTTGGATAAATTAATTTGTATTCTCCTTATCTTATGTGGGCTTTTATATTGACAGGGGAGATCAGCTCACCTAACTAAAAGCACTTAGTATGTAAAATAAATTCAGAATCTTAGTCATTAATGTTTCTGAGTTACATTTCTTTCTATATTTCTTTTTTTCCCCCATTACAGCTGCAGTTCAAATTAAAAATAGAGGTTGAACTGAATTATTTTCTCTAATGCCTTCTCTAGTTATTGCTTCTGTCTCCAGTAGAAATTAATATGAATCATATATCAAGAACATTTTAGAGTGCTTGAAATAAAGACATTTTCCTAGAATATATATATTTTGTTAAAATAAAGACTTAGAACATTGACTATGTTTAGAATTAAATCAAAAGCTGAAACTTTTAAAATGGAGGTTGTTTTTAATATGAAAAAGAATGACTCATAAATAAAGCTCTGAATATCAAAGATAGCTTTTTTGTACTTAAGTCTAAAAAACAAATTAAGGTGTTTATGACCACACAATATGACCACATTACTTCATGGTCAGTTTTCTCTATAAAATGTGAATGTGTTTAAACACAGCTAAACATAATCTTGTTTGCCAAAATTACATCATTTATGTTTTCAGCTACAGGAAACAACTGTGACATACGCAGAGATGTTCTAAGTGCTTAATCAGCTAAAGGGAAGAATGATTCACCTTAAATTCTGAAATTACTATTTTTCTGGTACCTATATTTAATAAATGATATAATATCCATAAACAACCAAATCTACAGTAACAAAAATATTTACTAAGTACTTATGGGCTAATTTCTCTATATGCATTATTACATTTAATTCTTACACTAATTTTTGAGGTAGTTGACAAGAACCTCACACTGAGTTTTCCTGGTGGAGTCAGGGAATAACCTCAAAATCAAAGCCAGTGGAAGATAAATGAAGATTATTTTATTAGTTAATTTCCCCAAAAAAGAAAAATCAGCTGGGAGTTTCTCCACACTTACAGCAAATGACTCTGATAATTGCAACCTCAAATTTAGCAGCAAATATTATAGATATATTACAAAAATATAATAAGAAAAAACTAAAAATGTGCATGGGGTCAAACTCAAGGGCAGTCTCTGTCAACTTAGCTCACCTGGAGAATGTGGGCTCTGTCACCATACCCAGAAAACAAACTGGTTATTTGAGACATAATAATGCATCCAGAGAGCATGCAGGTCACCCAGTACTCATTCCTGCCAAGAACCATCACTTCCATTCCCCACACCCCTACATCCCCACCCTCATGTAGTTTTTAAAGGCAGAGATCTTCTAAACAGAATCTGGAATTCGCTGCAAGAGACAAAACTTTCTTTGCCTAAGAAAACATACTATAATTACAGAAAAAAATTATATTAGATCTTCAAAAAGAAATGCTAATAGAAAAATCAAAGGACAAGAGTATTTAAGAAAATTCAGTTGCTAAGATTGGCAAATTCCACTGAAGATAGTTAAATGCTGATTAATTATTAGAAGACATTGAAAAACACTTAAAATAATAAATAAATTTTATCTACAGAGGTTACATTTCCCTAAAAATGCTGTGTTGAAATAGAAAATATGGAGTATTGACAATAAAAATATAATTGCCAAAATTTACAAAAAATAAACAAGATATGGCCAAGGTAATAGAAAAGATACATCTAAAATTAAATTAGTGAGCAAAGTTCTGAGATTACAGTCATGAGCCACCAGGCCTGGCCAAACACACTTTTGTTATTCTTTGTTGCTCAGATACTTACTGCTTTCAAACTTGGACTTTTTGATTTGGGGAAATTTTCATTTATTTCCTATTTTACAATGTGTTCTTCCTCCTTCCCTCTGTTCTCACTCATTAATTGCTGCCAGATGTGGAGCTCATTCATCTAGCCTTCAAATTTCTACAAAGTTTTAAAGTGAAATGTAAAACATTTGCCCATTTTTAATTTGTTTGCTATTTTAGTTTTGAGAGTTTCTTATTTACACTATTTATGAGATATTTGATTTTTAAACATTTATTCCAACCTGTAGCATTATATTCTTATTATAACAATGTCTTTTAAAGAGTACAGGTTCTGAATTTTGAGAAAGTACAATTTATAATTCATAGATCATGTCTTTTGTGTTGTATCTAAGAAATCTTTGCTAAGGAATATAACAAAATTTTTTCTCCTGTTTTCTGCTAGAAGTTTTGTATCCTTAGATATTATACTCTGTTTTACACTTCACTTTTTAAAGATTGCTTATGATGTAATATAAAACAATATATTGACTAAAATTTAACCTTTTCCCAATAACAAACAGTATCCCATATTGTCTTGCTCCATTTGAGCTGCTAGTACAAACTACTATAAACTGGGTGGCTTATGAACAACAAACATTTATTTCTCACAGTTCTGGGGGCTGGGGAATCCAAGATAAAAGGAGCAGGTGTAGTTAGTATCTGGTGAGGGCCTGTTCCTCATATACAATGTCTGCTTGCCTTGTCATAATATGTTCTCTTTTATAAGGGCACTAATCCCAATTATGACCATCCTCATAACCTAATCACCTACCAAATGCACCAGATCTTAATATGATCACTTCGGGAGTTAGGATTTAAGCATATGAATTCCAGGTGAACATAATCAGACCATAGCACATACACTATCATAGAATTTTAGCTGACAATGATAGTCACCTGTCAGAGACTACCAAGTTATTAGTGTTTACACAGAGAGTTGGTTATAGCTACACCACACAGATTACACTTCAGTATGGCAAAGTTCTCTTTAGAGAGAGACAAGTGGTCAATAACTAGGACTGCCTTATTTTTAAAGAGTTGTCTATCACTGTGGTAATGGTCAATATTTCTTTTTAGTGAAAACGTAATAAATATTGACTCTAAAACTGAGAGTTATGAATTAGAAAAGATTAAAATTGATGATCATGAGAGGTAAATATAGTACCATAGCAATAACTCTGGCATTTAAAGATTTTTTTCATTCTCCCCAACTAGAAATATTTCAGAAAAAGATTTAATAGTAGTAATTGAAAGATAATTTAGTAGTAATTGAAAGATAATCTTTAGGAAACAATGCTACTGTCTCTACAACTTGTTTTGTCAATTTAATTTATTGTTTTGTACAATGAACACATCTTTATTTAACTTTGCTAAATTGACTTAAATTACAAATACAATCAACATCTTTGTATTGCTACAGGAAATCCCTAATTATTGCATTTGTATCAACACCTAATTGTGCAATAACTGAAAACTAGTCAGGAAAATAACATTTAAATTGATGTTTAATTTGTGAGATCTGTAAGTTTAAGACAGAGTTGAAACATCTGAATGAAAATGTTTGATTCTTTGTAAATTGTATAATTCATTTCCTAATCAGCCAAGCTCAAAATGGAAGGAAAAAAACAATTGTTTACCATTTGCTTCACCTGTATAAGTTTAGACTTTTTTTTATATTGGAAGCATATGCTTAAAGTGGGGGAAGATAAATAATATGCTAAGTTAGATTATTTTGATGAGTTTTTAACCCATGAAATTACCTTTTAAACATATTCTGATATGTTTGATATTTAAGATTCTCCCAATTCAAGATGAATTTAATTTGTTTTTTATATAAATATGAACCTTTGGTAATTTGTATAAGGCTTATGAGATTGTCTTATTTTTAGATAGCATTTTTTTCTTTACCTCTGAAATTAGACTTTTTGCCCTCTCATTTCTTCATTTTTCTCTTATACTATAATGTCATCATGGTTCTATTAATAATTTAAAAACTGGAAACAACTTGAATATCCACCAACAGAAGAATGAATAACTAAATCATGTCATACTTATATTGTTTAAATTTCACATAACCTATATTAAGAATAAAAGTCACATCTAAGGTATACTTATTGAATATTTTATCAATTGGATCATATATATCTTTATGTTTCATTATATTTTGTGCCTAAGTAAATTCTATTACTTCATTCATTGTATTCTTAACAGTTTTCATATCCTCTTGTGCATCAAAACAATTTTCTGAAATTTTCTATTCCATAAATGTTATTGTGTTTTGCTGAGTAAACAAGTCTAATAATAAACATAAAGAATTATGGTTTAAAAAATAACTTTGATATAATTAAATGAGTAGATACTGTTATTTATAAGAAGCTCAAAACAGGCAAAATTAATTTACCATGATAAAAATTGAGAAAATAATCATGAAAGTACAAATAAATACTTGTTTCTGTGAAGCATTTCTTGAAAAGGTGCTGACAGGAATTGTTACTCATGATGGAATTTTTTCGTTATTTTAGTGGGTATATTTGTGAAACCTGTTTAACTCTGTACTTAAGATCAATACATTGTTCTCCATGTAAAATATACCTTAACTTCCAAAGGTGAGGAGAGGGAAACAAAGGTAATAAAAGAATCAGAATTTCATATCTCAACATTTTAAAGTTACTGCCTCCATAAAGATCCTTTTTAGACATCGTTTTCCTTGTCTCCCCCAAGAAATTTTAATACCACAGACATCTATTTTTATATTCTCCATACATCTGTATTTTGTACATAGTAATAGTATATAACATTTTTACTCCCCACCCCCACTGAAGAACAGATTTTCACTTAGTTGGGGGTGATATTAGCCCCATTTTCACTCAGTTGGAGATGATATTAATCCCACTGAGAACACAGGGGCTATAGTAAGTGGGTTAAACAGTAGGTTGTCACAACCATCAAAATTATATTTAAAAATTATTGTAACCCCACACTACAGATACACAAATAAGAAGTTGAGCTAATAATTAAATTACTTAGTGAGGAATACAATTAATTTCTTTAAAAAATTTAAATAAAGTATATATTAGAAAGTATTATTTAAACTTTTAGGACAAATATTAAATATAGAAAATAATTTTTACAGATAGAAATACAAATTTTATTCCATAGTGGTCATCTGTATTAAACATTTTGAATATATTTAATCAGGGAGTATATGCTGTAACAGAAATTATACCTCAAAAAAGATTCAACAGGATTTCATAATCCTAAAATATAGCATATTGTTTTATTAATTTACTCCATCAAGTACTTTTGTATTCTTAATTATTTCCCCCAATCCCCATTGCAAAGTTTTCCTGAAAAATCGCTGAATGAAAGCCTTTTGAAACTTTTATATTACAGAGAGCTGGATATATTCTCCCAATATGAATGACTTTGTTAAACTGTTTACGGTAAATAGCTTTAGCTACTCAGTGGCCATCAGTGTTATAATTATTTATTCCATGTTTGTCTTTTATTATTTGAATATCACTGACAAAGCTGTACTTTACAATTTTAAGCTATTTTATGCTGGTGTATCAGGTAAATGAGTATTTGATGGGGTGTGCTAATGTGAGCTAAAAATAATCCCATCTGTTCACCTTTCAGACTGCACTGCATTAGTACCCTACATATTGGGTATCACATTAAGTCAATAAAACACAAATACAAGTATGCTTATTTCTATATATCTTTAACAGTAAAAGCAAGCAGCTTTTAAAGGGGAACAATTCATGTATAATTTCCTGCAGTGAAATACATTTGTGTATTTTTCAAGATAATGTACATATATTAAAGCCAACAATCTACTGTCTGCTTAGGTCCAAAAAATAGAAAATACTTAAGAATGTATACCTTAAAATCTTGGTCATTTCTTCCAAGTGCTTGAATAATGTTAACGCATTTTAAAGCTAGTATATACCCATATATTTTTTTCATCGAGGGTATACTTATTGAATATTTTATCAATTGGATCATATATATCTTTATGAATCATTATATTTTGTGCTTAAGTAAATCCTATTACTTCAGTCATTGTATTCTTACAGTTTTCATATTCTCTTGTTCATCAAAACAATTTCCTAAAATTTTCTATGCCATAAATGTTATTGTTGGGTTTTGCTGAGTAAACAAGTTTAACAATATAAAGAATTATGATTTTAAAACTAACTTTGATATAACTAAGTAATAAATATTTTGTTAAAAGCATTTTACAATTAATAGTCATATACTGTATGTATCTACATTTATATATTCAAATGTAGTCATATATATTATTTCTCGTAGACATCTAATTATTCTATGATCAGGAGACAAATGTACACTTAATTCATCACAGGTTTTTCATCTACTTATTATCATTTATTAGTGCTGATAGCATTTACTGAACTACTGAGATCACAACTGTTATTTAAAACATTTGATTTTGAGACATAACATCACTCAGTGTAAGCAGAGCACAGTAGTTTCTGGTTTATACTCAGTATTCTCCTTAATGGCAATTTACATATATTTTTTGTCTCTCAAAAGAGAGTAATTTTCTTTTGCATTAACTACATTCCTTCCTTTGTCTTTGACAAACATAGGTATAATTTTCCTATTCATTCATGTACATTAATCTTAATAAAAACCCAAATAACCTAAGATGTCTTTGCACAAGGCATTGTTAGAAATACCTGTACTCTAGTAATAGAAAGATTCTGAATCATCTCCTGTTAACCTTTGCTTCTGTATGAAATTCTTTAATTCCTCAAACCACATTGCTTTGACTATATAACTTTTTTATTCTTTACCTAAGCCACTTGTCCAGTGGCTAAGTTTAATCCTTTTATTTAGTTTAATAGAGTCCCAAATAATCTATTAATTAAACTAAGACATTTTAATGAGTTAAATAGAGGACTAAATATTAACTAAATTTAAAAAAAATAGTATGAATCAAGACTGTCCTAGAAAAAAACTTGGATGCATAGTCAATTCAGGCAATAATCACATCAGTACAGGATTTTAGACATCTGTTTTTCAGCCCCCTGTAGAATGATGCCAGCTGAATTCCTGTACTTCTCATTTGACCCAGAGACAAACCAAATAATCCACCATTAACTATATGTAACCATCAGAGAGATGATTACGTTTCTCAAAATACCATTTATGTATTTTTCTGCTTTGTATAATGAGAACTTTAAGTAAATTTTCTTTTCTTAAATAGGTCAAATACTCTACTCTGATTTAGACTCTTCTACAAGCTCTCAGCCATGTTCAAAATTCTTATGTTGTCACCTCTAGAAATCTTGAGGAAGCAGTAGATAAATCCCCATACATGCTATGCTTCAATGAGAAGATTATCAATGCATAGGAGAAAGGAGAAAGATAAGCTTTTCTTTCCAAGCAAATATTTATAATTTTACATTAAAGGTCAAAAATGCTTATATTTCAAAGGAAGTGTCATTAATGAAAAATCCTTATTAATTTTATCAATATCATGGGATTTAGGATCTCTAAGTTTTAAGTGAACTATAATCAAACTGAAAACAAACCAAAAAGGAATTGATTGAATACACAGTCTTTTTGAGTGCCATTTTAAATGCATGATAAGCATTTAGAAATGATTCCTAGTGCTGTGGTAACAGCTGCAACATTTCAAGGCAATGACTTTTAAAATTAAAGCCAAAGAAGTGAATAGTTTTGAGGCTAATGTTTTGAGAAATAGAATATACTTAAGTCTTTATATAAAAAAAGTGGAGAATTGAGACAAATATTTTTCACTGGTTGGACTATAACCTAACTACAGTGCTTAGGAAAATATAGTTAAATAAACAATACTATTTTATTAAATTATCTAAAGATTTTTGTGGGTATTTAGAACTAAGCTGAGGTGATGTACAGGTGAGAAAAATAACATATTATTATTGTTGTTATTTTAGAGATAGGATCTGGCTCAGTTGCCCAGGCTGGAGTGCAGTGGTGTGATCACAGCTCACTGTAACCTCAAACCCCTGGGCTTAAGTGAACCTCCTGCTTCAGCCTTCCAAGCAAGTAGGACTGCAGACACATATTACCATGTGTGGCTATTCAAAAAAAATTTTTTTGTAGAGATGGGTATCTCTCTATGTTGCCTGGCTGGTCTCCAACTCCTGGCCTCTAGCAGTTCTCCCGCCTAGGACTCTCAAAGTGCTGAGATTACAGGCCCGGCCCAAAGAACAAGTTATTTTCAAAGAAATACAGCATTATACAATTTAGCATTCAATGTATAAGGTAGTATTTATAAAGTACAGAGAAGAGCACATTTTTCAAAACCCATCTTAAGGGGTGTGTGTGTGTGTATGTGCGTGTATGTATATTACATATTTACAACTGGTGGGAAATACTTTAGAAAGTGGTATTTACTGTGAAATGTCAATCACCACTGCCATCTCACGACAGTCATTATATATCAAAGTATTTTTCATTTTAGTAAAAATACAGAAGTTTTTTTTTAATTAAAGAATTTCAATAAAATGTGATGGAGTTTATTTGAGATGCTTTTCTTTGAAGTGAACCAGATTCCTTCATTACCACTCACTTTTATTGGGCTCAACCTTTTTTTCTACCTTATTAGGTGAGTCTTCTCTTATTAATTCTACATATTCTTTCAAACTTCTGTACCTTTTAAAATTGAAGCCTGTCAAATATTTGCTATCCTGCACAACTCAAATACTTTATAGTAATTTGAGAAACATTACCTTGTATCATCTTTCACAATTTTCTTAAGTTATTAGAATTGATAGCCATGTGATTTTACTAAAAGGATATTTAAAAGCACTTTCTTTTGTACAACTTTCATTTGTATAGAAAAGAATATGATTATTTGCATGATTTGAAGTATTTCAGTCAGGAGAATAGATGAAATCACGTTGGAGGCAACTCATTAGCTAGACAAGATCTGCCAGTAACAAGTGGACAGTCCATTTACCACATAGGAACCCTCCATAAATGATGTGCTTAAGATGAAAGTGTCCAGTGATAAATGTATATATAGAGAAAATCCTACTTTAATAAGATATAATTTAAAATACATGCATATATATTTGCATCTGATCTAATTAAATAGAGCTTATGTTATGCCAGTAAAGCTTTAGTATTTTTATGTTTCTTCTCTGAATTGCTATTCTCTAGTGGCTAGCAATAAAAATAAAAGTGAAATATTCTTATATTGTAACTGGATAACCTGCTATTGATTTATGGTATGGGTAATGAACCAACATGATGTGGTAGACTACAGGAATAGAATTGAGATAATGCTGTGTTATTCCTGGATATCAGTTATAATAAAATTACTAGTATGTAAATAAAGGAAATTTGATGTTTTGTCTGTTTTAAATTGAAGGGAAACAACATTTTATACCATCAAGAGAAAACCAGCCTTTCAGTAAAACTATATTTGGGACATTATACTGTAAAACATATACCATTGAATAATATCATAGATTGTTGCATGTTGCTGAGTTCCAAACATTTAGTTCAAGAGTATGTGTGTGCATGTCTAATGTTACTATAACTTAGAAACCAAATTTGTATATTCATACACATATACAAAAACATGTTGCACTTATGTACAACATGTGTGTGTGTATATATATATGGCGTGTATGAATATGCATGGAATTGCTAAAGTTGATTTAAAAAATGCAATAAAACCTCTGTTAGTATATTCCAAATACATTTTTCTTAGTAATTTTTCAGGGAATAATTCTAATAAATAGTTGCTCTTTTTTGACATACTGTTAGGTCAACTATACGTCAAAATATTTCTTAAGCTTAAAACAAGGAAGTGTTCCATATTTCATATCTAATAAGAAAAGACATAAAACTCTTTGGGTTTAGCACTAGTGTTGGCATGAACAATTTAAAGTATCACAAAAGAATTTTGTTTCCAGAAGAAATATATGCACATTGGAATGTTTCATATTTACCCATCAAAGGAAATAGCTGCCATATTTTATTATATACACCAGTCTCTCTATCAATGCCCTGGTCTCTAAATGCACAGGCAAAAATAAACTATCATAAATGTAGAATAAAATTCTTTTTTAAAAATGGCAGGTTTGAATGATCTCATTACTCCTACAATATCATTAACACAAAACCATGAAGTGATTTTTAATTGTTCCCTCTAAATTTTAACATTTGTGGAGATTTTCCTCAAGTAACTGATTCTTCCAGCATAAAGTTTCTAATGTTAGTTATTGTGTTTATTTATCTATCTTTTCACTGACAGATAATTGAGAAACTCACTACTTCATTTTTTTATTTCTCTGTTTTTGAAAAGTATAAAAAAAATTATATTTTTAAGTATATATAGAGGTGGCAAAGTACAAAGAACATAAGAAGTAATAAGAAAAGTTAAAGTATTTGTTGCCATTCCATGAGGAGAAGAAAGAAATAATCTTATAAGGCCTCTCAAAGGGCAGGCTATAAACCTGACAATGTTGTATTTTTCAAGCTGGAAGTTTGCCTTTTAATTATTCGTTACATCATCCTTTATGTTTTGTGTACTTTTCTATATGTGTATAATATGTCTTAATAAAAAGAATTTAAACATTCATGTTCTTTCCAGCAGAAAAGAACATCAAATATAAGAAAAACATCACTAAAACTTCATCTCAGACTTCTCTAAAACAGAGCTCAATGAGAAAAGAGTGAAAAAATTTTCAGAGTTCAGAAAAATAAAACAAACCTAATCACTGCATTTTCTTCATTTATAAGGAATATAGATATATCTGAAAAAGCAAAACATTGAATACCACTTTTTTTTAAAAGAATGCTATTTAGATAGAGTGATTAAAAAATTGATGATGAAAATGCAATTATAGAACTTGTGGAAGCTACAGATATAGATCAAATTGTACAGTTTTGTATATGCATCCAGATGAGCTAGCTTATACCATAGTAATACTTGGTGATATATCTCATTGCCTTAGCACAACAATCAGAATTCATTTCTACCACATTAATACATAGATATGGGTAGGCAGGGGGCTGTGCCTGTGGAACTTCCTCAGACCTCCAGCCTGAGCAAAGTCTTTCAGTGGAGTTTCCACTCTCTCTGATGTAGTGGAAATGGAACTTGGCAAGTCATATGGAAGTTTTAAAAATTTACACTTAAATATTTTTGGCAAGAAAAGTCACAAAGCTACATTAAATTTGAACAGGGATTTTCCCTCTCTAGCTCCACCCCATTCAACTTAGATGGTGAATCCTTGAACCTGAATATAACTGTATTTGGAGATAGGGCTTTTATAAGGTAATTAAGATTAAATGTGGTCATAAGGATGGTAGCCTAATCTGCAAAGATTGTTGGCCTTATAAAAAGAAGAAAATCTCTCTCTCTACCCCTACTCTGCACTCCATTCCCTCCCGGACAGGCACTGAGAGCAGGAAGGAAAGACCATGTGAAGTCACAGTAAGAAGGCAGCTGTCTGCAAGTTAGGAAGAGAATCTGGGAAGCTGGCACTATGATCTTGAACTTCCTGCCTCCAGAACTGTGAGAAAATAAGTTTCTGCTGTTTAAGGATACCATTTGTGGTATTGTTATTGAAGCCCATGTTGACTGAGGCCAGAATAGAAATCACAGTTGTACCCTATGTTTGGAAAGCAGAGTGCTAGAAATACTTATCAATGTCACTAACGCATACCATAATTGTGACAACTTAAAATGTAAAACTAAAAATATGAATAACAAAATTTGATAGAACAACAGGGAGATGAAAGTAAAGATAAAAATGTTAATGTCCTCATTTTTCATAACTGACAAACAGTAGGGAGTCTAAAACTGGAAAAAAATAGTTACAAATTAAAACAATTCCAAAATAATTTTTATATTCTTCAAGTTCAGAAAATTGTTTGTATATAACATCTCTTGTTTTCAAGAAATGTGATCTTTAATATTTTAATATTTAATTTTGTATTTGCCAGTGTTTCTCTGCATTATCAGAAACATTTTGATAATTTTAGGATGAGTTTTCATAACTATTTGTATATTTTATTATATAAATAAAAAACTTTTACTTCTATTTAGAAGGATTATGATAAAATGAAGAAAGAATTCAGTGGGAATAGAGAGAGAGTGCGCGCGCACGTGAGAGCGAGCGAGCGCGAGCTGGGTGTGGTGGTAGACACCTGTAATCTCAGCTACTAGAAAACCTGAGGCAGGATAAATTATCATTCCTCTGTAAGAGATACTTTTATTTGTCTGTATTTTGTTAGCTTTGTTAATACAGTATTTAAATTAATGCAACATATGCCTTGGATTATGTGCTGATGTGTCTTGGAAAACTATGATATGTTGATACTAATTTGACCTTTCATTTTAAAAAATAATATATTCAGGAGGAGCTGGTACCATTCCTTCTAAAACTATTTCAAACAATCCAAAAAGAGGGAATACTTCCCAAATCATTTTACGAGACCAATATCATCCTGATACCAAAACCCGGCAGAGACCCAACAAGAAAAGAAAACTTCAGGCCAATATCCATGATGAACATAGATGCAAAAATCTTCAATAAAATATTGGCAAGCCAATTGCAACAGCAAATCAAAAAACTTATTCACCTTGATCAAGTAGGATTCATCCCAGAGATGCAAGGCTGGTTCAACATATGCAAGTCTATCAACGTAATTCACCACATAAACAGAACCAAAAACAAAAACCACATGATTATCTCAATTGACGCAGAGAAGGCATTTGACAAAATTCAACAGCCCTTTATGCTAAAAACCCTCAATAAACTCGGTATCGATGGAACGTATCTCAAAGTAATAAAAGCTATTTATGACAAACCAACAGCCAATATCATACTGAATGAGCAAAAACTGGAAGCATCCCCTTTGAAATCTGGCACTAGACAAGGATGCCCTCTTTCACCACTCCTATTCAATATAGTTCTGGAAGTTTTAGCCAGAGCAATCAGGCAAGAAAAAGAAATAAAGGGTATTCAAATAGGAAAGGTGGAAGCCAAATTGTCTCTATTTGCAGACGACATGATAGTATACCTAGAAGACTCCATCACCTCAGCCCAAAAACTCCTGAAACTGATAAGCAACTTAAGCAAAGTCTCAGGATATAAAATCAATGTGCAAAAATCATAAGCATTTGTCTACACCAATAACAGACTTAAAGAAAGCCAAATCAAGAACGAACTGCCATTCACAATTGCTACAAAAAGAATAAAATACCAAGGAATACAACTCACAAGGAACGTAAGGGACCTCTTCAAGGAGAACTACAAACCACTGCTCAACAAAATCAGAGAGGACACAAACAGATGGAGAAACATTCCATGTTCATGGTTAGGAAGAATTAATATCGTGAAAATGGCTATACTGCCCAAAGTAATTTACAGAATCAACGCTATCCCCATCAAGCTACCATTGACTTTCTTCACAGAACTGGAAAAAAACACCATGAACTTCATATGGAACCAAAAGAGAGCCCGCATAGCCAAGTCAATTCTAAGCAAAAAGAACACAGCGGGGGGCATCACACTACTGGATTTCAAACTATACTACAAGGCTACAGTAATCAAAACAGCATGGTACTGGTACCAAAACAGAGATATAGACCAATGGAACAAAACAGAGGCACCGGAGGCAACACAACATATCTACAACTATACAATCTTTGATAAACCTGACAAAAACAAGCAAGGGGGAAAGGACTCCCTGTTTAATAAATGGTGTTGGGAAAACTGGCTAGCCATGTGCAGAAAGCAGAAACTGGACCCCTTCCTGACACCTCACACTAAAATTAACTCCAGATGGATTAAAGACTTAAACATAAGACCTGGCACCATAAAAACCCTAGAAGGAAATCTAGGCAAAACTATCGAGGACATAGGAGTGGGCAAGGACTTCATGAACAAAACACCAAAAGCATTGGCAACAAAAGCCAAAATAGACAAATGGGACCTAATGAAACTCTACAGCTTCTGCACGGCAAAAGAAACAGTCACTAGAGTGGATCGGCAACCAACAGAATGGGTAAAAATTTTTGCAGTTTACCCATCTGACAAAGGGCTGATATCCAGAATTTACAAAGAACTCAAACGGATTTACAGGAAAAAAACAAGCCCATTCAAAAGTGGGCAAAGGATATGAACAGACACTTTATGAAAGAAGACATATATGAGGCCAACAATCATATGAAAAAATGCTCATCGTCACTGGTCATCAGAGAGATGCAAATCAAAACCACATTGAGATACCATCTCATGCCAGTTAGAATGGCGATCATTAAAAAATCTGGAGACAACAGATGCTGGAGAGGATGTGGAGAAAAAGGAACACTTTTACACTGTTGGTGGGAGTGTAAGTTAGTTCAACCACTGTGAAAGACAGTGTGGCGATTCCTCAAGGCCTTAGAAATAGAAATTCCATTTAACCCAGCAATCCCATTACTGGGTATATATCCAAAAGACTATAAATCGTTCTACTATAAGGACACATGTACACGAATGTTCATTGCAGCACTGTTTACAATAGCAAAGACCTGGAATCAACCCAATGCCCATTGATAATAGACTGGATTGGAAAAATGTGGCACATATACACCATGGAATATTATGCAGCAATCAGAATAGACTGGATTGGAAAAATGTGGCACATATACACCATGGAATATTATGCAGCAATCAGAAATGATGAGTTTGTGTCCTTTGTAGGGACATGGATGAATCTGGAGAACGTCATCCTCAGCAAACTGACACAAGAACAGAAAATGAAACACCGCATATTCTCACTCATAGGTGGGTGATGAAAAATGAGAACACATGGACACAGAAAGGGGAGTAGTAAACACTGGGGTCTATTGGGGAGAAAAGGGGAGGGTCAGTGGGAGGGGGAGGTGGGGAGGGATAGCCTGGGGAGAAATGCCAAATATGGGTGAAGGGGAGAAGAAAAGAAAAGCACACTGCCATGTGTGTTTCTACACAACTGTCTTACATGCTCTGCTCATGTACCACAAAACCTAACATCCAATAAAAAATTAAAAAATTTAAAAATAAAAAAATAATATATTCAGGAAAAAGATTTTAAGTAGTCTGTATTAAAATGTTGATTAACTAACAGGTAATTCTTTATTATCTTGCTTTGGTCCACTCATGTTGCCATTTTCATTATAAAGTTGTCTTAAATTTCTGTCATTTTGATGTTATAAAATGATTATTTTTTTTCAGTTGTATTGCTATAATTAAAATACCTTTAATTAAATGTTTTAGTGTACATGGTGTATTAATAAAAACTATTTAGGTACTTTTAATTAAATTTGTACTTTAATGAAAGGATATTGATGAAATTGTAATTTGTAATGTAGGGAACATTATAAGGTTTGAAAAGCATTTTCTGATCATAATAGGCAATAAAAATACCTCTCTACAATAGTACAATATTAATTACAAAACTAAAAATTAATGAGACAAACAAGGTTAAAACTTAATAGTATAAATTAGAAATTCAGACATTTTCAGAAATTTCTTAATAAACATTTCCAAAATTTTGATCCTTTCACATTTATGCTCATAACCTCAAAACAAGTATGTTGTTTTATATAACCTCTTTAAACGTTATTCTGAATGATAGAATTGCTTTCAGTACATATATATGTGTACACATATCAATACGTGTATGTAATAACTATCAATTGTATACTTACGTGTTATATACTAATACAACTATATGAGCCATTACCACCATGGGTAACATAAGGGCTGGGTTTTTTTTTCGTTATTTTCTATATGCCTACTTACATATTTTATAAGTGCTTAATTGATATGGTTTGGCTGTGTCCCCACCCAAATCTCTTCTTCAATTGTAGCTCCCATAATTCCCATGTGTTGTGGTAGGAATCTGCTAGAAGATAACTGAATCATGGGGGCAGTTTTCCCATACTAATCTCACAGTAGTGAGTAAGTCTCCACAGATATGATGGTTTTATAAGGGGTTTCCCCTTTCACTTGGTTCTCATTCTCTCCTGTCTGCTGCCATGTAAGACCAGCCTTTTATCTTTTGCCATGATTGTGAGGTCTCCTCAGCCATGTGGAATTGTGTGAGTCCATTAAACTTTTTTCTTTATAAATTATCCAGTCAGGGGTATGTCTTTATCAGCAGCATGAAAACAGACTAATACATTAATATACAATTATTAATAATTACTTTCTATATTGTCATGAGAAAACAGAAAAAAAAACTCTGATAATCCAGGAGGTCCATATTGATTCAAAACCATATGCTATTGTAGATCTTGAGAATCTCTTCCTATATGCAAAAAAGTACAATGAAGAAATGTGTATATTAAAGAAAGACATGCAAGATACATGACTTACTGATGTGTTTAAAGCTTTTCTGGTTTATATAACACTAAGGGAAAAATCCTTTGATACCATGCATAAATTTGGAGTAGGATAATATCTTAATGTGGGCAAGAAAAAGTGATGTATCTTAATCCATGAAATGTAAACTATGGTAGGAGAATCAAAGAAAGTCAATCAAGGAATAAAGATAAAGCATTGATAGTAAAAGATACTACATCTGAACTTTATAAGCATGCCCTAAACTTGGTAGCATACATTTTACAAAGATGATTATTTTCCTAGTAAGTGTTAATTTCTATTTTCTGTTTAAGATCAATGAGAAGGTTTTAGCTGTCCTAAAATGTTGTTTCACCTCTCTCCAAACTTATCCTTTAGCCCAGTAGTCTCCAAATCCTGGGCAATGGACCAATATGGGTCCATTGCCTGTTAGGAACTGGGCTGCACAGTAGAAGGTGAGTGCAGAGTAGGCATTATTGGCTGAACTCTGCCTCCTGTCAGATGAGCAGCAGCAGCAGATTCTCATAGGAGCTGGAACCCTATTGTAAACTGCACATGCAAGAAAGTTGTGTGCTCCTTATGAGAATCTAACTAATGCTTGATGATCTGAGTTAGGTCAGTTTTATTCTGCCCCCACTCAGATCTGTGGAAAAATTGTCTTCCACGAAATTGGGCTCTGGTGCCAAAAGGGCTGGAGACAGCTGCTGTGGCTCCAACATTAATTAGGACCACAGAAAATTCTACTCAGTTTCAAGACTTTTAGTAAAATCGCTCTTTACTCTTTACAGCTCTACTCTCATTTGCATATTCACCTAAGTTCATTGAGTTTTCACTGCCAAGTCATGTAAGAGCCCAAATGGAATTGAAGGCCAGGACCCAAAACCTAACAAGTGCCTGCCGGCCTGTCATCAAATTCCTCAAGGTCTGTCCTAAATGTTTATGTTCTTAGGTGTTGGCAGATTTGTTTGAAACTATTTATTCAATTCTTAGGCATCTATAAGTTATAATTTATGTTACCAACTTACATTTACCTTAAGTCTGCTCTGGAAAATGTTTTATGTGTTTTTAAAATATTTAAAATACAATGAAGGAGTTCTCAAGTAATTTTTGTTTGTTTGTTTTTGAAAATCTTCTAAATCCTTGGAATTTTCAGGGAACTGAAAACATGAAGAGAATTTCTGAACCATAACATGGAAATTACCATTAAAATCTAAACAAGACAAAACGTTATTAAATAGCCTAATGTGATTTAAAAAGATAATGTATTTTGATCTTTAATATTATTGTAGAATACTATTACTTTGGGGGATCAAGCTATGAAGTATCCTCATCAGGAGACTGCCTTATAATTAAAGAGGTCTCCTAAATCAATTTATGGATGTTCCATTCAAGAGGATGAGCTCAATAGTGTGGCCAAATACTACCTACTTATGCAACTTTGGAGTCTGCCCTGTGGCTCATTAGATTTCTAGTCTTTTGAAAACAGCGTCTCAGTTTTTGGTCTTTGGCTTTGCCAGGTCATTGATACTTTATTACTCCATCTTCTCTTGACCCTGACGTGATCCGTTCTCACCAGATGCTCCCGTACAATAGTACTCACATTATTTCAATGGTACTAAAAGTAAACCTTATTTTAACAAACCTTAGATAACCATATGTCACAGGAGGATTGACAACAGATTTTTAGAAAGATCTAGGCAATTTAAGAAACTTCTTCAGGTTACTAGGAATAATTTATTGACAAAAATTAATTTTATTAAAAGTATTTCTATTCATTTTATTTATAATTACATATTTAAATTGTGTAATTAGGTTTTCCTGTAATGTTTAATAAATTATAGAATAATTTTAAGATAATAATCACGTCAGCCTATGAGAGAGACAGACTTGAAATTGAGTATTTTCTGTCTGCTATCTTCTACACACATATACATGCTCTTTTACATACACTCTTACACGTTGGTTAAGAAGGAAGGAAGAATATTCCATGAGGTCAGTGAATCTATTTTTCCTGCATTTAGCTGCTGCTTTCAGCAAATATCTGTTTGACATGATATGACCTCAACTTCCATTACCCTTTAGATACACAATAGAGGCTCAGTTTTAGAAATGTTAATCTATGGGATGCTGCAATGAGAAAAGTGTTAATATTCATGTGGGAAGAAAAGAAAAGAGGAATACAATCAGATGTCTGTAGTTTCTTACTAAAACTGCTTGAAATATACATTAATATAAAATAATATCTATGAAATCAATTACCCTGCTTCCTGTCACTACACTGCCCCTTTCTGATTAATACACTCATTATAAATAAATGTCCTTATCAATGTAAGACTCCAAGCCATCCTTAAATTATTTAAGATGAATTAATGACATTTACTGTGAATGTAGGTAGTGAAGTAGTCTTATCCTCTAAGTCAAAAATCACATTTTGTCAGCAAACAATTGTCTAAACTTTACCATGACATTTCCTGCAAAGCTTTCAAATAATTACACAAAATACTTTTTTTTTGTTCTTTTCACAAACTGTTGACCTATTAGACTAAAAACTATTTCTTAAAATTCTCTTTTAGATAGTGAAAATAGAGATAGCTTAAAGTGAAAATGTCACTAAGTAAGTGGTTGAACTTTGACAACACATATAATATTTGTCACTGGAACAAGAGTATGTAATAGTTTGGGAAAGAAAAAGCCATAGGTGAACTCACATCATCAAATGAAAGAACAAATTCATTTTATAGAGTATTCAAAAGCTGCTGAAAATAATATATAATAGTGATTTTTATTTTAGAAAATCTAACATTAATATTAAAACATGCAATTGGAATACTCTACTATGCCATTTTCTCTCAGAGCTAGATAAAAGTATTTATAAGAATAACATTTTCTGAAATCCACCAAACTAGAAAACTCTAGAGGCACTTTTAAAAGTAAGTTTTCCTGTTTAATAGCTACATGTGAGGTACAGAAAAAAATGTATTACACTTTTATATTTTGTGTTTCTCTGATGATTAGTAATATTAAACATTTTAAAAATATACTGCTTGGCCATTTGCATATCTCTTTTTTTTTTGAGAAAAAATATCCTTTGCCCACTTTTAAATGAGTTTTCCCGTTTCTTGTGTTTTATGATTTCCTCATATATTTTTAATATTATCCATTTACTGCATATTTAGTTTGCAAATATTTTCTGTCATTCCTTAGGTTGACTCTTCATTCTGTTGTTTCCTTTGCTGTGCAAAATTTTTACATTTTAAATCAAACTACTTATCTACTTATGCTTTTGAGGTTTTATCCAAAAAATAGTTTTGAAGACCAATATGATAAAGCTTTCCCCTACCTTTTATTCTAGCAGTCTCATACTATTGGCTCTGACATTTAAGTCTTTAATCCATTTTTAGTTGATTTTTCTATATAGTGAGGTTTAAGGGTTTAATGTCATTCTTCTGCCTGTATTTAGTTTTCCCAACACAATTTATTGAAGAGACTATCTTTTCCCATTGTGTGTTCTTGGCACATTTGTCAGAATTCAATTGGCTGAAAGTGTGTGGATTTATTTCTGGGTTCTCTCTTCTGTTCCATTTGTCTACTGTGTTTTTATATCAGTTCCATGCTGTTTTAATGTGTAAGTATATTTTGCAGTATATTTTGAAGTCAGATAGTGTGAAGAATAGGATATTTTTTCCTATTTCTTTGAGGAATGTCATCAGTATTTTGAAAGGATTATACTAAATCCCTATATTACTTTAAGTAGTATGGGCATTTTAACAATATTATTTTTTTTCCAATTTATGAATACAGTATCTTTTCAATTATGTTACTTTTTTAAATCTATGTTTTATAGTTTTATTGTAGAGATCATCTACCACTTTGGCTTATTTCTATGTATTTTATTTTTCTTTAGCTATTGTAAATGGAATTGTTCTCTTGATTTCCTTTTCAGATAGTCTGCTCTTAGTATATAGAAATGATATTGATTTTTGTATGTCGATTTTTTTATCCTTCAAATTTGAATTTTATTACTTCTGACAATTTTTTAGTGGGGTCTTTAGAGTTTTCTATTTAAAATCTCATGTCTTCTTCAAATAGGAATAATCTAACTTCTTTTCCAATTTGCATGCCTTATATCATTCTCTTGCCTAATTGCTCTGGCTATAACTTTCAGTATATATAGAGTACAATCAATATTAGAGAGTTGTTGGAAACTCTAGAATTGTCCTTCTTGGGTTACCTTAGGGCTTTAACATTGACTGGGTTAATAATCTTTGGCAAGTTACCTAATCTTCAGCCTCCATTTCTTCTACAAATGGTGAAAATGACATTAACTACCACATAAAATTTCTGTGATTATAAAAAATTAAACATGTGAAACACTTAAAATGAGGTCTTTCACCTAGTAAGTTTTTATCAAATGTTAGGTACTGTTTTCATTGTTCAGAGAATATATTAATTTTGACTTAGGTAGTAGTCTTGCTATATATTCTAATGTTGTACACCTTTCAATTTGTTAGGTAATATTTTCCATTAAATGATCCAACCTATCTTTGTAATTAGATTTTTAAAGCCAACTTTGAATAGCAGACATAAAGCACAATACAATCAAGTACCCACATGATTAAATAAATGTTTTGACTTTTGATCAAATGTTTTGATATCTTATAGATACTATCCCTGCTAAATTGGACAAAGTTAAGTGCTAATATCACATAGCTATTATAATTCAGAAAATGACCAAACATATATAGGCAGATATGAATGTGTGGTTATATGCTCATATCACTTGACAAATCTATTAAGGGACAAATTCAGTATAGGTGTTTAGAACAGAAAATGTAAAGATACCTTAATATACAATTATTTTTGTTACTCCAAAAATCTAATGTTTTTATAAATACTTTTTACCTTGTTACATTCTTTTCAAATTTAAGGTTACTTAGTTGCCTAAAATACTTTTTCCTCTCTGAGTTTATATGTTTATTCCATAAGATGCAATTAGACCAATGAGGTAAGCAAAATGGCTTAAATAGTTCTTATGGCACTATACATGTGTGTGTACAATTTGTATGACTAATTTGAGTTATAGGTTTAAAATATCTGGTAATAATTCATTACAACTAATTATTCACATTTCTGTACACTCATAAAACTGTTTAATTCACTGAAGCACAAAATTTTTTCCCACTTTGTAGTCAACTATGAGCTCAGCATAAATGTGCTACTGAAATTTTATGATAGCCAGATATAACAGTTGTCTTTCCTTTTGGATAGCTTAATATAACAGAATACAAAAATAAAAGCAGCACCTGAGGCTGTAATATATTTCTTAACATTTATCAATAAAAGCTTTCAACCTCACAAAATATTGTGGAATGTAAGAAAATACACTAAATATACTTTAATAATCAAAGGTGATGAAGTATTGATAAAGTAATACATTTTTATTGGAATTTGGAATCTCTAAATATTTCTCAATGTTTTAAACATAATAAATTATGTATTTCTACTAGAAGAAATAATCTCAGGCTAGATATCCTCTAGTTATGTTTGAAAATAGACATTTTACAGCAATTTGAAAAGGAAAATTGTTTTTTATATTTGAAATTTATCAAATTAGACAAAACATATTATGTTACAATTGTATTTTATTTAATATCTATTTCTAGTTAGTAATGAAATTTCTCAAAGAAAAATGTGTTATCTCAAGGATCTAAAACATCCAGTGATAATCCAACAATTATGCTGTTTGATATTTACTCAAATGAGTTCAAGAGTTATGCCCACCCTAAAACCTGCACATGAATGTTTATAGAAGCTTTATTCATAGTTGCCAAAACCTGGAGGCAACCAAGATTTCCTTCATAGGTCAATGGATAAACATAGTGTGGTACACATTCATACAAGAAAATATTATTTAGCCATAAAAAGAACTATTCAGTTGCCAAAAGACTTTGAAGAAACTTAAAAATGTATTGCTAACTTTTTAAAGTCAGTCTGAAAAAGCTATATACTGTATAATTCCAATCATATGACATTCTGGAAAAGGGATATCAAGATAATAAAAAAATAAGTGGTTACCAGGGGTTGGGGAGTAAAGGTGAGAAAGGATGAATAAGAGGAGCACATGGGATGTTTAGGATATGATAATGCCATGGTGGATAAATGATATTATGCATTTTATAAAACCCTTAGAATTGTATAACACAAAGAGTGAACCTTTGTATAAATGATAAACTTTGGTTAATAAATAATGTATGGGTTCATAAAATGTAACAAATATGCCAAGCCAATGCAGTATGTTAACAGGAGAAACTGTGGGTGGAGAAGAATATGACGCTTTCTATACATTTATTTTTATAAATCTAAAACTGCTTTAAAAACTATTAATGTTTTTAAAACATCAATATGCAAGGTTGCTATAAAGAGCACTTGTGTTTTTAAGAGATGGGAAAGACTGTTATTCTTTTCAAGTGAAAGGACAAAGTAATTCAGGTTGAGTTTATTTTTAAATTTTGTATGATTTTTCACTTACCAAAATATTTCAATATTCTTTTTTATTTTTGGAGGGGGCACCCGGATCAATATTCTTACAGATATGAAAAGTGTGTGAAAGACAAGTATAAATCTTAGCTAACTTTACACAACTGAAAAACATAACAGTAATTTTTATATAGCTCTATAATTGTTACTTGAATAGTCATTTGCTTGTTACATAAAGGTATTCTTAGAAACTATTCTTGTATAATTGCTCCTTATCTACTAATGGGATAAAAAGTGAAAGATCTGCATAAATGAAGAATGTTCATTGTTTTATTTATATGAAAAATATGTTTTTATAATATACATATGCTTCTACAGACTGATTCTCATTTCTCTTACATTCTGTCTCTTAAATAGCATTCTCCTTGAACTTGTAAGGTATACTGGAAGAGACGATTAGAAGAATCCTTTCCATAGCTTTTTGTAATTTAATTTTTCTAGGTTTTATAAGAGCATAGTGCATATTTAGTAAGATAGTTTTTATCAATCACAATGGAAAACTTAAAGTATGATTTATATTTTTAAAACATTTCATCACCAAGTGCTTTTTTCCCTATCCAGAAAGAATGTCAGCAGTTTTTACAGGCGTATTTTCTCCCGATTTTCTAATCAAAACAATACAGACTGGGAGACAGTAGGAGCTGTTTAACACAATGAATATCACTGTAATGCATTTTTAGTTGGGTCATTTGCTAGAAGCAGAAAACAAAAAAAAGGTCATTTCAGTGAAATCTGAACTCATGTAATAGACATGCATCTTTATATTCCACTCACTTTGTTAATCATTGACTGAACAACATCGTGCCTGGAGCCAACTGACAGGAATTTTAACCTGATTAAATGTCCCAGTATGCCTTAATACTTTTAAATGGAATTTTTATGGCCTGTTCTGCACACATATTATTAATACACTGTCATCAAGAAAACCACAGACATGCATAATAGCTCATCAATTTGTAACTAAGCACTTTTGACCTTGAAAAATCAGCTGTCTTTCAGATTAATGTAGTTACATTTTAGGCAGAAAAGGAAGCCATAAAATTATCATGCTTATTTTTGTAACATGTCAGGATAAGAATTAGGAATAACGTCCCTGCCGATGGCTTCTTATTGATATTTCCATCAACCTCTGACATCTGAATTAGAAACTCTGAGACCTCATCCTAATAAAAACCCACTTAAACATTAAATTTCAGCTAAAGGTATGCATATAATATACTGCTGACAAGTTAAAGTGGTAGAGTCTAAACTACCATCCCCACTGATGTTCACATTTCTTAGAAAATTAAAAGAAAAAGTCTCCAGATTTGTTTCCTCTTGCATGTGCACACATACATACATGCGTGCACACACAATATGAATGAAAATAATTAGTGTAAAAGGAAAGCTCACCATAAACATAGCAAGGTCATAGCAGTTGATAAAAAATGAGCAAGAAATGAAAAAGACAACATATGAACATAGAAGGAATTTGAAAAATAGTGGAAAAATATCTTTATTCAAGAAAAAATATATATGGAGAAAAATAGGTGATATTAAATGAATTAGGTTATTTTTTCAAAAGTAATTTTTACAGTTAATGCCAATTTAATAATTTCAGAAGCTGAAAAATGAAATTGTGTATCTAACCATCTAAAACAAAGCACCTAAAACAATTAGACTATCAGCTGGGCATAGAGGCTGATGCCTGTAATCCTAGACTTTGGGAGGCTGAGGCAGGCGGATCACCTAAGGTCAGGTGTTCCAGACCAGCCTGGCCACCATGATGAAACCCCAATTCTACTAAAAATACAAAAAAAAAAAAAATTAGCCAGGCATAGTGGCAGTCACCTGTAGTCTCAGCTACTTGGGAGGCTGAAGCAGGAAAATTGCTTGAACCCGTGAGGCAGAGGTTGCAGTGAGCTGAGTTCATGTCACTCCATTCCAACCTGGGTGACAGATTGAGACTCCTTCTCAAAAGAAAAAAACACATAAATAAAAATTAGACCATTGACTACAAAGATACTGTTTATTTCTTTTTTTTTTTTTTTTTTTTTTTTTTTTTGAGACAGAGTTTCGCTCTTGTTACCCAGGCTGGAGTGCAATGGTGCGATCTTGGCTCACCGCAACCTCCGCCTCCTGGGTTCAGGAAATTCTCCTGACTCAGCCTCCTGAGTAGCTGGGATTACAGGCACATGCCACCATGCCCAGCTAATTTTTTTGTATTTTTAGTAGAGATGGGGTTTCACCATGTTGACCAGGATGGTCTCGATCTCTTGACCTCATGATCCACCCGCCTCGGCCTCTCAAAGTGCTGGGATTACAGGCTTGAGCCACCGCGCCCGGCTTAAATTTATGAGTTAATATCAAGTAGACTAAAGCTTTGGAAGAATTTTCTGAGAATAGAGAGAATTTCTAGAAGCATACAATATCAGGGCTGGAATAAATCATAATTATATAGTCTACACCATCAGAAGAATCAACTTCCTAGATAGAGCCAGACTATCTGCTTGCTTATACTCAGTTTCAGCCTTATTTCAAATATCTTTAGCATAATTTTATTTCTTACAATATTTTGTTAACTTATAAGCTTGCTCAAATGTATGTAGGAATGTATTCATTTATTTTTAAATATTTAATCAATACTTTATTTTTCCTTCAAGAAATAGGAGATATGCTGTGGTACAATTAGGAGGAATTCTATAAGGCTAGAATCTGATTGTTTATTACTTAAAAACAGCATATTCAAAGGTACTCAAGAAAAAGGTGGTTATCAGAACGTGATTTCCAGCAGTGCTCTCTCACTACAATCCTAAAACACAGCAACCATTACGATAGTCAAAACTCTCTATGTCGGTTAGGGGTGGGCTGGGAGGGCTTAAAATCTATGTCTATGAAAACTAAAGGAGGGTCACATCCTTGCTGAAACCTTTTCGTGAGTAATTGCTACAAATCAAAATGACATTACAATTAAAAGGAAATTAGGCTAATGATAAATAGTTTCTTTGTCACTAGCATCTCCTTGATTGCATGAGAACTGATGGTGAAGACTTCTGAACATTAACTAAGCAAAGAAGGATCTGGTAGTGATAGTGCTGATCACAACCGTCAGGTTTAGGACTGTGTTGGAGATGATTACCTGGTGGATTTGTGTTAAGAATATTGACTCAAGAAGGCACAGACCACTTAAAATTATTTTTAACCATGTAAAAAATTGTAAACATGTCAAAGAACTATCTGATCTTTCCCATTAAGATGGGGTGGATGCAAATGGTTTTATGCAAAACTTCTGTCAAATTTAAAAAAAAAAGTGGTCCACATTATATTCACTACATAAGAACGGGGGAAATAAACACAAAATCTTTTCATTATCTATGTTAGATAAACTTAACAAATCCCAAAATCCTACAAATTACAGTAGCATATTAGATCCATCAATATGGTGAAAGTTATGTGTCATGATTATGTATAATTTGGGAAATGTATAGATAGATCGATCCCGGATGTATATTAATGTAATTTATATATTAATTCAATTATAGGTTCAAGAAAAAATGATTTATTTCAGTACTTATAAAAAAATAATCCCTTGTACAAACATTTTTGCTCTAAAGTTTGTTTAGTAAACAAGGATTACAAAGGTATTATTTAATGTAATAAGAAGTGTTTATGTGAAATTAGCAGAAATTATCATTAACAATGAAACTGTAAGGAAGGCTTCTTAATATTGATTTCAACTATTAACTCCAACATTTATGTACCGTTTCTTATGAGAAAGTCCATAGTTATTATCAGATTTAGTTTATTGAACCAAAGAAACTATAGGTATGACACTGAGCAAAGACACCAACCAGAAATTTTGAAAAGGGAAAAGAAAAAGAAATAGAAATGTTTAGAAAATATTCAGAAAGAGGAAAAGTAATTATAAACATTTGTAGACAATGTGATTAAATCTAGAAACTCCCTTCCTAAAGAAGGTCCAAATATATCAGTTTAAGTGTTGTTTTTATTACATTCTATAATTGTTTCTTTTTTTTTTAATTTTTTATTGGATTATAGGTTTTGGGGTACATGAGCAGAGCATGCAAGACAGTTGCGTAGGTACACACATGGCGGTGTGCTTTGCTTTTCTTCTCCCCTTCACCCACATTTGGCATTTCTCCCCAGGCTATCCCTCCCCACCTCCCCCTCCCACTGGCCCTCCCCTTTTCCCCCCAATAGACCCCAGTGTTTAGTACTCCCCTTTCTGTGTCCATGTGTTCTCATTTTTCATCACCCACCTATGAGTTTCTAATGTTTACATGTCTTCATATACCAGCACTAGAAAATATTATAAAAATAGGCAGTTCAAAAGAGCAAAAATTTTCAATTAATAGCAATAATCTTAAAAATATAATTATAACATAAAGAACAGAAAACATTTTATTAAAGGGCATATATAAACATGTGAGTAAATAGAAGTCACATTACTGATTTAGAATATCTGATATTAAAACATGTCTGTTTAACTGATAATCATCCAAAAATTTAGCAGTCATATAAATTATCTAAAAGTGAGTTTTTTTAGTTGGAAATTCAACATATGATGTAATAGTTTTACATAAAATACAATTAGGCATTTTATATAAAAAGAGCAAGGGCAAAATGATTTCTCCCAGCAGATAGCAAACTATATTAAACAACAATAATTAAAACATTGTGATACTAACATAAGCATAGGTGAGCAACAAATAGAGCAAATGTAGATGCTATACAAACTAGTAAGTTAAAATAGAATTCTGTTAAATTCCTGTGTTATATCTTAAACTCAAATGTCAGCATTATTAAAGGTTGAAATGTTAAAAATGAAAACAATTTGTAAAAAAGATAATCTTGAAGTAGAGATGTCTTTATAATTCCTGAAATCCTTGATTCCTTCCATATTGCCTATTTGGGGATTTGATATTCTCTAACGTTTCTCTGAGCAGTCAAATAGTAAACATTTCAAAGTTCTCTTACATTTTGTACTTTAATTCCACTGTTTCTGCAGCCCAATTTTGCTATTTCATTATGCTGGATTTATTGGAAAGCTAATGATTCTAGCCAATTCATGTGAGGGGATAAATTCAGCAGTATTGGTGACTTGGACAAACTTCTTTCATATAAATGAAACTTAATCGTGCTAAAAGCCTTAAATGCAAATGCTGACTATAAGGATCTTGCTTGTGGTAAATCCCAGCTGGATTTTCTTGTCAAGTTATTCCTATGCAAAGATATTTGCATTTTGGATTCAAGACTATCTGAACTTTTAGAGATTGGAGTTACATGGAGATTAACCTTTTGATTCTCTGACCTGCCTCACTCTAATCCCCTCTGCAGGTCCTCAAACTTACTGAGAGAGTTGTGTTTCAGATATCAAAATCTACTCTTCAATACTAGAGAAGCTGTTCTGTGAACATTTGACAAATTCTTCCAGTGACTTCTCGAACAAACATTTGCTTCTATCCCCTACTGTAATCTCAACATTATCCCAAGAATTTCATGGGAAGACTCTTTCATAGGAGTGGCAATCGTTCTTTAGCTTTGATTCCTGAGAATTTCTCATCTCTCTATATCTTATCTATACTTTATGATTAGTTTGATATTTCAAAACGTTCTTCAGTATTCTGTAGCTGGTAATTTTCTTGATTTTGGAATGTTGTAGTATGTTGGCTTTTATTTTTATATTCTTCCAGCAAAAAAGCTTTTAAAAAGAGACCATATCACATATAGAGTAAAATCAGAAATTATTTTTAAAACATTGATATTTGATCACATAATTATGTATTCCTTGATAACAAAATTAAATGATAAACACAGTATGAAGACCTTAAACAAAATTAAAAGACAAAATGACTAGTAAATAAAAATTATAGAGAAGCAATGGATTCATGATTTGATATCCTGAACATGTAAATGAAATTTAAAAACCATTATAAGACGCCAAAACCACAATTGAAAGATGAACAAAATATATTACAAATGATGAAATGCAGTGTCCCACAGCAAATGAATGATATTCAACATAAGTAGCAATCAAAGCAGTGCAAATTAAGATCATGGGCATCTCTCCCCTCCCATTTTTATTTTTGCCTAGAATCTTAGGAAGGATTTAAAAAGAAATACAAATACGCTGAAACAGAAAAAGATAATGAAGAATTGATATTCTCTTACACTAGAAGTGAAGGGAAAATGACAAAAACTTCCTACGGGTCAATTTAAAACGTGTCTCAAAATAATTGTCAAAAAAGCTACTTTTAGAAATTCTTTCTCTGGAAAAATATATGGAATCAAGTAAGGTGTAAATATAGGGTTGTTTACTGTCATATTGATATTAACTATAGAAAATGATTACAAATTAAAAATATTACAAAAAATTGAGAATAGATGCATACGTCAAGGCACATAAATTTCACAAAAGCAAAAGCTCTATGTCCATTTATTGACTGAGAAAGTTGTCAGATATGTTAAGTTGAAAAGTTGCAGAAATATTACTAAGATCATGTTGATATAGAAATTATATACATATTCATTATTTATGTGGATATACATATGTGACACAGATATACATATACATATGTATATCCACAGATGTATGTGGATATACATACATAGAAAATTATGTAGATGTTTATAAATCAAAATGTCAATAATGGTTACCTCTTGGAACCAGATTATATACATTGTATTATATTTGCATTTCACTTTATTTTCAGAATACTTTCCTATAACCAAATGTTAATTTTACAAGTGGAATAATGTTATATTTTGAAACATGGTAAGTAGGAAGTCATTTCAATTATATGGAAAATTATTTTCACTAGAGAAATAACTAAGAATGTACACGAAAACACTCAAAGCTGTTTTTCTGTTTTAAAGCAGACATATTGTAACTGAGTTTTGGAAAAGAGGTTATATAATCAATAGACACATTTTATATTATTCTTTATTTGGTATACTTTATTTGATTTGTTCAATTACCTTGCTTTTTTTGTAATGATCCATATTAACTTTGCATAGAAGGGGCCAGATTAGTTAATTGAAAAAACATAATTGACAAAACTACTTTTAGCTTTGCTAATACGTTCTAATACCAGAAAACAAATAAAAAGCATTTTTCAATCTAATTTAAAAATTAATGTATCATAATATTGACATTTTATAAAAATTGAATTTGCAAATTATGATACTCACTCTTATAATTCACTTTTAGCTGAATGAATCACTAGCATACTATCTGTATGTGAAAGGTTTTTATTATTATTTAAGAGTATTTTAACTTTCTTCACCAGACTATAAATGACTTGCAACCACTTATAATTTTTATTGCTTTTGAGAATACAATATTGTTTTACAGAGTCCTGGTAGACAGTCTCCAAAGCTAAAGCAAATATTCCAGATACTATTTAAATAAATATCAGGACTTTCTATTTTCTCATATTCTTTCTGTAATAAATATGAACTTTACACTATAAATGGCCATGCTTAGATTGTTTCTACTTTCTGTCTCCCTCTCTCCACCTCTCTCTGATTCTCTCTCACACACACACACACACCCACTTGGTGTGATATGGAACATTGTAGAAAACATTATGATTAAAGGTAGAAGATTTAGTGGATCATGGCTGATCTTCGGAGATTTCTGTGTGTAGAGATATTGTGGTGTGCCACCCACTTTGCCTATTTCCTCAGCTGCCGAAGTGCTGACTGCAGGAATAAGTACATCATAGACTCAGGGTCTGTTTCCTGGAAAACTCCTGTTAAATAAATTGTCTGTGATTTTTAAAAAACATTAAAAAATTTGTTTATAGTTTTCCTTCTACAGCATCTTTTTAAAAGTCTCCTCATACAGGGTAACATGAAAAACTACCTCAAGTTTTCTGTAGTGGAAAAACTACCTCGAGTTTCCTGTAGTGAAAGAATCATCTATTTTACATAGACAATTGAGAAAGGAAGCTGTATGAAACCTCATGAATAAGTGAATAAATCCATCATCTGCTCATCATAATGATTTTCACCAAATGGATCCATTCCATTGCTGATAAAATGGAAAGAATGTTCTCTGTGCATCTATCCCTATTATTATATATACAACCAGATGAGCTATGATTCTATTACTTCCCAGAATCATTAGGGTCAAGCCAGGTTACCATTCAGGAAGAAAGTATAATGGAAAATCATGCTGCTACAGCAGTATTAATGATTCATTAGATGACATTCTACCCTCTGGATGTTCATGAAATAATCTAAATCCAAAGTGTCATAGAAGCTACACCAAAGCCATGACACAATAAAGCAAAAGCAATGTTATGCCAAGGTATATGAGTGGAGAATTCAGCCTAATATGGTATATATTTTTTGCATTAGTGATGCCAAAGATTAGTATAATTTTTTGAAAATTCAAAATTACGTGTAATAACCCATATATATCTGGTTGTTTTAAATTAATCTAAGAATTTTGATTTCATTTATAAGTCCAGTTCATAGTCCTAAAGTCTTGTCTACTGATTATGCTTTTTGTAAGAAAATACAACATTTTACCAAGGCCCAAGTTTTTTCTTCAAACTGCAGGTGTTCTACCTTTCAGCATATATACTTGATCTTTATCCTAATAGGAATAGCTATTTATTAATAGTAATAAAAATACCAATAGCAAGCTTTTATTCAATGTTTACAATCTGCCAGTCACTATTCTAAATTCTTTACATATTTAACTTCCTTCTATTACTATCCCAACTTTATTTATTGTTAAATAACTTTAATTTTTATTTTAGATTCAGAGAATATATGTGAAAATGTGTTACCTGAGTATATTGTGTGATGCTGAGGTTTGCTGAACAAATGATTCTGGCACTCAGGAAGAGTGTATAGTACTGATAGGTACTTTTTCGAGCTTTTTTTCCTCCCTCCCTCTCCCCTCTAATAGTCCCTGATGTCTATGATTCCCATCATTATGTTCATACATATACAGCATTTAGCTCCCACATGTGGTATTTGGTTTTCTGTTACCAAATTAATTAATTTAGGATAACAACCTCTGGCTGCATCCATGTTGCTGCAAAGGACATTATTTTATTATCATTTATGGACGCATATTATACCATGGTATATTTTTTTGTCAATTTTATTTTGTTTATCCAGTGCACCATTGCTGGGCACCTAGGTTGATTTCATGCTTTCACTAAAGTGAATAGTGCCATGATGAACATATGAGTGCCTGTACCCTTTTTGTACAATGATTTAGTTTTCTTTGTGTATATACCCAGTCATGGCATTGCTGGGTTTAATGTAATTTTGTTTTAAGTTTGAGAACTCTCCAAACTGTTTTTTCCAGTAGCTGAACTAATATACTTTCCTGGCAACAGTGTATAAGCATTTCTGTTTCTTCACAGCCTCATCAGCATCTGTTATATTTTGACTATTTAATAATAGCCATTTTGACTCATATGAGATAGTATTTCATTGTGGCTTTGTTTGAATTTCTCTGATGATTAGTGGTGACAGATTTTCAGATGTTTGCTGGCCATTTGTATTAATCAAGTTTCTCCATATGGACAGAACTAATAGGATATGTAAAAGGGAGTTTATTAGGGAGAATTGGCTCATACGATCACAAGGCAAAGTCCTGTGATAAGCTGTCTGCAAGTTGGGGAAAAGAAAGAAGCCAGTAGTGGCTCAGTCCGAGTCCAAAAGCCTCAAAGCCAGGGAAGCCAAAAGTATAGCCATAGTCTGTGGCCAAAGGCCCAACAGTCTCCTGCAAACCACTGGTGTAAGTCCAAAAGTACAAAGGCGAGAGAACCTAGGTCTGATGCCCAAGGGCAGGAGGAATGGGAGGAAGCATATGACATGAGTAAAAGAAGATAGCAAAAGACCCAGCAAGCAAAGTTATCCCATTTTATTATGGCTGCTGCTTTTGCTGAGTTGGCAGCTAAATGGATGGTGCTCACCCACACTGAGGGTAGGTTTTCCTCTCAGTCCACTAACTCAATTGTCAATTTCCTCTGGCAACACTCAGAAACACAGCCAGCAACAATTCTTTACTAGCCATTTAGGCACCCTTCAATGCAATCAAATCAACACCTAATATTAATCTTCACTGCTTGAATGATTTATGTTGTAGAGTGTCTGTTGAATGTTTTATTTTGAGAAGTGTCTGTTTATGTCTTTTGCCCGTTCTTTAATGGGGTTATTTGTTTCTTGCTTGTTAATGTGTTTAAGTTTCTTATAGATCCTGGATATTAGACATTTGTCAGATTCATAATTTTTTAATTATCTCTTTGCTGATGATATGAGTCTATACCTCTAAAACCCTAAAGATTCTTCTCCTAGAAATGATAAACAACTTCAGTAAATTTTAGGATACAAAATTAATGTACCCAAAGCAGTAGCATTTCTACATGCCTATAACATTATAGCTGAAAACCAAATCAAGAACAGAACAGAATCCCGTTACCACAGAAACACACACACACACACACACACACACCCCTTAGAAATACAGTTAGCCAAGGACGTGAAATATTTCTACAAAGAGAACTACGAAACATTCTGAAAGATATCAGAGACAAGACAAATAAATGGAAAAGTGCCCATGCTTATGGATTGGAAGAATCAGTATTTTTTACAGAATTAGAAAACCCTATTCTAAAATTTATATGAAACCAAGAGCAAGCCAAAATAGTCAAAACAATTCTAAACAAAAAAGAACAAAGTTGGATGACTCATATTGTCTGATTTCAAGCTATTCTATAAGGTTACAGTAACCAAAGAGCATGGTATTGGTACAGAAACAAGTACATATAAAACGGAATGGATAGACAACCCAGAAATAAAGTTGCAAACCTACCATCATAGGATCTTTTACAGTGTTGACAAAAACATGCAATGTTTATTCAATAAATCAATCCTTATTCAATAAATGATGTTGGCAATACTGGCTAGCCATATGCAGAATGAAACTGACCCCTTACCATATATAAAAATTAACTTGAGATGAATTACAGACTTCAATGTATGACCTAAAACTATAAAAATCCTAGAAGAAAACCTAGGAAATACCATTGTTGACATTGGCCATGGCTAATAATTTGTGATAAAATACTCAAAAGCAATTGCAACAAAAACAAAAATTGACAAGTGGAACCTAACTAAACGAAAGTGTTCCTGCACAGTAACTTAACATAATGGAAACTAAACCTAAGTGTGTTTAGGTGACTTGCTGAAGTCACACAGCTACTAACTGTCAGAGCTAGAATTTTTATATCAGACAATTGGTCTCTTGGCTTTTTATTATTGGAATGAATTTTGTGTCCTATAATGAAGTAATTATTGGAGAAGGATATAAAGGAGAAAACTTTGGGGCTCAAGATAGTCTAGACTAAGAGCTAAACAAACCAACAATTAGTTCATCCTGCAGGTAAACATAAGATGCAGAGACATCTTTGGGGTTAGAGGAGGAGAGTTTTGATCTTAATATTACAAGAGGATAAGGAGTGAGGAGTGAAATGGGAAAGGTATATCATGTAGACAAATATCTTGTGCAGATTGTAGATGCATTCAGTATGGCTAGAATAAAGGAGCTTGCTGTGTTGCAGTAAGGGCGGTCAGAATGGGAGATAGGAACAATCATTTAATAAAGTACCTTTCATGCCATGTAATAAGCTATGGCCTGATCTACCCTCAAGAAAGGTAAATGTCTATTTATACGGTGAGTTTACATCTGTGTCTTATTTCTACTGACCCAATCACAAATAGTGTCATGGGTTCCCACAATTGTGGCGCTGAGCTGGGATAGCTTAAATGACTTTGTGACTAACGATTGTTTGGTTAATGAAAAGAGTGAGGACACAATTCTTATTTCAGGGGAAGCCAGATACGCCCCATGGTATTTAGTGGGTTAAGTATTGTGGAATATATAAAATTTGTTTCATGAACAAAAATAGTAAAATCACTGAGTGAACCAAAGGGAATCCTCAAGTGGATAAGAAATAAAAGAGAAAAGGCAGTAGTGGTGGAGAATCTCTATGATTTTTGAAAGCCCTAGTTAAGAAGTTATAAAATTCCTAAGCCTGAAGCACAGTGGGGAAATTCTACATTAAAAACTCAGGCACTGGGTCCAGATGCTACGGTAAAGTAGATATTTAAAGATTTACAAGTTAAAATGATGATACACCACTCCTCCTTTTCCCTGGAGTCAGGAAAACAAAGTGCTCTAGAATTTTCAAAAAGGAGTTTAATGTAGGATGCTCATTAGAAAACTGAGAAGGGCTGAAAGAGCAAAAAGGGAACAGTGAAATAACTCAGAGATTATTACCCATAGCAAACAGTTAATATCTCTCAGGCTAGGGAAACTAAGTCTGAAGTTGTGATGACAGTTCAGAAATCACAGATTAGGAGCTGGCAGTAATGGCAGGACCATCAACCCCCAAAGGAGCTTTCGGATGAAGCTTGGACCCCACATGCAAGTGTCATTTAGTGGGTGCTGGACCACTGAAGTTGCCACCTGGTTGACCTGAGGACTGCCTTGGGAGTAAGAGTAGGGGTAGGGTGCTGAGCCTTCAGAAGGAATGCTCAGAACCAGGTCTGGGATTGAGACCGAGGAAGAGGCTCAGCCTTGCATTTGCTAGACATGCTGAAAGATGTAGGAATAAACTGCCCATTACTGGAAGATACCCAAATGAAAGACAATGACCCACATGGGATGGTCACAGAATCCATAAACATAAAGCAGATTATCTCTTCTCCCTTCATTCTAACTTTTAGTCTGATACTAGTACTTCAGTAGCAGAATGTAACTGGAAGTCAACAGGAGAAAAGTCTAGGAAATATAGCTCAATGTTTGTAGATACCTAACACATATAAAAGCATAACACACAGGTTGCTAGTAATAGAGGCTGAGACCAAACAGGAAAGTTGCCATTATGGTAAACACTAAAGTCTGCAAGCCAGGAGACCCTGTATTCAGTTTAGTTTGTGGTATTTCCACTGCACAGTGGGCACATAAGACCGCAAACCCAGATACTACATTCACAAAGTAAAAAGGAGGATTCTTCCACTACTTTAATGAGCTCTCTTAACAATACCAACTGTATTTTTTTTGTGTTGTTTTTACCCAAGAAAGGGAAATGTCTGTTTATATGGTGAGTATGTGTCTTATTTCTACTGACCTACTCACAAATGGAGTCACAGGTTCCCATGATTGTGGCATTCAGCTGGGAAAGTTTAAATGACTTTGCGTCTAACAATTGTCTGGTTAATGAAAAGAGTGTGAATATAATTTTTATTTCAGGTAAGGTCAGACATGCTTCATGGTACTTGGTGGCTTAAGAGTTGTGAAATACATGAAACTTGTGTCACAAATGAAAATAGCAAAATCACTGAGTGAACCAAAAGGAATCTTCAAGTGAGTAAGAAGCAAAAAACAAAATCAGTAGTGGTAGAATCCCATCACACTGCTATTGACCATTTTAGAAGCAGTAGGCTGAAAAGAAAATAAATATAATACCAATGTTATCAGAAAAGGAAAGAAGCAAGCTGATGGTACTGTATTTTTTTCTTTTCTTTCTTTTTTTTTTTTTTTTTTTTAAGGAATGAAATAGAGGAGACCACTTGTCTTCTTTTGGCTTCACAATATTGCCAAGACTATTTATTTATTTCTTGTAATATTTGTCTGTTTAGCTGCTATTCCAATAAGTCATTACCTTCATTCCAGTAAGGTAGAGAAGTTGAGAGGAGGGATAGTGGAATTCAGACACTGTAAAAACTTGAGAGATCATTTGTGTACCAATAACTTTATTTTACTTTAAAGGAATAAATTCTTACTAGCTACATAGACACATACTCATGTACATGTTATTAACACATAAATCTAGTTATATATTTTGTAATTTATACAATCCTTTTTCTAATTTTTTTACTTAGTTCATCTCCTTTTCTATTCTTTGTGCCCATGATGCTACTACCTCCCAGTTATTTCTCCATGCTTATGTAATCCTATGTGAATATATATTTAAAATGTCATTTTTAATGTACAATTATATTATGCATAATTTTTGCATCTTTTTTCCTCAAATAAGAGTATTTTTATAAAATTACCCAATTTTTAAAAGTTGAATGATACTTCACTGGATGTATAGATCACATTTTATTTATTCATTTATCTATTGATGGACAGTTAGGCTTTTTACATAGTTTGACTATTGTGAATAATGCCACAGTAAACACTGAAGTGATAATATATTTTCATAATACTGATTTTAATTCTTTTGACTACATACTCAGAAGTAGAATTTCTGGTTCTTATGGTAGTGCTCTTTTTATTTTTTTAATGACTCTCTATATTATCTTTTCTATAGCAGCTACAGAATTTTGCATTCCTACCAACTGTCTTCAAGTGTCTTAATTTATCTATACCCTGGTCAATACTTATTATTTTGTGATTTTGATTGTGTCTATCTAAATGTATATAAGGTAATATCTCATTTTTGTTTTAATTGGCATTTCCCTGATGATTAATGACACTGAGCATCTCTTTATATACACAGTGACCATTTGTATATTTCCTTTAGAAAAGTGTCTCTTCAAGTCTTAGCCCATTTAAAAAATTCGGCTATGAATGTTTTGCAGTGGAGTTATATAAGTCCCTTATCTATTTTAGAAATTAATTGTCTCCTTATCTAAATAATTTGCATATATTTTCTCATTCAGTAGGTTGTTTATCACCTATTGTTTCCTTTGCTATAAACATTTTTAAAAAAGACAAAAAAAAATCATACTTTATGGAAAGCTTTTAAAAGAACATAACATAATCTAAAATCAGTTTTCCTGTTAATGGCAAGAATATTTGCTTTTGCCATTATAAGCAATGCTAGTATAAACAAATGTACATATATAGATTGACTACAATTGCTTTGAATTCTAAGAGAAAGTTTCCTAGAAGTGGCTTAACAGTATTAAAATATATTGGTATTTTTAATTTTATTAGGTATTAGATATCTCAAGATTGGTCTCCAAAAATCTGTTAACAATTCACATTCATTTTCGTATGGGAACATGTTTTTACCTTAACCCTTTCCAGCAATGGATGATAGACATTAAGAACTTTTGTGGAATCTACATTATAATTATTTCTCAAATCAATTATTTGCTTATTAAATGATTTTCATACATTAGTTACAAAAATTTATTTAATAAAATATACATATATTATTTTTTTAAAATTATCCTCTGATTCTAGATTTTTATATACAAGATGATGTAAAATTATTTTGTATAAGACAGAAGAATGGAGTCAGTATTTTAATTGTACTTTAAGTTCTGGGGTACATGTACAGATCTTTCAGGATTGTTGCATAGGTACACACATGCCATGGTGGTTTGCTGTCTCCATATCTCAGTCACCTACATCAGGCATTTCTCCCAGTTATATCCCTCCCCAACCTCCCCGCCCCCAGAAGTCCCTCCCATAGCCCCCCCACCCCCAACATAAACCAGGGTATGATGTTCCCCTCCCTGTGTCCATGTGTTCTTATTGTTCAATACTGCCTATGAGTGAGAACATGCAGTATTTGGTTTCCTATTCTTGTGTCAGTTTGCTGAGAATGATGGTTTCCAGATTCATCCATGTCCCTATAACGGACACAAACTCATCATTATGGCTGCATAGTATTCCATGGTGTATATGTGCCATATTTTCTTTGTCCAGTCTATTGTTGATAGGCATCTGGGTTGGTTCCACATCTTTGCTATTGTAAACAGTGCCACAATGAACATACGTGTACATGTGTCTTTACAATAGAACAGTTTATAATCCTTTGGGTATATACCCAGTAATGGGATTGCTGGGTCAAATGGAATTTCTATTTCTAGATCCTTGAGGAAGTTCCACACTATCTTCCACAATGTTAAACTAGTTTACACTCCCACCAACATGTAAAAGTGTTCCTATTTCACTATATCCTCTCCAGCATCTGTTGTCTCCAGATTTTTTTAATGATCTCCATTCTAACTGGCATGAGATGGTATCTCAATGTGGTTTTGATTTGCATTTACCTAATGACCAGTGATGAGCATTTTTTATATGTTTTTTGGCCTCATAAATGTCTTCTTTTGAAAAGTGTCTGTTCATATCATTCACCCACTTTTGAGTGGTTTTTTTTTTTCCTGTAAATCTGCTTTAGTTCTTTGTAGATTCTGGATATTAGTCCTTTGTCATATGTGTAGATTGCAAAATTTTTTCTCATTCTGTTGGTTCCTGGTTCACTCTAATGATTGTTTCTTTTGCTGTGCTGAAACTCTTGTTTGATTAGATTCCATTTGTGTATTTTGGCTTTTGTGGCCATTGTTTTCAGTGTTTTAGTCATGAAGTCAATGCCTATATCCTGAATGGTATTTCCTAGGGTTTCTTCTAGAGTTTTTATGCTGTTAGGTCTTATGTTTAAATCTTTAATCCATCTGGAGTTAATTTTAGTGAAGGGTGCAAGGAAGAAGCCCAGTTTCTGCCTTCTGCACATGGCTAGCCGGTTTTCCCAACACCATTTATTAAACAGGGAATCATTTCCCCATTGCTTGTTTTTGTCAGATTTGTCAAAGAGCAGATGGTTACAGATGTATGGTGTTGCTTCCATGGCCTCTGTTCTGTTCCACTTGTCTATATCTGTTTTGGTACCAGTACCTGGCTGTTTTGATTACTGTAGCCTTGTAGTATAGTTTGAAGTCAGGTAGAGTGATGCCTCCAGCTTTGTTCTTTTTGCTTAGGATTATCTTGTCTATGCAGGCTTTCTTTTGTTTCCATATGAAATTCAAAGTGGTTTTTTCTAGTTCTGTGAAGAAGGTCAATGGTAGCTTCTTGAGGATAGCATTGAATCTATAAATTACTTTGGGCAGTATGGCCATTTTCACAATATTGATTCTTCCTTACCATGAGCGTGGAATGTTTTTCCATCTGTTGTGTCCTCTCTTATTTCCTTGAGCAGTGATTTGTATTTCTCTTCGAAGAGGTCCTTCACATCCTTTGTTAGTTGTATTCCTAGGTATTTTATTCTCTTTGAAGCAATTTTGAATGGGAGTTTACTCATGATTTGGCTCTCTGTTTGTGTGTTGTTGGTATATAGGAATGCTTGTGATTTTTGCACATTGATTTTGTATCCCAAGACTTTGCTGAAGTTGCTTATCAACCTAAGAAGATCTTGGGTTGAGGCGATGTGATCTTCTAAATATACAAACATGTCATCTGCAAATATAGACAATTTGACTTCCTCTTTTCCTATTTGAATACCTTTTTCAAACTGGAGTCTTTTTCCAGTTTTCAAAGAGACTGCTTCTAGTTTTTGCCCATTCAGTATGATATTGGCTCTGGGTTTATGGTAAATAGCTTTTATTATTTTGGGATGAGTTTCATGGATACCTAGTATATTGAGGGTTTTTAACATCAAGCGCTGTTGAATTTCATTGAAGGTCTTCTCTGCATCAATTGAGATAATCATGTGGCTTCTGTCCTTGGTTCTTTTTATGTGATATATTACGTTTACAGGTTTGCGTATGTTGAACCAGCCTTGTGTTCCTGAGATGTAGCCTACTTTGTCGTGATGGATAAGCTTTTTGATGTGCTGTTGCATTCAGTTTGTCAGTATTTTCTTGAATATTAGAATGGAGTCCATTTTTATCTTTTCCTGTTGGTTAGCCAGACTTTAAGTATCATTAGTTTAATAATGTCATTTCACACTGAAATTCAGTCTCTTCTTATGTTAAATTTTTACATATGCTAGAACATATTTTATAAATACTTTTCTCTGTTTTGATTGACTATAGACTAGTAACTAATATGTTAAGGTACATACCCCTCCACAAATGAATATATACATTCACACACCCAAAAACACCTTTTGAATGTGTGAATGTTTATGTGTGTGTGAATGTGTGTATAATTTTCTTGCCTTTTCTTAAATACTCATTCCTAGCAAATACTTTACTATTTTGTACAATATCCCAACAATCACTTCTGTCTCTAATTGAAATTACACCATTAATGGTGAATGTAAATGTAAAGCAAACATTTCAAAATATAAATATATATTTGGGACAATATTAGTTTTATCACAGTAAGTTTTCTATTTTAAAACATTATATTATTTGTTTAGGTCTTATTGTTTGCCCAGATTTTATACTTTTATGATAGGGCTATATCTGTCTTGTTAAGGTGACTAAAACTTTTATATATTTATATAGCTTAAATACTTTAAAACAAAAGCTTTATTTCTTCCATGTAAACTAAGTTCAGCATTTTATACTGTTTCTTGTGTTTTATTCTGGTCTTTCAATTACTTTTTCTAGTTATATCAATGTGTGATTTCTTTCATTTTCTTTTTGTTTTAATTTGAACATTTTATTATACCTCCTCATTCTATTAATGGCTATCTTCCCATATATGCTCTTCTATTTAGGCAAACATTGCTTTATTTTTATTAGAAAACAATATACGAACCCTTTCCCTATCTAAATGCACTGTCTTACCAGGATACTGCATTTACCCAACTTCTACTTCAAGATTAGTTTAGAATGTTTTGTCATCCCTTCCTCCCTACAATACTCTACCCTTTTTACCTACCCTGGATGAAACTCTTTGGATGATTTTACTTACTTCTCTTCATTTTCCTCTGTTTAGTTTGCATCATTTAGTCATTTTAAGACAATTCTTTTTATCCATTTTGTTTTAAGTATGTGTGCATTTGCGTGTGTGTGTGTGTGCATGCAATATGTATAAAGAAACAGAGAAAGACAGAAACATAGATATGTTTTGTTGGAGAAACCAAAGAGCATGACTTATCGTTTCCTTTCCTCTTCATCTTCTATAACAAGTTCTAAACTATTACATTTATTGTTATTTAGACTTCTTTGTGTCATTTTTCTCAGATGTCACAGTAATTGCATTTCTTCAAATGTTATAATTCCATCCTGACAGATAATATACCACATTTATCTTGAATATTATATTTTTGGGCTAGTCCCCTTCTGTCCATAATCAGCAGATGCTATTCCACTGACTTAATGCATACAGAATTATAGATGGAATACCTGAGTTTTATTCATTTTCTATAACTTTTTATTTAAAATCTAAAGTTAGTAAAAATGTTTTTTTCCCCCAGAATGTAGAGTCTTTAAAGGTATGTTCATTTAGAAAAGCAAATAGAAGACGATGGACTAGAAAGCTCCACCAATCATCTCCCCAACAAGCAATATCAATTTAACAACTATTATCACACACACAAAAAAAAGAAAACCAAAAACAAAACCGGAACACTTTCAAAAGAGCCAAAAATCAGGTGAGCCCTGATAGTACCTGGTTTTACCTATGTATTACTGAAAAAGACACTGCAGAGACAGAAAAAGTCTTGAGTCTTGAATCATTTCTGATGGAAACACAACATACCAAAACCTTTGGGATATAGCAGAAGCTGTACTAAGAGGCAAATTTATAGCTATAAGTGACCATATCAATAAAACAAAACAAAAAAACCTTCAAATAAACAGTCTAACAATGCATCTTAAAGAACTAGAATAACAAAAGCAGACCACACCCAAAATAGGAGAAAAGAAATTATAAAGATCAGAGCACAAATAAATGATTTGAAATAAAGAAAATAATAGAAAAAGATCAATGGAACAAAAAGTGGGTTTTTGGAAAAGGTGAACAAAATCAACAAACCTTTAGCCAGACTAAGAAATAGAGAAGATCCAAATAAATCAAATTGGATATGTAAAAAGAGATATTGTAACTGATACTTCAGAAATTCACAGGATCGTTACTGGAAACTATGAGCAACTATATGCCAATAAATTAGAAAATCTAGAAGAAATGGACAAATTCCTAGACATAAAGTCTATGAACATTGAACCAGGAAGAAATCCAAAGCCTGAACAGAATCTAATTCACCAGTCTTCGCTGGGATAATTTTTGCTGGGAGAATGTATCTTTACTGAGAGAATATTCACCAAATATTTAAAGGAGAACTAATACCAATCCTACTCACACTATTCTGAAAAACAGAGAAGAGAGCACTCCCAAACTCATTCTACAAGGCTATATTACCCTAATAGAAAACCAGACATAGACACATAATAATAATGATAATAAACTACAGGCCAATATCTCCAATATCTCTGACAAATATTGATGCAAAAATCCTCAGGAAAATACTACCAAATCAAATTCAACAATACATTAGAAAGATCATTCATCATGACCAAGTGTCATCTATCGCTTGGAGGCAAGGATGGTTCAACATGTGCAAGTCAATCAATGTGATACATTATATCAAGAGATTAAAGTATAAAAGCCATATGATAATTTCAATTGATGCTGAAAAAGCATTTGTTAAAATTTAATATCCCTCTATGATAAAAATCATCAAAAAACTAGGTATAGAAGGAACATATGTCAACATAATAAAAGCCATATATGACAAGCCTACAGCTAGTATACTGAATGGGGAAATACTGAAAGCCTTCTCCCTAAGATTTAGAACATGACAAGGATAACCACTTTCACCACTGTTATTCCACATAGTACTGGAAGTCCTAGCTAGAGCAGTCAAACAAGAGAAAGAAAGAAATGTCATCCAAACTGAAATGGAAGAAGTCAAATTATCATTGTTTGCAGATTATATAATCTTATATTTTGAAAAACCTAAAAACTCCATGAAAAATAAACATAACTGATAAACAATTTCAGTAAAGTTGCTGGATACAAAATCAACATACAAAAAATCAGTAGCATTTCTATATTTCAAAAGTGAGCACTGTGAAAAGAAATAAAAAATATAATCACATTTATAATAGCCACACATAAAATTAAATGCCTAGGAATTAACCAAAGAAGTGAAAGACTTCTATAATGAAAACTGTAAAACACTAAGGAAAGTGATTGAAGAGAACACCAAAAAGTGAGAAAATATTCCATGTTCATTGATTGGAGGACACAATATTGTTAAAATGTCCATACCACCCAAATCAATCTACACTTTGAAAGCAATCCCTATCAAAATACCAATGACATTCTGCACAGAAACAGACAAAACAATCCTGAAAGTTATATGGAATCACAAAAGATTCTGAATAGCCAAAGCTATCCTAAGCAAAATATATAAAACTCAAAGAATCACAACCTACTTTAAATTATGTTATAAAACCATAGTAATCAAAATAGCATTGTATTGGCATAGCACACACACACACACACGACAGAAAAGACGACCCACAAATAAATCCACACACTTACATTGAACTTATTTTTGACAAAGATGCCACTAACATACAGTAGGGAAAAACTAGTCTCTTCAATAAATGCTGCTGGGAAAACTGGATATCCATATGCAAAAGAATGAAATTAGACCCCTGTTTCTCACCATATTAAAAAAAATCATATCAAAAGGGATTAAAGATTTAAATTTAAGATTAGTCAAACTATGAAACTCCTCCCAGAAAACGCTGGAGAAAATCTCCAGGACATTGGCCTGGACATAAATTTCTTGAGCAATATTCCACAAACACAGACAACCAAAGCAAAAATAGATAAATGGTATCAGATCAAGTTGAAAAGTCTCTGCACATTAAAGGAAACAATTAACTAAGTGAGGAGACAAGCCCAGACTGGGATAAAATATTTGTAATCTACCCATTGATCAAGGGCTTAAAAAACAGAATATATAAGGAGCTCAAATAACCCCATAGATAAAATATCTAATAATCTGATTAAAAATTAACAAAAGATTTGAATAGACATGTCTCAAAAGAAGATATACAAATGGCCAACAGACATATGAAAAGGTGCTTAACATCATTATCAGAGAAGTGCAAATAAAAATTACATTGAGATATCATCTCACCCCAGTTAAAATGGCTTACATCCAAATGACAGACAATTATAAATGCTGGTGAGACAAATGGGAACCCTCATACACTTCTGGTGGGAATCTTAATTAGTACAACCACTATGGAGAACAGTTTGAAGGTTCCTCAAAATACCAGAAGTTGATCTACCATAGAACCCAGGAATCCCACTGCTGATTATGTACCCCAAAGAAGGAAAATCAGCAAATCAAAGAGATATCTGCACTCCCATGTTTGTTGCAGTACTGTTCACAAAAGCTAATATTTGGAAGCAACCTCAGTGTCCATCAAAAGTTGCAGGATACAAAATCAACTTGCAAAAATCAGTAGCATTTTTATATGCCAAAAGTGAGAAATCAGAAAAAAATGCAATCCCATTTATCATAGCCACACATAAATTAAATATCTAGGAATCAACCAAAGAAGTGAAAAAGACCTCTATAATGAATGAATGGATAAAGAAAATGTGGTGCATATACATAATGGATTTACTGCTTAACCATAAAAAAGAATGAGATTCTGTCATTCACAACAACATGGATGGAACATGTTTGTTATGTTAAGTGAAATAAACTAGGCACCGAAAGACAAACATTTGAATATTCTCATTTGTTTGTGGGATCTGAAAATCAAAACAATTTAACACATAGACATAGAGAGTAGAGTTACCAGAGGCTGCAAAGTGTAGTAGGGGGCTGGCAGAGAGGTAGGGATTGTTAATGGAAACAAAAAATAGAAAGAATGAATAAGACATATACTATTTCATTGCACAACAGGGTGACTACATTAGATAATAGCTTAATTGTATATTTCAAAATAATTAAAAATGTAATTGGATTGTTTGTAACACAAAGGATTAATGCTTGAGGGAATAGACATCTCATTCTCCATTATGTGATTATATCACAGTGCATACCTGTATTAAAATCTCATGTACTCCACAAATATAGCTTATAAAAATTTAAAAATTAATAAATGATTTATAATCCTTTGTGTATATACCCAGTAATAAATCATTCTATTATAAAGACACATGCACAACTCTGCTTATTGTGACACTCTTCACAATACCAAAGACGTGGAACCAACCCAAATACCCATCAATTATAGACTGGATAAAGAAAATGTGGCACATATACTCCATGGAATACCATGCAGCCATAAAAAGGATGAGATCGTGTTTTTTGCAGGGACATGGATGAAACTGGAAACCATCATTCTCAGCAAACTAACACAAGAATAGAAAAACAAACATCACGTTTTCACTCACAAGTGGGTGCTGAACGATGAGAACACATGGACACAGGGAAGGGAACATCACACACCACACACTGGGGCCTTGTCGGGGTGGGAGGCAAGGGGAAGAATAGCAGGAGGCAGAGAAATTGGGGAGGGATAGAATTAGGAGAAACATCTAATGTAGATGATGGGGCAATAGATGCAGCAAACCACCAGCAAGGCACATATATACATATGTAACAAACCTGCACAATCTGTACATTACCCCAGAACTTAAAGTATAAAAAATAAATTAAAAATAAAATAAATTTAAAAAATTAATTAATGTATCTTCTATTTTATTCCCACTATTTCTGTTTTGTTGTATATATGTTATCCTTGCTCTGACAAATTTTTCTGTTTCCAATCGTTGGGCTTTCTTAGATTCACTAATATTTGTTTTTTTGAGTTGGTCTCTATATTACCTGAGAGTCCTACTGAGAACTGGTGATAAAGCAGGCCCTACTGTTACAGTCCTGGTTCTAACTCAAGTTCAGGAGACAGGTTAATCACCCAACTCACTCATTTCCATTCTAGCTCCCTTAGCCTCTTATGGTCACAGAGAAGCCAGAAATATCATACATGTAAGGTCGACATCAACTTTCTCTGAGTTTCTAAGTTTCTACAGATACCTGCAGAGCTCTTCTGGTTCTTACACTTGGATTTCCAACCCTAGTTATGAGAAAACAATGTGAATCAGAGAAGAGAACCCAAATTCTCATTGGTTTTCAGTTGTAAAAAGACCTCAGCAGACCTCCTGATTTGCTCTGGAGAAGGTTGGTGTGGAAACATTCAGATAACTTTAAATCTTAATTATTTATCTTATCAACCAAGAGAGTATTTCATTGATTGTTAATCTTTGATTTAAGCTATTTCTCAATATAGATTTATTTATAAAGTAATTACTCTTACATAAAACATACCATTTTCTTTCATGTCTATAATGAAGGACAGGTAAATAATAATTATGTATATGTCATAAAAAATATATATACACATATAAACCTGGTAACTAACTTACATATAAATCTCAGTTTCTTAATCTGTAAAATAAAGTGAATTTCTCCTATCTTGTAGAGTAATAGGGTGTATTGGAGATGATGGATATAAAGCAGGAAGATTGTGAATATAAATCAGTACCTGGCTTAGAGTTGGTTCTCAATTAATGTTAACTATCATTTATCATTATCAACATTATCATAAGCCATAATGAGAGATTCCCACTTACATATATTCATAGCCACAGCAAAAGTAAGAGCAAAATATTTAATTGATTCTCAAATAATATTATATAATGACTATGTCCAGATTGGGTCACATTAGGTAAAAACAGAAGTTAACAATACAAGATTTTTGTTTTCAAGGATTCGATCTTTATGAAGCATATCAATTTCTAATTTGGAAGTCTTCAAATTATTAATTACTATTAACTATTATAGAATCTTATTAATTACTATTAACTATTATTATAGAATCATATTAATAGTATGAGACTTTAATGTATGCCAGATACAGATCTAAGTACTGTGGGTCTGTGTGTAGATGTATGAATGTGTATATACTGACAACAATTTTACATAATAACATATACTATGATTGCTTCAATTACCTCCACTTTGCTGACAAACAAACTGAAGCACAGAAAAATTACCATCCATTACCTAAGATCCACAACAGATAAATGACAGAAATTCTGAGTTTTGAACTCAGATATCTGGCTCCAAACTTCACATTGAAATAATTTTATTCAGTGTGTTGTGAAAAGAGAACACACATATTCACTTAGAAACTAAGTCTTAGCAGCTGGGAGTGGTGGCTCACGTCTGTTATCCCAGCACTGTGGGAGGCCAAGGTAGGTGAATCATGAGGTCAGGCGATCAAGACCATCCTGGCCAACATGGTGAAACCCCGTCTCTATTAAAAATACAAAAATTAGCTGGGTGCAGCCGTGGGCAGCTGTAATCCAGCTACTTCGGAGGCTGAGGCAGGAGAATAGCTTGAACCAGTGAGTCAGAGGTTGCAGTGAGCCAAGATTGTGCCACTGCACTCCAACCTGGTGACAGAGAAAGATTCCGTCTCAAAACAAAAACAAACAAAAAGAAACTAAGTCTTAGATTGAATTAATTGCCAACCACAACTAAGCTAAAGAATAGCTGATTTAATTCCAAGATTCAGCACTCACTGATTATGATTGTTACAAATCATTCAATGCCAGACCCATTGTGCTTTTTGTGATGATCTTACTTAGCTGAACACTCTATTCATATCCCTGACCACAATGTAAAGCAGAGATTGCCTTTAGCATCATATTTAATCTAGGAGGATCAAGGATCAAGATAACAGTCAACATGTTAAATATACCGTAAGTGAAGGGTTTTGTGTGTATGCTGAAGAGGTTTCTAATAAGTTCCCTGAAGAATTTACCTTCAAGCAAGTGTTTCTAAATGTTACCATTTTTAATAGAATACTAAAATAAAATGATAGTTCTAAATGATGATATAATTACTACTTTTCAAATAATTTATGTTAGAGACACATTCCCAAGCCTGTGACTGCTATGCAATAAATGTTTAATGAAGTTGCTGCTCTTCAGATGGGGCACTAATACTGAAAACCATTATATTAAAACACAACATTGTTAGCTGTATGTGAAAAAATAATGGAATTTCAATACATTTTAATAATGCAACTTTAAAAAAATTGTATTAGGAAAGTTTAAGTTACTATAGATTATTTCTGTGAATATTTTGCTTAATATAAGACTATAATTTTCAGATTGAATAAAAAAGTTTCAGTCTTTCTTAATCTCCATAGTCCCTTACAGTTAACTGAAAACAGTTTCTATCATATCTATTTCTCATAGCAATTACATTTATTCAATGTCACGTTTGTGTACATCTAAAAAATCTGGGAAGAATATATGGAAATTTGCAAATATCCCAACATGAAATAGCTACACACCTCTTCCTCAGGAGGAATATTTCAGAGGCTGGAAGCAGTTAGAAGTCTGTATATAGTTGGTTTAATAGACTTTACAAGATCTCGCAGTCACTAAAAGATCAAAGAACTAAGAGAAATCCCTTTCTCCATCATAGGTCTAAAATCTGCCCACTTCTTCCATGTGGGGCATTGAATGGAAAACTGCTTGGAGTAACATTTTCTCACCCTTTTATTTTTTTTATAATAGTGAAGACATAAAGTTTATTATGCTCTTAAGCCAGCTATTTCAAATGAAGCCTACAATTTCTGATTTCAGAGCAAGAACTAGAGGTCACAAAGAACCTTAATTGTTGGATGTGGGCCACAGTGTGCTGTCTTTAATAAATAAAGATACTATAAATATACTGGCAACACGCCACATATTGTAATTTTTTTCCTGCTCAGCAATGGTGACAGGTTTGTATCAATGCACTCATACTACCTTGCCTGGCCCTTCTTGTGACCAGTAAGATACCATTCGTCAGACTTATAATCGTGCAGACTGCAGCCTGTAGATGTGAATCAGAGCACAGCCAAGAGCCCCAAGGTGGGAAGTCAGTCTTGACTCAGTGCAATGCACTAATTAACAGAGCTCATCAGCTGCAGACTCATGTGCTGTCTAATCAGACAACTGGACAAAAGAGAATATGTCAGCTTAGAACAATTTTGTCAGAGAAGTGTTAATCTGCTTCTTAAACTTTTGGAAAAAATAAAACAAATGAAATCATCTAAATCACTTTATAGCAATTCAAAGTGAGCCATATGTATGGACAAAAGTACATATGGCTTTAAAATAAATTTTAATCACTCTATGTGATTAAAATTTAAGTTAACTCGTAGGTAAATAAAGAGAATTCCTAAAATACCAGCAGTTAACTATAACAATGTTATGATTAATGAATACAGTGTATACTTCTATTGAATTCCGCTAAAATTTTGAAAAATTAGTGTAACAATGAATGTCTTTTCTTCTTTATGTGTAAATGTACTCATGTACATCTCTATAGAGACTGTTCCAAGCAAATAAGACTAGCTTTGAGAATATCGGAAGCAGATCGGAAGCATACTAAGAGAAGAATGTTAGAGGAATCAAAATTTATTAATATAATTTTAAATTCAAGTTTTGCTCTTTCCATTTTTTACTTCTTTCCTTGATCCAAATATTTGAGTTACTTATATGAGAATAATAGTGATCACTTAAATTGAAATTATTTTCCAGGAACTATCATAACTTAAATTTCCTTAAAAACCCCACAAGGTTCTACTATTATTGCCATGTTACTGATAAAGAAGTTAAAGCATTAGAAAGTTAATTAACTTGTCTATGATCACAAAACCAGTTAAATGGTGAAGTTTATTTTTAAATCAAAGCAGTTTTCCTCTATATTGTGTTTTTAACCACTGTGCTGTAGTTCATTGTTAAAACACAGAATATGTGTTAAATAATTTTATGACTAAAGGACAGCACAATGTGTATTTATTGAGTTAAAACAAGACTTGTATTCCCTGATTTTGCCGTCTCTGACCCTGGTTAGATTCCCCTCCTTTTTGCTTTGATAACACTCTTTACAATCCCTCTCATTGATTTTACCATTTGGATTTTCTACCATTAGTGAGGGTTTGTGTCTCTCTCACTAAACAGTGATCCCTTTTAATGGCTGGAGACTGAAATAAAATCTTGTCATTTTTTAAAAAAATAGCATCATGCCTGATACAGAATAGGGAGACTATTTATTTGTGGAATTGATGAGTAGATTGTTCACTTTATACTTAAATGTCTACTTTAATATAGTTATACCATGATTTCCATTTTATTTTATGACAGAAGAACTCCAAGTTTTGGATTTTTGAAAATTTTAATTTCATACTCAGTTTCAGATGGGTAAAGTCATTATAAGCACATAATTCTGGATAAAGATAGTCGATAATTTCCACACCCTGATTTGGAAGTCTAAAAATTTAGAGTTCAATTTTAGACGTGGTAAAATTGAAACATAAATAAGCAAGCAGTTAGATATATGGGTTTAGAAGATGCAGAAATGTGCAAACAAACAAATCCTATCCAAACACCATAAAAATAAGTTTCTACGTAATTATGGCATCAAAAAAGAAAATAATAATTATATTACTGAGGGGTAAAATAATTCAGGTAGATAAAATGATATAAAGAGATGTATAAATATTAAACTTTCATTAAAAGCAAAATAAGAAATTGGCTTGGTATGTCAGCTGATGCCCATAATTGAATCACTTTGGGAGGCTGAGGCAGGTGGATCAGCTGAGGTCAGGAGTTTGAAACCAGCCCAGCCAAAACGGTGAAACACTGTCTCTACTAAAAATACAAAACAAAACAAAACAAAACAAAAAAAAAGACGATTAGCCAGGCATGGTTGCACGTGCTTGTAATCCCAGCTACTTGGGAAGCTGAGGCAGAATTGTTTAAACCTGGAAAGTGGACATTGCAGTGAGCTGAGATCATGCCATTGCACTCCAGCTTGGGTAATAAAAGTGAAACTGAGTCTCAAAATAAAAAACGAAAAGAAAAGAAAAGAAATTAAGACAAAGGAAATAAATATGAAATTCAAGAAGCATTTGTGGTGATGACTTCCCAGATATATGCATATATTCAAATCCATTAAATTGTATACATTAAATAACTGTAGTTTTTCATGTCAATTACACCTCAATAAAGTGGTTTTAAAAGCAAGTAGAAAGAATATCAAAACAACTCGGAAACAGAAGAATTAAATTGATATGAATGATGTTACCTAAAACAGAACAAAATCAGAAATTATGACACAAGAAGATCAATGCAATAATATAAAAAATACAAAATATAACTAGACAATTTTAGAGCAGTGGAAGTGAGTATAATCACAACAAGAGGAACTGAAAGTTAGGAATAATTACTGTTTGTGATAGACAAAAGCATACACCATCTAATACTCAGGAAAAAAGTTGAATATAGATTTTAGGAACCAGGCCCTATTAAAAAGATGCACACATATGGTTTCATAAGAAATAGATTTCCCATATTAAAAGAAGAGATATACCATATGCTAATTCAATATTAAAACTCAAGTCTTTGACTTCTCAATTAAAAGGAAAAGGTGATCTGCAAATCATATTTTAAACACTGTAATGCTAATACTCAGGTCTAACAAAACAGGTAATAACTTACCTCAAGTGAGTCTTAATTACAATTACATGTTATTAAATGAATAATACTATGAAAGGCAAAATAATGGATCCTCAAAGATTTCCACGCCCTAATCTCTAGAACCTGAGAATGTGTTACCTTACATGGTGAAGGTTCTTGCAGTGATTAAGAATACAGACCTCAAAAAGTGGCGATATTCCTGAATTACCCTATCCGGTGAGCCCAATTAATGTAAGTGAATCCTTAAAAGCAAGAATCTTTCCTGGCTCTGGTCAGAGAATTATGTATGATAGTGGAAGAATCCAAAAGATGTTATGTGGCTGTAGCTTTGAAAATAGAGGAAGGGGGTCACAACAAAACAAAGGCAAAGACCTCTGGAAGATCAAAGGACAAGAAAACAGATTCTTTCTTAGAAGCCTCAGAAAGAAACTCAGTCCTGCCAAAAACTTAACTTTAGCCCATTAAAACCTGTGCCAGAATTCTAAACCTCAGAACCATAAGCTGATAAATCTGTGTTGTTTAAACTACAGTTTTTGTGGCGATTTTTTATGGCAACAATATAATGTTAATACAAATACTAAATAAAATTTATCTTTATATAGCACAATATAGAACAACCATGAGTAAAATATTTCCATGAATAAGTTAATGTGTTTTGCTGCAGAAATACAAGCAAATCCTCTCCCCCATATTATTACATTGCCTTTTTCCAATTCTTTGTGAGTGGATCTTGCCACCAGATCAATTGCCTTATAGTTTCTTCCTTGGTTGTTTATTCAGGTATTGTCCGGCTGCTGTTAATTGTCCTCTTGGCAAACTCAAAAAACTTGTTAATCCTGCTGATTTGCTGGTTTGGGGAATTATATGATTGTTTGGGTATTAAAACCTGAGCTCCCCATTGCTGCAACAAATTTTTTTACCATAAATTAACAGGAATCTCTATAATAGGCTGAATAGTTCCAAGCTGTCCCTCAGGCCCCTCACAGGTCAAAACCTCCAACTACTTTGATACACTTCAGAGGCCTGCCCTACTCCAAGTACATTGAACTGAGTATTTTCTAGGACCAAAGAAAGTGGCCAATGTTGGGAAGAAATAATAGAAACATCTGCTCCAGCATCTATCAATCCTATAAATTTCTTTCATTGGTCATAATCTCACATTAGGACATTTACTGGTAGTTTGATTTACCCAATGTGCTATTCTGTCTTGTCTGTTTGTGCCTCCAAAGTCTCTCATTGTTTTAGTTTCACTTTCTCCTGTTGTCTCTTATGGCACAACTGAAAGCTGCTCTATGCATTCCCCAGGTTCAGCACTCCAAGGAACAGAAGACTACAATACAATTTGAATTTCCCCTATAAAGTCCTCATCAATAACTCCTGTATGAGTTCCAACTCCTTGAGCATTAAGACAATCTTTCTAGAAGTAAGCCTACGGTTCCAGGGGGTAAAGGGTCACAAACTCCTGTAGATATATATTTTTTTTTTTTTTGCGGTGGCTTTCCCAGTAAAATGCTTACCCTTTGAGAGCTGCACAGATCTACTACTGTGCTCCCAGCTGTGGCGGGGAGCAAGTATTATATGGGGATGAGGAAATAGCTTGCACTGCATAGTGCCCAATTTGGATCAGGCCCAAGGCTGACCGTCAACCTGTTTCCCGAAATCAGATCTATTGGAATCAGCTGTAAGAAATATCTACGTTCTTTAATAATTCTAGCACAAACGGAGACTCAGGCCCATACTGACTGTTGGCCTGTCCAAACTCTTTCAACAGTTTGAAGGGAAGGGGTTCAAAAGCAATGGGTATTACTGGCCCTTGCTGATCTTGAGGGTGTACAACAACTGGAAATTGCCATCCGTCCAAATCTCCCTCTTTTCTTACTTGTTGAATTCTGGCTTGGGTGAAACCAGTGACCTTAATGCCTGAACTGGTTACCATAGTTCTAGGAATACAAACGCCGAAAGAAGCAGAGGTAGAAATATCGGCAGGACCTGGCCGTCCCTCAAAAAGATACTGAGAGGGGCTGATGAGCACATCTTTTCTTCATTTGACTTTTTATCCTTTTGCTCTATAATTTCTTTGCATACATTATCACACTCCTTCTCTCCTGAATTGTCTTCCTCCTAATCGCTCTGAAACAGTTCCAGGGCAAAACACACCAAAGCCCCAAATGACCACACCAAATAAGCCCCGTGTTTATTTCATTTTTGTCCCACGTTACCCCAATATATATGACCGAGCTCTCCCAGATGCCACCCTGGGAGATTTCTTTCCCCTAACATTCTCTGGCTAATCCCGAGGACCCCCAGCTCACCCCTTGAGATTTTTTCTCTAACGTTCTCGGCCTAACCCTGGGTTCTCCCTAACTCACCTGGGAGTCACCCCTGGGTCCTCTAGGCTCCCCTAACTCACCTGGGGGATTTTTTTCCTCAAACGTTCCTGGGATACCTTCCGAGCTCTCCAGTTTGCCCCAGGGATTCTTTCCTAATGTACTTGGGTACCTTCAGCTTAGCCTGTCCTTTCTTTGTTGCTTCAGCAACTCTTCGTCCTAAGTTTGAGTCCCCACATTTGGGTGCCACTTACAGAGATCCAGTTCAGTCAGGAAACTCCCATCCAGGCAGGCTGAAGGTATTGAGAGGCAGACACCAAGACAGCACTATGGAGTGGATCTATCCTGGGATCAACAGCCTGAGAGCCTACGGGACTGACAGCTCTCCAGGACTGAAAGCCCTGAGCAGAGAGTCATCCACGTAGTTATTTGCTTTTTCAGGTGATTGTTATTAATACACAGGTGTTCTACGTAGACACATAACTCAGGAATATGCCAGGTAGGCAGCTGTTACCTGCCTACCACTAATTACAAACTAAAAGTAACTTCCACAAGGGAGCCACGGGGGCAGGGGAAATTAATGTTTCTCAACAGGGGTTATAGTCAATACTAATTTAATTGTACATGAAAAAATAACTAAAATAGTATAATTGGATTGTTTCTAACACAAAGAATAAATGCTTGAGGGGATAAATACCCAATTGTCAATAACATAATTATCCATTGTGGGTACATACCTGTACCAAAACATCTCATGTACCCTATAAATATATACACCTATTATGTACCCACCAACATTTAAAAAAAATGAAAAATAATTGCTACTTCAATCACTCCTATGTCTTTTTTAAAGCCTGACAATAGGACAGAGATTAGACTTTGGCATTTAACATTACTTTACTGAAGGTTGAATAATAATCAATAGGACATAAAATACACAGACTACTGAATTTGACTATATTTAGAATATGAATTAGTTGAATATGGTTGTTTGTTTATTTGTTTTGAGATGGAGTATCACTCTGTCACCCATGCTGGAGTGCAGTGGAGCAATCTCAGCTCAGTGCAACCTCTGACTCCTGGGTTCAAGTGATACTCATATGTCATCCTCCCAGGTAGCTGGGATAATATTATTTTTATTATTTACATACTTTTACTATTATCCCTGAGGCTGTTATATTTACCAGTTACTAGCATCTATAAATTAATAATTACACCACTTCATGAACAATGCTAGAATCTTACAATATTTTGACTCTACTTACCACCCTATTGACTTCTGTGCTATTTTTGTCAAATATTTAAATGTTACATATATTTTCTATCCCACAAAGAGTCATGATTTGTACTTTAAACAAGAATTCATTTACATTTACCTTAATCCCTTCTCTGTTGTTCTTTTCTTTCTTGCTACTGGGATTATTTTCCTTTAGGCCTGACAAAGTTTACTTAATATGTTATTATTACTGATTTATTGGCAATTTTCTCTCTCTTTTTCTGAAACTCACTGTGTATTGCTTCTTTTGATAAATAATATTTTCAGTGGGATAAGATTATGGTTAGGTCATTACATTTCTTTGAGCAGTTTAAAGATTATCTTTTGGCTTTTTCAATTTCTATTAAAAATTCAGCTTTTGCTCTTTTTTTTCTCATTTGGAAAACATTTCCTCATGACTCGAGCTATTTTTAATATTTTGTCATTGAATTTTAGTGGTTTTACTATGTGATGTTTTAAATGCTTAGTTCTCTGAATTTGCACTGCTTGAAATACGAATGCTACCTAATTTTTTTTTGCTTGAAGTCTGTTTTCAAGTCTCTTTCGAATGTGCAGGCTAATATTTGTACAAAATTGCTGAATTCTCCTTTCATTTTTGTCTGAAACTCGAATTTGCATGTATATTAGGTCATTTCATCTTATTTAATGTGTGCTCTTTCTATGTTCATCTTTTAATAATTTCTTTCTGTACTTTAATCTGTATATTTTTTTCTGAGTTCTTCCAGTTCACTAATTTTCTCTTCTGTTAATCTATTGTCAAATCTATTTCTCCAATTCTAAGTTTGTGTGTTGTATATTTCAGTTTGAGTACCCATTTGATTCCTTTTTACTAGTTCTAGTTTGTTGGTTAATGTTTCCATATATTCTGCTTTCTTGAACACATCAAACTTATTAAAAACCATTGGAGTCTAATAACTTCAATATCTGAATCTCCTATGATTTTACCTTTTTCAACTTATTCCTTGTATTTTGATCATCTGTCTCTTGTTTTCTATGTGTAATAACACACATTGTTTTTGAACTTCAAATATTCTGTATAATAATCTGTTAAGATGCTAAATGAAAGTATATTTCTCCAGAAATAATTTAATTTTCTGATGCAGCTATGCTACTGGTAGGTCATATTAATCTAATTAAGACTTAGTTTAAGATTTGTGAGGAGTGTTCTTTATCTGGTTTGCTCTTTCTTTTCTTTTATCAACTTTTATTTCAGAATTAGAGTGTGTATGTGCAGGTTTCCAACAAAGGTATACTTGGTGATGCTGAAATTTGGAATATAGGTAGGTCCATCATTCAAGTAGTGACCATAGTACCCAATAGGTAGTTTTTCAGCTCTTGCATCTCTTCTATCTTCCTCCCCTCTAATGGTTATTAGTGTCTACTGTTCCTGTATATTTATGTTCATGTGTGTTCAATAGTTAGCTCCCACTTATAAATGAAAACATATGGTATTTGGTTACTTAGAGTCATGGTTTCCAGCTGTATCCATGTTGCTAGATGGATATGATTTTGCTCTTTTTCATGGTTTCATTGTATTCCATGGTGTATGTCTACTACATTTTCTTTATCCAATCCATCACAGATGGGCACCTGGATTGATTCCATGTGTTTATTATTTTGAGGAATGCTGTGATGAAAATATGGGTGCATGTATTTTTGATAGAACAGTTTATTTTCCTTTAGGCATAACTCAGTAGTGGTATTGCTGGGACAAATGGTAGTTCAACTCTTAGTCTTTGAGAAATATCCTAACTTTTTTCCATAGGGACTCAACCAATTTACATTCCCACCAACAATTTACAAGCTAACACCTCAAAATAAATTGCAACAAAAACAAATGGGGCCTAATTAAACTAACACATTTCTTCACAGCAAGAAACTATCAACAGACAACCTCCAGAATGGGAGATAATATTTGCCAACTATGAACTGGACAAAGGTCTAATATCCAGAATCTATAAGGAATTTAAGCAAATCAACATACAAAAATCAAGTGTCTCCATCAAAAAGTGGGCAAAGGATGTGCCTTTACTCTCAAAAGACTGTAATGCTTCCTAAGACTTTTTACTTCTTCAGGCTCTGAACTTTCTTCGCTAACTCTTTAGCATCAGTACACTATAGGAATTTTTGTTCAGACCCTTAGCATCTTGCCAGCTCCTTTCTTATTTTTGTTTCAGGTCACAAAAATATGAGTTGGTCATCACCTTGAGAAACTGTTTCAGGCATAATACTGGGTTAACATTCTGCCTTATCTTGTATGTTGGCCACTTGAGTCCTAGATGCTTTGGCACACAAAACTCAAAACTCTGTCTCTCCAACCAGGCAAACCCTAAGCCACCTCTTTTTGACTGACCTCTATTCCCAGCACAGTGAATTGGAAATTTTCAAAGAGAATCATGGGTTCACTTTAATGTTTCCTTTCTCATGGAATTTAGTCTCTCTTATTTTCTCTTCTTCTATATTTAGTCTGTTATTAAAACTATGTCTTAAATTCTAAATATATATGTCATTTATTTCTGTTTGAGATTATCCATTTGATTCACTTTTACACGTTCCAATTTTCTGGTTATATTGCTATTCCCTGACATGTTTGAATAGTTTTTTGTTGTTGTTTGAGTAGTTGGTTTTGTATTTTGTTGAGATTGTATTATTTTTCTCTCCAGGAGAGTTTGTCAGATACAAGATATTCTGTTATTTCCAGACGCAATTTGGCTTTAAACAGCATTTTATATAGGTCATCAAGTCCCCAGGCCACATTTTACTAGAGAAATAACTGACTGTGGTGTAATATAGTTCTATTAAAACAGACCTCTTGAACATTTAGTCTAAACCTTTCCGTTCTTTTAAACTTTGACTCATATTTTCCCAAAAACATATATTTATATCACATTTATATTTGTGTTGTTAAATAATCTAATACAATATTTTTTCAGATATATAAATAAACTTTACAGAGACTAGTATATCCAATTTTAAGCTACTAGTTTTCTTAAGTTATTTTTGTTAAGATCTTAAAAATTCTGAGGTTTTACTCTTATCCAAAGTACACAGTTACACATATTTTCATTTATCTGTACTTATAATCTATATTTTCTTCTCCTTTTATTAATGCAATTTCTTTATAGAATTTAATGGAGGAGTACTGAAATATATAGAGTCACTTCCATTCTATTTTTTTTCCTTGCTTAAGAATGCCATCTCTTATTTTGGAACTAAGGTCAAGCTTGGGAATGTAATACTAATCTTTAGTATGACTTTCTCTCTGCATGAGTACCAAGTTGCTAGGGAGAAAAAAATCAAAGCAACAAAGCAGGTCAATGGTATTAGATATGAAAGGAAAATCCTCTTGCCAGACTCCCTAGAAAATCAGACACCATGTCAGGATTAACTTGATACCTGATAAAGGAGAAAGTTATTGAAGCGAGTTTTTCACATAATAAGTTTTTCTCATCTTCTGATTTCATTTTTTTTCTCATAGAATAAAAGAATTGAATTTTAGCTAAACAATATTTCTTGGTCTTCAGAGAAAATATAAATCAAAGCAAATATATACTAGTTAAAATGGTGGAAGAAGTATTAATGATGTTTAATATCTGGCTTTATAATCATATTACCTAAATTTTAATCCTAAATTTACAACCTCTAACTTTAGTATTTTTTCAACCTTTCTTTTTAAGCCTAATATATTTCTTTGTAAAGTAGGCATAAAATAGCATCCACATATAAGGCTTTATATTATTATAGCAATATAAACAACATCCTGAACAATATATCTACCATGTAAGAATGTCTTAATAAATGTTCAATGCCATTTTCATTACTTAACCCATGCCAAGTGTAACAAAAATGGGCTAGTCTGAAAAAATTAAAGATGACTCTTGAGGTTACAGACTCTTCATTCTATTTCCAAATTACAAATGTTTCACTAAATTTAATTTACATTTTCCTACAATATCTTTAAAAAATGAAGCCAATAGAAGTAATATTTGATTTTAATTAAGTATGCATTCTATTAAAAACTGTTTGCTCCTTGCTGATGCATTGATCATAATTATCTTGTCATATGTCACTAAAGGCAGTGACAAGGTGGTAATGAAGCTTTGCAAGTTTCAAATAAAATATTATTTTTAGCCTATGAATTCTGGAAATTTTAGTCTAGTATGAAAAATACTCTTAACAATAATTGTAACAAATAAAATCTAATGCTAAAAACTTGAAAATCACAGTACTTTGCTTTGGAAGTCATGGTGTTTTTTTATGTAGTTGTTAATAATACATTCTCATACCTAGTACAAGGCACAGTGTATGGTACTCACTAAATGTTTAATTGCAGAATTTTAAATTAAATCTGATTTCAGACAGGTGAAGCTGAGACATGCATGACAATGCAAGAGATATAAATCAGAGGTTCCAGATTATGTGTCCATTTACACAGGTTGACATAGGTCTAAACAGGTTTCAATTGTAGGTTGGTTAGTTAGAGTAAACAGCTATGCAAGTAAGAAAGTTCAGGAGGTAGCAAAAGTGGCACTCATTTAAAAAGAATCAGATTATTTACTGTCTGCCCTTATTTTGTATTATTGGTAGATATGAGAAATCCTAGATCCACAGTTATTGAATTTATATGAAAAAATACATGCCTGAAGATGAATGCCCATTTGAATTGAGTCATAAACACGAGACTACTATTTTATTACCTCACATATTGAAGTTTGCCTATTATTTTCAATTGATTTTCAAAAAGAAGTGGATACCAATTATTACTTATATATACATTTAATTCTGAGGTTTCTAATAATGACCTGTTCAGTATTAATTTCATATGGAATAAAGACATTGGTAAATGGGATCACATATTAAAATTCAGTTCAGAATATAGAGATAAGTGACACATTTGCAGAAAATACATATCTATGTCTTATTAAGTTTGGTGGAACAATAATCCAAGTTGGTTAATTAACAGCATTGGCTAAAAACTAGGCTTCACATGGAAAAATAATTCTCTATTATATAGAGAAATGACTTCCACAAGTAGCAGGTACGTTTTAGAAATAAGAAGCATATTAAACATTATGAAAAGTGAGAAAGACAGGCACATGCCACATGTAATGTGCAAACTAAATATGTTGATCAAGAAAAATAGAATGCATTTATTATTCACCTATTAAGGATACAAAACTTTCAAAAATGTTATGTCTGAAATTTGTATAATTCTCATTTCAAATACAAGACAGCCCAAGTTTATATAACTGATAAGTAGTGAAGTTGACAAAGCTAAGTCTGGTATCTAAAAGTAACTAAAGAATCTGATTATCTCACATATTCTGGAGATTAGGACGTGGACATCTTTGGGAGGACTATTTTATAGCTTAAAATAGCTTTGTCTGGGTAACAGAGACTTACTCAGGTTACCACTTCTTGAAAATTGGGGAAAAACTTAAAGGTAGGTGTCAATTGATAAGATAAAAGGTCTAAGAAAAGCAAGAATCTTAGTTACACAAGAATGCAGATTTAGATTGATGAAAAGCAGGAATCATGGCACAGTTTCACTTCAAACTGGAGCTGGACATTCTTTCCAAACCCACGGCAGCTCTGAAGACCTCAGCATATGAAATTTGTGGAACTCTTCTTTAGATTGCAATAATGTCACTTCCAAATTACCTTTGTGTTTATATGTATACTCCCTATTCACCTACAGACTTCATTTTTAGCCTACTCTTGCATCCATTTCATAGTTCATGATTATCCAAAACTTTGATTTCTATTATTTTAACAGATGTACCAATAATTGCTTTTTTGCCCAGTGACTCTTACCATTAACCCTAAGCCTTTTCTCATCTAACAACCTATCCAATTCATTCCAACTTTCTTGGAACATTTTTTCTTAGTGTCATCTATGAGAACTCTGTGTTAGAATTGCCAAGGATGACTATTAAAAATACAACTTCCTTAATGTAAACACCAGAATCAGAGGACAGGAGTGGGTCTGGTACCTGACTTTTAAACAGTTTTCCCCAATAATTCCTATACCCAGCAGAAACTAAGAAAGCATATGCCTGAGATTCACCTGGTTATTCCTATTATACTTTTTAAAGCAAAATTTGTTTTTCACAAACTGGCCAAAAATTGAGTGTCTGCCAAGCTTCTTTATTTCTTGTCCTTAAATCAGGAAGGGACTGAATCAATATGCTTTTCTAGCAAATGTTTTAAAGTAAATGTATTGAAAATTTTATTCAATCAGTTATTGTCTATTAATCTATCCATCTATGTATCTACATCCTCCTGTGTGTCACTCTCCATTTCCAATTTTGGGAAACATCATGGAAAAACATAATGTTGGAAAATGATAAATAAGGTCTAACTGTAGGTAAGAACTATGATATCACTGAGGAGAAATCATCATGGCAGTAGAAATATACTGTACCAACTTCGTTTAATCAAGTGGGAAGGTTAATGAAAAATAGCACTTCTGAGTACAGGTAATGGATTCCAATTTCTATCAAACCCAGTCTTCTCAGATTTAGTCCCCAAGAACACTAGTGTATGAGTAATTCAGAGAGCTATAATATTTGGAGACTTGGCCCAATTTGGGCCTTGGACAAGCCTTTCTGCATGTTATATTAGGGAAGAGGACATTGGCCTCAGCCAAGAGGCAATGACCAGGCCTGGTACTGGAGCCAAAGTCCTAGCCAAATAGTGTAATAGCTATCAGACATAGACTTGGGCACTGATAACAACAGGGAAAGTAATGGTGACCAACTTTGGGATGTATGAGTTTCAACTGTAACACAAGACTGTGGCTATTTTAGGATATAAGATTAATGATTATATATGTTATATTATATCGATATATAAATATGTACATTTGTGCATAGATACATATTTTTCCAAATGAACATAAAACACACAATAGTCACAGAATAAAGATATTCATTCAATCAAATTTTAGTGATATTCTCCTGAAGTTTAAAAAGAAATTCCAATATTTTTTCAACTTTATACATGACACATGATAACATGTGTCCATCAAATCAGAATGTACCTGACATATAAGCATTAATTTCCATGTAAAAGTTAAATTATACACTTACAAAGAACAAAACAATGCTGGGAAAGCAAACTACAACACATACTGAACTAATTCAGATAAAAAATCCTCTTAATTCCTAAAATAACATATGTAGTAAGTCCATAGCTTGGTTTACTTTATACATGTATAATATTTTAAGTGGGCATGTGTGAGAAATGGAATATAGTTTTTCCTATTTATAATCTAATCATTAATATTCATGAGTGATGTAAATTATTCAAATATAATAAAATTATTTTTCTTAAAGATTATATTTTGCAGAAAATATTCTCATTAATTTGCTTCTCTAGTCAACAAATTAAATTATTCCACTTTAGTAGTAATGAATATTTAAAGTTTGTTGGAAACTTGTAGCTCAGTTTCATCTAAGGTGTTATTTCAGAGAATTGAAAAAAAAAATAAGTATCTTAATCTGTTTTATTTTTTCTACTATAAAAGAATATCACAGTCTGGGTAATTTGCAAAGAAATGTATTTCTCAGAGCTCTGGAGGCTGGAAATCCAATATCAAGTTACTGGCATCTGGTGAGGGCATTCTTTCTGCATCATCCCATAGCAGAAGGTATAATGTGATGAGAGAATACCCAAGAGAGGGAAGAAAGGGACAAAACTCATCCTTTAATAAGTGACCCAGTCTAGAGGTAACTAATCTATTACTAAAATAAAGGTATTAATTTATTTATTAGGCCAAGCCTCATGGCCTATTTACATCTTAAGAGTCCCATCTCTCAACCCTGTTGCATTAGTGATTAAGTTTCCATCAAATAAGTATTAGAAAACACATTCAATCCATAGCAATAATCTATATAGATTCTGAGGTTCAGGAACATGATTATAATTTCTATCATGGCACTATGTTCAATAAATCCTTTAAAAACTTCATAATTTCAAAAAGTAATTTGAACCTTAAATTAAAATTGTTTTATTTAAAATTACATGTTTATCATATTACAAATATTTTATGGCTTCTCATTAATAACAAATTATAAAATGATTATTTTCTTAATGACAGATGTTTTAGCTCTTCGTGAGATTTTGTGTCCAATGAAATATTACAGATTCATACAAAATGTAAAATGGCTAAGTTAGTATTAAGTGTTTATCTTTATTTGTGAGAAAAAAATCGGATTATTAGTACACATTTCATGAACTGCTTATCAAGAACAGCAAAAAAAAATGATACTGTAGTGCTTATGTGCTTATAAATGGGAAACATTAATCTATAAGTATTAACTGTCTTCCATGAAACATGTAAAATCACATAGCTATCTACAGTACTAACATCCAAAAGTTCTGAAAAAGGAAAGATTTTTGTAAATATGCAACACTCACTTGGCATGCTTACTATACTAAGGTGAGAAATTTATATTGATATTTTTCATATTGATAAAACTTGACACATTTTATAGTAACTTTTTATGTTTTGCTACAGGAATAGTAATGTGTTTATTATAGACTGATGCCTTGGAATCTACAGGGTGTTTTATGCAGTATTTGGCATACATACACTTAAATATTTCCAAAAGCTGAGTAATTATGAATTATGAATCACAACTGGCCCCAATAGTTCGTGGATTTATAGTCGGTATTATACAATTAAATAATCTGTAAAACAGAACCACAATTCTAATAAACAATACATTTTGTAATTGTTATTATAGTAGTTTTCAATTCCATTAAAATAATGAAAAAATACTCCTCAAACAACTACGATTAAGTCCCAACAACAAGAACATGATCCAGATAATTCAATAAAACTCTGGATTGTTTGCCATAGACTTTCAATTCCAGTGGAAACTTCAATGTGTGTGCATTTGTGTATTTATTCACTTCTAGTATTAGAATGGGGAGACAGAAGAACATATACAAAGTATGTGGATAAAAGACAATTTGGAGCAAGTAAAGACAAACACAAAGTGAAATAACTTGCTTAACTATTCATATTATATTGAATAGAAAATTTGAGACAGAAAATGGATACTACAAAATGAAAGTAGCTTTGTATATGAACAGGAGAAAATAAATGAAGAGTTTTATATTAAAAAAAACCAACTCAATTACATAAGGAAAATTTCAAATAAGAAGAAAATTGTAACTGTGATAATCACTTTTATTTAATACATCAGAGTAACTTAATAATAGGGAGAGTGGGCTTGCAAGGTGGAAAAAAGCATGCTTAAGAGTCTTATTGAGGAAAAGAACTGTGGCCATTTTTAAAAATTTTACAATAGACCTTAATATTTTATCATAGCATTTTGTTTTATTAGAATTTAATTTATTGTTACAGGTGGGTATCAATAAGTTTTTATTTTTATTCTTTTTTATTTTGCTTTAAGTTTTGGGATACATGTGCTGAAAATACAGGTTTGTTACATAGATATACATGTGCCTTGGTGGTTTGGTGCATCTATCAATCATCATCTAGGTTTCAAGCCCCACATGCATTAGGTATTTGTCCTAATGCTCTCCCATCCATTGCCCCTAACTCCTGACAGGCCCTGGTGTGTGATGTTCCCCTCCCTGTGTCCATGTGTTCTCATTGTTCATCTCCTACTTATGAGTGAGAACATGCAGTGTTTGGTTTTCTGTTCCAGTGTTAGTTTTCTAAAATGATGGTTTCCATCTTCATCCATGTTCCTGAAAAGGACATGAACACATTCTTTTTTTTCTGGCTGCATAGCATTCACTGGTGTATATGTGCCCCATTTTCTTTATCCAGTCTATCATTGACGGTCATTTGGGTTAATTCCAAATCTTTGCTATTGTAAATAGTACTGCAATAAATATGTGTGTGCATGTGTTTCTATAGTAGAATGATTTATAATTCTTTGGGTATATCCCCAGTAATGGGATTGCTGAGTCAAGTGGTATTTCTGGTTCTAGATCCTTGAGTCTGGCATGTGCCTCATCCTGTGCTGCACAAGGGTTCAAGGACCTAAGAGAGAATGGTCGGGGATAAGAAAAGACACAAACACAGACGTACAGAAAGCTGGGCCAGGTGGTCCAGGAGGTAAGGATGTCAGTCTCTCTGGCCTCGACCTGTCTCAGTGTACTTTGTTTTATTTGTTCACAAAGCACATAGCAAAGGGAGGGTGCAGTTACTTAGAACGGCCTGTGGTTATTATTCTCATACTTCAGTTAACATACTTCAGCTAAAAACTATCTTGCAGCAAGGTCGGTGAAAGCTGGTTATATCTCTAGGCCCGTGTGTTCTTCTCAGAGACATACACATCCTCCTACTGTGGTTTCACTTCCCTGAAGTTCAGTGGAAGTTCACAGTAGCCTTGTTGCTGATCCACCCCCAGAGGGGGCGTGCCACTTTGGCTCCCTACATTTGAGGAATCGCCATACTGTCTTCTACAATGTTTGAACTAATTTACACTCCCACAAACACTGTAAAAGAGTTCCTATTTCTCTACATCCTTGCCAGCATCTGCCGTTTCTAGACTTTTTAATGAATGCCATTCTAACTGGTGTGAGATGGTTTCTCATTGCTGTTTTGATTTGCATTTCTCTAATAACCACTGATGATGAGCTTTTTCATGTTTGTTGGCCTCATAAATCTCTTCTTTTGAGAAGTGTCTGTTCATATCCTTTGCCCACTTTTTAATGGGATTGTTTTTTTCTTGTAATTTGTTTAAATTCTTTGTAGGTTCTGGATATTAGCCCTTTGTCAAATGGATAGGTTGCAAAAGTTTTCTCCCATTCTGTAGGTTGCCTGCTCACTCTGATGATAGTTTCTTTTGTTGAGCAGAAGCTCTTTAGTTTAATTAGATCCCATTTGTCAATACAGAAATACAAACTACCATCAGCGCATACTATAAATACCTCTATGCAAATAAACTAGGAAATCTAGAAGAAATGAATAGATTCCTGGATACATATACCTTCCCAAGACTAAACCAGGAAGAAGTTGAATCCCTGAGTAGACCAGTAACCAGTTCTAAAATTGAGGCAGTAAATAATATCCTACCAACCAAAAAAAGCCAAGGACCAAATGGACTCACAGCTGAATTTTACCAGAGGTACAAAGAGGAGCTCTTACCATTCCTTCTGAAACTATTCCAAACAATAGAAAAACAGGGACTCTTCCCTAACTCATTTTATGAGGCCAGAATCACCCTGATTTTAAAACCTGGTAGAGATGCAACAAAAATAGACAATTTCAGGCCAATATCCCTGATGAACATAGATGCAAAAATCCTCTATAAAATACCGGCAAACTAAATCCAGCAGCACATCAAAAAGCTTATCCACTACAATCAAGTCAACTTCATCCCTGGGATGCAAGACTGGTTCAACATATGCAAATTAATAGTCATACTCTATCACATAAACAGAACCAATGACAAAACCATATGATTATCTCAATAGATGCAGAAAAGGCCTTCAAAAAAATTCAACATGCCTTCATACTAAAGACTTTCAATAAACTAGGTACTGATGGAACACATTTTTATTATTTAAATCTTTTACTACTCATTCTTTAAATCTTTTACTACAGGAGAATTAAATATTCTGAAGAAAGAGTCAATAAGTTATCATTTTATTTGGTTGTCAAATAGATTAGTTCATTTCTCAGAAATTATTAATTACACTAATGGGACCATATGAACACATTTTACTAGGTGAATATAGGCCAATTTTATTATAGCAGGAATCATTTACAGTTGTTATAATACTTATCCTAACTACACACAACTTTGATGTTCCTTATCAAAAATAAATTCTCTTTGTCTATTATGCTATTGGTTTTTGAATAAACACATTACTCAAATGTATACAGGAGTTCATCAGATAATTACTTCTCTAGTAATATTAATGTATATCCTAATACATTTTTAATCCTCCAGCAATTTCTTAACTCTTACCTAAAACTGAATAAGGTAAAAACACACCTTTACTTTACTCAGCCTCTCACATAGCCAACTGTTACCAATAATAAGTCAGTCAGTCACCTTGGTTTCATCTTGTCATTTAACAGATTTATCACTTATATAATTTTATACATATTGATATTAATATGCCCCAGGTAGGTAAGTAAAATATAAGGGACATTTTATACTTGGAATGCTATAGGAAAATTCATGTTTAAAATACATAGCTATGTCTTGGAAATAGCCAGTGATGTACATGCTAGCTTCATTTTCTGATGGTTTCCCTGGATATTAGTCAGTGTCAAATCTTTTTTCAGATTAGAGTAAATTCCTTATAATTTGACTTTCTCTTTTCATATTAGAGGGAAATTTACCTTTTATGATATCTGAAAAAAATCCTTTAAACAGCTACACTTCTGACAAGTTGACTAAAACAGTAAGCAACACAAACTTGAAAAAACTAACCTCAGGTAGATTGCTACTTTAGAGTATTTTGATTACTTCAGTGAACTCTTTGGATGAGGATGCTACAAGTCCCTCTAAACTAGATCTGTTCCTCTCCCACTTTCATATGCATGCACATTTCCTGGGGATCTTGCTAACAAGAAGATGCTAATTTAGTAGGCCTGGAGTGGGACCCAAGAGTTTGCATTTTCATTAAATTCACAGGTGATCCCAATACCTGCCGCTGATCTGGGGCCATGTTGGGTCCCAAGGTTCCAGAGTATTGCATATCACACTTTGGTGTTGGCTTGTGGACGGTGATATTATGCCTCTGAAAATTCTGAGGAATAACAAGTTTGTGGCAAGGCCCTGGCATTGAGATTTTTAAAATTTCTTCAGGTAATCCAATGGACAATAAAAGGTTGAGAACCAGTACTCAAGAGTGAAGCAATAATTCAGAACATTTTAAAAACTTCTAAGAAGTTCTGGTTACTGAAATTGTAAAAGTTCTTCTACTTCAGGGCTCTGGAGACCAGGAACTTACATACCTTTAATGGTTGCCTTGCAAACAAGAATACCTCTAAATCCCTAGCACAGTCTTGAAATAAAAGCATGCTTTGGGCAAATAATACTTTTAATTGAGACAGATTGACCCTTAGGATCAAGCTATGAATGCCCAATTGTTCCTTCTCTATCATTAGCAGACTTCAGTAAGTGGATCAGAATAGAAGTAGCAAATGAACACTTTGTGTGGTAATAACTGTACTAAATCTGAATATTTCTTGAAACGATTTGCACAACTTTAATGTACTTGTGATTTAGACATCTCCTTAGAGTGCAATTTTAAACTGTTGCTCCCTTGGTTTAGAAACCTGTATGTGGTTTATGACCCAGTTAGTTTAAATTGATTCTTTCCCTATGTACCCAATTAGCAATTATGGTTTTCAGAGCCGAAAGCGGGAAAGTGTGTGTTGATGGTAGAGAATCAAAATCATTAAATACAAAAACACAAACTAAAGCAAAATGAAGACCAAACCAACTTATCATTAGCCACATCAGGAAAATCTACTGTAAAGTTTGTTCATTAAATTATTTTAACCTTTATTTTGTTTTTAATATAGCAAGTTTATCTATGCTTACACCTTCTATACTTGACAATGTCAACTGAGAGTGGAATGCTTAAGTATACGATACAGATACAACTTCCGTTCCTTTTCCCTTCACTTAGCTGTTGATTCTTACATTCCCTTTCTTCAGAAAACTGGAACTTTCTCATGCTTCTCATGCTCTAAGCCCTATTTTCAGGTAAACTATAAAATTACTATTAAACATGTAGAGTATGCATCCTGGGGACTATTATATAGCTTCTTATATTACTTGAATCCAACAATTTACAAATTTCAGCCAAACAAATTAATTTCAATGAGTATAAAATGAGGCATCATTAATAGCCATGGAAACCATCTGGCATAAATTGAACTTTCAACATTATTGATCTCAAACTTAATCTATGCACTTAGCTGGAGCCTGTATGTGGTCCATAATATGCGGCATTACTTGGGGGGAAAACCTGTATATTACAATTCAGATTGAACTCTCCATGTTTCAACCGTAGCACTGCTCTTCTACTCCCAATATAAAAACTGGGCAGCTGCTGTCTCAGGGTAGCTGGGGCAGATCCGAAACAAACTGAACACTAAGGGAAATGGGACAATGTGATATATTGGTTTGCTAGGGCTGCTGTAACAAAATATCACAAACTGGTGGCTTTAGTGACAGAAAATGTATCGTCCCACAGTTCTGAAGGCTAGAAATCTGAGATCAGACTCCTATCTGAAGTTGACAGGGTGTTGACCATGTTGGCTTCTGAGGAAGGCACCTGTTTGCCTCTCTCTAGCTTTTGGTGGCTTGCTGGCAGCTTTGATGTTCTGTGGCCTGTAGTTGCATCACCCTGATTTCTGCTTGATGTTCACATGTAGTTCTCCCTGTATATGTGTCTGTCTCCAGATTTCTCTTTTGCAACACCAGTCATTTTGGATTAGGACCTGCCCTAATGATCTCATTTTAACTTGGGGACCTGTGTGAAGACTTTGTTTCCAAATAAGGTCACAGTCTGAAGTACATTCTATAAAGATTAGGGCTTCAATGTATGAATATTGGAGGGGCACAATTCAATCTGCAACAGAAGGCAAACTTTTGGGGGTTAGGCAGTGGGGGGGACATTCAGTTATAATAGTAAAATAAGACTAAGAATCTGGTTTTTATGAGAATAACTATATATACCTGACTTCTACTCACACCTTGGATGAAAAGAAATTTACTACTAACTAGCATTCATCAACCACTTTGTGCATTGTGTGCCTTCTCCTAAGTGCTCTACTTAAGCAATCTCCAATATTTTGGCACCATGGACTGGTTCTGTGGAAGATCAACTTTCCACGGATGGGGATGGGGGCAGGAATGGAAACCAAAACCCATTAGTTATATTCTCATAAGAAGCACACAACCTAGATCCCTCAAATATATGGTTCACAGTAAGGTTTCTGCTCTTATGAGAATCTTTTGGTACCACTGATCTGACAGGATATAGAGCCCAGGCAGTAATGCTCCTGACCCTCTGCTCACCTCCTGCCATGTGGCCTGGTTTCCCACAGGCCAGGGACCATTATAGGTCTGTGGCCCAAGAGTGATTGGGGATCCCCGCTCTACTTCATCTATTTCACACAGTCATACTAGGAGCTCATTGTAAAGAGGAGGAAACTGAGGCACAGATAAATTAAGTACTTTTCTCAGGGTCACAGAGTAGGAGGAAGAGTCAAACCCAGAGTCTGATTCTAGAGGCTTCATTCTTAGCCACAGTAAGAGAGTTGGTGAATTGTCTGCCTCCACAGAAAGGAGATGGATCTCGATTAAGCAGTGAGTGGTTTCAAAGGTTGGTTTCCTGCTAGACTTCACTGTCTGTTACCTTGTTTATGTTCTACCATTTAACGGGGACTAAATATTGAATACTAATGAAATCCTCTTTTCAGCTAACTATATATGGTACAGACTTTGTCTTATTTTTTTAGAACCTGTTTAATTAACATGAAACTAAAGTGTGACTAACCTGAAGACCTCTGCAGAAACTGCAAAGAATGATGCTTAAAAACGGTCATGTTGCATTGCATTTTTTTAAATGCATGAAATTGAGAAAAGGAAAACAAAGATATTTAGCCTCTTTAGAGAGAATACAGGTAATTGTGAAATCAGTTAATTGGGAATTTAAACCACTTTCCTTTGTATTGAGAGTGGCAGATTCAATGCAAGAACATTATACCCAGATGGGTCTTTGTTGATTAGGGAAGAATTATTCCCCTTGATACACTGGCAGTATTTTCTTCCTTAATGTCTGTAGTTCAATTGGAATCAGTCATGTAGAGATTCGTTAAAGGGGCCACTGAACACATGGTAAAGAGAGATTTGAAGGCATTTCTTCAGAGGCAGGAAAGCTCACGACAGAATAACATGAGAGTTTCTAATGAAAGGGAGATGGGAATTGCCTAATAATTGCCTTTCTGCAGAGTTGGCAAATGTGCCACTAGATCCCTTTGAGAATCCAGTCCTGCAAAGAAGTGAGAACATGCATCTTGGCAGGTCGCAAGCTTAAGAAGAGACATGAAAAGACAAAATAGCAAAAGTAGCAAAATAATATAAGTAAATCCACAGAGCAATAATGGCATTGCTAGTTGCCATTCTTATCCCAAGTGGTTTGTTCTTTTCTCCTTCTCTTAAACAATTTCATAATAAACATTTACGTTAACTCCTGTATGATATTGTTTTGTTTTTCACTTAATCAGGTCAAAGAACCTATAATAGAACCTGGCTTTGTAACATTCACAGGCATGGATGGGAATAGGTCAGAAGCACAGTTTAGAAAAGAAAAACATATTTTAATGGATGAAGTACGGGAATCAGGGTAGGAAACAGGTTGCTCTTAAGTTGAGAAACTGCTAACAAAATACATAGAGGAAGGTTCAGGTTAGGCAGGTCAGGCAAATACATAAGAAGGATGTGTTTGAAAATCCTACGAGTAGAGAAAACTGCCCTGCCAAGTATCCAGGTAAAGAGAAAACTGAGAATCAGCTAGGAATAAAGGAGTGAGTCAAAGCAGCAGGAGAAAACAAGAAGTTACCATTAACAGAGAAAGACCTTACTAAGTGAGCGGAGGCCTGCTTTTGCCCAGAACTTGCATTTGTTTCCTGTGGATCAGAAAGTAATCTACAAGAAAAGCTGGCCTGAGGCTCGCAGGTGGAGAGAATTAAGAACATTACATTAGTAAAATACTTCAGAGGAACAATAACAACAACAAAAAAAACCTGTTTGCGAAACTTTTTTCTTTGCAATAAATAGAACACATTTACTCTCACATATTAGGCTCTCATAACCTTTATCCACAAGTATGATTTGAGAAGTGAAAAAGACTATATAGTTTCAAAAGGCCACTTTAATGAAGAAGCCATGTGTAAATTAAACATTAGTTTCATGGCAAACAAATTCTCAACAAATGAAACATAAATGAGACCTCATCATTCCATTTTGGTTATTTTCCCTGGTGGATTCCAGAAGGAGTTTATTACTTTGAATTGCTCTTAACCTGAAACCATCCTGTAAGGCACAGTTCAGGATTCATTGGAGTCACACTCATTTTCGAATATGTTATCTTCAGGCTCCAATGTTGTTTCACTAAACTAGAAACTAGTTCATTATAATCTACTAACATAAGGGGGAGAGGGCAGAAACCTGATGGCAGCATAAAGGTAAAGTGCCAGTGGATAATGATTCTAATAATAGAAAAATGCAAGGCATCCAGAGACTGGGAATCTGACATGTAGGCTTTTCATAATCTGGTATCAACATACCTCTCCAGTCCAATCGTTGGTGGTTCATTTTATTAATACAACAATGACAAGTGTTTCTGCTGAAACAAAACTGACATCTTGCCCTGCTGCCGCTAAGGATGGGCATATAAATCACATCCCACGGTTAGAAGAAGTGGCACTTTGTACCCTGAAATGAATAATAACTACAACAAAAACAAAAATGAGGGCCACTTTGTCTTAATAAATGACACCTTGACATTTCTCATAATTTGCTGATTCCCTCACAAAATACATTTTCCTCTGATTTTTCAATTGTTAATATCGAAAGAGAGATGATGAACTTGGTCAATGTAAAAATCATCTGAGAAAATTCTGGTTTTTCTAACATGAACTGACAAGCTATAGAACCAGCAGTATTGAAGATGTTGTGTTTGATGTCCTTTAAATACTACTGTATTGCTTAAAGATTAATTGACAAGTCAGTTTTTTACTATCTGGACTCCCTTGCAAATTGTTTTTCTCACTGCTTTGTTATTTCTGAGACAGACTTTCTGAATCTCACTGTTTATCCTAGGATCCCTGCCCATGAGCCTGACTTTCTTACCTTGGTAGCTGGTTTATACTGTCCTATCTGTCTACATTTATTTTTCCTTTGCTTTTCCATCTAGCAAATGCCTATCCCTTCTATGTGGCTCAGATCAAATTCTGCCACTTCTATAAAGGTTTCATATTTTGCATCATTCTAATTACTCCTTTCTATATGTTCCATAGTATTTTTTTTATTTTACGACTGCTTAGTTATTAATTTTGGAATCTCCACTTTCTGGGATCGTACCTGGCATTTAGTACATATTAATAAATGCTGATTGAGAGGATTATTGGCCACATGAGAGAGACTTTGGAACATTCTATCAAATTTAACATTTTAATAGTAACCTATTTTGCCTACATATTAGTCTGTTCTTTCTCAAATACATCTAGTTCACATAAAATTATCACTAAAGTAAAATATACAATTGTAAAGAATACTAAATATGTCAGTTTTGCCTTTGCTTAACCTGTAAAGTACCAGCTTTAAAAATACCGATAATATCCTAAATATTTCATCATCTTTCACTCAATTAGAGCAATTCCTGCTATTGGCTATGTGTCAATAATTAGAATAGTGCAATTAAATTGGTTGTGTGTGTGAGCAAGAGAGGAGCTTACAGAACACAAAGGACCTGAAAATAAATTCAATTCTAATAGAAAACAAATTTGAAATTCATGCTTAATATTTATGTATAATAAAGTAGTATATTCATATAAAATGAGCATTTGACTGACAAGCATTCCATATTTTGCTTTGTGTTAAACACTGTGTCACAGTGTTTCTCTTTCTACGTATAAAGAAATAAAACTATTACATATTACTCATAACAATGATTCAGCAGTTAAATAAAACTTCATTTTGTTTCAAGGAATCACCAAGTAGTTGGAAATATGAATACTAGTGTCAGATTACCTGTAGTTAAATATCAACTTTCCTGCAAGTTGTATGACGCTGGGTAAGTTAGCAAAATTATTTATGCTTTACTTTAACAAAATTATTGTGGGAAGAATTTACAGAAGTGTCTGACAAAAAGAAAGCCTTCAATTTTAGCTATTATTATTTCAATTAATGAAGAGTCATAGAATATTCACAAAGTGGTTCTCTGCTTTACTGACCATTACATGAGTCATACATTCCTAATCTTTTGAATCAAAAGGCAACTCAGAAGTCTTCACAACTGGCACAGTTTGGCGCAAAATACTTCAATTCCTGAGTATTTGATTTTACTGTAATAATTCTTAAAGCTCTGTTGCATCCATTGATTATCACAATATTCACACCTAAAATTCCAATTTTTTCTTCTGCAGTTACTTTTGCTATGGTTTTAAATAAAAATTTTCTAGAAAATTAGTAGGGAATTGAATGAGGCAACACTGTTGATTGCATCTGTAATTTAGTGCCTACATTTTTAGTGATCATAATTCAGTAGATATTTTCGTATACAAAATCTCCAGATCAAGTGATGATGTATGTTTAACTTTAAACTTGCTTTATAATATACATCCAGTAAAAGTTCACAAGAAGCTAAGTATGACCACTTATAATATTTGAAATTTATAATACAGAAAATAAAATATACTGACAACATATTACCTTCATTTATGTTTCTCACAAAATAGTACATGCTCATTAGAAAGCCATCAATGTCAATGCCTTATGTTTTCCGATGTATCCTAGTTAGGACCTGTTTTCCTTCTAAAGGTGTTGGAAAAAAACAACCAGAAAAAGAAGTATAAACAACGATTAGCTCAAATGAAGCTTGTGGGAGTTTAGAATAGAAAAGTAAAAGGTCATTATAAGGGCAGAGCAACCATGAAAACTAAAAGTTGGCAGTTTGTACTTCTTTTACTTAGTCCCTGATTGTCTATCAGATAAATCACTACAGCATATATAGAAACACAACTTTGGTCATGTAGAGTAATACTGTAATTGTGAATTGTCTGTGGTAGTATTTATTGCCATAATGCTTCAGCTACAAAATAAGCCACTGATCATTGCAATGTCCATGACTAAAATTTCAATAGGCACCATGTATACATAATCCACAGAAAATTTCTATGATTTCACTTATGCTTCATACAACATAATGCCTATGCCTCTGAATATCTTACTTATGCTCATTGGTTATTACTATCCTGTAATTTTTTAACAATTGTATCAACTGTCAATATTTAATTTTAACTAGAAATGACTCTTGAAAATCAGACCAATCACTACAGGATACTCCTCGGCCACATTTCCCCCAGAGTTTGTTAATTTTTTATATTAATAACTGGTGTCATGATTACAAGCAAACATTTTTTCTGTCTCAAAAAATATAGAAAATATACATGAAGAAATAATTAGTAACTAATATTAAAATATTCTTTCCTACAAAATATAAATTTAATTAGAAATTTTCCAGCTTATCCATCAGAATAAAGTAGGCTTCATCCCGGGGATGCAAGGCTGGTTCAACATATGCAAGTCTATAAACATGATTCACCACATAAACAGAACTAAAGACAAAAACCACATGATTATCTCAACAGATGCAGAGAAGGCCTTTGACAAAATTCAACAGCAGTTTATTATAAAAACTCTCAATAAACTAGGTATTGACAGAACTTATCTCAAAATAATAAAAGCTATTTATGACAAACCCACTGCGAATATCATACTCAGTGGGCAAAAACTGGAAGCATTCCCTTTGAAATCTGGCACTAGACAAGGATGCCCTCTATCACCACTCCTATTCAATATACTATTGGAAGTTCTAGCCAGAGAAATCAGGCAAGAAAAAGAAATAAAGGGTATTCAATTAGGAAAGGAGGTAGTCAAATTGTCTCTATTTGCAGACGACATGATAGTACATCTAGAAGACCCCATCGTCTCAGCCCAAAATCTCCTGAAACTCATAAGCAACTTCAGGAAAGTCTCAGGCTACAAAATCAATGTGCAAAAATCACAAGCATTCCTATACACCAATAACAGACTTAAAGAGAGCCAAATCAAGAATGAACTGCCATTCACAATTGCTACAAAGAGAATAAAATACCTAGGAATAAAACCAACACAGAACTTAAGGACCTCTTCAAGGAGAACTACAAACCACTGCTCAACAAAATAGGAGAGGACACAAACAGATGGAGAAACATTCCATGTTCATGGTTAGGAAGAATCAATATCATGAAAATGGCCATACTGCCCAAAGTAATTTACAGATTCAACACTATCCCCATCAAGCTACCAATGACCTTCTTCACAGAACTGGAAAAAAATCACCTTAAACTTCATATGGAACCAAAAGAGAGCCCACATAGCCAAGTCAATTCTAAGCAAAAAGAACAAAGAGAGAGGCATCACACTACCTGACTTCAAACTATACTACAAGGCTACAGTAATCAAAGCAGCATGGTACTGGTATCAAAACAGATATATACCAATGGAACAGAACAGAGGCCTTGGAGGCAACACCACCATCTGATCTTTGACAAACCTAACAAAAACAAGCAATGGGGAAAGGATTCTCTGTTTAATAAATGGTGTTGGGAAAACTGGCTAGCCATGTGTAGAAAGCAGAAACTAGACCCATTCCTGACACCTTACACTAAAATTAACTCCAGATGGATTAAAGACTTAAACATAAGACCTAACACCATAAAAACCCTAGAAGAAAATCTAGGCAAAACCATTCAGGACATAGGCATAGGCAAGGACTTCATGACTAAAACACCAAAAGCATTGGCAACAAAAGCCAAAATAGACAAATGGGACCTATTAAACTCCAGAGCTTCTGCACAGTAAAAGAAATAATCACTAGAGTGAATAGGCAACCAACAGAATGGAAAAAAAATGTTTCAATCAACCCGTCTGACAAAGCACTAACATCCAGAATCTACAAAGAACTAAAACAGATTTACAAGAAAAAAACAAACAAGCCCATTCAAAAGTGGGTGGAAGATATGAACAGACACTTTACAAAAGAAGACGTATATGAGGCCAACAAACATATGAAAAAATACTCATCATCACCAGTCATTGGAGAAATGCAAATCAAAACTACATTCAGATACTATCTCACGCCAGTTAGAACAGTGATCATTAAAAAATCTGGAGACAACAGATGCTGGAGAGGATGTGGAGAAATAGGAACTTTTTTTTTTTTTTTTTTTTGAGATGGAGTTTCACTCTTGGTACCCAGGCTGGAGTGCAATGGCACGATCTCGGCTCACCACAACCTCCGCCTCCTGGGTTCAGACAATTCTCCTGCCTCAGCCTCCTGAGTAGCTGGGATTACAGGCACGCGCCACCATGCCCAGCTAATTTTTTGCATTTTTAGTAGAGACACGGTTTCACCATGTTGACCAAGATGGTCTCGATCTCTTGGCCTCGTTATCCACCCGCCTCGGCCTCCCAAAGTGCTGGGATTACAGGCGTGAGCCACCGCGCCCAGTGAAATAGGAACACTTTTACACTGTTAGTGTGAGTGTAAATTAGTTCAACCATTGTGGAAGACAGTGTGGCGATTCCTCAAGGACCTAGAAACAGAAATTCTTTTATACCCAGCAATCCCATTACTGGGTATATAGCCAAAAGATTATAAATCATTCTATTAAAAACACACATGCACACGAATGTTCATTGCAGCACTGTTACAATAGCAAAGACTTTGAACCAACCCAAATGCCCATTGATGATAGACTGGGCAGGGAAAATGTGGCACATATACACAATGGAATACTATGCAGTCATAAAAAATGATGAGTTCGTGTTCTTTGTAGGGACATGGATGAATCTGGAAACCATCATTCTCAGCAAACTGACACAAGAAGAGAAAGTCAAACACTGTATGTTCTCACTCATAAGCAAGTGTTGAACAATGAGAACACATGGACACAGAGAGGGGAGCATCACATACTGGGGTCTGTGGTGGGGATACTGGGGAGGGACAGCGCGGGGTGGGGAGTTGGCGAGGGATAACAGAGAGATTTGGGAGGCCGAGGCAGGTGGATCACGAGGTCAACAGATCGAGACCATCTTGGTCAACATGGTGAAACCCCGTCTCTACTAAAGATACAAAAAATTAGCTGGGCATGGTGGCTCGTGACTGTAATCCCAGCTACTCGCGAGGCTGAGTCAGGAGAATTGCCTGAACCCGGGAGGCGGAGGTTGCGGTGAGCCGAGATCATGCCATTGCACTCCAGCCTGGGTAACAGGAGTGAAACTCCGTCTCAAAAAAAACAAAAAACAAAAAACAAAACAAAACAAAAAACCATAGAGAGATATGCCAGATATAGGTGATGGGGATGAAGGCAGCAAACCACATTGCCGTGTATGTACCTATGCAACAATCTTACAAGTTCCTCACATGTACCCCCAAACCTAAAATGCAATAATATACATTTATATATAAGAAATTTTCCCGTATACTTTTAGCCTCATAAATATAAATTCAAAGCTATAGTTAACAAAAGTTGTATGAATTCTACACCCTTCTTAATCTCCATCCTTAAGATGAATGGCTGCCTTATGAAACACAATAGATAATTTCCTGTATAGATATTTTCCCACATTAATGACACAGTTTCTGAAACTACCACAGAGACTTATTTCATCTGAAAATTGTCATTAATCATCACAAGCCATTCTTTTCTTTTTAGTCAGATTAATTCATGAACACATACAGAAGTCCTCACAGAGAAAAGCAACTGTTCCCAAACCCGTACCACAGTACACTGCATAGAGGCCAACACTTTTTAAAAACTTGCAATTGTAATTTTTGATTTCTATATCTTATCATAATTCTATATTTCAACTTTTATGTTGTTCTTAGAATTCTTACTAAGTAACATGAGGTTACAGTTTACTTGTACCTTCTCTCTGCTTCCAATTATTAGTGATAACAGCCCTATTTTTAGTTTTTCCATATGTGGTCCTTGAAACTTTAAATTATGAATATAAATATCGATTTCATAGTTCAACTATCTTTCCTGTACCTTTAGAATTCTTATTTTATAAGATTAGAAAATTAACATACTTAAATTCTTTCTACCTCTGCTCTTCACATCTGCCTCACATTGTAAAGGAAATATATATCCTTACTTTTATACTTTTAAGGTAGACAAGTCTGTAGCTCCTAGTTGTTTTAGGGACATTGTCTATGTATCTAGCCTAAATGTTGGAAATCAAGTATCAAAGTTTACATTTTATGACCATATAAACATATTTCAATTTATTTTTAGTTTGAAGGCAATGAATGGCATGGAAAAAGCATTTCTAAAGTTCTATTTGAGCTCGACTGTGATGAAAAATCCTCTCAGAAAATCTGTCATGATCATAAGGATGCACAGTGAAAGAACATGCAGTGCATAGACTGGCTCTGCTGGAATATGAGGAACAGATGCTAGCAAGCTCTTATCCTGACAAAAAGAGGGTCAAGCTTCATGGATTACTTGTGAAAAGATGAAGGTTTCATGCTTCTCGGGGAACACTTGACTGCAGGTATTTATAGTGTGTGATCCTATCAGGTCACATTGGATAACTTGGTGTTAAAAGATGTTCAGAGAAGTCATATGGGTTTCCCAGGCCCATCCCTACTCTTGAGGCTAGGACAGGGCTAACACCTGTAAATGGAAAGTCCTAGGATCAGCCAGGGTTCTTCCTAGGTGTTCAACTATTGCTTCTAGTACATTCATGGACGTTAGGAAAATGGACTGCTCTGCTTCCCACCACATGGGTGCTTCCTACTACTGAGACTCCTAGAATAACCAGAAATATGAGTACACAAAGAAAACAAAGTTTACCTTAGGGGATCCAGTAGAACAGGCAACTAAATAAAATTTCTGGAGTGAACAAAAACAAGAAAATCTAATGACAGAACACAAAGGATAGTCAATTGAAGATTAATACTGTGGAAATAAAGCATAGATTTTTGGTTAAAGATTTAATACACACACCTAAAACGAGAGCAGCAACCTGCAAATGAAGTAAAAAAATAATAATCTCATAACACAACATACGAGGTAATGGAAAAATGAAACTCATCACATAGATTCAGTATATCAAATTTGCAAATTTCAAAAGTGTAAATAATTGGTCTTTTATTGGAGTAAAAGAAACAGATGAGGCATAGGATATATAAAATAAATTGATACAAAACTCCACTTGCTGAAACTTTCAAGGCTAGAAGTCAAAACACTGAAAAATCCTTATAAAATTGATGTTATCAATACACTCTCCTAGACTCAGACTACTATATATTATACTGATGATGATTTTAAAATATATACAAAATAGCTAGAAGAATAAAACACCAACTAATGAAGGAAATAAAATAAAACATATCACAATCCTCATCTGTATTGAAAGCTATGAGGCAGTGGAATATGTATAGCATACAAAAGGGAAAATAATTATGGATGAAAAATATTACATGCAGCAAGGGAGCATTCTTCTGTCACAGTAAAAGAAAGATGGTTTTGAGATATTAAAGGATATTGGATATCCATCACTAACACATGCCATCTGAGTAATTTAGAAACTACCTGTCCCAGAATGGGATCCCTGTGAAGCAGATTTTGAGATGTATATTTACCTAAGTGAATGCTGAATTATATTTTGATTAGAAAAAGGACTAATGCATTGATGTAGGGGCAGCTGCCTGTTGCCAACAGAAGTACTTATATCAAATTGATAGGGAAAGTTGAAATATTAATAATCATAATTTATTCAGCATTTATTATGTGCTGCACTCTGTCTTAAACATTTTATATAAGTTAACTCATATGATACCCCTATAGGCCTATGTGTAAGTCATCATGATCAATGCTACAATTAATATTATATTAATATATGAATATTGCATGTTAATATCTCATAATGAATTTTAAGTATGGATTGGTAACATGATTTGTCAACTGTGACACATATAATAATATACTCAGCCAGGATTTGAATCCTGTGCTGTCTTTTAAAATCACATGCTATATCCAGAAGGCATATTCATATGTTTTGCATATATGTTTGTGTTTGTATATGTGTGTGTGACATGTATGATACTGGTGCAGGAATAGGCTCTATGGCCTATCCAAATTGCCAACGCAGCGTGGCTACCCTTGCGTTTTGGAGCCGTTATGAAATAAAATAAGGGTGACTTGAATACAAGCAGTGAGATATCACAGTTAATCTGTTAACCAAGAGGGCTACCAAGTGACTCACAGGCAGGGAGCGTCCACAGCATAGAGATGCTGAATAAGGAAAGGATTCGTGTTCTGCGTGGGAGGGAGCAGAAAGCGAGAGATTTCATTGCGCTCCTCAGAATGGCGCACAATTTAAAACTTATGAATTGCTGATTTCTGGAATTTTCCATTTAATATTTTTGGATTACAGTTTACAGCAGGTAACTACAACCACAGAAAGCAAAATCACAACAAGGAAGGGCTACTGTCTATAGATAATTCATAAACAATCACTTCATCCTTGGAAAGATATGAAGGCATTCACAACAAACGCAAAATATAGATTACTTCTTGGAGGTCAAGAGGGGAGAATGGAAAATATAAGGGGATAAGAAAGAATTGATTTTCAATGCCACAATAAGCAACATTATTGGTTCTATTGTACATGTATTACTGGTTCTATGTGTAGGTCTGTGTGTGTGTGAGTGTGTGTGTGTGTATGCATATACATGTGTGTACTCATATGTATGAGAGTGAGACAGAGAGTGTACATGTATATATATATAAGTGCATATGTGTGTGTGTGAAGTACAACTGCAATTACTTTTGTACCCCAACCTTACATATATATATTGAATGTACATAAAAATAGTGAGTGTACATAAAAATAATGAGATATATGAAATGATAAATATAATATTGTAAACCATTATTTATTAAGAGGTGGAATGTCAGGTGGTTTACATTTTTTTCCTTTGCTATCATATTATAAAAACTTTTGAATGTGCATTTATTTGTATGTAATCAGAAAACATATGCGTTATGCATTTTTCTTAAAACAAGACTCATGAAGAAAAATACTACAGAGAATTTAACTTTTTAACATTCCTAATATTCCAATTCCTATACCATTTTCCTTTCTGACATTCTACCAATAAATCTACTAAATAATTCTACCAATTATTTACAATCATGCTGTGTTATAATTTTCTGTATTTGGAAAACATAACTTTCTTGTGTAGAGCTTACACAAAGATTTAAAATTTTTCTTGCTTTCTACATTTTCTATTCTAGGTTTTTATAATCTTAATAGATCAATTAACTATATTTAAATATGATAATATGAATAGTTCATACAATTTACATTTTATTAGGCCTAGAGTAATTCCAACTAGATTGGGGATCTGGAATGGATTGGGATGGATTGCACTTCATTTGAAAGTACATATATTTGGCATTTTAAAAGACAAGTTTTAGATTCAATATTAGTTTTGCAATAAGGTAACACCACTTGCAGCTATAACTGCAAGAACAGGCTTATCTGAAAAAAAAAAAGAAAAACACTCAGAAATAATTTAGAATTTTCTCTTCCAAAAATAGATTAAACAGCAGGATTCAGTGAATTTTAAAATGCATTTTGATCCTATCAGACTAAATTATTTTCTTGAATTTTTTGGAAATTAAAGAATCAACTTGTCTAGGCTTGTTTTGTTTCTTGAGTAGATGCTTTATATTCATGATTGTTTTCTCAGAATTTCATATATTGCCTATCTAGCTCATTTTATATTTTGATAATAAGTGTTTTATCTAGCCCATATAAGTGTTTCAATAAATGTTCCATTCTATTCCATGTGCCAAGGCATCAATGTGGATTCAGCTTCTAGCTCATTTTCTGTCAAAATTAATTATTCATTGAGGCTTTTGTATCTCTGGGCAGGATTTTTTAAAGGCCTTTGGTTTTTCTGGGTCCTAGCATAGGGAAAATTTTTCTGATAGCCTCTATGTAGTGCTTAGAGTAACCTCAAATATGAAAAGAACATTTATGTTTGTTTATGCAATCCTTTTTGGCACTGGGATGACCATGACATTGGGCTATATCAAATTCGTTAGACTAGTTGGAATCCCAAGGTGTCATATCTCTTCTCAAGTAAAATTAACATGAATAGTACTTTGTTTAAATGAGTTAATCTATAAAGAGTGTTTTTCCTTGTAAACAGGCATTATAGTGCAGTGATGGAAAAAAACAGGTAAAGAAGAGAGGCTTTGGGTCAGCTGTATTCTTTGTGAGCTTCTACCTACTCCTTTGTAAGATGAGGATGATAATACCAACTACATAAAGTTATCATGTTATTTTAATGCTTATGGAATATTTAATACAATGTAGTACATCAAGAAAGCATGCCATAAATGGTTATTATTCTATTTTGTGCTTCTTAGTTGTCCTTGGTTTTTGATTTGATGATTCTTATTAATATTAAAGAGAGGGATCTAGGACTGCATGAATCCTGTCTTGCTAATGTCCCTATAGTAGAATGGCAACCAATTCATTACTTAATAAGCAATTATGCTACAATATAATATAAGCTTCCCTGTAAAGTGGCATGCGCCTAGGCTTAAGTCCTTAGCAAAAAGTTTCTACACTTCCACAAATATAAAGTTTGGGCCTAGCTTCCTCAAATGTGACTGGAAGGACAAGTAAGATAACATGGGTACTCAAAGGACGATGGTGTGTTTAATATCCCAGATTGCTATCCAATTTCATGTGGGAACTGTGAACACAGGAAGCAGAATCACTGAAAGGAAGATGTCAATGTCAGTGGGGACAGAGTTATCATGATAATTTGGTTCCCAATATAAAATTTAATAGTATAAAACATATTTATATAAACAGAAATGTAACCCCTCGATTGGTGAACATAATGCAGAGCCCCTTAAATTGTACCATGCACCATGGATGCTTTCCCTTCTGTTGGAGTAGGGTTCCCCCAAAAAGCAGATTCTGAGATGGTGATTAATATGCAAAACACTAAGTAGCACATGGAAGGAAACAGGGTTATGCAGAGGGAGAACCTGACCTGTAGTGTTGTCTCAAAAATGGACCCGGTCTACCTAACAGTAGGTTCTGGAACTTGGATATCTCTTACGTGTTGTGTTAAGTTGGGGCAAGGGAATCAAACCTTTATACCAATTTGTTGATTGTCGATTAATGCAGACTGCTTCTTGAAAGAACTGTGACATTAGACAAATCAGGTATCTTCAGCTTCAGCAATCTCTGAAGAGGGCTAGCTGGAGAAATGTCCTGGAAGAACTTATAGCTCCCAAGACAATGAGATTGTTCCTGAAGAAGTGTTAGAGTAGGCAGATGCTTAGACATGAGCAGGAAAGGGAGCCCCTGATGGGGGAAGCTCTGGAAAATCTCACACTCCAAAGACCACCCAAAACATGCATGCTAAATATGAGCAGAGAGAAGGGGAAATACCTATACAGAAAGGAATACCCTGAAACACCCCGTTAGACGCCCAGGAATTGTTAATTGTGCCGTTAACTTGTCAGAATGTGGCTAAGTGCTGATAAGAAGGGAAGAAGGGGCAAAGTGGAAATTCCTAAGAGATAAGCAGGTGCAATAAGTACAAATTTAACCACAATATGACCTTCCTTGAGTGATGATAATGAGCAGCACCACCCTTAGGTAGGATTCCTATTGATCACTGGACCCTGCTTATTCACATCAACTGACAGTAAGGGAGAATCCCATAAACCTCGATGGGGAACTAGGCATGGACAAAGGTGGAGACTTAAGACAGAAACAGTAAACTAGACAAAGACAATAGCAGGAACTTGAGACAGAGGCAGGAACTTATAGAAACTGTTCAACGTAATAAAAAACACAACACAGAACTCTCAGGACTACTCTCAGCGGAATCATTCAGCTCCTCTCTTGGAATACACTCTTATTTCCTTAATAAATCTTTTGCTTGCTTTACCAACTGGTCTTTTGGCTGAATTCTTTCTCCCAAGAAAGACAATAACTGAAGACACCCACACTTTGTGGTAACAGAAAGATCTGAGTAACTTATCACCACAGTCAATGCCTTGTGTGGTTCAGATCTATTTCTTGATATACATTATGCAGGCAGACATTTCAGACTTCTGTTGAGTGTCTCTTCTAGGGAGAAACTGAAAAGTTAGTTCCAACCACAGCCCCTACTTCTAAAGCTGGGATGCCAATAAAACTTACTATCTCCTCATTCTATTTTCCCCTCACTGTCAGCTAGTGTTCTGATCATCTTAAGGTACCTGGAAATGTAATCCAGACCCTCATCTCTGAGATACCTGAGCCATTACCACACCCAAACCAAGTCTGGGTTGCTGTGCTTGTCTACATACAGTAAAAATTGTTCTTTACTTTGAAGGGTGTAACCAAGCATGTCCCAAACTACTAACTCCCTAAAACATTTACTTATATGGTAAAAGTTCCTAAATCATCATAGGACTTAGCTCAAACTCTAGGTAGCACATATGTCTTCCTAAGATCTCCATGTTTTGCTCATCCAATCTGGTTAACACAAATTTCAATGAGACAGCATGCTAGCATATTGAGAGATATCGGATGACCTAGAATTGTTTGAGCTGTATTATGATAGGGAAAAAAGTGTTAACGTAGAAGTATGATGAAACTTAAAACTCCAAATATATGTGACTGTCTTTTCATGTGAATGTTTACTCTTTCTTATCTTCTTTAAATGGAGACAGGATGAAGGCCATAACCATTTATCCTTTAGGTCATCAAGAGTAGTCATATTTATCAGAATCTAATGTTTTTATTATTTGAATATTTTTTGCTGGGGCTGGACCTCCACTTGGCTTTTTCCACTAGTCTTACAAGAAGCCTTACACCACATTCAAGAGTCCAAAGAAGTGCTTAATTCAACTTTTAGGTATGTCATAGTTCAATGATTTATTCAGGGAATGACTAAGTGGTCACTGGGTGCAAGTGCAGAGGTGGTGGGTTGGCTGTAAGTTGGACCCAGGTCAGTATTGCATTTATTATCAGGCTCATATACACTTTAACCCTAATGGTCAGGAGGATATGGGGGTGAGAGTGAGGATGAGTATAGTAAGGCCTCAGTTCTCTGAATATCAATTTCAATTCAAACTCTGAGTCAAAAAGCCTTTGGAATCTTCAAGTTTTCCCTTTTCCCAGTGTACAGTTACAGTCTTAGTACCACAGAGATTTATAAGATGACTGATAGAATACAATGACTCTAGTGGCAAAGGAGAGATGTAGCCAAGAAGGGTCCCCATCAGTGTATAAAGAGATGAGATATCTCATAAACAAATGGTTTATTCTTTCTTCCAAAAATGGAACTAATTGACAGAAAAAGAGCTCTATTCCCAGAAGGAAGTACCTTGCAGATTCCTCCTAAAGATGGCAGGTATATTAGTTAGATTGGTCTGCTATAATGACGTAACAGAGACTTAGGTGGCTTAGAAACAACAGAAACTTACCTTTAATTAGCTGAAGGCTGAGATCAGGGTGCCAACGTAGTTGGGTTCTTGTGAGCCTCTCTTCCATGTTTCACATTGTTGATTTCTTATATCCTCATGCAGCAGAAGGAGAGCAAGCTGGCCTTTTCTTATAAGAACACTCATTCCATCCATGAGAGCTCTATTGTCATGACATAATAATCTTCCTATGGCCTCAGCCCTAAACACCATTACACAGGGATTAGGGCTTCATTGTATGAATTTGCATCAGAGGGTACACAAACATTCAGTTAATTGCAGCCCAATAAAACTGGGTCACATTAAAAGCATATAAAAATAAAACGAAATGAAGCAAAACATGTGTACCTAGTATGGAATGAAAAATGGAGAACAGCTGAGTTTCAGAACTGGAGTTGGCACTCCGACGTGTTCAGGAAGGAAGCAAATACTCAAAGTTTGTGCATCTCACTAGGAATCGTGTCTCCTCTCATGTCTTTTCTACTCACTTAAATAAGAATATTATCTTGTAGAGAATATAGTTTTTATTACAATTTTATTTTTTATTATACTTTAAGTTCTGGGATACATGTGCAGAACATGCAGGTTTGTTACCTAGGTATACACATACTGTGGTGGTTTGCTGCACCCATCAACCCGTCATCTATATCAGGTATTTCTCCTAATGCTAACCCTCCCCTAGTCAGCTACCCCACAATAGGCCCCAGTGTGTGATGTTCCCCTTCCTGTGTCCATGTGTTCATATTGTCCAAATCCCATTTATGAGTGAGAACATGAAGTGTTTGGTTTTCTGTTCCTGTGTTAATTTGCTGAGAATGATGGTTTCCAGCTTCATCCATGTCCCTGCCAATGACATGAACTCATCCTTTTTTATGGCTAGATTGTGTTCCATAGTGTATATGTGCCACATTTTCTTTATCCAGTCTATCATTGATGGGCATTTGGGTTGGTTCCAAGTCTTTGCTATTGTGACCAGTGCTGCATAAACATATATGTACGTGTGTCTTTATAGTAATGGGACTACTGGTTCAAATGGCATTTCCAGTTCTAGATCCTTGAGGAATCGCCACACCGTCTTCCACAGTGGTTAAACTAATTTACACTCACTATTCCACAGTGGTTGAACTAATTAATACTCCCACCAATAGTGTAAAAGTGTTCCTATTTTTCCACATCCTCTTCAGTATCTGTTGTTTCCTGGTGTGAAATGGTATCTCATTGTGGTTTTGATTTGCATTTCTCTAATGACCAGTGAGGATGAGCTTTTGTTCATATGTTTGTTGGCTGCATAAATGTCTTCTTTTCAGAAGTGTCTGTTTGTATCCTTCACCCAATTTTTGATGGAGTAATTTGTTTTTTTCTTGTAAATTTGTTTACATTTTTTGTAAATTCTGGATATTAGCCCTTTGTGAGATGGATAGATTGCAAAATTTTCTCCCATTATGTAGGTTGCCTGTTCATTCTGATGATAGTTTCTTTTGTTGTGCAGAAGCTCTTTGGTTTAATTATATCGCATTTGTCAATTTTGCCATTGCTTTGGTGTTTTAGTCATGAATTATTGACCCGTGTCTATGTATTAAATGGTATTTCCTAGGCTTTCTTCTAGGGTTTTTGTGGTTTTAAGTCTTATGTTTAAGTCTTTCATAGATGCAGAAAAGGCCTTTGATAAAATTCAACACCCCTTCATGCTAAAAACTCTCAGGAATCTAGGTATGAATGGAACGTATCTCAAAATAGTAAGAGCTATTTATGACAAAACCACTGCCAATATCATACTGAATGGGCAAAAGCCTGAAGCTTTCCCTTTGAAAACCACCACAAGACAAGGATACCCTCTCTCACCACTCCTATTCAACATACTATTGGAAGTTCTGGTCAGGGCAATCAGGCAAGTGAAAGAAATAAAGGGTATTCAAATAGGAAAATATAAAGTCACATTATCTCTGTTTGCAGATGACAATTGTATATTTAGAAAACCCCATCATCTCAGTACAAAATCTCCTTAAGCTGATAAGCAACTTCAGCAAAGACCCAGGATAAAAAATTAATGTGCAAAAAATTACAAGCATTCCTATACACCAATAATAGACAAACAGTGAGCCAAATCATGAGTAAACTCCCATTCACAATTGCTACAAAGAGAATAAAATACCTAGGAATACAACTAACAAAGGTTGTGAAGGACCTCTTTAAGGAAAACTATAAACCACTGCTCAAGGAAATAAGAGGACACAAACAAATGGAAAAACTTTCCATGCTCATAGATAGAAAGAATCAATATCATGGAAATGGCCATTCTGCCCAAAATAATTTATAGATTCAATGCTATCCCCAGAAAGCTACCACTGACCTTCTTCACAGAATTAGTAATAACTACTTTAAATTTCATATGGAACCAAAAAAGAGCCTGTATAGCCAAACAATTCTAAGCAACGAGAACAAAGCTGGAGAAATCATGCTACCTGACTTCAAACTATACTACAAGTCTACAATAACCAAAGCAATATGATACTTGTACTGAAACAGATATAAAGACAAATGGAACAGAGGCCTCAGAAATCAAGCCACATGTCTATAACCATCTGATCTTTGACAACCTGACAAAAACAGGCGTTAGGGAAAGGATTCCCTGTTTAATAAATAGTGTTGGGAAAACTGGCTAGACATACGCAGAAAACTGAAACTAGATCCTTCCTTACACCTTCTACAAAGATATTTGTTTTGCTTTTTTTAAGCTTCCTACTAAACAACATTGGGATGGCATCTCAGATTAGTAGATATTTATTTATATTTTCAAAGAAAACCTAGGCCCTTTCAAGTAGTAGAAAGAGCATAAATAAACCTGTTACAAAATACTTTCCAGTTACTAGGCCACTAAAGACAGATAAACAGAAGAGAAAATATAAATTGTATTATTGTCCTTAACTGAAAGAGAAATCTGAAAAAGCAAAGAGTGTTGCTATGAAATATTCATCTTTATTCTTGTTAACATTCCTGAGACACAAAATGCTACTTTCTTTCCTTACAACAGGAAAACAGTGGGATAATATAAAATCACTTTCTCTGTGATAGAAATTAGTAAATTCTACAAGATTTTCTTTTTATCAGAAATTATATAAATATTGCTTTTGAATGATTACTATTCTTTTATCATGTTAGAGGTGTATAACTGGGTGGGATGTTAGGTTTGAGTGGGGAAGTGTCACAACTAGGTAAGGAAAATGTATATAAATAATTACCGCATTTTTAAGTCAGGATGGAGCATGTGATAAACATGAAAAGCAAAGGAATAATACTGCATTAGGAGCCTCTTCTTGTGTTGAAAGAAACACTTAGAAAATGCTTAGCATTCATGTAAAACAAGCTGTGTGCCGCTATTTGATCAATCAAAGCAGTTATTTCTGATATTAACATATGTTATAGCTATAAATAGTATTTCCTTTTTTGCTAACTCCAGGGAAAGTCTGGTATTTTTTAATGTGTGTGTCCCACAGTGTATCTCAAAAGTGCTTACTAGTTAGACAAAAATCACAACAATCCTTAGATCCTAGGCTATCAGAAAGCTTTGTAGTCACCAGGAGACTTGCAAAATATTTTTGGAATTATCTGTGTCTTGCAGATACTCTTAAGCCACAGAGAAAATTATATATTGGGGAATTTATATCCCATAAAGGATTGTGCAGCTTAAAAACTGGATTGCGTGACTGACCATGATGGAGGTAAAATCCAAGTAAACCACGTCTGTGTGAGATCATCTGCCAGTCTCTGCATAGCAAATGCATTTCACTCAATTTCCCATCCATGTTGGCTGAGGTGTTTTATCTGAGACATATGTAGGTCCCCAGGGCCCAATCCTAGGGGTCTAGCTAGAGGGAAATAAAGACAAAATGAATATTTAAGTTTTGGGAGCATTCAAAAACTTAAACTGGACCTCAGGCAGCTTATATTAAACTGCTTAGCTATTGTGATAGAATAAAGTATTTCTAGGAAAACTAATATACTTTTTTCTCAGAGGTTTCTCAAGTTATTAATAACAATGTAGTAACCATCCCTATCAGAGTATACAAAAATAAAGAGAACAAAAAAATTTTCCTAAACACTGATAGATCAATATATTCATAAATATGATCTTTAGTTAAAATTAGACGGTACAGAGTTTTTCCACATAATTAAGAAAATGTGTTTTCATTAAAATAGGCATATATGTAGTATAATAATCAAAAACATATAAAATAAACAACTAAACAAATCTTTGGTGTATTTAGGTTAAGATAAATCTTGAGAACACTTTATTTTAAATTAATGTAATTCAAACACTCAAAATAACATTGATTTATTTGTTTGGGAAACAAAATTCACATAATGGGGGAAGGGGAATAAAATTAAACAACCCTAAGTGTGCTGACTGTAAAATGATGTTTAAGTACTTGACAGGTTAATATGTATGAACCACCATTCTTTACTTTTCAGTATAGTCATTGTTTTATGACTTTACATAAATATCTAAAATAATGTTTTATAAGCCTTGAAACTAACACAAGCATGGGTAAAAATAAGCTACACAACATATTCAACGTCCTTTATCTACAGGTATCAGAAGCTTGTGGGAGGAAACAGAAGTGGGAAAGGTAGGAGATAAAAAGATAGAAAACATGCAATGCAAATTGGGCCTTTAATCTTTGCCTAAAACTCAAAACAGCAAGATAATGTGCTAAAGAGAAAAGCTGATTTTCTTTATTAAGGGTGAACAGATGATTTTGATTTTGTTCATTTCTTCTTATACACTTTTCTCACCCCACCCCCATTACCTTCTTGGTCTTTGTCAACACTATCTTATACCAAACATAATTTTTTTTATTTCAACTTAGTTTCTCATTCTATTTTCAATTACATGTCAAAAATAATTTATCTAACACTTTAACATGATTAGTTTGTCTCCACTTTATTGGCAATACAAATTAAGTAGCATTTTGTCAGTATTTCTGCTATAACTAAGTACATCATTATGCAATACTTCTAGTCCTTTGAGGAAATTTGGTTCTGTATTATTTAAAGACCCAGTAGGAAAGAGCACACTCAAAATCGAATTATTAGATGAGAGTTTATTAACAAAGAATTGTTTGTAATGATGTAATCCCAGGAGAAACTGAAGAAGAAACAAATTGTTCTTGTCACCCCCAACCCCTGCCTGTTAGGACAGGAAAAGAAAAGTTGCCAGAAACTATAAAAAAAAAATACTTGTGTAGAGAAGGTCACCTTTGAGGGACCAAATCATTCTGTTGAGGACAAGGTTAACCAAGGTGACACCACAGAGAAGAAACAAGGGAGTTAAATACACTAACTTCACTCTTCATCTTTTCCAATCCGAGACTCCCTTAACTTTTTGATAAGAATTTCCAAAACTTAGAAATTAAGCAAGAGAAAGACTGAGAATGTCTTCAATGTCATATTGGGATATTATTTAACAAATTTTTCTTAGAATTATTTTTTTTTCTAGGAGCATAGAGCAGTAATTGACTTTGGTATTTATTACTAATTACAGGCCTCGACTATGTGAATCTGGATAAGTTGCAGACTTTTGTCTGATGGAGATCAAGTTATTTTTGTCTGACAGTTGTTTTTTCCTGTATGATGTTCTTACTGGTTTTCATTTTAATTAATGAGTTGACAAATATCATTGGCACTTTTCAGTTCTATTTTCTATGAGAGTCTCATTTTGACTGAACCTGATCAGAAATGAGAGGGCACAGGAACCCTGTTAATGATCAGGTCAGTCTTAGAGCAGAAAGTAGAGTGGAGAAGAATGGATCATACACCTGAAAAAGCAAATGGAAGATATTTTATCAAGTCACAATTTTTGATCAGATATGTTATTTTTTCCTGAAATTGACTTATTGAGTCATCAATACATTTTAAAATTACTGTGAGTTGACATTTTTGTACAAAGAGATCATAGGCACATAGCACTAAAGTCCACATGAGGAAGATAAAAAATACGACTTTTTGGGAGAAAAACTTACAAATAGACTGATAGTAAAATCTCTATTAAATTTATTTAACATAAATTAAATCTCATAAATTATAATATAGTTACATATTATGTATAATAAATATTATGATATGATATATAAACCCTGCTTTCTGATTTGCCTCTCTGTTTCAAAGTAGAAACAGTAAATCCTAGAAAATAGGCCCGCTTCCATATCATTTTTCCCGAATTCGTGATGCTTATTATGTTAGCAGTGAATAAGTTATATTACAACTTCTTTCTCTAAGATCCCACTGAACCATAGTTTTAATTCAGATGCATCACTTATATGAATTAAAACTTTAGGTTTGTTAATTTTAAATGGTTTATTCAAGTCATTTGTAAGGTGTTTGATATATATGAATGCAATCCTTTTTTATAGGCCATTTATTATTTATAATATGTACAACATATTATATAGCATACTTATAGTGTGGAAGTAGTTGGTCTCTAAATTGTTGAGTGAGACTGAGAAAAATACATAGTAATGTAGCTGAAAAAAACCTCCATTTTTGGAGATAGTGTAGATTCTTTCTTAATAAGAAATATGTAAATGACACAAGTGTACTTGGGTTTATATGACACACAATTGCCTTATTTTCAAAAAGTTTATTTTCAATACTATTTTGATAATTTATACTACTAGCTAATGTAGGTAACTGTTGAATCTGTTATGCTTTCCATCCTCATGGCAAAATTCAGCTAGTGAAATAAACCTACTTTTTGCTTTTGATGGCAACAAGTGTCTTGAACCTCAGAATAACATTCACCATAAAATGCTATTATAACCTTTAGGCATAGAGAGACATTTGCTCATTCTAAATAAGTAATTAAATGTAATAATGTACCTAATATATTTGAATAAGATAAACCTGACAAATAGTACTAGATATTTCTAAATTATTTTGAGATATACGTTTTAATTTTATACTTTTTTTCAGACCAAACTAATTTATTCAAAACTGCTTCAAAAATTTTTAGTAATATTTGTTTTGTACAATATAAGTGCACCTGTGAATATATGCATGTATATATGTAGTATAATATACACATACAATATAAATGTGAATGTTGACCCAGACAAGGAATCAACCATTGTCTGTGGTGCCCTGGTATCTCTTTTAGTCAAGAAGATTTAAAAATCGATATGTGGTCTTTAGGCTTACATAGCAGAATAGACTATTAATCTTCTCCAATGCACATACTCTATAATCCAGTACATTTTTAATGCAATTTACTTTTAATTTACTTTGTGCATTTGTCTTAAGGGCTTTGCATAAATTATGTACAATAATCAATACCTAGAGAATAGTACTAAAATCAAAGCAGCAGAAACTCTAATACCATATTTCACATGCAAGCACTTTATTTCTAATATTCTTCTATATGTGGACTGTTTAATAATGGAGTTGAGGTATATGCTTATTGACATTTTGCATAGTAAGAACCATCTTCACTGCAAACTTTTTATAAAATTCTAAAAGTAGTTACATTTTACAAGGTGCCTTATGTACAAAATCTGTCCCCTGCATATACCTAAGTTTACAAAGTAAATCTGTCTTCATATTCTCAATCCTCTTCACCAAGATTCCATGACAGAAATTCTAGGTATTAAGGTACCTGTGGCAATGTATTAGAAAATAGTTGAAACTACAGGCTCATAAATGTGGGAACATAAATATTTGGAAAGTTAGCATGAAGAAAAAACCCAATGAGTGGTCACTAGAGTTGAATAGTTAAGAGTTTTAAGTGATTAATAATAGCACACATCATTAATTATCGAAGGACAATGTAGATAAGTTTCATAGGTGACATATACTGAGAAGAATATTTCCAACAGGTAATAATGACATAGGAATAATATATAGCCTATAAAAGAAACTCTTACAAAAATGCAAAAAAGGAAAACAAATAAGTATTAGGCAAAAGATATAAAAAAGTAGTTTATAGGAAAAGGACTATATAACACTAGCAAGAAAATGAATGAACATTTATAGTAAGACTAGGTTTTCAAAAAGTGCTAAATAAAACATTTATATGACTTTACTCATATTAAATTTAAAAACCAGATTATGACTAATTTAAAGCACTGACATAAAAGAGGAAAGACTTTTAAACTTCATGTTTTCTTATGCTTTTGTATTGGGTGCCATCATCTGTATGTCAATTGGGAACATCTTAAGAAAATTAAAGATAGGCATACCCGAGTTTACAGAATCTCATATCTAGGTAGAATGAAATATTTAAAAAATTGTATTTGGATCCTTAAAAGTGTATAGAGGTGAATATTTATTGGAGTGCTATTAAAGGTGGCTCAGATTTGAAGACAATCTTGCTAAACTGGGACAGTTGATGGGTAAAATGCAGTGAATATAAATAAAAAATATTTTGCTGTATTTGGAAGTAAAATGTTGGAAATACACATAGCAATATGAATGGATATTTAGATCTCATATTTTATGACAGCATTAAATGCTTCAAAACTTAGTATTCTAACAAAATATATACAGGATCACCATACAGGAAACAAGCAGAAATCATTGAGCGAAGTTATGGATTGAGATGATTTAAAGTGATACAGGTAAAACCATGGGTAGGAAACTCAGTAGTAGAAACATTAAAATGACCTATATACTAACACAATCTAATTCAAAGTCCATAAATTTTAATTTATTATTCTTTTGTGAAAATATATAAGCTGATTCTAAAATTATGTGTAAATAAATAGGGCCAACAGTAAGTAAAATAATGTAAAATTAGAATAATTTTAAATATATAATTATTAGATGTTAAGACAATAAAATATTATAATTAAAACAGTGTGGTATTATTGAAAGGTTTACTATGCAGACTAACAGAAAAAAAATAGAGTCCAGAAATGAACTTACACATACATGTTTTCCTCATTATGACAATTTGGCACAGTGCTGTGGAGGAAAAAAAAATCTTTTCAACACACTTTGCTAGATCAGTTGAATCCATATGTCAGAGTAATGAATTTAACCCTCTGCCTCATAACCTTATCACCAGATGCAAACAAAAATCCTAAATGTGAAGGGAATAATAATACATGCAGATACATGCACATAAACATGGACACACAATTTTTTTCCCAGAAGAATATGTAAAAATCTGTCTTCCAAACTTTTATAAGACTTCATAAATAGGACAGACAATTCACTAACCTTAAAGAAACAAACTCATTTATTATACTATACTAAAATTAAGAACACCTGTTACTTAAAGACACAGTTAAACGTGGGAAAATACAAATCATAAAAGCAGAAGATATTTGACATACACATATTTAATAAAATACTCATATCCAGAAAAACTTGTTAAGACAAAGACAACACTTATTAATTAGCCAGAGACTTGGACGTGAATTAAATGTGCATGTGGATATCTGGATATCTAATAGTTACATTAAAGGATTCCAGACTTTGTCATTTGGGGAATAAAATTTATAAACAACAAATTATAAAAATAATACCAGCCGGGCGTGGTGGCTCACACCTATAATCCCAGCCCTTTGGGAGGCCGAGGCGGGTGGATCACGAGGTCAAGAGATCGAGATCATCCTGGTCAACATGGTGAAACCCCGTCTCTACTAAAAATACAAAAATTAGCTGGGCATTGTGGCACGCGCCTGTAGTCCCAGCTACTAGGGAGGCTGGGGCAGAATTGCTTGAACCCAGGAGGCGGAGGTTGCGGTGAGCGGAGATAACGCCATTGCACTCCAGTCTAGGTAACAAGAGCAAAACTCCGTCTCAAAAAAAAAAAAAAAAAAAAAAATACCAAATGCCATCAAAAATCTAGAACAACTGGAACACATATCTTTTTCTAAGAACAAAAAAGTGGCACAATTTTGGAATATTCTTTCAAAGTACTTATAAAACTTAACATTTGCCTATCATATGAACTGGCAATTCCACTCATATATAGCAGAAATTCATTTACATGTTCACCAAAGGAAGAATGTTTATGCTGCCGTGAAACAGAAATAACCCGAATGTCTATAAACGTTAGAATGGGTAAACATATTTTGGTGTAGTCATAAAATTATATATATAACTTTATATGTTGTATGTATAATTATGTATATTATACACGTAAATATGCATAACAATGAAAATGAACAAGCAATTACTGCATTCAACAAAATAGATGACTACTGCAAACATAATTTTTAGCAAATGAAAGCAGACACAAATGAGTCTAAATTGAAAAAATCCCTAGAATAAAAATAAACTAGATGCAGTTAGTTGTTATGATATAATGGTTACCTTTCAAAGGGTCAAATAACTGGGAAGATATATGAGGCTGACTTCTAGAGTGTTAAAATATCCTTTTTCTTCAACTTGATGCTGTTTACAACAGTAAGTTTATTTTGAGAAAATTCATTACGTTGTTCATTTATGTTACATGTACTTTTCTAAAAGCATACTGCACTTTAATTTAAAAAGAAGTGTTTCTTTAAAGGCAGTTTTAGAAATTGGAACACATGCATTGCTTGGGTAATGTAAAATGATGCAGCTACCGTGGAAATGGTATAGCAATTCCTCAAAAACTCAAGTATAGGGTTTCCATGTGATCCAGAAATTCCGCTACTGGATGTATACCTAAAAGAAGTGAAAGCAAGAACTTGAACAGATATTTGTACTCCCATGTTTGCAGCAGCGTTATTCATGGCAGGCAAAAGCTGGAAGCAGTTCAAGTGTCCATTGATGGCTAGTGAATAAACAAAATCATTACACTCAGTGAAATATTATTCACCTCTGTTGCAGAGCTATTAAATTGTCTCTGCCTTTGAGGTCCTCTGAAACAATTACACTAAAGTAATAGGGCCAGAGGAATATTGTTTAAGGAGTTAATTTGAAAGAGTAGAGTAATTTGGTAATTTATTATTAAAGACATAAGGGTGTGTATTTCTGTCCTGATGATTTAGTTTGGATATTTTCTATGTAATATGTATAGAAAACTCTAATTTGGATAAAGAATAATGAATAGCAAAATAAAATTATGGGAGCTCTATTTATTTATTCAGTTTGTTAGTGTTTCAGTTAGTACTTATTGAACTTTGACTATAAAAACTATGTTAACTCTTTTTAAAAGCACTATTTATTTTTAAATTTAAGTCATGTTAAATCTGAAAATATATGCTAAGCATATACTATATAATCAAAAGTTTGTTGTACTTGCTGATGTATAAACACCATTGGAAGACAGCTTTTATAGCAAAGGAGTTTACAACATTTTGAGATTACATATTAGCCGAAAAATGAGAGAGATCATCTATATGGGAAAGATTTGACAAATGTTAATTTCCTCTATCAGTTTGTAGAGTTTTTTTCCTTTTTTATTTTGGGATGGGAAAAGAGGTAAAGACATAAAAATAAATTTGGTGGCATCATTTTATTTTTTTGGAGAGGCCATGTGGTGTGACATTTCTTTCTTTTATGATTCTTTTATAAACACTCATAATTTTACCTTTAACAAAACAGCAACAAAGCTTACATTAAGAAAGTGCATTGCATAGATATAAAACACACTGTAAAGTTAACATTTGACAGTTAACTGGTACATGTTGGACAGGTGCTTATTGGTTAGAGCAATTTAGGTTAGAAGAAGAAAAAGCAAACAAGAGAAGAGAAGCAAAATATCTGCTTATGTGGGAAGAGTTATATGGGATAACTACCTACAGAAATATAATAATTATATGAAGGGAGTCAAATTGAACTTCAATGATGTGTAATTTCAAAAATAAAATTTTAAGAATCTTGTTATTTCTTTTATTTCTTTGATGTAAATATATTTTCATGTAAAATTATAACTGCATTTTATTTGGAAATGTTATTGTGTATATATATGTATTTTATATAAAATATATATGAAATAATGATATAGCTTTTATATATATATATATAGCTTTTTATATATATACACAAGTTATGCACACGCACACACACAAGCACACACACCCCTGGGTATTAAATGATTGGTACAGTGAAAAGAAGTAACAGTTTGATTCCTTTCCTTTAAGTAGTGGTACAAGCCCAAATAGGTTTCTAACTAATCAACAGTAAAATTAGTTTCCACCCAGAAGGTATTAAGCAAAGATGCAGCAAGCTGTTTGCCTGAGATTAAAACTTTGGTGAGCCAAATCCAGTAAACGTGAATGTAAGAACACAGTCTTTTTTGCTAGTCTGTAAAACTCTCATCTGGTTTTTTGCCATGGCTTTAAAGAGACTTGCTCAGTTGCTTATAGTTCAGATGTTTCCACTAATGGCAATTTCACATTGTATTCTTTCTTTGATTCTCTCCTTAATTACTGGAGGGGGTAGGATTTATAAAATACATATAGTACACTGTAGCTCTGAATTAAACTTAATCATTGGTATTACTTTTTGTACTTTAAGGGCCAGTTTCAAAATGTACCAAATCCTTACTCACTGCCTGATGCAGCAAATTGGTCTCTAATATAAGGTGGGAACTGGGAAGTAGAAGTCAGCATTACTTAAGATTTTTTTTTTTTTTCATTTTCTACGAGTACGCATGTCAGAGGGTTGACTGTGTCTTCTGATTTGGGGTTTGCCAATTGTTTAAATATAATTCTTTAGTTCTCTTTCTCCTCTCTTTAAGTGTTCCTGTAATAAAAGATCACATGTCAAATAGCAGTTACTTTAAAAATCACTTTAAGCATGATATAAAAAGAAGCATATTAAATTAGAGCTGATTGCCTTATTTTTAATTTTTTTTTTCATTTTATTTATTTTTTTAAGAAACAGGGTTTCACCATGTTGGTCAGGCTGCTCTCCAATTCCCGACCTCAGGTGATTCGCCTGTCTCAGCCTCCCAAAGTGCTGGGATTACAGGCGTTCTTTTTACATTTTAAAATCTAATTTTGCATGTTGTTCTACTTTTCCTGTATCATCTCTGACCTTCTTTCTACTTTACTTCTTTCTGTGTTTTCCAAAATTTTCTTCTTAGCAAATTTTTGCATTAAAATAAATCCTAGGAATCTTTCAATTACTCTCCCAATATTGCTGACGCATTCCAAACTTACATCTTCTGTTCTCATGCGGTACTTATTTCTTATTCAGCTACTTATTTTTTATTCATGTTTTGTCCTCAGTCTAAGGTGACTACGTCCAAGAGTAAAATTAATGTATTTCCTGTCCATATTGGTTTTATTCTAAAATTATCACCACTTAAATCATTGGCACATACTTTATTATTCCAAGTTAGAGATCCTCACATCATTTCTACTTTTTCTTCCTTTCTTTTTTCCCTTAAATATTTTTTTGGAGGAAAGTAACATGTTTTTCCTTTCAGTACCTTTGGGACTGTGCCCCTGTCTGTCCTCTCTCTTCACCATCCTGACTCTAATTTTCATAACCTTTTCCTTTGATTCTTCTTCAAGCCCCCTAGTAAAATTTTCCTAGGCCAACTTATTTGAAAGCACTGGTGATTTTTTTTTTCTAAATATGCCTTTACCCTATCACTTCCCTTCTGAAAATATAAAAACTCTGTTGTCTGGCATTTAAGACTCTCTATAAATGTATTTCTTGGTATTTATTCACCTTTATCCTGTACTATGTTGGAACTCCTTTATTTGGAGAGATTACTCAGAAACTCATCTCTTTTGCTCAGTATATACATTATCCTATCTTACAAGATATTTGCATTTTTTTGTTTTAAGCCTTTAGATGTTTTCTTTCTCTGATCGAAGCATTATTCATTCTCTAAATCCCAGATTAATCTCTACCTTCTTCATGTAATTCTTCTTCAGCTCACTGTTCTTTATCTTTTGCAACTTGCATTGCAGTTACAATCAGTATCAATTTGTATTACTTAATTGTACCCTTGCTCATTTCACAGTATTTTATCAGATTGATGGCTACATCAAAATAGAGACCTCAAAATTCCTTCTTTTGTTCACCTACAGCATATATCATTGCTATGTGTAGGGTTTCGTAAAGTGCTCTTTATCAAATTAACAATTTAATTATTTTTGTTTAGACTCTCATTTATATACACACCAGCAATCCACAACCTATACTGGAATTTTGGAAATTTTAGTCCAGAAGGCTGTCAGTGTACATATCAGAGAGAAAATATATCTTCGGCAGTTTACAAATGACTTTCTTGTTTGTATAGCACATTCTGAGATGAGATATGTCCTTACAAGAGAAAAATATATATATTGATTATGAGAGATCAAAATGAAGATCAATGCTCATATTTATCTCTACCTCCTTTCAACATAATACATCTTTAAATTATTATAGCATTTTTGTTAATGTAAGGGTCCCCAACTAGCAACTAAGTATCCCTAACAGTAGCTCTCTAGTGAACTTTAGATTCCAGAATGCCAAGAATGATGTATTCACCAGTAGTTTTCAGAGGGTATAAAAAATAAAAATTAATTATTGCTGCACAAGTAATAAATTTAACATAAAAATGTCTCCAAATCATCAGTTGTGTTATTGAAAATGAAAAGCAATTAGGTGATGTGACACATAAGAGAAGGGAAATGTTTACCTTAGCTTTCCAGGTGTGTACACAGTTTTAGACTTCAAAACAATTATGCTTCTCAGTATTACTCATTCCTTAGATAACTTTCATAAATCAGTGCATGGGTACAAACAGGCTGAGGGTAGTGTAGTGAATATTCCAGGTTAATAAATGTATTGGACAAACCTGGATATGAATAAAATTTGGCTTAATGATATATTCCAGAAATGATGTAGCTTTTACAACACTATTTGTATTTATGACCAATTGTGATAAATTATTTTCAAATTCTACCAGGGTTTGTTAGTACGTCTGTCATTTCGTAGGCAATACCAAGAAGGCTTTTTAAAAGGGAGTTGTTGTGTGTCACACCTTATATCATTATGGACTGGAGACAGATAATATTTTTATATAAATTCTAAGAATACTTCTTATTGTGAAGTTTAAATAGAAATTCTAACAATTCAAGTAAAACAGTGCAATATATCTTCTCAGCAAGTGATCCAAAAATATTACTGTCAGCCTCACTGGATACTCCACACTGCTTGACGTGGAATATTTTTGGGTCAACATGAGTAGTAGCTCTGACTGTGATGGAGGCAGAGACAACAAAAGAGTTAAGACAAAACACATGGCTTTCATAACCAACCTTACATCAGTCTTAAGTGATGTGTAATACTGTAAATATAATTAAAGTACATGTAAATAGAATTAAATAATAACAAAAAACTCAGATTTTTTTCTGCCTTTTTATTTGTAAACAACTAAGGAAAGGACATATGCCCATATAGAAAAATGATTAAAGATACTAGAAAGATAACCAGTCTTTAGAAAGATAACCAGTGTCATTATATTTATTAGACATAAATCTTTTCATCACAAGAAATCAACATTCTGCTTATGCAGCAACATATATGAAGAGGATCACCTATGTTGATAGTATTCTCAAATGTAAAGTAAAACCATTAATAACCATATTAGACAACACTTATACCCCAACGCATATCCTCTCAGCTCACTCTAGCAATAGCAATGGAAACCAGCTGTATGCAAATGTAATTCAGCTCCAACTTGCTTAGTTAGCTGAATCCTGTATCTCTAGCTTTCTACTCGGGGATTCGTGTCCACTATCCTATGAGATGCCCAAGGAAACCACAAGCAATTCTGACATATATGCAAATCTAGAATAGTGAATGTGCTAGTACCTCACAGTGCAACCCTACACTATTAGGTGATAAAATCTGAGGGATACCCACTTCTTTTGTCCCTTGGGCAGACAATTACATTATTATCAATATAAATATCATCAGAGTTTCCCTAATGAGTATGAACCCAGTTTTCAGGCAATGGTGGTCAACTTGAAAACCTAACATTTGATAAGTTTTTCTTCTTTCCTGTTTCAATCTTTCCAGTCATCCACTACTCTTTCTTAAGATCACTTCCCCAAATAGCCTAGCCCTATCTAGCTCTTAACTGAGTCTGTTTTTAGATTAAAGCAAGGATATACATTTCTAATAAAATGACTTCATTAAGAAGCTTCAAATCAATTTTAAAACATATTTTAGAGAAGCAAGAAAAATCATATGACTCCTCTTCTGTGATGTTTTTTATTCCTGATTGTGGGAAACACTTTTAAAAAATAATCAAAACTAACCAAAGTAGAGATTACTAAAGAAATAATAGATGTATCAAATAAATTATTTGATTTTCAAAAGTATTTTGATCATTTCAAAATAAGAACATCCTAATGGCCTGCTTACCATGCTCTAATGATGTATTTTAATGATACAAATAATGAATCTGCTATATTTATTTGTTTCAAGATTGATAGCTCACTCAGTGCATAAAATACATATTACTATATGTAGCAAACAGTGATTACTACACACTGTTTCCCAGCTCAGAAAACAACATGTAGCAAATACTTGTTGAATCAGTTATTAGAAATAACCTCCAGTTTATAAATGAATTCTAGTTAGGTTAGCCTAACAACAACTCTAATGCCATCTCCTTTGGCAATCCATTTGCTAAGCCTGATAATTGGTTATTCACAAGAAAATCAGTAGTACTGCCATTCTTCTATGAAGGAAATTTGCTACTTAACAAGAATTCTCAAGGAATTTGGTAAAAAGATTCCAGGAAATATAATTGGTATTTGACTGTATAGCTACCAAGCTTAAAAGATTCAAGCCTAAAATCGGGGGTGGCACAATTATTATTTTCAGGATGCAAGAGACCTTGAATGAATGCATTTGACTCATTTAAGTGGTGTAAACATAGCTAGAAAAGTTATTCTTGAACTCCTGACCTCTTGATTCACCTGCTTCAACCTCCCAAGGTGCTGGGATTATAGGCATGAGCCACCACGCAGGGCCCATGAAATATATTTACCATCATTCTCATCAAACTGACACAAGAACAGAAAACGAAACACTGTATGTTATCACTCACAGGCGGATGTTGAACAATTGGAACATGTGGACACGGGGAGGGGAGCATCACACACTGTGGTCAGTAGTGGGAGACTAGGGGAGGGACAGCAGGGCTGAGGAGGGTAGGGAAGGATAATGAGGGGAGAAATACCAGATATAACTGATGGGGGAATGAAGGCAGCAAACCACCTTGCCATGTATGTACCTGTGCAACAATCCTGTATGATCTGCACATGTACCCCAGAATCTAAATAACACTAACAAAATGTTTAAGAAGACCCTTTCATGTTTGTGAGTGTGCTCATAATTTGGTGAATGAGAAAAGCTGGTAACCAAAGAGGACATCCAGCATTCTCCCATTTTATTACAAATTAATAAACTTTATTTTTTACAGCATAAAAAATTATTCTTGAAATGAACTTTGCCATACTTTCTTTAAGAACTGAAGTTGCAAATCACACATATATTTGTGAAAGAGATGCACTTTCATCTATTTGACAGCGATGAATTCCTTAATTTATTCAACAGTATTTATTTAGTGCCTAATTTTATACTGCCACTATACCAGAAACTTGTGACATAGAAATGAGGAAAATAGAGTACTTGCCCTTTAGAGGCTTGTTATCCGAAGAGGGATACTGTAAGTATAATTACAATAAAGGAATGGGTGCTTTAATAGTTGTATGAAGTGTACTGTGGAAGCAAAGAAGAGGAAATGACATTTTGCATTTCTTATTTAGTTTCCTTATTAGTTTTTATTTTATGTTTAATTGAAATTTATTTTGCTGCTACTGTTTGTAACAGACCTAGAGCCTATCCTGTGAAACATGAAATACCAAAGCAAAGTCTAAATGCACTATTAGTGTATTTCTTAATTTATTTACCCTGTTCTTTATGTTACTAGTTATTCTAGTTTGCTTTTAGTTTAGTGAGGTTTTGAACTCAGTATTTTTTGCTACATGTGATAAATATACTGAGTTTTGTATCCCCAAATATCAGCATATTATAGTGCAAAGGCCATGAATTGAAACTCAGGAAGCTCAAATTCTTTTAATAATATGGCGGCAAATCCCTAAGTCACAGTGTCTCTGTATCTAAATTTTCTCATTCTTAAATTTTTTTTAAAAAAGGTTAAATTTCAATGAGTTTGTCAAGATTAAAGTTCAATGGCTATAGGGTTGTGATGGTACTCAGCAAGCAGAATTTTAGCCAATTTTATTGCAATGTTAATAAAATTATAAAGCCTTTTTTTTGTACTTTGTAAAAGCAGTCAGCCTGGGTATAGAAATAGCTTATTTTATGTGTTTTTTTGATCTATGGTGTGACATAGACTTTGAACATCTCTGGGTTCAAGTGGAACTCTAATCCAGGCCTTAAATAGTTTCTATTTTCATCTTTAATATTCTTTCTTAGTCTACCATTCTTTTTATTTTCCTTTTGCTCTTTTCACTATAACCAAATATCTAAATAAAATATGTACATAATAAATCAGCTATAATATTATATTAAACTAAAATTTTTTAATAGTTTACTTAAAATTATGTAATATCCTTGAAATAAAAATAAGAGCAAAAAAGGCATTTATTATTTATATTTTGGTTCTGTTCAGTTATATCTAGAATATTAGCCAAAATGATTTCTCTTTTCTTTTTATTTTCTATCTTATATGAATAGCATAAAATAAAAATTATGTACTAAGAATTTAAGTGACCACTTGCAAGCTTAATAAAAATGTATACCTATTTTCTAAAAAGAATTACTTTAATAAATGTTATAAAATATCATCTACATTTAAGTATGCAGTTGAAGAAAGACAAAATTTTTAACTTTTGTAATGGAACATCTGGAGAAGTATGTCAAAGTTATCTTTTAAAACAAATATATACATACATAGTTACATAGACTTATTTAGCACACAAAAGGCCATTTTGATACAAATATACTTAGGGAATTTGCAATTCTTTGTAATGGTACTATATATTTAGAATCAGTTCTCATTATATTTTCTTGGGAAAAACATTGTTTATAGCCTGCTAGCATCATTTAAATACTTTGAATATCTGAATATGTTGAATCAAATACAAAATTTGGATAAAATGCTGAGTTTAGAGAACAGAGGCAGAGGAATTTGTGTATCATATATTTATCTATGAAACATATACATGTAAGAAAAAATGATGTTTATATTTAGGAAAGCAAGATTATACCAAATCCTGAAACTTAGGATAAGCAGCATAAACTGTGAAGAAGTGAATGAGGAGCACATGTATATGTACCTGCATGTCCACAAAAGCATTGTTTATTTCATTTATGGATAAATCCCGAGTGCCTGGAAAAAAGTGTTTGACATGCAGAAGATGAATAAATATTAGTTGAAGAAATGAATGAATAAAGGCAGGTTTTTAAAAGGGTAGATTCAAAATTATTTCATATAAGGCTTCTTTACCAGTTGACTTGTGTTGATATGCAAGTGAAGTGCATAGCTCAGTTCTTTAGCTGAATTATGATATAACTGACAACGTGCTTTTGTCATCTTTTTCAGATGAGCTTACATAAAGGCTTAGCATGTCGTGTTTTGATAAAGAGTCCTAAAATTAGCTCATGAGAAAGAGTCAGTGTTCATCTAGCTGCTAAGTTGGGGGCTCAACTATTCTCTAGTTACATTATTGAGATTTAATATGTGTGATGTAGTGTTTCTGAGAAAAAGTGTCACTTTATACCAACACTTTCTTCCAATGCCTAGACTTGGAAAGAAGAATTAGAAGTCTTGATTGTGCCTCAATATCTTACCTAGTCAGTACTGAAGCTGCCATTTCTTTTTTCTGAATATAATGTCTGCTCTTTGACAGGTTCCAAACTCAAAAGTTTGGATAACCATTACTATCCAAATCTGAGCAGAAAATAAATTAATAGAAAAAAGTGAAAGTAAATAAAAGGTTTTCGATTTCCACCATCTATACTGATAACATAACTTACTAGTTATATTTTATATGTTATATCAATTTACAAAAGCATGTTGACCTAATACAACTTATTTGAATCAGAAAAAACATACCCTATAATGTAGCTGTGAACACATTGGTTATAATAACATGGACAGGAATCCCTGTAGAATAAATTGAGGAAACTAATTCATGAAGAAATATTTTCCAGAGGAGAGAGAGTTACATGCTTTTAGCACACAATATGTAAAGACAGGAAAAGCTGCAAAATGAAGTAAAAATTTGTTTTTAATTCTGGATTTAAGGTTTATACTTGTGGGACGTGAGTAACATGTTCATAATCTTCATATATAAAATAGGAATAACTATAAAATAGAAATAAATAAGACCAATCTCATAGGACTTTGATTAAGATTAAATTATATAAGATATGAAAAGTACATAGCATATAGTAAACATTCCACGAATAATAAAGCAAAACCAGAGTAGCTCAAGCAACAGGAGTACCCCCTTACCTTTGTGGGATACCTTCCAGAACCTTCAGTCGATGCCAGAAATCTCTGATAGTATGGAACCCTGTATATACTGTCTTCTTCCTATACTTATACACCTATGATAAAGTTTGATTTATAAACTAGGTACACCACTCTTGCACTTCGGGGCCATTATTAAGTAAAATGAGGGTTACTTGAATACAAGCACTATGATAGTGCAAGAGTCCTACGTTACTAAAGAACAAAGGGTGTAGACAGCTTGGATACATAAGCTGGACAAAGAGATGATTCACATCCTGGGCAGGATGGAGAAGGACTGTGGGAGATTTCATCGTGCTATCCAGAATGTCTGCAATTTAGAACCTATAATTTGTTTAATTCTGGAGTTTTCCATTTAATATTTTCAAACTGAAGTTGACTGCAAGTAACAGAAACTGCAGAAAGCAAAACCACAGATAGGTGGTGGCGGGGGGTAGACAGTGTACTACAGATCTTGGGGGAAAATGGGAAAAGAACTCCTCTAGAAGAACACAAAATTCATATATGACATATGTTTATTGCATTTATGGAAATATTTTTCTTTTTTATCAAACCCTGATTAGACTGTGAATAATGCAAAAATTCTGTAAAAATGTAAAATAAAATCTAATTTACTGTCTTCTACATCTTAATTACCTGCATATTTTATCTATCATAGCACCAAAAATGATGCTTAAAGCAGATTCTTTGTGATCTCTTTTTGTGCATAAACTTGTTCTTTACTAGTTCATGGATATATGTTAGTGCATTCTAAGGTCCCTTGGTACCTCTTCTTAAAACACAAAGGAATTAGAGGCTTCATCTATTTGTGTATTTTCTCATTTTCAAGTCTTTGTAAATTTTAACAAAAAAATAAAATTTTGAATAAAAAGTTTTAATAATTGTAATTATTCAAAACATGCTTATTTTTTAAGATTATAAAGCTCAGAATTATAATACCCTTGGTACTAAGGTAATTAATTTGAGCATTTCTTGGAACCCAAAAATGTATATTTGTTGTTTTCTTAGTATGCTTTCGTATTTACAGAATAGAACTTTTATTTTCATTTTAGAGCAGTAATATGAACCTGGCTCAGTCAGTCTTTCAGAAAAAATTACAGATAATACATGAAATTACTTTAAATAATAATTTTATGTTCATGCTAGTGTACAAGTAATTTAATGTGACCTCAACTCTTTGGACATGTTTTATAAGAACAAATATTTCATTGGCTGAACAAAAAGTTATTTCTTACTATGATTATTAATTCTCTAAGTTTATCTTTCTCAGCCCAAAGAAATACAGATAAAAATACAATAGAATTTTATCATAAGATTATGCTACCATATGAAAATTAGGAGCTCAATTTGATAGTTATGGAAGAGAATCCTCTCTATGCCATTTATTAGCACTTTGAAATAGCAAGATGTTTTAAATTTTTCTAATAATCAGTATCTTAATCTTTAAAATGGGAGGGATAATGATATTCACTCCAAAATTAGTGTCTTAAAGAGAAAATTTACATAATATTCAGTACATATTGACTTAAAATAAGCACACATTAATTATATTCTTATATAATATATATGACATTTTTGAAGTTCAAAACTAAAGTTATATTTGGAACACTATAATTATTAGAAATGTCAGATCTAAGAATCTTGTAACCCGACCTCCAGGGAAGGTCTAAAAGTAAGGGCTCAAACATATTACATTTTCATATGAATAAAGTTTGACATCCCTCCATACGTTCTGACCATTTCTGCATGATTCCTTTGATCTATCCAGCACACTCCTACACCATATAGCTAGCAAATCTAAAAATGGACCTCTAACATTTTCCTTGTGCTTACTCATAAAACCATTTGCTTGAACCTGTTTTATACAGTTCATCCTGAATTGTTCCCCACATTCTGAGCTTCTCTCTCCTTGGTTTATTTTTTGGTGTCAGTTTTGCCACCCCCACAGTTCTGACATTTAGGTTCATTTTACCACCTATGACGTACTTTCCTCATAGTCTACAATTTAGAATTCAGCTCCTCTGACTTCAACTACTCCGAGAATAGTCTCTCTAGTCCTTGGGATGATATCCTGCAATTTATCTCACAATAAGAGATAATACCTAATTACACTCTGCACTACCCACCTGACAGGCACACCCTCTTGACCATAGTCATTATCCCACTCATACTCTAGCCTCAGTTTTGGGATTCTTGAAGAGATTACAAAATAATTTTCTGCTTGAAGAGATGGTGACCCAGTTTCAAAAATCATTATTGGTAGGGTTTCCTATAATTGGGATCTAGATCCTCAGAAAGAGTTTCTCTTTACCCAACCATTCTTTTCTTCATATCTTGATTTTTGCTCATTCTCTATATTTAAATCTCCTTTGAAGAGGATACACACACACACACACACACACACCTATATTATATATAATATACATAATTATATACATATAATATACATACATATATACATAATTAATGTGTGCTTATTATATTTTAGTATAATTCTGGAGTAAAAGAAGAAATCTTGAACTTCAAAATCTTATAAGCAAGGCTCTCTACAGTTGAATAATTGCTTGTCTCTGTTCTCAGGTACAAACTCCAGGTCCTATGTTTTACAATAATTTCTTCACCCCTGACCCTCTGTAGGTCTATCTAGCATGTTTACATGGAAAGCCACTATCAGCCTGACCTTTCAAATTTACACTTCTGTCCTAGTACAGTCATGCATCACTTAACAAAACGAGTACATTCTGAGAAATGTATCACTAGGTGATATCACTGTATGAACATCACAGAATGTACTACACAAACCTAGATGGTATAGCTTACTAAACAAGGAGTTTATGTAGCTAGGATCCTGTTGCTCCTAGGCTACAACCCTGTACAGCATGTTATTGTACTAAATACTGTAGGCAATTGTAACATAATAATAAGCCCTTGTTTATATAAATATATCTAAACATAGAAAAAGTAAAGTAAAAATATGGTATATAGCATGAAAATGTACACCACTGTAGAGCACTTATCATCATCGGAGCTTGCATGACTGAAAGTTTTCTTGCGTAAATCAGTGAGTGAGCAGTGAATGAATATAAAGGCCTACAACATTACTGCACACTACTGTAGACCATAAACACTGAGCACTTTAGCTATGCTAAATTTATTTTTAAAATTTTCTTCAATGATAAACTAACCTTAGCCTACTGTAACATTTTTATTTTATAAGCTTTTTAATTTTTTACTTTTCGACTCTTTTGTAAAAAGATTTAGCTTAAAACACAGACACGTTTCATGACTGAACACAAATATCTTCTTTACATTTTTATTCTATAACAATTTTTCCATTTTTTAAATTTGTTATTTTTTAAGCTCTTTTGTTAATGCTTTTGTTTTTGCATGAACACATACATTAGGCTAGGCATACACAGGGTCAATATCATTAATATCACTGTCTTCCACCTCCAAATCTTGTCCTACTGGTACATCTTCAGAGCCAAGAACAGACATGGAGCTGTCATCTCCTACAATGTCAATGCCTTCTTCTGGAAAAATTCTTGAGTGACTTGCCTGAGGCTATTGTACAGTTAACATTTTTTATGTATATGTAAAAGGAATATATTCTAAAATACATAGATGCTTCTTTTATTTTTTTCTTTACAGTTTTTATTTTAGGTTCAAGGGTATATGTGCAGGTTTGTTACATGGGTAGATTGCATGTCATGGGGGTTGGTGTACAAATTATTTCATCACTTAGGTAGTGAGGATAGTACCCGATAGGTAGCTTTTCCATCCTCATCCTCCTCCTACCCTCCACCCTCAAATAGACCACTTTATCTATTGTTCCCTTCTTCATTTCCAAGTGTACTGAATGCTTAACTCCCACTTATAAAAGAATATGAATTATTTGCTTATCTGATTCTGTACTAATTTGCTTAGAATTATAGCCTCCAGCTTCATCCATTATGCTGCAAGGGCTAGGATCTCATTTTTTTATAGTTGCATAATATTCATGGCATATACGTACTACATTTTCTTTAGCTAGTCTACAATATATGGGCATTTAGGTTGTTTCTATGTCTTTGCTACTGTGAATAGTGCTTTCATAAACATACGCATGCATGTGTTTTTACGATAAAATGATTTACATTCCTTTAGGTATATACCCAGTAATGGGATTTGGGGATTAAATGGTAATTATGCTTGAGTTCTTTATCACTGAACTGCTTTTCATGATGGCTGAACTATTTTATATTCCCACCAGCAGTGTATAAGCATTTCCTTTTCAAAACCTTGCCAGCATCAGTTATTTTGACTGTTTAATAATAGTCATTCTGACTAGTATCTCACTGTATTTAAGTTTGCATTTTCCTAATGATTAGTGATATTGAGCATATTTTCATATGCTTTTTGCCTGCATATATGTCTTCTTTTGAGAAATGTCTGTGTGCTCTTTGCCCATTTTTTTAATGGTTTTTTTTTTTTTTTTGCTTATTATTTCAGTTCCTTATAAATTCTGGACATTAGACCTTTGTCAGATGCATAGTTTGCAAATATTTTATCCCATTCCATAATTTGTCTTTTTATTCTGTTGATAGTTTCTTTTGTATATCTATGTACATAGTGCTCAGTGTTTATGGTCTACAGGCATGCACCACCATGCGCAACGAATTTTTGTATTTTTTTTAGAGACTGGTGTTCCATATTGGCCAGGATGATCTTGATCTCTTGACCAGGTGATCGGACAGCCTCGGCCCAAAGAGTTGATTTTTGTATAGGGTGAGATGTAGAAGTCCAGTTTCAATATTCTGCATGTGACTTGACAGTTATCCCAGTGCATTTATTGAATACAGTCCTTTCCCCATTGTTTATTTTGTTGGTTTTGTCAAAGATCAGACAGTTACAGGTGTGCAGATTTATTTCTAGTACCAGTACTATGTTTTTGTACCAGTATTGTGCTATTTTTGTTAACTATAGCCTTATACTATAGTTTGAAGTCAAATATGCTGCCTCCAGCTTTATTCATTTTGCTTAGGACTACTTTGTCTATTCAGGCTTTTTGGTTCTAAATGAATTTTGGAATGTGTTTTCCTAATTCTGTGGGAAATGTTTTTGATAGTTTGCTAGGAATAATGCTGAATCTATAAATACATTTGGACAGTATAGTCATATTAACGATATTGTTTCTTCCTATTCATAAGCATGGAATGTTTTTTTCCATTTGTTGTGTCATTTCTGATGTCTTTCATCAGTGTTTTGTAATTATTGCTATAGAGATCTTTCACCTCCCTGATAGCTGTATTTCTACTTATATTATTATTTTTGTGGCTATTGTGAATGGGATTGTATCTTTATTCAGCTCTCAGCTTGGATATTACTGGTGTATAGAAATGTTACTGATTTTTCTATATTGAATTTGGAAAGTGAAACCTTGCTGAAGTTGTTTATCAGAAGAATTTGGGTGGAAACTATAAGGATTTTTTTTTTTTTTAGGTATAGTATCAGATTATCTGTGACAATATTTTGATTTCCTCTCTTCCTACTTGGATGCCTTTTGTTTTCTTTCTCTTGCCTGATTGCTCTGGCTAGGACTTCCAATACTATATTGAACAGAGGTGGTGACATTGGGCATCCTCATCTTGTTCCTGTTCTCAAGGGGAATGCTTCCAGCTTTTGTTCATTCAGTATAATGTTGGTTTTGGTTTGTGATAGATGAATTTTATTATGTTGAGGTATGTACCTTTGAAGCCTAATTTGTTGAAGGTTTCTAACATGTGATGTTGAATTTCATCAAAAGCCTTTTCTGTGCCTATTAAGATGCTAATGTGGATTTTGCTTTTAGTATGGTTTAGGTGGTGAGACACATTTATTGATTTGCATATGTTGAACCAACCTGGGAGTAAATCTATAGTTGTTAATCATTATATACTGTACATAAGTGTATGTGCTATACTTTTATACCATTGGCATTATAATAGAAACTTACTATATTGTGCACAAATGCATTGTGCATAGCATTGTGTACAGTAGAAACTTGTATCCAGTGTACATTGTATACAGTAGAAACTTACAAATGCATTGTGCTATGAGGTTATGATGGTTACAATGTCACTAGGTGATGTAATTTTTTAGTCCCTTTTGGGACCACCATCACATAGGTTGCCTGTCCTTGCTAGAAACATTGTTATGCAGCACACAATTGTGCCTTCTTAATCTAAATACTGAGAATGAGTCTGTTTGTGTTATGCTGTTTTACTTTACTAACTCCTTTACTTTGTAGGCTTTCCATTTGAATATTTGTCATTCTGCATATTTCTTACCAAATAGGGGTTTTTAAACTGACCCTATTATTCTATAGATATGCTTGCTTTAACAGATTATTGGGCTGTCAACCTAAATAACAGAGAGAGACTCTCCAAAACAAAAGGTATTATTTGGAAGTAAAGCATTGCAATGGGAGTAAGCATGCCATAGTAAATGATGTTCACATTCAAGGAGGTAAAGGAAGACAAAGGTTTTTTAAAGAAAAAAACTAAGGAAGATTACATAACTATTTTGAAATAATTATCCTTGGTTACAGAGATCAATAACAAGCGTGATACCAGTCTGAAGTGATGCCAGTATGAAGTTGGACAGGCAGGTGTTGAAGACGTCCCTGTAGAAGTATTCTTTTGAGTAAGGCTGTGATGGCCTTCGTGCAAGCTTATGATTTTTGTAGTCTTTTGTGACTGTTTTTGTTATCAGGAATACAAGGATGAGTACCCTCTCTTCACGGGTTTTCCTGGTTCTGTCAGGGTTTTCTTAACATTAGTGACATAATTTTGATTTTGACTATGACTGATCCTAACATTCATTATCTACAATATGTGATTCACAATTTGGAATTGTTATTTCCATATATAAAACTGGTTAGAAATATTTAACATTGATAGACTGGATAAAGAAAATGTGGCACATATACACCATGGAATACTACACAGCCATAACAAACGATGAGTTCATGTCCTTCATAGGGACATGGATGAATCTGGGAACCATCATTCTCAGCAAACTGACACAAGAACAGAAAACCAAACACTGTATGTTATCACTCATAGGCAGGTGTTGAATAATTATGACATGTAGACACAGGGAGGGGAGCATCACACACTGTGGTCAGTTAGGGGGACTAGGAGAGGGACAGTGGGGGTGGGGAGGAGAAATACCAGATATAGTTGATGGGAGGATGAAGGCAGCAAACCACCTTGTCATGCATGTACCAATGCAACAATCCTGCATGAACTGCACATGTACCCCAGAACGTAAAGTACAATAAAAAAAAATTGAAGTAACCTTTAGTAAAGTAATTGTGTATAAATAACACTTGAATTATTTGAAAAAAAGAAATAACACTGAACACACCATTTTTTCTTCTTTTGACTAAAAATAGTACATTTGTGCATATATATAGATATAATACAATGTATTATACAATATTATATACACACACACATATATGTATATGTTGTGGTATGTTTGTGCATATTTATATAAACTGGATCATTTATGTATATATATACATATACATAAAACCTAATTAATTAGCAATGTTGGTAGATAATTTTGTATCTCATGATTAATTTGTTTTTTTTTCTTTGGCAGTGAGGCTAAGAAATTTTATTTCTTGCTACATATTCATTATTAAATAAGCTTTAGATCTAGAGTGATAAAATTGGCATTGTTTTACAAAGTAGAAAGAAAATTTTTGATGATCCTTTTACAGTCTTTTTCTCTCCTTTAAAAAATATGATCTTTATATTTAATTATTATTATTATCATTTTGGCTTAAACTACTGTTCTTTTCATATGTCTGTGGGTCTGCTGGATTTATTATATATATATATTATAAAGTCAATAAATTGACTTTAGATAAAGTCAATAGGATTATTGCATAGGTACATACATGGCAATGTGGTTTGCTGCCTCCATCTCCCCGTTACCTATATCTGGCATTTTTCCCCATGTTATCTCTCCTCAACATCCCTAACCCCCCTGTCCCTCCCCTATTACCCCCCAACAGACCCCAGTGTGTGATGCTCCCTTCCCATGTCCATGTGTTCTCATTGTTCAACACCTGCCTATGAATGAGAACATGCTGTGTTTGATTTTAATTAACTACCAACAAATTTTAACTTCATCTAAATTTCAATGTTTCTTTAAAGAATTCTAAACAGAAAGGTAGCAGATATATATTCCCTGCTTGAAGTTAGTGAGTAACTTTCAAACTGTATTTGTACAGTTTTTCTGTATTAGTCAAAGCCATTTACTGCTGCAGCCTGTAATCAAAGCTCAACATAGTTAGAAAGACAGCTATAACCACATTATTTCTCTTAAAGCAGGGATGGTTATTGTAAAGAAAAAATCTGGCCTCCAGAATTCATGTAGAGAGCCTTTGCATTTGATTGCACATTGGCAAAATAATGAAATCATCTTTCTGCCACCAGTAACTTCAAGAAAAAGATAAATTGGTGGATATATTTTATGCAATATGACAAGTTTGAAATAAATGAAGACTTTGTAATTCAAAAAAGAGAGTAAAGAGATAATATTAAATTATTTAGTTCTTCAGCGATGGCTGTTACAGCTTCAGATTCTTCTTACTGCTAAAGATGAAATGAAAGAAATCCTAAATCCTGCAAGTGCATTTTTCTTGACTTTTGGAGATGATTATATTAAATTTGAAAAACATGAAACAAAGTGGACTTTATACAACAGATGAGGTATTTTTATCTGAAAGTAGTTGTTTATTCCTTTCTTTAGTTTATAATTGCATAACATGAGTTTAATAGAGATAAAAAAAACTCCTGGTGCACTTATTTATTTATTTCATACAAAATAGCATATGAACATTTCACACAATTGATTCATTGACACTGTCATTAATGCATCACCTCCGTCACATTATTTATTTGCAGTTAATAACTACAACAATATGGATTTACCTATAGCACATTGGCAATAATACAGATAAATTCAATTTTGCAATATTTTAAGCAGTTTTAAATGATAAATACTAAACATTTTAATAAAGTACATACAGAAATTCTGAAAGATTAGGGAAAAGACCTAATAGTTATTAAGCCTACTAGAATTGTAGCTATCTTAGAGTCACCATTATATACAGTTAATCCCCAAATTCCTAAACCCATACACACAAATGCACACACAGTATTATAACCTGATAAATAGAGTTACGTATATTATCTCCTACAAGAAGAAAGAACACGAACATGACAGGATTTTACTAGTATCCCAAAAGAGGGAGGCAAGGTGAAAATTTACATAAAGTTTGGTTGTAGGATTGAAAGGCTTAAGGAACATGTTTCCATATAGGAAATCTGAATATGATTGGGCAAATTTTCTAATATTTTTCAGATTGGTAGACATCAGAAGTTTAAGGTCTTGAAGGAAATTGGGATAAATAAAAAAATTACTTAATAAACTAATAGTGGCCGGGCGCGGTGGCTCAAGCCTGTATCCCAGCACTTTGGGAGGCCGAGGCGGGTGGATCACAAGGTCAAGAGATCGAGACCATCCTGGTCAACATGGTGAAACCATGTCTCTACTAAAAATGCAAAAAAAAAAAAAAAATTAGTGGGGCATAGTGGTGCGTGACTGTAATCCCAGCTACTCGGGAGGCCAAGGCAGGAGAATTGCCTAAACCCAGGAGGCAGAGGTTGCAGTGAGCCAAGATCTTGCCATTGCATGGGTAACAAAAGTGAAACTCCATCTCAAAAAAATAAATAAATAAAAATAAAAATAAACAATAGTTTATTTTTATTTTTTATTTTTTTGTTTTTGAGATGGAGTTTAGTAATAGTTTGCACAGTTTAGTAAATCAGTACCCTGAGAAAAAGGCTAAGTGATCAGTCTATTTTTTTAAAAGTTTAATTTTGGAAAATTGTGGTCACATACAGTGAAATTATTGACAGGTTTGCAGCAGTACCTTCCTCAGTAAAATAAATTTTTGGAGAAAATAATGAAGTAATGATGATATCGGTGATCTCAGTGCTTAGTCCTGACTGTTAAGCTATGTTGATGCAGGAATATTTCATTCACAGTCACCCTTTATCGGCATTATTTAGGCTGAACTGGAAAGTACACCATTATGTCATGAGCCTGTCAAGAACTATAAAAGGTCTGGGATTTTGACATACTTAACAATGTAGCAAGTTAGCCTACTGGAGTTTCATAGATAGTGACAGAAGAAGTAAGATTCCTGGGTCAGAGGCAAAGGACTTCACTACTCATGCCAAATGCAGCAACCAGAGCAGTTCCACATGCCTTCCAAAGCCTATGGAGGGGTGGCAGGTAGGAGGTCAACACGGAGGATGGATAATAGACAGATGGAAGCTTGTCCATTTGGGTAACTGCATTGCATAGGAAGAACACTGAATTTCGGAAGTTTTATTGCTTTCATAGCAAGAGAAACAAAGCTTGCTTGTTTAATAATTCATCCTTCAGCCTAGCAGGTCTCGACCAAACTCAAATTTCCATTTGAGCATGCAACTTTGTTGATCACTTTGAATAATATAACCAAAAGAGGATTGGACCAAATGCATTTAATTTTTCTCATACCTTATTTAATTAAAGACAATATTAATATAAGTGGCATCATGAGGCCAACCTGCAGCATTGACCTTCAGCACTCTCCTTGAGTCCCGGGAGGCATACAGTGGCTCCTCTGTTGGTGGTTTGTTGGAATTAATATTTTATAATATATAGTTCAATTAACTAGATTTATCTACATTTAAAATTATGCACATATAATCTGAAAGAGAGCAAGCATTTTTATCTGCAGTTCTTTTTCAGTATGTCAGAAAAAAATACAATAGTCTTCCCCAAATTCCAGTTACATCCTAAAATAATCTGTTAACAAAAACAGTCTTAGGAAGTTTTAAAAGCTGATTTCAGGATTCATTCTCTCTGCCTTTTTCTAAAATAACTATCACTCATGAACAGTGCATTACCTGAATGGGAGTATGAAAGGGCAAAGAGACTAAAATCCCCTTCCTCCACCATACAATCTGAAATCAGAACATTCCAACAAAGCCAGACTATGTTGTGGCAAGGCTCGTACTTCCTCCTTAACTGAAATTTTATAAGACAGAGCAATATAAGTTGCATCCTGTTTTATGAGATTTTGAATAATCTTATTAACAATATGATGCAGCTATGGTATAGTTTTATTGACAATATGCAAAATGTTAATGATTTTTATTGAATTTTTTATCTGATAATTTGAAATATTTGAGAAATATATATATATATATATATATATATATATATATATATATATATATATATACAATCAGATGATTATATACCATCATGCTAAATGTGCTGTGTAGGAAAATCTAGCAGAAAGTTGACCCTTGCTATAAAGGATTTTCAAAAACTTTTCATGTGCTGAGTCATAACAAATCACAACATTAAAAAAATCAGTCCTAATAGTTGCAGATGCTCCAACTTATTTGTCAAATGATTAGTCCTTAATTATGTCACATGATATTCTTTTTCTTGGTTTCAGTTCATACACTACTAGGATAGATAAAATTTTTGCCATATGTACATTTCAAGAACATTTTTACTTAAATGTACTATTAATAGTAGTGCTGTTTTAGATCATAACAGATGTAAAGTGGTTAATTTCATACACTTACATTTGCATTTAGTTTTAAATTACAGATTAGTCAATGTGAATTTTTCTTAAGTTCAAAATGATGACCCATATTATATAGGATTGGTGTCATTTTTGTATACACTCTAGAATTTCTTTATTACAATGACTGTCATACAAAATGTGTGTCTATGGGTCTTTCTCTTCACTAGCTGTACTTTCTCTTAAATATTTTCTCTCAAATTGCTACTTTAACATTCCACTGACAAATGATCAAAATATAAAATGCATATACTCACCTACATTAGGAAAAAAGTTTCTTCTATAGACTCTTAGTATAGAAACCCAAATGAAAATGCAACAAAAGTTAGTTTCCTAAAAATTCTAGTAACCTAAGCGATAAATTTATAACTTAGCAGGGAGCTCAAAATGGGCAATGTACCTTTTGTTCTGAAATGAGATATCTAACTGCATTGCTGACTTTTGAGTCAGATAGCTATATTTTTATGCTTCTCACAGTACTATATGCACTTTCTTTTTGCTTCATGTACCATAAGAATTGATGGTGCTTCTGGCTCTGATTACTTATCTTCTTTTTGACTCTCAAGCTATAAAATGTTTAAGAGTAGTAGGAAATATTTAATCTCTCACATAATAGAAAGAACAATGTGGTAAACTCCATTTGTTCCCTGCCAAACTATTCCTCCACTCAGCGGCAAATCAGCACCACCAGCTCAGGAACAGCTCACCCAACTGCACTCACTTAAATTTCCCTGGCAGACACCATTGCTTCTTGGTTTTATACCTACATCACTGGTTATTTCCTCTCAGTATCTTTTTGCAATCACTTTTACAAACCACTGTTTAAGGTTTATAATTGGTTTAGTCATGGGCTAACTGCAGAGTTACTACTTTATGCATCAACATTTAAGAATATTTGTTGTTGTTTTTGGAGATGGTGTCTCATTTTGTCACTCAGGCTGGAGTGCAATGGTGCCATCTCAGTTCACTGCAACCTCCACTTTTTGGGTTCAAGTGATTCTCCTTTCTCAGCCTCCTGAGTAGCTGGGATTACACTGCACACTACTGCACCATGCTAATTTTTATAGATAGATAGATAGATGATTGATAGATAGATAGATGATAGATAGATAGATAGATAGATAGGTAGATAATAGATAGATAGATAGATATTTTTTTTTTTTCAGTAGAGATGGCATTTCACTATGTTGGCCAGGCTGGTTTTGAACTCCTGGCCTCAGGTGATCCACTTACCACAGCCTCTCAAAATGCTGCAGTTATAGGCATGAGCCACTAAGCCCAGCCAACAATTAGTTTTTCTATGTATTCTTTGGTCTCTAAGTAAATCTTATTCATTTGTTTTTTCATCCATCCAACAGTAATTCATTCATTATTATTTTATTGATTCATACTTGTGGTACTCAGTGGTAATAAATATTAGCAGATAAAAAGAAATCTAAGAGTGTATCAAACATACCAAGAGTGAAAAAGATGGTGATTTTATGACATTTGTAGTTTCTTTTAGTTTAGTATTATTTTTATGATGAAAATCATAAATGAAAACCAGAACATGTAGGAGTTCATACAAATGTCAGAGAGTTAGACAGATGAGAAAAGGAATTAGTCTGATTGTAGAAAACAAACAAATGCATAATTAGTTACAATTTAATCAAAAACATAATGAGGAATATTTCCCGAAGTAAATTTATCATTTTAAGAAGTGACAACGTGATATCATGGAAGATGGTAGAGTAGGAAGATCAGGAATGAGTGTATTCACCGAAATAACTGAAGAGCTTACAAGAAATGTTAGATTTGACTATTCGAGAACTCTGGAGCCTAGCCCAACACTTTCAATGTCCAGAGAAGTACTTAATTAAAAAAAAAGAGGCAGCTAAATTTCACAAAATATTGACAATTCACAGTTCTTTTCTTTGGCCCTATAGAACCTATGGAGAATGGCTATTGTTTCAACCCCATGATTTTGAAGCAGCTTCTTGGGCAGCATTCATTGAAAGAATTTAAAGAGACAGAATACCTTTTTTTTTCTTTTACATTCAAGCACTTGAGGACATTCCATTCAGGTCATGGGTCGACTGCAGAGAAGGTGGAACATGTGACAAGGAATGTAATCCTTGAAAAATAATAGTTTGGAAAAATCACTAAACAAATGGATGACTGCGGCTCCAACAAGTAACAACAACAATACCGAGGAGAAAAGAGAATTTTATTTATAGAGATATCACATTACAACATTACAAATGTATAGATCTCAACAAATACTATAAAGAATACAGAGAAATTCAAAAATATGTATCATTCACATGACATTCACCTGAAAAAAGAAATCAACAGAAATGATCTCTGATCAAGTACAGAAATTGGACTTACTAGAAAAGAATTTAACTGCTTTCAATGTGCTGAAAACACTAAAGAATAAAAAAAGAAAATTAAGAGACTGATGTCTAGGAACACATAAATATTATCAATCAGATTATAAATCATAAGAACCAAATAGAAATTCTGCTGCTGAAAATGTAAATATTAAAATAAAAATTCACTGGAGAGATACAACAGTAGATTTGTGCAGTCGGAATAAATAATTAGGGTACTTGAAGAGAGATCTATTAAAATTAATCAGTCTGAAGAACAAAAGGAAAAAAGTGGACAAAGATGAACAGAGGCTAAAGGAATTATAGGATATCTTCCAGTATACCAACAGACTCCTTTTGGTAATTTGCAAAGGAAGTAAGGAAGAAACATAGTCAAAAAATTTTTAAACAATAATGGCTGAAATGTCTCATATTTTTATAAAACATAGGAAATGGGGGATGACTCAAGATGGCGCTGGGAGAACAACCCAGGATTGAGGCTCTCGCTGGATGCACCGAGAAGGTGAGTCAGGGACGCATTTCCAGACGGACCTTTGTTGCCCACAGAACGGGGAAACTCCCAGATATAAAACAAATGCAAGATCAAAAAAACTCAAAACCCAGCAGAAGACAAGAAATAACTAAGATCAGAGCGGAACTGAAGGAGATTGAGACACGAAAAACCCTTCAAAAATCAATAAATCCAAGAGCAGGTTTTTTGAAAAGATCAACAAAATAGACAGACCACTAGCTAGATTGATTAAAAAGAAAAGAGAGAACAACCAAATAGATGCAATAAAAAATGATAAAGGGGAAATCACCACAGATTCCACAGAAATTCAAACCATCATAAAAGAATATTACAAACAACTCTATGCACATAAGCTAGCAAACCTGGAAGAAATGGATAAATTCCTGGACTCCTGTGTCCTCCCAAGCCTAAACCAGGAGGAAGCTGAAACTATGAATAGACCAATAACAAGGGCAGAACTTGAGACAGCAATTAAGAGCCTACCACACAAAGAAAGCCCAGGTCCAGACGGGTTCACAGCCGAATTCTACCAGACACACAAAGAGGAGCTGGTACCATTCCTTCTAAAACTATTCCAAATAATCCAAAAAGAAGGAATCCTTCCCAAATCATTCTATGAGACCAAAATCATCCTGATACCAAAACCCAGCAGAGACCCAACAAGAAAAGAAAACTTCAGGCCAATATTCATGATGAACATAGATGCAAAAATCTTCAATAAAATATTGGCAAGCCGATTGCAACAGCAAATCAAGAAACTTATCCATCATGATCAAGTAGGATTCATCCCGGGGATGCAAGGCTGGTTCAACATACGCAAGTCTATAAACGTAATTCACCACATAAACAGAACCATAAACAAAAACCACATGATTATCTCAATTGATGCAGAGAAGGCATATGACAAAATTCAACAGCCCTTTATGCTAAAAACCCTCAATAAACTCGGTATCGATGGAACGTATCTCAAAGTAATAAAAGCTATTTATGACAAACCAACAGCCAATATCATACTGAATGGGCAAAAACTGGAAGCATTCCCTTTGAAATCCGGCACTAGACAAGGATGCCCTCTTTCACCACTCCTATTCAATATAGTACTGGAAGTTCTAGTCATAGCAATCAGGCAAGAAAAAGAAATAAAGGGTATTCAAATAAAAAAGGAGGAAGCCAAATTGTCTCTATTTGCAGACAACATGATAGTATACCTAGAAGACCCCAATGCCTCAGCCCAAAAACTCCTAAAACTGATAAGCAACTTCAGCAAGTCTCAGGATATAAAATCAATGTTCAAAAATCACAAGCCTTCCTCTACACCAATAACAGACTTAAAGAAAGCCAAATCAAGAACAAAATGCCATTCACAATTGCTACAAAAGAATAAAATACCTTGGAATACAACTCACAAGGAATGTAAGGGACCTCTTCAAGGAAAACTACAAACCACTGCTCAACGAAGTCAGAGAGGACACAAACAGATGGAGAAACATTCCATGTTCATGGTTAGAAAGAATTAATATCGTAAAAATGACTATACTGCCCAAAGTAATTTACAGAATCAACGCTATCCCCATCAAGCTACCATTGACTTTCTTCACAGAACTGGAGAAAACCACCATGAACTTCATATGGAACCAAAATAGAGCCCGCATAGCCAAGTCAATTCTAAGCAAGAAGAACACAGCAGGGGACATCACACTACCGGATTTCAAACTATACTACAAGGCTACAGTAATCAAAACAGCATGGTACTGGTACTAAAACAGAGATATAGATGAATGGAACAGAACAGAGGCAATAGAGGCAACACAACATATCTACAACCACACAATCTTTGATAAACTTGTCAAAAACAAGCAATGGGGAAAAGTTTCCTGTTCAACAAATGGTATTGGGAAAACTGGCTAGCAATGTGCAGAAAGCAGAAACTGGACCCCTTCCTGACACCTTACACTAAAATTAACTCCAGATGGGTTAAAGACTTAAATATAAGACCTGGCACAATAAAAACCCTAGAAGGAAATCTAGGCAAAACTATCCAGGACATAGGAGTAGGCAAGGACTTCATGAACAAAACACCAAAAGCATTGGCAACAAAAGCCAAAATAGACAAATAGGACATAATGAAACTCCACAGCTTCTTCACCGCAAAAGAAACAGTCAACAGAATGAATTGGCAACCAACAGAATGGGAAAAAATTTTTGCAGTTTACTTATCTGACAAAGGGCTGATATCCAGAATTTACAAAGAACTCAAACAGATTTACAGGAAAAAAACAAACAAGCCCATTCAAAAGTGGGCAAAGGATATGAACAGACAATTTACGAAAGAAGACATATATGAGGCCAACAATCATATGAAAAAATGCTCATCGTCACTGGTCATCAGAGAGATGCAAATCAAAACCACATTGAGATACCATCTCACGCCAGTTAGAATGGCGATCATTAAAAAATCTATAAGGACACATGTACACGAATGTTCATTGCAGCACTGTTTACAATAGCAAAGACCTGGAATCAACCCAAATGCCCATTTATAATAGACTGGATTGGAAAAATGTGGCACATATACACCATGGAATATTATGCAGCAATCAGAAATGATGAGTTCGTGTCGTTTGTAGGGACATGGATGAATCTGGAAAACATCATCCTCAGCAAACTGACACAAGAACAAAAAATGAAACACCGCATATTCTCACTCATAGGTGGGTGATGAAAAATGAGAACACATGAACACAGAAAGGGGAGTACTAAACACTGGGGTCTATTGGGGGGAAAAGGGGAGGGCCAGTGGGAGGGGGAGGTGGGGAGGAATAGCCTGGGGAGAAATGCCAAATGTGGGTGAAGTGGAGAAGAAAAGCAAAGCACACTTCCATGTGTGTACCTATGCAACTGTCTTGCATGCTCTGCTCATGTACCCCAAAACCTATAATCCAATTAAAAAAAAAAAATCTGGAGACAACAGATGCTGGAGAGGATTTGGAGAAAAAGGAACACTTTTACATTGTTGGTGGGAGTGTAAATTAGTTCAACCATTGTGGAAGACAGTGGGGCGATTCCTCAAGGCCTTAGAAATAGAAATTCCATTTGACCCAGCAATCTCATTACTGGGTATATATCCAAAAGACTATAAATCGTTCTACTATAAGGACACATGTACATGAATGTTCATTGCAGCACTGTTTACAATAGCAAAGACTTGGAATCAACCCAAATGCCCATTGATAATAGACTGGATTGGAAAAATGTGGCACATATACACCATGGAATATTATGCAGCAATCAGAAATGATGAGTTTGTGTCATTTGTAGGGACATGGAAGAATCTGGAGAACATCATCCTCAGCAAACTGACACAAGAACAGAAAACAAAACACCGCATATTCTCACTCATAGGTGGGTGATGAAAAATGAGAACGCATGGACACAGAGAGAAGAGTACTAAATACTGGGGTGTATTGGGGGGAAATGTGGAGGGCTAGTGGGAGGGGGAGGTGGGGAGGGATAGCCTGGGAGAAATGCCAAATGTGGGTGAAGGGGAGAAAGGAAGAAAAACACACTGCCATGTGTGTACCTATGCAACTGTCTTGCATGTTCTGCACATGTACCCTCAAACCTAAAATGCAATAAAAAGTTTAAAAAAAAAAGGAAACTACATATACAAGAATTTCTACAAATTCTAAGCAGATAAGTCAGAGATTCACACCAAGGATTATCGTAAACAATCTGTTGAAAGCTAAAGACAAAAGAATCTTGAAAGTAGTAAGAAAGAAGTGACTCATAGGGTACAAAGAGTCCCCAGAAAAATTAGTAGACAGTTTTTCATTAAATAAACAAATACACTGTCATTCAAGAATTATATCTCCAGCAAAACTATTCTTCAAAGATGAAACATCCAAGATCAATAAAAGCTACAGGAACAAGTTCCTATAGCAATTGCTAAAAAGCATCCTTTAGGTGTAAAATAAATGGACAGTAGTAAATAATCCAAATCCATAACAAAAAATATGATAAATATATAAAAGCTAGTATGATTACATTTTTTGTTAACTCCTGTTTTTGTTTTAATTATTATAAATAATGTTATATAAAATACGTTAAACAAACAATATGAAATATAATAATAGTAACTCCTGTTTTTGTTTTGATTATCACAAATACACAAAATATATTAAACAATCATAATAGTATTAACCAAAACAATATTAAACAAATAACTAATCAGGTAAATATGTTGGTGTAAATTAGAACTGTCTATACTCTCTGGGTTTATATCTTTTCCCTTTGATTTACATGTCTATCATTGATCTAATGCTACATATTCTTCATAAGTGTAGTTTTAGAAAGTAAGTGTTGAACTTGGATAATGTAAATCTCCCAAATTTATTTTTCAAAATTGTTTCAGATAGTCTAACTCCTTTATATTTACATGTAAATTTTAGGCTCTGCCTGTCAATTCTGACAAAAATTGTTTACTGGAATTTTAGTTGTAACTACACTGTATAAGTTAATTTTTGGAGAATGTACACATGGTGTATCACTTATATTTAGGTCTCTTTTTATCTCTGTGACACTTTTTTGGATACAGGACCTAATCTTTTATTGCCCAGGATGCTGAATTTGAACTCCTGATCTCAAGGGATCCTTCCACCTAGGCTTCCCAAGCAGCTGGTACTATGGAGTTCCCCACTACAGCCAGCTCTACTTTGCAATTTGAAGTTTAATGATATGACATGTATTCCTTTAAATTTATGTTAAGTAATTTAATATTTCATGTGCTTTTAAGGGTAGAAATTTTAAACTTTAATTTACAGTTGTTTATTTACAGGAAACAGAAGTACAATTTATTTTTGTATATTGACCATATTCCATGACCTTTCCAAATTCACTTACTTTTGAAAATTGCATAATATTATCTGAAAACTGATCACATTGTCTTTGAGTGGAGTCAGTTTTATTTCTTTCTTGCCAATTTATTTCTTTGATATATTTTTTAGCCCTATTGCACTGAATAATACCATTGTAAAGCACTGAGTAGAAGTAATGAGAGTGTATATTCTTGCTTTTTTGTAATTTTCATGGAAATCATTATTTCACTATACAGACATAATTTAATTATAATGTTTTTATAAATGCTTCTTATCAAAATTAGGAAGTTCTTTACCATTCTTAGGTTGCTAACAATTTCTAACATAGATGGTTGTTGAAATTTGCAAAATGCCGCATCTACATCTACTGAGATAATTTCATGTTATTCTTCAAAACATAAATATGGTGCTTTATAATAATTAACCTTCCAATATTTACTAACCTTAAATACAGTCGGATAGAACCCTCTGGTCATGATGTGTCACCTACTATATCTATTACTATATTTTTTTTCTGATATTGGGCTAGAAAATTTTGAGTTCATGTAATGAATATAATACTTCTTACATGTTTATTTTTATAAAGTGTTTGGTTTAGTAGCACTGATTTTATAAAATTAGTTGTGTGACATCTCATCTTCATTTTTAGAAGAATATCATGTAGTTTCTATTATTTCTTCCTTAAATATTTGGTAGAATTCATTAGAAAAGGCATCTTTGCCTTGATTGTTCTTTGTGAGAATGTAATAAAGATTCATTTTCTCTAATAGATTTAGAAATAATTAGGTGATTATTTTGCAAGTGAGATTTGGTGGTTTGTGTCTCATAAGGACTGTCAGTTTTAACTCAGCTGTTTATTGGGTTGACATTCCAATGCCAGTAATACATGCAATGTGTGCCTTCTTATGCTTTTTGAAAAATCAGGCCAATGTTTATAATTTTGTTAATCTAAAAAAAAACCTATCATTGTTATATTTTCTCTATTTTTTCTTCATTTGCTATTTCATTGATTTCTGATATTATATTTATTATTTTCTTTCTTCTTCTTACATTAATTTATTACTTTTAATCTGGAACCTTAAATCATTAATTGGGTACTTATATTTTCTTATAACATAAGTATATATTGATATGTATTTTTAGCATTGTTTCAGTAATACTATGCAAATGTTCACCAGGATGTTTCCATTTTTTCCATTAAAATATTTTGTAAATTTTTTATAACTTTCTATTTAACCTATCATTTATTTGAAAGTATGTTATTACATTTCCAAATATTTGGCAATGCTCCTATATCTTTCTGTATCTATATCTATTTTAGTAACTTTTACCTCAATTTTGTCATGGTCCAAGAATGTATTTTGTATGCTTTTATTGTGGAAAGAATACGTCATTGGCTGATTTCAATTATTTGTTTGTTTTGTTTTATATTTATTCACTCTTCTCACAGAGGCCTAAACATATGAACAGAAACAGATACAATTTAAAAGATTAAAAATATCTTACAGATCTAAATATGGTGATTTTGCCTTCTGCTTACATATGTTACGTTTTGAAAACTCACACTCCCTGCTGTGTTTGTATAAATCTTCTTTCAGCTTGGAGATGTTCTGTAGCATTATCTAATATGCACCCTGAAAGGCAACCTGATGATGTATGATATGCATGGGTGATTCTCCTAAGAGGTATAATAGGCCTGTTGAAACCAAGTTCCTCTTTGAGGGAAGTCTATTTGGTTAAGTGGTGTATACAGAGTTGGAGTAGTTGTTATTGAGTTTTCCCTTTACAGAACATTGTACTTTTTGCTATCATAGAAAATGACCTGAGAGGCTCATGGTTACCCAAGCAATTGTCACACACCTTGACAATTGAAAAACTAAAGCCCAATCACAATAAACCTAACATAATCAATATTTTCTTCCTTTTATCTGCTCTCTTTTTTATTGCTCTTTCTTTCTCTGTTCTATGTTCTCCTCTCTTACTTTAGGCAAGACTCACAAAATTAGTGATCTTTTTATAAAAAGAATAAAAAGTTTGAGTTACTTATTTATAATGAAATATACATTTGGAAGCATAGTAGTTGAATTAAAATTTCTAATATGAAAAGGATGTAGTGAAGCATCGGGTCCATGATAAAAAATGAAATGTTTTGAGAGGACTCAAGATGGCGCTGTGAGAACAACCCAGGATTGGAGCTCTCATTGTGTCCGCGGAGAGGTGAGTCTGAGCTGCATTTCCAGACTGATATTTGTTGCCCACGGAATGGGGAAATTCCCAAGTGAAGAGGAGATGCGGGACGCCAGGCAGAAACTCCGCCTGGTGAAGCTGGCAGCCAGGGTGGCGGCAGCCGGCCCTACCCAGTGCTCCCCACAGGGCGCGCATGTCTGGGTGCCCCGTTGAACCGGCAACCAGAGACGTGAGAGGGCTGGACTTGAGACTGAGCTAGACTTGGACAGTGGGCCAGCCCAGGGGATTGCAGGGACAGAGCGTTAGGGGTGGCCCAGTGGGATGAACAAAACCGCGATTTTAAACAAGCCCCGTGCAGATGGCCCGAGACACTCTGAGGGGAAGGGGTGTCCACCATTACCGAGGCAACCCACCCCAACTGAGATACACGCCCATTGCTGACGCAGCCAGCCGTTGCCGAGGAAACCCGTCCCTACTGAGATACATGCCCACTGCTGATGCAGCCTGCCATTGCCGAGGCAACCCACTACAACAGAGAGACTCCGCCGCAGGGCGTGATGGAGAACAGCAGAACAGCAGAGCCAGGGTGAGCCTCACAACAGCAGGGCGGAGCCTCGGCAGGCAAACAGTGGCTAGTCTGCGTCCTAGCTGGGCAGGACCACAACGGACATCAAAAATAAAGCCCAAATCCCACAACACAGAGAATTTGAGAAAAAAAAGGGATTTTTTTAATGAGCTCTGTTGCAGCAGAATCAAACATAGCAGCCTAACAGCACTGAATGAACAACAGAGCTCACAGCTCAGCAATTAAGCTCCTATAAAATACAAACTGTCTCCTCAAGCAGCTCCCTGACCCTCTATATCCAAAAGACTGAAATTAGGCAGGCATCATCCTGGGAAAAGGATAGCAGAAACAGAAACTGGTAGCATCCCTCGCTGTGCCACAGCTGCTAGAGGTGCACCCCAGACAAGCAGGGTCTGGAGCGGACCTCAGCAGTCGTACAGCGAAGGGGCTAGACTGGTAGAAGAAAAGCAAAGCAACAGAAATACTCCATCATCAACATTCTGGGTGTCCACTCAGAGACCCAATCGAAAAGTCAGCAACTACGCAGACGACCAGCGGACAAATCCACAAAAATGAAAAGAAACCAGCGCAAAAAGGAGGAAAACACCCGAAACCAGAACACCTCGCCTTCTAGAAAGGACCAAAACTCCTCACCAGCAAGGGAACAAAGCTGGATGGAGAATGACTGTGACGAAATGATGGAATTAGACTTCAGAAGATGGATAATGAGAAACTTCTGTGAGCTAAAAGATCATGTATTAAATCAATGCAAAGAAACTAAGAACCTTGAAAAAAGATTTGAAAAAAGATTCGAGGAAATGATAACAAGAATGGATAACTTAGAGAGGAATATGAATAAATTAAAGGAGATGAAAAACGCAATACGGGAACTTTGCGAAGCATGTACAAGTTTCAATAGCCGAATAGACCAAGCAGAAGAAAGAATATCTGAAGTCGAAGACCAACTTAATGAAATAAAACGAGAAACCAAGACTAGAGAAAAAAGCGCAAAAAGGAATGAACAAAGTCTCCAAGAAATGTGGGACTATGTGAAAAGACCTAACCTACATTTGATAGGTGTACCAGAAGGAGACGAAGAGAATGAATCCAAGCTGGAAAATACTCTTCAGGACATCATCCAGGAAAATTTCCCCCACCTAGCAAGACAGGCCAACACTCAATTGCAGGAAATAAAGAGAACACCACAAAGATATTCCGCAAGAAGGGCAACCCCAAGGCACATAATCGTCAGATTCAACGAGGTTGAAATAAAGGAGAGAATACTAAGGGCAGCCAGAGAGAAAGGTCGGGTCACCAACAAAGGGAAGCCCATCAGACTCACAGCAGATCTCTCGGCAGAAACACTACAAGCCAGAAGAGAGTGGGGGCCAATATTCAACATTCTTAAAGAAAAGAACTTTCAATCCAGAGTTTCATATCCAGCCAAACTGAGCTTCAGAAGTGAAGGAAAAATAAAATCCTTTGCGAACAAGCAAGTACTCAGAGATTTTGTCACCACCAGGCCTGCTTTACAAGAGCTCCTAAAAGAGGAACTACACATAGAAAGGATCAACTAGTACCAGCCATTCCAAAATCACACTGAATGCTAAAGAGCATCAACATAATGAAGAATCTACAACAACTAACAGGCAAAACAGCCACTTACCATCAAAATGGCAGTATCAAATTCACACATAACAATATTAACCCTAAATGTAAATGGGCTAAATGCACCATTCAAAAGACACAGACTGGCAAATTGGATAAAAATCCAAAACCCATCAGTGCGCTGTATCCAGAAAACCCATCTCACATGCAGAAATACACAAAGGCTCAAAATAAAGGGATGGAGGAAGATTTACCAAGCTAATGGAAAGCAAAAAAAAGCAGGAGTTGCAATTCTCATCTCTGATAAAATAGACTTTAAAGCAACAAAGATCAAAAGAGACAAAGAAGGCCATTACATAATGGCAAAAGGATCAATACAACAAGAAGAGCTAACGATCCTAAACATATATGGACCCAATGCAGGAGCACCCAGATACATAAGGCAAGTTCTTAATGACTTACAAAAGGACTTAAACTCCCACACAATAATAGTGGGAGACTTTAACACTCCACTGTCAATACTAGACAGAACAACCAGACAGAAAATCAACAAGGATATCCAGGGCTTGAACTCAGACGTGGAGCAAGCAAACCTGATAGACATTTACAGAACTCTCCACCCCAAATCCACAGAATACACATTCTTCTCAGCACCACATCACACCTACTCTAAAATTGACCACATAATTGGAAGTAAAGCACTGCTCAACAAATGCAAAACAACTGAAATCATAACAAACAGCCTCTCAGAACATAGTGCAATCAAGTTAGAACTCAGAATTCAGAAACCCACCCAGAACCGCACAGCTTCATGGAAACTGAACAACTGGCTCTTGAATGTTGACTGGGTAGACAATGAAATGAAGGCAGAAATAAAGAAGTTCTTCAAAACCAATGAGAACGAAGACACAACATGCCAGAACCTCTGGGACACATTTAAAGCAGTCTCTAGAGGAAAGTATATAGCAATAAGTGCCCATATGAGGAGAATGGAGAGATCCAAAACTGACACCCTATCCTCAAAATTGAAAGAGCTAGAGGAGAAAGATCAAAAAAACTCAAAACACAGCAGAAGACAAGAAATAACTAAGATCAGAGCTGAGCTGAAGGAGATTGAGACACGAAAAACCCTTCAAAAAATCAATAAATCCAAGAGCTGGTTTTTTTAAAAGATCAACAAAATAGACAGACCACTAGCCAGATTGATTAAAAATAAAAGAGAGAACAACCAAATAGATGCAATAAAAAATGATAAAGGGGAAATCACCACAGAGTCCACAGAAATCCAAACCATCATCAGAGAATATTACAAACAACTATATGCGCATAAACTAGTAAACCTGGAAGAAATGGATAAATTCCTGGACTCCTGATTCCTCCCAAGCCTAAACCAAGAGGAAGCTGAAATTATGAATAGACCAATAACAAGGTCTGAAGTTGAGGCAGCAATTAAGAGCCTACCACACAAAAAAAGCCCAGGTCCAGACGGGTTCACAGCCGAATTCTACCAGACACACAAGGAGGAGCTGGTACCATTCCTTCTGAAACTATTTCAAACAATCCAAAAAGAGGGAATACTTCCCTAATCATTTTATGAGACCAACATCATCCTGATACCAAAACCCGACAGAGACCCAATGAGAAAAGAAAACTTTAGGCCAATATCCGTGATGAACATAGATGCAAAAATCAGCAAATCAAACAACTTATCCATCATGATCAAGTAGGATTCATCCCGGGGATGCAAGGCTGGTTCAACATACGCAAGTCTATAAACGTAATTCACCACATAAACAAAACCAAAAACAAAAACCACATGATTATCTCAATTGACTCAGAGAAGGCATTTGACAAAATTCAACAGCCCTTTATGCTAAAAACCCTCAATAAACTCGGTATCAATGGAACGTATCTCAAAGTAATAAAAGCTATTTATGACAAACCAACAGCCAATATCATACTGAATGGGCAAAAACTGGAAGCATTCCCTTTAAAATCTTGCACTAGACAAGGATGCCCTCTTTCACCACTCCTATTCAATATAGTACTGGAAGTTCTAGCCAGAGCAATCAGGCAAGAAAAAGAAATAAAGGGTATTCAAATAGGAAAGGTGGAAGCCAAATTGTCTCTATTTGCAGACGACATGATAGTATACCTAGAAGACCCCATTGCCTCAGCCCAAAAACTCCTGAAACTGATAAGCAACTTTAGAAAAGTCTCAGGATATAAAATCAATGTGCAAAAATCACAAGCATTCGTCTACACCAATAACAGACTTAATGAAAGCCAAATCAAGAGTGAACTGCCATTTGCAATTGCTACAAAAAGAATAAAATACCTTGGAATACAACTCACAAGGAACGTAAGGGACCTCTTCAAGGAGAACTACAAACCACTGCTCAACAAAATCAGAAAGGACACAAACAGATGGAGAAACATTCCATGTTCATGTTTAGGAAGAATTAATATCGTGAAAATGGCTATACTGCCCAAAGTAATTTACAGAATCAATGCTATCCCCATCAAGCTACCATTGACTTTCTTCACAGAACTGGAGAAAATCACCATGAACTTCATATGGAACCAAAAGAGAGCCCGCATAGCCAAGTCAATTCTAAGCAAAAAGAACACAGCGGGGGGCATCACGCTACCGGATTTCAAACTATATTACAAGGCTACAGTAATCAAAACAGCATGGTACTGGTACCAAAACAGAGATATAGACCAATGGAACAAAACAGAGGCACTGGAGGCAACACAACATACATACGACTATACAATCTTTGATAAACCTGACAAAAACAAGCAATTGGGAAAGGATTCCCTGTTTAACAAATGGTGTTGGGAAAACTGGCTAGCCATGTGCAGAAAGCAGAAACTGGACCCCTTCCTGACACCTTACACTAAAATTAACTCCAGATGGATTAAAGACTTAAACATAAGACCTGGCACCATAAAAACCCTAGAAGGAAATCTAGGCAAAACTATCCAGGACATAGGAGTAGGCAAGGACTTCATGAACAAAACACCAAAAGCACTGGCAACAAAAGCCAAAATAAACAAATGGCAGCTAATGAAACTCCACAGCTTCTGCACGGCAAAAGAAACAGTCACTAGAGTGGATCGGCAACCAACAGAATGGGAAAAAATTTTTGCAGTCTACCCATCTGACAAAGGGCTGATATCCAGAATTTACAAAGAACTCAAACAGATTTACAGGAAAAAAACAAACAAGCCCATTCAAAAGTGGGCAAAGGATATGAACAGATACTTTACGAAAGAAGACATATATGAGGCCAACAATCATATGAAAAAAATGCTCATCATCACTGGTCATCAGAGAGATGCAAATCAAAACCACATTGAGATACTATCTCACGCCAGTTAGAATGGCAATCATTAAAAAATCTGGAGACAACAGATGCTGGAGAGGATGTGGAGAAAAAGGAACACTTTTACATTGTTGGTGGGAGTGTAAATTAGTTCAACCATTGTGGAAGACAGTGTGGCGATTCCTCAAGGCCTTAGAAATAGAAATTCCATTTGACCCAGCAATCCCATTACTGGGTATATATCCAAAAGACTATAAATCATTCTACTATAAGGACACATGTACACGAATGTTCATTGCAGCACTGTTACAATAGCAAAGACCTGGAATCAACCAAAATGCCCATTGATAATAGACTGGATTGGAAAAATGTGGCATATTTACACCATGGAATATTATGCAGCAATCAGAAATGATGAGTTTGTGTCGTTTGTAGGGACATGGATGAATCTGGAGAACGTCATCCTCAGCAAACTGACACAAGAACAGAAAATGAAACACCGCATATTCTCACTCATAGGTGGGTGATGAAAAATGAGAACACATGGACACAAAAAGGGGAGTACTAAACACTGGGGTCTGTTGGGGGGAAAAGGGGAGGGCCAGTGGGAGGGGGAGGTGGGGAGGGATAGCCTGGGGAGAAATGCCAAATGTGGGTGAAGGGGAGAAGAAAAGCAAAGCACACTACCATGTGTATACCTACGCAACTGTCTTGCATGCTCTGCTCATGTACCCCAAAACCTAAAATCCAATAAAAAATTAAAAAAAAAAAAAAGAAATGTTTTATGCATAATAAGAAATGGAACTGGCTGGTCACGGTGGCTCATGCCTGTAATCTCAGTCCTTTGGGAGATTGAGGTGGGTGGATCATGAGGTCAAAGGACTGAGACCATCCTCACCAACATGGTGAAACCCCATCTCTACTAAAAAAAAAAAAAAAAAAAAAAATACAAAAATTAGCTGGATGTGGTGGCACATGCTTGTAGTCCCAGCTACTTGGGAGGCTGAGGCAGAAGAATCACTTGAACCCGGGAGGCGGAGGTTGCAGTGAGCCAAAATTGTGCTACTGCACTCCAGCCTGGTGACAGAGTGATACTCCATCTCCAAATAAATAAATGAATAAATAAATAAATGAGAAATGGAACTCAGAAGAATGTATACCTATTCATTTTTAAATTTATCTAGTGTTTAAAAAAATAATGAGACAGTAAAATATTTTAAGCAAAGAGTAATTTGGATAGATTTGTAATCTGAAAAATTATAGCAAAAATAATATAATAACCACAATAACAACTTAATTCTGACAGTCATGGGTGATGGAAAGGAATGAACAGAATATTACTAAAAGACTGTCAATAGGCCGTTTCATTGAATCAATAAAAAAGTTACAGAGAAATTTAACAAAACATTTGAGAGAATGAATCAAAGGAAACAAAATTGTGAAATATGTAGGCAATATAATAGATACAACTTTGCCAAATAGATGAATAGATGGAATCTTGAGAACATTAAACTAAGTGAAATAAGCCAATCACAAAAAGACAAATAATCTGATTTCATTTATATGAGGCTCTTAGAGTAGTGAAATTCTTAGAGACAGAAAAGTAGAATGATGGTTGTGGAGATTAAGGGACAGTGGAATATGGAGTTAGTGTTCAATGAGTATAGTTTCAGTTTTGCAAGGTAAAAGTGTTCTGGAGATGAATTGTGGGGATGGATACACAACTATATGAACGTACTTAATATTACTAAACTTTAAAAGTAGTTAAGTAAAATTTTATGTTATGTGTATTTTGCCACAATCAGAATGTTTTATTTAAAAAGAAAACAATAGAATATATTAGAAATGCTTTATATAAAATAGTGTGTCTAAATTTTTTTAAATCAACCAATCAACAAATATTTTTGAATGTGAGTGTAGTTTCAAAGAACGTAAGTACATTCTTTCCCCAAGACAATACATAAGAATGTTATGACACATAGAGAAATACAGAGAGAAAGATGGAAAAACTATTTTTTCATAGATGATTTGATCTCCTTGAAATACATGATGAAATTATCTCATAGGCTTAGAACAAGAGAGATGTCGTTTTTAGAGTAGTTAATAATTACGTATAACAATGAGAAGGGAGCATAAGCATCGGAAAGTCTATAAATCATATGTGACTATATAATTTAATGTATTGTATAAATATAATTATGAAGTGAACAGACCATAATGTTAAAGCCATCAATAAACGAACTGCTTTATATCTATCTTAAGGGACTAAAAAATAAGATATAAAATGACCTCTGCCTAGAAAAATCTTATTAGAAGGTATAACTTTAAAAGGTTTCATGATAGTTTCCATTTTTGAAAACCAGAAAGTAAAAAAAAAAAATTGTTACAGAAAAGAACAATATGTGAGAGGTAAATGGATTCCTAAAATGTTACTGAAACACAGAATGAGTTACGTGACCCTCATGTTTTAGAGCCAGAAACTGGAGAAAACTATAAACAGGGAAAAAAGCAGACTCTTCCAGTGTCACTTGCTAATAGCAGCAGAGCAAGAAAACTCATATCAGCTGGGCAGAGCTTTTTAACACAGAATTTAGCAAGTTCTGCCAATATATTTGTCTCATCTGTCACTCAGGTATTAGGAAAGAAAAGGAAGATTGAGCTTGAAGACTTTGGCTTTAAATGGATAAAATGTGGTAAAAGCAAATCAGGAAAGAATGCTATGGGGACTGTCATGGTTAATTTAACATGTCAACTTGTCTGCTGTGAAGGTAATTTTTATGATGTAATTAACATTTAAATAAGTAGACTTTGAGTATAGCCTAGTTAATTACTCGACACAATGTGGGTGGGCCCTATCCAATCAATGAAGGCGTAAGAGAAAAGACTGAAGTTCTTGAAGAAGAAGGAATATGCTTCTGGATAACCTTCAAACTAGGGACTATAACATTAACTTGACCCTGGGTCTGTAGCTTGCCAGCATGCTAATTCTTTAAAATAAATCTCCATCTCTGTCTCTCCCTCTTTCTATTTTTCTCTCTCTCTCACTCTTCTCTCTCTCTCTGTGTAAATATAAATATATATAAATAAGTCAATCTGTATGTGTGTATATATAGGCATATATGTATATATACAAACACATAATATTGGCTGTTTCTCTAATGCAGATACCCACAGTAATAACCCAAATGATGATGTAAAATTTTAATATAAAATGAAGAGATTAAATTTTATTTGAGTCAATGAAAAGGATAAATGTTAGTCCTAATAATGAAATGTCATTAATTTATGTAAAGCAATATTTGCCAATAGTACTCTCATGAAATATTGTTTAAACAAATAAACAAAAAAAAAAAAAAAAAGAGCAACAGAATCTGGTAAATTGAAAAATGTTACATTGAATAGCCTTCATATCAGATTTATAATATTTACCTTATTTGATTCACATCATTCACAGTAAATAATATGAGTGTCAGAAATCTTTCAGTAAAGGCAATTGTTTAGCTTTATTTACTCCTTTTAGTAAAGACTATTGTTTATAACTTATTTGTCCTAGGGTTTCACAAGTTCATTTGACGATCAAATCCTGAATGCAGTGTGTGTTTAATAAATGTCTATATGAAGCTTTGAATAGGACTAAGAAGAAAAGAATAATGTATCAGCCTATGCTAACAAAATTTCATAGACAGGGTGGCTTAAAGATCAAGGTGCTGACTGAGTTTTCTTCAAAATCCTCTCACCCGGGCTTGCAGAGCACACTGCTTTTTGTTTGAGTACATGCATTGCTGGTGTCTCTTCCTATTCTTAAGGACACTTCTTCTATTGAATTGGAACCTCACCCTTAAGAGCACATTTAACTTTAATTACCTCCTTAAAATCCCTGTCTCTAAATATATTCATGTTATGGGTAAAAAGTTTAACCTAAAAATTTGAAGGGACCAAATTCAGTCCATAAGAGTGATTTCATTTCCCTTTAACGTGGTTGTTTATATTGGTAAGACTGGTGGATTTTATCTGGCCAGCTTGTAAGCATCAGCTATCTTTTTTTTTTTTTTTTTTTTTTTTTTTTTGAGACGGAGTTTCACTATTGTTACCCAGGCTGGAGTGCAATGGCACTATCTCGGCTCACTGCAACCTCCGCCTCCTGGGTTCAGGCAATTCTCCTGCCTCAGCCTCCTGAGTAGCTGGGATTACAGGCACGCGCCACCATGCCCAGCTAATTTTTTTGTATTTTTAGTAGAGATGGGGTGTCACCAAGTTGACCAGGATGGTCTCGATCTCTTGACCTCGTGATCCACCCGCCTCAGCCTCCCAAAGAGCTATCTTTTTTATCTAATTAAACTGATATGCTGAAACATTATACCAATACTTGAGAAATATGAAATGGCAGTTTAACCATTAATAAATACAATATGTTCCAAGAAAGTTAAATGCTTGCTTATATATCATATTGCAATCTCATAATCTATCACTTTTCTGAGTGTTAATTTTTACTTTCTGTACTTATAATGGACCAGTTAAAATGTCTTGCACTTCCATAAAGTAATAGGACAGTTTGATTGTGTTTTCTTTTTCTTTTTGTTTGTTCATTTTTTTCATTTTTGGTTTTGTTTTAGAAAACTCACACCAGAGGCCAGCATTCCCAGGGAAGTGTTATCCTACCAGCATTCCCTGGGAAGTGTGATCCTCCCAGGATCCCAGGATGGCATGGATTCCTGAAAGACCCAAGAATTTCTCTCCCCTACTGGGAAACATGTCCAATGATAGCTCATTCCAGAAATGGATTACATTTTTATGAGACGTTCCTGTGAGAGGTCCCAAAAACTAGATTAATTTTACGTCTAATGTCAGCATAGCAAACTGAGGGCCCAGGAGTTCATATCATCTTTAGGATGTTTAGCATGGCCAGGTGAATTCAGTTTTCCAGAAACAGAATTTAAAGGATTATGCAAACAATGCAATTCCATTGTACCATAAGCCTCAGAGGCTCTTCTGTGTTATACAAAAGATTTAAAGATTTAAACAATTATGTTTATTTACTGAATACAGCAATTATCAAAACAGCACCCTTTCCAAAGTTGTTCCAGGATGAGCATTATCAGCATCACCTGGGAACTTGTTAGAGATGTAAGTTCTTGGAACGCTCCACCAGTCCTCCTGAAAAAGAAACTCTGGGAGTAGGGTTCAGCAGTCTGTGTCTTACCAAGCTTTTCAGGTAATTCTAATAAATAAAGTGTTTCCTAAGTGATTCTTCCTCTTATCTGAGTTTCAGTTGGAGGTGTATTTCATAGTAAAATTAGAAGTGCTCTATGAAATAAATCCTTAATTTCTTTTCTTTTCTTGTTTCCTATTGGAGCATATCTCAAAATATGCTCCAAAGGAAAATCAAAGCAACCAATTCTGTGAATGCATGTTAATAGCCATACAGAAAGTTCCTAAACTGCTGTTTAAAAAATGTGTTTTTCCAGTCTTGAACATGTTTGACCTAAGAGTCGTTTTTTCCCCAACAAGTAACATCTACTAACTTTTTAAAGGTCAAGTGTTTCCTTTGGAGGAATTATCTCTCCTTCTTCCTTTGTGTGCCATCCTCTTGAGCTAGTCAGTCAAGAGTGAACAAAGAAGTTCACAAGACAACCTAAACTTGTCTGACTGTTGTCTTGGTAATTTGCCTCTTGAGCTAAGAAAGACAAAAATGTAAATTAATTATAGCTGATTCACTCCTTTCCTCATATTGTGCCACAGAATAACCAAAATTATTATAAAATATGTGTCACTTTTAAATCACCAAATAAGACATTCTCTTGAGCAGACTAAATTATAGATTATAAGAGCATTTCCTAACTAATTATAGATAATCAGAAACTGCCTCATGCTCTTCCTGGGGTCTGGGATTGTTAAGCTTCTCTTTTGATTTATAAACACAATATTCTCTCAAGTCATTTCTTTAAAAAGCACTAGCTAACTAGAATTTAGTTTGATTACTTGCCTTTAAAATATTAACTAATATAAGAGTACAGATAATGATTTTAGGCCACGTGCTCTGAAAAAATATATATAACCCTCATTGGGATATACAGAACTGTTCATTTTCCTAATATGAAGCCAAAGTTAAGGAATTCTCTTTTTCTTCTTATTCTGTGATAAGACATTATCAGCACATCATAATGGGCACGTAGCTTGATTTCATGTCTTTACTATTGTGAATAGTGCTGCAGTGGACATATAAGTTCATATGTCCTTTGGTAGAATGATTTATTTTCCTTTGAGTATATACCCAGTAAAGGGATTTAGAACCCAGACATAAAGCTGCACACACCAACTACCATCTGATCTTCAACTAAATCAACAAAACAGGCAAGGGAGAAAAGACTCCCTGTTTAATAAATGATGCTGGGATAAGTGGCTAGCTACATGCCCAAAAATGAAACTGGACTCCTACCATTTACTATATATAAAAATTAACTCAAGATGGATTAAAGATTTAAATGTAAGACCTAAAGCTATAAAAATCCTAGAAGAAAACTTGAGAAATACTGTTCTTGACATCAGCTTTGACAAATAATTTATGACTAACTCCCCTGAAACAATTGCTATGAAAACAAAAATTAATAATATGGGACCCAATTAAACTTAAGAGTTTCTGCACAGCAAAAACAAACAAACAATCAACAGAATAAGCAGACAACCTACAAAGTTGGAGTAAATATTTACCAACTATTCCTTAAAGGTCTAATACCCAGAATCTATAAGGAACTTAAATAGTTCAATAAGGAAAGAAAAACATTAGAAAATGTCCAAAGGACTTGAAAAGACACTTCTCAAAAGGAGATAGACATATGGCCAACAAACGTGAAAAAATGCTCAACATCACTAATCATTAGAGAAATGCAGATCAAAACCACAATGAGATACCATCTCACACTGGTCAGAGTGGTGATTATTAAAACGTCAAAAAACCACAGATGCTGTTGAGGCTGCAGAATAAAGGGCATCCTTATACACTGCTGGTGGGAATGTAAATAATTGTAGCCACTGTGGAAATAATTTAGGAGATTTTTCAAAGAATGTAAAACTACCATTTGATACAGGTTTGATACACAAAATATATAAGAAACTTCTATAACTTACTAGAAAAGAAAGCCAAAAAACAAATTGTCTGATTTAAATATGAACAAAATATTTAAATAAACATTTCTCAAAAAAAGACATATGAATGGCCAGTAGGTATGTGAAAAACATGCTCAACATAACTAGTCATAGGGAGAATACAAATCAGAACCACAATGAGGTATCATCTCTCCTCTATTAGCATGGCCAGATGGCAGTTACAAAAAAAATGAAAATAATTGTTGGCAAGGATATAGAGAAATTAAAACCCTTATGCGCTATTGGGGAGAATGTAAAATGGTGCAGCTTCTGTGGAAAACAATACAAAGGTTCCTCAAAAAGTTAAAAATAGAACTACCATATGATCCAGCAATTCCAGTTCTAAATATTTATCCAGAAGAATTGAAACCAGTGTCATTAAGAACTATTTGATATCCCACATTCATTGCAGCATTATTCATAATAGCCAAAAGGTAGAAACAACACAAATATTGATCAGTGGCTGAATGGCTTTGGAAAATGTGGCATCTACATACAATAGAATATTATTTGACTTAAAAAACAAGGAATCCTGTTGTATAATTGAAGAGCATTAAGGACATTATGTTAAATGAAATAATATACATGTGGAAGAAAAATTCAACAGGATTCTACTTATTGAGGTATCTAAAATCATTCAGCTAAATAGACACAGAAAGTCAAATGGTAGTTGCCACTGGCTGAGACATGGAGGAGGAAATGTGTAGCTGCTGTTCATTGGATATTGAATTTCAATGAAAAAAGATGAAAAAGTTCTACAGATCTACTGTACCACATTGTTATAAAAATTCTTATAGTTAACAATATGTTACTGTACACTTACAAATATTTGTTAAAAGGGCAGATCTCAAATGTGCTTTTTACCACTATAATGAAAACTCTTACTATGTGTAGTTAAAATGATTATTGATTATACATTTGTTATTAGTTTCTTTTTGATATTTTTATTCTTTCTGATGAAAGAATTTGTCATGAGTAGACTTGCAGTAAAGAAAAGTAAAATTGTTAAAGGATGTTCTTTAGAGAAGGAAAATGACAACATATGGAAAACTAGACCTACCCAGAGGAAAACACCAGAAATGGTAAATATGTGAATAAGTAAAAGAATAATTTTCTCATGATTTTCTTAAAGATAATAAACAACTTTAGAAAATAATATAAATATATTGGAATTTTTATAACATTTGTGGAAGTAGAATTTCTTAAAACATTGCACATTGTACAAGTACACAAATTAGCATTGTGCACATGGTTTGTAATTGTTTCTTCACAGATATTTGGTAGTTCATTCTAGTCACAAAGTAAACTACTGGGGGAAAATTAGTATGCTTTTAATCATGTAATTTCAGCACTTAACATGTATTATTGTCTTAATGTTTGCATTTATGTATAAATATCATAAAATTATGCATATAGTATACAACATATTAGAAATATATATATATTGTAAAATGACAAAATCTAGCTAATTAATATATGTACTAGTTCACATAGTTACCATTTTTGTGCTGAGAATACTAACAGATACTACTTTTCAAGAATACAATGTATTGTTAATAATTATATTACTGCCTTGTACAATGGATCTCTTGAACTTATTCTTCCTAACTGAAATTTTGTAGCCTTTGACCAACATCTCTTCAAATCTCCCTACCACCATCATTCCAGTGCCTGGTAACTACCATTTTACTCTTCTGTGAGATCAATTATCTGGATTCCACATATGGATGATCTCAGTAATCTGTTCTCAAATATTTATAAAGTGAAAGATTAAAATTATAGAGCTCAGTGAAATATAATTTTTAAAAAATTGTTCCTTCTTCAAAACATTTTTTTATTTTCACATTACCAAAATATTGTGGCTTCTCTACTTTCTCTGTTCAGCAAGCAGATGGGAGTGGTGCCCAGTGAGATCAAGTGTTATAACTCTTATTCTTGCTGCCTGCAGCTAAGTGAGCTGGAGGGTTATAATTCCTGTACTTCTACAGTTTAGCAATTTCCAGGTTATTGTCCCAGGATCAGGAAGAATAAGACTGGAGAGTGAGTAAGGCAGAGTAGGATTTATCAAGTGACAGAAAATCTCTTAACAGAAAGAGGGGACCTGAAAAATGGTTGCTGTCTGCAGGGCTAAATTCAGAGTTTTTATGGACTGAGAATGAAGAGGAGAGAACGGATTGGTCTATGAGCTGTTCTTGGGAAAGTACTATTAAGAAAGAGTCACAATGGTATAAAGAACCAATTGGAGGCAAAATTGAAGGCTTGATCTGCAACCAATTGGGGGCTGGAGTGACCTTTCACTCTATGCAAATGAAGATTCAACTGGAAGCCAATCACAGAAAGATCTGTATATGTAAAATAGGTGAAAGGTAAGGACCAATTGAGAGGAAGTACTCCAAACAGGAGTGGTAGTCCTCACTCTGGTCTATGGATTTTTATCTGGAACCGGCAGCTCAGTTTTCAGGCCTTACACTGTCCTTGGCTTGAAGGTCAAGTTTCACTGAGGACCTGTCCCTGCCTGCCTAAGAATTTTACTGCTTTCTACTGCTATCAAAAGCCTGTTCTAGAGTTAAAAAAATTGGACTGCATATTGGTTAAAGGTCATAAAGTGAGGAACATAAAAGTGTTGTTAGATTTAAAAAATAAATTATCTGACAGGCAATCTTATTTCTTAATTATTATTTTCTTGCTTTATCATTTAATGAATGCAGTCTCTAACAACTGTATTTTCATATTTATTATACAAAACTTTTATAATATGTCTAGCTTTTCTTTCTATATTTTTATGTTGTCTTTCAGGTTTACCTTTCTCTCATTCTTACTAAAAACAATTTTTAATACTTACACTATGAAAAAAATAGTGTAAGACCCTAAGAAGTAGTGGAAACTTGAACATAACATTTTAAAACATCATTTCAAAAACTAGAAATATTTTTGCCCATTTTTGATAGGGTTATTTCTTTATAACTAGTGTTTTGTAATATTACTTATAAAATACTGGGAAAAGTTAAAAATGGAAAGTATAAAAATGTATCCTTTTCATATGAGCAAGAAATTGGGGAAAAATTTACCATAGTAAAATCAGGGGATAAAGTATTTATATTTACAAATAAATTAAAATAATGAAGACAGAATTTAATTTTATTTTGTGTATCTTCTTTGAAACTCTAATAAAATATATCTGTAGTCTCTATATTCAAGATATATCCTGGGGCAGTGGTGTTGCAGTTAAATTTATGATGGATTGCTGTGCAAACACCTCTAGGAATTTGAAATTTCTAATTAGAAATTTGTTTAAGTACTAGAAATTTTGGAATAGCCATCCACCTGCCAGGTTTACTAGCTGATGAACACCATGGACACTTGAAGTATTTGTAGTACACTTTACTAAAAAGTGACTCTCTGTGTAGTAATTAAGATGCTTAAGGCATCTTCAGCAGCAAAACTAGACCATGTTTCAGCAGTTATATTTTAATCATTTCTTTTTGTTCTTATTTCTGCTAGCTCTTATAATAAATTTTTGTAAAAATTGTGCCCAAAGCATGTGTACATTAAAAGTCAATTCACTCATTTACAACAGAGAGATAGTATTTTAAAATTGTAGGTTCAGAAAATTACTATTGAACAAGATATGATTTTCAGAGGCATCTTTGGCAAATTTTATTATCTCAGTAGGTACCCATTCAACACACATTAATTTACTGTTCCAACTTCAAAGAGTTTGCAGTCAGTTTAGTTACTAAGATGTACATTTTAAGAGTAACTAAAATGTAATATAATAAGAGTTTTTGAAACAACTCATGCAGGGAGTTCTGAGAGCACAAGTACACACAGTACCTGGAGCCTCAGGGAAGGTTTAGAAAACAAGAGCAGGGGGAGGACTCAAGATGGCACTGTGAGAACAACCCAGGATTGGAGCTCACGTTGAATCTTCAAACGGTAACTCAAAGCTGCATTTACAGACTGATCTTTGTTGCCCACAGAACGGGGAAACTCCCAAGTATAAAAAGAAACAGGACGCCAGGCAGTAGGTCTGCCTGGCGAAGCCGGCAGCCGGGGCGGTGGCGGCCGGCCCTACCCAGCAATCCCCACAGGGTGTGCGTGTCCGGGTGCCCTGTTGAACCGGCAACCTGAGACGTGAGAGGGCTGGACTTGAGACTGAACGAGACTTGGACAGTAGCCCAGCCCAAGGGATTGCAGGGACAGATCGTTTGGGATACCCAGTGGGACGAACAAAACCGTGATTTCAAACTACCCCAAGCAGACGGTCCGAGACGCTCTGTGGGGGAGGGGCGTCCACCACTACCGAGGCAACCCGCCCCAACTGAGATACACGCCCACTGCTGACGCAGCCAGCCATTGCCGAGGCAACCCGCCCCAACTGAGATACACGCCCACTGCTGACACAGCCAGCTGTTGCCGAGGCAACCCGTCCCTACTGAGATACACGCCCACTGCTGACGCAGCCTGCCGTTGCTGAGGCAACACACTACAATGAAGAGACTCTGCCACAGGACATGGTGGAGACCACAGCAGAGCCTGCAGGAACAGGGCAAATCACACAACAGCAGGGCAGAGCCTCGGCAGCCAAAGAGTGGCTAGTCTGCCTTCTAGCTGGGCAGGACACCTCATCGAACATCCAAAAATAAAGCCCAAACCCCTCAACACAGAGCATTTGGGGAAAAAAAAGGGTTTTTTAATGAGCTCTGTTGCAGCAGAATCAAACATAGCAGCCTAACAGCACTGAATGAACAACAGAGCGCACAGCTCAGCAATTAAGCCGGTATAAAGTACAAACTGTCTCCTCAAGCAGCTCCCTGACCCCTCTATATCCAAAAGACTGACATTAGGCAGGCATCATCCTGGGACAAAGATAGCAGATAAAGAAACTGGTAGCATCCCTCGCAGTGCCACAGCTGCTAGAGGTGCACCCCAGACAAGCAGGGTCTGAAGCGGACCTCAGCAGTCGTACAGCAAAGGAGCTAGACTGGTATAAGGAAAACCAAGCAAAACAAATACTTCATCATCAACATTCCTGGTGTCCACTCAGAGACCCAATCGAAAAGTCAGCAACCACACAAACGACCAGCGGACAAATCCACAAAGATGGGAAGAAACCAGCGCAAAAAGGAGGAAAACACCCGAAACCAGAACACCTCGCCTCCTAGAAAGGTCCAAAACTCCTCACCAGCAAGGGAACAAAGCTGGACAGAGAATGACTGTGATGAAATGACGGAATTAGACTTCAGAAGATGGATATTGAGAAACTTTTGTGAGCTAAAAGATCATGTATTAAATCAATGCAAAGAAACTAAGAACCTTGAAAAAAGATTTGCAAAAAGATTCGAGGAAATGATAACAAGAATGGATAACTTAGAGAGGAATATGAATGAATTAAAGGAGCTGAAAAACACAATACGAGAACTTCGCAAAGCAAACACAAGTTTCAATAGCCGAATTGACCAAGCAGAAGAAAGAATATCTGAAGTCGAAGACCAACTCAATGAAATAAAACGAGAAACCAAGATCAGAGAAAAAAGCGCAAAAAGGAATGAACAAAGTCTCCAAGAAATGTGGGACTATGTGAAAAGACCTAACCTACGTTTGATAGGTGTACCAGAAGGGGACGAAGAGAATGAATCCAAGCTGGAAAATACTCTTCAGGACATCATCCAGGAAAATTTCCCCCACATAGCAAGACAGGCCAACACTCAATTGCAGGAAATACAGAGAACACCACAAAGATATTCCGCAAGAAGGGCAACCCCAAGGCACATAATCGTCAGATTCAACAGGGTTGAAATAAAGGAGAGAATACTAAGGGCAGCCAGAGAGAAAGGTCGGGTCACCCACAAAGGGAAGCCCATCAGACTCACAGCAGATCTCTCGGCAGAAACACTACAAGCCAGAAGAGAGTGGGGGCCAATATTCAACATTCTTAAAGAAAAGAACTTTCAACCCAGAATTTCATATCCAGCCAAACTGAGCTTCAGAAGTGAAAGAAAAATAAAATCCTTTGCGAACAAGCAAGTACTCAGAGATTTTGTCACCACCAGGCCTGCTTTACAAGAGCTCCTAAAAGAGGCACTACACATAGAAAGGATCAACCAGTACCAGCCATTTCAAAATCACACTGAATGCTAAAGAGCATCAACATAATGAAGAATCTACAACAACTAACAGGCAAAACAGCCACTTACCATCAAAATGGCAGTATCAAATTCACACATAACAATATTAACCCTAAATGTAAATGGGCTAAATGCACCAATCAAAAGACACAGACTGGCAAATTGGATAAAAATCCAAAATCCATCAGTGTGCTGTATTCAGGAAACCCATCTCACATGCAAGGATACACAAAGGCTCAAAATAAAGGGATGGAGGAAGATTTACCAAGCTAATGGAAAGCAAAAAAAAAGCAGGAGTTGCAATTCTCATCTCTGATAAAATAGACTTTAAAGCAACAAAGATCAAAAGAGACAAAGAAGGCCATTACATAATGGCAAAAGGATCAATACAACAAGAAGAGCTAACGATCCTAAACATATATGGACCCAATGCAGGAGCACCCAGATACATAAGGCAAGTTCTTAATGACTTACAAAAGGACTTAAACTCCCACACAATAATAGTGGGAGACTTTAACACTCCACTGTCAATACTAGACAGAACAACCAGACAGAAAATCAACAAGGATATCAAGGATATCAAGTTGCTTGAACTCAGACCAGGAGCAAGCAAACCTGATAGACATTTACAGAACTCTCCACCCCAAATCCACAGAATACACATTCTTCTCAGCACCACATCACACCTACTCTAAAATTGACCACATAATTGGAAGTAAAGCACTGCTCAACAAATGCAAAACAACTGAAATTATAACAAACAGCCTCTCAGACTGTAGTGCAATCAAGTTAGAACTCAGAATTCAGAAACCCACCCAGAACCGCACAGCTTCATGGAAACTGAAAAACTGGCTCTTGAATGTTGACTGGGTAAACAATGAAATGAAGGCAGAAATAAAGAAGTTCTTCGAAACCAATGAGAATGAAGACACAACGTGCGAGAACCTCTGGGATACATTTAAAGCAGTCTCTAGAGGAGTATATAGCAATAAGTGCCCATATGAGGAGAATGGAGAGATCCAAAATTGACACCATATCGTCAAAATTGAAAGAGCTAGAGGAGCAAGATCAAAAAAACTCAAAACCCAGCAGAAGACAAGAAATTACTAAGATCAGAGCTGAGCTGAAGGAGATTGAGACACGAAAAACCCTTCAAAAAATCAATAAATCCAAGAGCTGGTTTTTTGGAAAGATTAACAAAATAGACAGACCACTAGCCAGATTGATTAAAAATAAAAGAGAGAACAACCAAATAGATGCAATAAAAAATGATAAAGGGGAAATCACCACAGATTCCACAGAAATTCAAACCATCATCAGAGAATATTACAAACAACTCTATGCACATAAACTAGTAAAGCTGGAAGAAATGGATAAATTCCTGGACTCTTGTGTCCTCCCAAGCCTAAACCAGGAGAAAGCTGAAACTATGAATAGACCAATAAGAAGGTCTGAAGTTGAGGCAGCAATTAAGAGCCTACCACACAAATAAAGCCCTGGTCCAGATGGGTTCACAGCCGAATTCTACCAGACACACAAGGAGGAGCTGGTACCATTCCTTCTGAAACTATTTCAAACAATCCAAAAAGAGGGAATACTTCCCAAATCATTTTATGAGACCAACATCATCCTGATACCAAAACCCGGCAGAGACCCAACGAGAAAAGAAAACTTCAGGCCAATATCCATGATGAACATAGATGCAAAAATCTTCAATAAAATATTGGCAAGCTGATTGCAACAGCAAATCAAACAACTTATCCATCATGATCAAGTAGGATTCATCCCAGGGATGCAAGGCGGTTCAACATACACAAGTCTATAAACGTAATTCACCACATAAACAGAACCAAAAACAAAAACCACATGATTATCTCAATTGACGCAGAGAAGGCATTTGACAAAATTCAACAGCCCTTTATGCTAAAAACCCTCAATAAACTCGGTATCGATGGAACGTATCTCAAAGTAATAAAAGCTATTTATGACAAACCAACAGCCAATATCATACTGAATGGGCAAAAACTGGAAGCATTCCCTTTAAAATCTGGCACTAGACAAGGATGCCCTCTCTCACCACTCCTATTCAATATAGTACTGGAAGTTCTAGCCAGAGCAATCAGGCAAGAAAAAGAAATAAAGGGTATTCAAATAGGAAAGGTGAAAGCCAAATTGTCTCTATTTGCAGACGACATGATAGTATACCTAGAAGACCCCATTGCCTCATCCCAGAAACTCCTGAAACTGCTAAGCAACTTCAGCAAAGTCTCAGGATATAAAATCAATGTGCAAAAATCACAAGCATTTGTCTACACCAATAACAGACTTAAAGAAAGCAAAATCAAGAGCGAACTGCCATTCGCAATTGCTACAAAAAGAATAAAATACCTTGGAATACAACTCACAAGGAACGTAAAGGTCCTCTTCAAGGAGAACTACAAACCACTGCTCAACGAAATCAGAGAGGACACAAACAGATGGAGAAACATTCCATGTTCATGGTTAGGAAGAATTAACATCGTGAAAATGGCTATACTGCCCAAAGTAATTTACAGAATCAACGCTATCCCCATCAAGCTACCATTGACTTTCTTCACAGAACTGGAAAATACCACCATGAACTTCATATGGAACCAAAAGAGAGCCCACATAGCCAAGTCAATTCTAAGCAAAAAGAACACAGCAAGGGGCATCACACTACCGGATTTCAAACTATACTACAAGGCTACAGTAATCAAAACAGCATGGTACTGGTACCAAAACAGAGATATAGACCAATGGAACAAAACAGAGGCACCGGAGGCAACACAATATACATACAACTATACAGTCTTTGATAAACCCGACAAAAACAAGCAATGGGGAAAGGACTCCATGTTTAACAAATGGTGTTGGGAAAACTGGCTAGCCATGTGCAGAAAGCAGAAACTGGACCCCTTCCTGACACCTTACACTAAAATTAACTCCAGATGGATTAAAGACTTAAACATAAGACCTGGCACCATTAAAAACCCTAGAAGGAAATCTAGGCAAAACTATCCAGGACATAGGAGTAGGCAAGGACTTCATGAACAAAACACCAAAAGCATTGGCAACAAAAGCCAAAATAGACAAATGGGACCTAATGAAACTCCACAGCTTCTGCACGGCAAAAGAAACAGTCACTAGAGTGGATCGGCAACCAACAGAATGGGAAAAAATTTTTGCAGCCTACCCATCTGACAAAGGGCTGATATCCAGAATTTACAAAGAACTCAAACAGATTTACAGGTAAAAAACAAACAGCCCATTCAAAAGTGGGCAAAGGATATGAACAGATACTTTACGAAAGAAGACATATATGAGGCCAACAATCATATGAAAAAATGCTCATCGTCACTGGTCATCAGAGAGATGCAAATCAAAACCACATTCAGATACCATCTCACGCCAGTTAGAATGGCGATCATTAAAAAATCTGGAGACAACAAATGCTGGAGAGGATGTGGAGAAAAAGGAACACTTTTACACTGTTGGTGGGAGTGTAAATTAGTTCAACCATTGTTTAAGACAGTGTGGTGATTCCTCAAGCCCTTAGAAATAGAAATTCCATTTGACCCAGCAATCCCATTACTGGGTATATATCCAAAAGACTATAAATTGTTCTACTATAAGGACACATGTACAGGAATGTTCATTGCAGCACTGTTTACAATAGCAAAGACCTGGAATCAACCCAAATGCCCATTGATAATAGACTGGATTGGAAAATTGTGGCACATATACACCATGGAATATTATGCAGCAATCAGAAATGATGAGTTCGTGTCATTTGTAGGGACATGGATGAATCTGGAGAACATCATCCTCAGCAAACTGACACAAGAACAGAAAATGAAACACCGCATATTCTCATTCATAGGTGGGTGATGAAAAATGAGAACACATGGACACAGAAAGGGTAATACTAAACAGTGGGGTCTATTGGGGGGAAAAGGGGAGGGCCAGTGGGAGGGGGAGGTGGGGAGGGATAGCCTGGGGAGAAATGCCAAATGTGGGTGAAGGGGAGAAGAAAAGCAAAGCACACTGCCATGTGTGTACCTACGCAACTGTCTTGCTTGCTCTGCTCATGTACCCCAAAACGTATAATCCAATAAAAAATTAAAAAAAAAAAAAAGAGAAAACAAGAGCAATTAAGCTGCCTATGTACTAGTCAAATAATTGGGAAAGAGTAGCAAGAGGGATATTGTGGTGATGAAATAGTTCTGTGTTTTGATTATGGTAATGATTATGTAAATATATAGGAGATAATATTGTATAGAAGACAGTCAAAACACACACATTTGAGTACATATATATAGTGGAAGGTGAATAAATTCTGGGATTATACTGATTTTAATGTCTGTTTTGATATCAGACTAGATTTATGTAAGAAGTTATTATTGAGGGAAACTGAGTGACAGGTAGCTGAGACTTTTCTGTATTATTTTATAATTTTCTGTGAGCCTATAATTATTGCAAAATAATTTTTAAGAAAGATGAAAATGGAGAATTTGACAAATAAAATTTTACATTAAGACTAATATTTGGAATATACAGATATTTTAAATAGATGGGAATAGAAAGAGAAGAGCTGTGACATAAAAAGTTAGCTTGTGGCCAGGTTTCATAAGGTATTCTATGCAATGCTAAGAATTTTGTATTTTCTGCTGAAATCATAAGTTATTGGTCGGTCTAAGAAACAGAAGCAAATAATCAGGTATAAACCCATCCAAAAAATACTCGATTAGTGATAATGGAATTTCTGCTGTCTTCTTGTGATAAAGAAGCTATAAGGAGATATAAGGTGTAATTTAAAGAATAATTTGTGTTTACAAATGAATCCACATAATGCACTTAATTCAATGCTAACAAATAATAAAGTTTTTCAGGGCTTTTATCTTCAGGGGTTTTTTGTTTTTGTTTTTGTTTTTAATTTTTACTTTGGGCTCTGGTGTACATGTGAACTGCCTGCATTCCACGGGATTGTTGCATAGGTACATACATGCCATGGTGGTTTGCTGTCTCCATCCCCCCTACTCCTTTGCCTACATCAGGCATTTCTCCTGGTGTTAACCCTCCCCATTTTTCCTGCCCCCACCCCGCTGTCCCTCCCCTCCCCTCCCCTCTCCCCCACTCACCTAGCCCTGTGAGTGTTGTTCCCTTCCCTGTGTCAAGTGTTCTCATTGTTTATTACCCACCTATGAGTGAAAACATGTGATGTTTGGTTTTCTGTTCTTGTGTCAGTTTGCTGAGAATGATGGTTTCTAGATTCATCTATGTCTCAACAAAGGGCATGAATTCATTGTTTTTTTATGCCTGTATAGAATTCCACAGTGTAGATGTGCCACATTTTCTTTGTCCAGTCTATCATTGATAGGCATTTGGGTTGGTTCCAGGTCTTTGCTATTGTAAACAGCACCTCAATGAACATATGTGGGCATGTGTCTTTATAATAGAATGATTTATAATTCTTTGGGTATATACCCAGTAATGGGATTGCTGGGTCAAATGGAATTTCAATTTCTAGGTCCTTGAGGAATCGCCACACTGTCTTCCACAATGGGTGAACTAATTTGCACTCCCACCAACAGTGTAAAAGTGTTTCCTTTTCTCCACATCCTCTCCAGCATCTGTTGTCTCCAGATTTTTTAACAATTGCCATTCTAATTGGTGTGAGATGGTATCTCAAAGTGGTTTTGATTTGCATTTCTCTAATGACCAATGATGATGAGCATTTTTTCATTTATTTATTGGCCACATATGTCTTCTTTTGAAAAACATCTGTTTATATCCTTTGCCCATTTTTGAATGAGTTTGTTTGTTTTTTAATTGTAAATCCTCTTTAGTTCTTTGTAGATTCTGAATATTAGCCCTTTGTCAGATGGGTAGATTGCAAAAATTTTTCCCATTCTGTTGGTTGCCAGTTCACTCTAATGATTGTTTCTTTTGCTGTGCAGAAGCTGTTAAGTTTAATTAGATCCCATTTGTTTATTTTGGCTTTTGTTGCCAATGCTTTTGGTGTTTTAGTCATGAAGTCCTTGCATGTGCCTATGTCCTCAATGATGTTGCCTAGGTTCTAGGGTTTTTATGGTGTTAGGTCTTATGTTTAAATCTTTAATCCATCTGGAGTTAATTTTTGTATAAGGTGTAAGGAAAGTGTCCAGTTTCAGCTTTCTGCACATGGGTAGCCAGTTTTCCCAACACCATTTATTAAATATGGAATCCTTTCCCTATTGCTTGTTTTGTCAGATTTGTCAAAGATCAGATGGTTGTAAATGTGTGGTGTTGCTTCTGAAGCCTCTATTCTCTTCCACTTATCTATGTCTCTGTTTTTGTGCCAGTACCATGCTGTTTTAATTACTGTGGCCTTGTAGTATAGTTTGAAGTCAGGTAGCGTGATACCTCCAGCTTTGTTCTTTTTGCTTAGAATTGTCTTGTCTATGTGAGCTCTCTTTTGGTTCCATATAAATATTAAAGTGGTTTTTCCCACTTCTTTTTAATCTTTTTCCATATGAAGATTAAAGTGATTTTTTTTTCCAGTGAAGAAGGCCAATGGTAGCTTGATGGGGATACCACTGAATGTATAAATTACTTTGGGCACCATAGCAATTTTCACAATATTGATTCTTCCAACCATGACATGGAATGTTTTTCCATCTGTTTGTGTGTTCTCTGATTTCCTTGATCAGTGATTTGTAGTTCTCCTGGAAGAGATCTTTTACATCTTTTGTTAATTGTATTCCTAGATATTTTACTCTCTTTGATTAATTGTGAATGGAAGTTCTCTCATAATTTGGCTCTCTGTTTGTCTGTTATTAGTGTATCAGAATGCTTGTGATTTCTGCACATTGATTTTGTATGCTCAGACTTTGCCAAAGTTGCTTATCAGCTTAAGGAGATTTGGGGCTGAGACAATGGGGTCTTCTAAACATAGGATCATGTCATCTGCAAACAGGGACAATTTAACTTATTTTTTTCCTGGTTGAATGCCCTTTTATTTTTTGGTTTTAAGTAGAGTTTATAACACTGAGAGATAGAGGGTTTTTAACAAACAAAATAACAAATGGACATGTGATTGGTATGAGGCATTATCCTGTATATACCATATATGTATTTTTGAGTATCCTCAATACATAGCATTTATACACAGAACCACTGCTGCACAGCACAAGAGTATCTGAAGAGGCTGAATCAGAATAAGGATGTTTAACAGAGTGAAAGTTTTTAGTATATATACTCTATATGAAAACAGATTTATCTTGTGAACTGGCAAGTAGAAGTCAACTCTGCCAAACACTACAATTAAAGCCCCCACTTTGGTGCACAGTTCCACCCCTTCCATCTGCATGCATAACACATTAACAGTATTTAAAGGTAAATGAGGCACTTTGTGGCAACCAAAGCCATCATTATGAACATATTGCTCAAAATTTCTAGAACTAAACATTTAACATAAATTTTGTCTTTGGCAAATGGTACTAACATGTATATTGTATTGTATTGTGTTATATTCTATTATACTGTATTGCATTTTATTGTATTTTTAGAGACAGGGTCTCACTCTTGTCACCCATGCTGGAGTGCAGTAGCATGATCGTACCTCACTGCCTCCTCAAATTTTTGGCCTCAAGTCATTTTCCTGTCACATCCTTCAGAGTAGCTGGGATTACAGACACAAGCTTCCCTGCTGGCTGAATAATCATTCTTAATGTTTTGAATTAAACATTGAAAGCATAATACAGTAATTTCCAAATTACTTGTAAAAAATGTATTAAACTTTGGGTAAAATATTTTTAAAAAATACAGTACGAAGAAGTTCTATCATTTATATATTTATGAGCTGTATTAGTCCATTTTCAAAATGCTAATAAGGACATACCTGAGATTGAGCAATTTACCAAAGAAAGAGGTTTACTGGATTTATAGTTCCACATGGCTGGGGAGGCCTCATATCATGGCAGACGGCAAGAAGGAGTACGTCACATTTTACATGAATGGCAGTAGGCAAAGAAAGAGCTGTGCAGAGAAACTCCCATTTTTAAAAACTGATAGATCTCATGAGACCCATTCACTATCACAAGAGCAGTTCAGGAAAGACCTACACCCATGATTGAATCATCTCCCACTGGGTCCTTCCCACAACACATGGGAATTATGGAAAATATAAGGTGAGATTCTGGTAGGAACACAGAGCCAAAGCATATCATGAGCTGACTGTAAAACTTGATGCTTGAGTATGTATCATTTAAAATTTCTATTTTTCATTGAATGATTTGGTAGAAAACAGGCAGGTAGTAGAGTTACCAAAGACATAGTGTATGAGCGTCAGATCAAACAAGGCTTCGATCAATTCAAATCCAATAAACATTTATTCAGTCCAACATAGTTGGTGATGTGTTTCACATGTATTATTTATCTTAACTCCCATAACAAACATATCATTTAAATGTGTTAAAGTTATAAAAGACATGCTTTTGAAATTAAGTAGATTAAATCTTAAAGGCAAGCAAATGGACATTAGAATTATCTACTTCCCAAACACTTTATGCTCACTCCCCACCAACACACACACACACACACACACACACACACACACGGACTTGCCACTTGAATCAACAGTTATTTTAAAAGCAGAACGTCTAGTCTCTTGTTTATTGCCTTTTCTTGTGTTATTTTGAGCTCTCCTCATTGACCCTGAAATCTTACTATGCACAAGATATACTAAATAAGGTGTCATACAGAAAACTATAAATATTTTACTTCATCTGTATTTAGGAGTTTCAGGTATTAATTTTCAATGTTCTAAATTCAATATTAATTTTCAATATAAAATGCTTACCTCACAGATTGATTTTTATCAACTAGCCTAGCATTAAATGCATTGTGCTTCCATTGTACCTTAAGGTATGTAACTGACTTCTGGGATAAGTAATATAGCTGACAAAATCAAAGCTTCCGTTTTTTAAATTCTTATTTAGTTTTACAGTGTTCATAGGTATGGATAAACATATATTTAAGACTCACTTAAATAAAACAATTAGCCTTGCCTAGAATTTTGCTAGCTTACAAATTTCCTTAATGTGACAAAAGGATTGATTCATAATTTTGGGTTAAAAGATTTTTTTTATAGACAGAAGTAAAGAATACTTTTTGTCACTTAGAACCTTTCTAAGCATGCCACTGTTATATACAAAAAACAAAAAAGAACTTACACATTATAAAAATCTGACAGACTTCCATTAAAAAAAAGTTATGTTTCACTTAGGGCCTAATTGTGCTGTCACTTGTTCTCCTACATGTTCCCTGAGCAGCCATCTAAACTTCCAACAGTTTGGTAATATAGGACTGCTTGAAGATGAGACCAGAAATAAAAATTTGACTTTCCATTACAAACAAAACCAAAATAATAATTTTTTACTACTCTTTCACATCTCTGTCTTCTTTAAGTGTGTGTAATTTAATTATGTATTATTGTTTATTACTACTATTTCACATCTCTATCTTCAAGTATGTGTAATTTAATTATCTATTATTGAACTTGTTACCTAGAAAAAAATTACTGTAACTTTTAGCTTCAAATTATTGATATAAAATGAAGTTTTTACATATAAAAAGATTTATTGACAAATTAACAATTATATAAACCTAAGCATCTTTATGTTTTATCATGTTCTTATAAACTGAGATACAATATACAATTGAATGATAGAATTTTCTAGTTTTTAAATGGCTTTCAAAATATTTTCACACCATTTTAAATTTTGTTTTAGTTTACTAATCTCACAATCCATTCTACTGTTTTATTTCTATTACCACTTTAGGGAAAGCACAATGACACAGAAGGAAATATAGAAATCCTCAAATTAAGAATCTTGGATTTTAGACCCAGTGTTCCGCTAACTGCTTAAAGTGTGACCTCAAGTAAGTTTCTCACTCTCTCTCAGCCTCAGCTCTTTTGTTCATATTAAGCTTTAGTCTAGATAATCTTTATGGTATCTCTACTAATGCAAATATTTCTCTGCTATCAATGTTCTAAATCTGAGATTATCCAGAAATCGAGATTAACATGAATAATGCAAGCAATAAGAGAAAGAAATATTTAAGAAAAAAAATAACATTATGGAACATCTATTATTCACTTTAAAAAATATTGTCATCAGAAGGTTAATATGTAATGTCACTGTAGCCATGATTTTTAAATATATTTCAAACTTAATGATACATTTAATCAAAAGTTTTCCTCCTGGACAATTAGAACCTTCTCATTGCATTTAGATAATTCACTATATGGCAATTCAATTATAAACTGGTTTAGTAGAAATTTTCCTTTGAAACTAATGCTTTCAAATTAATACAAGAGCAAGATAATTATTGACACTAGGTTGAAGAGCAGATACAGCATATTAAACGCAGACAAAGAAGCAAGAATCAATACTGCTGACTCCACATAAAAAAAATAATTAGAGATATATACTTACAAAAGGAATAAACAATGGAGACATGATTATTTATCTTTGATTGATGAGTAAAGTCCTACAGGAACTTTATCAGCAGCTTCATTACTTTCTTTTCCTAAAACTTTCATTTTGTATAAGGAAAACATATAGAGAATCAAATACAAAGAAAGCTGCTGTTTCTGCTTCTCTATGCTTAGGTAATGGTGACCTAAGTAGAAAAATTGGAATGATTCAGCTCAGTAGTCAGTAGCATATTCAGATTTTTATTTAGTCTGGACACCTCTTGACTCCAAAGGGAAGCCACAAGTTCAGGCAAATGGTATATTTTTAAATTGTCTCATGTGTCAAAGAAGTTGAATGAGCAGACTTAAAGTTGAAGGTAGCATGGAAAGATAAGTAGAACCATATGATAAGAATTTTAACAAGTCTGAATTTTAAGCATATTAAATAAATTAAAACCCAAGGTATTTTATATCATCCAAAAAGTAGAAGGCATGTGTTAACTAATTGTCAGGTATATATGTTAATAAATGTATGCATATACTTATAAAAGTAAAGTTATTCTAAACCCTTTAACTCATGTAAGATAAAATATCTTTTTTTTTATTCCGTCAAATACAATTATTGGCAGACTAGAGTTAGGAGACAATTATTAAAGCATCTAGGAGGCTTGCTTCTAAACCCCATCTCATACAAGGGGTAGTGACTTCATATATAAAATAATAGGAGGCTTGCTTCTAAACCCCATCTCATACAACGGATAGTAACTTCATACATAAAATAATAGAAGGCAAAATTTTTGAAGGATCTTAACTTCTTATTTTACTTAAAATTAAATGTCAAAAATGCACATACTAAATTTAGAGAATCAGCATCTCTGCACTAATCATGATTAATGACAAATCCCCTCACTTGATAGTCTTCCCACTGAGTTAGTGAAACGTGGAAGCAAAATATTGATTCCACAGCTGCAAGGGCTTTCCAACCTATGCGGTCATGCTAAAATGCCTTCTGGTCACGGAAATGCAGTTAAAACCACCTATAAGAGGGCAGGTAGAAACCTAACGCTTGGTAAAACACGAGTTACTTCATCCCCATCACCAAAGTCATTCTGTTTATACAATTCTCTTTGATTTATTATGGCACAATTGCCATTTTTATTAATAGAAGCAAGATTTAGATGAATAAAATTTTTTCAGTGTGACAAATGAATAAAAGACAAGGAAGAACATCATTATTGTCTCACCTTTTCATTAAAAAGTCTAAAGAAACCAACTCTGTTTGAGCACCAAAATATATAGGTTTTAATTACAAGGTAACTCTATTTGATATTTTAAACTTCTTACATGTTTTTACTTAGGCCGAATACTGATATCAGCACTTAGAAAGAAATAAGACTGCAATGAGGACAAAACCTGGTACAGGCAAGGAAGTGACAGAGGCCAGGAAAATAAAGTAAATAGCAGGAGTCAGATGCTGAAGAAGGAGATACACTAAAAGGAAAAACAAAAACAAAAACAAAAACATGTATTTATTATTCGAAATATGTCATTTACAATACTGCTTATTTAAATAATTTTTAACTCATGCCTTTCAAGAATATTTAAAAAATTGGGCTTTCAAAACAGTTTGATGATATTAACAACAGACATATTTATAGGAATGAATTAATGTCTGTGACAGTAGCTAACATGTTAGATGATACCAATATGCCATGCAGCATTCTAAGTTTCTTACATGTACAAACATTTAATCACCTCAACAACCCTAGAAAATAGGTGAAATTATTATTTTTGTTCTGAGATCAAAATATTGCTTACAACTGCACTGAAGAAATCAGAATAGGGCCATAGGCATAACCTACGTACCAGCTTTTATATCTACATACTAATCTTTCCTATTTGTTTCTGTAAATGACTCTCTATGCTCCTATGTTAAATCCTTCTTCTGCTTGTAACTAGGACTGGGCTATAATCTATCCATCCTATCAATTCCATAGCCTCCACCTCTCATGCTACCGAATAATTTTCATCTGCATGCCGCTTGCTATTTCTTTTTTGTCTCATCTTTACTCTTATTATTTCAATCAACCATTATTCTATTTATTTTCTCCCCTTTGAAGTAAAACTCAATCAAACTCACAGTATCTAGTCCTTTTATTCATTCCTTCTTAAACCCAAACCATCCACATCTAACCTCTACTCCATTAAAATATTCTTACTAATTGCCAGCAATAGCCTGTATGTTGCTAAATTTAATGATCATTTTATTTGGCCTTTGGGCATCATTTTTCATGGTTGATCACTCTCTCTTCCTTGATAGACAGTCTCACTTGACTTGAATACTCATAAAAACAACATTCAAAAAGACAAAGGAAGGAAAGTTCAGTACAGAACATACCGTTTTTAGACAAAGCAATTTGACTTATGTAAATACAAAGGTATTCAGTGTCATCATTAAAATTCTCAGTGTCTAGGACAACAATATCACTAGGACCCGCTTTACCAAATGTCTCAATCCATTTAGAAGTTATAAATGGAGTTTTTAAAAACTGTGAAATAAACACAATATATTATGTCTTTTTATCTTGGCTTAAATGCTCTTATAACAACAACATCTATTTTGTTGCTTTATTCTTCTGTCCTAAACTGTTTTTGTGTTTTGTTCTTTCTGTAATGACCTTGATTTTTTACTCATTCTCAATTATCAAAATAATTGTTGCAACTAAACATTTAATTGTATTTAAAATGTGATTATATGTTTCTTGAAAAACAAATTGAACACAATGGGATGTGCTGGAAAAATAAAATTATTCATATATATTTCAAGAACTATTTTATTCTAATTTAAAATGTTCATTGCTTACTGAACTTACATATTATTATTAAAGATAAATAAAATAAATTATTTAAAAGTTAATATTTAAATAAAATTTATTTAATAAACCCAGATATTTAAATTCATTTGGGGGAAATTAAATATGTGTTGGTAAACTGTATAAAAATGTTATTCAGTATACAATTAGTTATCAATGTAGAAAATTATTACTAATCTTCACATACCTTCTACCTAGGCCCCCGCATACATGCATAAAGGCAATTTAACTTAATTGATACAAAACATTTCTCAGTCACTATGTGCAAATCCTACATTGCACTATGTGCAATGCTAATTCTTGATTATATCCAGAACTACTTATTGGGTCATGAACAGAAACAAAAACACAAGAAGATTGTATCTACTGTTGAGGAGCAACATTTTGTTTTGCACAAATCTATTGCACTTGTGCTGAAAAGTATTTGACAAGTTAATTTGTCTTCTCAGTTCTACTAATTGAACTGCCCTTCCCTATACCCCTACCAATTGTCTATTTCAATGTCAGCAGAGGCTCAATCCACAAACTATCCCAACAATGAAACCTAGTCATCCTGTTTTCCAAGGATATGAAGTTAGGTATAGAAAGAAGTAATCTGGAAACTGAAGGGTATTAGTCACCAAAGAAAATATTTTAGGATTATGAGTAGTGTTGTTCTAGTTCTGGGTACCTGATCTGAAGAAACAAAGGATTCTGTACATTATTTAATTAATTTGTTCTTGGATGATTGCAAATATGCAACACCCTCTATGGAGGCCAGGACAAAGGACTTTAGTGCCTGATTTATACCACAGTTCTGTGAATTATTATCAGTTATTATTGTATTAAGGTTATTAAATGTGTCATTCACATATGAAGCATGACTATAATAGGCACCACTGATTTATAAACTATAAGTTTTTAAAGATTTCATGAGACTGAGAAGTTAGAGAAAAACAACAAATTGGGATGTGGCCATAAATTCTTAATTAATACCAAACTCTGGTTTTATTAAGAGGAATAATAATCATTTTAGAGAAGGAACTTTTTACTCACACTTTTTGTTTGCTTTTTAAAATATTGCTGGTAAAAAAATTATTTAAAAAGCATTGTAATACACAGTAAAGTATAACTTGGAATAAACTATTTGAGATTTATAGACTAAAATGCACCACAAAAATTGTCAACTTTATATTCATATTGTTCATATTATGAGTTTTTAAAATACTGCATTTACTACTTTAAGTTTTTGATAATATAGACAGTTTTTGATATTGCAGGATTTGGCCTTCTATATTGTAAATCATAGTTTTAATAGATCCCATAACGCATCCTTTAATTCCTTATCTCTCAAAGCAGCTGCATCTTTCGAAGTTCTTAGAATTGAATTGGCATTTGAATCGGAATATAGGCATTTAATTTCTCAGCTATTTCATTATTCTTTGCTCTGCTAGAAACCAAAGTTAAAATGATAAGAAAAGAAACAAGTTAGGAGTCAAATGAAATTTGTTTAAAGAAAGAAAAAATATATATTACCTTATTCATATCGTTTTCTGTCAGAAACCAAAGGAAATGCCTAGCTTGTATTGCTTAATTTTAAACTATAGATCTTCAAAAGACTTATTCAAGTTTGCAATAAACTTAGCATACCTAAGTGAAGTGCCTGTGAAAATTGAGGGAAAATTGTGGGTGAGTGACATACCTGGGTACTAGAGCAGCAGAATGTAATTATAAAGAGTGCAAACCTTTGAAAGGGCCTTTGGCTAATGACAGTCTAGTTCATTTGGAAACATGTAGCCTAATGATTAATCAGAAAGTACTTCACATAAATTTCTACAACATTTATCCTAGATGAAACTGGAGAATCTGGTGGAAAGTGTGTAAAAGCAATAAGATCAGCTATCGGCACTTCTCATGAAAAAAGATCATCAACAATACAAGCAAGTTATCGCAACATAATTGAAGTGAACTTTACACGAAAACAAAGTTGTTTCGGAATGCAGCACTATAGACACCTAGTTTTTCTTCTTGTTAAAGATTTGAACATTCGATCATTTGCTGTTATTAATACTATTTTTACATATTTTTCTTTTTGGCTATGCTTTTATCAAACAGCAATCAATGATATTCATTCATTCTCAACCTTTTTTCTTCTTCTTTATATAAGAGAATATAAACAAGCAAGAATCTTAGAAAAATAGGACTCTAGAATGTTAAATTGGAATTAAATTGAGAGATAATTATGTCCGACATCCTCATTTTGTGTAAGAGAAAAAAAAATTCAGGAGAAGTGATTTGAATATACCACAGCTACTTCCCCAGAATAATTTCAGCAACTCCAATTATTATCATTAGAGACTGAGTTTTAGCTATGAGCAAAATCATAGTGATCAAGAAGGCCTTACAGTTTCTCTCAGCTGGACCAAACTTTAAACAGGCTTCCTTCTTCCAAAAAGCCCCCGACGCCTAGTTTTCTTTCTTTCTTTCTTCTTTCTTTCTTTCTTTCTTTCTTTCTTTCTTTCTTTCTTTCTTTCTTTCTTTCTTTCTTTCTTTCTTTCTTTCTCTTTCTTTCTTTCTTTCTTTCTTTCTTTCTTTCTTTTTCTATTAATAGCATTTACTTTATAAATCTTGTCATTGTAAATTCATTCTTCTGTTCCTTTGAGGTGTAAATCTTTTTAAAAGCTTCTTCCCAGTTTTACAACTCAAGAATGTCTTTCTCAAAGACCTGGGAGGCATTCCTTTGAAACATAATATTAAGGAAGATAGTGCCCCTATCTTTCAGTTCCTATGAGAAAATAGAGGCCTAACTTCTGCAGGGAACTGCCTCCCAAAGGACCTCTACCAAAAAGGGAAAGTTTACTCTTTTTCTGGGCAAAGGCAGTAAGCAAACACAAATGGTCTGTAACTCACCCTCCTGCCTCAGCTTTTAAAAACTCCTAGCCCTTCGTTGTTGTTTTTTTGGTTATTGATACATAATAATTATACATATTTATGGAGTTCATGTGATATTTTGATACATACATATAATGTGTGGTGATCAAATCAGAGTTTTTAGGGTATCTATCACCTCAAATATGCATCTTTTTGTGTGTTGGGAACATTTCAAATTTTCGCTTCTATTTTGAAATACACAATTAATTACTGTTAACTAGAGTAACACTACTGTGCTGTTTAACACTAGAACTTATTTCTTCTATGGGAAGGGAGAGGTGAAGAGAGGTTGATTCATGGACCCTTGTTTAAGCAGAGCTTAGTTCATACTGAGTTCTGCCTCTACCCACTATTTCAATAATAATTCAGTGACTTGAATAAGATCATCTTGCCTAATTAACTTTGGTTTAATTTATTTTTCAATAGCAGCCACATGCTTTTGGTCAAATAACATCAGAACATAGCATGTCTGGAAAAATAAAGTAATATAACTGATGAAATAGTAATGTAAATATGTAGTTTTGAGGGGATGTGAAAGACATTGATAAATTTGGGGGGGTTTTCTTAGATACAAGAGAAGAACAAATATTAAGAATGTCTCAGCATGTCTCTGAAATGGAGCATCATTAAGAATAAACTTAGTCTCTCAATATGCCTGTCAACTTTGCTTTAGACTCTAGCATGAAGGATACTTAAGTTCTACTCTTTTGAAATACCTATTATTTTGAAACGTCTACATTTATGATATAATTCACGTATTTTAACTAAGAAGATGTGATTGAGTAATAATGTTTGCTTTTTCCTGTTGAAAAGAATTCACATTGAGGAAACGCATAGTTTATCAGTGTGGCAAAAGGTATATAGTTGTGATACAGTCATAATATCTAATCACAAGAAACTTCCTGAACCAGGCACTGTCCTTAGTTGACACAAGTATAAATTTCAGTTAGACATTTAGATTTCTCAAAAATGAGTAATATGATCAAAATACAGTTATATTACACACGCACATATACACACACACATTTGGCTTTCATGACTCATCTAGAAAACTTTTCAATATATAAAGATGATAAAGATAAAAAAAGTCATAAGTTAAGCCAGGATTCTGCCATTTTGTGTAGTGATGATGAGAAAACATCAATAATAGGGCAAGAGCTAATTACTAAGTCATGTTAATACCATATTTCATTTCAGTTTGTTTGCAATTTAGAATTATTCTAATTACAAGTCACTCACTTTTCCTTCCTTTCTGATACCAAGAAGGATGGATAAATCTCAGATAAATTCTAGTAAACAATATACTTGCCCGGCATTGTATTTATCTTTCCCCTCAACCTGTCCCCAAACCTCTCCTTAACTCTGGGGAAGATACAGAAAAGAATATAGTAGTTGTATATTTCAAACATTTCTCATTTTTAGTCATTACTCACTCTTGGGAAATTTGCCTCATGTTATATTTGCTTACCAGATTCAGATAGTGTTTGTTTAATTGAATATGTCAAGTCTTTACTAATGTAGTAGCCACATTCTGTGTTTTAATAGGCTAACTTTTAACAAGTACTATTATAGTTGCGAATGGTGTCACCAAATTAATTATAAATCAGTATGATGAACATGGAAATATTGCAAATCTAGCTATCTTTAAACAAAGAAGTATTCAGGCTTCCACTACCTATACATACTGCATTTCTGTCTGTGTTACTTTAATTTCCTCACATCCAAAATTTGGACGGCTGCATAAGGGCTTGGTGACAGCCATGAAATGTACTCTGTTTCTTATAGATGTAGCATCATTATCAAAGAAAATATTTACTTGAAAATTAATATATGTTTATTTATGTTACATGTTAACTAACAATATTCAACTCTTTTCTAGCAAAGCCACATATAAATAATCATAAAGTAATCATACTATTTTTTTGAGACAAATAATAGAGATTGTCAGGTGTATCAATGGAAAACATTCTAGGGATGTTTAGAGATTCTTTTGCTTCTTAGGTCACATTGGAACAAAAAACAACAGAAAAAAAGTTTATTGATGAAAAGCTTGAGGTTCATGGATAGGTAGTAAAATATGGAAGAATGCTACATCTTATTCATATAATTTTCTGATATTTTAATATATGTAAGTAATTAAAACTGAATGAGTATTAACTGAGAACCTTGATGCCCAGTCAATGCTTTTCAGGGAAGAACTCAATTAGTTTATAAAAGATTAAAGTAGCATTAAGAAAATAACTTTATTGTGGTCCAAGAAAGGCTGTGATACCATTATTTTTATACTCTTAGTTACAATATTATCTTTGTGGATATTTCTTCCGGTGTGTTGAAGTTTTCAAAGAAGATTTTATGGTAGTTGTAAAACTTTCCATTATAATATCACTTAAAAACTATTTTAAATAAGAAAATGAAATTTTAAAGTAAAATAATTTTTACTAAATACTTTGTTTTATGAAATATTTATTTTTTAAGCCCATTTTTATTGGATATATTTAAGATGTACAAGATGGTATTTTGATACACATACACATAGTGTAGGCAAATTAACATTCCTATGACATTCAACAGTTACTTTTCTGTAGTAGGATTCCCTGAAATCTACTCTCTTAGCAAGTTTTCAGTATACAATACAACATTATTACCTATATTCCTCATGCTTTACATTAGAGTTCCAGATTTATTCATCCTACATAACTGCAAGTTTGTATCTTTTTCTACTTTTTATCTATTTCCTCCCAGTCTCCACTCTTGGTAAGGCACTGATAATTTCAAATAAATAATCTCATAAGAAAATTATGATTTTTTGTTCTCTAATGAATTGAAATTTTCTTTTGAAATCTAGTATTATTTTTAAGCCCCAAAATAGGACAAAGTAAGTTTTTATACTATATTGCTGAAAACATAGCATGCTAGCCAATGTTAGTTATTATCTCATTTTAGATATGCATATATTTTTGAAAATCCACCTGAAATAGCCATTAATTTTGTGTATGTAAGCTTACCTTAGGCCTGTCTTTCCATGCATAAAAATTTGTTTCAAATTGAGGTAGATGTTATACAAATGAAGACCTTTTGTAATAAATAGGGAAGGACTTTGGCAAAACTATACCCCAATCATGTTGTCTAGGCTTGTGCAATGATTGCCTCAAACTAATCTTCACTCTATTACATGTGAAGAAATTGAGTGAGGCTTAAATCTTAAGAAATACTGGCATTTGGCATTACACAATTCATTAGGGTGCTGTGTTTGTCCTTTGTTTTGTAATCTTAAGGTGGTTGCTGCATTGCTCTCCTGTCATATGTAAATGATATGGAGAGTAAACTGGGGTTTCAAGACATTACTCTGACTTATACACTCACTTTGTTTGCTAATGGAACTCTTTTAAGATACTCTAGCCACTAATTCCAATGTTCCACACAGGACAGTAGGATGGCACCTACAAGTGCTATTATAAAGCATGATATGTGAGTATTGTTAGCTGCTTGCAATGTCAAAAGTCTGAGCTGGGGAATCTAGAGGCAGAGCTGTAACCTCCCAAACACAAAATAGTGCGGTGACCTAAGTACTTCGTATTCTCTGAGACCAGATACAAGAGTCCAGGCTGTCAGGCCATGCTGGAGACCTAAGAGTCCAGATACAAAGGGCTTGACAGATGCTCTCTCTCCAGGACACTTCCCTTTTAAACTCTGGCAAGTTTACTTTCCTATCTGTTTGGTTCTCTCCTATAGGAAACACTTTGGGTGAGAAATCTCAGAGAGATAATGTGAGAGTATAATACATTTGAATATGTTGAAATACATGTTTTTACATTTATATCAAGATTTATGAAAGGTGGTAATTCTGTCCTGTGGCATTCTCTGGGTTTGCTTACGGAGCCCCTTTAACATACACTAGTCGCCAATTACAATCCTCCTCAAAGACGTTAATGGGAAGAGAACTAAATTTTCCAATGAGGAATGAGAAAATTTGTTTTCTGTGACTTATGTGTAGATTCCTAGACATTAGCCTTAATCCAGCACTAAGATACCTTGAAATGCCAAGAGAATCCTTTGGTTTAGATTCTCAATGGGGTCCCCTTTAGGCCTTTATGTGACATAACACTTATGCTCAAGTAGGACTTTGATTATCTATGAGTCAGCTGTAAATTTTATAAAAGCAAAAGCTACTTACATAACACTAATAAAGTAATTTAATTTAATCAGTTAATGAAAATGTTTTCGAGTAACTGGACCAGATGTTAGCTTAACATTTTCACTTTCTAATTTAATTTACATAATTTAAAAAGAATATGAAAATTCTATGACTTGACTTCCACTCCTATAAATTAGGTCCAGTCAATATATTCAGTGTTTAATGACATTTAAAAACTCTGTAGCTTTATTTTCATTAATTTACCATGTATATGGAAAACAGTTTCTAAATTGCTTCTATTTAAAAGTTTGCCATTTTGTAAAAGCTTTGAAAATTATATAAAGGTTGCAAGAACTGTTCATCAAACATCTGTACACCTTTATGTATATTTGCCAATTTTTATCATCTTGCCATCTTTACTATATCTTCTCTTTTTTTCTTTCTCTCTCCTTTTTTTCTGTCTCCCTCTCTCTATCTCTCTGACATTTCTGTCCTTTGGCTGAACCATTTGAGAGTAAGTTACAGACACGACCAATTATCCCTTAATAACCTGTATATCATAAAAACAAGGACATTCTATTACATGTTCACAGTACAATTAACATGTTCAGAAACTTTACTATTGATATAATAATTAAATCTAATTAACTATACTCCAATTCTTTCAATTGTCCCAGTGATCTCCATATATATTTATATGGAGATCTATAGCTATCTATACATGATATTTTTACTTGATCCAGGATAATGCTTTTATTTATTTGTGTGCCTCTTTAGCCACCTTTACCCATAAACAATTCCTCACCTTCTGTTTACATCTCATAACACAGACACTTTTAGGAGAATACGTGGATTTCTCTGTTTTCACATGATTAGATTCAGATTACACATTTTTGGCAAAAATTTAACACAATACACAGCAGCATGTGGTAATAATGTCCATAAGTCCCAGTGGTTGTGTGTTAATTTTGTGTATTTAATGTAGGTGGGATCTTTATATCAACAAAAAAGTAGTAGCCTGTTGAGATTCTCTGAGACTATGTAAGTATTCCATTCCCATCATATTTTAACTGACAGTTTTGGCATTCATTAACTATTCTTGTCTGAAATAAGAATTAAAAAAATTGGTGCAGGGAGATTTTTTTAATCTATTATTTTTATACCTACTTTATTTATTTATTTATGTACTTACTTAAAATCACTATGGGCTCATATTCAGTGGATTATAATCCATTCCATAATTGTTCCATAATTGGCTAGAACAAACATTTTTACATTGACTTGCGTCCTTCCCCTTTTAATAGTATGTTCTTACTTTCTGGCATAATGAAGTGTTACAAGTTTATTTGGTACTTTTTCTGCCCCATCCTTCAAATCAACTATTTCTTCAAAACTTACTTGTTCTCTTAAGTGAAGAATAGTTTGGAGAAGCAAGACATATTTGTTTGATGCATTAATGCCTATCAGGTTGATATTCCACTTGGATCATTTTAAGGAAAGAACTATAGGTTAGTAGTAGGAGGGTGGGTAGATAGATATATTGATAGGTAGATTTTAGAAATCATGTTTTTATTGTTATTTTCAATTCTAAACACCACAGATTTCATCTTTGCCATACTAGATCCCCATTCCATATTTGTTTTCTCATAACATGAGTTCTTGCTTCTCATAATGTCATACATTTATATTTGACATGTTTATTTATTTGCTTAATTGTACAATATGTATACCCTTACTCTACAGAAAAGTTAACATAGTGGACTTAAATTGCTACCCTTGAAAAGGTCTGCTTGCAAGGTGAGCCCTTGTCTGGCATCTGGGAATTTGGATTTCAAGAGTGTTCCCACATTCTTAACTGGTAAGAATTGCTCACTGTGTCTAAACTGTTTGGGTAAGCAATATGGCATATCCTGAACACCTACTTTCCTTCTAAGAGTCTGCATACCAGGTAGAGGCCCCTATTTGACTAGTCCCAGTAACAATTGTGGATGACGATTCTGTAACAAGTTTCCCAGTTGAAAACATTTCACATGTTCTTGCTGGGGAAACTAAGCACATTCTGTGTGATTCCACTGGGAGAGGACCCTTGGGAAACTGTGTTTGGTTTCCCCAGATTTGCTCCATGCAACTTCTCTATTAGTTAATTTTGTTCTGTATTTTTTTGTTGTAATAAATCACAGCTGTGAGTAAAACTATGTGCTGAATTCTATGAATCCCTCTAGGGACTCTTCAAACCAGTAGTCTTGGGTACCTCTGACACATTTGCAAACAGAACACCTCTAAGGAGAGTTTTAAAAATTATATATTTTTTTCCTGTCATTAGACTAAAACTAGTCAGAAATACACTGTCAAAAATTACCCTTTTTCTTTTTACTTTTTGTTTTGAAATCAATGTAAATTTACGATAATGAGAAAAAAGTACAGTGAGCTCCGTATACCTTGCAAGAAGTTTCCTACAGTGATTATATTTTACGTAACTGTAAATAAATATCAAAAAAGGAATTGGCATTGGTATAGTGTATGCCTGTAGTTCTCTGTGAATGTGAATTCAGGTAACCACCATGACAATCAACCTATAGAACTATTTCTTCAATACAAAGTTCCCCTTCAAGCTGCACACTTTAGTCATATGTTACTCTCTTCTTTCCACCACCCCTATCATCACTAGAAACACTGATCTGTTTCCATCTTTATCGTTTTGTTCATATGAGAATGCTATATAAATGGAATCATATAGAGTGTGAGCTTTAGGGATTGGTTTGTATTATACAGCATTTCAGATGAGATACTGCCTGTATCCATAGCCCATTCCTTTTTTACAAATTTAATCAACTTTGGAAGTATGGTCATTTTAATGATACTGATTCTTCCAATCCATGAGCATGGAATGTTTTTTTCATTTGCTTGTGTAATCTCTGAATTATCTGGGCAGTGGTTTTGTAGTTCTCATTATAGAGATCTGTCACGTCCCTGGATAGCCCTATTCCTATGTATTTTATGCTTTTTTGTGGCAGTTGTGAACGTTATTGCATTCTTGATGTGGCTTTCTGCTTGGCTGTTGTTGGTGTACAGAAATGCTAGTAATTTGTGTGCATTTATTTTTTGTACCCTGAGACTTCACTGAAGTTGTTTATCAGACTAAGGAGATTTTTGAGCTGAGACTATAATGTTTTCTAGATATAGCATCATGTCATCTGCAAATGGTGATTGTTTGATGATGGTTTGACTTCATCTCTTCCTATTTGAATACGCTTTATTTCTTTCTCTTACCTAATTGCCCTGGCCAGGACTTCCAATACTACCTTGAATGGGAGTGGTAAGAAGGGCATCCTTGTCTTGTGCTGGTTTCCAAGGGGAATGCTTCTGCCAATTCAGTATGACATTGGATGTGAGTTTGTCATATATGGCTTTTATTATTTTGCAGAATCTTCCTTCAATACTTTGTTTATTGAGAGTTTTTAACATGAAGCTGTGTTGAATTTTATCAAAAGCCTTTTCTGTATCAATTGAGATGGTTGTTGTCTTTAGTTCTGTGTATGTGATGAATCATAATAATTAATTTATGAAGGTTAAGTCAAACGTGCATCCCAGGGATAAAGCCTACTTGATCATGATGGATAAGCTTTTTGGTGTGCTGCTGGGTTTGGTTTAACAGCATTTTTATTTTCTTGAGGATTTTTTTATTCAGGTTCATCAAAGGTATTGGCCTGAAGTTTTCTACTTTTTGTCATGTCTCTGCCAGGTTTTGCCATCCGGATGATGATGGCCTCATAGAATGATTTGGGAGGAGTCTCTTCTCCACGATTTTAAAAAATAGTTTCAGGACAGACTCAAGATGGCACGGTGAGAACAACCCAGGATTGAAGCTCTCGATGAACGTGCAGAGGCCTGCTGTTGCCGAGGCAACCCGCCACAACAGAGAGACTCCGGTGCAGGATGAAGCCCGTGGCAGCAGGGCAGAGACCGCAGCAGCAGGGCAGAGCCTGCAGCAACAGGGCGGACCTCACACCAGCAGGGCAGAAAATCGGCAGGCAAATAGTGACTAGACTGCCTCCTAGCTGGGCAGGACAGCACAACAGTCACTCATAAAGGAAGTCCCAACCCCCTGAGACAGAGTATCTGAGAAAAAAAGTTTTTTTTTTTTTTTATGAGTTCTGCTGCAGCAGAATAAAACGTAGCAGCCTACCAGACCTGAATGAACAACAGAGCTCACAGCTCAGCACTTGAGCTCCTATAAAGTACAGACTGTCTCCTCAAGCAGCTCCCTGACCCCTGTACATCCAAAAGACTGACATTTGGCAGGCATCATTCTGGGACAAAGATAGCAGAAAAAGAAACTGGCAGCATCCCTCACTGTTCTGCAGCTGCTATAGGTTCAATCGAGACAAGCAGGGCCTGGAGTGGACCTCAGCAGTCTTACAGTGGAGGGGCTAGACTGGTAGAAGGAAAACCAAGTAACAGAAATACTTCATCATCAACAATCTGGGCGTCCACTCAGAAACCCAATAGAAAAGTCAGCAACTACTCAGACGACAGGTGGATAAATCCACAAAGATGGAAAGAAATCAGCGCAAAAAGGAGGAAAACACCCGAAACCAGAACAACTCGCCTCCTAGAAAGGACCAAAACTCCTCACCAGCAAGGGAACAAAGCTGGACGGACAATGACCATGACGAAATGACGGAATTAGACTTCAGAAGTGGGTAATGAGAAACTTTTGTGAGCTAAAAGAACATGGTTTAAATCAATGCAAAGAAACTAAGAACCTTGGAACAAGATTTGAAAAACAATTTGAGGAAATAATAAGAAGAATGGATAATTTAGAGAGGAATATGAATGAATTAAAGGAGCTGAAAAACACAATACGAGAACTTCGCGAAGCATGCACAAGTTTCAACAGCCAAATTGACCAAGCAGAAGAAAGAATATCTGAAGTCGAAGATCAACTCAATGAAATAAAAGGAGAAACCAAGATGAGAGAAAAAAGCACAAAAGGGAATGAACAAAGTGTCCAAGAAATGTGGGACTATGTGAAGAGACCTAACCTATGTTTGATAGGTGTACCAGAATGTGACGAAGAGAATGAATCCAAGCTGGAAAATACTCTTCAGGATATTATCCAGGAAAATTTCTCCCACCCAGCAAGGCAGGCCAACACTCAAATCCAGGAAATACAGAGAACACCACAAAGATATTCTGCAAGAAGAGCAACCCCAAGGCACATAATCGTCAGATTCAATAAGGTTGAAATAAAGGAGAAAATATTAAGGGCAGCCAGAGAGAAAGTCCAGGTTCACCCACAAAGGGGAGCCAATCAGACTCACAGCAGATCTCTCGGCAGAAACTCTACAAGCCAGAAGAGAGTGGGGGCCAATATTCAACATCCTTAAAGAAAAGAACTTTCAACCCAGAATTTTATATCCAGCCAAACTGCTTCATAAGTGAAGGAAAAATAAAATCCTTTGCAAACAAGCAAGTACTTAGAGATTTTGTCACTACCAGGCCTGCTTTACAAGAGCTCCTGAAAGAGGCACTACACATAGAAAGAAACAACCAGTACCAACCATTCCAAAATCACACTAAATGCTAAAGAGCATCAACATAATGAAGAATCAACATCAATTAATGGGCAAAACAGTCATCTAGCATCAAAATGGCAGTATCAAATTCACACATAACAATATTAACCCTAAATGTAAATGGGTTAAATGCATCAATCAAAAGACACAGACTGGCAAATTGAATAAAAAAACAAAACCCATCGGTGTGCTGTATCCAGGAAACCCATCTCACATGCAAGGATACACAAAGGCTCAAAATAAAGGGATGGAGGAAGATTTACCAGCAAATGGAGAGCAAAAAAAAAAAGCAGGAGTTGCAATTTTCTCATCTCTGATAAAATAGGCTTTAAAGCAACAAAGATCAAAAGAGACAAAGAAGGTCATTACATAATGGTAAAAGGATCGATACAACAAGAAGAGCTAACGATCCTAAACATATATGGACCCAATACAGGAGCACCCAGATACATAAGGCAAGTTCTTAATGACTTACAAAGAGACTTAGACTTCCACACAATAATAGTGGGAGACTTTAACACTCCACTGTCAATATTAGACAGATCAACCAGACAGAAAATCAACAAGGATATCCAGGGCTTGAACTCAGACCAGGAACAAGCAAACCTGATAAACATTTACAGAACTCTCCACCCCAAATCCACAGAATACACATTCCTCTCAGCACCACATCCCACCTACTCTAAAATTAACCACATAATTGGAAGTAAAGCACTCCTCAGCAAATGGAAAACAACTGAAATCATAACAAACAGTCTCTCAGACCATAGTGCAATCAAGTTAGAACTCAGAATTCAGAAACCGACCCAGAACCGCACAGCTTCATGGAAACTGAACAACTGGCTCTTGAATGCTGACTGGATAAACAATGAAATGAAGGCAGAAATAAAGAAGTTCTTCGAAACCAATGAGAATGAAGACACAACATGCTAGAATCTCTGGGACACATTTAAAGCAGTCTCTAGAGGAAAATATATAGCAATAAGTGCCCATATGAGGAGAATGGAGAGATCCAAAATTGACACCCTATCATCAAAATTGAAAGAGCTAGAGGAGCAAGATCAAAAAGCTCAAAACCTAGAAGAAGACAAGAAATAACTAACATCAGAGCTGAACTGAGGGAGATAGAGACATGAAAACCCCTTCCAAAAACCAATAAATCCAAGAGCTGGCTTTTTAAGAAGATCAACAAAATAGACAGACCACTAGTGAGATTGAGTAAAAAAAAAAAAAAAAGACAGAACAACCAAATAGATGCAATAAAAAATGATAAAGGGGAAATCACCACAGATTTTACAGAAATTCAAACCATTATCAGAGAATATTACAAACAACTCTATGCACATAAACTAGTAAACCTAAAAGAAATGGATAAATTCCTGGACTCCTGAGTCCTCCCAAGCCTAAACAAGGAGGAAGCTGAAACTATGAATAGACCAATAACAAGGTCAGAAGTCGAGGCAGCAATTAAGAGCCTACCACACAAAGAAAGCCCAGGTCCAGATGGGTTCCCAGCTGAATTCTACCAGACACACAAAGAAGAGCTGGTACCATTTCTTCTGAAACTATTCCAAATAATCCAAAAAGAGGGAATCCTTCCCAAATCATTTTATGAGACCAACATCATCCTGATACCAAAACCCGGCAGAGACCCAACAAGAAAAGAGAACATCAGCCCAATATCCATGATGAACATAGATGCAAAAATCTTCAATAAAATATTGGCAAGCCGATTGCAACAGCAAATCAAAAAACTTATCCATCATGATCAAGTAGGATTCATCCTGGGGATGCAAGGCTGGTTCAACATACGTAAGTCTATAAACGTAATTCATCACATAAACAGAACGAAAAACAAAAACCACATGATTATCTCAATTGCTGCAGAGAAGGCATTCGACAAAATTCAACAGCCCTTTATGCTAAAAACCCTCAATAAACACGGTATCAAGGGAACGTATTTCAAAGTAATAAAAGCTATTTACAACAAACCATCAGCCAATATCATACTGAATGGGCAAAAACTGGAAGCATTCCCTTTGAAATCCAGCACTAGACAAGGATGCCCTCTGTCACCACTCCTATTCAATATAGCACTGGAAGTTCTAGCCAGAGCAATCAGGCAAGAAAAAGAAATAAAGGGTATTCAAATAGGAAAGGTGGAAGCCAAATTGTCTCTATTTGCAGACGACATGATAGTATAAATAGAGGATCCCATCGCCTCAGCCCACAAACTCCTGAAACTGATAAGCAACTTCAGCAAAGTCTCAGGATATAAAATCAATGTGCAAAAATCACAAGCATTCCTCTACACCAATAACAGACTTAAAGAGAGCCAAATCAAGAACGAACTGCCATTCACAATTTCTACAAAAAGAATAAAATACCTAGAAATACAACCCACAAGGAATGTAAGGGACCTCTTCAAGGAAAACTACAAACCATTGCTCAATGAAATAAAAGAGTACACAAACAGATAGAGAAACATTCCATGTTCATGGTTAGAAAGAATTAATATCGTGAAAACGGCTATACTGCCCAAAGTAATTTACAGAATCAACTCTATCCCCATCAAGCTATGATTGACTTTCTTCACAGAACTGGGAAAAACCACCATGAACTTCATATGGAACAAAAAGAGAGCCCGCATAGCCAAATCAATTCTAAGCAAAAGGAACACAGCGGGGGGCATCACACTACTGGATTTCAAATTATATTACAAGTCTACAGTAATCAAAACAGCATGGTACTGGTATCAAAACAGAGATATAGACCAATGGAACAAAACAGAGGCATCGGAGGCAACACAGCATATCTACAACCATACAATCTTTGACAAACCTGACAAAAACAAGCAATGGGGAAAGAATTCCCTGTTTAATAAGTGGTGTTGGGAAAACTGGCTAGCCGTGTGCAGAAAACAGAAACTGGACCCCTTCCTGACACCTTACACTAAAATAAACTCCAGATGGATTAAAGACTTCAACATAAGACCTAACACCATAAAAACCCTAAAAGAAAATCTTGGCAAAACCATTCAGGACATAGGAGTAGGCAAGGACTTCATGAACAAAATACCAAAAGCATTGGCAACAAAAGCCAAAATAGACAAACAGGACCTAATCAAGCTTCACAGCTTCTGCATGGCAAAAGAAACAGTCACTAGTGAATCGGCAACCAACAGAATGGGAAAAATCCTTGCAGTTTACCCATCTGACAAAGGGCTGATATCCAGAATTCACAAAGAACTAAAACAGATTTACAAGGAAAAAAAAAAAAAAAAAACAAGCCCATTCAAAAGTGGGTGAAGGATATGAACAGACACTTTACAAAAGAAGACATATATGAGGCCAACAAACATATGAGAAAATGCTCATCATCAGTGGTCATTAGAGAGATGCAAATCAAAACCACATTGAGATACCATCTCACCCCAGTTAGAATGGCGATCATTAAAAAATCTGGAGACAACAGATGCTGGAGAGGATGTGGAGAAAAAGGAACACTTTTACACTGTTGGTGGGAGTGTAAATTAGTTCAACCACTGTGGAAGACAGTGTGGTGATTCCTCAAGGCCTTAGAAATAGAAATTCCATTTGACCCAGCAATCCCATTACTGGGTATATATCCAAATGACTATAAATCGTTCTACTATAAGGACACATGCACACGAATGTTCATTGCAGCAGTGTTCACAATAGCAAAGACTTGGAACCAACCCAATACCCATCGATGATAGACTGGATTGGGAACATGTGGCACATATACACCATGAAATATTATGCAGCAATCAGAAATGATGAGTTCATGTCGTTTGTAGGGACATGGATGAATCTGGAGAACATCATTCTCAGCAAACTGACACAAAAACAGAAAATGAAATACCGCGTATTCTCACTCATAGGTGGGTGATGAAAAATGAGAACACATGGACACAGGGAGGGGAGTCCTAAACACTGGGGTCTATTGGGGGGGAAAAGGGGAGGGCCAGTGGGGGGGGAGCTGAGGAGGGATAGCTGAGGGGGAAATGCCAAATGTGGGTGAAGGGGAGAAAGGAAGAAAAACACACTGCCATGTGTGTACCTATGCAATTGTCTTGCATGTTCTGCACATGTACCCCAAAACCTAAAATATAATAAAAAATTTTTAAAAAAAGTTTCAGTAGAAACAGTACCAGCTCTTCTTTGTAAATCTGATAGAATTTGGCTATGAATTTGTATGGTCCTTGCTTTTTTTGGTTGTAGTCTATTTATTACTGATTCCATTTTAAAGCTTATTATTGGTCTGTTCCAGGATTCAGTTTTTTCTTGGTTCGGTCTTGAGAGGGCATATGTGTCCAGGAATTTATCACTTTCTTCTAGAGTTTCTAGTTTGTTTGCATAGAGGTATTCATATTATTCTCTGATAGTTATTTGTATTTCTGTGGGGTCAGTGATAATTTCCCCTTTGTTGTTTCTAATTGTGTTTACTTGGATCTTCTCTTTTTTCTTCTTTATTCATCCAGCTATCAGTCTATTTTATCATTTTTTTCTTTTTCAAAAAAACAGCTCCTGAATTCATTAATCTTTTAAATGTTTTTCAGGTCTCTGTCTTCTTTAGTTCAACTCTGATATTGGTTATTTGTTGTGTTCTGCCAGCTTTGGGGTTGGTTTGCTCTTGGTTCCCAGTTATGTTAGTTGTAATGTTAGGTTGTTAAATTGAGTTGTTTCTAAATTTTAGACCCAGCAATCCTATTATCTAGGTTATCAAAATTTTTCATAATCCCTGATGAAATTCTGTGTTCTTAAGTCTGCTTTGTCTGCAATTGATATAGCTACTCCCACTTTATTTTGATTACAGATAGTATAATATATCTTTCCCCATTCTTTACTTTTTCTGTATTACAGTTCCTTAGATTTAAAGTGAGCTTCTTGTACAGCATAAAATTGGGTCTTATTTTTTTACGTACTCTAAAAATCTCTATCTTTTAATTCATGTCTATAAATTATTGATATAGGTGGATTAATATCTACTATATTTGTTACTGATTTCTATTTGTTGCCTTTATTATTTGTTTCTATTTTGTTTTTCACACATTTTGTGGTTTTAATTGAGCATATTATATAAATTATTTTCTCTACTTTCTTATCATCTTTTCATGTCAGTTATACTCCTAAAGCCCACTTTAGAAATAACACTGTACTGCTTCACAATTAGAATAAGTATCTTACATTCACAAAATATTCCTAATTCTTCTCATATCTTATATCATTGCTGTCTTTCATTTTATTTGTACAAAAGCATACATAATCTGGCAACACTTTAAATATTTTACTACATTAATTGCTTGCATGGTTTCTGAGAAGTTGAATATAGTTCTAATATTTGCTCCTCTATAGATATTTTACCCTTGGCTTTGTTCAATTTTTTTTAATTTTTGATTTTCTGAAGCTTGAACATGTTATACGTAGGTGTAAGTTTTTTGGTATTTATGCTGCTTGGTATTCTCTAAGCTTTCTGGATCTGTGGTTTGGTATCTGACATTATTTTAGGGACATTTTTAGTCATTATGACTTTTAATATTTCTTCTGTTCCTTTCTTTCTTCTATAGCTGGTATTCTCAATATGTGTATTGAGTTGGTATTCTCAACATTATACTGTTTGTAACTCTGGAACTAGTTGTTCCAGAATTCTTGGATATTCTGATCTCAGGGTTTTTTGCTTTGTTTTGTTTGTATATTTTCAAAGTCAGAGATATTTTTCTCATCTCCTCCAATCTACTAAGAAGCCTATCAAAGGCATTTTTCATTTCTTTTACAGTATTTCTATCTCCAACATTTCTATTTGATTCTTTCTTATAACTTCCCCGTCTACTTACACTATCTACCTGTTCTTACATGTTGTCTACTTTTTTCATCAAAACCCTCAGCATATCAACTGTAAGAGTTGTTTAAATTAAATTTAAGTTCCTGCTTAGATAAATCTAATATTAATATTCCTGTCAAATCTGACACTATTGTAATTCTTATTTAGCTTTCTCACACTGTGTGGAGATTATTTTTGTTTTGCCTGTCAGTATGCCTTCTAGTTTTTGTTGGAAGGTAAACATGATGTATTTAGTAATTTTATTAAAAAGGCGGTACATTTTTCTTTAGTAATGTAGTTGTAATGTGGAGGCAGAAGGAAGAAAGCAATCTGTAGTCTTATTATTAGGTCGTAGTCATTTGGGGAGTTTGGGCCTCTGGCCTGTGGACTTCACCAGTGCTTCTTTGTTCCCTTCCCTCCTACTTAGGCGGTACAAGGTAAGTATAAGGTGCTGAAAAATAGTTCTTCTGAGGAAAAGCCTTCTTTTTTTTTTTTTTTTTGAGACATACTTTCGCTCTTGTTACCCAGGCTGGAGTGCAATGGTGCAATCTCGGCTCACCGCAACCTCCACCTCCTGGGTTCAAGCAATTCTCCTGCTTCAGCCTCCTGAGTAGCTGGGATTACAGGCACGCACCACCGTGCCCAGTTAATTTTTTGTATTTTTAGTAGAGACGGGGTTTCACCATGTTGACCAGGATGGTCTCGATCTCTTGACCTCGTGATCCACCCGCCTCACCTCCCAAAGTGCTGGGATTACAGGCGTGAGCCACCAAGCCCGGTGAAAAGCCTTCTTAAGAACAGAGTGCTCTAGTATATTTCAAAGGGGTTATTTCTACCCTCTTCTGCTCAAAGCAGAAGGGGATTTTTTCTCTGACATTCAGTGTGATGACCTAGTATGACTCCTAGAAATAAACACACACAAAAAAGCATTAGGGTTCCTTATAACTGAGTCCCCCAGGAGATTTTAACTCTTGGACTTGTCCACACTGAGCCTCTAGCAACTGTCTAATTACCATTTAGGTTTTCTTACCATGATAAGTGGTTCCAGGGGAGACACCTGCTCTGATAAGTGTTTTTTTGTGTGTGTGTCTGTCTTGTTCCTCCAATTTTGGGCATTGTGGTTTACCCCATGATCTCCCTTCTCTGAAATATCTAAAAAGCTTTATTGACTTTTAAAAATTTTATTTAGCTTTTTATTTGTTGTTAGGATCATGCAGTGAATTCTAAGATCCTTGCAGGAAAGACCCAAATTAGAAGAATTTGCCCATTCTCTTTAAATTGCCAAGTAAGATTGTATGGTAGGGATATACCACAATTGCCCTCATCATTGAACTTTTAAAGGAGTTTTGGCTGTTTTCATTTTGGGGTTATTAAAAAAAAAAGCTGCTATGAACATCCTTGCACTGGTTTTGTATAGATGTAACCTTTTGAATAAAAGTCATGTGATTGTTAGGTATATGGCATATACATGTTTTTCTTTTCTGAAATTTTAAAGAAAATGTGAAACTGTTTTGAGAATGGGTATATCATATTACACTTCCACCAGCAAGATCTAGGTTGTCATCCTCACCAGAATTTAATGCTGTCACATTTTTAAAATGTTTTATCTGTTCTAATAAGTGTGTAGTAATATGTCCTTGTAGTCTTTATTTCCATTTTCCTACTGGCTTCTGGTGTTGAACATCTTTTTGTATGGTCATTTGCCATCCATATATCCTTTTTGTGAAATACCTGTTTATATCTTTTGGCCATTTTGTATTTGGATCTCTGTAAAGCAACAGCAGTTTAAAAAGGATCATTATATAATGATAAAAGGCCTTGTCCAACAGAAAAATATCACAGTCCTAAATATGCATGCCTCTAACACTGGGGCTTCCAAATTTATAAAACAATTACTAATGGACCTAGAGAAATGAGATAGACAGCAACACAATAATAGCAGGGGAGTTCAATACTCCACTGACCACACTAGACAGGTCACCAAGACAGAAAGTCAAAAAAGAAACAACATATTTAAACTATACCCTGGAACAAATAGACTTAACAGATATTTACAGAACATTCTACCCAACAATTGCAAACTATACATTCTGCTCAATAGCGGATAGACCTTTCTCCAAGATAGACCATATGATAGGCCACAAAATGAGCCTTAATAAATCCAAGAAAATTGAAATTATATCAAGCACTCTCTCAGACCACAGTGGAATAAAACTGGAAATTAGCTCCAAAAGGATCCTTCAAAACCATGCAAATACATAGAAATTAAATAAATGAAATCAAAATGGAAATTAAAAAATTATTCAAACTGAATGACTATGGTGACAACCTATCAAAACCTCTGAGATACTACAAAGGCAGTGCTAAGAGGAAAGTTCATAGCCCTAAACACCTGCACTGAAAAGTGTGAAAGAGCACAAATAGACAATTTAAGGTCACACCTGAAGAAACTAGAGAAACGGGAACAAACCAAACCCACACCCAGCAAAAGAAAGGAATAACCAAGAGCAGAGGAGAACTAAATGAAAAGGAAACAACAGCAAAAAAAGAAAAAAAGAAAAAAAGATAAATGAAACAAAATGCTGGTTTTTGAAAAGATAAATAAAATTGATAGACCACTACCAGCATGATTAACCAAGAAAATAAGAGAGAAAATCTAAATAAGCTCAATCAAAAAGAAGACGGAAGATATTACAACTGATACCACAGAAATACTAAAGAATAAGACTACTATGAACACCTTTATGTACATAAACTAGAAAACCTAGAGGACATGGATGGATAAATTCCTGGAAAGATACATGTTTTCTAGCTTAAATCAGAAAGAACTAGATACTCTGAACAGATTAATAGCAAGCAGTGAGTTTGAAATGGTAATTTAAAACTTATCAACAAGATAACCTTGTTATCTGAGCATTTAAAACTCCTGTGTTCCAAGAACATAATTTGAAAAGAAAATAGATATATTGGTGGAAATATGGGAAGTAGGCAAGAACCAGATGAAGTTATAAGATTAATGGTATATATTAGTAGTGATAATGGATATTATGTCAAATTATTGAATGTAGTGGATTTTATCCTACTGAATCTTTAAATACATCAATTGCTTTGGGAATGAGTTGTATGTTTCTTACAAATGTTAATATTAAAAGAAACTATCCTTTCTTATTTTATAAGACATAATAATTCATTCTAAATAATGGATTTTGAGTTGTTTCTCTCATCTAATCAGAATGTACATTGGAGATTTGTATTTCTTTCTTCTTTTTATCTAAAAATATACATACATTCAAGTGTTGCATATACACACCTTTATACACGTTTCTCTCTCTCCATATATACAGAGACAGAGAGACATATTCCTAGACTTTCCTGAAATGTAATACTCTTTACTGGGATATATTTTTCTAAATTCACATTTCTCGATAGCTCTGTTTTGACCTTTCTATGGAGTGATATCTTTATATTCTTCCTCTGCTACTTTTATGTTTCTTAAATGTCACAATATCAGTTGTTTTTAAGATCTTACTCTCTCTTATATTAACATTTATTGATATTTCATTGGTATAAAATCTTCCTGTATTTCAAAACTATCAGTGCTGTGGATTTTATTTTTCCTTACTGAATTATGTTGGAAACAAATTCCTTAGTTTGATGCAGTTCTTTATTCTCCTTGGTTCTATATACATCTATAGCTCTATATAAATGATAAATAATAACTTTCAAGCCAAGCTGCTCAACTTCCTTAATGACTATTTGGACTTCCTTCAAGAGGATACATAATATCTTTCCCTGACCATGGTGGTAATAAAAAGTAAAAGAAAATTAATCTGAATACTATTTTAAGATTTTATTGATGAATATCTAGAGATAATATGTTTACTTAAAAAAATTTCTTAAAAAACTTGACTAAGGCTTTAAAAGCAAATATGTCACAAAATTATTTTAATTATTGTACTGTGTCATACATGTGTCTTGTACCATTTTTCTAAAATTAGATTATGTCATTTACAAATTCCTTTTAAAAAGGAAAGACTAAGTTTAACAAGATAGGTGATATCATCTTGTCTTTTGCTATCTTTTGAGTAATTTGAAACTTAATAGACCTCTGAGACACCACTATAGCCTAACAAATGGTGTAAGGTTTAAAGCCTAGGATAGTAGAAGATGCCACATGAAATGGATTTGAATCCTTCAGCATTCTGGAAAGAAGTTTTGCAGATGATAACACAGGATTATGCTCAAAGTAATTTGCAACAATTACCAGAAATCTGTTTTTTTTTAATATAATGAGGCCCTCACTTTTCACATGTTCTGTGAAAAGTCCAACTTCCACCAATAATATTAATATCTAAAAGACAGATAAATACACACGCAGTATAACAATGCAGAATTTCTGGTTTAATATCATACTATAGTTAAGCTGTAACCAGTGAGAGAAAATTGAATGAAGGGTACACAGGACAAATCTGTACTATTTTTGAAATTTTCTGTGTTTTATAATTACTTCAAAATTAAGGACAGAAGAAAGAAGTTATATTAGTCTTTTCATTAAGTATACTGAGATTATTCAATGACATCAATTCCTGTATATCTTTCTTTATGACCTTTGTTATCTAATTTGTCTCTAAAACTATCACAATTTCTACTTTATTTAAGGCTTTTGTAAAAAAAAAAAAAAACTAAAACTTGGGGAATTTTAAAGTATATTATTTAATTAAATGATATAGGTAATTATCTTCCTTAGCAGAATAAAACTAAAACCTTAATTGTCTTAAAAGCATTGAAATGTCTCTCTCACAATAGTCTTATTAATGAATGATCATACAATCCAGTATGGAGCCCATAATACAAAATTCATAAGGCACTTTTATAAGTCTTCTTTGTCTTTGCTCATTATGGTTCTAAAATAAAGATACTATTGAACAGATTTATTAAGTGCTAACATATTGCATCTTTGTATTTTGCCATTATTAATAATTTATTTTAGAAACTTTCTAAAACTTATATTTTGTGTAAACTTCAGATAATCTCCAATATATAATTATATAACACACATTCATATACATAGGTGCACACACACACATACACATATTGAATTTATTCCTCTAATAACTTTGGACTAATTCACAATGCAAGAGATCTGTGTATATAACACTACATCTAAACAAACACATTCCTTCATTTAACTCCTAGTTTCAAAATATGATCAATGATGACACACAGTGATATCCTATGAATCTATTTAAAGAAAACATGGGACTTTTTAAATGCTAAACATGCTTTATTAGATAATAATTTTAAGTAAAGCATATTTATAGTGTACATTCAATTGCAGAAATGCATATTTTAAAATAAAATAATCAGTTTATATAATTTAAACTTTACTATCTTCCTATATATAATAGTAGCCAAAAAGTTATTATGTGATATTTCTGGAAAATACTTTAAACATATGGAATGAAGCATTTCGATGAACTTTAATTCTTTTGAAACTGGATTGTAATAATCATAAAAAATAATAGCCAAGATTTTAAACATTTTTTAAATGTCGAGAAAACTACAAAATGTTTAACTTGCATGAACTCATTTTGTTCTTACCTTATTCCCCTAAAGCAGTTATTATTGAAGTTCTTTCTTATAAATGAAGATATTATTGACATGGGAGAGAAAACATCCTTTTTTTGTTTACGTTTAGCTAAAATAAATAATTATGTTTAGCTACAATAAATAAATAATTGTGATCAAATATTGCATATCAGTGTACTGCTCTGTTACAAAATAAAAATTTTTATTTTTGTAAAAAATAGGAAACTGAACACTAATTTCAAGGGTTTAAAAATAGCACAATGTTTTCTATCAATCAGCTACATGTATATGTGGAGAAACCCAATCTTACATACTTTTCCTAAATATTGTTGGTGATTGATTTTAAGTATGTCGATCCTGAATTATTATTTTTCACCGAATGAGTATTGTACCACTCTTCCATCCTTACAAAATTACTCTATAACCAGAATTTTTTAAAAACCACCATGCAGTTCTTATCAAATACGTAAATTAATTAATTAAAACAAAGCACTCTATTAACCATAATGATAAATGTACACATTAGATTTGAGTTTCAAATTTTACATGATAGAAAAAAGTCACCATTTCTATGCCTAAACAAGACAAATGCATCAATTAAAACTGAAACATATATTTTATTCAATCATTTGGACTCTCAAATTTTCAATTTTTCACTAGTGCCATTCACTTGCCTAAGTGCTTAGGATATATCAACAAACAAATAAGACCAAAATTCTGTGTCCCCATGTAGCATACTAACTTATATTAGCAGGTGCTAACTTATATGGAGAAAAGCCAAAGTAGAGCGAGGTAAGAGGAACTATGAGTACAGGGGAAATTCATTTAAATATTTAATGTGTGATCAGAGTCAATCTCATCGAAAGGGTACATTTGAGAAAATACAGAAGCAAATGAGCAAGTTAGCCAAACAAAGATCTAAGGGAAGAACACTGAAGGAAGAGGGAACAGATACGGCAAATGTCTAAATGTGAAAGTGTGCTGTATTTATTTGAGATAGAGCAAGGAGGCTGGTGTGCCAGAGCAGGGAGAACAAAGCTTAATAAAGAGATGGTAGCGAATTAAAGGTAAAGCAGATTATGTAGGGTGTTAGAAGGCATTTTAAGGACATTTACATTTAACTATAAAATAAATGGGGAATCACTTCAGGGTTGTGAACAGAAGGGTGGTAAGATACATTTTGGTTTAACAGGATTAATCCAGCTGCTCTGTTGAGGCTAGAATGAGTATAGAGTGGCTGTGGGGTTGGGGTAGAGTAGACAAGAGAAACTCATTGGAATATGCTTGCATTAATCCAGGTGAGACATGTTGGTGGCTAAGATCAATAAAGGGAATAAGATGTGGTCAGAAACTTGATATATTTTGAAGGCAAAGCAACAGGATTTTCTTATAGATTGGAAGTGTGAGGTGACAGAATAGTCAGCATGATTCTGTAGTTTGGGGGAGACAGGTGGCAAAAGTATGTGGAGGCGCAAGTTAACTGTGTCAAACACTGCAGGTTAAAATTAGAAAATAGCATGAGAGCAGCTATCTGATAGTAGTCATATGTTGCTTAATCTTAAATTCATTCTTTTAAGCTTTTAAACTATTTTAAGTTTTCCATTTTGAAACAAATCAGACTTTAAGCATGTGTGCTAATTTTAGAGAATCTATTATCCAACATTGTGGTGTTTTTAGTACAATTTTAAAAATATTTGTAATGGTATGATTAAGCACAAACAATATTTTCCGGAGTCATCCCTTCAAAATCCAAATAAAGGCCATTCATTTTGGAACATGAATAATGGAATCTAGAATCAGTTATTTTTAAGAAATACAGAAGTTATAAATGATAATGTTATTCCTAACAAGACATCTACTTGGATGAGAACATTTACAGTATTTTTATGTAAAATAAAATACATGGTGTATTACATTTTATTTGTATCATACACAGAACATTTTTATATTAGCTGTCATAGTTATAATATTTCTTCTCTTAGATTAATACAATAGAACATATCGCCACAAAAATATGCAAAATTGCAATCAATTTGTGTTGAAAAATACCCCTCCTGTTAAAATATCTTTTCCATTAAACTTTTAATAAAGGTCAACTGGATAATGAGGCAAATATAATTATAGTGGAGCCACTAAATTAATAACATTTTAATTCTAAAAGTAATAATTAGGGGAAAATTTAATGGAAGACTCATTATTAGAAAGAATTCTTATTTTGGGAACTGTAATACACACATTTAAAATAAGATTTAAAAACATCAAATGACTGATGGAGTAATTATGAAAAATATAGTTAGATTTTAATGTATATATTATACTGCAAGTGTGAATTTTAGAGTACACTGGAATTATTAAAATGACAAACCTTTTTTGAAGTTAGTTAAGAAAGGCTATTAAACTTGACAAAAATGTTTGTTAACGTAAAAATAGTACAGAACTGTAATGTAAAATTCCGTTCTCCTCTTTTCATACAAGTATGGTTTCAATATGTTTGGCATATTCAACAATAGTATTATACTTTTCGCATTTTGCCCACAGTATCAATCACTTCAAGGCTGACTTCGAAACTATACTCAGATGATAGCAGAGACTGGTTAATATCCATGCCGCAATAGTAACTTCTTTCCCTTTAGCCATTTAAAGCATGATGACTTTAGAGGAGGAAAAAATGGAACAGTATTCTAACCAACCAATTTACATATTGTCCTTGCAAACATAAAATATTTCAATATACAGTATTTTACTTTATTATGTTTATCTTGAATTTTGGGGGAAGAAATGCTTATTTTAATGTTATATCTAAGAGAGCCTGTGCTCAATTTTTTCCTGGTCAATGCTTTTGCTGTTTTTGGTTGGTGGTGGTGGTGGTGTCCCTTTGTTCTGGGCCTTTTGTTAATCCACAAGATTATTTCCCCCATAGAATAACATTTTAATTGACACCAATATCTTAGATTAAGCTCATTTCATAGGTCAGAGTAACATTTATAATCCATTCTTAGGCATTATATTTCATATGCATTTTTAAACACATAATTGGATTTTAAAATTGAGTTAAATTGAACAGGCAGGCACTAGGAAATTCTTATTCTATCTCTATATCTGCATGTCTCAATGACAAAAGTTACTAAAAACTTCTCCCTGTGAATAGCTTCTCAACTGCCTCTATAAAATGATAGACAGAGACAGACATAATGGAAACCACAATCTCATGTCTCATCTGGGACTTTGTACAATCAGTCACTCTCTTTCTCTTTCATCTTTCATCTCTTACTTTTACTTGCTTCTTTATCAGACACTTACAAAAACATTTAATATAAAGTACTTCTAACCCTCATTTTTTCTTCAAAACACGATTGTGTTTCCATTTCTTCACTAATAAAGCATATGACATGAGTATATATTGTCTCATTTCTCATTACCTCCATAAACCAACCTATTTATTTGACTCATCTGCAAACAATTCTTAATAAATTACTAATAACTACTTGCTTGATGTATCTATGCCTGAATTAAATTTAAATTTAATGTTATATAAATAGTGAAGTGAGAATGTGATCTACACTTTGACCTGATATTGGCTGCTCTGTGGAAAATGATCTATTAGGGAAAATTGAGCAGGACTGGGAGCAAGGCAACTAATGAGGAGACTGTTGTAGTGTTACAGGAGTGAGTGATAGTATCTTTCCTTTGGGTATTAGGATATTACTTTTTTTTTATTTCCTTTTCATATGTTTTTATTTGCTGGGATTACAGGCTTCAGCCACCACACCCAGCCTGTTTTGTTTTATTTTTTGAGGTGGAGTCCCTCTCTTCACCCAGGATGGAATGCAGTGGCATGATTTAGGCTCTCTGCAACCTCTGCCTCCTGGGTTCAGGCAATTCTTCTGACTCAGCCTCCTGAGTAGCAAGGACTACAGACATGCACCACAATGCCTAGCTAATTTTTGTGTTTTTAGTAGAAATGGTGTTTCACCATGTTGGCCAGGCTGCTCTTGAACTCCTGATTTCAGGTGATCCTCCCTCCTCAGCCTCCCAAAGTGCTGAGATTACAGGCATGAGCATGGCACTTGGCCTCCAGTTAATTTTTGTATTTTTTAGTAGAGACAGGTTTCACCATGTTGGCCAAGCTGGTCTTAAACTCTTGAGCTCAAGTGGTCCATCCACATCTGCCTTTCAGAGTACTGAGATTGCAGACATGGGCCACGGCTCTGGCCAAGTGTATGATTTTTCTTTTCTTTCTTTCTTTTTTTTTTTTTTTTTTTTTGAGACGGAGTTTTGCTTTTGTTACCCAGGCTGAAGTGCAATGGCGCGATCTCGGCTCACTGCAACCACCGCCTCCTGGGTTCAGGCAATTCTCCTGCCTCGGCCACCTGAGTAGCTGGGGTTACAGACATGCGCCACCATGCCCAGCTAATTTTTTGTATTTTTTTTAGTAGAGACGGGGTTTCACCATGTTGACCAGGATGGTCTCCATCTCTTGATCTCGTGATCCACCCGCCTCAGCCTCCCAAAGTGCTGGGATTACAGGCTTGAGCCACCGCGCCCGGCCCTACTATTGTTTAAAAATTTAGATTTATGTTGTATTTTTAAAAAAGAATAGAAAAGATTGGATGAAGATTATTAGACAAAAGATAAAATCAAGGTTTATTTTTTTCAGACGTTTATATGTAAATGTTAAACTGACTAGATGTAAGTGTGAGATGCAAGAGTAAGGCAGTAAAAATGTAGATATGGAGTCACCAAACAAAAATATATTAAAAAATGAGACTTAGTAAACTTACCTAAGGGGAGATTGCAATAGGTTTGACAAGGTGCACATCATGACCATTTTTGATTAGCCCTGTTTTAGGAGAGAAAATAGAATAAAGCTCAATTAGGGTTGATGGAGATTATGAGAAGAGAGAAGTTGGTGACAGCAAGATATACAGGTAGAATTAAGTGTGTGATAGATAAGGTTTTTGTTTTATTGAAAGAAGGAAGCACATAAAAAGTAAATAATACTTCTAAATCGAGGTAAATGCTATAAGGAGAAGAAAACATATTGGAAAATAACTAAAGAAAAATAGCATTTTGTGATGGGAAAACCATTGATGAAGAAGTGACATTTAAGCAGTCAATAGATCGGGCAAGAAAGTAGAGACCTGGGCTTCTGTTTCCTTGGTTACTGGTCATTTTCTGCGTGTTCCTGGGAATAATATAAAGCATGCCCAAGATTCTGAGTATGAGCATTTTGATTGGGAAGGATCAATACGCTAGCTTAAATCAGCCTTGCCTAAATTTAAGAAGAAAGTCTTTAGAACAATACAGATTTGGACAATCATTATGGTAATTTATTTTCCTCTTAAATATTAACACTAAAGACAGAAATTATTTTCATTTTATAGGAGGAAACTTGAGGTTCAAAAATATCAAGGAGCATCTCCAGTTCAAATGATGAATAGGGTTTGATATGTGTAAGGGCACAGCATATTATTAAGTTAGGACAGTACTTGCTTTTACAAAGGTAAAAAAAACTGCTTTAGCTAAAAATGCATACAATAAGTGGGAGCTAAAGAATGACTACTAATGGACGAAGAGGTGGCAACAATAGACATTGGGGACAGCTAGAGGGAGATGGAGGGAGGCGAATAAAGATTGAAAAATTGCTACAAAAAGAATAAAATACCTTGGAATACAACTCACAAGGAACGTAAGAGACCTCTACAAGGAGAACTACAAACCACTGCTCAACGAAATCAGAGAGGACACAAACAGATGGAGAAACATTCCATGTTCATGGTTAGGAAGAATTAATATCGTGAAAATGGCTATACTGCCCAAAGTAATTTACAGAATCAACGCTATCCCCATCAAGCTACCATTGACTTTCTTCATAGAACTGGAAAAAACCACCATGAACTTCATATGGAACCAAAAGAGAGCCCGCATAGCCAAGTCAATTCTAAGCAAAAAGAACACAGTGGGGGGCATCACACTACCGGATTTCAAACTATACTACAAGGCTACAGTAATCAAAACAGCATGGTACCGGTACCAAAACAGAGATATAGACCAATGGAACAAAACAGAGGCACCGGAGGCAACACAACATACATACAACTATACAATCTTTGATAAACCTGACAAAAACAAGCAATGGGGAAAGGATTCCATGTTTAACAAATGGTGTTGGGAAAACTGGCTAGCCATGTGCAGAAAGCAGAAACTGGACCCCTTCCTGACACCTTACACTAAAATTAACTCCAGATGGATTAAAGACTTAAACATAAGACCTGGCACCATAAAAACCCTAGAAGGAAATCTAGGCAAAACTATCCAGGACATAGGAGTAGGCAAGGACTTTATGAACAAAACACCAAAAGCATTGGCAACAAAAGCCAAAATAGACAAATGGGACCTAATGAAACTCCACAGCTTCTGCACGGCAAAAGAAACAGTCACTAGAGTGGATCGGCAACCAACAGAATGGGAAAAAATTTTCGCAGTCTACCCATCTGACAAAGGGCTGATATCCAGAATTTACAAAGAACTCAAACATATTTACAGGAAAAAAACAAACAAGCCCATTCAAAAGTGGGCAAAGGATATGAACAGACACTTTACAAAAGAAGACATATATGAGGCCAACAATCATATGAAAAAATGCTCATCGTCACTGGTCATCAGAGAGATGCAAATCAAAACCACATTGACATACCATCTCACGCCAGTTAGAATGGCGATCATTAAAAAATCTGGAGACAACAGATGCTGGAGAGGATGTGGAGAAAAGGGAACACTTCTACACTGTTGGTGGGAGTGTAAATTAGTTCAACCATTGTGGAAGACAGTGTGGCGATTCCTCAAGGCCTTAGAAATAGAAATTCCATTTGACCCAGCAATCCCATTACTGGGTATATATCCAAAAGACTATAAATCGTTCTACTATAAGGACACATGTACACGAATGTTCATTGCAGCACTGTTTACAATAGCAAAGACCTGGAATCAACCCAAATGCCCATTGATAATAGACTGAATTGGAAAAATATGGCACATATACACCATGGAATATTATGCAGCAATCAGAAATGATGAGTTTGTGTCGTTTGTAGGGACATGGATGAATCTGGAGAACATCATCCTCAGCAAACTGACACAAGAACAAAAATGAAACACCGCATATTCTCACTCATAGGTGGGTGATGAAAAATGAGAACACATGGACACAGAAAGGGGAGTACTAAACACTGGGGTCTATTGGGGGGAAAAGGGGAGGGCCAGTGGGAGGGGGAGGTGGGGAGGGATAGCCTGGGGAGAAATGCCAAATGTGGGTGAAGGGGAGAAGAAAAGCAAAGCACACTGCCATGTGTGTACCTACGCAACTGTCTTGCATGCTATGCTCATGTACCCCAAAACCTAAAATCCAATAAAAAATTAAAAAAAAAAATAACCAGGATTTAAAAAGAAAAAAAAAAAAAAAAAGAAAAGAAAAAACGTTGCTCAGTTTCAGATGAGATCAATCAGATCTCAAATCTTGGCATTATGCAATATCCAGTTAAAAAATCTGAGCTTATACTCCCTGAATCTAAACTAAAAGTTAAAATTATGTATTTTAAAATAACATACAAAACCTGATTATTTTAGTCAATTCCTATGGCAGTCTTAATCGGACTATTATTCAGGTATATAGTGACTGTTACAAGGCTGGCAAATTTTAGGCTATTTTAATTGGAAAGAAAGAGCATACAAACAATAATGCATCCATACACTTGAGATTTTAGCATATTCACTGGTCTTTGATTATAAAAATCCTGAAAATGAATTCCCTTGTAGTTAGTATAATTACAGTAAATTTCAATTAATATATGCTTATATGAACAAAAATGTCTAATTAAATGAGTATCTCTTTATGACTATCTATCTATCATCTCTTTTTCTACCAAGAAAGGGGCTTAATGATGGATTCACTTTCAGTGAGAAATACAAGCTCAGGAACATGAGCTGATTTGTAAACAGACTTTTGTATAAAGAGTGACCTCTTGAGGGAGGTCCTATTGTTCTGGCACTCTGAAGAATGGAGTTTACAATCATAGAAGATGTTTAGCATGACAATTAAGCTTGAAAATAACCAAATAAATTGTGCAATTAAAAAAAGTTCCAAGATAGGGGAGGGCAATACAGCCTATTCAGTTTCACCTAGACTACACTCAGTCGAGGAGAAATGGTACATTCTCAAAGAAAATGGATGCTGTTCAGAATTGGAGACAGACACCAAGCAAACAAATGGAAAAAAAGGTTCACATTTCATTTGAGATTTAAAATTATTATACAGAGGAACAAATTCTTAAAAGATGATTTAATAGCCTTATTGATGCCTGTGATTAGTTTTAATTCTCAGAGACGACATATATATGTATCTTTTCTGATGTTAAGGCCAAATTGGTTTAAATGAAACATATTTAGAATACAAAGAAAGACATAGTTCTAGAGAATTAATAAATGCAATTGATTATGGTGTGGGAGGATTGTGCATTCATTTCTCTGCTGCTAATTTAAAGTAGACTCAATTATCATCTGGCAGGAGCAGTTTTATATAGCATAGGGATATAGAATAAAGAATATCTTAAAAGTCTTAGAATTTGATATTCATAGATTCTCCAAAAATATATGTGATTATTTTTATAGTATGTATTTTAAAAGAATCAATTCTGAAATAATTCCTACTAAAAGAATTTGATGCTTTATCTAAGCCCTTTGATGTAAGTAAAGGTAAGAATCCTCCAGATTGTCATTTATAATCCATGTTATTAAAAATGTTACATTTTGTTAAATGTTTTCTTACTAGTTTATAAAATTAAGGTATAAGTCATAATTGAAATTTCCATGAAAAAGCTTTGCTTTAGAGTAATATTATCACTTATATGTCAGCATTAAGCAAAACAAAATGAAACACACACACAAATATATTTACTACTTTGTAAAGCATTGCTTGTCATTTGATAATTTTTTATTTTGTTTTAAGATTCTGAAAGATTTAGGAAACTCTATATATCAATCCCAAGGTAATTTAGTTTCAAAAAGACGTTGATATTATTAAGGAATTTTAAGTCTAAATGTTGATTATGGATATTTTATCAGCAAGAAAAATTAATGAGCATGTTATAAAAATAAAAATAGAAAATCAGATTCTTTCCTGTGAATCACAGTGTGTGTGTGTGTGTGTGTGTGTGTGTGTGTGTGTGTATCTTTATATAACAGGGCTGGGTTTTATATTCACTACATTCACTATTTTTGGATTAGCAGAAGAGTCTTATCTACACTGGTTTATTTTCAATTTCACCCAAAAGCAGGTGCTGGAGGATTTCACTTCTTAACTCCCTACTCCAGTGTTCTTCCCCAATCTGCATATTGGAAATCATAAAGAGGCTTTTAAGGTATAGGGATGTCTTGTTCCCACTCCAGACCCATTACAACAAAATCTTTCTAGCAAAGAGAGGTTGAGATCTGAAACAGGTATTTTTACTTTATTACAATGTGTGTCTGATGTGCAACCAGGGTTGAGACATATGTGACTATCCAGGGCAATTATGGCCTTTGGACAGATGCATGCTATCATGTGGCAGCTTGTTAGAAAGACTGAATCTCAGACTGCACTCCAGGCCTATGAAATAAGAATTTGCATTTCTACCATATCTTCAGATAATGCAGATACAATAACGCTTGAGGACCACTCAATGAGATATGAGCATCTGGATCACTGCAAAGGAGGATTTGTCGATTTGATGTAATTAGGCAGAGTTCAACAATTGTATCAATTCTACTAAATGAGCATGCAGGCAAAGATCCTGGGTAAGGTGAAGCCCTCCACATATGACAAGGAAAGGGAGTGCAATGATCTCTCCATTCTTTGGACTATGTGGACTGTGGACATAAGGGCCCCTCCTACAGTCTCAATGGGACATTAAATATGGCTTTGCTCTGGCAAAGACTGACCAACTGCTGGAGGTCAACACTGCACATGTTTATGTGCAGATGCTATGAGATGAGCACCACTCAGCCCTCCTGAAGTAAGCCCCTTTCTCACTGACAACTCTAGAAACCCCAATGGAGACTGCCTGGTCTGATTATCTGGATCTCCCTCCAATCTCTTACCCCTTTATTATTGCCTAAATGAATTCTGTCTTGCTTTCTCTCAGTTGTAGCCCTTTTAATCTTAAATTCTTTTTTTTTTACTCAAAATGTGCTCCAGTTCTAAACAAAAGCTGTGGTTTTCAAACCATTTTCTCTATTATGAATTTGAAATATTATTTAGAATCTCAAAAGCAGAATATAGCTTTTTTTCCTTTGTAATCTTTCAGTAAGGTTTTAAATCTTCCCTGATTAAATAGATGCCTTAAACTTAATAAAAGCAGGGAGGCAGTGAAAATAACTTTGAGGGAACTGAGATACATTATTATAAATGAATAAATATTTCCAGGTAGTTTTCATTAGAATATTAGTTTTTAGAACTTCTATTTCTTTTCAACTGATGCTTTGATGTAAAGAATCTTTATATTTCTTTTTAACTCTAAGATACAACAATTTTATTGATATTATTGACTCAGTGCCTATTTTTCTTTCCCTATGAAGGAAAGTAAAAACAATATAATTTGGATCAAACTGTTAATAGTATACATGAATGTTACTTACAGGACTTCAAGTATTCACCACTAAAAAAATATATTTTCCTAGCATATTATCTCTAAGAGGTGTTCCCTAATAGGCTGATTTCATGGTCAGAATTTATTACAGTACATTAGAATTATGTCTTTTTCCACAGTAGGATGGCAGCTAGCTGGTATAGGCAAACCATAATACATAATATAGTATATGATTATCTAGTAATATCTTCTCAAGGTACATACGGCTAAAATCAAATGAGAAACTAATTTTACTCTGGCTCAGTGCACATAGATACTCATGACAAGCATCATTTGATAATATTATTTAAAACAAAAACCAGTGTTAAGCTTTGTCTTCATAAAGAACTATTATTAAAAATATGGTGTTTTCTGTCTAAACAAAGGCATATGTTTATATATAATTTGATTTATTAACAAATTAAACAGAGTAAGACAAGGATTATTTAAGGAACAAGAACACTGAGTCTATTAGTCAAGGACTATATGGTGTTACCAAACACCTCCCAGCCTTCAAACCTCTTGATGTAGGTTGGTTAGAATTTTTTTCTACATCCAAATACTTAGAGATCCAAGTTTCCTTGATTTCAAGATGCCACCACACCATCACAATACATGATGTTCAACTTTGTCAAGATAGAGGAATCAGATTCTTTATGCAAATTTATAAAATAGAAAAATGAATGGCTTTGTTTTTTTTATATGAATGCAGTAAGGAGAATTCAGTGTTTCAAAACAAAATCAGAGTATAAATCACAAGTTTATATATATATGTGCTTAAGAGTATGTATATAGATATAGATACATAGTATATCTATGTAACATCTATATGCATATACACACTTGTATATAGAATGTACTTAGGCAGTGCTTATTTTCCATTATTTTATAACAACTATGTACCTTCATTCTTTTAATTACCAATATGTATTAGTACCCACTATGGGCCAGGACATAGCTGTTTTATTACAAAAGTGATTTAATCATTGGTAGATTATTTAGCCATGTCTTATAAAAACAGATTCAGATCTATAATGCCTTGATATATTTCAACTTACTTTTGTGTTACAGTAATTTATCTGTTGGACATGTTGCATGAGTGGACCATCATGTTCTGTCTTCTAACATCCTATTTCTCTTTTTGTGTGTGAATATTTCTGAGGGAACTATTAGAAACATATATAAATATATACTAAAAAATTACTAAAGTAATTCAACACACTCCTGCTTCAGCAACTCTATTTGAGTCTTTTTATATTTGTTGTTTACAACAACTCTGGGTAAAATGTAAATTTTCCCGCAGGTTCTTAAAATAGATGTGTTTTAAAAAATTCTCGGGAGGAACATATGAGTTGAATAACAACAAGTTTTCCTTTTATAAAGCCTCTTAGCATATTTTTTCTTGGGGCAATTCAAACAGACTAAATAATTTTGACACAAATAAGAGCTGCTTAAATTGCAATTTTAAAAGAAGTCTTGAAATAGGTATGTCTCCTCTTGAGAAGAATTGATGTGCATGTAGTATAAAAACTCATTCCCAAAAGATAATTGGAGCATTTTTCTTTCATCTGTGAGGTGATTCTTAATAAGCAAAAAGTGTTCTAATTTTCAAAAGGAAGGGAAATAAAAAGAAAAATAAAACCCAAGTCAACTGAAAAAGTTAATAGTGGAATGAACTAACAGTAAATGGAACACTTTAGAAATATTTTCTTCTTTTAAAATATATCTTCTTATAGCTTCTGAAATTAGCACTTATGTACTCTAAAAGCTATAATATAGCTTGCAAGTGATATCAGTAAGTTCTTAAATACATTACGGAACTTTAAACAATGCAGCTTTCTTGGTTTAAGGAGAAAAAAAGTAAAAATTATATGTCTTAGTCCACCTGGGTTTCCATCAAAAGTATAATATACTGAGTAGCTTAAACAACATAAATATATTTCTTCACAGTTCTGGAGGCTAGAAGTCCAAGAACAAGGTGCCAGTATGGTTAGGCTCTAGCTTGTGGGTGGCTGCCTTCTCACTGTATCCTTACACAGCAATGAGAGACAGAGAGAGACAGCAAACTCGCTGGTGTTATTTTTTGCACAAGTGCTCAAATCCCATCGTGAAGGCTCTGCTTTCATGACCTTATCTAAACCTAATCATCTCTCAAAGGCCCCATCTCCAAATACCATTTCTTATATGGTTAAGATTACCTAACTGAAAATTTCCATAATTTTGTCATTTCAATAATGTTAAATAGGCCAGGCATGGTGGCTCACACCTATAATCCCAGCACTTTGGGAGGCTAAGGCAGGAGGGTCACTTGAGGCCAGAGTTCTAGACCACCCTGGGCAACCAGCTATATTTTGTCTCTACAGAAAACACAAAAATTAGCCGGGCATGTTGGCACTGGCTTGTAGTCCAAGCTACTCTGCTCAAGCAATTCTCCTGCCTCAGCCTCCTGACTAGCTGGATTTACAAGATACCCAGCTAATTTTTGTATTTTTAGTAGAGACAGGTTTCACCATGTTGGTCAGGCTGGTCTTGAACTCCTGACCTCGTGATCCAAGAGGCCTCTCAAAGTTCTGGGATTACAGGCATGAGCCACCATGTCCGGTCTGTCTTTCCATTTTTAAAGAATGTCTTTTGTAGAGAAAATATTTTTAATTTTGATGTATCCAATTTTTTAATTCTTCTTTTATGAGTCCTGTTTATTGGCATCAAGTATAAGAATTCCTTGCTGTGCTAGATATTCTGAAAATAATATCCCTTGTGGTATTTGTAGTTTCACATTGTACATTTACATCTGTAATACATTTGAGTAAGCTTTGTTATTAGGTGTAAGGTTTATACTGAGGTTCTGTTGTTGGTGTATGAATAACCAAATGCTCTAGCACCCTTTGTTGAAACAGTTATTTTTCCTTCATTTAATTACTTTTGACCTTTGTCAAAAAGCAGTAGAAGAAATGCAATACACACACACACACACAGACACACACACACACACACACCCATACACACACATATATATATATAAATCTGTCAAAATATGTTTTGCATCTATATATAGAAAACTGCCAAACACTGATGAGAAGTATCTTAGGAGAATAAAATAAGTGGGGAAGATACTCAGTGTAAATGCCAATTCTTCTCAATTTACAGAATAGATTCACCACAATCCTAATCCAGATTCCAGGAAGCTACTCTGTAGATGTTGACAATGATTCTAAAGTTTATATGAAAAAAGAAAACAAATAAAATTTAGTACATATACACAATGGAGTACTATTTAGCAATAAAAACAGGGCGAAGCTAGAAGACATTATGTTAAGTGAATTAAGACAGGCACAGAAAGACAAACTGCACATTCTCACTCATTAGTGGGAGGTAAAAATTAAAACAATTGAACCTATTGAGATAAAGAGTAGAATGATGGTTACCAGAGGCTGGGAAGAGTAGTGAGGAATAGAGTGGGGATGGTTAATGTATACAAAAATATAGTTAGAGTGAGTAAGATCTAATATTTGATAGCACAATAGGGTGATTACAGTCACCAATAATTCACTGTATGTTTTAAAATAAGAAAAAGTATAATTACGATGTTTGTAATGTAAAGAAATGAAGACTGCTTAAGGGGATGAATACCCCATTTACCCTGACATGATTATTTCATCTTGCATACCTGTGCCAAAACACCTCACATTCACCATGTCATGAGGACAAAATTTATACTTTCTCCAGGGTTTTATGGCACAGGAAACAAGAACAATGGGCGACGTGTTAGATGCTTGAATCACATGGTTTATTAATTGCTTTAACCAACTGTCATTTCTCATCATACACAAAAACACACTCAAAGGGGGTTACTAAGTTCTGGCCTCACCATGGCAGTTAAAATCATTCAATCTGAGTTTCAACATTCAAGTGTAGCTTTGGAGAATCAGAAAACCTCCACTATGTCCATCCTGGCCTTGTCTAATGTCAGAGTGAATAGGCAGAGAGCCTCCACACAGCTCCCTCTGGCCACTAACCATGCAGCAAGGGGTGTAGAGATTAATCAGGGATTCGCCATGCTCAACTAGCCGTGAAGTCCTTTTTTGTACTTCATCCCTAGGTGTAGTTCTGAGTCCTTCTTCCTGAGTGGTTATGCTCATGGTAATCTCCCTTGTTGTTTTGATCCATTTGTTTGCCAAAGTCCAAAATCATAATATTTTACAATCTCCACTACTGCTCACCAAACTTGTATCAAAGTCCAAAGTCCCAGAAAAGTCTGGCAACATCTCTGCCAACATCTTCCAATTTTATCTTGTTTTATGTGTCCTATTTGGTCAACACATGTTTACACTTTTATCTTTTTTTTACCATGTCTTGACCTCTGCTCAAAACATGTTTACAACTTTATTATATCTTATACTCCTAACACATCAAAAATATATATACCAACAACATATCTTAAAAAATTAAAAATTAAAACATTGAAAATTCTCCCTCCAAATCCTCCCTAACTCATTTTATGAGACCAATAACATCCTGGTACCAAAACCTGGCAGAGACACAACTAGAAAGGAAAACTTTGGGCCAATATCCATAATGAATATCAGTGAAAAAAATCTTCAATAAAATACTGGCAAACCAATTGCAACAGCACATAGAAAGCTTATCCATCACAATCAAATAGGCTTCATCCCAAAAATGCAAGGCTGGTTCAACATACACGAATCTATAAACATAATCCATCACATAAACAGAACCAAAGACAAAAACTGCCTGATCATCTCAATTGATGCAGAGAAGGCCTTCCACAAAATTCAACGGCCCTTTAGTCTAAAAACTCTCAATAAACTAGGTAACAATGGAACATATTTCAAAATACTAAAAGCAATTTATGACAAACCCACAGCCAATATCATACTGAATGACCAAAAACTAGAAGTGTTCCCATTGAAAACTGGCACTAGATGAGGATGCCCTCTCTCACCATTCCTATTCAATCAGTATTTGAAGTTCTAGCCAGAGCAATCAGGCAAGAAAAAGAAATAAAGGATATTCAATTAGGAAAACAGGAAATCAAATTGTTTCTATTTTCAGATGACATGACTGTATATTTAGAAGACTCCATTGTCTCATCATAAAATCTCCTTAAGCTGATAAGCAACTTCAGCAAAGTCTCAGGATACAAAATCAATGTAGAGAAATTACAAGCACCTATACAACAATAACAGACAAACAGAAAACTAAATCATGAGTGAACTGCCATTCACAATTGTGACAAAGAGAATAAAATACCTAGGAAAACAACTAACAAAGGATGTGAAGGACCTCTTCAAGGAGAACTATAAACCAACTCAAGGATATAAGAGAGGACACAGACAGATGAAAAAGCATTCCATGCTCACAGGAAGAATTGGTACCATTAAAATAGCCATACTGCCCAAAGTAATTTATAGATTCAACACTATCCCCATCAATTTACCATTGGTCTTCTTCATGAAACTGGAAAACACCACTTTAACGTTTGTATGGAACCAAAAGAGAGCCTGCATAGCCAAGACAATTCTAAGCAAAAAGAGCAAAGCTAGAGGCATCATGCTACCTGACTTCAAACTATACTATAAGGCTACAGTAATCAAAACAGCATGGTGCTGGTACCAAAACAGAGATATAGACCAACAGAATAGAATAGAAGCCTCAGAAGTAATGCCACACCTCCACAATTATCTGATCTTTGACAAACCTGAGAATAACAAGCAATGGGGAAAGGATTACCTATTTAATAAATGGTGTTGGGAAAATTGGCTACCCATGTGCAGAAAGCTGAAACTGGACCCCTTCCTTAGACCTTACACTAAAATCAACTGCAGATGGATTAAAGATTTAAAGATAAGACCTAACACCATAAAAACTCTAGAAGAAAACCTGGGAAATATCATTCAGGACATAGGCATGGGCAAGGGATCAAAATAGACAAATGGGATCTAATTAAACTTAAGAGTTTCTGCACATCAAAAGAAACAATTATTAGAGTGAACCAGCAACCAGCAGAATGTGAAAAAATTTTTGCCATCTACCCATCTGACAAAGGGCTAATATCCAGAATCTACAAAAAACTAAAGCAGATTTACGAGAAAAAAAATACCATTCAAAAGTGGGCAAAGTATATGAGCAGACACGTTTCAAAAGATGACATTTATGATGCCAACAAACATATGAAAAAGTGATCAGCATAACTGGTCATTAGAGAAATGCAAATCAAAATAACATTGAGATACCATCTCATGACAGGTAAAATGGTGCTCATTAAAAAGTCTGGAGACAGAAGACAACAGATGCTGGAGAGGACGTGGAGAAATAAGAACACTTTTACACTGTTGGTGGGAGTGTAAATTAGTTCAACCATTGTGGAAGACAGTGTGGTGGTTCCTCACAGATCTAGAAATGGAAATTCCATTTGACCCAGCAATCTCATTACTGGGGTTATACTCAAAGGAGTATAAATTGTTCTATCATAAAGACACATGTACACATATTTTCACTGAGGTACTGTTTACAATAGCAAAGACCTGGAACCAATCCAAATGTCTATCAATGATAATCTGGACAAAAAAGAATGTGGCACATATATACCATGAAATACTATGCAGACATAAAAAAGGATGAGTTCATATCCTTTGTAGGGAGATGGATGAATCTGGAACCATCATTCTCAGCAAACTGATACAAAAACAGAAAACCAAATACTGCATATTCTCACTTATAGGTGGGTGCTGAACAATGAGAATACATGGGCATAGGTAGGGGAACATCACACACTGTGGTCTGTTGGTGGGTGGGGGCCAGAGGAGGGATAGCATTGGCTGGGGAGGTTGAGGAGGGATAACACTGGGAGAAATGCCTGATGTAGGTGACAGGGGGATAGAGATAGCAAACCATCATGGCATGTGTGTGTCTATGCAACAATACTGCAAGATCTACACATGTACCCTAGAACTTAAAGTACATTTTTTTAAAAAGTAATTAATTTTAGAAAAATTCTCCCTCAAAACAAAAGAACTAGAATAACAACAACAACAAAAATACTTGGGAAGAACAAAATTTAAGGACTCATACTATCCAATTTCAAGACTTACTATAAAGCTACAGAAATAGAAACAGTACAATATTAGTAGAATAGTAGACAATAAATCAATGAAATAGAGGTATAATAGAGACCCCAGACATGAAGCCACCCAATATATTCAAGTAATTTTTAAGAAAGTCGCAGAAGCAATTCAATGCAGGAAGAATTTTTATTTCAATAAATTATTCTAAAGCAATTAGACGCCTGTGTGCAGAAAAAAATAAAAGAATCTAGCCTGATCTTATAAATTACACAAAAATTAACTTAAAATGGATTCTAGGCCTAAATTTAAAAAACCACTGCTAAGAAAAAATAAACATAAGTAAAAAATTTGTGCAGTTATGAGTTTGGCAATTAGTTCCTAGATTCAACATCAAAAATTAATTCATGAAATAAAAAAACTTATAGCTTATCAGTTTTAAAATTCATCTGAGAAAAAAATTATGAAGAGTATCAATAAACAAGGCCCAATATCAGAGAAAATATTTGGAAAACCACAAAGGGCTTTTGTACAAAATAAACGAAGTCCTAAAACTTAACAATAACAAAATAAACCACCCAAGAAAAAACGGGCAAAAGCTCTGAACAGACACATCACTAGAGAGGAAACATAGGTAGAAATAATCACCATCATATATCATTAGGACAATGCAAATTTAAATAAAATTAGATATTACTACACACCTCTAATAATGGTTAAGATCCCAAAAACTGACAATGCTTGTGAGGATGTAAAGCAATAGGAATACTGATCATTTATTGCCCTTGAGAATGCATAATTATACCACCACTTTGGAAGGCAGTTTGGCAGATTCTTACAAAGCTAACCGTAGTCTGACTATAAAATGTAACATTCATATTCCTAGGTAATTATCCAACTGATTTAAAAATTATGTCCAAACAAAAATCTGGAGACAACAGATGCTGGAGAGGATGTGGAGAAAAAGGAACACTTTTACACTGTTGGTGGGAGTGTAAATTAGTTCAACCATTGTGGAAGACAGTGTGGCGATTCCTCAAGGCCTTAGAAATAGAAATTCCATTTGACCCAGCAATCCCATTACTGGGTATATATCCAAAAGACTATAAATCGTTCTACTATAAGGACACATGTACACGAATGTTCATTGCAGCACTGTTTACAATAGCAAAGACCTGGAATCAACCCAAATGCCCATTGATAATAGACTGGATTGGAAAAATGTGGCACATATACACCATGGAATATTATGCAGCAATCAGAAATGATGAGTTCGTGTCATTTGTAGGGACATGGATGAATCTGGAGAACATCATCCTCAGCAAACTGACATAAGAACAGAAAATGAAACACCGCATATTCTCACTCATAGGTGGGTGATGAAAAATGAGAACACATGGACACAGAAAGGGGAGTACTAAACACTGGGGTGTATTGGGGGGAAAAGGGGAGGGCCAGTGGGAGGGGGAGGTGGGGAGGGATAGCCTGGGGAGAAATGCCAAATGTGGGTGAAGGGGAGAAGAAAAGCAAAGCACACTGCCATGTGTGTACCTACGCAACTGTCTTGCATGCTATGCTCATGTACCCCAAAACCTATAATCCAATAAAAAATAAAAAAAAAAAAATTCTGTTTGCAAATTTTTGTAACATTTAGTTTAATTTCCACAAACTAGAAGTAACCTAGATGTTTTTTATAGGTGAATTGATAAACTATGGCATATCCATGTGAGAAAGGAGGCAGTTAGAAGCCAGTTAGGTAGATAGAGAGGGAGAGTCTTGGGAGTGGAAAAAACACTTTGGGAGAGTCTTGGGAGTGGAAAAATCCTTTTACATTTGGGGAGAACCCATGGAAGACTTCATTTTTCTTGCCACATAAAAGACCCAGAACTCAGGCTCATTTCTGGCGGCCCACTTCAGGTCCTGTCTTTGCAGAGATCTTTCCTTTCACTTAATAAATCCTACTCTGCCTTACTCACTTTCCAGTATCCACATGCCCTGTTCTTCTCAGTCATGGGGCAGGAACTCGGACCTAGCTGAACTAAGGAGTAAGAAAACTGCAATACATAGAATATTATTCAGTGCTTTAAAAATGCACTGAATCAAGCCACCAAAAGACATGAATAAATTTTAAATGCCAGAAGCCTATCTGAAAAAGGCTACAAACTACATGATATCAATTATATAACATTATGAAAAAGGCAAAACTGTAGATACTGTAAACATATTAGTGGTTGTCACGGGTTCAGATGGGAGGGGCTGGATAAGTGAAGCAGACTGTATTACTAAGGGCAGTGAATCTAGTGTCTGTGATGTTGCAATGGTGAATACATATCACTGTGCATTGGTCCAAACTCATAGAACTTAATGTATACAAATGAATGCCAGATTATTTAGGAAGTCAAGAATCACAGGATGGAATGTAGAATATGACGAAAGACATTCATTGTATTACAAATGCTTGAAACAATTTCACTGAGAATGATGGGGAAAAAGACACTTACCTGCATAATTTTGGAAATGAATAGAGTCTATAATACTAAAGGCAAATAAATGAATCAATATAAATGAGATAAAACAAAGATCTAAAATGCTAAGTGTCTCAGGCCAGACATTTAGGAAACTTAGAAATCATTACTCTCATCTTCACAAGAATAAAAAAAAGCTAAAAACTTTAATGTCTTTACCTTTTCTTAAATCCATCAAAGGCAATCTGCTGTCCTTCAAATTAGAGATATAGACAAATACAGAGAACCACAGCTTTTTGGAAAAGAAGCCCAGGAGCAGGAATCTATTGCTACAACTAGCTCTGGAATAGGAAAACCTAAACGGTAATCATTGTATTACTGGCAGCTCAGTGTGCACAACCTTGAGACTTAAGAACTAGAAGGAGAGCAGTCTTGTGGGGGGCCCATATTTTTATGAGTTTGATCCCCAGAAGTCCCAGCAAATTCTCAGGGCAAAGATCTGAGAAAATCTCCCAGCAGGGGTTGAAGAAAAACAATCATTTTAAAATATAACCAGTGGGTTCTGTTCTCTTTAACAAAAGCCTTCCTTCAATGGAAACTATTTTACCAGAATCTAACCACTGTAGATTTTACAGGAACTTGACATAGGGGAATGGGAGTACCTAATTTCAGTTCCCTCCTGAGGGAAAAGCACTAGCAAGCATTTGTAAAGATCACAGCCTGGGTCACAGACTCACTAAAGGATTGCAATCTAATCGAAGGACAATAGAAAACTTTCTCTCCCTACTACCTTATCACCACATCAATAGGACTCCTGCATAATAATGGGCAACTACAATGGAAAGAACTGTAAATTTAAAGCATTATTTAAGGACGACCTAAAGAAACACAAAGAAATGGAAAGAAATAAAAACAATGAGAACAGAAGAAATTTTGGCCTCTGAAACTTACAGCTATAGAAATCAATAAACCTCACACTAAAGATCTATTTATCTCAGTTCCTTCTAACTGTCCCAATATGTCTATCTTTCAACAAAAACATTATAAATAATACTAAAAGTCAAAAAATATACAATTTGAAGAGGCAGAGCAAAAATTAGAACCAGACTCAGTTATGCCAGACCTTAATATATTATGCCATGAATTTAAAATAACTATGATTAGTATGCTATGTGCAATAGTGGGAAATAAAGATAAACAAATGAGTGATGTAAAGAGAGAGACAGAAACTCTAAGGAAGAAAAATAAAGGTAAGTGCTAGCATTGTACTTTAGGTTCTGGGGTATATGTGCAGAATATGCAGTATTGTTGCATAGGTACATACATGGCAATGTGGTTTGCTGCCTCCATCCCCCTGTATCTGGCAGTTCTCCCCAAGTTATCTCTCCCCAACCTCCCTACCCACTGCTGTCCAACCTCTATTCACCCTCAGCAAACCCGTCTGTAATCCTCCCCTTCTTGTGTTTATGTGTTTTCATTGTTCAAAACCCATCTATGAGTGAGAACATGCAGTGTTTGATTATCTGTTCTTGTGTTAGTTTACTGAGAATGATGGTTTCCAGATTCATCCATGTCCCTACAAAGGACACAAACTCATCGCTTTTTATGACTGCATAGTATTCCATGGTATATATGTGCCACATTTTCCCTGTGCAGTCTATTATTGATGGGCATTTGGGTTGGTTCCAAGCCTTTGCTATTGTAAACAGTGCCATGCAGCAATGAACATACATGTGCATGTGTCCTTATAATCCTTTGGATATATATTGATAGGTCAAATGGAATTTCTATTTTGAGGTCCTTGAGGAATTGCCACACTGTCTTTCACAATGGTTGAACTAAGTTACACTCCCACCAACAGTATGAAAGTGTTCCTATTTCTCCACATCCTCTCCAGCATCTATTGTCTCCAGATTTTTTAATGATCACCTTTCTAACTGGTGTGAGATGGTATCTCAATGTGGTTTTGATTTGCATTTCTCTAATGACCAGTTATGATGAGCATTTTTTCATATGTTTGCTGGCATCATATATTTCTTCTTTTGAAAGTGTCTGTTCATATCCTTTGCTCACTTTTGAATTTTTTTTTTCTTGTAAATCTGCTTTAGTTCTTTGTAGATTCTGTATATTAGCCCTTTGTCAGATGGGTAGATTGCAAAATGTTTTTCACATTCTGCTGGGTGCTGGTTCACTCTAATAATTGATTCTTTTGATGTGCAGAAACTCTTAAGTTTAATTAGATCCCAATTGTCTATTTTGGCTTTTGTTGACATGGCTTTTGGTGTTTTTCATCATGAAGTCCTAGCCTATGCCTATGTCCTGAATAGTATTTCCTAGGTTTTCTTCTAGAGTTTTTATGGTATTAGGTCTTATGTTTAAATCTTTAATCCATCTGGAGTTAATTTTAGTGTAAGGTGCTAGGAAGGGGTCCAGTTTCTGCTTTCTGCACAGGGGTAGCCAGTTTTCCCAACACCATTTATTAAACAGGGAATCTTTTCCCCATTGCTTGTTTTTGTCAGGTTTTTCAAAGATCAGATGGTTGTAGATGTGCGGTATTGCCTCTGAGCCCTCTGTTCTGTTCCATTGGTTAATATCATATGGTTTTTGTCTTTGGTTCTGTTTATGTGGTGAATCAAGTTTATAGATTTGTATATATTGAACCAGCCTTGCATCCCTGGGATGAAGCCTACCTGATTGTGATGGATAAGCTTTCGGATGTCCTATTGCAATTGCTTTGCCAGTATTTTATTGAAGATTTTTGCATCTAAGTTCATCATGGATATTGGCCTGAAGTTTTCTTTTTTTGTTGAGTCTCTGCTGGGTTTTGATATCAGGATAATTTTGGTCTCATAAAATGGTTTGTTAAGGATTCCCTCTTTTTGGATTATTAGGAATAGTTTCAGAAGGAGTGGTACCAGCTCCTCTTTGTATATCTGGTAGAATTTGGCTGTGAATGCATCTGGACCTGGGCTTTTATTTTGTTTTTGGTTGGTAGGCTATTAATTGCTGCCTCAACTTCAGCCCTTGTTATTGGTCTATTCATGGTTCCAACTTCTTTCTGGTTTAGGTTGGGAGAGTTCAAGTGTCCAGGAATTTATCCATTTCTTCCAGGTTTACTGGTTTATATGCATAGAGTTCTTTGTAGTAATCTCTGATGGTAGTTTGTATTTCTGTGGAATCTGTGGTGATATCCCCTTTATCATTTTTTATTGCATCTATGTGATACTTCTCTCTTTTCTTTTTCATTAATCTGACTAGCGGACTATCTATTTTCTTGATTTTTTCAAAAAACCAGCTCCTGAATTTATTGATTTTTTGGAAGGTTTTTTGAGTCTCTATCTCCTTCAGTTCTGCTTTGATCTTACTTATTTCTTATATTCTGCTAGCTTTTGAGTTTTTTGATCTTGCTCCTCTAGCTCTTCCAATTCTGATGATAGGGTATAGATTTTAGATCTTTCCTTGTTTCTCATGTGGGCATTTATTGCTATAAATTTCCCTCTAGACACTGCCTTAAATGTGTCCCAGAGATTCTGGTACATTTTGTCTGCATTCTCATTGGATTCAAAGAACATCTTTATTGCCAGCTTCATTTCATTGTTTATCCAGTCAACATTCAAGAGCCAGTTGTTCAGTTTCCATGAAGTTGTGTGGTTCTGAGTTAGTTTCTTAATCCTGTGTTCTAATTTTATTACACTGTGGTCTGAGAAACTGTTTGTTATGATTTCTGTGCTTTTGCATTTGCTTAGGAGTGATTTACTTCCAATTATTTGATCGATTTTAGAGTAGGTGTGATGTGGTGCTGAGAAGAATGTATATTCTGTGGATTTGATGTGGAGAGTTCTGTGTATGTCTATTAGGTTTGCTTGGTACAGATCTGAGTTCAAATCCTGGATATCTTTGTTAATTTTCTGTCTCATTGATATAATATTGATAGTGGAGGTTTAAAGTCACAAACTATTATTGTGTGGGAGTCTAAGACTCCTTATAGGTTGTTAAGAACTTGCTTTATGTATCTGCATGCTCCTGTATTTGGTGCATATATATTTAGGATCATTTGCTTTTGTGTTGCATTGATTCCTTTACCATTATGTAATGCCCTTCTTTGTCTCTTTTGACCTTTGTTGGTTTAAAGTTTATTTTATCAGAGACTTGGATTACAACACCTCCTTTTTTTCTCTTTCTCTGCATTTGCTTGGTAAATCTTCCTCCACCCCTTTGTTTTGAGTCTATGTGTGTCCTTGCATATGAGATGGGTTTTCTGGATACAACACACAGATGGGTTTTGACTTTTTATCCAATTTGCCAGTCTGTGTCTTTTGATTGGGGCATTTAGACCATTTACATTTAAAGTTAATGTTGTTATGTGTGTATTTAATCCTGCCATTTTGATGCTAGCTGGTTGTTTTACCTCTTAGTTGGTGCAGTTTCTTCATTGTGTGGATGGTCTTTACCATTTGATACATTTTTGGAGTGGCTAGTATTTGTTGTTCCTTTCTATGTTTAGTGCTTCTTTCAGGAGCTTTTATAAGGCAGGCATGGTGGTGATGAAATCTCTCAGCAATTGTTTGTCTGTAAACAATTTTATTTCTCCTTCACTTATGAAGCTTAGTTTGGTTAGACATGAAATCCTAGGTTGAAAGTTCTTTACTTTAAGGATGTTCAATATTGGACCCCACTCTCTTCTGGCATGTAGGGTTTCTGCAGAGAGATCTGCTGGGAGTCTGATGGGCTTCCCTTTTTGGGTAACCTGACCTTTCTCTCTTACTGTGCTTAGCATTTTTCCCTTCATTCCAACCCTGGTGAATCTGACAGTTATGTGCCTTGGGGTTGGTCTTCTCAAGGAATATCTTTGTGGTGTTCTCTGTATTTCTTGGACCTGAATATTGGCCTGCCTTGCTAGACTGGGGAAGTTCTCCTGGATACTATCCTGAAGAGTGTTTTCCAGCTTGGATTTATTCTCTCTGTCACATTCAGGTACACCTATCAAACGTAGATTAGGTCTTTTCACATAATCCTGTATTTCTTGGAGGCTTTGTCTATTTCTTTTCACTCTTTCTCTAATCTTGCCTTCTCGTTTTATTTCATTGAGTTGCTCTTCAATCTCTGATATCCTTTCTTCTGCTTGGCTAATTTAGCTATTGATTGAAACTTGTGTATGATTCGCAAAGTTCTCATGTTGTGTTTTCAGCTTCATTAAGTCATTTATATTCTTCTCTAAGCTGTTTATTCTTGTTAGCATTTCATCAAACTTTTTTTAGGTTCTTAGTTTCTTTGCATTGGGTTAGAACATGCTTTTTTAGCTCAGAGAAGTTTGTCATTACTCACCTTCTGAAGTCTGTTTCTGTCAATTTATCAGACTCATTCACCATCCAGCTTCGTTCCCTTTCTGGTGAGGAGTTGTGATCCCTTGGAGGAGGAGATGTGTTCTGATTTTGGGTGTTTTCATCCTTTTTGTACTAGTTTCTTCCCATCTTTGTGGATTTATCTGACTGTGGTCTTTGTAGTTGGTGACTTTCAGATGGGGTCTCTAATTGGACGTCCTTTTTGTGGATGTTGAAGTTACTTCTTTACATTTTTTAGTTTTCCTTCTAACACTCAGGCCGCTCTGCTGTAGGACTGCTGGAGATCCACTCCAGATCCTGCTTGCCTAGGATCACCTGTGGTGGCTGCAGAACAGTAAGTGTTGCTGCCAGTTTCTTCTTCTGTTATCTTTGTCCCAGAAAGATATCCACCTGATGTCAGCCTGAGCTCTCCTTAATGAGGTGTCTCTTTGGATATATGGGAGTTAAGGAGCTGCTTGAGGAGACAGCCTGCCCCTTATAGGAGTGCAAGTGCTGAGCTGTGAGATCTGTTTGTTCCATTCAGAGCTGCTGGGTTGGTGTATTTAAGTCTGCTGCAGTGGAAATCATAACTGCTTTTTTTCCCCAGGGGCTCTGTCCTGGGAGGTGGGGCTTTATTTAGAATTCCTGACATGCTGCTGCCTCTTTTCACAGATGCCCTGCCAAGCAAGGAGGTAGCCTTGTCACAGTCTGCCAGCAGAGGCACTGCTGAGCTGCTGTGAGTTCTGCCTAGCTGCAATGTGAACTTCCTTGCAGTTTTGTTTACAGAGGTATAGTCAGAACTGCCTCGGGTGGTGGTTTGCCTCAGTAACATTGGACTGCCTCTGTAATGGGAGAGTGCATCAGTAATGGTGGACTACCTCGGTAGTGGTAGACTGCCTCAGTAATGGTGGACTGCCTCTGTAATGGCAGACTGCATCAGTAATGGTGTACTACCTCGGTAGTGGTAGACTGCCTCAGTAATGGTGGATGCCCTTCCCACCATAGAACTGGACAGTCCTGGGTCCAGCTGCACTTGCTGAAAAACTCTCACTCCAGAGTGTTTCAGACTACTGGTCCTTGTGAGGGGTGGGACCTGCTGAGCCAGATCACCTGGCTCACGGTTTCAGCCCTGTTTATTTCAGTTAACTGGGAGGCTCTATCTCTCAGGCATTCCATGCACCCAGTTCAAATAGCCACCGAGATTTGTGTGAGTTTTTGTGCAGAGACCCACTGTGCCAGCTTAAACAGCCATGCTGGAAACTCCTGGCTCTTTTCAGCCCAGCAATCTCCTGGTCTGCAGGCAGAATAATTTGTTTGGAAATGCGGTGTTAACTCACCCTCTGCATTGTTCTCACTGGGAACTGCACTCAGAGTTGTCTCTATTCAGCCATCTTGGATCATCTCCAGTGCTAAATTTTTAAAAGTGCTCGGAGACACAACAATAATGGAGCCAATGGGCTTATCAGTAAACTGGGCATGACCAAGGGAAGAATCAGTGACTTTGAATAAATGATGATGAAAACTTCCCAAACTAAAGAGCAAAGTGGAGAAAAAAATAAAAGTAAAAATAGAATATTCACAAAATGTAGAACATTTATAAAACATATAATATAGGTTTAATGGCAATACGGAAAGGAAAAGGCAAAAAGAAACAAGAAGAAAAAATGATTTAAAGTGATAATGACTAAGGATTTTCCAAAATCTATGAGACACAAACCACAAATACAAGAAGCTTAGAAAACATGAAGCCAGATAAAAATTAAAAATCCTACACCTAGGCACATCAAATTGAAAATTACAGAAGCCAAAGAAAAATAAAAAATAATAAAAAGGATCAGGAATGGCAAGAGAGACAACTTACTTATAGATGAGTGAGGATAATAATTACATAGATTTTTTTCTAAAAATTAATGCAAGCAAGAAGAGAGTCAAGTTAGTAAAGTGTTGAAAGTGAAACCAAAGCAACAACAGCAAAAAAGCCAACCAAAACAGAATTCTGTATCTAATGAAATAATCTTTCAAAAGTGAGAAAGTAGACTTTCGCTAACAAAAAATTTGAGAGAATCTGTTTCCAGTAGTTCTGGCTTACAATAAAATGTTAAAAGAAGTCTTCAGAGAAAACAAAAATAATATAGATCAGAAAACTAGATCTACATAACAAAGAAAGATTGTTGGAGAAAGAATAAATGAAAATAGAATAAAGATTGTATGTATTTGTGTTTAATTTATCTAACTGAAACATGGTGCTCAAAATAAATAACTGGTACAATATATTTGGTGATCATAGCTTATGGATAAGTGAAATGAATGACAGCAGTATTATAGGGATGGAAAGGAGAAATTGGGAGTGCTCTCTTTAAGGTATTAACACTATCTATGAAGCAGTGCAGCATTAACTGAGTATACAGGGATTAGTTGTAAATGGATGTTGTAAGTGCAACAGCAGCCACTAAAAAAGTTTTAAAAGGTATAATTGATATGTTAACAGAAAAAAGACAATGATTCATGAAAATTCTTCATTAAAACTGGGAAGACAGAATAAAAGTGGAAGACAAAATAGTAAACATAGAACAAGTCCAGTGGATAGAAAACAGTTCGAAATATAATAGATATTTATTCACACATATCAATGATTACTTCAAACATCAGTGGTCTAAATACATAAATAAAAGAGTGAGAATGACAAACGGAATAACAAAATAACAAGAATAACTATATAATCTAGATAAAACTCACTTTAAATATAGAAACACAGATTTAAAATAAAATGGTGAAGAAATATGTTAATGTAACCCTAATAAAAATAAAGTGGGGTTAGAATATTTAACCCCACTTTTTTGGGGGAAGGACTCCATTCAATTCATAATGACAACATGGACAATGTTTTGGACAATAAAATATACCATAACATAAATAACAGAATATAAATTATACAAAATATACGTTCAGACTACAAATCAAAGGTAAACTAAAAACCAAAGAGCAGGAAAATTTTCAAATATTTTGAAATTAAACAATATAACTCTGAATTGACTTTAAAGGGTAATACACTTATCAAAATTTGTGAAATGCAGCTAAAGCAGATGCTTAAAGGAAAATTTTTAGCATTTGATATACATGTTAGAAAAGAAGCTCTAAAATGTAAAAATCTAAGTTTTCTTCTTAATAAACTAGAAATAGAAGAATTTATTCCAAAATAGGCAGAAGAAAACACATACATTAGGGCAGAAATGAATAAAATTTACACAAGAAATCCATAGAGAAAATCAATGAAAGCAAAATCTGGTTCTTTTAGATAAACTTCTAGCCAGCATATATAAGAAAAAAAGAAAGAAGTCAAAGATCAATCACATCAGAAACAAAAGAGGACCCATCACTACCAAATCTGTGAATATTAAAAGGGATATTATGTGCAACTTTATGTTTACAAATTTGATTACTTAGATTAAACTGACCAATTTAAAAAAAATCTTAAAATTTTCAGATTTTATAAATGAAGAAATATATAAAATGAATATATCTTTACTTCTTAAGTAAATTAAGTCAATAATTAATAACTTTTCAAAGCAGAAATTACTAGGCCCTGATAGACTCACCAGTGTATTCCACAAAACATTTAAGGAGAAATTTATGACATTGCTCTACAATGTGTTCCAGATAACAGAAGCAGAAGGAATACTTCCTGACTCACTGGATTAGGTTAGCATGACCCTAATACCAAATGAGATAAATATTACAATAAAGAAAACCATAGACTAATAACTAACATGAAGCTAAATGTGAAAAACCTCAACTAAATATTACCAAAAAAACCTGACAATATATAAAGATAATTATATACCATGACTTAGAATTTATTCCAGTAGGAAAAACTGGATTAACATAAAAAAATAAGTCAATGTAATCCATTACATCAACAAGCTAAAACAGAAAAAGAAAGTTTTGTCAAAAGTACAGAAAACATATTTGATACAATCCAACATTCATTCATTATTTAAAAATCTCAGCAATCTAGGAATAGGGGAAACTTTATTGATGTAATGCAGATTGTCTACAAAAAATAACTACAGGTAACATTATACGTAATGGGAAGAGGCTAGATGCTTTCCCAAGATCAGGAACAAATCAAAGATGTTGCCTCTGACCATTTCTATCAACATCTTGCTGGAAGTCTTAGTTAATTGTAATAAGCCAATGAAAGTAGTTAAAATTGCATACAGAATGGGAAGGAAGAAATGAAAATGTATTTGTTTGCAGATTAAATAAATGTCTTTGTAGAAATCACAATGATTCAACAACGACAAACTCCTACAACTAATAAAAAATTATAGTAGGCTTGCAGGATACAAGGCTAATACAGGTGCATCTCATTTTATTTCACTTTGTTTTATTGTGCTTCATGGATATTGTATTTATTATAAATTTAAGATTAGTAGCAACCCTGCATTGAACAAGTCTGTCATTGTCATTTTTCCAACAGCATGTGCTCACTTCATGTTTCTATGTCACATTTTAGAATTCTCACAGTATTTAAAACTTTTTCATTATTGTTCTATCTTTTATGGTGATATGCCACTAGTGATTTTTGGTGCTACTATTATAATTGTTTTGAGTCACCATGAATCATCCTTATATAAGATGGAAAGCTTAATAAAAAAATGTTATATATGTTCTAACTGGTTTATCAATGACTGGTCCTCCATCTCTCTCCCTCTCCTTGGGCTTCCCTATTTTCTAAGTTACAGAAATACCAAAATTAGGTAAATCAACACTACAATGACCTGTATACATTCAAGTGACAGGAAGAGTCACACATCACACATCTGTCACTTTATACTAAGAGCTAGAAAGTATTAATCTTAGTGAGGAAGAATATGTTATTGTTAAAAAGATAGATCTGTGGAACAGAATGAAGGGCCCAGATAACCTACCTGTCACCTTTCACCATATTAACTTGATATGTAATAGACCCACATATAAAATTCAAAACAATAAAACTTTTAGAAGACAAAGTAAGAGAAAGTCTAAGTAATATTGTGTTTGACAATTGCTTTTTAGATATAGGATCAAAAGCATGACCCATGAAAAGAAAAATTGCTAGGTTGTACTTAATTAATATTAAAAGCTTGTGTTGTGCAAAAGACACTGTAAAGAGAATTTTTAAATAGCTACAGACTTGATAAAGTATTGCAAAACACATATTTGAAAAATGCTTTACATCAAAATACAGGAAGAAATCTTAAAACTCAACAAGAATTCTGATGGAAAATGGGTAAAAGATCTAGATAGACAGCTCACAAAAGAAGATATGCAGATGAAGTCTTAATTTGTTTAGTCTAACTATAAAGAAATATCTGAATCTGGGTGATTCATTTTATCTAAGGTTTATTTGACTCATGATTCTGATTTTAAATTGGACATCTGGATCTGGTGAAAGCCTTAGGCTGCTTCCAATTATGGTTGAAGATGAAGGGAAGCCATCATGTGCATGGATCACTGGGCAAGAAAGTAAACGAGAGAGGGGAGAAGCACTAGCTTCTTTTTAATAGCAAGCACTGTTGGAAACTATTCAAGTAAGAACTCACTCATCCTTGAGGGAGGGAATTAATCTATTCATAAGAGATCCATTCCAAAGAACCAAACACCTACAGTTACACCCTACCTCCTAACACCTCCACACTGGAGATTAAATTTCTACATAAGATTGATGAGGGACAAACAAATAGCAGACAGCAAATAAGCATGTAAATACATGCTCAACATCATACGTTATTAGGGGATTGAGAATTCAAACAACTGTGAGATACCCCTGTACACCAATTAGAACAGACAAAATTTGATATAGTGATGACAACAAATGTTGGTGAAAATATGGAGCAACAAGAACTCTGATTTATTTCTGCTGGAACTGCAAAATGGTTCAGCTACTCTGGAAGATGGTTTCACCATTTTTATAATGCTAAACATAGTTTTAACACACAAATCCAGCAATCACACTCCTTGGTATTTATCAAAATGAGTTTAAAACTCATATTCACACAAAAACCTGCACACATATGTTTATAGCAGCAGCATTTATAATTTCCAAAACCTGAAAACAGCCAGATGTCTTTCAGTAGATGTGTGGATAAACCATGGTAAATTCTTACAGTGGAATATTATTCAGCCATAAAACAAAAAGATGTATCAAGCAAGGAAGACATAGAAGAACTTGAAATGCATATTGTTAATTGGAAGATAACAGTCTGAAAAAGGTCTATGCTGTACTATTCAATTATTTGATAATCTGTAAAAAGCAAACTATGGAGACAGGAAACCCACTGTGGTTGTGGATTCAAGATGTTCAAAGGACAGAGGAAAAATATAATAGGAGCACAAGGGATGTTTATGCAGTAAAATTATTCTGGATGATATTGTTGTGGTGGATTGATGTCATCGATTTGTCAAAACCCATAGAGTGTTCAACACCAAGAGTAAATGCTAATGTAAACTATGGATTTTAGTTAATGTATGTATTCATATATTAATTTAATGTATTCAATACTGGTTCATCAAGTGTAACAACTGTATCATACTAACGTAAGACATTAACATTGGGAGAAACTAAGTGTGGAGGGTGAGAGGGTATATGTAAACTCTGTTCTTTTATTTTTTCCGTAAACCTAAAACTGCTCTAAAAGTTTGTCAATTTTAAAAATCATGCAACTGTATATAAGCCCCATAATCTAGTTGATAAAGTTGCTTTCATAGGTGTACAAAATAACAATTCTGGAACTATGCCTGTATACTGAAAATAAGTAATGTTGATGGCAGGTAGTAAAAGTTTTCTTATTCTTGGAGTAGGAGGTTACAGAGACTCAAGGGGAAGATGCTAGGATAATTAATGTGGTAATGTATTAGAGCTGGCAACATCAGTGTGAACATTAGTGTTTACCATAATATAGACAGACATTAAGTTGTTGCAAAAGTAATTGCAGTTACAGCTCATTTCGTTTTTTTCTTGGTTCTGCTTACCTAAAGTAGGTTCTGGAAACTATAAAGGTACCCAACTTCGCTGAAGCCATGCAAAGCCTCCTTACCTCACAGCCTTTGCCTTGTTAATACATGAAGTCACTCTTTTCCTGCTGCTAATTCTTTTCATACTACTACTGTCTCACCACCCCTTATACCTACTTAAGCCGAAAAGTCATTGCACCCATAATACAATAGCCTAGGATAATATTCTTTGAATTACTTCAGAGAAGTTGGGGTGCCTTTATAGGTTCCAGAACCTACTTTTTTGGGTAAGCAGAACCAAGAAAAAGTGAGATCACCTCTAACTATAATATATTCATTCTCTATATTATTAGAGAGAACTCATTGATATTATAAATAATAATAAAAGGAAGCCTCAGGTTAAATGTTGAAAATGTTCTTTTAAACATTTTTATATTACATAAATATAAAATATTTTTCAAAACATTATTTATACTATCTACTTGATATTTTTATTTCTGTATCATTTATTTAACTGTTTCTTTTATTTGGGTTGCACATATGGGTTATTTCCAAATTTTGAATTTTATAAATAATGCTATAAAGAAATCATTCATTCACTTTTCTCTTTAATAAATATTTAAGTGCCTTCTTATGTACCAGGCATTATTACAGTTATATGGGATAAAATAGGTTAAGAAAAGTGTTTTTTCCAAATTCATTAGAATGTAAGTTAAGTACATTATTTCCAAGAGTCTTTATTTGTATAGCATTTATACTTCTGAGAATTAAATTTGTTTCACAGATGTAATCCATGAAATAAATAATCTGCCATTTATTTATAGCCTCAATTATTAAAAGTATTAAAATTTTGTTTGACAAAGATTTTGCAAACTATTTTTTGGTTTATTATTTTACTTTTTTATTTTTAGATTTTCAAAAGCATTTAAAATATTTACATGTTCGAATACACTGACCATTTTATTTTGTGATATATCATATTTCTATTACTCTTAAAAAAATCTAAGACCCATTAATCAGTATATATATTTTCTATTTTATAAGTTATTGGTTACTTGACTTTTTTTAGTCTGACATTTACCTGATATTAAAATTTGAAGTAATGTATAAAATAAGCCTTTACTTATTTTTTTATTTGTTTCAGCCAGTTTCCCTGATATTTTTTGCTAAATAATATAGTGTTAACATTTTTCTTTTTTTCCCTTGACTCTCATAGATTTCATGAATTTATTGACTGATTTTCCCAATATCACTGTACTGCAAAGCATTTTTGTTGTTTTTAAAAGATTTTAATTTTTGGCAATTCTTTCTAACATATAGCAATTGTCATTTTCTTTTTATATATTACTTTTTATCACAATATCTACAATGAGATGATTGCATTCAGTAGCAATCATGGAAGAATCTTAGCAGGTACTTTTTTCCTATTTTACAAATACTATTATGAATAATAATGTCCAACCTTTACAAAATCGTGAAGAAAAATTGCCCTCGGACACAGGAGGTGGGTTTCTACTTTTGCAAAATTTTTGCGAACAATTTGGCAGCAACTATCAAAACTGTGTTTATAAACCTACAGGGAGACTAGACAAAAATTCTGTAAAATATTCAGAATATATATTTCAAGGAAAATTTAAAGATAACAGAATATATGATTCCATTATGTAATAAGTATCTACCTATCTGTTAAATGTGCATGTAAAAATAATCTGGGAGGATATACACTATGTGGCTAATGATGATTACCTGCTAGTAAGAGTGGGGAAGGAAGGGTCCCAAAATATCTGAAATAAAAATAAAAACCATTTTGTGGTAGGCAGAAAAGCAGCTCCCCAAAGATGGCCACATGAAAATTCTGACTCTGTAAATATATTACTTTACACAGCAAAAAGAATTTTGCAGCTGTGATTTAATTGAAGATCATGAGATGAAAAGATTATTATCTGTGTGCATCTAATATAATCACAAAGGTTCTTAAATGTGAAAGAGAAAGACAGGAGAGCCAGGGTCAGTGAAGATGTGAATATGAGAGCAGAGGTCACAGTGACATGAAAAAGACACATCTGGCTTTGAAGAGAGGGGCCATGTGCCAAGGAATGCAGGAAACCTATAAAAGCTGAAAAAAGCAAGAAGCGGATTCTTTCCCACTGCCTCCAGAAATGACACATTCCTGCAGACACCTTGACTTTAGCCCCATAATACCCTTTTTAAACTTCTGACTAATAGAAATATAAGATAATACATTTGCTTTGTCATAAGCCACTAAGTTTGTGGTAAGCAGTAACTTTGTAAAGCAATAAGAAATGAACAGACATTGAAGAATATCATTTTAGGTCTATGCTTAGACTTTTCCTAAGAATATTTATGCAATAATATTCTATTCTAGTTTTATAACTGAGTTAATTTATATTGCAATATACATGTACGACAGTGTAATAACTGTTAATGGCTATGTAGTATTGTTTTATGTATATATTATAGTTATTAATCAATCTCAAATTATGAGGCCTTCAGTTTTCTTCCTTTTTTATTTTTGCTACTATATAGAGTATTTGGGTAAATATTTTTATATATGAAATTATATATCAATCTATGGTTCTTTTACCTGTTTATTAAAATCTAATATAATTATTTAGTATAATGTGAATTACTTTGATGGGAAACTAATATTTTTAGAGTTTTAGGTATATAACCAGTTTGCCTTACAAAAAAGCAAATTAATTGCACCAGTTATTAATTAGCCCCATCAGTTTATAAGATAGGTGGGAGAAGGGTCTGCTATTATTAAAATTATAATTTTAAACCCCCCAAAAACAGAACAGTTTTCTTCTAAAAATCAGATTTTTCACAGACTAAAATAAATTAAAAAGTTATACTAGTTATATTCCCTTGAAACAATGCAAGAATAATACAGATGGGGTATATGTCCTTATCATCCAACCCAGGCTATATACCTAAAATATGCAAATGATACAGTTATTTGAAAAATTATTACAGAAAACTAGATTAAAAGCTTTAAAAAGTTGCCAAAATTGACTATATGAAGTTAGTTCATTTATTAAAATTTCCAACAGGAAGTTTATTCAAATGTATTTAGAACAAAAATTAAGTTTGGTAGATATTACATAAAACCTATAACTCTATTTCCCCAGATTAAAAATGAAAAAATGAAATAAGGAAAGAGAGAAAGAATAGGAACAAATGAATATATAATAGATAGTTCAATTGATTAGATGGTAAGTGAAAATAAATTAAAAAATAAAAAATAGGAAAGGTATTATCTCCAATGGCTATGTCTCATAGCTTATTAGTCTCTTATCAAATGCACTGTTTTAAAGAAAATTATTACAGTAATGCTAATTTCTTTATATATTTTGAAGTGGAAAAACTGGATTAGGAAGCAATAAAATAATTTGCATAGTATTATCAATGCTGTATTTAGTAAATAAGAATTTTTTAAGATTGGTTTATAGAGTACCACTGACTATATTCCAAATTTCAAATATAGAAGATATGAGCAATTTTTTCTAACTAATGTTTACAAAATGATCAGATTAATAAATCATCCTTTACAAATCTATCATTGCCAAATTAAAAAACCGAAATCTGGAGAAGTTAGGAGGCTTGTCAAAGAGTTCAAAGGAAGTACTGGTATGAGAATCCAACACTACTGACTTTCAGCTTAACACTTGTTTATATCACGTACAATATCAAATATAGAGTATAAGAAGGGAATATAATATAAAAACTAACATAGTCATTTGAAAAATGAAGCTGAATTTTTAAAAGATATAATTCTTCCCCAAAAATATAATTTTCCCATAATTTTTAAAGGTACTTAAAAATTATGTAGGCCTATTTATTTTGTTAGATAGTGATGGTGCAAATACTGGATTTTAATAACAGAATAATGCTCCAAAATTGCCCTATGCTGCATATTGCCAATAATATAATTGTAAGACATGTATTCAGTCTTAAACTATCTTATTTATCACTAAATGCCTATAGCTAGTAGCTGAAGGGAACCACACAATTATGAATAAGTATATATAAAGAATGTGTAAGGCTTAAGCATAAACCAGATACTTAAAGTTGATCACTTTTGTCTTATTTTCCCTTATTGCTTTAAAGGATGCTTCTTGCAATTCTAGAACAGACCAGTGGAAGGAATGAAGGCATTGTTTTCTTTCTGGCTGTCAGGTGAGGGCTATTAGCAGCTTCTTGAGGCTTTCTCCTTCCACCACTTTGAGAGGGTTCATATTGTAGGTCTTTGGCCCTTCGTTCTCCATCTATTCTCACATCTCTGACCACAGTTAGGAATAATTCTCCACTGTAGGACCTCATATGATTAGATTTGGTCCACTTGGATAATCCAAGATAATCTCCTTATCCCAACTATTCACTTCACATTTGCAAAGTCCCTTTGCCCTGAATTACAACATATTCACAAATTCTGGAGATAGGACTATGGGCTTCTTTGGTGGGTGCCATTATTCTGCTCACTATACTATAAGATTGTTTAAGGTAGTGAAAATAAATATTTCTTCAATGTCCAGAAAGCATATCAAATGGCTTATTGATAATGAAGCAGAGTTAAATACTTTAACTACCTGTTAAAATAATAAATATTATGACTTAGTATAAAAAAATGCTCTCATTATTTTTTATGAAAACGCCTGCAGTAATAAGATTTTGTTGGATCTTCCAGTTTAAAAAATAAGTCATTTTTGATAAATGGATATGAATGATTTGCAGCATTTTCTTTTTAAGTAAAGCTTTTACAGTTAACATATAATGTAAGATGCAAGATGAGGAGGATATGGGGCAAGATAGCAAATAGAAGGCTCTACCGATTTTCCCCTCGATAAGGACACCAATATAACAACTATTTACACTACAAAAGCACCTTTATAAGAACAAGAATTCAGGTGAGCACTCACAGTACTTGGTTTTAACTTCACATAGCTGAAAGAGGCACTGAAAAGACACAAAAAACAGTCTTGAACCACAGATGCCACCCGACTTCCATTTTCCAGCAACAGTGGCATAGTGCTGAGAGCATTTCCGTGTAGGGAGAGGAAGAACTCAGCAACCGTTCAGCAGTGAACTCAGTGCTGCCCTGTTAAAGCAGAATGAAAACGCTGACCAAACTCAGCTGGTGCTCATCCATGGAGGGAGCATTTAAATCAGCCCCAGCCAGAGGAGAATTGTCAATTTCAGCAGTCAGAACTTAATTTTTTGCAAGTCTCACCACCACAGGAGGCTAAAGACTGCTGGGTCTTAAATAAACTTGAAAGGCAGATTAGGCCACAAGGACCGAAAGTCCTAGGTGAATCCAAGTGCTGAAAGGGGCCTAGAGCCAGAGGACTAGGGGTGCACAAGACCTACTGAGACACCAGCCAGCCTTGGTGGCTAAGGAAGTGCTAGCATCACCCTTACCCAAGACCCAGGCTGCACAGATTGTGTCTCCAAAAGAGACCCCTTCCTGCTGCTTGAGAAGAGGAGAGGAGAGAGCAGGGAGGGCTTCATTTTGCATCTTGGATACCAGATAAGCCACAGCAGGATAGGGGACTGGTTAGAGTCATGAGGCCCACTTTCCAGGGACTAGCTGTGTTTGTTACAGGAAAAGATTTCTGTTTGAGAAAAATAAAGGGGGCTTTGATGGTACAGTAGTCAACAATTCAAACACAGGGTAATAGAGCACCAAGTAGGTTCCTGGGGTCCCTGATTCCAGCCTTGATTCTTAGATGGTATTTTTGGACCTGCCCTGAGCCAGAGAGGAGCATGCTATGATGGTTAAAACTGTCAACTGGATTGGATTGAAGGATGCAAAGTATGGATTCTGGGTGCGTCCATGAGGGTGTTGTCAAAGGAGATTAACATTTGAGTCTGTGGGCTGTAAAAAGCAGACCCACCCTCAATCTGGGTGGGCACTATTTAATTAGCTGCCAGCATGACTGGGATATAAAGAAGACAGAAAACATGAAAAGGCTAGGCTGGCTTAATCTTCTAGCTGACATCTTTCTTTCATCCGGGATGCTTCCTGCCCTCAAACATCAGACTCTAAGTTCTTCAGCTTGGGACTCAGAATGGCTTCCTTGCTTATCAGCTTGCAGATGGCCTATTGTGGGATCTTGTGAGTTAATACTCTCTAAAAATCTCCCCTCATATATTTATCATTAGATCTGTCCTTCTAGACAACTGTGTCCTCAAGGGTGAGTCCAAAGCCAGGCAATATTCACCACAGGCTGGCTTAAGATCCCTTTGGCCTGAAGGGAACAACAGTGGTAGTGTGACAGTATTCCCCATGGGCCTGTGGTGGTGGTGGCCCCAGAGTGAGACTCTTCTGCCTTTGGAAATGGGAGGGAGGAGTGGGAAATACATCTTGTGGTTTGAGTGCCAGTTTAGCTGTTGTACAAAAGAATACCAGGTAGACTTCTAACGTTTTTGACTCTGGGCCCTGGCTCCTGGATCATAACTCTTGCCTTGCCAGAGGCCTGGTGGAACTCACCAACCTGTAGGGAAGCACACAAGCCTGGCTGGCTTGGCCACCTATTGATTGTAGCACTGAAGGGCCCTAGGTAAACATAGACAGTAGCCAGGGAGTGGTTACAACAGGCCATAGGTGAGACCTAATGCTATTCTGGCTTCAGATCTGACACAGCACAGTCATAGTGATGGTGGCCCCAGGGAAGCTTATGTCACTCCACTCCCAGTTCCATGTGGCTCAGAACAGAGAGAGAATGTAGTTGTTTGGGAGAAAGTAAGAGAGGAAAGTCAGAGTCTCTGCCCGGTAATCCAGAGAATTATTCTGGATATTGTACAAGACCTTCAAGGTGATACCTCAATGAGTCTGTGAGAAACACAGTGTTACTGGGCTTCAGGTGCCCCATGAAGTAGATACAGCTTATATCACCACACTCAAGTATCTTTGAATATCTGGTAATCCTTCCCAAGAAGGATGGATACAAACAAGCCCAGACTGCAAAGACTAAATTAAATATTTAACTCTTTAATGCCCAGACACAGATGAACATTGAAAGTACCAAGGCAATCCAACAAAACATGACCTCACCAAATGAACTAAATAAAACACCAAGGACCAATCCTGGAGAGACAAAGATATGTGACCTTTCAGACAGCAAATTAAAAATAGCTGTGTTGAGGAAGCTTAATGAAATTCAAAATAACACAGAAAAGGAATGTATAATTCTATCAGATAAATTTAGCAAAGAGATTGAAATAATAAAAAAGAATCAAGCAGAAATTCTGGTGCTGAAAACCACAATTGGCTTATGAAAGAAAGCATTAGAATCTTAATAGCAGAGTTGATGAAGCAGAAGAAAGATTAGTGAGCTTGAATACAGGCTATTTGAAAATACAGAGGAGACAAAAAATAATAATAATAAAAACCAATAAGCCACACCTATAACTTCCAGAAAACAGCTTCTAAAGAGCAAATCTAAGAGTTATTGGCCTTAAAAAGGATGTAGAGAAAGAGATAAAAGAGAAAGTTCATCCAAAAGGGATGATAATGGAGAACTTGATGCAATAATCCTCAAGAAAATACTAGCCAACCAAATTAAACAACATAATTAAATTATTTTTTATGACATGTGGGATTTATCCCTGGGATGCAAGCATGGTTCAAACATAGACACATGAAATCACATCAAGTTAAAAAGCTTCTGCACAGCAAGGAAAACAATCAAGAAAGTGAGGAGACCCCACACAGAATGGGAGGTAATATTTGCAGACTGCTTATCTGACAAGAGACTACTAACCAGAATATATAAGGAGCTCAAAAAACTCCATATGAAAAAAACTAACAATCCGACTTAAAAATGGGCAAAATATTTTAATATGCATTACTCAAAAAAGACATACAAATGGCAAACAGGCATATGAAAAGATGGCGAACATTACTGATCGTCAGAGAAATGCACATCAAAATACAATGAGATATCATCTTACCCAAGTTAAAGTGGCTTTTATCCAAAAATTAGGCAGTAACAAATGCTGGTGAGGATGTAGAGAAAAGGGAACCCTCATACACTGTTTGTGGGAATGTAACTAGTAAAACCAGTATGGAGAACAGTTTGGAGATTTTGCAAAAACTAAACATGGAGCTGCCATATTATTCAGAAATTCCTCTACTGTGTATATGCCCAGAAGAAAGAAAATCAGTATATTGAAGAGATAGCTGCATTTCCATGTTTGTTGTGGTGGTGTTATTTATAAGATACAAGATTTGGAAGTAACCTGTGTCCATCAACAGATGAATGGATAGAAGAAAGTGGTACATAGACACAATGGAATATTATCCAACCATAAAAAGGAATGAGATCCTGTCATCTGCAATAACATAAATAGAACTGGAGTTCATTATGTTAAGTGAAATAAGTCGGGCACAAGAAGACAGGCATCACATGTTCTTACTTATTTGTGGGATCTAAAAATCAAAACAATGGAACTCATGAACATAGAGTAGAATGAAGTTTAAGAAAGGCTAGGAAGGGTAGTGGAGGCAGGGGAGTGTTGAGGATAGGTTAATGGGTACAAAAAAACCATAGTTATAAAGAGTGAATAGGACTTACTATTTGATAGCACAACAGGGTGACTATAGTTAATAACAATTTAATTGTACATTTAAAAATAACTAAAATAGTGTAACTGGATTCTTTATAAACAAAAGGATAAATGAGGGAATGGATACCCATTTATTATGATGTGATTATTGTGTATTGCATGTCTGTATAAAAATATCTCATGTATCCTATAAATATATATACCTAGTAAACACCCACAAAAATTAAAAATAATGAAATAAAAATATAAATAATAATATAAGATGCATGAGGGGCAATGACTTTCATTTTCTTTTATATTGAACTAACTTCAGAACCTAGAACAGTGCCCAAAACATAGTACATGGTAAAAAAATATATGTGCAAGGAGTGTAATTAATGACAATTTAATAAGGATTATTCAAATTTGGTATAAAAATACAATTAAAGTTAGTAAGATAACTGAAAACTATAAATCTGCTATACTAGAAAAATGGGATTGTACACAACATTGTAAAGTTTATGCTACACATGTTTACACAGATGGGCCTTTAGTTAAGTTTTACTGTCATTGTTGCCTCAATACTGTTTTTGTTTGTCCCCAAAAGTAATGTTTTGAAGTCCTGCTACTTTTGCTTTTTAGTTATAAATCAGAGAAAGTACAGTGTAACTCTTATCTGATTAATGCAGCCTTTTAATTTGTGTTTTTTTGTTTGTTTAAAGTATATATTAACAAATACATCGATAATTTTTAGCTAGTGGTTTTCCATATCCTAGTCTTTAAGATAAACATGCATTATAATTCAACATGAATCATTAATATCCTTATTTATTAACCTGTTATGTGCATAATTTTTCAAAATTGGTTTGTACAATGTTTAGTTACCATGTTGAATTTCATTTCCTGATGGAAAAATGGAACACATAGGGAAAAGAATTATTTAGTCCTTCTTAAATGGGTTCTGATAAATAAAATTGAGCTCTAGTTTTATGTCTAATATTAAATTTCACATTTTAAGGACAATACTAAAACACTTCAAAAAAGATCTTGGTTCAATTTTGCAGAAGACAGAAAATATGGAGAAAATATCTCATGAAGATATTCCATGAGAAACACGTAACTGATGGAGTTCAATGTAGAGAAGAGATGCCTTTGAGAGGCTATGAAACTTATTCAAATAGTCTTGGAGCTTTGTGTGTTAGAATAATTGGCCTGATACTCTTAGGTCCACAAGTAGATCTGTGTTCAAATAAATGTGTAGACATTACCTAACGACATATCCTGGTTCAAGGAAAGCAAAACTTTCTTACAGCTGATTACATTCATAGATAAAATTTATTATTATATGTAATGTGGTGAGTGCACTGTTATCAGAGGATTTCAAATAGTTCTACCAACTAAGGCATGGGTAAAGAGAAGAAAGAATGATATCACCTGAAAGTATCATACTCTGCTATCTCTCACATTCAATTTATGTTTCCCCTCCCCACAAAATTTGAAATTTCTAATTCCTTAAAGTTGAAGAAGGAAGAGGGAAATGAGAGAAAAGCAGAGGGAGAGCAGGAGCACTCAAGCAAGCACCTGAGCCTTAGATAGTGATGGTGGTCTGCAGGTAACATAAAGTGTTCCTACGTGATCTGTGCTAACTTGCAACATATGGGGAAGTGATAGTAATTTTAGTGTAGAATAGATGGGATGGAAAGTGAGAGTCAGGCTTGAGGAGAGAAGAAAGGATGCCAACTCTTGACTAAACTTTAAGGTCCAGAATTCTCAGCCTAGTAAAAGGCTAATATATATTATTTAACATTGAAACCTGAATACCTTGTATCTCAAAGGATTATGCTGACATAGACAATAAGCATACCATACACTGACCATATAGAACGGAAGATTACAGACTCTTTCTATTTTCTATATAATACAATGTGTCTCTTGGAGTCATGGAAACACAAAAATAAGAATTATTACAATTAAATATTGAAGTGATTTGTTATATCAACTCTTGGAATCAGAAATGCTTAGATTTTGAGAGCTAAAATAAATAATTTGTTCATCTCTGGTATATCTAACTTTCAGTAGCAAAATTATATGTATACATGAAACACTTAGAGAGATACATACACACAGAGAGAAAAAGAGAGAGAAAAAAGGGCTGTAAATATATAGATCAATTATACATAAGTGTGTATACCTCAATTAAATATTTTTTTCCTCATTGTGAAGACAATATAATTCTTACATTTATAAAATATAAATATACATATAAGAACTTAACAATAATCCTCCTCAGAAGTGAAATTTTGTGGAAAAGTAGAAAGGAGGGTATTTTAATTATTCTTCTATATTGATTCTAATTTTGTGATAAACATATTTCATTGTTATTAATATTAAATTATATTTTCAAAATTTCAATAAATAAAATCATTACTTTTTCTATTTTTCTCCTCATCCTCTGCCTTGACTGCTACATGAAGAATAGTGTGTGTGTGTGTGTGTGTGTGTGTGTGTGTGTGTGTTTTCCTTCTTGATGTATCTTCAGTGCCTATAATAGTGCTCTGCATATGACAGGCACTGAATAAATATTGAATGTCTGAATTACCTCTAGATAGATAGAATAAGATTCTAGGGGTACAGAGTTATGTCATTCACGTTTAATGAACATATGGTAATACAATATCATTAAAATGGTGAATAGTAATATTTGATGTTTTTATTTTTTATGCTTTATAATAAATCATTAAGTTAAATAGTATTTTAAAATAAAATATATTTCAAATGTTTCTGTCACAATCCATAGTAATTAAAGGAAAAAATAGTACTAACATTTACAGGGTACTCTTCATGATGTGGGAATTATGTAAAACAGGACTACTTGCCACATAGAGGGCGTCGGGTCTCATTTTCATGAAGGACATAGCAATGACACTTTTGATATTAATCTCCAACTGAGGTTATTCATAAAGTCATTGTATTTTTAATGTGTTAAAATTATCAACTGACTATCTGTAATCCTTTAAAGCCTAACCTCGTTTTGACAAACTTGCTTTGATATTTCATCATGTATAACATATTGGGATTCTCAAAAGTCAAAATATCCTAGGCCATTTTCAACCTCTGTGAAATTTTGATGAAACATCTGAAAATGCCAGATGCCCTGAGAAGCTTTCTTTTTTAAATCACTTGTTCTAAGAAGTTATTTATAATAAATTGTGGCAAAAATGGGACACAACCTTTAAGTGTTCGTTCCTAATGTGTATTAGCCTTTTCACTATTTATCATATTTTATTTAGGGAGCATTAAATTTAGCATTAACTCTAAATTTAATTCTCTCTCTCTCTTTCTCTGTGTCTGTGTGTGTGTTTGTGTGTGTCTGTGTGTATGTGTGTGTGTCTGTGTGTGTGTCTTGTTTTAGATTTCACTACTGATTAGGAGGAAAATATATTTTAAAAGTCCAATTTCACTTGTTAGTTCATTGAATGAGTGAATGAGCCAGGCACTTTGTTAGGTGATCTCATGTGTGTGATTCCATTGATGTTTCACCAAATATTGTATTATACATGGACTTGAAAAACAGTGGTTTAAATGTGGAGAAATGTTAAGAGAAAAATGTTAGCTATTTTGCTGATTTCCATATATGGATTTATGTTATGTCAGTAAGAAATAGGAGTAGATTATAATCTGATTTTTTTTCAACCACAGGAAACAGAAACTCTAGCAAACAAAGAGATAGAAACAAATCAAAGTTTTAGTTTATCTTGATTTCTTTATTCAGGCGAGTTGATAATCTTAACCCATATGAACATTTCTGAACCAAACCACCTCTTGCTAAAATTTATTTGTTATTTATTTTTGCCTTATTAGGAACATAGAGGGGTATGTGCTTCCTTAGTCTATCTGTTGATACATAAATTTTTAAACAAGGTAATTTTAGGCTTAGGATTTACATAGGTAAATTATGCTGTTTCAGGCAGATACTGTATAGCTTATCTTTATACTTTGGTGTTTCTTCCTTAAATACAATATTTTTGTGTAGTAAATTCATATCATTCTTTGGAAAAGGAAAACATTATTTGTACTCGACAACTTGGGTATTTTTTGGACATTCCTAAAGATATCTAATAATAATATGAGTGAATAACTTTATTTAATTAAGCAACAGTAAAATCAAACAACAATCAATGTGCTCAGTATAACTGTGATTGACTGTGAGCTTGTTCAGGAAAATAATTGAACTAGATCTGATTTTTGAATTAATACAACACATTTGCTTAATCCATATATTTTATTTGAAAAAATTATCTAAAATATTAAAATAAATCATTCTCACAGATTCTGTGATCCAAAAGTCTAATGAAGAATGTAATATAAAATGGTTGAAATTCTCTGATGATCAGTGATGTTGAGCTTCTTTTCATATGTTTATTGGCAGCATAAATGTCTTCTTTTGAGAAGTGTCTGTATCCTTTGCCCAATTTTGATGGGGTTGCTTGTTTTATTTCTTGTAAATTTGTTTAGGTTCCTTGTAAATTCTAGATATTAGACCTTTGTCAGATGGGTAGATTGCAAAATTTTTCCCCCATTCTGTAGGATTCCTGTTCACTCTGATGATAGTTTATTTTGATTTACTCTTTAGCTTAATTAGATTCCATTTGTCCATTTCGGCTTTTATTGCAATTGCTTTGGCATTTTGTCATGAAGTCTTTGCCCATGCCTATGTCCTGAATGGTACTGCCTAGATTTTCTTCTAGGATTTTTTTATAGTTTTGGGTTTTACGTTTAAGTATTTAATCCATCTTGAGTTCCTTTTTGTAAAAGGTGTAAGGAAGGGGTCCAGTTTCAGTTTTCTGCATATGGCTAGCCAGTTTTCCCAGCACCTTTTACTGAATTGGAAATCCTTTTCTCATTGATTGTTTTTTGTTAGGTTTGTCAAAGACCAGATGATTGTAGATCTGTGGTGTTATTTCTGATGTCTCTGTTCAGAGAAATGCAAATCAAAACCATAATGAGGTAACATCTCACTCTAGTCAGAATGTCAATTATTAAAAAGTCAGGAAACAATAGATACTGGTGAGGCTGTGGAGAAATAGAAACACTTTAACACTGTTGGTGGGAATGCAAATTGGTTTAACCATTGAGGAAGACAGTATGACAATTCCTCAAGGATCTAGAACCAGAAATACAATTTGATCAAGCAGTCCCATTACTGGGTATATACCCAAAGAAATATAAATAATTGTACTATAAAGACATGCACATATATGTTTATTAAAGCACTATTTACAATAGCAAAGACAAGGAACTGACCCAAAAGCCCATCAATGATAGACTGGATAAAATATATATATATATATACATATGTATACACATATACATATGTACATATATATATATACACATATACATACATATACATATATACACACACACACACACACCATGGAATACTATGCAGTCATAAAAAAGCATGAGATCATATTCTTTTCAGGAACATAGATGAAACTGGAAGCCATCATCCTCAGCAAACTAACATAGGAACAAAAAACCAAACACTGCATGTTCTCACTCACAAGTGGAGTTGAACAATGTGAACACATGGACACAGAGAGGAGAACAACACACATTGTGGCCTGTTGGGGATGGGGAGCAAGGGTAGGGAACTTAGAGAATGGGTCAATAGGTGCAGCAAACCACCGTGACACACACATATGTATGTAACAAACCTGCTCATTCCACACATGTATCTTGATTTTTCTTTTTAGAAGAAATAAAGAAACAAAAGTTTATATGTATATATAAAATAAAATGGTTGAATTATTAGCTTCATGTAGACATCAATTGGAAGTGAAATTACAGGCTCTGGGACAGAAACAGAAATAAATAAGGAAAAGTTCTTTCACCTCTGTTACCTCATTAAGTAGAGATTATTTATTCAGCCAAACCCAGGTGCTAGATGCACAAAAAACTGTTTATTATGTGTGAACAGAATAAGCTTCTACCTTTTAGAGGAGAACTATATGAATATGCTGTTTTCAAAGCAATTTAAATTTTTATGTTTTGATTTTTTTAACTATCATAAAGTACACTTAACACAAAATTTAAAAAATTAAAGATTTCAACTGTACCATTCAGTGACATCAATGACAATTACAATGTTGCTCAGCCATGTTCAGTATCTATTTCCAGAAATTTACCATTATCCCAAACTGTTCTGCTGTACTCATTAAGCAACAACTTTCCATTTCTCTCTCCCTTCAGTACCTGGCAACCTCTATTCTACTTTCTATTTCTATAAATTTATAGACATTTTATATAAGCAGAAAGATAAATTATTTGACCTTTGTCTCTGGGTTATTGAGCCCATCACAATGTGTTTAAGGTTCATTCATATTGTAGCATATATCAAAACTGTTTTTTCTTGACTACATAAAATTTCATTACATGATGAGATTACATTCTGTTTATTCATTCATCTGTGGACCAACACTTGAATTCTTTCCACCTTTCCACCATTTTGGCCATTGTAAATAATGCTGCAATAAATATTGGCATGAATGTTTAACTCCTTGTTTTAACTCTTCTGAGTATAAACCAAGAAATGGAAGATAATTTTGTTTAACTTCTTGAGGAACTGCCAAACTGTTTTTCACAGCAGCTGCATCATTTTACATTTTCCCTAGCAATGTATGAGGGTTCCAATTTCTCCACAGCTCAAAAAAATTATTTTCCCTCTTTGTTTTTTAATATAACAAGCCTATGATGTACTAATTGGTATCTAGTTGTATTTTTTATTTGCATTCCACTAATAGCCAATAATGTTGAACAGCTTTTCATGTTCTTTTGGCCATTTGTATATTTTATTTGGAGAAACGTTTATTTAATATCTTTGCCCATTTTAAAATCAGTTAGTTTGTGTGTTGTTGAGTTTTAAAGTTTTTTACATAACCTGGATATTAAACTCAATACAAATTATATACAATAACTTTCTATGTATGTCTACAAACATATTTACACATGTATGTGTATACATGTACACATTTATTTTCTGGAATTATATTTAGAGATTTTTTTTTTTTACATTTAAGGTTTGGTGGAAATAATGTTAACACTGGTTCGACAGAGTTGAGTAGAGGGTTAAACTGCAGAAACTGACTGATGTATTCTTCCATACCACTGTAGTCTTCATTTAAAAGTAACAAACAATTGTTTTATCATTTTTACTTCCAGTAACTTAACTAAACAAACTAGTTGACTGGTGATTTTTAAAACATTTAAAAAAGTTTTTGTGGGTACATCGTAGGTGTCTATATTTATGGGGTACATAAGATATTTTGATACAGGCATGCAATGTGAATCAAGCACATCACTAAGGATAGTATATCTATCCTGTCAAGAATTTCTCCTTTGAGTTACAAACAATCCAATTATATTATTTAAGTTATTTAAAAATATACGATTAAGTTATAACTGACTATAGTCACCCTATTGTACTATCAAATAGTAAGTCTTACTCATTTTTTCTACTTTTTACAGCTCAATATAGGTAAAATCTAAAAATACTACTTCAAAAAAGGAGAGATCATGGTAGACTCAGTACATATTTAGTTTATACCTTTTGCATATGCTAGGAAAAGAAGAAAAAAGGCAAAATATTAGTGTAAGGACACTGAAAATAAAAGAAAAGAATAACAGTGCAATCACTTTTAAGAGAGAGTTTAAGAATTCTTCAAATTTCTGAAGGAAGAAGATAAAATTTGCTAGAGTACTACAAGTATGTCGGTTTCACTCGGATACCCTTCTTCTCCAATAGTATATAATATTATTAATAAAATTCATGAATGACCTTAACAGAATTAAATTAAATCATCATACAAAAAGCAGAATATTCAAAGGCAAACTACGGAAAAAAAAAAAACCAGAAACAGTTAAAACCCAGCAAAGTGCAGTGGGTATAATAAGATGGTAGATGAATCAGACATATTGGCCATGTGGGTTGAGATATGCAATTTTAATCCTTTTATGCACACTTCAAATATTGTCTTTGATCTACATGAAATATACAACTGAGCAAGGCCTCTGCATAAAACCGGTAATATAGTTTGAACTTGTGTCCCTTTGAAATCTGATGTTGAAATATGATCTCCACTGTTGGAGGCGGGACTAGTTGGATCATGAGGTTGGATCCCCTATGAATGGCTTGGTGCCATCCCCTTGGTAATGAATGAGTAGTTTTAGTAGTTCATATGAGAGTAGGTTGTTTAAAAGGTCATGGCAACTCCTCCTCTCTCTTTTATATTCCCACTCTTGCCATGTGACACCTACACCCCCTTTCCTCTCCACCATGATTGGATGCTATCTGAGACTTCACTGGAAGCAGATGCTGTTGCCATGCTTCCTGTATAGTCTGCAGAACCATTAGCCAATAAATCCTTTTGTATTTTCAATAAATTGCTCAGTCTTAGGTATTTCTTCATAGCAATGCAAAACAAACTAACACAACCAATTATTTGAAGTGTTTGGGTCCTCCAATAAACAAACCAACCAACCAACCAACCAACAAACAATAAAAAATTCTAACTAATTTACTGGCCCAAGAGAAAAGGATGTTTTGGTAGTTTAATATAGATTAAAATATGCTGATTCTTTAAAATATCATCCCTAACTGAGAAAAAAGAATGAATTAACATGAAAATGTTATACATTATTTAATACATATATATAACTGTCTAACTGTGTACAAACATATTTACACCTTTTCTTGATGAAATCTAAATTATTGTAAAGGGTGACATCAACAAGATTGTAGGGTAAGAGATACAAGCCTTGATAGCAAAATAAAAGTAAAAACAATTTGTATATAAAAATATATTGCTTTCTAGTATTTAATAGTGTATGAATCATGAAACACTGTCACCCAGATTACTGGTTCATGTGATATCAGCCTCAAATTAAAGATTGGAAGGCAATTTATAACATTGAAATGTGTCAAAGTGATAAAATGAGAATATGGAAGGTAAAAACAAGCTTAAAGGTCAGCTAATAATATCTCCCTTCTAAAATGCAAAAACATTCCATGGTATCCATGACCAGTGTTCATCCAGGTTCAGCTGAACACTTCCTGTGACAGGAATACACAGCCCATTCTCTTGGAGCTGTCCAACAGGAGCTCTACTTGTGATAGAGGCACACCACTTTGTACTGAACTGAAATCTGACTCTGAACAATTGTTATTCATAAAAATTGTTGTTGTCATCTACAGCAACATAGTTGAATCTAACCACTACTTTCTATGACAATACATCAACTATCTGAAGGTATTTCTTTTGTATTTCATAAGTCTTGCCTTATGTAATGAAAACATCTTATCTTTTTCTAATTTTCCTTATGTCATACAGCTTCAAGACCTTTCAAATACAAGGCCAATCTTATGTTTTACAGACTACAGAATGTAAATATCATTCCTTAAAATGCTGGCAAATATGTCTAATAAGACAGTTCACATTTAATTGGGCCAGGATAGAGTACTGTGGAGGTAACAGCTATGAGGACCTGAACACTCCTTTTCTTCTAATCCTGTTTTATATTGAATTCGATTTGTTTTTCTACAAGCGTATTGCATTTTCAAAATCACAAATAGTTTAGTCATTTGAGTATTTTATTGCTGTTTTCTATTAACAGTCTTTAAGTATTTCATAACTTTTAACTTTGTAGTTGTGTCTTTGAGTACAACTAACAAACCTCCAATAGCAGACATGATACATGGACCAGGCTTGTAAGTATTAAGGAGGATTCATTATTCAGAATCCCAATTTTGTTGATCTGTGCAATAGCTTTCTAGTTCTCTTACAATTATGTATGATTCATTATTTAACCAAAAGTTCTTTTTCAAATATATGTTCCCAAACAGCTAGATTATTTTTGCAGGCAATTTGGACTCTGGAAAACATAAAATTCACCCAGTGTTTGATAGCTTATATAAACCAGGAACTGAATTTCAAATATAACACCCATAGATGTTTTATATAGATGTTTAAAACCTATAGTTTTACTATAGTTTCATACTATAGTTTTAGCCCATTCCCATAAACCCTGTGGAGTCTATATAAACATCTGTATTTATTTAATGCTGACAGAATTTCTATACGATTATACTGGAGAGAATTTGCTTTTTCTGTTTGTTTCTGTTTAGTAAGGCATTATATCTAACATAAAGTATCTGCTTAGCTCAAATTTAACTTGTTTTAAATCCCATGTCTGCACTGATTAATCAGCATTTGTGTCGTGCTTATGAAAAATTTTTAAAAATTTTATTTATGTTACATCTAATAAATTGATTCAAAATTTTAATGTTTTTTGGATAAGACCAAGGAAACTTTCAGTAACTCATTTCTATTGTCATTGTGCAGAATCAACATTTTGGACAGGAATTTGAATATTTTCCTAGTTATATCCGCATTTATTTAAAGTTTCTCATGCACACTATTAAATAATTAAATTCTCTCAAAGGTCTTAGTGAAGAAAGAACATTTTTAATCCATTATACCTACCTAATTACTTCTAAAATTGATTTTTATAATAAATTTTTAAAAAGTAGAAATTCTTGGTATAAAAACGTTCATATGATTGTGTCATTCTTAAGTTTTTCAAAACATCCTGTTTAATGTAATCTTGACTTTTGCAAAACTGGTACTTGCATAGCTAAACACTTATATGTACAGATAAAAAACATAAATAATAGAAATTACTGTAGTGTGGGGTTATTATTAACCACTGATATTTATTTACAAAACTGTTGGTGAAGTTCTTACCAGAAGTGGCTACACTAGGGTATTTATCTCCATCATTGTTTTCTTTTTATTAACTTTGTTGTAGGTCCCTAAACTACAAAGGATATTTCTACCTTTGTTTTCTTGATGTGGATAAACAAGTGTCATGTCACTTATTTCAAAGTACTCCATCATAGATCATTTTATGACAATTTGAGGCCCCTAATATTTACCTGCACAGCTGTCAAACACAGCAGATATTTTATGTTAGATATAATGCCTTACTAAACAGAAACAAACAAACAGAAAAAGCAATTTTCTCCAGTATAATCTTATAGAAATTCTGTCAGCATTAAATAAATGCAGATGTTTATATAGACTCCACAGGATTTATGGGATGTGCTAAAACTATAGTATGAAACTATAGTAAAACTATAGGTGTTAAACATCTATGTAAAACATCTATGGGTGTTATATTTGAAATTCAGTTCCTGGTCTATATAAGATATCAAACCCTGGGTGAATTTTATGTTTTCCAGAGAGTCCAAATTGCCTGCAAAAATAATCTAGCTGTTTTGGGTTATGACAGAGACCCAGAATGCTCTCTCTTTCATGCTAAAATGTGAAATGACCCTCTCATTTTTATCATATAGATATGGTATTATGGTACTTTCACATACATGTATGCACATCTTTCATATAGAAAATGTTTCTTCTTTGAAATAGTCACTAAACCCTGATTTGTGAAATTCAAGATGCAGAGGCAGGCTATATTCAGCGGAGTTCAAATTTTTATCTTTTTTGATCCTCAGATTTTCTTTGCTATGTTTGATTACATGTCATATTATATGCAAAAATTAACTCTAAATGGATTAAAGCTCAATTACAAAATTTTTATTAAAAATTTTTTTCTTTGAGAATTACAAAATTCTTAGAAAAACATCTGTGTATCTTTTATGGTCATGTGTTTGACATGGGATTCTTAGATTATACATCAAAATTGTAAGGAATAAGAAAAAAAATTGAGAGCTTTTTTGCTTCAAAGATAACTATCAAAAAAAGTAAAAGATAACTCATATATTAAGGGCTTGTATCTATCCAACATGTTTACACAATTAATAATTAAGGACAAATCAATTGAAAAATAGCCAACCTTAAATAGACATTTTTCAAAGAAGATATAGAAATGTCTAGTACACACATGGAAATAAGTTATTAGTTACTAGATAAGTTCAAATTAAATCACAATGAGGGCTTGGCATGGTGGCTCATACCTGTAATCCTAGCACTTTAGGAGGCCGAGGTGGATGGATCATCTGAAGTCAGTTTGAGACCAGCCTGGCCAACATGGTGAAACACTGTCTCTACTAAAAGCACAAAAATTAGCCAGGAATGGTGTCAGGTGCATATAATCCCAGCTACCCAGGAGGCTGAGGCAGGAGAATTGCTTGAACCTGGGGGGCAGAGATTGTAGTGAGTCGAGATAGAATCACTTCACTCCAGCCTGGGCTAAAGAGCAAAACTTCATCTCAAAAAAAAAAAAAAAATCACAATGAGATACTATTCAAGCTGACTAAAATCTCTGTAGTAAAAAAGGTAGACAATAATGATTTATGCTGAGAAACTGAAAACTTCATATATTTCTGATGGAAATGTAAAGTAGTGCCACTTCTTTACATACAGTTTGGCAACTTATTAATGCATTACATAAAATTTGCTATATGCCTCAGCAATTCTAACTCTAGATATCTAAGAAGAGAACTTTAAATATATCTCTGCACAAAGATTTGTACTTAAATGTTTGTAGAAGCATTTCTTCAAAATAGCATTTCTTCAATTATTTCAAAAGTTGAAATAATTCAAAGGCGCATTCACTAGTACTTAGTGTGCATTAGGAATCCTTTTGAAACTCTACCACAGGTGTTTGGCAATGATTACATATATTTATAAATCTACTAAAGATTTTCACCTTTGACAAAGCCAACAAGAACAAGTATTGAGGAAAGCATAGCCTTTTCAATTAACAGTGCTGGGAAAATTGGATTGCCATATGCAGAAGAATGAAACTTGACCTGTATCTCCCACCATATACAAAAATCAATTCAAGTTGGATTCAGGACTCAAATAAAAGACCGAAACTATAATAAAATCAGAAGAAAACCTAGGGAAAAATCTTCTGGACATTGGTCTAGGCAAATAATTTATGACTAAAGCAAAGGCAACAGAAATAGACAAATAGAACTTGATTAAACTAAAATTCTTCTTCACAGCTGAAGAAATAATCAACAAAGTGAACAATCTGTAGAATGGGAGTAATGGTCAGAAACTATTCCTCCAATAGGGGACTGATATCCAAAACATTCAAGGAATTCAAACAACTCAACAACAAGAAATAATCCCATTTATAAGTGAGCAATGAACATGAATAGACAATTTCAAAATATGGCATACAAATGGCTAACAGGTATGTGAAAACATGTTCAACATCACTAATCATCAGAGAAACACAAATTAAAACCAAAAATGAGACATCATTTTACACCAGTCAGAACAGCCATTATTAAAAAGACATAAAATAACAGACGTTGGAGAAGATATGGGAGAACTCTACAAAATGCTGGCAGAAATATAAATGACCACAACTTCTATAGAAAACACTATGGAGAGTTCTCATTGGACTAAAAGTAGAACCACCATTCATCCAGCAATCCCACTATTGAGTATCTACCCAAAGAAAAGAAAAAAAGAATAATAATAAAAATCCCTACACTTATATGTTTATTATAGCACTAATCCAATAACAAAGATATGGAATCAATCAACATAAGAGTCCATCAATGGATGAACGGATTAAGGAAATATGCTGTATAAATATATATGTGTGTGTATATATATACACGCACATTTAACGAAATATTATTCAGCTATTTAAAAAAAGAGTGAAATAATGTTTTTTTGCAGCAACGGGGGTGAAACTGGATGCCATTATCTTAAGCGAAACAAGACAGGCATTTAAAGTCAAATATAACATATTCTTATTCATAAGTGGGTGCTAAAAATGTGTACATGTGGATATAGAGAGTGAAATGATGAACAATGGAGACTCTGAAGGGTGAGGTGGTGGTGGGCAATGAAAAGAAATTAGTTAATGGATATAATGTATGTTATTTGGGTGATGGATACTCTAAAAGCTCTCAGTTGTTGAGTAAATTAAAATGAATATAATTTATTCTATTTTACTTTATATTTGTTGTTCCATCAATAAATATAAAACCAGATATTTAGGGGAAACAGTATAACAGAGAGTTCGGTAAACTTTTCCTATAAAAGAAAGTAGTTAGTAATTTATCCTATTTTAAACATGATGCACAAAATACATGGTCTCTGTCACAACTACTGAGAAACTGGTTAGAGACAGCGTGTAAACAAAATGTGAGTTTGTATTTGCAAAACTTGTGTTTATAAAAATAATGGAAGGCCAGATACGGCCCATGGGCTATAAATTTCCTACAGTTACTGTTACAAAATTAACTGATGAGGTTTAAATGGGTATGTTCTTTCTTTCTGGAGACAAATTAGTCAAATATCAAAAGTTGTACTTGAAGCTTTTTCATACTTAAATTCTACTGTTATTTTTTTGTCTCAAGGTAAGAATACATAATACATATGTGTATAAATATATATGTCACATATATGAGTTGTGTATTTATACACATACCAAAATTTATATGATCTAACTCAAATGTCATTTCTAATATCTAAAATTTAGAAGCAATAATATAAATTTTGATATCATTGTACAATGAGACTCTATCTCATTGTACAAATTTATATTTATAAAAATAGATTTTTATTGGCATGGAAACATATTCAACATATATCAAAAGAAAAAATACACATATGGATTGTAATGATTCCATTTTGTGAAATAACATATGCACATATTTGTGTATAATTTATAGATCTGTAGCTTTATGGGGGCAAGTCTAAAATATATGCTTCTAACTTTTAGCAATATTTTTATCTGGAGTCATGATTTCTGATAATTACTTATTTTAAAATATGTATTTCCTGTATTGCTTATTTTTCTGTAGTGGATATATAGATCAACACTTACAATGAAAGGGGAAAATAAAAATCAGTATTGGCACATTTTCATTAATAATTAAAAACATAAAAATCTGTTCTTAATATAGTGATTTGATGTTTCTAGTTAATTAAACTTTTATGAATACTCCCTACATCACTACAACAAAGTACTTATCAACCATATAAAAATGAAGTGGATAACATATTACTTCAAAAATCAGTTAATTAAATATTCAAATCCATGCCCGAATTTGAAATATGACTGATTAAAAGCAATCAATTTTTAAAACCATTTGAAAAGCACTACTGGTTGATTCTTTGAAAAAATTGACGTGGATTACTAACTTATACACTTTTAATTACAGCAACAAACATATTTCTGCTACATATTATTTCGTACAATCATTTATTAATTTCCTCCACTATCTTTCAAATGTCATTTAAACTGCTATATAAGCAGCAAAGTCTAAATCATTTTAATTGCTAAATTTCCTTCTCAGGAATACTTAAAAATAAAAAGGCAATTCAGGCAATTAATCTGTCAGTAAGAAAACAACATAGATAAAAGCCTGATTACCTAGAAGCCACCTTATCAGAGACTTCAGTAAACTGTAATTTTGGGAACATCGTAGCTTTAGGAAGAAAAAATAGGCAAAATTTAGATTTAGAAGCAAAGCAAACAAAGAAAATCCACCCCCCACCCCCAGCCTGCCCCAGCTTTGGAGGAAATAATCTGCTCCCTTTCCCTTAAAAACAAAGCTTATCATTTAAATCCTTTCTTATTTCTTTTTCCCAAGACTCAGAAAAAGACTTAACTTTAAACTCTCTTTCCACAACTACTAGTCAAGGTTAATGCCTTGACTTCTTGGCTTTCATCCTTTGTTCTCCCATGACTGAGCTGCTGAACACTACTGGATATAGTACAGCATCATTTGTTTTATTCTTTCTCCTTCTCCACTTAAGTCCTTTATCATATAAACATGGCTTTATTTCCTTCATCTTAAAAAAAATTTCATCTTGCAACTAATCTTCTCAAACCATTCAACTATGTATCTTTCCCACTTTATTATCTTGTATTATTACTATGCTTCTCCCTGAATTTGTCTTTTCTCAACTATTCTAAAATCTTTCTCAGGTGCTAACTGACTCCTCAATAGCCACATTCAATGTAAAAAGCATAGGTTCAAGAAAAATCTGGCTGCTGCAGTGATTTCTGTATAAGCTCAGGCAAGCTGTTTAGCTTCCCTCAGTCTTAGTTTTATCATCTTTGATGATTATTAGAGCTCACATAGCTATTTTATAAACAAGTTTTGAAATATTAATGAAAACTAATGTGAAGTAGCTACTCAACAATTTAACATTTTTAAAGCATGTATGAAAAATAGTAAATATTGTTTAAAATGTACTAAATTTATTAACATCATTAGATGACGTTATGACCTATTACGTTTAACTTTTCAAAACCAGTCTACAAAAAGATACAAATGACTAATAAGGTCATGAAAATATACTCAATAGTACTACCCATCAGGGAAATGAAAATCAAAACTATAATGAGATATCCTTTCACACCCATTAAGATGACTACAATAAAAGTTAGAAAATGACAAGTGTTAGTGAGGATGCAGAGAAATAGAATCCTTATATATTACTGGTGAGAATATAAAATACTACAGCCACCTTGGAAAACAGCCTAGTGGTTCCACAAAAAGTTAAAAATTGAAATACTACATGATGTAATTATGTTACCTAAATACTAGTTAAGGGATAAATTTTCTGATCTAAATCTCTAATCATTCAACTCTCTTTTCTTCCTAGTCTCCTTAAACCTTGAAGTGTCCATAATTAATAAGGTATTAATCCCCTCTTTTTACCTATAGAAAATCCCAGCTGTGGGGCAGAAGGAGTCATGTAAAATTTACATCAAATTCATAGTTTTGGTTATAACATAGGACTGAGCATTGTAATTTCTAAATTGAGAATGTTTTATTAAAATTAAGCGATCATGAAAATCGTATTACCTGAAAATCATCAAAAATACCTTCCAGGAGTAAGGGAAGAATTTTTTCCAGTGGACATATTTTAAAGGCACAGTGGGACACAAAAATAAAATTTTATTTAAATTGTAAAAACATGAGCACATTTGTGTATGTAAGATGTTTGCAGAAAATACATAGTTTGTCAAAAATTATAAAAGGCCAGTAAGGTACCTGTAATCCCAGCACTTTGGGAGGCCAAGGCGGGCATATCACCTGAGGTTAGGAGTTCGAGACCAGCCTGGCCAATTTGGTGAAATGCCGTCTCTACTGAAAATGCAAAAATTATCGTGGTATGGTTGTGCATGCCTGTGATCCCAGCCACTCTGGAGACTGAAGCAGGAGAATCTCTTGAAACCAGGAGGTGGAGGTTGGATGAGCCAAGCTCATGCCACTGCACTCCAGCCTGGGTGACACAGTGAGACTGCCTCAAAAAAAAAAAAAATATGTATATATATAAAATATTTGTGTGTATATATATATTTAAAATAAATATATTTTATTTTACATGAAATAAAAGATAATTTCAATTTTTAAAATAAAATTTAATGTGAAATATGCTTGTATTTAATTTGTTTATGCTATTGAGTGCTGTCTTTAAATGTCTGTGTCTTTGGAGATCTTGAAGAAGCCTTGTGTCTATAGACAGAAACTATAAGCTTATAAGCCTAAGCTTGCCTGAGAATATTCAGGAGACTTTTGGAAAACAAAGTTCAAATAAAACATTTAGGAAGTACAAGTTATGGGCTCTGGAAACTAATAGTCTTTAATTGGTACCTTAATGAAAACTAGACTTTTACATTGTTCCTGATATAAAATCCTACACTAAATTATAGGTTATTTAACTCCATCTCTATTGTTTCTAACTTGAGTAGACTTAATGATCTGGATAATATTCCAATTTCATGAAGATGACACTCCTTCTTTTTTGTTTTCACTTAACTGTTCCCTGCTTATTTCTGAGTTTTCTTTATAATACTCTGTCCCACACTGAATGATTTACATAGTATTGAATATTGACATGCAAACTCTTTTTTTATTCAAAGATACATGGCAGACATTCAATCAGTAGTTGATAAATAAAGAATATATGTTGATATTAAATTTAGTCAATGTTGATTTATGTGATTTATTGTTTTATACTGATATGTCTGCAATTATTACCTGTCATGTGTTGTATATTCGAGTTATTAAGTTATGTCTGCCAATGTAGATTTCCCCCAAGAGAACAGCTGGAGATGGGTCAGCCACCTTGGTGTTTGCCCCACACTGCTAAGTAGATTAGGTTCCAGTTCCCCTTCACCTATGCTGACATAGGTCATTCCTTGTTGTGTCCCAAGATACGTCATATTCCATGGACCTACCCTCCTTAAGACATTTTAAAATTATATTTTCAGAGTCAACATAAGATAGCAGATGGATAATCTGCTTGAAGGCAATTGAGGTCATATATCATTAGGCATCAGGGAAAATCTGTATGTAACCACACATCTGCATTTGAAAAATATAGTAGAAAGCTTTCCAAAAAAATTCTCAAACCCTAATTTCTTGCCAATTTAACATCTGAAAAATATAGAAAAGTTAATCATGAAAACAGAGTCAGTGGATTTTTGAACTGAAAGAGCCGCTAGAGATCATGTTTTCCAACTCAATAATTTCACAGATGAAAAATGGAGCCAAAAGAAGTTAAATACTTTACCTAGGTTCACATAACTAGTTACTGACAAAAGTGGGACTAAGATGCAAGTTTTTGATGGTGTTTTATTATCATGCTGCTACCCTCAGCCTACTGAATCTGTTAAATTCTGTGTATATATTGTAGTCATTAAGCCTGTACTCTAAATATAATACCACAGTCCCCAATCATTTTTAATGAAGTTTCTGTAATCATATTGGAAAAATGACAGTCAAAATTATCTTTCATATGTTCTCAGTGAATGCTTTCTCCTAAAGGAAATACTCGATGTAAGATTAGGATAACAAGATCTCTTTAAAATGAATGTTCCCATTTGCAGAATTAAATACTTAGAGCTTCCCAGAAATGTGTTGGCATGAGTTCACATTTGAATATTTCCTTTTCAGTTTATAAGAAATAGCCTAAGAAATGGATACTATGGGAAGGGGTTTAATCTCTATCATCCCTGGAATGATAAATCATTTTCTAAATGCCAGAAACTATGAAGAATGTTTGATATATATGGGGTAGATGAGGCTCTCGACAGATTGATAAATTGTCTTCCTGGAACAGTATGGCTTAATGGAAAAGCAATGGTTATGATAAACCACTGGGGATTAGGTAAAATGGGGCAAGGACTGTCAAGTGGATTGGTTAATTTGATTAAAGTTCTTTTGGTCCAGCAGTTTTTAACAAGGGTGTTCCAGTGTGAAGGCATTATTGATTGAAAGGTGCTATTGACAATTACTGAATTTGTGCCAGAAACGCTTGACATCTGGCAATGCTCTCAACAGTCCTGCAAAACAAGGATCCGCTCCATATCTTGCATCCCTCATAATTTGAATGATGTATTAATTACTCATGCAAGTAAAAACGAGTTTAATAACTGAGTCGAGAACCTTTATTTTTCACATCAATACAAAATATTTTATACATGTTTAATATTGAATAAATTTTAAAGTAATGTAATTACTGTGTAGATTTAAAAAAAAGAACGTACTTTTTTTTTCCCCAATGCATAGAATGAGTCATTCCTCATTTTGGGAAATTGTTTTTTGTATTTTTTGAGTAGGTTGTCTCACAATATGGTTTCTGTCTACATTTGACCTCATGACATTCACTATGATTTTCTATATTCGAGCACAAGCATTTTGCTCCTTCAGTATTTCCACTGGTATAATCATCTCCAAGTTTTTATGTATAAAAATATTTTTATTATAAACTGTTCCACATTTTATTTTACCTTGATATTATGCTTAGGGAATTATAATTTTGAAATGTATGTAGCCATAATTCTGAATTTCATTTCAGATTAGTTAAGGGAATAAATAAAATATTTGATTAAAAATGGGGCAATGGGTCTGACTGGGTTGCAAGCCACTGGTCTCCTCGCTGTTCTAAGGAATTTAAAGTCATCAGTGTTGGCAAAGCTCCTAGGAGCCAAAAGACTAAGAACAGAATGATTACTTGGTTGTGCCAGCAGCGTATAAAGCTATAGAAGAAAGGTCCCTGGCTTAAATCCATATAGAGGCTAAGAGCAAAATAGTGAGGTGTAACTTAGGCAAGCAGAAAGCATTAGAAATGCTGTTTTATAACATGAAGGAAGTTCCTCGTCTCTAGTTGATTACTAATCTGAAGTGTAATAATTTATTTTAGTGAACACATGCCATCAAGATACCATTTCAAGGAACTAGTGCCTATCTCTGTAGACGTAGTTCAGCAATTAATTTGTTCAAGAATTGCTTCCACTTTAAAAAAATACATATTTATTTATTTTGAGATGTGAACTTACTTTGTCACCCACGCTGGAATCCAGGGGCACAATCTCCACCCACTGCAACCTCCACCTCCCGGATTCAAGCAATTCTCTCACCTCAGCCTCTACCACACCCAGATAATCTTTTGTATTTTTAGTAGAGATGGAGTTTCACTATATTGGCCAGGCTGATCTTGAACTCCTGACCTCCTCAGCCTCCCATAGTGTTGGGATTACTAGCATGAGCCACTGTGCCCACCTGGCCAGGAATGCTTCTACTTTAAACAGCATCCTCCTCCAGTGTAATCTAGTTTGAGACAGAATATCAATGTGGACACTATGTTGGGCCATTTTAACTCTAGAGTGTCTCCTGGGGTCAGCTCAAGCTGTCATTGAAGTTGCCTTCCTCTGACCAACTTGCCTAGACCCCACCCTTCCACAGATATTGATCGTAAGGGCATTCCCTAATTAATATTCTGCCCATTTAGCTGAATCTCAAGAGTCAGCTTCCCTGAGTTCCCTAAGAACCAAGTATGGAACATTCATTGTTAAGATCTCATGATAATTTTCAAGAGAAAATGTCAATGTCAGTTCTTATGTAAAGTCTTCTGACTTTTTAACTATTACCAGCTAATATAAATACTCTTCCCATAAACACATTTGTAGAGTCATTTAGGGACTCCCTACAGTTAGGGAGACCATAATTTAGGTTTTCTCAAGACAACTGTCTCAGAATAAGCATTAATGGAACCCCTTTCATTGTGTTCAGTTTAGACAATGAATTTTATGATCACCCTTCTCTTAGACCATCAGTTTGTCTCTTCTGCTTGGAAAAAAAAAAAAAAAAAAAAAGATTCCTGAGGCAGTAGATTTCTGCCAGGCTCAATTAGGCCAAATTTGTTCAGTCAAGAATGGGCCACTGATTGCCACAAGGCATCTAGCATATATTTGTTCTTACACCGTGGTTGGCAGTCTGGTGACATTGGATGAAAAGTAAAAGCCATTTCAGTGTCAGAAATGGCAGCCAACCAAACCAAGTCTGGCACAATGTTTTCACAAAACCGCTCTCTCAGAAAGAGAAAAATTTATATTTCCCTGCTTGGTTTATTCATGTTCTTGGCATCTTCACAAGTTTATTTAGTCAACTGTAAATCCTTTAACTAAGCAGTAAAATATTCTCCACTTTGATATGTTAGATAAACTGTCCAATTTTCTTTAAGTGTCTAGGAAATATTGAAAAATGATCATATAGTAAATATCAAAATAAATATAAAGGCAAAGAGCAAAAATCAAGGAAAAATTATCACTGACAATATAAATCTAAATGTTACAGGTATTTTAATAAAACTGTAAACAAATACGAACAAGTTACTTGGTTATTAGCTAATTAATTACTTGATTAACACAATTTGAAAAAAATAATATTTAATTCCTGTATCAGAGGACAAGTAAAACTGCATTTACTTTTTTCTTTTCTTTTTTTTTTTTGTGAGGAACTAGGATGTTGAAAAGTAAAAAAAAGGAGAGAACGAGAGGAAGAAAAAGAAGGAGAGAGAACAGGAATATTGCTTCATTCTAAAAATGGGTGTTAATAATGGCCGATCAATATTTTGTGTATTTAAAATGGAGAACTCTATAAATATTGATTGAGTTTACTTGTTCCAGATCTGAGTTGAAGTCCTGGATATCCTTATTAATTTTCTTTCTCGTTGAGTCTAAATCTCGTTATGGGTCTTATGTATCTGGGTATTAAGATCTCTTATTGTTACTTTGATCCTTTTACCACTGTTTCTTTGTTGCTTTGAAATCTATTTTATCAAATGTGAGAATTGCAACTCCTGCTTTTTGTTTATTTATTTATTTTTGCTCTCCATTTGGTTGGTAAATTTTTCTCCAACCCTTTGTTTTGAGTCTTTGTGTATCTTTGGATACACCATTAGGTTTTGGCTGTATCTTTTATTTAGGGATTTAGTGGATTTAAATTTAGGGTTACTGCCATTTGATGTTAACTGGCTATTTTATCCATTCATTGATGTAAATTCTTCTGTATGTTGACGCTCTTTACTTTTTGGTATATTTTTGGAAAGGCTCATACTGGTTGTTCGTTTCTATGTATAATGCTTCTTTCCGAAGTTCTTGTAAAGCAGGCCTGGTGGTAATAAAATCTCTGAGTACTTGCTTGTTCATAAAAGATTTTATTTTCCCTTCAGTTGTGAAGCTTAGTTTGGCAGGATATGAGATTCTAGGCTGAAAGTTCTGTTCTTTAAGTATGTTGAATATTGGCCCCCACTCTCTTCTGGCTTGTAGAAGAGAGTGGGGGCCAATATTCAACATACTTAAAGAACTGAGATCTGCTGAGAGATCTGCTGTGAGTCTAATAGGCCTCCCTTTATGGGTAACCTGACCTTTCTCTCTGGCTGCGCTTAGTATTTTCTCATTTGTTTCAATCCTGGGGAATCTAACGATTATGTGCCTTGGGGTTGCTCTTCTTGAGGAATATCTTTGTGGTGTTCTCTGTATTACCTGGGGTTGAATAGTGTCCTGCTTTGCTAGATTGGGAAAATTTTCCTGGATAATATTCTGAAAAGTATTTTCCAGCTTGGATTCATTCTCTCCATCACGTTCAGGTACACCATTCAAATGTAGATTGGGTCTTTTCACATAGTCCCATATTTCTTGGAGACTTTGCTCATTCCTTTTCATCCTTTTTTCTCTATTCTTGTCTTGTCATTTTATTTCATTAAGTTGGTCTTCGGCCTCTGATATCCTTTCTTCTGCTTGATCCATTCTGCTATTTAAACTTGTGCATATTTCACTAAGTTGCATTGACTTAATGCCTGGAAAATAATGGTGTTGAGAATATTCCATATCAAATGGTGTGGGATGCAGCCAAAGTAGAAATCAAAGACAAATCCATAACATTGGAAGCATTTATTTAATTTTTAAGAAATAAAAATAAATGAAATATTATAGCAGAAAGAGAAAGAAAATAATAAGGCTTTTAAAACTCTATATAATTTATTTGTAAGGTTTCTACGGCAAAGGGTTGCTTTTTTGGATAAATAAAAATGGAAATGACTACTTAATACCTTGTTGTTTTGTATCTGGATTTGATTTGGGAATGTTTACATACACATTATGAGATATCTTGGGGATGGAACCCAACCAAGTCTAAATAGAAAATTCATTTATGGTTGATATACAACTTACACACAGAGTCTGAAGTTAATTTTATATATACGTTAAATAATTTTTTGAATAAAAAATACAATTAATACAGTGAAAACTTGTTCAGGGTATCTAATGTTGTAACATCACCAGAATATTTGTGTCTGCTATTAAACAGCTGCAAAAACAAACAACAGCAGGCTTTCAGTCACCACCTACAATGTTGCGTGTTGATTTAAAAGTTGCTGTGTGCCGTATTTTTCTTTTAGGTGAGAAAAAACATCAGAAACAGTGGGAAGACCAGGAAGTTGGTCCTCTAGGGATAAGGAGGAATTCTGCTAGATGTCTTTCAAAGATGTTTTCGCCAGTCTTCTGCCTCATTAACAATATGTTTTGTCTTAGAAGTCTCTCTTTGATTTTATAAACTGACATAATATATTCATTCTGTTATGAATGCACAGTGCTCTAGTTTTTAAATAAGCCCATCACACTTTTCCACCATGTCATCTATAGGCACTTTTTTTTCAGTATTAATAACATGATCTCTGTTATTACTATTGTTAAGATTTCCTTAATTCACAACCCTTTTGGCTCCTTTTAGCATCAGTCAATGAATGAACAACTGTATCCTCAGTATAAATGTATAAAACTTCCTTGATATCTACTTCCTCAAGCTTACTGATGAATTCTGAAAGTTTATTTTTTGCATATGTAAGAAAGTCAGACTTTTTTTTAAAAAATCACTTGTGGGCTGTTGTCATCCAGTTCAGCTTCCCTGCAGTGAGTAAGAACCACTGTTGGAAAATGTTCCTGATATCAATCAGAAAGATGTTTCTGGTGATCCATGCCTTTTTGTTATTACAATAAGGGGCTGATAAGAAATTCTCTAGTTTAAAACAGGAAAAATGCACAATTTTGCCTAGTTCATCAACTTTACACTTAAGCTTGCTGGTGCATTAGCATATCCCAGCATAGTTACTCTATCCTTAGCATCTTTGATTCCTGTAGGAGCTGCCACGTCAGCTGTGGTCACAGTCTTTATGGAGCAATAATATCAAAACAGTGATGTTTCATGAGCATTAAAGACTCGTTCTGGTGTCAAATTTTCATCTGTAATAATCTTTGTAAATTCCTCAATGAATTTATCCACTGCTTTGTTATCAGCAGATGCTTTGTGGTCAGCAGATGCTTTATCAGCAGAAATAATTAAAAACTTAATGCCATGTCTGTTCTTAAATTTCTACAACCGGTTGAATTCCCTTATTTACAGTTCATCGTGATGGATCTCTGCTTATTTATGATTACCATTACTGACATGTGTTCACTGCAACACTAGCAGATCCACCCTTTCAATATATAATTGGCGTCTTTATTTTAAGCTTTATGCAATTTTTTAATTTTTCATTAACATCCGTTTATCACTTTCAGCATAGAACTCAACAGTTTATCCTGTTTCTTCAGGCTACATATAGTGTTAATTTCAACACCATACTCTTCTGTAAGACATTTCACGCTTATACTGCTGTCTTTTTCCAACCGCTTGACTTTCTATGCCATAGATAAACATAAATGCTTATTAGCTTTCATATCACTCTTACTGACAGGGTTATCTGCAAGCTTTTTTGACATTTTCAACAATATCTTTCAACCATACAGCAGAGAACATGCAAATAATCACAATGAGTAATTTGGTCCCAAGTAGGGCATTGTGGGGATCCTGCCACCAGGGCATTCAGCCCTGACCACATGCATTTTTCTTTTTAACATTTGGTGGGTGTGCTTGCCTGGGGGAATCTGGGCATACAATGGAAAAAGAGATATCATACCTTAAGTGAGCTGGGAGAGTCTTTGTCTCTTAGGAACTCTAAAAAACTGAGTTGTGTGGCTACATTTTGACTGTAACCTGTCACACGAAGCCAGGTGTGGAATTTTCCACTTGTGCATCATTTTAGAACTCAAAAAGTTTTGGAATTTGAAGCATTTCACATTTTAGATTTTTGGATTAGGGATGCCTCTCTGTATATAAAATAAGTTGGAGCTAGATGTACTGATATGAAAACCTTTTTATGATCTAGCATTAAATGGAAGAGTAAGAATATGTTAATTATATTACTTATGTAAAGAAAATGTTTTAAAAAAGATTACTTACAAAATGTAAAGACATTTATAAAATATTAGAAATCTTATATGGTATTATCTCATTTATAATATTTTCATAATACTGTATAGGTTATTTAGTAATACTCATGCTTTTTAAGTGGTAAAATTTTATGTAGTTGATTTTATTTTCTGCTATTTTTAATTGTATTTTATATTTTTCTTCCCCAAGTATTAACATTGTTAATGCAATAGAAGTCTTTAATGAAAAAATCGAGCTTGCCTATCAATTTTTATGGTAAGACATTTGAAACTTACCTCAGTTATTTTGAAATATGAATACATCACATTGTATTTAATAAATGATCAATTATGATGTCAATCAAAAACAATATTAATAATAAAACTTAAATATTGCTAAAAACTAACAATTTTATGTAAAGCATACAATTTACCAATATTTCTTCTGAATGTTCTTTTTGAAACTATGTATATTGATTAGTTTTATATTTGAAATTATGTATATTGAAACTATGTATATTTATTGTACGAAATTCATTGGAATTATAACTTATATAACGAGGTGCCAGCTCTGGATAATTTTTATTTCGATATTGAAAGATTATTGGCTCAAGCCCTATTGCATGTATGGTTGGGAATCCTAGACCCTTTAAAATGCCTGTCGGAGATTTTAGGGGGTTTTTGTCGAAACTGGTCTCTTCTGAGATACATTTGCGGCTTCTCCTACCTTTAAGAACTTTCTCATTTCTTGCTTCTTATAGTAATTTCCTTATTTGCAACACAAATGTGAGCGAAATATAGTCCAATTTTATTTAGTTACCCTAGGCATCACTTGCACTTCTTAATAAAGATAATGACAATTGTAATTCATCAAATCCCAGCACAGAATGCAAAACAAATTAGACATATTTGTACCTTGTTTTTATTACAGTTATTTCACCTGTCGATTCCTTGTCAGAGAATTTTCATTTGTCACGTCTTCTACCCTGATTCAAGTATCTTGTTACGTGGTTGAGTACCCTCCGCCTCCTTTAACCTCCTCTCTTCCTGTTTGTACATACCCAATCTTTAATTTTTTATTTTTTTCAGAGAAAGTTAATATTTGATTTGTTTGAACTCTAGCCTAAAAAAAATTCTACTGTTAAAATGAACCATAAAAATATTTTGTCAGTTGTTTTTCTTCCCTCCCATGGGGAACTATGAGGTCAACTTTACATCTTTCATCTCACAGTCTATGTATTATAACAGCCTGATAAATAAATAGCCATATCTAACAACTTGATCACATTTTTGTCTCCATGACATTAATATTACATGGTCATTCAACATAGTACTACAGTTTTAAAGTTACCGATTTATCTTTTTATTTATTCATACTTTACCTCGGGAAGGCTGATCCTATCAGGCTTGTTACTATTGGCAAGCCAGGTTCTCTATGATTCTTTGTCAGATAATTTTTTAAAATCTAAAAGCATCTTAGTTTACACATTGCTAAGTGAGGTGAACTACAGGCTTACAAGAATATTTTCAATTTATGTAACATAGGTATGTTTTTAGATGCATCCATTAAGGAAGAGAAAAAGAAAAATAACCTACCTAACTAGGACACTTACTTCATTTCCTAATATAAGTTTATGATTTGAAATGTGAATCAACAAGTCCATAAAAAAGCTGTGCTAATTATATTTTAAGAAGTATTCATTATCTTATTTCCTCTTTGGGTTTTAATTAAAACAAGTTTTTAATTTTTAGTAACATTTTAAGACATTTTTATTTGTAGAAATAACAATATTTCAAAAATAATTATTTTCTTGCACCAAGTCTTGTGAATATCCGATCTACAGCTCTAAACTGGGATCTCTCCAGGGATGTTTTGAATAGTAGTGTCATTTCGCTAAACTCCATGTCTTAGAGAAATTTTAGAGAAAAGGTACAGCTTTTTCTTAACACAAGTAAGGTAAAAGATAGAACAAAAAGTAAAGATAATCACTTAGTATGGTTAAAAGAAAGACTATGGAATTTTTGTGAAATTAAATTAGGATTTTAAAAATCAGACAGTAAACCATAGGCTTCCAATATTTGCTTTTTTTTCATATCAACATTTGTTTAAAGGAAAATGAAAAAAGAAAAGAAATTAAAAGAAAAATTAATCCAGTGTATTGAGAAAATTGCATTAAGGTGGTAAAAGACGGAAGGAGAGAAAAGGAAAAATAACAAAAGAAAAACAAAAAATGTATTTTATCATATTTTCTCCTACTTATCTTTTTATATACTTATTTAATTTAAAAAGTATAAATACCTCTTCCCTGCAATATCATATTTTAGGTGCTCAAATTTGATCTCTTTCTATTTTTTGCAAGAGAATTTTTATTGTATGTCTCAAAACTGTATTGCTTCAATAGTTTATACATTTCACTTCCAACCTCTTAGACACATAGTTTTCTTGCTGTGACTTAGTCCCATCCTTTGTCTTTTTCTAAGGAAATCTTCCTCCAAGATAATTTACTTCTAATTTATAATAAACATTCTGATTTCATTTTTTATGTTTTACTGCTGGCAGCTTTCAATTCCCACCACTCCCTCTTTACGTTCTATCCCATATTTGAGAGAGGAAAACACAGATACTCCCTCTTTGGAAGCAAGAAGTTCAAAGCAATCAAGCCCTAGCCCATGGATGGGAGCCTTCACCCCAACCTTTCCCTAATAACAAAAACTCCGAGCCAGGCAACTTTCCATACTCTCTTAAGTCATTTTTGGACCTGCTTGCCACTTGCCCTCCTCTCCTAATAAAGTCTCATTATGATGTATAGATGGCATCATCAGTCTTGACATCCAAGCAAAACTTTGGGGGATGGGGCTACGCTGTTTTTTTGTGGCAATCACAAAATGTCTACAATATTTAGATAAGTCTGTCCTCACCCCTCCCTTGGAATGGAACAAGTAAAGGGACATCTTATATCTTATCTAGTACTTTTTCCAGGTGCATAGCCATATTAGAAGACGATCTTATTTTACAGTCAGGAACAGAGAAAACAATAGGGAATTTTTCACTCTATGAAATCCCCTTCATTTTGTTTCCTTACCTACTGGGCATAACAATAAGCTAAGGGCTCCCCAGCATGGTAGCTATTCTTTAAGCCATTCCCATAGCATAGTTATTTTACTCTCATTTTCTAATGCAACATGTGTCCTTCTCATAGCAATGTTTAGTTGCTTATTTTTTGACCCCGGAAAAACCTGAAATGGTTTAAATGGATATTCTAGTTGTGGAAACCCAAGGCCATACTGTTCCCTGAATCCAAATTACACATTTTTGTGTTCTCATCTCAGTTATTTTTCCCAGGAACAGGGTTAATTATGACTAACTGAAGGTTATATAATGATTCAAATGACCTTATAAAATCCATCTTAATAATACAGTGTCAAACTATTATGCCACAAATTTGATCATTATAAAAATTTTCCCATTATTAAATCCCTAATAAGAAATTAAAATAAGTAAATTTCTCTTAAAAAAATTAAAAATCGATGAAGTTATCCTAGTTTTATATTTGAGACATCATCTCAACAGTATCACACCAAAACCCAAACTGAAGCTCTCTTTTGTTCTTATGTTCATTTCAGGCCCCAAAACACAAGGGCAACAACAACAACAAAAGTATTTAAGAGAAAACTGGAGGTTAGAATTATGACAAGCCAACATGTCATGTGGATAAAGCAATTTTACAAGACTAAGAGCCCAGTTCTCATTCCCCAGGGTAACATTATGTCCGTGTGTCATGCCATTGCTTTGACAGGGTAACCCAAGGGAGGTTGAGCAATGTCTGTGTCTTAGGTAATGTCTTGGTTCAGAGAGCTCACAGGACCTATGCCCTACATGCTCATCTGAACACTAAATCTTTAAGATAAATAATTTTTTTTATTATAAACCCAATATTTGATAAAATATTAGCTAGATTAAAATCAGCTCCAGCTTTATAGATACGAGTACCATCTTAACCCTGTTCAGGTGATGAGTTTAAGGCACTAAAGCCTTGAAAACATTTAGCACAGCACCCATCTGTTTAGTTGATTGTTAAAGAAATTCTTCATGCAACTTTCTGCTTTCTCCAAAAGAAAATTCTACATTTCCATGATGTAAGCAAACGAACAGTTTAATCAATTTGAATTTCTTTTCAGGGTCCTTTCATAGGCTCACTCATAAACTTTGTTCTTCCTGTAACTTCCAGAAGTCAGCAAATTACATAGTTAATTAAATTGGCTATTTCAGTTATTCTTATTGCTTAGGTCACTAACACTACCAGTTTTAAGAATCAGTGTCTTTCTAATCTTTCTTCTCTGAAGTGGTATATGATTCAATGCCTCTCTAAACCTTTTTGGGTAGTTAGCTTGAGTTATACAAATACCAATTTATGGCAGTCTTTCTTCTAACATCGTTATTTCCACTCAGGATATACATAATATATGAATAGTTCATTTCCTTGCCATATTTTCTTAGCATTGAGTAAATCAGTGCCTAGGCAGTAGTATTTCAAACGTTTCCAATTTTATCAGAGTCCCTCTTCCCCCACTATTGCATTACAGCCGTGGCCATAGATAGATACTAACTCTATTGATGAGGACAGAATGTGATGTTGCAAGTCAACACGCATTTTATTGTGCAATTATAATAAAAGTTAATTTAAATTTTACTGAGAAAAATAGTTTACTACTATACCCTCAAAACAAAATTAGCTTTTTTATTTTAAAATGTCAATGATGAAGAGTATCAGTTTTTTATATTGAATTCTTCCTTCTAATTTGGTAATTAGAATTCATTTGATTTCTCTAACTTAACCAGTAAAGTTTATATCTTGCAATAAATCTTTCAAAGTCCTACTACAGCCAAATTGGTTAAGGGGGAAAAAAAAATCCTCTGCCTCTAACGCAGACTAATTTGACTTGTTGGATATTTACAACAGCAAAGTTCAAAATCTTGCCAAGATTAAGGCCTTAGAAAAACCAAAGATTTCCAAGGATATACTAATCTCCCAAGGGCTGTGGGATAACTTACTGTTACTTATATTTCATTCAAATAACAGCCATGAAAAATGGCCTCTTTACTAATTTTACTTCTAAATAATTTTATTATGGTCCCCTGCTCTATATTTTCAGATAATTCAGAGATTCTACTTCTAAAGTCTCGGATACACCATATTTAAAAGTTAAATATTACATACCTGTGGTTTCAGCTACTCGAGAGGCTGATGTAGGAGGATCCCTTGAGTCCAAGAGTTTGAATCTAGCCTGAGCAACATAGCAAGTTTCCATCTCTTAATAATAATAATAATAATAGAAATAAATATTAAGAAGATCCAGTACTTAAAAATCAGGTTTAATTTTAATAATTCATTTTAAATGATATTCAAGTTAATTAATAGTAAAATAAGATAGAATTATTTGACCAGTACTCTTAATGTTTTATAAAAAAGATGTTTAGAAGCATATGTGAAGAATATTAATTTTTGGATTGCATATTTTGATTTACATGGGTAAGTCTGACCTCAGTAACCAATGATCTATCTGTTTCCACTGATTCAACACTCACCAAGTTAAGTTTACTATCTTTGTTTTGAAATCATGTGAGTGTTGCCACAAGCAATTAATTAGCTAGTTACGAGCACTCTTAGTAGCATTGATAAATTTACTTCTACATGTACAGTTCTAATGCATACATAGGTAACATCTTTTAGTGGTTTTCTAGAGCAATATATGTCTTTAAATTAGCATAATCTATAACAAATAATAATTTTAAGAAATCATTTTGGAAGGGCTGTTATAGATGTAAGTAATATATATTCTTTATTTCTTTGTGAGTATGAGTTTTATATAAGTTTACAATTTCCCAGACTCAGACATATGATATTATACTATCAAAATATTCCCAGGGATATAGAAAATGTATAATCTGGAAAGAAATAAAAAGATGTCATTTTACAAGCTTGGCATGTAAGCCAGTAGCTAAAAGACTCAAGGTTTCAAGAGGAATTAGTTAAAATTAAGTTAATTGAAGGTTTTATTTTAATGAGTACTCTGAGAAGATTGTCATAGGAAATTAAAATTCAGTGCTTTTCAAAATGAGAAATGTCTTCAGGCAAAGGGTTTTCATGTTTACCAATTAAACTGTAAGCAAATCATAGGAAGTGAAATACCTTTTTTCTATTACCTGCAACCAAATAAAAAACTTTCTTCAATATGCTTTCAAAAATAATGTTTTATTTTACTTGTGCATTTAAAATTATACTAATAGTGTTTAAAATGTATGATTTTCTTCAGCCTAAATTAATTTAATATTCAGAATCATTTCCTTGAAAAGCTAATAATATATACAGATACTGATGTGCCTTTACAATTCTACAAGAATACTAAGGACCAAATGTATGTCTCTAACAAAAACTTAGAAAAGCATAGACATATAATAGTTAATGAAACAACAATTAGAAATTGTAATCTTAAATGAAAATAAAAACATAATAATTATATGTTATTCAAAAGCCCTGGGATATCTTTAATATATTTAATATTTAAATATTAAAATGGTATATCATTTTAATAAGAAATCCATAACAAATGGTTAATATCATTAAATTCAAGCCTATATGATTAGAATTATTATAATTCAAACATTTACTGCATATTTGGTTCTGAGCTTCATTTTTTACAAATAGAATAAAAATAATAATAAGCAGGCACTAAATTCTATTGCCCATTAGAAAGAAACATTATATCATGAAGGAAATTAGTTCTTTCTCTTAGTGTTTAAAAAGATTTGGAGGGACTTAATTCTGGTGTTCTGATATAGAGAAAATATTTTAAAATACCTATTTAATGGCATATCTTGGTAGAAATGATAGATGTAAGTTGGGGCTTGACACCAAAATACGTTTTAGTATATACAGTTTTTAGAAAAGAATCATGAATAAAATCTAGAATAATACTGAATTGCATGTCTTACAAACTGCCTTGCAAAAATATTCTCTTTATCATAGTTTTTTAAAAGACAGAGTAAAATGTTTATGTTACATTATATTTTAAAGGCTCAACATCAAGTGATTAAAAGTCACCTTGTTACAGAGTAAATATGCATATAAAATGCTTGTTAAAATACTTTAAAATTTAAAAACTTAAAACTTTCACATATATTAATTATATTTTACACACAAACACGCACACACATATACATATAAAATTTCAATCAGAAAGTTATGAGGGAATTTATTATCAATAATCGAGTAAGTCCTTAAGTACTACAGAGAACATTTACTACTAGATGACTAAAATATCATTTCCATTTGATATTTTAGTGTATACAAAAATGAAGACATTTAATTTGTCACAGCATTAATTTGAATAGAAGTTCTTAAGGATTAGACCAGACTAACCTTTTCTAAAGACTAGGTAAACAATCATGAAAAGTTAATATGCTAAGATAGCAAACATTTTTTATTCTAGCTCAGCATGCTACTTTACATTATCCTGGATGAAAAGCATAATCCTCACTTTATGATAATATGTTAGTATTTGAAGATGATAAAGCATAAAGAAGGAAGATGCAAAGTCTAGGTAACTACCAAAGTTTGGGCGCTGAATATTTGCATACACACATGCCCATGTATGTATACATATATGCATATAAAAATGCATATTTATTATTTGTATATATAAATGTTTATAAATTTTGCCATTTTTTGCCTTTTATAGTCTCTTGTTAGAGACCAAGAATGCGTTTTTTTTTTTAAATCACAAGGGGTTTCACACACTGTATTTCTCAATATTATCTTTAACACTTATTTTGTCTCTTGCATATAGTAATTGTTTGACCAAAATTTTGCTAAAAAAGTGACATTGACCTGTGAGAAAACTTATTGTATGAGGGCTGATGCAGTGTGTGTTACTTATCATCATGCTGTCTTATCCCAGACTAGATTTTGTAGACTTTTAAAGAAATAGCATTATGGACTTCCAAGTTGCAGGTATGTTCTTTTTTCATTAAAGATTATTTTGAATATTTTATAAAAGTGTTAATGTTTTGTGAGTTTGAGAGAGAGATATGTGAAATAAAAAGCCATTTATGCTGACACATTTCACTTGCCTGTCACAATCATTTTGTAATTGAGCAATTTTATTAAAATTAAGTATCAAATTCTTATGTATGACAAATGGTACCATAAACTAAATTAAAAGACAAACAATAAACCAGGACACAATATTTGGCAAGTAAAAGTCAAAAGGTTAAAATTCCTTATATACAAAGAAAACATAACATATAACTTTTAAAAACACACAGGTAATCCACAAAAGAGAAAATGAAGACGAACACTCATTTCTTCATTCATTCATCCAATTAACCAAAAATTCTCAAATACTTACTCTGTAACAGATGTTATTCTAGAGGCTGTGAGATCAGTGACTAGAATTTAAGAAAAAGGAAGCTCTTGGATTTATGGAATATTTATAGTCTAGTGGGAAAGGGTTGGGAAGCAGACAACAAATAAACAATTAAATGTTTTTTTCCGATGTCAAGTGTCTTGAAATAAAATAAGGTGATAGAAATTGAGAAGGTAGAGTTGAAGAATTTGTTATTTTATAGAGAGGGACCAGATAAAGCCCTACTTATAATGAAGTGGTGTTAATCAGATAACTAAAACGAACAAGGGAATGAAACATATTGGTGTCCGTCAGAAAGCAGAAGGGATAAGATGTGGAAAGACCCTAAGGTATGATCATGATTGTTTGTCCAATGTGAGGAGAATGATTATGGGGAGTGGAATTCTGGGTGATGTCAGAGAGCTAGCTGGGCTCAGATCTTGTAGTCTTTTGTACACTACTGAAAGGCTTTGGAGTTGACCTTAGTAAGGTGAAAAGACACTGGAGGGTTTTGAACAGTTGGCATCCAGATGGCATTAAAGACATAAAGTTACTTGAATAACCCCAAAATGAGGGTATAGCAAAGAGGTCTGAAGTCTGGGCACTCCAACTTTTAGAAGTCAGGGGGTTCAATTACTACCAAGGAAGACTGAGAAAAAGAAGGAATGACATGAGAGAAACAGCAAAAGACAGATATGCCAACATACAAGCAAGAAAAGTGCATCAGGGAGGAAACAGTGAAATAGTCCCAATTATTTTCATGGTTCAACTATGAACTCTGCAAATAGAGAATGTAATGTGGCAAGGTAGAATTGGGTGGCTTTCCCAAGAACCGTTTGAATGGAGTGTAAAAATAAGACCCTTAAAATGAGGTGGTATGTGTGTAGAGGTTAAAGAACATGTACAAGAGGAATCAAAATGGCTGAATAGAGACTACCATTTGGGGGCAGTGTGGTTTGTTGTAAAGGGAAGCAGAGGAATGAGGAGATAGTGGAGAGAAACGTGGCTTCAAAGGAAGAATCTTCTTAGAAAATGCTCATCATCACCGTCATTAGAGAAATGCAAGTCAAAACTATGTTGAGATACCATCGCATGCCAGTTACAATGGTGATCATAAAAAACCAGGAGACAACAGATGCTGGAGAGGATGTGGAGAAATAGGAACACTTTTACACTCATGGTGGGAGTGTAAATTAGTTCAACCATTGTGGAAGACAGTGTGTTGATTCCTCAAAAACCTAGAAATAGAAATTCCATTTGACCCAGCAATTCCATTACTGGGTATATATCCAAAGGATTATAAATTGTTCTGTTATATGAACACATGCACACGAATATTCATTACAGCACTGTTTACAATAGCAAAGACTTGGAACCAACCCAAATGCCCATCGATGATAGACTGGACAGGGAAAATGTGGCATATATATACCATGGAATAGTATGCAGCCCTAAAAAGCAATGATTCCCTTTGTAGGGACATGGATGAACCTGGAAACCATCATTCTCAGCAAACTGACACAAGAACAGAAAATCAAACACCTTGTGTTCTCACTCATAGGCGGGTGTTGAATAGTGAGAACACATGGACACAGGGAGGGAAGCATCATACACTGGGGTCTGTGGGGGGATCTAGAGGAGGGACAGTGGGGGTGGGGAGTTGGGGAGGGATAACATGGGGAGAAATGTCAGATACAGGTGATGGGGAGGAAGACAGCAAACCACATTGCCATGTTTGTACCTATGCAACAATCTTGCATGTTCTTCACATGTACCCCAAAACCTAAAATGAAATAAAATATGTATTTAAATTACTGCTGATTGTATATAAATGTTTCCATAGTTCCAATAATTGTCAAAAAGAAAGAGAAAAAAATGATGATGCAAGAGATAGAGGAGACAATAGTGGGATCAATATTCTCAAGAATGCATTACAAGATGAGAGCTAATGAGTACAAGTTGGCTTTATGTAATAATTAAGGTAGTTCATCCATAGTGTATGCTTAGGGCTCCCTACAGAGAAAAAAAAATGGCTGATTCAAAATACAACCAGTTAAGGAGGGTTAGTTTATATGAGTGAGAATATAGGGAAATAATTTTTTAAAAATACTTAAACTGTGACCAGTCCTGAAGCCATAGTGACAAAAAGAAGAAGGGAAAGATGGGGAATGCTGTCAAGACAGCTGCCTAATGGAGAGAGGATCTGTCCATCAATAGATAGATCATAGTGAAGACACACATGGCTTATTTTGCTACTTTAGAAACTAATGCCTTTTCTCTATATAGTTTTCTCAACCATGTCTATGTGTTAGAATCACCAGGTGTAGGGGGGAACCCTAAAATGATTGATTTCTTAGATACTGCAACAAGAGATTCTGACTTAAGTTATTTGGGTCTGGCCTGGACATAGAGATTTTTTTAAAGCCTTTAAGTATTTCCAGATGTTCACAACAATTAGTCTGTGAACATCTAAAAATGATTTTACCTGGAATCATATTTTGTAGTTTTTTATTCAAAACACAAGTTGTATATTAACTCATCTGTATGATTTGATTTAATATTTGTAAGCTACAGGAAAATATTCATAATATCTATGTATATCTATCTGTATCTCATTTATATGTGATATATAAATGTATATGAATGAAATGGTGGTAAATTACAAAAGCAAAGAGTTTTGGATTGCATTCCATTTTTTTAGTCACTAAAATTGATGTAATATTCTGTAGGCTGAAAGAAAATCTCTAACAACATATAAATTAAGTATATCAGATTAAATTAGAGAGGAAATGAAACAATTGACCTGTGAAACCATCGTTTGCTGTCTTTTTTTGACTCATTCTTGGAAAATATGAAATAGCTTATTTAATAGCTATCAATCTGTTCAATAGTGTAACAGATAATTTCATAATCTTTGACCTTTCTTACTTGATTTTAAGTACAATTATTATTATTTTTATTATACTTTAAGTTCTGGGATACATGTACAGAACATGAAAGTTTGTTCCATAGGTATACACATGCCATCGTGGTTTGCTGCACCCATCAACTCGTCATCTAGATTAGGTATTTCTCCTAATGCTATCCAATCCCTAGTCACCCACCCCCTGACAGGCCATGGTGTGTGATGTTCCCCTCCCTGTGTCCATGTGTTCTCATTGTTCAACTCTCACTTATGAGTGAGAACATGTGGTGCTTGGCTGTCTGTTCCTGTTATTTTGTTTTTTCTTCACATTCCTATTTATATTTTTGGTAGTATTCATTTTGGTTTTTGATTTTTTAAGATTAAGATAGAATCTCATTCATTGATGCCCTGGATACTGTCACAAGGGATTCACGCAGGCTGCAGTGCAGCGGCACCATCACAGCTCACTGCAGCTGCAGGATCACCGTTCATTTCAGCTTCACATTTTTGGCCTCAAGTGATCTTTCTGCCTCAGGATCCTGAGTAGCTCGGATTACTGGTGCTAGCCACCATGCCCAGGCAACTATTTTTTTTTAATTTTGCAATAGAGATGAGGTTGCACTATGTTGTCCAGGCTGGTCTAGGACTCCTGGGCTTAAGCGATCCATGGGCCTCTGCCTCTCAACATACTGGGATTACAGGTGCGAACCACTGCGCCCTGCTCTTTTTGCTTGTTTTAAACAAAAATTACTTTGGCCTTTCAGCCTTCATTTCATTCAGCTTCCCATTTTATTTCTATCCGTATTTCAATCTCATTTTTAATATTTTTAAAAGTACATTCCATCTGGTTTTATTGAATTTTACTAAAACAGAAAATGATTAATTGTATAATCTTATTCTGGTTTTAGTTATTATATATTTTTCTCTGAAACGAGTATTACTTTCCCTTTTTAGTTAATTGACATTTTGTGCATCTACATTTTGTGAATGTGGATTTGCTTATATTTGTGTATGTGTTTGGTCACTCATATTTGAGTCCTAGCTAATATCTTCCTTAAAATTGTGTGAATTCACATTGTTTCTGCTCACTATCCAACTTCTTGTTTTTATGTGTCTATTCTGAGACTTTAAACCAAAGATCAGCTTGTGAAACATTTCTATCTCTAGCTCAGCAATTCCTAACCTATAAAGAATTCCACAACTATGGTGATCCCAGTGTACAAAGTTCCTTTGTGCCATTTCTTACTGATGATTGTATAGGTGGCCTGTGAAGGGCCAACTTTCTGATACGATTTTCTGTTCATGTCAATGTCATAGTACTGATCTCTTTTCTGCTACAGCTGATCTCTTTGATACTTTTTTTCTTCTTTTAGCCATTGCCTTTATACTAGCATTTATACTTTACAAATACATGCAAGTCCTGCTAACCACCTATAGTAAAATTAGATGGAAGTCTTGTAGATACAGGATGTCAAACAGGGTTTTTTGACTGCATTTTCTATCATTTTAAAGGTTTTTTGCTATTTTATTGCTGTATCCTTAAATCGTCTCTTTGGGTCTTCTTGTGACAACGGTAACTGTCAGAATCCCACACTCCTTGCTTCAAACTAAAGTCAAGATCTGCAAGATCTTTTACACTTAATTCCTATCAAGGACAAGCTCTTATCACCTAAGAACTACATATTTATTTAACTATTGTAAAACCCCTTACACACAAGGGGCATTGTTTTAAACTTTTACTGATCAGTGGTATAAAACAAAATCAAAGTGGTGTCTTTAATGCTTACTTCTACCCCCAATTTTCACTCTGGAGAAAAACTCTGGGATTCTCTAAAGGTCCTTAGTGGTCACATGTTTCAGAAAGGAATAGAGGTTAATAAATTAGATCCCATTAACTTCTTCAGTCTGGTTCAATGACAATATATTTTCCATTATTTCTTCAAGGATTATTTATAATATAATTGCCTATTTTCCAGGAATTCCGTTTTTTGTTTTTTTCAGAATTTTCTTCCAGTGGCTATTTTAATAAAATTCTGAACTCAGAAACTGAGACAAACACTATACTTATTTTATCATATTACTTGGAAATCTAGAGTTACTGTTACAAAATTCGGTTGCTATTTTAAAATCCAAAGTATGGGTTATATTTTGAGACATTATTGAGGCATAAATCTAGGCTATATTCTTCCTTGAACATCTGCATTAGGTTGTTTATAACTGCTTGCTCTTTCCATAATTTGATTGCATGTGAATTAACAGCTCGATTCAGGTCACAACCAGAAGTAAATAGTTTTATTTTTATTTAATCACACATCCTAAAATTGTGAAAGTGATTTAGACTTCCTTTTCATAATCAATACAAGTTCCTCCTAATGCTTATATCAGCCAAGAAATCTTGTCTATTTTAATACAATCATGTGAGATTGACTAATGATATAGGTAAGTTAATCTTGCCACCACAATTTGAATCACTATCCACGAGCATTTTCTCATTCAGCCAATGGATCAATACAATTTTTATGGCTGGCAGGTGACTTTCAAAGTAATGTACTTAAGGACAAGGGCATTTCCAGCTTGCAGTTTTATCATCCCTTGTGTCTGCTTTTCCATTTGTTTCCAGCAGCAGGAAAAGTAAAGTGAATGTGGAATGGGCACATTTGCTTCTTAAAAGGCTTGGCCCCAAAATTGAGTATTGAAACAGCTCTGCTCAGATTCTTTTTTTTTTTTTTCTGCTTGTATTTCTGCTTTATTGGTTATTTTCTTTTTTTTATTGCATTTTAGATTTTGGGGTATATGTGCAGAACGTGCAAGATAGTTGCATAGGTACACACATGGCAGTGTGTTTTGCTGCCTTCCTTCCCTTCACCCACATTTGGCATTTCTCCCCAGGCTATCCCTCCGCAGCTCTCCCCGCGCTGTCCCTCCCCTATTTCCCCCAATAGACCCCAGTGTGTAGTACCCCTTCCCTGTGTCCATGTGTTCTCATTTTTCCTCACCCGCCTATGAGTGAGAATATGTGGTATTTCATTTTCTGTTCTTGTGTCATGAGAACAACTCTCTGGAACTAAGAATTCTCTTCCCTGGCTACAAAGCCAAGTGAAAATCAAAGCAAAATAAAAATATATTTGTATATAAGTTATTAGATAATTGATGACAATAATAGCCTGAGTTGTTTCCTTTTAGGGGGATGAAATTTAACTACATCAAACAAATCTACAGCTCTGACACTTTCAGAAAAAATAAAACTCAACACAAACAGAGTGAAAAGAGTTATTCTGTCAATGAAGGGTCTTGACTTGATAATGTATACCTCATCACATATTTTCATCTTGCACTTCTTGGACACTATGATTCAAAAGGGAGATAACTCATGTCAGTAAAGAAGTATCCTTAATGATAAAACACAAGTACTTCAAAGATCAATCTGTGCTTCTCAAAAGGAAAATAGTTTGGGTCCATTTACTTCTCTCCTTTACTTCCCATTCTCAATGACTGAGAGAATGTCTTCTCATGTTTAATACAACCAATGGAAAATAATACTCAAATAAGTAGTAATTGAATGAACTAATCTGGAAAAGTGGCCTTCAGTTTGTTTCTGTAACATCAGCTATCACGATATTGCCTTGATATTTCATACAATTCTGCAGAGTATAAAAAGCAAAAGCCTCTAAAAATTGGTACTAGAATGTACTACATGCTAAATACAAACCAAAAAATGAATCAGAATTGAAGCTCAGTATTGTCTGTGTGCACAGTGTTTAAATATCTTCTTGTTTTAAAAGTGCCAGTGTTTAAGTAACTTAAAATATTAACCACATGTAATTTATTTTGTTTACTTATTATTATATTTTTGTCATAGGTAGAAGAGTGAAATGATTTATGACAGTCATTTTTTTAAAACTAGGTTAAGCTATAGAAATTGTTGTGAAATACATTTTAATTAAATACAATAAAGATCCTAATTTTCATTTGTAATATTTTCAAGATCATAAGCAACGTTATCAATTGTTTTACTTATAACAATATTCCTAGGGTGTTTATATTTAAAAATTCTAAGTTTTAAAAGTAATGTTAAGCTATTTCATTTAACTGACAATACAAACTAAAGATAAATTGAGAAATACAAATATCCCTCACTTGTTTTTTTTTAATTAGAGACAACTTTTATATTATTCCAGATATAATTTTTACCTACATAAACATGTGTGTATTTTAAATGTGCCATTTAAAAGAACTGATTTATGCTTTCAAATGGCTGCATACTATCCTACTCTACCTAGATACTATTAAATATTGAATCAGTTCTCTATTGTGTGATTTTTGTGGTTGTTATTGACAGATTTTGTGATTACAATGCAGATTAAATACTTGTTTTAAAAAATGTGATTTTGCTCATAGGCACATATGTCTTTAGGATAAATTCATCATATTACAATTGCTGAGACAAAGAGTTTATGCATTTGGAAATTTTACAAGTATTATCATATTGCTTTCTATCAATATCATCTCACAAGTATAATGTTAAGTGAAATAAAAAAGAGATGAACATTTATGCAATATTCCAAAGCAGATAAATTTATTACCCTGTCAGAAGATGGCAAAATGATTAACTTTATGAAGGTTTGAAGCAGTTAGTTTGGGTGAAGGCAGGATACTCAATTTCACAAGATTGGTATGTTCCATCTCTTGACTAGGGTGAAGTTAAATGGAGTTGTTTCCTTGATGATGCATTAAAGTCATCATTTGAAATTTGATTAATTTGTATATATGCTATACTTCAAAATGTTTATTAACATGCAAATTATATAATGAATCCATTAATTTAATGAGAAAATTTTAATTTTTGATGTGCTTCAAAGCCATTTGTTTTGTTGTTTGGGTTCACTCAGAACAGTATGTCAGTCTCCTTGACTGATATTTCTGTTGTTTCTAACTGGTGATTTAATAGTGTATGATGTTTATATTTTCCAACTTTATTGGGGTGTAATTTATTTGTAGTACTGTACGTATTTAAAGTTCAAAATAAGATAAGGCTTAACATATGTATGTATTCATGAACACATAACTGTAAACTAGGTCCTTAACATATTCACCACTCACAAATGTTTCCTTGCGAACCTTTGTCATTTCACCCTCCCTTACTTCTTCTTCATATTTTCCTTCTATGGTGACTACTAATCTATTTTTTGTTATTGTAACTTTATGTGCATTTTCTGGAATTTGATATAAATGGAATCAGCATTATCTGATATTTGATATAAGTGGAATCATATCATATGTACTTTGTTTTATCTTGCTTTTTTAGTAAGATTATTTTGAGATTCATACATATTGTTATATGTATCAATTGTTCATTACTTTCTATTATTGAGTCGTATTTCATCATATGGATATGCCAGAATGTGTTCACACCTTAATATGAATTTGTCAATGTAGTTTCCAGTTACTGGTTATTAAATATAAAGTTTCTTGAAAATTAATCTATAAGTATTGATCTATAAGTATTAATCTATAAGTATTGATTTACTGTCTTTTGGGTAAATTCCTGGAAGTAAATTGGTTCTGTCAAATGGTGTATGCACGTTTAACAGTTATAGCCAACCTGTTTTCCAAAGTGTTTGTAATACATTATATTTGTCATGGCCATGTATGAGAAATCACAAATGGCTCCAAAAGTTTGCTAAGACTTGTACATTTAGATGTATCACCATTTTTGGGTGAATTTTTGGAATAAGTGTGAGTTATGATTGAGGTTCTCTTTTTTATATTGATACTCAGTTTTTTTCCACAATACATGTTGGAAATATCACCTTGTATTAATTAAACTGCCTTTGCGTCTTATCAGAATCAGTTTCCATAAATGTGAGGTTCTATTTCTGAACTCTGTCCTCTGTTACACTGATTTATGTGAACACATTTTCATTGAAATCATGCTATTTTGAAAATTGTAATCTCGAAATTGAGTATTGGGACTCCTCAAAATGTGTTTGTTTTTATAAAAATTATTTTGGCTATTTAGATCCCTTTGTCATTCCAATAAAATTTAAAATTTGCTTGTTGATAGTTACAGAAAAGTTACTGGCATTTTGATTAGGAATAAATTAAATTTATAGATTAGATTGAGGAGAATTAACATTTTAGTCTTCTAATTACCATATTACATAATTTCATTTATTTAGAAATTTTGAATTTATTTTATCATTGTTTCATGTTTTTCCATGCATATCGAGTTAGAATTATACCTAGGAATCTCAGTGTTGGTGCCATTATGAATAATATTATTTTTAAATATTTTATATTTCAGCCCAGGCCAGGTGGCTCACTTCTGTAATCCCAGCACTTTGGGAGGCCAAGGCGGGTGGATCACGAGGTCAAGAGATCGAGACCATCTTGATGAAACCCCGTCTCTACTAAAAGTACAAAAGTTAACTTGGTGTGGTGGCGCACACCTGTAGTACCAGCTACTCAGGAGGCTGAGGCAGGAGAATCGCTTGAACCCGGGAGCGGAGATTGCAGTGAGCCCAAATCGCACTATTGCACTCCAGCCTGGTGACACAATGAGACTCTGTCCCCCCCAAAAAAATAATAATAATTTTATATCTCAATTGTTTATTGCCAGTATATAGGAATATGATTGACTTGCATATTAGTCTTATATAATAAAAAAGCTAACAGTTTTAGATATTACATAGATTGTTAGTTTTCTAAGCAGATGACAAAGAGTTGCATAACTTCTGCCCCAATCTGTATGCCTTATTCCTTTTTCTTATATCATTGCACTGGTTAGATTTCTAGTAAAATTTGGAATAGCAGTGGTAAGAGTGAACATCATTTCATTGTATTATTCTCAATATTAAAGAAAAAATATTCAGTCAGTCAACATTAAACATGATATTAGCTATAGATGTTTATTTTGTTTTATTTAGATGTCCTTTGTCAAGTTAAGGCATTTCTATTCCCAGATTGTTGTCGGATTATTTTCTATTCTCTTTTTCTAATTATCATGAATGGATGTAAAAATTTGTCAAAGTTTTTTTTTCTTTAATCACCTATCGAGATGATCATAAAGCTTTTATTCTCTAATCTGTTAATATGGTAAATTACATGGTTCAATTTTTGATGGTTGTAAAATTCTTCCATTCATGAAATAAATTCCACTTGGTCACAATGTGTCTTCATTTCAATATGCATTGAATGTTCTTTAATAATGCTTTCCAAAGAGTTTTTGCATTATATGTGGTAGAATTTTCAAGTGAAAATATAAGGGTTTTTCTTTTCTGGAATCTTTTGCTTAGAACTCTAATTTATTAAATAGATACATGACAAGCCTTATTATCTATGTCTTCTTGAATGCATTTTGATAGTATCTTTCAAGGAATTATTGGTCTATTTGTTATAAGTTGTAGACTTTATGGGCTAGAGTCCTGTGTCATAGTCCCTTATGACCTCTGAATGTTTCTGGTATCAGTAATTATATTTTCTCTTTCATTTCTAGTATTGGTAATTTTTGAGTTAATTTAAAAATTTTCCTCAAAGAATTAGCTTTTGACTTGATAAACATTCTCTATTTTTTCAATATTATGCATTTCTGCTCAAATTATTATTTCTTTACTTCTACATCCTTTATTTCTCCCTTGCTCCTCTTTCTTCTTTTGTCTTTCTGTTGCCCAGGCTGGAGTGCAGTGGTGTGATCACGGCTCACTGCAGCCTCAGCATCTCTGGCTCAGTGACCCTCCTACCTCAGCCTCCTAAGTAGCTGGAACTACAGGCATGCACCACCAAGCTGGAATAATTTTCGTATTTTTTGTAGAGAGGGTTTTTGCCATGTTGCCAGGATGGTCTAAAATTCCTGGGCTCAAGTGATATACCCATCTCATCCTCCCAAAGTGCGAGGACTACGGGTGTGAGTCATTGTGCCTGGCAATATTTTTTATTTAAATAATAAAATTTTAAGTTATGATATTAAGATTTTTTCTTTTTAAATACAACTATTAAAATCTCCAAATTTCCTTGTAAGCTGTACTTTAGGTATATCCTATACATTTTTATATATTTTAAACTTTATTAATTTTAAAATATGATTTTCAATTTTTCTTAAAACTTGAAAACTTAAAAGTTTTCTTAAAACTTGTTGATCTATGGGCTATTTAGATGTATATTGTATTATATCCAAATATATTTTGAAATTTTCCTTATGTCTATAGTTATTAATTTCAAATTTAACTTTGCTATGGTCCAAGAACATGCACTGTATGGTTCCTATTCTTTTAAATTCCTTAAGCTTTGCTGTATGGGTTTGGTTATGGTTTATCTTCATGTTTACTTGAAAGAAATGTACGTTTTGCTGTTATTTTGTGGAGAGTTCAATAAATGTCACTTAAGTCAATTAAATGCATTATCTTAAATTTTATTAATATGCTCTGTATTATAAATTGGATGTTTTTTACATAGGTCTATATATTTTCTGAACTTATCGAATTTTATGTATGAGATCTGGGCATTTCACTGTTACACAAATTTTGGCCAATTGTTTGAAATTAAAAAAGAGAAGTGCAGGAATTTTCTTAGACCACTTAAGGGGAATATATAGTTTGCATAATTTTGGAAAGAATAGTAATTATTTTTAATTTATCTGTACTTACTAATAGTTTAAATCTGTGGTAACACATACCTAATGATTAATAAATTTCAATGTGACAATTTTCAGTTATGAAACCAAAAGAACAAATTTCAAATTTCAAGTGGACAGTCTCTTCTGTAAAAATTTGATTACCAGAAAAAATATTGTAGCATTGTCAAAACTCTATAATTTTAATAGACTTTAAATTGAATTATCAATATCCTCACCACAATTAGGTTATCATAACCCAACAACTTAACTATACTAAATTAAAAGAAGATAATTCTGATAATTATTTTTATTTTCAGAGATTTATTGATTTGTTTTCTTTCTGATTTTACCTCGTGCCTACCTATGATGACACGGCAAGACATATAAATAGGAATTACATGGTACTATTTATCCACCTGTCTAGCTTTTAATCTATCATAAAAATTCATCTAGTTTACTCTTAATAACTTTCTACTTTGAAAAATGAAATGCTATCTAATGTTAAATTGTTTAGAGATGATTATTTATTAAGCATCTGCTATTTTGCTAACACTATGGTAAGAACTTTTTAATATCTCTAACTGTATCTTCAGAATTTTATGAGAAGTTGCTATTATTTCATATTATAGATCATACGATTGTAACTCAGGCTTAATTCCTTTCGCCTATGTATTACATAATTTGAGGAACTGCTATTCAAAGCTAATTTGGTAAGACAACATTGCCCATGTTTTTATTACACAAAAGTGCTATAAAATATTCCCCTTTTCATCGTTTTTCCAGTACCTATTAGTGGTATTTTTAATATCTACATTTACCTAATAAACAAAGATGGTTTCTTAATAACCATGTTTCCTTTATCAGCAACCTTCACTCACATATATATATACATATATATATATATATATATATATATAAATACATATTTACACATATTATATTTTAAATAGTTCATTAGTACATAAAATACTCTTGTGATTACTGGGCTAGATCTTACACTGCAATAAGTCATGGTTTCATTGAGTACATAATGACTTTCAAGTTATAATTTAAGAGCTCTAAAGATTCAGTGTTGCAGTTTAAAATTGCTTTCCTTCTAAGTTAATAACCCAAGATCTTCAAATAATTCTCTTAAGAGAGGATTACAAGGCTACTTTTCAAAAGACCTCAAGTGTTATATTAATGTTTCAAACATAGTTAATGTGAATCCACAAAAATATGTGATTATTCACATTTACCAAAATCCAAAAGCCACAAGTCCAGGGTAAATTTATCTGTTGCATCTTCACTCTTATTATGAATTAAATTAATTTCTACTTATTTTTCTGAGATGAGATTTTAATTTTTTAATTCATAGCCGTTTAACACATATTAGTATACAAGGAAAGTTCTTATACCAATTAAATACCACAATCAATTAACTTTTGTTCTCATTTTTTATTTGATTTTTTAAAAATAGGTTTAATCTATCAAATATAAGAAATTTACTCAAAACTAAACAAATTAATTATTTCAATGTCTGACATTAAGTTTGCTGCTATTGGAAAGTTGGCTTAACCACTATATTCCAAAGTAATCTTAAATCAGTTATTACTGAAAATTTTAAGGGCATGCCAGTTTTACTTTTGTTTACTGATCTGAGCACATAGTAAATACTTATCATTTGCTGAATTTATTACATTTGTTGTATTCAAAACATCACTTTCAAAGGTCTAAGCCATGCTCATCTATTTAACAGACTTAATTGTTTGTGTGTGTGTTATTATTCATTTAAAAATTGTTTTTAAACTATTTTACTCACAAAAATCATTTTATTTCAAAAACATTTTGAAGTTCAAAATATGTCTGGAAAAATATTTCTATAGCATGTTCAAAATGTATTTCTAGGCATGATTTTTAATATTAAGAATCTCATATATTTAATAGTCTGAAGACTTTGCATCTAAGAGTTCAAAGCACTCAATTATTAGAAAAGAGAACTGACAAAAAGATGGGTTAAAGTTCTTGCTGTGAGCAAAAGTGTTTATAGTTCTCTAAACAAACAGTATGTGCTTTGATAATCCACCAATATGTGGTGACTCAAGACTAAGGCTTACAAGATTCATTTTATTGTAAAGTACTTAAAATGTTAGGCAAAGACGATTACAAATTAAGACCAAATTACTGAAAGTAGAGTAGGAAGAAATATAATTTTCATGATGTCTTTGTCTACTTAGTTTCTACAGTAAAATAGACCCTAATGCTTTTTTCCACTCTTCAGTTACAAATTAAATATACTCAGAGCAATATTGTTTTACATAGTCGTAAAAGAACATTGAGTAAGTATAGTATGTGGTATCTATATCCTTTAAAAGTATGTAGAACCTCAACAAATTAAATACACATCAATTTTATAAAATATGACCCTAAGTCTGTAATTCTGATGTTTAATATGGGATAGTTTTCAGTCACTGTGATAATTATTCTTCTTTAAAAATACTTTTAAGCAGCAGTTTCAGTTTTTGTGTATAAGTTGTTAATTTTGATCAGATTTTAGTCTTTCAAACCATACGTTAAAATTGAAATAATTGATATTTTATAGAATTTATGTCAATGAGATGTAAGAATCATTTTTATATGAAATAAATGTATGTAAAATTGAATAAACATTAATTAACTAATTGTATATCAGAAAATAGTAACAATATACAGTAAGCAAATATGGTAAGTGCAGGTCAACCATACAACCAATTGCCTCAATAATATTTGCAGCATTGAGAAATCATACCCATTTTTCAGAATACATTAACATGGAATTGTGAAGTTAAATAATATCTGGCAGTAATAAGAGAGGGGGCAAGGTCTACAAGTGGTGATGGTTGTGGATTTGTGTGTGTGTATGTGTGTGTGTTTGTGCGTGTGTGCTAGAAGCAAGGTTAAATATAAAGGGAGTGGGCAATAGTTGCCTTTACAGTACACAAAATATGGAAGTAAGGTAAGTAATGTTTTGTCTAATAGGCTTGCAGAGCAATTTTTTTCTTGATTTCAATCTAATTTGTATTGTGAATTTCTTTTTTAGTTACTTGGAAAGTTTCCTTCCTTCCAACACAGGGATATAATTTCTTTCTTTCCATTCTTGCTCCTTTCCCACATAACTTTAGGATATAGATTATTTTTAGGGTTATAAATAGATTTAATCAACAAGGTAAACATTCGTACAGCAATTATTGCAAATTAACCACTTTGATGTTAATCATTTCTATTTGTGTTTTTCAAACTTGAATTCTTATGTCTTTAAAAGATAGAACTTTACTATCCTCATAAGATGCCAATTTTTTGAGTCAGCAACATTGTTAAAAATAAAGGGGATCACCTTGAGCTTCAAAAATGCAAATCAACTAGAAAAACACCAGCTGGCCTTAATCTTTCAACTTTGCAGTTTAGTCTGCCTCATGTCAGCAGGCTAGAAGGTATTCTTTTTATAGAAACAGAAAGTTAGCAGATGTAGCTGCTGTTTCTTTCTTGTCAAAAGTGTGTTTATCCATTCCCCAGCTGTATCCAACACCTCCCACCCTGCACACTCACACCTACTCTCTCGCGCTCTCCAACTGCACCTAAATATACATTTGAAAAATAGCGTGACTAGTATCAGGGCTTTACAGTGAAGGCCTTTTCATTAATTTTCTACTATAGTAATGTAACAGGCAAAATGTGCTTTGCAGTTTTTTTCAATAAATTATTATTAGCAAACAGCAAAATAAAATATAAATAAACACAACACTATCATTAATAATATACTTTTTTTAAAAAAGATGTGAGTGCCAGGAATGGTCATGAAAGTTAACCTGAGGTTATGCTCCAGTTTAAAAATATTCATCTGCAATTCACTTTCAGGATGTTCTGATTCAGTCTCTCTATCCATTTTTTGTGCCCTTATTTTTACAGCAGATAATAAGTCACTGTCTTCTTTTCTATGTTACTGTGTCCCAAAAAAAGATGAAGAGGTAATATATGCAACCCAAAATAACCATTTCTTTTAATAAGTAAAGGTTAAAACTATTTATACGGTGACTCATATAGACACCAAGTGCTGCAAATGTATCAGACATCTGATAGCGTCCACAGTGAAGGTGGGTTACATGAAAGTCATGTACCTGCCCTTAATTTGGGAAATAAACCCACTCTACTTTTTTTCTCATTAAATGAGACACCATATGAAACTAAACGCTGAAGAAACATGAAACATAACCTATTTCTATGAAGTAGTTATAATCACTTCAATTTTTTATTTATCCAGTTATTTCTCTTTCCTTGGTTTATACACTATTCTATATTATCAGAAGTGATAAACCAGATAATAGATGGCTACACAGTTTCTTTCTCTCCACCATTAATCTACAGTTGCCCCTTTATACTCTAATAAATTGCATGAACTATTTTTACTGTTAGTTCCCTAAATTTTTATGTGTAAAGAATAATGGTAGAGGCTTTTTGGCAATGAGAATCTCTCACTACAATTTGCACCAGCTCTGGGATGATGTGAAAATATTAATTTATATAAATAAGCCACAATTGTACGCTAACCACTGTTTTTAGTATAGCAGATACTACCAGGAGTGCAGGCCAGCTGCCATGGGGTTTCTTAGTTTTGCCACACTCAGTTACTATTAATGTATGTACTCAATATATGTCCTTTGTAGGGACATGGATGAATCTGGAGAACATCATTCTCAGCAAACTGACACAAGAACAGAAAATGAAATACCACATATTCTCAGTCATAGTTGGGCGAGGAAAAATGAGAACACATGAACACAGGGAAGGGGTACTACACATTGGGGTCTATTGGGGGGAATAGGGGAGGGACAGCGGGGGAGGGATAGCCTGGGGAGAAGTGCCAAATGTGGGTGAAGGGGAGGAAGGCAGGAAAACACACTGCCATGTGTGTACCTATGCAACTATCCTGCACGTTCTGCACATGTACCCCAAAACCTAAAATGCAATAAAACAAAAGAAAAAGAAAAAAAAGAAATAAAGTTAAGAAAAAGTAAAAAAAAAAAATTAAATGTGTTCACGAGTCTTTAAATGCAAGGGGAAAAAACTTGTGAAATCTAGGTCATTATCTGTTTACATCCTAAATTTGTTGAGATTTCGGGAATAGTTTTATATCAAAGAGAGGAAAATAAGAAATAAAAATACCCATAGTAAATATTATATGATTATAACATATCACATAGAAATAGACCACAAAGAAACAAGACATAGTAAAAGAATTAGTTGTGCTAATATGTATTGCATTTTTAAATGTACTGCAATGTTGTTATATTACTTACTTATAAAGTTTAATTATAAAATATACAAAAAAGAAACATTAATTCAAAACAAAAAATTCATAATGTTTCTATGATTAATCTATATTTACATCTTACTATATATGTTTCAGATGTATTTTTAGGAGCTAAAATATAGAGCTGTAATTATAGCTCTCAGTTTTTTTCTGTAAACTTTTATTTCCAGATTAAGTTTACACTTGAAGTAGCTGTTACTTACTTATTCTGTTAATTTTTGAAGCTTTCCAACATGTATATGTAGTCACAGGTATATATAAATGTTGTTGCATAATTTAGTATTTTATAGATAACATAATGATAAACACATCTTTTCCAGCTCAATTTTCACCTAAATATTTTGATATTAGGTGAAAATTGCTGTCTTTACACATAGCTTTATTTTGGTAATTCTAAGTGCTTCGTATTAGTATTCCAATATACACATAAACCATAGTTTATTTTTTTCCTGCAAATCAATCAGTAATTTGTTTGTTTCCTTTCAATTACAAACAATTCCACAAGAAATATTTTCTTTATGTTTTCTTGTCTACTTGTACAAGAATTCTAGGAAATAGATTTATTTTAAGAACTCTGTGTCACAGAGTATATACACATTTGTAAATTAGTTATGACCAAATTTTCTTCAAATGTTTGTACCATGATGTATTCCCAACAGAAATGTGTAAATCAGTTTTTCTGAAATCCTGTACTTCTGGTGTTATACAATTTTATAGACATTATTTTTGCTAATCTGTTTTGGTGAGCAGCCATGTCTCATTTTGTTTTAATTGTATTTCTCTGATGCTAGGGACTTTTAGTACATTTTCATGTTTACAACCCTTCAAATATCTTTTCCCATATATTTTCTGTTCATATCATTTGCTTGGTCTTCTAATAAATACCTCATTTTGCTTCCTAGAAGTTATTTAATATTCAAAATACTTCCGTATCTTGCAGATAGTTTGTCTCCCACTGTGGCTTTTCTTTTCACATTGTCTATATTTTACAAAACAAAGTTTTCCATTAAATTTTCATGTAATTAAATGTATCAATCTATTCCTTCATGGTATAACATTTTGAAACTTGAGTATGTAATTATTCCTAACTTGATATCACAGATAACTTGCTTATGAATCCTTCACAAACTTTGTTTTTTAAATTTTAGATATTTATATGTATTATATTTACGTACATAACATGAAATAAATATCTAGAATTTATCTTTCAATAGCAATAGTAAGTATCTCAGCAGCACATTTTAAATGGGCCATTTTCCCCTACTAATCCATAATGTAACTGTATTAAATTTACATATCTGTTCTAATTTCATTTTGTTATATTGATGTATGTATGTATATATGTATTAGTACCAATTCTTAAAATAATTAAGGTTTTCGATATTCTTAGTTATACATTGGTTCTTGTACATTTCAGGCTTTGTCATTTTTATAGACCATAAATTTTAAATAAAATAAAAACGTCATTTTAGAAATACGTACATATATTATATAGATTTATCTAATACATGTGATTACTTTCCAAATTCACTCATTTTTATAAAAAACATTTCAGTTATTTGTATACTGTTCAACAGATATGCAAAAATTTATTTAATTTATTATGGGAATTTATGGATTATTTCTGCTTTATATTATAATTAACTTTATTTAATTTTCATTCATGTATACCTATATTATGTATACATAATATATGATTTTATACATATATTATGCCAAAAATAAAATTTATAATTATAATATATATTTTTTGAGACAGGGTCTCGCTCTGCCACCCAGTCTAGAGTGCAGGTACCTAATCTCAGTTCACTACAACCTCCGCCTCCTGGGTTCAAGTGATTCTCCTACCTCAGTCCCTCGAGTAACTGAGAATACAGGCACACCATCATGCCCAGCTAATATTTGTATTTTTAGTAGAGACAGTTTCACCATGTTGGTCATGCTGGTCTCGATCTCCTGACCTCACTCAAGTGATCTGCCTGCCCTGGCCTTCCAAAGTGCTGGAATTGCAGGCATGAGACACTGCATCTGGCATATTTTTGTTTCTATTTTCTTTAGAGATGAGGTTTTATCATGTTGCCCAGACTGGTTTTGAACTGATGGGCTCAAGCAATCTGCTCATCTTAGCCTCCCAAAATGCTGAAATTACAGATGTGCACCACCACACCTATATATCTTTGTATGTAATTAGTTATCCAATATAGAATATCAAAGTGAGAATATTAAGGCAAATGATACAGATACTTTGATATATTATAAAACTGTTTTCTAAAGGCTCTTTGTGTTTGTAATGCTACCAGGAAGGTATAGCAGTGCTAGATAAAATATGTCTGTTTAACACTAAATATTGACCTATCAATGTTTCAACTTTGATACTTAATAGATAAGATATTGTATGTCCATGCATCCATATACCCTCCCTCAAGGTGGACAATTAAAAGTCTCACTTACTAACTGTATCCTGATAGCCGTTGATGCCTGTGAAGTTGTCTGGGTAAGGCTGGATGTCGATTTTTAAGGTTGAGAGAACTAGAAAGAAAAATAAGTATTTAGCTTTCATGCTGGCCCCTTCATCCCTTGCTGACACCCATACAAAACTAATAGAAATATAAAAACATAGAAAGCCTTTTCTTTTTTTTTTATTGCATTTCATGTTTTGGGGTACACGTGAAGAACATGTAAGATTGTTGTATAGGTACACACATGGCAGTGTGATGTGCTGCCTTCCTCCCCTTCACCTATATCTGGCATTTCTCCCCATGCTATCTCTCGCCACCTCCCTACTACCTACTGTCCCTCCTCTATTTCCCCCCTACAGACCCCAGTGTGTGATGCTTCCCTCCCTGTGTCCATGTGTTCTCACTGTTCAACACTGACACAAGAAAGCCCTTTCTATCCAGAAATTTTATAAGCATTCACTCCTATTTTTCCCTGACTTCTTTTTAAGTAGTTTAAAAATATCAAGGTCACTTGCCATAAATTTTGATATGGGATAAGAATATAGAAGATTTATGAATATAATATTTTTTCAAAGCTGACCAAGTAATGCCAATATAAATTATTAATTTATTTTCCTTTTTAGTTTTATTCTCCCTTTGATCCCTTTTGGTCTTTCAGCTCCTTCGCCATTCCCAAGAATTCCTTGAACTTCTCCATATTATTCTCCATATTATTCATAGTGATTTTCAAGTTTAATGAAAATTCACATTTTTACACGTTGTGATATGGATTACCATGCTGTTGACAATAGTCTAATAGTTGTAGTAATATCTTGTATATTTGCGGTGTGTGCCCATGCACATATGCACGTTTGGATGTATCAGCATTGAAAAAAGACTGTGTCTGTGTTGTAACAGTCCTACTGACCTATAATAATATACAAATAGCTCTCTTCATGGTGTTTCTGTTGAACTTCAAAAGTTTTTTTTAATTTGCCAGATTTAATTGACAGTTTTTAATTCAATAGACTGCTGGATATTTTGATACTTTTGACTACTTTCTGAGGCTGTCTCATTTTTCAAAATTTGTAGAAACATTCCATCCTGATTCTTCCTGCTTCTCTGAGAGACTAAATATTATCATCATGGTACATTCTATTTTATATATCAAATGACAGGTTTTCCATAATTTTACTTATTTATTTTTCCTTTACATTTAAAGTTTTTTCTGGCTTAACTTACCATTTATATGCTAATGATACTCAAATCTATAGCTTCAGTTATCCTATATACAATGAAGTATCGGACATGTTAGATTGGTACTAAAGTAATTGTGGTGTTTGCCATTAAAAGTAATGACAAATTACTTTTGCCGAGATTACTTTTGCACCAACGTATAGCTATTTCAAAATAGCGGTAGTGATTCAAAATCTAACAAGATTCAAATTTCAAAAATGCATCAGTGTCTTTTACCCCTCTGCTTATCTTCTCAACCATTTGCTACCATGAGGCTCAGTGCCAGACACCATCTGCTCTCTCTGTTTATTCTTCCACATCCTCTCTAAGTGAATGACTTAACAATTCACCTTGTCTCTGAAGTTAGAAACTTGGAAGTCCATGTCAATAATCATTTTCCCCTTTCCAGCTATCCACTGTGGTTTATTTTCTGTCATTTTTGTATCTTTTTGTTTGTTTGTAGAAAGTGATTTATTTAGAGAGAGAGACACAGAGAGAGAGAAACAGGAGGAGAGAGAAAGAAACAGCTAATTCTCAGGCTGAATGAGAGAATCCAGAAAGATGGAATCCAGGAGAGGAAAGCAGCTTCCACACTGAGTGGAAAGAAATAGAGAGAGATGGAGTTTAGGAGGGGAAGACAGGCTTCCACAAGAGAGTGTGGAAGGGCATTTTTATATCTTAAATACCTCTTGTTCTCTAACCAGCACCAGTAGCTAAAATTTAGGCCTTAATTTTTCTCTTAGTTCCATAGAATCTAAAACTGTCCTTTTGTCTGCAATTTTATATTCCTTCCTATCTATCCTAATTCTAAAAACGTGATTGTTGGACATTTTAACTTGATCATACTACTTTTTCTATGCTTGGAGTCCTTGAATAAGTTCAAGCTTATTAGGTCCTTTGTTACCTTCTTCTGATTTTTTTTTTTTTTTTTTTTTTGCGATGGAGGCTTGCTCTGTCACCCAGGCTGGAGTGCAACAGTGTGATCTTGGCTTACTGAAACCTCTACCTCCCAGGTTCAAGCGATTCTTCTGTCTCAGCCTTCTGAATAGCTGGCACTATAGGCACCCACCACCACGCCTGGCTAATTTTATTTATTATTATTATTATCTTTTTAGTAGAGACAGGGTTTCACCATGTTGGTCAGGATGGTTTCTATTTCCTGACCTCGTGATCCATCTGCCATGGCCTCCCAAAGTGCTTTAAAGTTAGAGCCCACGGTGCCCAGACGCTTCTGAGTCTTTTATCTTGTTCTCTAAACACATCTTTATTCCAGATACATCCTGTAAAATGCTCAACTTCTTGAACGTTTAAAATATTTTTTCTGGATGTTTTGACATGGTTTATACTCAGTTCAAAATGTTCAGTCTGATCTCATCCATATCATTAATTCCTATTTTTCTAGACACAGCTATAGAGTCACTGTCTGGTGAACATTACTCTGAGGCCTGCATATAATTTACTTTAGGTCTTACATTCGTTGGGGAGCCTAGGAAAATGTAGCCAACAGTCTGCTGATTTAACTGTTAATCTCATCCAAAAAAAAAATCACAAATATCTGGGCTCACTGGTCATTGACATGTAGAATTTTCTGTGCTTCTATTCTGTATTTCTGCAGCACTCTGGCTACTTTTTAGGAGATACACTTTTTACTCTTTAATCAATGCATTCTTAAGCATAGTATAATGACAAAATGATACAGAAAGGCTCATGACATAAAGTGAGAGTCTTCTGTCCTTTCCCTTCCTTCTTCCTTGTATTACTCCCAAGATAAACCACTTTTACTCTTTTTCTACTTGTAGTACCTCCTGTAATTCATTGCATATTATAAACAATATTTTATAGCTGTTTTAAATTTACCAGCTTTAAATAATACCCCTTTATTTTCTCATTCAGACCATCCCAAATACAAGTTGATCTTTCCCCTCAAATAATTTTAGGCTTTTTTTATTTTTACTTGCAGTTAAACCAATATGCTTATACGTTCATGTATTGATGGTTGTGATTGCCCACTCTATGAGATAAAGATAAGTGTGTCTTTGTTCGTATCTGCATATTTCTCTTCTTTCAACCTCTCTATATCTATTATGTCATATTATTGTTGCATTATCAAATATTGAGAGTATTTAACTTTTTTAAAACATTAAAAACTGTGTGTACTTTCTATGTGAATATATCATATATTCATTTGGAAAGCCAGGCAGAAGTTATATTCTACTTGCAACTTAGCTCCAAAAGAGACATAGCATCATTTCTGCAATATTCTATTCATAAATTGTGGGTCATTAAGCCTGACCCACATTCAAGGGAGGAGAAAGTGTTCACATCTTTTGAAGAAGGAATATAAAAAAATGACAGACCTATTTTTGCTTCATTTTCTTTGCCATGTTAATAAAGTTATCTTCTATTCTAATAGTTTAATTTATATCATACGAAGGAATATCAATGTTTTCTAATTGCATTTTAGCATGTTCTTTATTGTATGCTTAATATGTCAAGAAGAAATATCTATTGCTGCTGATCATCCATATGCTCCTTTCTGAGCTCACCTTTTTGGTATCTTCCAAGCTTGGTCCTTCCTATCTGCCGGCCAACCAGCAGAGCCTTTTGTTATTGAGTTATGTTCTCACTTTGAGTTATGTTCTCTCCACAGAAAGTAGATAACTAAGTGCATTTCCTGAAGCTATAATTATTGAGGGAGTATTTCCTTCCCTACTGTCTTTTAGGGTCACCACTGAGGGTGTCTCTAATGCAGAAGTGATCCATTTTCAGCTTATGCTTTACACACAAGGCTAGCACATTCATGGCATGTTTCATTCCCTGTTAGGTCATCAGAGAAAATCACCCATGAGGACTTTTGTGTGAGTTAATGTAAATATATCACTTTAATAATGATAGTAACATGTAGTTTGTATCAACATTTAGGACAGCTTCCTTGGACTTTGTAGATATGCATGGACCTAATTCTGAAAGCAACATACTTATTTTAGGATGGATTGCATTTAGACCCACTTTATCTTATGATTGGATTGGTCTGGCAGTATCCAGGTCATAATGTTTCTTGATTGGAACCTCCTCAGTATGTACTGAAATCCTTTATATGCTAAGAGCTGTTTTGTGAATGATGTAAAGTTCTTTGTTGTGGGGATCATGGCTTTGCAACCTAACTTCATGCATCTGCCCTGCGACTTTCCTGTTGGCGCTTGCCAAAAATTCCACATAGCCTCTTTTTCTCTCACAAATACTTCTAGTAACAGAATCTGTTGAATCACATACAATAAACCCAAGAGATTGTTGTACCCCAACCTGTACCTACTCCAGTACTTGCCCTAAAAGCTACCTTTCTCCAAATACATAGATCACAGCATTATTCCCAAGAGCAGAAGATGTAGCCATTAATACTCAGACTATCATGCTTCTTTCTTTTTTCTAGGACACAAAAGGTATAATTAGTTGCAGTATACCCACAAGGTAGACCCAACTGGAGCCTACAATCTTTACCAGTGTGTCAGGTTGCAAGTTTTTTTTGGATTATTTTCCTGCAAGCTGTAGCACGTTTCTCTGTTTCTTCCCTTTGCTTCAAAAGATTGGATTTTATCAAATAGCCAAATCGGACACTTGTTTACAGGAACTTATTTCTTCCTCAGCCTCAGTTATTTGAGAAATGCAGAAATTTTTTCTCCAATAGATCCGCTGACCCAAGAATGTTGAAAAGTTAGCTGTCTTAGCATTACTGCTACCACCAACCTGCAAATGAGATCTAAAATCCTAGATGATTAAATGTAAAAAGATGTGAACAGGAAATATAGTTTACAAGACAATTAATAACTAAAATTACATAGAATTTACTCATTTTTCAACTTTTTCTAAAAGAATACAAAATCTGTGAAACAAAATATACTATATTACACAATATGAGATACCAAGATAACTATAATCAAATAGAAAGTAACAAGTGTTGGCAAGAATGTGGAAAAATTAAAGCCCTCATACATTGTATGAAAATAAGAAAGTCACTTTGAAAACAGTGTGGCAGTTCCTCAAAAATCTGGGGAACTCTTTTTGTCTGTTGTGAATAATGCTGCTGTAATAATCACTTGTGTGCAAATGGCTTAACAAAGCATCACAAGAACTTGTTACTTGGCAGTCTGTGCTTATCAGGTCTCAATATTGATTTATAGCCAAATACTTAATTATTTACCTTTAATGTCTTTCCACTCAACTAAATATTTTTCTGCATTTATAGGAAATAGAAATTCTTCTGCTATTCATGCAAGAAAAGGTCAATATCATCTACTTATAAATGTTATATATAGTCCGGATGGCTAATTTATCCAAATATGAGTAAAAATGAATCCTTTCCAGATAATGTAATATAAATTATATATTTACAATAAAAGACTCTAAAGCATAGATTGTTTTTATTCGATTTGATAAGGGCCCTTAGTGTTGAGTCTCTTGTTTAATTATCAAAGCTTTGTTAACTAATGCATGGATGGTTAAAAGCTCAGATAATAGAGTCTAAGATGTATGTGTAACCATGAAGATTATCTCTGTCTTCCTAATGTGTAATTATGGCAGGATTCCAATTTCTTTAATTATGTTGTCATGCTAACAACCAGGCACTTAGGTAGCCATCATTAGCTACTTAATACTTTACTGCTATTCATGTAGAAACTTAGGAAATAAACAATGGATGGCAGGCAGCCAATTTGAAAAAAGGAAATAAATTAGAACAGCAGTGAGTTGCTGGAATCTAGTATATGGATGTAAGTATGAGAGATTAATTACTCTAAATCTCAGTATTCTGTTCTTTTTTTAGCCTTCATACAATACCTAAACGTGCCATGTAATTATATCATTAGATGCATTGCATGCAATATGTTTTCCTTTGTAATAAACTCTATTAAATAAACTATGGAAGTAATATTTCAATCCTTATTAAAAACATGAGATATGTATATATGCAGTTTTTTCATATGAATATCCTTTATTTCTTGAGCAGCTTTAGGTTTACAGAAATATTTAGCAGAAAGTACAGAGAATTATCATAAAGGCAGAGAACAGATTAGTGGTTTCCAGGCACATTGGGTATGGAGAAGTGGGAAGTGACTGCTAATGTATATGGGGTTTCTTTTGAGGTGATGAAAGTATTGAAAAATTAGATAGTTCCACAACTCTATGAATATACCAAAAGCAGTGTACATTTTAAATGGGTTAATTTTATAGTATGTAAATTATATCTTAATAAATCTGTATTTAAATAAAGTACAAAGAATAGAACAAAAACAGCTTATGACTCACCAGTAATACCTAAATATTGTCAATATATGATGCATAGCAAACCACGTATCTGCATGAGTATATATGTTTTAATTTTCTCAAATTATCTCTCACTATCTATAGTTTTCAGAAATTGTTTTCATGTCATACAACAGTATTGATAGACATATATCCACTGAACAAATTTAATTCTAGGTAAACTTTTTCAATGACTAAAAGTATTTTTGTGAACTGTACTCTGTATATGTTTAAATAAGTTGATTTTAGCTCTCAATTATTACTAATTCTTCTTCCATGAACAACCTTAGCCCTTATTATTTTGAAACATATGGGCTTACCTATGCAGGGTAAATTTAGGAAAATAAAATTACTGAAGTCAAAAGAAATAAATACTTAATTTTGACACTAAATTTACAATTGATAACCTGAAAGATTGTATTACTATAAACTTCAATAAATAATGTATTTAGGGCCGGGCATGGTGACTTATACCTGTAATCCCAGCACTTTGGGAGGCCAACCGTGCAAATCACTTGAGGCCAGGAATTCAAGACCAGTCTGGTCATCACAGTGAAACTAAAATACACTAACAATACAAAATACACTAAAATACACTAAATACACTAAAATACACTAAAAACAGAAAAATTAGCTGAGCCTGATGGTGCACACCTGTAATCTCAGCTACCTGGGAGGCTGAGGCAGGAGATTCACTTGAATTCTGGAAGGAGGTGGAGTTTGCAGTGAGCTAACATCTGGGCCACTACACTCTAGCCTGGGCAACAGAGCAAGACTCTGTCTCAAAAAAGAAATAAATAATGTCATTATTACACACTCTATAAATATTATTATAAATATTGTTGGGCTTTTCATTCATTGTAATTTTGTCTGTCTCAATATGTACCTATAATTATGCTTTTAATAGTGAATATATTCTCACAGTCACATAAATACATAAGAAAGATGATATCTTTTATGAGCTTATATTTTGTATATATTTTATTTAGATATTTCAACATTTGCCTTAAGGCAAAGTGACACAGATGTCTTTGGTGTACACTTTTACTTTTTGGATTTCTGTTTTAAATCATTAAAAGTACAAGAATATCTCACTTCATAATTTTCAAAATGTTCAGATGTATGTTAAGACCACACACAGAGAATTAGATAGATTTATAGCCAAATGAAGTAGCTATATGTGACTTTCTAATAGACATTAGTCTTAAGTTTTAAACAAGTAAAAGAGTTTTGTACAATTAAGTAACCTATTTAATTACTATGTATGTTTAAGTATGTTTAACAAATCCCTTTATATAGCTTTCTAGTACATACGGTATGCAGTATGAAATAAATAGCAGTTTGTGGATAGTATAACTAAGCTGACCCATCATTCAAACATTCACATGAAAATATTCAAAGTATGTTTCTACAGATTATATTAGAATTACATATGTCTAACTCCATAGCTGTACATCTGTATTCAAAATTTATGCTTAAAATATTTTCATCTCAACTTCTGAGTTAAGCTCTTTGAAATATAATTAAATGTGTGAGGACATACAATGCTTATCTTTCTGTGTGAAAGAAAACATTTTGTACCAGAAAATTAAAACGTTCTATTTATAGAAATAAGTATGAACTAAATTTTCTAAAGTTACAAAAAATGTTACAAAGTAATTAATAAACCCTGTCTTCTCTAAAAGGCATCCGGAGTCACCATCTTAATTCTCTGATCAGTTTCTTTTTCTTTTTCTACCATTCTACTGTGGGGTTTCATACATTTTGTAGGACACATTGCCTACAACCAGTTAAAGCTATAATCTGCATGTCTGGGACAGAGGCCACTGGGGCTATGAACTTGTAGGAACACTTACGTGTTAACTGGTAAATTTCTGGAGGCTGAATGTGCATTCCCATGCTGGAGAAAAACTCCCAGGGCCTACGACCTCATGGGACCTTCAAACATTTTCATGGGCTTTCCTCTTATCAACCCCAGGTTCCTGCAGTGAGGAACTGAGACAAAATCCCTTGTGGTCTGTCATGGGAATGGGAAGGGGAAGATAAACTATAATGATGGATGCCCAGAACCGTCTCATAAAAAAGGCCTGCATTCAGGCCGGGCGTGGTGGCTCACACCTGTAATCCAAGCACTCTGGGAGGCCGAGGTGGGCGGATCATGAAGTCAGGAGATGAAGACCTTCCTGGCCAACATGGTGAAACCTAGTCTCTACTGATAATACAAAAATTAGCAGGGTGTGGTGGTACATGCCTGTAATCCCAGCTACTCTGGAGGCTGAGGCAGGAGAATTGCTTGAACCCAGAAGGTGGAGGTAGCAGTGAGCCAAGATCGCACCACTGCACTTTAGCCTGGCAACAGACCTAGACTCCGTCTCAAAAAATAAAAAATATAAAAGGCCTGCATCCAGACCAAAGGACTTTACCAGAGGTGCATTTTTATCTTTATCCCAGCTGAGGAAATAGAATCCATCCCAGTCCAACCCCCTTATTTATTTCTGTCTTAGGTAAGGTTGGTGTGGCACAGTCATCAGGGGTCGGACATTACAGGGAATAATCACAGTAGAAACTCTGTACCAGGAAAAAGAGTAGGGATCAGGAGAAACTAAACCATACTGACAAGAGAAGAGAAATATAAAGATAGTAAAGAAATTAGAGGCCTCTGGAACCTATAGCTACAACAACCATTAAACATAGCCTGAATCCTAGCCAGATTTAACATCATTCTCCACACCAAAGTCCTGTTTAACTCAGTTTCTATTACCCAATACAGCATCCAGCTTTCAACAACAACAGCTACTACAAGACGTTTCAAAAGGCAAGAAAAAAATACATTCTGAAGAGGCAAAGCAATCACTGGAACCAAACTCAGATATCACACGAATGCTAGAATTATCCAACATGTAATTTAAAATAACTATGATTAGTGTGTTTTGGGGTCTAATGGAGAAAGTAGACAACAAACAAGAACAGATGGGAAATGTAAGCAGTGAGGTAAAAGCTCTTAAGAAAAAATCAAAATGAAATGCTAGAAATGAAAAAAAATAACAGTAACAGAAAGGAAGAATGTCTTTGATCACCTCATCAGTGGATTCAGCACAGCTGAGAAATGAATAAGCAAACTGGAAGATATGTCATATGAATAAAAAATGAATAAGCAAACTTGAAGATATGTCAATAAAGGCTTCTCAATCTGAAATGCAAAGACTGAAATGAATGGAAAATAACAGAAGGAAATATTCAATAAACGTGTGACAATATTCAAAGGGCTAACATGTGTAACTGGAATAATAGCTGGAGAGAAAGATTGACTGTGACAGAAGAAAAAATTGAAGTAATAATGACTGAAGATTTTTCATAATTAATGACACATTAGCAAATCAGATTTAGGAAGCTCGGAGAACACAAACCAGGATAAATATTGAAACACACACCCACCCACCCCCACACACACCCTAGGAATATAATATTTACACTGCTGAAACTGAAGACAAAGAGAAAAATTCTGAAAATAAAAAGAGATCTATGGTCTTAAATTTAAAATGGAGGAACATTTTCCACTTTATAAAAATATGTTTTGATAATCTATGTGAAAACTTCATAATTACAGATATAGATACATTTCTTTATTCTGTGAATACAAGATGCAAAATAATATCATTGCCACCCCAAAAAAACCTACATAGAGTCATAACATAAAGTGTTATGTTATTATATGACTCTTTGTGAGTTTTTTGGGCAACTATATATGAATAAGTAATTTCAAGATTATTGTTAATAGTTTATAGTATCTATATTTTCCTGAAGAAGAAAGACATTCTGGAAGATTAATTCTTATAAGTGGGAATGCTAAATTACATGCTACTCTTGTTAATCAAATAAAGTATTTATTTATAAACAATATACCATATATATTTTCTAGATACATAGTTGTAAATAATTACCATAATTATTTTACATAATTTTATAAAATATGATATTATGTTTTTATATTTCAGGGCAATTAGAATGTGGATGTGTATTTAGTTTTAAAACCTGAGAAAAAAATATTCATGCTATTAGCTCTTTACTATGCACCAATTTAACTGTTTAGAAATCTTAACAGTAATTATAAACATTAACCTTATAAATAGGGCATCTATTCTCACTAATTCTATCAGTGATGCTACACAATCCATAAACCTACAAATGCCTGATAACAGAGTACTAGGCATATCAAAATTGGAATGGATTGTTTTGCATCCATATGATTACCATTTCCCAAGTTCTTCATTTATGATAATTAAATTTCCGTGCTACTATCTTCCTCATTCCTCATGCTGTTTAATAATTGTATAAATCCTGAAACCCTGTCTACAAAATGATGTTTAGGCCAGGCTTCTTTTATTTTGTTGCTTTTCTAGGCTATCCCAATTCTTTTCTTCTGTCTAGAAGATATTCTTCTTTCTGATCTTTCACCAAGAACATAATATTTCTGTCTAATCTCACTTCTTTGATTAATGATATTGGTATAATTGCCTTGATATTTGCTGTTGCTTTAAATACACCAGAATCCGTATCTTGTCCTTACAAAATAAATCTAAATGTGCTAATGTCAAACAAATAAAAATATTAAATATAAAATATATGCTACATTTTGTAATTTTGAACTAATTATATCCATATTTATCACTACTATACTATACATATGTAAGGAAAGAAAATGAGAGAAAAATCTTATTAAAGTTACCACGCACAACATTGAAATATTTGTTTTGTTTGTCAAAATTACAACAGAGAATTATCTGGCTCAAAATGTCAATAGTGCCAAGATTGAAAAACTGATTTTAATAGTTATCTATGAGGAATATCAATTAGAATGGAGTGAAATGGGCACTATAGGAATCCTTTGTGATTATTAAAACTGTAAATCTTGTCTGTAAAGAGAGTTCAATGATACACTATCAATATTTAAATAGAATCATGTGAGGCATAATAATGTTTCTCTTAACACAGACTTCGTATACAACAGTGATCCCATATGATTATAATGCAATTGAAAAATTCCTAATGCCTAGTGACATCATAGCCATTTTTATATCACAGCATAATGCATTTCTCATGTGTTTGTTGTGATACTGGATAAACAAATTTACTTTGCAGCCAGTAGTATAGAAGCATAGCATATTTAATTAGGCACTGTACATAATAGGTGATCACGACAATATATGACTATATTACTGGTTTATGTATTTACTATAGTTTTTATCTACATATGAAAACAAAACTTAACTGTAAAATAGCCTCAGACAAGTCGTTCATGAGATATCCCAGAAGAAGACATTATTATCATTGGAAATGACAGTCATACAATTATTGCCTCTGAACACCTTCCAGTGGGACAAGATGTGAAGGTGAAAGACAGTGATACTGTTGATTCTGACCCTCTGTGGGCCTATGCTAATGTGTGTGTTTGTATCTTGGTTCTTAAGAAAAAATATGTTTTAAAAGTTTTGAAAAATTTTAAATTTAAAAATAGAAAAGAGCTTATAGAATAAGGATATAAAGAAAGAAAATATTTTAGCATGACTTTACAAAGTGGTTATGTTTTAAGTGAAGTGTTACTATAGAAAGTCAAAAGTTAAAAATAATTAAAGGTTTCTAAAGTAAAAATATTATAGTAAACTAAGATTCATTATTGAAGAAAGAAAAATATTTTTATAAATTTAGTGTAGTCTAAATAATATGAAAATAGTGTACAGGATTTATAAAGTCTGCAGTAATGTACAGAAATGTCCTAGGCCTTTGCATTCACTCACCCCTCACTCACTGACTTACTGAGAGCAATTTCCAGTCTGCACCCTACAGTCATGGTAAGTCCCCTATACAAGTGTACTATTTTTATCTTTTGTGTTGTATTTTTCTTGTACCTTCTCTATGTTTAGATATAAAACTATTTATCATAGTGTTATTGTTGCCTATAGTATTCAGAACAGTAACATGTTGTGCAGATTTATAGCCTAGGAGCAATACACTATACCACATAGCCTACATGTGTAGTAGGCTATACCATCTAGGTTCATGAAAGTACACTCTATGATGTTCATGCAAAAAAGTAGCCCAAGGACGTGTTTCTCAGAACCAATCTGTTGTTATGCACCACATGCTGTATACAGTAGACCCCTTTTCCCTTGTCCACAGATGCAGTTAACAGAAGTCAACAGCAGTCACAGAACAGGTATGCAGCAGAATAAAATATTTTTATAGAGAGAAAGAGTAAGACCACATTCACATGACTTTTATTAGAGTGTATTTATCATTGTTTTTGTATTTTATTAATTATTGTTGTTAATCTCTTGCTGTGCCTAATTTATACATTATACTTCATTATAGGTATATCTCTACAGAGAAAAACATAGTATACATAGGCTTCAGTACTGTTCATGGTATCAGACATCCACTGGGTGTGCTGGAACGTATTCCCCATCAGTAAAGGTGGACTACTGTACATGATTTGATTTGCTAATTCTACTTCTAGAAATGATTGTAAAAATATAATTAAACAGCTGAAAAAAATGAATATGTACCTTTGTTCATCCCAACATCAAATATTATACTGCTAAAAACTGAAAAGCATATGATATGGGAATCTATATTTATTTATTTATTTATTCCTTTTCTTTTATATATATATTTTTTATTGTGTTTTAGGTTTTGGGGTACATGTGAAGAACATGGAAGATTGTTGCATAGGTACATACATGGAAATGTGGTTTGCTGCCTTCCTCCCCATCATCTATATCTGACATTTCTCCCCATGTTATCACTCCCAACTCTCCACCCACCACTGTCCCTCCCCTAGTTCCCCCCAACAGACCCCAGTGTATGATGATCCCCTCCCTGTGTCCATGTGTTCTCATTGTTTAACACTCACCCATGAGTGAGAACATGAGGTGTTTGATTTTCTGTTCTTATGTCATTTTGCTGAGAATGATGGTTTCCAGGTTCATCCATATCTCTACAAAGGACACAAACTCATCATTTTTTATGACTGCATAGTATTCCATGGTGTATATGTGCCACATTTTCCCTGTCCAGTCTATCATCGATGGGCATTTGGGTTGGTACCAAGTCTTTGCTACTGTAAACAGTGCTGCAATGAACATTCATGTGCATGTGTCCTTATAATAAAAGGATATATAATCCTTTGGATATATACCCAGTAATGAGATTGCTGGGTCAAATGGAATTTCTATTTCTAGGTCCTTGAGGAATCGCCACACTGTCTTCCACAATGATTGAACGAATTTACACTCCAACCAACAGTGTTAAAGTGTTCTTATTTCTGCACATCCTCTCTGGCATCTGTTGTCTCCAGATTTTTTAATGATTGCTATTCTAACTGGCGTGAGATGGTATCTCAATGTAGTTTTGATTTGCATCTCTCTAATAACCAGTGATGATGAGCATTTTTTCATGTTTGTTGGCTTCATATATGTTTTCTTTTGAAAAGTGTCTGTTCATATTCTTTGCCCACTTTTGAATGGGCTTGTTTGTTTTTTTTTCTTGTAAATCTGTTTTAGTTCTTTGTAGGGAATTTGTATTTAAATAAGTACATACCACAGAGTGCTATGTAAACATTAGAAAGTAACATATACCACCATATCAGGTACAGAAATTAAGCCACGACAATTTACTGAATTAAAAAAGCTTTAAAATAAAATGTACATCATGAGTTCACTTATTAAAAAGACATCTTATATTAATATATGCATTATCCATATTATTTTTGCATAAAGATATGTATATATATATGTGTTTGCCAAAATGAGAGCAATATTTAACACAAGATCATGAAGTAGAGCATTTTAAACCGTTATGCTGATATATTATAATTATTAATTTTATGTAAGAATAAGTGTTTATCTTTATGTTCACAAAATAGACACTACCAGTGAACATATATTATTTGCATAATATAAATGAGTAACGTAATTCTTTTTAATCAACAGTTTCTGCTCAAGGTTAGACTAATACTTCAAGCAAAATTATATTAAGGTCAGTTTTAAAAGAAGTCGAATGAAAGCATTAGAAACTCTTTTTAGGCGGTAATGCCCCGTTGCTCTTTAAATTTCCCAAGAATGGAATTTCAGCTACCTGCAAAATGCACTTATTTCATGTTCTTTTAAAATTCCCTTATATTTATCTATTCACCCTGAGAAGCACTTGATATTGGTTTTTACTGACAATTCATATATAAAACAATGAAAAAATATAATATTGTAACTATTGCTGAACTATACAAACAACAAAATATTATGTGAGTGATCAGAAAACTAGCAAATACAAATAGCAGTCATCAGTTATCTTTAAATTTTTCATAAACTCTAGTAGAGGCATTCTTTACAAATTAAAAGAGGATCCAGATAGAAATATTGGAAAATGACTTATCATCATTCTCTATCTTTTTCAAAAGAAAAAAATCACAAAGAACCTATTTATTTTCTTGGTTACCTGACAGGAAGAATGAAAAATATAAAAATCACATGAGAATAATTTCACTAAGTACACCAAGTAATCAAACACCTTAATAAGCCATTGTGATTATGAATCAAAAGCTATTTTAAGATTATTTCTCTGAATGTTCAAAAATTATAAAAAATTATTTTCCTTTTAGTGTTTAGTATATACTTTAAAGCATTTTCTGTTCTGATAAGAAATTAGCAGGCAACCAATATAGAAAATATTACACAGATAATTGTATTTCACAAATTATATTTGAAATGAAGATGATTAATAAATTTTCTATCACAAGGACATGAAAATAGAAAGAAATATTATGAATTTATTTCAGAACATTAATTTATTTCTATCTTTCTCTGCATTTGTAAAATGTCAAATACTTTCAAATAGTTTTCCTGCTATTAGGGATTTCGTACATATTTTTTTGATATAGTGGATGAACCCCATATTCTCTGTCTCCTCAATAGCCTAAAATGAGTGTGCACAGCTGACAAGGCTTTCAGTAATCCAGGAAAATACAAGAGGTAAATATTTTTGTGATATCCACTTTGCCCCTTACAGTAGAAGTGTGCTTACCAACTTTTATAACCTTTGTAGTCTTTGTAGCTTTTGCCTATTATTTTATTTCAATTTGTCAGGTCTTGGTCCCAGACCTACTCTTGTATTCGAAGGTCAAATATTGAAGCTGGGAATTTTTAAACCAATAGACTCCCTTACAAGCCTGTATTTAAGTTGTGTTCAGCCAATATAAGGTACTGATCAGAACTGAACAGTTTGAAGAGAGTGACACTGATCGTATGTCTGATTTCTTTCCATGTTAGCAGCAAACATCAAAGGATTCAGTACTAAAATCTCCCTGTTCACCATCTCAGCTGTGTCAGCTCCATACGTTTCCAAAGTCCCAACTCTGAATTACATCACTCTCTTGAGTCTTTCAGCCTTCGAACAGCAGTGAGTAAGTTCTGTATTTTGCATCTCTTGTTTTGAAATAGCTAGTGTGATTTCTGTTTCTCTAAGTGGACTTTGACTGACACATAGCTTCTGAAGCATTTTCGGTGGAGAAGTTGGGGAAAGAGAGAGTCTTTCTCCAGGTCCATAAACCAGAGACATAGCTTACCATCTGGAGCACTGTTCACACATATAGGCAGAAACACTGTTTTCCAAATGGCCCAGAAGTAAGGTACAACACCAGGGAAATCTGATTCCCAGCAAGCAAACATTTAGGAAAATAAAACTTGTCTATGAAATTCAGCAGCCACTGAGAGAAGGATCAAGTGGACCACATGGGAGAGGTGGTTAATAAGAAATACCCTACTAGAAAAGACAATCATACCGTTATCAGATGTTACATGGGAATTTAGGAGACTGAAGTAAAGCACATGCAGACACACAAAGACTTTCTAGACCTTAAATTCATGATTTATGATCTATAAAAATTTAGTACTTAGTATTTTAACCTTTAGAAAGAAGGTTATAATTAACTCAAATTAGCAAAATGGCAAAGTGAGCTTTTACTCAAAATACAGTGGAAGGGAAAACATTTCTGTCTTTAAAACAAATCTGGAACAACTAATATTGAGATAATAGAAGTTTCGAAAAGAGAAAATAAATTGAAGAAGGTAATACTAATTAAGTTTTTAATTAGATAATAAAATACATTCCTAAGACCTATTAGAAAAACTTTCTCCTGAACTCAAAAAAAAAAAAAAAAGGGATTTGAATCTGTAGAGAACACATTTTTACCAAATTACTGGGAAAATTTCTGCTTATACATGAACTTGAGCTATGCATACAGTGATAAATTCATAAATTATAAGAACAAAAAGAATGTTTTCTAAACAATCATTTAGAACTTCATACCAAGTTACTTACAAATAATCAGACTAAGCCAGGCATAGTGGCTCAAGCCTGTAATCCTGGCACTTTGGGAGGCTAAGGCAGGCAGATCACTTGAGGTTTGGAGTTTGAGACCAGCTTGGCCAACATGGTGAAACACCTCTCTACCAAAAAAATATAAAATTTAGGTGGGTGTGGTGGCACGTGCCCAGCTACTCTGGAGGCTGAGGTGCAAGAATCACTTGAACCCAGGAGGTGGAGGTTGCAGTCAGCCAAGATGATGCCACTGCACACTACACTCCAGCCTGGGAGACAGAGGAAAACCATGTCTCAAAAAAAAAAAAAAAGAATCAGAAACAATCTCACACCCAGCTAAGACATTATTCATCCATCTAGACAAAAGAAAGCTGTTTAAGTAAATATGAGATTTCCAAGAACGCATGTCTCTTGTGTTCTCTCTGAGAAGGGAACATAAGAAAGAAATCTGTCTAAACTGACAAAAACAAAGGGAAGCAAAGTTTATAGTTAGTTATAGCTAACTTTAAATGGATTAAAATAGTACGAATGACAAAGCATAAGTGAAGAGATAAAAATGACACTTGAAATGAAAAGGTTTCCTTTGGTTTTATAAACATGGCTTAAAAATTATGCAGTAAAACTACTTAAAAGCTTTCATTATTTAAGATGTTAGCAAGATAGAAATGAAAAGGAACAGTAGAACACTCACCTTGAAAACATGTTTGAAAAGAAAGTTGAAAGAGACAAATATAACATGGACCAGAAAAACTACTAGGAGGAAAAGAAAAAAAAAATGTACAAAAAGTAAGCCATAAAAGAGAAAAATAAGAATAAAATAAGCTTATTAGTTGTTTCATCAAATGTGAATGGGCTGAATTCAGCTATTTAAAAAATTAAATAGAGATCTTTGGAGAAGAAGAACAAAATTAAACCCAGCACTGAGGCTGAATCCTAAAAGTTTCTGCTGCTTTTGATGACTCTAGAGGATCGTTAAGAGAATGACTGTCCCTGAGGATTGGTATTTTAAAACTTCTGAGTAGATGAAGCAGGATTTTGTAGAATAAAAAGAAGAGGAAAACCACAGACTTCGTATGCTGAGATTTCTTTTTCATACCTGGCAAAATATCTGGAAAGACACTGGTGTACAAGGTGAATTTAAAGGTCTCTTTCTCTGACTATAATTTTCAAAATTACTAAATTATTCTATGGAGCAGAAGGACACTGGTTTGAGAAATTTCAGATTCATGATGGGTGGATCTGAACCATTTGGAGTGGACTTGGGCAAGCTCTACTTCAAGCTTAGCCTAAATAAGTGCAGAATGTCCCAGTGACTGAATAAAGAAAAATGTGGAGTTTGGCTGATTTCTCAGCCCCTTTCACAGGAGAAGCCAGGTATTAGATAGAGGTATTTCAGCACTGGCTGAGGCAGACAGAGCTTTGTTTCCGGAATAAAAAGTCCTGATCAACACTTTGTAGACATTGGGGAAGCCAAATGGCAGCAACCCTTTGAGTATTTCAAGAAACAGCTGTTAAAATGAAGTAACACTTAAAAAAGATGAAGAAACTCTGCCAATGTGCCAAACATGAGAAATTCTTCTCCCAACATGTCTCTAATATGCCCTCCTTGGGCCATATACAGAAAATTGGCTCTTGGAAAACAAATAAAATTTGTAACAACACTGGAAAGTAAATGGCCCAGCATCAGAGTAAGACATTTCTTCCCCACTAGAAAATTTGAAAATCACATGTTCTTTTTTTGGAGTGTTTTTATGAAAAATGAACATGTTATAACGAACTGCCTCCACTGGAAAACAATCTATGGTTTGCATTGCACAGGTTAGAGCAAGTTTGAAGAGTCTTGTGGAATTGGAGAGCAATGAGGAACACAGTTCTTCTGGATCCACAAAGCTCCATAGGTATCCATTTCTTCTGACATGTCTGCTGTAATCACAGGGTTGAATGTGAGGGCTGTCACCTGTACAGCCTAGTGACCACTCTTACCCATCAATCATCTAAACTGGGCACATTTCCTCCAGAACCATCACCTGAACTATGAAGCCCGAAGACTGGACATATAGAATCTGGGACAAGAAGAAGATAATCTGACCGTGTTTCCTACAAAATTGACTACATCTAGCTGCTTTTAAATCAGACGTCAGTTCCCAGTTTAGGAACAAGTTATTTTTGGCTCAATCTGCCTCAGTGAAATTTCTATCATTTTATCTTGGATAAAGTTCTATTAAAGGGTCAGTGCTACAAAAGAGAGTCTTGAGGGGGTAGAAATTAATCACCATCAAAGACTAAGACACAAGGGTCACAGAATGATTATAAATGTTAGGCCAATTTTATTTCTTACTCCTTGAGGGAAAGTCCAAGAAAGCTGATAATATGAGTAAGGTATTTTGAAGGTTAACAGAACCTGAAAAACATGTCAATATTATTTGGGAATGCAAAGACTCAGTAAGGGTAATGTGATATAATATTCTGAGTTGTTATTCTACATATTTTATTTTTTATCCGTATCTACTTCCTTCCATCCAGGCAGATCCTATCTGTCCAGGCAGATACTCAGCTTCTTTAAGCAAACAATTCAGAAAGTTACCCAGAAAAAGAAGGGAAGAGGGAAAGAGAGATGAGACACATCTCTAAGTTCTGAAATAGAGAAGACTGAACCAACACATTTCCAGAGAAATGGCTACACTGAGCATAGTCACCCTCACATCATTCTCCTTTTCTGTGAATGACATGAAACAGGTGAGGAGCTGAGTTCTGAAATGGAATGATAGGTGTCTCCAGTATTTATGTGAACCACTGATGAACAAATGACCCCTTGTTACCACTATAAACCACCAGTATCTTGAAACTGGCTAAGTTCCTAAGAATTTAAGGTAGGGAGGCCAGGTACGGTGGCTCAAGCCTGTAATCCCAGCACTTTGGGAGGCCGAGGTGGGTGGATCATGAGGTCAACAGATCGAGACCATCCTGGTCAACGTGGTGAAACCCCATCTCTACTAAAAAAAAAAAAACACAAAATTAGCTGGGCATGGTGGCGTGTGCCTGTGATCCCAGCTGCTCGGGAGGCTGAGGCAGGAGAATTGTCTGAACCCAGGAGGCGGAGGTTACGGTGAGCCAAGATCACACCATTGCACTCCAGCCTGGGTAACAAAAGTGAAACTCGTCTCAAAAAAAAAAAAGAACTTAAGGTAGGGAAATGAGAAATCAGTTTGATGTTTCCCTCTAGCCTAGTAGAACAGGAGTTTAAAATCACAGCCCAATTGACATGATTAACAAATAAAGTGGCATTTCCTAGCAAATGAAATGAACACTTAGCTTTCATAGCCTTCATATCCACTACATACTACTACATACATGCATTCATAGCCACTACCTACATGTATTTTGAATTGTGTGCCCCGTGGGCAATACTGGAGACAATACTGTCTCTAAAAACATATGAGATACAGACATAAATTGCCTGCATAATATGCCATAACCATGCATTACTTTTTAAAACTACTGGAACCTGAGGGAGGACTCCAATAGACAGCCTGCAAAAAGATAGAGCCCTCAGTCACTGAGCTGCTAGAAAATGAATTCAGCCAACAGCCTGAATGAGCTTGGAAGCAATTCTTTCTCAGTGAAGGTTCCAGATGAGAATGCAGCCTGGCTGACCCCTGCATTCTAGCCTTGTGAGACTCTGGAACTATAACCCATGGAAACTACGAAACAATATGTGTTATGATGCTAAATCTGTTGTAAGTCACTACACAACAATACAAAACTAATTCAGTATTTATTGTCAATGATAAAATGTGAACTTTTAAGCAAAATTTATAATTTTGAAAGACTTATGATGTTTCTATTGTTGATTATATGATAAGCTTCACAGCTTCCCAATAGTGAATTAATTTCCTCATGAGATTGGTGGTGGTGTTAATGAATGTGATACTTTCCTATCGCATTAGGAAATGTGTCAACGTTTGTAAGATCCATATAACTCTATGAACCAATATTTTCAAAATGAGCAATTTATGATGCCACAAAATCATGCATAAATAAAATTGCAAGATAGATCACTGCCTTTTAAAAGGTAAGGATTTTATTTTGAAGTTTTGTATCTTTTCACATGTAATACCTCCTCTAATACTTTGCAATTAATTTGTTTTTTCAATTTTTACAGATCACGTTGATGTTTTGCTAGATTCTCACATCAGTTTCTGCATTCTATTTCAGTCTGTTGCTACAGGTATTTTCTTTACTTTTAATTTCAAAGAAAATGTCGATTCACAATATACAAATAAATGTACACTTTAACTCAGCCTACTCCAATGTTAACATCTCACATAACTCTAAAATGATATTAAAACCAGTAATTGAACATCAGTACAATCCATTACACTTATTCAGATTTCACCAGTTATTTATTGCACTCATTTGCGTGTGTGTGTGTGTGTGTGTGTAGATCTGTGAAATTTTATTACCCATGTAGCTTTGTGAAATTACCACCGTCATTAAGAGACTTACTTTATCATTACCTCAAACTCCCTCTTTTGCCCTTTTAAATATATACATACTCTCTCTTTCCTCTATATCTTTTATTACTGGCAATTACTAACCTTTTTGCCATCTCTATAATTATGTCATTTCATGAATGTAATGTAAATGGAAGTTCACTGGTTTTATCTTTATGAAATTGGCTTTTTTCCCCACTCAGCATAATTGCCTCAGAGTTTATTCAAGCTATCCTTTGTATGAATATCCTTTGTACCATAGTTCAAATTATGGTATTCCATAGTAGGGATGTACCACAGTTATTTAACCAAATATTCTTTGAAGAACGTTTGGCTAGGTTACAGTTTTAGGCTATTTTTAAAAAGGTCGATGTGAACATTTATAGAAAAAATATCTAAAAACTTAAAGCAGGAATAATATTCATATTTTCTGACAATAGTACAATACAGTAAGCAAAATTACAAATAAAAGTTTTTAAGCACTATTCTTCTATAAAAAAAAGCTGTTAAAATATAAGAGAAAGGCAATACTGAGAGCAGCAAATATTTAAATATTTGGAAGACAGCCCAAAATAGTAAAAAGAAGAAAAATACAGTCTTCAATGCATTTATTGGAAGATAGACACATAACAACATGGGAACTTAAAATCCTAGCATCTTTGGATGGATATGATTACATTTCAGAAAAAGGAGTGACTCATCAGTTTTTGTGTATATTGAGTCAGGTGTACTTTTCAGGCAAGGTTAGTTAATATCATATTGCTAATGAATTTAGACAAATACTTCAAACAAAGTGGAATTATCAATTTATCTGCAATATCATAAATTTTCTTTAACAGCTTTGTTCATTTCTGAACCTTCAAAAGACCTAAGCATATTATTCAGTTAGAAATGCAGCAATCGAAGCTGGAGCCAGATTTGATTCTTTCAAAAAGAAAAGTACAAAACTCAAGTACATCCTCCTGTGTTGATTTTGTTTGCAACACTTTAAAGAAACACCAGTGGATGAAAGGGTAAAGAAAATGTAGTCTTTATACATAATAAAATATTATTCACTTATAAAAATAATGAAATCCTGTCATTTGCAACAACATGAATGGAATTGCAGGTCATTATGTTAAGTGAAATAAGTCAGACACAGAAGAAAAATATCACATGTTCTCACTCAAATGGGGAAGCTAAAAATTTGGATCTCATGAAGATGGAGTAGAATGGTGGCTACTAGAAGCTGGGAAGGGAAGGGTAATAAGGAGAGAGAAAGAAGGAGAAGTTGGTTAACAGGTACAAAAGTACAGTTAGGTAGAGGGAATAAGTCCTAGTATTCTGTAGTACAGCAGGGAAACTATAGTTAACATTAATTGATTGTATATTCCAACCAAGCCAAAGGAGAATAATTGGGATGCTCCCTACACAAAGAAAAGACCAATGTTTGAGATGACAGCTGCTCTTTTTGTCCTAATTTGGTCAATACAGATTGTATCCATGCATTAAAGTTCACAAGTACCCCAGAAATATGCACGAGTATTTTATATCAATCTAAAGAAGGTAAAATTGCAATAGCCAAGAAAATAAGGATGTACATTTATCTCCTCATCTTTATTGTCGCTTATATCTTATGTACATATGAGCCTTCTTATACCCTTTGTTCCTAAAAGAAAATTCATATTTCTACTTCCTTACAGATTTTCTGAAAATGCTATAATATTTAATATTGCATTCAAAGTCCAGGTTCAATTTTGTGGTGTCAAAATTTAAACAGCTTTTCTATTTCTGCTGTATCTTGTGATTGGTATTGACAAAAATGTAAAAGCACAGTGTCCCGAATTTGATTTATGAACATGCAATATTTACTCTAAACTAGCAAACATCCACATGCATTTCAACCATCTTTTACTATAATCCATTTTACTTTTATATTTTAAGAATCATATTAAATTTATATACCTTTTTTAGCCAGTATACATAAAACTTGCTTAACTCGTGCATTGTTTCCTCCCCATAATTTCATGATGATAAAAATTCAATATCTAACTTATTTTGAGGGGAATAATATCAGTGTTTGACATATAACACTAGGTATACACATTAAATTGTTTAATTTAATGATTAACAGTTGCCTGGGTAATGGCAAAGAAATCTGGATTTTGTTGTTTCTTTTTTTGTTTTTGATTTTTTAACATGCAAATGTTCACAGTAGTGTTACTATAGTAGCCACAAACTGGAAACAACTAGATATGCATTAACTTGGGAATGCATATAACAACATGGAATATATACTGAAATATATAAAACAACATGGACTACAGTGGACTCCTACTTAGCAATGAAAATAAATGGACAATTATTGCATCCCAGAACACAAGAAATCTCAAAACAATCGTGCCAGTAAAAGAAGGCAGACACAAAAGACTATAGACTGTATGAGTCCCTTTATACAACACTCTGGAGATTCCAAAATTAGACAGTCAGTGGTTAATATTTGCGAATGGGACACATGAGAAATTTTGGGGTGATCGAATATGCTATATTTTGTGGTCATTCTTACATGACTATACATTTGTAAAACTTATCAAACTCTGCATTTAAAGTAGTTTAATTTTGCTATATGTTTATTCCAAAATAAATATATCTATTTTTAAAGGTAAGAAGGAGCCTGGAGTTCCAGATACTTGACCCAACTTTAACACTTAGAAGAAAAAACATTCCAATTTTCTCAGCTTCAGTTTTATTCTTACATAATATTTAGATATTTAGATTATACTTCTATGCTACTGTACAGTAATTAGAGATGAAAATTATATATGGAATACATATTTACATTTATACTGTGATACAAATCCTAAATTATGAAAATGCTATAGCCATTTTATTATAATCTAAATAATGCCATCTATTTCTTCACTAGTATATAAATTACAATATCTTCAGCCTTTTTGAAATGAAACCAAAATGCTTAAACTAATGAGGGTTTATTTTTCTTATTTAATAGAATGTCCCAAGTTTGTTAGCCTAGGCCTGATATTATTATTCAAAGATGTTACTATAGACCTAAATTCTTTCTTCCATCTTTTTCTTGGAGTTTTGGCTTTTGTATTCATGCTTATCACTTCATAGTCACAACATGACTGCTGTCAAATCCAGACATCATACCCATAATCCAAATCCAGACATCATACCCATAATCCAAATCCAGACATCATACCCATAATCCAAATCCAGACATCATACCCATAATCCAAATCCAGACATCATACCCATAATCCAAATTCAGACATCATACCCATATTCCAAGCAATTAGAAGGTGGAGGATGAAGGGAAGAATGACTTTTTCATTACGACATGTTCCCGGTGTAAGGTGGGCAAAGGGACAATACAGGAACTGAACCATACATCTGGGCAGTTGGGTCCTACGTCAGAATGTGGAGTCTCACTGCCACGACTAGAAACCAACTAGCGCACAGCAGACGCAGGCAGTTATAACTGGTGACATGACAGTTGACAAAATACAGAGGAGAAGCCAAAGAGCAGGAAAACAGTGGACAGCTGTTTGGTGTTTGGTGGTAGGGCAAATTGTCTTTGCTTATTTTTTTATTCAAAACAGAAGACTTTCAGATACCTCAAATACTGTGATGTGGCAACTTTTCATCTTCTATTCAAGTTATTAACTCAGGTAAATTTGAAAATAACAATAAAATTAATTTAAGGAAATTTGAAAAAATTTATTGATTTTTAGAAAACAAAATATCATACAATAGAAATCAAATATTATATGGTATAATAATGTGCTTCAGCGATCTATACCAGGAGTGTAATTGCTGATGTCCCTAATCGCTGCTCTTTAATGTCCTTAACTGCGTTCCTGCTGAAGCCACATGTTGCAGGGGCTGCTCCTAACGGAGGGCTGAATGCAGCTGGGATACTAAGGCAGGTCTTTTTCTGTGGGAGGTGGCACTCCCCTGAGGGGTGCCATTGGTTCAAGAATTCTCTGATAGCTTTGACAAACCTTCCTTAGAATTGCATTGCAGTCTAATAATACACTTCCATCTAACTTTCCTTTCTTCCAGTTGAAATTAAAACACTTTCCGTTGAAATTAAAACTACAGGGTGGTTTGATAGCTCTGCCAGACCCTTCACTTCCCCCTCATTTCCCCTAGCAGGCATTGCTCTTAATAAATGTCTCCCACTACTAATCCTGTTTCTCAGAGAATTCCAACTAACACAAATGTCAACAGTTTTCCAGTTATGTAAGGCAATAAACAAACAAACAAAATTTGAAAGGGCTAGCACAATAAACACATGTTTGACAATTCTAGCTTAGGAGAAAAAAAAGAATAGCATTGACGATATTTGTAACACTAAAGACTAACTACAGATACTAAGGGAATTAAATATAAGGATAGAAACAGTTTTATAACAAAAAAATGGAAAATGAATACATTCAATTATTAATATTCTTGGTACATTCTTAATTCAATTACATATACATTTAAGATCCTCTACTAAAACCATGACCTATTACGTGTAAAGTTTGGCAACAGTAAATAAAACAGACAAAACAATATAGGCAAAAATCCTGGCCTCCTGGATTTTGTGTTGTAGTGGGGGAATAATCAATAAATACAAGGAATAAGTATATTATTCTGCATGGTAGATAGTGATAAGTTCGAAGAAATAAAATAAAGCAGGGAAGGGAACGAATATGTTGATCAGTGGGTAAGAAGCTATAAAAATTTCAGATAAAGTGGCCTGGAAGGACTTAGTCAAAAGGTGACATTTAAGTAATGGCCTCAGATAAAGAAGAAATGGGCCCTATAAATATATTAATTTATTAAGGAGTATGTATTTAAGGTAGAAAGAGCTGTAAAATGCCAAAAGCCTTGGGCAGAAGTATGTCTAGTATGTTTGAGCAAAATCAGGGAAGTCAGTGTCTTCACCAGAGAAAACTGGGGAATAGTGAGTGCTATAGAAGCTTAGGCTAGAGAGTCAGGTAATTTGGGTCTCATAGGTCCTGGGATAATTTTGGAAAAGTAAATAAGTAATATACCATAATATTTACTTATCAGAATTGGTCTAGTTTCTGTGTTGAAACTAGATGGCATAGGACTAAAAACTAAAAAGGAGGAAAACCAGTTCAGAGGCTATTTCATTAACCAAAAAGATGTTATGGTGGACTGGGGCAAATTGATGGCAGTGTGTATTTTGATAAGGATTGATATCTTAATATATGTTGAATTTAAATCTGACTGATTCTACCAAAATATCAGATGTGAGGGATGAAAAAAAGAGATTATAATAAAATTTGACTCTCTCTTTTTTCCTGAGCAAGTGGATACCTAGAATTTGTAGTTATTGATTTGAACACTGAGAGAAGGAGGGGGGATTGGGAAGTGGGACTACTTCAGAAATTTAATTTTGGCTAGGTATAGTTTGTGATACTTTTAAGATATCCAATTAAAGTGATCAAGTAAGCATTTAAATAACTAGGTCTAGGGGTTAGAAGAGAGGCCAAGTTGAATATTTATGTTAGGGAGTCATTTTAATTTTGTTTTCGTGCTAATAGAAGTGAGATAACTAAGAGAACTGTAGTTAAGTAAGGTGAGCACAGAGGACTGCTATTGGTGGCGATTAATGATTGATTATTTAGAACATTTCTAATGAAACAATGGAAACAAAATTCTGGTTTGAAAAATTGAGAAGAAAATTGGAGGCAGCAAATACGTAAACTGCTTCAGGGAATTTTTCTTTTTTTTTTTTTTTTTTTTTAATTTTTTATTGGATTATAGGTTTTGGGGTACATGAGCAGAGCATGCAAGACAGTTGCGTAGGTACACACATGGCAGTGTGCTTTGCTTTTCTTCTCCCCTTCACCCACATTTGGCATTTCTCCCCAGGCTATCCCTCCCCACCTCCCCCTCCCACTGGCCCTCCCCTTTTCCCCCCAATAGACCCCAGTGTTTAGTACTCCCCTTTCTGTGTCCATGTGTTCTCATTTTTCATCACCCACCTATGAGTGAGAATATGCGGTGTTTCATTTTCTGTTCTTGTGTCAGTTTGCTGAGGATGATGTTTTCCAGATTCATCCATGTCCCTACAAACGACACAAACTCATCATTTCTGATTGCTGCATAATATTCCATGGTGTATATGTGCCACATTTTTCCAATCCAGTCTATCATCAATGGGCATTTGGGCTGATTCCAGGTCTTTGCTATTGTAAACAGTGCTGCAATGAACATTCGTGTACATGTGTCCTTATAGTAGAACGATTTATAGTCTTTTGGATATATACCCAGTAATGGGATTGCTGGGTCAAATGGAATTTCTATTTCTAAGGCCTTGAGGAATCGCCACACCGTCTTCCACAATGGTTGAACTAATGTAAACTCCCACCAACAGTGTAAAAGTGTTCCTTTTTCTCCACATCCTCTCCAGCATCTGTTGTCTCCAGATTTTTTAATGATCGCCATTCTAACTGGCGTGAGATGGTATCTCAATGTGGTTTTGATTTGCATCTCTCTGATGACCAGTGACGATGAGCATTTTTTCATATGATTGTTGGCCTCATATATGTCTTCTTTCGTAAAGTATCTGTTCATATCCTTTGCCCACTTTTGAATGGGCTTGTTTGTTTTTTTTCTGTAAATCTGCTTGAGTTCTTTGTAAATTCTGGATATCAGCCCTTTGTCAGATGGGTAGACTGCGAAAATTTTTCCCATTCTGTTGGTTGCCGATCCACTCTAGTGACTGTTTCTTTTGCCGTGCAGAAGCTGTGGAGTTTCATTAGGTCCCATTTGTCTATTTTGGCTTTTGTTGCCAATGCTCTTGGTGTTTTGTTCATGAAGTCCTTGCCTACTCCTATGTCCTGGATAGTTTTGCCTAGATTTCCTTCTAGGGTTTTTATGGTGCCAGGTCTTATGTTTAAGTCTTTAATCCATCTGGAGTTAATTTTAGTGTAAGGTGTCAGGAAGGGGTCCAGTTTCTGCTTTCTGCACATGGCTAGCCAGTTTTCCCAACACCATTTGTTAAACATGGAATCCTTGCCCCATTGCTTGTTTTTGTCAGGTTTATCAAAGATTGTATAGTTGTATGTATGTTGTGTTGCCTCTGGTGCCTCTGTTTTGTTCCATTGGTCTATATCTCTGTTTTGGTACCAGTACCATGCTGTTTTGATTACTGTAGCCTTGTAGTATAGTTTGAAATCCGGTAGTGTGATGCCCCCCGCTGTGTTCTTTTTGCTTAGAATTGACTTGGCTATGCGGGCTCTCTTTTGGTTCCATATGAAGTTCATGGTGGTTTTTTCCAGTTCTGTGAAGAAAGTCAATGGTAGCTTGATGGGGATAGCATTGATTCTGTAAATTACTTTGGGCAGTATAGCCATTTTCACGATATTAATTCTTCCTAAACATGAACATGGAATGTTTCTCCATCTGTTTTTGTCCTCTCTGATTTCGTTGAGCAGTGGTTTGTAGTTCTCCTTGAAGAGGTCCCTTACGTTCCTTGTGAGTTGTATTCCAAGGTATTTTATTCTTTTTGTAGCAATTGCGAATGGCAGTTCGCTCTTGATTTGGCTTTCTTTAAGTCTGTTATTGGTGTAGACGAATGCTTGTGATTTTTGCACATTGATTTTATATCCTGAGACTTTGCTGAAGTTGTTTATCAGTTTCAGGAGTTTTTGGGCTGAGGCGATGGGGTCTTCTAGGTATACTATCATGTCGTCTGCAAATAGAGACAATTTGGCTTCCACCTTTCCTATTTGAATACCCTTTATTTCTTTTTCTTGCCTGATTGCTCTGGCTAGAACTTCCAGTACTATATTGAATAGGAGTGGTGAGAGAGGGCATCCTTGTCTAGTACCAGATTTCAAAGGGAATGCTTCCAGTTTTTGCCCATTCAGTATGATATTGGCTGTTGGTTTGTCATAAATAGCTTTTATTACTTTGAGATACGTTCCATCGATACCGAGTTTATTGAGGGTTTTTAGCATAAAGGGCTGTTGAATTTTGTCAAATGCCTTCTCTGCGTCAATTGAGATAATCATGTGGTTTTTGTTTTTGGTTCTGTTTATGTGGTGAATTACGTTGATAGACTTGCGTATGTTGAACCAGCCTTGCATCCCTGGGATGAATCCTACTTGATCATGATGAATAAGTTTTTTGATTTGCTGTTGCAATCGGCTTGCCAATATTTTATTGAAGATTTTTGCATCTATGTTCATCATGGATATTGGCCTGAAGTTTTCTTTTCTCGTTGGGTCTTTGCCGGGTTTTGGTATCAGGATGATGTTGGTCTCATAAAATGATTTGGGAAGGATTCCCTCTTTTTGGATTGTTTGAAATAGTTTTAGAAGGAATGGTACCAGCTCCTCCTTGTGTGTCTGGTAGAATTCGGCTGTGAACCCATCTGGACCTGGGCTTTTTTTGTGAGGTAGGCTCTTAATTGCTGCCTCAACTTCAGACCTTGTTATTGGTCTATTCATAGTTTCAGCTTCCTCCTGGTTTAGGCTTGGGAGGACACAGGAGTCCAGGAATTTATCCATTTCTTCCAGGTTTACTAGTTTATGTGCATAGAGTTGTTTGTAATATTCTCTGATGATGGTTTGAATTTCTGTGGAATCTGTGGTGATTTCCCCTTTATCATTTTTTATTGCATCTATTTGGTTGTTCTCTCTTTTCTTTTTAATCAATGTGGCTAGTGGTCTGTCTATTTTGTTGATCTTTTCAAAAAACCAGCTCTTGGATTTATTGATTTTTTGAAGGGTTTTTCGTGTCTCAATCTCCTTCAGCTCAGCTCTGATCTTAGTAATTTCTTGTCTTCTGCTGGGTTTTGAGTTTTTTTGATCTTGCTCCTCTAGCTCTTTCAATTTTGACGATAGGGTGTCAATTTTGGATCTCTCCATTCTTCTCATATGGGCACTTATTGCTATATACTTTCCTCTAGAGACTGCTTTAAATGTGTCCCAGAGGTTCTGGCACGTTGTGTCTTCATTCTCATTGGTTTCGAAGAACTTCTTTATTTCTGCCTTCATTTCGTTGTTTACCCAGTCAACATTCAAGAGCCAGTTGTTCAGTTTCCATGAAGCTGTGCGGTTCTGGGTCGGTTTCTGAATTCTGAGTTCTAACTTGATTGCACTATGGTCTGAGAGGCTGTTTGTTATGATTTCAGTTGTTTTGCATTTGTTGAGCAGTGCTTTACTTCCAATTATGTGGTCAATTTTAGAGTAGGTGTGATGTGGTGCTGAGAAGAATGTGTATTCTGTGGATTTGGGGTGGAGAGTTCTGTAAATGTCCACCAGGTTTGCTTGCTCCAGGTCTGAGTTCAAGCCCTGGGTATCCTTGTTGATTTTCTGTCTGGTTGATCTGTCTAGTATTGACAGTGGAGTGTTAAAGTCTCCCACTATTATTGTGTGGGAGTCTAAGTCCTTCTGTAAGTCATTAAGAACTTGCCTTATGTATCTGGGTGCTCCTGTGTTGGGTCCATATATGTTTAGGATCGTTAGCTCTTCTGGTTGTATCGATCCTTTTACCATTATGTAATGGCCTTCTTTGTCTCTTTTGATCTTTGTTGCTTTAAAGTCTATTTTATCAGAGATGACAATTGCAACTCCTGCTTTTTTTTGCTTTCCATTAGCTTGGTAAATCTTCCTCCATCCCTTTATTTTGAGCCTTTGTGTATCCTTGCATGTGAGATGGGTTTCCTGGATACAGCACACTGATGGGTTTTGGATTTTTATCCAATTTGCCAGTCTGTGTCTTTTGATTGGTGCATTTAGTCCATTTACATTTAGGGTTAATATTGTTATGTGTGAATTTGATACTGCCATTTTGATTCTAAGTGGCTGTTTTGCCTGTTAGTTGTTGTAGATTCTTCATTATGTTGAAGCTCTTTAGCATTCAGTGTGATTTTGGAATGGCTGGTACTGATTGATCCTTTCTATGTGTAGTGCCTCTTTTAGGAGCTCTTGTAAAGCAGGCCTGGTGGTGACAAAATCTCTGAGTACTTGCTTGTTCGCAAAGGATTTTATTCTTCCTTCACTTCTGAAGCTCAGTTTGGCTGGATATGAAATTCTGGGTTGAAAGTTCTTTTCTTTAAGAATGTTGAATATTGGCCCCCACTCTCTTCTGGCTTGTAGTGTTTCTGCCGAGAGATCTGCTGTGAGTCTGATGGGCTTCCCTTTGTGGGTGACCCGACCTTTCTCTCTGGCTGCCCTTAGTATTCTCTCCTTTATTTCAACCCTGTTGAATCTGACGATTATGTGCCTTGGGGTTGCTCTTCTTGCGGAATATCTTTGTGGTGTTCTCTGTATTTCCTGCAATTGAGTGTTGGCTTGTCTTGCTAGGTGGGGGAAATTTTCCTGGATGATGTCCTGAAGAGTATTTTCCAGCTGGGATTCATTCTCTTCGTCCCCTTCTGGTACACCTATCAAACGTAGGTTAGGTCTTTTCACATAGTCCCACATTTCTTGGAGACTTTGTTCATTCCTTTTTGCGCTTTTTTCTCTGATCTTGGTTTCTCGTTTTATTTCATTGAGTTGGTCTTCGACTTCAGATATTCTTTCTTCTGCTTGGTCAATTCGGCTATTGAAACTTGCGTTTGCTTCGCGAAGTTCTCGTATTGTGTTTTTCAGCTCCTTTAATTCATTCATATTCCTCTCTAAGTTATCCATTCTTGTTATCATTTCCTCGAATCTTTTTTCAAATCTTTTTTCAAGGTTCTTAGTTTCTTTGCATTGATTTAATACATGATCTTTTAGCTCACAAAAGTTTCTCATTATCCATCTTCTGAAGTCTAATTCCGTCATTTTGTCACAGTCATTCTCCGTCCAGCTTTGTTCCCTTGCTGGTGAGGAGTTTTGGTCCTTTCTAGGAGGCGATGTGTTCTGGTTTCGGGTGTTTTCCTCCTTTTTGCGCTGGTTTCTTCCCATCTTTGTGGATTTGTCCGCTGGTCGTCTGCGTAGTTGCTGACTTTTCGTTTGGGTCTCTGAGTGGACACCCAGAATGTTGATGATGAAGTATTTCTGTTGCTTGGTTTTCCTTCTACCAGTCTAGCCCCTTCGCTGTACGACTGTTGAGGTCCGCTCCAGACCCTGCTTGTCTGGGGTGCACCTCTAGTAGCCGTGGCACAGCGAGGGATGCTACCAGTTTCTTTTTCTGCTCTCTTTGTCCCAGGATGATGCCTGCCTAATGACAGTCTTTTGGATATAGAGGGGTCAGGGAGCTGCTTGAGGAGACAGGTTGTACTTTATAGGGGTTTAATTGCTGAGCTGTGTACTCTGTTGTTCATTCAGGGCTGTTAGGCTGCTATGTTTGATTCTGCTGCAACACAGCTCATTAAACAACCCTTTTTTTTTTTTTCTCAATTGAGAGAGGGGACTCAAGATGGCACTGTGAGAACAACCCAGGATTGGAGCCCGTGTTGAATTCGCAAACGGTGAGTCAGTGCTACATTTCCAGACTGATCTTTGTTGCCCACAGAACGGGGAAACTCCCAAGTATAAAAAGACACGGGACGCCAGGCAGTAGGTCTGCCTGGCGAAGCCGGCAGCCGGGGCGGCGGCAGCCGGCCCCACCCAGCAATCCCCACAGGGCGCGCTTGTCCGGGTGCCTTGTTGAACCGTCAACCTGAGACTTGAGAGGGCTGGACTTGAGACTGAACGAGACTTGCACAGTAGCCCAGCCCAGGGGATTGCAGGGACAGATCGCTTGGGATACCCAGTGGGACGAACAAAACCGCGATTTCAAACTATCCCAGGCAGTCGGTCCGAGACGCTCTGTGGGGGAGGGGCGTCCACCACTACGAGGCAACCTGCCCCAACTGATATACACGCCCACTGCTGAGGCAGCCAGCCGTTGCCGAGGCAACCCGCCCCAACTGAGATACACGCCCACTGCTGACGCAGTCAGCCGTTGCCGAGGCAACCTGTCCCTACTGAGATACACGCCCACTGCTGACGCAGCCTGCCGTTGCTGAGGCAACACGCTACAACGAAGAGACTCCACCGCAGGGCGAGGCAGAGACAACAGCAGAGCCGGCAGGAACAGCGCGAATCACACAACAGCAGGGCGGAGCCTCGGCAGCCAAACAGTGGCTAGTCTGCCTTCGAGCTGGGCAGGACACCTGATCGGACATCCAAAAATAAACCCAAACCCCTCAACACAGAGCATTTGAGAAAAAAAAAAAAAGGGAATTTTTCTTAACAGGCTGGAAAGGAATAGGCCAGTAGGTAGAAAGACAAGTGAGAACAAGGAAAAATAAAAGGAGATTTAATAACTTATTTTAAACTGATTAAAAACGGAGTCAGTAAAGAAGGAAAAATTGATGGAAAAAGAGAGGAAGGGAGTTTGTGGAGCATTTTTTTTGAGCAGATGAGCAGGAACAATTGAAGAATGGATGCTGGAGTAGATACTGACTGCCTGCCATGTGCATATCTTTTCAACTGCTGGGTTCATCCACAGCTGCAGTAAATGCTGCATGTAACAGCTTCGTTCCTGGAACCACTCTCTGGCACTGCAAAAGATCCTCTACTAAAACTAGGCACAACCTGGAGGCATGAGTATAGTTGTGGTGGGAGGAGGCGAAAGTACAGGGATAACACTCCAGGCAACTTACTAGAGTAGATCTCTTGGTCAATGCTCCAGTTTCCCGATGTTCCAGTGAGACAATTCCAAGGCATCTTTCAAAGGATCCCCAGTAGATTGACCGCATATACCCAGTGTGGTAACCAGCTCCTTAAAATATTTTCATTGATTTTTCTCCTTTTCTTCCCCCACTTTCCCCATTCCTTTACTTTCTTTCCTAGGATCACTTCCCAAATAGACTGCCAGGAAGTGATGCATTGTTTCAGGATCTGGGTTTTTTGGAGGGAAAAATCCTAAGATAGCAGGTTTGATTCCAACTGAGAGTGTAGAAAATGTGTCCATAAAACTGGAAACAATTCAGAATGTGGACACAAACACACATTAGGAGGTGTGTGGAAGTGAGAGGTTGAGGAGTTCGCTTTAAATTGCTTTTATTTTCTCATTGAAATAGGAGGCAAGTGACATGCTGAGTATGAAGATATGTTGGAGTTTAAAAGAGAGAGGAGAATATATAAAATGGCCAATTAGAATAGTGGTAGAAAAAAATTGATTGATAAAACATGGTATAATTTCTGGGCAGGAAGAAGGGACATAAACATAATCAAAATTATATGCCTTTTAAGTCTGAGTTTCTCACTCTGCCTGTTACAACACTATACCATTGAACTCCTTTCTAATCTTTACTTTTACATATCTCTTTATATGATGTATGTTGATTATAATATTTATAACTGATATGATGTGATATCTCATATCTGCAAATCCCTGATTGAAAGAAGAAACAGCATAATACTCCTTAAATAGTTGCTTTAACTAATCCTTTTACTCCCTGTCATTGCATTATAACTGGAATGGAAGAAATGATGATGATATGTACAATTTTGAAAATAGATAAATGGAAAAGCATAAACAATTACTATAGATATAATAAAAGAAATGCTTATCATCCTTATATTCAAAGTGATATCAAACTACATTTTCATGTGGAAATACTTGTATAATAATCTGCTACATTTTCCTCATGTATTTAAAAAAATTAAATTGATAATCCCCCCCTTTTTGTTTTACAAAAAGTATATTACCAAAATTCTCAACAGCTTAAAACAATAAGCATTTATTATCATGATTACAAGACTGGTTCTCTTGAGGTGATTCAATCTCAGGTTCCCACGCTGAAGTCAGACAAGCTACCTCTGCCTATTAAATTTCTTATTCCTCTTGACCAAGCGGCTATATAGAACAAAGTTCTGATTCTGGTAGAAGCTGGAAAAAGGAGTGAGGAGAATCATAGCTTGTATTAACTTGGAACTGGCGCACTTTAATATTACTTGGATCAAAACAAATCTCATGACAAAAGCTATGAGCATAGGAAAGGAGAAATATTGTTAACAGTAGTTAATACAATCTACTATGCCTTACATGACAGCTCCTTCTATTAAATATTTTCTGTTCAATCACACTAAATTGTGTACACAATTATTTGGGTAATAATGTTTCTTTTCTTAACAGGTAACCCATGAAGGCCGTCCAATTCTATCTGGCTGAGAGTCTAACATACAGTTCAAATGCAGTATATATTTCTTGATTTATCACTTATAGATAGCAAAGTATAACACTGATTTAATCAAAACACAATATACTGAGAAAATCAAAATGTGCTCTTGGAAGATCAAGGAGAAATAAGGATCCTAATCATCAGAAGACATAAAATTATAGCTGAGTAGTAGCATTGATGCAGAAGAAGAGAGGTCGAAAATGTTAGTGTTATTGTATGAATTACATTTAAGAACATATAGAAGTTAAGTAAATTTGAAATAAAATTGAAGACTTACTTCAAAATGTAATTCTATGAAAAATCATTTAGAAAATAAGGAATAAGGGGAAATGGAAGAGAAAAAAGGAAGGGAGAGAGGAAAGGGAAAATAATGTAGCAAATGTGTATTAATTAAGTTCTAAGGAATAGAGTTAATTTTATTAAATAAACATTTCAAATTTTATGTTCAGTCTAAGAAAATATTAAGTTATACTTTAGTAGATTCAGGGAAATGTTAAATCTTTCCAGTTTTTCTACTCACATATTGCTGGCTTAATTTAGAATAACTAGTTAAACATCTTAAACATTTGGTTAAAATAATTAGACAAAAGGCCAGGCGCGTGGCTCACGCCTGTAATCCCAGCACTTTGGGAGGCCGAGGCAGGCGGATCACAATGTCAAGAGATTGAGACCATCCCGGTCAACATGGTGAAACCCTGTCTCTACTAAAAATACAAAAAATTAGCTGGGCGTGGTGGTGTGTGCCTGTAATCCCAGCTACTCTGGAGGCTGAGGCAGGAGAATTGCCTGAACCCAGGAGGCAGAGGTTGCGGTTAGCTGAGATCACGCCATTGCACTCCAGCCTGGGTAACAAGAGCGAAACTCCGTCTCAAAAAAAAAAAAAAAAAAAAAAAAAAAAAAAAAAAAAAAAAAAAAAAAAAAATTAGGCAAAGAAAATAAACGACTCAAAAAAAGTCTGTAAAGAATAACAAGAAAAAAGAAAAAGTGACCCTCTTGTTTGTGGCTCAGTAATAGGTCTTCATATATGAACTCCCAGCACTCTGCCTTTACTTCATAAGAGAAAGGGTAGACTCCTACAAACTTTTTATTACTACAACTGCCTGGCTCTATACATTTCCTTATCTTCCTTGCTACTGGGTTGTGGGAGGATATAACCTGAGTTGCTCTCTTCAAATTTCCATCTATACTCTGAAGATTTTTCAATCCAAATTGCCTACAGCGTTAACTGATAATATCATTAATATTTTTTCCTTGCTAATTCTAAAAGCAAATATGGCTTGTCCATACTTCCTTTGGTCTCTTTTTGGTAATCAACATGGAAATGGATATTTTAAAGAAGACATCTTGGCCAATTAAATTTTTATTTTATTTTATTTTTTGAGACATATTGCCCATGCTGATCTCAAACTCCCACACTCATTCTCCCGTGGTGGTCTTTCATGAGCCAATCCTCCAGGCATAAATCTATCTTTCATAGAAGTATAGACCAAATTCAATACTAAAGCCACAAGGTTAAAAAAAGGCAATTAGCTGCCAGGCATGGTGGTGCATAACTGCAATTCCAGCACTTTGGGAGGTAGGAAGCCGAGGGGTGGATCACCTCAGGTCAGGAGTTCTGGACCAGCCTGCCAATATGGTGAAATCCCATCTGTACTAAAAATACAAAAATTAACCTGACATAGTGGTGTGCCTATAATCCCAGCTAGGCAGGAGGCTACGGCAGGAGAATTGTTTCAGCCACAGAGGTGGAGGTTGTAGTGAGCTACAAATGTGCCACTGCACTCCAGCCTGGGCAACAGAGTAAGACTCTATCTCAAAAAAAAAAAAAAAAAAAAAAGAAAGAAAGAAATGAAAAGAAAAGACTATTAGCACATGATGCTGTTTGTATCTGGCAACTACAGAATTATAAAAATTCAAAAAAATATATAGAAGTTTGGTGTCCTTTTGCTTTCTAATCTAAGAAGCAAACACATAATTTATTGGACTAAATCAAGGTCCTCAGTCAGGGATTTGCCCCTCTCTCCAGGCTGCATTTGGCAATGTCTGAAAACAGTTTTGCTTTTCACAACTAAAGGGGTTTAGCAGTCGCTACTGCCATTTAGTAGAGGAGAGCTCAGGGAAGCTGCTAGGCATCCTACATTCACAAAACAGGCACTTATAACAAATAATTACCCAGCCTCAATTATCAGTAGTGTCATGTTTGAAATACCTTGGCACTTAATATTTGGAAATACAATATAAAGAGTTATAGTGACATCAAAGCTTCTAAAATTAGACTTCAACCAGATTGAATATCTATCAGAAGAGAAACTGTATCCCTCAGAAAGAGGGGTGGTGATTCTCAGGCCCATGAAAACAATAATTCTTCAAAAACCAACATGGGCAATGACTCCAAAAAAAGTTCAGAAGGCAAGCAGACTTATCTGCTACTTCACCACAGACTTATCTGCTACTGGTAAGGCCACCCTTCTGGAAAAGAATCCAAAGATTCTGTTATTCTGGAAACATTCAGTTTATCTCACACACTTCCACTGTTCTGATTTCTTTGTCCTCACTTTACTTTCAGATTACCAGTTCACTTCTCCTGGAGGATTGCTTGCCATCAGAAGAAAATATATTCATCCCACATGCACAGGTATCTGGGTTCTGATAATAGTTATGTTTATTATTCACACAAATTGTTATTTATATTATAATCTATTTTCCCACATAGGTTCCCTAAGCAGAAAATATTTTGGCCAATACAGGTATTACTGTCTGTATCTTGCGTTGTTTTGAAAATGTAATTTTAGTAATCCACATTTCTATTTTGCATTGATTAAGTGGAGTCCACCTTTGAAATTTTCATCAACTTCAAAAAAGCTGAAATTGTTGCACTTCTGAATCCTTAATGCTCACATCCAAACTCAAGGCAACACAAAAGTCACCCAGAAAATACACGTCAACATTTTGGCAATAGTTCTTTAATTTCACTGTGTCTTAAATGATAATTTCTCTTAATTTTCACAATTAGCTCTTTAAAAAGCTATGCTTTATTCATTTTCTCTGCCTATACATCTGTTCTATTAGATATATAGAACATATATTTTATAATTTCTTCCAGATAAAAGTCAATATGCTGGGAATTTTTAAATACAAAAAATTAATGTGCAAATATTTTCCCTTCTGGACTTTTTTTTTCTCTTTATAACGGCATATAAGATACTTTGACATTAATTAAGTTGCTAAATTTCTCAGAAGCATTTCTGTCAAAGCTGGTAATAATTTCACAGGTACATAATTCTATTAAGCTCTCATTCAATCTTGTATCTACCAAAGAGTTGTTTGTTTGGGTAAGATAAAAATAAAATGGTGGTGGCTCAAGTAAGTTTTATTTTCTGTTATTGAACACTTGTGCTTTAAACTTATCCTTAGGTAGTAGAAAAGTATACTAACTTTTTTTAGTAAATAATGTTTGACCACATCTCAAAGATCTAATAATAATAAGATGACATATAAATTTCTAAGCAATTTTAACTTAGAAATCAAGTGGATATCAAGTATTAATTTGAGATAATGTGAAAAACTATAATAATGATTCAGTAGCCCCTTAATCAACAAGCAGTGTTTTTACCTATTACATCAGCATGATAAAGAGCAGCATCTTTAAATATTCAATAGCTCACAAAAGTGATTTCCCTAGTATTCATTTTCCAAAAACGTTCCAAAACTGTGGAAAGCTAAGCAAATCATAAAATAGCCAGTTTCCCTTATGACATCTAGAATAATGGTAGAAATGCACATACAAGAGTCACATTAAGTGTATAAAAGTCAAGGCTTTGTCATTTTCTCATGCAAATTAAAATTGTTTGAGATCTCTACAATGTAAAATTACTACTTTAAAGAGCATGTCATAATATGGGCTGCTTGTTTTTGTTTACAACATGAACCAGAAAGGTAAAGAAAAAATAAAAGATTTATAAACAACTTCTTGTGGAATACACCCCAGAGACCAAAAGAAAAATTAAAAAGCAGAGTTCAGCACTATTAGTTGTTAGCACACTAATGAATTCCAGGTAAACTGTCTACCTCTTAATAGGTAAACTTTAGCCCACATGATACACCTAGGTGAGAGCGAGGCAGGACTCCTGCAGCAAAACCAAAGCAACAGCCACTCCTACCCTCCCTAGGGCCTCAGCCTCAGGAAGCAAACCCTCTGATCCTGCTAACACCAACTCAGAAAGTTGGAGGAACTCTCTCAATATCACTGAAAAACAACCTTCTACAGCTAAAAGTTTAGAGACTCAGAAGCCAACATACCATCAAATAAAACATTCCAGACCATAGTTTTATGGCACTATTGTCATAAAGAGATTTAATAATTTCTTCTAGTGCTTCTCCATGTTTACCTTAGTCAACATCAAAGTCAATATTTATCATTTTGTTCATTATATGTAACCTGCACTTAAACCCCATTACTTTCATAAATTCATTCATTCTCTCTCCTATTCCTCTGTCCTTTCATCTCTTTTCAAAACCCTTGAACTATGCACTCACTGACTTCTGCTTTTTTTCCCCAGTACATTTGCTTTTTCCTCAACACTGTCAGAGCATTCCTATATAGATAGTCTTGATTTAAGTAATCCTCATTACACTCTGAAAAAACTGCTTCATTGGCCTTTTCAAGGTAGGTTTGTGTTTTTACTATCCCAAGTCAAACATGTAAGGAGAGAGAAGTTTTCCTTTTCACTTTCATTGCCACTTCCTGACAATCATAGATTTTTCCTATTAAATCTTTGCTCCTTACAAAGCTGCTAACTTCTTCACCGCTGGTCTCATACCTCATTCACTTAAGGTAACTGATATGGTTTGGCTGTGTCCCCACCCAAATCTCATATTGTAGGTACCGTAATTCCCGTGTGTTATGGAAGGACGCAGTAGGAGATGATTGAATCATGGGGGCGGGTCTTTCTTATGCTGTTGATAGTGAATGGATCTCACAAGATCTGATGGTTTTAAAAACGGGAGTTTCTCTACACAAGCTCTCTGTTTGCCTGCTGCCATCCACATAAGATGTGACTTACACCTCCTTGCCTTCCACCATGATTGTGAGGCCTCCCCAGCCATGTGGAATTATAAGTCCAACAAACCTCATTCTTGTGTAAATTGCCCAGTCTCAGGTATGTCATTATTAGCAGCATGAAAACAATCTAAGCCAGTGACCAAATGTTCCAGTTTGCCCAAAACTGCAGGGGTTCTCAGGAAACAGGACTTTCAGTTGTGAAACCATGAATTGGCCATCCTTTCCTGACTCACAGTTATTGTTTCAGTGTTACTTTTCTTTTACTATACAAGGACATTGGATTTCCATTACCTATATGACATCTTTAAGTTGTTATCAATGACTACCTCATTTCCTGATAATTCATCCACTACTCTTAGTTCATTGCCGCAACCAGAAATTTACTGCTACTAGAACTGATGCAACAATTCTGAAATTTCACTTTTCTGACCTTATTCTCTAGCCTCTTTCCTTGTCACTCACTTTATTATTTTAAATAATATACAGACCTTTTGAAAATAATCAATGCATTGATTCCACTGATTTATAACTTTTTTCTGCTCATTTTACCTTATATTGTACCTTGTACACCTTTAGCATCATGGTCCATTATTTGTTGCCATTTCCGTTGCGGTACTATCAGTAAGCACTAATTTATCCTGAGAGGAGGTCAGTAGCCTCACCAGTGTATTTCTGAATTATGAGTCAACATTTGCCTGACTGACCAATAAAAACAGCTTCCAGATGACTGTGGAATTCTCCAGGAACCAAAGCCTAAACAAAGTATGGTTGTGAAGATGAAGGGAGATGAAATTCTGTCAATAGAGTGAAGACAAAGAATACCAGGAAAACACAGACTATTATACTCTCACCGGTGTATAATGAAATGCTTTGGCCCAATTTACTTGAATTAGAAGGGAACTAACAAATGACTTAAGAAAAACACCTGAGAAAAAAATTGTATTTTACTTAATTTATATAGTAGCATATAAAATGCATATGTTAACATATTTGAATTTGAACACTAAATTCCCTGAGGATTCAGTGTATTTTTAATTATCTCAATAATCATGTTTAAAAATTTAAACAAAACAAATAATATAAAACTGAACAAATAGAGCCAAAGTTCTAGAAAGTGTTTTCAGTTTACATAAGTCATTTTTTACATTATAAAATGTGCAGTAATTCATGAATCTTATAAAAAGTAATGTTAGTATGATTTTAGAGCAAAACATATTCCTCAATTGTATTTTAAGAACATAGTGATTAATTAACAGACTGTTAGTCTGTACATGGGAAAATAGCCAAGGAAAAATCACCAGTTAAAGTAAAAACAGAATATTTATTATACACATACAATTATATAAATTATACATATAATTTACCTTTAGTAATATGTGTGCTATTATAATTAATTTTGTTTCATTTTGGCTGATTTTTTAAAAAATTCTTAAGTTTCCTAAGAATTCCTTGAAAAATAAACTTTCTCTTATATATTTTCCTATACCAAGTGGTAGCTGCAAAATTCCTGCAATTATTTACCAAGTTTCAAACTACAAGGATATATGATTTGCCACCTTTATTTCATGTTTTGCGATGCTTAGAGAAAACACGCAATTCCCTAAAGGAAAAATACATATTTTACTGCATGTATTTTTAAAAACCCTTAATCATTTGTTAAAGTTTAGCAGTATTCTCTTTTTGAACAGGTCGCTCTGGTAAGAAACATCGATGACCATTAGGTCCCTACCAATGCAGACAGAAGATAAGTAGGAAGAAAACTAACTATGTGCCATCAATTGTGGGAGAAGAAAGTCTAGTGAGAAATATAACCTGTTTTAAGTTATTCTTTTTTTTTTTTTCGGTTTTGTCACCTTGAACTGTAAGTAATTAATAGCAATAGTCCCTCTGAGCTTAAAAGCCACAAAGTATATATCCTGGTAGTTTGCAACTTCTGCTAATGTCAGTAAGATGCTGAAATTGGTTAGTAGGCACTGATTTCTCCTCTGTTTCCTTCAGATTTTAATTTACTACCTGGCCCAATTATCTTATTTTCTGAGTTTCCAAAATTTGTTAATCGTTCAGAAATTTCAATATAGTTCCAATTAAAGCCAACAACATAAAAATGGAAAAAAATTGCTTATGATCAATGGAATTACAAAAAAATATTAAATTAATTAATGATTAGCTGCCTGTGGGAATTGTTAATTATTTAAAGTTATTTTTAATAAACACACAGCATTTCTGTGACTTTCAGCTTCATTGCACATGTCATTCTGAGTAGCAATTACACTTTTTAAAAGTATTGACTTTCAATATTTTCCTTTGCATTTTATCTTTAATTGTAACTGTAATATTCCATTTTAGACTTAAAAAATTACAAATAATACAAAGAATTTCTGCTTGTTCCTTACCTAGATTTACCAAATTTTAATATTTTATCATATGCTCAAATACTTTTTTGCCTACTTTTAAAAATCAAGACACTTTGCTAACATAATTTTAGTCCACTTATCATAATTAGAAAAATAACAATGATTAAATAATATATAATCATTCACATGTAATCATATTTGACATTTGTTCCAATAATGTTCTTGGTAGCAAAAGAAATATCCAAATTATAAATTATATCATTTAGTCATGTCATTTTAGTTTCCTTAATCTAACAACATTTTCTCTGTTTCTTTTGTGTACCATGAGATTCGCATTTTATAAGGAGATTATCCTTTAGCCATGGTTTATGTGATGTTTCCTAATGATTAGATGTGCTTCTATGTTTTTGAAAAACACCACTTTCATGATGCTTTATATCAGAATGTGCATGATTTCGATTTGTCCATTATTAGTGATGGACCAACTCTGATCACTTTATTAAGGTAGTGTAATAATTGCAACTTCATTTTAAAGTTGTAATTTTTTCATTGCAAATAATAAGCAGCTTGTGGGAAGATGCTTGAGGAAGAGCTTTGGGACTATGCCAATATCTCCCTACTTCTCAAACTTCTAACATTAGTTTCAATATTCATTTATGGTATTTCTCTAAATCAGTTATTATCATGAGAACCAGTTGTTTCCAGACCAGACACTGGAAAAAAAAAGCTATGACAGAAATATTATTTGTCATGCCTGACAGTAAGGTTAGGACTCAAAGATACTGAGACCATGTTAAAGAACACAGAGGCCAAATCTACTTACCAAATGGGGCTCTACTTGCCAAATCTAGGACAATATGACCATCAAAATAAGGAATGCTAGTAAAAATTACAAATAATTGAATAAAATTAGAATCAATGACCTATTCATTAATTAAGAGAAGGCTTTTTCTGATAGATGTTAAATCAATAAATATACAAAGAATGACAAGATTCAAGAATCCCTGTATGAAATAAATTTTATTAAGGAGCATCATCAGTGTTGGGGCTTTAAAGAAAGGAGTACCATCAAAGGATCTAAATTTTGCAAATCTTGGTTTATAGAGTCACAAAGAATAATTTTTCATAGTTCGCAATTTTGTCAAGATTAATTTTGAATTGGGTATAGATCTAACTTGGAATGTTATTCCTGGTATGGTCTGAAATAAAGAAAGATGTGAACTAGAAGTATGCAGAGTAACAACTAATAAGGCAGAGATGAACTTCAATGGGAAGTCATCAAAGATGATATAGTTGGCTGTTTTCCAATTAGCATAATCTAAAAAACTTACTCGAACTTACAAACGTTGGCATTTTTCTACAGATCTTGAAGCTAAATATAGAAGTATAGAAGTGTAGGACTATCCATCTTTCAGTTCATCCCTATAACAAGAAAGAAAACTACTTCTGTGGATAACAGGGACCTATAGGCCTTCACTCAGAACTACATGGTTTCAAGGATCTAATTAAATTTACTAAAAGTGGCAGTATATATAACATAGGAGGATTTCTTGCAGTTGTTTCAACTGTCCTTACATGAAAGCAAAGCTTAGGCTGAACATGTGCTTCAAGTATAAACAAAAGTTTGCATTATTTTTTTGGAGTGGAAAGTTTGACATCTTTGCCATTTGCTTTTGGAGACACCAGAGAGATACTTTTACATGCAAGAGACAAATTTGTCTGGCCAAATGGTATTTTCTAGCATAATGAAGGGCCAAGAAATCCTAAATGGAGAATGTGCACTGGCATTGGAGTGAAGGAGAGGAGAAGAAAGTCTGGACAGGCCTTTGTTTTCTTTCTTGATCTGAAAGTTATGGAAGGTACTGGGGACTAATATTGGGCTGTCACAGAAATATATGTGTAGAATATAATTTAACCATCATGTGCACGCAATTAAGTCAAGCTACTGATGCAAAGTGAACAACTGGCAGAAATTGGTGGTCTGGACTTTGAAGTATTGCTGAGTTGGAATAGCATAAAAGACTTACAATAGATTAAAATATTCTCCTTTTGTAGTGTTCTTTCTTTTGTTTGCCATGCTCCAGTCAGAATGGTCTTATTCAGTTTATCAAATGTAATATAGCTTTCTCTGGCTCAGGAAGCCTGCACATGCTGTTCTTTCTATTCGGAACACTCTTCTTCCCTTTACCACCCACTCCTTTTTACCTGTGTAATTGTTATACATCCCTTAAATCTCTAATCATTAATATTATAGTCATAGGAATTCTTTTCTAATCTTCTTAACCAGGTCAGATTTTATTAGAAATAAGAGTTTACTTAATAATTATTTTCATATACTGATTACAATTTAACATTAATTTATGTAATTCATAAATTAATGATTGTCTCCTCACTGCTTGATGCATTCCAGGAGGATGTTGGGTTCTTTTTCTGCTTTTGTTTTCCTGTTCACTTCCTTAAATTTCCCTTGGACCTAGGGCATTTTCTGGCACACAGTGCATCCTAAGTAATGATTTATTGAACAAAATGTAGTGGGGGATGCTATTTGTGGATATGTAAATAAAAGTTGATGATGCATAAACAGTTAATAAAATGGCTGCTAAAGTAATTTAATTCTGTCTAGTTTTTCAGATGATTCCTTTGTGCCCAGGGTATTTTTTCAGGACAATACTGTTAAAGACCTCAACCAGAAGCAGACACAGAAGTTCTTAATATTGATTATAACGATACCGTCTTTCATTACCAAAACACTTTTAAACTTCATTGTATGTGTGTGTATTCTCGGTTTTAATATACCTCTTTATGGTATATATTTTACTTCTCTACTAGATAAGGAATTTCTGGTCAGAAATATCAATACTTATACCTTAAATCAAAATTAATATTGACACAGCAGAAACTCAAGCCCAAATTGAGTTTGGGCTCATAATTAATTATACATCTAAATATATGTATAAACTGCTAGACATCAGAGTGGTACTAATCATTTAGCTCATATAATTTGTTAAGAGTACATTGTTATATGGAATTTTTAATGGGAATTTGTTGCTTAAATTGCACTTTATTTCATTTCCTTAACAGTACCAAAAGTAAACATGATATTTTTACCTTGGCTTCAAAATGGAAATGCAAAAATGCTGAAACAAATTTTAAATGGTTTTTAAATATATTTGTAACCATGTTTATAAAAGCATGTTGTACTTGTTGCCAGCCAGACTTCCCGTTAATAAGGTGCTACTGCAGTAAATATCACCAGTACTAACTCACATGTTATTATTAAAATCAGATTATATGTTTTTATAATTCATTCACGTTATCTGACTTAAAACCAAAATATTGTAACATATCAGATTTAAAGATTAAATAATAAATACTAATAAAGTTTTGATGTCAGCTAGCTAGTTTACTATTATGCTTATTTACAATATGTGGATCTCCTATAAGGTTACCAATTCTTTTATTTTTTCTGTAGTTACTATGTAACTCTAAATTATTTCAAATCCATTGCAGTGAAAGTGCCTATTAAATGTTTATATAAAATATATAATTATTAAGTCTCAAAAAATAAATATTTATGGAGGCTTCGTAGTTTCTTGGCGATACTATTATCTACTGAAGACATTTGATATTTCAAAGAATCTAAATTACCTTTAACCAATGGGTATTATCATTATATTAGAGATCTGTTTCCCACTAGATGATGAGTGCTGCACATTGGAACAGGTCTTTATAGTATTTCAAATAGCTGATGTGTGCAGAATGTATGCAGAAATAGTAAATATAAATTTTCTAAAAAGTAAGAATTGCACAAATGACTTATAAAACATTCATTGTAATTCCCAATGTAGTGCTGAGGAAAATTTACTTTATTACCATGGAGTTAAAATACATGTATTCTTCCCTGTCTTCATGTATTTGATTTATATATTCCACATTTTTTTCTTAAAGAATCCAAGACCTTAGGCTATTTCTTTGTATGACTTATTCATGGTATATTAAATTTCCATCTTCATAATTAATCAATATCTTATATTTGTATAATTGTCTTCAGAGTGCTCAGTGACTTCACTGCATTCATCTCTTTTGATCACAATAATCCTATTGTAAGTAGGAAAAAATCTTTTCTTTTTGCCATTTAGAAAATTAATACTCAGAGAGATTAAAAGATTGCCTAAGGTCAAGCAGGGAGTAATGTAGGAATCCCAACCTTGAATCCACTTTTTTTTTCTTTTGAATCCAGGGATTTCATCTGTTATCACAGGCTGTTTTTTTATTAAATATTGTAAGGCCAAATCTTCCTCCTCTCCTAATCCTGCAGAAATCCCTTTTATCCGAATAAGCATTCAAATTTAATTTCATGATTCATTTAGAATCTAGTTATTTTATTAGAGTTAGACCTTTATACAGTTGATTAATGTATTCAGCTTATTTAAAAATAGGCATTAGATGTCAGAGGATACAAAGGGTAAACATTCCCAATCCATGTTTGTAATCATCATAAAGGCATAGAAACAACTACTATAATGGAAATAAATGCAAAATGCAGTGGGAGCCTACAGAGCTGCAGAGCATGCAAGACTACCTGGGGGTTAGGGGAACTCTTCTCCAGAGGACTTTTATATGATGGGCAGCTGTTCACTAGGTGGATGTGCAAGAGCATAAGACACCATAAACAAAACATAAACATTCTGCAAAAGCATGAATGAATGGAAGGCTAAGGAAAAGAGTTTAGTTTCACTATGATTTAAATTGAAGAGAATACTAAGTAGAAAGGAAAGTCTTGACAAATGAGCAGGCAATGTTATGAGAGTAATATATCTCAGGCATCAGTATCTAGATTTTACACTACAGACAACAAAGACATGTGCAACATAGAGGATAGTGTGCAGCGTGCCTGTGGAAGGGCAGGGGCTGCCTGCGAAAGGACAGGGAGGTGCCTGAGGAAGGAAAGGGTGGTGCTGTGGAAGGAGACAACGGCTCAGGAATAAGCAGGGTAAGGAGGCTAAAACATGAGAGAAGAGAACCTGGTTTTGAGAGCTATTTAAGATTTAAAATTTATAATTGCTTGGATAAGATCTTTATTTAAATAGTATTTAGTTGCACATTTCATTACCTTAATTCATACCAGCTTAGTAAATAACAGGTATTAACTGACTCTTCTAACTGGAAATTCCAAAAGCTGGATTTGGCTTTAAGCCAGAGTGAAATTCACAACAGTACGACTCTCTCTCTAGCCTTCTCAGTTCAGTTTTTAAAATCTAGGTTTTATTATCAGGTATTATGCCAACTTTACTGCTAGTGATTCTAGAATAAAAATTATGATTATCTATCCTATAATATCTCTATTAAATAGAGATATTTTCCCACTCTTGATTGAACCACTAAGTCCATATTAGTCATATTAGTGACTCTAGAATTACATAGTCTTCTCATGATGGCAAGACAGGGTCTGTTCATTCACAGGCTTTCCAGAATCAAATTTAAGTGTGGGAATGTACATGATAAACAGAAAAATAAAATTCTGAAGCAAAAATCTAGGAAGAATTCTGAATTCCTGGATTAAACAATCAGACAGATGACAGAGCTCTTGATAAAGTTGGATGCAAGAGTGTGACATTTGATATGCCTGTGAAGTACTTAGATAAAATTGTCTACTAGAAAGCGTATTGCTGAGTTTTGAATACAAAATAAAAATCTATGATTTTTGTATGTCTACGGCCTGTATGCTCTCTTTGAAGTCATGGATACAGATGAGACTGCTAGGGATTTTGTGTAGACTGTTAGACAGTATTATAAACAACCTCAATATTGTAATGCCTTTCCTTTATCAAATTTGGTCTTCTATTTTTGTTTTTCACTTTTTCTTTTGAAACAGACTGTTTCTGTCACCAAGGCTGGGCTGCAGTGATATGAGCATGGCTCACTGTAGCCTCAACCTCCTGGGCTCAAAAGATACTCCCAACTCTGCCACCCAAGTAGCTTGGACTAGAGCTAATTTTTAAAAATTAGCTGGCCATAGTAGCACACACCTGTAGTCCAAGCTACAGGCCTTCCTATATTACCAGGCTAGTCTAGAACTCCTGAGCTCAAGCTGTCCTCCTGCCTCGACCTCCCAAATTGCTAGTATTACAGGTGTAAGCCAATGCAACAGGCAAATTTTCTAAAATCACCACAACAAGCCAAGACGAATCTTTTCTCTGTACACATATGTTAAGTAGCACCAACCTTCAAACCATATACTTGGATATCAGTACATACTAGAAGGCATTTGACAACAAAATCATCATACACTTGAAAATTGAAGCCTGTGTTCTTATTGATATGCTACCTGATTGACTTTAATATTACTTAGTTTAGGACAAAAAAATGAAAGAAAAATTTTAAACCAAAATATTTGGCATAATTAAATCAAGTTGCCTTATACTTTGAGATAATTCTAATAAAATATACGATGGTTGTAAAAAAGTGTTCATTTCTCTCAGAAAATATCTGAAGATCAATTCTAGAGTTGGAGAGATGCAGCAGAGGAGGAAAGAAGAGAAGAGATGGGGTAGAGAGGGAGAGCAGAGAGACCAGGGGTATGACAGAGATTCCAACCACCACTGCTGGTTTTGAATATGGAGGAAAGATACCTAGGAGCAAGAAATGTGGGAGGCCTGTAGAAACTGAGATCAACCCCCCCTATGTATGGGCAGAGGAAACCAAGACCTCATTCTAGCAACCTCATAGAAGTGAATTCTCTCAACGACCTGAATGAGCCTGGAAGTGGGATCTCTCCAGATTCTTCCATGAGGAATGCAGCCTTGCTGACTTCATGCTTTTAACTCACTGAGACCCATGTCAGAATTCCAACTAACAGAACGCCAAGATAATATATATTTTTTTGCTCAAGACTCTAATGGTAATTTGTTATGAAAGCAGTGGAAATTTTTTAAAATAGTAATATATTCACATTTTTTATGTAAGATGGGTAAGACACCTTCCTTATTCTACAGGATTTTACGTCTATCTCTGTAAATTATGTAAATTCTCTGGATCCCATTTTCTTCATCTTTAAGATGAAGATTGGATGATTTTTAGAATAAAATGTTTGCAGAAAGATATATTTTATATGCATTTACAAATGTTCTTTAATATAGTCTTGAAAATTTAAAAGAATGAAAAGATTTTAGGTTTTACATTTAAGTAACTAAAGGATCTTGAGCTCATTTGTGTATAGAGTATAAGGAAGGGATCCTGTATCAATATTCTGCATATGCCATCCAGTTATCCTTGAATCAATTTATTGAATAAGAAATACCATTCTAGATATAGTACATGTCAAATATTTCATGACAAAGACACCAAAAGCAATTGCAACAAAACCAAAACTTTACAAATAAAATGTAATTCAACTAAAGAGCTTCTACAAGCAAAAGAAACAATCAACAGAGTAAACAGACAACATGAAGAATGGGAGAAAGTATTTGTAAACTATACATCTGACAAAGGTCTGATATCCAAATCCATAATGAATTTTCAAAAATCAGCAGACAAAATAATAACAATAATCCCATTAAAATGTAGACAAAGAAAATGAACAAACACTTTTCAAAAGAAGACACACATGCATACATGCAGCCAAAAATCATGTGAAAAAATCCTCATCATCACTACTCATTAGATAAGCACAAGTCAAATCGGCAGTAAGATACTAATGCACATTAGTTAGAATGGCTATCACTAAAATGTCAAAATATAACAGTTGCGGGTGAAGTTGCAGAGAAAAGGAAATGCTTATACACTGCTGATGAGGATGTAATAAAATAGTTCAGCCATTGGAGAAAGCAGTTCGGTGATTTATCAGAGAATCCAAAGCACAATTACCCTTTCACCCAGCAATCCCATTATTGGTTATATAAATTGTTCTACTATAGGAATCTAAATATAAATTGGAATATAAATTGTTCTACCATAAAGAGACATGCACATATATGTTCACTGAAGCACTCTTCACAATAGCAAAGACATGGAATCTACCTAAATGCCAATCAATATTAGACTGGATAAAGAAAATGTATACATACACATCATGGAATACTACACAGCCAAAAAGAACAAGAAGATCATGTCCTTTGCTGTAACATAGATGGAGCTGGAGGTCATTATTGTAAGTGAACTAACACAGTGACATAAAATCAAATACTACATGTTCTCACTTATAAGTGGATGACAAACATTTAGTACATATAGACACATAGAAGGAAACCACAGATAAGAGTGGAGGGAAGGATGTTAGTGAGAAACAAAAACTACCAATTGGGTACTATGCTTATTACCTGGGTGGTGGAATAATTTGTACACCAAACCCCTGTGATACACAATTTATCTATATAATGAACTTGCAATCTTTGAGTGTCCCTGAAACTAAAATAAAAGTGAAAAAATCACCTTCTTGAGCACTTTTACATTTTGTTAGGAATGGAAATTAGTTCAGCCACTATGGAAAGCAGTTTGGAGATTTCTCAAGAACTGAAAACAGAACTACCATTTGACCAAGCAATTCCATTATTGGGCATATATCCAAAGGAAAAGACACTGTTCTACAAAAAAAAAGTCAGTTTTGCTGAATTTTTTAATTTATTTAAACACTGGATCTTAAGGGAATTTCTCTTAAATTATCAATTTAATATGTGTTACAAACCCTTTTATTAGATTCTCCAGTTTATTTCCTTCACACTGAATCAAAACAAAATGATGATTCTAAAAAGATAGTAAAAGAGCTTGGGTGCAGTGGCTCATTCCTATAATCCCAGCACTTTGGAAGCCAAAGTGGGCTGATCACCTGAGGTCAGGAGTTTGAGACCAGCTTGGCCAACATGGTGAAACCCCATCTCTACTAAAAATACAAAAATTAGCCTGGTGTGGTGATGGGTGCCTGTAATTCCAGCTACTCAGGAGGCTGAGACAGGAGAATCGCTTGAGCCCAGTAAGCAATTCTCTGCTTTAGATAGGGGCTGAACTAATTTACATTTCTACCAAAGCATGTAAGTGTTCAGGTTGCAGTGAGCCAAGATTGCCCCATTGTACTCCAGACTGGGTGACATAGTGAGACTCTGTCTCAAAAATAATAATAATAATAATAAAGAAAGATAGAGAAACACTTTGAACCCTTCAATCTTACTTGCTTCTATTCCTCTCTTCCATGCTATAGGCACATGTATTAAGAACTCTGACACTATTTTGTCTTTCATTTGTTTAGTTTACATATAATAATTACATGTATTTATAGAGTACACAGTAATACTTTGATACATATAATGTATAGCGATCTGGTCAGGGTACTTAGCATATTAATCATCTTGAACTTTTATTTATTTGCACTGGGCATATTCAATATTCTCCTTCTAGTTATTTGAAAGTATGTAATATATTATTATGAATTATAGTTATCCTATAGTGCTATAGAATATTAAAAATTATTCCTCCTATTTAACTGTAATTTTGTATCTTGTAGCAAATCTTTTTCTATCTTCTACTTCTCCCTACCCTTCACAGCTTCTACTATCCTTTATTCAATTTTTTACTTCTATGAAATCAACTTTTTTAGCTTCTGTATCTAAACGAAACCTTCAATATCTAACTCTCTATTCCTCCCTTATTTCATTTATCATGAGGACCTCTCGTTCTACCTACTTGCCACAAATGACAAGCCTTCATTATTTTTATTTTTTATGAATCAATATAATCTGTGCTATGCATATGTACATCCCACATATACATACCACACATTATACTCATTCATAATATTGAGTATAATGTACATATTCATAATAATTTAAGTAAATGTACATATATATACCACATATACGTCATCCATTTATCTCTTATTGGAAATTTATGTTTGTTTCGTATCTTGTCTATTGTGAATATTGATGCAATAAATATGGGAGTTAAGATGTCTTTCCAATACTTATTTCTTTTCTTCTGGATAAATGCCCAGTCATAGGACTGCTGAATCATATGATAGTTGCATTTATAGTTTTATGAGAAATCTCCATACTGTTCTTCATAGCTGCTATGTTGGTTTATATTCACACTAACAATATATAAGATTTCCCTTTCCTCTGCATCCTTGCTAGCATTTATTATATTTTGTCTTTATTTGATAATAACTATCTTAATTGGGATGAGATGATAACTCATTGTGATTTTGATTTGCATTTTTATGGTGGTTAGTAACATTCAGCATTTAAAAATATATTTTGGGGGCATTTGTATGTCTTTTTGAGAACTGTCTGTTCAAATTATTTGTCCATTTTATAATTAAATTGTTTGATTTTTGCTGTTGAGATGTTTGAATTTCTTGTATATTCTGGATATTAATGCTCTGTTGCATAAACAGTTTGTGAATATTTTCTCCCACAGTTGCCTTTTCATTCTGTTGATTGTTCCCGGTGCTGTGCAGAAGCTTTTTAGTTTCATATAATCTCTTTTGGGTTTTTTTGCTTTTGTTGCCTGTACTTTTGAGGGCTTTCTCATGAAATCTTTTCCAAGAACAGTGTCCTTAAGCATTTCTTCTATGTCAAAAAACTAGAAAAATTTCAAATACACAGCATAACAATTCATCTCAAGGAACTAGAACAGCAAAAACAAACCACACACAAAATTAGTAGGAGGAAAGAAATAAGATCAAAGCAGAAATAAATAAAATTGAGACTAAAAATGTACAGAAGATTAACAGAACAAAAAAGATTTTTTGAAAAGAATATTGACAATAGTTACTTAGACTAGCTAAGAAAAAAAGAAAAGAAAACACACAAATAAAATCAGAAATGATGAAAGAGGCGTCACAACAGATACCACAGGATTACAAATATTAGAGACTATCATGAACAACATTCACAAATAAATCTGAAAACCTAGAGGGAATAGATAAATTCCTGAACACATACAACCTACCAACATTTATCCAAGAAGAAGCAGAAAACATAAAGTGACCCATAACAAGTAATGAGACTGAATTAGTAATACAAAGTCTCCCAACAAAGAAAATCACAGGACTGTTCATGCTTATCAACAGGAAGAATCAATATCGTGAAAATGGCCATACTGCCCAAACTAATTCATAGATTCAATGATATTCCCATTAAACTACCATTGACATTCTTCACAGAATTAGAAAAATAAGTAAATTCATATGAAACAAACAAAAAAACAGCCCAAATAGCCAAGACAAACTTAAAGACAAATAACAAATCTAGAGGAATTATACTACCCAAATTCAAACTATACCACAAGGCTACAGTAACCAAAGCAGCATGATACTGATACAAAAATAGACACATAGACCAAAGCAACAGAATAGAGAGTTCAGAAATAAGATTGCACAACTATAGCCATCTGATCTGCAACAAACCTGACAAAACCAAGCATTTTGGAAATGGTTTCCTGTTTAATAAATGGTGCTGGGAGAACTGGCTAGCCATATGCAGAAAATTTAAACTCATTCTGATACTGTATATGAAAATTAACTCAAGATGGTTTAGAGACTTAAACATAAAACCCAAAATTACAAATATCCTAGATCAAAATCTAGACAATACCATTCAGGACATATGCATGGGCAAAGATTTCATGAGAAAAACACCAAAAGCAATTGTAAAAAAAGAAAAACTAATAATAAATGGGATCTAATTATACTATAGAGCTTTTGCACAGGAAAATAAACTCACTTATTGAATGGGAGAAATTTTTTGCAGTCTATCCATCTGACAAAGGTCTAATATTCAGTGTCTGCAAGGAACTTAACCAAGAAATAAACAAACAACCCAATGGCAAAGGCCATAAACAGACACTTCTCAAAAGAAAACATTCATGTGGCCAACAAACATATGAAAAAGAGTTCAACATCACTAATCATTAGAGAAATGCAAATCAAAACCACAATGAAATACCATCTCATGCCAGTCAAAACGGCAATTACTAAAAAGTCCAGAAAAAGTCTGTTGATCCTGGCAAGGTTGCGGGGGAAAAGGAACACTTTTACGCTGTTGGTGGGAGTGTAAATTAGTTCAACCATTCTGGAAGACAATGTGGTGATTCCTAAAGTTCTAAGACCAAAAATACCATTTGACTCAGCAATCCTATTCCTGGGTATATACCCAAAGGAATATAAATAATTCTATTTTAAATGTACAAACAAATGTATGTTCACTGCATCACGATTCACAATAGCAAGACATGAAGTCAACCCAAATGCTCATTAGTGATAGACTGGTTAAAGAAAATGTGATACATAAATAGTGTGAAACACTATACAGCCATGAAAAGTAATGAGATCATGTCTTTTGCAGGGACATGGATGGAGTTGGATGTCATTATCCTCAGCAAACTAACACAGGAACAGAAAACCAAACATCTCATATTATTGCTTTTAAGTGGGAGCTGAATAAAGAGAACACAAGGACACATGGGGGGAACAACACACACTGGGGCCTGTTGGGGACTTGGGGAGGACGAACACAAGGAAGAATAGCTAATGGATCCTGGGCTTAATACATGGAATGATCTGTGCAACAAGGCACCATGGCACACATTTACTTCTGTAACCTTCACATCCTGCACATGTATCCCTAAACTTAAAAGTTGAAGAAAAAAAAACAAAAAACAAAAAACAAAAGAAAGAAAAATTGCAAGACTGGATGGCTTTACTACTGGATTCTACTGAATTGTTAAAAATACTTAATACCAATTATTCTCACATTATTCAACAAATTTGAAGCAGAGGGAACTCTTTCTAACTTATCTATGAGGCTAGCAAAACTTTGATACCAAAACCAGACAAGGACCATGGGATATCTGTACCATGGGTAAATAAGTATATAACATAAAAAATGAAAAATATCCCTGATAAGCACAGAAGTAAATATCCTTAACAAAATACTAGTAAACTGAATGAAACAATACAGCAAAAATAATATATCATGATAAAATGGGATTTAACCCAAGAATCAAGAATGGTTCAACATAGACAAATTATTAAAACATGATATATCACTTCAAGAGAATTAAGAACAAAATGCAATATGATAATCTTAGTACATTTAGAAAAAGCATTTGATAACATTCCACATCCCTTTATGATACAAACTCTCAATAAATTAGGTATGAATGGAAAGTACCTCAAAATAATAAAGGCCATATATGACAAAAATCACAAAAAATATCATACTGAATGGCAAAAAGATGAAATCTTTTCCTCTGAGAAGTGGAACAAGACAAGAATGCCCACTCTCTACTCTTATGAAATGAAGTCCTAGCAATGAAGTCCTAGCCAGGACAATTAGGCAAGAGAAAGAAATAAAGGGCATCTAAATTGGAAGGGAGGAAGTCAAATTGTCTGTGTTTGCAGGTGACATGATGTTATATGTAGAAAAGCCAAGATTCTCGTAAATGATTTTTGGTATGTATTTATGGATATATAGAAACACATACATAATGTAGTCATGTATGTGTGCATGTGCACATGTATACACCCCCCCATATATAAACACATGCATGCACAGTTAAAAAAAGCTAAGTACTTATATCTTACTGGATTCTCTCCTCACTCTAGTACATAAGGCATGTGTAAAAATACTACACTGCATGGGAAATTAAGACATTTTCAAAATATAATAATAAGAAGATGGATTAGACCCAAAACTGTGTATACTAGTGTTAAAATGGCCTATAGGAATCAGAGGAACACCTCTAATAAAGACAGTGTAGTGTTAAATGTTTGTAGTGTTTCAAATAGGATTATTTGTATGTATTTATTTGTATGCTTCATATTTTCCAAATCTGTTCAAATATATTCACCAAAATATAGTGAGAAATGTTTATTTTAAACAAACCAGTAGCACTATTACAGTGATGCTTTAATGTACATGGATACTTTTGTAAGGTATTGGACTTGAATTTATAGTCTTCAACATTTTGGAACGGCCCTGATTTCCACTCAACTGAAATGAGATAACCACAGGTCTTACCATATTAGATTTGCTACTTCAAACAATGTTGATATAGTTCCTTGTGCTTATTTTATATATTTATTTATTTTCATTTTCTTCACTGGCTCACATTACAAAGTATACTAAGGGCAAGGGCCGTGTATTATCAATTGATGTAATTTTCATAGCACCCAATACATTCAATACTTAATGAGTAAATGTCAAAGGAAACAGGTGTTTAGGTTGATATCAATATAATAATTTCAATTTTTTAAACCTTCTTTCCTCCAATTCTTAACTTATCTGAACTAACAAATAAATTATGACTTTTATTTTTGTATCAGCATACTATTTAAACTAAAGAAAGCTCCCACAAAATATCTGCACCATGGGTAAATAAGTATATATTACCAACAGTAGTATGTAGATATGTAGTATGTAATTGTATGTATTAATACATACATGTGTAGTATATAGATACGTAGTATTTTGTCATTTAAAGATAATCTATCTTTATTGAGTATGTAACCAAATGAAAACAATGAGGTTAGTTCCCAGTATTATACACAAAAAAATAAATATATATATAAGCATTCCCGACAAACTGTTTTATCTAAAAATCTTCAAAATTGTCCATTTATCAATGTAATAATGTGTGAAAACTCAGTTAATACAAAATTAAACAAATGATATTTCAATTTAGTATCTTATTTTATATCAACATAGTAAAGTTTGAAACTTGCGGTGAAAACAAAGAAAATTAGTACTGCATTATGTATATTTCCAAAGTTTCTTAAAAAATCTCACTGAGTCCCTGCCATTTTAGCAGTAACTATGTATAATAGACATGGAGGCCCACAGTAAACCTTGCTTTATTAAAATTTTGTATGTATTTGTTGTTTCCAAATACTTTATATTCTATAACACAGTTACCAGAGTAACATTGTACTTTAAAAACACAGCTGTGAGTGTAATTGATTTCATGAACTAACTTACCTTCAATTCTAAATGCCAAATTGTCCACCCAAAGCTACAATTAACCAGCTGAAAAGAGAAGAAAAGTTCTGTTAGAACTCCTTTAAAATGTCACTTTAAAATTTTATTTTGCAAGATAATTCCTTACTTGAATTGCCAAAAGCAGTGTTTTCCAAAAGGTTCTACATTTCTAAATATTCGTAATGTTTCTTTCTGTCATAGATATTCAAAGTTACAATTTCAAGTTTGCTTTGCTCCTCTTAATGTTGTTCTTCACCTATAAGATTTCAGCTTAACTTTTCAAGACAGGAAACACAATAGTCAATATGAAGAGAATAATTAGATTCTAAGAAAGGCAGTATCCCAGGCTGGGTGCAGGAACTCACGCCTATAATACCAGCACACTGGAAGGCCATGGCGGGTGGATCACAAGATCAGGAGACTGAGACCATCCTGGCCAACATGATGAAAACTCATCTCTACTAAAAATACAAAAATTAGCTGGGTATGGTAGCACCTGTCTGTAATCCCAGCTACTCTGGAGTCTGAAGCAGGAGAATTGATTCTACCAGGAAGTCGGAGATTGCAGTCAGCAAAGATTGTGCCACTGCACTCCAGCCAGGCAACAGAGAGATACTCCATCTCAAAACAAAAACAAAAACAAAAAACTAGGTGTCAATGGAATGTATCTCAAAATAATGAAAGCTATTTATGGAAAACCCACAGATAATATCTTACTGAACGGCAAAAACTGGAAGTATTCCCTTTGAAAACTGTCACTAGACAAGCTTGCCCTTTCTTTTCTTTTTTTTTTTTGTAATAAATAAGGCAGTGGCCAATTATTACTCATTAGTAGCTTTTTTGAGATAAGCTATTAAGTCTTCCCTTTCTCCCTTCTTCTTAATGCCGACAAAGATCATTTTTGTTCCAGGGATATACTTCTTGGGATTCTCCAAATATTCCATCAGTGTATCCTCTCCCCAGATGATGCCTTTGTTCTTATTGGCTTCAGTGTAAGTGAATCCAGAGGCCTGACCTGTCTTCTGCCCAAAGATACCATGGAGATTAGGCCCAGTCTTGTGCTTGCCTCCCTTTTCCATGGTGTGACATTGGGAACACTTCTGAATAAAAATCCTCTTGCCTTTCTCAACATCACCCATATTTAATTCTTTTTCGTGGTTTGCGCAACAAAGACTACCACTCAGAAGCCGGACGTCCCACTCTCTAAGGCTTGCCCTTTCTTGCCACTCCTATTCAACACATTATTGGAAGTTCTGGACAGAGCAATCAGGCAAGAAAAAGAAATAAATAATTAGGAAATGAGGAAGTCAAATTGTCTCTATTTGAAGATGGTATGACTGTTTATTTAGAAGACCCCATGGTCTCAGCCCAAAATCTCCTTAAGCTGATAAGCAACTTCAGCCAAGTCTCAGGATACAAAATCAATGTGCAAAACCACAAGCATTCCTATACACCAATAACAGACAGACAGCCAAACAGAATCAGTAAACTCCCATTCACATTGCTACAAAGAGATAGAATACTTAAGAATACAACTAACAAGGGATGTAAAGGTCATCTTCAAGGAGAACTACAAACCACTGCTCAAGGAAATAAAAGAGGTCACAAACAGACTGAAAAACATTCCATGCTCATGATTAGGAAGAATCAGCATTGTGAAAATGGCTGTACTGCCCAAAGTAATTTATAGATTCAATGCTATCCCCATCAAGCTACCAGTGGCCTTCTTCACAGAACTTGAAAAAACCACTTCAAACTTTATATGGAGCCAAAAAAGAGCCCTCATAGCCAAAACAATCCTAAGCAAAAAGGGCAAAGCTGGAAGCATCATGCTGCCTGACTTCAAACTATACTACAAGGCTACGGTAATCAAAACAGCATGGTACTGGTACCAAACAGAGATATAAACCAATGGAACATAACAGAGACCTCATAAATAATGCCACATATCTATAACATCTGATCTTTGACAAACTTGACAAAAACAAGCAATGGGGAAAGGATTCCTTGTTTAATAAATGGTGTTGGGAAAACTGGCTAGTCATATGCAGAAAGCTGAAACTGGACCCCGTCCTTACACATTATACAAAAATTAACTCCAGATGGATTAAAGATTTAAACATAAGACCTGACACCATAAAAACCCTAGAAGAAAACCTAGGCATACTATTCAGGATGTAGGCATAGGCAAGGACTTCATGACTAAGACACTAAAAGCAATGGCAACAAAAGCCAAAATAGATAAATGGGATCTAATTAAACTTAAGAGCTTCAGCACAGCAAAAGAAACTATTATTAGAGTGAACTGGCAACCAAAAGAATGGGAAAAAAATTTGCAAGCTACCCATCTGACAAAGGGCTAATATCCAGAATCTACAAAGAACTAAAACAAATTTACAAGAAAAAAACAAACAACCTCATCAAAAAGTGGGCAAAGGATATCACCAGGCACTTTTCAAAAGAAAACATTTGTGCAGCCAACAAACAAATAAAAAAATGCTCATCATCACTGGTCTTTAGAGAAATGTAAATTAAAACCACAGTGAGACATGTCATGCCAGTTAGAATGGTGATCATTAAAAAATCTGGAGACAACAGATGCTGGAGAGGATTTGGAGAAATAGGAACACTTTTACACTGTTAGTGGGAGTGTAAATTAGTTCAACCATTGTGGGAGACAGTGTGGTGATTTCTCAAGGATCTAGAAATAGAAATACCATTTGGCCCATCAATCCCATTACTGGGTATATACCAAAGGATTATAAATCCTATTGTAAAGACACACAGATAAGTTCATTGTGGCACTGTTTACAATAGCAAAGACTTGGCCCCAACCCACATGCCCGTAAATGATAGACTGGATAAATAAAATGTGGCACATATAAACCATGGAGTACCATGTAGCCATAAAAAGGATGAGGTCATGTCCTTTGTAGGGACGTGGATGAAGCTGGAAACCATCAATCTCAGCAAACTGACACAAGAACAGAAAACCAGACACCATATGTTCTCATTCATAAGTGAGTTTTGAACAATAAGAACACAGACACAGGGAGGGGAACATCACACACTGGGGCCTATTGTAGGGTGGGAGGGTAAGGGAGGGATATAGCGGGGCAGGGGGGATTGAGGAGGGGTAACATTAGGAGAAATACCTAAGGTAAGTGATAGGGGAATGGATGCAGCAAACCAACATGGCATGTGTATACCTATGTAACAATCATGCATGAACTGCACATGTACCCCAGAACTTAAAGTATAATTTTAAAAAAAAAGAGAAAAAGAAAGAAATTTGACATCTCCCCAAATTCTGTTGGAGAAAAATGTGTTGATATCATATTAAGAGCAGGGATTTGTGTTGGAGAGACAACCTGGCTATCAAGCCCAGGAAGATACCCATTGAAAAAGGACTTTGAAGTCAAATTCTGTTCCTGGATCACACACTGGAGAAAAAGTGTTAGTTGTTCTGAGGACAGAATTTGAAACACATTCTCCCATCGTCACTCTGAGTTATATTCTGTATCTGATATGATATCTGTGATATTCATTGCTCTGATTCTACATGTTTAAAATTTCCTCATAGAGCTTTTTTTCTTATGTGTGTTCTGATTCTTTGAGCTTAGAGTCATTGACAGTTTATCTATGGGAATTTTTTGAAGCCTGTATTCAAAGTGCATTCCATCAAATAGAATGTGTATTTCTTTTTCCAGGTACATGAGCATATATTATCAACCTGAGATTAATTGATTAAATTATCTTTCAGTATGAGCTTTATTAGATCTTATCCATAGTGAGAATTTCCATAAAATACATATCTATAGCTAAACATTTGGGAGAGGGCATCTTTTTTTTTTCATAAATCTGGAACCTAGACTAGAAAAGAGTGAGAAACTGTCTTTTATTTTTGGAAAAAATTTTATTTTATTCTACTTCACTCTATAATAGGGTATTGGCTTTTTATAATCTAAATTATTGCCTGATATATCCTATCTCCTATGTCATAAATGTGTTTCCCAAGAATCATGGTGCTGGGCTACTAGGGATCCGCACATATCCCTAATGAAATTGCTGGCTTTAGTCCTCAGCTTACTCATATGTTCTTCTAATTTTCTAGCTAAGGTATGAATTTAAAAAAAAGACTTGAAACATATCTTATAAACATAATTAGGTATTTTGTGCTTGGTGCCTTTACTAACAATATGTATATTAGTAATTAGAATAAATATGAATTTATTGTAACAAAGTGACATGAAACACACTGGCTAAGAGAAAAAAGTCATTTATTTCTCTCTTTCATCCAAAGAATGTAAATGAAGATTCCAGGTTGGGATTAAGGAGTGTGCACAGCTCTGTTCCAGTGATCATCAGAGACTCAGTTTCCTGTCTTTCTGTTGCACTGCCATTACGTACAGTAACATTTACTTGGGTTGAGGATGAGTGAAAGGCAGGTCAGGTTTCCAGTTGGCATGACGAGGATGAGATAGAATGTAAAGTGCCGCAGCAGTTCCCTTGTAAGTGAATGAGACAGAAACTGTAGGCAGCACTGCATGTGGCTAAATCTAGTCATAAGGAATGGTGGAAAATATATTCCTAGCAATAGCTCAGGGTTCTCTTATAGCCTATTGCCATGAAAGAAAAGAAGAATGGATATTGATGAATAACTAGGAAGTGGGGTTCTGCTGCATCTCTTCTTCTGCCATATCAACAGCCATGTAACCCTTTAAGTTTTCAATAAACATTTCATTCATAATGAGTATTATCTCCTAACTCTTGTGTAAGAATCTTGGGAAACAAAAATGAATAATAATTTTTTTATTTCCAAATTATAGACTGTTGATAGAGCCCATCATGTAGTTAAATTTACCTAAGACATGTTCATATAAATTGTGATTTAAGTAGGAGTATGGGGACTCAAAGAAAAAAGGGTGGTTATTTCTAGTTGAAAGTTAGGAAAGACAAAAAGACTTCCACACAATGAGAGAAAGAAACCACGGAAAGAAAATAGTTGTTGGTGGCTTAGGCATGTCACAGCTGTGGACTACCTAAACAATTTAAAATGTAAAGCCAGTAAGAGACATGTTGGCAGACCTACTTGACTGAATGCTTTAAGAAGTTCATGCACCATCTAGAGTTTGCTCTACTGTAGGTTATCTTGGTTGATACAACCAATACACAGTGCACAAGTCTAAGATAACCTCTGTGAGTAAATACATTAAAAACGTTTGCAGCTTTTAATTGGCAAAGAATACTGATTCCTTCCTAACAGAGCCTATGAATTCCTTTCTATCTTTATTATCATTTGCTCTTTATTCAGTTTACTAATCTTTTCTTGAAATTTTCTTGACGTCTGCTACTTTATTTTGTTCTTATCACTAACTGCCCTTTTCTTCATATTTATTCAATTCATTATTTTTAACAGTCCTTGATCATCATTATTTATAACTTTATCTTTATAAAATTATATATAATTCATATATTAGCTATACCCATATATGATACCCAAAATATGCAATTAGTATGGCACAGACTCCTATCAATCAATGACTCTGGAACGCCAGCCTTGGCTATTCCAAACCAGTATATCCTATAATGCCATATGGGAAAAGAAGTTTGTGTCCTTACCAAATGCTGTCTCTCATATTCACTTCACTCTTTTATTCCTTTCTCCCTTAATGAGAAGGAGTGCTCCATTGCCTGCGAATTCATTTCCTTGCTCTGGGACAAACCAAATCTGTATTTCTAACCTTTCCCTTTGTATGTTCAGGATAACACATTTGTTGAAGAGTTTAATGTATAAAAGAAAAAAATAAAACAGGGTAAAAGCTGTTTTCTCATTGTGCCATAATACAGATCCTAAACTACTTATCTAAAATTGCTCTTGTTTTTGAGATGAAATATTAAGTCACTGATTTCTGATGTTCCTCTGAAGTGAATATGAAGTGTTATCCATACATTTTGGGCCAGACTACGTTGAGAAAAACTTTGTAAAAAAATTTTCAAAGCATTATTTTTCTAGCTTACCTTATCATTCTATGGAAAGGACTGCATTACTTCACCTTCAAATAATTTCTAAGAAATTTTTAGAGTACCCAGAACTGTTTCACATTCATTTCATAAACTAGACCTCCTTCTAATTTTAGAACTTCTGCCATTTTCCTCCACTTCTGTTCTGCTTTCTGGGCGATGCTTTGTAGCTGCCATGACCAATGTGGCAGTTTTGTTGCCCCTGATCATCAACGCATGTGTTGAGGAAGGACCTGATGCCTGACACAGAGGGCTTCTATGTCCATCCCTAGGGCTCCACCTCCTGCCACCACTTGTATTACAGTTATCCAGAGTAAGAGAACTAGTGAACCAATAGGGGACACACACACACACACACACACACACACACACACAGAGGCATACCTTCTTTTATTGCACTTTACTTTTTTGTGCTTCACAGATATTGTGTATTTTACAGATTGAGGGATTCTGGCACCCCTGCATCAAACGTGTCAGTGCCGTTTCTCCAGCATCATGTGCTTACTTTATGTCTCTGTGTCACATTTGTTATTTATTTCAATATTTCATGTTTTTATTATTGTTATATATATTATGGTGGTCTGTGGTTAGTGATTTTTGATGTTCCTATAGTAATTATACTGTGGCATCACGAGCTACATCTATATAAGAAGGTGAACGTAATTGATAAATGTGTGTTCTCAGACAGCTCCACTAACCAGCTATTTCCTGTCTTTCTCACCCTCCTCATGCAACCCTATTCACTGAAACTGAACAATATTGAAACTAGGCCAATTAATAACCCTACAATGGCCTCTACCTGTTCAAATGAAAGGAAGAGTCACATGTCTGTCACTTTAATCCAACAGCTAGAAATGATTAAATTTAGTGAAGAAGGTACCATTCACAATAACCAAGATATGGAAGCAGCCCAAGTATTCAACAACAGATGAATGGATAACGAAAATATGGTATATATACACAACAGGATACTACTCAGCCACAAAAAGAAGAAAATCCTGCCTTTCACAGTCACATAGATGGAACTGGGAAGAATATGTTCAGTGAAATAAGCTAGGAAGAGAAAGTTAAACACTGCATATTTTCATTTATATGTAGAAGTTAAAAACTTTCATAGAAGTAAGAAGTAAAACAGGAGATACTAGAGGCTAGGAAGGATAGGGGACTGGGGACATAGAGATTTGTTAACGGATACAAAATTACAGCTAGATAGGAGGAATAAGTTCTAGTGTTCTACAGCATTGTAGGATGACTATAGTTAATAATATATATGGTTCAAAACAGCTAGAATGAGGATACTGAATGCTCCCAACACAAATCAATGATAAATGCTCAAAATGATGGATGCTCGAATTATTCTGATATGATCAGTACACATTACATGTATCAAAATATCACTGTGTACCCCATGAATATGTACAATTATATGTCCACTAAAAATAAATATTTTAAAAAGTGGATTCCTTGCTTTAAAAGGTAACTACATACAGAGAGAAAGAGATTTATTCTAGGAATTGACTCGCATGACGATGGAGGCTAAGTCCCATGATCTGCTCTCTGCAAGCTGGATAACCAGGAAAGCACAGTAGTATAATTCAGTTCAAAGACCTGAGAACCAACATCACCTGTCTCACGACAGACAAAAATGGATGTTCTAGCTCAAAAAGAAAGCAAATTTGACCTTCCTCTATCTTCTTTTCTTCCATCTGGGCTCTCAGTAGTTTGGATGATGCCCACTCATATTGGTGAGAGCAATCTTTACTTAATCTGTCAATTCAAATGCTAATTTCTTCCAGAAATACCCTCACAAACATACTCCCAAATATCCCTGGGCACATCCATGAGCTCAGATGAGTGGATACATGAAATGAACAACAGCCTGCCAACACTAGTATGCTGATGGCTTGTGCTTTCACTTTTCTGGGTTTTTTCGTTTTCTTTCTTTATTGTCTCTTTTTCCTCACCCAGGATTCAGGAAAGAATACACAAGGGCCAGACTGCAAGGTAATTTGTGGTTGATCTCTAACTCATGGAACCCTACTGTCCACAGTTCCAAAGCAATGAGACCCAAAGGTTTCCCGTTGCCTATCAGTCATACTTCCTCACAGGGCAATGGTACTATTTCTGGAAATTAGGTGGTTAAAAACGCTAAGTGATCAAGACCTCCTTTCAGAGTGAATTATTTCTGTAATTTAAATATGGGTATATTTTTAATGGATTGATTCAGATTCAGATGCTGTTGTGACTATTTGCAATTCCATGCTTTCACATGCTATGACCAACCAGATACCTTTTTACCTGGCCCATTGTGGAGCAAACCCAATCCCACAGCTTTCCCTATTTTTCACTAAAGGAAAGAAGATAAAGAAATGAAGATAGATAGAGATAAAAATATAGATAAATATTATATAGTTGGGATGGAAAGAGAGAGAGAGGGAGAGAGAGATTTCTAAGAATTCTAGGCAAAAACTATATACTGTACTCTAATACAGATATCATCAATATCAGCACAGTTTCACAGCTTTTCTACAGTGTTGTATATTAAAAATCCAAGAATAACATTGGTTTTTTTTTGAGTACGTTACTTAATTAAAAGGGATTTCTTAAAAAAAAAAGAATTGAATTTGAGACAAAGTAATGTTTATGAACATTTTTTAGAGGAAAATAAATTCATGGTCTATACAAACCCTATAGTTACATGAGATTATAACAATTTGATTGTAATTCATATAATCATAATTTCACATGCCTTTATGTCTTGCTCTTTCATCTCTGTATTCTTAGGATCTGGACCTTGGTGAGCACCTGTCAGTGCTTTCTGAATGAATTGAGAAATGAAAAAAATTGTAACAATTGAGTCTCTTTACATAAAATATTTTGCAGTATTATTTTACCTGAGTCACTGCCAAGAGAAAATGCACCTATATGAAGAGGGTAATTAAGGGTGCACACCCAACTGTCTGTATTTATTTATTAGGTATGGCTTTCATGGAAATATTTGTAAAAACAGGTATAAACCTTCAAAAACTAAATTTTATACTGAATTTTGTAAAATCACATCAAAATCGTGTCCAAGGAGAGCAACTCAACTTATGGGACTGGTATTATTTACATGAAACAGTGTTTGTTTTATAAACACTAACCTCAGATGTGCACCATTTTAAGTTATTAGAAATATAATTAGGATATTTCCACACTTATGAATGCTTTCTTATTTTGACTTTTTGTCTCTCAACAACCCTCATGATTTAACTCACAGTCATTTTATTTTCTTAATTTTCTTTTCTTGACTCAGAAGTCATCTTCAGTTAAGTTAGAATCAAGCCTGGGATTCATATACTCTTTTTATTCATTAGCTTTAATATTCACCATAGATATTACTGTGAGTCAAATTACTCTATTAAAAATGTATGTATATGTAAGGATTCTTGTCATCAGAAGAAGAAAAATAAGAAGTCAGTTATTTATCAAAATGCTACCATGCTTCCAGAGCATTTAAGCCTGTTAGAGTTAATACATTTAAGATTTACTTCAACAAATTTATTTTTATTTGATTTTCTTCAAAGAATCACTACTGTTTATCAATTCCTGATTTCCTTCTTATATTTTAAATAAAACTAAGACACATCTAGAGAAGGCATATTTAGATGGCAATATTTAACTTCCTTAGATTCCCTAAGCCTTTGAACAATTAGCCACGAGTCCTCAATTTTTAACCACATATCAAATGCCTGTCTGATCACTTTTTGTCTTACAAGACATTTAACTGGACTAAATTCATACACCATTCTGTTGCAGTAGAGATTCTTCTGCAATTTAGGTGGATTCTCGAGCTAAAGATGGAATGATGGAAAATCATTTTATCTTGATTCCTTCCTGGGTATCTGTTTCTCCACTCGCCTTATAAATCTTAAGTCCTCAGTAATTTACTCTGAAGCCCTAATCACTAGTTTCATTTATCCTTTCAATAAATATTAACTAAATGTCTTACATGCTAGTGAAATTCTTTATGTTATCTGTGAAGGATATAATTGAGAACAAATCCCATAAAGCACGTGCTCTTAAGGAGTTTACTTTTGAATTGGAGAAAGTGCTATTCCAGCAATTCATGCATGTAATAAAAATATATATAAGCCTAAATTGATGCATTATCTACTCTAGAGGACAGACATATAAGGGATTAAATAGGAAGAGACAGACAGAAAGAGCAATACAGAAAATGGGAACTACCTCAAGACGGAATGCATGTAGTCCAATTAATGGGACTGGGGAAGAACTAGACAAAGTGAAGAGGAAGTCTTTGCACCTAAGATGAAGAATGCCTCTAGGCAAAGTCTAAGCATAGAACCTACCCATGAGCTCCCTGTCCCCACTGTTCCTACTTCTGACCTCAGTACTAGAAGCTGCTGGTTCTACCCAGAGCCACACACCAGAGATTAAATTTCCTTCCTGCTTCTGGAAAATATCTGGCAAAGTTTTTTTTTCTTTTTTTTTTTTAAGGAAAGAAAGAAAGAAAAAAAAAGGAGTGAAGGAGAGGAAGAAAGAGGAGGAAAAAGAGGGAGAGAGAATGGGAATATTGCTTTATTCTAAAAATGGTTATTAATGGCTAATCAATATTTTGTGTATTTAAAAAGGAGAATGTATATTTTGTGTATTTAAAGTGGAGAGCTCTATAAATATTTATTAAGTTTACTTGTTCTGGATCTGAGTTCAAGTCTGGATATCCTTATTAATTTTCTGTCTTGTTGAGTCTAAATCTCTTTATGGGTCTTATGTATCTGGGTGTTATGATCATTAGCTCTTATTGTTGCATTGATCCTTTTACCACTATATCTTTGTTGCTTTGAAATCTATTTTATCAAATGCGAGAATTGCAACTCCTGCTTTTTATTTATTTATTTATTTTTGCCCTCCGTTTGGTTGGTAAATCTTTCTCCATCCCTTTGTTTTGAGTCTTTGTGTATCTTTGGATGTGAAATGGGTCTGGATATAGTATACTGTTGGGTTTTGGCTGTATCTTTTGATTGGGGGATTTAGTCGATTTAAATTTAGGATTACTGCCATTTGATGTTAACTGGCTATTTTATCCATTCATTGATGTAAATTCTTCTTTATGTTGATGCTCTTTAACTTTTGGTATATTTTTAGAAAGGCTAATATTGGTTATTTGTTTCTACATATAATGCTTCTTTCAGAAGCTCTTGTAAAGCAGGCCTGGTGGTAATAAAATCTCTGAGTACTTGCTTGTTCATAAAAGATTTTATTTTTCCTTCAATTGTGAAGCTTAGTTTGGCAGGATATAAAATTCTGGGCTGAAAGTTCTGTTCTTTAAGGATGTTGAATATTGGCCCCCACTCTCTTCTGGCTTATAGGGTTTCTGCTGAGAGATCTACTGTAAGTCTGATAGGCTTCCCTTTGTGGGTAACCTGACCTTTCTTTCTGGCTGCCCTTAGTATTTTCTCCTTCGTTTCAACCCTGGTGAATCTAACAATTATGTTCCTTGGGGTTGCTCTTCTTGAGGAATATCTTTATGCTGTTCTCTGTATTACCAGGGGTTGAATATTGTCCTGCTTTGCTAGATTGGGAAAGTTTTCTTGAATAATGTCCTGAAGAGTATTTTCCAGCTTGGATTCATTCTCTCCATCACATTCAGGTACACCTATCAAACGTAAATTAGGTCTTTTCACATAGTCCCATATTTCTTGGAGACTTTGCTCATTCCTTTTTATCCTTTTTTCCCTATTCTTGTCTTCTCATTTTATTTCATTAAGTTGGTCTTTGACCTCTGATATCCTTTCTTCTGCTTTATCTATTTGGCTATTCAAACTTGTGCATATTTTGCTAAGTTCTCGTGTTGTGTTTTTCAACTCCATTAGTTCATTTATACTCCTCTCTATATTGTCTATTCTTGTTAGCATTTCGTCAAACCTTTTTTCAAAGTTCTTAGTTTCTTTACATTGGGTTTGAACAAGTTCTTTTAACTCCCAGAAATTTCTCATCATCCACCTTCTGAAGCCTACTTCTGTTAATGGAACACAGTCCCTCTCCATCAGGGCTTGTTCCATTGCTGATGAGAAACTGTAATCCCCTGTAGAGGAAGAGGGGTTCTGATTATGGGTATTCTCAGCCTTTTTAGGCTGCTTTCTTCCCTTTGTTATAAATTTATCCATCCATCATCTTTACAATTACCACCTTTCTAATTAGGTTTCTGAGTGGGTGTCCAGTTTATTGATTCCCAGTGCTGGAATCCGAGAAACCCACTGTGCCGGCCAAAACAGCAGCGATAAGACTGATGGCACTCTTCTGCCTGGGAATCTCCAGTCTGGTCTCCTTCTTGAGTCCGTAATAGGCGACTGTGCCTTCCTGGAGCTCCAAACATCGGTCAGAAGGGGAACCAGTCCTGTTTACTCTGCACGAAGAGCTGCCGCACCAAGGAACCAGCAAAACTGCTGCACCGGCCACAGGAGTCCCGCTGGTGACCCGTGGGGCTCCTCCGCTGGGAATCCTCTGATCCGTGAGCAACAAAAATTTGTCTGAAAGTGTGGTGTCCTCTAGTTCTCTGTACCCTCACTGGGATCTACAATCCCTAGCTGCTAGCGATCAACCATCTTGGATTTGTTTTTTAAATAAATAAAAGCAAATTGAATCACTTCATATGAGGTTGAAATTTTTAAAAAAATATTAATCTCATTACCCATTTTGAAACTAGACATAGGCACACAAACTTAGAACACATGTAGTTTTTCCAAAATGCAGTATTTTCATTTCTTTGTTTTTACCATTTTTATTCCTTTTCAGTTGCTTTCAGTGAATTTTAGATGAGTCATCACAGACCATATTGATTTTTAAAATATGTTTTGTGACTGATTATATTATGTTATTTTGAACCTATTGTTTTACCATTGTTTTTTTTTTTTAAACTTTCTGACCACCTATTTGACATGGTATGTAAAATGATTTACCCTACTTATCAGAAATAGTGTTACATGTAATAATATCTATGGAGATTGTGTTGTGTATGTGTTTGTATATATGTGTATATGTACTATATATACTATAGCATTATATACAATATCATTATAGTGAAATATATATAGTATATTCTATAGTGGACACTTATATTTTATCCTGATGAGAGGAACCACCACCTATATATCTGTGAGCCATGTTACTTTGTAAATATAAGCCTGGGTTCTACTCATTAACCTTTGGCAAGTCCTGAATGTGGAAAATTACCAATTAAACAACAATTGTATATACTTATATGCTTGCAGTCCTAGTTTTTAATTTATATGTTTAATAATGTAATATGCTATGGCTATTGAGCATGGCATGCAAATCTATGAAGATTTTTTATTGTAAAAATACATTTTTCCCACTAACTGTAAGATAGACCAGGTTTTAGGACTCTGAACTTAAGTGAGGAAGAATAGACTTGCAATTTATGGAGAGAATATATTCTTTCAGCCATGGTGGAAGACTGATTTCTAAGGAAAGAAGAAGAATTGGGAAATTCCTGTGAATGGCACTAGTGATAGACTTTGAGAGCTACAAAATTATGCATTTATAAATATGTTAAACTTGAGAAGTGAGTTTGGAGAATAAATATTGTGAGTGCTAATGCTCTGTGAAGCAAAGCAATCAACATAGAATGATTCTGGAAAATTTTTTGTTGGGACATTTTTAAAAGGTGACCAAACAATTTGGAGGCACTTATTTAAAAATTGAACTACTTTATTATTTTGTGCTCATTTTCTCTCCTCTTCTTGTTCTCAAGCTTATTTTCATCTAGATTCACCCTCTGCTATCCCAATGTTTCCAGCCCCACTTTGGAGTATAAAGAATTATATCTTTTGTGAAATTTTCCTCTTTTATGAAGATGCAAATCAAGTTTCTTATTAAAATATGCAACCAACACCATAATTCTAAAAGTATTTTCTCATAAAGTCAGAGCTAAATCTTAATTATAAAAATTCAATTATTCCCTAATGATGGCACATGCTTTTAATAAGTATTAACTAGTTAAGTTCATATTTAGTTTCAGTAAAGGCCCTAGTATCTTTGGCACCCTAGGAGTAGCCCAAATGCAACTTCACTGGCTCCACCTGAGTCTGGTGTTAATTCCATCTGCAGGGATCTCTTGTGATACATGCATATTTCTCAGAAGCAATAGCATCTTCTATTTAGCTTCTTATTTCTACACTGTCCTTTCTTCTCTTATTATGTAAATAAAAAAGAAAGAAAGAAGAACAAAAGGAAAGAAGAAAGGAAGGAAGCAAAAATCGCCACTGACTGAAAATATCTTAAGAGTATACATAATGTTCGATTGAGAAATCAAATTTTATTTATTATTTTTAAACAAAGGGCTTTAAAATGTAAGGAAAAAAGAAAGGACAATGCTATTCTTAACACTTAACCTCCATTCAGAACATTTCCTACTTCCTAGAGTCCAATGTGCTTCCAGTTTATAATTGGATGAACTAATCGAGTAGAAGATAATATTTAAGTGGTTCATGAGGCAGGCGGCTTAATATAAGTATGATTATATAATTAAACTTATAACTATAAAGATATGTAAATATAATATAATATAATATAATATAATATAATATAAAAATAATTACATAATTATTGTTATATATTATAGATATAATTGCATATGATCTTGAAATTATACATGCATATGTAATATATTAGAAATTTTAAGATTTGTTTTATTTAATCTTCAATAAGCCTGTGGTTAAAGACTTGTTGTTAACAACAATAGATGTTGCAAACCCAAACCCAACTAACTCCCATAGGTATCAGCAATTTTACTTTGTGTGCTTTTTTTCATAAGGATGAATTTTGCCCCTTTTCTTTTCCCTGCAGTATGAATTTAAAATAGTTGGTGTTGAATAATCTGGACTGCAGTCTGAAGGAAGGGAAATGAGCTTCAGTAGGTAAATACCTGACATGATGAAGCTCACTTTCTTATGAATTATGCCAAAGGAATAGAAATAATTAACTTAGAACAAACATGTCCAAGAAAGCAATGAGTTCTTTTGCAAAATTACTACAGCAAAATTAACTGCTTTTCACCTTACCCTAAAATGGTAGAAAAATGGGTAAAGATATTTTATAAATATTTCTCACATAAGAAGCATTTAAATATTAAATGTTTTAATGGTTTAAATATTAAAAATTACTAAAAATAAGGAAATGTCATCTTAATGAGATATGGAGAGGTCTGCACCACATCAGGAGATCTGATTCTGTACCTAATTTATCCACTAAATAGCTAGATGCTCTTCTGTAAAGCACATTTCATCCTCTGTGTTAGTTTTTAAATGAGCAATTTAAATGTTGGCTTTAATGCTGCTTGAGGCCCTAATCAACTTACATTTTATAATCTGTGGATTCTTCTGTGTGTTCTATCCATTTCTACATACAGTGTATGCAATTTACATTTTTAAATGTGGTAAAAACATAATATTATTAACTTGTTAAAACCCACATTTAATTTTAGTAAAGGTCCTAGTCTCTTTGATACCATCTTAGTCATCTTTAAGTGTACAATTCAGTGGTGTTAAGTATATTCATACTGTTGTGCTGCAGATCCTCAGAACTTCTTTATCTAGCAGAATTGAAACTCTATACCAACAAAATAACAATTCCCCATTCCCCCATCCCTGCAATCCCTGGTAAATACTATTCTACTTTCTGTTTCTATTAATTTCACTATTTAGATGCCTCACATTAGTTGATTTATTCCATATTTATCTTTTTGTGATTGGTTGTAGTATAGTATCCTCAAGTTTAATGCATGTTATATTAGGTGACATTATTTATTTCCTTTTTAAGACTGAATAATATTACATTTGTGTGTATTTTGTGGATTCAATCATCTGATGATGGACATTTGGTTTGGTTCCACCTTATGGGTAATATGAGTGCTGCTGCTGTGAAATAAATGGGTGTGGAAATATCTATTCAAGACCCTGGTTTTTGTTCTTTTGGAAATACACCCAGAATTGGAATTGCTAAATCACAACTTCATTTTGAATATTTTTAGAAACCACTATACTATTTTCCATAATGTCTCACAATAATCATGTTATATATTTTAAATTGATATTGATTTCATTACAATCATCTATATTGTCATTTTCTTTCTTAACACTTAAAAAATTAGAAGAAATTTAATAAACATTCTGGAGGGTGGTCATATAAAAAAATCACCAGTTTCTTATAATATATCAAATCCTGTCATGAGACCTATCTTAGAATATTAGCTGTACAGTTATAAGAACTGCTGTGGTTGCTTATCTAAGGTTTGCAGCCACTAACATAATCAGTGGAAATTGTTTATATTTCTTTTTAAAAAGATTTATTTATGTCAGGCTATATAAGTATGCATGTAAAAAGTAATGAGTATTTAAGTATTCTTTATGGTGGAGGATATGAGGAGATGTGAGGAACATATGGGACTGAGTGTGACCTTTTGCCTTTTGAACTATCAGTTTAGAATACTGAAAGAACATTGTGATTCTAGAGGATGAAGAGAGAATGCCTGCTACATTCTAGGCAAAGCAGTTCAGCAGTTCAGAGCTGCTCTATTCCCTAGGTGTGTATGTGTATATACGTGTGTGTGTGTGTATATATATATTTATACACACACACATATACATATATATATATAATTGCACTTTAGGTTCTGGAGTACATGTGCAGAACATGCAGGATTGTTGCATAGGTACATACATGGCAATGTGGTTTGCTGCCTCCATCCTCCCGTGACCTCTATCTGGCATTTCTCCCCATCCTTAGGTATTTTTAAGTCATAGTAATGTGGATAGATAGATCTTAGAAAGTACCTTTTTCCTATTTGGAGTTTCTAGTGCAGTTTCAAAATTTTCTCCAGGGACAGACGTGTATATCACAGTCTTTTGGGATATTTCCGCTAACTTAATCTGCTGACTTAGATCTGGGTAAGAGTTTTTTAAAAAATATTTTGATATTTAATTTTAGATGTGCAGGGTACATGTGATATTTGATATCAGAGCAATTAATCTGTGAATTTTCTCTTCCTTATCCTGGTGTCTGTCACATAATTACATTCATCTCTCTACAGTCTTACTTCCTTTCCTTCAAAATACCAATTTTCTTTCCCTCTTTGATTGAAATCTCACAATGTTACTCAGTCTCTTTTAGCATATTTTTTTCCTTTGTTTTTGGTTAAAGTTGGTAGTCTGCAAATTTCTGTTCTTGACCTTATTTTATTTTAGTTCATTGTTTTCATCTGTGTATTTTTGTATTATCTCTTATCATTTAATTTTCTACCATTATCTGTAGACCAGTGGTTCTTGTGTCAGTAGTCTCATAACTTTACAAATAAGCATACTTTTAGAAATGATTTTTAGAAGTCAATATCTCAAGCACTACTTATGTTTACTATATGTGACCATTAGCAAATGGTTCTCTTGCCATTGAGCCATGTGGAATGCAGATCTGAAATAAATTTTATTATTTCCTCAGATAGAATGATCTCTATCACTCACTTTCACTCTGTAGGGTAAATCAAATCAACTCAAGTATCTATTAAAAATGGCATCACTCATATCCCATGCTGCATGATATAGATAGAAACAATTTTGCATTTTGGTAGAGTTCTTAGTTTTCTTTCAAGGGATAGTCAGGGTCATAATTTTTGCAAAGAGAAACTTTCTACGGAACATATGGAACTGGGATCACAGTTATACACAAGTTGGGTATCTGGTATGGAAAAATCTTTAGAAAATTACAATCAGATCCATACCTTAGGTTACAGAAAGTATTCAATTTCTGCAGATATGGAATTGGGGAGATAGTGTAAGAAAGCTATTGTGCCTCTCTTACAAATAATTTATCTTAGGTACCAAACACAAGCAAAGGGCTCCAGTCCCCAGGCTTTCAGGGTATACAAGTGTATCCTACACTTCAACTGTGGAGAGTGCCCATAGACCATTCTCTTGACTCAAAACGTCCCTTCTTTCACTACCGTTATGGTTGATTTTTGTGTTTTTTGAGATTGTATTCACTCCTGAGAACTATAACTATCCCTATTTCCATATTAGATTTCCTTTTATATAAAGATAAAGAATGCACAGGTGCCCATATAATCTGGAGTCATAGCTGATAATATTTTATTTTATAGATTCCAGATTTTCTTGTTAGTGCTATGTAATGTTGCAGTTATTATAAATGCCCTGTATATTATTGTAAAGGAATCTCCAGTAGCTTAAAACAGTTTAGCACAAAGAACACTATTCAGAAAGAATAATCTTGGAATAATAATCCCGTATCTGAAAGGTACCACAAGAGTCACTTATCACATTTCCTGTTTGTTCCCTGAACGTCTATTAAATAGTTTTATTGTTTTATGATAAGGAAATATACACATTAAAATTTTTTAAATAAAACACTTAAAATGTATTTCCTTTTGTATGGTCATTCTGGCTTTCCCTTTATTGAACACTTTCTCAGAATTTTTGTCCATATTTCATTGTTTCCTTCTTTCTTCCTCTTAGTTTTCTTATGGATTCATCAGTTATTAAAATTTACTAGGTAGAGTGTACTGTCTCACAAGTATAACATTTCAGAAAATGTTAAAGTGTCTGGCCTGCTGATACCATTTCTTCTAATACAGTATTAGATTTAATTCATAAGATATGGATTTAATTAATTCTAAATACTTATGTTACTTTTATAAATTTAAAAAACAAAGGAACTAAAAACATATATTAGTCTACAATATTTTTTAATTGTGCACACATTTTAAAAATAGGTCTTAATAATATGAAGACATATTTTATTTCTCAAATCCATCAATCTAACCTGTGATGTTTCAGCAATTATGGAAAACTGTTTTAGTTGCTCCTCATTATAGAATTTTTTTCCAATTTATTCTAAAATTTAAAACAACAACAACAAAATAATGCCAGATACCTTTAGCATCAAGTACTGGAAATATCATAAGAATGCTGATATTAAAATTGAAACTTGAATGTTAGCTAGCAATCAGTAACACCATACAGAAACTGAGATTGAGTCATTAAATGCTGTGTGAAAGACCATATTTCATAAGAAGATGATTTATGCTTTTTCAATGTATAATGCACTGAAATTGCATTATATGTGTAATGTATAATGCAGGTTCTACAAAATAATGAGTAACTTCTGTACATAGTATTGGATGTATGCATTTCTCCTCACTGCTTATAAAATCCCTGATTAAAGTCAATAGAAAGGTAGTATACTGTATGATTCATTTTATACAATATTTTCAAACATGAAGGAAATTTTGTGTGAAGGACAGATTAGTCATTGTCAGAAGTTAGAGCAGGAAACAGTCAGGAGGACTAGAGAGACTAGAGAGAAGCAGGTATGGTTACAAAATAGCAACACAGAGATTACTTGATTTTGGAGTTGTTAAGATTATCTTGACTGTGGTAATGTATTGGGAGCCTGTACACATGATATAGAAAGTTCTATAGAATGTAATATACTCATAGATACATATAAACGAATGAGTGCCAGTATAATTGAAAAAAGTCTGAATAAAACTGGTGGATCACCTTTAGGTGAATTTACTGTTTGTGATATCACACAATTGTTTTGCAAAATATTCGAGTTGAGGAAAACTGAGCAAAGCATATAAGGGATCTCTCTATTTCTTTTTAGGGTTGTATGTGATCCACAATTTTCTCAATGAAAGTTTCCATTTAAAAATTTAAAACTAGAAAAGCAGGCAGAGTTTCCTGTTTAAGTCAGCTGTGTAAAATATATCATAATAATTTGGAAGAGAGTAAAAGGATGCAAAGTCATGTGTGAGCACGTGTGTGTGCATGCATGCATTCACACAAAGGGAGGTGCAAGAGTTGCATCACTCTTCCTCTAAGTACAATATAGGATGTTAAATAATAATGTATAAATCAAGAATACAATTAAGATACATATAAGCATGTTGCATAAAAGTATGAAAGTAAATAACACCAATAAGAGTTAAAGGAGTTAAAGTGCTTGTCCTGAGAAAAGGGGAATCTGGGACAGAACATTACTGTATTCAGTTTTAAGCTCTATGTTATTTTAATTTTAAAATATGTGCACAAATTATTGCATTTTGTTAACATTAGAAGTTGATAATTTAAAAAATAAAAATATCATATAACTAACATTATGAAAAACTAGAATAAAAATCTGCTTTAAAATAAATATCTGATTAGTAAATAAATATGACTGTATACATGGATTTATTACTAATATTAACTATAATCTTTGAACAACTTTAGTAATCATTTAAAATCAATAAATGAATATTGCTTAGAGTATTACAGATGGTTATTTATGTATACTTGCTGGTTTCTAGACACATAGCTTTTAAAAATTCATATATAATTTACAAAGACAATTTTCAGTTGCAGAGACTGTAGGCTTGTATTACAGATAAATGTAGACCTATATAATCTACATTTGTAAATACTACATTCCTCATCTGTTTTAAAATAACCTTAAAGGCAAACAATAAACTTCAATATTATGAGGTTCAGTATGTTAGTCACAGATATTGTTACATTACTAGAATTGATTTTTACATATTTCTCAACTCCAGGAAGCCCATTATGGATAATCAGTCAGGGACTATGTCTGTTTTACTTATCACTACAGCTTAAGTAATTGTTACCTAAAACACATTAGTTCCATAATAAATATTTATTGATGATTTGACTCCTTTCTATACATAAAAATACTGCTTCTACTTTTGCTGTAATTTTAGAAAAATTTTATTTAAATTTTATAAATTATTTGCCTGGCAATTTAAAAAATCTTTAATCTTTTTAATTGATTTTAATATGGTATAAGAGAAGAGTCTGATTTCATTCTTTAGCCTGTAGATATTCAGTTTTCCTATTATCAAGTGCTAAATACTATTATTTCCCTGTTGTGTATTCTCACCACTATTGTCAAAAATCAGCTGACTATAGCATGACTATATATATATTCACTCTATACTTTGTTACATTGATCTGTATGTCTGTCTTTATGTTAGTTCCATACTGTTTTAATTGCTATAGCTTTGTAATACGTTTTAAAATCAGGAAGTAGGATGCCTCCAGCTTTGTTCTTATTTCTTAAGATCACTTTGGCTATTCAGGGAATTTTGTGGTTCCTTGTGAAATTTATGTATTTCTTTTATTTCTGTAAAAATGCCATAAGAATTTTGATAGAAATTTTATTAAATCTGTATAACTCCATGGGTACTTATGGACATTTTCACAATATTAAGTCTTCTGATCCATGAACATGGGTGGCTTCCATTTATTTGTGTCTTTTAAAATTTATTTTATCAATGCTTTGTAGTTTTCATTGTACAAGTCTTTCACCTCCCTGAAATACTTAAGTATTTTTTTATGCTATTGTATATGTTTTTTTTTTTTGTTGTGGTTGTTTTTGTTGTTATCTGTGATGAACAACATCTGTGATGTTATCTTGCTTGTCGCCCAGGCTGGAGTGCAATGGCGCAATCTCAGCTCACTGCAACCTCCGCCTCCCAGGTTCAAGTGATTCTCCTGCCTCAGCCTCCTGAGTAGCTGGACTACGGGGCACGTGCCACCATGTCCAGCTAATTTTTGTATTTTTAGTAGAGATGCGGTTTCACCATGCTGGCCAGGATGGTTTCAATCTCCTGACTTCATGATCTGCTCACCTCTGCCTCCCATGGTGCCGGGGTTGCAGGCATGAGCCACCATGACAAGCCATGAATTTTTAAAATTTCATTTTCATATCATTTATTGCATATATATAGAAGTGCAGCTGAATTGTACATGTTGGTTTTGGATCCTGCAACTTTACTGAATTTGTTTATTTGTTCTTTAGAGTTTTTTTTTTCTTAATGGAATCTTTAGGGTTTTCTATATAAAAGATAATGTCATCTGCAAACAGAAGTCATTTTACTTCTTTTCCAATTATAATGACTTTTATTTATTTTTCTTGACTACTTGTTCTTTTTAGGCTTTGAATAGTACTATATTGAATAGACATTGTCAGTGTGGACTTCTTTGCCGTGTTACTGATCTTAGAGAAAAACCTTTCTCTTTTCATGTGTATGTTAGCTGTGGGCTTTTACATGTAAACTTTATGAAGTTGAGGCAATTTCCTTTCATACCTAGTTTATTCAGATTTTTTCCAAGATCATGAAATGTGCTAAATTTTGTTAAATCCTATTTCTGCTTCTATTAAAATGATCATGTGATTTTTAGCCTTCATTTTGTTAATGTAGTCCATCAAATTATAAAACCCCTAGATGAAAATATAGGGGAAATACTTTATGTCATTGGGCAAAGCGATAGTTTATTGAATATGATTCTAAAATCACAAGCAAACAGAGAAAAATTAGACAAGTGAGACAACATCAAACAAAAATCTTCTACACATCCAAGGAAACAATTAACAGAGTAAAATGGCAGTCTGTGGAATTAGAAGATATATTTGCAAACCATATCTTGTAAGGGATTACTATCAGAAATATTTAAGGAATAACTAAAACTCAATCACAGAAAAGAAATCACTTGATTTAAAAGTGGGCAAAGGGTTTAGATAGACATTTCTCCAAAGACACAGAAATGGCTACCATTTCTATGAAAAGATGCTCAGTATCACTAAATGTTAGGGAAATGAAAATCAAAACCACAGTTAGATATCACCTCCAACTTGTCAAGATGGCATTACATATATATATATATATATACATATATATATATAATAACAATTATTAACAAGAATGTGGAGCCATTAGAACTATTGCACACTATTGGCTGGAATGTAAACTGCTGCAGCTGCTATAAAAAGCAATATGGAGTGTTCCATAGTAACTAAAATAACCAGTAATTCTAGGACTGGTGTTTGAATAACACTATATCTCTACAGATTTCAAATGGAAGTCTTATGGAGTACTAAAGCACAGTGTTTAATTATTTTCAATGAGCACATAGAACAAAATATTAAAGACTAATGTGTTTGGACTTTGCCTTTTATTCTGGTTTCCCCCATTGATTGCTTTCTGGTTCATATTCTTTTTTAATCAATAATTATATTGGTATACCAGTGTGTATTGTGTATACTAGCTTTTCAATGGCATATTTTTATCATTTCCTTTATCCACCCTTTTGCACTATATTATTTTGGGTTTATCACTTAAAGTGCATATACTTACATTTTTTCCTTTTACCAATGAGGAGCTTTCTCTCTTAAAGAAATGACAATTTTTCTAAATAATAATGAATATGAAATTTTAATAATTATTGCTTTTTTTACATTGCCTTATCCTACATCACTTTCTATAATTGAAGAAAAGCCACCATATTCCCTTCACGAAAGTTGTGTCATTTTATCCTATCTCCCAGTCCTTCTCCTTCTCTTCCCAATATTTCCGAGAAAATTGACAGCTATTCAGAGATTTCATCTTCAATTTCTTTCTCAGCATTCTTGAATGGATGTCATCCAGGCCAAGAGATTTACATTTTTATAGAGCAACTAAGTGCTCTCTAAATATATCCTTTCTTAAAATCTTCTCTGCTATCTTAGTCTTTATATCACTTTTACCAGTGTTGAGTCAAATTTTGTTGTTTGGGGTAGCCGTTCGGCTTGCCAGAAAAAGCTGAAAACTTGTATAATTTTTGTTTGATGTGTTAGCAATAAAGCATTATCATAAAATAAACAGCACTGATTTTAGCATTTCTTGTCTTATACTAAATATAATTTAAAAGACTAATATATGGTCATTTTTCACAAGAATCATGTCTTGCTAGTTTTGCTTTAAAAAAATTCATAGCTTGCTGTAAATTTATTATAATTACTGATTATCATGCCTTCTATTTCATCTTGTATGTTTTATTACAACACGTTCAATGAGTGTTTCTTCAAATACTACTATTACTATTTTCTTTTTTCTTGAGATTATTCACAACCACCTCTTTAGAATTTTATTTCTTAATCAATTGTTTTCATATGTATTCTTATTAATGAATTCTATATTTCCCATAAATGTGTAAATTTCAGTATTTTGTTTTTATTTATCTCTATTAAGTTAAATTAAAGAAAAAACCCTTTCCTTTTGAAGGTTGTATATTCAACTAGACCAAAGTAAGCAACTTTGGCAACAATAAATTTTAAGAGTTCAGATTTGACCCAGCAATCCCATTACTGGGTATATATCCAAAAGACTATAAATCGTTCTACTATAAGGACACATGTACACGAATGTTCATTGCAGCACTGTTTACAATAGCAAAGACCTGGAATCAACCCAAATGCCCATTGATAATAGACTGGATTGGAAAAATGTGGCACATATACACCATGGAATATTATGCAGCAATCAGAAATGATGAGTTCGTGTCGTTTGTAGGGACATGGATGAATCTGGAAAACATCATCCTCAGCAAACTGACACAAGAACAGAAAATGAAACGCCGCATATTCTCACTCATAGGTGGGTGATGAAAAATGAGAACACATGGACACAGAAAGGGGAGTACTAAACACTGGGGTCTATTGGGGGGGAAAAGGGGAGGGCCAGTGGGAGGGGGAGGTGGGGAGGGATAGCCTGGGGAGAAATGCCAAATGTGGGTGAAGGGGAGAAGAAAAGCAAAGCACACTGCCATGTGTGTACCTACGCAACTGTCTTGCATGCTCTGCTCATGTACCCCAAAACCTATAATCCAATAAAAAATTAAAAAAAAAAAAAAAGAGTTCAGATTGAATTTATTTCAGATTTTCTGTCATTTCAACTTCCCTGCTAGTTACTCTTCATTGGTTGGAATTAAGTATAGAATAATCCCTCTCATAATTCTTTCTAGCTTCTAAGAGATTAAATTGCCTGTAAGCAAGCCAGGCATTTACCCGACTCAGCTTTTAATAGAATGAGTTCTATGGAAAGTCTGAAAAGATTAAATTTTCCTTTTTTATTATATTGTCAGTTTCTTAAACTCTGTGAGCTTCTGTTTCCTTATCTATAATACAGAGGTAATGATACTTTCGCTTGCTTGTGCATTTTCCATTTATTTCAAAGAATAAATGAACCAAAAATATTGAGATATTTTGAAAATCTTTACAAATGCTTTCAACATGCAGTAAGAATTTTATTTATGTAAGCATTTTGAAAAAATAGTTTTGCTTCTTCTGGCCACAAATCACACAGATTATGACTTCTTTTATGTATTTCATCATGTGGCACACATCTAAATAGGTAGGTTACCAAACAGATAACTTGCTTTAATATCTATTATATAACTATTCACACATAATTAGACTGATTCAATAGTTAACTAATGACTACAATAAGTAATTCATTCAGAATGTAATGCTTTCTCTACATGGTAGAATCAGTGAATCTCCCCGAAGATGTTGATTTCCTAATGCCCAGAACCTGTGATACATTAGGTTATATGGCAAAGAGGAATAAAGTTGCACATGAAATTAAGGTTACTCAGGAACTGACATTAAAGTAGGTAGAATATCTTAAATTATACAGGTAGACCCAAAGTAATCACGCGAGTTCTTAAAAGTCTAAGAGGAAGGTGTATGGAGGAGTTTGAGTCAGAGATACGATGTGAAAACAACATGGCCCACTATTGCTGGCTGGAGGAAGCTGGTTGGATGGAGTAAGAATGCCATGGGTCAGGGAATGTAGGCAGCCTCAAGAAGCTGAAAGAGTCAAGAATTCAAGTCACTGCTAGAACCTCCAGAAGGAAGGAATGCAAGCCTCCCACCACCTTTACTTGAGTCCAGTGAGAACCATTCAGATTTCTGATGTCCCAAACTATATGACAATATGCTTGTGTTGTTTTAAGCCACCACCTTTGTGGTATTTTGCTTCAGCAGCTATAGAAAATTAATACAACCAATATTAGCTTGTGTTAATAGCAGCATCACAAAATACCTTCTTTGAGTAAAATCTTCATGGATGACTACATAAACTGGACAAGACTGATTGTGGGACTTTGGAAATAAATTTCACTGTTGTTTTATAAGTGCATTCACTTTGGTAACATGAACAAATAGAAAAGAAGCAAGACAATTGCTTTATATCTTTTCCAAGACAATTACTTAAGGTGATTTCCTCCTTGGTAAGTCTCTTCCTAGTCAACATGAAACACTTTATAGCTTATGGAAAATGCCAAAACATTTAAAATTTGAGCAATGAAGATAAAAATATTCAAGACTCTTCTTGGGTTTTTACTAAGTGGATCTCTAAGATATATTTCTCATGAATATCACTACTACCAAAATGGAAGTTATAAAGATAAGTTAAATGAAATAATAAAATAAAAATAACGTGAATATTGGCATAACAAAATTACGTGCATAAATACATCCACATGAACACACACACACATGCCAATGATAAGTTGAAGTAGTTTCATATAAGAGTTTGGTTGTATAATAACTACTAAAGTATCTCCAGGAAGTCTGAGCTTAGAAAAATTAAATGGACTTTCTTGGAAGACAAGAAAAAAACTTATTTTTAGAAAAAATAGTATCATCATCTAATCAACTTATAGTTTACTGTTTCTGATATAACCTTAAGATAACCTCTCCAGTTATAGTGATATTTTTTAAATAATTCAATGTTTTCAAAACATTTAATCTGTTGAATACATTTTTTTAAATTGATTAATATTCATATCATTCAGTAAACCATAAACTTAATAGCAGTAGGGTTCATTAGTATTTATTTCATTATTTTATCTTCAGAGATCAGGATTTTGGTAGTGTAAACATCAAAGAATATTTGTCTAATGGATACTTTTAATTATGAAATACTTTCTTAACATTTTGAGGTTCTTTTACATTCTCTAAGTGTTCTGGATAGAAAAATTTCTACCTTTCAGAAAACACCAGACTAAGCTTCACCTATGCCAAATGACAAAGAATCTGAAGACTAATAGTATTTTCTGGATGATGCCCAGGAAATACATGTCAATCATGAGAAGGAAAAGTACTCCTAGGTTATTCAAACTCCAAATTAGAGACTTCAAAATAAATTACTGGATGTCCCATGTTGTCATCTGAGTTGCAGATATCTAAGACTCCTGAGACTTTTATGGCATTAGGAGCTAGTTTTGTTTCTTCTGTTTAAAAAAAATGCTTTTTAAAGATTTGGACTATAATTTGCAATGTTATACTGTGTCTAGAATAAAATAATAAGTATTATTGTAATAATTCAAATTTATATAAAAATTCCATCTGATTTAAAAATGTTGAGGATATCAGGTTTTTAATGTATTTTCAAGGGTATTATAAATAAGTTAGAGCTGGAAAATTATGAATCAGTGCAGTCATATTTTAACTGGAGTTTTTATATGCTTCTTTTATATTCTAGAGACAGTGAATAGATGCTTCAAAATTCATATACTCAAATGAGATTAGCCTATATGTAGGAAACAAAAATAGTAGAAAACGTATGTTCACATTGTGTGGTTACACAATTTCCATAGATTTTTTTTCATTTTGAAGTATGATTAACAAAGCAAAGACATTTCTAAATTTAAGGCAATCTACTGAGAAGCAGAATAAATCAGAACAAAATAACCTAAAAATTTTAAAATGAAAGAAATTGTAAATAAATTCCTAAATTATACTCTCATCTAATACAATATTTAAATATGTCACATATTTCCAGGACCCAGGTCATGTTTGATAGTGTCAAAGCTGTCAGGGTGAATAGTTCAAAGAGAAATAAAAATCATAATTCTGCTTAGTAATACAGCCATTTGATTGCATTTTACACAACTCATCTCTTTGACTTATTGTAAGTAAATGTACAATGTCTTTTTATCAAATTTATAGCCAGCTGTAATTGATAAACACACATAAAATGTATGCATTTATCACAGGATACTTCAGGCATCCCTTCACTAGCCAGAAACCTCTATGTCCAGTGGCCCCTCTGTCTGAGTACTGTTCACACCTGCTGGGCTCATTCCACCTACTTGGCCTGGCAGGCTGCTCTCAGCTTGTGCTAATGACCTAGATCTCACACTTATAAAGGGCATGCCAGGCGTGGAGTGGCAAGGGGTATGTGGGTGAGCAAGTTCAGGCTCTGGCCACTGTGCACAACCAGACACACTCGCTGCTGCAACAGGGTAGGCAGCTCCAGATACTGGCACGGGTTCCAGCTTCATTTGAGACTGAGGCTGGCCCAAATGTATTGCATGTGCCTTCCACTGTGAGCATTTGCATCTGGACGAATGGAGCACAATGGTACCCAGAAGCCTGGAGACACCAAGAACCACAGAACCCCAAAGGGAATGTCACAGCCCTGACCTGGCAAGCCCCAAGGTTTGGGGCTGCAGCTCTTCTCTCCTTCTAGTCTCGTCTAACATGTTAAGTGGGGAAGATGTGTGTCAGCCCTGTTTGTGATACAGCTCTTTTAGTCTTTCCATTCAACAGGTACTCAGTTCTTGTCCTGCATCCAGGAAGAATGAGGTATGCAGACAACTGGAGGGTGAGCAAGGCAGAGAGGAGCTTCATTCAGTGGTAGAACAGTTCTTAGGAGACCCTAAGTGGGTAGCTCTTATGTGCAGGCAGCTTGTCTAAATGTCTGCAGCCCTCAGCAGAAAGGAGACCTGAAGTAGGTAGGTCTATCCACAGGAAGGATGTCCCAGTGAACCTGTTCACCTCTCATGTGACAAGATACCAACAGTGGGTAACTCTTCTCTGCAGGCAGGTCATCTTGACATCTGTACAAATCTGGCTGAGTCCAGAGATTTTATGGGCTTCAGAAGGGAGGAAGTGCATGCAGATTTGTCCATGGGCAGCCATGGGTGAGTCAAGTAAAGGCACTATAAGATCTCATTTGGTTCCAGAAACTGACAACCTGGTCTCCAGGCCTCAGGCTGTGCCTGACCTAGAGGTGGGGTTTCACTGGGGACCCATTCCTTTTATGCCTAAGAGCCTGTCTGTCTATTGCTGCCATTTACAGCTCCTAGGCTATTTATGTCGAAGAGCACCTGAAGGCCCATGCTGAGCCACCCTCAGTTCCCCTTCAGCCTCCCTCCCATGCCGGTTGATGCTCAAATTCCAGAGGGGACCAAGGTGGCAGTCGTCTGGCATGTCAAAACTGCCCAGAACTTTTATGCAAGAAGCTGGGTTATGACAGCACCAGGGGGAAGCCTTAACTTTGCTCTGATATCTGAGCAGGTGCCAGGAGTGGGAGCAGACAGTTTTGAGTTTGTGAGAAGGAGGCTTCCTGGGCCCCTCTGAGTGAAGAGATGCTTGGGTCCACAGTCACAGCTGGGTGGCTGCAACTGTTCCTGGAAAGGTGGGGCTACCACTCCTCCAACTTGGATGGAGGCAGGGCTTCCACCTGTTCCTAGCTCCAACTTGCTCTGTGGAGCACATAGTCCCAACTTCATCTCCTCCAATGCAGCAGCATCATGACAGCAGCAACTTCAGATGGGCCGCCACTGCCAACAATCCCCTTTCTGGAAAGGTACATCTAACTGCTGTTAAGATAAGGACGATGACTCTTCTTTTTTATTCTTTTTTTCTTTTTTCTTTCTTTTTTTACTATATTTTAAGTTCTGGGGTACATGTACAAATCATGCATGATTGCTATAGGTATACACATGCCATGTTGGTTTGCTGCATCCATCCTTCCGTCATCTACATTAGGTATTTCTCCTAATGTTATCCCTCCCCAGTACCCCAACCCCCTGCTATCATTCCCCTTGCTCCCCCACCTCTGGACAGGCCCCAGTGTGTGATGTTCCCCTCCCTGTGTCCACGTGTTCTCATTGTTCAACATCCACTTATGAGTGAGAACATGCAGTGTTCGATTTTCTGTTCCTGTGTTAGTTTACTGAGAATGATGGTTTCCAGCTTCATCTGTGTCCCTACAAAGGACATGAATTCATCCTTTTTATGGCTGCATAGTACTCCATAGTGTATTTGTGCCACATTTTCCTTATCCAGTCTATCATTGATGGGAATTTGGGTTGGTTCTAAGTCTTTGCTATTGTAAACAATGCTGCAGTGAACATACGTGTGCATGTGTCTTTATAGTAGAATGATTTATAATCCTTTGGGTATATATCCAGTAATCAGATTGCTGGGTCAAATGGTATTTCTATTTCTAGATCCTTGAGGAATCACCACACTGCCTTCCACAATGGTCAAACTAATTTACACTCCACCAACAGTGTAAAAATGTTACTACTTCTCTATATCCTCGCCAGCATCTGTTGTCTCCAGAGTTTCAATGATTATCATTCTAACTGGCATGAGATGATATCTCAATGTGGTTTTCATTTCATTTCTCTAATGGCCAGTGCTGATGAGCTTTTTTTCATATGTTTGTTGGCTGCAAAAATATCTTCTTTTGAAAAGTGTCTGTTCATATCCTTCACTCACCTTTTAATGTGGTTTTTTTCTTGTAAATTTGTTTAAGTTCTTTGTAGATTCTAGTTATTAGTCCTTTGTCAGATGGGTAGCTTGCAACAATTTTTTCCCATTCTATTGGTTGTCAGTTAACTCTAACAATATTTTCTTTTGCTGTGCAGAAGTGCTTAAATTTAATTAGATCCTGTTTGTCTATTTTGGGTTTTGTTGCCATTGCTTTTGTTGTCTTAGTCATGAAATCCTTGCCTATGCCTGTGTCCTGAATGGTATTGCCTAGGTTTTCTTCTAGGGTTTTTATGGTGTTAGGTCTTATGTTTAAATCATTAATCCATCTAGAGTAAATTTTTATATAAAATGTAAGGACAGGGTCCAGTTTCAGCTTTCTGCATAGGGCTAGCTAGTTTTCCCAACACCTTTATTAAATAGGGAATCCTTTCCCTTTGCTTTTTTTTTTGTCAGGTTTGTCAAAGATCAGATGGTTGTAGATGTGTGGTGTTACTTCTGAGGCCTCTGTTCTGTTCCATTGGTCTACATATCTGTTTTGGTACCAGTACCATGCTGTTTTGATTACTGTAGCCTTGTAGGATATTTTGCTGTTTCGGCTGACAGGGGGCATGGTTTTGAGGAAAATGGCAGTCAGATATTCTGTCAAAGGCCTATCTAAGAGTCCCCAGTAAAAGGGAGCCATTGTCCAAGGTTCCATTTGCATGACCATTTGGAGTTTGAATACTTGAATTTGAAAAGAGACAAACCACTATATTAGAAGACAGTTATTAAAACAAAACATGGAGTAAAGATAGCTCAGAATCCTTGAGGCTGCTAACACACCCAGAATTAGAATGTTGATTCAGATTTTTACATTACCTCTCCCTTTAGTCTCTTCTGAGTTTCAGTCAGTGATCACTGGTTAGTTCATAAGAATAAGCAAGATTAGTCTAAAATGTTGATGAAAGATTGACGAATAAATTTGTTCGTTTCTTTGCTTTACAGTAACTTAGCATAATAACCCTAATTATGATTGACAGCATTTACTCAGACATTTAAATTTGAGAACTCCCATACAATTTTGAAACATACATCAATATTATTCACTAAAATATAACCTAAAGAAGATTACATGACAATCCCATTAACTAAATATGTCAAATATTTCTATTTTTGGATGCTCCAAATTTAAAATTTAAAATTTAAAAGCTGAAATTTGATTTTAGGAAGGGTAGCGAATATGTTAAAGCTTTAAAACATTTGACATTATGAAGTAGAATTCCATATTTCCATAAGTCATTTATTTAGCTAAAATTATTACTCAAAAAATGAAGGCAAAATCCTTTACACATTGAGAGGAAACACTTAGCTTTCTTAACATTCTGTCTCTGGTCTTTCCCTTCTTTTTCAGTAGTTTATTTACAAGATAAATAAAAATATTTTATTATCCTTTAATATTACATGAAACTTTTGTTCAAGAGAAAGAAAGCCAAATTTCACCCTTGCATTAGTCTATTGTTAATATCAACCCTAATTGTTTAATGAAACCCTATAGACAAATTGATTAATCTTTATCAGTTTGTCCATGAGGTGATATTCTTATAAATATTTTATAACAAATTTTTGTTAAAGAGCAAATTAGTACCTTAAGAAAACTTTGTTGTGCTTATATTCAAAAGTTCAGTTTACAGAAAAACCAAATAATACTTTTTGAATTTAGTCAATATGTTCACGCACAGATTTGCTTTTAAAAAATTAACATTTATGAAACTTACACAAGCAATTGATTGTGGAATTGTGGCAATTGATAAAACCTTTCACTTTATTTTATCTAATTTAAACCAGTCCTTTAACCCTATAAACTAGTGGGAAATTGACATTCCCATGCCTTCTTACAAACTTTTACAATAGACACTTTTTATTTTCCTTACACACCTTGCATATAAATTTATATTTAGTAGGCTCAACGACATGTTATAATGGTAACTCCTACCATTTTTAATTTTGGTTTAAAACCTATAAAGTTATTTTAATTATGCCCTAGGTGCAAATAAGGTCTGACTCTTCCCAGAATAGTTAAGGGTATGGTTAACTTTTCATGTCACCAGACCTTACCAAACTGTAAGGCAGGCAAGCCAAACAGTTCTCAAAAGCCAAAGAAGGAATTAATGACCTTAAAGGATTTAGTAAACCTAGTTTCTTACCTGAATAATTTAGACTACATGTCCACATTTCTAAGACATTTTTATTTTACCAATAATCTTTAAAGCTGTTTGAATTTTTCAAAGATTAAAGCAAAGTAAAGCCATCGCAGCTTTATTCTTCTTTTAAAATATTTTATTTAAGCACATATTTTTTCTTAAGCCAATCAATTAGACGTCGTTTTTGTATAAACATCACACATATAATACATATATAAGTACATAAAAAGACAGAAAAATATCCAGTAGTTCTAAGGTTTTTCATTTGCCAAACTCTTAATTGTGTTACTGGCCTCAAGGTGGAGCCCTTCAGGAAACAGGGCTAGGAAAACCTGCAGTTTCTAGGTGCCTAATAAGCAGGGATGGCAGAAAGACTAAATGAGATTTTGAGAGGGATTCATGCACCTCTAATTCCTGGATTGTGATGAGGAAAACAGAGGATTTATTTCCCCAAAAAGGGTCTATGGCACCTCCTCTGTTTGTCCTAAGGAGTCCCAGGCCATCAGAATTTATCGTATGGCCTCTCTTGTGTTCATTGAGTTGCAGACAAAATAGAGAAAAATAATTCAGTCAATTGAGAAGCAAAAAAACTTTTCCCAGAAAGACAAGGTCCATGAAGAGAAAATACACAGGCCTTTTGAAGAGACAGATAAATTTAATACCCACCTTTAGTTAAGCTGACTTTTAATCATAACACTTTTTTAAAGAAGTCCTTCTAAATACCTTACTACCTGGCCTTAGTCATACCAAATGGTCAATACTTCTGGCTTTAAACTCATGGAGGAGCAGAGAATAAAGTGATTTTTTACTATTCCTACAACCATTTTGGACAAAGAAGTCAGACGTCTGACTGGTAAGAACTTTTTTTCTTTTTTTGAGATAAAGTTTCGCTTTTGTTACCCAGGCTGGAGTGCAATGGTGCGATCTCGGCTCACTGCAACCTCCGCCTCCTGGGTTGAGGCAATTCTCTTGCCTCAACCTCCTGAGTAGCTGGGGTTACAGGCATGCACCACCGTATCCAGCTAATTTTTTGTATTTTTAGTAGAGACGGGGTTTCACCATGTTGACCAGGATGGTCTCGATCTCTTGACCTCGTGATCCACCCCTCTTGGCCTCCGAAAGTGCTGGGATTACAGGCTTGAGCCACCTCGCCTGGCCCAAGAACTTTTCCCTCTGGCTGGCATATCAGTCTTCTGGGTTCCCTTCCCCCAAGCTATGGATGGCCTCTTAAAGAGATTGCCAATCAGCTTAAGTTTTGGGGAAGTTAAATGTTTCCCAGTTTGGGGGATGTGTCAGAGGAGAGTGTCCTGTGGTACTATGTGATTCCATGAAGAGAGGACTGAAGAGGATAACAGAAAAAGGCTTTTTTTTAACCTTTCTCCAGAGTCTGACGGCCAAGGAAGTTCCCCTGATTAGGGATGCACTCAACAGATGTGCATGCTGAAGATGATTGGTTACCCATCTGGAAGGAGAGGAAAGAGGCATCCCTTTGTTTCTTTCTCTTTCCAGCAAAAACCAAGGGTATGTGAGGAGAAGAAATAAAGGTGTTCTGTTCTTTATATTCCTAAATCCTGGAAACCTTTGCAGGTGTAAACCATAGGTGCAAATGTGACCTTCACCCATGAAGTAGGGAGGCCTAGAGGGTAGGTATCTTAACACTTACCTATGTGCTGCCCTATCCTGTTTCCTATGTGCTTCCCTATCCTCTCACTGTCAGGAAACTTAGGATTTCCTAGACTTTATGCCATGGAGGCTAGCATGAACTCTATCCACAAAGTGGGAGGGTTTAATTGGCAGGAATTAGTCATGCTCACCTGTACCATACCCCTTAACTTCTGCCATCATCTCTCTCTGGGTCCCTCAGGTCTAGTTTTGCACTTCAGGACTTCAACATGAAGCTTGCATTGCCTCAGAAAGGTAAATGAACTCATTAAGTTTCAGGTGGCCCTTACCAAATTGCTTCCAGAAACTGGTGGGGCAGACCCTCCACTGCTTCCCTGTCATAAGCAGGTGAAGCTATGGAACCAGGTCCTCCTCAAAGAAGGAAATAAAAGTCCTGGAAATTGGTGACCTGGCCTAATAAGGCACTTTCCAGAAGAAGACAACAACAACAACCAAACCTGACCCCTCACATATGAAAATTCCCTGTATTTGCAGGACTTTGCTGACTCCTCCCATAGTGTAGGAAAGAAAATCAACTTAAGTGCAGGGGAGGGGCTTGCAGGGTGGTCTACTTTTCTGTAGTAGTCAGAGTTTGATTGAAAAGTAATATGACATCATTCCAGGAGAGTTTAAATATGTGGGTTAAGTCCTATAAAGCCTTTAAATACCTGTGAGAATCATCTGAAAATTGTCAAGATTCCCCCTTAATTTGCCTTAAGTCCTGTAGAGAAGAGTGTACCTGGATCCTAATGGGACCATATTCACCAGGTATCTGTTGCAGGGCAAGAGTGAGACTTTCTAGGTTGTCACAAGCTTGAGAGAAAACTTGGATGGGAAGGAACAGAGATGGTTGACTCCCCCACTGGAGGTACCTCTGGGGTGTGCTTCCCTAATGCCCTGGGATTGCACCTTGTAGCATCTCCTGTTATGACCACTGGAAGGCTGAATCGATACTACAACATTGACAAAGGTCCATATTAGACTGCAGGGCAAAGAAGGCCTGCCCACATGGGACCTTAGACCATTTGCCCTCATGTTTATGGAAAAGGTCCGGCTGCAGGATGAAATTGAAATTAATGCTTCCTTCCTGAGGCCATGCTTCTTTCCTATGCCTCAATGTATTGGCACTAAGTTGGCAACCAAGGAAATGCCAATAACATTTTTGCCACAAATTTATGTAAAGATACAAAGACACACTTTGTTTGTGCTGCTCTTAACTTTCCATTTTATACTCCTTAAGACCAAGCCAAATGCCCATTCTATCCATAATATTATTTTTGTGATTTGTAACAACACCCTTAACATTGTATGCAAAGAAGAGGATAGTAACTATGGCAATCTTGAAATAAAGAGAAACAGAAATTCTGATAGGAAAGACTGGAGGTCCTAGTGGTGACACCCTAATGAGCTGTTGAGGACTGGAGCAGGTCTAAGGACCTTCAGACAACACTGAGGTGTGACCTAAGCCAGATGTCCTCATTTGCCCCAAGCCCTTATTCTGATCCCATATAATGACTAGATCTCCGTGAAATAAAACTGTATTGAAACAAAGCCAACATGCCCAATCCCCGTGGGTAATGGAGTATTGAAATTGATGGTATCCTCCCCAGCAAGCCTGTTTTCTGTGTCTTAAGTCCAGCAGCCATGCTAATCACCTTCAACTGGCTGACAGAGGCCCAGGATTTTTCTTTCATTTTAGCTATCGTGTAATTTAGGGACTTTGAAAAAAACGGAGAGAAAGCAGCAAATTCACTTTTAGTCACACTTTTGCATATTCCAGATGTGCTCCCAAAAATGTCATGGGATCCTTGGTGTGTCACTTCTCCAGCCAGAAATCTCTGTGGCTGGTGGCACCTTTTGCCTGAGTATTGCTTGCAACTTCTGGGTACATTCTACCCAATTGGCCCAGCAGGCTATGCTCAGCTTGCACTATTGGCCTGGATCCCATACCTGCCAAAGGCAATCCAGGTGTGGAATGACAAGGGATGTGCAGGCAGCAAGCACAGCGTCTGTCTTGTGCACAGCCAGACATGCTGCCTGCTGTGGTAGCACAGGCAGCTCCAGGTGCTAGCACAAGTGCTGGCTCTGTGTGAGGCTGCTGCTGGACCAGATATACTGCATGTGGCTTCCACTGTGGACGTCCGCATCTGGACAAGAGGAACATGGTTCTTGGAAGCTTGGAGATGTCAGGAACCACAGAACCCCAAAGAGAATGTTGCAGACTTGGCTCAGGGAGCCGCTAGGTTTGGGCTCTCCAAAGGGCTGCAGCTCTTCTCCTTCCTTGCCTGCAAAGTGGTGAGGGGAGTGCGTTATTTCAGTTCTGTATGTGTTACAGCTCTTTTAATCCTGACATTTAGGATGTCGCAAGTTCTTGTCAGATGTCTAGGAAGAAAGAGGTACATGGACAACTGGAAGATGAAGAAGGCACAAAGGGGGGTCTATTGAGCAACAGAACAGCTCTCAGGAGACTCAAAGTGAGTACCTCCTATCCACAGGCATTGTCATCCCAGCATCTGCCCAAGTCTGGCTGAGTCAGGGATTTTTATTTCCTTGAGAAGGGAATAAGTGCATTCTGATTGGTCCATGGGTGGCCAAGAGTGGGCCTGGAAAAAACATCGTTAAGTTCTTATTTGTGTCTGTGGAACTGGCAGCCCAGCTCCCAGGCCTCACACTGTCTTTGGCCTGAATGTCAAGTTTCACTGGCAACCCACCTCATTTTGTCAGGGAGCCTGCATGCCTCCTGTGACTATCCATGATGCCCAGGCTATTCATGCCAAAGCGTGCCTGCAGGCCCACGTTAATCCACCCTCAGTTCTTCCTCAGCCTCTCTCTCATGCTTACTGGTGCCCAAAGACTGGAGGGAGCCAAGACAACAGGGGTGTGGCATTTTCACACTGCCCGAGTGTGCACGCATCTAGCTGAGTTGTGACAGTACCTGAGCTCAGTCTCCACTTTTCTCCAAAATCAAAGTGGTTGCTGGGAGTGAGAAAAGGCAAAGCGGCAAGAGCACTTTCAGCCTATTGGGATAGGTAGCGGGGCTTCCTGGACCCCGGAGAATTCAGATTCACAGTTCTTTTAGTTACTCAAACCAGCCACCACTGTCATCAGATATATATATATATAGTAAAATAATTGAGTACGTATGAAAATCAAAGGAAGTACTGCACTTAATGTGTGTCAGATCAGAGTCAGGGAAATGAAATTCAAAATGAAAAAAATGTACATGTACATGTAGTTTATGAAATAATATGTCTTTATTTTTAGATGGAATAGAATGGGTTTTTAAACTTTTGAAGTCATCATAGAAAGTCTTACTATATCATTAATGAAGATAAATCTTCACTGAAGTGTGACCTAATGTGAAGTTAATGTTTACTATCTTTTGGTAATCACTCCTGATATTTTATAATATGTATTTAAGTCTAATCTTAGTTCTATTGTTAACTAGGTGTGCAACTTGAGTGTATTACCTCAGAGGACGTACGTGTAAAAGGAGGATAAAGTAGTGAGATTTTTGTAAACCACCTCAAACAGAATATAGTTTAATTACAAAATATGTAAAATAGAAGGACACTTTATTGCTTGTATATGACTCACTCAAAATTGAATAACATCAATTCCGTAATTGAAGATTTTCTAGGTCAATAATGAAGATTTCTTTTAATCTAGGTTAAGGATCTTAAAACAAAAACACTCTATACATGGTTTCATTTCAAGAAACAGAAAGCTCAGTAGCACTAGAGTGAAATGTACCCATATATGTAAATATATATATATATATATATATATTTATGTACACTAGACATAAAAAGTTTAAAGTTGATTTTTCGTGTTCTTCTGAGTAAATACACAATAAGCCACTACTTTTGTTGATTTAAGATTTTTTTAGAGAAAAATAAAAACTTATGTTTTCCAATTCTAACAGCCATAACAAATATTTCAATAGAAAACAACCTTTCTTTTAAAGTGAAATAAAATAATAATATGCTTTCTGTATTGCTAGAGCAATAAACTTTACTCAGATGCCCTTGGCTTAAACTCATTTTGAGAATTGCTTCATTGTTCAACACTAACATTTTACTTTTTAAATGTCATGGTTACAAAGGTTTTTGTTATTCAGCTATGAAATCCTTTTTCTTAATATAACAGGTATGGCAGTTGATTCATAATTTCACATTGTTTCATGCCAATTTATTTTATCATGTGAAAAATGTTACTGTTATCTGTAGTTCTCTTGGGATTTTAGAGTAAACTTGCTGTATCATATCATAGTCCAGTTGTAGAAAATATTACTCCTTTTAGTTTATGGTCATTTTAGTTCAGAGAGAAATGAAATAATATTAGAATTTTAAGCAAAACAAAGTAAAAAGATTAGTATTTGTTTTCCTTTTAGTCTACGTTATTCTATCATACACAGGTTACGTAAAATAACCAAAGGCTCTTCTTAAATAGTAGTGCCTAGGAATAGTTTGAGAGCAGTTTAATGAGTTTTTAAAGTCCTTTAGATGTGTTCTTTTTTATTTGTATTAATTTTAATATATGCAGCTTGTCTATAAATTCTGGAAAGAGGCAAACATACCTAATCATTATGTAGGGGAATGTGTGTGTGTGCATATATATTTATACTTTTTATAAAAGGTGTCCTTAACCTCATACATTAAGAATGATATGATTTCTAAGATGAAAAATATACATGTAGATTGTTGATGATGGATGTTGTCAGTCTACTAGGGCTATCGTAACAACATACCACAATCTGGTTGGCTAAATGGTGAAAATGTATTTTCTCACAGTCCTGGAGGCTAGAAGTTTAATATTAAGATCAGAGTTGGTTTCTGGTGACACCACTTTCCCTGGCTACATTCCCACTCCATTCTCATGTGACCTTTTCTCTGTGTGCTCACTGATGTAGTTAATATAGCCGTTGTTCAAAAGCAATAGGTTCACTTGAATAAATTTTTGACTCAGTACAATTAAGTTGCTTGCCAAAAGTACATGATAGTATAGTGACTTAAAGTTTTCTTGATTAATTAAAATGTAATTGTATGTTTGTTACGTCATGCTGATTCTCTTTGTTTTAGGAAGCTGACAAAAAATTGTTAATTTTGATAATTTATAAATGTATTACTTTCATTTTTTTAATTTTTGTATAATTCATCCTTTTGATTTAATTTCTTAGTGTAAACAAATATGTAAATATATATAAAGTTATTATGAACTTAAAGCTAAAACCAATTTCTTAACAGGGAAATAATTTCATCACAGCCTGTTATTTTAAGGAGAGCTGATTGTATAATTCCATTCTCATTAGATAATAAGACACTCAAAATGACTTATAGACACAAGTAATTAATACTTTATTCCTGAGGGAAATTTACAACTAATAGAAAATTCAGTTAAACTATTTGAAAAAGCTATGATAAATGAAGTGTATGAACCTAAATTGACACATAACATAATTACCTCCTATGTTCCTATCTTATATTTGTACAACGGAATCCTATGGCAGCCATAAAAATGGACAAAATCATGTCCTTTGGAGCAACATGAATGCAGCTGGAGGCCACAATTCTAAGGGAATTAACACAGGGACAGAAAGCCAAGTACTACATATTTTCATAAGTGGGAGCTAAACATAGAGCATACCTGGACATAAACAAGGCACAATAGATACTGCAGACTACTAGAAGGCAGAGGGAGGAAAGGGGTTGTGGTCTAAAAAAACTACCTATTGGGTACTATGCTCACTATCTGAATGATAGGATACATTCTCAAAAGCTCTACATCACGCAATATAACCATGCAACAACCCTGTACATATACCTGCTGTATCTAAAATAAAATTCGAAGTTTAAAAACAGACAAGAAAAAATAAATTTTACCTTTGGAAATAGGATGTTAAGAATGAAATCACTTTGCAAAGACATAGGGATTATAGAAAGCAAAAATACTAAGAGATTAAACAGTATTAAGTGTTACATGTCTTAATTATAAAAGATAAGGTAGAAATGGACAGAGGTGGCACAAGGGAGATGATAGTAGCTAACATTTCTTGAGTACTAAGCATTAGACCTTTCTTCTAAATCTTTTATATTATCACAGTTATTTCTCAAAACAACGCTGGGGATTGCTACGACATATTATAGTTAGGAAGACCACTGCACTAGAGCTAGATTGCCACACTTATTATCAAGGTAACCATGGTTACTCTCTTGAGGCCTTCATTTCCTTCTCTGTAAAATGGGAATCATGATAGCACATTTGTTTACCATTTAATTGTGAGGATTACATGGATTAACAGATAGGAAGCACTTAGAGTACTACATGTGAAATAATATATACATTATATGGTAACCACATGTGTTAGTTATTTATAATATATTTTCTGCACTTTATATTAGGAGAAAAGGCCAGTGTTATTTTAAAAAGACAAGTCAGAGTGTGCCAATACTATACTCAAAAGCCCAGAAGGCATTCTTAGCACATGTAGAGAAAGAACCAAATTCTGGGCCTTTATAACATACCTCGGCATTTACCATCTTCCCCTTTCTCTACCCACAAGGGCCTTATTGGCCATTCCACTTCAACACTTACCCTCACTATTTCCTCGAACCAAAAAACTTTCTGTAGGTATACTCTCAACTTGTACCGTCATAACTTTCAGGCTTTTTATGAAAGAGGATTTTTCTGACCACTTTAAATAAAATAACAAAGCCTCTCCAGATGGGAACAAGGGAAAATTTCAACTAGATATCAATAGAACTTCATGATCAGTGATTTCTTATTTAAAGCTTTACATTTTCTTTCTACCTTAGGAACTGGAAAAGATAACAACATTCATGAAATAATAGTTTTCAGAAGTTGGAAAACAGGCAGCGCAGAATTGTGATTTCTAAAGAAAGAAAATAATTAAAATGAGAAATAAGATTAATATTGCTGACTGCCCAGAGTAAATTTCCAAACTGAGGGCCAGGGAAGGAGAATGTAATCAGAATTTAGCAGACTTTTTATGTTGAGAAGACAGAGGTCAGAGTCTGGGGAGGCCAAAGTGTTGGAAATTGAGAGGAAGAGTAACAAAGAGGAGGGAACTATGTGGAGAAAAAAATATCCAGTGATTAGCACAGCGTTCTCCTTAAGTGTTTCCAATGCATGCCTAGAGGTTGAAACTCTATGCATTTGTGTAAAAAAAATTATAATTTCATACGCTTAACAATTTCAGAAACTCATACAGGTTAGGAAATGTTTGAGTCCCAACCAGCCAGTGAGCTCATCTCTAGAGACAGTCAATAGCATTACCAGTAACCACATGCCTTATTAATAGGACTGAGTCATTCACTAAATGTAGGATATTTTAAACCACCTTATCATAGCTGTAGTAGGCCTATTAAAAATCAGACTAACCCATATGCAACTTAGATGCCTGCTATGAGAAAAAAATATCAGTAATTAAATGAAGACAAGATTCATTTCAAAAATGGCATCACCTTCATAGTATCTATATTCTTTTACTTTGACTGCCATAACAAAATGCCAAAGACTGGTTGGTTTAAACAACAATTATTTTCTCAAAAGTTGTTGAGGCTTGAAGATCATGAGCAAGTTGCCAGCAAATTAGGTTACTGACAAGGGCTTTCTTCCTGGCTTATAGATGGCTGCCTTCTTGCTGTGTCTCACTGGGCCTTTCCTTGACACATCATACAAAGGGAGCAAGGGAACTCTCTAGTATCTTTTTGTTTTCCTGTGATTATACCCATCCTGTCAGATTAGGGACTCATCTTATGACTTCACTTTAATATTAGTCTTCCAAATCAATTTATCTGAAAATAATATAATATTGAGGGTTAAACCTTCAATATATGAATTCTGGGGAGAAAAAAATTAAGTCCAGTCCATAGAATACCAGCAATACCCAATATTCAATACAATATGTCAAGATATGCCAAGATGGAAGAATATGTAACTTATTAAGAGGAAAATATTGGTAATGACACAGACCCCAAAAGGTCAAAGACAATGTAAATAACAGGCAAAAATGTTTAAAGGGCTACTTACATGAATTTAAAGGAAAATATAAACAAAATGAAGAGTTAGAAGCTAATAAAACTAAATGGAACTCCTAGAAATGAATATAATATATTAAATACTATCTGAAATAACAATTATATTGGGTGAGAGTAACAGAAGATTATACACTTCTGATAAAACTCTAAATATAGCAATATAAATCATCCAAAGGGGAAGCATAGAGGAAAGACAATTGTCACAGACAGAGAAAGAGGGAGAGAGGAAGGAAGGAAGGAAAGGGAGAAGGGAGGGAAAAGGAGGAAGGAAGTGGACTAGGAACAATAAAATTTGGTCTAACATACATATATTAATAATTAAAGTCCCAATAAAAAACAAGAGGGAGGGCGAGGCAGGAAAAATATTTCAAAGTAGAAATAATAATGTTTTCTAAAATGGATACAGATTATCAATTAATACTTTCAAGAAGATAAATCATCTCAAGGATGAAAAACAAATAAATGTACCTAACGAAGCTAATCATATTGAAATGACTGAAATAACACTGCTAAAGAAACAATATTAAAAACTAGAAAAACAAAAACATAAACTATATACAACTAGATTAGATGATTTACACAATTTTCTTCATTTTCAAAATTATATGAGCATAATGTTCTCTGTTCTTGAATGTCCCTATTGATTTAGTGACAGCATGAAACCTATTTCGGTACATTTATGTAATATTTTACTGAATTTCTTCTTCAGACTTTAAGAATCTCTTAATTCCTTGGAAATTTTTGTGCAACAGATGCAATTCCATATAATTTGGATTCACAGTTATTTGGTAAGAAAGTCAGATATCAATCATTACTAACACATTGTTAGCTTAAGAGGAAGACGTATAAATAACTCAAACATGTTTCTCTCTGGAAGAAAAATAACAGGGAAATGCTACAGTTTTATTCTTTTTTTTTTTTAATTTTTTATTGGATTATAGGTTTTGGGGTACATGAGCAGAGCATGCAAGACAGTTGCGTAGGTACACACATGGCAGTGTGCTTTGCTTTTCTTCTCCCCTTCACCCACATTTGGCATTTCTCCCCAGGCTATCCCTCCCCACCTCCCCCTCCCACTGGCCGTCCCGTTTTCCCCCCAATAGACCCCAGTGTTTAGTACTCCCCTTTCTGTGTCCATGTGTTCTCATTTTTCATCACCCACCTATGAGTGAGAATATGCGGTGTTTCATTTTCTGTTCTTGTGTCAGTTTGCTGAGGATGATGTTTTCCAGATTCATCCATGTCCCTACAAACGACACGAACTCATCATTTCTGATTGCTGCATAATATTCCATGGTGTATATGTGCCACATCCTTAAGCATAACTTCTAAGGTCCATTTGCTTTTTTTTTTCTATTGACATGATGTATTTCTGCGGAAAGTGTTAGAACCTTACCCATATTAAAGAAGAGTCACTGAAGATAGCAGTGGATCCCAGGAACCAAAAAAAAAAAAAAAAAAAAAACACAAACTGAATTCAGAGATTATTTTAATAACTTATTTTTAACCATTTGAAGATTATTTAGCATCAACTATATTTCTCCTGTTTATACTAATTTTGTCCCAGTCTTTCAGACTACTAGAATAGAGATCCTATGTATATAGCAATGATACTTTTGTAAGTATCATTATATTCTAACACCAATCCAGGTTTTCTCAAACTTGAAATGTAACAGTAAATAGAATATTTTATAAAACTTTATGAAAATATTTGTTTTTGTATTTTTTTAAATTTTACTTTAGGTTAATACTATATCTGGCATTTCTCCCATGTTATCCCTCCACATCCTCCCTACCCCCCTACCCCTCGATGTCTCTCCCCTCTTCCCCGCAACTTCCCCCAGTGTGTGATGCTCCTCTCCCTGAGTCCATGTGTTCTCATTGTTCAACACCAACCTATGAGTAAGAACATGCAGTGTTTGGCTTCTTTTTCCTGTGTCAGTTTGCTGGGAATGATGGTTTCCAGATTCACCTAAGTCCCTACAAAGGACACGAACTCATCATTTTTTATGGCTTCATAGTATTCCATGGTGTTTATGTACCACATTTTCTTTGTCCAGTCTATCATTGATGGGCATTTGGGTTGATCCCAGATCTTTCTATTGTAAACAGTGATGCAATGAACATATGTGTGCATGTGTCTTTGCAATAGAATGATTTATAATCCTTTGGAGATATACCCAGTAATGGGATTGCTGGGTCAAATAGAATTTCTATTTCTAGGTCCTTGAGGAAGTGCCACACTGTCTTCCACAAAGACTGAACTAATTTACACTTCCACCAACTGTGTAAAAGTGTTCCTGTTTCTCCACATCCTTTCCAGCATCTGTTGTCTCTAGACTTTTTAATGATCACTATTCTAACTGGCATGAGATGGTATCTCAAAAAGTTTATGAAAATATTTTCTTAACACTTGTTAGATAGCATGTAAAAAATAAGAAAATTTAAAATTTGTTCAAAAGATTTAAGACATTAGTTAAAAAGAGGACTGAAGTGACCTGGTTATTTTTAGCTTTAAATTTAACTCCACACTCTTAAAAAATAAAATGATCCAATTTATAAAGTTTAACCTAAAATAAAGTGCAAAATTCACAGATAAAGAAAACAAATATTTGAAACTATACTAGTCTTCCCTTATCTCTAGTTTCACTTTCCAAGGTTTCAGTTGCCCATGGTTAAGTGTGATCCAAAATGTTAAATGGAAAATTGCAGAAGTGAACAATTCACAATTTTTAAGTTTCACATGATTTTGAAACTTTGCATAATCCTGCTCCATATTGTCCAGGTCTGAATCATCCTCTTGCCCAGCATGTCTATGCTATATATTCTACCTGTCCATTTAACACTTAGCAGCTCTCTCAATTATCAGATTGAGAAAACAACAGCAACATAATAAATATAGAGTTTGTTACTATTTGCAGATTCAGGCATCCTCTATGGTCTTGGAATGCGACTTTGTGAATAAGAGGAAACCACTGTAAACTCCACAAATAACCAGTAACTGGCCAATATGTGATAGATGTCAGACATAAAAGTCAACCTTCAATCTCTGTTTCATAAAATTATTAACATTCCTCTGGGACAACTTATTTAATTTTCTGTCATTTTAAATGTAAAGCAGAGGCAACAATATTGTTAAAATTCCAAAAAAGTAATTTCTTTGAAAAATTGGAAATATGTAATCCTAAAGTGGACTAAATTAATTTATGAGAGAAGTTTAGATGTTCCTAGCAGGATGAATATTTAGTCTGTCTCTAGAACAGTTCTCATTACTGTTTGTTGTTTAAATAGGCTTGTGAATGTAGTTATGCTATAGCCACTGATTTGTGGTTTAGCTCTTGGAAAGTTAGTGTTTCTTCTGTTTCATTAAAAAAGGACCTGATGCAATTATATGTTATATGTTTTAGTGTGGCTCTTACATTTTTGGCTAGAAACACCACTAACACAAAGAACATGGTCAATAACATTTTGAAAGAATAAATAATAAGAGGATAATTCACATCTGTAACAAGGTATAAGAAACACCCAAATCATCAATAAGCAAAACTTAATTTATCTGAAGCATAATTTGGATCCCCTAGGTGTGCAAACGAATACTTATCTAACTTCTTAAAGTTCAATGATACAAACATTTTTTAACAAAGAAAAAGCTAAATACTTTTTTTTTTGAGAGAGAGAGCCAATAGAATTGGAGTTTAAGAAAAACAGAGATCTGAATAATGAAAACTTTTTGGCATATACATAACTGTACACGATATTTCCTTATAATTTTTTTTATTTCTGTAGGGTAAGGAATAATATCCTTCATTACATTTCTATTTCAGTAATTAGACTCTTCTTGGTGTTTTTCTTGATCAGTCTAGCTAAGATTATGTCAATTTTTAAAGAACCAAAAGTTGACATTGTTGATTTTCTTATTGTACTTCTATAATCTATTTCATTAATTATCACACTAATTATTAATTTCCTTTTTCTGCTTGCTTTGTGTTTAGTGTTCTTTTTCAAGTATCATAATGTGGAAGTTGGAGTCATTGACTAAAGATTTTTTTTTAATGTGTGTGTTTATAGCTACAAATTTCCCTCTATACACTGTTTTATTTGCAATCAGTTAGTTTTTGTATGTTATGAGTTCATTTTCATTCATCTTGAAGTATTTTCTAATTTCTCTTGTGATTTCTTCTTTGAGTCTTTGATTACCTAGAAATATATTGTATAATTTCCACATATTTGAGAATTTCCCAAATTTCCTTCTGTTATTTGTTTCAATTTCACTTCAGTGTGATCCAAGAATATACTTTGTATGACAACAAACTTTTTAAATTTATTGTTGCTTGATTTATGGTCTAGCATATGGACTATCCAGGAGAATGTTCCATGGGTACATGTAAAGTATATGTGTTTTGCCATTGTTAAATAAACTGTTCTATAGATTTCTATATAGGTCTTATATTACTTCTCTAGGGCTTCCATTAAAAATGACCACAAACTTGGTGACATAAAGCAACAGAAATTTATTTTTTTTATAGTTATAGAGGCTAGAAGTCTGCAATCAAGCTGTCAGCAAGGCCATGTTTTCTTGAAGTTTCTAGGAAGAATCTATTTTATGTTCTTCTCAGCTACTCCTGTTGCTGGCAATTCCTAGTGTTTCTTGGCTTGCAGCTGTGTAACTCCAATCTCCTTCTCCATTGTCACATGGCATTCTCACTGTACATACTAATCTTTTACAGATTTCTCTCTTCCTATATGAACATCTATTATATTGGATTCAGGCCCACCCCAATGACCTCACAATAACTTAATTACCTCTGCAAAGACCTTATTTTCAAACATTTTCATATTCATGATATTGGGAGTTAGGTCTTAAACATATATTTTTGGGGTACACCATTCAGGCAATAACACCTACTATTACATTTTACTTTTTAAAAATATATATTTTTTCCTACTAGAAATAGGCCCTTTGAAGGTAAGACATTGGTCTTGTTTCAAATATTACTTAAACTTCTGTGCTTAAACCAACAACTGGGACAAAATTGGTGTTCCGATAATATATTTAGTGGAAAAATAAATAAATGGCTACCTTCTATTTTATGCCAACCATGGTCTCAACCTAAATATCTGAGCTCAAAAGCATTCTACAATGATGCTTTGCCCAGACTAAAGCTATGCCTTAAGTAGTGCTTGTTTCTTCATTGCTATTAAAATTATCTCATCCTTTTTCTATGTAAATGCCAATTATTCAGCAATAATAGGAGTTCTGTAGTTTTTTAGGATATTTTCAAACTCAGAAACCTGACAGTCTGAATTAGAACAATCAAATTTACCTCATATTTTCATTAATTATACTATGTTAGCTCTTTTTTTAAGTTTTCTGTGTTGACTGAAACTTAGTTTAGCCTAAGTTCTGCATATGCATCATTTTAATAACTGAGATATTTATAACAATTGAATGTATATATATGATATGGTACCAAAAGTATTAAAATAAATTTTGGTTACATGCTTCACATTCTTAATTTTAAGCTAAAGTTATGATTCTGGCAACTGTACCTAAGACTATATAGAGCTTTCTACTTGAAACATAGATTAATATAACCCAAAATTCTTACTATCTAATGCAATTTTTGAAATTCAGTGGTCATTAACAGCCAATCCTGGTTACCCTAATATCCTCTAAAATGTTATATTTGTTTGGTTGTTTTGTTAATTCTTATTCTGATAACCAGACAAGTTGAATTTTAAACTGGCTTAATTGTTGCATAGAACTGATATTTATGGTTTATTTTGGATAAACAAAGAAATTGACCTTCCCAGTATTTAAACTTAAAAAATAGCTAGATTTGTCTTGTGTGAGTTCCTTTCTCAGGAAACTAACCATCAGACCTCCCAGATAATATGAAGGAACTGAAACTTGCCAAATCACCACATGTGGACAATGAGATCGCCAGACCCCTCACTTATCATCATTGCCTCACCAACCACCTTCTTTCTGTTGTCCAACTTTTCTTTATCCTTCCCTAATTACTTTTTACTCATGTATTACATTCCCTCCCTACCATATAAACCCTCAATTTTAGTCAGTCAGGGAGATGGAGTTGAGACTGATCTCTCATCTGCTTGGCTGCAGCACCTGATTAAAGCACTCTTCCCTGGCAATACTCATTGTCTCAATGATTGCCTTTTTGTGTGGTAAGCAGTAGAACCTAAACCAAACACCTGGTGTATGGTAACAAAGTGACTAACAAATTATTATTAAATGAAAATATTATTAGGCTCCTCCATGTTAAAATATATGCAAAAAATGATTATTAAGGTTTTAAAACATGATGTTAAACTATGTTACAATGGTAATGACAAAAATTTTCTAAGAGAATGAATTTTTGGGGTCTGGTGGTTCATGTCTATAATACCACAATTTGGGAGGTAAAGGTGGTTGAATCACTAGATCGTAAGACTTCAAGACCAGCCTGGACAAGATGGGGAAACCCTATCTCAAAAAAAAAAAAAATCAAAAATTAGCCAGGCCTGGTGGCATGCACCTGTAGTCCCAGTTTCTTGGGAAGTTGAGATTGGAGTATCCCTTAATTTCAGGAGGCCAAGGCTACAGTGAACCATGATCACACACCGCCTTTCAACCTGGATGATAAAGAGAGGTCCTTTTTCAAAAACAAAACAAAACAAAAAGAATAAACAGAAAGGGAGAAATTTTGGCGATGTGTTTTTACATTACATCACTTAATACTCTGCCTTATATTTATAAATTATAGATACAAGTATGTATATGTGAGTGTAAAAGTGTAAGAGTATAGTTTATTTTTGTAATATTTTGTACAATGTTTGGTGAATACTTAATGTAACTATTTTAGTAAATGATCAGGAGAAAATTAGCAGTAATGGTTTCAAAATGTTTAACATACTTTATTGCTGTGATACATGTATTTGTTTTCTTACTTCAATTTAATATCTATTATTAAAATGTAGATGTTATTTATTAGGCTGCTTTCTCTATTTCTTTTGTCTGTTGGCTGTCTTGTTTCATTGTATGAGTTGCCTTATATATGGTATATGATAAAACAAGTTAAATTGGGCAAAGCCTCCTGTGTTGATACCTTTAAACCATAGTGTTGAACCTGATAAACTAGATTAATACTTCAGTGAAAATTCATGTTAAGCACAATGAGAAGAAATCACATGCACAATGCATAAAACATTATTTCATGAATTATCCTTAAAGAAAAATATGATGTTTCAGTTTCTATGTGTCTTCTTTAACATCTACCAGTTTCACAGTTCATTTGTTGTTCGATAGAAATAGGAGGATGATGGATAACAATAATTTAAGAATTGGCATGTCTTGACAAGTTGTTTGAAATTGTTTACAGATTTATTCCGTAGTGAAGTCACCATTTAAAAGTACCTTGTTTTCTAAGACATTTTATAGTTTGCCAGTAAAACAATGCCACTTCCTTATACAATCATATCATCCATATAATCCAATTCACCTCTGCTTTTAAACCTTGGGTTATGAGCTTCGTCCTACATACTGGGGTTGTTGAAGGAAAGTATCAGTACCTATATTGTCTTTACTTCAAAGATAGTCAATATAACTAATATAGTAAGCATTAAGTTATTATCTGCTAAATTTTATTTATTAATATAAATTTTGACCAGTTTTAAATGTGGAAAAAAATGTGCATGAAGAGGGACATTACATAATAAGGCTATGTTATTTTACGTAAGGCTAAATTATCTAAGTATTTAGCCTTATTTAGATAATAATTAATATGTAGATAATAAGGCTAAATTATCTAAGGAGATGTGGGAAAAAAATAAAAACTACGTGTGACAACACAGATAGTCAAATACCTGACTCAGTGAGTCCTAGCATTTCATTTGTAAGCACTAAATATATTCACTCGCCATCACTTAATTATTTCAATTTCAATATCTTTTTAAAAGTTCATCTTTACCCCCAAAATGGGCATCCTCCAAAGCCCTATTATTGCAACTATTTTTCTATAAAAGCAGTGCAATAAATGTCCCCCCCTTTTTCCAAATGAAGTACATCACTTCATATTGTTGATTATTTCTTCATGGTGCTCATGCAGTTAGCACATCTTTCTCATAGAGCATCATTATTTTAATACTTGGTCATTGAAATATTGTTAAGTTATCCCCTAAGCATTTGCTCCTCCACCATTCTCCTGTCAGAGACTATCTACTCAATGAAACTAGATTAATTTTAGTAATAGTAGTATGAGTTTGATTCACAGGTAAAATAATTACAAAAGTGGACTCACAGATTCTGATAAAATGACTCTAGCATCATCAGAGACTCAGCTTCCTTGAATTTTTCTGATGCTCATTTCTGGCTTATAGTTTCCATCCTTAGGATTACTTCATAATCCAAGATGTCTTGAGATATCATGTCCCAATTTTAAGTAACTCTTAAGAAAAAGCATGTGGAAGATGATAGCAAAAAAAGAACAATACCAAGTTGAGTCTGCTTTCTAAGAAACTTTCTAGGAAATCTCACACAACACTTTAGCTGGTATCTCATTAGTCACTAACAACAGCAAGAGAGTCAAGGGAATAATATCTTTTAGGAGATTATCACTAGTTTTAAAAAAATTAGAGATTTGTTCATGAAATTGAATCACAAAATATGTATCAGGCAGGAAATAAGCAATCTCTTCCTTTCATATATTAAATAATATCTACATAGTAAAAAATCAAATGAAAATACTAAGGTTTTTGCATTATATATTTTATGTCATATGTCATACATTATGTGTGTATAAACTGAACCAGTCACTATATTAGAAACTATAATTTTATTCATTAAACAGATATTTGTTGACTACCTACTGTGTTTTTGGCATTAGACTAAACACTGAAGAGTAAAATTAGACTTGTCTCCTATTCTCAAGGAGAATGCAGTCTGGTGAGAAGAGCATTCTTTAACCCAATAAACATGCAAATAAGTAAGTATAAATTAAGAAACAACATTTTATGAAAATCTATAAAAAATCTGACGTCCTCTAGGGAGTGAATCTTCTGAATATTCACAGTGAAATTGGCCCTTGTGCTGAGATTCACAGGATGATAGATGTTAACTACTTGGTGTTGGCGCTTCTGAATAGAAGAACACAATGGGCAAAAACCAAGTGGAAGGAGGAAAGAACTAAATGTCCTGGTGACACCATGGTTAAGGGCTAAGGACATCAATATGAAGGAGGCTGAATGGCAAACAATAAAAGATCTTTCCACAATGTTAAGGAATTAGATAATTACCCAAGAGACACTGAGTGCCACCACTCTCTGCTTCATACTTTATCATAAGCAAGAGCTACTTTTTATAAATCCCACACACAGAATAATTTTCTTGCCTCTACATTCACTGAATATCTTGCTCCCGCTTCCTGGCCTTTTCAGGAACTGCCCACTTCCTCTTGCAAACCTTACCTGTCTAAGTCACATACGTCCTTTGATACATCACAGGAAGAACCTTCATAAATCTTCATGACATCAGCCTCAATTGAATACTTCCAATCATGACTGGAAAAATACTTTATCATAAAATATACATACTTCTATTTTTTATTCTTTCCTCATTTATATTTTGTTTTTATATCTGCCCCCTCCAATAGGCTCTGCACCTCTTGAAGACTGGAATATTACTCACTCTTGTTTATTTCCTTAGCCGCAAGTCACAGGCTTGGCACAGATACTAGTGACATTAACACTGACTCAATAAATAATTGCAGGGTTAATAAATGAATGAATGTTGGTTACACTGATTTAATCTATAAACCTACTTCTAAGTCTCACATTACATTATTATAAAAAGTTTTTCCTGAACTATAAAATATTTAAGGAGAAAAATAATGCAAAATTATATTTCTGAACCTTTAAATGTAGCATTCTGGCTTAAGCACACCATTGGGATAGTTTAATAACATTGTTTTGACATTAATACTGCATCTCTTCAACACTAATGAAAGCAAAATGTTTTTATCTTTGAAACAGTATTGTTAGGAATTTCTGCTGAAGATGCTTTAAATTGTATAATAACCACTTATTACTCTTATTACTTACTAAAAGCTATTGTATACTCAGACTATCTAAACTGGAGGAAATGTTCCTGTCTGCACTCAGATCCCTGTGTGTGGCAGGAGGAGGGTTTGTGTGTCTACATGTGAGCTGTAAAACCATATTTATTGAGGATTGAGATGATGGCAAACAAAATGCACTATTATTTTCAGTTGTGGTCAGTATGCTCACTTGGAAGGAATTCAAGCATGTGCATTTTACTATAATTTCTATCTGCTTGGCAATATTATTAAAATCTCTCCTCGTAGAGGCTTCACCTAAAGAGTGAAGAATGGGTGTATCTGAGAAGAGTGGTGCTGCTGTATATCTTTGCTCCTTTTGCTTTTGCAAATTAGAGAAGCTGCTTATTTTCCCTTTTCTCCTGGAGTGTGCAAGCTATTCTTTCTTTCAATTATTTCACTTTTTCTCATATTCGTAGAATGCTTTGCAAAATTGTGCTGCTGAGATTCCTTAATCCTGTGTTTCTCTCTGAAGACTGACATTGTTTCACAGGTTAAGGTTAAGCAGATAAATGTACATATCAATCAATTAATGAATATAATAAGTGTTTTAAAGATGAGAAGAGGGCTGGGAGGAGAAAAAAAATAACTTCCATCATATCTTATATCTTGGTCCCAAAAAGGTATTTTTATTTTCATTAACTTAATTTTTTTCTTTTCAATGGCAATGAACAGGAGAGGCAGGTATTATTATCTCCAGTTACTTATCTAGAAAATGGGAATTAAAGAATGCTGATCTCATATGATTTTTGTGACCATAAATGACACAATGCATGTAGATTGCTTAGAACATTTTCTAAAAGACATTAAATACCTAATAAAATTAGATATCATTATTTTTGTCCCAATTTCAAGGAAATATCTTAAGGCTAAGGGGTGTTTACTAATTTGCCCAAAGTAATAAAGGTTAAATTCTATATTCATATTAGATCCTTCTGGCTCCAAATATATTGTCATTCCTATTGTGTTTCTCAGGAGAGATTGTCTTTTCTTAAAAGGCTTATGGAGGTAACTGTCTTTATAATCAAATTTACTAATGAATTTAATGGCAGAATTGCCAGAGATTTGGAAACGGTGGCTAGCAATGTTTAATTTGATCAGGACAATGTGGAAGAGATTGTATCTAAGAGGAATAGATTTAGCAATCAAAGTTAATTAGAACAGAAATAACTTAGTTTGGACTGCATTTCAATGTATAAACCTCAAAATTTGACTTTAATTAAAGCATCAATTCAACTATAAACTATGATATTGTGTTTCCCAAAAAGAGACAGTCTCCTTGAAAAACTGTAGATCAAGTGATTCATTAAATTCCAGTGTTAGGAAGTTAGGATAAAATGTGGTGATCTACATTAGAGAAGCAGGAATGAAGTATGATTTAACAGGATGTAATAAAAAGTAGATAAAGGCTTATAAAGGTCTGTTTCCACGAGAACTTATTTTGGCTCATAAACCATGACTGCATTGTTATACAAAAAAAGTGTGTTCTTTTTAAAATTTTTTAAATGATCTCAATATACCCTTAATTTGTAAATATGCCTGGTGGAAAGCACCCATTTTATAAAAATTGGTAATCCTATCATTTTGACACCACATATAATAATGGAAGAAAGTGAGTTTTGGTAATAGTTAAATGGGAAATCATTCAGTTAGCTCTTATTATGATGTCCTAAATACTGAATTCAGAAAAGAGGCAGTTCTTAGACAGGAGATGACAGAGGATGCATGACTGAGTGCCTGCAGTTCAAGTGAGGAATATATTAGCCAGAGCTGCTACAGGGTATGAAATGTCTTTCATTGCAACATTTAAAAGTGTACTTTAGAAAAAAATGTTGTACTATGATATTAGTATCATGATAATCAATTGACACGTAATTAACAGTTAATAAAAGAAATAAATAGATAACTTACATAGATATTTAAGATAATGTTTTTGTTCATCTATTTAATAAACTTACCAGAAGTTATACACCTGGAGAAAATAACCTACAGGTATATTTTTAATGCATTTTAATGTGTAATTTATTAGATATATATGTATAAATATAATACATCAAATTTTAAGTTATATTTTATAAAAATGAATTTTGACTAAACACTTAATAAGCTCTTAAGCCATTTATAATGCAATTCATTACTATATATGACTGATTTTTATAAAATCTAATACCTTAAATAGAAGACAAGATAAGCAACAATGCAACTTTTACATAGTATATTATTACACTTCTACTTCGAGTTATTCTAAAATATCAGCCCTACCTTTTAAGTCATTTTCAATATATCTACTACCTTATTTGTTCCTTCTTAGTTTAATAAAGATTATTTCGATACTTTCCTTGGTTTGCTATAACATTCTAAGAACAATAAGAAAATGCTGTCTGCTCTGAAGTGCAGATCTTCAGATGCTCAGAGCAACCAACATTAGAGGACATGGATTATCAAACCACTGATTCTTTGTCAGGGCCTGGGACCTGCTTTTTTCTTTGCTTCTTTCAAGGGCATTTACAGTTTTGTAAAAAGGCATTAATAATTAGTCTGAGTATTTGCTTAATTTTTCAAGGCTACATTTTGCTTGCCAAGGAAGAAAGACTTTTAAAAATTACCCATGACTTTCACATAGGTATTATTACATAAAAACATTTTGTCTCCTCCTGAAATTATGAATTATTGTAGACCAGATAGCTAACATTATACAGCCCACAGTGCTATCATAATACTTTCACCTTGTTTTGTTAGTATTATTAAATATTGTTTATGTCTGATTAGTATTTTATTAAAATTAGAAGAGCAACATAGAGAATCATTTGCCAGATGATAAGAATTTTATGCCTTGTAGTCAAGTCTCCATTTTAGGGTATTTGCATAAGTTACCATTTAAAATGTACCCTTGAATGCTCCTTCTGGCTGTAGTTTTACAACATTGTTAATTAGCTGTTTGACTCCCTACTAGGTTATAAAGTGTAACTACTGATGACAGGTTCTTTCTATCTTGGTAGTGATTTGTACTTTGTGTGTGTGTGTGTGTGGCTATTAGGTTAATTCTCAGTTATCTACATTTGTTATTTTTCCTGCCTTAAAATTTGTCTCATTTCTCATGCCTATAATCCCAGCACTTTGGGAGGCCGAGGTGGGTGGATCACGAGGTCAAGAGATCGAGACCATCCTGGTCAACAAGATGAAACCCCGTCTCTACTAAAAATACAAAAATTAGCTGGGCTTGGTGATGTGCACCTGTAGTCCCAGCTACTTGGGAGGCTGAGGCAGGAGAATTGCTCGAACCCAGGAGGCAGAGGTTGTGGTGGGCCAAGATCATGCCATTGCACTCCAGTCTGGGTAACAACAGCGAAACTCCTTCTCAAAAAGAAAAAAAAGAAAAAAAAATGTGGCTCATTTGAGAAAAGAACAACATATGTTGTGATGGTTAATATTGTTTCAACTTCACTGTATTGAAGGATACAAACTTGACAGAGGAAAGAAGATGAGGGCCTGGTTTACAGATGGTTCTCCCTGCGATGCCTGCACCACCCAAAAATGGATGGCTGCAGCACTCTAGCCCCTTTCTAGGCCATCCTGGAAAGATAGCGGCAAGAGGAAACTTTCCCAGTGTGCAGTACTTCAAGCCATATACCTGATTGTATCTTTTGCTTGAAGGAGAAATGACCAGATGTGAGATTATGTATTGATTCATGAGCTGTAGCCAGTGGTTTGGCTGGATGGTCATGGATTGGAAGAAGCATGACTAGAAAATTGGTGGCAAAGTGATTTGGGGAAGAGGTATGGGATGGACGTCTGTGAGTCATGAAAAAATGAAGATATTTGTATCCCACATGAATGTTCAACAAAGGTTGAACTCAGAAGTGGAGGATTTTAATTATCAAGTGGATAGGATGACTCATCCACCACACAGTCTTTTTCCCCTGCCAGCCCCGTCATCACCCCGTGGACCCATGAACAAACTGGCCATGGTTGCAGGAATGGAGGTTTCACATGGGCTCAGAGACAAGGACTTCCACTCACCAAGGCTGACCTGGCTATGGTCACGGCTGGGTGCCCAATTTGCCAGCTCCAGAGACCAACACTGAGTTGTCTATGTGGTACCAGTCTTCAGGGTGATCAGCCAGCTACTTAATGGCAAGTTGATTATATTGATCATCTTCAATTATGGAAAGGATAGTGGTTTGTCCTCACTGGAATAGACACTTACTGCAGATATGGGTTTGCCTATCCTGCATCCAATGCTTCTGCCAGGACTATCATCTGTGGACTCATGGAATGCCTTATCCACTGTCTTGGTATTTAACACAGCATTGGTTCTGACCAAGGCTCTCACATTACAGCTAAAAAAGTATGTCAGTGGGTTCATGAACATGGAATTCACTGGCCTTAACATGTTCCTCATGATCCTGAAGCAGGTGGATTGATAGAAGAGTGAAATGGCCTTCTGAAGGCACAATTACAATACCAACTAGATAACAACATTGAGTGATCCTTGGCATGCCTCTTTTCTGGCTGGAAGTCTCTGTGGCCAGTGGTGCCTTTGCCCAGGTTCTTGTCCTGTGTCCAGAAAAAATGAGGTACTCAGACAGGTGGAGGGTGAGCAAAACAAAGAGGAGCTTTATTGAGTGTTAGTTCAGCTCAGAGGAGATCCACAGTGGATAGCTCCTTTCTAAACAGGTCGTCCCATGGAGTGTCCGACTCTCAGCAAGTAAGATGTCCTGGAGTGGATGACTCCTCTCTGCCAGCAGGTCTTCCCATCCTCTCTGCATCTCTTGGCAGCTGGTAGCCCCCTCTTATCTCTGCAGCTGGTAGTCCTGACGTCTCTGCAGGTCTCTGAATCTTTCAGTAGAGAGGGTAGCTCCTCCATGCATCTGGTTGTCTTACTGCCTCCTGCTAACAGCAGAGAGGGTGGCTACCCTCTGCAGCTAGTCATCCCATGGTCTATGCATCCTCTGGGTGAGCCCAGGGCTTTAATGGACCTCACAGGGGAGGAAGTACATGCCAGTTGGTCCATGGGTGGTCATGGTTGAGCCAAGAAAAGGCACTACCAGTCACGACTCCTGTCCATGGGACTGCCAGCCTAACTCCCAACCTTCTGGCACTCCTTGGCCTAAAGTTGAGGCCTTACCAGGAAGCCACCAGCTTCTGCTCAGGAGCCTGTCTCCCGCTGCAGTCCATGGTTTATTATCAACATGGTTGGGGATTTCATTCAAAATGATGACTTGAATGTATCTCACTGAGACCCCTCAACTTTCAGCCAAAGCAGTTTAGCCTCTAGAGTGAAGATGACTGGTTGTTTTATAAGAAGATGGGGGAGATCAGAAATGCAAATAATACCTTTCTTCTTGTAGATGTGGACACAGATATCAGAGATTTTTGATGGAGAAAGAATATGAAGATAACAAATATGTAGAATTTAAAGGAGTCTCATGTCTTCAGTGACATTTGGAGACAGACTCTCTAGTGGCACTGATGCCTAGAATCATCTTGGAGTGGAAGCGTGGCATTGTTCACCTGATTAGTAAGAGTTCACCATACACAGGGAGGTGGATTGCTCCATCTTGCTTACTATCTATATCTGTGATAGACTGGGAGAATGCTTTATTTTAAAAAAAGATTATGTTGATAGACCAAAAGTTAAAATTAGTAATATATTAAAAAATCCAATATGGTGATAAATATAAAACAATTTAATGGAAAATTGCATTAAAAATATAGAAACGACATTCACAGGGGATATTATACAAATAAGCTTCTGAAAGCAAATCTCAAAATACTTGAAATTAAGAAATCAATTTTCTTGTCTAAAGTCTATGAAAAAAATGCAAAATAAAGCACTGATGATATGTATATATTTCCATAACAGATTAGAAAAAACAAAAAACTATCAAAACCCTCTACTATGGATGGGGCATAGTCATTAGGAATATTTAGCTACCATTTTCTGTTTATGATAGCATAGAAATTCTTCCCTTATAGTGTTGAAAATATTAGTTTGTAAACCCTATGGTTTTATGAATTCACTAATATTAAAAAATGTGTATAACCTAACACCATATCTACAATATGAGATATACTGGTTGCCTCATAATATTAGTTACTGAGAGTTATTCAATGTATGCTACTATACATTGTATATGAGGTTATTGGTATGCATGTTGTGATGCCCTTGTTTGACAAAAGAGACTTACTTTTCAATTAGTTCAGATATTTAATGACTGAAAATTACAATAAAACTTTCTATCAAGTGTTTTATTATATTACTAAAATGTATATCTAAAATATATTATGAAATTGACTTCACAATGCTCTCTCATATAAAATTTAACCTTACATTTTATAAAATATTTCAGTCAATACCTAGAAGTAAATAAATTGATAAAGGTAGAGGTTATTTTGCAATTTTCTCTCATTTATACACTGAACCAAGTAACACAAGAATTTTATTCAGATATTTTGACAAAGTTCTATTTTTATTAATACTGATATTGTCAAGGTTGTTCATTTTCCAAAAATGGATAAATTTAAAGCACTAGTTAGAATTGGAAATATAAGTCAAGACAACTGGGTTTTTAAAATCACATTTAGAATATTTACATTCGCTTCCATCTGATAATAATTTTGCATGTAAGAAATAACACAAAACTATGTCAATTTGAAATAACCACCCACACACCTTATGGAATTAAAATATTGTGTGGGCTTGAAATCATAAGCGTGTTCTGTAAGCATGATCTCCAAAAGCATATTTTTCTTAAAAAATTATAATAATGACAGTTGTTGAACCAAATGATTTGATATTTTAGCATTAGGAACTTGCTGAATAGTCTCTGGATCTTGGTTTATAGTGTTAGCTAGAACATTTGGATTTCAAGGACATAAAGTCTCATGATAGTAAAATATAGTAACACAAAAATTTAGAATGAAGAGGGAACAGGAAGTCCATTAAAAGCTATCATATTGTAGCATTGCCTGAAGTGTTTATTTTTAAGTGCATGTTTTTGTTCTAGACAGAAAGGTTTTGATCTCTACCGGTTTAAACAGTACTTTCCTAGCATATGGACCTAATATAAGATAAAAGGTACACATTTAAGAACTGTGTTTAATTCCTGAGCAGACTTGGCACTACAAGTGAAATGTAAGGCATGCTTTACAATTTCACACAATTGATTGATACTTAAAAAGTGTTAAGATAAATATGGAGATTTATTTTCCCTTTGCTATCCACTAAATGAGTAAAATTGTTTAATGTACATACATGGGCCACTTGGAGCAATTTTCAGGATAATTTTTCTATTCAAATGCCCTTGAGTGCTAACTGTTCCTTTTATAACTGGTTTCAAATTAAAGGCTACAGAGTAGTATTCTTATAAACATGTTCCATATTTTTCTCATTAGGATAATTATCACACATAAAGCAATATTATAACAAATAGAAAAATGAAAAGATTTCATCACCTATAAATGAAATGTTTAAAACTGAAAAAGAAGTGTAAGATAGTCATGGAAACTTTATTCAGCAGCATTTTCCTGCTGGAGTCTTATTGAAATTTAATTCACCAGGTTTACACTTAACAACTAAGGAGGGATTTATAGTTTTTAAATATATTTATAGCAATGTTCAGTCATTCTCAAAATATGTGATTTGAGTCATTCTGGAGAAACTGTATTCTATTTTTGTTTTATAAACATTAAATTGATTAAAACTGGAATCTATTTTTTGTTTTAATATTCTTAAATTCCACTAAGTAGACATATGTTAGTTTAATCCTAAATTGACAACCACTGTTTCATCTATTTACAAATTTTAACATTTAGATGTCTTTTGAAAACAAGAGTTGAACGTGCATAAACGATATATTTACTTGGCATTTTCTAGGTCCCTAATAACATTATTAGATCCTCATTAGGGACCTAGAAAATACAAACTAAATATATATGGCATCACCCACATTCAGATACGCAGACATATAACTGATGGTTAAATGACATAACCATGAAGAATACACAGCTAACCAAAAATTTAAAAAGATAATTTCACAGTAATTGACATGAATGTTCAAAGGGTACTAAAAAAGTAAATATCTGTATTCCAGTTATTAAGAATTGGTTAAATGTTTTTAAAAACCTCCACTGTCTATATCCAGGGTTAGCAAGCCTCAAGAACTCATGTTTAGACTCAGTGCTAAAAATTATTGGTATATTAAACAAACAAAAACATGTTTTGTTTATTTGTTTTAACCATGAAGTTGGTGTTTTACTGTATACTTGTATTTTTTAAATGTTATTACATTGACTTGATTTCTTTGTATTATCAATGCTTAATTTTTGAGTGGAAGAAAATTACTTAATTGTGCCATCTGAAAAAATGCTATCATCAAATTGGCCTGTTAACGTGAAAAAAGTGTAACTATATTTATCCAATTGCTTGTGTGACAAGCAATTGGATAAATGCTGGTCATTTAACAATGTCAGAGGAAAGCAGAGTAGATGCTTGATAAATGTCTCTGCCTTGGAAGAAGAGGTATAGATGTTCAGATGCTAGATTGGCCATGATATTGGACCAGAAGTCAAATTCAATTCTGCCAATATTCATTAAGCAGTTATTATGTGACAAGTAGTATGTACAAGTTATATGAAATATATGTGAAATATTTGGATGTTGCTTTTTTATTGTTCACAAATTTTTTAGGCCACAAAGATATGTAAATAATTAATTAAAATATTAAAGTATTTTTCTATAAATGCAGTCTACATGAGAGGTTCTACATAGTGTGGTTAAGAGCCCAATAGCCCAGAACACAAATTTAAGCTCTAAAGCTTGCTGGTTGTGTGACGCCATGAAAGTAACTTAAACACTTAGCTTCAGTCCTCTCATATGTAAAACGGTACAATAACAATTTTTTATACATACATTGTGAGAACTAAATTAGACACCCACATGTAAAGTCAGAAGTTCAATGACTGTCGTATGGCAGATGTTCAATAGATGTAACCTGTTATTGTTTTTTATTGTTAATATCATTTTATTAACAAGGTAATGTTATAGAAGAACAAATGTATACTTCTGGGACACAATTATTGCTTATATTATTTTATATATTGTGCTAACTTCTTAGATCTTATAGTAAATTAAATCCTACACAACTCTAAGAAATAAACATTACTATTATTTTCCCCATGTTATAGCTGAGGAAAATGGGAAAATGAAGCTTAATGAGGTTAAACTGGCACTCAAAACTGGGTTCATTTGCAAAACTGCTGCCGTTGAAACATTCAGTGGGCAAGGGAGGAGGAGGGACATGCTAGGTGGAGAGAATACCATGTGTAGAGACATGCACTTCATTGAGTCACTGAACATTTTGGTCTCAGTCTGTTTTTCTGTATATTACTTCCTATGATTGCCAAGCCCCAGAGTTTCCTGTCTTCAGCCACTTCTCAAATAAGATATATTTAACACTAACCCATGTATTTATCACCGATGCTTTAACTGTAACTAACTCCTACTGGAATTACATTTTCCAGTCAATTCTCAAAGTGATACATGATGCTTCTCAATTCTTCAAAACCAAATGAAACCCTGTAAACTTGGATTTCAGGGCTGTTGCATCTGCTATGACCTTCATTCTCCAAATTTCTGTCCTTATTATTCTGCAAATGATTGTTTTGTTTTAGTGAAGTTGGATTTTTTTCTGATTTTCCTGAATGTAATTTTTCTTATTCCTTGTTCTGTGCCATTGATCCAACTCCAACTGCTGCCTAGAAAACTTTCTCCATTCTGTTCCACTCATTTAAATACTTCCAATTCTCCAATATCTAGATTGGATTTCTTCCACCCCAACTCTATGAGAATTTCATCAATCTTAATGACACTATACCTGAGGCCAAATTTAACAGGGAACATTCTATCTTCAAAGCTTCAAGGCACATTCTGTAATTGTGAAATGTAAAGGGTAGGTAGAAGACAGCCTTCTGGGAGATTACTCTCTGTCCTTTGGCTTTTAAAATAGCATAAACCAAATATCATTATAATATGCCTATTATTAGTGACGTTGTATTTATTTTCTTTACAATGGCAGCAACTGCAGATTCAGAATTTCTTGGTGGAATAAGTTATGTTGTAAAATACATAAAATACAACTCAAAATGACTTAAATAATCAAGGAAATTTATTGGCCCAAATAACAAAAATGTCCAGTATTACCAAGTAATTACATCAAGAATTGACCCAGTGACTTAATGATTTCACCAAGAATCTGACTTCATTTTTTCCTGCAATTCTTTTATTTTAGAATGTAGTTTTTATCCTAAAACTGCCCACTTCCCCCAATCAAAACCCGATGTAGTCAAAATATGGCTGCCAAGAGATCATGGAGGGCACGTTATTTTAATTTCTATCCAGCTAGAAAAGGCATCACTTTTATCTGGTAATTTTTTGAAATCCAATATTCTGAGATTCACTCTGATTGGATTGACCAAGTGAGATAGCACCACTAAATCTATTGCTGGAGCCAAAGAAATGGAACACATTTTTATTCAGTTTAGGTTATGTGCTTTACATTCTCAATATGGAGTTAGATTCCACAGAACAAAGAGAAAATTAGGGAGGATGAAAATCTTAACAATATTGAGTTATCCAAAGAATGATCTTTAAGTATTCAGTTGTTTGGCTGATACTGCTTTTCTCTCAGAAATGGTTTGCTTTGTTTCCAATTTAGAAGTCTAGAACATTTTTATTGAGTTATTCCTAGGTATTCTGTGTCTTTGGCATTATTGCAAATAATACTGCTTTTTACTTTCAATTCTGTTTTTTGTTGTTAGAAATTAACGTTGTAATTTGTTTTATATACTGACCTCGTATCCAGAAGCATTGTTAATTAAGTGATAGCTTTCAATAATTTTAATTCATTTAATAATATATGTTTAATTAATAATATTTATATAAATTCTTTTGGATTTTTTAATATACAAAATAAGTCATTTTCAAATAGTGACAGTTTTACTGGTGCTTTTCAGCCGCTTTTTTTAATTGTACTTTAGGTTCTGTGGTACATGTGCAGATCATGAAGGATTGTTGCATAGGTACACACATGGCAATGTGGTTTGCTGCCTCCATTCCCCCATCACCTACATCTGGTATTTCTCCCCATGCTATCCTTCCCCGACCTTCCCACCCCACTGCTGTCACTCCCTTGGCCCCTGCAACGGACCCCAGTGTGTGATGCTCAGCTCCCTTTGTCCATGTGTTCTCACGGCTCAACACCCGCCTACGAGTGAGAACATGTGGCATTTGAGTTTCTGTTCTTGATTCAGTTTGCTGAGAATGATGGTTTCCAGATTCATCCATGTCCCTACAAAGAGAATGAAATCATAGTTGTTTATGACTGCATAGTATTCCATGGTGTATATGTGCCACATTTTCCTTGTCCAGCCTATCGTCAATGGGTACTTTGGTTGGTTCCAGGGCTTTGCTATTGTAAACAGTGCCAGTACCACTATGAACATACATGTGTATGTGTCTTTATAATAGAACGATTTATAATCCTTGGGGTATATACCCAGTAATGGGATTGCTGGGTCAAATGGAATTCCTATTTCTAGGTCCTTGAGGAAGCACCGCACTGTATTCCAAAATGGTTGAACTAGTTTACACTCCCACCAACAGTGTAAAAGTGTTCCTATTTCTCCACATCCTCTCCAGCATCTGCTGTCTCCAGATTTTTTAATGATCACCAGTCTAACCGGCATGAAGTGGTATCTCAACATGGTTTTGATTTGCATTTCTCTAATAATCAGTGATGATGAGCATTTTTCATGTTTGTTGTCCTCATATATGTCTTTTTTGGAAAAGTATCTGTTCATATCCTTCTCCCACTTTTGGATGGGTTTGTTTGTTTTTTTCTTCTAAATCTGTTTTAGTTCTTTGTAGATTCTGGATATTAGTACTTTGTCAGATGGGTAGATTACAAAATTTTTTCCTATTCTGTTGGTTTCTGGTTTACTCTAATGATTGTTTCTTTTGCTGTACAGAAGCTCTGGAGTTTAATAAGGTCCCATTTGTCTATTTTGGCTTTTGTTGCCAATGCTTTTGGTGTTTTAGTCATGAAGTCCTTGCCTATTCCTATGTCCTGAATGGTTTTGCCTAGGTTTTCTTCTAGGGTTTTTATGGTGTTAAATCTTATGGTTAAGTCTTTAACCCACCTGGAGTTAATTTTAATGTAAGATATCAGGAAGGGGAATTTTTTAATATACAAAATAAGTCATTCTTAAATAATGACAGCTTTACTGGTGCTTTTCAGTCTTTATAACTTTTTTCTTTTCCTGCTATTTTCTCCTGGATAGGAAAGCCAATACAAGATAAGTAAAAATTAGAAGAATGATTACTTGTGTCTTTTGAGTTAATATTAACAGTGTCAAATATTTTACCTTTAAGTATGATGTTGACATTTTTTATTGTAGATGAGTAACAGATTATATGTTTTGTTTACAGAGAGATTGTATTTTGAAGATATATTGAACTTTAACAGATGCCTTTTCCTCATTTGTTGAAAAGTATGGAAAAATTTGTTTAAAAACACAACTTATTATAACACTCTTCTTAGAATTTGTCAATTTTATAATAATTGCTATATTGACATATGGTTTTATAAACATCTTATTTTCTATAAATGTCCTTAATACCTGCAGCAATTACCCTGTTTTATTCACAGTAAATATGGGATATTACCATACAAAATTTATTTATTCACAAAATCTCTTGTTCTGAATGAAAGAACAAAGGAAAACAACGTTTATGTGGGTCTGTATTCTACATGTGCTTTCTATTTTATTAAGTTCTACTCTTTTATTATTGGGTTTCTCCTATATTCTTTGAGTTAGTCAACTTTTATTTTCTTTCTTCTGTTGGAAAATTACATTATTAATGTTTCAATATTCTTGTAAATATATACATATGTATGTACCTATAATATATGCAAATATGTATGTATGCAAGTATATATTTAGAGATAACTTTTCCTCTAAGCACTGAGTTGGCCTCATAGTCTTGATATGTTGTATTTCCTTGTTTTTTTTTTTGTTTAATATTTTTAAAATTTCCATTGTGATTTATTTCACATATTATTTATTAGTACTCCTTAATTTCCAAACATTTCAGAATTTCTAATTTTCCTTCTGTTACTGATTTCTGGTTTTCTCTTATTAATTACCAGTTTAGAGTGCCTGAAGTAATCAAGTCTATATTATGCAAATTCTTTGAAATGAAATGTTGTGTACTCCGCAGTTGCTTTCACAGTGACTACACACACAGACACACACACACAAATACACAAACACTTGCACTCACAGGCATACATGTATATGTGTTTAATTCAAGTGGGTAAACTGTGTTGTTCAAGGCAGACATAATGTTCACTGTTTTATTCTCAGTGCTTTCCATGGAACTAGACATAGAATAAAATGAGTTTGTCTGACACTGTATTTTTTTGGAAAAGTTTAATGCTGCATCCAAAAGAAAATGAGTTTCAAGTTTTGAAAAAAGATTTCAAAATGGGTATTTGAATTCCAAGAAATGAAAGAAGTTAGGAAAAAAATTCATAATTATAACCATAAGAGTTTTGATTAAAAGGAATTCAAATATTAGCTGATGAACACTATTTGCTATCTAGAAAATGTATTTTTGTCTATGCATATTCGAGTTATTTAAAAATAAAAACTGAAACATGCCTTTTTAACTTACAATAATTTTCAGTTTCAAATTTATTATACACAGAAATTACAATCTACATAATTAATTTTCAAATCTTACATGAGCATTACTTTAAACGGCATTGAGATATATTAGTAGAATAGGTCTACTAGGTCATTTGCATCTCCCTTCCTTAACACATGATAATGTGTCTGGAAGCTTCTATTGTTCCAATTTAAATTCTTCCCATGAGGCTTGCCTTGAAAATAATATATCTGAAGCTATTGGCAAACTATTTTTGTCATAGGAATATCAGAAATAAAATTCTGTAAGGATGAAAATCATCAGACAAAAATTAATTGCTCTTGCAAAATGTTTTTCTTTCTTTGGCTCCTATGTAATTTGAAGGCCATTCCAGACTTGTTTCAGACAATGTAATTTTCTATATAGATAAAATAGAAAACTACCTCTATTCCCTCTAGCCAGTCCTCTGTGCTTAATTTGTCTACTTCAAAATTTGGTACAGAAAACATTTTAAGGTCTCTACTAAGCTTTTCATTCCCTGGGAAAAAAATCTTAAAAGTCTAGAAAACAAATTATCTCTAAATAATTGTACACATGCTTTTGTAGATTAAAGAATCTGTGAACTAACACTGGATTCAGGAATTTAAATGTTGATCTCAGTTCAAAGTTTGTTAACAACACCCTAAAACTAGATTTTGTAATGTTTCTAGAAGTATAATAGCATTTTTAAGGTTCTACAGAATTTATTCCTTTTTTCTTGTTGACAAGTGTTTTGAATTCACAGTTGTTATTACCCATAAAATAGATTAGAAAAAGTTATAAAATTTAAAGCTATTTAAGGAACTGCAGAATTTATCAAATCCAAAGTTCTTTTACAGGTAAGAAAACTGATATCCAGCAGGTTTTCAGGACTTGGCAAAACGTTGTTTGACAGGGCAAACTACGAAACTACGGTTTCTTGATTTTGAAAATCTTGTTTGGATTTCTCAGACACCAACTTAAAACTCCGATTTCATGTCAGTAATTTCCAATTCCCATGTAATTTGTGGAATTAGGAATCATTTTCCAATAATTCCACAAACTGTGCTAAACTGTGAGGCTCATGTGCCTTAAGCATCTACCACTCCCAAGGTTATTGTTTAGCCATCTTTACCACAACATGTAGAGCAATGACTATTTCACACATCATTGTATCCTCAGTACTATTAACCTACTCACAAAAAAGGAGCTCTGTAAATATTTAAAAAATAAATGAAGACACTCAAGAGACAATGAAAAAAACAACAAAATGCACTACTCTAAGTAAAATAATACAGATATAAAAGATGACATATAACATCACTGATATGACATTTCTTGAAAAAAAAAACAAACTATAGGAACAGAAAATAGATAAATGATTTTTAATTGCTGGTAGAAACAGTGGTTAACTGAAAAAAAAAGGCAAGCAAGGGGAAATTTTTTTATGTGACTAGCAATTTTAATGTTGATTACAGTGGTGATTGCACTGTTATGCATTTGCCAAAATTTGCAGTTATACGCACAAAAATGGGATGAATTTACTCTATGAAAATAGTTCTTTAACATAATATGTAAAATATTTTATTTATAAAATAAGATATAAAATTGGTTATTTTACTAAGTTGCTTTATTATTTTTATTTGGATGCCATAGTAAAAAATATTATTTAGTAATTATCCTGATTACTAACTAAATTTTAAATTAAATCAATAGTTACTACTGTGTTAAAATTTAGATTTTTTGTTTTGCTTGTATATCAGTCAGGGCTCATAAAAAAAAAAGAAAAAAATTGTAAGAAGATATGGTAAGAGATTTATTACATAAAGTTATAAGCTGGCCACAGAAGTCCAAATCCATGGATACAGCCAAGCTTGAAATCTCAGGCATGGGCTAATGTTACTGTCCACAGGCAGAATTTATACTTCATCAGGGACACCTCAGCTCTGCTTTTGAGGTCTTTAAACTGACTGAATTAGGCCCACTCAGATTATCTGAGGTAATTTATTTTATTAAACTGAATTTGACAGTTATGCCCTTGATACTGATAGTTCTTCAACATAACACCAAAATTCAATGGTTCAGTTTGTTATGATGAGACAGTAACAATTCTCAGGACCTTTAAACAAACCTGTTGAGCCTTAACCTTTTAGCTACAAGGGTTTATGCTAGAAGTGTACCTCTTTAAAACTCTGTTTCAGAGATTCTTTTCCAATCGTAAAACTATCAGGCTAAGTTTTAACTTCTGAAAAGTTAAAGCCTCTCCAAAATATACATAAAGTAATGAAGAAAACTAATCACTCTTCAAGGTAAACTTACCTTCTACACAAGTAGTTCTATGAATTTTTAATATCATGTCTATAAGCAGTCTAGTATGTTTTAGAAAACTCCTTTATAACTTAAAATGACTTTATTATACTTCTTAAAGTTTAATATGAAAGTTAAACAGAACAATAAAATGAAAATTAAATAAACAATAAAATCTATGTATGTTTATAAAAGTCAATATAATTCTTAATTTATTTAAAGATTTGGCTATGAGGATACTGATAAAGAGTTCTCTTTCATAAGATTCTTTCAATAGTAGGGAACAAGAAAAAACTGAAATGAAATTGAATCTATATCTCCTTTAATCAAATGTAAAGGCCGGGCGCAGTGGCTCAAGCCTGTAATCTCAGCACTTTGGGAGGCCAAGGCGGGTGCATCACAAGGTCAGGAGTTTAAGACCAGCCTGGCCAAGATATAAAATGATGAAACTTTGTCTAGCCAAGGTGGTGAAACCTTGTATTTACTAAAAATACAAAAATTAGCCTGGCCTGGTGGTGGGCGCCTATAATCCCAGCTACTCGGGAAGCTGAGGTGAGAATTGCTTGAACCTGGGAGGTGTAGGAGGTTGCAGTGAGCTGAAATTTCGACACTGCAGTCCAGCCTGGATAACAGGGTGAGACTGTCTCAAAAAAAAAAAAAAAAAAAAAATCAAAGATTGAATTTATTTTGAAAGCATCTAAATAACAAGAAAAGAGAGTTCTATTCTTGTTTCTATCATTAAATTTGCTTTCTTTCCCCAAATTAAGGGTGGATCTGCCTCTCCCAGTTCACTGACTCAAATGTTAATCTCCTTTGGCAACACCCTTACAGACCCACCCAGAACAACACTTTGCATCCTTTAATCCAGTCAAGTTGACATTCACTATTAACCATCACAAGTGATGATCTTAGAATCACATCTCAAGACAAGCAATTTATCTAGACTCATGTCTTTTTTATAATACATGCACTAATGTTTGTACTTTTAAAATATATCATATTTATCATGTTTTACTATGAAATAGAAATTTTGCCAAACCTTCCAACAAAACTGATGCTCAAGGAAGATGTGCCAACTTTATCCAATATCTTTTCATATCCTTTAAAGTATTCACAGCTTTATTCAGAAATAAAAGAGCTTCATTTTATTTAATTTTTCATGTGTGAGTTCCTTACAGATAAAACATTTTTGTAAAATTATGTGTTCCATTATAGTATATGCTTTTGATGATCAGTCTTCTGAAATCCTAATTGTTCCAAAGTAACTATTATTGGAGAATTGTGTCAAAAGCTATAAAACTCAACAGAAATGAATATTAATAACATCTGTTCCTGTTCCTCTTACCATGACCTCCATGCCCCAAATTATCTCCACTCCCACAAATACACATAGCCACTCCAGTAAAATGACATTGCATTAAAAAAAAAAAAAACATTTATCCTTTCAGCTCTAATGTATAAAGAGCACAAAGTTCCCACAACCCTGTTTATTAAATGGTTCAGATGGGCAAAGTAAAAAGATTTTTAAAATTAGGCATTTCTTAGAACCATGAGATAAATAAGGTTGCAAGGCAAATCATGACTGAAACTTGGAGAAAGAGATGAATTCATAGTCTTAGCTTAGATCGGCTTAGTTGGAGAAGCCAATAGAACCATAAAGAGGTAGCTATACTTAAATGTTAATTGTCACAAACCACAGGAGGCTGAGCATAGACTAGCATGAGAATAAGAAAAATCTGGGGCATAGAATTTTAGGGAGAACCATCACACATTTTTGGGCTTTACCTCCAGTATGTCCATCCATTTCTCAAGGGGGATCTGAGAAAGATTTCCTTATGGAATTTGCATGTGGAGGAAAAGACTAATAATTATAAAACTCTATAAAATGCTCTAAACTCTATGGTAAAGACTCTAACAAATCCTTATGTTATCTAGGGAAGGACATGTCTCTCACTACAAACATCTCTTGCCTTCCGATTTTACCTAAGTGTTGAACACTAATTTCAAGAAAATGGATTGAGAACATTACAGCCAAGTAAGGGAATGAGAGAGAGAGAAGAAAAAATAAAGCTGTATTACAGGAGAAAAAAAATTGTGAAAGTCAAATACTTCTAACGTGGGTCCACTAAGACTGAGGTTTAATTGAAAAAGTGTAGAAATCTTCTGTTATATACCTTACCACATACCAACAGTGAGTGCTACAGCATAATAACAATGAGTTATAGCTAAAAGAAGTGCAAGATACAGACTACTCAGAGAAAGTGTACTTAGGGAACCCTAAAATGAAGAGGGGAAATAAAACTAAGGAAACTGGAGAAATATGAATTCACTAGCACTTTTAGCTACAGCAAACATTAAACACAGTCTGATTCCTATCCATATTAACATAAAAACTAAAGGCCAATTCTCCTCAGTTTCCATTATCTGACATTATTTATGACTAAAAATTGCCACCTGTCTTCTTTTTAACAAAAATGAAATTATAAGGCATGGCAAAAATTAAAAAGTACACTCTGAAGAAATCAAGCAATCATCAGAAACAGACTCAGATATGGTACCCTGCTATGAAGAACTATTTCAGCCTGGGTAACTTATGAAGAAAAGAAGTTTAATTGGCTCACAGTCCTCAGGCTTAACAGGAGAATGACTGGGAGGCCTCAGGAAACTTACAATCATAGCAGAAGATGAAGAGAAAGCAAACACCTCTTCACAAGGCAGCATGAGAGAAATACAGAAGGGGGAAGTGCCACATACATTTATACCATCACATCTCATGGGAACTTACTTACTATCATAAGAACATTAAGGAGACATCCACCCCCATGATTACATCACTTCTCACTAGGCCCCTCCTCAAATTTGACATGAGATTTGGGTGGGGACACAAATCCAAACCGTATCACACAAATATTGGAATTATCAGAAAGAGAATTTAAAAGAACTATAATAAATATGTTAAGGGTTCTAGTGGCAGATAGACAACATATGGTATAATTGAAATAAGAATAGATGGAAACCCTAGAAAAGAACATAAAGAAAAAGACTAACAGAAATGAAGAATGCTTTTGATGTGGTCATTGGTAGATTAGACATAGCTTATAAAATAATTAATGAATTTGAAGGAAGGTTATTGAAAAATTCCCAAGCTAAAACGTATAGAGAAAGAAATAATGAAACAATATATAACAAAACATCCAAACACTGTAGCACAATATCAAGAACTGCAGGACAATATTACATTTGTAAGATAAATAAAATTGGAATACCAGAAAGAATAATGGGAATACCAGAAAGAATAATGAGAACACAAAGCATAAGAAATATTTGAAGCAGTGATGTCCGAGGACATTCTAAAATTAATAACAGATGCTGTATTAGTTTGTTCTCATGCTGCTAATAAAAACTGGGTAATTTATAAAGGAAAGATGTTTAATTGACTTACAGTTCAGCATGACTGGGGAGACCTCAGGAAACTTACAGTCATGGCAGAAGGGGAAGCAAACACGTCCTTCTTTATATGTGTCAGGAAGGAAAATGGGAATGAAGGGGGAGAGAAGCCCCTTATAAAACCATCAGATCTTATCAGAACTCACTATCATGAGAATAGCAATGTAACTGCCCTCATGACTCAATTACCTCCCACAGTATCTCTACCATAACATGTGGGGATTATAGGAGCTACAATTGAAGATGAGATTTGGATGGGGACACAGCTAAACAATATTAGACACCAAAGCAAACCCCAGGTTCATGAACCTCAAAGAACGTGACCAAACAGAATAAATAAAATAAACCAAACCAACAAGCCAACTCAGATGTATATTCAAACTGCAATAAAGCAGTAACAAAACAAAACCTGGCTGGGTTTGGTGACTCACACCTGTAATTCCAGCACTTTGGGAGGCAGAGGTTGGCAGACAACAAGGTCAGGAGATGGAGACCATCCTGGCCAACATGGTGAAAACCTGTCTCTGCAAAAATTACAAAAAAATCATTTGGGCATGGCAACGTGTGTCTGTAATCCCAGCTACTTGGGAGGATGAGGCAGAATTGCTTGGACCCAGGAGGTGGATGTTGCAGTGAGCCAAGATTACGCCACTGTACTCCAGCCTGGCCACAGAGCTGGACTCCATCTAAAAAAAAATATATATATATATATATATATATATATATATATATATATATATATATATATAGTGATAAGTTGGAGAGTGTGCTTACTTACAGTGGTACAAGGTAAGAATTATAGTGGACTTTTCATGAGAAATTGCACAAGAAATAAGAAAGTAAAGTGAAAGGCCAGGTGCAGTGGCTTACACCTTTAATCCCAACACTTTGGGAGGCTAAGGGTAGCAGAGTGCTTGAACTCTTGAGTTCAACACTAGGTTGTGAAATTTGGTAAAACCTTGTCTCTAATATAGACTGCTATATATATATATATATATATATATATATATATATATATATATAATCTCACACCGATACTCTCAGCTACTTGGGAGGTTTAGATGAGAGGACTGTTTGAGTCCATTCCATTATAAAGTCAAAATACAGGAGGCAAAATGATTCAATTGAAAAAAGAAAAAAATCCACTCTTACAGTTGTAGACTTCAAAACCCTTATTTCAGTGATTGATCAGTCAAGCAGACAAAGTGGAAGGAGGGTGAGGATTGAAAAAAACATTTTTTGAGTACTATGTGTATTACCTGGGTGACAAAATAATCTGTACCCAAACCCCTGGTGACCCACAGCTTACCCATATAAGAAACCCAGCACATGTACCACTTGAACCTAAAATACAAATTTGGAAGAAAAAAGCATAAGTGAAATCAAGGTGTAGGTAAGGTCATGATCTCTGAAGCCCCTAAAGGTGGATCCTTTCTTGCCTCTTCTAGCATATTGAAGCCACAGAAGTTTCTTGGTTTGTAGATGCATGACTGTAATCTCTGTCTCCACCTTCGTATGGCATCACCTCTGTCATTTGTGTCAAGTTTTCTGTTTGCATAAGGATATCAGTCATATTGAATTAGAGTCCACTCTAATAAGTGACCTTAACTTGAAAAAATAAAGATATAGTAAGACTAGAATAGCACTATCCATCAACTTGAATTAAATGACATTTATAGAATAATACTAGGTATTACCCAGTTGAGTTGAAATCTTATCTCCACACAAAGACCTGCATCAGAATTTTATAACACCTTTATTCATAATTACCAAAAATTGGAAACAATCAGGATATCCTTTGATAGGTAAATGGATAACTTTGACATGTCTATACAATGGAATACTATTTAGTGATAACAATAAGCTATTAATCCATGCAAATATATGAATTAATCTTAAATACATACTGAAAGATGAAATAAGTCAGTCAAAAAAGGCTATGCCCTCTACAATTCCATTTATCTAACATCCAGGAAAAGACAAAGTACAGAGACAGTAGAAAGATTGGTGTTTTTTCAGGGGCTTGGGTAGGATGAGATTGGAATAGATGAAGCACAGTGGATTCCTCAAGATGATGAAACTGTGCTGTGTGTTACTATTGTGTTGGATACGTAGCAACACAAAATGTTAACCTAATGTATGAAATTAACAGCATAAAGTGTTAAACTAATATATGAAATCTAAAAAATCATTTTGAAGTTTGGAGATCAAAGGAAGAAATGGGGAATGTAATAAAGGAATATATTTGTATTATAAATATTTAAAACTCTTCCTAAATCATGTGGGTAAATAGATGTTTTCCTTAGTAACTTTGGAAATAAATTGATTATGGAAAAGCAAGGACAATATTAACTATGAGGGACTTTAAAACCCTTATTCCAGTAATTGATAGATCAAGCAGACTGAAATCAGTAAAGCTATATAAGTGAACACTTTATTCTAGTTAATAAAGTTATTTTCTATTTAGATAAGTTTAACAAACTTGAAACAATGATTGTCTTTGTTTATCACTATAGACTCAGTATTACTATAAATGAATATCCAAGATTGAGTAATTTATGAAGAAAAGAGATTTATTTAGCTCACAGCCTTGCAGATTGTACAGAAGGCAAATGGGAGCCAGTGTGTACAGAAATCACTTGGTGATAAAGAAAGCAAAAGAGAGAAAAGGAGGATTTGCCAGGCTCTTTTTAACAACCAGCTGTCAGGGGAACTAATAAAACTAGAAGTCACTCACCCACAAGAGAGGGTATTTGTGAGAAATGTGTCCCTATGACACAGACACCTCCCATTGGGCCCCACCTACAAAAATAGGATCAAATCTTTTATTTATTTATTTATTATTATTTATTTATTTTTATTTATTTCTTTTTTTATTTTACTTTAGGCTCATACTATATCTGGTGTGGTGATTTCTCAAGGATCAAATCTTAACATGAGGTTTGGGTAACACACATCCAAACCATAGCAAATATATATTTATAATGGAATTTTAGAAGTAAATAAATGGATGGCAAGTGTTGGGGGTTAGATTTCTTATTGTTGAAGTGAGAGGTTAAATATAAGCAATGGATTAGAATTGGAGTCATCAGTATAAACTCAAGTTTAATTTAAATATAGATACTTAAATGTAGATACTGGTTGTTTTATATAGAAATAATCATACACACATGTATATACGTGAGTTAATATATAAACATTTATTTCCTTGCTGTCAGCTAAGAGGACGTATATGCCATGACATCTCAGTAACAAAGAGCATGCCTAGAATTCAGAACTTGCATTCTAATACCCTCCTCCAATAAAATATTCAGAGTTCTTGGAGTAATGGCTGATTCTGGAGTTGCTGATCCTAGAACTTTTTGAAATGTCATAAAGGAAGGAAGTGTTTCAAAAAAATCTCCTCAAAACCCAGAATGATGGACGTATGTTAAAGGGACAGAGGAGCCAACTAAAAGAGCTTCTATAAGCCAATGATGAAGTAATATGCCTAATGCATATAATGTAGTATTGGATTCTAGCCAAAGTATAAAATAAATATTCACACTTGTATCAAAATATGATTGAATAACTAAGTAAACAGGAAAGAATGGATAAATATCCCATGCCAAAGAATTCCAAATAATTTGTATAAGAAATCCTTACTCAAGGAAATACAGCACAATTCCCATTGCTTGAATGTTGGCTGCTCATAGTGACATCCTTCTAAAGAGTACAATATGGAAAGGGGTATCTTAGATTGGAGAAACTTGAAAAACACTACCTCAAGCAGGTGACCAAGATTAACATTAATAGTTATAATTCATGTTGATAGCATGTTCTCTTAATAAAATGTGATTAAAATGTCATTTACCCTTGCAATCTGCCTGCCCAAAACCTGTATTCCAAGGCTAATCATCACAAATGTGTCAAACAAATCTTGACTGAGAATATTCTACCAAACCCTGACCCAATAAGCAACTGGTAGATCCCAAAGGAGAATAAAGAGACATGAAAACTACATGTAATAGGGTATCCTGAGTGGAAACTTGGAATAATTTTTTAAAAAATATGTACAAAACTAATGAAATCTGAATGATGGGAACTTTCATAATAATGTATTCATATTTGTTAATTAATTGAGAACAGTGTAATCTAAAATGCTAACATAAAATAAGCTAGATATGCAGTATATGGGAACTCTGGAGTATCTCCATGATTTTTCTTTAAATTATCTGTTCTAAAACTTTAAAGTTTACTTAAAAAATGAAGTTTCCTGTTCACCTATGAAAGCCTTTAGTTTTGTTTTTTTAAAATAACAGGTCAACAGATTTGAAGAGAATAGAGGTAATATAAACATACTCATTTTGAATTGACAGTAGACACAAGAGAAAAGCATAGAAAAAAAAATAGTTCCACTTATTATCAACATACATTTTTCATGCTTCATCCAAACTGTTTATATCTTACAATGCAGCTCTCAGTGAGGTCCGGAACCAAGAGCCCTAAGTTGTCATTGTAATAGAGCATAGCAATTGATATTCGTAAAGACAATTTTACATTTATTAGCATACCAGATTTTATTAAAATACTCTGTTTACTAAGTCAGCGAGGTATGTAATATATTTAAAATTAATGAGTTTTTAAAATTTTAAGGGTATTGAAAATTCACTTAACTAGAACACTTAAATCCCTAATAATGGCAGTTAAATTATTTCTTAACTATATGGTAAATTATATGTTCTGAATTCCATAACAGCAATTAGACTATATATGAATGATGTTTCCATTAGCAAATCTCCTAGGGATGAATTTGCATTATATGAAAAGTATATTCTCATTTGACCTTTTGATGCAATATATGTTTGATTTCTAATATTAAACTGTCTTGTATTTCTAGCTTAATAAATGGCCTATTTTGCCCTTGCATAAATAAAATTTTTTCTGTTGCCATTTTGCATGAATGCTTTGTCTTGGTATAAAAATATTGCATATAAGCATTTTTCCTTTAAGAAAACAATAACTTCTGGGGGTTTATGCAGCACTGCAAAATCATTTGAGGATTCCACTCCACCTTTTTTGTAGAGTGATATTATTTGTAGGATACTTGTAGATACTTTCCTTTTTCATTCTGGAAATTTCAAAATTATTTTTCACCAGTTTAATCGTAGTTACATTATTAATTTAGACTGTATCATAGGCAATATAACTATAACTTTATAACCCAACTCTAGTATTCAAAATCGATTTTATATACTTCTGTGCAACACTGTGTTTCAGTTTTTTTTGTAACATTTTGTATCAATTTTTCTTTATTATTCTTTATTGTGTGTGTTTTAGTGAGAAGTCAAAGGGGGATATTCAAGGACTTCTAGCATGCTTCCAAGCATTAATTTTGTACCATCTTGAGTATTAATGTTAATCTACTACTTGTGACTCTAGAACATTGTAAGAAATTGGCTGACTCTTCAAAGCACTTCTGTAGACCTAGAAGCCATAATACGGACATTGATCTTAGAACTAATGCATAAGTTTTTCCATAGCTTTTGCATCCATTACATTTGCATGGCAAACGCGATTTGGATTTCAGCTACCTGCTCTGTGGTAGCTTGGACCTTCCTTCTGTTCTTTATTCTGCCTAATCCTGCTTTTATTATTTATGTGTGTATGTGTGTTATCTGATACATTGTTATTTTAGTTTAAAGTTTTAATTTACATCTCTTAATTGACATAGAATACTTCTGGTTTTTTTATTATTGCATTTTAGGTTTTGGGGTACATGTGAAGAACATGCAAGATTGTTGCATAGGTACACGCATGGCAATGTGATTTGCTGCCTTCCTCCCCATCACCTATATATGGCATTTCTCCCCATACTATCTCTCCCCAACTCCTCACCCCACGCTGTCTTTCCCCTAATTCCCCCTGACAGACCCCAGTGTGTGATGCTCCCCTCCCTGTGTCCAGGTGTTCTCATTGTTCAACACCCACTTATGAGTGAGAACATGCGGTGTTTGATTTTCTGTTCTTGTGTCAGTTTGCTGAGAATGATGGTTTCCAGGTTCATCCATGTCCCTACATAGGACACAAACTCATCGTTTTTTATGGCTGCATAGTATTCCATGGTGTATATGTGCCACATTTTCCCTGTCCAGTCTATCATCGATGGGCATTTGGGTTGGTTCCAGGTCTTTGCTATTGTAAACAGTGCTGCAATGAATATACGTGTGCATGTGTCCTTATAATAGAATGATTTGTCATCCTTTGGACATATACCCAGTAATGGGATTGCTGGGTCAAATGGAATTTCTACATATTTACAACCATCCAGTCTTTGACAAACATGACAAAAACAAGCAATGGGGAAAGGATTCCCTGTTTAATAAATGGTTTTGGGAATCGCCACACTGTCTTCCACAATGGTTCAACTAATTTACACTCCCACCAACAGTGTAAAAGTGTTCCTGTTTCTCCACACACTCTCCAGCATCTGTTGTCTCCAGATTTTTTAATGATCACCATTCTAACTGGCATGGGATGGTATCTCAATGGAGTTTTTATTTGCATTTCTCTAATGACTAGTGATGATAAGCAGTTTTTCATATGCTTGTTGGCCTCATATAGAATACTTCTGTTTTTTAATCTTTTCAACGAATGGCTCTGCAAACTTAGATATATACTACTATAGCATTCTTTCTCATTAGCATCAACACTTTTGTACTGTTTAATGGCAAACTAAATGTCACTATTTTATTATTACAAGTGATTATTTTCATACTTACTTATGTTGAGCAGCTGAATTTATTTTGATTAAAGTATCTTAATATTCACTACTAGAGATAATAATTTAGATTATTTTCTCAGTCCTTTAGCAATATTTTTCTAACATTGAAAATGTTCAAAGATCAAACACCTCTTTTGTAAAAATCTGGTTATCATTTTGGTATATTGCTGCCTCAGTTCAGAAAAAGTTTGGCTACCTATTCGAAAATTGAGTGGTACAAGCCATCTCCTGCTTGTTAGCTAACAGTCCGATATTTTGCAGGTTTCACAGTTCTACCTGTTTCTAAAAATCCAAAGATATGTTTACATATTTTTATAAACAACAATTCTAGTTCAAATACTACTGCTTAATGTAGCATGAGTATCTCCAATTTATCCTTTCAGACTAAACTATAACTACTGATAAATGGACAGTACTTCCCTTTTGTCTCAATTGCTTGTTGCTTATCTCAATAGCCACTGATACCCCTGCTGTTGCCTGATACAGCTGAAGGAGCTGGATGCTTGCACAAAATACCCTGCTAAGAGTTGAGGAAAGAAGCAGTCTCAAAGAATCTCCTATTCTCCCTAGCCTATTCCCTTGCTGGCCACCACCTTTATCTCTGGCAGCTGCCTGCTGGTATGGATATATGTTCTTCGGGTTGGCCATCATTCCTTTCAGTGTCACAAACATGAAAAGTAAAGCACATTAATAATATGTAGCTCCAAATTCATAAAAATCATTGCATTTATATTCATAAGCCTATTTACTTAAAGTACACCTGTGATCCCGAAGTTGTCAAATTTGGTCTTGGAGCTAGTATCACTGTACTTTGATGTATTTTAAATCTGACTTTCTGATTGAAACTTTAAGTTAGTGAGTTACATGGAGACTTAGGTATTATTATTATTATTATTTCAATCCAACTATTCAAAAAAGTTATAATAATTAATTATATATGTTTCCTATATTTTAATTTTAATACAGGGTGGAAGAATAGTGACAGTTTTCTAGGCCTCCTTTTACAAGATGTCTCGACAGCAACTATGCAAATATATAGGTATAAATGCATATTGAAAGATTTTACCCAACTCCATTATGTGGCATCATATTCATTCAGGGAAGAATGTTGTTTTGTAACACCTGTCAAATCTCTCTGCATCCAGATGATATTTTGCCCCCAAAATTGTTATAATATAATACAAAGGGTAAGTATTTCATGGAATTTCCATGATTTCAGTATAAGCTCTCATGTTTATTGATGAAACAAATATTTTTAAAAATTCTCTTCAACATCTTCAGGTATTATGTAGGAATAAATGATTGGCAGAAACTTGGAAGGTAAAATATCCATAGCTGGTTACCTAATGTGTTAAACACAAAGTGTTTCACAGTAAATACAATTCTCAACAATTAAAATAAAAATGCATAACTTGTCCCTCAATCATTTTCTTGAATTAAGTTTAATTGAGTCACAAAATACACATCAGTAGTAGCACATATGTGTAACAGTTAAAATGATATAATTTGATTAAGTAAGTTTCAACCATGAGATAACTGAATTAGCCATATGACTGAGATAAATTATTTATTTTTTCTATATAATTATGTAATTATATACAGGACAGCTTATATAAATATGTTTACCTCAGCACATTGTTCATATACATATATTATAAATAAAAATATCCTTGTTAGATCATGAGGGATGATTGTGCTATTGAAACTGTATCTATTAACAAACTTTATTTCAGGTTTGTCAGGGGATTTTCAGAAATTCACTGTAAAAAAATGATTGTTTTGTGATAGTTTTAAAAGTGTTGAATTCTCTTTTCTTTAGCTTTGACTTTACAACTTTTTTTATTTGACATTTATTTATACTAAAAAATTTTATGAAATAGATGCAAGAACAGACAGAACTTGAGTTTTCAGTGAGATCAAGTGAAGAGAAAATGACAACTTTAAGATCCGAAACTGAGTTTTATGAGGCCTTTTGTATGTTGAACTAGAAGCCCAAATAATTGTATCTTAACACTTCTTCAAAGAAGATATGTAGTTGGTAAATGAACATATGAAAAGATACTCAAAACAGTACGTTATCAGGGAACTGCAAATTAACATGGTGAGATACCATTATAAAACAATTCAAATGTCTAATATCTAAAAAACTAACAATAACAAATGATGACAAGGATATGAAGCACTGGGAATTTGTCCATTGATGGTGGGAACATAAAATGGTACAGTCACATTGGAAGACAGTTTGGCAGTGTCTTACATTCTAAGCATAGTCTTACTCTATAATCCAGCAATTGATTCCTTAGGTATTAACTCAAAAGAGTTGAAAAGTATGTCCACACAAAAAAAATGCCCACTAATGTTTATAGTGGTTTTATTCATAATTGCCAAAAGCTGAAAGCAACTGGTATGTTTTTTCAATAGATAGGCAAATAAACACAATGGAATACATTGGTATAAGAGAATATTACATAATAAAAAGGCATAAGCCATCAAGCATGAAAAGCTGAAATACATACTATTAAGTGAAAGAACTATAGAAACAACAAAAAGCTATTAGTTGCCAGAGGTCTAGGGTAAGGAGAGAGGGATGAGTAGAAGAAGCACAGTGAATATTAAGACAGTAAAATTACCCTGCATGATACTGTAGTGGTGAAAACATGACTTTATGCATGTATCAAAACCCATAGAAGTGCACAACGCACAGTGAATCCTAATATAAGTCATATACTACAATTAATAATGATGTATATATATTGGTTCAGTAATTGTTACAAATGTACCATACTAACACAAGATAATAGGGAAAATTGTATGACAGGAATGTAAGGGGGTTTATGGGAACTCTGCACTTTATGCTCGTTATTTTGTATTCCTAAATCTACTCTAAAAATAAAATAAATCAATTTTAAAAATTAATTAAAACAGTCACTAGTTTAGTTTCAGATTGAATGTTTGACACACTATTGTCCTACCATTACTATGGAGGTTGCCACTCCCAACTTAAACACTGTCTCAGATTTGCATATAATATTTAAAATGAAACATAAAATACCTCAAAATAAAAGCAAGACATATAAAACAACTTTTAGTCATTTGAAAATATAGTCCCTTTCTTTCGTCATATCAGCTTTGTTTTGTCAGAACCAGCCAGAGAAAACAAATGCTGCAAAATGTGGTTTAATGATATTTGTAACTATACCTCTTTCCACTAAAAATGGATAAAATAAAAACACTGCAAAATAAAATGAATATCTAAAATATCTCATTTTCTTTCATGTTTTTCATGCTGCTTTCTTTGTTACTAGAAGTCATCCCCAAAAATTTATATTTTATTTGGACTTGTTCTGTTGACCACTCAAATGCTTCCTACAAATATTCTAAATTTTACCCCAATATTTGTTTTCAGTCTGCCTGTAAAGTTGTTACTGTTATCCATATTCTTATATTTTAATAAAATAAATGTTTTGTGTCATTGTACCACTGTGTCAGGTATTTTGCTATTGAATTCTAAGTAAGATCTATATTATAGTATTTCTTTTTGATGCTTTACTATTTAGCAATACCCTTCTTATTATAATTATCTACTTAAGAAGCTGTACTTTTGTGGGATACTTTTGAGTAGGTTAAAATAACATTTGAAAAAAGCATTTAAATACTGTAATGATGATCATTATTTAACCAAAAGTTCTGACCATGAGCTTGAATGATGAAAGAATAGCTATGTCACATGTGCTCAATAGTGTAGTGGCATCAGTGAAAATCTCTTTCTTAGCTCTTGAAGAGAAAGAAGGCTGTGGTTATCACTCCAGTCACAGAGATCTTTGACGCTGCAGCTACGTTCAGAGAAAGAACTCGCAACAATCAAAACCCTGGCGGTGCAGACAGAAGCTTCTTGAAATATAGTCCACAATCTAGAGATTAGCAGCCTCAGCATTACCTGGGAACTTGTTAGAAATGCAAATTTCTAACAATTTAACTTGGCCATACTGAATGAGAAACTCTGGGGTTGGAGTTAAAATTTTTCCATGATTTTTTTTTAAATTTTTAACTTTTATTTTATATTCAGGGGTACATGTGCAGGTTTTTTTATACAGATAAACTCATGTCATGGGGGTTTGTTATACAGATTATTTCATCTCCCAGGTATTAAGCCTAGTAACCAATAGTTATTTTTTCTGTTCCTCTCCCTTTTCCCAACCTCCACCCTGCAGTAGACCACAGTGTTTGCTGTTTCCTTCTTTATGTTCATGAATCCTCATCATTTAGTTCCACTTATACATGAGAACATGCTGTATTTGGTTTTCTGTTCCTTCATTAGTTTGCTAAGGATAATGGTTTCCAGGTTCATTCATTTTCCCACAAAGACATGATACTATTCTTTTTATGACTGAATAATATTCCATGATATGTATGTACCACAGTTTCTTTATCCAATCTGCCATTGATGGGCAATTATTCAATGTCTTTGCTATTGCAAATAGTTTAACAAGGAACATTCGTATGCATATGCCTTTATGGTAGAATAATTTATATTCCTCTGGGTATAGACCCAGTAATGAGATTGCTGGGTCAAATTGTAGTTCTGCTTTTAGTTCTTTGAGAAATTGCCATATTGTGTTCCACAATGTTTGAATTAATTTACTCCCCCATCAATAATGTATATAGTTCCCTTTTCTCCACAAGCTTGCCTGCATTTGTTACCTTTTGGCTTTTTAGTCATAGCCACTGTGACTGGTGTGGGATGGTATCTCATTGTGGTTTTGATTTGCATTCCTCTAATAATCAGTAATATTAAGATTTATTTATTTATTTATTTATTTTTAATTTTTTTATTATTATACTTTAAGTTCTGGGGTACATGTGCAGAAGATGTAGGTTTGTTACATAGGTATACACATGTTGAGTTTTTTAAATATGTTTGTTGGCTGTATGTATGTCTCCTTTTGAAAAGTGTCTGTTCATTTACTTTGCCCACTTTTATTGGGGTTGTTTCTCTCTCATAAATTTATTTAAGTTTCTTATATATGCTGGGTATTAGACCTTTGTCAGATGAATAGTTTACAAGTGTTTTCTCCCATTCTGTAGGTTGGCTCTCAAGTTTATGTTTTGAAAGTCATCCAGGTAACTTGATGCAGACTGAAGTTTGAAAACCTATAGTTTACAGCTTTGAGTACAGCTTATAGTCTCACCAACAAGGCTATGATTCAAAGATTAAAACAAATTAATGCAAATATTACTGAGCCATAGTTAATGCTAATCATTTATAATGAAAAATCAAGGCAAAAGTTTCATACCGAATAGAATGCTTCAGTTGTTCATACTAAATGTGTGTGTGTGTGTGTGTGTGTGTGTGTGTGTGTGTGTGTTTTGTTGTTTTTGATTTACAATTAAGGTTGGACTATGAGAATGAGAACTTTTCATAATGGAGCTTGCAATCAAGGATAAGCAGAGTTAATACATATCTCTGTCACAAAATATATCCCAGTCAAAATGGTATCTCTAAAATCAAATAAGGAATATTAGAATATGGGCTGGATGCAGTGACTCACTCCTGTAATCCAAGCACTTTGGGTGGCCGAGGCCTCAGAATCACTCGAATCCAGGAGTTAAAATCAGACTGGGGAACTTAGCAAGACCTGTCTCTACAAATAATAATAATAAAAAACATTAGCATGGTGGCATGTACCTGGGTTCTCAGTTATTCAAGAGGCTGAGGTGGGAGGGTCACTTAAGCCCTGGTAGTCACTTAAGCCCAGGAAATTATGTTCACACCATTGCATTACAGCCTAAGCAGCACAGTCAGTCTCTCTCTCTCACATTCTCTCTCTCCCCACATATATACATATAAAATGAGCATATATATATATACACATATACATATATATACATATACATATATACATACATATACATATATATATATATATATATATATATGTATTAACGGGCCTTAAGTCTTAAGACTTAAGAAGAATGAAAAAAAAATAAGTCTCACACACATATGTATCCCTAAAATAAATTTTATCAACAATTAAGAAATTTTATTAGGGTTGCCTACCAATATTAATTCTCTTTTCTTTCTTTAAAATGCATCTATTGAATTTCAGGTGGATACATAGCCAAGCACTACATATCAAAGCCTCCTGTTGCAGCTTTGAGTGGCTATATGTCAAGGTTATAGCAAACTAAAATAGAGCAGAGAGTGGTCCTGTGTAACTTCACAGCTTTTCTTTTAAGGAGCCTTTCTCTTGAAGAGCAATACCCTCCACTTTCTCTTATCACCATTGAATTGGCTAAAACATGTATGCAATGATGGAGGCAAGAGCAATATCCTCTATTACAAGATGGAAGCCTCCCATCGAACATGGCAGAACAGCAAGATCCTGGGTCACTGACACCATTTGGACTCCATATCCTGTGCCCTGACTGGCATAGATAAGTAAAATAAGCTATGTTCCTTAAGTTTTTGTTGTCTGGGAGTATTTTTAGAGAATCTGGTATTTATTTTTACTGATGTACTAAGGGAACTTAATTTCTTCATGTTATATTGTTTATGAATACAGAGCCAGCATATTTGTTGAACTGGAATTAAAATAAAAAGGTAAACCACAGGGGAAAGTATTTTTATAATGTGTTTGCTTTTTCAAACATTTTCTTTAATTTCTTGAAACTCAGCCAGTCAATAAGAATTACTGAGCACGTCTAAAGACTAAAGCCTTACACTAGAGGGCCCTGGGGAATGCAATGATGGGCACACCAGCCAAGGTCGCTGCCTTTAAGGTGCCTTCATTGTTGTTGGGGTACTAAAACAAACAGATGAAATTAAAAAGTAAATTCATTGAATGCATTCTAAATAAGTCAATTTAAATTGGCATAAAGATTTCTGAATTTCTTTGAAAAGATCAGTGTTACTTCAGTCTCCACTTAAAATTATTAAAAAATATTCTCATTTGAGAATTTATGACCCCCTTCACTCAATCTCCCTCATCCTTCCCTCAAAACTATCCAAGTTAATGTTGACAGTGTTAGCCACTGTTAAGTGTTTGTTGCATATCCAAACTTTCTTTCTTCTGATTTTTAATATCCATCTGCTTATCTGTTGAAAAATACATACCTATTTATAACAAAATGAGATGATACTATAGTAATTGGTCTTGATATCCTTACATGGAAACCCTTATTATTTATTTATTTATTATTTTTTGAGATGGGGGGGTCTTGCTATGTTGCCCAAGATGGTCTTAAATTCCTGATCACCAGTAATCCTCCTACCTCAGCCTCTCAAAGTCCTGGGATTACAGGTGTGAGCCACAGCCACCCAGCCAAAATCCTTCTTAATAGAGCCACATGTAGGTTTTAAGAATTTATCTCTGGTATAACATTGCATAAATGTACAGTAATTTTTACCAGTTATTTTTCAGGGTATATATTGGTATATGTCAAATTGAAATATTGTAAACATTCTGTGGTGAACATGTCTATGCTCATATTTTTATCTTTTCATGATATTATTTCTGTGTAATAGTTTGCAAGAAGTGAAATTGCTGAGTCATGGGATATGTGCTTTTTAAAAATGTTTAATAAGTAAAATCAAGTTACTTTTAAAATATTATTATCAATTTATGCCACCACTAATGTTAAAAAAAAAACAGCATGTTTTTGGTTATTTGGTTTTCTGTCCCTATGTTACTATGTATATAGTATATATATAGAATAGTATATATATGCAATAGTATATATACATAGTAACATAGGAACATACTATGTATATATACATCGCAACATAGGAACAGAAAACAAATCATTCTATCAAAAATACCCATGCACTTGTATGTTAATCATAGCACTATTTATAATATCAAAGACATAGAAACAACCTAGGTGCTCATCCATAGTGGACTGGGTAAGGAAATGTTATACAATACATCATAGCATACTACAGTAAGTAGTTTTCAGTCTATTTTTGCTTGGCTAATGTAACAGAAAAAATATGGGATCAACACCACCTCACGTTTATTGGCTACTCATATTATTTTTTAAATTGTTCCTTTATAGATTTTTGCTTATTTTCCACAAAGTTTTGCTTTATGCATTTTTCTCTTATGTTGTTTGTTGCAGAAATACCTTTGTTATGTTTTCATCATTGATTGTGCTCTTCAGTGTATTTAGTCTTAAATTTTACATGATATTTGTAGAAATATCAATATTACAGTTTCTTTGTGTTTGTATTTAACTCTGCTATCTTACCCATTTGTTTACTTTTAACTTTTCTGTCATTATAGATCTAGTAATATCTTTTGTTAGATTTTCTAATTAGAATATTACCTTTTATGGAATAATTAAATTATTTCCATTTATTTTGATGAAACATATGCCTATCATATACCTATTTTTTTAATTTTTACCAGGTTTTATATTTTTACTATTTCTCATATTCTCATTTTTTGCTAGATCAAATCAATTTATTTTCCTAGATTTTTATAGTTAATAATTTTTTTCTTTATGTAAAAAAATCACATAAAATATGAACATATGCTGAAAATATTTCAGAAAAATACTTAACCTTAATTTTACTCTTGCAAGGTTTATCTATAAATATTTTGTCACACTACTTTTTTTGTATAATTTCAACTTTATTTTAGATTCTGGGGGTGTGAGGGCATGTTTGTTGCACAATGCTGACATTTAGGGTACAAATTATCCCATTACTCAGGTACTGAGCATAAAACCCCAAAGGTAGTTTTGCAACTATTCCCTTTTCCCTCCCTTACCCCTTTAGGAGTCCTCAATGTCTATTGTTGCCATCTTTATTTTCGTGAGTAGTAAAAGTTTAGCTTCTACTTAGTAAATGTTTAGCTTCTACTAATAAGTGAGAAGATACAGTATTTGGTTTTCTGTTCCTGCATTACTTCGCTTAGGATAATGTTCTCCAGCTGCATTCGTGTTGCTACAAAGAACATTATTTTGTTCTTTTTTATAGCTTATAGTATGCCGTGATGTATATGTATAATATTTCCTTCTCCAATCCACTGTGAATGGGCACCTAGGTTGATTCTATGTTTTTGATATTATAATTAGTGCTATGATTAACATACAAGTGCATGGGTATTTTTGGTGGAATGATTTTTTTTTCTTTTGGATATATATACAGTAATTGTGTTGCTGACTTGAATTCTAGTTCTAAGTTCTCTGAGAAGTCTCCAAACTGCTTTCCATAGTGGCTGAACTAATTTGCATTTCCTCTAACAGTGTATAAGCATTCTCTTTTCTCTGCAGCCTTGCAAGAATTGTTTTTGTAAATTTTTATTAAATGTGTTTATAATTTTACATCAGATCTAATTTTTAATATATAACTTGCAATAATATATCTTGTGTAATGTTTGTATTAAATTTTTAATTGTTCATATATTGTCACTCATGTGTTCATCTATCATACATAATAGATGAACAAATATCTTTTTCTTCCTCAATATTTATAACTAGAATTCAGAATCCTCATAAAAGAGTTAAAGATTATTATAGATGAAATCGGTTAAATTAATCCAATTCATACTAAATTTAAATGAGGCATTTTATTATAAAGATTTAAAGATGTCAAATAGAAATAACATATGATACCAAGTAGATCTTAAGAGTATATCTTCAGGAACATTCTTCATTCTTGAGCTCTCAAAAAGAATACATTATAGAAACAATGCCCATCAGTTCTTCCTGAGATTCTTAGAGTTCACATCCAGAACTATTTCTACAAAATTTCTCTCATATGAATAGCATAGAAGCCTGGTTAATCAACTATGCTGCAGAATATATTTTTTGTAAATTCTATGCAGTCTTTATGGTATATTCTAGAGACAACTTTGTTAAAGTCACCAATGACCTTCTTTATCCATCTGCATAAGCTCTCACATGATCTCATGCAGCCTTTGCTTATAAATGGCATTGATATGCCCATGGCACCTAAATGGACTCTGATGTTCACTCCATATTTCATACCTGCACATCTCACTATCTCTATTTGCATACCTAAAACAAATCCAAATATTATAAACAATTTCCCCAATATGTCCCCCTCTCCATCTTTATTTAACATCTTAGACAAATTGTATTCATTTCAGTTCTTCTTAATATTCTCCCTGAGTTTACCTATCTCCTAGAATTCATTCTTTACATCCTAACTAGAGTGGTATTTGTATCTTCCTCCTTCAAATGCTTCCCTTTCCCTTTGTTTTGTAACCTGGAAACAATCTGTGTCTGTAGGTGCAGAAGGTGCCTGCATGTCAGCTTTATCTTCCCTCACACCAGCTTTCTCCTTCTCTTCTAGTTCTTTCTTCTCCCACTTATCTGACACTAAGAAACACACAATGACAAAATACATGCAAGCTTACCTGTACGTATATGTGTTTTATTTTATTCTTTCACAAAAATATACAGTTCTTGTTTTTACACAAAACCAAATCCTATTCTATTTTCTTGCTTGTAGTATACATTTTTATATAATGAAATAATTTTAAAAATCCCACCTAATCAATGTTATAAAATTTAACAAATGAAAGTCTATGAAATATATAATGATATATCATAATTATGATATATACTATTTATGCAACCATTCCATTATTAATAATCGGTTCCTTTGTTCTAGCTTTTTAATAATTTTAACGTTAAGCTAAGAATGTTAGCCTAATGTTACGTTAAGTATTCTGGTAAATACCAATTTATGATAGTAATTTTTCTCTATGTAACAAGTCCCAGGAATGCAATGGCTAGATAAAATGTTATGTGTGATTTTATTTTAATAGCTATTAAAAAGTTTCATTCAAAAATTTGTAAAACATAGGAATGTCATTTTTTTTTATATTTTTCTCTTTATTCATAATATTATATCTAAATTTTATTCCTTTTGGTAAATTAATTACATGTCATCCAATTGCACTGTTTTCTTTGACAACATATTAGAAATGTAGCCTTTGATCTCCAGTGCGCATTGTTTTGACATTTATCCCAAAGCTACGTATCAGAATTGAAAAGTAAGGGGCAAAAATGCTTAAAAAATATCAATATCAGCTAGATATTTTATACAGCCTAACAAATGCTTTATCATTCTTTTAAGATATAAATATTGCATAAATTATTTTATCTCCTCATTAAGGTTGAACCCAGAAAAAATACGAAATTTCTCACTAATCCGTTTTTCATTTGTATCAATTTCCACAATTTCTACATTTATACTAGCTATTCAAGACACACATCTTCAAGTGGGGAGCTAAGCTGGTATTCTGTTCTGCCAGGCCTAATCAACATAAGCTCTAGGCAAGTTGCCAGAGAATCAGATAATTAAGCTTGAAAAAAACATAAGATAATATCTTGCTTGTTCTCTTTATTTTAAAGGTTAAATAAGTGAAGTTAAGGGAATCTGAATAATTATTTTACCAAAATTCCAAAGTTGCTTTAGTTGAAGATGCCTTAAAGTGGTTAGTAATAAGGTGTTAATTGTGATAGAGTCCACACAAATATAGGTTCCACACGTCATTGATTAGAAGATGCCCTTCTGTTTGTAACATCTTTATATAGGTATTGTAATCAGTGACAGTTCATTAATCATTGTTTTTAACAGGACCACATTTCAATTCAGCTGAATTTGAATACAGAAAAAGGGTTATGATCATGGAGTTACTTTTAGGATATAATTACCTAATAATTACCTTAAAAGTTTGCCATCACCTATAAAAGAATGCAATTACATTATCAGCTTCAGATAATGTCAGTTGTGATATTCAATATATACCATGATTAGTATAAATCAGTGTTTCTCATATTAAATATCATATAGACCTTTTTAAAATATTTTCTTGAATAGACTAAGTTCACTTGAGGCATAATTTTACTTAAATATGTTAACATCAAACTAATTATACAACCCCATATGCTTATAGCTCTTATGTAAACACAAACCAAAAAAAAAACAAAATTGAACGAAAATACAACAGGCAGAATATCCAAATTTTCCATCTTAATTTAATACAACAGATGATATTGCTTTGTTGAAAGCAAATCCTATCTCAAACATAAATTTGTTTATGAGTGTTTGTGTGTCAACACTGATCCCCGAGTGCCTGAAGTTTATGATGACTGATGACTATGAATGCATTATGGTGATGCTGTTCCTCTACCACTTTTTGCAATTTAACTATGTAGCACCTTCATTCATGCTGCATGCCATGATATCACTTGGCATTAATTTAGAGTGAACAATTATGTGTTAATTTTTATTATTCAAAAATAATAAAAGCAGTAGTGTTGGGCACCAATTTGATCATCAACATGAATGTAAACCAAAGTGATAATAAATTACATTATCCAATTACATGGTTAAACAGACTATAAAAATCTGCTCAAGATTATTACAGTAATTAAAGAGAAAATTCTGAACCCCAAAATATAGTCAGTGATTACCATGAATACATCACACACACACATGAAAAGGGTGGTGGAATACATATTTTTTTTTGTTATTTCAGGATGACGTAAGATTAAAAATTTGGTTCACAAATGCTCTGGTAAAGCTGAGTTGCTGGAACCCAGAAGTCAATCTAATTTGTGGATTATTAAGACACAGTAAAGGCATCCAAAGATTTTTATGACAGGAAGTAGGGAGTCTAGATATCTATGTGGAAAGGCATGTGGAGGTGATAACATAGAGTGTTAAATGGCAGTAGGTAAACTCAGGGAAGATTTACCTACCTCTGGAAGAGCTGGACTGAGTGAATCAGGAAAGGGATTTAGAACCCAAAGTTCTAACCATTGGTCTAGGAAAGGAGCAAGACCTTGTTTTCATATATCAAGGTGACAACATTGTCCTGAAATTGTGTGTGAGCCAGAAGCAGATGAGGAACAATGCTGAGCAGAGACCTACTATCCAAATTTGGGTTAAGCAAAGCAAGACAACCAGTGGAATAAGAGCAAAATTTAAAGAATCTTGATTTGAATTGCAATTGAAAAGTGAGAATTGAATCAAAGAAAGAATTGCAGTTGTAGAAAGGGCAAAATTGAAGTGAAGTCGTGGCACAAATGAACTGCAGTTTTTTAGACGAATGACACTTATTTACATTTTTAACTATAATTTGTTGGCAACTGAACACAAATAACCTATAATCCATAAAATATTTGAAACATTTTCTAATTAGGAAATGATTCTGCATATTTATAATAAGCAGGTATATATTTAACCTCGTACATTAAACCTATTGTCCAAGTTACAGAGAGCAAAATTTTTATTTTTTAAATCAGAATGACTTGGTTCCACAGAAACAATTCATTCCAAAATTGTTTCTAATAGTCTTGCAAAATCAGAATTGATTTAAATAATAATAGAAAGGATATAACAAGTGCTTGCGGCCAGGCGCGGTGGCTCAAGCCTGTAATCCCAGCCCTTTGGGAGGCCAAGGCGGGTGGATCACGAGGTCAAGAGATCGAGACCATCCTGGTCAACAAGGTGAAACCCCGTCTCTACTCAAAATACAAAAAAAATTAGCTGGGCATGGTGGCTCGTGCCTGTAATCCCTCCCAGCTACTCAGGAGGCTGAGGCAGGAGAATTGCCTGAACCCAGGAGGCGGAGGTTGCGGTGAGCCGAGATTGCGCCATTGCACTCCAGCCTGGGTAACAAGAGCGAAACTCCGTCTCAAAAAAACAAAAAACAAAAAACATAAGAACACAATAGCAGATTTAAAGATACACTGATACATACACATATGCAAACTTTGCCACTAAAAGCACAGTATGTATGACATTCCACACAGATGATATTCTGTTCCATGGGACAATTCATATATCTGTATTTCCTGTTTTCTAAACTGGAAATTGAGCTTTATGCTGTAGATGACAATTTGAAAATTTCATTAGAAGCATTTTGATAGAAAAATTTGCAGAAACCTCCTAAGTTACATTATTATAACATAAAAAACCCTACATCTTCTGGTCCTTTCACATATGGTGCTTCTACTTCCCTAGGAGTTTCCTTGATATAACTTATTAATACTAAAAATGTTATCTCTTTTGTAATATAACCAGGCTTACAAACCTTCAAAAGACATACTAGAAATCATACAGGTTATTAGCTCTTTCCGAAGTTGAATTGTTCAAAGAATGCGTGCATTTTCAAAATATAAACACAAAACAATTTTATTACAATAGCCGGAAATGGATTTAATTTCCATGCAATATTTAGTGTAGAACAATTAAATGTTTTTCCTCTAATAGAATTGTGCTCATACTGAATTCTAACAAAACACTGGGTGATCTGCTCCACAGAGTAAAGAAGTTTTGTAAATTCTTGCTTTCTCCCAAGACTTGCAGACTCCCCCAAGTGGATATCTGAGAAATTTAGCCAAGTGCCTCTAAATAACTCTGACACTTCATAATGAGCTTTGATCAAACCATACCAACTTTTTTTTTCCTTTGTTTGAACTGAAGCATAATACAGGAAGAATGACTCTATGTAAATGTAACACTTCCCCCTTTTACCATCTATGAGTTACTATTTACTCACACTACTATTGCCCCTCTTCTCTTTTTTCCTCTTTCAAAAAGTGAAATCAAACTGTCATATTTATTTAAGGACCTTATTATGGATTGCAGGGCCACTGCTACATAAAATCCTGCATATGAGACACACAGAATGGAATATATTGCAATCTTGATGCCCAAATAAGCAAGATAAACACAGTTTATATCAAAGTGCAGTTTGTTCTGACATAAGGGCATCAGAATGTCTGGAATCTGCTTTAACCAATTAAGCCTTTCAAGGCAAAGGAAAAATAAAGCCTTCAGTAAATCCATTGAAGGCACCATCTCCCAGCCTCTCACTGCCTGTTATCGATCTTTTTAAGTGCCGACTAATGAGTCGTATATATACCTGATGGGATGCTCTCACTCCACCACCTCAGAGGAGCTAAACTTACACAAAGAGAATCAACTGGGTGGGAGGCAGGGTGGGAGGGCACAGCCGGGCTGGCTGATGGCTGCCTTGGTCCCTTGAAAACCAACCAGAAAGTCCGTCTCCAGGGAACGCAGCAGACCCGGTTCCCTACTTTCCATGACAAACCCATTAGTTCGTGCGCAGGAGATTTTTCCATTCAGGTCGCTTCTAGGGCAAACGCTTTTGTTCGCTACCGCTCTGTAGTGGGAGAGGAACCAGAGAGACATGCAAAGCAAGCTCGCGGCAGCAGCGTCTTTGCCGCAAAGCATCCTTTTCCCCTCAGCTTTAGCAATTTAGGAAGAACTGAGGTTCTCAGAGGAGGTGGGGTGAGGGGAACGCCAAGAGGAGGGACAAATAAATCAGGAGTCCCTGCTTTTACCCTCTACCCACTTGCAGTCGCATCGCCACAACTATCCTCCCCTGAAACTATCATCCACACAAGCACTCCCGGTATCTACAAACGTGAGGGGACAGGGGCGGGTGGGGGGCATGCTTTCTTTCCTCGCCTTTCTCTAATACGATGAACAGGATACCAGCCTCCATACCAAAAACACATTAGATAACAAAATCAAATAAACCAAACCCAATGGATAGCAATTATCTCGAGAAAGAAGCCGCTGCTGGCACGGGCCTGGATTCGGTGCAGCCGGAAGCGGATGGCTTTCGGTATTGAATTATTAATTTATTTAGCCCCCTCGCCCCCACCCCCACGCCGACTGCCAGGCAAGAAATCCCGGCCTCTTCGCTTCCTCTCCGCCCCCACCTTGCAGGAGTCTCGCACTCAGCGGTGGCCGTCGCGTACCCGGCCCTCTGCGGCAGCGGCGCCGCGCGGGGCGCTACCACTCGCGCTCGGGCTGGCGCGGCCGCGGGTCCCGGCGGCGGGGTGGGCGGGGGGAGGCAGCGGGTGACAGATGTACTCCTCTGACAGCTCTCAGTATCAGCCCAGTGGCTCCCTGCCATTGGCTCAGTGCAATGGACCGGCAACGCCGCTCACTATAATAACACTCATGCCTGCCAGCAGCAGCAACTCCGAGTGCGGGCGCCGAGCGCGGGGGATGCTGCCGCCGCCGCTTCTGCTGCCGCGCAGGCGGCTCTCGCAGCCCTGCTCCGCCCGGCCGCAGCGCGGGCACTGACTCCCGCCGGGCCCCGTTTCGCCGGGCCCCGTTTCGCCAGCCCGGCCCACTTCTCCTTGCCTGAGATCCTCCCGCGGGGCTCCTAGTCCCTACGCGCCTTAGAAGAGAAACAAGAGAGCGAGCGAGAGACTGAGAGGAAGAGTGCGGCGAGCATGCGGGGGCGGGGGAGCCTCGGCGCGCACCACACAGGGGTGCAGTGAGCAGCTTTCTCCAGAGGACGTACGGGGGGCGGCTGTGTGCCCTCGTGGCGGGTCCCCAGCCCACCCTTGCCGGCCCCAGCGCGCTGCAGCTGTGGGCGCTGGGTGCGTGTAAGCGACGGCTGCGGCGGAGGAGGCGGCGGCTGCCCCATGGAGTGTTACTACATTGTCATCAGCTCCACGCATCTCAGCAACGGACACTTTCGCAACATCAAGGGAGTTTTCCGGGGCCCTCTCAGCAAGAACGGGAAGAAAACTCTGGTAATCGCTTCTATTTTCCTCTCTCTCATATTTAAGAGGGCGTTCGGAGGATTGAGTTTTTGAAGGTGTTGAGATTCAGTTCGGTTTCTAATTTATTCATTTATTTACTGGTGGGCGTGGGGTGAGAATTGGGTGTGGAAAAAGGAAGGGGTCTTAGGGAAGCTGTGATGCATGGTTTTGGTTGACACTTCTACAATGCTCTGGACTCTCTCCACCTCACTCCATAAAGCTGAAGATTACCACAGTCTCTCCTTATTTGAAGCAAATTGTGTCAATAGGAACTGTTTAAAAAGAAAAGAACTCTAACCCCAAGTGACCCCATAACATCTTTTGTTTGGCTTAGAGGCTGAAGGTGAATGAGGATGTGGCTGTCTGATGGAGGCAGGGAACCATGTGGCTGGTCACAAGGAGGAAGTGGCGGGATTGAGTGATGGTCTCAGAAACAGTTTGTATTCTAGCTCTTTCCTAAAGGACTGACAGGAAACTTCTCTAGTGAGAAGTTGTCAGTACTAAGCTTAAGAGAGTGACTCCAGAACCGTATGCTGTCCACGGTCAACTGGGCTGTGTAATCACACATAGTGATATGTGTGAAGGACAATCATTATGTCACCATTAGAGCCACTAGGGAAAATATGAGACAAATAGAACCCATGCAGTTGCTGGAAGGTTCTCACTGGACCACAGAGCTTCATTTTTCAGGATCCTAGTCAGAACAGCACTCCTGATTGGTGGGAGAAGATGTGCTGCGCATTGAGATATTGCAGGATGATAGCTCCTACTTCTCCTCCAAATCCCCCTTTGGCTATAAAACCTGTCTGCAGAACTGACTTTCATGTATTATTATCTTTGGAGAAGTATACACCTCCATGGAGTAAAAAAGAAAGTAGAATAAACGCTCATTAGGCTTAGTATTGCAAAGAGTAAAGACAAAGTAAGGTGCCAATATACAAATGTATGGTTCACTGAAGTCCAGGTTTATTAGCAAGCAGCCTTCCTTCCCCTTCCTTACACAGTGGTAACTTAGCCTGAAGGAAGAGAGTAGAAGTTTAAGAACAGACTCAAATAGTCCAAAAATAAATATAGCATATTTGATCTAATTTTCTTTATGTGTCTTAAAATAGGTTCCTTATGAATAAAGAAAATATGCTGTGATGTGTGTTTTCCAAGAATGAAAAGTTCTCATCTGAAGTTTTAAGTAAATTATTGATGCATTTATTTTCATTCTTTTTTCCTTGAATTTCTTGGCTACTTGATTTTAGTCCACTTAAGACTCACAAAAGCAGGGCTAGTTTGCTTATTTTATTGTTGTTGTGGATGTGGTTGTTGGTTGTTGTTGAACAAAAAGTGAAAATACTCTTCTGCAGTCTTCTTTAGTAGAGCACCATACAGAGTAGTAGCCAAAGGCTAAAGGAATTATTGTAATTGTTCTGGGCCCTCTTAGAGGAGTCAACTATGTAGGAAGGAAAAATTTGGGGGGAGAAAACTTTCAGTTTGAAGAAGGTACACACTATTTTTTTTCAATTAAATTTCACTTATGGCAAAAGGCAAACTTACTGCACAAGATTTTATTTCCATACTTACAATAATGGTGTAGGCGATAAAACACACAGTTTATAGAAAAAGGAGTTATTTACCAAATCTCAACTTGTTAAAATTGTGCAAGTTCTTGATTCTCAAGTTAATCTTAATTCTAACAATGGTTGAATTTGATTATGCTGATGTTTTGTGTGTTTGAAGTTGATTCATTCTTTAGGACATATTTACAAAAGGTAGGTTGAAGTCTAGATTTGTCATTGTAACATTGTGAGTAAATTGGGTTCTAAAAAACAGCTATCTAAATGAGATGAATAAACCTAAATATAGACAAACTTCAGAAGGAACAAACAGGGATAAAAAGGCTTTGAAGTAACTCCATAATTCTCTTAGTTATCATGAAAGCGACTTTAGGGACTTGTGAGCTAGTCTTTCCAGATGATTTTAAAACTGCCCAAGTTTGTATTTCCTGTATATGAGATTTGCACTGACTGAAAAAAAGTAGATTTTCATATAAGATGCAATTATACTTGAAACTACTTCTTTACAAGATAATATATTAATCTGTTATATGTGTTTTCCTGATGCTTTCCCATGAGTAATATTATGGAAAATGAGATTTATGCCTGTCTTTAAGAATAACAGAAAGGATTCTAGATCTATTTATAAATGAATGATTTTAATTTTAAAAAGAGCTGTCTGTACTTACCCCAAAATGATTCTTTATAGTACATTGTTTATGAGCACTTACATATATGCTATACATACTGTCACTTAAAAATAGAAAACTGGACCTGAAACTTCTAAGAATTGGCAATTTCAACAAGAAATGCAAACATCGTCTTAAGAGGTATATATGCCACATTTTTTACATTTTCAAGTAAGAATTTATGCTTATCATGTTTTCTTTACAGTCTTATTTTTTTATTTTTTAAAAGGACAGATAAACTTGTATGTACAATGATTTAATCCCAGTTTCCTGGAGTAATAATTATGATATATTTCCTACTTTATTTTATATTTTATTTTGACATTTGAATTTTGTCATTAAAATCAACACATTTTTGTATTTTGAATTGTGTACTAAGTTCTAAGGATTTTGATATTGCAAATGTTGTTTTTTTCTTACTTCAGGAAAGGGCAACTTTAAACATAAAATTATTCAGCGAAAAGGTACTTTAATTTCTCCAAGACATTTTAGTTAGTTTCTATCCATAGATATTTAATGACTATTTGAGAATTTTTAAGACTCTAATAAAAAAATTATTTTATAATCTTCAAAAAATCATAGGATTAATTTAAGATAGCCTGTAGCTATTAATACAGTCTTCTTTTATGAATTAGAATTTACTTATAGAATAACCAGGGTAATTCATATTTTAGTGACAACGATTAATTGCTTTAATCTTAAATCCAGAACTAATCCTGCCATTCATATTGAGAAGATAGTCAAAATATATAGTCTCTTCTATGGATCATATGGTATCACTCAAACATAAAATTCTGGAAAATAAAACAACAACATTCTTGAAAACTAAGCATGTTGTTAATGTTGACCCTATTTATGAGCATTTAATGTATTTCTTTTGCCAATTTGAATTAAAAATTTATGAATTTCCATTTTGCAATGTCTTACAAGCAGAAAAGAAGGTTAATCTATTTGTTATGATTTCTGTTAAAAGCTGCAACATATCTGTGATATAGCTTTAATTTCATGGAACAAGAAATAAGTGAGCATTTTGTAGTGATTCAGAATATTTCTGGATAAGTTATAGGGTTTAACAGAAATGAATAAAGAAGTTTATCTTCCATCTAATCTCATTCGTTTTATTTAGAGTTTTTCAATTAATCATTGTGTAAGCAATTGCTTACTGAATAAAGACATTTAGATACATCTTTTTTTGTTGTTGTTGCAATTGATTTACAGAATGTATTTGTCTTCATTATATATTTAAATAAACAGAATATTCCTGTATGTGGCATATTTAACATGAAATGTAAATATTCCTTTAATCACTTTTAATATATAATTTAGGATTTGTCTTGGGAAAGTTGGAAATCATTACTAATTTGTTCATTACATTTTGTTAGTTGGTCAGCGTTTTGGTATTTCATAATAACATTATGTCTATTTCACTGACTATGGAATTCAAAAAGAATCAGTGGTGGTTTTGAGGTCATACAGTGAGTCAATATAATCAAGCAGAGTTCCTGACTCCAGACATATTTCCTTTATAATTTATATGCTAAATTATGGAATCTCTGGGGACCATTATGATAATATGATTAAGAGATGGTATTGTGTCATCTGTTTGGTTGAAGGCACTTTATTATTCCAATTATCTCCAGATATGGATAAATAATGCCAGATTCACAGAATAATCTGATTAAATTTTCTTTACTTCTCATCCTCCGTATACAAATATCACTAATTTCTGTTGGGCCTAAAGTTCTCCTTTCTGTAGGCTGTCACCATTTCCAATATATAAAATACTACATTCAGCAAGAAAAGAAATGTTGATTTATTAATCGGTTCACAACATATTTGGTATTTACTTCATCCAAGTTTATTGAGGTACCTTAATTACAATGCACTGTTCTAGGCACCACAGGCTCAGTATAATATGCAATAAATAATGCTAAATAAATAAAAAATAATATGCACTAAGATGCATTTGAGCTGCTGTTATTCATTTTGAATCTGTTGAAAAAAAATTCACATCTTTTGACATGTTTATAGGTTTCTTGTCACTCTCTACATTGCCATGTGTGTTAATTTTGAAAAGCCTGAAAAAATTATGTTATTTCCCTTGTGTACATAGGAACTCACTAAAATTAGGTAGGTTTTTGAAACACTATATGGCCTTTTGTTTTAGTATTCATTATTGAATATAACTTATTATTTGTACAGTTCTCTTCAACATTTTCTAAATCTCTTGGAGAATGTAATTTGAAAAACTTCGTCTCTCATCCACATCCATTTAGGTGGCACTTTAAGAGTGTGCATATAAGACTAAAGAGATCAGTTGGTGAATTGGTGATGTTGGAAAAGGTATTAATTTTAGATTAATGTCCTCATGAGAGCTCAAGGATGAGGGTGGTTTACGGTGATATCCTAATATATCTTCAAATTTTCCTACTTTATAAACTTTTTCACACAAACAATCCAGTTATATATTCTCCCAAATTTATTTTAAACTCATATATTCAGTATTAAAAAGACCATCTTGTATCTCAATTTTCTGTGCATAAGATATCATATATTCTTGCTCTGTTGGCTTTCTAGTAACATTTTACTACATGTCTTTTTTCAGAACGTATTATTCTAGTAAGAAAAATAACTGGTATTTGGATTATTGTTATAACCCAAAAATGTAAGCAGTATTTTAAGGCAAATGTCAAATAATAGTCATGATTACCACATACTTTTGTTAGTTCATTAAATATTTACTTATTTTAAATAGCTGAAATTTGAATAGTGACATAATGTCTTGACTTTTCACTTCTGCACAAATATTTTCAGGTCATCAATGACTGCAATCACATTTTTCCTGAAAATACAGATCAGTGAAAATTTCAGGGATGACCTAGTCCAGAGGTTTAATGGGGTGATATTCAAGGGCAAAGTCAGGCTGCCAAATTTGTTTGTTTGGTGTGCACAGTGTTTAAAAATATTTGGGTTGAAATGCAGTTGAAGGAAGACTCTTCTCCATCTTCCACTGTCCACACTACATTCTGTTGCTATGGAGTCTTTTCACTTACTTATGTTACTTTCCTGACCATTGAAGTCACTTCAATTTTCCATACCTTGCTTAGTTCAAGGACCAAAGTTTACCTATGTGGAGATAGAAACATTTCTATCACTATATTTTCTTCTATAGTACTTGTTTGCCCTATAATGGTTGAACTGAATTAACAGTATTCTCCAGATCAAATATGTAGGATGACTACATAATAAGAAATATTCAAGGATTTCACAGTGATAAATTTTTGCATTTTAAAATTGCAAAGTTTTACTTAAGCTACTGGTGTCTTTGATATTTTGCTGTTGTTTTTAACCTTAAATATTAATATAGAATGTAATTTTATTCTTTAATATATACTTAAACATGATATGTTTATGTACAAAATTTGAGAAATGGTTTATTAAAAGTATTATAGATAGTGTAAATCGTATTTAAATAATTGCACTAGTGATACAGTGCTGAAATAATTTCCTGTAGTGCCTGTTTAACTGAGATAGTACCGTTGAAGGGACTTGCTGTTAGGAGTTTGAGTAATCCTTCCAAAAATAGATAACAGTTATAATCTAAAATTTATGAAGAAATTATATATGTATCTGTTAATAAGACTTTTATATTGGTAACCACAATAGGAAATATAATTGTATTAGTTTCTATTCCTAAAAATTTTAGCCTAAACCATTTGATCTATTTTATCTCATTCTAAATTATCTACTATATCTGAGAAAACTTTATCATACGTAGTAGGCCCTTCATCTCCATGGGTTCTCATGCAGGGATTCAACCAACTGTGGATACTTTAAGTATCCAAAATATTCAAAAAAGACAAAACGGACATTGTATTCTCACTTAAGATGTACAAACTCTTTTTTTCTGGCGATTATTCCCTAAAAGAGTATAACAACAGTATACATAGCATTTACATTTTACTGGGCATTAGAAGTAATCTAATCTCAAAATAATTTAAAGAATAAGGGAGGATGTGCATGGACTATATGGAAATACTACACCATTTATATAAGTGACTTGAGAATCTGTGGATTTTGATATATATCCTACGGGAATCTTAGAACTACTTCTCTATGGATATGCAGAGATAACTGTATACTGTATTATGATCGTGTCTCCAAGTAGCCATGATTCATTAATTTTATAAATATATTACAGTATACTTCCTATTACAGTATAATATTAAGAGGAGTAATGAATAATTAAAATTCAATCATGGTTGTCAAAGTAAACAAATTCCATTACCTGATGTATTACTCTAAATTCTTTCATAATGGTTTGGCACCACTGGAAGAAAGTTACATACTTTTCTAAATGTAAGTCTATTGAATATGCTAATGTTTGTAATGGCAATTTCATATATTCAAATTATAAGAAAACATTTTTTCTTAAACAGTATTAGAAAAATTACTTGTATTAAACATGATGGCTAGTTTTATGTGTCACCTGGAATAGTAGCATATTGGTTCATTCTTACACTGCTATAAAGATACTACCCATGACCAGGTAACTTATAAAGAAAAGAGGTTTTAATTTTAGTGTAAGGTGTCAGGAAGGGGTCCAGTTTCTGCTTTCTGCACATGGCTAGCCAGTTTTCCCAACACCATTTGTTAAATAGGGAATCCTTTCCCCATTGCTTGTTTTTGTCAGGTTTATCAAAGATTGTATAGTTGTAGATATGTTGTGTTGCCTCCGATGCCTCTGTTTTGTTCCATTGGTCTGTATCTCTGTTTTGGTACCAGTACCATGCTGTTTTGAGTACTGTAGCCTTGTAGTATAGCTTGAAATCCGGTAGTGTGATGCCCCCCGCTGTGTTCTTTTTGCTTAGAATTGATTTGGCTATGTGGGCTCTTTTTTTGGTTCCATATGAAGTTAATGGTGGTTTTTTCCAGTTCTGTGAAGAAAGTCAATGGTAGCTTGATGGGGATAGCATTGATTCTGTAAATTACTTTGGGCAGTATAGCCATTTTCACGATATTAATTCTTCCTAACCATGAACATGGAATGTTTCTCCATCTGTTTGTGTCCTCTCTGATTTCGTTGAGCAGTGGCTTGTAGTTGTCCTTGAAGAGGTCTCTTACGTTCTTTGTGAGTTGTATTCCAAGGTATTTTATTCTTTTTGTAGCAATTGTGAATGGCAGTTCGTTCTTGATTTGGTTTTCTTTAAGTCTGTTATTGGTGTAGACGAATGCTTGTGATTTTTGCACATTGATTTTATAGCCTGGGGAGAAACGCCAAATGTGGGTGAAGGGGTGAAAGCAAACAGAACACACTGCCATGTGTGTACCTATGCAACTGTATTGCATACTCTGCACATGTACCCCAAAACCTAAAATGCAATAAAAAATAAGAAAAAAAAAAGAGTTTTAATTGACTCACGTTGCTGTGGAGGCTTCAGAAAACTTAACAGTCATAGTGGAAGGTGAGGGAGAAGCAAGGACCTTCTTCCTATGATGGCAGGAGAGAGAATTGCAAGCAGAGTAAATGCCAGATACTTATAAAATTATCAGATCTAGTGAGATCTCACTTACTATCATGAGAACAACATGGGGGAAACTGCTCCCATGATCCAGTCACTTCCCTCCCTTGACACCTGAGGATTACAATTCAAGATGAGAATTGAGTGGGGACAAAGAGGCAAACCATATAAAATAGCCTGTTATTTAATCAAATTCTAATGTAAGTATTGCTGTGAAGGTATTTTGTAGATACACTTAATGTCTACAATCAGTTGACTCTACGTAAAGCAGATTATTCTTGATGATGCGGGTTGGCGTTATAACCAGTTGAAAGATCTAAGAGCAACAACTGGCGTTTTCTGGAGAAGCAGAAATTCTACCTGAAAACTTGTGTAACAACTCCTACCTGAGTTTCCAGTCTGTAGGTATGCCTTCACATTTAAGATTTATCAGATGCTGCAATAAGTGAATCAGTTTGTTAAAATAAATCATATGTGTGTCTATACATACACACACACCCCATATTGTTCCTGTGTATCTGGAGAACGCTGACTGATACAGTGAAGATCAGTTTATAATATTTCTTTTATAATGAGCTAACTAAATGTTTGAAATGTAAATCCTATTTGTATTTAATAGGAAATAGATGTGTAGATGTTGATAGTAATATAGGTTTAAAATAGATAGAGTTTATTGTGGATTTCTTTCTGCTATTTTATATACAAGTTTATAGTAACTATCTGAAATGCTTGCCTGGATTACAATCTTTCTGTCAGTCAACACACCTGAAGCATCTAAAAACAAACAAACAAACAAACAAACCTACTCTGTGTAAAATGACATTATTCTTATTTGTTCAACTCCAACAGCTTATCTCACACATGTTTATAGTACTTGAAGAAAGTTAAGCTCTCTAAATTAGATAAAATATTTTATCAGTCCATTCTCATGCTGCTATAGGACATACCCAAGAGTAAGTAATTAATAAAGGAAAATATTTAATTGACTCACAGTTCTGCATGGCTGGGAAGGCCTTAGGAAACTTACATTTATGGCAGAAGGGGAAGTAAACACTCCCTTCTTCACATGGTGATAGGAAGGAGATGTGCCAAGCAAAGGGAGAGAAAAGCCCCTTATAAAACCATCAGATCTCGTGAGAACTCAATTTCATGAGAACAGCACAAGGGTAACTGCCCCCATGATTCAATTTTCTCCAAGCAGGTGTCCCCACCATGACAAGTGGTGATTATAAGAACTACAATTCATGATGAGATTTGGGTGGGAATCCAGCCAAACAATATAAAATATATTTTAAAGTTTATTTCAAATGTTTATACTTTGTTAGTCTGAATTTAAGAAAATTAGCTTTAAATGGAGGTATGTACAGTGAAGGACTTTCATTTTACAAAACAAAAATTTCTTCATGAAATATATAAAATATGTACAGAGTTATGTCATGTCCACTAGCCGAAAATACCAGGACACAACTCTAGTTGTACCAACTTAGGAACATTGGTATTTGTTGGAACAAGGTTAACTGCACACCATGGAGAACCTAGATGCATTTCTTGAAGGAAGTATAAGGAGTAGTTTTATAGGATTTGGTATTGTGTGTGGTGTATTATGTGGAGAGTTTACTAAAACACTGTTTTATTCTGGATTGGATACTGTGATTAAAAAAAAGCCAACTTTATATTGGATACCTTAGTACTTTTTATCTAGAAGCCAAGAAGAACAAAGTGGGGGTAGGGTCGTAATTGATGGAGAAGTAGCTTTGCTCATAATGGCTGACAGAGAAAGATGTTGGGTAAAAAAAAAAAAGAGTGTTTTTGGTTATGTATGTGCTCAAATGTGATTGCTATTGTTAAGCTCCATCACAGTCATGGAGTGACCTTGTCTGACGTTAGTGTACTGTGAAACTGTTTATATTTGACAAGAGAATACCACGCCTTCCTCTTAGATCCAGACATGCTCCTACCCAGCAGTTCTTGAGAGCTGCTTTTTGCTTTCTCAGATATGACCATGAGATAGATGGTTGCAAAACGGAGGGAAAGAGGACAAGCTGTTAAGAGAAGAGGATTTCAGGGACATGAGATTCAAAGCTGAGAACTTTTAGGAATGAGGTGGGCGTCAAGAGGGAGCAAAGAGGACCTGTGCTACATATTAGCACATTAGTATAAGGAGCTTTGAGAATAAAACATCCATCTCTGGAGAGAGATACAGGGTGAATAGTGTTTTCAGGAGAAACAGACTTCACTTAGAGCAAAAAAAATTAAGTTTAACTTCTGTGAAAAGTTTGAATCTACAGAAATTTTGATAAAGACACTTATGAATTCAAGGAGGACCTAGTCCAAGAGTTTTAGGAAATGTAGAAATATAGAGATATGTGTCAGAAAAGAGGATGTAACCTAGCCATATGGAGAATGAAGTTCAGTTAATGAGGAAGAATTTGGGAGTTCTGGGCTTCTTGTAGTGAACAATGTCACTGGAGATACAGGATAGGATAAGATTGATTCTGACAATCATACTGTTGGTAATAGCAGTGGAGTGGTGGACGGCACTGTAGGACGACACTTAGAATTTTGGGGCTTAGCATTAACTACTGCTGTGACACTGACTTATGTATGACCCTTATTCTGAGCTTCCCAGTTCTCACATGACTCCCGCTGAAGTGTTCTGACAGAGAAGCTTGGTTACTCCTAGTGTGCAGACTTTCTTCCAGATTCAGCCACTAGGAGTTAAATTTATTAACAAAAAAATCAAAACTTAACTATTTGCCTTTGTTTGTGCTTCTATAGCAAATTAATATAGACTGGGTGGCTTAAGCAACAAATATTTATTTCTCACAATTACAGAGTCTGAGAAGTCCAAGATCAAGTTCCCAGTTGATTTTATATCTGGCAGTGACCTGCTGCCTGGTTAGCATGTGGCTGCCTTCTCATAGTATCCTCATGTGATGGGGGACAGAAAGGGAGATTAGTTATCGCGTTTCTTCTTATGTGGGAAGCAATCACATGTATGAGGGTTCCACCCTCGTGACACAATTATCTCCCACAGGCCTCATCTTGTAATACCATCACATTGGGAATTAGGATTTCAGCATATGCATTTTAGGGGATTACAGAAGTCCCATTCATAGCACCCATCTGTATTATCTTGTTTTTGTCACTCAGACAGGAAACACCTAAAGAATGAAAAGCAGAGTGCTATGGTTTGAATATGTCCCCCAGAAGCTCACGTGTTGAAAAAACTTTGTCCTAAATGCAGAAGTGTTGATAGGTGGAACATTTGGGAGGTGACTGAATCACAGGACTCTGCTTACTTGAATAGAGTAATTCATCCATAGGTTAATAGATTATTGGGTTAGCTAGGAAGGATATTATTACTAAAATGGATCTGTTGTAAAAATCAATTTGGCTGTCACTCATAAGTCCACTTGCAATGTGATACCCTGTGCTGCCTTTGGACTCTGCAGAAAGTCCCCACCAATAAGAAACTTCTCACCAGATGCAGTCCAAACCCTTTACCTTGGATGTCCCAGTCTTGACCACTGTAAAAAATAAATTTCTTTATGTATTATCCAGCCTCTGACATTCTTTTATAGCAACAGAAAATAGGCTAAGACATCAGAATGAGTAAGTTTAGTTGGTAAGACTGTAGAAAACGCCTGAAACTCTGGGAGTTGCCAAAGACTTTTAGATTGGTTATGGAAAGCAGGATATCTTAATAAGTCAGTAAGTTAATAGGAAGGAAGTGAGACTAGTTGCAGAAAAGCAAGGGGTTTAATGAGATGTGTGTACCTATTTTTTTTTCAAGGACAAAAAGATGAAATTAAATATAGATTCTGTCTTTGTTTAGTAAAAATGTGTCAAGTGGCATAATCCAGTGACCCCCTAGAAAGTGTCAATGGAATTACCGTTAAATAACCTTTATGTTATCTTCTTCAAATGCGTGTATTAGCAAAATACCACTGGTTGGTGAAGACACTCAATGTCTGGACAATGTACATTTATTTATAGTTGAGAAGAGAATGACTACTTTCACTCCTGCACCCAATTTAGCATGAAAGTCTAGTACAAACCATCCCTTGTGTTATGACCTGGGTAAAATTTACCTCTCTCACTGTCAATTATGTTATCTTTAGATAAAGGAGATGACAATAAAATTCACTATGTATGGATTTACATAATTGGGACAGTATTACTATTGAACCATGTCAACATTTCCTTTTTTTTCCTTAGTATCTTACTCTGTTTGAGCCTGTTATAACAAAATACTACTGATTGAGTTGCTTACATACAACATAAATGTATTTCTTACAGTTTAGAGGCTGGGAATTCCCAGATTAAGGTTTCAATTCAGCGTCTGGTGAGGGCTTGCTTCCTCACAGTCAGACTTCTTCTCATATGGGGGAGTGGGCAAAGGAACTCTCGAGGCCTCTTTTATAAGGGCACTAATCTATTATGAGGGTAGAGCTCTCATGATCTAATTACCATCTAAAGTTCTCATCTTTGATACCATTACATTGGGGCTTAGAATTTCAACATATACATTTTTTTGGGGAAAGGCAAACTTTCAGACAATTGCTGTTAGCTACCCATGGCATTTCCTATATACTTATCCATATCCTCAAATTTTAATGCACAAAATCTTAAATATGTGCTGAGCCTTAAATATTATAGGTGATAAAGATATTAAAATCATAAGGAAATATTCAGATATCAGTCATTCCTGTGACTCATAAAGTTCATGGAACAAAGGGAAGCTGGCTCTTTTGGGAAGTGTAGAAATTCTTTTAATTTTCTTTGATAAAAATTTTAATAACTACGGTCCTTGCAATGTCTTCTTGGATTATTGAAGTTCTGATGTTACAAAATTAATATTTACACTAGGGGGCGACATAACATTTCCTCTTGCTTTCAAAAAGACAGTCATAGTAATCAACCATAGTAATCCACCATAGATTAATAACATTGTCAAATATAGTTATCACATTTTTATTAGCAAAGAGTCACTTTAAATTTTATTAGCCATGAAGTCAATATAAGAAGGCAACATGGGGGTGACATGTTTGCTGTATACTTTATTTGTGTACTTCACCTACTAATTATTTTTGGCCATTATCTATTGCAGTCACATGTGATATGCGGACCACTTATCCCTTCTTTAGATGTCACTCTTCGCTGTAAAAGTATTAGTCTTCACTATTGAAGCTTCTGTTTTTAGCTTTTGTAAAGTATCTTAAATCTTTTGTGATTCTTAATACCTAATTGACTTTATTGTCATATCTAATTAATAATTAAATTCGATTGAAATTTTCACAAAGTATATTCTTAACAAAAATAAAAGTGGACTGTGAGGATAATTACTTGCTGAGAGAATATCTGAAATATGAAATAATATGTGAAATTTTGAAATCTATTTTTTACTTTCATGATTGCCATACGTGGTATATAGAAGCAGAAAAAAATAGCTGAAAAATATCTGATATTGAAATTTCCAAACTTTATTACAATTTAATGGAATGTTCTTCATAACAATTTGTATTATATTTCCAGGGAAAGAGTATACATTGTATAAAACTATATATACTTCTATTTGTATTACCAATCACAGGGAAATTATTGGTTCAACATGAAAGATGTTATTTTTGTGGATGAAAACTTAAAAGAGTTGATGTTCTGGGATACATGTGATGTTCTGGTATACATAATACATACTGCTACTCAAAAACACACAAAGCTGTTTCACAGGTAGACTGATAGTAATAGAATTTCAGATGGAGTTTTTTACTTATTGCTGTCCTGAAGAGCCACATTTAAGACAACCTATTTCCATATTATTCCATAGTAAAGGGTTAAGTAAATGATAATAATAAAGCAAAACAAATGGATCTTTATGCAACAGCTGGCATAAAATAAGCTCAATTTGATTAAGGGTGCTGTTATGTCAATTTCAGTCTGTCTGAATGTTTGTTTCTCCTGAAGTCCACAGAATTCTACTAGCATCTTTAGCTGTGGCCAGAAATGTAAACAATAATTGATTTGAAAAGTAATTAGGAATTTTCTGGCCACCCAATATAATACCAGTTATGTTTGTTACAAAAAAAATGATAGTAAGATTGACAAAATCTGATGTAACTCAATGGTCGAAGTTTCACTGGATGGCCATAATCCTACAAATTAAAAATAAATAGAAAGAGATGAAGCAAGGAGAGAGAGAAATTCATTATTTTTCTAAGAAAGTAAGAAGCTAATATAAGAATAATTGGTGCTAAAAAGAGAATAAAATACCTAGGACTACAACTTACAAAAGATGCAAAGGTCCTCTTCAAGGAGAACTACAAACCATTGTTTAAGGAAATAAGAGAGGACACAAGTAAATGGGAAAACATTCCATCCTCATGGATAGGAAGAATCAATATCGTGAAAATGGACATACTGCCCAAAGTAATTTATGGATTCAATGATACCCTCATCAAGTTATCATTGACTTTCTTCACAGAACTAGAAAAAAATAATTTAAATTTTATATGGAACCATTAAAGAGCCCGTATAGCCAAGACAATCCTAAGCAAAAAGAATAAAGCTGGAGACTTCAAACTATACTACACAGCTACAGTAACCAAAACAGCATGGTACTGGTACCAAAACAGATATGTAGACCAATGTAACAGTATGAAGTGCTCAGAAATAATGCCACACATATACAATTATCTGATCTTTGACAAACCAGATAAAAACAAGCAATGGGGAAATGATTCTCTGTTTAGTAAATGGTGGGAAAACTGGCTAGCCATATGCAGAAAACTGAAACCAGATCCCTTTCTTAAACCTTATACAAAGATTAACTCAAGGTGGATTAAAGTCAAACATAAGACCTAAAACCATAAAAACCATAGAGGAAAACCTAGGTAATACCTTTCATACACAGGCATGGGCAAAGACTTCCTGACTAAAACACCAAAAGCAATGTCAACAAAAGCCAAAATTGGCAAATGGACCTAATTAAACTAAAAGAGTTTCAGCATAGCAAAAAAGACTACAATCAAAGTGAACAGGCAACCTACAGAATGGAAGACATTTTTGCAATATACCCATCTGACAAAGGCCAATATCCAGAATCTACAAGGAACTTAAACAAATGTAAAAGAAAAAAGTGGGCAAAGAGTATGGACAGACACTTCTCAAAAGAAGACATTTATACAGCCAACAAACATATAAAAAAAATCTCATCATCACTGGTCATTAGAGAAATGCAAATCAAAACTACAATGAGATACCATCTCATGCTAGTTAGGATGGCAATTATTAAAAAGTTGGGAAACAGCATTCCAGCATGGAATGTAGAGAAATAGGAAAACTTCTACACTGTTGTGGGAGTGTAAATTAGTTCAACCACTGTAGAAGACAATGTGGCAATTTCTCAAGGATCTAGAACCAGAAATATCATTTAACCCAGCAATCTCATTACTGGGTATATACCCAAAGGATTATAAATCATTCTACTATAAAGACATGTGCTCATGTATGTTTATTGCAGCACTATTCACAATAGCAAAGACTTAGAAGGAACCCAAATGCCTATCAGTGATAGACTGGATAAAGAAAATGTGCCAAATATACACCATGGAATACTATGCAGCCATAAAAAGGATGAATTTATGTTGTTTGCAGGGAGATGGATGAAGCTGGAAACCATTATTCTCAGCAAACTGACACAGGAACAGAAAACCAAACACCACGTGTTCTCACTCATAAGCAGGAGTTGAACAATGAGAACACATGAACACAGGAAGATAAACATCATACACTGGGGCCTGTCGAGTGGTGAGGGGCTAGAGGAGGGATAGCATTAGGAGAAATACCTAATGTAGATGTCAGGTTGATGGGTTTAGCAAACCACTATGGCACAACGGTGGTTATGTTTGTTACATAAGTTTGTTACTTATGTAACAAATCTGCACATTCTGCACATATATTCTAGAACTTAAAGTATGCTGTTGATCTGGCATAATTAATAATGGCACTGCCTTTACCTCTCATAATTAATTTGGATGATAATGTATGTGGTCACCCTGTTTAAAAAAAAAACACACACACACATACACAGTAACAGGAACCTGCTTGAAATGATGCCTTTTTTTCTATCCTGGCTTGAATTCTGCATTCTTTGAGGATTTATAGACTCATGACAGAATGCTATCTGTGGATGATATATTTGCTGTGATTTTTGGCTATTTTTTTAACAATCTCCAGCCAATAATAGGAAGTAATATAAGGAATGTAGTTACTTTCTCCCTGCCTTTGGCAAGTTAAGCTTAACCACCTGATACAAGAAGGGACATTCAGAGGCAGGATGGCACAAAGGCACAGGGTCCCCTAGAGATGACTGGAAGCAGCTGCAGCAGGGTTAAGAAAAAGGAGTTCCAGCAAGTGTCCAGTCACCACATACTAACATCCTCAGTGAAAAGTTCCTGGGCCTGAAGAGCCACCTGTGTTGTTCCTAGCAACTATTTAAGTGACAAAACTTGGTGCAGGCATCCACAATTTTGCTTGCTCAATAGGCTTGATTTAACAGGGTCACCTTTGAATCCGTCCTCCACCTAATGCCCTTCCAATAAATCTATTTTATGCATTAATCACTGCGTTAGTTTTGGTTATTTTTAGCTGAGAAGCATGACTAAATTTAGGAAAAATGTAGAATTTGTTTTTCAATATTTTCTGGATTTTCCACAGAGTTTTCACTTGTTTCACACCTTCCTTTGCGTTCCACCATTCCCCTTTCTGTTTGGAACTAAAGAGACCTGAATTTGAATTTTGACTGTGTAACTTGAGCCAGTTATTTAACCTTTTTTTTGTTTCTGTGTCTTTGTAAATAGAAAAAACTACAACTGATTTTAGTCCCGTCTGCACACGAAATGTTACCTTGAACACATTATGTATATTATATTAATATTACTGAAATGCTCTAAGATGCATATGTGTGAAAGACATTGTTGCAAAGATTAAATAATATAAGGAAAGTGTTTGCTTCAGCATCCAGCATATAATGAAAGCTGTTTATTTTTCAAATTATTGCCATCTTATAGAAGAGCTATCATTCTTCCCTTCCAAAGCTAATACATTGATGTGTGCTTTTCCAACAGAACATAAGAGATGCCAGAATGAATAGGGAATAGGTGCTTTAGGGAATCCAATGAAATAAAGGTCAGGGAATAGTTTATAAAGGTAGTACTCGTGTATAGCCTGTAAGTAGATTCCCTAGTTTACTCTATGCAGGAAAATAAAGTTCTATGGAGCAAAGATTCCAAAACTAATTGGTCATAAATATCACCTGAAAGTTTAGAAAATGCAACATCTTGGACCTCATTTAATAGATACTAAATCTTAATATCTGTGGATACGGTGCAGGAATCTAGCTTTCCTAAGTGCCCCCAGGTGACTCTTGCTATTCTAGGATAAAAATATATGTGACTATGTTCCTGATGAATATTTGGAGAGATGAGGCCCTTCCCTCATCATTTTCTTAAGTTCTCTGCTCACCACACCTCATCCTACAATAAATCTTTCAGAAGATTTATGTGCTAGCTATACATTTGTTTCATTATAAAAAAGAAAGAAGATAAATTTAAAAAATAAACTAGAAAAAGGTGCATTTAAAATATAGTTACAGGACATAATTTCAAAATTTGTTAGAATCTAACATCTAGAGTAGGGGTAGAAATGTAAGACTGTACTTTGTAAGCAGAATCAATCTTGATCTAGTTCAACTTCAAGAGAAAATTTAGTCAACTTGGCCAATTTCCTTTTCAACAATGCTTTAATGTATTAGTTTATGTAGAAATTAAGTATAATAATGCATTCATAGTATTCAATAATTTTTAATGCACGCTGTTGTTCAAAAACCATTGTGTTGAATAAGAGAGCAAATGATTGAGACAATAATTTGTTTAAACATCATGTAATTTGAAAAATGAAAAGACATAAAAGTAAATAGCTTTATGAATGGCAGAATAAATGCAAGGGGTTTTTACAAAAAGCATATCTAAGATTTAACAGTTGACGGCCTGGATTTATAAATAAAATAATGTATAACATTTTATTTTAAAATGTGGTATGGGTACTCTGAAGTTATTTTGGATATATGAAACTTTCATCACTGTTTAGAATTTTAACCGGTATTGTGATTATGATGACTTAGGAATCAATTTTACATTAGTAATTGTGTTGTTGAGTCATTTATTTAATATAGTTTTCTAAATCTTCTAAATGCATTTGATTAATTTTCTCTAAATCATATTTTCAAATTATCAAAATAAATCAACAACTTTTTTAAATTTCTCACATATTGAGCACTTATTCTTAGGTCCATTGATGAAAATTTACATGAAACTTGTTTCTTAATCATTCCAGCAACTATTTAATTCGATATTATTATAATTGCCATTTTACAAATGAGAAAACTTAGTATTTAGAGGTTACATCTTATCCAAGGTCATCTATGTTTAATTTATACATGTCTTAAGAATAGATAAGAATACTAAGACTTTAGCAGATGCATGTTTATATTTATTCCATTTTATTGAGTTTATCTCACAAGTAATAAAAAATACGCATTCTCATATCCTAGAAATTAAGGCAATGCCCAGATACTGAGATTTAGAATTAGGAAACACACATATAAATTATTTAATGTTGCTTCCAAACATCATGGTTTAATTTGCAAAAATAATTTTTCCTTTTATTTCTTTGTTTTTCCATTTTTGGTATAAATATCTAAATACTTAATTAAAATTGGCATTATTTCTTATTTGCTAACTTACCAAAAAAGTGTTCAAAAACCTTAAAAGATATTTTAAGGTTTTTCTTCATATTATAGGTAACTGAACAGAAACTAACTAACTAGATTGTATCAGTACCAAGTGTCATGTTTCATGTACATTACATATTTTACCAAGTTAGGAAAAATTTATTTAATAAAATATATAATTATAGTAAAATTTACGTTCTAAAATATTTTTCTAGTTCAGTTAAGTCTCTATATCCACAGGTTTCACAGGGTCTACTGTGGAACATTGGCATCTGGGATTTTGGTATTGCTGGGGTTCCTGGAACCAAACCTCCTGTAAACTAGGGACAACTGCATCAATTCATGTTGTCATTTTCCCCCAGCTTTTAAAAATTCCTAGTTCTGAAGCATTGTATTTACTAACCAATAAGATCCTTAAAGTTCTCACATTAAAGTAAATAAAGAATTATTTGCAAGCTGTTTATAGCTGGAAGGGCACCACCACTTTCTGGATTATATTATTGGTTCTTCCATTTAAAGGAATAAGATAAGCAAAGCTGTCCATTTTTTAAGCACTGAGCTTTGTGGTACATATTTATAGAGATTGCCTTTCAGGTAAGACAGTTCATAATGTGTAGGTTATGTTTCCGTCTTTTTCAGAGACTGTTTTCAGGGAGAGTCTAAGAAGATAAAAAGATCAGAGGCTTTTTAATATACTTTTCAGTTAGATTCTGATGCATCTAAAACTACTCTCTACTAATTGCTGGCTGGCCTGCAGGGAATGGGAGCAGGGAGGAGAAAAGCACCTTGTGATGTGTGAACAAAAAGTAATCAGGAAGGAGCCTTTGAGCAGACATTTGGTGTGATTTATAAAGAGGTTTCCTATTTTTTCTGTCCTCATTAATTTGTTCCAAAACCAAATTTATGTATAAAGATATATAGAGATGAATATCATATAGATATATGCACATATATATGCATATATAATTCAATCAAGATAACAACTATAATGTAGTTAGAAGTTTTTATTTAAAAATAAAATACATAAATATTTTTGTGGTTTTATTTAGGGTTACTGTATAGTCTGGACTGCTTCAAGTTATATGAACAGAATAGGACCATTTTAAGGGCCTTGATGTTGCGAACTATTGTAGTAAATTTTGAAGTGAAGAAGAAAGGAAGTCAGCATTATTAATGGCAATAAAAGAAGCTAGAAACAATTACTGTATTGTCATTTATCATTAAATCATGATTAATACTCAAAATGGAAATTTGCAAGTTAACATCATGTTTCTATATCACATTTCTTTTAAGTTACTATTTTTTATGTAAATATGCTTGTAATGTAAAACATGATTTTAAAGCAGGTGGATACAGTTATTACCTCCACTTTACAGATGAAAAACTGAACAGACTGTAAATATCTGGCCAGATGTTATATATGCTTATAAGTGGTTCAGCCTAATTATAACTTAGGTTGTGATCTTATCACACCACAATAAATGATAGTTATTTATATTAATTCCTATAATAATGATAGACTATAAACACACTTTATAAAGAAGAATAACTATAGCAGAGAGGTCAGTTAATTATATAATGTAAGCTTACTAAATTATTTGCAAAAACTGTTTTACATTATAAACTTAAAAACAAGTTATGATTAAATCTACAGGTAACAAAAATACATACAATTATAAATCAAATATATGTTTATTAAAATAAGTGTGTGAGCATCCCTAGGGAAGAATATTTTGTAGCTTCTTACGTCTTTATCTTATAAAATTATATAGGAATATCGGAGTATAATATAATAAACACTTATTTCACTGATTTAAAAATATAAGCTATTAAAGTTTGTATGGAAACATTTAAAAAACATAAAGTAATCACACTTAATGATAGATTATTGAGCTCTATTTTATAAATCTCTCTGATCTGTTTTGTGTACCAAATATTGCATTATAATTTTTTAACTTTCCTTAATACCAATCAAAAGAAACAAATAGTATGACAAAAATTTCTACAAATAAGAGTTAAATATATTGCTTAATTTTCTGCTAAAAAATTGCTAGTTCTGTAAATCGGTGCATAAAAGGAAGAAGTGTCTAAGCAATCATTTTCACCAGGAGGAAGACTATCTGTGAAAATAGTGTTGTGTTTTTGACATCAGATTGGAATAACTGATTTGATTTTTATTTTAGCAACTATGCTGCATTAAAAATTGGCAAAACGAGCTGATCTGTTTATTCATCAGAATGAATTAAACAGGGTAATAACAGGATCTGATGATTCTTCCTTTCTGAAACTTCTGGTAATTGCTTAGTCATCAGGGTATGGAATCACACATTATTTTTGCTTGAGCCTGTTGAAAGTCATCTACAAGGAGAGTATAAAATTACAGTAAGTGGAAAAACACAGGAAGAGAGCATTTCACATGGAAGACAAAAAATTGTAAATGAAATAGATGTAATAAACATTCTGTAGAGAAGTGTCACAATTATTGGTAGGATAAAATGTGTAGTAATTATTTGATTGATTTCATCAGTTGTAAACATAAGCATCCTAAAGATATTTTTATAATTTTAGTATACAAGGACTGGTATTATCAATTGTAGTAAATGTTTAATAAGAAGATAGCTACAGTTTATTTCATAGTTGTTTGGATTTTTAGTAGCTTTTATTTTTCTATATCTTTAATTTACTATTATAAATAATAATTAATAGACATTAGCTAATGACAGAGGCAGACAGAAATAACAAATATAAAAAGACTTTCAAATTTGTCAGTTTTGCAATTTCAGAAAGCTAGAAAAAAGCTAGAAAAAAACATAGGTACATATATAAAATACTCAACATTTCGTCACATTATCTTATAAATTTTTAGTTCTATTTTCAAAATATAGGATAACTTATAAAAATAACTTCCTAGGTGAAGTTTTTTCTTACTTTTAACATTGGTAGATAATTTCTAATTAATATTTAGGGATTTGGGATAAAAATTTATAAACCATAACAAGTATCAAGCAAAATACACTATTCATTTGCATATTGATCTCTGTAACAAATTATTTCTCATCATCAGCACTTATGTTAATTATTATATATGTGCATATATTTGTATATAGTTGTGTATCCATGTATCTATATTTCTAGATGGACAAGCCGACATAAGTGGATTTAGAATCTGTAAATTTAATTTCTACCTTTTTGTTTCTGGGTAATTGCACTATGCTACTAGAGAAAGTATATATTTCTGTGTTGGTGTATACATATTCATTTATTTCTGTATTTCTGTAACAAATGTCTATTGATTGCCTCTATGTAGCTGATACTCTACTAGGAGTACTAACACAATATTCTTGCCTTATAGATTTCACTATTTAATTCAACAGTCTGCAAAGCAGGATGCATGTACCCCAAAAAATGTGCAATATAATCTACTGGCAGCAAGTAGAAATTTTGTTTTAAAATCTGGATATTTATGATTATCTTATTAAAATATATTTCTATAACATTTTATAATGTATAGAAATGCTTGCACCTATTCTCTTAATTTGAAAGTCTTGTTAATAGGGTTATGCTATCAAACAAATTAAGAGATTAGAGATAGTTTATCTCTCACATGTCAAGTTCCTTGAAAGTGTGCAATGATAACTGCAGATCAGGAAATAAGTATGATATTAATAGCTGTAATTCATTTTTCAGTATTTGCATCTTTATATTGTGTCATGAAATAGGAAGTATTTCAATTCCTGTAAAGTACACCTTTCTTCACTGTGTGAATTTATAGTTTTTCAATTGCATTCTTTTAAAATAATGTTTGAATTGTAATCAAAGATTGAGTCAAATTAGATCTTACAATGTTCTGATCACCCAAGACTGGGAAAATGAAGCCTACTGAGATCAATTTCCTGCACCAATAGGAGCCTTGATTTTGCATTAAATATTAATTTCATATTTTAAATTATGTATACTGCTGAGTAAAACAATTGCCTACCACCTTCAATACACTTTCACTCTATTGAAACCAGTTTATGCCATAAGTACTTTGGAATGTACATATCAGCTTATTAGTTTTCTTATTAGTTTTTAAGTTGCCTTCAGAAAACATTATGATATTGTGTATAAGAACAATACAAAAGCATTGAAAAAGACTTCATTCATTTGTATAAGATGTGTATATGCGTGTGTAAATTAGAAGAATAAGTAAATTAGCATAAAAATAAACTGAGGAAAAGAAAGAACCTGTAACTGAGATATGTATTCTGTAGAAAATTTTCAGTGAAGGGAATGCCATTTGATTATTGCCTATAAGTAAACTGGAAAATAACATTTAAAGTAGAGGTGTCCACACAACAAAAATATAATACTGCACTGAAAAACCAGATCTTAGAACAATCTATCCCTTGTATCAACATCAGTACTACAAAATGAGAAACTATATGCTATTAGGTGGACAAGAAAATCACTTCCTTTATTTGCTGGAAAAATGAGCAGTGGCCATTTGAGCAAGAGTTACTTTGTAGACTATTCTTTATTGCAGTCATCGAAGAGGTAACTAAAAATGTGTGAATATTATCAGTCATTCTTTAATTGAAATCTACCATAGTAAGTGCATATGTTTTATCCTAAAAGTTCATTAAAAAATGGAAAAGTTAATATGTATAAAACACTACAAAATAAAATATTGGGAAGTAATGGGGCATCAGAAATAAATTTTCTAAAAAATAAAATCCTGACATGAAATCTAAAAAATTCATTTTAATGCTTGCATGAAGTAAAAAACAAACTCTCAAATATAAAATAAGCAGAAATATTCTCCATCTTTTTATATTTAGAATGATTATTAATAGGATTTGTAAAATATCTGGAAACTATTGATAACTTTTGTGCTGCTCTAGTCAATGTATGCAAATTATAAATAAGGATGGGTCACATTTTTCATAATTTTTACTGTGTTAATGGTTCCATAAAACATTTGTTTTATTGACTTTTGGGTACTGCTTAAGATCAAATTATTGGTCTTCAAAGCCATGCCAAGTTTTAATAAGTGACACATGTTGAATATCACAAAAGTAAACATTTGCTGAAGATGATATCTAAACCCAGCACTTGAACCAAAGAGTTTTACTACACTGAAGCATGATTGTCATTGCACTGTCCACAATCTTTAAAAAATAATCACATTAAGAAACACACACTCAGGTGTGCACACACATACACAACTCCCCCACATGCAGTATATGTTAAATGTTACAGCAAAACTGTTAATGAAGATGTTTGATGGCTAGATTAAGGGCAAATCATCCTTACTCAGATTATAGCATTCTACCAGGCCTCAAAACTTAAATAAATCATCGATTTTAAGAGGAAAACATAAGTCAAGATAATTCTAGAGAAATCAGTACGTTTATTTAAACAATTAGTTAAGGGGACTAAATATTCTTAGGTATGTCAGGTTTTTCCAAAACCTTCCAAGAATGTCAGAATTCCAAATAATTGATTGACAAGGATAGTTAAAATAATGCTGGTCCATTAATACATTTGCAGTTACGAGTAGATTAAAGCAGTATTGGCTCCATTTTTATTGATATATTCTTTCATGTAATGTTGATTAAAAATACTATAAGAACAGTGGAACAACGATGTGAATGTACTTAATGTCAATGAGTTGTACACATTAAATGGTTAAAATGATAAATTTTATTGCAATAATAAAAGCCTTAAAATATTATAAGACATCTACAAGCTAGCTGTAAATATAATGCTTGGAGACTTCAGTGGAAGTCTCTCATCTCACTTTGGTACAAATATAATTTTAAGTATCTAAATGCCAATACTCCCATGTTTATGCACATGCATGTGTGCATGTGAGTGATGTGATAATTTCTGTATTACATTTTTCAGAGCACTAGCAATGATTCTATAAAAGACGGAGCATATGTGCCAAGATGGATCACTTACAAATTGGAGAAGATACACATTTTTATAAATTTTTAAATTATTCATAACATAGGTTCCAGATTTTAACTAAAAATTGGGGCTCAGTTTGTAGTGTTCTAAATTCTACACTACTATAGTAGATACTCCTCCTTCTATGAGGGTAAACGATACCTTTTTTCTGATTAAACTAAACATTTATTTCCCATTTGGTTTGATTATGTAACATTCTTTGTGAAAAGCTGGTTTTCATTCAGAATTGATTTCTGCATAGTTTAAAATTTATAACCAAGAAGAATAGCAGCTGATTAAATTAATAAGTAACACTGTATTACAGAGTAAATTTGAAAATATATCACTTTGCTGAATGGAAGTGGGTGAGTGGCATGCAAACTGCTTCTGCATATTGAGTTCCAGTATTATATTACAGCAGTAAGTGATTGTTGTGTTTGTGCTGGGAATGTTCTATTGCTTCTGATGATTAAAGTAAGCAGGATATTTTGATTATGCCTAAAAGGCACTCTTGGTATCACCAAAACAATTTAATCGTTCAGAATTATGTCTGAAAATTTTAATTCAAGAGCACCCAGAGGAAAATGTCAAAAATCAGGTTGACAGAAGTGGGAGGACAAAAATGTGAGTTTTTCCCCCTAGTAATCAATTTCAATAGTGCAGTGTGTGAATAATAGAATTTTAAAGGTTATGTCAAAATTTATAAATAAGTCAAAAATTACAAACAGTCATCAGGTTATACACTATCATTAAGCATTTTATTATTGCTTTTTAATTTTTTTCTCACAAAGTTATAAATTAGATTCATTAGAAAATTAGCTAACCTGAATGTTTAACATTAGTATTTAAGGTATTATTTTCCATCTAGATAGATAAGAATAAGTATGATCTGGATCTAGGTTTTCAGTGTAATCTAGATAAGTGACTTACTATATGTTTCCTTACATAAAGAAACATATAGTATAAATAAAATTGCTATTTTTAGTGAACAATAGAATATATGTGGGCAGTTGGAGAAATAGATAAAAGGCACAATTTAAGATGAATATATTTTCAGGAGTCTTGTTTCAAGCTATTTTACCTTTTATAATATAAAGCTGAGTGGACTGAATTATTTTAATTAATAATTTATCACTTGATAGTACTCTTTCATCAACTTATTTTGAGTAACATTATTAGTGTTTTACCACTTAAATTACTCCTAGAGATTAATTTATATAATGTTTTGAATGGAATTTACTATTCTTGAAATTTTACACAGTGAAACATCAACAGATAACCTAACTTTAAGGATTTCCTAATATATAATACTTCTAGGACAGGATAATTTTCGAATTTTTCCTTATAATCTCTAGCCCCGGTTATTTTGTTTAGTTAGTATTTTGAGAGCAGCTTGCGTGGTATATTTTCAGCATTGTGGATGGAGTAAAAGTGTTTCTTTAATAAGCTTCTATATTCTTTTGTTTGAAGATCTGTTAAAGACTGCACAAAAATAATTTTAAAAAGTTTATGCTTTTGGAATTTTTAAACCTATTTTGTATACTTACTACTTGATAGAAATTAAAATTCACATTTTTTTCATAACAATAAACTTGGAAAAGAATTTTTTTAATTGCATTTTAGGTTTTGGGGTACATGTGTAGAACATGCAAGATTTTTGCATAGGTACGCACATGGCAGTGTGATTTGCTGCCTTCCTCCTCATCACCTATATCTGGCATTCCTCCCCATGCTATCTCTCCCAAACTCCCCACCACCTACTGTCTCTCCCCTATTTCCCCCCAACAGACCCCAGTGTGTGATGCTCCCCTCCCTGTGTCCAGGTGTTCTCATTGTTCAACACCCACTTATGAGTGAGAACATGCAGTGTTTGATTTTCTGTTCTTATGTCAGTTTGCTGAGAATGATGGTTTCCAGGTTCATCCATGTCCCTACAAAGGGGACAAACTCATCATTTTTAATGGCTGCATAATATTCCATGGTGTACATGTGCCACATTTTCCCTGTCCAGTCTATCATCGATGGGCATTTGGGTTGGTTCCAGGTCTTTGCTATTGTAAACAGTGCTGCAGTGAATATACGTGTGCATGTGTACTTATAATAGAATGATTTGTCATCCTTTGGATATATACCCAGTAATGGGATTGCTGGGTCAAATGGAATTTCTACATATCGACAACCATCCAGTCTTTGACAAACATGACAAAAACAAGCAATGGGGAAAGGATTCCCTGTTTAATAAATGGTGTTGGGAAAACTGGCTAGCCATGTGCAGAAAGCAGAAACTGGACCCCTTCCTGACACCTTATGCTAAAATTAACTCTAGATGGATTAAAGACTTAAACATAAGACCTAACACCATAAAAACCCTAGAAGAAAATCTAGGCAAAACCTTTCAGGACATAGGAGTAGGCAAGGACTTCATGACCAAAATACCAAAAGCATTGGCAACAAAAGCCAAAATAGACAAATGGGACCTAATCAAGCTCCAGAGCTTCTGCACAGCAAAAGAAACAGTCACTAGAGTGAATCGGCAACCAACAGAATGGGAAAAAATTTTGCAGTTTACCCATCTGACAAAGGGCTGATATCCAGAATTCACAAAGAACTACAACAGATTTACAAGAAAAAAAACAAGCCCATTCAAAAGTGGGTGAAGGATATGAACAGACACTTTACAAAAGAAGACATACATGAGGCCAACAAACATGAAAAAATGCTCATCGTCACTGGTCATTAGAGAAATGCAAATCAAAACTACATTGACATACCATCTCATGCCAGTTAGAATGGCGATCATTAAAAAATCTGGAGACAACAGATGCTGGAGAGGATGTGGAGAAATAGCAACACTTTTTCACTGTTGGTGGGAGTGTAAATTAGTTCAACCATTGTGGAAGACAGTGTGGCAGTTCCTCTAGGAAAATAATTTTTTTAGTTATATAGATATGCCCATTTTATCATAAATTATTATGACTACATCTGAATTATGTAGACATATACCTCAATGCTCAACAAATAAATGGTTATGTATATCTATTCATGATATCCCCTTGGTAATTTTTTTGTAATGGTCACAAATTCTGAAATGATATATCTTTATGCCTAAAGAGCATAGCCCCTACCCTTGGTATCTTATTACTAGAATATTGTGTTTTAAATAAGTACACAATTGTATAATTAAATGACTAGTGTACCTTGAAATATTTTGATAGAATCAAATTATAATGCCAATAAGTTAATTTTTTCTTCAAAATTGTCATTTATAGAAAATAATTTTTCAATATTATATCAAGTATGCTGGGTATGAGCAGAGAAGACATTCAAACCCGGTGGACCGTCATATATATGGACTTTTATTTAACAGCAGAAATGGAGAATTAATGCCCATTAAAATTAATTGCATACTTCCTTACCCATGGATGAAATTATAGTATCTCAGGTGGGTCTCTAAATGAATTTTCTTGCAGTGTCTAACTTAAGACCAACTATAGTGAATAAATACACAGTTCTACAGTGAAACAAAATACATGTATTAAGATGCTGCTTAATGCTAGCAAACTAGTCTGGAATAATGCCAATACCACAGAAGGCTAAATAAGAAATTCATTAATTATGCTCTGCTTCCCATTTTGTTGTGGGAAGCAGAAGGGAAGAACTGCTTCCGAATTCTGATCATAAAGGTGATCTATCTTGACTTATTTTATTAGTACATAAAGTGAATCATAATTTAATTGAATTTAACCAGTATATCAACATTTCATATTTGTGACTTTTCCAGAAAAAATATGTTGACTTATTACTATCTAGAAAGATGAATTTATATTTCATATTAATTATATAGATATCTAACTAATTTGTGCCTAAAAAGTTCTATTCTTATACAGAAACATTTTGTTACTTAACATTTGGCTTTTTTAACTGAAAACCTTCTGATCTGTCTTCCATTTTTCCCTAATCAAATTGTATTATTTGTCAGAGCTCTTGACTTAAAATGAATTGCATCTACAATGTACCTACACTGAACAAGTCTAATAATTATTATTACCTTGACATTTGTTGGATATTGAATGTATGTGCAAATGTATTATATAAATCTTACATGTGTATGGTAAGCAGAAAAGATGCTTTTAAATAATTTATCTTAAGCACTGTAATTTCAATATTTGCCCTGATTATTAAGCATCTTTTAGAATGCACAGGTAGCTAAGAGTCATTAGAAATTGATTTGTTTTAAGAAGCTCTTCAAGTTAATATCTCAGCTAGGTCAAGAGTCCAATTCATGAGAACTGCCAATCTTGGGATTCTGAACTCATGAAATCCATATGGATGCCTTGATTTTTGACTTCCTGGGAAAGTTTAGATGGAATTAAAACAGAGGAAGAACTTGTTTACTCAATATTTATTAAACATGGAGTTTCTCATGTATAACTGTCACATGCTATGGGAACAAAAAAACAAAATTTATGGCCGGGCGCGGTGGCTCAAGCCTGTAATCCCAGCACCTTGGGAGGCCAAGACGGGTGGATCACGAGGTCAAGAGATCGAGACCATCATGGTCAACATGGTGAAACCCCATCTCTATTAAAAATACAAAAAATTAGCTGGGCATGGTGGCACGTGCCTGTAATCCCAGCTACTCAGGAGGTTGAGGCAGGAGAATTGCCTGAACGCAGGAGGTGGAGGTTGCGGTGAGCCGAGATTGCGCCATTGCACCCAGCCTAGGTAACAAGAGCAAAACTCCGTCTCAGAAAAAAAAAAAAAAAATTTACTAAGTTTATAAAAGATGTAAAGAACAAAATTTTAAGGCTGATCTGGTAAAACTGAACAGAAATATTTGTTCTTTAAAAGCAGATGTGGAACATTACCAATATTAATAAGTATAAAAATTAACTGAAGAACATCTCAAAATTTTAAAATATATGCCAAAAGTCATATTTTTCAAATTTGGAAAACATTTGTATCCAGATAAAAATAAATATCACTTTAACACATTTATTTTAAATTCTTACTCAAAGTTAAATATTCATCAGTGAGAACATTATTATCATTTGTATATTAATTCGGAATATGGTCTTTGATAATCCATTTCTTCACAAATACACGTGCTTCTAATCTAGAAGCAATGATATGGAATTGTGGCATTTCTATTGCATACTGTGGATCATGCCCATGAGTTTCTTTTTTCGTATGCACCTAGAAATAGAATTGCTGGGTTGTAGCACATATGCAAATTCACCTGATATGTATATGCACATCAGGTAGTATATGTTTTTCAGAGAGACTGTATTGTTCACTCTCTGACAGCAGTAGGTAGGAATTTCTGTGGTATTTGCCTAGCAAATAATGCATTTTTTACACATTTATATTTTTTGCTTACTTGGTCCATGCAAATTGGAGTCTCATTAGGGTTGTAAATTTTCCTTACCACTTTTTCATTCTCTCATTTTTTGACATTCACTTTTATGAATATTTATTTTCCCCTAGTTTTTGAAAACTGTTATAAATATGTATTTTGTCCTTTGACATTGTTCACTTGTTTATTGCTATGTTGAATTGTATTTCTTGTTTTTACTGATTCACAGCCATTCTTTATATATTCATAGTATATTTCTTTGTTGATTTTGTGTGTTTAAAACCTCTTCTTCACCAATTTATCATTCACTTTATTGTATCTCTTGTCAGAGAGTAATTTTAATCATAACATACTTTTTTTTGCCAATATCTTTTCTGTATTTCTTAGGGGGTAAAGCAACAGTACTGCTAAGAAGGAAACCTGTAGCCATAAATGCCTTCATCAAAAAGATCTCAAATAAACAATGAGTTCAAATTAAATTTTCTAAATTGAAGAAGAAAAGTTTCCTGTATTTTTCAAAGTTCTGTTACAACATTGTAATGAACTAGATAGATGGCCAAAATGAATGAATTCAGGATGAGAGTTGTTAGATGAACAAATAATAGAAAATAGTACAAATATACAATTAACACTTAAAAATAAAACACAACTTCAGTTGCATGTAACGTTGAAATAGAAAGCCTTTTGATGTTAATCATTATTGCTATACTCTAAAATATTAGTCGAACTGCAATATTAAAATTAATCAGGACAGTAGTCTGTAATCTATCTGTTGTAAATAAGTGGACTGAATGTTCTGAAGTTACCTGTTGGACTAAACAGCAAATGCCTTTACTAAATGTGCATGCCCTACTGGGCAGAGAAAGAAGACTATAATAGAGTATGTAATGTAATTGTTTGTGATATCTCTAGCATTAGGCTGAGTGCTGGTCATAAATGTGTTAATTAGCCCCTGGACACATACACATTGAAAACAAAATCACAAAATCAGCATAAACAATGCATTTCATTTGGAACCAACATAATAAAAAGTAGGTTTTCAAGCTATCTCTGGTTAAAATAATGACTTAAAAGCAGCATTGATCCTCCAAGGCTCCATTAATTATTTTTTCATAAGTTCTTTACTGTTTAATGGTCATTTTACTCTCTCACTTTTAGCTCCCTGGTCTCCGGTACTGTATTAGTTTTCAGTGTACTTCTGCAATAATCTAAGTGAATGGCTTGTTACATTTCCAAGTAATATTTTATTTTCTTCTATATTTACAGTCTTTTACACCTAGGTAAGATCCCAAAGATAATTCATTCAAACACTATTCAGAAATTAGGATACAGAAATCCAGAGAGAGGCTATGACCTGTCCAAGGTCATTAGCTATTAAGTCAGAGATAGGATGTCTTCTAGTTCCTTTCGGGTCCCTTTCAATAGTGAGTAGGAAATATAAACTAAACGCTTCCTCCAGTTATTTTGTAAGAACATCTCAGTGCCAAACACTTTCTTGTAACCTCTTATTTTCTCAGAAGAAATATTTTATAGAAACATAAGAAGGTGTAATACAATGCTTTATGTGTTTTGTGGTTCTTAATTCAAAAACAAAAAGAGCATTCCGAAATTCTTTCATTTACAAAAGAATTTATTCTAAATGTAATCCTGAACAAAAGTAATATTTGAAAGAAAATTCAAGGGTAAAAAATTCAAGAGTCTACTCATCTATCACTTATAATAGAAGCAATGCAACTAATGATCCATTTATCATTTTGAAATTCTGCTTCCAGTGTATCAGGCTGCTAAATGCCTGGAGATCCAAAGGACTGGAGTGAGCTGCTTTTATTAAAATAAAGTTGTAAGTAATAAAAATAACTCTTTATACCAAGAGCTGTTGAGGAGCTTGGAAATTCATTTTTAATCAGATATAAATAAAATCGGTCATTTTAAACAAAAATACATTAAAAATATTTGTTAACATTCATTAAAAGTTGAAAGAGAAGTATTTTATGAAATTCTTCAGAGATTGGATTTAATAAATACATAACACAAAGTTAAGAAAATATATTTTTGTTCTTTGAAAATATTTTAGTAACTATATTACTGTTGAACTAAAGCATATTGAAATTTGGCGTCACTTTGGATAATTCCTTAAATAGTTCTGGATTATAGGTTGATATACTGTTCATATATTTTGTGAAATATAAGCAGCGATTCAAGCATTCCAAATCAGCTTGCAAACTTTGTACATTTCTAGGTTTCTTTGAATTAAGTGTGTCATCAGACAGTGAAAGCAAACTTTACCATATACATAAGCAATGCATGGATAGGAAATCTGCACTTCCATTCAGGCTGCTGTTCCACAGCAAAAACAAAACCAACGGTAGAAAACAAATATCAGGAAATCAATACTAAAGCTGAACACAGGTGCTTTAGAGTTACTCCTTATTGTGCTAAATTTTTATATTTTAATAGTTCTAAAGTGCAAAATGTTATTCTGGCTTCATTAATATATTATTTTAGGTAATACTACTAAATGTCACTGGCATATTGTCTTCAGCTATGATTTGATTCTGTATATTTAATTAGGTTTATTTAATATTAAGTTTTGGACATTTTTCAATGTATTGAACAAGAACAATCTGGTTGGCACTGGCACCGACCAAATAAAATGAAAACAAACAGCTAATAACTTACAGTTGGTATACAGTTAATATCAAGGTTTATAGTAGAAATCAATCTACTTTTTCAAAGACTAATAAAATGTAATTTGGAAAGCGATCTCTTTGTTAAATTTATATTTAGTTTTAACACACAGATTTCTTTTTTCCCTTCTAACCCAATTGATAACTTTGAATTATGAAACAAAAAGCACCCCAGAAAGCTTATTGTCTGCATTGAAATTAAGAAAGATAGCATATTAAACTAGAAGTAACTTAACTTTTATAAACCTTTGATGAAGGGCACTTGGATTTGGAAAATGTGAATATAAAGTTTGGGACCAACCAAAAAGATTACTATAAAAAGGAGCAAAGTATATAAAGAACAAACATATAGAAGCTGACTTACAAGGTAAAATAAAATATAAAGATGCAAAAAGACTGTTTGACTTAGAAACAATATTAAATAATAATGGAATATCAGACTTGATAAAAAATACATTTTCATACTGATGTTGGGAACTGGGTACCCAGGTGAGTAGAATTATTTAATGATACAGGTGTTTTTTTTTTTTTTCTTTTTTTTGCAAGTAAGGAAGAATATCTGTCGAAAATTTTAAATATTCATATTCTTTAAGCCAGTAATTTTATTTTTAGGAAAGGTTGAGCAGTCTTTTCCATCAAGGTACATGTATTATATTGTTTTATGTTTTCAATCATTTGTTTAATTATTAATGCTAAGTTCTCATGTGATCACTTTTAATGCCTACTTTTGCAGATTTCACCATATTTGATAACTTCTAGTTATTTTGTTAAGTACAATTTTAGTGTTGTTTGTTTCTTTTTTTCAGATGGAATTTCACTGTCACCCAGGTTGGAGTGCAGTGGTGCAATCTCAGCTCACTGCAACCTCCACCTCCTGGGTCAAGTGATTCTCCCACCTCAGCCTCCTGAGTAGCTGAGATTGCAGGGATGTACCACCATGCCTGGCTAATTTTTGTATTTTTTAGTAGAGACAAGGTTTTGCCATGTTGGCCAGGCTGGTCTCAAACTCCTGACCTCAAGTGATCTGCCCCCCTCAGCCTTCCTAAATTCTGGGATTACAGGTGTGAGCCACCTTGCTTGGCCACATTTAGTTTTCATTGTCAGGCTCATATTCAAATGAAATAGCTAAACTATCTTATACTCCCTTTCTAAACCTCAGAATTTCTAATTTTGTTGGGGTAGAAAGAAAAGAGAAAGACAAAGAAATGCTCATTCCCTATCTGGCCAGAGTTGTAGAGTTTTAGTCATATAGAGAAGGTTATCAGTGTAACATTGATTACCTATGACTGCCTCCATGTAGCAAACGTATTGGTCTGGGGACCGAATTCTTAGAAAGTAATGCTTAGTCAAATACACAAAATATACATTCTTGTCAATACCACATCACACCTACCCATAAGTTTAAATGAAACATTGATTGGCCATTATTAATACCCAATTTTTTTCAAAATAAAGCAATATTTCCATTTACTCTCCCTCTTTCTCTTCCTCTTTCTTCCTCTCCTTTACTTATTTTTTTTTCTTTCCTTCTCTCAAAAAAAAAAAAAAAAGAAAAGAAAAGAAATCAACCTGTAAACCTCTAGAATCAGGTCAGCAATATCTCTCTCATTGCTTGATTTCCTTCCTTCCCTTCCCTCCCTCCCTCCCTCCCCGCTTCCTCCCTTCCTTCCTTCCTTCATCCCTTCCTTCCTCCCTACCATCCTTCTTCCCTTCCTTCCTTCCTCCCCCCCCAAAAGAAAAAAAGAAAGTAATGCTTAGTAGTTTTGATCAGTGATTCTCTCATATCCAGATGAAGTTTTATCCTTTCAGCTTCGCCTTTGCTTACCAAAACATCTTGCTTCTAATAGCCTTTTGTTGTTGTTGTTGTTTTAAACAACTCTCTTGATTAGGGTGTCAGAAAGACGGCTCCCAATCTGAATTTATTCTATGGTGTTTGCCTAACCAACGGGAAGCTCACTCTGCATTGCCATTCCTAACAGTTAGCTACATCAATTCTATCCTCTCTTCACCATGCTATAATCTATTAATTGTATTTTCTGTAGTCAGTGCAGATACATGTATGTATTACTTAAACAGAATTTGTACCTGGGAATAGAGAATGTCAGTTCTTCTATCTAGCAAACATTACTAGTCTCTGTAGCAGATTCTTTTGGGAAATTTTTAAATAAAAAACAGGTGGCTGTAGAAGTGCTACTTAAAATTGCTGCATTTCCCACCAGGCACATGAAGCCACAACACTACACTTCCCCAATTTTCTACTTAAATAAACTGGACAAAGGAAAGCAGTAGAGATCAGTCTATGTAATAAAAGTAGTTAGTGGCTTAGTGACTTGAACGGAGGTAAGTAGCTCCAAATGTTGGTTATTCTTCAAATTATAAGGTTTCCATGTTACCTGTTTTGAGGACAAATGTTCCACTTAGTATCCTGATACAATATTTGAAATCTAACCTAAATATATAATCACAAATGTCCACAAAGAAACTGAATGAAATCTATACATTTTAGCATTTTTGTAAACATACAATATGTAATATAAAGCAAATGCGACCTGAATATTTAATGTAAAAAAAGAGAGTCTAAAGCTAAACCTAAGAATTCCTCCAGCCCCCATTTAAATGAGACTTTTCCAAGGTCTAAGATCACCCCAGGCAGTGTGTTCATATGACCATATGTTTTTGTAAAAATTTGCAAAAATGAGATATTTTAACAGCAGTTGGTTAAGACTTTTTCCTTTCCAACTTCCCCAAAAATATAGATAGTGTCTTAATATATATGACTCTGCTTGTTCTATATGAAGCCTGATAGTTTCAAACAAAACAAGATGGTGGCTGATAGTTAAATGGACTAAAGAAAAAAGTATTGAAGTTATAAAACTGATATTCCCAGGTTCACAAATTATATAATGTATCATTTGCTAGATCCTAAGAATTAATTGCTTACAGAATTACATAGCTCAGGGCAATGTAACAATATTTTACATTTTTTTCATTATTCTTTTGCATACCTTAATTTCTGATTAATTTTGTATATTTTTTAAAATTATCAACCATACCCAAATTTGTTTATTATAGAAAAGGCATATCCTAATGAAAACAAAGATTTAACTGTGAGCTAGGCAACTGCCCCTCTCAGATGTCCACATATTAATCCTGAAATCTGTGAATTTATTACTTTTGAAAGTGACTCTGCAGATATGATTAAGGATTTTTAGTTGGGGAGATTATTCTGGAATACCTGAGCAGGCCCACTGAAATCACAAGGATCCTTGTAGGCAAAGAGGGAGGCAGTAGATTCATGGGCATAGAAGGACATGTGATAACCAAAGCAGAGCGGGGAGGGAGTCAGGGAGAAAAGGAACGAGGAGAGGTAGATTTGAAGATGCTGAACTTTTGGCTATAATGATGAAGAAAAATATTGCAGGTGGCCTCTAGAAGCAGAAAAAGACCAAGAAATGGATTCACATTTAGAGCCTTTAAAAGGAATAGCCTTGCCATCACAGCAATTTAAGTTAACAAAACCTGTTTCCATCCTTTGACCTCCAGAATTGTGATGTAATCCATTTATGTTGTTTTGAGCCACTAAGTTTGTGGTCATTTGTTACAACAAGAAGAGACTAATACAAACCAAAAGAAAATGTTTGTGGTAGTTGTCAGCCTTAAATTATCATTATTGTTTATGTTGGTCATTGAAAATCAATATCCATTTGTTTGAAATTTTGCATTGCTAATTTTATATTCTTTTTTAAAAAACTAAAGGTGGTATAAACACATGACTCACAGAGATTGTATCTTTCCTTGCCCAAAAGCATGGTTAAATTTTTCAGCATTTTTTCTTTAAAAATAATTATAGTAGTCTACTTATGAAATGTATATCATTCTTTTGGAAAGTACTTTCACAAAGACCTAAGCTGTTATGTAATTCATCCTCATATTTCATTGTATGTACCCATTGAGCAAGTAATATATATGCATTCAACAAGACAGTTATTCTTTCACAGTACATTTTTCCATGTTAAACAACTACATATTGTTTTTCTAACACCATAAAGGATTTCCTATGGAAGTTTAGCAATAAGTCAAACCAGATGCTCCACTTCAAGAATAAAGAGTAGTTTGGCACTAGTATTATAAGGCTGTCTACTTGCTTTGATTTAGAAGTCATTAAGCACTACAGCAAAGTAACTACTGCTGTTCAAGATATTATTATTATCTTGCATAGAGAGGCAGTATGGGAGATAACAGAATAACAATGAATCTTATGTTTATATGGCAAAAGTATTATTAAAGAGAGCAAGTACAATATGTTCTGCAGAATTTTACTCCTTACGTTTTAGTACACATCAATTAGTTAATAAGTTGAGCTCAATGAGGGTTCATTAACTTAATAATTCAATATCATATTAATTTTTGAAATATAACAGAATTTAATACTTTATATATTCCACTCTTATTAAAATGCCTTTAGTAAAAGCATGCAAGAGGTTTGTTATTGGGACTATGTTATTTCATAATTTTTCAATGATTATTTGCTTGTTTTTTCAAAGACAGCAAGATCTATAGTAAGGTACTTAAGATCAGAGACTTTTAGTATACGGTCATTTAAAAGTTGATAGATAATGGTTTGTTAAGGAAATATCAAGAAAGATTGTGAATTTGCATTTATTGTGCCTCCTTGGAAATGAAAAGAAATAACACTTTGTTTCTTAAATTTCACTACTATTTAAAAACTCTTAGGTTTGTATTTTAAGCTATTTTCTCTTTCTCACACATTTTTAGAATTATAACATGAATTATGAAATAACGTTAAGGTCAGTGAAAATTATTTTTACTGTTTTCCAATAGCTTTTAATTTTTATATATGCATGGACACATATACCACTGCCTAAATTGCATAGAAAGAAAATATTACTTTGCTGACAGTAGATAAGACTGAAAAATTACGCCTTTAATCAAATGTTCATTGACTCAATGACCATTTTTTAATGTTTCTCCCATTAAAAGAGCTAAAACTATGCCAAATACTGATTAATTTTTATTTTCTTGCTTTCTTCTGTTTGTGTGTATGTGTGTGAAAAAGAGAGAGAAAGAGAAAGAGAGATAAATACTAGGTGCTTGGGCTAGTACAGAGCATATGAGATTCGCTCTCTAGGTGTGTGTGCATGCGCGCGTGCATGTGTGTGTGTATGTGTGTTCCCCCAGTCACAATGAAAATTGTTCCAAAGCAGTGTATGCACTTCACTGTTTTTTTTTTATTATTATTTGTCCTAGATCCTTTTTTTGTCTTCAAATCATTTAATGCTTTTAATTATGAAGGTGATTGATGAACCCACATTCACAGTCATTATCAACCGGAGTTTAAAGTTTACATTATGGTTCACTCCTGGTATTGTATGGACTAAGAATTTGTACCAATGTATAATGAAGTGTGTCCATCATTATATTATCATAGTCTTTTTACCACTTAAAAATTCTCTCTTCTCCACCTACTCATTCCAAGTTTCACTTTTTAAAATAATGATATTTCAGCTAAGAAAAACTTTATCTCTGATATACACTCTTGCTATTTGAATTCAATGTCATTTTTAAATGATGTATAGAATATTTTTAAATTGCTTTTATAGTGATGTATCTATGTGGTTTCACCAGTTTCTGAAATAATATCAGTTTCTTAATCTGTACATTATTCAAGTATGTCTTATTTTATTTTTAATTGCTGTAGATTGAGTTTATAATTAAAAACCTTCTTTTAGAAGTAGGGGTATTTTTCATTTAAGAGACCAATTTTTATCTGCTGTAGGTGGTTTCTTTAGAACTCGTGATATTTATATAGTAAACAAGGAGCAGATAAGATGTGAATTATTTTATGAAGCATTTTCCCTAACGTTGGCACTTTTTTTTTTTTTTGGCAGAAGGAAACTGAGCAGTATTTTAAAGATGCATAGTGTTTACATTGAAAACTTGGTACTCTCTGGGAAAGAGACTTAGGAGAGTATTTCCAATAAAGTCTGGATTATTATATTTAAGACTTTTCCATATTTGCTGCAAAAGATGTTTGCTGTTTAATCACAATTTAACATTTTATTGCTGTAGTCTAAATATAAAAGCATAATATTATGGCATTATCATCTGAAATGAGTTATGGCCAGGTTTCTAATCTGTTAGTAATTCTGTTAAAAACAGGAAAAGAGATGTGCAGTATCTTAAAGCAAATTTATGTTATGTACATTTCTACTCAGAATTAATATGTTATAAAATACTCTGCAGGCATAATAGATTTTTCTATTTTTAGAAAATAGCATTTTAAGGTATTTTATAATTATTGCACTTAATAATTAAGCTACTTGTTTTGAACTCGCTATTTAAATACAATGTAATAGAAGTTGTAAACGATGTTTATCTGGGTCACTGTAGCTTGAGGGTGAGTGTGTGTGTGTGTGTGTGTGTGTGTGTGTGTGTGTTTCCCCTGTTATAATGAAAATTGTTCCAAAGTAGTGTATGCACTTCACTGTTTTTTTTTCTTCATTATTTGTCCTGGATCCTTTTTTTTTTTTTTGGTCTTCAAATCATTTAATACTTCTAATTATGAAGATGATTGATGAACCTACATTGACAATCATTATCACCCAGAATTCATGGTTTACATTATGGTTCACTGGTATTGTATGTTCTAAGAATTTGGACCAATGTATAATGAAATGTGTCCATAATTATGCTATCATAGTCTCTTTACCACTTAAAAATCCTTTCTTCTCCACCTACTCATTCCAATAATTACTTTTTAAAATAAATTATATTTCAGCTCAGAATACATTTATCTCTGATATCCAGAGATTTTGTATATGGATCAAGCTTGCATCAAGGTTCATTGGTCTACTTCTGATGCAACAGACATAGATAATTTTCAAAGCTTGAGGGTGCAACTAAGTACAAGCAGCAATCAAACAAATTTTCTAATCCAGTCCTCACACAAAAAGAATTAAAAAAAACCTGACTCCTTCATTTAACTTCATATCATTTCATTCTGGACCCCTAGGAAACTGGAAAAGAGAATTTTCCTTCCCTATGACCTTCAGTAATGGTAAGGTATATGTTCAGTCAGTCAAGCTTGTCCGTGTAATAAAGAACCTCCCCCTTGCCTGAACTTGATGGTATAGGTGTCCTGCATCACAGAGAACTTGCCCTTTTGTTGCATACCAGTTGATATCCCTCTGCTGTAAAATGTTCTCTGATCCCCTTTCTTGTGCAACAGTATAGAGCTGTTAGGTTTGCTCAGGTTTCACAAAGATTTTTCAAACTATAATTCTTCCATTTTACTTATTATATATTCCATCCTCTCCAACCAAAGATAAAAACCCACTGAGGTTTGATTAGGGAACAATCTGGATGACAGACTTGGAGCTTCAAAATTCTATTTGATGACAAGTAGATTTTGTATGTGGATCAAGCTTGCATCAAAGTTCATTGGTCTACCTCTGATTCAACAGTCACAGAAAAATTTCAAAGACTGCAAAACAGAGGCTCCTAATCCAGGATCATTCATTCTCAGAGACATCATAATGTGTGGAATAAAAAATATCTTAGATCTGTGGGTATGTTTGTATTCATTTTAATAGGTATTCTTTAGTCAGTACAAACTTCAGAATTTGAAGTTCCAAAAGAATTTTCATCACATTTTAATTACATTTATATAACTACTGAGTATATATATTTTGCTACAATGTATAACTTATTAGATTTTATGTATATATCCTTGTGACTTTCTGACAGTCCAATTATGGATTGTCACTGACTGTGATTCATAAAACCATTTCCAATGTCTTGCCTGCAGTTTTTTTTTGTGAGAAAAAACAATGGATCTTTCAATGGCTTAAAAATCACAGATATTTTTATCTTTATCACATAATTGATGCTTGCCATTCACCATTCATATTCCCAGGGGTGACATGCTCCATTTAGCTTTTTTTACTCTTTTTCATGAAGCCTCCATTGCTGTAAGGTTGATACAGGCAAGAAGATATAATCATAGACACATAATCCCACTTTAAAGTTACAGTTTATACTATTTGTTTCTTTTGCATTAAATCACACTCTCACAAGCTCAATTGCATCTTTTTATTAGGTATGTTCTATGACTTAATTTCATACATCATCTTCTCTAGGAAGCCCTTTTTAAACTTTTGAGATTCAGGAGATTAACCTCTTTAGTAACTCCCAGATATGCTTTGTGACGTTCTATGGATATTCCTAACAAATAGTTTTGATTTTTCAGTTTCCTTGCTCCATTTGATATTGATATTCTTCAAGACAGAATATGTTTAATCTTTTGATATTTATAAACTATTATAATTTTCAAGGAATGCCTATTAAATGAATGAATGAGAAAGAAGACAAAAGAAGACACATTCAAATAAAGGTTGTCATGATTAAGACCTTTTAATTTCATCTATATTTTGAGTGTTTAAATTTATAAATTTTTATTTTGGAGGAGGTAGAAAAGTAGAGATCAAGGTAACTCAGTACACATAGAAATTTATCCTTGGTAATTCTATACATTGGAACTCATATATGTGTCAAAATACAAATGAATTAACATGATTCTATGCAAGGGACATTATTCACATTATTATCAAAGAAAAAGTGTGGAGGAGGAGGAGAAGGGAAAAAGAAGAAAGAGGAAGAAGAAGGAAGAGGAGGAAGGGGAGGAGGAGAAGAATGGAAAAAGGAGGAGGAGGACGAGAAATGGTAATCTTTATTTCATAGGACATGAGTAGTACGTTATACTTTTACAGAAAATACTTTGATTCAGGGTTTTATTTTTCTTAATTTTAAAAAGTCATTCATTAGATGACTTTATTGATGAATTTTACAAACATTTAACAAAGAAATAGTATCAATCAATACCATACAATTTACTTTAGAATATAAAGGAACAGGAAACATTTCTTCACTTATTCTATGAAGCCAATGCTTCCTTAGTAACAAACACCAGACCAAAAAATTACAAAAAACTACAGACCAATATCCGTTATGAACATAGATACTAGCATTACTAACAAACTATGAGCAAGTGATGAGTTGTGAGGTTTATCTCATGAATGCAAGATTTGCTTAACATTCAAAAAAACATTTTATTCATTATATTAGAATAATGGATTAAAGAAGTGATTATCACTATATATATATATAAAGAAGTTTGTGCAAAGTTTATTTATGATAATGGTTTTAAACAAACAGAATAGATGGGGTACTTCCTGTAAGGCCGGTTGCCTCGCCAGGAGTCAAGGGACGCATCCATCCCTCTCCATGCCTGATAACTATGTTATCACTAAAGTTTGTTATCTGGCCTTGCCACATGGCTTTCCTGCATTCACCTCTGCATATCATACCCAGGGCCACACTGAACATTAAACTATGCATCCAACCCACATCCCGCTGTTGAAAAACATACAAAGTAATTTTTTAAAAGAAGCCTCCACAAAACCCTGCCTGGTAGGGGTCTGCCCCATAGGCTTCCGGAAGGCCCACTTACCCAAGGTCCCACCCGCCTACCAATGACAGCTACCTCCAGGCACTTCCTGCCTCTCAACAGCCAATGAAATCCCTTTCACTTTGTTGCCCCTATAGCCAATCAAGGCCTACTTACCCAAGGTCCCACCTGCCTATCAATGACAGCTACCTCCAGGCACTTCCTGCCTCTCAACAGCCAATGAAATTGCCTTCACTTTATTTCCCGTATAGCCAATCAAGGCCCACTTACCCAAGGTCCTGGCCATCTACCAATGACAGCTAGCTCCAGGCACTTCCTGCCTCTCAACAGCCAATAAAATTGCCTTCCCTCTGTTTCCCCAATAGCCAATCAATTGCCTTCCCTCCCCATAAAACGCCTTTCCCTAAACAGCAGGGCGTGACTTCTTTGGCCCCTTCCTGGACCACAGAACCTCGCCCTGGAGCTGAATAAATTAGCTTCTCATTTTCTTATACTTGCCTCAGTTTCCTCATTTTACCTCGGCAATAAACCTTACACTTCCCATGCCGAAAATGAACATTCATGAAAAATCTACAATTTATATCATACTTACAGATGAAAAGACTGACTGACTTCTAACTTTGAGAATAAGGCAACAATGCCCAGTCTCTCCACTTTTCTTTATCCCCCCCAAGACCGAGTCTTGTTCTGTCGCCCAGGCTGAAGTGCAGTGGCATGATCTTGTCTCGTTGCAACCTCCGTCTCCTGGGTTCTGGCAATTCTTCTGCCTCAGCCTCTTGAGTATCTGGTATTACAGATGCCCACCACTATGTCCAGCTAATATTTGTATTTTTGGTAGAGATGCAGTTTCACCACGTTGACCAGGCTGGTCCCGAGCTCATGACCTTTTGATGCATCCACCTAGGCCTCTCACAGTGTGGGGATTACAGACATGAGCCACTGTGCCTGGCCAACACTTTTCTTTAATATTGTACAAATTGCTAATATAAAGTTAAACAACTGATATATGGAGCAGCAGGTATGGATCCCAAAACACTATGCTGAACTAAAGCATTTAGAAACAAAGTATAATCTATAGTGACAGAAAGCAGATCAGCAGTTGCTTGGGGCCAGGGATGAAATTGACTAGGAAAAGAAACAAGGAGCTTTGTGGAGTAATGGAAATGTTTTATATCTTGATTGTGGTGGTGGTTGAGCAGGTGTACAAATTTGTTAACACAGAAATGTATGCTTAAAACAAGTACATTTTATCATATTTAAATTATACCTTGAAATATTTATTTTAAAAAGAAATTGCATTCTTTAATTATAGTCCAGAAATATGTACACATATATATCACTGCATAAAATAGCAAATTATGTATAGAAAAGCACATTCAATTGTTTCTTAAATATTAAAGATTTGTAACTTTGCCAGGAAACTTTCCAACATATGTCTAATCTTTTTATAGTGTTTGAGTTAGATTTTCTAGAATTTAATTGAACCATATGCAGTTAAGTGAGAATGTTTTCTTCAACACAGAGATAAGCTATTTACTACAGTAGGTTTCATGCCTTTGTTGACTCTTTAGGATTAGATATCAAATATTTTTATATTAATATAAAATAGATCTTCTGTCGTAATAGCTTTGTTAGAATGTCGACAAAAGAATGTCACTGATCTATATGATCGATTTTATAATGAGATATTATCTTCTTTAACTCTTAATGCCTTCTTGTCTTCTCAAGCTTGCACACGTGCACACGCACACACACATATTCATGCACATGAACATGGACTCTTGATATGTTTCTCATTCACATGGCTAAGGATTTTCTTACTGTGTAGAAAGGCCCAAAATATGTACAAATTGAAATATTTTTAGGCACTATTATTTATCCTTACAGTAAATTTAATTATATAATTTCTTAAGTGTTGTTGATGTTTTTCAAGGTGTTAAATTGTCTAATGAGTTTCCTAACTTTATGACTTACTAAAAGTAATAACTGTCTTCTTTTGTTAATATTGTGCCTAAACTGTCCTCAAGTAGCCATTACTCGGCATTTCTACCCTCCATGCAAATCCCTTCCCTTCCATTTTCTGCTTTTCTTTCTGCGGGTATTACCTTATTTATTGAATCAGACATACTAGCTGATGAAATACTATTATTCTCCAAAACAGAAAGGATGGTGCTTTCTATTTGCTTTCAAACATCTTTTAAAGTTTAGTTTACTTGGATCTTTATATCAACATCTTCATAAACATAATTGTTTTTAAAATTCATCAGTCTGGATATAAGAGGATAAAGAACTATAGAAGTAAGATAGTATATTCACTTCTTTCCCCTCCATTTTGTTTTCTTTATTCCTCTTTCAACATCATCTTTTATGGGTGTATGGCAACCAGTGGCTGGCCAAGCCAAGTTTCGTTAGCGACTCTGGCAACATCCCCAACTCTTTTCTCCTACGACCGACGTTTTATACCCACATTTTAAGGATAGCAATTATAGAAGCTCTTGTGTGCCAAGGATGGAAGAAGTCTGAAGAGCACATTCTTAAGATCATATTCTCAATTACTATTCCTGTGTTCTAATAAAGCTATATTCTTTGCATGTTGAAAACAAGATCGTTTAGAATGACAAGTGCAAAATTTTCTTGATGTGGTAATGGATAATGGAGTCATATGTATTGAAGAGAATAGACATAAGTTGATATGAAATTTTCATAAACATAAAAACAAGTATAGTTCTGTTTTATTGATTTACAGCTTCTCTAATAAATATCTAGAATGGTAAAAATCTAGATAAAAAGTTATAGACACAGAATCTCACATTAAAAAACACATCTACATGTGGCATGGCATAAAAGATGAGATCCTAACTGAAAGTGTGATGTAAGGCATTACATTTTAAAATTTTCCTTCATTCATTTTACACATATGCTTTTCTTTTTATTTTTTTTCTTTCTGCAATGAAGTAATTCAAGATATAATGCAAAATGTAGGATTGTAAAAGGTTCTTATTCAAATATCATTTATTTGTCATATGGTCTTGGTCACGTCATGTTAACATTTTGAACCCTGGATTTCTTTCCTCATAAATGGGAATAAAAATAATGTCTAGCAGCCTTTCTCTTATAGTAATGTTGTGAAGAATGTACAATATACTTGATAAATTTGCTTTGAAAAACTAAAAAGAGATACACTCATTATAGCAATTTCAAAATTTCCCAAATTTGTCTTATTCTTACAATATACTTATGATAACTCAGGTGTAATAAATCTACTTTACTATACAATTCAATTAAAACTCTATCAGAACATTTTCTGACTTTTCCCATAGTTAAAAATGCAGAATCAAGAAACACTTCAGTGCTGACTCTTCTAATCATAATGTTACATATTGAAAAAATTAATTTTATAGAAAACAAATGCTCTTGTAAATTATGTACATGTAAATTATAAAGATATGTGTATATAAATTTATATAAACATTTATGAATATATATCAATATATAAAATGTGAATATGTGTATATTATACAATATAAAGTGGAAAATAATAATTTTTAAAAGGCGTTGGAAGGTCAAACAGAACCTGACAATATGGGTTCCAAGTGTTAATAATAACTCATGCAGTCATGTATCCTATAAATATATATACCTACTATGTACCCAAATAATGTTTTAAAAAGAATAACCCATGCAAATAACTTAGACTAGCATGATTCTAAAAATATTTTACCATAAAATTCTCAGACTACCTCAAAATACCTTTCAGCTGAATCGTGTTAATTCAGTTATTTGTTTTTATTGAAGAGTGTAGGATGTGCAATTAGGAATTCCGTCTTCTATCTTCTAAAAACAAATACTGAAGGAAATATGCAAAAATTTAGCTGTCAGGGTTAGAGGTAGAAAGACAATAACCAAGAAAGGATATGAAGATTGCCATACAACCATATATCATATATATAGTATAATATCTGATCTGTTACATGGTATTGAAGTGAAATTGAAAGGTAGTAACTGAATAGATTATGAAAATATGATTTTTAACCCATACCAATGCAGAAACAATATTTGTGTGCATTTTATTTTACTTTTTAATATTTTTGTGTTTAGTAATGTTTTAAACCAGTTTTTATTTTCTAAATATAAATTATTTTAAAATAAAATATTAAAGACATAACAATTCATCATGGTGATTTATAAAATTAAAAAATGAACAATTATATGCTTGACAGATAACTTCAAATTTTATGTTTCTCAAAAAAATCCTGTATAGAAATTTTATATCCTGTAATGATGTCCTCATTAAATCTTATACTAATGTTTAATATTTGCATCTGAGGTAGAACTTCCTTGCTCCTTGCTTTAACCTATTATGTAAATGTAGATAAGACACTTTTTCTTTCAAGTTATATGAAAGCATTACAAGGTGTGAAGAGTTATATGAAAGGTGTGAAGATATAAACAAGATACCTATTGCTCAAAGAGCTTTAAAACTCTGTTTCATACCTTGCTTTTCATTTTAAGAATTATCAAAAGAGGGAAACATTTTAGATAGGGAAACATTTTAGATAAATGTTTTTCTTTTATTATTAAAGTTCTGATGTTTAATATTGTACCACACTGGGGCAGCAGTCAGCAAGATTAGTTTTCTTAAATAAAAGTCTATCACAAATATCTGGTGTTTGAGTTTTATTTAAAAGGCTGACAATATGTTTACATGTCCTTTTTTCATATACTTGGCTTCAATAAATTGTCACCTGTTTGTAGTGTAACTGTGAGAGGCTAATTCGTAGATATTTCTGGTTTATCAAAGTTATTTGTGTACTAAATCAGCCTCTGAACTCTTGTAAACGACATAATAAGCCCATTAATGTATGATATCTCTCACATATTTATTTTAAAATTAATGATAAGAAGAACACAATTATTTCTATAGCTTCATTTGTATTACTTTCTGCATTTTTATTCCAGGTAAAACAATTCATATCTTTCTAAGATATATTAAGTTTTCTTCCCATTTTAAGTAAGATGTTAATTCCATTTTCCGTGTGTGTTCTATCAAAAATTTGAGAATCAAAGAAAAGAAGCTCTAAGGCCATAATTATTACATTAACATAATTATATTAACCTTAGGTTTTTTTGTGTGTGTGTGTCCTGTTTCAAAATTTTGTCCTTTCATGTATTACAGTGATAATATCCATATAGAAAGGAAATTAGTTTCAAATATACTTTTCTTTGATAAGTGTTACTTACTGCCATAGTTTTCTATTTAACATTGATGATATATTGAAAATGTCCATAGTACAAATATTAAAAGGGAAAAAGGTTTTCTCTGGTATATTGCTATAACTGTGATGACCGAAATGGGCCAGTTTGTTAGCAAAATAAAGTGACTTTCTATTTCTTCATAGTGGGAGAGAATAAACATATTTAAAGATTCCTTTTGTAGATATAGTTGTTTATTATTTTTTAAAGTTCCAGTGGGAAAGTAGTTGATAACAAGAAAAATTTACTACATTATTGGAGTGCAATAGGTAGAGAATGTTACTATGCTATTCTATGTTATTATGCTTAGCTATGACAGCAAGATATTGATAACCATTTAATTAAATATTTTAGGGTTTTTCTGTTTTCCCCAAGGTGGTGGATTAGAGGTTTTTGGCATACCTTAGCCACTTGGAAATAGCAAGTCAGAACATAAAGATCAACTCTGTCAGCATTAATTCAAGAAGGAAAATGGGAGGGAATCCTTCAGAATTGTGAAGGACATCCCACAACCCAGGAGAAAAACACTGAAAAAGAGGTCCCATAATGATGTGTGGGTGATAAAAGTAAGTGAAGCCCAAGTACACAAGGGAGGCTCATCACCTTTCTACTGGGCTTTTAAGCAAGCCAGCCTGAGGGAGCGCCCTTTGTCTTTTTCAAGTCCTAGAACGGGAGAGGTTTGGAGATAATGTAAGCGAAAGACACCAGGAAAATCTGTAAATGCTTTCCCAGGCCTAAGGCTGAGAGCAGAGGCCATTTTTAACAAGCACATACATACAAAGTTAGTCGTTTTTTGGTAACTCAGCAGCATAACCACACAGGCATTTTAATCTTGGGCCAGAGATTAGAGTGCCATATCTGGAGAATTACTCTATTGGATTAAGCATTTAGACTACCCCCCCATACCCATGAAGATAACGTGAGGCCAAGGGCTTCCACAGCCAAAACTATTTAAAGTGCCTCAGCAATCAGCAGTGGAATTGTGCTCTGCCCTGTTGCAAGTCTGGGGCAGTAAGAGAGCTACTACAGCTGCAGTTTCTCTTCGGCAATGAGACTTACAACCGGGTCCAGCTTGGGGACCTGGAACTGGTCTGCAGGTGCCATTGCTAGGTGCTCCTGCCTGCTCCCTTGAGATGTTGGTACATTGGAGCCCTCTGTGGTTTATGCCCAGACAGAGCTCCAAGAATTCAGAGCACCTGCTCAACTGGAACAGCAGCCTGACCCACCTCACCCTTTTTGTGAAGAGATCCTGGTGCAAGGGGGACTGGTCTGCTACATACCCAGGCAGATGCCCAGGCACTCAGAACACCTGCTCACTTAGGTCAGCAGCCTAAGCTGTCACACAACTCCTGTGCAAACATTTGGTGCAGGGGGCTTTCTCTGTTCCACTCTCAGGCAGATTTCCAGGTATTTGAAAAATTTACTGGATTAGGAATTTAGACTACCCCCCCCATACCCATGAAGATAACGTGAAGCCAAGAAGATTTTTCATTTCCATGCTTAGGCCAACCTCTGAGCACTTGGTGGCCAGCCACTATATTCTACCTTGGCACTGGTGCTTCTGCCATAGCAGACCTGCCTGATCCAGCCCCACCCATCTTGGCCCCCACCACCTTGGGACTGAGCAGAAAGCTCAGACCCTGGTGCATTCTAAGTATCAGCCCATTGCCTAAGGCAACATAGATAATTGCTAGTAAACAAGGATCAAGTGTATCTCCAGCCATGCTTGCTGCAGCTAGCTCTTACTTAAAAAACCTATCTACTGGCTTGTAGATCAAACTACACAGACCAATATAAACCTGTATAATGAGATATATAGGGATATAGAAGCAAAACCAAAACCTCCTAGACAGTATTCTCTATCACTGCACCCCTAGGAAGAAGGAGAAAGGAAAAGGGAAAGAAAAAACAACAATGATAATATGTGTGTGTGGCGGGGGGGCAAAGAAAAACCCTATCCTCATTAAAATGATTATAATTGTATAAAATGATTATAACAAAAGTTATAATTGCCAGTGTCTCCAGATGCAAAGGAACCAGTGCAAAAATTATAGAACCATAAAAACTCTGAATGTAGTGACACCACCAAAGGATCACATTAGATCTCTAGCAGTAGTCCCTAACCAAAATGGAAACTTATAATTGATGAATAAAGAATTCACAGCTTGGATTGCAGGGTAGCTCAACAAGATCCAACACATGGTTGAAAATCAACACAAATCAATCTAAAGCAGTCCAGGAAATGAAGGAAGAAATAAACATTGTAAAAAAATTCATTCAGAGACTATAGAATTGAAAAACTCACTTAAGGATTTTTAAAAGACAATGGAAAGATGTATCAAAAGATTGGATTAGGCAGAAGAAAGAATGTCAAAGCATGAAGACCTGTCTTTTGAACTAACTCAGAAAGAGAAAAAATATTTTTTAAGAAAAATTTTTTTAAGAAATATAGGATCGTGCAAAGTGACCAGTCTTACAAAATATTAGCATTCCTGCAAGAGAAAGAAAAAGGTAAACCACCTGCAATTGCAATACATATGTGAAGGAAAAATTCAAGGAAATTTTCCTTATCTTGCCAGGGAGTAGACATCCAGATATGTGAAATACAGGAACACTTGCAAGATATGCTACAAGTCAGATCACACCAAGGATCATAGTCATAAAACATTCGAAGGTCAACACTAAAGAAAAAATCTTAAAGGCAACAAGATAAAAAGCTCAAATCGTGTACAAAGGGAACTCCATCAAGAAAACAGCAGAATTCTTAGCAGAGAACTCAGCAGAAAAGTCCAGATTAGGGCCCGATCTTCAGCAGTCTTAAAGAAAAGATATGCCCACCAAGATTTTCATATTCTGCTAAACTAAGCTTCATAAATGGAGAATTAAAATCATTTCCAGGCAAGGAAATACTACATCATTTATTAACACTAGACCAGCCATACAGGAGATTTTAAAGGGCGTTCTAAATGAATAATATCTGCTGCTACAAGAACACACTTAAATACATGTCCCACAGATCATATAAAGCAATCAGGCAATAGAAACTCCAAACCAACCAGCTAACAACTTCTTGATAGGATAAACATCTCACATATCAATATTAGTCATGAAAGTAAATGGTCTAAACTTTTCACTTAAAAGACATGGATTAACAAGTTGGATTAAAAACAGAAACAGAAAAAATAATCAGACCAATTCATCTGTTCTCTTCAAGAGATGCAATCCTCACATGTAATAAAACACATAGGCTCACAGTAAAGGGTTGGAGAAAGATCAACCACAGAAATGAGAAACAAAAAAAGAGCAGGGGTTACTATTCTTTTGATAAAATAGACTTTGAAATAATTGTCAAAAAAAGGCAAAGGGCATAACTTAATGACAAAGGATCCAATTTAAAAAGATGTAACTAAACTATATGCATACTCGCCAATCATTGGAGATCCTAGACTTACAAAACAAGTACTTCTAGACCTAAGAAAAAGATTTACACAGCTACACAATAACAGTGCAGAAATTTTAACACCCACTGTCAGCATTAGACCGATAATTGAGGCAGAAAATTAACAGATTCTGGACTTAAACTTGACACTTGATCAACTGAGCCTAATAGACACCTCCAGAATATTCCACTCAAAACCCATGGAATATATAATAACAATATATAATATATATATATATATATATTGTTATTATATATGCACATGGAACATACTCAAAGATCAAATAAACGCTTAGCCATAAAACAAGTCTCAGTAAGTCAAAACTAAAAAATTGAAATTATATCAGCTGTATTCTAGGAAGATGGTTGAGTAAAAATCAATCATTACCAAGATGATCTCTCAAAATTGAAATTACATAGAAATTTAACAACTTGCTTGTAAATGACATTTGAATAAATAATAAATTAAGGTAGAAATTTAAAAAAATTTGAGGAAATGAAAATAATAACAAAACATACCAAAATCTGTGAGATGCAGCAAAAAGCTATGTTAAGAGGAAAGTTTACAGCATTAAAAGCCTACCTCAAAAAGTGAGAAAGAAGGGTAGTTAATGACCTAACATTACACTCAAAGGAACTAGAAAACCAAGAAGAAAAATACCCAAAGCTACTAGAAGAAAAACAGTAACTAAAATTAGAGCAGAATTGAATGTAATTGAGAATGCCTACAAAGAATTAATAAAACCCAAACTTGGTTATTTGAAAGGATAAACAAGATTGATAGACTGACAGCTAGATTAAGAAAAAAAAAACAGAGAATATCCAAATGAGCATAATCAAAAATAACAAAGATGACATCACAATGAATCCTCCAGAAATACAAACGATCTTCAGAGACATTTCCTGTTTCCTAGTTAGTATGTATAGGTATTATACCCCTATACACACTAACTAGGAAACAGAGGAAATGGATACATTCGTTTAGAATATCCTCTGGAAGCACACAGTCTCCCAGGACTAAATCAGGAAGTAATTAAAACTTTGAACAGACCAATATACAGTTGTGAAATTTAATCAATTAGAAAAAAACCTACAGATCATCATCAACAACAACAAAAAAGCCCACAACCAGATGGATTAACAGCTGTGTTTTAGCAGACTACAAAGACAAACCAGTACCATTCTATTACAAAAATCTTGAGGAGGAGGAACTCCTTTCTAACTAATTCTATAAAGCCAACATCACGCTAATATCCAAACCTGGCAAACACACAATATAAAAAGAAAACTACAGATCAATATCCCTGATGAACATAGAGGCAAAAATCCTCAAGAAAATACTAGCACCTGAATCCAACAGCACATCAAAAAGTTAATTCGCTATGATCAAGTAGGCTTCATTCCTGGAATGCAAGGTTGGTTCACTATACACACATCAATAAATGCAATTTATCATATAAACAGAATTAAAGCCAAAAAGCGTAGGATCATCTCACTAAATAAGGAAGAAGCTTTTGACAAAATTTAAAATTCCGTTATGATAAAAACCCTTCAGAAACTAAGAATTAAAATAACATATCTCAAAATAATAAGAGGCTTCTATGACAAACTGTAGTGAACATCACTTTGAAAGGGCAAAAACTGGAAACATTCTCCTGGAGATCTAGAACAAGGAAAGGATGTCCATTTTCATTGCTCATATTCAACATGATAGTGTTAGTGATGCATTTCTTATAGGCTTTTCTATTTATATGATTCCCACCATTGGAAATACTGCCCCGATTGTTTGCATTCTTTTTCTAAACAGAGCATAAACGAGTGTGGCCATGTTTTGGATATCATTCCCCTTTCACAAATTTCAGTCTTGCTGATTTGTAGGATTAGTGCTTCTGTGTGCAGTCAAGTCTCAGAATGCTGTTGCTAAAGTGCTGGAGATATTGGTCTGAGACAAACACAATCAAGTTGCAAAGGATAGAGGATAGGGTAAGGAAGCATGGAGATTCACAAAAAATGGAGCTGTTTGCAGCCCAAGATTACAACCAAATTCTTATATTAGCTGGGTTGTGTATCCAAATCTCTGTTGTCCCAGGTAGGATGTATTTGGTCAATAACCTAGGAAATTTGTTGGATTTAAATTTAGAATTAACTTGGGTCTGTTTAACAGATGAAAAATTTGGTTCTTTTTTGGATAAAATTGTTTTGGAAAAGTAAGATTTTAATTTTATTCAATATACTTTGTAGAGATTTGATGAGACTGGAATTATCTAGAGGTTTTTTTTTTATGGAGGTCAAGTAATAGATGGCATATTAAGCAGTCAGCATTATGGAGGGAAGAATCTACTATTTGTGACAGTGTATTAAGAGTTTTAAAATGAATATTTTCTGCCTTAACAACTACCATTAAAAAGAAAGAAAATAGAAAAGGGTCCATTAGGGTGGATGGCAACCATTGGTCTGTGAAATGTTTGAAAATAAAATTTTGCATGAAATTGATGAAAATAAAAATAGGAGTTAAAAGTGATGAAAATAAAAGTAGGAGTTAAAAAATTTGATATGCTGATTGATAACTAATAATCATTAATCAATTATATAGATATCTGAACTTAAGTGCACTCTGTCATTACTTTTCCTTTGTCAGTAGAATTTTTAACTCACAGAGTGGCATTTATGGTGTCAAGATCTGTATCTGTGTTATACATCAGATATAATAGATAAAATAATCATATTACACATAATTGTGCCTAGATATTTTCTCTTGAACCTTAAGAAATAGTCTCTAGCATACATGTAATATTATGATTCCATTTGCAAAGTAATACCTTCCCTACTAAATTTATAGGAGTGTTATTACAAAGCATGGAAGAATGTTTTCTCATTGGACTATGAATTATGGTTAAGGTGGGAAATAAGGAAAATCTGAGGAGTAATTCAAATACCTACCATCTGTGTGGTAGGTACCACTTCTATGAAGAAGTTAAGTAAAGGTCACTGCTTTAAAGGTACAAAAAGTAGTGCTCATATATACCAGGAATGGATTGAGGTTGATCATCTATATTTATAGTTAATTCACCTTAAGTGTTTAAAGTTAAGGCAGAATATTGGATATATTTTTCTTCCTTAACTGATCTGAATTGAGCCATTTTTCTTTATCTTGCTTTTAAATATATATATTATATAATATATATTCAAAATATATATTACATATATTATATATATAGCAAAGTATGGTATACTATATATATAAAGTATGATATATATTATATATAATATGTTTATATATTATATATATAATATGTATTATATATATATATGTGTGTGTGTGTGAGTGTATATATACATATATATAATACAGGCCAATCATTTTCCAGTATTCCTTCTGTTTATATTGTCTACAGTTGTCCAGGTGGTCTGTTGGGAGCAGGACCATTAAGTTTATTTGAGTTCTTGTCCTGTTTTTGTTCTAGATCCCTTTAAAAATGTTCTGCCTGGTGATGTATCTGAGGTGAAGGGGCAATTTTTCATTTTAAATTGTGTTTTCCAATTAAGTCTCTGTTTTCAACTATAAGTTCATTAACTTCTAAATATCATAGAAAAATGCTTTTAGTCTATCCTGAAAATATATAGTAGTTTCTTATTTTATTTCTTTGTGCATTTGTGAGATAGAATTCTTTTTCATTTGTTTGTTATGCTCAGTCTTCCAGGCTGGAGTGCAGTAGCACCCTCATGGCTCACTGCAGCCATGATCTTGTGGGCTCAATTGATCCTCCCACTTCAGTTTTCCTAGTAGCTGGACCCACAGGCATATAGCCCAATACCTGGATAATTTGTGAATTTTTGGTAGAGATGTAGATTTTGCCATGTTTCCCAGCTAGCCTTGAACTCTTGGACTCAAGTGATACACTCTACTAAGCCTCCAATAGCACCAGGGTTACAGACTTCAGCTATAGTGCCTGATGGTGCCTGTGAGACTGAATTCTAATCACTTGCTTTTAAGGAACTGCTCTTAGTAGTATTTGCCCTACTTTTGGGGCTTCTTATCTTTTGATGCTCAGTCTTATTAAGAGGGATTCTATGCATCTCTTTTCCAATAGCCATATTTAGCTTTTTACAGAACAGGATTTATGATCTGAGATTTCTTACAATGTGTACAATTTAGTGTACATCAGGAAACCTGAGTATATGCACCCAAGTATGCCCAACTATATTCAGTTTTTTATAATTCATAGATTATTTTTCTATGAAAAAATCACTGCTCTTATCTGGGTTTAGGAAAATTCTTAATTATGGTTCTTTGTCCAGCTTGGGCCCCAAGTCTAAATTCTACAGTTGCCTGAATGCTTATCTAATGTGAGGGATGGATTTTTAGAAGGAACTGAAATATTTGGAGTCATTGTGAAAAGGTAGTTGTTCTAGAAATGGGAAGAGGAGAAAGGAGTCAACAGACTGTAGAAGGAGAGAGATCAGATGAATAATTGGAGTATGGAGAACCTTATATAGGAAAACAAAGGGACAACAAGAATGTGGGAGGAGTCACCAGAAAATATTACTTTGTTTTTGCTTAATAGGATTGTCAAATTGTTCATTAGTGTTCAGTAAAGAACCATTTAATGAAATACATTTTTACATCAGAATTTCATGGAGGACTTCACATACCACTAAAAAATGTTTCTCGTTTAGTCTGATAATTTTTTTATCTTTCCTTTCTAAGGTGACTTTCAAATGAACATATTTGTTCAAGTCAGATGTTTCTCCAGAGTGGTCACTGAAGGCTTCATTTACCTTTGGTGAATTTACGATATTTAGACAAATGGCACACATATTAGGACTATAATAAAAATAATGGAAGTATACATAACACTGAGAAGTTTGTTTTTCTCCAGGCCATGTAATCCCTGAACTTTGGGGGCCTAAGGCTGGCGGATAACTTGAGGTCAGGAGTTCGGGGCCAGCCTAGCCAAAATGGTGAAATCCTGTCACTACTAAAAATACAAAAATTAGCCGGGCACGGTGGCAGGCGCCTGTAGTACCAGATACTCAAGTTGAGGCAGAATTGCTTGAAACCAAGAGGCGGAGGTTGCAATGAGTCCATATTGTGCCACTGCACTCCAGCCTGGGCAAAAGAGTGAGCCCAGAAACACCAAGAAAGTTTATTTTTTTTCTGGAGAAGACTATTTAGACCCTGGAGGAAAAGAGGATTTAGATTTAGACTATGACAAATGGAGATGGTTAGTTGAAATTTACGTTTGTATGTTTGGCGTACTGGCTAGCTAATCTACATTTGGCTGCTTCCAAGAGCACAACTAATAGTCTGTGCTCCCTAGCAGTTGGAAAATGAGAGTTAACGCTTTTCAAGTATCAGAACATAGGTTTCAGGACAAAGAAGAATGAGCCAGAGGAGAATCTTATCAGGTTATGGGAAACTCACAACAAATTTACCTGAACATACACTGGTCCAGTTAAGTATCAGTTATTACTCTGTAGACACAGCACAGAGAAGAGCTATACATGACCTTTGTTTGTATTCTACCTCATAATTTTCCTATGACAAACAGCAATTTTAGATAGCACAACAAAATACCAGAAAAGAATGCAAAAATAAAGGAGGGAATGACTTGATTCCACCAATGATGCCAAACAAATAAGAGCCAATAAAAACCCCAATATCAAACTACGAATAAATAGTCAAGAAACCGATTTGTTTAGGGAGAATATATGGCTCTTTCTGGTTGGTCTTGAGTTTGAAACAAGCAAAAATTACGGAAATTGACAGTCACTGACCAAGTCCTGACCATTCTGGGCTTATTACTACAGAAGTTAAGACACGGTTTGCTGGATTGATTGCTGCAGCAATTGTGGTCAGAACTGTATTGTCATATATGGTCTTCCCACTGTTCATTTGTATATTTAATTTCCCAGTCCTCATCTCACTAATATTACTAATAGTAATATTTGGAATTTATTAAACAACTCTTACATGTTATGTACTTGGTCAGATACTTTATATGCACATTTTTAATTAAAAAAATTCCAAAAAAGTACTACTGTTTTATATATAGTTATATATAAAACAAATGCATATATAAAACACACACATATGTAGAACAAACATGTAGATACCCATATATAAAAACACATTATGATATAGATGTTATTGTCAGTTTATCAAAATTATAAAAACCCACAAAGTCTCATATATACATAAATTGCCCAAAGAAAAACTATATTAATAAGTGATTAATATGGAACTAGGAGCAAAACTCAGGAATGGCTGACTCCAAAAGCCATGTTCTTAAGTACATCATTGTACGAATGAATATTTCCTATAAATACATAACTACAACTTAATGTATTAACTCCTTTTGGAATTTATTATTATTTTTCTGCAAATATAATTAGGCATAAAACATGTATGATTAGAAAAGTGCAATTAGGAAACACCTTTTAGTCGAGGTATATGATAGTCAGATGATCTGCAGTTCTATAGTTAGCCCAGAGGCAGACCTGAACAAGGAAAAATGTGTCAATTTCAGAATCTTAAAAAATTAGGAGGTAAAATTAGCCAGGTGTGATTTTGCGTACCTGTAGTCTCACCTACTCTGAAGGCTGAAGTGGGAGGATCTCTTGAGTTCCAGAGTTCAAGGCTGCAGTGAGCTATGATCTTGCTATCGTTATCCAGCTAAGGTGACAGTGAGACTCTGTTAAACAAACAAAAAAGAGTAGGTAAGTCCCTTTGCTCATTAGTAGTTTTAATGTAATTAAGAAGTTCCTGGTTCAGTCCATAAAACACACAACATTTCCAAATTTCCTGAAAGCAGAGTCTAAACTCTCCCATTTAAAAAAAGTCAGATTCAACTAGAATAGGACGTGTTTTTATTTTGGCTAATCTGTTTTACATTATTCCTGACAACTATTTTTAAAGATACTGTGAAATACTTAATTTAAAAAATCATCTACCTGTTCAGCTGTCCTTAATCAACTAAACTTGCTCTCAGACCCTCTGAAATAAAACGGAAAGCTTGTCAATAAATTATTTCAGAAACAGATCTTTCAAATATTTGAAGAAAACTTTGTATGCATCCCAGCACTCCCGGTCTTCTCTCTTCTTGTCTTCTGTGCCCATACTCACTAAGGTTAATGAATAGACTAGGTCCTGAACACAATTCTTCAATTAAAAAATTCATTTATTAATCTCTCATAGCATGTCAAATGTCCTTCTAAGCACTGTGAAGATTCAAAGATAGAGTCATTTGTGCTTGCTTCCTAGAAACGTGGTCTACTGTGCACCAACACACATATAAAATCTATAATATAAAGGAGGATGCTACACATGGGATATCTAGAGAAAACTGTATGAGACAATATGAACTCCTGCTAATAGAGAATTATTGAATAAAGTCACAAAGCATGGTGCACCTAGTGAGTTCTTAGTAGATATTAATTTATTTTAACCTTCTATCTTAACTGATATGATTTTCAGAACTATTGCTTTGATTACTTTGTTCCCATTAATATTGAGTATGTTAATAGCCCTTCCAGATGTAGTTTGAACAGTATCTTGTGCAATGAACTTATATGTTTTTCTAAAAAAACAAAGTTTTCATTCAAATTTGTAATGAACCATTTTGACAACAAAAATATTAGTAATTTTATTTTTAAGTGAATATTAAGCTAGAACAGTGCTATTCTTTATTTATGAAATTGACATATAGAAATGTATGTCATTTGTAGTTCAGCAGGTAGGAAGGAATGGCATCCAGTGGCTTTTTCTCTTCCATTTATCTGGTGAAATGGAGGGTTACAGCTCTTTTTATCCTGCATCCCACAGCTCACCATGCCAGCCAGGAATGTCACAGCTCTTTTGCAGCCATAGTTCAAGGAGTAGGAGGGAGAGTTCCAGCTTGTTCATTCCCACCAACCACAGCTCGGCAAATGTCACAGCTCTTTTTCTCCTTCTGCCCATAGCTAGGTGAGTTTCAGGTTCTTGTCTCATGACCAAGAGAAATAAGGTATGAAGATACCAGAGAGTGAGTAAGCAGAAGAAAATTTTATTGAGCAACAGAAGAAAAGCTCTCAACTGTGATAGGGGACTCTGAAAGTTGGGTAGCCATTTATGAGGCTGAGTCTAGGGGTTTTTATGGGCTTAGAATGGGGGATTGCTTGCTGATGGGTCCAGAAGTAGGCTTGGAAAAAGCATCATTCAGTTGGTTAAAAGGCATCATCTAGAAAGAACCAATTAAAAGAGAGAGGGTAATATTGGGGATAAAAGTTCTCACTTTGGTCATGGACTCTACTGGAACCAGCACCTTGGTTTTCAGGCTGAATTCAACTGTCTTTGGCAGGAAGACTAGGTTTTACAAGAGACTAGTCCCTGTCTGTCTCAGAATTAGTCTGTTTTGTCACTATCAAGATGATGTAAGTTGCTAAATATCTATCAATATTAGATAGATCAACGAGACAGAAAATTAATAAGGATATCCAGGACATGAACTCAGATCTGGAACAAGTAAACTTAATAAACATCTATAGAGCTCTCCACTATAAATACACAAAATATACATTCTTGTCAGTACCACATCACACCAACTCATAGGTTTAAATGAAATATTGATCAGCCATTATTAAGCACAATTATTCGCACAAAAGAGGTTTTCAGTACCCATTTTTAGAATAAAGCAACATTCCCGTTCTCTCTCCCTCTTTTTCTTCCTCTTTCTTCCTCTCCTTCATTTCTTTTTTCTTTCTTTCCTTCTCTCCTAAAAAAAATAAGTTGTTAAATTTCAACATGTTATTTGAAACTTGTTCCACAAGCATCTTTAAACTCTAGTTTCTCCTGTCTAGTATATAATTTTGAATTAATTTTAACGTTTTACATGCTTGAAAAATAAGCCTGCTAGAGTTTCATTTGTAACAAATATTAACTTTTTTGAAGAGAACAAATTCAATAACTGATTCTTGGGGCACAATCCTGGAGAACTTTCAGTTTAATGACAACCCTTTAATAAGCACTTTTTATTCTCAGGTATTTTAATTAATACATTTGCTTTTTTATTAAGTATTCTTTTTAAATGACTTGCCAAAAATCCAGGGAATGTATCTACTTGGGTTGAATGTTTTGTTATGCTACTATTACACATGATGAAATAGAACATTACCTGTATGTGCCTAATATGGAGTTTTTTGACTACAATCATTTCATATTTTCCCCAGAGACTGAGGTTTTGAGATGCTTTGATCAGGAATCAGGTTTATGAAGGATGTAATAATAGACTATATACTTCATTGCTTAGAATTGTCAGGTAGTGTCATATTTTTCTTTCACTGAAAGACTCATAATAAAGTTCCTTCTCTGTGTGGTTACCCAGATTATCTAAAGAAAATATAAGCATCCATTGAGATAATTCAGTAGTCTGCTTGGCTATTTGAGAAATGCATCATCAACTGGATAATACTGTTAAATACTTGAATGATGTCTGTGTGAGGATTTACTTATTACTTATAGTACTATATTTTAAATTAAGAAACATATTAGAAATTTCTACCATTACTATTTTGGTGCTGATGTTAACTTTCCTTTACTTGAAATTCATACCAAAATAATTTTAATGGTAAAAATACATAGTAAAATAATAATTGCACCTTTAAAATTATTCTGAAATTGTATCGTAATTCAGGATCAGAACATATACATCCCAAGGAAAAAATAAAGTAAGACTTTATGGTATCCAGTGATGCTGAAGGTGTTATGCCATCTAACTTTGAAACTACCCTTTATTTAATCCACCAAGTATTTTTGAACAATGCATTATCTTTTTCCTTTCAATTCATTAATCATATAGTATTTTAAAACCTCATAAGTACTTAGAATGCTTTTTTGCAAAAAATTTTACCTAATATGCATTTTGTTAGGTTACCATACAAAATGAAAAAATATATATCATTGATATAGTATTATTGATGGCAGTGGTGGCCCCTCTGGAATGGCCTCTGTGAAAACCCTGAATGCAGGGGGAAGCTATGGCCAACACTGCATGCTCCACAGAACTGGCAGGAGCCAAAAACAGGTGGGAGCACCACCCTCTTCCATGTTGGCAGGGTGGAAGCCCTGCTGTCCTGGGCACAGCTGCAGCCACTCAGCCCTGGCTGTGGACCTCGGCATCCCTGTGCTCTCTGGTACCTGGGAAGGCCCCCTGACCTCACAGGCTTGGAAGTAGCTGCTCCCACTTCCTGTCCTCTCCCTGCTCATGACACCCACTCTGATTTCAGAGCAAAGTTGTATCTGAGCCTGGGTACTCTAACTGCTCAGTCAGGTGTGTATGTACAGGGTGGTGCTGACATGCCAGTCCTCTGCCACCTCAGCCTTCTCTAGACTTTGGGCACTGAGCATGGGAGGGAGGTGGGGGTGGTGAAGGGAGTGGGAGGGGTGAGGGAAAGAGTCTCAGAGTGGGCCTGAAGGTGCTCCTTGGCACAAACAGCCTGGATGACATGTAGATGGCAGCAAGAGGCAGACAGATTCCTGGGTGGAAAGAGGTGAGTTTCTGGTGAAGCCCCACCTTCAAATCAGAGATGGCCTGGAGGCTGGGTTGTAAGTTCTGGGTTTAGTCCATGGTCCAGATTGGAAACTTATGGTGCTGTTTTTGGGCCCACCCATGGCAACCTATGGATCAGTCAGCACACACTTCCTCCCTTCTGAAGCCCATAAAAACCTAGGACTCAGCTTGACTCATCAGGATGCCCTGCCTTCAGACAGGAGCTACCAACTCTGGATCTCCTCTCCACTAAGGGCTGCACACTCCTTGGGATTACATGCCTGCAGATAGGAGTTACCCATTCTGGGTCTCCTCTCAGCTGAGAGCTGCCACACTTGACAGGATGTCCTGTCTGTGGACAGGAGCTATCCACTCCAGGTCTCCACCCCACTGAAGGCTGCACATTCATAGGGACAACCCATCTGTGGACAGGAGATATCTACTACAGGTCTCCTGAGAGCTATAATATCACTCAATAAAGCACCTCTTTGCCTTGCCCACCCTCCAGTGTTCTGTGCACCGCATTCTTCCTGGACATGGAAAAAGAACTCAGGACACACCAAATAGTGGGAGTGAAAGAACTGTAACACAAGGCTGAAACATGCCACACTACTCCCCACATTGTGGGCAAGAGGTGGAGAGAAGAGCGGTGGCCCTTCCAGGAGCCTAGACTTAGGGGCTCCCTGAGCCAGGACTGTGACAGCCTCTTTGGGTCTCTGTAGTTTCTGACATCTCCATGTTCCCAGGCACCACTGCATTCCCCTCACCCAAATGGGGTGCCTATAGGAGAAGCCACTTGCAGTGCATCAGATCTAGTCATAGTCTTGCATGGAACCAGTGCCTGTGCTGGCACCTGGAACTGCCTGTCCTGACACCTGGAGCTTCCTGCCCTGCCACAGCAGCTGTTGTGCCTGGCTGTGTGCGGGGGCTGGACCCTGTGCTCTGTTGCTCATGTGCTCCTCACTGCTCTATACCTGGTTTGCCCTTGACAGGGGTGGGATCTTGGCCTGTAGAGCTGAGCTCAGCCTGCCAGGATGAGTGGGTGGAACAAGCTCAGTGGACCTGAGCAAAATCCAGGCAAAGGCACCACCAGCTGTAGAGGCTTCCTGCTGAAAAAGCGACACCCTATGAATAGTCACATTAGTTCAAATATATACTGCATATAACATATTTCTTCCCACTAGCCCCAAATCGTTTTGAATGGACATTTTTATTTTACTTTGTTGTACTTCTCCCTTTGTTTTGATCCAGATTCCAATCCCACATTACACATTACTTTGAATTGTCATGTAGTAAATATTTAGAAAACATTTTTAGATCCTTAATAACTTATGAATATTTTTAGATTTAATGTATTTTCTTCTTTTGATGCCAACTCTCAATAATATGTACGTCATGAGGGTCTCAAAACTCACCTGTGGGAAGCTTCTCTTAAACATGATGAAGTATTACTGTAATTGATTAAAATACTAAAATACTTTATTAGATATGTACTTATGAATGCAAACATTGTGCCCTGATAAAATGAAATTTGAAACAAACATATTTAGAATGAGAAAAGACATTAAATCAAGCTGTTTCCAGACAGAACTACATGAATTCTGAGTCTTTAGGGAGAGACCCTATCTTCATAAGGTTGCTTCTACTTAAGTTTTACTTATTTCACCATATTCATCTATGTGCTCTCTCCACATCTCTGTCGCTCTTTACCTCCTGGCTATTTTCTCATGAAAATGTTGAGTATAATTTCATTTTTAAAAAGCCACTTTCATCTTTCCAATTAGATATGGAATTATTCTTATTATACTCTAATTGCCTATATACATTTTCCATTTGTGGGGAAGAAAGGGAAAGGAATCCCTGTTCAATTTCATGGTGCTTTGTGATGCTACATTTTATCTGGGATTACTTGTAATGTCAGGTAAAACCTGGGTTTGGTGTCTGCCTTCTATATTCTGCTATAATGATTTCTATCATGTGGTAGTTAGACACTGCATAGTAATGGTGTCATTCATTTTATATCATAATTAAACTAGTAGAATATAAAATACTATAATGGCATTTTTGAAAAATACATTTTGAATGAAACTCAGCATCACTAAAGAACATTACTATTTACCTTCCTGCTTCATTTTGTTTTCTGAACAATTCCCAATGAACAAACTTTTCTAAGTAACCCTTTCAAATTTTAGTAGAATAAAAAGTTATCTACATGAACATACCTTTCTCTATATAAGGGTAATATATAAAATACCACACAGTACATTTGCCTAAGTAAATCTTATTTGGACACTGGAAAAATATAGTTAATTAGGATAAAGATCAATAATTTACAAACAACTATAAGGGTAATTTGATGCATATATTGCTTAGGACAGGGATGTCAAATGCATGTATATTGCCATTCTCTTGTCTTCTGCCCTAGGCAGGTATCACAAATAGGCTATAGCCCTAACATGAAAGAATGCTTGCTATGGGAACCCAGCATTATTCTCAGTCTCTTTCATAGCACATAGCTCAATTCAACATTTGTGAAAAAGCAGAGTAAATGATTATAGGAAAGAAGATTACAGAAGAAAAGGAAACTTTCCATAAAAATTTAGAAGAATATGGAAGACAATAGAAAATAATTTTAGAAGTCACAAAGTTCCAGTTTCATGAATTGGCTTGAAGATATACTTTGTCTCTTTTGTATAGACGAAAACTATTTTTTATTTTTTACCACTGTGGCCTACCTAGTTTGTAAAGACAATTGTTTAGGTTTTAAAGAATGGCAGTGAAACAAACTAGAGCTAAGGGACTAGGTTTTAAAGAATGATAGTGAAACAAACTATCAATACTAGTATTTTACTTTTAGAAATGTTCATATGTTATAAAGCTTAAGTAAATCAATGGAAATAAATAGGCACTGGAACAAAATTATGCATGTCAGACATTCTTATGGAAATATAAATGATTGAATTAGATATTCATCATGTATGTTGAAGAGTATAAATTATTAACTGCACAATATTAAAAAACATGTGGCTTAATAGTCTATGCAAGTAAAATGGACATAATTTGATATAAATTAAGTGTTATTTATAATTCTGAATATAATCGTAAATATGAAGAACACATATTTCTTCTTAATTCTGATCCTAAGCTATTTGGAAGATTGATAAACCTATTTCCAATTCTTTACTGAAACTTTTCATAATCTCATAACATGATCAATTATTTTAAGAAGAACTTTAATATTTTTCTCTTTATTGTTTTGCAGCTACAACATCGATTTCTCAGCTCATCTTCATGTTCTTTAGCTGCGCCATACAGAGAAGAATAACTTGATACAGTCACTTGTGTCAGTTTCAATGCTATCATGTTTACATTTTTCTTGTTCAGAAAGTGTTTGGGACAGAGGCAAGCTTATTATAGCAATGACAATTTTTTGTCATAACATAACATGACAATATTTTGTCTTTGCCCCAGCTCTTGTAGGCATGGTTTTCCTATTTATAGACTGTAATTTCCTTTTATATTAAATAAATAATAAAATAATTGATATAAACATTTCCGAATGTAAATATGTTAGAACTAAAAGCCAGCATAGTATATCAGAATTCTGGAATATCTCTAAAATCTGATTATAATGATAATTTTTTAAGAAGCACAGCCTTGTATCAACTAGGTTAACTTTATTTAAATCACACATATAGAGAATTTGAAGCTGTATCATATATATTTGAGAGATCTGCATTAATATTTATACAAACACAAACATCAACTCTTAGTATTAAAGCAATTATTTAAAATACTTCAGGCAACACATGTCAGAGTTCTTAAAGATGACAATTCAAAAGTTTTTAAAAGGTAGTTAGTACTGGATAAGCAGTTACAGATGACAATAAGGAACTAGCATTTACTTATAAAGACTTACCATTGCTGGTTTTATGTGATATTTTATGATCATGAAGATGCCCATAATCATCCCTTACAGAAGTATGATACCTCTATGGCCGTATCTCAGGTTCTTCTGAGAAAAATATCAATTCTCCACCTAAGAAGCTCATCTACAGAAATAACTCATGAATATGGGCATTCCAATTTGGAGATAGCAATTGAGTTACCATACTAGTTTTCTCTTGCTGTACGACAAAATACTACACATTTAAGAGCTTAAAACCACATAGATTTATTATCTCACAGTTCTGTAGGTCAGAAGTCTGGCACAGCATACCTGGATTCTCTCTGTTCAGGGTCTCAGAAAGCCATAGGCAAGGTATCAGAATGGGTCATCTGTTGTCGAGGATCTGAGGAATAAGCTTCTTTCAATCTCATTTAGTTTGTTGGCTGAATTCTGTTCCTTGATGTTGTAGGACTGAGGTTTCTATTTTCTTGTTGTCATGCTCCTGGGAGCGACTATCTGCTCCTGGAAGTTGCCTGCATTTTTTTTTCTCCTGAGGCCAGTCTGTATCTTCAAACCAGAAAAGGGGCATTGCATGAGTCCCTCTTGTACTTTAAATTTCGTTGATGCCCCCTCTACCATGGCCCTCTGGTTTACCTTTTTGCCTCCTCCTTCCACATTTAAGGACTCAGATAATTATACTGGACCCATCTAGATAATCCAGGATAATCTCTCTGTTTTAATATCAACCAATTAAATTTGGTTTCATCTGCAAAATCATTTTTCCCATGCAACTAACTGGGGCTCTAACACCAAAAATTAAAAATCATGGGAACCAAAATTCTGAGTATCATAGTTGCTTTCCAAAGGATATTTGTACATTTGATACAACTGCTTTTTTTCTCAGACATTTCCTTTATCCAATAACAAATACATACAGAGCAATTTTAGTGTGTAAGAAAATATAATTGAATACAAATGTACATTTAATTATAGATTTTAATATTGTATATTATATTTGATTATCTCAACATAGTCTTATTAATTAATGTCATAATATAGTCTTCCTTCAGAAGCTAGAAATGCAGATTTATTCTAAAGCCAATGCAGAAATACTAAGAAGTATGTTACTTCTACAAATACAGTATGATCATCTATTATACCAGATTCAAAATACATGTACTATAAAATTTTAGCCAATCAAATACAATAGGAATAACATATGCAAATAGAAAAATATACAATTAATATCTAAGATAAATATTTATATCTATACATTCCATATTTTAATTATAAGGTGTAATACTGTTAAACACTATGTTAAAATGATTTTGTGGTGACTTTGTTGTGTACCAGTTGTGAATGTATTTTCTTATGATCAGTAGAAACTCTGAATTTCAAAATTGTACGCTGTCATCTCAGGCAAATTTGAATAAAATATAATTTCTGCTAATTAGCTAGAGGCAAAGAGGCCAATTAACTTGACATGTTAATATTGCATTGACTGTAGTCTTATCATAATTTACATGTGCTTGGGAAATTTATTAGTTATTCTCTTTGCATCAATATCAGAATTTACTACTTAGAGTATCTTAACTGAGGGAAATATATGTGTATAAAATAGATTGTTACAAAAATTGAATTGCTAAAAACTGTCCATTTAGAAAATAGTCCCACAAGATAATTACATGGAACATAGTTTTTGTTAATTACCTCTAAATTTTGGTTTTGGTTATCATGAAGAGGCATTTAACTTTCAAGTGTTTATAACATTGAGGGTATAGAATGACAAATAATCCAAATTAGCAGAGAATTTAAATTTATTTTGTGGAAATGTATTGATCTTAAAATGCATTGTATTTAGGTAAGAAATTTAAAAGAGTTTGACTATAATTTGAATTTTAGTGCTTTATACTACATTTTAATAAATACTGCTTTTAAGATAGTCTTACTGGTTTTGTTTAAATTATTTATTAACTAGCATCGTATTTAGTGTTAAAATATACTATAATGTTTTCTTGGTCTCTTAAGACTCAGATCTAGTGTACAGACTTTCGTTAACTTTTGGTAACTTTATTTCACCTCAGGAATTTTCTGCATTTGTGAAACATCAGTAAATAATTAATGGTTTTTAAAAGGTCTTATTACACATTTGACCTAGTTAGCCAGAATGTTGGATTTTATGTTAGGGAAAGATTATCACACACATTTTGACATATACTGATATATTTCATCTGAAATTTTGGGCTGAGAATCTACTATGTCAAAGACATTATCCTAGAAGCAATATGAACATAATTATGACATAGATAGAAAATTGCTCTCTAGGATGATTACATAATAAAAATGGCCTTTTATATATAAATTCATAAATATATTAGGAAAATTAAAAAATGTCATTGAGTTAACATCTGAAATGTATATGAATTAAGCTTCTTTTTTCATAAGTTTTATTTGTAACTTGATCCAGTTCCAGATACATTTAAATCTCAGCTTATTGTCTGTAGTGTGGAGAATACATATGTTAATTCCCATATAGGAGAATTCTTGTGAGGATTAAAATAAATCTTTTTGTGTAAAAATTATTTAAAATTTATAAATATCTATTGCATAATGTATCTAACCAAAATAAAAACCTGTTTGTTTTCAAAATATCTTCAAATTATTATTAAAACTATTTCAAAATACTGAAAGCTCAAGTATCCTTAATCAATACTCATTGCTTTGAGGCCATGTGATCTCTTGGATTGAAAACTAATTTTCAGTATATTCTGTTCAGGGTTTTTTTAAAAAAAAGGTAACAAAATCAACTTTACATAAACAGGACTCTAGTTATTTCAGATATAAATTTAAAAAGATTAGGACATCTATAACAACTCAAAGGACCTATTATTTTCTGTGTTAACATTTATTTTTAAAAATGTTTGATAAATTATAATTGTATACATTTATGGCATACAGTGTGATGTTTTGATATGCATTCAATGTGGCATGATGAAATAAAACTAACGTATTCATCATCTCACTTACCTATTATTTTTTATTGTGAGACATTTGAAATTTAATACAGAGGGTATTTTGCTAATGAAATAAGTTTTGCACAGAAAGACATTTGTGTTCACTGTTTGTGAACAGAAAGACTGTTTGTGTTTACATTTATAATAAATTACAAATAAAATAAAATAAGCTGTTTAGTTTTTGACAATTGCATTTGACCAGAACAATACCATAATTGATTATATAATTGAAATAATATTATTACTTCTCTCTAGTCACTAATTATCAGAAGAAAACCTATGATTTCTTTTTCTTCACAATAGAACTTGGTAGGAAATTTAGTTGCTAAAAACAACAGGAACCACTCAGAAAGTTTAAAAACTCATGAGTTATGCTTCAATAGGCTTCTGAAGAAATGAAAAATATTTACTTCAAGAGATGTTTACAAACTTATGTTACTTGAGAGCAGTGATCAAGATTGTAGAGGATTAACCAAAGGACAAAGAATCTTCCTTAGTGACATGGAAACATTATAATATTTATAATATTATAAATAGCCAGAGAGAACAATGTGTTTACAAACTCAAAGAGGATATATTATGTCAATGGAAACAACAAGTATAATTTCTGAATTTAATTCATTAATATTGTAAATACTATTGCCCTTGAATTGGTGGGCCTAGAGACTAGAGTATGAGCTCTGCCATTTAATCTTCTTTCTTGGTCAGCAGAACATCTAAGTAACACCATTTTTGCATTTGGAACCAGTTCTTCTCAGGAAATACTGAGCCTCATACCTTCTTTTTCACGTATATACTACCCACTTCCCTGAGTTTTGTGAGGGAGTACCCACTTTGGTTGCTGACAATGAATGTAACAACTCTGCTTTTCTACCCTTCCTTTATTGTGTGAAAAATGGTATTATAAAACACAATATATATATATATATATATGTATATTTTAAGTAGTAAAAAACATGGTGGTGTCTCTAAAGGATACATAACAATTCCTATATTCCTGCATATATTCTGAGAATATATATATATTTTCTGGAAATACAGCCACATGAGATGTTGAGGCTTTTGTAATCAGGTGACATATAAGGTACTTCATACAAGTGGGATTCTTACATATTGTATAATCCATATATACATATTCTTCTTACATATTGTAAGCATAAACATTTATTCTTACATATTGTATTATTAAACAATACAATTATTGTATTAAACAACATTAAATATATTGTATTAAACAATAATACAATAAACATTTATTCTTACATATTATATTATTTATTGTTTATGGTTTTGATTATGGGTTGTAAAAGAACACACATAGTTTCAAATCATACTCTACATCTTATAAGCCATAGTTTCTTAGAAAAAATATTGAATTATTTTCTGAGGTTCAATTTTCTCTTCATTTAATAATACATATTTCTTAAGTTAAAACAAGAAAGGCAAGACTGGTAAAAAGTAATTACTAATAATTATTAATCTCCTTCTTTGCCATACTGGTTCTTTATGTTTTTCACTTTTCAATTTTTTATTGTACTATACGTGCTAGGGTACATGGGCAGATCATGAAGGATTGTTGCATAGGTACATACATGGCAATGTGGTTTGCTGCCTCCATCCCTGGTTCTGTATAAATCCACTATCCACATGAAATATTGAAAATGGCTCATGAGTAATTGGAAAATAATTGAATAGATTCAAACACATAAATGAGGAAACTATTTTCAAATGTTTTATTGCTGAAGATTTTAAAATTAAATCAACTACCATTAAATCATATATCAATAATCCTCCTAAATTACTTGGTTGGCACAACACACACAAGCACGTGCACACACACACATACACACACAGAGAATTTTTTTTTTTTTTTTTTTTTTTTTTTTTTTTTTTTTTTGCCAATCAGTTTGAGCTTATGAGGTTGCTCAGGTTAGCCTTGAACTGATAGACCTCGCCTTCGCGAGCGCCATGACCTCCAGCGGGAGCCACGTTGGACCCCAAGAATATTTTTTTCTATAAATTTTCAGCTTTTTAAGGAAAAATAATTTGTTTTATTTTTATACTTGAGTTAATTACATTTATCTTACAAATATGAATATTTTGTAAGCTTGCAATTTTTTTTCTGTTTTCTCTCATTTTCTTACTAAGTTATATTCTTTGTTAATTATTTCAGTGATGGTCTATGGCTTTTAAACTATACTAATGTTTGTTCATATGAAAATTCATTTATTTTGCACTAAGTTTTGAATGATAGTTTTTAGCAGTGTTAAAATTATAGCTTAATACTTATTTTCATAAAGCATTTAGAAGATTTTTTTCTACATAATTTTCTGGAAGGGTTTGTATTGCAAGAGAAGTCTTTTGTCAGCCTAATTGCTCCTTTCTATATAAGTATTCTTTTTCTGTCTGATAGCTCTATTTTATTGTTTATTCTGAATGTTATGTATTATTAGCTCAATGTATTTAATGTTGGTTTGATTTAATTAACCTTTCTGGTACATGGTATGCATCTTTAATCAGAATATCCCAGTTATTGTATTTCTAGAAAACTCTCATTTTTTTTCCTAAAAAATAGAGCATCCCTATTACACCCTTTATTTTATTTTATTGTGGAACTTTATTAAGACATATGTTAGAGCCTGCCCATTTCAGATCTGTGCTTATTGATGGTTTTGACTTGGTTTTATTCTTTTTTTTTCTCTATATTATATTCTGAAAGATATACCATGTTTAGTTCTTTGATGTTCTATTTAACTGTGATGGTGTTAGATATTAAAGTGTCTAGTGGGTTATTTAAATGACTACATGTATTTTGTTTATGAAGATTTAACATTTCACTTACTAGTCTATGCCTTTTTAATATAATTCAATATTTTCTTATTTGTATGGATGCTATATTTTTCTTTATCTCTTTGTGGACTCTAAATTTATTTATTTTAGACCATTCTACATTGTGCTCATATGTCCATTAAAGACATCTTCTACTGCTTATTTATTGTCTTTCTTTAATTTTTTATTTTTCTTGTTGGATTTTGGTTATAGATTCATCTTGAATGGATGGGTGTCTGCCTGCACATTTCCCCTCTCTTTTCCCAGCTCTTTTCCTCTTTGCCTGGTGGACTTGCTTTCTTCTGACCTGCTATGGTTCTCAATCTAACCAGGTTATGCCATCTTCCTGGGGCTCCTTTTCTGCAGTAATATTACATGTATTACAGATTTTATGTCCAACCAATAATCGATTTGTTTAGGTAGCAATGATGGACTTGGAACTGGTTTGCCTGCCTCTCCCGAGTGATCATGTTCATAAAATAAGTCAGAGCCCAAAACAGTGATCAGTTCAGGCTTTTAAGCTTTTTCCTTAGATAGGGTGTGTCACTTAAAGTTTTGTTTTGAATCAGTGAACATGGATTCTTTTTTTTTTTTGAGACAGAGTTTCACTCTTGTTACCCAGGCTGGAGTGCAATGGCGCCATCTCGGCTCATTGCAACCTCCGCCTCCTGGGTTCAGGCAATTCTCCTGCCTCAGCCTCCTGAGTAGCTGTGATTACAGGCACGCACCACCATGCCCAGCTAATTTTTTGTATTTTTAGTAGAGACGGGGTTTCACCACGTTGACCAGGATGGTCTCGATCTGTTGACCTCGTGATCCACCCGCCTCGGCCTCCCAAAGTGCTGGGATTACAGGCTTGAGCCACCACGCCCGGCCGAATATGGATTCTTTTACTCACCATCTGTGCAGCCCCTATGTTTGCCTCTCTCTATCCACTTTCATCATGTGTGCTCTTATTCAAAGAAACTAACCTGTTTAGAACCTTTCAATAGTTTTATCTTCTCACTACTGTTTGTGTTGAATCATAGAGAAATCCAGCCAGGGACCAGTCAGAAGAAATAGAGAGACACTCAATTATTTATTGCTGTGGATTCTTCCTTGAGTAGTTACAAGAGACTGGAGAGTCCCTGCCAAGAGATTGGCTTTGTATCTTATCTGAAGTTACCTGCTTTGTATTATATGACCCAAACTTTTCAGGTTCTGGTATTTATGGTTCTCCTCCATTCCCTAGAGTCTAGGGTGATTAACAGCATTCCTTTGGGGTACAGAAGAAACCTTACACTTTTTCAATATCCAGGCACACTTTGGTAGTCAGTCCCTTTATTAAACTTGATATTGATGGATAAAGTTGAATTATTTTTATACCCATATGCCATCACTGTTTTGTCAGTTGATTGATAAGCCATCATTGAAGGCCATATTTATCTCCCCTGCTTAATTGTGAACCAGTAGTCCCACTTGTCTCTGTCTTCAGATTCACATATCTCTTTGTTCTCCTCCATATCAGTTCAATGTATTATTTAATTCAGATTATAATGTTTATGATAGTGTACTATTATTCTTTTTCTAAAATAATGCATCTTTCATTGCTAAGTGCTTTGAGCAGGGGTAGAGTAAATCAGTTGTTCATAAGATGAACTTAAAGTGTTATATGGAACTGATGTCTTGGTTCTCTTCACTTATGCAACATTAAAGTACTCAAAGCAGGGTAAACTGAAATACTATACCTGTGAGCTGTGGGTCAAGCCTTCCATTTATCTAAGAAGCTGTTTGTAGAAGTGAAAATTGAACTAGTTCACCAAAGCTGGGTTCAGTGATGGCACTAGAATATTTGAAACAACATGGGAAGGGTAGAAGTATGAAAATAAATAAAGGCTACTTTTGTAATATCTTTGGTTATTGCATGTGTCCTAACAGATGCAAAAGTTAAAAAAATAAAGATAAGTGAGAAATGGTAGATGAATTGGACCATGAGTTTAGAATTTTGCAGAAGAAACTGGAGAGTTCCTCAGAGAGATGGCAGATCCACTGGCAATTATTAGGCTATTTCTATAATATCTTTCCTTAGTCTGTGTATCCCATGTCCTAAGTTTCTAACAGATTATCATTTAAAATTAGTATTAGTGGAAATTTGTTCCCAGATACATATGTGTTCGAAAAAATCACCGACCTTTTATTTGGATAAATTGTTTTGTGATAAAATTATAAAACATATTAGCATTCACAAAATCTCTGGATTCCAGATGATAACTAGAAATTTAAGCATTTAAAATGTATTAAATTTACCTCTTGAACTTCAGTTGCATAGTAGCTTTGTAAAAACAAGGATGACTTATTTATTGTAGATGACAGAGAAGGCAGCCATGGCATTTTGCCAAATGGCCAACGGATAACTCTTTATATAGATGTTTTTGAATCTCATCATGAAGAGCATCCGCGCCAGGGCGCCGGCAAAACCGCTGCACCGGCCACAAGAGTCACGCTGGCGACCCCTGGGGCTCCTCCACTAGAAATCTGCTGGTCCATGAGAGACGAAATTCTTCTGGAAGTGTGGCATCCTCTCGTTTTCTGAGCTTTCACTGGGAGCTACAATGCTGAGCTGTTAGTGATCAGCCATTTGGATCTCTGATAGAAGTTTAAAATGAAGAGGATAAGAGAAAGGAGAATAGAGAGGAAGAGGAGAAGACAAGTGGTAGGATGGGTATCACTGGAGAATATATAAGTGTGAAGGAAAAAGAATATTGATTCAACTTAAAAATTACATGTTTTTCTGAGGGAACCGAATATAGGAATATGGACAAGAATGTAAAGAAAAAGCATTTTAAAACTTTCCAAGTTTTAAAAACTTGGAAAACTATTATTATGAAAAATTAACCTGTTAAAAAAAGTAAAATTCCCTGTCAACAACTTTTTAATTAAAACGATAAAAAAGAAATAGTCTTATAAATGTCTTCCTAAAGTTTACTTATTAATTCATGAACATAAAATAACGTCAATGGTCCATACCCACCCAATAGATAAAGTCATAAACTAATCTGTTAAGTTTTATATATGCCTTAATTACATGTATGTATATATAGATATATATATGTGAACATGGCTGTACATGCATATAAATACATGTATGTATATATCTATGTAAGTATGCATGGTGTACGTATGAGTGTGTGTATGTATGTATATATACATATAGGTGCATATATATATACCTATATACATGCATACATGCAAAGAGACTTATGTTCATACACACATATACATTAGGAACATGCATACATATTGAAAGCATTGAAAATATATTTTTTATATTATTGTTATTACTAATCCTATTATGACTATCATAAAGTACTATTTTTATGACCACTGCTGTTATTGTCATATCTCCACAATTTAAAGCAATAAATTTGATTTATTTTTGTGTAGTTTTTCTTTTACAAAACTAAGTGCATCAAATCCTACCATTATTCAATAAATATTGCAAATATATATATTTTAAATTTTGTTACATGTTTAATAATTTTTAAAAAATAAATCGTTCATTAAATCACTGCATATAGAGAAAACCTGAGATGCCTAGATTGTTTTGTTATTTATAAAATCTAAAAATGTTTGAACCTTACTATGTAGCTACTACTGGGATTATTTTATTTCTATTAAGTCACTGAATTCTCACAATAATGTTATTAAATAGATACTTTTACATTTTTCATTTTGTAGAAGTGAGTCACAGAGATATTTAATAATATTCTAATGGTCTCACAGCTAGTAAGAGAAAAAATTCAGATCTCTAACATAGTACCTTGCATTTAGCATTTGTATTCTGCCTCTATTATTCCTGTCGTTTCTTTCTTCATGGAATGAAATATATATAGAGAATGAAATATATATTTATATAAGATATATATATCTTAATGTATGTACTAATTTCAGTTGTTTACTTTATGATTTAGTTATCAAACCTTAATAACATTTATGAAAAAATTATTCAGTAACTCAGTAATGAAAATATTATAAAGGGTAATAATATGTATGTTTATAACTTCTACTCATATTACTCAAGAATTATTTTTACATTTACATGAAAGTAACCAAATCATGTTGGCCACAGCCATTATAATGATTTCTTACAAATAATTTCTTTATTAACTAAACCTCATGTAATTCTATCCCATGATTTTTATAGGGAATTCTATTTTAATGAAAATATGCTGAGAAAAATATGTCAAGTATTAAGTTTACTGTAATATTATATATACTACAATGAAAATGTGAATTATTTGGTAAAGCTATAGATATTTTGATTCACTTTTGTTCAAAATCTTAAAGGTCAAACATTAGAAATATTTTTGAAAAGTATTTAAAAAACACTACTCACACACACTCACACATATACATACACATGCACACTATTCTGGATTTTGTATGAATATTTGTAAAGAATAGTTTAATGTTTTATCAAGCCTGAAATTTGTTTTAATTTTTAATATTATATTTGGTTTATAATTAAGTCTAAATTAATAAAAAGTGAACAAATTGATAGATTATTAAAATAAAATAATTTTGTATTATATGTTAATAATTTCCAATACAATATCATATACAATATGAGTATTTTTGTGAGATTCTATAGGCAACAGTATAAATATGAATTTTTTCTGAAAGCTGTTTGTGACATTGTATATTGCATCATCTGTCAATAAAAATGCCAAATATATTTTAACATGACCATACTTTCCTGATTAATCTGCACCCAAAATGGTTTAGGAGATCAATAGTATCTTGAACTTTATGGGATCACACTGTTTTGTGACCTTGTAGAATTCTGAAGTGGAGAGGTAACTATTCTATGTTCAGTACATTTTACATTAAGAAAAACTCCACTTTTAAATAACTGTCTACTTCTACTAAAAAGATAAATGTAAATAGGTTCAACAATAAACTGATTTTACTAACAGATATATTGTTTAACCTTCCTCAGTTGGTTTGAAAGCATTATTCAGGATCAAGCAAATCTATAACATTTGCAGTTAACAGCACTGAACTTTTTAAGACCATTGATTGTACTAAAGCAATTGTACAAAAAAGAAAAAAAAATATTTTTGCCCTATTATTATCAGATGTATCTGTTCTGATGATTTGGGCTACAAATAATAGAAACACAGAATCAATGTACTCAAACTGTACAGGATTTATGATCCCACATAAAAATCACAGGGTTTAGATGGGTTTCAGGTAGTTGATTCAAGAGAAATAATCAACAACACACTTGTCTAGATTGTCATTCTTGATGTTGATTGTTGTAGTCACATCTAGACCATATAATAATATCTAGAGGATAAAGAGAGATGATTTCCTCCTGTTTGTGGCTGGCTCATTGTCTCCCTTTCCTTGGCCAGAATTGGGTTAATTGATCAATCTTTGGCAATAGAAACGAGATTACCATGAGTGGTGAAGACAGTACAGAGTCATCTGGGATAGAACAGATCCTGAAAATTATCTACAATGTCAACAATGCTGAACATACTAAAAACTAGACACATAGACAAAATATAAATTCCAACTGGTTATATTTAGGGCATAAGTTGATCTAATGACTCATATAATTTATAACATCAAGGTATTAAAAGTTCAAAATATAATCCTAAATCTTTGTTCATAAATATTTAGTAATAGCTATTATTCATGAAGGCAAAAAGAATCACTCTTTTAAGTAATATCAAAGTTATATTACTAACAACATTCAAAATGACATAGAAGAAAGCACATTGCTGTGGGAAAAATGCCTTCTTCAATGCTATAGCTCTCTTTAAATTATGTCCTTATTGCTATTATACTGATAAACTCAGCTTTAAAATTATATAATTCTTTAACCTGTTTCTATTGGAATTTGGTCCCACCACAGGCTTGTATGAGTTTACAACTTAGTGAATTAGTCCAGGGCTGTAATGTTAAATTATTTATACTATCTGACTGTCATACTCACTAGTTTTAACCCAATGTATTTTCTTTTAACATCTTAGAAGGTCTGAAGATCTGGATATTTATTTTTTATAAGGTCAGGTGCACAATAATAATTAATTAGTTTGTGGATTAATTTAACCACAGATTTGACTCATTTTCACTGTTGTTTTAATATATATCCATATGCTTTGTAGGTGTATGTATTTTATAACTGTCTAGAACATTATTTCTTTAAAATCGTAATTTTAAAGAAATAAAGTCAAGTGGTTGTACACATAATACTTAAGAAGATGACTTTTATGTGGTTTAATATAATTTTGAAGTAATCACCTAAATCGTGAGTGATTTTTATTGTAGGCATTCTGAAAACTAGACAATGTACTACACTAGTATTTGTAGTGTTCATATACAAAACCAAATTAAGTTTAATAAAGGAACAACTTCCTGTGTTATACTGTTTATTTTTATCTCATGTCCATTTTCTACTATCCACTTTTTCTGATTAACTTAGAAATGCTTTCTGCTGAAAAGTCACTGTAGCAACTTTGCAAAATTTAAATGTACTTGAAAGACATAAGAGAACAAGGAAATTGTGCATGACTTTTTCAAGTTAAATGTCCTGATTTGGGGACAGATTGAAATAAATGAATAGTCAGCAGAAATACAGGATGATGCTGGAGAAAACATTTGCATTGCTTTACTCGATTTAAGCCTACAGTTACCAAGTAATAATCTTCTACCAAAGTATAGCCCACCTCACAAGCCAAGGATAAATGTGTTGTCAGGAAAAACAATGAACACAATATTAACATGAGCTAATGAGTGCTGAATGCTACAGACATACCAAAATGTATGTGTAACACTAGATACTGAAGAGAAGTAGGATGGAAACAGTTGAGGAAAATCTCAGTGATATTCAGGAGAACACAGAAAGAGTATTCGAATGTATTCTTGCAGATTTAAATACCAATGTGCAGAGATATGATAAACACACAATACGTTTAAAATATAGAAACTAACCTTTCACATAATTATAAATATATAGTGAGACTTGGTTATAAAATTTCTGATTTTATTATAATAATAAAAAAATTTAAAAAAACATGTCTAGTGGCAATACAAATAGTAGAATTCCACAGTAGAAATTGGTACTGTCAATTGGCAATCAACGGATCCCACAGAATAGAATGTGGATTAAAATGTTGAATGTAGAGTAAGACAAAAAAATAAATTAGATAAAATATATTTACTTGGAGAAGTATGCTACAAGATTTGCTATGGGTTAGGTGGAAGATGTCGATGACGTTTTCATAATAGAAAAGATAAATTAACACGAAATACAAAAATTAATAGTCAAGGTATATGGGTCATTGTGATGGCAGTGGGGGCCTGATTGTAGCAGCTACTGCAAAGATGCCAGCTGTAGTGGGGAGGTATGGCCAGGGAGGGATGCTTTGTAAACCTGGAGGGAGCTGGGGACAGATGGAGTCCTACCCCTTCTAAGTTGGTGGGGCAGGAGACCCGCCCTCCCAGGTGCAGCTTCTGCTGCCCAGCTGCTACCGTGGACCTGAGTGTCTCTGCACTCCCAGGGACTCAGGAAGCCTCTCTGCCTCCACAGGCTTGGAAGTGCCTGCTCCTGCTGTCTGGCCTCTCCCCACTCCCCACAACTGCTCTGATTTCAGAGCAAAGTTGAGGTCAAGCCTGGGCACTATTGCAGCCTGGCTGAGTGTGCACTTACTCAGGGCAGTACTGACATGCCAACTCCCTGTTGTCTTAGCACCCTCCAGAATTTGGGCCCTGATGAGCATGGAAGGGAGGCAGAGGAGGACCTAGGGGTGGCTTGATATGGGCAGGCAGGCACCCCTTGGCATGAACAGTCTGGGCATCATGGGCACTGTGGATGGCAGGTTAATGGCAGCAGGGAGAAGACAGGCTCCTGGGCAGAAACAGGCAGGTCCCCAGTGAAATCACACCTTCAGGCCAGGAAAGGTCTGAGCTGGGCTGCTCTTTTCCAGGCCTAGAGTAAGAACTTATGATGCTTTTCCTGGGCCCACCCATGGTCACTCATGGACCGATCAGCCCACATGTTTCCCCCTGAAGCCCATAAAAGCTCCAGAGTCAGCCAGACTTGGGAGATGAACAGATGACCTGCCTGTAAAGAGGAACTCCCCACTGTGGGTCTCCTCTGCTGAGAGTTGAACATACATTGGGAGGACTTGCCTGTGGACAGGAGCTACCCACTGTGGGTTTCCTTGCTACTGAGATCTGAACAGACATTGGGATGACCTTCCAGCAAAAAAGATATACCTGCCTGCAAAAAAGACTATGCATCTTTTCTCTGCTGAGAACAGGACACTCATCAGGCTGATGCGCCTATGGAAAGGAGCTAACAACTGCAGGTCACCTCTGAGCAATATTGTTACTAAATAAAACACCTCTTTGCCTTGCTCACCCTTTTCTTGTCCACATACCTCATTTTTCCCTGATGTGGGGCAAGAACTTGGGACCCACCAAATGGCAGGCCTGAAAGAACTGTAACACAAACAGGGCTGAAACTTGCCCCTTGCTCATCATGATGCAGGAGATGAGAAGGAGATAAGAGAGGAGAGAAGAGCTGTGGTTCTTCAGGGACCCTAGACATAGGAGCTCCCCTGAGCGAGGGCTGTGACAACTCCTTTGCAGACCTGCAGTTGCTGGCATCTACAATCAACCAGGCACCACTGCATTCCCTGGTGTCAGCAGTGGAAGCTGCTTGCATTGTGCTTAGCCCAGCTGAACCTGAAGCTGATTGTTTCACCACAGCCGGCATGCCTGGCTTTTCATCCCACTACAGCTGGCATGCATGGCTGGACTTACACACCCCTCACTGCTATATGCCTGGCTTGCCCTTGACAGGTGTGAGATCCAAGCCAGTAGCACAGGCCAAGCGCAGCCTGCCTGACCAAGTAGGTGGAATTAGCCGAGCAAGCCCAAACAAACCTCGGGCAGAGGTGTCACTGGACACAGAGGTTTCCAGCTGGAAAAGCGACACCCCAAAGATCCCATGCCAAGGAGAGACTTCAAGATCCTACTCTATGCCACAAAGAAAATCCTACTAAAAGCAGCAGATTGTGAGAAAAATATTAAAAGATTGTTATGTTACCAAACAGAAAAGACAGCCCCAGCAGTGCTAGAACTCTGAATTAATTTCTGCCTAACCAGAAAGAGCTGGTACCAAAGTGACATTATCCTTGTGCTAAAGTAGCATGCTATGGGTGGATTTATGTGGTGTGCATAGTCTATAGAGATTTTAGAAATAATAATATAGCAACTAAAAACAGGTCTGACTTTTAATATAAACATATGCCAGGAATTCTGAGCAATGTCCTTAACAAACTCCTATTATCATTTATTGGTTTAAGTTCTAAGCAATTGCTACTCTTACTGATGGCATCCACAGCCCATCTGGAGCAGCCACTGCTGAGATGCCAGCTGTAGCAGGGGAGGCGCAGCCCAGGCTGCGCACTACGTGTAGCTGACACGGTCCAGGAACAGGCGGGGCCCTACCTCCAACCCAGTTAAAGGGGCAGGAGCCCCATACTCCCCAGTATAACAGCAGCTGCCCAGATGTGGCTCTGGACCCAGATATCCTTGTGCTCTCAGGAAGCCGCCCATTCCCTCACAGGCCCTGAAGTGCCTGCTCCTGCTCTCTGGTCTCTACCCGCTCTTGGAACCTGATCAAACTTCTGAGCAAATCTGAAGCCAAGCCTGGGTGCTGTTGGGATTCAGCTGGATGTGTGCATGCTTGGGGCAGCACTGACACGGCAGCCACCCCCTGCACCCCCCGCCGACTCAGTCCCCTCTGAAACTTCGGGCAGCAACAAACTTAGCAAGGGAGATCAGTGCAGGGTGAGTGTGGCTTGGCATGGGCCTGCAGTCACCCCATGGCATGAACAGCCTGAATGCCATGGATGGAGTGTTGATGGCAGGAGGCAGACACATTCCTGGGCTGAAAGGGACGGTTCCTGCCAGGCCAAGTGGGTGGAATGAGCCCAGAGGGTGTGAACAATGCTCAGACAGAGGCACTGCTGTCCACAGAGGTCTCCAGCTGATGAAGTGACACCCCAAGGATCCCATTACATTATGCTTGAGTATTGATAATGTGTATTTCAACTTTAAGTATATTTTAATCATTTAAAATTTAGTAATCATTGTACTGTATGTGGATGTTAATTTGGAGTACTCCCAGTTATATAATCAGCCCTGGACATGGGTAGAATTAGCCACATGTGATTTTTTGTGTGTGTGACTTTTTTTGTTTGAGAATTAATTCATGTGGTAGAAAGTCTTTTGAGATGCAGATAATGTCTCCAACCTTTGTGGCACTGCCTACTCCTTCATTAAAATAACAGATTGTAAATAGGCAATTGTAGTACAGTGTGTTTACAGATGGGGAAAACAAACAAAATGAATTATTTTAACTCTATCATTCTATATGCAAATCAATCTGAATTTTACGACATTTACTCTGATAGAAGTGTTCTCTGATGAGTTTCCACTCCTGGTAAGTTAGATTAATGTAATTAAAGTTTAGAAGCCTGAAGTGGGTGGATTGCTTGAGCCCAGGAGTTCAAGACCAGCCTGGGAAACATGACAAAACCAGGTCTGTACAAAATAATAAAAAAATTAACCCAGTGTGGTGGTGCACTTCTTTCTAGTCCCGGTGACTCTGGAGGCTTTGGTGGGCTAATCACTTGAATTCACAAAGTCAAGACCTCAGTGAGCTGTGATTGTGCCACTGGATTCCATGCTGGAGTGAGAACTTATCTCAAAAAATAAAATTAAACAGAGTGAGAACCTGTCTCAAAAAATAAAATAAAATAGAAGCATCAATTTAGTTTTTGTTTTTCTTATTTGAACTGCAGCATGTGTTTTATTAGAATTACAGTATCTATTTAATCTAATTTTCCTGAGCACTGTATTATGTCTGTCTGTTGCAAGTGGTGTTTGCTAGTTTTGTGTAATCAGCACAATGAACAATTCAATGTCCTCTTTTAAAATCCACATTATTATTTGTTTCATTTTATGATTATTAATTTAGTTTTATGGGGGATATTCAATACTGTTTTCTGCAGGTTTCAAATATGCCAAAATAAACTTCTGTTCTGTACAACTTTAAACTGAAGTTATTCAGCAAAATTTTACATTTGAGAGGTTAGTGCTTCTTTTTCCTACCTTTGCAACATATTCTTAATGTTGTAGGTCAAATGAATGATAAACTCAAATGCAGGTGTTTTTACTTGCTTTCATGGTAATAATAACTTTCCACCATTTATTGTTCTTATTTATTTCCCTGCATCACTGTCCCAAAGACTGATTTTACAGAATTTTGGGCTACATCTTTGTTTTCTGCTTGAGCTTCGATAGCAAGAACAATTCCTAAAGCAAAGTTGCTAAATGGAAAACGGTATATGAATAGAAGTTAGGTAGAGGATGAAGGAGGTAAAATATAAAATTGCACAATGCTAATGCATGAGTGCCATAAGGAGGTCTATCCAACAATATCAGAAAATGGATAAATATTTCAATTATTATACTAAGTAAAATATTCTATAATTTCTCTTTAATGTAGCAAAAATTTTAATTTGTGTTGGTTGTAATAATGTCAGGATTCTTATCACATATTCTATTTAATGCCTCAATAATATCTAATTGGGCCTCATTATTGTACCTGCTCTAGATAACATCCTGTATTATTTCTTTTGTGGAATATGTGAGTTTTATGTTATATTTGGTAACCTTTTATTGACTACCAGTAATGTCTCTTTTCTTGATCTTCTCTTCCATATTTAGTTTGCATTTCCTTTAAAATATGTCTAGCCAGATGTAACTGTAAGCAGGCAGATGGCTATAGAGTGATTCTTTTTGATAAGGAAGTGGCTTTTTCTGGAGCTGTGGATTTACAACCATCCTTGCCTAAGGCATAATGAATGATGTGCGAGTTTGTACTGGATACTTTTTAGTTCCAGGAAGATAGAAAAAAAATGTACATAAACACAGACATTTAAGAACAAAATACCTAAATTTCTTTGTTAATATTTTGTTTGCTCACTGTACGGGTACATAAATAAGCATATATGGGTAGAACACTGTTTATGTAAATGATTATGATTTCTTTTTTAATAACTACCCAGTTAATATAGCTATAAGAAATTTGAAACTATAAAACTAAATTTATTTTGTTTTATAAGTTCTATCTAATTTTTGGAGAAGAACTCTGTTGCATTTAAACCTTACAGTCCACAGTATATATGGAGTCTGGTTATTTTTTGAGAGAATATTGTGTATTTATAAGCTGAAGAACTGTTTTTTGTTTTGTTTTATTTTCTTTTTTATGACATTTAAACTTTTACTTTACATGCTGGGGGATGCATGTGCAAGTTTGTTGTATGGATATATTGTGCAAAGCTGAATTTTGGGATACGGATCCCATCACCGACTTAGTGACCGTAGTACCCAATGGGCAAATTTCCCTCTGTTTCTGCTCTAGTAGTCTAAAGTGTCTGTTGCTCCCATGCTTATGTTCATATGTGCTTAATATTTAGCTCCCACTTATAAGTGAGAATATATGGTGTTTCATTTTCTGTTTCTGAATTAATCTGCTTAGGATTATGGCCTCTAGCTATGACCACATTGCTGCAAAGGACATAATTTTATTTTATTTTATGGCTGCCTAGTATTCCCTAGTGTATATGGGTCATGGGATCTATGGAGTGTTGCTTCACCAGCCAGTGGTGCCTGTCTGAGTGTTGCTCACACCTTCTGGGCTTCTTCTGCCCATACAACCTAGCAGGCTATTCTGAGCTTGTGCGACCAGCCTTTATCTTACACCTGCCAAGGGTGAGCAAAGCATGAAGTAGCGATGGGTATGGGGGTGAGTGAGCATGGGGTTGGACAGCCAGGCATGCTGGCTAATATGGAGGCCAGGCAGCTCCAGGCGCTGGCACAGGTGCTGACTCCGTGAGACGCTACTGCTGGATCAGATGTGCCACAAGTGGCTTCTGCATCTATATGAGGGGAATGCAGTGACACCCAGAAGCTTGGAGATGCCAGGAACTATAGAACCCCAAAGAGAGTGTCACAGCCCTGGCTCAGAGATTCCCTAGGTCTAGGCTTCCCAGAGGGCCGCAGCTCTTCTCTCCCTGTTATCTGCAATGTGGCAAGCAGGGGCGGGGGCATGTTTCAGCTCTGTGTTACACCTCTTTCAGTCCTTATTTTTGCATAGTCCCACATTCTTGGCCCACATCTAGGAAAAATAATATATGCAGACAATTGCATGAGCAAGGCAGAAAGGAGCTTCACTGAGTGACGGAACAGCTCTCAGGAGACTCAAAGTGGGTAGCTCCTTTCCACAGGCAGGACGTTCCAATGTTTGTATGACTCTGGCTGAGTCTAGGGTTTATATGGGCTCAAAAGGGAGGAAGTACATGCAGATGGATCCTTGGGTGGCCATAGGTGGGCCTGGAAAAAACACTATATGATTTCATTCCAGGTCTTGGACTCTACCTGGAACAGGCAGCCCACTTCAGGCCTCCAGACTTCAGGCCATCCATGGCTTAAAGGTGTTTTCATCTGGGAGCTGTCTTTTTCAGCCTAGGAACCTATATACCTCCCATCATCAACATCCTGTCAAACAAGCCCAGGTTGTTCATGCTTAGGGGTGCCTGCAGGCCCATGCCAACCTTCCCTCAGCCCCTCCTGACCTCCCTCCCATGCTCATTGGCACCCAAAGTTTGGAGGTGGCTGAGGTGGCATATCAGTGCAGCTTCAAGTGAGACCCTCCAATGTGGCTGGGTTGCAACAATGCCTGGGCTTGGCCAAAACTTTGCTCCACACTAGAGTGGGTGCTGGGTGTGGGGAGAGGCCAGATAACAGGAGTAGGCATTTCTGAGCCTGTAGGGGCAGGGGATTCCCAGGAACCCAAGAGTGCATGTATGCCTGGGTCCAGAGCCATGGTTGGATGGCTGCAGCTACACCCAAGACCCTGGGGGTTCTGCCCCACCAATTCAGTTGGGCAGAGATCCCACCTTTTTCTTCTGGCCTCCTGGAGCATGCAACTTCATCTGTGCCTCCTCCATGGCAGCCAACATCTCAGCAGCCACTCTGGACAGGCTGCTGTTGCCATTATATGTACCACACTTTTTTTAAAAAAACTAATCTATCATTAATGGACACCATGATTGACTTCATGTCTGTGCTACTGTGGCTAGAAAAACAGTGAACATATAAGTTTATGAGTCTTTCTGGTAAGTGATTTATTTTCCTTCGGGTATATGCCCAGTAATGGGAATGTTGAGTTGAATGATAGCTGTGTCTTAAGCTCTTTTGAAAATCTCTTGACTTGACTGCTTTCTGTGGTTTCTGAACTAATTTATGCTTCCAGCAACAGTATTTAAGTTTGTATTTTCTCTTCAGCCTTGACAGCATCTGTGGTTTTTCTTTGTTTGTTTTTTTACTTTTTAATAATAGTGATTCTGACAGGTGTGAAATGTTATCTCATTGTGGGTTTGATTTGCATTTCACTGGTGACTAATGATGTGGGTCATTTTGTCTTACATTTGTTGGCCGCTTGTATGTCTTCTTTTGAAAAGTGCCTGTTCATGTTCTTTGCCCTTTTCGTAATTTTTTCTTGCATATTAATTTAAGTCTCTTATAGATTCTGAAAATTAGACCTTTGTTAGAAGCATATTTTGTGAATGTTTTCTCTGATTCGGTAGGTTGTTTACTCTGTTGATAGTTTATTTTCTTGTGCAGAAAGTCTTTAGTTTAATTAGGTATCAATTATAAATGTTTGTTTTTGTTGTGGTTGCTTTGGGGATTTAATAAAAAATTCTTTGCCAAGACCAATGTTGAGAAGGATATTTTATAGGTTTGCTTCTGGGATTCTTATACTTTAGTTACTATAATTAAATGTTTAATTCCTCTTGAGTTAGTTTTTGTATATGGTGAATGGTAAGGGTTCAGTGTTCTGCATATGGCTAGCCAGTTACCTCCACACCATTTATTGAATCTGGAGTCCTTTACTTATTGCTTGCTATTGTCAGCCTTGTCAAAGATTAGAAAAATGTTAATGTATATATTGGTGGAAGATGTCAACAATCAATACCAACTTATTTTTTATTTATTCAGCATTGTGATCAGTTTAAAAGATTTATTGGGTCAGGTCAGTACAACATGTAAGTCAATAGTGAATGCTGAAAGGTGTCAATATGTTGTGATCTTTGATGAGGTAAATATATAAACTGTGATTTATACTTATTTAAAAGCCATAACACAAGGACTAAAATTCACTACCATGTTTAAAATGGAAATTATAAAACTTAGTAGATTAGAGGTTACTGAGGGTCTGAGAGAAGGGAGGAAAGGCACATCATTGCTTAATGGTTATAGAATTTCTGTTTGGCCAAAACTTTGCTTAGGAGTAAATTGTTGTTCTTGTTGAATGTAATTAATACAACTGAATTATATAATTAAACATTGTAAAAATGGGAAATGTTTTATTCTGTGTATTTTACCACAATAAAAAAAAATTCAGAAAGACAGGCCAAATGTGAAAACAATTTTATAGGCCAGGCATGGTGGCTCATGCCTGTAATTCCAGCACTTTAGGAGATTGAGGCGGGGTGGATCACCTGACGCCAGGAGTGCAAGACCAGCCTGACCAATATAGTGAAACCCCATATCTATTAAAAATACAAAAATTAGCTGGGGCTGGTTGTGTGCAACTGTAGTCCAAGCTACCCAGTAGGCTGAGACATAATTACTTGAACCAGGGAGGCAGAGGTTACAGTGAGCCGAGATCAGTCTACTGCACTGCAGCCTGGGTGACAGTGAGACACTGTCTCAAAACAAAAACAAACAAAAACAAAACAAAGCAATTTTATAAATATGTAATAAATAAGCATTTCTAAATCATTGCATAAATATATAATACATGTATATACATATTAATTATAGTAGTAGAATAAGTTATATACACCCTCACACTCCCCAATTCATTCTTTTCTGCTTAGGGTGCTGGGCAGGATTTATAGGCAAAATTTATGTATCATTGGAGAAATCTCTCCCTCTGTCTCTCTCTGAGTGTGTCTCTCTACAAAGTACAGCAATATGTTTTAATATTTGGTATATATAACCTATAATATTTCAAAGAATAAACCTAAAAATTTACTAAAAATAATTTAAGATTACCAAATTTCTTTTTTCAGACAGCCTCCTAAAACATCAGCAATACTTAAACTGAAAGTTAGGATACTTTGCATTCTTACCTATTTTACTATCTTAACCATTTCCCACAACTTTGTAATTTACATTTTCTCAATATATAATACTTCAAACCATTTTTAATGTGTACTTGACAAGGACTATGAAACTATATTTGCTCTCTTGAAAATCTTTTTTGAATGAATAAACTATGAACAATTAAAGGAAATAATAATGTTTCTTTGTGCTAAAAGGAACATTTTTAAAAACTTGAAAAGTAAAATGCACTTAATGATATTCTAAAACCTATTTTTAAAATTCCAATTTGAAATATGCTAAATATCTGACTATTCTAAGCAAAGTTAAAATAAATGAAGTCTAGACTGCAGTGTATATCTCATACTATCAAAATATTTCTGATTGGTTTGGACAAAAGTTCTGGATCTTTTGTAACTAATAAACAACACATTTGTAGAAGCAAACAGATATGGATCTTAATCTGTAATATTTAGAGTAGAAACAAATAATTTAACAACATTTAACAACACATATGCATACTAGTAGAATATGTAATATTCTACACATAAGAAATATGACATCCATTAGGTTCTGTGTTATTCCATCAAGCTTTGAATTGATGGGTTAGTTTACATTGTTCATTCTTCTGGAAGTCTGAACATCTCTCCTTCATTTCTGCTCCAGCCATCAGAAATATTGATCTCACCTAAAAATATTCATATATTGAACAATACTCCAAATGCAATATTTTTGATACAGTCGTCTCAATTGTCTTCTAGATTATTTCCCTTCAAGTAATATTGATGAAAAATTGTTCACAATGAAAAAATAATCCTGACATTAGCAGTCTAGTGTTCAAATTTTAGACTTATCCTTTACTAGTTTTGTAACCATTTAAAATGCATTATCTCTCTGAACTGTAATTATTTCATCTGTTAAAGATATACACTACTAGAATAATTCAATTTGCCTAGAAATTAAAGAATTTAATAAGAAAATACATTTGGAAGCTATTAGTAAAAATAATATATTTTAAGAAGATAGGAGTAATTTTAGATGTGGTCATAATATTGGGGCCATGCTTTAGGACTACAAGATAATAGTTATAGAAGTAGGTGGTTTAATCTTTACTATACATAAGTATGCAATATATGCTTAATGAGTTTTTCATAAACAGAAAATATTTAACTCTTTATTAATTCTATTTGGATCAAAAGTTCTGCTCTTCAACTTTATGTATGTAGTTCCTACTATGACAAGGCTGCCATAATAGGAACTACATTTGGAAGAGTTTCCTTAGAATATTGTTAAGATTCTCTATTTTCTCATATTTATGTAGTGTTGGAATGTAACCTATGGTGCAAAATCTATAGCTGAAAGTAAAACAACACATAATGTAATAATAGAAGAATCAGGCAGCTAGCCATTAGATGGCATAATTTTCCTTTTTCTTTGAATTATATATAGAAGCAAAATATCTTAGAATTTTATGGGACAATCTTAATAAAATTTGTGTAAATCAACTTCAAAGCATCTTTTCAAAACCATTAAAATTGAGAAATGTGTAACTATTCTAATTAATAACATGAATTCTAAGAAGTATAAAGTTTCATAATTAATATCCTGCAGGGGGGCTTTGATTAAAACTTAGTTTGCTCTACCGATGTAAATGCAGCATTGCATTAAGAAAGTCTCAGGAAAAAAAGTTATATAATACAAATACTAAAGCTGCCACAAATATGGGAAGGATAAATGATGACAAGACCATTTTATATTTGGTGTATTATTAGACCCTGAATTGAGTATCATATCCAGCATGTATTTTGCAAAAACATCAAGAAAAGATTATGTAATGTGCTTACTATTCCGTTCTAGTCATCTATCAAATCCTACATGCCTTGTATTCTACTCATCACTTATAAGCTCTATATGGGGTTATATGAATAATATGATAATCAATTAATGAGTACAAGTGAATGACAACAGCCTGTTGAATTCAGAGAGAATGCTTATTTTTGCTAAAATGCTATAACCTGGAAGAGAAATTCTAAGCATGGAAATTTCTTATGACCTCACAGGTAACTTGATAAAATATTACAGAAATCATGAAAGGGGAACAGCTTTTATCATGCCTTAGTAAGCCATTAGTTCAATCAACAAATATTTACTGAATGTCATCTTTATGGAACGACTGAAGTGGTCCCTTTGCATCTAACCTTCAGTGAAGACACATTGGTCAGTAATGTTTTCACCAAAAGTGTTTCCTAAAACTGAGAGAACATATCTTTGGAAATGTGTCTAATTTTACTTCGGGTGGTTTAGTAAAGTACCATTCTTGTATTCTGTTTTGTATTTACTTATGTAACCATACATGTGAAACCACAATATGTGGGCAGGTATAAAAATAGATTATACCAATCTTTGTTTGAAAAAAAATCTGGAAAAACATGTACTGACTATTTTGTATTGAAAAAACCCATAATAACTTGTTACATTTGATATATTTAGTGATCAAAACTTATTAACAAGGCATATTTAGTGAGGATACTTTTTAAAACGAGATATATTTAGTGGAGTTCACTCCATCTGTATGGCACTTTTGTGCATAGCACTTTTGTGTTGGGACTTTTGAAGGGATAATCATGCTTTTTCTTCACTTAATTTTCATGAGGTGATATTTAGGGCTTATGTTAGTATCTACAGATTCATGTCAGAGAAGAGAAGAGAATTTTGCTCTGATCTTTCAACTTCCTCAGCAAATAACCTCCAAAACCATTGCCTATCTCTTTTTTCCAGAAGTGCCCCTTGTTTATAAAAAACTAGAAAAAACAACCAATACTAGAATAAGTTGGTAGTCTGCAGGATTTATGTTTCTTTTGTTCCAAGTCAATTGGTATGAGATACAAAATTATATATTTTACATATATAATAAATATTGATAATTATATAACTAGATCTTATTTAATTTTACATTTTTATTTATGAAATATCTTCTTTGTTGAGACAAGCTAGTTTACCAAAGTGAATCTATACATAAACCTGTATGTAAATACACATCAGCCCAAACTGATACTTTTATCTAAAATATCTAATGTTCCTAAAAATATTAGAATATTATTTGGGTATAATATTAATATAAACTTTCATTTTTTAACCTGATGATGCTATTTAGAATTATTATTTATTCATGTCTTTTAATACAGGTAAGGGAAGGATAGAGTAAGAAAACATCTGTGTATTTCTAGTATGACTTAGTTATTTTATTTTACATTGTACCTATTATTTATCTTTTAGATAAATACTATATTCTCTATGTCTATCCAAGGCTGTTAGTAAGAGCACAGTGATCCCTACAATCTCAGAAACAGCAGGTTAAAGAACTAAAACAGAATAGAACACAGAGAAATAATCCATAGTTTCTTATGAGAGAAGCAATGAGAGGTCCTTTACAATTGGTAAAATGATTTATAAGTGAAAATTTCTGAAGGTATGTATTAAATGTTACTTTTTCTTAAACAAAATTTTATGTAGTCTACTAAAAACTTGATATATTTTAGAGCTTTAAGTGTGTCTTATTCTAGAAAAGAATAGCATAGAATTTTATTGTAGGAGACAAATAGAAACAACTAACAGTTATTCAACAATATGCATCTTTATAAATATTCAATAGTGTGTGTATCTGTGTATATGCATGTGTTTTTTTGTTTAAATGCAGGAAAGAGCAGTTAATAGCCACAACACTTCACACACACTGATTCAGCACTTAGCTTTTATTAGAAAAACCTGTCTTCTGTCATGGTGTGAATGTGTCTGGCCCTAGGACTAGCACCATGTGTTGAATTCATTACGGTCTTTCATAAGATCCCAGAAGAGTTTATTCACAGAGGTAGATTTCCTGCCAACCACCCATAACTGTCTATTTGGACTTCATTGTGAGCACAAAGACAAGAAATTATCCAGTGGAAATAATTCATAGCAGTGCATTTAAAATAATAAACATTACTTCTAGTGAGTGATACTAGAGGTTTATAGTTTCTCACACTTGACACTGGTTTTGTGGCGGCCCCAGGATTTATGTGTAATATCCTATGTCCTTTCAAATCTCACAGTAGATGCTGAGTTTTTATAGCTTCAAAGAAAGTTGAAGAATGCTGGCACCAGAAATCTGTCTATTTTATTGATTTTCCCATAAGCGTATTTAATTATTCATTGAAGGATCCATTTAACAATCACATCTATTTTTAACCAATTAAGGTCACATTAAATATTTACCAATATCATTGTAATAATAAGTGCTATTTCCTGGCATTTAGCCAGCACAAGTACCAAGTAGGATTCTCCTGACTATCGTGGATATAAAAATTTAGAGTCAGTATGCCTTCAGACAAATAAAAATATATACATAGCTATCACCTTCTATAAAATGAATAGTTTAAAAATTGAGATAGTACTGCTGGTAAAACTGCATAGTTTTGACAGCCATATAATATTAGTAAAATATTTTATTCGGTATTTTTCCTATAGCAGTAGAAATTTTCCATTGTGATAATATAAATATAAGAAGTGTCATCATATAAAATTGAAGAAATAAGTGAAGAAATAATTCATGGTGCAGTTAGAACATACGTATTATTTCTGCACATCTGCCAAACCTGTGTACTAAAATGCAGGGTTTTTATTTCTTCATATTATATTCATTGTACTGGCAGATAAAAATCTAGGATTAAAAATAATTTTTTAGAATGAGGCATTCTCAATTAGTTTTTATAAAGAATCATATAATTTATGAGTGGGAAAGTGTTTAAAAGGCATATATGGCATACACCTCATTTAATAAGTAGGTAAATTAATGTCCATACTGGCTTCTACAAGGTCATCAAAAAGCTAATTCTTACACCATTTGCCTTGAAATCCAAGATTATTTCTACTTGCCTGGTGTTTTATAATCCCAAATTCATAATTAATGTTTGTTACAAGAGCTCACATTTCTTTGTAGCCCCATTTCGAAATAAGTATTCATATATGCAGAATATGTTACAGATGGCTCCTGTTACTTATCTGTATTCCCAGAAGGAAAATTCAAAGTTAATTGCTTAATTTTGATTTCCAGTCCATTTATGCCTCAGATATGCGATATATTTAAATGTAAATTCACTTTAAAAAGATAGTAGCTCTTATATACACCTATGCATTATTTTTCTTTATTTTTAAAATGTTCAGGTAGCTAGTATTTCCCTCTTGATAAATTATTTTTTTGTACCTTTTTATCCTCCTAGATTCATTCTTTGCTCCACATAATGTCAGCTTAGAGTCAGTAGACATCAGCATAAAAATAGCCAAATAAAATTGAAAAAAGCTAATCTCATGAAGACTCAACAACTCTAAGGACAAAAAAAAAAAATGATGCAACTAACTTTTTCTTTTAAGACAAAGTCTCACTCTGTCTCCCAGGCTGGAGTGCACTGGCACGATCTTGACTCACTGCAAACTTCACCTTATAGATTCAAGTGATTCTCTGGCCTCAGACTCCTGAGTAGCTGTGATTACAGCTGTGTGCTACCACACCGGCTATTTTTTTTTTTTTTTTTTGTATTTTTAGTAGTGATGGGTTTCACCATGTTGGTCAGGCCGGTCTTAAACTACTGACCTCAAATAATCCACTCTCCTTGGCCTCCTGAAGTACTGGTATTACAGGCATGAGCCACAGTGCCTGGCTTACTCTTTATTAGAGTTCCTAAAGTAACATCTTATGTTATAAACTGCAAATGATATAAAAATTTCAGTGTCCAATGGAGACCACCACAAATAGTTCTTTCACAAATTCTGTTCTCTTGTCCATGGGTGATTTCTTTTAGGAGCATGGTTTTTACCATTACAGAATATATTTTTATATAATGATGTGTGCCTTCATATTCTTAATACTTTTGGTATATGACATATAGATAAATGCATATTTTATATAATTTGATCAGGATACAAGTGTGTATTTATAGGGTATATAGTTTGAAAACATTATAAATAACATAAGAGTATATAATTGGCATTATCTAAGTTTGAGTTTCCTAGAAGCAGAACCTGAGGCAAAAATTCAAGAACATACAATCTATTGAAGAACTATTCCCAGAAATAGAATCACTGACCGGAAATTTGAATTTCAGATAAACAGTAAACATTTATTTGAAATATTTTGGATATATTTATTCTGAAATAATATTCATTTATTTCCTAAAATTCAGATTAATCTCAGAATTCTTTATTTTTCTGACAACCTTATTCAAGAGAGAGGAAGTGAAGGAAGATAGGACAGAAGGAGCTAAGCAAAGGTGCCCTGTCAGTTGGAATCTACCACTGCCCTGGTCTGTGGGGAAGCTCTGTTTCTGTGGATGTATGAATTACACTGTAAAGTTAGCCCCACCTTGGGGCTGGTCTTTTGTACAAACAACTCAATTATTGGCTGCAGACTGTGAGGGTGGATAGGCAAAACTCCTGTTCATGCCTACAGACCTACAAACCTACCTGGTTTTCTTAGAATGGAAATACCTTAGTTTGTTATTTTGAAATATATAGAGAGATACAAATTATCAGCAAAATAGATAGAATGACTTTTGAAACTTTTTTCTTTAATTATTTTTTAGAGAAAGGTTCTCACACTGTCACCCAGGCTGGAGTGCAATGGCATGATCATGTTCAGTATTTTTTTTTTTTTTACATTTTGTAAAGACGGGGTCTTGCTATATTACCCAGGTAATCTTGAACTCTCTTGGCCACAGCAATCCTCCCACCTTGGCCTTCCAAAGTGTTGGGATATCAAGCATGAGCTACTGTGCCTGATCTGGTATGACTTCTTATAGCAGGTGTTTAGAACAACTTGTAACCAAAAGGTGGGTTTAGACTTGTTCTTGTTTTTCATGATATTGTCTCTTTCTCTTTTAGGATTTATACATATTTTTTTTCTAATCATTGCATCCTCTCCTTATTATCTTACAGAAATTAGGCTGTACCATTTGCTGAACAGTGATGACTATTTTATTATTTGTTCCCAATATTTATATTATCTAATAAATCAGTTGTCATTTTTATAAATGTTATGTAAGCTCTAACCAGCATAACCAATTACGTTATAATATCCATTGGGTTGCTATATTACTACTGATGGAGAAGCTTTATTTCTACACTTCTATAATAATGGTAGTTTCGGAGACACTGCAGCTCCTAGCAGAATATGATACATATAGGAGCCTCCCATGTCAGGTGACACCTTCGTAGTTAGAGGGCAGAATACTTAGTTTTTAAGGGGCTAATAATTGGGTCAAAGAATAGTTTCAACAAAAAGACTGGGTAATAAAGAAAACAAGAGCGAAAGACCAATTGCATTATGTGTTAAGGAAAGCTAGATTTCACAAGCTGGAAAATAATAGGCAACAACATCAAATCCAAGTTAGTATTGAAATCTCATGTATGTAGAATCAAAGTCCGAAATCAAGTGAAAAGAGGGATGGGGTTAAGGCAAGTTAGAAATAAATGTAAGAGATTTTGGCTTATTATTGAGAAGTTCCAAATTGTCTGGGATTGCTTATAATGGCTTTTTGGGGTCTATACAGTTGTTCTAAAGGATGAGAGGTTCTGGGAATGCCACCGTACACATATAAATTATTGTAAAATTCTTGTTATTTCAGAAAATGCAATATCATTCAGCACAGTTCTCATTGAAATATTTTATAAGTTTCAAATAGGGCAAGTAACCAGTATTTTAATAGTTTGATAATACAGTTTTATTATAAATTAACATACAGCTCTTCACAGAAATCTGAAATATGAAGATATGCAGGGAAAATATTACTCCTACCTAATCACTCCAAACCAACGATTGTTAACTGTTTTTTATTTCCTCTTCCTGTATTCTTGCTGTGAATATAATTTTTACATAATTGTAATCAAATGGGTTATATAAAGTTAAATATGCTGATTAAACTATCTGTTCTTCCTGATTATAGGTAAATATTTGCTTGTTGCAAGCAATTTTAAAATGTAGAAACAAATGTAATGGAAAAAAATGCCACACATAACCCCACACCCCAGAAATTGCAAATACTAATATTTTGATATTTTAGTTTTTTTATTATTCACTATTTAAAATAAATAATGACTTCAGTAATTTAGTATAAATGACATTGATATAAAATATGACTAATCTTTATAATGAACAAATAAAGATCACCTCTGCATGTGTGAAAAAGGGACTGTATTTTAAATTAATTATAGCAAAATAAATCTCAACAGTTTAAGAATTGTAGCCATTATTATTACAAATATATAATTAATAGCACTTAAGAGTGATTTAAGAGGTCAACAATAAATTATAGAACTTGTGACATTTGTGAAGGGAATAATGAAGCTCAAAAAATATGCTATTATATGAAGAGATTAGGAAGATGAGAAGCAGTTGAATCATGCATTATATGTCCAGCCTTTGTTTCTGGGTCATAGAATCTATATGAGACACTTACAGAATCCAAATGAGTAGGTGAGTTTGAAGTCTTAGTTGATTAAAGAACAGGTACTACTCACATTAAATGCTAGAAAATCAGAATAAATTGCTAATTCTACAATTTTATTTAATTTACTAGTATATAAATTCAAGTACCCAGTTAGAATCAGAAAATAATATATCATCCACAGGAGATTACTTTCATGATTAGGCTAATGAGGTATGTTACAAAGACTGAAAAAGCATTTATTGAGATACAGTAACTTACAGTAATACTTATCAAACCGGGTTTACTTGTCCTTCTAACATTAAATAATGTGAAATTATCACCATGAAAATGAGTCAGACACACATAAGAAACATCATCAAGCATGTGTTGCACTTCATAATATTTTAAGTTAGTTTTCCGTTGACTTTTAGGATCTTAAAATATAAAATCTGGAAGAGGGCTTTAAGATAATCAAATTTGGTGGCTTTTAAACTACCCTCTGTGAAACAAAAATGTTTCCCTGGAGATGTTTCACCAGTGTGACGTTGATACTCACTGGGTGGGTCTGAATCCCCTGCTCCCACTTGAACCAAATCTATTTACTTTATATCTCATACATATTATATTTTTACATAGAATTTTATTCAGTAAATTGAAGTTTCAGCTCCCTTTAAAAGGAGGTAAAAAATTAAGATTTAATTTGAACTTATTTACTTTCCTACGTGAGGAATTAGGGGATTTCCCAGTAAAGTTTATACACTAATAATTCAAAATGGAGACTATAACCTAAGTCTTCTAGATGTGCTAGGACAGTAATGATCCTATTACATCATAATACTGTATGTGATCTATACAGTCTAGTTTGCTGTACAGAGAACATAAAGAGTTCAACAATTATAAAAGGTTCATAGTCAAAGTATTTAAGCTAAATTTTAACCCTCCAGATTCATTTTTATATATGGAGAAATTATAAAGCTTGATAACTTTTCTTACACAGCTAAAAACAGTATCAGTAATATTACAGAGGAAGGAAAGTGCCACTACTACCATTTAAATTATGTGATTTATCAGCAGCCTGGACATAAAGATTCTTGTTGACTGAGTTAATTTATTCTGCCTTAATCCTTGTAACTTCAATTGTTTTGTGAAGGAACACCTAGATGGTCTTTAATATCCTTTTCATCCTGTGTCATTTAGGATGCTTTGCACTGCAAATGGTGGGAGACTCTGATTGAAACTGGCCTAATCAGTGAGAGAGTTTCTTACCACACAATAGAAATTGCAGGGATATGGTAGACTTTGAGATTTGTTGACTCAGCAGTTTAAGTATGTCAGATATGACCCAAATTCTCTGCATCTCTCTGTATGAAACTTTCAGAGTTAGCTATATACTTAGCTGGTAATAAGATGTCTAAAGAAGTTCTAAGTGTCACCTCCAGATGCAATACTGTCCATAGGTAGAGAGAAAAATACATTTATTATTTTCTCCTAGAAGACAAGAACTTTTCAAAAAAATTCAGCTGAATTGCTATCATTTTGAATGGGTTGGAATTAGTTCACACGCATATACATGTGCCTGTCAAAGGCAACGAAGATTAATTTACTGGATGAACCATGCCCACTCTTGAGACTTGGTACTGGTTCACTTTATCTTGAATTGCAAAGTTATGTGCATGGTACATAGGGTGGACACCTGAATAAAATGAATTATACAACTAAAGCAAGCAGGAGTAGATAATGATTAGGAAACCATCCGTGTTCACTACACAATGCTAACAACATGTCGCTATATTTATAATTGGCAATAATGGTACAATCAAAATAGTAATAAGATCAGACAAAATAAAACTAATTTGAATCTAAATAGAATTATCAAATACTCCAGACATCTTTACTCAAGCCTTATCTAGCCATTTAAACCTTTGTATGAATCAGCTTAAAAATACTGGAACAGATTTGCATAAGTAATACCAATCTGAAAGCTTTCAATGAGTTAATATTTAGACCCCATTATAATGATGCGTTGATTAGAAAGAAAATTAAATGATGAATCCAGATAACCAAATGACCTCAGGAAATTTGGCACAAAAGATTACCAAAGCTGCTGCCAAAATGCATACCTTCATTGTCAATGTGGACTTCAGGCCTTGAGCCAGCTTTTATATTCACAGTATGTAAGTGGTTCTAACAGGGAACTCTATGTTACACTGACTGTATGGCAGGATAACAAAAAATGTAGTTCTAAAAATCAAGCTAGTGTTGCCGTGATTGTCATATAAAATATTTTTGTTGCAGAGATCACTGAGAGCAACTAAAATACAAAACAGAAAATTAAAAATAATGTAGACAACATTTATTGAAACCTCAATGTTTAATGCCAGATAATATTGTAAGTAAACTAAAGGTTTGTAACAAACCTATAGAATATAGATGCTGCTATTATTAGATTATCAGATTTTTATAGATGAAAACACTGGAGTTGTAGAAAAGGTAAGAAATGCCTAGAACTATGCAGTTAGTAAGTAGTGGAGCTGGTATTCTCACTCAAACAATATGGCACCAGAGCCCACATTTTCTTTTTCTTTTCTTTTCTTTCTTTTTTTTTCTTTTTTCTTTTTTTTTTTTTGAGACAGAGTTTCGCTCTTGTTACCCAGGTTGCAGTGCAATGGCGCCATCTAGGCTCACCGCAACCTCTGCCTCCTGGGTTCAGGCAATTCTCCTGCCACAGCCTCTTGAGTAGCTGGGATTACAGGCACACACGCCACCGTGCCCAGCTAATTTTTTGTATTTTTAGTAGAGAAGGTGTTTCACCATGTTGACCAGGATGGTCTCGATCTCTTGACCTCGTGATCCACCCGCTTCCCCAAGTGCTGGGATTACAGACTTGAGCCACCGTGCCCAGCCGTCCACATTCTCTTAAAAACTGTGGTACCCTGCCCTTAAGAGATGTGCAGGGGAGAAGAAATATGTGGATTATGTGCTTATCTGTACCACAATTTTTTTAACCCATGTTGCTTTCATCCATTTCCAGACTGCATAGTTATTAGAGAATATGGTAAGGTATTTGTTGTAATATTATAAGAATAATATTAATATTCTAAAGTTATATTTGTAGACTTACTGTAAATCTGGGATATTTATTTCTTCTAAAACTGTTTTCAAGCATTTTTGCTATATGTCTAATAGACCTAATTGAATGCAAAAGTGTTTTTAGTGAATTCATGAATTAGTGAATGAATAAATTTAAGTAAATAGATTGGTGGGACATCCTCCTATCAGCCCTTTAATTTCCAATGTTGTCTACTGAAAAATATTTTCGTATAAAAACTGTTTTTCAGGACACTTGCAGCTTACATAAGGCCTCTGTATTACAAGAATGTAGGGAGCCTGTAATCAAAACATAATACTAAGAATCAAACGAAGTCCGTTTCAAAGTGATGAAAGTTAAAAAGAAATGATTGACAGTGGAATAATAAACCCCATATATTTTATATGGGCTTAAATAATAAAAGAATGACTTATGAAATGACATCAGGGCCTCCGTGTTTCATTCTTTAAATTCACTGGAAGGCAACCTTGAATGATAAAGATGACCTAAAGAGCAATTTCTGGAAATGAAAATCAACAAAAATACCAAACTAGTAGAAACTTGCATCATAAAGATTTTGTGTATATGGGAAAGAGGACAGTTCTCACTTGACAGAGGACATTGCTATCTAAGTCAAAACTGCGTTAGCAAAGAAGCTGCAAAATTTATAAACAATAAGTGAATTATGTGTGTGTTATTTGGAAATTACTCTCCTTCCCTGTTAAGATGAAAGGGTGAAGAAGAAAGAGGAGTTTTGATATATGTTTCCATTGTATAATGATTAAATTAGGGTAATGAGCATATCCATCACCTGAGACTTTTAATATTTCTTTGTAGTGAGAACACTGAAAATCCTTTTTTCTAACTATTTGGAAAAATAAAATACACTGTTGTAAACTATATTGAGCTTAATGTGCCAAAGGACACCACATAACACTGAACTCCATAAATATGTAAAAATATTATTTGTCAACTTAAAATAAATAAATTGTCATTAAAAAAGAAATGGGCTGGTTTTTAGTGTTTTCCTTGTTTTAATTGCATGTGTTTTAATGTAAGACTGTCGGTAACCCTTATAAAATCTCTAGTTTTATAGTAAATAGACTACCAAGAGCCACAAAAACATTTTAAAACAGAATAAAACCAAAGACATGAAGTGTTTTTAGATATTATTTTGGAGAATAACTAAAAAGATATTGTATATAACACAATAGCGAAAGGCAATTGTTGGCTGTTCTGCTAAAATAAATTTTCTGTTTCTTTCAGTAATAAAACGTTTCAAAAATAATTTGAATGTATGTCTTCTTCTCTTCAAATTATGTTTCAGTCATTTTATATTGTTGCCTGAAATTACGAGTAAGAGGGCAAATTAACATCTAGTTTGATTCAAATGAGGTTAGCTGTTTTGCCTGCCACTGCTTTCAGTCATTTTATTATGCCTTGGGAACGTTTTATCTAAAGGAAGAAAAGCAAGACTTAGTGCCACTAGATTTCTAGAATAATCAAATGGCCATTAACACCTTGATTTTCTTAAAAATCAGGTTCAATTTTTTTCTCCAATTTAATATCATAACAATCTGAAGGCAAATTAAATGCTTTGAATTCACAGTACAGTCTCTCTGGGAAAATGCTATTACTATAGAATTGCTAACCACTAACAAATTACTCCAGTTAGAGTTACGTGAATGTTGTAGGGCCACTCTGTCTCACTAAAGTTATATGATTCCAGAATTTGTGTTTCTTGCATTAATATTAAGACTCTGAGTGCATAAAGGGAGTTACTTAATGATTATTCATTTGATAAAGCACTTTGGCATCAAAAGGAGTTCTTTAGAGTTAAGATCCTTGTAAATCTGAAGTAATTATAGGTCTTTAGGAAATTTGTTTGTATTTCTATCTTAAAATAAGAGCTACAAGGAAAATCATTGTAAGCCAGTTGTAGAATAAAAATGAAAATGAAAACTATACTTGTTTTCTTTTTAAAGAACCTTGTTTTCACTGCTATGTCTAAGAGTTAAATGTCTATATGTGCTAATATATGTTAACTGTATCAATAATTGCATAACCACAACCTTTTATCTATGATAATTTCCTTCAACAGTCTGTCAAATTTTGATTTTATGAGACAATGGAATGAAAGTGTTTAAAAGTTGTTACATGTCACACATATGAATTTACATGCAAGAACTGAAGTATTTATGTTAGAAGTTACGTGCATTTCATATTTTTTATCTCTTCAGGGAGTCATCCCTTGGCATATGATATCTCAAACTTAATTCATCAATTTCTGATTTTGATTTTGAATAATCCCTTTAGTTTTTCCAGTTCTGCCACTTTAAATTTCTAATCCTGACTCCTGATCTCTTCTCTATTCCTAACTCCCTTCTTCACTTCTGTATTTATGAAATCATTCTGATAAAGGGTACACTGCTCAAAATTTTAACTGCCACCTTGGAACTTTGATTTCAGAACTTACCTGGTTCATAAGAAAGACATTATTCTGAATAACAAAAAATTTAATGTCACTTTGCTCAGTCATGTACATATGTCAAAAATATCCAATATAGCATACTGAATGGAGAAATTCAGGGAAGCAGCAATTTACAGTTAATATTTAATTTACAATTATGTGTCATTTTTATGAGGTCATGTTTACGTACATTAATTTGCCTGTGTATGCTATGTGTGTATTTTATGTATATCTATGTAGAGATATACTTAAGACAACTTTACTAAGTAATGGCAGTTTTGTCCCTTCTCATTTTGTCAGCCAATTTTATAAGCATATTCATACCTAACAACTCAGTAAATGTTGTTTGAATCTCTGGGCTTTTTTATTTCTATACATATGTCATACTATGAATATCAGAATATTTTCTGGCTTTTTTTTTTGCAGTAGCTCATCTTTGATTATAAGCAAATTAATTGCAATATAGCCATTACAACTTCTACAACAGAAAATCTTCTTCTTTTTCCATTTCCTGATGTTCCTACCCAAATACTTTTAATGGAAAAACTGTAGTATTTATTATCAAAAGTCTGAGTGCTACATACATATTTTCTCAGAATCATTATCACTGTAGGTAGAAAGTAGTTTTATTATTGACTTATTTGCTATATAGAACCTACCTAGTATAAACTGAATCTATTAGAGTTTGATTTAAAAAACATACCACAAACAAAATATTGTTAAGCCCTGTTTCATAAAGCATGCATAGTGAACATATATGCTCTAGTTATAGTTAACAATCATTGAAGTAAAAATATTGCATGAAATGTGTTTGCAAAAGAATGGCTATTTTGAATGGATGGTGCAATATAGAGATATGAGGCATATTTAACTTATAAAAAGAAATGTGAAATTTATAATGTATATATAAAATCCAGAATAAAATTTTTTGAAGATAAACCTGTTGAGCCTAATTAAAACTAGATGATCAATATGATAAATCTCAGAGGACTATACTCATTTCAAAATCACAAAAGTTTTAGGATAAACCACTTTGTTTTATTTCAAAGATGTGAAAAGTTCTTTAAGGACCTTAAAGAGAGTTGTAGGGGTAACATCCGCCAAAATGTTAATATATTAAGATAAGATTATACCTGATAAGTGAATATAAAGTAATTCTTGGTATTTAGAGAAGAGGGAGAACACTTTCAGATTGAGTTTCAGGAGAACTTTTCAAAAGAGTTAAAAAGAATATAGGCAAAATTTCCAACTGAGAAATAGGAAGGACATTGAAAAAGTGGATCCATATAGATTGTGTTGAAAAGATGCTCAAAGTAATAGTTTAGATTAATTCTTGTGGAAGATTAGTGAAAAAATAAATTAGTCAGAGTCCTAAGTTTTTGAATTAAAAAGAGTTAAGAGGTTTGGACTTTGGTAAATAGAATTTTTTTTGTTTGAGATGCAATCTTGCTCTGTCACCCAGGCTGGTGTGCAGGCTGCAGTGCAATGGCTCATTTTGTCCCACTTCCAGCTACTAGGGAGGCTGTGGCAGGAGAATCACTTCCAGCCTCCCGGGTTGAAGCAATTCTACCTCAGCCTCCCTAGTAACTGGGGTTACAGGCGCATGCCACCATACCTGGCTATTTTTTGTATTTTTAGTAGAGATGAGGTTTCACCATGTTGGTCAGGCTGGTCTCAAACTCCTAACCTCATGATCCACCTGCCTTGGCCTCCTAAAGTGCTGGGATTATAGGCATGAGCCACCGCACCTGGTACTGTTAATAGAATTTTTTGAAGACAGGATGAAAAACCCAAAGCAAATAGCTTAGTCTGGATTTCTAAGAACACAGAGTCTGAGGATAAGCTTATACACTCATTATCTTAGGGAGTGAATCTCGAAGCACAAAAGTGAGGGACAATGCATTGAAGCTGGGAAGGAGTAACAGCCTGAATGATGCTGGTCACTCCTAAGATTAACTGACTACTCAAACCTTGAGGGGATGCTCTGAGAATCTGTGTAGATTCTGTCTGGACTGTTTTTCATGGAAAGAAAGAAGAAAGTAAGACTACTTCTCAAATTACAATTAGTTAAAACATTTTAGAACAATTCTCAAATCACAGTGGTTAAGGATTCACCCCATAAGTTGTTAATACTCTTGCTCTTCCAGGTTATAAATTGGGCATGAAATGAGGCAGTGCACCTGTTTGAGGTTAATCAGATCTAAGCAGTGATGAGACTGGAAGAAGTGATGCCTGGATGATAGGAAGCATGTAGGAAATTTCTGATAATTATGATATTTTAGAAAAACTAATTTCATTGCATAATTGAAAAAAGGATATAGAACACAGGAAGTCCAGTTAGGAATTTTTTAAAATAGCTCAGGTGAACATAGTGAAGAACTTTATTGGCATAGTGGTATTTGGAATGGAAGCAAGGAGTGACTATGAAAAGTTACAGGCAAAATAAATTTTCAGAGAATAACAGGTAATTGGATATGGAACTACAAAAATAAATTAAATATGATATTACATACTTAAGCCTTGATTTCAATAGCAACACTTTTCTAATCATGTATATGAGCAATGTAGCTAAAAAGATAACCCAGAATATATTTGCATTTTTACATTTAATAAATGTTTTCTGCTTTGTTTTTCATAGTACAACTACAATCATAACCTCAGTCATTTGCGTAGTAATCCAAGGGGCTAGGAGATGACTGTTTTCTGATGACATGGTACCTATTTTTTCTTTTTCCCAGCAGTGTAGGTTTGTGCTACATGATTTAAAGTTTACTTCAGATAGTTTAGGTAGACTATTTTTAAAGAAAAACAACTCCCAATTTAACACACATACACATACACATAAATACAATGACTATGCATCTTGGCAAATGACTATTTCATGTGCTGGGATGGTAGAAAATTGGTTTGAGGCTTAAAATACAAAAAATCATGGCTTTCATTGCACGAAAGTTATTGAGCAACAGAGTGACACTTGACATTACCTCTATCTCTGCTACCATGGCCCCTTTTTTTATGATCAATGAGAGGAGTAGCTGAGGAAAGAGGCTGATTGGTATTCACTTGACTTTGCTACTAAGGTCACCTTTTGGTGACAATTTACATAGGACACAAATACCTTCTTGTCCTCCACCCCATTCAGAGAGATCTATCCACATATCTCTTCAACAGACTTCTTTATCTTATCACCAATGTTTCAACCATGTTCCTTCTACGTCCCTGACCATTCAGCCAAACCAGTGGGTACAGGCTGTGAGTTGGTATATTATCACACATCTAGCCACTTTTCCTTTAAAGCAAGTGAGCAGTTGCTATTGTTCAGGACTGTGTCACAAAGAGGCTGTAGTCCTTCAGCTGTCCACTTTAAGGTGGTGCCTACATGTTGTACAGGATTATTGACAAACCAGACCTTAGTCCTCTTCCTCTGTTAACTAATTTTTGGAAACTCCTTGTGAGATAATAAGACAGAGAAGGCAGTACAGCAGAAGTGCAGACTAGGGACATTGAGGCCGTTTCTTCATATAACTTACTTGATAGTTAAGGGAGCCATCATGTATGTGCCATTTTCATTTGATGATGGAGTGCTGCCTTTAACTTCCAGATTTAACGAAATCTTACATTGAAGAATGTAAGATTTACACTGAAGAATGTTAACTTTTTTCAGAATGGAGGCTTTCTTCCTTTCTCTAAAACCATTCACCTAGTCACTCTTAATATGTGTACATAGGTAATTTTGGGGGGAGTGTGTGTGTGGAAATAATTATGATTTTTTAATAAATTTACTTTATAATTTCAACTTTTATTTTAGATTCAGGGGTAATGCCAGATTTGTTACATGAATATATTGTGTGATGCTGAGGTTTCGGATACAAATGATCCTGTCACCAATAGGTAAATTTTCAGTGCTTGTACCCTATTCCTTTAGTAATCCTCAGTGTATATTACTGCCATCTTTATGTCCATGTTTACCCAATGTTTAGCTCCCACCTACAAGTGAGAATGCGTAGTATTATTTGGTTTTCTGTTCCTGTGTTAGTTTGCTTAGGATAATGGCCTCCAGCTACATCCATGTTGCTGCAAAGGACATGATTTCATTCTTTTTTATGGCTAAATAGTATTTCATATGTATATCTACCATATTTTCTTTATCCAATTCTCTATGGATGGGCACCTAGGTTGATTTCATGTCTTTGTTATTGTGAATAGTGCTGCAATGAACATGTGAGTGCATGGGTCTTTATGGTAGAATGTTTTATTTTCATTTGGATATAAACTCATACTGAGATTGCTGGGTGGAATACTAGTTCTACGTTCTTTGAGAAATCTCCAAAGTGCTTTCCACAGTGGTTGAACTAATTTACTTTCCTACCTACAGTGTATAACTGTTCCCTTTTCTCCATGTCCTCATCAGCATCTGTTATTTTTGACTATTTATTTATTTATTTATTTATTTATTTATTTATTTATTTGCGACGGAGTTTTGCTCTTATTACCCAGGCTGGAGTGCAATGGCGCGATCTCAGCTCACTGCAACCTCCGCCTCCTGGGTTCAGGCAATTCTCCTGCCTCAGCCTCCCAAGTAGCTGAGATTACAGGCACGCACCGCCACGCCCAGCTAATTTTTTTTTTTTTTTTTTTTTTTTTTTGTATTTTGAGTAGAGACGGGGTTTCACCATGTTGACCAGGATGGTCTCCATCTCTTGACCTCGTGATCCACCCGCCACGGCCTCCCAAAGTGCTGGGCTTACAGGCTTGAGCCACCGCGCCTGGCCTATTTTTGACTCTTTAGTAATAGCCATTCTGACTGGTGTGAGATGGTATCTAATCATTTCTTTAATTATTAGTGTATTTCTAATTATTAATTAATAATGCATTAAATATATAATTAATCTGTAATGGTTAATAATGCATTTCCCTAATGATTAGTGATTTTGATCATTTTTCATATGTTTACTAGCTGCTTGTATGTCTTCTTTTGAGTTGCATCTGTTCATGTTTTGTACTTACTTTTTGATCATTTTTTAAATGCTTGTTGATTTGTTTAAGTTTCTGATAGGTCCTGGATATTCCTTTGTCAGATGCATAGTTTGTAAATATTTCTCCCATTCTGTAGTTGTCAGTTTACTTTCCTGATAGTTTCTTTGTTGTGCACAAGCTCTTTAATTAGGTTCCACTTGTCAATTTTTGTGTTTGTTGCCGTTGCTTCTGAGGACTTAGTCATAAATTATTCCCCAAGACCAATGTCCAGAATGCTGTTTCCTATGTTTTCTTCTAAGATTCTGATAGTTCGAAGTCTTACTAGACCTAATAAATGACTTCAGTAAAGTTTTTGGATATAAAAATCAATGTACAAACATTGGTAGCATTTCTATACACCAATAAAGCGTAAATTGAAAGCCAAATCAAGACTGCAATCCCATTTACAGTAGCTACAAAAATACATAGTGATACATATAAGCAAGGAGGTGGAAGATTTCTACAAGGAGATGACAAAACACTGCTGAAAGAAATTATAGACTATAGAAACAAATGGAAAAAATATTTCATGTTTATGGATTGGGAAAGTCAGTATCATTCAAATGGCCAGATTGCCTAAAGTAATCTACATATTTAATATTTTTGCTATCAAGCTACCAACATCATTCTTCACAGAGCTAGGAAAAACTAATATAAAATTCACGTGGAATCAAAAAAGAGCCTGAATAGCCAAAGGAATTCTAAATAAAAAGAAAAAAGCCAGAGGTATTACATTACCCTACTTCAAAGTATACTGTAAGGCTATAGTAATGAAAACAGCATGGTACTGGTAGAAAAACAGATACCTAGATTGATGGAACAAAATAGAAAGCCCAGAAATAAAGCCACACACCCACAGCCTTCTGATCTTCAACAGAGTCAACAAAAGTAAAGAATGAGGAAATGACTTCCTTTTCAATAAATGGTGCTGTGATAACTGCCAAGCCATATGCAGAAGATACATATACAAAAACAAATATTACTCAAATATTGTATTGACATATACAAACAATTCAAGTTGGGAAATTCTATATAGTATCTTAATAAATTTTTAGTCTTACAACGTATGACAAGGAAAGTATATCTCTATAAATATATACACTGTGTAAAGTAATCTCTGTCCATTCAATAAATCTCCTCATGAAATTTTAATATGTAACCACATCAGGTTTTATTCCTGCTTTAATCATCTCAAGGGTCTCCCACTGAACTCAGAATGACATTCAAACTTCTTATTTTAAGTATTTACATGCTCACTACTTCAATCTTCTTAATACTGTAGTCCCATCTCCCACTTAACACACCCTCTAAACTCCAGTGAGCCTCCATGTGGCTGCTCTGTTCTTATCATTCAGCTCTCCGTTCACATGTCATCTCCCCAGATGAAAACTTCCTGGATACCAAATCCAATCCCCTGTGCCGTTTCTTTTACTTAAGTGATTCTGTTTTCTTAAGGAATATATCACCTTGTGAAATGACCTCATTAATAATTTTACTGCCATGTGCAAGGACTTAAAGAGGCTTTGTACTGCCCTTTGGGGTACACACCAATCTTCCACTTTGTCTGGAATTTGAACTCAAGAATGTCAGTGCCTGCCTTTAATCTTTGAAACTAAAGAATTTCATCTAAAGAAACAAATTGTCTTAGGATCTTCTTTTACTCTCACATTTGAAACAAAGCCATGTAGATATGAATCAGATATGAAGTAATAGTGAGAATATATTTGGATTGCATTTACATATTATATTTAATAAAGAAAATTAAATGAATATCTATCTAATACATCTGATACTGATTTTTTTTCTGTTTCCAATATTATTCTGAGGACATTCATGTAAATTAAGGAAGTTTAATAAGCCTGATATTTCCTGAGTATAAGGAATACTTTTGTATATTTGAAATATTTAAAAGTGGTACAGCTTGAACATGAATTTAGAGTTTTCTTTCTTTCTTTTTCTTTTTTCTTTTTCTCTCTTTCTTTCTTTCTTTTCTTTCTTTCTTTCTTTCTTTCTTTCTTTCTTTCTTTCTTTCTTTCTTTCTTTCTTTCTTTCTTTTCCTTCCTTCCTTCCTTCCTCCCTTCCTTCCTCCCTTCCTTCCTTTTTCTTTCTTTCTTTCTTCTTTCTTCCTTTCTTTTGGAGGTGGAGTTTTGCTTTTGTTGCCCAAGCTGGAGTGCAATGGCACAATCTCGGCTCACAGCAACTTCTGCTGCCTGGGTTCAAGTGATTCTCCTGCCTCAGCTTCCTGAGCAGCTGGGGAGTTTAGAGTTTAATGTAACTAAAGTATTTTTAAAAACCTGAGTATTCTTTCAGAAACATTCTAAAAATAATTATTTTATTAGATGAGAAGTTACCAAAAAAATAATCTCTAAAGCTGACTTCCCAATAATGACTTTTGCAGTAAACTTTTTAAAAAGAACAGATACTTTTCAAAAAAAGACATACATGAGGCCAACAAACATGGAAAAATGCTTATCATCACTGGTCATTAGAGAAATGCAAATCAAAACTACATTGAGGTACCATCTAATGCCAATTAGAATGGCGATCATTAAAAAATCCAGAGAGGATGTGGAGAAATAGATACACTTTTATACTGTTGGTGGGAGTATAAATTAATTCAACCATTGTGGAAGACAGTGTGGTGATTTCTCAAGGACCTCGAAATAGAAATTCCATTTGACCCAGCAATCCCATTATTGGGTATATATCGAAAGGATTATAAATTGTTTTATTACAAAGACACATGCACATGTGTGTTCATTGTGAAACTGTTTACAATAGTAAAGATGTGGAACCAACCAAAATGCCCATCGATTATAGACTGGACAGGGAAAATGTGGCACATATACCCCATGGAATACTCTGCAGCCATAAAAAACGATGAGTTCATGTCCTTTGTAGGAACATGGATGAACCTGGAAACCATCATTCTCAGCAAACTGACACAAGAACAGAAAATCAAACACCACATGTTCTCACTCATAGGTGGGTGTTGAACAATGAGAACACATGGACAGAGAGAGGGGAGCATCACACACTGAGGTCTGTAGGGGGGTGAACTAGGGGAAAGACAGTGGGGTATGGGGAGTTGGGGAGGGATAACATGGGGAGAAATGCCAGATATATGTGGTGGGGAGGAAGGCAGCAAACCACACTGCCATGTATGTACCTATGCAACAATCTTGCATGTCCTTCACATGTATCCTAAAGCCTAAAATGCAACAAAAATATATATGTATATATATATATATATATATATATATATATATATACACACACACACACATATACATATATATGTATATATATATATATATATATATATATAAAGAAAATATCACATTAAAAAATTCTTGGATCCAAATTTTCTAGTGTACTGCTTTTCTTTCTTTAGACTATATATATAATATTGTGTGTTTTAATACTTGAAAAATGTTTTTACCATAAGACACTACATAAAACAACAGATATCATACAAAAGCATAAAGTATAGAAATTCTACATTTCTTTCATATGAATATACATTATTTATTTGTGTAAATATATAGTATTTATATTTCTTTGTGGGCTTCACATCGCTAGTTCAAATAGTTTTTATTACAAGAAATGATACATTTATATCTGCTCTTTTATTTGCTATTCTTTTTCTTAATACAATGGAAGAATCTCTAAGTTATTATCTTCAAAGTTGTCTTGTATTTTTAATTTAATGTTTTATTCATGTATAATTGACCCACAGTAAACTGCACATATATACTTACAAAATTGTATACATTTTGAAATACATATACATGGGTGAAACTAACACTATAATCAAAATAATAAACATATCCATGACCCTTAAAGGTATCTCAGGCCCCTTTACAAAAACTTTTCCCTACTCTCCTGAGTGCAAAATTTCCAAGAAACCATTCATTTACTTTCTTTTTTTTTTTTTTTTTTAATTTTTTATTGGATTTTAGGTTTTGGGGTACATGAGCAGAGCATGCAAGACAGTTGCGTAGGTACACACATGGCAGTGTGCTCTGCTTTTCTTCTCCCCTTCACCCACATTTGGCATTTCTCCCCAGGCTATCCCTCCCCACCTCCCCCTCCCACTGGCCCTCCCCTTTTCCCCCCAATAGACCCCAGTGTTTAGTACTCCCCTTTCTGTGTCCATGCGTTCTCATTTTTCATCACCCACCTATGAGTGAGAATATGCGGTGTTTCATTTGTTGTTCTTGTGTCAGTTTGCTGAGGATGATGTTCTCCAGATTCATCCATGTCCCTACAAACGACACAAACTCATCATTTCTGATTGCTGCATAATATTTCATGGTGTATATGTGCCACATTTTTCCAATCCAGTCTATTATCAATGGGCATTTGGGTTGATTCCAGGTCTTTGCTATTGTAAACAGTGCTGCAATGAACATTCGTGTACGTGTGTCCTTATAATAGAACGATTTATAGTCTTTTGGATACATACCCAGTAATGAGATTGCTGGGTCAAATGGAATTTCTATTTCTAAGGCCTTGAGGAATCGCCACACTGTCTTCCACAATGGTTGAACTAATTTACACTCCCACCAACAGTGTACAAGTGTTCCTTTTTCTCCACATCCTCTCCAGCATCTGTTGTCTCCAGATTTTTTAATGATCGCCATTCTAACTGGCGTGAGATGGTATGTCAATGTGGTTTTGATTTGCATCTCTCTGATGACCAGTGACGATGAGCATTTTTTCATATGATTGTTGGCCTCATATATGTCTTCTTTCATAAAGTGTCTGTTCATATCCTTTGCCCACTTTTGAATTTACTTTCTTTCACTGTTGAATTGTTTACCTCTTTTATAATCATAAAGAATTTATATCCTACTTTTTAAAACTTTTCTTTGTGCCTTTAAACTACATTCTGAAAGCAAATACATTATAATTTCAATATTCATAAATTTTATTCATTCTTGCTTGCTTTTATTGTAGTGAGAACACTTAGCATGATATGTAGCCTCTCAACAAAGTTTTAAGTGTATGATACAGTTTTGTGAACTATAAATACAGTGTTGCATAACAGATCTCTAGAACTTATTCATCTTGTAAAACTGAAACTTTATACCCTTTGAAAAGGAACTCCTTATTTTTTTTCACCCTAGCCCCTAGAAACCATCAGTCTATTTTCTGTTTGTATGAATTTGGCTGTCTTAGATTATAAATGAAATCACGCATATTCATCCTTCTGTGATAAGCCAATTTCACTTAACATAATCTCCTCCAATTTGAACTTGTTGTATATGGCACAATTTGAACTTGTTGTATATGGCACAATTTCCTTCGTTATGGTGGAATAATATTCCATTCTATGGCTATGCTATGTTTTATTTGTCCATTTATCCATTGATGGACATTTAGGTTGCTTTCATATTTTGGCTCTTGGGAATAATGCTGCAATAAAAATAGGAGTCCAGATTTGTTTTTGAGGCCATAATTTTAATATCTTGGGTATATATCCAGAAGGAAGACTGTTGGATAATATATTAGTTCTATTTTTAATGTTTTGAGAGCTATTCCTACTGTTTTTTATAGCAGATACTACATTTTACATTCCAACCAGCAGTGTACAAGTGTTCCAATTTCTCTACATCATCACCAGCATTTTAATCTTTTGTTACGTTTTTATAGTAGCCATTTGAACAGGAGTGTAGTGATCTTTTGTTGTGGTTTTGATTAGCTTTTCTTTGATGACTAGTGATGTTGAGCATCTTTTCATATATCCGTTGACCTATGTTACTTTGAAGAATTGTTTTCTCACATTCTTTGTCCATATTCTAACTGAGGTATTTGCTTTTTTAGTTATCAAGTTGTAGAAGTTCCCTTTGTATTTTAGATACAATCCCTTTTCAGATACATGTTTTGCAAATATTTTCTCCCATTCTTTATGTTGCCTCTGGACTATGTTGATTCTTTCCTTTGCTGTGCAGAAGCTTTTAAGTTGGATGGAGCACCACTTGCCTATTTTTGCTTTTGTTGCTTGTACTTTTAATGAATATTTTAAAAAACTATTACTTAGGCTAATGCCATGAATCTTTACTTCGGTGTTTTTTTTAGGAGTTTTAATTAATGTTTAACCCATTTTGAGTTTATTTTGTGTATGGTATAAAATAAGTATCCAATATTTATTCTTTTTCATTTATTGAAGAGACTGCCTTTCTCCATTTTGTATTATTGGCACCCTTGTCAAAGATCTGTTGACCATATATGTGTGGGTTTATTTCTGGGCTTTCTATCCCATTTCATTATTCCATATGTCTATTTTAGTGCAATTACTATACTGTTTTGATCACTATAGCATTGTAATGTATTTTGAAATTAGGAATTGTAATGCATCCAGTTTTGTTCTTTCTCAAGATTGATTTGGCTTTTGCAAATTCTTATGAATATTAGCAGAGTTATAATCTTTTTTCTGTAAAATGCATTAGTATTTTGATAGGGATTTCATTGAATCTGTAGGTCTTGAGTGATAAGGACACTTTACCAATATTAGGTGATCCACTGTACAAACATGGGATTCCTTTTTGTTTGTGATCTCTTTAATTTCTTAGGTGTACAAGTCTTTCACCTAAAGTTTATACTTATGAAGTTAATTATTTTTGATAATATCAAGTTATCTTCCTGCCTCAGCCTCCCAAAACAGTCTACTTAATTTTTGATGGGCAGTTTTACCAGACACAGTATATTCTTGGGTTGCAACTTTTTCTTTCATGCCTTTGAATACATAATCCCACTTTTTACTCATCTGTAATGTATTCCTGATAAACCCATTGATAGGCTTATAGAAGTTCCCTCCTACATTATAAATTTCTCTTGATGCTTTCAAAATCATTTCTTTATCTTTAATATTGGCATATAGGGTGTAATGAGTCTTGGTGTAAATTATACTTTTGGTTGATTTTGTGTGCCAACCTCTGGGCTTCATAAATCTCAACATCTATTTCTTTCTTTGTATTTGAGAAGTTTTGGGCCATTATTTCTTTAAATAAGCTTTTTATTCCTTTCTTTTTTTCACCCAGAACTTTCATAATGCATATGTTGGTTGGTTTGATGGTGCCTGTAATTCTTTTAAACTTTCTTCACTCCTATTCATTCTTTTATCCTTTTTGTTTCTCTTATAATTTCAAGTGACCTTCAAGCTTTCTGGTTGTTTCTTCTGATCAAGTCTGCTATTGAATCATGTTAGAAATTTTTTCAGGTTAGTTATACTCATCAGCTCCAGAGTTTTGTTTGCTATTTTGCATAGTTTTTGCCCCTTGGTGAAATCCTTGATTTGTTCCTGTGTCATTTTTATAGTGTCATGTACAATTGTCCATCTTTGTTTTTTGTAACTCTCTGAGCTTCTTTAAAACAACTATTTTGAGCTTTTGTAAGGCAATTTATAGATTTCCATTTCTAAATTAGATAACTGGACATTTATTTATTCATTTTTTAATTGAACCATGTTTCTCCAAGTCTTCATGTTCCTTGTGGCTTTCCATTAGTGTCCGTATACTTGAACAAACAGCTACCTCTCCCAGTCTTTACAGAGTGGCTTCAATAGTAAAAGACCTTAACTAATCAGCCCACCTTGTGGGTCTAGATCACTCCTCAATGATTGTGACAAAGATGGCTGTTTTCTTCATGATCCAGTTCTATATGTTGCTCTAGGAGTCATTTCTGGGCAAGCCAATTCTCCATATTCTCCACTGACTTTAAATATGCACATGGTCCCCTCTGTTATATTATAATTGCCTAACATAACTAAATTTAATTTTGTTTTCTATAACTAAAGCTTCACAAAAGTATCCAAACTATGGTTCAATTTCCATCATTATATAGGAACTTACATGAACCATCTAAAAAACAAGTCTCTCTTCCATGAGTGATAGTAGGTTGTGTATGGCACTCTAATGACACTTGTCTACATAGTTGTACTTGTATTTCATATTTTCCTCTCTAGATCATGAGGTCTTGAAACAATAACTATGTGCCATATACCAACATGTACACAGCAATATCTAATTGTCAGTTTGGAAGAATATTTTAAGACAAAATTAAAGTATAGGTTATATCACAGGATAATCATTAAAAATCCTGGACAGTGAAAATATTAACAATGCATTTGTTTCAAAAATACTTCATTAGTCACTATATGATAGCTAAGAATCAGCTATTAAATGTAGCCTTTCATGGTGTTCTTTCATTTATTAAAATGCATATTAGGTACAAGGCAAAGAAAAATTGTCCTTAATGCAAAAGAGAAAATGATATATCTTGTTAGATAAAATTAAATTCATATTTGGGTTGCTGCATATTCAAAATAATATACATGGGAAATTAGATAAGGTCATTTTGAGACTTTTAAGCAATATGCCAATGTTTATAAAAAATAGGCTATGCAATAAGATTTTGTTTAAAAACACTGGTATGGACATTAAATGAATTAAAGATTTAACAGTTATAATAAATTATTCTACTGTACTTTAGTGTTTTAACTTAAATGCCTCTTATTAACTGGAATAACTTGTATATTATAGGGTGGTTAATTGTTAAATCATGATGGAAAGTGGTTTATTGCTCCATGTGTTTGCCTAATTTGAATTAAAATATAAAAGTCATCCAGCAATATTCAGGTGCCTTCCTCTTGCATTGCTTTCTGTTCGTATTACTCCCTCTGACAAACCAAAATCAGCAGAAAAAATTATATACACATGCACACATTATTCCCGGCTGCCAACATTTAAATGTCTCCATTTTATTTTAGTGTTGGTAAATTATTAAATATGCATCACCAGTCATATATCTAGAACTAAATTTTTAAATTTTAGAATTGTTGTCATAGTCTGTTTTATTTTTTATGTTAACATATGTTTACATTTGTTCAGTAAAAAGCTGCCATTGCATATTTTCAAGGGTAACTTTTGTAGCTTGTGAATTATTCCAAGTGACTGATAGGATACAGCCAATAAATGAAATTATCTAAGCATGCTAGCAAAACATTCACAGAACAGTGAATGTGAAGAGTGAAATGGTTACTGTAGTGTTGTGAGTGAGCACTAAAAGAAATAATAAGGTTCACACAATTTTTCTTGCAAGGTAACCCAGGTAAATATTTCTTTTTTTTTTTTTTTTTGTACCGTAATTTTATTTATTTATTTAATTTTTTTTTATGCTTTTTCTTTTTTTTTTAATTTTTTATTGGATTATAGGTTTTGGGGTACATGAGCAGAGCATAATGGGAAGGATAACCCAAGATTGGATAAATTTTATAAATGACAGAGAGAAAGGAAATCTGGCACTACTGCTTTCCTTTATACCTTCTTCATACTCAAAAGAAATAAATATTGAAGGATGAGTCTTCAAAAAGGTCCGGGTTAGTAAATGTTTCTCTCTGGCTTTAGCCTTCTCCCATGCAAGGCTGGTATCCAGACTAAGAACTTAAATATCCAGTGTCCCACAAGAGTAGACTAAGGTAAACCTTGAAGACTTTCCCACAAAATTGCGAAAGCTTCCTGAGTAAAACTTTTTCTAGTACGCAGGATTCAAGATTCAAAATAGCTTGAGGACTAACTGTTCTGGACCTATAGAATGAGTGTAACTTGGACAAGACCTATAATTAGGTAATGAGGACTAGGAGACAGACACAAGTAGATGTGTACTGATGATGTTTAAAGTGCAGTTAAAGTTTTCACTTCTGAAACTATGCCCACATTTGTGACTGCATTTTATACTTCTTTACACTTACTCTAAGAAGAATAAAAGATCTAAGTGCAACACTTTTTTTTTTTTTTAAGACATGGTCTCACTCTGTCACTCAGACTGGAGTGCAGCAGCATGATCATAGCTCTCACTATGACCTTGAATTCTAGGCTTAAATTATCCTCCCATATATAGCTAGGAATACAGGCATGTGTCACCGTGTTCAGCTGATTTGTTTTTTAATTGTTGTAATGATAAGGTCCAGCTACGTTGCCTAGACTTATCTTGAACTCCAGGGCTCAAGCCATCAATTTGCCCCAACCTCCCAAAGTGCTGGTATTATAGGCATGAGCCGCTGTACCCAGGCACAGGCAATACTTTTTAAAAGGCAATTATTTTATCATGTTCTTAAATATTTCTATAACTTTATCAATTCTGATGAGTATTTTGGTAAATTCTTAATTTATAAAAGAAACACTGATTATAAATTGTATGTAGACTGATAACGTAATTACAATATTTATACATTGTTAGTTTTTAATTAAATCTGCTTTGCTTCACACAGATTTTAGCACATAATAGGCATTCAAAGAATACATTTTCAATGAATTATTAAGTTCAAGCAGAGACTCTTACATTGTTTCATGCCAATAGGTCTAATGCATATAAGAGTAATGTTTGGGAGATAGAGTGCATCCAAAATCCATTATTCCTATCAGTTTTGTAACTTGTAAATAGTGAGTTGTGTTTAAATTACTTAGAAGAAATATCAGAAGGCATTATATAACTTTTAATTTTAGTAAACAAAAATAGAACAATAAGAAAACCAAAGAATTATGACTCTGGAATTATAAACTTAAGAAATATAACTATAATTATATACTTTACTACTTTCACGATTCTTTCATCATGTATTTTCCTGAACAAAATACTTTTACATTTTTTAATAGTATTGCAAATATTATCTTATATTCTATTTTGTCTAGCTAACATTTTGATATAAGTATTATTTATGTTATTTTAGTAATGCAATAATATCTGAATAATCAATGCAATATTTATGGAATTCTTCATGACTTACAGATTATAAAAATCAGTAAAAACTGTAATTGGTAAAAAGACACATAACATAAAATTCTGCAATGTAGTAAGGGTTACAGGAATGTTTCTTTAAATAATTCCTGATGGCAATATTGTGCTCATGATTTCAACAAAAGACAGAATGAATTAAATATCTCAATCTTGTGTTAGGATATTAAAACATATAAATTATTGAATACATGGTGTGAATATTAGAGAGTCATTAAATTTCAATTATTCAAATTTTAATACTACACAAGACAAATAGTATATGAGCCAAATACTAGACAAAACAAATACTAGCAGCAGGTTTAAGAAGAACTGTAGTTGGCCTGAGTGTGTGTATATTTGTGTACATGCAGCTGTGTGCATGAACATAAGTGTAGAAATATTTGGGATATAACTAATGTGAATGAAGAGAAGAAAATAATTTTTGTGATTATTAAATATCAGATGTAGTTTTTTTTTTTTTTTTGTACTTGTAAGTGTTAGTAAACTTTATACTCCTCCAGCTGTCCTCTTTTGACCATAGTATAGGAAACTCTGGAAGAACCTAGGTGGAAACCCTGTCATAATGCCTCTCTCAAATCAAAATATAATAAACCGCAAACACTGCAGGTGTTCCATCCTGACAGAGTATCAGATATTAAGACAAACTCATTAGATATAAAGAAATAGCTTGGATAATGAGTTACTGCAATTTATTGAAAAATAGCTGATGGAAATGCTATTCATAAATTACTATGCTTAAAATGAGTTTTTGTATGTCTGTCTCTCAAGATCCTTCTTGTGCAGCAGCTGCCCTGAAATCCTTTCATTTATTTTCAAGTTTTTCTATTTTTTCTAATTATTTTCCAAATATCTTCCCATTATTTGATCTTATCCTTTTCCAGATTCCTTTGTATTTTAGATCTATTTGCTGTTGTTTTGTTGTTCTCACCAGTAACTCTGTCCTGCTATTCCAAAACAATTTTTCAACATCCCTTGAAGGCATCTCAGTGCTTCACCTTACTTAGTTTTCAGATTCTTCACAGTAAATGTCCAGGTTCCAAATTGGCAAAACCAGAATTCTTTATAGTGAATACAAGATAGGGGAGAAGAAAGATCCTCTGAATTCACACAAGTAAGATTCTCTTTTGCTGCCATCCACTGCAAGAACTTGAAAAGAGTTAATTGCATTACATATAAGTTGGCATACAAGCTATGGTCACTTTTAGAATATACTCCTAACATGTATGTTATTCATTTTTATTGATACATAAAATTTGTCCATTTGTTACATGCATATAATGTGTAGTGATCAAGTCAGGTTATTTAGGGTGTCCATCACTTCAAGTATTTATCATTTCTATTTGTTTGTAAAATTTCAAGTCCTCTCTTAAAGTTATTTTGAAATATACATGTGATAAACCCACAGCCAGCATCATACTGAATGGGGAAAACCTCAAAGTGCTTTCTCTAAGAACTGAAGTAAGACAAGAATGCCCATTTTCACCCTGTTAGTCAATATAGTATTTGAAATTCTAGCCAGGACAATCAGGCAAGAGAAAAAAAAAAGCACCTGTATTAGTTGATTTTTTAGGCTGCTGATAAAGACATACCTGAGACTGGGCAATTTACAAAATAAAGAGGTTTGTTGGACTTAAACAGTTACACATGTCTGGGGAGACCTCACAATCCTGGTGGAAGGCAAAAGGCAAGTATCATATGGCAGCAGTCAAGAGAAGAGGGATTGTGCAGGGAAACTCCTGTTTTATTAAAGCCGTCAGATGTTGTGAGATTCATTCACTATTACAAGAGTAGCACAGTAAAACCTCATCCCCATAATTCACTTACCTCCTACTGGGTCCCTATCACAACATATGGGAATTCAAGATGATATTTGGGTGGGGACACAGCCAAACCATATCCTGACCCAACCCCTTCCAAATTTCATGTCCTTACATTTCAAAACCAATCATGCCTTGCCAATAGTCCCCTAAAGTCTTAACTCATTTCAGCATTAACTTAAAAGTCCATAGTCCAAAGACTCATCTGAGACAAGGTAAGTCCCTTCTGCCTATGAGCCTGTGAAATCAAGAGCAAGTTAGTTACTTCCTAGATACAATGGGAGTACAGGCACTGGGTAATATACTCAAACCAAATGGGAGAAATTGGCCAAAACAAAGGGACCACAGGTCCCATGCAAGTCCAAAATCCGGTGGGGCAGTCAAACCTCAAAACTCCAAAATGATCTCCTTTGACTCCATGTCTCACATCCAGGTCACATTGATGCAAGAGGTGGGTTCCCATGGTCTTGGGCAGTTCTGCCTCTGTGGTTTTGAAATCTACTGCCTCCCTTTTGGCTGCCTTCACAGACTGGTGTTGAATGTCTGTGGCTTTTCCAGATGTACAGTGCAAACTGTCAATGGACCTACCATTCCGGGGTCTGGAGAATGGTGGCTGTCTTCTCACAGCTCCACTATGCAGTACCCTGTTAGGGATTCTGCTTGGGGGCTCTCACCTCACATTTCCTTGCCCTTCCCTACACCAAGCTAGCAGAGGTTCTCCATGAGGTTTCTTCCCCTGGAGCAAACTTCTGCCTGGGCATCCAGGCATTTCCATACATTTTCTGAAAGCTACAGGGAGGTTCCCAAACCCCAATTTTTGACTTGTATGCACTCACAGTCTTGTTAACACCTGAAAGCTGCCAAGACTTGTGGCTTACACCTGAAGCAACAGTCTGAGCCATACCTTGGCCCCTTTTAGTCATGTCTGGAGCAGCTGGGACACAGGGCATCACATCTCTAGACTGCACACAGCAGAGGGACCCTAGGTCCCTCCCACGAAATTATTATTAATTTTTTTTGTCTTAAACTTTCTAGTCTGTGATGGGAGGGGCTGCCGCAAAGGTCTCTGACATGCCCTGGAGATGCAAATTTCTGCAGATGGCTGGAATTTCTTCTCAGATAAAGGGATTTGCTTTTCTATCATGCCAAGCTGCAAATTTTCCAAACTTTTATGCTCTCCTTCTCTTATAAAACTGAATGCCTTTAACAGCACGGAAGTCACCTTTTGAATGCTTTGCTGCTTAGAAATTTCTTCCACCAGATACCCTAAATCATCTCTCTCAAGTTCACGTTCCACAAATTTCTAGGGCAGGGGCAAAACACCACAAGTCTCTTTGCTAAAACTTATCAAGATTCGCCTTTGCCCCAGTTCCCAATAAGTTCCTCATCTTTATCTGAGACTCCCTCATATTGGATTTCATTACACCTGTTCATATCATTATCATTATTTTGGTCAAAGCCGTTCAACAAGTCTCCAGGGAGTTCCAAACTTTCCCACATTTTCCTGTCTTCTTTTGAGCCTTCCAAAATAGTAACAGCCCTCTGCCTGTTACCAAATTCCAAAGTCACTTCCACATTTTGGGGTATCTTTTCAGCAGTGCCCCACTCTTAGGATACCAATTTGCTGTTTTAGTTTAAACTGTTTTCATGCTGCTGATAAAGTCATATCCCAAAGCGGGCATTTTAGAAAATAAAGAAGTTTATTGGACTTACAGTTTTACGTGGCTGAGGAGACCTCACAGTCATGGCAGAAGGTGAAAAGCATGCCTTACATGGTGGGAGACAAGAAAAGAGGTTTTGTTCAGGAAGATTCCCATTTTTAAAACCATCAGATCTCATGAGACTCATTCACTGTCATAAAAACAGAGCAGGAAAAACCTGCCCCCACAATTCAATCACCTCCCACCAGGTCTCTCCCACAATATATGGGAGTTCAAGATGAAATTTGGGTGGGGACACAAACTGTAGTAGCACCAAAATTGGAAAATAAGAAATTATATTGTTCCTTTTTACTTATGACACCGTAGCAGATAAACACCTGAAGGCTCCATGAAAACACTTTTAGATCTGATAAATAAATTCAAGAAAATTGCATATACAAAATCAACATACAAAAGCCAGTAATTTTTCTACATACCAATAATGAAGTAGCTAAGAAGAAAATTAAGAATGTAATCTCACTTATAATAATTCAAAAAAACAACACCTTAGGAATGAATTTAACTAAGGAGATGGAAGACCTCTAGGAGTAAACTATAGAACTCTGATGAAAAAATTAAAAAGGTCACGAACCAATGGAAAGATATCTCATAATCATTGATCCATAAGAGGAAATAAAATAGTTAAAATGAACATACTACCCAAAGCAATATACAAATTTAGTATATCAATATACCACTGTCATTTTTCACAGAGATAGAAAAAAAATTCTAAAATTTGTATGGCCTCAAAAAGAGCTTAAATAGGCAAAACAATCCTGAGGAGAAAGAACAAAGCTAAAGGCATCACACTACCTGACTTTAAGATATATTAGAAGTTTATGGTAACCAAACAGCATAATATTGGAAAAAACACAGATACATAAAGCAATGCAATCAAATGGAGAACCCATAAATAAATCCGCATATTTGCTGCCAACTGAATTTTGGAACATACATTGAGGATAGGACACTTTCTTCAATAAATGATATTGGAAAAATTTGATACCTATATAGAAGAATAAAATCAGACTCCTATTTCTCATCATAGATAAGGATGAACTCAAGATGGATGAAAGACTTAAACGTAAGACTCAAAACTATTAAACTCCTAGAGGAAGACATAGGGGAAACACTTCTGGAAATTGACCTAGACAAACATTTTGTGGCTAAGACCTCAAAAACACAATCAATAAAAACAAATATTAGACAAACAGGACTATGTTAAACTAAAACTTTTCTGCACAGCAAAAAAAAAAAAAAAAAAAAAAAAAGGCAATCAACAGAGTGGAAAAAAACCTATTAAATGGAAAAATATTTGCAAGCTATCTAACAAGGGACTAATATCTAGAATATGCAATGAGCTGAAACAACTCAACAGTAAAAAAAAATAAAAGTGAGCAAAGGACATTAATAGATGTTTCTCTAAATAAGGCATACAATAGGCCAACAGGTATCTTAAAAAGTGCTCAACACCGTTAATCATCTTGGAAACACAATGAAAACCACAATGAAATCATCTTACCCCTGTTAGTATGGCTATTATTAAAGATACAAAAAAGTAACAGGTGCTGATGAGGATGTGGATAAAAGGGAACTGCTACACATGGTTAGTGGGAAGGTAAATTAATACAGACACCACAAGAACAGTGTGTAGTTTTCGCAAAAAAGCTAAAACTAAAATTGGAACCACTGTACAACTTAGCAGTCTCACTAGTGTGTATTTATTGAAAGAAAATAAAATCAGCAAATCAAAACCGTGCCTGTATTCCCATGTTCATTCCAGCACTATTCAAAATAGCAAAGATACAGGATCAGCCTAATGTCTGTCAATGAATAAAGTGATAAAAGAAATGTGGTATATATACACAATGGAATTCTAGATCATGGAAAAGAATGAAATTATGTCATTTGCAGCAACATGAGTGGAGCTGCAGGGCCTTATCTTAGGTGAAATAAGCAAGGCATAGAAAGACAAAATTTACATATTCTTACTCATATGTGGAAGGTAAAAGAGTTGTTCTCTCCGAGGTAAAGAGTGGAATGATAGACACTACAGTCTGAGAAGAGTGTGTGGGTGTGTGTGCATGGGTGGAGGATAAAGAAACATCATTTCGACATAAAAAATCTTATGAAAAAATAAATTCATGTTCTCTACTGCTTTCTTAATCATGTTGTGCTTAAGTAATCAGTTGTGTGTCTACATCTACAGCAAACAGTTTAAATATTGCTTAGTAATTAATAATTGGAATAGTGTAAGTAAACCAACAGATAATTTAAAATATTCTTCTTTATGCTGTGTTTAAAATGGCTGGAAAATACATGGTGCATATAGAAATTTTACATCTGAGAAGTTTATGTTTTTGGAATTTTGAGTTAAACATGGTTATCTAGAAAATGTGAATACATTACAAAATCTACTGTGAATGTTTCTGATGACTGGTTTGACAAATAAATACAATGAATCTAAATTATCAATTATATTTATAATTACTGCAGAAATAACAGAGTTATCTTGAGAGGACTTAAGAGAATGAGGTTGCCGTACTAAATAGTGACTTATGAATTGGTTAAATATGTGTTCTGAAAGTCAAATAATACAACTGATACATGTTCAACAATGAAAGTTATCACTTTTGGTTTGTATACCTATAACTTTGAGATTACAATGACTATACTCAGAATAAAGGGGAAATGTCATTTAACTTTTGTAGATGTGATCACTAATTTAACCCTTAAATGCATAAACTAAAATAATTCTCAAGAAAATTTCGTCAGGATGCGAAACTCTGACAATGTTGGAGATCATTGATGAGTTTTAAAATTGCTTCACGTTAATAGTATTTACCCTACAGGAAAGTTTAGGCTTCATTTAAAGTGTGCAACCATTCAAAACAGTGTTACTTTGCCTAGGCTATTAAAGTAATCATCCAATTTAAGAATATATTACTGTGAAGACACCATCTGGCATAATACAGAATCTGGAGGCTAGGCTTAGTTTTACTATAAATTTTTACAGAAAGTATAAAGGAACATGGATAATTGTTTAAATAATCCTGTACAATGTTCAAAACTATCACAGAAGGTAAAGTAGATGCATACACACATTATATTATATTCCTTTTTTATTTAATAGAAACTTATTCTAAAATATACACTTAAAGCAATGATATATTCAAGTAGAGAAAGGTTTATATGATAGAAATTTTAAAATATCTAAATTACTGACACATATCTCATAATTAGCAGCAGACTGGCATGTATCACTGTGATTGACATATGAGAATTTTCTCCATATGGAAGAAGTAGTCATTTTATGGCTCAATATTAGAATAAGATGATTTTCAAAATGTTTTAATTTTTTGAAATTGGGAGAAAAATTAAAACAACTATATTTGCATTAAAATGTCATTTCATTTTTTATGCATTGTAGAAGTTACTTTGGACCATTTTATAACTATAAATACTGAGACTAATTTTCCCACATGGATAACAGTTTCATCATTTTATAGGCATACCATTCAACCATTGCATAGTAATATTTTGATCTGAATTTTAAAAACACAGGTTACTCTAATGAAAACATTTTTTAAGTAAGCTGTTCATTTCAGATAAGTCTTGGCTTATTGCTTTCAGTCTATGTATTGCTCTGCTAAATTTACATTTTGATCACTATGAAAACAGCAACTATTTTCCATATAATATTGTGTAATGCCTAGGAAAACTGTAATGATTTTAGTCACGAGATTGGTCTACAATGATGTAGGTTTCTGAGGATTTCTATATTCAAGAAAGTATTCATTTTGCTTCTGTTCAAACAATTGTAGATTAGAAAACCAGATACACAGAGTGATGGATGGATTTTAAAACCGCTTTTATTCTTAAAAATTAGTTGACATATTGAGGTGAAAACTAACATACTTAGAAATTAATGAAGATTCTTGCTGTAGAATCTGTGAAGTTCAACATAGTTTTGGCAGTTGCTATATATCTCTTATAATAGTTTGTTTATTCTTTTACTTATACTTTTCCTTCTTATCAAAATCTCCTAACACTCATATGTGAATTAAATTTTTGCTAAGCTATGGACGAGGGAAAGTCCATTGTAATCCTGCTCCAAGCAGCTTCTAGTAAAAGAAGCACATTAGTAAACTGTCCATAAATTCTTAAAAGATGGAAGAAGTGGCTTTAAATTACATTTATTACTTTATGTAAGTAAATAAAGTACTGCCTATAGAATACATGTATTTAATGCTCTCTCTATATTTATTTGTGTTTTAAGTGAAGAGGAAATGATAGCTGCTGCAATTAAAAATGTACATGATTTTGAAATAATGATATTTTTCATAGGAAGCAGAAAGAGAACATCATGTATGTGATATGGTTACCTAATAATGAAGACAGGCAAATAATCAAGAGTTTCCCAAAACAAAAATTCACAGAAGCATGAGAAAGCTTGGGGAGGATGTGCATTATGTAAAATTGCCTGGAAAACAATTTAAGTGAGAAAAGATATTAAGATACTATTGATATTAGTAGATTAAAGGAATACTAGTCACTGAATAATAGTCACTCTGTTATTCAGCAGACTCTTGCTAAACCAGACCTTGTGCTGATTTCTGATTCTATAAATAGGAATAGGAAATAATTCTACCCCAAGTGAGTCCACCATCTAACTATAAAGAAGGACATGTAAATATGTGAATTACGAGGAATGAAAGCAGCATTGGAAATGTATGACTATTGCAGAGATGACACAAAAAAAGATGTAGAAGTATGGCTAGAAATTTGAGAAATAGCAAAGTAGTTTAATAAGCAGGAATAGTAACATGTGGAAAGGCTTCGAGAGAAGAAATAATGTAGTAATTTTAAGGCAGTAAGCTGATGCTTAAATTTTAAGACAAGAATAATGTGAAACAGGTGCATTTCTCATTTATGCAGGGTATTTTAAAAATTGGTGAAAACATAGAGTTATTCCTATGGACATTTATAATTTTTTTAAGAATTAAAACTCACACTATTGAATAATTAGAATAAGACACAATGATTAGCTCACACCATCAAATATTAGAATAAGACACAGTGATTAGCTACTAGGACTAGTTATGCATATTGATTTGCCTGTTAAATGTAGAATGACCTTTAGAAATTTCTTAGCTTGTCTAAATCCATTTTTTATCTCCTATAAGAAGAGAATTATAGTGCTTAGATGTAAGGTTGTTGTAAGTATATACATAGAGAGCTACTGAAGTATGTAAGGGTTGAGTATTTTTTAATATAACTGTTATGGTTGTGAAGAACCTATTTAAATCATATTTCTATGTCCACCAGCATCAGTATGATCTTCTCTGCTTAATGAAATTTAAATACACAATATTATCATTCTGTATGTAACATTTTATTATATAAAGTAAATCTAAAATGATATAACTCTAACATCAATTTGAATAGACTTATTTAGGAATATATATAGATTCACAGAAAGTTGCAAAAATATTACTGAGAAGTCCTGTATACCTTTCGTTGAGTTTCCCCCGTTGGTTGCATCTTCCATAATGGAATTATAATATGAAAATCATAAAACAACCAAGATATAAAATATGGGTAGTTATATATCATTTTACTACATAGGTAAATTTGTGTAAACACCACTGCAATCAGACACAGGATTATTTCATCAGGAAGAAGCTCTCTCTACCCCTTTATAGTCAATGCTACCCCTTTATAGTCAAAGTAGCCTCTTGCCTACTCGTCATCACTAATCCCTGGTAACCACTAATGTGTTTTAGATCTTTATAATTTGTTATTCTAAGAAATCATATAGTTTCTGAATCTTGTGAGTTAGAGTTTTTCATTCAGCATGATGTTCCTGAGATACATGTAAGTTGTTTGCATTCATTTATAGATGATAGCTTTCTACTGCAAAGTAATATTTTATGGTATGAATGTATCATAGTTTGCTTAAACATTCACCCACTGTAGGGCATTTTGGTTGTTTCCAGTTTGGGGCTATTGCAAATAAAACTGCTATGAACAATAATATACATACTTTCTTGTAGAAATAAGTTTTCATTTATTTGGATAAATGCCCAGAAGTACAATTGCTAGATTGTATGCCATGTGTATTTCTAGAGTTCTAATAATTTTCCCATTTCCCAGAGTGTTTGCGCCATTTTACAATCCCATCAGCAATATATGAGTTTCTCCACATCTTTTTCAGCACTCAGTATTGTCATCATTGTTTGTTTTAGCTCTTCAAATTGGTGTCTAGAGATATACTTCATTATGGTGTTAAGATACTTCATATAAAATGAAAATATTCATTTTCTCTAGGAACGTATTTCTGAATAGGTAAAAACAACTCTATCTTTTCTAAATAAAGTATTGAATTGAAATTTGGAAAAATAAACGTCTGGTACATTATCAGAGAACTGTGGAAATTCAGAGCAAAATATGTATTTCAATTTGGATGGGGTTGAAACCAGAATTTTGGCCTAAATTTAAGAAGCATTTTACATTCTCATGAGAAAATAAATAATTTTGTAATCTCATCTATCAATGATATTTTTAAAAAATAGTTAAGCTAGCCAGTAATAATGTTCTTTTTATTAAAATTACATTCAATATCCATCTTTCTGCCACACAACTCCAATAATTTACATTTATTATTTAAATATATCTTTAAAAAATACTGTTGTAAAATACATAGTTATCCCTTGAATGAATGGCTTAGGTCTTAGGAAAGTATAAACTTTGTAGTTTTAATCTAAGGGTGCTGGTGCCATGTTCCCTAAATTTAAAAAAGAAAGGCCTATGAGTAAAACATTAAAAGAACAATTGTTTTTAGTATAATGTATTTTAATACAACATAGTAACAGTAAAATTTAGAAATTGAATGTTCTAGCATTACAAACATAGAGGAGTTAGGTGAAGCTGGAAAATAGTCTCCTTGGTAATTTAACCAAAGTAAACCTTATCTCTAACTAAAATAACACACACAAAAATAACATTTCCTTTGCATTTTCTTAAAAGGAAATTTATATTTTTCAGAACATATGTTAGCATTTCATTTAGGGTCTTATTAAAAATGCCCTGGCATTTCTGTTTTTCTGAATAGAATTTTGCTCCCTCACACATCTTGAGCATTATAAAATACCACATTAACCTTTCTCACAGAGCTTGGCATAACACAGAAGATATACTTCTTCAAGAGAATGTATTATTCATTAAGTAAATAATGGAAGCAATATGAAGAATTGTCTGAGTACTAAAATTTAATCAAGGCAATTAAAATAAAGGGTGTTAATATATTACCAGACATATCAGAGTCATTAAATATTGTCGGTTTCTTCCTACAGGAATGAAATAGACTCCTTGAAGTACTCAGCTGAACTTTTATTATACCTCATTATTTTTTGTACTAACTCATGATGCCTAATTTATTCCATGTATTGTACATAAGATACATCCTATTTTGTATTTTGCTGTTTGTGTATATTTGATAAATCATTTCTAACTATTTATTTCAGTACTACTTTACAGATCTAAGATGACAATATGCCAGAGATAACATTTTAAACATAACAAGAAATACTTTTATATACCAGGAAGTTAATAATTTTCACAGCAAAGGTATTGTATGCAATGCTTAATGATTTAATAGGGAATAACTGAATGCCAAATGCCATTTATTTAATTCTACTAAAAACTTTTACTTATGTTCAAATACAGCAACAGAAATTACCAGTTTATGAGTATCTACAGTGTGGCAGACCCCATCTTAAATAGCTTGTTTTCAGAACTTCATTTGGTATTGTTATTACTGGCACTTTGCAAATGAAACTCATAGAATAATTAGTCCAAGTACATTCAACTGGTAAATGGCAAACACAGTCTGTGAGTTGAGAATATATTAAAAAGAACATTGGGTGGCTATCAACTGTGGATAATCGGATACAGTAACAGGAAACAATTAACATATAGCAGTCAGATGACCCATACCTAAAAATATTCTAGTTGAGTAAAGCTTATGAGTAGAGTTTTCAAATGAAGTATTTATTAATTAAAAAATGAAGGATTTAAATATGCTTCTCTTCATAAAAAGGGAAGACATAAGGCATAAAATCACCAGAAATAGAAATAACCAACTCTAGAAACGTCTCTGAATTTCTAATATGAACTGGCATCTGAGGATACAAATGTTAATAACATTCTAGAGACTATTTTCCAGTTTCATGTAATGGATTCCTTCATGTTATGAGATGATACACAAAAATTAAAGCTGATTCCTCACTTTGAGCTATGCCATATTTTGATGCTTTTAATCTCAATGAGTAGGAAAACTCAGTTTATTCAATGACAGAGATCAATGTGTATTATTGCTACTATGCTTTATCAAACTGGTTACCAGCAAGAATCAGCAAATACCCATGCTGTTTCCAACTTTAAGCTTGTGATTTCAGAATGGGTAATAAACACGATGATAGGACTTTGCACCTAGAGATGCCTTCTGGTCTGACAGACTGTCTGAAGATGGGTGGTATTCTAATTCCTCAGTACAGAAATCTTAGCCATGTGGATAACTGTTATAATTCTCTTATTTCACTTGTGACATTGGAAGAAAAGTTTCTTTCTATCCTTAAATAGAAACATGAAAAATAAGCCAGCATAATTTTCAAAAAGAAATCTTGATTTAGCTTGCTTAAGAAAAAAATAATAACAGTATGTTAGTCTCTTTTTCTTCTCTTTAAAAGTAAAATATTATATATGCCACATTTTTGTTATACACAATACAATACTATTTGGCTTTTTTTTTTTTAAATGCTGTTACTTGCAACAACATGGATGAAGCTGGAGGACGTAACATTAAGTGAAACAAGCCAAACTCAGAAAGACAAATACTGCATGATTTTACTTGCATGTGGAATTTACAGAAGTCTGAGTCACAGAAACAAAGACTGGTTACCAGGAGCTAGAGGGTTAAGGAATTGAGAAGATGTTGAAATAAAACAAAATTTTATTTAAACTTATTTAGAATAAGTTTAAGAGATCTATTGAACATCACTGTGATAACAATACATTGTATATATTTAAAATTACCAAAAGAATAATTTTAAGTGCTCTCAACACAAAGTATTAGTATATGGGGTAATTCATATTTTTAATAGCTTGATTTAGCTAACCACAATGTATACATATATTACAAAATCATGTTGTATGCTATAAATATATACAATTTTTACTTGTCAATTATAATAATTTTTTAAAGCAAAATGTTATTTCCTGAAACTAAAGGGTCTCAGCTCAGGAAGGAATACCTTATGATCTCCCATAAAAACATAAGTATTTGTCAGCAGTGAAACCATCTTAAAAAATGTTTCATTTGAAATGGAATCCATGATTTTAAATCACTTGGTTCAGTTCATTCAGATTCTTGTTTTCAAAATTAAGTATTTTAATTTCCTCAATGTTATCTTTTGTAGGCCAATTTACTCATCCAAAGTAATCTGAAAATCATATTGCTTTTCAAATCATTGAATGCAAAGTGAACAATAAATAGATTTATTCAGCTGATGGAAATGAGTTACTTAATCAAATGTTGAATATGGACTGTAGAAACATTTTGTTACTGACACATTTTTCCTCAACTCTGTATTTATATAGCACTTATTACTATAGTGTCTAGATATCTTGACAAATTTGTCATACCAACATAAAACACTATAGTCTCTGGCCAAGCCTATGGAAATCCATATGGCACACTGAACTGTTCAAAAGCAAACACAAAAACAAATCACCCTGTATCATCAGGCATTGAGTATTATTGTTTGTTTATCATAACATGAATTTCTTTTTGCATGACGGTCCTAAATACTTATGGAGTAAATATGTGTCTTGGAAATTACTAGCATTAGTCTTGACTCATAGTAAGTGACCAATTAATAGTAACTACTACTATTAATATAATTACTAATATAGTTGTCATTACCTGAGCAAATTCTTTAAGAGCTTATTTTGGTAAAGTCAAGATTCAGCTAAATCTCAGGGATTTTTTTACTTGGATTTCCTTAGTAATGTATGATGTGGAGCATCTTTTTATATGTTCATTTTCCATTTGCATATCTTCTTCAGTGAGATGTCTGCTAAGGTCTTTAACACACTTTCTTTTTTCTTTTTTTTTGAGAGTCTCACTATTTTATCCAGGCTGGAGTGCACTGGTGTACTCATGTCTCACTGCAGCCTCAGCCTCCTAGGCTCAAGTGATGCCTCTTACCTCAGCTGCCTGAGTAACTGAGACTACAGGCATGCACCACTCTACCTGCTTTTTGTTGTTGTTGTTGTTGTTGTTGTTGTTGTTGTTCTGTAAAGATGATGCCTCTTTATGTGGTCCAGGCTGATCTCCATGATCTTGAACTTTTCACCTCAAAGGATCCTTATATCTCAGCCTTTCAAAAGTGCTGAAATTACAGGTGTGAGTTGCAATTCTTAACTGGGTCGTTTATATCCTTTTAAATAAATTTTAAAGCTTTCTTTTTATATTCTGATAACAGACCATTATCAGAGATATAATTTGCAAATGTTTTTCCTAGTCTTTGAATTATATTTTTATTCTCTTGGCAGTGTCTTTCAAGTATTATAAATATTTAATTTGGGAGAGGTCTAGCTTTTCAGTTCTTTCTTTAGTGGATTATTTGGTGTTGTATCGAAAAATGTCTTGCCAAACTTATTATTTAAGTGTTTTACTATGTTATATTCTAGAATTTTATAGTTTTGTGTTTCACATTTAGATCTGAAATCTGTTTGATTTAATTTTTGTGAAGGGTGTAAAGTTTGTGTTTAAAGTCATTTTCTTTGCAGATCAATATCTAGTCGTACCAGCATAATTTGTTGAAAATGCTTTTTTTGTGCCATTATATTGTCTTTTCTCTTCTGCTTAAAATCTGTTGACTATATTCATGTGCGTTTACTTCTGGACCCTCTATCATGATTTTTTTTTTATCTATTTGTCAGTTCTTTCATCAATACCACACTGTCTTGACTACTATATGCTAAGAACAAATCTTAAAGTTGGGTGATATCAGTCCTTCAACTTTGTTCTTCTTTGTTACTGTGTTGACTATCCTGTGTCTTTTGCCTCTCCCTATGAACTTTGTTTTGTCAGTGTCTTCAAAATAACTTGCAGATATTTTTATTGAAATTGCATTAAATCTATAAATCAAGTTGGGAAGAAGTGACATCTCGAATATATTGAGATTTCAAATCCATGAACATAGAATATATTTCCATTTACTATATTATTTAATTTCTTTCATCAGAGTTTTATACTTTTCCTCATATAGATATACTTTTTTTAAACTTAATTTTATTTTTTTATTGCATTTTAGGTTTTGGGGTACATGTGCAGAACATGCAAGAGAGTTGCATAGGTACATACATGGCAGTGTGTTTTGCTGCCTTCCTCCCCTTCACCCACATTTTTTAAGTTTATACCGAAGTATTTTATTTTGGGGTATGCTGATATCTAATGTAAATGGTATTGTGTTTTTCATTTTAATCCCCAACTGTTCCTTGGTGGTATATAGGAAAGGAACTAACTTTGCTATATTAACCCTTTTTATTTTGCAAACTTGCTGTGATTGACTATCAGTTCCATGTCTGTTGTCATTCTTGTTGATTCTTTTGTATTTTCTACATCGATGATCATGTTATCTGTAAATAAAGACAGTTTTATATGTTCCTTCCATATCAGTATATCTTTTCTTGTCTTGTCTTATCAGTTAGAACTTCCAATATGATGTAGAAAAGTGAGAGCTAGCAGGGGACATATTTGTTTTGTTCCTGATCTTAGTCAGAAGCCTTTGAGTTTCTTACCATAAAGTCTGATGCTAGCTATAGGTTTATTGTAAATATTCTTTATCAAGATGAGGAAGCTCCTCTCTATTCTTATTTTATTTTTGAAGTTTTCTTATTTATGGGCTTGGAATTTTCTCAAAATCTTTTTCTGAATTTATTTCTATGCTCATGTGATTTTTTGTCTTCTGTAATTTGTTGATGTAATGGATTACATTAATTGATTTTGGAGTTGTAAATTTTCCATGTGTAGGATAAATTATACTTAGTTGTGATGTATAATTATTTTTATCAGTTGTTGGATTTGATTTGATATAATTTGGAAGGGAGTTTTTGCATTTTCCTTCGTGATAGTTGTTTATCTGTGTTTCCCTTATCTTTGTCGGATATTGGTAGTAGGAAAGTGCTGGCCTCATGGAATGACTTAAGGAACATTATTTATGCTTTGATATTGTGAATGAGATTTTAGAGAATTGTTATAATTTCTTTCTTATATATTTAGTAGAATACATAACCCAATCTGGGCTTTGTATGTTCTCTTTTGGAAGATTATAAATTATTAATTCGATTTATTTAATAGAAGCTAATTTAGAGTGTCTGTTCTTGTGTGAATTTTGGGGAATTGTATCTTTTTAAAAAATTGTCCCTTTTTTCTGGTTATCAAACTCGTGGGCACAAATTTATTTATACTATCCCTTGATTATTTTTTAGTGTTTATTTAATACATGGCTATATCTCCTCTATTATTTCTAACTTTAGCAATTTGTATGCACTTTCCTTTTCTTCTCAGTTAGCTTTGAGACATATCAGTTTTGTTTATATTTTAAAGATCCATCCTTTGGTTTCTGTATTTTAGCTTTCTTTACTGATTTTAGCTGCTTTTTATTAATATTAGTAAGTAATATTATTTTTTGTTCTGCTTACTTTGTATTTAATTTATTTCTCTTTATTGATTGATTGATTTGATATTATTTTTAGAGAAACTCTTGCTCTGTCACCCAGGCTGTAGTGCAGTGTTTGATCATATCTTACTGCATCCTTGAACACCTAGGCTCAGGATCCTCCTGCATCAGCCTCCTGAGTGAGCAGCAATATAGCCATGTTCCAGCATTTCCTCTTTTTCTCTTTTCTTAAGGTGGAAGCCTAGATGATTGAGTTTTGATCTTTTTGTTTTTCAAACATATGTGTTTTATTCTATAAATTACCTTCTAAACCCTGTTTTTGCTATATCCTACCAATTTTCTTAAATGTGTTATTTTCATTTAGTTTAAAATGTTAAACATTTTTCTCATAAAATTTCTTCTTTGGCTTATGTGTTATATAGAAGTGTGTTGTTTAATCTCTAAATATTTTGAGATTTTCTGGCTATTATCTGTTACCAATTTCAAGTTTTATTCCATTGTCGTCTGTGAGTAAGCATTATATGATTTCTTTTCTTTTAAGTTTGTTAAAGTGTGTTTTATTGCCAAGAATGTGGTCTATCTTCATGAATATTCCATGTGAACTTGAAAAGAATGAGTATTCTGCTATTGTTTGATAACATTGTTTATAGATGTTCATTATATTCAGTTGATTGATGGTATTTTTGAGTTCAACAGTGTCAGTTCAACTGACTAACTTTTTGCTTGCTCAATCTGTCCACGTCTGACAAAATGATGCTGAAGTTTCCAACTATTACAGTGATTCACCTGTTTTTCCTTGCAATTCTATCAGTTTTTTCCTCTTATAATATGATGCTTTGTTGTTAGGTGCATTTAAATTAAGTATTGTTATGTGGTTTCCCAGGAGCAGTCTTTATATCAGTGCTGATTCATAGTCTTTACTCTGTAAGTCAAGATGAGGAAAGGAATCTAACTATGCATAGTTTACTAGGGGCAAAGCTAAGCCTGTAGAAGTTTGTGAAAAATGGTGAAGCAAAAATACTTAAAAATTGCTGTAATACTTTTAGCCACCACCACTTCCCAGGCACAGAGATATGACATAGAGTAAATGATTTACTTTTATATTTCATTGTATTCCATCACAATCTAATATGAAATACAAGTATCCTGAAAGATAGGAGATTTACCAGATCCTGAATGAAAGCTTGGCTGACTGAGACATTTCATGGTCATTCCATTTCGATGTTCAATCTCCCCCCATTTTCATTCTAACACATACACATGCCCCTTAATGTCTAGGCTACACCTTAAGTTGGTTATTGATTGCTTACAGCATGAAAAACACAGCCTAGGGCAATATAATTTTGATGTGATCCTGACCTTACAAATTTCTTAGGCTACCAGTTGGGACACAGTTTTGTCTACTGCCCTTTCTTGAACATGCTTTTGTTTGATATTATTTGCTATCTTTGATGTTTAAATGACAATTATTTTATGAAAATATGGAGGCAATAGAAAATAAGTGTTCATAAAGAAAATGTAGTTTTATATACACTGTGAAATACCATGAAGTCATAAAAAGAAATGAGATCGCTGGACGCGGTGGCTCATGCCTGTAATCCCAGCACTTTGGGAGGCCGAGGTGGGTGGATCACGAGGTCAAGAGATCGAGACCATCCTGGTCAACATGGTGAAACCCTGTCTCTACTAAAAATACAAAAAATTAGCTGGGCACGGTGGCATATGCCTGTAATCCCAGCTACTCAGGAGGCTGAGGCAGGAGAATTGCCTGAACCCAGGAGGTGAAGGGTGCAGTGAGCTAAGATTGCACCATTGCATTCCAGCCTGGGTAACAAGAGCAAAACTCTCTCTCAAAAAAAAAAAAAAAAAAAAAAAGGGAATGAGATTATGTTCTTTGCAGGGACATAGATGAAGCTGGAAGATATCATCCTCAGAAAGCTAATGTAGGAACAGAAAAACAAATACCACATGTTCTCACTCATAAATGGGAGTTGAACAATAAGAACACATGAACACGAGTAGGGGAACAACACACACCCAGGCCTTTTGGGGGGGTGGGATGAGGAAACCAAGATGATGGGTCAGTAGGCGCAACAAACCACCATGGCACACATATACCTATGTAAAAAACCTGCACATTCTGCACATATAACCCAGAACTTTTTTCTTTTTTTAGTGAAGTTTTTCAGTTTTTGGTGTGTGTTTTTCACCTAACAATGATTAGATTTCTAATTACATGATCTCATTTATAAATAATAAGGTTTTTTCTCTTTCCAATATTTAGAACTTTTTTTAAATAAAGTAATGTCCAGGACTTCCAGTACTATACTAAATGGTGGTGGTATTAATGAGTATACTTGTGTATTTTTTCTTTTATAAAGAGAATATATTATACATTTGTTTATTAAGAATAAGGTTTGTTGTAGATGTTGGTACTTATATCAAATTAAAAAAATTTCCTTTACTACTTATTTTTAAGCTATTTTTACAATCATGAGATAGTGTTAAACTTTGTCATATGAATTTTCTCAGCCTCCTTAGTAGCTGGAAATATAGGTGTTCACCACCATGCCTGGCTAATTTTTATATTTTTAGTAGAGACAGGGTTTTGCCATGTTGGCCAGGCTTGTCTCGAACTCATGACCACAACTGATCCACCGGTCTTGGCCTCCCAAAGTGCTGGCATTACATGCTTGAGACACCATGCTGGGCATCATGACTATTCTTTATAGAACTCTTGCCAAATATAGAAACACTATAGCTTACCCCCCCACACAACCACTAAATGTCCCAATACTGTCTCCCCTACTCTTCATATCCTGTATGTTTTAGCCTTTGTGTGTCTGCCTGTATGCCTTAGCTTTAAGTCAGATATAATCAAATAATTGAAAACTACATATGATAAGAGTCGGTGCAGACATTCTCCAACATCCATTTCTATATTTAAACATAGATTTTCTTCAAAAAGTTAACACAGTTGTTGAATTAATTGAAATAGGATGAAACGCAATTATCTTATAAGATTTATTACTTGTTATTTTTTCTGTATTTTAATCTACCATCTGTGATAATTTTGTTCATGACTTGGTAAATGAATCCTGAAGCTCATTCAACACCTGTCTAAAGTTAGTATTCAAAGGACTCATAGTCTCATACTGTGCTGCATTAGTGTCTCAGTCAAATCCATAGTGGAATTTCTTATTTGTTATATATTCTTAAAACTCCTCAAGTCACTGTCTTCTCTAATAAGGCTCATGTACATCATGTACAAAGATTGAAGTTGAGGCAGCAATTAATAGCCTAACAACCAAAAAAACGCCCAGGTCCAGATGGGTTCACAGCCAAATTCTACTAGACATACAAAAAGGGGCTTGTACCACTCCTTCTGAAACTATTTCAAACAATACAAAAGAGGGAATCCTTCCCAAATCGTTTTATGAGATCAACATTATCATGATAACCAAAACTCTGCAGAGACTCAGCAAAAAAAGAAAACTTTAGGCCAAAATCCATGAGGAACATGGATGCAAAAATCTTCAATAACATACTGGCAAACCGATTACAACAGTACATCAAAAGGCTTATCCATCACGATTAAGTAGGTTTCATCCCAGGGATGCAAGGCTGGTTCAATGTATGCAAATCTATAAACAGAATCCATCACATAAACAGAACCAAAGACAAAAACCACATGATTATCTCAATAGATGCAGAGAAGTTCTTTGACAAATTCAACAGCCCTTTATGCTAAAAACTCTCAATAAACTAGGTATCAATGGAATGTATCTCAAAATAATAAAAGCTACTTATGACAAACCCACAGCCAATATCATTCTGAATGGCAAAAACTGGAAGCTTTCCCTTTGAAATCTGGCACTGGACAAGGATGCCCTCTCTCTCCACTCCTATTCAATATAGTATTGTAAGTTCTAGTCACAGCAATCAGTCAAGAAAAAGAAATAAAGTGTATTCAATTAGGAAAAGAGGTACTCAAACAGTCTCTGTTTGCAGATGACATGATTGTATATTTAGAAGACCTCATTGTCTCAGCCCAAAATCTCTTGAGACTAATAAGCAACTTCAGCAAAATCTCAGGATACAAAATCAATGTGCAGAAATCACAAGCATTTCTATACACCAATAACAGACTTAAAGACAGCCAAATCAAGAGCAAACTCCCATTCACAATTACTACAAAGAGAATAAAATGCCTAGGGATACAAATAAGAAAGGATATAAAGGACCTCTTCAAGGAGAACTATGAACCACTGCTGAAGGAAATAAGAGAGGACACAGCAGTTAGAAAAACATCCCATGCTCATAGTTAGGAAAAATCAATATTGTGAAAATGGCCACACTGCTCAAAGAAATTTATAGATTCAATGCTATCCTCATCAAGCTACCTATGACCCTCTTCACAGTACTGGAAAAAAACACCTTAAACTTCATATGGAGCCAAAATAGAGCTGGCACAGCCAAGACAATCCTAAGCAAAAAGAACACAGCTGGAGGTATCATGCTATCTGACTTCAAACTATACTACAAGTTTACAGTAATCAAAACAGCATGGTACTAGTATCAAAACAGATATATAGACCAATGGAACAGAACGGAGGCCTCGAAGGCAATGTCACACATCTACAACCATTGGTCTTTGACAAACTGAACAAAAACAAGCAATGGGGAAAGGATTCCCTGTTTAATAAATGGTGTTGGGATAATTGGCTAGCCATGTGCAGAAAACAGAAACTGTACTCCTTCCTGACACCTTACACAAAAATTAACTCAAAAATGGATTAAAGACTTAAAAATAAGACCCAACACCATTAAAATCCTAGGGAAAAACCTAGCAAAAACCATTCAGGGCATAGGCATAGGCAAGGACTTCATGACTAAAACAACAAAAGCATTGGCAACAAAAGCCAAAATTGACAAATGCGATCTGATTAAACTAAAGAGCTTCTGCACAGCAAAAGAAACAATGATTAGAGTGAACCAGCAACCAAAAGAATGGGAAAAAAATATTGCAATCTACCCATCTGACAAAGGACTAATATTCAGAATCTACAAAGAACTAAAACAAATTTACAAGAAAAAAACAACCCCATCAAAACGTGGGTGAAGAATATGAAGAGACACTTTTCAAAAAAAGACATTTATGCAGCCAACAAATATATGAAAAATGCTCATCATCACTGGTCATTAGAGAAATGCAAATCAAAACCACATTGAGATACTATCTCACACCAGTTAGAATGGCAATCATTAAAAAATCTGGAGACAACAGATGCTGGACAGGATGTGGAGAAATAGGAACACTTTTACACTGTTGGTGGGAGTATAAATTAATTCAACCATTGTGGAAGACAGTGTGGTGATACCTCAAGGACCTCGAAATGGAAATTCCATTTGACCTAGCAATCCCATTACTGGGTATATATCTGAAGGATTATAAATTGTTCTATTACTAAGACACATGCACACATATGTTTATTGTGGCACTGTTTACAATAGCAAATATGTGGAACCAACACAAATGCCCATCGATGATAGACTGGACAGGGAAAATGTGACACATATACACCATGGAATACTATGCAGCCATAAAAAACTATGAGTTCATGTCCTGTATAGGGACATGGATGAATCTGGAAACCATCATTCTCAGCAAATTGACACAAAAACAGAAAATCAAACACTGCATGTTCTCACTCAGGCAGGTGTTGAACAATGAGAACACATGGACACAGGGAGTGGATCATCACACTCTGGGGTCTGCTGGGGGCGGGGGACTAGGGAAGGGACAGCATGGGGTACAGTTGGCAGGGGATAACACAGGGAGAAATGCCAGATATAGGTGATGGGGCGATGGAGGCAGCAAACCACATTGCCATGTATGTACCAATGTAAAAATCCTGCATGATCCGCACAAGTATCCCAGAACCTAAAGAACAATAATATATATTTTAAATGTGACTAGCACTCGGTGAGTACATTTTAGAAATGCTCAATTTATATATACAGTCACAATAATAAGCAAGGCCGATGAGCAATTTTTATAAGGGTGTTAAGCAGCCTTAGAGGTTTGCCTCTTGATGGTGCTCACATATCTGCTTAGTGAACACTAGCCAAGGACTGCACTTTGATTTTCTGATGACTCTGAAGAACACATCTTAAAACTCAGAATATTTTGGAAGACAAATATTTTATTTCCCAAGCACAGATCTATTTCTTTTCCAAAACTGTCTTTCCCTGTGATAAGTAAAGCTTCAGGAAACTTTTAGAAAGATGATAACCTTGAGAAACAGAGCTTGGATAGATGTTAATTTGTTATGGCATGAGAGAGAAGTTTCCTATTAAAGTATTTGTAATATAGTTTGTAAATTTAAAATTTTAATAACATTCTATGTCTTATATTCAATTTATTTTCAACTTTTTGAATTTTTAATATGTTGAAAATCATGAAGTTGATATGGGGGATTTCAACTACAAAGATGGAATGTAAAAATTGATTAAGTTTGGAGGCCAAGGAGGGCGCGATCACCTGAGGTCAGAGTTCAAGACTAGCCTGACCAACATGGTGAAATGCCATCTTTAAAAAAAAAGAAAGAAAGAAAAATGTAAGATCAGGATGAATATTCATTTATCTTCACCACTGTGAGAGATAGCTTTAGGACCTAGAGGAGATTACTCAGCTATTTCCTTTGTTTCATCTGTAAAGTAGACTTAATAATACCTAATTGGAGTGTAGTACAAGGATTGATGATCAATGAATATAGTTATAATATGTCAGGTATAAAAAAAGTAGACTTAATAATACCTAATTGGAGTGTAGTGCAAGGATTGAATGATCAATAAATATAGTTATAATATGTCAGGTATAAAATTATAAAGATCAGAATTAAAGTAATTTTAATTGCAAAGTTAGGGAATAATTTGCAACACTCTCACTTCTGACATCAATTGCAAGTTCGAGTCTCCATTTCTGACACAAAATACAACTTTAGATGTTCCCAAGATTTCTCTCGGCTTCAAGTCTTCATTAGAACTCACTGAACTCACTGAAAGCTGTTATACTTACAGCTACAGCTTCTTTTATTGAAATAATACAGATTAAATCATCTGAAGGAAGAGTTGTAGTGGGTAGAGTCTAAGAAAGTAATAAACACTGAAGCTTTCAGTTATCCACTTTCAGTAAAGTTGCAGACAGCACTAAATTTCTTGGAAATGATGTATAACTAGATTCACAGAACGTTGCCAGTGAGGGTGGCTGACTTGAGGCTTGGTTTCCATCCTTTTAGTTGGGGCTTCTTCACATAAACACATTTGATTTGCCCATATGGCTATTCTCAGACTTCAGCCCCTCTGGATCTCTATGAGACAGAACTGTTACTGTGTGACTCAAAGTCCCCACCATAAGCAACAGAATATCTGCCATGACCCCTGGCTAAACAAAGATACTTTTATCAGGCAGGAAATTTCAAAGGATTAGAGATTACTTCTCAAGAGCCTAGAGCAAAAGCCACATCTCTCCCTGGGCAGGAGTAATTACTTACTATAGCTACAGTGCTGAAGTTCTAAATGTTAATATTAGTGTCTCAAAATAGAAACTCAAACATATAGACAAATATACAGGTAATATTTTGGGCTGCCAATTCTGTTAAATAGTTAATGGTATACAGTTTACCATAGACTTTACATCGTAATAAACTTGTCATTCTTCCAGAAGCAAAATGTTAATTGTGCCCCAATAGTTTCTGTTTCGGCGTACAACTAATGAGATTTCTATTTGCCCTCTGGAGATCAAGCAACATTTTTCAAATTATAGAGAAGCAATGTAGTTGTCAATTTGCACTTGTTTATAATAAATATTTTTGCATTTTAATTTATGTGTTCAGTCCAATTTTTATTTTTTATTCTATGTTTTATTTTAGAATTGATTCTTATCAATAAGACATAAAGTCTGCTCATATAAAATAGCCCTTTTGGTGTTAAGCATAAGGTACTAATTTACATATTTTGAAAGAAGGAATCTTTCTTTTTAATCATTTTGTCTCAGATATGGTGTGTAACTATACAGACGAGTATTTTTGTGCATTCATTTCAATCATTATGATAATAAGCTTAAAGAGAGAAAAGCTGTTCTATTTCTTATTCTCCATTGTTAAACCTGTGCAAATGTTTCAATTACCATAATTCTGAAAAAAATTATGCCTTAAAATTCTCAGGTAATATATTCCCTTTCTTGTATTCAATTTCATTTTTTTGTATTCAGGCGAAAGTACCTGACAGCTGCCTTTGAATATATTTTGTGGGTATTTGAAAAGAGTAAAGTATAGGGCAGGAATAAAAAGCAGATAGAACAAAGTTGATTTTGACAACCTATCACATGATAGAAAGAATAAGATACTTTTGCATATTATATGGTACTTAGATAAAAATAAACCTGCAGTAACTATTTTATTTCTTAAGTTTTCTTTTGCATTTTCACATTGACTTTAACTGCCTCTGAACATGCTTTGCAGCCACTTGACCAATAAATATTTATTAATATTTGTTGGTCACCTATTAGATTATAAGATTCAGGAGAAAAAAATATAGAAAAATAAATAAATAATTGTTGATATATAATAAATGTGTGTGTGTGTGTGTGTGTGTGTGTGTGTGTGTGTATGTATATAAAACTATATATGTAGCTTCCAAATTCTAAGACATAGCAGCCTAATAGAAACAGATCTCAATCTGGTGAAAGTGAACCACATTGTAAACACATAAAAAATATCTCATAGTTCCCAGTTTTAGGTTTGTGCGACTTTACTCTTAGCCAGCCTAATATTGAGCTTGTTTTTGAAGAATTTTCTCTTTCAATCACTGAAAATTTCTGGTATATGTCTTTGCCATCTTGTTTGGGATTATAATCTATAGTTGGCAAAATTTACAGTTTTTGTCTCATTCATTAATAATCACCTGACCTTAACATAGCCTAGGCAGTACTCTGTATCTGCCTATCTTTCCTCTTTTGAGATTACCAGACCAAAATCCTTTCCAATCTTTCCTAGTGCAATAAGCAGCACCATTATCCACCCAACTTGAGTTCAAACCCAGAATCTCTGAATTATTTTGAATCTTCTCATTTAACATTCAATCAGTCAGCAAGTTATATCAACTCTATTTCCAGAATTATTTGGAATGCATCTATTTGTCTCTAATAGCAATGGTATTCTTGACACACTTTATTTTGTTCATAATTGATGCTTTTGAACTATGGTTGGATAAGAATTAATTTTGATTATTTCCATTTGGGGAGGTTTCCAAGTGAATGGCTTACTCATGTATATCTACTAGTGCAATAATATTTTAAACATATGAAAGATGAAGAATGTTAAGATAAAATCACAGAAATAAAATTTAAAATTCTAAATGAAATTGTATATTTGGAATGAATTACATGACATCATATTTAGTAGGCTTAATAAATATCAAATTAGAAAATATAGGCTTTAATATTTTGAATTTCCACATACAATATTAAAATATTAAAATGAAAGAAATATATTTTTAAGACTTAAAATATTTAATGGTAGTATATTTTGTATATATCTATATTTAGTTTATTCTTAATATGATTTATTTTAATTTGTGGCAGAATAAACTGGAAATGCTGTAAACTTGAGGAGTGTGTTTAGGAGCACTATATATATAGCATTCAAAATAGACATAAATTATAAAAGCCTAGGGTGAAGGAAATTTAGTAGTATAAGAAGTAATTAGCTGCCTAGAGAATCCTATAAGTAATGTGTGGTCATCATTATAGTGACATCTATATATTAGTTTTGGATTCATATGGTAATATCTTATTGAAAATAAGCATTAAAATGAATCCATTTTACATTACTTAAAATAACCATTTGTTAATGCACATAAATAACACAAGAAGTAAAAACTGCTCTACTTCAGCTCTCCCATCTCCTTGCCATGTGAGCCTATGTAAATGCCTTTACTTTTCTGCTCTTCAATCTCTTTATCTACTAATTAGAGGTGTCCATAAATGCCCTATAGAACTCACAGATTATTACAAGGACCAAACCAACACATTGCAATTATTTTGAATTATGCACTTATTTTGTAATATGTACACTATAAGTACATAGTATTATCATAGCATGTACTATAGTCTGAATGTTTGTGTCTCCCCAAAATTTATATTTTGAAAGCCTAACTCCTAAGGTAATATTAGGAGGTAGAGCCTTTAAAAGGTGTTTAGACCATGAGGGTACAACCTTCATGAAAAAGAGGGTGTTATTAGTGCTCTTATAAAGAGGTCCTAGAGAGACCCTTTCCCCTGCTACCATGTGAGGACAGAACAAGAAAGATCTGTGAACCAGAAAGCAGGCCCTCATCAAAGTCTGAATCTGTTGGCACCTTGATCTTGATCTTTCAGTACCCTAGAACTGCGAGAAGTAAATTTCTTTGTATTTTTAAGCTATCCATTTTATGCTGTTTTGTTAATAGCAACCCAAACAAAGACATAATGTTTCCAAAAACAATAATAAAGTTTCCTCTGAAAAGTATTAACTAACCTGAGTATTAGTTTACAAGTGTGCATACAAGTGAATTAAATAACTCCAAAACAAAACTGCCACTTTGTTTCCAACATTTTCTGTCCCCCAAACAACTATCCATATAAATATGTAGTTTGTTTTTTGCAATTATCCCCGACTTATTATTTTAAGTAGATTTTTCATCTATGACCTCAAATGCTAATCATGTGGGAGGAAAAAAAAATTTCAGACAATATAACCAGAAAGACCGGATTACAGTAATGTGTCTATTTAATTGGGTTTTTTTTTTTTTTTTTGACCATAGGTTAAGTTGTTCACACATCTATTCAGTGGGAAAAATGTGCCTTTTAAAAACACTGTTGCTTTAAGGATTAATTGAATTATTATACAACACTTTATATTACTTACCATTGCATCTGCTGCATAAAATCATGTTTAGTGTATTATACCTATTTTTACATCTGTAGTACGATTACATAATATGTACAATGCCTAGTATTTACTCAGGAACAACAGATATTGGCATTGTATTAATGTTTAATATAAAACCATTAAATCTGAAACAATGGCCTACGTTAGTGTTCCTGGTGTTACAAAGAAAAAGGTAACACTAACTCAAATCACAAGACTGGAACAATCATATGGATGGATTCTCCATAAATATGAGTTTTGCTGAGACATTTGCCATGCATTAATAGCTAATGTATTCAGTATTAAAGATCAATTAGGAGATTAATAACTATTCAGAAACAAATATTTACTTATTTTAGTGTTTCTATTTAAATCAGTGTTTTACTGATGTAGTTTTTTAAGAATGGAATTAAAATTATCCTTCAGGGAACATATTTGAGCTGAGTTATTTGTGTGAAATATGAACAAAAGCCTAAGTCCTATTTATAGAGAAAAAAATTCTTCAACTAAATGTTCAATCAGGACATAAACTCATGCATATTAATTTTTTTTCTTCTCCAGACATTAACAAATATCCCATTTTTAGAATTTTTTTTATTTTTGTTTTTTACTTAACACAGATGTGGAACCAATGTCTGAAGCAAAAAAAAAAAAAAAAGAAAAAAGAAAAAAGAAAGAAAACTTGGATTATTATTACTTATGGGCAAAAATCACGTTCTGTTTTGCCTTCATGCCCTAGCATAATGCTTAAGACAGAGTAAATGCTGGAAAACGTATATTGATTGAATAAATTTTAACAAAGAATGAAATTAATGTATGTTATAAAAAATATCAAATAGTGTATGAATCATTTAAAGTATATGTTGGTATTTTTATGTCATGAATGCAACAAAATTTGACGTTATTAAATAAAAGTTTTGTTTCCATACTTCTTAAAAATTAAGCTTTATTTTTCTCAAATAAAAAGATCATGAATCAAAAATGATAATTTTTTTCACATTTTTCTAATCTTTAATGTTTACTGAAACATAGTAACTATACATTTTTGATAAAATCTGGATGTGTGGTATATCCATCACCTCAAACATTTATCATTATTTTGTGTTGAGAACATTTTACATCTACTCTTCCAGTTATTTTGAAATATAAAATAAGTCATTGGTAGCTATAGTTGCCCTGTTGTGCTACCAAGCACTAGACATTTTTTCTTCTAAGTGTATTTTTGGACCCATTTACTAACCATTCTTTATCTTCCCTCCTCACTACCCTTCCCTGCCTCTAACAGATTATATTCACTATCTCTATGAGATCTATTAAAAGTAAAACTGTGGCTACATAATAGGTGTGTATATGTATTTGGTACATGAGATATTTTGGTGTAGGCTTCCAATGCATAATAATCATAGTAGGGTAAATGGTATAAATCACTTCAAGAATTTATTATTTTTTGTGTTGCAAACATTACAATTATACTCCTTTAGTTATTTAAAAATGTGCAATAAATTATATGTGCAATAAATTATTGTTGACTGTAATCACTCAGTTGTGCTATTCAGTACTGGATCTTATTCATTCTAACTTTATTTTTGTGTTCATTAACCATACCCACTTCCCAGCTTCCCCATGACCCTTTCCAGACTCTGGTAACCATCATTCTACTCTGCATCTCCATGAGTTCCATTGTTTTCATTATTAGTTCCCACAAATGAGTGAGAATGTGCAACATTTGTCTTTCTCTTCCTAGCTTGTTTCGTTTAACATAACACCTTCTATTTTCATCCACATTGCTGCAAATGGCAGAACTTCATTCATTTTATGGTTGAATAATAAAGAATGCATTTTTGAGAAATTAACCTGAGAAAGTTTTCAGTTCATTTCAAACAACCGACAATAGATTGCATGCTTACCTGATGCTCTGAAAAGACCCTAATCCCTCTTGTAGAATCATATACAAATATATTCTCTTATACCCTTCAAACATATTTTCAGATCCACTCCATTACTAGTTAGCAATATTTTGAGCCAGTTAAGCATTAACATTAATAAGAAGTTTATCTCCACTTTTCAAGAAGTAGAAAAGTTCCATTCTCCAATCATTTCTGCTTTAGCCTCTGAAGACTTAAATACATAGAAAACAAAACAGAAATGCAAGTAAGAAGGTTGGAAATAGATAAACAACTTTTAAATGTACAGATATTCTCAAAATTGAAACAAGGTATTTTTCTCATCTTTTGAAACACATTTAAGCAAGTGTAATTTTAATATGTTTTACAATGTTATAGAGTATGTTTTTACATACAGCTAAAATGATCACACCATTATATATTTCATAAATAACTTAATGTTCTTTTATTTAATTAAGCAGAAATAAAAACAGAACATATGGTTTAAATTGTTTTTAATGTCGTAATTTCTTATTTATTTTAAGCACAAAATATTTTCATATTAGGCAGTGTTTGCCACTAGATTCTGTTTTAAAATATTTTAAATTTTAACTATTTTTAAATTTTAGCTTTTATTTTAGATATAGGAGGTAGATTGTTACGTGAGTATATTGGACCCAGGTAGTGAGCATAGTACCCAATAGATAGTTTCACTGTGCACACATCCCTTTCTCCCTTATCTAGTAGGCCATAGTGTCTGTTTTTCCCAAGCAAGATCTTAGCAAATGTTTAAGTACACAATACACTATTGTTAATTAAAGGCACTATGCTCTATAGTAAACCTCTAGGAATTATTCATCTTGTATAACCAAAACTTTGTGCCTTTTGACTGATACCTCGGTGTATCACCTCTCCTGCTCCCCCAGTCCCTGGAAACCATTGCTCTACACACTAGGTTTCTATGAGTTTGAGTACCTTAGATTTTACATGTAAGTGAAATCATGGAGTACTTACCTTTCTATATCTGGCTTATTTCACTTAGCAAAAATGGTCTACAGTTCACCCTGCTGTGAGAAATGGAAGGATTTTCCTCTGTTTTTAAGACAATCATATTTTATTGTAATAATGTAACGTATTTCTTATCCATTAAACCATCAATGGACATTTAGGTTGCTTACATGTCTTAAATGTTGTGAATAATGTTACAATCAACATTTCTCAAAGATCCATATTTCAATTTATTTGGATATATACAGAGAGGTAGGATTTTTAATTCATATGGTTGTCTTATTTTTTAATTTTTGATAACCTTGACAAAGGTGTCAAGAATGTAAAATGGGAAAAAATACCCTCCTCAGAAAATGGTGTTGGGCAAACTGGATATTCACATACAAAAAATTTAAATTGGGCCCTTATCTTATATCATACAGAAATACCAACTAAAGATGGATTAGAGGGTTGAACATAGGCCCTAAAATCACAAAGCACGTGGAAGGACGCAGGATAAGAGTTCTAAGCATTGGCTTTAGCGGTGATGTGTTGAATAGGGCACTAAAGACATAGGTATCAAAACCAAAAATAGACACATGACACTGCATCAAACTAACAAGATTCTGCATTCAAACGAAATACAATTAAAATGCAACATACAAGAATTCTTGATAAATGCCCCCAAAACAAATGCGACAAAAAGAAGACAGACAAGTTTTTTTTAAACTAAAAAGCTTCTGCACAGTAAAAGAAATAATCAACACAGTAAATAGACAACCTATGGAATAGGAGAAAACATTTGCAAATTATGCCTCTAACAAAGCACTAATATCCAAAATCAACAAGTAACTCAAAAAACTCAGCGAGAAAAATACAAACAACCCCATTAGAAGCTGGGCAAAGAACATAAACTGACATTTCTCAAAAGAATACATACAAGCAGCCAATAAACACCATGAAAAAAAAATGCTCAACATCGCTGATCATCAGAGAAATGCAAATTAAAGTCACAATGAGATATCATGTTACAGTAGTCAAAATAGGTTTTTAAAAAAATAAAATAAAATAAAAAAACAAGGGATGCGATGGATGCAGAGAAAGGGGAATGCTTATACACTGTTGGTGGGAATGTAAATTAGTTCAACCTTTTTGGAAAACAGTATGAAGATTTCTTAAATAGCTAAAAATAGGAATACCTTTCAACCCAGCAATTGTACTACTAGGTATCAACCCAAAGGAAAAGAAATAATTTTATAAAAAAGACACCTGTATTCATATGTTCATTGCAGCACTATTCACAATAGTGAAGTCATGGAACAAGCCTAAGTGTCCATCAACAGTTGACTGAATAAAGGGGATGTGGCATATATACATGACAGAATACTACACAGTCATAAAAATAATAAAATTATGTTCTTTCTAGCAACATGGATGGAGCTGGAGGTCATTACTCTAAGAGAACTAAATCAGAAACAGAAAATCAAATACTTTATGTTCTCACTTGCAAGTGGGAGCTAAATAATGAGTACACATGGACATAAAGAAGCAAGTAATAGAAACTGGAGAATCCAAATGTAGGGGGTGGGAGGGTTGAAAAATTGCTCATCAGAAACAATGCTCACTATTTGCATAATGAGTGAACTATAAGCCCAGTTCCCACCAGTACACAATATGCTCATGTAATAAACATGAACATGTGTCCCTGAAAGTAAAATAAAATGTATTTTACAAAAAGGCAACACAATGGGAGATAATATTTGCAAGCCATATCTGACAGTAGTCAAAATATATAAAGTTTGATATTCAAAATATGTAAAATCTTCTTAACTCAATAGGAAAGCATGATCCAATTAAAAAATAGGAAAGGTATCTGAACAGACATTTCTCCAAAGTACACAAAGAAATGATTAACAGTCACATTAAAGGGCACTCCACACTGCTAATCATCCAAGAAATGCAAATCAAAACTGCAATGAGGTTATCTCACATTTGTTAACATGGATATTATAATAAAAAAGGTAAGTTTTGGTAAAGATAGGGAAAAAAGGGCATGCTGCTACATTTAAGATGTTGATTCTTACTGGGGTAAAAATGAATTAGAGAAGAGCATTATGAAAACATTTTATGTTATGTTAACTCAGTAGAAGTAATGAGTCCATGATCATAAACTCTTGACACAGGAGATGACCTATGTTGACATTATGATTTGTTGGGGTTCTTGTATTTGCCTTATAGTTTCACACTTGTTTAATATAAAATATTCTTATTTCAAGAAGAATGCTTTTTAAAAATGATAATTTTGTATTTGGGTAATGAGGTGATGGAGGGGTTTCTTCTCAAGGCAATAGGCTATAGGTTAGAGGATTTCTCCTTCCATGTTGTCCTAGAATGACAGAGGAACATCAACTTAGCCATGCATAAAACCTGAAAGACAATGCTGGATGAAATATCATAAATACATGTATTATTCTTAGCTCTATGCAATACCAATTCCCTCATAAATTTGCAAAAAAGAAAAATGCATCTCTGACCAATGTTTTAAAAAATGGGCAAAAGCAGCTAAATATTAATGCTCTGAGCCTAGAATTGCCTATCTTGGATGGCCTGTGATACTGTACCACCACTGCTTATATTCTCCTGTTGAAATCTAGTACGTATCCTAACATTCTAGTGTTACCTATAGCAGTATAAATGTGTTATGGACTGTTCACTCAGCAATGCTAGCAACTTCTCTTTGAACACTCTTTCCGAATCCAATTTAGTAATTGGATTATGTTGACAGACACTCAAAAAAATCAGATTTCTAAAGTTGGGATTATCACAGGAGCCTTCATGAAGAAAATAGGTTTTAAATTAATATGTGGATGAAGAATAAAATTCTCCTGTTTTTCCTTAAGTATGCTGAGACTAGGCTTGTCAGATTACAAAATTAAAATAAAAGATATCCAGTTAAATTTGAATTTTAGATAAATAATACCTATTTTAATATAAGCATGTTCCAAGTATTGCATGGAGAATACACATTTTATCTATCTACATACCCATTTATCTTTCTCACTCTTTCTCTATCTCCATATCTATGTTTATGATCTGAAAATAAAATGAAATTTAGTATCCTGTATTTCTTCTGGTAATCTTACTTGTGACATAAGTTTGATCCTTTAAGAATGTCCCCAGGGCTCCTTATCTCATGTTCTGTCCCAGGCTATGTTCATAGCTTACCTCAATAAAGTTAGGTACTCCTTAATTGCTAAACACTGGAAAAAGACATTATTGACAGATATTGTGTAGCTTAGTTATAGTGTTCTCATTTAGCACATTTAATGCTCAGCAATAAATTGTATTCACTTACAGACCCATACTAACATGTGAAAATATTTGGGAGTTGATAAATTTGTAAATACATTATGATTCGAATATTTGTATAATTTTTAACTCACTTATATAACCGTTTCGCCATTGTTTTCTTCATTGTCTAATGGCTGTCTCATGCTCCTTGTCACTGTTCACATATGTGTTATTTATGTGTTATTCATGAGCACTTATTTACAGGTTCAAGTCATTCCTTATTTCACTTATTGGTTTATTTACAACTGTTTTTTAAATTAAAAGTAGAAATAAGTGTTTTGTTTATTCTACATATGAATGTAGATATATTGGAATTGAAAAACATCAAATGAATAGTTGCTGCTTGACTTTTGTTTGAATTATATCTTTATCACTGTAGTACTTGGTATGCAGTGTTATCTGTATTTTTTTTTTTTTTGAGACAGTCTCGCTCCATTGCCAGGTGCCAGGCTGGAGTGCAGTGGCACAATCTAGACTCACTGCAACCTCTGCCTCCCGGATTCAAGCAATTCTCCTGCCTCAGCCTCCGAGGTAGCTGGGACTACAGGCGCAAGCCACCACGCCCGGCTAATTTTTGTATTTTTAGTAGAGATGGGGTTTCACCATGTTGGCCAGGATGGTCTCGCTCTCTTCACCTCATGATCCGCCTGCCTCGGCCTCCCAGAGTATTTTTCGTTTTTTTATATTTTTGTCTCCCCTAGCACAGTGTGAGCTTCTTGGCTTGAAAAATTTATTCATCTTTTTTTAAAAAAATAATTTGTCTTATTTCCTTTCATTTGATAATGTAAAAGTAAACTAGGAATAGTCTAAGGAAATGTACAGTCATCGTGGAAGATGAAGGAGAAGCAAGGCATGTCTTACTTTGCAGCACGAGAGAGAAGAAAGCCACACACCTTTAAACCATCAGGTCTCCTGAGAACTCATTCACCATCACAAGAACAGCACAGGGGAAGTCGCCCCCATTATCAGTCACCTCCCACTAGGTCCCGCCCCTGACACACGGGGATTATAATCCTAGATGAGATTTGAGTGGGGACACAGAGCTAAACCATATCAGAGCAGAATGATCTCAGTGTTAAAGAGAATCCTCAAGTTACATTAGAACAATTTTGGAAGGTGTGTCAAAGTTAGTCTTTGAGGTTACCTACATATAATACAGTCCTCCATTTCCTGGGGAATGTTTGAGATGATATATGATTCATGAGTATGTTTGATGATAAGCTTATATTGTTGACCTACTAGAAAGATATTAGGGCTTCTCCTTTTAACTTAGAGTTAATTTTGGCCAACTTTCTATAATACAATTCCTTCCTATAAATGAAGTGTTTGTTTCTATCTAGTCCTCTCAATAGTTCACATGGGTTGCATCCCAACAATGCACTTCACTTGGTCTGCAAGGCAATCATGTTCTTATTTTATATTTCTCAGCATATTTGTTATTTTTGTATTGTGTTATTCACATATTTATGAGACTGTGGGATGAGTCCTTCTGCTTCTTATATTGTCATTTTCTTTTTTCTCCTTGAATATAATTGTGAGTTTTGGAACACAATGAAAATGGATTCTTTACCCTCATTCCATTCTTAAACTCAGAGAGGCAGTGTTGAGATATATGAGTTTATTGATAGAAGTGAACAGATTTATTAATAAAATGATCATAGCACACCTGATTTTTAGCAATGAATATTTTTAAAGCCCATATTAATGTAAACTAGTCAATTCTTGATACATTTGGAAAAGATGTGTATTGCCTCTGACTTTATTCTCTTCAAATGCATTCCTGATTAGCTGGATTCGTTGCCTTGTTCTAGAATGACCTAAAATGCTGTAAAAACTAGACATTTTTCTGAACTCTAACCCTAGGAGAGGAGAGAATATATTTTAAACAAATACTAGACATTTTTCTGAACTCTAACCCTAGGAGAGGAGAGAATATATTTTAAACAAATTATTTTCATTTAGAGTCATTATAAGTCTCAAAAAATACATATTTTCTTCATAATATACAAATCATTAAATGTTTAACAAAATATTAGTTTGCTTTATTGTATCTAACCCTTGCAAAAACAAACTGTATGAACACAAGTAAATATTGGCTTGGGAAATACCCTGAAGCTATAGTTTAAATGTGCTTTTGTTTACAGGGTTATTTTCCCTCAGTATTTATGAATATTCATTTCTTATTCAACCTTCTAATTCAATATGATTACATATTATAATTTTTTATTCTTTTTTGAAGGTGTGTTCTTACTACTTAAAAAGTACTTTATTGGATTTCTTATTTTCTTTCATTTTTCTAAGAGATGGGATCTTGCTATGTTGCCCAGGCTGGTCTGAAACTCCTGGGTTCAAATGATCTTTCTTCCTCAGTCTTCTAAATTGTTAGATTGCAGCTGTTAGCCACAGCACCCATCTTAAATTTGCTTAAGTTTATAATGAGTATGTTTCTTTAACTACAAAATTTTGAGTTTTCACCTATGTCAGATTCATATACTTGTAGAATACTTTCCCTTAATATTTTCTTATATTTTATGTATAATTTTTATAGGTTTTAAAAGCAATGTTACTTTTATTCAATTATTTTTAGAAAATTCAGATTCAATAATTTTTATATCTAATATTCATAAAAGAGTGCCTAGAGTATACAGCAAGACTAGCATGTGCATGTAGTATTCCATGTGTCAATTTTTAAGTAATATCCTAGAAAATGATTAAATGATCTTAAGTGTATATGTATATACACAGACATTTAAATATATATGTGTATGTGTATGAGTGTGGATCTGTGGATCTGTAGAGATATATATGTCTATTTGTATAAATATATTTCTATTTCTATATTATTATTTTTGGTATATAAAATACTCAAAAAAATTTTTCCCTGCTTTTATAACTGATATGTTGAACACACGAGAGACAACTGGGTAAATGAGCAGTTTAGTGTCATTCAATTTATGACGTTAAAACTTAGCTCTGTCTCCCATCTTTCTAAACAGTTATTTTTATGTAAGTTTAATCAGCAACTTCGGTTTCCCGCAATGTCTAGTCTAAATATTCCACAACCCTCAAGGTCTCTACTAAATTCTTGCTTTCCCATCCTGAGCTGTCATATTAATTCATCTTACATGATAAACTCTTTCAGTTTCCAGAGCTGTAGTATATCACCATCTAACCACGTGGCCAAGTCCTTAAAATTGTAAATACAGCTTCCTACTCTCATAATTCGGTTGAGGATCAAGGAAGTGATCTGCAGAGGGTAATTGAAATTCATGTCAATGTCAGCTTCAGGTTTGTTCCATGAATCAAAAATGAAACCTGATTCAAATCCTTGCACAAAGTCTATATTTTCCTTTTCACATGCTCTGCAAAGTCTAAGCACTAAGTCTCACTTATTAAACATGTACAGATTACACTTCCTTCATCAACTACTGCTTGAATTGTTGCAACTACCTCCATGTTAATCTTCCTGGTTCCTTGAGATATCTGTTCCTCTTAAATCAATATTTTATTTTACTAGGGATTTTTTACTTTGGCTTTTTTTTTTAATTTAAAGACCACATCATCTTTACATTTAGGTTTCGTATGCTTTTCTCTTTCAGTCTTTTTAAATGACAGTCGATATTTATGGGAAATTATAACACTATGCAATCAAAAGATTTGAAAGTTCTTTTGTTTGTCATTATAGTTTGAAGAGTAGAACATTCACCTTAAAGAACATTGACTAGTTCTGAAATTATGTTTAATTTGTATTTTTAAAAATTTTCTCTGGAGGATGCTGTACTTATGCTTTTATCTTTGCATAAGATTCAAAGTGATTGTGTGTAGGGGTGGGAAAACAAACAAAACAATTAAAAAATCTAATGTAAGCAGAAAGACTTTGCTGATCCCTCTAGAGCTTGAGTAAATATGCATTTCAGTTTCTTTCTGTCTGGAGTTTCACTGATTTTCTTGAAAGGAATTAGAAAAACTTAAGAAACCATTTGAAGATTTCCCTTACTGTTTAGCCTTCTTCTATTTTATTGATGGGCTCTTTCTGTTTCAAGCATTGCAAAGCCTTGGATGTATTGTTGCTTAGCATTGTGCCGGAAGAGCTATCGTAATGGAGAATTTTAAACGAAAACGTTGTCAGGAGTCCTTGTAGACACTACTATGGGGAAATTTGACATCTCTTTGGCATATTATCACATATTTCTAGGGATTCATAAAGAATTGAGTGGGGATAAATATTAAGCTTCAGGTGAATACGTGTATTTATTAGTTTTATGAGAATTAAAAAATTATATCGTTCAAAATAGCAAATGAGGTAATAATAAAATGTTCTGATGATACAAATAAACATCAATGATGGCACTTACATATAAAATTAGTTTACGAAAATGATTACTAACAACACTGATTACTTACGAGTTACTATTTTTAAGTATTTTACATAAATTTACTATTTCAACAATTCTAGAAAGTAGATACTATTATTAACTGAATTTAACAGGCAAGGAGACTAAGCCATAGTTGCAAGGTTACTCAATCTGTAAGTAATAATGCCAGAATTTCAAGCAGATTGTCTGCCTTTGTATTCATATGTTTAACAATAAAGTTACAAAGTTATAACTAATTATTTTTATTTATCAAGTCTAATATTTTGTAGGAGACATTATCAAATTACACTCTCATTCACTTAAACAGATTTGGAGCTTTTAAACAGTGGATTTTACACTCAATATTCCTCTATATTATGACATAACTAATTACATGACACAATATAACTAACATTATATTGCCTTCTCATTACATTTATGAATGACAAATAATTGGGTATATTTATAAACTAAGAATAGAATTTTAGTAAAATTGAGAGTTTTAAATTTTACAAAGTTAAAAATACTGTTCCACTTCTCATAACTTGTATCTATGCTTGTTTACATTGCCTTTCTGCAAGAAAGCAGTATGACATATGTAAGCTATAAATTGCTTGCCTTATGTACTGTATATTATATCTATTCTATGTATAATATGTAATATATATAATTTATATATATGCAGGCATTATTTTTAAAATAATCACGAGGAACTAATTATTTAAAAATTTTTGTTATTGAAAATAAAAGTGTGGACGCCTGTCTTATAAAATGGTGTATTGTTAAAAAGTATAGCATGCTAAATGAAATATATCCTGGACTGAAGTCTTACATACACAAAAAAGAACATGGGCAAAATTTCTGAATTTGAGTTAATAACATACTGATATCAATTCCTTAGTTTTTTCAACTGCATCATTATGAACTGTATTGACATTAGGAAAAAACTTCTGAAGGGTACACAGACAAATTTCATACCACCTTTGCATGTTTTCTGTAAAACTAAAATTATTCCAAAATTTTTAAACTTATTTTTAAAGAAATAGAATATGAATACTAAGAATCTTTCTATATTCAGTAAAAGTAAAATATACAAATTACCTTATGCAATAGGGATAGTAAGTGATTTTTTAACTTATTTTTAGGAATATATGTCTGATTCAAAATTGAAACTTTAAATAAACATGACTGTTTAAACTTTATATACTACCCAAATGGAGTATATAAATGACTTTATATACTACCCAAATGGAGATATATTTATGTAATATATAAGTACATGCAAGCAATGTATATATTTTTTTTAATTAAAATATACATAACTTTCTATTGAGATAATAGAACTTAGTTAAATTTCAGATTTCACTTTGAAAATAATTTAATTTCTGAACTGTAGCTTTACTGTATTGGCAAGAATTTTAGAAGTCTTTATATATGTTTAAAGTAGAACTTAAGTTGGCATAATACGTGGATTGTAAGGTACTATATTTTATACTGGCCAAATATATGGTAATATATCTTTCATATTTCACCACAGCAAAAGTAACCAGAAACCATACACTATTCTCTTGCTTCAAGAGTTGACTTGAAGAAGGAGACTACAGACATCCATCGAGAGTTGGCTGTTTTTGGCTACCTGCTTGGAAGAAAGATGATTGGGGCTAAATAAGTCTTAAAACAAGGTCTCTAGACTAGTTTGTTTGCTACTCTTCAGGTTTTATAGTAGCTTTTCTTTTACTTTTGTCCCAAAATATATTACTGGTTGCCTGACTACAAACTCCAAGGCCTCATCAAATGTATGAGACTTTCTTTCCACTTTTCAAACTTCAATGTTCTAATCTGGAAAGGGTTTAATTCACTGGTTGGCACATGGCACATATAAGTGTTAGCTACTATTTAACTGGTATTTAATTTCCTATTCCTGGCCATATAGCTAAAACTACATTTTTATTTGTGTTAATAGCAGATAAGTTAGTAGGCTTTAGAAAGCCAACTAATGTGTTGCTTTTTGAGTTCTTATTGGAAATACTTTTCACAGAACTTAAATTAGTTTACTACCTTAGCATATTTTACTTGAGGTATGTCTGAAAGTCAAGAGATAAAGCTGGTCTGTGATTTCTACAGAAATTTTGACAAACGTAAAAGTGGTATAAAGCCATTACACATACAACCAAGCACAGTTGGGATATTTTCTGTCTGTCAAGTTTGCATTTTTAAAAATGTAGTAAGTCTTTATGAAAAGAAAAATTGCTTTTTCTTCAGTTTTCTTATCTCTTTCTTTGAATTTCAGGATAAATTTGTGAATCAAATTGTGTTCAGCCAGGTAAGCCTCAAACTTCAAGCTTATAACTCTAAGAACTCTTTTCAGGTATATGCACAGGTTATTTTGATGCATAAAAAGTGACTGAAATAGCATTGCAAGTTTTTAAGGCAATAGCAGGAATATAATTGAGTACTAATAATAGTCTATTCCAGTATATAATTTTAAATATAATGGGAAAATCAATCCAGGACTTATTTATTGAATCCTCTGTGTGCCATTCACTGTGCAATGGACTTAGGGGCCAAGTAGGAAATAACAAAACAACGGAAACAAACAAAAACAAGTTCTCAACTCTCTAGATATCAATATAGATGTGCAAATAAATTTGGGATAATATTTTTAAGTGGCACAATGAAAGTATGTGCAAGAATGTTGGAGTGTCTGATATTCTTTAAATGTGTCAAGGTCATGTCTATTAACAAGGACTTATTATTCACTACTTTGAGTCGCTATCCCTGGGGGAATTGGAGAGGGACAGCATTAGGAGAAATACCTAATGTAGATGACTGGGCAATGGATGCAGCAAACCACCACCATGGCACATGTATCTGCACGATCTGCACATTACCCCAGAACTTAAAGTATAATAAATATATTTTTTTAGAAAAAGATATTAACAACTAAAAACTAAAAAAGAAAAAAAGCACATATTCAGGGCTCAATTTATTTTAAAGGATTGAATTCAATTAGTCTCTAGTACAAAATCCAACTAAACACAGAAGACTTTATTTAAAATAAAAACAACTTTTGAATACATAAAAACATGGAAATCATGCCTTTTATTCATTTTTTTATGGTCTACACACTAAACGCCTCCTTACTAAAATAGTCATTAATTCGTCCTTATGTGGGTTTGAGAGAACATTTTGATTAGGTGGTCATTAATTATAGCCAAAAATATGTCTAAATTTGACATTTTAAGTTAAAGGACTCATAAAATAAACCAAAAGAGCTTCAGTATTTTGTATTTTGTTCCTCATTTTCCTCTTACAAATATATCACCTCAATTTTTTTGAGTAATTAACCACAGAAGACACTCTTAGGAAAAAGTGTGATTTGACTTTCAGAATTCAAACTGGACCTATGAAACTGGCAGGCAACTGAGCAGTGCCCCTCCCATGATGCCTAGGGTAGACCGTCAATAGCTATATGCTGATAATAAAACTGTTTTCATAGTACCAAATCATCCCCTTGACATGTTTCAGTCACAAATTATAGCCAAAATTAAAGTCACTATAATATTTTATGAAAAAAGTGCATATAATTTATACTGTTTTTAATTTCTGAATGTTTTAGTCCATATAATTTATGACGATCATTTAAAAAATCAAACTTCTCCAAGTAAATTTTAAACTTCTAGAGTAAATGACTAGAAATTTTATTTAGAAAACAAAAAACAGTGTTTAAAAAACTATTTCTTTGACTTAAGAAAATGTCTGTGAATTCAATTTTATGTGAGAAATTCTTACAGGTACACAAGTAAATACTCTCAAACCAGATTCTGAACTGTCTTTTTAATCAGTATATTTGTGTTTTTAATTGGTATATTTGTAAGAATATAGTTTTGCTGGTGACATTATTTTCTGAATTGTTTTGTAGAGAGCCATGTAACTACTGTGAGTAAGCCAATTTTATCTCTGACTTCAGTAGCATATTAGCGACTGATTGGGCTGAATAAGCACACAGGAGCAAACTGGAACATGCTGCTAAGTCACACTGCTATGGTAAACGACTGAAACTGGAAGTTAATTCTTCCAATTTTATTACTTTCTCACACCATTGAGGAGACTCTAAAATATTTTTCACAATAAATATTATGTTATTTAATGTTAGGTCTTTGTGAATTTCCCAACTCTAAGTACAATTATATATCTGTCATATTTGCTACAGAAATATTACTTAGAAAAATCAATATAACACTTGCCTTTATGTTATTTGACTACAGTAGGAGAAATAAATTGTTGTAGAAATGAAATACCAGCATGTTTCTGGTATTTCTTTTAAAGAATAAACAGCTATTAATTTTGCTCTACAACATGTATCAATATACAATATATTAGTTCAAAAGGATTTATGCATGCAAACATTCTTATTACTTTATTGTTAAGTTTCTGTTACTAAAATTTCTATGTTGGTAGACACTCCAAAATAATTCATTGTTAAATCATTATTTTTATGATTAAATATCAAAATTATTGTTTCGTAATAAAGTGGCTATTCAGATGTCTTGAATCTTATAGATTAAAATATTAATAGATAAAAGTTTAACTCTGTAAGTTTTATATAGTATCATCACATCACTTAAATGACACTTCTTTGTGTGTAGAACTTAGCACAGATAAATAATCATAAATATACTCAAAACATTTCTAAGATTTATAAAAATGATACAGTTATTTTTTAAATTAGGAAGCATAAATATTAATGTTTAATTGAGGCTTCTATTTCAGAGTGAGTACACAACCTTGTCTTTCAGTACTTGGAAACCAGTAAGATTATCCAACAAAATATCTGTTCTGTCTGCATCTATACTGTGCAATATGACTGTCTTATAAAAATACCTTAATAGGGTGGTTGTTTAAAAGTTAAAAAGAAAATCACCTTTTGATCCAACAATTTTATTCCTGGGTGTATCCAAAATAATTGAAAGCAGTGACTCAAAGAGATATTTGTGCATTCATGTTTATAGCAACATTATTCACAATAGCCAAAAGATAGAAGCAGCCTGCTTTGAGCTGAATAGTGTTCTGTGCAAAATTTGGAGGTTGGAGTCCTAACCTCCAATGGGGCTGAATTCAGAGATAAGGTTTTTAATTAAGTAATTAAGGTTAAATGAGGTCATAGAGATAGGCCATAACCCAGTAAGATTGGTATCCTTATGAGAACAGCAAGACATACTAGAAGTATGCAACCACAGATGAAAGGCCATGTGAGGATATAGAGAGAAAGCAGCTATCTACAAGCCAAGGAGAAAGGTCAAAGAAGAGCGCAAACTTGACAGCACCTTGATCCTGAATTTCCAGCCTCCAAATCTGAGAAATTAATTTCTGTTGTCTAATATGCCTGGTTGACTGTATTTTGTTATACCTACTCTGACTAACACACATCCAAATGTCCGCTGGTGGATGAGTAGATAGACAATGGAGTATATGCACACACTGGAATATTATTTAACCTTGTACAAAGGTAGGAAATTCTAAAACATTCTACAAAATGGATCAACCCTGAGGAAATTGGGGTTAGTGAAATAAACCAGAAACAAAAAACAAATACTATATGATTCCACTTACATGACTTATCTAAAGTAGCCAAATTCATAGAAACAGAAAGTAGAATAAGAGTTACCAGGGGTTTGTGGTAGGAGAAAATGGAGAGTTTGTTTAATGGGTGTAATTTCAGGTTTGCAAGGTGAAATGTTCTGGAGATGACACAACAATATGAATGTACTGAACACTGCAAACTATATCCTTCAAAATGATTAAGGTGGTAAATTTTAGGTTAAGAATATTTGCTACAAAGTGTCCAAGAAACTAGAAGTCACCACTCACTTTATTAAAATGATCAGGCTATTTAAAGATAAGTCTTTAAAATATTGTTCATTTTTGCTTTTGAAATCTAAGAGTAAAATTATAATTTCAATCTTCAGAGTAAAAAACACTCTGTAAAATATAAGGAATAATATGTAGAGTCTATCTTGTCAAAAAGTTCAAAGGAAAAACATGAATGGTAATTGTAAGTAATCCAAAATTGTTCCAAATAAATAAGTTAGTCATTAGTGGATCCAAATCAGTTCATTACTAAAACGTTCTTTTTAATTCCTTCTATCGTGTTTTATAAGCTGCTATATATAAGATGCAACATTTTTAAAAGTATTTTCTAATTATTATTGCCACATAAATAGTAAACCAAATATATAACTAGGACAAAGTAATTAGAATTGCAGTTCGTGTTCCATATCCACAGATTCCTCACCAGCAGATTAAACCACCTTGGATTGAATTATTCAATAAATAAAATTACAACAATAAAAAATACAAACTTAAAAAGCAATACAGGAAAGCAACTATTTGCATAGCATTATATTTGTATTAGGTACCACAAACAATCTACAGAACATTCAAAGTATATGGGAGGATGTGCCCAGAGCATATGCAAATACCATGCTATTTTATGTAAGGGACTTCAACATCTTTGAATTTTGGTATCTGCAGGGGTCTTGAAACCCTTCCTCTGAAGATATCAAAAGACCACTATTCTACAATATTTTAATTGTACTAATGTAAAACTCTTAGTGGACTTTATAAAACATTGAAAATACATCCTTTGAAGATCTGTAGTTTAGAATTTTTGGTACATATAAAGGAAAGATAAAATTTAATTTCAAAGAACGGTGGTTCTTAAATGCTACAGTGCATTGGAATTATCTGGAAAGCTTGTAAAAGCACAGATTCCTGGGTGAATCCGCTTAATTTCTGTTTCAGTGGGTTTGAGTTGGGATCTGAAAAGCTGTATTTTTAAGATGCTTTCAAGTGACATTGATGCTGCTGGTCTAGGGACCACATTTTGATAGCCACTGTCATAGAAAATAGAAAGGTTTATTAAGGGGTACACCTTCAGTTGTGGAAATTAGAGAATGTCTTATAAAACTAAAATACTATAATTATCCGATCTTTATTAAATTCACTGAAATAATTAGGTTTGTATTTACAAATGACTGTAACTTTCCTGACATTTTGTACAAATTATATGATTCTCAAGTGATCATAATAAAGCAGGTATTTAAAAGTTATTTAACAAAAGTACCCTTTGGTTGATTTTGTCTTAATCACCCACTTTTTTTAAATTTTTTATTGCATTTTGGGTTTGGGGGTACATGTGCAGAACATGCAAGACAGTTGCATAGGTACACACATGGCAGTATGTTTTGCTTCCTTTCTCCCCTTCACCCACATTTGGCATTTCTCCCCAGGCTATCCCTCCCCACCTCCCCCTCCCACTGGCCTTCCCCTTTTCCCCCAATAGACCCCAGTGTTTAGTACTCCCCTCCCTGTGTCCATGTGCTCTCATTTTTCATCAATCACCCACTTTTAACTGTGTGCATATAACTACAAAAGAATCAGATCATCACCATTATTTACAGAGTAAAGAATATCCTGTATCTAGGTTGATGTATCAGATTTCAGCTATCATACTCTCATTTTGATTATGCTTTTATCCATATGTTTTATAGTACTTTCATGTCTTGTGTAGAGGGAGGGAATACTGTCTTCGATCACATTGCCTCTGCTTCACAACCACTTACTGATCCTTCTGATTGCTAAGTGCCTCCGGAGAATAACCTATAGTGATTGCACCTATAGTAATTCTCTTGGCAAAGCTCTGGCTGCTTCCTTTAAGGAATGAACACACTGCTGTAAGTTATGTATCAGTCTTGCAAAATGTAAGTTCTGGCAACAGGCTCCCAAGAACCTACATTCTGGCTTATATCATCTGAGCTTTATCTAATCTCATTATTCTTAGGACCTACCTATGTATCATTTTCTCAAACGAAGGGCTTTGGTAGATTAGTATTAAAACTTTTTTTCAATTTTATGTTTCCGGAACTAAAATTAACTGAAATCTACCAAGAGCACAACAGATATCCCAACATGCTGAAGTGCTGAATAATGTAATTTAATAGAACCCTAGAAATCCTATGAATACTTTATTTATTTATATAGGTGAAGAAATGGAAGGTCTGAGATATTTAGTGCCTACAAACTTGAAAGGCAACATCTCTATATAGGAAAAGAAAACAGGAGAAATTAGCATCCCAATCCATTGGCATTTATCAGAAACCAATACATGGTGGTGTGACAGAGGAGAGCAAAGAAAGCCATGATAGCCCAGAGATGTGGATATTCCTCAGAAATATGAAGGTAATAGAAATAGGGGCACATAGTTCTGGGTCAGAACTATGTTCTTTGCATTCATGTTAGCAAGGCTTGTTAATCAGAGCTCAGATGTTTGCCAAGTAAGATATTATTATTAATGACCTTCAAGAAAGCATTTTTTAAAATCTGAGCTTGAAAGAACAAGTAGCATATTTGTTACTGCAAAACTAGAGCCATGATTTTTCCTTTGGAGAAAGCAAAGATACATATATTTATTTTAAAGCTCTAATTTTGAGTTTCCCAATGTTATATCTAGTGAGTGAAGTAAGATTATCATATTCTAACCAGATAAATAAGCTTCAGTATGTATACAATTTATTTATTCTGTATCAACCTACATTTTGCCATCCACTCAATGTGTAAAGTCATAGAGGACAACAACTGAAAGACAAGTTAGAATCATCTGGTTTAAGGATTCTCCACCAAATTATATCACTAAATAATACATGGTCCAAATGATTAAGGGAAGTTACAAGAACAAATTTTGTGTGAGTTTTGGTGCTTCCCATTTATTTTATAGTAAGAATTCACCTACTTTTCAAACTCAAACTACCCAGAGAACTATAAAATATATATTCTCATTTGATAAACTATTTTTCTTAAATTTAAAATTTTGTAAGTAGGATATGTTTTAACATTTTTACAAAATTTGCCAGAAAGAATGCCATAAAGTAAGCTGCTTCAGCATTAGTAGCCATATATTGTATTTCAACTCCTTTGGAAGTGTTTTTTTTAACATGTGCATGGGGAGAAGGAATTAACTACCTATGTGAGTAGGTTACTAATTTAGCAAATATTTGTATTCTTTATGAAACACTGTATAAAATCTGGGTATACAGGTGTATAAAAAAGCAGACAAAGTTTCCATCTCTAAAAGAAAATATTGCTTTCAGTAGAGTAAAATAAATTATAAACAAGTAACTTGACATGGAAATTTCAGAGGACAATATAATGTGATAGTGAGTTATTTCATGGAAAATATAGTTTGGCACTACCAAATATCTAAAATCAAAACTATCTGTAAAATAAAAGATATATAGAAACCCAAATTTCTGTACCCTCCTGGTGTGAGTTGAAATATTGTGGAAAACCGGCTGAGTCAACAATTATGAATATAACAATACTATATATTCTATGACCCCAAATCTTGTCTATAGGTATGTTCAATTGAAATATATGTGTGTTTGTGTATATTTCACCCGAAATCAGGTATCTGAATAAGAATATTCAGAGCAACATAACTCAAACACTAAAAACAAGTCTCATGTAAATAAACAACAAAGTGGATAAATAAATTTTGGTATATTTATTTACACAGTGGTGTGCCATACAGTAATGGAGATGAACCAAGTAATACTACACATAAAAGAAATTGCTCTCATACCCATGATGTTGGGCACTGGAAACCAGGAAAAATATTTATAGTCTTTGATTCTAACTACATGCCTTTAAAAGAGTCAATTCTATTTCAACAGTTTAGAAATTAAGATATTGGGCATCTGTGACAATAAGGTTATAGTGCTTGAGAGGAGAAATTATCAGGGATGTATTGCTGCATATGAAATCACTACAAGCTTAATGGCCTAAAAGAATTCCAAATATTTAATATATCACAGTTTCTGTGAGTCAGGAGTCTAGGCAGATTTGGTAGGAACTTCACTTCAGAACCTCCTCAGGCTGCAGTTAAGCAGTCAATGGCAGTCAAGATACCTCCTTGTGCTCGGTGGGGTGGCACATGCCTGTCATCCCAGCACTTTGGGAGGCCAAGGAGGGAGGATCACTTGAGCTTAGAAGTTCAAGACCATCCTGGACAATACAGTGAAACCCCATTTCTATACAAAATTTTAAAGTGAAAAAAATAAAGACAAAGAAAATGTCTACTGGCCTTTCTCATCTGTTGGAACAACCAGATAAAACTCTACTCCCAAGATGGCTTAAGTTTTCAGAATTCACCACCTTACTGTTAGAGGACTGAGTTTCTCAGTTTGTAGAGACTACCTGCAGCATGTGGACTTTTCCATAGAGAAGTTATGATGATGACCACTTGCTTTATCAAGGCCAATAGGAAAGAGATTATAAGACAATATAATCTCAAGATTGACACCTGATTACTTTAGCCATATAATTCAATGTAATTATGAGAGTCATATGCTATCACCTTTGTCATACTCTACTGATCATAAGCAAGGCAAATGTCTCACTTCCTCTCAAAGGGAGAGGCAAAACGAATGGGGTTCATGCCCTTGTGTGGTGAAACAACAATCAGATCATTTGGCATCCCTTTAGTGTCTGTCTGCTGCAACGGTAATGTTCTATTTCTTGATATTTTGTTATTTTTCATTTTTTAATATAAACATAAAAATGATACTACAGTTATCTCCAAAGAGATAAGCAGATTTTCTGTTTTCTTGAGTAATAGCTTTATTGAAATGTAATTTGCATATTTTTGAGAGTTGTGCAACTATCATTGCAATTTTAGAATATTTTCATCACTACCCTTAATGAAAAAAACAATAACCCATACCCATTAGCAGTCCACTCTGTTTCTTTTTCCACACTGGCCCTATACAACCAATGGTCTATTTTTCATCTCTATAGATTTGTCCATTCTGAAATTTTCTTATAAAAACATTGTGAAACATCTTGTCTTTCATAATTTGCTTCTTTCATTTAGCATTTCATGAAGACTTATCCATGCTATAGGATATATCATTATATCACTCTTTTATAAAAGAATAATATTTTATTAGCTATATATATAATATGTATATATTATATGTCAGCTATTTTCAATGTTGCCACTATGACCATTTGTGTACAAGTTTTAATATGGACATATGTTTTGAATCTTTTGAGTATGTACCTAGAAAAAAAATTTCTGGATCATATGATAACTATGTTTAAACTTCCAAGAAATTCTCAGACTGCTTACAAAGCAACAGCAACATTTTATATTTTCACAAGCAGTGTATGAGGTTTCTGACTTTTCCATATCCTTACCCATACTTGTTATTATCTGTATTTTTTATAGACATCCTAGTGGATGTGACATGGTATTTCACTACAGTTTTCATTTGCATTACCTGAGGGCTACTTTAAAGTACATTCATACATAAATATATACATATGTGTGTGTATACACACACATATGTATATTTGATTTGTGAAAATGTATTGAGTTATAATTTTGTGATTGATATACACTGTTGTGATTTGACTAATTTTCTCTATATTATAATTGATTTGCTTATTTTAAAAGACAAATAGAAAAATACTATTACTCATATCTGTATCATATGCACATTAAACAGTTCCTTCAGGCATTTTTTGTACTTAGTCATTGATTCTCTCTCCAACCAATATCCATATCTTATCTCTGCTTTGAAAATACAGTAACGCAAATGGAAATCTTGGTGAATCAATGCCTATGGTCTTCATACAAATTGACACACCATTAAACCATTAGAGAGAAAAAACCTGCTAATAACAGTCTAGAAGGGAAACCAAGTAACTGATTGAAATTAATAGGTCTAACAAAATAATGACATTCATAGCAACCTGGTTGGAATTGAAGACCATTATTCTAAGTGAAGTAACTCAGAAATGTAAAATCAAACATTGTATATTCTCACTCATAAGTGGGAGGTAAGCTGTGAGTATGCAAAGGCATAAGAATGATATAGTGGACTGTGGGGACTCAGGGAAAGGGTGGGAGGAAGGTGAGGGATCAAAGACTACACATTGGGTACAATGTACACTGCTCAGGTGATGGATGCACCAAAATCTCAGAAATCACCAATAAAGAAAGTATTCATGTAAGCCATAACCACCTGTTCTCCCAAAACCTATTGAAATAAAAAAAAATTTTTAAATTATCAAAAACTAATAGGTCTAGCAAGCTAGCATTAAATAGCAAGAGGGGAGTCAACCATACTGAAGTTTAGTATTAAGTGTTAATGTAAAGTCAGGAGACAAAATGGTACAGTTTAGGGCACTACTGATTGTTCAGTTCATTTGCACACTGGATCTGAATTGAGAACTATGTCAACAAAAAAACAGAAAAATACGTAGTCTACTTTTCTCCACAGATATTTGTTCAAAATTGTCTGTCCTATCAACTTTCTGGAAATCTTGCCTATTTTTAGGTATTTTGTGTATTAAATAAATGTTAGGAAAGGAATCCTACTTTACATGTAAATAGTATGGGGAATATATAAAACTTATTCTGTGGCCAATTTGGTGTTGATCAACTGTTTTGCTGTTGAATCACAAAGATAATAAAAATATACAGAATTTACATCTATATGGTAAACTATATAATGAGGTGGTATTTGCTATTGAATCATAAACCTAATAAAAATATACAGAATTTACATCTATTTGGTAAACTATATAATAAGGTGCTGACTAATGTCCATGTTGGCAAACAAAAATCCTGGTGTACAGCATGTGTGTGTTGTCCCCAGCAACATGAAGAACATATAATGTTACAATATACTTCTTTATTGAAGAAAAATATAGGGTTGTGTTTTGAAAATCTGTTTTCTTTGTAGATGGTTCTCAAGGGTAAGTTATAAAAATCTTGCCTGGGAGCAGGTGGAGAGAGTGGAACTTCTTGTTCATTTTATTGGTTTGGTCAGAAATTGTGAAACCGTGCTTTGACTTCAGTGCTTTTCTTATTTTCTCCATCTGTGGTGGAACTGATTCTTCAAATCTTTCTCAAGGTCCATTTCAGCAGCTGCTGAAGCTTTTTGAAGAAACATTAGTTCTATTTTTAATCATTTTATCAAAAATATTTGCTCTGTGAAAGCCATCATATCTGTGATATGTTTTTGCCTTATTTGAGGTAGTGTTAATGAGAGAGAAGGGTCAAGTTGAGTAGGAAGATGTGTGAATAAAATCAAATAGTAGGAAAGCTAAAGCATTTTTCATGTGCCTTCTGGAAGTCAATAACATATTGTGGTAAAAAACAAAGCAACTACACTTTATGAGGGAAGAGATTGATTACTTTCACTTTTTTCTTCTTAATGCTGGATTTTATTTATTTTCACTTTACATGAAAATGAAATTTTTAAAAAGCAAAATAAATACATCTGTATTTGTTTAATGATAGGATTGCCTTAGTAATTACATAAGAATAATTTTGAGACCATCATCATGATCTGCATTTCTAGTAATTCTTTCTTATCTATTGTATGTAATAATGTAAATGTGTAATTATGAGCGTGTTCAGTATGTATAATTTTCTCAGTAGTCTTTAAATTTAGTTTTAAGACCTTAGGAGTTTTACTTATTTAAGTAAATTTTTCAAATGGTCACAAAAATATATAAACAATTAGGTTCTTTTGAAATTGATTTTATTTTAAATAAGATTATCTTAAAGAAGACAGGTTATTCACCCAGTTTGGGAAGCAATGATATGAAACAATAACAACAAAGAAGGGAGAATCTCCAGCATGGCAGTGTAGTAATAGTCATTGTGAAAGAAAGCTATAACTTAAAGAATGAGTAAATATTCTTTACATGATTCTTAGCTGTCCACTATGAAACTGTAGAGTGACTGGTGACATTTCTAGGTTTTAAACTTCTTTGTTAGAGAAAACGCACTATGTTATAGCAATAACATGAATATATTATTATATATGATATATATAATATTTATACAGAAAATATTAAATAATATGAATTTCATATTATCATTAACTCCTGAGCCAATTTTGATAAATACTTTTACAAGACCCTTTGTTTTTGGAAGTTAGGACTATTAATAAACAACAAATTGTTCTTCTTTTCATAATCTCAGACAACTTCCCCTAAGTGATATCCTATAATTTAATTATTCACAGGAGCTTGAAAACTTAGTACCTGTAATGTCGTGGTGAAAGATTTGTACTGCTCAAGCACTTCCTAGATATGAAACAAGATAAAAAATCACACTAATTTTCATACCGAAAATGAATATGACTAATGGGGTACACCACTAGATGTTTGGATATGTGGGTAAATCTTTGTTCAGTTAGATATTAGTATTTCGGGGCTTAGTCAACAACACCAAAAGTTATAAAACTCTAACTACCTTCCAGAAGAATTTTGCCTAGAAGTATGATTAAATTTCATCATAGTTATTGATAGTACTTCAAAAAACTGATAGAGGTAGAATCATTTATTTTTCTACAAGTAATTATTAAGCATCTTCTCTATATCAGGCACCTTTTAAAATGACACTGAAAATACAGGAGGAATAAAAGAGATAATATTTATACTCTAATCTAGTTTATTATTTTAAAAAAAAAAAAAAAGAACAGTTAAATCATAAATATGCACACAATCAAGGAAATATGCAGTAACAAATGCAACAAATAAAAAGAACTTTTTTTGGATAGAAAGTTCCTGGTGGCTAAGTAAGAGTTGAGGGAAAGTTTCTTTGAGAGAGAAATTAGAAATCTGGCATTGAAACAAATGCTGGGCTGACAAGAAGAACAAATGTAGAAAGACATTATAATGGCTTAGATGAGGATGGCAACAGTATAGATAGGAAAAAAACCTAAATAAGCTATTATTAACTTTGTTTTATAAAAAGTTTTTGTCATTGAGTGATTAGATGACACTTTAGATGTTCAGGTTTTGTTGGCTGTTTTATATAAACCTCATTATCTTTTTTATAAACCTCTGTGTAAAGATGAGTACTTTAGAATGAGCAATTATTCTATCTGTCAGAATAATTATTCATACACTTTGAATTAAGGCAAATTTGGATGAGACACCTTCCATTGTCGTAAAAAGAGTGAAAGCCACCTGAGGATTGTCTTGGGAGATGTAATTAATTCACCTTTTATGTTGTATTTATTAAATGTCTCAGTCTTAGTAATGTTTCATGTTAACTTGTATATATTTTTCACATGGAACTAGTACCCCAGGGATGAGGACTTTGCGCCTATTGAACGTTAGCCTGTTATCCTAATATTGCTTAGCCTTGTAAACCCTCTTCAAACTGGTTTGAACATCTCACTGTTTTGCTCATTAATTAATGAATAGAAAAAAATTATTGACACATATTGAAGTGTGGGACTCATTACTTTAGCTTTTTAAAATTATATTTCAATGTGTCAGGCATTTACCTCAAGATTGGTAGCTATGGTCAGCCATGTCCACCACTCTGTTTCGTGCAGATCTGGATGTTAGAGAGAGCTGAGAACTTCTTGAATCTAATGATTATTCCAGCACACTAGCAGAAAAAAATTGATTTCACCTCAATTGTAGCTAATTTAATGAGTCATCCTTCCGACCCAAAAGACATCTTATAGATTTTTCATCCCCCAAACTATTAATAATCTCTTCTACTTTCTTCAGCTACCCATTCACATAGTAACCAACTGGACCCACAGATACACCATCTCAAAAACTAATGCTGTTTATCCTAATTTCTCATAATACATACTTACCCTTCAGTGTCTTGGTTTATACTGCAACTTTACCCTTTAAACCTCAGAAGGACTTCCAGAGTTTAAATATGTTTTCCAGATTATTGACTCTTTTTTTGCCTTTTCTGCTGTTTTCCTTCCCTATTGGTTTAAATGACATGATGAAGTATCTGAACTGCTCTCTCAGCATCACTGTCATTCCCTTCACTGCTATCTTTACCTCATACCAATGCCCAATATCCTAACTCTGAAAAAATGCTATCTACACTTGTTTTTACTGCTATCTAAAGGAAGATAACCCCTAGTTAAAAAACAAGACAAACTCATACAACCATTCAAAATTTAAATAAGGTCCGCATATCTGTTCATCAAATTTTTAAAATGTCCTTTAATTTATAGCTTCAAGCTTCATTTATCTTTTAATTGGCCTCTTGTTGTTGTTGATGATTTCATAAAATGTATTTAGTGGGTTATTCGTCCTTTAGAGTTTCCCATAGCCTTCTTGTCTATTCTTTTTCCTTCCTGGACTTATTCCTAAGCTGTGATGAACCATAGTGTTTATCAACACCATAGGAGCGATTTCGTGAGTTGATTAAAATATAAGCTAAATTCTGTGCATATCAAAAGACAATTGGCTGAACAATACATTGTGGTATAAGCAATTAATAGCTCATTTAAAAATGTAATTGAAATAATGTTTTTAAAAGGATTATGTTAGTTTTTTTTAATGTGACTTTTTCTCTGCAATTTAGAAGAGTCTACATTCGTATAAAAATACATGCCCTTTGCTTCAGCCTGATTCTAACATTTTGCAGCAAAGTAGTTGGGTTAAAGCTCCTGTTACGTGTGAGAATTTTCTTGCTTTGCTTTCCCTTAAGAAACTTTTGACATGCACAAATTTTTTATGGGTAATTTTTTATAATGATTTTATTCTGTCACGTTATATAATTTTCTCATTTAATAAATATTCATTGAGCACATACCTCTCAGGAGGCATTGTTCTGGATCCAAGGCATAGAAAATTTAACTCCTTTTCTAAAGATGATTATATTTTCCCCAAAGATATTGGAAAAAGGCTAACAATCTTTCACTTATTGTTGGGTGTATGGTATATATGTGAGAGAGTCCATTAACAAACTGACATATATGTGTAAAGTGGTTATAAGAAAATAAATCAGGACAAGAGGACTCAGAGGGACAGGGATACACTCAAGTTACAGATAGACTTTTCAGAGAATGACTGCAATTTGTAGCAATTTCATAATTCTGACACAATTTATTTTTTAAAATCTCAACATTAGTACAAGATGTACAAATTGTTAGGGTCCCTGCAGAGTAATGAAAAACATCATGGCCGGAAATTACCTTTTAAGGTATAACACTTTTCCAAAGCAACACCAGACATTCTTTAATAATGTTCTATTAAATACAGTCATTATACTAAAATTCATTGGGGGCATTTAAGGTTCCAGCAACTGTGATTGATATTGGAGGTACAGAGGAATATTATATAGACCTTGAATATAAGAAGTTCAGCTACTAAAATGGAGAGAGCTTCACAGACATGGCAACACCCCAAGGCCTACTAAATCATCATCTTCAGGAAGGGAGTTACATTTTCTATATTTTTAAAGTAAATAAAGGTTATTATGTTTTGGAGTCAGTTAAGAATAACTGGCTATGGGAGTAAATATAGTAAAAATTATAAATTAGTGAATTTCTAATTCAACATCCACCAACACAGTTTCATCAACGCTTCTCATTTGTTTCTCTCTGCCTACCATAAGATGTTTTCCCTTTCTTCTACTATTACAAAAACACTCTGGTGGTTCTGAAGGGACTAGAATGTCATGTTCTGAAGTTGCCAATTGAGGTTGTATTGGCAGGTTTTCCAGGTGTGGGCATGACAATCAACGTGGCTTTGAAGTAGGGTTGGCCTCTCATCTGTAAATTTTGAGCCATAAACCACTTCTACTTTCATTTGATTTTATTTTGCAGATGTTTATAGCTACTTTTTTAAAAAAATTATACTTTAAGATCTGGGATACATGTGCAAAAAGTGCAGATTTGTTACATAGGTATACACATGTCATGGTGGTTTGCTGCACCCATGAACACATCATCTACATTAGATATTTCTCCTAATGCTATTCCTCCCCTTGCCCCCCACCAGCTGACAGCCCTGGTGTGTGATATTCCCCTCCCTGTGTCCATGTGTTCTCATTGTTCAACTCCCACTTATGAGTCACAACATGCAGTGTTTGGTTTTCTGTTCCTGTGTTAGTTTGATGAGAATAATGGTTTCCATCTTCATCCATGTCCCTGCAATGAACATGAACTCATCCTTTTTTAAGGCTGCATAGTATTTCATGGTGTATTTGTGCCACATTTTCCTTATCCAATCCATTATTGATGGGCATTTGGGTTGGCTCCAAGTCTTTGCTATTGTGAAGAGTGCTGCAATAAACGTACATATGCATGTGTCTTTATAGTAGAATGATTTGCACCCTACTTTCATCCTTTGTTGCTATGTTTTATTTTCTTTTTTCCTAGGAAATATTAACTATTATAGCTATTTTATTTATTTCGGTTGCTTTAGAGCTATTTCTACTTATATTTCTTCTACAAATATGAGGTAAAATGGCACCCTATGATGCACAAATCTTGATTCCTAGAATCTGTATATAGGTTACATGGAAAAAGAAAATGCTGTCTACAGGTCGTAATAGAATTAAGTTTGCTGGTTAGCTGACATTAATATAGGGAAAGCATACTGGCTTACTGAGATTGGCCCAATGTAATTACAAAAGAAGTAGCAGAATAGTCTCTATCAGAGTGATTTGAAATGTGAAATACTTGAATGGCTATTGCTGGATTTGGAGTTAGAAGGGAGTGACAACCAAGGAATGGGGCTGACCTCTAGAAGCTGGAAAAGGGGAAAAAAACAAAGCAGATTCACTACTAGAACCTTCAAAATGGGACACACCCCACAGACACCCTGATTTTAGCCTGCTGAGATACATTTTGAACTTCTGACCTCTAGAGATGTCAGATAATAAATTTGCTATATCTTAAGCTACTAAATGTGTAAAATTGTTATAGCAGCAAATAGGAAACCAATATATTCTCCAGGGATCCAAGGGTCTCAGTTCTGTGAGACAGTCTTCATTACAAGTGAATTTTGCAATAATTTTTGCTATTAGATACCATGGTTCCTCAGGCTCCCAAGCTTCACAGATTCACGACCATTCTAGACATTCTCAAATGTGTATATACTGACTACATGTACAGTTCAGACTGTGTGTTATTGCCATTATAAAGTCTACCTAACACCGATTAACAACATGCCCAGTAAAGAGTTTCCACACAGGATGTCAAGTTTTGCAGCTGCTCATGTTATGTAGTACCAAAGCAAAAATTTCCCTGCAAAAGGCATGTTGATGCTATTAAATAAATAATAATAAAAAAAGAATTATTTAAAGTTACTTACAATGGTGACATCACTACTGGAAGGATTTAATTCTTACTGAGATTAGTAAATAATTGTTTATATGCTTCACTTTTAAACATTTAAAAAAATTATGGTAAAACAGACATAGAAATTATTTTGTTGTTTACAAACAGAAAATCTGAGAACTGAGGAATGATTCTTAAAAGTAGTTCCTGTCTTTCTGTTTGTTTGTTTTTCCATTCATGCTTATTCTGTTTTAGAACCTTAATCACAGATGGAGAGAGGTAAATAAAATGAAACAGAAAATAGAAAATGGCTCTAAACTCAGAGGTTAAGCCTGATGGGAATCAAGGCAAACCCCGGGGCAAGGTTTTTGACACCAGAGCTTCTTATACTGATGAAGTAAAACGAAGAAAATCTTTTTTATCTTGGAGTAATTATCCCTTCCCAGAACATCTTGAAACCAGAAATGCTAGCTCTTAACTTAAAAGTTCTGGCTACTCTTCAAAAATTCTCTTCAACCCTGGATTGAGTGCAATGAGAAGAAAACTGAAGGCTAGAAACTTGCATTTCAATCACAGCTCAGTCTTTAACTTCAACAGGAACTACCAGTTAGTTATTTACTCCCCTCGCATCTCAAATTTCCCTCTAGGAATGGATTAGTCTTCTGAAAAGGACACATGTATCCTGTGTCCTTTTCAGAGAATAGCAGCAGCTTGGAGATAAATTCCATGAAGTCTGACTCGGGAGATGATTTCTGAGTCCTTGTCCTTCACTGCATAAGAATCTTGGAAATGTGTAATCTCTCATCCTTGGAGATTAACAGAAACCTTGCTCACTGGTATTTAAATCTTGCCAATCAAAATACACATTGTATTCCTTCCAGAACTCTAGATTTGGGGAAACAGAGACAACATTGCAGGAAATGACATATGCATATGATTGTGCACAAATTTATCTTAGTAATCTGACATTTTCTGTTATATTTTGTCTTTGCAATGGGCCAAGGAAATGCTGGTATATTTTCTCCTAGGTATAATGCCTATGTCATATGATGCCTTCATTGGGCAATAAGGAAAAATAAGCTATACTTTTCCACAGGAGAGAATAACTTTTAAATTATATTTAACATGTATTTAATTCATTTATATTTTCCAGAAAATGATAACCTTAAAAAAAAACAAAGTAAAGTATCATTTTATTACATTTCAAACATTAATCATTTCTTGATAATAACACAATGGTTTAAGCACTCATTCTACTTCATGAAAAAACTTTGAAATTTTTTTTTGCAATTTGCATTTTCTGAATTCCTGTGGGTACCACACTACACCTTGGCTGCTTGGAGTCAAAAGTGCTGTGTACACATGTTTTCTGTTATTAACTCCAGTTGCCTTATCTAAGCTCATCTGTGACTAAATCTTGGTAATTATAAAAAGGGATTTAGCTCACTATAACTTCTACATTTTTTATCATCTTTGTGCAAAAGAAAATAATCTTTCTGAAAATTTTCCTCTTTGTAATCAGAGCAGAGAGAAAAATACATGAATGAGATTGTGTTAGCTTTCTAGGGCTGTCATAATAAAAACCACAGACTGACTTGAATAACAGAAATAAACCTCCCAGTTCTGGAGGCTAAACACTGAGATCAAAGTGTTTGCAAGATAGATTCCTCTAAGGCCTCTCCCCTTGGCATGCAGATGGCCATTTCTTCCTGTATCTTCACAACTTCTTCCCTCTATATATATCTGTGTTCTGATCTCCACTTTTATAAGGATACCAGTTGGTGGATTAGGGCCCACCACACTGAATTTATTTAATCTTTATTACTTCTTTAAAGTCCTTACCTTCACATATAGTCACATTTTAAAGCACTGGGTTTAGGACTTCAACATATCAATTTTGGTGGGGGACACCATTAGCTTATAGCACAGATATTTTACATTAGACATTTAGTTTTTGTAAGGGTTAATACTGAATGTGAACTTGATTGGACTGAAGGATACAAACAATTGATCCTGAGTATGTCTAGGAGGGTGTTGCCAAAGTAGATTAACATTGGAGTCAGTGGTCTGGGAAAGACAGAGCCACTCTTAATCTGGGTGGGTACCATCCAATCAGCTGCTAGTATGGGGTAGAATATAAAGCAGCAGAAACAAAGAAACAAACATGAGAAAAGACTATATTGGCCTAGACTCCCAACCTAAATCTTTTTTTTATGCTGAGTGCTTCCTGCCCTTGAACATCACACTCCAAGTTCTTCAGTTTTGAGACTTGAACTGGTTTACCTTGCTCCTCAGCTTTCAGATGCCCTATTGTGCGACCTTTTGATCCTGTGAGTTAATACTTAATAAACTACACACACACATACACACACACACACACACACACACACACACACATCCTATTAGTTTTGTTCCTCTAAAGAACCCTGACTAATACAGTTTTCCAATAAGAATTTTTTTTCCTGAACTTTTTCCACTCTCTAGATTCTTAGTCTGTGAAGTTTGGAATAATCATAAAAATTTGATTTCTATTGACTATCTTGTAGACAATGCTCCTCAGTCTACTCTACTCTATTTCCTGTTCATATTTGTTTTTCTTTTTCTTCTTTCTTTAAATTTTGAGATGGAGAATCACACTTGCTGCCCAGGCTGGAGTGTAATGGCAAAATCTCAGCTCACCACAACCTCCACCTCCCAGGTTCAAGCGATTCTCTTGCCTCAGGTTCCTGAGTCGCTGGGATTACAGGCATGCATTACCATGCCCGGCTAATTTCGTATTTTTTTTTTTTTAGTAGAGATGGGGTTTCTCTATGTTGGTCAGGGTAGTCTTGAACTCCTAACCTCAGGTGATCTGCTCACCTTGGCCTCCCAAAGTGCTGGGATTACTGGTGTGACCCACCGTGGCCTGGCGCATATTCCTTTTATAATAGTAATATTTTTTTTTCTCCAGAGTGTGATTTCAAATGTGTGTTCAGAAATCTTTGGGGAACAATATATATGTAAATGAATTATTTAATTTTTAAAAAAGAGTTATATAAAAGAGTGAGTTCTTGTTTGATTTTAGGTAATGCATTTTTAGAGTGGACAATCTTGCAATTTAATTGGATAAACTACCACTGTGAGTGATAGGGTACAGGGGGTAGGCCACAATATCTTGCCCCAAATTTAGAGAGATATTCGTAAAAATGTGAATGTGGTTAGTGATTATCATAAGCTTCCAAGGTTTTATTATAAACTAGGCAGATCTCTTTATCTGTTAAAGTGCCATTAAAGGCATAACGGTGAAATTTAATATACTTCTAGAAAATACTTTTGGGAGAGCAATAAAAATGTTATGATATACTGAGTAATCTTTACAAAATAAACTGTATTTTTTTTACTTTTTTTTTTCTTTTTTGTTTCTATTATACCAGAAGGTAGTTCTACAGAGCTACAGGGTCAACTTACATAACGGATGCACTTAAATTTGGAAACCAATCTCCTTCTGTCTCAGTTGCTTTTCTCTGGTCCTTTTCCTATTGTTTTGCCTTTATGGTTTTCTGTGTTATCTCTGAATGGAAAACCTTAATGAATCAGCTTCTCTCTTTTCTCCGGTAAGCCTAAAATTTTAGCATCTGTTTAAACTTTGGCAGAGCCACATCTTCCACAGTGCCCTTTCCACAGCACATCTATGCTCTGGAAGTCATTGTAGCTCACTGATTGCTCCATCTGTAGCTCATTAAGAGATGACATCACTATTGTCCCTCCTTTGATTAGGCATAAAGGTATCCTTGTTTGAATTACAGAAAGTGGTTTGTCAGTTTCTGATGAAACAGCTTCTTTCTTCGGCAGTATTGCATTGCCATAAGAAATAATTTTAAGGTAATCACCACATTTAGACTGAATAAAATGTTAAATGCTTTATTATTGCCAGAATAATGTCATTATTTTTCTAGTTTTCTTTCTAAATATCATTTACTAGTGAATTTATTATCATGAAAACATTCAATTTGGTTATCAGAACGTTACTACTTAACAGATTCACAGACAAACACAAATGAGAAGGTGTTCAAATCTCTGTACTTCATGTTTTAGGTGAGGCTCAACAGAGCTTCGGTAAGGTGAACTATGCTATCTTTTAAGTATTGAAGACAGTCTGATCTAAGATAACTATTTCAGAAGACTATTGGGTTTCAAACTTTTTCAGCAGCAAGACATTTTTTGCTGCATGAAATCTCATATAGCTAGATTTATATTTACAGGAATATGTATTACATACTACATATTACTGTACTAATAATGTAAATGTGGGATTATTCTTGTTGGAGATCTGATGGCATACAATTTATTCTTCATTTTCTTTGCAGTCTCTCAAAAGGTTTGTTTGTTTGTTTTTATATACCTACAGTAGTAGGAAAAAGGTTTTACTTTCAGTAACTGAAACTGCTGGAACTACTTGTAAAAGTATGCCACGTCCCAAGGTCATAGCAGGCAGGGTATTATTTTAAGTTTGCAACTGCACAAAACTGTACAGTAGGACAAAATATCCCAGGACTTCATCTGTCTTTTTTTTGTGTGTGAAACTCTTGCGTTTGCTATGCATTTTGTCCTCCTGAAGCAAGTGTTACAGCTGATTTCTCTCTGAAATGTTGAATTTATTTCACTTCTTAGCTCACCACATGTAACAAATACCTACTTAAATATGATTCATCCCAGGAACATAGGCATTATAGAAACAACAATGCCATAAGCCCTAAGAAAGGAACATTTAAGACTTCCATCAATGGTGGATACAGTTGGACTTGGGAGTTAGGTAGAAGCTGAGCCAATGCATCCAAAATCATGTCAATTGAGAGACAAGCTTCCCTACCTACTGATCCCCTTAACCTTGGCTGTTTCCTCACATTTGCTATCTTTGTTATATTTATGTTACATGTGTAAAAGTTTGCTCTCACATAGACATTTCAATTGTTCACAAAAATTCATGTGGTGTTGACCTAATATCCCTACAGGGTTGCTGTCACAGGGTTTCCATCCCAATGAATAAAAACTCCCAGGTATCTACAAATTACCTATCTTCCTTATCCCCCTACTTACCCATTACTTATCTAAGTTCATCAGGGATATAATTTATTGTCCAATAATACACCACAAAATTGTTGACATATAAATCTGCATAAATTAATAGTAATTTATTTTAAAAATTAAGAGCATTCCAAGTCTAAGTACTCTGTAATTATTTTAAGTGTGCTTGAGTGCAATTAATATAATGAAGTACTAATGAATTCCACCTACATGTTTGGCTAGTGTAATAATGTGCCATGAATAACTATACAATTTTTGTCCCTTAAAACCACCCTTATCATCACACCATTGGTTTTCATGATACTATCAAGGAGGTGTAACAGTTATTAACATTTTTAAGTTTTAAAACGAAGATAATTTATTTTACTTTAAGTTCTATGTTAACATTTTTATGGCTATGCTGCATAGAAGCCATTCACCATAAACTATGAAAATCTAATTCAAGTCTGGCCAAGCTCAGTAAGAACAAAAAGGTGGCAAAAGACACATATAAATAAAAAGGTAGACATATGCACATAAATGTTTATGTGCATATACATATACAAGCACATTTGTATACCTTCTGATGTATTAAGCATAGATACCATACATAAAATACACAAATATGCATATATAAATGCATACATATATACATGAACACATTTATCAGACAGGAATTATGAAACTAGAAGTCAGTGAAATCAGCTGGGGCAATTTGACTTTTCTTAAGATTATGTCTTTGCATCACTGAAGTGAGATAATTTTTGTTAGATGCAGCCAGCGTAATTTGGAATGGATATGATCAATACTTGTTATATTAGGATGTGCTTGAGGTCAGAGGTAGATCTAGCCAAAGTCAAATGTGTCTCAAACTCCCAGTGTGTGAAAGTCAGTAAAAATACGGAATTGGAAAGTCAAAAAAAACCATGCAAAAGGACATCATGGAATTCTAAAGAAAATCCTAACTCTAAGGGCAATAAAAGTCAGAAATCTTAAAAAAGTTTACATTTAGCTTTTTGTATTGCTTATTTTTTCTTATACATTCTTTCTAGTGGGTAAATAGGAGAAGAATTGTGAACTTGCTTTTTGAAAAGTTGGAATTCTCAAGCCAATCAATAAGTTCTCTTGTTCAGGTTCTTGTGTTCCTCTGTTTTCTAGCTATTAAAAAAATTGAAACATTTTATAAGCAATTCCCTAATAACACTTTTCGTATTTTGTAAGACAAAGGATATGGACTACAGTTAAAACTGAAAACCCACTTTAGACTAGGCATTTTGAATGTGTGCTAAGTATTGTAAACATTTATTTGGCTAAATATTTATAATAGTACCATTAAGGAAATACATTTTTATTCCTTTTATGAATTTTAAAAGTCTGTTTAATTTAGTTCAGAGTCAGCAATTAGAAGGCTCAGTCTTTGGAATGCAGATTAATAGAAGTCCAAAGTCGTTGCTCTTTCTCCTGATTTCTTTTGATTCTGATATTCTGACTAAACCACTAGAACATAATAAATTAGCAGGAATGTCCTGAAGAGAAATTGTTTCCTCTTTCATTATTGTTTAAAAAGAAACAACATTGATTACTTTACTATAAAATTCTTATTAACTTTTTATATGAATATAAATTTAATTTCAAATCTGGCCAGAATTCCTAATGTTTTTCTTTAGTTTAAGTAACTTTATTTTTACAGTAATTTTATTTACAGACAAATTGTAATAATAGAAGATAGTCCGCAAATATCTCACAGAAAATTTCTAATATTATTTGGCATTAAAATAGTCCATCTAGGAACTAATATTGATACACTTTTTTAAAAATTCATGAAGTACATGTGCTTATTTGTGCCACCGTATATGTGTAATGGTTAAGATTGGGCTTCTAGTATACCCTTCAGCCAAATATTGATTGTTATACCCAGTAGGTAATTATTCAACCCTCACCTCTCTTCCTTCCTCTTCTCTTCTGGAATCCACAGAGGCTATTCTCTCCATCTTTACGTTCATTCTTACACCTTGTTTAGCTCCTGCTAATAAATAAGAATATTCAATATATGATTTTCTGCTTCTTGTCCACATTTTCTTTATCCAGTCAACTCATAGAAGCTTAGGTTGGTTCCATGACTTTACTATTGTAAATACTACTGCGGTAATCCTATAACTGCAGGTGTCTCTTTTATACAATACTTTTTTTCTTTTGGGTAGATATCTAGTTGTGAGACTATGTTGAATGGTGGTACTATTTTTAGTTCTCTCTGACATACCTCCATATTGTTTTCCATAGAGGTTGAACTACTTTGCATCGCTACCAACAGTGACTGAGCATTTCTCTTTGTCTGCATACCCACCAACATCTGTTGTTTTTTGAGTTTTTAATAAAAGCCATCTGGCTGGTGTAAGATATCTCATATTGATTTTAATTTGCATTTCTCTGATGATTAGTGATGTAAAGCATTTTTTATGTGTTTCGTTGATCACTTGTATTTCTTCTTGTGAGAGATATCTGTTCATGTCCTTTGCCCAGTTTTTAATAGTTTTTTTGGTGCCTTGCCCATTGACTTCTTTGAGTTCCTTGTGGTTTTTTGATATTAGCCTTTGTTGGAGACATAATTTGTAAGTATTTTCTTCCATTCTGTAGGTTGTCTATTATTTCTTTTGTTTTGTTATTTAGTTTAATTATGTCCCATTTGTCTATATTTGTTTTTGTTACATTTGCTTGTGAGGTCTTTGCCATAAATTATTTGGCTAAACCAATGTCAAGGAGAGCTTTTTTATTAGGTTTTATTCTAACCTTTGTATATCTTCATGTCCTAGGTTTAGGCCTATAATCCATCTTGAGTTAATTTTTGTATGTAATGAGATAGGATAGTTTCATTCTCCTGCATATGGCTAGCTAATTTTCCCAGCACCATATATTGAATAAGGTGCCATTTCCCAGTGTTTATTTTTGTCAAACGTATCCAAGATCAGTTTATTTTAGCTATGTGGCTTTATTGCTGAGTTATCTATTTTGTTCAAATGATTTATGTGTCTATTTTTGTACCAGTACCATGCTGTTTTTGTTACCATAGCCTTATGGTATAATTTGAAGTTAGGCAATGTGAAGTCTCCAGATTTGTTCTTTTTGCTTTGGAATGCTTTGGCTAGTCCAGCTTCTTTTCGGTTTTATATGAACTTTAGGATACTCTTCATCTCTGTAAAAAAATGATGTTTGCAGTTTGAGAGAAATTGTACTGAATCTGTAGATTACTTTGAGGAGAATGGTAATATGAACACTATTGATTCCTTAAATCCATGAGCATGAAATAGTTTTCCATTTGTTGGTATTGTCTACAATTTCTGCCATCAGCATTTTGTAGTTTTTGTAGATATTGTTTACCTCCTTGGTTAAATAGATTCTCAGTATTTTATTTTTTGTGTGACTATTGTAAATGGAATTGAGTTCTTGGTCATCAGCATGAATGTAGAAATTTGTGTAGAAATGCTATTAATATTGGTACATTGATTTTGTATCCTGGGACTTGAATGAAGTCAATAATCAGGGATAGTAGTCCTTTGAGTTTTCTAGTATCAGATTATGTAATCAGTGAATAGAGATAATTTCATTTCCTATTTACTAACTTGGATGCATTTAATTTTTTCTTCTATCTGATTGTTATAGCTAAGATTTCTACTATGTTGAATAGGAGTAGTAAAGCAGACATTCTTGTTTGGTCTCAGTTCCTGGGAGAAATACTTTCATCTTTTGCCCATTTGGCATAATATTGGCTATGGGTTTGTCACAGAGATGGTCCTTATTATTTGGAAATACATTCTCTCTATGGCCTAGTGGTTGAAAGTTTTTCGCCTGAAGGGATGGTGGATTTATCAAATGCTTTTTGTGCATCAACTGAGCTGATCATACGATTTTTGAACTTCATTCTGTTAATTTGGTGAATCGTGATTATTGTTTTTTGAATGGCAAAACATCTTTGCATTCCTGAAAAATGCCCACTTGATCATGGTTAATTATTTTTTGATATGCTGTTGGAATTGGTTTGCTAGTATTTTGTTGAGAATTTTTGCATTTATGTTCATCAGTGATATTGCTTTATAGTGCTCTCTCTTTGTTGTGTTTTTGCCTGATTTGGGTATAAGCATGACACCTGATTCATATAGTGAGTTAACAAAAAAGCTTTTCTCCTTGATATTTTGGAATAGGTTCAGTAAGATTGATACCCCTTCTTTGTATGTCTAGTACACTTTGGATGTAAATCTCTCTGGTCCTAGGCTTTTTTTTGTTGTTGTTGTTGTTGTTGTTGTGGTTGAGATAATTTTTATAACTGATTCAATTATGTTACTTGCTATTGATGTGTTCAATGCTTCTACTTCTTTCTGATTCAATTTCAGGAGGTTGTATGTTTCCATGAATTTATCCATTTCCTCTACGTTTTCTAGTTTGTGTGTACAAAGGTGTTCATAGTAACCTCTGATGGTGTTTTGTATCTCTCAAGTAATAATTGTGATGTTACCATTACCATTTCTGATTGTACTTATTTGAATCTTCTCTTATCCTTTTAACAGTGTAGCTAGCAGTCTGTGATTTTGCTTATCCTTTCAAAAAACAGCATTTTGATTCATTGATTCTTTGTATCTTGATTTAATCACAGTTTCATTCATTTCTGGTCTGATCTTCATTTCTTTTCTTTTGTTATCTTTGGGGTTGGTTTTCTGTTGTTTTTCTAGTTCCTTGAGTTACAATGTTAGGTTGTTAATTTGAGATTTTTCTATCTTTTTGATGTAGACATTTAATGATACAAACTTTCCTCTCACACTGCTTTTGCAGTATCCCAAAGGTTTTGATATGTTGTATCTCTGTTTTCATTTATTTCAAATATTTTTTATTTCTGCCTTGATTTTATTGTTTACCCCAAAGTTGTTAAGGAGCAACATGTTTATTTTCTATGTATTTGTGTAGATTAAAGTGTTGTCCTTGGTATTTATTCAACTTTTTTTTCCACTGTGCTCTGAGAAAATGCTTGGTACAATTTTACTTTTTATTTTTTAAATATAAGACTTGACTTGTGGCCAATCATATGGTCGATTTTGGAGAACTGTCTTTGCAAATATGAGAAGAATGTATATTTGTATTCAATGTTAGTATTGAGATGTGAGGTACTGTTGCATTCATCACGCTATTTGTTTCCTGTGTACATTGTTTTTTGTTGCTGGTGTTGTTTATCTTAACCTCCCAAGTAGATGGAACCATAGGCACACACCATTATGCCTGGCTTGCTTATTTATTTATTTATTTATTTATTTATTTATTTATTTATTTATTTGAGACAAGTTTTTGCCATGTTGCCGCCTGGTCTAAACTCCTGAGCTCAAGCCATCTGCCTGCCTCAGCCTCGGAAGGTTCTGGGATTACAGGCCTGAGCCACTGCACTTAGTCAGCAATTGTTTTCTATGCTTCTTCTTTATGAAAGAGACTGGGAGGAACTACCATCAATTGCCTTAAGAGTGGGAAGAATTTGCAAGTGAAATCCATGTGGTCCTGATGCTTTTTTTTAAGGTAATTAATTACATATTCAATAGGTGTAGACTGTGTATATGATCTATATTTTATTTCTGTTTGTGTGAGTTTTGGTAGTTTGTGTCTTTCAAGGTATTATTTTATCTAAGTTATCAGATATGTGCATAGAAATATTCATAATATTCACTTGTTATCTTGTTAAAATTTATAGGATTAGTAGTGATGATCTCTCACTTCTTAAATATGTAACTTGTGTCTTTTGTCTTTTTTTCTTGGTTTAATTGGGTAACGTTTATGAATTTTCTTGCTTTCCATAAAACTAAATTTTGATGTTCTTATTTTCTTTGTTGGTTTTCTTCTTTCAGGAAGTCTTGCTGAAATTCTCATTGAAGTGTTTTCTAAGTATTATTATTGCTTTTCTTCTGCCTTATTTAGGGTTAAATTGTTCTTTTTAATTGTTGAAGCTTAGATTGCTGATTTTATCCACTTTTCTAATATATGTATTCAATGCTATATATTTACTCAAAGAACTGCTTCAGTCATATTTCCCACATTAAATTGTATTTTCATTCATTTTCAAAATATTTTTAAAAAATCTCTCTGGAGACTTTTTCTTTTACCTATCTGTTATTTAGAAGTATGATTTTGATCTCCAAATACTTGTAGATTTTCTAGCTATTTCTTATTTTCTAGTTTACTTTTGTTGAAATTTGAAAATATTGTATAATTTTTTGTTTTTTAGAGTTTGCAATATAATGTTTTCTTTCTTTCTTTCTTTCTTTCTTTCTTTCTTTCTTTCTTTCTTTCTTTCCTTTCTTTCTTTTTTTCTTTCCTTCCTTCCTTCCTTCCTTCCTTCCTCCCTCCCTCCCTCCCTCCCTCCCTCCCTCTCTCTCTTTCTTTCCCTTCCTTCCTTCCTCCCTCCCTCCCTCCCTCCCTGCCTCCCTCCCTCCCTTCTTCTTCTTTCTTTCTTTCTTTCTTTCTTTCTTTCTTTCTTTCTTTCTTTTCTTTTCTTTTCTTTTCTTTTCTTTTCTTTTCTTTCTTTCTTTCTTTCTTTCTTTCTTTCTTTCTTTCTTTCTTCTTTTTGATGGAGTCTTCTTTGTTGAAAGGCTGGAGTTCAGTGGCGTGATCTTGGTTCACTGCAACTTCTGCCTCCCAGTTCAAGCAACTCCCCTGCCTCAGCCTCCCAAGTAGCTGGGACAACAGGTGCACACCACCACAACCAGCTAATTTTTTGTATTTCAGTATAAATGGGGTTTCACCATGTTGGCCAGGATGGTCTCAATCTCCTGCCCTGATGATCCACACGCCTCAGCCTCCCACAGTGCTGACCAACACACTGAGCCTGCAATATAAATTTTAAACTAGTCTGTCATCAAATAGCACCTTACTCCTTCGCATGTAGTGTTGATAACTTCATAAAAAAGCATACCTAATTTCTCACTCCCATCACTTGTGATATTGCTAGAATTCATTTTATTTATTTATAAGCTATATATAACCACCCAATATATGGTCAATTTATTACTTTAGTCAGTCAGTTATCAATTAAGAATAAGAAAAATGAAATATATTATTTATCTGTGTTCTGTATTTGATGCATATTTTAAATGTAGATCTGAGTTTCTGTCCTGTGTCATTGTCATTTTATTGTCCTTGAAAAATTCTATAATATTTCTTGCAGTACAAGTCTACTGGTGATGACTTTCATCAGTTTGTATATTGTTGAGAATGTTGATTTCTCTTTCTGTCTTGAAGTTTATTTCTCCTTCTCTTCAGAGTGTAGATTTCTTTCTAGGATAGCGTGTTGTTTCATTGTGTTAAATATTTCACTTACTTCTTCTTGCATGCCTTCTTTCTGTTGAGAATTGTCTACAATATTTGTTCTTGTTCTTTAATAGGTATGGCATTTTGTCTTTTGTCTTTTTTGTGTTTTTATTTTTCTTCAGCTTGAATGTAATAAATGCTTGAGTGTAGAATTTTTGCTATTTATTCTGCTTGGTGTTCTCTGAATTTCTGAACCTGAGGTTTGATATCTGTCAAAATTATGGAAAATTTTTGGCCATAATTACTTGTAGTATTTTTTTCTGCTCTTTTCTTTCTTTATTCTCTGTCTGGATTTCCAATTAAACATAAGTTAACACCATTTAAAGTAGTCTCACAGTTTTCAATGTTCTGTTCTATTTTTGTCATTCTTTTTCTCTTTCCATTTTCATTTGCTAAGTGTCTATTAACATATTTTCAAGCACACTGATTCTTTCCCAGGATGTTTCTGGTCTATTAATGATCTTTCAAAAGATATTCTTCATTTCTGTAGCAGCATTTGTGACTTCATGTGTTTTTTTTTTTTTATTATTCTTAGAGTCTCTACATTTCTGCTTACATAAACCATCTGCTTTGGCATAGTTTTTTTTCTGTTTGATTACATTTACAACATAATAGCTGTTTTATATTCCTTGTTTGGTAATTCCAAAATCTGTATAGCATAAAATAATAGTATAGTTCTGATGCTTGCTTTGCCTCTTCAGAGTGTAGATTTTCTTGCTTTTTGTTTGCATTGTAATTTCTTACTGAAATCTGGGCATCATGTTGGGAGTGATGGAAACAAGGAAATAGACCTTTAGTGTGAGGTTTTACGTTAATATTGCTAGGAGTTGGTCTGTGTTTAACATTTGCTGTAGCTGTAGGTGCCAGGGGCCTCAAATTCCTTTGCTGTCCTCATTTTTCTTGCTGTAGTAGTTCTTTAAGCTGTAATTATTTAAGAGACTTGTTGTCATGGTAGTAAGGTACAGAAGAAAGCGTATCTTCCAAAATTGTATGATTAAATCTTAGTCTTGTATTGGCCCTTGTCCCTAGTATGTACATTTCAGGAGTTTTTGTTTCACCTTCTCCTGCCCTTCTCATTTAGGAGAGACATAAAAGTTACAGAGGGCTAGAATTGGTCAAAGACTATTTACCCAAGTGGGATTAGACTCTGCTCAAGTCTTTTCCACTGAAAAGTAAACCTTGGTTATGTAGAATGTAATTCAGTGTTTAAAAGCATTTGGGAGTTTTTTATGGGCCCTTCATTGGAAAATATGTTGTGTCCTATAAGGTAAAATCCACAAATGTGTGGAGACTGGTAAGACTGTGGCCTCCAAAAGTTTTAAACTCATGGGCTAACTCACATTCAGACACAACTAATTTAGCAAAATTAAATTACTATTTAATTATTCATAGTAGTTTATGTGTCTAGTGGCAGTGCTTCAGGTAAGCAGATTTTGACTGTGGCTCTCTGAGATCTCTTCTTTCTCCAGATTTTGGGTGAGAGTTTATCCTGTATACAACTTCAGTTCTCTGACGAGAGCAAGGAAAGTAGCTGAATTTAGTTTGCTCAGCTTTTTCATTTATTGGAATTCTATCTTCTAACCTCTATATGAGAAAGCTAAAGTAAGAATTTTCTGCTCATACAGTTTTAATTATTTTTAAATATTTGCCATTAATCTTCTAAATAACATTTCTTAATGTCACCCAATTAGGAGTCATTAATGTGTCCTGATCAAAAGGAATCACTTTGTACACAGACTTCAGATGTAAATCAGGACTTCCACACCAGCTAGCTATCTAGCCTTAGGAAAGTGATTTCACTTCTTCAGGTTCAACTTTCCAGTCTGTAAAGTGAGTATAAGTCACTGACTAGTGAGGTTATAGGAACATTTATTAAAGTAACCCATGAGTTGTCTAAAATATAGTAAACTAAGTACTAAATAAATATTAGCTATTAATATTTACCATTATAACTAGTTTCATTATTACTATCACCCTATTAGAGCCACATTGGCACCTTATTGTTTCTTGAGCATGTCAGGTATTTCTCCTTCAGCCCTTCAGCCTTTGAAGTGCCTGTTTCTTCTACCTCAAGTGCTCTTCAGAAGGTAACTGCATGAATAACCTCCTCTTCATCTCCTTCAAGTTATATTCTAGTCTTCTTCAAACAGTCATATTCTCATTGAGGCCCACCCTGACTTCCATATTTGTAATTGCAACAGTCATCATTCTTTATTGTATTTTTGATATCCCTTGCCTTGCTTTATTTTTGCATAGCAGTTTTTTCTAACATTGTATTAAAATATATATATTTATGTGTGTATATATATTTTTATTTATTTATTTATTTAAGATGGTGTCTAGCTCTGTGGCAAGGCTGGAGAGCAGCGGCACAATCTCAGTTCACATCAACCCCCTTCTCCCAGGTTCAAGCGATTCTCCTGCCGTAAACTACAGAGTAGCTGGGACTACAGGTGCATGCCACCACGCAAAGCTATTTTTTGTATTTTTAGAAGAGATGGTGTTTCACCATGTTGGCCAGTATGATCTCAATGTCTTGACCTTGTGATCTGTCGACCTTGGCCTCCCAACATGCTGGGATTACATGCATTAGCCACTGTACTAAGCCTGGTATTTATTTATTTTTATTATTGTTTTTATTGTCCTTCTCTTTCCTCTCTATTTAATCTATATGAGCACAGAATTTTGTATTTTATCTAAGCATCTCCAAATATTGTCCAGAACTATACGTGAATTATCATATGTGGTAGATACCTTCATGTTGAAAATTTGAATTCTGCTGAACAACACCTACGTAAGAAAGAAACATTTATTTACAGGTTGTGGGCATGTGATAGTTGATTAATTTCCCTGAACTGTCATTTAAAAACACTAAAAAGTTGAGTGTTTAAAACAATTGCAATTTGTTTCTTCATGTATTCTCTCGATGCTACAATTCCCAAATCAAGGGATTGGCAGGACCATACTTCACCAAAGTCTCTGGGAAGGAATATTTTCTTACCTCTTCTAGCTTCTGATGGTCCCAGGTATTTTTGGTTTGGAGCTGCATTACTGAAATCTCTGTATGTGCCTTCATATGGCTCTCCTCTGTGTTCACATACTCTTCTCTTCTGTCTCTCTTTTGCTTTTTTTGAGATTGAGTCTTGATCTGTCCTCCAGGGTGGCATGTAGTGGTGCCATCTTGGCTCACTGCAACCTCTGCCTCCTGGGTTCAAGCAATTCTCCTGCCTCAACCTACTTACTGAGTAGCTGGGAATATAGGTGCATGCCAGAAGACCCAGCTAATTTTTTTTGTATTTTTAGTAGAAACGGGGTTTCACCATGTTTGTCAAGCTGGTCTCAAACTCCTGGTCTAATGATCTGCGTGACTTGGCCTCCCAAGGTACTGGAATTACAGGGATGAGCCACCAAACATGACCTCTTCTGTCTTTTATAAGCACATCTGATCATTATATTTAGGATTCACTAAGAAAATCCCAGATGATCTCAATTTGTGGTCTTTAACTTAATTGCATGTACACAGACCTTTTTGACAAACAAGGTGACATTCACAAGTCCTGGGTAGGCTTGTCTTTTGGAGAGGCCACCATTAAACCTATTGAAGACAGTATATTTAACATCATTGTTTAAACATTTGTTAAATTGTGTCTCGATTTGTCTGAAATAATTATGCTGCTACTCAGTCTGGTCTCTGCATAAGCAGCATGAACATCATCCAGGAACATTTTAGAAATGCAGGATCTCAGGTCCCACATTCACGTAACTGAATTAAATATGCATTTTAACAAGATCCTAAGTTGTTTCATATGCACATTAAAGTTTGAAAAGTCTTGAAGAAGAAATAGAGTGGAGCAGAAACTAGATAATGCAGATAAATTAAAGAGTTATAAAATTAGAAACCAAAAGACAAGTGTTAAATAATTTTATGAAAACAGGTGATAGGAAATTTATGAAAATTAAAAAAACAAAGAAGGGTGAGTAGTTTAATGTATCCAGGAAATGCAACTCAGAAATTCTATGGGGAAAGAAAAGCTTGATCCTTATATCAAGTGAGTTTTACAGCAACAGGAAGAAAAAAATTACCCTATAAATATAGCCATACACTGCTAGGATTAGCTATATCTGTCTTCTTTAAATCCAGACAGATCTGGAATACATAAGACTCACTTGGAGGTTTTGTTAAAATTATATTTCTATGTATACCCTCAGATTTTCTGATTTAGTAGGTGTGGGAAAGTCCCCAGAGGTTTCATTTCCAACATGTTCCTATGTAAGGCTGACGCTAGTGGTCCAGGGACTACACTTAGAGGACAGATTCCTGACAGTTATTCAGAGCATTTATCTAGACATGCTAATAAACAAGAAAAAAAAGCTTAAGTTCCTTGAATTACAATTTTCCTTAAGGACCGCTTTATCAGATTTAACAGGGTAGATATTATTTTTTTCTGCTTTTAAGAAAAATAGGTGAAGCTGGGTGCAGTGGCTCACGCCTGTAATCCCAGAACTTTGGGAGGCTGAGGCAGGCAGATCACCAGCCTGACCAACATGGTGAAATCCCGTCTCTACTTAAAAACACAAAAATTAGCCGGATGTGGTGGCGCACATCTGTAATCCCAGCTACTTGAGAAGTTGAAGCAGGAGAATTGCTTGAACTCGGGAGGCAGAGGTTACAGTGAGCCTAGAGTGTGCCAGAGATTTCTAATAGTTGAACAGTGCTTCTGTCTCACTTACAAATGGTATAATGTCTTAGTACTGCATATACTTATTTGGTAATGTCAGATACTTATGTCTAAGGATGTAGTTTTGGAATATGCTTGATAAATAACTGAATGCAATCTTAAACCACGTACTGTACTTTAGTTTGGAATAGCAGACTATTCAAGCCCTCATAGTCATTTTCTAAATATTTCAGAGTTTCCCTCAAGAATATCACTAAAGTAAAAGTAAGGAGATCTCAGGAGTAAAAAAAAGTATAGTCACTTTATTATTTTGGTCAAAGTATTTGAATTGTTTTGAAATTTAAACATACAAAGTTTTCAAAAAGATTTTAACCTCTTTTTTGTAATATATAGTTTAAAGGTGAAAACTAGAAGCCATTAGCAATTGAACTAAAGAGAGATATACAAATATTTGAGGAGTTTGATATTTTGAGATTTATTTGAATGTGAGGCAAGGATTAAGGAAAAATACTGGGTTAGTAAGTTTCTAAGCCTAGGACTTTGTCTTCTCTGAGACATCCAGGAAGTAAGTCTGTTATAAGAAATTATGAATGTAACCAAGAGAGAGAAGCTTATTATATCAATAGTGAGGATCTTTAGCATTTGCGCGTATCCTCTACAATTCTGTAGAGGATCAAGAAGCTGAACTAGGACTTTGAAAATGTTTAATCATCTCTGAACCAAACAAACATAGAAGATAAATTTATATCAAAGGGAGTTAAAAAACATCCACTTTGGTTCCCTGGGATATTTATAGTCAGATGAATAATTATTTTTCGTATCCATCACTACTGACTTTAGAAGGCAATTAATAAATGGCATTGAATAAGTAAGTAGGCACCCCCTGAGCAACTTAGAATAGAACCGCGAGTTCTCTAGAGCACTGGAGGAAGGAAAATACTTATAACTTCTGCTGGCAGAAATTTCAAACTCTTATCCATTCATAGCCCTTTCCTCTCATATCTTTATTTCTCTTTATGGTGGATCAATAATAGAAATATTGACATTTAATATATTTTTCAGAATGTATACAATTTTAGTCAAATAAAAAAATGTGTACTTATTTAATTTGGATATAAACCATCAACATTTTCAAAAAACTGATTTAATTATATTTCTCTTGGGAATATAATTATTTATGATTTGATAGGTGCTACTAATTGATCATCACAATCAGAAATGATGAACAAACCTTTTTTTTAAGCCAGATAAAATAACAGGAGAAATTATCATGATATAAATGTAATAACTGTAGATATTGTTTAACATAGAGTCACACTGTTTAATATATAGAAATATTTCCCAGAAAGTATCACCATCATTAAGTAATACATATTACATATTAATATGTGATATATATTACCCTACAATTTGTGTATTCTTAGGCTAAAGGGTTACTTTTATTTTTACAAAAGTGCTAAAAACCATGCTACAGTCTAACATTTCACTGAATCTGAGTTCTACTAAAATGGATGAAGATTTTTTTCTAAAAGAAGAAATTAATTTGCTCATTGGATTGTTAGTGACTAAAAAGATAAATGTTAAGTATATTAAAGTCTTTATTTAAATAGAACAGAAGTTGTATTGTTATATTTTTATGAAATTCTATGGAGTTGTCAAATGTCGAGAAGGAAATGATATGTTTATGTATTTGATTTTCACTGATGAGGAGACATTAGTATGACTAGTCTTATAATGTCTGAGCTCTTTTCAGATAGATGTCCAATTTAGCATAGTCTTTACCTTGAACATTTTGAAAAAAAGTCTACATTAAATGTGTGTATCAGACCTAAATCAGAAGCAAAGAAAAGATTGTAGCATTCACACTAATCATATTACTATTCCAGTCCTATAAAAATAGAATGCCAGAAAATAAAATTGCAGGACGCAAACCTCAGTGTCAACTTGTCACCATGTTACATTTAAAGTAGTTATTAAAATAATTATGCTATCAACTTGTGAAGTTTGGATGCACCAAATTTAGCAACATGGTTTAATTGTTCGCCATTTTCTTTTGAGTGAAAGAAGGAAATGAAAGGGAGTGAAGGGACAGATGAAGCTACATGTTTAAAGATATTAATACATGTAAAGTTTTTCTATCAAAATACAATGAAAAATAATTCTCAGCATGAATAGTGAATAAATGAAGGCTGGTTGTTGAACTAGGGTTGTTGTTTTTCTTTTCCACCCTCAAAATCAGGAATAAAGCACCTGTCTAATCACCTACAGTGATGGAAAGAAATGTGAGAAAATGCTGTTAGAAAAAAATTCAAGAAAGCTAATTTGGCCTTCAATATTATTTCTACTTTTTGACATTAAACAGAGCAAGCCCCATAGAGCCTTTTTTTCCCCAATCGGTTTGAATTACAGTCTGACGAAAAACTGTGCCATTGTGAAATCTAATGTGTACTATTTATAATTAAGTTTCCAATATATCAGTATAGCCTAGAAAAACACTCATTAAAGCATTCATGTTTAGCTACTTCTTTTGCCCTTGCATATTTGTACAAAGAACAGTATTACTTAGAAAGAAATAGACTTGCATCTAATATTCTATTTAGAATACAAATAAAATTTAAATTATTGTTTGGTTCTAAACTATATCATACTAGAGGCATTTTTATCATTTAATTTTTTTATATTTTAAACATATATTTTCTTTAAATCACAAAATTAGCAAGAAAAAGGTAATATTTCTTAACTTTATAGGATGAGTTGAATTCAACATTTATGGTTACTGATAATAGAGACTATTAGTTCAGTATGGAATTCTATACTTTTCATTTATTTAAATATTATAAAAAGATTAATAATGTGACTGAACAAATATAAGCATATATCATATAATTATAATTTTTATTTTCTATCTTTCTCATTTTATCTCACAGGTTTAACTTTGATTTGATAGCGTATTTTCGCAATCATATAAATAGATGTTTTCCTATGTTTTTGAAAGCTATAACTTTTTTAAAAATACAACTTATTTTATGTCTAATTTTCAGTGGATGGAAGATTGGATTGATTTGTGCTCAAATTCATGAATTTTGGCAGACGTGATGTAAAATTACATTTTGAGCAGATATATGTGTTTATCTATATATACATGCAAATATATACATACATATACACACATATACATACATATTTTGTCTTTATATATGTCATACATACATATAAATAAAAGTTAAGAAAATCAGAGTATTATTTTGTATGTACATGACATATATATACATATATACATACATACATATATGTATATATGACACACATATGTGTATATATATCATATACATACAAAATAATACTCAGATTTTCTTTTTTTATTTTTAAAGATATTATAAAATATTAACTTAGCTCCTTTTTATAAACCCAATTTTAATCAAAAATCTAACTTAAAGTTTTCACAGGTATACCAAAATCGATAATTGAAGTAGTTTATTATTGAAAGAATATTGGTTAGAAAATGTTGGGGAAAACACTTTCAAAAAGGGATAAACTATACTGTGTCTAGTATAATGGATGTAATTTTATAAAAACCCAATGTAGGGTATTAATTTGGTTATAAAGTACTATAATAGTTCTTCCTCACAAGTAGGTAAATGGATAAAATTATTATTTTTATTTTACTTTGAAAACAATTTTTATATAATATACACATAAGTAGAAGTGATTCAGCAAAAGAAAGAATTAGTAGAAGAAAGTGAATGGAGGAAAGAAAACATATACTTAATATCTACTGATACAATTCAATATTAAGTAATACAGGATAAAAGATAAAATACTCTGGATTGCCTAGGAGGCACAAAGATTTAAAATATAGAAAATATTTTTACGTATATTTAGAAAATTTGCTTATTTTGGTTATATTTATTTAGTCATTAAAAAGAGACAGTTGAAGCCTTTTACAAGTCTTTAGGAGGTAGCCATCTAATTAATTTTGATATGTCAATATTTTACTTATAAATATTATATGAAAACCTATATATGTATGCATTTACTACATATAGTACATATTTCATGGTAAAATAGTCACTATGAGTGTCGGTTTTTCAAGGTGGAGGTTAAAAGTGATACAAACAAATTATCCCTGTGTGTCTATATATGCATGTATAAATGTGTCTTTATATGTTTATATATGTATTTATATATATATACAGTTGTCTTTTCAAATACTATCAATAACTTGACTCTCCAGATACTTTCTCATATATTTTGCTTTATAAACATCAGGAATATAATATAAATCTTTAATATTCCTAACACCATAGCAAAATATAAACATTTTGATTTATGATAACTCTCAAGTTAAAGGCCCCAATGAATACAAATAGCAAAATGGACTAGGCAATTAATTCTCAATAAATGTTTGACTTGAGCCATTTGTTACATACAACACATATTCATTTTTTGTCTGCATATTATGAATGGACAAACTGTAGCCCATGGGCTAAATCCAGTCTGCAATACTGATGAATACATTTTATCAAAGGACAGACATATCCATTTGTCTATGTATTGTCGATGACTGTTTTTTTCTGTCACTATCAGAGTTGAGGAGTTGGAACAAATGCCATATGGTCTGCCAAGACCAAAATATTTGCAATTTTTATAGAGAATTTGCAAATGCCTGCTATAGGTGATTATCATATCAGGTTGTAAGATTCATCTGAATCTTAGATTATTAACAAATCAATTATATATGTTCACAGCTGTTTCTGACACCAGTGCACACGTTTGCATACATAATTATGTACTCATTTTTTTAGATTTACTCTCAATCTGAGTCACAATTGATTTTTTCTTATTATAATTATGTTTCTTAAACATTTTTATTTTCATAAAATTGATCAAATATACTAAAAACCATTCTACTATATGGATTTCCACCAGAATAAGAGTGTAGAAGTGGGTTTAAATAAAAAAGTCTCTTAAAATGTGTCTATATATATAAGACATTTTCATTAAGTGTCAAATGCTTGTAGTACTTTCTTTACAATGTAATTCCACGCTCAATGTTAATTTTTACAAACTCTTTCAAAGTGAGAGTAATAATACGATACTGGATGTCCAGATGAATTTCTAAATGACAGGCACTGAGGTGTTTCAAATTTGCAGTAAAAATCTGCTTGCACATTTGTCAGATGTTCCACTTTGGGTATGGCACACTATGAAGGTGACAAATTATGTTTACAATTAAATGCTAGGATGTAGCCAAGCCCATCAGGTATACAACATCAAAATCATTGACAAGGAAACGACACATAAGCACCAGCTGTACTGCATACCAATGGCATGCTCTATACTGTTAGTAGCCTTACACAGTAATTTACTTTCTAAATCTTTCACAGATAAAACCACCTCTTTAATTCACTAGTAAATTGAATCAAGAACAAATAATAACCTATTTTCAATTTTATCTTAAACTAGTCAAACATATATTGTTAAGATTGTTAGTATCATGGTCTTCTACATACCTAGGATACAACTAACGTTCTTTTCTTTCCTTAAAATATACAAAGCATAAAAGTGTATGCATTATAGCACCAGCGTTGAGATAGAATTTAAATATTGAAGTCTAGTATGGTGGCACACGCCTACAGTCCTAGCTACTGAGGAGGCTGAGGGAAGAAAGTCCCTTAAGGCCAAGGGTTTGAGACTGCAGCGTGCAATAATGATACCTGTGAATAGTAGTAACTGAACTCCTTCTAGGCAACATAGTGAGACCCTATCTCTAAAAAAGTAATAATAATAAAGAAAATAAATTATCAACATTTAGTGAAAATGACTCTAAATAGGATTGCAGCCTCCATCTTAATAAATATTGTAACATTTCAAAATTTACAACATGGCAGTTAAAAATGCATTTTAGGAATTTGCTTCCTAGCTTTGCATATTAATTCAGCAGAGAACTAGCATTACAAAAAAGTTTCTACTCTTTTAGAAAAGGTGAAAACACAATCGCCCATCACTGGAGAATCATTCAAACATGGACAAAGTTATGAGTCATATATTGTGGTATGAGTCATCTATGACTTACACAAATATCTAAATAACATACCAATTAAAAACTCTGAAATCCAGCAGTGCTAGTGGCAAACTATAATCAGTTTTGTTAAGTGTATATTTAGGAAACCTCTTCTATATTCACTTCCTTGTAGATTTGAATATTAGTTACTAGGCCCTACAAGCTTCATAATATATCTGAGAACAACTAATCACAACTAAAATAAAAAATGGCAGTGTCATTTCTAGTCCTGCTGTGTCTAGTTTGCCAACCACAAACTGTCCGAGTTGGGATTTTCTGTGAAATCTGGTCAGAGTCCCCGAGGGAAAAATGTAGTGGGAAATCTTTGAATAAAGAAAAAGAGCTCAAGGAAAGCAGAAAACAATTCTTTACATATTATTTCTCTTCCCTCTTAATAGTTTTAGTTAAGGTAAAGATTAAAAAAAAACACACACACAATGGAATAAAGGAGCTTTTATTTCTCCCCTCTTCTCTGACAGCTCTCTGTGTCAGATTTGATCTTAAAAGATGACATAGGGAAAGTGAGGAGGAGGAAGGATCCTTTTTTAGCAAAGTACATGGGCAGTGGCCAGCAAATTCTTCAGTTAAAGGGGAAAAGGGGACAAAATTCCTATCATTATCATCCAAAATAGAGATGCCCCAGCTCTACCTTCAGGGAGGTAGGTAGCTGTTGGCATTGGAAAATGGTTTTCTTTCTAGGAAAAAGAGCTAAAACATGATTAAGAAAAGTAGGGAGGTTGTTACTGATTGTGAGGCTGTAGCCCTGACCGTCTTTGGAGTTATTTACCTGATGAAATAGAGTTTCTCCCACTCTCGTAAAACGTAAGCAGCATGGGTTTATTATGTTTGATAACATTGCTGAGTATAAAGAGTACATAAAGATAAATAAATAATAAATAATAACTAGTGAAAAACAAGGCATCCTATTTAACTCAAACAATTCCACCTCACTAGTAGTGCATAACACTAAAAAAAAAAAAACAAAATAAATAAATATTCAGTCACATAAGTTGCTCATTTGTGTCACAGTGAGGTGAATACCATCTGTGAAACTCCATGGAATATCCAGATGTCTGACAGTTGGCTTTGAGTGGAGTAATGTCAGAAGTTACATTATTGTTGAATTTTACTATATTTAATTGTTTATTTTAACCAGAAAAGTATTTGTTCATACAAAGTAGTTTAAAATTGTGTTTCATAGATTATAAGTTACTCTGGTAGACACTATGAGAACTTTAAAAAAAAATGTAAAAAACTGGACTCTAACCTCAAGGTATTTATAATCTATTTGAAGAAGTAGTATGTGTTATTCAAATGAAGATAACTGATTAGAGAAAACCTGCTAACAAAATTGTCAGGTGCTCATTTCTGAATGGTGATCGAGGAAACTGAGGGAGAATTAAGATTTGAGCCTGATATTGAAAATTTGGCAGGATTTAAAGTAATAGGAAATAGGATGTTTCTAGAAAGAAAAAACACATGACAAAATTGAGATTCTTGTCACCTTGTAGAAGATTTTGCCTGAGTTAAGAGTTTTTAAGTAACAGTATCAGGGGCAGAATTTAAGGGCAGAACATGCATCCTTTCTATTCTTATTAAAGCAGAAATTTAAGAAGTGAATGAAAGTATGTAGTTCTACTATGTCATTTATTCACAATTTTTATTTATCCATCTGTCCAGGGTTTTTAAAGCAAGATTTTGTATTATATGACACCTGCCTGCCACTACAGGTCTATTCTATCTTCTGAAATCCTCAACTCACCTCTACGACAGCCATTTAAAATTTATTATGGTTCCCCAAATATACCTTGTTCTTCTTTATATATATGTAAATATACCTTTATTTAGGCCTCTACTATTTTTTTTTCATCACGAATCAGCTCTTCTTTGACCACCTCTCTTCTAGGGTGCCTTCAGTATATTCTTCAGGGATTTTGTCTCTATGTGCCTGAAACCCTTTCTATATACTTTATGGCATGTTTGTTAACTGCAACTATCGGTTAAGCTCAATGAGAAAGGTAGCTTTTTTTGTTGTTGTTCTGTCTACTACTCTGTTCCCAGCAACTAAAACAGTACCAAAACATAAATGGTTCTCAAAAGAATGTGTATTGACTGAAGACTGGCCTCCCTGAGGGTAGGAAACTTGTGTTGTCAATCTTTTGAAAGATAGAAACTACCATACAGTTCCTGATATTTCCATGTTTGAGATAGTTTCATTATATATCAATACATTGCTACTAAGTGAATCATTCATTGGGAAGACAAATGCCTAATCTGAATTATTTAAAAATACAAAACTAATATGTTGATTAAAAACATCACTAGCCTGAGAATTTCATTGTGATTTCTAGTACTATTTTGATTCAAAATTGCTGTGTTACACTCAATAAGTTAGAGAAGTTATTTAGACATCAGTTTTCTCATTTGTTAAATTAAGGACCTGGACACTGTACAACTCTATTACTTGTTAGGAGCTATTTTTACATATTCACCCAATATATTCTTCAGTAAAACCTCTGCTTCAAAGGTTGCTGCTTTGCTCCACAAACACGTAATTTAACACCTAATTGTCTCCACATTATAGGAAATGAGAAAGTTGTCATGGAAAGGTCATTGAGAAGAATTTATTCAGCACAGCATGGCAGTTTCTGGCTTTCATGAGCTGCCTGGGATATAATCACTTGTCTGGTAGCTGAGAGGCCTTTCTAAACCTGAGTAGATTTTCCTGACCTACTTAAAATCCACTTATATTTCTGGCATCTTTTTAAAACATGGGGACTTAATTTGACGTATGTAAATGAGTTCTCGTTCACCTGGGTAGTTGCTTTTGCATATCTGTTGGGTTAATGCTTAATAGTTTTAAGCATTTCCTTTGTTTAGATAGCATTTTAAGTGTAGGGGAAACTCTGGTCTATGAAGGGCCTGACATTTTTAAATACCTGTAGCCCTTGTCGGCATCAGATTGTTACCATCAGGAACAGACATTGCTAGCCTCAACTCTGAGTTTTGCTTTGGAAGTTACAAGAATATCTTCGTTATAGAAAATGAATATTATGCTTTAGGAGAAATTATCCAATCAAAACAATATAAAATTTACAAATATGTTAGCATGAATGTTAGTGTTCTGGTGAGTAATTACCAATTGCTAGAATTTGAAAGTCAGTGAGTGATACGGTGAAATTAGTAAGAAGTTCAGAAATCTACATTATCCACTGATTAAGTAATCATCCACATGACCTATTTTTTTTTTTTAATTTTTTATTGGATTATAGGTTTTGGGGTACATGAGCAGAGCATGCAAGACAGTTGCGTAGGTACACACATGGCAGTGTGCTTTGCTTTTCTTCTCCCCTTCACCCACATTTGGCATTTCTCTCCAGGCTATCCCTCCCCACCTCCCCCTCCCACTGGCCCTCCCCTTTTCCCCCCAATAGACCCCACTGTTTAGTACTCCCCTTTCTGTGTCCATGTGTTCTCATTTTTTATCACCCACCTATGAGTGAGAATATGCGGTGTTTCATTTTCTGTTCTTGTGTCAGTTTGCTGAGGATGATGTTCTCCAGATTCATCCATGTCCCTACAAACGACACGAACTCATCATTTCTGATTGCTGCATAATATTCCATGGTGTATATGTGCCACATTTTTCCAATCCAGTCTATTATCAATGGGCATTTGGGTTGATTCCAGGTCTTTGCTATTGTAAACAGTGCTGCAATGAACATTCGTGTACATGTGTCCTTATAGTAGAACGATTTATAGTCTTTTGGATATATACCCAGTAATGGGATTGCTGGGTCAAATGGAATTTCTATTTCTAAGGCCTTGAGGAATCGCCACACTGTCTTCCACAATGGTTGAACTAATTTTCAGTACTGATAGATGCTGTTAAAAAAAAATAAACTACATAAAATAATTATCAAATCCGTATTAGGTTTTTCCATCCAATATTTTCTTAAATAATACATACTAAAAATAAAGCCCTCACATGGAGTTATTATTCTTAACCTGTTATTTTTTTTAATGTTGGACTTCATGAGAAAAAATAAATAAATTATATGAGGGTATTGTTCTATGCTCATAATTGTATGTGTTTTTTTATCTGTTAAACATAAATTCACATTTATGGGAATTTATATATATATAGCTACTTGATTTTATTTTCATGATTAATATTTTCAAAAATATTTCTAAAATAAAGATAGGTTGTAAAATCAGTATATATGCTGGTATTATTTAATAACTATAAAGCAGTTATTAATTTAATTATCTCCTTTAAATTTGCTAATGTACAGATTTATAGTATACAATAAATTTTCTCCTGGTTAGAATTCAGAAGGAGTACTGTTATATAAAATGAATATACTAACCTTAAAAATAATCTCGATGTGTAATACAGTTAGTTAACATCTTACAATTAATGAAATGCTATCACATTGACTTAACCAAATGAGGAAATGAGATCTGGGTGCATGTAAAAAAAAGGCCACAAACAGTTTGATTTGCTTTTGTATATGTGTTGCTATGGCATGTTAGTTTGTGATCTCTTGTCAATTTGTCTTAGTTTAATACATGTAAACACCAAGTGCCTTAAATCTCTAAAATGTCATTTTAAAATATACAAGTACAGTATATAAGCTGTCATTTGACAAAATGCACTGTGAACATAGAGCGAGGAAGATAACATCGTTCACCATCCCATTTTCCTCACTGCTGATTCTAGTTTCCCTCAGACAATGAAAGACTCTAGAGAGTCCTTAATGGAATATAACTTTAGGCTACAACTTTATTAGCTTAAACAAAGAACATGGCAACTGTTCCCAGATGGATTCAGTAAGCCACTAGGCAGCAATGGTACCTAATTTCCCCAGTGACTGATATCTCTTTTAGCACCTACTTGCCTCACTCTCCATCCTACATAATTCTTATATTTGGAATAAAGTTTTACCTTTGGAGGGGAATATTAGGAAAATAGTTTTATCCTTTGAGGGGCTGTGTCTATCATTTGGCACTTTCTCCATTATAGAACTTCAAGATTAAAGAAAGTAGTTTGTGTTTCTAAGTAATGGTAAGACTGTGAAAGTTTCAACTCTTAAGCACTGGGATTTCTCCTTTTCTGGGTATTTATTTTTACTATTATTCAATGTTCAATGTTCATTTTTATCTTCTTCATTACTTCTTTAGAATTTTATCTTTAGAACTAATTTATACCATGAACATGGTCAAAACTGTCTCATTTATCAACCAATCAATCATTCAAGCTTTCTTTAGATTCCGACAGTGTTACAGTTATCTCCCCATTACTTGCTAAACTTTTCAAAGTGTTGTCTCATCATGCTCTTTCTTGTTTGAGTTTTTGTTGTTGCTGTTGTTGTTTTACCTCTCTCTCACTCCTCTATTCAGATGAGGGACAACATGGCTGCTTGAAACAACCTGCATAGCTATCAGTACTGTTTTTTTTAGATGGACTTTCCCTTTTATTACCCAGGCTGGAGTGCAATGGCGCAATCTCGGCTCACCGCAACCTCCGCCTCCTGGGTTCAGGCAATTCTCCTGCCTCAGCCTGCTGAGTAGCTGGGATTACAGGCACGCACCACCATGCCCAGTTATTTTTTTGTATTTTTAGTAGAGATGGGGTTTCACCATGTTGACCAGGATGGTCTCGATCTCTTGACCTCATGATCCACCTGCCTCGGCCTTCCAAAGTGCTGGGATTACAGGCATGAGCCACTGCGCCTGGCCTGCTATCAGTACTTTTTAATCATTAGATCATAAGTTTTTAGTTATGAGAAGGGACGTTGAGACCAGGAAGCATGTATTATATGATGTTTACACTTCATTAATTAAAATATATCTTAAATATTTCAACTATTTAACATTGTAGCAGATTAGTACACAATTAATATTTCTAGTTAAAGGAGGGTAGTATCAACATTGTAAATACTGCATTTAAAGCAAAAGGAAAGGAAAGTGAGAAGACCAGTAAAATCACAAGTGTTTGGAGAAGTGGTCATGGCAGTGAAGATTTAAAGTGGGAAGATGAATGAAGAGATAATCAGTACCTTCCTGGTGTGGAGCTCCTAGAAGAAGCAGCAGGCAGTCAGTCTTTGTTGCTTCACTGTCTTCACTGTTGATACCTCGAGATGAAGGAAAAAAAGCAAAACAACTAGGGTCTGGAGTAATCTCGCAGCAAACTACAGCAGCCCTGTAGATGCACTGACTGTTAAAAGCAAACAAACAGAAAGCAACAACAAAAACATCAACAAAAGAGACCCCATACAAACTCCATTCAAAGGTCGGCAACTTCATGGAACAGAACAGAGGCCATGAAAGCAGCGCCACACATCTACAACCATCTGATCTTTGACAGACCAAACAAAAACAAGCAATGGGGAAAGGATTCCCTGTTTAATAAATGGTGCTGGGAAAACTGGCTAGCCATATGCAGAAAGCTGAAACTGGACCCTTCCTGACACCTTACATTAAAATTAACTCCAGATGGATTAAAGATTTAAACATAAGAACTAACACCATAAAAACTCTAGAAGAAAACCTAGGCAACACCATTCAGGACATAGGCATAGGTAAAGACTTCATGACTAAAACACCAAAAGCATTGGCAACAAAAGCCAAAATAGGCAAATGGGTCCTAATTAAACTTCAGAGCTTCTGTACAGCAAAAGAAACAATCATTAGAGTGAACTGGCAACCAATAGAATGTGAAAAATTTTTTGCAGTCTACCCATCTGACAAAGGGTTAATATCCAGAAACTATAAAGAACTAAAGCAGATATGCATGAAAACAAAAACAAACAAACAAATCCATTCAAAAGTGGGTGAAGGATATGAACAGACACTTTTCAAAAGGAGAAATTTATGTGACCAACAAACACATAAAAAAAATGTTCATCACCACCAGTCATTAGAGAAATGCAAATCAAAACCACTTTGAGATACCATTTTACACCAGAATGGAGATCATTAAAAAATATAGAGACAACAGATGCTGGAGAGAACGTGGAGAAATAGGAACATTTCTATACTCTTTGTGGGAGTGTAAATTAGTTTAACCATTATGGAAAACAGTTTGGTGATTCCTCACGGATCTAGACAGAAATTTCACTTGACCCAGCAATCCTGTTACTAGTATATACCCAAAGGATTATAAATTATTCTATTATAAAGATACATGCACACATATGTTCATTATGGTGCTGTTTACAATAACAAAGACCTGGAATCAACCCAAATGTTCATCAATGAGAGACTGGACAAAGAAAATGTGGTAGATCTATACCATGGAATACTATGCAGTCATAAAAACGATAAGCTCACATCCTTAGTATGGTCATGGATGAATCTGGAAACCATAATTCCCAGCAAACTGACAGGAGAACAGAAAACCAAGCACCACATGTTTTAACTCATAAGTGGGTGGTAAACAATGAGAACACATGGGCATAGGAAGGGGAACATCTCACACTGGGGTAGATTAGGAGGTTCAGGGCCAGGGGAGGGGAGGGACAGCTGGTGGCAGGGGGTTGGGAAGGGATAACACTGAGAGAAATGCCTGATGTAGATGATGGGGAGATGGAGAGAGCAAACCACCATATGTGTACCTATGCAACAATCCTTCAGGGTGAGCGCATGTATCCCAGAGCTTAAAGTACAAAAAAGAAAAAAGAAAGAAACAAAGAAAGAAAAAGAAAAAAAAAAGCAAAGTTAGATAAGCCCACAAGAGTAAGAAAAAGTCAATGCAAAAACAATGAAAACTAAAAAAGCCAGAGTACCAGTTCTCCAATTGATTGCAACACTTCTCCAGCAAGGGCACAGAACTGGACTGAGGCTAAGATGGCTGAATTGACAGAAGTAGACCTCAGAAAGCAGTTAATAATGAGCTTTACTGAGCCGAAGGAGCATGTTGTAACCCAATGAAAAGAAGCTATGAATAATAATAAAGTAATACAGGATATGATAACAAGAATAGCCAGTGTAGAGAGGAGCATAACTGACCAGTTGGAGCTGAAAAACACAACACAAGAAATTCACAATACAATCACAAGTATCAACAGAAGAAAAGACTAGCAGAGGTAACACTGTCAGAGTTTAAAGACTGTCTTTCTGAAATGACACAGGCAGACAAGAGTAGAGAAAAAAAGAATGAAAGGTAGCAAACAAAACCTCTGAGAAACATGAGACTATGTAAAATGACTTTATTTATGATTGATTGGGGTACCTGAAAGAGATGGGAGAATGGAATCAAGTTGGAGAAGATTGTTCAGGATATCATTCAGGAGAGCTTCCTCAACCTAGCAAGACAGGCCAATATCCAAATTCAGGAAATCTAGAGAACCCTAGTAAGATACACTAATGAGAAGATCAGTCCCAATACACATAGTATTCAGATTCTCCAAGATTGAAGTGAAAGGGATTAAGGGCAGCTAGATAGACTGACCAGGTAACCTACAAAGGGAATCTCATCATACTAACAGTGGTACTCTCAGCAGAAACCTTACAATCCAGAAGAGATTGAGGGCTAATATTCAACATTCTTAAAGTATTTCCAACCCAGAATTGAATACCTTTCCAAACTAAGATTCATAAACAAAGGAGAAGATCCTTTTCAGACAAACAAATGCTGAGGGAATTCATCACCACCAGGCTTGCCTTGAAGGAACTCCTGAAGGAAGCACTAAATATAGAAAGGAAAAACCATTAACAGCAACTACAAAAACATGCTTAAATCCACAAACAAATGACACTATAAAGCAACCACATAAGCAAGTCTGTACCATAACCAGCTAGGATGGTAATCAAATTCACACATGAAAATATTAACCTTAAATATAAATGGGCTAAATGTGCCATTTGAAAGGCAAGCTGGATGGAGTCATGGCCCATTGATATGCTTTCCTCAATAGACCCATCTCAAGAGTAAAGGCAGACATAGGCTTAAAATAAAAGGATAGAGGAAAAGTTACCAAGCAAACCAAAACAAAAAGTAGGGTTTGCAATTCTAGTTTCTGACAAAACAGACTTTAAACCAACAGATTAAAAAAAAAAAAGACAAAGAAGGGAATTACATAATGGTAAGGGGTTCAATTCAGTTAGAAGAGCTAACTGTCCAAACATATATGCACCTGATACAGAAGCATTTAGATTCATAAAGGAAGTTCTTAGAGACCTACAAAGATACTAAGACTCCCACACAATAATAGTGGAAGACTAACACCCCACTGACAATATTAGACAGATCATTGAGACAGAAAATTAACAAAAATGTTCTGGACTTCAGCCTCAATTCAGTTCTAGATCAAGAAAACCTGACAGTTATCTACAAAACTCTCCACTCAAAAGCAATAGAATATAAAGTCTTCTCATTCCCACTTACTCTAACATAATCAGAAGTAAAGCACTCCTCAGAAAATGTAAAAGAAATCATAAAAAAAAAAAACCCAACAAATGACAAAAACCAACAGTTAAGATTCAGGACAAAGAAATTCACTCAAAATCACACAACTACTTGGAAATTTAACAACCTGCTCCTGAATGTCTCCAAGGTAAATAATGAAATCAAGCAGCTATTTAAACCTATAAAAACAAGGAGGCAATGTATCTGAATCTCTAGGACACAGCTAAGGTAGTATTAAGAGAGAAATTTATATCACTGAATACCCACATCAAAAAAGCTAGAAAGATCTCAAATTAACAACCTAATATCACAATAAAAAGAACTAGAGAAGCAAGAGGAAACAAACCCCAAATCTAGCAGAAGACAAGAAATAACCAAGATCAAAGTGGACCTGAAGGAGACAGAGACACGAAGAACCCTTCAAAAAACCAATGAATGCAGGAGGTACTTTTTGAAAAATGTAATAAAATAGATAGACTGCTAGCTAGACTAATAGAGAATAATCAAATAGACACAATCAGAAATGATAGGGGGATATCACTGCTGACCCCACACAAATAAAACAACCATCAGCAAATACCATGTATACCTCTATGCATATAAACTAGAAAATATAAAAGAAATTAATCAATTTCTGGATACATATACCCTCCCAAGATGGAATCAGGGAGAAATTGAATCCCTGATGAGAACAATCATGAGTTCTGAAATTAAGGTGGTGATAAAGAGCCTACCAACCACAACAAGCCTATGACCAGCTGGATTTACAGCTACATTCTACGAGAGGTACAAGAAAGAGCTGGTATCATTTTTACTGAAACTACTCCAAAAATTAAAAATGAGGGACTTCTCTGTAACTCATGTTATGAGGCCAGCATCATCCTGGTACCAAAACCTGGCAGAGATACAACAAACAAAGATAACATCAGGTCAGTATTCCTGATGAACATTGATGGGAAAATCCCCTATAAAATACTGGCAGGCTAAATCCAGCAGCATATAAAAAGATTCTCCACCACGATCAACTTGTTCATCCCTGGAAATAAGTTTGGTCCAACATACACAAATTAATAAATGAAATACATCACATAAATAGAACCCAAGACAAAAACAACATGATTATCTTCATAGATTCAGGAAGTGCCTTTGATAAAATTAACATCCTCTCACATTTAAAAGCTTTGAATAAACTAGGTATTGAAGGAACATACCTCAAAATAATGAGGGCCATATATGACAAACTTACAGCCAGTATTATGCTGAATGGGCAAAAGCTGGAAGGATTCCCCTTGAAAACAGGCACAAGGGAAGGATGACCTTTCTCACTACTCCTATTCAACATAGTATTGGAAGTTCTTGCCAGACAATCAGACAAGAGAAAGCATAAAGCATATTCAAACAGGAAGAAAGGAAGTCAAATTATCTTTCTTTGCAGATTACATGACCTATATGTACAAAATCCCATCATCTCATCTCAAGAGCTTCTTAAGCAGATAAGCAATTTCAGCAAAGTTTCAGGGTACAAAATAAATATGCAAAAATCGCTATCATTTTTATACCCAACAACAAGCAAGCAGGGAACCAAATCACAAATGAACTCCCATTCACAAATGCTACAAGAAGAATAAAATACCTAGGAATACAGCTAACAAGGAAAGTGAAGGACCTATTCAAGAAGGACTACAAACCACTGCTCAAGAAAATCAGAGAGGACACAAATAAATGAGAAGACATTCCATGCTCATGGATAGGAAGAATGAATATGGCAAAAATGACCATGTTGCCCAAAGTAATGTATAGATTACATGCTTTTTCCATTATATTATCATTGACAGTCCTCAAAGAACTAAAATAAATTATTTTAAAATTCATATGGAACCAAGAAAGAACCTAATTAGCCAAGACAATTCTAAGCAAAAAGAACAAAGCTGGAGGCATCATGTTACTGACTTCAAACTATACTACAAGGCTGCAGTAACCAAATAGCCTGGTACTGGTACAAGGAAAGACATATAGACCAATGGAATAAAATAGCTAACTCAGAAATAAAACTGAGCACCTGCAACCATCTTGTCTGCAACAAACCTGACAAAAACAAGCAATGGGGAAAGGATTTTCTATTTAAAAAATGACTTTGGGAGAACTGGCTAGTCATATGCTAAAAATTTAAACTAGACCCCTTTCTTAGACCTTATACAAAAATTAAATGTAATTTTTGTAATTAAAATTAATTTTTGTAATTAATAAATGTAAAACTCCAAACTATAAAGACCCTACAAAATTTAGGCACTATAATTCAAGAAACAGGCATAGGCAAATATAAGGAAAACACCAAAAGCAATTGCAACAAAAACAAAAATTGAGAAATGGGATCTAATTAAACTAAAGAGCTCTGCACAGAAAACAAAACAAAACTATCATCAGAGTGAACAGACAACCTACAGAATTAGAGACACTTCTCATTTATGTCACAACTTTGACTCTAAATATTTGAAGTACTTATCTTTGGATGGTCACTAAAATGTGAAATGTGGCAGTCAAGCTGACCTTAAAGGTATAACTTGGTAAAGAATTTTACAGTTTTATATGTAACGAAAACATGGTAGTGTATACATGTTCTTCGTTAAAGAAAAAAATAGAATGGAAGTTTTAATGTGGTATGATTGCTATTGCTTATACCGCTGTTTCTTACCTTGTATATTTCCTCTCATCCTTCTCTACACATCTCCAATATTACTTACTATCTTATTACTATTTCTGCCTAAGAATGGACTATCTCATACTTGGCGGCCTGAAACAACCACTTTTTTATTGTAATTCTGTGTTCTTTGGGTCTGTAACTTAGTAAGGATACAGTGTGGATGGTTTGTCATTGCTCTATAGTATTACAGGGTTGAATCAAAGGCTGAAGGCTGGAATCCTCTCAGAGCTGGCTTTTTCTCATGTCTAGAAGGTTATGCTTGGAATGGCAGCCAGGACTTAGCTAGGGTTGCCAGCTGGAACACCTGTAAGAGGCTTTGTATCACAGCATAATGATCAAGTTCCAAGAGAAGATGATAACCATTTGTGACCTATTACAAGTCCTATACAGTCACTCTCAGATCCTATACAGCCACTAGCCAGATTTAAAGGAAGAAACATAAGCCCCAATTCTCAATTTGAGTGTCAAAGTCATATTTATCATGAGCATATGAAATGTGAAATTTTATTATGGCTGTTTTTAGATTATATAATCTGTCTCCAATTCTATTTTCTGAACCAATTTTATGAGCTTCTCTTTCCAATAATGCAAGGAAATAGGTATCAGTCATTTTCCACTTCTAGCAATTAACACAATGTTGATGTACAAACAGACAGTCATAGAATATCTGATTGATAAATGAATTAACTAGAATTAATTAATTCAATCAAGAAGAAAAGGGACTAAATAGAATACACTATTTAAAATGGTCAAAATGTTACTAGTAAAGCTTATATATCAGAATTCGATCATGATTGCTTTGTCCCTTTTTTTCAGGGCATATAGGACACATTGATGAACAATAGCAACCAAAGTGTCACATGTTTTGTTTTGCTTGTACATTGTAGTCCTTTGAGGGAGACAGATGTAACTCAAATACAAACATTAATGTGTGTGCATGTGTGTGTGTGTGTGTGTGTATGTATGTATATAATATATAAATAATAGATTGAGACTAGAGCTCTAGCAGAGAGGAATAACAAATTATTATGTCTCAAAATGCTCATAGGTGTCATAAAAGGGCTACTTTGAGAAAGGAACTCTTGACCAGGTAACTTAGGCAAACAGGAAGCTCAGTGGTATTTAAACTCTAGGGAACGTTCAAACATATAAAGACCACAGTATGGGACAAATTGGGAAAAAAAGTCATTACTGGGAGTTGATACACATTTGAATCTGCAAAATAAATTAATGAATGGAATATATATTACATATATGGGCATGTATGTAAGTATATGCACATGTATATGTATCCTTGCCTTTTTAAATAACAGAATGTGACAATTTCTATATTTCAAAACTGTACATCTATTTAAACATATTTAACAACTTTTTTTGTTCTTTAAAATTTTGTCTAATTTAGAAATAAAACATTATGGAATGAAATAAGTATATTTAATGTGTCCTACTGTCTTATGGGAAAATAGTTTCTAAAATTAGACTTTCAGATCTTCCTATAATTCTTATTTGTGAACAAGAAATTTATTCCATTAGGACGTTAATTTTTTTCAGATTTAATTTTATGGAAATTAGTGAGCCATAATTATTTTCTTTATATTCGTGAAATTGTTTTAAAATTATTGAAATATTTATATTTTCATGGTCTCCTAACTGTTTATTCCTTAAAAACACAAAGACATTTCTGACATTGCTTTTTATTAATTGACTTCACTCAAATTGACAGTTTTATTTTTATAATTTATTGGTAGGTCATTGAGACTTTATGAATACACACTTGGAACCTCACTTGATTACTTATTTGAAGTATACTCTATAAATTGAAAACATTCAGAAAAACCTGTAAAAACACATTATATTATCAAAGCTACTGTTATTGTTCATTCTTCTATTTTTTACACTAAATATATGTTTTTATATAGTAACTACTAAAAACAAGTTTTTTAAAAATGACAAATGGCATGACCTAGGAAACAATTAAGTCCCGAGTGTCAATGTTTATGGAAATCATTTACTTTTCCATAAATTTTACTTAATTTTATCATGTGTATTAAATCTTCTTGAGCATATATTTTTGCCCTACAACTCAGGAGTCAATCAACTCACTTAAGAAAATATACTAGTCAAGGTGTCTAAATATCTATAGCTATTAAATGTCATTTCTACTACAAAGGTCCTACATGAGTTAACACTATTCAACCTGAAAATTATCAATATATTTAACTAAGTGTGAATAATTAATTCTATTAAACTGTGGATAATTAATTGATCTGGTTTATTATAAATAAGATATTTATGACTATGTCTCTTCATTGAAATAGATATTATATAATATTAAATGTTGAAAATCCAGTTATATTTTTATGTAGAAAGTAGGCCTGAATACACTCACTTTAAACTTTTTAAAATCAACATTGGAGGTACAATTTATGAATAATTATAAATAATAATATTCGTGCATTTAATTGTTTAAATCGATAACTTTTGACCAATATATATATGTAACTTTCACCCCAATTATAGTATGGAATAGTAACCTCTACCCAGGAAATATACTCATGCTCCTTTGCTGTCAGGATTTCCATCAACCACCTACTTCAGGCAAACAACAAGTAGATTACTTTTACATGTTCTAGGTGTTCAGATAATGGAATCAATATAAACCAATTTGTGTCTAGTAATTTTCGCTTAGTATAATATATACAAGATTCACCCAGATTATTGACTGAATTAGTAGTTTATTCATTTTTATGGTTGAGTAGTGTTTCATTTTATTAAAATCTTACAATAAGTACATCCATTCACCTGGTAATAGCTTTATGATAGAAACCTGTCTGTCAGCTGTAAGTTAGGCTGTTTACACGTTGATATTCCAAATATCTTAAAAATTTTTGTTTCTTTTCTTGAGAGTGCCTACTTGTAATAAAATAATTTGATGTTCAGATGATACAGCATCATTATAATCTCCTCCTATCATCTATTTAACAGTTTACCAAGAATAATATAAAAATTACATAAAACATAATTAATGGTGAAATGAGTTTTCATCAAATGTAATCATGATAATGACAAAATAATAAATAATTTTATGGAAGACATAGTACATAGGGAATAAATAAACATACTACCACCAAATTTTGATTTTCAGAAAGTATATGAAGTATACTGGGACAGCTAAGTATCAGAATGTATACAACTGATAAAATTCGAGAAAAGCAAATTCATTCAAGTGTAATTTTGTATGATTTTCCTTTAAGAATAGTTTTAGTGACCTAAAACTATTGAGATCAGCCTGACCAATAAGGTGAAACCCCGTCTCTTCTAAAAATGCAAAAATTAGCTGGGCATGGTGGCAGGCACCTGTAATCCCAGCTCCTTAGGAGACTGAGGCAGGAGAATGGTTTGAACCCGGGAGGCAGAGATTGCAGTGAGCCAAGATTACACCATTGCAAGCCAGCCAAGGAGACAACAGTGAGATTTCATCTCAAAAAATAAACAAAAAAACAAAAACTAATAGAATGAAAGTTGATCTCATTAAATGTCAATGCATTTACTATATGATGTATAATAAATGTAAATGTACTTTATTATATATATCATATTATATAATATATAATCTAAATCTAAATAAAGTTTATCACATATATCACATTATATAGAGTGCATTTGGATTTATATCATATGTGTATACATTACTTCTGATAGAATTAAGTAGCTGGCATAATATACAATTTAATCTTCAAAAAAGTATAGTAAATACTACAAATACTAAAAATACAAATACTATACTTCAAGAAGTATAGTAAATACTACATACTTATCTTTTTTTGACTCAGATTATAAGTGATGAGGGCAAGATTTAACTGAGGTCTCAGAAAAGAACATCAAGGTACTAATCTCTATGTTAAAGGTAGAGTATTTTATATAATGTGAGAAATTTGTAATACTAAGTAATTTTGACGGACTTAATTATCATAACTTCTCATACTAATAGACAGAGAAGACATTAAATGGCCTTTAAAACTTTCTACTGACCTGGCCACTGTCATTTTAAAGATAAGAGTATAAGAATTGCTATCTTTGATTCTTCAAGCAATGTATTCTGTTGTATCAGAGGGCAATTTCAGGACAATACCTTATCAAATGTTTACCCTCCTCTCAAAGATGACAATTATTTTTCATTTGCTTCCAAAAAGATTTCAGTGAGCTACCATTTGACTTATGTGGAAAAGGAAATCTAGAATCATATTATCTGATGTAGACAAACAAGCTGTGAGGAATATGATAAATCATTTTAAAGAAATGATTAGTTTTATTAGGGAAATCATAGACTAATCTCTTAATCTTTTGAGATTAAAATTTTCTCTAATTTTTTTAATTCATTAGAATTTTTCCTACTTTAAAACTTATAAAAGAAAATAGGCTGGATGTAGTGGCTTACACCTATAATCCCAGCACTTTGGAAGGCCAAGACAGGCAGATTGCTTGAACCCAGGAGTTTGAGACCAGCCTGGGCAACATGGCAAAACCCTGTCTCTACCAAAAAAAATTGCAAAGCTTAACTGGTGTGGTGACATTCACCTGTAGTCCCAACTATTGGAGAGGCTTAGATGGAAGGATCACCTGAGCCCAGGTGGTCAAGGCTGCATCCCACCACTGCACTCCAGTCTGGGCCCCAGAGCAAGACCCTGTCTCAAAACACACACAGAGGTGCACACACACACACACACACACACACACACACAAAATACAAAAAAAGTCTATTTGACAACAATTTTATATTTTATAAATACTACTTATGTATGTAAAGTGTAATTATAGTGTGAAACAAATATATATTTATTTTCAGATTCCATTTACTCATAAATTGCTAATAAATTTGTGTCTATTAAATGGATAAATTTTGCAATATACCTGATTAATTTTTTGTAAGAAGTCTGGCTTGAAACAAGTTTTAAAATATTATAAACCAATTGTTTACCTTGAGATATAATATCTGATCTTCTTGGTTAACTCACAGGTCTCAAGTTTAATACTAGAGAGATTTTCTTCAGTGCTGAAGTCTGGGAATTTTTTTTGACACAGTATCAGTTCAAAGTTTTAATGGTAAGCAGGATTATACCCAGCAGTAATTATATTTTTACCTATTTTATCATTTCAGCCAGGCATTTTTCTTTGGAAGGTGAGTTAAGTAAGGAATTTGCGTGTGCAACGATGATGTTGTGAAATGCTAACATAAGTATCAGTATTTTAGTAAGCAGTGAAGTAACTCTGAGCCTTTTGCCAGTTTAAGAATGGTGAATTGGATTTGAAAAGAAAACTGTTAGTACACAAGTGAGAGTATCTTGAGGTATCTAGTCGGCAAACTTTGATATTGATATTTCATAATGAGTCACCTTTCTCCCTCTCCTAGAGAATGGAATTGGTTCTCTAAAGCACTGAAAAGAGTTCCATCAGAATAAAGCATTTTACTAGATGATGGAATCTAGCCTGGGTAGACAAATGGCTATAATTTTTACCAAATGCTTCTGAGAAACTAACATGACACAATAAAATATAAACTTTCTTTAACAGTAGTCTCAACTTGAAGGAGTAAGCTAAAGGGTAAAGAAGCAAAAATATAGTTATTGTGCTATATAAATAAAGCTCTGCAACAAAGTATGTTTTAAAATCTCCAGAACACACTGACAGAAAACACTGGTATATTTCATAAATTTTTGAAAGTTACATTCAGAATAAAAGGCATATTTTCTTCTAAAAATCAAGAGGAGGAAAGCAAGATTTCCCCTTAAAGGTACAGCACCACTTATTTATACGCCCACCTTTATATGCATGCATGTTATTAATAAGTAAATTTATATTCCAATGAATGATTGGTGCTAGTGCTAATAATGCTTCCCCTTTGAATTTTGAGAATTAATATTAAATCAGGTTACATTTTTCCCCTTATTGTTTATGTATGTGTATGTTTGTATCTATTTTGAGTAAATATCACCTACTCGTGTGATTTAATCACTCTTTCTGCGAATGAAACTGATCGTTGGTTCTGTTATACAGAAGTTTCAACCAAAGGTGATATTGATGTTTTCTATTATTTTCAAATGCTTTGGAAAACCTTTCTTAAACATGTAAAACATTATGTGTCTGACTGATTTCAGTTTGTGTTTTTTTTTTTTTTACAAATTGCATTTCAGTGGCATCTATGTTGCTTGAGAATGTCTTTGACATTTAGAATCTCAGGTCCCAGCTCATGCTAATGAATCAGGAACTGCCTGTTGACAGGTGATCCTATGCATGTTTAGATTTAGGTTTGGAACACACTGATTTAAATAGTCCCTAGTTGAATTAATCACTCACATTGAAGAAAAGGAATATCCTTCTTTGGGTTATTGGCCTCACCCAAAAAAAAAATAAATAAATAAAGCAACCTCTACAACAGCAAAAAACCATTGGGTGGAATGGAAGAATGGAAAGAGTACAATTTTGGAAAGAGTTTTACTTTCCTCTGAATATATTCCATCAGTTTCAGATTCCTTGATAATGCCATGAATATAAATAGAACCTTGCATTTCTTGTTATAGAAGTCAAAAAGTCTTTCTAAATTTTTAACACTGGAAACTACACATGAGTGGAAATTTCAGTTTTTCAATCTTACCATATGTAGAAAATGAGGAGTTTCAAGGATACAAAATTAATCAAAAATTCATTATTCTCTGTAGGGTTTTTATGCAGTCTCATTTCAATGATCTATAAATTCATCAAAGTATGCTTGGCTTTACCAATTAACTTTGCAATTTGTCGATCTCTTTTATCCACATCATAATCAAGCATCCATTTATCCAGTCTATAAGACGCTATAGAGAGCCTATCACAACCTGGTACTTTCCCAGTGGGGGTCCTAGGTATCCAAATATCTCCTGTTTTGCAATTAAAGGCACAGCAGGACTTTGCTATGTGTTTAAAAAATGCTGACTTCTATAACTCCTTTAGGATTCAACCCTTATTTTAAGTCTGTACAGTACAAAAGATCAATAGAAAAACTATAATTAGAACTTAGTTTGAAAAATTGTCAAAGCTCTTTCCAGAAGTTATTATACTATGTTACATTTTCAATGCTTATTCTTAATGAACATTTCTGTAAGGAAACACCTTTTTTTTAATTTACAAGGTGTCACAAATTATTTGTAATGAAATTGGTAAATTGGGACAAAAATGTAGATTGTTTAATCGTTAGAACTATTTTGGACTAAATGTTGGGTTCAGTTATCTTCTTTTTTTTTTGGGACCTAGATATCAGGAGATGAGTTAATCATACTCCCAGTTTATACCACATTTTTATCATTCATATATGAAAGATCTTCTCTTATTTTGTTTTGTTTTCATTTTTACTCTCCATTATCATTTTTCACTCCCAATAGACATCTATTGTAAATTGCTTAATAAATGTACTTACATATACATAAATGTTGTAGAATCTATAATTTTGATACATTTTTAATGTTTTATAATATAGATGGTATTTTGCCAAAAGTTATTTTGTTTTATACTTTTTCCATGATTCTGTATATCTAGTTGATGCTTCATCCTGTTGCACATTGCCAATAGCATTTATAAATATTTTACTTATCCATTCTCCCAGAAATGTAGTTATTTAGATTTTCTCTAATTTACGTTGCCACAAGTAACCCCAAAATCTTACTGGACTTATGCAAGAATTCACCTGAAATATTATTCCAGCATTGTGGTTCCTAAGTTGCAGGGCACGTGCTTACTTAATTTCACTGAACATTCTTGGAGAATTGCTTTCCACTGTAACTGAATGCCAGTTTGTATTCACACCAGCAGTATCCCAAAGTTTTGTTTTTTCATGCTTGTCTCAGCACTGGCATTAAGTATTATTTTTTAATTGCCCATTCTATGTTGTGTTGTTCCCATGTTACTTTGTACTTCTGTGTTACAAGTTAGTCATTTAGGCTTTCCATTTTTGTGGATTATACATTATTATCCATAGACATTTATTTTCTATTAGGTTCCTTAATGGTTCTTTATTGCTGGGGTTCTTTGTAGGGTCTACATCTCCAGATCAGTGCTGTCCAACAGAAATGTTTGCTTGCCCAAAATTCTGCACTACCCTATACTGTCACTACAAGCCACAGTTTGGCACCTGAAATGTAGCTAATGTGACCTCCAAACAGAATGTGCAACTTAATATGTTCTAATTAATTTATACTGAAGTTTACATGGCTACATGTGGTCAGTAGTTACCATGATTAATATGCAGCTCAAAATATTGTTGGTTTTAGGTAATGTATTTCTACTTTATTTGTTGTTCATTTTAAGTCATTTTCTTTTCAACATGTAATCTTTATTTTTATTTGTTCTTGAATCTTTCACGAGAATATCATGGAAGTGATGGGAATGTCATTCTCAGTACATTATATCAGGAGGCACAAGATGCCACTTTGTCTTATCACTTATGTTAAAAATGATTGTTTCCAGGTTTAATACTGCAAAATGCATATGGCTTCCTTTGTAAGTAATGAACATTTTGGGACAGATATTTTCAGACTGTGTAGAATTCAGTTTTTATTAAACTTCCACTCACTTCTTTTAGCATCTATTAATGATTCTTGCATGAATCAGTTACTATTGTGATGGTTGTGAAATCATGATTTTTCCAATTCCAAAATCCTTTACCCATTTAGTAATTTACATTATATTATAGAAATGCTTTTAATCTCTACCATTTATTTACATGTTTATATCAATGTATTCATAAATTCCTATTATATCTGATGATTTGTATAAAATAATAACTGTTTATTTGATGCTAAATGTGTCCAGTATTTGGCCACTGGAAGATTCTTCAAGCCAGCTTCTATGAAGTTCTGATATTCACTATCATTTTTCACATATATTCTTTCTTGCTGTCACATCATGTCATACACATGATAGTCCAGATTTATCTTTCCTTCTATGCCCTTAACCATAGAACCAGCTGTTTCTCCAAGATGCCATAAGGCTTGACATAGAACTAAAAATCTCAGAACTAGCTGTTCTGTTTTCTTCCACAAGGCCATTTCTTTTAAATCCTCTAAGTGGATAGAGCTAGAAAATGTATATCTCTCATACATGCCTCTCTCTATGTCTCACTGCTCCCTTTGCCTTCATTTCTCTCTCTCTCAGAAACAGTTCATACAGATATATTCGATTCTAGTCCAACATGCAACAAAGAAGAGTTAAGTCTAGTATTTCTCATTTTCATGATTGTTTTTTGATCTGGACTGCTTTGAAAGTAATCTGTAGAATTTATCTGAAGCCTGCAGTGAAAGTATCTATCACCATAGAATATTTATGATTTATATTCCTGTTAGAAATACACATGCTTCAATTTCTCTGCATGTCAGTCTGGATGTCTCAGCTTTGCAACCCTGACTATTCACTTAAATCCCTGAATTATGCAGTTATGAAATTCAAGATTTCATGTAAATTGAATGATGCTTATTTTCATATAACTTATGAATGTTGAATTATATAAGTCATATGTAAGTCATGTTGAATTGTATAATTCAACTTACATGAAAAGTCAACTGACTACCTACTATTTGACAGGCACAAAACTAGGTGTTAGGAATTTAAGCGTTAAATTGTTTCTTCCTCAGCAAATTAACAGGAGAGGAAAAGACGGGGAAGATGTTTGTAATTCTGAGGCTGGACAGGCAAGCCCCAAAATTGGGGTGTATACTGGGAAGGTTCTGAATTTCCCCCAGGAGAGAATTCAAGGGTAAACCAGTATTGTTAAACAGCAGCTTTTATTGAAGCAGCAGTGTACAGCAGCAGCAGAAGTACTGGTTCTGGCAGGGCTATCCCATTGGCAGTGTGACCAGAGTAGCAGCTCAGGGGTAGTTATGCAGTCATATTTATATCCACTTTTAACTACATGCAAATTAAAAGGCATATTATGCAGAAATTTCTAGAAAAAGAATGGTAACTCCTGGGTATCAGATGGTTAGAAAGGGGCAGTAACTTCTAGGTGTTGCCATAGAAATGGTAAACTGACAGGGCACTGGTAGCCATGTCTTAGGAAGAGGTGTTTTTACATATTCCCTGCTTCTGCAAATTGTTAATCTAGTCCAGAGTCCAAGCCCTGTCTTCTGAGTCAAGTTCCACCTTCTACTTCAATACTGTACTGTCATAACCATGGAATGCAAATGAAAGGGAAATAATTCATTTAACACAGGAAGGCATGAAAGATTAGAAAAAGATGACAAAAGAGATAACCTTCAGTGGAATCCTAAAGGACTAGCACACTCTAATACAGGTGGAGCAGCAATGGAGACACAGAGTTGCAGGTTCGTGGAGTATCTGGGGACAATTTGTTTTCTGTTGCTGACAAGTTTGTGGAAAAGTACTCAAGAATTTAAATTGGAAAGAGACTCTGACTTCAATCTGGGAGTGTTTGTATGTCACAATAATATATAAGATCTTTGTTCTATAGATGATGGGTAGCCATCAGAAGTTTTAAAGTGAAAACGGAAATTGAATAGATTCATGCAGGCAAATTTAAATCCTAAGTTGCCACTTACTACCACAGAAACTTGGAATAGCTACTTTCTCTCTCCAGACCTTCTTTCCCTAATGTATAAGTGAGAATTAATAATACTTACTGGATTGTTGGAAAAGCCGAATCAGAAATGCCTAGCATGGTGCTTGGCACATGGTAGTTGCTTTTTAAAATTAAGTTACTTAATAACAATGAAGTCTTTCCTGGGGAAAGAGAAAAAGGATTGATAATTAGGGCCATTATGGCAGGGTCTGTTCTTCATTTGCTGCCTGTTACTAAAAGCAAGGAGCTTCCTAAAAAGGGATTGCCACTCTGGCCTGAAAACAGTTCATGTTCACAAACCTGGAGAGTTGTTTGTGCACACACCCTGTTGCTGACACTGGGAATAACTCATGACAGACAAGATGCAGAATCAGTGCCTTAGAGGGAAGAACAATAAGGGAAGTTAAATTACAGTGGGACAGTATGATCACCACGAGTAAATATAACAGTAATTCTATAGAACTTTTGAAACAGCATCCTCAAAGGTTAAACTCATTCATTATTAGCTATTTAAATATAAATGTATCATAGAACTGTGTTCTTGAAATCAATATGAATACTAGTCTTGGAAATGAACATAGATATTGTAGGTAGAGAGACAGATAGTATATATAGATATAGATGATTTGTATGTATATATAAATATTTTATGATAGACTCCCTCTCTCTTGCTTAAGCAACTTTAATAGTCTTTTCACAAGCTTCCCTATTCATAATCTCTCTTCTCGATTATATCAATACAAATAGCCTAAATAACTGCGGTCTCCTTAGTGTGTCACATGCTTTCTGATTGTGCCTTTACACCTTGCTCTATCCTTATCTCTTACATACCCTGCATATTACTGTAAGCACCAATAAAATCAAACTGCTTTTGTTCTCTGACTGCATCCAGTTTTTTTCAAGCCTTTGTGACTATGTACAAAGTCACAAAGTGTAGCTTCTTGCTGGAAATCTGTTCACACATTGCATTTCTTGGATAATTACTACCGCTTCTTCGCAGATCTGTTCAGTAGTCATGCCCTTCAGAAGCCTGCCTTTACATTCCTGTGCTGCAATGAATCCTATGACATCTTTACCATAGTACTTATATTACTTGTATTAGTAGGTGAACAACATTTATTCATGTGACTATCTCACTAGCTCTTATGTTTCTTGATGCCACGAAGAAACATGCCTTCTTATTATTCCTCCTCATAAACTCAGAATCTAATATAGTGATTAGTTAACAGTAGGTTAGACTAAGAGCAGAGTGACCACCACTTTTCAGTCTAATTTAGGCCCCAAATGGCATATTTTCTATTGTTAATTTTAATTCTTTAAATATTTTCTACAGTTACATTATATATAATGGCTTCTTTACTTTTAGCAAGAGCATGGATACAATTCTCAAGTATATTTTCAGACTTCTATGATTTTTAAATTCATCTATCTGTTTATAATGTCTCGATATTTTGAAGAGAAACTAAAATCACTTATGGCACATACCGATAGAGTAAAAGGCATAATTCCAGCGATTTGTTCCTAAAGACAAAGAAAGAAAGAGGATAATAGCAGTTGTCTACAGAAATATTTAGTCATCTAGAAAGTTATAAATTTGAAAAACAAACATGATATGAAGAAAAATAATGTGATCTATACTTTTTATTTAGTACTTATTTATAGATGCTTAATTTTATTTGAATATGATTATCACTGGAATAAGCCCATGTATGAAGACTCACTGAACATATTCTTCAAGATGTACAGGCATTTCTCCACTCATGAGGATGCCTGGCATGAATAGTTCTGCTCTCATCCACTGCTAGTGGAGCCTCCACTTGGGCTTTGGTCAGGAAAAGAGTTATTAGCCTTAGTATAATCACCAGAGCCTTTGGGAGCCTGCCCTGGGAGAAATGGCAGGAAAAGGCTGGTTACACGGCTCAGTGGGCAGAGAAGCTCCAGCAGCAGACATTTCTGAAGGCAGGACCCAATAGCCCATAAAAAGAGCATGGAGGAGCGCACGTGACAGCCTCTCTCGGGGGACACTTTCAGGGTGTTAGGACTACTAAAATAACAGGTTGGCGTTTAAGACAGAGAAGTTTTTTTAATTGTTTTTATGATTCTGTATTAAATTCTAGAGTCCATTGGCTTGGACAATTATGGATTGTGTTCATTTTTATTATTTGAACCCATTATCATCAGCTTTAGTCAAGACAGCACAACATTAAAGCTAGACTATTATCTTTGAATATAGATAGATTCTGCCACCAATGAGCTGTTCGACTTTTGGCAGGTTAATTAAACTCTCTGTGTCTCAGTGCATTCATAGCTAAAATGACAATAATAATAGGAACCAATGTTATGAAGTTGTTATGAGAAGTGAGGACCTCAGAAATGAGCCTGGCAAGTAGTAGGTGCTATATAAATATTCACAATTATTGATATTCTGATTATTCTATAGAGATTTCTAGAAAATGTCTTTATTTTGCTAGTTAAATTTTTCTTCGAGAAAGTCATGTCAACATACAGACTGACCCAAAATTAGTAAGACATTAAACATCCATACTTTTATTAAACACAATCTAAACCACTTTAATATTTTTCTATGTATGCATTACTTAAAATAGCTTGTGCTAACATAAAAACCATATAGAAAATTGTATCAAAGTATAGCCATAACAGAAATAAGTCAATTTTATATTAAAAACCAGAAGCATTATTTATAGTATAGAAAAAAAATTCAGTATCAACCAGTCAATGCTCTATTTGTTCTTACAATGCATGCAGGTTATATTGTCTACAAATTTATTATGTAGGGAATATATTGTTTTCATGAGGATTTTTTCTGTGTTAGAAAACTGTGTGATCATACGTTATCCATTGATATGATGGAATCTACCTAGGCTGAAAGTCCTGTATTGGTTACATGGTCATTGCTTTTTCCAATGTCCAGAGAAGTGATCACAAGCCCTAGAAATGTGAAATCTCTCCATTTCTTCAGGAAAAGCAATTCATTCCTGATTTTTTCCCATCCCAACTCACTCCAACAATTACTAAAAAAGGAATAGTGGTGGAGGATCCTTCTACTTTCACCACAGGTAGGCTATCAAAATATCTTCTAACTAAATATTCTTATTACTAAACAGAATTTCAAAATGATCTTTTAAAATAATATTTGCATACTACATTTTGATTAGAGTTTAATTACAGCTACATCTTATAAATATTTTAAAACCCAACAGTGTTTTCATTATTTAATTAATGCCACTGTGATTGTAGCATGATGCATTATATTCATGAATGGATTTTTAACAATTTATAATGACTGGGAAAACAGCACCACTAATCAACTCCCTAAGCTTAGTTTAGTTTTATTGTGGCATTTGTATAGCCTTCTATAAATGTTACTATTTAATATATCAGCTTCTTAAATACACTGGCTGACCAGCAATAATGCATTTAAATTAAAAGATAGGATTAAGTGTTTTGTACTATCATATGCTTAAATTTTAATTAATTTACATTTTTAAAAGATACTTTATTCTTAAATTTTCAATTTATATTTTTCAGATATATCTTTTTGCTGTGTCAGTTCTTTTAGGGGATTATTTACTCTTCTTGAGAGCAATGTCAGGCAGAGACAGAGGGTTAGAAGATAGCTCAGCAAGACAGAGGGCTAGAATTTAGCTCTGCAAGAGCCAACCAAATGTCAAACTTCCCCATTAAATGGTACAACATCCCAGGCAAATTATCTTTCCCCTTCTTGTCTTGTTTTCATCAGATGTAAAATGGGGATAATAATATTTTTCTGAGGGTTAACATTGTCAAAACTGAGATAATTTGAATGTAGTGCTCTTTTGTATATTCAATAAATATTAACGTCCTTTGCTTCCTCACTGTATCTTTACCATCCAATTTTTTTGTAAAATTTTTAAGTTAAAATGCTTCTCTTTCAAAATATCCCTTTTCTTTTGGATAACTGAAACGTGATTATTTCCAAATGGGCTTTCCCTGCTGTGCTAACAATGTATCAAGTGTGCAGACTATCACTCCCATTTGGAGTTCAAGACAAAGCAGAATTAACCACAGGGTCAGAGCCTGCTGGCACTAATGGGAGAGACAGCATGTCTCTATATATTGTTCCTCTTATTATGGAAGCTATGGTTGCATGATGATCTTTCAAAGCATCTGGGGAACCCCTGTGATGTGACACCTACAGTGTCATGCTTGCTTTTTGAGAAAATATTTTCTAAAAATGCACAAAGCTAGAAGTTTGAGAACTGTTATTTTACCTAATTTTTCCCTCAGCAAGACAGTTTCCTTTTGTAGCTAGGTATTTGTTTTTTTAACAAAAGGAAATTTATGACTTTAGGAAATAGAAATAGTATAAAATTAATTTGGAATTCATCTTATTTTTCAAAATCTGCATTTGTCTTATATAGAAATTCTTAAGGTGCTTTTATGTTCTCTTTTTATGTAACTATTTTTAGTGATATATCCTTTAAGAAATATGCAAAATTTCCTAGATTTCCTTTTTCCCCAAACGTAATATTAGAAAATATACAAATTTTTCATCCAATCCCAAAAAATCCATAAAACCAGCTTGGTCACCAAGTGGTCCTTGTTGAATTGAGTCATTCTAGTTAGTTACTAGATGAGGTTTGACTAGCTCCTTTGTGAGGGATAAAATAGCTTTATTGAATGGGCACAATACGCTTTAAGGTATTTTGGTTTTAAAATTTTTATGTCCTTTCAATTCTGTTTTTATGTAATAATACAATAATGGTTCTAATGTTTTTAGTCTGTCTTATGTTTAAAACATACAACAATGAAAAAAGAAGAGGTGACTTATAGAAAAGCATAATAATTGCATGAATTAGATTTGATTAAAGTTAGAAAATATTAAATAATTGACATGTAAGCTCTGAGAACCTTTAGTCTTGATTAAAAAAAAAAAAAAAGAAAGGAAAAAGAAAAAAAATACCTCAAGATCAGTTCCATAGATTTAACAGAGTAGTCATTCTGGGATCATCTACAAGTTGCATGCATAGTTTCGAGATCAGAAGGATAATTCAGGCAGTGAGCACCATAATGGTAGAGATGTGACTGCTTTATGAACATTTTGTTTCTACTAAGGGATCCTCCCAGAGTCCACAGATTCTGGTAAGCTCATGTTTTATCCTTTACTTAAAATTCCTGCTTTGAGATTAGTTCAGATGGTGTAGCAGATGCTCTTGGTTTCCCATTCATACTCACCAGCAGTTATCATGTCCATCTATACAGTCCTGGCCTCCAGCTGCCATCGCCTGAACTCTTTTCCTGGGAACTGTCTTTGAGCACAAGAGACCATTCCATTCTTGAGCATGAAAAACCTAAAAATGTTCCAGGTGCAAATGCCCACTGCAAACTGCCATCAACAGTTAAAGGGATTTGTTGGATAATTTATGTAACTCCCTTGCCTTGTAGATCCCAAAACACTGAAATTTGTGTTTGCCATGAAGTTCGAGAGTTCATAGCATAGATACGCTTTTTCTGTCATCTCTAGTAATGGTAACACAGTCTTTAATGGCTTTCATCTTTTTAGTTTTAACCTATGTGATTGTGAATATTTAAAGTGGTTTTTTGTAGACACAAATAGTCTGGCCTTTTTTACTCACTCTGACACTTGCTGTCTTTTAATTGGTATCATTAGACCCTTCACTTTTAAAGTGACTATTAGTATACTTGGATTCATATCTACCATGTTTTGTATTTGTTGTATTCTTCATTTCTCTCCTCCTCTTTTTTCCTGTCTTCTCTAATTTTAATTGAGCAATTAAATGATTCAATTTTATCTCCCCTCTCAGGGTATCAATTATACTTCTTAATAATTTTTAGTGGTTGATTTAGAGTTTACAGTGTACATTTTTACTAATCTAAGCCCACCATCATACAACACTATCATAGTTCACATGTAGTCCAGGTTACCTTCCGAGAGAGTATTCCTAATTATTTGCCTGTTTCTTCTTAAATTGCTGTGATTCATTTCACTTATACATATAATATAATCACCCACTTCATTTTCAGTTTATTGTTTAAAATGGTTAACTTTTGGATCAATTAAGATCCTAAAAATATATAATATACTGCTTAACCTTCACTGGTTCATTCTACAACACTTCCTACATCATTTTCTTCCTGAAGACCTTCTTTTAATATTTTTTTCAGGGCACACTAGTTGGTGATAAATTTTGGCAGTTTTTGCTTGTATGAGAAAGTCTATTTCTGCTTCTCTTTTGAGAAATAATTTCACTGGTGATAGACTTCTAGGTTGTTGTTTTTTCTTTCAATATTTCATTTTATTATCTTCTCTCTAGCATAGTTTCTGAAGAGAAGTGTATTTTAATTCTTCTTTTCGTCTCCATAGGGAACATTTTTTCTTCCTTTTAAAAAATATAAATTCAAGATTTTTCTCTTTGGTTTTCTGTTGTTTGATTCTGATATGCTTATCTTTTTGTTGTTACTGTGTTCTTATTTATTTAGTTTGGTTTTCTCTAAGCTTCCTGGATCTGTGGTTTCATATGTGTTACTAACTTGGGAAAGTCCACAGACAATATTATTTCATCTTTTTCTTCAGCTCTACTTCTCTTTCTCCAACTTTTGTTTGTTTGTTTGTTTGTTTTGTTTTGTTTTGTTTTGTTTTGTTTTTTTTGAGACGGAGTTTCGCTCTCGTTACCCAGGCTGGAGTGCAATGGCGTTATCTCGGCTCACCACAACCTCCGCCTCCTGGGTTCAGGCAATTCTCCCGCCTCAGCCTCCTGAGTAGTTGGGACTACAGGCACACGCCACCATGTCCAGCTAATTTTTTGTATTTTTAGTAGAGACGGGGTTTCACCATGTTGACCAAGATGGTCTCGATCTCTCGACCTCGTGATCCACCCGCCTCAGCCTTCCAAGTGCTGGTATTACAGGTGTGAGCCACTGTGCCCAGCTGGTATTCTTAATACACATATATTGCACCCTTCGATATCATTTCAAGTTCTCGGATGTTCTATCCTGCTTATTTGCTTCTTTCCTTCCTTTTATTCCCAGATTCTATTGGCACATGGTTAACCAAGTCTATTGAAGACATTTTTTCATTTCAGTTAAGGTATATTTAATATCTAAGATTTACTTTTAGTTTTTTCTTAGGGTTTCTATCTCTGTTTATATAACTTGTGTATTCTTGCATGTTGTCTAATTTTTCCTTTAGAAAACTTAACATGTTAATCATAGTTATTTTAAATTTCCTCTTTGATAATTCCAACATTTTTGTAGTGTCTGAGCCTTGTTATAATATTTAATTTTTCTCTTCAGACTGTTTTTTCCTTAACTGTTAATGTGGTTTTTGTTAAAAGCTGGAAATGTGTCAGGCAGTAGGAACTGAGATAAATAGATCTTCAGTCTTTGATAAAGATTAAATATTAGCTTTTTAATGTCTCTATGTCTCAGTGCTCTGACTGTCATAATTATTTCTTCTGTGATACAGATTTTTTTTCTTCCCCAGGCCTTTATTCCATTTTTTGGCTGCAGAGTTTTCTATCAGTTTTCTTGAAGCCCTGAGTTCTGCCTACAATGTTGCCATCATTTCCCTGATTCCAGTGAGTCAGAAAAGTTATGGGGTCTGGACTGCAAATAAATTTCTTCCCCTGGATGAAACAAAGTAATTGAATTGAGCGATGGAAAACCTTTATCTCTCGGAACCAGGCATTTATTAACAGAGAAGGCTATTGGCTTATTTCACAATAGTTATTACTCCCATTCACTTGTGAAGGACATAAGAGACTCTTTCCCAGATCATCATCATTAGAATGTGGTAAGACTCATGCAAGGAATGCCCACAAAAGTGTTTGGGGTGTCCCTTTAAGATCGTAGCCAACCAGAGTTTCTATATATAACACATTGTACCACAGTCAGCCTACAGTAGTTCATCAAAGTTAATATTTAAGAGTTCCTACCAGTTCATGGCTCCAGCAGCTTCTGCTCCAGATAAACACTTCTTAGTTTATGTATCTCTCTGAATGTGATTGCTTCTCTGGATTTTATGATGGTATTTTACCCCATGACCTCTGGTCTCTGATAATACTAAGAAAAATAATTGATTTTCAGGTTTCATAAGTTTTCTTTTTTAGGACAGATGTAGGGACTCTCAAGCTTCATACATGTCAGAGCTGAAACTAGAGGTCTTTTTCAGCTTCCTACTCTCTCTCACTTTGTACTCTTCTACCAGTGTTTCCTGAAATCTCAAAGCACTCATGTGATTAAAATAAATCACTTAGGGTTCTCGTCACAGTGTGTATTTCTGAGCACATTCAAGATAAGACCACCAGTGAGAAATTACTAGGTAAACAATCCTGCCTTACCCAAAACTACTGTTAAAACTAAGATATTAACACATATACAGCAGATTATTATGTCTTTTTCCACCTTTCAGAGAAAATGGTCAATGCCTATAAATGTAAGAGATTTATAATTTGAAATAAGTACCCTAAATTACTATCACTTATAGTCTACAGTGAGTTTCTTTGCTGAATCTACTTATAAAAATTTTTGTATTAAAAAAATATGCATGCATTTTATATATATGCACTAGAATACAACACATTGTAGCTAATATTCAGTTTTGGAAAACTTGATATACGTTTTCTTGTCTGACTTAAAAGATTAATTTCCCCCACAGCCCTGATTATGCAGAGAATGCAGGGTGATGTTAAATTTCTGTCAGCGATTAAAATATACTGGTCTTCAGATTTTTCCTACCATAAAGGGAACTAATCTATGTTGATGTTCTAATGCCTTGTCCAGTTGTACTAATTACTAGTTTAAATTACCCAGAGAGTCTCATAAGTACTGGCAACAGGCTACATCTTCCATTAGACTCCAGTGATGAAAAATAAAACTGATGTCCCCAATAAGGCATTGTCTTGATGACGATAAGTATAGACAAGTAGAATGGCCAAACCTTTACTGTGACAGTTGAGGCTTAGGGGTATTATCCTTTTTGTACCTGGACAGATTCTAGGGTTAGAGACCATTCTGTTGGTCCAATAGTTTTTATCAGCTAAATAATTACAGAAGAGAAATAGTAAAAACCTATGACTGTACCTCTTGCTTTGAAACTAATTCTTAAAGAAGATAACACTTTTCAGAAACAACTTTACTTGCTCCAGTTATCAGAAATATGAACATTAAGGTATCTTTCTTTTTTACTATTGGATTGTACTTAATTTAGCTCACCAGAGGAGTCCATAGAGATATGATATTCAATATAGAGCCTTTTTAGTATTCAGTCTCTGCCTTTACCTTTGATGATAGTGTAGATGAGTTTGCATTTCTGTAGAATCTTTTCAAAAGACTTTACATTTAAATGCATGTTTTTTAGTAAAATTCTGTTCAGTATATCTGTGACTTTTGATAAAATTGTGACTTTCTACTCAATTGTTATTTGTTCCCTTTATATTCTTCAAAATCATCTTATGATCCATTCTTCAGCCTTTGTGATAATAGAACCTGACCTTTCAGAGCAGAATGACATTTATAATGAGACAATAGAAAAGCTTTTTATCACCCAGAAACAGTTGCCCTATTGCCAAATAGGGAAAAGATTTAAACAAGATAAAAACTAACATTATTACTGCAGAGATGTATTTCTACACACAACAGTTCAGACATCATACATATGGGGTTTTATTCCTCACACAAATTAATTCTCCAAATCTCCAGACACAAACTGGGTTAACGTCGTACTCCACAGGTTAAGGTCTGAGTCCCATAAGACTGCTCCCATTTTTAATGCCAGTCTCGAGTCAAAGCCATCTGTACTTCTGACCACTGGCTCTAAATTTGGGGTTTCTAAGACCTCCTCCTCAGGTCTGCTATTTTTCAAAAATGACTCAACTCAAGAAGACAGTTTATTCACTATTATTAGTTCATTGCAAAGGATAAAACTCAGGAACAGCCAGATTGGAGAGATGCATAGGGCAGAATATGGGGAAGGGTTGTGGAGCTTGCTTGTCCTCTGTGGGTGTATTACCTTCCCAGCACTGCTGTTTTTCATAGTTTAGGGGGTTTTTATGAAGGCTTCAATGTCTGGACATTAATGATAACGTCATTAGTCATTGAGGATTGACAATCTTCAGCCCTTCTCTCCCCCTTCGAGGCTGGGAGTGAGATTGAAAGAGCCAACCTTCTAATCATGGCTTGATCTTCCTAGTGACCAACTCCCATCCTGAAGCTACTTAGGAGCCAGAGCCACCAATCATCTCATTAGCATAAAAAGGCACTCATCTCCATGGGAGAATCAAAGTATTTTTAGCAGCTCTGTGCCAGAAACAAGGGACAAAGACAAAATAGGTATTTCTTACATCACAATATGATAACCACTTTCTCCACATGCTTATGTTTGTACTCTACCTCTCCCTTATTGTTAATACAGCCATGAGTCTCCAGTGCCCAAAGGTATTCTATCACTGTTTCTTCAAAGATTAAAAAAGTATTTCTCTTCTAGAAAAACGATAAGGAAAGTTGAGCAAATGGCATTTTAAGTGAGATCTGCAAGAAGTGAACAAGTCTGCTATGCAAACATCTGTTATAAGAACTTCTAGGAAGAATAAATAACAAGTCGAAGTGTCAAAGTGGGCATGTAGTTATGAAAGCTTCAGAAACTTTAAGGAAATCCAGGTGGTTAAGTGAGGTAGAGAACATGATACAAAATGACACAGCTGTAGCCAGGAAGCAGGTAGCACAGGACCTGAGGTCACTCTAAGGGTATTTATGCTAATAATTGTGAGGAATTATTGGGACATTTTTAACTGAGGAGTAATAATATCTTATATATAGGAAACATAGCTTCTCAGCAAGATATTCATAAAAATAACAGAAACCTTACATTTTTAGACCAGTGTTTATTGAAAGTAAGTCCCAGGACAAAGGTGTGTGTGTAGATAAAATATTTGAGAACTGATCCCAGAAAGCAGAAATGGAGTTCTAGAAAAGTAGAAAAGGTAAGAAAGGCAAACAAATATATTGCTATATTGTTTGCCACTATTAAAATTAACTAGTGTTTCATCTCACTGTGACCCCCTTTAAAATCTTAGAAATGTATCTTCAAAATGCCTGCCTGGGAAATAATAGAGAAAATAATTTACACTTGAGCTCTCACCATCCACAGTGGTCAAAAGCAGACCCATGTGTATCAATTTCTCAGAATTTCAGGGTTGTTCATTTGTCAATATGGAGTGGGATATTGTTACCTCCCATACCATGAGTTATAGAGGCTCTTGGACAGGAAGTGAAAGATATTTCAACATAGGCTGAGGCATAAGGTAGTCAGAAAGGTGCCAAAAGCAAACTTTGAGGAACGGACAGTCTCTTAGGCAACTGCTGCTGGGAAAAATGGCTATCTATATGGAAGAATGGAACTAGACTGCTAATACTGCAGAGGAATGGAACTAGGCTACTAATATATATATGAAGAAATGCTCAATGCCACTAATCATCAGAGAAATGTAAATCAAAACTACAATGAGATATCATCTTCTAGTTAAAATGGATTTCATCCAAAAGATAGGCAATAATGAATATTGGCAAGTATGTAGAGAAAGGGAAATCCTCACACACTATTAGTAGGAATTTAAATTGGTACAGCCACTATAGAGAACAGTATGGAAGTGCCTTATACAGCTAAGAATAGAAATACCATATGATTTAGCAATCCCAGTGCTAGGAAATTAGGATATGAAGAGATATCTGCACTCCTATGTTTATTGCATCATTATTCACAATCGCAAAGATTTGGAATCAACTTACATGTCCATCAATAATGAATGGATAAAGAACATCTGGTACAGATGCACAATGGAATATTATTCAGCCACAAAAGTAAATGAAATCCTGTCATTTAAGACATCATGGATGGAACTAGAGGTCATGATGACATTAAATTAAAACAATTGAACTCATGGGGATAGAGAATAGAATGATGGTTACCAGCAGTTAGGAAATGTAGTAGGGAGCAAGGGTGAAAGGTGAGGATGGTTAGTAGGTGCAAAAATAGTTAGATAGAATGAAAAAGATCTAACATTTGATAGCACAACAGGTGGCTACAGTCGGCAATAATTTACTGTATGTTTTTAAATAACTGAAAGAGTGGAATTGGAATGTCTGTAACACAAAGACATGATGAATGCTTAAGGTAATGGATACCCCAATGACACTGATGTTAGTATTACACATTATATGCTTGTATCAAAACATCATATGTACCAATAGTAATTAAAAATTAATTTTAAATGCAATCAAATAGTACTGCATGAAGCTGCTGGAAACCGGTGAGTCAATCAGTTAAGCAATGAGAGGAATTAAAGATATGTACTGTTGCGTAGGAAGTATAGTGTATGGATTTCCAAATGAATTTATTCTTTGTGGAAATTCTTCCAGAAGAGAACACTTTTCTTCTCCTCTCTCTTGATTAATCTTTTTCTTATAACCAGAATTTGGCAGACTGTTTTTTTTTTTTTTTTTTTTTTGCTGTTGTTTGTTTGTTTGTGTTTTTACTTTCTCTCTTATGAATTTATAATGAAATTTATATTACATATAAATTTTTTATCCTTGAAGGAGCAATAGAAAATAGAGATTGATTTTCCAGAGCATTTAAATGTTACATACAAATGGTATTTGCAACATTTAAAATAATTATATATTAACAGTTTCTAATCTATTTATATCTTTGCAATTTTAACTAACTTAAATAGGAATTTCTAGCAGAAATGCAAGAATGTAGGTGACTACAACTACTATTTATCAACAGTAATTTTTACATAAGCTTGGTATGAGCTACAAAGGTGTTCCTGAAATGACTGGGTACCACACTCCCAACCATGAGCAGTTATTTTAAAAGTATGAATCTAGTACTTCTAATTTCTGTTCTGTTTGCTTTTTTCACATTTTCTTTTTAAAATTCTAGTTTTAATTGGCAGCTTCTTATATATTTATCAAGAGTAATATGTCATTTTGAAATATGTATATATTGTAGAATGTCCCAATCAAACTAATTAATATATGCATCATCTCATATACTTTTAATTTGTTTGTGGAGGGAGCACTTAAAATCTACTCTCTTAGAAGTTTTTGAGAATGCAATACATTGTTATTAAGTATAGTCACCATATTGTGAAACTAGATCTCTTGAACTTATTCTTCCTAACTGAAATTTTGTATTATCTGACTAACATTTCCCCAAACCCTTAACCCCCACTTCCGTCCACTGGGAACCACCGTTCTCTTTCTGCTTCTGAGTTCAATGGTTTTAAACATTGGATTCTGCAGCTATGGGAACTTGCTTAGTGCCAGGGTAGACTTGGAGGCCCTGTCTGTGGGTACAAGCCTGGAACCTGATGCCACAGGCCCTGGCACAGGAATGGCTGAGCCTGGATCCTGTATCTGCAGGGGATTGCCTGGGGTTGATTTTGTAGGTGTTGACCTGATAACTAGGGCTTCAGTAGACTTTTAGTGGAGGCAGGCCTAAATCCTGAGGCCATGGCCAAGCTCAGTGCTGAGACACTCAGGAGCCTTGAGTCTCTGGGGTTGGCCGGAGGGTAGGGGCAATCCAGAGCCTGAGGCTGCTGTGGCCAGCCTTGTGCTGGATGAGGTCCAGAGCCTGGGGCTACTGAGGTCAGCCCAGTGATGGAGCGGAATAGAGATCAAGTCTGTTGCTCAGGCCTGGAGCCTAGGGCTACAGATCTAACCTGGTGCTAGGGCTTGGAATCTGGGGATCTGGGGCCCTGCCCAGCATTAATTTTCTTGGGACAGGCCTGGTGTTGGGATCTGAAACAAAGTCCTGTGTTCACATACCTCTCCTTCCCCATGTGGAAAATATCTCTCTCCATGCTTTGCTGCTTGGAGTTGGTAGAAGGGTGACATGGGTAATGTAATACTATCTTTCCTACAGTCCACAGGTGCTGGCTTGGAATCTGGGGATCTGGGGCCCTGCCCAGCATTAGTTTTCTTGGGACAGGCCTGGTGTTGGGATCTGAAACAAGGTCCTGTGTTCACATTCCTCTCCTTCCCCATGTGGAAAATATCTCTCTCCATGCTTTGCTGCTTGGAGTTGGTAGAAGGGTGACATGGGTAATGTAATACTATCTTTCCTACATTCCTCAATGTGTCTTTTCTTGTTTCTGTACTATATGTAGGTGCTATAATCTCTCATCTGGTTTTCCTAGCTCTTGTGAAGGTGTTTTTGTGTATGAATAGTTGTTCAAATTGATGTTTCTGCAGTAGATAAGCGCTAGAGTCCTATTTTCCATCACCTTACTGGCATTGACCCTCTTTCCTCTGTACTCATTTTCAAGACAAAAAGGGCAGTGCTAATGTTATTTATCTGTTACTTGTTGAGTGTCTGCTAATGCTGGTCTCTGTTAAAAGCTCTGGAAATATAGCAATAAACAAAACCTGTACAAATTATTTCCTTGAAGGAGCTCACACTTGTCAGGAAAGGTTACTTATATATGCCCAATTAAGAATATCTTAGGAAAGAGACCATATGCTATGATAAGGCTACTATGAATTGCATCAAATTGGAAAATAATGTTGCTTTCTTCAAGATTCTATTTTGGTGCTATTCATATTTTAGTATCAGGGGGATAGATTGTCCTTGGGGTGTGGGTAAAACATTAACTTCTCTACCTCACTTCACTGTCTACAAAATATATTGTAGTGCCTAGTTCCTGTGGTCTCCAATTAAGATTTGTGATTTTATAATTTGGAGTTATATGCATACTGCTTTCCTAAAGATAAGAATTCAACCTTTACTGTTTTTACATATACACAAAAAGTGCTGAGTTAGAATGACCTGACTAGTTGCAGAGAAAACGTCTTTCTTTTTCACTTTCTGCCTTTAATCTCAGTGACACAGTACAAAAGCTGTGTTCATAGTTCAACATAGAATGACTCTACCTGATAGAGGGTGAATCTTTTGGATTGCATATATAAGAACAGCAGTGCTCCTTTTTCATCTCACTCAAATGTGTCTCTTACTTTTTGTAGTGGGATGTCTGTATTTAGTAAGTGCTTTCTAATCTCAGTCAGTGACTGTTTCAACATTTACCACAATGAAAGAGAAGGGTCATGGAATGTGGCAGCCAAACTAGGACTGATTTTCTCTACATACATGTTTTTAAATGTATGATCGATAACAATACATATGACTCCTTTCCCTTAAGATACACATACAACATGAAGTCTTTTTTACACCACTAATGTTTTCTTAGAATACAGCCTTGATTCCTTAATTGCACTTAACATCAACTTGAAAGTCTGGTTCAAATGTTTGTAACTGTGCTATCACTTGCAAACTTAACTTCAGTCATGCTGTATTTCTTTTAATATCTTAGAGGAGGTTAGAGATAGCAACAAAAAACAAAAATATATCAAAACGTTAACAATAAAAATAATACGAGTCTTGCAGTTTTGTAACTTTTCTATAGTTACTAGGCTGTTTTAAAATGTGAAGTATAATTTAAAAAATTTTTTTAAGTAAATTGTAATGAGAAATAATATGAAGAGATGGGGAACTGCAGAATAAAATAGACTAAGAAGCATAGAAATGGTAATTTATGGGCCTTAGCGGAATTTTGTGTTTTTTTGTTTGTTTGTTTTTTGTTTTCTTTTTTGAGACGGAGTTTTGCTCTTGTCACCCAGGCTGGAGCTCAATGGTGCAGTCTCGGCTCACCGCAACCTCCGCCTCCTGGGTTCAGGCAATTCTCCTGCCTCAGCCTCCTGAGTAGCTGGGATTGCAGGCACGCACCACCGTGCACAGCGGAATTTTGTTTTTAACAACCTATTTTGAAATATTAGAGAAAAAGAGCTATTTGCACACAGTGACTGGGATATTTGATGACAATAAAAAATATTTGTGGTTTCTCTACTGTTTTTTGTTTCTGTCTCATATTGCTCCTCTGACTTTGTTTTTTAAAAGTTCCTCTAGTTTAGAGATATATACTGAAATATTTATTGATAAAATGATATGAAGTTGGGAATGTATTTAAAAATTATTTGGGTAAGATGAAAGGGTATGAGATGGGATAGGATGTGATAAATCAAGATTGATCCTGAGTTTATAGTTGTTGAAGCTGATTAGTGGATATATATAGGCATTATAATACTATTCTCTCTTTTTTATGTGCTTAAAAGTTTAGAAATAATTAAGTATGTACTGAACATTTACTCATTATATCCTGGAGCTACTTAACTTTCCTGTGCTTTATTATTTCCATCTGTAAAGTAAGGAAGTGAAAATAATCAAAATTAAATAAGTTAATACATCCAAATTTTTCATCAATGACTGACCCTGAATAAGCACTAAATAAATGTTACCTATAGTTACTTTTAAATTACTGTTTTTATCTTCAAATCTAGGCTGAGGTTAATATTTTTGAAGCATGTGATTTGACCAAGAATTCTGTTCCACTAAAACCATCTCACTTTTGTAGACTGAGTAAACAGAAAACAATTATTCTTCTCTAGAGGAATCTCAATCTTATTAAAAAAAAAAAAAAACTTTACAACATAATAAGAACTAATCAAATATTTATCTAGAGAAAGTAGCTTTACTATAATTATAATGAATGGGGAAAATCAACTAGTTTACCATGAAATTTCTGTTAGTTTAACATTGTTCAGAGAGCTAATCCAGCTTTAATCCCAAATTATCTCCATTTCCTATGTTGATTAGAATGTTATGTCTACCTCAATTGCTTTAACCATGAAATCATGTTACTTAATTTTTGTTTCCTTTAAATTGGCTGATCCATAAAGTATTATTTTAAAGATTTTACTGAAAATTCAGTAAGCAGTTTAGATCTATATTACTTACTTTTACCTTTTTAAACTAAGTGTTTTTAACATATTGGAAGCAATCAATTAATATAAGTAGGAATAATTCACAAATCTGCTGAGAAATGGTGCATTATTTGCTGAAACTATGGAAGTATACATAAACAATTGAAGTTATTTTGTGATTTATCACCGTCTTAGTTCATTTGTGTTCTTAAAGAATACCTGAGGCTAAGTAATTTATACAGAAAATAGATTTATTTGACTCATGGTTCTGCAGGTTGTACAAGAAGTATGATGCTGACATCTGCATCTGGTGAGGGTCTCGGGCTGCTTCCACTCATGATGGAAGGAGAAGGGCAGCCAGTGGGTGCTGAGATCACATGGTACAAAAGGCAGCAAGAGAAAGCTATGGGAAGGTGCTAGGCTCTTTTTAACAATCAGCTCTCAGTAAAGTTAATATAGTAAGAACTTGCTCATCTCTATCCTCCATGGAGGGTATTAATCTATTCATGAAGGATCCACCCTTATCACCCAAATACCTCCCATTAGTCTCTACCTCCAGCATTGGGGATCACATTTTAACATAAGATTTGGAAGGGGAAAGTATCTAAACTATAGCAGTCACCTTTGTTGTGCAGTTGATAAAACTAACAAAACATAACAATAGATCATTGTCTTAAAAAAGAGAAAGTAAGATATGTATTATGAAAAATGTATTCATTGATTACTACAAAGTATGCATCCCGAATCATGTTGAACTTTATTATATGTGATGTATGCACAAATATACAGTGAAATAGCATAAGTAAAGTATTAGTAATATATTAAATTACTTTTGAACCACTTTTCAATATTGTAGAAGCAATTTAAACAAAGGGCTTTAATTATCGACTGAGTCCTTTCTAGTCTGTGTATTTAGGGAGGATAAGTGCCATTGCCACATAGAAAACTACAACATTTTATCTCTAAATTCCAGTGCCAAACGTGTTTTATAGTAGTATATAAGAGATTTGAATATATAGTTATTATGAATTTTTTCTTTTTTTTTTTTGCGACAGAATCTTGCTCTGTCGTCCAAGCTGGAGTTCAGTGGCACAATCTCAGCTCACTGCAATCGCCATCTCCTGGATTAAAGCCATTTTCCTGCCTCAGCCTCCTGAGTAGCTGGGATTGCAGGGCCTGCCACCACATCCTGATAATTTTTGTATTTTTAGTAGAGATAGGTATCACTATTTTGGCCAGGCTGGTCTTGAACTCCTGACCTCAAGTGATCCACCCTCCTTAACCTCCCAGAGTGCTGGGACTGCAGGCATGAGCCACTGCACCCAGCCTAGTTATTCTGAATTTTAAAGGAGTTGTATATAAGAGAATCTGGAAGTTAGAAATACATTTTACAGTGAGAACTGAACTTTAGATCTTCTTCACATCATGAATAATGTTTACACGTTGAAACATTGTCCAATACTGTGAGAATGGGCAACATTGAACACTGTCTACATCTAGTGAGGGCCTCAGATTGCTTCCACTTGTAGGAGAAGAGGAAGGAGAACCAGCAGGTTCAGAGATCATATGTGGCCAGAGGAAGCAAGAGAGAGCTTCAATTTTGCCATTATATGTGAAATGTATTAATTGACATTTAAGTAAACATGAAATAGCTAGTAACTTAAAAGCCACAGTCAAACATTTGGCCATTTTACGCATTGTAAACAAAAGCCAATGATGACTGGCTAATGGTCATCTTTGCCAGGGTTTGGTTACATTACTGTGTTTATTTACTGTGAATATGGTGAAAACAATCTGCTTATGCAGTTTAATTCTTTTCAGTTTAGGTAAATTACTCAATTAACTTGCAGTGGTTTAATTTCCAATAAGAGATTATTTTAATATTCATTCTAAATCGATATGTGTCATGATAAAAAAGTCAAGTTAAATGTCTAGTTGGAATGGATAATAAGTTACTATATAGATTATTATGGAAAAAAAACAAATACAAAACTTGAATATTTGTGAACAAATATAGAACTTTTCAAACAGAACACATTTTAAATGTTCAGAATAAAAGAGTTTTATGCTAGCTGAGTCATTGCCAGGGATCCACAGTTGAATCAAGTTAGCTATGTGACTTTCATTTTTAATGCTAACCTAGCATAGGAACTTGTTCAATCAAGGACTTCTACTTATTTCTATAGTTTGCTTTTCTCCTCCACGTTTGTGCTATTTTTCTGTTATTTATTTTGGCTTCTTCTGTTTGTCTTCTAATTTTTAAGTCATAATTTATTCTAACTTGGTTTTTTAGTATTTGCTTTATTTTTCTCTTTGCTGTATTCTGTTTTCTAAATCTCATTATTGTACTATTGTATTGTATCAACTATATAGTTGAGAACTGTTAGAACAAAGTAAACACAGGGGAGAGCTAATTGTATCCTTCCTTGAAATTTTATTTTTCAGGACTACGCTGAGAAGGAAAATACCATAGCAAAAGCTCTGGAAGATCTGAGGGCCAATTTTTACTGTGAACTCTGTGACAAGCAGTACTATAAGCATCAGGAGTTTGACAATCACATTAATTCATATGACCATGCTCACAAGCAGGTAAGAAAGAGACGTGCAGAAAATTCTGGCATTTCTGTACCTGTGTAATATTTTTAATTTTGTGGACTATATGAATATGATATGATATTCTTATTTTATTTAATTTGCTTTACAATTTTGAAATATGTCATTTGGGGTTGAAAATTTGATGACTTATAGCAAAATCCTTTTTTTAATTTCAAAAAAGTAAAGCACCAATAGCAAAGTCTGAAATAAATAAACAGCATAAATACCATTCAATTGCCTTTAATGAGTAACATTTTGAAAACAATATTCTACAAGTGATGATCCTCTTATTGTCCTTAAATGTATTGTTTTAACATTTAAATCAACAATTTATGCATTATATAATATATAATTGCATGTTATTTATAAATATAATATATAAATATATTTATCAAATTCAAATTGAATTTAACATAGTTTTTCACAGAACGCATTTTCAATTTAAATTACCATGAAAACATGTAGAAAAAAAGATCTGGTGTGCTACAAATGGTTCTAGGTTATTAACTGAGTACTTAATATGCTTATGATTTTGTTCGTTTTAACATTTTCTTGTTACTCTCAGTTGTAAATCCCATATTAATTTTTACTATCAATTGTAAATCCAAGATTTTTTAATACTCTATGTAAACGACTTTAATATAGTGATAATGTTATAAATGTAATTAATACAAATTTCACTTTCTAGTATGTCTTATATTTACCAATGCAATTTCATTCATTGTTTAACGAACTTGATACAATATACAGTATTAGCATTAAATTATAAACATTTTCTAGTTTAGCTATCACCCTCAAATACCACGCAGAGTATTCATTTTGGTGTTAATTTAAAAGCACATTTTTAAGCATTTGAATCTGCACTAACTTTCTGTTATATTAGAGTTATTTATTATAAGAAAGAAAAGTAGAGAAAGTGACAATAGTAAATGATAATAAACAAATTGTGTGTACTTTCTTTTGCTGCCAATCCTTGCAAAGTGTCCATACATCTGATTCATTCATTTCCTACAGTGATATGATTCCAAAGGCCAATAGGTGAATGGAGAAAGGGAGGAGAATTTATTAATGGAATGAGTCCTAACCCTGTCTCTTACCAATCATATAACCTTGGGGTAAATAATCAAAGGCCCAAAGAATTCAACTGCCTATTATTAGGAAAATTAAATGAGAGAATGCACATTAATATTCACTGGAGAGTACATGGAAAATAGTAAAAGCACAGTATGTAATATGTTTTTATTATTATTACTTATTAAAATTTCTGCTAGAATGTTTGGGACACTTACAATTTGCCTTTGAGGCCATCCTTTATTCAGGCTTCCCAATGTGGATCTATTTTTGCTTCATGTAGGCTAATAGAGTCCAAAGCACATCCAGGTAATCTTGATCTAAGAGCTGTTGTGAGTGCCTCATGTATCTTTGCAAATCTGTTATGACAGAATATGTGCTGCTTTGAACTCTAAACTTCAAAGGAAATTCAGGTTCCTTTCATCCACATTCTTTTTGCATAACTTTAAAATCTCTGAAGCACTTATCACTAAGACTTGCTAACAGAGGGTTAAAAAGGAAAAGAAGTACAGGGGTACAGATATGATTACAATAGCTCAGAAATTACAGTCTCTTTCTTTGAATTTTTTTTGACTTTATAACTCAAAAGATATTGGATTGTAACCCTTTTAGGACAGGGACTCTTTTTTACATGTCCTTATCTTCCCAGTATCTAGTGAAGTGTCTTGCACAATTTAGACAAACAAATAATGCTGCTCATATAAATACATGTAAAAAGGCTATAGTCAAAATTCATTTTGATATATTGTATTTTATATTCTTCAGCATAAAGCAAGATGTAATGCTTTCATTTTTAAGGTTACAGATCTATGTAATTAATCCCTCTTTGGAAAATGGAAAATGCTGAATACAAAACTCAGGATAGTGGTTACTTCAAGGAGTGATGTAGGCTTATGGGATACCATAGGAGATGTTACCATGTGATATGTATTCCAATTCTTAAACTGGATAGTGTCATTAGAGTTATTCAATTTAGTATATAATGCTTTCTATAATTGTATACATCAAATACTACATAATGCATTAAACAAGGAAATATCATAAAAAAAAGTCAATATTGTGATCTTAAACTCTCTGAAACTACCCTATCAAAGATACAGAATGAGAGAATGCACATTAATGTGCATTGGAGAATTAGAATTAATGCTATTGTTACCTCTTCCCTGTGCCATTCAAATCTTTCACCATTTCTTAAAAAAAAAAAAAAAATATATATATATATATATATATATATATATATATATATATATATATATAATTTAGACACCCAATTAATGCTGATGCTGCTTATATAAATAAATGTAAAAAGGCTAGAGTCAAAATTCATTTTCAGATTTTGTAATAAGACACAATTTTATGGTCAGTAAGAGCTTTAGAAAACAAAATAATGTATTTATGGGTTTACACATAGATGAAACTATTTGTAAGGAGAATATTACTATTTGTAAGGAGAATATGAAGATGGTGTGACTGTTATAAGATGAATGAGTTATTTGAACATTTATAAATATCCATCCTTCATAAGAGTAATGCTACTGATGATAATAATAACAAATTACATATAATATGTGCACTTTACAAAATTCTTCTAGTCATAAAAACATTTAATTACATTGTTTAGATTTACATTGTTTTTCTATGTAAGAATATAATTTAAGAGCAAATAGCACTTCCAAAAATGCCTTACAACTTTTACTTTCATCAGCAGCGCATACAAGGTACTCTGAAGGACTCTTCTACTGCAAAATAAGTAGACCTTCCACAATACAAGTTTTTAATTCAATTGCTGAATTCCTAGAAAGGACGATATCTCCAAAGAGCCCCCACTGCCAGCACCACCCTGGGAGGCTGAGTATGAATTTACTGTCTAAAACCTGGGCTTACAGTAATAATCACCTATAAAGAGTGAAATTGAATTAAGAGTAAATACCACTGTGAGCTTTGTAACCTGAAAAATGAACTGTGGACAGCAGTTAGGAAACTCTGATGATGATTTCTGGGTTAAGATGAAAACTGCCCTTAGATCTTAACTGGAATATACAAATTATTCCAGGAAAAAATAGCAAACTCAATTTAGATTCTCCACTGAATATTATTAACAAAATAGGAATTCATAATGAAAGATCTTAAAAACAAACATATGTATACCAAGAGAAAAATCACCAAGAGTGAGAATTAACAGGAAAAAATTACTTGAGTATTGGGGTCATATATACAGGATACAATATAAATGTATGTATGAAATGTTTAAATTAGTAAAAAGTATAGTAACATTAAAGAACCTTTTAGAAGGACTGTGATAAGTTTTATGATGAACATTTAGAAATGATCTAAAAGCAAACTGTAATTATTTAAAATTACATTGTTTAAGTAAACAGAAGATTCACTAATTTAATATTTTAGTTCAGGTTCCTAGGAGAATAAAAAGAGATGAAGAAAAACAAAGTAGGAAAATGGAAGACCCTTATCAAGAAATTACTCAGACCGTTTCACAAGGAAATCGAGAACTAAAATCTTATATGTACCCAGAGTGAAGAAACATGATTTTCAAAACAGAGTAGAGCAGAGAATCTAGAATTGGAACACAGAAAACTATCATTCAAGAACTAAGAATTAATGAAAACCTACTTCTAATTTCTTTTGAGAAAGACTGAGAAAACTCACTAGTTATTAAAGGAAACTAAGATACAAACAAAATGTGTTTAAAAGTAAATATTTTCATTAAAATTTTATAAATACCTTTCATGATTTTGGTATTTATTTTATAAAATTCAGTAAATATATATGAAAAGCTATTTTAAACCAAGAATAAATCTTACTTAATCTGACAAAAGCTATCTAACTTACATATGAAGAAACATCATTCTTTGTCATGAAACACCAAACACATTCTTTTTAGGATTAAAAGTAAGACAAGAATGCCAACTATTCTTGAACACTATACTGAGGTCTTAGTGCAAAAACAAATGAACAACAACAAAATAGGGATTAAAGTGAAGAAACAAAGCAATCATTACTCACAGATCCTATAATGGTCTAATAAAAATTTGGAAAGTTGTCTGGCTACTATATTGCATTTCTGGACTTGTAACCAATTTTGAGAGAAAGAAAATAAAATTAAATAACAAGCGGAAAACCAGCAAACCACATATGATACTAAATGACAAACTTAACAATGCCATACAACTTCGAATTAGGAAAGTTAGTAAATTGTTTTTAAAATGCATTAAATAGAAGGACAAAACCTGTTCATATATACAAATAAAAATAGATATAATCGTAGGGACACCAATTTGCCCGAAAACTGACCTCAGATTCAACAAAGCTTTTAGTCTAAACTTCAATATTGTTTTGTAATGAACTTCTCAAGCCGATTCCAAAATTTACATATAAGAATAAATACAGTCCTGAACAAATAACAGAAAAGTGGTGAGATCTGGCCTCACAGTTACCAAGACTATTACATACTGTCCTACATTCTGAAAATGTGTTTTGTTGATACATGTATAGACAGATTGATGAACAGAACATAATATAGACCTGTGACACAAAGATTATATTTAGAAATTTATTAAGTGACAGAAGCAGAAAAGCAAGTCAATAATGAAGGGATATACTTTCTAAAACTGTTTATTTGATGATTGATTATCCCTATTTTTAAAAAAGAGATTGATTTTTCTTCATTAACAAATAAAATCAATGTCAGATGAAGAGTTTAAAATGCAAGTCGAAACTTTATATATTTTAGGAACATATCTAGGGAATTATTTTCATGACACTGGGGTATGTAGGTATAACTTATAGAATATATTGACAGCATATGCCTGTAATCACAGCACTTTCGAACATTGAGGTGGGTGGATTGATTGAGTCCAGGAGTTTGAGACCAGCCTGAGCAATATAGTAACACCTTGTCGCTACAGAAAATACAAAAACTAGCTGACCATGAAGGCCCATGCAGGTAGCCCCAGCTATGCAGAAAACTGAGGAGGGAGGATCGCTTGAGCCCGGGAGGTTAAAGCTGCAGTGAGCCGTGAACGCACCACTGCACTGCAGCCTTGGTGACAGAGAAAGACCCTGTCTCAATTAAAAACAAACAAACAAAACAGACAGAACACACAAAGTGTTGTGTGAAAGTTTCGTAAGTTTATACGTAATATGATACTTATTATTAGAAATTTATAATAAATAGCATAAAAGGCAAGCCAGAAATTGGGAAAATATATCTGCAACCTACAAAACCAAGAAGGATTTAGTATTAAGATTTTATTGTAGAAATATAAATGCATAAGAAAAAAAGAAATAATCCAGCAGAAAACGTTAGTGGTTTCCTTTTTTGTAAACAAAAAATGTGAGGGCAGTTTACAAAAAAGGAAACACTAAAGGCTTATATATGTATTAAAAATTAGTCAAAAATAAGCTACAGTTTTACAACTGCTAGTTTGAAAAAAATAGTTGATGATATCAAGTGACAATGTTGATGAATAGAAATACCACACATCATTTTTGAAAGTATGAATTAAGAACTTAGGAAAACAATCTTGTAAATGTACACATTAATATACTAAAACTAATCTCTAATAGTCTAATAGATATGAACAACAAAATTTGTAAATAATGATATATTTACAAAATGCAAAATTATTCTGCAGTGCAAATTAACTGTAGGTAAATCTTTCATAAAAGAATCTTATGAATAAAAATAGTGAACAATAAGTTGCAGAGTTACACACTTTTTGTAGTCTTCAAAGTAAAGCAAAATGTAATGCTTTCATTTTTAAGGCTATAGATATATGCAATTAATCTCTAAGAAAATGAAAAATGATGAATACAAAACTCAGGATAGTGGTTACTTCAAGAGGTGATATAGGGTGATGGGATACCATCAGAGATGTAACCATGTAAAATATATTCTAATTCTTAGACTACATAGTGGGATCAGAGTTATTCAACTTAGCTTTATGTGATTGCAATATCATATCATACATCAAATACCACATATTAAATCATTAAGCCAGGAAATATAATAAAACAAATATTATATCAAATTCTCTGCAACTATCGTATTACAGATATAGAAGCTGACTTAATTTCAGGTAAATACTAACTCAGTAGCAAATGGAGAATTCTAATTAATGCTATTGTTAACTTGTCCCTGTGCCATTCAAGTCTTTCACTATTTCCTAAAAAAAAAAAAAGAATACACATATCTCCCTTGTTCAGTAAATATCAGAGTAGTCTTGTTCAAATTCCATTTTGTTAAATTTTAATCAACATTAAAATAGAATTTTCTATGAAAAATCAAAAGACAGTGACGTATTTTCATGACTCTTTCTCTTTTTTCACATGCCCAAACCAGGCTTTTTAAATTAATGTAAAAAGTGCTCAAATTTCTATCACACTTAGGTTCTTACAGCATGTTTTATTCAAAAGCCAAGAGAAACACAGGATTTTATTAATGCACACAAAATTTAATTTTATGCAGGGAAACGTTAAGTGCAAATCATTATCTTAAACTACATATGCACTAGTGTTTAAATTATTATTGTAAAAACATGGGAAATAGCTTTACATAACAGGAAATACAGTATTTTAAGGATAACTATAGATCTCAATATTCTGGGATGGCCTCGCTTTCTACCACTGTACTTATTTAATTATGGAAAGTCCTTATTTGGATAATAAATAATATGGTCAGAATATGTATGTTTGTTGAAAAGTGGCAACATATTTGGATACTTTTTAAAAAATGGAAGTATAAAGGCAATGGCCTAGTAAATGTGACTCTTCATGCTAGTATAATGTATAGTTAACACCTATGTGTCAGATAGAGTTTGGATATTTTTGCCATCCGAATCTAAAGGAAGGTACTTGGATCTCTGGGGCTGATAATTTATGAATTGCGTGATGCCATTCCCATTGCAAGGAGTTATCATTCTTACTTCCCAGAATTGTTTGTTAAAAAGAGCGCAGAACCACTTCCCTCTTTCTTGTGCCCTTTCTGGCCATGTCATCTTCCCATGCTGGCTCCCCTTCCCTGAGTGGAAGCAGGCTGAAGTCCTCACCGGAAGCAGATATTGCCCTCATGTTTCTTGTATAGTCTGCAGAACTGTGAATCAAATCAGCTTCTTTTCTTTAGAAATTACTAAGCTTCAGATATTCCTTTATAGCAACACAAATGTACCGAGAGACTGTCCATCATAAATCATCAATATGAACTTAATTTTCAATTTCATACTTTCTAAGTGGTTCTTTCCTATATCAAGATAATTAAAATAGTTCTCAGTAAAGGTATATCATTCTGAATTTTAGTCATTCATATATTAATAAAAAAGAGAGAGAGAGAGAAAAGCTCAGAATCAGGTAAAGAGAAAAAAATTTCCTCTAGACTTGTTCATCTGCCCTTAAAGAAAAGATGTAGTTGTGTCTGTCCTCTCACCTGGTAGACTATGGGCAATTCAGAGTTATTTTCCCTGTAAGAGATTTGTCACATTGATGCTACAAAGAGATAGAAAAGGGAATGATTGCCTTATTGCTGCTGCCCCTCAAACATCTTGATTTTTGCTTTAGTGGTTTCAGTGTAACTGAAATACCTCCCAATAGGCAGTGGAGTGACCTTCACTTCAGTAAGTCAAGATTCAGAGCTTTGCAGCGTGCTGTTTTGTTCTGCCCTAGAGGAAGTCAAGGTCAGGCCAGGTTGTTGGAATGTTTTGTTTCTTTAGGGACTTCTATTGCTATAGAAATGGAACAGATTTAGTCCCAAATTTGAGCATTTCCTAATAATTTAAACTACTGTTTATGGATCTGACACTTAAAGGAATTACTTCTTGATATTTAGTAATAGAAATAATCATTTGTGAGGAAAAATGTATTAAAGAATAACTTAAAAGTAGGAGATATAGTTAAGGTAATGCACAATAAAATCACTTCAAATATCTTCCAGGGGGGTGTACTTCAATCTAATTGAAGTTCTGATGGTTTTTATTTTACCCATTTAGAGCATTGTTCTCTTGGAACAAATTAAAGACATACTGTTTGCTCCTACAGAGCTCTCAAACCTAAAAATAGTTATGTCCCAAGAAACGCACGCACGCACGTGCACACACACACACACACACACGTGCATTTACATATATATGCGTAATTATAAAACTGTCATGTTTTCCCTGTAATCCCAGCACTTTGGAAGGCCAAGGCGGGTAGACCACCAGGTCAAGAGATCGAGACCATCCTGGTCAACATGGTGAAACCCCGTCTTTACTAAAAATATAAAAATCAGCTGGGCATGGTGGTGCGCACCTGTAGTCCCAGCTACTCGGGAGTCTGAGGCAGGAGAATTGCTTGAACTCAGGAGAAGGAGGTTGCGGTGAGCTGAGATCGCACCATTGCACTCCAACCTGGGTAACAAGAGGGAAACTCCGTCTTAAAAATAAAAATAAAAAACTGCTATGTTTTGACATTTCTCATTTAAAGCCATAATAGGAATTGAATTAAATTGAGGATTTTGTCTTGAGTATGTACCAGACTCTGGAGAAAAGAATCAGTTCTAGCAGCTGAAATGAATGCCATTTTCATAAACCTCCTCCAAGTCAATTTTATGTGTTCTTCCTTTCCTTCCTTCTGCAATCTTCTTTCAGAATGGCTGTCTATTGAGTCAGCCTCTGTTGAGGGTAGGGAGAAAAAACTAAAACTGTAAGCAAAGGTTTCTGTCCTGTTACCTAAATATACTCATCACCCTCAAAAAGAAAAAAGAATACAAGAGATAAATGCATCTAATTTTACAGATTTTATTTTATAAATTCAACCAAGTACTGTTATCCAATGAAAGTTCTACCAATTGAGTTTTTAACCACTAAAACTTTTATTTGCATTTAAAAAAACTATAAGAAAACCAATTAGAGTCAAAGTGATACATATTTATTTTTATTTTAATACAATTTATTAACTCTTGGAAGTATATTCTTATAGTTTACATGATGACTTGGTTGGTGGTATCAGTGAAACTGTACATCTTTATTTTACTATTTTATTTTTAATGTACTTTGTTAATGACCATCCTTTAACAAATAAACTTTCTGAGAACAAATCTGTTTGGGGAAATAGTTGGTATTGTATGTTTTATTCTATATAGATTCACTTATACTTCATTTTACTTTAAAGAAATTGAGATATCTTTGGGGAATTATTCTTAGTAAGTTCAAATTTTTAAGAAGAAAATTCATCCAGGAAAAAATATACAAAATCTAATATTATCATAAAGTGGAGATTTGAGAACAGTACATCCTGAGGATCAAAATTTTTATCTCCTACTAATCTTATCAAGAACTAATCCTTAAATTATCTGCTGAAAGGATTATCTTGTAATATATTTAAAATTCTCCTGGCATCTATAGAAACTAAGATGTTAGGATTTTTACTCTCTGTGGTAGGAGTTAGACATGATAAAGAGTAAGAAAACTTTAATTCTAGTTGAATATGTGAGTAACCAGAGAGTTTTCAAAAGTAGTAATCCCAGAGTGTGGTATAATTCTATGCTACCTTTTTTCTTTGAAGCTTTCCTGAAAATATGGTATGAGGCCACAGCTGGAAAAGAGAGTCAAAATGGCAAGGATCATGAGGTTACTGTGTAGTTGCCCTTTGATGACGTTTCATCCTTCTATGTTATAGAAGAATAGTGAAATATATTTCTTCTTGTTCCAGAATATTTGTTGAAAAAAATAATATGAAGAAAATAAAGAGAGAAACAAAGAGAATGGAGAGACTCAGTTAAGCAAGTGTGTTGTGTTCTCCTCTCTCCAAGCAATGACCCACAGAGGAGGGTAATACATTTCAAAGACACAAAGAGAGTAGGGACTCTGGACAGAAAATGTCTTTTGGGCCACTTGTTCCACACCAATTTGTAACTCAGCCAATATCAGTCTCAACTTGGCAGCAGAACGTGTTATGCAACAAGCTTTGTTGGTTGACCTTCCCAGATTGTTGTGTTTAAATTTTCCATTGATGTTGCCAAGAATTTATTTTTCACTCTCTTGAGGGGACTCACAAGACAACTTATTTGACTGGCAGTCCTGCTACAGATAACAAAGAAATGCAGGTAAATGCAGGTAAGCCAAAGAGTAGGATTGAGGACACAACTAGACTCAGAGATGTCTACTTTGCCAGTGAGAACTAACACAAAGCTGGATTTGAGTCACCTGAAGAGGCTTACTAAGTCTTCAATCCAAGCTGTAAAAAATATACAATGGGCCATACCAGCTTCTAACTTCAGAAACAGAGGCAGAAATATGATAAGTGATTATAGGAATCAGGTATAATATGCAGAAAGTATAAGGATTTTGGTTGTCAAAAGGACTTATAAGCCCTCTCATGCCCGCCCCCCGCCCCCCGCCCCCGCATGCCCCTCAAACTAAGAATATTTGGAAGGAGCAAGGATCATAAATAAGAAATTGAAGATACTTAGCGGTTATCTCAAAAAAACTTATCATTCGTAAATATGTATTTAAAATGTGTTGGAATTTATTCATTTTCCACAACTCATCGGAGGATGGCTCAGGTAAACAGGAAAGAAATTTATTAAAAAAAATAAGAAAGTAAAAATGTCTTTTTACATTTGTGATGTATAGAAATTTTTCACCAAATATGGTTACATATTTTACCAATGAGAGGTATTATTATTGTTGATAATGAAAATATTTCTTTTTTGTTCTTTAAGCTATGACAATCACCAAACTATATCTGAATTTTCAGAACATTCCAAATTATATCAAATTTCATAATGAATAAATGAGAAGTAAACAGTCTATGGAATCGTTCACTTATTATGCTTACCTATCCTAATATTTACCTATATTTAAGAATGAGATAAACTACACTTAGAAGTCATCAACTAGTGTTTTAAACAAAACTCACTCACAATAACCTGGATAATTTATGATAACAAATTATGTCTATACTACTACAAACTCCTCATGGAGTGCTAGAAACGAAGAAAACTGGATGACTTGATATATTTGTGTGTATTGTGTGTGTGTGTGAGAGAGAGAGAATTAATCTACATTCTTTATTTGGGGATACAAATATTTGCAATCTTGGTAATTTGAGGTTAAAAATACTACAAATAGTATCTCCAAGAGCACCTTTGACAAAGGGGAGTTCCAACAGTCTTTAACTCATTTCAATGATATAAAATTGACTTCTTTATTATGGTCACACTGTAGGAAAGCAGAACATAGTAAATTTTTCAGCTTCATTTTCAATTAACATTTCTTTTCTTTGTACAAAACTATTTTTACTGGATATTTTGCTCATCTATGCTTTTTTAAGCTACGATTAGTAACAAACATTTTTGCAAAAAAAAAAAACCTTGGAGAAGTTATAATATAGGCAAACACAAGTTATTCTGTAACCTACTAATATCAGTTTTTCATCTGCTGAAATTCTTTTGTGTATTAGTAATCAATTTTTCTGTGGAAAGACAACTTTTTTTTGAGAGTTCATGTTTCTTAGTGTTTTGTGCTGCTGTAACATTTAGACTGAGGGATTCATTTTGAGTAGAAATTTACTGGTTGACATATCTGGAAGCTGGGAAAGTGAAGATTAGGGAGCCAACATATTGTGAGGGCCTTCTTGCTGTGTCATCCCATAATGGAAGGCAGAAGGAAAAGACAGAGCAAGAGGGTGCCCAATTCACTCTTTATAACAACACCAATGCCACCCACGAAGGCAGAAGCTCTCATAGCCTTATCATCTCTTAAAGGTCTCACTTCTAAACACTATTACAATGGAAATTAAATTTAATCAGAAGAATATGATCAATTTACCATATGGAAAAGAATGAATTGACATTCAGGAGATAATTGAAACCCAATCCAAGAATTCTAAGTGATAAAATAAAATGATACAGGAGATTAAAGGTAAAATGTTTACTTAGAGAAAGAATCAAAATGAGCTGATAGAGCTGAAAAACTCACTACAAGAGTTTCAGAATACAATTCCAAGTACCAACAACAGAATTGACCAAGCTAAGGAAAGAATCTCAGAGCCTAAAGGCCTATTCTCTGAATTAACTAAGTCAGACAAAGATAAAGAAAAAAGAGAAAAGAGTAAAGGGGAATGAATGAAATTTCTGAGAAATATGTGATTATGTGAAGAAACAAAATCTATCACTCAGTGGCATCCCTTAAAGACAGGTAGAGAAAACAAGCAACTGGAAAACACTTCAGGATATCTTCCATGAAAATTTTCCCAATCTCACTTTTAGGGGCCAACATTCAAATTAAGAAAATGAAAAGAATAAGATGTGAAACAAGAAAACTATCTGCAAGACACATAGTCATCAGATTCTCCAAGGTTAAAATGAAAGAAAAACTATAATACTAAGGGCAGCTAGAGAAAAGGGCCAGTTTGCTTATAATGGAAGCCCCATTAGGCTAAATGCAAACGTGTCAACAGAAACCATAGAAGCTAGAAGAGATTAGGGGTCTATATTCAGCATTCTTAAAAGAATTACTAAACCTTCAGCGAAACCAAGCTTCATAAATAAAGGAGAAACAAGATATGTTTCTGAGGGAAACAAGCAAATGCTGAGGGATTTTGTGACCACCAGACCTGCCTTACAAGAGGTCCTGAAGGGAGTGCTAAACATAAAGGAAACACTATTACTTGCTATTATTAGGAAACACTACAAAAACACTCGTAAGTCCATAAAACAGAAATACTGTAAAGCAAACATATAAACAAGTCTGTACAATAATATCTGAAAATATCATGGCAGGAACAAATCTACACATATCAGTATCAATACTAACCTTGAATGGAAATAGACTAAATGCCCCAATTAAAAGGCAAAAAACGATAAATTGGATAGAAAGCAAGACCCAATGGTATGCTGGTTTCAAGAAAACCATCTCATGTGCAATGACAGCCACACACTCAAAGTAAACAAATGGAGGAAAATTTACCAAGCAAAGGGAAAACAGAAAAAAAGCAGGGGTTGCTATTCTAATTTCAGACATAATAGACTTTAAAATAACAAATATTAAAAAAAGACAAAGAAAGATATTATATAATGGTATAGGGCTCATATCAACACGAAGATTACAAGAAGATATAACTATGCTAAATATGAACACATGCAACACAGAGCACCCAGATTCATAAAGCAAGCTCCTAAAGACCTATGAAGAAAGAGACTTCAATAACCATAATATAATACCGGGAGAATTCAACACCCCACTGGAAATGTTAGAGAGATCATCAAGGTACAAAACTAACAAAGATATTCAGGACTTGAAATCAACATTTCACCAAATGGTCCTAATTAATAGATATCTATAGAACACTCTGCTCCAAACAACATTACATACATTCTTCTCATTTTTACACGGCACAAACTCACAGTCACATAAAACAATCCTCAGTCAATTAAAAAAAAATTATATGACCCACAATCTTGCAACATAGTGAAATAAAAGTAGAAATCAATACTAAGAAACTTTCTCAAAACTATATAATTACATGGAAAGTAAACAACCCGCTTCTGATTGACTTTTGGGTAAATAAGGCAATTAAGGCAGAAATCAAGAAATTATTTAAAACTAATGAGAAGATGCAGCATACCAGAATCTCTGGGACAGAGATAAGGCAGTGTGAAGAGGGAATTTAAAGCACTAAATGCCGACATTAAAAAACTGGAGAGATCTCAAATTAACAACCTAATGTCACAATTAAAGGAACTAGAGGAACAAGAGAAAACAAACTGCAAAGCTAGCAGAAAAGAAATAGTTGAAATCAAGCTGGATTGAAAGAAATTGATACATCAAAAGCCACATAAAAGATCAACAAATCCACGATTTGGTTTTTGGAAAGAATAAAGAAGATAGATTACTAGCTAGACTAACAAAGAAAAAAGACAGAAGATCTAAATAAACACAACCAGAAATTTAAAAACGGGATGTTACCACTGACCTCACAGAAATACAAAATATCTTCAGAGGCCACTACAAACATCTGTACCCACACAAGCCAGAAGAAATGGATAAATACCTGGACATATACAACCACCTAAGATTGAACCAGCATGAAATTGAATCCCTGAACTTATCAATAATGAGTTCTGAAATTAAATCAATAATAAAAAGTATATCAACCAGAAAAAACCCGGGACCAGACATATTCAAAGCCGCATTCTACCAGACATACAAAGAAGAAGTGGTATTACTCCTCTTGAAACTATTACAAAAGAGGAGAAATTCCTCTCCAACTCTTCTGTGAGGCCAATCTATGCAAAATCCTTTTGCAAAGATGCAAAAATACTAGCAAACCAAATTTAACAGTGCATCAAAAAGCTAACCCACCACAATCAATTAGACTTTTTTCCTGGGATGCAAAGATGGTTCAACATATTTAAGTCAATAAATGTGATCCACCACATAAATAGAATCAAAACTAAAAAAAAAAAACTAAAGCATGATCATCTTTATAGATGAAGAAAAGGCATTTGATAAAATTCAACACTGCTTTATGTTAAAAACCCTCAACAAACTAGGAATTGAAGGAACATATTTCAAAATAATAAGGGCCATCAATCAAAAACCATAGTGAACATCATACCAAATGGGCAAATGCTGGAAACATTCTCCTTGAAATCTGGAAGACGATAAGGATGTACTATTCACCACTCCTATTTAACATATCACTAGATGTGTTTTTCTAGCCAGAGCAGTCAAGCCAGAGAAAGAAACAAAAGGCATCCAGATAGCAAAAGAGAAATTCAAAATATTCTTCTATGCAGCCAATATGATGTTATACCTAGAAAACTCCATAGTCTCTGCCGTAAAGCTCCTTGATCTGATAAACAACTTCAGCAAAGTTTCAGGATACAAACTCAATGTACAAAAATCAATAGCATTTCTATACACCAACATCCAAGTTTCCCAGCCAGGCGTGGTGGCTCTTGCCTGTAATCCCAGAACTTTGGGAGGCTGAGGCAGGCAGATCATGAGGTCAGCAGTTTGAGACCTGCCTGACCAACATGGTAAAACCCCATTTCTACTAAAAATACAAAAATTTGCCAGATGTGATTGTGCATGCCTGTAATTCCAGCTACTCAGGAAGCTGAGGCAGGAGAATCATTTGAACCCAGGAAGCAGAGGTTTCAGTGAGCCAAGATCATGCCACAGCACTCCAGCCTGGTGACAAAGTGAGACTTCGTCTCAAAATAAAAAAACAAAATCTAAGCTGAGAGCCAAATCAAGAACACAATCCCACTCACAATAGCTACAAAAAGAATAAAATCCCTAGGAATATTGATAACCAGGGAGGTGAAAGATCTTCATAATGAGAATTATACAACACTGCTCAATGAAATCAGAGATGACACAAACAAATGGAAAAGTATTTCATTCTCATGGGTAGGAAGAATCACTGTTGTTAAAATTTCAGTATTCCCAAAGCAACTTACAGATTTAGTGCAATTCCTATCAAACTACCAATAATATTTTTCACAGAATTTGAAAATAAAAAATTACTTTAAAATTCATATTGAACCAAAAAAGAGCCCAAATAATCAAGGCAATCCTACTAAAAAAAAAAAAAATATTGCAGCTGGAGGTATCACATTACCCAGTTTTAATATCACATTACCCAGTTTTAATCTACACTTTAAAACTGTGGTAACCAGAACAGCATTGTGCTGATACAAAAACAGACCCATAAGACCAGTGGAGCAGAATAGGGAGCCCTGAAATAATGCTGCACACCTAGGATCAACCTTCTTTACACCATATACAAAAATCAGCTCAAGATGGATTGAAGACTTAAATGTAAAACCTAAATCTATAAAAACCCTGGAAGATAACTGAGGAAATAAATACCATTCTGTAGCTAGGCCCTGGCAAAGATTTTATGGTATAGACTCCAAAAGCAAGTGTAACAAAACCGGAAATTGACAAATGGAATCTAATTAAACTAAGGAATTTCTGCATGACAAAAGAAACTATCACAAATTAATCAGAAAACCTGCAGAATGGAAGAAAACACTTGCAAACTATGCATCTGAAAACAGTCCAATATTCAGAATCTGTAAATAATTTAAATTTACAAGGACAAAAACAATTCCATTAAAAAGTATGCAAAAGAACCAAGTAGACACTTTTCAATAAAAAGATGTACACACAGCCACCAAGTTATTGAGAAAATGAGCATTACCAATCACTAGAGAAATGCAAATCAAAACCACAGTGAACTACCATCTCACACCAGTAAAAAAGACTAAAAGTCAAAAAACGACAGGCTTTAGCAAGTTTGCTGAAAAAAAGGAACACTTACACACTGCTGGTGTGAATGCAAATTAGTTCAGCCACCATGGAAAACAGTTTGGTAATTTCTCAAAGAACTCAAAGCAGAATTAACCTTTGGCTTAATTTGACTTTCACTATTGAGTATATACTCAAAGGAATATAAATATTCTACCATAAAGGACACACATGTATATGTTCACTGCAGCACTATTCACAATAGCAAAGACAGGAAATCAAGCTAAAGGCCCATCAGAAGTAGACTAGATTTAATAAATGTGGTAAATATATACAATGGTATACCACACAACCACATAAAAGGATGAAATCATGGCTTTTGCAGCAGCAGGGACAGAGCTTGAGGCTATGTATTAGTCTGTTTTCATACTGCTGATAAAGACATATTGGAGACTGGGAAGAAAATGATATTTATTTGGACTTACAGTTCTTTTTTTTTTTTTTTTAATTTTTTATTGGATTATAGGTTTTGGGGTACATGAGCAGAGCATGCAAGACAGTTGCGTAGGTACACACATGGCAGTGTGCTTTGCTTTTCTTCTCCCCTTCACCCACATTTGGTATTTCTCCCCAGGCTATCCCTCCCCACCTCCCCCTCCCACTGGCCCTCCCCTTTTCCCCCCAATAGACCCCAGTGTTTAGTGCTGACTTACAGTTCTATGTGGCTGAGGAGGACTCAGAATTATGGCTAGAGGTGAAAGGCACTTCTTACATGGCAGTGGCAGAAAATGAGGAAGCAAAAGCAGAAACCCCCAGTAAACATATCACATTTTGTGAGACTTACTCACTTTTACAAAAACAGCACAGGAAAGACTGGCCTCCATGATTCAATTACTTCTCCATAGATCCCTCCCACAATACATGGGAATTTTGTGAAATACAATTTAAGTTGAGATTATGTGGGGACACGGCCAAACCATATCATTCTACCTCTGGCTCCTCCAAGTCTCATGTCTTCAAGTCTTAACTCATTTCAGCATTACTCCAGAATTCCACAATGCAAAGTCTCCTCTGAAACAAGGCAAGTCCCTTCCACTCATGAGCCTACAAAACCAAAATCAAGCTAGTTTCTTCCTAGATACAATGGGGCACAGTATTGGGTTAATACAGCCATTCCAAATGGGAGAAATTGGCTAAAGCAAAAGAGTTACAGGGCCTATACAAGTCTGAAATTCAGCCAGGTAGTAAAATCTTGAAGCTCCAAAATGATCTCCTTTGACACTAGGTCTCCAGTCCAGATCATGCTGATGCAAAAGGTGGGTCCCCATGTTCTTGGGCAGCTTGACACCTGTGGCTTTGTAGGGTACAGCCTCCCTCCTGGCTGCTTCCATGGACTGGCACTGAGGGCAGCTTTTTTAGGTGCACAGTGCAAGCTGTCAGTGGATCTGCCTTTTTGGGGTCTGGAGGACAGTGGCCCTCTTCTCACAGCTCCACTAGGTGGTGCCTCAATAGGGACTCTGTGTGGGGACTCCAACCTCACATTTCCCTTTGGCACTGCCCTAGCAGAGGTTCTTCATGAGGGGCCTGCCTTTGCAGCAAACTTTTGCCTGGGTACCCAAGCATTTTCATACATCTTCTGCAATTTATCTGGAGGTTCTCAAACCTCAATTCTTGATCTCTGTGCACCTGCAGGCTCAACACCATGTGGAAGCTTCCAAGGCTTAGATTTGCACCCTCTTAATCCACAGCCCAAGCTGTATGCTGGCCCCTTTCAATCACAGCTGGAGCAGCTGGGACACAGGTCACAAAGTCACTAGGCTGTACTCAGCATGAGGACCCCGGACCTGGCCCACAAAACCACTTTTTTCTCCTAGGTCCCCAGGCCTGTAATGGCTGCCATGAGTTTCTCTAACATGACCTGGAGTCATTTTCCTCATGGTTTTGGGGATTAACATCAGGCTCCTTACTACTTATGCAAATTTCTTCAGCTGGCTTGAATTTCTCCCTAGAAAATGGGATTTTCTTTTCTATCACATAGTCAGGCTGCAAATTTTTCAAACTTATATGCTCTGCTTCCTTTATAAAATTGAATGCCTTTAACAGCATCCAAGTCACCTCTTGCATGCTTTGCTAGTTAGAAATTTCTTCTGCCAAATACCCTAAATCATCTCTCTCAAGTTCAAAGATCCAAAAATCTCTAGGGCAGGGGCAAAATACTGCCAGTCTCATCACTAAAACATAACAAGAGTCACCTTTGCTTTAGTTTCCAAAAAGTTCCTCATCTCCATCTGAGACTACCTCAGCCTGGACCTTATTGCTCATATTGCTATCATCAGCATGTTGCGGCAAGTCATTCAACAAGCCTCTAGGAAGTTCCAAACTCTCCCACATTTTCCTGTCTTCTTCTGAGCCCTCCAAACTTTCCCAACTTCTGCCTACTATCCAATTCCAAAGATGCATCAACATTTTCAGGTACCTTTTCAGCATCACCCCATTCTCAGTATCAATTTACTTTATTACTCTGTTTTCATGCTGCTGATAAAGACATCCTGAGACTGGGAAGAAAAGGTTTAGTTGGACTCGCAGTTCCAAATGGCTGGGGAGGTCTCAGAATCATGGTTGGAGGTAAAAGGCACTTTTTATTAGAGCAGCAAGAGAAAATGAGGAGGAAGCAAAAGCAGGAACCCCTGATAAACACATCAGATCTCCTGAGACTTATACACTATCACAAAAATAGCACAGCAAAGACCAGTCCCCATGATTCAGTTACCTCCCCCCTTGATCCCTCCCACAATATGTGAGAATTCTGGGGGGTACAATTCAAGTTGAGATTTGGGTGAGGAGACAGCCAAACCATATCAGGCCACTATCTTAAGTGAGTTAACCCAGGAGCAGAAAACCAAATACCACATGAACTCACTTATAAGTGGGAGCTAAACATTGCGTATATATGAACACAAAGAAGGGAACAACAGACTCCAGAGCCTACTTGAAAGTGGAGAGTGGGAGTAGGATAAGGATTGAAGAACTACCTACTGGGTACTGTGCTTAATACCTGAGTTACAGAACAATCTGAATAGCAAACCTCCACCACATGCAATTTACCTATATTACAAAACTGCACATGTACCCCGAACCTAAAATAAAAAATTTAAACATTTTTTTCAGGATAATTCAGAAACTTTTGCTATGTAAAATCATTCTGCATAGAATTTACTCTGGGTTATATTTAAATATGAATATTTAATTATGATAATTAGCACATGAAAGTAATTATAAAATTTTATCTGAGAAGTAAAGCAGAATTTCAGGTGAAGTTATCCATGAAATTTTCCTAATCCCCGCTTCAAATTCTACCACTCATTTCCATTCTCTGCCTAGGTTTTGAAAATCAAATGTGTAAGAGATGTAATAGATGTGTGGCTATTGAGAAGCACATGCAGAAACCATTTTCAGGATATGGTATGCTGTACCCTGGGATTCACTAAAACATTCCTCTTGTTATTTAAATCCCTCACTCAACTTGGTTCTCTGATCTCTCTGTTGGTGTATATTCTAAGCATAAGCATCTCATTCCAAAGTGATGAATACAAACATTGAAGAATTTTACCTGAATCTATACTGCAGTGCCATCAAGTTCAAACATCAGTATGTCAGAATCATGGAGTCAAGAACTAATTCTGAGTTCTAAATGCTACCTAGAAAAAGAGAACAGAGTTTCAGACACTGGAAACTCAGGAATTTTATTGTTGTTGCTTCTTTCTTTTTAATTTTTTTTGGAGGAATATGAAAAGGAATAATAGCAGAAAAGATAAAACATCGGGGGGGAAGAGAATATCCTCTGCTTTTCTTAGTAAATCAGATTGCTCCTATACACTGATTTTGTTCAAAGACTAAATTTTAAAGGTATTTATATTTCATGAAGTGCTATTTCTTTTCACTTTCTATAAAAAGTGTTTGTGTGTGTGTATAATCAATTTGTGAGCTGAAAAAAAATTTTCTTTTACTCTAAACAAACCTTTTTTTCTGTTCTGTGTATGTGTGCATATTTTAGATAGATGTAATTTTGCACCCCAAATTACTTACTCCAACATTGTCCACAGCATGTATTTTCATTTTTGCAAAATTTTCATAATAATCATGTTAATGGATTCACAATTTCTCTTCATGTATTTTTTTTCTTAAACATTTCTATTGTTTAATTTGAATTTCTTTCAGTATTTAAATTCTGGGGTACTGATACTTCAGACTTAAATTTTTAGCTTTGTTTTAAGTCTCTAAAAATGAATATGAAATACAGAAATTATGTTAATTTTTCTTCATTTTATAAAATATATAACAACCTAATAGAGATCTGGTGTACAAATTTTCTAGAAAGAAATTTTCAAAATGATCACATGTGTCAGAACTTCTATAAGCAATTTTATTCTTATTATTTTCAAAAGAATTTTTTAAGGGCCATGTATCATATGATTGTAAATTTAATTACCACTAAAAAAAACACCTGCTTGCATGTTCTGCACATTCATCCCAGAACTTAAAGTAAAATAAAAATATATATAACATTTGAAATAATTTTTATATTAAAGCTCTAGTACATTGAAAATATGTATGTTAACATGCATACATTTGCTTCTTTAAGTGCAGAGATAGATATATATTACCATATATTAAAACTGCCCACACACATACACACACATTTGTGAGTACATCTTTTGGTAGGAAAATCGTCATTGTTGTTTAATGTTGGTTCTTATTCAATTGCATGCTTCACTAAATACATTGTATCCAAATATACACCAGGAATGCATGTAAAAGACATTAAATTCAAAAATCGATCACAGCACCTATCTTAATCCAAAAATCATTTTCTTCATATGGTTTTTACTAAATAGGAAACTTAAACATGAAATGACACAATTCTTCTCCCATTTTCACACCTGCTCAAATCTTTTCTAAGTGTTTCTGTATCAATTTGGAAAATATTGCTCATTTTCTCAGTCCAGGATAACTATTTGTATTTTTGTAAAATAAGCTGTTATTAATGTGGAGAAGTTGATACCACTTTGGTGATATTCCTTGGGGCAACCAAAGATAAAGGTCAAATCATTAGCATGATATGTTCCAATCAAGAAAGTAAGATTCAAGTCACAAAAATCTGCTAACAAAATCCTCTACACAATGTTAAAAAACTTCTTTTTATAGCAGACTGGTATTTTTAAAAAATATGACTGTGTTGTCTTATTCAACAAATATATTTACCAAAAGCTTATATGACGTTGTTGACAAGAAGAAATGCTAGATTGTAACCCCAAATTTATTTTACCACAGACATTGCTCTGGGTTGCAGAAGCTCATTTGCCCTGGAATCCTTAAGGAAAGCTATCAACAATGTTGTAGTTGAAATGTAATTCACATAGTAGGTTCAAGTAAGACTGCGAAAGTGAAGTGAGTTCAGTTTCTGCTTCTTAGAAGCAAATGCTTCTTGGAACTGAATGGCACTAAAGAATGTATGAGAAGCAAAGAGAAAATGAAAGCACATAGAGGTTTTAAACCTCATTAACTTTGGCTATATTGCAGGAAGCCATTTTTTCTCAATTATATATTCTAAATATTTTCTATTTTTCAACTGTAATTCTCAAAGATACTTCACTCTCTCTTTACTAAATAATGATTAATAGTAATCATATTAAAATGGAACAGTCACATGAGAATAAGTTGGTTTCCTTTCAAAATTAGTTATTCCTTAAAATTCCCTTTAGTTTAAAAAAATAATTGATATTTTATACAATTCTTTAAATATTTTATAATATTTGATGGATTATATTCCATATCTGGTTTGTTATATATTATATATAACATATAATTTGCACTGTAGTATATATATCTAATATATATATTACATATTATACATCTACATGTTTTTCTTGTACACATTTTATGTTGCACACACACAGATACCTACACTTAAGGAGGTTTTGCACCATGGATGCCATCATTGTGAGAACAAAAGATAAAATAGCAAGCAATATAACCATAATCTTGGTTTAGTTTCTACATTTCTCACAATTAGATATTGTATTAAAAAATCGAATTAATATAATTCAGAAACCTTGTTCCTGCAGACTTTGGAAATTTACCTTTCTTTAATGCCAAGCTGACATTCTCCATAGCTCCCACTATGCTTGTAAGCAGGATGCTTATTTTTCCTGTCCCCTGAAAAATGTGTTGCAATGGTTTCTAAAATACGGTTAAATATTCACAAAGCTGCCCAGATGGTTCTTTGTCACTTTAGTCTTGCTCTATACTCTGGTTTTACTCCTGGCATCTGAACTCAGAGTATCTTCTTCAGACAGTTATGTCTTCCACTCCATTACGTTATACCCATGGTGGCAGAGGGCTCTTCAGAAGTCTCCTAAAAGTAGTTGAACTCATAATGGTATGTTTAATAAAATTTTGCTGAATTCTGCTATTTGAAAATAATAGAAAGAAATTACAGAGTAAAAATGAAAACCCCAACATTTGACATATTATTTCTGATGTTTATTGGTCTATCGGGAACCACTTACTGTTATTCTATTTTCTCAGCCTCCACTCTACTTGACAAAGGGTCCACTTTTATTCTCTAATTTCAAAGCACAGTCCTACATTCTTTCTACCTAGACTCTAGGGTACTGAAACTAAATTAATAGAGAACATATTTTCTTATTTGTTAGTCTTGTCCAGATTCTTTATATACCTAACAATAGGCAAAGAATTAATTTTATCCAGGATTAACAATACTTACATTTTAAAGAGGAATAGTGTCTTCCATAGTTATCTAAAAGCGCATTAATTTAAAACTATAAATTGGCATGACCTTAACCGTACCATTAGTCACATTGCAGTGTTTATTCTAAAACAAAAAAAATGACCTGATATCAATATTTCTAAAAAAAAAACCAAAAACTACTTATAGTACAAAAATGTACTTAAGTTGTGGAAATAACAACAATAAATAACAATGAGAAAAACAAAGCAACTATTTGACAGATTACTACTGACTTTTTTATATATAGGCAGCATAGGTTTTCTTCAGGAACTTGCCTTACTTCTCCTCATCATTATTTTATAATTATTAGTTTGAAATCAAAGCAACATTTTCATACTAATCTTTCTCTTTTCAATGAGGTTCTATTAGAAAGAATATTAATATGTCACATTTCTTCCTCTCAAATTTTTACCGCTTAATAAATATTTGGTGAAAAATGTTTCTAAAATACCAATCTTTGTTAAGTAATTTTAGTGGAGCCCAGCCCCATCGTGTGCTGGCATTCAGAGTAGGAGAAAAACAAGAGTCATGTGCATTTTTTGGGTTGTTGAAAGACTGTGTGGGCTGAATGAGTGAATGAGAGAGTGAGAAATGAGAGAAGAGGAAAGACACCATAAGCACTTCTTGCCTCCACTTTCTATACCTCACATTACTGTGCTTTTTTTTATTTTTTGGCGCAGTCTTGCCCTGTTGCTCAAGCTGGAGTGCAGTAGCACGATCTCAGCTCACTGGAACCTCTGCCTCCCTACGTGATCCTCCTGCCTCAGCCCCCAAGTAGCTGGGAGTACAGGCACATGTACCATGCCCGGCAATTTGTTTTGTATTTTCAGTAGAGATGGGGTGTCGCCATATTGGCCAGGCTGGTCTCCAACTCCTGACCTTAGGTGATTTACCTTGGCCGTCCTCCCCAAATGCTGGAATTACAGGCATGAGCCACCATGCCTGACCGTGTAATTTTAAAGCAGATGTACACACAAACCTGAAGTTCTTACCTCATGTCTCTTTATCATAAGGATGTTTTAATTCTGCCTGGTTGTATTTGTGATTATACTTTGTTCATTATTGTCTGTGTTATAATCAATATTTACGGTTCATTGTTTTTTTATAAAGCAAAATTATATAAAGGAAGGCTAGAGGCTAAAGTTTGGAGTTAAAATAATATATTTTTTCACTGTAACTGGATAAACATTTATCACACCTAAATTAAAGTTTAGAAACACTATGTAAAATATGCTGTGATAGTCACTTGAAAATATTTCATTTCTAATTTTCAGTTTAATACATAAAACATATTATCTACAATTATATATTAAAGTATTTCCATTCTAAAAATTAGGTAACATTATGTAAAAAAATAAACATTTTTATCTGTTGATAATAGTTTTTAAACGTGCTTGTTCCCTGATATATAAAAATTTGGTAAAGTAAGTTGCTTTAGTACGAGTCCTAACCTACTTAGGACTCAAAGTAATTTGCCAATCATTTATATATTCAGTTGTTGTTTAAATGCTTGTATCATTATAGAATTTATAAATTTATAATGTAAATCAATTTACATCTTAAATTTTCAAGCACTGAGTTTATATGCTTTTAAGATTCATTTCTTTTGTTGTAGAAGTATATCATATAACCATTTTTACTGTCTGCAAATTGCTAGGATCATTATATGCATCAAATGTTAAATTTTCAAATGCAAGTGTTTAAACTTTTATTTTATAAATTAAATTAATACTCTCCCAAACCTTTGCTCAGACACGGCCTACAATAGCCACGAGGGAGTAAATTTCACAAATGAAAGATAAGAAAATAAAGATATTCTAAAATATTTCATAATCTTAATGCTTTTTTTAAAATACTAATTAATAATGGATGACATGTTCTAGAATTCTTTGTGAAATACACAACATTTAAAAAGGGTTGAATTGTTGCTCTTATTTAGTATGAATCTTCATTGACTTTGTGAAGACCATGTTTGAATATCATTGATGAGTGTGTGCATCAATTATTTGATACACATCGAACCTTTTTTGTTATTTATAAAATGTCTTAGGTATTGTTTCATTTTATTCCCTGGATCACCGTCTAATTGATACATGGTAACTGAGTCTGTATCTCCATTCTTTCTTTTTTCTTTTCTGAGTTGGAGTTTCGCTCTTGTTACCCAGGCTGGAGTGCAATGGCACGATCCTGGGTTCAGGCAATTCTCCTGCCTTAGCCTCCCGAGCAGCTGGAATTACAGGCAAGCGCCACCGTGCCCAGCTAATTTTTTGTATTTTTAGTAGAGACGGGGTTTCACCATGTTGACCAGAGTGGTCTCGATCTCTTGACCTCGTGATCCACCAGCCTCGGCCACCCAAAGTGCTGGGATTACAGCCGTGAGCCACCACGCCCGGCTATATCTCTTTCGAGAGACTAGTTGATCTTTAAATATAAGAAAGAAGTAGATTCAGAATGCCTAGCAAGTGCCCATAATGCTGGGCTCATAAAATTCTTCCATAAATAAAAAAATCTAGTCATAATTTTTTTTTCTCGTAGCAGATAAAATAGATATTTTTTTAAATTTTTTATTGGATTTTAGGTTTTGGGGTACATGAGCAGAGCATGTAAGAGAGTTGCGTAGGAACACACATGGCAGTGTGCTTTTCTTTCCTTCTCCCCTTCACCCACATTTGGCATTTCTCCCCAGGCTATCCCTCCCCACCTCCCCCTCCTACTGACCCTCCCCTTTTCCCCCCAATAGACCCCAGTGTTTAGTACTCCCCTTTCTGTGTCCATGTGTTCTCATTTTTCATCACCCACCTGTCATAAAATTTTTTTATCATTTTATGACGCTCTATTTGGGGACAATAATACCATACTAATTACAAGAAGTTTATGTTTTGATATTAACAAAGTGTTCCTAAACTTAAGATGTGTTAATTATGGAAAGGTAACAAAGCTTATCCCATTTCAGTTACCAGTGCTGTAAATAATTTAAAAAACAGTGTTTTGTTACCTTTGATCTTTAATCAAAGGTTTGTTTAATATGTGTTAATATTACTTCATATATGCCAAATTTATTAAATTTAAATGGTATATGAAATCTTTCTTATGAATATTTTATCTCTTAAATGACTTGAATACATGTATTTTAATCATTACTGATGTATTTGTAGTCATTTTTAATAATAAAAATTTGTTTGTTAACATATAATTATTAACTTACTTTTCCTCCTTTTAATTTTATTGGCTTGTTTTTATGTATCTCTATTACCCCTTTAATTTCAGCTAGAGAAATCTAGGTTATGTTTTTATTATGTACTTCTTACCCTTGATCTTTTTTTTAAATGTTTTATTGCATTTTAGGTTTTGGGGTACATGTGCAGAACATGCAAGACAGTTGCATAGGTACACATATGGCAGTGAGTTTTGCTTCCTTTCTTCCCTTCACCCACATTTGGCATTTCTCCCAAGGCTATCGCTCCCCAGCTCCCCCCACCCGCTGGCCCTCCCCTTTTCCCCCCAATAGACCCCAGTGTTTAGTACTCCCCTCCCAGTGTCCATGTGTTCTCATTTTTCATCACCCGCATATGAGTGAGAATATGTGGTATTTCATTTTCTGTTCTTGTGTCAGTTTGCTGAGAATAATGTTCTCCAGATTCATCCATGTCCCTACAAACGACACAAACTCATCATTTCTGATTGCTGCATAATAGTCCATGGTGTATATGTGCCACATTTTCCCAATCCAGTCTATCATCGATGAGCATTTGGGTTGATCCCAGATCTTTGCTATTGCAAACAGTGCTGCAATGAACATTCGTGTGCATGTGTCCTTATAGTAGAACGATTTATAGTCCTTTGGATATATACCCAGTAATGGGATTGCTGGGTCAAATGGAATTTCTATTTCAATTGAGGAATTGCTACACTGTCTTCCACAATGGTTGAACTAATTTACACTCCCACCAAGAGTGTAAAGTGTTCCTTTTTCTCCACATCCTCTCCGGCATCTGTTGTCTCCAGATTTTTTAATGATCACCATTCTAACTGGCGTGAGATGGTATCTCAATGTGGTTTTGATTTGCATCTCTCTGATGACCAGTGATGATGAGCATTTTTTCATATGATTGTTGGCCTCATATATGTCTTCTTTCGTAAAGTGTCTGTTCACATTTTTTGCCCAATTTTGAATGGGCCTGTTTGTCTTTTTCCTGTAAATCTGTTTGAGTTCTTTGTAAATTCTGGATATCAGCCCTTTGTCAGATGGGTAAACTGCAAAAATGTTTTCCCATTCTGTTGGTTGCTGATTCACTCTAGTGACTGTTTCTTTTGCCATGCAGAAGCTGTGGAGTTTCATTAGGTCCCATTTGTATATTTTGGCCTTTGTTGCCAATGCTTTTGGTGTTTTGTTCATGAAGTCCTTGCCTACTCCTATGTCCTGGATAGTTTTGCCTAGATTTCCTTCTAGGGTTTTTATAGTGCCAGGTCTTATGTTTAAGTCTTTAATCCATCTGGAGTTAATTTTAGTGTGAGGTGTCAGGAAGGGGTCCAGTTTCTGCTTTCTGCACATGGCTAGCCAGTTTTCCCAACACCATTTGTTGAACAGGGAATACTTTCCCCATTGCTTGTTTTTGTCAGGTTTATCAAAGACTACATGGTTGTAGATATGTTGTGTTGCCTCCGATGCCTCTGTTTTGTTCCATTGGTCTATATCTCTGTTTTGGTACCAGTACCATGCTGTTTTGATTACTGTAGCCTTGTAGTATAGTTTGAAATCCGGTAGTGTGATGCCCCCCGCTGTGTTCTTTTTGCTTAGAATTGACTTGGCTATGCGGGCTCTCTTTTGGTTCCATATGAAGTTCATGGTGTTTTTTTCCAGTTCTGTGAAGAAAGTCAATGGTAGCTTTATGGGCATAGCATTGACTCTGTAAATTATTTTGGGCAGTATAGCCATTTTCACAATATTAATTCTTCCTAACCATGAACATGGAATGTTTCTCCATCTGTTTGGGTCCTCTCTTATTTTGTTGAGCAGTGGTTGGTAGTTTTCCTTGAAGAGGTCCCTTATGCTCCTTGTGAGTTGTATTTCTAGGTATTTTATTCTTTTTATAGCAATTGTGAATGCAGTTCGTTCCTGATTTGGCTTTCTTTAAGTCTGATATTGGTGTAGAGGAAGACTTGTGATTTTTGCACATTGATTTTATATCCTGAGACTTTGCTGCAGTTGCTCATCAGTTTCAGGACTTTTTGGGCTGAGGGGATGGGGTCTTCTAGGTATACTATCATGTCATCTGCAAATAGAGACAATGTGGCTTTCACCTTTCCTATTTGAATACCCTTTATTTCTTTTTCTTGCCTGATTGCTCTGGCTAGAACTTCCAGTACTATATTGAATAGGAGTGGTGAAAGAGGGCATCCTTGTCTAGTGCCAGATTTCAAAGGGAATGCTTCCAGTTTTTGCCCATTAAGTATGATATTGGCTGTTGGTTTGTCATAAATAGCTTTTATTACTTTGAGATATATTCCATCGATACCAAGTTTACTGAGGGTTTTTAGCATAAAGGGCTGTTGAATTTTGTCGAATGCCTTCTCTGCATCAATTGAGATAATCATGTGGTTTTTGTTTTTGGTTCTGTTCATGTGGTGAATTACGTTTATAGACTTGTGTATGTTGAACCAGCCTTACATCCCCGGGATGAATCCTACTTGATTATGATGGATAAGTTTTTTGATTTGCTGTGCAGTCGGCTTGCCAAAATTTATTGAAGATTTTTGCGTTTATGTTTATCATGGATATTGGCCTGAAGTTTTCTTTTCTTGTTGGGTCTCTGCCGGGTTTTGGTATCAGAATGATGTTGGTCTCATAAAATGATTTGGGAAGGATTCCCTCTTTTTGGATTATTTGGAATAGTTTCAGAAGAAATGGTACCAGCTCCTCTTTGTGTGTCTGGTAGAATTCGGCTGTGAACCCGTCTGGACCTGGGCTTTTTTGTGTGGTAGGCTCTTAATTGCTGCCTCGACTTCTGACCTTGTTATTGGTCTATTCATAGTTTCAGCTTCCTCCTGGTTTAGGCTTGGGAGGACACAGGAGTCCAGGAATTTATCCATTTCTTCCAGGTTTACTAGTTTATGTGCATAGAGTTGTTTGTAATATTCCCTGATGATGGTTTGAATTTCTGTGGAATCTGTGGTGATTTCCCCTTTATCATTTTTTATTGCATCTATTTGGTTGTTCCCTCTTTTCTTTTTAATCAATCTGGCTAGTGGTCTGTCTATTTTGTTGATCTTTTCAAAAAACCAGCTCTTGCATTTATTGACTTATTGAAGGGTTTTTCCTGTCTCTGTCTGCTTCAGTTCAGCTCTGATCTTAGTTATTTCTTGTCTTCTGCTGGGTTTTGAGTTTTTTTGATCTTGCTCCTCTAGCTCTTTCAATTTTGATGATAGGGTGTCAATTTTGGATCTCTCCATTCTCCTCATATGAGCACTTATTGCTATATATTTTTCTCTACAGACTGCTTTAAATGTGTCCCAGAGATTCTGGCATGTTGTGTCTTCATTCTAATTGGTTTCAAAGAACTTCTTTATCTCTGCCTTCATTTCATTGTTTATTCAGTCAACATTCAAGATCCAGTTGTTCAGTTTTCATGAAGCTGTGCGGTTCTGGGTTGGTTTTTGAATTCTGAGTTCTAACTTGATTGCACTATGGTCTGAGAGGCTGTTTGTTATGATTTCAGTTGTTTTGCATTTGCTGAGCAGTGCTTTACTTCCAATTATGTGGTCAATTTTAGAGTAGGTGTGATGTGGTGCTGAGAAGAATGTATATTCTGTGGATTTGGGGTGGAGAGTTCTGTAAATGTCTATCAGGTTTGCTTGCTCCAGGTCTGAGTTCAAGCCCTGGATATCCTTGTTGATTTTCTGTCTGGTTGATCTGTCTAATATTGGCAGCGGAGTGTTAAAGTCTCCCACTGTTATGATGTGGGAGTCTAAGTCTCTTTGTAAGTCATTAAGAACTTGCCTTATGTATCTGGGTGCTCCTGTATTGGGTCCATATATGTTTAGGATCGTTAGCTCTTCTTGTTGTATCGATCCTTTTACCATTATATTATGGTCTTCTTTGTCTCTTTTCATCTTTGTTGCTTTAAAGTCTATTTTATCAGAGATGAAAATTGCAACTCCTGCTTTGTTTTTGCTCTCTATTTGCTTGGTAAATCTTCCTCCATCCCTTTATTTTGAGCCTTTGTGTATCCTTGCATGTGATATTGGTGTCCTAGATACAGCACACTGATGGGTTTTGGATTTTGATCCAATTTGTCAGTCTGTGTCTTTTGATTTTTGCATTTAATCCATTTACATTTAGGGTTAATATTGTTATGTGTAAATTTGATACTGCCATTTTGATGCTAGCTGGCTGTGTTGCCCATTAGTTGTTGTAGATTCTTCATTATGTTGATGCTCTTTAGCATTTAGTGTGATTTTGGAATGGCTGGTACTGGTTGTTCCTTTCTATGTGTAGTGCCTGTTTCAGGAGCTCTTGTAAAGCAGGCCTGGTGGTGACAAAATCTCTGAGTACTTGCTTGCTCACAAAGGATTTTATTTTTCCTTCACTTATAAAGCTCAGTTTGGCTGGATATAAAATTCTGGGTTGAAAGTTCTTTTCTTTAAGGATGTTGAATATTGGCCCCTGCTCTCTTCTGGCTTGTAGTGTGTCTGCGGAGAGATCTGCTGTGAATCTAATGGGCTTCCCTTTGTGGGTGACCGGGCGTTTCTCTCTGGCTGCCTTTAGTATTTTCTGCTTTATTTCAACCTTGTTGAATCTGACAATTATGTGCTTGGGGTTGCTCTTCTTGCGGAATATCTTTGTGGTGTTCTCTGTATTTCCTGCATTTGAGTGTTGGCCTGTCTTGCTAGGTGGGGGAAATTTTCCGGGATAATGTCCTGAAGAGTATTTTCCAGCTTGGATTCATTCTCTTCGTCAAATTCTGGTACACCTATCAAACGTAGGTTAGGTCTCTTCACATAGTCCCACATTTCTTGGAGACTTTGTTCATTCCTTTTTGCACGTTTTTTTCTGATCTTGGTTTCTCGTTTTATTTCATTGAGTTGATCTTCGACTTCTGATATTCTTTCTTCTGCTTGGTCTATTCGGCTGTTGAAACTTGTGCATGCTTTGCAAACTTCTCATATTGTGTTTTTTAGCTCCTTTAATTCATTTATATTCCTCTCTAAGTTATCCATTCTTGTTATCATTACCTCGAATCTTGTTTCAAATCTCTTTTCAAGTTCTTAGTTTCTTTGCATTGATTTAAAACATGTTCTTTTAGCTCAAAAAAGTTACTCATTATCCACCTTCTGAAGTCTATTTCCATCATTTTGTCACAGTCATTCTCCGTCCAGCTTTGTTTCCTTGCTGGTGAGGAGTTTTGGTCCTTTCTAGGAGGCGAGATGTTCTGGTTTTGGTTGTTTTCCTCCTTTTTGCACTGGTTTCTTCTCATCTTTGTGGATTTATCCACCTGTCATCTGTGTAGTTGCTGACTTTTCGATTGGATCCCTGAGTGGACGCCCAGATTGTTGATGATGAACTATTTCGGTTACTTGGCTTTCCTTCTACCAGTCTAGCCCCTCCACTGTACAACTGCTGAGGTCCACTCCAGGCCCTGCTTGTCTGGGGTGCACCTATAGCAGCTGCATTACAGTTTTCTGCTATCTTTGTCCCAGAATGATGCCTGCCAAGTGTCAGTCTTCTGGATATAGAGGGGTCAGGAGCTGCTTGAGGAGACAGTCTGTACTTTATAGAAGCTCAAGTGCTGAGCTGTGATCTCTGTTGTTCATTCAGGGCTGTTAGGTTAGGCTGCTATGTTGAAGTTTGCTGCAATGAAACTCATAAAAAAAACCTTTTTTTCTCAGATGCTCTGTCTCACGGGGTTTGGGGCTTTCTTTGTGAGTGTCCGTTGTGCTGTCCTGCCCAGCTAGGAGGCAGTCTTGTCACTATTTGCCTGCCGAGGCTCTGCCCTGCTGGTGTGAGGTTCACCCTGTTGCTGCAGGCTCTGCCCTTCTGCTGTGGTCTCCGCCCTGCTGCTACAAGCTACGCCCTGTGGCGGAGTCTCTCTGTTGTAGTGGGTTGCCTTGGCAATGGCAGGCTGTGCCAGCAATGGGCGTGTACCTCAGTAGGGCATTGCCTTGGTAATGGCAGATGCCCCTCCCCCACAGAGCTGCACTATCCTGGGTTCAGATGTGCCCTCACGGAACCTCTCCACCGGGATCATTTGAAATCACTGTTTTATTTGTCCTACTGTGCTACCCCAAACGCTGTTTCCCTGGAATCTCCTGGGCTGGGTCACTGTCCAAGTCCCATTCAGTCTCAAGTTCAGCCCTCTCAAGTCTCAGATTGCCGGTTCAACAGGGCACCCGGACCAGTGCACTTTGTGCGGAGTGCTGTGTAGTGCCACTGCGCTATAGCGCCGGCCGCCGGCTGCCGGCTGCACCGGCTGCCGGCTGCACCAGCCAAAACCTCTGCCTGGCATCCCATGTCTCTTTTATACCTGGGAATTTCCCCATTCTGTGGGCAACAAAGATCCATCTGGAAATGCAGCCCTGACTCAGCCTCTCCACGCATTCACCAAAAGCTTCAATTCTGGGTTCTTCTCACTGCGCCATCCTGAGTCCTCTCCCTCTACCCTTGATCTTTAATACGCATTTATATTTTACTATATTAATAAAATTATTTTATAAATTAAGCTAATATACTTATCTTTATGTATATACCTAAAATATACTTAAGATTCTTAAAGTATACATAAAGATAGAAGGCAACAATGAAGTTTAACTTATTTACTGTGTCTTATTTCCTTTGCCTCCAAATCAAGTACTTTACATCAGGTGCTTCTATGGCGCATTGTACAAATTCATACCAACCTTCTCTGTGTTGCCTAAAATTTGAGTTCCATCTATTTATAATACACAAAACTACACAACTGTTGTTCTAGATGCTCATGTTGTGTATGTGTGTGAGAGAGAGAGAGAAACAGAGAGAGAGAGAGAGACATAGAGATAATTACATTTTTTTTAACTTACTCTATTTTATATTTTTATGTATTTGAAACAGAGGAAATGGACCTCAAGGCATGATTAGACAATAACTCAATAACTTAAATATGAATTTTTAAGAAGTATTTAAGATAGAAGTATTGTTATGAATAAAGTCACTTCACACTCTCTAATATTCAGATGTACAAATGAATACTGAATCATCAATAAGACGGAGAGAACATACACACCAAAATCAGGGAACTAGGTGCTCATTAAAACAGAAATATAAATACATACCAAGATAAGGTCATTCAAAGGGAATTGTGCTGTTTTCCCACTCGATACTCGTCTGAAAACACAGTTATAATTCTGTGCCTAGTCTTTCCCAGAAGTCTCTCAAGTCACTTAATTAAAATGATTCAAAAGTAAAAGAAGGAAATGTACTTGCAATTCTCAACTCTAGAAAATAAATACCATGGGATTTTACTTCAACCTTGATTATCTTGTTTTCAAATATAAAGTGTTTAGGAATTTCACTGTAAAAAGGTAAGACTGAAGTAAATGTAAAATGTAGTCTTTAGTTCAGCATCTTAATAAACTTTCCCTTTATAAAAAGTATTGTTTTTGCTATGTATTTAGTCTATGTGGGCCGTGACTTTCATTTTAAAAATATATATAGTTCTCTATTCCTTCAGCATGTAAAAATGTTAAATTAAAAATATTATGTGTGCTAAAATAAAAACACATTGTTATTCATGCTATGAATATATCTGAATAAAATAATGAAATCTGTAGTTTATTAAAAATATGGGGACATTGTGTAATATTATTTGTCATATATTACTCTTTTTTATAATTTTACTGCAAAATTTTGAATGTTTGAAATAATAAAAATGGCTGGATTCTCAAGCCAGATTCACACGAAACAGGTCTTACCTAGTATCAATCACCCCTAATAATTTCAGAAATACAAATAATCATGGATAATAAGTGCAGCAGTAAGAAATCTGGGACCTCTAACACAGCTCCCAAGGTGATCTAATTTTCTATCATGATGCATTCATGTCCCAAATTTATATATGAAGTCTCAATAATATGTGTGATTCGTATCACTTACACATGAAACATCTTCATGTTATACTCAGGGAGAGTTTACCTGAAATTTTCCAGGGAGTCATGCCCCATAAATCATAGGTTCCTGTTTCATTTGTCATAGCCAATAGTGAATAATAGGTTCATCATGCCAAAAATTTTCTGTAAATAAAAGCTCTATTATCTTATTAGCAAATATGATGAGCCTGTTTGCCAGGAGGTTTGTGGTTAGCATGTTTGTAATGAAATTTGACAGGATAGGCCTGCATATCCTTATTTTGAAAACCTGCCCCTTAGCTGTTTCTCTCATACAGACAAAACACCATTGGTCAATAGTGACAGTTTTAATTCTTTCTTTACAAGCCATTTATTTTCATTTTCTTGCTTGCTAGATTAGTTTGTCAATACAGTAAAATGTAGAATAAAAGTCATCCTTACACATAAAAATAAGAGATATATCCAAATTCACCATTATAAGTGGTATTTGCTGTGATTTCGGATTTGATATTCTTTATTAGGCAAGTGAGTTTTCTTCTATTCATTTTTTTGTGAATACTTTTATTAGAAAGTATTTTATACATTTTATCTTATGTTTATATGTGTGGATATGATTATTAATCTCAGCTTCTAAATGTGGTGGATTTTATTAAATGATCGCTGAATGTTAATTCTAACTTGAATTCCTAGAGTAAGTACAATTGCTCATGTTGCACTATCTTTTTAATATATGTTAGCCATTTTAAGGGTATTTGTAGTTATGTTTATACATATGGGTAGTATTAGGTATTTGGTACACTGTCCCTTAACTAGGATTTGCCTAATGATTTTCTCGTGATTAAAAAGGGCTGTTTTAAAGAGAAGAAATATCAGAGAGGAAAATATTACTTTTGTCACATAATGTCAAAGGTATATATTATTATCACAAATTGTTATGATAGATTTTCACTTGGTCGCCTGGACAAACTAGTATGTCACGATTCCCCAGTGTAAACTTGCTGTTTCTTTTCCCCTTTCCATACAGCAATTTTTTAATGGCATCACTATATGTAGCTTGTAATTAATGAGTAAAGTATTATGATCTACCTCCTCAAAGGAAAGTCTACAAAAATAATAATTTGGAAATTATCTTCCTAGAGAATTTGATCTTTCTCCCACACTTATTTATTTCAATCATTAATTTATAATCAGCATAGACATTTATCTTGTACTTTGGTTTGTAATATAATACTACCATATTTTCTTGTTCAAATTATTCCAGCTTTGGCCATTAGGAACTTTTTTCATTCTTCTGGTATTCCTTTAACACAACCCCATACTTCCATTTTTGGTTTGTTTGTTTCTTTATTTGTTTTTAGAAATTTATTTCTTTATGACACTGGAATATGGTCCAGGCTCTTAATTTCCTGTCTCAAGCCAAGAATCAGCCATTTCTCCCAGGGGCCATGAGGACTTTTATTGGAGAATGTTTTTTACAAACCAAGATCTGGGCTCTAGTTCTGTTCCTTAACATTTCAGGGTTATTGCTAGGCTTCTCAGCTAAGATAGCTCATTTTTAAAAATGTTGTCATTTCTTTTCTTACTGTAGATCTTAAAGAGTTCATTGTATATTTGGGGTATAAATCATAAACCCCTTAAATGTTTTACTATTTTAATTTAACATCTAAACATGTCAGTTTTCATTTTTGAAAGCACTATATTTAACCTTGTGTTATTAATGTACATACAGATAATAAAGAATGGTATAGCATTAGAAATTTCTTGTATGTGCTTTTGCTATGCTATCTGAATATAGGTGAGTTATATTATCACACTTCATATAAACTGCACAAAGAATGTGAGGATACTTTAATAGTGAATATAACAGTGATGAACAGTGAATAAAATTATGTTTTTACTGTCTTTTCCAGTTCAATAGCTCTTTACTTTGAAGTCTGTGTTAAAAGTTACTTAAACACCCTTTCATGGAATGTAGAATGCCAACTCCAAAGTAACACATTTTGTAACCTAAATTCATTGTCTTTCCAGTTTATACCTATACTAGGCATGGGGAGGTGATAAAGGATTCCTATTAAATTGCAAATTTGTTAAAAAGTATAAAAAAATTTATAAGTAATAAGAGATAGATTAAAGGGTCTGAAGAAGAATTTGGAAAAATTCTATTTGTTTATATTTACCTTTCTCTAGATTGAATTTAAGTGGCTTATAAAGATAGGACTTGAAAGTAATTCATAGTTTACTTTTACATAGGACACAAGTTTCTTAAGGACAAAAGAATATATTAATTGTATTGTTTTCTCATCACCTAACTCTTACTATTTCTTCTAAAGAAGAGATATCTATGAAAAGTATTTCTATGTTCAGTCATTTCTAGTTTTACAAATGTGAAAAATTTTTTGTTATTTACAACATAAATTTTTTACATGCACATTTTGGAAACAATGGTAAATGTTGTAATTGTGTAACTATGATAATGTTTATGATTAGAAGTCATTATAATGTAATTCATAAGCCTTGTGTTTGTAAGTGTGGTTAAACATATTTTTGTACTAAACATGTGTTTAATTATATATTTATTGAAATAATCATTGACAAATGGTAAGATTATTGAATATATTATATAATGACAATCATCATGTTAAAGGTTTTGACTTAATATATGGTACATGGTTCATATTTATCATCTTAAATGGGCTTCCACTTTCTATTTTAAGTAGTCTACTAGAAGTTATTTTTAAAAGCCAATTTTATAAGTATTTAAATATAATATGTATGTGTGTGACTATTTGTAGGCATGAGATTTGTCTTTAGCAGTTTTAATAATAGGCAGATCACTCATTGAAGTGTGTGCGAGGCTCACAGACTTGAGAGGCATAGAAGTGAATTTATTGTTTCCAAAATGTATTTTTCAGAGGATACACTTTTAAATGTATAGAATATCTTTTTATTTTACTTCCTAATGATGAAATAAATTTGTGAATGAATTTGTCAGATTCATTTTTCAAAAGTATGGTCTTTTTCATGGGTGCCAAAATGCAGATGTTATGAATTCTGGGTGATTGGAAAATAAAAGTTTTGTTTTTCTAAGTAGAAAATGTTAGTAGAAATGCTTTAGAAGAAACTATGTTCTTTTTTTTTTTTTTTTTTTTTTTTGAGATGGAGTTTCGCTCTTGTTACCCAGGCTGGAGTGCAATGGCGCGATCTCGGCTCACCGCAACCTCCGCCTCCTGGGTTCAGGCAATTCTCCTGCCTCAGCCTCCTGAGTAGCTGGGATTACAGGCACGCGCCACCATGCCCAGCTAATTTTTTGTATTTTAGTAGAGACGGGGTTTCACCATGTTGACCAGGTTGGTCTCGATCTCTCGACCTCGTGATCCACCCGCCTCGGCCTCCCAAAGTGCTGGGATTACAGGCTTGAGCCACCGCACCCGGCAAAACTATGTTCTACAATAAGAAAGTAGAAAGAAAAATATACTTACATATTTAATTCTAATGTAACAGTCTAGTTCATAAATAAATTGCAAAAATAATAAATTTCAAAGACAAAGGTAACATTTAAAATACATTTTTATACTTTTTATTTTTTCTCCTAAAATTTGAATCTTATTTGTTTCTGTTTAAGATTAATATAAACAAATTAGATAATATATTGTTAATGAAAGTCAAGTGCAAATAATGCCTCATCTTCTTACAAATTAATATGACTAAGCATTTAGGTTGTGATTTTTTTCTAATGTTGCGAAAGTAAAGTTTTTCTTTAAATAATAGAAAGCATGATACTTTTTAAAGATAAATAAAATTAATTTTATTTATAATTGTTAGTTCATTCCCTGTCTTCACATACAAGTAGCAAATACTAAAAAATGCTTGATTAATTTAAGAAACTTTTAAATTACTATTTTCAGTATAATAGTAGCTGTGGGTTTGTCACATAAGGCCTTTAGTGTGCTAAAATTTAGTCTTTCCATACCTGATTTATTGAGAGTTTTTATCAGGAAGACATGTTAACTTTATCAAATGCTTTTTGTAAATCTACTAAAATGATCCTGTCTTTTTTTCTTCATTAATGTGTCGTATCATGTTTATTCACTTTCTTATGTTTATTTATTTATTTTATTTTTGAGATGGAGTCTTCCTCTGTCACTCAGGCTGCTTTGCAGTGGTACAATCTCAGCTCAATGCAACCTCTCCCTCCTGGGTTCAAGTATTGTCCTGCCTCAGCCTTCCAAGTTGCTACTACAACAATTACAAGCACCCATCACTACACCTGGCTGTTTTATTGTAATTTTCGTGGAGATAGGGTTTCACCATATTGGGCAGGCTGGACTTTAACTCCTGATCTCAAGTGATCTGCTTGCCTTGACCTACCAAAGTGTTGGGAATACAGATGAGAGCCACTGCCTCTAGCCAAGAACAGAATAAAGTACTATCGTGTGAAGTTATATGCCAATAAACTGAAACAATAGAAAAAGTGGTTAAATTCCAAGAATCATACAGCCTACCAGAACTTATCTAGAGGAAATAGAAATACAAAGCAAACCGATGATATATGTGAAGATTGAATGAGTAATCCAAATCTTCCCAGAAAAGGAAATCTCAAGACCAGTTAACTTCACATGTTTATCAAACATTATAGAGAAATAATCTCAGTTCTTCCTGATTCTTTCAAAATATTGAAGAGGGAACCCTGGCCACCATCATCCTGATACAAAAGCTTGTATCAAAGACATCATAAGAAAAACATAATGAGAGACTGATATACCTGATGGACAAAGATGCAAAAATTATCAACAAAATATTTGCAAACTGAGTTCAACAGCACATTAAGAGTATCATATAGCATGTCCAAGTAATGTTTATTTATGGGATGAAAGAATGTTTCAATATATTCAAATAAATGAATGTGATGGATACACTACATTAAGAGAATGGAGAATTAAAAAATCACATAATCTCTATAGGCATAAAAAAAGGTATTTGACAAAATTCAACACAATTTCATTGTAAAAACTCTCAATAAATAAGGTACAAAAGAAACTTACCTCAATGCAATAAAAGCCACGTATTGAAAGCCCACGGCTAACATCATGCTCTATGTTGAAAAATAGAAAGGTTTTCTTCTAAGATCTGGAAGGAGGCAAAGATGCCCACTTTCTATTTCTGTTCAACATGATGCTAGACCTCCTAGCCACAGCAATAAGGCAACAAATAGAAATAAGATGCATTCAAATATGACAAAAATAATTAAAATTGCCTCTATTTGCAGATAATAATCTCAAATATAGAGAATGCAAAAGAATCCAGAAAAAAAACTGTTAGAGCTAATAAATTTATTCAGTAAACTTGCATAATAAAAAATCAACATACAAAAATTAGTTGCATTACTACATACTAACAACAAACCACTCTAAAAGGAAGATTTTAAAAATTCAATTTATAACACCATCAAAAAGAACCAAATAATTAGGAATAAACTTAAAGAGGTGAATAACATGTATACTGAAGTCTATAAAATACTGATAAATATACATCAAACAAAAATAAGTAGAAACAGCAAAGGAAACAATAACGTGTAGTTTATTTAATTTTTATTACAACTGTATTTTGCATGTTACAGATAAGGAAACTAGTTAAACAGTTAAAGTGTTGTAGAATGAGGGGTTTGAACAAAGCTTTGTTAGAACTGTCAACCATTATCAGATGGCATACTTTAAAGGTGTAGACACAAGCTAAACAGTTGATTAAGTTGATCAACCGTGGCATGGCATTAGAAGTTAATTATACATTTAGTTTCACAGGCACAATTATCACAGTATACTTGCCATGACACTATATTCTGGGTGTAAAATCTATTTCTTTGGGTAAATGAAGAAAGACTTTATAAACGTAGGAGGAGTTTAAATCTTCTAAGAGTGTCAACTACCTGTAAAAGAAAGACAAAATTAAGTCCTTAGTTTATTACTAATCAATCATTAATTTTAAGTCATGACTTAGTCTTGGTACTATTTGTCTTATAAGACCCAGAGAGAGGGCTTGCTTGTAGTCTGAGTTTATCAGTTTTCTTTAAAACTGAGAAATGAAACTCCATCTTTGCCATATTTTAAAATAGATCCAGTATATATTTAAAGGCAAGAAAGACAATTGGTATTCTATAGGGATAATTAAGTTTTACCATGTAATAGCTTCGTTTTTTTTCTTTTTCTTTCTTTCTTTTTTTTTTTTTTGCATTCTAAAGTTTGTTTCTGACCTTCTTTGAATTCTTTGAATTTGTGGTAATTTTTATACATAAAATGGTTTTTCAAGCTGTTAATAGGAAAATTACAAATACTGAAACATATAGAATGATCCAAAATGATAGATGAAATTCTTGCCCATACTTCTCAACCCCATTCTCATATCTGAGAGGAAACCAAATTTAATTATTTTAAAACATTATTCTTATCATTAAAATGATATACTTATTTACAAATATGTCTCTTTTATTGATTTATTAATTTTATACTACTTTATGATGTCCCTTTATGAAAGATAAAGAATTTAGTTTATCTCACATTTTACCCCACCCACCTATGATTTTTATAAAATACACTATTATCCATTCATATGATATCTAATAATTGTCTTTATAACTGTAGGTAATGCTTTCCTCTGTCTCTCTGGATTCACCAACGTTATTATCTAGTGACCCATTTATATAAAAGATAGAAATCTTAAAATAGCCTGCAATTTAAATTTTTCACTGCTTCATAGTTATGTTAATTTGAACATTTTAGAAGGACATGGTTGAAATTATTCTGTTCTGCAACTATGATTATCAATGCACTATTTCTAGGTTGAATCATTTTACACTCAACACTAGACTAGAGAGAGAGAGAGAGGAAGGGAGGGGGGGAAGGGAGAGAAAGAATGTGCATATATATATATATATATATATATATATATATATATATATATATATGTGTCATTATGATTAAGTCTGGTTTTTTACCGAACCAAGTCGGTAACTGAACATAAAGAAAGGAAAGTAATCCTTTGTCGCTAAGTCCTGCTGCTTGAAACACACTATCCCTGGCTTCAAGATTCAAAGGACTTTCTTTTAACTTCTTGTAAGCTTTCTTTGATTCTTTTCAATAATACTCAACCACCACTGATTTTTATATTTAATGTTTTCCTTTCTCATCTATTTCTTTTTCTTTTAGAATGGTCTTTCCTGAAAAGAAATGCTATATTTAGGATACTCATATAACAACATATTTTTTAGTTCTGCCATGTTTAAAAACATTTTATTTGATTTTAACATTTGCCTGAGTTTAGAATTCTGGTTTCAAATCACTTTCCCTGTGAGATCTGCATGTGCCACTTTTCTGTCATTCAGTGTTACCAGTTATCTCAGTTTCATTCTTATTTCTTTATAGGTGATGTGTTACTTTTTCTGTAATAGAACCTGCATGATTAATACAGACAGTTGTAATATGTTTGTTTCCATTGTTACTTTTCCTTGAACTGAATCTTCAAGAAAATGGCATAGAGACTCTGGGCTTTGTGTTTATGAGTACAATGTGTCCATAGGCATGTTTCCGTCTAGGGTGATTTTATGGTGAATCTAAAGAAAATAATCACCTCTACTATTACTATATTAAAAGGTCTTTGTTTTTCTGAAAGAGAACCACTGTTCTAGCTTTTCAGAGTTCCAACTTAAAATTGAATCCTCTGATAATTACATCAAGGCTTATTCATCACTCATGTACTTGGTGATGCAGCTTGCTGATTCTCTGAAATTTTTTTTTTTTTTTGAATCACCACTCTTACCTCAGTTTTTCTGGACTGCTGTGTTTCTTAACTGTATTTCTTGTATGTCAAATCACATTGGCCTTTAATGATCCGTAGTTCTTCAAACATCAGGTTACCTTCTGGCCAATTTTCTTGGTTGGAAGAACAGTGATGGTTTTAACGTTTAAAAATGTATTTAGTTGTCATATTTGATCATTGGAAATAAAGGAAAAGGAGATATTTGAGGTTATCAGACATGTTTCGAGTCACTTGAAATGGCTGGTTTTCTCTAAAAGATTCAGAAAATAATATACAGAAGGGTAAGTTGCCCCAATTGTGTCTATGTATAGAATATAATTCAACCATTTGAACATAATTATCAAGCCTTTCTATCCTTAAAAGAAATGCATTTTCTTTTCTTTTTTGGTTTTTTGTTTGTTTGTTTGTTTGTTTGTTTGTTTGTTTGTTTGTTTCAGACAGGTTCTTGCTCTGTCACCCTGACTGCAGAGCAGTGATGCAATCACGGCTCACACAGTACCCGAAAACTCCCAGGCTCAAGCAATTCTCCCACCTCAGGTCCCCCAAGGGCTGGGACTACAGGTGCACACCAACAGGCCTATCTAATTTTTGTATGTTTTTAGAGACATGGAGTTTCGCTATGTTGTCCACACTGGTCTCAAACTTCTGGGCTGAAGCAATCTATGAGTCTCAGTCTCCCAAAGTGCTGGGATTATGGGCATGAGCCACTATGCCTGGAACATTTCCTTTTTAATGTCATCTTTGCTATATTCTCTGTGGTAGGTGGGATTCTAAGATGGCCATCAAGATTACCAGTACTTCTAATGTGCACACGTCTTCAATCAATCATTAATTTATTTTCCACTGTGAAGTAATTTTGCAGATACAATTAAGATCTTAAATCAGCTAACTTTAATATTATTCCATTTGGCCTAACCTAATTCCCTTAGCCCTTTAAGAACACTGAGTTTTCTCTGGCTGGTCTCAAAAGAGGCAGTCACAGATTTCAAGCATGAGAAGAATTTGACACATGAGAAATTATCCATTGCTGGCTTTGAAGATGGAAGGAGCAACATGACAAGGGATGAGGCAGCATCCTGTAGTTAAGGGAGGTCTCTGACTGACAGCCAACAAGAAAACAGATATCTGGGACCTCCAGCCATGAGGAACTGAATTCTGCCAACATCATGAACAAGCTTGGAAGCAGATGTTTTTCCAGAGCTTCCAGATGAGAACCCAGTCTTTGATTCCAGTCTTACATGCCATGAGGAGAGAACACAGCCACAGTGCCTCACTTTTCATCTATGAAACTGTGACTTATAAACATGGATTATTTTAAGCCATTTAGTTTCTTTTGACCTTTTACACAGCTGTAGAAAACTGGCACATTCTCTCACCATCCTATATTTGTTACATTAAACTCTAAAAATTACTTCTACATTCTCATATACTCGTTTCTGTGATGGCTCTCCTTTTATCTATTAAAGATGGTTGTCTTTTGTTTTTGCCAATGACACAAAGCTTATTTACAATTCCTCATAAATTATTTCTTGGGAATATGCCATCCTCTTCTGAAAAAAGTATTATTACATATTCCATATACAACATATTTTATTCTATTATACTTTTATTGCTGAGAGCATTCCTTTTTCCATCACTTTACTTCTGTAGCATCTTCAGTAGTTTTGTATATCTCAGAAATAGACAAATCATATGGTTGAATTAAGCTGTGACTCAAAAGCGACAAGATAGAACTGTAACAAGTTTAACATATTCCTTCAATGGAGGAGAGATTTCAATAGAAACTATTACACTATTGACGCTAAAATAAAGGAATATGATAGAGATTTATGCTTGCAGATACAAATGGTCAAAGGTTATATCATTTAAACGATAATAATAGCAATAATTATGCCATGTAATTGCATTAACATTTTGTAGTTTGGGAAACAATATCATGTTTATTATTTTACTTTTATTTTCCAAAAAAATTAAATATAGGAAGTTTACATATAATAGATAGGATACAGACATCTTTATAATATAATTTATAAAATCACAAAGATATTTATGAATCTAAACTATAGATAAATATTGACACTTAAACCTAATTCTCTTTCCAAAATATCTGATACTCTCCTGTTGTGATATGTTTTTGCTAGAAAATAATTATTTCTTAGGCACTATATTAGTTTCCTAATGCTTCTGTAATAATTCATTACAAATTGAGTGACTTAAAATGACACATTTTCCTTACAATTCTGGATGTCAGCAGTCCTAAAGGCAAAGTTTCAGCAGGATTGTTTTTCTCTAGAGGCACTAGAAGACAATCTGTTCCTTTGCCTTCACCAGCTTTAAGGGGCTGCTTTTATTCCTTGGATATAGCCTCTTTCTCCATTTTTAAAGCTAGCGGAAGCCTAACATCATTGAGTCTCTCTCTTTCTCCTCCCCTACCTCAACCTCTGCTCTGTCATCACATCTTTTTCTCTGACTCAGACTCACTCTTTGATTATCAGGACCCTTTGATTACATACAACTCACCATGTAATCTAAAACAATATTCTTTTAAGGTTCTTAAATTAATCACATCTGAAAAGTCACTTTGCCATGTAAGGTAACATGCTTGTATGTTCTGGGGATGGGGAAATAAACATTTTAGGGGGATATTATCAAGTCTACCACAGGTATCCATGGGTTAGAATTATAAGATAGCTAATATCAACAGGTTTATTCAATATTAAGATTAGCAGACTTCTAAAACTCCAACTCCTCATCAACACCACTAAATTTTAAACAGTTCCATATATTGTACTTAAAAGATGAAACAGTGTATAAAATGTGCTTTAATGAATTCACTGGTAAATATATGTTACTAATAAACGAACAACTCTACAATTTCTTCATGATTATACAAAACTGGGTTATACTTGAATGCAAATTGCTACTCTGTTATTTCAGTTTAATGTGAGTTATTCTGAAGCAAATATCCAGTAAAAGATTAAAGGACAGATTAGCACTGGAGTTATAAAAATAAAGATAAAAAGCATTGCTTGTGGTGTACCCATATTGTATATTACTTGGATATATCACAGTTTTTTCCATTTATTATTGATTGGAACTTAAGTTGTCTCCACATATTGGCTGTTACAGATAGTGCTGTTATGGTCATCTGTGTAAAAGTTCTTGTTCGAATATCCGTTTTTCAAACAATTTGGGCATATACGTAGAAATGGAACTGCTGGGTCATACAGTAATTATATGTTTAATTTTCAAGAATCTGCCAAGCTATTTCAACAGTGGCTGCACTATTTTACATTGCCAACAGCAATTAACTAGCATTTCAGTTTCTCTGCTTACTTGCCAACATCTATTATGTTCTATTCTTTTTTTAATATTAACAATCCTAGTGAGTGTGAAATAGTTTCTAATTGTGGCTTTGATTCACATTTCCCCAATTGCTAATGACGTTGCACATCGTTTCATATGCTTACTTACCATTTGTAAATTTTCTGTGGAGAAATGTCTATTCAAGTCTTTTGCCCACGGCAAAAAAAAATTGGTTGTCTTTTTGTTTACATATTCTGGATGCTTGGACTTTATAAGATATATTATTTGCAGACAATTCACCTACTCTCTATGTTATATTCTCAAAGTACTTGATTGTGTCTTTGGAGGCACAAAATTGTTTAACTTTGTTTAATTTTAATCTTTTGTTGCTCATGTTTTTGGTATTGTATGTAAGAAACCATTGCTCAATCTGAGGCCATGAAGATTTAGCCCTATACTCACTTTTAAGACTTGTTTGGAATTAGTTTTATATTTAGGTTTGTAATCAATTTTGAGCTAAGTTTTCTGAATGGTGTGAGGTAGGTGTCCAATATCATTCTTTTGCAAACTTAGCTTAACTTACATTCCAAAATTTACTCTGACATAGCTTTATACCTCCTTCTTTATGTAGTTATATTTATAAATTACATTATGTTTACATTGTTTACATATTGTTATAGATTTATAATTATTGGATAATGGGACATAGGAATGAAAGAAGAGTTAAAATACAATTATAGTGACTTTATATATATATATATATATATATATATATATATATATATATATATATATGTAGTTACCTTTACCAGTGTACTTTATTTCTTTGTATGGCTTCAAGTTCTTTTCGAGAGTTCATTATTTCAGCCTGAATGGCTTCTGGCATTTCTAATAAAGCAAGTCCACTAGCAACAACTCCCTCATAATTTCATATGGACTCTGGAATGCAAGTCGGAGGCTGGATGCAGGTCAGAGGCTCTGGTTTCATTGCTTAGAAAATGCAGCTCATCTTGGTCTGGCCCATCCTGCCCACACACATTTTCGAATGATTATTCAACTTAGAAGGATACAGGCTAGCATCTCACATCCACTTTAGTAGGAGCCCTTGGATTCTTACAGTAATGTTAAGGCTCTTTTCTCTGGTATTCCAAACTACAGTTTAGTTGCAGAAAGATGAGATAATGTGGTTGGATGTGAAAGCCTCTGTGGCTTAGAAGCGCCATTTCACAAATAAGAACTAATATATCTTGTAAGAGACCCTGTAGGTATAACTTCCATTGTTTGGAGCTCCGGGAAGGCAGAGCCGCTTGTTGCAGACTCAAGAAGGAAGCCAGACCAGAGATTCCTGGGCAGAAGAGCACCATCAGTCTTATCGCTGCTATTTTGGCCGTTGCAGTGGGTTGCTTGAATCCCAGCACTGGGAATCAATATTGGACATTGACTCAGAAACCTAATTAGAAAGGCAATAATTGTAAAGATGACAGATGGATAAATTTATAATAAAGGGAAAAAACAAGCCTAAGAAGGCCGAGCATACCCAAAATCAGAACCCCTCTCCCTCTACAGGGGATTGCAGTTCCTCATCAGCAACAGAACAAGCCCTGATGGAAAAGGACTGTGTTCCATTATCTGAAGTAGGCTTCAGAAGGTGGATGATAAGAAACTTCTGGGAATTAAAAGAACTTGTTCTAACCCAATGTAAAGAAACTAAGAACTTTGAAAAAGGGTTTGACAAAATGCTGAAAAGAATAGACAATATAGAGAGGAATATAAATAACTAACGGAGTTGAAAAATACAACACAAGAACTTAGAGAAATATGCACAAGTTTAAATAGCAGAATGGATCAAGCAGAAGAAAGGATATCAGAGGTCAAAGACCAACTTAATGAAGTAAAACGACAAGACAAGAATAGAGAAAAAAGGATGAAAAGGAATGAGCAAAGTCTTCAAGAAATATGGGACTATGTGAAAAGACGCAATCTACGTTTGATTGGTGTACCTGAATGTGATGGAGAGAATGAATCCAAGCTTTTCAGGATATTATCCAGGAAAATTTTCCCAATCTAGCAAAGCAGGACACTATTCAACCCCAGGTAATACAGAGAACACCACAAACATATTCCTCAAGAAGAGCAACCCCAAGGCACATAATCGTTAGATTCACCAGGATATAAACAAAGGAGAAAATACTAAGGGCAGCCAGAGAGAAAGGCCAGGTTACCCATAAAGGGAAGCCTATTAGACTTAGAGCAGATCTCTCAGTGGAAACCCTACAAGCCAGAAAAGAGTGGAGGCCAATATTCAACATACTTAAAGAACAGAACTTTCAGCCTAGAATCTCATATCCTGCCAAACTAAGCTTCACAATTGAAGGAAAAATAAAATCTTTTATGAACAAGCAAGTACTCAGAGATTTTATTACCACCAGGCCTGCTTTACAAGAACTTCGGAAAGAAGCATTATACATAGAAACGAACAACCAGTATGAGCCTTTCTAAAAATATACCAAAAAGTAAAGAGCATCAACATAAAGGAGAATTTACATCAACGAATGGATAAAATAGCCAGTTAACATCAAATGGCAGTAACCCTAAATTTAAATCAACTAAATCCCCCAATCAAAATATACAGCCAAAACCTAATGGTATATCCAAAGATACACAAAGACTCAAAACAAAGGGTTGGAGAAAAATTTACCAACCAAATGGAGAGCAAAAATAAATAAATAAACAAAAAGCAGGAGTTGCAATTCTCACATTTGATAAAACAGATTTCAAATCAACAAAGATACAGTGATAAAAGGATCAATGCAACAATAAGAGAGCTTAATACCCAGATACATAAGGCCCATAAAAAGATTTAGACTAAACGAGACAGAAAATTAATAAGGATATCCAGGACTTCAACTCAGATCTGGAACAAGTAAACTCAATAAATATTTATAGAGTTCTCCATTTTAAATACACAAAATATTGATCGGCCATTATTAATACCCATTTTTAGAATGAAGCAATATTCCTGTTCTCTCTCCCTCTTTTTCTTCCTCTTTCTTCCTCTCCTTCTCTCCTTTTTTTTACTTTTCAACATCCTAGTTCCTCACCTCTACTCAATACATTCCCCTGAACACCTGATTTCTTGTGATTCTCCCGTCCCACTGAAACCTCCAATCCCTTAAAAAAAATAAAAATAAAAATAAAATAAAATGAAATTCTCCCTTTTCACCCCCCCCCAAAAAAAGAAAACTTCCATTGTTCTGGCAAGGGACAAATTTAGTTTGTATTTAGGAAAATCCCAGTTATGGCTTCCCACCAAATAATAAATCCTTCACATACTGCCCAGTCCAAAATGAATTTGAAGTTATTTGTAAATATAACTTACAAATCACATCAAATTTCCTAACAACAGGAATTAATATTCCACCTTTATTACATATCTAAGAATTGGAAATCTAAAGTTACACCAGGTTTAAATTCCTCTATAAAGAAGAAGAAAACACTTGCTAAACTGTTACAATTTATTTATTTTATATAAAGCAATAAATCACTTGGAACTATATATACACAACATTTTTGGAAAAGCTAATAAGAATAAATGATATATTTACACTCATATAGTATAATATTATATTTCTTACGGACCACTATCCCAACTGTGTCCATATATTATTTTCCCATTACACCAAATAAATGATTAGAATATTAATTAACCCACATAGATTTCATGGTTTTAAAAATTATGTAAACAAAAGTTCACCAGATTGATCTTATCCATTTTATTTGATATATTGTTTTACTTGCAGTATGTTCAAAGAATTTGAAATCTTCAGAATAATCTAGTTATTTATTAAGTTATATATATGAAAATATAATTGGAGTAAACATATAGTAGTAATTTTTATTGTGGTTTTACAATACATTTTATTTTTATATTTTAAACTTAAATTTAAGAAACTCTTATCTGTGTAAAACATTCTAGCCAGAAGAAAATGGGAAATAACATGGTAGAAGATAAAAGTAAAATTATTACATATTTACAAAGAGAGATATGATTAACATCTCATATATTTTCTGGCTTTTTTATTCTATTCCTATAGAGGCAGATACTTTTGAATACATGGTAAAAATATTCGCATTTAAAAAATAACATTATGGTCAAAGAATATCCCAAATATTTTACAGCTATTAACATCATTGGTAATAGCTGCATAGTATATCTCTATAAAGTTGAGCCATATCTCTTAATGATTCTTCAGTCACTGGGCATTATAATTGTTTGTATACATATTTTTTTAAAAAATGATAACATCAATACCTCTTACACTTGAGTTTCTTTTACTCTAACTGTACTATTCAATATTTTTGTTAGCAAATTTTCAAAGTCTTCTATTCTATGAGGAAGTTAATCACTGCCATCCCATGTGCATTCAATTTGAAAAGTATTCATGAGCACTTACAATGCATGAGACACTTCTGATCCAACACTTAAGAAAATGAACTGAATGGTCAGAAAATCAGTTTCAGACACAACATGCACAGATTGCAAAGACTTTTATATTAGAACTAGAATTAGATTTTGTACACAAAGAGAAACTTGAGTTAATGGAATCTAAAGAACGAGAGGCCTTGGGGAAAGATATTGTTCAGATCTGATATGTCATTAAGAGATTAGATGCTTTTAAAGCTGCCATGAGAAAAATCTAAATGATACACACTCATGGTAGTAATGGGAAAGGAAATTTTAAAGAGTCTTCCACAGGTTCACTCAGCATAATGCCATTGATCAAATAATGACTAGAACAAAATTGCACATTAAAGTGTGATAACATCCACTGGAATATCTTAACCTTCTCTGAAGAAAGATATTTGCTAACATTCTAATAGAACCTTCTGCATAGTGTCATTGAAGAGAGCTAAATTGACTCAGGAAATAGAGTGATTGAGTTGTAATTATTTGATGATACTACTTCTCTACAAGGCAAAAATCACACTTAGGTTTTTCAAAAGCCCATAAAAATAGTTCTTGACAGGAACAACTCTCTGGGATTCAAAGGAAGCATTAAGCCTGTGGGAACAGTAATAGTGGAAAATATATTAACTTACTAAGAAATATGAAACTACAAACAAAAAATTGGAACAAGAGAATAATGTATTTACTTGTGGTAGGGAAAACACTTAACAAGGTACTTCTTGTTAGTAATTGAAATGTGTATTTTATTTCACACTAACTAACTCTATTTTGAAAGATAGCCCTGGAAACATAGAAAATAAAACTTAGAATAACTTAATATATAAAATTTAGAATATAAAAACTGAAAGGAATTTTACATATCATATGAGGAGGCAGAGGTCTAAAACCATAAGGAGAATTATCCAGAAGTAAGTAAATATGTAAGATAAGATTACATTCAACTATAAATAAGAGAAATCTCAAATTTGACTCTAAGAAACATTGGCTGGGCATGGTGGTGGCTCATGCCTGTAATCCTAGCACTTTGGGAGGGCGAGGTGGATCACAAGTAGTGAGATCAATTTCAGCCTGGCCAATATAGTGAGACCCTGTCTCTACTAAAAATACAACAATTAGCTGGGTGTGGTTGCACTTGCCTGTAGTCCTAGCTACTCGGGAGGCTGAGGCAAGAGAATTGTTTAAACCCATGACGGGGAGGTTGCAGTCACCGGAGACCATGCCACTGCACTCCAGCCTGGTGACATTCTAAAAATCCTTCTCAAAATAAATAAATAAATAAATGAATAATAAAATTGCATAAGTAATCTGTCAAAGGCTGTTGCTGTATTTCAGTGATGCTATTAAAGACACTCCTGTGTAAATTTCAAAAACAAGTTGTTTTCAACTCTTCTTAATTTTCAAGATTTTCCAGGCTAGTCGTTTGCATTTCAATATGAATTTTAGAATCAAGTTATCAACTTCCATGAAAAGCTCTGCTGGAATTTTGATTGATTCTATAGGTAAATTTAAAGATAATTAACACGCAAAAATATTAAACTTTTCCAATCTATGATTACAATATATCTTTTCATTTATGTAGGTCTTTAATTTTCCTAAGTAATATTAGTAGTTGCTAGAGTACAATTCTTACAAACCTTTCAACAAATTTATTCCTAAGAGTTTGAAAAAATAAAATAAAAAAGACTAAGAGCCTTCTGATTTTTCTGCTCTGCTTTAATTGATTAAATGGGGCTCACCACATTATGGAGGGTAATCTATTACACTAAAAGTCTACTGATTTAAATTTTGATCTTATCTAAAAAGCATATTCATAATAAAATATAGACTGGTGTTTGACCAATATATAGATATCATGGCCTAGTCAAGTTGACACATGCAATTAACCATCACAAGTTCACCTCTTTCTAAGGTAACTTAGCACCCATACACATCTCCTTAACTCAAACTTAATCTCTAAATAAACAAAATAACAAGGTCACACTCTGTCTAATATGATACAACTATCCTGCATACAACCCAAAACATACCAATCCTTTCCCCAGAAGATAATTCAAAGTCATTGGGTAATATTCACTTTTATCCTTAAAATACCATAACTTTAATACAATGATGTAAAATCAACAACACTTAAATACTGTGTTGTAATTCAATACATATTATGTCATCTCATAAAAGGATTAAAAAGAAAAACAAATATGCATGTGTGTGTGTAGTCTCCCCTTATCTGCAGTTTTAGTTACTTGCAGTCAACTGTGTTCTAAAAATAGGTAAGCATAGTACAATCAGATATTTTGGTAAAAAAGAAAAAAATCATATTCCCATAACTTATATTACAGTATATTGTTATGATTGTTCTATTTTATTATTAGTTATCATTGCTAATCCCTTTTTTATTGTACTTTAGTTTCTGGGGTACATGTGCAGATCATGCAGGATTGTTGCATAGGTACATACATGACAAGGCGGTTTGCTGCCTACATCTCCCAGTCACCTATATCTGGCATTTCTCCCCATGTTATCCCTCCCCAGCCTCCGCACCCCACACTGTCCCTCTCTTACCTCACCTACAACAGGCCCTAGTGTGTGATGCTCTTCTCCCTCATTGTTAATTTCTTACTGTGCCTAGTTTATAAATTAAACTATATCATAGGGGTGTGTGTGTGTGTCTGTACATATACACACACACACACACACACACACACACAAAATCTATATATATATATATGAAAAGGCACCAAACATAGGATTTGATATTATGTGTGGTTTTAGGCATCCACTGGGGCTTTTGAAATGTATCCCATGCAGATAAGGGGCAACTAGTATACACACACACACATACCCACACACTCACACACAAATATTTATGTAAAATGAGGAACATATTCTCATGTCAATTGAAGTCCTCATTTCTGTAACTGGCCACATGATTATTGCCAGTATTTACAAATGCATTCTTTTATTACCCATTGCCTTTACCCTCAGAAAGCACCTCAACTGATAGTCATTCCTTGACTAGTAGGATGCTTCGAGACTTCATTTTGAGGGTTGTGTCCATTATTAGTCTTGCCTGAATTGTATTTTTTCACTGATGTCAGTCACAGGACATGGTAATACTAAGATATGCCCTATGGGGTTCTGTATTCCAGATATAATCTTCCTTACCTCCCTTGTGGAGTAACAGTCCGATTTCACCTTAGTAGTTAAAGTCAATCACCCCACCCAGCACGGTAACTCCCTTTTTTACCTGTTGATTCAGAGACATAGCAGCCCAAAGTGGATATCTGTAGCTTAATCCACTGTGTCCTATCTCCCAGTTCAATGGAACAATTAATATGTTTCCTGATGAAAGGATTTCTTTCTTTGGAACTAAGACCTCTAGGCCAGCAGAACATAAGGTTGCATATGTAGGAAGCAAAAACTTTGCTAGCAAACAGGTCAATAATGGTAATAGGGAGTGTGCCTGTCCCAAATTAACCTCCTGATTCCTGGAAGCATGAATCCTGGCCATAAGGCAAACAACATCCTATATTGGATGCTAATTCAGAACATGTACAGCCTTCTGGAGCATCCAGACTTTGGTAAGTCACCTTACCAAAACCCAGCCTGGTATTGCCACCTGGCTGGAGTTGTAACTGAATTTTCTTTTTGGGGGGTATAGGAGGGTAATCAAACAGTATTTATTTTAAGATTTAAATTCAAAATGCATATATATGCTTTGTTCCAACAACTTTTCCTTTCAAGTAATTTATCCTTCATATTTGCACATGTACACAGATATATGTAAAAATACTTCACCGCTATACACCTGTTTGTAATAATGAGAAACAACCTAGACATCCACCAGTAGGGGAGGGGTATATATATTATGGTAATCCAAACTCTCAGCCACCATAGCACATTAAACTACGTGTTTAATGTAAAGTGCCTGTTTCAGCATATAAAGAGAGCAAAATATCTTTTTTCACCCGTTCTTTTTTCTTTTGAAGAGTTTCCTATGTAACTGAACTTTCAAAATGTCATTCTACCATTCTATCAAACCATTTTCTTCAGGGTAACAGAAAACATGGTAAGAGAAGTGAATTTCTTCAGCCTGGATCCACTGCAATACTTCATTTTCTGTGAAATTAGTACCTTAATGAGAGAAATGTTGTATGTGGAATACCGTAAATGCAGGTGAGGCAGTCTACAGATGATAGTTTTGTGAGAATCATTGAGTGCAGGGAGGACAAATCAATACTCAGAGTAAGTTTCTCTTCCAGAAAGAAGGTAACACTGACTCTTTCATGATGAAAGCCATCCAATGTACTCAACCTCCTACCAGGCAGCTGTCTGATCACTGCAGAGAATAGTGCTGTATCAGGGATCAGTGGCAGTCTCTGTTGCTGCTGGCAGATTGAGCACTCAGTGATGGCCATAGCCAGGTCAAACCTGATTAATAAAATTCTCCTCTGCTGAGATGACCTCTTGATGAGCATTTATGTAGGACACAAATGTCTTTCTGTTCTTCTCCCATTCAGAGAAGTCTATCTACATACCTAGTCTTTCTTGTTACCAAGTTTTAAATCATGTTTCTTGCAAGTTTCTAACCATCCAGCCAACCTATTGGCCACAGCTCATGAATTGGTGTGTAACTCTACACCTGGCTATTTCTCCTTCCAGAATCAATGAACGACAAAATTTATACTTGATGTTATTCCCATTGAGAGGAATTCCTGTCATCACTGCTCTTCATGGTAGTCCCAAAAAGGAACGATAGGCTGGGTGTGGTGGCTCATGCCTATAATCCCTGCACTTTGGGAGGCCATGGTGGGTGAATCATCTGAAGTCAGGAGTTTGAGACAAGCCTGGCCAACATGATGAAACCCCATCTCTTCTAAAAATGCAAAAATTAGCTGGGCATGATGGCATGCGCCTCTAGAGGCTGAGGCAGGAGAATCTTTTGAACAGGAGGTGGAGTTTGCAGTGAGCCGAGATCATGCCACTGCACTCCAGCCTGGACAACAGTGAGAATCCATCTCAAAAAAAAAAAAAAAAAAAAAAAGGAAAGAAAAAAAAAAGAAAAGAAAAAGAACTGCAGCGTTGCAGCTGTCTATTTCAAGTGGTGTGTGCATGTCACATAGGACAACCTGTAAACCAGGCTGTGTTTTCTTTCCCTCCATCAAATGTCACTTGCCCAATGTTGTGGTTAAGAGAACTCTTTTCCCTACTCTTTTAAAACTTTCAGCTAAAGAGCATCTGTATTACCATGCAACTAAGATCAGTGGAGAAAAAAAAAAAAGACCTGCAATTCATTATTATTTTACTGAATGTTCTCTCTGTCTAGAGAGTTTTCCCTGAGATATCTGTTCAGCTTATTTCACATTTCTTATAAGTCTATGCTCAAATGTCACCTTCTCAATGTGGACTTCTATGGTGAACACACTCTAAAGTACTCCCAGTGGGTCATGCCTTTATATAATTCCCCTCCCTTGCATGTGGATGGAACCTGTGACTTCTTTCTAACTGACAAAATATGAAAAATGGATGAGATAGCACTCCATTGACTAGGTTGCTTTATGTACTTTGAATGGAAAGAGAGACTCTTCCTTGATAATTTTGAATAAGTTGTGTTGGGAGAAGGTCTTAAAGTGTATGATGGAGGATATGTTGTTTGCTGAGGAGCAGTGGCAAGAAACACCAAGCCATCCCAGGCAGAAAACTGCTAGAATAGTAAGCAATATGTACCAGTCATGCACTAGTTAAGCCAGTTCCCAAAACACAGGATACATACCCTTGTCCCTATTGCTGACTTGTGAAGAGTGCTTTCTAGCTTATTTCTATTTTTGTAGTGAACAGGCACTATCTGCCTGTTTAGTGTATCTTTATTTTATAAAGAAACACTGAGCACATGCTTATGAAAAATAATCATTTGTTCACAAAGAGTAAATATGTAGGTCAGAGTCCGCTCTGGGCTTTCAGCTGGGGAATGCTATCAGTCCCCTGATGTCCCACTCTAATCCCACTTCACAATCTATCTTTGTTACTGTTTCTTAATTCCTTCAACACTGCCTGGGTTGGGGTCTCTACAACTGAGCTGGTCTCAGCAACTGTCATGTTTTAAGTGGGTTTTGTGAAAGATCCCTGGGACAAGAAACTGCTGACAGCCTCTAATTGTTGAAAACCAGTAAGAATCCCAGACTGTCATTCCTACTACCACAAGAAAATGAATTTCACCAATAGCCTTAGAAAGCTTGGAAGTGGACATTTTCCACAATCCTCCAGATGAGAATACGCCATACTCAACATCTTGATGGAAGAAAGGACAGCTATGCTGACCATGGAATAAATGTGGGTTGGTTACACTGCTAAATTTGTGGTAATTTGTTACATAGAAATGGAAAATTCATACACGTTCCCTAATCACTCTGTATGAAATTGCTAGACCTTCCCTCACTATATGCCCTTTGGGCCTTTCTGCTTTGTTTCATCCACAGCACTTTTCACTGTCCGTCATTCTATACAATTAACTTGTTTATATGTTTTAATATCTGTTCTTCCCAACTATAATAAAAATTTTATTTTAAAAAGCAGAATTTGTTTCTGCTTTGTCACAGACATATCAACTATGCTTAGAATAGCACCTGACAAATAAAGAGCACTCAGTGAAAGAGACATGTATATATCATTACAACGAAATCAGCCAGATCTGAAGACTTAGGCAGCTTAAGTAACATACAGCAGAATAAATATAGGAGATAGATCACAGGGTATGATCCAGAAAGTCTTGATTCCAGTCCTAGATTACCATTTTCATTTAACTCTGCACAAGTCTTTCAAATTTACTTAACTTCAGTTTTAGTATTTCTAAATAGGGACAATAATGCAAGTCTTATGTAGTTACATATTTATTATCATTATCAAACCAGGTAATATATATAATAATGCTTAATCAATTTTAAGTAGTATTCTGAATGAACAATACAGATGGCTAATATGCATGTAAAAATTCTCAGCCTTCAGAGTAAACAAATAAATTATAAGCAAAACATTAATGATACATCACGTATTGACAATAAATTAAAACACTGAGTGATGCTACCCAATATTGGACATGGTATATATTCTTATATATGTTGAGAGTAGTGTGAAAATGGTGTAATGAATTGCTGTTTGGAAAACATCAAAAGCCTCAAGAAGAGAACACATATCTCTTTTACTCCAGCAGCCCTGTTTGTAGGAATCTATCTTTGGTATGTGATCAGACAGGTATACAAAGTACAGGTATAAGGGTGTTTATGAAAATTTGCTTGGTAATTGTAAAACAACATAGTTAACCTAAATGTTAAAGCACAAACTGAGGAGTAACTAACATACAATTACTTTTTATATTTTCTCTTATTGTTAGTGAATCTACTTTCTCTCTGTCTCTCTCTTCTCCTTACATTGATTAAACCTTTGCTAATCTCTAAACTTTATCCACTAATCTGAGGCTAGAATCATCGTAAAGTTCCCAGAATCATGCATTTCCTGAGAATATATCTGATAATCAATGTTAGCTTGATCTACATTTCCCATATGACACTTTGGTTCTATATAGAACTAAGAGAAGTAAATACATTAAAAAGTAGAGTAGACCCTCTGAGACAGTATCATAACCAAAAAATATTGCGTTCTCTACATTTTTTCATTTGCAACTTGCATATTTCCAAAGCATATATTGAATTATATGCCAGTGTATATTATAATTTGTTTTGGATAAAATTGCTAGATCACTTTTTATCACAAATTACTTTTAATAGTTTTCTGATTTTCTAATTCTTGCTAACTGCCATTTCTGTCTTGACATTTATCACTAAGAATTCCTTACAAATGCTTTTTAGTAAATTGTTGAGGAAGCTTTAGAAATATCATTGCTATTTTCATGTTTCACTGATAAAGTCTTATATATTTATTTGTGTGAAAATTAAGTGCTATTATTTTCACTTGGTATTTTAAAAAATATTACAGTCGTACATTACTTAACAACCGGAATCCATTCTGATAAATATGTCATTACACAATTTCATTACTGTGCAAAAATAATAGAGTGTACTTACACTAACTTAGGTAGTGCAGGTTACTACACACCTATGCTATATGCTATAGCCTATTGCTCCTAGGCTACAAACCTGTACGGCATGTTACTATAGCAGATACTGTGGGCAATTGTAACACAATGTTACTTGTGTATCTAAACATATTTTAACAAAGAAAAGATAATGCATTTCCTTATGATGCTATTACATCTACAATATCTGTAGGCAACAGGATATTTTCATCTCCATTATAATAATTTTCTGGGACCACATTTCTTTTTTTTTCTTTCTTTCTTTCTTTCTTTCTTTCTTTCTTTCTTTCTTTCTTTCTTTCTTTCTTTCTTTCCTTCTTTCTTTCCTTCTTTCTTTCTTTCTTTCTTTTCTTTCTTTCTTTCTCTTTTTCATTCTTTATCTTTTTTTTGAGATGGAGTCTCACTCTGTCACCCAGGTTGGACTGCAGTGGCATGAACTTGGCTCACTGCAACCTCTGTTTCCCAGGTTCAGGTAATTCTCCTGCCTCAACCTCCTGAGCAGCTGGGACTACAGGCATGTACCATCATGCGCAGCTAATTTTTGTAGTTTAGGTAGGAATGGGATTTCATCGGAGTCTGTTGGGGTCACATTTATATAAGCAGTCCATCATTGACCAAATGTCCTTATTTGGAGCTTACCTCTACTTGGTTTCTATTATTCACCTTTCAAAATTACTTTTCTAGATGTAAATATGAGGTTGAACTTTATTCTTGTTGCAGAAAAATATAAGACAAAATATTAAAACTTGCAAATTCTAGTTTTAAAACTCTATAAGGTATTTGGCCAGGTCCCAAAGCAGTTGAATATTGTCAAAATATTAGGTGAGTTAGTTTACCCTGGTTTCAGGAAGTCTGTTACAAAGAGAAGTATTTGTGCATAGAAGATCAAGATTAGTATGATCACCTGGATGTAGCTTAGTGATTCTGATCAACCTCTACAATATCGACACATTTACATTTTGTTTATTTTTAATAGTAATTTTTTTTTTTTGTGGATACCTAGTAGGCATATATGTTTATGGCTTACCTAAGATATTTTGACACAGGCATTCAATGCATAATAATTACATGAAAGTAAATAGGGCATCCCTTACCTCAAGCATTTAGCCTTTGTGTTTCAAAAAATTCAATTATTTTTAGTTATTTTTAAGTATACAATTAAGTTATCTTTCTTCTATAGTCACTCTTTCATGTAAAAAAAATACAGGACTTACTTATTCTAACTGTTCATTTGTACTCATTAAATATCCCCCACTTACCCCACCCCCAACTACCCTTTCCATCCTCTATTAACCATCCTTCTACTCTCTGTCTCCTTGAGTTTGATTTAATTGTTAGCTCCCAAAGATAATTTCACTCAAGATAATGATCTCCAGTTCCATCCATGTATTGAAAATAACAGGATCTCTTTCTTTTCAGTGACTGAATAATATTCCATGTGTATATGTACAGCATGTTCTTTTTCCATTTATCTGTTGATGGACACTTAGGCTGCTTCCAAATATGTGCTATTGTGAATAGTGCTGCAATAAACATGAGAGAGCAGGTATCTCTATAATATACTGATTTCCTTTCTTTTGAGTATAGTGGGACTGCTGGATTGTATGGTAGCTCTATTTTTAGGTTTTTAAGGAACCTCCAAACTGTTCTCCAGAGCCATTGTCCAAATATGCATTCCTACCAACAATGTACAATGGTTCCTTTTTCTCCACATCTTCACTAGCATTTTTTATTGTTTGTCCTTTGGAGAAAAGCCATTTTAACTAGAGGGAGATGATGTCTCATTGTAGTTTTGATTTGCATTTCTCCAATGGTCAGTGATGTTGACCATCTTTTCATTTACCTGTTATTCTTACATCTTCTTTTCAGGATTGCCTATTTAGATATTTTTCCCATTTTTAAATCTGATTATTTGATTTTTTCTTATACGTTCTTTGAACTCCTTATGTATCGTGGATATTAATTCCTTGTCAGATGGGTAGTTTGAAAATATTTTCTCAGACTCTGTGAGTTGTCTCTTCAGTTTGTTGATTTTTTTTTCTGTGAAGAAGCTTTTTAATGGGTGTGATCCCATTTGTCCATTTCCTTTGATTGCCTGGGTCTATGAGATATTGCTCAAGAAGTCTTTGCCTATTCCAATGTCCTGAAGAATTTCCCCAGTGTTTTCTTTTAGTAGTTTTATAGTTTGAGGTATAAGTTTTAAGTCTTTAAATACATTTGGTGAGACTTTTGTATATGGTAAAAAAAAAAAAAAGGAGTCTGATGTCCTTCTTCTGTGTATGGATATCTAGTTTGCTCAGTGTCATTTATGGAAGAGACTGTCCTTTCTTCAATATATGTTCTTTGAAGCTTTCATGAAAATGAATTTACTATAGATGTATGAATTTATTTCTGGGTTCCCTATTCTATTCCACTGGTCTGTCTTTTTCATGCCAGAACCATGCCATTTTGGTTACTTTAGCTCTATATTATAATTTTAGCCAGGTAATGTGATTCCTCCAGTTTTGTTCCATTGGCTTATGATAGCTTTAGTTATTCTGTTTCTTTTGTGGTTCCATACACATTTTGGGATGTTTTTATTTATGTGAAGAATATCATTAGTATTTTAATATGAATCGCATTAAATCTGTAGATTACTTCAGGTAGTATGGACATTTTAAGAATATTGATTCTTCCAGTCCATGAACATGGAATATATTTTCACTTTTGGTATCCTCTACAATTTCTTACATCGATGTTTTATAGTTTTTTATTATATAAATATTTTTTAAAATATTTATTTTACTTTAAGTTCTCAGGTACATATGCAGATCATGCAGGTTTGTTACATAGTTCTATATCTAAAATTTATAACAAAGTATTCTTAATCTACTGTTCTGTAATTCTATATTAGTGGTATTAAAATCAATTAATAATTTAATGCAAATATATAATTATATCCACTTTTAATAGTGATATCAAGGAAAAGATTTCAAAGTTTTGCTTTCTGTGAAGTAATTGTACTATTGAGACATTTATGACATGATCTATTTTCATCTAAATTGTACTCTGAATAGTCGCTTTCTACACAAATATGTCAGTGCAAATAAACACTCTTGAAATATCTCTGTATAATTCAAAAATTATTCTAAAATAATGACATAGATATAGATGAGATATATACATATACACATACAAAGACACTTTCTATAAATCATGTCAATTAAAATATTAGACATCAATTAAAGCTTAAACTATGTCAATGTTATATATCACTCAAGCTACTTTATGCTATGTAGGAGAAATTAAGATTTACAATCCAGAATTATTTAACATTATTCATAGTTACTATTTTTTTTTAAATAGATGGAAAATATTCTAATTTGGAAGATCTAAATGAGTTACACAATAATTTAAAAATATTTATGAAGCAGACATTTTATATACCAGGTATTGTTCTAAGCTCCTGGTACATATAAAGGCACATGTATAAGGTATTTATCAAAACTTTATCCAATTAGTTTGTTAAAATATTACTAGTGGTATCAGTTCATTCTCATGCTGCAAATAAAGACATACCAGAAACTGGGAAATTTATAAAGGAAAAAGGTTTGACTCACAGTTCCACATGGCTGGAGAGTTCTCACAATCATGGTAGAAGGTGAAGGAAGAGCAAAGTCATATCTTACATGATGGCAGGCAAGAAAGCAGGTGCAGGGGATCTTCCCTTTATAAAACCATCAAATCTCATGAGACTTATTTATTATCACTGGAACAGCACAGGAAATACCTCCTACTGGCTGCTTTCGTGAGCTGGTGTTGAGTTTCTTTGGTTTTTCCAGGCACACAGTGTAAGCTGTCAGTGGATCTACCATTCTGGTGTCTGGAGGAGGACAGTGACCCCTTCTCACAGCTCTGCTAAGCAGTACCCCACTGTGGACTTTGTTTCGGGGTTCCTACCCCATATTTTTCATCTGCACTGCCCTATCTGAGGTTCTCCATGAGGGATCTGCCCCTGAAGCAAACCTCTGCCTGGACATCCAGGCATTTCCATATATCCTCTGAAATATAGGCAGAGGTTCCAAAACCTTAACTGTTAACTTCTGTGCACTCACAGGCTCAACAGAATGTGTAAGCCACCAAGGCTTTAGGCTTGCACCCTCCAAAGCAATGACCTGATCTGTACATTGGCCCCTTTTATCCATGGCTAGAATGCAGGGCACTAAGTCTTGAGATGGCACAAAGCACTAAGGTTCTGGGTCTGGCCCACAAAACAATTTTCTCCTCCTAATCCTCTGGGCCTGTGATGGGAGGGGCTACTGTGAAGACCTCTGACATGCCCTGGAGACATTTCCCCAATGTCTTGGTGATTAACATTTGGCCCCTTGTTACTTATGCAATTTTCCACAACCAGCTTGAATTTCTCCTCAGAAAATGGGGTTTTAGTTTCTATTGCATCATCAGGCTACAAATTTTCCAAACTTTTATGTTCTGCTTCCCTTTTAAACATAAGTTCTAAGTCCAAGCCATAACTTTGTGAATACACAAAATGGAAAGCTTTTAACAGCCCCTAAATCACCACTTGAATGCTTTGCTGTTTAGAAATTTCTTTAGAAAAGTTTTACAGATCTCTAGGGTAGGGGCATCAGTCTTTTTGCTAAAGCATAACAAAAGTAATCTTTATTCCAGTTCCCTAAAATTCCTCATCTCCATCTGAGACCACCTCAACCTGGATTTTATTGTCCATATCACTATCAGCATTTTGGTTAAAACCATCAAGAAGTCTCTAGGAGGTTAAAAACTTTCCCATGTCTTCCTGTCTTCTCAGTGCTTCACACTGTTCCAAACTCTGCATGTTACCCAGTTCCAAAGGCACTTCCGAATTTTCAGGAATCTTTACAGCAGCACCCCACTACTCAGCTCCAATTTACCATATTAGTTAGTTCTTATGCTGCTAATAAAGACACACCTGAAATTGGCTAATGTATAAAGGAAAGAGGTGTAATTGACTCACAAATGCATAAGGGTGGGAAGGCCTTACAGTCATGATGGAAAACGAAGGAGGAGAAAAGTTATGTCTTACATGGAGGTAGGCAAAAGAACATGTGCAGGGAAACTCCTCTTTATAAAACCCTCAGATCTCATGAGACTTATTCACGCTCACATTAACAGTATGGGAAAGACCTGTATCTATGATTCAATTACCTCCCAGTGGGTCCTTTCCACCACTCATAGAAATTATGGAAGCTGCAATTTAAGATGTGATTTGTGTGGGGACACAGCCCCACTACATCACTAGTATAAATCTTATTGTCTTAGAGTCCTACTCAAGATTCAGATATATTACAATTGCATAACAACATGAACCATTAGGGAAAGTAGTACCTTAATTATTTTTAAGGTACTATTTTCAACTGTACACATCATGGAAGTACATAGTAAAAATATTTGGGGCATAAGACAACTTTGATGTCTCTAAAATTATACCACACACATGCTATTTATCAATTACGTTCAAGTTGACATGCTGTTTTTCTGGCCATCAATCCAGAAAATGAACTTCTTTAACACAGATAAAAAATAATGCCCAATGTAGTAAGAATTTCCAGAAAAAAACAGTACTAATTTTCTTCCAGTATCTTGAATTATTTTGGAAATGTGCCTGCTATATGAGAGAAAGGATTTTTTTAAATCACATCAGTAGAGATCATTTGTGTTATGGATTAACAGAAATCATTTACTCTTAGAACACACAAAAACAGCTGCTCTGCCCATGGAGTAGCCGTTTTTTATTCCTTTACTTTCCTAATAAATTTTTCACTTACACACACACACACACACACACACACACACGACTAGATAACTTTCTAATGTACAGTACATCCAAATATAAGAAAATTTGTGTATATATATGACTGAGATACATAAGCAAGTTGAACTTTTCTTTGAAATTTGGGGTTTATAAGACAAACATGCTTCATATGAATTAGACAGGCAAAGAAATAGCAGGGAACAGTCAATAAGAAGAAATTAAAGTTTTCAATTCCAATTTGCCTAAGGTATAGATATAAATTTTACTCTAATGTAGTAATATGTGTTGGCTATTTCACAAGCCAAATGCAAGAAAATACTTTTGTTAGAAATGGGTTGTCGTGAATGTTATGTTTACCTTTGACAAGGTCAAAGATGGTGCATTGGAAAATTTCAACAATAACAATGAAACTTTAAAACTGCTATAGACCAAAACACAATTAATCATTTCCATTTTTTTTTAACAGAGGCTCAAGGAACTGAAACAAAGGGAATTTGCTCGAAATGTAGCATCTAAATCCAGGAAAGACGAAAGAAAGCAGGAAAAGGCACTCCAACGCCTGCACAAGCTGGCTGAGCTAAGAAAGGAAACTGTATGGTTAGTATGCAATGAAATTTTAAGTTTTCTTAAAACATGACCATAAAAGGGGTATGGGGGTGTAAGAAATAAAGGGCACAAGTCTATTTATTTCTGTACCCAGAATAAGGCACATATGTTTTCATGGACTTCTGTAGGCTGTAAACAATAATTTGAGTTAGAATTTTATGCAAACATCTGTTTAATGCACATTTCAATAAAAAACCAAAATTACTGTAATTTTGGATTTAAAAGACGCAACTTTAATGTTGTTCTTTAAGCTATCTTAGTTAAAAGCTATCCCATCTTGGTGATATTCAAACATTTGTTTGAGGAAGACAGCAAGGCAATATCTTATGACCCTTTTTACAAAAATAGTTTTAGAGATTCTTTTACAATAAAAATTTGGAGAACTATTTAAAATTATGTTTAAGATTCTGTTTCTAAAAAAGCTTAAGAATTTTGCTTGGGAAGCAGATCAACATTACTTGCACTGTGAATAAACTGTATCTGGGCTATTAGAGTTTCACAGCTCTTAAACTTTGACCTGCATCTAACAGTGATCAGCTACTAGATGTGAAAAGTGTTATAATTCAGACTTTACAATTCAAGCAAGGGCAACGTTATTAAAAGAAAACTTTTGTTAAAAAAACAAGTCTTTGTTTCTCCAATAAATAAGTCCTCTCTTATTATTGTCTATATCAAGATTATTTCATTCCAAATCTATTATTCGCTAAATAAAGTTAGAGGATACACTGATATATTGAAACATTGTTGGGGTGCCAAATTTGTACAAACCAAAATAAAATGTATACGTATTTGGAATCCTACATGGAACTGTTAAAAACAGATAATACTGTTGTTCAGTTATACAAACCAGATATGTTTACTTTGTGTGGTAATGAATAAAAAAAGATACAAATTTTTGCTATAAAGAATCATGTTACCTATGCAATTTGATGCTCTATAAGTAGCATTTGCAAATATAAATTATTATATTATGTGAAATAGAGCTAATGATATAAACAAAAAAGTGACATCTAAATTATTTTCCTCAGTATAAAGTACATATTTTCCATTATATATGCACACAGCCATGCATACATGATTTTTTCCATTAATTATGTGCTTTAAAAGATGGGAACAGAAAGTCTTTCTGCTATTTAGTAGATATGACCATAGAGCAATGTATTGTGTTAGTAGTTAAAGAAAATGTCCAACTAAAATTTTCTTGTCCACTTATAATATCTAGAATGCTGAATTTTTAGAATAGCATGAAAATTTTTTCACACATGGTTCTGTTAAGGTAAGGATAGGATATAGTGGTTTCTTATATTTGTATGTTTGTCAGTATAGTTTTTTTTTTTATCAGAACTCACTATTTACAGTGTAATATAATTTCAAATAAATTGTATTTTAAGTGAATTGCCTTTTATCCTGTATTTTCTGTATGTTATGATATAACGTGCAACTTGAGGATAATTTTAAGTATTGAGACTAGCAATTTCAAAAGATTCAAGCTCTCATCAAGCTAGTACTATCTCTTAATTACCTTTGCATTGCAGCATATCAATTGGGCTACAGTAGACTCTTGGTGAATGCTGGGTAGATTGAATTGTTGAACTAAATTCTCAGCTTTTCTGAAGTCATGATTAAGGGTTATGTTTAGCTCTTTCATCATATTTACCATATAGCATCAATGATGTTAAGTATTTGTGAATTAAAAGTAATTTTACCTTAGAGAATGCAACACTGCAAAATATCACGGAAGAGGCCATGAAGGTAGGAAGTTTTGGTCATAAAGCACTGGTTGAGAGCATATAAATATCCTCAACACTGCTCTTAAGAGCTATGAAGGAACTTTGGGATAGTATCTCCAAGTTATTCCAAATAGTTACCAATAAGCAAATGATACTGTGGCACCAGGAAAAGTACTTACACAATATGAAGGCAATTCTGCTACAAATATTTAAAAATTAAAAAAAATATTTTAATGACTTTTTAATGATGTAATTTTTTTTTGTTTTTTTTTCTCAAATGTGTGCTATTTAACACACACTTTTGTTTCTTTTTTCTAGTGCTCCTGGAAGTGGTCCCATGTTCAAATCAACAACTGTTACTGTGAGAGAAAACTGTAATGAAATTTCCCATAGAGTTGTGGATTCAGTTAATAACCAGCAAGATCTCAAATATACTTTGATTCATAGTGAAGAGAATACTAAAGATGCTATCACTGTTGCTGCAGATTCAGAAAGTGCAAATAATGATACAGCAAAAAATAACCAAGTTGGGGATCAAGCCCAGGGGATTCACAGACACAAAATCGGCTTTTCTTTTGCATTTCCAAAAAAAGCATCCGTGAAGCTAGAGTCCTCAGCTGCAGCCTTCTCTGAATACAATGACGATGCCTCAGCGGGAAAAGGATTTAGCAGAAAAAGTAGATTTGTCCCCAATGCTTGTCATCTTCAACTATCTTCACCAACAGATGTGTTTTTGAGTTCTGAGGAGAAAACTAACTCTTTTCATCCACCAGAGGCAATGTGTACAGACAAAGAAACTGTTCAAACTCCAGAGATCAAAGAAGTCTCTAGAGAAAAAGATACATTATTATTGCCTTCATTTTGTAAGCTTCAACTTCAATTATCTTCTGATGCAGATAATTGTCAAAATTCAGTCCCATTAGCCAATCAAAAACTACTGGAAGATGTTATTAATGAAGACATACCTGTGAGTGGTAACAGTTCTCAGTTGTTAGAAAATAAATTCAAAGTTCTTGACATGTCTAATGATTGCATATCTGTGCAAGCTCCCACAGAGGAAAATGTTAAGAATAATAACGCATCCAGAACTGAGGTTGAAAATAAAAATGATCCCAAGATATTGACCCCTTCAAATACTGAAGAGGTTAATATAACCTCACATAAGGAAACAGATTTCTGTAAAAGACAATGTGAGCCATTTGTACCTGTCCTCAACAAACACAGATCTACAGTTCTTCAGTGGCCATCAGAAATGCTGGTTTATACAACCACTAAACCATCAATTTCCTACAGTTGTAATCCTCTATGTTTTGACTTCAAGTCTAGTAAAGTAAACAATAAACTAGATAAAAATAAGCCACCCTTAAAAGATCTTAATTCTCAGCAGAAGCAAGAAGACATTTGCATGGGAGCAGTTTCAGATTGCAAGGATGTATCTATAGAAGGACTCACTGATAATGAAACTGGAAGTAGCAAAGATAAATACACCCAAGTTACTCCTCTTTTGGCTGATGATATTCACTCCAGTAGTTGTAATTCTGGAAAAAATGAGGATATGGGTCAGAGGTATAAACATATTTCCTGTAAGATCAGACAAACAGAAAAGTATAATTTTACTAAAAGTCAAATAAAACAGCACACTCTAGATGAAAAATACAACAAAATAAGGTTGAAAGAGACTCATGAATACTGTTTCCATAAAAGTAGAAGAAAGAAAAAAAGAAAAAAGTTATGTCAGCATCATCATATAGAGAAAACCAAAGAATCGGAAACTCACTGCAAAATGAAAGCAGAGAATATTTACACTGATAATGCTGGGAAATATCTACTGGAACCAATTGCAGAAAAGCAGTATTTACCTGCAGGGCAATTATTAGACTCGCATCAGTTACTTGATAAAAGGCTCAAATCAGAATCCATATCCTTAAGTGAAAATGAAAAAACGTGTAAAACATGGAATACTGAATACAACACTTATGATATTATCAGTTCTAAAAACCACTGTAAAAAGAGCACAGTACTTTTAAATGGACAATCAAATCCAACAATGATACATTCTGGGAAACATAATTTAACATACTCTAGAACTTACTGTTGTTGGAAATCCAAAATATCAAGATGTAGTCAGGATCACAGATGCTTAGTTCTTCACAATGATATGAAATGTGTGAGTCAGAATCAGGCTGTTAAAAGAGGTTACAATTCTGTCATGAATGAATCAGAAAGATTCTATCGAAAACGCAGACAACATTCACATTCTTATTCTTCAGATGAAAGTTTGAATCAACAGAATCATTTACCAGAAGAATTTTTTAGGCCACCAAGTATTTCAGTTGCTCCCTGTAAGCCTAAGAAGAAACGAAGGAGAAAAAGAGGCAGATTCCACCCTGGATTTGAAACGTTAGAAGTCAAAGAAAATACAGATAATCCCATGAAAGATAATTCTTCCCTAAATCCTCTAGATAGGTTAATAAGAGAAGACAAAATAGAGGAAATGAAACCACAAGAAGTTGCAAAAGTCGAAAGGAACTCAGAACAAACAGACCAATTAAGAAACAAACTGCCTTTTCACCCTAGCAATCTCCTTCTTACTGAAACCAATGGTGAAACTGAACATTTAGAAATGGAGACCACTTCTGGTGAACTGTCAGATGTTTCCAATGATCCCACGACATCTCTCTATGTAGCTAGTGCTCCAACAAAAGAAGCAATCGACAGTACTTTGCTTGAACACAAAGAAAGAAGTGAGAATATAAATCTTCATGAAAAGCAAATTCCTTTCAAGGTGCCTAACATTGAAAGGAACTTTAGACAGTCACAGCCTAAATCCTATCTTTGCCATTATGAATTTGCTGAGGCCCTTCCACAAGGAAAGATGAATGAGACGCCAACTGAGTGGCTGCGTTATAATTCAGGAATCCTTAACACACAACCACCATTACCATTCAAGGAAGCACACGTCAGTGGTCATACCTTTGTAACAACTGAGCAAATCCTGGCTCCATTAGCTTTACCAGAGCAAGCATTATTGATTCCACTAGAAAACAATGACAAATTCAAAAATGTACCATGTGAGGTCTACCAGCACATTCTACAGCCAAACATGCTGGCCAACAAGGTCAAATTTACCTTTCCTCCAGCTGCCCTCCCACCCCCCAGCACACCTTTGCAGCCTTTGCCTTTGCAGCAGTCCTTATGTTCTACCTCTGTAACCACTATACATCACACTGTTTTGCAGCAGCATGCTGCAGCTGCTGCAGCTGCAGCTGCAGCAGCAGCTGCAGGAACCTTTAAAGTGCTTCAGCCACACCAACCGTTTCTTTCCCAAATCCCAGCTCTCACCAGAACCTCATTACCTCAGCTCTCAGTAGGACCAGTAGGACCCAGGCTTTGTCCTGGGAACCAGCCGACTTTTGTTGCTCCTCCTCAGATGCCAATCATTCCAGCTTCCGTTCTTCATCCTAGCCATCTGGCTTTCCCACCTTTACCCCATTCACTCTTTCCTTCACTGCTTTCCCCACACCCTACTGTCATCCCTTTGCAGCCTCTCTTCTAGTCATCACCATAATAAAAAAAGAAACCGCTCTTGTGAAAACTATTGCTATATGCGTTAAGTGTTCATCAATGTGGGTACTTGGCTATTTAACTGGTGGAAATAAACTGGCTGATATATGGCCTCATTGGCTTGAAATCATTTACTGTAAGTGTAATGATGCAAATAAATCCCTAAGTTTCTGATACATATTATACTATTAAAGCACTGAATAGTTTGAAAATCAATACAATATATGCTGTATATTAAAATTATGTGTTAAGAGTATGTATAATGTACATAAAAATATTTATAGTACTATAATTTATGTTGTAAAGTATGCTCTCTGGGTTTTTCTTAATCTTTGTGTATTTGCAACTATTTAAATGTTTAGACAAAGCTGATGGCACTATGTTTTGTACCATGTTCCTTGAAACTGTAAATTCAGTGAAAAATATCTCTTGCAATAAATTTTTGTTAACTATTTAAGTAAATCAAACTTTTGTTTTCAGTTGGTTTTCACTGTTTTAGGAATGTATAGTAACAGCAGGTGTTGAGTTTATATTACTTTTCTCATACACAGGAATCTCTGAATCTCCAAGGCCCACCAAAATATCCTTGGAGCTCTACCTATATTTCAACTATAATACTATCTTTTAGAATAGTATAACAGAGGGTCCATTTGTTTTTCTGTTTTACTGTATGTTATTATATTCAAAGTCTACTGTATTTCCTGAACAGTTGGCCCCATCTTTAGATAATAAACCAGAGAAATTCATGTTGAAGTAATTTTAGTATTTGATGGGTAATAGCTCAAAAATATACAAAGTATATAGTATTCCTCAGGAACTCTAGAACAGGACTAAAAGACAAGCAATGGTAAATAAGCAATATAAGTGCTTATAATGTTTAAATTCTCAAATTTATTGTGTTCATTTTTAATTATTGTGAAAAATATATGGAAATGTGGGCATGAATTAAGGAATAGGTTTATCTTTAATACATCACTGTCTGTTATATAATATATTTGGATGAATGGCATAAATTCAATCTGTATAAGGATGTTAACTCAATTGAGAATCTGGAAGTAGGATGGAGAGTAAATAAATAGCCCTTCTATCTGCAAATCTTTCTAGTAGTTATGCTTGTATTATATTTTCAAGATAAATCACCCAGAAACAGTTAAAAAGTCTATATCACTCTTCCAGATTCTGCTTTATTTATTTTATTTTACTTTATATATTTATTTACATGAGACAGAGTTTCTCTCTTGTTGCCCAGGCTGGAGTGCAGTGGTGCCATCTCAGCTCACAGCAACCTCCACCTTCCGGGTTCCAGTGATTTTTCTGCCTCAGCCTCCCTAGTAACTGGGATTATAGGCATGCACCACCCCACCTGGCAAATTTGGTATTTTTAGTAGAGATGGGGTTTTTTGATGATGGTCAGGCTGGTCTTGAATGGCCAACTTCAGGTTATCAGCCTGCCTTGGCCTTCCAAAGTGCTGAGACTACAGGCTCTGCTTTATTTTTACCAACTTCTGCATGATTGCTCACTCAAGTGTTTTTATGTGTACTTATAACTATAATGAGTTAATAGAGAACTAAGAAATAGCACGCTTTCCCCAAGAACATTTCTTGTACCTTCCCCAGTCTATACCATTGCAAGACAAAGTATAAATGCATGTTAAAGTGGGTTGTCCTCACCATGTGCAAATGATAGCACATTATAGTAGCCTGGGAGTAAATCCAGGGTATCAGAGCCCAATTGAGTTGCTCTAAGTGGAGAGCAAGTTTTAAATGATGCCGTACTGAGGAAATATTTCATGTGGCTAGCATAGAAACTGAATTACCCTAAATAATTTGGGACCTAAATGTATGTTCCCATATAAAAATAATCAATATTTATTATATCTTATGCAAGAGAAATAAGAGAGAAAAATCTAGGTCATTTACTTTCATGATATTTGCCATAATAATCACTGGTTTATTTGGATGTTCACCTGAAAAATGCTTGTGAATGACTGAGTACACCATTTAATAATTGACTAATAAGTAGATAAAAATAGTAGGGATTGAATTCCATCTCAAATGCTGTAACATAATATGTTTCAATAATGGGAACTAAAATTGCAATGGATGATTTTTCCTCAGGCAAAATATTTGAAACTATCTTTGAAGATAAAATAGATGGGGATATCTGCTGGGGGATACTGACCCAGTTTGTTTTTAATTTGTCAAAACAGAATTGTTGTTTTTGATGTTAAAAAATCAAACCAAGTGTTTGACTTTAAAACATCCATATTTTCCTCTTCTTTTTATCTTTTATCATCTTGGTTGTTCACCTCTTAACCTCTTATTTTAATCCTATAATTCTTTTGTTTCCTGATCTTTCTCCATTTTACATTATTGCAGACATCATTTGTGTATATGTGTCTCCTTTTCTTCTTTCATGATATCATTCACGTTTTTGAAATTTCGTTTCTCTTTTGTTTGTTAAATGATATGATTAGGTATGCTTAACTTTTTAGTTGTAGGAGAATGTACCTGATTGCTAGATATACGACAGGAATTTCTAAAAACTTTGAGGAGAAGAGTTCTCAGTTAAGATTAGTTAAAACTCAGCTTGACAGATAAAACAATTGGTTCTCATGGATACCAGGTCTGGACAAGAAACTTGAATCTAGTTAATCACTGTTAAAATCAGTCTGATTATAAATAATTCATCCAGTTTTCTGATACTTTGCTGAGATATTGCTTACATGGTCTGGGCATCTGTTAGGTGTCAAGGACTCAAAATAAATAGATGGTGAGGCACACATATTCATTTATTCCGACAATACTAACCCCAGAATCAAGGGAATCAGGCCAATAGGCGGAAGATCACCAGTGAGCAGAGCAACCAGACAGGTAAGTCAGAGAGGTGTCATTAGGCAATGAGGCTGTTAGAAGACCACCAAGCAAGACGATATTAGTGACAGCAAGAGTCAAGCCATGAGGCCAGTTATACTCTGAAAGCAGTTTTGGATGCTGGCTGACAGTGTGCCTATAAGTTGTATCCTGAAAAAAAAAATTCCATTTCTTTGCTAGCATAAATTGTTGTACATCCTATATATTTTGGAAATTTAAATGATTCCAATGCTATCTCTTATCCACCATCTCTATTCTGCTAGTTACAGGCATTGTCATACCATGTGTTATTGTAAGGATGAATATTTAGAAAATAGAATGAAACCTAAATGCAGAAAGTAACTGTAGCCAATTAACAAAGGTTTCACATTGGGTAATAGGAATGAAACTCATCCTCAGCTTCAACTATGATGCATGTGTCAATTACATATTTTCTCCAATTTTTTTTTTATAAGTCGAAGACCTATATCAAACTCTCCACAGGACATCTTAACCTGGTATCTTCCAAGTATTTTGAACTCAAAACTCAAACTCATCATCTTACTTTATACATACTACCGAAATCTGTTCTTTTGTGTGTTTCTAAACTTTGTGGATGTCATCATAATAAAATCGTTATTCAAGTTATAGACCATAAGGTTATGCCAACATCAAAGCAATCAAGAAACCACTGTGGCTCTATTTCTTTAATTTTTTTTCAAGTATTTTTCACTTTTCCTGCTTGTAGTTTTTCATATGCTGAATTGCTGTTTAAAATCAGTGTCTCCATTTTCTTAGTCTCCCTTTTCTACAATTCATCTTCTAACATGCTCCCGCCAGGGCTACATTTTTAACATATAGTCTTATTATGACATTTCCATACTTTAAAACCTATTAAGAGTTCTCAATTATTCTCAAGACAAACACCAAAGTCCACAGCATGTCTTGTAAAATCTGTGCTGAAGTAGGTTCCAGTCTGTCAGGATCATTTCTTCGAGCACTCCTCTAGGCCAGTCACTCTAATCTACTGATCTAAATCTTTGAGCTTGTGTGAGAATGTCTTGCTCTTCCACAATGCCTTACTCCCTACATATTTCTTCACTTGGATAACCACAAAGAGCCAAAATTCAAGGTGTCAATTTCTTTTAGGAATTCACTCCCAGGTTCTCTCTTTCCCTGATGAGATGGCTTCTTGTCTTCTCTCTTCCCATAACATGCCGAGCACACATTTTGTTATAAAGTATTCTCTGTGTTGAACACATTGCCTTGTTTGTCAAAGTCACTAGACTGAGAGCTCTTTGAGTCTCTGTAGAATAAAACACATGGTAAACATTTAATAGATTTTTTTAAGTAAAGAATAAAATGAATAAAGAAAGTATAATGAAAATCAATGAAGAATGTACCAGGGTTCCAGAATTGTTACCTATTTTTACTTCAAACAAGTCCTAAATCCTCCTAAATAAAAAGATAATTTTTTAAAACAAAATAAAGCTTCAAAACAGTTAAATATGTAGAACTTAGTTTTCTAATGAAACTATAGATCACTTGAAATAAAACTTCACTACTAAAAATTAAAGCACAGCTTTAATCCTTTTTCCTGGACCAAGAGGAAGGCACAAACTTTACTGGATTAATCTTAATCTTAATGTATCAATTCACCTACCTACCTAAGTATAATCTACCTGTTTATTATTTATCTAATCTATCCTGCGTCTATTATCTTCCTGTCATTTATTAATACTTGCTACCAAACATAACGTATTATTATGTGTCAGACATTAAACTAATTTTAAGGGCCAGAGATGTGAATAGAACACACTTGCTATTCAGATGTTGGAGTCTAGTTAGGAAAGCAGACATGAAAATCCTGTATTTGGCCATCCAAAATATGAGATTTCATTATTAATCAATAGAATAATAGATTTCAACTAATCAATCAATTGAACTAGATTGAATTTATATTCAACATTGCATTTCACCACTGTCCTGTGTTTTTTATTCCTCATCTTTTTATCTACTTTTTTTCTCTCTACTTATTTGCCTAGCTAATTCACTGTCACTTCTGTGTACTTGGGAGAGAATGTTGCCTCTGGGAAGTTTTCCAATCAGCCATTTACCTTCTCTCACAAATAAAATTGGATAAAGGATTGAGACGTACTCTTATCATGGGTTGATGCCCAAAGTCCTGCTTTAAAGGCAACAGTAAAAGGCTGTGCAATTAGTTCCAAAGTGCTGATTTTGGTTGAAATATAGGCCACCATCTACCAGCCTTGTGGATTACATCCTTATCACCCCATCCAAGATGGCAGGCATTGGTTCAGAGGAATTGGTTCACTTTTTGTTTTTTACACAAAGACATTATTGCTCTTCAAGCCAAATGCCAACAGCAAGATACTTTTACTTATGGATACAAGCATTTTGTAGACTAGCACCTGCCCTGAGTTTTCAACCTTCAAAAATGTGAGCTCTGGATCTGCTTGAGCCTGGAAGTTCCTGGTAGAAAACTAAAAGTGTAATCAGCTTTCTTCTTATTTAATATCCTAAACTCTTACTTTTAAATAATCACATTTTGTTTTCTTTTTTAATCTCCTAGACTGTTGTTTTTATCAGCTTAACAATAACTCACAACACTTGGACCAACATGTTATTTTGTTATAACCTCATTATTTTTATTGATTGCATCTTTTTGTGCTAATCATTATTTGGAATATATGTGTTTACATATTTAACTAGTATTAATATTTTATTTTTAAAAATTTTGGTTTTAGGACATTTGTGGAGGATCATGCTTATAATCCCGGCACTTTGGGAAGCCAGGGCGAATGGATCACTTGAGGTTAGGAGTTCCATTCCAGCCTGGCCAACATGATAAAACCTCCCTTTCTGCTAAAAAACACAAAAATTAGCCAGAAATGGTGGCAGGTGCCTGTAATCCCAGCTACTCAGGAGGCTGAGGTAGAAGAATCGCCTGAACCTGGGAGGCAGAAGTTGCAGTGAACCAAAAAAGCACCAATGCATTCCAGCCTGGGTAACAGAGTGAGTCTCTGTTAAAAAAAAAAAAAAAAAAAAAGAATTCTGGTTTTAAGAATTCTGGTTTTAACTGCTGCTTTTCTATACCTTTATTATCTTATTTTCTTCACAGTATTTAGAATATTTTATTATGTACTTTAGATTTTTAAAAAATAGATCTTATTACCTTTCAATTGAACAAAGCATACTTTTTTTAGTGTTATCTTCCATAACTAGTTTGTCTTGATTAAGACTATTTTAATTATTTCATTTAGTATTAATTTTATTTCTTTTTTCAATATATTTATTGAAGGCATAGGCATAAAACATATATTCTTTCCAAAGGGCCCCTGTATTAGGTAAAGTTTTTATGACAGGCCTCACTTTAAACCTTTAGGTTTTTCCAAATAGGTTCTATTATCTCTAATTCCATAGCCAATAACTCTATACCCAGACCTGAATTTTTACTGGACCTTACAAGAACTAAGATTCAATTAACTAGAAGCAAAACTTGAGTAATCGTGTGAAGTAATTATTTTCCTTTTGCTCCAGTAGCTTAGTGCAATTACTTAGCCTCTAACTGGAAAACCCTCTCATAAGCTAAGCTCCCTGATTACTCTACTTAGTTCACATTCCCCTTGAGAATAAGACTAGACCCTGTGTTCCTTCCTAGCTTCTGTTAGCACTCTATTGTGTTGTGCAGTATTTAACTGCTGTCTTGTTTTTTCTAATAAATACAGCATCTTGCTAGTGCTTAAACTTGCAGCCTAGACACTGTGCCTTGATTCTTCTGGTTAAACTTGTTGAAATCAACTCCTGTATCTGAGTAAATTATGTTTGTTCTAAATGTTTATTGACTTATATTGCATATTATCCTCCTGTCGAACAAGTCCCCTTATATTTCTTGACTGAGAAAATTATAACATTTTAAACTCGAGATTTGAGTTTTAAAAAATTCAACATTTAAGGTGCCTTAATGTTGAAACCCATGTTTTCTATGCATCTCTGAAGACAACTATGTTTCAAATTAATGCTTTGAGTTTTGATTAATCTGCTTACCACATTCAACTTGCTTTTTAATCTAATGATTTTGCTAGTGACTATTACTTCAACTTATGTCAGTTGGCAGAGAATCAATCTTCACATTAAAATGATAAGCCTCAAACAGATTATAGTTTCTATTAAATGTATTTCCATTCCCAGAACAGCTGTACTGAAACAAAACAGTGATAGAAATATTAATATATTCTGAGATGTGATATCTTTTATTTTCTATCTTGCAATGCAACTTTTAAGACCATGACCTGGTTAGCCCATACAATTTCTAAGGTAGTGTGAAACATAATGTATTATTTTAAATACAGTTTACACATTAGCAACTATAATTGCATTTTATAGTATCTAAGGATTAATTATGTGCTTCCCAATCCTCTGTGCTATTATATAACACTGTCTTGACACTATCTTTTAAAACTGTTAAACAAATATAATATAACATTATTATTCCATGTAGATAATCTTTGCCTAAACATGTTAGCATAGAAAAGACTCTACAGCAATGCATTTATATATAATTAAATGTAGATACTATTAAAGGTAGCTATTTAAGCTCATTGCTGTTATACTATCAAATTATTAGAGGTTTCATGTATGTTAAGAACTGGTTTATCCATTTTTATTAGAATGAGATTTAATTAACAATGAAGTTTAAAAACTGGCTACAGATATAGAGTTTTGGATAGAATACAAAAACAAAACTCTCTATATAATAATAAGTCATTATAGCATTTCAGCAAACAAATCTAAAATTAAATTACATGTGAGATCTGAACTTAGTGAGAGAAAGTGGCTAAAAAAATTATCTCAAAATTTGCTAATTGGAAGCTGCTTTGTAGTACTGAATGCTTTCTCTCTTCCTTCCCAGGAACCAGTGCTCATTGTACTACATGGTAGTAACTGCCTGCAACTTCTGAACATTCTCCCCCTCACAAGCCTACTCTCCCTTTACAGTCAAAGTCAAGAGGTTGAGGAAAGCAGGCCACACTGTTCCTATGTCACACTGTCCCATAATGCCTTTGGAAAGAAACGAGCATGTGGCTTTCTTAATTAATAGCTTAGGACAGTTTGAGGCAGAAGAAGGTTACAAAGTGGGAGTATAAATGTTAAATCAAACACTGAGTATGATTTTCCCTGGTTAAACAAAAACAAAAAAAAATCTCATTCACAAGGAGGTAACATTTTAGTTCCTAACCTGGCTCATTTGCCCTCAGGTTTGCTGCATCCTTTCAAAAATATCTTCAAATCTTCATCCTATTTTGAGAGATAAAACTTTTACTACTGCTTCAGCAAATAACAAATGTTCTGAAGTCCAAATCATTCAGTTAGGACTAGCACACAGGGAGGAACCTGGCAGTCTGCCCTCTACTGGTCATTATCACTCCTATTTTCACAAAAGTGAATTTTCACAGATCTAGAGGCATTGTGTTCCATGTCTGCAGGAAGTCCGGGATGAGTTTCATTCCTCCAACAGTCTTCTACTTTTTGGAACACAAATATACACAACACATATATGCACACCTCCCAAGGTGCCTGATGGTTGTGCATGGAATTCCTGGACATTTTCTCCTTAATGAAACACTACTCTCTGTCTTTCCACCGTCACAGTCAAGAAATGGAGTGGACTAAATCTCAGGTGCATTATAGTATAAGATGAGAAAAAAATTCCCAACTACTGGAAAACTGTAAGACACCTTCCTTTTCTATGTCATCAATAAATCTCATGTTTCCCTAGGTCTTCCAGTATAAAGGAGGCAAAAATAGTTATACCAGAAAAATGACATGATAACTATTCTAGTAAATTATTGAATAAATAATCCTTTAGCCAAGGTCACTTGTCCTCAGGTTTGATCAGTGCTCAGGAGAAGGAGATAAACTATGCCTAATAATATAACCGTGTATAACCATCCTGGTTATAACCATGCTGTTGTCATATTTGAGGCACTTATTCAATTAAATGCCTTTATGGGCAAACTTGTGTCTTATGATCATTTATGTCTAATATGTTCCAGGCACTCTCCTAGGCTCTGGAGAGTAAACAGCGAATAGAAATAAAATCTATCAACAAGGAGCTTAGAGTCAAAATGGGAACTTTGAAAAACAAATAGGCACTTTTCATAAAATAGACTGAGTAATATAATAAATTTAATAAATATAATACGTTGAGACAGCATCTGACACATTAAAATTACAAGGAGAAATTTTGATAAATAGAGCAAGGGAAAAGGAAGGCAAAAGTCAGAGAGCTCATTAAGGAATTTATGTGTAAAATGATAGTCATTAATAGTTTTAAATAGCAAGATAAATAACCCTCCTTGAGAGTATCAGATTAGAAATATCAGCAGAATTATATAAGAGTGGATTAGTATGTGTGCGTGTTCATTGGTTGTTGTTGAGGAACCATAAAAGTAAGGGAAGTTGCAAGTTGCAGCTAACAAGTAGAAATAGTAATATTTGGATAATCAGAAAGTAGATAATCTATAACTCTTGTAGGGGTTGATGTTATAGGAGAAGTTTGGAAGAGGGAAAAGGGGGATTTACAAATGAAATTTAGGTTTCTGGCCTGCACAATTAGGTTGATGTGGTTATTCATAAATAATGAAAGGACAGAAGATAGGAGTGGAAGACAGTGAACAAAAGCTGGGGACGGGACGATAACATGGTCAAATACAATAATTTTGTAAGATGTGACCATTGGGGGAAACCGGACCAAAGGTACATGGGATATTGTTGTATTATTTCTTACAACTTCATGCGAATGTACTATAATCTCAAAATAAAAAGACAAAAGAGAAATTTGAGGTACATAGACTATATGTAAGTAGGGCAGTCTTATAAATAGTTCAACTTGTAGTAGGAACTCTCTTAACTAAAACAATAAAAATATGTTTGTATCTATCACTTGCTGAAAGTGGTAAAGTACACATTAAGGCACATATGCACACAGGCACAGTATAAGCATCATATACTAACCCACATTTTCTTGTTGTATTTTAAATTTACTAATATTGTGCTATAGGTCCAAGGCATTTGCTTTGAATTTTTTCAACATTATTGGTCATCTTTTCTTACATAATCCTTTGAAGTTATTGGTCATCTTTTTCTACATAATCCATACTCAAAATAAGTCATCTATGGATTTCTAAGATTTCTTATTTAAAATGTACTGAGGACTTAAATGCATTTCTGAACAAATTAAAATTGTGTTTTTAAATTATTTATTTTTCTCCTATCTTATATAGCTATACTCACACCACAGATAAAATAATGTATTTAGCAACTACCTTAATTTAGAATTTCTAAGGCATGCTAAGAAATAAACCCTATTTGTTTATATTCACATTCCATCATTTTACTTAACACTGAATTAAATTATGTAATAATAGTAACAAATGCAACATGAACAAAGTGATCTGAGAACAAACATATCTGCATCTTGGTAAGCAAATTATCAACAGTAGTGATGTAAGTGTAATGGTGCCCTAAAGCATATCTTAACAGTTACACATTACTCCTTGGAAATCAGTTTTATAGGGAATTTAGAATTCAGCTACTCTGAAGACATATAAATGCAGATCATTTAAAAATAATCTATTACAGGGACTCCATGTTTGGGTCCCCTTCCAGGAACACTCCCTTCGTGGAAGCTGTCTTTCTCCTGAATTTTCCCACTGGAGTCCCCTTCCACACTCTCTAGTGGAAGCCTGTCTTTTCCTCCTAAACTCCATCTCTCTCTATTCCATAACACTCTTGTGGAAGCTGCTTTCCTCTCCTGGATTCTATCTTTCTAGATTCTCTCACTCAGTGTGAGAATTAGCTGTTTCTCTCTCTTTAAATAAAAAGCTTTCTACAAAAAAAAAAAAAAAAAAAAAAAAAAAAAAACAACTATCATACAGCTGTAAAGTCAAAAGGGATATATACTAAAGAAATGTATTTTCGAATCATCACTCTATTCATTTTAATTAAAATCTTACAAGATTTGAGATTACCCTCTGAAAAAAGGTATAGACTACAGAGAGAAGTGGATCCTGGAAATAGCAACCAGCATTTAAGCTTGGGAAGAGGAGGAAACAACTACAGAGGACACAAAGTATCAATAGAGCTTGAATATGAACTAGAAAATTATAGCACCCTGAAAATGGTGGCAAGTGACAGTGTTAAGTAAAAGAGTATGTTAAGAGTTGCCAATAGCTCTAAGTGTTTAAGTAAATGAGAATTATGCATTCTTCATTCATGACCTAAGCCATTGCTGTCGAGTCTGATATAGCAGTTCTAAAAGGATGGTAGGCCTAAGAACCATATTGCATTGACTTTCAAAGAGAATTGTGGGCAAGAAAATATATGCAAAGCTTTTTAGAATACCTAATAGGGAGCAGAAAGAAACAGAACTATGGTTACAAAAACAACAAAAATAAGTTTAAATCTCATATGAAGATTTGACTAGGTATAAGATCATGTTTATCAATTAATTTATGAGCAACTTAGATTCCTTGTATACTAATACAGAGTTTTAATGTATTTTAGAATATCCTTTGAACTTGAATTCTGTAAAGCAGTTCCATGTTGTTCATTAATATTATTTATGTATTTTTTTGGAAATTTCCCAGTAAAACAAATATAACATTAATTATTTTTCTTTAGTATCATTATTCCTGTTTCCTTTTAGGATACAGTTGAATGTGAGGAAACCTAATTATATAAGGAAACATGGATAAGACTAATACTGTCCAATATGAAAAATGACTGTAGGTATTCCTATGTTCAAAAATTATTAGTTGAATTATAGTGGAAATAGGCATAAGAAAATCTGAGACATTTTTAAAGGCCTAATATTTTAACTTTATATGGGATATCTGTTTTATGTAATTTGCACAAAAATCTTAATGTGTTGAATATATTTTATTTAATATCATACTATGAGAATCAAATGGTCCATATTCCCTATTATTTAACCTGCTTTCAATAGAGATAACTTATTTGATTAAAATCAGTCACAATTTTATCAATGATTTATAAAGTTAAGGCTTTTTACATTTTCAACTTTATATTATGTACTCTATTTCATTTAATAATATATTTTTCCCTTTACTATTTTATTAATGAATCAAAATATTAAGGCAAATTCTATGGCAAAATTAATTTTATGTATTATTTCTTAGAAAACAGAAAAGCTTACTTTGTTCTCCTATGTCCTTATCGCTGTTTTGATTTTTTCTATTAGTAAACTATAACTTAAGACATTTTTATAATTTGTAATCATTTGTAACTGTTTTTGGCCATTAAAAAGAATATTAATTTTAAATAAGTTGGATTGGATGTGCCATGCAGCCACAGCAGTTTGAACTTGTTAATTCTTTGTGGAATGGTTGCATCTGTACTAGACTGGAAGTTTTCTATTCTTTTATTATTCACAAAACTGCTATAGGCAAATAAAGGCAAATTCATGTTCAGAGTAGGAAGGAAGCTAGCTGACATTTTTATTTAAGAATTAATAAAGTTATTTTAGCTAGTTTTTGCTGAAACAAATATATTTTGTTAAGAATTCAGCTTCTGGCTGGGCGCAGTAGCACACACCTGTAATCCCAGGACTTTGGGAGGCTGAGGCATGTGTGTTACCCGAGGTCAGGAGTTTGAGACCAGCCTGACCAACACGGTGAAAACCCATCTCTTCTAAAAATAATAGCCAGGTTTGGTGGCACATGCCTGTAATTCCAGCTACCTGGGAGGCTGCGGCAAGAGAATTGCTTGAACCCAAGAGGCTGAGGTTGCAGTGAGCTGAGAATGCACCATTGCACTCCAGCCTGGGCAACAAAAGTGAAACTGTCTAAAAAAATTAAAATTGCTTCTGTGTCAATCAGTCAGCCCAGTGAGTGAAAATTTAGCAAAATATCTACATAGATAAATTAATTTTCAGTGTCCATGTGTGGATCCAGTCTCTAAGCATTGTTTCCGAAAATGTATGTTTTCCCTTGCACCTTGGAAAGACTGTTTTTGAACACTTCACAATGGCTCATCTCAGTGGCCTCTATTTACCTAAGGTACACCCGTTGCAAAAAATGCAGGAAAGCTAAGAAACTAATAACAGATTTTCAAATATAGGTTAGATAATCTAGCATTTCAAGATCTGTTCATATACCTCCAACTAAAGTATATCTATATCAGGAATAAAATATTCCTGAAAATATTCTTCAGAGCTGCTCTTTTAGTACAAAAAAATACAGTTCAGAAGCCTAGATGTTGAACTAGATTTCCTAAACTCTGCAGGAGGGGAAAAGACATACACTTCTCTTACAACTTACATTAAATATTTAGGAGCACAGTTTTTTGGAAAGACACAGCTGTATAACTAAGCTTCACTACTGCAATGGACTGAAAGTTTGTGTCCCTCTAGAATCATATGCTGAAACCTCAAGCACCAACGTGATGGTATTTGGAGATGTCACCTTTGGGAGGTAATTACTGTTAGATTAGGTCATGGAAGTGGAGCTCTCATAATGGAATTAGTATTCTTATAAGAAGAAAAAGAGTGAGAGATCTCTCTCCTTTTCTATGCCATAGGAGGACAGTGAGAAAGCAACCATCTGCAAGCCAGAAAAAGAGCCCTCGCCAGAACTTGACGATGCTGGCCCCCTGATTTTCACTTCCATCCTTCATACTGTGAGAAAATACGTTTCTGCCTTTAAGCCACTTAGTCTATGGCATTTTGTTATGGCAGCCTGAGCAGACTAAAACGCTTACTAGCTCAGTACTTAGACAAGTTAGTTAAGCCTCTCTGAACCTCAGCTTCTCATAAGTAAAATGGAAAGATAATAATACCTGTCTCATAGAGTTGTTGTAAGAATGAAATAAAATTCTTTCACACTACAGATATATGGTAGCACTAATAAGAAGGTGTAGCTATCATTTTCATTATCTTTCCTATCTGTCTTTGGATGGTTAACCAGAAGAGAATCTGAGACACGAATTTTGTGTAAATGATTTATTTAAAAAAAGAAGGGAAATGGAAGAAGTCAAGAAGAATATTATTTCCAGAAAATTCTGAGGGTAAATTCAGCCTGATTCCTCAGGAAAACATGGAAGTGTAAGCTCCATTTGAGTGTTGTCTTGATTAGAAGCATTGTGACCTTTCAATTCGAGCCTCAATCTATGATTGGCTAAGAGCAGCCATCAGGAATTAAACTCCTTACTTCTTTCAACTCTGCAAGTGTAGGCAAAGTGGCACCAGTATCTCAAGGGAGGTTCTATGAACAGACTTGCCAGTTCATGTCCTTATAAATAAAATTACAGGACCTCAGAAAGAAAATAAAAATATAGAAGCTGAGTGGAGGGCACACACAAAGAGTAAAAGTCTGGTATAACTGCTTCATTTTCTACTGTTCTTTTATAGTTTACCTTTCCTACATCATTAGAATCATCTAGCACTCTTTTGTTCTCAAATGGTGTCTATTTGATGTTCTCTCCATCTTCAAGTTTCCAATAATTACTCTACAAGGAGACCCCAAGATATCATCTTTGTAAATTAGAAGGTATTGAGAGGCAATTCTCCATGAGGCTTTTATATTCCTGCATTCCTTCTAAGTGAGGCACTAAATTCTTTTGGTTTTAAATTGTTTTTATCAAGAATGTTAGAATACTGAACACCCTTGGGGGACAGTGATAGTTTCTTCTAAAGCAAAAGGTAGGCATGATCATTATTCATTAAAAAAAGAAAGAAAGAAAAAATCAGATGCCCTTAAATCAGCATTCCTCTGTTCTAATGCAACTGATGATATGCAGGTGTCACCTAGGTCTGCTTGACATTAGTCTCTCAGAGTCGACAATCAGAGAACCTGCACAATAGTTCCGATACTGCTGTAAGTAATAAGTATCTCCTTTCACTGCTAAAATGTCTCATACTTCTATTACATACAGAAAACAGTGCATGATAACTTGTTAACTTTCAAGAAGGGTAAAATCTCAGACACTTCACAGCTTTTGATTTAAAATAATTTCATGTAAAATTGTTTATATCACTTATTGTTGGTTCACATTATTTTTGTTTCTAAATTTCAGTTACTTTCTCTAATAGTTTTTAGTATCTTTTCCAGAATAAAGCACAAGGAAAACATTAATCTTAAATATTCGAACAAAATGTGTTTATATGTCTTGGAATACATAGTTTAATCACAATAGAAAAAAATGCAAACATAATTATATCTGTTTAACACATCTTTTGATTTACTTGCATGCATATGTTTATAGATACAGACAATAATTTCAAGGGTGTGAAGAAATGGTGATATCACAGCAAAAGCATTCACCTATATCGATAAATAAGACTGAGTGTCTATACTACAAAGAAGAATACACAAATGTATTCGAATAGTTGTGATCCTCTTTCCTAAGCTATTGAAAGTATTCGCAAACCTTCCTTTATAAAATGCCACAAAAGCAATTAGAACAGAGAGAAATGGACAGACACACAGAGAAAATAGTTTATGAGAAATAGTGAAAAAGAGAACTAAAGCCTTGTAAATTAAATTTCTCTCAATTGATAACAAAGTTTAGATCTTTAAAAAGTTTTTTTATAGGCCACTTACCACAAACTAACATGTTTTTCGTTATTCATTTAGTACAACAGTTGCTTATTCTTTTGTAAATAGAGAAAAACCTAACCTGAGAGTGAATCAGGAGCATAATTTTTATACTCTCAATATTATACTAACTAGGAATATGGTCTTTAACAAACCAATCTCTCTGTAATTTAGAGATTTCTCTTATTATTAGCAGGAAGCTGAATTAAATGTTTCCTAATTGAATAAATAAAATATTTTGCAAAAATTACATTATTTTTTTCTAAATTAGATGTCTACCCACCACTATGTGTTCTGGTTCTGAAACAATTAATAAGAAATTATAATAATTTCTAAAATACTGGGCATCAAAAGAACATATCTCAAATACACAAACCCTCAACCCAAATTGTACTAAATGGAAAATGTTAGGATTCCCCTTATAAACTGGAATAGGACAAGGATGCCCACTTTCACTAGTCATATTTAACATAGTACTGGAAGTCCTAACCAGAGCAATCAGGCCAGAGAAACAAATAAAAGGCTTCCAAATAGAAAAAGAAGTCAAATTATCTCTCTTCATTGATGAGATTATTCCATACCTAGAAAACCCTAAAGGTTCCATCAAAAGTCTCCTGGAGCTAATAAACAAGTTCAGTAAAGATTCAGGATACAAAACCAATGTACAAAAACAAGTAGCATTTCTATACACCATAACATTCAAGCTGAGAGCCAAATCAAGAATACAATGTCATTTATAAGACACACACACACACACACGGGCACACACACACACGCACATAGGAATGCAAATAACCAGGGAGGTGAAAGGTCTCTATGAAGAAAACTACAAAACATTGCTGAAAGAAATCACAGATGACACGAACTAATAAAGAAACAGCCATGCTCATGGATTGGAAGAATCAATATCATTAACATGGCCATACTACCCAAAGTAATCAATCTTCAGATTCCATGCTATTCCTATCAAACTACCAGTGTCGTTGTTCACAGAATTATAAAAAACAATTGTAAAATTCACATAGAACTGAAAAAGAGCTTGAATAGCCAAAGCAAATCTAAGCAAAAAGAACATAGCCAGAGGTATGGCATTACCCTACTTCAAATTGTACTATAAGGCTGCAGTAACCAAAAGAGCATGATACTGATACATAAACAGACTTATAAATCTATGAAAGATAAAAGATAAATCAGAACTAAAGCCACACATCTACAACCATCTAACTTGCAACAAAGTTGGCAAAAAATAGGCAATGGAGAAAAGACTACCTATTCAATAAATGGTGCTGGAATAGCTGGCTAGCTATATGCATCAGTGCCCATCAATGGTAGACTGAATAAGAAAACTTTGGTATGTATACACCATATGTATACAAGTTTGGTATGACTATGCAACTATAAAGAGACACAAAATCATAAAGAGTCACAAAATCATGCCCTTTACAGAAACATAGGTGCAACTGGAGGCTGTTATCCTAAGTGAATTAATGCAGGAACAGAAAACCAAATGCCACATGTTCTCACTCATAAGTGGAATCTAAGCATTGAGTATACATGGGCATAATGATGACCACAGTAGACACTGGAGGCTACTGGGGAAGCAAGTGAGAGAGGAAGCAAGGGCTGAAAAGCTACCTGTTGGGTACTATGATCATTACCTGGATGACGAGATCATTTTTTTACCCAATCCTCAGTATCACATAATACACTCAAGCAACAAACTCATACATGAACTTCTTGCATCTAAAATAAAAGTTAAAATTATATCTAATAAAAATAAATTATAATTTTTAAAATCTTACTTGACTTAATATAATTGGCTCAAGTCTTTTAAAAGAGAAGATACATCCATTATAGTAATCAGTATGCAATACATGTTGCATTCTGGTACCCTCTTGACTCTAAAGATGAGGGAACTTCATTGCCTTATACACTGATTACTGTAGTAGGTATTAGGTGACTCTCTGCTGAAAATCACCTTATAATTAACAAACTAGAAATATACAATTAAAGGCGATTCTATTCATCTGAAATATAAGTTTTCCAAAATCCAAATTTATTAACTTTTACTTGAAGCGATTTCCTACCCTTAACACTTTGGGCATAAAAGTATATTCTGAATGAAAACAAAATAACAGCATTGGTAAAAGTCATTTAGAAAAAGAAATGCTTGGCTAGGTGCAGTGGCTCATGCCTATAATCCCAGCACTTTGGGAGCCAAAGCAGGCGGATCACAGGCCAGGAGATGGAGACCATCCTGTCTAACACGGTGGAAACTCGTCTCTACTAAAAATACAAAAAATTAGCCAGGCGTGGTGCCATTCACCTGTAGTCCCAGCTACTGGGAGACTCAGACAAGAGAATCACTTGAACCCAGGAGGCAGAGGTTGCAATGAGCCAGGATCACACCACTGCACTCCAGCCTGGGTGAGGAGCAAGACTCCATCACAAAAAAAAAAAAAAAAAAAAAAAAAAAAGGAAAAAGAAATGTTTTTAAGAAAAGCCATATAGCTTTTACTCTTTTTAGCTTCAGTCTCCTGATGCTCTTAGAAACCTATAATGGATTTAATAATAGTGTTCTTACTTTGCTGTAAATCTCTGGCAACCCCAACTGAGATACTGCGAGAAATAATATGATTGAAAATCAGGCATAATTGTGTGTCAACAAAAGCATCATTGTTTCTCTGGAGGCAAAAATAGATGAAGAGATTAAAATAAAAAGCATTATGGTAATTCTCTGTAATTCCACAAAGCTGTCTAGGAAGGGGAAAACATATATTCATTATTAAGCTAGTTTTGAAACAAATTATAGCAATAATAGTATATTTCACATAATGCCAAAAGTTGGATAAGATAGAAATTATGGACACTTCCTGGATGTCTACCCAATAGTCATTTTTTTTTCCAGGGCACCACTCTTACTCATATAACTATTGCTGTATGAGATAATAATTCTTTTCATTGTTTATATCTTCTGAAATTGAGTTTTTCATTTTGGCCAAATTTTCTTTTAAAGAAACCCTCTTTGATAGGTCTGTATGATAAGGATAAGGACATGTCGTACATAGTGCACTGACATTAACTGAGGGTTAGTAATTTTATAAAACCTTAACACATTTGACATTTATACTATGAGATATATTTTAATGTGCCATTTTATCAGTGAGTAAGCTGAAGCAAGGCATTAAGTAATTTTTCTAAATTAGTAGAAAAAATTTGTACTAATTTTGCTCAATTAGTACAAAAGAGTATATGTGTGTGTGTTTATTTTGCTGTAGTATATACATACAATAGAGTCCTATTCAGTGTTTAAAAAAATAAGCTACAAAGTCATGAAAATTACAGCAAGGAACTGAAAAGCATGTTGCTATGTGAGTAAGCCAGTATGAAAAGGGTCCTCTGTTATTTTAATTACATATGACATCCTATAAAAGACTAAACTGTAGACAAAGTAAAAAGATCACTGTTGTCAGTGGTTCAGGGGAGGGAGCTAACATATGAATAGATAAATTATTAGAGGATCTTTTAGAGCAGTGAAATGATTAAATACTATAATGGTGTAGATCCCGTAGATACAGAACTACAAAATGCAAGGTAAAATATAATGTAATCTTTAGACTTTAGTTAATAATAATGCATTAATAATTGTTTATTAATTTTAACAAGTATACTACATTAATGCAATAGGTTAATAACAGGAGAAATTGTGTACTAGGAAAAGGGTGTATATATAAATTTTTTGTAATATATGCTCATGATCAGTTTATCTGTAAGCAAAAAGTCTGTGTATTCTGAATTTTGCATATTGATGTCCAATTGTTCCAGACCCATTTCCAATATAAAGACAATTTGACTTATTTGGATAGCCTAATATTCTCTGTCAAAGATCAGTTGATTATATTTGCATCGATCTATTCCTGAACTCTCTATTCTTTTTGGTTAATTTCTTTGTTTATTCTTTCACCAGTACAACACTGACTTGGATTTTGTAGGTTTATATTAATTTTTAAAGTCTGGTATGTTTAATTCTTTAATTCATCTCTTCCTCAGTATTGTACTGGTTATTTGGAGTCTTTTGCTTTCCATGCAAACGTTAGAATCAGCTCATCAATATCCACAAACCAGCCTGCTGGGAGTTTGGAATTGGATGGAATCTATAGATCCAGGTGGGCAAATTGACATCTTAACAGCATTTGGGTTTTCCTATCCATAAACATTTCTTCATTTATTCATATCATCTTTGATTCATCCAACAGGGTTTTGTAATTTCCTGCTATAGATCTTTTATATATCTTGTTGGATTTGTACATAAATATTTCATTTTTACTGTGCTGATGTAAGTGACTGTTATGGACCAATTTGTTTCTTCTCAAATTTACAGGTGGAAGACCTATTTGACTGTACTTGAATATATAACTTTTATGTAGACAATTAAGGTTAACTGAGTTAATAAGGGTGAAGCCCTAATCCAGTAGGGCCTGTGTCCTTATAAAAAGAAGAAGAGGTCAGAGACCAGACTCATTCCTGAAATCCCAGCACTTTGGTATGCTGAGGAAATCAGATTGAGGTTAGAAGTTCAGAACCAGCCTGGGGAACATGGTGAAATCCCATCTCAACTAATAAAAAATAAATAATTTTTTGAAAAGTAAAAAAGAGGAAGAGATATCAAAAGTGTGTTCACACAGAAAAAAAATTTATGTGAAAACACAATAAGAAGGCAGCCATCTGCAAGCAAAAAAATACATTCCTCAGGAGAAATCAAACTTGACAGGACCTTGATTTTAAACTTTCAGCCTCTAGAACTATAAGAAAATAAATTCATGTTGTTAAATCCACCTAATCTATGGTACTTTTTAATGGCAGTCCAACGAGACAAACACGGTAATATTATTTAACTTCACGTTCCAATTATTCATTGTTAGTATATAGGAAAACAATTGAATTTTCTATATTAACCTTGTACCCCGCTACCTTTGTCAGTTTAATAATTTTTTCATTGGTTCTTTGGGGTTTTCTACATAGGCAATCATATCATGTGTGAACCAAGTTTGTATCTTCTTTCCCAATATTTATAACTTTATTTTCTTTTCTTGTCTTATGCTTTAGCTAGAACTTCCAGTATAATTTTGGATAAGAGTGTTAAGGGGGACCTCCTTGCATTGTTTCTGATCTTAAGGATAAGCATCTATTTTCTCATCTTAAATATTATGTCACCTGAAGCATGATGTTAGAATTTTTCTAAATGTTTTTTCAAGCTAATTTTTCTTCATTAGCCTGTAATCAAGAAGTTTCCTTTAATTAATTGTTGAATACTGAGACACTATTTAGAAAATAGTCATTATTATTTCAAATATCTATTCTGCTTTCTTTGCTTTTATTTCTGGCATTTCCATTACATGAGTGTTATGCCTTTTGTGATTGTCCCACAGTTCTTGGCTATTCTTGTCCTTTTAAAGAGTATATCTTTTTTCTGTTTGCTTTTCAGTTTGGATAATTTTTTTTAACATGCCCTCAGGCTCATTGATACTTTCCTTAGTGATAGCCGGCTTGTTAATACACTCATCAAAATCATCCTTAATTTTGATTGAAGGTTTTTTATTTCTAGCACTTCTTTCCAATCCTTGCTTACTATTTCAATCTCTCACTTTTCGTCAACCATTTGGTCATGCATATTGTCTATTTTTCTATTAGCATGAAACATATTAATCACAGTAATTTTAAATTCCTTATATGATCATTATAAAATAAGTTTTATATTTGAGTCTGGTTCTGATGTTTGCTTTGTCTCTTAGGGTCATGTTTTTCTTGTTTTTTAGCATGCCTTATATCATATCATAGTTGACAAAAGCTGGACATCATGCATCAAGTAATAGAAATTCAGGCAATTAGGCTTTCAATGTGAGGGTTTTTTTTGGTTTATCTGGCTAGTGCTGGACTGTGTTCAATATTTGCTATAGATTTAGTTTCAGAGGCTTCAATTTCCTCATTTTTCCCTCCCCTGTTGCCTTTGTTTATCCCTAAGAGTTCTTTAAATTGTCTATTTTGGTAATAATTCATCATTGTTGTTCTGAAGCTTTGTAGATGTGGTATTACGGTGTTGGGGAGGGGAAATGTTGTATATAATTCAATACTTCAAATGTCAGTTTTAGTGAGCCTGGGTCACTGGACTGTGACTCAGAAGCATTTCAAGATTTTTCCCCTATTACATGACACAGAATCTATAGAGGGGGTCTAGAGTTATTTAATTATTTTTCTTTCAAGTCAGACTACACTCTGTTAAAAAAAGTTTCTCCTGGAGAAATCTTTGTTTGGAGACAGTTCTAAACCTATTTTGCAATGACTACTTTTTCTCTGAGTGTATTTCAAAATGGATACTTTCCATTTACTTCTGACTAAAATATAAAGCGATGTTTTTTCCAGTTTTCACAGTGAGCTGGTAGAGTTGCTGGAACCCAAGCAAATTTGAGGATTAATATCTCCATGTCCCCACCCAAATCTCATCTTGAATTGTAATCACCACGTCAAGGGAGGGACCTGGTGGGAGGTAATTTGATCGTGAATGTGGTTTTCCCCATACGTTTTTTCTGACTTGAGTGAGTATTCAGGAGATCTGATGGATTTAAAGTGCGGGGCTGGCAGGGCACAGTGGCTCATGCCTGTAATCCCAACACTTTGGGGAGGCCGAGGTGGGTGGATACCTTGAGGTTGGGCATTAGAGACCAGCCTGGCCAACATGGTAAAACCCCTTCTCTACTAAAAATATAAAAATTAGCTCGGTGTGGTTGTGCATACCTGTAATCCTAGCTACTCGGGAGGCTGAGGCAGGAGAATCACTTGAACCCAGGAGGTAGAGTTGCAGTGAGTCATGATTGTACCACTGTATTGCAGCTTAGGTGATAGAGTGAGACTCCATTTCAAACAATAAATAAATAAATAAAAATCAATAAAGTGTTGAACTTCTCCTTTGCTCACTTTCTCTCACCTGCCAACATGTAGACATGTTTTTCTTCCCCTAGGCCTTCGGCCATAATTATAAGCTTCCTAAGCCTCGCAAGCCATTTTGAACTGTGAGTCAATTAAACCTTTTTTATTTATAAATTACCCAGTCCCTGACAGTATCTTTACAGCAGTGTGAAAGGACTCATATAGCATCTCGGTAAGATTAAAAATGGTTACTTTACCTAAGTGCTTTCCCTAAGTAAGCACCTAGAACTTTTTCTCTGTCAAGCTAATCTATACTCAGCCTACAGCAATTCCTTTAAATTACCATTAAGTGTACTTACAACTTACTGGCTCCAGCTATTTTTGTTTCAGGTAAACTGATTATGGTTGTGATTGTCTTTACAGATTTCAGGGCAGAAGTTTGTCCTGTGGCCTCAATTCTCTAGAGAATCTTATAAAAGTCAGTGATTTTTGGTTTTCTGAATTTTTTTTTTTTTTTTGGTGTGTGGATAAAAACAAACATTCCCCTCTCTTTATATAACTCAACTAAAACCAGAAGTCTGTAAAAGAGCACATTAATCTCTACTTTGTTTGATTGTGAATCATGACACTATACCAAATAGCTCATGAAGAAATTCCCTATAAAGAGAATGAAAGTCTCTGTATAATTACAATATACAAAATATTAGATCTAAGATTTGCTGATGAACTGTAATACAATTTTCCTTTTTGCCTTATAGATTTGTTTTTAAATAATATTTTGTACCAATCAGTAGTTTTCCATATACAAATTTCAGAACTGCAACTCAATTTAACTAGAGCCAAAGGTCAATATTGAACTTAACTTGAAAGTCTCAAGAACAAGCTAATATCAGGCTGGGCTGTAGCTAGGGGATCAAAATTTGTGATCAGGATGCATTTCTGCTATCCCATTGAGGAGGGAGGAGAGTCATAATGTTTGGTAATTCTATACAATTGTGCACATGCCAGCTATCACTTTTTAATATTATCTCTAAGCTCGAAATCTAGTTTATTTACCTTGTTCTGAAATAATAGAGCTATACTGTAAGCATTTCTCTTTTGTAGGCAGTGTGATGTCATATGAGTGATATTATATAAGTGTGATGCTAAACTTTGTGAGTATCGTGTCATATAGGCACATGGCTAAAGGAAAGAGCATCTCTTCCTGAATCCTGTATACTTCTATTTTGATTCTTCCTATTTTCTCTCACTGGTGATAGTGTTATATTTGGGAGATACCTGTTTACATTCAGCGCAGCCATAAGTCCAGAGACAGCCATCCCTCAGTGATCTAATAGTTTGGCTTTGGCCCAATGACCACTTCAGTGAGGAGGGCCTCTACAGCAACACCACAAACCAGAAGAAAGTACTATTCAGCCCCAAGAGCTGATGGAAAAAAATCCTGTCCTCTGTTTTCATAAACAGACTAAGTTAATAAATTATTTAATGAACTAAATCATAATGGGAATTTGTAGACTTTAACAGTGTTTAACATAAGCTCAATATTTTTAGTGGGCCTTAGAAACTGATAATTTAAGAACCAAACAAATTTGTGGGTTCTCAGAAAAGCAACTGAACTCTAAAATAGGAACTATACCAATGGATCTTCTTCTAAAAATTGAAGACCTACTAGTAAAAATATTTGCGGAAACAGCTTTGGAATAGCCAATACACATTAGCAAAAATAAAAAATGTATAATGGCAAAAAACTTATCCAATGGGCTATATAATTATATCTATCTTACCATACCTCATAGGGCAAATTTTTAATAACTTATTTATATTTTTAAATTCATTGACCAAATATACCCATCTTACTCCTTTGTCAACATTTTATTTTATCTCATTCTCTATCCTTATGTATATTGTTTCTCTTCTGTCTTTACTTTCATAGATAATGCTTTTTAAAAAACACGTTTTTCAATGTATTCTTTGTACCTTTTTTGTAACCACTTTAAGAGTCTCTCTCTATTTTTGTCAGTTTTTTTATATTTTGTAATTTGTTAATTTTTTATATTTGTCAATTTCTGAAACTCGCTGCACTTTTCTTCTTGCTTTTACATTTAAAATTTACTTAATTTAATTTAAATGTTCTTGTTTAATAATAAAACTTATCTTTAGTAATAAAAATGCACCTTTCCCTATATACAAACTTGAAGCACTTTTATTTTGATTTGATTTACTGATATAGTAATTATTTTAGTACAATGGTGCTCAATATTTTCATATATTCTTAAATTGAACTTTATCTCTAGTTTTATTACAATTTGATGTGAATGTGCTCTGCGGCTTATGTATTTGGAATTAATTAAACGTGCCTTTGTGACAGTGTATCATCTTTATATTATAAATTGAGAACTAAATTCAGGACTTGTACGTAGATGATCAATTTCTAAAGCTGTAAAACACTGCTAGACCACGTCAGGCAAAACGTTGTGATGGCACTGTATACTAAATGAAAAACTCAGGACTTGCCTTCTATGGCTCTTTACATTGGACAACTGGAAATTTTTATATAAAAATAGGAGTGAAGAGGTGATGTATTGTAAACATTTGATCTTTTTTGTGAGAATACTTTCCCAAATCAGCTTGCATATCTAAAGAAATAACTTTGCTGTAATTATAGCTAAAATGTTAACGTTTTTTCTTTCCTGCTTCTATTTTTGAAATATGTTTCATCAGAGAAGGACTCACTGCTAATACTATAGCTCTCACTTGCTTTTTCCTTTTTGCATTTTTTTCAAAAGATAAAATCAGTGATAATTAAGTTTAAGTTGTTCATCACCTCCCTTTATGTGTGCAACTTCTCAAGCACCCCATTACTGGTTAACCACTTAATGCTGGAGGATGGGAATTCCTGACATCAGGTAACATCCCATTAGCATGAACAGCTGGAGCCTGAAATGGAAGGCACCATAGGGACTAATTACCTGAAAAGATTTAAATAGCAAATACCTACCAGGATCTTTTTCACAGAAAGCAAGCTCTGTTAACAACTCATGTATAAAGCTGCTGCATGTCTAAGACTAATATTTATTTGAAATTTAAATGTTTTGAAGTCTCCCCACTGTAATACTGCTCTGTGACAACATTTATCCAAGCCTCATTCACTGTGTCTTATCCTGTAGTATTATGAGCTTAACCTCGCTGGTATATTTGAGGTGGCAGATCTCAGGGATATGTGTCAGTGGAGACCTCAGAGAGGCACACGCATTTTTTCATCACTGCTGTTGTGAGACTCAAGGAAGCCATTTGAATGTATTTGACTAGAAGATAATTAAACATTTGTCAGCTATGTTTGAATAGGAGTTCTGATCCCAGAATCCTTGGGCTCCAGAGAACATGAAAAGCACCTGAAATTACAGGCAATAGTTTATATATTTATACAGATGCACAGTTTTTTTTAAGAAGGAGTAAAATCTTTTGTATTGCCACATATATTCTAAAGTATTAAAAAGTTCCAATATATTACAGCTACATACCCTCCCCTACCTACCCCAAGTGTTACTCACCTAGATGTTTCTCATACTCTAAAAGTATAATAAAAAATGTGCTTGCATTGTTAAAAATGAATACATAAGTAAATAATATATTCCTGAGGAGAAGAGGCTGGCTCAACTGATGGAAAAGAAATATGGAGCTTATTAACTATATAAAGCAGAATTTACCAATATAGGTTAATATGTCACTGGGGAAATTTTTTAGACACCTGTGATAAAATAAGAAAATACAGTGTTAAGAATTTTAAGGATTATCTTTTAATCTAATATCATATTTTGCCATATTTAAATCTTAAACTCTAATTTCTTCTATTAACTGATAGTGATGAGAGCAGTGTGAGTATTTGTTTGTTTTGTAATCTTACATAGTAAAATGCTAAAGTAGGGCTTTGCCAAATCTTTTTTTGAAAAGTTATAAAATCTAAAGTTTGTGTACTACAGCTGCATGTTCCCTACTTTTCTTCATAAACTCTGCCCTTGATCCCCTGCCAACATCAAGAGTCATTATTTAATCAGTTACTGGTTCTAGCCAGGACTGAATGGTTTTCTGGAACACAGAACTTACAGTGCTGAGTGAAACAATTCTGAAAACAACTGAAATCCACTGTAACCAATAAAATGATGATTGAAAAAAAATCATCTGTATAAATGTTGACACATAAGAAAAGTATTTTGAAGGGCAGTAGTAAGAGTGATTTTTTTGAAAGCTTCTACATCATAGTTTTATCCCAGACCATTCCTACCAATTATCTTGGTGATTGCTCAAATTAGATTGGTCATTATAATTTTACCTACGCTGAAAACTGGTAATTATTGAAAAAACATGAAGTAGCAACAGTCTATAAAATGCCATCACAATGTATTTTTAATGGTGTACATTTTCTACTGCAGTAACTTTCAAACAGTAGATGTTTATGTTTGGGACATATTCATAAAAAGAGTAAGGAAAGGGAATTCTGTGTGATTTCTATCCTGTGACATTGCCTACTACCTGCAAACTTCATATAGCTTTTAATCTATTACACGTAAATGATGTTTGCAAAACTACTTCATACTCTCTGCAAAGTGAGTCTGCAAAGAGCCTTTGCCATTTTAAAGGTGCAAAAATATAGTAATTGGTTATTTCTTATATTTCTCAATATTAGAATAAGAAAAGATGCATAGATACCTATGATTCTAACATTTACAAAGGCTATATACTTCATATTTAAAGTATAAAGAATTTCAGGAGAGCATGAGTGTGATGGTTAATTGTACCTGTCATCTTGGGTTGGCCACGGTGCCTAGATGTTTGGTCAAACATTATTCTGAAGTTTACTCTAAAGGTGTTTTTTGGTTGGCATTTCCATTTAAATAGGCAGACTTTGAGTAAAGCAGATGACACTCCATAATGTGGGTGGGCATCCTGCAATCAGTTGAAGGCTTGATTAGAACAAAGAGGCGCCTCTTCTGTGCAAGAGAAAACTCTGCCAGCAGACTGCCTTTAGACTTGGACTGCAGCTCTTCCCTGGATTTTCAGCCTGTTGGCCTATCCTGCATATTTTGAACTTGCATCTTTACAGTTGTATGGGTCAATTCTTTAAAACAAATGTCTTTCTCAGTATATATATTTACACATCCTGCTGATTTTCTTTCTCTGGAGAAACCTAATGCAATGAGTACGCAAATCATTTGAGTCCAGAATTTGTCTTATGGATACTGGTGGGCTAGAGGACGTCCCCAGACTCCAATGGGACCTTACGTCCTCCTGATGTCCAGGCTCTTGACACTGTCACAGGAAGTAATTCAAGGTCTAGTCAGGAAATAGTGACAGTGCATAGATTTACTGCAAAGCAAAAGAACACACTCAAGAAAGGGAGTACAGCTGTACTCAGGAGTGTATCATGCCCAGAGAGGATTTGAGTTTCTATTTTTATGGGTTTCTTTAACCAAGAGGTGGAATATTTATGAAGATTCATGGAAAAAGGTGAAGATTTCTCAGAACTGTGGTGTTTCCCATTTTTACACCAAACAAGCATGTTCCCAGAACTGTCATGGCAGTGGTAGTGTGTTATTTCATATGTTAATGAGTGTATAAAGAAGTCCTACGTGAAACACAGGTCAAATCCAGCACCATTTTTGGCCCATTCTTAGCTAGCTTGAGTCACATTGTTTTCAAGTTCTTATCAGCCTTTAATTTATGCAGCTGTTTCCACAGTTTCCCTTTCACTAGTCATGTGAAACTGCTGCCTGGAATTTTCTATCCTCCTGTGACCACAGTGATATTCCTATCTCGTTATCAGCATTTTTATTTTCCAAATTACAGCATGTTGAAGGGCATTGGAATCTGTGTATTATATCAAAATGTTCACAGTTATAATTAAATATTTTAAATTTGCTGTTCATTAATTAATGAAAAAGCTCAATTGTGTATTAAGAAGGGCACCTGGATAGAACTCATTAAGTTTGAGAAAACGATAATTAAAATCAAATATAAAAACCTAGGAATCTTGATATAAACAAGCAGCTGTTTGTTGGCATGTTAATAGCAGACAGGATTTATGTGGACTTAACAGAGTTGAGATTATTGAACTGCAGCAAAGATTAAAGTTGGTGTTAATCCATAAAAGGACTTAGTAATATGAAAGAAGCAGAGAATAAGAAAAATGTCCTTGAAAAAAGGACATTTTAGTTCTAACAAAGTTTTAAAAATAATCTATTCATTAATTATAATAATGAAAAATGGGCATATTTGAAGCATTAAAATTTTTAATATTTATTCTTGAATAAAAATAACAAAACTAGTGAGATAGAAACTGCTGCTAAAATATAATTTTAAAGTAAGAAGTAGCAATAAAGAACTCCAGATAATTTGAATGAGAATTTGAATAATCTGCTCGATTATAATAATACAGTTCCATAGTAAATATAATAATATATTCTTGATGAATATTGTATTAGTTTGTTCTCATGCTGCTATAAAACCTGCCAGATATGGGGTAATTTATAAAGGAAAGAAATTTAATTGACTCAGTTCCACATGGCTGGGAAGGCCTCAGGAAACTTACAATCATGGTGAAAGGGGAAGCAAACACCTTCTTTTCACATGGCAGCAGGAGAGAGAAGTGCTGCGATCAAAGAGGGAAAAGCCCTTTACAAAACCATCAGATCTTGTGAGAACTCACTATCATGACAAAGCATGGGGGAACCAGGCCCGCGACCTAACCACCTCCCAGGAGGTCCTTTCCCCACTATATGGGAAATACAATTCAGATTAGAATTCAAGATGAGATTTGGCCGGGGACATAGAGCAATTCTCGCCCCTCTCATGTCTCATGCTCTCACATTTCAAAACTCATTCATGTCCTTCCAACAATACCCCAAAGTAATCACTCATTCAAGCATTAATTCAAAAGTCTAAGTCCAAAGTCTCATCTGAGACAAGGCAAGTCCCTTTCACCTATGAGCCTATAAAGTCAAAAGCAAGTTAGTTCCTTCCAAATACAAAGGGGGTACAGGCATTGAGTAAAAACAGCCATTCAAAATAGGAAAAATTGACTAAAACAAGAAGGGTATAGGCCCTATACAAATCCAAAATTCAATAGGGAGTCATTTAACTTTAACATTACAAAATGGTCTCCTTTGACTTAATGTCTCACATTCAGGTAACACTGATACAAGAAGTGGGCTCTCACAGGCCTGGTCAGATCCACCCCTGTGGCTATGCAGGGTATAGCCCCATTTAGGTTGCTTTCACAGTTTGGGAAAGTCTATGACTTTCCCAGGTGCATGATGCAAGCTGTCGGCGGAACTACCATTCTGGAGCATGGAGGATGCTGGCTCTCTTCTCACAGCTCCACTAGGCAGTGTCCCAGCGGGGTCTCTGTGTGGGGGCTCCAACACCACATTTTCCTTCCATGATGCCCTAGCAGAGGTTCTCCACAAGGGCACTGCTCCTGCAGCAAACTTCTATCTGGGCATCCAGGTGTTTCCATACATCCTCTGAAATATAAGTGGAGGTCACCAAACCTTAAGTCCTGACTTCTGTGTACATGCAGGCTCAACACCCTATGGAAGTGGCCAAGGCTTGGGGCTTGCCCCCTCTGAATCTATGGCCCATGCGTGCCTTGGCACATTTTAGCCATGGTTGGAGCACCTGGTAAGCAGGGCACAAAGTTCCTCAGTTGCACAGAGTAGGGGGTACTTGGGCCTGGCCCATGAAACCATCTTTTCCTTCTAGATTTCTGGGAGCTTGATGGGTGGAACTATCATAAATGTCTCTGCCATATCCTGGTGACATTTCTTTTTCAATTTTCTTGGTGATTAACATTCAGCTCCTTGTTACTTATATAAATTTCTGCAGCAGGCTTTAATCTTGTTGACAAGATTAAAGTTCTTCTCTATCTATTCCTACTGTCTTGCCTACCCTTTCCAGCCACTAGGCTTTCAGTTGAACTTCAAAAAATGAGAAAATTCACAGATTTTCAGAAAATATCAGTTATAATAACAAAAATAATTGTATATACTACTTTGTACAATTTTATTTCTAGTATACAGAAGGCACTTTTAAGTTATTGGAAAACTAGCCCATACTCTGAGAAATGCTATTCTTTTTTCATTTCTTTTCTAACAATTAAAAACTGTTATGTATTAGACATATAACTATGAGGGACCATAGAATCATGTCGGTAAATTTGACTCATTTATAGCTTGACAGTCAATAGATCTCAACGTCAACATAATTGAAAACTTATTGGAAATATTTCAAATAATATTTTCAGGTAGTTTTTACTACTATCTGATAAGAGAGGGTAGGTACAGGTGGTTTGAAATAAGAGTGAAAATTTAAATAGAAGAATTGGAGAAGACCTCCCCTGATTAGAGATATGCTGAAAACAGCAAAAGAGACAAGCATATTTCAACTACTAAACAAGTTCTTTGTGCCCACTGCACAAAGACCATACCATCGAAGAAGTGAAAGTTTGATGTGAGGCTGACCACACCATACAAGAGACAGAATTATTACTCAAATTAATTTTGAAGGCTCGTAGTTTCAGTGTTTCTCAAAGGGTAGTTTGCAGGAAGAAGTTGCAGTAGCTAGGCAATGGGTACTTGCTGTTGATTAGTTGGGTTTGAGATAAAATCATAGGAAATCGAAATTGTCATTTTTCACTGAGTTGCTTCTGAGTGGGGACATGGAAGGAGTTGGTGGTTTCCTGTAGAGCCATGGGTGTCAGACATGCAAAAAACTTGAAAATATATTTCAAAAGGCCAATCCTGGGTTGTACAATAGTGATGTTATTTTCTAGAGTAATTGGGGACGTTGCATATCGTGGAACCTCCCAAATAATGACTGGTAATTATTTATATCTACGCTTTGTCAGAATTCAGTTTTCTCTCCTCCTAGCCTGGTGGCCTCTCATTAGCTTTACAAAGGAGGTTGAGTTTTGGGGAAGGGATATTATCACTTAAACCAGTAACCTCTACCTTTTTTGCCACCAGGAACAGGTTTTATGGAAGATAATTTTTCTATGGACAGGATGAGGGATGGTTTGGGGATATTTCCAGCACATTACATTTATTGTACATTTTATTTCTATTATTATTACATTGTAATGTATAATGAAATAATTCTACAACTCACCACAATGTAAAATTAGTGAGAGCCCTGAACTTGTTTTTCTGCAACCAGATGATCCCATTTGGGGGTGATGGGAGACAATGACAAATCATCAGGCATTAGATTCTCATAAGGAACAAGCAACCTGGGTCCCTTGCATGTACATTTCACAATAGGGTTCATACTCCTATTAGAATCTAATGCCTCTGCTCATGTAACAGGAGGTGGAGCTCAGGAAGTAATGTCAGATATGGGGAATACTATATAGCCTTGTAGTATAGTTTTAAAGTTGGGTAGAGTGATGCTTCTGGCTTTTTTTCACTTGTGAGTCCTTTGGCTATTTTGCCTCTTATTCCGTTCCATTTGAATTTTAGAAAAATTTTTAAAAATAATTCTATAAAAAATCACATTGGTAGTTTGAGGGGAACAGCATTGAATCCATAGATTGCTTTGGGCAGTACAATCATTTTAAGAATATTGATTATTACGTCCATGAGCTTGGAGTATTTTTCCATTTGTTTTAATTTCTATAATGTCTTTCAGCTATGATTTGTAGTTCTCTTCTACAAATATTTCACTTTTTTGGTCAGCTGTATTCCTAGGCATTTTGAGTGTGTGTGTGTGTGGCAATTGTAAATGTGATTACATTCTTTTTTGTTTGTTTGTTTTGTTTTTAATTTTTTATTGGATTTTAGGTTTTGGGGTACATGAGCGGAGCATGCAAGACAGTTGCGTAGGAACACACATGGCAGTGTGCTTTTCTTTCCTTCTCCCCTTCACCCACATTTGGCATTTCTCCCAAGGCTATCCCTCCCCTCCTCCCCTTCCCACTGGCCCTCCCCCTTTTCCCCCCAATAGACCCCAGTGTTTAGTACTCCACTTTCTGTGTCCATGTGTTCTCATTTTTCATCACCCGCCTATGAGTGAGAATATGTGGTATTTCATTTTCTGTTCTTGTGTCAGTTTGCTGAGGATGACGTTCTCCAGATTCATCCATGTCCCTACAAACGACACAAACTCATCATTTCTGATTGCTGCATAATATTCCATGGTGTATATGTGCCACATTTTTCCAATCCAGTCTATTATCAATGGGCATTTGGGTTGATTCCAGGTCTTTGCTATTGTAAACCGTGCTGCAATGAACATTCGTGAACATGTGTCCTTGTAGTAGAACGATTTATAGTCTTTTGGATATATACCCAGTAATGAGATTGCTGGGTCAAGTGGAATTTCTATTTCTAAGGCCTTGAGGAATCGCCACACTGTCTTCCACAATGGTTGAACTAATTTACACTCCCACCAACAGTGTAAAAGTGTTCCTTTTTCTCCACATCCTCTCCAGCATCTGTTGTCTCCAGATTTTTTAATGCTTGCCATTCTAACTGGCGTGAGATGGTATCTCAATGTGGTTTTGATTTGCATCTCTCTGATGACCAGTGACAATGAGCATTTTTTCATATGATTGTTGGCCTCATATATGTCTTCTTTCGTAAAGTATCTGTTCATATCCTTTACCCACTTTTGAAAGGGCTTGTTTTCTCCTGAAAATCCGTTTGAGTTGTTTGTAAATTCTGGATATCAGCCCTTTGTCAGATGAGTAAACTGCAAAAATTTTTTCCCATTCTGTTGGTTGCCGATCCACTCTAGTGACTGTTTCTTTTGCCGTGCAGAAGCTGTGGAGTTTGATTAGGTCCCATTTGTCTATTTTGGCTTTTGTTGCCAATGCTTTTGGTGTTTTGTTCATGAAGTCCTTGCCTACTCCTATGTCCTGGATAGTTTTGCCTAGATTTCCTTCTAGGGTTTTTATGGTGCCAGGTCTTATGTTTAAGTCTTTAATCCATCTGGAGTCAATTTTAGTGTAAGGTGTCAGGAAGGGGTCCAGTTTCTGCTTTCTGCACATGGCTAGCCAGTTTTCCCAACACCATTTGTTAAACAGGGAATCCTTTCCCCCTTGCTTGTTTTCGTCAGGTTTATCAAAGATTGTACAGTTGTAGATATGTTGTGTTGGCTTCGGTGCCTCTGTTTTGTTCCATTGGTCTATATCTCTGATTTGGTACCAGTACCATGCTGTTTTGATTACTGTAGCCTTGTAGTATAGTTTGAAATCTGGTAGTGTGATGCCCCCCGCTGTGTTCTTTTTGCTTAGGATTGACTTGGCTATGCAGGCTCTCTTTTGGTTCCATATGAAGTTCATGGTGGTTTTTTCCAGTTTTGTGAAGAAAGTCAATGGTAGCTTGATGGGGATAGTGTTGATTCTGTAAATTACTTTGGGCAGTATAGCCATTTTCACAATATTAATTCTTCCTAACCATGAACATGGAATGTTTCTCCATCTGTTTGTGTCCTCTCTGATTTCGTTGAGCAGTGGTTTGTAGTTCTCCTTGAAGAGGTCCCTTACGTTCCTTGTGAGTGGTATTTCAAGGTATTTTATTCTTTTTGTAGCAATTGTGAATGGCAGTTCGTTCTTGATTTGGCTTTCTTTCAGTCTGTTATTGGTGTAGACGAATGCTTGTGATTTTTGCACATTGATTTTATATCCTGAGACTTTGCTGAAGTTTCTTATCAGTTTCAGGAGTTTTTGGGCTGAGGCGATGGGGTCTCCTAGGTATACTATCATGTCGTCTGCAAATAGAGACAATTTGGCTTCCACCTTTCCTTTTTGATTACCCTTTATTTCTTTTTCTTGCCTGATTGCTCTGGCTAGAACTTCCAGTACTATATTGAATAGGAGTGGTGAGAGAGGGCATCCTTGTCTAGTGCCAGATTTCAAAGGGAATGCTTCCAGTTTTTGCCCATTCAGTATGATATTGGCTGTTGGTTTGTCATAAATAGCTTTTATTACTTTGAGATACGTTCCATCGATACCGAGTTTATTGAGGGTTTTTAGCATAAAGAGATTTTGTCAAATGCCTTCTCTGTGTCAATTGAGATAATCATGTGGTTTTTTTTTTGGTTCTGTTTATCTGGTGAGATACGTTGATAGACTTGCGTATGTTGAACTAGCCTTGCATCCCCGTGATGAATCCTACTTGATCATGGTGAATAAGTTTTTTGATTGCTGTTGCAATCGGCTTGCCAATATTTTATTGAAGATTTTTGCATCTATGTTCATCATGGATATTGGCCTGAAGTTTTCTTTTCTTGTTGGGTATCTGCCGGGTTTGGTATCAGAATGATGTTGGTCTCGTAAAATGATTTGGGAAGTATTCCCTCTTTTTGGATTGTTTGAAATAGTTTTAGAAGGAATGGGACCAGCTCCTCTTTGTGTGTCTGGTAGAATTCGGCTGTGAACCCATCTGGACCTGGGCTTTTTTTGTGTGGTAGGCTCTTAATTGCTGCCTCGACTTCTGACCTTGTTATTGGTCTATTCATAGTTTAAGCTTCCTCCTGGTTTAGGCTTGGGAGGATGCAGGAGTCCAGGAATTTATTCATTTCTTCCAGGTTTACTAGTTTATGTGCATAGAGTTGTTTGTAATATTCTCTGATGATGGTTTGAATTTCTGTGGAATCTGTGGTGATTTCCCCTTTATCATTTTTTATTGCATCTATTTGGTTGTTCTCTCTTTTATTTTTAATCAATCTGGCTAGTGGTCTGTCTATTTTGTTGATCTTTTCAAAAAACCAGCTCTTGGATTTATTGATTTTTTGAAGGGTTTTTCGTGTCTCGATCTCCTTCAGTTCAACTCTGATCTTAGTTATTTCTTGTCTTGTCTTCTGCTGGGTTTTGAGTTTTTTTGATCTTGCTCCTCTAGCTATTTCAATTTTGATGATAGGGTGTCAATTTTGGACCCTCCATTCTCCTCATATGGGCACTTATTGCTATATACTTTCCTCTAGAGACTGCTTTAAATGTGTCCCAGAGGTTCTGGCATGTTGTGTCTTCGTTCTCATTGGTTTCAAAGAACTTCTTTATTTCTGCCTTCATTTTGTTGTTTTTTCAGTCAACATTCAGGAACCAGTTGTTCAGTTTCCATGAAGCTGTGCGGTTCTGGGTTGGTTTCTGTATTCTGAGTTCTAACTTGATTGCACTATGGTCTGAGAGGCTGTTTGTTATGATTTCAGTTGTTTTGCATTTGTTGAGTAGTGCTTTATTTCCAATTATGTGGTCAATTTTAGAGTAGGTGTGATGTGGTGCTGAGAAGAATGTATATTCTGTGGATTTGGGGTGGAGAGTTCTGTAAATGTCTATCAGGTTTGCTTGCTCCAGGTCTGAGTTCAAGCCCTGGATATCCTTGTTGATTTTCTGTCTGGTTGATCTGTCTAATATTGACAGTGGAGTGTTAAAGTCTCCCACTATTATTGTGTGGGAGTCTAAGTCTCTTTGTAAGTCATTAAGAACTTGCCTTATCAATCCGGGTGCTCCTGCATTGGGTCCATATATGTTTAGGATCGTTAGCTCTTCTTGTTGTATCGATCCTTTTACCATTATGTAATGTCCTTCTTTGTCTCTTTTGATCTTTGTTGCTTTAAAGTCTATTTTATCGGAGATGAGAACTGCAACTCCTGCTTTGTTTTTGCTCTCCATTTGCTTGGTAAATCTTCCTCCATCCCTTTATTTTGAGCCTTTGTGTATCCTTGCATGTGAGATGGGTTTCCTGGATACAGCACACTGATGGGTTTTGGATTTCTATCCAATTTGCCAGTATGTGTCTTTTTATTGGTGCATTTAGTCCATTTACATTTAGGGTTAATATTGTTATGTGTGAATTTAATACTGCCATTTTGATGCTAAGTGGCTGTTTTGCCCGTTAGTTGTTGTAGATTCTTCATTATGTTGATGCTCTTTAGCATTTAGTGTGATTTTGGAATGGCTGGTACTGGTTGTTCCTTTCTATGTGTAGTGCCTCTTTTAGAAGATCTTGTAAAGCAGGCCTGGTGGTGACAAAATCTCTGAGTACCTGCTTGTTCGCAAAGGATTTTATTTTTCCTTCACTTCTGAAGCTCAGTTTGGCTGGATATGAAATTCTGGGTTGAAAGTTCTTTTCTTTAAGAATGTTGAATATTGGCCCCCACTCTCTTCTGGCTTGTAGTGTTTCTGCCGAGAGATCTGCTGTGAGTCTGATGGGCTTCCCTTTGTGGGTAACTCGACCTTTCTCTCTGGCTGCCCTTAGTATTTTCTCCTTCATTTCAACCTTGTTGAATCTGACAATTATGTGCCTTGGGGTTGCTCTTCTTGCAGAATATCTTTGTGGTGTTCTCTGTATTTCCTGCATTTTAGTGTTGGCCTGTCTTGCTAGGTGGGGGAAGTTTTCCTGGATGATGTCCTGAAGAGTATTTTCCAGCTTGGATTCATTCTCTTCGTCCCCTTCTGGTACACCTATCAAACGTAGGTTAGGTCTTTTCACATAGTCCCACATTTCTTGGAGACTTTGTTCATTCCTTTTTGCGCTTTTTTCTCTAATCGTGGTTTCTCGTTTTATTTCATTGAGTTGGTCTTCGACTTCAGATATTCTTTCTTCTGCTTGGTCAGTTCGGCTATTGAAACTTGTGCATGTTTTGCGAAGTTCTCGTATTGTGTTTTTCAGCTCCTTTAATTCATTCATATTCCTCTCTAAGTTATCCATTCTTGTTATCATTTCCTCATATCTTTTTTTAAGTTCCTTAGTTTCTTTGCATTGATTTAATACATGTTCTTTTATCTCACAAAAGTTTCTCATTATCTACCTTCTGACGTCTAATTCTGTCATTTCGTCACAGTCATTCTCCGTCCAGCTTTGTTCCCTTGCTGGTGAGGAGTTTTGGTCCTTTCTAGGAAGCGAGGTGTTCTGGTTTTGGGTGTTTTCCTCCTTTTTTTGCTGGTTTCTTCCCATCTTTGTGGGTTTATCCGCTTGTCGTCTGCGTAGTTGCTGACTTTTTGATTGGGTCTCTGAGTGGACACTCAGATTGTTGATGATGAAGTATTTCTGTTACTTGGTTTTCCTTCTACCAGCCTAGCCCCTTTGCTGTATGACTTCTGAGGTCCACTCCAGACCCTGCTTGTCTGCGGTGCTCCTCTAGCAGCTGTGGCAAAGTGAGGGATGGTACCCGTTTCATTTTCTGCTATCTTTGTCCCAGGATGATGCCTGCCAAACGTCAGTCTTTTGGATATAGAGGGGTCAGGGAGCTGCTTGAGCAGACAGTCTGTTCCTTTTAGGAGCTCAATTTCTGAGCTGTGAGCTCTGTTGTTCATTCAGCGCTGTTAGGCTGCTATGTTTGATTCTGCTGCAACAGAGCTCATTAAAAAAACCCTTTTTTTCTCAAATGCTCTGTGTTGGGGGGTTCGGGCTTTATATTTTGATGTCCTTTGAGGTGTCCTGCCCAGCTAGGAGGCAGACTAGGCACTGTTTGCCTGCCGAGTCTCTGCCCTGCTGTTGTGTGATTCGCCCTGTTCCTGCAGGCTCTGCTGTGGTCTCTGCCATGCCCTGCGTCGGAGTCTCTTTGTTGTAGTATGTTGCCTCGGCAACGGCAGGCTGCATCAGCAGTGGGTGTGTATCTCAGTAGGGACGGGTTGCCTCGGCAATGGCTGGCTGTGTCAGCAGTGGGCGTGTATCTCAGTTGGGGCTGGTTGCCTCGGTAGTGGTGGACGCCCCTCCCCTGCAGAGTGTCTCGGACCATCTGCTGGGGATAGTTTGAAATCATGGTTTTGTTCGTCCCACTGGGTACCCCGATCGCTCTGTCCCTGCAATTCCCTGGGCTGGCCTACTGTCCAAGTCTCGTTCAGTCTCAAGTCCAGCCCTCTCAAGTCTCAGGTTGCCGGTTCAACAGGGCACCCGGACAAGCGCGCCCTGTGGGTATTGCTGGGTAGGGCCGGCCGCCGCCGCCCCGGCTGCCGGCTTCGCCAGGCAGACTTACTGCCTGGCGTCCCGTGTCTTTTTTATACTTGGGAGTTTCCTCGTTCTGTGGGCAACAAAGATCAGTCTGGAAATGCAGCTTGGACTCACCTCTTTGCGGATTCAAGGAGAGCTCCAATCCTGGGTTGTTCTCACAGCGCCATCTTGAGTCCTCTCCCGTGATTACGTTCTTGATTTGGCTTTCCGTTTGAACACTGATATTGAATCTGTGTATAGAAATGCTACTGATTTTTGTACATTGATTTTGTATCCTGAAACTTTGCTGAAGTATTTTATCAGCTCTAAGAGCGTTTTGGCAGAGTCTTTAGGGCTTTCTAAGGACAGAATCATATCATCCGTGAAGAGAGATAATTGTACCTCTTCATTTTCTGTGTGGAAGCCTTTTACTTCTTTCTCTGGCCTGGTAGCTCTGGCTAGGACTTCCAGTTCTTTGTTGAATAATAGGGGTGAGAGTGGGCATCCTTGTCTTGTTTCACTTCTTAAGGAAAATGCTTCCAGCTTTTGCCCATTCAGTATGATGTTGGCTGTGGGTTTGTCATAAATCACTTGTATTATTTTGAAGTCTGTTTCTTTGATGCCTAGTTTCTGAGGATTTTTATCATGAAGAAATATTGCATTTTATCAAAAGCATTTGCTGTACCTATTGAAGTGATCATATGGTTTGTGTTTTGAATTCTGTTTATGTGGTGAATCATATTTATTGATTTGCCTATGTTGAATCAGTCCTGCTCCCTGGGAGTAAAGTCTATTTGATCATAGTAAATTAACATTATAATGTGTTGCTAGATTCAGTTTGCTAGTATTTTGTTCAGGATTATTGCATCTATATACCTCAGTAATATCGGCCTTTAGTTACCTTTTTATTATGCTTTTTCTATGCAAGTGCACAATAATAGTGAGGACTTCAACACAGCACAGGCAGTAGTGGACAGATCAATGGCAAAAAACTAACAAAGAGTTTCTGGACTTAAATTTTACGCTTGACCAATTGAACCTAATAAACATCCACAGAACTCTGAACAACCACAGAATATAATTCTTCTGATCTGCACTTGGAACACACTCTAAAATTGAACACAAACTCAGAAGTAAAGCAAGCCTTGGGCATTCAAAAAAACTAAATCATTCCAACCACACTTTTAAACCACAGTGGAATAAAAATACAAATCAGTACCAAGAAGATCACTCAGAATTGTGGTTTAATTCCCACAATTACATGGGAATTAAACCACTTTCTCTTAAATAACTTTTGGGTAAACAACAAAATTAAGATAGATATTTTACAAATCTTTGAAATAAATGGAAATAGAGACACAACATATAATAATCCTTGGAATGCAGCTAATGCCATGTTAAGAGGAAAGTTTATAATGCTGAATGTCTAAATCAACAAGTTAGAAAGATAACAAATTAACAAACTAATGTCACACCTAAAAAGCTACCAAAAAAAAAAAATCTATCCTCAAAGCTAGCTGAAAAAAAACCCTAAAATGAGAGCAAAATTGACTAAAATTAAGACCCCCAAATTACTCAAAGGATCAGCAAACCAAAACTCATTATTTGAAAGGATAATCAAGATCAATAAACTGCTATCTGATTCACCAAGAAAATAAGATCCAAACAAGTGCAATCACAAGCTACAAAAATCCCACAGAAATACAAAAGAAACTATTATTAACTCCTTTATGCACACAAGCTAGAAAATCTAGTGAAAATGGAGAAATTCCTAGAAACACACAATCTCCAAAGTTAGAATCAAAAAGAAAGTGAAATCCTGAAGAAACCAAATAAAAAAAATTTTTTTTTTTTTTGAGACAGAGTCTCACTCTCTTACCCAGGCTGGAGTTCAGTGGCACAATCTCCACCTCAGACTCAAGCAATCCTCCCATATAAGCCTCCTGAGTAGCTGGGACTACAGGCACATGCATCATGCTCTGCTAATTTTCCTCCCTCCTTCCCTCCCTCCTTCCCTCCCTCCCTCCCTCCCTCCCTCCCTCCCTCCCTCCCTCCCTCCCTTCCTTCCTTCCTTCCTTCCTTCCTTCCTTCCTTCCTTCCTTCCTTCCTTCCTTCCTTCCTTTTTCTGTGGCCATATTACCCAGGCAGATCTTAAACTCCTGAGACTAAGCAATCCATCCGCACTTCAATCTCCAACTTATTATACAGTTGAGTTCTGAGAAAAAGAAACTGCCAATGGTTGCAAACTCTGTTCTTTACTCCCATGGGCTCTATACTATCAAACTGACTTTCAACTATTTCTTAACATTTTAGACTATTTATTCCTCTTATTTGTATGTTGACCCTGTCTTTTTTTTTTAATGTGCTCTGCCACAGGTGAGAAAATCTAGGCAATCAATTTTTTTCCCCTCTTTTGGGGAAGAAGCTGTCCATTCATGGATTTCAAACTAGAACTTAGGTTTTCTATTATTTCAGAAAATTTTGCTAATTTGTTTTTATCACTTATTTTTTATTATTAAGGTAAGGATGATTCTCTTTCCACATAGCTACAAACGAGGCAGAATGGAAATTATTCATTTCCGCTCATTTATTTGTTTAGTCAAATATTCAACGTATATCTTCTAATAAACAAAACTGCAGACTCGGTATTGATAGATTATGAAGTTTTCTCCAAGAGTCATAATTTAGAAAATAAATTTGAAATCTCTCATTTCAACAATTTATGCTATATGCTTTAGCCATATTAGGAATATTAAAATTGGACTTTCATCATGGAAGCCACTGACTTAAAAAGTCGTTGCTACCAACATCTAACCTACATTTATGTGGTTGATTTTTAACTACTACCAAATTAACTTTCTGATGTTTCCATGAACAGAATATTTTGTCCTATCTTCTTCCTGTAGCTTCCACATATTTTTCCTTAACCATATAAAACTATGTTCTCGTTAGTATTGCTGCCTCTCAGCGTTTTTATAACACTAACAGTCTGGTCCATACAACTAATGAATACAATTATAGGAAATTTCTTTTTCCTTAGCTATATAGTTTTTCTGTTTTTGTTGGTTTGGTTTGTTCATTTGTTTGTTTCCTTTTAGCTATATTCATAGAAATGGGGAGAGAAGCAGAAAATAATTATCTGAAGCACTTCAATATCTCCAATAGGACAAAGTTCTGGTCTCTTTTATATTGTGAAATACTAGAAATCTGAGCAAATACCTTTACAGTAAACTCGTAAAACATCAAAATATTCTTTGCTATTTTAGTTGAATATAGGGATTCAATGTATTTAAAATCTTGAGAAAAAACATACATTTTTCTGACTGTTGATTATTGAGTTAATATAGTGCACAGTTTTAAAGTTTCTAAAGTGATGAAAATGACTTTATAGAAAGATTAATGCTTTTGTTTGGGGCTACATTAATTACTTTAGAGATATCTTGAGTGATCATGATCACAAATATTAGGACATTTCAATCTCTCCTTAGACTACACTACAAGTAAACAATCTCATTTTGACAATTTTAATCAGTGACTTATTTATGTGTTGTTTGTCCTCCATGTTATTTAAATGTTTGGATAATGTAATTCTGTTTATTTTTATTATTAGTGTAAAAATTGTATTTTCTAATTTTTCTTTTTTTAATTTCAAAGGGGAAGAATTTGAACATTTCTATGTTGATACTAATTCCTCGCAAGTTCAAGTCCAATTAGGAAAAATTTTAGAAAAATATGCAAATTATTTTTTCTGAAAATGGTTATGTTGGGGAATATTTGGCAAGTTTTAAAATCCAGACATGTTAACTAACAACTTTAAATCTGAAAATAAATACATATCGCAGAAATACATATTTGTGAGTTTTCTGCCTTGAGGGAAATGAGGTGGTGTGAGACCATTTCTACTGCATCTGTGTTGGAGAATTTGTAAATAGAACTAACTCCTAATATTATATCTGTTGCCAAATGAGATACTGAATGATGGGTCTGTCTTAAACTTATTATTTTATGACTTATAAAGAAGTTGCAATGGATTGAAAATGAAACAATTCATAATATATAATAGTTGACTGGGTCACCATTCCAAGCAAAGTGAGAGTTGCCTGACATAGTGGTAAGACAGTACAAGCTCTGTGTAATTAGATGCAAGGTGTACATTGTGTCCTCATGGACCTCATTGGACTTTCATCATGGAAGCCACGGGCTTAAAAAGTAGTTGCTACCAATGTCTTTTTGGTAGCTGAGGCTAAGGCAGATTTGATTTGTTGCCACATTATGGCAGGTTTTGACAGTTTTCTCCCGTCTGGAGCTCCTTAAGCATTTGTCTTCTGAGTAAGTTCTTGTTTTCCATAAGGCCAAAGATGCCTAGGGTTAAGTAAATTATAGCATGAGTCCCAGAGAAATAGTTGCAATTTTTGTTTAAATATATGTCTATGTCCCCAATTTCAGAATCTAAATCTTTTGTTTATTGCTAAATTCTAGTATTTTGTTGTTTTTTACAACATTAGGGTAATATGTAATTTTTTTTGAGATAGGGTCTCACTGTTTTGCCCAGCCTGAAGTGCAATGATGTGATCATAGCTCATTGTGGCCTCGAACTCCTGGGCTCAGGTGATCCTCCTATCTCAGCCACCTGAGTAGCTGGAACTAGAGTTGCACACCAGCACATCCAGGTAATTTATAAAAATAATTATTTGTAGAGACACGGTCTTCCTGTGTTGCTCAGGCTGGCCTCAAACTCCTGGGTTCAAGTGATTCTCCCACCTCAGGCACCCAAAGAGCTGAGATTACAGGTGTGAACCACCATGCCAGCCATAAGGTAGTATTTACTGTCATTTATGCAGTATATATTCTTTCATTCCCAGGATAAGAATGGATGGGTGAGGGTAGTAGGGATGGTTATCAATGTGAAAATGAAGTTCTATGGGGAAAAAACATGGATCTTGAAGGCCTGTGGCAACAAGCAAGCTGTTGTTTGTCAAAATAAACTACTTCATTTAATGCCTCAGATATGCATGCCAAGGAACGAAAGGTCAGATATCTCTAAATCCTTTAAAATACCCGAGTAGCATGTAACACAGAGTAAGATATACATTTTCTTTGGTTGAATATTTTATATTTTGGCTTCCAATTTTACTTTATCTAAACCTATAAGTCTTTCATAATAGTTTTAAATAATAAGCAACATTTAATGATGGCTCCTGGTGAACTACATACAATTTTTGCAACATGAAGAATTTTGGGATGAATTCTTATCAATTAACTCATTATGTCCTTCACTTTAAATGATTCCACATTCACCTCTCCCTCTCACTTTATTTTAACTTCACCACTTTAGCATTCCAACTATATCATACATATCACTAAACAAATCAATCAAGAAAATGAATTGGGCAATTTATTGCTATAATTTCTCCACAGAAGATTATCATTCATCATAGTTTCTGGGTCTTGCTGACAATGTCCACAGCATCTGTTGGAATCATTTTATGATTTTTCTAAATAATGCATGAAATTGCAAATTTTTTTGCTCTCATATGTCATCAATTTGTTTTTATTAGTTGTATCATTTTTTTCATTTAAAGTATTCGCCATGAGGGGGAACATACTATATTGAATTCTAGAATTAATAAAATATTCTAATTTATATTAAACTGAGCCCAAGAATAAAAGTAAAATTATTATGTTTATCTCAGGATCAAATCATTTATCTTCTTTGGAAAAATATACAGTTACAATGAAGAAGATTATAGTTTTATCTTTTAGAGTTTTAGAATAGGCATGTTTAGTTTTCCTCAGTTTCCAAGATGAAATAATAATAATTACAGTCTTTAATAAAAATTCCATGAGCAATTTCTAGATGAAACATATGAGATAACCATTCTTTGCAAACTATCAAGTATATTATGTTGATATTAAAGTATAGCTGAAGACTTTATGATAGCATTTATTTGCCTTGGTAAACTTTTTTCAAAAGACTTTTAAAATTAATTTAATTTTATCTCATGTAAGAAAAATTGGATTTCTTTCTTGCATTTATCTGTGTTATTTTTCTAGAATATCTCTAAATAGTCTAGTGAGTATGCTGCAGAAAAACACAGAAACTGAAATAGGAATATATGTTTTCATTTGTTTTCTGCTGTCCAGAAGCTTGTCAGTCTTGAGTTGGGATATATATTGCTTTGGTTTTACATAAAACGAATGATTAGTTCTGGGTTTTAATTACAAATCTGCCCATTATAATAAAAAATCTGTAACTTATCAAATTAAAATATGCTCCCAAAATGTATTGTTTTATCCTTGTGTCAGTCAAGTGAAGGAAAATTAGAGAAGTAGTGTTTGTGATAAATACTGTATATCTTGGGAATAAGTGTATTCATTACTTTTACCTGTAAGTTTAACATCCATAAGCTTGTAAAGAAAACAGAAATGCTTTCCTGTAAAATTAACATATGATACCGTTAAACAGAAACACTTTAGGATTCTTCCCCAATATTATTCATCACTTGAGATTTAATGATGTACATAAGGCATAATGATTTGTATAAATGGACATCTTTGCTTAGATATTAGTTTTGTAGTTGCTTTCCAGATATCCCGGCTTATTCCATATATCTTCCAGTATGATATCTCTTGATGTCCTAATATTAACCTAAATTATCTTGTAAGTTAATTTAACACGGCAATTAATAAATGACTGAAGTTATGTTTGGTAGATGATGAAATTAATTTATGGAAAATAGCAACTCACAGCACTTTCCTTTGTTTTGCATTGAGGAGAAAGTTTTCTATAATAATCATGATTAAGGGTCAAAAATATCCTGTGATTATCTGATTAAGTAGTTACATTGTACTTACCTGTTGCACACACTTCCATAAAGTATGAATTCTAAAGATTAATAAAATGTCTCTTAGTTAAAATATGCAGCTGACTATAAACATTTACTCTCTTGAGATAACCTGAGAATATTAGGAAGCTTTGAATGTTGATTGAAGGATTATGAACTCCCACTTTATTGAAAAATTCAAGACAGAAGACTGACTCTATGTCAACATAAATGGAATAATTATCAAAACATTTGTGAAGAATATCCTCCAGGATAGGAGTAACAATGTGATCCATTCTAAAAAGTAACTCTGTTTTAAAGAGTAGTTGTTTATTATCTTTGTACAGAATTCATGTTTTGCTTCAAGTCATACTACTAATTTTACCACACATGGGAAATAAAAGAAGCTGGTTCTACAGCTCACATTTTTCACTGCTATGTAATTCTCTTGTAATCGTTCACAAGAGTGTGAATGCCTCAAAAGACATAGACAGGCCATATTTTCTTTGAAGCACCAATGATTTTTATATCATAAAGTAGCTATTAATTGCATATTAGTTATATGAATGTTTGAAATGAAAGCAATTTAATTCAGGGATGTATTAGTCTGCTTGGGTTACCAAAACAAAGTAGGAGACTGGGTGGATTAAACAACAAAAATTTATTTTTTCACATTGCTAGAGGCTAGAAGTTCAAGATCAAGGTTTTGGCCAGTTGGATCCTTGATGAGGGCTCTCTTTATGACTTTCAGGAGGCCATGTTTTCTCTATGTTCCTACATAACCTTTCCTGGGGAAATGCCAGGGAAAAGAGAGAAAAAATAACTATGGTGTTTCTTCATTTAAAAATACTGATTCTATTGGATCAGGGCCACACCCTTTTGATCTTATTTAATTTTATTAATTACATTCTTACAGGATTTATATCCAAATACATTTACATTAAGAGTTAGTTCTTCAAGATATGATTTTGAGGGGTGAGGGGATGTTGGGGGGAACACAATATAGTCTATAACAAGACTATAGACTCCAGAAGAAGAGAAATTAAAAGTATCTTTAAAAATTTGTGCTTTTCTTGCCTCTTGGGATTCTTCAATGAAATACTTCTATAATCCCACTTATATAAAAGGAGATTTATGAATGTTACCTTAAAATGCTATGCATCTGTATTCAAACTGCAGGGCAGGGCATATTAGTTAATTTGCATAGATTTTCCTTAAGTAGGTATGACCTCTTGAAAAGGGCAAAGTGACCTATTGAATCAACATTACCTGTAAATTCCAATAAGATTATTCATATGCTAAGAGAAAAAATGTCATTAAAAGTGGTCCAGATAGAGTTGGGACCTCCAAAAAGCATGAATAATTGTTGACAGTACAGTTATTCAGTGTCAAGAGAATTGAAACAGGTTTATATTAATTTATTGAACAGTTGTGTCAGTTACCAACTTAGCGTCTCTCAATTCCAAATCTCCCTTGCATGTTCTGTGATAATAGTGGTGAATTCTGAATATTTAAGTATTTTTTTCCTTTCTAGTTTTCCCAATATCCAGTATTATCAAGAGAGGGCAAAAGAGAGATATTAGACAAAAAAAGATCTCCTCTGGTCCTCTTGGGTTTGTTTGGTTGAGGTCCCATAGAGTATGTTGTTTTTACCCTGTGAAAAGCTAATGGGGCAACTTTTTTGATGGGTTTACAGCAGAGTACTTATAGGTACTTTACCATAGCACATTTCACCCTTTGGACAGGTTTGTTAGTGGTGAATGGCTAACAATTCCAACTAAGCTTCTTCCCTGGGGTACCCACCTAGTCGTGAGTTTATTTGTACCCAAAAGAGCAGCAGGCAAGTTTCATAAGTGTACCAGCTTGCTTTTAATGAGAGCTTTCTGCTGAGTTTATGAATACATCACACCTCCTGCAACTTTCCAGCAAGTTTGATAGCAAGGGAACTCATTTCCTCTGCCTCCTGCCTCTCACCCTAACCCCATTAGTTACCATGGCGACACAGAAGGCCATTCTTAACCCACTAATCTTGACCCTCTGACCTTAGAGCACTTCTACCTATGGACAATCCAAAAAGCTTCTGTGACATCCAGTGGAATGCCACCATATTCTCTCCAGTTCCAAACTTGGGAGCCCAAAGTGAGAGAGGTAGCTTTGCTCCCACTTGCAGTGGGTTTGTTCCATAATGCATACTTCAGGAGCACTATCAATAAAGGTTTTCTGGACAGTTTTTAGTTTTGATCTTGATAGAAATCACTCTTGTAAATTCTAACAGCTGAATGTCCATTTCAGTTTTTGCTTCTGTGCTTTTTAAATTTTGCATTTGTATGTATGGTTACACAATTACGGAAGTCAGAACTTTGTTATATTTGCTATAAGGCACATACCAATAATTAAAGAGACTACATGGAAAGATATTTCAAATTTCTTAAACCTTTGATGACAAAAAAAATCAAAAAGAAAAGATAATACATTGATTTATGGTATATGTCAAAGAGATTTAATGATTGTGCAATATACGTGAAAACGTAAAATGTAAGTCATAGAAAACATTTTGTAAAACTAAAATTATCATAGTGTAGATGGATTTATATCTGTATGGAAATAGTCACAAACAGATAAATGGGCCATTCATGTATTAAGTGGTTATTGTGCGCTAGTCTTTGTTTTGATGATTTAGTACATGATTTCATTAATTAGCATGAAAAATTTGTGGTGTGGGAAATATCATATTCATTTTACAGATGATAAAAGTGAGGTATAAATACATTAAATAACTATTCTCAGGTTACATAAAACTTAGCCATAATTATAATTATATTTTAAATTGCATTTTTAAAAGCAGAAATTAATTTTATCATAGTATCAGGGAAAACAGTTATCAGAAAGGCTCCTAAAACAATCTTCCCTTTTTCAATGACGTATCTGTGTGATGCTGGATTTTCTTCATATACTTCTACAAAAACCTGCCTTAACAATTACAATGCAGAAGGAAATATGAGAAGCCAGCTGTCTTCTATTAAGCCAGACATTAAGAAGATTTGCCGGAGAGGACTCAAGATGGCGCTGTGAGAATAACCGAGGATTGGAGCTCGTCTCATTGAATCCACAAATGGTGAGTCAGAGCAGCATTTCCAGACTGATCTTTGTTGCCCACAGAACGGGGAAACTCCCAAGTATAAAAAAGACACGGGACGCCAGGCAGTAGGTCTGCCTGGCGAACCGGCAGCCGGGGCGGCGGCGGCCGGCCCTACCCAGCAATCCCCACAGGGCGTGCTTGTCCGGGTGCCCTGTTGAACCGGCAACCTGAGACTTGAGAGGGCTGGACTTGAGACTGAACGAGACTTCGACAGTAGGCCAGCCCAGGGGATTGCAGGGATTGGGATACCCAGTGCGACGAACAAAACCGTGATTTCAAACTATCCCGAGCAAACGGTCCGAGATGCTCTGTGGCGAAGGGGCGTCCACCACTACCGAGGCAACCCGCCCCAACTGAGATACACGCCCATTGTTGACGCAGCCAGCCATTGCCGAGGCAACCCGTCCCTACTGAGATACACGCCCACTGCTGATGCAGCCTGCCATTGCTGAGGCAACACGCTACAATAAAGAGACTCCGCCGCAGGGCGTGGCGGAGACCACAGCAGAGCCGGCAGGAACAGCGCGAATCACACAACAGCAGGGCGGAGCCTTGGCAGCCAAACAGTGGCTAGTCTGCCTTCTAGCTGGGCAGGACACCTCATCGAACATCCAAAAATAAAGCCCAAACCCCTCAACAAAGAGCATTTGAGAAAAAAAAAGGGTTTTTTAATGAGCTCTGTTGCAGCAGAATCAAACATAGCAGCCTAACAGCCCTGAATGAACAACAGAGTTCACAGCTCAGCAATAAAACCCCTATAAAGTACAAACTGTCTCCTCAAGCAGCTCCCTGACCCCTCTATATCCAAAAGACTGACATTAGGCAGGCATCATCCTGGGACAAAGAGAGCAGAAAAAGAAACTGGTAGCATCCCTCGCTGTGCCACAGCTACTAGAGGTGCACCCCAGACAAGCAGGCTCTGGAGCGGACCTCAGCAGTCGTACAGCAAAGGGGCTAGACTGGTAGAAGGAAAACCAAGCAACAGAAATATTTCATCATCAACATGATGGGTGTCCACTCAGAGACCCAAATGAAAAGTCAGCAACTACGCAGACGACCAGCAGACAAATCCACAAAGATGAGAAGAAACCAGTGCAAAAAGGAGGAAAACACAGAAAACCAGAACACCTCGCCTCCTAGAAAGGACCAAAACTCCTCACCAGCAAGGGAGCAAAGCTGGACGAAGAATGACTGTGACGAAATGACAAAATTAGACTTCAGAAGATGGATAATGAGAAACTTTTGTGAGCTAAAAGATCATGTAGTAAATCAATGCAAAGAAACTAAGAACCTTGAAAAAAGATTTGAAAAAAGATTCGAGGAAATGATAACAAGAATGGATAACTTAGAGAGGAATATGAATGAATTAAAGGAGCTGAAAAACACACTACGAGAACTTCGAGAAGCAAACACAAGTTTCAATAGCCGAATTGACCAAGCAGAAGAAAGAATATCTGAAGTCGAAGACCAACTCAATGAAATAAAACGAGAAACCAAGATCAGAGAAAAAAGCACAAAAAGGAATGAACAAAGTCTCCAAGAAATGTGGGACTATGTGAAAAGACCTAACATACGTTTGATAGGTGTACCAGAAGGGGACGAAGAGAATGAATCCAAGCTGGAAAATACTCTTCAGGACATCATCCAGGAAAATTTCCCCCACCTAGAAAGACAAGCCAACACTCAATTGCAGGAAATACAGAGAACACCACAAAGATATTCCGCAAGAAGAGCTACCCCAAGGCACATAATCGTCAGATTCAACAGGGTTGAAATAAAGGAGAGAATACTAAGGGCAGCCAGAGAGAAAGGTCGGGTTACCCACAAAGGGAAGCCCATCAGACTCACAGCAGATCTCTTGGCAGAAACACTACAAGCCAGAAGAGAGTGGGGGCCAATATTCAACATTCTTAAAGAAAAGAACTTTCAACCCAGAATTTCATATCCAGCCAAACTGAGCTTCAGAAGTGAAGGAAGAATAAAATCCTTTGCGAACAAGCAAGTACTCAGAGATTTTGTCACCACCAGGCCTGCTTTACAAGAGCTCCTAAAAGAGGCACTACACATAGAAAGGATCAATCAGTACCAGCCATTCCAAAATCACACTGAATGCTAAAGAGCTTCAACATAATGAAGAATCTACAACAACTAAAAGGCAAAACAGCCACTTAGCATCAAAATGGCAGTATCAAATTCACACATAACAATATTAACCCTAAATGTAAATGGACTAAATGCACCAATGAAAAGACACATACTGGCAAATTGGATCAAAATCCAAAACCCATCAGTGTGCTGTATCCAGGAAACCCATCTCACATGCAAGGATACACAAAGGCTCAAAATAAAGGGATGGAGGAAGATTTACCAAGCAAATGGAAAGCAAAAAAAAGCAGGAGTTGCAATTCTCATCTCTGATAAAATAGACTTTAAAGCAACAAAGATCAAAAGAGACAAAGAAGGCCATTACATAATGGTAAAAGGATCGATACAACAAGAAGAGCTAACGATCCTAAACATATATGGACCCAACACAGGAGCACCCAGATACATAAGGCAAGTTCTTAATGACTTACAAAAGGACTTAGACTCCCACACAATAATAGTGGGAGACTTTAACACTCCACTGTCAATACTATACAGATCAACCAGACAGAAAATCAACAAGGTTACCCAGGGCTTGAACTCAGACCTGGAACAAGCAAACCTGATAGACATTTACAGAACTCTCCACCCCAAATCCACAGAATACACATTCTTCTCAGCACCACATCACACCTACTCTAAAATTGACCACATAATTGGAAGTAAAGCACTGCTCAACAAATGCAAAACAACTGAAATCATAACAAACAGCCTCTCAGACCATAGTGCAATCAAGTTAGAACTCAGAATTCAGAAACCAACCCAGAACCGCACAGCTTCATGGAAACTGAACAACTGGCTCTTGAATGTTGACTGGGTAAACAACGAAATGAAGGCAGAAATAAAGAAGTTCTTTGAAACCAATGAGAACGAAGACACAACGTGCCAGAACCTCTGGGACACATTTAAAGCAGTCTCTAGAGGAAAGTATATAGCAATAAGTGCCCATATGAGGAGAATGGAGAGATCCAAAATTGACACCCTATCATCAAAATTGAAAGAGCTAGAGGAGCAAGATCAAAAAAACTCAAAACCCAGCAGAAGACAAGAAATTACTAAGATCAGAGCTGAGCTGAAGGAGATTGAGACATGAAAAACCCTTCAAAAAATCAATAAATCCAAGAGCTGGTTTTTTGAAAAGATCAACAAAATAGACAGACCACTAGCCAGATTGATTAAAAATAAAAGAGAGAACAACCAAATAGATGCAATAAAAAATGATAAAGGGGAAATCACCACAGATTCCACAGAAATTCAAACCATCATCAGAGAATATTACAAACAACTATATGCGCATAAACTAGTAAACCTGGAAGAAATGGATAAATTCCTGGACTACTGTGTCCTCCCAAGCCTAAACCAGGAGGAAGCTTAAACTATGAATAGACCAATAACAAGGTCTGAAGTTGAGGCAGCAATTAAGAGCCTACCACACAAAAAAAGCCCAGGTCCAGACGGGTTCACAGCCGAATTCTACCAGACACACAAGGAGGAGCTGGTACCATTCCTTCTAAAACTATTTCAAACAATCCAAAAAGAGGGAATCCTTCCCAGATCATTTTATGAGACCAACATCATCCTGATACCAAAACCCGGCAGAGTCCCAACGAGAAAAGAAAACTTCAGGCCAATATCCTTGATGAACATAGATGCAAAAATCTTCAATAAAATTTTGGCAAGCCGATTGCAACAGCAAATCAAAAAACTTATTCATCATGATCAAGTAGGATTCATCCCGGGGATGCAAGGCTGGTTCAACATACGCAAGTCTATCAACGTAACTCACCAGATAAACAGAACCAAAAACAAAAACCACATGATTATCTCAATTGACGCAGAGAAGGCATTTGACAAAATTCAACAGCCCTTTATGCTAAAAACCCTCAATAAACTCGGCATCGATGGAACGTATCTCAAAGTAATAAAAGTTATTTATGACAAACCAACAGCCAATATCATACTGAATGGGCAAAAACTGGAAGCATTCCCTTTGAAATCTAGCACTAGACAAGGATGCCCTCTCTCACCACTCCTATTCAATATAGTACTGGAAGTTCTAGCCAGAGCAATCAGGCAAGAAAAAGAAATAAAGGGTATTCAAATAGGAAAGGTGGAAGCCAAATTGTCTCTATTTGCAGACGACATGATAGTATACCTAGAAGACCCCATTGCCTCAGCCCAAAAACTCCTGAAACTGATAAACAACTTCAGGAAAGTCTCAGGATATAAAATCAATGTGCAAAAATCACAAGCATTCGTCTACACCAATAACAGACTTAAAGAAAGCCAAATCAAGAGCGAACTGCCATTCGCAATTGCTACAAAAAGAATAAAATACCTTGGAATACAACTCACAAGGAACGTAAGGGACCTCTTCAAGGAGAACTACAAACCACTGCTCAAGGAAATCAGAGAGGACACAAACAGATGGAGAAACATTCCATGTTCATGGTTAGGAAGAATTAATATCATGAAAATGGCTATACTGCCCAAAGTAATTTACAGAATCAATGCTATCCCCATCAAGCTACCATTGACTTTCTTCACAGAACTGGAAAAAACCACCATGAACTTCATATGGAACCAAAAGAGAGCCCGCATAGCCAAGTCAATTCTAAGCAAAAAGAACACAGCGGGGGGCATCACACTATCAGATTTCAAACTATACTACAAGGCTACAGTAATCAAAACAGCATGGTACTGGTACCAAAACAGAGATATAGACCAATGGAACAAAACAGAGGCACCGGAGGCAACGCAACATACATAGAACTATACAATCTTTGATAAACCTGACAAAAACAAGCAATGGGGCAAGGATTCCATGTTTAACAAATGGTGTTGGGAAAACTGGCTAGCCATGTGCAGAAAGCAGAAACTGGACCCCTTCCTGACACCTTACACTAAAATTAACTCCAGATGGATTAAAGACTTAAACATAAGACCTGGCACCATAAAAACCCTAGAAGGAAATCTAGGCAAAACTATCCAGGACATAGGAGTAGGCAAGGACTTCATGAAAAAAACACCAAAAGCATTGGCAACAAAAGCCAAAATAGACAAATGGGACCTAATCAAACTCCACAGCTTCTGCACGGCAAAAGAAACAGTCACTAGAGTGGATCGGCAACCAACAGAATGGGAAAAAATTTTCGCAGTCTACCCATCTGACAAAGGGCTGATATCCAGAATTTACAAAGAACTCAAACAGATTTACAGGAAAAAAACAAACAAGCCCATTCAAAAGTGGGCAAAGGATATAAACAGATACTTTACAAAAGAAGACATATATGAGGCCAACAATCATATGAAAAAATGCTCATCGTCACTGGTCATCAGAGAGATGCAAATCAAAACCACATTGAGATACCATCTCACGCCAGTTAGAATGGCGATCATTAAAAAATCTGGAGACAACAGATGCTGGAGAGGATGTGGAGAAAAAGGAACACTTCTACACTGTTGGTGGGAGTGTAAATTAGTTCAACCATTGTGGAAGACAGTGTGGCGATTCCTCAAGGCCTTAGAAATAGAGATTCCATTTGACCCAGCAATCCCATTACTGGGTATATATCCAAAAGACTATAAATCGTTCTACTATAAGGACACATGTACACGAATGTTCATTGCAGCACTGTTTACAATAGCAAAGACCTGGAATCAACCCAAATGCCCATTGATAATAGACTGGATTGGAAAAATGTGGCACATATACACCATGGAATATTATGCAGCAATCAGAAATGATGAGTTTGTGTCGTTTGTAGGGACATGGATGAATCTGGAGAATATCATCCTCAGCAAACTGACACAAGAACAGAAAATGAAACACCGCATATTCTCACTCTTAGGTGGGTGATGAAAAATGAGAACACATGGACACAGAAAGGGGAGTACTAAACACTGGGGTCTATTGGGGGGAAAAGGGGAGGGCCAGTGGGAGGGGGAGGTGGGGAGGGATAGCCTGGGGAGAAATGCCAAATGTGGGTGAAGGGGAGAAGAAAAGCAAAGCACACTGCCATGTGTGTACCTACGCAACTGTCTTGCATGCTCTGCTCATGTACCCCAAAACCTATAATCCAATAAAAAATTAAAAAAAAAAAGAAGATTTGCCAAAATATATAACAATGTTACTTTTCTACTAAATGTTTTGTTTGGAGAAATTTGTTGCTATATTGACAAGTAATAGATTTATTTTTAAATGAACTTCTCAAATACATATTTCTCAAAGTTGTCATTTTAAAAAGCAGAGATTAAAAAGTTATAAAACATAATATTAAAACATGTGTAACTTACTTTAAAGAATATAGGTAAGCACTATGCTATACCAAAGTAATATTAGCTAGCTGAGGCTTCTATGTTTTGTTCCATTTCTTACAACATAATTTAAAATAGCTTTTTAAAGAAGGATAATTAAGCATCCCAGTTTTGTTTTTAAACATTTTGTTTGGAAATAAATTCAAATTTACAAAATGTTGTGGAGTAGGTCACAGAAATTTCATACACTCTTCACTTAGATCCTCCACTTCTTACTATTTCTGAATTATTAGAAAACAAGTTATAGACGTGATGCCCCATGATTCTTTAACATTTCACTTTTTAATCTCTTGAATGTAAGGACAATCAAAACAGGTACATTAATATTGATTCAGTAATACCATCCAATTCATAGACTCAAATTTTCCCCATTATCCCAGTAATGTCCCTTATAGGTCCGAAATCCAGTCTAGGGTCACATATTACATTTAGTTCTTGCATTGCTGTAGTCTTCCTCCATTTGGAGCAGATTCTTAGTTTCGTAGTTATCTTATGTGACATTACTTGAATGTTTTGAAGAGTCTAACCAATAATTTTTTTAAAAACTATTTTAGAGCACTTTTAGGTACACAGCAAAACTTAGTGGAAGGTCTAGATATTTCCCTTGCCTCTTGCCCCTACACATGAAAAGCCTCTTCTGTTATCAATATATAAACTTTATTTTATCTTTTTGCAAAATTCAATATCAATTTTAATTAGAATCCACCAAATTTTAATTTAACTCAAGAACTAGTATCATAAACTAATTTCAACTGTATTTATTTTAGTTCATATTTTCTATTACTTATATATCTTTATTTCTTTCTACGATATTCAAGATATCATATAAAACATAAAGCAATTAAGGTTGCATCATTTAGAAAGTTTTTTCACAACTAATGAAAAATAATTTTTCTCTTCACTAAAAGTCATAGATAACTTGATATGTCCTGTATGGAATCTAATAAAAATATATCAAAATGGAAAAGAACACAGTTAGTGCTTAATAAATAGAATATGTGGTGGGCCTATAGTAAGGAGTGCACACGTAGATTTTAATTGCTTAAGTAGCTGGATAAATAGAGAAACTCTTTTTGTGAAGTAAGTAATGGAAAAAGCTACTGAAAACAAGAAACAAATGACATCATACATTTTTGACCCATTAGTAAGTAAACAGTCAACATTGCTTGCGTATAAAATCATTTGAGGACCAGAACCCAATGGTTGCTCAACATTCCTGGTAGCATGTCGGGGAGGGGAACTTTCCTGCCCTGCTCATGTCTGACAAGCTACTGTGACATTTCCCCTTTCAAGAGTCCGATACCACAATTCTGTTGAGAAAATAGACAAACAATTAGTCTTCTGTAACTGCTTCCTGGTAACAGAGAGGCAGTGGCGTTTGTTTTGTGGGTCTTGCCCCATTGCCAGCTGTTAGGGCAAGGTGGCTCTGTGGGTTGGTGAAAGCAGTATCCAGCCAGGCCCAAGGGAGACAGGGCAGGATTTAATCTCTATTGTCTCTCACTGGTGGGCAGTCTAGGAGTTCTCTGAAGAAAGGTGACACTTGAATATTGAGAGAATCATATCCCTCAGTGAGGATCACCTGGAGCTTGATGAACTGAAGTCAAGAGGAGAAAACTTGTTTTATCAAATTTAAAAGAATATCAAAAAAGTGATAAAGGATACTTTCAAAAAATTTTGAGACTTCCAACATCCCCAGGTTTCTGGTGCCCATAGTCATTTCTGCTAAAACTTAGGTGCATAGGGTTACTAGCTGATTCCAATATGTGGCCATTTTTAGAATATTTATCTAGATTTTTACATTACCCATCATTCTTGTTTTTTTCTGAGCTGCAGCCAGAGGTCACTGGTTGGTTCACAGGGATAAGCTGTGTGAACCAACCAGTGACCTCTGAGAAAATATAAAAACAACTATTGAAACATTACATTACATTAATCTTGTTTTCTTAGCCCTCACATTCAGGATTGGATTTTTTTCCTACTCCTCCAAATTATTTTACCCCCTGCCCATTATCCAGTTCCAAAGCCACTTCCATATTTTCAGGTACTTATTATCTGTGTTAACAAAAGACCTTCATGAAATTGAGGCCTGGAGAGAGAAAAAATATATAGAGGGAAGAGATACTTTATTAATGTATATGCTAACTTGAACAAATTTAAGATAGCTACCTGTTTAAAGGTCGACCACATTCTCATGCTTAAATCTTATGAATAGAGGTTAGAATTTTTTCACTACTTCTACTTTAGAGAAATCATGTATTTGATCATTACTAAAGATGAGTTACAGTAGGGGCAATTAATGAGAAGACAGAAGAATAAAGAGAAGACTTGAGTGTCCCTTAACAGCTATTTAGCTCTTTATTTAATCCCATCTTCTCTAGCTGCCATTATAACTTGTTATTTAATCTACAAGATTAACTGGGTTTAAGTTTTTAAAAATTGTCATCAAAAAAGTTTAATTTTAAACTTTTGTTATTGCATTAAAAGTTATATGTAAAAATATTACAAGGTTTTATTAATAATTATCATAGTATTTAGATAATGAAGATCTTAGATATTTTTCACTAATGTATAATACATGCACATAGTTTCAGGGTATATGTGATAATTTACTGCATTCATATACTTCTAAAGATGAAATCAGTATACTTACTAATATCCATCACTTTGTCTTTCCTTTATTCTAGGAATACTCTAATTCTTTTCTACTAGCAATTCTCAAATATACAATGTATTATTGTAAATGATGTCATCTTACTGATCTATCTAACCATAGGTCTTATTTCTTCTGTCCAAATTTATATTTCTACCTGTTAATCAACTTTCCTAAATAAGCTCAATCTACCTGATAATTAATATTTGTACCATATGCTTATGATATACCCACACAAATGAAAAAGTAAGTTTAAAAAATCATGTATCTTTCTTCAAATTTTCATTTTAAATTTTAATAAAAAAACTTCTCTTTTACAACATAATATTTTATTTGCAGATACTAAGGGAATTAATAACTTTAGTGAGAACACTATCATTGTTACATTTGTTTCCAAATAGATTGAGTCACAATAGTTCAGAATTATTTCATGGTTACAAGTAATTTACAGTATTATATTGTGCAGTTATATTGGCAAGACGTTGCCAGGTCATGATTCAATCACTTAATTTTCAATTTTGTTTAAATTTTCTTTAGATAATTTTGTATATTTTCTTGTCATGCTTTAGACATCTCACTGCAACCAGCTATGTTCGAGTATGGAACTTATAATCATATAAAACTGTATACTTAATATTACTTCTACAATTTCATTATTTTACAATAACCTAGTTTTCATTCTTTCAGGACATGTTAAACGTTTTTTTTCTATGAGTACATTGCTAGAAACTTGATATTTTGACTCTAGGTGATTCTTTAAAAATCTCTTTATATTATCTGCATAATGTAAGATTCATAAATAATAAAAAAAATGTTATAAGCAATATGGTATATTATTAAAACTAATCTTCTATTTTTTAGATTATTACCTAATGATATTACTTTAAAATAAGTAGAGACAGTAATATTGTATTTTCTTTTAGTTGGACTTAAAAAATTTAGTCCAAAATTATGCATATTTGCTGTTTGGAAGAGATGTGATTAAATTTTATTTTGGCGAATTGTTCTGCACTATTTTTATGCAATTTGAAACTGTCATTGTAATGGATTTATGCAGCTGTTTCTGAGTTTTACTGCCTCAGAAGATTTAGCTTTTTGACAATCTTTTTCATATAGCTATATTAAGTAATAGCATAGAATTGGATAATCTAAATCATTTTATTTTATGCATACTACTTTTCAAGCAACTCATCATTCCCTAAGCATCTCACTTATTTGACATCTTGAGAGGATTAAAAACTATGCTGACTTATTGAAATTGTTTCAAGAATTAGCTCAAATAAGAGATGACTTGTAAGGGAAAACTTTTTTCAAAATTCCACAAATTCAACACAACAAAAATTATTTCATAGAAATAAAATATAGAGTGTAGTTCAAGTAACTATATATAATCTAATAATAAATTTCTAAGAACTAGGTTTGAGGAAAGTTAAATACATATTCTTCTTTATTTATTTCTTCCAGGCTTTGCTCTCTTCCTGTGCCAAACAGGGTAGTCTGCATCAGGTAGAATAAAGTCTATTTGCCATTGGCCTTCTACATCTTTAACTTGAAACGTCTTCAGCTGTGTTTAGAAATGTGTAAAAGCTACAGAAAAAAGTAGTCTTACTTATCAGATCAGAAATAGTTCATCTGGATTCTTCTCATGTTTAATGGAGTTATTACAAACATAAACCACTAACCACTAATTTTCTAAGAATTAGATAATAAGATACATTAAACAATATATTGCAATATTATTTTATTGGCAAATATTTATACTTCCTTAAAATTATTACTATGAAATAAAATATGGTTAATGTTCATACCATAAACAAGTGTCATCAGCATACTTGTGTTTCCTAAGTTGAATGTAATGAAAGCATAATTAATTTGTATTGCAGATGCATAGAATCTCATCTGCTGATATTAGAATACAAGCAACATCAAACACACAGATATTACCATAAAGACTTTAGACAAGTGCCTCATATTTTATAGATTATTATATTTGCTTTTCAACCTACTGACTACATATAATGTGTTATACATATAAGAACCTGTTTGATATATGATTTGTGCACCAAATAATTTCTACAAGTTAAAAAATGTGATAATTGAGAAATTCAATCATTTAATTGTAATTTGGTCATGCATATTCAAAATAACACCACTAAGGGTGAGACGATGCTAATCAGAATTTCTGTCTTCTTAAAAAATATAAAAGTCTGCATTTAATCTGATAGCATATATCAAGATGTAATATTCAACATATAAACACCTTGACTAATAAGAAATTATTCAATGTAACTGTCCACTCACAGCTGTGAACTTGAAAAACAAACAAAAGTTTTTAACACTTTAACTATAAATAAGAGAAGCTGTATTTAAACCAGCTAAAACCTAAGTGGTGAGCCAATAATTTAAAAAGAAATAAAATTTCTTTAGAATTTTTATGTAATTAAAATTAGCAAAGACATCAAAATTAAAAGGAAAGCAACATGAACTCTATACTATTAAATTTAGTTTATGTACTATAAAATATCTTAGAAAATTATAGATAATTGAACTTTATAGAACCACTAAAAAACATTATTATAAATTCTGCCATAAAAAAACACCCAAAGAAAAAGTTGACTGTTTTATTGTTAGCTGTAACAAATGTTCAGAGGCAGATAACTGCAATATTTCATCTTATGTTTTTCAGAGAATAGGAAAATAGAAACCAGTCTAAATTATTTTAAAACTAATGTAATAATACTCTTGAATAAATTATAGACAGTCATAATCATAAACATAGAATCAGCAGAATAAGCTTAAAATTTCATAGAAATAAACATATTATGGTCATGTTGGTTATTCTTTTTTTTTAAATTTTTTATTGCATTTTAGGTTTGGGGGTACATGTGCAGAACATGCAAGACAGTTGCATAGGTTCACACATGGCAGTGTGTTTTGCTTCCTTTCTCCCCTTCACCCACATTTGGCATTTCTCCCCAGGCTATCCCTCCCCAGGTCCCCCTCCTGCTGGCCCTCTCCTTTCCCCCCCAATAGACCTCAGTGTTTAGTACTCCCCTCCCGGTGTCCATGTGTTCTCATTTTTCATTACCGGCCTATGAGTGAGAATATGTGGTGTTTCATTTTCTGTTCTTGTGTCAGTTTGCTGAGAATGATGTTCTCCAGATTCATCCATGTCCCTACAAACGACACAAACTCATCATTTCTGATTGCTGCATAATATTCCATGGTGTATATGTGCCACATTTTCCCAATCCAGTCTATTATCAATGGGCATTTGGGTTGATTCCAGGTCTTTGCTATTGTAAACAGTGCTGCAATGAACATTCGTGTGCATGTGTCCTTATAGTAGAACGATTTATAGTCCTTTGGATATATACCCAGTAATGGGATTGCTGGGTCAAATGGAATTTCTATTTCTAAGGCCTTGAGGAATCGCCACACTGTCTTCCACAATGGTTGAACTAATTTACACTCCCACCAACAGTGTAGAAGTGTTCCTTTTTCTCCACATCCTCTCCAGCATCGGTTGTCTCCAGATTTTTTAATGATTGCCGTTCTAACTGGCGTGAGATGGTATCTCAATGTGGTTTTGATTTGCATCTCTCTGATGACCAGTGATGATGAGCATTTTTTCATATGATTGTTGGCCTCATATATGTCTTCTTTCATAAAGTGTCTGTTCATATCCTTTGCCCAATTTTGAATGGGCTTGTTTGGTTTTTTTTCCTGTAAATCTGTTTGAGTTCTTTGTAAATTCTGGATATCAGCCCTTTGTCAGATGGGTAAACTGCAAAATTTTTTTCCCATTCTGTTGTTTGCCAATTCACTCTAGTGACTGTTTCTTTTGCCATGCAGAAGCTGTGGAGTTTGATTCGGTCCCATTTGTCTATTTTTGCTTTTGTTGCCAATGCTTTTGGTGTTTTGTTCATGAAGTCCTTGCCTACTCCTATGTCCTGGATGGTTTTGCCTAGATTTCCTTCTGGGGTTTTTATGGTGCCAGGTCATATGTAAGTCTTTAATCCATCTGGAGTTAATTTTAGTGTAAGGTGTCAGGAAGGGGTCCAGTTTCTGCTTTCTGCACATGGCTAGCCAGTTTTCCGAATACCATTTGTTAAACAGGGAATCCTTTCCCCCTTGCTTGTTTTTGTCAGGTTTATCAAAGATTGTATAGTTGTAGATATGTTGTGTTGCCTCCGATGCCTCTGTTTTGTTCCATTGGTCTATGTCTCTGTTTTGGTACCAGTACCATGCTGTTTTGATTACTGTAGCCTTGTAGTATAGTTTGAAATCTGGTCGTGTTGGTTATTCTTCAAAGATTTCACAGTTGGTTCAATGTAATATAAAAAATTCTTACAATTAACATATCAAAGTTTTCATGAAGCGTTTTATTCATAAGAGAGTTTAGTAGATATGCCAGATATATAATCAAAATGTAAAAGCCAATTATATTTTATACCTGCAATCAAGTTATAAAATATTTTTATAAAGATTCCTTTAAGTGATATTTTGATTTCCTGCCAATATTGCTGTTCAAAAATAAAGTACTTATTAAATAACCTCAGGTAATGGGAGTTCTGTTCCCAAATAGTCCCTGCTGTCATCTCCCTTTAGAGATTGCTTTGGTCAAATAAAGTCACCTCCATAAATGACAGTAGACCACTACTTGGGCCCCATTTTCCTCTTGAGACACACTCTGTGCTCCAATTTTATACCCCTAGATATGAAACATATATTATATTTTTAGGAGCTTGGAGATTGATTGGCCTAAGAGTTATTTTTAGGGCCGGGTGCAGTGGCTCATGCCTGTAATCCCAGCACTTTTGGAGGCCGAGGCGGGTGGATCACAGGTCAAGAGATCCTGACCATCCTGGTCAACATGGTGAAACCCCGTCTCTACTTAAAAAAAAAAAAAATACAATAAAAATTAGCTGGGCATGGTAGCACATGCCTGTAATCCCAGCTACTCAGGAGGCTGAGGCAGGAGAATTGCCTGAACCCAGGAGGCAGAGGTTGTAGTGAGCCGAGATCATGCCATTGCACTCCAGCCTGGGTAACAAGAGCGAAATTCCCGTCTCAAAAAAATAAAAACGTTATTCTTTTGCTCCATAGACATGTGTCACATCCAATAGGGTGGCCTGGTAAGTAGAATGCTTCCACTGACAGTATTTCTTTTATGGAATTATGTGTGCTATTGAGTAACCAGAAAAGTACTGACTTATCGGTTTTGCATTACTCTCAAAGTTATACACAAGATTTATTCAGAAGTTTAGGCGATTTTTCTACTGTTTTCTCTTTGGTGAGAGCTATGACTGTGAGGTATTTGGTTGTCCTCTACTCACACATGTTTTCACTCGCATATCACCTCTGGTTTAAAATATCTGAGGGTTAAGTTGTCCTTAATTCTCTCTGTACAGTTTAACTGGTGATATCCACAGCTCATTCATTCGGCAGGCTTCATTTCATGTGTCAAGTAGTTTTCAAACATAGTGCCATTTATCCTGAAAGCTTTCAACACTCTTATTCCACAAAGCCAACAGACTCTTTAATTTCTTATCCTTTCTTGACTTTGATATGTATGGGGATATTATGATCTCTCTAGTCAGTCCTAAGCCATGACAGAGAAGGAATGAACACTACTTCCTGAATGAGACCACTCTTTTTGCTGTGCCCACAGCTATCCACCTGTCCTCTCTGCTGACCTGTGGAAGACCAGGGTGTGGTCATCACTGAAAATGATTGCATTCTAAAAATTAAGTGATTATGTCCTAAATAAATTAAGAGATAGCATGGTTGAAAGATTTTTTTTCTACATAGTTATGAAATCTCAATGGTAAATTTAACATGGCCAGAATAGGAATTCTCATTCATACGTTTCTTATTACTCTTGGTAAGACATCCATCTGCAGCTATTACTAAGAAAATGCAGTAACAACTTTTGAGAGAGTCATTGGAAACCAGCATTTATGGTGTATGATGAAGTGCCATGAGTATTGCTGTAATCAGCATTGGCAGTGAATCCTAGAAGGAACTGAAAAGACAAGAAGATCTGTATTATAGGTTTAATACAAACAGGTTCACAAGATCCGTGGCATGAATTAATGAATAATAACTGCATTGATATTCTTTTGTCATCATGGGAGTTACACACATGAATACATGGTTCTTATATTTGGATGGTAAACAATAATTCCTGTACTTTACAGATAGTGCTCACATGCATTAATTGGACAATAAACAAATTCTTAAACACCTCTATTCTAGCTATGCAAATCTATGTCATTTAACTACTCTGCATCACATGGATTTTATACTTCAGTTTGAAAATAGTTGTTTATATAGACAGGAGCCCTATATAAAACTGTTTTCTCAGGGACCTCAGAAATCAGAGTTGATTCTGTATGGTTGTAGGAAAGACATCTATATTAAAAGTAAACACTTTTCTACTTCACATCCTAGTAGATTATACATTTTACATTTTTTTTACATTTTTGGAAACACAACACAATATCTTTATGAGTCTGAGACATGAAGAAAACTTTAAAGAAAAATATTGTGGTATCTGGATCACTTCCATGAGAATCTCCTATATGATTATACTATTGTGTACATTATTTAAAGCATCTCTTCTTCCCCATATGCACAATGATATTTCTATATCAACTATAATATAGATTTTCTTACATTTTCAGTCCCCTTTAACATTTGTGTAATACTGTACTGATCACACTGTTATTCCCAAGGCTGTATCATCCATCATGAATACTAGTTTCCAATGACTTTCTCTAAGGTTGTTATTGTGCTTTCTTAATAATCACTACATTGCATATCTTACTCTTCCAACTGAATCAAAGGTTGACAAATATTATCTTGAGTATACAGTATTTTTAACATAAATGTGATTGATATGAATGCCTTGTCCATATTCTCTAATTACTACATATTGTTTATATTTTGTACTGATTTTTGCAGGCCTTCCTGACTACCAACTGCCAGCATCTGTGACACTTTGTAAAAGAGTTTACTCTTGTAGAAACAAAAATGCACCAACAGTATGAATAAAAAGCCAGAAATTCTAAGGAATTTGATTTTTCTCCATCAACACAACTAAAGAGTGACATAAACTGGTGCATAATTTGTTACTTCTCCAGGAGAATGACTCTGAGGTGTATGGTCTGCTTTACCTCCCAAATATAGCTTTCTTGATAATATGCATTTTGCTGAAGGTTTTTCTTCTTTAATCCCCCACTTTCCTATCATTGTTATCCTGAATATACTGCTAGCACTTAGATTATTGTCTCAGGTTCTGATATTTGTGAAACCATAGTAAGACAGATAGTACCATATGTGATGCTGGGAAGCAAAACCTCAGGATTGGGTTCTAGAATTTGATCACTTTTAGGCCAGATCTTTTATTTTAGAAAGGACCATATTATTATAAGGAGGTGGTAATAAACTCTGTCATGATGGTTTGACACAGTGCAGATTAAAGAAGACACATTCCTTTACCCCAAATCTCTAACACTGAAGGCCTGCAGGGAGAAATAAAGCCATAAAGAGGATAGAGTTTTTTGTTGTTAACTGTCACTGAGTTCTTGAAAAGAGAAAAAACAAAAACAGCATCTACTGACCAAATATGAATTCAGAGCTCAGAGTCAAGGTCATAGGCTCTGTGGCAAGGAAAGCCTCATCTCATGCAGCTGGAGGGAAACCTGCAAGGAAAACTTTCCTAAAATCTTATTATGAAAAAAACCAAAAAACAAAAAACAGAAAAAATGCATTTGTAGATCAATGCATCTTCTACATAAAAGCAATGATCCTGATAGGGATAGTGGTATCTGAAATAGAGACATGTCAGTGAATGCAATTGAGAATACTGAACATCTAGGTTTTCACAACCTCTCTGGGCTGTCATAAGTGGCTTTCTTTCTCATGCTAGAGGATATCAAAGTACCTTTGGTTGGAGACTCAAAAAAGCAACATCTGAAGCTATGACTTGTCTTTCTCTAGATATGGCTTCAACCCTCACCCCTGTTACTTCTGGAGCAGATTAGTGCCAAGTCAACCACAGCATGGCAAGGACATGTTAACCAAAGCCTCAGAGTCCTTAGGGATGAAAATCTGGGTTACACTATAAGACAAGAAACAGAGATCAGCACCTGACTTTATGAGGAGGAGTATCTAGAATAGGTGATGGCAAAGGGGGAAGATAGTAAATATCAGTTGCCTCCCCAGGACCAAAACAGAAATATTTTCTATAGCTTATCCTACTAAATCTCCTAATGTAAATCTGTATTTCAGAGAATGTCACTAGCAGTCATCTTGAAAAATCAATCAGAAAGAAAGAACTTAATATGGGCTATGAATGCATCTGCTTAGTTTGAGGATTCTATAAGTGCCCCACCTGTGTTCACGTTAAACTTCATTTCCATGTACATCAGCTCAATTTCCAATTGCTAGCAAATGCATCTTTGTCAGGCGTGTCAATCAGAGTTCAACTTTAGAATCATATGTATATACATTTGTGTGTGTGTATAATTAGCATTGGCTTAGCTCGCACAATTCCAGGAGTTGGCCAAGCAAATATGAAATACACAGGGCAGGCAAATGCAGTGAGGAAGAACATGGGCTGGAACACATGAGTGGTGTCAAAGCTCTTGCATAAGGGCAGAATTTCGTCTCTTTCAGGGAAGCTTTAGGCTCACAGGTAAAGCTTTCCAACAGATTTAGTCAGGATCAGCCTGATTATCCAGGATGATCTTTACTTAAAGTCAACTAAGAGCCTGTTAAATTACATCTGCAAAATCCCTTACCACGAGTATTTATATTCATATTTGACTAAATAACTGGGAACTGTATTCTATTTAAGTCAACACATTAAAAGAATAACACAGGACTTTTTCCTGTTGGAAAGACGTCAGCTTACCTATGCATGTGGCGAGACTGGCAAAGCCAGATGGATAGATAACCAATCTCTCTCAAATAGCACTCAACCAATAATAAATCAGCCTTCTAGCCCCATAGGCAGAATAACTCTAAAGTCAATATTCTGTACCAGCTCTCAGAGCTCCTGTGTGGGATAAAGTTCCAGCTTCCTGGTGTGGTATTGCTTGATAATTTACTGTCCTTGTCCTCTTTATAGTTCCTGTTACTCTACTGACTTTTCTTATGGTCATCTTCTAAGTAAACAACTTTGTCTGGAAACCCTGCCTCTAGGTGTCCTCTAAGAGAAGATAAACTAAGACAAAACTAATATGTTAGAGTATTGCTTAAGCACCATCCAGAAAATATTAACATGTTTATTTAAAAATTTTTATATAATTATATTTAATTATTGGTATTATTCTTAAATGGAAAGGTAGTTCAACTATATAGAAATATCGAATAAATATTTTTGGAAAATTTTTCAATCTGAATGATGTAAATTTTGAAGGCAAACATAATCATGCTTTATTATTTGTCTTTTCATGATTAAATTAGTGATATAGGTGTACATATGTTGAACATCTTTGATTTTTCAAGTTGCTATCTCCTGAATACATTCTGGGGTTGAGAATATACATATGAGGAAAAGAGAAGGTCTTGAAAGGTAAGCAAAATTTTCTTTTTTTACTGCAAATGCCATATTTAAGTATTTACGAGGACAATTCAATTATAAATTGTTGCCATTTGTTTACATTTTTTAGCCATCTAAAGTGTTGAATTAGAAATAGAATAGAATGAAAAGGTGAGCAAAGGGATTGGTAATTTGATTTTGTTAGCTGGTGGAAATTGGTTTAATTTTCTATTAATAAGTAAAATTATTCTCTAAAATACTTGCAAATAATTGATATTATTTTTGCTCTTTCAACATGCAATTGTAATCTTTAATGTGGATTTTATTTCAATAGTTTAAGTGTCTTAATAAAAGCATTTTTAAGTTGCTGGAGATTTTATTGCATTATAAGGTAATTTTTACTCCCTTGAACTTGAAATCTACTCTACCTTCTCTGAAAATTGCCCTCACCATTAATCTACTGCTTTTAGTAAAATGTAATTTATTGTTCTGTATAAATTGAGGATTATAGAAAAATTCAAGATATCTTCTTAACTCTACTCTCATTATTTTGTCTGCTAAAGTAAAACTAAACCAGTATGACTACAGGTGAGGATATTAAAATAGTCATGTTCAAGATTATTAAAGTATTTGCAATAAAACATAGCAATTTCTGAGCATTACCTTAGTAAATTATGGGTTGTTTAATGGGTTGTTTCAGAGTAGAAAATAAAACTTATTTCTTGGAACAATTTAATTTGTTCAATAGATTAGTATGCTTCATGATATTGTCTTTAGAAAAAAAAGTATATTACAAAGAGAAAAGATACCATAAACCACTATTACAGAGTTTTAAAGACTTTTAAAAAGCAACTCTACAGTGTTTGGAACCCTATGCAACTGTTCATATAGCTATGTATTTTTATTAGAACATTTGCTTTCTGAAAACAATAACATGTTTGAAAATAATTCAATACAATACTGTGTCTGAGAATCTTAGGACAAGTGCGAAATTGTTTTGTCTTCATTTTCTAAGAGCTCTGGACAGTTGATAAGGACCATGTAGAGAGCATCTGCTCTAGGGGTAACTCATGGGATACTTGTCAAATTGATTGTGCTCATAAACAATTGAGACACAAAAGAAAAGGAGCTTCTAATCACATTGAATTTACAATGTTGCTCAAACCTAGAAACTGTGCAATTTAGAACTAAATAGCTTTGCTGGACATTGTAGAATTTTTAATTAACAGATTGTTCCAGTAATTCATATATTTCTCTCCAGGTGATGGAAATGAATTTCCACCCAGGTTTTGTTTCCATATGTCACAAAATTTCTGACAAAATAATCAACACTTTGATGTACTAATTTTGTGATTAATTGGTAAAGCTGACTGCAATACCAATGACAGGAAAATAAGTATTCTACTAGATTATATTCTCCTTGTTAAAGTTCATTGTCAATGATTTTGGATTTTTTTCTGTATGATTACACTATTTTCAGTGACTAAAAATCATGAATGCTTTAAGAAGTTTCAGTGAAAAATACAAGTCATTTATGCAGTATAAAATTATTGATAAAGAAAAGAATATTGCATTTCTCAATGTGTATGTATATTTTGTCAGGATATACTATTGAACTGCCAGTGTGCAAATTCAACCTGAGAGAGCTGGGTGGATTGACCCAAACCAAGCCATAGGGGTATGGCTGCCTCAAATCTTGGGAACCCAGCCCTCACACCAGTGAGTAAATGATGTCAGATGTGGAGCCAACAGTGATTATTACAGAGTAGAAAAATCAGATAGACAAATAATCTTTCTATTTTGTAGATCAGTGTGCCAAAATTACTTGAGAAGACCAGTGTGTCAAAATTACTTGAGAAGACTCTTTTAAAAATTTGTCAATTTTAGGACTGGGGAATGGCAGAGGGCAAAGATGCTCAAGCTTTAATGTGCATAATAAACATATATAGAACATGTTAAAATACACATTGCTAAATCCATAGCCAGAACTTCTAATTTTGTGGATCTGAGTTGAGGACATATGAATTTGCATTTCTAATTAGTTACCATAAAATGCTGAGGTTGCTAGCCTGGAGACAACAATTAGTGAACTACTGATACAGAGTGAAATGAGTTTTACACATTTCTGATTCTACGGTAAGCTCCACAGGTGTGGTTAACTTAGATTTGTAGAAAGCAATGAGGAATGAGCCAAAATTATATCCATCTATTTATCTATCTACCTACCTATACACACATATATATATATATATATATATATATATATATATATATATGTAGATATGTGTAATTTTTAATATATCCAATTTGAAATAATATAACCAATAAACGTTTTGCCCTTCTTAACATCTTAAAGCATTTAAAGAGGTCTGAGAATGGTTTTTTGGAGAAACTTTTCCTACATTCGTACAAGTATGCTAAGACTCCACAATAGTTATTAAAATATTTCTGAATGGCCTCATAATGGTCAAGTTGACATTAAAATTAAATGTATAAAGTGAAATATTTGAGTAGAGTCTATAAACAAGGATATCTGAAAAAGAAAGGTTGTGGGATCTACTTGATTATGACTCTACCATTGCAATGATTATATTGATATCTACTTAGTAAAGTTGATTATGTATTCCAAAATGGTTACATAGGAAAACACATTAAAGTTTAATTGATTTTGACTATATGACATTAAAAAGAAAACCAAACTAATTTGCAGTTTGTTGAAGTTTTCCAAATATTTCAGTCGTAAGAAACACTGTGTTTTCTATAACCTGTTAGCCAACAGTTAAATATATTCACTCTGCCTTTTAGTCACTGAATATTTGTAAATAAAACTAAAAACCAACCAAAAAAGTTCAGATATCATAAGCATGTGGTAATAATATAAACTAATTTTCAAGTTTTCCTATTATATTATAGAATCATTAAATGTGGCTTCTGACTTGTTACCAAATATGGTTAAAATATGTTATCAACATTCTGATGGATATGTTGGATAACCTTATTTTCTCCCTAGAGCAATGGCATTTCCTGCTTACTTCAAAAAACAGGAATTCAGTGTGGGACCTCTTATGATAATGATTTGCCTGTTGATTCCAACTAATCATGGAAAAGTAAGTTCTAGAAATAAGTTAATGTAAATATATCATCAAAGTGCAGTGTTTTAATAAAGTTTAAAATGTGATTCTTGTTTTGAATTTTTATTTTTTCTATTTAATTTTACCTTATTTATCATTTTAACTTATCTTGCTTTTGTGTTTTAAGTAGATGTCCCATTTTTAAAGAACCACCAGGTTGCACTCTTTTTTAATTTTTATTTTAATATACTTTAAGCTCTGGGGTACATGTGTAGATCATGTAGGTTTGTTACACAGGTATGTATATAAGTGCCATGGTGGTGGTTTGCTGCATCCTTCACCCCAACATCTACATTAGGTATTTCTCCTAATGCTTCTCCTCCCCAATCCCTCCACCCCCTGCTATTCCTCCCCTGTTCCCCCACCCCCAGGCCCCAATGTGTGATGTTCCCCTCCCTGTGTTCTCATTGTTCAACATCCACTTATGAGTGAGAGTAATGGCTGTTTGTTTTTCTGTTCTTGGGTCAGTTTGCTGAGAATGATGGTTTCCAGTTTCATCCATGTCCCTGCAAAGGACATGCACTCATCCTTCTTTATGGCTGCATAGTATTCCATGGTGTATATATGACACATATTCTTTATTCAGTTTATCCTTAATGGGCATTTGAGTTGGTTCCAAGTCTTTGCTATAGTGAGCAGTGCTGCAATAAACATACATGTGCATGTGTCTTTATATAGATTGATTTATAATCCTTTGGGTGTATACTCAGTAATGGGATTGCTGGGTCAAATGGTATTTCTAGTTCTAGATCCTTGAGGAATCACCACACTGTCTTGCACAATGGCTGAACTTATTTACACTCCCACCAACAGTGTAAAAGTGTTCCTATTTCTTCACATCCTCTCCAGCATCTGTTGTTTCCTGATTTTTTAATGATCACCATTCTAACTGGCATGAGATGGTATCTCTATGTGGTTTTGATTTGCATTTCTCTAATGGCCAGTGATGATGAGTTTTTTTTCATATGTTTGTTGGCTGCATAAATGTTTTCTTTTGAAAAGTGTCTGTTCATATCCCTTGCCCACTCTTTGATGGGGTTTTTTTTTTCTTGTAAATTTGTTTAAGATCTCTGTAGATTCTTCATATTAGCCCTTTGTCAGATGGGGTAGATTGAAGAAACTTTTTCCCATTGTGTTTGTTGCTGATCCACTCTGTTCATAGTTTCTTTTGCTGTGCAGAAGCTCTTAAGTTTAATTAGATCCCATTTTTCTCTTTTGGCATTTGTTGCCATTGCTTTTGGTGTTTTAGTCATGAAGTCCTTGCCCATGCCTGTGTCCTGAATGGTATTGTCTACGTTTTCTTCTAGAGTTTCTTTTTGTGTAGGCCTTGTGTTTATATCTTTAATCCATCTAGAGATAATTTTTGTATAAGGTGTAAGGAAGGGATCCACTTTCAGCTTTCTGCATCTGGCTAGCCAGTTTTCACAAAACCATTTATTAAACAAGGAATCCTTTCTCCATTGCCTGTTTTTGTCAGGTTCGTCAATGATCAGATGGTTGTAGTTGTATGGCATTCTTTTTGAGACTTCCGTTCTGTTCAATTGGTCTATATCTCTGTTTTAGTACCAGTACCATGCTGTTTTCATTACTGTAGCCTTGTAATATAGTTTGAAGTAAGGTAGCATGATGCCTCCAGCTGTTTTTTTTTCCCCCCTTAGGATTATCTTGCCTATGCAGGCTCTTTTTTGGTTCCATACGAAGTTTATGGTGTTTTTTCTAGTTCTGGGAACAAAGTCATTGGTAGCTCAGTGGGAATAGCATTGAATGTATAAATTGCTTTGGGCAGTTTGGCCATTTTCACGATATTGATTCTTCCTAACCATAAGCGTGGAATGTTTTTCCATCTGCTTATGTCCTCTCTTATTTCCTTCAGCAGTGGTTTGTAGTTCTCCTTAAAGAGGTCTTTCACATCCCTTGTTAGTTGTATTTCTATGTATTTTGTTCTCTTTGTAACAATTGTGAATGGGAGTTCACTCATAATTTGGCTCTCTGTCTATTACTGGTGTATAGGAATGTGTGCAATTTTTGCACATTGATTTTGTATCCTGAGACTTTACTAAGTTGCTTATCAGCTTAAGGAGATTTTGGGCTGAGACAATGGGGTTTTCTAAATATACAGTCATGTCATCTGCAAACAGAGACAATTTGACATCTTCTCTTTCTATTTGAATATGCTTTATTTATTTTTCTTGCCTAATGGTCCTAGCCAGAACTTCCAATACTATGTTGAATAGAAGTGGTGAGAGAGGGCATCCTTGTCTTTACCAGTTTTCAAAGTGAATGCTTCCAGTTTTCGCCCATTCAGTATAATATTGGCTCTGGTTTGTCATAAATAGCTCTTATTATTCTGAGATATGATCCATTAATGCCTAATTTATTGAGAGTTTTTAGCCTAACGAGCTGTTGAATTTTGTTGAAGGCCTTCTCTGCATCTTTGAGAGAATCATGTGTTTTTTATCTTTGGTTCTGTTTATGTGATGGATTACATTTATAGATTTGTGGATGTTGAACCAGCCTTGCATCCCTGGGATGAAGCCAACTTGATCGTGATAGATAAGCTTTTTGATGTGCTTTTGGATTCGGTTTGCCAGTATTTTATTGAATTTTTTTGCATTAATATTCATCGTGGATATTGGCCTGTAATTTTCTTTTTTAGTTGCTTCTATGCCAGTTTTTGGCATAGGATGATGTTAGTCTCATAACATGAGTTAGGGAGGATTCCCTCTTTTTGTATTGTTTGGAATAGTTTCAGAAGGAATGGTACCAGCTCCTTTTTCTAACTCTGGTGGAATTCGGCTGTGAGTCTGTCTGGCCCTGCACTTTTTTTGGTTGGTAGGCTATTAATTGCTGCCTCAACTTGAGATCTTGTTATTGGTCTATTCAGGAATTCAACTTCTTCCTGGTTTAAAGTGGGTTGCACTCTTTTGTTTGATTTATTATGGTCTTGCCATTTGAAGTTTTATATAATTTTAATACTTTAATGCATATTTATAACTTGTTTTGGAAAGCAAATCATGCTGTAAATCACATCTTTCTTTTTCCCTAACTATAAGAAATCATTTTTTTTTTCAGACTATGCAGATACATTCTAGTTAAAAAAGAATAGATTCAGCCTTTGAAACGGGCTTAACGCCCATTTCAAAAATGTTATTCATGGTGCTGTGTAAACTGCCAAAATGTAAATCCATTTTGTTTAACATGATATCAACTTAACAGATGGCATTCATGTGTGGGCATCCAAGAGACCATATATGAGCATCAAGTATGTATGCCTGAATGTGAAATTTCAGGCCAATATACTGAGGTTGTTATCTTTCTTGGATTTCTGCACTTCATTGCCAATGAATTTGTCAAATCAGGAGCAGTAAGAAGGTTAACAAAGTTCTTCACAGTAAGCATCATAATATAGAAAATCTGTAACTGATCTCACATTCTTCACCAACATGCATATTTTAAAAAAATCTTTTTAAAAAAACGTATTGGTATTGGACAGACACTTTACAAAAGAAGACATCTATGAGGCTAGCAAACATGATAAAATGCTCATCCTCACTAGTCATTAGAGAAATGCAAATCAAAACTACATTGAAATACCATCTCACACCAGTTAGAATGGTGATCATTAAAAAACCTGGAGACAACAGATGCTGGAGAAGATGTTGAGAAACAGGAATACTTTTACACTGTCGGTGGGAGTGTAAATTAGTGCAACCATTGTGCAAGACAATGTGGCGATTGCTCAAGGACCTAGACATAGAAATACCATTTGACCCAGCAATCCTGTTACTCAGTATATATATCCAAAGAATTATAAATTGTTCTATTGCAAAGACACATGCACATGTACATTCATTGCAGCACTGTTTACAATAGCAAAGACTTGAAACCATCCCAAATGTCCATCAATGATAGACTGGATAAAGAAAATGTAGCCCATATACACCATGGAATACTATTTTCATGTCTCTGCCTTCCTTATTCCCTGGTTTATTTTATGAAATTTATAGAACCAGTCTCAGCAATGATAAAATCTCATTCAGTTCATATTTAGACTTGTATTCTCCAAAGTTATTTAAAATGTCATATTAATGTTGTCACTACAATTAAATTATAAAACAGAAAGAACATTGAAATTCAGCTATAAGATTTAAACACCAGGCCAGGCACGGTGGCTCCAGCCTCTAATCCCAGCACTTTGGGAGGCCGAGGAGGTGGATCACGAGGTAAAGAGATCCAGACCATCCTGGTCAATATGGTGAAACCCCGTCTCTATTAAAAATACAAAAAGTTAGCTGGGCATGGTGGCGCGTGCCTGTAATCCCAGCTACTCAGGAGGCTGAGGCAGGAGAATTGCCTGAACCCAGGAGGTGAAGGTTGCGGTGAGCCGAGATCACGCCATTGCACTCCAGCCTGGGTAACAAGAGGGAAACTCCGTCTCAAAAAAAAAAAAAAAAAATTAGACACCAATCAATGGAGAAAAGACTACGTTTCTATGTTTTCCTGTGAAGAAACAACCAAGAGATTTTCAGAATTTCACGATGCAAGATAGGAATAATTAAAGTCGTGTTTAATTTTAAAAAACCATGTTGGTATAAAGACCTGTTTAGAAATGGAATTTGCTCATAAAATCGAATGACTGTATTGAGAAGAAAATTTAATGTCTCCTATGTGTCACATAAGAGTTGTAAGACAGTTTAAAAAATATATTAGAATGTTGGCTTTTGTTGCCTGTGTATGACATTTGCAAATTATGAGTTTATTTATTAAAACACAGCAAAAAGATTGTAAATTAAGCATAGTTTAATGAAAATGTATACGACTTTAATAGACATTTTTAAGATGGCTTGAAAGTACAACTTTTTTTAGTTCTACGTTTTATAAAGGAAATTTGAAATTCCTCATACGTTTTATGAGGAAATTTGAGACTCAAAATGCTAAGACAATTTTTCAAAGCCTTTTGTGAAACAGAAAAGTTTTCAGGCTAATATACCTGGTTTAAGATCACTAAAGTAATATTTTTTCCGCTATTATTTGAATAACTAAAACTTACTTGGTGGACCTCTACTTCGGAGGTTTCTGAGTATAGGTAGGCTGTAAACAATTCATTTTTACATAGAGGACTAATATATGATGCAAATTAAGAGACATACTATTTCAACAGATAAAGACTGATGGCCATAGAATGTCTTGGATCATATCCCACCTCTGCCATATAGTAGCTTTGCAAATTCCCACAATTCAATTTGTTTCTATGTGCTTCTATTTTCTTATCTGTTCAAAAGAATTTTAGAAGCAATTACTTAATAATGTTATGAAAGCATTAAATATTTATATTTATTAAAATAACATACTGTCCTTCCTGAAAAAAAAATATTCAACATATATTATCTATCATTATCATTTACCACTGGGCTAAACTTGAAATCATGATTTCCAGCTCATAGAATAGGAAACAGGTTTGGAGGTCAAATGATTTCTTTAAGGGCACAAACTATTAATTGCTGGAACCCTAATTTGAACTATAAAATATCTGACTGCAAAGATTATTCTACAACCGCCCCTTCAACTACAAGATTGGACTTCCCTTCAATTCACCTGTGTCTATCTGTATGGAGCCAGAGAAGCCAGTAAGTACGAACTCACAAGTGATTCAAAGTGAATTTGCCTGGGTCTTGCCCCAGACTGTGATAGATGCAGAAATTCAAGGTCAGAAGCCACAAAAATGAGGAAAAACATTTCTCAAATCATGCTTGTTTCATTGCTTGTCACATTAAATCCATTCAGTTGTCTACACAAGGCCTAGATTAAGTAGAATACAAAGAAGTTGATAATTTAGTATGCCGAAAATAGAAGATTCCATCTGCCAAAGACATGTGAGGATTAACCTACTACCATTTTATAACCACAAAACAAGGATAATAAGGACTGTCGAAGATTCACTTTTCCCAAATAGAAATTTTTATAATTGTATACAGAATTATACAAAAGTACTAAATTATAATGATTTCTGGCCAAATAAAAATATAACTATAGCTTACTGAATCATGTAAAATCTAAAAGAAATGCTCTAGTAAAGAGATTTCTGTAGAAATAAATGTATTGACTAATATGATTTCATAGTCTGTACAATTTTTATTGTAACTGTATCTGTAGTGGGAAAAAGTTAAAGGTACCTATCCATCAAGAAGAAAATGAATAAATAATTTCATTATAATTTTTTGTAATAGTAAAATTAAATGTATCAATATGCATGCCATACAAACAGAATATTCAACTAGGAAAATTAATTTGATACTGCTCAATTAGTTATAAAATACAAAAAAATAAAATATTCTTATGAATACATAAATATATAAATAGCAAATATAATGATATTACTGGAAATAATATGTAACTTCAAAGCAGTGGCAATGTTTGGGGAAAGTAAGTGAAATAGAATGAGGGTAAAACACACTGGTAAACCTTGTTCTTAATATTGTACTCTATAATATACACCGATATAAAACAAATATGGCAAAAGGTTAATATTAATACATCTAAATGTCTCACACATAAATATTTTTGTCTTGTTTTTTTAGTTTTGCTACTGGTTTGTGGTACTACAAATAAAATACTTTAAATATTGCTTATAACCCAACTGATAGATATATACACTTGGATATTTCAATAAATGTTATTTGGTTTCAGTGATTTTTTTCTAAACTTGCTCTGACAAACTTTCCTTGATTTCCTGTCTCTGAAAAAGGTAAAATGAATTTTGCGTGAATCCTCTGAAGAACTGTATTTTCTTCAGTAGCCAGAATTCCTTTTAGTCTGAATTCCCCAGATGATTTTCCCTGCACTTGATTTTGTGTTTCCTGTGTACTAGTCATTTTTATAGCACCAGTATTCATTACGTTGATCCCTGACCACGTTATAGCACAGATTTTTTTAAAAGCAGTTTTTGTTGGCATTCAGGCAAACAAAAAAGAATTCCCTTGGGCTCTTCTCTCTATTCTCTTACAGCACAAGAAAATAAAAATTTTCCACTTTTTAATAAATACTTTTATTAGAACCATATGGAAGAGAGATTAGATTGTTTTCTTAACTCCAAAGGGCAGAATTAGGGCCAGTGGTTATAACTTCCAGCAAAACAATTTTTTGTTCATTATGAGAAAGAACTTTTTGCAATTATGTGACTGAAGATTGTAATTGTTTTTATTTGAAGCATTGAAGTTTCTGTTATTAAGAAAGAGATGGAATGACAGCTCCTTCCTTTGTTCTACTTCCTGCACACACACACACACACACACTCATAAAGACATGCTTCTGGGATTCTGTAGAAGTCGCTCCTGTATTACAGACTGGGCATAATAATTTCTAGGCTGCTTCTAAATACAAAATCTATTTTACAAATACAGCTATTAGACACCAATGCTAATGAAATGAAATAGTTCATTTTCAAAAACTGTTACTGTTATATAAGTTAACATGCTAAGAGAGTCATACTTCAGAGATATTGCAGAGTCAGTTCCAGACCACCACAATACATCAAATATGACAATAAAGCAAGTCACTGAATTTTTTATCTGATGCATATAAAAGTTATGCTTATACTATACTGTAGTCTACTGTAGTTATGTTGACAGTGTTATATTTAAAAACATACATATATTAATTTAAAAATATCTTATTGCTGAAAAATCACATCAGCCTTTGGCAAATTGTAAATTTTTTACTTGTGGAGGGTCTTGTCTCAATGTTGATGGCTGCTGACTGATTATGCTCGTGGTGGCTGAAGGTTGGGTGGCTGTGGCAACAACTTAATATAAGACAACTATAACATTTTTACACTAATAGATTCAGCCCTTCATGGAACATTTATCTGTAGTGTGTAATGCTTGTTGATAGCATTTTATGCACAGTAGAACTTCTTTCTAAATTAGAGTGAACTCTCCCAATTTTTGCTGTTGCCTTAACAGCTAAGTTTATTAACATTCTAAAGCTTTTGTTGTCATCTCAACAATGTTCACAGTTTCTTTACCATCTTAAGAAACTATTTTTTTTGGAACATCCATAGGAAGCAACCACTCATCTGTTTGAGGCTGATCATGAGATTGCAACAATTCAGTCATATCTTTTGGCTACACTTCTAATTCTGTTCTTCTACTCTTTATGCCGCAACTTCAGTTTCTTCTTCCATGGAAGTCATGAACCCCTCCAAGGCATCCAAGAGGGTTAGTCTGGGCAAGATAGTGAGACCTTGTCTCTACAACAGATATAAAATCAGCCAGGCATGGTGGGTGTGCCTGTAATCCTAGCTACTTGGGAGGCTGAGGTGGAAGATTGCTTGAGCCCAGCATGTTAAGTCTACAGTTAGCCATGACAGTGTCACTGCACTCAGACTGGAGAACTGAGTTAGACCCCTTCTGAGAAAAAAAAAAAAGAAATCATTGTAGGTTATTAATTGGCCTATTGAAATTCAATATTGCTGTGTCTCAAGCAAAAGGGAAACCCACAAACATAAGGGAATAGGTAATTGTTGGAGCAGTCAGAACATACACAATATTTATAAATTAAGTTCTCCATCTTACTGGGTGTGGTTCATGGTACCCCAAATTAATTCCAATAGTAACATAAAAGATTATTGATCACAGGTCACTATAAAATATAATAATAAAGTTTAAAATATTGCAATAATTACCAAAATGTGACACATAGACTCAAAGTGAGCACATGCTGTTGGAAAAATGGAGATCATAGACTTGCTGGACATAGGGTTGCCATAAAACTTCAATTTTTCAAAAGTGCACTATTTGTGAAGCACAATACATTAAGGAAGGCCTTTATGAATCCCCATAAACCAATACTAAATCAATTTGTTGTTGTTAACCAAATGGAACAAAGACTGCCATAACATTTCTTTCTTTTCCTTCCATGTCATTGAACACTCCACATATCCTCAGTGAGCATTAATGTATCCCTTAGTATGTGTTTATTGCTAGTCTTGAACAATTTCTCATGTAATTTCTTTACTTGTAAGGCTTTCAGATGAATTAATAAGTGAGTGGATAAATTAATAAATGGGCAACATGTCAAATGTTAAGAACATAGAGTCACAAAGCTGACTTCAAATCCCAGACCTGCTATTGTTGACGGCTATTGTGAAAACTTGGTGCTTGTCTTCTCAGTTGAAAAGTTCCAAAGAATTTACACAAGAGACACACAGGAGCAATTTATTGCAAAGGAGAAAGAATACTCTGAAAGTTAGTTGCAGAGTAGACAGTACACTCTGGAAGATAATTCAGAGTGGGCTACTCATAAGGTTGAGACAGTATTGACTGTTACTGGGGAAAGATCCCTGATGGGAGTCTTATGTGATTATTCATGAGGGGATGGGAAGAGATGTTATAATAAGCCTGTTCTGGGTGGTCATCTAGGTGTACATGTACAGTAACTTTGCATACTTTACATGTCCCATTAGCATCTTAAATCTCCATTCCAGAATATGTTTTTCATTATTATAATGAGCAAAGGGTCAGTCTGAAGACAGGTAAAATCAAAATGCACATGCACTCTACAGGGGAAATTCCCTGTGGAGATAGCTGTGCCTTAATGATCTTGACTACAATGTGAATGCTGGTGCTCATTTTGCTGCAGTTGTCACATGCCAAGAACATTGTTTCTTCCTTGACTACCTGTCCTGTTTCACCATTAGCTAGAACATGAGCAAATTATTTAAGTGCTCTAATCCTCAGAGTCCTTAACTAAACAGACCTAGTCCTTGTACTTATCTTGTAGAATTGTGGAGTGCCTTAAATAAATATTATTAATGCATGAATGATACTTGAATAGGATAGGTATGAAGTTTGGGGAATAAAGTTTATTTCGCTCTTACCTGGTCAACCATATAGGCTCATAAAGTCAAGTCTATAAAAAAATACAGGCTTTTACAACAGAGGTTAATATATTGAGAGTGCATAGCCGAGAGGACAAAGTAGAGGTAGCAACCATACACTACTTAATCTACATCCCACATCTGCAAGTTGGAATATCTTTTTGGCCAGATGTCCTGTTTCTGAATGTATAGATAGATAGTGCTGTATACACTACAGTAGTGCTTCTCTAGAAGATGGAATAGGTAAGGATCCATAGTCAAGTAGTCAAGTTGGGATAGAAAGCATCACGTCAACAAACAGGATCCTTGCCAGATGATGCAATCATGGATTCATCCAGATACCATATTTGGTCTCTCTGATATCATCAGAAGTTGAGACTTGTTCCATACAGCTCTTCATTCTTTCCTACTTGTCTTATATATCTTCAAGAGTGTTTATTAGAAGCAGGGACATGGGCAAGAGGAGTATTGTTTTTCTGTATGTTTTTATTGCTTTTGTCTTGCATAAAATACAAACTATTAAATTTAAAGAGAAAGCTCCTCCTTTTTATATACCAAGTTTTCACAACTTCCTTCTTTGAAAACACTGCATTCCAAATCTTCCTAAGGAGTTTCAAATTTCTTGTGATTTATATGCCTCTTCTTTCTATTAAATATTAATTAGTACTAATTCCTATAAAATGACCTAATATATAATCAAAAATAGTAACCTTCCATTATTACAACAAAAATTTCTGCTGTAGGACATATTACATCCTATGTTAAATTTATGAATTTCACTGTGTACATCAATACTAAAATCTGCTTGTGGGATCCATCCATGGTCATCCAGAGTCCCTCACAATGACATCCTATAAGCAAGTCATGAAGCCAGACACAAAGTATGGCATGGTGCTCTTTAATTCCTTTGAATTAACCAAGGCATCATACTCTATCCCATCCCATATGTTCCTCATTTAACATGGAGTTTAAGAATGGCCCCAACTCTCTGTAATTTAGTATCCTTCAGGCTCAAATTAGCTATTTCTACAATTATATAAATATTCTTGCTAGGATTTCCTTTAAAAAAACACCTAAGAATATTTACTAACCTAACTCTTCCCAAACATCCCAAAGAGCTTAATTTGCCCATATATCTTTACAAACTTCAAATCCCTATATATCTCAACCCCTTAGTTCCCTGGCTAAACTTTGACACCCTAGATCTTAGTTTTTGCTGTATCCGGTAGAATTTGTATGATACGAAGTTCAAGCTCAAACTTGTTGGTGTTTGAGCCTTCAGGTTCATCAGCATAGGTCCTTGAACCAATGACTTTATTGGTCTTTTGATCTCTCCTTCCTCTTAACCTCCAGTTACCTCTCCTTCTATGCTTCTGTCACATATTCTTAACTTTACCTCTTGTGGTGGGAAATACATGCTTGTATCATGAAATGGCTATGTAGACAGTCATGGTATAACAATATTAATTTTTGCCTGTCCAATATTCTTTTGCTTGTATGGTTGCAGAGAAATCATATAGTTTAAGTAATGCATGCCATCAGCTAAAATATTCTTTTACTATACTTTATTGATACGTGAATGTGTATTAAATGCAAGCTTTATTACCTGTTAATTTACCACCAATTGATTGAAAAATGGCAAAAGTCTTACTGTTTATTTTGTAAGACTTCATTAAGCCATTAACCTTTCACTCCTTCAGGCCACTAGAAAAAATTTCCTCACTTTAATCACTCTTGTACTAATGCTCTAAAAATGAATACAGTGATTTGTAATATGCCTCATGAAGAGTTTACTAATGCTAAATTTCCTAATATCTATGCTTTGCAAATATTTACATAAATATGTCCATAGAATATACAAACACTGAATTTTTGCAAAAGGGTTTCTGCCTTTTGAATTAAAAATATATAAGTAAAGCTTATACATGGTTGGATTTTTGAAATATTTTGAGACCCTATTTTGTTTTTTGCATCAATGCAGAAAAACAAGAAATAAATGAAACAAAAACTACTGAGGTCTCCAATACTCACCTCAATTAAAGAGAAAAGGTAGCCAGATCTATTGATTATTGTGGCCATTTAAAAAATATCATTTGATGTTTATTAAGTGACATTTCAAAAGTAGTTACCATGGTGAGCAATTTACTAATATTACGGTGATATGAGCTACATATGTACTATTTTGGAAAAATGGTACTATTTTTTAAACTGTCATGATTTTAGAAAATAAAATATAAAAGCTTATAATGATGGTAATGATGATAATTTGAGAAATAATGATCAAGGTCATGATTTATTTCCCTCAGATATTGAAATATTTATGTATGGTTTCACTGCTTGTCAATTAAAGTGATATACAGAATAAAAAATTATAAAACCTAAATTAAATGTTATAAGTTATACGAATGGAGAAAGATTGATTAGAAAGTTCAACTGACTTTGGTTTTTAAAACAGCTTAACTATAGCCAGGCATAGAGGAACATGCCTGTAGTCTTAGCTATTTAGAGAGCTGAGATAGTAGGATTACTTGAGACCAGGAGTTCCAGGCTGCTGTGTGATTACACCTGTGAAGAGCCACTGAGCTCTAGCCCAGGCAACGTAATAAAACCTTGAGTCATAAAAGAAAAAAGGAAAAAATGGCAGGCATGGTGACTTACAGTTATAAGCCCAATACTTTGAAGGCCAAAGCAGGAGGATCACTTGAAGCCTTGAGTTTGATACCACACTGGGCAACATAGGGAGACCTCATCCCTACTAAAAATTAAACAAATTATGTGGGTAGGGTGGTACACACCTGTAAGCCCAGATACTTGGGAGGCTAAACAGAAGAATTGCTTGAGCCCAGGAATGTGAGGCTGTAATGATCTTTGATCACATTCTGTGCTTCAGCCTGGGCAACAGATCATGACCCTACATCCAAAAAATTAAAATTAAATAAACAATAAAAACCAAACCTTAACTAAAATTTACTTACTTCTTATTTAAAAATTTCAACTCATTGTAAATAAAGAATATAGTTAACGTACCTTCTTATTCTTGTACCATTTATTTAAGAAAATAAACAGACATCTCTACTGAGAGCTCTAAATTGTTATTACAGAAGCATAATTTTGCAAACAATAATGATAAATATATGGCCTCAATTAGTGCTAATTCATTCTGCCTGAATTTCACACTATAATTTTTAATTGCCTCATTTGCTAATTGCAAAAGAAAATCTGGTTTAATACTAAACAAACCAGTGAAACAGAAAAGTATAAAAGATGAAAAAATTCCATTCAGTGGCAATTCCACTACTGGATATCTACAAAGAAAATAAAAATTTGCTCTTTCAAAGAAATACCCGCATTCATATAGATATAACAACACTATTTGTAATAGCAAAGATATGGAATCAACCTATGTGCCCATCAACAGATGGTTGGATAGGAAAAATATTTTATATATATATATATATATGCGTGTATATATATATGTATATATATACACACACACATATTATATATACAAAATATGTTATACACATAAAACATATACATACACAAACATATGTTATATATATACAAAATGTGTTATATACATATGTGTGTGTGTGTATATATATGTGTGGGTGTATATATATATATATGTATGTGTGTATCTATACCATGGAATACAATTCAGCCATAAAAAAGAATGTGTACATATATATATGTGTGTGTGTGTGTATATATATATATGTATACATACAATGGAATACTGTACAACCATAACAAAAAATGAAATTATGTCTTTTGAAGTAACATGAATGAAACTGGAGGCCATTATCTTATGTGAAAAAGAACAGAAACAGAAAGTCAAATACTGCATGTTCTCATTTCTAAGTGGGAGATAGTGTGTACACATGGACATGGAGAGTGGAATAATAGAGAATGGAGACTCAGAAAGCCTTCTCATTTTTATTTTTCTGACCATTCATATATTTTTCAGGCAAATTATATGGCAGTAAACATAAATGCTCTTTAAAAACATTGATGATATAACATAAACCTTAACACACAAAATTCATGCTAGCAGATATGTAGTATACTTGTATTTATTAGCCGCTTCACATTGATCTCTTGGTCTTTAGTTTCATTTTTTTGCATATTTCTATTTTAAATAATACCTCAATAGAAATTCTCTACATACGCCTTTGGGCAGTTTTGTATAATTCTTCATTCATATTTTAAAGATAAAGTCCTGGATTTGGAAATGCTGTGTGAATAAAGATTGTACAGACTTCTAGATTCATCTCCAGCACTAAAGCATGGTAGAAGTTTATCGTTCCCACCCTTAGAACAAACAGAAAGTTGAACAAACTAAAAAACAATTTTTCTTTTCTTTTTTTTAAGTGGGCAAACCATTACCTCCCTGAGTCTCCTTTTTTTCTTCATCTATAAAACTAGAAAAGTATTCTTTCCATAGGAATATTGTTAGGAATGATAAAACATTATACTACAAGCTCTAGTGATTGCTGATATTTAACAGGTAACAGTGATAATTATTTGTCTTCTCATTAATGAGAAAAAGGATTATTAATCGTAGTGGGTTAAAGGCATTCTACAGTCTATGGGAAGTAGAGATTTGAAGATAGGCTAAAACCCAACTAAGGCCTCTAGATTAGATAATAGCATTGTATCTATTTTAATTTCCTGCTTTCAATCCCATGCCATGGTTATATAAGAGAGGTCTTTGTTTATAGGAAATATACATAAGAATTTAGAAGTAAAGAGACATTTTTTCTGCAAATTACTCAGTGTGTGTGTGTGTGTGTGTGTGTGTGTTAAAGCAAATTTTTCTTGGATATCTCTTAGAACTCAGCTTGCAAAGCAAGGCACTGCCCTGAAATCAGGAGATACAGGTCAACTCACAGAGTCACAGCTAATTTACCTATAGTGTATGCCACTACAACCATAAATTGGTATAAACATTAAATGCTAGTTGTGAGGAGTTTCTGGGGGTTCATTGTGAAATAGCATGAGTGGGAAATTCCTGGGCTGCAATCCTCAGTGGGAGAGGATATGGGAGAACTTTCATGGTTTTTATGTACAGGGACCACATCAGGTCTCTTGGTAAAAATCCATAAAGGTCATCTCATGTCTCTGACAGAGTAAGAGAGAAAGCAGTTGAAATAGGCCCAGAAAGTCTTCCATGCAAAAAAAAAGAACCTACCAGAGCTTTATTTCACCTAAGGGAAAAAGTATTTTCCTGACTTCAGCATTCTCCAGTTTTACCTAAAGGGAGAGAGAAAGCTACAAAACACTTCGAAGGCCCAAGGACAAGGTCTCATTTTAAAAATATGTTAAAAAAAAATAATAGAAATTAAAAACATTGCAACTGAAATAAAAAAAAATGTCTCTGATGGCCTCATCTGTAGACTGGACAAAAATGAGAGTAGAATCAGTGAAAATAAAGAAATGTAAGTTGGAATTTCTGAAAATAAAATGCGAAGAACAAAACAGAATAACAAAAATGTATAAGGCAATTTCAAAATGTATAATGTGTGTTTGGAATACAAAGAAAAAGAAGAAAAGAACAGAATAGAAAAGACATTTGACCTAATGAAATGCCAAGAATCTTCCAAAATTAATGACAGACACCAAACTACAGATGCAGGAAACTCTATGAATATGAACAACAAGTAGGATAAGCACCGAAAAATCGACACCTGGACATATCACATGTAAATTGTAGGAAGTCAGAGACAAAATCTTGGAAGGAATCAGGAAAACAAATAAAACATTTACCTACTATGGAGGAGTAAGTATAATTACTTTGTATTTTATAGGATAATATTTTCTGATAACTTTTTCAGTAAGTAATCACTTAAAGTATTTATTTAGCTCAGGGTTCTTTGATTTTTTCAATAGTGGTAACTTTTTAGACTAGTACTTTGTTATTTCTTAGATATCTTTATGTGTGCCTAAAATATTGGAATAATTTTTGATTCCTCACTTTCTCAACACCTTACTGATTTCTCAATCAATCAGCAACTCCCAGTGGTCCAAACTTCAGATGATATTCAGAATCTGACTTGTTTGGACTACTTCCATTGCTATCAGCCTGGTCAATGCTCCCAAACTCACTCTAGCTCTCAAAGTACTTATCACTTTATAATCACATTATAATGGTAAACAAAGTTGTGATGTCAATAGTGGTTGTCAAATTAAAGCTGGCTATTCAGAATACATATGCATTATGATAAAATCCTGCCACAATATTAGTGTTCTTATTTAAAGCTAATTTAATATATGCAAATACATATTAAAATTGTATAATTGTATGATGACACAGACACATACAGAAACTCATTGGAGAGAACATGGAATTGACACACCCAGACACAGACACATGCAGGCACAAGCCTATCATGAACATGTCATCATGCTTGCATGTGTGTGTATATGGTGTATGTGAATTGGTCTTCTCTTTCTGTTTTTCATTCTGTGTCACTTTTACCTTTTCTAGAATCAATCACAAATTCATTCCATTAATTATACAAACAAAAATAAGTGAATGTGGAATGTTGTGGATAACTACCTCTTCTCCATTCAAAAAGTAATTATGTTCTCCATCAAGAAGAGGTCAGTAACATAACATTTAACAGCTAATGGAAAACTATCATATTAAGACTAATTATCTTTAGTCAACATCTTTTCCAAATTCTCACTGTGCTAAACAGAATATTTTTGCCTCGAATTTAAGAAGTTAGGAAGATTTCAACAGAGGTTACCCTGTTCCTTAATAAATGTCAGCTTCTTCTGGAGCTGCAATTCTGATTTCATCCCTCTATTGCTCCTATGCAAATTTTTCTAATACTTTATTTATTTTATAAGTAAAAATGTTCCAATACATGTCATTCTTTCTGTGATGTTAAAATTAATATAATCATCAATCTTCATAAAAATCATCTTTTTTGTCACTCTACTCAATAATTTCTTATGACTTTAATGTTTGACTGACAGTAGCTACCTAGAGACATTATTTGTGTGTCATATGAAACTTTGTCAGAAGTTGTTAAAATTCTTGTGGGAGTAAATTTACGTTATTAGTGAATTTTTAAAACAAACATTTTAATATTTTATCCTCAGAAAATGTATGTGCTTCTTTGTTACTTCATGGCATTTGTTAAAATTCAAATCAATGAAGCTTAATTTTTTATGTTACCAAGTAGAAATTTTTAACTACATTTTTGTTGTGAGTCACTGGTAAGGAAGTCTCTGTGGCAAGGTAGGAAAGTGAAAAAATTGAAATAGAATATTTTCTGGCTGGATGTGGTGGCTCACTCCCATAAGCCCAGCGCTTTGGAAGGCTGAAGCAGTGGATTACCTTAGGTCAAGATTTCAAAACCAGCCTGACCGACATGGTGAAACCACATCTTTACTAAAAATATAAAAAAATTAGCCAGGCCTGGTGGTGGGTGCCTGTAATCCCAGCTATTTGGGAGGCTGAGGCTACTTACAACTCAAGTATTACCTCAACTTCCTTGTATCCATGTATTTCTTTTTTCTTCCCATTTGTGCTTGACAAAATGACAGTTATAATTATCCAACTCCCTGCTTATATATACATTTGACCAATGTAGTTGATCAAACTGTAGAACCTTAACCCAAGAGGTGGAGGTTGCAGAGAGTGAAATTGCACCACTGCATTCCAGCCTGGACAATGAAAGCAAAACTCTATCTCAAAAAAAAAAAAAGGAGTATTTCCAAACAAATCCTAATTTGTGCAGTAATCTGTCATAGAAAAGCCTTGGAACTCATATAGGACCTCAGAACTTGCACAATTAAGCCTGTCATCTAATATAAAAACTATCTTTTATATATTTCTCACAGGCGCTTATATAGTATCCATTTAAATACCTTCATCAGTGAACTCACTTTATCACAGGACAGCTCAGTCCTTGTGTGGACACCTTCTAATTTTAAGAAAATATTTCTTTTTTATATGAGTTAGCCATAATTTAATTCTATTAATTTTCTTTGTCACTCCAACATTTTTTTCTCTCTCCTTCCTTCCTCTTTCCATCCCTCCCTCCCTCCCTCCTTCTTTCTTTTTCTTCTTTCTTTCTTTCCTTTCCCTTTTTCTTTCTCCCTCTCTTTCCTTCCTTCTCTTTCTCTCTCCCTCTCTTTCCTCCATCTTGTTCCTGCCTTCTTTCTTTGCTGCCTTTCTTTTTCTTTGTTTTTTTTAAAATATTTTCTTCTTTCTTGTTGTCTTTCTTTTCTCTCCCCTCTCTCTCCTTACTTTCTTAATTCTATCTTCTTTTGACTTTCTTTTGTAAATATATACTAAATACTTCTTAAGTTCTAGGCATCATAATAGATGCTCCGGACACTATAATTAAAATAGAACATCTCTTTCCAAGAATATTAGCCAAATTATGGAAAGAGATAAGTGATCAGTGAAACATAATGCATTTTACATATGCTATATAAACACATTGGAAATACAGGTAACTCAGTTATGGAAAGGGAAATAGGAAAAATAACAGCTGTCTCTAGGCTAAGGCTTGATACTTCCTCTGAAAATATGAAGAAAAATAAGGAAAGTTATTATAGGAACAGGGCACATGTGTGGATAGCCATTAAGGAAAGAGATAAATAGAGTTCCCAGATTTGCTTTTAGGAATGGATTTATAGTTCCATATTTCAGTCTACAATAGTCCTATATGGCTAATGGCAAATGTTTTGAACAGGACAAATAAGAGAACGTTTCCATTATTATAGAAAGTACTCTTGGATAGTTTTCCCCTAGAATTTATTATTGCAATCTCTATAATCTCAATTACTAATCAACTTTCTAATGTGCTTATGCTGTAAGAGTCCAATTTCCTTCCATTTCATTGTGACCTACCATACATTAATCTCCTTATATTTATGCAATCCCCAACTTCCCTCATGCCATCTCTTGTTTTTCCTTTCCCAGCTTAAACATTATAATTAATTATACTTATACTTACAACTCAAGTATTACCTCAACTTCCTTGTGTCCATGTATTTCTTTTTTCTTCCCATTTGTGCTTGACAAAACGACAATTATAATTATCCAACTCCCTGCTTATATATACATTTGACCAATGTAGTTGATCAAACTGTAGAAAATTAAATCACACTAACTGCTTACACATTAATTCTGTGATTACTAAGTTCAGGTAGATCTTTTATGATGGCTCATAATTATACTCAATTATTTTACTTTGTTCACTTTTTTATTCTCTTAGATAACTATTTCATTTGTTCTTCAAATTTCCTCACATCTCTAGTACCTCTTCTCACATCTTGACTTCTATTACTTTGAAAATTAAAAAAGAAAGAAAATTTGAAAGCTTCCCCTGCTGTCTATCAATCTACCAACCTGTAAGTAGTGCTTTCTCTTCTATTACTATGAATTGACTCTGTTTCTATCTGTTGCCAAATCTTCCTCTTTGTTACTGGAACCCATTCATCATCACTTACTCAAAAATTTGGACAAAACTATTCTCATCTCCCTCTCTTTCGAGTTGACAATCTTTTTCTCCACTTCAGGGCTTTCACATCACTATATGGTGAACTATCATGCTTAAAAAATGAAGATGCACTTAGCCCCACCTTCCTCTACAACTATTACTCTATTTCTCAATTCTGTTTCTAGTAAAACTCCTCAAAAAGATTTTCTACATGGACGATTTTTAATTACTCTTGATTTATCCCTAAATCCACTCTAGACCACACTTACAAAGCTGCTGAAACTGTCTTGTTAATGTCTTCAAAAATCTGTTTTTAAATTCAATAGTCAGTTATCAGTACTTCAGTTACTAGATCTCATAACAACATTTGACACAGTTGAACAGTTTCTTTTCTCTCTATCTAAAATTTTTTTCCTTTCTTTGCCTCCAGAACAAAGTCATTGTAAACCTTTTTTTTTTTCTTTTTAATGATTTCTTCGTCTTCTTTGCTGGATCTTCTTTATCTCTCAGAACTTTAAGCTCTGCACTGCAAAGATGGAAAAAATAATAAGAATAAAAATAGAAGCTAGCAGAAAATAATGGGAAACACAGATAAATAATTCATCAAGAATTTAAGAAAAACTATTGCTTTAAAGTGGAGAGAAATAAGCACTTTCTTCAACAAATATTGGTAAAAAATAAAAATAAAAAAAGAAGTGAGAACCTGTAGATTAATACAGATTTAAGAGATAGATCAACAAATTGAAATGTATTCTTTCTTTTGGATTTTGACTCTAAAAAAAATCTTAAACATTTAAGAGATAATCAGTCATGTAACTAAAGACTCAGATGACGGCCCCTTCTGCCGGAAACCCTTAGATAGGCCTCTGAGGGAGCTCTGGCTGCCGTTTTTCCAGAACAGAGCCCTCTGTCAGCAGGAAGCAGTTAAGACTAGTCTTCCTTATCCTTAATCTAACCGCAGTTAAATGTCCTTCTTTAGAGAGGAGAATGAGATAGGTGGGAGGGAACCCCTGGAGAAATTCCAGTCAGCCTACCCACAGAGGTGGAGCCTCAGAAAGTTCACAGTGTTTGCAGCAGGGAGGATCCTGGCCCCTTCTCTTGCTGTGTGGAAACAGATTGCAGCTGAGGATGGGAAGCTTTCTAGCACAGGACTCTGGCCTTACGAGAGTACCTGCTTCCACCTTTTCTTCCTTTTCACCCAATAAGACCCTACTTTGCTTACCCTTTAAACTATCTGTGAGCCTAAATTTTTGTGGCTGTGGGATGGACAAGAACCCTGTCTTTGCCTGAACTAAGGAAAAGTCCCGCAATCATTATACTATTATATTTTTGTATATGTTAGAAATTTTCCATAATAAGGTAAAAATACTAAAGAGATGTTGATGAACGTTCAAGTGAAATATATTCAGGGACACTGAAATGTACTGTGTTTTCTGTCATTTTATAGCAGATAAGTGAACAGCTACATGGCTGCATCAAGGTTTATAAGGTGTGAGTGGTAAATGAAAAAAAGAAAGAAGAGCACAAGACATATGTTCACTATGTGAATGAGGTAGTATGTACAATCATTAAAGTTGGAAAAAAAGATTTTAACATGTTGACTTTTGAAATGTAAAGAGAATTGTTAATGAATTAGGTGACAAGCAGTAGAAACTAGATATCTTATGTGAACCTGAAGAATGGATTTCATTTTTACTGCAATTCCCAATGCAGTTGAAGAAAATAAAAAGGTAAACATAGGAGCAGTTTGAATTTTTTACTCACCTACTTTCCACAGTTTAGGGATTCTGGAACAAGAGAAATAAGAAAAATCTCCTATACCACAGGGCAACCATATCTAGGCTGCAGTTAGAAATGGTAACTATTACATGCATGCCACATTAATAGATACAGGGACAACAAGAATGATGCTGGCATGATAGACTCAGATTTAGAAGCCTTTGGTGCCAGGAGAGTAGTTATATACTCATCCACTCTTTTGTTCCTTAATATAAAGCCTGGAATCTGAGGAAGAGAACAAAAACGGAAAGTTTTAACTAGACTGTGCCTAATTTATACATCTCAAATTGATTCATTAATCACTGGATTGGACTAAATTTAACTGAAAGCAATTAAGTTATCTGTCATTAAGTAGACTGGGTGAGTCAGAAGTTAGAAGCCAGTTCTAAAAATAAAGAATAGCCCATTTTCTAAATCTGAATTAGTGATTGACAAGTTATACCTCCTTAAGACAACTGTAGGAACAGCTTTTGAATAGAAAGTAAGAACAAGATGATAACTGTAAAGTAGGTTTGAGCTAGGGGTTGGATCAAGAAAAATATTTTACTTAAATAAGGAATGAATTTATCATGTGTAAGAGTAGCTGGAGGCCAGGTGCGGTGGCTCATGCCTATAATCCCAGCACTTTGGGAGGCTGAGGTGGGTGGATCACTTGAGGTCAGAAGTTTGAGATCAGCCTGGCCTATATGGTGAAACCCCATCTCAACTAAAAACACAAAAATTAGCTGGGTGTGCTGGCACATGCCTGTAATTACAACTACTCAAGAGATTGAGACTGGAAGATCAGTTGAACCTGGGAGATGGAGGTTGCAGTGAGCTGAGATTGTGCCACTGCACTCCAGCCTGGGCAACAGAGTGAGACTTCATCTCGAAGAAAAAAAAAATGTCACAGGAGAAGAAGATCCAGTTGATAAGAGATCTTAAATATTCTGGAGAAATAAGGGATATAAGTTAATGTAAGGTCTGAGAACATGTAAAACAAATTACAGGAAACACATGAAATCATTGTCTTTACAGGAGACGGAAGAGCTGACTAAATCTAAGCAAGTTTGTAGAGTTGGTAGCCACGTTTGAGAGATTTCACGTGTACGGAAAATATTTGATTTGTGGTGTCTAAGAAATACAGAAATCACCTAAGTCTGTCTAGGATATTAAGGATATTTTAATAATCTTTCCTCTGAGAATTTGCTGTTAATTCTCATTAGAATATCTTGCAAACTAAAATAAGGGTTAAAGTAGTATGTTACTGAAATATTTTTAAGATCCATACTAACATCACAGCTTAGAGCAGTCACAATTAATATTTGTGCTTTTTTTCTGTGCATTTTTATATTACAAATAATTATCTTTATCAAAGGATAGCAAACTAGGTTAACTGGGGCTAAATCCGGCCACTGATTATTTCTGTTAATAAAGTTTTATTGAAATACAGCCACACTTATTTGTTTATGTATTAGTTTTGTCTGTTTTTAGCATATGGTGGAATAACTGAATAGCTGCAAAAGATAGTGCATGGCCAGCAAAGCATAAAATATTTTCTATCTGGATATAAAAAGTTTGCCAACCTCTGTGCTATATTCAATTCTTTCTCGCTTTTTAATATAGAATTGTATCACTTACATTTTCACAAGTATATTCTAATTTGACTCTATTATATCTTACTATAGTTTAGTTGTTTTATGAATTTTGGGGGTAAAAATTGTTTTTAATATTTTATAGTTTACCTCTTTATTCATATTTGTTCTAAATTTTATATTTTCTCAAGAACAGATTCTGAGAATAACAATCAGTAAAACAAAGAGCATAATCACAGAATGTTTCTGGGTATAAATTAATAAATTGATTCCTATGTATATTGTACAAGTGTATGTATATCCATCAGCAATCATATAAATATTCAAAAGCCATATACATTATATTCAGCAATTAGTAATATTGTAAATTTTTATAATATTGTAAATTATCTAAACCATATCATGTTTAATAAAATTAAACCTTAAAATTAAATAAAATTATTTTTATTAGACATGACATGGTTTAAATATTTTAAAACAGAAAATCATAAAAACAAAAATTTATGTGACTTGAATGTCTCATATATATATGATTATGTGACTTGAATGTCTCATATATATATAAAATATATATATATTTGATTTGTGGTGTCTAAGAAATACAGTGGTGTCTAAGAATATGAGACATTCAATATATATATATTGGGTAACCATGTAGTATTCATTTATATTTTAGTTTGGTTCATGCACTTTCCTGGTCTATGTTTATTATTTTATTTGGTTTACATTCTACAAAAATACCTAAAATATATTATCTTCAATTTTTAGTTATTTTTCCTTCCCTATGGAGTCAAAACTTAAATATAAATTTGAAGTAATCTTAGTTTCAGAAAAATTTAAATATTTGAAATTTCATTGTACCTTTTCTACAGTTCTGTTAACCAAATCTTATTTTATACCTTTAAAATAATGCATCAGAATGTTTTCTTGAGTTTTTTGAAGGTATTTAACTCATTTTCACAGAAACAAAGCTTTTTAAACCTCAGTCATATAAAATGGCTTACCTATTATTTAATTAATTTATAATTTTGTGTGTATTTGAGAATAGAATCTAACTCATGATCAACATACCACTGAATGAAACATTCTATTGCTTAACCTATTTACCATGGTTATTCTGCAGCATTGGACATCAATAATTATGTTTCACAATCGAAATGGTAGGCTGTACACTGATTACATATTTATGTAAGGAAACCATATGATTATCATTTATACTAAGTTTCAATCTAATGGTACTGCTTTTGTTACCAAATTGCTTTTATTACCATATATATTTTTGACTATTTATTAGTTATTTGTATGTATCTATCTATTCATTGTACCCACTTGTATTAGAGCTTTAACTTAACATCAATTTTGTCATTTCCTCTATTTAAGCTCTTAGAATTATTAGAATGTGATATCCCTCTTTTGATTTTTTCAAGTTTTCTGTCTTGAATTCTATTCTGATACTAGAATTATTACTGTTCTAGCAGATATAAAAATAGCAGAATAAATACAATTTTAAAATATTCTATTTGATATTACTGATTTTCTTGGTTATCTTTATTGCTTTAGCCTCCCATTGACTTCATAATTTCCTTTGAAAGTATTATATTAAATTTTAAATTATATATTAGCTAAAATCTTGTCCCTTTAATAGACAAATGTAACTCATCTGCATTTATTATGGTTACTAATGCAATAAATTGAATTTTATCACTTTTATGTTTTTATTTTGCTTGACTCCTGTTTTGAAATATGTTTTACTAGATTTATCTTGCTTTGTCTATGTATTATCATTTTCCTCCATACATTTCCTCAATGGCTGCATATTATGTCTATTCTTTAGTTAGCTGCTTTTGGCAATTTAAGACATACATTTTAACTTGTTTCTTTAGCAGTCTATAGAATTAATGTGTATCTGTCCTCCCTACATATAATACTAGTCAAGAACGTTAGCAACATTTTTAGAAAAATATTGTCCCCTTAGTCCTACTCATTCCCATTTTGAGGTCATCTGATATTTTACATTAAAAATATTGCTGTAAAAAAAATTAACAATTAGCTTAGCTAGGCTTAACAGCTTACTTTCTCAACATTATTTCTTTGGTGAAAATATTATATGAATATGTTTTTAAAATATGCAAATTGATGTATTATTGCTTTTAGTCAAATGAAACGAAGAATCCATTGGTGTTGAGTATACAAGGAGTATAATAAACTGCATATATTTATATAGTTGCACACATTTATCTGTATTTTCAAATAATACATGTACAGTATTATATACTTAAGTATAATAGCAAAAAATTAATAGTTATCAAATATGTTACATTAAAATCCTTCACTAAGAGATCTAGAGAAATGCAATAAATCCATGTTTCAATATTGTTCAAAACTCTAAAAACTAAACTAGATATATTTGGGGGGTTTTCCCTTCACTTAATGCATTTGAGTATTATCATACATATTATAAATTTATTTTTAAAATATAAATTCTATTCAGGTTTATTTAAGATTATTTAATTTCTTGGGAATTCTGAAAACACAGTGTTGACAGAGAGTTAATCTAAATGTGTATCCATATTCACTATTATATATAACATAAAGTCACATTAGGTCAAGCATACACTGTTGAAATTACACAAGAAACATGATAAAATGCCTACCTCTGGAAAATATTGGTAATATGTTATTTTAATTTGAATTTTTAATAGAAAAGATAAAACCACATTGAAAGGAAATGTAAATACAGTTTATTTCAAATTCTCTATAATTTCATTGAAAGTTAAGATATGAAACTTTCAAAGTCAAAAGCCCTCTCTCTTTACGTGATTGTAAAACTTAGTAGCACAGGTAAGATATTATTTTCTAAACATTTTTATCTTTGTGAAAAAGAATATGGAGTAAGGGAATTTCAATCAAAGGAATTGCCTAAATAAGAGACAAATGACATAGACAAGAGAATTTCTATAGCCTGGTTTAAAAGTGGGATCATCTCTCTGATGACCAGTGATGATGAGCATTTTTTCATATGATTGTTGGCCTCATATATGTCTTTTTTCGTAAAGTGTCAGTTCATATCCTTTGCCCACTTTTGAATGGGCTTGTTTGTTTTTTTCTTGTAAATCTGTTTGAGTTCTTTGTAAATTCTGGATATCAGCCCTTTGTCAGATGGGTAAACTGCAAAAATTTTTTCCCATTCTGTTGGATGCCGATTCACTCTAGTGACTGTTTCTTTTGCCATGCAGAAGCTGTGGAGTTTGATTAGGTCCCATTTGTCTATTTTGGCTTTTGTTGCCAATGCTTTTGGTGTTTTGTTCATGAAGTCCTTGCCTACTCCTATGTCCTGGATAGTTTTGCCTAGATTTCCTTCTAGGGTTTTTATGGTGCCAGGTCTTATGTTTAAGTCTTTAATCCATCTGGAGTTAATTTTAGTGTAAGGTGTCAGGAAGGGGTCCAGTTTCTGCTTTCTGCACATGGCTAGCCAGTTTTCCCAACATCATTTGTTAAATAGAGAATCCTTTCCCCATTGCTTGTTTTTGTCAGGTTTATCAAAGATTGTATAGTTGTAGATATGTTGTGTTTCCTCCGGTGCCTCTGTTTTGTTCCATTGGTCTATATCTCTGTTTTGGTACCAGTACCATGCTGTTTTGATTACTGTAGCCTTGTAGTATAGTTTGAAATCCGGTAGTGTGATGCCCCCTGCTGTGTTCTTTTTGCTTAGAATTGATTTGGCTATGCGGGCTCTCTTTTGGTCCCATATGAAGTTCATGGTGGTTTTTTCCAGTTCTGTGAAGAAAGTCAATGGTAGCTTGATGGGGATAGCATTGATTCTGTAAATTACTTTGGGCAGTATAGCAATTTTCACGATATTAATTCTTCCTAACCATGAATATGGAATGTTTCATGCACACGAATGTTTATTGCAGCACTGTTTACAATAGCAAAGACCTGGAATCAACCCAAATGCCCATTGATGATAGACTGGATTGGGAAAATGTGGCACATATACACCATGGAATATTATGCAGCAATCAGAAATGATGAGTTCGTGTCGTTTGTAGGGACATAGATGAATCTGGAGAACATCATTCTCAGCAAACTGACACAAGAACAGAAAATGAAACACCGCATATTCTCACTCATAGGCGGGTGATGAAAAATGAGAACACATGGACACAGAAAGGGGAGTACTAAACACTGGGGTCTATTGGGGGGAAAAGGGGAGGGACAGTGGGAGGGGGAGGTGGGGAGGGATAGCCTGGGGAGAAACGCCAAATGTGCGTGAAGGGGTGAAAGCAAACAGAACACACTGCCATGTGTGTACCTATGCAACTGTATTGCATCCTCTGCACATGTACCCCAAAACCTAAAATGCAATAAAAAAAAATAAGAAAAAAATAAAAAAATAAAAATAAAAGTGGAATCATCAGAAATATTTAATATTCATATATATGTTAAATCATATAATATTATTATTAAATAATAATTAAAATGACTACATTCGAATATTGAAAATGTTCTACATAATAGGATAGAAACAGGAGATATTTATGAGGTGTGTAACTTTTGCTAAAGGTTGTCTTAGAATGAAGGAGAAATCTCAATCATCCATTCTGCACTGCTGAAAATTTGAGGAAAGTCTACCTCTTTTGCATATTGATATCTATAGATGCAGATTAAATAGGCTTACAAGGACTAGAAGTTGTTGGGAACTGAATGCGAGCCGGGATTCTCGTCCAGCAAGAGGTTCCCAAACCTGGAAGAGAGCATGTGTGGAAAAAAAAGGAGTCAGGGAGAGACGGGGTCTGGAGGACTGATTAGGCAGTGCCTGAGCAGCAGTGCCCAAGCAGTGATTTTATTTGTGCGGTGGGTTTCCTTATATACTTTTTTCTTTAACGTCATTACCTCAATGCACATCATTACTCAAACAATAAAAGGAACAGAAAATTACTCGGGGGATGATTCTGAGGAACTGTTAAAGGGAACAAATACTAATTTAAAAGATCAAGGGGGAAATAGATGATGCTGATTATCGATATTGTCAGAATAATCAGTAACTTGGATAACAATCTTTAGTTAACTAGAAGTCACAAGCTCAGCAGTAAACCATGCATCTGCGAGAGACAAGGACCACAGGGGAGGTCACCAGACTGAAACAATGCCTGGTAAACAAAGTCATTAAACAGGCTTAGATCAGGAGCCAGAAAGGGGAACACAATACCCAATGAACTCACTTCAGCTTCCACCTAGCCATTATCTCATTGGCCAAGAAGGCTGAGGATAGTGTCCTGCTTCTTAATTTCCTCTTTCTTTATAGCTTGACAGCCTCTAGTCAGGGAAAATGTGTAAGGGATCAAGCTCACCTAATGGCGGAGGCCAAGTTGTTAGCCTCTCGCAGGGGTGACCCCCACAAGTTGTTAAAAATTTCAACCAACCCGTAATGTGGTGTCATAAATGACTTGATGGGCACCCTAGAATGTATATATATAGCCTAGGAATTTTTTTTCTAACTCGGAAGAGAGGACCCTCTATTGTATTCTGGAGAATATATCTATGTTCAGATATGCAAGAACTTTGGTTAATCGACCTCTTTACTATCCAATGATATTGCCAAGGGAGATTTCAAAGTCATTAGAACAATAATGAAAGTAGACAGAATTACTTTTAATGATAGTGGCACTTTGTTCACATGCACATGATAAAAGAGCTTATGACACCAAATTTAGTGCCTAAATCACACATGCAGGCTTTTAGTATTTAACAGCTATTGAGAGTTTAATTATGCAAACAATGTAAAATTGGTCTAGAGATTTCAGATAAATTTTAAATCATGTTCTCAAAATTCAATAGCAAATAGGAAGCTGCTGATTATCCACCGGTGGCAATCAATCTTTTTTGTGTTTCTGACACAATTTTGAATACAATAGCTTTTATAATTGCAGAAATTAAAACATTCAAAGACAACGCAATTGAGTTAACATTAATTACAGTAAAATTAACTACTAAAGTATAAAAATATATTTTAGTGTCTACCAACACATCTAAGTTAATGTACTATTATGTACTTGGTTTTTCTTCAATATTTTTATGTCACTGCTGGAATTAAATCATAAATTTGCCTTACATCCTTAATGCAAAACTGGACTTCAGATTGAGAAAGCTTCTCTTCCTGATTAAGCAGAATTTCTAAATGATCATAAACAAAGATAAGAATAACCAAAGCCAGTTGCCTTATTTGTTCTTCACATTTTCTTGAACACTCTTTTGGAAACTAATATAAATGTCAGCACAAGGAGCAGTACCCATCTAAATAGAGTGATTTGAAGTGAAGTGATACATCTGCCCAAAAACACTTCCCAACCTTTAATTTCTGATAATTTCGTTGCTTTCTAATACTTTGAAATGTGAGAAAACTACTACAAACTGAGTTTCAAAGGTTACATAAATAAGAAAAAGAACATAGGAGAAGAAGGCTCACGCCTGTAATCCCAGCACTTTGGGAGGCCAAGGCGGGTGGATCACAAGGTCAAGAGATCGAGACCACCCTGTTCAACATGGTGAAACCCTGTCTCTACTAAAAATACAAAAAATTGGCTGGGCATGGTGGCGGGTGCCTGTGATCCCAGCTGCTCAGGAGGCTGGGGCAGGAGAATTGCCTGAACCCAGGAGGCAGAGGTTGCGGTGAGCCGAGATCGCGCCATTGCACTCCAGCCTGGGTAACAAGAGCGAAACTCCGTCTCAAAAAAAAAAAAAATGCTTAACATCACTAATAATCAGGGAAATACAAATCAAAACCAAAATGCAATACCACCTTACTCTTGCTAGAATGATCATAATAATAATAGTAGAGCTGGGAGTGGTGGCTCACACCTGTAATCCCAGCATTTTGGGAGGCCAAGGCGGGCAGATCATGAGGTCATGGGATTGAGACCATCCTCACCAACATGGTGAAACCCCGTATTGGGACCATAGGCACATGGCACCATGCTCTAATTTTTGTATTTTTAGTAGAAACAGGGTTTTGCCATGTTGGCCAGGCTGGTCTCAAGCTCCTGATCTCAGGTGATCCACCCAAATCAGCCTCCCAAAGTGCTGGGCTTACAGACGTGAGCCATGTGCCCAGCCTTATTTCATTAATTATTATTTAATTTATAATGAAACATAATTATACATATTTATGGGGTAGAGTGTGATGGTTCAAGCATATATGCATTGCATAATGTTCAATTTGGAGTAATTACCATATCTGTCACTTTAAATATTTATCAATTCTTTGTGGTGACAACACTCAATATCTTCCCTTCTAGCTATCTTGAAATGCACACTAGATTATTATTTTCTGTAGTCAAGTACTGTGTAATAGAACACAGAAACTTACTCTTCTTGTCTAACTGTAACTTTGTGCTAAACTCTCCTGGTAACTCCTCTGCTCCTTGGCTCCTGGTAACCTCTACCTATAGATTCCACATATGAATAAGCTAATGTGTTGTTTGTCTTTCTGTGTCTGGCTCACTTCTCTTCACATAATGTCATCCAAGTTCACCAATGTTGCTGTAAATGACAGAATTTCATTCTATTTTATGACTGAATAATACTCACATTTTTTTTACCAATTTATATGTAGATGGATATTTAGGTTGATTCTATGTCTTTGCTATTGTGAATAGTGCTGCAGAGTCTCTTCAGTAAATGGTACTGGAAAAACTAGATAGCCACATGCACAAGAATGAAACCAGACTCTTATCTCTCATCATATCAAAAAATGAACTCTAAACTCACTAAAGACTTACATGTAAGACATAAAATTACCAAACGAAAACATAGGAGAAACACTGTGAAATTGTACTGGATACGAATTTTTTTGAATAAGATCTCAAAAGCACAGGCAACGAAAACAAGAATAGACAAATGGGATTACATCAAATTAAAAAGCTTCTGCACAGCTAAAGAAACAATATGTGAAGACATAACCTGTGGAGGGGGAGAAAGTATTTATATCAAATTATTTTATTTTATTTTGTTAATTATTTTTTGAGATGAAGTTTTGCTCTTGTTGCCGAGGCTGGAGAACAATGGTATGATCTCAGCTGAGCGCAACCTTCACCTCCCGGTTCAAGTGATTCTCCTGCCTCAACCTCCCGAGTAGCTGGGATTACAGGTATGTATCACCACACCAGGCTAATTTCTGTAACTTTAGTGGAGACAGAGTTTCTCCATGTTGGTCAGGCTGATCTCAAACTCCCCACCTCAGGAGATCTGCCCACCTTGGCCCTCTAAGGTGCTGGGATTACACATGTGAGCCACCGTGCCCAGGCAACATTTTTAATCTATGCATCTGACAGGGGTTTAATGTATGGATGATATAAAGAGCTCAAATAACTCCATAGGAAAGAGTAATAATTCAATCAAAATCGACAAAAGACTTGAATAGACATTTTCAAAAGAAGACATACAAATAACCAACAGGTATATAAAAATTTTTCAGTTTCACTAATCATCAAGAGATTGAAAATCAAAACCACAATGGATTATTACCTCATCCAAGTTAGACTGGCCATTATAAAAAGGACAAAAAAAAATCTGGCAAGTATGCAGATAAAAGGGACCTCTAATACGTTTGTGGGAATGAAAAATAGTTTAGCCAGTATGGAGAATAGTATGGTGCTTCCTTCAAAAACTAAAAATAAAAGTACTATGTAATCCAGAAATCCCATTCCTGCATATATATACAAAAGAAAGAATTAATATTTCAAAAAGCTATTCTAATTTTTAAACATGAGATATGTATTAGTCTGTTTTCATGTTGCTGATAAAGATATACTCAAGAATGGGCAATTTACAAAAGAAAGAGTTTTAATGAACTCAGAGTGCCACGTGGTTGGTGAGGCCTCACAATCATGGTGGAAGGTGAAAGGCATGCATCATATGGTGACAAAGAAGAGAACAGTGAGGGCCAAGCAAAAAGCATTTTCTCTTATAAAACCATCAAATCTCATGAGACCTATTCACTACCATCAGAACAGTATGGGGGAATCACTCCCATGATTCAGTTATAGCCCACTGGGTCCCTCTGACTATATTAAGGAATTATGGGAGCTACAATTCAAGATGAGATTTGAGTGAGGGCACAGCCAAACCATATCAAGATGCTTATTTGAGGCATTTTCCTTTTTTCACAACTGTAATTTTTCCAAACTACAATAAACATTTTACACATCTATTTTTATATAATAAAATTCCTTAAAATAAAGCTTATAGAAGAATTAAACCAAAATTTTAGACTTAAAAAACAAATGCCTACCTAGAAACATTAAGATGGTAATTAATTTCACTTACTATATGAAATTTCTTCAACATGAATACCTGATGTTTTCTGCATGTGATTTGACTCCAACACTTGAAATAAATTTCTCAACTGTCCTTCAGAGACCTGGTTATTCTGTTCCTAAAATTTTAGAAATGGGGTATGTATGAAAAAGTGATAATTTGCTTTTTGGTCTTCTCTACTCAGGAACACTGACTAAATTTGATGCTTAATATTACTCTATGTTAACTTTACTTATTTTCTATTTTTCGATCAGCCTGTTTTCTGTTTTTAATCCATCTTCTTAATCTGTGGTCATGCTTAGTGCCAATGTCTTAAAGCAATGAATAGGTCCCAAATCCAAAACCAAGCAGCCACTTGTTTTTGCAAACTTACATGCACAAGTCACATGTACTCAGTACCCCTAGTGTTCATTGTCACTCAACAAATTTTCCCGCAGCACAGTTTCACTATTCTTAATCTTATACTCAATAAAGGTATTCTGACAAGAAATAAAATACACTTGAAGCATTCTTTTTTAAAAATGTACTATATACTAATCTCATATTTAATAGAAAGTTGAAAAATACTTTCTTGGCAAATTCATGTACATTTAAATTTTTTTGTTTTTGTTTTTGAGAAGGAGTTTCACTCTTGTTACCCAGGCTGGAGTGCAATGGCGCAATCTCAGCTCACTGCAACCTCTGCCTCCTGGGTTCAGGCAATTCTCCTGCCTCAGCCTCCTGAGTAGCTGGGATTACAGGCACACGCCACCATGCCCAGCTAATTTTTTGTATTTTTAGTAGAGACGGGGTTTCACCATGTTGACCAGGATGGTCTCGATCTCTTGACCTCGTGATCCGCCCGCCTCAGCCTCCCAAAGTGCTGGGATTACAGGCTTGAGCCACCGGGCCCAGCCCATTTAAATTTTTTATTACACATAGACAAATTATAATTGTATATATTAATGTGGAATAAATAAGTTAATTAACCACCTATTGTCTCAAATATTTAACATTTTGTGGTTAGAACATGTGAAATTTAGTTTCTTAGTGATATTGAAGGTATAGTATTCAATTCACAGCTATATTCACCACATTTTGCAATTGATCTAAAAAAACCGCAAATTGTTCCTCCTATTTAACTGAGGCCCTGTACCTTTTGAAAATCATCTCTCTGCTTTCCCCATCCCTCATCCTCTGAAAATCATCAAGGTACTCTGCTTTTATGAGTTGCATAGGATTGCTGAATCATATGGTAATTCTACTTGTAGGTTTTTGATAAATCTCTATAATGCCTTCCATAATTGCTGTACTAATTTACATTCCCACCAACAGTGAACAAGGGCTCCCTATTCTGCAACCTTACCAACACTTGTCATCTTTTGATACTAGTTATTCTGACAGGTGTGAGGTGACATTTCATTGTGATTTTGCTTTGTGTCTCCCTAACGATTTGTGATTTTGAGAATTTTTTCCTATATATGTCTTCTGACAAGAAGATTATTTTGAGAAATGTCTTTTCCAGTCTTTTGCCATTTCTTAATCAATCAGGAAATTTGTTTCTTTCTGTAGTTTTCCTATATATCTTATATATTAATACTTTAGCTTGCAAATATTTTTCCCCATCTATAAGTGGTCTTTTTACCCCATTAGTTTTTTCCTTTGGTGTGCAGAATCCTTTTTATTTTAATGTAATTTCATTTGTCTATTTTGCTTTTGTTACCTGTAATTTTGAGATTAAATCTAAAAAAAACAACTGCCTAAACCAACATCATGTGGTTTTCTTCTTAAACTTTTTATGTTTCAGACCTTATGTTTAAGTCTCTAACCTATTTTGATTTGATTTTTATACAGAATGAGAGAGGGTTCCAATTTTATTCTTCTGTATAGAAATATCCAGATTTTCCAACCCAATATATTGAAGAAACTGTTCTTTTCCCATTGCATATTCTTGGCACATTTGTTTAAAGTTAATTGACCATAGTTACAGAGGCTCACATCTGGACTCTTTATTTTATTTGTCAATGTGTCTGTTTTATGCTAGTACACTGCTCTTTAAACTACTATTACTTTGTAATATAGTTTGCAACAAAATAGTCTGATACCTCCAGGTTTACACTTTTTGCTCATGTGAGCCTTAGCTATTTGTTTTGTGTGTGTGTGTGTGTGTGTGTGTGTGTGTGTCTGTATCCATAAAAAATTTAGAATTGTTTTTTCTGTATCTGTGAAAAATGACATTGAAGTTTGAACAAAGGTTGCATTAAAGTTGTAGTTGGCTTCTAGTAGTATATACATTTTAACAATATTAATTGTTTTAATCCATGAACATAGGATATTGTTTCACCTATGTATTTCTTTTTCAATTCCTTTCATTAATGTTTTATAGTTTTTAGTGTGAGAGTCTTTAAAACTTTTTGTTGAATTTGTTTCTAAGTATTTTATTTTTTGTGTAGCTATTATAAATGGGATTATTCTCTTGATCAAGTTTTAAGAAAGTTTGTTGTTAGTGTATAAAAACACTGCTGATTTTTATGTTGATTTTATATCCTGCAGCTTTACTACATTTTTTTTATTATTTCTAACAGTCTTTTGATGGGTTATTTTCAGTTTTCCTTATATAAAATTGTGTTGTCAGCAAATAGTGACAGTTTCACCATTTCTTTTCTTATTTTGGTGCAATCTATTTCTTTCTCTTGCCTTATGGCTCTGTCAAGGACTTCCAGTACTATATTAAATAGAAGTGGCAAAAATGGACATTCTTGTTTTGTTTTAGCTTATAGAGAAAAGAATTCTAGTTTTTCACTGTTCAGTATAATATTAGTTGTGAGATTATTATATGTGGTCTTTATGGTGTTGAAGTACATTTCCTTAATACCTTCTTGAGTGTTTTTATCATGAAGGCATGTTGAATTTTGTCAAACACTTTTCTGCATGTACTAAAATGATCACATGATTTTTCCATTTATACTGTTATTGTGATGTCTTATAGTTATCAGTTCACAAATGTTGAACCATTCTTGTTTTCCAGTAATAAATCCCACATGATAATGGTGAATGATTCTTTTAATGTGTTGTTGAATCTGGTTTGTTAGTATTTTGTTGATAATGTTTTGCATCTATATTCCTCAAGTATATTGGCCTGTTGTTTTCTTTCCTTGTGTTGTCCTTGTCTGGTTTCTGTATCAAGTTAATGCTAGCATTGAAAAAAGTTTGAAAGTATTCCCTCGTTTTTGATTTTTTTGAAAAGTTTATGGAGAAATGGTATGGTATCAGTTCTTCAAGTGTTTGGCAGAATTCAGTAGTGGAAATACCAGATCCTAGGGTTTTCTTTGATGCGGGACTTCTTTTTACTGTCAATCTTCTTGTTCACTGATGGTCTGTTGAGGTTTTCTGTTTTTTTTTTTTTTTTTTTTTTTTTTTCATAATTCCGCCTTTGTCAGTTGTATGCATCTAGATATTTATCCATTTCTATCAGGTTATCTAATTTCTGGCATCCAGGTTATCCAATTTTTGACATATAATTGTTCAGAGTAGTCTTTTTAGATATATTTGTTTTATGTGGTATCTGTTGTAATGTTTCTCCTTCTGTTTCTGATTTTATTTATTTGGGTATTTCCTTGTTTTTTTCTTGGTAAGTATAGCTAGTTTATTTTCAAACTGTTATGTTTTCACCACCGTAGCTAGTTCATCAGTATTTTATGCAGAAGCAGATGTCAAGATGATAGTCTTTTTTTTTTAATTGCACTTTGAGTTCTGGGGTACATGTCCAGATCTTGCAGGATTATTGCATATTACACACATACCATGGTGGTTTGCTGTCTCCATCCCTGTCACCTACATTAAGCATTTATCCTGATGTTATCACTCCCAATCCTCTGCTTCATAGAGGAGATTATAAACTGTGATTACTTAAATGAAGTCTCCATTTACTAACTAGTCCCTATTTACTAACTCTTGCCTGTTGATACAATTGTTCTAATGCTGAATGCTTACAAATGCTGATAACCCTGCGTGTGATTCCAAAATTCGCTATTTTTCAGTATTTATTATTTTGTTTATCTTGCAGTGAAATTTCAAATGATTATTTTAATGTATGTACATTAAATATACTCTATCTTTTGTTTTAACCAATTTTTGTCTTTAAGCAATCTTTTGAAAATTTATATTTTTTAAGTAATCCCAAATAACTTTGAAGGTGAGTTTATTATTTAGACACAGTTATATTTAGATGGAATAGAATATCCTCTGAATTATAAAACAGCTTTTCTCCTAAATTCACTAGTACATTATATGACAATTCTTTTATTCACGAAAGGCCCATGACAATAGTGAGTTTGCACCAAATGCCATTAACCATGCCCCTCATCACAACAGAAGTATTTGTAGCAGAATGGTCTCCTTTTACAGTAAAACAACAGTATAAATTAAAACAGTGTCTATATGTACCAGTAACATAGACATTTAAAGCAAATGTGTGGTAAATTTTGTTTAGTTTCGATTGAAGATTGATATCAGAAGATACAGTTACTAATTCTATTGCTGATTACTGTTGTTTTAGTTATTACTCTATATTTCAGATAGTTAAGGAAAATAAACTAATTTCACAGTATATCATAATTCAGGTTTCTTACATATTAAATTAGTTATTAAAATATATCTACTATAGTGCTTTATATTCATGAATTATACATCATATCAGAAGTAATAATTTTGAAGCTATTGTTTTCTTTTTCTAAGGCAACAAGTCTAATCATTTTGGTGGTATGGTCGGCTTCTGGACTAATAATGTAAAATTCTCGTGTTAGAATTATACTTTATGTTTGAATTTATTACCTTTTGTCAATAAAATATTGCCTTGTTTGAAACAGAAAGCCCAACTTTTTATTTTTCATTAAAATGCTTATTTTTATAATCGGTCCTTCTGGGAATGAAAAATTGTATTAGAACATAGTCCAGTAAGTAGTGGGTTAGTGATGACATATCTTCAGAAGAGACTGACAGTCATTTGATTTTTTATGTCTGAAAATCCTGTCAACACCAGCATTTTTGGACTATACATGATCTCTGCACTGCAGTCCGAGCCATCTCTCTGAATGGCAAACTGCCTATTCATAAATTAGTTGCACCATTTTATCAGGGCATAAATGCCAAAGAATAATAACTACAAAGAGAGCAGATTATACATTTTACTAACTGCTGCCGTATCTATAGGAATCTCACATTCACTGTTATATCTGTTGTCATAAGTGACGATGATACCTAATCTACCTAAAGAGAGGCCCTAGGGAAAAGCATGATGAAGACATTTTTAATTACCTAGGACAATGAAACAAGTCATTTATCAATTTTGAGGTGAAAGTAACAAGTAGATATGAGTTATGAAATGTATATTCAGATAAATCCTCAAAATAAATTTGTATATATAAAATAACTGTAAAGTGGTGGTTGTAATCTTAGTACAACAGTAATTTATTTCCACATGGGACAACACTAAGCATTATAGAACACATTTTAAAAGTGAGAAAGAGGCCAAGCATGTGGCTCACCTGTAATCCCAGCACTTTGGGAGGCCGAGTGTGGGTGGATCACCTGAGGTCCGGAGTTCAAGACCAGCCTGGCCAACATAGTGAAACCCTGACGTTGCTAAAAATACAAAAATTAACTCGGGGTGATGTCACATGCCTGTAATTTCAGCTACTCCAGAGACTGAGAAAGGAGAATCGTTTGAACCGGCCAGCGGAGGTTGCAGTAGGCCGACATAGTGCCAGCACACTCCAGCCTGGGTGATAAAGCAAGAATTTGTCCTAAATAAATAAATAAATAAAATACACAAATAAAAATAAAAATGAGAAAGGGAAAATGAAACTCTGTGTGTGTGTGCCTGTGTGTGTGTGTGTGTGTGTGTGTGTATGTATGCATTTCTTTAGGAAAAGTGTGTTTGGATTTTTGTATCAATAACTTGTTTGAAATAAATCATTTCACGTAGCATCAGTTAGATAATAAATACTTTATGTATAATTTATAGTTATTTTTTCATTTTATAATGGTCGCTTTGATGAATTTACTTAAAAGATTATTTTTCTTTCATGTGTCTTCACAGTCAACAAAATTCGTTCATCTTTTACTACAATAGTATGTATCCCACTTCCCTAATAGGTGAATTTATTTTACTTCCCAGTAATACATTTAAATTTTCCAGGAAGTAAACAAAAATATATTGTGAAATGTTCTATAAATTAGCTGACTCCTTTAAATATTTTCCTTCTTATATGATTTTATAATGAAATTCATATTTTCATGCTGAAAATACTCTAAGCATGAAACTTTTTCTATCAATTTTCACACAGATAACAGTATATTTCAAACAGTCACAGCATCTAAATGCACAGAGAACACACCCAGTATAATAATGTAGTCCTTTAAAGGTGATTGTGACAAAAGTATAAGTGGTTTTTGCACTTACAAATATTCATTCACTGATAATTAAAAAGTAAGATTTCTACACCATGAACAATAAAATAGAATGTGAATGCTAATGGAAAGGAGGAAAGAGAACAGACATCAATTTGTAGTATATTATGTGCACTTCTGGCACTAGTCCATAATGAAAGTGCTCAACTCTTACTACTATGGGAGTCCTGGTGCCCCTCCAATATCAATCAAATATTTCTACTATGTATGTCATCTTTCTTCTTCATTGAAAAGTGTATCCTGTAAAGAAATAAAGTGTAGTAGCATTGCAGAGTCAGCAATACATTGTGAGGCTATCCCTCTTAAAAAATTAAATACTTACCCTACCTAGAGTGACCCAAAAGTTTTGGTTTAATAAAGTAATTAGGCTAACACATGAGCCTAATAACTTATGAAGAAAATTTATGATTCAATCTTCAGATACATTTTCGTATATTTATTTTCATTATACATTAAAATATTTATTTTATAATGACTAGCATAAGCTACAAACTACTAATAGCACTATTGCTAATTTCCCAAATATGTATCATATATTAGATTATATCAAAGATGATCTCATTCTGTAGGTATTTCTTGATAACACACTGTATTCATCTACTTTAGGAATTTTAAGATATGCAAAACAAATGTAAATTCTTAAAGCCCCTACACCTCAAAGAAGATTAGATAAAACTTGTGCATGTGTATCACAAAATAAGATGTGGAACTCAACAAGGGGAGGATAAATTAAGCTATATGAGATTCAAAAGATGAAAAACAGACATTCAGCAGAAGAAAAGGAAAAATAGATCTTCATGGAGAGAATTTTATATTTGATTTTGCTCTTAAATATATTATTTGGACAAAGAAACAAGGCCTGCCTAAATTGGAAACGAAAAGAATAAAAGAAAATTTCAGCTAAATTCCATCATTACATTCTCAAGAACACAGTCACGAGTAATTATATTTTACCCCCGGAGAAGATTACAAGCATAAACAAAGACAGACTCTGGGAAACATATTCATATGAACTCAGGGTGGAGAAGAAACAATATTTTGTAAAAAATAGCATCCCTAGCTATATAGTGCAACTCTAGAAGAAGTTTATGCAGGTGATCCATTGAAAGAAACCATAGAGGCAAAATACCCAAACTCAGCTTAAATCTTGTCTAAATTGACAAAATCCCCAGAATATCCATCAAGCAGTCAAAAAGTATGCCCTTTTCCAGCCTGATTTCTACTTACTTCAGATCAGTCTCTGCTGTTATATGTCCAGAATTCAGTATTTACAAGAAACGCAGAAGTGCAAAAAAATTCCAACTCACTTTCAACATTTAAATAATGAAATCAGACTCATAGAAGGATATAGATGCTGGAAATATAATACAGGTAATTTAAAATAACTATTATTAATATGCTAAAGGTTCTAATGAAATGGGTAGTAGTCATAATTTTATGGGAAATTTTAGAAAATCAGAAATAATGAAAATTAAACAGAAATGCTAGAAATCAAAGCTTGCAACAAGGATGAAGAATTATGCTGAAAGTCTCATAAGGGTACTCATCATATTTGAAGAAAGAATCAGGAAGCTTGAAGATAGGTTGTTGATATGCTTGGCTCTCTGTCCCCATCCATGTCTCACCTTGAATTGTAATCCCCATAATCTCCAAATGTCAAAGGCAGGACCAGGTCATTGCATTGGGGGGAGGTTTCCCCTATTCTGTTCTCATAATAATGAGTGAGTCTCACAAGATCTGATGGTTTTATAAGTGCCTGGCATTTCCCCTGTTGGTACCCAAACCGTCCTGCCACCCTATAAAGAAGGTGCCTGCTTCTCCCTTGCCTTCTGCCATGATTGAAAGTTTCCTGAGGCCTCCCTATCATGCAGAACTGTGAGTCAATTAAACCTCTTTCCTTTATAAATTATCCAGTCCAGGGTATTTTGAAGTAGTATGAGAATGGACTAATACAGTCATTAAAAATTGTCTTACTGAAATACACAGAGAAAAAGAAGTGAAGAAAAACAATAAAATAGGCATTCAAAAGCTGTGGTACAATTAAGAAAACAATGTAACACATATGTAACCAAAATTGCAGAAAAGAAAGAAAATGAGGAGGAAGAAATATTTAAAAATAGAACGTCTAATAATTTTCCAAAAATAATTTTTAAAAATCCATCAAACTTCATGTCTTAAAATCACAGTGAATCCCAAACATATACAACACATACATATGTGCACATGCACATATACACACACATACACAAACACACCACCCAAATATTTCATTTTTAAACTGCTGAAAATCAAAGATATAGAGAATATGAAGGCAACCAGACAAAGATGACAAGTTACATACAGGAAAAAAAAAAGGTGAAAAACACAGTAGGCTTTCATTGTAAAACCATATAAGCCCAAATAAAATAGAGTGACCTTTTCAAATTTTGCAAGAAAAAAATAATTTCTCAACTCAAAATTATACGGGACAAAACTGCCTTGAAAAATGAAGGAAGGAAAGACTTTTCAGCCAAAGGAAAGCTGAGAGAATTTATTGCCAGCTGATATGTGTTATAAGGAAGATTTTGTTTTTGAGATGGAGTTTCACTGTTGTTACCCAGACTGAAGTGCAATGGAACGATCTCGGCTCACCGCAACCTCCGCTTTCTGGGTTCAAGCAATTCTCCTGCCTCAGCCTCACGAGTAGCTGAGACTACAGGGAGCTAATTTTTGTATTTTTAGTAGAGATGGGGTTTCACCTTGTTGACCAGGATGGTCTCGATTTCTTGACCTCGTGATCCACCTGCCTCAGCCTCCCAAAGTGCTGGGATTATAGGCGGGAGCCACCGCTCCCGGCCTATAAGGAAGATTTTAAATATATATGGGAAATTGCTAACATGGCACAATGAAGAGGCTGCCCCAGAACAAAAAGAGCCAAAGCCTGCACCATTCTGGGGCCCCTGCCACTGACAGCAACCCCATCAGCTCAAGCATATTGTCTGGCAGCGTAGGAACCACCTCTCTTCATCCCATCTGCAACCCTAGGTGCACAAGTACACCATTAAAAGGCCAGACCAAAGATCCAGCCCACCTACCACGGGCATTGAAGCATACCATCTGGAGTCCTGGAGATTGGCCCACCCTACCTGCCATAGCCTGTGACTAACTGCAACTTTGGAGAGCCTGATGACAGACCCACATCACCCCATCTATTGCCAGGTGCATTATGTAGGAACCTGGAAATTGCCCTACCACATTCATTATCAAAGTCATCCGCATACTCCTCTTGAGGCCCTGAGGCTGGGCACCCCACCCATCCTGCCAACATTACCATCATCACTGGCAGCACTTACAGCGACCACCAGGGGGCTCAGGACTGGCTGACAATCCCACTGTCACTACCATTAGTAGCAATGCATTCCACCTGAAATCCTCAGGATTAGCCCACCACTACTACTGTCATGGTCAATACCATGAATACCATCTAGCAGCCCAAGAAGGTGTCCCCCCACTCTGCCTGCTCCTGTCACTGTTGGCATCATCTAAGCAATCCACTGGAGGTGAAAGTATTGACCCTACTGGACCTTTTGACCTTAGAGATTGGATATGCCACTTGGGTGCCAAAGAACAGGTACACTCAATTTGCCGTTCTCATCAGTGGAGCCTGAGAACTAGTCCACCTGATAATCTCATCCCCAGCAAAGCCTTATCATAACCTCCACTAGCAACTTAGCCTAAGCCACTGAAGAAATTACAGGCACCACTGATGCTTCCTATAGCCAAATAAATCATAGGAGACTATACTACTGCATCCTCAACTAACAGTATACATACAGCTATTAGAAAAAAAAATCCCCTTAAAAGCCAATGAAGAAAACTGGAAGAAGTGACTCTTACATGGGTTAAATAGATACGAACATGATGATGTAAGAAAACAGGACAACTTCTAAGAAGCAATAATTCTCCAAGTAACAGATTCCAATGAAAAGGAAACTGTTAAATTCATGAACAGAATTTAAAATAATAATATTACAGAAGCTCAGTAGGATACAAAAAGCCATAGATAAATAATATAAAGAAATTGGAAAAACAATTCAAGATGCAAATAAGAAATTCAACAGAGATAGTTACAATAAATAACCAAACTGAAAGCATGGAACTGAAGAATTTAATAAATAAAATAAAAAATGCAATTGAGAGCTTCAATAATAGACTATATAAAGCAGAAAAAAGAATTTCTGAACTTAAATATAGGTCTTTAAAAATAACACAGTCAGAGCAAAAAATAATTTAAAAAAAATTTTAAAAGCCTATGTGGAATATGCAATATAATAAACTGACTAAAAATTTTAATTTTGGGCATTCAAAAAAGACAAAGAAGAGATCAGTGGCATAGAAAATCTTTTTAACCAAATAATACCTGAAAACCTTGTAAGTCTTGTATTCCTCAATAGATACAATCCAAAAATGTATTATTTAAGGCACATTACAATCAAATGGTCAAAGGTTGAAAACAAGGAGAGAATTTTCAAATCAGCAAAAGTGTAAAGGCATATTCAAGGTAACCCTCATTATAATAATAGCAGATTTATCAGTAGATATGTTACAGGCTGAGTGATAATGAAATGATTCAAAGTGCTTAAAGGAAAAAAAAAACTGCCAGCCAAGAATACTATCCACAAGAAAGTTATTCTTTGGGAATGAAGAGAAAATAAAATCTTTCCAAGATGAGCAAAAACTGATGAATTTCATCAACACTATACCAGCCATAAAAGAAATGCTTAAGGGTATCCTACTTCTGGAAGTGAAAGGATTCTATCTACTATCATAAAGAAGAGAGAAATATAAAACTCATGGATAGAGACATAAAAATGAGAAAGATAAAGGACTCAAATATTACCACTACAGAACACCACCAAACTGTAATAATAAACAACAGGAGAAAGAGCCAGTAATAAAAGATATACAAAACAACAAGAATTTTTTTTAATTGCATTTTCGGTTTTGGGGTACATGTGAAGAATACGCAAGATTGTTGCATAGATACACACATGACAGCGTGATTTGCTGCCTTCCTCCCCTTCACCTATATCTGACATTTCTCCCCATGCTACCTCTCCCCAACTCCCCACCCCCCACTGTCCCTCCCCTATTTCTCCCCAACAGACCCCAGTGTGTGATGCTCCCCTCCCTGTGTCCATGTGTTCTCATTGTTCAACACCCACCTCTAAGTGAGAACATGTGGTGTTTGATTTTTCTGTTCTTGTGTCAGACAGAGAAAATGTGGCACATATACACCATGGAATATTATGCAGCCATCAAAAACAATGAGTCCGTGTCCTTTATAGGGACATGGATGAACCTGGAAACAATCATTCTCAGAAAAAGAAAACAATTTTTTAAATGACAGAAATAAGGTATCACCTATAAATAGTAACCTTGAATATAAATGAATTATATTTCCCAATTGAAAGGTATAGACTGATTTTTAAAAACAAAACACACACACACACACATTGCCCAACTGTATGCTGCCTACAAGAAGCTCACTTCATCTGTAAAAATAGAGACTGAAAGTAAAGATACAGAAAAATATATTTCATGATATAGAAAAATATATTTCTTTAGATCTAAAGAGATCTAAAGATTTAGATTTAGGTTAGACCTAAAGAGAGAGATAGGCTTCAATACAGTAATAATTGGGAACTTCCACATCCCATGCTCATTATTGAACAGATCATCTAAACAGAAATTCAATAAATAAACATTTATCTTAAACAGAATTTTAGACCAAATGAACCTAACAGACATTTTCAGAACATTTTATCCAGCAACTGCAGAATACAAATTCTTCTCATCAGCACATGGAATATTCTCTGGGATAGACCATATGATAGGACAGAAAACAAGCCTCAACAAATCGAAAAAAATTGAAATTCCATCAAGTATCTTTTTTGACCACAATAGAATAAAACTAGAAATCAATAACAAAAGGAACTTTGAAAACTGTATAATTACATAAAAAGTGAACAACATGCTCCTGACCAATCACTGGGTCAATGAATAAATAAAGAAGAATATAGGAAAATAATATAAAAATATTGAAACAAAGGAAAATGTAAACACGATATACCAGGACCTATGGGATACAGGAAAACCAGTGCTAAGAGAAAAGTTTATAGCAATACACACCTGCATCAGAAAAGTAGAAAAATTTTAAATCAACAACCACATGATGCATTTCAGGAAGCTATAAAAACAAACCAAATATAAAATTAGAAGAAAAGAAGTAAGAAGTAATGAAGACTAGGGCAGAACTAAATGAAATAGAAAACAAAGTAATAAATCTATGTATTTATAGCCAACTGATTTTCAACAAAGACACTGAGAACAGAGAGACAAAGAATTCCTCTTAAATAAATGGTGCAGAAGGATGAAACCAAGCCTCTATTTTTCACCACATACAAAAATCCACTAAAAATGGTTTAAATATTTAAATGGAAGACTCAAAATGGTTAAACTAGTAGAGAAAAATATAAGGGAAAAATTCTAGGGACATTGGTGTAGGCAAATATTTTATGGCTAAGGACTCGAAAGTATAGGTAACGAAAATGAAAATAGGTAAATGAGACTATGTTGAACTAAAAGCTAATGTCCAACAAAGGAAACAATTAACAAAGTGAAGATATATTAAACAGAAGAAAATAGTTGACAGTAAATAATTTTTTGCCTTGTAAAGGAGCTAAGCAAAGGGAATCTATACTTACAGACTTTGTTGTAGTAACTTTCTTAATACCATCTCTGATTTTATTCATTATCCTTGTGAATTTGTTTTCTAAACTTGTGAAACTTTTTTCACACATAAGCCTTCTTCCTCTTCTTTGTGATGTTATTCTCTAATACATTACAGGTTTACATATTTAGTCTCAACACTACAACTGTATACATATTGTTTGTTTGTTTCCCTGAGATGGAGTCTTGCTCTGTCGCCAGGTTGGAGTGCAGTGGTGCAATCTCAGCCCACTGCAACCTCTGTCTCTCAGCCTCCAGCAATTCTCTTGACTCAGCCTCCGAAGTATCTGAGCGTACAGGCTTGTGTCACTATGTCTGGCTGATTTTTGTATTTTTGGTAAAGACAGGGTTTCACCATCTTGTCCAGGCTGCTCTCAAACTCCTAATCTCAGGCAAACTGCTCACCTTGGCCTCTCAAAGTGTTGGGATTACAGGCAGGAGCCATCATGCCCAGCCTACATATTGTTTTAAAATTGCTTTTAAATCAATAAATATGAAAAAGAAAAAATACAATTATACATTTTTTATGTTTGTTGGCTACATTTTTTATGTTTGTTTGCATGTCTTTTTAAAAATTTCATCTAAAAAATGGGAAACTTAGAATGTGCAAGTTTGTTACATAGATATACATGTGCCATTGTAGTTTGCTGCATCTGTTGATCCATTCTCTAAGTTCCCTCCCCTCACCCTTCATCTCCCAATAGACTGTGACATGTGTTGGCACCCTCTCTGTGTCCGTGTATTTTTATTGTTCAACTCCCACTTTTGAGTGAAAACATGTGGTATTTGGTTTTCTGTTCCTGTATTAGTTTGCTGAGGATGATCTTCCAGCTTCAGACATGTTCCTTCAAAGGACATGATCACATTATTTTTATAGCAGCATAGTATTCCATAGTGAATATGTACATTTTCTTTATCCAGTCTATCATTAATGGGCATTTGGGTTGGTTCCATGTCTTTGCTATTGTAAATAGTGCTGCAATAAACATACGAGTGCATGTGTCTTTATAGTGAAATGATTTATATTCATTTGTGTATGTACTCAGTAAATGGATTGCTGAATTAAATGATATTTCTGGCTCTGGATCCTTGAGGAATTGGCATACTGTCTTCCACAATGGTTTAACTAATTTGCATTCCCACCAACAGTGTAAAAGTGTTCCTCTTTCTCCACAGCCTCACCAACACTATTGTTTCCTGACTTTTTAATAATGGCCATTCTGACTGGTGTGATATGGCATCTCATTGTGGTTATGATTTGCATTTCTCTGGCAATCACTGATGTTGAGCTTTTTCACGTTTGTTGGCCACATAAATGTCTTCTTTTGAGAAGTGTCTATTCATATTCTTTGCCCATATTTTAATTGGGTTGTTTCGTTTTTTTCTTGTAAATTTAAGTCCCTTGTAAATTTTAGATATTAGACTTTGTCAGGTAGGTAGATTGTAAAAATTTCCTCCCATTTTATAGGTTGCATGTTCACTACATGTTCTTTTGCTGTTTGGGAGCTCCTTAGTTTTGTTATAGTTCATTTGTCAAATTTGGCTTTTGTTGAAATTGTTTTGGCATTTTTGTTATGAAGTCTTTTCCTATGACTATGTCCTGAATGGTATTGTCTAGGTTTTCTTCTAAGGGTTTTATGGTTTTGGGTTTTACATTTATGTCTTTAATTCATCTTGAGGTAATTTTTGTAAAAGATGTAGGAAGGGGTTCAGTTTCAGTTTACCACATGTGGGTACCCAGTTTTCCCAGCACTATTCACTGAATAGGAGATCCTTTCCCCATTGTTTGTTTTTGGTAGATTTGTTGAATATCAGATGGTTGTAGATGCGTGGTGTTATTTCTGAGATCTCTGTTTTCTGTTGTTCTATATGTCTGTTTTGGTACCAGTACCATGCTGTTTTGGTTACTGTAACCTTTTAGTATAGTTTGAAGTCAGGTAGTGTGATGCCTCCAGCTATATTCTTTTTGCTCAGGATTCTCTTGACTATATGGGGTCTTCTTCGATTCCATATGAAATTGAAGAGAGGTTTTTTTTTTTTCAATTCTGTGAAGAATGTCAATGGTATTTTGAAGAGAATAGCATTAAAACTATAAATTACTTTGGGCAGTATGGCCAGTTTTATGATATAGATTTTTCCTATCCATGAGGATAAATTGGTTTTCCATTTATGTCCTCTCTTATTTCCTTGAGCAGTGATTTGTAGTTCTCCTTGAAGAGGTCCTTTACATCCCTTCTAAGGTGTATTCCTAGGTATTTTATTCTCTTTGTAACAATTTTGAATGGGAGGTCATTCATTATTTGGCCTGTTTGTCTATTATCAGTGTAAAGGAACACTTGTAATTTTTTACATATTGATTTTGCATCCTGAGACTGTTGAAGTTGCTTATCAGTTTAAGGAGTTTTGGGCCTGAGATGATGGGGTTTTCTAAATGTAAAATCATGTTGTCTGCAAGAAGAGACAATTTGACTTTCTTCTTACTTGAATACACTTTATGTCTTTCTCTTGCCTCACTTCCCTGGCCAGAACTTCCTATACTCTGTTGATTAGGAGTAGTGAGAGAGAGCATCCTTGCCTTGTGCCAGTTTTCAAAGGGAATGCTTCCAGCTTTTGCCCATTTAATATGATATTGGCTGTGAATTTGTCCTAAATATATCTCATTATTTTGATATATGTTCTATCAAAACCCAGTTTATTAAGAGATTTTAGCATAAAATAATGTTGAATTTTATCAATGGCCTTTTCTTCTTCTACTGAGACGATCTTGTGGTTTCTGTCACTGGTTCTGTTTATGTGGTCGATTACATTTATTGATTTGTATTTGTTTAACCAGCCTTCTAACTCAGGGGTGAAGCTGACTTGATAGTGATTGATAAGCTTTTTGATGTGCTGCTGGATTCAGTTTGTCAGTAATTTATTGAGGATTTTTGCATCAATGTTCAACAGGGATATTCACCTGAGATTTCTTTTTCTGTTGTGTCTCTTCCCAGTTTGGGTATCAGGATGATGTTGGCTTCATAAAATGCGTTAGAGAGAATTTCCTCCTTTTCAGTTTTTGGAATAGTCTCAGAAGGAATGGTATGACATCCTCTTTCTATTTCTGGGTGAATTTATCTCTGAATCCCACTGGTTCTGGGCTTTTTTTTTTAATTTTTTATTGGATTTTAGGTTTTGGGGTACATGAGCAGAGCATGCAAGACAGTTGCGTAGGAACACACATGGCAGTGTGCTTTGCTTTCCTTTTCCCCTTCATCCACATTTGGCATTTCTCCCCAGGCTTTTTTTTTTTTTTTTTTTTTTTTGGTTGGTAGGCTATTAATTATTGCCTCAATTTTAGAACTTGTTATTGATCTATTCAGGGATGTGACTTCTTCCTGGTTTAGTTTTGGGACAGTGTATGCATCCAGGAATATATCAATTTCTTCTAGATTTTCTAGTTTATTTGTGTAGGGGTATTTAGTATTCTACAATAGTAATTTGTATTTCTTTGGGGGTCAGTGGTGATATTCTTTTAATCTTATTTTGCTGTGTCTATTTAATTCTTCTCTTTTTTCTTCTTTATTAGTCTAGCTAGTAGCATATCTATTTTGTTAATTTTTTCAAAAAACGAGCTCCTGGATTCATTGATTTTTTTGGAGGGTTTTCAGTGATTTTGTCTCTATCCCCTTTAGTTCTTCTCTAATCTTAGTTATTTCTTGTCTTCTGCTAGCTTTTGGATTTACCTCTCTAACTCTTTTCATTGTGATGTTAGGGTGTCAATTTGAAATATACTAAGCTTTTTGATGTGGGAATTTAGTGCTATAAATATTCCCCCCTAACACTGCTTTAGCTGTGTCCAGAGATTCTGGTATGTTGTTTCTTTGTTCTCATTTTTCAAAAAAAATTTTGATTTTTTTACCTTAATTTCATTATTTACCCAGGAGTCAATCGGGAGCAGGTTGTTCAATTTTCTTGAAATTGTGTGGTTTTGACTGTGTTTTGTAATCCTGAGTTATAATTTAATTGCACTGTGATCTGAGAGAGTGTTTATCACAATTTCAGTTCTTTTGAATTTTCTGAGGAGTGTTTTTACTTCCAATTATGTGGTCAATATTAGGATAAGTGCCAAGTGGCACTGAAAACAATGTATATTCTAGTGATTTGGGGTAGAGAGTTCTGTAGATGTCTACGAGGTGCACTTGATCAAGAGTTGAGTTCAAGTCATGAATACCCTTTTTAATTTTCTGTCTCATTGGTCTGCTTAATATTGACAGTGGGAAGTTGAAGTCTGCTACTATTACAGTGTGAGAATTTAAGTCTTCTTGTTGGTCTCTATGAACTTGTTTTATGAATTTGGGTGCTTCTATATTGGGTGCATATATATTTAGAATAGTTAGCTCTTTTTATTGAATTGTTCCTTTTACCACTATGAAATGCCATTCTTTGTCTTTTTTGATCTTTCTTGATTTAAAATCTCTTTTGTCAGAGACTAGTTTTGAAACCCTTGCTTTATTTTTATTTTATTTTATTTTATTTTTTTGCTTTTCATTTGCTTAGTAAATTTTCCTCCATTCCTTTATTTTGAGCTTCCTTGGATGTGAGATGAGTTTTTGGATGTGAGATGAGTCTCCTAAATCCAGTACATCAATGGATCGTGACTCCTTATCCAATTTGCCAATCTGTGTCTTTTAATTGGGGAATTTAGTCCAATAACCTTTAAGATTAGTATTGTTGGCCCAGCATGGTGGCTCATGTCTGTAATCCCAGCACTTTGGGAGGCCGGAGGGGGTAGATCACGAGGTCAGGAGATTGAAACCATACTGGCTAACATGGTGAAAACCCATCTCTACTAAAAATACAAAAATTAACTGGGCATGGTGACATGCACCTTTGGTCCCAGCTACTTGGAAGGCTGAGGCAGGAGAATTGTTGAACCTGGGAGATGGAGGTTGGAATGAGCCAAGATCTTTCCACTGCACTCCAGCCTTGGTGACAGAGCAGGATTCTGTCTCAAAAAAAAAATAGTATTGTTATGTGTTGATTTGATCCTGTCACCATCCTGTTATTTGGTTATTTTGCACACTAGTTGATGCAGTTTCTTCACAGTGTCATTGGTCTTTATATTTCGGTGTGTTTTTGCAGTGGCTTGTACTGGCTTTCTCTTTCCACATTTAGTGCTTCTTCCAGGAGCTTTTACAGGGCAGGCCTGGTGATAATGAAATCCCTTAGCATTTGCTTGTATGGAAAGTATTTTGTTTCTCTCTTGCTATGAAGCTCAGTTTGGCTGGATATGAAATTCTGAGTTGAAATTATTTTCTTTAAGAATGTTGAATATTGGCCCACAGTCTCTTCTAACTTGTGTAGTTTCTTCTGATGGTTCTGCTCTTTGATGGACTTTCTTTTGTAGGTGACCAGACTTTTCTTTCTGGCTGCCCTTAACAGTTTTTCCTTTGTTTAAATCTTGAAGAATTAGATGTCTTGGTGTTGATTTTCTTGTGAAGTATCTTAATGGTATTCTCTGTATTTCCTGAATTTGCATGTTGGCCTGTCTTGCTGGATTGGGGAAGTTCTCCTGGATAATATCCTGAAATGTGTTTTCCAGTTTGTTTCCATTCTCCCTGTCTCCTTCTGGTACTCCAATCAATCGTAGGGTTGGTCATTTTATGAAGTTCCCCATTTTCTAGAGGTTTTGCTCCTCATTCCTTTTCATTCTTTTTATTCTGTAGTCTTGTCTGCATGCTTTATTTCAGCAAGGTGCTCCTCAAACTCTGATAAGCTTTTTTCTGCTTGGCAATTTGGCTATTGATATTTGTGTATGCTTCAGGAAGTTCTTGTACTGGGTTTCTCAGCTTCAGCAGGTCATTTACGTTCCTCTCTGAAGTGGTTATTCTAGAGAGCAATTTTTCTACCTTTTTATCAAGGTTCTTAGATTATTTGCATTGGGTTAAAACATGCTTTTTTAGCTCAGTGTAGTTTTTAATTACCCATCTTCTGAAGCCTACTGTTTTTCAATTCATCCATCTGATCCTTCGTCCAGTTATGGGCCCTTAATGGAGAAACTTTGCAATTATTTGAAAAATAAGAGGCACTCTGGTATTTTAGGTTTTTGGCATTTTTTTTCATTGATTCTTTCTAATCTTTGTGAGTTAGTCTAGTTTGGGTCTCAGGTTGCTGACCCTTGGATGGGGTTTTTATGGGGGCTTTGTTGTTGTTCATGATGATGCTGGTGTTGTTGCTTTCTGCTTGTTTATTTTTCTTTCAATGATCAGATCCGTCTTCTATAGTGCTGCTGCAGTTTGTTGGGGGTTCACTTTAGGCCCTATTCATCTGACTCACTTCTGCACCTGGAGATGTCACTCAAGGAGGCTGGAGAACAGCAAACATGGTTGCCTGCTTCTTCTTGGACCTCTGACCTCAAGGGTCACCAATCTAATAACAGTAGAATTGTTCCTGTATAGGGTGTCTGACAATCCCTGTTAGAGAGTCACATTCAGTTGGGTGGCATTGGGAACAGGACCCATTTAATGAAGCACTTTGTCCCTTAGTGGAGGGGGTGTGCCTTGCTGGGGAGAATCTACTCATCTGGGCTGTCCAGATTGCTCATATCTACCAGAAGAAAAGGCTAAGTATGGTTGTCCACAGAGACTGTAGCCTCCCCTCCCCTTAATGGCTCAAGTCCAGAAAGATCTAGGTTCTGACCCTGAGCCTCTGGCTGGAGTTACTGGAGTTCCTGCAGAGAATCCCTGCCCAATGAGGAAAAAAATGCATCAGAGTACCCGAAGAAGCACTCTCACCATAGACTGCCACAGCCTGTGTGTTGTGGCTGTGGGGGACGAGTCTTGGGACCAAGCCCTCCAGTCTCACTGTCTCCAGCAGCAGGAAAGCACAGCCTGGAGCTATAGAGATGGATGCCACACTTCCCCACCCAAGGAGCTTAGCGTGTTAGGTAGTTGTGAATCCCAGTGCTGGCTATTGCCCTTTCTCCTAGGAGCTCAAATGGCTTAGACAGCAGGCAGCTGCAGCCTAGGTGCTGGTTGCCCCTCTCACTGGGAGTTCCCAGGGAGATCCCCTGCCCCGTGTGGTTCTCAGGTGAGCCCCTACACCACACCTGAGCTTTCTTCTCTCTGTAGGTCAGTTCTGATATGAGAACCTGGATACCTTGATTGCTGGTGAAAGATTCACATGTTTATTACATATTTTTTCAATGGGAGCCTCCCAAAAGCTGTTGTTTCTACTTCACAAGTAAATAACTTAATAATTACCTGCATAATCACTTCTACAAGCACTGCAGTTAGCAGCACTAATATTTGCTTGGGCTGATGTGGGAAGGTAGCACAGTCTGAGTGGCTTAAACATAGAAATTTATTTTCTGTTCTGGAGTTTAAAAATACATTTATACTCTGGAAATTAGAAGTCTAAGATGAAAGTGTTAGCAAAGTTGGTTTATTTTAAGGGCCAAAAGAAAAAGAGAACTGTTCTGAGTCCCTCTCCCTAGCTTTTCTCTGCATCTTTTCATTGTCTTCCTTCTGCATATGTCTGTGTCCAGATTTTCTCTTTTTCATAAGGATAACAGTTATATTTTATTAGGATTCACTTTAATGACCTAATTTTAATTTTATTACCAGTTCAAAGACCCTATCTCTAAATATCATTACATTCTGAGGTTAGGACTTCAACATAAACATTTTTGGAGGGCACATTTCAGCCCATAACAAGTGCTCTGTATTTTCATGTGTAATCACATAAAAATCACAATGTTTCTGCCTCAAAACATTGTTTATATTTATTGGTTTGTTTAGTAAATTGGATCTGCTTTGCAATAAAGTATCTTAGAAATTGTTGATAATGAGAATTTGTGTTTTTATTCTATATGGAGAAGATTATTTTCTTGAATATAAGGTTCTTGGTGGACAGTCCATTGACCCTAAATTCTTTAAACACATTATTCCACTACTTTCTGGTATTCATTCTTTGTTTTGAGAAGTCATTCATTAATCTTATATATAATAATCTCATACATTATCCCTTATATATGATTACTTATTTTTCTCTTGTTCTTTTCAAGATTTCTTTGTATTTTAACATTTTGATGATGATATGACAAGGCATGGATCTCTTTATATACACCAACCTGAAGTTAATGAGCTTCCTGCATGTCTAGAAAAATGATTTTACTAAAATTTGAGGAAGTTTAAGTAATTATTCCCTGGGATATATTTTCCTCTCAATTGCTCTCCTCCTTCTCATTATTTATATGTTGGTTTACTTAACTACATTATATATTTCTTAAATGCTCTGTTTATTTCTGTTTTTTAAGTTTTTCTCTCTTCTGTTGTTTTTCAAATTTGTCACTCTAAATCTATCTTTGTGTTCACTTATTCTCTCCCCTGACAGCCTAAATCTGTTGTTGAGCTCCTCTCATAAATGCTCATTTTTGTTGGTATAAAAAATTCAACTCTAGAACTTCAATTTAGTTCTTAGAATTTCTATCTCTTTATAAGTATTCTCTATTTGATAAGTCAGTGCCATCATACCTTTCTTAAATTAATTCTTTTTACATTTTTTGTGTTTTGGTTTGAAACAGGGTTTCACTCCTGTTGCCCAGGCTGGAGTGAAATGGGATGATTGTGGCTCACTGTAGACTCAACTTCCCAGACTCTAATAATCCTCCCACCTCAGCCACTTGAGTAGCCAGAATTACAGGTGCACGCCACCATGCCTGGCTAATTTCTTGTACTTTTAGTATATATTAGGTTTCATCAAGGTGCTCAGGCTGCTGTTGAACTTCTATGATCAAGTGATTGTCCCATCTTGCCCTTCCAAATGCGGGGGTTACAGGCATGAACAATGCCTAGCCCCCTTCTTAAGTTCTTTAAGCATGGTGATATTTCTTTCTTTGAACATTGTTATAATAGCTACATTAACAATTTTGTCTGCTAAGTCAAACATCTGGACCTCCCTGAAGCTGGTTTCTGTTAGTGTCTTTTATTCTGAAAACAAATGACTTTTGCTTTTTATTTTCTAAATATCTCATAAATTTTCATTGATAACTGGACATTTTAGATAATATGTTAAATCAACTCTAAATACTGGTTCAATTTACATTTTTAGGGCTTGTTCTTTATTTAGTGACTTTGATGGACTATATTTGTGAAATTTATTTCCTCCCACAGTATGCCTCCTTTGATGTTCCCTAGAGAGTTCAGTCTTGGCCTTGCACACCATTTCTCTGACCATCATAGTGGTGTTGATTTCCATTTTGGATCTTTTTAAACTGTATTTTTCCCTGGTCTCCCTGTTAAGCTTCTTGCTGGTCAGTCTCTATTGTTTCACATTCAGCTGATAATCTCCACTAATAGCGAGCAGATGCTGAATTGTTTTTGGCCACACCGTGGAGCATAAATTTATCCATAGTCTGATCCAGTAAAATGTGGGCAACTTTGCAGAGCCAGGGTGTTGCTACATTTTGAGTTAGACCCCAAAAAGTTTCTTTTTAACTTTCTCTTTCCCTAGTATTTTCTGTTTTAAATTTCTATGTGGTCTATCATTTTCTTGGTATTTGTATCATAGAGCTATGATTCACTTCTTAGTTTCCCTTAGCAATGAACTTGCCCATTCTCTGTTCCAAATAAAGACAGTCTTAGTGTATTACTGTACTGTAGCTGAGGTTGAGGACAGCAGCCTATGTCTTCTCAGTGACATTCTTGTTCTCTAAGCAGGGCACTGGCCAAAAATATAGTAGTTTCTGATCTTCTTGGCTTGCCTCTCCCAATGTGGGACCTCTACCTCATGAGCAACATGTAGTAGAGACAATTGGGGCTCCGCATTTTCAGCCTGCTGTACTTGATGTAGAACTTTTGCCCTGTGAGTGAAGTAAGAAAACCAAAGACTTTTTGGCCACATCTACTTGAAATAGAGCTTCTACATCTCAGAATTGAGGCTAAGAGATTTCAGCAACATGCCTCTACCAGTGTGAAACTGAAGCCCTTGATTGAAAATATAGCCTTAACTAGTAATGAGTGAGGAAAGAGTGCCTGGTCTTTAGGTCACACCTGACTAGTGAAGAGCTGTTGCAACAATGAGCTGGGAAAGGGAACAGAAAATTAAAGTGGATTGTGGCTTAAATGCCACAGACTCTTACTCTTTTTTGCTGAAATTAAATGTATATTCTTGAATGCATATTTCTCTATTTGCTGTTTGTTCTTAGAAAAATGGCAGCAAACTACAGCTGTTTTTGTAGTTTTCACCATTCAAGATTTTTTTTGCTGACACAGTGTCCACTGAGCTCTTCTCCCAACTATTTGAGTGGTACCCTACACTAACTATTGAGGTTTCCAAAACATGTCCATTCTCAATTGTAGCATTGTTATATAAGGGAAAATGATTGACAAGACCTCTATAGTAGAAAAATGTCCATCAGTTATAAATTTAAAATGTGAACTGAGCATATAAAGGATGAATGCGTGTAAGTAATCAGAAAGGATTAATGCATAATCATACATTAGCAGTGCTGAATTTCAAAGTCAGTTTTAAAGGAGTTGTTCTATATGTAATAGTGAAACATAGCAGCATTGTTTGTAGAATTGAGACGATATATCTATCTCCATAAATATCTCTATCTAAAGCTGTAGCATATCTGAGCAGAGGCAGGGCAAAATGATTGATAAAAGCAAAATGATTATCAATGAAGTTGTAGGGAAGGGTATGTAAGAGTGAAAAGTAGAAAATGCAGAAGGAATGTTTCTGTCTCTCTCTCTCTCTCTCTCTCTCTCTCTCTCTCTCTCTCTCTCTCTCTCTCTCCACACACACATACACACACACCTGTGTGTATAACTGCTAGTTTAGATATTTTATGTATATGTATGAATGTATGTGTAAAACCTATCTATAGAAATAGAATTGCTCTATTAAATATATGAATATTTGAATTTTGTGAGCTATTGACAAATAGCTTAAAAAGAAGTTAACTTTATTCTCTAGGAGTGTGAAAAGAAGAAGTTATTGGATTTTATTAGATTTAAGGATATCAGCCATTCTGATTAAAGCATGTGACTTAATATGTTAGCTTTCTCACAATTCAGCATGTTTTTGATGTACTTATTTTGTCTATTTACACTATAATCACAAAGAAAACTGTGACATTTCTTTACATTATACATTCAGAAATAAAGAACAATTTATTGTTTTCCAGGTGTTAACACTTGTCACTAAAATTTAGGGATTTCATTTATTTTGAATGCATTAAATATATACATTGACTTACCTTTTAAGGATAGTTCTGACTTCAGAATATTTTGAAATGATATAGTTATTCAGAGTGAGTAAATATCAAACATGAAATAACCGTGAAAAATAAGTACATGTATGATGAATTAGATAAATTAGCATCAAATGAATAGTATTATCTCTGCTTTACTTTCCTGCACAACATTTTAAGGTTGATATTTTGGGAAATAATCTCAATCCATTAATTTTATGGAATATATTCTGTTGCTACTGCTAAGAGAACAGATGAATCGTTTTTCTATGCCAGAATTAAATTCTATAAATAAATTATAGATGAACACATAAAAAGTCATTGAGTGGGAGAAAGCTGATATCTGCACCACTGTGTGATAACTTGTACTCTCCTACAGATTCCCAGAATAAGTTAAAAGTGAAATTATAATTGAGAAATATTTAAGTACTTAGGATTCCTTTAATATGATAAAATTTCATAATTTTATGCCATTTTTAAAAGCCAGGGAGAGAGCAGAATAAAGGCTGTAGAGAATTTACCTACGAAATAGTATGTTCTAATAAAACTTAGTACAAAATGTGCAGAAAAAAATATTGAGAATATAAAGTAAATCATTTTGAAAAGATCGTTTTTTGGGAGTATGTACACAAATGAATGAAACATACCATTTACAAGTTTTATAAAGAACCTTAGTTCATGCTGTTCCATTCTCTATTAGCGATTTATGTTAGTAATTTTATTCTAGTAAAATGATTTGACTTAATGGTTTAAAAATGACTTATTTCCTTACAGTTCTGGCCCTATACGGAGGCAATTTATTTGGCAATGAACATACACAATGGTTTTCATGATGGAAAACATGCCCGCTTCTGCCGATGTGTTCCCCTCCTCACCATCTGCCAGAGAACTTTAATTACAGCATAATGTTGAAAGATCCAAGAGAAGATTGACAGGAATTATTTGATCATGTCATGTATTACCAGCCCATACAGATGTACAATTAAATTAATGTATGGTTTATATAAGACCTTCTTATGTAATTTGTTTAGTCATTATGACTGAATTTTTTTCCTCTTGTACTTTATTAAAATATCTCTAAGTTTTACAAAGGGTTTCTGCTATCTCAATCTAATCTATTTTTAAGTAGGCATTTTCTGTGCAGGTGACTACCACCTCATTTTTTAAAAATTCTAACCCAGTAAATGTTTCTGAAACTGGATTCTCTTTTCCAATCTTCTGCTTACTATTTCTACATTGATATTTTACTGCTATAAGAAGCTCAAGTCCAAATTAGTTATGTGCAGGTGGCTTTCCTAGGGAGAAACGAGTACATTTCCCACGGACTAGAATTAGTCAGGGGCAAGAAGGCACACAAGTGGCTCTTTTTTTTTAGCATTGATTCAATTTTATTTGTATTAGGTTAATGTATTTTTGAAACATTTTCTTCCTTTCTCAGAATGCACAACTCTAGAAAATAAACTTTCCCCTGATACTTTGCACTATGTCTTACACAAAATAAGGAGACAAAAATTTATTGTTCACTCATTCTGTATGCATTTTGTTGTCAATCTGCCTTGTTTCATTTGCTCAGTTTTAGAAGAAATGTTTTCATGTTTTGCCTCTCGAAAATCACAGTATAAGAAGGAAACAATGATGTTGACTCACAATCACTGTAGAGGGTGGTCCATGCCATTGTACCATGTGCTTTTCACATTCTATATCTATGGAAAACTCTGGTTTCTTCTCTCATGCCTGCTAGAATTTAACATCTTGTGTGGTTCAAGGATGTGGGAACTCCATTGTACCATCAAATTTAGAAAGCAAAATATTCAAGATATATCAAGAGATCAAGATATATTACTTTGGTTTAAACAGATTTCTTTTTCTTTTTGATGATTTTCATCTTTGGATCCATTCTTTCTTCTGTAACATGTTTGACATATCTGATACAGTTAGAAAAATTGGAATCTCTTTCACTTCAAAAAATATATTAATAATCTCAGGCTACCATAACAAGATGAAACAGACAGGTTGGCTTCATTAAGCACAAGACAGTTATTTTCTCACAGTTATAGGAACTGAAAGTCCAAGGTCAAAATGCTTTAAAGTTGGTTTTTCGTGAAATGTTTTCTTGGTTTCTTGCCATAGCCTCAGATGGACTTTCTTCTGTCCTTCCACAACTGAGAGCACTCTGGTTTCTCTTCCTCTCCTTATCAACAACTCAAGTTTTAGCAGATTAGGGACCCACTCTTGTGAAACCATTTAACCTTAATAACTTCAATAAGGGTCCTATCTCCACGTATACTGGCATTGGTGGTTAGGGTTTCAATGTATAAGATTTAGGGAAACACAAGTCAGTCCATAATGAAAAATATGTATAAAACTCCCACCAGTAATGCTTGGGTGATCCAGTTTCAGCATTTGGTGCCATCAGTATGTTTTTTATTTCTGAAAACAGGGTTTTTATGAGGAACAGAATATTAAAATTTTAATATTTTAATTATTTTTATTTTGCTTTTAAGTAAAAATGATAATTGTATATATTTATCAGGCACAATGTGAGGTTTTGATAAATATATTTATTGTGGAATGGTCAGATCAGGGTAATTAGCATATCCATCACCTCAACTATGTATCACTTCTTTATGGTGAGAATATTAAAAATCATCTCTTTTAGCTATTTTTAAATATACAATACACTATTATTAACTATAGTCAGCTTACTGGGAAATAAAACTTATTCCTCCTAACTGTAACTTTTTTCTGATTTACCAAAGTCTTCTCTTTTCCTGTCTACCTCTTCTGCCTCCGGCCTCTGGTAACAACCATTCTACTCTAAACTTCTATGAGTTTGACTTTTTTAGTTTCCACATATAAGTTACATTATACAGTATTTGTCTCTCTGCTTGGCTTATTTTACTCAGCCTGCTGTCCCTACATTCATCTGTGTTGTCACAAAAAGTAGAATTTCCTTTTGTCTATTTTTTTCTTTCTAAGAATGGATAGTATTCTACTGTGTATGTACTGTATACTGCAATTTTTATTCTACTTTTCTGTTGATAGACACTCAAGTTGTTTTCATATTCTGGCCATTGTTTATAATGCTGCAATGAACAGGGGCGTGCAGACACATTTCATCATACTGATTTCAATTCCTTTGGGCATATACTCAATAGTGGGGTTGCTGGATTATATGGTAATTCTGTTTTTAGTTTTTTGAGGAACTTCCATGGTATTTTTCAAAATAGTTGTATGAATTTACAATACCACCAGTTATATATAAGAATTCCTTTTACTACATATTCTTGCCAACACTTGTTGCCTTTTATCTTTTTGATAATAGTCAATCTAACAGGTGTGAAGTGATATCTAATTGTGGATTTAATTTACATTTCTCTGACGACTATCGGCATTGAGCACTTTTTATGTATCCGTTGTCCAGATATATGTAGTTGGAAACTATAAGACACTAATAAAAGAAATTGAGGTAACAAAAATTAATGTAAAGATGTCTCATGTTTATAGATTAGAACAATTGAATTTTTGAAGTTCATACGACCGAGATCAACCAACAAGTTTAATACAATCTTTATCAAAATTCCAGTGTCATTTTTTATAGAAATAGAAGTCACAAAACAACCCTAATAGCCAAAGAAAAATTGAGAAAATAAAATATTTGGTGATTCCAAATTGGATGGAAACACTGGTTACCAACACAACAGATCCATAAGGATAAATATTTCAAATATTAATTATGATTATTCATATTGGCTTTGAGAATACTATTAAAACAAATCTCATTTTTTAAAATAAAAGAACTAAAACTTGGGAGATAGAAAATGGTGACTTTTCAATAGGAATATTAATTGTAGTCATATATGCATGGTGAAAAAAAATTTAAATACCCTAGAAATATCAATAGGAGCAAACTGGTATAACAGGAAAATGTAAGTCCAGAGTAGTATACAAAGTCAGATGTTCTAGGTTTTATTAAAGTAGTTGAACATTTACATTTCAGAATGTTACTGTGCTTTTTTGTTGCACTGCAAGGATTTAAAAGAACAAAGATTGAATAAAGCTGATTTGGTAAAGAATAATAAAATTCCTTTCAATAGCTCACTTAGTCAAACTATCTGAATAGGTAACTTTTAAAGAAAGTTTTGTCTAAATGTGGGAGTGTCAGAATTTGGGAATGAGATAATCCATATTGAGTAATTAAAAATTATATTTCTTTAATTATCTTTTCATATGATGTAGATAGGACAGCTACTTTTTGCTTTATTGGGTGATTTTGGCTGGTGATAAAATTATTCTAGGTATTTCTCTTCTTTTAAATGTGTCTAGTGAGGAAATATAGGAACTTATTAAAATAGTATGAAAATAGCTTTTTCTGTATTGTATATTTTTGATTATATCTATCACTTATTTGGCCTACACACAATTATTTTTATCAAAGTATATCTAGGTAATAGAAACCATTTTCAGATATTTGTAATTAGATAATAGAGGAAACATAAGTTGTTTAAACCCATGTAGATATTATCTAAATTTTAATTCAAAATGAGATAGAATGCTCAAAGTCACATACCGTCATGCTTCAACTACTTCCCTATTTCTAGTTCTTCATACCCTTAAGGCACTGAAAACCAAAAATCAGGCACAAAACAAATAAATTAACTAAAAATTATATTTTACCGTGGAGAATCAATAAAACAAAAACGTTGGATGTGTTGTGTTCTACAAAGCTAAAATAACTGTAAATCATTTGAACTGGATGTTTACTCCTTGATTGCTTCCTCTCATGCATGAAAAAATTATTTATGTAGGATCTAGATTCTCCACAGGCAAGACGGCATTACAGAGTGAAGAGTCAATATGCAAAGTGTCTCAGAATTGTTTGGCACATCTCTCAAGCCTTCTGCATTTTGTCCTCACACTGTTTCTTTTTAAACATCTGATCTATTCCTTTATGGAGTAGGGGAATCTTCTGATTAATATGCACTGGGGCACCACATGGTTGCCCATCTGTGTGGGTCAGTTTTGAATCACTGATCAGGGCTGAAATTGAGTTGAAATTTAGCCAAATAGCCAGCAACAATGACCTTCAAACCTATCGTGGCTGGCTGATGGGCAGCTCTAGAGAATTTAATTTGCTTTAGAGCTTGTATCTCACATTCATGTCTGATATTTAAAATGAATTTATTTCTCGTACTTATTGATCTTTGCTTTTCAGATATTTAAGTTTTGCAAAGCCTTCTTTCAGATTTCCAAAAGCAAATTTAATGAAATACCATTCTCTGAAAATATTAACTTCAAGAAATCAATCAATACATTAAATAATGTATATATTTATAGAATTTTTGGTAAGAGGAATATTGTTCTTTTATCTCTTTTTCAGGCAAAATAAATTAATCTCTCTCTTTCTGTAATACCAGCCAGCATATTCCAATTATAATAGCTGAGTACTTTTTATTATTCAGGCAGACAAAAACGAATAAAGAAAATTAATTCACTTAAGAACTAGGATAAGTAACCTTTTGAAAATGAAATAAATTTAGCAAAGTATATATATTTTGAAAGGAATCTAAGAGTAAACTTTTTATATCTGTTTATTTGCTTTCTAATAATCTATATTTGAGAAATATGACTATAAAATATTTAAAGACATAAAAAATTTGTCTTCTCACGTTACTGTAAAGAACATTTTAATTTTTTTAATTGAGAAAAATATTTCCATGTCCCTAAATAGCCCAAGTACAAAACGTTATTAAGTATCAGATTATTGCATAAGAGAGGAGACACTTCTGATACTTCCTTATGTAGAAAGGTCATCAGAATCATCAATAATCTCTGCATTTCTTACCTCATGCTCTTTGCTTCAACTAAATGATATCTAGGATATGTTACTCTTTGCCAAGTGGTTCAAGAACAATAGCAAAAGCATGGTTTCCTCATCATATATTCTCATTCCATAACACGCAATGAAGAAATAGCTTCCCTTCTAGAACATGCTATTTTTATTGTCTAGATGTTAAAGGGGAAAGAATGTTCAATTATACTTGTTAAAGCATGGTGAGAAAGATTTTATTGAGGACCATTGTAACATGTATAAGAACCTCTGCAATGGGGTCTTGCAGTGTAGGATACTGGACTCAACTCCAAATACACTGAGCAAGTGGAAATTTTTAGCCATGAAGCAGGGTGGCGATCAGTACATACAAAATTCTAAGAGGAAATTTCAGCAGTAAGTGGGCCTCTGGTTAAACTGACTTAAAAGGATTCTTGCTGAAGGCAAGCCAGGGTGATCAGGCATCACCTGGTAAATGATGAAGCTGATCATATATTGAGGAAAATGAGATATGCATGATAAGGGGTTCTGGTTAAAGTGACTTTTCAGGGTTCTTTGCTAAAAATGGATTTAACAAGAAAGTGTATGGATAGGCTTACGAGAAGGTCCAGAAGCCTGACCTAAGTTTGACCAAGCAAAGAATCTTTGCCATAAGCCAAATAGAGAACAAAGAGAAGCCAATTATGTTATCCCTTATAAAGCTTATACTGCATTGTAGCAGATATAATTTCTACTCACATTCCATTAGTTAAATAATCAAGCTCATAGTTTAGTAGAGTGGGGAAGAATAATCTTCATACAAGGGGCATGGCAATGGATTGGGAAGCAAATAGTTGGGATCAAATATGATATACCATACACATTTATCTTGATTACATGTGTTTGCTTCACTCTTATAAATGAAGTAAAATCCAAATGAAAACTCTTAAATTCTGTCAATTAAATTATTTTTTTTAATTTCTAGAGGTGAAATGTGTTAATATTTTGCACATCTACTATTGGATTCTTATCTAAGAATTTATAAACTTTTCTGTACATACATGAATACCTACATTTGATTTGTTTTAATTTTTTATTTCTAAAAAATCCTTATCAAAGTATAATTATGCCAAATCCTGATATAAGTCCCCTTCTCTCGCCTGGAAGACTGCCCCAGCCTCATAGCTGATCTCTTCATTTCTACTTTTTATCTCAGGGTTGTCAACACACTCACCAAGATGATCCTGTCAAAATTAATCAGAGCATGCCATTCTTCTAATCAAAGTTCTCCAATTGCTGCTGCCCATTTAATGATATTTGCATTTTAATGTAAAATGCATGTAATTTATAGCTGTGTATTGTTTTTTTTAAAATAAATTTATTTTTTAAATTTTTCATTAAGCTGTTTTATGATTAAACTAATTTGTCAGGATATAATTTCACACATTATCTTATTTTCATTATTTTGTGTGAGCTTTCACTTTACAATTATGCTGTCTTTAAACTCTTGAAAGTCTTTGAAGCTCTAGACACTCTGATGCCCATCTCTATACTAATTTCAACTCTTGTTATTTCTGTATTCCCCCTCACTCTACTGCAGCCACATTCCTTTCTCAGCTTTCACATAGCTAGGCATGGGCATGTTTCGGGGTTTTGGTACTGCCTCTTCCTTCTAGCAACAAACACTCTTCTTTAGATATCTGTAGGATTTAGTCCACTGTCTTCTTCAAGTATTTTCTCAAATACCAAATTCTCAATAAAATCTATCCTGGTCACCCCATTTAAATTACAATCAATTCCACCTCTATCTTCATTCCTATACACATAGCAGGTTTTATTGTATTTTTTATAACACTTATTACCTTATTACATGTATATTGTTTATTTTTCCCCATGAAAATGTAAACTACACAAGTGCAAAGGCTTTTGTCCATGAAATTTTATATTTGGCAACTCGTAAGAACACAATAAATACTTGTGGGATGATTGCAATTTTTTGAATTTTATTTTTAACATACCAAAATTTATTAATTTTTAAATGTCAGTAAATAAACACAAACTGTATTTTTATATATGCACGATTATATGAAATTAGTGGAAAGTAATTTATTATTCATTTGTTAATATTATTTGGTTGTTTTTCTATTTTAATTGTAGAAACTGGACTACAATTAAAATCTTTGCACATCGATCCCTGTATATATCTGTATTTGTGTAATACATATCTAAGAGGTGAATTTCTGAGTTAATGTTTGTATATATTTTGCATTTTTACAGATAACTTCTAAAAATGTTATATTTATTTCTAATTTAACATTGTAAAGAGGGTAATATTTCTCTTTATCCATATCAAACTTGGCTACTTCAATTATTTTAAATTATTCTATTACACATATATAATATTTTCCTCCTGTATACTTAGTATCTCTTTACTTTGATTACAAGTACAATGGAATCCTTATTACACGTAACTTGAACATTTTTGTGTTTTTTCCTTTGAACTCCTTGTTTATATCCTTTGCTTTCATCAGGGCCACTGTGAACCACTTACTGAACACCTTTGCACAACAAAGAAAGTGTGCCTCCAGATGGACATGCCCCCATGCCCGAAAGTCTTGATGAGCACAATGTAGATTGGATTTTGGTTCCTTTCTGCCAGTTAACAAACTCCTTTCTACAAGGCACAAACTATGCATATTTATGTGGTAATCGTTATTCATATTTTGCATAGCTTCTTTATATGTTAATTATGAATATTCATTTATAATATGATATATAATACACATATATGTATATACATTTATATGGCAGTTATTTTTTCATTTTGTTGCTTTTATTTTTGTGTTCTGGTTTTACGTATTAAAACTTTAATATCTGAAGTGAAATGTTTTATATTCTCCTCTCTAATATATTCACTAGCTAGAAGAATATAGACATACTTGCACTTTACAAGTATTTATTACTCATATTGCCATTAAAGTTTACTTTCTATCCACTGCTTTAAAATAAGTTCATTACATATTGTTATTATATATCTGGGTATTTTTATGATATTGTATTATTATTTGTTCTATTCTGAAATTATTTCATTCTGGCAACTTATACCTCCATTATCAGATCTAGGAACAACAGTAATCTTTGAAATGTTGAGTCTTTCTGTTCATTAACGTGGCATTTCTATGAATATTTTTACAGCTTATTTTTATTCTTCAGTAAACTATTATCATTTTCTCCATAGAGATTTTGCACATATCTTGGTGACTTTATTCCTAAGTTTTGCTATCTGTGAACAAAACATTCATCCATGAGATATTCTATCTAATTGTTTTGATTAATTTGAGAAATTTTTATTTTTGTATTGTTTGTGAATTATAGTGATAGCCATAGTGGTTTAGCTGACTTTTTCCTCTCACAAGTTCTCAGTCTGAACATCTGTTTGTTAAAATAACATGCCACATGCTGTGTCAGCACTTCAGTTTCTCTTTTTTAAGAAGCAAATAAAGAGAGCTGCCAAGTAATCATGAGTTTATAATTTAAGTGAACCCACTAGTATACAGTCCATAGTAAGAGTATCCATCATCATGTTACACACCCAGACCATGATAATGAGCAGCACTGAAACAACACATGAGAGTTAAGAGAAAATGGCAATTTGGTATTATTATTTATTTAAGACTTTATCTACTGCAACAAGAAAGTAAGCCTTAAGAAAAAGGTGTCTAGTATCTAATGTATAGAATCATCAATTTGATCACCTAATAATTGCTAAAAAAATATAATACAGAAAAAAACTTTTTAACTTACATTTAATTCCTTCTAACTCTAGTGCCAGGTGAAATTCACATTCTTTAAAACATCCACAACATTTTGTGCACTCTAACATAAAATATTATAACTCTATTTAGCTGAATAAACAGACTCTGAAACAAATACATCCAGTTAAAATTAAGTCGTATCTGGAATTGAAAAATCCCTGCTATATCACAAAGTTTACAATTATTTCACTCATTTTTCCTCCCATTTACTGGCACTGGTCACTGGAAATTCTGTGTCAAAATTTCTTTTTATTATCCCAGATGTCCAGATTTTTACTGGTTTAATCTGCTTTTCCCTGAAATATATAAATGTAATCGGTTTTATTTGGCATACTTTTCCTGTTGATTTTCCCAAATCTTCCTTTATCAACGTAATGTTCTAAGTTATTTAAGTAAATAAGAAAAAAATTAGTTACATTCATTTGAGTGAAAATATCTTTCTCTGAAGTTGACTACCCCTTCTTTTTACTCCTTGTCTGCTCCAACCAACACAAGCATGTGAGAAAATAAAACATTTTTGTTCTTCGGTGTTTTATTTTTCATTCTTTGTTTTAGTACCCATGTCTCCACAGGGAATATTGGTCTGTTTTTGAGTTACCCTGGGCCTCCTGTGTTTAAAAGATGGGAACATAGATGATATGTTATACAAAAAGGAAAATTGTCACAACCAACTGGAAAGGTAGGTAACATTTTATTAAAATGACTTGGGGCATTCAAAATACATATTTAGTAAAATTATCCATTCTAATAATTATCTTTTATTCAAAAATCAATTAAGTACATTATGATGTCCTCTGGAATAAAGGTTAGAATAATATAATCAGAGAAAAAATAAAAATATCATGACCACAAAAGAAAAAAAGAAAAAATATCCTTAGTGGTAAATTTCTTGTTTTGAAAACTTTTAACACAATAACATATTAACAACTAAAATTTGGTGGATTCAAAAGATAAGTTAATTTTAAAAATAAATTTTTTAAATGCCTATCTTGATAAGTTGTTGAACTTATGAGATAGATTAGTATCTTTTTGTGTATACTGTTCATTGTTATTGTGCTTGGATAGTTCTAAAACATAAAATCTTGACCAAGTACAAAGAGTTTTCAAGTTCATAATAAATGAATATGTCAAGCTGTTATACTCTTGCATAGATAGAAATCTTTTTCCCAATGGCAAGTCAACTTCTAAAACCACCAATTCTTTAAATGAACAATTTTGTGAGCATCTAAAAATGAAGAAAAATGTCATAAAAGACATATTTCCCAAAAGATATCTTTGAAAAAGTATCTTGTGCGATGACAAACTTTTAGCCTTTCATTTCAACCCACATTTCTTGGAGTGTAATAAATCAGGTATAGCGAAGACAATCAACAGTATTAGAAAGCTGTTGAAGCATTGCATTGTCTATGTGTGGGTAGGGAGAAATAACCATGAACTCTGCTCTAACAGATTAACATAAGAGGGAAGAGTATTATGGGACTGAAAGTTAAAATTCTAGTGAAAATGTGTTAGTGTGGTTATTAAGGATGTGTACATTTGTAGGCATTTTTTTTAAAGATTGTTGAACTCTAAGTTTGGTGTAGCAAACAAGACATGCTGACTAAAATAATCATCTCAATATAAAAATAGCCTGCATCAAGTCATGCTACAGTTTTAAGACTATTGATAATGGGTCATCATTGTTCAAATGTACACGGAAACATATTAATAGACAAAGGTGATATTAATTTTATGAATCTGTTTTGTTTTGAGATTGAGTTTCTATCTGTTGCCCAGACTGGAGTTCAGTTTTACAATCATAGCTCACTACATCCTCAAACTTCTCTGCTCAAGTAATTCTCCTGCCTCAGCCTCCTGAGTGGCAGGGACTGCAGGTGAGCACCACCACACCAAGCTATTTCTTTTTTTACAATTGGCTTTACTTTATTTATTTTTTTTAATTTATTTTTATTTTCAATTTTACTTTGGGCTCTGGAGTACATGTGCACATCCTGCATTCTACAGGATTGTTGCATAGGTACATAATACATGCCATGGTGGTTTGCTGTCTCCATTGCCCCCCTTCCCACCCTGTCACCTACATCAGGCATTTCTCCGGTGTTATTCCTCCCCATCCTCCCCACCCACTGCCCTACCTTCCCTCCATCCCCCCACCTAACCCAGTGAGTATTTTTCCCTTCCCTGTGCCCAAGTGTTCTCATTGTTCATCAACCGCCTATAAGTGAAAACATGCACTGTTTGGTTTTCTGTTCTTATGTCAGTTTGCTGAGAATGATGGTTTCCAGATTCATCCATGTCTCTAGAAAGGACACAAACTCATCACTTTTAATGGTTGCATAGTATTCCATAGTGTATATGTGCCACATTTTATTTTGTCCAGTCTATCATTGATGGGCATTTGTATTGGTTCTAGGTCTTTGCTATGGTAAACAGCACCACAACAAACATACATGTGCATGTGCCTTTATAATAGAACAATTTATAATTCTTTGGGTATATACACAGTAATGGGATTGCTGGGTCAAATGGAATTTCTATTTCTAGATCCTTGAGAAATCACCACACTGTCTTCCACAGTGGTTGAACTAATTTACACTCCCACCAACAGTGTAAAAGTGTTCCTATATCTCCACATCCTCTCCAGCATCTGTTGTCTCCAGATTTTTTAATGATTGCCATTCTAACTGGCATGAGATGGTATCGCAATGTGGGTTTGATTTGCGTTTCTCTAATGACCAATCATGATGATCATTTTTTTCATATGTTTGTTGGACTCATATATGTCTTCTTTTGAAAAGTGTCTGTTCATATCCTTCACCCACTTTAGAACGGCTTTGCAATTTTGTAGAATTAGGGTTTTGTTGAGTTGCCCAGGCTAGTCTCAAACTCCCAGCCGCAAGCAATCCTCCCACCTCTGACTGAACTGCCACACCTGGCCTAAATATGCTGGGTTTTTTTTTTATATAAACATATTCTGTTAAATCTTTCAGAGTGGATGACTTAACACACAATGATTGTTTATTCTTTCATCACATAATGAAAGAATTGTTCTACTCAATATATGTCATCTCTTACATATATACATTTTACCTTAGTATTAGTATAGACAATACTATATGCTTGTGCATTCATTGCAACTATTATACATAGTACACATAAAATATGTTATTCCTATAAATATCCTTATAATATTAATTGTATTTATTAAAATTTGTATTACAGTCAATATTCATTCATTATATGAATATGAATATTGTGTGTGTGGGAATACAACATTTGTTGCAATGTACTCAAATATTTTTGCAAAAACTATATTAATTTATCAACATGATTTATAAGGTAAAATCATAAATACAGTCATTCACTATATTTTACATATATTGAAAATATGTAAAGGCCACCTGTCTTATTTTTGGTTACTAGTTGTATAGTATTAGTATTACTAATTTTATTGTATACATACTGTATAATCACAAGTGCAAAAAAAAAAACAGCTTGGTGTGGTGGTGCTCACCTGCAGTCCCTGCTGCTCTGGAGGCTGAGGCAGGAGAATTACTTGAGCCCAAGAGTTTGAGGCTGTAGAGAGCTACGATTGTACCACTGCACTCCAGTCTGGGCAACAGATAGAAACCCTATCTCAAAAAAAAAAAAAAATGAAACAAACAGATTCATAAAATTTAGTTTAAAATTTATAATCTATTGCTTAAAAAATTGCATTGCTTTACATGGAGATATATATATATAAATTATATATGTGTGTGTATATATATGTATGTGTATATATATGTATATATTATGTATATATATATATATATATATACATAAATTTAGAAATCCAGGTGTATATATCTCCAGAGAGACCCTTGGGTTTTAAATATCCATATAAATAAATTTGGCTAAAACTATTTTATTTTCATTAGAGAATTTAAAATAATATTTAAAACAAAATTTTAATGAAAAGATCAAACAATTGAACAGCATGTCATCTAAGCAAAAGAGGTAATCTAAGAGAAAGAGGTAAGGTCAAAATGTTTTACTTGTGTAACACATTTATTTCATAAACTGAAAGCCTGTTATTAAACAAATCTTACTCTACAAAAGAAAAAAGATAATAAATGACTCAAAATTCAAATAAGTTTTGATTGTATGAGTGACCACCAAAATCTAATCTCTCAGCATATCCCCCAAACTATTGAGAATACAAACAAATAAATATGAAATAAATAAATATTATTAATAATCCACTCTGACAGCTAATTATAGTACAAAGAATAAATATTGCCAACATATAGTTAGCTAAAATTAGAATTGAGGGTCCTGGAAGAAAAGAAAGGAAAGGAGAGGAGAGAACAAGAGGAGAGGGGAGGGGAGGGGAGAGGATGGGGGGAGGGGAGAGTGAAGAAAATATAGAAGTATTTTTCTAGAGCAGATGCCAATAACTAGATTTGCTTGGTGATATTTGGCCCACATGCCTGCCCGCCTGCCTTCTTTCCCTCCTACCTGCCTTCCTTTCTTCCTTCTTTCCTTTTCTTTCTATTTTCTCTCTTCTTCTTCCCTTCTTTGTACTATAAAAGAGATTGACATTTTGTTTTACATATACAATGACCCCTCTTGTTATAAATGCACCAGTATGCTATATTAAATGTGTTTAAAATATTAATAATAAAATTGACAGAAAATTTAAAAAATATAAATGAACAATAATAATTTTTTCAATAAATAAAAAGAGGCCCAAAAGAAAAATAGGCAGAAGACATGAATAGGCATTTCCTTTAGAGAGAATATACATGGTTAATTATTATGAAAAATATTAGCTAACTTTGCTGGTAAACAGGAAATACAAATTGAAACCAAAATGAAGTTTGGTTACATTTTCCTGATTGGATCAATTAAAAAGGCTTATAACATGCTGATCCCAAAATTATTTTTATAATCAATTTGGAAAATAATTTGGTATAACCTAGTAAGTTTTAACAGATATACCCATAAAATGCAGTGGTTCTATTCATTGGTACGATTATAATGATTCAATAGACAATGTGCAAAATAACGTATTGCTTAGGAAAGTGCATATTTGTAACAAAGCTATATAGTAAATCAATAGAATGCTTCACTCAACATTCACTAGAAGAATTACCCCTTCCATTTCTATTTTTAATGTTTGTTATTCTTTTCATTTTTAAAAGTGAAAATGTTCACAGCATATGGAATATTAAAGGTATTAATTAATCAATATCCAACAGCAAACTTTAAAAGCTTTCTTCATCTAGAGCTTTTATATTGATTGTGAATAGAGGGCTCTTGCTTTTATATGTGAAACTTGTATTAGGTCAATTAAAATAACAGGTTTTTACTGGAAGAGTATGATGATTGTTTGGTTATTTATTCTGCTGACTTTCTATGTAGACAAACATTTTATGTACAATAATGACAGCTTTAGTTTTTTTTCCCTGACCTGCATCTTTTTCATTCTCTTATTGAATTATTTATTCTACTGACTTTCTGTGTAGACAAACATTTTACGTACAATAATGACAGCTTTAGTTATTTTCCCCTGACCTTCATTGTTTTCATGACCTTATTGAATTATTTAGACTGTTGAATAAAATCTTACATAGATTTACTTTCAGTGTGTATTTAATTATGTTTTTAATGGGTATATTTATGCAGTTATTCATTTCAATTTACTTTTCTCCACCTGGTATTAAACTATATGAAGATGGCCAGTTGTGGTGGCTCATGCTTCTCATCTCAGCACTTTAAGAAGCTGAGGGAGATGAATCTCTTGAGCCCAGGAGCTTTGAGATCAGCCTGGGGAACATAGTGCGATCTCATGTTTAGAGAAAATACAAAAATTTGCCAGTCATGGTAGTTACTCAAGTGGCTGAGGTGGAACGATCATTTGAGCCCAAAAGGTAGATGCTGCAGTGAGCTATGATGGTGCCACTGGACTCCACACTGGGCAACAGAGTGAGATCTTGTCTAATAAATAAATAAATGAAATTCATGACAATCATTTATCTTAAATATGATTTTATTTTCCAGTGTCTAGATAAGTTTTTTTTCATATTTTAAACACTAAAGCATGTACCTGTATTGAATGAGTAAATAAACAAAGGAAGGAATTAACTAAGAATGGATATGATGACGTGACACAGTGACATCAAGCAGTTTTGATCTTGCATATAATGAAATTAGTAATTTTCTTCAACTCAGTGCAAAGAACAGTGGATCATCCAATGCACCCTTTGACAACTTATATTTACCTCAAAGGCAAAAGACAGTTGGGCTCATGGAGTTCTACATGTGCCCATCTCTGCTTTCTTACAAATGAAGTTCACAGTCTTGGGCTTATATTCAAATAATTGATGTTAAAAAGTTAGAATGATGTAAAGCAATATATGTAAATGCATATACACAAAAATAAATTATAATTTACATTTATGTCAGCAAAAATCAATTGGATTTTGTCACAAACATTAATAAAACTCAAAGCACTAAGGTAAGTACTTTGAATAAAAAGATTATGTGCCTTTGAGGAGCAAATATGCACATTTCAATAATAGTTTTAACAAAATGGCTTCTGAACAATGGCAAAATATTATGCACAAAGATTTACTGGAGAGGTGAAGGAACTGACTAACCCAACCTTAGATGTGGGTGTTTCAACAATGTATACTTGTCAACTGTTAAAGGATTACTAATTAATAATGAGATAAACATTTAAGGTAATTGATACTTTTTAAAATTATTTATTTATTTATTTATTTATTTATTTATTTATTTATTTATTTATTTTAGACGGAGTTTCGCTGTTGTTACCCAGACTGGAGTGCAATGGCACGATCTTGGCTCACCGCAACCTCCGCCTTCTGGTTTCAAGCAATTCTCCTGCCTCACCCGGAGCAGCTGGGATTACAGGCACGTGCCACCATGCTCAGCTAATTATTGTATTTTTAGTAGAGACGGGGTTTCACCTCATTGACCAGGATGATCTCGATCTCTTGACCTCGTGATCCACCCGCCTCGGCCTCCCAAAGTGCTGGGATTATAAGCATGAGCCACCGTGCCCGGCCAATTGATACATTTTAATCTAATCATTCCAGTCATTTGCAGAGATTTGAAGAGGTATGGTGTGTAGCAAGAAACTACATGCTGTTCAATGTAATTCAAAGATAAACTACAAAGTAAAGAGTAAAAGTTGAGGCAGAGAGAGAGAGGATGATTCTAGATATGCAGAAGGTTGTAAATTTGGGGAGGTGTTAGAGTTCCTATTAAATACTTAAATATGTGGTGTGGTCAGATTTACATTTCAGTCAGATTCTATGATGCTCATAGTGAAACACTGCTTCAGAAATTCGAACAGGGAGATTATTTAGGAGATATTTTACTTCTCTGAAATAAGGCAATATAAAATGGACTGTTCTAATTAAAAATATTTAGCAATTACATTTGTGATAATTTGTGATTAATTAGATGTAAATAATAGGAAAAAGAAAAAAAATCATTTATTCGAGCAGCACCATGAATAGCCTTTCTAACTTCAGTGATAGAAAACATCTTGAGGCAAGATAATTCTGGATAAAAAAAGGTAGAATGAGGAGGAGGAGGACTTCTGGAATGACTGAGTAAGAAGCTTGGTTAATCTTGATGCAATCCCCCAACTTAGCAAAGCTATCAAAAGCAACCAGTGTAAAGATTTAATAAACTGAGAAACATTCAAGAAAGCCTATTAAATCTTAGTAAGATTGGAAGTCCAAGGCATTTCAGCCTGAGATGGCTCTCACCTCCCCAACAATTTGTGTTCCGTTGCAAAACATACATGTAGAAGTAGATTCATGCAGTTCAGAACCAGTTGTTCAAGGGTCAATTTGTGTGTGTGTGTGTGTGTGTGTGCATGTGTGTATACACATATATAAAATGGAATATATGTATATATATATATGTATATATAATGTATTCTTTTTCAGCCTTATTAAAGAAGAAGTTACTGCCATTTACAACAATTAGATGAATCCGGAGTACCTCATGTTAAGTAAAATAAGCCTAACACAGAAAAAATGTACTACATAATCTCACTTTTATGTGGAGTCAAAAAAAAAAAGTTGAGTTAATAGAAACAGATAACATAAAGGTGGTTACCAGAAGCAGGGAGGTGGAGGAAATGGGGAACAAGTAGGTCAAAGCGTACACATTTGCTCTTATGTAGGATGCATAAGTCTAGAGATGCAATGTAACCATGAAGACCAGAGTTAATATTATTGTACTGTATATTAAATATGTACTAACAGAGAAGACTTCAGGTGCTCTCATCATAAAAAGTAACCATGGATGGTAAATATTTTAATGTGTTTTACTACAGTAATTATGTCACATATGTATATGTCATAGTATGTATGACAACATGTTGTATGCCATAAATGTATATAATAATAATAAACACTGAAAACAAATATTTCAATGAAGTTATTATCCCCTAGACATTTCAACTAATTACTTCATGTTTTAGAGAACTGAATATTCAGCTCCTGAACTAGTTAACTCATTGTTCTTTTGAAATTGAGAAAGGTGAAACAGAAAAAAAAAATATGCATTTTCCACACACGTATTTCTTGAATTTTTTCATGTGTTCTGAATTTCCTGTTATGATATCTATTTTTCTATCTGTAACTAGTATCAGTAGTATAAGGAAAAAATGGTCTCTCATAGGCTCTATATACAGAGCAGCAACCTCTAGTAATATACTTAATATGCTTTTTAGAATGTTTTGTCTGAAAATGATTTTGTGGGAGAATACCAGTGACAATTGCTAACTTTATAAAATATTTCTAAAGATCCAATTTCTTCAGTAAGTCAGAGACAATCAAACTTACTTTAAAAGTCACAATTTTTTAATCAATGAAGAGAATGCTTCAGGTTGACTCAGTTTTCCTTCATGGTATTTTCTAAATACATTTCTAATCCACGGATTATTATGTATAATCTAATTAAGATATTTAGCTTGCAATGAAAATTAGAATGTGGTTCAGGTCTAAAGAAAATCCACAATCTAGGATCTGATTTTAAATGCTCATAATTAACTAGGATAATAAGTTGTAACATCTTTCATGTGAAAGTAGGTTATTTATAGAATATAATACAAACCAGCAAACATAATATCTAATATAATAGACATGCAGCTTTTTGAAATCCCTAAGTTAAATTATTTGAAAGGAATGGCTTTTAAAATTATTGTTAGAAACTATTAATCTATATCAACAAAAACAGTTTCTTGAATCTATGTGTACAATTAATAAGTTGATTCAAAATGCAGTTGATTTTTTAAGCAATTTTCATTTACTTAACACTTATTTCCCCGATAATTAATCCCAAAGACAAAATTAGGTTGGTACGTTTTACATATTTCTAGTCTTGAGGTAAAACACAAACAAGTCTATAGGAAACTATTTGAGAATGATGTTATATTTTCTTTTGACAAATTATAGGAAAAAATTTTTGCATGCACAATGCAATGTTGTTCTTTTTTTAAATTACAAAAAACAAGAGTCACCACTTTAATTTGCCTACATTGTTAAAATTAATAAATCATAGCTTCAATCCTTTATTAGACCTATAATCTTCTTAAGGAGAAAGGAAGTACATGTCCTGTTCTCCCTTTACTTAAATTCACTGAAATAACAATCTTTTAATGAAAGTTTAAATTTAAAAAGCAAGGCTAAGCTTGACTCACTTGTAAATCACTCTAGCATATAATTTGTTTTATGTGGTTTGATTAGTGTTTTTGCTAGTCACGATTAATTTGATTATAATCAAGTAATGATATTGCAAAACTGCTTTATTATTTTTAGTTTGGCTGTTCAATGTGCCTATGTTCTGTAAAACAGTCAGCATAAAACCACAGGCAATTCCTGGACTTCAGTGTCTTCTAATGAATATACACAGATAATAACTATTTGCCTATATTCTTTCTGTTTGTTAAGATAGCAAGTAAGAATGGATTTTAAGTCACATTTTCTCGAGGCAGAATCTCACTCTGTAAATGCATCTCTAATTTTCCTTATGCCTCTATTTTTTCACTAATCTGTTTATGTGGAATAACATTGTATATGCGTCTGTTCTAAAAAGGCATTTCAAATAATTTAGTTAATTCTAGCAGATGGTTTTGGTGCAGTGGACCACATTTCCTCAGCCCATATAATTTAAGCACCTTATATATCTGACATGGCTTGGTTCTGTGTCACCACCCAAATCTTATATTAAAATATAATCCCCAGGTATTGCAGGAGGGCCCTGGTAGAAGGTGATTGGATTATGGGGGCATATTCCCCTCTTGCTGTTATCGTGATAGTGAATGAGTTCTCATGAGATCTGGTTGTTTATAAGTGTGTAGCACTTCTCTCCTGCCACCATGTGAAGATGTGCTTCCTTCCCCCTCCACCATAATTGTAAGTTTACTGAGGCCTTCCAAGCCATGCCTCCTATACAGCCTTTTGAACTGTGAGTCAATTAAACCTCTATCTTTCTTTTTTTTAAATAAACATCCAGTCTCAAGTAGTTATTTATAGCCACGTGAGAATGGACTAATACAGTATCATACACAGATTTCCAAAATGGTGCACAAAAATACCACTGGCTAGTATTCACACCTTGTGTAATTTCCTCCCTGTGAGCATGCACTGAATCTAGTGACTCACTTTTTAGAGAATAGAAAACAACCAAGATGTTAGGTTGCCACTCCTGTAATTAGGTTACAAAATAAATTTACTTCCATAATTTTTTTCTAATTGCTTCCTTGGCGTGGATGTTTTGATGAAGCTAACTGCAATATTGAAAAGGTCCTCATGGCAAGAAAGTAAGGAAATCCTTCAACTATCAGTCAGATATAAACTAAGACCTTTTGTTCAATTATACCTTTAATTCCATTAGCTCACAAAGAACTGAACACTAACAACAACCGTATGAGTCAGTTTAGAAGTGAATCCTGCTCCATTTAAGCCTTAAGATGACGAAGGTCCTGGCTGACATCTTGAGCACAACTTTTCAGAGTCTTTGAAGCAGATGGCTCAGGAAAGCTATGTCCCGATTCTTATCCCACAGAAATGCTAAAATAAATTTTTGCTGTTTTAAAAGTCGTTAATTTTAAAATAATTTGTTAGACATCAGTAGTTAATTTTTATGCTGCAGGTGACAGTTCCATGCACCACTGACTTCCTCAAGCTATAGGAAACCTCTAAGCTGCATGCAAATAAATCCCAGAAGTATTTCCCTTAGCCAAATGTGTTTAGTTGTAAATGAACAAATGCCTCAGTCTTCTCATTCTTCTGTGGGACTATTTTGAGGTATTATTCTGTGTGACTTATCAGAAAGGCTGCAGTGTGATTGAGTGCCCTTTTCTCATATGCCACAGATTAAGAAGATAACAGAGTCTGCAGGAAATACGGGGTATTATGTTGCATGGAGTAAACAGGGCAACAGAGAGCAGAAATATAATCAATATTGTTGGATGGGATCTTAACAATAGCTGGTATCCTGTTGCAAAAAAAAAGAGATAAATATAGTATCAACTGCTGTTACTTGGCACAAAAGGTTTACTGAGGTCTGTGCTCTATGTAGTCAGGTAGATTCTGACACTGAATATGTTAGGAGATTAGGGAGGTTATGACTGATAAGAATGGTTATAAATTAAGAGAATAATAACCCTAACTTTTCATACTTTTAAGATATAGACCATAACTCTGAATTTCTATGACATTGTTAAAGTAATCTCTTGGCTTACATAGACAGTCTCCCAATTCATGAAAAACAAATTTGGGGCTTGATTTTGAGGGTTACTATTTTGAGGTAATGCCAGTAAAAGTGATAACTTTCTAAGTGTCATATAAGAAAATGAGGATATTGATACAGAAAAAAATATCTTTTTGAAAAAAACCCTAATAATTTCTTTAGCCACTATGTTTCATGTGTCTAAGCCTGGGAATACTGCATAGATAAAGGAATCCAGCTAGAAACTTGGTAGCAGGAATCTACATTTGCTTTTATTCAGACATCTTGGCTTTGCAAGTACTGCCATTCAGTTATTTAATGACTGTTTTATATAACTTTACAATATTGTACCCAACAAAACATGACAACATTAACCTCATTCGCAGTGAAGGATGTAAGGCAATGGATTAATGTTTAGGATGCAATAGTTGTATTATCTATTTCATCAATCAGAAGCAGAAGGCATTCTTAAGCACTTGATGACTCAGTGTTTTAGTATAGTGTTGGGTGGAAGACAATTCCTTATGAGTTTGAAATGCTATCCTGAAGAATGATACTGTAAACCACTGAAAAATAGAGTAGGGTCCCCCAAATCTTTCAAATATAATCACTATTTTTCTTATTATACTATCGAGTCTAGTTCAACTACAGAATTTAGAGTTTAAGAAAGAAATGTTTCCAGTAGGGCTAATAATTATGATACATTTCAGGGAAATGAGATGACAGGATGGTCATTGGGTTATTTAAAATACACACATCACAGGTAATGAGACAAGAAGGTTAGTTATGCATTTTTATTGAAGTGATTGACCCTAACAGAGTTATGCTTTTGAAGTTGGGGAAGGAAAGTATATGGATGAAAATTTTGGCATAGTTAATATTTCACCTTGTATAAACACATTCATTAGAGTCTTTAGAAAACAATCATCAGAGTCTTCTTCAAACCTACTCAGTAGTACAGACTTAGGTTCAGATTCATTAAGAATAAATATTTAGCTCACTCTATTGCACAAAAATTTTTCAATCTTTTGATGTTTAAATGAAAATATGCAGGATATCAAGGATATGAAAAGTACCTTCCCTATGTTTATGGTCAGTTTCAGACATGAGTACTATAGTATTAAGCCGTATTCACTATTTCTGTATCATTTATCTAGCTGTGACATTTAACTGATTTTCTCTTTTCTGCTATGCACCCCCAATACACATTCATACTCCCCTTTTCTATTGTACATGTATGCTGTATTGTCATAGTTAAATTGGCCTTACATTTATCCTACTGCTTACTAGTTATGTGACTTTGAACACTTATTTTGAGAAATATTCTAAAAACAATAATCTGGAATCTTATTTTACAGACAGAAATTATGTCATTTTAAGCATTACATTACAATGTAGAAGAAGCCAACAGACTAAGATGAAAATTGCAGAGAAGACAATAACAAACAGAAGCTTAAAGAATATGTGTCCTATATGGAGGTGGTTGTCAAAGTGAGGTTCCCAAAGTGTGGTTCCCAAAGTGTGGTTCCCAAGCAAGAGGGGTTAATGTCACAAGAGGAATCCTTAGTAATGCAAATTATTAGGCCACCAACCTAGAGTCAAAAACCATGGAGATGACATTCATCAATATGTCTACGAAAGAGCCGTCCAAATAACTTGAGTTTGTGTTAAAATCTGAGAAGCACTGCCTTATAGAAAAGTGGAAGAAGTTTGTCTCAAGAAGAGCACAAAGAGTGGGTAAAACTCACAGACCATTTTATTAATGTCACACAATGTAGTATGGTGGGAGTGCAGTTCATGAAGTGGAGATTGCAGAAGATGAAGCTGGTAAAGAGGGAAGAACCAGATTTTAAAGAACAATGTAAGTAAAAAATAAAGTTAGCAGGATGGCAGTATATAAAATAAGAGAAACTATGAAGCCAGACAAATCTCAGTTCAAGCCTTAGGATTAGAACATGATTTTAACTTTCTGAACATACTTGTTAAGATCTTAGCAAATTAATATACATAATTATTCCCCATGTATAAATTAATAATTTGTTATTATTCTATCACAAATGATCTGTATCTATGTATAATACTATTTATTTGTATAATTACTAATCTGAACTATTTTATTCAACTTTATTTTATTTTAAATACATTTTTTATTTTTTATTTAGGAGCTTTCTTAATTATGTCATTGGCACAGGTTTCTTTTAGAACCCTTAGAGTTAATAAATTTACCATACCTTTATATTTTATAGTTTAAAAATACTTTCTCAATTTGTTTAAGTATTAAGAAGATTAACAAAATATAATTCCTCCTTACTGACTTTTTCTCCAAAATACTCAGCTTAATTTTCCACTCATTTTATCTCTGCTTTGCTCTGCCATAATCCTGAAATTAAGAAAAATAAAATGCTATGCTGATTATCTTTTGCATATTCCTAGTTTTCTGTTCCTTTTCTTTTCTTTTTTTCTTTTAATCAAGTAACTGGATTCAGCCTGGATTATTAAGCATTTCTTGTAGGAAAGAAGAGGCAAATTACTGTCTGCCTTTCCATTGCTTCTAATTTCATTAATACTCTCCATTGCAATAACAGTCTTCACATTTTACTCAAGAAGATGAGCTGTAATTTCATATCTGAACTTACATTTTTCTATTTTTGTCTTTTAATATAAAAGTTAATTCCACGTACTAAAACTAAAAGAGCAACAAGAGAAAATAAATTGAGGAATCTGCTTCCCCTCTATTATTTGTGGGCTTACCTACATTGCAATATGTCATCAACTGTCTTCCTTGGTAATCATCATGGATAGTCTTATGTGTCAACTTGCCTGTACTATAGTATCCAGTTATTTACTCAAAACATGAATCTAGGTGCTGCAGTGAAGGTGTTCTGTTGTCGTTGTTAACATCTTCGTTCAGCTGATTTTAAGTAAAGAGTAAATGCAGTAATGTGGGCATGCCTCATTCAGTCAGTTGAAGGCCTTAAGAGCAAAATCTCAGGTTTCTCTGAGAAAAAATTCTGCTCTGAGATCAGAGAATCAAATTCTGTCTGAGTTGTCAGGCTGCCCACATGATTCCTGACTTTGCAGGTCCCAAAATCATGACTCACTTTCTTAAAATAAGTATCTCTCACTCTCTGTATATATGTATATATGCCTGTTTATCTATCAATCTATCAATCTGTTATCTATCTATCATCTATCTGTCTATCTTTCATCTATCAAATTTTATATTGGTTCTGTTTCTCTGGATAATAATCTAACCATACTGAATTCTATAGAACTGTTTCTGTTATGGTACCTATTTATAAACTAATGTGCATCAAAACCTTTTCAAAATTCAGTGGCATAAAACAAAAGCCATTAAATGCCATGATCACACATCTGTCATTCCACTGAGGTTGGTTTATTTATTTTGGCAGAGATCAGCTGGGTATGTCTCAAAGCTTTGTACTGTGTCTATTGACTTCTTTTCTTTTTCTCATTTTAATGGCAGAAACATAAGAGGTACATGAACAGAATATAAGATGGTTCTTAACTCCTTGGCATGAAAATATGATATTGTATCTTTTTGCCTCATTCTTTTAGCCAAAATAAGTCATACAGTGTAGGAAGACACCAAGAGAATGGAAAGGTTCACTCTACCTCTAATGGAAGGATCTTCAGTCCCAGGGCAAAGACACGGATACATAGAGAGGTAAAAACTTGGAACAATATTGTAATCTATTATAGACACCACAGCAAAATGCATTTGGATAATGTTATGTTCTGTAACTGCCTTTTGAGAAAGAGTGATAATTTACTTAGCATACTAAGACACTAAGAACTCCTGTAAGAAACATAAATACTATTAACTTTATATAAAAGAGAATTTCCCAGACATTGTTTTTAGAAATTATTTGTTAATATCCCACTGTACTTCTTGATCTGCAGAAATCCTGTAGGAAACAATTGTTCTACAATATACATTCATAGTAAATTTGTTGTTTTAATAAGTTCTCAACATCAAGATTGTAAAGAAAACCAATAGGTATAGAACTTACAAACAAAACTTTGCTGCTCATAAAATCTGCACTGCAAAAAAAAGAAACCATCCCAATATTTAACATGGCAAAATAACAGTTTTTTAAAGTATCTAATTGTACTAAATTGCATTGTTGTTAGCAGTTGAAGTGGGATCTCATTATGGGAAAGTAGGAAAGATAAGACCTCATAATTCTCAATAGGACAAGAGAAGGTATATCTTTTAGCTAAGAATTATTAAACCTCAAAAAACCTATTACAAAGGAATACTGATCATGCACATATGAAAGTGGCCACAATATTTGTCAACTAAACTATTGAGAACAATAAAAGATGTGTGGACATTTGTCAGGGTAGTAAAATATTTGAGTTTTATGAAGAGGTCAGAAATTTTATCTAGGGGAGTAAAATGTCAAATATATTTGTTAGCTGAGATATTTCAACCATTAGAACATGTATGATGAACTTTTATAGATAATGCAAATGCTAATATTTTCATCAAACTCTAAATACTAATTAAAGTTGTAAGTTGCAGGATATGACCTCAACATGCAAACAGCACAGTAAAAGAAACTATCAACAGAGTTTATATGGTTTGGCTGTGTCCCCACCCAAATCTCATTTTGAATTATAACCCCCACAATTCCCACAAGTCTTAGGAGGAAACTAGTGGAAGGTAAGGTAATTGAATTATGGGTGGGGGGTTCGACTCTTTCCCATGCTGTTCTCATGATAGTGAATAATGCTCATGATATCTGATGGTTTTAAAAACAAATTTCCCTGAACAAACCCTCTGTCTTTGCCTGTTCCATCCATTTAAAGCATGACTTGCTTTTCCTTGCCTTCCACCATGATTGTGAGGCTTCACCAGCCTTATGGAACTTGAAGTCCATTAAACCTCCTTCTTTTGTAAATTGCCCAATCTTGAATATGTGTTTATCAGCAGCATGAAAATAGACAAATAGGCTAGGAATGCCTCAATTCACCCATCTCTGCCTCTCAAAGTGCTGGGATTACAGGCATGAGCCACTGCACCCAGCTGGCATTCAGGTTTATAAGGGAAAGAGAATATGAAACTTCAGAAAATTTGCAGGCAGACGATGCAATAAATAATACAATCCCACTTTCTGAGGAGAAATTCAAGCCTCCTACAGAAATTTGCATAAGTAATGAGGGGCCAAATGTTAATCCCCAAGACAATGGGGAAAATGTTTACCATAGCCCATCCCATCGCAGGAGGAAAAATGGTTTCTTGGATTGGACCCAGGGTCCCCATGCTGTGTGCACTCTAAGGACTTGGAGCCCTGCATCCTAGCTGCTCTAGTCATATCTGAAAGTGGCCAATTTAGAGCTTGGGCTATGTCTTCAGACGGCACAAGCCCACAACCTTGGCAACTTCCACATGGTATTGAGCCTTTGAGTGCACGAAAGACAAGAATTGGAGGTTTCCAAAACTCTGCCTAGATTTCAGAGGATATGGAAATGCCTGGGTGCCCAGGGGGAAGTTTGCTGCAGTGGCAGAGCCCACATGAAGAACCTCTGCTAGGGCAATGCAGAAGGGAAATGTGGGATTGAAGCTCCCACTCAGAGTCCCTAATGGGGCAATGCCTCATGGAGCTGTGAAAAGAGGGCTATCATCCTTTAGACCCCAGAATGGCAGATACACTGACAGCTTGCACTGTGTGCCTGGAAAAGCCACAGACACTCAACACCAACCCGTAAAGGCAGTCTGTAAAGAGGCTGCACCCTGCAAAGCCACAGGAGCAGAGATGCCCAAGACCATGGGAATCCACCTCTTGCATTGGCATGACTTGGATGTGAGACATGAAGTCAAAGGAGATCATTTTGGAGCCTTAAGATCTGAAAGTGGCCAATTTAGAGCTTGGGCTATCGCTTCAGAGGGCACAAGCCCACAACTTTGGCAACAGAGAAGGAGATCATTTATATGGAGCTTTTAGCACTTTTGTTTCCAACTTCTCCCCTTTGGAATGAGTGCATTCATCCAATGCCTGTACCTCCATTTTATCTAGGTAGTATCGAACTTCCTTTTGATTTTACAGGCTCATAGAAGGAAGGACTTTCCTTGTCTCAGATGAGACTTTGAACTGTAGACTTTTGAGTTAATGCTGAAATGAGTTAAGACTTCAGGGGACTGTTGGGAAGGCATGATTAGTTTTGTAATATGAGGACAAGATTTGTACAAAACCAGGGGTGAAATGATATGGTTTAGCTGTGTCCCCACCCAGATCTCATGTTGAACTGTAACTCCCACAATTCCCACATGTGGGAGGAACTTGGTGGGAGCAATTGAATTATGGGGGCAGATCTTTCCTGTGTTGTATTCTTGATAGTAAGTAAATCTCATGAGATCTGATGGTTTTTAAAATGGGAGTTTTCCTGTACAAGCTTTCTCTCTTTGTCTGCTACCATCCATGTAAGAAGTGACTTGCTCCTCCTTGCATTCCACCATGATTGTGAGGCCTCCCCAGCCACGTGAAACTGTAACTCCATTAAACTGCTTTCTATTGTAAATTTCCCAATCTCAGCTATGTCTTTATCAGCAGTGTGAAATAGGGGCAATATAACATTAAACAGACAACCTATTAAATATGAAAAATATTAGCAAACTATGCATCTGACAAAGGTGTAATATCCATGTCTGTAAGAAACAAAAAACAAATGAATAAGCAAAATATAATTAAAAATCCACAAAGGTCATGACTACTCAAAACAAGACAAGCAAGCAGCCAATAAAACATATGGAAAAAACTGCTACTCATCACTAGTCATCAGAGAAATGCAAGTCAAAACCACAAGGATATACTGTCTCAAACTGGTCACATTGACTATCATTAAAAAATAAAAAAAATGACAGATGCTGGTAAAGCTGTGGAGAAAAGGGTATGCTTTGGTGGGAATGTAAATTAGTTCAGCAATTGTGGAAAGCAGTTAGAAATTTCCAAAGAAACTTAAAATAAAACTACCATTCAACCCAGCAATCCCATTCCTGGGTATATGCCCAAAGGAAAATAAATTATTTTGTGAAAAAGATACATGCACTCATATTCATTGCCACATAATTCCTAATGGCAAAGACATGGAATCAACTGGAGTGCCCATCAATGGTGGATTGGATAGAGTCAATGCAGTACATACTCATCATGGAAAAATAAGTAACCATGAAAAAGAATGAAATCATGTCCTTTGCAGCACCATGGATGTATCTGGAGGCCATGATCCTAAATAAATAAATCCAGAAATAAAAAACCAAATACCACAGATTCTTTCCTATAACTGAAAGCTAACCATTGAGCACACATGGATATAAAGATGGAAACAATAGACACTGCAGACTGCTTTGGAGGAGGGAGGGAAGGAGGCATGGATGGAAAAACTATTTATCTGGTACTATGATCACTAACTGGGTGATGGGATCTATACCTCAAAAATCTGCACTGCAAGAAGATACTTCTCAGTATCACATAAATACACATGTAACATTCCTGCAGATATCCCCTTGTTTCTAAAATTAGAATTAAAATTAGAAAACAAAAAACTCCAAAGCAGTAGCATTTCTATATGCAAATAGCAAGCTATCTGAAAAGAAATCAAGGAAACAATTTCATTTACAATAGCTACGAAAAAAAAGAAAAAACTAGGAATAAATTAAACCAAGAAGGTAAAGACCTCTACAACAGAAACTATGAAACACACTGAGAAAAGAAGTCAAAAATACACAGATAAACAAAAAGATATTCTATGTTCGTTAATTGGAGGAATATATATTGTTAGTGTCCATACAACGCAAAGTGATCTGCAAACTCAGTGCAATCCCTATTAAATTATCAATGGCACTCTTCACAGAAATAGAAAAAAGAAAATGCTAAAAATTTGTATGGAAGTGCTAAAAACCCCGAATAGTCAAACCAATTTTAGGAAAAAGAACAAAGCTGAAGGCCAGGTGCAGTGGCTTATACCTAAAATCCTCATACTTTGGGAGGCTGAGGCAGATGGACACAAGGTCAAAAGATTAAGACCATTCTGGCTAACATGGTGAAACTTGATCTCTATTAAAAATACAAAAATTAGATGGGCATAATGACACACACCTGTAGTCACAGCCACTCAGGAGGCTGAGGCAGGAGAATCACTTGAACCCAGGAAGTGGAGGTTGCAGTGAGCTGTGATCATGCCACTGCACTCCAACCTGGTGACTCCATCTCAAAAAAAAAAAAAAAAAGCTAAGCTGAAGGCATCATACTGACTATAAAATATACTAGAAAACTATAGTAGATGAAACAGCATGATATTGGCATACAAACGGACACGTACAGCATTGGATAAAAAATAAAGAGCCCAGAAATAAATCCATACACTTATGGCCAATGAATTTTTGACAAAGATGCCAAGAGCATTCATTTGTGGAATAATCTTTTCCACAAATGATGTTAGGAAAACTGGAGTATCTACATAAAAAAAATTAAATTAGACCTTTATCTCTCACCCTATAAAAATCAGCTCAAAGTGGATTAAAGACTTACCTGTAAGAGCCAAAACTATAAAGTCATTAGGATAAAACATAGAGGAAGTTCTTTATGACATTGGTAGGGATGAGGATATTTTATATAAGACCTCGAAAACACAGGCCACAAAAGCAAAAATGGACCAATGGCATTACATTGAATTAAAATGCTTTTGCACAGCATAGGAAACAATCAACAGAGTGCAGAGAACACCTACAGAATGGAAAAAGATGTTTGAAAACTATACATCTGCCAAGGGTTAGTATCCAAAATGTATAAGAAACTCAAACAACTCAAAACCAAAAAAAAAAAAAAAACCCACAAATAATTGGATTAAAAAGTGGACAAAATACCAGAATCAATATTTCTTAAAATATGGTATACAGATAGTCAACAGATATATTTAAAAATGCTCAACATCACTAAACATTAGGGAAATGCAAACCAAAACCACAATAAGATATTCATTTCAGCCCAGTGAGAATGGTTATTATCAAGAAACAAAAGATAACAAGTGTTGAGGAGGATGTGTAGAACAGCAAATAGTTGTGCGCTGTTTGTGGGAATGTAAATTAGTACTGCCATTTGGAAAACACTATGGAGATGCCTCAAAATATTAAAAATAGAGCTATCATATTATCTAGCAATTCTGACACCTGAATATATATATATGTATATATATGAAATGAAATCATAACGTTGAAGAGATATCTGCATTCCCATATTTACTACACTATTTACAATAGCCAAGATATCGACCATTATTAATACCCATTTTTAGAATGAAGCAATATTCCTGTTCTCTCTCCCTCTTTTTCTTCCTCTTTCTTCCTCTCCTTCTCTCCTTTTCTTACTTTTCCACATCCTAGTTCCTCACCTCTACTCAATACGTTCCTCTGAACACCTGATTCCTTGTAAAGAAAAAAAAAAAAAGATACCGAATCAACCTAACTGTTCATCAATAGATAAATGGAAGAAGAAAATGTGGTACATAATATGCACAACAGAATACTATTCAGCTATGAAAGAGAATAAAATGTTATCATTTACAGCAATATAGATTAACCTGGAGAACATTATGTTAAGAGAAATAAACCAGGCACAGAAAAACAAATACCACATGATCTCACTCATAGTGGAATCTAGAAAAGTTGATCTTATAGAAGTGGAGAGTGTAATGGTGGTTACCAGCAGTAGGGATAGTGAGGGGAGACACAGAATGGGGTGATGTTGTTCAAACAATACATAATTACAGTTAGATAAAAGAAATAAATTTCAAATAGATCTGTTGTATAGCAAAGTGACTATAATTAGTAATGATTAAATTCTATTCTTAAAAAATGTAAAGGGAGTGGATGTTATGGGCCTTTCCCACAAAAAAAAAAAAAAGATAACTATGTGAAGTAATGCATTTGTTAATCAGATAAGCATTTCACAATGCATATATACTTTAAAACATCATATGGTACACAATAAAATCATATAATATTATTTTTAAACTTAAATTAAGACACAAGAACAGAAAGGCAAACACTGAATGTTCTCATTCATAGGTGGGTGTTGAACAATAAGAACACGTGGACTCAGGGAGAGGAGCATCACACACTGGGGGCAGTTGCAGGGACGGTAAGGGAGAGAGACAGTGGGGGGTGGGAAGGGAGGGTTGGGTATGGAGGGATAACATGGGAGAAATGCCAGGTATAGTAACCACCTAAAGTAAAATATAAAAAATAAAATTAAATTTAAAATAATAATAATAAAAATAAAATAAATTTTAGAATAAAATATCAAGTAAAATTAAATTATAAATTCTTAATTATTTTCTATGTATTATCTGCTTTTATAATCATTTTAATTTGTATTTATATCATTATTTATTATTTTAAATATGACTAAAATTATCTATATAAACAAGGCACTGTAAAGACAGACAAATAATAAATTCCTACATGTTCAAAGACTGTCAATTATTTACCAAATATTTATTTTTTCTGCTTTTCTCAAAGTTTTGTCTGGGAGGCTGGCAGCCTGCCTAGAAACAGCACTTCCCAGCATTGCTCACAGCTAGTTTTGGCCATGTGACCAGCTTCTGGTCAAAGGCTTATGACCAGGAATTATGCCAAGTTTCTTTACAAGCTTTAAAAGAAAAGTATTAGATTCTTCCTTCTGTTTTCCTCATCTATTTATTGTGAAGTGTGCAGAACTTATACTTAAAACACAGAGGTGAATGCCACAAGCTCAAGATGATGGGGCAAACTCTCAACTTGTCTCCTCTGGATTGTTAAGTATGAAAAAAATAAACAATTTACTTGAGTTGTATTTGAGATATCTTTGTTCAATTAGTATTACCTTTATGTAACAACATATTTAATATTAGAAGGACTGAGGTACTGCTACTGCAAAATTTTGACATATTTATCACAAATCGAAATTCTTGCACTGGGAAATAAATACTGAAGCTGGAAACCTGGATTCCCTTGTTATGCTACAGTAAAAGTTGTCGCATATTTCTCATTTTTTATAACTTCAAAGGCAAATCAAATTAATTAAGAAGCCTAAAGATAAAGCAATAGAGATTTTAAAAGGTCTGAACATATGTATGTTATTATAAAATAGAAAAAAAATTTTCAGAAAGGAATCCACCAATTTGACAATAGAGATAAATGGAGTAGAGCTGTGCTAACAAACGTGTTCTCAGTAGGTATTCTGCAATCAAAATTGACTGATAGTCCAGTGATTTGGGAGTTTTCAGGGTTGCAAAAGTGGACTATTTCATTACTTCAGACATCAAGAAGATGAGTGTCACCCTAAGTCTTTTTCATGACCTTGGTAAAAACACTGTGTGAATATCTTCATTCTATGTTGAAGAGTTTATGATTCAATGACTTTCTTAAAGTTAGGAGGAGAAAAATGTTTGTAAATCAGTCAATGACTACACAGTTTTCATCTTCCCAACCTAATTTCTGAGAAAGAGAAAGGAGTCTAATCATTAATAAATAATGTATCAGTTTTATTACTTGCAATAAGTAAATTTGAGGGGAAATCTTAATTCAGTGGATGCATTTGTTTAATAATATTTTTACCTGAATCAGATTGTCTTGACCACCAAGTGCAGGGAAAACAATGACAAAATGACAGCCCACTTTTCTATGGCTTGTTTTGGGACTGCGAAAGGCAAAATTAATTTTGCTTTCAAATGATTTTAATACCGGTCAGTAAAGAACATATAAAATAACTCTATATACTGTAAATGTAAGGTTATTCAGTTTCTTTTTTTTTTTTTAATTTTTTATTGGATTATAGGTTTTGGGGTACATGAGCAGAGCATGCAAGACAGTTGCGTAGGAACACACATGGCAGTGTGCTTTCTTTTCTTCTCCCCTTCACCCACATTTGGCTTTTCTCCCCAGGCTATCCCTCCCCACCTCCCCCTCCCACTGGCCCTCCCCTTTTCCCCCCAATAGACCCCAGTGTTTAGTACTCCCCTTTCTGTGTCCATGTGTTCTCATTTTTCATCACCCACCTATGAGTGAGAATATGCGGTGTTTAATTTTCTGTTCTTGTGTCAGTTTCTTATTTCAAGTTTGATGCAGGTATATATATATATATATATATATATATATATAGAGAGAGAGAGAGAGAGAGACACACACACAATATAGTTCATCATAGGGATTGCAATGAGATGAAATGACAATAGGATACACCAGTTTTAACATTCCTATCTCCCATGGTGAAGTTTCCAGAGTGATGGTAAAAATCAAAAATTTCTTTGAAAGTTACATTTCATAGTAAACACCAAAGTAACTGTTGTGAAAATCAATTCTCTTATGTACTAATTGCCCATAGCATATACTACTCAAAATTTAGTCTCCTCAATTTTTTATTATTCTTAGTTTCAGTAAGAAGGAAGTTACACTTATGATGATATAAGTGAGGTTCCTAAATTACTTGCATGAGTGTAGGTTTTTGGCAGTGATTTCCTTCAGACCTAAAAATTTAGGTTAGTCTTTCATGTATAAGGAGATTAAAGAAGCTATGAAAATTTTATTAATACAATATTGACTGCATACACACAAAATTTTGAAAACAAATAATTCTCAGGCTTTCTTCTGCATACTTAAATGAGAAATATAGTAAAATAGAAAATTCCTCTCATTGAAATTTATGTTATCTGACTGCACTGAAAGTTGAAAACTGTTTTTTGCATATAACCCAATACTTGCCACATCCATGTGTGCTTAGATAAGGACAGGCATATAATTTAGTAAGAACTGCAGAACTCAATACACTAACAATCCGCAATGCTGGTACCCTTGTAGAGGAGGTAAAATGACTAACGCCCTATAACACAATTTGGAAAATAGTAGATTTTTAATAAATGATAGCTGTGCTTATATTTTTTTCACTATTATTAAACACATCAAAGAGTCATAAATATTTATTTGATAATTTTTGAGTAAGGATCATGAAAAAGGTAATGTCCTGGTTTCTGTAAGGAAAAATCAGAAATATCCATTAATCCCAGGCCTCAAATTGCTTTAGTGTCACATGAGAATTATAACCTCTTCCTACAAAAACTTTTTTTAAAATTTTCAGAAAAAAATTCTAACTTACAAGAACATTTTCTACCAACATCCATAGACATAAATAGATAGTCCTTTAATACAATATTTTGGAACTTTAGATTTCTTGTGAATTACCAGACTGATGGGATCATTTGTTTATTTAAGATAGATAATCCTGGGACCCAGGAACTAAAATTGTTGCATGATAAGTCTATAAATATCTTAAAAACACCCTTATATTTCAAAAGGCTAAGAATATGGAGGAGAATAAGGAAGAGAGATATTAATAGAAGAATGGGAATGTTTTTGGATGTAAAATATAGTAAGATACATTTTGTAGAAAAACTTAAATGATAAAACGTGTCTATGATATACAAATAAGTAAATCACAGTAGGTATGTACAAATTACCATTTAATATAACACAATATATATAATATGATAATAAAGATACACATTAAATATCCTTACTTTCATATTTCTCCCTCATTTAGTTTATACCACAACAACTCTTCAAATGCCCATATTTTCTTTCACCTCTAGTCCTTAGTACAAGATAACTACTTGCTGAATTATTCTTTCTGACTCATTTTAAAAGTTTAGCTGTCATTTTGTCTGGAATTTCTTTATGGTAAAACTACATTTTTTAATGCTATAAATAAAAACTACATTTCTATTTCTATATATATGGTCTACAAATACCACATCAAAGCATTTGTAAATGTATTTTACTAGGTTGTCTTTACCCCTAGATGTTAGTTCAGAATGGCAAATCTCTCCAGATGTCCTAAATTCATTTTCTAGCTGGATGACCTTAGTCCTGTTACCAAAAACATCTGTGCCACTGTAGACTTCATCTGCAATTGGCATATAATAAAAAATATTCTACCTTTGAAAGTTAGAGTAAGAACTGAACAAATTATTACACATAAAGGACTTTGAATAGTATCCAGAATATTAAACATAAGTTGTTTTATTATTTAATATTATATCACCAATCTCCATTAACTAGCATGCAGTACATTAAATATGTATTTATGCAATGAGTTAGTATATTATGATGCATAAACAAAGTTTTTAAAGAATGCATGAATAAACATTGCAAGAGATTTTTTGCATAGTAGAAATTTAAGTAATTTATTCTATTTATGTTTTTATATTTTCTTACTTTTTATTTCTTTTTTTTTTTCTTTAAGAAATGGAGGTTCACTCCATTGCCTGGGCTGCTGGAGGGCAGAGGCAGAATCACAGCTTAGTGCAGCTTTAGGCTGCAAGGCAAAACGTCTCCTGCCACAGCCTTCCAAAGTGCTGGGATTACTGGTAACTGTCACCACAACCAGGCTCTATTTTACTTTATATTTTGTTTAGATTCATTTTTCATTATTTCAGTTTGATATATGTATTACTTTATAAGAAAATGTATGCCCAATGAAAATAAATTTATTCACCAATTTTTACAATTTTAACTTTTTACAATTAAATATTTAACCCATTATGGAAAATAATTCAAGAAAGCTTAGGTTATTTGTTTACTTTAAAAAATGTTAGCTGGTATTTGAAGCTTTGTCATTTATTGGCACAAATAACAGGTGCCAAACACACTTTACCTATGTACTATGTATTTATTTACAATAATATTTATTGTGTATATTTAAGGAATACAACATAATATTATGGGATACATATAGATAGTAAAACGGTCACACTATATTGAAGTCCCATTAACTCACATAATTACCATTTCGTGTTTTGTGGTCAAGAGTGTCTAAAATCTACTCATTTAGCATGAATTGCAAATGCAGTGCAATTACATTACCTGTAATGCTTATGTTGTATAGGATCACTAGATTTGTTCATCCTGCATATCTTCTATGTCATATCTTCTGACCTAATCTCCCTATTTCCATCTCTCAACTGTAATCACTGTTTTATTCTCTCTCTGTTTATTTGGTTAATTTCTTTTGAAGATTCAACATGTAAATGAGATCATACAATATTTTTTATTCTGTTTCTACTTTATTTTGCCAAGCACAATGTCCTCCAGTCTCAAAAATCTTGGTGTTTTAGAGTTGGATAACATTCCCTTGAATATTTATATCACAGTTTCTTTATACACTAATTTGTCAATGTTCACTTAAGTTGTGTTCATATATTGGCTATTGTGAGTAATGCTAAAATAAACATGGGAGTGCAGATAGCCTACAAGGTGGTGATTTTATTTCCACTGGGTACATGCTCAGAAGAGAGATTGCTCCTCCATGCCCTTTTCCATGATGATTATATTGATCTATCTTCCTAACCCTGTACAAAAATTCCCTTTTTTCCACACTGCTGCCAATATGTGTTATCTTTTGACTTTCTGGTAACAGCCATTCTAAAAGGTTCAAGGTGGTATTTCATAGAGGTTTTAATTTGCATTTTCCTTATAATTAATGGTGTTAAGCATATTTTCACATATCTGTTGGCCATTTTTATGTTATCTTTAGAGAAATGGCTGTCCAGGTCTTTGGCCCATTTTTAAATTGTTATTTTGTTTTTCTGCTATTGAGTTGGGTAAGTACTTTGTATATTTTGGTTATCAACCACTTATAAGACACTGTCATGCACTGCATAACTATGTTTTGTTCAATGACAAACCACATGTATCATGGTGGTCCCATAAGGTTATAATGGAGCTATAAATGTCTCATTGTCTACTGACATCGTAGTCATTGTAAAATCTTAGCACAACACATTACCTCTTATATGTTTAGATATGTTTAAATACACAAATACTTACCACTGTGCTACAATTGCCTGTCGTATTCAGTACAGTAGTAATAATACTGTATGGGTTTGAGGACTAGAAGCAAAAGCCTGTGCCTTATAACCTAGGTGTATAATAGGCTATATAATCTAGCTTTGGAAGTACATATTATAATGTTTGTACAATAACAAAATCATATAACAATGCATTTCTCAGAATGCATTCCTCTTACCAAGTGACACATGAATATATGTGGTCTGCAAATATTTTTTCCAATTTGTAGATTGTCATTTCATTTAGTTGATTGTTTTCTTGGCTGTGAAGAAACTTTTTAGTTTAATGTAGTTTCATTCATTTGTTTTTGACTTTGTGGCCTGAGATTTTGATATGATATAGAAAAAAATATTTGCCAAAACCAATGTCCAGGAAATTTCCCCCTATGTCATCTTACATAGGTACAGGGAGTTTGTTGTATATAGTTAAACCTTTGGGTATATACCCAGTAATGGGATTGCTGGATCAAATGATATTTCTGTTTTTAGGTCTTTGAGGAAACTTGCATCATGGGAGTTTGTTGTATATATTTAAAATGAAAGTGAAAAAATTCCCACTGAGTTTTATGTGGCAATTTTGTATCCTGAAACTTTACTGAATTCATTTACTCGTTCAAACAGTTTGTGTATGTGTTTGTGTACATGTATAATCTTTGAAGATATTTACAAATAGCATCATACCATCTGCAAATAGAGATAATTTTATTTCTTCCTTTCTGAATTAGATGTATTTTATTCCTTTTTCTTGTCTGATCACTCTTGCTCACTACAATGTTGAACAGAAGTAACAAGAGTGGACAGCCTTACCTTTTCTGAGATGTTAAAGGAAAAGCCTTTGGTTTTTCCCCATTGTTTATAATTTTAGCTCTGAATTTTTCTTCAACAGACTTTACTGTGTTGTACTCAAGATTTGAATTCCCCATAAGGTAGGGTGCTTTCTCAGCTATGGTACTAGGGGCACAACTAGGTCCCCAAAAGGCAAGCCTCTACTTCATCTTGGGCACAAATGGGAGGATAAACCATGGCCTGGAATGAGGGCATGGAAAACTGTAAGATAGCTTGACCCCATGTGTCAGGGCATAGCAGCAGCTAGGCTCAGGAATGATGCACTTTCTAGTGGGCATGGTACAGTGGCAGCAAAGCCTCCAGGGTGCAATTGCTGCTAGCACCAGGAATAGGACGTACTCTAACAGTGACTGTGGTTTCAAGATGGCACAGAGCAGTAGCAGCATAGAAATTGGGGTAGGGCACAGTATTGTTCCTTCTCTTAGGGGTAGCACAGTATATAGACTTTCATCTCTTGGGAGCTTCCTTAACTTGGCACAGAGCCTGAGAAGACTGCAGAAGTTTCCAGTAGCAAAGACTGCAGGTGTCCGGTGGTGATGGTTTCTCTTGCTTACCATTTTCCCTTTTAACTTCCCTTCCAGGGTGAAGTCCCTTCTGTTTGAGCTGATCCTGACTTGGAGGATGGAGTGGCAGAAGCCAAGATTTCTTTTTTCTATGCATCCTTATGGATTTCTGTGCTCTAAACATTTTCTGCTTCTTCTATGTTTTTCTCTGGTGCTCTTCATTAATTATTTTTTGAAATATAGTTATGTATTTGTTGCTTTGTTTTTTTGGTGGGGGAGGAGAAAGACCACTAGGAGCTTCAAGATGGCCCTCTTGTTGATGTCAACATTTATCATGCCATTTAAAAAATATGTTTCTGGAATCCATATCATGATCCACTGAGCTTTTAGATATTTGGTCCTAGTACTAATATAGGTAATTTATTATAGATTTGCAGAGTAAACAGTTGTCAGCTATGGTAAAGCCTTCCTCAATCATCTCTTTTTTTCATATTTTTTCTTCTCTTCTTGCTCTTACTTTCATTTCATGAAAATTTAGAATTTATATTTTTGTGCCTTATAATGAAAGTTCAAAGTTATAAAGCCAAAACTACAGGATCTGTAAACCAAAAACAGAACTACAGGATCATATGCAATCTTCATGGTGAATTTTAATACATATCTCAGTTAACTGATAGGTGACCACAGATAAAATGAGCAAGAATATTGAAAAATTGACAAAACATATAAAATTGAATATATATCCATATGTATAACACACTCAATAGAAATCTGCACTCATGAAGAATACACATTGATTTTCAAGAGCACATGGCATATGTACAACAGTTGATTTTATTCTAAGACACAATGTGCCTTAGATGCATAATGCACATAAAATTTCAGAAATTTGAAGTTAACATTGTTCTCTGATTACTGTGTGTTTAATGGAAAAAGCCTACCTGAAATATAAATGGAAAAGCTCATATATTTGAAAATTAAGACATATACTTCTGAGAAAAAATAAATGTTAAAATGAATTATGTCAAAAATTAGAAATATTTTGAGTTAAATCATAAAGAAATATCAAAACTTGAGGGGAATGGCTAAATCAGAGTTTGAAGGGAATTTTATAGTTATGTAGTTATATATTTAAAAAGAGGAAAGTCTGAAAAACTAGTAAACTATGGGGATATCTCAAAAATATAAAGCCAGAACAGGAAATTTGATCTAAAGAGTGTGGAAGTAAAAACTTCTAATTTTGTGTCTCTCTATATATTTTGAGATGGAGTCTTGCTCTGTTGCCCAGGTTTGAGTGCAGTGAAGCGATCTCGGCTCACTGCAACATCCCCCTCCCAGGTTCAAGCAATTCTCCTGCTTCAGCCTCCTGATTACAGGCATGCACCACCACGCGCAGCTAATATTTTGTATTTTTAGTAGAGATGGGGTTTCACTATGTTGGCCAGGCTGGCCTGGAACTCCTGACCTCAGGTGATCCACCGGCCTCAGCCTCTGAAAGTGTTGGGATTACAGATGTGAGACATCATGCCCAGCCCAAAACATTTTTTAATAAAAAATTTATAATTGCTGATCCAAAAATTTTAAGTGTAGATTACTTAAATGACCAATACAATTGATATACTTCTGGATAAATTTATTTATTTATTTTTTTGAAAAACGTCACAAGTAATCTACACCAGGATTTAATAGCGAATTCACATTATAAAGCCCACAGACAATGTAAAGATCATAAAATGATATTGGTGTAAAATTTTGGGTCACCAACTGCTTGAAAAGAATACAGCACCTTACACACATAAATTCATTTGATCTTCAAGAGTAGGTAATATCATAAAGAAAAATGTGAGTAAATAAACTGTAAGCTTTACAAGTAGCTGAAAATGAAAATAAATAAATATTATCTTCTATTTAAATAAAAATGATAACAACATAGAAGAAATTTCAAGGACAAATAAAGTAACAGTATGGAATAATTATTTCCTGCTGTTAGCAACAGTATTAAGTTAAGCATTGCTTTAACCCCAACTTCTACTTCTAGGAATTTCTCCTAAGAAAACAATGCGAAGTGTTATCCATAATGTATGATCAAAGATATTCAACCCTTCATTATAATTGGTCAAACTAACAATAATTCTAAAGCACAGGACAAACAAAATCATTGAATAAATTAGGTAGACTTATACACTGGAATAACATGCACCCATTGTAAATACAAGAAATACAGTGTCAGAAAGCTTTGTGTTTGTAGAGAGAGTAAAGCAAGATGTAAATGTATTTATATAGTGTTGCCTTATATACACAGATATATGTCTTTCCATTTCTCTGCTCATCTACTAACAGATATATAAAATTTCATGATTTAAGAGCTGTATAGCAATAAAGATAAATACATGAGGAGCGTCTATGGAGTGAGATTATGGTTGTTATAATTTTATTTTTTGGCTTTCTGTATTTTTTCTAATTAGCACATTTGTCTTTTCAAAATCAGAAATCAGTTGATGACATTAATAACCATAAGAGGTGAATCTAGATATATAGCTTAGATATAATATTCTTTTAATGATACTTCCTTCAGATTCAGTTTGCTAATTATCACACTCTTTAGATGTCATTTGTGTTTGAAGCTTTATTGAAAAGCTGTATGTTTGTGCAAACAAAGCTTTCAAAGGCAGGCAGAAATGAAGACGTACACTGTTGCATCTGCTGTCATCATGGAATACTCACAGATCCCAATGTTGTTTTAGGTCACAGAGATTTTTAACAGGTGGTAACAAACTCAGGGAGTTAGGGTTGTGGGTGGTCATAAATACTCAGAGAGAGTTGTATGGTCTGTTTTGCAGAGATTAGTAACTCCCACGGAGAGTGAAATTTCACTGGTCAGTGAAAAGAATTACTGCAATTAGCCAGTAATCTGAAGTACAGTTTGCATAGTATTTAAAACAAGCAGGTTTTGCCGTGCAGTCATTCAGCACAGCATTACTCACTTTAATAGCTATTATGTAAAAAAGTAGAAATGAGGCAGCATAGAAATTTCCAACAGACCCAGATCTTCTTAAAAATAGTACCTTTACCCAAAGGCCAACTGACTCCATTGGAGGTTATAGTATTTTAATAATGCTTCTGAGAAGATTAACTAAAAGGTTTCTCACCAGAAACCCAACTTTAGCTGCTTTTGATTCCAGGCAAACTGTTACTCATGCAAAAGACTGAGCACATCAGGAAGACGGTTTGAAGATAATATAATCTTAGAAAATAAAGCTTTATTAGGAAAAAAAAATCTAAGATTTCCAAAGTACTTTCTTTATTTTTAAAGTGAGATAAACTTTGGTTTTGTTATTATGATAAGTTTAAGGATAAAATAATGTTATCTGGAAAGTTAGGTCTTATAACTTGAATTCCAAAATTATTGCATTCACATGTTTCAAAAGTAATTATAATCAGATGATTAATGGTATCAGATTTTTTTGAATCTAATGATTACCTTTAATATGTTGTTGTTTCATGTCTACACATTAGGTTTACTAATAACCATCATTATTGAGTTTTATTATAATGGGATATCAGGAAGATTTTGATACAAATTACATTAAGTGAAAATTATTAGCTTCAGCGCATTTTAGCTTCTTCTATTGCAATCTTTATCTTTCTAGCTCTATGTCATCCTTGAATGGGCAGCTACTCAATTATGATAGCTGTACAAACCAATGACCTAACAGAAACTGGAAGAGACTGATCAGGTTTGGAGTTCCACAAAAGCTCCATTTCAAGGAAATTAGAAGTTGAGCACTTTGAATAAATGTAGGCCAACAAATCAGATAACTTAGATGAAAAGAAGGTATTCCTAGAGAGATATAAACTACTAAGGCTGACTTAAGAACAAACAGAATATCTGAATAGACCGTACAGGTAAATACATTAAATTCATGAATGTAAAACTTCCCACAAAGAGAAGTCCAACCCCACCCCTGCCTACGCTGGTGAGTTCCACCAAATATTAAGGAAAATTAATCCAATTCTTTAGAAATGCTTCTATAAAATAGAAAAAAATATGAAAATACCTTCTAACTCATTCTATGAGGTTAGTATTACCCTGATATAAAAACCAAAGATATCTTGATTAGTTAATACTCCCAATTAATATTTCTTATGAATATAGGCACAAAAATATTTATCAATATAGTAGCAAACTAAATCCAGTAATGGTGATATGGTCAATGACACTTATCTAGATTATCTAAGATTGGTTTACATAAAATAAATTTAATGCCTTAGATTAACAGAATAAATAAACACATTATTTCAACGAATGTGGAAAAAGAAATACCAATATATAATAAGAATGCTCAATATAGATATACAGAAAGGAACCTTCTTAATCTGTTAAAAGGTATCTAAGAAACTTATTAATGGATCAATAAAATGTGGTATATCCATACAATAGAATACTATTTTGCAATATAATATAGAATACTAATACATGCTACAACATGGGTGAACCTTCAAAACTTTACACCCTGGGAAAGAAGCTAGCCTCAATTAGCACATATTGTATAATTTTATTTATGCACTATTTCTACTATTTCTAGAATAAGCAAATCATATAGATACAAAACATATTAATGGTTACTGTGAACTTAGGGTGTGGATGGGAGACAATGTGTGGAAATGACTGGTAATGGTTATGAAGTTTCTTCTGAGAATGAATAAAATATTCTAAAATTAGAAAATTAACAATAGTTACATAATTATGTGACTACATAAAAACAACATATTAGGGGGAACGTACCAAAGATGGCACTGTGAGAACAACCCAGGATTGAGGCTCTCGGTGAATGCGTGGAGAGGTGAGTCAGGGCAGCATTTCCAGACTGATTTTTGTTGCACACAGAATGGGGAAATTCCCAGATATAAAGGAGACACGGGAAACCAGACAGAGGTCAGCCAGGGTGGTGGCGGCCGGCCATACACAGTGCTCCGCACAGGGCACGCTAGTCCGGGTGCCCTGCTGAACCGGCAACCTGAGACTTGAGAGGGCTGACCTTGAGACTGAACGGAACTTGGACAGTGGGCCAGCCCAGGGGATTGCAGGGACACAGCATTTGGGGTAGCGTAGTGAGATGGACAAAACTGCAATTCCAAATGCTCCCTGTGGAGACGTTCCCTGAGATGCTCCATGGGGGAGGGGCGTCCACCATTACCGAGGCAATCCACCCCTACTGAGATACACGCCACTGCTGACGAAGCCTGCCGTTGCCGAGGCAACCTGATACAACAGAGAGACTCCGCCACAGGGCGTAGCCCGTGACAGCAGGGCGGAGAGGGCAGCAGAAGAGCAGAGCCTGCAGCAACAGGGCGAACCTCACACCAGCAGGGCGGAGCCTCGGCAGGCAAATAATGACTAGACAGCCTCCTAGCTGGGCAGGACACCTCAACGGACATCCAAAAATAAAGCCCCAAACCCCCAAGACAGAGCATCTGCGAAAAAAAGGGTTTTTTAATGAGCTCTGTTGCAGCAGAATTAAACACAGCAGCCTAACAGCCCTGAATGAACAACAGAGCTCACAGCTCAGCAATTGAGCTCCTATAAAGTACAGACTGTCTCCTCAAGCAGCTCCCTGACCCCTCTATATCCAAAAGACTGACATTTGGCAGGCATCATCCTGGGAAAAAGATAGCAGAAAAAGAAACGAGTAGCATCCCTCACTGTTCTGCAGCTGCTATAGGTGCACCCCAGACAAGCAGGGCCTGGAGTGGACATCAGCAGTCGTACAGTGAAGGGGTTAGACTGGTAGAAGTAAAACCAAGTAACAGAAATACTTCATCACCAACAATCTGGGTGTCCACTCAGAGACCCAATCGAAAAGTCAGCAACTACACAGAAGACAGGTGGATAAATCCACAAAGATGGGAAGAAGCCAGTGCAAAAGGAGCAAAACACCCGAAACCAGAACACCTCACCTCCTAGAAAGGACCAAAACTCCTCACAAGCAAGGGAACAAAGCTAGACGAAGAATGACAGACGAAATGACGGAATTAGACTTCAGAAGGTGGAATATGAGAAATTTTGTTAGCTAAAAGAACATGTATTAAATCAATGCAAAGAAACTAAGAACCTTGAAAAAAGATATGAAAAAAGTTTTGAGGAAATGATGACAAGAATGGATAACTTAGAGAGGAATATGAATGAATTAAAGGAGCTGAAAAACACATTACGCAAATGTCGCGAAGCATGCACAAGTTTCAATAGCTGAATTGACCAAGCAGAAGAAAGAATATCTGAAGTTGAAGATCAAATCAATGAAATAAAATGAGAAACCAAGATAAGAGAAAAAAGTACGAAAAGGAAGGAAAAAAGTCTTCAAGAAATGTGGGACTATGTGAAAAGACCTAACCTACGTTTAATAGGTGTACCAGAAGAGGACGAAGAGAATGAATCCAAGCTGGAAAATACTCTTCAGGACATTATCCAGGAAAATTTCCCCCACCTAGCAAGACAGGCCAACACTCAAATGCAGGAAATACAGAGAACACCACAAAGATATTCCGCAAGAAGAGCAACCCCAAGGCACATAATTGTCAGATTCAACAAGGTTGACATAAAGGAGAAAATACTAAGGGCCGCCAGAGAGAAGAGTCGGGTCACCCACAAAGGGAAGCCCATCACACTCACACCAGATCTCTCAGCAGAAACACTACAAGCGAGAAGAGAGTGGGGGCCAATATTCAACATTCTTAAAAAAAGAACTTTCAACCCAGAATTTCATATCCAGCTAAACTGAGCTTCATAAATGAAGGAAAAATAAAATCGTTTGCGAACAAGCAAGTACTCATAAATTTTGTCACCACCAGGCCTGCTTTACAAGAGCTCCTGTAAGAGGCACTACACATAGAAAGGATCAATCAGTACCAGCCATTCCAAAATCACACTAAATGCTAAAGAGCATCAACATAATGAAGAATCTACTAACGGGCAAAACAGCTGCTTAGGATCAAAATGGCAATATCAAATTCACACATAACAATATTAACCTTAAATGTAAATGGACTAAATGCACCAATCAAAAGACACAGACTGGCAAATTGGATAAAAATCCAAATCCCATCAGTGTGCTGTATCCAGGAAACCCATCTCATATGCAAGAATACAGAAAGGCTCAAAATAAAGGAATGGAGGAAGATTTACTAAGCAAATGGAGAACAAAAAAAAGCAGGAGTTGCAATTCCCATCTCTGATAAAATAGACTTTAAAGCAACAAAGATCAAAAGAGACAAAGAAGGCCATTACATAATGGTAAATGGATCGATACAACAAGAAGAGCTAACGATCCTAAACATATATGGACCCAATGCAGGAGCACCCAGATACATAAGGCCAGTTCTTAATGACTTACAAAGAGACTTAGACTCCCACACAATAATAGTGGGAGACTTTAACACTCCACTGTCAATATTAGACAGATCAACCAGACAGAAAATCAAAAAGGATAGCCAGGGATTGAACTCAGACCTGAAGCAAGCAAACCTGATAGACATTTACAGAACACTCCACCCCAAACCCACAGAAAAAACATTCTTCTCAGCACCACATCACACCTACTCTAAAATTGACCACATAATTGGAAGTAAAGCACTGCTCAACAAATGCAAAACAACTGAAATCATAACAAACAGCCTCTCAGACCATAGTGCAATCAAGTTAGAACTCAGAATTCAGAAACCGACCCAGAAACACACAGCTTCATGGAAACTGAACAACTGGTTCTTGAATGTTGACTGGGTAAACAATGAAATGAAAGCAGAAATAAAGAAGTTCTTCGAAACCAATGAGAACGAAGACACAACATGCCAGAACCTCTGGGACACATTTAAAGCATTCTCTAGAGGAAAGTATATAGCAATAAGTGCCCATATGAGGAGAATGGAGAGATTCAAAATTTACACCCTATCATCAAAATTGAAAGAGCTAGAGGAGCAAGATCAAAAAAACTCAAAACCCAGCAGAAGACAAGAAATAACTAAGATCAGAGCTGAACTGAAGGAGATTGAGACACGAAAAGCCCTTCAAAAAATCAATAAATCCAATAGCTGGTTTTTTGAAAAGATCAACAAAATAGAGAGACCGCTGGCCAGATTTATTAAAAAGAAAGAGAGAACAGCCAAATAGATGCAATAAAAAATGATAAAGGGGAAATCACCACAGATTCCACAGAAATTCAAACCATCATCAGAGAATATTACAAACAACTCTATGCACAAAAACTAGTAAAACTGGAAGAAATGGATAAATTCCTGGACTCCTGTGTCCTCCCAAGCCTAAACCAGGAGAAAGCTGAAACTATGAATAGACCAATAACAAGGTCAGAAGTCGAGGCAGCAATTAAGATCCTACCACACAAAAAAAGCCCAGGTCCTGACGGGTTCAGAGCCGAATTCTACCAGACACACAAAGAGGAGCTGGTACCATTCCTTCTAAAACTATTCCAAACAATCCAAAAGGAGGGAATTCTTCCCAAATCATTTTATGAGACCAACATCATCCTGATACCAAAACCCGGCAGAGACCCAACAAGAAAATAAAATTTCAGGCCAATATCCATGATGAACATAGATGGAAAAATCTTCAATAAAATATTGGCAAGCTGAATGCAACAGCAAATCAAAAAACTTGTTGATCATGATCAAGTACAATTCATCCCGGGGATGCAAGGCTGGTTCAACATATGCAAGTCTATCAACGTAATTCACCACATAAACAGAACCAAAAACAAAAACCACATAATTATCTCCATTGGCGGAGAGAAGGCATTTGACAAAATTGAACAGCCCTTTATGCTAAAAACCCTCAATAAACTTGGTATCGATGGAACGTATCTCAAAGTAATAAAAGCTATTTATGACAAATCAACAGCCAATATCATACTGAATGGGCAAAAACTGGAAGCATTCCCTTTGAAATCTGGCACTAGACAAGGATGCCCTCTTTCACCACTCCTATTCAATATAGTACTGGAAGTTCTAGCCAGAGCAATCAGGCAAGAAAAAGAAATAAAGGGTATTCAAATAGGAAAGGTGTAAGCCAAATTGTCTCTATTTGCAGACGACATGATAGTATACCTAGAAGACCCCATCGCCTCAGTCCAAAAACTCCTGAAACTGATAAGCAACTTCAGCAAAGTCTCAGGATATAAAATCAATGTGCAAAAATCTCAAGCATTCGTCCATACCAATAACAGACTTAAAGAAAACCAAATCAAGAGTGAACTGCCATTCACCATTGCTACAAAAAGAATAAAGTACCTTGGAATACAACTCACAAGGAACGTAAGGGAGTTCTTCAGGGAGAACTAGAAACCAGTGCTCAACGAAAGCAAAGAGGACACAAACAGATGAAGAAACATTCCATGTTCATGGTTAGGAAGAATTAGTATCGTGAAAATGGCTATACTGCCCAAAGTAATTTACAGAATCAACACTATCCACGTCAGCTACCATTGACTTTCTTCACAGAACTGAAAAAAACCACCATGAACTTCATATGGAACCAAAAGGGAGCCTGCATAGCCAAGTCAATTCTAAGCAAAAAGAACACAGCGGGGGGCATCACACTACTGGATTTCAAACTACACTACAAGGCTACAGTAATCAAAACAGCATGGTACTGGTACCAAAACAGAGATATAGACCAAAGGAACAAAACAGAGGCACTGGAGGCAACACAACATATCTACAACCATACAATCTTTGATAAATCTGACAAAAACAAGCAATGGGGAAAGGATTCCCTGTTTAACAAATGGTGTTGGGAAAACTGGCTAGCCATGTGCAGAAAGCAGAAACTGGACCCCTTCCTGACACCTTACACTAAAATTAACTCCAGATGGATTAAAGACTTAAACATAAGACGTGGCACCATAAAAACCCTAGAAGGAAATCTAGGTAAAAACCATCCAGGACATAGGAGTAGGCAAGGATTTCATGAACAAAACACCAAAAGCATTGGCAACAGAAGCCAAAATAGACAAATGGGACCTAATCAAACTCCACAGCTTCTGCACGGCAAAAGAAACAGTCACTAGAGTGGATCGGCAACCAACAGAATGGGAAAAAATTTTTGCAGTTTACCCATCTGACAAAGGGCTGATATTCAGAATTTACAAAGAACTCAAACAGATTTACAGGAAAAAAACAAACAAGCCCATTCAAAAGTGGGCAAAGGATATGAACAGACACTTTACGAAAGAAGACATATATGAGGCCAACAATCATATGAAAAAATGCTCATCGTCACTGGTCATCAGAGAGATGCAAATCAAAACCACATTGAGATACCATCTCACGCCAGTTAGAATGGCGATCATAAAAAATCTGGAGACAACAGATGCTGGAGAGGATGTGGAGAAAAAGGAACACTTTTACAGTGTTGGTGGGAGTGTAAATTAGTTCAACCATTGTGGAAGACAATGTGGCGATTCCTCAAGGCCTTAGAAATAGAAATTCCATTTGACCCAGCAATCCCATTACTGGGTATATATCCAAAAGACTATAAATCGTTCTACTATAAGGACACATGCACACGAATGTTCATTGCAGCACTGTTTACAATAGCAAAGACCTGGAATCAACCCAAATGCCCATTGATGATAGACTGGATTGGAAAAATGTGGCACATATACACCATGGAATATTATGCGGCAATCAAAAAGGATGAGTTTGTGTCGTTTGTAGGGACATGGATGAATCTGGAGAACATCATTCTCAGCAAACTGACACAAGAACAGAAAATGAAACACCGCATATTCTCACTCATAGGTGGTTGATGAAAAATGAGAACACATGGATACAGGGAGGGGAGTACTAAACACTGGGGTCTATTGGGGGAAAAGGGGAGGGCCGGTGGGAGGGGGAGGTGGGAAGGGATAGCCTGGGGAGAAATGCCAAATGTGGGTGAAGGGAAGAAAGGAAGCAAAACACACTGCCATGTGTGTACCTACGCAACTGTCTTGCATGTTCTGCTCATGTACTCCAAAACCTAAAATGCAATAAGAAATTAAAAAAAAAACATACTATACACTTTTTTTAAAGACATAAATTCAACTATTAGTACTTCCATGTTGATAAGTAATAGCAAGAATTGGGGTTTTATATTGCAGTATTTTGAAGTACAAATACTAGGACCCCATAATATTAAAAAATTAATATGATATTCTAAATGTGCCCCAATGAAAAATGTTATATATAATTAATATAACATTAATTTTACTTAACAATAAATAGCAATAGTTTTGTCTTTAGGAGTTTTTTTAATAGACCTGAGAAGAAAATGACAAAATAACTTGGACATTTTTCAAAATTTGTCTCTTTCCACTTAAAAGTTCTAATTAAGGAGACCTGCTGATTAATAGAAGTTTATAATGTTGTATACTTAACTTGTATTTTATTTGACTTACTTAAATCTGAATTTTCAAAATTGTGACATTTTTGAAAATGAATATGCCTTTAACATACAATCTGTCCTTCATGCTTTTTAAAGTAAAATTTATGTTCTAAAACTGAAATAAACATAATATGTGTAAACAATGAGTTTGTGTCCTTTGTAGGGACATGGATGAACCTTGAAACCATCATTCTCAGCACACTGACACAAGAACGGAAAACCAAACTCTGCATGTTCTCACTCATAGGTGGGTGTTAAGCAATGAGAACACATGGACAGAGGGAGGGGAGCATCACACACTGGGGTCTGTGGGGGGAACTATGGGAGGAACAGTGTGGAGTAGGGAGTTGGGGAGGGATAACAATGAGAGTAATGCCAGATATAGGTGATGGGGAGGAAGGCAGTAAACCACACTGCCATGTATGTACCTATGCAACAATCTTGTGTGTTCTTCACATGTACCCCAAAACCTAAAATGCAATAAAATATGTAAAATAAAAGAAATCTAATAAAAACATAGCAAATCCTAAGAAATGAGAATAACCTAGTAATATATTGTTACAAACACTTCTGCTACTGTTTTATATAGTGGAAGGAGCACTGATTTTAAATCTCAGGCCCCTGCGAGGTCTGGGTCAAGTCCTAGGTTTACTGGTAATTTGTTGTCCCAGTCTTAGGTTGACATCAAGCACTCTCACTGTCCTTTAATTTCCCAGTCTGTAAAATGAAAGTATTGGGCTACATAATCATTAAGGCTACTTTCAACTCTAGATTCCTATTTTTTTAAACTTTTCTAGTTTGAAATGTTTATTGAAATTATGTTAATACCATTAAACTTGGAGTAGATCCACTTTAAAAAGTTCTATTACATGCAAAGCATCCCATAACATACTTAAATAAGAAATATATTTTCAAAAGTTAAATAAAAATATTACTTTGCCAAATAAGAAAGAAATCTAAATATTTAAAATTAAACTGATTTGAGATGAGGGGTTATGTCAATGAACAGATTTAGTAAACGTGTTCTAATATTTCTACTATAAACATTTTTGTGTGATGCTTTAATCACCTCCAAGACAGTTTAAATAGGCTCTGTTTAATGCACGTATATTTTACATCTTACTTATACTTTTGCAAACCAACCCCAAAGCTAGCAGAAGAAAAGGAATAACTAAAGTAGGATATGAACTTAATGAAACTGAGATGCAAAAATACATACAAAAGTTCAATGAGTGGAGGGAGGGAAGGGGAAAAAAAAGTCCAATGAAACCAAGAGTTCATTCTTCAAAATTCAACAAGATTGATAGACTACCAGCTAGATTAACATAGAAAAAAGGAGTATATTGAAATAAGTATAATCAGAAATGATAAAAATGGTATTACAGCTGATATCACAGAAATACACAAGATGCTCAGAGAACAATTTGAGAACATCTATGTAAACAAATTAGAAAATCTAGAGGAAGTGGATAAATTCCTGGAAATATGCAATCTCTCCAAATTGAATCAGGAAGACACTTAAACTCTGAATAAACCAATATGAAACTCTGAAATTAAATCAGTCATAAAAAAGTCTGTCAACCAAAAAAGACCTAGACCAGATGGATTCATGATGAATTATTTCAGATGTATAAAGAAGAACTTGTAGCAATCTTATTTAAAAAAAATACTAAGAAGAGGGACTCCTCTGAAACTTATTCTATGAGGAAATCATCAGCCTAACAACAAAATCTTGTAGAGACATGACAAAGAACAAGATATCCCTCATGATCATAGAAGCAAAACTCCTCAAGGAAATACTAGCAAATTGAATTCAGCAACACATTAATTCATCATAATCAAGTAAACTTTACTCCAGGAATTCAAAGGTGAATCAACATATGCAAAACAATAAAGGTGACTGACCACCTAAACAGAATTAAAATCATATGATCATCTCAGTAGATACAGAATAAGATTTCAATAAATCCCAACGTCTCTTCATAATAAAAATCATCAATAAATCCCAACATCACTTCCTAATAAAAATCATCAATAGACTAGTCATTGAAGAAATATGCCTTAAAATGATAAGAGCTATGACAAACTCACAGCCAGCATCACACTGAATGGGCAAAAGGTGTAATCATTTTCCTTAAGAAGTGGAACTCTCATCATTCGTATTCAACATAGCACTGGAAGTCCTAGTCAGAATAGTCAGGCAAGATAAATAAATAAAACACATCCAAACAGAAAAAGAAAAAGTCAAACTATCCTTCTTAATGGATAAATGACTTTAGCAAGGTTTCAGGATACAAAATTAATGTATAGAAACTAGTAGCATTTCTATACACCAATATTGTCCAGGTTGATATTCAGATAAATTATACATTCACATTTACAATAATTACAAAAGAAAATAAAATACCTGACAATACAGCTGACCAAGGAAGTGAAATACCTCTGCAAGGAGAACTATAGTCAGAATAACTATAATTAAAAAGTCAAAAAGCAGCAAATGCTGACAAGGCTACAAAGAAAAGGGAATGCTTTTAACACTATGGGTGCAAATGTAGACTAATTTACCCACCATGAAAAGAGTTCTCAATAATTTAAAACAGAGCTACCCTTCAACCCAGCAATTCCATTACTGGATACATAAAAAGAAAAATAGATCATTATACCAAAAAGACATATGCATTCATTTGTTCTTCATCATCCTTTTACAATAGTAAAGGAATGGAATCAACCTAGGTGCCCATCAATGGTGGATTGAATAAAGAAATGTGGTACATATACACCATAGAATACTATGCAGCCATAAAAAATGAAATAATGTCCCTTGTAGCAACAAGTTATGTTAATAAACATAAGTCTGGCCTATATATTCAAGTACGTTGGCTGAATTGAAAAATCATAATGCAATTTCGATATATTTCTAAAATTATTATTTTTGGGGAGATACATAACTGTAGATTTCAAGGAAATTAATATTTTTCATATATCCAATACAAATATTCTATTCGTTTTTATTAAAAGGTTAATATTTGAAATATTTACTTACTAGGGCTTATAGAATTCTATTTTTAAATAAATAATTTAAATTTAATTTTTCCAAAGAAAATTACACAAAAAAGCCTGAGGAACACAGACAACACCAGGTTTGAGTTTTCTTTAAGGTATATTCATATTGTTAATTGAAAGAATGCAATATGAAAAGGCCACATACTGTATGATTCCAATTATATGATAGTCTGAAAAAGGTAAAACTATAGAGACAGCAAACATATCACTGCTTATCACTGCATTCCAGTCTTGGAGACAGAGTAAACTCTGCCTCGAACAAACAAACAAAACAAACAACAACAACAAAAAAAAACTCCAAAAACAGACAAGCAAAGAAACAAGTAAATAAAACCATGATGGCAGTATTTCAAGGAGATACAGGAGTCAACTGAAAGTTTCACAAATGACCATACTAGGAACAATTTGAACAATATAATAAATAAGTAGTATTAAATTATACCCCAGTGTATGGAATAAATGTCTATGAGTTCATACTGTTACTTATATATCAATGAATAAATAATAAATGAATAAAAGGAGGAGAATAGAAAAATCTGTGTAAAGAATTCCAAATAATTTATTTCGATACTTTGTCCTTAAACAGTTAGACAATAATTTCCTGCTTCTTAAGTGTGGGCTATACACAGTAACTTTCTTCCCAACAGGGCAATATGGAAATGGGAAATAATAAAAGAGCACCTATGCAGTAGATACTAGCTAAAGCCAGGTGATCAAGGCTTACATCACAGTTATAGGTCACATTGACAGAATCTACACGTAATAGGATATGATGAAAATGACATTATGTATCTATACTTGTTCTCTCAAAACAAATAACCCTACTCTAATTGGGTGGGAAACCTCATACAAATGCCAGTTGAGATATATTCTTCAAGGCATCTCACTAGTTATGCTCACAACTGGCAAGGTGATAAAAAACAAGAAACACCTGGGAAACTCTCACAAGTAAAGACCTGAGACATGACTACTAAATGCAATGTGATAATGTGAATTAAACCCTGGAACAACAATAAAAGATTAGAAAAAGTATCCTGAGAAAACTGAAATAAATTATAAACTTTAGTTAATAATAATATGCTAACATATTGATTCAATTGTGACAAATGTACCAAATTCATATAAAATGTTAATAATAGACACAACTGTGTATGGGGTATAGCGGAATATCTTTGTACTATCTTGGTACAATAATTCTGTAAATCTAAAATTATTCTAATATAAAAACTATTTAAAATATTATGTTTAAATTTTGATAGGGTAGCTGCTTTTTGACCCTCTTGTTCATTGGTTAGTTTGTTATTGTGTATTGTTTTTTGGTTACTTGCCTGAAGTGTCTGGTAATCATTGTTGCTTTGCTATTATATATGAATAACAAAATTACACAATGTGGATACCGGAACAAAAGTGTCTTGATAATTTTATAAGTGACTTCCCATGACCTTGATCCCTTCATAAAAAGATGGAAATGTAGGGATGTAGGATTCTGCATAGGAGTGAGCAAGGTGTTCTGATTAACACACTTTTGTTTAAGAAGCATATGTAGATAACAGGAAAATGAATGCCCTTAGATAGTTTAACTCATAAGGGACAGCCTTTGTGATTTAATTAATACACAGAAATGCATTTTATAAATTGCACTTTAATTTTGAAAATCAGATCTTTCCCTAGACTTGGTTATAGTATTTCTTAATGCCTATATTACTCCTACTACTTTTGCCCAACACCTCTTGTTTCTTTGTATTGCTTGATTTTAATTGGCAATCTGAGTTTGAAGGGTAGGCATAGGCCACACTCTTGTTTTTCGAGCAGTCTATTCATCCGTTATCTCTTAGATGATGACCACAATGCTGACTCTGTTCACCAGCTTGTTAACATCCTTTGGGCATCACCTCGTGAGAAGCTGAGAAGCACACTTTCCTCTGTGCTGGCTAATTTTGATTATATTAATAGTTTCATCTGCCCTAATTCATTTTTCAATAAAGTATTATCTTTTTTGACATTTTAAAGAAGTTCTATAAATCTCATCTACCAGTGGTGTAATTACTTATTTCATTTTTGATGGTGTGTTACTAACTTAAACTTTTTTTCATTCAAGGGATTCTTGAAAGGAGGTCAGGTAAACATGATGGTTCTGGTCAAGTTTTAAATGAGAAACTTCTATGAGAGTCACTTGTAAAATTATGTGAAATATCATTTTCTTCTGTCTATAATAATATGATCTTTAAGTAAAATTTCAATAGATATGATTTAGAATGAATTTTGCCACTCTGTTATATAATGCCGAGGAACAGAAGCTGCTTAAGGAACAAATGATAAAGTTTGCAACAAAACCAAACAAAAGAAAACCAAATATTTTTATCAACTTAGGCATTATGTTAAATAGCAGAAGAATGTCATAAAGAATTGCACATAAATGAAATGTAAATATAAAAAGCATTGTCATTGTTTTACTCATCAAGACAATTTACTTACCTTTCTCCATTTATGTGTCATCTAGCAAACCTTCAACTTACATAAGACCTTTTCACAAAAATGTGAACCTTTGGTTGGATGGTGTGGGACTAAATTAAATAACCGAATTACATATGAGATATAGATAGATAGATAGATAGATAGATAGATAGATAGATAGATAGATACATACATACATACATACATACATACATATATACATAATAGACAGATATACATACATACATACATAATTGAGAATGAGACCCAGATCAGAAAATATCCCCCCTTCTGTCTTTTCTTAATTTTGTTTGCTGTTTTTGTTTTTTGGGTTTGATTTTCTTCAGCTTCATTGAGGTATAATTGACAAATAAAATTGTACATATTTAAAGTGAACAATATAATAATTTGTTATGCATATACCTTGTGAAGTGATTGGTACAATCAGCTTAATGCATCTATCACCCACCAAGGACAAGGTCAAGCCTATTCATCATTAGCCAAATTATTCTGTGTTCATACGTAGGTAACCTACCTTCTTTGAGCAATACATGCACTAAACATTAAAGGGGAAGTATTTTATTGCTTATCCAGTATTTCTTCAAATTATTTTAATCATAATATTTTCTGATTATGTAGAAATAGAAAACTAAGTTTAATTTACTTAATGTTAACAGGAATTAATAAACTCCAAAATACTAAGTAACATCAATTTAACACAACAGGCTTTTAAACATGACTTTTCTCTATGTAATGCATTGCAAATCAAAATATGTGTTAAGCAAAGTATGACTTTTCTTGGCCTTACTCATTTGAAATATATTGTTTAACTTAAAATAGCACCTCTGTTTTTTTACCATCTATATTGTCATTTATATCTTACTATGTATACTAAGTTAATAATAAAACCAATGTAACTGTAAATGAAAAATAACAAAAGTTTGTTTGTATCACTTGATTTAAATTGGTCATTCAAGTGACTCAGAAAATGTTTACATTGGCCAGGCGTGGTGGCTAACGCTGTAATCCCAGTACTGTGGGAGGCCAAGGTGAGTGGATCCCAAGGTCAAGAGATCTAGACCATCCTGGTCAACATGGTGAAACCCCGTCTCTACTAAAAAATACAAAAATTTAGCTGGGCATGGTGGCGCTTGCCTGTAATCCCAGCTTCTCAGGAGTCTGAGGCAGGAGAATTGCCTGAACCTAGGAGGTGGAGGTTGCGGTGAGCCGAGATCGCGCCATTGCACTCCAGCCTGGATAACAAGAGCGAAACTCCATCTCAAAAAATGAAAAAAAAAAAGTTTACATTATTTTTTTTGTATTATTATCAAAAGTAAAACAAAATGTTACACATATACACTCACATGTATGTATGTATGTGTGCATATGTGTGTATGTTTGTATTTTTTTCTTCAAATAGAACTTTAAAATATGGGGAAGCTTCCCTATCTTTTTCTCGAAATCGTTAGATAGGAGAATGGATAATCAAAACACCTTCCCAGGACCCTATCCAGTATAACTGACAAAGTATACAATTTTCTATCAGAGTTTTTCTATGAAGAAATCTTTATTAGCAGTGGACTATATGGTGATGAAGTGAAAAGAATGATAAAGTAGCAATCTACAAAATATTTATCAATGACAAAGTCACTAGACATTCCCCCCACCCACCTTCTCAGCCGCTCTGCATGCAGTGCAGTGGTGCGATCTCGGCTCACTACAACCTCCTCCTCCTGGATTCAGGCGATTCTCCTGCCTCAACCTCATGAGTAACTGCGACTACAGGCGTGCGCCACCACACCCAGCTAATTTTTGTACTTTCAGTAGAGACAGGGTTTCACCATGTTAGCCATGACGGTCTGTATCTCATGACCTCATGAGTCACCCACCTTGGCCTCCCAAAGTGCTGGGATCACAGGATTTATATGTTGGTAATATCCAAGATATGACTCACATATAAAAAAAGAAATCATTTTCTTGTGTTGCTTGAAGGATGCTGAGTTATACTGAAAATGTCAAAGATCATTCATTTTATCTTTAGCTAAATATTGTCAATTAAATGTAACTCAACAGCCAAAAATCTTGATTTGTTTGAGTTTCAGATGTGTACTGGGACAGCATTAATTGTATGTCATCTAGTGCTATCTATAGTGATAGAAAATTAGGGGCAATTACATTTCCTTAATGAGATTCTTCCTAAGAGAGTTAAGCAGAATGCTTGTGATGAGAAACAAACTAGGACATTTAACATGAATATATATTTATGTAAAGAGCCCTGAGGAAATTTTCAGTCTTTCAAAAGTGTAAAATTAAAATAAACAAAACAATAATTTTTTGCTTAGGAGTATCTCTTCTCTGCAATTTGTTTTAAATATTAAGTCAATTTTACTACAATAAATCAATAAAATAATTGGCCTGATTTTCTCTGATATTAATTGGTTGCTATGCATATATTGAGATGACAATTATACATTTGTATTTCATGTTAACCCAGACAATTGTGATTGGTTTAAAACTATTTGTATGCATTAGTATATTACATGTGTTGCTTAAGTATATACTGTTTATCAGTTTATATTTAATTCTTAGTAGTCTAGCTTTGAACCCTTCATACCATTTGAAAATTTCAGTAAAATGCATTGATAACAAATCACAGAATACTTGAAATTATAACTGAAGTCTTAGAGTAATGCTATCAAACACTTATTTTTTTTTGATCAAATGGACTAATTAGATTACTTAATTTAGCTTCTTAAAATACTACAATTTAGCGTATTACATTTAAATATATACAATTTACATTAGAGATAGAACAATCATAATTAGATGATAGATAGACAATGAAGAGAGACAATGAAACCAAAGATAGTTACATGACTCTGGATTTGACAATGTATGCAAGTACAGAAAGATAGGTGTGTAGAGTAACAGTAGAATATAAGGAGCAATTAATACTTGCAACTACAGTAGATAAAGAAAAGAAAATGTCCATCAGAATCTGAGCCCAAGTAAATGCAGACATGCAAGAATGCATGGCAATTGGTGGATCAGAATCATTCTGTGTGTCAACATCGAATCTTCAATCCATTTCAATCTGTCTTCCTTCCATCTTCTCCCTTCCTTCAAATTGTTTATAAATATGCCATTAATGGCTTCCATAACACAAAACTCAAAAAATACTCCCTATTTCTCTCTCAGTGGGATTTAAAATATTACTCACTCTTCGCTTGAAAAAGTCATGATTACATTTCAAGTCAAATTGAAGGAATTTTTTTCTAATGGTCCTAAATCTTTTCACAATTTCTTTGCAGAGGATCAATTTAAAGAATCCTTTTTGCTTTAAACATGCTGTTTATGCAGCATATAAAATACATAATTTAATTAGTTTACTAACTTTGTGTGTAAAAAAACAAAGTGAAAATAATAGAAGATATGTAAATTTATTTTTTAGTCTTAAAAATATTTTGTTGAAAGATGTTTTAAGAGAGTAACTGTCTTATACTATGCAGCCATAAAAAAGGATGAGCTTATGTCCTTTGCAGGGACATGGGTGAAGCTGGAAACCATTATACTCAGAAAACTGACACAAGAACAGAAAACCAAACACTGTATGTTCTCACTCATAAGTGGGTGTTGAGCAATGAGAACACATGGACACAGGGAGGGTAGCATCACACACAGGGGACTGTCGTGGGTCGGAGAGCTAGAGGAGGGACAGCAGTGGGTGGGGGAATTGGGGAGTGATAACAATAGGAGAAATATCTAAAATAGATGACAGGGGGATGGATGCAGCAAACCACCATGGCACCTGTATGCCTATGTAACAATCCTGCGCAATCTGCACAGGTACTCCAGGACTTACAATAACAAAAAAAAATTAAAGTAAATTTTAAAAGATAAAATATAAATAAAAAGAATTTTCAGGACCAGCAACACTACAAGTTGTAGATGTAAGCATGACACTACTCACTGTCTGCCTGTCTTTGTGCTTAAGTTGAATAACTTTAAAAATTTTGTCAGAAGGCTCAAAGCATATATCCAATAAGTAATTAGCTTGCAAATTTGTGTTTTAATTATTTTATTCAAGTATCTAATTATCTTTACGATCTTGTTAATTTTTATTTTTTCCTACTTTTTTAAACTCAATCCCTCATCTTAGTTTAAATACTGTTTTCAAAAGCTATTATCAGAAACAAATATATTATTTGTCTTTGAATTGCACCTGGCTCCACTAGTAATACATTCACTCTAAAAACATTAATATATTGCTAAATAATTCTTTTTTCATGACAATAGCAAAAGTTAAGCTATTTTTTGCATGAGCTCTTCCAACTACTGTACATACATATTCATCTATTTGCCCAGTAAAAAAACATACAGTATTACCACAGCAGTGCAGCCCTCAAACTAAATAACTTAAACAAAAAACAACCAAAAAAAAAGCATACAGAATTTACAATATGCCAAATTATTTTAACCACTGGAGCTATGGTTATATATGAACTAGATATTAATCTAATATCAAGATAATGTTCTTGTCACTTTAGATCATATATTCCATTGGAAAAAGGCAAAAAAATATATAAAAAAATATATCAACATTCTAACTTCAGAGAGTAAATAAGTGCTCTTAAGAAACTTAACGATATAATAGAGTGACTTGATGAGTAGAATACCATCTAATGAATGGCCAGAGAAAGCTTCTCTGAACATATTGCATGTGAGCCAAAGGATAAAATGTCATGTGAAAACCCAAATTTACTCTGTGGCTAAATCATTGGTATTATGTAGCTTATAAAAAGGTACTTACATTTTTCTTTAATTAGCAGACTTTTTATCATAAAATTAAAAACATATTTTGAAATGGTCCTTTTTAATACTATGTGAAGAACTGACTGCAAAAGTACAGAAGGGAAAGCAGATAATCTAATTAGGTGGCTATTACACTAATACGTGCAACTTAAACCAAGAAGATGGTAGACAAGATAGAAGGATAATGGGCTTGAGTTATACTTTGAGAAAACTGAAAGACTTGTGGTTGCACAGGACATAGCAATTTAGTGAAAAGGAAACAAAAATAATCAAAATCACTTGAGCTTTTTCTTCAACATTTTGTGTTAATGGTGGAACTATTCAGCAAGATAAGAAGAATATGGGAAGAAGCATTTTTGAGGGACAAGCAATCAAGATTGTGCTATGATACATGCCAATATAAAAAACAATTGGAGATATTCAGGAAGTAGCTAGAAAAAAACTATTTTGGAACACATGGAAGATGGCCTTATTAGATAGATATTTTGAAGACACATGCATATACCTTATTCCAGAATCATTATCTGAATGCAGGTGGGTTTAGATATGTGTTTTGGGGCACCCTGACAGTAAGCTTTAGTTAGGAGATACATAATACAGCAAAGAGAATTCATATGTGGTCACTGAGTAAAATATAAAAAAGAAATCAGAAAAAAATACTGTCATGTCAACATGTCATATTAACAAAGAAATATGTTTTAAGAGAGGAAATGCTAAATGAGGCAAATGATACTAAAACTAAGGAATATACCAAAAGAAAAACACAGAATTTGGTATAATGGCTCTGACAGGATTAGTTTCATTGGAATGCCTGACAGGAAAGTAAATTGAGGTTAAATTAATATCACCAAAGTCAAGGGAATGGCAACAAAGTTTCACCAGTCCTTAAAAATACAAAATTTGAAAGGAAATCCTTTCATTTGTGCAGCATGGATAAATCTGAACGACATTATGTTAAGTGAAACAAGGCAGGCACAGAAAGAAAAATGCTGACTGATCTCACTCATATATGGAATCTATAAAAGCTGAATTCATACAAGAAGTAAGAATGGTGGCTACCAAGGGTTAAGAGTAGGATGGAGTGGGGAAAACATTAGTCAAAGAATACAAAATTTCATTTATATAGGAGGAGTAAGTTCAAAGATCTATTGTACAACATAGTCACTGTAATTAATAACAATGTATTATATTCCTAAATGGCTAAGAGTATATTTTATGTTCTTGCCACAAAAAAATGACAAGTATGTGAGATAATGCATATGTTAAACAGCTTGGTTTAGCCATTCCACAATGTATATATATTTAAAGCAAGTACACAATAAATACATTTCAATTAAAATGTATTCATTTTTTTCAATTAAAAGTAAAGTTAAAAATATACAATTTAAGAAAAATTATTTTGGTAAATGGAGATGTTATGGTCATAATTGATTAGCATGGAAATTATTAATGATTCCACAGTAAAAATAAAATCATTTTGGGAGCAAAGTTCTTGGGAGAGTTAGGGCATATTTGAACTAAAACATGAATGTATGTTTGGAGTGATAGGTTGGACTTATTTTAGAGGTTTATTCACTGTGATGTAAACAAGGAAGATTACATAATTAAAAAGAAAAGCAGTTTTGTAGATTTGGCATTATGCAGTACAGAGAATTTCTGCCTGATTGCTTCTATTTCATTAAGACTCACTATATATAAAGCTCTTAGAACAGTGTTTGGTCCTGGGTAGGTGTAACTTAATTGATAGTTATTAATATTTCTCAGTGAAGTATGAAGCAAAGTCATCCACTGAAAATAACAGAGCAGGTGGAAAGGTGTGAGAAAAAAATAAAATAATCATAGTTTGGAAGTTACATTTCTTTACTTCAAGAGGTATTCTTTTGACTTTTCTTGTAAGGAATCTTATTTGTGTGACTCCATTGGTCCTTCTCTGATTCTGTACAATTCTGCCCTTGCAAGGCACAGAATCATTGCTTACTGGCAAATTTTGAAGTAAATCACTGGACATGTATACTTTAGTTACCATGGAGTTTCTTCTTGACAGTAACCTCTTTGAATTTAGCAGGCAATCTCCTAACATAATTAGGTTAAGTAAACTTAACTGGGTTAGGCTATTTTAAACTTGAGATCTGTCCTGGTCCATCACTATTGTGCTAATAATATGTGTATATCTGCCACACAATGAAATTTATTATGAGTAGACTTTCTTGTTTGAGAATATTAAGCTTTGTCCTCCAACTAAGACTTCATCGTGAACAAAGATGATGGGTTAGCTTCCATCTATTATTCCTTTGTCTTGTTGGTCATTTAGTTTAGAACAGAATCAAGGAACAAAGGAAATGTTTAATTATTCTCCTCAGAGACTACTGTTATTCTCTTAAAGATTACTGGTTATGTAGTCTTGGGCAAGTTAATTAATTATATCTTTAAATCAATTTCCACATCAATTAAACATGGATAATAAGAGAACTGATCTCATGAGGTGGTTTGGGGCACTTATAATAATGATTAAAAGTCTGCTTTTAAGTTAGTAAATGCTTTATAAATGTGAACTGTCTTTTGGTCTATATACCCAAAATAAGAATAGCAGCTAACTGAGTGAAACCGACCAAGGGCAGAAAAATAATGGTATAGAAAACAGATCAGGAAACAGGAAAAGTATATTATATATACTTAGAGAATCTTAATTAGTTCGTTGACAGTTTTAGCCTCAATTGGGAAGTATTTCCTCAAGTAGCACAAAAAAATTAAAAGCTGTTCTTTACTGCATTTCTAAAGTTGTTTGTAGTGGTGGTGACAAGTTAAATGTGAAAATACTATTAATACTTAGATTTTCAATCAAAGTTGGCAATTTAACATCATGAAAATGACAAGATAATCTGCTAGGGTCCAAGTTGGATTCTATTGTGTTATTTGTTAAACTTAATTCCAAATATTCTTTGATGCAAACATTCATTGAAATTGGTAGAAATCTTTGACCAAATACTGTCTGTCAAGTTAGCAATTATTCTAAACTTTCTGAATGAATTATATCAAGAAATCATTGTGAACAAATAACACAAATATTAATTCAATGTTGATAGAAGAATTTGTTCCAGGCCGGGCACGGTGGCTCACGCCTGTAATCCCAGCACTTTGGGAAGCCGAGGCGGGTGGATCACGAGGTCAAGAGATCGAGACCATCCTGGTCAACATAGTGAAACCCCGTCTCTACTAAAAATACAAAAAATTAGCTGGGCACGGTGGTGCGTGCATGTAATCCCAGCTACTCAGGAGGCTGAGGCAGGAGAATTGCCTGAACCCAGGAGGCAGAGGTTGCAGTGAGCCGAGATCGCGCCATTGCACTCCAGCCTGTGTAACAAGAGCGAAACTCCGTCTCAAAAAAATAAAAAATAAATAAATAAAAAGAATTTGTTTCAAAAGCTCTCTCAACATAAAACTTCCCTTGCAGTTTTGCAGAGCATACATGTGCAATGCCATGGCTTCTGTACTTACCATAAATATTCTCCTTATTCCTTCCAAGTCTCAGTAATGTGCTTACGTATCTAGCTTTCTTTCTTTACATCCACACTTTTGTTTTTGTTTACATCTACTTTTAATTGTCTCCTTAGCCATTCTATATATGACCATCAATTTAAAATAACTAATATAAAAAATGATTAAAACATCAGCAAGAACAATCTAATCCTTTTATTGACTTAAAGTACATAGATATTATATATAGTCTAGTGGGTAACAATTACTACACACATTTGCAAAATCAATTATTTTCGTAGAGTAGCATCTTTATTAATATTTTATCTGAGAATTTGGTGAAATATATACTATCCTAACTAATTCTTTCTTGTTATTGCAGCATTTGCGTTTTAGTTTTTGTTATTATTAAAGGTTCAAGAGGAGACTAAAGAAAACTTTTGAAATGGACATATTTTTTACTAATATTTAACTTTAATTAAAAACAATTGCATTTTAAAACTTGGTAGCTGAGTGTTCAATTAAAAAAATGAATTGTGATATGACATCCCACCCTGAAGAAGAGTAAGCAACTTAGGATGATTTTTTTTCCATGATGAGATATTAATAGGCTAACAAATATTGAATATTAACATCAATATTTTAAATATTTGTTTTCTTCCTGTAAATCCGTTTGAGTTCTTTGTAAATTCTGGATATCAGCCCTTTGTCAGATGTGTAAACTGCAAAAATTTTTTCCCATTCTGTTGGTTGCCGATCCACTCTAGTGACTGTTTCTTTTGCCGTGCAGAAGCTGTGGAGTTTCATAAAATGTGGCACATATACACCATGGAATATTATGCAGCAATCAGAAATGATGAGTTTGTGTCATTTGTAGGGACATGGATGAATCTGGAGAACATCATCCTCAGCAAACTGACACAAGAACAGAAAATGAAACACCACATATTCTCACTCATAGGAGGGTGATGAAAAATGAGAACACGTGGACACAGAAAGGGGAGTACTAAACACTGGGGTCTATTGGGGGGAAAAGGGGAGGGCCAGTGGGAGGGGGAGGTGGGGAGGGATAGCCTGGGGAGAAATGCCAAATGTGGGTGAAGGGGAGAAGGAAAGAAAAGCACACTGCCATGTGTGTTCCTACGCAACTGTCTTGCATGCTCTGCTCATGTACCCCAAAACCTAAAATCCAATAAAAATTAAAAAAAAAAATAAAAAATAAAAAAAATATTTTAAATATTTTAGTTTTATTTTTCAAATAAATATAATGCATGGATATCAATCCCCATCAATTATTCCAGCTACAGTTAAGGAATGTGAGGAATTTTCAAAAATACTTTATTTTCTAGATCTTCTTTATTTTCTTGTGTCTTATAGGCTATAGCGTTTTGAACAGAATGTATATTACTGAGACCAATAGAAACTCTACTTATCTGTGAATATCACTATCATTGCAGGTTTTTTTTTTTTTTGTTTTTTTTTTTTTTTGAGACAGGGTCTCCCTTTGGTAATCCTGGAGTGCCGGAATGCAGCGGCATGATCATAGTAGCTCAGCCTCAGCTTCCTGAGTAGCTAGGGCTACATGAATGCAGCAGCACACCCAGAAAATATAATACGTATTTATTTTTTACAGAGATGGGATCTTGCTGTGTTGCCAAGGCTGATCTCAAACTCTTGTTCTTAAGCAATTCTCCCACCTCACCCTCTCAAAGGGCTGAGATTAAAGGCAAGAGCCACTGTGCCTGGCTAAAAATTACTTTTTAATAATTAAAACTCAAATTAACAGAATAACATCATTGAGAAGGTAATGAAAAGATTAAGAAACATCTAATTTTGGTTATGCTATAAACCAATTATATTGCATTATGTCCCAGCAAATAGCTACAGGAAATAACATAAAATATTATAAACTGTTTAAGAAACAATAGCTATTAACTTAAAGTGTTACAACCTAAAGACCTATAAGAAATATATCTATGCATATGTTCTATTTGACATTGATCTACTTTAATATTTCCCTGAGAGAGTCTGGATAAAGTTAAGTCCAATTGTAGGATTTACACATAACTAGGCCTAACTGCTAAATTGGTATGTCACTCCAAGAAAATTGATACAATTAGTAAATGGATCACTCCAGGAAATGAGAAGGTAGGCCCTATGAGCAAATCGGTAATTTAGAAACAAAGATTCTTGGAGAAATAAGTATGTAAACAAAATTTCAAATAAATCATAAAAACAAAACAAAACTATAAACTCTTAGCCAACAAGTACATTATACTGGTACTGCCGAAGGAAAAGAAAAAGAGACACATTCCCTCTTATTTCACTGAAAACTAGCATGCAATATGGCCACTATAATGTAATCTCTGTCAATGGATGCTGAAATGACAATAGACTCCAGGGGAAGACGTAGTTGTCCATTAAGAGACAGTAGTGGGGTTTCTATTCCAGATGGAGGAGTGTATTTTCAGGGGAGCAAAAGAGAGAGGGCAGGGTAGGATATGAAACAGAGATGAAAAGATAGGGAGGGGAAGAAAGAGAGAGAAGAAGAGAAAGAGGATGAGAGGGAGAGAGAAGTCTAGAAAGGAAGAACAATGATGTTTAACAAAAGACTGCTGCACCTGCCAAGAGCAACCATACCCCTCACAAGAGCCACAATAACAGATAATAGAGAAGCAGAATCCCCCAATCAGTCATACAGGAGAATATCAGAAATACTTAGTAAAAAAGATATTTATTTTTCTTTTCAGTGAGCATAAGTTCACCTGGGCATTCCTGGATTTTTTTTTTTTCTCTCTTTATGGCTGGGGTAGATTGTGCTGAACTTAGTAGAAACTATAGATTTTATATCAGCATGTTTTGGCTACAGTGAATTTGAGTGATTAAAAGTATTAATATCCAAACTGTGCACATACATGCAAAGCAGGTTCAGTATGAGCTGGTTACCAATTTTTCTGAGTTCAGTGAAGCAGAACACCTACATACAAGTTATAGGAATCAGAGTCACTACCTACAGATGGACATCAAGGGATACAAGAAGCCTAGGATTGGTAAACAGTTGGTCTCCATGACCCAGAAAAGCCACCCAGGAGAGGAATGGAGTCTCATTTACAGGTGCTCCACTTGAACAGCAGCTGGGGGATCCTGGAAAGCAGTTGCTTTAGGTTTTAAAACCTGAGGAACCTTCCTACTAGGCATAAGCATTGAAGGACATACTGTTTCTAGGAGGAACTAGAATAGTTCCAGTCAGTCTCTCCTTGTCTCAGGATGTTGCATTCCCACCACAATCAATGGTTATTCTTGAGAACTACAAAGCAAGAAAGAGAAAAAACTGGGTTGATCTAAGGCCACACAGATAATTTTTCCATGACAGGAAATAAGGTTCTAAGAAGCATTTATTATACTTAATTCTTGAAGAAAAATAATACTGCTTGTATATCATTGAATATAGAATTTCAGCTCTGTGGAATAGAACTGACAAAATGTAAAATTATTTATAAAAGCTCCAATATTATTGACTTCAAAAAGAGTTATGATAGATATTTTGGCCAAAGTGATTGTGGAAATAGTTTGTCTATAGATAGTTGACAGCAAAGACCTTAAGTAGCATATTCTCTAATAGTGTACTGAACAAAATACAATTATAAAATTTATGGTCACAATAGTGTCTTGTATTATTCTGTTTCCATATTTATATGTTACCCAGAAAAGCTCATTTACAAAGACAGTCATATTTTTGGCATAGAAAGTATGTATAAGACTGTCATAAGATATTTTGAAATGCCTCCAAGTTGTTCCTGGCAAAAAGCATCCCAAATTATAAATTCTACTCTCATGCATTTTGAGTTAAAATTATAAAAACAAATGTAAAAATAACATACAGTGAGTAAAATGACTTGCATTCCGGATAAAGAGAAAATGCTATGCTTCATTCTAAATCCATCCATAAAATTAAAAGATACTTGCAAGCAATAGGCACATTTTTTTTTAATCTAATGTTGCTCACAATGCCTAGCATGGTTACTTACTTGAATTAGAGGCTCCTTAAAAGTGAGTTATTTCTTTTTTACCATCATTGATTTATGTCTTTCCCTATCTCCATACATATTTGAACATGAGATACCATTAGAGTCTTATATATGACGAGAAAAAACATGCATATATATCCAAAATAAAAAAAATATAGAGGCCAGAAAAGTGTGGCTTATAATCTATATATTTTGAAATTAAAAATAAAAAAAAAACGAATGAAAAAGAAAATTCTAAAATACTATGAACATTAGCATTAAGACTTAAATGATTTGAATGACTACAAGGCTACAGGTCTGTATCATGTGTTTTCTTCTCTTCATGAAATATTCGTCTGTGATTTTCTTGATAAACCAAGTGTTACATTGTTAGAAAAAAAAGAAATGATAAAAGACTCGGGTGGTATCTTATGTTTAAGTTAATAATTTCCAAGGAGTGCACCATTGTAAACTAAAGCATCTGGAGCAATTTTTTGTATATAGGGTAAAGAAAGGAAATACGTAGAGGCAGATGTAAAACCCAAGAGAACAGGGATCACTTATTTCCAGTGTTATAGTAAATCAATCTATGTGGGCCAAGGTGATCCCCACAGAGTGTGTTTTAATTGGAATCATGTTAAAAGTGTACTTTGGGGAGATTTAACATCTTAAAGATATGTAGTCTCCTTATTCATGAAGAAAAATGTATCTGATTTTAATGAAGCCTCTTTATCCCAACTCAATAATGTTTTATATATTTTTAATATATGCTTTTGGACTTAGTATCTTTAATGTAATTTTACATATGCTGCTTATTTTAATAGCACACCTAGCATATTTGTCACTTTTCTAGAATCATGTTTAGCATGCTCTTCTATATGAGAGAAATACTATATTTTAGTAATTTACTATGTTAAAATAGTTTTTGTTTTCCAAATTTAAATAAAAAATGTTTTCCAATAAGGATATATTTACAATGTTAAATCTATATTTTAGAAAATTTCATGATGTTGGGAAAATAAAACTGAAAAATAATTTTAAAAATCTTTTTCAAAAATTTAAAGACACTATGGATATTTGAATTACTCCTTTAATTGAAAATGCTTGTCTATTTCCATGGGCATTTCTTGCATTACACCTCTTTATACAACAATAAATTAACTTTTTGTGTAAACCTTGCCTCTATATATATGTGTACTGCCTGGAATTAATCATTTTCACCATTCAATCCTACCTTCTAAGAACTATGGAGCTGATACTAAAGCTGAGGAAATAAATCAGTCATGGGTTTATTTACTTAAGCAGAATTATCTGAGTTAATAGTCTTACATCTTGAAATCAGAGATCTTTTTAAATAGATCTATATGATAAACGCCCAGGAAGAAAACACACCATGCCAGATTTTATGAAAACAATACAAATAGTTCCCAGCTTAACTTAGAGCTTTATCACTTGATGAGGTAATTGAAGAATCTATCAAAATAAAATAGTGTGATTTTAATCCTAGTGGAAGAAGGCAAAATAATGTTAGAATAAATATTTTGAAAAGCACAACAGAAAATAAACATTTGAACAAAAATATTTCAAGAATATGTTTTTTTTTTTTTCTAATTTTTTATTGGATTATAGGTTTTGGGGTACATGAGCAGAGCATGCAAGACAGTTGCGTAGGTACACACATGGCAGTGTGCTTTGCTTTTCTTCTCCCCTTCACCCACATTTGGCATTTCTCCCCAGGCTATCCCTCCCCACCTCCCCCTCCCACTGGCCCTCCCCTTTTCCCCCCAATAGACCCCAGTGTTTAGTACTCCCCTTTCTGTGTCCATGTGTTCTCATTTTTCATCACCCACCTATGAGTGAGAATATGCAGTGTTTCATTTTCTGTTCTTGTGTCAGTTTGCTGAGGATGATGTTTTCCAGATTCATCCATGTCCCTACAAACGACACGAACTCATCATTTCTGATTGCTGCATAATATTCCATGGTGTATATGTGCCACATTTTTCCAATCCAGTCTATTATCAATGGGCATTTGGGTTGATTCCAGGTCTTTGCTATTGTAAACAGTGCTGCAATGAACATTCGTGTACATGTGTCCTTATAGTAGAATGATTTATAGTCTTTTGGATATATACCCAGTAATGGGATTGCTGGGTCAAATGGAATTTCTATTTCTAAGGCCTTGAGGAATCGCCACACTGTCTTCCACAATGGTTGAACTAATTTACACTCCCACCAACAGTGTAAAAGTGTTCCTTTTTCTCCACATCCTCTCCAGCATCTGTTGTCTCCAGATTTTTTAATGATCGCCATTCTAACTGGCGTGAGATGGTATCTCAATGTGGTTTTGATTTGCATCTCTCTGATGACCAGTGACAATGAGCATTTTTTCATATGATTGTTGGCCTCATATATGTCTTCTTTCGTAAAGTATCTGTTCATATCCTTTGCCCACTTTTGAATGGGCTTGTTTGTTTTTTTTCCTGTAAATCTGCTTGAGTTGTTTGTAAATTCTGGATATCAGCCCTTTGTCAGATGGGTAGACTGCGAAAATTTTTTCCCATTCTGTTGGTTGCCGATCCACTCTAGTGACTGTTTCTTTTGCCGTGCAGAAGCTGTGGAGTTTCATTAGGTCCCATTTGTCTATTTTGGCTTTTGTTGCCAATGCTCTTGGTGTTTTGTTCATGAAGTCCTTGCCTACTCCTATGTCCTGGATAGTTTTGCCTAGATTTCCTTCTAGGGTTTTTATGGTGCCAGGTCTTATGTTTAAGTCTTTAATCCATCTGGAGTTAATTTTAGTGTAAGGTGTCAGGAAGGGGTCCAGTTTCTGCTTTCTGCACATGGCTAGCCAGTTTTCCCAACACCATTTGTTAAACATGGAATCCTTGCCCCATTGCTTGTTTTTGTCAGGTTTATCAAAGATTGTATAGTTGTATGTATGTTGTGTTGCCTCCGGTGCCTCTGTTTTGTTCCATTGGTCCATATCTCTGTTTTGGTACCAGTACCATGCTGTTTTGATTACTGTAGCCTTGTAGTATAGTTTGAAATCCGGTAGTGTGATGCCCCCCGCTGTGTTTTTTTTGCTTAGAATTGACTTGGCTATGCGGGCTCTCTTTTGGTTCCATATGAAGTTCATAGTGGTTTTTTCCAGTTCTGTGAAGAAAGTCAATGGTAGCTTGATGGGGATAGCGTTGATTCTGTAAATTACTTTGGGCAGTATAGCCATTTTCACGATATTAATTCTTCCTAACCATGAACATGGAATGTTTCTCCATCTGTTTGTGTCCTCTCTGATTTCGTTGAGCAGTGGTTTGTAGTTCTCCTTGAAGAGGTCTCTTACGTTCCTTGTGAGTTGTATTCCAAGGGATTTTATTCTTTTTGTAGCAATTGCGAATGGCAGTTCGCTCTTGATTTGGCTTTCTTTAAGTCTGTTATTGGTGTAGACGAATGCTTGTGATTTTTGCACATTGATTTTATATCCTGAGACTTTCCTGAAGTTGTTTATCAGTTTCAGGAGTTTTTGGGCTGAGGCAATGGGGTCTTCTAGGTATACTATCATGTCGTCTGCAAATAGAGACAATTTGGCTTCCACCTTTCCTATTTGAATACCCTTTATTTCTTTTTCTTGCCTGATTGCTCTGGCTAGAACTTCCAGTACTATATTGAATAGGAGTGGTGAGAGAGGGCATCCTTGTCTAGTACCAGATTTCAAAGGGAATGCTTCCAGGTTTTGCCCATTCAGTATGATATTGGCTGTTGGTTTGTCATAAATAGCTTTTATTACTTTGAGATACGTTCCATCGATACCGAGTTTATTGAGGGTTTTTAGCATAAAGGGCTGTTGAATTTTGTCAAATGCCTTCTCTGCGTCAATTGAGATAATCATGTGGTTTTTGTTTTTGGTTCTGTTTATGTGGTGAATTACGTTGATAGGCTTGCGTATGTTGAACCAGCCTTGCATCCCTGGGATGAATCCTACTTGATCATGATGAATAAGTTTTTTGATTTGCTGTTGCAATCGGCTTGCCAATATTTTATTGAAGATTTTTGCATCTATGTTCATCATGGATATTGGCCTGAAGTTTTCTTTTCTTGTTGGGTCTCTGCCGGGTTTTGGTATCAGGATGATGTTGGTCTCATAAAATGATTTGGGAAGGATTCCCTCTTTTTGGATTGTTTGAAATAGTTTTAGAAGGAATGGTACCAGCTCCTCCTTGTGTGTCTGGTAGAATTCGGCTGTGAACCCATCTGGACCTGGGCTTTTTTTGTGAGGTAGGCCCTTAATTGCTGCCTCAACTTCAGACCTTGTTATTGGTCTATTCATAGTTTCAGCTTCCTCCTGGTTTAGCCTTGGGAGGACACAGGAGTCCAGGAATTTATCCATTTCTTCCAGGTTTACTAGTTTATGCGCATATAGTTGTTTGTAATATTCTCTGATGATGGTTTGAATTTCTGTGGAATCTGTGGTGATTTCCCCTTTATCATTTTTTATTGCATCTATTTGGTTGTTCTCTCTTTTATTTTTAATCAATCTGGCTAGTGGTCTGTCTATTTTGTTGATCTTTTCAAAAAACCAGTTCTTGGATTTATTGATTTTTTGAAGGGTTTTTCGTGTCTCAATCTCCTTCAGCTCAGCTCTGATCTTAGTAATTTCTTGTCTTCTGCTGGGTTTTGAGTTTTTTTGATCTTGCTCCTCTAGCTCTTTCAATTTTGACGATTGGGTGTCAATTTTGGATCTCTCCATTTTCATACAATGTTTTACCAAAAATATGTTGAAATGTTCAACTGTACTTGAATGTTGTTATTGTGACAGACTTAAATATTCTCTTTCAATATTATTTCTTAACCCTTATAATAACTTTTCAACAGTTATTTATTGCATCTTGAGATACTCTTTATTATTATCATTAGGATTGTATATCTCTGGCTTAATTTGTCTACAATAAAAATATTTCATACTACCAATTTTCTTTAATTTCGGACTAGTACTGTTTTTCTTATTATTATAGCATTACTGATAATTTCTTGAGAACCAAAAGGAAATTTTTAATAAATAATTTATATATGTAAAAGGTGGGTTTGAAGATGGGACTGAGTTTTATTATCCTACCTCTCTCTTCTCTTTACTTCTAAGGTTCAGAATAAAATGTAAACACAAAGGACAAAAGACAAATGAGAAGAGCCAGCTTATTGATGAATGGGTAGCACTCTATTACATTTCGAAGGAATGCAGAGCTCACTCAGCTCACAATGCATAAGCAGGACCTCCAGAAGCCTTTCTCCAGAAATCAAGATTGTCAGCTTTGTAGAACAGACTGTAAGCTGAAGTATCCAATCAGCCACACACAGAGATGCTGGAAGAGAGTGTCTAAACTTTCCTCAGAGTGGCAAATCTTGTTAGTATTTATCACAGAAGGTAGAACAAAAGATTGTGTTACACATACATATGAAGCAACATGAAAAAGACTATAACATGAATTTCTACCTTCAAGGCACAGTTAACAAAGCCACTTCATAAAATGTGCTGTCAATGAAATAACTTCATTGCAAAATTTCTGTTTCTCTTTGGTAATTTTAACTTTTAATTCCCTCTGCAATACCTTTAGTTTGCATATGAATACCCATGGAGTTCAAAATCACCTATCTGCTATTGCTTAACCTCCCAAACATAACTGTATTCTTCTCTTGAGCCCTAGATAGTATCTTGATTAATAATTGAAGTCACACTACAACATCTTTACCAAAACACTTTCCCTTCATATGTGCCCTTATCAACTACAGCAAATCAACAATTCATTGAATGGCTATCAGACCAGACAAATGTTCCAGGTACATGAAATAAGATGCTTAAAAAAAAAAAAAAACAACAACCCAAAACAAGCAAAAAAATCAAACATTTGGCCTTATGGAGTTTATGTCATTATCGGAGGAGATTGGGAAAATAGTTACTTTAGTAAAAATTTGAAGGAAGTGATAAAATAAGTCATTGTAATACTTAATGATGGGCACCTCAGGCAATTGCTCAAAGCTGTGGCATGACCACAGCAGCAGAGACAATGATGGCTGGAACAAAATGAAGGAGACAGAATAGTTGGAGAGAGATAATTAGTAATTTCTAATCAAGTTCCATACCCTGTTTTACCTATCTAAATATTTATTATACATGTCCCCTTTCCTAAATCTGTATGATTGTTCTACATAAAACTTCATCGTCTTTTGGTTATTATTACCATTGTCTCTTTATTATGAAGGCAAGTCTTACTGTAATAAATCTTCCACTGGAAACTTGCTAGAGCCTTTTAAATTAAAAAATTTAAAATCAGCATCCTTACTGGCTTCTATGGTTCTAGTCTTATTCTCCTAATTGATCTACAAAAATTAAGGTAGAAGACACTTTCAAGTAACCACATCTGACTAATAGAAATGTCAGCTCAGAGAAAAACTTCAAGACAGTGCGTTATGGCCTCACCTTCTCTCTGAAGCCCTCTTCTGCTGTTGTTCAAGCTACTCTACCTTTTTCTCACTATGCTTCAGCCACTCCTCTTTTGTTCAGGGTCTCAGACTTCCTTAACTCTTTTTCCATTCTCAAGCATGAGACATTCTTTTGCCTCACCTCCTATGTTGAATGGCTTCTTTGTGCTGTGTTCTAATTTTTTTCAAAGGACTATTTAAAAGGCCACCTACTAAAGATATTTTCTGTGATTTCTTCTTCCTATGTAATCTAAATTAGGAATATCCTATTTCTTTTCAGAACACATTGTGTTTCCTTCACACTACTCACCAGAATTTGTAATTTTGCATTTATTTTTGTATCTAGGGTAATTGGCCATTAAAATATATGTCTTGAGGACAACTTTTGTATGTTTCCCTTACTCCTTTTTCTCCCAGAGCCCAGCATAGTATATACAAAGTGCTCAAAAAAGATTTGTTCAAGAATTACTGAATAATATATTACTAATAGCGTTTATTTCCTGATTACCTAATATGAATAAGCAATGAGTCAGATACATGCATACAGATCTAGAAAACAATTGTACAAATCATATGTTACAGTGCCAATTTTTTAATTCATAACTTTTAAAATTCTGATATAGAATCTTAAAAATTACCCTAAACCATAACATTAATAAGATTCAGGTACAAATTAAATATAAGAAGTCCCACTTCTATTTCTTTCCTTTACATTTCTTTCATTTTCTAAAATTACAATATTTTCTTCTTTTCAAGGGAATGTAAGAATTAGTACTGATATCAAAATTAATAGAAAAATTTAAAAACATACGTTTACTGTTTTAAATTATTGTTCATATTCGATTTCATGCTAATGTACTGGCTTCTTAGTTCTGTTCAAAATTTAAGGTGAGTGAGGTCTCTTGGTTTCTGCCAAGAGACACATGTCACAGAAAACACCAAGAATCTCACATAAATAATTAAGTTGCCATTAAGATTTATTGGTTTCCCTAGTAACCTACCTATTGCTGACACTGACAACCTAGAGACAGGCTGCTGCTCCCAAAAATGACAACATATTTCTTTGCTTTCAGAACCTTTTGGGCTTCTTTGCAAAACTTTCCAAGACTTACTGGATATTGACTGTCCACACTATTGTATCTTTCTAAAATGTACACTTTAGTTAGTCCATCGTGTTTTCTCAGTGTGCTTTTCCAAAAAAAAAAAAAAAGAAAAAAAAAAGAAAATAAATATTTACATTTATTTAAATTGAAAGTTTATTTTTACATAATTCTGTTCTTTAAGCACCAAATTTATCTTGTCTGAAAAGCCAATAATGGGACACTTTTGTTCCTTGTGGATTGATATACCCTTATTGCTAATGGTGTGGGGTTTTTTTTTTCTATAGAAAACAAAAGACATTTCAACCTTCACTTTACTGCCTTCTTTTCTTGAATTTTCAGCTATATCACTACATTCACCTCTTTTACTCATCATTTCTTGAAGCTTTTATCATTAGTGTTTTAACTATAAAATGACTGGCATTATCAATGAAACAGTTTATTATCACTTTTTATGTCAACTGTATTAAATGCCACAGTCTAAAATATTTTAATACGTATGCAGCTTCATAAGTAATATCCAGGTCTGACTTGTATATTTAGGCATCTTTATTAAATTGAGTTGTGGCCTATGTCTTCATCATGTTTCAGAGGATTCTGTTTGATGGAAATATCCTTCTTCTGGGGAAATGGATGTTCTAAAGTAGTTCCCTGAGAGAGAGCATAATGATTAAAGAGTCATGAAATATGATGTCATTCTACATTATATGCTTCTTTTCACTTGAAATGATTTGTCAGTCTTCAGACGTGGACGAATACTGAATTAGCGCCTAATATAGTTTAGGTAGTAAAACCCATCTTCTTCATGTGTGGATACTTTGCCATGGTGGCAGAGTACCTGGCATGAATTCTTCCATGTGTGTTTAGAACAGACCGAAAGAATAAGAAAACAGGAATCAGAAAACAGCATTGCATTGTGAACTACTTATAGAAAATTGAGGTTTAAATCTATGGCAGTCACTGTCATCTTTACTTACCCTAGTATGTGCCTTAAGCTGACTGCAAGGAATGGAGTGAGATATTAGCCTCATCCAAAAAAATTTAAAAAAGTGGTGATAAAACCTTATCCAGTTGCCCATCTTGACCACTATACTCTTTGATGCAGTGGTTAGGCAGAATCCAACTAGTCCAAATAGGTATTTGTAAGAAGGCCAAGAATTTAAAGCCAAATCTAGCAATTCTCAAGAGATGCTTAATTACTCACAGGTGACGTTTCTAGGCAACCACTTCACCTTCCGATTTCACTGCTTCAACTAAGTGTGGTGCTCAGTTTGCTCTATTGTTACTGAATGTTAGAAGAGATGGTGAACTGCAGTATAAAGATTTATTTTAAATCAGTTGAAAATAGAGATTTAGGAAAAACACTTTAAAATTCAATTCTGAATTGGAAGGTATGTGAGCACATTTTAATAAACTTTCCCACGTGGTTTAAGAAATTATTTTTCGTGAACAGAAATTTAGGATAAAATTTTAATTAAGAGTAGAAAGATTATTTGAATAAAAAGTGTTATGTTTGAAATCATAAATACTTTAGACCTGATGCTTCAGATACCAGGATCAACAGGCTGTGCCACTGGGCAGACACAGCAGTTCTCACAGTTGCAGACCCCTGCTATTTCAATAGAATTGTCAAGGACAATATCTCCTAAAAAGTATTACTCAAAGTTTCTGAAGCAGAATTACTATTTCTACACTGTCTTTAATTTGCAATCATCAGTTCTTGACCTTAGATTTAGAACCTGAAAGTTTTCCTGCTAAAAACTTATCTCTTGCTGGAACTATGAATAATTTACCCATGGCCATGCCCCTGATTTTAATTTTATAGGCTACATAATGTTTCAATACCATCTTTAGGCGGTTTAATCATGCCCTTTCACATACCAGATTTCTATATTCTCATATCTGTAAGGGGATTAAAATTCATATTGACACTGTTCTTTGAAGTGGCCTATATGGAAGGGGCTTCCCCGTATTTGATACCAAGGGTAAGGTCCATCCCCATGCTCTGCTGGATTGATAACTGCTGGATTGATTCCACCTCTAAAGCCCTTCCCTAAGGAAAGCTGGGTCTGTGAATATAAAGGTCAGTTTTACACATGCTGAGCATCTATCTTTTGTGATAATAATATTCATAAATTGTGAATATTAGTTCAGTCATTCACTCATTAAGACATTCAACAAATACTAATTATCTACAGAGTGCCAACCACCATCAACAGTCTACTCAGAGTTTATTATCATAAGGGCACACCTGCCTTTATGTGTTATATTCTGGAAGGGAATGTGCCTACTCCTTTATTGCTGATCTTTAGATTCTTAGTCTTTAGCCAAGATGTAATATTATTTTTCTGTGCTAACTAAAGCAACATATTGAATTAGTGGAAAGGAGACTCTGTGAATTTCCAGCTAACTGATTTTCCAGATTATAGAGCACTGCTACTTTATTGTAAAATATTCCATGTTATGTCTTTCTCACACCAAAGTTTTATGGTGTTATTTTGCTAGATGTATTCTGTATTTGTCCATTCTCACTCTGCTATAAAGAAATACCTTAGACTGGGTAGTTGCTAAAGAAAAGAGTTTTAATTGACTCACATTTCCACATGGTAAGGAAAGCCTCAGGAAATTTATAATCATGGAAGAAGGATAAACAGATTCTTCACATCTAGGTCATGCTGACGCAGAGGCAGGAAAGCTCTGCTCCTGTGGCTTTGCAGGTACAGCCCCACTCCTTTGCAGGTTACAGCCCTGCTGCTTTCATGGACTTGCATTGAGTGTCCATAGCTTTTCCAGGAACATGGTGCAAGCTGTCAGTTGATCTACTATTCTGGGCTCTGGAGGATGGTGTGTCCCTCTTCTCACAGCTCTACCAGGCAGTGCCCCAGTGGGGACTCTGTGTGGGGGCTCCGACTGCACATTTTCCTTCCACACTGCCCTACCAGAAGTTATCCATGTGGGCTCAGCCCCTGCGTAAATTTCTGCCTGGATGTTAGGAGTTTCCACACATCCTTTGACATCTAGGTGGAGATTCCCAAACCTCAATTCTTGACTTCTATACACCGGCAGGCCCAACACCACATGTAAGCCATCAAGGCTTGTAGCTTGCACACTATCAAGCAATGGCCTGAGCTGGCCCCTTTAGCCATGGGTAGAGCTCAAGCAGCTGGGACACAGGGCACCATGTCCCAAAGTTGCACAGAAGGAGGATGGCTGGGCCGGGCCCAAAATTTTATTTTGTTCTTTGAGACCTCAAGTCCTGTGATGAGAGGTGGTGCTATGAAAGTCTCTGACATGCTCTAGAGACAATTTCCCAATTGTTTTGCTGATTAACATTGTGCTCCTTGTTTCTTATGCAAATATCTGCATCTGGCTTGAATTTTACCCCATAAAATGTGGTTTCTTTTCTACCACATCATCAGGCTGCAAATTTTTCAAACTTTTATGGTCTGCTTCCCCTTGAATGTTTTACCACAAAGAAATTTCTTCTGCCAGTTACCTTACATCATCTCTGTCAAAAGTTCAAAGTTTCCTAGGTCTCTAGGGCATGGGCAAAATGCTGCCAGTCTCTTTGCTAAAACATAACAAGAGTCAACTTTGCTTCAGTTCCTAACAAGTTCCTCATCTTTATCTGAGATGACGTCAACATGGACTTCGTTGTCCGTATCACTATCAGCTTTGTGGTCAAAGACATTCTACAAGTCTCTAGGAAGCTCCAAATTTAAGTACATTTTCCTGTTGTCTCCTGAAACCTCCAAACTGTTCCAACCTCTGTCTGTTACCCATTTCCAAAGTCACTTCAACATTATTGGGTATCTTTATAGAAGCACCCCACTATCTGCAGTACCAAATTACTGGATTAGAAAAATCACAATGTTTTTATTCATAATCTATTTATATTTATTTTATTTGGCATTGAAATTACAGAAGAGTATCAAATTTATTTAAATATAAAAATAAAAAGTATAAAAGCAAGAGTATCCTTTCCGATGGAAAAAAATGTATGATTTATGATGCCGTAATTTAAGATAAGCCCAAGAAATAATTGCACAAGATCCATAAAAGACTAAAACAAATTATAAACACCTTTAAAACATCTTCAAAATTGTTTCTCAAATATCTCTGACTCTAAAACCCCCAGTATATAAAAAGGTGCTATTAATTTAAGACAGTGAAATATTTGTCATTTATGTTTTTTCCTGCAAGTCTTGTATCACTGTAATTTAAGGTGTAGCATTAATTTTTAAATTATCACATAATAATTTGAAGTTAAATATCAAGAAACTACTTCAAAATAACTTTTTTTTAAAATTGTACTTTAGGTTCTTGGGTACATGTGCAGATCATGCAGGGTTGTTGCATAGGTGCATGCATAAGCTGGTGGTTTGCTGCCTCCATTCTCCCTTCATCTATATCCAGCATTTCTCCCCAGGTTATCCCTCCCCACCCTCCCCACCACTTTTAATTTATCTTGACTATAAATATGACTTTCCTAGGAAGTACAATAAGTGGAGGAGTATATTTCAAACTTAATTTTAAGTAGACTTCTTGATTTAGTTAGAAAAGAAAGAAAAATAGTGGTCAAAAAATTTGAAAAATCTCACATGGGGCATTCTTTTATCATGCATATTAATTTTGTGAATAGCTTTAAAATAAAGGACACTCTTTAACTAACTTTGTTTATAACTCAGTATTCCTTATTATCTTTGACCATGGTTCCTGGTTCTACCTAGAAACTAACATCCCATGAACTAAGGACCATGAAACATAGTTTTAGAAATGTTGAGCTACAAAATGCCTTTTTTATAAATCTATAGATTTTAGTAGGCTACATGAAGCTTAATACCATGTATTACTATGCCAGTTACAGAGGAAAATGTGTTGCTAAAGTAGTAATACGATAGTGACCATATGCAATTTAGAATACTCTTCACAAAATGAGAATCTCAAAACCTCCAAGATTTATCTATAAATGTTCACAAGTACAGCACAGGACACATATATTATTAAAGATTGATTAAAAATGTTTGGTCTTTTTTATTTCTGAATTTTTGGTTTAAAAGATATTTGGAAAGATTTTATTGTAAAATTCATGAAAGTGAATTGGGTATTTTTCCGCCAATGACATAGAATGCCCTGGTTATGATTTAGAATGGAGGCAGTAAATGTAGATGAGGCTTTAGCATAAAAGCACTAAGAGAAGTATGGGAAGTAGCGTGTTCAGACAGGGATCAGCCATGTACATCAATCTTTACACCCTTCTCTGCATGCAAATGAAATTAATAAATGTAATGTTCACCAGAATAAAGGTATGCCTTTCACAACTATAAATTTTATATCATCAGTTTTCAATGAAGAGAATATAAATATGCCCACTCTCAAGTCAGAAAGATCCAAGTTGATGTAAAGTGCTTGCCAGAATATGCATCCACTTGAACATAACTACAACTGTTGTCACATAATTCATATTCTTAATGCAGGACTTGGCACAGGTAGAATTTTTTTTTATGAGAGGACACATCAGAGCTTACATTCCAGGCAATAGTTTTTTGATGGATAGTATAAAATGGAACTACCCCTTGCATTATGGTGAACCATTTAAATGTCCAGGAATGGACACTTACTATCATCAGTATATACACCTCATTGTAGATTTTTTTTTTTTTGCTTATTCGGCAGCAAGCCCAATTCATATCATTACATGGATTTTAGGTTAAAGCTAATTTTAAATGGAAAATATACACTTCCATATCTTATTTTATATTATCTTATGGTGTAACATTAATATACAATCACCATCTTAAATTCCACCTTAAAAAGTGGTAAAAATAAATATGAAGATATTTATATGTATATATGCACAACTATATATACATATATACATGTATGTATACCCACACACATATTCACATGACTCATGCATTTTGCCTCACATTGAAAATTATAGTTTTGGAAGATATTTTACAAACAATATTCACAATGGTCTTACCATAAGCTGTTAACACAACTAAATTTAAGTTAAAAATGATCTATATTGGAAAATCCCCTATGTTGTAAAATCATCACCTAATAATCATGTATAGGAAGCAAGGGAAGGTCAAAGAACATTAGAAACTCTGAAATAGGAGAGGTGATTTGGATGTAAGTTTTAGAGGTCTCAGAAGAATGAGCCCATGGATTTAAGCTTCAGTTTTGCATCACTAATACTAGTAATTTACACGTGTACATTTCTTCCAGTCTTCCTATCAAATGATATATTCTCTTCTATGTTTATATATTTTTTATTCTTCATAAGCTGATATGGTTTGGCTCTGTGTCCCCATCCAAATCTATTCTTGAACTGCAATCTCCACAATCCCCACATGTCAAGGAGGGGAACTTGTGGGAGGTGACTGGATTATGGCGGTGGCTCCCCTATGCTGTTATCATGATAGTGAGTGAGTCCTTGAGAGATCTGATGCTTTAATAAGGGGCTTTTCCCCACTTCCCTCATTTGCTCGCTGTCATCTGCCAGCATGTAAGATCTACCTTTGCTTTTCTCTTGCCTTCCACCATTATATTAAGTTTCCTGAGGCCTCCCCAGCCATGCAGAACTGTGAGTCAATTAAACCTCTTTCCTTCATAAATTATCTGGCCTCAGGTATGTCCTGACAGCAGTATGAGAATGAGCTAATACAGTAGGCATTTATTGTTTTACTTAGTTTCTGTTTCTTTATAACTTTGGTTAAAATTGCCACAGCATAGCATCTTCTAGCTTATGTATGATTTAGTTTCAACTTCTGCTGATGCCTGATTAATTTCATATTTCTCAATTCTTTCCTGAGAATGAAAAAGTATTATACTTCAGTTTATGGGTTCACAATATACAATATCTTAATGACTAACTACACTAATGATGATGGCAGTGACCTATCTGGAGCAGCCACCATGGGGATGCCAGCTCAGCAGGGGAGGCATGGCTGGGGTTGTACACTTCACTGAGCTGGCAGGGGCCATGGGAACTGGGAACATGTGGGATTCCTGCCCCCTACAGAGTTGGCAACATGGGAGTCCTATGCTCCCAGGTACACTTGCAGCTGCCTAGCTGTGGCTCTAGACCCAGGCATCCCTGTACTCTCAGGGGCCCAGGAAGCCCCTGTCCTCACAGCCTCAGAAGTCCCTGCTCCCACTCCCTGGCCTCTCCCTGCTCCTGGTGGCTGCTCTGATTTTGGAGCAAAGTTGGGGCCAAGCTTCGGTACTGTCATGACCCAGCCAGGTGTGCATGTACTTGGTGCAACACTCACACACCAGCCCCCTGCTGTCTTGGTCCCTTCAGACTCTGGGTGCCAATGAGCATGAGGGGGAGGCCAGGAGGTTCTGAGGCCAGCTCAGCATGGGCCTGCAAGCACTCCTCGATACAAACAGCCTGGGTACCATGAATGGCATATTAATGGCAGCAGGAAGACAGGTTCCTGGTGGAAAGGGGCAGGGCCCAGTGAAATCTCACCTTGAAGCCAGGGATGGCATGACGCCTTGTGGCTGGTTGGCCAGTTTCAGGTGGATTATTTAGCCCAAAGTGAGAACTTATGGTGTTTTTTCCCAGGGCTACCATGGCCACCCATGGACAAATCACAACCCACTTCTCCCTTCAGAAACCATAAGAACCTCAGACTCAGCCAGACTCAGACAGATGTAAGGTTGACCTGCCTGTGGAAAAGGGCTGCCCACTAATGGTCTTGTCTCTACTGAGAGGTGGTCACCCATTGGGACAACCTGCCTGTGGAAAGGAATTATCCACTTTGGGTCTCCTGAGAGCTGTTTTGTTGCTCAATGAAGCTCCTCTCCACCTTTCTTATCTTCCAGTTGTCTACATACCTCATTCTTCTTGGATGCAAGACAAGAATTTACAACCTACCAAATGGCAGGGCTGAAAGATCTGTAACACAAAGAGGGCTAACACATGCCCCCAGCTCACCATTTCATGGGTGACAAGAAGGAAAGAAGAGCTTGGCTATTCTAGGAGCCTAGACCTCAGGATTCTCCAAGCAAAGGCTGTAACATGCTGTAACACCCTCTTTGGGGCTCTGTGGTTCCTGGCATCTCTGGGCTTTGGGTCACTACTGTGTTCCATAGTCCAGCGATTGGTGCCTGCAACAAAAGTCACTTGTACGTCTGGTCTAGCTGCAGCATCATGCAGAGCCACACCTGTGCCAGTGCCTGGAGCTACCTACCCCACTGCAGCCAGCGCACCTATCTGTGCACAGTGACTGGATTCCATGCTCACTCACTCCCACACCCCTTGCCACTCTGCACGTGGGTCACTTTTGGCAGGCATGGGATCTGGGCCGGTAGAAATGGCTAGGCATAGCCTGTCAGGCCAAGAGGGTGAAGGGAGCCCAGCAACAAAAGCAAAACCCAAGAGGAGGCACTGCCAGCCACAGAGGTTTCTAACAGGTGAAGCGACACTATCAAGATCCCGTGAAACTAATACAGCTTGGGTCACCTGAGTTCCCAATGTTCAGTCATTTATGATTGTGAAATCCAATCACATGGCCTGTACAGAAGTACTCTAGATGGGAATCAACAGTTGCACTGGTATCTCTCAGAACTCTTCATGATGTGTCAGGCTCCATAATTAGCATGTGAACTATAAAATATAATTATTTTCTGCTATAGTTATATTCTGAATTGTCTATACAGTATTTTCTAACTAAAATGTGATGACTCTGTGTAACTACATATTAGATAATACCCCCTGAAATACAGATTTCAGACAAATATTTAAGTACCTCTAGCAAAGACAAAACAATTTACCTCCCCTACATATTTTATTCTGAGGTGTTACTTTGTTATTGCTACCATAATATTTAAAATGCTTTTTAGTAAATATTTTCTAGACGCAGCAGAATTTTTATGAAGTCTGTGTAGATTAAATGAATTATAAACAAGTGATACCTGTATACCAATCAACTTTATTTGTTTAAAGAAAATATACTATTTACATGTGTAAGATCTTGTGAGCTTTCCCTGATTTCATTTTGTCTCTCTCACCTATGGAGTAATCAATATTCTCAGTTTTTTATATATAATAAAGTTTTTTTTTTGCTTTTCTTTGCAGTTTTATCACATATTTCATGTACTAATAAAGTATACTGTATTTTAAGTTTTTCTTCTTCATAAAATTGTAAGCATATTACACAAACATTTTTAAGTTTAGCTTTTTGCACTTAATATTAGGTGTCTGAAATATATTTATGTTGCTGAAGGTAGTTCTTGTTAAATTTCTACTGCTGGTATTCCACTGAACAAAGACACCAAAACGTTTGTTTGTCTATTCTAAGATTGATAGACATTTTAGTAAATTTTTGTATTTTGCTATCACAAAAAAAGTGTAGCTATAAATAATTTGGTATGTATCTTTTCACAGATTTTTGTAAGTTTTCTCTAGGACATACATCTCTCTGTATATAACCTGAAACCTTTTCAGATGACTTAAGATTTCCACAAGGAGTGAAAAGGCTGTCTTAAGATATGGGCATCATGAACTTTACTATATAATGCGAATTTCTTTCCCAAAATGCTGTGCTAATTTTTCCTCATGCTATCAGCCATAATATTTTTTATTTTCTACTTTATTGTAAACACTTGATCCTATTAGGTTTTCTATTTATATATGTATTTATTTGTTTTTATGTATGTATTTATTTATTTATTTTTATTATGTATGCACTTATTCATTTATACTGTGTATTTAGTCACCACTAGAATCAGTAAAAGTAGTATTTTGATTAGTTTGTTTCTGTTATTGTTGCATTTATCTGATTACCAGTGTGAGTGATAACTCTTATTTTTAGGGTTTTTTGCTATTAGATTTTTCTCAGAACTTTTGTTTATCTTTCCTAATTATTTGCCTTTGTTAATATTTGTTTAAGATGTTTTCTAACATTTACTTATACCAATCTACTCTCAGCTATAAAACTAATTACTCCTTACCATCTGTGGTTTGTCCTTTTATTTTTTTGCAATACTTTAATAAAAATATTTTCTTACTTTTAGTGAATTAACATGCATCAGCCTTTTCTTTTGTGATTTGCTTTCTCTGTTTCTTGCTTAACACATGCTTTTTAAAATATCCTCTTACACCTGTCAGAATGGCTGCTATTAGAGTCAGAAAACCACAGATATTGGTGTGGACAGGGAGAAAAGGAAACACTTATATATATTTGGTGGGTATGTAAATTAGCTCAAAATTTATGGAAGACATTATTAAGATATCTTAAAGAACTAAAAATAGAGCTACCATCTGACCCAAATCTTACTACTGGGTATCCACCCAAAGGGGAAAAAAAAATGTATACAAAATGCACCTGCCCTCACACATTTGTTACAGTACTATTCACAATAGTAAAGTAATGGAACCAACCTAAGTAAACCATCAATGGTTTACTGGATAAAAAATATATGATACATATAATGCACCTGCATAGTATTCTGTGATGTGTGTACATATATATATATATTTATGTAAATATACATATTTAAATACATATATATATATATATATATATATATATATATATATATATATACCATTTTATGTCTACACGTACCCATTGTTGGGCTCCCCTTTTAAGTTATAACATGTTATACTTGATTTTCTGCTTAGGAGAGAGTTATTTAAGGTAATGACCTCCAGCTTCATATATATTTCTGTGAAGAACATAATTGCATTTTTTGAACCCCTGCATGTACACACACACACACACACACACACAACAGGTGTAAAAATCCAAGTGTAAAAAAGAATGCAACATGTCCTTTGTAGCAACATGGATGAAGCTGGAGGCCATTATCCTAGGTAAACTAACTCCTATGCAGAAAATCAAGTATTACATGTTCCAACATAAAAATGGGAGCCCAGCAATTGGTACATGTAGGCATAAAAATGAAAATAGTAGGCTGGACACTGTGGCTCACACCTGTAATCCCAGCACTTTGGAAGCCCAAGTCAGGAGGATCATGAGGTTGAGATATCCAGACCATCCTGGTTAGTGTGGCAAAACCCCATCTCTACTAAAAATCCAAAAATTAACTGGACGTGGTGGTGTGCACCTGTAGTCCCAGCTACTCAGGAGGCTGAGGCAGGAGAATTGCCTGAACCTAGGAGGTGGAGGTTGCAGTTAGCCCAGATCTCACCAGCCTGTTGACAAAGCAAGACTCCATCTCAAAAAAAAAAAAAAAAGGATAGTCATCACCAAGGACTCTGAGATGGGGCTGAGAGTTGAGAAATTGCCTATTAGATACTGTGTTCAATATTTTGGGTGGTGGGTACATTGGATGCCCAATCTCCACCGTTGCATAATATACCAATGTAACATACATGCCCATGTACCTCCAAATTTAAATTTTTAAAAAGATATACATTTATATTCCTAGCTCATATAGATATTTTCCTATTTGCATATTAAAGTATTTGACATTTACTTGTTAACATTGTCTTTAATCTACATGGAATTAATTTTTCATATGTTGGGACAAAGTAGTCTAGTTCCTCTTCTTTCATTTATTGATTACTAACAGTCTAAACCAAAAAAATGTATTCAATTTAGTATGTCCTAAGTTTTTATTATGTTTCGTTAATCACTGTATATTGAAATTATCTTCTATGTTGGTAGATGTGTTTATTTTCCTTTACATTATTTTTAAAAGAAAGAAAAAGAAATAAATGAAAAGAAATTAAAGAAATGAAATTTAAAAATTAAAAAGAAAGCAAAAGAAATTAATGAGTGTTGGAGATACTCAGATGGAAAGTCTACAAGATGATCAAAATTTTATGAACAACTGGATTCAAATATTCTAACAATGACCTTAAAACCTGGTTTATATGGTTTGACTGTGTCATCACCCAAATCCCATCGAGTTGTAGATCCCATCAATCGGGAGGGTCCTGGTGGCATATAATTGAATCTTGGTGGTGGGTCTTTCCCATGCTGCTCTTGTGATACTGAATAAGTCTCATGAGATCTGATGGTTTCACAAAAGGGAATTTCTCTTCACATGCTCTACCTTTGCCTGCCACCATGTAAGATGAGCTATTGCTCTTCCTTTGCCTTCCTCCACGATTGCGAGGTCTCCCAAACCATGTGGAACTGAGTCAAATAAACATCTTTTTCTTTGTAAATTACCTAATCTTAAATATGTCTTTATTAGTGGCATGAAAATGGACTAATTCATTGGTCATACTTCATCACTCGATTTTTCTTTGCTCTGTTTCATCCTCTAAGATGACTCTACCCTGTCAGCTCCCAGGGGATTCACTCTTTCCCAAAGTTTCAGTAAATATACTGGCTTTGTGTGATTGGTTCAAATAGGATGACATGCTAATTTCTGATCAAAGCTAAGGAATATAGACAGTTGGTGGGTTTAGGATGTGCCCATTCTGAACTGGGATTGAGTTGAATCTTATTCAAACCATGCAAACTAAAATCAAGGGAGAAAGTTGTTCAAACTGCCACTGATTACCCAAAGTAACTTTTTTTTTTTTTTTTTTTTTTTTTTTTGAGACAGAGTTTCGCTCTTGTTACCCAGGCTGGAGTGCAATGGCGCGATCTCGGCTCACCGCAACCTCCGCCTCCTGGGTTCAGGCAATTCTCCTGCCTCAGCCTCCCGAGCAGCTGGGATTACAGGCACGCACCACCGTGCCCAGCTAATTTTTTTGTAATTTTAGTATAGACGGGGTTTCACCATGTTGACCAAGATGGTCTCGATCTGTTGACCTCGTGATCCACCCGCCTCGGCCTCCCAAAGTGCTGGGATTACAGGCTTGAGCCACCGCGCCCGGCCCAAAGTAACTTTTAGATACATTTTTAACATTAAAGTTGATATTTTTATAAAATTTGTATAAATAGAATCATTCAGTATGTAATATTTTGTGTCTACCTATTTTGTGAATTGAATTGATGCTATTGGAAATTGCAGTAGTTAACTAATTTTTATTGCTGTATAGAATTGCATTGCATGAAAATATAATAAAATATTTTTTCTACTCTTGGTAGATATTTATTTAGTTTTAAATTTGAGGCTACTCAGAATAATGTGCTTATAAACATTCATAAACTTTTTTTTGATTATGCATGTTTGTGCGCTATTTTTTTCCTGAGTATCTACCTAAGGTTCGTATTGCTGAATTATAAGATATAAATATGTTCAGCTTTATTAAATATTCCTAAAAAGTTTGCAAAAATTGTTCTATCAATTTATACTTCCAGAGTTCATGAAAGTTGTTCATATCCTTGCCAACTCACTAATGTCCACATCATGGCTTTACTTTGAAATTTCCTCATCGTAGATGAATATAATTCATATGCTTACTAACATATGGACATTTTCTTTTATCCAGTGAATAAAAGAATAAAACATCTTTCCCCATTTTACTATTGGGTTGTTCTTTTCTCATTGATTTGTAGAAGATTTTGAAGTTGTCACTCATCTCACTACTGCCCTGTTCATTTTGTTTTTATTCTTTGTTCCCTAAGCCTATTATATTGGTTAGTTTTTAATGAATGGCTTCAAACTCACACATTTTTTGGAATCATAAATGTTCTGCTAATTCTACTCAGTAAATTTTTAATCTCATAAAGTGTAATCTTCATCTCTAGATAATTGATTTAAATAGTATCCGTATTTTCCATATCACTACTTAATTTTTGAACATATGAAATAGAATTATAATAATTGTTATAATGTCTTTCTCTTTTTTTTGGTAAGTAAATGCATCTTTAGTCGGACATTTAACCTTGTAATATGAGTACAGTTTACATTCTGAGCTTTTTAAAATTATTTTTATTTATTTATTATTATTATTTTTGAGACAGAGTCTTGCTCTGTCATCAGGCACCAGGCTGGAGTGCAGTGGTGCAATCTCAGCTCACTGCAACCTCCGCCTCCAGGGTTCAAGCAAGTCTACTGCCTCAGCCTTCCCAAGTAGCTGGGACTACAGGCACGCACCACCATGCCCAGCTAATTTTTGTATTTTAGTAGAGATGGGGTTTCTACTAAATGTTGGCCAGGATGGTCTCGATCTCTTGACCTCGTGGATCTGCCCGCCTCAGCATCCCAAAGTGCTGGGATTATGGCATGAGCCACTGTGCCTGGCCCATTCTGAGCTTTTTGACTACAGAGAAGAATGATTTATAACAATGAGTTATTAAAATTTGATACGTAAACCTCTGACTAGCTTGAAAATATATTTTATTTATTAATTAAATCATTCTTACTCTTTGTCAGTTTTTTAATAAATATTTATTAGTATCTACTGTGTATATAAGTTGTGCATTTACCAAGGAATCAATAGTAAAACAGATAGATACGTGTTTTTCCTTGTGTAGTTTATAATTCAACAAAAATGTAAGATTTGAAGAAGATTTGATTATGATAATTGTGGTGGAAAAAATACATGGTATTAGTATATAATTTTTATTTTATTTCTAAATTACAAATATGGTCAATACTTTCTTTCCCTTATAGCTAGAATAAAGTTTTGTACCTAGTAGTATTTATGTAATTATTTGCTTAGACTAGGTTGAAATTACATCTTCCCATTTTACTTTTCTGTAGTAAGGAGCTTGAGTGTATCTATAGACATTTCATTGAAGACATATATGAGAATTTTATTTTCCTAAATGTTTTGTTTTCAGTAATTTACAAATGATTATCTTAAGGAAACATCTTAATGGTTATTTTTACTTGTATTATCAAATGCAAATTTTGTAAAGGTGGATGAAACTTTATTATAAAGTATTATAATAAATCTACCCAGCTTTAATAGTTTTTCATACGAAAAATCATAAAATTAAAATAAATTGGAAGTCCTACTAACCTGCTAATATTTCACCAACTTTCATTTTTCCTCATCTTTATTATATTTTAATACTTTATTTCAATCTCACTTGAAAGAATGTAGGCTAGAATAATAGAAAATAGATTAAGAAATGTGTTTTCCACTCCTCATTCTCATCATCTTCATCATCTTTATCATCATCCTATGTCATCTGATTTGCATTCAGACATTACCTATTTTGTTTTTCATCTTAAGTGTCATCATGGCAGGAACAATAAAGACTATTAATCGTGCATTCACTAGCTGATATTTAATGATGGATTACTCTGTTTTAAGAAAAATTCTAATAACTTTCTTTGTATCTACTTACAATTTCATCCGAGCATTAATATGTATATGAAGAAACTGAGTTACTAAGACATTATGAAACCTCTCAAGAACACAGAAGTGATGAGAAGAGAAACTAGGATGCAAAACTAGGCAGTATGAACCAAGAAGCAATTTTATCCACTTTATTATTGGAGACATGGATATATTTAGACATAGAAAAGTGCTTTGATGTTAGTTTATTTGGGGTCATGTCACACTATATGCCTATTGCTGGGGAAGAAAATCATCTCAACAGTGAGACTGCATTTAATAGCAGATTATAAATTATTTCTCAATTAAGTAGAAGAGAAAATAAATAAAATGAGCACTGTGTAACTAATCACTGTGTGCCTCATAAATTATTGTCTATTGGTTTTCCTTAAAAAAGTAAAAGCTCACAATCCACTGTGATTTCTTACTACAGAAAAGGGATTACTAAAGGTAGTAATGGGTTTACTCATATCTAAAATGGAAGAGAAAAGTTGATGCAGAACTAAAACAGAATTAATAAGGACACATAGGTGGAGCCTTTTTCCCCCACCCTCTATTTTACCACCACCACCAATAACCACGAAAAGAATGCATCAGCGACAGTAGTAGCTTAAACGTTAAAGTAATTCCTGTCCTTTGAGATTACTTCAGTGGTGGAAAATTCAATAATCTCTTTTCAAACCTGTCAGTTAAAAGAGAATTTTTCCTTCTGTAATGCCATGCCCCTATTGTGACTATTTTTTATTGAAAATTATTATATCCCGCCTTGTCCTTTAGTTATCTATGCACATGGCTGCCTATCCTAATAGGTTTCTTTTTGTGTTGTCTGTTTGTTTTTGTTATTTATTATTTTTATTTTTATTATATTTTAAGTTCTGGAGTACATGTACAGATTGTGCAGGTTTTTTACATAGGTATACACGTGCCATGATGGTTCGCTGCATCAATCCCCCACCATCATCATCTACATTAAGTATTTCTTCTAATGGTATCCCTCCCCAATCCTCAACCTCCTGCTATCCCTCCCCTACCCCTCCCACTCCCAAACAGGCCCCACTGTGTCCATGTTGAGCAATTCTCATTGCTCAACACCCAATTATGAGTGAGAATATGTGGTGTTTGGCTTTCTTTTCTTGCATCAATTTGCTGAGAAGGATGGTTTCCCACTTCATCCATGTCCCTGCAAAGGACATGAACTGATTTTTTATGGCTGCATAGTATTCCATGGTATATATGTGCCACATTTTCTTTATCCAGTCTATCATTGATGGGCATTTGAGTTGGTTTCAGTCTTTGCTATTATAACCAGTGTAATAAACATATGTGTGCATGTGTCTTTATAATTGAATGTTTTATAAATTTTTGGGTATATACCCAGTAATGGGATTGCTGGGTCAAATGGTATTTCTATTTCTAGATCCTTGAGGAATTGCCACACTGTCTTACACAATGGTTGAACTAATTTACACTCCCACCAACAGTGCCAAAACATTCCTATTTCTCCACATCCTCTCCTGGATCTGTTGTCTCCAGATTTTTTTTAATGATAGCCATTCTAACTGGTGTGAGATGATATCTCAATGTGGTTTTGATTTGCATTTCTCTAATGACCAGTGATTATGAGTTTTCTTTCATGTTTTTTGGCTGCATAAATGACTTCTCTTGGAAAGTGTCTGTTCTTATCTTTTGCCCACTCTCTGATGGGTTTGTTTGTTTCTTTTCTTGTATATTTGTTTAAGTTCTTTGTAGATTCTGGATGTTAGCCCTTTGTCAGATGGGTAGCTTGCAAAAATTTTTCCCATTTTGTTGGGATCCAGTTTCAGCCTTCTGCACATTTATTAAACAGGGAATCCTTTCTCCATTGCTTATTTTTGTCAGGTTTGTCAAAGATCAGATGGTTGCAGATGTGCGGCATTACTTCTGAGGCATCTGTTCTGTTTCATTGATCTTTATCTTTGCTTTGATACCAACACCATGCTGTTTGATTACTGCAGCCTTGTAGTATAGTTTGAAGTCAGGTAGTGTGATGCCTCCAGCTTTGTTTTTTTTGCTTAGGATTGTCTTGACTATGCAGACTCTCTTATGGTTCCATATGAAGTATAAGGTGTTTTTTTCCAATTCTGTGAAGAAAGTCAATGGTAGCTTGATGGAGATAGCATTGAATGGCTGATATCATGAATTTGTTTTGTGAATGATGGGACCTAAAATCATACACAGAGTTCTTAGAAATTTTTAGTGAAATTCACTAAATATCCTTATACATTGGGATAATATACTTCAGTTATATATTACACAAATACGTAATTTCATTGGAAACTAGGCGACAAAGGAAGTCTTAATAGAACTTTTTTCATGAAGCCAGCTATTTAAAAATTTTCCTTATAGCCACTACAAAATAAATAACTATATAGCATGACTTTAAAACATGAAAAAGCAAGATTAGCAAGATTTCCAGAACATATATGTAATATATACTTGGGAAACGGTAATACAAATGTATTTTGCTTGTTTCTTTTATTGCTTTAGCCCTTAGTTTCCAATGCTAACTGGAAAAGATTAAAGCAAATAAAAATAGTCTGTTTTTCTTCACTCATTTTTGTTACTGTTGTTTGGTTGATTGATCAAATCATTTTTAACTTCAGCAAGTAACATATTGCATACATTTTTGTACTTTGAAAATTACTGTGAAATCCTTTTTTTTAAATTTTTTATTGCATTTTAGGTCTGGGGGTACATGTGCAGAACATGCAAGACAGTTGTATAGGTACACACATAGCAGTGTGTTTTGCTTACTTTCTCCCCTTCACCCACATTTGGCATTTCTCCACAGGCTATCCCTCCCCAGTTCCCCCCCCGCTGGCCCTCCCCTTTTCCCTCCAATAGACCCCAGTGTTTAGTACTCCCCTCCCTGTGTCCATGTGTTCTCATTTTGCATCACCCCTATGAGTGAGAATATGTGGTATTTCATTTTCTGTTCCTGCGTCAGTTTGCTGAGAATGATGTTCTCCAGATTCATCCATGTCCCTACAAATGACACGAACTCATCATTTCTGATTGCTGCATAATATTCCATGGTGTATATGTGCCATATTTTCCCAATCTAGTCTATCATCAATGGGCGTTTGGGTTGATTCCAGGTCTTTGCTATTGTAAACAGTGCTGCAATGAACATTCGTGTACATGTGTCCTTATAGTAGAACGATTTATAGTCCTTTGGATATATACCCAGTAATGGGATTGCTGGGTCAAATGGAATTTCTATTTCTAAGGCCTTGAGGAATCGCCACACTGTCTTCCACAATGGTTGAACTAATTTACACTCCCACCAACATGTAAAAGTGTTCCTTTTTCTCCACATCCTCTCCAGCATCTGTTGTCTCCAGATTTTTTAATGATCGCCATTCTAACTGGCGTGAGATGGTATCTCAATGTGGTTTTGATTTGCATCTCTCTGATGACCAGTGACGATGAGCATTTTTTCATATGATTGTTGGCCTCATATATGTCTTCTTTCGTAAAGTGTTTGTTCATATCCTTTGCCCACTTTTGAATGGGCTTGTTTGTTTTTTTCCTGTAAATCTGTTTGAGTTCTTTGTAAATTCTGGATATCAGCCCTTTGTCAGATGGGTAAACTGTAAAACTTTTTTCCCATTCTGTTGGTTGCCAATCCACTCTAGTGACTGTTTCTTTTGCCGTGCAGAAGCTGTGGAGTTTTATTAGGTCCCATTTGTCTGTTTTGGCTTTTATTGCCAATGCTTTTGGGGTTTTGTTCATGAAGTCCTTGCCTACTCCTATGTCCTGGATGGTTTTGCCTAGATTTCCATCTAAGGTTTTTATAATGCCAGGTCTTATGTTTAAGTCTTTAATCCATCTGGAGTTAATTTTAGTGTAAGGTGTCAGGAAGGGGTCCAGTTTCTGCTTTCTGCACATGGCTAGCCAGTTTTCCCAACACCATTTGTTAAACAGGGAATCCTTTCCCCATTGCTTGTTTTTGTCAGTTTATCAAAGATTGTATGGTTGTAGATATGTTGTGTTGCCTCCGATGCCTCTGTTTTGTTCCATTGGTCTATATCTCTGTTTTGGTACCAGTACCATGCTGTTTTGATTATTGTAGCCTTGTAGTATAGTTTGAAATCCGGTAGTGTGATGCCCCCCGCTGTGTTCTTTTAATTACTATGAAATTCTTTCAAATGATTGACAGTAATGTGGCTGAGAAAGCAGTTTATGTGTATATCCTTAATTAGGCATTTTTACATGTTTATAATTTCATGAAAAATAAAAGATATAAATTTATGGTAAACTTTTATTTTAGAAATAGCTGTGCAAACTATACAAATATGAGAACATTTACAATGAAACATAATATTTATCTATTTCTTTCTCTATTCTAGATAAAGAATCAAAAGTCTGGGTCTACCACTTATTCACTATATTATTGAGTGTGTAATGTTAGTGACCTGTTCCTCAGTCTCTTAATTTATAAAATGAGGTAAATAAAAAGATAAAAATTTTCTTAATGTCTTATACAAATTTAAATGAAAGTGTATCTGCCTCTTATGATTAGTTCATGAACAAACTGCACATATAATTATTTAACTTTCACTATTTTACTGCATTAAATATATATACTCCCCAGGCACCTAATAGAATAATTTCTACAGTAGCAGTACCATAGTTTATTTTTGTAAACTCTACATGTGTTTGAGTATATCATCTTGCATAAATATTTCACTTTCATTTTCTCAGAGTTCAGTATCCTTAAAAGTCTTTTATAAATATTGTATTTATGAACCCTATATCACAATAGCCAGCTGTTACACCTAAAGTACTTATTATTCTTCTTTGAAGAATACTTGTTAATCATCTGCAAAAATCTACTTAAAACTCATTCTCAAGATGTGAGTTCAAGCATCTTGCCCATTTAGTATTCATGATATTTTTGTGTCATCCAGAAAGAATGGGAAACAAATAAGATACAAATATTTTTCTGCTTGCCAATTTACTATAGATATGTATTACAGTACAAATATTTATATGTATACTATAATAGTATGAAAAATACTGTTTTAAGAAGGATATATAGTAAGCTCTACTTAGTCTCTTTCCAAGGTTATAAGATGTGTTAGCCTGCTTGGGCTGTCATAACATACTACCACACACTGAGTAGCTTATATAACAGATATTTATTTGCTCACAGTCCTGAAATCAAGAAGTCCATGAGAAAAGTGCAGTAAATTTGGTTCTGAAACAGTTTGGCTCTGTCGCCACATAAATCTTATCTTGAATTATAGCTCCCATAATTCCCACATGTTGCAAGAGGGACCCAGTGGAAAGTAACTGAATCATGGTGGTGGATCTTTTCCATGTTGTTCCCCCTGCACAAGCTCTTTCCTGCTTCCATGAAAGACATGACTGCTCCACATTTGCCTTCTGCCATAATTGTGAGGCCTCCCCAGTTGTGAGGAACTGTGAGTCAATTAAATCTCTTTCCTTTATAAATTACCCAGTTTGAGTATGTCATTATTAACAACATGAGAATAAATTGGTACAATATCCACTGGTCTTAGGTAATAACTGGTTAAGGCAATTGTACTTTTGCTTTTTTAGGCTAACTTAGTAGATCAAAAAGACAAAATTCCCTGGATCTCAACAAAGAGTCAGAAAATATGATAATATCTGAATATTTGTCATTTAGAAACTCATTAGATGATTCCAGTGCATCTAAATGTTACAACCTTGGCATTTTGGCTCAATAGTTTCTCTACAAACTATTGGTAGCTTTTTGAAGAAAATGAATCCTGGCAACTGACTATAATAAATTTAGCTTCTGGAGGACTAAAATGTAATGGTTACATTCTTGATGTATAAACTGTTTGTATATTTTCTTTTTCTTTTACTTTAAAAAATTTTGTTTATGCCAGGGCAAAACTAATATGTTATTGAGAATTGTATTATCAAAGGATGAGTTGGGCCATCTTGCTTTGTCGCAGATGGTAAATATTTAATAAGAGAATGCCCCACACAATCTCTAGTTATTAAATATAAGCCATTGCATGAGTTCAATATCCTCCATGTTTATTCTCAGTGTTAGTGTTTAGGTAGTGTTCTCTGACACAGACAAAAAAGTTCTAATACTGTTATACTGTTATTCTCATGTAAAGTCAAGAAGATGTATTCCAGGGTAAGACAATTTCATTAGCTAAACAAGATATTAAATTCAGAGTGACTTGACTTGGAAATTGGATTATACTTTTCGCATGTTAAAAATTTGTTCAAATCTGATTCACTATTTAAAATGAATATGGCTAAGTTCCAAATTATTTTTTTCTTCACTGTCAGCTTATCTGGAACATGCTGACAATGGAGTGACCCAATTTATGAAAGCTCTATCCATCTGAATAATAATAACTTAAATTATGATAAAACTTTTCTTAAGGAAAAAGTATATTTCAGCATTTAAATTTTCAGTACAATTAAGGGACACAATGAGGGTTTTTGAGTTTTATTCTAATAATGAATTGACAAATGTGGATTAAACAAGACTTGGCCATGCTCCAAACTGTGCTTGTTCACTGGAAATAAGATTTTTCCATGAATAAATATCCATAAAAGAGGCTGACTTCTGTCTACTGTCAAAAGATTTAGCATATATATATATATATATATATATATATATATATAATTTGGATGCTTTAATAGTGCAATCAATACTATTAAAATGTTCTTAACCAGGAGCACTACAGGCATTAAACAATATTTAATACAAATAATAAGGTGACAAATTGACTATTTCATAGTGAATTGGGCAGAATATTAGAGAATATATGAAGACATCGAGTTAGGGCTTGGCCTGATTGAAGAGTTGCCTTAGAGCCTCAGTTAAGCATTGTACATGAGTGAATGTTTCCTTAGGTAGAAAATCATGGAGAAGACAAGATGACATTTTGTGATTCCCTTCATTTACTCTACAACTACTTTTAAACTGATTGCTTCTATCAGGAAGAAGTTGTGTGTTTCTAGTACACATTTATTTAACAAAATGTTATAAAATTGCTTCATTGTGGCCAAAACTAAGTTTTATTCAAAGTTGATTCACAGTTGCATTCCTGATCCTCAACTGTGGTGCTATGGAAACTGTGCATTTTTTAAGAACAACACCTGCAGATTCTATTTTCATGAATAAAACCTAAAAGGAACTGTGTTTATTCTCACATAAAGTGTCACTTATGGGAGTATATACATCACTCTAATTTCACTCCTTAACCTAATAAATAGTACTCAAGAAAATATGTATCTAGTAAAAGTGTTTACTTTTCATATAATTGTAATTATTCTAAGTGATTATATTTATTAACAATATAAAGAAAATATTTTATGACTTTCATAAGTATTTCAGAAGTTACCATGTCAAATGAATTAAATTCCCTATTGAGAATAAGGCATACTCATTCCAAAGTCTAAGATTGATGGGCTGTTTGACTTATCACAAGCTGATCAATCAAACCAACATTTTTAGGCTTTAGGAACATAGTTCTTAAGTATAATTTTCATTTATTATGTGTTCATAATTTATTTGCTATGAGAAGCAAATTAAGTTTGGAATCAAAATTTTGTATGAAATGATGGGATTTTATGTATTCTTGTAAAATAAACAATTCTTAGAGATTTATTTAATTTTTTCCGTATCTGTTCATTAAAAAATAAATCTCTTTACATGGTGTTCTTAAATTTTTCACATACCACAACAGGTGAGTTCACAGTGTTCTTCCTTTCTTTTCTTTGTATGACATGTTGAATATGACTCTAAGGTATTATGTGCATAATAGATAAGATATAATCTGTAGACAACCTGCCTTGAATAATTTAGCAAGTTTTGCATCAACTCCCAAATCCTAATTATATCAATTGATTGCATTTTTAACTTTGTTTTGTTGAGTTTTATTTAAAATGCAATAAATCATGGTGGCAAATTTCAACATTCACAATATAATCTGATATAGATACCTTGCAAATTAAAACAATAAAAAACTGGCCTAAAAATTATGATATTTCTCTCTGTCACTGAGATTGACTATGACTTGTGGAGAGTTTGTGGCAAAAGTATAGAAACACCTCCTCCAAGTTTCTGGTATTTAAATTTATCCTTGAGACCAGCCATGTTATTTACTTATTAAAAACAAAACAACACAAAACAGTAAAACCTAGTCAGTCATGATTTTAGAACAGAATTAATAAAATATATTTTGCATAGAATTGTACTGACAATCTAGGAAGTAAGTAATGCGTGAAAATCCAGTATTAGACATTTAATACTAGATCTAGATTTGATACAAGTGTTACAGATTTAATCTAGATGTATTTACTGTTTAATACATCTAGTATTGATACATCATGTATTTACATGTCATGACTTATTTCCTAGCTTGATAGCTGTATCACGTGATAGTGGTATCACAGTGTTGTTTTAATTTTCTCTGATGATGTATGATGTGGAGAACCTTTCCATATGCTTATTTTCCATCTGTATATCCTCCTTGCTGAGGTATCTGTTAAGATCTTTGCCCCATTTACATATTTGGATTGTTTGTTATCTTATTGTTGAGTCTTAAGAGCTTTTGTTTATTTTAGACAACAGTCTTTAAACAGATGTGTCTTTCGTAAATATTTTCATTCAGTCTACGGCTTTTCTTCTCATTTTCTTAGCATTGTCTTATATATTTGTTAAATTTGTACCTAGATATTTCATTTTTTGGAGGTGTTAATGTAAATGATTCTATGTTTTTTATTTCAAATTACACGATTCTTTGGTGTTACATAGGGAAATGATTGACTTTTATATATTAACTAAATATTGCAACCTTGTTATAATTGCTTATTAAGTGAAGCACTTCTTTAGACTCATGAATTTTCTTTCTTTTTCATTTGCATTTCTTTCACTTCATTTTATTTATTTATTTATTTATTTATTTATTTATTTATTATACTTTAAGTTCTGGGATACATGTGTGGATCATGCAGGGTTGTTACACAGGTATACACATTCCATGGTGGTTTGCTGCATCCATCCCTCCATCTTCTACATTATGTAATTCTCCTAATGTTATCCCTCCCCAATACCTCACCCTCTGCTATCCCTCCTCTACTCCCCCTCCCCCGACCCCAGAGCAGGCCCTGGTGTGCTATGTCCCCCTCCATTAGTCCATGTTTCTCATTATTCAACACACACTTATGAGTGAGAACATGTGGTGTTTGGTGTTCTGTTCTTGTGTCAGTTTGCTGAGAATGATGGTTTCCAGTTTCATCTAGGTCCCTGAAGGGATTCTGGAATTTTCTATACGGACAATCATATCCTCTACAGACAAAGACAATTTCTTATTTCTTTCTTTCCAATCTGTATGCCTTTTATATATTTTTCTTATTGCATTAGAAAGAAATTCCATTATGATGAAAAGGAGTGGTGAGAAGGGATATCCTAGTCTTGTTCCTGATCTTAGTAGGAAAAGTTCAAGTTTATCACCATTAAGTATGATGTTAACTGTAGTTTTGTTGTTGATATTATCAAGTTGAGGAGGTTATCTTGTACTTTTAGTTTTCTGAGAGGTTTTTTTTAAACCATTAATTGGTGTTGGATTTCGAGAAATGTTTTTTGCATCTATTGATATTGATTTTCACTATTATATATCTGTTTGATATTTTTCCTTTTGTATTTCTCTTGCTTAAGATTTGTTGATCTTAAATTTGTGAGTTTATATTTTTATCATTTGTGAAAACGCTTACCTATGGTTTTCCAAATATGTTTTCTGCTTCATTCTTTCTAACTTCTCCTGGAACTCCAATTGTACATACATTATAAGTAATATTTTTTTGGTATATCAATATATAATTTTGATATATATATATATGTACATTAAAGGGCTTACTGTAAAACATAATGTGAAATTTTGTACTCAATGATAAGCAAAAGCAACCTAATCAAAACTGAAGAAAATATTTGAAATATTTCACAAAAAGGAATGAATAAATAATTATTACATAACAGAATGCTCAACATAACTAGCCTTCAGAAAAATGCATATTAAATTTCTGTGAGATACTCAATTTATAAATTAAAAATTCAGTGTTTTGACTTGGATATGGAGTTACTAGAACAGTCACATATTGCTGATGAAAATAAAAAATGTACAACCACTTTGGGGAACAATTTAACAACTTTTTATACAGTTAGATACACATATGTGATAGGACTGAACTAGTCTTCTAGATATTTGCCCAAGGAAAACAGAGCATCTAAATACATGAAGATTTATATACTAATGTTCCTAGTAGCTTTATTCATACTAACCCCCAAAACTAGAAAAAGCCATACTTTTCAACAGCTCAATGGATTGTGAATTGTATATGTATAAAGTGGAATATACCTCAGAAATAAAAGTGTATAAACTACATGAATTAATCTCAAAAACATTATGCTTGACAAAACACTAAATTCAAAAGAATATATGATCTACATAAAATTCTAGATTAAGCACAACTAATCTACAGTTACAGAAACTATATTTGTGATTTTCATGTGCTGGGGATAGAAGAATGACAGCAAAGAGAAGCTTTTATAGTGATGAAAATGATTGTGGTGGTGTTTATATGGATATTTATATTTTCAAAACACACTTACCTCTACAAATAAGTTAGTTGCATTATACTGATGTAAATTTTACATCAACAGATATGAACAATAGGGGAATATATTTCTCTGTCACCTGTACAGCTACACAAATCAGTCACAGCAGGGTTAGAAGATTAGAAGGACTGAAATATTTATTTTAATACAGAAATATAGAAATGTGGTTCTAGATATTTTATGCTTATGACACTGAACACACACACACACACACCACACTGAAGTTCATACTGGTTTCTATTTACCCCTAGGCAAAAAGGGCTTAGCTCTTGTAAGAATTAACATTTTAATTTTTCAATTTAGCAAAATTATCTTTCTTTGCTTCCTTAGCTAGACTGCTTTTTAAGAATGTATGATTTCTGTAATGTGCTCAACCAGTCCTATTTGTTATACGTTGACTAACAGTCTCTTAAAGCTTTTGAGATAGTGAAAGGCCCCTCATAAATATCACCTGTGCTGTGTTCCTTTCCACCTCATAAGCATTAATTCTTACATTTTAAACATAACCTTAAACATGCATGTACCTTAGAAGATAGTGTTTTGTATGCTTCAGATTTAATTTACATAAATAATATTTTGTAATAAATATTATATTTTTTCATCTAAATTTATGTTTTTCTGATTTATCTTTTCCCTTTTTCACTCATTACACAAACCCAGTATTTCACAAATTGTTCTCTATAGCATAAGAATTTTATGAATCTCTTTTAAAAATTGGTTCTAATAATAGTTTAGAAAACTCTATATACTATATATTTCTATATTGAGAGTTTAGCCACAATATTAATTGTTAATGTAACAGAGTATTTTAAAAATTCTATTTTAAAAATTCTATTGCTTACAAATGTCAAGGTGTACATAAAAAATATTTTTCTTTCCGCATATATGAAGTTTCCATGGAACAAAATTAAAAAATATTTCTGTATGTATGCATACAAATTTATGTGACCTAAATATTTCAAGAACTTTATTAATTCACTATACATTGTATCCTACTTTGAAAACATTGTCTCAGTAATCTGTTTTTAAAATTTTATCATTTCTTCCTGTGTCACACAGCCCATATCTCTTCTTTCCAAAGTAATCTAGATTTTAATAGGTGTTGCCGTCTTCTTCTACTCCCATTCCACCTGGTATCTATCCAATAATATTGAGGTTGTTTTTGCTAACTAGAAGCTCACATAGGACTTACCAAATCAAAGGCTTAGCAGTTTTGTGGTTAGATGGGGATAGATTTATTTAGGAGAGGATTCTCAAATGCCAGTATCTCGAGGTTTTTGGGAACCCTCACAAAGTAGTACTCCAAACTATTACTTTTGGAATATCTGTTTGGCTTCATCTCACAGATCTAGAGATATGAAGATCTATTATACATTCTTTTATTCGTATTTCCATTTGTAATTGGTATTTATAAATGTAACCAGGCACACTTAAACATTTTGCAAAAATTTATACTCCTTGTTTCTGACAGAGTTGAAGAAGGATTCGTTCATTGAAGAATTCAAATACATTCATTTTTACTCAGCTTTGAGAAACATTTTTCTTTCTTATTCTTAAATATAAAATTAACTAAAAAGTCAATAATCATCAGCTATTTGTGAAAAGTTCTAATCACAAAGTACATAAAAACAAAAATAAACAAAACAACAAAGAAGACAAGTTGAGTAGGATAACTTTTATAAAGTAAAAAATAGCATAAGCATTATAAGAAAACTTTAAAACCAAACAAAATACTTAAAGTGATAAGGGAGTATATTGCATTCATGAACCAACAGAGAAGAATGTTGTTAAAAAGGAATCAAAATACTCTAAAAAGTTAAATATAATAACAAAAAATAATATCAATCTGTAGAAATGATTGGGAAGAATAAAAATAGAAAAAGACAATGTGTAAGAAAATTACTGGATCAGTCATAAAGTTGCTGAAATAGAAAAATTAGAAACAAAGAGGGAAAATATTAAGCAAATAAAATGAAACTTGTATTTTATCTATTAAAGAACCTTCTGTGTGCTCAGAATAATGACTGGAAATTAGTATTAATGTAGACTTCCCATGTGCTCAAAACAATTACCATATAAAATCCACATAAAGATGCAACATTTTGAAATTTCAAATGATGAACAGAAAAAGGTTAGTAGCCTAATATGTGTGGATGAAGGATAGGGTGCTCTTAATTTGAAAGAATTAAAATCTGATTTTAAAAATCAATTCCTGATGCCAGAAGACAGGGGAGAAATTCTTTGCAAGTTTCCAAGGACAAATAAGTTCTACACCATAATTAAATCATCAACAAGATTGCTAATCATTTTTGAGAGTAAGATAAACATATCTTCAGTCATAGAAGGAAAATAAAAGCTATACCTCCACACCTTTTTTGAGAGGCTCATGCAAATGTACTTTAGCAACGGTAACATCAACAAGCCCACAGCCATCACCACCACCAACAGTAATAACTATAGCTCACAGAAAGAGAACAGGAGTCAGGAAATTGTGAAAACAACCTGTGTTGAAATTGAAAGTCATTTAAAAATCATTTCTAAAATGCTACAAGATTTAAAGGAAAGGGTGAGTATGAAATAGAAATGTCCAGAAATAAAATAAGTTATAAAGCAAGAGATTTTTGAAAAATAGTGAAGCTATGCGGTTACCAAGATATGCAAGTAAAAATTAACATTGTATGTGAAACAATAACAGTGTGGGATTTTTATCATAGGATAATGTTTGGCATGACATTCACTAATAAATTCAAGGTCAGTGATATAAGCTCTGATTATTGACTCAAATTTTTGATAAAGCTATTGTTACACAATGTTGTGATAGATTTTTTAATTTAATAGCTTTATTGAGGTATAACTGAGGTGCAAAAACTGCACATATTTAATGTATAAAACTAATGAGTAGATATAATGCATACACCCATGGAACCATCACCACAATCAAGGTAATACACATATTCATCACTTTGAAAAGTTTCTGTGTCCCTTTCCCTTTTGTAATGGTAAGAACACATCATGAAATCTCCAAATAACAAATACTTAAAGTGCACAATACATTATTGCTAGCTATAGGCACCATGCTGTATAGCAGAGCTCTAGAATTTATTTATCTTACATAACTGAAACTTTGTGCCCCTTGGCCAACGTCTCTTCATCTCTTTCTTCCTCCAGCCCCTGAAAACCACTATTCTATTCTCTTTCTATGAGTGTGGCTATTATAGATATCTCACATAAATTGAATTATTTAGAATTTGTCCCTATATGACTGACTTATTTCACTTAGCATAATGCCCTCCGGGTTATCATGTTGTCACAAATGGCAGGATTTCATTCTTTTTTTTTAATGAATACCATTCCATTGTATGTACAAAGCACATTTTATTTATCCATTTATCTGTTGATGGACAGATACAGGACAGGTAGATATAGATTGTCCCACACCTGGTCTATTGTGACTATACTGCAATGAACATGAAAGTTACATCTCTTCAAAACACTGATTGTATAGATGCTGGATATACGCTTAGAAGTCAGATTGCTGGGTCACATAGTAGTTCTATTTTCAATTATTTTGAGGATCTCTATGCTATTTTCCTTAGTAGCTGCACCATTTTACGTTTCCATCAACATTGCTACAAGGGTTCCAGTTTCTCCACATCCCAGCCAATACCTGTTATCTTTTTTTAAAATTTGTTTATAATAGACTTTATGACAGGTGTGAGGTGATAGTTCATCAAAATTTTGATTTGTGTTTCCCTGATTAACAAGAACATTGAACATCTTTTCATATACATGTTGATCATATGTATGCCTTTTTTTGAGAAATGTTTATTTAGGTCTTTTGTCCATTTCTTAAGCAGGTTATTTTAAAAATTAATTAGTTTTTATTGTGCTATTTTATTTTAGATGTTTCTTGTATGTTTTTTATATTAACCACTTGTCAGATACATGGTTTGCAAATAATGTTCTATTCAGTAGGTGCCTTTTTATTGTTTATTATTTTCCTTTCTGTACAGAAGATTTTTAGGAATTTACTTGGCTTGATTAAGGAGACTCAAACTGAGACTCAAAACCAACAACCGAGTGGTTTCAAGTAACAAACATTGTTTTTGTCCAGACATTTCCAGGATTTAGTAGAAATAAATCAGTCCAAACAAGTTTTAATATCCAGAAACATCAACACAGCTGTCCATGTTTGAAAACATAAGGCTCAAGGAAAGTGGATCCTCATGGTCTGGAATTATTCATTGAGGGGATAATGCAGCTGCTTTTTATATTCTAGTACTCAAAAAGAGGGAGCGGCTTCCTTTTCCTCAAAACCAAGGAATATGGGAGTGGTATAAGAATGTCAAATTGGCTGGGCGTGGTGGCTCACGCCTATAATCCCAGCACTTTGGGAGGCTGAGGTGGGTGGATCACGAGGTCAAGAAATCGAGACCATCCTGGTCAACATGGTGAAACCCCGTCTCTACTAAAAACACAAAAAATTAGCTGGGCATGGTGGTGCGCAACTGTAACCCCAGCTTTTCAGGAGGCTGGGGCAGGAGAATTGCCTGAACCCAGGAGGCGGAGGTTGCGGTGAGCTGAGATTGTGCCATTGCACTCGAGCCTGGGTAACAAGAGCGAAACTCTGTCTCAAAAAAAAAAAAAAAAAGTGTCAAATCTTAGAGGAAATGAATATATAATATCTAAAGTTGAGAAAATGCCATTCAGCTTGATATTTAAAAACTGTGACAGAACTAATTGTAGAGAGTGATTAAAAAAGTATAAGTGGTTGTCTGCTGTGAGAGATGTAGAATTGAGAAGTAGAACTGTGGGGAGGTAGATATATATGCTTATTTTTCATTAATGCCTATCAATATTGTTTATATTGTTTACCTATAGGTATGCATGTGTATGCATTGTTTTGACAAAATATGAGTTTTACATGTATATCTTTAAAAGAGTTGTATTTATGGAGCTTATAACAGAAGAATAAACTACGGATTAATGAAACAAAATCTTAGAGGTAAGCACATCTCTGAGGACAATTTTCTAGATTATGTTGACATAGATTATTATCTTTACAAAGTATAATTTCTGTTTCCTAGCTTTGCAGTGGCAGAAAGCAGAACTTTTTGGAGTATCCATATGTAATCTCACTGTAGAGGACTCATTTTGACCAAGTTTATAAAACAGTGCAGTGACTAAAACAAATAATAATGAAGTGTATATTTCGAGATGGCTAGAAGAAAATGTTTTGAATGTTGTCACTACAAAGAAATGATAAATGTTTAAAGTGATGGGTATGATAATTACACCAATTTGATCATTATATGTATACATGCATTGAAACATCACACTATACCCCATAGATATGTACAATTATAGTGTGTCAAATAAAAATTTAAAAATTAATTTTAAAACACAGTAATACATAGAGATAATTGTCACATTTTCTGATTGAGAATTTAACAATATAATAAATCACTGTATTAGTCTATACATGTATAAACACAATATAGCCACATTCAGTTAGCATTCGATTTGAAATAATTGTATATTCACAAAATTCACAAGCATAGTCAATAGCCATATCTGAAGATGAGACAGCAGAGAATATTCTGTAGAAATAAAAGACCTCAAAAATGTGAATGTTAGTCAACGAAGAGAGGAAAAGATGAACAAAACTCTCTTAAATTGCTGTTTCATCTTCTATCAATCCAATTCAATGGATGAATCCTTTCCGCTGTACTAAAATTTAGTTTGGTACTTTGTCATTTTTTCATCATTTTAAACAATGCCAATTTCATTTATATGATACTGCAATGTAAGTACCTGATGTATCTAAATGATGAAACACCAATCCTTGCCAAAAATAATAAAACAGCACATATTTGGTATTAGTTGTGACAGTTACTACAGTTCCTAGATTACAAACAGCTTTTCCTTAGTCAAAAAATGCACCAATCTAGTAAAGACACACAGAGATAACAAACATTGAATAAATACAACAAATAGAGCTTCAGCGACTTGTGGGACAAAGTCAAAAATTTGGAATTCCATAAGGACAGGGAAAGAGTATGATGCTGAAAATCCTGTGTTTTGTGACAGACAAAGATCTATAGATTCATAAGGTTGAATGAATCCTATGCAGAATAACAGAAATATATATTCAGATATATTATAAACAAACTGCCGTAATCTTAAAATAAATAAATATCTTGAGAGCAGCCAGAGAAATACAGTTCGTTATCTATAGGGAAACAATGATTTGAGTGAACACAGACTCCTCATTGCAAATCTTGGAAGCCAGAAAAAAGGGGCCCAGCATTTTCTGAGTAGTGAAAGAAAAGAGCTATCCATTCAGAATGGTATTGAGTAAAAATATCCTTTAGGTCAATGAAGCAATAAAAACATTTTTATATAAAAGAAAACTAAAAAAAAAAATTTAGGCTGAAAAATGATCTAAAATAATTGTCCAAGAAAATTCTAAGAGAGAAGAAAAATTATACTGGAATGATACTTACAAAATCCAGAATAAATTAGGAAAATCTAAAGCATAAATATATGGTAAATATAACAGGTATTTCTTCTCTTCTCTAGTTCTTTACAATATGGTTGCAAGTTGAAAACAAAAAAATATAGCACTGCCTCATGGAAGTTTCAATACGTACAGATAAAAAATACAAGACAACCAGGGCACAAAAGGAGGAAAGTAAAGTGTGTGGTAAAAAGGTTTCTACATTCCAACGGAAGTGATAAAAATTCTAAATAAGCGGCATTAATCTATGAATGTATTTTACAATTTCTACAGAAAAAGATCTTCAATAGGTAAATAAAAAGAAAGAGAAGATATCCATATGATGGACTATTAATCATCAATACATGCTACAATTTGGATCAATCTCACAGGTATTCTGCTGAAAGAAAGAAGACATTTTCAGAAGATTTCATGCTATGTGATTTAATATCAGTGATATTCTTGGAAAAAGATTATGAAGAAAACATATAAGTGGTTACCAGACATCACAGGAGGGTTTGACTATATAAGGGTAGCATGAGGGAGTTTTTGGGGTGATGGAAATGTTTTTTATTAATATTATATTGGTGGCTATCAGAAATTATACATGTGTTAAAATTCATAGAATTATATACCAAAAGTTCATCTTACCATACTATAATTTCAAAAATAAGCCAAAAAACAAAACAATTTAATTCAACTTTTATTTTAGAGTCAGGGTTTATTAAATGGGTATTATTAATTTACAGGGTTTATTAAATGTGAATGAGACTGAGGTTTGGGGTATGAATAATTGCATCATCCAGATAGTCAGCATAATACCCAATAGGTAGCTTTTCAACCCTCACACCCCCCCTCACCTCCCTACTGTAGTAGTCCCCAGTGTCTGTAGTTCCCGTCTTTATATCCACGTGCATGCAATGTTTAGCTCCCACTTATAAATGAGATCATGTGATATTTGGTTTTCTGTTTCATGTTAATTCGCTTAGGATAATGCAGCCCATCCATGTTGTTGCAAAGGACATGAATTTGTTTGTTTTTTTTTTGTTATGCCTGCTTAATATTCCATGATGTATATGTAGCACATTTGCTTTATCCAGTCCACCATGGATGGGCACATAGGTTGATTGCGTGTCTTTGCTATTGTGACTAGTGCTGCAATGATCATGGGAGTGGTCTTTTTGGTAGAACGATTTATTTTCCTTTGGGTATATACCAGTAATGGGATTGCTGGGTCAAATGGTAGCTCTGGGTTAAGTTCCTTGAGAAATCTCCAAACTGATTTCCACAGTGGCTGAACTAATTTCCCTTCCAACCAACAGTGCACAAGTGTTCTCTTTTCTCTGCGACCCAGCTGACATCTGTGATTTTTTGACTTTTTAATAATATCTCCCTCTGTCGCTACGGCTAAAGTGCAGTCGCACCATCTCAGCTCATTGCAATCTCTTCCCCCTGGGATCAAAGGATGCTCCTGCCTCAGCTTGCCGAGTAGCTGAGATTACAGGTGTGTGCCACCACACCGGGTTAACTTTTTTTGTATTTTTAGTAGATATCAGGTTTCGTCATATAGGCTAAGCTGATGTTGAGCTCCTTGCCTTAAGTGATCCACCAGACTCAGCCTCCCAGATTGCTGGGATTTAAAAGACATGAGCTGCTGCACTCTAAGTATCTTGTGATTTTGTTTTGCATTTGTCTGATGATTATGATATTGAGCATTTTTTCATATATTTGTTGGCTGCTTGTATGGCTTCTTTTGAGAACTGTCTGCCCACATCTTTAGCCCACTTTTTAAAGGGATTATTTGTGTTTTGCTTGTTGATTTAAGTTCCTTATACATTCTGAATTTAGACCTTTGTCAGATGCCTAGTTTGTGAACATTTTCTCCCATCCGTAGCTTGTCTGTTTGTTGACTGTTTCTTTTGCTGTGTAGAAGCTCTTTAGTTTAATTAGGTCCCACTTGTCAATTTTTGTTTAGTTGCAATTGCTTTTGAGGACTTAGATTTTTTCATATTGCTCTCTCTGTACTTTTAGTTAGCAAAAATATGTTAGTTTTTTCAATCAGCCCATTGATATGTCAACATAAATATCAATCACATCAAAGGTCCTATTTTATTAAAAAATATTTTCTTTCCTTTTATTGACTAAAATAGTTAAAGATATAATTTCAATCAGTTTCCCTGGGGATCACATGCATTTTTCCCAAAAATAACTAGAGCTATGTAGAAAATGAAAGTGCCATTTCCAATATTTCTAAATCCACATTAAAAAATTCTTTGCCTATTGACCAAACTTACCTATTTTTGTGTACAAAATATTGCAGTTTGATCCAGTTTATTCTAAATAAATGGATCACATTAATGTATAATCTGATGTTATTACAGGAAACTTGAATTTTAATGAGTTCAGCTTGATTTGGATGAGTGAAGACAGGCATAACACAATTGAGTCAATTAGCAAGAATTTTGTAATCAATGTTGATTAAGAAAATGGGATGATAGTATATGCAGAATTTGGAGGCATTCCCTCGCTTGAACATTAATATAATGGAATAAACATTGGCATTTAATGGTAGCACATTACTCTGAAATAAAATGATAGATGCTTTTGGTACATGAAAATATTAATCTGTATGTCTTTTATTATACATGACTGGAAATCCACTGAAAGCAGATCTGAGAAAGAAGGATAAGATTTTCTGCTTTCATTTTTCAGTAAATTGTAATTATTAAATCTGCTATCACTAAATATGTAATAAAATGAATTTAAAATACAGAGATATAATTTTCATGATTATACTTTTGACCTGCACAATGCGAATGAGTATATATCCTGGCTATGGAGTTTTGTTTGTTTCATGTCATTTGCACATTATATACAGTTGCTGTTCTGCCACTGTTGCAGACTGTTTATCCCAAGGAGAAACCAATGCACTTAACTGACATATGTTTGTAGATAAAATATATGCACATATTTTCTATCAGTTCTTTATAGCATCAGTTGTTTCCTCATTTGTATATTCACTTTCACTTTATAGGCTATATTGGAAATAATTCCCTTTGGCTATATTTGAATGTTCTTTTAAATTATAGTTTACCTAGCCCATTATCCTCTATCACTTAATATACTTTTATTAATGATTTTGAAACATTATATAATTTCATGACATAGAGCTTAATATTGAATATAAATTTTCTTCAATAATACTTTGAATAATAAAAGCATTGTCTTTGTAATTATGAATTATGCCAGACCTGAGAGCAACAATTCATATTAATTAACATAACATAAAGATTTAAGAAAATAAAATATGTCCCAATTATGATGCTGAGAATTATGTAACAATTAAATATGTAAAATTAAAAATATGTATACAGACCAGAATAGTAAACTTATTTTGAAGGTAGAATGAACATCTATTACATTTTGTACCCGAATAAACAAACCTTTTCTTGAGTGATTGTGCCTGATCCAATTTTGTTTTTATATGTAATTTAGAGTTTATCAACCAAAGGAACTGAAAATTAATTAAAATATTATTCAAGTAATAATTTTTAAATAATATTTCCAATTATTGTTTGAAATAATATTTTCTTTCTCAAGTAATATAAAATATTATAAATATAATTTTGAATGTAATTATGACCATTCTTCACATTAATTTCCAGAGAAATACCAGTAGTATTTTGATGTAAAAAATGAAAAACGTTACATTTTCTCAGATGTTTATTGATATGCTGATATTTTCTATTTATTTATTCATGAAGTGAAGAATTTTTGTGTCCAATGTTAAATTTAAATAATAATTTTTGCAAAAAAATTAATCAGAGTATCTAAATGTGCCTTTAGTATATATTTTCCTAAGCTATTTTTGGAAAATTCTCACCATAGTATCAATTTTTATATGAATGTTGGGTAGAATTATAATTTGCTTAAAAACAGTAAGAGTTTACAGTACAGCATCTAGTCCAGCATTGTGATAGACACTGGAATTATTTTAAGAAAAAGGAGAGCAATGTTTCTAACACAGAGTTGAACATAATTTCTGAGTAGTTTACATCACACTAAGTGTCACAAAAATGAAAGTATGGTGCTATTATGAAAACATACAAAAAAGACATTGAATATGATTCAGTGAAGGTCTCTCTGAAGGATATCTTATAGGCAGCATATAGCTAGATCCTGTTTTTTTATCCTGACAATAAATCTGACAGTCTTTGTGTTTAAACAGGTGTAGAGCGTTCGTTCATATTGAGAATGATAGCTGATATGACAGAATTAAAATATATCACTTTCTTATTCTTTTTTTATTTATTTGTTCTTTCCTTTTTTCCTGCTTTTTTTGAGTTTAATAAGCATGTTTTATGATTTGCATTATGTCCAAAATTACTCATAGAACTTTTTTAAAAAAATAATGTTTTCCTTGGTTTTATTATATGTGTTATAATGTGAGTTAACTTTTAATATTGTTGTTGTTGTTGTTTTGAGACAGTCTTGCTCTTTCTCCCAGACTGTTGTGCACTGGTGCTATGCGTCACTGCAACCTCCAATTCCCTGGCTCAAATTATCCTCCTACCTCAACATCCTGAGTAGCTGGAACTACAGGCAAGTACCACCTCACCTGGCTAATTTTTGTACTTTTTGTAGAGAAAGGGTTTTGCTATGCTGGCTAGGCTACCTTCAAAGAATATTATACCACTTGACATATGTAAAGATTTTATAACTTTTATAATTTTCAATTCTTCCTCCCTATGCCTTTACCATCATTGTCATATATTTTATTTTACATATGTTATAAAGACAATAATTTTCACCATTCTTCTGTAAACATTCAGTTATCTTTTAGAGTAATTAAAATCAAAAATTGTTTTATTTCACCTTTCTTCATTCCATCTTGAATGCCTTTTAGTTCTTAGTTTTGATTCAGTTTCTGCGACTGTATTGTATTTATTCTACTTGAAGATCTTCCTTTAACATATCTTGTAGAGTGGGTCAACTGATAGTTCATTCCCTCAGTGTTTGTTCGTTTAAGTTTTATTTTGCTTGACATTTAAAGATTATTTTTATAGAATATTCTTCAAATTTCTGCTTGAGGCTTTGTTTCTTTGTAGATAAAGAGTTTTTTTCTCTGATTATCTTAAAGATTTCCTCTTTTCTTTGATTTTCAAAAATTTGAATATGATAGGTATGGTTTCCCTTTTTGTGTTTATTCTGCTTTTTTTTCTTTGAGCTTTGTGGGTTTGCAGTTTAATGTCTATCACAATTTTGAAAACTTTTCTGCCACAATTTCTTCAAATATTTCTTGTTTTCATCCTCTTTTCTTCTACTTTGGCCATACTGATTGCTTGTATATCAGACCATTTTATACTGTCACACATTTTTGTATATTCTCTACTGTTTTCCTTTTTTTCTCTCTCTCTTTGCATTTCTGTTTGGATAATTTCTATGGACCTGTATTCAAGTTTAATAATTTTTTTTTCTCTGCTCCATGAAATCTACTGGTAAGCCTATTGAAGTCTTCATTTCTATCATTGTGTTTTGATTTCTAAGATTTCTATTTTCTTAATTTTTAATAATTTTCCTTTATCTGCTGGAAGTATCTATCTGATTTTATATAATGTATAACTTTTCATTTAGAGCCTTTAACATATTTATCATTGTTATTTTATATTCTCTGAATATATGAATAATATGAATATCTCATTCATATCTGATTCTGGTCATGATGATAATTTTATCTTGTCAGCCAATGTTTATTCTGACCTTTTTACATACCTCATAAATGTTTGTTTTAAGCCAGGCATGTTGTAAAATAAAAGGTAAGTAAGGCTATGTTTGAAAGTGACTGCAACTTTTCTTTTGTTAGGCCTTGGTGTGAGGGTATTGCACAACTCCCTAGTCAGATGTTGGACTTGATATAAAGATTTTATTGTAATGAATTACTCTCAGTGCACTAGAAGATTCAAATTCTGCTAGTCATATCTGGTGTTTAAAGTTGGGGCAAATTTGAGGTTTCTCCTGTATTGTTTATTTAGTTATCCTCACTTTTGACTTTAGATGTTCCTTTTAAGTTGGTTCCAAGGGAGAATCTGTTTCTTGCTCCTTCCCCAGTTGTATTCCACTGTTACTTTTATTCCATGCTTGTTTGAGTGATGGTGTATGTGTTCATGTGTATGTGTATGTGTGTGATGTAGTGGCAGGCATACTATCTAATATTTTGATTAACCTTCAATCTTAGACATTATAAAAGTGGGTGTCAGTGGTACTGCTCACAAAGGTGGTTCTTTACCTCAGTCAGAGGTAATGCTGAGCCTAAATCTGTATTATTATCCTTCACCTACAAATAGAGATTTTGTTTGTTTGTTTTTGTTTTGTCTTGTTTTGTTTTTCTACCCATGCCTCCATCACCTGTACTCCTTTCCCACCTTTGCTATCAGGCTACAAATTTTGTTACCATTTTCTCATAGGGAAGACTTTTACTTATTAAAAGTCAGGTGCAATTAGTACGGGTAGTTTTGGCAGGGGCTACTACTCCCATCATCCAGCAAACAGGATGGTGAAAGCTTTCACTTAATTCTCTCTGAGAGTGAATGGTGAGATATCTTGAGGAAAGTCTGTAAGATACTGCAAACTCCCTATGTCAGTGGCCTGCAGGGAATCTTTGCAGTTCCACACTAACCTACATCTAACCTTTGGCCATTTGATGACACTGTCTAGCTGGATCTTCCTGTTGGCTTATACGGCATTCAGTGGCATGTGTTTCAGGTAAGCACATGTTTGGGTAGTGTTTCTCCCTGTAAGCACTTATCTGTCTACAAATTTTCAATTAGCTGTTTGAGTTACAACTACAGGTTTGTGATGTGTTGAAGAAACACCATTAATGGCAATTTTTCCATTGTTTTCTTCTGGTGGTATGAGTGAGAACAATGTTCTTTCTAGCTCTCCATTTTGAGCTAAAGCAAAATATGTATATTGTGGGACTTTTATTTCCTAATGTAATAATTTCCAACTGAAAGTCAACTGCTCCAAAAACACTTTTGAAATGATAGAACGATTGTAAAAAAATGCTTAATGACCTATAGAAATATTTACACCAGATGCAGAGTTGTCCTTTCTAAATTTCATATGCAACTATTTAGCCCAATTGCTAACATACTGTTTTCAGAAGGTATTGTTTATAAAATAAAAACTGTATTTTCCGTTCATCAGAAAAGATTATAATATGCTTTAGTTGTTAAGATGAATAATGTAACATTTTTGTTATCTATTTTTAATCTTGTTTCACATATTCAATCTGAGGGAAATATTTGCATATAGGAAAATGATATCAGCTATACATTACATTTTATTAACATTAAACCTTTTAATCAATTTATATTTAATTCAAATAAGTCAATAAATAAACTATAATCTACCACTGATTTGCTTTTATTAAAATGCATATAACTTGTTATTGCAGCAAATATCAGATACATTTTTAGAATTATAATGAAGGGATTTCAAATTATTTAGACCTCTTATTAGATTGAATGTGAGACCATATGGGAATATGCTATAAACTAAGATTATTTATTTTGAATTTTACTTAATATTTTTCGAAACTTAAAGGACCAGGGCTTAACAACTCATTTCAAAATTTTAAATATGGCTTAAAAGTTAAATTGTATATAAAATCTTAAGAGAGATTTATTTTATACTGAGATATTTATTTATAATTGTACTTAATTGAACATTGAGAAGCAAAGGAATTTATTAGAAATGCCATGGTAAATTGTGCAAATTCTAGAGCTCAAGTGGTTTGAGTTTACATATTATATCTATTTCTCTATCTCTATCCCATCCCTCGCTCTGTCTATCTCTATCTCTATACCTAAACCTATACCTATACCTATACCTATACCTATACCTATACCTATACCTATACCTATACCTATACCTATGCTATATCTAGCACCTAGCTGCCCACACATAGACAGGTTTCTTAAATATCCCTGTCTCCGTAGAAATACTTAAATATCTCTATATATATAGCTGTTTAATTTTTTATGGATTTTTAAGAAATGTGTTCATGTTTGGGTAGCTATTAAGTGCTAAATATCTACTTTATCGTTTTCTGAGATTAAATAATTTAATTCATAATAACCACTTATAAATGTCTTTATTAGACAACTATCATACTATTTTATTAGTCACAATTTCTCAATTCCTTATTATATGTGAGATTCTATGGGAAAGTATTCTGTAACAAGAACAAGAAGTAGAAATAATAAACATGTGATAAACACTTCATAAATTTTACCTTCTCTTTTCACAACCCTGATCGGCACCAGTGAGTTCACTAGATGGAAGTAAGTGGTCGTGATTTGATTCAAACCCAGCTTTTCAAGAATTCGAATTTTTTTAACATATCAGGTGACAATGGGTAAAATGACTGATGCTAAATATTACTATTCTTTTCCTTTTCTTCCTCAAATAACTCAGCTACTCTATGTCTGTTAGTCTGACCATCTTACTGCAGGAGATTTGACTGCTCTTTTATGGGGCTTCACCATATTTCCAAGATTCAATATCTAAAATCTTGCTCTTTACTCTGCACAAAGTAAATTAAAAGGGTAGTTTTTAATTTTTAAAAAAAATAGTGCTGTGAAGTAACTATATATCTGGGTTAAATACCTAGGTATGCATGCTCAATAAAGTATACAAATAATTATTTTGGACCATGATTCTTTGTTTATATAACACCAAAATAGTCCTCTAAGTAATTAGCTAATGTATATTTGTTCATCCAAATAAATTAATTGAGCAGTCACAATGCTTGGTGAGTTACACATTATTCATTATGAAAAGAAACTGAAAAAAGAGAAAAACAATGCTGTATCAACATTTTAATTTTGTAGAGTTGAGTATAGAGCTTTTTTAATTTTAAAATGCAAAAAGCATAGAAAAAATATCAAGCATGCATACAAACACAAATAATGTTGAATATCTCAGCTAATTTTCTTCTAATTACCAACACATTTGAAGAATACTTTTGTCCACAAATAGACCAAAGAAATATATATAGTTGTCTATATTATTTCAAAATTACAAATGTTTTTATATATAACTTATATATTGTTTAACTTTATTTTTCTGAGCACTATCTTGATCGCTATCCAGCCTTGGTTAATCCGTTGAGTATCTAAACATCCAACTTCTAAAGTTTCTACTCTGGTTCCTTGAGATTGTAGAGATTCAGCATCTTTCTTCTTTCTCTAACTTGGGCCCAAACTCTGTACTACAGATTTTATTTATGCTTTGGGTTACATTTTCAGCTATAAATTTAAATGTGAACATCCCATATTTATTGGTTCTATATACTTAGAATGGCTTGTATGTGGGAGGAGACATTTTGTCTATAATAATTATTCCTTCCTGCTTGGAATTGTGGATCATTTAAAAATATTTGCAGTTGCATTGTCAGGGGATACTGAATATAAATGCATGGTCTCTGAACACAAGAGGTAAAACTGGTAGCTATGAAGATGAGAATTATATGCATCTATTTTCCTTTCCACATAAATCAATTTCATGATTCTGAGAAATCAAAATAGTATTAGCAGGAAAATATGGGGAAATCAGAGGCATTCTTGGGAAAAAGTATTGACTCAAACTCTGGAAGTGAAAGGAATTTGTTTTTCATATATATGTACATATTATACACCAAAATAGAACCTTAGCTTACTTTGTAATTTTCACATAGCAGAAAATATTAAGCTCAACATAGCTTATTAAAAAAATTTAGAAAACATTAAGCCTCAACTAACGTACTTAATTTTAGATTCAATGACAAATATTTTAATACTTTCATTTTAAAAGGTTTAAATTGTAAAATGGGTTATATATTTACATCTTCTGGAAAACGCTGGTTTTATATGGTTAAACAATATTAATTTTATAATTCAAGAAACATTCTCTGTATAATATGATTGATTCAGAATGTAGAAAGCTGACACAGCTTCTATTTTGCTCTTAGAAAAATTTGCTATCTTGGATTCCATATTTTTAGCTTAGGTAATACATAAACATACTAAGTTTGATTTCTTATACATGCATATTTAAATTGTGAAACTGAAGTGTGCATTCACCATAAAATATCCATTAACAAGAATATGAGAAAAGTATGGAATTCATTATTCTTCACACTGAGCAATCTTAATCTTCATAACACTGACACATTTTTTTAATTTGTGCTTAAAAACACTTTTATCCTCAGTTTTCTTTGTTACTATATAGTTTTCATATATATAATTTTGGTTTTTATATTCATTTTATTTTTTGATAAAAATCCACAGAAATAAAATTACTGGCTGAAATTTTATTATTATTTTATATGTGGAAGAGCTTGGATAATTGAAATACTTTTCTGAAAATCCTTTAGCAACTTATACTTTGACCAGCACTATAAAAGAAACAACTTTTGTTGCACACTATGAAAGTAAAATTTTATTTTAAATTTCTTTGATTACTAGTAAGGTTGAACACTCCTCTCTTTACTATATCTCTCCTATACTACTTTCTTTCTTAGAAACACAATGAACTTTCAAGTCATGTGATTATATAAGACAGCTCATTACTCATGGCTGCTCTATATTCCTTAAAGATTATCTTTACCTGTGAATTTGGTAACATTGCTGTGTAATAAATTGTATGGTTATAAAATTTATATGTCAATCAAATACACTAGTTAAATATAATATTCTCATATTTTTGAAAAGAGTTCTCATGGGTCAAGTAAGAATTTGTTTTAGCAGCTATTAATCATAAATATTCCCCATGACACTGTGAAGCTGGGATATAAATATACCCATGATTGAAATGAAAGCTAACTTTGTAGCTAGTTGTCCTTCATCTTCATTGTAGGCTTTTAATAACTATTTTGGTACCTTTACAACATTATATTTTTCTATAGTCTCATATTACTATTGCTTTAATCAGACAACTATTATTTTGATAATGGAAAATAAAAAACAAAAAGAAAAGAAAAGCATAGGCCTGTATATCAGTTCAAATTGTATTACTTTACCATTCTGCAAGTTGTACAACAATCTATCTTCTCTAAGAAATTGCTACTAGGTGTTTACTAATTATTAGCACAGAAGTTATTATAATTTTTCAGGTTATAATTAGTTATGGTGACTGATTCAGTTCAAGGACTCAGCTATCAGCTGTCTGAGATTATAAATGCAAGATATTACTTGCTCTCTTCCAGTCAAGGCAATTCATTAGTTATGCTGTTTGACAGCAGCTGTACCCTTTGAGATGTGATTTATTCAGATTCCCTCAATATTACTGTGGAAGCATGGGGAGATAAGTGATTTGATGAGGCTGTGTATTTACTGTCAAATGCCATTATGTTTTGAATGTGCAATAACAGTGATAGGAAGTTTGTGTATTAAAAGCAAAGGATTAAATCAATTGAAGAAGATTCCAAAAAATCCAAGGTTACACAATCATATTGACTATTGGCATGTATTTTTTAAGGATAGTATAGAAAAAAAGAAATTATTAAATTTCGACTTTGTTACTTTTCATTTGTTGTGAGTAGTAGAAACATTGTTAAAAATGTAAACATAGAAGACACACTCATTACAAATATAAGTTGCCAAATCTTTATCCACTGAAAATAACTATAATTGTCCTATTTATGCTGTAATGATTTAACTTACATTTATTTTATAACAGAATATATAGAAGAGAAATTTGACTTGAAATAAACTATGTATACAGAAACTTGAATTTACAGTATTCTCTTGAAGTTCAAATGAACATATCACATGCTTACAGTGTTTTCCCAACATTTATCTAAAAGTTAATTGAAAAATATTACCAGACTATATATCCTACTAATGTATGTGTATATATACATGTATATTCCAGTGTCTAGAGGCTTGAAACGAATGTATTACATGATTTTCCAAATTTTTTGTCATTGTAATCTTTGTCATCAATTTAGATTTTTGATAATATATATAGTTTATAAATAATATAGGTGTATACTTCTAAATACATGCATATATAAAGCTTACCTGGTTTAAGAGTGCTTCTGAGGTCCCATTCTTTTTTCCTTCTTTCAACCCCTCCCACCCGTGAGGTCCTGCTGAGTCTCTAATGCCTAAACATCTATGTGACTATGCTTTTTCAAAAAAAAAATTTAACACAGTTTTTTTTTTTTGATTTTGATTTTTTTTATTTTTTATTTTTTATTTTTTTTTAATTTTTTATTGGATTATAGGTTTTGGGGTACATGAGCAGAGCATGCAAGACAGTTGCGTAGGTACACACATGGCAGTGTGCTTTGCTTTTCTTCTCCCCTTCACCCACATTTGGCATTTCTCCCCAGGCTATCCCTCCCCACCTCCCCCTCCCACTGGCCCTCCCCTTTTCCCCCCAATAGACCCCAGTGTTTAGTACTCCCCTTTCTGTGTCCATGTTAACACAGTTTTATTGTGGTAAGAACACTTAACATAAGCTGTATCTTTTTTTTTTTTTTTTTTTTTTTTTTGAGATAGAGTTTCGCTCTTGTTACCCAGGCTGGAGTGCAATGGCAAGATCTCGGCTCACCGCAACCTCCGCCTCCTGGGTTCAGGCAATTCTCCTGCCTCAGCCTCCTGAGTAGCCGGGATTACAGGCATGCGCCACCATGCCCAGCTAATTTTTTGTATTTTAGTAGAGACGGGGTTTCACCATGTTGACCAGGTTGGTCTCGATCTCTCGACCTCGTGATCCACCCACCTCGGCCTCCCAAAGTGCTGGGATTACAGGCTTGAGCCACCGCGCCCGGCCCAGCTGTATCTTTTTAATAAACTCTAAGTATACAATACAATACATTATTGCTAATTATGAGTACAGTATTGTATAGCAGATCTTTTTTTAAACCACTGATCTAGACTGATGCTTATATAACAGAAATGGAAAGTTACTGTTAGCTATTGCAGTCACATAGAAAATTAAGCAGCCAATATTCAAATCTGAGGATTTGGAGTCTATGCACAAAGCTCATGACATTCTTACAGGCTCCTTCAAGAAGAAAAAAATGTTTCAATGACCATATTCAGTGTCCTATTAAGGTATGCAAACTGAGGATTCAGCCATGGCTATAACTAAAAAACATTGCAGTTTTATGTAGAATAGTTATGAACATGTATTTCCCTTATATTTATTAAGTCTATGTATAAATGATTTTCTTTCCTTTTCACAAGATAGACCATTGTCAATTTCAAATGATCTGGAGAAATAAGACAAATGACAAAGCTTAAGGGGCAGAGGAAGCAGGAAGAAGCAGAGATCAAGAGAATGGCTTAGACTAGGACTTAGAGTTTGCCAAAGCCATCAGCAAGCACCACAAGACTGAAATATAAAGTAGACTTCTACAAACATTGAGTATAGACCTTTCTACCTTCAAAGGGCTGAACTAAGAAATTGGAACACAATATGGTCTTCAATGTGTACTTTCTGGGGGAGGAAATGTATAAATATTTACGATACAGTAAAATGAAAACATAAAAGTTAGTAAGAGATATAGGAAATGGCAATTAATTCACCTGAGTTTGGAGAATAGGGGCATTTTTGAACTAGGCCTTGAAGAAGGAATAAAGAGAATAAAGAAGACAGGCAGTGAAATGCTCCAGGCAAAAAGATATGCAGTATCAATTAAATATTAAATATCGATCTTTTTAGAAGTCAGAATTATAATAAAAGCCAACATTTAAATCTTTAGTATGTGCCAGGCACATATATAACTTACATTTTTAATTATTTGCAAAGAACTGTTAAAATATTTTGCATTGACCAACTCATACAAATTTTATTAACTCATTTAATAAAATCTCAACAACTTATGAATTTGGAGTGGTTATTCCATCATTTTATAGGCAAGGAAACCGAAACAGAGTTGCCAAGTAATTTTCCTGGTAAACCCATGACTAAGCAATTAGTAGAACCAGTGAACACATCTAATCAAAGTTACTTTAGAGCTAAAATTTTTAACAGTGTTTTGCTCTGCCTCCTTTAAGGTAATACATAAAACAATGAGTTACTGAATGTATGTCATCTATACTTACCAATAGTAAAGAGAGAAAAATTTAAAACAGAGGTTTCTTAAGCCATCAAAATGCCGTTATTCACAATTAGAAGCTCAAGAATGTCAAATAAACTTTACGAAAGGAGTGGAACAAAATATTTTATAACCAAATTGCTTCCCTATCCAAACATAGTGTTTTGCAAGCCCACTCACTTAAAAAGTAGAGGGTCTTTAGTAATTACTTAAGTAAAATTAACAAATCAATTTAAGTAAAAGAGTAGTAAATGAAGCCTGGTTATTACGCACAATAAGTGCACATGATTATTTTAAATTTTAAAACTTTTTAAATTTTGTGGGTACCTGGTACATGTATATGTTTATAAAGAACATGGGATGCTTTGATATATCTATGTCATGTGTACAACCATATCATGGTGAATGGGATATCCATCTCCTCAAGCGTTTATCCTTTGTGTTACAAACAATCCAATTACACTTTTGGAGTTATTTTAAAATGCACACTTAAGTTATTATTCACTATAGTCATCCTGTTGTGTAATAGGCTTTATTCATTTATTTTTACTATTTGTTTGTACTCATTAACTATCCCCACCTTCCTCCACCCCCTACCCAAATAACTTTTCCAGCCTCTGGTAACCATCCTTCTACTCTGTACATCCATATGTCCAGTTATTTCGATTTTTAGAGCCCACAAATAAGTGAGAACATGCAATGTTTGTCTTTCTATGCCTGGCTTATTTCACTAACATAATGATCTCCAGTTCCATTCATGTTTCTGCAAATGACAGGATCTCATCCTTGTTATGACTGAATAGTAATCCATTATGCATATGTACTACATTTGCTTTATCCATTTATCTGTTGGTGGATGCCTAGGTTGCTTCTAAACCTTAGCTGCTGTGAACACTGCTGCAGTAAGCATGAGAGTGCAGATATTTCTTCAATACTGGTTTCTTTTGTTCTGGGTATATACCCAGCAGTAGGATTGTGGGATTGTATGATAGCTTGATGTTTAGTTTTTGAGGAAACTCCAAACTGTTCTCCAGAGTGTTTGTGCTAATTTATATTTCCACCAACAATGTATGAGTATTCCATTTACTCCACATCTTTGCCAGCATTTGTCTTTGATGGCAGCAGCAGCCCATCTGGAGTGGTTGGTGTGAAGACACCAGCTGCAGTGAAAGGTGTGACTGTGGGCTCTATAGAGCCAGGGAGAACCGGGAACAGGTGGGAGCTGGGTTTCCTTCTGAGTTGGTGGGGCAAGAGCCCCACCCTCCTGGACACAGCTTCAGCTGCCAGCTGTGGCTCTGGACACAGACATCAGTGTGCCCTTGGGGTCCAGGGAAACCCCCCTTCCACCGTAGACTCAGAAGTACCTGCTTCCACTTACTGACCTCTCCCTGATCCTGGCACCCACTCCAATTTCAGAGCAAAGTTGTGGCTGAGCCCAGGTGCTGTCGCAATCTGGCTGGGTATGCACGTGCTTGGGGCAGCACTGACATGCCAGGTCGCTGCTGCCTTAGCCCCCTCTGGACCTTGGGCATGGATGAGTATGCAAGGGAGGCCAAAAGGGGCCTGAGAGCAGCTCAGTGTGCGCCTATAGGCAACCCTCAGCACAAACAGCCTGGGTGCTATGGATGACTTGTTGATGGCAGCAGGCAGCAGACAGGCTCCTGGTCAGAAAGGGGCAGGTCCCTGGTGAAGCCCCCCTCTTCAAGCCTGAAGCATGGGAGCTGGGCTGTCAGTTCTGGGTGGAGGCCACTGCAAAAAGTAAGAACTTATGATGTTTCTGCTGGGCCCACTAATGGCCACCCATGGATTAATCAGCAGTAACTTCCTCCCTTCTGAACCTCATGAAAACCTGGAACTCAGTCAGACTCAGGCAGACATTCTGATGACCTGCCTGAAGATAGGAGCTGCCACTCTGGGATTTCTTTTCACTGAGGGCTACATAGACTTTCAGGCCAGGTGGGCAGAACAAGCCCCAGTGGGCATGAGCAACACAAGCAGTAGGTGCCACTAGTCAGAGAGGATTCAGACTGGCAAAGACATACCCAAAAGATTCCATGATATTATTGCCTGTTTTCTGTATAGACCATTTTTACTGGGGTGAATGACATCTGATAATAGTTTTGCTTTATATTTCTCTGATGATCAATGATGTTGTGCACCTTTTTATATGCTGCTTTGTCATTTGTATGCCTTCTTCTGAGAATTGTCTATTCAAATATTTTTCCCATTTTTTGATCAGATTATTAGATATTTCATATAGAGTTGTTCGCATTCTTTATATATTCTGGTAATGAATCCCTTGTCAGATGGATAATTTGCAAATATTTTCCCCAATTCTGTGGCTTGTCTCTCCATTTTGTTGATTGTTTCCTCTGCTATGCAGAAGCTTTTTAACTCGATGCAATCCCATTTGTTCACTTTTTCTTTGGTTGCCTGTGCTTGTATGGTATTTCTCATTAAATTTTTGCCCAGACCAATGTCCTGAAGATTTTCCCCAGTGTTTTCTTATAGTAGTGTAATAGTTTGAAAGCTTAGATTTAAGTCTTTAATCCTTTTAATTTGATTTTTGTATATGACAAGAGATAAGGGGCTAGTTTCATTCTTCTTTAAATGGATATCTAGTTTCCCCAGAACCATTTATTGAGGAGACTGTTTATTCCCCGGTGTATATTCTTTGCACCTTTGTAAAAAATGAGTTCACTGGAGGATAACCCCCTAATTAACAGCAAGTCAAGGCACTGGTCAGAGTCATGATACCCCCTTCGAGGCCTCAGCTCCTAGATAACATTTCTATGTGTGTGGATTTGTTTCTGGGTTATCTCTATTCTGTTCCATTGGTCTATGTGTCTATTTTTATTCCAGTAGCATCCTTGGTTCTCAGTTATTATCTCTTTGAATAAGCTTTCTACTCCTATCTCTTTCTCCACTACCACATTAAGGCCAATATCTCTTCAATTTGCTCTGTTGGGCTATTTTCTGGATCCTGTAAGCATGTTTCCTTTTAATAACTATTTTTCTTTTGTCTCCTCTGACTGTATATTTTCAAATAGTCTGCCTTTAAGCTTACTCATTCTTTCTTCTGCATAATTAATTCTGCTATTTAAAAACTCTGATGCATTCTTCAGTGTGCCAATTGCAACTTTAAGTTCCAGAATTTCTCTTAATTCTTTTAAAGTAAATTTTAAATATCAATTATAATTTATTTTTTAAAACTATGTTGATCTTGTTATTCAATTCATATGATAGAATTCAGAATTCTTTCTCTGTTATCTTTACTTTTTTTGAATTTCCTCAACACAGCTAGTTTGTGTTCTCCATCTGAAGGTCACATATCTTTCTCTCTCCATGATTGATCACAGGTGCCTTTTTTAGTTCATTTAGTAAGGTCATATTTTTCTGGATGGTCTTGTAGTTATCTGTTGCTCATCTGTTTCTGGGCATTGAAGAGTTAGGAATTTACTGTAGTCTTCAAAGTCTGGACTTGTTTATACCCGCCCTTCCTGGAATAGCTTTCCAGATATTCAAAAGGACTTGGGTGTTACAATATAAGCCCTACCTGTTTCAGAGTTTATCCCAATCCCAGTAATGCTTTGGTTCTTGCAGACTTGTAGAGGTACTGCCTTGATGGTTTTGGACAAGATCTAGGAGACTTCCTGGATTACCAGGAAGAGACTTTCCTTCTCTTCTCTTATGTTCTCCCAAACAGTCTCTGTCTCTCTCTCTCTCTGTCTCTCTCTCTCTCTCTCTCTCTCTCTGTCTCTGTGTGTGTGTGTGTCTCTCTCTCTCTGTCTCTGTGTGTGTGTCTGTCTCTCTCTCTCTCTCTCTCTCTCTCTCTCTCTCTCTCTCTCTCTCTCTCTCTTCTGAGCTACCTAAAGCTTGGGCTGAAGTGACACAAGCAGCCCTGTGGCCATAGCCACTATGACTGTGCTGGGTCAGACCTGAGGCTAACATAGCACTGGGTCTTACCCAGGCTAACTATAACCACTACCTGTGGTTGTTCAAGGCCCTGGGACTCTACAATCAGCAGATGGCAAAGCCAGCCAGGCCCATGTTCCTCTCCTCAGGGTGGTGATATGGCATGAGTCTAGAGGTGCCATCTGGGAGTCAATGACTAGAGTCAAAAATCTTAAAAGTCTACCTCATGTTTTGTTGTTATGTTGCTGAGCTGACAGTCAAATTACAAGACCCAGTCCTTCCCACCCTTCCCTCCACTTTTCAAAAGCAGAGGAGCCTCACCCTGCAGCTCCACCACCACAGCCCATGAGAAGTACTGCCAGATTACTGCTTATGCTCCCTTAATGCTCAAAGTTGTGTGTGTGTGTGTGTGTGTGTGTGTGTGTGTGCGTGTTCCTATATCAGAAGAAAAATTCTATTCCTTTTATTCAGGTTTTAAACATACCAGTGAAAATCAAAATTATGAAATTTTCCAATGGCAGTTTCTCCACACCAGAAGGTAGTCATGACTCTCAAAGAAGAAACAACTTGGGTTTTTTCTGCCTTCAAAATGTTATCAAATCCTGTTTCTCTCACAGGCTTTTGAAACACATAGAAAATAACAAATATTCCAATCAATGAAACATACCAAATGTCAGTAATATGCAAGACACATTCTTTTGGGGAAACGGTTGTAAAAAAAAATCCAGTCTGTATATGCAAAAGATGCAAGGAAATTCAGTCTTTTCTTCTTCTTCTTCTTTAAAAATCTGTTACTTCTAAAATCTTCCACAAAATTGGAAGTAAAAGACTAAACATCAGGAAAGGGAAGAGAGGGAGAGGGAGCACACACCATTTACAGACCAAAAAGTAAAATTATACAAACTTAAGCAAACCTTATAACAGACTGGGTTCATACTCCAAGATACCAAAGCTGGTTGAAGAAATCCACCATTCTGTAGGAACAAGGGTTTGTATGGCTGAGTGAAGATCCACGAAGATTCACGGCCGTGGAGCAAGCCCCTTTCCCACTCCAAATCCTGGTTTCTGTACAATGCCTCTACTGGGAGGGCCTCTCATTCCACTGCCCAGCCCACCTCGAGGGCCTCCAGACCCCCAAAGGTGATTATCTCGTCGATCCCCTTCCCTGGAAGCTTCAGTCTTCTCTTCCACATTCAGACAGACCTCACCTCTGAACATGATGCACCTGTTGCTAAGGACCTTCTGAACAGGCTCAGAATCATCAAAAACAACAAAACCAAAGGTTCTTCTCCAGTACCTGCAGACGTAGCTCAGACAGTACAGGAAGACTTGAGGACATTTTCTTGGACATCTGTGACCAGTAATAACCTTCCACCCACTGGAACTGTTCCAGTTACTGCGATACTACATCATGTTGTTGAAGTTCCAGCTTCACAGCCCCACCCAAAGGTACTTAAGTCAGCTTGTAGTGATGCTGTCTGGCCTGGAACTCATCCTTCAGGGAAGTGGGCTCTCCTGTGGCCCAGAGCATGTCCAGAAATTCTGTCCAAGAGTCAATCCTAGAATTTGATATTCTAAGAGCTTACTTGTTGCTCTACCCCTGTATAGCTGTGCTGGTACCTAAGGCGCAAGACAAAATTTCCTTTACTTTTCTCTCTGCTTTTCTCAAAAAAGGAGTTTTGCCCCATAGTCACCACAGCTGTTAATGTGCAAAGTCTCACCTGAAGCCAGTAAGCCTGAAAGACTCATCCAAGGCCCTCAATGTATTACCCAGGTATCATTGCTGGTTATTCAGGGCCCAAGAGCCCTTCAGTTAGCAGGTGCTGAATGCTGCTGGGACCAGTTCCTTACCTTTAAGGCAGCACATTCCCTTCTCACCCAGGGTGTGTCTCAAAATGTCAATCAGGAGCTAGGGCCTAGAAGGGGGGCCTCAAGACTGACCAGTGCCTTGTCTTGCTGTGGATTAGCTGGTATATGAGATGCAAGACAAAGACCTTCTCACTCTTTTCTCTTTCTCCTCAAGTGGAAGGAAGGGATCCATTTTGAGCTGTGATCTGTGTAGACTGGGGTTAGGGAAGGAGTGATTTCAGCACTCTCTTAGCTACCCTGGCTGGTGTCTAAAAGTAGGTTGTGTACTTTCTCTCCACCCTCAAGTCCACTATCTCTCAGCCTGATTCAGCACTAGGAGTCACTGAGAATTGCAGTCCTTATGGCCAAGACTGCATTTAAAGTTGACTTAGAGACCCAGAGCACTGAAGCCCCCAGTAGTGAGGTTTGTGGGAGCTCAAGTTCCAACTGCTAAGATTGGCAGTGATTCCCATCTGACTAGGGCTCCTTTAAGTGCTCTGCTGTGGACAGGCATAGCTGAGTTTGGTCCAGTTTTCCTTTCTGCTCTAACAGGACAGCACTTAATTTAGTGCTTCACAATTTCTGTGTTCTTCCTCCTTTACTGCCCAGAGGAATTCTCCACACCATGCCACTGCTGCCAGGAGGTAAATCCATACTATTATTTATTTATTATATATATAATAATATATATTATTTATTATATTACATTTATTTTATATATATTTTATTTATATAAAATAAATAAATAATAGTGTGAATATATATATATATATACATCCTATTATTTTTTTAACCTCTTCAGTGCCTTGTGCAATTATATGGAATTACCACCAGGTACTATGAGGGCTCACCTGATTTTTTGTTCTTATGAAGGTGTTTTGTGTGTGTGTCTGTGTAGGTAGTTGATAAATTGGTGTCCTTGGATGAGATGGGGTAGAGATTTGTGGAGCTTTCTATTTCACCATCTTGTTCTGCCTCTTGATTATATACCTTTAAATATTATTTTCACATCTAGAATTTTGTTGATTTTTGCATTGTTAAAGAAGTTTTGCACTGCTGAAATAAACTCCATTTGTGATTATGTAGAATACTTTTAAAATATTTATCTGGGAATTTTTATTTTGCTTGGGATTTTTTCTTTTCCATTTGTAAGATAAATTGACTTAGAATTTTCCTTTCTTGTAATGTCATTTTCGAGTTTGCTATTTAGTGAATTCTGGCCATATATCATAAGTCTGAAAGTGTTCCTGTATTTATTTGTTTTCTGATAATTTGTGTGAGATCTTTGTTTCATTTTCTGAGAGATTAATCAATAAAGACTTGTGATTCTGGTGTTTACTCTATGGGTAGGTTATATTTCTTTAATGGCTACCATATGACCCATTACTAGCACTTACATTATGTTTTAATCATACTCAATTTGCTGTATTTACTTTTGTCTTTCTTTCTCTTTATGCCTGTCTAGGTATTTTCTACCAACTTAGCTTCCAGTAGAGTAATTACTAATTATAAGTATATCTTATAGTTCTGGAATTTGTATCTGATTCTCCTGTATACTTTCTAGTTCACTTGTGAAATGCTCCTTTTTGTTTCTTTTACTGAACACATTTATTCAGGTCAATTGAAAGTCATTGTAAATCATCTTCAGCAATTGGAGCACTGCTGATTGATTTCCATTTTCCTTGAATTTGGTATGATTATTGACTGGTATACATTCTGTGTTAAAATATGAAGGCTCTGAAGGAGGTTATAGTTCCCTTCTGCCCAGCATTTTAGAACAGAGATCAATCCCTTGCTTTAATCAGAGATTGAGTAGGTTATAGGGAATTTCAAGATTTGTGAAATTTATTCTGTATCTGATTTTTCATATTTCTATATCCTAAGCTTTATTCTTAGGAAACAGCTTACTTTCATAGTGAAAAACATATAAACAACTGAGAAAGTTCAGCTCACCTTACTTTGGTTTCCTTCCCTCCATGATCTTGGTTTCCTAAGCTCTTGCTGTCTTTCTGGCTCTCTGATGTCTTTAAATAGACCTTTTGCTCACTAATTTATTTCCTACTCAGCTTTTATATCCCATAAAAATAAAAACTTATTGTTTTTTTTAAAAGGTTTAGATTCAGGGGGTAAATGTGCAGGTGTGTTACACAGATATATTGAGTGATGGTGAAGTTTAGACTTCTAGTGTACCTATCATCCACATATTAAATATTGTACCTGATAGGTGATTTTTAAATCCTCATCCCCTTCCTGCCATCCCCCTTTTAGAGTCTCCAGTAGGTATCATTTCCATTTTTAAGTCCATGTGTACACATTTTCTAGCTTCCACTTTTAACTGCGAATGTGATGTATCTAATTTTTTTTTTACTTTTGAGTATTTCATTTAGCTTAATGGCCTCCAACTCATGTTGCTGCAAAAGGCATGTTTATTCCTTTTTATGGCTGCACAGTATTCCATTGTGTATATGTCCAACCTTTTTAAATCCAATTATCCATTGATGAAAACTTACATTAATTTCATGACTTTACTATTGTAAATAGTGCTGAGATAAACATACCAGTGCAGGCAGATATTGTTTTGATATGATGATTTTTGTTTCTGGAGTAAATACATAGCACTGGGATTGCTGGGTTAAATGGTAGTTCAATACTTAGTTCTTGAGAAATCTCCCTAAGGTTTTCCAAAGAAGTGGTACTAATTTACATTCTCACCAATGTTCCTTTCCTCTGTATCCTCACCAATATCAGTCATTTTTTGACATTTTAACAGTAGTCATTCTAATTGTTGTAAGGTAACATTTCATTGTGGTTTTAATTTGCATTTCTCTGATGATCAGCGGCATTATGCAGTTTTTTATGCTTGTTGTGGTTTGAATGTTTTTTTTAACTTTGTAATATATTTTACTTATTTTAGCTTTTTAATACATTTTAATTTTAATTATTAATTAATTAATTCTGTATTATACTTTAGGTTCTGGGATACATGTGCATAAAGTGCAGGTTTGTTACATAGGTATACATGTGCCATGGTGGTGTGCTGTGCCCACCAGCCCAGTATCTACATTAAATATTTCTTCTAATGGTATCCCTCCTGTTTCCCCCACCCACTGACAGGCCCTGCTGTGTGATGCTCTCCTCCCTGTGCCCATATGTTCTCATTGGTCAACTCTCACTTGTGAGTGAGAACATGCAGCATTTGGTTTTCTGCTCCTGTGTTAGTTTGCTAAGAATGATGGTTTCCTAGCCTCATTCTTGTCTTTGCAAAAGACATGAACTCATTCTTTTTTATGGCTAAGTTGTATTCCATGGTATGTATATTAGCCACATTTTCTTTATCCAGTCTAACATTGATGTTCATTTGGGTTGTTTCCAATTCCTTTCTGTTGTAAACAGGACTGACCTAAACATACATGTGCATGTGCCTTTATAGTAGAATGATTTATATTCATTTGGGTATATATCAAGTATTGGGATTGCTGGTGGTATTTCTGGTTCTAGATCCTTGAGGAAGGAATAATCACGCTGTCTTTCACAATGGTTGAGCTAATTTACACTCTCACCAACAGTGTAAAAGCATTCCTAATTCTCCACATCCTCTCTAGCATCTGTTGTTTCCTGACTTTTTCATGATCACCATTCAAACTGGTATGAGATGGTATCTCATTGTGCTTTTGATTTGCATTTCTCTAATGACCATTGATGATGAGCTTTTTTCCCTCTATTTGTTGGCTGCATTAATGTCTTCTTTTGGAAAAGTTGTTCGTATCCTTTGCCCCATTTTTGATTTTTTTTTCTTGTGAATTTGTTTAAACTCCTTGTAGATTCTGGATATTAGAGCCCTTTGTCAGGTGAATAGAGTGCAAAAGTTTTCTCCCCTTCTGTAGGTTGCCTGTTCACTCTGATGATAGTTTCTTTTGCTGTGCAGAAGCGCTTTATTTTAATTAGATCCCATTTTTCAATTTTGGCTTTCATTGCCATTGCTTTTGGTGTTGTAGTCATGAAGCCTTTGCCCATGCCTATGTCCTGAATGGTAGTGCCTAGGTTTTCCTCTAGGGGTTTTGGGGGTTTAGGTCATATGCTTAATTCCCAAATCCATCTTGAGTTAAGTTTTGAATAAGGTCTGAGGAAGGGTTCCAGTTTTAGTTTTCTGCATATGGCTAGCCAGTTTTTGCAACACCACTTGTTAAATAGGGAATCCTTTTCCCATTGCTTCTTTTTATCAGGTTTGTCAAAGGTCAGATGGTTGTAGATGTAAGGTGCTATTTCTGTGGCCTCTGTTTTGCTCCATTGGTCTATATATCTCTTTTGGTACAGTACCATAATATTTTGGTTACCATAGCATTGTAGTATAGTTTGATGTCAGGTAGCATAATGCCTCCAGCATTGTTCGTTTTGCTTAGGATTGTCTTGGATAGACGGGCTCTTTTTTAGTTCTATATGAAATTTAAGGTAGTATTTTTTTTAATTAGTGGATAAAAGTCAATTGAAGCTTGAGGGAAATAGGATTGGATCTATAAATTACTTTGGGCAGTATAGTCATTTTCTCAATATTGATTTTTTTTTAATCCATGAACATGGAAAGTTTTTCCATTTGTGTTCTCTCTTATTTGCTTGAGCAGTGATTTGTAGTTCTTCTTGAAGAGGTCAATCACATCCCTTGTAAATTGCATTCCTAGGTATTTTATTCTCTTTCTGGCAATTGTGAATGAGACTTTGCTGATGATTTGGCTCTCCATTATTGGTGTATAGGAATGCTTGTGATTTTTGCACATTGATGTCACTCCCACACAATAATAGTGGGAGACTTTAACAACCCACTGTCAAAATTAGGCAGATCAATGAGACAGAAAATTAACATGGATATACAGGACTTGAACTCAGCTCTGGACCAAGCAGATCTAATAGATGGCTACAGAACTCTACACCCCAAATCAACAGAACATACATTCTTCTCAGCACCACATAGCACTTATTCTAAAATTAACCACATAAATGGAAGTAGAACATTCCTCAGAAAATGCAAAAGAACAGAAATCATAACAAACAGTCTCTCAGCTCACAATGCAGTCAAATTAGAACTCAGGATTAAGAAACTTACTCAAAAATGCACAAGTACATGGAAACTGAACAACCTGCTACTGGATACCTACTGGGTAAATAACAAAATTAAGGCAGAAATAAACAATTTTTTAAACAAATGAGAACAAAAACCCAACATACCAGAATCTCTGGGACACAGCTAAAGCCACGTATAGAGGGATATTTATATCACTAAATCCCCACAGGAGTAAGCAGGAAAGGTCTAATATTGACATCCTAACATCGCAATTAAAATAATTAGAGAAGCAAGAGCAAACAACATAAAAAGCTAGCAGAAGACAAGAAATAACTAAGATCAGAGCAGAATTGAAGGAGACAGAGACACAAAGAAACCTTTGAAAAAATAAATGAATCCAGGAGCTGGTGTTTTGAAATGATTAACAAAATTGATAGATCTCTAGACAGTCTAATAAAGCAGAAAAGAGAAAAAAATCAAATAGATTAAAAAAATGATAAAGGGATATCACCAATGGTCCCTTAGAAATACAAACTACCATCAGAGAATACTATAAACACCTCTAGGCAAATACACTAGAAAATCTAGAAGAAGTAAATAAATTCCTAGACACATCCGCCCTCCCAAGACTAAACCAGGAAGAAGTCAAATTCCTGAGCAGACCAATAAGTTCTGAAATTGAGGCAGTAATCAATAGACTACCAACCAACAAAGCCCAGGACCAGACGAATTCACAGCCAAATTCTACCAGAGGTACAAAGCGTAATTAGTACCATTCCTTCTGAAACTATTCCAAACAACAGAAAAAGAAGGACTCCTCCCTAACTCATTTTATGAGGCTGGCACTATTCCGATACCAAAATCTGGCAGAGACACTACAAAGAAAGAAAATTTCAGGCCAATATCCCCGATGAACATCAATGTGAAAATCCTCAATAAAATACTGGGAAACCGAAACCAGCAGCACATTAAAAAGCTTATCCACCACAGTCAAGTCAGCTTCATCCCTGGGATGAAAGGCTGGCTCAACATACACAAAGCAATAAGCATAATCCATCACATAAACAGCACCAATGACAAAAACCACATGATTATTTCAATAGAGGCTGAAAAAGCCCTTGATAAAATTCAACACCATTTCATGCTAAAAACACTCAATAAACAAGGTTTTGCTGGAACATATCTCAAAATAATAAAAGCTATTTATGACAAACCCATGGCCAATATCCTGAATGGGCAAAAGCTGGAAGCATTCCCTTTGAAAACCAGTACAAGACAAGGATGTCCTCTCTCACCACTCCTATTCAACATAGCATTGGAAGTTCTGTCCTGGGCAATCAAGCAAGAGAAATAAATAAAGGGTATTCAATAGGAAGAAAGGAAATCAAATTATCTCTGTTTGCAGATGACGTGATTATATATTTAGAAAGCCCCATTGTCTCAGTCCAAAATCTTCTTAAGCGTATAAGCAACTTCAGCAAAGTCTCAGTATGTCTTCTATGAGAAATGTCTGTTCATAAGTTCTAACTTCTCTGTGTTTGGTATAAAGGAGAGAAATTATTAATATTTAAATATGCATTTTCTATAATATATAGTTATACAAGTTCCCCAAATGTTATACATAGATCTAAATTTCTTGTCAAACCCTTTGATCCAATTTTTTTATTATTTATATATGTTTATGAATGTAAATGTTTTCAGAATGACATTGAATTTGATTCTTAAGTATTAAGTAAATATTCTACATACTAATTACATTTTAAATCATTTATATTAAATTTTAGGATTATGAAGTCATTTATTTATATTTGTGCTAAAAAGTTTTGAAAATCAATCACATAAAGCAAGAAACTTAGATATAAAACCGTCTGAAATTATGCTAAAACAATTACATACAGTCATTTTGGCCAATTATGAACCACATATATGACAGTTGTCATATAAAATTGTAATGGAACTAAAAAATTCAATTTTGCCTAGTGACTTTATAGCCATCATAACATCATATCACACTTATTATTGTTTTTCTAAATGTAGGACAGTTTACGTTTTTAGTGTTTATAAAGTCTACAGTAGCGTACAGTAATGTCCTAAGACTTCATAGTCTCTTACTGTTTGGTAGAAAGTCCCGCCATCTTTCCCCCAGGTTTCTTGCCCCCACCCTCCCCCCAGGCTTCCTGCTGCCCTGAGAAAAGCCCGCCAAGCCTGCTCTGTTCTGCCCAGCAACAACAAGCAGCCAATCATCGCAGCAGGAAAGCCCGCCAAGCCTCGGCCTATCCTGAACCGACACGTAACCCTCTGAGCCACCTCAGCAGTCTGCCCAGAGACGGACAGCCTATCCTAAGCTCCTATGACACTCCGCCAGCCCTGTGTCCACGCCCCGTCCACCCCCCTATAAAACCCTCCTACCCCAGCTGCGCAGTCACAGCCAGCCCCGATCTCCTTCCTTTCCTGGCCTGCCCACTGGTCCCAATAAACCTGAACTCGGCTTCCAACTCTCGAGCTGTTATTTGGGGTCAGGTACCAGGCAGGGGTCTACAAGGGGGTCGCACATATGGTGCCGAAACCCGGGACGGAGGGTCGCTAGCCCCCCTAGTGACCCCCTCCCTCCAGCGACCTCCCCAGCCCTCCTCCAATTCGGCCTCAGCACTCCGGACCAGGTAAGTCCTGTTTCTTAACTTCTCCTTTCGTGGTGCATGTGGCAAAGGCCCTTCCTCTCAGTCCCAATCCATGGATCCCTCGCCAAGCGCCGGCCGGACCGAGCAGGATCCCCCAACCAGGCTCCAGGAGCCTTGGGTCGGCAGACAAGGGACGCCTTCTCTGACCCACCCAATCCAAATCCATTAAATAGGAACGATCAGACAGGGGACGCCTTCTCTGGTCTTTCCTATCCACCTTCCTCTGGGGAAGCTGGTGGGTTGGAGGGACGCCTCCCCCCACACTACCCCAGCCCACTCGGATACTGTTCCGAGCTCGGATACTGTTCCGAGACCGCCCTTGGCTGGCAGGAACACTTTGCCGCACGCATCATGGGGAATGTGGAGTCCAAAATTCCTAAAAACGCCCCACTAGGTTGTTTACTTCTCGACTTTACCCGCTTGGGCTACTCCCAAAACCCTTAGGCGGAAAAAGCTTGTCTTCCTCTCCCAGGTGGCCTGGCCCCAGTATCAGCTCGATAACAGGTCGCATTGGCCTCCCACCGGCACTTTCAATTTCAATGTGCTCCGCGACCTAGATAACTTCTGCCGCCGAACTGGCAAAGATAAGGAAGTGCCTTATGTTCAGGCTTTTTGGGACCTGTGTTCCCATCCTGACCTCTGCTCTTCTTGCTCCACTCACCAAGTTCTTTTAGCTCGAACTCCCCCACCGCAGACTCCTACCTCCCCAACCAAGCCACCTCCCTATACTCTACAGGAAGAGATGCCTGACCACATGTCTTCCCCCTTCGTTCCCACTCCAGAAGTCCACTACCTCTCCCCCTCCCTACTCCTCACCAGAGGATCTGCCTGAACATCTATCCTCTCCTGCCAATCTCAGCAACCAGTCGCCATCAACGGCACGCTCTTCCTCTGCTCCCTCTGCACCTCCTACCTCGGAGGCCATGCCTCGCTCTCCCTCTACTCCCTCCGAGCCCGCTCCCTCAGAGGCCGCACTTCCTCTTGCCTCTCCGGTGGCGGCCCACACCCGCTCCCACCAGCCAGCTATCTTGGCCCCACTCTGAGAAGTAGCAGGCGCAGAAGGTTTAATCAGGGTCCACGTTCCTTTCTCACTCCAAGACCTGTCCCAAATTGAGAAACGTTTAGGATCCTTCTCAGCCGACCCGTCCACCTATATTAAGGAATTCCAATACCTCACTCAAGCCTACAGCCTCACTTGGCATGATATTCGCATTATCTGTTCCTCCACCCTCACAGTGGAGGAGCACTAGCGCATCCTTGCTGCAGCCAGAAACCAAGCAGATAAAGACCATGCTATAGATAACCAGATCCCCCTAGGCCCCGAAGCAATCCCAGGTGAAGACCCCCAGTGGGACTATCAGGGGAATGGATGCTGTATCTAACAAAGTTGTAAACTATGATAAACTGAGAGAAATCACCCAACTACCTGATGAGAACCCCGCCCTCTTTCTCGCCCGCTTGTAAGAAGCCCTAGTCCAGTATACTCGACTAGATCCAGCCCTTCAAAACGGGGCCACTGTATTAGCCTCCCATTTTATCTCCCAATCAGCACCCGACATAAGAAAGAAACTAAAGAAAGCAGAAGAGGGGCCAGAGATTCCCATCCAAGACCTGGTAAAAATGGCCTTTAAAGTATTCAATGCCAGGGAAGATGCGGCTGAGGCTGCCTGCCAAACTCGCATGAAGCAGAAGGCTGCCCTCCAGACCCAAGCCCTAGTGGCGGCTCTAAGGCCGGCAGGGAACCAGAAGCCCAAGGCCGAAACCCATGCCCCTCTGGGAGCATGGTTTAAATGTGGAAAGGAAGGACACTGGTCCCGAGCCTGTCCACAACCACGGCCACCAACTAAGCCTTGCCCTATCTGTCAGCTCCCGGGACACTGGAAGTCAGACTGCCCCAGCTTCCCCAGGGTGCCGGTTCCTCAAAACAGACACACTGGCATTACTCAGCCGGCAGTCACCCTCAGTAGGGAGGAGCCTGCTTGCCAGGAGCCGACCTCCGAGGGAACTCCATTCCCCAGGCTATTAGGGCTGCTAGAGGACTAGCAGGGTCCTGGCTTTCCGACTCCGGTTACCCTTGCCGAGCCTAGGGTCACAAGACATGGGGGCTACCTCCTCCGCTCTTCCTTCTTATTCTGGCCGTCTCACCCCTTCCCAGGTCTCGGTCATGGAAATCGATGGGACCCCGAGTATCCCCTACCAAACCCCACCACTCATGTGCTCATATAACTCCACTCCATTCACCCACTCTTTTTAGTAATCCCCACCTGCCCAGTTCCCCTTCTGGGGCGAGACATCCTTTCAAAGCTGAAGGCCGTCATAACCTTCCCCACCGCCAGCCCACACAGCCTCTTTCTCCTAGCCCTCAATACTCTGCCTCAGAATTCCAGACCCTCCAGTCTACCCCCGGGGTACAGTTCAAGGATGACTTGGCCTTCAAGCATAACCTCCTCATCCTCCCTGAAAAGCAAAGGTACCAGATAATCCAAGACATCCATAATTCACTCCACATTGGGCCTAAAGCCTTATACCGATTCCTCAACCCACTTTTCACCCTCACCATCTCCTCAGTACCATACAGGAAGTCCAGTCCTCATGTACTGTCTGCGCAAAAACTAATTCCCAGGGTTCCTGTCATCCTCGGCGCCAGCTTTATCAGCTACGCGGGTTCCTACCTGGCCAAGACTGGCTAATTGATTTCACCCATATGCCAAAGCATAAACAGTACCGGTATCTGCTGACCATTGTTGACACTTTTTCAGGCTGGATTGAAGCTTACCCCACAGCCTCTGAGTCTGCCGGGACAGTAGCCACTCATCTCATTCAAGACATCATCCCACGCTTTGGACTCCCGGCTACCATACAGTCAGACAACGGCCCAGCCTTTATCTTCAAAGTCACTAATGCCGTTTCTACCTTTCTAGGAATTCAGTGGAAGCTACACGCCGCCTACCATCCTCAGTCCTCTGGTAAGGTGGAATGGGCCAATGGCCTAATAAAGGAGCATCTGACCAAGCTCATGCTTGAGCTCCGCCAATCCTGGGTAACCTTGCTTCCTATCGCCCTCACCAGGTTGAGAGCAAGCCCCCGGGGCCCATCACAGCTTAGCCCGTTTGAGCTGCTATATGGTCGCCCCTTCCTACTTTCAACTCCCCCACCGCCAGAGACCACTCCTCTAGACAGCTACCTCCCCTACTTTACTCTCCTTCGCAGCCTTCTCCAAGAACACGCCAATGCTTCTCTTCCCCAACCCACCCAGCCATCTGAAAATACACAGAAAGTCTCCCCCGGGGACTCAGTTCTTATCAGGTCCCTCTCCCCAAAGCCCCTCACCCCCAAGTGGGAAGGACCATACACAGTCCTCCTTACCACTCCATCAGCTATAAGAGTTGCTGAAATCCCATCTTGGGTCCACCTGTCTCGGGTAAAAAAGGCCCCTCATGGACCCTCCTTATGCTAGAAGACTGTTCCTACTGGCCCTTTATCTGTCAAACTTACCAGGGCCTAGCAGCCACACCCCCTACAGATGGAGATTCTTCCTAACTGAAAACTATACCAAAACCACCTTCATCTGTAATACCCCTCCATACAGCCACAACCATCTTCTTGCAACTTCCAACTGCCCCGCAGCCAGATGCCAAAGGGCCATATATCTGAACTTCACCAAATTCCATAACATCCATACTGATATACCCCTCATGTGCTTCAACCATGACCAACCATCAGGAGCATGCAATAATACTCCTTGGCGCTCCTGCATGGGATGTACTTGGATGAACTGTCGACTACATATAGCTGTCAAGTCCACAGTACTTGCCCGATCTCAGCTCAAAATCATCCCAGACATAGATGGAGAAGGAAACACCGTTATCGGTTCTACACGGTATTCCATTCTCATACCTGACCCCTGGGACAACTGGTGGAAAAGCCCCCAGAAAGCTGCCGTGTATGACCACAAAGATACCAAATATCCTCCTTCCCACCTGTACATCTGGCGGACATACGTACGTACAGTCCACCAAGTCCACTCTGATATTAGCCTACAAGAAAAATCTCTGAATGACCAATTGCAACCACATTCGTCTCCGTTTTCCTGGTTAACTTTTCTCCAAGAAGGAATCAAGTTAGCTAACCTCTCAGGACTAACTGACCTAACTTCATGCCTCATGTGTGCCTTCTTAGGACAGACTCCCTTCGTTGCAGTCCCTTACCCCATCCCTCTCAACCTTTCAGCCTCAACTTCTTCCTTCTCCCCCGTCAGGGAAGTCGATCTCTACACTCCACCTGATTTTGAACAGCTACCTGTGTGCTATTCCCTAGGCCGAAACTTCCCTAGCTGTAACAGAACTATACTGGTAACCACTAATATAACAGCCCCACGAGGAATGTTTTTTTGGTGTAACAGGACCTTAACAAAAACTCTCTACATTGGCCTTTCCTCATCTCTTTTATGCCTCCCAGTAACCCTAGTCCCTCGACTCACTATATATTCTTCAGCCGAATTCCAGATGCTGGAAGCTCCCCATCGCCGCACCTGACGAGCTGCCTTCCTACCCATTGCCATTGGAGTCTCCCTTGCTGGTTCAGCACTTGCAGCAGGATTAGGGGGAGGGGCACTAGTCCACTCTCACCTGGCCATAGCCCGACTGACCTCACAACTCCAAGCAGCTATCGATGACTCTACTGAGTCTTTAGCATCACTCCAATGACAGATCACCTCAGTTGCCCAAGTTGCCTTGCAGAACTGAAGAGCCCTAGACCTGCTCACTGCTGAACGAGGAGGAACCTGCATCTTCCTACAAGAAGAGTGCTGTTACTACATCAATGAATCCGGCCTAGTAGAAACCCGAATCGAGAGCCTCCAGAAACTCAAAACTAGCCTGCAGAGTCAGAAGTTCTCGGCTGAAGCCACAGCGTGGTGGTCTTCCTCTATGTATACCCTCTCGTCCCCATTGCTTGGGCCCCTAGCAGCCATTTGCCTAATTTTACTTATTGCTCCTTGCTTTCTACAGTTCATACAGCGGCACTTTCAAGAACTGACTCGAGTCACCATCCACCAGATGCTGCTCCAACCCCACCCTGAACAAGTGCAAGAAACAGACCTCTCCCTGAACATCCAGGCTCCTTAAGAAAAGAGACCTCTTCAGAACCCCCCCGTCGACCCTTGTCAGCAGGAAGTAGCCAGATCGATTCCGCCGCCCTTTTTCCTTTTTAAGGAGTCAGGAATGTTTGGTAGAAAGTCCCGCCATCTTTCCCCCAGGTTTCTTGCCCCCACCCTCCCCCCAGGCTTCCTGCTGCCCTGAGAAAAGCCCGCCAAGCCTGCTCTGTTCTGCCCAGCAACAACAAGCAGCCAATCATCGCAGCAGGAAAGCCCGCCAAGCCTCGGCCTATCCTGAACCGACACGTAACCCTCTGAGCCACCTCAGCAGTCTGCCCAGAGACGGACAGCCTATCCTAAGCTCCTATGACACTCCGCCAGCCCTGTGTCCACGCCCCGTCCACCCCCCTATAAAACCCTCCTACCCCAGCTGCGCAGTCGCAGCCAGCCCCGATCTCCTTCCTTTCCTGGCCTGCCCGCTGGTCCCAATAAACCTGAACTTGGCTTCCAACTCTCGAGCTGTTATTTGGGGTCGGGTACTGGGCAGGGGTCTACAAGGGGGTCGCACACTTACCACTTACTCACTGACTAATCCAGAGCCACTTCCAGTCCTGCAAGCTTTGTTCATAGTAAATGCCCTATACAGGTGTACCATTGTTTATATTTTATACCATATTTGTTCTTTTTCTATGTTTATATGTGTTTAGATACATAAATAAATACTATTGTGTTATAATTGTCTATAGTGTTCAGTACAGTAACATACTGTACAGATTTGTAGCCTAGGAGCCATAGGCTAGACCATATATACTGGCTGTGCAGTAGTATATATGGTCTAGCCTATGGCTCCTAGGCTACAAATCTAGATTTTGTAAATACACTCTACAATGTTTGCGTAATAACAAAATCACCTAACATTAATTATATCTGTATTATCGGAATAGGCCATTGTATGGTAATCATATTACCTTTTAAAAACACAAATTTTTTTTATAATTAAATTTGAAAGACAGAATGGACACATTCATAGCAAGTAAGATAAAGTCCCCTCAATCCTGTGATTGATAGCATTTAGTGTTTTTCATGTTCCAGGTATTGTCTTAAGAGCTTTATGCAGGTTTATTAATTTAGTTCTTTTTTTAAAAAAATTGTTATTTTCATGTTACTGGATTTTACTTCAACTTTTAAAATACTTGAAAAGAAAAAAGAAACCACCACTTTCTTTGCTCATTCATGAGAAGCAACTCATCTGTTCAAGTTTGATCATGAGATTGCAGCAATTCAGGCACATTATCAGGCTTCACTTCTAATACTAGCTATCTTGCTCTTTCTAACACATCTGCAGTGACAGATGGAATTATTATATCTCTTTTACAGGTGGTGCAATATAGGCATAAAGAGCTTAAATATCCTCTCTGAAATCCAGAAGTAGCAAATTCAAAAGTCAAAATTGTAACCCTAGTGCTCTCATGAAAAAGACACTTAATCTTCTTTATTGTTGCCTTCATTAAGGAGTTAAAAGACTGGGCGTGGTGGCTCATTCCTGTAATCCCAGCACTTTGAGAGGCCAAGGTGGGAGGGTGACCAGGTCAGGAGATCAAAACCATCCTAACCAACATGGTGAAACTCTGTCTCTACTAACAATACAAAAATTAGCTGTGCTTGGTGGCGTGTGCCTGTAGTCCCAGCTACTGGGGAGGCTGAGGCAGGAGAATCACGTGAACCCAGGAGGTGGAGGTTGCAGTGAGCTGAGATCAGGCTACTGCACTCCAACCTGGCAACAGAGCAAGACTCTCTCAAAAAAAAAAAAAAAGGAGTTAAAAGATACACATGACAATGGAGTAGGGAGTGACCAGGTAGATATCAATGATAAAGGAAAGAAAACGAGGAGAATCATTATTGTTGAAGTCATAAATTAAGTCATAAATTCTGTTTAACTGAGAGGAAACAGGAAACTCTAGACTAACGGAATTCAATAAATGTGAATGTTGCATCTCTAATGAGCAAATTGACTTGTGGTTTTATCCTTTTATAAATTGTTTATGTTCTATCTTGGTCTAGTTTGTATAATTAAAATATTAGTGATTTTTGCAGTTAGTTCAATACAAAGATGAAATGTGTAAATCCCGTTATGAGTATGTGGCAGATAGTAAGCACTCAATAACTAATTATTTAATTTCCTAGGTTATCTTAGCAATCTGCAACAATATATTAAGAACAGCACCAACAAAACTACATTTCTCTGTCATTCTGGGCCAGCTGTGGTATTTGGAAAGCCTTGCCTCTCCCAAATACCTTCTGTCTCTGGCAGCTCCGTGTAAAGTTCAGGAATGGTCAATGCTGAGCTTTTAATTGCTGTAGCCACCGTCCCCACAGACCCAAGACCCAGTGATGTGCATTTCTTGCCTCCATGTCCATGGGTTATTTTCTATCTACTCTGTTCTATTATCCTGCTTCATTCACAGATGTCGTAGATGCTGTTCTGAAAAATTTTGTTCTGAGCTGTGAGCTTAATCATTCCCATAGGGGTTCTCTTTTCTAATAATGGTCATAATTGTCACAATAGTATCACTTATGAACTGGCTGAGGTATTATTATAAACAAGAAAAATTTTACCTGGCTTACTTACATAAAGCATGGGAGTAAACAAACTGAATTTATGGGAAGTGCATTGGAAATATTACAAAATCAAAAAAAGCCTGGAGAAGCAGCCTTTGTAGAACAGCAGCAGAAACACAATGGTGATAAAACCACAAAAATAGTTTGTTGGTATGGCCTGCTGCCACCACTGCGTAGTCTACTGCTGGACGATGAACTTTACCCCTGCTCTAAATTACATCTGGCTTTCCTGGTCTCTTTGAGTCACTCCTTCTAAATTCAAAGATGAAAAGTCCCAACTTGCCAAGATTACCAATCATGTCTATGCCTTAACTTTTAAGATAAAAGATGAAACTCTACTGTTTATTTTAGTACCAAAATTTGCAAGTTTTCTAACTCTAACAAAGACTTATTCATGAAGTTTAATTGCTGAGTCACCAAAATAGCACAAATGTGCTTTATACCTTCTCACTAAGACTAAATGCATACTGCATCTAAGGCCAGAGCATAACATCTCCATTTAGTCTGACAGGACCTTGCATTTTGTTCTGTCAGAATTTGAGACACGTATTCATGCCTCGACAACTATACCACTAGAATGGCAAACTAGCAGGTATTATTAGAGCCACCCCATTCAGACTAAAGTAAAACACTAAAATGTCTAAGAACAAATTCTCATCTACAGGGCCGAACCAGTCTTTAGCGGCATATTAAATGGTAGCAAACATAATGCAGAAAATCATGGGCACTATCTCAGAACTAACTGTATCTGTTCTAATGTACTAAAGATATTTATTTTTAAAAGACTAATTTTCTTTTATTTTTAACTCCTTTCTCTGTAAGCTTTCCAATAACTTATTCTATCTAAAATGTTTATGCTACTGTGGTAGTATTTATTAAATAATCAGTATATGTCAGACATTTTTCCAAATCTTTCATTGGAATTGTTTAGTTGCAAAACTAATTTATCAATTTTTACTATCTCCATTTTAGAGTTTGGGTAACTGAGCTAAAGAGAACTTAATGTACACATGCATGCACATGTGTGTATAGATGTAGAGAGAGGGGAAGAGAGAGACAAAAGGAGATTAAGGGAAACTCAAACACAACTGTGTTTGTGATATAGTAAGGTTATAAAAGATTCTTGAGCTAAAATGACAATTCAATATTGTCAAAGCCAAATTTGATTTATAAAATACCAAATCATCTCTTAGAAACCACTGTGAGAAGGTAGACAGGAAATATCTGCATATCCCAGCACTTCAATGTTCAACTGTCTCAACCATAAAAAATTTAATAAACACAACCAAAAAATGGCAGTTTGACATTTTTTGAGTTTCACAGCACAGAAGTAATTCTGCACAGAATGAATTAGATTCAGGGAAACTGTTGTTATAAGAAATCATTGATTAATGGATTTTATACTAAGATGATTGGTTTCTCTGGCTTTTCTCAGGATGATTCATCGGTTGGCTGCCCACATCAGGTATTTTGGAGCACAGTGTTCTCTCATTGAAAATCACTCTTTTTCTGAAAGCAGACATGATGGTCACTTAGCAAACAGTTTAAAATTTGCCGCTGTGTTTGCCACTGAAATTGTCTTTGGTAGCAAGTTAAAAAAAAATGGATGCAGTTGTCTCACTGGGGTATTGTCATTTTCTTGGAGTACGTATATCATGTATCTAGACATCTCTCAGTAGAATGGCTGAATGATATTCAGTTTACATATTGATAAGAAATTTATTTAATTTGTAATGTCTGTTATTCAAACACTAAAATACAAGTTTGCTTAATTCAGTTTGTCTTACTTTTTCAAAGAACAGGGAATCACTTGCTAAATAACATTTCAAAATACAAAGAACAGAGAAGCAAGTAGAAAGCTAATAAAAATTTAAACTATTATGATGTATATTAAAATTTTTATTTGGTAGAAATGTATTAAAATTAGTTTTTGATAAAATATTTGATAAATGTCTGATTTCCACTAGAGATAATGGTTATTATATGTTTCTATAAAATAAATCATAAATGTCTTTGTAAAGAAAATATATATAAAGTAGCATATTTTCATTGAATGGTTAACCAATATATTTAAATAATATATTGTAAACCAGCAAATGGTATAACTTTTATTACTTATCTAAAAAGATATGACTAAATGATGGTAATTTTTAATCTAAGTGCTGTCCATGCCAGTTATCTAATTTTGTTTATACATTGAATCTAAGTTCTAGCATTTTTAAGAAGCTACAAATAAAAAAATCACATGTCTAATACTTACAGGAATCATTTATCAGAACCCAGATATTAAAACATTTGTAAAACAGTAGACAGATTACAAACAAATCACTGAAATATTTGTTGTTATTAAAATAGGTTTGATTATAGGAGTATTAGGTATCATATATGTGGAGAAGTTATTATGTATACTAGTTCAATATTTTATGCTATTAACTGAATGGTGACACTCATTAATGCATTTGAGTTTCAAAAAGCGTAGTTACTCCAAATACAAATAACAAATGAATGCCAATTATTCAGATAATTATGCTTTATACTTTTCTAGATATTATTGTTACTATACTTTAAATATAAAAATGCCTAAATAAAAATTGGTCTGAAATTATACAACATTGTAATAGAAGAAATTGAATATACAGAAATATCTGAGGTAACTTATTTCTATCTTTAGATAATACCATACAACTTATTTGTTAATAAATTATAAAGATAATATTTAAAAATACTTACATATCTATTATAATTTTGAACACCTATAAAAATAGTTCAAAAAAATACTAACCTATGGACTATACTGGAATAAAAACAATAATACACTGTGATAGGCAGAGAGATTCTAGTATGGAAAGTTGTTCAGTGATGGGAAACAAGTTAATATAATTCATCAGAACAATAATTTTAAACAAACAATATAGCATTGAAAAACAATCCTTAAAAGGTATACCATGTTAAATCTAAATCAATTTTGTTTCAAAAATCTGTGTATTAGTCTGTGTAAATTTACTAAACAATTAATCCCCAAATATCATTTGCCTAATACAAAAATGAATTACTCCTCATTTAATATTCTCATGGAGATTAGTGTTGGAGTTAATGTAGGACCAAGTCAGATTTCAACTTCACAAAATCACTTTTTACATTCCTAGTGAAAAAAGAAACTTTGTTATCATAGCTTTTACCTACATTTTCAAAATTTTTAGAAAATATTTTAATAAAATTATAATCATTTGTACATCATGTAATTATTTGAAAATTTCCAGAAAAACACAAACTAATAAAATTAACTTTTAAAAATTTAATTTATCAATTAAAACTTCATTTGGATCCCCAGAAGATTCAAATCAAAAGAGGTAAAAAGTAAAAAAATCTGCTCTAGAGATTTACTGATTTATTATATTGTATAATTTGATTACGACATAATACTTTTATATACATACATAGTGAAATAATTACTGCAGTTAAGCAGATAAACATATGTCTCTCCTCACACATTTTCCCCATAATGAAGCACTTGAAATCCACTCTCTTAACAAATTCTCAGTGTATAAGATAGTATTTTATTAACTATAGTCCTCATGCTGTGCATTAGATCTCTAGACTTTTTCATTTTATATAACTGCAACTTTGAACTACAATTTTAACCTACATTTTCTATGGCCTGGTACTATTTTACTTTCTACTTCTTTGTATTAGAACTTCGTAGATTCCAAATAGAAGTGAGATTGTTTGTATTTTTCTGTGCCTGACTTATGTCACTTAGCAAATTGGTAAGGTCATTGCAGAAAATAGCACAGAGGTTCCTCGAAAAATTAAAAGTAATTCTTTTTCTGGGCATATATACAAAAAGAAAACTAAATCATTACTGTACTTTCAAGAGATACTTATGCACCCATGTTTATTGCAGCATTATTCAAAATTGCCACGATATAAAAATAATGTATTTTCATTAATCAATGAATGGATAAAGAAATTGTAGTGTGTGTATTTTAAAAAGATGTATATTATTCAGCCTTGGGAAAAAGGAAGTTCTGCCATTTGCAACAGCATGAGTGAAACTAGAAGACATTATTGTCATTAGATTTGATGAAAAAACGTTAAATAAATGAGCAAAATTGGCCATGTACCTTGTTCTTAAATTGCAAATCTTAATATTCCAATAAATTCAACAATATTTTATAAATTCTATACATGCATAAAACCAACCCAAGAACAAATATAAAATTTAGGTGGAGTGATAAGAATTTGACAATATTAGTTCAAAGATTATCTAGAAAAAAAACAAGTAAATGTGAAATTGAATAATCATAACAAAGCATTTACTCCAAAAATATAAAATTAGAAGAAGAAAATATAATTATATCAAAATATTTTTCTCTTGGGATAAATGATATCAAAATGTTACAAAAGGCAAAAACTATAAAAAATAAGGGGATAGTACTGACTTTATGTTCTGTTTCATCATTTTGCTAATATGTGTAAAAAGACTTGGTATTTTATTGACAACATGCTTGTATCTGTATTTTTGTGTGTATATATATATATATATATAAAATACACATTTATGTATATGTGTATAGTCACAGTATCTGTATTTTATACCTATGTTTTATAAGTCAATAGGAATATATGAAAACTTGGTTTAAATTAGGCAACAAATAAAAATGCCTATTTGCTGTTCATATATTTATCATAGTAGGTAATAATTTTCTTTTTTGAAGTATCTTAATATCATCTAGATCTGCAGTCTCTCTATTCTTACAGCAAAGATAGTTTATAATATCTGAGAATGGCATAAAGGAAAAAATTAAATCATATTGATTTGTATTCTATGATTTTCTAATTAACACAGTCTTGGAGATTTTAGAGCATAAAATTTTTTGCCATTCAATATTTTTTAAAGTATACCAAAGTTACCCTCTATGTGTCAAGTCATTTTTCAAAACCTTTAATGTTGGCTGCAATTCCACCAGTTAGTTTGAGTTGCTCAAGCTCAGCATTTTCATACTCTCTCTTTCAGACAATATACATAATTTGTGTTTTAAATACCAGAGGGAAAAAAATTATGAAAACTAGAACGAACTAATATATACAGAAATGCATTGTTAATTTTATCTACAAACAGGCCACTCCATCTGTTCAAACATAATGCTCCAAACCAAGGAATATGTTCCAAACCAAAGAGCATGATATTTGACAGATGGAGAGGTCTGTAAACCTGTCTGGAGCATGGAATAGTATAGAGTTTGTAGCAGGGTCCAATTTTTCACACTAAATGGAATCTAATAGAAATTTTTCCCCAATAAACATCTAAATCATCACCAATTTTACCAATTGCTATGGATCATAGACCATATCATTTTATCTATTTTCTTTCCTATGCAAAAGAAACTTATATATACTTTCTGAGTTAATTTTCTACTTTCATGGCTGTTTTCCTACATAAATAAGTACAAATGTAAAAAATATTTCATATATAACAAAAGGCACCAATGTGTCATACTTAGGATGCTTTACTCTAGCATAAAAATATCATGTGAGTACTGTTTTTGGAACAATTAATTATTCAAATATTGTGTCAGTAGTAAAAAGGATTTGGAAAAAGCCTACGATAGGTTTTGATAAATATCTTCACTTTATTAAATTAAACCAAAACAAGATGTTTAATTGCCTTCCCTAAAAGCATTCAGCCAGTGTGAGGCTAAATAAGATTTCTCTGCTCTTGTCTAGTGCTCATTTCTAAAATCCATCATTCTATTGTATGATGAAAGACATGGGAGATTGTCTCATTATTAAAATTTCAGTGCAATTAAATTAGACATAAACTTTGCTGAAAATGTCTGTGTCATATGGTTTGCAAGGAACTGAGAATACTATTTCAATTTCTATAAATTAGTTGTAGGCTTACCAAATACAGCATGAGGGCATCTAGTAAAATGTGTAGACAAAAGATATTAACATTGATGGGTGTGACATTAGATCTCAGATATTAAAGCTAAAACATAGTTAGATATCTAATTTCAATATTTCAAAACTCAGAGCCACTTATGACTTTGCCAGTCAGTAAACTTGGCATAATTTAAACCTTGCTTCTAGCCCTGCTCAGTTCAAAACCTGGGTAGTAATGACTGTTCTTTCACCTAGGAGGATTTTTAAGGTGGCTGAGAACAACCTTATAAGAAATTCAGAAATTTAGTTGAAATTTCCAGTGGAAAGCCTTAAGAGGAGCCAACTTGTAGCTTCTTCAGAAGAACTTCATTGTATATGAATTGCTGTTCTAAACATATGTCCTTTTACTCTACTTGAAAGAAACGGCATATTCAAGCAACTAGACTTCAAATTTAAAGACTAAATGACTTACTCATCATTTGTTGGATACAAGAACCTTCATTTTATGTAAAATTCACATAAAATCAGTATGTCATAGCCATACTTGAACTTGAGCTAACCAAATGGGCCTTCTTTCTCTAGCCATGAAATCAATGTTTCTAGATTTTTAAGTCATATATTTCAGCGTTGAGTTGCTATATTATCATTTTGTTGGTTACTTATTTCACCATACTATTCAAACACAATCTTCTCTGAACATTTACATGACTCTATTTGATATTATTTTGTGTTAAGATAAACTGTCTAATGACATACTCTCAAAATGTGGTTCTAAATTTGTTTCCCAATTATAGAAAGTGTTACTGACCCTGCATCTCTTCATACCAATAAAATTAATTGAGACGGTGTTTTCAGTTCCCAAGTAGCAGTTCAGATACTTCTTTGAATATTAGGGTACTTTCATCTCCTCTTTTTAGTACTTGCCTATTAAACATCTCCATACCTTTTATTCCTATTCCTATTTATTTTTTCTTTTGATTTCCAACCTAGCTTATGACTTGTAACATTGATAACTGCTGATGGCAGTGTGCGTGTATGTGTGTGTGTACATGCACGTGTGCTGAACTTTAACTTTACTCAGTTTGAGAAAATAAAGCATACCTAGAAAAAGAAATTAAAATTCTCTAACCATTAAAAAGTTCTTACTTTTTCTGTGTCACCAGATTGCCCCTATGCATTGCTCCTCTTCTAATTCCTGCTTAATGTATTCACTTTTAAATCTAATTGGCAATTTAATCTTTTTTTCTTTTTTTTTTTTTTTTTAATTTTTTATTGGATTATAGGTTTTGGGGTACATGAGCAGAGCATGCAAGACAGTTGCGTAGGTACATACATGGCAGTGTGCTTTGTTTTTCTTCTCCCCTTCACCCACATTTGGCATTTCTCCCCAGGCTATCCCTCGCCACCTCCCCCTCCCACTGGCCCTCCCCTTTTCCCCCCAATAGACCCCAGTGTTTAGTACTCCCCTTTCTGTGTCCATGTGTTCTCATTTTTCATCACCCACCTATGAGTGAGAATATGCAGTGTTTCATTTTCTGTTCTTGTGTCAGTTTGCTGAGGATGATGTTTTCCAGATTCATCCATGTCCCTACAAACGACACGAACTCATCATTTCCGATTGCTGCATAATATTCCATGGTGTATATGTGCCATATTTTTCCAATCCAGTCTATTATCAATGGGCATTTGGGTTGATTCCAGGTCTTTGCTATTGTAAACAGTGCTGCAATGAACATTCGTGTACATGTGTCCTTATAGTAGAACGATTTATAGTCTTTTGGATATATACCCAGTAATGGGATTGCTGGGTCAAATGGAATTTCTATTTCTAAGGCCTTGAGGAATCGCCACACTGTCTTCCACAATGGTTGAACTAATTTGCACTCCCACCAACAGTGTAAAAGTCTTCCTTTTTCTCCACATCCTCTCCAGCATGTGTTGTCTCCAGATTTTTTAATGATCGCCATTCTAACTGGCGTGAGATGGTATCTCAATGTGGTTTTGATTTGCACCTCTCTGATGACCAGTGACGATGAGCATTTTTTCATATGATTGTTGGCCTCATATATGTCTTCTTTCGTAAAGTATCTGTTCATATCCTTTGCCCACTTTTGAATGGGCTTGTTTGTTTTTTTCCTGTAAATCTGCTTGAGTTGTTTGTAAATTCTGGATATCAGCCCTTTGTCAGATGGGTAGACTGTGAAAATTTTTTCCCATTCTGATGGTTGCCGATCCACTCTAGTGACTGTTTCTTTTGCCGTGCAGAAGCTGTGGAGTTTCATTAGGTCCCATTTGTCTATTTTGGCTTTTGTTGCCAATGCTCTTGGTGTTTTGTTCATGAAGTCCTTGCCTACTCCTATGTCCTGGATAGTTTTGCCTAGATTTCCTTCTAGGGTTTTTATGGTGCCAGGTCTTATGTTTAAGTCTTTAATCCATCTGGAGTTAATTTTAGTGTAAGGTGTCAGGAAGGGGTCCAGTTTCTGCTTTCTGCACATGGCTAGCCAGTTTTCCCAACACCATTTGTTAAACAGGGAATCCTTGCCCCATTGCTTGTTTTTGTCAGGTTTATCAAAGATTGTATAGTTGTATGTATGTTGTGTTGCCTCCGGTGCCTCTGTTTTGTTCCATTGGTCTATATCTCTGTTTTGGTACCAGTACCATGCTGTTTTGATTACTGTAGCCTTGTAGTATAGTTTGAAATCCGGTAGTGTGATGCCCCCCGCTGTGTTCTTTTTGCTTAGAATTGACTTGGCTATGCGGGCTCTCTTTTGGTTCCATATGAAGTTCATGGTGGTTTTTTCCAGTTCTGTGAAGAAAGTCAATGGTAGCTTGATGGGGATAGCGTTGATTCTGTAAATTACTTTGGGCAGTATAGCCATTTTCACGATATTAATTCTTCCTAACCATGAACATGGAATGTTTCTCCATCTGTTTGTGTCCTCTCTGATTTCGTTGAACAGTGGTTTGTAGTTCTCCTTGAAGAGGTCCCTTACGTTCCTTGTGACTTGTATTCCAAGGTATTTTATTTTTTTTGTAGCAATTGCGAATGGCAGTTCGCTCTTGATTTGGCTTTCTTTAAGTCTGTTATTGGTGTAGACGAATGCTTGTGATTTTTGCACATTGATTTTATATCCTGAGACTTTGCTGAAGTTGTTTATCAGTTTCAGGAGTTTTTGGGCTGAGGCGATGGGGTCTTCTAGGTATACTATCATGTCGTCTGCAAATAGAGAAAATTTGGCTTCCACCTTTCCTATTTGAATACCCTTTATTTCTTTTTCTTGCCTGATTGCTCTGGCTAGAACTTCCAGTACTATATTGAATAGGAGTGGTGAGAGAGGGCATCCTTGTCTAGTACCAGATTTCAAAGGGAATGCTTCCAGTTTTTGCCCATTCAGTATGATATTGGCTGTTGGTTTGTCATAAATAGCTTTTATTACTTTGAGATATGTTCCATCAATACCGAGTTTATTGAGGGTTGTTAGCATAAAGGGCTGTAGAATTTTGTCAAATGCCTTCTCTGCGTCAATAGAGATAATCATGTGGTTTTTGTTTTTGGTTCTGTTTATGTGGTGAATTACGTTGATAGACTTGCGTATGTTGAACCAGCCTTGCATCCCTGGGATGAATCCTACTTGATCATGATGAATAAGTTTTTTGATTTGCTGTTGCAATCGGCTTGCCAATATTTTATTGAAGATTTTTGCATCTATGTTCATCATGGATATTGGCCTGAAGTTTTCTTTTCTCGTTGGGTCTCTGCCAGGTTTTGGTATCAGGATGATGTTGGTCTCATAAAATGATTTGGGAAGGATTCCCTCTTTTTGGATTGTTTGAAATAGTTTTAGAAGGAATGGTACCAGCTCCTCCTTGTGTGTCTGGTAGAATTCGGCTGTGAACCCATCTGGACCTGGGCTTTTTTTGTGAGGTAGGCTCTTAATTGCTGCCTCAACTTCAGACCTTGTTATTGGTCTATTCATAGTTTCAGCTTCCTCCTGGTTTAGGCTTGGGAGGACACAGGAGTCCAGGAATATATCCATTTCTTCCAGGTTTACTAGTTTATGTGCATAGAGTTGTTTGTAATATTCTCTGATGATGGTTTGAATTTCTGTGGAATCTGTGGTGATTTCCCCTTTATCATTTTTTATTGCATCTATTTGGTTGTTCTCTCTTTTATTTTTAATCAATCTGGCTAGTGGTCTGTCTATTTTGTTGATCTTTTCAAAAAACCAGCTCTTGGATTTATTGATTTTTTGAAGGGTTTTTCGTGTCTCAATCTCCTTCAGCTCAGCTCTGATCTTAGTAATTTCTTGTCTTCTGCTGGGTTTTGAGTTTTTTTGATTTTGCTCCTCTAGCTCTTTCAATTTTGACGATAGGGTGTCAATTTTGGATCTCTCCATTCTCCTCATATGGGCACTTATTGCTATATACTTTCCTCTAGAGACTGCTTTAAATGTGTCCCAGAGGTTCTGGCACGTTGTGTCTTCATTCTCATTGGTTTCGAAGAACTTCTTTATTTCTGCCTTCATTTCGTTGTTTACCCAGTCAACATTCAAGAGCCAGTTGTTCAGTTTCCATGAAGCTGTGCGGTTCTGGGTCGGTTTCTGAATTCTGAGTTCTAACTTGATTGCACTATGGTCTGAGAGGCTGTTTGTTATGATTTCAGTTGTTTTGCATTTGTTGAGCAGTGCTTTACTTCCAATTATGTGGTCAATTTTAGAGTAGGTGTGATGTGGTGCTGAGAAGAATGTATATTCTGTGGATTTGGGGTGGAGAGTTCTGTAAATGTCCACCAGGTTTGCTTGCTCCAGGTCTGAGTTCAAGCCCTGGGTATACTTGTTGATTTTCTGTCTGGTTGATCTGTCTAGTATTGACAGTGGAGTGTTAAAGTCTCCCACTATTATTGTGTGGGAGTCTAAGTCCTTCTGTAAGTCATTAAGAACTTGCCTTATGTATCTGGGTGCTCCTGTGTTGGGTCCATATATGTTTAGGATCGTTAGCTCTTCTTGTTGTATCGATCCTTTTACCATTATGTAATGGCCTTCTTTGTCTCTTTTGATCTTTGTTGCTTTAAAGTCTATTTTATCAGAGATGAGAATTGCAACTCCTGCTTTTTTTTGCTTTCCATTAGCTTGGTAAATCTTCCTCCATCCCTTTATTTTGAGCCTTTGTGTATCCTTGCATGTGAGATGGGTTTCCTGGATACAGCACACTGATGGGTTTTGGATTTTTATCCAATTTGCCAGTCTGTGTCTTTTGATTGGTGCATTTAGTCCATTTACATTTAGGGTTAATATTGTTATGTGTGAATTTGATACTGCCATTTTGATTCTAAGTGGCTGCTTTGCCTGTTAGTTGTTGTAGATTCTTCATTATGTTGAAGCTCTTTAGCATTCAGTGTGATTTTGGAATGGCTGGTACTGATTGATCCTTTCTATGTGTAGTGCCTCTTTTAGGAGCTCTTGTAAAGCAGGCCTGGTGGTGACAAAATCTCTGAGTACTTGCTTGTTCGCAAAGGATTTTATTCTTCCTTCACTTCTGAAGCTCAGTTTGGCTGGATATGAAATTCTGGGTTGAAAGTTCTTTTCTTTAAGAATGTTGAATATTGGCCCCCACTCTCTTCTGGCTTGTAGTGTTTCTGCCGAGAGATCTGCTGTGAGTCTGATGGGCTTCCTTTTGTGGGTGACCTGACCTTTCTCTCTGGCTGCCCTTAGTATTCTCTCCTTTATTTCAACCCTGTTGAATCTGACGATTATGTGCTTTGGGGTTGCTCTTCTTGCGGAATATCTTTGTGGTGTTCTCTGTATTTCCTGCAATTGAGTGTTGGCTTGTCTTGCTAGGTGGGGGAAATTTTCCTGGATGATGTCGTGAAGAGTATTTTCCAGCTGGGATTCATTCTCTTCGTCCCCTTCTGGTACACCTATCAAACGTAGGTTAGGTCTTTTCACATAGTCCCACATTTCTTGGAGACTTTGTTCATTCCTTTTTGCGCTTTTTTCTCTGATCTTGGTTTCTCGTTTTATTTCATTGAGTTGGTCTTCGACTTCAGATATTCTTTCTTCTGCTTGGTCAATTCGGCTATTGAAACTTGCGTTTGCTTCGCGAAGTTCTCGTATTGTGTTTTTCAGCTCCTTTAATTCATTCATATTCCTCTCTAAGGTATCCATTCTTGTTATCATTTCCTCGAATCTTTTTTCAAATCTTTTTTCAAGGTTCTTAGTTTCTTTGCATTGATTTAATACATGATCTTTTAGCTCACAAAAGTTTCTCATTATCCATCTTCTGAAGTCTAATTCCGTCATTTCGTCACAGTCATTCTCCATCCAGCTTTGTTCCCTTGCTGGTGAGGAGTTTTGGTCCTTTCTAGGAGGCGATGTGTTCTGGTTTTGGGTGTTTTCCTCCTTTTTGCGCTGGTTTCTTCCCATCTTTGTGGATTTGTCCGCTGGTCGTCTGTGTAGTTGCTGACTTTTCGTTTGGGTCTCTGAGTGGACACCCAGAATGTTGATGATGAAGTATTTCCGTTGCTTGGTTTTTTTTCTACCAGTCTAGCCCCTTCGCTGTACGACTGTTGAGGTCCGCTCCAGAGCCTGCTTGTCTGGGGTGCACCTCTAGTAGCCGTGGCACAGCGTGGGATGCTACCAATTTCTTTTTCTGCTCTCTTTGTCCCAGGATGATGCCTGCCTAATGACAGTCTTTTGGATATAGAGGGGTCATGGAGCTGCTTGAGGAGACAGTTTGTACTTTATAGGGGTTTAATTGCTGAGCTGTGCACTCTGTTGTTCATTCAGGGCTGTTAGGCTGCTATGTTTGATTCTGCTGCAACTCAGCTCATTAAACAACCCTTTTTTTTTTTCTCAAATGCTCTGTGTTGAGGGGTTTGGGCTTTATTTTTGGATGTCCGATCAGGTGTCCTGCCTAGCTCATAGGCAGACTAGCCACTGTTTGGCTGCCGAGGCTCCGCCCTGCTGTTGTGTGATTCGCGCTGTTCCTGCCGGCTCTGCTGTGGTCTCCGCCACGCCCTGCGGCAGAGTCTCTTCGTTGTAGCGTGTTGCCTCAGCAACGGCAGGCTGCGTCAGCAGTGGGCGTGTATCTCAGTAGGGACGGGTTGCCTTGGCAACGGCTGGCTGCATCAGCAGTGGGCGTGTATCTCAGTTGGGGCGGGTTGCCTCGGCAATGGCTGGCTGCCTCTGCAGTGGGCGTGTATATCAGTTGGGGCAGGTTGCCTCCGTAGTGGTGGACGCCCCTCCCCCACAGAGCGTCTCGGACCGTCTGCCCGGGATAGTTTGAAATCGCGGTTTTGTTTGTCCCACTGGGTATCCCAAATGATCTGTCCCTGCAATCCCCTGGGCTGGGCTATTGTGCAAGTCTCGTTCAGTCTCAAGTCCAGCCCTCTCAAGTCTCAGGTTGCTGGTTCAACAAGGCACCCGGACAAGCGCGCCCTGTGGGGATTGCTGGGTAGGGCCGGCCGCCGCCGCCCCGGCTGCTGGCTTTGCCAGGCAGACCTACTGCCTTGCGTCCCGTGTCTTTTTATACTTGGGAGTTTCCCCGTTCTGTGGGCAACAAAGATCAGTCTGGAAATGCAGCACTGACTCACCGTTTGTGAATTCAACGCGGGCTCCAATCCTGGGTTGTTCTCACAGCGCCATCTTGAGTCCCCCCCGGCAATTTAATCTTAATAAATCCAGAATAAGTTTTTGATTCCTCCAACTGAATAAAAACTCAGTGATGTTTTTCAATATGTTCCCACCTCAAGATTGATGGCAAATCCAGTTTAATTTTAAAATAAAGAACCATCATTATTTCTCTATACTCTCTACTCCATTCATTGACAAATTCTTTCAGTTTCATTATTGAAATATATTTCTAATCAGTCCAAAATTATTTATCACCAAGGTCTAGATTCAGGCAATGATTTCCTCTTCTGAAAGCTAATGTAACATAATTTTTCCACTGCTGAAACTATGGTTTATTTTCCATACTGTGCTCAGAATATTCATTTACCGTCTAACTTCCTTATTGCTTGTTTTACATTTTTCCTTCCTTTCCTTCTTTAGTCATTATTTTTTTTTCCTTCCCTTTATTTCTTTGTTCTTTCCTTTCTTCCCTCTTTCTTTCCATTTACCTTTCCACTTTCCTTCCTTCTCCTCTCAAATGAATTAGATTGCAAATCTCCTCAGTTATACGTACAGTAAAATCAATATTCTACCATGGCCAAAAATTTAACCCTACCTTACCCTCTAAGCTTAATCATGTACCGAAATGTTCTTTCTTACTATATTCCAGGTATAGCTCAGTTTCACCTCAGAGTCTTTTCATTTACTCTTCCCTTTGCTTGTAAAAATCTTCCTCAGTTTCTGAGCATAACACTCTTATGTATCATTCAGTTTTCAAATGTTACCATCTCTAGAGAAAGTGCTTGCCTGGTCACTCTATTTGCAATTCTGTACTGCTACACACACACACAATTACCCTCAGTGATTGCCAGTTTTATTGTCAATGTGACAACCACGGTGATATTGTTTGGCTATGTTCCTACCCAAATCTCGTCTTGCTTGTTGCTTCCATAATCACCATGTGTCTTGGGAGGAACCCAGTGGGAGGTAATTGAAACCTGGGGGCAGGTTTTCCAATGCTGTTTTTATGATAGTCAGTAAGTCTCATGAGATTTGATGTCTTTATAAAGGGCAGTTCCAATTCACACACTCTCTTGCCTGCTGCTATGTAAGACATGCCTTTGCTCCTCCTTTGCCTTCTGTCATGATTGTGAGGCTTCCTCAGCCATGTGGAACTGTGAGTCCATTAAACCTCTTTTCTTTATAAATTACTTAGTCTTAGGTATGTCTTTATTAGCAGTGTGAGAACAGACTAATACACATGGAGTACTCATATATTTGGTTAAATGTAATTCCTGGGCATGTTTATGAGGTTGTGTCTGGTTGAGATAAACATTTAAATGAGTAGACTGAGTAAAGCAGATTGTCTTCCTTAATGGGGTTGGATGTCATTCATTCCACTGAAGGGGTAGAGAGAATAAAAGTCTGAGAAAGAAAGAATTCACTCTGTCTGCCTGTCTTTGAGTTGGAACATTGTTACTCTTTCCTTCAGACTCAGACTCTGGCTGGAACTTGCTTCATCCGCTCCTGCTTTCCATAACTTTGTATTCAAATGGGAACTGTATAATTGGCTTTCCTCTGCTGAGACTTCTCATTCTGCATAATCACACGAGATATTCCTTCACATCAATCTCAGCTTTCCATTATGCACCTCAAAACTCTCTTGGCTTCTATTCATTACTCATTTCCAAAGCTGCTTCTACAATTTAGGTATTTGTTACAGCAGTACCCTACCTCTCGTTACCATAATCTTTTTTAGTCTGCTTGAGTTACCAAAACAAAGTAATATAGACTGGGTGACCAAGTAATAGGTATTTATTTCTCATAGTTCCAGGGGCCTAAAATTCAAGATCAAGTTGCCTACAGATTTGGTTCTTAGTAAGAGCCCTATTACTGGCTCACTCTAATCACCACCTTCCCACTCTGTGGCATTTTTTTGTGACAGCTAGAGTAGACAAATACACTTTTTATCACCTCTAAATAATGAAACATATCTGAATATTAATGTTAAATGTGTGTATGTGTGTGTGTGTATATATATATATATATATGCATATATGATTTGTCAGTAAATTTCTCCATTTATATTCAAGCTAGTATTCACAGGTTCATTCGGAATTTCTGGCAGGTAGTCGTCATCCAATCCAATGTTTTAATGAAGTTCTAATATTAATTCTGCCCTCTTATTGTGGAGCCTATGACAAGAGCACAAATAAAGGATTTCTTACTAAATGCCCAAATATTTTTAAATTATAAATCGAGAAAATCAAACATTACATAAAATATATTCTATATCCTGTTTTAAGAAATATACCTATATTATTCAGGCTTCTCCAAAGAAACAGAACAAATAGAAACACTCCCCAGAAATCTGGAAATTCAGGTAAAAGTTGATGTCTCAGTTTTAAATCTGATGGTTGAAAACTCAGGCAGAATTTCTATGCTGACATCTGGAGACAGAATTCCTTCTTCTACAGGAAACCTCAATATTTGCTCTTAAGGCTTTCAATTGATTAGATGAAGCCTGTTTGAAGTCTGATCAAGCAAGTTTATGTACCATATATTAGCAATTAATATGCAAAACTAACCATTACAATAAACATTATTATTACCTATAGCATTAAAAAATATATAAAGTTTGTCTTCAATAAAACTGGATAAAGGCAACATATCAAGGGTGAATGAATTGAATTATTATCCTACACATCTGGATGTTATGTTTATGGGACAATGTGATTTGGATGAAAATAGAATACATGTAATTCATAAATTAGTACATTCTTCTAACAAAATATATTTTATTGTCTTTTTTTACAGAGTAATTATTTCTTATAAGAAATATTCTCACATAATATATATTTCAACCAGTTATGATCCTAAATCATAAATAATAAGCAATTGTATTTAAAGTATCCAAAATGTAGATATCAAATTTTAAAATTAAAGTATATATATTTTCTAAACAATTTTTCTTTAAATATCAAATGTTATTTATTAAATTTAAATTAATTAATAAAATGTAAAAATGTAATCAAATAAATTTTATTTATAAATTTAATTTAAAATTATAAAATATTTCATAAAATGAATTTATTTACAATTCTACAATTAAATATTCATTTATTTGGTAATATAAATAACTGATATCAGGCTTCATATGTGTCACATATAGATGTGTGAATAAAATGTTGTTATATAAATAAACATTTACCAGTAACCATGTAAAATGTTTATGAGTACAGTACTAAGTGATTGGCTTGAAAATTAGCTGTGGGTCTTATGGCATTCAGATACAGTCAGCTTTTGTTTTGAGGACATTGGTCAAGGGACACGGAGAAGCATGTTCCTGGGTCCTGGCATGTGCTAGGTAGGCGTGAGAGTGGATGTTGAAGGTCACAGGAGGCATTGTATCAATATCATGCAGCAGATTCCAAGTGGCCAAAGTGCACATGTGTATTTTTTAGATTATGTTTTGTGTGTTTTCAGTATTGGAGACTCATTGAAGGGCAGGGCCCAGAGAAGAATCCCTTCTTGTCATGTTCTAAGGAGAGTACATTTTAACTTCAATACTTATGGTCTCTATCTTATACAGAAAGTCACTTGGATTCTCTGAACATCTTTATACGTGAAATCTGTTTAAAAACATGGGTCTTTCCCAAATATGCAGTTTGTGAGAATCCATTTTTTTGTATGTAATCTCTATGAAACAAAAATGCTAGACATCGTTGTTATTGATATTTCTTCCTTTTTGCTAAATATTATTCTCATGTTGCAGTCTGTAGTAGGCATGACAGTGCTGCACAGACCACACTTCAAGAAGAACTTTGTGTAGGAGCCAATAGAAGTACTGTCAGTAAGTAACCTTCAGCTGTCAGCCTCTTCAGGGTTATCTCATCTGCAGAGTAGTCTCACCCTTCCAGAGGCAACCCACATCATGAGCCCTATAAGTAGCAGGATTCCTCATGGGGGCAGCAGAGACTCTTACAGGGACTGAATTTGAACTTCTCTCCGTTTCCTTCCTCTATCTTACACAGGTGCTACACCCAAGGACACGCCCTACACATCCTGCACTGTAAGAAAGGTCTGTCACAATTTTGGAAGGACCCTGAAAAGTTGCTTTATAAATGTGTATTAAGAAGTTGAGACCAGGTGCAGCGGCTCACGCCAATAATCCCAGCACTTTGGGAGGCCGAAGCGGGTGGATCAAGAGGTGAGAAGTTTGAGACCAGCCTGGTGAACGTGGTGAAACTGCGTGTCTACTAAAAATATAAAAAAGTATTAGCTGGGCATGGTAGCACATGCCTGTAATCCCAGCTACTCAGGAGGCTGAGGCAGGAGAATTGCCTGAACCTAGGAAGCAGAGGTTGCAGTGAGCCAAGATCGTGCCTCTGCACTCCAGCCTGGGTGTCAGAGTGAGACTTCATCTCAAAAAAAAAAAAGGAAGTTGAATCCATGAAGCACAAGGGATGGCAATGATGAGCATGGAGCTCTGACACCCAGATCATCCATGTAGGAAGGCGTTGTTCTTCCAGCTGCTGGCATACTGTCAGCAGAGAAGTTTCAGCTGTCAGTTCTTGGGACTGCCTCAACTGCAGAGAATGGCTTCACCCAGCAATACGCTTTTCTTAGTGCAGCTCAAATCCAATGACCAAAGAAGGTAAAGGTACAAAAGTCTGGCCATTTAGCCCAACACAGGAAAATGCTGGGCCCATATTTAGCTGCAGAGTTTTCTGTCAGATCAGTCAACTTTTCCCACCACCCAACTTGCCTTTTGTACCCTCCCTTCCACATTGGTTCATTCCAAGAACACCCCAATAAACATCGCTCATGCTAAACTGTCTCAGAATCTACTTCCTGAATAACCCAATCTGGCACTCTGTATTAATCTTAACATTGACTTGAGTTTGCTGTTATCTATGCCTTGTGGGATGAGTAACCACTTTGTACTCTAACAGAAAAACAATGCAGTTTGAAAGTCTCTTGTCTTGATTGTATTCTTTCTGTATGCCTAACACTAGAATTAATTCATTACACTTGTGTGAGCTGTGTCTGTTCTGAAGTCTTAGCCCTTTTTGCTTTTAATATCTAGCTTTGCTTGGAATTCATACAGCTTAATCTACCTATTTCTAGCCTACTATGGTGCTAATTTCTTTCACTACAAAGCATAAGCCAGACAAATAGAAACATAACAATATTATCTAAAGGGAATACGACTCCAAGAAAAGTTTGGAAACTACTGTAATCATAGTCTATTGATTTAAATATCCCCCAAATAGTTTTGACAGCTATTCAAGTAAATCCATTCTCCAGTAAACATTGAATTTCTACTACAACTACTTTTATACATCTGAAAATAAGGTGTCAACTATCCATGGTGAAAGGATAATATATTGAGATATTCCTAGCATTTAAAATTCTGATTCAGTTAGAAGTGGTAAAACCCAAGAACTCTGTCCCCTCTCTGCTTATAACTAAGACCTTTGTTTAGGTTTGCTAAAAAACCTGGAGATATGGTCCAATTTTTTTTATTAGAAATTAGGTTTAATGTGCCCTCAATGTGCCAATGTTGCTATAGTTGCTCTGTATTTTTTGAATTTTTGAACAGTATGTACCTAGTTTGAAATCCAATACTATCCCGTTTTACTTAAAGTAACCGAATTAGATTTTGCTTAACTGGATTATTCTGCACAGTAGAGTTCTTAATTTTAGCTTGAGAGTTTTAGCCTCAACATCCCACTCCCAAATTTTGTATTTATTTTAAACATGTGCTTAGAATCCTTATTAACAATGCCATCTATATCTACCTCACACATTTAGAAAGGTTTAAAAAATTTAAAAATTGAAAATGCTTTAAAATCAAAAATTATTTTATAGAATATTAATACTATTTTTCTATTGCCAAATTACTATTTAGTCAATGTTGAAAGTTTTACATTAAATAGCTACATATTTATAATTTATACTGAGCTCTTTTGAGATATATTTGATTCTGAACAAACACATTAGTGTTAGAGTTCTCCAAGAAAACAGAATAAATAGGATGTCTATCTCTCTGTCTATCTAGCTAGCTAGCTTGATATCTTTTAAGAAAGAGAGAATGAGGGTTATGTTAGAGAAGTGATTGACAATTATTGTGGAGGCCGCAAGTTAAAAGTCTGCAGGACAGATCAGCAGGCTGGAGGCCTAGGGAAGAGCTGATGATGATGAAGTCTGAAAACAGGCTACTGGAAGAATCTTCTCTTCCTTAAGGGAGGCCAGCCTTTTTCTTAAGGCCTTCAACTGATTGGATGAGGTCCCACACATTACAGAAGGTAATCTATTTGTTCATAATCTACTTGTTAATTTAAATGCCAATCTCATCTAAAGAATATCTTTACAGCAGCATCCAGATAGGTTTGATCAAATATGTGATCAGGCGAGAAGTAGAATCTCACTTATGAAATGTTGTTCTTATTAGCACAAGGCACATTATCCATGTTAATGGTAGGAATGTGGAAGAAAAGGAATTTGACTTTTTTCCTATGTTACACATTTCAGGTTAGATGTGAATATCTTTCTACTTGTAATTGGATCTGCCTTTTTAATCCCATCAATCACATAATAAAATGGATGTGATTAGCTAAAACTTCAAAAATCTAAATTGCAGGTTTAGTAACATGCAATAACTATTGGTATAAGTTATGTTGATTGGAGCAAAACTAGTCACTCATAGTGGTGCAAACAGAAAAGAATATTACAATTACTTATAGAATATAAAACAGACACTTTCCATAAACCTCCCTCACATATTCTGATTTTACAGGTTTGTGGGAAAGCCTTGTATCTGCATTATTAAAATATTCAATAGATTGTTATAGTTCACTAGCATGAGAATCACTCGTACAAGTCATGCTGTAAAAGACAAACAATAACTAGCCTATAGAATTAAAAATAATCTGAAAAGTAAAAACACATAGGGCTCCTTTAGCAGGCCGATTAATCAGAATTTAAAAGATCATGGATTCCAGACACGAATGCAGGAGAGAAACAACTTCAGGAAATTATAAGTTATCCAGCCTGACAAAAACAGCATAATACTTGGAAATATGATCAGCTAGGCACCAGGTTGGTAGATAAAACAGAATATCCGGCCGGGCGCGGTGGCTCAAGCCTGTAATCCCAGCACTTTGGGAGGCCTAGGCGGGTGGATCAAGAGGTCAAGATATCGAGACCATCCTGGTCAACATGGTGAAACCCCGTCTCTACTAAAGATACAAAAAATTAGCTGGGTATGGTGGCACGTGCCTGTAATCCCAGCTACTCAGGAGGCTGAGGCAGAATTGCCTGAACCCAGGAGGTGGAGGTTGTGGTGAGCTGAGATCGCGCCATTGCACTCCAGCCTGGGTAACAAGAGCGAAACTCCGTCTCAAAAAAAAAAAAAAAAAAAAAAGAACCAGAATATCCGTGTCCAGCAAAATTAGCAATTGATACTTATACAAATATTTGACAAAAATAAACTCTGGACAAACCATTGGTTATCAAGATAATTTCCAAGAAATGAAGCTTGAAAAAAGAGCTTCTAAAAGTGAGAAATCAGGTGTAGATAGAGTAAAATCATAGTTTGGGACAAATGTAGGGGCCACGAGGAGCTTGCCAAGCCAAAAAATTATGTGAAAGAAAGAAGGCATGTGAACTGAATTGTTGTTTCTTACTATTTCATGCTGTATTCTTTGTTGTTATTGTTGCTTGGTTTTTGGTTGTTGAGGTATAATTTACATCAATAAAATTGACTGTTTTAGGAGTGCTCTTCTATGAGTTTTGACAGATTTACACAGTGAATGTCAACATCACCATTATTGACATATAAAATATTTCTTATTTTCCCAAACTTCCCTAATGCCCCTTTGTAGGAAATTCTCTTACATTACCCCCAGCCCTTACCAATAGTTGATCTGTTTCCCGTCCCTGTATTTTCTGTCATTATAGTTCAAAGTGTCAATTAAGTGGAACTCTTCAGTATGCTGCCTTGGTTCATGGTTCATCCTGTTTCTGAGTTAGTTGCCATTGTATGCCTACATGATGATTTTCTCATCCATTCACCTGTGGATAAATATTTGGGTTTTTTCTGGCTTTTGGTGATTTTGAATAGATCTGCTACAAATATTCACAAATATATGTTATTTAGCTATATCTTCATTTCTTCTTGGTAGATAACTAAAAGCAGAAGTGTTAAATCATATGGTAAGACTGTTAACTATATAAAATTGTCTTACTCTTTTACAAAATACATGGGTAATTTGCAACCACAGCAAGAATATATGAACATTCCACTTGCTCCATATTATCAAGACTTTTTTGTTTTGTTTTGTTTTGTTTTGTTTTGTTTTGTTTTGTTTTGTTTTGTTTTTTTGAGACGGAGTTTCCCTCTTGTTACCCAGGCTAGAGTGCAATGGCACAATCTCGGCTCACCGCAACCTCCGCCTCCCGGGTTCAGGCAATTCTCCTGCCTCAGCCTCCTGAGTAGCTGGGATTACAGGCACGCGCCACCATGCCCAGCTAATTTTTTGTAATTTTAGTAGAGACGGGGTTTCACCATGTTGACCAGGATGGTCTTGATATCTTGACCTCGTGATCCACCCACCTCGGCCTCCCAAAGTGCTGGGATTACAGGCATGAGCCACCACTCCCGGCCTATCAAGACTTTTATGTGAAATAATCTGATAGGTGTGTAATAATATGTTATTGTGGTCTTCATTTCCATTTCCCACTTTGTGGCTTGTCTTTCCATTCTCTTCAAATAAGGTTTGAAAGAGCAGAAAGTTTTAATTTTAATGAAGTGCAATTTGTCAATATTTTATTTATTTGTTCTAATTTAATTTGTCCCACATACTGATAATTGTTTATGCCCTATATACTCTCTGCATAACCCAAGGATCCAATGTTCCGAAGATTTCCCTATGCTTCTTTCCTGGAAATTTCATAGCTTTATGTCTATTATCTATTTTCAGCTAATTTTGGTATGTGATGCAATTAGGAGTAGAGAAGCACATTTTTGTACATGATTGTTCTATTGTTACCTATTTATTCATTAAAAGTCTATCCATTATTAATCCTTGACCACTTTATGAGGCATCAAATGACCATATTTGCATGAATCTCTTTCAGGGTTTTCTTTCCGTTCCATTGATCTGTGCATTTATACTTTTGGCAATGGCACACTATCTTAATTATTGTAGCTTCATAGTTATTGTTACCATAAATAAGTGTAAATCTGCAAAATTTTCTCTTCCTTTTCAAAATTATCTTTGCTATTCTACATGCTTTGTTTTCTATATATAAATTATAGAATCCACCTGTGAACACAATTGCTGACGAAGTTTCATTGAGATTACCCTGCATCTATAGATAGTTTAGAAGATAATTGATAGGGCATTTTTTTCCAGCCCCAAAAAACATATATCTACCCATAATTTTATGTCTTGTTTGGGTTTTCATACCAAATGTTTTATGATTTCCAGTGTGAAAATTTTACAAATATTTTGGTGGGATTATTCATAAATATTTCAAATTTATTGGTATTTATATATTTTTCTTCTCAACATTTATATCCCAACTATGTAGAAATGCAATTAATTTTTTAATAATGACCTTTTATTCTGTGAATTTACTAAATATGCTTATTCTGTACAGCAGCTCCCTTTGGATTCCTTGAGACTTCCCACATAGAGAGGGCATCTGTGAAAATAGACTGTTTCTTTCCAATATATATACATTTCATTTTATTTTCTTTGTTGATTTGTTAACTAGAATCTTTGTTTGAAAAGAAATGGTGAGATAAGGCATTTTTTTCTTGTTATTTTCCCATAGGACACACATTTAGTCTTTGAGCTTTTAGTATAGGTTTCATTAGGTCTTTATCAAGTTGAGAAAGTATTATTTTATTTGTGCAGATATTTTTGTAACATATTATAGTGAATGCTTATAATTATATGTTGCCATGGCATCTATTTTTGGTGAGAGTTTAGCTTCCTCATGGCAGGGGCAGAGCTCAGTCACCCTTAACATTTGTCAGTTCTACACCATACCTAAAAGGCTCAAGCTAGGAACCAGAGTTAGAACTTACAGGCGTCTGTCGTGCCTAGCCTAGCAGAATGGACTTCCCTTTTTCCTACTGCTTCCTTTTAATAAATTATTCAGGAGTATGCACCTAAGTGACCCACACCCTATTCCTATATGTTTACCACTTGTGACAGTGCTCTCTTCTCTCTCCCTGTCATGGAGAGGTCTTTCTGACCTCCAGGTGTGCCATGTACCCCTCAGTGTCTGTGAGTGCTCAAAACTCTCAAGCTTTCACATTTGGTTGTGTCCTTGAAGCGTTCCTGAAAACTGAACACCAATGGCAAGGCCACCCAAATGGATGTAGTGGATCCCCAGGCCTCTAGTGGCTGCTGGGGACAATAGCTAACAGCTGAATTGATGATGAAACTTGAATAGTTTCATTCAAAACAAACATAGATCCTGACTTTGCCAAATACATGCTACATCTATCAAGAGGATACTGTGTTATTTTTGTTTATTATTATTTTTAGGCTACAGTACATTAGTTGATTTTTAAAAGCTGAACAAACCTCTTAAACTCTACTCTGACGTGACATTTATTTGAGAGACAGAATGATTATGATAATAATAATGATGATACTTTTTATCCATTTCCATGAAGAATATTACTCTGTAGTTTTCTTTTCATGTAAAAAGTTGTTCATTTTGGTATCTGTGCAATGTATGGCTTATAAAATAAGTTGCAATGTGCCTCATCTTTTATTTTCTAGGAATATTTTTGTAATTAGTATCATTTATTACTATTTGTGTAAAATTAGTATTATTTATTTTGATAGATCTTTCCAGTGAAATCATCTTACCTGGGGCTTAGGTTGTTGAAAGATGTTTAACAATGAATTCAATACCTTCAGTAGTTATAATACGGATTAGAGAGAGAAACAGAGAAAAAGAGAAAGAAAGAAAGAAAGAAAGAAAGAGGAAAAAAGAAAGAAAGAGAAAGAATAAAAAAATGAAAGAAGGATAGGAGAGAGAAAGAAAGAGAGAACGAAAAGGAGAGACATCTCTATAAACTCTATTGGTTCTGTTTTCCTGAAGAAACCTGACAAATACATACACTGTCAGATGCATGTATTTGGGATGTTTTATGAGCCTTTTACACTTTGTACCCCATGACGTATAATCAGTTTTCATCCATAAGTCAGTAGAAATATAGTTTTATTCTGAGGCAAAATTAGGTATTTCTTCATGTGTTAATTGGCTCACATGAAATAACACTGATCATTTTGCCATGATTTATTTATAACAGTAATCGAGGAAGTCAGGAGCCAATCTGACTGCATCATATTTCTAACAACAAGTGAAAGGTAGACTAAAAGAGTGTCTCACTTTGCAATTGCTAATTGAAAAGAATATGCAAAAATATCCCACAAATTTTTTTCAAAAGTAAATTTCATATACAATGGATTTTAAACTTGCAGTAGATATGCTTGAAAAAACAAAAGTCAGATAGATAAAATCACATTTAAAAAAAGATCTAATCTGAAAATTCATGAAGAAAATATTGATATACTTGAAATAAGTATCTTTGAATAGTTAAAATAAGAAAATAAAGACATTGTATTCATTTTTATTGATATTAAAAGCAAGTTATAATAACATGTAGTTTGAATTCTAAAGTAATGTATTAGTTACTCCTTTCAAAACTGCTGAGATCAGTTCATTAAGATTTTGACTTTTTGATGTGAAATAAAACTAACATAATGACTCTAGAGATGCTAAATAATAGAAGTTTAGAGAGCAAGTAGATAACTGGTCTGTCCTGAACCTACAAATTATAATAGTTCTCAAATATCTCCTCTAATTTAGATCTGATATTGTATTTCTAATACAAGGACTTAGGTCAATTATCACCTTATGATAGGAATTGCAAAACATTATTTAAAGAATTATCTTTGTCTGGCTCACGCCTGTAATCCCAGCGCTTTGGGAGGCTGAGGCGTGTGGATCATGAGATGAATAGATCGAGATCATCCTGGCCAACATGGTGAAACCCCGTCTCTACGAAAAATACAAAAATTAGCTGGGCGTGGTGGCGCGCGTCTGCAGTCTCAGCTATTCGGGAGGCTGAGGCAGGAGAATTGCTTGAACGGGGGAGGCGGAGTTTGCAGTGAGCCGAGATCGCACCACTGCACTCCAGCCTGTCGCTTGGCGACGGAGCGAGACTCTGTCTCAAAAAAAAAAAAAAAAAAAAAAAATTAAGTTTGACTTTTAACATATAAGTAAAAAAATAAAAACATATGATTTCAATAATTCTAAAACATTACCCATGATGTTTACTAGATATCATTCAGTTTACATTTAGATATTTCTACACATAAAACTATCCATTGTATTTTCTGATCGCTCATTAACATTAGAGTACTATCTTTTTGCATCACTTGTCATAAATTCTTTGATATTTTCTTTAGGGAAAGAAAGAAGTATGAGTAAGTATTTTTCAATTAAAATTAAATGAGTGTGTATGTACAGAAATTTTTTCGAAAGTGTCTCCTAAAAATAAGTGTAAACTAAACAGATTACTATAAATGCTTTAATGAACATTTCTGCAAAGCTTGAATCACAGATTTCTGATTCAAGAACAGTATTTCTCTATTGTTCAGACAAATTTGGAAAATACTTTTTAATATATATCAGAACGTGCATTTATCAGCTAAAATAGTTTAAATTACCTTTATTTAATCTAGTGCTTAATGTAATTCATTAGCACAATAGAACATTAATACAATAAGGAATAAACAGTAAAACATAAATTAACAATTCCACTACAAAATAATTAACAACATTACTTTTTTATTAATATGTTTAACTATTGTATAAAACAACTCCATCTAAATTTAGTTAAAATAAACTTTGTCACATAATGACAAAGAGATTATACACAAGCCAGGAACTAAAATGCAACTTATTGTCAGGTAATGGCAACAATAAGGTTGGAAATAGCTCTGGATTCATTTTCTCAACTCTTTTTCTTTCTGCTTTCAGCTTATTGCTTTTGTTTATTTGTCTTGCTCCTGCCACCATCCTCATTTCCTGGGCTACATAGCAGGATATGGTGACACATATCTACCTTACAGTTCATCCACATATAGAAATATAAGTGGCTCTGTTACATAGTTAAGAATTCCAAATTTAAAAAATCAGATCTGTGCAGCCTAGATAAGGTTTACACAACAGTATGAGTCAATTCTGTCACAACATTGGTGGTAGAGGTGTGAAATTTGGCAAGTCATTTGTACTTGCCAGTTCTTTCTGACTGATAAAATGGGAATCATAATCGTATCTCACACAATTGTTGAGAAGACCTAATGAGATTATGCTTTTAGATCATCTAGCACAGCACTTGGCACAGAATAAGCACTGTTAACCCTTATTATTTTTTAACTGTGTTAATTGCTATTGATTTTAAGACTCTTCATCCTGAAATTAGACAATATGAATTCACATTCCTGCATTATAATTTATACTTGCTAAAAATTGCAGCGCGATCTTGGGAAAAGTATGCATGCTATCTAGTCTTTCACATTGACCAGTTGAGGGCAATAATAGTATCTTTTCCATTGGATAATTTATTATTTCTCTGATTACGATGTCTTGTCTTTCTTCTGATTGAATAAGATTTTTTATACTCCACACCTTAAATGCAAACAACCATGTACCTATATACTTTGTAAGGGTTTCTGATATTGTCAATTCCAAACTGACCTGGATTTATGAGGATAGCAAACAAGGCAAATGGTGATGACAGTCATTACAAAGTACCATCTTAGAGGTGTAACAGATAGTTGCTGTTTCTCTCTATAGCAAGTTCTGATTTGTTGAGCCAAAGGGCACCACTGGAAAACATACAAAGAAATTAACTGTCTTTATTCAGACTGCCTTTCTCATGATGTTAGCTCATACTTTATTTAACCCTGGTTAAGCTTTCCTTAAGCCCAGTTATGACTGCTTTAAAATTTCTGTCACTTTTGGCACAATGCTTTCTGCCAGTCTTGATTTTCAGTGCTATGAGTCTTTTGTTTGTGTTTCATTTTGTTTTCCTTTGTTTTTACTTTAGAAAGAAGTTGCAAGAGGAAACTAGGAATTTCCTTTCAAACTCTATCAAACCAGCCCATTTGAATGTTTTTTGAAGTCATTATTACTTCATTAGTGAGTTAAAAGATAGACCAATACTCGTGATCACAAAAATTTTTAAACTGTACCTAAAAATAATTCTATCTGTGTGTTTTGAATATATTTTAAATTAAACGGGCTTTTATTTCTGCCATAAAACCTATATCCCAAATGTCTTAGCACAACAGATTTTTAAAGGAATAACATTTAAAGAAAAAATGATCAATATTATTAAATGAAATAAAATGACTAATGTTTATGTGGAAAAAATACGGTTTTTTGCTAAAGGAAGATGCAAAAATCACTATGGTACGTGATCTAGGCTTATTTTTATTCATAGAAAATTTAAAAAATTCTTCCTGTGAGGATGCATTGGATAAAGCAGGTCAAAGTGGCTGAAGAGTGCTAAGCAAGCCTCTTGGGGAAGATGGTATCATCTGATCCGTACACATGTCACATTCAGAACATTCTGCATGGCTGCTGCTGAGCTCCCATCTGTCAGATCTCAACAGTGAGAACAAAGACTAGGGATCTGAGTAATACAAGAAACATCCATTTACTAGCTGGCAAGACAAATAAAATTAGGAGGATCCACTTTCTTCCTGTTACATGTTATTGATACATGTTCTACCTGGCCATACTGCATTTTACATAAAATGCATTCAACTACTTTATTGTCATTTCCTTTAATTGTCTTATTTTTTGAAACTTCTTCATAATATATACAATCTCTACAAGCATAGTACAAAATAACTACAAGCATAATCAATAACATTGTATTTAGTCAATAAGAGGGATATTTCTTTGGTACAAATCTTGGGAAATGCAGTATTGATCTTCTACACTGCTTCAAAAAAGAATAATAGGCTTTTCTTAATATGTGAGTTAAATTTAATATTTGCATATACACCACATAAAAATAAAGTGTTTCACTCTGAAAGTGCTTTTAGAAAGAATTCAGCAAAGTAGCTATCTGTGAAATTAAGCTGAAAAGAAATTTATTCATTTCCAAGAAGATTAATGATAATGTGCCACAGGTATTCATATTCCACATTTTATCTTCTACTGTCAACTCATCTAACAGTGGGCCAATAAGTAGCATAGAAATCTTCTGTCTTTAATACATTTTTTCTTACTGACAGCTAAAGTAACATTGATTTACTCTTATATATTATATGAGCACTTGAAATGTTTGTACAATGCATACTTTAAGATTGAATATAGAAGAGATGTTTTGACATAAATGGGACTGAAACCATAAAAAATTTTACACAGAAAATTAATATACCTTTGAGTTATGGCTCATTGTGCTCTAAAAAGTGACTCGCTTAGATTGAATTACTCCTCTACAGATGAGACACCAAGAAGTTAATGTTTTATTCAGTAAGAACGAACAATTCGCTGTCTGTCGCTTAGCCATGTACTAGGATTACAAAAATAAATTAATAAATAAGATAGATACAGACTTTTTTTCCCATCAAGGAGCTCAGAGTAAGAGAAACAAGCACAGATAAATGTACTATAATAGATATATGGGGGAAAACATTATATCACAATAGTAATGATACTGCAGAATAAAAAGAAGTATGTATCTCAGCCTGCAGGTTTCCAGCTTGGCTTTCTGGAGGAAGCAATTTTTTACTTGCATCATGCACAATAATTATTAGTCATTATTTTTATTTTTGTAACACATAATTTATAATTATTAAAAGGTTAGACTACAGGATACTTCTGCTGAAAGAAATACTATTTATCTGAACTTCAAGTTTAAATAGGTACTCTGTATTTTAATTAATACTGGCAACCCATATATTCTACCTACTAGGGAGATAATACCATATAATATCATTTTAACAATTTATCTGTTCTGAAGCAGTTGAAGTTGTTAAGACTCAACCAGGTATTAAAGTCAATAGAAAATTAATCTCCATGTCTAGGAAGACATATATAGTAGTTGAAAAGCACAATAAAGTGAAATGAAAATTTTTTTTGAGACAGAGTCTTGCTCTGTCACCAGGCCCCCAGCTGGAGTGCAGTGGGGCAACCTCAACCTCCTGGGTTCAGGCAATTCTCCTGCCTCAGCCTTCCCGAGTAGCTGGGACTATAGGTACATGTCACCATGCCCAGCTAATTTATGTATTTGTAGTAGAGACGGGGTTTCACCATGTTGGCCAGGATGGCCTTGATGTCTTGACCTCGTGATCTGCCTGCCTAGGTCTCCCAAAGCTGGGATTACAGGCATGAGCCACCACACCTGGCCAAAATATTTTTTTATATAGTTTAAAGGGAAGTACTTTGGGGGTATGCTTTTTGAAGAACCAGAAATACACCAAATTTATCTCCCAGTCTGCAAGAAAATGGTAGCTGAAGGATTTAGCACCTTCCATTATTCCTATGAAGAAATTCAGGATTCATTTCTTGTGAAGTTTTCTTTGAGTGGTTTGATATTCTATATCATAGTAAACTAGGGAATAAAGTTTACAGAGAACCCAGTGGAAAAATATTGGCGGAAGCTAGCAGGGAAATTGGATAAGCAAAATAGTCTCAGAATAACATGCATAAAACAGTAGAAATCAATGGGGCTTTTTAAAATTTAGGCTGTTACAACAAAAGTACAGGAACATTAAAGAAGATGGGTTATATGGATTTAAATTCCAAACAGTACCTGATAGAGTGGCATGGGTGGTGATGATGTAAACTGAGATCTGAAGAGTTAGTGTCAGCAATCTGGTGAAACTAGAAATTTTTCTGCTGTTCTATTGCTATAAATTAGCTTAGTCAGAGAACCACATGATTGCAGACTTTGTCTGAAGGTGCTGAGGTAAGTGCATGGAAAGTTTCCAAATTTGCAGAGGCCCTATCTGCATGTACCGTAGTCTAGCCAGACTCCAACTTCATTATTCTGTTGGCAAAATCAGTGTGCTACATACTGAATTATTTACTGAATTATTTCCAGTATTCTCTTTAGTTAATGAATCATTAAAAATATTGTTTTATTTGTATATAAACTTCTTAGACACTCTCCTTCTCTTGTCTTTTAAATATACAAATATGTGTATTTTGGTTACCCACTATATAAACCATTTCTGATTCTACAGTGTCCCAATATCCTAGAATCATAAAAATGGAAAAATGTGAGAAACTTAGAGAATATCCAAGCTTAAAATCTAAGTTTAATATATTTGAAGATATATTAAATATATTTTATTTATTTAAATGAGTTTAAATATATTTAAATGACATATAATATACTTTAAATTTTCATATGAAGATACAAAAACTCAAAACCTTAAGTAATTTGCTCAAAGTTAAGCAAAACTCCTAGATAATCTGATCTCCTAAATGCTAATTCACTGACTCTCCAAAATATGCTTCCTTCTCTACCTATTGAGTTCTGTTCCTCAGTCCCTACTTAGTACTCAATGGCAGATAGATGAATGACTAAAACACACACTCTGGTGTGAGACTCTTGGGTTCTCTAATCCCAACCATACTTCATAGACTAAGAATCTTAGACAAATTACTTCAGTGTTCTGAGGGGAAAACACATTGCCACACAAATGAATCTTCTGAAGTACAGGCAGAAGAATACTAAATCTGATAGAAAATTTAGAGAAGATTTACACAAGTAACAATTTACATGATACTTAAAAAAATTGCTCAGGTCAGGAGTTAGCAAACTACTTTTTTAATGGCTCGCAAGCTAAGGATATCTTTTACTATTTAAATGGTTGGGGGAAAAATCAAAACAATATTTTGTGACATGTTATTTTTTATGATATTCAAATGTCATGTTCATCAATAAGGTTTTATTAAAACATAGTCTTATACATTAACTTACATATTAATAGCTGTTTTCATGCTAAATAGCAAAATATCTCCAATATTTACTATCTGGTCCTATTAAGAAAATGTTTGCAGAACTCTGGTTTAGAGAAATGCTACTCAAAGTTGCCGTGTACACTAAGTTAATAAGCTTGTATCAGTGTGTTAATTAATGTAAAACTTCTTATATCAGAGGTCTTGCTGTAAAAAGAAGTGAGGAGTCAGGGGAGCAAATTAACCCATACCCATGTGCTTTGTCATATGGTGGAAGTACATTCTCTCTAAATCTCTTTATCTTGTCACAGACAGAGAGCTAACAGTTTGAGCACCTCTTAGCAGTCCACAAGTGACTTATTGAATACCACTGTTTCAAGGTTTACCAGATATAACAGCAGTGGATGTCTGACCCAGATGGATAAGATTGTGTGTAATAAAGATGCACATCTTAACATTAGTTGAGAAATGATGATAATTTTGATACTTGCTTTTACATGTAAATGGTTTGGGGTTTAAATATAGGTCTAAACTATAATATTTGAAAATATCATATGTAAATGTTGAAGGATTATAAGAAACAGGCTTATATAGAGGAAAATTTAATAATATAGTAAGTAAAAAAATCACTAAATGTCTATACACAGTTTCCTACAGGGTGCAAGTTAAAGAAAAAGCTAACTTAGGAGAGTGAAAAAGCACACTATGGATTTAAAAAAATAGCATAAAGGACTTGGTATAATCGATTATCTTCAGAGATTTAGCAATTATGACCAGTAGCTTCAGCTTATTTTAACATGTCTTTTTAAATCAACTTTATGAGCTCTTGAAAATCAAAGATAGGCCCAGTTTGAAATAAGATACTCAATTTGTAATATTTTGAATTATATGGCTTCAAAATTTCAGCAGCATTAATTCTATAAATTCTTTATCCTTTGTTGATAGCACACTTAATTTTATTTGGCTATATTGCTAAGAATAATTTGATGAAATTGGAAAGCAATTTCTTCAAAAATTACCATTACTGTCTATACACCTCTCTAATTTTGAACCCAAAGTCAGTAACATTAAATATGAATTTTATATACTCAATTATGATTTTCCAATCTTACTACTTTTTGAAAAGTCTTCATTAATTTTAACAAGTTTTAAATTATCACTTTTCTCCTTTAAATATTAAAAATATTTTCATTGTTGTTATTTTATTCTATCCTCTTGTACAGAAAACATGTAAAGTGAGTTTATTCATGGTTTTAATTGCCTGTCATTTTGGGGGGATAAGATCCATATTATTATATCTTTAAAAGTAAAACATTCCCTGAAATGCACATTTTGAAATAATATTAGATACGTTTTCATTGTATTTTTGCCTGCTACTTCATGGTATCTGTTATTACTTTTTAAAGAAAATACTTTAATCTTCTGTAGCAATAAGATATCCTTAGAGCACAGAAGTCTTGTCCTGAGTAAGACAAATAGTCTGGGGCCAGGTTAGCAAATGTATGTGTAAACATAGAATAGATATCAAAGAGGATAAGGTACTGCTGTTCTGTCTGAAAGACTGTTGCAGACCTAATTCAAAGGGGAAAGAAGGGAAATGAGTCAGTAGAAGCACTGTCTGCTTCAGGAGATACTTCTATAGTATAACTCCTGGAAGATAGTTATAAAACATGACCTTTCACTAATGTATTTTTGTATGTATTTTCCTAATAATGCAACCTTTGAAATGACATGTTATATCTGAGGAATATAACACTGAGTGACAGAATACAGATACAGAAGATCACATACAGTATGATTCCATTTATCTGTGGTTCTAGAACAGAAAAAAATGAATCTGCCATGAAAAATAGATACAGATTTTTAATGGCTGCCTCTTGGGGAATTGACTAGGGAACATGAGAAGACTTCTAAGAAGATGAAAATGGTCTATGTATTAATGATTGTGTGGGTAAAAGAATATACATTTGTTAAAACACAATAAATTATATTAAGATCGTTCATTTGACTGCAAGCACATTTTAACTCAAAAATCAAACTGTAAACCAATACCGAACTCTAGCTAGAAGCTTTGCTTTCTTTGTTGTGATATAATTTCATAACTCTTAAACTAATATGTGCACATTGTAGACTTGAACAAAAGAATCAATATATTAAGGATAGTAAGAAACAGATTTCTCACTGTGGTAGAAGGTAGGTGCAAATATGGAAGGCAAAAGTATAGGCTGTAGGTAGTACATGGTATTAAATCAGAATTGGATTAGAAGCAGTGACATACTAGTAGCAATGAGCACAAATAACACCAAGCTATTGGTTTCTAAGTACCATTCTCTAACAGAGACATTAGTTTTGGTGGGCAGGAAAATACTCGTTCCAGAGCTACAACAGGAAGAATATTCTTAAATTGAGTACCAAAGATCTCAGGAGGGAACATTTAATCTGATAAATTAAAGATGAAAAAGAATTAGTCATATAAATACATAATAAGAATAACCCACATGCCAAGGCCACGGGCAGTGGCAATAAATAAATTTTTTTCCTGATACTTACTTCCTATGCTACAAAGACATCTGCTCTGGGATCCAGTTCTACTGAGTTAGAAGAGTGGAATGGGGACCAAATTTGTATCCAGAATACAACCAAGATCTCAGTCTGATCCTACTATGTTTTGAGTGGGTCATTTTATTGTGTCTGTCTAAAGAAAAGTGTCAGCTGTTTACAGGTAGGTATTTTAATGAAATAAATATAATAATATTTATATTTATATAGTACTAACAATATACCCAGCACTGTTCTTAGCACATTTTGTCTGTTAAGGAATACTTGATTTTCACAATAACACATGAATTAGGTACTATCATCCACAATTTATTAATGGAAATCTAGAGCACAGATAAATAAAATAGTTCATTCATAGTCACATAGTAAATGATTTATTAGGATTTGAGCCCAGATGTTTAATAGAGAGGCTGTATTCTGAACCAATTTACTATATACGAGAGTATGTGCCATGTGAATTTACTCCACAATAAGATCTTTGTTGCTGTTGATTAGCAGTAACACAAAGAGGTTGGTAGGTCATTAGTCCTCATTTCTACTCTTATTTACATTTCTCTACATATTTTGTATCTCCCAACTAATTGAAACCCTCAATCAGCAGTGGTATAAACCAGTATTACTGTTATGATTGCTGCCATGAGGAAAAAAAGTAAAAAGTGTGAGATTACGTAGCAGAACTTCTTTTGTCACAAACCTCTGTCTCTGTAGTACTATAAATGTGAGATTACTATTTTTGAAATGTCAATAAACAAAAAAATCCAAAATGTAAATATTTATGAAATTTTTTTCTTATAATAATGGAGCCACTTCCTGAATATTAAAAAATGTGGTCTAAAAAATACTCATTCCAAAGATATATAATCATTATTTTTTCTTTATATAAATTATATGTGCATACACACAAATGCACACACACATACACACACACACATATTCTGTTTATTTTAAGAATAATATTTTTTTGTTCTGTCCATGAATGTAATACTGCAGCAAGATGTCACTGTTAAGAAACTAATTTTTCAACCTATTTCCCATATGCAGTTTTTTGTGGGTGGTTAAATGATCACTTCTCAGCTGTAATTTTGAGCTCCACTGAACTGTTATGATGTTCCATTTTAAAACAGAACATATGTGAACAAAACTGTTCCCATTATGCTTGACTGATGCTTCTGATTGTGTTCTAAATTCACAACTCTGCCTGTAGTTATGAACTAATAACTTTGATCATTTAGATAAAGTCCAGTCTCCAAATCCAGTCCTGTTTGTGTGTAGAAAAGCAAGCAAAAATGCATTTGCCATTATACACTGTATTTTCTTTTCCCCTTCAGTTTAACCAGATGCTATAGTTGAAGTTGAATGAAGATTTTGACATTAATCTAAACTGCATTCTACCCAGCTTTCTTATGAACACAAACATATTTAACTGTGTCATATTTAATTGTGTCATATTTTAATATATTTCATTGCTCCCATCAAAGTATTGATTTGTATACATTATACAGAGGGATAACACACTTTACATAATAAATACCTTAAGTTCACCTTTTATCTTAATCAAAATATATATCCTGGCACAAACTAAAACTGTTTTCTTTAAATACGAAATGTTTCCTCAATAAACAGAAATATATTTATGATGTTGCATACACATCCTTTTACTATTACACACAGTTTTTTTTTTTCGGAAATGGAAAACACTGGTGTTAACGTAAAGTAAACATATTTATACATCGTTCTTTAAATGTTTAACTGATGCCTACTTTATAATTTAAATCAGTAGAGAGATAATAAAATTATGTTTTCCAGACATGCAAATATTAATTTATCAACAAAATTGAATTTTACTCTAAAAATGTTTAAACTACTCAGAGATCTGGTAATGACGGCATAAAGCTGACATATTACCTCTTTATGATTTGTAAGGTAGAAAGAATTTCAAAATATTAACCTCCTATAAAACATTTCCACTATTGAAATGTATTTGAGTTAACATAATTTTATGATTTTATATTTTAAATAATTTGTGTAATCAATTACAACTTACTCCTTAACTAATGTAAGAAATTTAAAAAGTTGATTCAGAAAAAAATATACCTTAGTCTTATACAAACTAAGATATTATACTGCCATTATTTTTATGCTTTGGTAAAATCAGGAAAGATCTATAAATCTTTTCCTAAAAGAAAATTAAAACACTATAAAATACACAAATATTTGTTTTGACAGAAATTTTACATTTATAAGGAGCTGTAGTTAAGATCAAATTTTAAAGCATCTTCAAATAATATTTTAAACCTCTGCGTGTCTTGTGCCTTCCCTCTTACCATGTAACATGGGAAACAAGACCAATGTTTAATAATTTTTCTTTGATAGAAGTGTTTCCTTAGAAAAACCAACAAATATAAGAAAATGTTATGTTTTTTTTCTGTTGGAAATTCTTGATATCTCTAATTTCAAATACATGTAAACCTTTAACATATAAAATTATTTGTAAAAACCTACTGAAGCAGTGGCTTATCCTTAGATCATAGGAAATGTTATTCCATAGTTTGTCCCCCTTTTGTGTTAGATCTATTTGTCTTTAGCTGATACTCTTAGAATGTGTACAATTTTTTATGATGGACCTGTTTAGCAAAATGAAGGGAAAGATAGAGGGAGAGGAAGAAAAGAAGTAGAAATGTGAGTGAGCCAGTTAAGAGACAGAAATGAAGACAGTTAAAGTTCAATATTTAAGGTTGATTTTGCTTTTTTTTTTTTTTGCATGATGAGAAGGCACATGGGAAGTAAAATTAATTTTGATGAGAGAGGAACACACACACACAGAAAGAGAAATAGAAAGAGACTCTGTAGCTGATTAGCACAAAAATCTGGATGCTTCACAATTATGCAAAGATTTCATGTTAAGAGTTGGTGCTTATTCATCTTCCCAGCAAAGAAAAAGAAAGAGGGAGGTCTTCCCTATTAAATCAACTAATTTTTCTTTTATGTTAACCAGACATGTATTTCCCTATGGGTTTATTTTCTTCCATTTTGTTTTAAGGTATGTTTCAAATTTCGGTTATATCAAAAATTTTAAGTGGCTACTGCAAATTTAAATGTTCTTGTTGCAGTCATGCTGACTGGAAAGATAAGTTCAAGAATGATAACAAAAGAGCAAGTGCTGGAAGGTAACACAAATTAATCAGTGGGTTATCCGTTAGAGACTGGCTGATGACCAGTCAGAAGCAAAAGTATCTCTTGTGCCATTCTCAATCTAAGGTCAAGCTGCCCCTGTCTGCTGACCTGAGAAATCAACGGTTCCCATGGCAAGTAGAATTTGTGGACAGAAAATATATTTAAAAGACAATTATGTATATATAAACAAGACCAAGAAAAGTGTTTATAATATGTTGATGAATAACACAACAAAGTTTATCCTGAAAAGACAATGTGGAAGGAGAGCTTTTATTCTTCAGGCTCAGCTGGAAAGACATTTATTGTGGCTACATTTGTCTTAAATTTTCTCTAGTAAACAGGACAGTACCAAAAAACAGAAACAAAAACAATATTTAATTGCCAATCCATGATTTGTCAGTCAGGGAAAATTAAGATAAACATATCATTTGGCAGCAGAGTCTTGGGTCCTCTATTCATAAGGCAGAAATAGAAGAATTTTGAAGGATTTAATATGATATTTGGAGCACAGATTCAGTATTACCTTGACTTATCATTGGCGAGTTTGTCTCTAGAATGCATACACACAAGTAAGCGTATTACTTCTGTTAAGACTATGAGTCTGTGGCAGGAAAAAAATGTCTCAACAGAATGTCAGTGGAAGCTCCAGGATTGTTAAACTTCACCAGCAAAGACCAAGAACACACTTGCATTTAGATAAAGGAAAAATTTGCATTTATGTAGCTTGCTGAAATAAGAAAGTACCCAAGGTGAATATCAGTAGCAGGAGTGTTAGAGGTCGTCTCAAAAGTTTGGATGTCTACTAGAAGATTCTGAAGGGGGATTAGGAAAGTGGGGGCAAGTTTTGAACTGATTGCTATCAAGAAATGGTGGGAAATTTGGTGACTGAATATATCAATAATGTGATAGATCTCCAATGCCTCTGGTATATCCCCATGTTTACCCTGTGTTCATTATATCAGCATACCCCATATTTTTATTTCAGTAACCTCTTTAATATAAAGAAGCATCTTATTACTTCTCTTTATTAACAAAGTAAATGAGCCTAACACTGAAATCAAATCAATATCATTTGGTATTCACTTTCAAAGTAAATGCCTGAAAATATAAATAGAGTTCTTTATATTGCTGTTGCTTTTTTACAAGTTGCTTTTAATATGGACACAGCCACATCTTTGGGCCAAATCTTGCAGTAGCAATCCACTAGTGTAACAACTTGGGAAGTTTTCTCCCTGCAGAAATGCGATTTGCTTCTGGAGAATGTTGCTTTCCATTAGTGTATTACATGGAGCCAAAGACCCATCTGAAGCAGGCGTAGAGGGGTAGAGAAAGGCCAGAAATATGATACAGTGGAGAAATATTTATAGAAGAGTCATTCCAAATTAGAAGGAAAAGAAAAACACGTGAATTGTTATTTCCCCAGCAATGTCGAAGTCAGTTTCTTGAAAAATATAAAAATATGGCTGCAAAGAATAACAATATATATATATATATGTATATATATATGACTTTTACAGCACTGAAGATGAAACTCATCTACAAGTTAACACAATACAATATATTGTACTCTTTGAAAATCAGATTTTATATGATATAGCAATGTGGTATGTTTGTAACACATGAGATTTATGATATTAGACTGTTATGACATCTAAAAAACTTCAGTAAATGTATACTTATGTAGGTATATTTAAAATATCTTATTTGAAATTTATGTATTTAGGAACAGTCAAAATGTAAAATAGTGAAAAGTAATGTTTAATTATGTTATTACAACCTTCTAATGTGGTTCCAGTGCTGATTTGAGAGAAAAAATAAAACTACCTATTGCATATGCTCAGCAATAAATTTTGATGTTTAAAACTATGAACAGCTTTTAGAGGCACTTTCACTTCAATATACCAACATTAAAAACTAAGTATATACCAAATTGTGTTTTCCACAAACCATGCCCTACCAAGAGAATACTAAAAAATCAACTAAAACCATAATATTTCACTTTGTCTCTAAATCAAAGTCAGCTGTGTGAATTTAAATAATTTATAAATAAAATATGCATAAAAACTTAAGCCTTTGAGCCAAGTTTTACTCTGAAGCAATCTGGAACAAGCAAGATTTCAGCCTCAAAATTTCCTGTAAACAAAGTATGGAAGAATATAGTACTTTAAACCCAAGATAACAATAATTTGCTATTTGTCTTAATAAAGATTTCCCAGTTGTTTCACATTAGCAGTTAATAGAATATATACACAATAAGAAATATTTACCTATCATAAATATAATAGCTTTGAAATAAAATAATAAAATAATCTAATTTTCCCTTTTAGCTACTGTCTTGGTCCAAAAGGTTTAAACACATTTTCTCTATATTAAGATAGTTATTTTCCACCACTTTGCTATATTATGTTAAATATAGAAGTAGATATATAATGATCTGATTGCAATCTCTCTCACATAGATAATGTCACTTCCACATTTTTGGAGTATACAAAGTCAACCTAAATATGTAATGTGTCTATTGCTAACTGAAAAGTAACCTTATATTTAAGATTATAATGCAAACACATGATTAAATCACAGTATTTGACATATTGAGATATGTAAACAGTTTTAAATATCTTTTGATCATGAACAAATAAATATATGTACATATTAACAGATATGTGTTAATATGTACATATAATATATATGTAATATGTATACATGCATATATTAACACATATATTTGCATACCTATTTGGTATTTGCGTGTATAATATATGTACATATTAAAATATATATTTTTGGAAACCTATTTGAAGATGAACATATTTTATACAATCTAAAACACATAATGAGTTTCCCAGAGCATGTGTGATCAAACTTTTTGTTACAGATGAAAGTTGGAAAGTAGAAAGCATGTAGTATACTAAGAGGGCCCATTAGAGGCAGATCATGCCCAGGAGGTCAAGACTGCAGTTAGCTGTGGCAGAGCCACTGCATGCCAACCTAGGTGACAGACTGAGACCTTGTCTCTAAAAAAATCAGTAAGTATGGCTGGGCATAGTGGCTCATGCATGTACTCCTAAAAATTTGAGATGCCAAGGTGGAAGAATTGCCTGAGGCCCAGAGTTTAAGACCAACATGGGCAAGAGAGTAAGACCTTGTCTCTACAACTGTTTTTAAATTAGTAGAGTTTGGTGGTATGTTCCTGTAGTCCTAGCTACTCAGAAGATAGAGTCAAGAGAATCACTTGAGCCTAGGAGTCCAGGCTGCAGTGAGTTAGGATCACACCACTGTACCACTACAGCAAGGGTGACAGAGAGAGACCATGTCTCAAAAAAAAACAGTAAATAAATAAAAAATAAATTAAGAAGAGAAGTTAGCAAATATTTTACACTGAATGAAAATGATACCTCAGTATATCAGAAAATGTGCAACATCATGAAATAACTTTGAGGAATTTATAGCATAGATAAATAATATTAACATATAATAAAGACAGAATTGTGTTACTGATCACAACTTCCTCTTTTAGAAACTAGAAAACAAACAGCAAATAAAACCTAAACTAACTATAAGTAAAAAAATAATGAATTTCAGAATAAAAATAAATAATATATAAAACACAAAGCCTACCAAGAAAAATCAGTGAAACTAAAAAGTGAGTCTTTGCGAAGAAAAATAAAATTGACAAACCACTAGCTAACATTCAGGAAAAAAAAATAGAGAACATAAATTACAAATTTCAGGTGAAAGGTGACATCTCTGAAAATTCTGCAGATATTAATACAAGAATATAAAAATATAATGAACAGCCTCCTTCCTATTTATTGGACATCTTAGATTAAATGAACATATTTTTTTAACTACTAAACTATCAATGTTCACTCAAGAAATAGATCATCTGATTAAAACTGTATCTATTAAAGAATTTGTATTTTTACTTAAAACCCTGCCCACAAAGAAGATTCCAGAACTACATGGCATTACTGGTAGGTTACCAAACCTTCAGAAAAAGAAATAACACTAATACATCTTCAAAAAACTGAAAATGAGGGAATGCTTCCCAACTCATTGATGGAGCCAACATGATCCTGAAAACAAAACAAAATACTGCTTAAAGTAACGTCAGCAAGATGGCGGAATAGGAGTTTTCATCATTCTCCTCACCACATGGACATCCCCCTCTGCCAGTGATTTCTCCCATGTGAGAGCTTATGAAGCACTAGCTTCCGCAAGCATGCAAAGTGGTGCCCAAGAAACCAATTTTCTTTGTGCACTATTCTGAAGACTGAGGAAATCTGAAAGGCTGAACAGTTTGAGAACAACTGAGAAAAGGGAAAAGGGGTTTACAACAGCCAGGGCATGGAATTCAACAAAGGATAATTGTTTCTAATAACAAACTTTCAAATTCAACCAACAGGCCAGGCACAGTGGCTCATGCCTGTAATTTCAGCACTTTGAGAGCCAACTTGGGTGGATCACCTGAGGTCAGGAGTTAGAGACTAGCCTGGCCAACATAGTGAAACTACATCTCTACTAAAAATACAAAATAAATAAATAAATAACTGAGCATGGAGTTAGAGACTAGCCTGGCCAACAGAGTGAAGCTGCATCTCTACTAAAAATACAAAATAAATAAATAAATAACTGAGCATGCTGGCACAAGCCTGTAGTCCCAGATACATGGGAGGCTGAGGCAGGACAATTGCTTGAACCTGGGATGCAGGGGTCACAGCTAGACTAGATCATGCCACTGCACTCCAGCCTGGGCAACAGATTGAGACTGTGCCTCAAACAGAGTAAATAACTAAAATAAAAAAAAAACAAACTCTACCAAAAAAGCTGCACATGAATCTCATAGAGCACACATCACCTGCTGACCCCTTTCACCCAATTTGCCCATGAATGTCCCAAGCCCTCTGGCTGCCATTCCCATGCACTGTGAAAATAGGAGGACTTTTGAACAATACAAAAGTAAGTAGAAATTAAACAAAAGATTTCTAAACAATCAGTGGTTCAAAAAAAAAAGTAAAATAAAAAATGACTTAAGACAAATAAAAATGGAAACACATTATAACAAATCTTGTGGGAGGCAGAAAAAGCCATTCTAAGAGTAAATTTATGGTGATAAAAATCTGCTTTAAAATAAAAGACCCCAAATAAACAATCTAACTTTATACTTCAAAGAAATAGGGGAGAAAAACTAAGCCTGTATTTAGTAGAAGAAATAAAATAATAAAGATCAGAGCAGAAATAAATAAAATAGAAACTATAAAAATAAATAAGAAGATAATCAATATTGAGTTGGTTTTCTGAAAGAATGAACAAAATTGGCACACCTTTAGAGAAGACTCAAATTAATAAAATTATAGCTGAAAGAGCATTTGAACTGATACTACAGAAATGCAAAGTATTATAAGAGACTACTATAAACAGTTGGTAACAACAAACTGGATAACCCAGAAGAAATAATTAAATTCCTTGAAATGGAAACTACCAAGACTGAATCACAAAAATTAGAAAATCTGACATATCAATAACAATATGTCAGAGGAGATTGAAACTAAAAACCAAATTACCTCATTAAAAGATAGGCAGTGGATCTAAACAGACATTTCTGCAAAGCAGAAATGCAAATGGTCAATAGGTATATGAAAAGGTGATCAACATTACTAATTATCAGAGAAATTCAAATCAAACCAAGATATCCCTTCACGTCTTTTATAATATCTTTTATCATAAAAGTCAAGACAATATGTTGATGAAGATATGGAAAAAAAAGAACCCTAGTATACTGTTAGTGGGAATGTAAATGAGCATAGCCATTATGGAAAACAGTATGGAGATTTTCAAAAAACTGAAAATATTACATAACTCAGCAATCTTACTTCTGGTTTTGTAATCAAAGGAAACAAAATCAGTATCTCAAAGAGATGTCTCTACTATATTAATTTCAGCATATGGAAACAAAAGTCCATCAATAGATGAATGTATGAAGAAAATCTGGTATGTAAATACAATTGTCATTTGCACACATGGATGTACCTAAAGGTCATTTTGCTAAGTGAAATAAGCCGAAGAAAGACAAATACTGCAAGATCTCACTTATATGTAGAATCTAAAAGAATCAAACTCGTAAAAATAAAGAATAGAATGGGATTTTCTAGGGCTTAGAGGGTCAGGGAAATGGAGAAAGATGATGATCGAAAGGTACAAAGTTTTTGTTATGTAGTTTGAATAAGTTCTGGAGACTCAGTGTATAGCATGATTATTATAGCTAACAATACCAAATTGTATATTAAAATTTGCTAATAGAGCTTAAGCATTTTCTACACACACACACACACACACACACACACACATACACATTGTAGTTATGTGAGGTGTTGAATATGTGTATTAGCTTTATAATAATGATAATTATACAATGTACATGCATAAATGGGCTAAATGTGTGAATCAAAAGATACAGACTGGCAAATTGGATAAAAAGTCAAAACCCACCGGTGTGCTGTATCCAGGAAACCCATCTCACATGCAAGGATACACAAAGACTCAAAATAAAGGGGTGGAGGAAGATTTACAAAGCAAATGGAGAGAAAAAAAAAGCAGGAATTGCAATTCTCATCTCTGATAAAATAGACTTTAAAGCAACAAAGATCAAAAGAGACAAAGAAGGACATTACATAATGGTAAAAGGATCAATACAACAAGAAGAGCTGACGATCCTAAATATATATGGACCCAATACAGGAGCACCCAGATATATAAGGCAAGTTCTTAAAGACTTACAAAGAGACTTAGACTCCCACACAATAATAGTGGGAGACTTTAACACTCCACTGTCAATATTAGACAGAGCAACCTGACAGAAAATTAACAAGGATATCCAGGATTTAAACTCAGACCTGGAGCAAGCAAACCTGATAGACATTTACAGAACTCTCCACCCCAAATCCACAGAATATACATTCTTCTCAGCACCACATCACACCTACTCTAAAATTGACCACATAATTGGAAGTAAAGCACTCCTCAGCAAATGCAAAACAATTGAAATCATAACAAACAGTCCCTCAGACCATAGTGCAATCAAGTTAGAACTCAGAATTCAGAAACCGCACAGTTTCATGGAAGCTCAACAACTGGCTCTTGAATGTTGACTGGATAAACAATGAAATGAAGGCAGAAATAAAGAAGTTCTTCAAAACCAGCAAGAATGAAGACACAACATACTAGAATCTCTGGGACACATTTAAAGCAGTCTCCAGAGGAAAATATATAGCAATAAGTGCCCACATGAGAAGAGTGGAGAGATCCAAAACTGACACCATATCATCAAAATCGAAAGAGCTAGAGGAGCAAGATCAAAAAAAGTCAAAACCTAGCAGAAGACAAGAAATAACGAAGATCAGAGTAGCACTGAAGGAGATAGAGACACGAAAAACCCTTCAGAAAATCAATAAATCCAAGAGCTGGTTTTTTGAAAAGATCAACAAAATAGACAGACCACTAGCCAGATTGATTAAAAAGAAAAGAGAGAATAACCAAATAGATGCAATAAAAAAAAATAAAGGGGAAATCACCACAGATTCCACAGAAATTCAAACCATCATCAGAGAATATTACAAATAACTCTATGTACGTAAGCTAGTAAACCTGGAAGAAATGGATAAATTCCTAGACTCCTGTGTCCTCCCAAGCCTAAACCAGGAGGAAGACGAATCTATGAATAAACCAATAACAAGGTCTGAAGTTGAGGCAGCAATTAAGAGCCTATCACACAAAAAAGCCCAGGTCCAGATGGGTTCACAGCGGAATTCTACCAGACACACAAAGAGGAACTGTTACCATTCCTTCTGAAACTATTCCAAATAATTCAAAAAGAGGAAATCCTTCCCAAATCATTTTATGAGACCAACATCATCCTGATACCAAAACCAAGCAGAGACTCAACAAGAAAAGAAAACTTCAGGCCAATATCCATAATGAATATAGACGCCAAAATCTTCAATAAAATATTGGCAAGCCAATTGCAACAGCACATCAAAAAGCTTATCCACCATGATCAAGTAGGATTCATCCCGGGGATGCAAGGCTGGTTTAACACATGCAAGTCTATAAATGTAATTCACCACATAAACAGAACCAAAATCAAAAACCACATGATTATCTCAATTGATGCAGAAAAGGCCTTTAACAAAATTCAACAGGTCTTTATGCTAAAAACCCTCAATAAACTCGGTATTGATGGAACGTATCTCAAAATAATTAAAGCTATTTATGACAAAACAAAAGCCAATATCATACTGAATGGGCAGAAACTGGAAGCAATTCCCTTTGAATTCTGGCACTAGACAAGGATGCCCTCTGTCACCACTCTTATTCAATATAGTACTGGAAGTTCTAGCCAGAGCAATCAGGCAAGAAAAAGAAATAAAGAGTATTCAATTAGGAAAGGAGGAAGTCACATTGTCTCTATTTGCAAACGACATGATTGTATATCTAGAAGTCCCCATCATCTAAGCCCAAAATCTCCTGAAACTGATAAGCAACTTCAGCAAAGTCTCAGGATACAAAATCAGCATGCAAAAATCACAGGTATTCCTATACACCAAATAACAGACTGAAAGAGAGCCAAATCAAGAACGAATTGCCATTCACAATTGCTACAAAGAGAATAAAATACCTAGGAATACAACTAACAAGAAACATAAAGGACCTCTTCAAGGAGAACTACAAACCAATGCTCAATGAAATAAGAGAGGACACAAACAGCTGGAGAAACATTCCATGTTCATGGTTAGGAAGAATCAATATCGTGAAAATGTCCATACTGCCCAAAGTAATTTACAGACTCAATGCTATCCCCATCAAGCTACCAATGACCTTCTTCACAGAACTGGAAAAAACCACCTTAAACTTCATATGGAACCAAAAGAGAGCCCACATAGCCAAGTCAATTCTAAGCAAAAAGAACACAGCAGGAGGCATCACACTGCCAGACATCAAACTATACTACAAGGCTACAGTAATCAAAACATTTTGGTACTGGTACCAAAACAGAGATATAGACCAATGGAACAGATTGGAGGCATCAGAGGCAACAAAACATATCTACTACCATAGAATCTTTGATAAACCTGACAAAAACAAGCAATGGGGAAAGAATTTCCTGTTTAACAAATGGTGTTGGGAAAACTGGCTAGTCATGTGCAGAAAGCAGAAACTGGACCCCTTCCTGACACCTTAAACTAAAATTAACTCCAGATGGATTAAAGACTTAAACAAAAGACCTGGCACCATAAAAATCCTAGAAGAAAACCTGGGCAAAACCATCCAGGACATAGGAGTAGGCAAGGACTTCATGACCAAAACACCAAAAGCATTGGCAACAAAAGCCAAAATAGACAAATGGGACCTAATCAAACTCCATGTCTCCTGCACGGCAAAAGAAACAGTCACTAGAGTGAATTGGCAACCAACAGAATGGGGAAAAATTTTTGCAGTTTACCCATCTGACAAAGGGCTGATATCCAGAATTTACAAAGAACTCAAACAGATTTACAAGAAAAAAACAAACAAGCCCATTAAAAAATGGGCAAAGGATATGAACAGACAGTTTACAATAGAAGACATACATGAGGCCAACACACATATGAAAAAATGCTCATCATCACTGGTCATTAGAGAAATGCAAATCAAAACTACATTGAGATACCATCTTATGCCAGTTAGAATGGCGATCATTAAAAAATCTGGAGATAGCAGATGCTGGAGAGGATGTGGAGACATAGGAACACTTTTACACTGTTGGTGGGAGTGTAAATTAGTTCAACCATTGTGGAAGACAGTGTGGCGATTCCTCAAGGCCTTAGAAATAGAAATTCCATTTGACCCAGCAATCCCATTACTGTGTATATATATCCAAAAGACTGTAAATCGTTCTACTATAAGGACACATGCACACGAATGTTCATTGCAGCACTGTTTACAATAGCAAAGACCTGGAACCAACCCAAATGCCCATCGATGATAGACTGGACTGGGAAAATGTGGCACATATACACCATGGAATATTATGCAGCAATCAGAAATGATGAGTTTGTGTCCTTTGTAGGGACATGGATGAATCTGGAGAACATCATTCTCAGCAAACTGACACAAGAACAGAAAATGAAATACTGCATGTTCTCACTCATAGGCAGGTGATGAACAATGAGAACACATGGACACAGGGAGGGAAGCACTACACACTGAGGTCTATTGGGGGGAATAGGGGAGGGACAGTGGTGGGGGGGAGCTGGGGAGGGATAGCATGGGGAGAAATGCCAGATGTGGGTGAAGGGGAGGAAGGCAGCAAATCATACTGTCATATGTGTACCTTTGCAACTATCTTCCATGTTCTGCATATGTACCCCAAAACCTAAAATGCAATAAAAAAGGTAAAAATAAAAAAAATAAAAAAGTACATGCATTCAAAAACTCACATTGTACACCGTTAAGTAAATCCAATATTTATTTGTCAAGTATATCTCGATAAAGCTAGAGAATTTCTTTTTTAAGTGGATATTTTTAGGAGGCCTGAAAATGGTCTGTATCTGGGGTCAACAAGCTACAGCTCATGAGACAAATTAGAAATACTACCCACTGTTGTAATGGAACAAAGAAATGTCCATTCATTTACATATTGCCCATAGATACTTTTGCACTACAACAATGTTGAGTAGATGCAACACAGATTTGATGGACTGAAGAAAAAAGTATTTGGCCTTTTATAGAAAAATTTGTCAGTACTTCATCAACATTTTTGTCTGTGTTGTGAATATATGCATATGTATAGGTGAAAATTTATTGAGCTACACACATTTCTGCACCATATTGTGTATAAATTAATCTCTATCAAGAAGTATAAAAATAAAAAATTATTCAAAAAGTAAGTAAAACCAAAGACTTCACAAGAAAATTAAACTACTGACTAATACACTGCTTGAAAAGAGAATCAAATTTTTAAAGTTTTAGCAAACTTAATCTCAAAATATATCCAAATGATAATATATTATGACTAATGGTATTCTACCAAGAGTGGAATTTGGTTTTATATTTGAAAATAAAGTAATTACAATTTACAAAATTAACCAATTAAAAAAGAAACACATGATCATCACAATAGATTTTTTTTTGAGAAACAGGGCCATTGACAAACTTTACCATACATCCTTAGAAAAAACACAAAAACAAAAACAAAAATGCTCAGCAAACTGCAATTACTTTTGCACCAACCTAATAGTAAAAAAGAAACTTCTTCAGCTTAATTATGGTCATTTATAGAAAATCTACAGCTAAAATTATACTTAATTGTGAAAGACTGAATAATTTAAGTATCATTATAGTTAAATGATACTTAAAAATGACTTAAAATCATTAGTACACAAAGCCTTTGTGCTCTTTCTACTTAAATTCAGCAATATGGTAAAGGTTCTGGAAAGTTGAATGAAACAAGAAAACAAAATAAAACAAACATGCATAGTGTTTAAAGGGGAAATGTATTCACTCATGACATCATTATGTAGAAAATCAGTGCAATTTACTAAAAAGCTACTAGAATTATACAAGATCAATGTACAATAATCGATTTTATTATCTACAAGCAACAAACAAATGTAACATAAAATTTATGAAATAATATTGTATTACTATCAATAGTTTTTTAATTTAGAGATAAATCTGGCTAAGCATGCAAAAGACTTATTCATTGAAAACAGCAAAACATTACTGAGTGCAATTAAAGAAGGTCTAATCAAGTGATGAGATATATTATGCTCATTGGTTGAGATACTCAAAATTGTTTAAGTGCCAATTCTCCCCAATAGATTTATAGTTTCAACATGATCTCTGTCAAAATCCCATCACACTTTATTGTAGAAATAGAAAAATTGATTGTAAACCTTACACTGAAATTCAAGGGACCTAGACTAGCCAAAAAGAACTTTGGAAAATGGCAGACTTGGAGGAGTAGCACTGCTTTATAGAATCACTCTAAAGCTACAATAATCAAGAAAAAGAGGTATTAGCATAATGATAGATCCATAGATCAATGAGCACAGCAGAGAATCGAGGAATAGATCAACAATAAAATTTAAAAATGCATGTTTTAGCACCCTTTGTTGAAGAAGGTCTTCTCTTCCCAGATCATTTGCATCTTTGGAAAGGTTCTTCTTCAACGACTAATGCTGAAAAAAGTGGATATCTGTATGTGAAAAAATAATTGTTGTATACCTTACAATATTAAACAATCTTCTGAAACCGGATTGTGGATCGAAATGTAAGATATAACACTATTTAACTTCTAAACAAAAACATAGGAGAAAAACTTTGTGACCTTGGTCAGGTAGGTATCTTAAATATTGTGCAAATATACATCAAAACTCTAGTCTATAAAAGACTAAGTTTTAACATTGGATTTTAGCAAAATTAAAACCTTCTGCTCTTTAAAAGACACTCAAAAAAGAACAAAAAGATCAGCCACAGTCTTGGAGAAAACACTTGAAAATAACATATCTGATAATGGTCTTTTGTCCAGAACATAGATAAAATTAATTTTAAACCTCAACAATTAGAAAGAAAAAACCTGGGAAAGGTTTTGAGCATTCACTTTACCAAAAGAAGATGGCAAATAAATACATGATAATTCATTAGAAATACAAATTAAAGCCGCAATGTTATACCGCAACACATTTTAAAAATGGCTGAAATGAAAAAGGCTAATTGTACCAAATGTTATAAGGACACAGAGGAAATGGATTTTTCAAATATTGTTGGTATAAATATAACATGATATGACTGGAAGCGTTTGGCAGTTATTACAAAGTTAAAGATGCACTTACCATATGGCCCAGAAATCCCACTTTTAGCAAAGTTTAATTCATATTCACACAAAAGCCTATATATGAATGCTAGACAGGAGTTTTTCTGATAATTACCAAAGTATGTAAATAAGCAAGAAGAATATAATGGTGACATATCTATTTACTGGAATACTTGTCAGTAACTAAAAAAAATGACACTTTGATATATAATGCAACATGAATGAATCATTAAAAAATTATGCTGAATAAAAGAAGCCAGACTAAAGTGAATATTTACTTTGCGATTTCATTTATAAAATACTATAAATTCCAAACCTATCTGTACTGACATAATGCTGATCAGTGATTGTGTGGATTAGGAGGTAGATGAGCAGGGGTGAAAGGAAGGATTTACAAAGAAACATGAAATCACTTTCGAGGATTATCGATATGGTCATTATGTTGATTGTACATGGGTTTCACAGGATTATACATCTATCAACATGTTTTCATATTGTACACTTTAAATACGTGTGATCAACAATATATAAATTACAACCCATTAAAGTTAAACTTTTAGAAAAGATTTACAAAATGCTATTGCTTAGGTGACAAAATATTTTTTTATTGAATTGCTCAGATGATTTTAAATGTGTCTAAGCCAGAATACTCACAGAAATTATTGATTTTTATTTTTTTTAATAAAATTCCCTCATGCAGTCCTTGAATATATTCTCTCAAAAGACAATTGCTAGACTCTTACTGTATGTTAGTGGAGACCGACTACAAACATATATCAGGTAATCCTCTGCCTAGAAATGACTATCATGTCTTTTTGTAATGCTAGAGAAACATACAGATATAAAAGGGGCTGCATGGTAGCTCACCAAATAAACATAAATGATACAAACTGGAGGGAGCAATGTGAGGCATTCAGGTGAGTTTAGGGAGTTCAACCATACATCTGCAGTATATTTCTCTGCCTGTAGGTTCGATGATAGATCCCTCCAATGGTCTTCCATTGAAGGGATAATTGAATCATGTAATTCAAACTATATAGCCATTGCTATATAGTTTCCTCTGGCTTGGAGAGAATCATGTAATTCAAACTACATAGCAAAAACTATATATCAATAACTTTATAGTTTGTATTGCATGATTCTCTCCAAGCCAAAGGAATACAAGATGCATGTTTTATTTTTCAAATTTTTGTTTCTTTGTTTTTTTTTTGTTGTTGTTTAAATTTAGGGTAGCTTTGCTGTTGGAAATAGAATGTAGAGCCCTTCAGATTATAAAACTCTAGGGGAAGAAGACCTGTTGCCTAATGGGAGAGGATGATGGTAAATCTATGCCATCAATGGAGCTGAGACCACTTACTGGTACAGTAGAAATTGGGCTTGTGATCTTAGGGAAGTTTGGATAATTGCAGATTCTTGTGCCATCACCATGCTGGCGGTATGGTCATGTGAATGAGCCCTAGATGATTGTGCAATAAATCCATTTCCATGAATGTATACTCGATTCTCGAAATAACTCTGGGAATTTAGAGTGAAAATTAAGGTTAATGGTGAAGACTCACACCAAGAAAACCTGATATCTAGCTTGGAAATAGATGAGAATAAGCGTTGCCTATGTTAGATCCCCAGAATAAGTTACCCAGGTTCTTGAAACAAGTAAACTTAAGCAATGCAGAGATGTGTCACATTATCACATATTTGCTTCTACATGCTGAAGTAACAAACGTAGTGATTGTACTTCTTTGCCAGTAAGAAAAAAGTTGCCTGAAAATCATGTAAGGTGTAATTTCTAGAGGAAAAAGACTTGTTAATAGTTGGCAAGTGGATTATATTGGATCCTACCAGAAGGCAGCAGGTGGTGAAGGGGACACAAATGGTTGTTGACTAGAACTGACAATTATTCCATTCTAGGTTTTTTATATTTTGTAGCAGAACCAGACATAGTGATAATAAATAAAGTATTGAAGGTAGAAATAACCTATCAATTTGCTCACATGGATTTCTTTCCTGTGATCAAAGTATGCACTAGTGTACAAAGACAATTAGTGCATACTTTGTGCATACAGTGAATGCAACACGCTATTACATAAACACATCACAGACCTTATCACCCTTAGAACATTGGCCCCATTGTTTTTGTTGAAGATAAAATGCTCAATTAAATATTTTGATTAAAAAATATGGGGTATAAAATGGCTTGAAGGGATGCTTAAATTAACTAAATATTTTCACAAAAGAAAGTCAGTACAGAAAGGATTTCACTGTCAATATTTTTAGCATTTTGGAAATGAGGTGGTAGAGAATGTGAGATATGACATAACTACATAACTTTATAACTTTTTCTTTTTCAAACGAAAAAATAAAAATAATTTTTCTTTTATTTCACCTGATTCACATGTCAGGAGTGGGGGGCCACAGGATATGGTATCCATACCAATGAATTTGCCTGGATACATGCATTTCTAGAGTATCATCAGGGTGGATTATAACTTCCTCATACTAGGTAAATTAGGACTAAATTTGATATGGTCTTGTTGCCAAGTAACAGGATCAGACCTGTAGTTATTTTCCAATCACATGCTGTTACATTTTCCTGAAGTTAGGCTGAAGAAGAAACTCTGATGAAACTGATGCACCTGTCTGTTCTCTGGGAAATCAGTATAATACTTCCAAACCAGACAATGCCACAAGGACAGAACACCTGTGAGTTGAAAAAGGTAATTAGTAGTCATAAAAAATATTGTGGTGATTGGGAAGAGAGCACAAACAGTGAATAAGGACCACCAGGCATATGAAAAGAATGTTTAAGTTGTTCTGGTGAGAGTATTTTAGAACATGAAAAAAAAATAGTCTTGGCTACTTCTCCATGCTGCTGCTATGGCCAGCTGATGCAGGTAGAAGGGAAATAGAGCTCCTGAGGATTTATAGGCTTTGCCTAAAGACTGTGTCTGTTTAATTTGGAGAAAAGACCTGCAAAATCCCCTGAACACTGAACTAACAGGTAGCAAGTTTGACCTACTATTTGGTTCACAATTTCTGGGGTATATTTACTAATTTGTTTCTTTTTCTGGTAACCTGAGAGGGAGAAAAAAAATACTAACCTTATATTTGTAAGAGTGGAAATTCCTGAACAGCCACGCATCTACAGCTTGTGTGACTATGAATCAAGATGACGCATTGCTAAGACAGGTGTCTGAGTGTGATGGGAAGTGAATTTCCACCACATACCTGAGATACTATTTGTTTTGCTCTTTCATCTACACTGAAAATAAATCAGATAAAATGTTTTTATGGCAAGTGGCAATGGAATCTGAATAGTTGAAAAGAGGAACATAGTGATATGGTTACTCATTCTTGCCACGTCTATCCTTTGACACGTCAGAGAAAACAATTTGAGAGGACTTATGGCACATTTTAACTGAGTTGAATTCAGAAAAGAAAATGCCCAATCGACAGTCTCAAAGAGCACACAATATTTTGGTGCCTATTGGATGCCTAACCTGTACCTGTGCCACAAATGCCCAATGGCAACAATATATAAAGTGTTTTGAATAGCACTGACCCTACCAGCTCAGATTTAAATTGATAATTTTCTGAGCCAGTCTACAATTACTCAGTTAAAAGAAATCACCATTTATATAGTCTGGATGTTTGTCCCCTCTAAATCTCATGTTGAAATGTAATCCCCAGTGTTTGGAAGTGGGTCCTGCTGAGAGGTGTTAGGATCATGTAGGTGGATTCCTCATAGATGGCTTAGCATCATCCCCTTGGTGATGAGTGAATCTCATTCTGATAGTTCATGTGAGATCTGGTTGTTTAAAAGAGTCTAAGCCCATCCCTTTCTCTCTCTCTTGCTCCCTGTCTTGCTATGTTATGTGATTGCACCTGCTTCACCTTTCACCTGGAGTAAAATCTCCCTGAGGCCTCACCAGAAGCCAGGCAGATGCCAGCACCACACTTCCTGTACAGCCTGCAGAACTGTGAGCCAATAAAACCTCTCTTCCTTATAAATTACTCAGCCTCAGGTATCCCTTCACAGTAATGTGAGAATGGCCTAATACAACCATCATGATTTAAAAAAGAGATACTTGCTAACACTTATTTATGATACCACATGACAGACAATACTCTGAAAGATTAGCACGCCAATTAAAAAGTATGTCCAGCAGGTCATGGTGGCTTGTGCCTATAATCCTAGCAGTTTGAGGGGCTGGGGTGGGAGGATTGCCTGAGGCCAGGAATTCAAGACCAGCCTGACCAACACAGGATGACACCGTTTGTCAGCATAAACTTGCAATTGCTTCTATTTCTTTCTTATTCTTCTAGAAATTGGTTACACTAAAGCCAGAAGCACACTACTGCTATTTCATATTTTGTCTTCATAAAATTAGTATTTATAATGCATAAAATAACTATTTAAATAGGAAACATAATTCAGGGGGAAGATCAAATATGTAAGGCAAAGAGGTATAGTGGAATTGAAAAATAAGTTTTAGGAACAAAGAGACAAGTAACATTTTCTTTCTGAGAGTAAGTTTTCTCATATATGATGGTGGGGATAACAATGAAATACATATTACAAAATTGTTAAAATTATGTGAGATACCTACCTTTAAATTCAGGCTCTATAACATGCTAGCTATTCAACCTTGGGCAGGTTATGAATACACATTTTATCTGCACTTTGGCATCTTCATCTCTAAAATGACAATACAGTACTATTTATTATTCATTTAGTAATTTTCTTTAAAACACTTAAGAATAAAAAATATACAAAAAATTAACTATTTACAATTAGCTGGTTATGAGAAGATAAACAGGTAAATTAGCTGAGCATGTTGGCTTCTCAGGAGGTTGAGGTAGGAGGATCACTGGAACCCAGGAGCTTGAGGCTTCAGTGAGCTATGATTGCGCAACTGTATTCCAACCTATGCAACAGAGCAGAACTCCATTTCATTAAAAAAATTATAAATAAATAAAGCTCTATGCTTTGAACCAGTGACTACTATATATGGGCCTCATTTTCCTGTAGTCAGAGTAGATGGATCTAGGAATCAGGGCATGGAAATAGTCCTTCCTACTAATACACCTAAAGATCATTGAAATAAATGTTTTATTTCTCTGCCAGAAACTTTGGGTCTGGCTGAAAAGAATGTTTCCACCAAAGTATGTAATATTTACATTACATTGGAAGGTGAAATTTGCCTCATGGCTATTTTGGGTGTCTCATACTAATGAAACAGGATAGAGAAAGGGATTATTGTAATAGTTGTGGTAATTGATTCCAAGCACCAACTGGAAATTGGCTTGCTGCCTGCCACACGATGAGGACAGGGAATGCTATGCCTGGAACTCAGAGGATTTACTGGAAGCTTTCAAATAGCTAGCTCCCAGTTATCTCCAGTTTGGGTGGAAGTGAGCTACTGATAAAGGACAGCTGGGAATCTTGCAACACTGGATGTTAGCACAGTAAAAAAAAGGAAAAACGAAGCATTTGCTTCTATATTTACCCCAAGGATGAGGATGGTTAAATAGGAGAAAATACATTTTCCATACAACATACATTTAAACTTTGAAGCACAAGTTTTTATAACAGAAGCAATAATTCCAGCACAGAATGGTGTTTAAAGGCCTTGTCCTGGCATCAAACACAGATCTTTCAGATCTTGTACTTTTTAACTTTTTGAACTCATTTCTTAAATTTTCTTCCCAAAATTATTCAATTTGTATAATAGCTGATATAGTTGTTAAAAATGTTACATAGAATAATACAAAGTGTCCGACCACTAAGTACTTATAGTGGTCAGACTTAATAATAGTAAGTAGTAGTGAATAATAATTGAGTAAATAACAGCTTTTATATGTATTCCTATAAAATATTGTCAGGTGATCATTAATTTGAATATGGAATCTAGAATGACAGAGATGGAGGCAGACTTTCTGATAATTCATTTCTACTCCTCAATTTTACAGAAGAGGAAATTGAGCAAGAAAAATATAAATAAAGAACTTTGTTTAAGATCAGAGTATTGAATAGAGATATAAAAGTATGGAAAACCAGTAACTACATAAAAGAATAAATATCAGCTTTATAAAACTTGTAATGTGGAAACTAGCAGTCAGTAACTTGTGCTCCTAAAACAAATATGCTAAGACCACAGTAATAATTTTAATTATTAGCCACAAGTTTAAAAGTTTGGTAAATTTACATAGTACACATAAACCAGCTTAGTATACAAAAATTAAGAATGAGATTATCTCTTGAAATAGATTCCATGAGTCTAAAGAATAGTTTTTGACTCATTAGTTCACATTATTATTATAATTTCAGTTAAAGTGATCCTTAGGCAAGAGCTATGTGTACAGAAGTTTTGATACAGTATTTATCAAAAGTTGCTTATTTTACATTATCTTTTAATAAGCTTTTAAAGGTAACAGTGTGTGTGTGATGGAAGGGGTGAGGGGTTTGTGTCCTTCCTGACAATGAGATGGAAAGCTGCTTCTATATTTTTAAGAATACAAGCATATAATCCTAAAATATAAATCAGAAAAAGAGATTGTATTTCTTTCTTGAAACAGCTTGAATCACTCACATTTTATTGATTTGCATTGAGCTCCTATATCCTGCATAATCCTATGGTAATCCCTGGCTGATTAGAATGTTTTATCATTTTATTTAGAAACTAAGGTAAGATTTGGGGAGAAATATAATTGGAACTGAACAACAGAAACAGTCCATGGCCTTAGATCTAAAAAAGGAATTTCAGACTCGGAAAATATTGAAACAAACTAATATTCTATTAGAATAATGTTAGAATAAGTTAATTCAAATTAACATAAAAATAAGGTAGCACTTACAGGTACAGGATTCAGTGATTATAGTTAAAATAACTCCAAATACAGTACAAAATTCCCATAACCTTGATCCAGGTTAAGAAATAAAACTTAGAAGATTGAGACTTATTAAAGCTCAAGATAGATTTTTAATTGATTATTTTTTGCCTCAAGGACTATTTCATCCAGGAAGTTATCTAAGCTTTTTGGCATATGAGTATTTGCTTGTCATTCCTTTTACAGAAACATTGGCTGCCTTCTCTTCTTCCTCTGGAAACATCTTCATAATAGGCTGCAAGACCCATATCTTAATTGAGTCTTTGTAACAGTACTGTTATTAGCATTTGGGGAAAGTCACAGGGTGATTTATTAAAGACTGTGGACTCTCTCTTTTCTTTTTAGAATTCTTTAGCCCTTCTGTTTGAGTTTGAAAGTTTAAATATAATAGAACTCCTAATCTATGATTCTTGATATTGGACTTCTGGAAATAGACTCTACTTCTCATTAGCAGTTGAGTTATTGATCCATTAAAGGGCATGTCTACAAGCCCTCTCTACTAGATTCAAAAGCTCAGTCATGTCGCTTCTCTTTTGAAGTCAGACAAATCTTTGTTTAAGAAAAAGTCAATAAGGAGTCTCATACTTATTCTGACTTGAATAAAATTTCTTTTACATTCACACTGAGAGCCCTTCCCTAGAGAATGATGACATACATTCAGTTGTGAAACTTCTTTTCTCCAGCTTCCATATGTAGATTTTTGTTGCCTCTACTGCACGGAGATAAAGGCCTGATTTAGCTCTAGTTAGAAGTAATCTTATGTGATAAAATGTCTAGAATTCCTCCGTGAAGGGTTAAATTTTACAATGTTAATCTCAGATCTTTTCTGTTGGCTCTAAATGAGATACCTTTCCTATTGCTTGTAAGAAAGAGGCAGAACAAAAGTCTTAGTACTAAATTCACTTAAAAATTTAAAAATTCCACAGTTAAAAACAGTAGTAAAAAGAAATCAAATGTCATTGCTAAGTGACCTAGGAACAAGAATCAATGCTTATTCATTGTAAAGATTTCACATTAAATTGTATATTTCTGATGGCCACTGAAATAAGGCAAGAGAGAAATGAATAAATCCTGATCAAATGTCAAAGTGATGGACAACAGGATAGAGATGTGAGCAATATTTAGAAGGTGGTAAAGACAGCAGGACTTACCCAGGATTTTGGAAGGCCAAGGTGGGTATATCTCTTGCGCCCAGGAGTTTAAGATCAGCAACATGACAAAACCCCATCTCTGCAAGAAAAGAGAGGGAAAGAGAGAGAGAAAGAAAGAGAGAGAGAGAAATTAACCAGTCATGGTAGTGTGTGTCTGTGGTCTCAGCTACTGAGAGGCTGAGATGGGAGGATAATTTGAGCCTGGGGAAGTAGAGATTACAGTGAGCCATGATCATGCTGCTGCACTCCAGCTTGGGTGACAGAGTGAGACCCTATCTCAAATAAATAAGTAAATAATAAAATAAAAATGAGACCATGTAAAGACGTCACAGAGACACAGTCACAGCACTAAAAAATTCTGATATAAAGTAGTGGTTATTAGAAAAACTTGCAATCACATAGTAGTAGATCACATATGACCCTACAAACATTCATCATCCTATAACTTAGGTGGGTAGAGAGTTTGCATATATCATAGTCTAATTTTTTTCTCTATTTCTGAAATTGCTAAAATTTGGTATTGGGCACCTGAATTATTTCTAAACTTCAATTGTGTTATCTGTCTTATTTCCTGTATTTGTCTTTCCTTAATCAGGAATATTTTCAACTTTACAAAATAAATTATTGATTAAATAAAAATGGCTGCTCTTATGTGTATAATTGAAGCAACTTCTGTTTTGTTTTCTGAGTGCTTTTACATAGCACTATATCTTTTCTCATGCCTCTGAGAAAGTTGTCTTTGGTCATCCAAGTTTATGTTTTCCAGCAGCCTTGTCTCAATATATGCCTTTCTTTTTCAGGGCTTTCTTCAAATATTTGGTAATTCATGCTTATGCACTCTTGTTTAAGAAGGCACCAAAAAAATTAAACAGAAGCTCAGTGTCTGTAGCCAAGGCTTAACAAGTGAAGTTTTCACATGATAATCTGAAAACAGCTTTACGGATTTCATGTAGGCTGCTTATACTACTGACATAAAAAATCTTTTTATTTTCTGCCTAGAGGATATAAGCCTGGCTGCAAATAATAAGCAATGAGGGCAGAAAGCATTTTGTCAGTCAATAATAAACAATGAGGCCAAAAGCATTTTGTCAGACACCATGCAGATTTTCAAGTCATCCTCTTGTTTTCAGTATTGCACTCCTACAGCTAGATGTTCCTGGTAGGCTCCATATATATGTCCCTAGATCACCTTTTAGGGAGATCAGTTTTTAATTTTCTAACAGTATTAAAGTAGGACTCAAAAATTACACATTTGGAAAAAAAAAGGATTCAACAAATCCTTCTGTATACAAGCCAACTATGCCACAGACTTCAGAGTCATCATTTTTTTAAGCATTTTATGGTTTCTGTAGAGGAATTATGTTACTTTTGTGCTTCTCCAGATGTATAGCTCAAGTATGCTTCTCAAATTTGCTGTATTGGTTTCTACTAATTTATAAGCTTCTAAACTTACAAAATTATATTGCTATATATTTCTCATGTATTATTTTTACTCAAGATTGTATCACTTATGTTAATACTTTACTGTCATTTTAGTAAAATTGTAGAAGAAAGTTGGAGAAAATACATGTGCTTAACGTGCCTTTTCTGTTGTTGTTGTTGTTTTTGGTGGTGGGGGAAGATGGAGTCTCACTCTGTTGCCCAGGCTGGAATGCAATGTCGTGATCTCAGCTCTTTGCAACCACCGCCTCCCAAGTTCAAGCGATTCCCCTGCCTCAGCCTCCTGAGTCGCTGGGATTACAGGCGCATGCCACCACACCTGGCTAACTTTTGTATTTTTAGTAGAGATGAGGTTTCACCATGTTTGTCAGGCTGGTCTCAAACTCCTGACCTTGTGATCCTCCCACTTCAGCCTCTTGAAGTGCTGGGATTACAGGCATGAGCCACCATTCCCGCCCTTAACTTCCCATTTTTAACAGAAAGTCAATCCAATCATTGGCTGAAATTTCAACCTCAACTGCACAAAGTGACATTTGTACAAAATGAATACCTTCAGGTCACCAAAACGTTGTCATGCTGCTTGTTCCCTACCTGGTACAACTCAGTGAAACATCTCTCAGAAGACATCATTTTTTTCCAATTAAAAAAATATATATTTTACTGTATTTTAGGTTTTGGGGTACATGTGAAGAAGATGCAGGATTGTTGCATAGGTACATACATGGCAATGTGGTTTGCTGACATCTTAATAAATTACAGAAGTTACATTTTTGAAGGTAGGCAGAATTTAACTCAAATATTTATTATTAGCACATGATAGCTGTATGACATTGGTGGGAATGGTTTCCTATCTGATAACATTGTTTCACATCCCTATAAAATATGTATATTCTTAGAAACTTAATTAGGGTGTTAAAAAATAACTCTTTGAACTACACAGTTTCTTGGTGAGCTTCAGATGAGAAAATTCATTTATATAAATCAACTATTTAAATCCATAATCTTTAATGGGATAATACAAAATAATCAACAAAATACCTTACAATCTATTGAGAATAATGCTTTGAATATATGTCTATACTTACAAATACCTTACTTTATCAATGAAGCTGGAAATAATTAAAACATTTTGACTAAGCGTCTCTTTTTCTTCAAGAATTTTAAGAAAAATGTTCAATTTGATTTTTTATATTTATTTAAGACAGTCTGAAAGTTATGCTATTAACATTTAATATCAGATTTGAATACAGACATGTTTAAATCTTAATCCTCTGTTCTTTCCAAAACAAAATGTTTTCTCCTATTTGTAGTTTTTCTGAAAAATTCAAAATCATCCTTTTCCTTTTAGAAATAATTCCTGAATGTTAATATTGTCAGGTAATTTTGTTCTATATAACTGAGTATATTTAAATTACATATTATAATAAACTCCATACACACTGATGTACTACCAAATAACTGTTTAACATAAGCATACTAAATAGAAGAATTTTGTGTAATTATGTTTAGAAAAGATAGCACTCTTCACACCTACAAATAATGTTAGACAGATCAGTAATTCACTTATAATATGAAAGACTATTTTCAAATTTCAAGAATATAAAAACAGGTTAAGAAGAAATTGTTGCACTTACTTAACTATTACCTATTTGCAAAGATCTTTAAATTTATTTATAATAACAGTATAAATTTAAACATGTAATTATTTTAGATTCCAAAATTTATGTTAGATGATGCAAGTACACGAGAAAAATAAGACTAAAAAATGATACACAAAAATGTTAAGAATAATTATTTCTATTAATTATTAATGGATACCTCTGCTCCAATGGCGGCTATTAAACTAAACTCTGCTGCTTCTCCTCTTACTTTCCTAAACTACGTTTTTTTTTTTTTATTTTATGAGATCCTTTTATTCTATTTTTCTATTTCTTTTATGAGATCCCAAATACAGAAAATTGACCAAAGTCTATTATTAATGAAGACACACACTCTGGTTTCTAGTGCTTAAATTGATTTGGTACTCAAGTTATTAGTGACTTATGATTGAAAAATATATGCAAACAGTTTGATAAACAGAAGTTAGTATCCAATAGAAACTTTAAAAAATATTTACCAAGTTTCTTTGGTAAATGATGAATGTATGTAATGCTTTATATATAGTATTTTATTCACATTTCAATAGAATATGATTCATATACTGTATAATAAGTACTCAAACTAACTTATTTACATTTGTGATCTGCCCTCACTGCAATGACCAATACTCTCAATATCTCTAGCCCTGTGGGGCCATTTTTCCCACTCTCCACAATTCTCTGAGCTGCCTTGTGCTCTGGAAGGCTAATTTTTATAGCGTGCTCTTTGGGTTCCCTGGTCTGTGGCTTTAACTTGAGGTTGGGTATTGCATGCCACTCTCAGGAGATTAGAATATACAAGAGACATGTCCGAATTTTTATCTCCATGGTTCATTCTCTGTTAAGCCCTTAGTGTGGTCAGGATGCATTTCTTTATTTAAGAATACAGCTTCATAGACCAACTGTATTCCCATTGGTACAGTGCCCACCATGTGCTGCTTTACAGCTCCCTTACCCTGACACTTCATATCTAGATGCAGTCAAAGCTTTCTAGTGTTACTAGTCCTTATATGCTTCCATAACCATGTCCACCTCTTTTAGCAGTAATCCACCTACTACTTTGTCTTTAGTATCTTTTTCTGAGTGTATCCTTTTTTGCTGGGTGGAGGGCTGGAACCATGGTTATATATCTTCCTCTGTGTGTGTGTGTTATTTTTTATTTATATTACTAGTATCTTAAGTTTATGCATTTATTGTGTATAGCATTTATTGTTACTTTTCCCCACCACAGTATAAGTGGTACAAAAACAGTACCCCTACCACCTATAACAGTTTCCAGCATATAAATAGACACCTAGACCCCTAATATATGTGTTAAATGGGTAATTGGAAAATTGCATTCAGAATATATCAACATGGTATGCTGAGAATACATCTCATTTTATAGCTGATTTGACAAAAAGACAAATAAGTATTATAATCCCTTGCTGTTAGACTGGTGGAGCAGATATTCTTTTGTATTCAGAACAATATTACCTACTTTTTGGTCAATAGAAGCAGCTCCAGCAGAGCAGAGGGTATTCACTTAGGTTCTGAAATAATCTGCTGGAATTGTATTGAAGTGGACACTAGAGGTTTAGAATCCTCGGCTGGGGTAAATCCCCAGATTGTCCTGATGATACATTGAAAATGGAAAGGATTTTCACTTTTAATTACCATACCTTCAGTTTTTAACTGTAACAACTTCGGTTTTAACCTAGCCCTTCATGTTTTACATCATAAATACACTTCTTATTTCTATCCCTGTTACCAGATACTTAAAAAGAGAAGGAAACTAAATTAATGCGTCAGTAAAACCTGAATTCCCCTTAGGAAAAAAGCCTTTATTTGGAAAAAAAATACTTTGATTAATTTATTGAGTTAGCAATATTCATCATATAATGTATTGATTGTAAAAGGGGACACAGTTGTAATCCCAAACTCCACGGGGAAAAGAAATACATATGTTGGCATAGTTAGAAGGAACTTGGTTGCCAAATGCCAAGTGGGACATAGCAAAGAAAGAAAACACATTTGAAAGGAAAATAGAGAAGGAAACAAAATGACGACCTAATCTGTAAGTTTTCCTTTATGATCTTCATTTGCCACATCTTTTATAAATGTATTGCCAAAACCCTTTTAGTAATGACAGCTTGCTTTAACTAACATGAGGCTATTTAATTATCAAATTTAGCTTAAATATTTATAAATTACCATGCTTAGATGTGTTTGGAATGTAATAAAATATGTCATGTATATACACAACTTATGTAGGGAACCACTCCCTGGACTGAATGCCTAAACCTGTATGTCTGAAGGATTTAAGATTTGATGTCTCCATGTTATAGCTGCTGTTTTTCATTACAAATTGTGTTGGTTAATTGTATGTGTCAACTTGGCTAGGCTATGTTGCTGAGATGTTTAGCCAAGCACCAGTCAGGAACTTGCTGTGAAGTATTTTTTAGACATGATTAACAATTAAGTCAGTACTGAGTAAAGCAGGTTGTCCTCCATAATGTCAGTGGGTTCCATGTAATCAGTTGAAAGCTTTAAGGGAGAAAGATTGGAGTCTCTCAAGGAAGAAGACATTCTGTGTTCAGACTGCCCGTAGCCTTAAGATTGCAATACCTGCTCTATCCTGCATCTCTAGACTACCAGTGTGCCCCACAAAATTCAAAATTTCCAGCACCCCATATCTTGTGAACCAATTCCTTAAAATATTTCTGTCTGTATATCTCTTCCTATATCTCTCTCTCTTGCTATTTTCTCTGGAGAACTGTGACGAACATCCTAACTTTTAAAAAGTAACTTACAAGTTCTTTTCGAAACTGTGTTCTCTGTATTTCTCATGATTTCTTATATTGTGCCTCCTGTTTTACATGCTGCAGCTGGGTTATTATTATTTTTTTCTTATTCATCTTCTAAAATGCATTATACTTAATTCTACCTGCAGGCTTTCTTACAAGCTCCTTTCTCTCTCAGGAGCATGCTTCATCTTACTGAAGCCTGTTCCTGCTATATTCAATGTATTACATATTTAACCGAATGAAAATATTCTTGGCAAAGTCTCCCAATCCTCCATGAAGAAGACCCCTTCCTCTGTCATAGACTTCCATGGATTCTTAATATTTCCTTTATTGTATGTATTTGTAATATGTATATATGTGGCTGTAATTTTAACAGGTTCTTATCGAATTTGAAAAAAAAAAACTATTACTTTAAGGAGTTCACTTAATGTGAAACCTTTGGTGCAGGCACAAAATTAGTCTTGAGGCTCAGAAACTGATGCCCCTAAAACCGGCACTTTGATATGCTGAGAGCGTTTAAAGATGACTCAGAATCACGGTTCCCCTAAATTTTTTTTGTCTCCCTCTCCCCAGGCACAAGAAGTGTCTCTTTTTTGGAATTTCCTTATCAAAGAAACATTTTCAAAAGAAATGCCATTGTCTTAAGGCCCCCCCTCTCAAAATCTCATCAAATACCAGGAAGGATCAACTACCTGAGAAGAAAAGACACTAGGAGTTATTACCACATACAGACCGACTTTTCACCTGTTCCTCTGAGGGCAACTCCAAGAAATTACTTGACGGTAATTATCTGTGTAATAAGGCAAGTTTTGTTTCTGTGCACATCTGCTCCTCAGCTTCCCAAAGATAATCGTTTATTTACCATTAGCTCTAGTCATACCCCTTTTCCTTTTTCCCTATGAAGAGGGTATTTAAGCCTCAATAAAAAAGTCCCTCTCTGAGTTCTTATTCTGTGTGACTCCAGTGCATACATGTGTTTGTAACAAATTTATTATGCTTTTCCCTTGTTAACTTCTTGTTTTTGTTTAGTGTTGTCAGCTGTGACCCTTTACAATGGGAGGAACAGGATCACTCTCTTTTTGCCTGTGCAGTTCTGTGGGTTATATACCCAGAGGAATAAAAATCATTCTACTATAAAGACACATGCACATATATGTGTTATTATTGGAGCACTATTTACAATGCCAAAGACATGGAACCAACCCAAATGCCCAACAATGATAGACTGGATAAAGAAAAATGTGGTACATATATGCCATGGAATACCATGCAGCCATAAAAATGAATGAGATTGTGTCCTTTACAGAGACATGGATGAAGCCGGAAGCTGTCATCCTCAGCAGACTAACACAGAAACAGAAAACCAAACAAAGCATGTTCTCACTCATAAATGGGAGTTGAACAATGAGAATACATGAACACAGGGAGAGAAACAACACAGACCAGGGCCTGTTGTAGGGTGGGAATGAGGGAAAGGAACTCAGAGGATGGATCTAATAGCTGCAACCAACCACCATGGCGCATGTATATCTATGTAACAAACATACATGTTCTTGCATGTATCCCAGAATTTAAAGGAAAACTTAAAAAAAAAAAAAAGAAATGTAATTAAAAGTTGGCATGGTCCCAGAAAGAAAGTGGTATACTATGGAATAGAGAATAACATGTAAAGAGAAAAGTAGATAATCATGAAAATCATGACAATAATCTGAAATGTTTGGAGCCATTAGAGATTAGAAAGCTGAATTAGAAAAGGAAAGAAAAAAGTATGTAGCAAGCTGTGGCTAGGCTAATAATTGAGTCAAACATTGTATATAATTCCTCGATTTTTTCCCCTTGCAATTGTTCATTTTTAGTTTGGATTTGCCATATATCGTGAGTAGGTAAAAGCAAATTTAATTCTGTCAAATTTCTATGCAACTGGGTAGCTGTGACAATCAGTAGTGCTCATCAAATAGTTTTGTTGTCATTGTTTTTTCTTTTTTCTTTTAATTTCTCAGACCACCCATTGATTAGGCAAAGACACTTGACTAGTTTTGACTAGTGTCCTGGTATGTAAACCCTCCCAAATTGATGCAGAAAACTCTACAGTATGGTCCTTCAGCCACCTTTTCTGCTGCAAATACCAAGGATGCTGTATGTTCCAGTGTTCCAATGGAAAAATGTAAGTATATTGCAGTAATAAATTGGGTAAAGCCTATGTTGCTGTGATCCCTGAGTAACTGTGGGTAGCAGAACCCATGCGAACCATAAGAACAAATTCTGGTTTTTGTTCGTTTGTTTGTTTTTTGTAAAAAGTCATAGAAAGTTTTAGTTAAGAAAGTAACCAACATCATCTAGCATATCATGACTAAACATCACACCTATCCTAATCATAGCAACTCTTTAGGATAATTTTATAACTATTCAGTTTTTCATTTATTCTACTCTAATTCCTATTCTGTCTTTTAATTTAAACCTCTCTATCAAACGTCATTGATTACTTCTTGTCTTCTCCGTTTTATTTGAATTATTGACTCCTGGAATTTTTTTTCTGTTTATATTCATCATGTTTTAATTATTAGTTCTTTCTTATGTGTCTGAAATCTATTGAGTACTCAAACCCTTGAAAGCCTCTCTGGGACATTTGCAGCTAGTGAGAGAAATAGACATTATATAAATACAATTATTTTTCAACTGTGAAACATCATCTATTTTGGTTATATTATACTGAAAGAGAAAAATTTCAACATTGGATTTGAATATAATGAACCTGATAAATTCACGTATATGATTTTACCCCCAGCCTCTCATAGGCAAATTTAAAAAAATGCATTCTAAATTTAGATTTGTCATTCATTCTCTACATTTTTCAAATCATTCTTTTTATATCAAAATCCTCATGAATTGTTTTGGAAAATAGCAATTGCCTTTAATATGTCACCTTGTGCTGAAGCATTCATAATGTAAGACTTATTTAAAATTAATAGGGACTTCTTTTCCTTATTCTGTAAACATAGAAATTCTAATCACTTGACAATGTAAAAGGCAAATAAATGACATACAGCATTTGTGTCTGCACATAGAGATCTGCATTCCACAGAGAAAGTAGGTTCAGATAAGAGGTTTAGTACTCAGGTTAGTTTTAAGCATACTGAGTCTATAGTCTATAGTGCCAAGTGACTAGGGCTTGCTTAGAGCTGTCACCTCAGCTTAGTGCAATCCATAGGGCTTTACATTGTTGGGAACTAAAATTTACACAATGTAATATAGCTGGGAAAATAGAGATATAACCTGTGGTTAATTAAACACAGGTGACAACAATACTTTTTTTAATTTTTTAACTGTATAGCACTCATATTAACTCCTTTAAAGAAAGTTTTGAGTGAAACTATTGTGGTATCATTTTTGAGTTAGTTATGAGATACAACTCTTGCAGAATTCCCAGAAATACTAACACAAGTGAAAAAAAAGACATAAACAATAAAACGGTGATAAAATTTTATCACAGAGGATGAAAGAATACCTGAAGTTCCTAGGAAAGGAGCCATTGAAGGAGAAAGTGGTTAACATAATCACTTCTTCACAAGAAGGAAAGCAGAAGCACTATAGTTTGTTTATTAGACGGAGTCCTTGATTGACAACCTTACCAAAGAGATTGAGAAGAGAGAAGCTAAAGCCAGATGGTACGAGTTTAAAAAAAACAATGAAGACAGTGAATATTATGTAATCTTTCAAGAAAGGTGGTTATGAAACAGGAGGTAGAGAGACAGGCTTATGCATGTTTTGGAGGCTGGATATGAGGCATCATTTCTTTTTGTATTTAAAATGGCAGATCCTTAATCATCTTAAATGGTGTTAGGAAGGAGTCATAAGAGGAGTGACTGAATACATAAGTGAGAGTGGAATGAATGACAGAAAGCACCCAGAAGTCACTTTATAGCTTTCCTTTCTTTCATTCTTTATATATATATCCTCATTTGTGAATTTTAGTCTTCAGTCTTAACCCTCCCCAGAGAGTTCATAGAGCCTGGTGCTTAACAATCACCTCTCTGAGACTGATCCTAAAATCCCATCTCTAGCTGTAATCTCTCTACTTTAAATTTCAATCCTGGATTTCTAATTGTCTGCTGGGCATTTCCATATTAAATTCAACATATCCAAAAGCTAACACTTCATTCTACTAAAAAATCAACTTTGCCTCTTGACTTTTTTGTGTAAACCGACAGCTCTTCTCTGACTGTTCCCACTTCCTTATTCCTTTATATTCAAATATTGCATCTGCCCTTAACCGTACAGAGTTTGATTAATCACAAACCTCACAGAATGTTTCCTTGTCTGTTTGGACTACATGACCTTTAAGTTCTTTCCCAAAACTAATTTTGCCTTATTCTAGAAGCTGACATACACATGAAGCTCACTTGTACTACAATAAAGAGTGTCTGATTTCATAGATCTACATTATGAATGAAAAATGGTAATTAAACTGACAACTGCTTTCTCCCCAAGGGAACTTGAACAGGAATTTTTATATATTTTTTTAAAAATGTAGCTCTTTTTATTTTGTTAAGTATAGTATTATACATATGTTATATTTTATATAAATAAAATATCATTTTAAGGATATTTTTTACCAAAAAATCACCAAAAATTTAGCCTGGTTAAGTCAGAGAATATTCAGCATGTCATGAATGAGTTCCCTCAAGGATGAGTTTCTGATGAAAATAATTCATTTGATAAAATACTTAAAAGCAATTAGGTATCAATATATTAAAAATTAAAAAGTTAGTTGAGAGTATGACTAAAAGTACTTCAAAACTAATTTCATTTAGTTACAAAAAAGACAGTTTGTCTCATTATTTTGGTGATTGTGTAAGACGTAACCTAGCCTCTTCAGTTCATTCTACAGACCTGTCAGTTACCTAAGACCCAGGGCTAAATATTCAATTGCCAGCAATTTGAAGAAATATATAACACACATGCTTTTCATGAACTCAGAATTCTTTTCAGAAACTTCAGTCAAAAATTAATAATTTCTATTTATTCTTGCATTCATTCATCCATCTATTTACTGACTTAACTACATAGCAGATATTCTTATTCATAACATATATTTAGGTAGAATGTTTGGTATAATAAGCTATTGATATACTTTCTAAGTTTTCTTTGAGGAGCAAAATGAAATATGCAATGTTATCTCAAAATTTCTGAAAATAATATATATTTACATAATTTTATGCATATTTTAATTAAGTAAAGAAAATTTTAGTGAGTTTTTTACTCTTCACACATTTCTCTAAACAAGAGGAACAAAATTATAAAGAACTATTTCCTTGCCCTCATTGAGCTTGTTTTCGTAAGAAGAGGCAGAAGCTATAAATGTATAAAATAATTAATACATAAATAAATAAATGACATTCTGTAATATGTGAAGTACATTTTTTGTATGAGTATACCATATAAAATAATTGCATATAGTAGTCTCTCAATACACAATACTATTTTTTAGATTTTAGAGAGCAATGAAGAGACATAAAGAGATAGAAAACATGGTATTTCCTCCAAAAGTCATTAACTATTTTGAAGTATTAAATTATCTGGCCAAAAAAAATACAAATAACAGTTTGTCTCACATAACAAGAACAAGAACATAGTTAGGCTACTGGTTTCATTGCATCGTGGCCCAACAAAGTCAGGACCAGGATACTGAGAGTTTCTAGCTGTAAAATACAGGAAATTGAGGATTTAGATTTTATGAATTAAGAGAGAGAGAGAGAAAAAAAAAGAGAGAGAGAGAGACTGAGAGAGAGAAGGAAGTTGGCTTCCATAGAACCAGAACCTGAGATTCATTTTGAAAGTGACTTGCTTTAGGAAAATCTAGTAGAGTTAGGCAGATAAGACAAAAAAAAGGTAGAAAACCAAGAAAAAAATTGATCATCAAGTCTGGTACCCAGTGACACTTTTGATTCAATCTTACAAAGAATCTTTAGAGTCAGTGGCAAGGCCACACCATGGCCTTGTGTAGAGCAGAAAAAATACTCACTGGTCATTGGATCAGGGAAGCTTCCTGGAGGGAGTAGTTGCTTAATCAGTTCTGATACTCCATATCTGAGCTCTGGAAAACTAGGGGAAGCCCTTGGAAGTGCAACATGCTTGTGCTGGCTATTGGGAATGAAAGCACACCATGAAAATAGCAAATGGATCCAAGGGCACATTGGTAAGGCACTTACATCATCTTCTACATGTGCTGAGTGAGCTATGCTACAGAGGGTCAAAATACAAACATACAAATGTCAGATAATAGTGAAAGTAACAGTACTAGAGATAATATAACATTACTAAAATTGAGTCAATATATTACTAAGTCACACATAGAGTGAAAAATTTCTGATAATCAGGTTCATTAGGATAATTTTGATTATACATATTATATATGTATATATAGTACATATATATATATGTGTGTGTGTGTGTGTGTGTGTGTGCCCTATCATTTTTTAAGATACATAAGAAAGAATGCAGTAAAAATTCTGTACAATCATCTTGAGAAATGGTAATTTACCAGAACTCTAAGATAGAATCATCTTAGCAGAATTAAAGGAAGGTCTTGTCCTGGTGAACAACTAAAACCAATGTTTGGACTTAGGAACATTCACTAATTATTTTTAAACAGGAGCAAGTCTTTACAAGGTTTTCGATTATGTTTTAGTGACTTTAGAAATTCCTCTTGAGAAAATGGAAAATATATTTTTAGTTTAAAATTTTCCTTTATTACATATGTTTCTGCTTATGAAACTATAATGAATGTAAACCTGAAAATAAATCAACAAGATTATTAAGAATTTTTCCTATATAGTTTAAGTTTAATAAATTATTTTTTAATCTACTTATAAAGATAATCCTCAAATATATGCCTGATAATTCAATAGATACCACTTAAGAGGAGAGTGGTTCTTATGATGGCAGAAATTAGCTGCTTTATATAATCAGTTAATTTGTTCTCACTATTGACTTTTAAAGCCCTTTGAACAATTTTTAGTGCTGTCTTTCATCAAGTTAATCATGTTCACTTGAGATGAAAGAAGCAGTCTAAAATAATTTATTCAAGCCGAAAATTGCTGTAGCTATCAGCTGCACTGTGATGTTGTATTACCCAGACAACACTGGGTACCATTTTACTCCAAAGAAATGTTTGCCATTGAAGGTCCCTATTTGGAGGAGAAAATTCTACCTGTAATTGAGCTTTCCCTTTTGCATCATTGTCTTTCATTCTGAACTTAATACTAGCACATCATAATAATTAGACGTGATAATTCCTTGGTTTTTTTTTAATGAGAGAGTTGTGTGTTTTTGCATGGCTTAGAATATTGCTTTTTATTTTTATTTATTTATTTTTTTATTTACAGCAAAAGAAGAAAAAGAGTGCAAGACTTTGTCTTTCCATGGCCAGAGGATCCACTCTATAGTCAGTGTGGGCAAGGTGGCTACAGGCCCCTCATTTTGTACTGCAGTAAACGGACCATGACCTCTTCTCCATGGGTCTGAAATACAGAAAGCTGGGAGTGTGCTAGAGGATCATGGAAGCTTGTACCTAAGAATACTTAACGAGCATACATCAAGCTTAAACAGGGAAAGGTATTTTCTCACTGGAAACATGACAAGTCCAGCCCAGGCTGTGAGGGTTTTTTTTTTTAAATCTCCCAATAAGAAATATTACAGGTCCAAGGCCACTCTTATGCAGCCATGCAGGCAGCAAGAACCTGCATATGCTACCTTTCTCAACTTGTTTGAACTTAACTTTCTAACCCTTAAACCATCATTTAATTTTGTGCCTACCACATCTTTACCTGTGGCAAGCTTGCCACACAGCATGTTGGACTCTTTCAGGAGAGTCATGGCCATGATTTATCTACTGCTGCAGCAACTAACAAACATCCATCCTTCAGAACTCAGTTGTAAGAAAGCATAAATTCTTGTTTATTTGTTAATATCTTAAGTGTATTTAGGGTTGCCTAATAATATGTGTAATGGAAGACTGATCATATTACAATTAATTACAAAATTATATATAATTTTTTTTAAGAAAGGAGAGAAGGAAAGAAAGAAAAAAAAGAAGTGAAGGAGAGGGAAAAAGAGAAAGAAAAAGAGGGAGAGAGAACGGGAATGTTGCTTTATTCTAAAAATGGGTATTGAAAACCTCTTTTCTGCCAATAATTGTGCTTAATAATGACCGATCAATCTTTCATTTAAACCTATGAGTACGTGTGATGTGGTACTGACAAGAATGTATATTTTGTGTATTTAAAGTGGAGAGCTCTATAAATGTTTATTAAGTTTACTTGTTCCGGATCTGAGTTCAAGTCCTGAATATCCTCATTAATTTTCTGGCTTGTTGATGTATCTAATATTGATGTTGAAGTCTCCCACTATTGTTGTGTGGGAGTCTAGGGAGTCTAAGTCTCTTTATAGGTCTTATGTATCTGGGTATTAGGATCGTTAGCTCTTATTGTTGCATTGATCCTTTTTCCACTGTGTCATGGTTGCTTTAAAATCTATTTTATCAGATGCAAGAATTGCAACTCCTGTTATTTATTTATTTATTTATTTATTTTTGCTCTCCATTTAGTTGGTAAATGTTTCTCCATCCCTTTGTTTTGTTTGATGTTATAGCTTTTTAAATAAAGTAAATAAGACTCAGTCCAAACCCCTATATGAGGATGCTAATGCACAGTAGACCCTTTGCTTCACTTAAAACAAATTCCTATTACTTTCCAAGAAGTGTTAATCAACTTTATTAATCAACCCATATTCATATGTGGGTTGAAGTAAATTTTTTTGGTTTTCTTTATTATACTCTTTATTAACATGACTAGTACATTTTACATTGTTAATAGGTTGAAATCTAATGAAAGGATTTTATCCTTAATCCTCTGTTATTAAGAATCTTATTGCTCACTATTCTCTTAACAAATATTATTGACCATAATGCTTGGAGGCAGACATTGTAGGGAAACAAAATGAGAGTCTCCCAAGTATCCTGGATTACAATTAATTCACAATCTAATATATTTTCAAATAATTTTTAAGGAAACTTTACTAGAGAAAAAGGTTGTTTTGTCTCTTTACTTCTTGCTATTCAATGAGTATCATAGCTTCTTTTTAACTTTGCATGAGCACCTAGCTTAAATAGTTTCTTTGGTCTGTTATTTATTCTACCATTATACTTACGGCAATGCCTATGAAACATAATTGCTTAAAAAGAATCATTTTGAAACAATGTATAAGTAAAATATGAAATTGCAATTAAATGTATATGGTAATTGTTTACTAAACTTATTTAAGTGTATGCATTGGCATTATTTTACCTTATTCCTTGAATCAATTGTAAGACATATTTAGAAATCATGACAAAATGATTAGTGGTTACAAGTTCCAATTTAAGCACTGTGTGTTTGAAATAATTTATACTTAAGAATTCAGCTATAACTCATAAAAACTAAATGCTTTGTATTGGCACTACAGATATAATCAAATGCCATTTAATTAACTTTTGGCCAATTTTTTCTGACTTACAGTTGTCATTGAAGTAAATGTCTGATTAATTGCAATTTGAAAAATCTGTATTAGAAAATAGAGACACCTAGTGTGTCTCTGAAACACTGCAATAACATTTACCATGGACTTGAGTTCCTACCGTTTTGAATGCTCTGTATATATTAGGTAAAATAGTCTCACAGCAACTCTATAAATTGCCATAGGAGCTATCTTTTATTTTCAGCTTAGGAAACTGAGATACACAGAGACATACAAAGATGGCAAGGTTATGGCTAGTTACTAAACACCTCCCTGGAACCTAGCATTTAAATTGTTTTACAAATATGCTTTATATTTTATAAAGCAGAAACATGTTTCAATTGCTTCAGTAGCAAAAAGTAATAGGCTGGTCAACTCTGCTTCAGAGATGCTTAGGCCTCAAAAGATACATTGATATTCATCAGTAGCAAGTGGATTGGAGTCATTCCAACCAGGTGTGGTGATAGGACATATCTCACAAAATTGAAGTAATATGATATTTTTAGGGTTTTTGAAGAGTCCAGTATAAAAAAAGTACACCAGATTATTTGAAATTAAAAATAAAAATAAGGCTCATATATCATAGGAAGACTCTAAACACACGGGATTATTAATTATTTAACTCACATAAATCTTCAATCATATATCTTCTGAAAGCAAACAATACCTAAAATATTGTTATCTTCAAAAGTGCTCAGAATCACTGAAGGGTTTCTTTCAAAATTGTGGAAGGACCAATAATATTATGCTCCAACATATTACTTTCAAAGAAATTACTCAAGATGACAGAAAACAACAAAAAAAAAAATTTCAATATTCAAAGGAGTAGTATTAAAGCTAGTTGAACACCGTATCATTATTATTAACATTAAACAGCATGTTTATTAATTTTTATTACTTTAAAAATAAAGAAGCAGCTATTACAATTTTACCTCAAGCAATGCTGAGACACCTAGACATAATATGTATTGTACTAATAGTATAATATTACATTATTGCATAATAATGATGCAAAAAAACATTACTTAAGAAAAAATTAAATCACCTCAGTGTGTTGCACTAATTACTTATGAAATTTTTGGGAAGCAACATATTTAATTATCCTGCTATTGATAATTGAACAGAACTATACTTACAAAATGTAACTGTTCTTCAATACTAATAATAACTAAAGACTATGATTGTCCAATGCTGAGGATCACAGTAAAAAAATAAAATTTTATTATTGAGATAGGTAACAAAATATTTTAGGAAACAACTCTAATATTATTAAGCCAAACATAGTAGTAGAAATTTTATTCACAGAAATTAATATGAAAACACTAAAAAGAAATATAATATTTGCTGTCAGGAAGGTCAACTTTAGGCATCTTTTTTTTTTTTTTTAACCAGAGTAAACTTTTTTGTAAAACCTTAAAACCTGGCAAGTTATCGGAAGAAACTTTTTGCAGAATTTGGAAAGTGAGCAGTGCAGGATTTTGATGCTTAAGAGAAGGACACAGTGGAATAGCATCCTTAAAGCATTGAAAGAAAAATACATGTCAAACTATGATTTATTATTAGGTGGAAGTATTTGTTAGAAATAAAGACAAATTGAAAACATTTAGAAGTAAATGAAAACTTAGAGAATTTCACACTAGTATTTCTGGACTATAAGAAATACTGAAGAATATTTTTGAAGCTAAAATAAGATGACACCAAAAGAAAATCAACCACTAGAGAGAAAAAAAAAATCCCTGGAAACGGTAAGTATGTAAATAAATATAGAAAACAATTTATTATTTTTCTGATTTCTTCATAGAATAACTGAAAGTTTAAAACAAAAATAGGCATAGTGTATCTAAGTATTTGTAAATAAATATAAAAAACAATTTATTATTTTTCTGATTTCTTCATAAAATAACTGAAAGTTTTTTTTTCTATTTATTTTATTTTATTTTTATTTTTTATTTTATTTTTTTTTCTTTAATTTTTTATTGGATTATAGGTTTTGGGGTACATGAGCAGAGCATGCAAGACAGTTGCGTAGGTACACACATGGCAGTGTGCTTTCTTTTCTTCTCCCCTTCACCCACATTTGGCTTTTCTCCCCAGGCTATCCCTCCCCACCTCCCCCTCCCACTGGCCCTCCCCTTTTCCCCCCAATAGACCCCAGTGTTTAGTACTCCCCTTTCTGTGTCCATGTGTTCTCATTTTTTATCACCCACCTATGAGTGAGAATATGCGGTGTTTCATTTTCTGTTCTTGTGTCAGTTTGCTGAGGATGAACGTCATCTGGATAACTGAAAGTTTAAAACAAAAATAGGCACAGTGTATCTAAGAATTTGTAATATAAGCAAAAGTATAAGTAATATGTAACAAAAGTATGAAAGACATCAAAATAAATAGATTTATATTGTGATATTACTCTAAGTTAAATTGTGTAATAATAATTTGTGGAAAATTGTGTGAAATTAATAATATAAATTGCAATTCCTATAGAAATGACTAAAGAAAGATACATATGTAAAAAGCTGATAAATAAAATAAAGCTATATATTTTAAAACTATTAAATTAACCAAAATGTGAAAAGGAAAAGGGGAAAAAAGGAACAAAAATTACATGAGGTACATAGAAAGCAACTCTCAAACGGTAAACTTGAATCTGACTGTAATTAGATTATATGTACATAGAATTAACACAGTTATGAAACAATAGATATTGTCAAATTAGATTAAAAAGCAGGCACAGCTATTTATTGTTTACAGAAGGTGCACTATAAATATAAAACAGGTAAATATTTTATAGTAGAATTCAGAGATAACCACAACATTTTTCCAAAATTACCAATCCTGCTAACAAAATGACAGCATTAAGAAAATGAAAAGGGAAGCATAAACTGTGTAGTAAGTATTCACAGTTCATATATTTGACATGAACTTGTATCTGTCATATACAAAGAACTTCTACAACTCAATAATAAAGTTAAAATAGACATCCAGTTAAAAATGGGCAAGGTTTTTGAAGAGACACTTTGTAAAGAAAGAAATGACCAGTGATGACAAGGAAACATACTCAGCATCATTAGTCATGAGAGAAATGCAAATTAACACAGCAGTGAGATATTATTACAGAAGTAGTCCAGCCCTGGTGAAAAAAAAAAAAAAAAAAAAACTATCTGATTTTTCAGATCTAAAAATAGTCAATTACAAAGGCTTTAAATGGCAAGCCTCATAGGGGAAACTGCCTTTCTGACACTAGAGTTGGTGGATAGCCAGTGCATTGCAATCTCTGAAGGGAATCACAATCAAGGACTCAGGAGGCCCTGGTAAGTTATGTTTTTCACGTATTTGCATTCCTAGGCCAGACACCTTCTTTCCTATGGTCTCTTTATGAAGATCTGGGGCTGAAGAATGTCAGCAGATACCCTCTTTTGGTGTTGGCAGGAGTTTGAGGGAGAGAGGAAATCTTGGAAATATTTTCCCCACCCTGACTCAGTATCCAGTATTTTTCCACTCTTAGCCCTTCCTCCTCATTCTCCCACCAACACCTTCCCATTTTTTTTAAATCCCATATTATTCTTTTTTATTTTTTTGGGATGGGGTCTCACTGTGTCAGCCAGGCTGGTGTGCAGTGGTGTGATCTCAGCTCACTGCTACCTTGACCTCCCAGGTTCAAGTGATCCTCCTGTCTCGGTCCCCCAAGTAGCTGGGATTACAGGTGTGCACTACCATGCCTGGTCGATTTTTGTATTTTTTGTAGAGATGGGGTTTTGTCATGTTGCCCAGGCTGGTCTTGAACTCCTAGGCCTAAGCTCAGTCTCCCAAAGTGCTGGGATTACAGGTGTGAGCCACCACGCCTGGCCTTGCATATAATTCTTTTTTTTTTTTAATTGCATTTTAGGTTTTGGAGTACATGTGAAGAACATGCAAGATTGTTGCACAGGTATACACATGGCAGTGTGATTAAGCTCCCTCAGCAATGAGAAAAACCCTACATCTGCGCTAACCCACCTGATCCTCCAACAGTGTGCCATTCCATGAGGAAAATGGAGCTGAGAAATTGATACTTTTTCCAATCTTAGCCTTTCATGTATATCATTGCAATAAGTGATTAAAAGCTTAACTCTTTCATTTTATCTTTCTTTTTTTTTTTTTTTTTTTTTTGAGACGGAGTCTCGCTGTTGTTACCCAGGCTGGAGTGCAATGGCGCGATCTCGGCTCACCGCAACCTCCGCCTCCTGGGTTCAAGTAATTCTCGTGCCTCAGCCTCCTGAGTAGCTGGGATTACAGGCACGCGCCACCATGCCCAGCTAACTTTTTGCATCTTTAGTAGATACGGGGTTTCACCATGTTGACCAGGATGGTCTCGATATCTTGACCTCGTGATCCACCCACCTCGGCCTCCCAAAGTGCTGAGATTACAGGTTTGAGCCACCGCGCCCGGCCTTATCTTACTTTTAATCAGCTACTCAGACATCTGAGAGCTCAGCTCTTGCTCTTCCAGCCCAGCTGAGCTCCTGATAATACCTACATAAGAGAAAGGCAAAAAAGCAAAAGATCAACAACAGCAAAACCTGTTGCGGATTTGTAGCAACAAGAACTCTTACCAGATTTTTATGAATCCAAAATTGTATCACCAGTATAGAAAATGGTTTAAATAACGTTAAAGCTTTTATTTTTAAAAATACCAAATTGCAGTTTTTTTGAACTGTGGATTATGTAGCAATTACATATCTAAGTGTCTGCACAAGAGCTCATAAAAGACAAACCATTTCACAGAAACCTAAAATTAGAAGGAAGCAAAAACCCTCGGGTTTTCGTTAACAGGAGGATGTACAAACAAATCATGTTATATGTGTCATGAAATATTTTTAATCAATAAAAATAATGGACTAGTAACATAGAAGAATCATAAAATATCATATGCTGAGAGAAAGAATCCAGATACCAAATAACACATAATGTATCATTTATATGTCATTCTAAACCTGGCAAACATATTTGAGGACAGAAATTAGAAAATATTTCTCTATGTTGAGTGGGGTTTAGGTTGATGGGTAAGGTAGAGTCAAGATTCTATTGGATGATAAAAATGTTATGCTTCTTAAAAGGCTCCCATGATGACGAAGATCTGTGCAATTTAATCTATATAAATTCAACCTCAATAAAAAATAAATGTTTCTATTAGTCATACTTCTTAATCTATGAGGTTTTATAGACTCTGAATTTAAAAGATTCAAAGTAATATCTTAATCTTTTATTTTGCTTATAAAAAAGAATAATTTTCCACAAATTACATTCATTCATTAGTGAAGTATATCTTTATAGATATTTAACTGTAGACCACCATAACTTTGACCATTAAATACATACTTAAAATACATAAAATATACATTTTTCCACATAATGAATTTAGAAAATGAGATGCTGATGACATTTTCAATTTTAAACAAAATCTACAATGCAAAGATACTTAAAATGACCTTGACTACATCTTCAGAATTCCTATTGCCAGTTGCTATCTTATAATATCTCGTGTATGTGGATCAAAATTTGAATTCCTTTTCCAATAAAATCTTCACTTTGGGCAGTTCCCACTAAATAAAAACTTATGGCATATACCTAAACATTATGGCATATACCTAAACATGAAGCATCAATGCTAGAAATTAAATTAAATTAAGAACTAGAATTAAAACTAAAAAGCTATAGTAATACAAGTTTTCCAATGATTCATTTATATTTCATTCAGTAAAACAGAATAAAAATTTAAAGACAGAAATAATTATTTCTTAACGTACTGATTACATCAACATTTTGATTATACAAGGAGAACTTGCATTTGACTGCAAATTTGTTTTCTTTGCTTTCAAAGAATAAACAATGATTATTACACATATCTACATGTTTAATCCTTGATATCTGCATTTGAGCTATAAATGCCTCTGTGTGTATGTGTGTGTGTGTGTGTGTGTGTGTGTGTGTGTTTGTATGTCTGTGTCTGTGTATACACAAGAATGGAATTTGGCATGTTCACTAACTGAAAACTGTGTTCAGTACAATTTTTATTACACTTAAAGACAAATTGATTGCAGCTGGCAACAACTGCTTTTGCAAGGGATTCAAGAACACGATATTTCAAACACAAGTTTATATAGTTGAGCAATGATTAAATGGCTACACCATTCCATCCATTATAAAGATATTTATTGTAACCATTAAGCAAATAGAGATATGCATATGCTAAATTTCTGAGGCTTTTCTCTACCATTTATTAGGTTTTCCAATGCTTGATTCAGATCTTCATTAAAGTTAAAATTCATTAAAATTCAGACTCTCAAATACTGCGCAGGCTTTTTAAATGCAGAAATTGACAGTTGAACCTAAAACTTAATTCAAAAGGTGAAGAATATAGTCAGAGCAATTTCTAAAAAGAAGAAAGAAACTTAAGAATTCACACTAGTTTATTTCAAGATTATTCTAAAGCTACACTAATTAAGACAGCTGATATTGCTGAAAGCATAGTTATGCAAATCAACAAAACAATATATAGACTCCAAAAATATTCCTAATATTGATGCATTGATTTTTTAAATTAATTAACTTTATTTTTAGAACAGTTTAGATTTATAGAAAAATTAAGCAGATGCTATACAGTTCAACTGTGCTTCTTACCTCCACCAGTTTATCTATTATTATCTTGCATATGTGTGCAATATCTTGCAAAAGTATGGTATATTTTTTACCATCAGTGAATCAATAATGATAGGCTAATATTAAATAAAGTCCATTGTTTACATAAAGGCTACTCTTTGTATTGTTCAGTTCTGTGAATTTTGACAAATATATAGTATCTTGTGTCCACCACAGAGTGCCATGCAGAACAGTTCGTTTCACTGTTCTAAAAATTCCATATACTTCACCTATTGCAGCCCCACTCTCTCCTTCAACCAACTCCTGGTATCCAATAATTATTTTACTATTTCCATAGTATTGTCTTTATCAGAATATCGTATATTTAGATACACACTTTGTAGCCCCTTAAGGACACATCATGTGTAATTTCTTTCACACAGCAATATGCCTTTATATTCCCTACATGTTTTTTTCATAGATTGAGGGTTCATTTTTTATCACTATATAATATTCCACTGTAGGATAAACCAGTTTGTTCATTCATTCACTCATAAAAGAACATCTTGGTTGTTTCCAGCTTTGGCACTTAGGAATAAAACTATAAATATTTATATGCTAGTTTATATAGGTATATATTTTCAATTCGTTATGGCATATACCTATTCACTTGATTGATGGATGTAATGGTAAGACTTATGTTCAGCTTTGTAAGAGATGGCCAACTGTATTCCAGACTAGCCGTACTTAACATTTCCACATCAGCAGTGGTTAAGATTTCCTGTTGTTCCCCATCTCCACCAGCATTTGGTGTTGTCAGGATTTTAGTTTTAATCTACTGTAATATGTGTGTAGTGATATCTTTCATTTTAATTTGCAATTCCCTTGTGACATATGATCTTTAGCATATTTCTATATGCATATTTGGCATCTGTATATTTTTTGTTGGTGAGGTGTCTTTTTTAATATCCTTTTCTATTTTTTTCATTGGGTTGCTTTCTTATTGTGGAATTTTAAGAACTCTTTCTATGTTTTAAATACAACTCCCCTGTCAGATTCCCTTAACACTAAAATAAGATAAAAGCATTACAAGATGGAAAACTAGAATAACATTTACACATTCTTCTCAAATGCACATGAAATATTAACCAGAATAGACTATATATTACGCCATAAGACAAGTCTCAATAAAGTTAAAAAGTGAAATAATACAAAGTATACTCTTCAACCACAATTGTATGAAATTAGGAATCATAATAGTTGGAAATATCGGGCCTTCACAAATATGTGTAAAGTAAAGCATACTACAAATCCTACTGAAAGATGCACACTGCTTTGACCATACGTCAAAAAAGAATTTAGAATTCAAAAGGGAAATTAGCAAATAGTTGGAAATAAATGAAACTGAAAAAGAACAATTCACCAAATCTTATGGGATGAAGCTAAAACAGTGCTGAGAGAAAATTGTATGGCTTTAAATAACTATGTTTACAATGAAGGATGATTGGCCGGGCACAGTGGCTCATACCTGTAATTCTAACACTTTGGGAGGCAGAGATAGATGGAGAACTTGAGGCCAGGAGTTTAAAACCAGTCTGACAAACATTGTGAAAGGCCATGTCTCTACTAAAAATACAAAAGAATGAAAGAATTATCTGGTTGTGGTGGCAAGCGCCTGTAATCTCAGCTACTTGGGAGGTCCAGGTGGGAGAATTGCTTGAACCCAGGAGGCAGAGGTTACAATGAGCTGAGATCATGTCACTGCACTCCAGTTTGGGCAACAAAGTGAGACTCTGTCTCAAATGAAATAAAATAAAATAAAATAAAATAAAACAAGGGGAGATCTCAAGTTAATCTAACCATCCACCTAATAATATTTGAAAAAGAAGCAAAATAAGCAGAAGGAATGAAATAAAGATTTAATCGTAAATTAATAAACAACAAAAAAATAGAGATATTCAGCAAAGCAAAAACATAGTTTTTTGAAAGATCAATAAACTTGACAAATTTAGTTAGGCAAACAGAGACAAAAAGAAAACTCTTACTACTAAAATTAGAAACAGAATATATTACTCTTGAATTCATAGATATAAAACAAAAACATTATAAGGAATATGGAAACAATTTTATGTCAACAAAACAGATTTCTAGATGAAATAGATACATATCTTGAAAGACACAAATAACTGAACCTAACTCAGAAAATCTAAATGTATAGATTTTTAACAAATAAAAAGATTGAATTAGTAATCAAAAACCATTTCAGAAAGAAGAGCATAGGAGAAGATAGTCTCATTGTTGAATTATCTCACATATTATAAAAAGCATTAACACCAATCCTTAAGACTCTTCAGTAAGATAGCAGAGAAGGAAACACTACCAAAATCTGACTGTGAGGCCAGTGTTACTCTAACAACAAAAGCATACAAAGATAATAGCAACAACAAAGACTAAAACCATATTTCTTGTAAATGTATATATAACAAACAAACAAAGAACACAAAAATAAAACATTACCAAATCAATTCAAGCAATGTATACAATGTATAAAAGAATCATAGAACATGACTAAGTGAGATGTGGAGTATGGAACTCAAGGAGGCACAACCTGAGAAGATCAATTAATGTAATATTATAATAATGTAATATACATAATAAAAGAGAAAATGATAATCTCAAATGATGCAGAAAAAAGCATTTAACAAAATTCAAAAACCTTTTATCATCAAAACACTAAAGCTAAAGAAACTAGAAATAGAAGGGGACTTCTAAGCCTGGCAAAGAACATCTCTGAAACATTTATAGCTAGCATCAAATTTAATGGTGAAAGGCCAAAAGATTTCTCACTAAAATCAGAAGCAAGACATGTATGCCACTCTGGTTACTCCTATTCAACATTGTCTTGATGGCTCTAGCCAGAGAAATTAGGTAACAACAACAAAAAAAGGCATTTCATTAGACAAAAAAAAAGGTAAGTTTACATTTACAGATGATACCTTGTATATATTCAGTTCTAAGGAACCCATCAGGAAAAAAACACAATTTGAGATAATAAATACATTAAATAAGATTGAGAGATACAAGGTGAATACCAAAATCAATTGTATTTCTCAAACTTGCAATAGACAATCCAAAAATTAAGAAAAGAGTTCCATTTATAATAGCAGCAAAAGCAGGAAATTTCCTGTGAATAAATTGAACAAAAGAAAGTCAGTATTTGTACACTGAAAGCTATACAACATTGTTGAAATTAATTACCTAAATAAATGGAAAGGCCTATTGTGTTTGTAAACTGACTTACCAATGTTGGTTAAGAGGAAATATACTCCATATTTTTCCACAGATTCAACACAAACCACTTCAAAACCCCAGTTTCCTTTTCTGCTGAAATTGACAAACTGTTCCTAAAAATTCATGTAGAATTCCTGAGGCCACTGTTGAGCCAAAACAGTCTTGAAAAAGAACAAAGTTGAAGGAGTCAAATATCCTGATTTTAAATCTTACTACAAATCTACCATAAACAGAAGTTTGTGTTGTTGTCATATAGATAGGCATATAAATCAACAGAATGCAGTTGATCTGTCATAAATACATCCTTATATATATGGATTTTAACAATGGTTGGAAAACTATTCAAGGGAAGGTACAGACCTCTCAGTAAAAGCTACTGTGCCAGCTAGATATCACATGCAAAATAATCCATCTAGACCCATACCTCACAACATATGTTAAGAAAAAAATCTCAAACAAATTAAAGACATAAAAGTAAGATGTAAATCTATAAAATTTGTATAAGAAAAAAATAGTTCTAAATATCTGTGACCTTAATTAGGCAATGATTTTGTAGATATTAAACCAAAAGCAGAACAGCAACAAAAATAAGTAATTAAATGGGACATAATAAAAATCATCCTTTAAAGTGTACTGTTAAGAAAGCAAAATATTAACTCATAGAATGAAATAAAAACCCAATCACATACCTGATAAAGGGCTTTTATTCAAAATATATAAATACTCCTACTCCTCAATAATAAAATGATAAATAATGAAAATACACAAAGGGGCCGGGTGTGGTGGCTCACACCTGTAATCCCAGCATTTTGGGAGACTGAGGCCAGCGGATCATGAAGTCAACAGATCTATATCATCCTGGCCAACATGGTGAAACTCCATCTCTACTAAAAATACAAAAATTAGCCAGGCATCGTCCCAGCTACTCCGGAGGCAGGAGAATCACCTGAATTCAGGAAGCACAGATTGCAGTGAGCCAAAATGGCGCATCTGCACTCCAGCCTGGTAGGTTTGAATGAACATTACTCTGAAGGAGATATATTAATAGAAATAGCCAATGAGCATATGAAAAGATGTTCAATATCATTAGTCATAAGGACATTGAAAGTTAAAGTCACAAGGTACCACTGTATGCCTGGATGTTTCTAATTTTAAAAAGTCAGAAGATAATACATGTTTGCAAAAGATATGTAAAAATCAAGGCTCTCAAACATGCTTATAGAAGCTTCAAATAGTACAGCCACTTTAGAACACAGTTCGATTGTTCCTCAAGAATTTACACATAGAATTGCCATATGACCTGACAATTCTACTCCTTTGTATATACCAAAGATAATTGAAAATATATGTCAACATAAAAATATGCATATGATATTCATAACAGCATTATTGATAATAACCAAAAAGTGGAAACTACTCCAATGTCTCACAATTGATGAATGTATTATATAAAGACAATGTAGTATATCTAGGCAATGGAAAATTAGCCATAAAAGGGAATCAAGTACTGATACATGCTACAATGTAGGTGAATCTTGAAAAAAAGAAGTATGCTAAGTAAAGCAAGTCACACACAAAAAAACACATATGGTATGTTTCTTCTTATATCAAATGTCCAGAATAGACAAATCCATAAAGACACAAGTATATTAGCTGTTTCTGACTGGGGCTTAAAAGAGAAGGGGACAATGAGAAGTAACCACTAAATAGTTTGGGGTTTTATTTGAGTAACAAAAAAAAAATCTGAAATTAGATATTGGTGACAGTTGCACAATTTTGTGAATATGCTAAAAACACTGAATTTATACCTGTTAAAAGGATGAGTTATTGAATGTTACAGAATGTGAATTATTTCCCAATTAACATATACATGCATACTATTCACATAGTTTTATTAAAATATCACTACACACCTATCACAATGACTAAAATTTTAAAAAGACAAAAATGAATAATAAAATGTGACAGCAAAGATGGAGAACAACTGAGATATTCATTTTTTGTTGGTTGGAAAATAACATGATACAACCATTCTTAAAATACAGATTGGTGTTTCTTTCAACTCTAAATACAATTCCACTCCTAGGTATTTTCTCAAAAGAAATAAGAACTATGTTCATACAGAAAACTGTAAACAAATATTTATATTATTTTAATTAATCATCACTCCAGTTAGAAAACCATCGATTTCCCTTCAATTGACAAACTGATAATCAAACAGTAATACATCCATTTAATATTACTTAGCAATAAAAAAATATGTTACTGATACACACCACAACACAGATAAATACCTCTTCAGTTTTGAGGGGAGAGGATTTTCTTGTGAAATCACTTTTCTTATGAATCTGAGAAGAGTTTATTTCTTTGGTTCGTTCAGTTTTATACTTGTTAGGATGGAGTGGCGACTTCCAAACTTCTTACATGCCAAACGGGAAACCAAACCTTATTTTTAATTTTCTTTAATGCTTGATAATGATTTCACTTGGCATAGGTACTTCAAGAACTACTAACTATTCTAACTGCAGAGATGTTTGTTGCTTTGAGTTTAAAATGTGCAAGAAATTTCTCTCTTCAAAACAGCATATTCACTCAAATGTAATACTATAAAAAATGTTAAATTTACAAAAGTCCTCTATAAAACAGTGCTCTTAAGTATTCTGAAAAATCAGAAGCTGATGTTACAATCTCACTGTCTAAGAAAATACTGTCACAAAAATAGCACCATGTGAGATCACCAGGCCATTATGCTCAAAAAATGATATATCAGAGCACAGTTTTAATAGAGTCCTTGCATAAAGAAACATAGTCATATTGTGCCAGAAATAATTTTTTATTTGACTAGAAATACCTGTGGTCATATATATGTACATGTACATATATATTTGTATATGTGTATGCATATATATGCCTACATACCCACATGGTACATTTTGCATCTATGGATTTTACTGTATATCAATAATAACTCAATATATCTGCTTTTAAATCATTATAGGAAATTACTAAAGAACTAAGTGAAATATAAAATAATGACATATAATTTTTGTTTTAAAATACTACGTTTGTAAACTTCGGAAGACCGGTGTCAGGTAGACATATTCAGAAAAGAACTTTTCAAGAGAGAGGAGCCTTGAACAAGACCTTAGAGCAAATGAAAGACAGGATTTTATCTAGGTGTTGATGAGGAGTACACAATTTACTAAAGTTAATGGAAATTCTTAGTTATATTTATATATTACTAAAAATAAGAAGTAAACCCGTGTGTTTTCTAGGTGTCCATTATTAGCAGTTAATGGCAGAAAAGAATAACAGTAATCTTGTAATTTCTGAAGGACCTTGATCATCTCACTCTACATAATACAGTGATTAAAAGCAAAGTGTCTGAAGTCCAGAGACATGGCTTTAAATCATTTAACCCAATTCCTTAGCTCTGTTATTTTGAAGAACATACTTAATATCTCAAAGCCTCAGTTTATTATTTATAAAGTGGGAAAGACAGAAACATGTACTTTCAAAATTGGTGGTAAAGATTCAGTGACATAAAATATAGAAACTCCTTAGCACTGTTTTTGCCGAGGAATAAGTCCTCACATGTTTAATGTAAATTAGACACTATTATAATGAGAAAAAATGTTTGCTAGTGTAGTTTGTGTAGTAATAAGATGAAGCTGTATTTTAAAACATATTACTTCATAATACTTTGCCATGCTAGCAAATGATAAATTTAGTATTGGGGTGGAAAAGGTAAATAATTTTCTAATTAAGCAAAGTTCACATCAATGAAGAAAGAATTACTTTAAGTAGAGACTCTGATAATGTTTCTGTGACATCTCCAAACTGCATAGCTGCTCAGTTAGGTGAAAGATTATTACTTGATTAATGATATCTAGGCCATGTTCATCAACATCCCCCTGTTCATTAGCCCAGTGTTACAATAATAAAAGTAATTTCAAATTCTTATGAAAATTAAGAGTGATGTGGCTTGACTCTGTGTCCCCACTCAAATCTCATGTTGAATTACAGTCTTCAGTTTTGGAAGACAGGCCTGGTGGGATGTGATTGGATCATGGAGGCAGATTTCCCCTTTGCTGTTCTCCTGACAGTGAGTGAGTTCTCATGAGACTTCGTTGTTTAAAAGCGTGTAACACGTTCTCCACTCTCTCTTCTGCCACCATGCAATAACCTGCTTGTTTCCCACTCACCCTTCTGCCATGATTGTAAGTTTCCTGAGGCCATTTCAGACATGACTCCTATACAGCCTGTGGAACTGTGAGTCAATTAAACTGCATTTCTTCATAAATTACCCAATCTTAGCTAGTGCACTATAGCAGTGTAAGACTGAACTAAAACAGAGAGTAATTGAGAAAATCTGAATATTACATGTACTAGGTTTTACTGAAAGGGCATGTAGAAAATAATTTGACATTAACATTTACATGTGGAAAACCAAAAGAGCCGCACTATTAGCACAAAATTCAGAGACAAGTCTATTAGGTTTAAACAACATTTTCCTTAAGAAGTAATAGAGTCAAAAAGGAGGTTAAATCAAAGCAGAAACTGTTTATTTTTAGAAAGGACAACAAAGAGTATAAACAGAGCCCGTGACAGACTGATACTTCCCATAGAGTAATGCTATTTAGATGTACAGAGTATTAACATCTTTGACATTCAGCAAGAAAGATAATCATTGCTTTAACTGAATAAATCTTCAGTGAAATCTAGGTCAATTTAGAGCTATTCCTTGTCACAAATTATTTAGGGGCATAGTTTGTCCAAATGAAACTTGTATTTCTTCCAACTATTTTCATGTTGCTTCTCAAAAACAGATTGTTGAATGGATTTACTCATTAACAGAAGTCTCAATAGGCTGACTCCAGAAAATATCAAATACACAGAGAAAAAAATGGAAGCGTAAATTGAGTTTGAATTTTTAATGCTATGCATATCAAACTTAGGAGTAGTTAACCATATGCCAAAAAATCTGTGGTTTCTTGATAACATTAATAAAGTTACACTCAAATAACATTATGTTATTGAAATTATCACTTAAGCTTTTTTTCTTTGCATCATTGTATTTCAGGGCTCACTAGGGACAACCTGAACGCCCTCATTGCCAGCCACATAGCACATTTTATAGTAATGATGAACAGGTTATATAGCCAGTATAAGACAATGTATTGCATAGCAGCATCCCTCTCCCCGCTTTATTAATAAACTGGACATTGGGCTATTTCTGATGTACTAGCTGGATCTCAGAAATATCCAGGTTACTACACAGACAAACTTCAGATCTCAAAACTCATAAAAATCCAGAGCTTCTCTTTATAGGTCTTCTCTTTAAAGCTCTATAAGAGCTTCTCTTGTATTCATCATCCAAGTTTTTTCTCATAATCTATTTATGAAGCTCAACTGAAACTTTGATCAAAATATAATGGTTTGGTTAGCTCTTTGACAGTACAAAAGTAAGGAAATAAATAAATACATATGTGTGTGTGTGTGTGTGTGTGTAAAAATGCTTCGTCATATACATCTCTAAAAACTTTCACAAGCTTCACTACTATACTTACACCACAGATTTTATGATACAAGTACTAGTCCTTCTGCCTAAGGCAAAGACACCGCCACTAGAAATCCTACTAAATCACTCCATAAGTATGTCAGCCCTAAGGAGGCCCAAGACCCTAGCCATTAAATTCAGGTTATTTGGAAGTCATGACAGGCTCCACAATATTTCTTGAGGATGCACATCTTTTAAATAGTGTGGGCAATAAATACCTTATGTGAGTAATTGAGTGCCATTTGTGTCCATTGACATTAGACATTTAGGGGCAGGTATAGGAAAAGAAGAACTCATCTTTGATGTGAGAGCAACAATACATCTATACATCTGCAGTAGACCACGATTCCGTAGTTTTCCAGTAACTCCTCATCTTGTTTTTTCTTAGCTTGCTATTTTCTTCCTGTGAGTTACTTCTATTTCAGTAGACAAAATTTACATACTCAAGCTCTGTACTTGTTCTTGCTCTGCTGTCGGGTATTAAGTGGCTTAGGTCACCGGATATCTAAATTCACCACACTCAACTTATAACTATCTTATTATTTACTAGCCATCCTGACACATCAGTTCCATCCAATTTACTTACCATCAAGCTCTATCTTCTACAAATGTGGCTCACTGTATTAGTCTGTTCTTAAGCTGCTAGGAAAAAACCCCAAGACTGGGTTATTTATAAAGAATAGGGGTTTAACTGACTCACAGTTTTTCATTGCTGGGGAGACCTCAGGAAACTTACAATTATGGCAGAAGGCAAAGGAGAAGCAGACAAAGGAGGAGAAGGGTGGCAGGATGGAATAAGTGCCAGCAGAGGAAATGCCAGATGCTCATAAAACCATCAGATCTTGTGAGAACTCACTCACAATCACTAGAACAGCATGGGGGAAACTGCCCCATGATTCAATTACCTCCCACTGGGTCCCACCCATAACACATGAGGATTATGGGAATTATAATTCAAGATGAGATAAAAGTAGAGACACAGCCAAACCAGTTTTTTCATATTGTGTCGGAAAGGTAGCAGATTATAATTCACGGGGAAAATATATGTGTAAAAGACTGCTCTCCTGCTAGCCCATTGAGGGATATGAGGTGTCGAAAAAGACTATGCTTCTAATCACAAATATATTTATTTTTAACTAAAGCTGGAGCATACCCTAGAGAAATTGAGTATTTTATGTTTATTCTTTCTCTGTATAAGAATGCCTTGGAGGAACCAACATTGAGCTTACTCTATGGTTTAATTTTAAATAAAGTCAGAGTTTCATTAAGGGTGTCATTAATACTGTTTAAAAAGAGGTAAAAAACAGGTAGCACAGGTTCTCAGTTTTCCACCTCTGTATCCTTGGCTATACCTGAGGTAATCCACAGTTATCTTACACATGCTGACAACTTCCTGCATCTCCATTCTAGGGATTTCTCTCGCCATGGGAATCTGCTGGGAACAAGGCAAGCTCCAGTTACGCCCTAGAGGCTTAATTAAGCCTCTAGGGATTGTAGGTGAATTCTTCAACTCCCTGCTACTCACTGGAAAAATTTTGTGGCATGTTTTGTACAATGTTTCAGTGAATTCTGATGCTATTAAGCCCGGTTACCCAGGGTGAGAACTTGGTTCATTCATATTCTCTATTGGCTTTACTTCTTTTCCTTTCTCTCTTCTTGCAGTCTCAGAGTGCTTCCAGTGCTCAACTCACAAATAAACATATTGTATCCAAATTCCTGTCATGATATCTATTTATATCAGAACCCAAATTAAAGCAAAACAAATAGGTTTCCAAATTTGATCATATGTCCAGTTCACATAGTGCATTTGTTGCCTATGTACTTTATTATTTTGATCTCTGCCTCAGAACATGGTTAGAAAAGTAGTCCTAGTATTTTTATTGTTACGTTACCATGGATATTATATCCATTATTTATACAAATTTTGTTCAAAGACATTGGTATTTCTTCACAGCAGCTTAAAAATTAAATTAAGGTGGTATCAGATTTTTAAATCCTTGAATTTTAATTAGATGCAAAGGATATGACTGTCAAGTAATCCCTTCACAAATCAGGTATCTTATCTGTGGTTAGGGGTTGAATTGTGTTACCCCAGAAAATATATCAAAGTCACAAACTCTAGTTCTTCAGAATGTGAACTTATTTGGAAATAGGGTCATTGCTCATGTAATTAGTTAATATGAGGTCAGGTGGAAGTCTGGTGGACTGGTGTTTTTATGACAAAGTGGCCATATGAAGATAGACACAAACTCCAGGGGAAGCCATATGATGATGAAGAAAGACACTGAGGTTATGCAGCAGCAAGCCAAGGAACACCGAAAATCGCTCACAAACCACTAGAAACTATGAAAGGGAACGGTAAGAGTCTCATACGGTACTGCATATACCTTGACTCAGACTTCTAGCCTCCAGAACTGTGAGACAATAGATTTCTTTGTTTTAAGCCACCCAATTTATAGTACTTTGTTATGGCAGACCCATAAGTAATCCACTTGGCATCAAGCTTTATTAAAAATACATGGATAGAAGTATTCAGAAAGAACAGGCAAACAGGGATAAATCCAGATCAGGCATTACAGCACCACAGATTCTTCCTTTTTACATGAAACACACTTTGACCACATTAATACAGATGTATCTAAAAAATGTCAGTAGCTACATTAATAATAGAGAAGGCAGCCATTCAGTCATCTTCATTTTATATTTAAATATTTCAGTAGCTAATAATATATTTTCCAGGGAGCCATGCCATACAAATTTATAAATCCCAGGTGTGTTTACTACAATCTTCTAGAAAAATTAAGGTAAATCCTGCTAAAAGATTTCATAGATAAAAATTCTATTTTATATTTAATATTTAAATATTTAAGTAGCTAATAATGTATTTTCCAGGGAGCCATGCTGTACAAATTTATAAAACAGGTGTGTTTACTACAATCATCTAGACAAATTAAGGTAAATCCTGCTAAAAGATTTCGTAGGTAAGAATTCTCCTACTGGCAATACTGTTAAATAGTTGGCTTGGAATTCTGTCATTAGCATGTTTTCAAGATTTGATGGGCATTATTCCCAGGAAAGGGAGGAACTAGATTGAAGTCCTAATGCTAAACTATTTTCTTCTTACCTAATACAAGTATATTTATGATATCTCAAATGTATTGCCTAACTTTCCATAGATTTTAGAGATAAATCTTAATTGATTGAAGATAATTATGAGTTAGTTAATATATGCTGCATTCACACCTTTTGTTATTGTATTATTTTAAATGCTTTGCTTTTAGTTTTAGAAACACATATATTATAGTTTTACTGCTTCCTCGTTATGTTAACATGAGCAGGTCACTTAATCTTTCTAAAATCAAATTACTCTTTTATAAAACTGAAATGAGAATACCTCACTCAAAATTAAATTTTAATTATTGAGTATTCTGAATCTTATCGTATATGCTTCATATGTTAGTTTCTCTTTTCTCATCGTGGCCTCACCTTTTGATAATATCTAGTGTGTCCATCCTACTTTTTTATTTTTCTTACCTTTTCACTGTTGTCTCAAAGTATGACTGTTGTTTGTACACAGTATTCTCAGAGTAGATGCTTCAAATTTTGGTAAAAGCCTGTTATTTTATTTTCATTAATTAAGTTTTGTAGTGTTTTAGATTTAAACAAGTGATTTTCAATGTATTGTTTTTATGTTAGGTTAAGAAAAGTGAGAAATGGGTGGGCAAATCTAGATTTAAAACGATGTTTAATTCATTTTAACTGTATATTAAAAAGATGGAAAACAAATATATCTTTTTTAATTTTAAGGACTGACTAATTCCTATATAGTAGACATTTAATCTTGGGAAGAAAAACGAAGGGCTTTTATTGTTAAGGTAAAAGCTACAATATATAGATATGTTGAAAAGTATCGGCACATTTAAAGTCTACAGTTTACAGTTCTATGTCAGAAAAGGGATATCAGTTCCTAAAAAATGTTAACTCTTGGGAAAGAGACTCAAATGGGAAAAATACATCTACATCATAAGATTAATATAACTTTTAAACTTTATTGTCGACATATCATAGTATATATAAATATATAATTTGTTTTATATAATAACTATGTAATTCACAGAATTTTCACAAACTTATCATAACTGAACAGACCCCCAGAAGCCTTCCTTGGACCTTTAGACCCCAGAAGCCTCTCTTTTATCATTACCCATCTCCAACCCTAAAAGTCCCATTAGAGATATGGAGGTAATCACTCTCTTGGCTTCTAACAGTGAATATTAATATGTCTTCTTTGTACCTTACAAATAAAGAATTGTTTATCATTACTTTTAGTACTTGACTTCTTTTTTTTTTTTTAATACTTTAAGTTCTAGAGTACACGTGCAAATCTTGCAGGATTGTTGCATAGGTATATACCTGCCATTGTGGTTTTTTGCCTCCATCCCATCACCTACGTCAGGCATTTCTTCCAGTGTTACACCTCTCCAAGTTCCCCATCCCCCACTGTTTCTCCCCTAGTGCCCCACCCCACAAAAGACCGCAGTGTGTGATGCTCCCCTCCCTGTGTCCATGTGATCTCATTGTTCAACACCCACCTATGAGTGAGAACATGCAGTGTTTGGTTTTATGTTTCTGTGGCACTTTGCTGAGAATGATGGAAACCAACAGTCTCAGTACTTGGCTTCTTTAAATCAAGGTTATATTTGTGAGGCCCCATCCATATTTTTGCAAATAATCAATGGTTTGAAATACCTTTTAACAATCTTTTTATACCTTATTTATTCTTATTATTTAAGTTTCCCATTTGAAAAATGCCATGTTCTCAAAAGAAATTTTTTATTTTCTTCCTCTTTTATCTAACTACTCTGCTGTGCTTATAATTATCAGGTATATTTACTTTTTATAAATAATTTATTGGGGGTAAAATTGACATGAAATACACTTTATAAGTTTTAAAGTATAAGTTCTAACATAGGTATATACCAAAATGACTCCATCCTCTTTGAGAGGCACTAGGGACAGAGAGAGAACATGAGGAAAATTTCCAGGATATGGGTATTATATTATTTCTTCAGCTGGGTTCTGATACACAGTTCAGTTGAATAATTTTGTTGAGCTGTATACTGATGATTTGTGCAAATTATCTAACTATGTTATATGCAATAATTTAAAAATCCTCAATTCTGATGTGTATCAAATCCTTTTTGATTTTCTGTACTTGAAATTTAATGTCTCTATTGTACAGTTCCTTTGCTCTACAAAAAATCATTTTCTCAAATATGTAAATAAAGATACAAATCTCTCAGGCATTATAACAATCTATTGGCACTCTATGTTCAACTAACTCAAAGCCAAGATTTTAATATTTTCATAACCATACCTGAGAGTATCAAGACATCTGAAAGATTTTTGCCTGAAATAATCTGAAGATGTAAATAAAATTTACATCAACTTTTCTAAATCTTAAGGAGTTTTTCTTTAAAGGACATACTAATTAGATCTCTAAAAAAGAACTAAAATACTGGTTAAATTTTTCTAGTTAAATTCCTTATGTCTTGTGAAAAATTAGCTTATGTTTCACAATCCACTGAGCTCATAAACACTCCGTGAATGTTTTCACACTATTTACTTGTGTTGTGTGAGAAAAACAGTTTCTTTTTACCCTTAATTGTCTTCTAATGTATATTTACCATATGGCGAACTGCTAAGCATAACAAAACAGTGATGCAAATATTCTTTTATTTTATAGAAATTTCTTTGTAAGTAAAATAATAATCTAAACATTTTTAAAGCCGTGGGGGTGTCTACAGCCATCTCTTCAGTAAGACAGCCAAAATAACTCCTTGATTAAAGAAAGACAGGTTTATTGCTTTGTGCAATAAAGTAGTGAACTACGTTAACAGAGTCTTAGTGGTTTCTTGAAACAGAAAAATCAAGAACAAGATATTCACAAGATCTTGAGGGTTCGATTTTAGGTGACTCATTCAATAAAAAGTCCTGTCTGAAACTGGGTCAAGTTTGTCACTGGAGGGAGGATTCAGTGAGGTGGGGTTGTTGCAGTGAGCTTTGGCAAGCCTAATTGAGCAGTCTATGGTTGTAAGAAGTGGTGATTCTCCAGGAGAGATAGTTGAATATTCTATTGTTTGGATAACTTAGTTTTCATGAAGTTCCTGAAACAAAGTTATTTGTAACTTTATCTTACTTGGTAAGAATGTTCCTGCAGAGTAGAATGTTAGAACAGAATGTTGAACAGTGAAGTTATGTTAAAGCAGACATTAAGCTTTCTGTTAGCAATAATTTTAAAGAACTTTACCATGAGAAATAACCTGATAAATTATTATAAACACTTAAACTTACTATTAATGATGTTTCAGTCTTTTCTAGAAATGCCAAGTTTGCAATACTGAAGACTACATAAAAAGTAAATTAGATTGCAATATGTAAAAATTCAGTAATGTAATAGTTAAAAGCATAAAAGCAGTACTAAGTGAATGTAATTTTTAAAAAGCACAAAATTTTGTAACCAAAATATTTCTTGTAATGATTTTTATAATTTTCTTTTTCTGGTATTTCAGAAATTTTGTGATATTTATTTATGTTTAAATCTAGATCAATTATTCAGAAAGTCATTTACCAAACCTTCCTCTGACTACATATTATTCAGGTTTATCACTTTTTTGAGACACAGTTTTTTTCCACATTTTTTTTCCTAAAATAGCAATGCATCTTACAAGTGACGGCATATGAAAATTACTGTAAACCCAGTCACGTATGTGAAAACTTCTGTGTCTGTCTCTGTCTATGCTACCCTGAATGTACCCAATCTCATCTAAAATCTTCTATTTCAGCATCAGAGTCAATGATGTTAAATCTGTTAAAATATCAGTATAAAGATATTTTTAATACTCAATAATTCAATAATTAACATTTTAGATAAAATTTAAGATTATCCATAAGTGCGTATAAGCAAAAACAAGTTGGTAGTTATATTAAAGTAGCACAAAATATACTGATTACAGTAAAATAAAAATTTAAAGGGAATTATATTTTACTTGGGGATGAATGATTCACTTTTTTCAAGCAGAATATTTAGGCCATAATTCCAACTGCCATAATCCTGAATATTTAAATCCAAAAAGGTCAATATCCCTAAAGACTAAAATCTCTAAAATCTAAAATCTATAATGTCTAAAATCCTAATTCACAGTTCTGAAAGGTTACAATCCTGAATGCTGAAATCCTGAAGGCCAGATTCTGGGGAAGAGATTAGTGCACTGTCAGTTATACACAGAATAGCTGCTTCATGTTAGGTGGATTTACTACCATCTTAACCTCTTCATTTGGGAATGAAGCGTGGCTTAAAAAGATGTGTATGGCTACAACGTTGACAAGAGGTAGATTTGTGGACAATATTAGGTGTCAACTTGATTGGATTAAGAAATACCTAGAAACTTGATAAAACATTATTTGGGGTGTGTCGCTGAGAATGTTTCCAGGGGAGATTAGTGTGTGAATATGAGTGGACTAGGTATGGAAGACCTGCCCTTCCATACATATTGGGGGATACCATCTAATAGGTCAAGAGTCCAGCAAGAACAAATAGGGAAAGCAAATTGGTCTCTCTTTGAGAGCTGGGACAAACTTCTGCTGCCTTGAACATCAGAACTCCATGTTCATCAGGCTTTGGAATACAGAATTTACACTGATATATTTTTTTTTTCAGAATTACAATTTGGGGATATTGATCTTTTGGGATTGTGATTTTCAAGATTTTAAATCTTAGGAATTTTAATCTTTAGGGATTTCAACATTTATTATATAATTATGTCTTTCAGAATTATGGCCCAGCATTCCCTAAGAAAATTTTTATGTCCTGTGCCAGAACTAGATTTCTGAAAAACAAACCTAAACTGTAATTTTGCAGGCTGCTGAATTACAACACAAATGAATTCCCAATTTTACAAGCCTCTTTTAATCAAAAGCAGCATATTTATTGGGAAAGAATTGAATCCTAGAAGTTATATTAGGCATAAGGCAGATTCTAATAAAGCTGTGACATTTAATTCCTAAACTCTTTCTTTGCCATTGGAAGCAGCCCTTTACCACTGCTTAGAGTTTAGTCTCCTTTTCAGTAAAGATTTTAGTGGCCTCACCTAAGGTCCTTACAAAGGACCGCTGAGCCACTTCAGGATCTACCTCTGCCTCCTTCCTTCTTGGACCTATAGCTAGTATCATGACCTAGCAGATTTCAGGGGGGAGATGCAAAGTTCAATTCATGAGGAGTGCTATATATACATATATCAAAATGACTGTAAGATTTTGCCAATTTATACACACAGAAACTTTGGAAATATGGGTGACAAAGGATCATATGGGTGTGAGATCAGGGTGAAAGGAATATAAAGATGGATCAGGATAAATTTACTGATGTGAGTTAACTAAAAGAGATTCTGAATTTTATGTGTTAGCTTAGGAACTTGGGAATAGCCATAATGCTTTGGACTTCAAAGTGGCCTAGGCTAAAGGAAGCTGGAAAGGTAGAATTTCCTTGATATTCTATAGAGCAAAGTATTCACAAACAAAGAGAGATTGGAAAACTAGAGTGAGTTTATAATGCAAGACTTGCTCATCCATCCCTTAATTTTATCCCCCATGGGCAGACAGAAAATATTCTCTTTTCCAAGTCTGTGAAAAGTAAATTCATGAAGAAATCCCCAGTATCTTTGAAAAAAATTTTGAAGGTTATTTTCTGTCTGCTAATTATAATAGGATTGCCATCAAACTGAAATGCCTAAATTCAATGGGAAGGATGAGATCCTGGGGTTCAAAAGGGTAAGAAATGTCAATCACCAAAGACAAAGTAGGCAGGGTTATTGTTTTGGATAACAGAGCTAAAGAAGTAGACAGAATGGTCTATCTCACAGTCATCTTCAGGGTTGGCTAGTTAATTATGGTGTCTCTAGAACTGAAATAGTTGGATAGCTTAATAAAGTTTTCCTTGATCTGTGTAATTGAAAGAGCTCTAGGTTTCATGGACAGAAGCTTGATTTGAATCACAGACAGTAAAAGCACATCAATCAATTTCCAGACTTGAATCAGTTCAGTGACCCAGAGCTCTGCAAATGAAGGGGTGGCCAGGTCCTACTACACTGCAAAAATGTACACTATTAATCATCTAGCATCCCCAAAGGGACCTGCAACCATTTACTATTAAGATGCCAGAATATGCTCTTGTTGACCATATTATTTTGTAAAGCTAATCTTAAAGTTGCTTCGCAAATTATGTATTTGCTATTTTCCCCAACCTAATCTGATATGTATAAAGATTGCATCATTATAATTATTTGTATTTCTTCATTAAATATACTGTATTATTGAGAACAGCAGTAGAAAAATAATCCTAATTATTAGATAACTGAGATTTTCTTTTATTTAGTAAAAGTAATATTAACTCTTACTTATATTAAGTGCAGCTTTCTAAGACATATTTACCTCCCCAAATTTTCTGTTTATAATATCTGTAAATCAGGATACAATATTGGGACACACAATGATTAGGGAAGTTTGAAGTTTTGGACAACCTGGAAAGCTGATGCAATAAATGTTCACTATGCAATAATTATGAGGTAGGAGATTGGTAATATTATATGTATTTGGTATGTAATTTGTGGTATACAAACAGAAACAGAAAGTGAATTGGATTTGTTTTATAGAATAATTATACAAAATACAACATAATTATACCTATGTAATCTGTATGTTTATATATAATGAATACTATTAAGATATAACTTACAAACAAAATATACATTTCTTAAAATTTTCTCATCACATCAATTGTGTCATTCTTTCTCTGGTGTTCGCATAAGAATGTACTAGGAGTCAGAGAGATGAAGACTTGTAAGTAAAAATCAGTGTCTCGTGTTATTTGGTCCTCCTCCTTCTGTTTGGCTTTGTTTTTTAATTCCCACCTGCTATTCAAAAACAGGTCAGATACCTTATCTGTGAAGTCCTAGTTTTTATTCATAATTTTCAGATTAAATCAAATGGTGAGGGTTTTTAAATCTAATGAGCTGGGTTTTCCCAAAAGGTAGAAAATCACCAACTGATTTTTGTGGCACTATTTACAATAGCAAAGACCTGGAGCCAACCGAAATACCCATCAATAATAGACTAGACGAAGAAAATGTGGTACATATGCACCATGGAGTACTAAACAGTCATAAAATCGATGAGTTCATGTTCTTTGCAGGGACATGGATGAATCTGGAAACCATCCTTCTCAGCAAACTGACACAAGAACAGAAAACCAAGTACCACATGTTCTCATTCATAGGCTGCTGTTGAACAATGAGAACACATGAGCACAAGGAGGGAAGCATCACACACTGGGGTCTGTTGGAGAGGGAGTGTAAGGGAGGGGCAGCCAGTGATGGGGAGGTTGGGGGGAGGAATGACATGGGGAGAAATGCCAGATATAAGTGATGGAAGGATGGAGGCAGCAAATCACCTTGCCATGTATGTACCTATGGAACAATCCTGCATGATCTGCACATGTACCCCAGAACCTAAATTACAATTTTTTAAAAAAAGAAAGAAAAGCACCAATAGTGAATTTATCTAAGAAATAGCAAAATATTTTATTATTGCAATAATTGTTTTTGTCAATTTTGAATTAATAGTATCTGGCCATTTTCCCATCATTTTCACTGCTCTGACAGAAATGGACTGGAATAAAAAATAGAGAAAATTACATATAGAAGTATTAAGTAAATATTAATATATACACTTCATTACATTTTGATAAACCATTTTAAAACAGCATTGGATCTTTGAGGTACTGGCTTTTCAAAAATAAGAAGATAAAATATTGGAGTAGAGGATTGCAATGGTACATACATAATACAACTCACATACATGAAATGACAATGTGTTGACTAGATATTTTTTGTAGAAAAGAAATGACAATGAGCCAAACAGAACTGCTGTGAACAGACATACCTGCTGAAATTTCACTCTCCCATTATTTGAAGCCTTAGTATTTTAGTATTTTTTAGATGTATATCATGTCTCTCAATGTCTGTACTTGGGAAAGAAATCAGTTTTCTAATTCTTAATTGAATAAATACTATATTAAAATAGTTAAGTAGTCACATAGATTCTTCCAAAGAAATATTGCATTCTTCCCTATAATCTACCAAGAAAACCAAATTGTATTAGATGTTCGACTCAGTTGCAAAGTATTTATTTTTATAGATAGAAGGGGAATTATATTTTTTTAATTGACTTCTGGAATATTTTGCCTTTAGCTGGTAATCTCGGTTGGTTTTCAGAGTATTGTACTAATTGTACTAACACAACATATACATTTTCATTCTCTGAACATGGTTAAAATACCATAATATTAACCAACTAACCATCAACAATAACTAATAATGTGTCAGAAACTAACAACCTTGAGGTAGGCATTGGAGATATTGGTATGACCATAATGTGTGCCCAAACTAAAGATACATTTATGTAATATAAAAAGTGATAAAAATATGCAGCCCTTCTAGAATACCTTGAAATATCTAGGAAACTCATCTCTGTATATTGCCCATGGTACCTGATTAAATGAAGACATCAGGGTGTATCACTTTTTTTTTCATGCTACTGATAAAGATATACCTGAGATTGACAATTTACAAAAGAAAGAGGTTTATTGTACTTACAGTTTCACATGGCTGAGGAGGCTTCACAATGCTGGCAGGTGATAAGGAGCAGCAAGTTACATCTTACATGGGTGGCAGCTGGCAAAGAGATAGCTTGTGCAGGAAAAATCGTCCTTATAATAACAATCATATCTCATGAGCCCCAATATCATGAGAACAGCACATGAAGGAACTGCCCCCATGATTCATTTACCTCCCACAGGGTCCCTCCCACAACATGTGAAAATTCAAGATGAAATTTGGGTGGGAATACCATCAAACCATGTCAGAGGGCTGAACCTTCTACAGAAACAGCAGCTTCATCGATAAGTGATAAGGATGAACCTAAAAAGTACTCATAATTTGGAGTGACAAGGTCTAACAAGGTCCATTATTGTCATCAATTTGTAGTGGTGAATTAACAACATAATAAAGCAGTCAATTATTAATAGCCCCTTGTGGGTAACAAGCATAAAGTCTTTTCAGAGATTGAAAATTGTTTCTGAGGAAGAGGACACTTGCCTAGGAAAGAAGCTAGGAACTTATGCAGCTTGTAACTGTCCTAAACATTGCAATAAAAAATAAGATTAGTTTATTGAAAAGTCACTCAGATAAAGCTCATTTTTCCTCTGTAGTTATTGCACATTCAATTGGCACTGTACCTCTCAGGTTATGGTGGCTGAACTTGTAATAACATTACCCATCTCTCATTTATTATCTGATGAATCCAATAGAGATATAATTGACAATTAGGGTCACCTGAAACCACAATAGTTCAAGCTTAATTTATTTTGTAAAATAAGGGATTTTTAATTTTAAATAATTTTGTGTGTGTGATATTAAAAGTCTTTCTAAAATGCCCTGTAGCTTTGCCTAATCCAGCATTTTCTTTCAATAGACAGTTCTGAATGGATATGATGCACTCACCTCTTCCAGCTTTTTGTGTGCTCTGAGTTATAAATTTCCCATGAATATATGCCTGAAAATTAATACATATGCCAATGCACATACTCCATCCTTTTATTTAACATGCACTAGCATGCAGGCAGTGGTACTCATTTTAAAATATTTTCATACATGTTTCTTTACAATCTAGGAGTACAAAATGAGTACTTCTGCTTTTTGCATTTGCATCACTAAAAAGCTACTGTGATGGCTGTCCTGGTTGAAAGACACTTCTAGTATAAATTCTCGTAGTCAGCTCAAATCCTGAAAAGTGGTAAATGACATAAAGCTTCGAAATTATTGTTTTTTTGGACCTCAAACATAAATCAGTGTTTTCAAACCTGACAATTTTAGGGAGCTAGTGTCCATTTGTGTGTGTGCATTTGTATGAGTGTGTTTGTGACTATTTCATGAGTGCATATAATTTCCACCCCTCATTTTCTAGACATGTACACACCAAAATATGTCCACTGTTTGAATAACATTCACAATTTGAGGTGAGATTGGAACACCCTCCTATAAATATCCCTTTGGTTTTTGTACATCAGGAGTACATCTAGGAAGATAATGTGGATTTTTGCCACCCAGAGCAAGATGTGTGTAGTTTGATTGAAAAAATATTGATCTCAAATATGATTATAGGGTTCTTGTATAATGCAATTTCTCTTGATTCAAAATGCTAATTCTAAAAACATCTATCTTTCTCTTAATAGTTATCACTATATTATACTATTAAAGTAAATAATAAAGTCTGATTAATTTTTTACTATAGTCTACCAAATATGTTTTCCAACTTTGAAACCTATTATTAAATAAAACAAGTTATACCTTTAACCCTAAATACCACAACGATTAATTGTAGAAAGAAAACTAAACCAGAGAGAACTAGAATAACTGGGACAGAACAAATATTTTAAAATGTAATTTGACCAAGGCTGCTTTAACTTTCACCTCAAGCTCACTTTAGACAGAGTAGACTGCCTCCAGGCTCCTGAATTAGAACATTTACTTAGAGCATTTACTTTAGAAACCTTGTAATTGAACATTCTTTTTTTTTAATTTTTTATTGGATTTTAGATTTTGGGGTACATGAGCAGAGCATGCAAGACACTTGCGTAGGTACACACATGGCAGTGTGCTTTGCTTTCCTTCTCCCCTTCACCCACATTTGGCATTTCTCCCCAGGCTATCCCTCCCCACATCCCCCTCCCACTGGCCCTCCCCTTTTCCCCCCAATAGACCCCAGTGTTTAGTACTCCCTTTTCTGTGTCCATGTGTTCTCATTTTTCATCACCCGCCTATGAGTGAGAATATGCGGTGTTTCATTTTCTGTTCTTGTGTCAGTTTGCTGAGGATGACGTTCTCCAGATTCATCCATGTCCCTAGAAACGACACAAACTCATCATTTCTGATTGCTGCATAATATTCAATGGTGTATATGTGCCACATTTTTCCAATCCAGTCTATTATCAATGGGCATTTGGGTTGATTCCAGGTCTTTGCTATTGTAAACAGTGCTGCAATGAACATTCGTGTACATGTGTCCTTATAGTAGAACGATTTATAGTCTTTTGGATATATACCCAGTAATGGGATTGCTGGGTCAAATGGAATTTCTATTTCTAAGGCCTTGAGGAATCGCCACACTGTCTTCCACAATGGTTGAACTAATTTACACTCCCACCAACAGTGTAAAAGTGTTTCTTTTTCTCCACATCCTCTCCAGCATCTGTTATCTCCAGCTTTTTAAATGATCGCCATTCTAACTGGCGTGAGATGGTATCTCAATGTGGTTTTGATTTGCATCTCTCTGATGACCAGTGATGATGAGCATTTTTTCATATGATTGTTGGCCTCATATATGTCTTCTTTCGTAAAGTGTCTGTTCATATCCTTTGCCCACTTTTGAATGGGCTTGTTTGTTTATTTTCTGTAAATCTGTTTGAGTTCTTTGTAAATTCTGGATATTAGCCCTTTGTCAGATGGGTAAACTGCAAACATTTTTTCCCATTCTGTTGGTTGCCGATCCACTCTAGTGACTGTTTCTTTTGCCGTGCAGAAGCTGTGGAGTTGGATTAGGTCCCATTTGTCTATTTTTGCTTTTGTTGCCAATGCTTTTGGTGGTTTGTTCATGAAGTCCTTGCCTACTCCTATGTCCTGGATAGTTTTGCCTAGATTTCCTTCTAGGGTTTTTATGGTGCCAGGTCTTATGTTTAAGTCTTTAATCCATCTGAAGTTAATTTTAGTGTAAGGTGTCAGGAAGGGGTCCAGTTTCTGCTTTCTGCACATGGCTAGCCAGTTTTCCCAACACCATTTGTTAAACAGGGAATCCTTTCCCCATTGCTTGTTTTTGTCAGGTTTATCAAAGATTGTATAGTTGTAGATATGTTGTGTTGCCTCTGGTGCCTCTGTTTTGTTCCATTGGTCTATATCTCTGTTTTGGTACCAGTACCATGCTGTTTTGATTACTGTAGCCTTGTAGTATAGTTTGAAATTCGGTAGTTTGATGCCCCCCGCTGTGTTCTTTTTGCTTAGAATTGACTTGGCTATGCGTGCTCTCTTTTGGTTCCATATGAAGTTCATGGTGGTTTTTTCCAGTTCTGTGAAGAAAGTCAATGGTAGCTTGATGGGGATAGCGTTGATTCTGTAAATTACTTTGGGCAGTATAGCCATTTTCACGATATTAATTCTTCCTACATTCCTTCTTTGCCTCTTTGAGATGTAAATGTTTTTAAAAGACTTTGTAACAGTTTTACAACCCAGGAAGATATTTCTCTACGACCTGGGAGTCATTCCTTTGGAATGTAATCATCAAGGAAGACAGTACCCCTATCTCCTAGTTTCCCTGAGAATGTAAAAGGCTAACTCCTGCCTGAGCCTTCTGCAAGTTGTAACATAACCTCCTGTCATGAAGATATGAGAAAGTTTACTTTTTCTCTGGGAAAAACCAATTAGCAAATGCAGATGACCTTCAATCACCAGATGCTAGCTCTTAAAAACTCTCCAATCCTTTTGTTTTAGCTGAAATGGGTTCCGATTCAGTTTTGACCTCTGTCCCCTATTGCAATTACCTTGAACAAAGTCTTCCTTATCTGTTTACTTTTGACTGCTACAATGTGTGCTTTGATAAATTCAAGAACATTTTCCTGAAGTCTCATAAATTATGTATGGAAAATATAACAGTAAGTAATCCAGGGAAAGTTGACTGAGCTGGTCAATAAAATGACATATATTAAATACAATTTTGAGTTATATAGACAAAGAAATAATACTTTGAGCCAAACACCTAAGATTGAGTTACTTCATTAGAAAAACAAAAACATGTTTTCATTGGACTTTATTGCACTGTTGTAGGTTTCAATATTGGCCCAATTTGTGACCCTTTCTAGTATCCATACACTTTGTCATGTGGCTTCCTAGTGTTAATTGAAAAAAATGATGAGACAAGTCTTAATCATTTTAGAAAACTTATTTGCTAAAGTTAAGGATTCAACCAGGAGACAGGTCTATGGTTTTATTCAAATATGGTTTTGAAAGCTCCAAATTTAAAGGGGAAAGAAAAAGTATATTGAGAAGCACACAGTTTGTGCATAAATAAAGGGGGCAGAGGAGAAATGTGGGGAATCTTCATTTTACATTAGATAACACAGACAAGATGGGGTAGGGGAACAATTAGATATGCGTTTGTGTCTTGAGGGACAGGGTGACTCTACCTGTAAAGAAAAGCTATCAGTTTACCTTGCAGTGGTGACATTTAATGGCTTAGTAGAAATTTTCCTGTGGACCAATATGAGGGAGGCGGCTAGCCTTTCATCTGGTAGCCATCTTATTTAGGAACCAAAAGTGGGAAGCAGGTTTGCATGATCTAGTTCCCAGCTTGACTTTTCCCTTTAGCTAAATAAGTTTGGGGTCCCCAAATTTAATTTCCTTTCAATTCCCCCCTTTTCTTTCTTTAAGATCTTCTTGATAAAAACATTTAAAAAAGAAATATAGGTTCCTGGCCTCGGGTTGCTTTTCCTTCTTCTTTTTTTTTTTTTCCCCTGCTCGTCTTCCATTGCTAGGATGATTTACTCCTATAAGCTCAGCTTCTCCATCACTAGGAATGCTTATTCCTAAGAGATCATGTTCCATGTTGCTAGGACGGCTCACTCCTTGGAAGACATTTCTCATAAGATAAAATAGATGGGAGGGAACGAAGAGAAAAGGGGAAGGTAAAAGAGAAAACAGAAAAAATATATAGGAGCGTAGGCCATATTTATAACAAAAGAAAAGCAAAAGTGGAAGCTGGGTCAGGCTATATTATTGCCTCCTCAGTTAGAGCAATTCTCTGGGCAATCATTAGCCTGGTCCTTTCAGTTGCACATTTACTTATTTGGAAACATATGCCATAACAACATTGTAAGCAAAAACATGAAAAAAGACAAATTATTATTATTATTATTCCTATTATAAGACATAGTTTCTGCCACCATGTTCCCCAGGATCGAAACCAAGTGCTCAATCACTAATCAATTAGTGGGGGTTTAGGATCTGGCAGCTTGGTTACCTGGGTTTTCATATCAGTCATAAGTCATGTTATGTTTTTGGATTCATTGGGAATATACATACAACATTCAGTTTTATAAAGGTACAGGTCCTTCCTTTTGCTGCTGTGAGTATATCTAAAGCCTTATGGTTTTCCAGCACAGCTTTTCTCATAAGCATGACCTTATTGTTAAGCAAAGGGATATTTATGTGGCTATCATTCAGAGCCTTTTGAATGTGAATTCGTTAAAGCTTCTATATGCCATATATCATCTTCAATAGCTATCTGTGGTACAAAGATTGAAGCTAAATGATCATACCATTAGAATACTGAATGTGTCCAAAGAGATTATAAATGAAAAAAGTTTGCTTGTTTTGGCAGGGTCTAAATTACTTCTTCTTGTGCCCAAGCATAACCTAGGGAATATTGTCCTAAACACCCTGGAGTTAACCACGGCCATATGTTAATGCCACACAGCCAATATGTCCCATTTGGAGCTTGCCAACAAATACCTGGTTGGTGCACCCAATTGTTGGCATGCCAGTCAGTGCCTTGTTATATGATAATGTAGTCAGAACATTCTGGAGCTATCCACCCCATATCTCTCATAGTGTTTGGCCATAGGTCCTTCGTGTGATTTCTTCGCTCTCAGAATAAAGGAGTATTTTGGCTGAGTTGGCCAAACGAAGAGGTGAGTCAGATAAATCTATCTCAAATTTTCATTATTCTATTTTGAAAATGGGCCATTATTTGGGGTATGATTACCACCTTCTGTTTTAGTTGGGGTGATGTTAAGGTGAGAGCTAATGAGCTGCTTCTATACATTAAAAAACTGTTCTCATGTCCCTTGTTCTTAAGAGTGTTTTTAATGGGCCAACTACATATATTGTCTTTTATTATGGCAGCACTAATAAATACCAGACCATTTCTTGATGTAATAAATTTTTGGTATTCTATCCAGTCCTGACCTTGGAAAGGGGGTGCCATTCATGGCAGACCAGAGCCACTGGAAAAAGGTTTGAGTCCTCATATTCAGCAGGTGTTCTTTAATGATCTGTCTGCATAATCCTGAACCCGTTGTAGAAACAAGTTTGTTTCATGAGCATCAGTGGGTGTCAGTGAGAGGAAGATGTAGGGATACTTGATTAACAATAGCAAGATTGTGAAATTCATCTTAGTTACTAAAGGGTGTTAAATCAGACAAGGCAAGTGCCATGTTCTTCATGAGACATCAGTTGACGCTATATCTAGGACAATAATTGTAAGGGATATTGTGCAATAAACACAGGCAATTCTTTGCCTACAGGCCTGGTCCTGTGTCTTGGGTTTAAGCAGTCTACAACACCTGTCATCTGCTTCTAGTCCAGGATTGAAGGTTGAGTGGATGGGAGGCAGAGGTCTTTGGTGGAAGTTATAGTCCACTCAGGAGATGTTGCCTTTTTATGATGAGATATGTGAATTCGTGAGCCTATACCATTTAATCTTGTGGCACATGGTACTGGCTTCCACATCTTATAGACTGAAACTATGGGATGATTTGCCAAAATCCAGGACCTCTTTCCACCAGCGTTTTTCAGTTGGGGGGTCTGAGGTTTATTTGCTGTTTTAAAAATGTCCTTTCTTTTGTTGGAATTTTTCCACTCACTTCCATCAAGGAAAGCAAGCTCATTTGCATCTGTGGAGAATGATCTCCAGCTTGGGCCTCATCACTAGGAAAGAAACTGGTTTGGGATTCAGATTTACACATTTTTTTCAATAACTAAATTAGCACTAACAACCAGCTATTGTTAATTTCCTGTTTACACGTAGAGTGCTCTGAAATTGTATATTTTTGTGTGGTGATTGTTACTTTTGCTCAACTGTTTTTATTGCTTTTGTCAATATATTTTTTTGGTGTGTGCATATGTGTATGTTTTGGTACATTCCCTTATTAGATGTGACCAACTCTGAACTCTCTAGCTCATGAGTGTGAAATCTTTCACTCTGAAGAAACAGAGCAACCTGAGCCCCTCAGGCTTTTGAGACATTCTCAAGCAACTGAGAACTACCTAAGGGTGTCAGGGAGAAACAGTCCCTAAAACATGCAGCAGCTCTAAATAGGTTTCCCCTTTCAGAAAAACGTATTTACGGTCTAATTTCAGCTGGCAGTGCATATAAGGAACCAACCCTTCCGCATTTTGAGCCCCTGACACATTTGTCCTAAGTAGCCAAGACATGTGTGGACCAAATTGGTTCAGGGGGTAATGGCCCTGAACAGCTAGGTCCGCAAGCAGTGCATTTTGGGTCTGACGCACATCCCAACTTGATTGAATCTAAAGAGGAGTTCTAAATTATGAGGAATAAGGCCTCTAAGACCCCAGAAGCTGTAGAACTTAAAGTTCGCCCTTTAGAAACTCTAGCCAGCTATATGAAAAATACTTATGGTGAATCATCGTGTAAATATTTAACCAAGTGGACTACTATAACTACAGCAGATTCTAAGTTATAATGGCCTAAATGGGGATCTTTTGAGATGCGCAAATTAGTGTACTTGCAAATCAAGAGAATAGCGGAGACGTATAGAGTAGAGCCAGCCCTACTCTAAATTAGCTGACCTAAGCCAATACTTGGGTATGAACGGTATCTTAACTAAAATCATCAGAGCTTCCCAGCTTAGCCCAGACTAGACCAGTGAACTCCCAGTTGTTTGGCAGAAGTATGGAAAAGGACTGTTTAATGTTGTCTGCCACTTAGATTTTGAGGTGGTTTGTTACAAAATAAAACCGAAATGATTTAACAATACTTAATGACAAAAATCTGTAAACTGACACAAGATTATGAAGAAAACAAAGAATTTTATATATAAACGTTTTGTCTTTTAAATGCAATAGCTACAGACAAATCAATTGAAATGCAATAACATAGGGACTATTGTTTACCTGAGCCCTTCTAAGGAAACAATAATCATGATACCTCCAAACAGTCAAGCAAAACTGGAAATTTTAATAGATGCAACGCTAGTGAGCTTTTGAGATATTTTACTAAAGATACTGGGTTCTAAAACCAACTGAGATAGGGAGGAAAGAATGGAATACATACAAGACACATACAATATAAAACGAATATACCTAAAATAAAGAGGAAAAAAACAGGAAAATACAGTAGAAAAAGTAAAAATGCTTAATGCATGCCTCATCCACAATGAGTCAAAGCCCACAAAACAAGTAGTACAGACCTAAGGTTATTTATGAATACAAAAGTAAACGCTAAGAAAGATAACACTAGTGACGCATCTTAGGGGGTGAATCTCATTTTATTGTTCTTAGAGAAGGGATGAATAGCTAATGTAATAAAAGTAGAGAGGAAGGTGTATTATATGAATTCCTAAGTGTAAAGGTATATAGGACATCTTCCTTGCTCTTTATCAATCTGTCTTCACCTATATTTTATTCGAGTCATTGTTGTGACAACTAGTGTTATAGTGGTGACCAGGTAGGGACTTTCTTCAGTTTTACAACTATTGCTTAGTTTCTGTTTCACAAATTTCTGTGAAACCTGTGGGTGAAATGCCTGAGCAAAGCCATGGGGCCCTTTACTCATAGAAAACCTGGAACTGTCAAGGGGTCAAGATATCATGAAACAGCCAATAGAGGCTGAGTGCTGATGGACACATCTTCAGAACACCCTGGTGGAATTGGACCCCAGTTGCCCACAGCTGTCTGTTCCTTTATTCCTTGTTCTCAGTACTTCATTCTTATTTGCTGGCACCACTTCCCAAAACAAACTACCAGCATAGGTAGGCTTTGTCTTAGAATTTGTTTTCCAGGGAAAACTTAAGCTTAACAAAATTAAAAAATAGAATGAATGTATAAAACTTTGAGGATTTCAGATAAACTACAGCCAAAAATATATTAAAATATCCATGATTTTTACAGAAAAAAAAATCACAATTACTGCTTCTACTGATGTGGTCTGTTACCTATAGTCATAATGAAAGAAATGCTAAATTTAATTTAAAAGTTAAGAAAAACTAAGTATGTAATTTTATTCACATCCAGTTTTCAAAAACTTACTGAATTCTATGGACCCTTAAGTTAAAAGACCCCTGATAGAGTAACTCTTTGATCTTTGTAACAAATTCACTCAAGAATTGGTATAAACTTTAATCCTATTAAAGAACTAATACTAATCATCTCAAGGCATTTTTTAAAAGGTAAGGAGGATTTTTAAAAGGACTCTGTTTGATCTTTTTAATGTAATTAATTATATATACAAAGTGCATCTATGTATTTTCTTAAGCATATAGTACTTTAAAATTTAGACAGAGTAAGTTTTGTAATGATTTAAGAGAGGAGGAAAGAGTATCAAACAAATTCAATACTTGCCTGAAGTAACTTGACTAACAAATGTAGAAAGCTAGCAGAGACACAACTTGGCAGAAGAATTCCATGTCAGAGTGGGGCACAGTAGGCTATGGAATTTTCATTTCTGGTGTTTGTTATCTTCTAGATAAACCACTTAATTGTTGTATTAGTCCATTGTAATACCACAACAGAATATTACAGACTGGGTGGCTTAAACTGAAGAACTTTATTTTCTTACAGTTCTAGAGTCTAGAAGTCCAAGGTTAAGGTGGCAGCAGGATTGGTTTTTGTGAGATCCCTCTCCTTGTAGATGGCCATCTCCTTGCTATATCCTCCCATGGCCTTTACTCTGTGTGTGCACTGAAAGATCACTTGTGTCTCTTTCTCTTCATATAAAGACACTAGTCATATATTAGAGCTCCTCCTGTATGATCTCATTTAATCTTAATTACCATATTAAAGGCCCTATCTCCAAGTAAAATCACATTGAGCATTATTTTAACATATAAATTTTGGGAAAAATAATTAACTCCATATTAACATATATACTTTATAAACCTTATCTGCAAATTCAAGATCATCTAGCCTTTTTACAAAATGTCATGAAGATCATGGAGAGAAATGCCAGATGTAGGTGGCTGGGGGATGGAAGCAGCAAACCACATTGCCATGTGTGCACCTGTGCAACAATCCTGCAGGATCTGCCCATGTACCCCAGAACCTAAAGTACAATAAAAAAAAATCAAATGAAAATAAGTATTTAATAAGGGTTATTATTTATGAAAGATTTTTTATGTAAGTTCACTGAGATAAGGGTAGAAGCAAGTTATTTTATTGGTGAGATGAGAAATCTGCACATGAAGCAAATGAGGATCAAATTTGTAGTAACTGAACAAGAAAGATGTGAATATCTGTACCATATAACTTAGACTGTAGACCAACACCAGGCTTCTGCCCTTTCTGCATTCAGAATCTCTCTCTCTCTCTCTGTCTCTCTCTCTCTCAGTTAATAGTACAATAACCAACATGATAAATACCAAAATGTGTTTGTTACTGAAAGATGGCTAAATGTGTTTTAGGAGTGTTAATAATATGACCCCACACATTGGAAAGACTTATATACTCACTTACACAAGTTCAGACAAACAAAACTCTCCCTAACTTCCCCAAGAAAGTATTAAAGGAACCTCTAGAATTTCCCTGTTGGAAAAACATAGATACGTTTTCCCCAAATAATGATAGAAGCTCAGTTAAGGCTAAGTTCTCTATTTATCAATCAGAACAGTTGCTTTTTTATTCCCTAAAAATTCCATGTGTAGAGCACTCTTCACATGGAAGAAAATGCGGAAGTGGGGAATAAGTACACCATCTATTAAAAGATAAAAATTTTCCTGTCACTTCACATCTGTAGCAGTGAATTCCGCATTACAAAAGGAAGTAAAACATACTGATACATATTAGATAGCAGAGGGAAACAGTAAATGAGACTGAAGGAAAATGATTGATAGGTCACACGTGTCATAAGCCAAAATCAACAAAAAGCACAAGGTCATATGTCAATCCAGTCATAGAAGAAGAAGATAGGAAGATAGAAATTAAACTAAAGAAAGAGGTAAATTGTAGAGACAGAGGATATGTGAACTCTTAGTGTGATGATGAGTTCTTTAATAAAAACATAAATAAATCATAACAAAGTAAAATAAAATAAAGCATAAAATAGCTATTGAAATACTCGTATCATTGTAATCCTTGTTGGCCATTTATTTTAGAATGAAGAGGAGTTAGAAAATTATTAGAAACCAAATGTAGAATCTGCGAAATGCATATAGTTTGTTAGGAATCCAGACATTAGACTTCAAATGTCACAAATCCAGCCTCTGTGCATTTGAAATAAACAAGTCAGATGAGATTAGCAGAAAACCTGCGTGCATTCAGTCAGAAAAGTATGCAGGAAGTTTCTTTTTAATTCTATTTCTGGAGATAAGAGTTTGAACCAGATATTTGTGGAGCTGAGGTTTTGTGTAAGGGTTAAACTGGTATATTTTTAAAGATAGGTTGAATAGAAGAAAACAGGCAGCTCTGAAACTAAATAACACTACATATACATTTGAAAATCAAAGAGCTTCAGTGTTGGAAGTGTCTTTAAAGGGCATATTCAATTCCTGCATTATGCAGGATTGACTCTAAGTTAAAAGAAAACCATTGTGAGTTGAAGTCCAGAAGGAAGGCAAGAAATGACTTTTTAAAAATGAAAAACTTTAGCCACATTAAAATAGCTTTTGAGTTATTTTTATATTTTGCCTTAGTCAAAGAATTTCTGAAGTCAATAAATGTGAAGGACTCAGGTTACCATCGAACATTTTTCTTTCTTTCTTTTTTAACCAATTGAATATGCTATAATTTATTTTCTTTAGACAAAAAGTTAATTTTTTATATGTATCCCATTTTTTTATAAAATATAATCTAACTATTTACCTAAATAGAACAACATTCTCATCAATCCATGCCATTTAAAACATGAGTAATATCAACTGCTCTCTGATAAAGGGACTTTACTTAAATTCGTATTTATTTACTTTTAATTTTGAGACTCTCATGCAGCCTGTAATGCAGTGGCATGATCAACCTCAATCTCCTGTGCTCCCACCTGGGTCTCCTGAGTAAATGGGACTACAGGTGCTACCAAACCATGCCTGGCTAACTTGTCTTTTTTGTAGAGATGGGGTTTTGTCATGTTGCTCAGGCTGCAAATTTTATTTTCATAAACAGGCAAAGTAAATTGAGTAATCTTTAAATCTATTTTTGGAATCTATTTCCATTAAAGTATTATGAAAAAGAAGTACCTAGTCATATGGTATCTTCTTTGTTATGTATATAAGACAGTAGAACTAACAATTAATAGCATTACAATATGTGACTGACTGCAATTATTTGTTAATTTTATTCAAGTACTATTAAAAAAGAAGCATAAAAAGGAGCTGCTGAAATTTCTTGAGTCATTATACCATTTATTGTGATATAACAAAGAAGATATCTGTTCTTTATTACTGTTTCTTGCCATGGAGCTTCAAAAACACTTGGAATTTCCTGATAGAAGTGTCTTCTGTTATTTATAATAAGCCTCTTTAGATTATACTTGAATTTATGCTAGTGAGGTGACCTCTCTTGGGCCCCTTGACAGTTTTTAAGAAAGAGGCTGGTCATGCCAAAAAGACTAAGCACTTGATTAGAAGGTTGGAACTTTCATCTCCATCCTCCAATCTCTGGGGAAGGAAGAGGCACAGGAGATAAAATATAATCATGTGAGCAATCATTTCATCAGACATGCCTAATTAATAAAACCCAGATAAAAGCTCTGCACATTGAAACTCAGTAGAGGTCCAGGTTGGTGAATACACTGCTATGTTGTGATGTGGCATCTCCCAGTTCCACAGGAGAGAATGTGAAATCTCTGTGCCACTCTTTTCCTTCAGGACCTTGCCCTCTTAACCTCCTTCATTTGGATATTTCTTTCTTTTTTTTTTTTCTTTTTAATTGCATGTTAGGTTTTGGGGTACATGTGAAGAACATGTAAGATTGTTTCATAGGTACACACATGGCAGTGTGGTTTGCTGCCTTCCTCCCCATCACCTATATCTTGCATTTCTCCCCATGTTATCCCTCAACAACCCCCCACTCCCCACTGTACCTCCCCTATTTCCCTGCCACATACCCCAGTGTGTGATGCTCCCCTCCCTGTGTCCATGTGTTCTCATTGTTCAACACCCAGCTATGAGTGAGAACATGTGATGTTTGATTTTCTGTTCTTGTGTCAGTTTGCTGAGAATGATGGTTTCCAGGTTCATCCAGGTCACTACAAAGGACATGAACTCATTGTTTTTTATGACTGCATAGTATTCCATGGTGTATATCATTTGGATATTTCTAATTTCATCCTTTAAAATAAAACTTTAATTATATGTATAGCACTTTACTTGAGCTTTGTGAGTTATTTTAGCAAATTATCAAACATGAAATGGGGACCCAGAATTTGTAGCCAAGTTGAAGAAAAGTGTAGGTAGCCTAGAGACCATACTTGTGGCTGGAATATGAAGTAAGGAAATTCTTAGGAATCTTGCTCATCAACTTGTGGGACCTGATGCAAACTCTAGGTATTTAGTGTTAGAAAAAAACAAGTAGTATGATAATTAGCTAGAATTAGTCATTCCAAAATGTATACATATTTGAAAACATGATTGACATGATAAACACGTGCTAATTTTATCTGTCCATTGTAAAAAATAGAATAATAAAAAGGAGTGAATTAAACTGGGGAACATTCAGTTGCTATCAAAAAGTCATTAGTTGCATTCATAAATGTTACCTCGTAAACTAATACTTATATTTATTTATTTATTTTTGAGACAAAGTCTCACTCTCTTGCCAAGACTGGAGTGCAGTGGCATCACCTCTGCTCACTTCAACCTTCATCCCCCAGGTTAGAGTGATTCTCCTTCTTCAGTATACCAAATAGCTGAGATTATAGGTGTGAGCTGTTGTGCCTGGTCAGTATTTATATTTCTAACAAGCAAGTATATTTTTGTAAAAAGATACATTTGTGCTGCATGTCAGCACTTAAAAATTAAATTTGTTGTAAAAATAATTTGCTTTTAAAGAAATTAATGGTATGCTTGGCATAAGACTACAGTAAAGGTTACTGTGAGATCATGACTTTGAAAGCACAAAAGACGCAGTGATTTACTCAAGTGATTTGAATTTTATCTTTAAGAAAAGACGAATTGTCTATAACTTTATTTGTAATATTCAAAACAATTATGTGATTTAAAAATGGTACTTTTTTACATATTACAATTTATTTTTTATGTGGTTATATAAAATTATATGTGTTTGTTATTATTATTATTAAATTGTACTTCAGGTTCTGGGGTACATGTGCAGATCACGCAGGATTGTTGCATAGGTATACACATGGTGATGTTGTTTGCTGCCTCCATCCCCCTGTCACCAAATCTGGCATTTCTCCCCATGTTTGAGAGTTCAGAAACAGCAACACCTTTCCCAAAAGCAGCATGAGAAAGAGAAAATATACCTAATAAACTGAGTGATCAAGTTAGGAGATTCCAGGCAAAGTGTTGTAGCTGCAGCACCAGTTTTTGTTGCTTATGTCAAAATGTGGGAAGAGAGAGATAAGATAAAAAGAAAACAAAACAAGTAAATGAAAAACAGAATTCAAGGTTTGAGAATTTTAAGTTCTCCAGACAATAGATAAGGCTAATGTTAAGAAATGCTGTCAGTGAAAGTTTAAAATGAAACAGTGTGAATATATCTAACTGTTGTGAGCTTCAGACCATTAGAATAAAACAGTAAATGAAAGGAAAGTGATATCTACATAAATGATAACTTTTTTTTGGATCTACAGTCTAAAGACCTCACGTTAAAGACCATAAAATGGAATCTACAGGATAGATAAGAGAAATGTAACAAGAAACAATGTAATAATAAGAAATAATGCTACGGTTTCCATGTATCATTTTACATGTGTGGGTATATATCAGAATAATCTAGGGGGTTTAAGAAATACTGATGCAAAAAGGATGAACTGAAAATCAAATGCATTGAAGCTGAGACCTAAACATATAAATATGTAAAATGTCTCCTGGTGATAATTCCTAAGAATTCTAATTTTAAAAAAAATGTTCTAGAGTAAAAATGCATATTCTCCAAAAACAAAGAATTATAATTCATCAATCTTCTCTCTAAAATAGTAGATAAAAAAGACAATTATTAAATAAACCAAAGACAAAGAAAAATAATTGAATGTAACTTTTCATAATGAACTTCATTTTAAACTGCATATACACTTTTTTTTTTCAAGTGCACAAGGCTCAAATACTTTATCATTTAGGAAGTGCTCTAAAAAAATACAAATAAGTAAAAAAATCCAGAAAAATGTAAAAAGTGCTATAGCTTAAGTAAAGTTAATCTAGGAGGAAGCCATTATATGGAAAACAAGACAGATTAAGACTAGCTATTTTTCATCCAAATCTATAAACTTCAATTTTCAAATATAAAATAAATTATTAGATTGAACTTTTAAAAAGTATTTCTCAATATTCTTTTGAAGTGACATATTCAAACAAAACACTTTATGCTTAAAATATGTAAACATGAGACAAATATAAAAAAGATATCTTAAGTGGGCAATTTCATATCAGATTAAATACAATTCAGAATTTAAATAACCAAGAATTTTAAAAGAAAGTTGTTGAGATAGTTAACTAATAACATATTGCATTTACAATATAGTCTTGTTATCAATAAGATAAATTTTGATAGATACAAAGAAAGAAATTATCTTAAAATTTGCTCTTGGGAACCAATAAGAAATTATTATAAAATTGTGAGTTTATGAAAATATTCTTGGGACAAGAATAATCAATATATTAAAATTTTGACTCTATAAATAAGAATAATTAACAACAAATCTTCCAATAAATACATGCCACAGATTGAGTTTCCTTTATCAGAAATGTTTCAGGCCAGGAGTATTCAGAACTTCAGATTTTAGAATATTTGTATTACATTTACTTACCAGTTAAGCACCCCCAATCAAAAAATCCAAAATGCAAAAGGCTCAAATGAGCATTTACTTTGATTGCCGTGTTGGTGCTCAGAGTTTCAGATTAGAAGCATTTTGAAACATTTTGGATGTTGGATTTTTGGATTTGGGATGCTCAACGTGTATGGACAATTCCCTCAAACTATGTTACTTTTGGGAGATAATTAGGTCATGAGGGCTCCTCATGAAGGGGATTAGTGTCTGTTAAAAGAAGGCCTGAGAAAGCTTTGGCCATGTGAAGACACAGCAAGGAGGTGCCATCTTTGAAGCAGAGAGCAAGCACTCACCAGACACAGAATCTACTGGTGCCTTATCTTAGACTTCACAACTCTGGAATTGTGAAGATGAAATTTCTTTTGTTTATAAATTACCTAGTCTATAAAAAGGAAAAAATCAAAGTTTATCATTACCGGAAATCATTAAATCACAAAGGAATACAGAAAGGAAGGAAAAAAGGAATAAAGAATCTACCCAACACTCAGGAAACAATGAACAAAATGGCAACAGTAAGTCCTCATCTAACAATAATTACTGTGATTGGAAATTGGATTAAATTCCCTAACCAAAAAACATAGAGTAGTTGAATGGATAAGAAAATAAGACCCAATTATATGCTGCCTGCAGAGACTCACTTCAGCATTATGAATAAAAGTGAAGAAATGGAAAAGGTTATTTCATGCAAAATGGAAGGCAAAAGAGAGCAAGCAATAGCTACACTTATATCAGACAAAATAAACTTTGAGTCAAATAGTATTAAAAAAGTTATATAATAAATTCTATATAAAGAGGTTAATTCACCAAGAGACTATAACAATTGTAAATGTATATGCACCCAACATCACCTAAATATATAAAGCAAATATTAATAAATCTGCAGCATACTGGCTCATGTCTATAATTGAGCACTTTGGGAAATTGAGGCAGGAGGATCACTTGAGGCTAGGAGTTTGAGACCAGCCTAGGGAATGTGGAGAAATGCCTTCTCTACTAGAAAGACAAAAGTTAGCCAGGCCTGGTGACAAATGCCTGTAATTCCAGCTACTCAGAAGGCTGAGGTAGAAGGATGGTTTGAGCCCAGGAGGCAAAGGTCATAGTGAGCTGAGATCATGCCATTGCATTCCAACCTGGGTGATAGAGATAGACCCTGTCTCAAAAAAAAAAAATTAATGGATCTGAAAAGATAAATAGATAATAATATAATAATAGTTGGATATGTCAAAACCTACTTTCCACAAAGGAGAGTTTATCCAAGCAGAAAAGTGAACAAGAAAACATTAGACTTGAACTGTCGTTTAGAACAAATGGACCTAACAGGCATACACAGAAACTCCTTTCCACAGCAGCAGAATACACATTCATTTTAAGCACTCAGGAAACATTCTCCAGGGTAAATAATATATTATGCCAGAAAACAAGTCTTAACAAATTTAAGAAGATTAAAATCATACCAAGTACCTTTTTCAAAATGGTATAAAACTAGAAATCAAGAATAAAAGAAAAATTGGAAAATTCACAAATATGTAAAAATTAAACAACATATTTCTCTGTTTTTTTTTTTTTTTTTTTTTTTTTAGACAGAGTTTTTACTCTGTCACCCAGGTTGGAGTTCAGTGTTGTGATCTTGGCTCATTGCAACCTCTGCCTTCTGGATTCCAGCAATTGTCTTGCCTAAGCCTCCCGAGTAACTGGGATTACAGGCATGGGCCACCATGCCCACATAATTTTGTATTTTTAGCAGAGAAGGGGTTTAACCATGTTGGTCAGGCTGGTCTCAAACTCCCAACCTCAGGTGATCCTACTGCCTCAGCCTCCCAAATTGCTGGGATTATAGGTGTGAGCCACTGCGTCCAGCCTTAAACATCATATTTCTAAAAAGCCAAGGTCAAAGAAAAAATCAAAAAGGAAACTTAAAAGTATCTTGAGACCAATGAAAATGGAAACACGACATGCAAAGACTTATGACATAGAGTGAAAACAGTCATTTCAAACAAGAAGTGATTACATAAAAAAATTTCAAACACCTTAACTTTATGCCTCAAAAACCAGAAAAAAGAAAAACCGACATTAAAGTTAGCAAAAGGAATAAAATGACAGAAATTAAAGCAGAAGTAAATTAGAGACCAGAAAAATATTAGAAAAAAACTGGTATTTTTTTTGAAGACTTCAAAAATGACAAATTTTAAGCTAGAATAACTAAGAAAAAAATAGAAGACTCAAATAAGTAAACTCAGAAATGAAAGAAAAGATGTAAGAACTAATATTTCAGAAATTCAAAGGATTGTAGGAGACTCTATAATCCATTATATGCCAACAATTGGATAACTTAGAAGAAATAAATAGATTCTTAGAAACATACAACCTACCAAGCCTGAATAATGAAGAAATGAGAAATCTGAACAGAATAATAACAAACAAGAAGATTGAATCAATAATCACAAATCTCCCAATAAATAAAAGTTGAGCACCTAATAGGTTTACTAGTAAATTATATAAGCATACTTTTATTTTCACATTTTAGGAAAAAAACAGGGAAACGTTGCTGTTTGTTTTTATAGTTCTGCTAAGAGTTTCTGGTTGTTACTAATGATGTTCCCACTGTGTTGTCCATTGGGGTTCCTCCTGAGCATAGCTATGATCCTCACACTTCCACACCTCTTCATATGTGAAGTATGCTATCATATTTACACAAGTGTCTTCAAAATAGCCTTCAATTATTTATTTTTCTCCAATGGATATTCATAGGGGAACACTCCATGTGACTAGAGATAAATGTTGAAAGATTGGTAGTCATGTAACAGACTTACCAATAGCTAATCTAGATGTTTGTATACCTTCTCTTGGCTTGGTCCTTTGAGCTGATGTAATCTGCTTGTATGTCTTACTTTGTAGCTTGGTATTAAGAATGTATTAGTTTATAATGAAAAGCTAGAATTATGTGGTTACCTGAGGTTCCATAATCTTTTCTTTGTTGACCAAGTGGAGCCAGAAGCAAGAATACACTCTTAGCCAATTTACAAGATGAGTCGTAAATTGACTAAGAGGGCATTATTTTGCCCCCAAACCTAGGAGCTTCTGTTGGGATTATCTGGTGTTTGACACAGGCTATATACAGTAGTCAGACCAACCACAACTAATTTAAACTTGCTTTCTTTCTGGCTATATGGCAGAGATATTTACAGTGCAGACTGGAAAGCAGGTAGACTTCTCTTGTAACAAGCATCAGGTAAAGCTGTTATCCTTTTGAGTTATCAGTTGGGAAAGAATAGCTCTCTCCATATATGATGCCAATAAAAGCAGGAGAGGCTACATAAAACTGAGACAGGTGATACAGTAGAATCACTGGATTAGCTAGTTTCAATACTAGTCCTCACATTATCAGATTTCAAAAGAGAACAGAAATGCATTGGCTAGACCGAACACCAATGAAAGATCAAATGAACAGTAGTTATAATCAATGATATATACTGTCATTCTCTAAGACTGAACTAATTTTTCTGCACTGGCAAAATTTAAATAAGAAAGCTCTAGGAATCATTAACCTTGAGGACTGAAAATCTTCAACACTGAAGGTAGTATTTGTGATCTGCCTCTGTCCCTCCCTTAATCTCATTCCCAGAATATGGTAAACCTTTGGCTTAAATATTGGTCAAGAGGAAGCTTCAGATTCTTCTCCTTGGGTCTTCACATAATAATAGTCTTTAAGGGTGCAAGTTACTCAGTATATTTACTCCAACTTTCTTAATCCCACCACTCTTTACAAACAGCTTTCTCTTTTTCTGTGCTTTTTTTGTAACAAAACATTGGAAAAGAATTTATTGATACAAATGTACATATTTTCACAGTATATGTGAAAATTTTGTGCATTCATATAATAAAGATCAAATCAGTGTTATTACAATTTCATCACTTTAATATTTATCTTTTCTTTATGCTAGAAACGTTCTAAATATTATCTTCTAGCTATTTTGAAATATACGATAAATCACTGTACACTATAGTCACCCTACTGATCTATCAAACACTAGGTCTTATTTTTTTCTATCAAACTATATTTTTATACCCATTAATCAACTTCTCTTTATCCTCTCCCCTACCCTTTTCTACCACTGGTAACCACGAATCTACTTTCTCCCTTTATAAGATCTACATTTTTAGTCCCTAAATGTGTGTGAAAGCATGTGATATTTGTCTGTCTTGTAAAAAACTTCTTGAAAATTTTATGTTGACTGTTATTGGTACATCTTCTTCCATTTTTTTGTGAATTCATTCTAATTTTTAAAAAGTAAATTCTTAATTTTTAAAATTAAATTCTTAATTTACTTTTTAAATTTTATACATTAAGTATTAAGGAATTAAGGAGTGATTATACACACCCATTTCAAAAATTTTGACCAATCACTCAAATGTTAAAATACTGAAATGAGCCCTATTAATTTTGGATTAAAACCAGACTTAAAAAAAAAACTTTTCGATGCCCTTGAAGTTTACTTACAAAATATGTATCAAAGTAAATTTTCAATCATTCTTTAATTGTTGTATACATTTTCTATAAACACCTGCCATGGTATCACCACTTAAACCTGAAACTTATTACATCATCTTCCAGGATCATTTCATGCTTTCTGAACTCTTCATTTATCTAACTCTTTTATCTTAAGTTTATAATTTGTATATTGAAGTTATAGCATATGTATTCATAGAAGCCTATAGTAGCCCTGACATGAAGCTTGTAACTCTGAATTCATTATAGATTATTACTACCATTTAATCTTCCTCCATAACAACAATAATAGCAACTATAATAATAAATAGAATCTTCTTGAAGTCAGAAGACAATGCTAATAATTTTTTATTACATGAAGTAAGGAATATATTTGAAGAGAACTTCAATAATTGATTATTCTTTTACAAACATTTTCATACTGGTTTCTGGTAGGCTACACACTATATTTTAAAAAATTATTAATCTGTATATATTTTGAAATTTCAACTTCTGGTATGATATATGTGTGTTTCTATGCAGGCACATATATAATTATATAGAATATGGTGATCCTCAAGGCAATGAAAGGGGTTTTCAATCTGAATGAGAAATAGGTTGTTTCTTCTTAATTCTATTGCATTCTGTTTCTTGTCCTGGAGAATTTTGGTTGTCAAAACTGATTAAAAATCCAATAGCATGAACATCTTATATTCAATAATTTATAATTTGCAAAGTTTCATTCATGCATGCTAGTAGATAGGTACCACTATCTCTCATGCTTCTCCCATAGATGAGTTTTCTCTTAATATTTTTTGTTGTGGTCAGCTTTGCTTTTAGTAGGGCAAACAATAGTACTCTCCCAGAAAACCTTACAAACTAAACAAGAAAAATAATAACTCTTAACCAGTTATTACTAGTGGCTAGGCTCTGTGCTAAATGCTGAATACCAATGTTATTGTGAAAATATATGAAACAGTAAATGTGTAATTTATATTTAGGTTTTAAAGAGGATGAAATTTAGGCTTTAAGACACTTTCCACAGATTACCCTTTTAGGAAGTTGTAGCGACAAACTTTTTTAAACCAAGCATTCTACTTTCTGAGCCTGCAAACAATATTAGGTTGCCTGCTAGAAGGAAAGACAGAGCCTGGTTTAAGATGCTGGGAACAAGCCTGGGTATCCTTAATAAACAGTGAGCATCTAACAGCATGAAAGTGGAAGTATTTTCAATGGTGTTTCCAATTGAATGAATGCCATACAACAATTTTCATGGCTCATTTCATAAGATATCCTAGATGATTCAATTATCTGCTCCATGATAGGTTTTTTTTCAGTCATGTTTTAACCATGATATGGGGTGAATTAAGCATTTTATCAGTAGAATGCACAAAAGATGTAGGTTTAGTTGATGTAGAAATAGTGCATTTATTAGAGTGCTTACTTTTATCCATGCTTATCTTCATTCAAAGACATGCTGAATGGGATGCCCAGATACTTTGAAATTGTTTCATTTGTGAATTAATCTATCCAAAACATTTGTACATGCAATGTTTCTTCTTTCAATAATCATATTTTACACAATTTTCTAGGATATACTAGTGGAAGCAGGACAGCATCTGCTTCCATTCCATTTAAAGGAATTAGTAATATTAATATATAATGATAATAGAGTGTGTTGAGAGCCATAGAGAATAAACACAAACAAATGAGAAACTAAACACACCTGCTGAATAGAATTCAGGTCAATAGTCTATTTTACTCAATTGGTATACCGTTTTTTCCCTTTAATTTATACCCAATAACCTTCCATATTCTGGGAGCACAGAATAAAATTTCAATACATGTATACAATGTACAATAATCAAATAGAGATAAGTACCATATCTATCACCTCAAACATGCCATTTCTTTGTGCTGTGAACATTCAAAATCCTCTCTTCTAGGTCTTAAACAATACAAAATAAATTATTGTTAGCCTTATTTACTGTACAGCACTGCAGAACACCAGAACTCACTTCTGCTATGTAGCTGTAATTTTGTATGTCTCTCTTTTTCTTTTCTTTTCTTTTTTTTGAGACAGAGTCTTGCTCTGTCACCCAGATTGGAGTGCAGTAGCATGATCTCGACTCTCTGAAACCTCCTGGGTTAAAGATTTTTGATTCTTCTTTCAATTCAATTCAATCTTCAATTCAATTCAATTCTTCTTTCAATTCAAACAGCTACTGTTTACTTTTCTCATTGTGTCCTTGTCTGATTTTGGTATCAGGATAATTCTGGCCTCATTGAATTGGCTAGATAAATAATTCCCTCCTTTCAAGTTTTTGGGGACTAGTTTGAGAAAAAGTGTTGGTAAAATCAACAGAGGAGAAAGGACTTACTTACAGAGTGCCTACATAAATTGGTTACGAGTAACATAAACAAGGAACAACAACTGCAGAAGGCCACAGGAGGCCTCTAAGGAAGAAGCCCTCTTCATGTCTCATGTTCCCGTGCAGGGTGACCTGGCCTCTGTTACCATAAACATTGTGCTCAAGGACATAAAACCCCTTCGTAGCACAATGACGTAGCCAGACTTGTAGGCTCCTTGTATGCCCTGAATCTCATCAGCTGCACATAGATAATAGGCTAAAGATAACCACATGTTCTTGTTTTATGAAACTCTCAAACTGCCACTGTTACCAGTCCTTAGGGTAACACACCAGTTCCTGCTCACTGATTCACTTCCAGCTCACTAATTCACTCCACCATCACCCTCTCCCCACCATCACTCCATTCCTACCCTGTAGATCAAAGTGATTGTAATCAATAGTGTGGATGATCAGAGTTCAGGGCCTTCACTGTTTCCTCCAGAGTAATAAAGGGATGGCCCCCTTGTCCCACTGTTGCCTTTTTCTCATTCCTTTGTTGTCATCAAACTCTTGGTACCCATGGGTGATATAGGACTGGATCCCTACATTCTGGTGCCCAATGTGGGGTTCGTGGATGCCTACAGTCCGGCACCAATGTGTGGGGCTCGTGGATTCCCTACAAAAAAAGTAATATTATTTCTTCTTTAAAAGTTTGGTAGAATTTAGCAGTAAAACCATCAGGTCCTACGTTTTTATTTGTTGGGAGACTTTATCACTGATTCACTCTTGTACTCAATATTGATCTGTTTAGATGTTTTATTTCTTCTTTAAATATTGGTATGTATGTTAGTCAGTTTTCTGATATAAAGAAATATCAGACGCTGGGTAATTTATAAATAAAAGAGGTTTAACCTGCTCATGGTTCTGCAGGTTGTATAAGCATGGCACTGGCCTCTGCTTCTGATGAGCCTCAGGAATCTTCTGATCATGGTGGGAGGTGAAAAGGGAGCAGGTGCATCACATGGTGAGAGTGGGAGCTGAATTGAGCCTTTTATCATTGTATAATGACTTTCTTTGTATAATTTTATGCTTTTAACTTAAAATCCATTTTTTTCTGAAATAAGTATAGCTACTTCTGTGTGCTTTTGGTTTTCTTTTGCATGGAATATTTTTCCATCATTCGATTTTTAGTTTATATGTGTCTTTAAGGAAGAAAGTTTTTGTGTGGATTTCACTGTTTAATCATTTTCAAAATTCATTCAGCCAGTCTACATCTTTTAATGGGAAAATTTATACCATTTATTTTGAGTCTGTTACTTGTATTTGAGGACTTACCTCTGTCATTTTGTTAATTTTTTATGATTGTTTCGTATGTAATTTGTTCCTTTCTTCCATTTTTATTGTTTAGCTTTAAAGCTGGTGGTTTTATGTAGTGTATTTGATGCATTTCTCATTCTTATCTGTATACCTCTTCTACCAATGAGTTTCATACTTTCCTGTGCTTTCATGATGGTATACATTGTATTTTTGCTCCCAGATGATGGACACCTTTATAGTATTTTGTAGCAAAATTCTAGTGGTGATTAATTCCTTAACATTTTGATGGTCATAGAAAGATTTTATATTTGTCCTAGACTGTTTAAGGATAGCTTAGCTGGTCATAGTATTTGTAGCTGCTAGGCTTTCTTCTTTAAGAACTTTGAATACGTTATCCCATTCTTTCCTGGCCTGTATGATTTCTGCAGATAATCTGCTGTTAGTCTAATGGAGGTTTTCTTATATGTGACATGATGCTTTCCTCTTTCTGTCTTTTTAGAATCTCTTTGTCTTTGACTCTTGACAGTTTCATTCTAATATGCCTTGGGGAAGATCTATTTAGATTGAATTTACTTGGAGATATTTTAGCCTTCTGTATCTGGGTGTCTTCACCTCTTACAAAGATGGAAAGTTTTTGGTTATTATTTCATTAAATAAGTTTTCTATGCCTTTGCTCATTTATTTTCCTTCTGGAACGCCAAAAAATTAAATATTTACTTTCTTTATGGTGTTCTCATGTCACATAGGCTTTCTCCATCCCCTCCCCCCACCCTTATTTTTTTTTATTTTTTGAGATGGGTTCTCACTCTGTCACCCAGGCTGGAGTGCAGTGGCATGATCTCCGTTTACTGCAACCTCCACCTCTGAGGCTCAACTGATCCTCTCACCTCAGCTTCCCAAGTAGCTGGGACTACAAGCATGTGCCACCATGCCTGGCTAATTTTTTGTATTTTTGATACAGACAGAGGTTCAGTCTATTGCTCAAGCTGGACTTGAATGCCTAATCTCAAGAACTACCAGCCTCAGCTTCCCAAAGTGCTGGGATTGCAGGTGTGAACCATTGTGCCCTGCCTCCATGCCTTTTTGTACTTTTTTTGTTTTTTTTTCTGGCTAGGTTGTTTCAAAAGCTTTATCTTTGAGTTCACAATTTTTCCCTCTACTTCATCTTATCTGTTGCAGAAGTCATTGAATATATTTTTATTTTATTTCATTGAATTATTTACTTCCAGAATTTCTGCTTGGTTATTTTTTTAGGATATCTAACTCTTGGTTAAATTTTCATTCAGGTTATGGATTTTCTTCACACTAATATCTTTGTGGTCTCTTGAATCTCAGTGTTTTCCTAAGATAATTATTTTGATTTTTTTTCAGGCATTTAATTCTCTTTTCCTTGGGAACTGTTATAGGAGAATCATTGTTCTTTGGAAGTGTCATGTTTCCTTATCTCTGTCATTCTGGTATTGATCACTAGTGCCTTATTTAGTTCATTTGGTGAGGTCAGGTTTTCCTGGATGTTCTTGATGTTTGTGGATATTTGTTAATGTCTGGGCAATGAAGAGTTAGGTATTTATTATTGTACTCACAGTCTGGGCTTCTTTGTACCCATTCTTCTTGGGAAAGTTTCCCATGTATTCAAAGGTCATTACTTCTTTGGTCACTGCAGCTATCTGGGCATTAGGGCCACCCCCATCAAAGCTGTGTTTTTTGCAGACACTTGGAGGTATCTTGGTGGTATTAGCTAAGATTCAGAATAATTGTCAGAATTATCAGGCAGAAACTCTGGTTCTCTTTATTTTCTCCCAAACAAACAGTCTCTATCTCTGTGTTGGGCTGCCTGGATATGAGGGAGTGAGGACACAAGCACCTCTGTGGCCACCACTACTAGGACTATATTGGGTTAGACCCATAGCCAGCTTAGCACTATGTCTTGTCCAAGGTTCACAGTGACAACTGCTTGTCTACAGCCAAGGTTCACCTAAGGTAGAAGAGCTCTTCTGTTAGCAGGTGGAGAATCCAGCCAGAAGGACTTGTGTCCTTCCCTTCATGGTTGGGAACTCCCCTCAGGCCCACAGCAGGTGCAGAAATACCATCTGAGAGCCAAGGCCTGGAGTAGAAAACCTTAAGAATGTGCTTGGTGCTCTCTTCTGCTGCAGCTATTCTGGCACTCAAGCTGCAAGACAGACCTTCCCACTCTTTATTCTCCATTCCTGAAGTAGAAGAAGTCTCTCATCATGGCCATCACTTTCCCAGGCCCATGGTGAGTATTGCCTGGCTACCACCAACGTTCACTCAAACCCCAAGGGCTCTTCAGTCAGCTTGTGGTGAACGGTACCAGAATTGTGTCTCTCCTTTCAGGGAAGTCAGTTCCTCTCTGGTCCAGAGCAGGTCCAGATATGTCATCTAGGAGCCAAAGCCTGGAATTGAGAAGCTTAAGAACCTGCGTGGTGCTCTAACCTGCTGTGACAAAGTCCCATTTACTCTATCTTCTCCTTTGCTCAAGCAGAAAGTCTCTCCCATGGCCACTATAGCTGAGAAAGGACTCTGTCACAGTTGAAGCTAGCACAGTACTGGGTCTCATCTAAAGCCAGCTATGAGTATTGCCTGGTAACCACTGATGTTTATTTAAGGCCCAGATCTTTAGTCAGCAGGTGATGAATCCTGCCAGGACTAGGTTTTTTCCTTCAAGGTAGGGGTTCTCTCTGGCCCAAGGTGTGTCTAGAAGCATCATCTGGGACCTAAGGCCTGAAATGCATGACTCAGGACTTTGTCTTTTTCTCTCTTCTACAGTGGTTGAGTTTTGAGTTGGTATCCAAGTTGCAAGACAAAGTCCTATTTACTCTTCCCTTTCCTTTCCTCAAGTGGAAGGAAGGAATCTCTCTTATAGCTGCAAGCTATGCTACTTGGGGTTGTGGGAGTGGTAATGCAAGTACTCCCTTGGGCACCCCAGGTGGTTTCTCATGAGATCACATAAAGCCTGAGATTACTCGCTCCAAACCAAGCATAGCACCAGAACTTGCCCAGGACTTGCCTGTGGCCTAGACTGCCAGAGTAGTGTAGCCTGTGCTGATGGGGCTAACTGGAACTCAGATTCTGACTGCTAAGGCAGACAATTCTCCTCTGTCTAGGGCTGGTCTAATTGGTTCTCTGTGGGAACCAGCAACTCTCCCCTGTGTTGCTTTCCACTGTGACAAGGAGCAGTGAATTTGAATGCCAAGTCTCACAGTCACTGTGCTTTCTCTACCACAAGCACAAAGATTTTCTCTCTATGCCATGTGGTCACTGCCAGTGGCTGGGGCAGGGGTATTGTTGGCAATTCAGGACTATCTTTTCTACCCTCTTCAGTGCTTTTTTTCCTTAATATGGCATTCAGACCAGCTACTGTGATCACCTGAGTTTTGTTCTTTATGAAGGTGTTTCCGTGTTTGCGTAGTGGTTCGGTTTGATGGTCCTGCAGAAGTGATTATTACTGGAGGGCTCCATTTAGCCATCTTGTTCTGTATTCTCCTAATACTACCTTTTTAACAATTTTACCTTTATTTTAACTTTATGTTATACATTTCATCTTTAGTAACATTTTAGAATATGGCTTAATAAGAACATCAACATATAAGTTTTCAGTCTTTAAATTTAACAACTTAGGAATTTCCACTATTTCCTCTCTTCTCTCCAACCCACTAATCCTTATGTTAGCACTTTCTTATATCATTTCCAATTGTTAACTTGCTAACTGCTCTTTTGCTACAAATCTGTTTACACACATGTTCATTTTTCACACTGTCAGGAGTGTTAACTTTTTACAGAAGCAAATTTGATCATTTATTCATTTTTCCCATTTCCTCTGGGGCCAATAATACCACCACTGGCTTTCCATAGGTGAAAAGATACATGTAAAAAGTGCAAATTCTGTAATTTAAAATGTAATTTTTTTCAAAGTATAAACACTCAATATTTCTTTAGGATAATAGATTATTATCAAATTTCTTGTACCATAAACACACATATATAAAATAATCACTATTTTCAAAATGCGTAATGCCATTTCATGTTTTTAAATATGTTCTTCTCTCTGCCTACATTGTCCACTTCACCCTACATATAGCTTTCTATGTGATATGGATGATAATCCTAAAAGACACAATCCCAAATGCCATAATCCCAAATACTGAAATTCTAAAAGATCAAACGCCCTTAAATTCAAAATCTTTTAAGTGTAAAATCTCTAACTTTTAAAATCCTATGTCACAATTCTGAAAGATTAAAATCTCAAATGTTGAAATCCTGAAAGCTAAATTCTAAAAAAGGGATTCTTGTGTTTTTGGTTGTGTGCAAGACAGTTGCATCATATTCATTGCATCGTATTAGGTAGAACTTTTACCTTGTTATTGTCTTTATTTTGAAATTAAGTAAGGTTTAAGAAAGTACATATGGGTGCCAAGTGAACAAAGAATAGACTTGTGTACTGGTATCAATTTGACTGGATTAAAGAATATTAGGACTTTTTTTTTTTTGAGACAGAGTTTCGCTCTTGTTACTCAGGCTGGAGTGCAATGGCGCAATCTCGGCTCACTGCAGCCTCCGCCTCCTGGGTTCAAGCAATTCTCCTGCCTCAGCCTCCCGAGTAGCTGGGACTACAGGTGTGCGCCACCATACCCAGCTAATTTTTGTATTTTTAGTAGAGACGGGGTTTCACCTTGTTGACCAGGATGATCTCGATCTCTTGACCTCGTGATCCACCCACCTTGGCCTCCCAAAGTGCTGGGATTACAGGCATGAGCCACCGTGCCCGGCCTTGTATTAGTATATTTTTACACTACTATAAAAAACTACTTGATACTGGGTAATTTATTTTAAAAAAAGGTTTTAATTTACTCCGTTCATTATGGCTGAGGATGCTTGAGGAAATTTACAATCATGGCAAAAGGCAAAGGGTAAGCAAGGCACATCTTATATGGTGGCAGGAGAAAGAGAGAAAGGGGAAGTAATGCCACATACTTTTAAACCATCAGCTCTCATGAGAACTCACTCACTACCACGAGATCAGTGTGCAGGAAATCTGCCTCCATGATTCAATCACCTCCCACCAGGTCTCTCCCCTGACATGTGGGGATTACAAGCTGAGATGAGATTTGTGTGGGGACACAGAGCAAAACCATATCAAATATCTAGAAACCTGATAAAGCATCATTTTGAGTGTATCTCTGAGGGTGTTTCCAGAGAAAATTAGTGTGAGTCTGAGTGAACCATACAGGGAAGATCTGTCCTCTATGTTGAAGAACAGCATTACGTCAGCCGAGGGCCCAGATAAAATGGATACAGAAGGAAAATTAGTCTCTTTAAGTGCTAGGACAGATGTTACTTCTGCTCCCTTGGACTAAAGGATGCCATGATCACCAGGCTTTGGACTATAAGACTTTTACTAGTGACTTCTTCAGTCCTGATGCATTCAGACTTGAACTGAGAGTTACAGTATGAGCTTCCTTCTGTCACCTCTTTTGTTAAAACCAACACCAGTGCCTATTTCCACTTTAAAATGTCAACTAATATTTGCTTAGCACATCTGATATGTTTTCATCATTTAGATTTAAAAATGTAATTAAAAAATAATATTTGGCTGTGACATACATGAAGTATATTTGATCATGCTCTTTTCAAAAAATCAGCTGACTCATTTTTTATGAGGTATTATTTTCACAGTATCAGTTAACATAATATACCTCTGGCTTATATTAAAGTAAAATGATTATTTTTGAATGTAGAAACTATTTTGAATATATAAACTCATTTTATAGAAAAAAATCAGCATACTACTAGTCAATATTTTTTTATAATTTCAATTAACAGCAATGTTAGATTTTTAAATTTTTATTTATTGTGGATCTTTTAGGAATTTTCTATTTATATATTTTATACACTATTTTATTTTTATAATTTCAATTAACAGCAATGTTAGATTTTAAAATTTTTATTTATTGTGGATCTTTTAGGAATTTTCTATTTATATATTTTATAAACTATTTTATTAGAGTATCTGAAGGGTATTTCCTTGACCAGTCAATGTGATTCACCACATAAACAGAATGAAGAACAAAAATGACATAATTATCTCAATAGAAAAAGCATTTGACAAAATATAGTTTATAGCAAAACTCTCAACAAACTAGATATAGAAGGAATTTACCTCAATATAAGGAAGGCCATATATCACAAGCCCATAGCTAGCATCATACTCAATGGTAAAAAATGGCAACCTTTTTCTCTAGTATCAGGAACAAGGCAGAGATTCACACTCTGGCCATTTTTCTCAAAATAGTATTAGAAGTCCTAGTCAGGGAAATATGCAAGAAAAAAATGACATCTAAATTAGAAAGAAAGACGTAAAATTATCAGTGGCAGAAGATGATATGATACCACATGTAGCAAACTCTAAAGACTTGGTAAAAAACTGTTGAAACTAATGAATTCAATACAGTTATGAAATACAAACATCAACATACAATAGTCAGTTGTATTCTTATATTAAAGGAAATTAATTTTTCCTTTTGATGGTTCACTGTTTGTATACAAAACAATTCAATTTACCATATCCTTAAAAAGAATAAAATGCTTATGAGTAAAGCTAAACAAGAATGTGAAAAGGTTGTACACTGAAGTCTACAAAATTTTGATGAAAAAATTAAAGACACAAATAAATAGGAATATATCCTGTGTTTATAGATTGGAAGACTAACATTTTAAAAGTGTTTATATTACCCAAAGCCTATATTTAAAGCATGCATTTCTTAGAATTATTCATTTCAACTTCTCACATGAATTCTACATCTCAAGAATGCACTTAGACTAGTGTCCTCACACAATTTCTCTTTATTGATGACATGCAGGCAGTGTCCTCATATGCTTATGTTCTTCATCATGTTTTATATTTTCCTGAGAATTCTGAAGACTGAAAATTCAGCACACTCAAAACTGAACTCAGTAATTTTAAATCTCAAATTATCTCTTTTCTTTTTAGTATTTTACCGCAGTGAATGATAAGATCATCTACTTCCCAGTTAGCCAACCTTGAAATCTATGGGTTAGAGTTGACTCTTCATTTTCCCTCCCTTTCACCTTATAAAACATATCCAGTTAATCAATTCTTGACAATTCTCCCTCTCAGCTTTACCAAAGGTTTTCTTTTTCAGTATGGATTTTTCCTCCTGTCTTCTAATTGTATTCTCCTAACTGGTTTTCCTGCTTTTTATCCTGTACCTTTAGATAACTTTCCTCTGAATAACCATGGTTGCTTTTATAAATTACTTATTCTGCCAGTTCTATTAATCCTAGTTAAGACTAGTCATTTCTTATCTCCCTTTGCACAGTAGAGCACCCACCCTTGACATAGAAAGTTTCAAAGGACATTGGACACATATTTAGTTATTAGAAAAGTTCACCTTATTAGTGCAGTTGGATAAGACAAACATTTTATGAAGATCAAGAACGGGCATGAACTCTCAGAACCTCTCAAAAATCTTGGCTGGTGGAAAGATAAAATTCACAGTAGACAATTATCTATGTTTCCTTTCATTGTTAGATTTAGGGAAGATTTAGATTCACATTCCCAACTCTTGCCAGGGCCATAATGAAATGAAAATAATTTTTTTTAAGAAATAATTTATTTTTTTAATTGTGGATCTAAATTAATTTTTGTTTAGTGATGCCTTCATGTCTTATTAAATATGGCATATAATAGTTTGCTTGGTGGATTTTTTTATTTACAGATTATTAATATAGCCTACTTTACATATTTTCTTTTACATAAAAGAATATTTAAAATTTCAATTACTTTTTTCTTTATTTTTCATTATTTTGTTTATTACATTCAACTATATTTATAGGCCAATAACAAAAATCAGTGTTAAATTTAAAGATTTCTCAGAGAAAGCATATGAAAGTGCTACTGGGGGAATTAATTCAAACTGTCCTTTGCTTCTCGCTCTAGTTCTTTTATGTTTAAAAATATGAGAACAGCTAATGGATAAAAATTGGAGCTTAACTTATGATTCCCAGACACTCACTGTAACCTCCTTCATCTCTCTTTGATCTTTAAGAAAGCCAAATTTACTTAAATTGCTCTTTTAAAAAATTCATTTCATCCTTTTGGCTTATCTTTTCTTCTTCAACATGTAAACATTTTTTATAGACCTAAATATCTTCTAAAAATTAGACTCAAGTTTGGACTTACAATACAGTATGTCAATTTCAATTATGAATGCATGCAATTTTAGAATGTGTGTTATAAGCATAATTACTTTAAAAGTTTTCTCTGAATTTATATTATGGTTTGTATTTGCTTTTCTCTTCACATTTAATAGATTGTTGGCCTGGAACCAGAAGCTTAGGGAAAAAAATATACTAAGCCAAAGTTCAGGTTCTATGATGAACTGTTTTTTTTTTTTTTTTCTTTTTCCTCTACCCTATTTTGTTATGAAGGTATATCCATCAGAAGCAAAGCTGCCTTGTCAATGAGAAAATCCTTAATAGGCTGACCTTTAGCTTGTGGAGGGCCAAAAGTGAAATCCAACAGGTTACTTTTAATTAGTTAAGATGTCACTTCAAGAAAAAAATACTGAAAGAAAGTCGTAATTCTGGTAGGCATTTGTTCAATTGGGATTTGGAAAAAGCTGACAGGAGGCAATGCTGTCAAGCTATAATGACTTCTTGAACCTGAGTGACAACACAACATTTCATTATAAGTAGGTCAAGGTTAGTTTGTCACATAGTGGCTACACAGATATATATCACAATCCCTAGTATACACATCAGAATAAAATTCAGAAAAAAATGAAGCAGAACAAATTCATGTTATTGATTTATTTCTCTCTTGTCAACAATTTATAAACTTATCAGAAGTATAGGATTTGTATAGTAAAATAAATTATAAAGCAAAACAATAACATTTATAACTTACGTATATCTATATATAAGCTTGAAGCAAATGATTAAATTGAAAAATTTAGATTCATCTACAGATTATTTTCTGAACTCTGAGAGAGAACTTGAAAAGCTTACACTTACAGAAAAGTTTTATAACTTTGTCAGTGAATATATTTACTAATGAATGAAGTTTAATATTTGGAAATTTTAGTTGGTGATGTACCAAAAAACAAGCTTGTTTTTATTGCTGTAGTAATCAGAGATAAGTGTTTTTCTCCTGGAATTCACTTTCCACCTTTCTACTTAACACTAAATCTCTCACTGGCTGAAGACTAAGAAAGAAATAATCCAGTTTGTCTTTATCTTGCTTTTACTCAAAATTATCCATCAAGCTTAATCTTGTTCAGGTTTGTTTTCATTATACAATTTTTTTTCTAACAATTTAAAATGAAGCAAAAAACAAAAATAAAAACAACTGGAATTAAAGATATGTGTATATATATGTAAGCCAATATTGATATATATGTATATGCACATATATACATAAATAACTCAAATAATGTAAAATGAAAATAAATCACTATAAACTTCATTTTTTTTGTACATGTAGTAGTGTGACTTCATTTTCAGCTTCTTGTGGTAGTTTATAATTTTAAAAGAGTAAATATTATTGCAGTTTTTAAAGAAATCACAGAAGTATAGAGGTAAATGTAATCAGCTACCATCAAATCATTGTAAATATTTTGTTGCTTTCTGTCCAATATTTATCATACACTTTCTCTGGATTCTATGAAAATCCCTTTGATGTCAGTTTACCCATACCTGGGCCTTATGGGTAAATTTAGTTTATTTAGGTTTGAGGTACACTACAGACCAAACAGTATTAATATATGAAATATTCAATTTGCATAGGTTTTAGATGCATGCTAATATACAGGGTGATGCCATTTATTTTACTTCTAAATTAAAGTTTGTACCATCTGTGCTCAATTGATATGGCAACTATTAAATTATTTGGATAGAGTATAAAAGAGATGTTTTCCCAAATAAAATGTTTAGGTGTCTCCTTATAGCAATCCTAGCTTCTTCCCAACTCCTTAGCCAGTAGAATGCTTATGTCATGCCCTAACTATGAAAGCCCAGTGGTTCATAGTGCTTTACTAGCATAAACATAGCTATATCCAATTTATCTTACCTTTCTTTTTTCTCCTCTATGTCAAAAATTGGTGACCTACAGTTGGTGACAGTAGAATATAACAAGGTATTTTATTGCAAAATGTTAATGTTGTATAAATAAAAGCTGGGAAAGTAAACCAGAATTCTTTAGATTGTTCCTCATGAATATCCCCCTTCCTCTGCAATTCCCCAAAGTGGTAATAGATGGGTAGAGGCAGGTCAGGTAAATTACTTAGCTTGCCTCTCAATTCATTCCTCCTCTTCCTCTCAAAGGCTGAAGGCAGGGCCTTTCCAGTCCTCAGGACCTGCCCTTCACCTAGTCCCTCCTGACCCAGGGATGGAGGCCACCACACCCATAGTGTGGTGATACAGAGCACTAGTTGTCACTGCCTGGCTTTATTTAAAGGAAATGCAGTAGGTTTCCTCTGTAGAGCTCTGAAAAGGCTAACTATATAGAGGTCTTGTATGTTTTTACTTGGTCAAGTATTTCTCACATCTTTTGTTACCAGAGTACCATTCCAATCTCTTAACTTGCAGTTGTGTGGAAAACTGTTTTGTAATGAAAGATCTTCATTGGGGGATTGAGAAGCATTTAATAAAGTCTATGTTTGTATTTTGCCTTTAAAAAATGTTAATGTTTTAGTAATATGATATGGTTTGGTTGTGTCCCTACCAAAATCTCATCATGATTTGTAGCTCCTGTAATCCCCACAGGTCATAAGAAGGACTCAATGAGAGGTGGTTGAATAATGTGGGCAGATTTTCCCCATACTGTTCTTGTGATAGTGAATAAATCTTACAAGATCTGATAGCTGTATAAAAAAAAGTTTCGTTGTACACACTCTCTTGCCTGCAGTCATGTAAGACGTGCCTTTGCTCCTCCTTCACCTTTCACCACGATTTTGAGGCCTCCCCAGCCATGTGGAACTGTGAGTCCATTAAATATCTTTTTCTTTATAAATTACCCAGTTTATTAGCAGTATGGGAACAGACTAATACAGTAAATTGGTACCAGTACATTGGGGTGCTGCTATAAGGATCCCCAAAGATATATAAGGAACTTTGGAACTGGGTAACAGGCAAAGGCTGAAACAGTGTGGAGGACTCAAAAGAAGACAGGAAAATTTAGAACTTCCTTGAGACTTGGGGAACTTAGAAGACAGGAAGATGTGGGAAAGTTTGGAACTTCCTAGAATCTTGTTGAATGGCTTTGACCAAGATACTAAGAGTGATTAGCTGAGGCGGTCTCAGATGGAGTTGAGGAAATTTTTGTGAACTAGGTAGATTAAAAGTGATTCTTGCCATGCTTTAGAAAAGAGTGAGAGCATTTTGCTCCTGCCCTAGAAATCTGTGGAACTCTGAACTTGAGAGAGATGATTTAGGGTATCTGGCAGAATAAATTTCTAAGCAGCAAAGATTTCAAGAGGAAGTAGAACATGAAAGTTTGAAAAAATTGCCATCTGATGATGTGGTAGAAAAGAAAAACTCATTTTCTGTGGAGAAATTTCAGCCAGCTGCAGAGTTATGAGGAGCCAAATGCTAATCACAAAGAAAATGGGGAAAATGTCTCCAGGGCATGTCAGAGATCCTTGTGGCAGTGTCTCCTATCACAGGCCTGGAGGCCTAGGAGAAAAAAGTGGTTTTGTAGGCCATGTGCAGCCCTCCACTACCCTACTGTGTGCAGTCTCAATATTTGGTGCCCTGTGTTCCAGCCTTGACTAAAAGAAGCCAACCTACAGCTTGGGCCATAGCTTCAGATGGTGCAAGCCCTAAGCCTTGGCTGCTTCCACATGGTGTTGAGCTTGCAGGTACACAGTTGAGGTCTGGGAACCTCCACCCAGATTTCAGAGGATGTATGGAAATGCCTGGATGTCCACACAGAAGTTAGCTGCAAGAGGTGCAGACCTTATGCAGAACCTGTGCTCGGGCAGTGCAGAAGAGGAATGTAGAGTGGGAGTCCCCACACAGAATTCCCTCTGGGGAACTGCCTAGTAGAGCTCTGAGAAGAGGGCCACTATTCTCCAAACCCCAGAATGGGAGATCAAATGACAGCTTGCACCATGCACCTGGAAAAGCGATAGACAATGCCAGCCCAAGAAGGAAGCCAAGAGGGGGACTGTACCCCAGCAAAACTGCAGGGTTGGAGCTGCCCATGGCTGTGGAACCCCATCTCTTGCATCAGCGTGACTTGGATGTGAACATGGAGTCAAAGAAGATGAATTTGGAGCTTTAAAATTTAACTGCCTTTCTGCATTTTGAACTTGTGTGGGACCTGTAGCTACTTCATTTTGTCTAATTACTCCCATTTGGAATGGGCATATTTACCCAATGCCTGTACCATCATTGTATCAAGGAAGTAACTAACTACCTTTGGATTTTACAGGCTCATAGGCATAAAGGACTTGCCTTTTCTCACATGAGACTTTGAATTGTGGACTTTTGAGTTAATGGTGAAATGAATTAAGGCATTGGAGGACTGCTGGGAAGGCATGATTAGTTTTGAAATGTGAGGGAAGGAGCTTTAGAAGGGGCCAGGAGTGGAATGATATGGTGTGGGTGTGTTTCCACCCAAATTTCATCTTTCATACTCTAGCTCCCATAACTCCTATGTGTCATGAGAGAGACCCGTGGGAGGTTATTCAATGATGAGGCTGGGTTTTCCTCTGCTCTTCTAATGATAATGAATAATTATCACAAGACTCAACAGTTTTATGTAAAGCAGTTCCCCAAGCTTTCTTGCCTGCCACCAAGTAAGATGTGTCTTTGCTCCTCCTTCACCTTCTGCCATGATTATGAGATGTCTCCAGCCACATGGAACTGTAAATTCATTAAACCATTTTTTCTTTAAATTACCCAGTCTTGGGTATGTCTTTATTAGCAGCATAAGAACATACTAATACACAATATTAATAGAATAATTCTAATTTTTATAAAGGTAAATAAATGAAGAAATTAGCCCACTGGTGAAGTTAGAAGCATGCATACCTACCTAGACAAAAGTAGACACTACATTACAGATAGTTGTAACAGCGTGATTATAGATATAGGGAAGGGAATAATGGCTGCTCTCTTTAAAGACAACCTGCCACACATTCTTTTAAAGCACATGTACTGTGGAGAGTTGTAAGCATTTTATAGATACTGATTAATTATCTTCTTGGAAACACTATGTGGCAATTATTTTATTCATGAAACAAGAATATACACATACAATAAAAATGAAACTGACGTGGTAATTATGTTTACTAATCACTTTCCACCCTCTTCCAACTTGAAATTGACTCCCCAGTGTATAACTCCAGCACCATCCAAACATCAATATTGGCTATTAGAGAAAGAAAGAGAAATAAACATATGAGAAAAGAATTATGAGAGAAAAAATACATAGAAGCACTCACTTTTGAGATTTTACTTAAAACTCTTCTCCAGCTTTTTATCATAAGACAAAATATGATCTTAATTTATCTGGTACTAGTTGAACTAATTGTTGTTATTTCTTGTTTTATAATAAAATTTGTCATTTTTGACATAGGATTCTTTAAAATTTCAAACCATGTGTTATCTAGGTTACTAACTGTAGAACTGCCAAGTACTAAATTTCTATGAAAGTTAACTAGAAAGTAATGTAATTTTAAATACAATTCTTTAATTTCTAAAAGCTTCCTTGTGTTTCCAAAATTAGTTATAAAAAAGCATTAAATAGGCTGAATTTGCAGGATATTTCAACTACTGTAAACACTAGCATTCTACTAAGCAAGGACAAAAACGACAGAGTTATAATTATAGACATTTGATTAATGCTTTAGAAAAAAATCTAATTTATGTATTAAAATATGTTATGTCTTGAGTTCCATTTTGCACTTCATTAAATTTGCCTGATCAATTATAATATTCAGTTTTAATGATGAAATTAATATATAATTTATTTTATTTCAACTTGCAAAATTATTAAAAAACAAAGTCTCAACTAAAACTGATTAATTTTGCCATAATTTTACTCTATGATCCTTTATAAACTTTTACTTTTCAAATCTTTTAATAATGACATTTAAAATTACACTATGCAGGACACCTATTAAAGTTCTAGAATTGGGGTGCCAGGGTGAGAGGTGTGTCACAACTTGAATTTGATAGACCTAGAAAAAGTTCTTAATATATATATTTTTAATTTTCTTTTTTTTCCCCCAATGGCTGATACCATGCATTAATTGATGGTACAGTTTTTTCATTGAGTGCCTTCAAAGTGATAGATAAGAATCTGGCCACTGTGGAAACAGAGGTGAGCAAAAAAAAAACATAGCCCTCTCATTCATTTATACAACCTGTGTTTCTTCTTGAAATCAAATTCCTGGCATATGTAGTAAAAGTTTTTTGTTTTTTGTTTTTTTTTTTGAGAAAGAGAATATGTATTTTTATTAAGGTAGAATTATATAATCAATTACTAATTATTTCAAAACAAATAAGTGCTATTTCATATATTCCTAGTCACATTGTTTATAGTACATTCACAAAGTTGTGCAATTGTCATCTCCCTCTAGGTTGAAAACATTTTCATTGCTGTCAAATCAAATTTCTTATCCATTAAGCAATCGCTGTCAATTCCCACTCTCCTCAAATTACCCAACCATCAATTTCCTTCTTTTCCATGAGTTTATCTACTCTGGATATTTCACGGAAATGAAATGATATAATATATAACCATTGTGACTGGCTTCTTTCACTTAGCATTAAGTTTTCAAGTTCACTCACATTGTAGCAGATAATCTTTCATTCCTTCTTGTGACTAACATTCCATTCTATGGATATATCACATTGTTTATCCATTAATTTCCTGAAGGATATTTGAGTTGATTCTACTTTTCGGCTATTATGCACAGGCTACTGTGAACATTTGTGCACAAGGATTTGCTTTTTTTTTTAAAGATAGATAATAATTGGGAGTCATGTGCTGTCCTGCAGTGGAGGAGCTGAATGTATTCTTTGCTTTCCATCCTCTCTCCTGCAAGAACTCCCCATTGACCAAACCCAATCAAAAGCCAAGGAGCACAGGGAAACACTGGTATAGTTCATACACGTAAGCCTTCCCAGCAGGGAACAGAATGGAGAATATAGAGTGGATCTGGAGACTCCAATCAATTTCTAGCACAGGTGAGCTTCTCTGGATCACTAGTTAAAATGTAGAACAGTGCAAAGCCAGGAGTGGAACACTGACCCAACCACCAATAACATTCCAGTTAGACAGTGATCTATTAAAACAGAAAAATGCAGTTAATTTAAAAGATTTAATGGTGAAATTTTTCTTTACATTCCTAATACATTGACGCCTCTTTCTTCTGTTACTGCTTTCAAAGGTATTGCCACTCTGTTTCCTATGCTGTTCACTGAGTTAAAAAGACAAGAAAAAAGAAAAAAAAAAAACAGTTTTTGTGGTGGCATGCTCCAGCTACTTAGGAGTCTGAGACATGAGAATTGCTCAAACCTGGGAGGTCGAGGTTGCAATGAGCTGAGAGTGCCACTGCCCTTCAGACAGACTGAGACAGACTGAGACTCCATCTCAAAAAAAAATAAAATAAAGTAAAAAAACATAGTTTTGACTTAGGTTTTCTAAAACAAATTATTTATAATAATAGCAGCTATATTTTATTTTATTTTTATTTTTTTAATATATATATTTTATTGCAGTTTAGGTTCTGGGGTACATACGAAGAACATGCACGATTGTTGCATAGGTACATGTATGGCAATGTGGTTTGCTGCCTCCATCCCCAGCACCTATATCTGGCATTTCTCCCCATGTTATCCCTCCCCAACTCCCTAACCCCCACTGTCCCTCCCCTAGTCCTCCCCACACAGACTTCAGTGTGTGATGCTCCCCTCCCTGTGTCCTTGTGTTCTCATTGTTCAACACCTGCCTATGAGTGAGAACATGTGGTGTTTGATTTTCTGTTTCTGTGTCAGTTTGCTGAGAATGATGGTTTCCAGGTTTATCCATGTCCCTACAAAGGACACGAACTCATTGTTTTTTATGGCTGCATAGTATTCCATGGTGTATACGTGCCACATTTTCCCTGTCCAGTCTATCATCTATGGGCATTTGGGTTGGTTCCAAATCTTTGTATTGTAAACAAAGTGCTTTGTATTGTAAACAGTGCTTCAATGAACATATGTGTGCATGTGTCTTTATAATAGAAAAATTTATACTTCTTCCAATATATACCCAGTAATGGGATTGCTGGGTCAAATGGAATTTCTATTTCCAGGTCCTTGAGGAATCGCCACACTGTCTTCCACAGTGGGTGAACTAATGTACACCTCCATCAACAGTGTAAAAGTGTTCCTACATCTCCACATCCTCTACAGAATCTGTAGTCTCCAGATTTTTTAATGATCACCATTCCAACTGGCATGACAAAAACAAGCAATGGGGAAGGGATTTCCTGTTTAATAAAAGGTGTTGGGAAAACTGGCTAGCCATGTGCAGATAGCAGCTATTCTTACCTGAACTTAGGTAAACATATGAAAAAATGCTCATCATCACTGGTCATTAGAGAAATGTAAATCAAAACTGCATTGAGATACCATCTCATGCCAGTTAGAATGGCAATCATTAAAAAATCTGGAGACAACAGATGCTGGAGAGGATGTGGAGATGTAGGAACACTTTTACACTGTTGGTGGAAGTGTACATTAGTTCACCCACTGTGGATTCCTCAAGGATCTGGAAATAGTTGTAATCTGTATATTTGTATCTCTTATATAAAATATTGATAAATTCAGCTTAACATTTCCTTCTCTGGATATCATATGCCTTCTTGCATTTGCATCCCTTCTAGAATCTTATCATCTGAAAATGTGGTAACGATCACCTTGAAGACTTCTCCAAGTTACTCATAATACTTTACTCTGTGATAGTTATATTTTTAAAGCTATGCCTTCATATAGGTTGTCATCAACTACAATAAATGTAATACACTTTGAATGTATCTCCCTGCCCAAATCTTACATTGAAATGTGATCCCCAATGTTGAAGGTAGAGACTGGTGGGAGGTGACTGGTCATGACAGTGGATTTCTATGCATAGTTTAGTACCATCCCTTTAGTACTGTCCTTGTGACAGTCGGTGAATTCTCATGAGATCTGGTCATTTTTAAATGTGTAGCAAGTCTCTTGCTCCTGCTCCAGTCATTTGATGTGCTTGCTCCCCATTTGCCTTCTGCCATGACCATAAATGTCCTGAGGCCTCCCCTAAAGCCAAGCAGAGGCAAGCATCATGCTTCATGTATAGCCTGCGGAACTATGGGCCAATTAGTTGGCTTTTCTTTATACATTACCCAGTATCAAGTATTTATTTATAGTGATATAAGAATGGTTGAATACAAGACTTTAAAATGTGCTTAATGCTATTTCCATGTAACCTATGCATCCCATTTGCTATATGGATAGTCTTGATGAAAAATTAAATAACATGTTTTAAATTCTCTCTGCTAAAAGGCATTTTGCCACAAAAGTGTCACATATCATTTTTTATCAAGGCCATTTCTATAATGCTTGTGCTGTTTAATTTTTCACATCTTTATCAATTTTGAAAGCATTTGGGCACTACCATCTTTAACCTCTTCTCTGTTTTTCAAAATTACATCATTTAAACTTTACCTATATTTCTTAATAACAATCTTGCTCAAGAAATTAGTATTATTTAAAGAAATTGAAGACTCATGATTCAATAACCTATCCCATCCATAGACCAATTAGAAATTACAAAAGCAACCATATCATTGGATTAGGAATTAAAAGTGAGTATTTCTTTTAGACTGTTTGTCTGGTTACCACGGTCCAGGTTCCTCACCTGTTCCTAGCAGGATATGATTTAAAAATTGGCAATATTAATAAATTGTATATCCACAATACTTGTACTTAACCTTGGAATTGTAATTCTCATTAATCATGGATGTATGGGGAGAAATGCCAGATACAGCTGAAGGGGAGGAAGGCAGCAAATCACACTGCCACGTATACCTATGCAACTATCTTGCATGTTCTTCACATGTACCCCCAAACCTAAAATGCAATAAAAAAAATCTTGGATGTAAGCAAACTAAGATTCCCCTCTCTCTCATACCCATTATGGTATTCAACTTCCCCGGGCTAATTTTTAACGTGTACTTTGCTTCCTGTGACAAGTCAAAATCTCTTTGAGGGCAGAAAAGATGGCACATTCGTATATAACCTGAGCCTAGTAAGAGAAAAAAAGAAAAGTAGTTATCACTTTATTGCCTACTTATATTTTATTTTGTCATTGAAATAAGCAGAATTATTACTCTCTATATTAACAGCAGTCTTCATAATAAAAGTTCTAAAATAAAATATTATAAATTCTCAAATGCAAACTCACTAGCATTAGCATTAAATTACCTATCCAAATCAGTATCTTGATAGCTTTATTTTTCTTAAAGTAATTTTATGGTTAACACTATTTATAAAAAGTCAACAACAATCTTTTTTAAAATATAGGTTATGTAATTACTTACCTACAACTATAATTTCATACAGATGTTTCTATAATTCTGGAGCATCTGGGAGCATTCATGTAGGCATATAAATTGATCTATATGTTTTCTGCTTTCTATCTTATGTATTATTACTATAATTATTTGCATAGTGGCCATGTTTTATTTTTGAGATCCTACTGGTCTGTTTAAAAGAGAGTAACAAAATTTAAGTGGTTTAACAACATCATCAAAATCTATAAATCACATACAGTTAGCTTTCGTAGATTTGAGACTTCTATCATTTGTTTAAATCTAGTTTATAAAAAATACACTGGCCTAGTTGAAAATATGTGAAGGTGAAATATCTTAAAGTATTAAATAATGATGCCTGCCACCTTTTTATAGATCTTAACATTAAGTGTTTTTCAGTCAGAGGCATATGTTGATGTAAAAAATTTGAAATTATTATTGTGGCAATATGGTAATGTATACACAAAAGAAATCGGTGCTTAGCTTATATTTTGCTATTTGTTCTTGGGATATTTATTAAGATGCTAGATTAGATGCATTGTACAAAACATTTTGGGAATTTTATAATAATATATGAATGCATGTGTATATAAATACATATACATACAGGTATACATATATAAATGTAAATCATATACTAAGTCTACTTATTGGTTGTTATATACTGTATAACTTTCAGTTTTCTTCTATACTAATATGTAGTATTTTAAGAATTTTTGGTCTCGTGATAATAATTGACTTACATTTCAAATAAACAAAGTATTTTTCAAAATGAGAAGTTTAGCGTGAATATACATAATCAATGTAAGAAAGTATTCAACATTACTTCAGCGTTTTGGCCTACTGCATATAGTCAGAGGCATCCATTGACATAAGGACGAGTGAGATTACTATTGAGAACACAAGAGTTTATTTTTATGATATCATAAATTATTTTCTTCATAATATATGGTTTAATATTTTTCTCTTTTGAGTCAGGGTCCAACTCTGGTACCCAAGCTGGAGTGAAGAAATGTAATCATAGCTCACTGCAGTCTTGAATTTATGAACTGAATTAAACCTCCCACCTCAGCCCCCCAGGTATCTGGGACTGCAGGTGTATGCCCCCATGCCCTACTCATTTTAAAACTTTTTTGGAGATTGGTTCTCATTCCATTGCCCAGGAAGTCTCAAATTCTTGGCCTCAAGCAATCTTCCTGCCTTGGCATCCCAAAGTGCTGGGATTATAGACGTGAGCTGCTGCACCCAAACACTTGTTATAATTTATTTGTACAGTTACCAATTTTGCAACCATTTTAATTGAGAAAATAGGAAATGAAATAAATTCTCTTAAAAATTTTCCTTTCAATATAATCAAATTTGAAGTCAAGCTTTATTTTAGGTTGTAACTGAAAAAAAGATGAAAGAAAATCAATGAATCAGACCAATTTTATTAAAATATAAATATGCATTTGAAAGCCACTTTACAAAATGTACTTCATTTAATTGCAAGACAATTTGTGAGCACTCACAGGAAATTTTCTCAAGTAAAGGAATGCAATATCACAATTGATTAAGTTGTTGTAAATAAACATATGATTTTTCTGGAGCAACTGTGATAATTGAAAGCTTTTAATATTACACTAATTAAATTAATTTGGAAATAATGATTTTTACAAATATGAAAATAATTTATTTCAAAATAGCAATAAGCCACATTTACTTCAGCAAATTAAATAATTTAGCTGAAATGACTGGATTGAGGCAGAAGCCAGTTTTGCTTTTATGAACCAAATAAATGCAATGATTCTGCCATTTATTTTCTATGTGTTTTTATGTAGTTATGTATGCATGTATGTTTGTATACGAATGAACTAGCAATGAATTTAATTGTTATGCACAAATGTCACTGAGTCTTAATAAGGAAACAAAATTCTACTAAATACCTTAATTTCTCCCCCACAGATTTGCCAAATCTGTAAAGCAAAGGAGTGATGCAAATTATAACCAAGTGATCTTAGATGTTAGATGTTTACTATTTAGATTGCCCTTGAAACCGCCCTTGAGAAATACTGTCTTAAATCATGAAATTATCACTGTCTTTAAAGTGCATTGTAATTAAATGGCAGTTTGAGAATATGAACATTTTTATTTTACCATGTAATATTACTCTTCAACTTACTCTTTTTGATAATCTTGAACATGTTTATACATTCCTTCTTCCATCCATTTTTTCATCAAACAGCTTTTGAATACTTATCATCTTACAGACTTGTGTAAAGCTAAAGATAAGATAAAGGACAATACAGACAATATATTTTAGTTACCTAATGTTGTATAATAAAATTATTCCAAACTCAGTGTCATTAGAAAACAAAAATTCTATTACGTTTAACAAATATGTTGCTGTCTGGACACAGTTGGATATTTCTTCTCTTTCATGCAATGCCAGTTATTGCTGCAGCAGTCTGCTTCAGGGCTTGAGTGAGATGTTTTATTAGTCAGCTTGCACTGTCATAAGGAGATACCACAGATGAGGATTAGGGGACGAAGCTTAAACAACAGAAATTTATTTTCCCACAGGCCCGGAATTTGAAAATTCAACATCAGGGTGCCCTCATGGTGTGGTTCCAGTGGAGGGAACTCTTCCTGGATTGCCAGTGGCCACCTTCTAGTTCTGTTCTTACAGGCTGAGAGAGCTCTCTCTTTCTCTTCCTAGAAAGCCATGGTCCTATTGGATTAAGGCCCTGCCCTATGAACTCATTTACGCAGCCTTTTCAACAGGATAGAGAGATGTTTACATGGTAGGTCTGTGCACCCTAAGTAGAAAATAATCAGTTATCAGTTAAGGACTGCAACTTGCATAAATTCCCTTCCACTTCATCTTACCATTTCACTTAATTCATAAGAGAAGCCCAGATTTAATGTAGGAGAAAAATATACAAGGTTATGAATATCAGAAGGCAGAGTTTATTGGGTCTATAAAAATGTAAGCACACACACACACACACACACACATTTCAATTAATTATGGTGTGCCTTTAGTGATATGAAAAAACAATGATATTGTGATAAATAATTTAAGAATACCCCTACCATAGATAATTGGATAAGAACAATTTTTGAAGAAAATAGAATTTAAATAGAGATATAAAGGATGAAAAGGAATTGGTTATATCAAGAATTGGCTCAAGGCTTTCAGACAGAGGAATGAATAAACCCAAGCTTCCTTTAGTAGGAAACAACTATTTGTAAGACATTCAGTAGTAAGTCTCTGAACATCCAGTAGTAGATAGAGTATAGCTCTGAACTCATAGCAATTGTGACAAACATTAAGCAAATAGTTATACCATTAGTGTTTTAATTATACTTATGAGATAAGTGTTTGCTCTCAGAGTTCATACTAGATAGTAGTATCTGATTCAGAAAGAAGTCTTTAATCAAGTGATGTGGTACATCAGCCACAATTTCAAACTCAAAAAGCTCTGAATGATGGTGTTCATGAATTCCAAAGATTTTAGGCATTTCATTTGGCAACAAAATTTTATTTTAAACGAGGAAAGCTTTATGTAGCTTTTATTCATCTCACTTATTGTGAATATTTACACATATTCCTGGAAATAATGATGTATTTGTATTTGAATATGTGTGTTGACTCAGTATCTGCTGGGACTGTTAGATAAATTAATATTGAAAAGCTTTTAAGTTAAGAAAAACATATAACCTTAAGCTTTTCAGATAATGAAATATACACTTATGTTTACAAATGTTTCTGAAAACCCCATTTAGTGATATACTACCAAACTATAACAGGACAAAAAGTGTTGCATATATAAGAGAAAAATAAAAGAACTTGAGAAGGTCAGTAAAATGGAATAGGAAGTCCTAGCCCTCCTCCCCTTAGTGTAACACAGATTTAACAACCATATACAGATCAGAATGCCTGTATGTAAATCCCAGAATCTCATTAAGACGTTTCAACACCATAAAAGAGCATACAACTATAAACACTTTTATTGAAATAAGTAAGAGTAATTTCATTTTGCCTATATCACTCCCTTCCCTCAGTTGGTGCAGCTCAACACTGAGAAAGATCCCTTCAGCCCATAATTTTTCTCATGGGGGAAAGACACTGCAAGTGGGACATTCAATGTCCCCAGCTCTTCAAAGTCCTAACAACAATAATGTAAACTGTGTAAAAGTGTACATGAAATTTAAATTGAATCATATCAGCTTATAAAAGACTGCTTTAACTGTCAGATGTTTTATGTAAGCCTCATGGTAACCATACACACATAAACTCTCATGAAAGATATACACACACCAATAAACAGAAGAGAATCAAGTGTATCACTACAAAAGAAGTACAGCAACAAAAGAAAAGAGAAACAGTAACTAAAAGACAAAAATAATGAAAAAGTGGCAATAGTAATTTCTTCCGTTATAATTACTTTAAACTTAAATAGATGTAAGTCCCCTTTGAAAGACATAGAGTGATAGAATCAATGAATAAATGAAGCAACAATACTCAACTATATGCTGTGTGCAAGAGACTCTTACTGGATTTTAAGGAAACACCCAGGTTGAAAGTGAATGGATTGAAAAAAAATACATTCCATGAAAATGGCAAATAAAAGAGAGCGGAGGTGGCTATAACTATTCATATATTAGACAAAATAGATCTTAAATAAAAATAGTCACAAGACAAAAAATATGATATAATAATAAAAGAATCAATTCATCAGGAAGTTATAACAATTATAAATTAAAAATATATATACACCTTAGAAGAAAAAATAAAAAACTAAGCTGAAAGTTAGCAGAAGGAAAAATACAAAATTAGAAGAAAAATAAATGAAATAAAGACTAGAAAAAATTAAACCAAGGATTTTTAGTGAAAAGACCAAGTAGTAAAATAGACCAAGCTCTAGCAAAACTATTTAAGAAAACTGAAATATTCAAATAAACAAAATTAGAAATGAAAGAATACATTTTAACTGATGCCACAGAAGTTAATAAAATCATAAAAAAATCAACTGTGAACAATTATATGTCAAAAAATTAGATAAACTAGAAAAAAGTTGAGAAATTCATAGAAATATACAACCTGCTAAGACTGAATCATGAAGAAATAAAAAATCTGAACAAACTACTAATGTGTAGGGACATTGAATCAGCAGTATTCCATTAATAAAGAAACCAGAACTTGATACATTCATGGGTGAATTGTATGAAACATTTGAAGGAGAATTAACACCAATCCTTCTCAAATTCTCTAAAAACTTTGAAGAAGAGAGAACACTTCCAAACTCATTTTCCATGCCATCATTACACTGATAACAAAACCAGACAAAGGCACATGGGAAAACAAAATTAAACATCAATATCCCTTAAGAACACTGAAGCAGAAATTCTCAGAAAAATGTTAGTAAACTGAATTCAATGTAATTCAAAAGGATGAGTCAACATACACAAATTAATAATTGATATGCACCTCATTAACAGAAAAAAGAATAAAAATCATATTATCTCAATTGATGGAGAGAAAGCATTTAACAAAACTCAACATTTTTTAATAAAAAATTTCTCAAAATATTAGTTATAGAAGTAAGGTGATGACATATGTATTATTCAGGGATCTGTAGAGGGACAGAAATAATGGAATACATATATATTTATATATATAAGTGTGTGTGTGTGTATATATATATATATATATATATAAAGGGGAGAAGGGGAGTTTATTGAGTATTAAGTTATATTTGTTGGTATATTGAGTTACTATTCAATAAACTACCCTTTATATGTTATATATAAGATATACTTGTATCTATCAGTTAATATTAATTAATATCACATTAATAATTAACATTATAAGTTAATATTAACACATGTAAGTATAACATATGTAAGTATAATATATAACACACACACAAACATGGTAGTTTATTAAGTATGAAGGTAGTTTATTAAGTATTAGCGTGCCTGCTTATGTTCTAGTCAGGCTGGCATCTGATTAGATTGTGCCCACCCAAATTCAGGGTTGGTCTGCCTTTCCCAGCCCACTGATTCAAATGTTACTCTTCTTTGGCAACACACTCACAAATACACCCAGGATCAATACTTTGTATCCTTCAATCCAGTGAAGTTGACACTCAATATTAACTATCACAAGTCCATTTCTTGTCAACTTGAACCCATACACTGCTCCTGAGATTATATATAATCTTAAAATAGAGACAATAATAAGGTCATAATTATCCCTAACATAATACAGCTATCTTTTGTGCAACTGGAAAGGCAACAATCTCCAACCCAAAATTATTTATAAAATTATTTTTATAAAATATTTTATAAAATATTTATAAAATTATTTTATAAAATATTTTATAAAATATTTATTAAATTATTTTTATAAATATTTTATAAAATTATTTTTATAAATATTTTATAAAATATTTATAAAATTATTAATTTTATAAAGTTAATAATACTTAAATGTTGATGTGAAGTCAGCAAATCTTATGTCACATGATAAGGGATAAAAGAAATCAAATGAAAATATATTCTTAGTACAAGTGTATTCATGCACAAACACGTTTTTAACAGAAGAAGCAGGAAATATGACAATTACAGTCATTGTTCTTCAGGTAGCTGGTATTGATGAATACCATCTTCTATTACCCATTCTATATTGGGTAGTAGAAGACTAACCCTTTGCCTTCAGCAAGCACCTCAGCGGGTTGTGGAATTTTTCCTGGTGGAGTGACCCAAAATTTCATTTCTGAAGGGACTGGGTAATTTTTAACACTGCTTGGATTGGGCTGTTGTAGTTTGCCACTGACCTTAATCACAAAGCATGATTAATCACAGAGCATGATTAATGCTAAGAGGTGCCCTAACGAATCTCCCGTATTCCATGAATAGTCTTCCTTATCTTTGTTGTGGAGAGGTAGAATGATTTCTTCTTGATAGTCTGTGTCAATAACCCCAGCCAACACTGTAACTCCCTACTTGGCCTGTTGAATTAAACATAGGAGGAGCCCAAAGTGTCCAGGTGGCAATCTCGACTTTCAGTTTAATAGAATTGTTTTTGTGTTTCCTGGTGGCAGTGTTCCTCCTTCTGGAACTAAGACGTTTATGCCAGTAGAACATAATGTCAAGGGAACAGAAAGCAAAAATTTTGCTACTGGATAAATAGGGGTGATTATGAGTGCCACTTTCACTTTTACCCCTTGTTTGCTAGACCTGTGAATCCTAGCTATGGGAGAAACAGTACCATATATTGGATACTGGTTCAGAGCATACATAGTCTTCTGAAGAACTTTGCCCCAGCCCTGCAAAAAAATTGTCACCTATGTAACATTTTAATTGTGACTTCAAGAGGCCATTTCACTGTTCTATCGATCCATGCTTCAGGGTGATGGTGAACATGGTAAGACCAGTGAATTCCATGAGCATGAGCCCACTGCCACACTTCTTTAGTCATAAAGTGAGTGCCTTGATCAGAGGCAATGCTGCGTGGAATACCTTGATGTGGGTAATGCATTCCATGACTCCACAGATGGTAGTCTTGCCATAAGCATTGCTTGCAGGATAGGCAAACCAATACCTGTAGTGTCTATTCCAATGAAGATAAACCTCTGCCCTTTCCATGATGGAAAAAGTCCAATATAATCAACCAGGTGGCTGACTGATCGATCACCCTGAGGAATGGTGACATATGGAGGGTTCAGTTTTGGTCTCTCCTGCTGGCAAATCTCCTTTCCTGTAAAGTTCATAACCAGGTGCACCGCTCGAAGTTCTGCCAAATGGGAAGATTTTCTTTACCGCTGTCCTTCAGAGATGTTCTAGAAAGGGGCTGTAATGCTGCAGCTGTCTGCTTTCGGTCTGCATATTGTGCAGAACCATCTGTGAACAAAACCCTAGTCTTCTCTTCCTTTGTCAACTGTTTACAAGGAACTAGCCATGAAGCTATTGGTGCAGAATGGGGGAGAGAAGTGGCAGGAGTGGAAACCATGGGCATTTGAGTCACTTCTTCATATAACCTACTTGTGCCTTCAACCTGCTTGAGCCCAATAAGGTAAATACTACTTCCATTTGATGACGGAATGCTGCTGTGCATGACCTACTTCATGGTTAGATGGGTAGGAAAGTACCCAGTTGGTGAAAGGGAGTTCAGTTCTCATGATGACTTGATGCCCCATAGTCAAATGTTCAGTTTCCACCAAAGCCCAGTAACAGGCCAAGAGCTGTCTCTCGAAAGGAGAATAGTTAACTGCAGAAGATGGAAGGGCCTTGCTCCAAAACCCTAGAGGCCTCCCCTGTGATTCACCAATAGCAGCCTAACAAATGCTCCTAACAGCATCTCTATCTGCCACTGACACCTTAAGCACCATTGGATCTGCTGGGTCATACGGTTCAAGTGGCAGAGCAGCTTGCACAGCAGCCTGGACCTGTTGCAGAGCCTTCACCTGTTCTGGACATGTTGCAGGGCCTTCACCTGTTCTGGACCTGACTAAAAACTGACAGCCTTTTGGGTCACTTGTTAAATGGGCCAGAGTAGCACAACCACATTAGGACAGTGTTACCTCCAAAATTCAAATAGGCCCACTAGGTGTTCTGACCCTTTGTTGGTTGTAGGAGAGGCCAAATGAAGCAACTTATCCTTCACCTTAGAAGGAATATCTCAGCAGGCCCCACACTGCTGGGCCCATAGAAATTCTAGTGAGGTAGAAAATCCCTGAATTTTAGTTGGATTTATTTCCCATCCTCTCATGTGCAAATGTATCACCAATAAGTCCAGTGTGTTTGCTAATTCTTGCTCATAGGACCCAATCAGCATAATTTCATCAATATAGTGGATTAGTGTGATGTCTTGCAAAAGCAAAAAGCAATCAAGTTGTCTTCAAATAAGATTACAACACAAAGCCAGAGAACTGATATACACCTGAGGTAGGACAGAAAAGGCATATTACTAGCCTTACCAGCTGAGAGCCAATTGTTCTGGTGGGCCTTACGGACAGGAATGGAGAAAAAGGCATTTTCCAAGTCGATGGCTGCATACCAGGTACCAGGAGATGTGTTAATTTGCTTAATCAATGAAATCATATCTGGTAGAGAAGATGCAATTGCAGTCACCACTTGGTTAAGTTTAAAATAATCCACTGTCGTTCTCCATAATAAATCAGTCTTTTGACAGGTCAAATGGAGAGTTGAATAGCCATGTGTTGGGAATCACCACCCCTGTGTCTTTCAAGTCCTTGATGGTGGCACTAATCTTGCAATCCCTCCGGAGATGTGATATCGTATTTTATTTACTATTTTTCTGGGTAGATGCAGCTCTAATGGCTTCTATGTGGCCTTTCCTATCATGATAGTCCTCCCCCTACCAGTCAGGGAGCCAATAAGGGGGTTCTGCCAGCTGCTAAGTTTTTTTATGATAATTATGCATTCTGACACTGGGGAAATGACCACGGAATGAGTTCGGGACCCACTGGACCCACTGTAAGTGAGACCTGAGCCAAAACTCCATTAATTACCTAACCTCCTTAAGCCCCTACTTTAACTGGAGGACCAGAATGACCTTTAGGGTCCCCTGTAATCAACATCAGCTTGGAGCCAGTGTCCAGTAGTCCCCACAATGTCTGATCATTTCCCTTTCCCCAGTGCACAGTTACTCTGGTAAAAAGCTGGAAGTCTCCTTGGGGAAGAATGGAAGAATTTGGCATAAATTGCCAGTAATGTAATGGGATCCTTTCTCAAGGGGCCTCCCCTTCATTAAAGGGGTCCTGGGTCTGTAAACTAGCTCAAGTCTGGAAATTGAGTAGCCACGATTCTCTGTTATAATAATTTAAATTACTCTTTTGTCCATTTGACCTAAACATTTTCTGCTTGTATAAATTAAGTAGGAATGCAGTAGATTTCCTATCAATTTCACACTTAGAAACACCATGATTAGCCAATGCCAGAGCTCTACAGGAGTCAGACTATTCTGATTACTGCTTTGCCTCTGCTGTTCATTATGGTAGTTATGCCCACTTTGCTTTGACGGCTCAGTTCTGCCACTTGCTCCTGACACCTTGGAATCCAATTATTCCCATTGTATTTAGACTTTGTAGTTGAGTGACTATGGTTCCCGCCATTAGATCTGGCATGCAGAGAGGAGCAAATACAGGGCTCTTCAAAGATTCAGGTGCTGCCCTCACAAATCTATTTCACAAAGCATTGGTTAAGGGTATGTCTTCCGGACCCTCTCAGCTGGGATTATTAGGTCTAAAGGGACTAATCCACTCTACCATCCCAATCTCCCTAAACCTTTGGATCCCTTTCTCTATATTAAACCAAGGGAGATCAGGCATTTCCAGTTTGCTCATAGTGGGCCATCTTTTAGTTCATGTTTCAGCTAACCAAGTAAATAAACTATTGGAATCTTTATGATCTCCCTGAGCTGCAACATTAAATTCAGAATTCCCACTTAGTGGGCCCAAATTAATAAATTCAGCCTAATCCAACTCTATGTTCCTTCCACCACTATCCATCACCCTTAGTTTCTATGCCTGTTCTCCAGATTTCTGTTTACATAAATTAAAAAACACAAGCAGTTCTTTTTGAATATAGCACACTTCCTCATGAGTCACACTCTCAGTCTCACCTCTAGGGTCCAGAAGAGATTTTAGTCTACTTAATAGGTCTGGAAGCAAGTGTGGATGTTGGGGGTAGCTTCTGAGGAGAATCCTCAGAAAGCTGTCACTACTGAGGAGGAGAAGCTGTTTCTTCTGGCAAAAAAAAAAAGGTTCATCAGAGTTTACAAACTCAATGTCCCCAGCTTCATCAGTGTCCTCTCACATGTCTCCATTACAAGTTGCAGAGTCCCATTCTTTACCAATCAATGCCCTTAGTTTAGGAGTAGACACCTGGTCGGGCTGTGCATGCACCTTTTGTTGCAGGTCAGTCAGTCGCATGATGAGTTTTTGCATTGGTGGTCGCCAGTAATCAATCCCAGCACTATGGGAAGCCAAGGTGAGTGGGTCACCTGAGGTCAGGAGTTTGAGACCAGCCTGGCCAACATGGTGAAACCCCATCTCTACTAAACCTACAAAAATTAGCCAAGCACAGTCGTGGGCACCTATAATTCCAGCTACTTGGGAGGCTGAGGCAGGGGAATCAGTTGAGCCCAGGAGGTAGAGGTTGCAGTGAGCCAATATTGCACCACAGCATTCCAGGCTGGGTAACACAGTGAGACTCCATCTCAAAAGAAAAAAAATAGCTTTTGTCTGTCTTTTCATAATTTCAGTTATTTCTCTACAGAAGTTAAGACTCTCACTCCGGGCAGTCTTAGATATCAGGATCAGTATCTACTTCTGAAGCTAGGAGGTCGAATTTTTGAGTTTATTATTTTATTTCATCACTTTGTCCACTGAACTTAGGACCAACCAACCAGCTTCATTATGTTCCTTAGTTCTCCACATATGGTCAAAGGTATTATGTATAGAGTCTTTAAAATCCTGCCTGTCATGAATGATGAATGGAAGTGTCAAATGCATTTATTTTGCATAACTCTCTAAACAGTTCATACCAAGGACTATCAGTGTTCTCCATACTACCTGAGGTAGAGTCCTTAGCATTCGTGGGTCTAATCATATTAAGCAGTCAATTCCAGAAACCCCAACACCAACAAAATGACTGCATCCTTAGTATTATATTCCCCTAGATTCACTCCAGGTGCCAAAATCTGTATTAGTCAGGATTCTCTAGAGGGACAGAACTGATGGAACAGCCGTATCTATACATGTTCATATATATATATATATATATATATATATATATATATATATATATCTTCATACTCATCATACCAGAGAAATTAACAGAAGACAACAGGATGGAGATGAGTGCTTCCAAACCAGTGCCAGATATCAGCAAGACATAGAAGAAGTAGTGTCAAAAAAAATGAATTAACGTTGGAAAATCTGGCAAAAATATTCTAGTTATTCAAGTTTGCTTTTGGCTTCTTTTATAACATGGCTTCTTCTATATATGGTCACTCAAACCAAAGCAAATGGTGGGAGAAGATTTATACTATATAGAAAGATATCTAGAGAAATTAAAAAGCAAAAACATCAGACAGAAACCACAATGTATTTCCATAAAGTCACAATAAATATGCTTGCCTTGCCAGCTTACCCTTCCACTTCTTCCATCTCTGCCACCCTAAGACACAAGGCTGGCACTTCCTCTCCCTTCTTCTCCTCACTTACTCTATGTGAAGGTGATGAGAATAGACTTTTGTAACACATTTCCTCTTATATAATAGTAAATGTATTTTCTCTTGCACCTAGTTTATAAATTAAACTTTATCAAAGGGATGTGTATATATATTTTAAAAAACTATGTATAAAGTTTGGTATTATCTGTGGTTGCAGGCATCCATTGGAGGTCTTGGAACATATCCCCATGGATAAGAAGAGACTACTCTATGCTACTTTTCATAGAGAATGTGCATTTTTCAAATCTTTTAATATTAATTATTTTATTTATTTTTTTGCCTAATTACTCTGGATAGGAATCTCAGAGTATTCTCTATTGAGTAGATGTAGCAAGAGCAGTCATTCTTGTCCTGTTGCTGATCTTAGAGGGAAAACTGTTTGCATATCAATGTTTACTGTGGGCTCATCACATATGGCCTTTATTATGTTGTGATGGTTAATACTGAGTGTCAACTTGATTGGATTGGAGGATACAAAATATTGATCCTTGGTGTGTCTGTGAGGGTGTTGTCAAAGGAGATTAACATTTTAGTCAGTGGACTAGGAAAGGCAGACTCAACCTTTAATCAATCTAAGCAGCTGCCAGCACAGCTAGAATATAAGCAGGAAAAAAATGTGAAAAGAGAGACTGGCCTAGCCTCCTAGCCTACACCTTTGTTCTGTACTGGATGCTTCCGACCCTCAAATATCAGACTCTAGGTTCTTCATTTTTGGAACTCAGACTGGCTTTCCTTGTCCCTCAGCCTGAAGATGGCCTAGTGTGGGTTCTTGCGATCATGTGAGTTAATACTTAATAAATTTATAAACATAATACTTAATAAATATATACATGGGGAATATATATATTATATATAATTAATATATATATTACTGCTTTTTTTAAACATTGATGACATCTTCAATTATATAATCCATCAAGATTTCCATTATGCCCTCTCTATCAGAAATCTCTTCCATAACACTGACAATTTTGTACATAGAATACTGTGCATAATGAGCCTTAAAAGTCCTTATGGCTCCCTGATCTACAGGCAGAATTAGGCATGTTGTCTTTGGAGACAGGTAGACCACTTTGATGCTTTCAGTGTTTGAACTCATGGGCTTCTGGGTAGCCAATGGCATTGTCCATTATCACAATAACTTCTAAAGGCAGTCCCTTACTGTCAAGGTTATTCCTGACTTTAGGCATAAAGCATCTATGGATCTAACCCAGAAAATGAGTTCTCATTGTCCAGGTCTTCTTATTGTACAAATGAAAGACTGTAACCTGGTGTTTATCTTTTCCCTTCAATGCTCAGGCATCTAAAGCTTTATAGATGAGGGAAGTCTTTATCATGAACCCAACTACATTTGCACAAAACAGCAGAGTTAGCCTATCCTTTCATGCCTAAAATCCTAGTGCTTGCTGTACTTCCCTACTAAAAATGTCCTTTGTGGCATCCATTTTTTTTTCAAGAATAGAGCACTTTCATCTACATTAGAAATCCGTTCAGACAGATATTCTTTCCCTTCAGTGATTTTTCTAATAGCATCTGAAAACTCTTCTGTTACCTTGAAAATTTTCAAAGGGAATGCTTCCGGTATGATATTGGCTATGGGCTTGTCATAAATAGCTTTTATTATTTTGAGATATGTTCCATCGATACCTAGTTTATGCTGAAGCTAAAAAATTCAACTAGCTGTTAAATTTGTCAAAGGCCTTCTCTGCATCTATTGATATAATCATGTTGTTTTTATCTTTGGTTCTGTTTATGTGATGTATTATATTTATAGATTTGCATATATTGAACCAATCTTGCATCCCCAGGATGAAGTTGACTTGATCATGATGGATAAGTTTTTGATGTACTGTTAGATTCAGTTTGCAAGTATTTTATTGAAGATTTTCATATCAATGTTCATCATGGTTATTGGCCTGAAATTTTCTTTTGTAGTTGTGTCTCTGCCAGGTTTTGGTATCAGGATGATGTTGGTCTCATGAAATGAGTTAGGGAGGTTTCCCTCTTTTTATATTGTTTGGAATAGTTTCAGAAGGAATGGTACCAGCTCCTCTTTTTACATCTGGTAGAATTCAGCTATGAATCCTTCTGTTCCTGGACTTTTTTTTTTGGTTGGTAGGCTATTAATTACTGCCTCAACTTCAGACCTTGTTGTTGGTATATTCAGGGTTTCCACTTCTTCCTGGTTTAGTCTTAGCAGGGTGTAAGTTTCCAGGAATTTATCCATTTCTTCTACATTTACTGGCTTACGTGCATAGAGGTTTTTGTAGTAATCTCTGATGCTAGTTTGTATTTCTGTGGAATCGATGGTGATGTTCTTTTAATCATTTTTATTGCATCTATTTGATTCTTCTCTCTTTTCTTTTTTATCAGGCTGGCTAGTGGTCTATCTATTTTGTTGATCTATTAAAAAAAACAGTTCCTGGATTCATTGATTTTTTTGAAGAGTATTATCAAACCATTCTTTACTGGAATTAAATTCTCCAGCTTTAGCTATTTCACCTTCTTTTTGTCTTAGGTTGCCAAATAATGACTTTGCTTTTTGTAAAATTATGCTAAAGTCTATAGGTATGCCTTTCCTATAACAATCCTGTACTCACATGAAAGCTGTATTTTTAATTCAAGATAAGAATGTATTTAGCAAAAAGTGCAAGGTTTTATGCCTGCCGGCATAGCTGAAGTGATGGTTTCATGAATTTCCTTTTCGCTCTTTATAATGGTCCTTATGCCAGATTCATTTATCTTGAAATGGCAGGCCACCATAGCTGCAAAACTCAATCCAATGTACACATTAAGCTATTCAACTTTTCTTTGTAATGCCATGAATCTTCTATTCTTCTTAGGAAGACTTCCATCCTTACTAGTGACACTTCATGTAGGTCCTATGGTTTTATTCAAGGTTTATAGTATTGTGCTAAACATAATAAATTTGCATAAGAACTGAGATATCAGTTTTACTGTGATATGCAATTTACTACAGAGAGGAATTATTTTAAAGACATTCATTTATATTTTTAGAAGGGGATTTGAGAAACGAAAATCTGACAAAGCACTTCATAGGCAACTTTACACACTAAGATAGGTAATAATAATATATATAATTTTGCAAGCATAAACACTCAGGTCACATGGGTGAAACAGTTATGAGTCAATGTAACCACATACTAATAGAAATATGTCTCAAGTTTCACATGATATTTTCAGTGAATACCTGCAACATCTGAGCTCACCCTAATAGCACTAGAAGGTGGTTACAAAATTATAGTAGTACCTTATATGCTATAGTTAATCTTATGGAGTTATGATTTAATGCTGCATCTGTACATTTGTTTACATTTTTCTTGACTGTGAATGGTATCATGCGCACTTTGCAAGTGTTAAGCTTCAGTTTAACTCTTTTATAATAGATTTGTGTATTTTATGGTAGTAAATGATAAAACAGACTAGTGTCTACATATAACTTATGCATTTATGATATATCTAATTTTTAATTTTTAATTATTTTTAAGCTGCATGGTTCTTCTGTGAGTTTCTTCAAGTTGTTGCAAATCGTCAAAAATAATCCAATGCATATATTGCAAAAAGTCCACCTATAAGTGGACACACACAGTTCCAACCCATGTTGTCCAATAGTCAATTGTATATGGTAATGAAAGTTATATGCATATGGGCATTCTTGCTCTCTTTCTCAGCATATCTTATTGGATTATAATCACCCATTTTCAAACCCTGGTTGATCACAGGTCACTAAAGTTGCAGGAAGCAAATCTAAAGATAAGGAGGGAGTATTATATTGGAAAATTCCAAAGCCAAGAAGGAACCAAAAACAAGTACACTAGAGGAATCTGAAATCTGGTGTTTACAGCTACAACAAGCATTAAACACAGCCAAACACATAGACATACTGATGTAAATCTCCACACTAAAGGCCTATTTGCCTCAATTCCTATTGCTTAATAGATGTCCAACTTAAAAAAAAAGGATAAAGCATGTCAAAGAGCAAGAAGAAATACAGATAAAACGGTGAATCCATCAGCTGAACCAGATTCAGATATGATTCAGATATTGGTCTTTAATGGAACAAGTAAACATACAGATGGTTAATATATAGAGAGTGGTGGAAATACTAAGAACGGGTCAATTAATCTAAAGGACAACTACATTAAATGAATAAAAAATATCCTGAGGAGCTAAGGAGGGAGAAATTCAGAGCACTCTCTTTTAAGATTCTTGTATTAACTGGTCAACGTAATTACAAAACACACACGCACACACACACATTCAATTTGAAAAATAGGAGACAAAAAAGCTAGAAAATTGTAAGAGATACCTGCAAAAAGGTATCTTTATTATATGAAATAGCATAGTGATATTTGAAGGTGAATTTAAATTATTAAAAATGGCATTATGAACTCTTAAACAATTCATGAAAAATGTGAAAAGTGTAACTAAAACATATGCTTAGGAAGAAAACAGAATAATATAAAATGTTCAATTAAAACTAGAGAAAGCAATGAAAAAGGGGGAAAGAAACAAGTAACAGATGCAACAAACAGAAAATGACATTTTATTCCAACTACATCAATAATCACTTAAAATGTGTATTGAGTGAACATATCAATTAAAAGAAAAAGACTAGTTAAAAAATCAAGACCCAATGTAATGGTTAATGTTATGTCTCAGTGTAACTGGACTTAAGGATGACCAGATTACTGGTAAAACATTATTTTAGGATGTGTCTGTAGGATGTCTCCAAAAGAAATTAACATTTGAATCAGTAGACTGGGTAGAAAAGATCACTGTTACCAATGTGCATGGGCATCATTCAATTTATTGAGGTCCAGTGGAAGAAAAAATTTACTCCCTGTGTTTTGATTTGGGACGTTTATATTATCTTGTTCTTGGACACTTGCAATCTTGGTTCTCAGGCCCTCAGTTTGGAATAAATTATACCACTGGCTTTCTTCGTTCTCCATCTTGTACATGGCATATCATAGGACTTCTCAGCCTCCATAATCGTCGCATGAGCCAGTTCTCATAATGAATTTTTTCATACACACACATAACTACATACATAATCACATACAGCATAACAATGTTTTGGTCACTTACCGACCACATATTGTGATCTTGCAAGATTATAATGGTGTATTTTTACTTACTTTTCTGTGTTTAGATATATTTAGGTATACAAATACCATTGTGTTACAATTGCCTACAGTATTTAGCACTGTAACTTGCTGTACAGATTTGTAGCCTAGGAGCAATAGACTACACCATATAGCTGCATTTGGGCCATAATCCCTAAAGACACAGTCCTGAATGGCATAATCCTAATGTGAACATCTGAAAAGATCAAAATCCCTAAAAGTTTAAAATCCTAAATATCATAAAGTTCAAAATCCCCAAAATATAATTCTAAAATACATTTAAAAATTATTTCAAGGACATTTATTTACATTTTTAGAAGGTGATTTGAGAAACATAAAAACATGACAGAGCACTTCATAGGCCACTTTACACAATAAAATTAGTAATTATATATACATATATATATACACATGCACACACACACACACACACACACACATATATATATATATTTGCAAGTATAAACACTCAAGTATACCAATAGTCACATGGGTGTAAGAGTTATGAGCAGACCTAACCATATATATACAGAAATAGGTCAAAAAATGAAATGTATAAACACATTTCACTATGGTCAGTAATTGTGTGCATCTGACTTTATAAATATAGTTATCTGAAATACCATGATGACCAAACTTAGTCATCATTGAGTAATCTTTTATAAAGATTACTCAAAACCATAATGGATCACCACTGCATTTGTGTTGTTTCAAAGAACCAAGATCTCAAAAAATTGTATCTTTCACAAACGTGGATGCACAAAAAGGACATATTTTCCTTTCCTGAAGAAGTTCCAACGATTTTAAATACACATACAAAGTCAACATTGTGACAATGCACTTTTGTGAAGTCAAATTTCTGAGGAAAAAAAATGCATAAAATGAGTTAGAACTCTCTAGAAGTTTTTACACATGATTTATACTTCCAACATTGGAAATGATGTGACAATGAAATACATAGCGTAGCAAATTTTATTACGGGGAAATTGTAGGCAATTTTACTGAGAGAGCTGGCCAGCTTTCACAATCATTAACTATACTTTGCAGTCTTGCATCACAAGGAGTAATTGCCTTTTGCTTTGTAGAGCATGGTTCTCCTCAGAGAATTTGCTAGCATTCATTTTCTAAGAATATGGGGCTATTCTTTTTGAAACTCTCTACAATTTAATATATACCAACAAGAGCATTCCCTATTACATTTTCCAAACCTCTATGCCATGTTTCTGTGGTTTGGGTATGTGGCATTCCATTCTACATATACTCATACACAGATCACAAATTTGGTGAAAACAATACTGCTGATTGAACAGCAACACCATTTCATTAGTATCTTCTTGTTCTCTCACGCACTTAATTATTTTTGAACCAGTCAGTAACTTCCCTGGCTCTTTCAGGCTAATGTGGCTTTAATTCATTAAAATCTCCTGGAAGGTCATCATCTGGAAGGAATGCCAAATGCAGACAAATGACACATTTTTAAACTGAAGTTTTTGTCATTGACTTATCCTGTGGCCATTTTATTCATCTGGATACTCTGCCAGATAGAAATTAAGGAATTAACAAGGTATCAGTTTCCTCTAACAGATATAACTAACACGAAGCAACTATGCTGCATACGACAAAAAACACAGTAATCTCTTCTCTAGAATTTGGCTTTTCAGGATTTCAACATTTGGGCTTTTAATAGTTTGGGATTGTAATCTCTGGGATTTTAGACATTAGGAATTTTAGACTTTAAAGATTTTGATCTTCAGGAATTTTGATCTTTCAGGACTTCAGCATTCAGAATTGTGGTATTCATGACTGCTTTACAGGATTATGATTGGCATCATGTATAACCTATGTGTGTAGCAAACTATACACATGCCTTGTAGGTTTGTGAAGGTACATTCTATGATGTTTGTACAACAATGAAATTTAATGATGCACTTCTCAGAACTAATCCCTGTCATTAAGTGATACCTGACTGTATGGCTGTGTGATGGTATGACTGTATGACGGTACAACTGTATGTCTGTATGACTGCATGACTATATGACTGTATGACTATATGATTGTATGACTAAATGACTGTATGTCTGCATGACTGTATGTCTGCATGACTATATGCCGGCATGATTATATGTCTGTATGACTGTATGACTGCATGACTCTATGTCTGCATGACTATATGACTGCATGACTACATGTTGGCATGACTGTATGACTGCATGACTCTGCATGACTATATATCTACATGACTATATGACTGTATCTCTGCATGACTGTATGACTGCCTGGCTGTATGACTGTATGTCTGGATGACTATGAATGCATGACTGCATGACTGGATGACTGGATGACATGATACATGACTCTATTGGCTCTGTTCTTCTGGAGAACCCTGCATAATACACTCAATTATATGTACCCCCAAGAAAGTCACTTCAATAGAAAGACACATAAGTTAAAAATAAGAGGATGGAAAAAGATACACCATGCTAACATTAATCAAAATAAAGCTAGAGTAGCTATGATGATTTCAGACAAAGCAGTACAAATAAATTTATTAAGAATCAAGTACACTATTAAATAATCTTAAAGGAGTCGTCTTCAATAAATAAAACGATCCTAGACATGTATCTATCCAAAAACAGAGTGTCAAAGTACATGAGGAAACATTGATACATCAGAAAGGGGGAACAGGCAAATCTAATTACGGAGATGTCAATACCCAGATCAGTAGTTCTCAAAACTGTCAAAGTCATCTAAAACAAAGAGAGTCTGTGAAACTGTCACAATCAAAAGTTACCTAAGGAAAAATAATAATTGACTGAATAGGGTATATTCATTGAGATCCTGGAACAGAAATATGACATTAAGCAAAAACCAAGAAATTGAAATAATGAACTTTAATAGCAATTTGTTGATTTATGCTCATTAGTTATGACAAATGTACCACAGTAATGTAAGCTGTCAACAATAGAATCTGTATGTAGAAACTGTCTGTGCAGTTGCCCTAACTCTTCTGCAATTCTAAAAGTATTATAGGATTATACATTTATTTAAAAATAAAGCATGCAAATAAACATTCAGACATCTCTAAATTTGAAAACAGAAAAGAGGGAAATCAAAGTTAGAGTTCAAATACTCTTGCATTATTAAGAAGGAGTTCAAATATTCTTGCATTTTTAAGAAGGAAGCTGCAGGTGAAGATGGTAGTTAAATGCATCTTTTGTTAAATTGAGTATGCTGCATTAGCCTCTGTATTGACTATTTCTTCACAATGGGAAAGGACATATATTGCTGAAGAAAGCAACCTCAGCAATTGTCTTACGGACTCCAGTGTTCCCTGTTCCTCTCAGGCATCCTGAGTGACCTAAGAGCACTGTCCTCTATTGCCAACCTAAGCTGTTTATTTCCATAGGAAGATATAATTTTCCTTCTTGCTTCCAGTAATAAAGAAACAATGATGACTGTTTGGAAATGAATTGCCTGGGAGCTCTATGGCAATACCAAATCTCTCAATATATTGATTTTCCTGCTTTGTTGACCATCATTTTGTGAAACAGAACACACTTTGTAGTGCATCTACTTTCCATAGCAATTCTCTTTCCTACCCATACTTCTATAGGTTTGCTTGTTCAATCATATTTTATTGTTCATAGATTCTATAGTTTATTTTCATCAATAATCAATCATGTATATTATCTTAAAGTGCTGTTCTCTTTTTCCCTCTTCCTCCCACTCCTCTTTCCATTTTTCTCCTTACCTATCTCCCTACCTATTTATCCTCTATCCATATATTATTGATAATTTTCCTATGAGTTGGGGGAATTTGCTGTCAGAGAAAAAGACTGAGAGGAGGGTGGTGTAAGCATCCATCATTTGAAAAAGAAATCTCTTCCACACAGTTATTCATGTTGCAGTCATTCTGTATAGTGCCTCTGAAGCTTTTGCCCACTGAGATATTCAGTTAAATCAGTATTTTTATAAGATACCTTTGCAACACAAGTTGCATAAACTTTAAAAGTCAGAAAATAGGAATTGACACCTGGGCAATTCCATATAATTATGAGTATAGTGCTCACTAAGTGACCAGGATAACATCACAATTTTGTTTTAGGGTTTTGATCCTTAATAGCAAATGACTCTACTAATGGATTGGAGTTCATCATAGGCACAAAAAGGATACTTATTAAACTATTTACAAAATGCCTAGAAAATAGAAATAATATATGAATAATACACAAAAGCAAGATGTAATATTTTAGAATGGTTTTTAAATGACATTTATTGTTCTGTATTACTAATTTTAAATATATATATGCATAATTCTTAGTAAAAATCAGATTCAAAAATTTAAAATATATATACCACATATTTTTAAAAATATAGTAAATAATGTGTTTATTTTATTCAAAAAATCACACTATGATACTGTAATATAATATTAAAAGTATATGAGTTACTAAGTATAACATTCCAAGTACTGTATTTTATAAATTAAGAAAATAGATATGTAAATTATCCTTTTCTGGTAATTATCTATACTATCTAGTGCTACCAAAATCCTATAGAACCATAGTTTATATTAAAGCAAACACATTTTTTTCTTTTGTTTTCACCAAGTAAATAAATTCATGTGGTTTATTCTTTATAACACCACATCTGTGGCTATGTATGCAAATATTAATGTGCTAATATGTCTTTTTTTAGGCAAAACTCTTATTTCTTCCATATATATCAGGAGAAGTTGATATATCATAATAAAATGCTGACACAACTATTTCTTACTTGCCACTTTATTCATTTCTTTAAATTAATGAATAAATTAATTTATGTCACGTATAAGACATGCCAGAATAAATGATTAAATAAAAATATGAATGTTTATGTTGTTGCTGTTGTTGTTGCTTTCTGTTGGTTTGTTTTTCTTCTAACAGGCCACACTTCTACAGGTCTGCTTCAATTTGCTGGTGGTAACTCCAGACCCTGTTTGCCTGGATATCACCAGTGGAGGCTGCAAAACAGCAAAGATTGCTGCCCACTCCTTCCTCTGGAAACTTTGTTCCAGAGGGCCACCAGCCTGATGCCAACTGGAGCTCTCCTGTATGAGGTATCTGTCAACCCCTGTTGGAATGCCTCTCCCATTTAGGAGGCATAGGGGCCAGAGAGCCACTTGAGAAGGCAGTCTGTCCCTTAGCAGAGCTCTTGTGCTGTGCTGGGAGAATCTCCTTTGTCAAGATCCACTGCATTCTTCAGAGGAGGCAGGCAGGAAAAGTGAAGCTGCACCTACAGCTGCCCCTCCTCCGACGTGCTCTGTTTCAGGGAGATGAAAGTTTTATCTGTAAGCCCCTGACTGATGGAATACTGGGGCTGCTGCATTTCCTTCAGAGATGCCCTGCACAGTGAGGAGGAATCTAGAGAAGCAGTCTGGTCACAGCCTCTTTGCTATGCCATGGTGAATTCTGCCCAGTCCAAATCTCCTAGTCTCCTTAGCACTGTCAGGGGAGAGCTGACTACCAAAGCCTCGGTAATAGTGGATGTTCCTCCTCTATCAAACTCCATCATCCCAGGTCAAGTACAGAGTGCTGGCTTGACCAGTGAGAATTTTAAGCCAACATTTCTTAGCTTGCCGGACTCCATGGGAGTGGGACCCACTGATGGAGATACTTTGGCTCCATGACTTCAGCACCCTTTCCAGGGGAATGGATGATTCTGCTGTCTCACTGGGGTTCCAGGTGCCACTGGGGTGTGAAAAAACTCCTGTAGCTAGCTCAGTGCCTGCTCAAACAGCTGCCCAGTTTTGTACTTGAAATGTAAGACTCTGGTGGTGTAGGCACACTAGAGAATCTCCTGAACTGCAGATTGAAAACATTCGTTGAAAATGCACAGTACCCTGGGCAGGCAGCATGGTTTCCTGCCACTTCCCTTAGCTAGAGGTCCAAGGAGGTCCCCCCTCCCCTTGTGCTTCCTGGGTAAGTGATGCCCCATCCTGCTTCTGCTCACTCTCCATGAGTTGTACCCCCTGCCCAACCAGTCCCCAGGAGATTAACTGAGTACCTCAGTTGGAAATGAGAAAATGACCCACCTTCTGCATTGGTCCTGCTGGGAACCACAAGTGAAACCTGTTTCTATTCCACCATCTTGGCACCTCCATCCATAACAGAATCTCTGGAAAACAGCTAAAGCAGCGTTAAGAGAGAAATTTATAACACTAAATACCCACATCAGAAAGCTGGAAAGATCTCAAATCAAAACCTTAACATTACATCTAAAAGAACTAGAGAAGAAAGAGGAAACAAATAAAAGCCAGTAGATGAGAAATAAGTACATTCAGAGCAGAAATGAAGGAGATAGAGACAAAAAAAAAATCCTTCAGAAAATCAATAAATCAAGCAGCTATTTAAAAAAATTAAAAAAATAGGCCACTAGTTAGACTAATAAAGAAGAAAAGAGAAAAAATCACATAGACACAATAAAAAATGATAAAGGGATATCACCACTGATCACACAGAAATACAAACCACCATCAGAGTATACTATAAAAACCTCTGTGCAAATGAACTAGAAAATCTAGAAGAAACAGATAAATTCCTGGACCCATGCACACTTACAAGACTTAACCAGGAAGAATGTGAATCCCTGAATAGACCAATAAAAAATTCTGAAACTGAGGTAGTAATTAATATCCTGACAACCAAAAAAAAAAAAAAAAAAAAAAAACAAAGTCCAGCATCAGATACATTCACAGCCAAATTCTACCAGAGCTACAAAGAAGAGCTGGTATCTTTCTTTCTGAAACTATTCCAAACATTCAAAAAAGAAAGACTCTTTCAGAACTCATTCTACAAGGCCAGCATCATTCTGATACCAAAACCTAGCAGAAACACAACAAACAAACAAACAAACAAAAACTCCAGGCCAATATCTCTGATAAACATTCATGCAAAAATCCTCAACAGAACATTGGCAAACCAATCCAGCAGTACATCCAAAAGCTCATCCACCACGATCAAGTCAATTTCATCCCTGGGATGCAGGCCTGGTTCAACATACATAAATCAACAAATGTAAACTGTCATATAAAAAGAACCAATGAGAAAAACCACATGATTATCTCAATAGATGCATAAAAGGCCTTTGATAAAATTCAACACCCCTTCATGTTAAAAACTCTTAATATTGATGGAATATATTTTAAAATATTAAGAGCTATTTTTGACAAGCACATAGCCAATATCATACTGAATGGGCAAAAACTGGAAGCATTTCCTTTGAAAACTGGTGCAAGACAAAACAGGCCCTTTTATCAATACTACTATTCAGCATAGTATTGGAAGATCTGGACAGGCAATCAGTCAAGAGAAAAAAATAAATGGTATTCAAAAAGGAAGAGAGGAAGTCAAATTATCTCTGTTTGCAGATGATATGATTGTATATTTAGAAAACCCTATCTCAGCCCAAAAACTCCTTAAACTGATAAGCAACTTCAGCAAAGTTTTAGGATGCAAAATCAACATGGTTAATTTCTATTGGTAGTGTAAAGAAATGCAAAAACCACAAACATTCCTTTACACCAACAATAGAAAAGCAGAGAGTCAAATTATAAATGAACTCCCATTCACAATTGCAACAAAGAGAATAAAATACCTAGGAATACAACTTACAAGGGACATGAAGGACCTCTTCAAAAAGAACTGCAAAAAGCACTGCTCAAGGAAATCAGAGAGAATGCAAACAAAGGGAAAATCAATTCACGCTCATGGATAGGAAGAAGCAATATTGTGAAAACGGCCATACCGCTCAAAGTAAATTATAGATTCAGTGCTATTCCTATCAAGTTACCATTATACTTTCTTTGTAGAATTTCAAGAAACTACTTTAAACTTTATATGGAAACAAAAAAGAGCCTGTATATCCAAGACAATCCTAAACAAAAAGAACAAAGCTGGAAGCATCATGCTACCTGATTTCAAATTATACTACAAGAATACAGTAACAAAAACAGCATGGTACTACAACAGATATTTTGACCAATGTAATAGATAGAGACCTCAGAAGTAACAGCACACATATACAACCATCTGATCTTTGACAATCCTGACAAAAACAATCAATAGGGAATAGATGCCCTAGTTAATAAATGGTGCTGTGAGAACTGGCTAGCCATAAGCAGAAAACTAAAACTGGACCCCTTCCTTACACCTTATACAAAAATTAACTCAAGATAAATTAAAGACTTAAAGGCAAAACCCAAAACCACAAAAACTTTTTAAAAAAAAACAAACCTAGGCAATACTATTCAGGACATAGGCATGGGCAAAGACTTCATGACAAAAATGCCAAAAGCAATTGCAGTGAAAGCCAACATTGACAAATAGGATCTAATTAAACTAAAGAGCTTCTGTATAGCAAAAAGAAACCAGCATCAGAGTGAATAGGGAACCTACAGAATGGGAGAAAAAATTAACAATCCACCCACATTACAAAGGTCGAATATCCAGAGTCTCTAAGGAGCTTAAGCAAATTTACAAGAAAAAAAAAAACCAACCAACAACATCATCAAAAAGTGAGCAAAGGATATGAACAGACACTTCTCAGAAGAAGACATTTATGCAGCCAAAAAGCATATGGAAAAAATGTCATCATGGCTGATTATTACAGAATAATCATTATTACAGAATGCAAATCAAAACCACAATGAGATACCATCTCACACCAATCAGAGTGGTGATTATTAAAGAGTCAGGAAACAACAGATGCTGGTGAAGCTGTGAACTGGGAATGCTTTTACACTGTTGGTGGGAATGTAAATAGTTCCATCATTGTGGAAGACAGTGTGGTGATTCCTCAAGAATCTAGGACCAGGAATACCATTTGACCCAGCAATTGTCTTACTGGGTATATACCCAAAAGATTATAAATCATTCTACTATAAAGATACATGCACACATATGTTTATTGTAGCCTTGTTAACAATAGCAAAGACTTGGAACGAACCCAAATACACATCAGTGATAGACCAGATAAAGAAAATGTGGTATATATACATCATGGAATACCATGAACCCATAAGAAAGAATGAGATTATGTCCTTTGCAGGAACATGCATGAAGCTAGAAGCCATCATTCTCAGCAAATTAACACAGAAACAGAAAACCAAACACCACATCTTTTTACTCATTAGTGGAAGTTGAACAATGAGAACACATGGACACAGGGAGGGAAATAACACCCACTGGGGCCTGTTGAGAGGTCAGGAGCAAGGGGAGGGAGAGCATTAGGACAAATACCTAATGCATGCAGTGCTTCAAACCTAGGTGAAAGGTTGATAGGTGCAGCAAACCACCATAGTGCATATGTACCTATGTAACAAACTTGCATATTCTGCACATGTATCCCGGAACTTAAATATATATATACACATATACGTATACACACACACACTGTGTGTGTGTGTGTAACCCAGAACTTAAATATAAATATATATATTTATTAAATATATTTAATAAATATATATTAATATATATATTTATTAAACATATTTAATAAATATATATATTAATATATATATTTATATTTAAGTTCTGGGATATATATACACACACACACATATATATATATATACACACATGTATACATATATTTTTAACTTAAAGTAAAATATACATATATACATAAATGTTTAATATACTATTAATTCAATACAAATATGTAAGACTAGGTGTGAAAATTCATATCAGATCATCTCTCTTTTTCATCTAAAATGAACCAGTATTAATTGTTATATTTTTGAATCAATGAGATAATAAAGTCAAGGGTAAAATTTAACTAATAAACTTGGGAGCAATTTTTCTGTTTAAAGCCACCAATAATCTAAACAACCTACTACAATATGTGGTAAAGTCTTTGTTTACATATTTACATCTATTTCAATAGCAGTCTATTTTGAAAAGGGTAAAGTCTTTGTTTACATATTTACATCTATTTCAATAGCAGTCTATTTTGAAAAGGGTGTGTCAACATGTCAAGGGTGACAAAAAGTGTTTGATATTAACCCAGATGTATCACCTCCATAAGAAAAACAAATCCTTGTACAGTATCTTCTAAATATTGAGTTGGTAAACTTACATCCCTAAACCTTCATCATGTTTGAATGTTTCATTTTATTTTTTTCTATTCTACTATCCTAATTTAAAGATATCTTTATAACTTATTTCTTAAACTACAACTTTTATTTGTATAATGTTTCTTTAGACTTTCTCTGAAAAGTGAGTAACTCATTATTAAACAGATATTTCTATCAACCATCACTTTTGAATTATGTTATATTCCTTGTAAAAAGTTTATAATGTGGCTCATTCCTGAAAGCAGAGGTTGAACAATCTAGTTGCACTTTGTAAAATTGTCTGGGGAAGTAAAATGAACAACAACAAAAAGAAAACAATAATTCCTTAGCCTTAGCATAGAAATTTTGGTTTATTTAGTCTGAGATGCAGCCCATGCATTAGCATTTTCTAAAATCTCCCTCATAAAGGAATAGATTTGAGAATGACTGGATTAGAAGTTGAAGTAAAAAATCCTTAGAAATTAAATGTTATCCAGTCAATGATAGACTGAATAAAGAAAATGCGGCACATATACACCACGGAATACTATGCAGCCATAAAAAATGATGAGTTTGTATCCTTCATAGGGACATGGATGAATCTGGAAACCATGATTTTCAGCAAACTGACACAAGAACAGAAAAGCAAACACCATATGTCCTCACTCATAGGTAGGTGTTGAATAATTAGAACACGTGGACATAGGGAGGGGGGTATCACACACTGTGGTCAGTTGGGAGATGCTAGGGAAGGGACAGTAGTGGGTGGGGTGGTTGGGGAGGGATAACATGGGGAGAAATACCAGATATAGGTGATGGGGGAATGAAGGCAGCAAATCATCTTGCCACTTAATCAATAATTCTGCATAATCTGCACATGTAATTCAGAACCTAAAGTACAATTAAACAAAAAAGAAATAAAATATAATTCCCAACATTTTTATGGTTTAATTGCTTATTACACACTACACAACTCCAAACTCTCAATTATACCAGACTACTTATGATTCTGGAGTCTGTTCTCATGTTTCCTTTGGACTAAACTGATCATTCTCTCCAATTTCTTCACTAATGACCCAAATTCTTTGAATCCCAAGCAGCCAAGTTTAGAACTCTTGGTGAAACATGACTTAATGAGTTATAACTGCTTTTTTCAAAACTCCTTTATTATTAATTTTATCTAGCTTTGGTTGTGCATATAATTCTCAGTCAATTGCCAACTCTGTTGTGACTAACATAACAGCTTAAGTGATTCAGTAAATTCTAGGAGTACTTCAGTTTCATTTACAATATTGATTGGGTTAGCACAAACCCGTCAGTGGCACATAAATCAGGTCAAGCTTGGGTTTCTTTAATTTGTATAATTCATACATATTGCCGTCTTAATATATGCATTATGTGAGCAACAACCATAGTATAAAATATTTATTATTTGATTTATGTTGATTCATGTTTTTACTTAAACACATTTCTTTTTTAAAAACTTTCTAATCTCACCATAAATGAAAACAAATTTTCCAGTTATAAAAGTAAGCACAATGAGAAATATGGTTCAATTAGCTCTGATCCAATATTATAGTTTTCATCTCTTTTGGATGGAAATGATCAAGTATAATAAAGTTACCTTTGATGTGCTAACAGAATCTTATTTTGCCTTGATTTAATCAGAAAAGAGAGATTTTAAAAGAAAATAAATTATTTGTTATCTTTTTGTTTTGTGTGTGTGTGGTGTGTTTGTTTTGTTTTGTTTTGTTTTTTGAGAAGGAGATTCACTCTATTTGCCAAGGTTGGAGTGTCATGTCCCGATCCCAGCTCATTGAAACGTCTACCTCTCAGGTTCAAGCAAATCTCCTGCTTCAGCCTCCCATGTAGCTCAGATTATAGAGGTGTGGCACCACATCTCGCTACTTTTGTATCTTTAGTAAAGACGGATTTGCACCATGTTAGCCAGGCTAGTCTTGAACTCCTGACTTCAGGTGATCTGCCTGCCTCGGCCTCCCAAAGTGTTGGGATTACAGGCATGAGCAACCTCACCCAGCCCAATTCTTTGTAATATTTTACAGTGTAACTTATATTTAATGTTACTTAATGATCTATCAATATGTTTTCTAAAATCATTTGATGTACCAAGAGTTCTACCATGTTTTTAAAAATTTACTTAAAAACTGTTCAACTGATGGTAACTCAATCATACCCACACCCACCCTCTCCACCCTCCCACCCCTGCCCACACATACAGTACGCATTTTTAGCTGGGAATCATTCTAGACTTTACTATATTTTGAATACCTGTGTTTATATAGAAAGGATGTCTTTTAAAGAAAAACTCAATACTTCTTTCAATGGCTGGATTATGTACTGAATTTTTCACCTTTTTATATCCTACCAAATCTGTGACTCATGCTACCAGGGAGAAAAAGTAGTAAAATTTTAGAAATGTGTTAGACTGAAATACATCTTGTATTTGTTAAAGTGTTCTCTGGGCACCTACAGATTTAAAGGAAAGCATTCTCAAGGAAGCCATTTGTCCACAAGGGTTGAGTAATAGCATTTTATAGAATTTATGTATAAAGTCAACTCACTTTTTTACACTTGATCTTAGCCAAAAGGCCGAGAAGCGATCAACTCACTTTTTAAATAGCCAACATACTAAGTGACGTATTAGCTTCAGCTTGATGAGCTAATTGAAAGCAGTTGAGATAGTCTTAAAAATTCCAAACTTTTAATATAACAGGAGAGGTTTAAAAAATAATATTTGTAAAGATAGTTCAAGAGATAATTTAAAATATGTTCAAAGAAAGGATTCTCAATATTGTAGCTATGATCTTTTTGGATACAAACACTTTGTACTGTTTTCATAAATATTTTTATCATTGGACTAATTTTACAAAAAGCTTCTTTTCTGATCTCTTAGTATAACTACTATTTTCTATTGGCTTAAGGGAAAAATATTTCATAAAATCTATGCATCTAGATTCATTTTAATAGTCCTAGCCACCTGGGACTTTCAATACATAGAAAAATACACTTACATTATTATTGTCTGCTTCAAGAAGTGGGAAGTTAAAAATGGAAGAATTTCTTCTCAGTGAAAAACTAAAATCAGTAGTTAATGAGTCAAAATAATGTTATGCAACACTAAAAAAAATGGAATAATTATTTACCTTTATGACCTGAATGCAAGTTATTTGAAATTATTTGAAAGAATTTGACACTAACATAAGCCGTTCAACTGAAACAGAAAAAAAAAGATGATAAAAGGAATGTAGAGAACATATGATAGTGATATTTTCTAGCCTTCCTTGGATGGTGGAAATAGGCCCTAACTCAAGGACAGGAATATCAGTTAGTGTAACAAGCTTACCCCTAACGGAGAGATGACTAACAAACTATTTTTGCTTTTTAGATTTAGGTATGAAGATTATTCATTCAATACCTGAATTATTTTGTTTTCTTTTTATTTATTTTTTTTTTTTTTTGTATTCTTCAGTTCCATTAATTCACTCACACTCCTCTCTAAGTAGTCTATTCTCAATAGGATTTCATCAAACCTTTTTTCAAAGTTCCTAGTTTCTTTTTTTTTATTTTTTTATTTTTTAGAGAGAAAAAGAGAAAAAGAAGGGGAAAAAAAGAAAAAGAGGGAAAAAGGAATATTACTTCATTCCTAAAATGGGTTTCAATAATGGCCGATCAATATTTTGAGTGTTTAAAGTGGTTAATGCATATTTTATGTGTTTAAAATGGAGACCTCTATTATGTTTATTTGTTCTGGCTCTGAGTTCAAGTCCTGGATATCGTTATCAATTTGTTGTCTCGTTGAATCTAAATCTCATTATGTGTCTTATGTATCTGGGTGTTAAGATCTCTTATTGTTACATTAATCCTTTTACCCTTGCATCCTTGTAGCTTTGAAATCTATTTTATTAAGTGTGAGAATTGCAACTCCTGCTTTTTATTTATTTATTTTTGCTCTCCATTTGGTTGGTGAGTTTTTTTCCATCCCCTTGTTTTGAGTCAATACCTGAATTATTTTGTTTAGCAAAATGCCCTCCAGGTTGATTCATATTTTTAAATATGACAGGATATGTAATTTTTATTTGTAACTTATACCTCAGTTTAAAAAAAAACAAAATATTTCTTATAAAAAAGCATAATAATGAAAAAATTCTCCCTTTAAATTTCCTATTCTTATTTCCCCATGTTTGGAAACTAAACTGTAATTAATGCATGGATCTTAATTTGTAGATTACTATATGTTATTACAGGAAGGTAGTGTGTGAGCTCTTATTTTATATTTTGCCAAGTTCTTGCAATTTTAAGTCAATGGGTACTTGCAGTGGCAAATGTAACATAACATCTTTTAAAAATAGCCATATATATCTAGTTAAAAATAAAAGTCAAAAGCTTACCCAAGACCATGCTATATCCTCCCCCTGCCTTCAGGATCCTCAAACATGGCAGTAGTCTACAAGCTCTTAGAGTAAATATTAGTTTCATGGTGCAAAATGAAAGTAGTAAATGCTATTGAGGATAGAAATATATACAAGAACTTAAAAGGTAAAAATTCAGGAAGTGAAGACAATTCTGCAGGGGAATAATCATTGCAATAAATCATTGGGTTACATGAGTGGAAAGACAAGACTGCACATGTCATACTCATGCAAGAAAGGCTTTGATAAATGGAAAGGATATGGAACAACAGGGAAAAGAAGCACAGGCAATAGCAGAGAAGTCCAAAAAATCCACATTTATTCCTCTAGGATCCTTTCTCCTTCTCACAGGAAATACTTTGGTTTTAGATTATGAACCACCAAGGTATGTGCAATATTTTCAGTTCCAGGGGAGCCCATATATGACTTTACTGAGAAGTCTTTTATATCCCATTTGTCACTTTGCTAAAACCAGGCTCTTTCTCTTTTAAGCCAGAAGCAAATGATTAATGTCTGTTTCTCCAAACAAGGGAGACAAGTTAGAACCATGTGCCCCATGAGAGTTTTGAATTTTAAACATGTTATAAATCATTAGGTAGCACAGCTCATTCTTTCCTTTACTAATAATGATCAGTAACAGAATTCTTAGTTTCCCTGGAGATAAACATAGAGTTGTGTCAGTGCAGATTTAAGATAACCCTACTCTTGCAAGCTCATAAAAGGCTGAATGATGTGAAATAAATGAATAACTCAAGTCTCAGGCTCAGTGTGCAAGTTATTTTATAGGTGCTATGGCCCCTGTCATGTCATGCTGCAGTACCTAAGGAAATCAAAACTAACCTTTATATTAGCGATAATACAGCATGGCCAAGTAGTATTTAATTGCAAAGTTAAAAAGAGACTTAGTATAACTAAATCTATTAAACTACTGACTAATGATCAAAGTAAGATATAATAAATAATACGTACAATTCACCTGAAAACTCTTCAGACACACGTTTATAAAGCTATAGCATTAAATGGTGCTTTTATACCTTGAGTAGGGGTCAGAGGCATGGCATTCCTAACAGAAAGGTGTGAAATACCCCGTTTTTCCACATCCACACCACTACTTAACATTCTTTTAACTTTTAGATATTCTGATTTGCATATCTAAAAATTACACTAGTTGTTTGCTGATTTGTTTTTGATAGCGTTTTGCTTTGTCACCCATGCTAGAATGCAGTGGCACAATCATAGTTCATTGCAGCCTCTACCTCCTGGGCTCATGTGATCCTTCTGCCTCAGCCTTCTGAATAGAAAGGACTACAGGTATGTGTTTCCACATTCAGCTATGTTTTTTTATGTTTTGCAGAAGTGGGCTTCTGCCCTATTGCCCAGCCTGGTCATGAATTCCTGGCCTCAAGTGAGTCTCCCACCTCAGCCTCCCAAATGTTGGGAATACAGGTATGAATTGTGCCTGGCTGTACATTGGCCTTAAGAATAAACTTCCAAGAGAGGTGACCTGATAGAGTTCATTTAGACTATATTTTACTTTGTTATTATAAATTTAGACAATTCCTTAATCATTACTCCTATAAATTTTCTGGACTAAAATGCATAAAACTACATACATTAAGACTTTAAGTAGTAAAAGCGAAGCATTAATTTAAACTACTGACTTTAAAACAATGTTTAAAAGTTAAAAAATGGGATTATATATGAGTTAATGTTCATCAGGATAATATGTGTGTGTGTGTGTGTGTGTGTTTATGGGTGCAAGAAAGAGAGAGAGATAAAATATAAGTTAATATCAATATTATTGCTATTTTGGAAATACTGTAAGAAGTAATATAAGGTCTGTAAGTAATAGCCAAATAAGAAAATAAATTAAGTCTGAATTACTGTGGGTTTGTCAAAAAAAAAAAAAAAGTTAAATGTGAACGTCAAAACGGTATTGGGTAATTTCCTATTCCCTATGAATATTTTTATTATTTGAGAAATATGTTCCAATATAACCAACTTATAGTACCCCAGAGCTACATATTAAAAATTGAAAATATGCCAAGCAAACGCTTAATTTAAGAGGATTAATGAAATTGGAAGTTTAATTGATTTTTTAAATTAAATAGTTTTTTTGGTAGAAAAAATGAACATTTTATAAAATATTCTTCCTATGAGCTGTGTGCTATGGCTCACACCTGTAATCCCAGCACTTTGGGAGGTCAAGGAGTGTGGATGACCTGAGGGCAGAAGTTTGAGACCAGCCTGGCCAATATGGCAAAACTCCATGTCTATTAAAAATACAAAAATTAGCCTGTCTTGGTTGCAGGCACTGTAACCCCAAGCTACTCAGGAGGCTGAGTCAAGAGAATCATTTGAACCCAGGATGCGGAGGTTGCAGTGAGCCGAGATCGTGCTACCGCACTCCAGCCTGGGTAACAGAGTAGAAATCCATCACAAAAATGAATAAATAAAATAGATAAACTATAAAAGAAAATTCTACCTGTGTTTTTATAAACACAAAACTTGAGATAGGATGCACAAAAAAGTCTTTGCTTTCTCCTGCTGTGGCCTCATTTTCAAATGCAATGGCTTCACATGGATCTACAGCGAAATATATTCTCAACCTCTCACTTTGGGGGTTGGAGTTTTGGGAGGTGGGTACAAAGAATACCATATGCCTTCTTACTCAACCAGCTTAGTAAATGAGATGTGGGAAAACACAATTCATACTACATATAAACTTTAATTAATAGCTTTCCACAAAAATGGTTAATATAAATATATTGAACTTACAATTATTTCTAGATGATTTTGAGCTTATATTAACATGATCATCACCTCCTTTATTTGGCAACTTGCAATCCATAAAATTTATTTAAAATAATTATAGATTTTATATTTGGAGAGCCCTCTTGTTTAAATCACACTTTGATGTCTTTGGAATCACTATTAGAATAACTCATTTTAATTAAAAGTTCTTATTAAGATATATTTGGGGAAAAAACCCTTAATTACTTGGTGAAATAACACCTGCACATTTTAAAATTAGAAGATAAAAGCAATCCTATTTAGCAATGTACTTAATATTTGCAAGGTTTATTCCAACAGTTCTAGGCTTTATGATGTGACAATTTTTATTCCATTCCCTTAATCTGACAATATGGACTATCCAGACTCAGCTGACAAACTGGAAAGAAATCTCAGCTTCTTTTTTTTTTTAGACAGACTCTCACACTTTCACAAGGCTGAGTGCAGCCTGCAGTGGTGCAATCTGCCTAGTAGCTAGGACTACATGCCCAGCCACCAAGCCCAGTTAATTTTTGTATTTTTAGTAAATACGGGTTTCACCATGTCGGGCAGGATGGTCTCAGTCTTGACCTTGTGATCCTCTTGCCTTGGCCTCCCAATGTGCTGGGATTACAGGCATGAGCCACCACGCCCCACCAGAAATCTCAGATTCTTTGAACAACTAGTACATGTGGACACAGGGAGGGGAGCATCACACACTGTGGTCAGTAGGGCAAGGGCTAGGGGAGGGACAGTGGGGGTGGGGAGGGACAATGAGGGGAGAAATACCAGACATAGGTGATGGGGGGATGAAGGCAGCAAACCACCTTGCCACGTATGCACCTATGCAACGAAAAAAAAAAGTTGAATTATATGTTTAAAAGCCCATGAGGCAAGAGTTATACATTTGAAAAAAGTTACCAGGTTTCATATACCACAACATAATAAAAATAGTGACTTATAAAGGGTAAGAAGAGGCAGACCTGTTGGCAGCAGTAAATAAACACTGGATAGATTGAAAAATAATTTTAATTTTTTGAATGGAAAACAAATATTAGAATTCCATAGCTAGGATACTCAATTTAGGAAGTAGCTAGTATAAATATGGCTATTGTCAGAGTAAACATTTTTTCTTAAAAATTAAACTTCAATTACACGGAAATTGATACACACAAAATATGTTCACTGACCAGGTGTGTTGGCTCATGATTTTAATTCTAGTTACTCTGAGGTCTGAGGTGGGAGGATTGCTTGAGTCCAAGGGGTCAAGGCTGCAGTGAGTTGTGACTACCACTGTTCTCCAGACTGGCTGGCAGAATGAGACCCTGCCAAATAAATAAATAAGAAGAATAAAATAAAATATTTCATTCGGTATTACTGTTGTGTAACATTTTTCTGGAGTAATCATGCTATATTTTCTGATGCTCAGATGAACTATAATTAAAATATAAACATAAATTGTTTCTTCCGTTTGACAGTGAAATAATTCAATCTTTTTTTACTCAGCTGAGAACTAGCTGGCCATTCATGTCAGTAGAAAGATTTATTCTGCATAGATTTGCATTTTGAGTTTAGAGATAAGTTCAAAGAGATTTTAAAACATTGAGAAAACTCACTACTGAAAAATACTCTCATGAAGAATGCTTTCTTTACATGTAAAGTCATGGGGCATGGTCTCTAGTAGGCTAGGTGATCCCACATACCTAAAAATATAAATATTTTAAATGAACAAATTTTTTTCCAGTGTGCAACAACTATGACAACTAAGACATTGTTTCTCACCTCATCTCATATCTACTATTTTCATTCCTGATTCTACTCTTATTTTTGTGTCATTTAGAAAACACTTTGTATAATTGGCACATTTTTCAAAATTTTTTAACTCCCACATCTCTAAAAGGTAGATATTTTAATTATCTTCATATCAAATATATGAAAGCCGAGGCACATAGGTAAGTGACGGGACCAAGGCAGTATAGTTAGAAAGTGGATTGTTCAGAATTAAAATACAAGTAATTGCCCCAGGGTTTGTACTCTTAACCTGAAAATATATGGTCTCTACATTTAAAATATTTACAGACCATCTTAGAAATTTTATCCTTAGTGCCAAGGGAGATCACCTCCAAATAAACAAACAAATAAATAAAAAATAATTTGAGGGAGAAAGAAATCTCCACATATTTAGAAATCTGGATCACATTTTATAAATATCATTTCTTTTCATCATTGTTCTATGAACTTAATTTTACCTTAGATATTAGTGCACAACATTTTTCAAATGTTTTTCCACTTTTCAATACTCTACAATATTTAGAGGCTTCTTTGCTGTTTTGTTTTGGCCTGAATATGCCAGATAATATAAACAAATTAAACACTATTAGATGGTAGTATGGTCCAAGAATCCAGAAATACGAAAATATTACCAAAACCAAAACCATAGCCTACTTTCTCCAGAAGGTCCTCAGTGGATTATCCACTTGAAAAGAATGACAAGGAAAGTAAAAACACTTGTGATTGTTGAGCTTGCACTCATGTACAAAGAATGTGGTAAAACAGACTGAAATGTAACAATAAGGGATCACACCTCCTGCTTCCCACACTCAAACGTGAATCATAAGTTGTTACACTTCAGGTGATCCATATAGAGAAGAAGCACCGATGACATGAAAAGAGGAAGAAGAAAAACATCCTCCCCAGCTATTTTCTGGGAATGCCTGCAAACATTCTTCATTCAGCTTCCTGAAATATGATCGATTGGACTGGTTATCTAAAACGCCTACAGGAAAACACAACACACTTCTTTCTCCATCTATGAGGCTTGAATATGAGCTGGGTCTCCTTTCATACCTGAGCGAGGCCACCTACAACTTTGCGTCAGCCTCCACCTCTTGCTTGGGCAGGACCCACAGATCCGCCAAGTCCATCTTTTCTGAGGAAAAGTTGCTCTATTTTCTCCTATAAGCGTAGTTGCTATTCTGAACTCTTATTCCCCCAAGGAATTTCCTCCTTGTCCTCTGTCTTCCTAGGCTTTTGGATCTGTCTTCTTGCCCTGTATCCTGTCCCTATCCCTAGATAAATGCCTTTAATCTTCCCACAGATACCCAGAAAGCACCTCCAGCCTAAAGAGGGAGAAACAAAGATGATCTTCGGCATGTCCTTCACGGAACCACCAGACAGGTCAAAGGCATGAACTTAATTTTGAGACAAATCCATATTAACTCTCTGTTACCTACGAGCCACAACAGGAATGCTGACCCTGTCCCCAAAGAATGTAGTTGCTGGCTGGGGAATGGAGGATGTCAGGCTCATAGGTGCCATTTTACCAAAATTCAGCTGCCCCTTTTCTCCTTAAACAGCCCCTTGTGTACTGCAAACTTTAGATTAGATTACAGAGTTCTGAAAGAGTTAATTCCATCAGTCTTTGCCAGCTGATGTTTAATGAAGGGACTGATTCTTTTCACTGAGTGCCCTATTCCACCATTTTCTTTCTTTCTCTCTTTCCTTCTTTCTCTCTTTCTTTCTTTCTTTCTTTCTTTCTTTCTTTCTTTCTTTCTTTCTTTCTTTCTTCTTTCTTTCTTTATTTCTCTTTCTTTCTTTCTTTTTTTCTTTCTTTCTTTTATTCTTTCTTTCTTTCTTTTCTTTTCTTTCTTTAATTGAGACAGAGTTTCACTCTGGTTACCCAGGTTGGAGTGCAATGGTGCAATCTCTGCTCACCGCAACCTCCACCTCCTGGGTTCAGGCAATTCTCCTGCCTCAGCTTCCTGAGTAGCTGGGATTACAGGCATGCGCCACCATGCCCAGCTAATTTTTTGTATTTTTGGTAGAGACGGGGTTTCACCATGCTGACCAGGATGGTCTTGATCTTTGCACCTCATGATCCCCCGCCTCGGTCTCCCAAAGTGCTGGGATTACAGGCGTGAGCCACCGCGCCCAGCTTGTTCCACCATTTTCTGTATGTCACAGTCTGTGATCTATTTATTTAGTTTTATTGAACTGTGAATATTGGTTTGTTTTTTAGTCCCAAAAGAGAATCTATTTATATAATTGTTGAATGGGCAATCAAAATAACATAATATTATACACATAACTACACTTCTAAAATGAAATTTATGTATGCAAGTGTGTTTCTCTTTTATTTTCATATGATTCAAAAAGATGTTTTAAACATTCACTAAACACAGTGTTGTGATTCCATTTCAACTAATTATTTTCACTATACCACCTTGATATACAATTCAACACATTACTTTCATTTGTTTTTAATGTACTCTTTTAAATTACTGATTTAATTTTACTTTGATAAATCATTTTATTTGATTCCAATCAATAAAATCAATAAAACATGGGAGGTCTGTGGGCTGTTTTCTTTTTCCCTTTTTCGACTTCGAGAGAATGCCTGCATTATTTAGCTCCCGGCCCTTTGGTTTGCATCACTCAAACTTTTTATTTGTGTTGTAACACATCCTACTGTCACATCTGCAAAGTCCTTTTTAGCATGTAAGGCAACATTTGTAGGTTCTGGGGATTAGGACATGAGTATCTTTGAGAGACATTATTCAACCTACCACAAAAACAATGTGTAAAGAAACTTAACTATAATTTAAAAAGTAGTAAAAATAAAAAGCAAGAATCATCAATAACAATAGAATGTCTATCTTAAACAATTTTAAACTGTAAGTTTATGATGTTAGAAATTTTGTGTTTATGTTTAAATCCACATACTTGCTACTCTAAGATGTGTCACTATTATATTACAACAGATGTTCCTCAGCACCCTCCAGATCAAAGCAAATGCCTGCATTGTTCTTCTGCTTATTTGATTACATAGTGACAGAACTGCTAGCACCAGAAAAATTAAATTCCCCTAATTAAGCAGAGTCAGCCAGTTACATATAGTAAAATACTTTATGGGCATTACAAGCTAATTTATTTGAGAGAAACATGCTAATGTACCTCAGGCAAATCCATTTAGTAAATGTACTCTGTGGCTAGGAGAAATGGAGTTTGATATTGACTAATCTGAGCCATTGAGTTTTCTGCTGAGAAAAAATTGGAAAATTGACTTTTATATTTGGAGAATTTTGATGGGAGTATGAATGCCCCTGGATGTGGAGCCAAAAGAATTTGTGATATAGAAATGAAAAAGTTTGCCATTAACATCGCCATTTCAAGCTATGTTTCATGTGTGTACTGCTGTTTTTCTTCCAATTCTCCTTTATCTCCCAGCTAGAATGTAAACTCTATCAGAACAGAATACTTGTCTTCCTTATTCATTATTTTAGTGCCTAACTAATATTAGGCATTCAATAAATAATCAGTTAATGCTTTCAGTTGATTTTTGTTAAACATCAGTCAGTTTTGAATTGCCACAAACTTGCTCATGAAAGCCTCATTAAAGCAAATAAAATTATCTATATATCTGTCTCAATTGGTTTTCCTCACCCCAGAAATATATTTAAGAATGTTATATTATGGCATAGTTTTTATTTACTGTATACTTGTTACCAACACTGGTATTTGCTTTGATAATATTAATATTTTATTTAATTATTACTAACAGATCTCTAATTTTTTTTCAGGATAGCAAAGTCTCCAGTTAAAATCTCTCATCTCCCTAGGTTTCCTTGCAACTAGATATAGCTATATGACATCATTCTATCATTCTAAGCAGTGTTATAAACAGAAATGTACTGGTTGGGGATTCCAGAAAGTTATTGTCATCCTAACGTTAAAAAAATTAGTATGTCCATATCTTTTGGGTTTTGTCTTCCAATTTTATTTTTTACTAAAATTTGAACTCAGTTCCTAGGTGTGGAGAAGCCATTTTTAAACCAAAAGGCTAAAAGCTGCATCATAAAGAAAGTAAAGACACAGCTAATATGTGCCTGGGTCTTTGATGACTTTGTAAAGTAGCTGCACCAGCCATGGGTTGTATATATCTGCACTCCTTGCCACTTGAGGAAGACTACCACTTATTCACTAAGCAAGATTTCTGTTGCATGCAGCAGCACGTGTCCAAATGATGACTAAGAAGAAAATCTTACATGATGGATATCTAGTTCACATAACTGTACGTGTTAAAGACAGAGGAAAGAAATACAGTCACTGGCTCAACAGTCAAAGACATGTTTATTTTGGAGAATAAACCTAAGAGGGGATTCTGGCTGATTTCGGGCAGCAGTGCTCTCTTTTACAGACAAAGAGTATTGTGAGAGCTTGGAATGTTTCTGTGCCGGGGAGGAGTTTATGGTGTGATTAGAATGCCTCTGGTCAGCCGGAGGTTATCTTGGGGCTAACATGTCTCTGGTCAAGGAGAGATTTTGTCGGAGGTGTTATTTGTGGTTTATGATCATGCTGACTTTAGTCATTAAGCCAATGCCCTTTGGATTTAGGCAGTTTTCGATCAAGGTGAAACTTAAAATGCCAGTACTTGCCCAAGATAGCAATAGTTAGTTCCTGCTCTGTCAATAATGAGGAACTCAGGCAATAATCTGCTCAAAAACCCCAAAGAGACTCTAGGCTCAGGTTGTTCATTTTATCAAAATGGCTTCAAATAGAAAACTATTTCTTACCCAGTTAAATTCTCAATTTTCTATAATTTGAACATATAATTAAAATAGCTCCCTATAACAACCAAATATAAAGCAATGGGACTATGGTCTGGTTAAAATATTGTGTTCTTTTTAAATATTGTGTAGAGTTATTAAATATTTAGACATTAGTGAATTATTAGTTAGGGGTAAAAATCTGACATAAATCATAATATTTGTTCACATTACTGCATTTGTTTTGTTTCTTCTGAAAGCAGTGATTGGTTTGAATTTATAATTTTGAAGTTATAATTCACTAGTATATATTTAAATCTGAGGATTTTTTTCATTAATTAAATATGATTCATATGGTCCTGTATAAGCCAATAATTCTTCCCTTCAGGTATATATATTTTTTCATTAGTTCTTTATTTTTCTTTTCTATATGCTGTATTATTTCTTTTGAAATTAACATATGATCACCTGGATAATTTGTCTAAATATTTTACCTTTTCATTAGTAAAGTGTTAGAATTTTTGTTCCACATTGTGGTAAGATTTTTCAACTTGATATTGCAGTTCCCCAGTTCAATATTAGGTGAAATGTATTATGTGTCTTATGTATTTGATTGTGTTATCATATTCTCAGTTTTGTTAATTTTAACTTTTAGGAATTATTTAGTCACTTCAACTTTCCTTTTTCAATAGAATTCTAATAATATTTATGCAATATTTTCTTTCTTTTTTTTTTTTTGGAGACTGACTCTCGCTCTATCACCCAGACTGGAATGCAGTGGGACTATCTGCAACCTCCACCTCCCAGGTTCAAGTGATACTCCTGTCCCAGCCACCCAAGTAGCCGAGATTACAGGTGCTTACCACCACTCCCAGCTAAGTTTTGTATTTTTTGTAGAAGTGGCGTTTCATCATGTTGTGGCCACACTGGTCTCGAACTCCTGACCTCAAGTGATCTGCCTGCCTCTGCCTCCCAAAGTGCTGAGATTATAGGTGTGAGCCACTGCACCTGGCCGTATTTATTCAATATTTTATTGAATAACCCTGAGATTTGGCTCCCCACATTAACTTATTCATCGAAATAGCATTATGTTTGCATAATTTTTTTCAGGATCCTTATACTACTATTATTTATTTTTTATATACATTTATAGATTATCATACAAATTGAAAACATCTAGAAGCTTGTTTGTATTTTCTTACTTATTTCAAGTGATAATTGCTCAGTTCACTTTATAGGATTCTCTCACATAGTCTGAATCTAATGAGAAGGGTCATTTGACAAGTGGGTGATGACTCAAAGATGTTACATATCAAGTGAAGACTTAGTAGTCGCTTTGTATCCAAGGTTCTGGAAAATTCCTCAAATACGCCAGTTTCAGCTATCCTCCAACTTTTACTGTTGGGATATTTTAAGAGCCTGTGTTTAAGTAAACTCTACAGAGTACATTTTCAAATTTTAAACTTTTAATTTTGAAATAATTTGACATATAAAATTTGAAGAACTAGCATATAGAATTTTTCATATTCCTACACCTACATTCCACAAATATATATATATATATATATATATATATATATATATATATATATCTACAAAATTCTAAAGGAAAGGGAAGCCTCTACCTCATATACATATATGTATATGAGGTAGAGGCTTCCCTTTCCTTTAGAATTTTGTAGATATTCTGGGTTCAGTTTCAGTATATAAGATATCATATAGATGTGAAAATACAGTTCAAAATCAGGCAATAATGCTAAGTTACATCAAATATAGTATGAAGGTATACATATATGCATGTGATAAATACATATACATGTATCTACACACTATACTCACATGCAGATAGATGATAGAGATGCATATACTTTTTTTTCCTGAAACTTTTGTCCCTTTACTCTGAAATAATTCAGTGTCAATGTGTTAAAAACAAAGACGGCCAGGCTCAGTGGCTTATGGCTGTAATCCTAGGACTTTGGGAGGCCAAGGCTGGTGGATCACAAGGTCGAGTTCAAGACCATCCTGGCCAACATGGTAAAACCCCATCTCTACTGAAATTACAAAAAAACTAGCTGGCTGTGGTGGTGCACACCTGTAGTCACAGCTACTCAGGAGTTTGAGGCAGGAGAATTGCTTGAACCCGGGAGGCAGAGGTTGAAGTGAGCTGAGATCATGCCACTGCACTCCAGCCCAGAAACAATGGTAGACTCCTTCTCAAAACAAACAAACAAAAAACCCAAAGACATTCTTCTATAATCTCAGTAATTTCAGAAAAATAAAACTTGAACAAAATAGTGCAAATATTTCTGTGTACCTTTCTTCCAAATTTTCAAATGTTAACATTTTATCACACTTGCTTTAGAGTTTATTTTTGTTCTGTATGAGAGTTTTGAGAGCAGGCTGCAACTGGATGCCAGTTTATCTCTAAAAACACACTCTTAACACGTGTATTTGCAAATTGAGTAAAAATACTGTCTTGAATAGCCATGGAAAATTATCAAAAATTAACATACTAATGTTAATTAATATAGAAATTAATAACATGATCAAATCTACACACATAATTAATGAAGCCAATTGTGTCACAGGTATCATTTTTCTGGTCCAGAGTTTAATCCAGTATACGTGTAACATCCTTCTCTCCGCTGATACTATGCAAGCAAAACTGTGCTCCTGTGAGTTTGGGAAGCTGTTAGCAATAGGGATTCTGATAATCATGTTAAGGTGAGTAAACAGAATGAGGAACAAGAAATGATAGTTTGCAGACTTGCTTTAAGGTAAAGAAGCACTGAATCAGCCCTCTAGCTGTGGACACTCATATTAGGAAAAAAGACAGAGAGAAAATTAAAGAACTAACAATTAGGGATGTAACATTTATGCAAGAGAAAATATCCATTATTTCCACTAGTTCTTTGCTTTATGGGGTCAGATTTTTGTGTCTTGCAGAGAAAGAGGGATGCTTACCAATACTTCCATACTATATTTGTTTTGATTTAATCTAACTTAATTGCCTCATTTTGACCCTTTTATTCCATCCATGTGACTGACATCTTATCCTGAAACTGAACCTAGAACTTCTATAAAATTCTACTGAAAAGAGTTGCCCCCACAGTATATATTCTTGGCTTTGTTTTCTTGCATATGTTTCATCATGTACATTTTATTCCTCCAAGTAATTAATTCAAATCTATTTTACTTCTTACAACAATCCTTCCTGTACCCTGCTCTCATCTTACTATTAAACCTTTCTTCTTCACAGAAGTTCTCTACTTTTACTTCAATGAAGACTTCATAACAATGAAAGGAAAGTGTATGTGTCATTTATAACAACTTGAGATTTGAGTTTACTCTATTTTTACATAAAACAAAATAACATTAATTTTCATTTGATAGCATTTAGTTTAAATACAATGAATAAAAGGGAAAATTGCTTTGATATCATCTTTCATGCCCTACAAATGGTATCTAAAATTACAAAAGATAAAATATCAGTTATATAATCATGAAGCCAGAATATTGATTTATAGAAAAACGCATGAATCAAAAATGCTAAGGCACTTAGCATACTGGGTACATTCAGACTAATTTTCATTGCCATTCTTTAAATAACCTTTTTAAGCAAATCCTCAATTACATACCACACATTACAGGATTCTTTCTTTCAGTTCTGCTTCCCTACGCAGAAATCTCTGTGGCTGCCATGACCTCTAAGCAGGAACTTGCAAAGGCCTACCAGGGATGCTCTGCTCACTAGGCCCAGCAGCTACCAGCCCAGATTCCATGCCCACCCAGTGTTTACACAGCCTGCAGTTGAACTGCCTGTGCCACAAGCAGCTTCTGCACTGCGCACCAGTGTCTAGATGAGGGGAACATGGTGGTGCTCCAAAACTCGGAAATGCCAGCAACTGTGGAGCCCCAAGGGATGCTACATCTCTTGTTCAGGGAGTCCTGGGGTCTGAGCCCCAAGAAATGTTCCAGCATTGTAATTCATCAAGTGAGAGGGAATGGCACTCGGCGGCTTTTTCTCACCCATTGCTCAGTAAACAGTAGGGAATGGTACCCAGTGACTTCACTTCTTCTTGCTGGCAGCATGGCAAACAGGAACATGTTATAGCTCTCTTGTTTCTGCCACCCACAGCTCAGTGAGGTCTGGATTCTTGTCCTGTGACCAAGAGGAATAAGGTTTATGGACACCAAACAATGAGTAAGGAAGATAATTTTATTGAGTGACACAAGAAAATCTATCAACTGCAAGAGGGGACCCTAAAAGTGGATTGCCCTTGGCAATGAGGGGGGCCCAAAAGTGGGTAGCACTTGGCTGCGAGAGGGCCCTGGAAGTGAGTAGCCCCCAGGAGGCTAAGTCCAGGATTTTTAGGAGCTCAGAAATGGGGAATTACATGGTGAGTGATCCATGGGTGGTCTTTGGAAAAAGAACCATTCATTTAGTTGAAAGAAAAACATCATCCAGAGGGAACCAATTGAATGAGAGAGAGGGTAAGATGTGGATAGAAGTTCCCATTCTGGTTGTAAACACTGTATTTCTCATTGTTTTCACAGACAAATAATCATTTAATAATTTTAGGAATTAGTTTGTAAAATCAAAACAAAACAACACAGTAAAGCAATGTGCATCTATGCATGTTTCTGAATTCCAAAGTCACACATTTAGGGAAACTTTAACATTAAAATAGGACACATTGTGGTAATGGCACCCAGAAACGATTGTGTGCCTATATATAATACACACACATATGTGCTTTTTATTTATATAGATATATGTACACACATACACACACACACATGTATATGTGCTAGAAAAAGAATTTGAGAAATCGATTTTTCAAAAAAATGACCTGCAGTGGGCCAAAGTATGCAGTTACAATCTAACATCACACGCTTACCTGCAGTTTATGACTGCAGGCACGTTACTCAATCTCTTTTTATCTCTTTTTTCTCACTCTTATTTAGAGAAAATGCTTATCCTATTGAATCAAGATTTTAGGAGAAATATGTGTGTGGACAGAATAATGTGTCCCTTCTCTGTCTCAAATCCATTCTTTTCCATCTGGCTCTGTACCTGAGAAGCTCACTTACATGGACTACATGAAGATTTCCTTGCTGTAAGGCTTCTAGTTAAGGTTAAGCAATCAGAGTACCAGCCCAAGACTGGATTGTTAAGAGGGGAGAGATACTAGTGTGTTTTTCCTACATGTCTTTGAGGTTAACAAGGATCACCTGTGTTATTCTACTGAAAGACCCAACTCCTGTCCTACAGCCATGCTCTCCATGGGTTTGAGTAATGACTCACTCTCCCTGAACTTAGTGTTAAACAGATGATAACGCCTTCGAAATTCAGCTCTGTGATATTACTATTCCATGTCTTGTTGATATTCCTAACTTCTACTATATATGTATGAATAATCCCTTTGTTGATTTTTTTAAAATCACTAGAGTGGTTGTGCATATTGGCTTACTCAGTTACAGTTCCAGTTTATGCTTCTTGTTCTGGTGCACTTATTAATGTCAGATTAGCAGGGATTGGACAGTATGTGATATGTTCACCTTATGAATATCCTCACTTGAGTAGCCCATCTCTTTCCTGACATAACTCTGACAGGTATAGACCACTATAAAAATATTTAAATTTTTAATTAAATATACAACTATAAGTATATTTAATAATCATTCAGTAAATAGTATGAAAACATAATTATTTTAGCTCTTAATAAACAGATTATTAATAAAATATGCATCCAGAAATCATTGAGAAATTAAACCTGAATTTAAAATGATGAGAGCTCAAATTTGTTTTGTTGTTTAATTCAGACTTAGCTGCAGAAGTGGAAATATTCTCAAAATTACTTTATGCTGCTTATGAAGCAACCTTGTCACTGCAGAGGATGCCTGATTAATGAGACTTTTTAATATTCTTTTATAGGCAAATTTTCTCATTATATTCAGATATTATTACTATTTTCTATGTGGTTTATTTTATGTTTTTGTCATAAAGTGTAGAATGGCCAGAAAATCTCATGACAATGTACATAATTTCATGCTAAGGATTCAAAGGTATTTATTTAAATCTTCACAATTTTGAAAAACAGAATCAATAGGCTCACTGATGTTTCCATATTATTAATCCAATTGTGTAGAGAATTTGCCTAGGAAGAGCTAATAACATACTCTGTTTATTTGTTCTAGCTGTTAGGAGGCTCTGAAAAACTGACCTCAGCTTATTTTTACTAATACTTTTTGCTGATTTAGGCTGCTTCCTGTAAAGTGGCTCCCTGAAGTTAACCTTTTTACATATCAGCAATTCATAACCTGCTAATTTTTTCTACAACGAATTCATATATTTTTATGTACATTTTCTTCTGTATTACATTTACTTCTTGTTACCAGTTGATTTTGTCCCATCAAAAAGATATGTTGAAATCCTAATCCCCAGTACTTCAAAATATTACTTTTTTTGGAAATAGGATCTTTGCAGAGGTAATCATGTCAAAATTAGGTTATAAAGGTGGGACCTAGTTCAATATCACTGGTGTCCTTTTAAAAGTTGGAAATTTGGACAAAGGGAGACATACAGAGAGAGAAAGAGATCTGAAGAGATATAGAGAGAATACAACCATCTATAAACCAAGGACTAAGTCCTGGAACAGATCTTTTCCTCACAACCCTTAGAAGGAGCCACGCACACAGTCAAGAACTGTAATACAATACATTTCTGTTGTTTAAGCAACCTAGCTTGTGGTACTTTATTAAGCTGCCTTAGAAAACTAATACATTTCCAGAAAGACATCAGATATTTTTACTAAATCTGTGTATTCAGCCATTTTCATGCTGCTATAAAGACATACCCATGACTCGGTAATGTATAAAGAAAAAGAGGTTTAATGGACTCACAGTTCCACATGGCTGTGGAGGCCTCACAATCATGGCAGAAGGCAAGGAGGAGCAAAGGCAAGTCTTAATGACACCAGGCAAGAGAAGAATGAGAGCTAAGCAAAAGGAAAAACCCTTATAAAACCATGAGATTTCCTGAGACTTATTCATGATCACAAAAGCAGTATGGGGGGAAAAAAACACCCCTATGATTCAATTATCTCCACTGGGTCGCTCCCACAACACGTGGGAATTATGGAAGCTATAATTCCAGATGAGATTTGGGTGGGGAAACAGCCAAGTATTATCAGTCTATCTCTGATCATTCAAGTAAACTGGGAAAGAAAGGAGTAAAATACAGTATAGATCTCATCTTTTGATTGGTTAGAAGACAGATATGAACATTGTGGATTGTTTCTAATCATTCTATTCTACACAGATTATTTCTCGATATGACTGAAAATAAAGAACAGGCAATGCATTAACACAAATCATGTTAAAATATACCACAGTTAATATATTGACAAAAATCATCATGTGAAAATTGCAGGAATGTTGTTATATAAACACTTTATTAATATCTAAGTTCATTTTTCAGCATCTGCTAATAGAAAAATAGCTTATTGTTGTTTATGCTTGTTCTCACCGAAATCACCTTAAAACCTGGATAGCATTCAAAATAAACATCTCGCTGAAGATATAGTAAGGTTACCATGGAACCCACAACTTCAGAATCAAAGATCCTGATGTGAAGGAAAACAAACTGAAGCAAGCCTGATTTTCCACAACACCTTTCTCCTTGAGACATTTGCAGATTGATTAAGAGGCAGAGTCTAGAGAGACCAAGAAATCAAGCAGAACAAAGAAAGCACAGTGCTTAAACGACAAAAGAAAGGAAAGAGAAGGAAGGAAGGAAGGAAGGAAGGAAGGAAGGAAAGAAGGAAGGAAGGAAGGAAGGAAGGAAGGAAGGAAGGAAGGAAGGAAGGGGAAAGAAGGAGAGAGAGAAAGAAAGAAGAAAGAAAAAAGAGAAAGAACAAAAGAAAAAGAGAAAGAAATGAAAAAAGAAAGTAAGAAGAAAGAAAAAGAAAGATTAGATTTCATTGTGTGCAAAGGAGAAGAGTCCTCCGTAAACATTCCAAACCTGCAGTTAAAATTTCAGAAGGGCTATATCGTAGAAAAAGGTAAAGAAAAAGTCCTTAGGAATTATTAAATCTAGTCTCAAGACAACATAATTCCAGACTGATTGAAGAGACTTATTACTACAAAAACTGCATCCCAGAAAGTCAGAGTCCATTCTCACAGGATACTCTTAAAGCATCATGCTCAAAAATTTTTCACATGTGAATTCCATCAAGCTTTCCAAGCCCAGATAATATCATACCACATATTTTTTAACAAAATGAATTTAGAATATCTTTCAAATATTTTACTCAAGTACAATGTTAATAACTAAAATGATTAAATAGCACAAAATAAAATTATAGCAACAATAATTTTACATAATGATAAAGATAAGCAAAATCTATATAAATAAAACTGGAATTCTACAAAACATACCAAATGTCAACTTGAACAAAATGGAAAGCTATCTTCTATTTTGAGGTAAAATGATAACATTGTAAGGATTAATTTTCCCTATGTTTATATATTCGAATGAAAATATTGGTTAGGTCTTTTGTGCTGTATTTTATTGATTTATTTCATGAAACAACACGTTTGTACTAAAGTTATGATGAAAAGTGAAATATGTACAAGTGTCTAGGAAGTCACTGAGGGGAAAAGGCTATGAGGATGGATAATTCCCCACCAGGTATTAAATCATACATAAACATAGCTTTAGTGTGGTAGTAGCTCAAAAATAAGCAAATAGATGAGGGAATAGAATAGAAATTCAATAAATAGTTCAAATACAATGGAGTATTTAGTATATTAGTGAAATTGGCATCTCTAATCCTTGGGAAATAGAATAATTTTCTCTTTGAATGAAAGCCATTTTAAATAAAGCAACTGTATCACATACAATATGGATGTGCATTTATCATCACGTGGAGGACTAAACTTCCACCAGACTGGAGATCTAGATGTAAGAAATAAATCTAAAAAACATTAGAGGATAACATGGCATGTTTCTGTATATCACCATAAGGAAAATTTAAAACAGATTAAAACTTTAAAAATGTAAAATAAATCATAAGGGGGAAAAAAACCTCTCCAAATGAAAGCATCTTTTAAGATTGAAAAAAATGAGGCCAAAATCTGATAGAAAAATAAAGATACAAGCAGAAAATCCTAAGAAGAATATTAAAATATATATGAAAATTACTTGTAAGCATAAAGTATTTTCACTTAATACAAGAAAATAGGAGAAAGAAAATCAAAACTAGAATGAGATACAATATCTGATCTATCAGTTTATCAAAACAAAAAGTTGACAGTGTACACTCTTGACAAAACTCTAATAAAACATTGATATTCACTACATTGATGCCGGGATTATAATGTGGTGCAACTCTTGAGAGAAATTGGTCAGCATCTTCTAAAACTGTGTTTGATTTTACCTTTTGATTCAGCAATCCCACTTTCTAAGAATTTACCCTGTAAGTAAATTTCTAATAACGTAAAAATACATCAGAACTGGGGTTATTCATTGTAGAAGTTTTTATGATACAAAAAAATAGATATAATTTAAATGCCCCTGTACATGTTGAATACTCTGTGGTCCATCAACACAACTCTGTACTAAGTAGCTATATAAAAGAATAAGTAGATATTTATAATTTATATGTATTAATGTCTCAGATATCTTAAGTGAAAAAACAAGGTACAAAAGGGTATCCATACCATGTTATATTTTTTTAAAAAGTAGGAGCATAAGAAAATATGCAGGTATTTGCTAAATTTTTGCAAAATGGAAATACAGAAAAGCAAATCAGAAACTTAGGAAATTTGTTACCTGTAGGGGTGAGTAGACATGAGAAGGACTGAAGAGGGAATAACAAATCTGAGTTGTCTTCTTGAGTTACAGGTCTAGCTAAGTCCAGGAAAAAACTTTCTTTCCTTGCTCCTTCTGGCTTAGGTGTAGAGTAATCATTACATGCCTCAAGTGCTTTAGTTTCCCTACTTGCACTTTTGCAAAAGTTTAACTTCATTAAACTTTCCTCAATCATTCCTTTTGTGTAACCCATTAGTTAATTGACAAAAGCAAAACTGACATAAATGTCTTATCTATAAAATACACACAAACACACTGACACACACACACACATACCACACATATAAGAGATGGAATCCCACTCTGTAACATAGGTTGGAGTTTGGTAGTGAGATCAGACAGCAAAGCAGTCTTGTACTCTGATGTTCAAGCCATCATCCTGCCTTAGCCTCCTGAGTAGCTGGGTCTATAGGCATGCAAAATCACATCCAAATAATTTTTAACTTTTTGTAAAGATGGAATCTTGCTATATGGCACAGACTGGTTTCAACCTTCTGGTCTGAAGTGATCACTCTGTCTTGGTCTCCCAAAATGCTGGGACTATAAGCCTGAGCCACTGTATATAGCCTACAAAAACATATTTATTTTACTGATCATTTCTGTATTATTTTTTTAAATTTATTATTTTTATTATTTTTTATTGCATTTTAGGTTTTGGGATACAAGTGCAGAGCATGCAAGATAGTTGCATAGGTACATACATGGCAGTGTGTTTTGCTGCCTTCCTTCCCTTCACCCACATTTGGCATTTCTCCCCATGCTGTCGCTCCCCTATTCCCCCCAATAGACCCCAGTGTGTAGTGCTCCCTTCCCTGTATCCATGTGTTCTCATTGTTCATCACCAACCTATGAGTGAGAATATGCGGTATTTAATTTTCTGTTCTTGTGTCAGTTTGCTGAGATGATGTTCTCCAGATTCATCCATGTCCCTACAAAGGACATGAACTCATCATTTTTTTATTGCTGCATAATATTCCATGGTGTATATATGCCATATTTTCTCAGTCCAGTCTATCATCAATGGGCATTTGGGTTGGTTCCAGGTCTTTGCTATTGTAAACAGTGCTGCAATGAACATTCGTGTGCATGCGTCATTATAGTAGAACGATTTATAGTCCTTTGGATATATACCCAGTAATGGGATTGCTGAGTCAAATGGAATTTCTATTTCTAGGTCCTTGAGGAATTGCCACACTGTCTTCCATAATGGTTGAACTAATTTACACTCCCACCAGCAGTGTAAAACTGTTCCTATGTCTCCACATCCTCTCCAGCATCTGTTGTCTCCAGATATTTAATGATCGCCATTCTAACTGGCATGAGATGGTATCTCAATGTGGTTTTGATTTGCATCTCTCTGATGACCAGTGACGATGAGCATTTTTTCATATGTTTGTTGGCCTTATGTATGCCTTCTTTTGTAAACTGTCTGTTCATATCCTTTGCCCATTTTTGAATGGGCTTGTTTGTTTTTTTCCTGTAAATCTGTTTGAGTTCTTTGTAAATTCTGGATATCAGCCCTTTGTCAGATGGGTAAACTGCAAAAATTTTTTTCCCATTCTGTTGGTTGCCGATTCAATGACTGTTTCTTTTGTCGTGTAGAAGCTGTGGAGTTTGATTAGGTCCCATTTGTCTATTTTGGCTTTTGTTGCCAATGCTTTTGGTGGTTTGGTCATGAAGTCCTTGCCTACTCCTGTGTCCTGAATGGTTTTGCCTAGATTTTCTTCTAGGGTTTTTATGGTGCCAGGTCTTATGTTTAAGTCTTTAATCCATCTGGAGTTAATTTTAGTGTAAGGTGTCAGGAAGGGGTCTAGTTTCTGCTTTCTGCACATGGCTAGCCAGTTTTCCCAACACCATTTATTAAACAGGGAGTCCTTTCCCTATGGTTTGTTTTTGTCAGGTTTATCGAAGATTGCATTTCTGTATTATTTTTATCTTTGAATGTTTATATTTCTGGTCTTCCTATCACTCTTCATAAAGTTGGTTGAAAGGAGGCTGAAGCTTATGTATCCCTTTTCTAGGATATTCCAGGCTTTGCATAGTTACTTTGATTAGATTTCATGTCTATGTTTTTGAAGACTGAGGTAATGATATGACAATGAGATTCTATTCTGCACTTAAAATTAGCATTTTTAATTTTAATTTTTAAAAATTAAAGATATCTAAGAATGCTAGGAAACACAGGAAGCATATACATGATAGAAAATGCTTTTCAGTTAATTAAGAGTTAGCTTATAACTTAAGTCTTAAACATGTTGGAACACAGAAAAAAACAAGAAACAGCACTAACAGAAAAATGAAGGAAAAAAGAAAAAGAATTTAAAATAACCATGTTTTCAATATTTCTTATACCTTCTGGTCCCTGTTAGAATATTTTGCTTATATATTTAATGCTCTATAATAGTCATCACAATAAATTCACCAAATATGTATTTTGTTAATTCACATATAGTTTACTTCACATTTTCTGCTAAGATGTTCGTTTTGTTTAGTTTAGTTTCAGATGAAATATTTTTAGTTTAATTGGACCTGTGCATTGGTAGGGAGTACCTAATATTCACCCACAAGCAATATAGTGTAAATGACCACATTAATCAGAAAACAGTATTCAAATCTGTTGGATACAAACCAATGTGATAAAAAATATGGATATTCTAAAACTCATTTCCATTCTCATTTCCATTCTCATTTTTAACCACAAAAGTAGAATGAAATAATCTATATAATATCAGAATTGATAGCAAATAGCTCAAATCTAATTATAAAATATTGTTAAGAAATTGGTGTGTAGGTATAATTTTGGTTTCCAAATAAAAATTTCAGGTTTTAAAGCTTGTTCTGGAAAAGGAGTTTAGCACATTGGCTGTATAATATTATTATAGCAGTCTTTGCAAACAGCCAGTACCCTCTAGTGTACATTATTAATAAAACTCTCAAGGAAAATGAGCAACATTGCCTTTCTCTTTAACGATTACCATTTCTCTACACTGTGTGTTTGTTTTCAAGCATGTAATCAAGCAACGATTACCTAGTGAAATGATGAAACATGCTGATTATAAATATTCCTCAGCCATGGTGCAATCCATAGGAGTCCACTCCTTGGTACACAGCTGTAATTCTTATTCACGTTCATGTCAGTTGCAAATTTATATTGATGGAAGATTTAGGTCTCAAAGTAGTTCTTATTCTAAAACTCTGTCACAGATTATTGATTTAACTGACATTTAAACCATCATAGCATATCACAAACATATACAAATCCTTACATATTCTTGTCAAAGTCAATAAAAATTAAGTACAGAAAGCAATTTTAAAAATGTAAAGTAGAATATTACATTAAGGTAGCTGCTTTCCTGAATCATCCGGATTAACCAAAATTCCTATTATTTCTAGCATAATGTCTGGAAGCCTAATTGTGCACGTTGGGACATCCTCAACACTACCCAGATGCTACACCTAGTACATACTGAAATATTTTCCTGATTTCAATATTAAGCAATTACTCTCAAGTTTACACTGGCTGTCCTATATAAAGTAGCACAAAGCAATCAAATAACATAGAAGATTTGCACATTTGGGACTGGAAAACAGACAGATGCAATCCAACAAGAAATCTAGCTTTCTTAATTTATTGTAAGAGTCAAAGAGCACTGGTTTTGAGATCATTATTTTGCAAAACAAAATCCCAACAGTGTCAAAGTAGTTTACCAGTTAATATGCTCAGCTACTTGCACTTTATTGTAACAATTACATTTTCCAGTTATTATGTAGAGAGAGTAATAGTTCAACAGTAAATTGGTTTTCAGAGGAAATTAAACATTCTTAAGAATGTAGATTTATCACCTGAAGGAAATAACCGTTTATTTCTTGCATTTAAATGGACAACTATACAATGGAGTACTTTCATAAAAGAATATAGCCTATGCCTACTTTTCATTTTAAGTTAAATAAATGCTATTATTTTTACAAAAACATGATAAGTTAGAAGCCATTGTTTAAAGGCTCTGAGAAAATAGATTGAGTAAAGAAAAATTCTTGGATAATAAAACTATATCAGTGTAGATTCCGAACTTCAGCAGCAAAAAAAAGCTAACATTAAATGTTTAGATTGTATTGTGGTCCTTTGTTAAGTAATTTTACTATACAGCATAAGGACTTGAGAAAGAAATATTAGATTTTAACAGTTGTTAGAATGTGTGTTCAGAGCTGAAAACAACACACACACACACACACACACACACACACACACACGCACAGGTACCCACCTCTCCAGCTTCTAATTCTTAGACTAGTCAGATAGGAATAATGACTATATGAAAATAAACAAAACAAAACAAAAAAAAAGATATAACTTTCTGGAAGATGAGGGGAAAGGACATCACAATAAAATGAATCTTTATAGCTGGATAAGAGCTTGCTAAATAAGTCAGAAAAATATAGTATGAATAATCATATCATTTTATGCAATAAATGGATGTTTTCATTTCACTTTTGCTAATTTTTGACCTTTTAAAATTTGTCTTAAAAGTTACATATCTCTCAGAAATCATTTTAAAGAAATGACAAAATTCTGCAAATATGAAATATATAATGGTGAATGTACAAGGGTAAATGTCAATTTCTGTCAGGAATGATTAGTAGTTTCCACTTTTTTTATGATTGCAGACCTCTGTAAAATGATTATTTAATGGCTTGAGGAAATTTTATTTCTCATTTCATACTGAAGAAATGGAAGCAAATAAAACTTTTGAAAGAAAAAATTAATATCTTCAAGAAGTTAAATCTCTATATTGTGTAAGAGAAGATTTAAAATGATAATCTTTGGTTTTATGATTGTTAAAAAATTAATGCTTTTTTTCACCTGTTTTCCTAATTATCATTTGGCTCAATGTTGAAAAGGGGTAAAGACAGAATTTTATCTAAAATAGTTCCTTTAAAAAACCCACCAGGTTCTGATTTTGGTCTGTGAAATCAACTTATGTTGATTTGAAATTACTAATGTTCAGTGTTATTTCTTAAATCAATGCTGAGATAGTTTTATTTGGTATTATGAAAGGGCAATTTTTCAATTTTGTCATTCTTGCTGAACTTGTTAGCTTTGATTCTTCCAAAACTGACTGATATGGTTTGGCTGTGTCCCCATAGAAATCTCATCTTGAATTGTAACTCCCACAATTCCCATGGGAGAGACCTGATGGGAGGTAATTGAATCATGGGGGCAGGTTTTCCCATGCTGTTCTTGTGGTTGTGAATAAGTCTCTTGTGATTTCTTGGTTTTGTAAAGGGCAGTTCTCCTGCACATGCTCTCTTGCCTGCCATCATGTAAAATGTGCTGTTGCTCCTGCTTTACCTTTTGCCATGATTCTGTGGCCTCCCCAGTCATGTGGAACTGTGAGAACATTAAACCTCTTTTCTTTATAAATTATCCAGTCTTGGGTACTTCTTTATAGCAGTATGAAAATAGGCTAACACCCTAATTTTCCTTCATAAGCTCTTTGTTTATTCTGAAATATGGCCTTTAGAGAGGAGGCAAAATAAATATTGTATTCTTTCCCTTCATTTATCAGTTTTCAGGAAATGAACTTGTATTCTGGCAACCTCCAAAAGAGACTAGTAGTATCACTATGAATGCATAGCTTTTTATACTTTGCTATATTTCAATCCATTTTTATCTAGTCTTCTTAAAATTTATTTTATTTTAGATTTACAGGGTACATGTGCAGATTTACAGGGTACATATGCAGGTTTGATTACATGGGTGTATTGCATGATGCTGAGTTTTGGGCTTCTAATCATCCTGTCACCTAAGTAGTGAAACTTCGGGCCCAATAGGTAGTTTTTCAACCTTTGTTCCCCTCTGTCTCCTCTCCCTTTTAGAATCTCCAAGGCCTTTTCTTCCCATTTTTGTGTCTGCATATACCCAATGTATAGCTCCCATTTACAAGTGAGAAATAATGCTCAATTTTTTTGATCCTAAAAAAATAGCAGGTGACAATTAATATATTATGCAAATATGTAATATGACTAGAAAGTTGGTTTGTGTAGTGATTTTATATTTAGCAACTAAACTAGAAATTATAATTATTTGCTAAAGAAATTCTTTTTTTTTAATTGCATTTTAGGTTTGGGGGTATATGAAGAACATGCAAGGTTGTTGCATAGGTACACATGTGGCAGTGTGATTTGCTGCCTTCCTTCCCTTCACCTATATCTGACATTTCTCCCCATGCTATCTCTCCCCAACTCCCCACCCCCCACTGTCCCTCCCCTATTTCCCCCAACAGACCCCAGTGTGTAGTGCTCCCCTCCCTGTGTTCATGTGTTCTCATTGTTCAACACCTACCTCTGAGTGAGAACCTGCCGTGTTTGATTTTCTGTTCTTGTGTCAGTTTACTGAGAATGATGGTTTCCAGGTTCATCCATGTCCCTACAAAGGACACGAACTCATCGTTTTTGATGGCTGCATAATATTCCATGGTGTATATGTGCCACATTTTCCCTGTCCAATCTATCATCAATGGGCGTTTGGGTTGGTTCTAGGTCTTTGCTATTGTAAACAGTGCTGCAATAAACATTCGTGTGCATGTGTCCTTATAGTAGAACGATGTATAGTCCTTTGGATATATACCCAGTAATGGGATTGCTAGGTCAAATGGAATTTCTATTTCTAGGTCCTTGAGGAATCGCCACACTGTCTTCCACAATGGTTGAACTAATTTACACTCCCACCAACAAAGTAAAAGTGTTCCTTTTTCTCCACATCCTCTCCAGCACCTGTCTCCAGATTTTTTAATGATTACCATTCTAACTGGCGTCAGATGGTCTCTCAATGTAGTTTTGATTTGCATTTCTCTAACGACCAGTAATGATGAGCATTGTTGCATATGTTTATTGGCCTCACGTATGTCTTCTTTTGTAAAGTGTCTGTTTATATCCTTTGCGCACTTTTGAATGGGCTTGTTTTTTTCTTGTAAATGTGTTTTAGTTATTTGTAAATTCTGGATATCAGTCCTATGTCAGATGGATAAACTGCAAAAATTCTATGAATTTAGTGCTAAAATATTCAAATATGGAAAAAAATCCATCTTAAACCTTTTCTGCAGGTAGCTAAAACTGCATAGATGCCTGTGGATGCTTCTACATCATAACCTTTTCACTTGCCCAGACACAGATCTTTACAACTACAGCTTATTTTGAACGTGGCCTTTGGGAGTCAATAGGTGAAGCCATATTTTGTTAGAAGTATTCTTCTTTCCAATGTCAGGCAAGATGACAGTTATATAGTAAAAATAGATTATTTTTTAAAGATGTGTTATTTATAGCTATATCCTTTATCTTGTTTTTTTAAAGCTTAAAAAAAGTCCTTTAAAGTCTTCAACCATGTCTCATTGTAAATATTAAATGAAAAAATACTTTGTCTTATCATTTCAAATTATATTTTAACTGTTCTACATTCCAGATAATGATAAATGTATTTTATCCTGAAGGAAGATCATGAGATCTTCCAAAAGACTATGTTGCTTTTAAACAGGCTTTAAATGGTTTATATTCTATTTCTTCAAAAACATGGAAAAAAATCATCATTCTAGAACCTCACAGAACAAAGATAAAGAAAACATAGGGTAGAGATTGTTAGTCATAGTAAAATGAATATACATATTAAAAGTAAAAATTTGGATTAATAACTCTTAATATGATACATATATAATATTTATAATTCCAAAATATTAAAAACTATTATTAATTAAGCAGATAAAAATTTTGAATGATTATTATATTACTGCTAATAAAAACCTGACTCCTCTCAGGTGCAATGGCTTATACACTTAATCCCAGCACTTTTGGAGGCCGCGGCAGGTGAATCACCTGAGATCGGGAGTTCGAGAGCAGCCTGACCAACATGGAGCAACCCCATCTCTACTAAAAGGACAAAATTAGCTGAGCGTGGTGGCAGGCACCTGCAATTCCAGCTACTTGGGAGGCTGAGGCAGGCAAATCCCTTGAACCCAGTCAGGTGTAAGTTGCAATGAGCAGAGATCATGCCATCGCATTCCAGCCTGGGCAACAAGAGTGAAAATCCATCTAAAAAAAAAAAATTACTCCTTGAATTACAAAAAAAGAGCTAGAAAAAAAAAGAACCTGAAGTGGTTATTTGTGTAAGAGAAGTTTTTATTCTACAATTTAACTTAAGTTGCTAGCTATTTACCTAAGCAAGACTTGTAGGACATCTTACTGCAAATTAAGTAACCTAAATAATAACACCATGTGAGGCAAGTTTTGTTATTATTATTGATTTACTGTCAAGAAAATATTTTTATGATTGGTTTATGTTATATATAACCACATAAGTTAAAAATGTATTTATTACCATCTATATGATAAACCAGGTTAAATAATAAGAGACAAATGTCTCAAAGCATCAGCACTATATAAAATCAAAAGCATAAGATAGGTGGGGAAATGGAAAAAAGCCAAACTTTTAAATATCTATTTTAGAGAAAATCCCCATATGAATGCAAAATATATATAAAAGGGTACTTACTAGGTTTTATAAATAACAGCAAAAATTGAAAGTAAAATCATTGTCCACTTGTAGGCAAATAATATGTAAAATATAATTTTATTAATATTATTAATAAATACATAATATTATGGAACCATTATATTGAATAAAATGCTGTCATTAAAGAACCTTAAGAATTAACTTCCAGTGAAAAGAACATCTAGCAAATAGTAGGCATTCATCCAGCAAGTATTTATTGCACCTATATATATGCTCCACGTGCTATTCTGGCCTCTAGTGTCTCATTTATTTTAGAACTGAAACAAAAAATTAGTTTTTGTGTTTTTTTCTATGTATATACATGGACTTTAAATTAACTGTAAAAGAGTCTGGAAGACAGCAAAGAGAAGTTATTTTTGAGAAGTAGAGAAAGTGAAATTGTGAGGAGAGAGATTGAATGAAGTTTCGTACAGCCGGTGCTCCGTATCCAGCATCCACATTTGAAGATTCAACCAAAAGTGAATCAAAAATATTCAAAAAAATTAAAAATAATGTTATAAAAATAAAAATAATACAAACCAAAACACAATACAGTATAACATCTGTTTACCTAGTGTTTACATTTTACTAGAAATTATAAGTAATCTAGAGACAATTCAAAGTACATACGGGAGGATTTGCATAGATTATTTGCAAATACTTCACCATTTTATGGGGTTCTTGAACGTTCACAGATTTTGGTATTCATGAGGGTTCTGGAACCAAGCACCTGTGGATACGAATGAAAGACTATTTCTGCATTGCTTAAGTTTTGATTTTCAAGTTTTCAAAGTTGTATGGGTAGGTTCATAAAGTATAAAGATTACTACTCCTTTGTCGGTCCCCAAATCATTATGTGACAAACAGATTCACATCAGGGTCAGTAACCAATCATGATGCTTCTTTCAACAAATGCCAGTGAATGGTCACTGCATCTGTTATTCAGTTCAGGCACATATGGCAAGACCTGTAGTGGTACTAAGTCTTTGTCTTGAATGGATGAACCCACGTGACAGTCACAAAAATGGATAATAAAATGAGACAATTGCCCAATAAAGATGAAAACACAGCAAATAAATAAAACCATAATGGTGTAAAAAACATGAACTAAATGTAAATAAAGATATAGAAGAAAAAGCTGACCATGGGCATGTTGATGCTGCCACTGTTCCAGAGACGGTATGCATATCCAGACAGAAGATCTTACTGAAGGCAAATTTAGAGACGTAACGAGAAAAATAGTTGCCAAAAAAAGATAAAGATATTCCAGGGAAAGTAATACCAGCAAAAATGTTCACCTACAAGGAACCTTCAGAGATATGTTACAATATTGAAAGAGCCAAATTTAACCTCGGGCCTATTTTTTAATGATCTGCAAGCCAAGAATTAAGAAAAAAACACTCTGGCATTTTTTGATGGATTGCACAAGAAGAAAGAGGAGGAAGAGAAAGAGAAGAGCTAGAGATACAAAGATTGCAGGTTGCTTGTAAATCCTAAAATATTTGCTATTTAGCTTTTTACAGAAAAATTTGAGGGGTCCAGCTTCAGAATAATGGACATCAATAGAAAGGAAAAAGGAAAAATAAATTTGTTTAATTGACTTGAGAATTAATTTCACAAAAGGACTTAGATGGCAATGTTAACAATTTTTGTGCTTTTTAAGCAGCAAGAGACTGTTGAATTATATTTAATAGCTTCTAGAAGGAATGTCATGGAATGGCTCTATGGAGTCAATGCATGATGGGAATCCTAGATTTGCATACTTGATGAGAGCCTTTCAAACCCATATAGGTATGCCTATACTCTTCTTACAGGGCTACACGTTCCATGGGGTGACCAGAAACATCACTTAAAGGTTCAACTTCTAATATCTTTCTGCCTAAAGCTAGATGTCTTTCTTAACTTGAAAATCTTTTATTTTATAAGGTGAATTCATTGCAATGTGATATATTATTTTGAAGGAAATGGACATTATATTTGGCAATGGTGATGCCAAAGGCCCAGACACATACAATTTAGTCTGGTATATTGTCACTTTTCTAAGAGTAGATGTAAGCTTTAGAGACGACCAAAACAAAATGTTAAGTGGACTATAAAATAGGCCACACAGAAATGCATTGTGTTCATAATATTTTATAAGATTGGTTTATCTTTAGAGCAGTTTTAGAGAAATTACATAAATCATAGGGGAAATCCGTAAATTATCTTGACAGAAGTGGCATTGTAGAATCTTGTATTAGATTTTCATAGGAAAGTCACTAATCATAAGATAAAATACAGACTAGTATTGTCATATTTTAACATCTTGTCTTTTTAGCCTTAAGATAATTTTCATGTTTTATATGGACAGCCTTCTAAAACAGATATTTTCGATCTCCTTCTAGAAAAGATAAGAGACTTAAAATGTTGAAGGTGGTTTGATGTTGACAAGGGAATAATTTCATTCTTGTCCTGAGCAGTAGGCTTAAAGCACTTAACCAACTGCTGCTCTGCTTAACCTCTAGAGTATAACTTCTTTCCCATAGTAACAAATGTGAAAAGTTTAGGGTTTGTAAATTGTCAACATTTTGTTCTCCTGAAACAAAGAAATAAACCTCTTATTTATTGATATTTTCTTACTGATTCCCACATAAGGCATTGGATTATGTGACTAAGGCTGCATTTTAAACATTTCAAACTGGTAGCAGATTAGAGGGTAAGAAAAGAAGATATAATGGGAATAGCATTGAATCTATAAATTACTTTAGGCAATATGGCTATTTTCATGATATTGATTCTTCCTATCCATGAGCATGGAATGTTTTTGTTTTCATCCCCCTCCTATTTCCTTGAGCAGTGGTTTGTAGTTCTCCTTGAAGAAGGTCTTCACACCCCTTGTTAGCTGTGTTCCTATTTTATTATCTTTGTAGAAATTGTTAATGGGAATTCACTTATGATTTTGCTCTCTGCTTGTTTATTGTTGGTGTAAAGGAATGCTTATGATTTTTGCACGTTAATTTTGTATCCTGAGACTTTGCTGAAGTTGCTTATCAGTTTAAAGAGTTTTTGAGCTGAAATGATGGGGTTTTCTAAATATAGGATCATGCTGTCTGCAAACAGAGACAATTTGACTTCCTCTCTTCCTGTTTGAATGCACTTATTTCTTTCTCTTGCCAGATGGCCCTGGCCAGAACTTCCGATACTGTGTTGAATAGGAGTGATGAGAGAGGGCATTCTTGTCTTGTGCCAGTTTTCAAAGCAAATGCTTTCAGCTTTGCTCATTCAATATGATATTGGCTGTAGGCTTGTCATAAATATTTCTTATTATTTGGAGATATTTTCCATCAATACCTAGTTTATTCAGAGTTTTTAACATGAAGTGATGTTTTTATCAAATTTTACCAAAGCTCTTTTCTGGATCTATTGAGATGATTATGTGGTTTTTGTCTTTGGTTTTATTTATGTGATGAATTATTTTTATTGATTCATGTATTTTAAACCAGCCTTGCATCCCAGGGATGAAACTGACTTAATCATGGTGGATAAGTTGTTTGATGTGTTGCTGGATTCGATTTGCCAGTATTTTATTGAGGATTTTCACATCGATGTTCATCAGGAATATTGGCCTGAAGTTTTCTTTGTCTCTTGTATCTCTTCCCTGTTTTGGTATCAGAATGATACTATACTCATAAAATGAGTTAGAGAGGAGTCCCTCTTTTTCTATTGTTCGCAATAGTTTCAGAAGGTATAGGACCAGCTCCTCTTTGTATCTCTGGTAGAATTTAGCTGTGAATCTGTCTGGTCCTGGGCTTTTGTTGGTTAGTAGGCGATTAACTACTGCCACAATCTCAGAACTTGTTATTGGTCTATTCAGGAAGAAGGCTGCTTCCTGGCTTAGTCTTAGGAGAGTGTATGTGTCTAGGAATTTATCCATTTCTTCTAGATTTTCTAGTTTATTTGCAGAGAGGTGTTTCTACTATTCTCTGATGGTAATTTGTATTTCTGTGAGGTCAGTGGTAATATCCCCTTTGTCATTTTTTGTTGTATCTATTTGATTTTTCTCTCTTTTCTTCTTTATTAATCTAACTAGCAGCCTACTTATTTTGTTAATTATTAAAAAAACAGTTCCTGGATTCACTGATTTTTGGAGTTTTTCATTTTTCTATCTCCTTCAATTCTTCTCTAATCTTAGTTATTTCTTGTCTTCTTCTAGCTTATAGATTAGTTTGTTCTTGCCTGCTTACCTCTTTTAATTGTGATGTTAGCTTGTCAATTTGAGATCTTTCAAGCTTTCTGATGTGAGCATTTAGTGCTATAAATTACTTTCTTGAGTTTTAGCTGTGTCCCAGGGATTTTGGTATGTTGTCTCTGTCCTCATTGGTTAAAATGTATGTCTTGATTTCTGCTTTAATTTCATAATTTACCCAGGAGTCATTCAGGATCAGGTTGTTCAAATTCCATGAAGAAATTGTGTGGGGTTGAGTGAGTTTCTTAATCTTAAGTTCTAATTTGATTGCACTGTGGTCTGAGAGACTGTTTGTTATAATTTCAAATATCTTGCATTTGCCAAAGAGCGTTTTATTTCTACTTATATGGTTGATTTTAGAAAAAGCACCATGTGCCTCTGAGAAGAATGTATATTCTGTTAATTTGTGGTAGAGAGTTCTGTAGGCTTCTGCTAGAAAAAACTATTTTGAATTATACATAGAATCAAAGAATACCCTGTGTAGCCAAGACAATCCTAAGCAAAAAGAATAAAGACAGAGTCCTTACACTACCTAAATTCAAACTATATTCCAAGGGTATAATAACAAAACAGCATAGTACTGTTACCAAAACAGACATATTGACCATTGGAGCAGAACAGACATCTCAGAAATAATACCACACATCTACATCCATCTGATCTTTCTTCAACAAACCTGACAAAAAGAAGCAATAGGAAAAGGATCTCTTATTCAGTAAATGGTGCTAAGAAAACTGGCTAGTCATATGCAGAAAACTGAGACTGGATCCGTCCCTTAGACCTTATAAAAAATCCACTCAAGATGAATTAAATACTTAAATGTAAAACCCAAAACTATAAAAACTCTAGAAGAAACTCTAGGCAACACCATTCTGGACATAGGCATGGGCAAAGACTTCATGACAAACGTGCCTAAAGCAATTCCAACAAAAGCCAAGGTTGACAAACGGGATATCATTAAATGAAAGAGCTTCTGTACAGCAAAAGAAACTATCATCATAGTAAACAGGCAGCCTATCGAATGGAAGAAAATTTTTGCCATCTATTTATCTGACTTTTTTAAAGTTTTTAATATCCAGAATTTACAAAGAACTTTTTTAATATCCAGAATTTACAAGAAACTTAAACCAATTTACAAGAAAAAAAATCAAAAAGTGGCAAAGGATATGAACAGACACTTCTCAAAAGAAGACATTAAAAAAATCTGGAGACAACAGATGCTGGAGAGGATGTGGAGAAAAAGGAACACTTTTACACTGTTGGTGGGAGTGTAAATTAGTTCAACCATTGTGGAAGACAGTGTGGCGATTCCTCAAGGCCTTAGAAATAGAAATTCCATTTGACCCAGCAATCCCATTACTGGGTATATATCCAAAAGACTATAAATCGTTCTACTATAAGGACACATGTACACGAATGTTCATTGCAGCACTGTTTACAATAGCAAAGACCTGGAATCAACCCAAATGCCCATTGATAATAGACTGGATTGGAAAAATGTGGCACATATACACCATGGAATATTATGCAGCAGTCAGAAATGATGAGTTCATGTCGTTTGTAGGGACATGGATGAATCTGGAGAACGTCATCCTCAGCAAACTGACACAAGAACAGAAAATGAAACACCGCATATTCTCACTCATAGGTGGGTGATGAAAAATGAGAACACATGGACACAGAAAGGGGAGTACTAAATACTGGGGTGTATTGGGGGGAAAAGGGGAGGGCCAGTGGGAGGGGGAGGTGGGGAGGGATAGCCTGGGGAGAAATGCCAAATGTGGGTGAAGGGGAGAAGAAAAGCAAAGCACACTGCCATGTGTGTACCTACGCAACTGTCTTGCATGCTCTGCTCATGTACCCCAAAACCTATAATCCAATAAAAAATTTAAAAAAATAAAAAATAAAAATTAAATTAAAAAAAAAAAAGAAGAAGACATTAATGCATCCAACGAACAAAGAAAGCTCAACATCACTGATCATCAGAGAAATGCAAATCAAAACCACAATGAGATACCGTCTCACACTAGTCGGAATGGTGATCAGTAAAAAGTCAGAAAACAATAGATGCTGGCAAGGCTGTGGAGAAATAAAAATGCTTTTACACTGTTGGTGGGAATGTAAATTAGTTTAACCATTATGGAAGACAGTGTGGTAATTCCTCATGGATCTAGAACCAGAAAACCAATTGACCCAGCAATCTCATTACTGGGTATATGCCCAAAGGAATATAAATAATTCTACTATAAAGACTCATGCATGTGTATGCTTATTGCAGCACTATTTACAATAACAAAGACTTGGAACCAACCCAAATGCCCATTAATGGTAGATTGGATAAAGTAAATGTGGTACATATACACCATGGAATACTATGCAGTCATAAAAGGAACGAGATAATGTCCTTTCAAAGACAAGTACATGGATGAAGCTGGAAGCCTTCATCCTCAGAAAATTAACACAGGAACAGAAAGTCAAATACCCCATGTTCTCACTCCTAAGTGGGAGTTGAACATTGACAACATATGGCACAAAAAGGAAAACAACACACCCAAGGGCCTGTTGGGGGTTGGGGGTAAGGGGAGGGAACTTAGAAGATGGGTCAATAGTTGCAGCAAATCACCATGACACATCTACGTAACTAACCTAAAAGTTCTGCACATGTATCCCATGTCTTTTAGAAGAAATAAAATTTAAAAAGAAAGAAACAGGCCTGACACGGTGACTCACAGCTGTAATCCCTTCATTTTGGGAGGCTGAGGCCAGAGGTTCACCTGAGGTCAGAAATTCAAGACTAGCCTGACCAACATGGTAAAACACTGTCTCTACTAAAAATGCAAAAAATTAGCTGGGCCTAGTGGCAGGCACCTGTTCCAGCCTGGGCAATTAAAGCAAAACTTGGGGAAAAAAGAAAGAGAGAAATAGAGAAAGAAAGAAGGAAGGAAGGAAGGAAGGAAGGAAGGAAGGAAGGAAGGAAGGAAGGAAGGAAGGAAGGAAGGAAGGAAGGAAGGAAGGAAAGAAAGCAGGAGGCCATAACTCCAGAGACAGGGAGAACTAAGTAGCAATTATCTCAGAGATATAAGGTCTTAAACTATTATGATAACTTTGAAGATGAAAGGGAGGGTGTGAACCATAATAAAATCAACAGTAATAATTCTGCCAGATAGTTTGACTGTTAAGTAGATACAGCTTTTAATCAACTAATGTGGAATACATATATACACGAAAACACACACATAAAGGTATGGAAATATTTTTAAATATCTGAATAATTAATTCTGTTTTGTCTAATTTTGGCATTATATGGAGAATGCCACATTATAAAAATTAGTATGTTTTATTTCTCAGTACATTGAAATTGTTTTACATAAACAGCCTCTGTCACCCAGTCCGTATGATCTTTCAAAACTTACTACAGCCTCATACTCCTTGACTCAAGTGATCTTACTGCCTCAGCCTCCTGAGTAACTGAAACAACAGGGGCACACCACTATATCTGGCTAATCTTTTATTTTTCTATTTTTGTAGAGACAGGTTGGGCTTTCCTTCCCAGGCTCAATTCAGAGTATTTTTATCTCAATTTTTTGCATTGAGTTTGTCTTTGAAATATCAAAACAGACAAAAATGTCCCCCTTTAAATAATATATTTGTAACATTTTACAAACTATAATAACACCTTGTTGTTCCAATGAATATGACAGCTTCTCTTTTGTGTCCCTGATATCGCTAAAGAGACACCTGATTGTTTCCAAAACCAGAAGTGCTTTAAATGAGAAAATACTGTAGTAAAATAATCACATTTTAACCCTAAAGAAATATAACTTTAGAGGATAGTATGGGTTGAAAAAGAAAGTATCAGATGGAAATTAGTAAAATAACTATTGAGATATAGGAAAAATAATTCATCTAAAATTTTTTATTCTAACAAAATTAACATAAACATTTACATTCTCAATGTGTCTTGTCAGTTAGGGCAATCAATGAAGATTAGAACTAGATACTTTTAGCTTTGTGGACAATATATGATTCAATGGAGACTCAGTTTGATTGCTAACCTAAACTGGAAATTTAGAGAGTACCCTATCAAAGTAAAAATGATGACAGCTTTTTGAGATAAGTGAGAAGTAATTCCTGAAAGGTTAGGCAAAGCAAAAGAAAACATGCAAGTGGTAAAATTAATCATTTTGTCAATAAACGGATTAAAAAAGCCATAAAAAATATAAATGTGAGAATGAGGAAAAAACAGGTTCTATTGGGAAGAACATAGTATTCTGTGATTGGAGCAAGCAGTGTATACAAACAACAAATAGAATAAAGATTATAATCGAGATGCTAGTTGTCTCCTTTCCTAGACTCAGATATACAATTGTATATAAATAGACGCATAGCACATACAGTATAGTCAGGTACCTGCAGTGAACGAGATGGTTGTTTCATTGGTGGAATTCATGTTATCCACCACTAAATGATCCATTTACCATCAAATAGCCTAACTTCAGGCATCTCTTAAATCCCATATTAGTTTTGTAGCTAGTTACAGAGATCCAAACCAAATAATTTAATCATAAAGAATTTCATGTAATAAGAATAATAAAAATGACAAGTAGCTTGAAGTAGATGGCCAATGAGGCTATTTATGTCTTGACTCAAAGACTCTCACTTAGCAGGACGTTTCCAAGGTCTCCAGTCCTTACTTTCCCTCTAGTTCATATATAATGGGGAAGAAATTATAACTCTCTTCCATAATTCCAAGACGAATCTTGTAACTTTATGGCTTTACTAAGAAACACAACACATATGGATATGATACATGGATGGGTTTAAGCTTGGGACACAGTCTTCCCACCTAAGCCAGGCCTTTCTCAGATGAAATTCATTAACTTGGGAGTTGAGCAGATAAAGATAAAAGATCTCCAAATTAAACATACAGGTATTTTCCACAGGAATAGAATGATGCTATTGCTCACTGGTAAGCATGGGGATGGAAAATTAACATTAACTCCAATATTGCTTTTCAAATTTGCCATATTTCTAAGGTTATTAGAGTTCACCTTAACAGAGGTATCATATATCAGTTAATTGTTCAGGTTCTAGCGCTACCATCAAATACTACATTTTTCACTTTCTAATAATGGTTTAAATTTCAGCAAGTTGTTAACATCTAGATTTCCTTTCTGTAATATGAGGATCTTAAGAGTACCTATTTGATAAGGTTTTGTGATGCATAAATGAGGTATCATATGAAAACTCTTCACATGGAAACTAACACATAGCATTTTCTCAATAGGGGTTGACATGGAGAAAAGATGATTTAAACTCAGATAACAGTAAAAACCTGGCAAGAGATTTAAAAAAATCATAAGTAGTTTGAAAAAGCACCTAAAATGAAAGCATCAGGCAAGAAAATCTGTTTCCAAATGTCTTCATCACAAAATGATTAAAAATTTAAGAGGGAAAAAAAACTAAAACAAAAACGAAGTGGTTTGTTCATGTGAAAATTAAAAGCAAGAAAACAAATGTCAGTCAAACTTAGGTAAACAAAAGAGTATATAAATTGTTTTTTTTCTGTTTATACTTGGTCCTATCTTTTCATACAATAGCTGCAAACAAAGTAGAATCTGGTTATTTCATGATTACTTCATTATTTCAGTGTTTTTTTTGTGTGTGATTTGGAGAATTTACTAAATTAATTTATGATTTAACATTTATCTACTGAAGATTCAGTTCTAGCAATCTCTGTGCTATAGGAATGATGTCTATGCTTACTGGGAAGGGTTGATTTCAAATGCGATAGGAACATCCAATTCTTATTTGGAATTAGTCCGTGTTGAATTTCTTCTACTGTGGTATATAATTCCCATTGATGCTGAGCTGGCATTAGTTCTTGAAGCTGAGTTACTGGTCAGGCTATAGCATCTTCTCAATACATGTTCAAACCTGAGTTTCTCTTGTCAGAAATTTAGAGCTGTTTTGGGTTTAACAGTTTTATCTTAAGTCTTTCAATACTTCCTGACAACAATGGAAAACTTAGTTGACCTCCCTACACAACCCTGTGGTGTATAGGTCTATGAGTCTTTTCAGATCCTTTCCTCCCATATACTCTGGTAGACATTGCTGCTCTATTGCTTTGGTACCACACTCAATGTAAATCTCTCTACTAGGATTAGAGCGTCCAAGCAGGTGACTCTAAGCGGTTGGATTCTGACCTATTTCAAGAATCTTCCTGTTATACATGATAGAGTGTCCAACAAAATTCTAATCAATGCATAAACAGAGAGACAGTGTTTTATTAAGATTCTGTTGGGCGCTTCTATTTTCTTTCTTTTTTTAACGTACTTTTCCTAATCTATGTTTTTATAATTGCAATGCTGCATGACATAACTTAGTTCATTTAATTCATTGTGAACTAATTGTAATTAAGTCTCGATAAATTGTTACAACTCTTCAACCTAGAATATTTGGAATATAAAACATTTATTTAGGCAATTTGAATTGTTTTTTAACTAACTTCATTAACTATTTTCAGAGTTTTTCTTGTTTTAAACATACAAAAATGGTAGTCCAACAAAATAAGACAGCAATTCAATGAATACTGTCAACAATTTAAAGCACATGCGTTTATATATAAGTACACACATATATATGAATATGCATACATTCATATACATATATGCATTTCAAGTTCAAGTAAAAAAGAGAAGTGGAACATCTATGATAAGATATTTATCACATATAGCAGGTGCTATAAATCTAACCAGCCTAATAGAAGTCAGAAAATTATCAGAAAAGCTGTTTCCTCCTGCTTTTTGAAATTTAAGACCACTTTAAATTGCTCGTAAATCATTTTGGTTGTTCAGCAGGAATTTTCAACTCCTAATACCTACGTTTTTTCTCTTCTTTTGCCCCAGTTTATTTTACCTAGCTGTAGCTGCAATTCAATGTTTGATTATACACTGACAGCATCAGTATCACATGAGAACATTTTTGAAATGCAGAATCTCCAGTCCCACCCCTCAGCTACTGAATCAGAATCTTTAATTTCAGTATGATCTCCAAATGATTCATATGCGCGTTACATTTATATGAAGGTGATTTACATACACATGCCAAGAACTGGATTGGATGTCTGTGGAATATGTATTGCCAATGACTAGTTATCATGCCACCAGGGCTAGTGGATGCCACTAGCACCCCATGGGCTGGCTCCTGTCCAAGTCCACACAGAAGCTGCTAATGTCTAGTGTCAATAGTGCTAATATTTGCTTCCAGGACATTATCCTGACATTGTTACAGCAACTGAACTCCATCAGCTATCACATCTTAGAGGTTACTTTCAGCAATACCGTTAATGCTGTTTTGTTCAAGTCAAATATCGGTCAAATAGAGTTAAAGTAGTATTTGTTTATACTTCATCTCTTACTCAAGTTACTCTATCCTAGGCCTGAAAACTATGACTCTAAAGTGACTAGTTTCAACATAATCTGAGTGACAGACATTGTGCTTTAATTTGAAATATTCACGCCCTCTCTGATATTGGCCAATTGTCTAATCAAACAAATGTATTATCTTCTGCAGATGATTTATTTCTCTAGAAAGCTAACTATTGTTTAAAAAAAATTCCAAATAAATCTATGCCTACTACTGTGCCCAGTCATACCTGAATCCTAAATTGACACATTTTACTCAAAATCTAAGGTCCTTAAGTATCCAAACTTTTTTTAAATTGGTCTAAAAAAATCCCAATTCACCAAACTGGTTGTTTACAACCTATTTTGTTTTAAGGAGAAAGATTATTTTGACAGATTGATGCAGCAGTTCAAGTTTTAGGATGATGTATAATTTTCCACAATTTGGGTAAATGGCCTTTTCTTTAAGAAAATCATCTGCCACTGTTATAACAGGTAAATTTAACTGGAAATCTTAAAACCATTATGTTGGTAATTATATCAAAATAATATAATAGATATTTCTTATCTCTGGGCAATAAAAAAAGCTTATTACATTCTTTCAGTCTTTCAGGAACAGAGGTTGAATTAACATGCACATTTAGATTTTGTAAAGAATGATTTGCCTTATATATTTACAGTGACTGAAATATTGAAAAGAAATATATGCAATAAATTATTAGAGACTCCTCGTCAGTTTTTATTCAGTGTCATTATTAGGAAAATGCAAATACCTTTGCAGTGCAAAGAAGCTTTACATCGTTATTTTGATACTAGGCTTGTAAGGCCTTTATTTATAAAAAGCCTTGATTTCTTCTTCATTGTTTCATCCCCATTAGATCCTCTCTTTGTCAACACACTGCTGCAGCAGCAACTGATAGTTATTAAAATGTGTAGAGTTATCTGTAGAATATCTGCTATAGTAAGATGGTTCTACAGGATTTTTAATAATTGAAGAGGCAACAACTTTCTCTGGCTCTTGGGATGATCTGGCTAAATTTCAAATAAAAAATTATGTTCTGTCTGTTGCATTTCCTAGTATTTTTATGTGTTTGGCAGGCTTTTTAAAAAGAAAATTAAAACAAAGAAAATAAAAAAATGAAACAGAAACTACAGATTCACTATGTCATAGAGGTGCACAAGATGTCTTTTCCATGGTATTATCTTTGGCTCCACAAAAGATGTGTATACCTCTGCTGCGTATGTGCATCTTAATGAAGGATGTGTGAGGAAATTTCTTTGAGAGTTTTGAAAAATGTGCTTATGTCATCTAAGTAGTGCATCTGGGGTTCTTTGAGTAAATATATGAACAACTATCTGTGTATGTTCTTTTACTAAGACTTGAGAAAAAAAATGAAACACTGAATGGGTTAGGTATACTGCCAAATCATCAGTCCTGTACATACAAAGAATTAGTCACTTGGATCCTGGAAACATATCCATCATCACCAATATCATTTGCTCACCTTCCCACCTTCATTGCTCATATTATGCATTTTAGCATCTGCATTATGGACAGAAAAAAAAGCCAAGCTTACTTTCACTGAGCAACATTGATGCAGAGTTTCTTTCTGACAATTTCATATCTATTTCTCTTTTTTTGAGCAGACACTATAATAAAACCAAAATCACAGGCAAATCCAAGATTTTAATAGGAAGCAAAAAATAATCATTTATTCTATATCTATATCAACATTCTGTAGAATTTAAAAGTATTCTTCCTCTGTGTTCACCTCTAGCAAGAAATTTTCTTAAAACATTAAGGAGAGTTAAATAGATTCTATATATACTATAACCACAAATATGAAAAGCTTTAAAGAAATGTAACCTCATTTATTAATGCTTTTATAATTTTATAAGTAATGGAATATCAGAAGATTATAAAGGATTATTTAAGAGACCCTAAGCATGGTAAGGGAATATTTCTCTATTAGGGAATATTAGCTCGAATGGGTCACATGTCATGTGGAAAAAGCAGGGTGTGGAACTACTTTTGCTTAATGACAATACTGTAGAGCATCTCTTCCATAGAACTTGGGGAATATTTTTAAGAGATATTTCACTGGGCTTTGAGAAGTAAGCTATATTACCTCCCTGTTGAAAGGATGAGGGATAGTGAAATTGGAAGGTTAAATGGTTTGCTTACCATCTCACGCTATTATTGGCAGAGGAAATATAGAAGAATAGCCTCTGGACTTTAAATCTGTTGCTTAGCTACTGATCCACAATAGCTCCCAATTGACTTGAACTACAGAGTACTAGAGAATTTGAAGATTTTAAAAAGATTAAAACTCAACAGAAATAAAAAGTGGAAAATTCTATCAACAGATTGTTCTATACATAAACCACTGATCACTCTTATCAAATAGATTCATATATTAGCATATTGATTTTTTAAATATGCATTCGTTATAAATACACTGCTAGGTGATACTGTACTGTAAATATATATTAGAAAATATCTCCATAAGCTCATCTCAGTTTTTTTCAAGTGTATTTATAAGGAAAGTTATAATAACCTTCATGTTTACTTATTAGTTGTAATAACAAAAGCCATGGCAATTGTCATGTACCCCACTCTACCATTTCTAAAAAGTAAAGTGGAATTAATACATTTTTTCATTTTTCAAAAGAAAGTGTATTTTAATTTAGAATATATAACATCAGATAAAATTTGGTTTGGGTTAGAACAGTCTGATCAAAAAATTATTTTGATTTCTATTATTCCCCCTGCCCCCTAAAATAAAGATGGTTTTAATAAACTCATGTATGTTTGCTTTATTTATTTTTTATTTTTGTTTCACTGACCACATCTTAAAATAAAAGTCTCTGCCCTTCCCATCTTGTTTTGATGAGTAAAAGTTGGTGATAGAAAAGACAGCAGAGATTGTTCCCATCTGCAAGTGTACATCTTACTTACACAGATGATATTTTGATCTCTACTATGGAATGTTTGTCTTCCTTTAATTACCCTATATTCTTTTTCACCACATGGAAATACACATGCCTCCTTGGTGATGGTATGGAAAAGAGCCTTTGAAGACGCAGGCGGTTGGATTTCTCAGCTCCAATGCCAAGATACACTGAGTAACAGAGGAGACAGCTATGCTTCTCTGAATCCAGGATCAGAAATAGCAGCCCCAGAACATTCAAGATTACTTGAATATCCAATTTTGCTGAGCTGACTACAGTCAGTGACTGAAGAATTCATCAGCACCCAGAATGATTCTGGTGCTTGCAGACTCCAAGAACTATTTTTATACCTCATCTACAATAATTTGTTTGACCATCAATGGCCTCTCTAATACTATCTCTAAGGTTCCAATGTGTTTACTTTATTTGCAAGTGTGTTTCACAATTGCTCCTGAAAGCCCCATCTCTAGATCATTCCCTCCTTAAAAAGAACCTGCACTCTGTTCAAGCTCCTCCTCAGTTACTCTCATTGTAAAGCAATGTTCACAAACATAATTTCTCCTTCTTTATGTAAGTTTATTTCTCATTAGGTCTTGATGAAATCTCTACATTTCATGAATTTGAAGACTTTTATTCATGTGTTTCTCCTAACTTAGCCTGATGATTTCCAATGTTATATAATATATCCTCCACCCCTTATTTTTCCTAGCTCAAATGATGCCCTGTCAACATATGCCATAAGAATAAACAACTACAAGAAAACTAGAAATAAGACACTGGTATTATACTCGTACACAGTCAAAGCAGTCTTAAAGAAATAAAATCTGTTGCAAATACCTTGTACTTTGGGGATAGGAGTTTAAGATTAAACGGGGTATTGATTTGTGACATTTCTATAATATTTATTTGTCTACAGTAAGTTGTGTTCATTCCCTTTTTAAAGGGTCTATGTTATTTCACTTAATGAAATAACATAAGTAAAATAACATAGATACTATGTTCTATAAGGGTATTGCCAAAGGAGATTAACATATATGAGTCAGTGGGCTAGGAAAGACCCACCCTTAATCTGAGTGGTCACCATCTAATCAGCGCCAGCTTAGCTTGAAAATAAAGCAGGCAGAAAAATGAAAAGAGACAAGATGGGCCTAGCCTCCCAGGCTACATCTTTCGCCCGTGCTGGATGCTTTCTGCCCTCCAACATTAAACTCCAAGTTCTTCAGTTTGGGAACTCTAACTGACTATCCTTTCTCCTGAAGATGGACTATTGTGGGACCTTGCGATCATGTGAGTTAATACTTAATAAATACATATGTATATATATAACATGTATTATATATATGTATTATATATATGTATATATATAACACTTAATAAATGCATATATATATATACTTAATATATGCATATATATATGCATTTATTAGTTCTGTCCTAATACAATGGGTTAGGTAAAATTATATCTTAGCTGAAAAGCAATTATGATATAGTGTAGACAGACAGCTCTATTTCTAAGTAGCATAATCTTAATGTTATAGTAAAATAATACACTGTTGAATTTTAAGAGTATACTGACCTAAATGACATTAGTATAATTAGTAAAATGACAGCTACTTTTTGATAAATTTAGCAAAACACAATGCAAATTAACACACTATTAAATTATAATATTCTCAGAATAATAATTCAGAAATAATATATTTACAAAATTAAATTTATTCAATCTCTGCATATATTTTTATGTTTTTTAATTTCTCATAACTAGATACAAATAAATCTTATTCATGTACTTTTGTACATTTATTTTAAAAGTATAAGTACGTGAAATGAATGAGATAGTCAAAGCAGCTTGCCAACTTTATAGTAGCACATGTAGGCAGCTAATAACACATTAAAATATGCCATTAACTTGATATTTCATCAATCAAAGGTTAAAATAGGCAAAAGGAAAGTAAAACATGTATGTGCCACATTTTAAAATAAGCACATTTACTTTCATTAGCAATTAGAGAAATATTGTCATTCTATATCTCTCTATCCTGTACTGTTTATGACTGGAGTTGTCAGGGTTTCATACAATCTGGAGACACACTTCTTTTTTGTTAAATTAGTTTTAGTTCTGAAGAATTGCCACTTCTCAAACTCTCTCTATTAATATACCTGTTCAACCTTGTGATCTGTCTGTCTGTGTTCCAAGGCTTACTTGCTGTCTAATACACTATAACTCCTAAGGATCAAATGGTCTAAAGACAAACAGTTTATTTTTATAGAACTGAGAGTACTGGTGTGATCATCTAAAAATTCTTGAGAAATAAAAACACAATATAATTTACAACCCATACTTTAAGAGCAAATTAAGTCATCAAAAATCTGTATCTTAGATAGCTTATATGTAAATATAATTTTTAAAATATATTATGGTTTTATTTTCAAAAAACTGCAGGCTTAGAGTATTTCTAACTGTGGTAGAAAATAAAGAAATGATAAAACAACACTTAGTGTGTTTAAATATCTTGGTACATAAAGTCATCGATGTTTTATTTTTTTTTCAAAAACTACCAATTTATTTCAGAGAATATCCTAGTAATACTAGAATGTAAAAATTTTTGAGATACAGTGTTACAGCAGCTTAAGCCAATGATTATACTATGAACACCTAAGTAACATATTTGTCTCACTAAAATGGAAAAAGGGGAAAAACACTGGAATTAATTAAGTTATATGTAATAGGGACTCATATCACCTAATATGCACCGGTATGGATATTCTGCTTGAACGATTATTTTAAAAGTATCAAACAGATATATAGACCAATGAAACAGAACAGGGGCCTCAGAAATAACACCACACATCTATAACCATCTGATCTTTGACAAATCTGACCAAAACAAGCAATGGAGAAAGGATTCCCTATTTAATAAATGGTGTTGGGAAAACTTCCTTGCCATTTGCAGAAAACTGAAACTGGATCCCTTTCTTAATACCTTATATAAAAATTAACTCAAGATGGATTAAAGACTTAACATAAGACACAAAACCATATAAACTCTAGAACAAAACCTCGGTGATACAATTTAAGACATAGGCATGCACAAACACTTCATGACTAAAACACCAAAAGCAATGGCAACAAATGCCAAAATAGACAAATGTGATCTAATTACGCTGAAGAGCTTCTGCACAACAAAAGAAGGTATAATCAGAGTGAATAGGCAACCGACACAATGGGAAAAATTTTTTGCAATCTATGCATCTGACAAAGAGCTAATACTCAGAATCTCCAAAGAACTTCAACAAATTTACAAGAAAAAAACAAACAGTTCCATCAAAAAGTGGGTGAAGGATATGAACAGACATTTCTCAAAAGAAGACATGTATGTGGCCAACAAATATATGAAAAATAGCTCATCATCACTGGTCATTAGATAAGTGGAAATCAAAACCACAATGAGATACCATCTCATGCCAGTTAGAATGGTGTTCATTAAAAAGTCAGAAAGCAACAGATGCTGGAGAAGATGTTGCAAAATAGAAACGCTTTTCCACTGTTAGTAATAGTATAAATTAGTTCAACCATTGTGGAAGACAGTTTAGCGATTCCTCAAGGATCTAGCATCAGAAATACCATTTGACCCAGCAATCCTATTACTGGGTATATATCCAAAGAATCATAAATTATTCTACTATAAAGGCACATGCACACATATGTTTATTGCAGCACTATTCACAATAGCAAAGACTTGAGAACAACCCAAATGCCTATCAGTGATAGACTAGATAAAGAAAATGCAGCCCATATACACCATAAAATACTATGCAGCCACAAAAGAGGATGAGTTCATGTCCTTTGCAGGGTCATGGATGAAGCTGTAAACCATCATTCTCAGCAAACTAACACAAGACCAGAAAACCAAATACCTCATATTCTCACTCATAAGTGGGAGATGAACAATGAGAACTCATTGACACAGGGAGAGAAACATTACACACCAGGGCCTGTTGGGAAGTGGAGGACTAGGGTAGGGATAGCATTAGGAGAAATACCTACTGTAAATGACTGGTTGATGGATGCAGCAAACCACCATGGCACCTGTATACCTATGCAATAAACCTGCACGTTCTGTACATATATCCCAGAACTTAAAACATAGTAATAATAATAAAATGTCTAAACAGATAACTTTGGCCCTGAGCAAGCTGTGTGTCCCTATTTCCCCAGACACCTGTCTCTAATAGTCCCCCATTTGATCCAGCAAAAGATGGGTTAATGACTGGTTCAGAATGTGGCTCCTAGAAGCAGGGCTCCCAGTGAAAGGCCAGTATCATTCTGTTTGACATTTGGCTGTACCACTTGATAGATATTGTCACTCTTCAATTCAAGCAATGTAAAATCTGTCACAATATAACTCTATATAATTAGTATGATAAATCCTTCTTTCGTTCTGAATGAAGTTAACTTCATCTCACAACAATAGCCCTAGATCCAAGTCTCATCCAAATTGTTACCAATCAACTTGGAGAAGAATGATATACAACAATGAATAGGAGAGATGTTAGAGAGAAGTGAGAGCCTTGATGAAAAACTCTTGTTGAACGCTTTTTATTTGTAATACATGGAGTATTATGCACCCCTCAACTGGATTCCCTTGGAACAGGTGTCCCCTGGGGTCCCCTCCACCTCAGTAGAAGGTGAGCTGCAGGTGAGCCAGCATTACTGCCTGAGGTCTGACAAGGGATCTAGGTGGCATGCTCCTTATGAGAATCATGAGAATCTATTGTCTGATGCCTGAGGTGGAACAATTGAATCCCAAAACCATCCTCCCCATATCAGCACCTCCCCTTCTGTGGAAAAGTTATCTTCCACAAAACTGGTTACTGGTCCAAAAAGATTTGGGAGTGCTGCCTTAGAGCCACATCTTAAATGAGTGTAGTATATAATATCAAACCAGGAACATGACATTGTAAATGACATTGTTTTAATTCGTTTCCACATATTCATGGCTAGTATAAAAATATAATGTCATTGTTTTTGACCTTGGATCTTGTGACCTTATAAACTCACTTTTATTTCTAGGTGTTTTATTCCAGAGTCCTTGGAATATTCTACATCTATCTATCATCTGTCTATGTCACTTTAAATTTGGGACAGTTTCATTTCTTTCTTTCTAATTTGTACATGTTTTTTTTTTTTCTTGTCTTATTATACTGGGTAAGAATTCCTCTAATGTGTTAAATAAAGTCGTGAGAGTGGACACCCTTGCCTTGTTCACTATCTTAGAAGAAAATAATTCAGTCTTTCACCAATAAGTATGATGTTAAAGTGAGCTGTCAGATGAATGAGCATAAGTGAGCTCTAAGTATTGTTTTTTTCCTTTTCTTTTTTTTTTTTGGGGGGTGGGATGGAGCTTTGCACTGTCACCCTGGCTGGAGTGCTATGTCCGATCTTGACTCACTGTAACCTCTGCCTCCTGGGTTCACATGATTCTCCTGCCTCAACCTCCCCTGTAGCTGGGATTACAGGCACATATCACCACACTTGGCTAATTTTTTGTATTTTTAGTTGAGATGGGGTTTCATTGTGTTGGCCAGACTGGTTTCGAACTTCTGACCTTGTGGTCAGCTGCCTCAGTCCCCCAAAGTGCTGGGATTACAGGGATGAGCCACAGCACCTGGCCCATGAGCTCTTAGTTTTTTATATATATTGTTTATCATATTGAAGAAGTTTCTGTGCTTCTAATTTACTGAGAAGTTTTATCAATTTTTTTCTGCAACAATTGATATGATCTTGTGCTTTTTAAATTTAATATTTCATTGATATTATGGGTTACACTGATTAGCTTCCCAGTATCAAAACAGATTTGCATTCTTGGAATAAACTGCACTTGATAATGGTGTATAATTACATGTATATACTGCTGAATTTGATTTGCCAGTATTTTGTTGAGAATTTTTGCATCTAAGTACATGAAAGGTATTGGTCTTTAGTTTTCTTTGTCCTGCGATGCCTTTATCTGGTTCTGTCATCAGAGTAATAGTGATCTCATAAAATGAGCTGGAACTGTTACTTGTATTTTATTTTCTGGAAGAGATTGTAATTGGTGACAATTCATCTCTAAAAGTTTTGGGCAATTCTCTAACAAAATTATATAGGCCTGTTTGTTTTTTTTTTTCCAATGATACTTTCGGGGCTTTTCGGAAGCTTTTCAATTGTGAGTGAAATTTCTATTTCATATGTATGAGTTTGACAGTTGGTAATTTTCAAAGAATTCGTTCATTTCGCCTAATTTGTCAAATTCATGAATGTGGAGCTATTAATTGCTTTTCATTATTACTTTTCTAGTACTATAGAATTTGTAGCTGTATCTTTTGTTTTTTATTCCCTATATTAATAATTTGTATGTTTTTAATCTTAGTCTCTAGAAATTAATTACTTTTCATCCTTTTCTAGGAACCATTTTTATTGTTGTTGTTTCAGTGAGTCTGGTTTTTCTATTAATGCATATGTTAAAGTATAATAGGCCTATTATTTAGTTATGTGTTGAGGAGATGGTGTTGCACACTACGTGTGCCACTACTCCTGGCTAATATGGTTTTATATTTTTTTGTATTTTTAGCAGAAACAGGGTTTCACCAGTTGGCCAGGTTGATCTCAAACTCCAAAACTCAAGTGATCCTCCTGCCTTGGCCTCTCAATACTGCCATGGCCTAGTATTATAGGCATAAGCCACCATGCCCAGCCAAATGTTCCAATCTTTATGTCCATGTGCACCCAGTGTTCACCTCCCATTATAAGTGAGAACGTGTGGTATTTGGTTTTCTGTTTCTTAATTAATTCACTCAGGATAATAGCCTCCAGCAGCATCCATGTTGCCACAAAGACATGATTTTCTTCCTTTTTTGGTGCATAATATTCCATAATGTATATGAACCACTTTTTCTTTTTTGTTTTTTTAATTATACTTTAAGTTCTGGGGTAAATGCGCAGATCGTGCAGGTGCAGGATTTTTACATATGCATACATATGCCATGGTAGTTTGTTGCATCCATCATCCATCCCTCTGTCATACATTAGGATTTCTTTCTCCTAATGTTATCCTTCCCCAATCCCCCCCACTTCTATCCCTTCCCTAACCCCCTCACTCCCCAACAGGCCCCAGTATATGATGTTCCCTCCTTGAGTCCATGTATTCTCATTGTTCAACACCCACTTATGAGTGAAAACATGTGGTGTTTGATTTTTAGTTCTTGTGTCAGTTTGCTGAGAATGTTTTATATAATCCACTGTCGATGAGCACCTAAGTTGATGCCATGTCTTTGCTATTGTGAATAGTACTGTGATAAACCCACAATTGCATGTGTCTTTTTTGTAGAATGATTTATTTTCCTTGTGTATATACCCAGTAATGGGATTAATAGGTCACATGACAGTTCTCTTTTAAGTTATTTGTAAAATCTTCAAATTGCTTTCTACAGTGGCTGAAATAATTTTCATTCCCTCCAACAATGTGTGTGCTCCCTTTTCTCTGCAGCCTTGTCAGGACCTGCTATTTTTGCCTTTTTAATAACAGCCATTCTGACTGATGTAAAGTGGTCTCTAATAGTGATTTTGATTTGCATTTTCTTATGGTTAGTATACATAAATTTTCTTCTTCCTCTGCCACCCCTGAGACAGCAAGACCAACCACTCCTCCTCCTCTTACTCTTACTCTAAAGATAATGAGGTTGAAGACCCTGATGATGATCTACTTCCACTTGACAAAGAGCAAGTATATTTTTCCTATGATTTTCTTAATAACATTTGATTTTCTCCAACTTATTTTATTGTAAGAATATGGTGTAGAAGTACATTTAGCATACAAAATGTGTGTTAGTCGACTGCTCCTGTTATTGGTAAGGTTTACCATCAACAATAGGCTATAAGTAGTTAAGCTTTGGGGCAGTCAAAAGTTATCCTTGGATTTTTGGCTGCCTTAGTAGTGTGTGCTCATAACCTCTACATTGTTCAAGAGTCAACTGCATTTCATTTTATGGGTTCTCTGAAACTATTTACATGATTAGGTTTACTTATTTGAACTGGTAGAAGTCTGAGAGTCAAAACTGTGTCCCATATTTAATGAAGTGTGCAAGATCTATGGCATGCATCTTGGAGATAACTTTATCCCTACTTTATCTTTTTGTCATCTTCATTTTATTGATTTTATAATCATTTTTCATACTTTTTTCTCCAAGGAAACAGAACCAATATCTATGTTTGTCTGTCTGTCTGTCTATCTATATATCTATATCTAATCCATATCATCTATCAATCTACCTATCTGTCTATCTATCTAATCTATCATCTATTTATTTTAAGGAATTGGCTTATTTAGTTGTGGAGGTTTTCAAGTCCAAAATTTGCAGGGTAGGCCGATTGTCTGGAGACCCAGAGAAACATTGGTGGTGTAGTTAGAGTCTGAATGCTGTCTGCTGGCAGAATTTCTTCTTTGCGGGAAATCAGTCTTTTCTCTTTTTAAAAGATACCTTTTAGGTTCATACATGTTCAGGTTAGTTAAAAAGGTAAATTTGTGCCATGGGGCTTTGTTGTACAGATTATTTCATCACCCAGGTACTAAGCCTAGCACGCCATTGTTATTTTTTCTGATCCTCTTCCTCCTTCCTCCTTCTATCCTCAACTATGCTCAAGTGTCTGTTGTTCCCATCTTGTGTCCATGTGTTCTCATTATTTAACTCCCACTTATACAGGAGAACATGCAGTATTTTTTTTTTTGCTTCTGTGTTAGCATTCTAAGGATAATGGCCTTCATCTCTATCTATGTTCCTGCAAAGGACATGATCTCATTTTCATAGCTGCATAGTATTCCCAGTGTATATCTCTTTTTATGGTTGCATATGATTCCTGGTGTATATGTAATACATTTTCTTTAGTCAGACTACCACTAATAAACATTTAGGTTGAATCTATTCTCTGCTATTATAAATAATGCTGCAATGGACATACATATGCATGTGATAGAATGCATATGATAGAATGATTTATATTTTATGATAGAATGATTTATATTCCTTGGAGTGTAGGTCCATAATGGGATTGCTGGGTCAAATAGTATTGTTGTGTTTAGCTCTTTGAGAAATTGCCACGTGGCTTTCCACAACAGTTGAACTAATTTACACTCCCACAAACAGTATATAAGTATTCTTTTTTCTCTACAACCTTGCTAGCATCTGTTATTTTTGACTTTTTAGTAATAGCCATTCTGACTGGTGTGAGATGGTATCTCATGTGGTTTTCAGTTGTATTTCTCTAATGATCAGTGATGGTAAGTTATTTTTCATATGCTTGGTAACCACATGTAGGTCTTCTTTTGAAAAGTTTCTATTCATGTTTTTTACGTTTTTTGCCCACTTTTTAATAAGATTGTGTTTTTAAAAATGTTTCTTTTTTGTTTTGTTTTGAGATGGAGTCTTGCTCCGTTACCCAGGCTGGAGTGCAGCAGTGCAATCTTAGCTTACTGAAAATTCTGCCTCCCAGGTTCAAGTGATTCTCCTGCCTTGGCCTCCTGAGTAGCTGAGATTACAGATGTATGCCACATTACCTAGCTAATTTTCATATTTTTAGTAGAGAAGGAGTTTCACCATGTTGGCCAGTCTGACCAACATGATCTCCTGACCTTATGATCTACCCTCTTCGGCCTCCCAAAGTGCTGTGACCACCTTGCCTGGTCTTATGTTTCTTATCGATGCTGGATATTAGACCATCGTCAGATGCATGGTTTGCAAATACTTTCTCTCATGTCATGGCTAATTCCTAATGGCCTAATTAATGTAGCCACATGTCATCAAGCTGTATAGCAGTTTAAAATGCTGACACTTAGTAGAATATTTTTAGTTAAAGGGTTGCAGTTTTCAATTCTGGCTTTTAATTCATGGACAATTTGATGTTACTTAGATGAGGGGTAACTGTTATAGAAGGGAGATGAAGCTCAATATATTAAAATTTCCAGTGGAAAAGATATTCTATTTTTTTAATTAGTCAACATATCCTGTCAATGTAATCTTTTATTATAATTAAGCAGACCAATATTTGTCACATATATAAATATGATGATTCTGATACAGAGCCACCTGAGGAAAAAAAGTACTCACATTAATTTTCAGGCTGATTAAAGAAATATAAGAGGCATTAATTTATTCAAAAATATTGATTGAGTGCTTACTATATACCAGGCTTTTTGATAGTTAAATGGTACCATTAGAAAATAATTTGTTTGAGTCAATATGCTAACTGTTCCATATGTACTATTAGTTTATAATAACTTGTACAAGTGCAAGTTCAATGGAGTATGGAATTTGTATAGTCTTGGGATTTGTAGTTTCTTGGAGGGTTCAGAAGAGTCCTAAACCCTCCTTGAACTATTAATAATATTGAAGAAAACTTAATATCTAAATAAACTATTATTGGGTTATATGTATTTATAGAGAGAGCAAGAGTGAAAATAGGAGTGAGAAACAAAGAGAGAGAAGTGGGGGCGGAGAGAGATGTGTTACAACTAATTGGCTTGTGCAACTGTGGAGCCTGGTTAAGCAACTCTGAAGTTCACAGGGAAGGTAGTCAGGATGAGAAGATCAGGAGCAGGCTGTAACTCTACAAAGTCTCTGAATACAGGACAATCAAATCCTCTTTAAAAGGGCCCATCCAAGATAATCTTTCTAAGATTAATTTAAGTCAATATGCTAACTGTTTCAAATGTACTATTTCCAAATGTACTATTCTTTAATCACATCTTTAAAATCACTTCAATGCAACACCTAGATTACTGTTTGTTTGAATTACCTGGGACTATATGCTAACTGTTCCAAATGTACTATTCTTTAATTACATCTGTAAAATTCTTTCACAGCAGCACTTAGATTAATATTTGAATTGCCTGGGACTATAGTGGAGTTCAATTACGTTGACATGCCACAAAGCTATGACACTATCAAAGGCTTCTCTTTTAAGAATGTAAGATAGGTTTGGAAAATGTAGTTATTCTAAACTAAGATGGACACCTGAGAAAACATGTTATTTATTTCAATGGTTTATCTGGTAATTTTAAAAATTAATGTTTATGGACAACTTATTGTATGCTGGGAAATTTCCAAAGAATTTTACATATCATTCAATGCAATACAACTTTTTAAACTAGATGTTATTACCACAATTTTGGAAAGTTGTGATTTGGAGCGATTAAATACATTACTTATTTTGAAATAGCATAGCCATGTTTCTAAATCAGTGTCCTATGTAGTGATATATGAAGTAGATACAAGTGAGAAGAGAAAAAGATACCAGTTAGCAGGTGTAAGGTGACTTAGGTCTCAAATCACATTTAGATGGTGACACAAACAGAATTAAATAGTACAAACCCAAGCAAATGACATTTAAGTAAATACAAAGAATACATGAGAGTAATTAAGAGTCTCTTCAAAATCAGGAAATTGGGAAACTATGAAGGCTATATGAGTATTGATACAGAAATGATGTGGGTTGTAGTTAGTTGAAGCTTAAATCTTTCTACAAAGTAAATTATGAAATATATCAGGGAATGCTGGTGATTGTGTACAATTTAAAGACAGGAGTGACATACACTGGCAAGTAAATAGAGGAACTAAGAGAAATGATTAGGAAGATAAAGTACATAGTAAAATAAATGAGTAGGGCTGGGCACAGTGGCTCAAGCCTGTAATCCCAGCACTTTGGGAGGCCGAGGCGGGCGGATTACAAGGTCAACAGATCCAGACCATCCTGGTCAACATGGGGAAACTCCATCTCTACTAAAAATACAAAATTAGCTGGGCATGGTAGCGCGTGCCTGTAATCCCAGCTACTCAGGAGGCTGAGGCAGGAGAATTGCCTGAACCCAGGAGGCGGAGGTTGCGGTGAGCCGAGATCACTCCATTGCACTCCAGCCTGGGTAACAGGAATGAAACTCCATCTCAAATAAAATAAAATAATGAGTAATGATTAATCATATTAAATGAACTTGAGAGTTTAACGATTTTCTTTCAATTGAGTTAGTAGAAGAACATTAATAATATTTAAGAGGAGGAGCTCAGCAAAATAGATTAGAATAGTAGTTATGGAAATAAATAAGGTGCTAAGAATGGGAATATTAGATAAATTAATTATTCATGTGAGATTGCTTGTTGTAAGAACAGAGATATGATTGTGTTACATCCAGAGGACTGCTTGGTCAATTGAATGCTTTTTCTATTGTGTCATTCAAGAAAGGTAGAAGAAAGGGTTGTTAACAAAAAAGTGTGAGAGAGATGCATGTGAGAAAAAAAATATAGTGTTAAATACATTAACTGATTATATCTCTAAACACTAGTCAGATGTCAGACTCATAGCAAGGTCTTAAATATTTATTAAATCAGAAATCATCAGATTTAATCTGGCACATGTAAATTTCAAAATAAATTAAGAATCAAGATCTCAAGAAAATGATTTTGAGATATAAAATGATTTAAAGAAAGAAGCCATTTGAAGTAAGTCCCAGAATAATTAAAAAAAAAAAACACATTTACAAACAGTGCTGCAAGTGTTTAAAGTTGAGAAAAGGTCACAATTTATTTTATATTAGATTGGTGCAAAAGTAATCCTGTTTTTGTCATTACTTTTAATGGCAAAACCGCAATTACTTTTGCACCAACTTAATAAATGCAAAGAGAATAAAGAAAATGAATATCTCGAATTTCTATTTAACCTGATTGATTCCTCTTGTTTCCAAGTGTTTGGGCCATTGGACTTTGCATACAACACAGAGATGGTGGGCTTATGCTGATAAAAGTTTTATTGAGTGATATTTTTTCTTCATCAATTAATAAGTTGCAGCTTTGAGGATATTATTACAGCCTTTTAATGATTCCAGCTGCTTGCGGTTCAGACGCTAATCCCCAATAATAAGAAAAAGGATTGCAAAATACATTTTATATTTTAAAAATTATCCCAGATAATTTAATGTTTATAGACCCAATTTGCACTAAGAAAATGTCATTCACATGGAATTATAGATAGTTTACAATATAAAAGTCTCAAAAATTCATTTTCCAGAGGAAAATTATTTTTAGTCCCCAAAACAATTTTTTTATTTACTTACTTTTTTCTCTAGCCTTGTATCCAGTGACACTTCTCTTAATTTAGTGACAGGTTATTTGCCAGACAGCTTTATTTTGTATTCAAGTGACTTTAACGTGAAATTATCCTACATCAATGGACATCACTGAATATGCACTGGATCAAAGACAAAGCTTGAAAAAATAATACATTAAATACGATGTTAACCATGAAGTTGTAACATAATAAGTTTATCTGAAGTTGTGGGACTTTATCTGAGATTAAAAAATAGAAAAATTCAGTGATGCTAGTATTCCATAAATCAGTAATCTCTGCTGTAAATTACAATATTTACTTGTGGTTTGTTTATAAAAAACAAAATCATAAAAAGTTACATTTAAAAAGTAATCAGCATTATTGATTCCCATAAAAGAATGCCAACTCCTACGTATTAGATTACATACATTATTTAAATAATAGAATGTTAATTAATGCCTCTTCCTTTAATATGATATAGTCACTGGAGTGCTAATATTATGGTCTAATTTTTAAATTTTTCATCCTGAGACAGAGTTGTGAATTATATCACAGACTATGCATGTGAATGGCAATTTTTAAAGTAATAAAAACAGTAGACATATGAATGTGTTTAGAATAGTCAAAGTAATTTTTGTACAATATAGCAAATAACTGTATAATATAGATGAATAGTTTAGTTGTAGGCCAAAATAGGATATGTTTAGGAAGTGAGGATCTGGTGATTCCTTACCAATTAAATGATATAGCATTTCATTTATACACATACAATTAACTACACCTCCTAATTGCTTTTATTTTACTGGAACTGAGGTCTACTGATATGACAGAAATCATACTCTTGGCTTTTTTTATGTTGTTAATGCTCATCTATAGTTAGTTTCCTATTCTTCCGTTCTTCTATGAAGTTAATTTTTTCTATACTATTGAAGATGCCTGTATGAAAACCTGACACATAATGTGAATACTATTTGAGACAAAGTCTTGCTTTTCTATATTTTTTATTACCAGAGTGAAATTTGAGAATAGAATTTGATACAATCAATGACTGTCTCAGTGTAACCGGCTACTTGGTAATTAAATTTTGTATTAGAGTAAACTTTTAGAGGCATCAATCATGTGCCAATGTTATAAAAAGGACTGACAGCCATCCAGTGCAGTCCTGACTGCATATTACTGTGAAGTTAATCTCACTTATTTCCTGATAATATTCTTTTCTCTGGTTGCAGCTTATTTCTAATTTCTCATTAACCTCCCTATATTACTCCAGTGTACTGTAGAAAAATCATGTTTCCCAGCCTACATTATATAATTTGATTGGAAATGAACCCATACCTGTCACACTTGGAAATAAATGACAATCCCAAACCACAAGCAACCAATGCAATTTTAAAAAGTCTACTCTATTATAAATATACTCTTTCTCAGTCTCACAAGAGCAACACTCTGGTAAATCCTATTTTTCCCGCCTCAGCTTCATATAGTCATCACAGGTGTGCTCATATGGTACTAGCAGTCTTACACTAATATATTTTTCATAAAATTTAGTTTTATATAATGTCAAGCTAAAATAATATGGGAAAATATCCTTTATGTGTTATTTTTGAGAGAAATAATATGTCACTTGATAATTATGGAGGCACTTACATCACAAAAGTCACTTAGAAAGTACAGGTAAAGGCATTATACCCACAGTACAGTCATAATAACATCTTTTGAATAACATCTCTGGAAATAAATTTATGTTAACTCCTCACTTGCTGTTTCACTCATAAATGGCATAATACTTTTATATCTTAATTGGTCATTAGCTAATACTTTTTTACTACAGGGAATACTAAGGAAGTAACAAAATGGGAGAGATAATAAAATATAAAGCAGTTAGTTTTGCTATTAAAAGAAGAGTTAAAATTGATTTATTAACATGAAGATTGATGTTTTCTAATTGAACTCAAATGTTTAATAACAGCAAATTTTAACATAAAATATTCTATATTTATAAAATACATTACCATGCAGAAATTAACAATAATGATGTTTCACCTTTATTGACATAAAATATGAACAAAATATCATTAAGTAAAAATTAAAACTATATGTTACAAAAAAATATATGTGTGTATGTGTACTTACATGTATTTTTTAAAAAAAACAGTAATTTCACTCAGGTATTGGTTAAAGGATATTTATCCTGTTACCTTTTTTCTATTTCCTAAATTTCTTATTTGAGTATTATTTATAAGCATAAGAGTATAATACAAATTAAAATAAATTGACTGAAATATTTTTATCAGTCTACTATGATGTATATTTGATCTCTGGCTATTATTACTTAGCAAGTTATGTTACTTCTCAGTATACAAATGAAATGACATTTTATGACAATATGTATCTAATATGCATAACTTATTTACAAATAAGTTTATAAGCCATGATCTTAACAGTTGAAAAACTTGTTTTAATAGGCTAAGGCATTTTTTAGGAACCAATAAGGCATTTCCTGTTTCACTCCAGTAGGAACAGCGAGACCGAGAAAGCTTTAGGCTTGGATGGAAACACTGACGAGAGAATGAAGCTGATATGGCAGCAGGATGAGTTCATATCTTTTGCAGGGACATGGATAAAACTGAAAACCATCATTCTCAGCAAACTAACACAGGAACAGAAAACCAAACACAGCATGTTCTCACACTCATAAGTGGGAGTTGAACAATGAGAACACATGGACACAGGGAGGGGAACAACACACACAGGGGCCTGTAGGGAAGTGGGGGGCTAGGGGAGGGAGAGCATTAGGAGAAATATCTAATGTAGATGACAGGTTGATGTCATGGTTCATGACCACCATGGCATGTGTATACCTATATAACAAATCTGCACATTCTTCACATGCATCCGAGAAATCAAAGTATAATTTTTAAAAAATTCCATGATCAGCTCTTTCTTCTATATCTCTATGTATATATTATTGATATTTTACTTTTTTATCATCATCACATTTCATGTATTTACATCTTTGTTAGGCAACTACCTCATTCTATTATCCATTTTTGTAACTACCATGTAGGTTCATCACTTCATGACAAGAAATTAGTACAACTATAGGCCTTGCTGTGTGTCCATGAACTGAATAACAGATTCAGTGGTCAGTCATTGGCAGACTTGAAACAATTGGCATGACTGGTCGCTGACTATGATATTCATCTGTTATTCACATAATAATTTGTGGATGAAAGAGCTAGGGATATACTTTATAGTTCATACAACTACTCATATTTAGTATAGTGTAATAGCTTAAATTTGAACTGTGTTGTTTGGACACAAGTATTATTTTACTAAACTAGGGTAACTAAAATCTGTGAATATAAGAAACATACAAAACAAGAACAGCCTGTATTAAAAATCTGTAATTATATCAATTGTTTAGAATTTAGGTCACCAGTTATTTTTCAGGAAGGAAGATTTTATTATTGACATTATTTAGAATGTAAATACTTGCACTTTATTTACTTTATTAGGATTGTTTAAAGTAGTTTAAAAAGTATTTACAGAAAATGCATTTCTTTATTGACTGCAGACAGTGCAGGCTACTCTCACCTCCCTATCGACAGTAAGCCATTTAGGCAGGAAACAATATCATGACTGAGAGACCTTTGGAAACTAGAGCAATCACTCTCAACACAATGTACAGAAAGAAATGGCTGGACACTGAGCTTAAGAAGCAATGTTGATCCTATTGAAGATCCTATTAAAGATCCTCATAATAACTATGGAAGGGAGCACAAAAGAACTATTGGAGTGGGAACAATTGTATGCAATAGATGTCTCAGTGTGAACCTTGTATTCTTCACATAGCTAAATATTTCACAGAATACTCTCAGGAAGCATGTAAGAAATCTGCATTTTTACCTTCTACATATATAAAAATTAAAAAGTTTTAAAGCAGAAAATCTGGAAAAAAAATCTTAGTTCTTTATTTTCTTTCCATGTATTGAAAAACAATCTCAACTAAGTTAAGTTTTGCAATATAGTATATTGTTGTTATTACTAAGATGTATTTAGAATTTTTAACTATGCTTTCTCCAGCTAGAGTGAGCTTTGCTGTTAATATCTATTTTAATGAGAAATTTGTTCATTTTTTCAGGTGTCTCATTAAGTCTGTAATTGGTACACTTACTACTGAATCAGTTTTGCTCCAATGCCATGTCCATGTATTTTCATTACTATATATTTAGCAAGTGTTTCCCCTCACTCTGGAAAAAAAATGCTCAATTTAAAATCTATACTTTTTAAATGTTCTTCCTTTTATTTCCACAGAAAATTCTTTCCTTGTATATTGACTCTCCTTCTTCCCTTGATACTTTATTCTGTCTTTGTACATAAGCTGTGTGCTGTCTGTTTACTCTGAATCTCTGAAAAATGATCTATTTTTTCACTACACTTATGCCTATAAGATTTCCTGCCTTAAGTCTCAAATACTGAAAAACATCTAAATTGTCACTTTCTCTGTTTTATAATAGAACCCCTGAATATTTTGGAGAAAATCATCCAGATGATTGAAGTGACACTACACAAAATCCGTTTTCTCAAATCTCATATAATGGCTAGACAATGTTCAAAAATCCCACTCGAGGATTTTATACTTTTCATAATAATCATTTAAAATAATTCATTTTCTAAAAACTTCCACAAACTTTCAACATTCCCAGTGAGTGTTAGCAAATTACCTTGCATTTTACTTTATAGAGAAAATATGCCATCAAATGTTTCTAGCACAGCTTCCAAGTACCGAATCTGAAAAAAGTTCTATCTGCACCTGTACACATGAACACACATTCACACATTATATATACCGTTTTTCTTTTCCTCATGTTATAAGAAAAATTCTATCACATTCTGAATACTAATCTTCTAACTATACAGTCAATTCCAGCCTCTATTTATCTCCCAAAGAAGTTTAATATCAATTATCCTGTCTCATTCATATCTTCAACCATTTCTTCACATTAGCCTTTGAATATGGTCAAGTTTGTTTTATAACTTAAAGCATTTTGTTATAATTTTCCACTTTACTGCTTTACCTTTTTCTTTTCGTTCTTGTCACTAATATCATGTATGTCACTAATATCATGTCAATATACATTATCTGTTTGCCTACCTCCAATTACTCCTCAAAGGATTGTAGTCTGGGATGTGTCTGAATCAGCTAATCAAAACAACATAGTATCCAAACCTGTAAGCACTTCTCCAAACAAATACTTTGTCTGAAATTATGATGGCTACCTTTTCAAAGAGCACAAGTTGTCTTAAAATCTTTTTCCATGACAGGATATCATGACCATCTCTGAAGAAATAATTATATACAGAAATATATATGAGCATATACACACATATATATATATATCTTCATACATATGTATGTGTGTGTATAAATATACATATATATGAAGCTGAACACACTAAAATAAAGAAAACCACAATAGTTACATGATAGTCAAATTTTTCAGAATAAAATAACATAATAATACATAAAAGTGTCCATAGTGAAAAGATAAAAGACTATTTGAATTGGGAGCTGATTGTTTTTCATCTTTTCAAAAGAGATGATCAAGGTTAAAAGTCAATAGAATGACAAAATTTGACATAATGAAAGAAGAAACAGGTAACAGAAAAACAGCTTTCAGTCTAGAATTTATATGAACAATTATTATATTTCAATACAACAATAATGATTAGGCTAAGAACCAAATCAAGAAGGCAATTCTATTCACAATAGCTACAAAAAAATATATACCTCTACGAGGAAAACCATGAAACACTGATGAAAGCAATTGTCAGTGACACAAACAAATGAAAAAGCGTCTATTGAATAATTAATGGTGTTAACATGCATACTGCCCAAAGCAATCTTATATATTCAATGCAATCATTATCAAATTATCAATGTCATCTTTCACAGAATTAGAAAAGAAACAGTCCTAAATTTCATATAGAACAAAATAGAGCCCAAATGAACAGGAATATTTCACAATGTTACATATATACTCAAAAATATGTTATTCTCCTAAATCCTAAACTCAAATGATCTAGCTATAAAATATATAAAGTTGCAACAGTCTAAAGAAGAATTATACATACCCAAAATAATACATTTAATGGTGCATTAGTCAATATGAAAATAAAATTTTTCAAAAATCTATCAGAAAAAATAAAGAAGGATAAAAAATATACATTTGACCTGATATATATATAGACTCCTGCATCTCAAAGAAAGTGTATTCACATTTTTTTAAATGAACTTATAACATTTACCAAAATATGTTGAGCTATAGAGAAATCCTCATTAATTTCAAGAAAACTGAAATCATTTATAGTGCAGTTTGCAAACGAAATGGAATTAGGCTAATGATAAATAACGAGAAGAGAATCATCAATCTCATGTTATTAGACAGTACTTATAAGTATTACAAAGTTGAAAGAATAAAAACTTGTATAAATTAGAATGCATTATAAAGGAAAAAATAACACATTATATTAGTCCATTTTCTTTTCTTTCTTTTTTTTTTTTTTTTGAAATGGAGTCTTGCTCTCTCACCAGACTGAAGTGCAATGGCACAATCTCCACTCACTGCAACCTCCACTTCAGGGGTTCAAGAGATTCTCCTGCCTCAGCCTCCTGAGTAGCTGGGACTACAGGTCTGTGACACCATGCCCAGCTAATCTTTGTATTTTTAGTAGAGACAAGATTTCACCATGTTAACTAGGATGTTCTCGATCTCCTGACCTCATCATCCTTCCACCTCGGCCTCTCAAAGTGCTGCATATACAGGCTTGAGCCACCTCACCCAGCCGTATTAGTTCATCTTCATGCACCTGATATAGACATACCTAAGATGGAGTAATTTAAAAAGAAAAGAAGTTTACTGGACTAACAATTCCATATGGCTGGGGAGGTCTCACAATCATGGAGGAAGGTGAAAGGCATGTCTCACATTGTGGCAGACAAGTAAAGCTTGTGCAGAGTGACTCCCATTTTTAAAATCATCATATCTCATGAGATTAATCACTATCAGGAGAATAGCATGGGAAAGATCCACCACCATGATTCAATTATCTGCCACCAGGTTCTTTTCACAACATTAGAGAATTATGGAAGCCAGAAGATGAGAATTGGGTGGAGACATAGAGCCAAATCATATCACATGTTTATACAAGACTCACAAAGAAAAGATATCAATATTATAGAGCATAATAACTGAATACGTGATTTAATTTTCTATCTAGTATCCTCTCATCGGTAGTTTTTGTAGAGAAACTATTAAAGAATTAATCCCAAGGATTAAATAAAAATAATAACAACGTAGAAGAGAACAGAATTTAATGAAATAAGAAATAAATGAAATAGAGTAATGCAGCAAAGTCAAATTTGTTTATTTGAAACAATTTAAAAACTTAAGAAAATACTAACAAATTAATAAAAACAAAAAAACATGGCAAACATATTTATTGCCAGATAAGTAAATAACAGTGATGCAGAAAATAAAACAAGAAAGCAGATGACAAGAATAACTTCATGCTTATGAAAGTAAAAAATTAAATGGCTTTCTTAACAAATACAATACTAAAGTTCACAAAAGAGGAGAAAGTATAATTAGATATAAACTTTAAGACATGCATTATGGAAAAACAAATTAAAGACACATACACACACACACACACAAACATGCACACACATTAAAATGGATTACTAAAGGAAATGGAGACGAAAAAATCAGTACAAAAACATCAACAGAGCTGTTTTAGTAAAATAAAATAAAACCTAGACACACTTTTAGCTAAACCATGAAAAGCCTTATAAGTAAAATCAGATACATAAAGAAAGACATTACTACTGATACCACAGAAACATAAAAAAAAAAAAAAATCTTGAGACTACTACAAAGAACTATACCCCAAGAAATGGAAACAGAAGAAATAAATTTCTGGACCTGTACAATTTACCAAGATTGGTAGAAATAAAACACCTAAACAGATAAATAATGAGTAAAGATTGGAGCAGTAATACATAGTTTAAACATCAAAGAAAATCCCAGGACCTGAAGGTTTCACTGCTGAATTCTAGAAAACATTTTAAAAATGAATACTAATTGTATTCAAATGATTGCAAAAAATTAAGAAGGGGGGGACACATCCAAATTCATTCTACAAGGCTGACATCACTTTGATACTAAAACCAGATAAAAATGTAACAATAGAAAACTAGAGGGAAATATGCCTGATTAACACGAGTAAAAATCCTCAACAAAATACAGGCAAAAAAAATTTCACAACATATATATATATAATCATTCACCAGGACCAAGTGAAATTTACCTCAGGCATTGAAGGATGGTTCAATACACACAAAGAAATGTGATACATTAGATTAGCAGAATCAAGGACAGCAACCATATGATCATTTCAATAGATGCTGAAAACTGTGATAACATACGACATCATTTCATGATAAAAACTCTTAACATTCAGGACACAAAAGGATCATATCTCAATATACTAAAGGCCATATATAACCTACCCATAGCTAACATTATACTGTAAGGGGAAAAGTTGAAAGCTTTCCATCTAAGCTCTGGAACAAGCCAAGGATGCCCAGTTTTACTATGTTTGTTCAATAGAGTACTGGGAATTCTAGTCAGAACTATTAGGTAAAAGAACAATGGAAACCCACATTGGAAAGGAGAAAATAAAATAATCCTTGTTTGCATATGAATGATCCCAATTACAGAAAACTCTAAAAACTTTACCAAACTTGTAAATACTAATACATGATTTAGTAAAGTTGAAACATAAAATCAATGTGTAAAAATCAGTAGTGTTTCTATACACCAGTAGTGAACTATCTGAAAAAGTAACCAATAAAGCAATTCAATTTACAATAGCTACAGAAATACCTAGGTATAACCTTAACCAAGAAGAACTCTACAATACAAACTGTAAAACATTGATAAAGAAAGAGAAGACGATATAAATAAAATGAAATATATCTCTTGTTCATGGATTGGAAGAATTAATACTGTTAAAATATTGACATTTTACACATTGACAGTTACACATTGAATGCAATTTACACATTCAATGTAGTCTCTGTTAAAATACTATTGACATTTCTTACCAAAATAGAAAAAAAGAAATTTTAGGATTTGTATGGAAATTAAAACAAAACAAAACAAAACAACAACAACAAAAAAACCCGGATGGCCAAAGCACTATTGAGCAAAAAGGACAAAGCTTGGAGTTGTCACATGACTTGACTTTAAAATATAACATAAATCTATAGTAACCAAAACAGCATGGAACTGGCATAAAAAGAAGACAAATTGACCAATGAAACAGAAAAGAGAACTCAGAAATAAATCTATTCATTTGTAGTTAACTAATGTTGTGACTTGTGTTTACCAATAGAAAGTAACATACGTAGACCTCAATAGTTTTGTAACTTCCACCAGGTGGAAGTGTTTCAATGCTGGGAGTATTTGGAGACCACCATATTAAAAAAAAAAAATCAAGCTTATCAGTGAATAAAGTGCTAAGTGGAGAAGAACTGAGAAACCTCAGCTGACAGTGAAGCCATCTAGGACATTCTCCTATACTGAATGATGCTGTATGAATGAGCCCAGCTGAAAACAGCTAAACAATACCCAGGCAACCCACAAAATTGTAAGACATAATAAACATTTTTAGAATATATGTAAGTTTTATAGTGATTTATAATACAGCAATAGACAACTGATAGAATTAGTAACGGGGAAGAAAATAAAGTCACGATGCAGTTCAAGCACACCAAAAGTGGGATGAAAAAAATGAAGAAAAAAAGATGGACAAAAAGTGTTGGCTGGCAGGAGTGTACATTTTTTCAATCACTTAGGAAAAGACTGGCAGATCTACTAAAGTTGTCCATATGTGTATCCTGTGACTCATCCATTCCACTCCTAGGTTTAGACCTGCCAAAAATGCATACATATGTTTTCCAAAATATATGTATTAGACTATTCATACAAACACTATTCATAATAAAAAAAAATTAGGCCAGGCGTGGTGGCTCATGCCTATAATTCCAGCACTTTGGGAGACTGAGGTGGGTGGATTGTTTGAGCCCAGGAGTTCAAGACCAGCATAGGCAACATGGTAAAACCCCATCTCTACAAAAAATTAGCCAGATGTGGTGTGGCATGCCTGTAATCCCAGCTACTTAGAAAACAGGTGAGAGGATTGCTAGAGCCCTAGATACAGAGGTTGCAATGAGCCCAAATTCCACCACTGTGCTCCAGCCTGGGCATCAGAGTGACACTCTGTTTTTAAAATAAAAAATAAAATAAAATAATGTGAAACCCTAATTTATATCAACAGTATGTAAATAACTGTGTTGTACTTACACAAGGCATATGGAAATAAAAAAGAGTAACTTCTATGCTAAACAGAATGAATGAATCAATGTAATGTTAAGCCAGATATAGAGTATACTGTATGATACTATTCAACAAAAGTATAAATACAAAATTATGTATGCTATTCTAACTTAGAATATCTGTTAACCATGGGATGGAATGAATAAGAAATGGTACAAAGGGGGATTCTAGATTACAGACATTTTTATCATTGGTTCTTGTTACTTTCTGAAATTGCAGAGAATCTAACAAGAGTGTAGTTTTAATTGACTGTTTCATATTGACTTACAATGCTGACTATTCTTTATGTGCCTATTTTCCATAAATCTCTTAAGGTCTGTTCAAAGCTCGTGCTCACATCCAGTCAGTGAATTATTAGGTTTCTTATTTATATGAGATTTTATTATATATTTTGGATATAAGTCCTTCATTAGATAAAATTCCTCAGCAGGCATTGTTTCTTGATCATTCTCTTAGCAGTTTTTTTTTAAAGTTCTGAAATCATCCTGCTACCTATTTACAAAAATATGGTTTTAGTAGAACAAAGCCATACTTATGTTACATATTATCAGTGGCCATTTTTGTGATGCAATGGCAGAGTTCAGTAGTTGCAACAAAGGAAATTGGACTAAAATATTTACTAGCTGGCCTGCTAGTTTGCAACTCCCTGCCAAAATATACAGTATATTATGATTATTGTTGCTTTACACAAGCATTTATACTTTAGAACAATTAAAACTTTAAAATAGTTAAAATATCCTTATTTCCTTTTGAAATGTTCATCATTGCACTGTAAAAATGTGAAAAAAATATACACATATGTGTACATCTGTGTGTGTCTCTCATTTGCCTAAAGAAGTTTAACATTGCAGATTAGGTCTGCCGGCAATGAATTACTGTTTTTGTTTGTCTGAGAGTCATTCATTATTCTCTACTGTTGAGAATTAGGTTTGCTGTTATTGATATCTAGGTTGACAGATATATTTTCTTCCAACCATATAAAAATATCCTTATCATCCATTTTATTCTTGCTTGCATTGTTTCTGAGGAAAAATATACTTGCATACAGATCCTTATTCTTCTCTACATAATGTGTCATTTTTCTCTGGCTTCCCTTAAGAATTTCATTCCATCTTTGGTTTCAGAAGAGTGAATATAATAATCCCAGGGGTGTGTGTCTATGTGTGTGTGTACATGTGAATATGGGTATCTGTACATACATGCACACACATACACACTTTGGTTTGATGTGCATTCTGAATGATGTTCACAGAAAAGTATTTGAATTTGTGGAAAACCATCTGTTTCTGTCCATTCTGTTTTAATTGCAAATATTTAATGGAATATTTTTTCCTTAAATCTCTGTATTTTATTTTACCTATTTTTATATGAGACATTTTTAATAAAATCAAGTTGTAAATGCTAAATGTTATTAAATTTCCATTTTTTAAATTTTCTATTATTTCAAAAAACCTTTTATTGGCTTGATAATTCTGTGAGCATCCCATCTGAAATAATTTTTTACTTCTGCCATCAAACACAGGCATCAAGACATCAACATTATTTTTGTTATCATGAATAATAATCTCCAGTTACTGGTCATTTGCGAAACATTGAAAACCAGATTGAAACATTTTTTGTTTTATTCCCAATATTCATGTATGTTTCATGAAGGCAGCAACATGGCCATCTTTTCTGTTCTGTAGTCCTGTCAGAAAAACAAACTCAATACAGAATTTCTGCTCAGAAATATTTTTTGAATGAGTAACTGTAATACTAACAGCATTAACAATATTTGTATTTCTGGTAACATTAAATTTTATGAGCATTCATTTTATTTTCAGAAAAAGTAAACTGACTTGACCTGATATTAAGTTTTATAGCAAACTATAGAACTTAGATAATTTTTCAAATTTACCATTCAACTCTCATTATTTATTCACTCTTATTCAATTTTGAATGTTGTTTCTGGGTCAATAATTATTATTTCCTGAATTCTGCATATTTTAAAAAATAAACTTTATATTCTTTAATAATTTGAAATAATCATAAATGGACTATTGCTTACTTCTAAATTTGTAACATATTGTTTTAAACATATTGAGCTAAATAACATTTTATTCAAAGGCAAGCTTACCAAAAGCTCATTTTATTCTGTAATAATCTAAAATGCAGTTATAATAAAAATAAGGGAAAAAAATCTACACTGGCCAATTATTTAGCTATGCCCTCAGAATACTTTTTAAATTGCCTATTAGTGTTTTATTCTATTAAAAACTATATATTCTTGAAGGGCCTGTTCAAGGAGAACTACAAACCAAGGTCAAGGAAATAAGAGAGGACACAAACAGATGACAAAACATTCCATGCTCATGGTTAGAAAGAATCAATGTCGTGAAAATGGCCATACTACCCAAAGTAATTTATAGATTCAATGATATCCCCATTAAGGTACAATTGGTCTGTTTCACAGAACTGGAAAAAACCACCTTAAACTTCATATGAAACCAAAAGAGAGCCCACATAGCCAAGACAATCCCAAGCAAAAAGAACAAAGCTGGAGGCATCACACTACTTAACTCTAAACTACACTATAAGGCTACAGAAATCAAAACAGCATGGTACTGGTACCAAAACAGAGATATAGATGAATGAAACAGAACAGAGGCCTTGGAAGCAATGTCACACATCTGTAACCATCTGATCTTTGAAAAACCTGACAAAAACAAACAATGGAAAAAGTATTCCCTGTTCAATAAATGATGTTGGGAAAACTGGCTAGCCATGTGCAGAAAGCTGAAACTGGACCCCTTCCTTACACGTTATACAAAAATTAACTTCAGATGGATTAAAGATTTAAACATAAGACCTAACACCATAGCAACCCTAGAATAAAACCTAGGCAAAACTATTTGGGACATAGGCATAGGCAAGGACTTCATGACTAAAACACCAAAAGCAATTATTACAAAAGAGGCAAATGAGATCTAATTAAACTTAAGAGCATCTGCACAGCAAGAGAAAAATCATTAGAGTGATCTTGCAACCAACAAATGGGAAAAAATTTTTACAAGCTACAAATCTGCCAAAGGGCTAATATCCAGAATCTACAAAGAACTTAAACAAATATACAAGAAGAAAACAAGCAACCCCATCAAAAAGTGGGCAAAGTATATGAACAGTCACTTTTCAAAAGAAGACACTTATTCAGCCAACAAACACATGCAAAAATGCTCATCCTCACTGGTTATTAGAGAAATTCAAATCAAAACCACATTGAGATACCATCTCAAGCAGGTTAAAATTGTCATCAAAAAATCTGGAGACAACAGATGCTGAAGAATATGTCGAGAAATAGGAACGCTTTTACACTGTTGGTGGGAGTGTAAATTAGTTTAACCATTGTGGAAGACAGTATAGCGATTCCTCAATGATCTAGAAATAGAAATACCATTTAACCCAGCAATCCCATTACTAGGTATACAACCAAAGGATTGTAAATCATTCTATTATAAAAACACATACACACATAAGTTCATTGAGGCACTGTTTACAATAGCAAATACTTGGAACTAACCCAAAGGCCTATCAATGATAGACTGAATAAAGAAAATGTGGCACATATACACCATGAAATACTGTGCAGCCATAAAGAAGGATGAGTTCATGTCCTTTGCAGGGACATGGATAAATCTGGAAACTGTCATTCTCAGCAAACTGTCACAAGAACAGAAAACCGAACCCCACATGTTCTCACTCATAAGTGGGTATTGAAAAATGACAACACATGGACACATGGAGGGAAACATCACACATTGGGGTCTGTTCGTGGGTGGGAGACTAGAAGAGGCATAGCAGAGGGTGGGGAGATTGGGGAGGGATAACATTAGGAGAAATACTTAATGTAGGTGACATTAGTGTGTTAACACTATAATGTGATAAATATGGACATTTCATTAATATAGTGTGTTAACACTAGATAATGTAATTATCATGTATATTTTCTTAATATCATAGGATGTTATCACTAGATATTATAAATATCATATTTTATTAATATCTTAGTGTGTAAACACTAGATTTTTAAATACTATGGATATTTAATTAATACCACTGTGTTAACACTAGATATTATAAATATCATGGATCCTTTTTAATGTCATAGTGTGCGAACCAGCCTAGGCAACAAAACAAGACCTCCTCTCTTCCAAAATATTTTTTAGAATTTAAAAAAATAAAATAAAGACAGCTAGGCAAGGTGATGTGTACTTGCAGTCTCAGCTACGCAGGAGGTTGAGGTGGGCAGATCTCTTGAGTTCAGCAGTTTGAGGCCAGCTTGGGCAGCAAAGCAAGACTGCTCACTCTACAAAAAAATTTTTAAAAATAGCCAGGTAAAAAAAACAAAAACAAAATAAAACAGAGAAACTACATATCATAAATTATTTTTCTTTTCTTATATAATTCAGGCTGAAATTAGAAAGATGTAAGTTCTTATCACAATATGTACACAATTTATGTTTTTAAAAAGCCATTTTGCCCAAATTGCTGTCATAACAAAAGCTTCATGTGTTTTTATATATTTGCTTATCAATAAAATATAACTAAAGACATGTTTTATATATAATGATACTTAATACACTGAGCGATACCCAAGATACATACTATTTACATAAATAATTATACAACAAAGACTTGAAAGCCTAAATATTTAAAGAGCTTCAATATGATTCACCAGGGTACTGAGCAACTTGTTCAGAATATTTTTGAAAACAATGAGAATACTCTGTGAGCATTATAGTATTAATAAAATGCTGTCTTTAATGATGAATACGTTTAGCAAAAAATATTAACTTTAATTAAATAGTAGAATAACTTACTGTGTAGCTATTAGAGAAGCTCAATAATGACACTGAGTAATTTTTGTTACTCTATGATATACTTCAATAGACATAAGCTCTAAATATATTTCAATACAATTAATAGTTTATTTTAGCTTATTTTAATTCAAAACACAGTACTGAAAATTATTGTCTGATTTAATGCAATTACCAAGTATTCTAAAATCTATGTACATACAACAACATATTTTAAGGAGCATAGGTGAGTGATATTTATTATTGGCATCAAAATAACAAAATGGATCCTAGAAGTATAGCATTTAATTAAAAAACTTATTTAATGTTAATAGAAATTTGGCATATTAAAATATAAGTAAATAAATTTTAGCTTAAACTACAAATATTGCATATGGGGTATTAAGAGCAAATCTGAACTCTTACCCACAGAACACTTGTAGCATGACCTTGCTTGTACTTAAGTGGAACACAATTCACACAAAATTATTTTACTAATGTTATTTATTGACTTTATTAAGTCCTTTCAAATCATCAATTCACTTTTTATCTGAAACTATTTTTGCATTAATATAATTATTGCCTTAAAATGAAGTTAAATAAATTGTGTACATCTAATAGTCAGTCCTCTGACATAAACAGTTTTGCAAAAAATTCCTGCATCTTGACAACTCAAGTAATAGAAGTAGAATTGCTCATGTCTTAGCATTACTCATTAATGGCCTCATAAACCTTGTTTAAGTTAGGTTGGGTTGTATTTCAGTGTAAATAGTTTATATTGTCTCATAAAATGCTCGAAAGAGATCATTGAAGGGGAAAGGAAAGTAGTCACTAATGTATTACTAAGGTAATACATTACTAAGGAAGTTACCAATGTAGGTTGCTAAAATAGAATCCCACTGGAACCTCAGAAGTCCAATGTATAACATTCCTCTCAGAGCTCTATCACCTGAATAGTAAGAGAGTTGGGATATTTTTAAATCATTTTCTGTCACTCATTGATTGTAGACTAATCACTCTGAGTGCTAATTACAGTACTTCAAGCCTGCTTTTGTGGGACAACATGAGACCTGAAAGCCTGGGAAAGTCCTCTAATAAGGAATGCAGGTAATGGCAATTGGATGTCAGCACAGTGTTCACGAAAGTGCTAAAAGAAAAAGATAAGAATAGTTGCCCATCCTCTGCACTGTTTTGAATTTTATTATTTGGAAATTATTTTAAACATGAAAATATTACAAGAATAATATAAAGAACAGTCATATACCATTTCTTCAGATTCACATAATAGAAAATAAAAAGAAACAAAACTATAACAAATCACAAGAAATTAAAGGTAGCATAGATTATATATTAGAGTCTAGATAATTTTTATAATGTATTACTAATAGAGTTGGTTTAAAAATAAAATTCTGACATGATAATTATATTTTCTGAATTAGAACACACACACACTCATACATGAGAATCATACAAATATTTTATTACCATCTCTATTGTATTTCACTCTCTTAATCTTATCCTGCTTTATGTCCTAAGGTTGAACTGGTCAGAGAACTAGGGAGAAAATGACTTTAGTAAGAGATCCATTTTATAAGGCTAGCAAAGTTACAGCCCATCCATATGCTATCCACTTGTAGTACAGCTAAACAAAGTTTAGAGGCAAGGACTGATAGGATAAAGCCAATTCCAAGTAACTTAACAAGTTTCAAAAGTTCGAGAATATTTATGGAAATATTAAATACCTAGCACACAACAATGACATTTTAAAATGTCTGAAATCTAATAAGATGTACCAGACATAAAAATGATAGGGACATGGTGTAGGGGGTGGGGGAAATATGTATACACTCACAAATACACACACACAAATAAAATGTCTAGGGATGAAATACTACATTGTCTAAAATGATAATGCATGGCATGAACAAAAAGCAACGGCAATATATGGAAAGCACTTAAAAATGTGGTATTCATCCAAACATATTAACAAGTGCTTTTAATATGAAGGGTCTAAATATACCAGTTAAAAGAGAGACTGTCTGTGGGAACAAAAAACACAAGACCAAACTATGTGTTGTTTATATGAAACTTGAAATATAATGTCATAGATTAAAGTAAAGGATTCGAGAAAATTATATCATACTAACATAAATCCAAAGAAAGCTGTAATAGCTGTATTAATCACAAACAAAGCAGACTTCAGAGTGAAGAAAATTATCAGGGAATAACATTATATAATAATAAATGAGTAAATTATCCAGAAAGACATAAAAATTATTAACATGAAGTGATTAACAACAGAACATCAAAATATATGATGCAATAACTACTAGACTTGGAAGAAGAAATAGAAATATTCACTATTATAGTTGGAGATTCCAGCACTCAGCTATAATTAACTGACAGATTCAGCAGGCAGAACATCAGTAAAAACATAATTGAGTTGAACAGAAACAAGAGTCAGCTGGGCGGGGTGGCTCATGCCTGTAATCCTAGAATTTTGGGAGACTGAGGCAGGTGGATTACCTGAGGTCAGGAGTTTCAGATCAACCTGGCCAACATGGTGACACCCGCCTCTACTAGAAATACAAAAGTTAGCTGGGTGTCGTGGTGGGCACCTGTAATCCCAGCTACTCTGAGGCTGAGGCAAGAAAATTGCTTGAACCCAGGAGGTGGAAGTTGCAGTGAGCAGAGACCGCGCCACTGCACTCCAGCCTGGGAGACAAAGTGAGACTCTATGTCAAAAAAAACAAAAAAAAAAAAGTATCATGAATCAACTAGATCTAAATCACTTCAGATAAAAACCATACGCTATTCATTTATCTTAACTTCATATGAGACATCACTAAAATAGACCACACCGTAATCATTAAAACACACTGTAACCAATGTAATATATATCCTACACAGTGTGCTATCAGACCACAGTAAAATTCTAATAGAAATTAATAACTGAAATAGAGCTGAAAAATCCCCAATATATGGAGATTAAGCAAAATACTTAAGTAACGCATAGTCAAACAATAAGGCTCAAAAATTAATAAATATTTTAAAATAATGAAAATTATAATACAATTTTGTGTGGGATATAGTGTAAAAAAATGCTTAGGGAAAATTTTGTACCACTGAATGCATGTGTTAGAAAAAAAGATATAGAAGATGGCGCTGTGAGAACAACCCAGGATTGGAGCCCACGTTGAATCCGCAAACGGTGAGTCAGTGCTGCATTTCCAGACTGATCTTTGTTGCCCACAGAACAGAAAAACTCCCAAGTATAAAAAGACACGGGACTCAGGCAGTAGGTCTGCCTGGCGAAGCCGGCAGCCAGGGCGGCGGCGGCCGGCCCTACCCAGCAATCCCCACAGGGCGCGCTTGTCCGGGTGCCTTGTTGAACCGGCAGCCTCAGACTTGAGAGGGCTGGACTTGAGACTGAACGAGACTTGCACATTAGCCCAGCCCAGGGGATTGCAGGGACAGATCGTTTGGGATACCCAGTGGGACGAACAAAACCGCGATTTCAAACTATCCCGGGCAGACGGTCCGAGACGCTCTGTGGGGGAGGGGCGTCCACCACTACGGAGGCAACCTGCCCCAACTGATATACACACCCACTGCTGACGCAGCCAGCCGTTTCCGAGGCAACCCGCCCCAACTGAGATACACGCCCACTGCTGAGGCAGCCAGCCGTTGCTGAGGCAACCCGTCCCTACTGAGATACACGCCCACTGCTGAAGCAGCCTGCCGTTGCTGAGGCAACACGCTACAATGAAGAGACTCCACCGCAGGGCGTGGCGGAGACCACAGCACAGCCGGCAGGAACAGCGCGAATCACACAGCAGGGCGGAGCCTCGGCAGCCAAACAGTGGCTAGTCTGCCTTCGAGCTGGGCAGGACACCTGATCGGACATCCAAAAATAAAGCCCAAACCCCTCAACACAGAGCATTTGAGAAAAAAAAAAGGGTTGTTTAAGGAGCTGTGTTGCAGCAGAATCAAACATAGCAGCCTAACAGCCCTGAATGAACAACAGAGTGCACAGCTCAGCAATTAAACCCCTATAAAGTACAAACTGTCTCCTCAAGCAGCTCCTTGACCCCTCTATATCCAAAAGACTGTCATTAGGCAGGCATCATCCTGGGACAAAGAGAGCAGAAAAAGAAACTGGTGGCATCCCTCGTTGTGCCACGGCTACTATAGGTGCACCCCAGACAAGCAGGGTCTGGAGCGGACCTCAACAGTCATACAGCGAAGGGGCTAGACTGGTAGAAGGAAAACCAAGCAACAGAAATACTTCATCATCAACATTCTGGGTGTCCACTCAGAGACCCAAACGAAAAGTCAGCAACTACGCAGACGACCAGCGGACAAATCCACAAAGATGGGAAGAAACAAGCGCAAAAAGGAGGAAAACACCCGAAACCAGAACACCTCGCCTCCTAGAAAGGACCAAAACTCCTCACCAGCAAGGGAACAAAGCTGGAAGGAGAATGACTGTGACAAAATGACGGAATTAGACTTCAGAAGATGGATAATGAGAAACTTTTGTGAGCTAAAAGATCATGGATTAAATCAATGCAAAGAAACTAAGAACCTTGAAAAAAGATTTGAAAAAAGATTCGAGGAAATGATAACAAGAATGGATACCTTAGAGAGGAATATGAATGAATTAAAGGAGCTGAAAAACACAATACGAGAACTTCGCGAAGCAAACGCAAGTTTCAATAGCCGAATTGACCAAGCAGAAGAAAGAATATCTGAAGTCGAAGACCAACTCAATGAAATAAAACGAGAAACCAAGATCAGAGAAAAAAGCGCAAAAAGGAATGAACAAAGTCTCCAAGAAATGTGGGACTATGTGAAAAGACCTAACCTACGTTTGATAGGTGTACCAGAAGGGGACGAAGAGAATGAATCCAAGCTGGAAAATACTCTTCAGGACATCATCCAGAAAAATTTCCCCCACCTAGCAAGACAAGCCAACACTCAATTGCAGGAAATACAGAGAACACCGCAAAGATATTCCGCAAGAAGAGCAACCCCAAGGCACATAATCGTCAGATTCAACAGGGTTGAAATAAAGGAGAGAATACTAAGGGCAGCCAGAGAGAAAGGTCGGGTCACCCACAAAGGGAAGCCCATCAGACTCACAGCAGATCTCTCCGCAGAAACTAAACACTGGGGTCTATTGGGGGGAAAAGGGGAGGGCCAGTGGGAGGGGGAGGTGGGGAGGGATAGCCTGGGGAGAAATGCCAAATGTGGGTGAAGGGGAGAAGAAAAGCAAAGCACACTGCCATGTGTGTACCTACGCAACTGTCTTGCATGCTCTGCTCATGTACCCCAAAACCTATAATCCAATAAAAAATTTAAAAAAAAAAAGAAAAAAAAAAAGAAAAAAAGATATAAAATTTTAAAACCTAAGCTTCCATTATAATAAATTAGAACAAAGAAGAAATTTTTAAATATAAGCAAAGAAAATATATAATATAAATTAGGCCAGAGATCAATGAAATTGAGAATAGGAAACAACAGAGAAAGTAAACAAAATTAAACTGTTTTTTTGAAAAGATCAATAAAACTCATAAAGCTCTAGCAGAGCTACCAAACGAACAAAAAAAGCCACAAATTATTATTATCAGATGAAAGAAGGGTCATCACTACTGCTTCCATGAACATTAAAAGGATAAAAAAAATCATGATAACTATATGCCTTCAAATTTGATAACTTACTTGAAATAGCTTAATTTCTTGTAAGACACAAACTACCAAAACTCACACAAAGAGAAATAACATAAATAGTCCTATATCTATTAAATAAGTTAAATAAGTAATTCATATCATTTCAAAACAGAAAGAACCAGGCTCAGATAGACTCACTAGTGAGTTCTACCATTTAAGAAACTGTCTTAACTCATTCTGAAATCCTAATACCAAACTAGACAAACAAATTACAAGAAAAAGAAAGCATAGACTAATATCTATCTCTCTTGAACACAGATGCAAAAATCTTCAAAAAAACATTATCAAATCAAATACAACAATGTACAAAAAAGTATTCACTGTATCTAAGGGAGATTTATTCTAGGTTGGCAAGGCTAGGTTAACGCTAAGAAATAATCAATACAAGCATACATTAGCCCGCCCGCTGGCCCTCCCCTTTTCCCTCCAATAGATCCCTGGGTTTAGTACTCCCCTCCTTGTGTCCATGTGTTCTCATTTTTCATCACCCTCCTATGAGTGAGAATACACGGTATTTCGTTTTCTGTTCTTGTGTCAGTTTGCTGAGAATGATGTTCTCCAGATTCATCCATGTACCTACAAACGACACGAACTCATCATTTCTGATTGATGAATAATATTCCATGGTGTATATCTGCCACATTTTCCCAATCCAGTCTATCATCAATGGGCATTTCGGTTGATTCCAGGTCTTTACTATTGTAAACAGTGCTGCAATGAACATTCGTGTGCATGTGTTCTTATAGTAAAACGATTTATAGTCCTTTGGATATATACCCAGTAATGGGTTTGCTGGGTCAAATGGAATTTCTATTTCAAAGGCCTTGAGGAATCGCCACACTGTCTTCCACAATGGTTGAACTAATTTACACTCCCACCAACAGTGTAAAAGTGTTCCTTTTTCTCCACATCCTCTCCAGCATCTGTTGTCTCCAGATTTTTTAATGATCGCCATTCTAACTGGCATGAGATGGTATCTCAATGTGGTTTTGATTTGAAACTCTCTGATGACCAGTGATGATGGGCATTTTTTCATATGATTGTTGGCCTCATATATGTCTTCTTTCGTAAAGTGTCTGTTCATATCCTTTGCCCATTTTTGAATGGGCTTGTTTGTTTTTTTCCTGTAAATCTGTTTGAGTTCTTTGTAAATTCTGGATATCAGCCCTTTGTCAGATGGGTAAACTGCAAAATTTTTTTCCCATTCTATTGGTTGCCAATTCACTCTAGTGACTGTTTCTTTTGCCGTGCAGAAGCTGTGGAGTTTCATTAGGTCCCATTTGTCTATTTTGGCTTTTGTTGCCAATGCTTTTGGTGTTTTTCTCATTAAGTCCTTGCTTACTCCTATGTCCTGGATGGTTTTGCCTAGATTTCCTCCTAGGGTTTTTATGGTGCCAGGTCTTATGCTTAAGTCTTTAATCCATCTGGAGTTAATTTTAGTGTAAGGTGTCAGGAAGGGGTCCAGTTTCTACTTTCTGCACATGGCTAGCCAGTTTTCCCAACACCATTTGTTGAACAGGGAATCCTTTCCCCCTTGCTTGTTTTTGTCAGGATTATCAAAGATTGTATGCTTTTAGATATGTTGTGTTGCATCCGATGCCTCTGTTTTGTTCCATTGGTCTATGTCTCTGTTTTGGTACCAGTACCATGCTGTTTTGATTACTGTAGCCTTGTAATATAGTTTGAAATCCGGTAGTGTGATGCCCCCCGCTGTGTTCTTTTTGCTTAGAATTGACTTGGCTATGCGGGCTCTCTTTTGGTTCCATATGAAGTTCATGGTGGTTTTTTCCAGTTCTGTGAAGAAAGTCAATGATAGCTTGATGGGGATAGCGTTGATTCTGTAAATTACCTTGGGCAGTATAGCCATTTTCACAATATTAATTCTTCCTAACAATGAACATGGAATGTTTCTCCATCTGTTTGTGTCCTCTCTGATTTTGTTGAGCAGTGTTTTTTGTTTTCCTTGAAGAGGTCCCTTACGTTCCTTTTGAGTTGCATTCCTAGGTATTTTATTCTTTTTGTAGCAATTGTGAATGGCAGTTCGCTCTTGATTTGGCTTTTTTTAAGTCTGTTATTGGTGTACAGGAATGCCTGTGATTTTTGCATATTGATTTTATATCCTGAGACTTTGCTGGGGTTGCTTATCAGTTTCAGCAATTTTTGGGCTGAGGCAATGTGTCTTCTAGGAATACTATCATGTTGTCTGCAAATAGAGACAATTTGGCTTCCACCTTTCCTATTTGAATACCATTTATTTCTTTTTCTTGCCTGATTGCTCTGGCTAGAACTTCCAGTACTATATTGAATAGGAGTGGTGAAAGAGGGCATCCTTCTCTAGTGCCGGATTTCAAAGGAAATGCTTCCGGTTTTTGCCCATTCAGTATGATGTTGGCTTTCGGTTTGTTGTAAATAGCTTTTATTACTTTGAGATACGTTCCATCGATACCGAGTTTATTGAGGGTTTTTAGCATAAAGCGCTGTTGAATTTTGTCGAATGCCTTCTCTGCGTCAATTGAGATAATCATGTGGTTTTTGTTTTTGGTTCTGTTTATGTGGTGAATTACATTTATAGACTTGCGTATGTTGAACCAGTTTTGCATCCCCGAATGAATCCTACTTGATCATGATGGATAAGTTTTTTGATTTACTTCTGCAATCGGCTTGCCAATATTTTATTGAAGATTTTTGCATCTATGTTCATCATGGATATTGGCCTGAAGTTTTCTTTTCTCTTTGGGTCTCTGCCGGGTTTTGGTATCAGGATGATGTTGGTCTCATAAAATGATTTGGGAAGGATTCCCTCTTTTTGGATTATTTGGAATAGTTTCAGAAGGAATGGTACCAGCTCCTCTTTGTGTGTCTGGTAGAATTCGGCTGTGAACCCGTCTGGACCTGGGCTTTTTTTGTGTGGTAGGCTCTTAATTGCTGCCTTGGCTTCCGACCTTGTTATTGGTCTATTCATAGTTTCAGCTTCCTCCTGGTTTAGGCTTGGGAGGACACAGGAGTCTAGGAATTTATCCATTTCTTCCAGGTTTACTAGTTTATGTACATAGAGTTGTTTGTAATATTCTCCGATGATGGTTTGAATTTCTGTGGAATCTGTGGTGACTTTCCCTTTATCATTTTTTATTGCATCTATTTGGTTATTCTCTCTTTTCTTTTTTATGAATCTGGCTAGTGGTCTGTCTATTTTATTGATCTTTTTAAAAAACCAGCTCTTGGATTTATTGATTTTTTTAAGGGTTTTTCGTGTCTCTATCTCCTTCGGTTCAGCTCTGATCTTAGTTATTTCTTGTCTTCTGCTAGGTTTTGAGTTTTTTTATCTTGCTCCTCTAGCTCTTTCAATTTTGACGATAGGGTGTCAATTTTGGATTTCTCCATTCTCCTCATATGGGCACTTATTGCTATATATTTTCCTCTAGAGACTGCTTTAAATGTGTCCCAGAGATTCTGGCATGTTGTGTCTTCATTCTCATTGGTTTTGAAGAACTTCTTCATTTCTGTCTTTATTTCATTGTTTATCCAGTCAACATTCAAGAGCCAGTTGTTCAGTTTCCATGAAGCTGTGCGGTTCAGAGTTGGTTTCTGAATTCTGAGTTCTAACTTGATTGCACTATGGTCTGAGAGGCTGTTTGATATGATTTCAGTTGTTTTGCATTTGCTGAGCAGTGCTTTACTTCCACTTATGTGGTCAGTTTTAGAGTACGTGTGATGTGGTGCTGAGAAGAATGTATATTCTGTGGATTTGGGGTGGAGAGTTCTGTAAATGTCTATCCGGTTTTCTTGTTCCAGGTCTGAGTTCAAGCCCTGGATATTCTTGTTGATTTTCTGTCTGGTTGATCTGTCTAATATTGACAGTGGAGTGTTAAAGTCTCCCACTATTAATGTGTGGGAGTCTATGTCTCTTTGTAAGTCATTAACAACTTGCCTTATATATCTGGGTGCTCCTGTATTGGGTCCATATATGTTTAGGATCGTTAGCTCTTCTTGTTGTATCGATCCTTTTACCATTATGTAATGGCCTTCTTTGTCTCTTTTCACTTTGTTGCTTTAAAGTCTATTTTATCAGAGATGAGAATTGCAACTCCTGCTTTTTTTTTGCTATCCATTTGCTTGGTAAATCTTCCTCCATCCCTTTATTCTGAGCCTTTGTGTATCCTTGCATGTGAGATGGGTTACCTGGATACAGCACACTGATGGGTTTTGTTTTTTATTATCCAGTTTGCCAGTCTGTGTCTTTTGATTGGTGCATTTAGTCCATTCATATTTAGGGTTAATATTGTTATGTGTGAATTTGATACTGCCATTTTGATGCTAGCTGGCTGTTTTGCCCGTTAGTTGATGTAGATTCTTCATTATGTTGATGCTCTTTAGCATTTAGTGTGATTTTGGAATGGCTGGTACTGGTTGTTCCTTTCTATGCGTAGTGTCTCTTTCAGGAGCTCTTGTAAAGCAGGCCTGGTGGTGACAAATCTCTGAGTACTTGCTTGTTCGCAAAGGATTTTATTCTACTTTCACTTATGAAGCTCAATTTGACTGAATATGAAATTCTGGGTTGAACGTTCTTTTCTTTAAGGATGTTGAATATTGGCCCCCACTCTCTTCTGGCTTGTAGAGTTTCTTCTGAGAGATCTGCTGTGAGTCTGATGGGCTTCCCTTTGTGGGTGACCCGACCTTTCTCTCTGGCTTCCCTTAGTATTTTCTCCTTTATTTCAACCCTGTTGAAACTGATGATTATGTGCCTTGGGGTGCTCTTCTTGCAGAATATCTTTGTGGTGTTCTCTGTATTTCCTGAATTTGAGAGTTGGCCTGCCTTGCTAGGTTGGGGAAATTTTTCTGGATAATATCCTGAAGAGTATTTTCCAGCTTGGATTCATTCTCTTCATCCCCTTCTGGTACACCTATCAAACATAGGTTAGGTCTCTTCACATAGTCCCAAGTGTGCAATAGCTTTATGTGTAAACAGTGTAATACCATAATTAACAATTACATCATTACCAAAAATTGCTAGTGATCATTTCAGCCTTCAGTGAGTCAGAATATTTTTGCTGGTGAAGGGTCTTCCCTCTGTGTTGATGGCTGCTAGCTGATTAGGGTGGTGATTGCTGAAGGCTAGAGGAGCTGTGACAATTTCTTAAAGTATGACAACAACAATGTATGCCACATCAATTGCTTCTTTTTTCTAAGAAAGATTTATCGGTAGTCTGCAATACTGTTTCATAGCATTTTATCCACGGTTGAACTTATTTCAAAATTCAAGTCAATCCTATCAAACCCTACCACAGCTTTAGCAACTAATTTTATTGAATATTCTAAATCTTTTATTGGTATTTCAACAATGTTCACATTATCTTCACAAGGAGTAGATTTAATCTCAAGAAATCACTTTATTTGCCCATCTATAAAAAGCAATTAATCATCCATTCCAATTTTCTCATGAGATTGCAGCAATTCAGTAACTTCTTCAGGATCCACTTTAATTCTAATTGTCTGGCTATTTGCAAAAGGTCTGAAGTTACTTCTTGCAGTGAAGTCTTGAATCACTCAAAGTGATCCATGAGGGCTGAAATCATCTTCTTCCAAACTCCTTTTCATGTTGATACTTTTACCTCCTCCCATTAATCGCAAATGTTCTTAATGGCATCTAAAATGGTTATTTCTTTCCAGAATGTTTTAATTTTAATTTGTCCAGGTCTATCATAAGAGCCACTATGTATGGTAACTACAACTGCACAAAATACTACACTTACTCTAAAATCGACCACATAATTGGAAGTAAATCACTCCTCAGCAAATGTAAAAGAATGGAAATCATTAGAAACCATCTGCCAGACCAAAGGGCAATCAAATTAGAACTCAGGATTAAGAAACTAACTCAAAACCACACAACTTCATGGAAAATGAACAACTGGCTCTTGAATGTAGATTGGATAAACAATGAAATGAAGGTCGAAATAAACATGTTCTTAGAAGCCAATGAGAATGAAGACACAACATACCAGAATCTCTGGGACACATTTAAAGCAGTTTCCAGAGGGAAATTCATAGCAATAAATGCCCACATGAGGAAGAAGGAAAGGTCTAAAATCAACACCCTATCATCAAAATTGAAAGAGTTAGAGGAACAAGATCAAAAAACTCAAAAGCTAACAGAAGACAAGAAATAACAAAGATCAGGGAAGAACCGAAGGAGATAGATACACACACACACAAAAAAAAAAACCTTCAAAAATCAACAAATATGGAAGCTGGTTTTTTGTAAAGATCAAAAAAATAGATAGACTGCTAGCCAGAATAATATAAAAGAAAAGAGAGAAGAATCAAATCAAAAAACAATAAAGGGGACATCACCGTTGATTCCACGGAAATACAAACTACCATAAGAGATTACTACATACTCTATGTACACAAACCAGTAAATCAGGAAGCTCTATGTACACAAACCAGTAAATCAGGAAGAAATGGATAAATTCCTGGACAATTGCACTCTTTCAAGACTAAACCAGGAAGAAGTTGAATTCCTGAATAGACCAATAACAAGGACTAAAGTTGAGGCAGGGATTAATAGCCTACCAACTAAAAAAAGCCCAGGTCCGGAAAGGTTTACAGCCAAATTCTACCAGATGTACAAAGAGGAGCTGGTACCATTCCTTCTGAAACTATTCCAAACAGTACAAAAATAGGGAATCCCCCCCAACTCATTTTATGAGACCAACATCATCCTAATACTAAAACTGGGCAGAGATGCAACTAAAAAAGAAAATGAAATTTATTCTCAAATAATGGGACTTGAAACTCAGAATTACTTCTTTTCCATGGGCTGTAGAGTGGATGCTTTGTTAGCAGGTATGAAAACAACATGAGTCTCTTTGTACATCTCCTTTGGAGCTTTTAGATGACATTTGGTGCATTGTCAATGAGTAGTAATATTTTGAAGGGAATCTGTTGTTGTTGTCATCTTTTCTGAGCAGTAAGTTACCTCAGTGGGCTTAAATATTCAGTAAATCATGCAATAAACAGATGTGCTTTGTTTGTTCTTCCATTTATAGAGCACAGGCAAAGTAGATTTAGCATCACTGCTAAGGGCCTCAGGATTTTCAGAATGGTAAAATTTAAAGTCAATTTAAAGTCACCAGGTGCTTTAGGCACTAGAAAAAAAGACTGTCTTTTGAAACTCTGAAGCCAGACACTGACTTATCCTTTCTAGCTGTGCAAGTTTTAGATGATATCTTCTTCCAATGTAATGCCCTTTTGTCTACATGGAAAATATGCTGTTTAGTGTAACCATCTTCATTAAAGATTTCAGCTACATCTTCTGGATAAATTGCTGCAGCTTCTCCAGCAGCACTTGCTGTTTTATCTTGCACTTCTTGTTTAATGAAAAGAGCTTCGTTTTTCCAACCTCATTAACTAATCTCTGCTAGCTTTCGACTTACTTTCTTCAGCTTCCTTACTCTATAACCCTTCATTGAAAAGAGTTAGGCTTTTTCTCTGAATGAGGCTTTGGCTTAGGAAAATGTTGTGGCTGGTTTGATCTTTTCTCCAGATCACTAAAACTTTCCCCAAATCAACAATAAATCTGTTTCATTTTCCGATCATCATGTGTTCACTGGAGTAGCACTTTTAGTTTCTTTCAAGGGAGGCTGAGGCACAAGAATCACTTGAATCCAATAGGCAGAGGTTGCAGGGAGCTGAGCCTGAACCACTGTTCTCTAGGCTGTGTGACAGAACTTTTCTCTTTTTTAAAAAAGTTAGCTGTTTGACACAAGAAGCTTTATGCTTTTCTCAACTTTCTCTTTATGCTTAATTATTTCTAGCTATCAATTTAAAATGAAAGATATGCATCCCTTTCATTCAATTGCACACTTAGTTCATTGTAGGGCAATTAATTAACCTAATTTAATATTGTTGTCTTTCAAGGAGTAGGGAAACCTGAGAAGAGGGAGAGAGCGGAAGAGTTGGTAAGTTGACCATTCGGAGCATGCACTCTTATCAAGTAAGTTTGCTGCCTTACAGGGGCATAATTTGTGGTGTACCAAAACAATATGGTAACATCAAAGTACAATGATCACCGATCACTGTAACAGATACACAGATAATAATAATGTGAAAGTTTGAAATATTACAAGAATTACCGAAATGTTATACAGTCACAAAATAAGCACATTTTCTTGGCAGTGGTGGGGGGAAATTGATATTGCAGACTTGCTTGACACCATGTTTCCACAAACCTTCAATTTGTTAGAAAAAATGTTAAATATAATAAAGGTAAGTAAAATAAACTGAGGAATACATGTAAATATAATTCATCACATCAACAAGGTAAAGAGAAAAAATTATGTTGTCATATCAATAGATACACAGAAAGCACTATCTAAAACCTAACACCCATTCATGATTTTTAAAAAACTACACAAATTACAAATAGAAGAATACTTCTTCAACTTGAAAAGAACATCAACAAAAATACTACTGCTAACACCATGGTGATGGTGAGAAACTCAATGCTTTCGCTCTACTAATGGAAACAAGGAAACCATGTCTCCTTTTACAACACCTCTTGAATATCATACTGAAAGTCTAGCTAATGCAATAAGAAAATAAAAATGAACAAATATATATTGATTGTGAAGAAAAAAATAAAGCTGTATTTGCTTACAGATGTTATGTTTGTCTATGTAGAACATCCCAGAGAATCAACAAAACTTACTAGAACCAATAAACAATTTTAGAAACATTGCAAGATACCAGTTAGCATAATGAAGTTTATTATTTTTCTATATACTTGCAATGAACACTTGAAATTATCAGTTGAATATACAATACCATGCACATTAATACCAACATATGATCAGTACTTAGATATAAATATAACTAAATATATACCTGAACTATATGAGGAAATCTACAAACTTCTGATAAAAGAAATTTTATAAATCTAAGTAAACGAATAAATATTCTATGTTCACAGATAAGGAGAGTCAACATTGTTAAAAATTGTCTTTTATTTTTTTCAAATTAGTATATAGATGCAACACAACCTAATCAGTTATATTGTGGTAGCTGAAACCTGGTTTTAGAGTTTATGTAGAAAAATGTAAAACTTAGAATAGGCACCACAATATTGAAGAAGAACAAACTCAGAGGGCTAACACTAACTTAAGACTCTATAAAAATACAGTAATCCAGGCTGGGCACGGTGGCTCAAGCCTGTAATCCCAGCACTTTGGGAGGCAGAGGTGGGTGGATCACGAGATCAACAGGTCGAGACCATCCTGGTCAACATGGTGAAACCCCGTCTCTACTAAAAAATACAAAAAATTAGCTGGGCATGGTGGTGCGTGCCTGTAGTCCCAGCTACTCAGGAGGCTGAGGCAGGAGAATTGCCTGAACCCAGGAGGCGGAGGTTGTGGTGAGCCGAGATTGCGCCATTGCACTCCAGCCTGGGTAGCAAGAGCAAAACTCCGTCTCAGAAAAAAAAAAAAAAATACGGTAATCCAAACATTGTGGCTTTGATAAAATAAATAAGTTATTATAACAAAATAGAGTGTCCAGAAATAGCCCCACATAAATATAGCCAACTGACTTTGACAAAGGAGCAAAGACATTTTATTGGAGAAAGAATATTGTTTTCAACAAATGCCAATGGAGCATATAGATGTCTATATGCAAAAAAAAAAATGAATCTAGACACAGAACTTACATCTCTCACAACAATTACCTCTCAACAGGGATCATATACCTAAATATTAAACTGGACTATACAACTTCTAGAAATAACATAGGAGAAAATCTAGGTATCCTTAAGTTTAATGATGACTTTTTTTTTCTAAATAGATTTTAATTTTAGAGCAGTTTTGGGTTTACAGCAATATTAAGTGACAAGTACACAGAGTTCCCCTACACCCTCTGTTTCCACATGCACAGCCTCCACCACTATCAGTATCCTACATAAGAGTAGTACATTTGTAACAATCAATGAATCTATAATGATATATCACTCAAAGTTTACTGTGTACATTAAGGTTGACTCTTGGTGTACAATAATATATAGGTTTTGAAAAATCTGAAGTAATATATATGTACCATTATAGTATTATACAGGATAGTTTCACTGCCCTAAAAATCTTCTGAGATCAAACTGTTAATCCATTCCTCCACATCAACCCCTGGCAACAACTAATCTTTTTACTGTCTCCATAGTTCTGCCTTTTCCAGCATGCCATATGTTAGAAATTATACAGTATGTAGCCTTTTCAGATTGTCTGTTTTCATTTAGTAATATGCATTTCAGTTTCTTGCATGTCTTATCATGCCTTAGTAGCTCATCTCTTTTTATTGTCTAATACTATTCTATTGTCTGGAAGTACCAAAATTTATTTGCCCATTCACCTACTAAAGGGCATATTTGTTGCTTGCATATGTTGGCAATTATGAGCAATACGATAAACATTTGTGTATGGGTTTCTGTGTGTACATAAGTTTTCCACAAATTTAGGTAAATACCAAGTAACATATACACAGTTACATAGATACATAGGTGCACACACAAAAGTAAATTGTGTGACTGTGAACACATACAAATTTTAGAATTGAGATTTTAAAATGCCTTTACAGTGGCATCAAATAAAACAAGTAATTAAGGATAAACCTGACAAAACATGTATAAGACCTGCATATTAACTACTAAAAAAATTACTGAAAGAAATTAAAGAAGAGTTAAGTTAATGGAGTGATATACTCTTTTGATGCATTAGAGAATTGAATATCACTAAATGTCAATTATTGATTATCTACAGATTCAACAAAATATATATAAAATCCCAACAAATATTTTTGTACTAATTGTAAACTAATTTTAAAATTAACATGGTAAGTATGTGGGTGAGGAGGAGTCAATTGGATGATACAGTAGCCATTCTTTTCCCTTGTAATACCCATTGGGTGCACCACTCTCTTTCAAGTGCAAACAACACCAGTGACCCAGGTCGAGTTGACTGAAAAAGAAAATAATAATATGGCAATGAAAAGAACCTTGAATAGCCAAGATAACATTAAATTAAAGCACATATTTTGAAGTTTAACATTATCCTATTTCTATGATTGTTATAAAGCTACCTTGCTCAGGACTGTGTAGTACGTATATAAAGTTAGGTAAAGGAACCAATGAAGCACAACAGAGGGGTGTTAGATATAAACCCACACATATTTTGTTAACTGATTTCAACAATGGTGTAATGTTGAAGCAGTGAAGAAAGAATACACTTTTTTCTAACAAAAAAGCTGGAACATGAGAATATTATATGCATACATTTAATAATTTGTTGTAGTTTTTTTCTTCCTCCTCTAGCATGTGAGCTCTTCATGAGCAGTAATTTTTGTGTAGTATTATTTACTTTTTGTCTGATTTGCTCTTTCCTTTATCTCTGGCCCCTAGGACAACATTTACCAAATAGTATTTGTTCAGTAAATATTTGTTCTTTGCATAAATGAGCCTCAACTAAGATGTCAAAAGATTAGTAAAAATAAATACATAAATAAATTAAATAAATGTAAATAAAGGCAATGTTAGTTTCTTAGCTTTGGCAAATATATTGTGATAATGTGAGATGTTAACAGTTAAGAAAAGTGAATGAATCAGTGTTCTCCAGAGGGAAAAAAATACGATATATACTGAATATATGGGAATATATATTATATATATTATACAAATATGCATAGACATAGAGAAGGATCTTCAGCTAACTGAATGGGTCTCACCTATATTAAAAAAGAAAATCAGTTGATTATAAACACTGATTACATCTACAAAATATCTTCACAGAAACATCTAGAAGAGTGTTCGGTCAAAAGACTGGGCACCATAGAGTAGTCACCTGACATAAGATTAACCATCACCATGTCACAATAGGGGAGAAATGTACAGACTCCTTGAAATATCTAGAATTCTTCTGTAAATCTAAATAATTTAAAAAAAAGAGTTTTTTAAAAAACATATTAAATGTAAGTACCAGTATGCTAAACATTAAATAGCTTTATTTTAGTTATATAAATAATAAACCTAATGTGGAATAATTGGGGTATATTTTAAGATACTTCAATTTGGAATATTTGGGGTATATTTTAAGATAACTCAAATAATTCAATTTGTTTCTTAACTATCTTTCTATTACCAAGTCACTATTTTTCAAAAAGAATGTACTTCTAAAAATATGGTCTTATTATTATTTTCTTTTTTAAATATTGCTTGCAATTTTTCAGTGGTAAATTTTATAATTCATTTATTTAAAATTGCAAACAACTTCCAATCTCTATCTTCTTTTTTTTTTTTTTTTGGAAGATGATTTGATTTCATTACCATATTTATTTCACTTTGACTACATTCTCTTTTTTTAAAAAAAATTTTTATTTCATTTTAGGTTTTGGGGTACATGTGCAAAACATGCAAGACAGTTGCATAGGTACACACATGGCAGTGTGTTTTGCTTCCTTTCTCCCCTTCACCCAAATTTCGCATTTCTCCCCAGGCTATCCCTCCCCAGCTCCCCCTCCTGCTGGCCCTCCCCTTTTCCCCCCAATAGACCACAGTGTTTAGTACTCCCCTCCCTGTGTCCATGTGTTCTCATATTTCATCACCCGCCTATGAGTGAGAATATGCGGTATTTCATTTTCTGTTCTTGTGTCAGTGTGCTGAGAATGATGTTCTCCAGATTCATCCATGTCCCTACAAGCAACACAAACTCATCATTTCTGATTGCTGCATAATATTCCATGGTGTATATGTGCCACATTTTCCCAATCCAGTCTATCATCAATGGGCATTTCGGTTGATTCCAGGTCTTTGCTATTGAAAACAGTGCTGCAATGAACATTCGTGTGCATGTGTCCTTATAGTAGAATGATATATAGTCCTTTGGATATATACCCAGTAATGGGATTGCTGGGTCAAATGGAATTTCTATTTCTAAGGCCTTGAGGAATCGCCACACTGTCTTCCACAATGGTTGAACTAATTTACACTCCCACCAAAAGTGTAGAAGTGTTCCTTTTTCTCCACATCCTCTCCAGCATCTGTTGTCTCCAGATTTTTTAATGATCGCCATTCTAACTGGCATGAGATGGTATCTCAATGTGGTTTTGATTTGCATCTCTCTGATGACCAGTGACGATGAGCATTTTTTCATATGATTGTTGGCCTCATATATGTCTTCTTTCGTAAAGTATCTGTTCATATCCTTTGCCCACTTTTGAATGGGCTTGTTTGTTTTTTTCCTGTAAATCCGTTTGAGTTCTTTGTAAATTCTGGATATCAGCCCTTTGTCAGATGGGTAAACTGCAAAAATTTTTTCTCATTCTGTTGGTTGCCGATCCACTCTAGTGACTGTTTCTTTTGCCGTGCAGAAGCTGTGGAGTTTCATTAGGTCCCATTTGTCTATTTCGGCTTTTGCTGCCAATGCTTTTGGTGTTTTGTTCGTAAAGTCCTTGCCTACTCCTATGTCCTGGATAGTTTTGCCTAGATTTTCTTCTACGGTTTTTATCATGCCAGGTCTTATGTTTAAGTCTTTAATCCATCTGGAGTTAATTTTAGTGTAAGGTGTCAGGAAGGCGTCCAGTTTCTGCTTTCTGCACATGGCTAGCCAGTTTTCCCAACACCATTTGTTAAACAGGGAGTCCTTTCTTCATTGCTTGTTTTTGTCAGGTTTATCAAAGATTGTATAGTTGTAGATATGTTGTGTTGCCTCCGATGCCTCTGTTTTGTTCCATTGGTCTATGTCTCTGTTTTGGTACCAGTACCATGCTGTTTTGATTACTGTAGCCTTGTAGTATAGTTTGAAATCCGGTAGTGTGATGCCCCCCGCTGTGTTCCTTTTGCTTAGAATTGACTTGGCTATGCGGGCTCTCTTTTGGTTCCATATGAAGTTCATGGTGGTTTTTTCCAGTTCTGTGAAGAAAGTCAATGGTAGCTTAATGGGGATAGCGTTGATTCTGTAAATTACCTTAGGCAGTATAGCCATTTTCAAGATATTAATTCTTCCTAACCATGAACATGGAATATTTCTCCATCTGTTTGTGTCCTCTCTTATTTCGTTGAGCAGTGTTTTTTGTTTTCCTTGAAGAGGTCCCTTACATTCCTTGTGAGTTGTATTTGTAGGTATTTTATTCTTTTTGTAGCAATTGTGAGTGGCAGTTCGTTCTTGATTTGGCTTTCTTTAAGTCTGTTATTGGTGTAGAGGAATGCTTGTAATTTTTGCACATTGATTTTTTATCCTGAGACTTTGCTGAAGTTGCTTATCAGTTTCAGGAGTTTTTGGGCTGAGGTGATAGGGTCTTCTAGGTATACTATCATGTCATCTGCAAATAGAGAGAATTTGGCTTCCACCTTTCCTATTTGAACACCCTTTCTTTCTTTTTCTTGCCTGATTGCTCTGGCTAGAACTTCCAGTACTATATTGAATAGGAGTGGTGAAAGAGGGCATCCTTGTCTAGTGCAGGATTTCAAAGGGAATGCTTTCAGTTTTTGCCCATTCAGTATGATATTTGCTGGTGGATTGTCATAAATAGCTTTTATTACTTTGAGACACGTTCCATTGATACCGAGTTTATTGAGGGTTTTTAGCATAAAGGGCTGTTGAATTTTGTCGAATGCCTTCTCTACATCAATTGAGATAATCATGTGGTTTTTGTTTTTGGTTCTGCTTATGTGATGAATTACATTTATAGACTTGCGTATGTTGAACCAGTCTTGCATCCCTGGGATTAATCCTATATCATCATGATGGATAAGTTTTTTGATTTGCTGTTGCAATCGGCTTGCCAACATTTTATTGAAGATTTTTGCATCTATGTTCATCATGGATATTGGCCTGAAGTTTTCTTTTCTTGTTGGGTCTCTGCCGGGTTTTGGTATCAGGGTGATATTGGTCTCATAAAATGATTTGGGAAGGATTCCCTCTTTTTGAATTGTTTGGAATAGTTGCAGGAGGAATGGTACCAGCTCCTCTTTGTGTGTCTGGTAGAATTCAGCTGTGAACCAATCTGGACCTGAGCTTTTTTTGTGTGGTAGCTTCTTAATTGTTGCCTCCACTTCAGACCTTGTTATTCGTCTATTCATAGTTACAGCTTCCACCTGGTTTTGGCTTGGGAGGACACAGGAGGCTAGGAATTTACCCATTTCTTCCAGGTTTGCTAGTTTATGTGTGTAGTGTTGTTTGTAATATTCTCTGTTGATGGTTTGAATTTCTGTGGCATCTGTGGTGATTTCCCCTTTATCATTTTTTATTGCATCTATTTGGTTGTTCTCTCTTTTCTTTTGAATCAGTCTGTCCTGTGTTCTGTTTATTTTGTTGATCTTTCCCAAAAAGCAGCTCTTGGGTTTATTGATTTTTTGAAGGGTTTTTCGTGTCTCTATCTCCTTCCGTTCTGCTCTGATCTTTGTTATTTCTTGTCTTCTGTTGGGTTTTGAGTTTTTTTGATCTTTCGCCTCTAGATCTTTCAATTTTGATGATAGGGTGTCTTTTTTGGATCTCTCCATTCTCCTCATATGGGCACTTATTGCTATATATTTTCCTCTAGAGACTGCTTTAAATGTGTCCCAGAGATTCTGGCACGTTGTGTCTTCATTCTCATTGGTTTTGAAGAACTTCTTTATTTCTGCCTTCATTTCATTGTTTATCCAGTCAACATTCAAGAGCCAGTTGTTCAGTTTCCATGAAGCTGTGCGGTTCAAAGTTCGTTTCTGAATTCTGAGTTCTAACTTGATTGCACTATGGTCTGAGAGATGGTTTGTAATGATTTCAGTTGTTTTGCATTTGCTGAGCAGTGCTTTACTTCCAATTATTTGGTCAATTTTAGAATAGGTGTGATGTGGTGCTGAGAAGAATGTATATTCTGTGGATTTGGGGTGGAGAGTTCTGTAAATGTCTATCAGGTTTGCTTGTTCCAGGTCTGAGTCAATCCCTGGATATTCTTGTTGATTTTCTGTCTGGTTGATCTGTCTAATATTGACAGTGGAGTGTTAACGTATCCCACTATTATTGTGTGGGAGTCTAAGTCTCTTTGTAAGTCATTAAGAACTTGTCTTATATATCTGGGTGCTCCTGTATTGGGTCCATATATGTTTAGGATCATTAGCTCTTCTTGTTGTATCGATCCTTTTACCATTATGTAATGGCCTTCTTTGTCTCTTTTGATCTTTGTTGCTTTAAAGTCTATTTTATCAGAGATGAGAATTGCAACTCCTGCTTTCTTTTGCTCTCCATTTGCTTGGTAAATCTTCCTCCATCCCTTTATTTTGAGCCTTTGTGTATCTTTGCATGTGAAATGGGTTTCCTGGATACAGCACACTGATGGGTTTTGGTTTTTTATCCAACTTGCCAGTCTGTGTCTTTTGATTGGTGCATTTAGTCCATTTACATTTAGGGTTAATATTGTTATGTGTGAATTTGATACTGCCATTTTGATGCTAGCTGGCTGTTTTGCCCATTAGTTGTTGTAGATTCTTCATTATGTTGATGCTCTTTAGCATTTATAGCATTTAGTGTGAGTTTGGAATGGCTGGTACTGGTTGTTCCTTTCTTTGTGTATTGCCTCTTTCAGGAGCACTTGTAAAGCAGGCCTGGTGGTGTCAAAATCTCTGGGTACTTGCTTGTTCTTAGAGAATTTTATTTTTCTTTCACTTATGAAGCTCAGTTTGGCTGGATATAAAATTCTGGGTTGAAAGTTTTTTTCTTTAAGGATGTTGAATATTGGCCCCCACTCTCTTCTGGCTTGTAGTGTTTCTGCCGAGAGATCTGCTGTGAGTCTGATGGGCTTCCATTTGTGGGTGACCCGACCTTTCTCTCTGTCTGCCCTTAGTATTCTCTCCTTTATTTCAACCCTGTTGAATCTGACGATTATGTGCCTTGGCGTTGCTCTTCTTGTAGAATATCTTTGTGGTGTTCTCTGTATTTCCTGCATTTGAGTGTAGGCCTGTCTTGCTAGGTGGGGGCAATTTTCCTGGATAATGTCCTGAAGAGTATTTTCCAGCTTGGATTCATTCTTTTCATCACATTCTGCTACACCTATCAAACGTAGGTTAGGTCTCTTCACATAGTCCCACATTTCTTGGATACTTTGTTCATTCCTTTTTCGTTTTTTTCTCTAATCTTGGTTTCTCATTTTATTTCAATAAGTTGATCTTCAGCCTCTGATATTCTTTCTTCTCCTTGGTCAATTCGGTTGTTGAAACTTGTGCATGCTTCTCAAAGTTCTCGTATTGTGTTTTTCTGCTCCTTTAAATCATTCATATTCCTCCCTAAGTTATCCATTCCTGTTATCATTTTCTTGAATCTTTTTTCAAATCTTTTTTCAAGGTTCTTGGTTTCTTTGCATTGATTTAAAACATGTTCTTTTAGCTCACAAAAGTTTCTCATTATCCACCTTCTGAATTCTAATTCCGTCATTTCATCACAGTCATTCTCCGTCCAGGTTTGTTGCCTTACTGGTGAAGAATTTTGGTCCTTTCTAGGAGGCGAGGTGTTCTGGTTTCGGGTGTTTTCCTCATTTTTGCGCTGATTTCTTCTCATTTTTGTGGATTTATTCACCTGTTGTCTGTGTAGTTGCTGACTTTTCGATTGGGTCTCTTAGTGGACGCCCAGATTTTTGATGATGAAGTATTTCTGTTACTTGGTTTTCCTTCTACCAGTCTAGCCCCTTCACTGTATGACTGCTGAGGTCCACTCCATTCCCTGCTTGTCTGGGGGCACCTATAGCAGCTGCGGAACAGTGAGGGATGCTACCAGTTTCTTTTCTGCTATCTTTGTCCCAGAATGATGCCTGCCAAATGTCAGTCTTCTGGATATACAGGGGTCAGGGACCTGCTTGAGGAGACAGTCTGTACTTTATAGGAGCTCAAGTGCTGAGCTGTGAGCTCTGCTGTTCATTCAGGGCTGTTTGGCTGCTACGTTTAATTCTTCTGCAACAGAACTCATTTAAAAACCCTTTTTTTCTCAGATGCTCTGTCTCAGAGGGGTTGAGGCTTTCTTTGTGAGTGTCCGTTGTGCTGTCCTGCCCAGCTAGGAGGCAGTCTAGTCACTATTTGCCTGCCAAGGCTTCACCCTGCTGGTGTGAGGTTCACCCTGTTGCTGCAGGCTCTGCCCTTCTTCTGCAGTCTCTGCCCTGCTGCCCCGGGCTATGCCCTGCCGCGGAGTCTCTCTGTTGTAGCGGGTTGCCTCAGCAATGGCAGGCTGCTTCAGCAATGGGTGTGTACCTCAGTAGGGGCAGATTGCCTTGTTAATGACAGACGCCCCTCCCCCACGTAGCTGCACCATACTGGGTTCAGCTGTGCCCTCAGGGAACCTCTCCACCTGGAGCATTTGAAATCACTGTTTTGTTATTCCCTCTGCGCTACCCCAAACGCTGTTTCCCTGGAATCTCCTGGGCTGACTCACTGTCCAAGTCCCATTCAGTCTCAAGTTCAGCCCTCTCAAGTCTCACATTGCCAGTTCAACAGAGCACCCGGACCAGTGCGCTTTGTGCGGAGCACTGTGTAGCCCCACTGCACTACAGCGCCCACTGCTGGCCACACCAGCTGCCGGCTGTACAGCCAAAACCTCTGCCTGGCGTCCCACATCTCTTTTATACCTTGGAATTTCCCCGTTCTGTGGGCAACAAAGATCCATCTGGAAATGCGGCCCTGACTCACCCTCTTTGTACATTCACTGAGAGCTTTAATCCTGGGTTGTTCTCACTGCTCCAATCTCTCTTAACCATGCTATTATGTTTTAATTCTATAAAATATTACCACTTTAAAATTATTTTATTTTTCTCTTCAATTTCTGGCTTTGAAAATATTCATAGAATGATAATATTCATTTTTTTAGTAGTCTTAGTTCTACTTTCCAAAGATTGCTCTCCTCTTCTCTTATTTACTTCCAACTGCCCTAGCTTCATCTTAGTTCCTTGCCCTTCACTTTAAACCTAGAAAAGAGACATGGAATAAAAGGATATTTAATTCAACAAAAAAGATATTCTGTTTTTCTAACACTCAAACTGTGCTTTGAAAAAAATTATTACTTTTATGCTATATGCATGTTCCCTTTCCTCATCTCCAAATAACTTCCTCCAAATCAAATAGAGAAAGGGAATGTAAGCAAATAGCCTGTTTAGACAGTATTAATTTGATATTACTAGTATTCAGAAAAGTGGAAAATTTTTTTATGATAATCTTATGACTAAAATTTTCCAGACTGAAAAAAATTTAGCTGTTTCATCTCCATAACAGAATATGTAGTGAATTTTAGCAGTAAAATGTTTGACAAATATATCTTTCACTTGAAAAAAAAACTATTACAATAAAATGTTCATATTAAATAAATCATTTGTATTTCAATTTTGATTTTTTAATCTGCATTGGGCAATCCAACTTTTACACATGTAGTATTGTTTCAAATAGAATATGTTAACATCATAAATAAGACTTAAAAATCTGGTGACAACAGATGCTGGAGAGGATGTAAAGAAATAGGAACACTTTCACACTGTTGGTGGGAGTGTAAATTAGTTTAACCATTGTGGAAGACAGTGTGGCCATTCCTCAAGGACCTAAAAATAGAAATTCCATTTGATCCAGCAATTCCATTACTGGGTATACAGCCAAAGGATTATAAATCATTCTACTATAAGGACACATTCACAAAAATGTTCATTGCAGCACAGTTTACAATAGCAAAGATCTGGAATCAATCCAAATGCCCATCGATGATATACTGGACAGGGAAAATGTGGCACATACACACCATGGAATATTATGCAGCCATCAAAAACAATGAGTTCGTGTCCTTTGTAGGGACATGGATAAACCTAGAAACCATCATTCTCAGCAAACTGACACAAGAACAGAACATCAAACACCGCAAGTTCTCACTCATAGGCAGGTGTTGAGCAATGAGAACACATGGGCACCAAGAGGGGAGCACTACACACTGGGGTTTGTTGGGGGGAAATAGGAGAGGGACAGCAGAAGGTGGGGAGTTGGGGAGAGATAGCATGGGGGAAAATGCCAGATATGGGTAAAGGGGAGTAAGGCAGCAAATCATGCTGCCATGTGTGTACCTATGCAACAATCTTGCATGTTCTTCACATGTACCCCAAAACCTAAAATGCAATAATAAATAAATAAATAATAAAATTACAATAAAATTATTATAATGGTAATTGCATGATTGTAATATTAAAAATTATTCTTAAAATTCAATAAACGTATTTGAGAGATATTTTTCAAAGATTTAAACAGATTGTTTCCAGCACTTTTGTCTCTAAAAGTGAGGTGAAGTAGATGAGCATTATAATTATTACCAGATAAATTTCACTATACTAAATATAAAACACTCTTCCTGATTTAAGATCAAGTGCAATGTGAAGAGATAACTGAAACTAGAAGACAGTAAAACCTGGATGAATATATATAAATCTCACAGTATACATCACATCTTTGTAGTAACTATTTATTTCTTTATCATGTGATACTTGTTGCTAAAATTTTTAGGTACATATAATGTGTAGGATACCATTAGATGCTGAAATCAATTTATTCTGGATCAAAAATATATTTTTTATAAACACAGTCAATTTTAATAAGAAGACATTTATATTCACCCCCTTAAGAGAGATGACAGGAAAGCAACTACAGAGGCGTATAATATGGTAATTTATGCAGATATATTTAATATGTGAAGAGCAAATAATTAATTTTAGGCAATGAAAAGACAGGTAAAAGTTAAAATTCTCAGTGATTTGTGCATTGGGAATTGTAAACCTTCCTGATTACATTAATTGAGGACTAGATGAGGTAGCAATTGTGCAGATGTCATAATGAATGCTGCACAGATATGCACAGCTGTCAGCAGCAGGTATGCCACTACTGTGTTTAATTTCTATGTTATGTGCATATGACAGCTTCAGTAATGGGATGCTAGTGTAAGGTGGACAAGTAATAAAATTTACTCTTGTCCTAGAAAATGTAAATGGATTTTAAATCACCTATCAGAAGCCCATAGAATCAATCTTACATCTGCAACATGGACCATCACCAAAAAAAAAAAGGACTTTCCAGAATAGAAAAGCTATAGATTATTTCTCATATTTTATTTTAAATTTTTTTATGCTAAAGCAAATACTTGGTATTTATAAGTCACACATTTATTAAGATAATTTATTATATTGATAAAATAATGTATACTATGGTAGCTTGGAACATTTATTGCAGTGGAGAATTTTGTGAGAAACTGTCATTTAAAAACTAGTAGTGTGGATTATTTTCTTTCAAGAGGTTGAAATAATTCAATGACAAATATTTCCTTTGTGTGTGTTTCTGTTATTTTCTGCTATCTCATAGAAGGTCAGTAGGAGAAAAAAGCTATATTTAAATGTAATATAAATATGATATAATTTCTGAGTTTCCATTTAAATACCATTTTCAATGGTCATTACAAAAGTGGATATTGAAATGTTAGCATCTTGTTACGGAGAAATACTGTTAAATAACATAAATGAAACTTGACATGGTCATTCTGAAACATTTCCGACTTTGTATCAAAATGTTTATTATTTGAACTTTACACTTCTTTCTGGTAGTAAAAGTAGGAATTTTATCCACTCAAAAATCATATATTGTATAATTGTTTTGCAAAGATAACAGCAGACTTCCTTTACCATTTTTTCAGCTTTTATTGTCTAGATTGTTTCACACTTATAGATGTTGCGGAAGTTTTAGTGATGTTATTGTTGATATAGATAAAAAGAAAATTCTCTATCTAATACAATCCTTAAACCTCAAGTTTATTACTTATTGTTTTAATCATATAATTTAAACAGTCTGTGGCGGCAGCAGTGATCCATCCAAATCGGTCACTGTGGGGACGGCAGCTGCTGCCGGGGAAACGCGGCTGGGGCTGGGACTCAGTCAAGGGAGCAGGTGGGGCTGGAAACAGGTGATGTCAATAGGATCCCCATTCTCCACTGAGTTGGCAGGAGCCTGGCTTCCGGGGTACAGCTGCAGCCACCCCACAACAGCTTCGGACCCTCCGATCCCTGTGTTCTCAGGGGCCTGGGGAGCATCCTGCCCCCGCAGGCTTGGAAGTGCCTGCTCCTGTTCCCTGGCTTCTCCCCGCTCCTGGCTCCTGGTCTGTGGTGGAGCAAAGTTGTGGACACGTCCTGATAGCTGAGCCCAGGTGCCGTCATGACCTGACTGGATGTGCCCACACTTGAGGCATCACTAACATGCCAGCCCCCTGCCGCCTTGGCCCCCTCTAGAAACCGTTTCTGAGGAGGAAACTTTGGGCATCAAGGAGCATGCGAGGGAGGTTAGGGGGCTGAGGGAGGCTGCGTACAAGCCTGTGGCTGCCTCTTGCTGCCCACAGGCCTGTAGCTGCCCCTCTGTACAGGCAGTGTGGAGGCAGTGAAGGTAAGCTGATGGCAACTGGAGCAGACAGGTTCCTAGGCAGGAAGGGGCAGGTCCCTGGTGAAATCGCACCTGCAAACCAGGGATGGCCTGAAGCCTAGATAAGGGATTGCCAGTTTTGGGTGAAGTCACAACCCAGATTGAGAAATTCTTTGACCCCATTCATCCAGTGAAGTGGTGCTTTTTCCAGGCCCATCCATGGACCAATCAGCACACAGTTCCTCTCACCCATGGACCAGTCAGCACACACTGATTCCATTTTGAGCCCGTAAACCCCCGCAGGCTGAGCCAGACTCAGACACTCCTTGGGACTACCTGTTTGTAAATAGGAGCCACCCACTTTGGGTGGGTCCTCACCACTGAGAGCTGTTCAGTTGCCCAATAAAGCTCTTTTCTGCCCTGCTCAACCTCCAATTGTCCATGTAACCTCATTCTTCTTAAACACAGGTCAATGACTTGGGATCTGCTGAAGGAGGAAAAGGAAAGCAGAAGCACTGCCAACCAGAGATTTCTGGCTGGTGAAGTAGCACCCTTAGGACCCTGTGACACAGTCACTAGTTCTGAGCAAGAATATGTGTCTAACATAAAACAAATTGTCTAGCCATCCATAGGATTTTTGACAAGCATTATGGCAGGAGGAATAGATTATTTAGATGGCATTATGAAGATCATTTTGATGTTATGAAAATTTTCTATAAGAGGACAACAAATCCTAATTGATTTTTTACTCTTTATTTTTATTTTTTATAGTTTGTAATTTTTTTTGTAGGCACAGTGTCCTGCTTTTTGCCCAGGCTGGTTTTGAACTTCTGGTCTCAAGCAATTCTACTGCCTCAACTTCCCAAAGTGATGAGATTACAGCATGAGCCACAGCACCCAGTATTCCACTCTCTTAAACTTTAAGAGACTAAACCGACAGTGAGACTAATATGTTACATCATTGTTTTGACTAATTCAGTCAATTATGTTGCTTGAAAGCTATAAATAGATAATTAAATTGATCAATACAAAATTCAAGAAATAGACTTTCAGTCAATAAATAAGGCCAGTCAGTAAACAGGCAGCTCATGCCTGTTATCCCAAAACTGTAGGAGGCAAGGTGAGGACTTCCTGAGCCCAGAAGTGTGAACTAGCCTGGGGAACATAGCAACAGCTCATCTCTACAAAAACCAAAACAATTAGCTGGGTGTGGGCTCATGCTTGTGGTCCCAGCTACTTAGGAGTCTGAGGCAGGAGGAGTGTTTGAGCACAGAAAGTTGAGGTTATAGTGAGCAGAGATCGCAGCACTGTATTCCAGCCTAAGTGACAAAGCAAGATTCTGTCTCAAAATTAATTAATTAATTAATTAATTAAAGTTGCACGAAAAATAAATTTATATGCTAACTCAATTCCAGATAATAATGAGAGCTCCAATATATTCATGCCCACTATAATTTACTGAGGAAATATTATTATCATTTCAGATTATTTTACATTATTATACACATATGTTGTTAGTTTACATTACTGTAAATATAAGTTAATTCTTAGGTTTGAATACATTATGGAGATTGGAGAAAAATGTGTAATGTAACTTAATTCAGTGTTTCCTGAAGGAGAAACATCCACAATATAATCTTTTTCCTAATTTGAAGACACTTCAAAAAATCGTTTAGAATGTATTTTAAGGTGCTGTTAAAATATAACATTATTTAATACCTCAGCTCAAGAGAAATAAAATATTGAGAACTCATAAAAGTACAAAAGAAAGTAATGTCATGAAATGGTCCTAAATCAAGCTTCTCTGGTTCCTTTTTTACCATCCTTGCTGGTTGATTTTTTTGAAGAAAACTGTAATAGTATTATCTACACAAAAATATGAAATAAGAGTTAAGTATTTCAAAATACAGAGTATAGAGGAAATACTTTCATTAAAAGTAGAACTTTTGGCAGTTTGTAAATTATTGAAGTGAGTATTCCAGCATTTTTCTTTAAAAATTAATTTGAAAAATTAAAAAGGTAAAGAGCACTTTCTTAATATCAGGTCCACCCAATAGGCTGTTTGTCAGGAGGTCTCAAAAATTGAAATTCATTATTTTATTGAATTACCACATTTCATAGTTTTGTTTCTTTAGCTTGCACACTCAGAATCCTGAACTTGTTTAGATCTACCAGCATAGACACACATATAACAAAAGCCCAGGAGGCTGCTAGTATAAATGGACATGCTAATTTATTTATGTTAAATGATAAATGTAACTCATATTTGTCAGAATAGTCTTCATGTCATGGTCAGTGAAATTATTTGCTAAAGCTAAATAACAGGAAAGGCCAATTCATAAACTTTTATAATGGCAAAGGACAGTAGTAAACCAGCCTAAATCAATAAATATTTTGATGATATCCATACAAGTATCAATCTAATTGGTATAGAATATTGGACCAGCATACTTCAAGGTTGTTACCTAAAATCTCATTATCCCTGGTCATTTGTTGGGTGGGTACTTGTTCTGGGTGAGCAGATCTTTGCAAACCCACCCTCAAAGTGCAAGAAAACTGAGGGATTGAAGAAAGAGACAGGGAAATTCAGTTTCTCAGAAAGAAATATTTCATAGGACTTATAAGTAAAGGCCACGTGTCAGGCAGTTGTGAGACAAGATGGTAGATCCCCATGCAGTTGCCCTCTAGAACCAGGGTTTATGTATAGGAAAAAATGTGTAGTACAACTGAAGTTTACCACTCAGGGATAGGCAAGAATGTTATGTGATTCTGCCTAAGGGCAGAGTTTATAGTCAAGATTGTTCTGACCTAAGGGCAGGATTTAAATAAGTGTTCTTACACAAGGAACAGTAGCAACAGTAAAAATCTTAGAGGCATTCCTGGAACTGGAGTTAATCAGAATTTAATATGGCTGATTAGCATCTACAATGGAGTAGTTTTAGCCTCCACAGTACTATTAAAAATTCCGTGGGTGTAAAGCTTTTAGAAATTATCTCACATGACTGATTAGAACACTGTTTCTTTAGCTATACAATGTGTTTTTATCAATCTACTGTCAAATTCAGCAGGTTGTGCCTTTAAGGTGGCTTTCCCAATCCTCTTAGTCAAATCCAGAAAGCTTTTTGTTTTTTAATTGAAATCTTCAAGTACTGGTAATACATGTTTCATACATGAAAAGGTATACCTACATTATTACATATCTGATTTTATTTAATCCAGTTATGTGAAAGCAAAAATAATAGGCATACTGGAAGATTTGGTACAGATTTTTTTGATAAAAATAAGGTTCCAGGCTGAAAAATTCTTAACAGTTATTTACAAAGTGAAATATGGGTGATAATAGTTTCTCCCACAAAATAAGACTTTCTTTACTCAGAGTCTGATAACTGCCTTTGTAAAACTAATGGAGATCATGACATTAGGATGATGGGAAGGGTCTGAATTCTACTAAAATGTAGGCACAGTTTCTATAATTCCTTACTACTTAGGAGACATGTGGCCAGAATCACAAGATATTTTACTTCCCCGACTGCTCTATAGATGACATCAGTATTATAGAAACTGAGATTGGTCTTTTAAGATGTTCTTTAGATTTTTGCATCATGGTAATCAACTGACCTCACCTAAACCTGTGATTCACGACTGAACTGTTCCTGGGGTTCCCACCCACGGGTGGACATGAGGACCATTTACCATATTTCTGTGATTTTTTAACCAAGCAGAAACACCAGGTCTCTAACCTGATGCCTACCAAATTATGTATAAAAGTCCTAGCCTCTGAGTTCTTGGGGAAGGCTGACTTGAATAATAACTCCACTATTTCCACTTGGTTAACTCTGCATTACTAAAACTTTCTCTACTTCATTACCACAGTGTCAGTGACCTGACTTTGTCTGCAGTGGCAGGAAGAACCTATTAGGTGACTACAATATTTACCTCAGTAAATAATTAAAACCAATTTAATAAATATCCCTGAAAAATGCTTCTTAAAGTACTTTCTCTTCTGCTTTTTCTGCTTTTCTTCAGCAATTATGTCTGCTTCAGAATAATTTTTAAATCCATACGCTTCTCACAACAGCGGTCCCTTCTTTCTCATTCATTTTTAATACTATCATTTATCACCATAAAATTAGAGTCATCCAACAAGCAAAAAATTCTATACCACCTTCTCCAATTTGTTTATTCCTATGAGATACAGTTATTCAAGGGGCAGTTGGTCCTTAAGGTTTACTGGAAACTCTAAACATTTTAAGCTAAGCACAGAAAGATAAACATTGCATGCTTTCACTCATATGTAGGAGCTAAAAAAAGGTGGTCCTCATGAAGATAGAGAGTAGATTCATGATTACCAGAGGCCAAAAAGTGTAGGAGAAAGAGGGATGAAGAGAGGTTGATCAATGAGTATAAATACACAGTCTCATAGAAGAAACAAGACCTACTGTTTGAAAGATCAGTAGAGTGACTATAGTTTACAATACTCTATCATATATTTCAGAATAGCTAGAAGAGAATAATGAAGGTTTCTAGTACAAAGAAAAGACAAATATTTAAGGTAACAGATGTACTACTTACACTGATTTGGTCTGTACAAACTATATGAATGTATTAGCTAAATATTTATGAAGTATATTTTGTAGGTATTTAAATAATTTAATATCTGATTCCATGAATATAACATAATGTAGATCATATTTTTTTGCTAATATGAATGGGCAAAACTATTTATGGGCAAAGATACAGCATTCCTTTGTTTCATCCATGAGAAATCATGTATTTTTGATGTCATTGTTTTACTTCAGGTTGTTTCTCCATAATACACTTTATCTAGTTTCTCATTTCTATGGATTCCATCAAAAGGCCAATAACAACTCTATACATATGGCTTTAAAGTAGTAAATATAGATATTCCTTGTCATATGATCAGTACAAAGGGTTATATTTCAGCAGCTACTATGAACTTTAGAGAAACATCAGGTAACATAGGGTTGTATTATCTTAGAGGCTATAAGAAGCAAGAGTAATAATTTTAAGGAATGCATGTGGATAGACACATATTTGAGGGGAAAATTTTTTAATGGAACGAAGCATGAAAGATGATTGGTTTATTTTAATGTTGATTTTTAGAAACCCCCAGAACCCCAAATGTGGAGGTCTAGAATGAGCCTGTTGAATCTGACTATATCAATTTGTAGATGAGAATATCATAGATGGAATTTCAAACAAGGGCATGAATTAAGTTGAAGTAAAAGTCTGTTTGGCATGTAAATAGCACAAGGCCAAGAGATGATTAGAGGATGACAATTATGAGACATAAAAGGCTGTAAGAGACAAAACTAGAAGTCAGAGAAGAAAGTTCAAGAAAATAATAATCAATAGTGTAATAGAAAATACCACAGAAGTTAACATGAGAAGAGAAATTAAATTTAATGTTTTTGGTCATTCCTGGCTCTGGTTAGAGTAGTTTTGGTGAAACAGTGAGAGCAGAGAATGGCATTGAGATAAGGGATAACACAGAAGGGAGATAATTAAGTGGATTGCTGAGCACAGGCCTTACTTTTAAGAGCTCAGCTATTAAGAATAGCATAAATAATAGGACAACACCTTAGGAGAAACCTAAGATTAAGAACTTTTTACTAAAACTAAGAAAGAAAATATTAAAATATGTAAAGCTCTTAAAGGAAATTTTGAAGATTGAAAAAGCAAAACATAGTTAATGATGAAATCAAGGTTCCTGTGAAGATGGATTTTAGTAAGAGTAGGGACAACTTAACACTGTGCCAGGAAAAAAGTAAAATGTGGTATTTGAGGAAATGTAGGATAGGGTTAAGACATTTCTCCCTTTATGCCTTCATTATTTTAGCAAAGTAGAAGGCCAGATCATCTGCCAAAAGTGAGAATATGGAGGGTCTTATGGGAGAAATTTTGTCTCTCCAAATTCATATGTTGGAGTCCTCATGCCCTGTGCTTCAGATTATGACCTTACTTAGAGACAGGGTTTTTATAGAGGAAATTAAGTTAAAGCAAGGTCATGCGTGTAGGCCCTAATCCAATATTACTGATGTTTTTATGAAAAGGAAAAAAAGGTGGACATAGAAACAACATAAAAGGCAGGTGATGTGAAGAGACAGAGAGAGAACATCATCTTCCAGCCAGGGAGAGAGACCTGGAACAGACACCTTCCTCACATCCCTAGGAAAGAATCATCCCAGTCACACATTGATGATTAACTTCTGGCATTGGAACTGTGAGGCAATAATATTCTTCCTCTCAGCCACCTAATCTGTGGTACTATGTGATAATACCTCTAGCAAAGTAATACAGAGAGTTAAATAATACATAGGCAAAGAACAAACTAAATTAAATATTTTGTTGCAAAGGTCCAAAGCATTTTCTTCTCCAAAAAAATAAAGGGCTAAAATTTGCACATAGATAATGAATAATCACTCCAGATTTTATATTGTGTTGCATTTATAAATATTTAACTTAATGAATATACTTTCACTTGAATTTATGGAATTACTGCAGAACTCCATGTAATAAACTTTGAACAAGCAGAAAAATAGTCTGAGAAAATGGTCCTGACTCCATCACTCAACATCTAAACAATAAGATTTAACAAACTAAATAAGTAAAATTATTTTTTCTCACAGATTAACTGAATGTAGTTATGCCTGTGCATCCACTTCATCTGATTTTTATATCAATAATGCAAAAATGACATATTTGTCATAACTGTGCAAAATACAAATTTTAACACATTAACTGTTAACATTTTTTTCTTAAAATTTATAAATATAATACTTAAAAATATAATTTGACGTCTTAACACAATTATAGATTACCAGTGATATCTGAAATCATTTAAAATATTACTAAAAAGGTAAAAGTTTTAAATGGCAAAATCTTGGTTTTACTTTTTCATATTAACTAAATTTAAATGGCTATAAGCAGAAAATAAAAGTCATCTAAATTCTGCACAATCTTAAAGCAGGGAGCATCTGTCAGCATAATAGGCCCTTTAGTCTCCTGCTGAGCAAACTCAGCTAGAAGACATTTTTAAATTGACTGAGTTTGAGAAGAAGAAATTTTTCATACAACTGGCAGTTAAGGAGGAAAAATGTTTTTATCCTAATTGGATTGGATTTGGCCACTGGGATATTTTATATTCACCATCATTCATTTAGAAACCTTTTGTAAATTTATGCCACTCAGGATGTTCATAGTTACCTGATAAGTTGCCTCACTCAGTTGCTGGTGCTGATTCTGCTCTTTGCTTCTTACATAGTTTGTTGCACTCCTTACCCGGTGGGTTTCTGAAGAATGTGAGGATTTATTTAGCAGCTGGTTGTCACCTGCTAATGGCTAACAAATGGACATCCCTTGAATATACTATTTGCTTTGCTTTCTTCTTAAGTTATTCTGCTTATTTGAGGGTTTGCTTTGTTCCTCCAGCCTGTCAGAAAAATAACACATGATCAAGGAGTTACAATTAGCATCCATTATAACATTATGTCAATTGCTTATTCATTTTTTAAAGGATCTGCAATAATGCGTTGAAAACATTGATTGTGTTTTGGCAATGGAACATTATGTTGTGATAAAATTAGTACTACTCTAAAAACTAATATTTCCTTTTAAGCCTGCAGTAAAAATGAGGATACTTGGATATATGCATAGCTCAATCACTATAATGAATTGGTTTTCTTTAAGTATATACAAACAGACTTTCTGTTATACACACACACACACACACACACACACACACACACACACACATCCAAAATCACATACATTAACAAATGATTATTTTCATTCGTTTTTTTTTTGCTTTTAATACTAAGCTCATCCTTTTGTAGAATAATTTTCTAATTTAAATAGTTTAAAAATTATTTGAATATATTTAATGCTAATTTTCCATTTGATATTAATTATATTTTAAAATTTCAATTCATTATATATCCTAAAAAATAGTACTAAAGTAACTTATTTGAAAAAATCCATTCATTTCACATGAAACAAGTTGTGTGTGTGTCTGTGATTATTAATTTAAATGAATAATTCATTTAACTGAATAAAGTACTTTTAAAATTATGATTGGTTATATTTTACTTACCATCTTGTGACCATGCAGTAGACATTACTATTACCCATGTCTTCCAATTTCCCTAATGATAGCAATAGCATCAGTCACCCAAGCTAAGAATGCAGACATTATTAATGTCACATTTTTTACTGTCTTTGCATGTAATAAGATATTTCTGAAAAATGTTATGTTTTAGCTAGCTATCTAATTACTTTGCTTTGTCCATATACCACCTATTGTTATCTTCCATTACCATAATTTCTGTAAATAATACTTACTATGTGCTTCTGCCTTTAGTCAGACAACCTCCATTCTACGTTTCTTGTTATCACAAGTAATTTATTCTTATGCCCAAAATGTTGATGTCTCTGAATTGACTGTTAGATAAAGTTCCCTGTTATGACAACCCCTTTATACTAGCCCCAACAATTTTAGCTTTTGACTTCATATTACATACTATCTTATAAGATAAACTACTGTGCCTTTAATCATTTTTCCATAATATTTTTCACTAAAATGAATGACTTCCAATATTTGCTTCACTCATCTTCTTCTGGAAGTTTGTCTATAGTTTAGATTGAATTAAAAGTCTTTACATGTTTTTATTATTGTGTTTACTACATTTTATTGTAAAAGTGAGTTAATATTTTCTATTTATCTGTGAGATTATTAAAATAAGTCACCACAATACCTATATTCAATGAAGAATCAATGTGTGGTTTAACAAATACTGTCCCAATAAATGAATGAATCAAAACTATGCAGAATTCCCTTTGCATTTGTAATTAGTATAGTAGTATTGTAGAGATAATTTATTGAACCAAAAATTATTTGCAGGCAAAAGCTACAAAATAATAAAATTATAAATAAAGAAATTTAATCATATATTTTCCTTTGCTATCTTAGCTCCCTGCTTGTTAAAATAAGAAAGGTTCTATAATGTAACACTCTGCTGGTGTCACCAGCTGCCCTTTAAAGTTACCCTTTTTGAATCTGCCTTCTATGCTCTGATTTATAAATATTGGAGTGCTCCGGAGATTGTACTATCTTGGACTATCTTATCCATTCAATGTTATCCCTAAATAATCACAAACTATACAATGCCATAACATCATTATATGCCACATACGCATGTGTGTATATAAATGAATCATCAATATTTAAACCTTGTCCAAAACTCTATTTTGATTCTATTTGCATCTACTTACTACCTTCACTTGACAAAACATCAAACTTAACCCATGTAAAATAATATTATCATTTCTCACACTGAACTCAAAAATGTTCTTTATTCAGTTTGTCCCACCTCAGTAAAAAAATACTGGCATCACTTGAATAAGCCAAAAATCTTACCCATAACCTTGATTCTTCCACTTTCCTTAAATTCCATGTTTAATAAATCACTGCATCATGTCAGTTCCACCTTCAAAGTTCATTGTAGTTTTTCTACTTAAATTTGTTTTATGTCAACTGCTATCACCCTAGTAAATTATCTTTTCTCTTTTCATCTCCTTGCTTCTTACTCCATCCCTAGTGAAATCCATTCTATCTACAATAGTAAAAAATTCTTTCAAACCGTAAATTGAATTACATAATTGTCCTGCCAGAACATTTGCCAGCTTCTCAATGCACGTTAAGTAAAATTTAATTTTTCATCATAGCTTTTATGCCCTACTTTACTGTTTGTATTGCCTACATATTTGACCTCAAACCCTGAGATCTTTGTTCTCATACACTCAGTGTACTGGTTTTTTTTTTTTTTTAATTCCTCAAACTAGCTTAGTGAGTTCCTTCTTCATAAGCTCTGTGTAGAACTCTCTGTCGGGCTAAAAGTCCTCTCATCAAATAGAGTCTCTCTTGATTACCATGACTTATCTCACTTCCTCTTTTAACACTACAGGTTTTTTCTTTACCAGTTTTATCTACCTGGAATTGTCTTTTCAAATATTATTAATTATTTCTAAACTTTTCTACTAATATGTTAGTTCCATGCTAATATGAACACTGTCTATCATACTTACTACTGAATGTCCACTGTTTTGATACGCCTTTTCAATATTAAAGCAGTAATATGTAGCTGAATAACCATTGAAAATGGATTTATGTATATAAAACTCCTAACTATATCCACACTCTAGTATGTAGAATGAAAATGACCTTTAAAATGCATTTACTTATCTAGATCAATTAACACATTTGTAAACTAGTAGTTTGCATGTGTTTACTTAAAATAATTGCAGTAAAAATTTAATAAAGTATGTATACAAGAAGAAATCTCTTCGAACCTTAAAGTGCTATACAATTCCCAGTTTTATTTCTGTTATTTTCTTTTTATATATGTCTGTTGAGGCTACAAGTCCAGAAGACAGATTTTTACAATTAATATAATAATTCTATCTTTTCTGAGAAATTGAACTTGGATAGAAACTTGGTCATCCAGAATCTCCATTTTCAAAAGTTGTGGAGTAGTAAACGATAGAAACAAATAACTTGTTTCTAAAAATGCAATTTCAAAATCTTTATAAAAATAAAAGCCACTATGGTTGTCAAGAGGATTATTTAAACAAATGAACATTAAAAAGCATTGCCTTTATTGACAACTATTTGAGCAAAATATATTGGTAGGTATTTATATGGTAACTTGAAGCTGGGAAAAAGTGACAATATATTATAAATAAGTGGCCACTGAAAATAACTGGAAAATGAAAATAAAGTGATTTTAAAATTAAAATATACATCAATGTAATATATGACTCAACTGACAGAAACTGAATTTTTAGAAGGCATCTGTTCCTGAGAATATGCTTCGGTTGTGGATGTTTGGCTAATGAATCAGAGTACTGAAAAATACAGTGTAGCCAGAAATGTTTAATTCTGCCCACAGAACATATGGTGTGTGTGTGTGTGTGTGTGTGTGTGTGTGTGTGTGTATGTATGTGCATGCTTATTCACTTGCAGGCAGAAAAATGATTTTAGAAGATTATAAAGGGATAGAAAAAATGTAGTTAGAATAGTTTAATCATTTCCACAATAAAGGTTCTCTTTTAAATCATTTATTGGTTGGGTATTCAGCCACTCAGAGTCAATAGTTCAACAATGGTTGAGCAAGGGCCTTATATGCTGGGAGTAATAATAGTGAATTGGTAGAAATAATTTCTGCCTTCTTGGATCTTAAAATCAGTTGGAAGGCAGGGTGAGGATATAAAGAAATGAGGCAAATACAGTAAATCATAATAGGTGTTATGTTGGAAAAGTTTTAGATAGGGGTCCCCAAACCCCAGGCCATCGACCAGTACTTCATCTGTATTTAAAGCCACTTCCCATCACTCACATTACCGCTTGAGCTCCACCTCCTGTCAGATCAGAGGCAGCATTAGATTCTCATAGGAGTCCAAATTCTACTGTGAACTGAACATGTGAAAGATATAGGTTGCACACTCCTTGTGAGAATCTAATGCCTGATGATCTGTCACTGTCTCCCATCACCCCCATATTGGACCATCTAGTTGTAGGAAAACAAACTCAGAGCTCCCACTGACTCTACATTATGGTGTGTTGTGTAATTATTTTCTTGTATATGACAATGTAATAATAATAGAAATAGTGTGCAATAAATGTAATGAGCTTTAATCATACTGAAACTATCACTCCCCCACCTTCACCCAATCCATGGAAAAACTGTCTTCCATAAAACCAGTCATTGGTGCCCAAAAGGTTGGGGACTGCAAGGAAAATGATATTAGAATAATATTTTAATAATATTTAATAAAATTAGAATAATATTTTAGTTTAATTTAATAATATTTTGTGACAGTACTTTAACATAAACTACTGACAATGTATATCAGGACCAAAATGATATTAGAAAAGAAATCAATAAAATAAAAACTTTATAAGAAATTCTAAAACCAAGGAAATTGGAATAAAATAAAGATGAAGAGTAGATAGAGTTAAATGCACATTTATATGCTCACATATAAATATACTAAATCATGTGATTGATTCACTATACTGTTAATGTGAGCAATTACTATGATTGATTCTCAGTTAGTAACCAACATTCTATTCCTGAGATGACTCAACGTTAGTTATTATGTATTATCATTTTTTATTACCTTACTTTGTACAGAAATTTTTGTTAAGGACTTTCACCTGCATTTCATAATTTGTATAGGTCTATGGTTTCACTTTTTTCTTGTAATATATTAGTCTTTTTTGGTACCAGGTGAATATTGACTTTATAAAATGAGTTGGGAAGGATTTCAGGTTTAAGATTTTATTTTATTTTCTTCTAATTAGGTAATGTATATCTTCCTGGAATGTATTTTTTTTTTTTTGGTCAAAGCCTTTATATTTTTTGTTGCAAATTTATTCCTAGTATACTCTTTATTATGTTTTAATGACCATAGGATTTGTAGGAATCTCCTATCTTAAATTCCTGATATTTGCATTTTACTTATTTTCTTTGTGCTTATTAGTCTGGCCAGAAGTTTGTCAAATTCATTGATTATTTCAAAGTACTAATTATTGATTTCACAATTTCCTTCTCTATTTTTATTTCATTAGTCTCTGTTCTTGCTTTTATTATATATTTTTTCTTTCTAATTTTAGTTAGACTTGCATTTTGTTTTCCAACTTCTTGAATTGGAACTCTACATTATTGCTTTTTTGTTTCCTAACATAAACATTTAAAGCTATAAAATCTAACGTTGATATGCTGTATTTTTAGCATAAGTTATTTCAAAGTATTTTTAAGTTTCACAATTTTCTTATTTGATGGATAACTCCTTTAGAATTGAGAAGTTTAATTTTAAAGTATCTATGAATTTTTTATAAGTGTTTTTGTTATTGGTTTCCATTTGAAATATATTATGGGCAGAGAACATACTTTGTATGGTTTCACTTCATCTACATTTTTTGATGCTTGTTTTGTAGCCCAGTGTTTCTTCTTCCCATGTGTATTCTGTTTTTGGTGAAAAGAATGTATATTCTAATGTTATCAGCTGATAGAAAGGATATAAAGATTAGTATTTCATAAATTTTAATATGTACAAGGTAGGTAATAGTGTCATTTATATTTTTGACACATTTACTATTTTGGGAGCCTTTCATAACTCAGAGTAGAGTAATGAACACTCTAACTCATATTTTATAATTGTGTATTTGTACTTTTAGTTCTGTCCATTTTTTTCACATTATCTGAAACTCTTTTAGTAAGTAATACATTTTCATGATTTTTATGCCTTTTTGATGATTTGATTTACCTGTCATTATAAAATACCTCTTTTCATATCTTTTACATTTGCTGTCTTGCTGTCTAACTTCATATGACTGTAAGACCTAACATATGCCTAGGTATACATATAGTTAAGTCTTATTTTTTTTTCTGACAATCGCTATTTTTGCATTGAAATATTTAGAACATTTTTAATATAACTTTTGTATTAAAATATAGCTGAGCTTAATTTTGCTACTGTGTATTTTCTATTTTCCTGTCTACATTTTTTCCTATTTTTCCCTGGCTTCTTTTAAAGTGTAAAATGAAAATAATACTTTAAAAAATATGTTCTTATATGTTTTACATATTTTTATAAATATCTATAGAAGAAAATTATATGTATATTATTTAAATGTGTTATATGTATTTTAGATATATATATATATATATATTTATATATATGTAAAGAGGTGATAAAGGTAGGTGATAAAACCAAGGGTCTTCCTATTTTATTCATTGTTTTTTTCTATATAATGCATTTGTTTATAAAAGAGTAAAATAATTTTTTTAATTGTTGATATAAATGTATTACAGGTACATAGGTGAATAGGAAAATGGATAGATATGATTTTTTGAGCATAGAGAAAGTTGTGGGAGGAACAGAAAAACCATTATATCAAATTAACTACATTTTTTACCTTAACCAGTGTGCCAGTGGAGGAGGAACAAGGAGAAGCTGTTCATATCCTTATCATGTGCCAATGAGTCTTTATTTATTTATTTAGATACAAGGTCTCACTCTGTTATCCAGGCTGTAGTGCAGTGGCATGGTCTCAGCTCACTGCAATCTCCACCTCCCAGGTTCAAGCAATCCTCGTGTCTCAGCATCTCCCACAGCTGGGATTACAGGTGCACATCACCATGCCCAACTAAGTTTTTGGTGTATTTTTTGAGAGAGACAGAGTTTCACCACATTGGCCAGACCAGTCTAAAAATCCTGACCCCAAGTGCCCCAAGTAATCCACTGGCCTTCGTCTTCTTAGGATTACAGGCATGAACCACTGTACCTGGCCTGCCATTGCATCTTTAAAAAATTCTATTTTCATTTTATCTTCTTACTATTATTATTATTTTGAGATGGAGTCTTGCTCTGTCACCAGGCTGGAGTGCAGTGGCACAATCTCCGCTCACTGCAACCTCTTGCCTCCTGGCTTCAAGTGATTCTTCTGCCTCAGCCTCCCAAGTAGCTGGGACCACAGGCATGCGCCACTAAACCCGGCTAATTTTTGTATTTTTAGTAAAGATGGGGTTTCACCATGTTGGCCAGGATGGTCTTGATCTCTTGACCTCGTGATCCACCCTCCTCCACCTCCCACAGGCCTGAGCCACAATGCCCAGTATCATTTTATCATTAAAAAGAATAAAGATTTTTAACAGAAACATCATTTTAAATTGTTAAAATTGCATTTCTAAATTAGGAAATAAAGCACATATATGCATGATCATAATTATATATTAACATATTAGATAAATTTGATGATTTTAATTTCTAAAGCCAGTCAAGTTATTCTCAGTGTACTAACTGATCAATCTTAAAAATTTACACAATGATGATAAGCTCATCAATATCAACATGTTCTCAGACGAACTGAAAAACTACCCATAACTTCAGAATCCACTGAATTCCATACTCAAAATGACTCCACCAAGTTTCCTATTCAGGATCATACAATAAGTATTCACTGAGCTCAGATTAAAAGTATTTGCACTCTGTCATTTATTGTAACAAATATATTTCTTCTAAAAAGAGCCAAGTGAAAAACAAGCTGATAGCTCTTTCTCCTCCTTGGCCATGAATTGCACTCTTAAGTTTGAAATAGGACAACTGCAATTATTTTCATTAATTTCATCAGGGGTGCCAATTCATGACAATTCAATGATGACTGCCTCTCTCCCTCTTTTCTCTGTGGAATTTTAATTAGTCAGAGATTAGAACTTCGAACTCTGTGTTTGGTGTCTCTTTTCATGTCTTTTGTTTATTCTACCTCTGTTTGTGGTTTATTCTATTAAGATTCTTAACATCTACGTTCAATTCACTGATTCTCAATTCAGTGTGCTACTAAATATAGAATTTTTAATATCTGGTATGTTTTCCTTTTACAGATATAGTAATTAATTTTTTACAAACATTACACTTAATATACAAATATAAAGTTATATATATATTTCTCAGAATTGCTGGTTAATTTACTATGTCCTCTTAGTTATGAGTAATTAGAAATTTTTTGTGTGTTTATTCTTTATTTTTCAAAAAATTGACTGCACCATTATTTTCTACATCTGAAAACCTAACATATAAAATATTTGTAGAGCTGTAATTAGTATTTCTGATGGTTCTTGCTCATGTGACTCATTTCCTTGTGCTGCTTTTAATTCAGTGCTATGAGCTGCTCATTTTCCTTAGCAAATTATTTGAAGAAATTATTTTAAGTTTTGATGTTTATTTTGATGTTTTTTCAGAATAAATTTTGCCTGGTTCTGTAAAAACTTGAGGACTCTACCAATCTCTGCCAACATCAAACAAAATTCATATTTTCTTTAACAAAATATGAAAGTCCTCAAGTCCAAAGTTTACATTCATTGGCATTATATAAAATATAAGACATTTTGCTTTTGTTTTTAAATATTATTGTTATATAGATGCTATATTAGTTATGTGACATTATCAAGGGGAAATATTAATTTATAATGTATATACTGTTAATGTTCAGACTTATGGTATAAGTATAGTCACTTGAAATATATGTAAATATACATATAGTATACATACACAGGTAATTTCACATTTTGACTTCATTTGATATAAAGTTAGAAAGCAACAAGTAAAATCAGTTGACACTATCATATTACATCACTTTGCTCACATGTATAAGTATGTATGAAAAACCATGGTATGACTCTACTCAGATAACTCAAATTCAAATATAATGATTACCAATTGGTTTCCTTCCTACAGACCAGAGAGCTAAAGTTTAAGGAGACAAGCGCCAGGCTGACCCTTCTTGCAAGGATGGAGGTGAAGGACATTTCCTGTATCTTTGGTTTTCCCAGGCTCAAGCTTTCTTGATTGGGTCAGTGAAAAAAAAGACTTTACCAATGGGGATGTTCATGTTTTCTAGTATCATTGTAGTCACAGAAAGAGTCTCAGAACTCAAAATCATCCCTATTTATTATTAATCCAAGGTAAATTACTGATACTAAGCACTACCCAGTTATTGCTGGTATACAAAGACATTTGGATTTCAGGCAGTTGAACACATAGAAATTCCGGCTATGCAGGACCACATCAGCCAAATTATTAACTTTGTCGTAATGTACTCCTGTACCTAACCAACGTACATGTGTGCAGAAAATGCATTGGAAACATTTCAACACAAATTTATGAATATCCATTAAAAAGACTATTTGCAAATTAGATGTAGAAGAGAAACTTGATAAAGGACATCTACTAAACAACTTAAGCTAACAACACACATAATGGTGAAAGCTCAAACACATTCCCTCTAAGAAGGAAGAAAAGCAAGGATGTCAATGCCACAACTTCTATTTATCATTATAAATGGAATTCTAGCCAGTGCAATGAAGTAAGAATATAAAATAATGGGGATACCTAAAAAAGAAGATAAAGTTACCATCATTAGCAAGGGACAGGACTATTTAGACAGAAAATACTAAAAAAAAAAAAAGACAATAAAATAATCAGAACTAAAAATGAGTTTAATAAATTTTCACAAATATAACGTAAATACCCAAACATCTATAGCAAATATATATATATATATATAGCAAATAATTGAAAAATGAAATAAAACTAATTCCATTTAAAATAATACCAGAAAATAAAATTCTTAGGAATAAATTTAAGGAAAGACATAAAAATACTTACACTGAAGACTAAAATGTATTGCTGTGAAAAACTAAAGAGTTTAATTTACTAAATGGAGTAGATGATCAAAAGAAGAAATAGTATAAAGATATTGATTCCACCCCAGTTGATCCGGAGAGTAAATGCAGTACCACTCATAAACTCAGCAGACTATTTAAAATAGCAATTCATAGCAAGTTCTAAAATATGTGTAGGAATTCAAAGACCTGATGCTCTCTTGGTCTGGTCTTTTGAATGTAAGATATGAGAGTTTTAATATGTTGCCAAGGAAAAATTATTGCTTTCATTTAGACTTTAATTGTTGAATAATCATTTTTAGTCTTTCATTGTCTTTCTCCAAACCATTTATTGCCCCAAGCAGCAGTTATTTGATTTTATAGTCTTTATAATTATTTTTTCTTTAAACCTGTGAGCCGAGATCGCGCCGTTGCACTCCAGCCTGGTTAACAAGAGCGAAACTCCGTCTCAAAAAAAAAAACCTCTGGAAGAGTGAAACATGTAATTTACCAATGTATTGTCTTCCAATATTAACTCATCCCTTTTCCTCACCATGAAAATTTAAACAATTAAAGTACTTCCACAGATCTTCGGCTATCCACCCACCATTGGTAATGGGGTTCTTCAGAAAGTGACATGAATCAGCTCCAAAATTTTATTTAAGGGTTTGTTTCCTCGGACCACTCTTGGAATCAATTCTCACTGGTTAGATTTCCCATAAATGGACTTTGAAATGAAAATTTTTGTACAGCAAATTTACAGGAGAGTACTGTGGATGAATACTTGTGAGGGAGTAAAGGCAGTGATTAGGCAAAGAGAGCAGCTGTACTGCCATGCAAATTACACAGCACTCTCTGATGATCTATAAGAATTGTCTTGCATCCTGACAAGGGGACAAGATTATTATCACATATCAACAATTCATTAGATTTGGGCTGCTTCTGAGAGGAAATGTGAACTTGGGTGAGGCACCTCTTTTTAGCTCAGAGAAATGTTTAGTCACATATAGCAACTATTAAAACATTCAATTTCAGAATATTTTTATCTCTTCAAAAAGAACTGTATATCCTTTAGCGTTAGCTATCATTTCCCTATGCTACTGCTACCCCTTTTTCAGCTCTAAACACTAATCTACTTTCTTTCTGTACAGATTTTCCTATTCTTACGTTCATGTGATTGAAATCATACAGTATAGTTTGTGCGTGTGTGAATAGCTTCTTACACTTGGCACAATGTTTTCAAAGTTCATCCATGTATTTGAGTTGTTTCCACCTTTTGGATTTTATGAATATGCTTCAATAAACATTCTTGAGCAAGTTTCTGTATGGACATGCACCATTTACTGAATAAGAAGTCGTTTCCTCATTGCTTATTTTTTTGTTGAATGTTTCAAGGATCAGATGGCTGTAGGTGTGCGACTTTATGGGTTCACTAATCTATTCCATTGATCTAAGTATCTGTACTAGTGCCATGCTGTTTTGGTCATTGTAGCATTATGGTGTACTGTGAACTCAGGTAAAAGATGCCTCCATCTTTTGTTCTTTATGTTTAGAATTGCTTTGGCTACAAGTATTGCTAGTTTGCTAAGAATAACATTGAATCTGTAAATTGCTTTGGACAGTATGGCCTTTTTAACAATAAAGTCTCCTCCAATCCATGAGCTTGGAATATTTTTTCCATTCGTTTTTGTCATCTATAATTTCTTTTAGCAGTGTTTTATAATTAATTCTCCTTGGAGAGATCTTTCACTTCCTTAGTAAGCTGTATTCCTAGGCATTTTACTTTTTGGTGTGGCCATTGCAAATGACTTTGTATTCTTGATTTGGCTCTCAGGTTGAACATTATTGGTGAATAGAAATGCTACTAATTTTTATACATTTATTTTGTATATTTAATACTTTGCTGAAATAATTTATCAGTTACAGAGCTTTTTTGCAGTCTATAGGGTTTTCTAGGTATAGAATCATATATCCACAAAAGAAGATAGTTTGATTTCTTTTCCGATTTGGATGCCTTTTATTTCTTCCTCTGGCCTGATTGCTGTGGCTAGGACTTCCAGTACTACGCTGAAGAGGAGTGGTGAAAGTGGGCGTCCTTGTCTGTTTTAGTTCTTAAGAGGAATGTTTCCAGTTTTTGCCTGTTTAATATAACGTTGGCTGTGGGTTTTTCATAGCTGGCTCTTATTCTTTTTAAAGTAGGCATGTTCTTTTGATGCCCAGTTTCTTGTGGGTTTTTATTATGAAGAGATGTTGGATTTCATTGAAAGCTTTTTCCGTATCTATTGAGATGACATACAGTTTTCATTTTTAATTCTGTTTATGTGGTGAATCACATTTATTGATTTTCATATGTTGAACCAACCTTGAACCATGGGAATGAAGACTTCTTCACCAAGGCAAATTAATTTTTTGATGTGCTTTTGAATTTGATTTGCTAGTTTTTGTTGAGAATTTTTGCACCTATGTTCATCATGGATGTTGGCCGGTTATTCTGTTGTTTTCTTTCTTTCTTTGTGTCTTTGGGGAGGAGTCCCTCCACCTGAATTTTTTGGAATTATTTTAATAGAATTGGTTCCAGTTTTCCTTTGTATATCTGACAGAATTTATTTGTGAATTCAACTGGTCTGAGGCACTTTTTTTTTTGGGGGGGGGTGTTGGTAGATTTTTTTATTACTGACTCAATTTCAAAACCCAGAATTGGTCTGTTCATAGTTTCAATTTCTTTCTTATTCCATCTTCAGAGATTGCATGTTTCCAGGAATTTATCAATTTCCTCTAGATTGTATGCATAAAAGTGTTCCTTATAGTCTCTGAGGAACTTTTGTATTTCTGTGGGATCGATTCTCATGTTATCTTTGACATTTTTGATTGTGCATTTTGAACTTTTTTCTTTGTCAGTCTAGCTATTGGCCTATTAATCTTGTTTATTTTTTCAAAAACAAACTTTTGGTCTCATTGATTCTTCTTATGGATATTTGAATCTCAATTTCATTCAGTTTCACTCTGATTATAGTTATTTCTTTCCTTTTGTTAGTTTTGGAATTAGTTTGTTCTTGCTTTTCTAGGTCCTCTGGAAGTGATGGTGACAATTAATTTGAGATCACTTTAACTTTTAGAGGTAGGCATTTAGTGTTATAAACTTTCCTCTTAACACTGCTTTTGCTGCATCTCAAAGATTTTGGTATGCTGTATCTCTATTTTCATTAATTTCAAAGATTTTTTAAAATTCTCTCTGGATTTTGCTTTTTACTCAAAAGTCATTTGTGAGCAAGTTGTTTAATTTCCATGTAATTGTGTGGTTTTGAAAGACCTTTTCAGTATTGGTTTCTATTTTTAATCCACTGTGATATGAGGGCATGGTTAGTATGATTTGATTTGTTTGAATTTATTGAGACTTGCTTTAGTACCAAGTATGTGATTAATTTTGGAGTATATTCTCTCTGCAGGTAAGAACATATATTCTGTGGTGGATGGGTGGAGCATTCTCTACATGTCTATTAGATCAAATTGGCCAAGTATTGAGTTAAAGACCTAAATTTCCTTGTTAGTTTTCTGCCTGGATGATCTGTGTAATGCAGCCAGTGGGGTATACAAGTTCTCCACTACTACCGTGTGGCTGCCTAAGTCTTTTCATAAGTCTAGTGTACTTGTTTTATGACTCTGAGTGCTCCAATGTTGGCTGTATATATTTAAGATAGTTAAGTGTTTTCTAATTGAATTCTTTATCATTATGCAATGCCTTTCTTTTTCCTATTTGACTGTTGTTCATTTAAAATCTGTTTTATCAGATATAAAAACAGCAAACCCTGCTCCTTTTTGTATGTGTATTTGCATGGTACATCTCTCTCCAATCTTGTACTTTGAGTTTATAGGTGTCATTATGTGTGAGATGGCTCTGTTGAAGACAGCAGATGGATGGGTCATGTTTTTTTAAATGCAACTTGCCACTCTCTGTCTTTAAGTGGGGCTTTAGACCATTTATATTCAAGGTTAATATTGATATGTGAGGTTCTGATCCTATTGTGAAGTTGTCTGTTGGTTGCTTTGTAGTTTCTACTGTGTTTTGCTTTATAGGTTCTTAGGGCTCTGTATTTTTAAGTGTTTTTGTGGTAACAGGTACTGTTCTTTTGTTTCCATGTTTAGACCTCCCTTAAGAATCTCTATTAAGGCTGGTCTCCTGGCAGCAAATACCCTTAGTGCTTGCATGTCTGAAAAATATTTGCTTCATTCATGAAGCTCAGTTTGGAAGGGCATTAATGTTTTCTTTAAAAATGCTGAAAATAGGCCCCTAATCTCTTCTCTCTTGTAAGATTTCTACTGAGAAATCTGCTGCTAGACTGATGGGGTTCCCTTTGTACATAATCTCATCTTTTTCTCTAGCTGCCTCTAAGACATTATTTTTAATGTTGACCTTGGACAGTCAGGTGACTATGTGCCTTAGTGATATTCATTTTATATAGTATCTTTCAGGTTTACTTTGCATTTACTTTATCTGAATGTCTACCTATCTAGCAGACTAGGGAAGTGTTTTTGAATTATTCCCTCAAATATATTTTCCAGGTTGTTCACTTTTCTTTCTTGTCTCTCAGGAATGTCAATAATTAATAAATTTGGTTGCTTTTTATAATCCCATGTTTCTCGAATACTTTTCTTTTTTTAATTCTTTTGTCTTTCTTTCTGTCAGAGTGGGTTCATTCAAAAGATGAGTCTTCAAGCTCTGGAATTCTTTTTTTCTGTTTGGTTCAGTCTATTGATACAAATTTCAATTGTATTTTGAAATTGCTTAAATGAGTTTTTTCATTCTAGGATCTGAGATTGATTTCTTTTATAATGTTTATCTCTTCTTTATTTCCTGGACTGTCTTCAAAGTTTCTTTGTATTGATTTTCAACTTTGTCTTAGGTCTCATTGAGCATCCTAGCAATCCATGTTTTGAATTATTTATCTGTCATTTCTGAGTTTCCATTTTGGTTAGAGAACATTACTGGTGAGCAAGTGCAATCATTTTGTGGTGTCACTATACTCAGATTGTTCATGTTGAAAGAAGAAACCAATACAATACTTCAGAATTATTGTATTGTACTGGTTTATTCTTACCTATAGATACTGGCATTTCTACATTTTATAATTGTTTTCACACAGGTTGGATTTTTTATTTTTCATTATTTTCCTATAAGGTTATTACTGCAATTTTTTTCTTTCCCTTTTCCTTCCTCCACCTCCCCAGATGGTGTGACTATAGAGAATGCTGGGGAGAATAATTTGACTTTGCTTCTACAGAGGTATTGACTTCTTTCAGCAGGTTTTTAATTGGGCTGTGAAGTTTGTCCCACAAGCCTGTAGGTGGCACTTACATATAAGCCAATTTGGCTGAGTATATACTTGATCATTGTTTACTAGCAGAAGCTCACTTTTGCCTCTGCAAATTAGCTGATTTATAGAATGGACAGTGTTCTTAGCTCCTTGCTCAGCTCCAGTGAGGGAGGGGCAGAAGCCATGAAGGGTGGGGCCAGACCAGGAAGGTCCTCCTGCAGATGCCCTGATGAAAGGCACAAGCACCAGTGCCAAGTGTTTATTCAGTGGGTGGCCAGCAGTCACCCAGTGGTGTACCTAGGCATTGAGCTGTGAAACCTCCTTGGCTCCAAGTTCTTTACACAGGATTGGAGAATGACCTAAGTTTCTAATCCAGGAGAGTGGGTGCCTCGGATGCCTGGAGATCTGTGTGTCTGTAGAGCAGAAATGGTCCCATTGCACCAAGATGTCTGTACAGGAAGAGTGAGACAGGTGAGGCTGCTGATCCCATTAGGCAGGTGTTCCAAAAGCCTGGATATCTGCTGGGCATGGAGCAGGGAGAGTCCTGCTACACCAAGGTCTATGTCCAGGAGTATTGGTACAATTCAGACTGCTGAACCAGCCAATAAGTGCTTAACACCCCTGGAGATCTTCCTGGGCTTGGAGCAGACAGAGCCTCCCTGCTCACCATATATCTTCAGAAAGGGTGGGGCAGCTCAGGCTGTTGGTCCAGGCAAGCAGGTGCTCCAAAACTGGGGATGGAGCAGAGAGGGCCCTGCTGCACAGTGATCTCAGGGGAGCAGAGTGCAATGCACAGAAATGGCACCAGCCTGCCAGTTCCGGGTTGCCAAGCTAAATCTGGCTGCAAGTCTCACCTCCCATGGAAAACTGCAGCTGTAGCAACCCTCCTTGAGGTGACTTCCACAGTTTGGGATGTGGAAACCCCTACACCACACCAGAGCATACACTCCAATCTCTGGTTCTGGAGTAAAATACTGGCACAGCCACACTGCCAGGTGTTAAAAAATGATTTTCTTTGTATGTACTTGGACTAAAAATGGTATCTTGCTGTCACTCCCAGGTCTGAGAAAATGTCTGCAGTTTTTCCTGGTCTCTTTCCCTCATAGCACCTTCAAATCTCTCTCCAAATTAACTCCAGGGCTTGAAAGAATCAATGTGCTCTCCCTCAGCCTCTGTTGCTATGATCCCTAGTTAAAAGTTGAATCACAAGGGAAGTTCTCTGCCTCTCTCTCTCATAATGGGGCTTCACTCACTTTTATCGGCTGAATGCCATCAGTGTTGTTTACCAGTGTTCTCCTCTCTGAGATACGGGGTGTTGTTCACAATTCTGGTGGATTCTTGTTTTCCTTCTTGAATTAAAGCTCACAGTGTTGATATTTACGTAGTATCTTTCTATTTCTGAGTGACTGAGGACTTCTGTAAACCTTTAATTCTCCATCTTGGTTAAAAAAATGTTTAGTATTTTTAAAATTATATCACAGACATTTTAATTTTGTTAAAGTTCAATATATTTTTTTCTCATGTTCATCTTTTTCTAAGAATTCATTGCCAATCTTAGATCCTGAAGAGTCAACCATGTTTTCTCCTAAGTATTGTATACTTTTTACTTTTTGTTTTGTTTTGTTTTTGACCCAAAGCCTCACTCTGTCACCCAGGCTGAAATGCAGTGGTGCGATCTTGGCTCACTGCAACCTCCATCGCCTGGGTTCAAGCGATTCTCCTGCCTCAACCTCCCTAGTAGCTGGGACCGCAGGCTCTGGCCACCATGCCCTGCTAATTTTTGTATTTTTAGTAGAGTGGTGTTTCACCATGTTGGCCAGGCTGGTCTCAAACTCCTTGTCCCAAGTGATTCTCCCGCCTTGGCCTCCAAACGTGCTGGGATTATATATGGGAGCTACCACACCTGGCCACTTTTTACTCTTATATTTAAATATGTAATTCATTTTGAGTTTTCTGTTTTTGTACATGGTGTGAAGAAAGTGTTAACAGTAGAGGAGATCCCAGTTACCATGACTTACCAGTGATGCATGCATACAGGTTTGAATCAACTTCAGTCCTTGCTTCCTGAGAGGACAGAATTAGACTGAGAGGAATAAAGTAGAAAAAGACACCAAGGCAAGTTTCAGAGCAGGACCAGAAGTTTATTTAAAAAGGCTTTAGAACAAGAAAGAAAGGAAAATTCACTTGAAAGAGATCCAAGAGGGCGCTTGAAGGTCAAAGAGAAGAAAGCCTTTAACCTTGATTCTAGGGCTCACCTCTTTCCTATGACTCTCACCTTAGGGTGGGCCTTCCCCAGGCACAGTGCCCCGTCATCCTTGGGAACTGAGCACAGCAGTGTGTTTAGGAAGTTGTACTCACACCCGTCTGAGGCTTTCTTTCTTTTTCTTGTGGAGGGCACCTGGAAGGTCATACTTTGCCATTTTGTCTCTTAGTGTCCATGCCAAGGAAGTTTTTTCTCCCTGACATCTGGATTCAATTAACACTTTAATGTTAATAGCTGCCAATCATCAGTAAATGGTCCCTCCATGGCACCTGGGTGGTCTGCCAATTTATCATTTTTAGAGAGGCAGTGTGATAGTTGTCACACCATCACCTGATAATTCTAGTGGATGGGGAGAAATCACTTTCCTGGACTGCTCATGCCTATCTTACTATTTGTAACAGAAAGGATCCCACTTATTTCTTTTGCAGGTTGTTACCCAGTTGCCTCAAATTTATTTGTGAAAAAGATTATTCTTTTCCAAATTTATGGTGTTCAGGGTGAAGAAGGAAGTCCCCATCTTCAATTGCTCTTCTCTGGACTTATGCTGCCCCACAAACAACTAGAAACTGTATAAGAAATCCTGAAATCTTGTTTCTTTGGGGAAGAAAACTCTCCAGCAACAATCCTAGGGAGAGAGGTCCCTGCGTTCTTTCTTGTAACAATCTAGAGTAGAATTTCCTACTTATCGAGCTGGTAGAAGAGAGTGACAAAGTTGACTTATTTCAATTCCACAGACTCTGGCCCTTCTCAATAGATTTTCTTAAGTTGCTATTTCTTCATTGGCCGTTTATTCATAGGACTATTTCCAAAGGCTTTTAATGTATGCGTACATGTGTATTTAATAGTTTTCACCAGTTTCACTAAGGAGTGGGTCAATAGAACTCCTCAAATGGTTACACAGTAAGTTGATCTTTCTCCTCTGTTTCCAAAAATGTTTTATGAGTACATTGAACAAGATATTTCTAAAAATTTGTAATGATTTAAATAACTTACAATGACCAAATACTGTTGAGGAAAATCAAAACTGCAGATATCAACATTTGTTATGCAGCAAAACAATTAAAACAGGTGCTATTAAGGCAGATGTGTATAATTATCAAACAAAACAACAAAATCCAGAAAAATCCAATATGTAATTTATGACAGAAGCACTACTGAAAATCACAGGAAAAGAATAATAATTTCAATAAATAATTGTGTGTCTGTTGGGTGCCCATATCCAAATAAATAAAAAACTTGATTTCTATATTACATCATGCAGAAAATAAATTCCATATGGACTACAAACCTAAACAAAAATTATAAAGCAATACTTTTTAAATGTGCTAGCCAAGGGCCAGCTCTACAGCTGCCTGTAATCCAAGCACCTTGGGAGACTGAGGCGGGCACATCACCTGAGGTTGGATGTTTGAGACCAGCCTGACCAGTATGGAGAAACCCCATCTCTACTAAAAATACAAAATTAACCAGGCGTGGTGTCACCTGCCTATAATCCCGGCTATTAGGGAGACTGAGGCAGGAGAATCTCTTGAACTCAAGAGATGGAGGTTGCAATGAGCCAAGATCAAGCCATTGCACTCCAGCCTAGGTAACAAGAGCAAAACTCCATCTCAAAAAAAAAAAGAAAAAAAAAAAAGAATGTGCTAGCCAAATATAAAAATATATGGTTTGTATTGTATTAAATTTGAATATCTGTTTATTGAAAAGTTAAAATTGTGAGAAAAGCTACAGAATGGAAAAAAAATCTGCAATACATACACAAGAGGGAACACCCAATGAGAATGTATGAATGACTTGTGCAAATCTTTAATAAAATAAAAGACAGCCCAGTAATATGTGAGTAAAAGGCTTGAAGAGGCACTTTACCAAAGAAGATACTCAAATGAACAATAACATGTGAAAAGTTGCTTATTAATTTTCAACACATAAATTCATATTTTAAGCCACAATGTGATATGTTTATGACTCCACCAGAACAGCTAAAATTTAATAGTAGTACAATATCAAATTTTGAAAAAAATAAAGAAGCAAAATTCTATATGTCGTTTGTGGGATTGTTATTATTTATATCTGTTTTGCAAAATGTCTGGCTATAACTATTTAAGCAAATACATATACACTCTCTAACTTAGCAATTTAATTCTGAATATATTGGAGATGTCCTGCTATATACTACCTCTTTGGGGTTGGGGATGTGGTGTTGCTTGATAACTCTGATTGGTTGTATAATGTGGTGTAAATACTATTACAGTGATTGACTTCAAGATACCTCCATGATGTTACTAAAATGAGTTGAAAGGCGATGCCCATGATCAACCCCCACAAAAGAAAATGAGCTTCCCTTATCACATAAGATGCTACTGCATCATTAAAGAGTGAGAATTGAGTAAATACATTTATCTTGAATGACAAATGAAAAGTTTTTGCCACCAATAGGTCCCTGTTGGATACAATATTGAAGGGGATATTTCACAAAGAAATCCTCCTAAATCTTAACATCTCAGAAATATCTCTTAATTGTGATCTATAGAGTCTATCATTACAGCAGTGAAGCGCTAAACTCTTGGTAGGTTATTTACACAATAATTCCATTCTAACTGTCTCTATACAACTTACTAGTCAAAGGACAAAGCCAGTCAATCAAACTGTGTATTTGTTAAATTAATTAAATTTGTAGAAAAATGTCTATATGTCATATTACATGTACATAATATCTACAAGAACTATCTACATGTCACATAGAAACATGTAATGTTTCTATATCTACTGGGGAAAGAATTGTGCTGTGTAGATAAAGCCCCATTTACTTTATCTTATTCTAGGGACAAGTTCATTTCTATCTATGTCTTCAATATTGATCATTGTTAATTCAGTGGAAAAAAATTAAACAAATTCTTTGAACTGTAAAACTTATTACACACTAGTTTTTTACATTTATTTTGTGACTTTAACCAAGGAGATCTATTAAAAATTATAAATAATAATTATAAAAGTATATATTATATTTAAAAAAACATAAATCTATGACCAACTGAATATTTTTTAAGATCACATTAAACTTGATTAGTCTTTTGTAACAGAAGATCATATAGAATTTATAGTTCCTAAGATGACATCTACTGGAAATATGAATTTTAGATTCAGGTGTTAGCAGTAAAATGTATCACTTAATTCAAGGTATTTCAGAGCTGATAACTCTACTTATTAAGTAATAAAGTTCAAAACACATCAACCAGGATTGTATTTATTTATTCATAAATATCATTCTTCATAATAACATTTCAATGTTATGGATTCTGCAGTGAGGGGGGCACACGCAATGTGTCAGAAACCAAAAATATGTGACATAATTTTTGTATTTAAAAAATCCACTGCACTGCACAGATACCAAGACAATAATGCCTTTATAATATCTTTTTAGTATTTTTTCTTGAAAATATGAACTACTGACTTTTAAGTTTTGTGCTTTTACATATCAAAATGCTTATTTTACAAGTTAATAAATTTAACTATGTTAATTTTATTTTAATTTCTAAAGACAGCAAATCTCACTCTTTTATTCTCTTCAATTTTATTCATTTATAATTATTTTCTTAATAAATCAGAAAGGGCAGAGATTTAATTTTATTTTAATCTCTAAAGACAGCAAATCTCACTCTTTAATTCTCTTCAATTTTATTCATTTATAAATTATTTTCTTAATAAATCAGAAAGGGCAGAGGAAAGTCACACATGTAATATTTTTGTATGTTTTCCTTTTTTTAACGTAAGTAACATTATTTGGTAAGAAATACATATTCCTTTTATTTATTCAAGGTCTTGAGATTATTTTAATTTTTTATATCTTCCCATTAAAAATATTTAATGTTAAAACAATTAATAGGAATTTTATTTATTTTTGAATAAATAAACAATTTACAATAATAATGGGAATGATGCCACAACAGAAACCGACATGGATCTATACTGATACAGGTATGCAAAAAGAGAATCATTATAAATTCCTCTTTCATACTTAAAAAGAAAACACAGTTTAATATTTTTATATTTTAATTTTAATTTTCACAATTATGTAATTATAAATATAAACTAAATTTTTCTAAACCGGGTAATGTGGGAGGTGATTCAATAAGATACAAAGAATTACGAAGTGATGATGATGCCATTGCTTAACCGTGTAAGTGGATTACTCATTTTGGTCATGTCAGTATTGTTGAAGATTGACTCAGAAAGCTCTCTTTGCATTGCCTGGACAATGAGCTAACTAGTACAGAAGGCTTCTATCTTCTCCTTGTGAAAGAATTTTTTTTTAACTCAGCTTTTCTTATGCATTCAATCTTTAGATACAGGGTCCCTGATGTTTTTAAGACAAATACCATAAATTGTTGACATCTACACCCGGATTGCCTGGTACCCGTGTGATCTTTTGTCTTCCCACTGGGAACGATGGGAAGGGACTGCAGGGCCCACCACTGGGACACATGTGTTCTCGCTGTGTGTATCCAGCACATTCTCTGGGGGACACAGTAAGGATTGGGCGACTTCTGTGTTTTTATGCTGACTTTTGAATTTCAAGTTTACCAATTAAGGAGTATTTGTCAGTATTCTTAAGGCTAAATGTGATATTGTGAAACTGACCCATGCTCACTTTGCATGACAAGTGTCAAAGTTAGCAATGCATAGATTACTATATCCAATTTGTGACTAATATACACCTATTATGTATAACCGATTTACCATTTCTGCACCACATTCTAGATCTACTCTGACCAAATTATACCATAATTTCTTAAAATAGTCAAAGGTGAAAACAGATAAATTTAAGTATTTTTTAAATATTAATATTAGAGAAGGCTATGTTGTTCTCCTAAGCCTTGCCTTTCACAATGCCACGTAATAACAGGCAACTACTTTGTAAAAAAGATAAGTTCTGTTTTTCCTCAACCTCATCAGCATCTATTGTTTCTTGACTTTTTAATAATCACCATTCTGAATGGCATGAAATGGTATCTCATGGTGGTTCTCATTTGCATTTCTCTAATGATCAGTGATGTTGAGCTTTTTTATGTTTCTTGGCCACATAAAGTTCTTCTTTTGAGAAGCATCTGTTTGTAAACTTTGCCTGCTTTTTGATGGAGTTTTTTTTTCCTTGTAAATTTGTTTAATTCCTTGTAGAATCTAGAAATCAGATCTTCGTTAGATGGGTAGATTGCAAAAATTTTCTTTTGACCCCAAAATCCCATTACTGGTTATATAGTCAAAGGAAGATGAATTACTCTATTTTAAAGACACAAGAACAAGTGTGTTTACTGTAGCACTATTTGCAATAGCAAAGACTTGGAACCAACAAAAATGCCCATCAATGACAGACTGAATAAAGAAACTGTGGTACATATACACCATGGAATACTATGCAGTCATAAAACCGCCAATCATGTCCCTTGCAGGGACATGGAAGAAGCTTGAAGCCATCATCCTCAGCAAAGTAACACAGCAACAGAAAACCAACCACATGTTCTTACTCAGAGTGGGAGTTGAACAATGAGAAAACATGGACACAGGGAAGGGAAAGATACATACCGGGGATAGTTGGGGAGTTGCGGACAAGAAGAGGGAGAGTATTGGGACAAATAGCTAATGCATGTGGAGCCTAAAACCTAGACAATGGGTTGATAGGTGCAGGAAACCACCATGGCACATGTAGACTTATGTAACAAACTTGCACATTCTGCTCTTGTATCCCAGAAATTAAAGTAAAATTTAAAAAAAAATTTCTTTTATTAAAACAAAATTTTTATAAAAGATAAATTCTGTGTAGGCACCAATTATTCTGTCTATAATGATACCAAGAATTCTGTTTCATTTGATTTAGATTTTTTCTACTTAATGTCAAATTGGTTTGAAATTGTATACATGAAATTTCAGTTATCATAAATATATCAAATGTATAGTAAGTCTATATTTATTTTCAATTATATTTGTCTTTTCAATTATATTTTCAATTATATATATATGTCTACATAACATCAATTATACTGTCTATAATTGATAGTAAATCTATTATTAAATTTAATATAGTAAGTCTATTACAGTGAATATATACTAAATAGTAAGTCTATTATTAAAAGATATATAGCAATTCTATATATAGTTTCTGGGTCAATTTCCAACAATATTGACATGACTGAAGTGAATAATGAACTTATACAGTTTAAACGATAGTGTCATTGTCACTTCATAATTCTACACATCTGATTGAACCATCTCCAACATTACTCAGTTTAGAAAACTTTAATTTATACTTACAACTACATTATTTTAAAAATTAAAATAAAAATTTTTAATTTTATTTTCTTTTAAAATACAAAAGTTGAAGTTAAAATGATTCTCTTTTGCACATCTATATTTACTATGTGCAATAGTAAATATCTTTAAATAATATTTACTATGTGCAATAGTAAATATGATTGAAAGACATATAGATTATATATGATTTATTATATATATGTACTATACAGTAAATATAAATGAAAATATGAAGAGAGGTTTTAGTTGTTCCAAACTAGGAAACAATTCTCCATATTTCACTCTTTTATCTCAAAAATATATAATCACTTCTGAGTTCCAAACTGCTAACTATATACTATTTCATTCTCATATTCCAACAGCAACACATTCATTCCACTGTTTTTAAGAATTACCATTTACCAAGAATGGGGCACTATAGGTAAAAATAGAAAACTAGAAGTAGGAAATCTACTTAAAGATGTAATATAGGTATGCCAACTATAGAAAATATTTTCATGTGACATTCTACCGTAGATTATCCAAGTTTCTTTAAAATAATTGTCATAATTTTCAGGTAAATGGCTAGTGATTAAAAATCTGAGGGCACATATTAATTAGCTGGACTCATATGACTTACAGCTATTTAAGGTGTGGGTTATCCCTCAGCCACCTTAGAGGCTATTATTGCTTTAAGGGCTGAAGCCTACACAAGGCAGCCAAGAATGTGACAGAGACAGCAGGGGCCCACTTTAAAGCTGCTGAGCCCATCTGTCAGAGCGAGGATGTTAGCATTTACTTTAAATCAAATTTCTATTCCGAATGTAATTTCACCAACCACTAACTCTTGCAACATTATATATTTTTACTCAGTTGCTATTTCTGAAGCTACTAGTCATGACTAGCTCTGCATTAAAATTTGAAGCTGTGTGTATGTATTAAATCAGTGAGTACATTAAAACTTTTTGTTATTTAAGCAGATTGGGAAATATGATATTTTACAGAATAGTGTTAATATATAATTTTCATTCATTTTCCAAATAATATGAATAATATAGTTCTCCATAGAAATTTATACCGTAATTTTGAATTTTCAGAAAGAATATTTATTGTTTTATGATGTTTAAACATTATAATTTTTATATTAAAATGACAGTAATTTTTAATTGATCAGAAATTAAAATCTAGTTAATTCTATTATTGAATGTATGTGTATTTGTGTATGTATAATAGCACGTGTGTATAATACATGCATGCACATATACATAAACACAAACACTATATATATACTTACACACATATATGTGGTGTAAATATGAGGGGACTTCATATTTCATAGAAAAATGGAATTAAAAGATAAAATAACAATCTCTCAACATAATAAAGCATGATTAAATCTGGGGGTCACTCTTGGCCAGCAAGAGGTTCCAAACCTGAGTGGAGGAGTGCACGGGAAATAAAAGACAGACAGAAAGCAGGGTCAGGAGGGGTGTAGAATTCTCATTCCACACCAAATTTTATTTTTCAAAGGCTCAGTATATATATTTTTTTCCAGGCTCTGGTTTACGTCATTGCAAGAGGAAATGCAAATCACTAGATGACCTACTCTACACAATAAAGATGGCAGAAACACAATCAGTGGTTGTAAAAGGTGAGAGTCATTCCTGGTGCTCATAAAGAAAATTAACATGGAGACATTGTTCCTCTGTGACTGCAGGAGTTTTTGGTTTGGAACATCTGATTATCTTTTAAATAGATTCCCTTTGTCTATTCCTGATTCTTTTATCTCTACTCCACTCCTTCAGGAGGCCCTGTGTCTGGGCTCAAACCGCTCGTATTGTAAAACTCTCTTTGCAAGCATTTACACAGGCAGGCTCCCCACAATTAAAATGTAATTTTTGTTTGTTTGTTTGTTTGAGCCAAATAATTTATTTCTTCATTTCTTGCATTTGAAGTACTCTTCAATGACGTCCTTGGCCTGAGACTCCTTGCCATAGATGTCATGTTAAGAATGTTCATGAAAAAAGGGATTAAAAGATAAAAATTTTAAAAAAACATTTCCCTACATAAAGCTCCATCAAGTTCAAAACACTTTTGCAGCAATAAAACCACCCGTCTAGTCAATCCCTGAAAAACTGAGAGTCCTAGAAATTTAACCATGTAAATGCAATCTTCTTTACATTATCAACTGAAGAACAAGGGTTCCCTTTATGAAATTTTAAGATTAGAAAACAGAAAGAAGTCAGAAATAAACAAATCGGGATGGTAAGGTAGATACCTAGTGATATCCTACCAAAATTCTTGCAAAATGGCACTTGTTTGCTGAGAGAAATGAGCAGAAGCATTGACATGGTGGAGAAGGACACTCTGGCAAATGTTTCTCAGCCATTTTTCTGCTAAAGTTTTGATTAATTTTCTCAAAACACTCTCATAATAAGCATGTTATTATTGTTTGTCCCTCCAGAAAGACCCAATGCCTTGAGCAACCCCACTAAACTGCTGCCAGGACCATTGCTTTTGACCATTCCATTGGTGCTTTGACTGGACCACTTCCACCATTTGGTAGGCATTGCTGTGATTGTGCTTTGTCTTTAGGATTGTACTGGTAAAGCCATGTTCCATCTCTCAATATAATTCTTTGAAGAAATGCTTCAGGATCTTGATCCCACGTGTTTAAATTTCATTGAAATTCTGCTTTTTTCCACAGCTGATCTGGGTGCAATGGTTCTGACACTCACTGAAAGGAAAGTTTGCTTAATTTTAAATTCGCACTCAGAATTATATAAGATGAACCAGTTAAAATGCCTATGGCGTTGGCTATTGTTTCTGGTATTATCAGTTCTCTTCAATCAGGGAATGAACAAGATGAACTTTTCCTTACAAATCGATATGGATGATCTGTCACTCCAGGTTTCATCTTCAACATTGTCTTGTCCTTTCTTAGAATGGATTATCCACTTTAAACTGCTAATTTGTGAGGAAGGAATGTTTTCCTCATAAAGCATTTTATAAAGTATCAATGGTTTTACCATTTCTTCCACCCAAGCCACACCATAATTTGATGTTTGTTCTTGCTTCAGTTTTAGCAGAATTTATGTTGCTCTGACAAAGGTGCTTTTCAAACTGATGTCTCACCGTTTTTAGTGACTCAGACTAGATCTTGTTTATATATGTTTAACAAGGTGTATAAGTTTATTTTGATCATGAATAGTTTTTCATAATATGCATTTTTATGATGTTTTTAAGACTCGTGTGTGTGTGTGTGTTTGTGTGATCCACTATATATGTGGAAGGATAAATATATAAATACATGCACTAATATGAACTATATCCTCATGTACATATGCATCCCTATATACATGTGCATTATGTATGAAAGCTTTATTACCTACTGTGTGTTAAGTGACTGTGCTCTTAGCTATGCAAATGATTTCAATTGATGTTTTTTTCCTATCCCATATATTTACTATTCTGTAACTCATTCCAAAAAATAGAATAAAGGATAAATAACTTAAAGTGTTTTTGAATGAAATTACAGTTCATATATGATTTAGAGGACCAAGCAGGCAAAGAAGATATATATTCAATCAATGCCTCTTAGTGGGTAATACTTGATTTTTAGAATTTTTTCTTACCTTATCATGAGACTGAAATGAAAAGTGATGCAATCATATGATGAAGTATTTGTTCAATCTGACAGGTTAATATTCTAAAAACAGAAAATTAATTTCTATTTTATCAAAGAAAAACAGTTTGTTGAAAATCAATCAGCTCTCATGCATAGCTAAGAAAATACTCACTGCTTTTCAAGTCATCCAGTGCTTTTAGTAAATGTCTAAAACAAGGTAATTAAAATGTCAACTAGCAATTTTATTAAGTATTTTTCTGAATTTAAATAGAGAAATGTCATAGCATGTCCTCTCTTCTGATTTGCATGTTCTTGGTCAAAAGCAAGCATGAACAGCTTCTGAAGAGCTGCATCTCTAACTGCAAGTATCCCCACATACTTATGTGTATATGAGTAGGCACGGGCTCTCTCTTTTCTGACATTCTCTGAAGTGGAAGGTCTGATTCCAAACATTATTTTTTTATATGATGAATTTTAAAAAAATACTAAAGGACAATGTAAAGTTACCTATCTATTCATTAGCATGTCTTGCCTTATAAAATCCAGAGGTTTTTTCTATTATGCTATGTGTTGCATACTGAATCTTAGGGTGCACATATCTGACCTAGATATAAAGATATGTTCTTATGTTATTTTTATGTTGAGGCAGAGTTAACATAAATTAATGTGCAACAATATTCTTTTTAATGAGATTTATAATTATACCCACCATCTCTGTACCTGCAGCAAATAGAAATGCTATTGTCAAGGTGGCCTATATGAAATGCTTAACTTGGCAAATTCTTCAATATACTTATAAAGTAAGTTATATTAAATAATATTTATAATGTTTTTTTCTGGCAGCAATAACTAATTAATGCTAAGTATATTTTTGAACTTCTAACATATGCCAGAAAAACACTGATAAAACAGATCTGAATAAACAGACTATTTTCTCAAACTATAAGTAAAGGTTGTACATAAACCCACATTTACACTTTTTTTATTGCTACAAAAACACTTAGAAGAACTACCTGAGGCATAATGGCTAACCAGAGAAGTTGATGCTACTATCCAGTATATTGAGGGGTAGATCACATTTTGTTTGATAGAGATTTTTAAAGTCTCATGTTTCTGCAGGCTTCTATGGTTTTTCTTCTATTAATTGGTTCAAATAATTAATCAGTGATTACTAGATGGATAATTGATTGGTATGACCAGGATTTACATAGAACGTGTTAAAGGACTACCTAGTCTAGAGGATAAAAACTTTAACAAATCTAAATCATGAAGAGCCTTGAATACCATTCTGATTTCTTTAATTTTCTATTAGTTATTTCTGGTCACCAAAAGATACTTTTATGAAAATAACATGGTCCTTTTGATTATTTCAGAAGACCATTTTGAAAACAACAAAGAAATCCCATTAATAGGAGATTAGATTGAATTTAGAAAGAAAGATCGTTGGAAAGTGTCTGAGAAAAAGAACTGTTGCTTAGAATGTAATCATTAGCAGCAATTTACAAACATTACTAAAATAATTGATATACATTATAAGAAATATAACTGCAAAAAAATGGGATCTCAGGCAAAACAAGTAAAATAGCTATCCTATGCTCAAAACAAGAAAATATTTATCTCTTCTCACAAATCTTAATTCACACTGATTCCCTCTCCTGGGTATGAAGAAGAATGGATAGAAGAAGTACTGATAAATTTGCTATATTTTAAGTTTTACAAATACACACTCACAAACACACCCACGTATATTTCCTTAGCATATTTTTTCTCCATTATCCTCATGCCTTATGTTGATTGTTCTTTATATGATATAGTGATGTTTGAGTGTCTAGGGTAATATAGAAATAATGTAAAAAACAAAAACATGCATGTACTTATACATTGTTCATTATACTGGTATGAAGATATAAAAAATAAAAGAATACAAAAGGAAAGGAAAGAATATAAAAGTAGAGAAAATGAAAATAAGTATACCTTTGGAGGATAGTCAATTGTTGTATCTTAACTCTGTGAAAGACAGTGCAGCAATTTAAATTATGACTGTTAATTTCATTTAGAAGGATAGAAAACAGTTATCAATGAGAAATGCTTATTTATAGACAACAACTGAAAAACAAATACAATAAATGTGTACACATTATAGGATTATAAGTAATATTTTTACTTTTCATTTTTGATACTGTTTATATATATGTGCGTGTTTAGATTTTTGTGTGTTAATTCACACATTTTATAATTCAATAATTTAAAAATATTTATAGTGCCTCTAATATACCTACTGTCTCAAAGAAATATGCTAGGTGTTATGGACAAGAACATAAATCAAATACTTTTCCTTACCTCTAGGGCATTAGTAATAGAGATTTAGAAAAACTCAATTTATTTAAATAAATCTAAGAAATTCGGGTTGTACCAAATAGTCGGGAAACAGACTGAAAAATAGAAATGAAAATAGGTAGTAGGCTCAGGCAGCTCAGTGGCTGTTGAGAATCTGCACAGCTCCATGGTTAGGACCCCAGGCCCACGTGGCCTGGGCTCATGAGTGGGATCTTCCAATCCATGACTTGCACAGTTGCCAGTTGCATGGAAAAAGCACAGTTTCCCAGGCTGGGCAGCATGCTCACTCAATGCCTCCCTTGACTGGGGTAGGGATTCCCTTGCATAGTGTGGCTCTCAGGTGAGCTGACACATCACCTTACTCTTCCCTCCTCTCTGGATTACGCCAGCCACCTAGTCAGTCCTGATGACAGAACCTGGATACTTTGGTTGCCAGTGCAGGATTCACACATTGTTTTGATTCTTATTTGTGGGAGCCCCCAATTGCTGCTGCTTCTAGGCAGCCATCTTGGCCCTACTCCCTGTTGTTGCATTTGACCAAATCAGACCTGCTTAAATGTGAGGGGAAGTGGCATGCATTGGTCATTCCTAAAAGTTTGTGTAAAACCACAATAACCTTTGCACCAATCTTATGCTGAATTTTTAAATAAATATTTGATTATCCAAGATCTTCCCTCAGTGCAAGTTTGTTGTACGTGAGAATACTTACCTTTAAAGTCAGTTATAACTGTTGAAACGGAATATGTAAAAAGTTTGGAAACTCAAAGCATGCTTTGGAGAAAAACTATGTGCTAATGCAGAATAACTGTTTGGTCTTTTACCTAGAAAATAATTTCTATTACATTTGATCCGTTATGCATTATGAAGGGCATTTTTATTACTGACTCAAGCACTTAGTAAAATGGTAAGTAATAAAATCATAGTTACTACAGAAAAAATGATTAAATCTAGAACAATACAAAAGCTAAAAGCAGAAAAATGTTGATTGAATGAAGTGATATTTGCTAACAAAGTCTAGACTGTTCTTAAATCTAATTTGGGTAGGAATTACAGATGAAAGGTAAAGAAGAATTTATAATCATAAGAATTTTTTTATTAAATGGTGATAATTTTTTAACAAATAATTTAGAATATTCAGATATTTAGTAAGATACATTAAAACTCAGGACTAGAAAAAGAAATTTTAGGTCCATCAGTATAGGTATTTTTTGATGACCATAAGTTTTAAGTGACCAAACTGTCTATTGCAAAAATTTCTGAAAATTAAACATTAGAAAAACATAAAGTGTAATGGAAGAACAAAATGAGAAAATTAGAAAGGATAAAGACCAAATTAGAATCAACCAAGGTGATAGTCTCAACAAATGGTAACCGCAATAAGTAAGAACAGACATGTAGACAAATGTGTACAAGAGCTCAGTGTCCTAAGCACAGATTTATGGTAAAAATTATACAGTTTACATACTTCTAAGTAAGATTTCACATTTTATGCCTAATTTCAATTTCAATATCTTTTATAGGTTTATTTCTCTAAATGAGGAAACAAACTTAAAATTTATGGAGAGATAGAATATGGAGAGGATGGCCTAGATTAATTTCTCATGGATTAAAGAGATGTAAAAGGGAGTATGGTCCTAAAGTTGAGTTATGGGTTCTGTTATATGACACAAAAGAAAATTTCAACAGAGATATGGGCACACTAGTTATTAACTCTACACTATTTGTGAAATGTTAAGAAAATATTATATACTCACATTTTCAAGGTAGTAGCAGGGGAAAGTTTTAAAATTCTGTTCTGGTCAAACAGGAAGAATATCAGGAAATTATTGATCATATATATAAATATATATATTCAGGAGCCTCCATAAATATGTGTGAATGATAATGACTATAAAATAAATAACAAACAAACATATACATTAAAAGTAAACTGCTAGACAAGTTATGGCTTAAGTATTCTGCAACTATTCTAAGTTTCTACATAGAGGCTAATGGGGAAACTTGGCTTTCCTATACTTTACTTTGTTTTTCTTTTCTAATTATATGAATTCAACAAGCTAAGCCAATTGGCTTGGACACTTTTCATAGAAGAATTTGATGATTCATAGACTGCTATTGAAACCTTCCCAGAACTCTGATGTTTCCAGAGTTGGATGAATGTGAACCAGAAAATAAAATTCCAGCAAATCCACTCATTTTTGTCAAAGACAAATATAAACTTCTCAATCCCATCAATGTAAAAGCTATTCATAAAAGACATTTAAAAATTCAGCCCCGAAACCCAATAAATGAACTTCTGTTTATGATCTTCAATTTCAAGAGGACTTAATCTGACCAGAATTATGCATAAGTATGTGAGTTTATAGTACTGACTGTGATATTTTAAACAAAGTTTATTGCCAGCTCTTCTCCTTCTTTCACCATAGCCCTCCCAATATATCATATGATCAATAAAATCTCTCTCCAATGTGGCCGTGTCTCCCCAACCATTGCCCATTTCGTTTTTCCTTCACTCTCCCACACGTTTCAGAAGACAAGGTTTCAGAAGATGTATGGAAATGCCCGGATGCCTAGGCAAAAGTTTGCTGCAGGGGCAGGGTTCTCACAGAGAACCTCTGCCAGGGCAGTGTGGAAAGGAAATTTGGGGTCAGATCTCCCACACAGAGTCCTTACTGGAGAGAAGAGAGCCATCATCCTCCAGACCCCAGATTGGTAGATCCACAAACAGGTTGCACTGTGCACCTGGAAAGCCACAGATACCCAATGCCGGCCTGTGAAAGCAGCCAGGAGGGAGGCTATACTCTGCAAAGTCATAGGCAGGTGCTGCTAGAGATCTTGTGAGCCCACCTCCTGCATCAGCATGACTTTGATGTGAGACCTAGAGTCAACGGAGATCATTTTGGAACTTTAATGTTTGACTGCCCCGCTGAATTTTGGACTTGCATGGGCCCTGTAACCCCTTTGTTTTGGCCAGTTTCTCTCTCCCGTTTGAAATGGGTGTATTTACCCAATACTTATACCTCCATGTAGGAAGTAACTAGCTTGCTTTTGACTTTACAGGCTCATAGGTGGAAGGACTTGCCTTGTCTCAGATGTGACTTTGGATTGCGGACTTTTGGATTAATGCTGAAATTAGTTAAGGCTTTGGGGAACTGTTGGAAATGCATGATTGGTTTCGAAATGTGAGGACATGAGATTTGGAGGGGCAGGGGCACAATGATGTGGTTTAGCTGTATCCCACCAAAATCTCACTTGAATTCTATCTCCCGGAATTTCCACATGTTGTGGGAGGGACCCAGGGGGAAGTGGTTGAATCATGGGGGCCAGTCTTTCCTGTGCTCTTCTCGTAATACTGGTTAAGACCTGATGGATTTCTCAGGGCTTTCTGCTTTTGCTTCTTTCTCATTTTTTTCTTGTCTCCACCATGTAAGAAATGCCTTTCACCTCTCTCCATGATTCTGAGGCCTCCCCAGCCACATGGAACTGAAAGTCCAATTAAACCTCTTTTTGTTCCCAGTTTCAGGTATGTCTTTACCAGCAGCGTGAAAATGAAACAATTCACTGTATTAATGTCTGCATCTATATGACCAATATCTCACTCACATAGTTATACCTATATCTGTAACCATGTCTATATCTTTATGTACATCTAATCGATGTCTATGTCTGTTTATATATATTTCTATGACTGTGTCTATATTAATATCTATATTCATATCCATACTGAATTCCTCACCATCTCTGTAGACTCCTGTGTTCCTTACCCTAAACCCACACTGCATCTTATCATATTTTATTGCACTAATAACAGTAATAAAGCTAATATTTATTGTTACTATATACTAGATAGCACTATCATTATAAAAAAGTAACCACTCAATGAATGCTAATAATTACATTAAAATGTCCAAAATTCAAGATCAAATTACCTACAGGCACATAAAAACAGTTAAAAAATTATGAGGTTCTGACATATTGTCACAAATGTAAATGAGGATATCAATAACACAAATCAATAAATATTGGTTCCCAGAATTTGACACATTTACTGTATTAAAAACAGTTTATATTCTTCAAAAGTAATTCTGTTATTAAGCATACAAATTTATTATTTCTTTTATTGATTTAGGGGTACAAGTACAGTTTTGTTACACAGATATATTGCACAATGGTGACATCTGGGCTTTTAGTGTAACCACCTTCTGAACAGTGAACCTTTTACCCATTAGGTCATTTCTCATTCCTGACCCTCCTCTTACATTCCCACATTTCTGAATCTCCAATATGTATTTTTCCACTCTCTGTGTCCATGTGTACACAGTACTTAGTTCCCACTCTGTGTCCATATGTGCACACTATTTAGCTCCCACTTATAAGTGAGAACATGCAGTATTTTACTTTGTGTTCCTGAATTATTGCACTCAAGAAAATGGCTTCTGGTTTCATCCATCTTGCTTAAGGCATGATTTCACCCTTTTTTAGATGAATAGTATTCCACAGCATATATATATATATATATATATATATATAGCAACTATTTTCATTGTCCTTCTTATAGTAAATTTAGTGGTCTTCTACTGATTCAAAAAGTAGTTTATGTAATTATTAAAATATGTGTTGTTCCATGAAACAGTGCATTGAATATAACACATTTATGTATATACATATACACATAAATATTTACACAAAAATATATTCATTATAAAACAGGATTTCATGAAAATAGGCAGCACATTTGTTTATATTCAAAAGCTTAATTATTTTTTAAAGCAAGGTACAACGTGGAGTGAGATAGTTGCAACACCTGAGGTATCTTTTGACAGACTGACTTTAATTATTGTGATTAATAACTTATCTACATATAGAGAGTCTCCAATCCCCTTATCATATTTTATTTAACAGTCTCTAAAGTCAAGCCTTACTCAAATCCATATATAGAAGGTAAATTTTGAAGAATGTTGAACTAAAATATCTCACTTTCAAATATGTTCTTTTCTAGAAACATTTATGCTGTTAACTAGCTCCAGTGCTTTTGGCTGCAGCCCCTGCTGATTTTGCTACAGCGAAGAAGCTACTACTGATGTTCTGAAATCACTCTAGTCATATTTTATACTTTGAAAATATGGCACTTTGTACTAATTTTATTCTGGATATGGAAAATGGTGTCTGTTAATGCCAGAATAGAATGGTGGTATTTTGTTAGTGAAGAGCACATCTTTTTTAGTATTTCCTTATTTAGAATAAATGTTGCAACAACTATATTTTAAAACTTTACTATAGTATACAATCTAGTTAAGCCCTTATTATACACACATGCCACTATAGTTCTACACAGCATACACTTAGAATGCCTTTTTCGAAGGTAATAGAAAGCTTACCATTGTTGTTAATTTGGAATTACTTTTAAGTGTTTTATACAAACCAACAGTTTCTTTGGACATCTTACTATAATGAAAAACATATCATATTTACAAAATATACAAAAAGTATATTGAAGTAATTCCAGTAGAAGTTTTCAATAACTTTAAGCTTCTTCAAAGTATGTTTTTATCCTTTGTGTTATTTGAAATAAATGACAAGCTTGAAAATTGAGAAAAGCTGAAATAATTATTAGACATAGATTTTTTCTTTAAAATGAGATATAATTCATTAAAGAAAGAAATATTGTAGGCAGACTTAGTCTAATTATTCCTTTGAGTCCATATATTGAAGGGTCGTTATGCTCTTTATCTTCTTTGAAAACCTCCTTAGTACCTTTGTTATGTTCCATGTTTACATTTCTTACATCTCTCATAATATGTTTTTAAAAACTTTTCTTTCTATATTACTCTTTTTCTACTTTGCTTTTTGAAGTTCTTTTCTATAGTGACTTCTTATATTTGTTTTATTTCTCTCATATGTGTCCAAGGAATTTTTTATAATAATTCTCTCTCTTTACACATATATATATGAAAATTTTCTATAGTGACTTCTTATATTTGTTTTATTTCTCTCATATGTGTCCGAGGAAATTTTATAATAATTCTCTCTCTTTACACATATATATATGAAAATTACGTGTGTGTGTGTATATATATGTACACACACACACACATATGCGTAACTGAAAACTAAAATATACATATTAACTGCTTTGAAAGATATATGAGCATATTCTTAACAACTTTTGACATAGTTGAAAAAAGACATTATAAGGAAGAATTAATTTTTTATCTCTGCACTGTTTTCTGTAATTTTTTGACTTCATCTCCAAGCTGCTTCAATTTAGAGGCAATTTTTTTCTTTTACATTCAAACTATGAGAGATATTTCTGGCGACTTCTATTAAGTGAGATTTTCTCACTCTCAATGACGAAAATTGGCCACTTGCTCATAACTGAAAAAACAATTATGGCCAGGAAATTGAAGAATTTATTTTTTTCTACCAATAGAAAACCACCAATGAAGGCCTGAAAGAGCTCAGCATCAACCCCTACCTGTTCCAAACATATACTCTAAATTCTACATAATGAAAAAGGGTTAATTTTCCCAAAAGGAAACTATATTTTGGTGGAAATAAATGCAGGGAAACAACTCAATTAATACCCTTATTAAGAGCTTTTAGCTTAATTCATAACTTCTTTTTTTCTTCTACTGTACTATTTATATATATTCTTAAACAGCCAACATGGTTCTTTAATTCCTAATGGAAAAACTGGCTTGCTTTTCTCCCAAACATTTGTTTAAAAGATGTTTAACATTCTATAATTTACAATGTTATTCATAAAATCATGAAGAAAAAATAAGATCAGTCCACTCATACTTGATTATATAAATTTAAATACTCTTAATAATATGAAAATAGCCCACACAGCTATAAATTAATTTGTATTCACAAGAAAATTCTATGAAGACTGACACTTTTAAAAGAATAGGTGGAAAATATTAGAGTAATATCCTATCTAAAAACATATACAAATATAAAACAGAAATATAAATCTATCAAAATTCTTAAACACACAAATTTTTAAGGTAAACAGGAAGGATATTTGAAATAATTTTTGATGAAAATTAAAACAAAGTAGACACTGAATTTAAATCATTGCACTCTCTGTCTCTAGTTAACACTTACATTTTTTAATAATACTTCCAGGGAAATATACTTTTAAACTCTAAAACAGATATACCCACAGCTCTACCATGCATATTAAATAACTAGATCCAATAACTACTTTAACATTTTACATGGATATGCTATTTTTCATGTTCTTTACTTATTCAATATACAGGAGTACCTCCAAGATATGGTTTCAGTACCACAACACTAATAAAACAAATATCACAATAAAGCTAGTCACACAGATTTTCTGATTTCTAGGTGCATCTAGAAGTTATGTTTACACTATACAGTAGTCAAAATGTGCAATACTATTTTACCTAAAAAATGTATATACTTACTTTTTAAATGATTTATTGCTAAGAAATGCTAATGATCATCTGAACTTTCCACGAGTTCTAAACTTTTTGCTAATGGAGGATTTTGCCTTAACATTTATGGCTGCTGACTGATCAGGGTGGTATGTCCTGAAGGATGAGTTGGCTGCAGCTATCTATTAAGACAAGACAACAACAAAGTTTGCCACATAGACTGACTCTTCCTGTCATGAAAGATTTCTCTGTAGCATGCAATGCTGTTTGATAGCATTTTACTCAGAGTACAGCTTTTTTTAGAGCTGGAATCAATCCCCTCAAACCCTCCCACCACTTTATCAGCTAAGATTATTGACTATTATAAGCCCTTGGTTGTTATTTCAGCAATGTTCATAGCATCTTTACCACTATTAGATTCTATCTCAAGAAACAACTTTCTTTGCTTATTTATAAGAAGCAGTTTCTCATCCATTCAATTTTCTCTTGAGATTGCAGAAGTTTAGTTACATCTCCAGGTCCCATTTCTAATTCTAGTTCCCTTTCTTTTTCCACCACTTCCGCAGTTAGTTTCTCCACTGAAGTCTTGAATCCCTCAAAGTTATCCATGAAGATTGGAATCAACTTTTTCTAAGTTGTTTATGTTGGTATTTTAACTTCCTCCCATTAATCATGAATGTACTTAATGACATCTGGGATGGTGACTCCTTTCCACAAGATTTTCAGTTTACTTTGCCTAGAGCCATTAGAAGAATTTATCAATGACAGCTATAGTCTTATTAAATGTATTTCTTAAACAATAAGACTTGAAAGTCAAAAGTACTTCTTGATCCATGGGCTGCAGAGTCCGAGGTGTATTGGCAGGCATGAAAATAGCATTAATCTCTCTGTCCATCTCCATCATAACTCTTAGGGTGACTAGATGCATTGTTAGTGAGCAGTAATATATTGAAAAGAATGTTTTTTTCTAAGTAGTAGGTCTCAACAGTGAGCTTAAAATATTCAGTATACCATGCTGCAAACAGATGGAATAAAAAAAGCATGATGAGTGGGAGAGAGAAGGGAAAATGACCAGTTGGTGGAGCAGTCAGAACACAAATGTATTGATTAAGTTTGCCATCTAATATGGGTATGGTTCATAACAACCCAAAACAATTGTAATAGGAATATCAAAGATCATTTATCACAATCAGCATAACAAATATTATATTAATGAAAAATATTTGAAATATTGCAAGAATTATTAACATGTAGCAGAGACACCAATTGAGCACATACTGTTGGAAAAATGGTACAGATAGACTTGCTGGATGCAGGGTTGTCACATACCTTTAATTTGTGAAACTCAGTATCTGCTCTGTGCAACAAAGCAAAGCACAATAAAATGAGGTATGCCTGCATTATCTTACTAATTTTTGGAATGTTCAACATCTTAATATAATAAAGTGTTCAGTTTTTATACATGTATATTTATGCCCCCAGAGCATTTAAAATGATATTTAAAATAAATGCTGTTTCAAATAAGTTATTATTTATATGTTATACATAAAATAAATTCAATAAATACTGACTAAAGAACATTTCTGATTATATATTATTTATATTCAGCTTAATTAATAAATGTTATGTTCATCTAGTTTTTTTAAAATAACTTTTTTTTAGTTATTCTGTCTTTTAGTTCAAAAACTTCCATTTTTAATTCTCACCTGCAAATTATGGGGAAAACTACTTTTAGGTATGAGTCTTCTAGTTTTTAGGGTTGATCTACTTCCAAAGAAGATTGTTGTTACAAATGTTATAACTAATCATAGCCTGAAAATATATATGAGCACTTAATACAATGTGAAAATCTAAGGAGCTTCCAGACAAAATAAACAATTATCTATAAATTTAATGCATGTTTGTGAGTTCCAGTGTCTTCATTATTAGAAGACAGAAGACAATGGAATAGCAGCTACAGACTATTAATATGAAAGAACTACAAGTCAGTCTTGTATCCTCTTTAGTAAACGGCATCATCATCCACAGTTTTGAGTCCACAACCTTGGAGGTATTGTCAAATTCTCTTCTTTCCTTATCACCCTTATCTAAACTATACAGTCATTCAACACACATTTATAAACTGATATATTTTCTACTTCTATGGAGCTTATGTATTATTTGTGCATAAATTTGTATTACTCTAAAACTAAAATTAGAATTCAATTCCTATCCACAGCTATCATTCCAACTATGTCACAATTCTCTTTGGCATGGGTAACAGCAATAGCCTATTTCATGGGCTTTCTATTCTTTCACTATTAAAAAAAATTATCTGTGCCATTTCTGGATCTTGATACTCAACTGCTCTAAGTATTTTGGTAACTTTCTATTTTACTTAAAATCTAAACTCCTTGTTTTACTTGTCAATGTCCTTTGTAATTTCTCCCCTTACCTTTCCAAAAACACTTTCCAATTACCACTCTCAACTTTCGTCACTGACTTGAAACTTCATAGGCCCTTGCGTTTTTAGAACATTGCAAAATTTTATTTTTCTGCCTTGACATTTGCATTGACAGTTCCTTCTGTCTGGATGCCTTGCTATATGGCTGATTCTTTCTCGCATTTCACATCCAAGCTGAAACATTGGATATTCAATGAAGACTCCCTGACCAATTAGCAGACCTTTTATCCTCTCAAATATACTTTTGTCTTAGCACTTAGCATTAAACTTAATTTTTAAAATGATATATGTATTTGTTTATTGTCTACCTATGACTGTCTCCCACCATATATAATATACGTTCTATAAGATTAGAAATTTTATTTTCTTGTTCCTTGATGCATATCTAACCTAGAAAAATGTCTTACACTGTATTATTGAAAAATGAACACAATTTTCATTTAGAATTGAATATTAAACTGATTCCATTTAGAAGTTTAGAGCCACAAGGCTAATTTCAAGAGTAACTTGAAATGTACTATTTCCTTTTCAATGTCAACTGAAGAAAAAAATAATTCTAAAGGAATCTGACCTCATCAACTTCAGAGTATTAGGTATTTTTTAAACACTTGAGACTTATTAGTTCATATTCTTTTTCCTGTAATGACTCTTTGTCTCTGAATTTTCTTGTAATTCAATCTCTCTTGAGGTCACTAGAGGGCTTCAACCTAGGATACCATACTAACCTCAACAAAAAAAAAAAACACAAATTCATGTGAAAAAATCTAATCGCATAAAAAAGTATTTTGATAGAAAGAAACAAGCTTGAGCTTAATGTTAGATGATCTTATTTATCCTGTCTCAGGGAAGCAGCTATTTTTTATGCATTAAAGATAAAATGAATGTTAAAGCTGCCACTTACATATGAAAGTTGACAGCTTTTATTCTCAACTCACATTACCTGTCGTTCACTAGTCATATATGATTTTAAGATGGTAACTTTTTTGATAGTGTCCCTAATGTTTAAAACATTACAGCTGTATGTTTCACAAATGCTAGCAAGAAAGTAAAGATTAAATAAGCAAACGGGTGAGATAAAAAAAGAGACCTAATTTCAGAGGTGTTCAGAAAACTGAGCACACAATAAGGACTAAATAGTTTGCAAAACCAGATTGCCAAATGCATGTTAGATAACATTTTGCTTCTCACTGATTTTGATGGTCAAAATGACTGAGCAAATAATTCAAATTCTGATCAATTCTGTATAATCATAGAAAAACATATATCTTAAAATATGTAAATACTGAGTGACATAGGAAGACTCTGTCTCTATGAAAAAAAATTATCTAGACATGTTGTCACATGCCTCTGTGTGTGTGTATACACAAACATATAGAATAATCAAACATAGGAATTCATTTTTTTTTAGAATAGAATACAACCAAGATAGAATCTGGCTTAAATTAATTAAACTTCTATTATAAAATGAAACTCAGAAATAATATAAAATACTTATAACATAATTGCATTTGCCTGTATGTTTAGGTGGGTGTTCATATGATTTCTTGACTGTTACGTGAAGAAAAATAAAAGAAGAGCAATTTAAAATAAAATCATAGTATATTAGAAGAAATCAAAAATATAACTTTATTCTTAATAAAAAATTATAGTGAATGTGATATAGTTATAAATGCAGACTGATGCAAGTACAGTGTATTTCTAAATTGATTTTCACACGCAGTTTCTGATGAACAATTTTTAGTAATGACTCCCAGTAACAGCAACAAAAAGTGCTATATTTCTTAGTTTTATTCTTAGAAATTTTAATGAATTTTAAAATCTTTCAAACATAATTTGTGTTAATTTCTAAGATAAAGTTATATTTTAGATACATGTCACTATTATCAAATATTTTACTTTAGTGACTGACATTAGGGTAACTCAAAGTCTTACTGGACACTCGATTCTAATCTTCACTTTTTGAGATTGTTCTATTATTTCTAGGATGTCTGACATGTTTGTTCCTTTGCCAGTAAGTTTTCCTATTCTTACAATGATAACCAAAACCAAACATTGTGACACCATTGTTGGCAAATTACGGCCTACTGTGCCAAATCTAACCTATAAACAACTTTTTGTATGGCCTGTGAACTAAGAATGGTTTTTACATTTGTAAAGAGTTGAGAAAAAGAAAACAAAAGAAGGGAAAGAAGAAACAAATAAATAAAAAAGAGTTTGCAACAGAGATACAGAAAATTATGTCTGTTGACCTCACACTTAAATGTATGTTCCATGGTGGTATATACTTCATCCATCTGGTCCACCAGTATAGGGTTAAAAATGCTCCCAAAACATAAAAGGTGCATAATAAATATTTGCATAAAGGGAGAAAAAGATGAGCTATCATTAGAGTCAAACTGTAAAATATTAACATTGAAAGAAATTGGGGATCAAATTAAAGATGATCAACAGGATCAAAATGATTAATTTATCAAATAACCTTGGGATTAAAATGCTGTTACCAATTATAGTTTTCAGAAACCTGTCTGCTGAATTGCATATATAAGACTGCATATAAAATTGGTCACATCTTTTTTTAAAATTATACTTTAAGTTCTGGGGTACAAGCAGATCATGGATTGTTACATAGGATTGTTACATAGGTATACACATGCCATGGTGGTTTGTTGAATCCATCCCCCTGTCATCCACATTAGGTATATCTCTAATGTCATGCCTCCCCAAACCCCCAACACCTGCTATCCCTCCCCAGCCCCCCAACCCCCAACAGACCTCAGTGTGTGATGCTCCCCTCACTGTGTCCATGTGTTCTCATTGTTCAACACCCACTTATGAGTGAGAACATGCAATATCTGGTTTTCTGTTCTTCTGTCAGTTTGCTGAGAATGATAGTTTCTAGCTGTATTCATGTCCCTGCAAAGGACATGAACTCATCATTTTTATGGCTGCATAGTGTTCCATGGTGTGTATGTGCCGTATTATTTTTACCCAGTATATCTTTGATAGACATTTGCATTGGTTCCAAGTTTATGCTATTGTAAACAGTGCCACAATGAACATACATGTGTGTGTTTTTATAATATAATGTTTTATAATCCTTTGGGTATATACCCCATAATGAGATTGCTGGGTCAAATGGTATTTCTAGTTATAGATCCTTGAGGAATTGCCACACTGTCTTCCGCAATGGTCAAACTAATTTACACTCCCACCAACAGTGTAAAAGCATTCCTATTTCTACACATATTCTTCAGCATCTGTTATCTCCAGATTTTTTAATAATTGCCATTCTAACTGGCCTGAGATGGTATCTCAATGTGGTTTTAATTTGCATTTCTCTAATGATCAGTGATGATGAACTTTTTTTCATATGTTTGTTGGCTACATAAACGTCTCCTTTTGAAAAGTGTCAGTTCATATTCTTTGCACACTTTTTGATGGGGTTATTTGTTTTCTTCTTGTAAATTTGTTTAAGTTCTTTGTAGATTCTGGATATTAGCTCTTTGTCAGATTGCAAAAATTTTTTCCCATTCTATTGGTTGCCAGGTCACTCTAAGGATTGTTTCTTTTGCTGTATAGAGGCTCTGAAGTTTAACTAAATCCATTTGTCTCTTTTGGCTTTTGTTGCTGTTGCTTTTGGTGTTTTAGTCATGAAGTCCTTGCCTATGCCTATGTTTTAGATGGTATTGCCTACGTTTTCTTCTAGGCTTTTTATGGTGTTAGGTCTTATGTTTAAACCTTTAATCTATCTGGAGTTAATTTTTGTATAAGGTGTAAGGAAGGGAACCAGTTTCAGCTTTCCGCATATGGCTAGCCAGTTTTCACAGAACCCTTTATTAAATAGGGAATCCATTCTCCATTGCTTGTTTTTGTCATGTTTGTCAAAGATCAGATGATTGTAGATGTGTGGAATTACTTCCAAGGCCTCTGTTCTCTTCCATGGGTCATTATCTCTGTTTTGGTACTAGTACCATGATATTTTGATTACTGTAGCATTGTAGTATGGTTTGAAGTCAGGTACCGTGATGCCTCCAGCAATTTTTTTTTTTTTTCTCGCTTAGGATGTCTTGGCTATGTGGGCTCTTTTTTGGTTTCATATGAAGTTTAAGGTGTTTTTTTTCCCGTTCTGTGAAGAAGGTCAATGGTAGCTTGATGGGGATAGCATTGAATCTACAAATTACTTTGGGCATTATGGCCGTTTTCACAATATTGATTCTCCCTAACCATGAGCATGGAATGTTTTTCAATCTGTTTGTGTCTTCTCTTATTTCCTTGTGGAGTGGTTTGTAGTTCTTCTTGAAAAGGTCCTTTACATCCCTTGTTAGTTGTATTCCTAGGTATTTTATTCTCTTTGTAGCAACTGTGAATGGGAGTTCACTCATGATTTGGCTCTCTGTTAGTCTGTTATTGGTGTATGGGAATGCTTGTGATTTTTGCACATTGATTTTATATCCTGAGACTTTGCTGAATTTGCTTATCATCTTCAGGAGATTTTGGGCTAAGACAATGGGGTCTTCTAAATGTACAATCATGTCATCTGCAAGTAGAGACCATTTGACTTCCTCTTTTCCTAATTGAGTACCCTTTATTTCTTTTTCTTGCCTGATTGCTCTGGCTGAAACTGCCAATATGTTAAAAAGAAATGGTGAGAGAGGGCACCCTTGTCTTGTGCCAGTTTTCAAAGGAAATGCTTCCAATTTTTGACTGTTCAGTATGATATTGGCAGTGGGTTTGTCATAAATAGCTTTTATTATTTTGAGATACATTCCATTGATACCTAGTTTATTGAGAGTTTTTAGCATAAAGGGCTGTTGAATGTTGTTGAAGGCCTCCTCTGCATCTACCTTATGTACAAAGAAGAGCTGGTACCATTCATTTCCTCTTAAACTATTCCAAACAATACAAAAAGAGGGAATCCTCCCTAACTCATTGTATGAGACCAACAACATCCTGATACCAAATCCTGGGAAAGATGAAATTATAAAAGAAAATTTCAGGCCAATAACTATGATGAACATTGATGCAAAAATCCTTACTAAAATACTGGCAAACTGAATCCAGCAGCACATCAAAAAGCTTATCCATCACAATCAAGTTGGCTTCATTCCTGGAATTGACCACATCTTAGTTTATTTTACTTTTTCTAACTGACTATGTGATATGTTGAGATGCAAACTGTATTAGTCCATTTTCACACTACTATAAAAAAACTACCTGGGACTGGGTAATTTAAAAGAAAAGAGAAACTTCAAATTGTGGCGGAAGGCAAAGGGGAAGCTTTACTGAGACACATCTTAGCATGGAAAGGCAGGAGAGAGAGAGAGAAGAAAGCCACACATGTTAAACCATCAGATCTTGTGAGAACTCAGTCACTATCATAATAGCATAGAAGAAATTGCCCCTGTGATCTAATCACTAGGTCCCTTCCCTGATACATGGGATTACAATTTGAGTTAAGATTTGGTTGGGCACATGTGATTTTACATATCACAAACTATGTAAAAATCATGTGAGCAAGTACTAAGTGAACTCATATTAAAATATTCAATTATTATTTTAAAGAAATACCCATGACATGACAACTCAAATACCTCTACGATCTCACCTTTATTGAACCCATTATGTTCCATCATAATTGACATTTTTAATTTACAATATAGTCATCACTAAATATTCAAAATGTGTTTAGTGGCAATGTACAAGAAAATTGCATTAATTATATGTGTGTATTTGCATGCATGAGTGTGTGTTTGCGTGATATGTGTTTTTCAATGTATGCATATTTGCCCAACAAAGCAGTTTTTATGTGTCCGTGGAAGCAGAAACTCTTTTAGTTAAGACAAATGTATTTTAAATAGATCTTCAACTATACTAAAGCTTGCTTTTTGTGATTTTATTGAGCTCTTTCATGTTTATTTACACATCCAAATTCATGTAGCAATTTAGTAACTCATATATATGATTTACTTTTAGTAACTCATACATATTCTGTGTAGTGAAAATTGTTGAGTGAATTTATTTGATATATTTATTCTTCCATCCTCTAAAAGAGGATAATGCTTGGCTCTCTAGAATTGTGGATTTATTTGGACATTATAACTGAGTGTACTGAAGCAAAAGAACACTTAATAGAAAAAGTGTTTTTGAAATTATTTTCCCAGTGTATACCAAAGCATCTCTTTAATTTTTTAAAAATATACTTAAAGGCTTTGGTGCCTAGAAAACAAATATGATATTTATTATGCCATTTACTTTAATTGCTGATCTTTAATTGGGTTGTTACAACCATGAATAACCTTGATCAAACACTGCTTGCCGCAGTTTTCTAAACCCTTGTTCTTTCAAAGTACATCATATATGATTCTTCATTTTTACTTTGCTTAGAAATGTTGCATATACAATTCTATTATCAGTAGACTATACTATTATAATTGACGTTTCCATAAAATAAAATTAACCCTTTTCTTTACAGAGTTTCATTGACTTTATCTAACATTTACATAAAATATAAACTTTGAAGACTAAACGAGATGCTTTTATTATTAAAATAAATTCCAAAATCCTTTGTTCCAGCCTAAATTTTAGTATCATGTTATGAAAAGAAAGCTATATTTTTTATACTGTTTTTGTATTAATGTTATATAATAAACATTTTTAACAATATTAACATTATCACTATTATCAAAAATATGAACATTAACATTAGAAGTAGGGTAATCTTAGTAACATTCATACGAACTTTAAAATTTTAAATTGATTGGGAAAAAACATTTTTCAGGTATGTTATTGACATGGTGGTTCAGAAATAACTTAATTTCCTTTCCATTTATTCACAGAACGTTGGAAAAATCTTGGATGATATTGAAAATAAAAACATTCACACATCACTATCCACGTTTTTCATAACTCAGATTCATACTGGCATCGGGTGAAACAAAAATAAAACTATTAGTTAAAAGAAAAGTTAGCAAGTGTTTCAACACTTTTGAAAAATATTGTGAGTATATTCTCCTCAACATTTCATTATTTAATTCTATAGATATCTTTTTCATTTTCTGAATTACATTAAAACCAAGAAACTAGCATTCACTTCAACAATTCTGGATAATGTGATAAAAATAATTTTAGATATAATAAAATTACATAGGTCAGTTACCACTACAATTCATTTCTATAACATTTCAATATAAATCTTAGCCAAAAATTTTATTGATAAAACTGTTTTCAGAAAATGAAATTGATTAGAATAAAAATTAAACATCTCTATGCTTCAAGAGTGAGTTGTTTTTGTATTTCATGTATTTTTTCATACTTATATTTATACTTATATTGTATTCAGGAAAAGGAAATATATTGTAGCTTAGAATGGCCCAAATAACATATGTATTGATTTCATGTGGACTTTATTTGAATATGATCTGTCAATTAGCACCCTATATGTCATTGGACTGAATTCAATCTCATTTTGTTAAGAATAATACAAGAAAGTTCTCATTTCATCTATCTAGAAATTCAGAGTGGGGAATAAGGCATAGGAGATCAAACAATTTATTTTATTTACCTGCTCACATTTTTATTAATTTAATGTCTACATTTCCATTCATTTATTTCAATAAATTATCTAGATATATTTCAGCCCTCTCTTACCTTCTTTCTTTCTTTGTAGAACAAGTTCATCACACCATTCTGTTGACTGAAAAGAATAAAAAATCTGTTTAATGTTTTCTTCCTTTGACATAAAGAAATCTTTACATTTTTCACAAAATACTACTTTGAACCATAAAAATCTAAATTATTTCATATTTATATATATGAAAACATCAAATAATTGCTTCCATTTTATGTACAGCAAAATACCATACTATTAGGAATATTAGAAGTCAGAAATGTATTTGCAACTTGTGCATTGAAACTAAATTACCGAGAGAGGAAACTTTATTAAAACTTGAAACTAAACAAATACAACAAAGAAATCTGGAACTATAAATGTTTAAATTCATAGTTTTAGGATATTTATAGCAGATAAGGAGAACTAATAGAATAAAAAATGGTGATCGGTCTTGTATACCTGACTGTGGAAATGCCTAACCAAAAAAAAAACATTATTAATAAAATGGTGAAAATGAAGCATTTCAAAGCATACAAACATAGGGATATATATCTTAGAGTAGTACAACTCTTTGACAAGCATGTAATTTTGGCATAGGATTATGCATGATACAGAGCCATTAAAATGATTCATTTTCATGACATTTAAAACATTAAAATTTTTTTTCATAAAATAATACACAGGAAATGCTGCATAGCATCATACTGCTGAAGAAATTACACTCCATCAGAACAAAAATACCATGAGATAAAAATTACAGGGCTCCTTATCATTAATATATCTAACAGAGGGTACATAACAGAAATAGATATTGTATATAGAATAAAGAGCAAAGTGTTCTGTTAACGTAAACCTGATAGTAATATACATACATAGAAGGATATTTAACTCATTTAAATTTGCTTTATATGCTTAAATATTTTTAACTATGCACATAATTTAGTGCATTATATTATTTATGATTCTCTCTACTATTTGTTATAATGAATTGTTATTTCCCATAGACCTATCTTAAAATTAATTTATAAATAAATATACTTATTGGAGAAGAGCAGCTCCTTTTGCCTCATGAAAGAATACTGTTTGATTGACATTCTCTATGGCAATTGTTTTCAAGCACTGTAAATACTGAAATAATCAATTAATGTGATTTTATGGTTAGCAACTGAAATAAATTTTAAATTGTGAGGACATATTATTTAGATGATAAAGGAATTTGTCTGTCATTTGACCTCCAAAGGATATTACTTGAAGAAGCATATCATTTATATGATTTCTAGCAAAAGCACTTTAAGAATAAATTCTACCATGAAGAGCTGCCAAATTATTTAAAACAGTATGCACCTAAAGGAAATAAAGCAATCATATTGAACAGAATAGAAAACACATAGGTAAATCATTGAGTGTTTAAAAAAAATTTAAAAACAGAAAAATCAATATGGCAGATTATTTTCCCCACATTCTCTCCTAATTCAGGTACAAATCAACATACAGGCCTAATCATTAATTCAAGATGTAGAGACTTTCTTCTTTCTGTGTCAAGTATAAAACAAACAAACAAACAAATAAAAAAAAACCCAAAAACAAAAAAAACAACAAAGAAGAAGACTGGTGATAAATTACCCAAGACTCTGACCATGAAATTTCACCACATTAAAGTTTTACAGAAATATTTTTATAAAGTTTAAACCTGAAGCAGCCAGTCAAGATTTACTGTGTTCTTTGTGCTATAAATAAGCCATGTTCTAAGTAAAGGATTCAAAAAGAATAAGTATAGTTCTTCTATAATCCTATATTTTTCACTGTTAGAGTTGAAGTTGCTGGAACTGATAATAGAATTAGTAGAAGCCTACTTTCTTCATGTCATGAATTCTCAGTCACACATTGAAGAAAAGAGAACAAATCTTTTCAAGTAGAACATGATTGATGTGAGCCAGGGCAAAGTGTTTGTAGTATAATCCAAATGTGCCATATACCTTCACATCTCTATGCTTTTGTGTATGATGCTACCTCTTCTGAAATTGCTTTCCTCTTATATGCCTTGGAAAAGAATACCTTCTTCAAGGGCCAACTTTCATGTTTAATGAGACCATATTGTGACTTATTACCCAACACGCTTCTCCCTGCACACCAACAAATACTGCCATTTAGTCAGCTAGATGTGAGTTGTTCATTAACTCAGGGCGTTGTTACAGTGAAACCAAAGTCAAACTTTGAAAAGCAAGTATTATAATAAGAAATAAAATTAGAAAAATTTCTGAGTTTATTATTCTTTCAGAAATACTAATTTTGAAATGGGGAAGAGAGTTGGGGAGCAAGAGTGAGAAACTGATGTGAGTATAATGCCGCCATTCACCTACCATCACCAGGGCTAGCATGAGAAGGCAAGGGCTGGAAATGAACACTTAGATACTCTGGTGGCTCTGGATTCTGCTTCTGGTTTTTGAGTGTCTCATCTGGAACTTTGCCTGCCAGAAGCCTCAGAAGGATTTGAAATCCCAGCTTGAGCAGTTAGGATATTGAAGAGATGACGCCTGGGAGGATGAGTCAGTTCCACTGAGTTTTCTGCAATTACAGATAATGCATATAAGTAAGTGAGAGAGAGAACTTATATTTATAGGAGAAATAAATATTTGGCAGTGAGAGAGAAGAAAAAGAATTGGAAGACCGTTTCCAGCCTAAATATTTGGACATACTGGCAGTTATAACATGGGCATAGTAGGAATATGGATAGCTCTGCAGATGTTCTCTTGGCCTCTTGAAGAGAGAATGCTATTGTAGGTTCTATGAAATAATATACATTTTGTTGGATGCCATATAATGACTTTTGGCAGGGTTTTTAATTTTTCTATCACATCCTACCCACCTATACTTTGAAACTAATAAATATCTCCAACATAAGTGTAAGTCAAGCAAACTAGAGAGGGATAACCTTAAATTAATTTTAAAATACTGAAAAATCTCATTTGTTTTTGAAATTATCAAGATTAAAAGATCCACTACTGGGAATACTGAATCATATACTGGGCTTTGGAAAAGACTTAAGTATGGTAATTTTTAAAATTATTTTCGTGTGCATGATATACACTATAGCATATCAGACTCATTACACATGTCATCTCAACATCTGAAAATAAAGCCTTCTCCGTTCTCTTTTTCACTCAAATTAACTGTTCTCTGTGTTTTAGTAGAGCACTTAGTTCACAGCTGTTTTACAGCACTCAACAAAGACTTTCATGTATTAGAGTTATTTATATATATATGAGTCTCCCCAAATGCCTCTTCAACTATGAAGCCCTCAGTTAGTAGGACAGAGCTCAGCATCTAACAGATGCATTATAAATGTGAATTTAATTTGATTCCACAGAACTAAACTGAGTTGAAATCAGAGAGTAAAAGGTTCTAAGCGCAATTAATAGAAAACATTTGCAAAGATTAAGCATTGGGACTGATTTTGAAGTAAAAAGCATAAACAACATTTATAATACCAGTTGGAAATGAGAACTTATCACAAAAGATATATTGGAATATTAGATGACAAATGAAAATAATTGCTTTCTGGGCATATTTGTGAAGACAATAGCTCTATTATCACAAACAAATGAAAATGTAAAAATGTTTCACCCTTTTAAAATGGTAATAATATTTGTCTTATAGATATGAGTCCAAAATGTAAAAATTAATATATATGAACATATTTCTTATGACATAAAGGGAATTCCTATGTAAAGTGCTATTACTGTTGCTTATCTTAATGTATAATTATAAATAGTTATAAGGATAGTATATTGAGAAAGATATTCATTCAATAAACATTATATGCCAGGCACTGTTGTAGATGATGAAGATTTAAGAGGGGAGGAAAGAGGCAAACATTTTTGCTCTTATTACATTTCAATTAACAATGAACACTATTCAGTACTTTTGCCTGTTTTTTAGCAAATGCACAAAAAATTAAACCTCAGCTATGTAACAGTCTAATTTCACTCATATACATCTATTGAGTGGCATTTCTGAAAGATAGTTCTATAATATTGAAAGACAAGAAAAGAGGTTCAAAAATAATAAATTTTAAATATTTTCCTCTTTAAAAAATCCTCCTCTCTAGCCTAAGTAACCTTAAAGTTTCTCAATTATAAATTGCTAAACTTTCAGTTTGATCTTTCTCTAAATGACTATCCATGTCCTTTGTCTAAGGAGCCGTCATTTCTAGCCTAGGCAAACATTGCCTTCTCAGTACCATTTGATCATGGAAATCTGGCAGCAGAGGAATATTTATTTTGATTATGCAGAAGACTTTCAAATCTTTGAGAAGTGAAAGTTTTGAAAACAAGTAGAGAAAAATTAAAATTAAAAAAGGTAGCTAGTGAATATTGGAGTGCAATTACAACTAAAAGACAATTTTAGATAGCCAAATATCATGAAACCATTCATCAGTTAAAGTGAATTATTTATCAAATAAGTACTATGTAATATTAATAGGTTTCAATATTCATATTGAATATTCTAAAATATTAAAAAGCCCTTATGCATGTGTTTAATCCTAAATAAAGAGAAGTAAACAATTTTGATTGACAAGAATAAAAACTATTTTACTTTAAAAAAAGTTTGCATAAAGAATAAACAACAATTAGAAATTAAATGCATATGGATTGTCATAAAATGTAATATAAAGTTTTAATATATTTTCTAGAAGAGAAAAAGAAAAGGTTGTTGTTGGTAGAGGAGAGCTATAAGAAAGTTATTCTTCGGAAGGACATTCTTTCTCCAGTACTATTTTATTAATATTAAAAAGCTTTGTAGACTCATCATTATTTTTCACTAAAATTGTACTCAAGAAGTTACAGCACAAGAAAATAATATAAAACAAAATCCGAAGATAGGCATGCTTTAAGCCATGTGAACATAGATAGCATAAATGCTATTTCCCTCAAGTGTCATAATCGATTAGTATGTACAACTTGGACATGTTCACAAAGCAACAAGATGGAAAATTCAAATTTCTTTCTTCAGATATATGTTGACTAAAAAATATGGTTGAGTGAAGTAGAGAGGATCTCTTTGCCACAAACAGTAATATCAAAACATCACATATTTATTTATTGTTGTAAATGAAAAACAGTATACAAAAAAAGTTCTCATTATCTGCAAGATGGCACATCTTTTCATGAACCGTAATTATGTGCTGTCTTTACTCCATGACTCTTGGGAAGAGCAGCATATTTGGTCTGCAGATTGCCTGAGAAGTGAGAAACAGAGTTTGCAGTCCATGGCTTGGAACTCCTTTTACCTTGGAGTTCTAGGAGCATAAGTATTTATTACTTTTAGAAACTCTGTCATACCAAACAGAGAAACAAAGTAACTTATAGGTATATTGCCAGGTAATTTTATATTAAATTATTCATACCTACTACAAAAGGAAAAGCCCCTCATTATGTAGCTTATCACCTCACACTCTCCCCACTAGCTGCTGTCTGGATTAATTGATCAAATTTATAAGCATGTATTTAGTAAAAAAAAATACTAAAGAAAAATTTTACAGATAAGTTTTTCAAATTATTTATTATAAAGTAAAATAGAAAATGAAGATGTTTTAAGAATAGTCTTGAATGAGAAAAAATTCTGCCATGACAATGATTGAGAAATTCTTCTTGAAAGTAACTACCCTTAAATGTTTACAACAAAATTTTAGACATTAACATACATTACATAAATATTAATTTTTTCTGAAAAAACTCACTTAAAATATAGTTCCTAACACTTTTAGAATATAATACATAAAAACTGACTTGTATCTGAGAGAAGCTATAACATTTCAACAAATTTTATTAATAGGCAAGACAATATCAATACTACATATGAAGCCTAAGTTTTAATCAAATTTAAATTCATAGATTAAAAGATATATAATTGAAGAATGAATATAAGCTAGATAATAAAAGAAAACAAACCTTAGATATAATTGGTTGAAAATATTAGCTTTCTGAACTGTCAAGTATCATTTTTGGTAAGAAATCTCTATTGCAAGACAAACTTTAAAAAGAGAAAACTATCTGACCAAAACAACTGACAAATTTTTGAAAAAGTATGCCAACATGTTTACCTCAGAAATACTATATGGAATATAAGATTTGTTGGAGTTTCAAATGAATTTTCCAAAACACAAATTCAAAATTTACATAAATTGTTTTGGAACACATTTTTTTAAAAGAAAACATGTTGGGAAAAAATTGACAGAACTCCAGAGAAAAATAAAATTATTATTCAATTTATTAAAGAGTATGATGTGATTATTTCAAGTAAATAATAATATATATAAATATATATTGAATAAATTTTAGAATCAATTTAATAATTATTGAACAAATCCTCAAAAGACTACAGCTAATATGCACATCCTCTTGATAAACCTAATGATCTTATTAAGAAAGATAAAATTCATATTAAAATAGCTCAAGCAAAAACATCATAGTGCCAAAAATAACTAAGGAGAAAGTTTCATTGTGCCAAGTCTTGGATCAGGAAAATATCGAACTAAGATATTGCTCTTCAGAAACTTTGCTCTTTCTAGGTTGTTGATAAAGTGATGACTGTAATAAGCGATGGACCTGTGTGATGGAAATATGCCATTAGATATAAGCAAAGTTACAGTTTTTTTCACATAGATGGCCAGAGGAAGCATAAGACAAAGCTGTAGCAGTGTTGATAGTTATTTGGTCAAGCCAATCTGGCCTAGAGCTGTGTATATTACCAATTGATAGGAGAAAGATTCCCAAAAATTTCAGAGGGATTTTTAATATTCCTCGCCTATGGTTCTGTTTAGATAAGTTTAAGTAACTTGCAAACATCCTAACAAATACCAAAGTAGTATTTGCACTGACACTTTTTAAGTTACAAAAAGAAATCTGTTCTCATACAGCAGACTTTGCATCTTGTTCTCAGAAGGCATATCTTTTGGTGTTCTGTATTGAAAAATTAATGTCATTAGAGAATAGAGAATTAATAGCTCTCATTAAAAACATCTGAAGAATTTCAGTACCACCATAACTGCTGCCAACTTCTTCCGCCCAAATAGAAATCAAGGTGATATTCTTTATTCTTGTTTTTAAATTGCATTCAACGAGTTTATGAATTTCCAAAGGAAACTATCATATTACAATAAGATTCAAATTTAGGTAATATTCAGGACTAGAATAAAACACTAGATTATCAATTTAGTTTAATGAGTGATAACATTATCTTGACATAATATCAATTAGTATATGGAAACCATTACTGTTTTTATTTTCTGTAATTAGAATACGAGAATGTAAAATCCTTATTATTTCCAATATTCCTAAGGATATTAAGAAAAAGTGACTGATTTTTCCCTAACCATTGTTCATACAGAACCATAGAGCCTTAGATTGGTTACCTCTGTACAAAAGTATGTAATGGTGTTCTAATTCAATAAGACAAAAGAAATAACAGTTAAATGATAAGTTGCTTAAATTGATTTTAAATTCTCAAATTTTTACTTTAAAGAAACCAAGACACATGAAAGGGCATTTAAACAGAATATGCTTTTTCAATTCCAACCATTTTGTTTATTTTATATTCTGCCTTGATTCTACAGGTGGAGTAAAATAGAACTCATCTTGATAAATGTATTTTACTTATTTTATCTATTTATTTTAATTTTTTTTAAGAGACAGGATCTCACAATGTCACCCATGCTGGCCTGAACTCCTGGGCTCAAGTGATCCTCTGGGCTCAGTCTCCTGAGTAGCTGGGATTACAGGAATGCACCACTGTGACCTGCTTTGTTTTATAAGTTTTAATCAAGCATGGGCATAAACTCTTCAAATCTGAAAGAGGCAAATGGTAAATCATATGATGAGAAAATACTGTAAGTATAATTCTGTTAACCTAGTGATTCTAACACAAAACTAACAGTAAATACGGTAGGAATTTTCTGACACTGTAACAAGCTTTTTCTTTAAAAAATTTTCTGTTAGGGACAAGGATGAATCTGGAGAACATCACTCAGCAAACTGACACAAGAACAGAAAATGAAATACTGCATATTCTCACTCATAGGTGGGTGATGAAAAATGAGAACACATGGACATAGGGAAGGGAGTACTACACACTGGGGTCTATTGGGGGGAATGGGGAGGGACAGTGGTGGGGGGAGCTGGGGAGGGTTAGCCTGGGGAGAAATGCCAAATGTGGGTGAAGGGGAGGAAGGCAGCAAAACACACTGCCATGTGTATACCTATGCAACTATCTTGCATGTTCTGTACATGTACCCCAAAACCTAAAATGCAATAAAAAAAATTTCTGTTTTCAATTTAAAAATCTTAAGAAATGTAGTCATACAGGTTGACACTGTATATAAATATTCCTCTAGCCATTAGTACTTGTATGATATTTTACCTGTAAACTATCAAATATGATGTCCTGAAAGGCAAATGGCAGTATAGAGTAGTGGTAAACAACATGAGATTTTGGGTGTTGGGGTCAGACAGTTTGAACTGATTCCTAGTTCAGCAATGTAACAACATTACCTTTCTTACAATAGTATTGGAGGAATTAAATACATCAAAATAAGTAAAAAAAATTGTAAGACTGTTCAGGGGCATATAATATGTTAGCTATTAATATTATAAATTAAGTGGCATTGATTGCCAAGCAGTAGATTGAAGTTTTAGATTAAACACATCCAAATTTGTTATATTATTCCATGGGAAAGAAATGTGGCTTTCTTTAGTCAAGCAAGATATTTCATGATTGATACAGAAATGCAACCCATAACCTCAACCATGTTTATATCATATTCTTAAGAGAATATTTCCCAAAATAGACCCTGCTAAATGCTAGTTTTTTAAGACAGTCTGGGTAAAGGGTGCTGTACCCAAATACTTTTTGAAAATGTTGTAGATATATCATTTAGTTGGAGAATCATTAATCATTTAACATGTAATAAATTCGGAGTAAAAACTTCAGTCAAGAAAAGAAGTTAAATACAGTACATCACAAAATTATATGCCTACACTTATGAGTGTATGTGTAAGAGAGAGTGATCTATGAATATACTGTAGAGTTACTGTGGAACACAGAAAAATTTTGCTCTGAGTCCACAAAGATGTCTTTTTTATCAAGGGGTGACAATGAGATATTGATAGTGATAAAAAACTCTCCACATGCAGACAGCTTTATAAGTACCCAGAAGTTTGACTACTTATTAAAACTCTCCAAACATCTTAGGTCTGCAAAATCTTCCTAGAAAATTCACTTCTTAAACACTAGTTTTATTATTAGATTGCTGATGATTGCTGCTCCCCTTCAGGCTAGAAACATGCTTAGAACACCTTTCTAATGATTTCACTTCTTTTCCAGAACCTAGGAAATGCAGACATATAGAATATAAGAAACATTCAAATTGTAAAAGTTACCAAGTTTTGTGAAACTTAAATTGTAATAAAAGTTCAAAAAGTATACTTATTAATCTAAAACAATTTTCTCACTTTAAAAGTGTCTTTTCTAGTGATCATTAAAAGCTGAATCAGCCAACAAACCCACTTTTTATACAGTCAGTATATTCAGAATCTATGAATGTTTTTAATTGTAGTGTTATTATTCTGCCAATATAGCTGAAGAGAAAAATGCTTAAGCAATTCATATTTAATTGTTATATTTAATTTATACTTTACCAGTATGTGTAAAGTTGAATGTATTAAGTTTATAAAATGTGAGTTTTGGCTTAGTGTAATAGGAATACTAATTTGAGGAACAGATGAGTTGTACATTGAATTACCCTTATAAAATCAACACTCCAGTTTGCCTTAAGTTAGCAAACATTGTCCACTATATGCAGTTCAAAACAGCTTGAATAAACAGGGTAGAAAATACAGACTCAGAACAGAGGTCAAAAAATATCAAGCCTGCCTCACAAAGGTAACGTGAAAATGAAAACTGGAGACTAATAACATAAAGTTCACTAATTAACTTTAAAACCATGCCTATCGGAATATAAAAGCTCAAAATTGTTTTCCTATATGCATTTATATTTTTTTTATTCTTTCCAGATTTTAAAATCATTTCTGGCAGGGCACAGGGGCTCACACCTGTGATAACAGCACTTTGGCAGGTGGGTGGATTATTTGAGGTCAGGAGTTCGAGACCAGCATGACCAACATGGTGAAACCCCATCTCTAATAAAATTCAAAATAATTAGCTGAGCCTGGTGGCAGACTCAGTAGCTGCCATCAGCTACTTGGGAGGCTGAGACAGTAGAATCGCTTGAACCCAGGAGGCAGAGGTTGCAGTGAGTGAAGATCACCTCACTGAACACCCATCTGGGTGACAGAGTGAGACTCTGTCTCAAAAAGAGTAAAAATAAATAAATAATAAAACAATTTCTTTGATATTTAATATAAGAAAAAGCTAAAGAAATTCTATCACTGCAAGGGAATTGAAAAATATTATCTTGAAATTATCTTTCGTTTTATTAAAAAGTTTTAAAAACCTATCTAAAATATAATACCACTAAAACTTAAGCATCGTCTGATATTTTACCTTATTCATAAGAATAAAAATGATATAAGAGAAGAGTAAAAAGAAATTATTACCTACCTTAGAGAGCTTTATGCCTTCCAGGCTTGTCAGTTACTTTAAGTTGACATTCTTTACTAGGAATTATTTATGAATGGTATGGTAGAAAAGAGAAAAAGAGTCTCTACCCCTTTCTTTCTTGATTGGTCCTGTCATAACATGGTCATCATATCTAATATTGACAGATGTTTAAAGTTGACTATCTCTCTCATGAGACACATTCATGGGTTCTCTCCGAAACCTTCATACACTGGGTGCCCCTCGACTTTATTTTTATTTTAGTAACTCTCTATCAGATTCGCTGTTTACTTTTACATAATTTCCCAAGAATTCAGTGTTTACACTTCAGCTTCAATCATATGTGGTTCCATTCTCTGCCCAGATGCCTTTCTTAGAACATCAAACCAAAATAAGTCTGCATTGCTTTTCTGTCCCATGCATGGCTTATATTGTTCTCATTAAGGAATAACAAAGAGAGCAGAATTAAAGAGTTGATATGCTAGGAAAAAAACTGAGAAAAAAATTGAATATTCCTACAATTTTCTTTTGATGCATTTGTCAGACACCTCAGCTGAATAGAACAAGCCCTGATAACACCATAGACTTTTACTTAAGACAAGCTAAGTTTACATTCTAGAAAACGAGGCATACTGGAAATATTCTAGGTCTCCTAAAGACTGGCGCAAAGTTTCCATTTGTCTCATTTTTAGAACAAGGTTAACCTTTACTTACTGTATCAACCCGTGAGATGAAAAGAAAATACTTTGAAGGAGTAGATTTCAGAGAACTGAAAATTGTAATATAGAAATGAAGAGTTAAATAACTCTAAATGATAATGCAACAGATGAAATTAACAGATCATTAGACATATAAGAAAAGAGGATTAGTGTAGCCACAATTAATATTAATATAAATATATATCAGAAGTGCAGAGAGAAAACAAAACAGGAAATACAGAAAAAGCAAAAGAGATCAACGGAACATGATTAAAATCTAGGGTATATGCAACAGTAGTCCTCAGAAGAGGAGAAAGGAAATGAGAAAAAGGCAATAGTTAAGGAAATAATTACTAAAAATATTCTCAGAATGACAAAACACACAGAATCACAGATTAAATAAGCTCTACAATTTGTAATAATATAAGTAAAGAATATTCCCCAGTGTGGTGGCTCAGGCCTGTAATCCTGCCACTTTGGAAGGATGAAGCAGGCAGATAATGTGAGGCCAGGAGTTTGACCCCAGCCTGGCTGACATGATGAAACTCTGTCTCTAGTAAAAACACAAAATATCAGCTGGGAATGGTGACAGGCAACTGTAATCCCAGCTATTCGGGAGGCTGAGACACTAGAATCACTTGAACCTAGGAGGCGGAGGTTGCTGCAGTGAGTCGCGATAGCACCACTGCACTCCAGCCTGGGAGACAGAGTGAGACTCTGCTTCAAAAAATTAAAATAAATAAATAGATAGATAAAGAATACCATAGAAGAAAACGTTGTTATACTCTGAAAAAAAAACAGTAAAAATATTAAAATCATCTAATTAAAACATACTTAATAACCTGGAAAAATTAACAGATGTCACCAAAAATAATAATAAATAAACAGCAATAAAATACTTTTAAATTCCTAATGAAAAATAATTTTCAAAATAAAATTTATACTAATAAAGCAAAACTAAATTTATACAAAAGATAATGTCTTTCATAACTGAAAATGAAATAAGAATGTCTTCAGGCAAATAAAATATTAGGAAATGTATCTCTATTACATCTATCCTAAAATAATTACTACAGGGAATTCTTTAGGCAAAAGAAAATTTCATATGGAACTATGATAATGTGGGGAGGAATAAAAAGCACAAAAATGTATAATGAATAAACGTAGATTAATCTTTTTTTTTTTTTTTTTTTGCCAGTCAGTTTGAGTTTATGAGGTTGCTCAGATTAGCCTTGAACTGATGACCTCGCCTTCGTGAGTGCCATGAGCTCTGGCGGGAGCCACTTTGGACCCCAGATTAATCTTATTCTATTTTATCTAAATAAATACTGAGTATTTTAAAAATAGTAATGTCTAAATCAGTAGAAGAAAATACATTTACAAGATCAGAACAGAAATATCTTTAATTGTATTTTTGTTGTCTAAAAATATAATACTAAAAATCAATGAAAGAATTGTTTTTTTAAAAAAATGACAAATCTTTGGATAGATGAACTAAGAATAAAAGAGCAAAGACAAATAAAATGAAATTAAATAGAAACATTACAACTGATACTACACAAGTGAAAAGAATAAGAGACTATTATAAACAACTATATACCAATTAATAGAAAAACCTGGAAGAAATGGACAATTCCTGGACATATGTAACCTACTAATACTGAATGAGGAAAAAATACAAAACCCTTAACAGAACAATAATGAATAATAAGATTGAATAAGTAATAATGTCTCCCATCAAATACAAGCCCAGCACCTGATGGTATCATGGCTGAATTCTACCAAACATTTAAAGAACTAATACAATGTACTCAAACTATTCCAAAAAATTGAAGAGAAAGTAAATTTTTCAAATCTTTTCTATGAGGTCAGTGTTACCCTAATACTAAAATGAGACAATGGCACAACCATAATAACAACAACGACAAAACTACAAACCAATATTTTTTATGAATAAAGATAAAAAAGTTATCAGCAAATTGCTAGGAAACTAAATTCAACAGCATATTTAAAAGGTCATTCACTATAATTAAGTTCACACTAGATATGCAAGATTGATTCAACATATGCAAATTAACACTTGTGATACATCACATTAACAGAATCAAAGACAAAAACTACAGAATTATTTCAATTAATGCAAAAGCTATTCAGTAAAATTTAACACCCCTTCATGTTAAAAACTCTCAACATATGAGTATCGAAAAATATATTGATATTATAAAGACCATATATAACAAAGCCACAGCTGACATCACACTAAATGTGAAAAAATTGAAAACATTTTATTTGAGATCTGAGATCTGAGGCAAGACAAGTTTGCCCACTTTTATCACTTTTAGTCAACCTAGTGATAGAAAGTCCTGGCCAGAGCATAACACAAGAGAAAAAAATAAAAGGCATCCAAACTGGAAGGAAGAAAGGCAATTGTCCTTGTTTTCAAAAGACATAATTGTGTGTGTGTGTGTGTGTGTGTATAAAACTTTACTCCACACACACCCCAAAAAACTGTTAAAATTAATTTTAAAAATCAGTAAAATGGCAGGATTACAAAATTAAGATGCTTAAATTAGTAGCATTGCTATATGCTAATAATAAACTATGTGAAAATTAAATCAAGGAGCAATTCCCTTTGGAACAGCTACAAAAAAAGTAAAAGATCTAGAAAAAGTTTTAACTTGAGAGTTGAAAAAGCTCTGCAAGAAAAACTATAAAACATTGACAAAACAAACTTACAAAGACATGCAAAAAAAATGACAAGACATCCCACGTTCATCGATTGGAAATTTAATATAAAATGTCTCTTACTAAAAGACACAATTATACAATTTGCTCTATTAGAATACCAATGACATACTTTATAGAAATAGAAAAATAAAACCCTGAAATTTATATGAAACCACAAAAGACCCCAAAACTGAAAAAAACATTGAGCAAAAAGAACAAAGCTAATGGCATCACACGATTTTCCATCAAAATATATTACAAAGCTGTAGTAACCAAAACAGCTTGATACCACCATAAAAATAGCACATAGATCAATAGAAGATAATACAGAACCCGGAAATAAACTTATGAACTTACCACCAAATAATTTTTGACAAAAGCACTAAGACCACATACTGGGGAAATGACAGTCTTTTCCACAAATGATGCTTGAAAAACTGGAATTTTAACACATGTAGAAAAATGAGACTAGACCCTATCTCTCACCATATAAAATAATTCAACTCAAGATGAAAACTTAAATGTAAAATCTGAAACTATAAAACTACTAGAAGAAAACATGGGGGAAATGCTTTATGGCATTTGTCTAGACAAGAGTTTTTTGGACAAGAATTCGAAAACACAGTCAACAAAAGCTAATAGACAAGTGAGATTTTTATCAAACTAAAATGCTTCTGCACAGCAGAAAAAATAAGTAACAGAATGAAGACAGCACTTAAAGAATAGAAGAAAATATTTGCAAACTATATATTTGGCAAGGGGTAAATGTCCAGAATATATAAGAAACTCAAGCAACCCAATAGCAAGAAAACAAATAATCTGATTAAAAAATAAAATAATATCTGAACAGATATTTTACAAAAGTATACATACAAATGGCCACTAGCTACATTTAAAAAATGTTTAACATCACTAATCATTAGGAAGATGCAAATCAAAATGATGATAAGATACTATCTCACCCAATTAGAATGTTGTGATGGTTAATACTGTCAACTTGACTGGATTGAAGGATGCAAAATATTACTCCTGAGTATATCTGTGAGGGTGCTACCAAAAGAGATTTACATTGGAATCAGTGGACTGGGAGAGGCAGACCCACTCAAATCTGAGTTTGCACCATCTAATCAGCTGACAGTGCAACTGGGATAAAATCAGGCAGGGGAACATAGGACTAGACTGACTAAATCTTCCAGTTTTTATCTTTCTCCCATGCTGGATGCTTCCTGCCCTTGAACATCATACTCCAAGTTCTTCAGCTTTTGGACTCTTAAACTTAGACCACTCGTTTGCCAGGGGCACTCCCATCTTCAACCACAGAATGAAGGCTGCTCTGTCAGCTTCTCTACTTAGGAGGTTTTGGGATTCTGACTGGCTTCCTTTCTCCTCAGTTTGCAGACGATCTATTGTGGGACTTCACCTTGTGATAGTGTGAATCAATAATCCAAAATAACTCCTCTTTGTGTATACATCTATCCTGTTATATCCCTCTAGAGAACCCCGACTACTACTGAAAAGATAACTTATGTTAGGATGTGGAGAAAGGAGAATGCTAATACACTGCTGGTAGAATGCAGATTAGTACGGCAACAATAAAAATCTGTGGCGATTCCTCAAAAAATTAAAAAATAGAACTAGCATATACACTGTTGGTAGAATGCAGATTAGTACAGCAACAATAAAAACTGTGGAGATTCCTCAAAAAATTAAAAAATAGAACTAGCATATGATTCAGCAATCTCACTACTGGGCATAGTCAAAGGAAATAAAATCAGTTTATCAAAGCCATATCTGCACTCCCATGTTTACTGCAGCACTGTTCACAGTAGTTACAATATGATACCAACATATAGTATCCATTAAGGATGAGTGATTTATGTACCCAGTAAAATGTTATTCAGCTATAAAAAAGGAATGAAATCTTGTCATTTGCATCAACATGGATGAGGATGGAAGGCATTTGTTAATTGAAGTGAGCCAGTCACAGGACAACAAATACTGCAGGGTATCACTCAAATCAAAACCTAAAAAGGTTAATATCATAGAAGAGAGTAGAATAATGCTTACAAAAGGCTGGGGCAAGGAGGAGTGTGAAGAGATTGGTTAATGAGAATAGGGTGCCAATTAGGAGGAATGTGTGCTGGTATTCTGTTGTGCAGCAAAGTGATTATAGTTAACAGTATTATTTGGTCTACTTCAAAAGAGAAGAATGTTCTCATCATAAATTAAAGATGAATGTTTGACATGATAGAAATGCTAAATACCTGGATTTGATCATTACACTATATATATATATATATCTTACCATATCCCACAAATATATCTAATTGTTTTGTGTCAATTAAGAAAAGATCATGAACAGGATAATAAAATTACAATACTGAATTGGAAACAAATATAGCAATGCATTAAAATAGAGTACAGAGCAGACACAAACTAATAAGCCCTCTTGAATTACATTACCACAAAAATGAAACAGAGTAAAGGATGGTTTGTTCAATCAATGCTGTTTGTTACATTAGATACACATATGGAAAAAAAGATAATCACTTACAAATACACTGAAAATAATACTTGGTTAATTATATAATTAAACAATAAAGGTTTTAGAAGACAAATAGTCAAATGAGAAAACCAATAATTTCTTTAAAAAGATACAAAAAGTGGTAATAAAGGAAATTTGATAAATTAGTCTAAAATTTAAAATGTATCTTCATCAAAAGTAAATATTAGGAAACTAAAAAGTCAATCCAAGGAACTGAATTTGTTTACAATACATATGTTAAACAGACCACTCTTATCCAGAATATATAAATAACTATTAGAATAGTAAAAAAAAAAAAGAAATAGAGAGAGAACATCTGGTGGGAAAAAAAATGGGCTAAAGACTTAAACAGGTATTTTTTAAGAGAGCTGGATGGCACAATGGCTCACACCTGTAATCCGAACACTTTGGGAGGCCAAGGTAGGTGGATCATGTGAGGTCAGGAGTTTGAGAACAGCCTGGTTAACATGCCAAAACGCTGTTTCTACAAAAAATACAAAAATTAGCAGGTGTGGTGGTTTGTGCCTATAATCCCAGCTACTTGGGAGGCTGAGGCAGGAGAATGCCTTGAACCCAGGAGTTGGAGGTTGCAGCGAGCCATAATTATGCCACTGCACTTCAGGCTGATCAGCAGAGTGAGAACCTATCTAAAAAAGAAAGAAGAAAGAAAGAAAAAGAAAGAAAGAAAGAAAGAAAGAAAGAAAGAAAGAAAGAAAGAAAGAAAGAAAGAAAGAAAGAAAGAAGGAAGGAAGGAAGGAAGGAAGGAAGGAAGGAAGGAAGGGAAGGAAGAAGGGAGGGAGGGAGGGAGAGAGAAAGAAAGAAGAAAAGGAAAGAAAGAAAGAAAGAAAGAAAGAAAGAAAGAAAGAAAGAAAGAAAGAAAGAAAGAAAGAAAGGAAGGAAGGAAGGAAGGAAGGAAGAAAGAAAGAGAAAGTTAACAAAAGAATAGATAGTCTGTATTATCAGTTATCAGGGAAATGAAAATAAAAATTATGAGTACCATTATCTACCCACCACAATGGCCAAAATTACAAAAAAAAAATAATTAACAACAAAGAAACCAGAACCAAACACATGCAAGGTGGAAAAAACTAGCAGTAACACACTGGCAGTGGAGGTATAAATTAGTATTTCAGAATTGTGTTTCTTAGTTCAGCTAAAACCCAGATTCTTGTCACATGTTCAAAAAATTTGGGCACACACATTGAAGGGTGATTACAGCAGGGTTTTATTTGATGAAAAAAAAAAAAAAAAGAAAAACCCTTAGCAAAGCAACTTGGAAGTCCTGCTAACAGGCCCCTGACCTCACGTACTGAATCCCAAGCCACCGCAAAGGAACTGAAGAGTTCAGGCTCCACACTCCCCCGCCTCCCCGCTACCCAACACCCAAGGTGCAAATTCCCTGTGGCTCCACCCACTTTCCCCAGTGCACCTGTCGGGCTCCAGTCTGCTGAGGATGTGCCTAGGCAAGCCCTGGGCAGATTTCCTGATCTGCACAAAAGCACCTGAACACTTATGAGGAGGGTCGGAGATTCCCGTGGTACCCCTTTTTGTCTGCCTACTCGGCTATCTCATTAGTACCATCACTTTTCTTAAAGAGAGCAAATGTAACAGAAAGAAGCAGAACGCAGATAAGATTAAAATTATGTTCCTGCATGTAGAATAATTTATTTATACATGTACTGTGATATTATAAATTATGTGACTTTTTTTTAAAGGCTGCAAACATCATCTAGTTATGTGCCATGTTACCAAATGTTGGGGGACATGATCATTATGTATTTTGTGTGGCTATAAGAAGGTCAATATTTTTGCACAGATCAGACTGTTTGGCCTCACTTGTTCCTGCACATTACAAGTAGTTGCATGAAGGAAGCACAGGTATCTTTCAAAGACTTGTACAATTTTTCATACCAGAGGCTAGAAAGACAGTTTATAAAAATCAGAAGTTTAGGAAAATTCTGACAACTTCTGATATAATCATGTGTATCATTATACTAATATTTCTTCATCTTTCTAGTAGACCGTGAACGGAAAATAAATCTTGGGGGCTCCAAATCACTAAGATAAATGGAAAAGTCAAGCTGGGAACTGCTTAGGGCCAACCTGCCTCCCATTCTGTTCAAAGTCACCCCTGGGCTCACTGAGACAAATGCATATCTAACTGCCTCCTTTGGAGAGGCAATTCAGAAACTCAAAAGAATGCAACCATTTGTCTCTTATCTATCTATAACCTGGAAGCCCCCTCCCCACTTCGAGTCCTCCTGACTTTGCTTTGAGTTGTCCACCTTTCCAGACTCAACCAATGTTCATCTTGCATATGTTGATTGATGTCTTATGTCTCTGTAGAATGTTTAAAACCAACCTGTGCTCTGACAATTTTGGGCACATGTCATCAGTCCCTTCATAAGCTTTGTCATGGGCATGCATTCTCAACTTAGGTAAAATAAACTTTCTAAATTAACTGAGATCTTTCACAGATTCTCAGGGTGCACGAGACAAGCTCTTGCAAAGAGCTTTTGAAGCTAACTGCTTTTCAGGCAGTTGGCTTGGTCGTTTGTTTAAATAACCCACTTATTTCCCATGTCTTTTTCCTTTAGCTCATAAAAATAGAGGTGCTGCCTTGCTGCTGGTATCAGAGAGTGACTGCCACTACGGAGTAGTGTAGTCAATAAGTGTAGGTACAATCATTTCTAAAAGTGATTTGGTCACATAATCTAACATTTATGACCAAATATGGGTTAGTAAAACCAATATGCAATATTAGAAGCAAATCCAAATATCTACGAGAGTTGATAAAGTGTAGTGTGTTCACTGCAAGGTGATACTATATAGCAATGAAAGAGAGACATACTGTTGGTATATGTATCCTGTATTGATGGATGAATCCTGTAAGCATTACGTTGAGTGGATGAAGCCAAACACAAGAGAGTAAATCCTTTATTACTGAATTTAATTAAAGGTCAGAAATATGTAAAATTAATCACTATTTCAATTTGTTTTTCAATTTTATAAACACTCATCATTGTCTAATTTTTTAGCATTCTATCTAATGGTACTAAAGTGTTAAGCAGCTATTTTGTGTGTGTTAGTTAAGCAAAAGTGATTATCTGACCTAAAAAGGTGTTACAACTTAACTTATCCTGCAGTTCTCCCATTATCAGCACAGCTAGAGTGTTCTCTGTAATTTTCATTTTTTAAGTGTGATGTAAACAGAAACAAAAATATTTACAATTTCATGAAAAAAGTAGCAGACACTGTTAGGTATTTTTTAAACTGATATTAAATTTTAAAATGGAATCCTTAAGAAGTGTACATCTGTCCTAGTGGTAAAAATGGTTTGTCTATTAGAAGGCATTTGTTATCCAAACACAAAGATCATTCAATTATATTTCTACAAATTTAAATAGCATATTATGAAGACTTTTGGAAAAATTATTTTCACTATTTAAATAACACTCACCATCAATTTCATATGGCAATATTTCTTAGCAGACAAGCATAATAAAATAGTTGCGTTTGTAAAATGACGACTGAAGAAAAACATATTAATTTAGAAGAAAATAAATTATGTAGACATTTTAAAGCAGTCTCAAAGCATTCTAGGTTGTGATCTTGTGGTACTTTTCTTACTTCTTGGTTAGGCTAGGTCTGAGTTCTTGTCCCATTAGCAAGAAGAATAAGGCACATAGATTCCAGAGCATAAGTAAGGTAGACCAGGTGTTTTTAAGTGATAGAAAAGCCTTGAACAATGAAAGGGGACCTGATAATGGGTTGCCAGAAATTGGGCTGAGTTCTGGATCTTTTATGTGACAGAAACAAGGATGTTCTCTGTGAGTTCTGCCTCCTGGCATAAGAGGAAGTTCTTAACCACATTTCCCCCTAGTAGCTACCTAACAGGGGTGGTGCAGGTGTGGTTCCATGGGTGTTTTTTCTCTCCCAAGGCCCTCCATTTCTACACTCTTAGTCGGCCTCTAACTGCCTCCTCTGTCAATCTCAAAGATTCCATTTCTTTAGAACAATCTCATGTAGCAATGTGCTTTTACTTTAATGTTCTCAGCTGGGTATTTATTTCGTATTTATTCAACTGTATTCAGAATTTTTTCTCATGAGTTTGAAAAGATTTTAGTTTCATTTAAAAAATTATCTAAGGAATTTTCACCGTTTCCACCATACAAGCATAATTCTAAAAATTTATAAAACTTTACATGTGTATATTCCAAAAAAATATTTAATATTAGTTTTGCAAACAGTGGATTATCTATACTCATAAATAACACCTTAAATATTGACTATAATTGTTATTGATCTTTCTGAAATATTTTTTAAAATGTCTCTCAAAATTGCTTAGAATTTCTTAACATCTGCTATTATTTCATTACATAATTTTACTTTTTCCATTCTTGAAAGGAGATGGGAGGCAGTAGACATTGAAATTTGTAGTCTCTTTTATAATAAAACTTCTAAGAAAGTTGTTTAAGTATGAAATAGTGACTAGATACTTTTAAAATCTTTCACATTTACAACATTATGATAGATTATTAAAGCATTTACCTTTAGAGAAACTCTCAAACAGCATTAATTTTGAAAAATTATATTTTCTCAATAATTATTGAAAGGTTACAATGCACAGGGTAGTGTGTTAACACTAAAAATAAAAAGCAGAATGAGACATATTTCATGAGTCTTAGAAACTTTCAATCTCATGGAAGGTACTGATATATTAATAAGTTATTATAATGTAATCTTAAAGTCAGTCCTGTAGGATGTTAAGAAAGGTAATGACACATAATATAATATGGAATCAGAAAATCTTCCTGGGAAAGAGATAACATAAGCTGAGATTTAAAAGGATAGTAAGATCTAGCTAGGCAAATCACATAGACAATTATAAGTAATTCTTAGCTGGGAGGCAGGATAAGAAAAGATGCAGGGGCAACAAATAGATAGTATGCTGTGTAAAATATATTATTTGGGTTATTTCTGAAACTTAAGCTAAAAACCATGAAGTGGCAAGAGATTATACTAGAGCAATAGGTAGGAATCAAATGATGAAAGCTTTATGTCTGATATTTAATATTTTGACTTTAATCTTTTAGCCAATTCAGAGGCATTGAGTGTTTTACTAAACAAAAGATATAGTCAGATTTGAATATTAAATAGTTTTGCTTTGATTGCTGAATACATTAAGTTGAGGAATGTATTGCAGAATTAAGACACTTCGTAGGGAGCAGTTGAATTTGTTCAGCTGGATGGAAACCTGATCTACAGAAGTAATTTGGCTAATGGAATACAGAGAATGCAATTAAAAAATAATTATGAAATGAACTTGTAGTGTTTTTAGTATTAGATTGTAGGAAGAAATTATCAAATTTTCTAACTTGATATCTGAATGGCTTTACAATATATTGAATTAAGACTATTATTATAAATTATGCTGTGAATGTAGAACATAATCACTAATTCATTTGTCAAGACTTAAAGTACTCAAAGTTTTAAAGACACTTTAGATTCATTCTGAAATATTTTTCCATTTCATTTTTCTGAAATCTGCTTGAGAGTTGTGATGTTTATAATTCAACTATGTGAATGAAATAACTGACATAAGCCATGTTGACAAATACATTACTAACAAATGTGGCAAAGTAGAGTGCCAATACATGCATGTATTTGTAAACCAAATTCCATTCATTTGCTCACTTATTAGCAATTATTGATTAAACACAATGTAAGCAAGACATGTAAGTATTGTTCAGAACTTTGCATTCTTAGGTATGTTAAAATCAATATAAATCTATAAGTATATAAAATCAATACAAATATAATAAGCAAATTTACAAATTAGGCACATGAGATCAGTTTCATAAAGATTATCCTAAAACTATTTGATTACGTTTTTATCCTTTTTATGGTTTGTGGATTATGTCAAGTAAGCACAGTCAATTTTATGCAGTATTTGAGCCAACCATATATTTAATTATTTGATTTTTTACTTTAATCTGTTTTATTAATATTCATAAGAGATTATTTAATAAATTTATTGCAAATAAAAACTTTTAAATGTATAAGGTATATTTTGAAGCTATATTTAAATGTATTAGATACAAACTTAAAATTATTCAATATTTCAATTATACAAATACTTTTCTAATTATAAAATGTCTCTATCTCTAGTAATAATTTTAACTTACATTTAATTTTTTTACATTATTAAGGTTATGCAATGTTATTTCCTTTACAATGACATAAGACATGAGTTTTAAAATTTTTTCACCTCCAACTTTTCTTTGTCCTTATATTTTATATAACTCTCTTTTATTTACCCTGCAGACAGATTTAATGTGAGAATCATAGTCTTTTTATTGTAGCATTTGGTTTACATGTCATCTAATCTGTGATATTCTTCAACATTTATAATTCAATTTTTTTACTTCTGATGACATCTAGAATGGAAGCAGGTTGTGTAAAAGTAACCAAGAATTAAAATGAGTAAACAACGATTCTTTGTGAGTCTTAGTTTACTCTTATATCTTACTTTGAGTCATCCCAGAGGCAGAACCTGAAACATTGATGTAAGTGCAAGTAGTACTTTCTTTTTTTTTTTTTAAGGACGTGATTCCAGGAAATATCAGTAGGGTAATGACATTGCGAGACTGGTAAAGAAAAGATACAGAACATAATTTTGATGAAAGCTAAATAATCCTGCAAGTCTCTAAATTTCTTGCTTATTGGGAAGATTATATGAGATGATACCTTATTATCCATATTTTGAAGAATGTCTCTGATAAAAATTAACCCATGTAATTACAACAGTTTTCACAGATTAGGCAGAAAAATAAATTTTAGCTAGATTTTTCAGTCAGCTTCTATTTATTATGATTTCAGTGTACAGACACACAAAATTGTGACATGGAAGCATATAATCTACTGTGATACTACATGAAAACTTCAGCTTGCTAACATAATATTCTAATAATGTGAAGAAGATATTAGGTTTAGTAACCAAGAGCAAATGAATACACCACACAGATGATATACTACTTCCTTAGAGGAGGAAATTCAAGAGGAGCAAACTATATTGACACATATGCTTGACTAGACTCCAAAATTGGAATGAAAAAGAAATTGGTCAGGGATATAACAGCATACCAATCTCTTTGACATGTTACAATTCCATGTCATGTATCTAACGCAATCAGAGGAGCCACCATGTTTAATCCTCAGTAGTATATTGTTAATCTTTAGGAACTTCTGTTTAATACACTTGCCAAGTAGCACAATTTTAAAAAATGAAGTCAATTAACCTGCTTTTATCATTTCCGTAAACAAAGCAGTGATTTTTTGGTTACCTTTTAAGATTTCTATATGTCTGCTTGACTCCCTGGGACTGACTGGTTAAGTTCACATTTACCATAGCCAATTAAAATTAAGTAAAAGAAAGATTTAATCAATTTGCCAGGAAGAGGGCAAAAGCAGTCCTAAAACTATCATAGACAGGGAAAGTTCACTTTACCTAAACCATTGCAAAAAAGTCCAAGATCCCCAGTAAGAGGTGAAGTTGGAGAATGGCTGAGGTGAGATTTTCCTCTCTCAGTAAATCTTTTTCAGATTTTAAGCTTCAATAGAGATGGCAAGTCCAGTTACTGTTCAAGCACTTTTGTTGTTACTGTTCTAAATCTTGATCCTTTCAATTAAATCTAAAGGCCTCCAGATTAGAGAGAGAAAATGAATGTGTTTCCTGGCTATAAAAAGTGGTTATGTGGGCCGGGCATGTTGGCTAACACCTGTAATCCCAGCACTTTGGTAGACCGAGGCTGGCAGATCACAAGATAAGCAGTTTGAGACCGGCCTGGCCAACATGATGAAACCCTGTCTCTACAAAAAAATTAGTCAAGTGTGGTGGCAGGCGCCTGTAGTCCCAGCTACTTGGGAGGCTGAGGAGAGAGAATCGCTTGAATACAGGAGGCAGAGGTTGCAGTGAGCCAAGATTGCACCTCAGCACTCTAGTCTGAGCTACAGGGTAAGATTCCATCTCAAAAAAAAAAAAAAAGTGATTATGTGCCAGAGTGTATTTTTCTAGGAGCAATAATTCAGTATTCACTGTACTTGATGAAAAAAGGAATTAGTACAGTTAAATAATTGTTTAGCTTCTTACAATGCTTTTAAATTTTTAGTTTTGCTAAAAATAACCTGGGGAATTTATTGGTAACATAGTTTCTCAGGACCCATTCTCAGATATTCTGATTGAATAGAACTGAGATGGAAATAAGAATCTATTTTCTGTTAACATCATGAGTAATTCAGGTACAGGCAATCTACTCCTTGAGAAACACTATATAGCAACAGAAATATTGCTATTCTCAATTTATTAAGAATTTTTTTATTTGTTATAAATAAAACCTATTGAAACTACCAGTCAGATAAACATTATGAAGCACCAATATTTAAAAAATATCCCTGAGTAACTCAATCCACTTGGTCTTAGGAAGACACAGATTTTCTCTCTCTAAATTCCATAGTCTTTTTAAAAAATTCAATAGGGTTTTGGGGAACAGGTGGTGTTTGGTTACATGGATAGGTTCTTTAGTGGTGATTTCTAAGATTTTGGAATGCCTATCACCTGAGCAGTGTATACTGTATGCAATGTGTTGTTTTTTTATCCCTCAGCCCTCTCCCACCATTTCCTCCAAGTCCCCAAAGAAAATTGTATCATTTTTAAGCATTTGCATTCTCATAGCTTAGCTAACATTTACAAAACAGGACATACAATGCTTGCTTTGCCATTCCTGAGTAACTTTACATAGAATAATGGTCTCCAACTCCATCCAGGTTACTGTGAATGCCATCGTTTCATGCTATATATCACATTTTCTTTATCCACTCATTGACTGATGGGCATTTGGGCTGGTTTTATATTTTTGCAATTGCAAATTTTGCTGCTACAAACATGCCTGTGCGAGTGCCATTTTCGTATATAATTCCTGTTCCTCTGAGGAGATATCCAGTAGTAGGATTGCTGGGTCTAATTGTATCTTCATTTAGTTATTTAAGGAATCTCCATATTGTTTTCCATAGTAGTTGTACTGTTTACATTCCCACCAGTAATGTAAGAGCATTCCCTTTTCAACATCACTAATTATCAAATGCAAACCAAATGTGATAACATCTTATTCCTGCAAGAATGGTCATAATTTAAAAATAAATAAAAAAGGTAATAGTGTTTTTTTTAATTTTTTATTGCATTTTAGGTTTTGGGGTACATGAGCAGAACATGCAAGACAGTTGCGTAGGTACACACATGGCAGTGTGTTTTGCTTCCTTTCTCCCCTTCACCCACATTTGGCATTTTTCCCCAGGCTATCTCTCCCCACCTACCCCTCCCACTGGCCCTCGCCTTTTCCCCCCAATAGACCCCAGTGTTTAGTACTCCCCTCCCTGTGTCCATGTGTTCTCATTTTTCATCACCCGCCTATGAGTGAGAATATGCGGTGTTTCATTTTCTGTTCTTGTGTGAGTTTGCTGAGAATGATGTTCTCTAGATTCATCCATGTCTCTACAAACGATACAAACTCATCATTTCTTATTGCTGCATAATATTCCATGGTGTACATGTGCCACATTTTTCCAATCCAGTCTATCATCAATGGGCATTTGGGTTGATTCCAGGTCTTTGCTATTGTAATCAGTGCTGCAATGAACATTCGTGTACATGTGTTCTTATAGTAGAACGATTTATAGTCCTTTGGATATATACCCAGTAATGGGATTGCTGGGTCAAATGGAATTTCTATTTCTAAGGCCTTGAGGAATCGCCACACTGTCTTCCACAATGGTTGAACTAATTTACACTCCCACCAACAGTGTAAAAGTGTTCCTTTTTCTCCACATCCTCTCCAGCATCTGTTGTCTCCAGATTTTTTAATGATCGCCATTCTAACTGCCGTGAGATGGTATCTCAATGTGGTTTTGATTTGCATCTCTCTGATGACCAGTGACGATGAGCATTTTTTCATATGATTGTTGGCCTCATATATGTCTTCTTTTGTAAAGTGTCTGTTCATATCCTTTGACCACTTTTGAATGGGCTTGTTTGTTTTTTTCCTGTAAATCTGTTTGAGTTCTTTGTAAATTCTGGATATCAGCCCTTTGTCAGATTGGTAAACTGCAAAAATTTTTTCCTATTCTGTTGGTTGCCAATTCACTCTAGTGACTGTTTCTTTTGCTGTGCAGAAGCTGTGGAGTTTCATTAGGTCCCATTTGTCTATTTTGGCTTTTGTTGCCAATGCTTTTGGTGTTTTGTTCATGAAGTCCTTGCCTACTCCTATGTCCTGAATAGTTTTGCCTAGATTTACTTCTAGGGTTTTTATCGTGCCAGGTTTTATGTTTAAGTCTTTAATCCATCTGAAGTTAATTTTAGTGTAAGGTGTCAGGAAGGGGTCCAGTTTCTGCTTTCTGCACATGGCTAGCCAGTTTTCCCAACACCATTTGTTAAATAGGGAATCTTTTCCCCATTGTTTGCTTTTGTCAGGTTTATCAAAGATTGTATGGTTGTATTGCCTCTGGTGCCTCTGCTTTGTTCCATTGGTCTATATCTCTGTTTTGGTACCAGTACCATGCTGTTTTGATTACTGAAGCCTTGTACTATAGTTTGAAATCCGGTAGTGTGATGCCCCCCGCTGTGTTCCTTTTGCTTAGAATTGACTTGGCTATGCGGGCTCTCTTTTGGTTCCATATGAAGTTCATGGTGGTTTTTTCCAGTTCTGTGAAGAAAGTCAATGATAGCTTGATGGGGATAGCGTTGATTCTGTAAATTACTTTGGGCAGTATAGCCATTTTCACAATATTAATTCTTCCTAACAATGAACATGGAATGTTTCTCCATCTATTTGTGTCCTCTCTGATTTCGTTGAGCAGTGGTTTGTAGTTCTCCTTGAAGAGGTCCCTTACGTTCCTTGTGAGTTGTATTCCAAGGTATTTTATTCTTTTTGTAGCAATTGAGAATGGCAATTCGCTCTTGATTTGGCTTTCTTTAAGTCTGTTATTGGTGTAGACGAATGCTTGTGATTTTTGCACATTTATTTTATATCCTGAGACTTTGCTGAAGTTGCTTATCAGTTTCAGGAGTTTTTGGGCTGAGGCGATGGGGTCTTCTAGGTACACTATCATATCGTCTGCAATTAGAGACAATTTGGCTTCCACCTTTCCTATGTGAATACCCTTTATTTCTTTTTCTTGCCTTATTGCTCTGGCTAGAACTTCCAGAACTATATTGAATAGGAGTGGTGAAAGAGGGCATCCTTGTCTAGTGCCGGATTTCAACGGGAATGCTTCCAGTTTTTGCCCATTATGTATGATATTGGCTGTTGGTTTGTCATAAATAACTTTTATTACTATGAGATACGTTCCATCGATACCGAGTTTATTGAGGGTTTTTAGCATAAAGGGCTGTTGAATTTTGTCAAATGCTTTCTCTGCATCAATTGAGATAATCATGTGGTTTTTGTTTTTGGTTCTGTTTATGTGGTGAATTACATTGATAGACTTGCGTATGTTGAACCAGCCTTGCATCCCCGGGATGAATCCTACTTGATCATGATGAATAAGTTTTTTGATTTGCTGTTGCAATCAGCTTGCCAATATTTTATTGAAGATTTTTGCATCTATGTTCATCATGGATATTGGCCTGAAGTTTTCTTTTCTTGTTGGGTCTCTGCCGGGTTTTGGTATCAGGATGATATTGGTCTCATAAAATGATTTGGGAAGGCTTCCCTCTTTTTGGATGATTTGGAATAGTTTTAGAAGGAATGGTACCAGCTCCTATTTGTGTGTCTGGTAGAATTCGGCTGTGAACCCGTCTGGACATGGGCTTTTTTTGCGTGGTAGCCTCTTAATTGCTGCCTCAACTTCTGACCTTGTTAATGGTCTATTCATAGTTTCAGCTTCCTCCTGGTTTAGGCTTGGGAGGATACAGGAGTCCAGGAATTTATCCATTTCTTCCAGGTTTACTAGTTTATGCGCATATAGTTGTTTGTAATATTCTCTGATGATGGTTTGAATTTCTGTGGAATCTGTGGTGATTTCCCCTTTATCATTTTTTATTGCATCTATTTGGTTGTTCTCTCTCTTTTTTTTTAATCAATCTGGCTAGTGGTCTGTCTATTTTGATGATCTTTTCAAAAAACCAGCTCTTGGATTTATTGATTTTTTGAAGGGTTTTTCGTGTCTCAATCTCCTTCAGTTCAGCTCTGATCTTAGTAATTTCTTGTCTTCTGCTGGGTTTTGAGTTTTTTTGATCTTGCTCCTCTAGCTCTTTCAATTTTGACAATAGGGTGTCAATTTTGGATCTCTCCATTCTCCTCATATGGGCACTTATTGCTATATACTTTCCTCTAGAGACTGCTTTAAATGTGTCCCAGAGGTTCTGGCACGTTGTGTCTTCGTTCTCATTGGTTTCGAAGAACTTCTTTATTTCTGCCTTCATTTCGTTGTTTACCCAGTCAACATTCAAGAGCCAGTTGTTCAGTTTCCATGAAGCTGTGCGGTTCTGGGTCGGTTTCTGAATTCTGAGTTCTAACTTGATTGCACTATGGTCTGAGAGGCTGTTTGTTATGATTTCAGTTGTTTTGCATTTGTTGAGCAGTGCTTTACTTCCAATTATGTGGTCAATTTTAGAGTAGGTGTGATGTGGTGCTGAGAAGAATGTGTATTCTGTGGATTTGGGGTGGAGAGTTCTGTAAATGTCTATCATATTTGCTTGCTCCAGGTCTGAGTTCAAGCCCTAGATATTCTTGTTGAATTTCTGTCTGGTTGATCTGTCTAATATTGACAGTGGAGTGTTAAAGTCTCCCACTATTATTGTGTGGGAGTCTAAGTCTCTTTGTAAGTCATTAAGAACTTGCCTTATGTATCTGGGTGCTCCTGCATTGGGTCCATATATGTTTAGGATTGTTAGCTCTTCTTGTTGTATCGATCCTTTTACCATTATGTAATGGCCTTCTTTGTCTCATTTGATCTTTGTTGCTTTAAAGTCTATTTTATCAGAGATGAGAATTGCAACTCCTGCTATTTTTTTTTTTTTTTGCTCTTCATTTGCTTGGTAAATCTTCCTCCATCCCTTTATTTTGAGCCTTTGTGTATCCTTGCATGTGAGATGGGTTTCCTGGATACAGCACACTGATGGGTTTTGGCTTTTTATCCAATTTGCCAGTCTGTGTCTTTTGATTGGTGCATTTAGTCCATTTACATTTAGGGTTAATATTTTTATGTGTGAATTTGATACTGCCATTTTGATGCTAAGTGGCTGTTTTGCCCGTTAGTTGTTGTAGATTCTTTATTGTGTTGATGATCTTTAGCATTTAGTGTGATTTTGGAATGGCTGGTACTGGTTGTTCCTTTCTATATGTAGTGCCTCTTTCAGGAGCTCTTGTAAAGCAGGCCTGGTGGTGACAAAAATCTCTGAGTACTTGCTTGTCCGCAAAGGATTTTATTTTTCCTTCACTTATGAAGCTCAGTTTGGCTGGATATGAAACTCTGGATTGAAAGTTCTTTTCTTTAAGAATGTTGAATATTGGCCCCCACTCTCTTCTGGCTTGTAGTGTTTCTGCCGAGAGATCTGCTGTGAGTCTGATGGGCTTCCCTTTGTGGGTGACCCGACCTTTCTCTCTGGCTGCCCTTAGTATTTTCTCCTTTATTTCAACCTTGTTGAATCTGATGATTATGTGCCTTGGGGTTGCTCTTCTTGCAGAGTATCTTTGTGATGTTCTCTCTATTTCCTGCATTTGAGTGTTGGCCTGTCTTGCTAGGTGGGGGAAATTTTACTGGATGATGTCCTGAAGAGTATTTTCTAACTTGGATTCATTCTCTTCATCACATTCTGGTACACCTATCAAACGTAGGTTAGGTTTCTTCACTTAGTCCCACATTTCTTGGAGACTTTGTTCATTCCTTTTTGCGCCTTTTTCTCTGATATTGGTTTCTCGTTTTATTTCATTGAGTTGGTCTTTGACTTCAGATATTCTTTCTTCTGCTTGGTCAATTCGGCTATTGAAACTTGTGCATGCTTCGTGAAGTTCTCGTATTGTGTTTTTCAGCTCCTTTAATTCATTCAAATTCCTCTCTTAGTTATCCATTCTTGTTATCATTTCCTCGAACCTTTTTTCATATCTTTTTTCAAAGTTCTTAGTTTCTTTGCATTGATTTAATACATGTTTTTTTAGCTCACTAAAGTTTCTCATTATCCACCTTCTGAAGTCTAATTCCGTCATTTCGTCACAGTCATTCTCCGCCCAGCTTTGTTCCCTTGCTGCTGAGGAGTTTTGGTCCTTTCTAGGAGACTAGGTGTTCTGGTTTTGGGTGTTTTCCTCCTTTTTGTGCTGGTTTCTTCCCATCTTTGTGGTTTTATCCACCTGTCGTCTGCGTAGTTGCTGACTTTTCGATTGGGTCTCTGAGTGGACTCCCAGATTTTTGGTGATGAAGTATTTCTGTTACTTCGTTTTCCTTCAACCAGTCTAGCCCCTTTGCTGTACGACTGCTGATGTCCACTCCAGGCCCTGCCTGTCTGCGGTGCACCTATAGCAGCTGCGGGACAGTGAGGGATGCTACCAGTGTCTTTTTCTGCTATCTTTTTCCCAGGATGATGCCTGTCAAATGTCAGTCTTTTGGATATAGAGGGGTCAGGGAGCTGCTTGCGGAGACAGTCTGTACTTTATAGGAGCTCAATTGCTGAGCTGTGAGCTCTGTTGTTCATTCAGGGCTGTTAGGCTGCTATGTTTAATTCTGCTGCAACAGAGCTCATTCAAAAATCCTTTTTTTCTCAGATGCTCTGTCTTGGGGGGTTGGGGCTTTTTTTTGGATGTCTGTTGAGGTGTCCTGCCCAGCTAGGAGACAGTCTAATCACTATTTGTCTGCCGAGGCTCTGCCCTGTTGTTGTGGAGTTCCCCCTGTTGCTGCAGGCTCTGCTCTTCTGCTGTGGTCTTTGCCCTGCTGCCATGGGCTATGCCCTGTGGCGGAGTCTCTCTGTTGTGTCAGGTTGCTTCGGCAATGGCAGGCTGCTTCAGCAGTGGGCGTGTGTCTCAGTAAAGGCACATTGCCTCAGTAATGGTGGACACCCCTCCCCCATGGAGCATCTCAGGGAACGTCTCCACCGGGAGCATTTGGAATCGTCGTTTTGTCTGTCCCACTGTGCTACCCCAAACGCTGTGTCCCTGCAATCCCCTGGGCTGGCCCACTGTCCAAGTCCCGTTCAGTCTCAAGTTCAGCCCTCTCAAGTCTCAGGTTGCCAGTTCAACAGGGCACCCGAACAAGCGGACCCTGTGTGGAGCGCTGTGTAGGGCCAGCCGCCGCCACCCCAGTTGCCGGCTGCACCAGCCAAAACCTCTGCCTGGTGTCCCCTGTCTCCTTTATACCTGGGAATTTTCCCATTCTGTGGGCAACAAAGATCAGTCTGGAAATGCAGCTCTGACTCACCTCTCCGCGCATTCACCGAGAGCTTCAATCCTGGGTTGTTCTCCCAGCACCATCTTGAGTCCTAAGCCCAGTTAATAGTCTTTTAAAAGACTATAGTAACATACTGATCTCCTTTAAGAAGATATACTTGGAATGGATTAATTGCTTCTAACATGTTTGAAATAGTTATAGAAAGGGGATATGTTGATCAAAGTATACAAAGTTTTTGTTATACTGCAGGAATAGGTTTTAGTGATCTTTTGCACTTTATCATGACCACAGTTAATAATGTATTGTGTATTTCAAAACTGCTAAAATAATAGATTTTTAATGTTCTCATCAGACACACAAAAACCTTGAATTGGTAAGGTGGTAGATGTGTTAATCAGCTTAATTTAATCTTTTTTTCAATGTATACATAGATCAAAACATTACATTGTACTCCATAAATATATACAACTATTATTTGTCAATTAAAAATAAATAAGCTTATTTTCAAAAACAAGTCTGATAATTATTGGTTTCAAGGCTGTATATTAGTTTCCCTGAACCAAAAGTAGAGAAACTTGTGTGTATATATACGTATATATGTAGTATTACATTATATATAAATTATTGGCTTTCCCATTTAGGTGATATTTGTATCCAACTAAAGTTCCAACTATAGTTGAACAGTTTTATAGGATTAAAACAGAGTTAGCTAGGTGTGGTGGCTCAGCCTCTAATCCCAGCACTTTGGGAGGCTGAGGTGGGCAGATCAAGAGGTCAGGAGTTTGAGATCAGCCTGGCCAACATGGTGAAAACCCATCTCTACTAATAATACAAAAATTAGCTATGAGTGGAGGCCTACACCTGTAATCCCAGCTACTCCAGAGGCTGAGGCAGGAGAATCACTTGAACCTGGGAGGCGGAGGTTGCATTAAGCCAAGATCATGCCACTGAACTCCAGCCTGGGCAACAGAGCCAGTCTCCATCTCAAAAGAAAAAACAAGCAAATAAAACAAAAAAAGTTTTATAAAATTAAAACAGCTTTGTAGATGCTAAAGTATGTTTAAAGTTCTGCAGTTTTTTCAAAATGTTTTTATTGCTAGCTACATTTTTATAGATGAAATGAAATCAGTACATTAATGTCAGCATCAGTTAAAGTATTTGGTTGTTGTATATCTTTTTATCTAACATAAGCATTCAATTGGAGGTTAATACTCAATTTTGTAATGTACACATATGCTGTGATCTCAATGATAGAGTAAAATTGTGACTGTTTTGCTATATATTTTTATAGCATAATATTTTGATTGATTATCTAGGTTAGGGAGTAATTTAGTATTTTTCTTTATCATGCATTTTGAATACAACTTGTTCACATTTGCTGATTACATTTCTGCAAGGGTTTTCAACCATCTGTGCTCTGTAGTTGCTGAAAATGTTAAACCCAAAGGGAAATAAATGACAATAATCATTAACATGAAGCAACAATAAAGGATCTAAATTTGCAAGCTCAGACATTGCCTGCAGTTTATGATTAATGAAGGCAAACACATACTGAAAGCTGATTATGTGTTTCATTTTATGTGACGCCTAAGGGGCTATAGCTAAAGAGAAACAGTATTGGAATCTCTCAAATCTCAGTACAAGTTCAGTTTATTTTCCCACTTGCATTGATATTTAGAAAGTCCTGAGTAAACTGAATCAGCAATAACTCTTGCTTGCACTACAGTGCACGTTAAGCAATTTGAATATATTTATTTTCCATTCACCAAAGTTAGCATTGTTTTGTCTGGTAAAACAATAATACCTTGATTTGTAGATTAGTAAATACTCTTGGGGACAAATAAAAATGTATTGCCCTGCAATTTTTGAATCTTTTTACATGCTCTAACATCTCGTGAACATTTCCTCTGGTTTTATTTATTAAAGTCATCACAAAATTTTTCTTGCACAAACACCTCAAGATTTCTCTCACTGTGATTTGTCTTCTCAACCACTGACCCATGAGTTGTCTCATCAAGAGAAATGTTGCATATTTTTGCATTTTATACATCTAACAGCTGAACTGATTGAATTGGAATTTTTATTTGTTCCTTTTACTTGATCTTAACATAAATCTAAACTTAATATTCCTGTTGATTTTTTTATTAATTTGCCTGCTTGATTGAAGGATAGACAGTTCTTGAATTCATATTTATCTTTGATCGTATTTGTTTATGCTAATAAACTTGTAAAAATACATACTCTAATTAACAAAAAGTGCTTCCTTTACTAGTTTAAAAAAACACAAATTTTAAATTTCTATTTAACTAAATTTCTTCATCTTGATTATGCTTTAGTTACATAAGTCAATGTGTGTCATCTTAGAATAAACATTCTGAAATGTTTGAGGATGCAGATTCATCAAATATGCAACCTACTTTCACATGTTTCAGAAATATATATATTTATATTTATCATATTTATATCATATGTATTATATTATACTTATTATCTGATACAGTTTGGCTGTGCATTCCCACCCAAATCTCATATTGGCATGTAATCACCAATGTTGGGGTGGGGCCCGGTAGTAGGTAATTGGATCATGAGGCTGCTTTCTCATACTTCAGCTCCATCCCTCTTGGTACTGTCCTTGCAATAGGGAGTTCTCATGAGATCTGCTTATTTAAAAATGTGTGGAACTCCCCCACTCTCTCTTGCTTCCACTTTCACCATGTGATGTGTCTGCTCTCCCTTCACCTTCCACCATGCTTGTAACTTTCCTGAGGCCTCCCCAGAAGTCCAGGAGATGCCAGCATCCTGCTTTCGGTACAACCTGCAGAACCATAGCCAATTAAACCTCTTTAACTTATAAATTATGCAGCTTCAGGTATTTCTTTGTAGCAATGTGAGAAAAGACTAACACATTTTCTGTTTTCTTTTCCTTTTTAATTTTTTTTTTTTTTTTTTTTGGTGCCCTGACTCAGACACAAACACATTTTCTTTTTTTTTCTTTTTTTTTTTTTTAATTTTTTATTGGATTTTAGGTTTTCGGGTACATGAGCAGAGCATGCAAGACAGTTGCATAGGAACACAAATGGCAGTGTGCTTTGCTTTCCTTCTCCCCTTCACCCACATTTGGCATTTATCCCCAGGCTATCCCTCCCCACCTCCCCCCCACTGGCCCTCCCCTTTTCATCCCAATAGACCCCACTGTTTAGTACTCCCCTTTCTGTGTCCATGTGTTCTCATTTTTCATCACCCGCCTATGAGTGAGAATATGCGGTGTTTCATTTTCTGTTCTTGTGTCAGTTTGCTGAGGATGACCTTCTCCAGATTCATCCATGTCCCTACAAACGACACAAACTCATCATTTCTGATTGCTGCATAATATTCCATGGTGTATATGTGCCACATTTGTCCAATCCAGTCTATCATCAATGGGCATTTGGGTTGATTCCAGGTCTTTGCTATTGTAAACAGTGCTGCAATGAACATTCGTGTACATGTGTCCTTATAGTAGAACGATTTATAGTCTTTTGGATATATACCCAGTAATGGAATTGCTGGGTCAAATGGAATTTCTATTTCTAAGGCCTTGAGGAATCGCCACACTGTCTTCCACAATGGTTGAACTAATTTACACTCCCACCAACAGTGGAAAAGTGTTCCTTTTTCTCCACATCCTCTCCAGCATCTGTTGTATTCAGATTTTTTAATGATCGCCATTCTAACTGCCGTGAGATGGTATCTCAATGTGGTTTTGATTTGCATCTCTCTGATGACCAGTGACGATGAGCATTTTTTCATATGATTGTTGGCCTCATATATGTCTTCTTTCGTAAAGTGTCTGTTCATATCCTTTGCCCACTTTTGAATGGCCTTGTTTGTTTTTCTTTTGTAAATCCTTTTGAGTTCTTTGTAAATTCTGGATATCAGCCCTTTGTCAGATAGGTAAACTGCAAAAATTTTTTCCCATTCTCTTGGTTGCCGATGCACTCTAGTGACTGTTTCTTTTGCTGTGCAGAAGCTGTGGAGTTTCATTAGGTCCCATTTGTCTATTTTGACTTTTGTTGCCAATGCTTTTGGTGTTTTGTTCATGAAGTCCTTGCCTACACCTATGTCCTGGATAGTTTTGCCTAGATTTCTTTCTAGGTTTTTTTATCGTGCCAAGTCTTATGTTTAAGTCTTTAATCCATCTGGAGTTAATTTTAGTGTAAGGTGTCAGGAAGGGGTCCAGTTTCTGCTTTCTGCACATGGCTAGCCAGTTTTCCCAACACCATTTGTTAAACAGGAAATCCTTTCCCCCTTGCTTTTTTTTTGTCAGGTTTATCAAAGATTGTATAGTTGTAGATATGTTGTGTTGCCTCCGATGCCTCTGTTTTGTTCCATTGGTCTATGTCTCTGTTTTGGTACCCGTACCATGCTGTTTTGATTACTGTAGCCTTGTAGTATAGTTTGAAATCCGGTAGTGTGATGCCCCCCCCTATGTTCCTTTTGCTTAGAATTGACTTGGCTATGCAGGCTCTCTTTTGGTTCTATATGAAGTTCATGGTGGTTTTTTCCAGTTCTGTGAAGAAAGTCAATGGTAGCTTGATGGGGATAGCGTTGATTCTGTAAATTACTTTGGGCAGTATAGCCATTTTTACGATGTTAATTCTTCCTAACCATGAACGTGGAATGTTTCTCCATCTGTTTGTGTTTTCTCTGGTTTCGTTGAGCAGTGGTTTGTACTTCTCCTTGAAGAGGTCCCTTACGTTCCTTGTGAGTTGTATTCCAAGGTATTTTATTCTTTTTGTAGCAATTGAGAATGGCAATTCGCTCTTGATTTGGCTTTCTTTAAGTCTGTTATTGGTGTAGACGAATGCTTGTGATTTTTGCACATTGATTTTATATCCTGAGACTTTGCTGAAGTTGTTTATCAGTTTCAGGAGTTTTTGGGCTGAGGTGATATGGTCTTCTAGGTATACTATCATGTCGTCTGCAAATAGAGACAACTTGGCTTCCTCCTTTCCTATGTGAATACCCTTTATTTCTTTTTCTTGCCTGATTGCTCTGGCTAGAACTTCCAGAACTATATTGAATAGGAGTGGTGAAAGTGGGCATCCTTGTCTAGTGCCAGATTTCAAAGGGAATGCTTCCAGTTTTTGCCCATTCAGTATGATATTGGCTGTTGGTTTGTCATAAATAGCTTTTATTACTTTGAGATATGTTCCATCGATACCGAGTTTACTGAGGGTTTTTAGCATAAAGGGCTGTTGAATTTTGTCGAATGCCTTCTCTGCATCAATTGAGATCATCATGTGGTTTTTGTTTTTGGTTCTGTTTATGTGGTGAATTACGTTTATAGACTTGTGTATGTTGAACCAGCCTTGCATCCCCGGGATGAATCCTACTTGGTCATGCTGAATAAGTTTTTTGATTTGCTGTTGCATTCGGCTTGCCAATATTCTATTGAAGATTTTTGCATCTATGTTCATCATGGATATTGGCCTGAAGTTTTCTTTTCTTGTTGGGTCTCTGCCTGGTTTTGGTATCAGAATGATGTTGGTCTCATAAAATGATTTGGGAAGTATTCCCTCTTTTTGGATTGTTTGAAATAGTTGTAGAAGGAATGGTACCAGCTCCTCTTTGTGTGTCTGGTAGAATTCGGCTGTGAACCCGTCTGGACCTGGGCTTTTTTTGTGTGGTAGGCTCTTAATTGCTGCCTCGACTTCTGACCTTGTTATTGGTCTATTCATAGTTTCAGCTTCCTCCTGGTTTAGGCTTGGGAGGATGAAGGAATCCAGGAATTTATCCATTTCTTTCATGTTTACTAGTTTATGTGCATAGAGTTGTTTGTAATACTCTCTGATGATGGTTTGAATTTCTGTGGAATCTGTGGTGATTTCTCCTTTATCATTTTTTATTGCATCTATTTGGTTTTTCTCTCTTTTATTTTTAATCGATCTGGCTAGTGGTCTGTCTATTTTGTTGATCTTTTCAAAAAACCAGCTCTTGGATTTATTGATTTTTTGAAGGGTTTTTCGTGTCTCAATCTCCTTCAGTTCAGCTCTGATCTTAGTTATTTCTTGTCTTCTGCTGGGTTTTGAGTTTTTTTGATCTTGCTCCTCTAGCTCTTTCAATTTTGACGATAGGGTGTCAATTTTGGATCTCTCCATTCTCCTCATATGGGCACTTATTGCTATATACTTTCCTCTAGAGACTGCTTTACATGTGTTTCAGAGGTTCTGGCATGTTGTGTCTTCGTTCTCATTGGTTTTGAAGAACTTCTTTATTTCTGACTTTATTTCATTGTTTATCCAGTCAACATTCAAGAGCCAGTTGTTCAGTTTCCATGAAGCTGTGCGGTTCTGGGTTGGTTTCTGAATTCTGAGTTCTAACTTGATTGCACTATGGTCTGAGAGGCTGTTTGTTATGATTTCAGTTGTTTTGCATTTGTTGAGCAGTGCTTTACTTCCAATTATGTGGTCAATTTTTGAGTAGGTGTGATGTGGTGCTGAGAAGAATGTACATTCTGTGTATTTGGGGTGGAGAGTTCTGTAAATGTCTATCATGTATGCTTGCTCCAGGTCTGAGTTCAAGCCCTGGATATCCTTGTTGAATTTCTGTCTGGTTGATCTGTCTAATATTGACAGAGGAGTGTTAAAGTCTCCCACTATTATTGTGTGGGAGTCTAAGTCTCTTTGTAAGTCATTAAGAACTTGCCTTATGTATCTGGGTGCTCCTGCATTGGGTCCATATATGTTTAGGATCATTAGCTCTTCTTCTTGTATCGATCCTTTTACCATTATGTAATGGCTTTCTTTGTCTCTTTTGATCTTTGTTTCTTTAAAGTCTATTTTATCCAAGATGAGAATTGCAACTCCTGCTTTTTTTTTGCTCTCCATTTGCTTGGTGAATCTTCCTCCATCCCTTTATTTTGAGCCTTTGTGTATCCTTGCATGTGAGATGGGTTTCCTGGATACAGCACACTGATGGGTTTTGGCTTTTTATCCAATTTGCCAGTCTGTGTCTTTTGATTGGTGCATTTAGTTCATTTACATTTAGGGTCAATATTGTTATGTGTGAATTTGATACTGCCATTTTGATGCTAAGTGGCTGTTTTGCCTGTTAGTTGTTGTAGATTCTTCATTATGTTGATGCTCTTTAGCATTTAGTGTGATTTTGGAATGGCTGGTACTGGTTGTTCCTTTTTATGTGTAGTGCCTCTTTTAGGAGCTCTTGTAAAGCAGGCCTGGTGGTGACAAAATCTCTGAGTACCTGCTTGTTCGCAAAGGATTTTATTTTTCCTTCACTTATGAAGCTCAGTTTGGCTGGATATGAAATTCTGGGTTGAAAGTTCTTTTCTTTAAGAATGTTGAATATTGGCCCCCACATTCTTCTTGCTTATAGTGTTTCTGCCGAGAGATCTGCTGTGAGTCTGATGGGCTTCCCTTTGTGGGTAACTCGACCTTTCTTTCTGGCTGCCCTTAGTATTTTCTCCTGTATTTCAACCCTGGTGAATCTGAAGATTATGTGCCTTGGGGTTGCTCTTCTTGCAGAATATCTTTGGGGTGTTCTCTGAATTCCCTGCATTTGAGTGTTGGCCTGTCTTGCTAGGTGAGGGACGTTTTCCTGGATGATGTCCTGAAGAGTATTTTCCAGCTTGGATTCATTTTCTTCGTCCCCTTCTGGTACATCTATCAAACGTAGGTTAGGTCTTTTCACATAGTCCCACATTTCTTGGAGACTTTGTTCATTCCTTTTTGCGCTTTTTTCTCTAATCTTGGTTTCTCATTTAATTTCATTGAGTTGGTCTTCGACTTCAGATATTCTTTCTTCTGCTTGGTTTATTCGGCTATTGAAACTTGTGCATGCTTCGCGAAGTTCTCGTATTGTGTTTTTCCGCTCCTTTAATTCATTCATATTCCTCTCTAATTTATCCATTCTTGTTATCATTTCCTCGAATCTTTTTTCAAGGTTCTTAGTGTCTTTGCACTGATTTAATACATGTTCTTTTAGCTCACGAAAGTTTTTCATTATCCACCTTCTGAAGTCTAATTCCGTCATTTCGTCACAGTCATTCTCCGTCCAGCTTTGTTCCCTTGCTGGTGAGGAGTTTTGGTCCTTTCTAGGCAGCGAGGTGTTCTGGTTTCGGGTGTTTTCCTCCTTTTTTCACTGGTTTCTTCCTATCTTTGTGGGTTTATTCGCTTGTCGTCTGCGTAGTTGCTGACTTTTCGATTGGGTCTCTGAGTGGACACCCAGATAGTTGATGATGAATTATTTCTGTTACTTGGTTTTCCTTCTACCTGCCTAGCCCCTTCGCTCTATGACTGCTGAGGTCCACTCCAGGCCCTGCTTGTCTGGGGTGCACCTCTAGCAGCTGTGGCACAACGAGGGATGCTACCAGTTTCTTTTTCTGCTATCTTTGTCCCAGGATGATGCCTGCCAAATGTCAGTCTTTTGGATATAGAGGGGTCAGGGAGCTGCTTGAGGAGACAGTCTTTTCTTTTTAGGAGCTCAATTTCTGAGCTGTGAGCTCTGTTGTTCATTCAGGGCTGTTAGGCTGCTGTGTTTGATTCTGCTGCAACAGAGCTCATTAAAAAAAACCCTTTTTTTCTCAAATGCTCTGTGTTGGGGGGTTCGGGCTTTATTTTTCGATGTCCTTTGAGGTGTCCTGCCCATCTAGGAGGCAGGCTAGCCACTGTTTGCCTGCCGAGTCTCCGCCCTGCTGTTGTGTGATTCGCCCTGTTCCTGCGGGCTCTGCTGTGGTCTCCACCAGCCCTGTGGTGGAGTCTCTTTGTTGTAGTGTGTTGCCTCGGCAACGGCAGGCTGCTCAGCAGTGGGCGTGTATCTCAGTTGGGACGAGTTGCCTCAGCAATGGCTGGCTGCGTCAGCAGTGGGCGTGTATCTCAGTTGGGGCGGGTTGCCTCGGTAGTTGTGGACGCCCCTCCCCCACAGAGCGTCTCGGACCGTCTGCTCGGGATAGTTTGAAATCGTGGTTTTGTTTGTCCCACTGGGTATCCCGAACGCTCTGTCCCTGCAATCCCCTGGGCTGGCCTACTGTCCAAGTCTCGTTCAGTCCCAAGTCCAGCCCTCTCAAGTCTCAGGTTGCTGGTTCAACAGGGCACCCGGACAAGTGCGCCCTGTGGGGATTGCTGGGTAGGGCCGGCCGCCGCCGCGCCCCGGCTGCCGGCTTCACCAGGCAGAGTTACTGCCTGGCATCTCGTGTCTTTTTTATACTTGGGAGTTTCCCCGTTCTGTGGGCAACAAAGATCAGTCTGGAAATGCAGCTCGGACTCACCTCTTTGTGGATTCAACGAGAGCTCCAATCCTGGGTACAAACACATTTTCTATATATACACACATGAAAAGGGGAAAGACATAGAGAAAAGGAGGTGGAAATTATGGATATAATATAAATACTGAGAAAATGTTAAAGCTGGAAAATTTGGATTAAAGATGTATCAAATTTCCTTGCATTATTCTTGATTCTTTTCCTTTAAATTTAATGTTAGTTCAAAATACATAAACGTTTCAGGAGTTGAGTATTTCAATCAATTAAAATTGAGAATAAATCATTGGGATGAATGTGGTCAGAGGATTGTAAAGTAAGGTACTAAATATGTTGACTCTATGGACTGAAGACATGCAAGATGATGAAAGCCATTTAATAGGAATGAAGTCATCAAGTCAAAAGGAATATTCTTAATAAATGAGGGTAAATGAGCAGGAAGTAAATGAGAGAATGTGTTTAAGATTAGTAAAATGTTATACACTGCTGAAAAAAAGCAAGATTCATGTCTGGAAGTGACAAAAATATAATATTTTCTATTCTTCCCAACTGAAACTTAATTTTCTATTGAGATAAACAATAGATTGAGCATTCAGTAAAATAAAATTGTATTGAAAAAAAATTTTTTTTTTTTGGCTAACTCCTAAAAAGCATCTTTCTACCTGGCTTCTACACAATTGGTGACAGGGTCATCAAATCAATTTAGTGGGTACTGGACAGCATGTATTTAAAATAATAGAATAGAATTAGTGTGTTTGGGATAAGTATTGTTAGGGTTTTTTCCAATTATATTGCATTTATGTTGATAATGATTCAAAATGTAATTCTTATATTAGTTTGTGTTTGTAAAAAACGTTTGAAAGCTAATTGCTCATAAAAACTTTCTATAAATCCCAAGAGCTTAACAGAAAGAAATTGAAGGGTATAGGTATCATTTAGGGAAATAGGTTAGTTCAAAGAAAAAGGAGAATAATATGTGGATTATAGTTTAAGACAGGGAACATATTTAAATAACTTTTTTTAGGAGTACTGGACAAAAAATGATATGCAGACACTGCAGACACTGGCTAACATTAAGATTCTATATGAAAGTTTTCTATAAAGTTTTTTTAGTGCCACTTGATTTCGATTATGCTGAACTCTGACATCCTTTTATGTAAATGTGTCCACTAAGTTTAAGAATGCATATAAATTAAATGTGGAAGTAGGTACTGTGCAAATATTTCCAGGAAATTCAACTACATGCATGATGACAGGCTCAGTTAATCACAAACATAAATTTATTGCATTATTCTATCCCCTGAGATTGCTGTTGCAATGCTGTCATGCCTGGACCACTGGCTAAGGAGCATGATTAATATAGTGATTCAAAGAGACCATTGAAGGGTTTGAATGACCTTGTCATTACTTTATGTAAAAGTTGGTTAGACTCATAAGGAATGCTACAATTATAAACTCCCAACATGTGTGATTTGTATTTCTACTTGGAATCACTAAGAAACTATATTTTTATTGGAAAAGATTGAATACACATGAAATGGCTAAATGTAAAAAAGATAATTAAAATAAAAGTAAGTGTTATACAGCACTAGCAGTTTTTTATAATCCTGAAAGACTTAAAAACCTAAATCAAGTGTCTGTTGGCTATTTTGTCAGTGATATTAAAATATTCTTTAGGAATTTTGTACCAATTTGTTTTAAGATTCTACATAAATTTGACATCATTTAGAATTGTGATTTGTTCAAATAGTTTTATATAGTTATGGAAATAGATTAATGTTATATATTAAAATAGTAAGTTAAAACCTACTATATATCTTAAATCAGAATTTACACTAAAATATACATGACATTTAAAAAATTGATAATAAATTTGAAGCTTCAAAATTTATGAATAGAAATAGGAAAATTACATCATTTTCATACTAAAGAAATTAGTTATGTTTACATAAGTTAGAAATTTTTAAATACTTTCATGTATATAATAAAGAACACAAATCTTAAATTTACTCAGATTGATTAGTTTTTACATATGATGCTTTTATGTAGCTATCATTCATTAAGGTGTAAAACATTTCCAGTGTTACAGAAGGCTCTCTTGTGCCAATTTCCAGGGATCTTTCTCCCTTGTCCAAAGCATACTTGGTAACTGTCATGATTGTGTTTCCCGTCCTTGAATTTTATATAAATGTAATTAAACAATGTGTTATTTTCTGTATAAATATTTCATTCAAATGCAAAGAACAACTATTTGTTATTACAGTTAATATTGTCTAACATTATTAAATCCTTATAAATTTGACATTGTAAAGATAACTTTTTCTTTAATTAAAAATGTTTATTGAACATCACAATTTACCATTATTTTATACATTAGTGATTCAGGCATAAACAAGATCATCAAGATGTCTGTTTTTATGGTTGTTTACTTTCTCATATATTTATGGGTTGAGGGTGGGATCCAGGTAGACTATAAATAAAAGGATTATTTTATATCTGATAGAGATCTTTAGTAACAAAGCATGGCATTGATAGAGGGTAAGATAAATGTGAACCCAGGAGGCAGGTTTGATCTTGTGATCGGTGAAATTCCTGAGAAAATGACATCTCTGAGAAAAAAGATGTGAATGACAAAAAACCATTAGCCATGCAAATGGGTGGTGAACAAAGTTCCAGGCAAACCTGAAGTGAATACTCATGGGTGACAATAATTGAGGTTGTGAATAAAGAAAGAGAAGTTTGAGTAGGAAATCTGTGCAAATCTCTAAGTAATAATAAAAATTGGTCCTCTGAGACCATCTAGAAGCAGGACATTGCTGGCTGATCTTTAGAAAAAGATTAAAAATTAAAGCAATAATACTATTAAATTATTATAAATACAATATATAAGACAAAAATAAAATGCAATCATTTTGTCTGTCTTCAGGCAAGTTGTAATCTAACTGGGGTGGAAAAAAAACATTAATTGAGAGAAACTTCAATGTTTCACTGTATTTCTTCAAATCAAATATATACATATTCATTTTTACATATTTGTAACAGAAGAATCTAAGGGTCTACATTTAGACATTAAAGTAGGTTCATACAAAAAAATGTATGACAAACTGTGTGTATGATGTGGAGAAAAATTAATTAAGTGGCTACATGGTACATTCATTTAGATGTGATAAAGGAAGAATTCCTCTGTTAAATGTGTACAGAATGTAATACATGGTTAATTTTCAAAAGAAAATTATCTATATTATTCAGTGGCATTTCTATGGTTGCACTAGTCTTTTTCCACAGACTGTTTTTTCAAAATGTATATGGTGAGGACACAAAAGACAATAATTTGGGGGCTCTTTTTAGACAAATCTTATTGGCCACAAAATGTAAATCAAGGCAATCCTAGACCTATGTTTCTGTAATCTAGTGTGACCCAGTAAGCTCACAAATGCAATATGTTCTGAAAATAACATAAATAATTAAAGTATTATTAAGACTTCATCTTGTCCTATTAAATAACAGTAAATATAAACTGTGGTTTAACTCTAGATCTTTGTCAGTTATCTATGTTAACCTATACTAATTCAAATTTAAGTGTTCTCTAGATGATTAGGGATCATAATATGGAATACTAAATAACACTATTTCTTAAATATATACTAATACTGGAATTGTTTATTATAAACAGGTTGAAATTCAGTAAACTTATATTTTCAGATGTCAAAAATGCAATTGCATTGCATTTCTTACAATTATTTATGTTTCACATATGTTAAAAAGTTGAGTTTTGCACTCATTTCAAATAATTAAGAAAAATATTTCTCCCAAGAAACCAACAACAATGAAATGAGCAGTCTGTGTTCTGTCTTCTCAGAGATATTATTTCCAGTAGAGTAGAAATAACATTATTAAGCTAGTAAATATTTCATTTTTATTTGATTCTCATGATTGTTTACAGTATATTTTCTTGAAGAACTGTGTGTTTTATTTATTTTATTTCAAAAGGTTTTGGAGAAACAGATAATTTTGGGTTATATGCAAAAGTTCCTTAGTGATTTCCGATATTTTGATGCACCCATCACCCAAGCAGTATACACTGTACCCAGTGTGTACTCTTTTATCCCTCACCCCACTTTCCCTGCCTATCCCCAAATCCCCAATGACCATAATATTAGTCTTAAGCCTTTGCATCCTTATAGCTTAGCGCTCACTTATGAGTGAGAATATATGATGTCTGGTTTTCTATTCCTGACTTATTCAGGATCATTATTCACTTAGATCATTTACCAAGATTGCTGTGAATGCCATTATTTTGTTCCTTTTTGAGGCTGAGTAGCATTTTATTCCTTTATATGAATGAATTGTGATATATACATAAATATATATAAATTTATATAAATATATATAAATTTATATAAATTTATAAAAATTTATATAAATAAATATTTATATAAATTTTTATATATTTATATAAATATTTGTGTGTGTTTATATATATTTGGGTTGGTTCCATATTTTTGTAATTGCAAATTGTGCTACTATAAACATTCATGTGCAATTATCTTTTTGTATATTACTTATTTTCCTCTGGGTAGATAGTCAGTAATGAGATTGCTGGATCAAATGCTAGTTCTACTCTTAGTTCTTTAAGGAATCTCCATACTGTTTTCCATAGTAGTTGTACTAGTTAACATTTTTACCAGCAGTGTAAAAGTGTTTCCTTTTCACCACATCCACATCTACATCTATTATTTTTTGATTATGGCCACTCTTACAGGAGTAAGGTGAAATCACATTATGGTTTTGATTTGCATTCCCCTGATCATTAGTGATGTTGAGCATTTTTTCATATGTTTATTTGCTATTTGTATATTATCTTTTGAAAATTGTCTATTCATATGTTTAGCCCACTTTTTGATAGTATTGTTTATTTCTTTCTGGCTGATTTATTTGAATTCCATGTAGATTCTATATATTAGTCCTTTGTCAGACATATAGTTTGCAAACATTTGTGGGTTGTCTTTATTCTGTTGATTGTTTCTTTTTCTGTGTAGAAACTTTGTAGTTTAATTAAGTCCCTTCTATTTATCTTTGTTTGTGTTGCATTTGCTTTTGGGATCTTGTTCATGAAGTCTTTGCCTAAGCCAATGACTAGAAGGGTTTTTTTTTATGTTATCTTCTAGAATGTTTATGGTTTCAGATCTTAGATTTAAATCCTTTATTCATCTTGAGTTGATTTTTTATAAGGTGAGAGGAGGATCCAGTTTCATTCTTCTACATGCTGCTTGCCAGTTATCCCAGCACCATTTGTGGAATAGAGTATCCTTTCCAAACTTTATGTTTATGTTTGCTTTGTCAAAGACAGGTGGCTGTAAATATTTGGCTTTATTTCTGGATTCTTTATTCTGTTCCATTGGTCTATGGGCCAATTTTTATACCAGTACCATGCTGTTTTGGGAACCATGGTCTTATAGTACAGTTTGGAGTCAGGTAATGTGATACCTCCAGACTTGTTCTAGTTGCTTAGCCTTGCTTTGGCTATTCGGGCTCTCTTTTAGTTCCATATGAATTTCAGGACATTTTTTTTCTAGTTCTGTGATGAATGATGGAGGTAATTTCATGGGAATTGAACTGAATTTGTAAATTGCCTTTGGCAGCATGGTTATTTCTACAATATTGATTCTATCTGTTAATGAATATGGGATGTGTTTTTGTTTGTTTATGTCATCTGTTAATTTCTTTCAGCAGTGTTTTGTAGTTTTTCTTGTAGAGGTGTTCTATGTCCTTGGTTAGGTATATTGTGAAGTTAAAAAACTTTGTTTTTTGTTTGTTTTCGCAGCCATTTTAAAAGGGGTTGAGTTATTATTATTATTATTATTATTATTATTATTGAGACAAAGTCTCACTCTGTCACCCAGCCTAGAGCACAATGGTACGATCTTGGCTCACTGCAACCTCTGCCTCCTGGGTTCAAGCAATTCTCCTACCTCAGCTTCCTGAGTAGCTGGGATTACAGGCACCTGCCATCATGTCTGGCTAATTTTTGTATTTTTTGTAGAGACAGGGTTTCACCATGTTGGCCAGGCTGGTCTTAAACTCTTGACTTCAGGTGATTCACCCACCTTGGCCTCCCAAAGTGCTGAGATTGCAGGTGTGAGCCACCGCACCTGGCCAGGAATTCAGTACATGACTTGATTCTCAGTTTGATTGCTATTGGTCTATAGTAGAGCTACTAATTTGTATACATTAATTCTGTATTCTGAAACTTTCCTGAATTCATTGATTAGTTCTAGAATCTTGTTGGAGGAGTCTTTAGGATTTACTAGATATGCCATCAGATTATCAGCAAACAGCAACAGTTTGACTTCCTCTTTACCAATTTGAGTGCCCTTTATTTCTTTCTTTTATCTAATTGCTCTAACTAGGACTTCCAACACTGTGCTGAATGGGGATGATGAGGGTGGGCGTCTTTGTCTTGTTACAGTTCTCAGGGAAATACTTCCAACTTTTCCCTATTCAGTATTATATTGACTGTGAGTTTGTCATAGATGGCTTTTACTACATTAAGTTATGTCTCTTCTATGCCAACTTTGCTCAGAGTTTTAATCATAAAGGGATGCTGGATTTATCAAATGCTTTTCCTGCATCTATTGAGATAATCACGTGATGAGCAGTTTTAATTCTGTTTATGTGATGTATCACATTTATTGACCATGCCAGCATCCCTGGTATGAAACCCACTTGATCATAGTGGATTATCTTTTTGATATGCTATTGGAATTGGTTAGCTAGTATTTGTTAAGAATTTTTATATCTATATTCCTCAGTGATAATTGTCTGTAGATTTATTTTTTTGTTACCTCCTTCCCTGGTTTTAGTATTAGGGTGATACTGGCTTTTAGAATAATTTAGAGATGACTCTCTCTTTCTGTATCTTGTGGAATAGTGTCAATAGGATTGGTACCAATTTTTCTTTGAATATCTGATAAAATTCAGCTGTGAATCTGTCTGGTCCTGAACAATTTTTGTTGGCAATATTTTTATTACCATTTCAAGCTCTCTTCTCCTTATTGGTATGTTCAGAGTTGCTACTTCTTCCTAGTTGAATCTAGAATGGTTGCATAATTACAGGAATTTATCAACCTCTTCTAAGTTTTTTAGTTTATGTGCATAAAACTTGATTCAGTGGCATCAGTTTTAAAATATCCTTTTTTATTTCTAATTGAGCTTATTTATATCTTACTTCTTTTCTTAGGTAATCTCATATTTATCTTTTTAAAGAGTCAGTTTTTGTTTCATTTCTCTTTTGTATTTTTATTTGTTTCAGTTTCTGCTGTGTTCTTGGTTATTTTTTCCCTTCTGCTGAGTTTGGGTTTCGTTTGTTCTTATTTCTCTAGTTCCTTGAGGTGTAACCTTATACTGTCTATTTGCGTACTTTCAGATTTTGGATATAGGAATTTAATGGTATGAACTTTCCTCTCAACTTCCCCCTTGCTATATTCCATAAGTTGTGATAAGTTCTGTTATTATTATGATCCAGTTCAAAGATTTTTAAAATTTCTATCTTGATTTCATTGTTGACCCAATGATGATTTGGAATTTAATTTCCATGTATTTTCATGGTTTAGAGGATTTCTTGTAGAGTTGATTTTCAGTTTTGTTTCACTGTGGTCTGAAAGAGTAATTTTTATTTTCTTACATTTGTTGAGACTTGTTTTGTGGCCTATTATATGGTCTATATTGGAGAATGTTCCATGTGCTGATGAACAGAATGTATATTCTGTAGTTGTTGGGTAGAATGTTCTGTAAATATCTGTTAAGTCCATTTGTTCTGGGGTATAGCTTAATTCCTTTTTGTTGTTGTTTTTGAATTAAGTAGTGCTGTGAATAGAGTATTGAAGTCTCCCACTACTATTGTATTGCTGTCTACCTCATTTCTTAGGCCTAGTTGCAATTGTTCTATGAATTTGGGAACTCCAATGTTAGGTTGCATATACATTTAGGGTTGTAATATTTTCCTGTCAGACTAGGTCTGTCCCTACTTGTATTTTTTAACTGCTGTTGTTTTAACCTCTGTTTTGTCTAAAATGAGATTAGCTACTCCTGCTTGCTTTGGTCTTCATTTGCATGGAATATCTTTTTCCACCTCTTTACCTTAAGTTCATATGAGTACTTATATTTCAGATGAACCTTTTGAAGACAGTAGATACTTGATAAGTAAACTTTTGTCTATTCTGTCATTCTGCATTTTTAAGTGAAATATTTAGGCCATTTAGATTCAATATTAGTATTGAGATGTGAGATACTATTCTATTCATCATGCTATTTGTTGCCTGGATACTTTGTTGTTTTTCGTTGTTGTTGTTGTTCTATTGTGCTGTTGTTTTATAGGTCCAGTAAGATTTAGGCTTTAATAATATTCTATTTTGTTGTATTTCAAGAATTTGTATCAAGATTTAGAGCTCCTTTTAGCAGCTCTTGTAGTTCTGGTTTGATAGTGGTGAATCCTCTCAACATTTGTTTGTCTAAAAAAGACTGTATCTTTTCTTCATTTATGAAGCTTAGTTTTAATGGATACAAAATTCTTGGTTGATAACTGTTTTGTATAAGGAGGCTGAAGATAGGGCCCCTATTCCTTCTAGCTTGTAGACTTTCTGCAGAGCAATCTGCTGTCAATTTGATAGGTTTTTCTTTATAAGTTACGTGGTGCTTCTTCCTCATAACTCTTAAGATTCTTCCCTTCATCTAAACTTTAAATAACCTGATGACTATGTGCCTAGGTGATAATATTTTTGTGATACATTTCCCAGATGTTCTTTGAACTTCCTGTCCTTGGATGGCTAGACCTCTAGCAAGGCTGAAGAAGTTTTTCCTCAATTATTCCCTCAAATGTGTTTTTCAAACTTTTAGGTTTCTCTTCTTCCTCAGGAATATCAATTATTCTTAGGTTTGCTCATTTAATATAACCCCAAACGTCTTGTTCATTTGTTGTGATTGTTTTAGTGCCTCCTTGAACAGCTTAATAATTGAACTTCTGAATTTTTTTCCTCATAATTTAGGGATTTCTTTTTGGTTTGCATCCATTGCTGGTGAGCTAGTGTGATCTTTTGGGATTGTTAAAGAATCTTGCGTTGTCATGTTGCCAGAATCATTTTCTGGTTCCTTCTCATTTGGGTAAACTATGTCAGAGGAAAGATCTGGGGCACAAGTGAAGATTCTTTCATCCTACAGCGTACTCCCTTGATGCAGTGCTCTCCCCCTTACTCTAGGGATATGGCTTTCTGAGAGCTGAATTCTAGTGATTGCTATTTCTCTTCCTGGCCTAGCCATCCACCAGGTTCTGGCTGGTACTGGGGGATGCCTGCACAGAGTCATGTCATGTCAACCATCTTCAAGCTTCTCAGCCATGGATAACAGCATCTGCTTCATTTGAGGTGGCAGGGAAGTGAAATTACTCTGTGAGGGTTGTTAGTTGTAGGACACTCACAGAGTCATTTAGTTTTGATTTTTGCACCAGTTTTCTGTTGGTTGGCCTCTTCCCTGGAGGTGGTGCTTTCAAGAGAGCATCAGCTGCAATTGTACAGGGAGGTTGAGGCAGTGGGCAGGGCACTAGAGCTCTCAAGAGATTACATCTTTTGCTTTGTCTACCAAGGTAAGTAGAGAAAGAGTATCAGGTGGGGGCAGGGTTATATGTGTTTGAGTTCTGTCTCTCCTTAGGTGGGGCTTGCTGCAGCTGCTGTGGGGAGTGAGGGTGTGGTTCTCAGGCCAATAGTGCTATGTTCCCAGGAAAATTATGGCTGCCTCTGCTGTGTCATGCAGGTTGCCAGGGAAGTGAGGGAAAGCCAGCAATTACAGCTTCCACACAGTCCAAAAGGCTGGTCTCTCATCCACTGTTTCCTACCTCCAAGAGCATCAAATTTATTTCCAGGCAACAGGGCTGAGAACTTGCACCAGATAGCCAACCTCCTGGATGAGAAAGTAAGCAGGGCTTTCAGGTTTTACTTCTCCCCACCTATCATGGCTTCTGTGCTGTGTCTGTACTCCCAGTTCACCTCCTCCACCAAATTCTGTCCAGGAAATTTCACATTTTATTAAAATTATTACATAGTTCAGTTGGAAGTCTTATTCTCCCTGTGGTGTTTTTCCAGTTCCTCTGGTAGCCCTTCCCAAGGAACTTTATGGCAAAAAGTCAGAAATGGCTTTCCTGGGGACCAAGAGAGCCCACAGGGCTCTTTCTGCTAATTCTTCCACTGCTCTATTTCAAGCAGCTCTCTAAATTTGTCTCAGCTCCAGATAAGGTCAAATCTTTCTGCCATGGTCTGAACTTTCAGTTTCCTGAGTGAGAGTGTGTCTTCAGAGTCAGACAATCCCCATTTCACACTTTCACACTTTGGGCTCTCACTATCTGTTAGCTGTCTCTCAGAGCCCACAAGAGCAATCTACTTCCTTCAAAGGACCTATGAATTCTCTCACCTTTCCTGGTTTGTTTCTGTGTTACTTCTTGGAGCAAAAGTTCATGACATGAGTCTCCACACACTGCTGTGACCATCCAATGAGAGCTGCCAATGCTAATATATTTTTTAGCAGATTATTTATTATGGAAAATGGGAAGAAGTCTAATATATGTACAACTAGAATTCCAGAAAGAAAAGAAAAATAAAGTGATTGTGGCAGAGTAAAGAAGCAGAAGAAGAAGAAGAAGAAGAAGAAGAAGAAGAAGAAGAAGAAGAAGAAGAAGAAAGATCAAAACCTCAAATATAATTAAAGAAATCAATTTACCAATTCAGGAACTCTGAACACTTTGAATGAAAAGAAAATGCCACCTTAACACATTATATAAAATCCAAAGAGAAAGTGAAAATCTTGAAAGCAACCAGATAAAAATACAAAAGATACCAAAGAAACAATGGTAACATCATCAAAGCAACAGAAGGCAAAGATAGTGGAATGCCATTTTTTTAAGTTCTGAATTTTTGTAAAAAATGTTTGACCTAGCCAGGCACGGTGGTTCATGCCTGTAATCCCAACACTTTGGGAGTCCAGGGCAGGCAGATCAGGAGGTCAAGAGATTGAGACCATCTTGGCCAACGTGGGGAAAACCCATCTCTACTAAAACTACAAAAATTAGTTGGGGTTGGTGATGCAAACCCATAGTCCCAGCTACTCGGGAGGCAGAGGCAGAAGAATTGCTTGAACCCAGGAGGTGGAGGTTACAGTGAGCCAAGATAGAGCCACCACACTCTAGCCTGGTGAGACAGTGAGACTCTGTCTCAAAATAAAAAAAGTTTCACCCAAATTTTTATATTCAGTGAAAAATTATTTTTAAAAAAATGTAGAATAAAGATAATTTCAAATAAAAACTAAGATAACACAATGCCAGCAAACATGTATTACAAGATAATTATTATGAATCAAATTATTTATTTTGTTATAATACCTTTCTGAGCCTTATCCTAAAAAGAATTGAATCTCTTTTTATTTTTATTCCCAGCTTTTTTCAAGTTTTTTTATTTATTTTATTTTATTTTTATTTTTATTTTTATTCCCAAATTTTTTGAGTTGAATTTTCTCTAGCTTACTTGAGTAGTAATGATTTTCTGTTAGACAAACACATTTATGTCAGTTATTCTAGTGGTAAATTGTACATAATCTTTCTCTATAGAAATTCTTTGTCAGCTAATGAACCAGTCAAAGTGACATCAATTTGACTGATGTTCATTTTCAAATACTAGTCATGGTAGTTCCTCAAAGCCATTGCAGTTGCAGCATCTGTAGTTCAGAAGAACCAGAAACCTTGCTTAATTGGCTGTTAATCACAGTAAATCAATATATCCTTTATAACACACCATATACTCCAGCAAATTTCTTATTGTATATAAAATGCTAGAATAATATATCAAAAATCCAGTTACTTAAAGTCAGCATTAGGAATATACTGTACTTGAGACACCAGAGCAGCAATATCTTATCATTTTTAATGTGTCTTAGAGTTATTAATTATTGACATTTATAGGTTAATAGCTATAGATTTTAAAGAAAAACTTCATTTTCTAAATAATACAAGTACTGAGTGTGTGTATTCTAAAGTAATAGCTTGTAAATATAGTGGAGTAATCTGATTAGACAGGATTGTGATTTGCTTTTAGTGCTGTATAACTACCAATAAATTGAACTCAAAATATTGCATACTTTTAAACGTAGAATAATTCTGAGCCTATAAAAATTTTGAAAAAATTTGAGAAAAAAAAAGCTGTCTGGTATTTAAACAGCGTATGCATTTCCTTTACAATGGTGTTATCTTTCTCCCCATAGTAACACTTCATTGCAGCACTGTTTACAATAGCAAAGACCTGGAATCAACCCAAATGCCCATTGATAATAGACTGGATTGGAAAAATGTGGCACATGTACACCATGAAATATTATGCAGCAATCAGAAATGATGAGTTTGTGTCGTTTGTAGGGACATGGATGAATCTGGAGAACGTCATCCTCAGCAAACTGACACAAGAACAGAAAATGAAACACCGCATATTCTCACTCATAGGCGGGTGATGAAAAATGAGAACACATGGACACAGAAAGGGGAGTACTAAACACTGGGGTCTATTGGGGAGAAAAGGGGAGGGAGTGGGAGGTGGGGAGGGATAGCCTGGGGAGAAATGCCAAATGTGGGTGAAGGGGAGAAGGAAAGAAAAGCACACTGCCATGTGTGTTCCTACGCAACTGTCTTGCGTGCTCTGCTCATGTACCCCAAAACCTAAAATCCAATAAAAAAATTAAAAAAAAAAGATATGCCAGTTGTTAATGATATGAATAACTTGATATCAACCTAGAGGATCTGGGAATGAAAAGTGAAGAACACCGCTAAGGCACGCATTGTGTCCTTTTCTCTTACAATAAAATGTATGACCTACTCTTAATGTTATACTCTTTTATTCAAATTCTCCTGTTTGAAATTTATATTGTTCACCTATAATGAATCCTGGGGAACAAACATTGGAAATAATATCATAAAAATCTGTTCTCAAAAAAAAACCTTTCTTTATAAAAAATTCCATATTACAAATAAATATTATTCATTTAGGGAGTATTCAACTGTCAATATTAATGTTGCACTGGAAGAAGTATTTACTCTGGAATATATTTTCTCAAGCATAGAATTATTGTTTTAGTTTGTCCTAAGTATTATGAAGGATATTTAAGCTTGATATTATGTTATGGTATGATGTAGATATATATTTATCAATGTAAGCTCTACTAATTAGTTTTTAAAATTATTTTAAAATAAATTTTTCTTTTATAATAATTGTAGATTCACCTCAGGTTTTAAGAAACTGTACAGACAGCTTAAGCACTTTATATTCAGTTGTCCCAAAGGTAAATCTTGCAAGACCATAGTACAATATCAAAACCAGGATATTGACATTGAGACAGTTTAATCACACAGCATTTCCACCAATGCAGAATCATTTCCTTTTCCCTGGTATAGCCATACACACATACTTCTTCATCCAAACTAAACTTCATCCCCGGATAACCATTAATTTGTTTAATATCTTTGTAATTTTGTTATCCAGAAATGTTAGGCAAATGAAATCACAGAGTACATAATCTTTTGGGATTTGAATTTTTAAATTAGATTAAGTTTATGGTATTTTATACAAATCATCATTTGTATCAGTAGGGCATTCTTTTTCTCTGCTAATTAGTGTTTCATTGTATGGATGTACCACAGTTTGTTTACAATTCATCTTTTGAAATAAACCTGGGATTTTTCCAGTTTTTAATTATTATTAATATAGCTGCTATTAGCATTCATGCACAGGTTTTTGTGTGGACTTTTGTTTCTTTATGACAAATGCCCAGGAGTACAATTGCAAGATTGAATGATAGTTGTATGTTTTGTTTTATAAGAAACTAGCAAACTATTTTTCACAGTGGCTGTACCATTTTCCATTCTCACCATCAACATGTGAGTGATCCAGTTTTTCCACATTCTGGTCAGAATTTCATAGTGTCAATTTTGTTTTAATTTTAAGACATCTGATAGATGTGTAGTGATATCTCATTATATCTTTGTCTTCACTCCAATGGCTAATGCTGCTGACGTTTTCTCACATGCTTAATTGACAAATGAATATTTTCTCTAGCAAAATGTGTGAATGTATTTTGCTCATTTTCTAATTGTTTTTTTTTTTTTTTTTTTTTTTTGAGACAGAGTTTCGCTCTTGTTACCCAGGCTGGAGTGCAATGGCGCAATCTTGGCACACCGCAACCTCCACCTCCTGGGTTCAGGCAACTCTCCTGCCTCAGCCTCCTGAGTAGCTGGGATTGCAGGCACGCACCACCATGCCCAGCTAATATTTTGTAACTTTAGTAGAGACGGGGTTTCACCATGTTGACCAGGATGGTCTCAATCTCTTGACCTCGTGATCCACCCGCCTCGGCCTCCCAAAGTTCTGGGATTACAGGCTTGAGCCACCATGCCCGGCCCCCTAATTGTATTTTTTTTTAATTTTAATATTTAAATTTAGGAGTGTTTTATATATTCCAGACACTAGTTATTTGTTAGATCTATGATTGCAAGTATTTCCTACTACTCTGTGGTTATTCATTATCTTTGTAGTCTTTCAGAGAACAAATTATAAAGCTTTGATAAAGTTTAATTTACTAATTCTTTTTATGTGAAGTCTAAGAATATTTTCCTTGCCCTAGATCTTAGAAATTATCTTTGAAGGCTTCTTTTTTTTTTTGAGTTCTGAAGTTTTATATGTTGTATTTAAACCTATGAGATCCATTATTCATTTCAAATAAATTTTGGGGTATTGATCAACTTTTTATTTTAGAGATGGAGTCTTACTCTTTCATCTAGGCTGGATATAGTGGTTTGAACATAGCTTACTGCATTCTTGACCTTCTGGGCTCAAGCAATACTCTCACCTCAACCTCTCAAATAGTTGGGTCTACAGATGTGTGCCACTACTTTTGGCTGTTTTTTTTTTTAATTATTATTATTATTTTAGTAGAGGTAGGATCTCACTAACTTGCTGAAGCTTGTCTCAAACTCCTGGGCTCAAGTGATCATCCTACCTGAAAATGGATAATTTCTAAAGGAAAATTTTATTTAGTAAGTCCTTAATTACTAAGGTTTAGGTTACTTCTAATAGCATACCAGTATAAAAAGTTGTAAAGAATATCATATATATGTGTTTATGTATATATATATTTATACTTATATATATGTTTGTGTGTGTGTGTGGTATAGATTTATCAATTTTTAAATAAATTTACCTGTGATACATGCCTAAATGTAAAATTACTAGGTCAAGAATTTTAGGCTTTTGATGTATGATATATGACCAACTGCTTTTTCAGAAAAGTCATAGAAATGTTCCATCACATGACTGCACATCTCTTACAGAGTTATGATACTTGTCCTCAACACTCAAACTAGTCTTTCTTAATTTAATCAGCAAAACCCTATCACTTCCCATTTTATCTTTCAGCTTTGTTTATTTTTTATACCAAGTGTTACAAATTGTATATAATTAATGTTTGTCTTTAGAGTTTCGCAGGTAATTTCATCTTTTCAAAATATATATTTTAAATCCCTTCTTTTGCATTTTATTATTTCAGATTTCACCCGTGTATCTATTTCATTCAGACTTCATTATGATGCAAGATTGATCTCTAAAGATAGTTTCCAAATGATTTACAGTTGGCCCATCATTTTTAAAATTTTCTCTACTTCTCTAATTATCATAGTAAAATACAATTTTATATTATTTTTAAAAATGTAAACAGAATCTTCCTTCAATTTCTATATGAGTAATCCACCTTAGGAGTGTTTAATCTTAGCAGAACTAAATTATTTTGTATAGGGTTCTCTTTAAAATTCTGCAATAAAACTTATATTTAATATAGCCTACTTCATGTGTAAATTCAAAAAATTAGTAAAGTGACATAGTAAAATAAAAAAGGAAAGTAATTCATGTTAAAAGTGTCTATGCATGCATACATATTTATATATTTAGTGTTCAGACATGATTACCCTAAGAGGCATAATGAAGTAGATAAAGTTTTACAGTTGCTCGTAATGAATAAGTGTAAGAGAAGTAAAACAGTATTTAATACAGGCACATGCATGCACACACACACACACACACACACACACTTATGCAGTCTTCCTTCTTCATGGTAGTTATTTTCTGTAGAGTTTCTGAGAATACTGAGTTAGTGAATACTGAACTATTGCTCCTAGGAGTAGTAGAGAGTTAGGTTCCTGCAAGCCTCTGGCCACAATATTTTCATAAGTGAAATTGTTGGTTCTTAAAAGTTTTGGAGTTCATAGTTATATATGAGATACTTCTAATAAGAAATACATTGTGGTAAAACAAATGTAGTCTTTACAGTCAGAAAGACCTGGATTTATCCTTCTCAAATCCCTTAATACGTAAATCTGGAAAAGTAATCTATCCTCATTGAGTCTCATTATCAGTACCTGAAAATTATCAGTACCTGAAAAAATGAAGAAAATTATAGTAACTACCAAGAACATTATAAAGAATGGAGATAATATATAAACTGTCCAGCTCATGGGGTGTCAATAAGCAATCACTGTTATTATTATTCATCAAGGGTATCTTAAAAGGTTTAAGCAGGTATCTATTATTCATCAAGGGTATCTTAAAAGGATTAGGTAGGTCATGCCAACCTTAAGTAATATGACTCAGAATACATGATTAAGTATAAAGTTGATATGAACACAAAACTTGGGGATAGTTACCTGGAAACACCTAATTCTAACTAGTTGGATCAGTGTTCCAAAGTGTAAAAGCCAAGATTTTATTTCTCTAGGCAGAGAGACATTATAGCAGGGTTACAACACGTTTCATATGAGACCATATATATAGCCATCAGGCTGGGACTCAGACTTTTTGAATAGTTGGCTACAAATTTATTAAAGGTAATCACAGCTGTTCTTAAGACCTGTCTAATCCTGTAATCACAGTGTCATATAAGTACCTCTGGCTAGGTTGTCAGGCTTTAACAAAAAAAAACCTGTTGATATCCCATGGCCGCAGGTCTTGTTTGGTTAGGAACACCACCCAGGACTAGTCAACCTGGGTCTAGGACAAGAACCAGCCACTTGTGGCCATCACAATTTCATGATTTCCACTAACACTCCAACGTCTCTCAGAATGTTCTTGGGATTTTTTGAGAGCTGCATTGTTTTGCCTCCATGATTTTGGGCTGATAGAAATAGTCCCTGTGGCAACTGAATTATAAAAATTGATTTACTGAAGAAGACATTATATTCTATAATTATATCTACCATTTACAGCAATCATTAAATATTGATTCATTTAATACAAATTAATTGATGACCTACTATGTGCCTAGGCTGGGGATAAAGTGTTCAGTAGTTTGACAAAAATCTCTGCTCTGACTACACTTAACTTCATGTAGGGGAGACAAACAGGCATACAAATACATATTAAATGACATTTTAAGTCATAATGAGAGAAAAAGTATTTCGAGGTAAAGGAGAAATTTACTTTCAAATGATTCAGATTAAGAGAAAAGAACTAGTTTGGTAGGGAGAGGGAGGTTATTTAAATAGATCAGAAGTGGTAAAAAAGGATATCTGAGCACGGGCATGAGTGAATGTGGGAACTTATGGGAGAGAAGTGTTTGACGCATAGGAAATAGCAATGTATGTAACACTGAGTCCAAAAGTAAAGAATAACAGAAGAGAAAATCTAGGTGGAGGCCAGGGACCTCATAGGCCATGGTTTAGACTTTGGATTTTATTCTAATTCTGAAGGAAAGCCATTGGATTTTTTTTTTTAAAGAGAATCTGATTTATGTGTAGTGATGACTATAACCACTAGGAAACTACATCAGAGGAAGAATGGAAGTAGAGAACCCATTTAGAAGGACCTCAAATTCTTCCATTGAGGACCTGAGTCTAGCTTACCCTAGGATGGCAATACTAAATGGAGTGAGATAGTTAAGGAAACGTTGAGTCAGAAATAGAATGTTTTAGTGGTAATTTATACCACAGGTAAGATATGCAAGTTTCTTGCATATGTATGTAAGTCTCAGAGATCTTACATTCTAGTGGGGAAAGCAAGAAATATACAGATAAACTAGTAGTGTAAAGTCAGGCATCATATCAAGGTGTTTGGTTATAGCAGTCCAGAAATAATTCAACAAGCAAAGACACTATAAATATCTAAAAGATACGAGATTTGGCTTCTATCCACTAAACATTAGTGATTCTTTAAAGAAAGAGCAATCATAAATATACAACTCTTTAGTCTCACTGCCTTAGTTATTTCTGGACCCAGTGTCTAATGGCTGACAGTTATATCAAAGCTTGCCAGCCTGATCCTTCAAGCTGCTTTTCTGCTAGACAAGAAATGTTTCTGGAGATGCTTTAAAAGAAAAACACCTTGCCAAGGACCCCTTATCCCTATCTGCCTAAAATAATTTTTACATTACATTAATTTAACTGTCTTGTATAGGGAAGTTTAAACTTGTAAAAACTCTTGTAATACAAGTAAATTATTATTTTAGTTTAATATAAAAGTAACAAGTAAATTATTATCTTTTTTCAAAATAAAAATGCCCAAAGTATGCATTTCTTATATATTTCAAGATGGCTATGCAGAGGGCCTATGGACAAGAATATCCCGCAAAGTTGCCCCTTGTGAGAGAGATTTGCATCGCTATAGAAAAACTGCATCAATAAAATAAACAGCCAAGCTTTCTCTGAGGATCTTGCCCTATCCAAATCTAGAGAACATGAAATAAGAGTTTGATAACTTTAAAAATCTGACAAAAAACATGTTCCATAGTCTATCATCTATTCTTTCTGAGAACTGCTCCTTGTGAGGTCTCATCTGCATAACAAGGTCAGCATTGCACATACTTTTCCTCTTCTCCCTCCTGTAGCATGACTTGCCATGCTCTAAGCCATTTTTCTTTCAACCTTAAGATGGTATAAAAGCATCAACCATTTGACCATTTAATTTTTTTTATATTTTGTATAACTTTCATAATTCTATGCACAGTAAAATATTTGTATGCCTTTTTTCTATTAATCAGCTGATTTTCAGTATTTTTCATAGGTTTGAATTGTCAAAACTTCAGAAGAAAAACTTAAACTTCCCTATACAAGACACAGTTAAGTTAATGTAATGTAAAAATTACATTTTAGGCTAGGCGTGATGGTTCTCACCTGTAATGCCCGCACTTTGGGAGCCTGAGACTGTTGTAGGTAGTTAGGCATGAGCAGGGCTGGAGAGGCTCTCCCTCAACCCACTAGAAATGTTGAGAAATGGTTCAGCATTTATCACATTGCCTGTTAAAAATGATAATTCGGCACCTCCAGAAAGAGGTCGCGTCCTCATGTTCCACATTAAAACGTTAATTGACTGCAGGGCCCAGGGAGAAGCAACTTCCTGGACATGTGTTTTAAGAGACAAAAATAGTGAAATACAATCTTCTGAAGGCACATTCTACCAGTAAAGGGAAGAAAGCCTGACATGGGCATGCATATAACTCCCTAAACACACTGTGCATGATCAGTTCCAAAGGAAAGCATTGGGCATATGTGAAACCCGCTCCTGCCCATCCTGGCATAGTTCTGAGTATAGCATGTTATCCTGCACCTTCTTCAGTGATGGAGTGTTTTTATCTGTACCCTTAATCCTAAGTTTGACAGAAAACTTACAGAAAAAAAAAAAAGTTCTAAGGGAAGAATCGTGGGAAAGAGGCAGGCTATAAAAGTCCTAGTATCATGGTTAAATGGGTTACTTGACCTCTCTTTAACCTTCACAATCCTGCTTGGATCTCTCCCAAGTGCACTTTCTTGTTCTAAGGCCCTTTAAAGTAAACTTTCATTCCTACTCTGGAATTTGCCTCAGTGTCTTTTTCTGCTTTATGTCACAGTTGAATTCTTTCTTCAGAGGAGGCAAGGACTAAAGTTGCTGTGAACCCTTACAGATTTGCTGCCAGTAATGCAGGTAAGTCAGATCTCTTCCACTGGTAAGAAGACAGGAGGATTGGTTGAGACTAGGAGTTTCCAGCCTGAGCAACACAGGGAGACCCTGTGTTACAAAGAAACATTAAAAAAAATTATTGGCATGCTGGCATGTGCCTATAGTTCCAGGTCCTGAGAAGCTGAGATGGGAGAATCACTTGAGCCCAGGAGTTCAAAGCTGCAATGATGGCACCACTGTACCCCAGCCCAAGCAACAAAGCAAAACCTCATTTTATATGTATATATTATACACGTGTGTGTGTGTGTGTGTGTGTGTTACAAAAAAGGGGTCATGACTCCTAAGGGGTCTGTGTATGGCGTACTCATAGACCCCTCAGGGCTGCTAGTTACCCATTTTTGTGGTTATTTCTTGATTATGTGCTAAACAAGGGGTGAATTATTCATGCCTCCCCTTTCCAGACAATATAGGGCAAGTTCGTGATGTTGCCACGGCATTTGTAAACTGTGATGGCACTGGTGGGAGTGTAGCAGTGAGGACAACCTGATGTCATTCTCATGATTATCTTGGTTTTGGGGATTTTAACTACCTTTTTTACTGGAACCTGCATTATTAGCAAGGTCTTTATGACTTGTATCTTGTTCCAACCTCCTATCTCATCCTGTGACTTAGAATGCCTTAACCATCTGGAAATGCAGCCCAGTAGGTTTCAGCCTCATTTTATCCAACTCCTATTCAAGATGGACTTGCTCTGGTTCACACACCTCTGACATAATATGTACAATGTAGTATTTTGGACATACATAAACAAAAAAACAAGGTTCTAGTGTAAGTAAAATTTGAATTGAACTTTTTTTTTTCTGTAAGTTTTCTGTCAAACTTAGGATTAAGGGTACAGATAAAAACACTCCATCACTGAAGAAGGTGCAGGATAACATGCTATACTCAGAACTATGCCAGGATGGGCAGGAGCACTAAGATCAGTTTCTAGGACCCAGGACACAAAAACTGCCTAAGGCTAAGGCTTGATCAGCAGGGACTGAGGAGCTGTCACACTTGAGAGGAGACTAGGGAGACAAGAAAACTTACACAGGTAGAATCCTGGATCAGATCCCAGAATAGAAAAAAATAAAAGGCACTCCTGGGAAAACTGGTACAATTTAAATGAGAAAAGAAAAATAGCTCAGAGCAGTCTGAGTTATATGAGGTACCCAGACCCAGAGAGACATTTGTATGGAACTTCAGTCATCTCTCCCACCCCACACTGCCTCCTCTCTGCTGCCATGCCTGGGGGCCACTGTTGAAAGTTATTTCGGTCCTGACTAGCTGTCTCATTCACTATCTTCAAGCTCCTGGAAAATAAAAAGAACAATGTGCAGCCAATAAATAGCTTATATTATTTTGATGTAAATTATTGGCAAACAACTCAGGAAATGTCTCTTACTTTTCTTTAAAAATTCACTTTTAACTGCCACAAATCAAAGTATATATTCAGGGCAACTTTAATCTATATTCCTGGAATGCAAACCTCAATCTCAACCCAAATAGTCTTCACTTTCGTTAATTTTGCCTCAGCTTTGTTGGGGGCTCAGATGCCCCCAATATGGCATTTTGACATGCTAAACTAAAGAAACCTCAAATTCTGTGACCTCCATTTTCTAAACTCTCCTAAAGAAGCTGAAATTTCTTTAGCTTCCTAAGATCTAGACCCAGCAAGAAAATTGTTCCTTCTTCTGCTTCTTTTTTTCTCATTATCTATTGTAGAAAAAAGATCAAGATATGACCACACCTGAGCAGGTCTTTCTAGAATTATAATGACTGTCCCCAATGATTATTTAAATTCCAAAGAAAACTATTAACAAGTTAACCCCTGTTCCTTGATCTGTTCAGTCCCTCATTCCCCTTAATCATTTATTGCCCTTCAGAAGAATTCCTTTTTTTCCCTCTTTCTCCCTTCCACACCCTTCTTCATTTTGGTAATATACTGCTAGTTTATAATAACAATAAAAAATGGTGTGTAAAGAATATAGAGAAATTTGCCATATTATGCTGTGCCCATCTAAAATTATTTCAAATAGAAAGTTGAAAAACTAATTTTTTAACTGCCCGATGGATTCACCTTGCCTGCTGCCTAGATAGAACTGATTTATCAAGACAGGGAAATTACGCTGGAGAAAGAGTAATTTTTGCAGTGCTGGCTGTACATGAAACCAGAGTTTTGCTACAACTCAAATCAATCCCCACAAGCAGTCAGGGATTGGGGATCAGAGTTCTAAAAGATAATTTGCTGGTAGGGGCTTGGGAAGCAGCGAGTGCGATTGGTTGGATTGGAGGTGGAATCTTAGTGGGTAGAAATGAGATTTTTTTTGTTCTTGGGTGGGATTGCAGAACAATTTGAGCCAGGTTACCAGTCTGCGTGGCGTCAGCTGATCCACTGAGCACAAGGCCTCGAAAATATCTCAAGCATTGATCTTAGGTTTTTTATAGTGATGCTATACCCAGGAGAAGTTTGGGAAGGTTCAGAATCCTGCAGACAGAGACCACATGATCCCTAAATCATAATTTATAATCTTGTAGGTAATTTGTTAGTCCTACAAAAGCAGACTGGTTCCTAGGCAAGAAACGGGTCTTTGCAGGAATGGGCTATTATCAATTTTGTTTCACAGTCAAAATATAAATAAAATTTCTTCCCAAAGTTAGTTCAGCCTACACCCAGGAATTAACAAGGGCAGCTTCCAGATGGAGTTGGTTAGGTCTAATTTCTTTCACTGTCATAATTTCCTGTTATAATTTTTGCAAAGGCAGTTTCAATGTTACCTCTGTTTGCAACAAAATGAAGAAAATGAAGCCAACACCTGATTTAAGTAAAGTAAGAAACTTACTAATATAAAATTGTTCTAAGTATATTTTATCATATTTGTGAAAATAAAATACAACATAGATATTTTAATTTACAATTAGTTAATTTACACACTGTAACTTTTATTACATTTAATTTATCATTAGGCAGAAACTATTTTCAATCAGTTGTGAATTAGCTCTAAATTAGCTAATTTCTCCGTTTTATGTTTTCAATAAAGTTTCGGGAACAGGTTAAAAAATATGTCATTAAAGTCTTCTAAAGTCTTTCACTCCTGCTCTGAAATATGCATATAACTTTATAATTTCTTTTAATATTTCTTCACAAACACTTTCATAATTAAAAAAATGAGATGAAGCTAAAACATGCAGCATTCAGCTTTTATAACCTTCACACTTTTTGGGGGGGGATAGAGTTTCACTATTGTACCCCGGCTGGAGTATCTCAGCTCACCACAACCTCTGCCTCCTGGGTTCAAGCAATTCTCCTGCCTCAGCCTCCCAAGTAGCTGGGGCTATAGACATGCACCACCATACCCAGCTAATTTTTGTATTTTTAGTAAAGACAGGGTTTCACCATGTTGACCAGGATGATCTTGATCTCTTGACCTCATGATCCACCCACCTTGGCCTCCCAAAGTGCTGGGATTATAGGCGTGAGCCACCATGCCCAGCCACCTTCACACTTTAAAGATCAGGCTAGTTATTCTGTAGAATTTCTCCTAACTAACTTTTTCAGATGTTTTTTCATGGTAAATTCAGATTATACATATCAAAATATTTCCCCAAAAATGAAATATTTGAAAAAATTACAGAAAGAATTGTGTGTGAACCTTGACATGGCAAATAATTTTGACTTGTTCCTATGTTGATGTGGTTCACTTTGATCACTTGGTTAGAAGGTGTACAGTTACTCTTTCCCCTATATAATTAATGGGTTCTGTTCCCCATTGTTTTAGTCCATTCTCACACTGCTAATAAAGACACACCTGACAATGGGTAATTTATTTTAAAAAAGCAGTTTAATGAACTCACAGTTCCACATGGCTGGGGAGTCTTCATGATAATGATGGAAGGTGAAAGGCACATCTAACATCATGGCTGACAAGAGAGAACTTGTGAAGGAGAACTCCTCTTTATAAAACCGTCAGATCTTATAAAATGTATTTACTATCATGAGAACAGCACAGGAAAGACCTGCCCTCATGATCCAATCACCTCCCACTGGATCCCTCTCACAACACATGGGAATTATGGGAGCTACAATTCATGATGATATTTGTGTGGGAACACAGCCATATCACATCATTCCACCCCTGGTCCCTCGCAAATCTCATGTCCTCACGTTTTAGAGCCAATCATGCCTTCCTAACCGTCCCCAAAGTCTTAACTCATTGGCATTAACTCAAAGGTCCACAGTCCAAAGTCTCATCTGATTCAAGGCAAGTTCCTTTTACCTATGAGCCTGCAAGATCAAAAGCAAGTTAGTTATTTCCTAGATACAATGGAGTTACCAGCATTGGGTAATACAGTCATTACAAATGAGAAAAATTGACCAAAACAAAGGGGCTACAGGTGCCATGCAAGTCTGAAATCCAGCAAGGTAGTCAAATGTTAAAGTTACAAAATCATCTCCCTTGACTCACGTCTCACATCCATGTCATGCTGATGCAAAAGGTGGGTTCCCCTGGTCTTGGGCATCTCTGCTCCTGTGGCTGTGCAGATTATAGTTCCCCTCCTGGCTGCTTTCATGGACTTCCATTGAGTGTCTGTGGCTTTTCCAGATGCAGAGTGCAAGTTGTTGGTGGATCTACATTTCTGGGGTCTGGAGGACTGTGGCCCTTTTCTCACAGCTCCTCTAGATGGTGTCCCAGTAGAGACTCTGTGTGGGGGTTCTGACCCCACATTTCCCTTCTGCACTGTCTTAGCAGAGGTTCCCATAAGGGCCCATCCCTGCAGCAAACTTCTGCATTGGCACCCAGGAATTTCCAATACATCCTCTGAAATCTAGGTGGAGATTCCCAAACCTCAATTCTTGACTTCCATGGACCCACAGGCTTAAAACCAGTGGAAACTGCCAAGACTTTGACTTGCACCCTCTGAAGCAACAGACCAAGTTGTACCTTGGCGCCTTTTAGCCATGGCTAGCTGGGATGCAGAGCACCATGTTCCTAGCCTGCACAGAGCAGGGGTGCCCTGGGCCCAGCACACGAAAATACTTTTTCCTTTTTGGCCTCTGGGCCTGTGATGGGAGAGGCTCCTTATTTTTATTTATTTATTTATTTATTTATTTATTTATTTATTTATTTATTTCGAGACAGAGTCTTGCTCTGTCACCCAGGCTGGAATGTAGTGGCCCAATCTTGGCTCACCATAACCTCTGCTTCCCAGGTTCAAGCGATTCTCTTGCCTCAGCCTCCTGAATACCTGGGATTACAGGTGCATGCCACCATGCCCCCCTAATTTTTGTATTTGTAGTAGAAATGGGGTTTCACCATGTTGGTCAGACTGATCTTGACCTCCTGACCTCATGATCCACCCACCTCAGCCTCCCAAAGTGCTGGGACTACAGGTGTGAGCCACTGCACCCTGTGGATGGGAGAGGCTTCTATAAAGACCTCTGACATGGCCTGGAGACATTTTCCCCATTGTCGTGGGGATTCACATTTGGCTCCCAGTTACTCATGCAAATTTCTGCAGCCAGCTTAAATTTCCCCTCAGAAAATGGATTTTTCTTTTCTATTACATTGTCAGGCTGCAAATTTCCTGAACTTTTATGCTCTTTTTCCCTTTCCTAAATCATCTCCCTTAAGTTCAAAATTCCACACATCTCTAGGGAAGGGGAAAATGCCACCAGTGTCTTTGCTAAAACATCCAGAGTTACCATTACTCCAGTTCCCAACAAGTTCCTCATCTGCATCTGAAACCATTTCAGCCTGGATTTCATTGTCCATATCATTAACAGCATTTTGGTCGAAGCCATTCAACAAGCCTCTAGGAAGTTTCAAACTTTTCCACATTTTCCTGTATTCTTCTGACCGTTCCAAACTGTTCCAACCTCTGCCTGTTACCACGTTCTTGAGTCACTTCCACATTTTCAGATATCTTTATAGCAGTGCCCCACTCTACTGGTACTACTTTACTGTATTAGTCTATTTTCACTCTGCTGATAAAATATGCCCAAGACTGGGTAATTTATAAAGAAAAAGAAGTTTAATGGACTCAGTTCCATGTGGCTGGGGAGGCCTCATAATTAAGGCAGAATTTGAATGGCATGTCTTACATAGTGACAGACAAGAAAGAATCTGTGCAGGGGGATTCCTCTTTATTAAACCATCAGATATCATGACATTTACTCATTGTCATGAGAACAGCACGGAAAGACCTGCCCCCATGATTCAATTACATCCTTCTGTGTCCCTCCCATGATCACATGGTAATTGTGGGAGCTATAATTCAAGATGAGATTTCAGTGGGGACACAGCTAAACCACATCACTTATGTATTATATGTTCTCATATATAATTAATTTAAAATAGGATTGTAACCACGAGAGAAATTTAACAAAGCTGACTCCATCTTGCTTCTAACTTTACAAGATAATTGGCCTTTGCTTATTTCTGCACACAGGCCAAGCTAATTATAGGAAGAATTCAGTTTATAGTCTAACTTTAAAGACTATAATCTGGGATTTTATAATAAAAATCCCTTCCCAAAACCCCCAAGAAAACACAGAGACATTATTGTGCTACAATCCACACTCTAATAGATGAAGAGTATTGTTTAAGAATATAGTATATCTTATACTAAAGATAAACTATATTCTCTGGTAAGTTTAGTTTTTAAAATTCAATATTTCAAGTGAAAGATACATATGTATTACTTACCTAAAACCTAATAAAAATAAATGTTAGTTCATGTTTATGATGACTCCACACATAAATGCAACTATAAGAAATTAAACAATTGAGGGACAATTTTCCCTGGGAAATGGTTTGTGTTAAATTTCCTGACATCAGGCTGGGCACAGTGGCTCAAGCCTGTAATCGCAGCACTTTGGGAGGCCGAGGCGGGTGGATCTCGAGGTCAAGAGATCAAGACCACCATGGTCAACATGGTGAAACCCGGTCTCTACTAAAAATACAAAAAATTAGCTGAGCACGGTGGCGTGTGCCTGTAATTCCAGCTACTCAGGAGGTTGAGGCAGGAGAATTGCCTGAACCCAGAAGGTGGAGGTTGAGGTGAGCCGAGATCGCGCCATTGCACTCCAGCCTGGGTAAAAAGAGTGAAACTCTGTCTCAAAAAAAAAAAAATTCCTGACATCAAAATAGATATTTCACACTCTAAAATTTTGCTTTAAAATCTCTTTAATTTTTATCCTTTGAAGACAGACAAACTGTAAGACTGGATGTTAGAAAAAGTAAAAGAAAATTAGCAATAATAACCCTATTACATTTAATTTTTCTCAAATCTCTAATCATATTAATCCAATGATTAGTATAAATAGATATCCAAATGTGACAGCTATTTTCAGGAACATATTAATAAAAACATTTATTACATGTAAGATAGGCAGAGATTATCTAAAATAATCCCATAATATTAACATTAAAGAGAGAGTGATGATTTAAATAACAAACATTGCCCCCATCAGCTTCTGGTTATATATTTACTTGAGATGTGATTACCTATATGTCTTTATATAATTTTCAGTTGAGAAGGGACCTATGAAAATTTAATCCTCCGGATCTTCAACTGTATCAAGTTAAGACTCTTAAAGCTCTGCACACGGTAAACCACTTAGCACCCAAGGAAATATAATTCGTGCATTTATATATCAGACTTGATGGTTATAATAATATTTGTGTTGCTTGGGGAATAACTCAATCAATTGAAGTTCTGTATGAAATTCATCTCCAAATTGCCAGGTCCAGCTCACTTGCACCATGAACTAGCAGATCTTTGAGTATTTAATATAAATATTATTTTTTAAAATTTTATTTGGGATATATTTCAGTTAAATAAAGACATAAATCTTATGTTAAAAACAGTAATTCATAAAACCCGATAAATATGCAATTCTCATTTATTTTTATACCAAGAGCAGAAATATTATTCAAAATCAAAATTGATAATACCTAATTAGAAAAGTATAATCACAAAAGGCTTTAAAAATCTCTTTCATAGAACTTTATTATGCATTGTACAACAAAAGATATTAATCATGAGTTTATATTCATTAGAAAATATTGTTGTAATTTCTAAATAATTAAATTTCTGGTTGATGTATTAACCTCAGAGGAAAAATAATTGAACACTAAATATTGAATTAATAAATCATCAATTAATTAAATAAAAATGTAAATATAAAAATAAATTTAGTCTAATAGTACAGAAAGAATATGATATTACCTCTCTTCAATTGCAGCAATTTCCCTATATATTAGAAGTAACCACTACACTGAATTAGATCTGCATACACACACACACACACAATCACACACACACAGAAAGAGAGAGAGAGAGAGAGAGTAGACAGATTTGTTTTTATTACCCTATAAGCTCCTGGGATATATAGAAACTAAACTAAATGTGAGAAAAAAAAACACTTTTCAGATTTAGCTGCCCCCATGGTTATGAATGAAAACTTCTATCAATAAGATTTATTTTCACAAACTTTGGATTCAAGAAGCTGAGTGAAGCCTAAACACTATGAACTCAAAGAAATACATGACAAAGTTCATCATAAGTAAGTTTCTGAAATAAAGACAAAGAAAATATTTTGAGAGCAGCCAACAAAAATTATTCACTGTAGGTGAAAAAATTATTTGAAAAATGGAAATTATGTAGGTTAGAAGAAAGTACTATCAATTGTTTTCAAGTGCTGAAAGAAAAGAACTGTTAACTGAATTCTACGTCCAGCAAAGGTATACATCAGAAATGAAGGGGAAATCAAGACACTGTCATATTAATTAAAATTAAGATAATTTTATTTTACCAGCATATTTATTAGAAAAGAATGGCTAAATAAGGTCTTAAAAAGGAGATATATTGAAACATCAGAAGAAAGAAAATGTTAGGCAAAAGTGAGAGAAGATATTATAGGCTTAGCTTTTCCCTCTGACTTTTCTAAATTATATTAGACAGTTGAAGCAAAAATTATAAAACTGTTTCATATGGTTCAAAATGGAGATTCAGGAAATATTTAAGACAATAACATTATAAATAGGAAAATGTAAAAGGAGACAAAGAGAGGAAGGGTTTATTTCACTCAAATTGGTAAAATAACAATAGCCATAAACTTTCATAGGACAGAATATATTATTTTTAAGTGCCCACAAACACAAAACAAAATAGGTAATATTCTAAGCCATAAAACAAACTTCAGAAAGCCTCAAAGAAGCTAAAAGAATTGAAATAATACTTGCTCACAATGGATTCAAACCAGAAATCAATAATAGAAATACAACAAAAAAAAAAACCCTTTTAAATAAAATATAATTTAAAGAGGAAATTTCAGAAGAAAGCCAAAGCATACATTTAACCATATTAAAATGAAAATACAATATAGCAAAATTTAAAATTAAACAGGTAAGACTCATCAAACTAAAAACTTTTGCACAGCACAGGAAACAACAAAGAAAAGAGAAAATCTATTGACTAGAAGAAAATATTTGCAAGCCAAATCCAATGAATAATTAATATTTAAAAATAAAAATTTTTACTGTTCAATAGCAAAACAATTTAATATCTTGAATTAAAATGAGCAAAAGGTCTGAATAGACATTCTCCAAAGAAGATATACATATGGCCAGTAAGTATATGAAAAGAGGATGATCAACATCACTTAACAGTAGAAAAATGCAAATTAAAACCACAATAAGGTGTCATCTCACACCTCTTAGGATGGTTATCACAAAACAAAAAATAAATAACGAATGTTTGTGAGGATATGGAGAAATTTAAACCCTTATACACTGATGGCGTGGTGGAAATGTAAAATTGCACAGCTACTATGGAAAACAGTATTGAGACACCTTAAAAAATCAAAACAGAACTACTGTTCAATCTAAGAATCCCAGTTCTGAGGATATACTCAAGTGAACTGAAATTGAAATCCTAAGGAAATATCTGCACACCCATGTTCATTGCAACATTACTCACAGTATCCAAGGTGTGGAAACAACTCAGTTGTCAATTGACAGATGAATGGACTTGTTTTAATGTGGTATAAACATATAATAAAATATTTTTCAATCTTTACAAAGAAAACAAATTCTGTCATTTGTAACAACATGGATGAACTAGAAGGACATTATGTTAAGTGAAATAAGACAGTCACAGAACAAATACTGCATGAGTCCACTTATTTGAGATATCTAAAATAGAATCATAGAAGCAGAGAATAGAACAGTGGATACCAGGGACTTGGGAGAGGAGAAAATGGGGATTTTCTATTCAATTGGTATAAATGTATAGTTAAACAAGATAACTAAGTTCTAGAGATTTGCTGTAATTGCATACTGCAGTATGCAATTAAAAGCTTGTTTAAAAGGGTGATGATGTTGTGTTCTTATCACAAAAGAAAGAGAAACACAAGAAAACTTTTGCATATGTGATAGTTTTACAGTGTATACATATGTCCAAACTCATAAAATTATATGCATTAACTATGCACATTTATTTTTATAGCAATTACATATCTTCATAAAGCTGTTGCAAAATTTAGTGATACGTAGATAAATTAGTGTGGAGGGAAAATCTTATAACAATAAATGTATACATTAGAAAAGAGGATACGTTTTTATCAATAACCTAACTTCCCAATTCAATAACCTAGAAAAAAAGATCAAAATAAAGTCCAAGCAAGCAAAATGAAGAGTATAGAAAAATAAGATAATAAAATTGAAATTAGAAAAGCAGTAGAGAAAATCAGCAAAACAAAGAGTTTGTTCTTCACAGATACCATAAAATTTACAAGCCTCTAGAAAACTGACAAAGAAAAAGAAGATGAGGTAACACAGATTACCAATATTAGAAATAAAACAGGGAATATCACTATAGACCCTGTAGGCATCAGAGAAAAAGAAAGAAATACTATAAATAACTTTTCACCCATCACTTTGAAAATAACATGAAATGGTTTATTCCTCAAAAGTAAATCTGATACAATTCATCTTATATTAAATAAACAATTTTAATAGCCCTATAACTCTAAAGAAAATTAATTCATAATTTAAAACTTTCACTATATCAATGTCCAGGCCTTGATGATTTCACATGTATTTTTACCAAATATTTAAAGAGTTAACATTGATTATATACAATCTATTTGATAACATATAAGTGAAAAGAACACTCCTTAATTTACTTTATGAAGCTGATACCAGTTCTGACAAAAACTAGTAGAAAACAGTAAGTTAAATACCAATAATTTCCATAAATATAGACAAAAAAATCTTAATAGTAGCAAATAGAATTCGGCAATATAGAAATATAATTATATTCATAACTAAGTAGCGCTTATTACAGAGATGAAAAACTCATTCAATAATCAAAAATATATTGTGCAATCTTCTTTATTATAGGTTACACAAGAAAAATTACATGATCATATCACTTGATGTGGAAAAAGTACTTTACCATATTCAACACCCATTTATAATAGTGACTCTCAGAAAACTTGGTATACAGAACAATAACCTTCTTAACTTGATAAAGAGCATTTATTCAAAACCTACCCCTAACATGTTTATTCATGAAACACTGAATACTGTCCCCTACAATCCAGAACAAGGAAAGAATATTTACTCTCATCTCTTCTATTCAAAATAGTGCTAGAAGTTTTAGCCAGTGCATCAAGGCAAGAAAAGGAAATAAAAAGCATAAGGATCATTTAAAAATAAATTAATTAATAAGTAAAAGTTTCCCTATTTACAGATCATAGAGTTATTTACAAAATTCCAAGTAATCTAGAAATCTCCTAGAACTTGTACCCCAAAATTGAAAATATAATACCATTTATAATCACTGAAAAGATAAAATACTTATGTCAGTCTAGCAAATCGTGTACAGGACTTTTCTGCTGACAACAGCACAATGCTGCTAAAACATATCTGATAAGAGATAAACAAATGGAGAGACATGCTGTGTTTAATGATTGGAAGGTTCGACATAGTACTGATGTCAGTTGTCCTTAAATTAATGGACAAGTTTAACCCAATTTCTGTCCAATTTTTAAAAGGATTTTTTGTAGGCATAGACAAGATTAATCTAACATTTATAGGGAAAGACAGAGGCACTAGAATAAGAAAAACAAAATGCAAAGAAAAATAAGTGGAAGGAAAGACTACTTGATTTTAAAACTTATTATTTAGATACAATAATCAAGATTGTGTGGTAAAGACAGAGGTATAAACTCATAGATAAAGGGACAGAATAGAGGACCCAACACAAATTAACCAATCAGAGTTTTGTTTTTATTTTTGATGTGTTTGTTTACAAAGGCAAAAAACAATTCAATAGAGGAAAGATAACTTTTCAACAAATGATGCTAGAGTACTTGTACATCCACAGGTAAAATAACTTACAACTTAGTCTCACACCTTATGCAAAAAATAAATTCAAAATGTTTTACAGATTTTGTGCCAAAAAGAATAAATCTTTTGAATCTAGAAACAGGCAGTGTTGTTGAACTGAACACTGAGAGCAAATTTATAATAGAAAACCCGAACTTAATTAAAATTTAAAATTTCACTCTATGAAAGACTTTGCTAAAGTAATGGATACACAAGCTACAGAGTAGGATAAAATATATGCTAACCGAATATTTCACCAAAACTAGTTTTTAATATAAGGGAAGAATTCTAAAAGTCAAGAGCCAAACCAAACCAAATAAATGCGAAACAACTCAATTTGAAAACTACAAAAGATGTAAACAGGCATTTCACTGAAGAGGATACACAGAGTACATGAAGAGATGTTCATCATTAACTATTTGGAAAATGTAAATTAAAACCACAATGAGTTAATACTACACACCTATCAGAATAACTAAAATAAAAATACTGACAAAACCAAATGCATGCAAAGATGTGGAGAAATAGAATAATTTATATATTATTGCTGAAAACGTAAAATAGGGTGGAAATTCTAGTAAACAATTGGACAGTTTCTTAAAAAACTAAAGGTGTTACTTCTATATGGTTCACCAATTGCATTCTTGAACCTATATCACAGAAAAATGAAAACGTATACTAACATCTAAAGTTGTAACGATATTTTAACATTTTTATTAATAATATGCAAAAAAAGTAACCAGAAACAAATATGCTGCAATGATTACACTGTGGTAGAGTCATACCATGGAATACTATTAATCAATAAAAATGAATTAGCTGGTCATACAACTAACAAGGGACATGAAGAACCTCTTCAAGGAGAACTACAAATCACTGCTCAAGGAAGTAAGAGAGGACACAAACATATGGAAAAACATTCCATGCTCATGGTTAGGAAGAACCAATATTGTGCAAATGGCCATACTGACCAAAGTAATTTATAGATTCAATGCTATCCCTATCAAACTACCATTGACCTTCTTCACAGAACTGGAAAAAACACCTTAAACTTCTTATGTCACCAAAAATGCCTGCATAGCCAAGACAATCCTAAGCAAAAAGAACAAAGGTGGAGGCATCATGCTACCTGACTTCAAACTATACTGCAGGGTTACAGTAATCAAAACAGCATTGTACTTGTACATGGTACTGGTACCAAAACAGAGATATAGACCAATGGAACAGAACAGAGACCTTGAAAGTAATGCCACACATCTACAACCATCTGATCTTTGACAAACCTGACAAAAACAATCAATGGGGAAAGGATTTCCTGTTTAATAAATGGTGTTAAGAAAACTGGCTAGCCATGTGCAGAAAGCTGAAACTGGACTCCTTCTTTACACATTATACAAAAATTAACTACAGATGGATTAAAGATTTAAACATAAGACCTAATGCCATAAAAACCCTAGAAGAAAACATATGCAATACCATTCAGGAAATAGGCATAGGCAAGGACTTCATGACAGTATTATAATTTATGAGACTACTCTCATGTATGTGATCTGTCACTTACTGAAACATCATTATGTGGAGAATAGGGCATAGATCATAAACAGGTACAAGTTCTCTTGCAAGACAGAGAGAATTTTCAGCCAGGAAGGAAACCGTGGCCTTTTAGGAGAGAAATGGGTCACTTCAGAGGACTTATAGGATTAAGGAAAATAAAAGAATTCAGGGTTTTTGAGTGCATGATTCCCACCTGCCCACACCCCAAATCTCAGGAGTTTATTCTTTCCAATCAGGGAAGCCATCCTTGGGATAGACTGCTGGGGATGATAAATTCACAACTTTCATTGAAGCACTACCATAATTATAATATGCCACAGGTCTTAGTGATTTCTACCCTTTAACTAAAAGAGTGCCTTTTTTTAATGGCTTCAATGCTACCTGATTTTTGCATTTTGATTTAATTTGGTAATTAGTCACCCTCAGATAAGCATTGTTTTTCTTTAGTACATCAGCAATGTCCAACAATAGTCCTTATATTTATTTTTGAATAATAAGTGTTGTTCTGAAGCTCTTAGAAGTCTGAGGTACCACACTTAGCAGGGCATTTCCTTCAACCAGTGTACCACACCAACCAGTTATCACTGGTGAAAGTTTTAGCAATTTCACTGTCACTTTGAACCATGATCTATTTGTGCTTCATCTTTAACTGGTGAGTGATTGAGTCCTCATTGCAATTGATGATGCCTATGGCAATGTACTAAAACAAGTATCAGACACAAAAGATATACTTGGAAATATAAATAAGGTACATAATCAAAAGCATAGTACTCCTGGGGTTCAGTGCCCCAACAGGTGGTACTCTCTGCCTAGGTCTGTGAACAGTAATGTATTCAGCTTTAGCCACACAAATACTTCCTCTTTGTGTGTATACCAATTTATATTCTTGCCAGCAATATTCAAACTTCTCAAAATATTTGCCAGCCTCTTTTCATTTCAGCTATTATTTTAGATTTATAATAATATCAATTTTTAGTTTTGCTTTTTATTTTCTAATGGCTATTAAAGAGTTTAGCATTTTTTCAAAAATTATAACAAGTTAAAGTCCTTTCTGGGAAACACCCAATTTTCTTATGAATTATTTGCTTTTTTATTATTAATTTTTAGTTTTATATTTCAGATGTAAATTTGAGTGAAATTACTCAATTTTAATGTATCCATTTTATATTTTATTAAACTTTAACAATTGGATTTTTTATATCTGATTGTAATATCATTGTCTATCCCAAATAATCAAGCTATATTACATAACTTTTCCTAAAAGCTTTATTGTTTTGCCTTTCATTTTTGGGTCAACTGTACATTATTTCATTATCTTCTGGTTTTCATTCTTATTTTGAGAAAAAAAAATTCTTGTTCTTCCTCTGATGTTAAACTGTGAAGCCATATTGCTCTACACTTTTGGGTAATGTTAAGACACACTTAATGTAGTAGTTCTTATAATTATCTCTTTTAGAATCTGCGTAGTTTTAGGATTTTTGTAATGTGTATAGTGTCCTTTCTAAGTTTGGGAGTTTGGGTGTATTTTGAGCCCTATTCTTTTTTAGCATTGCTTCTAAAATCTCAGAAAATTTTGAGAATATTTTATATAATTCTTCTTTCTTTTTCTTCAGAAACCAAATTTTATGAAACAAAAAGCTTTCTTCTCTCTCAAAGACTATATTTTGAACTGTCCTTTTTTATAATTCTTCTTTTTTCTGAATGTCTTGTTACAATAACCTAACAGGTCCATGATTACTGTATGAGTGAATCATGGCCAGAGATATTAAGAAGCAATTGAATATTTTCAGCAGTGGAATGATATTCTCAGAACTACATCTTAAAACCAATACTTTTCTTTTAATATTATTTTTAAAAATTAATTACTAAAATCGGGAAAGACATTTAAATGTTTCCCACTAGTGAGGTAAGTAATGGGAGTGATCAGGAGAGGAGGATTCAGATGGGGGAAAATACTATGAACTTAGCTGTTAATCCAAATTGAAAATTAATCTTTATTATTTGTGATGAGAATTAGTAAATCTGTTTCTTACTAAGATTAAAACGTGTTTAGGGTAAGTTATTAAAATCAAAATTTTTCCCAGTGAAGTTATTACCATAACAATACAGAGGGGACAATTATTCTTACAAAATTCTTACAGCAGCACACTGACTTGCCTGTTACTAGTTCCCGTATTTCAACAGTAATGATAATGTGAAAATATTATATGCAACCCTTTACTAAACAGAGTTGTGCCAAAATTGGTGTTATTTCTGTCAAAATATTGCAGATTATAACCAAAAGAAATAAACGAAACAAAATAAAATCAGTAACACATTCCCCAGTTACTAAACAGTAAACTGAAAGAGGAAAGTCTGTTTTTAGTGTATCATGACAGACCACAGCAGGGTTCTTCATGGGAAATGCTACAAGGCATATTTCAATTGAAGGAATAAGCTTTAATAGGAATTCAGTTTTACACATAAATGTATACTGTGTGATAATCTCAAATCTGTTTATTCAACAGCTGGATCTCAGGATTAGAATGAAGATGACAGAGGCATAGAGAATTATGTTCCTACAGAGTCAGAAAAATCCCATTAACTTTTAATGACCTACTTTTCTTAGGCTTTTAGTTTAAACTATGACATAACCTACTGATTATTTTGTTTTATTTTATGAGCTAGATTCAGATTATACAAAATGAGTTGCATATATTTTATTGATAATAGTCATTTTAATTTAGAGAGTCAGTCTAAGGCCAGGGTAGGTATTTAGAGACTAATTTAGAAGGGGCACAGAGAAACCTAAAGGATAATGTATGCAAAACAGGAAAGTTTTGAATGTCATTAAATTCATAGTAGTATACATTTAGAAATTAAATTTCAGTGCTATGGTAGTTCCTGTACCAGTCAATACTTTTTTGGTTCATCTATCTGCACAGCTGTCATCTTAAAACAACAACAAAGCCTTTTGTGACCAGCTAATGGTCTATGTTATTAGTTTAATTATTGTCTGGCCACTTAGAGACTCAACTTATTGGAAAGCAAATGGTGATTACCACAATTGAAAACTCCCTTGTCTCACATTTTATTCTGGACACTATCTCATAGATGTATTACTTTGATGTTTTGTATAAAGAAAACTTTAAACATTTTATTATTGAATTTTGTGATATATACAATAAGGCTTAAATATTTCTTTTCCAAATGGTGAGTCATAAATTTTTCTCCACCTGATTACTTATCTGCATTAGATCATGTTACAATTAAAAAATAGCAATTCTCATTGTGTTGTGGATACTATTCTAAATATTTCATATGTATATGTTTTTATAAGACTTGGGTTATTCCTTAATAGGAGAGGGAGGCAAAGCAAGATGGCTGAATAGAACTTTCTTGCAATCATCTTCCCACAACAACACCAAATTGAACAACTATATACACAAGAAAGGACCTTCAGTAATAACCAAAAAAAATCAGATGAGTCATTGCTGTACCTAATTTTAATATAATATCAAAGCAAGAGGCATCAAAGAGGGGAGAAAACAATCTTGAAATGCCTACACCATCCTTTACCCATCCCATATCAGCACCATGGAGAGGAGCTTGTATTCTTCAGGGAGGAAGAGTTGAGTGTGAGTCCATATAATGTAACTCAGTGCTGACCTGTCATGGCAATACACAACATAAGAGAGAATTTTGTTGCAACTCACAGAGGGAGCATTTAGACCAGCCCAGGGCCAGAGAAGAATTTTCTGCCTCAGCTCATGAGACTAAGTCCTGGCTGGCTCCACCACTGGTTGACTAACATGGCCTGTGGCTAAGAATAAACTTCAGTGGTAGACAAAAAGAAATGCAGTGTTTAGGCAAGCCTTGGAAGTGCTGGCCTTGGAGTACATATGATCCAGTGCAACACTAGCTGTGTTGGGTAAGGGAGTATTTACATGACCTGTCTACCAATTCCAGGAAGTACAGGTCAAACAGAGACTCCTCTTCTTGGGGAAGAAGAGGGAAGAGTAAAAAGAACTTAGGTCCTGCGACTTGAGTACCAGGTCAGTGACAGTAAAGCACCAAGTAGATTCCTAAAGTTTCCAATTCCAGGTCCTCACTTTTGGATAGCATTTCTATACCCATCCTGGACCAGAATGTAATGTGCTGCCAGGAAGGGAAGAATCCATCACAGCCAGATCCAACATCTAGTGACTAACAGCCCTTGGGGTCTTGAATAAACATCACTGGTAGCCAGGCAATAGTCACCACAGGTCTTGTGCAAAATCTCAGGTGTAACGCAGTGCTATGCCAGCTGTGGTGGCCACAAGACTGCTCATGTAACCCCTCTCCCAACTGCAGGCAGCCCAGAATGTAGAGATTCTTATGCTGATTGGGGGAAAGAGAGGGAAGGGAGCAAGATATTTTGTCTGGTAACTCAATAAACTCTCTCCTGTCTTATCCAACCCTACTAAAGTGGTGCCTCTAGGAGTTGGCAAGAATCAGAGCATTCTTTGGCTTAGGACATCTCTTAGTGCTGATACATCTGCAGTGATCCCAAATTTAGATCACAACACTCAATCTACTCTGAATACATAAAACACCTGCTAAAGAAACATGGTTACAAACAAGATCAGACTGCAAAGATTGGAATAAATACCTAATTCTTGAATGCCCAGACATCAACAAATGTTCACAATCATCAGCCATATCCAGGGAAACACAATCTCACCAAATTAAATAAGGTGTAAATGGAATGACTAAGAAATGTGATCTTTCAGAGACTTCAAAATAGTGGTCTTGAGCAAACTAAGTGAACTTCAAGATACCCAGAGAAGAAATTCTAAATTCTATCACAGAAATTGAAATAATTTTTAAAAGCAAGCTGAAATTCTAGAGCTCAAAAACTTAACTGACAAATTGAAAATATGTATGAGTCTCTCAACAGCAGAACTAATCAAAAAGAAGAAAACAAATAGTTTGAAGACAGCCTATATGAAAATACAGTCAGAAGAGAAAAAGAAAAAATAGAAAAAAAAAATGAAACATGCCTACAAGATCTAGAAAAATAGCCTCAAAAAAGCAATTCTAAGAGTTATTGGCCATAAAGAGGAAAGAGATGCTGAGATCTGAATAGAAAGTTAATTTAAAGGAATAATAACAGAGAACTTTCCAAGCCTAGAGGTAGATAGAAATATCCAAATATAAAAAGGTCATAGAACTCCAAGAAGATTCAACCCTAATAAGACTGCTTCAAGACATACATTAATTAAACTGCAAAACATTAAAAATAAAGAAAGAGTCCTAAAAGCAGTAAGAGAAAATAAGCAAATCACAAATAAAGGAGCTCCAATATGCCTGGCAACATACTTCTAAGCAGAAACCTTATAGGACATGAGAATGTGGCATAAAATATTCGGTGCTGAAGGGAAAGTATTTTCCACATAGAATAACATATCCAGCAAAATTATCCTTCAAACATGAAATAGAAATAAAGATTTTTTTCCAGGTAAACAAAAAAAAACTAAGGGAATTTTTTCAGCACAAGACCTGTCTTACAAGATACGCTAAAGGAAAATTTTCAGTTTGAAAAGAGAGGACCTTAATGAATAACCAGAAATCACCCAAAGGTATAAAACTCAATACTAATAGTAAGTACATAAATACAGAATAGTGTAACACTCATATCTTTAATATAAGACAGAAAGACAAACCTATCAAAAACAATAGCTACAATAATTTTTAAGAGATGGTATAAAAGGATATGAATAAAGACAAAAATTTGAAAAGTTAGATGATTGATTGAAGTTAAAGTGTAGAGTTTTAAAATTTTCTTTTTGTTTACTTTTACCATCACTTATTGGTAATCAAAATTAAGTTTTCATCAGTTTAAAATAATTGGTTATAAGATGTTATTTGCAAGCCTTTGTAACCACAGAACAGTAACTAATAACAGATGACACAGAAAACTAAAAGCAAGAAATTAGAACATATTACAAAAGAAAAATAATTTACACAAAAGAAGACATAAGAAAGAAAGGAAGAGAAACACAATCAGAAGACAAATTACACATGGTAGTAGTAAGTTTATGCCTATTAATATTAACATTTAATATAAATACATTAAATTATAGGTGCAGCAATCCACCATTGCACATGTATACCTATGTAACAAAGCTACAGGTTCAGCACATGTGTCCCATAACTTATAGTAAAATTTTTTTAAAAAGTGATAAAACCCAATGCTGCCAACAATACAGAAAACACACTTCACCTATAAGACACACATAGACTGAAAAATAGGAATGGAAACAGGTATTCTACAAAAATAGAAATAAAAAAATAAACAGGACTAGCTATATTTATACCTGATAAAATGTATTACAAGAAAAAATGGTAGAGAGGGATAAAACTGTCATTATATAATCATAAAGAGATAAATCCAGCAAGAAGATATAATAATTATAAATATCTATTTTCCCAACACTTAAACACCCTACTTTCGAAATTGGACATATCGTTCAGAAATAAATCAACTAAGAAACTTCTAACTTAACCCGTCCTATAGACCACATGGACCTAATAGACAATTATGGAACACTTTATCGAATAGCTGCAGAATACACATTTCTCTGTTCAGAACATGAAATATTCTCGAAGATAGACTATATGTTAGGCCACAAAACAAGTCTCAAAAATGTTTTTAAAAAATGTATCACGTATGTTTTCTAAGCACAATGGAATAAAACTAAATATTAATAGCAAGAATGTAGAAAACTGCACAAACCCATGGAAATTCAACAATATATTTCTGAATGACCATATGTCAATGAAAAAATTAACAGGCAATTTAAAAATTTTTGTGAAACAAATAAAAATGGAAACACACTGTAATCTATGGAATAGAACAAAAGTAGTACAAATAGGGAAATTTATATTTATAAATGCCTACATTGAAAAATCAGAAAACCTTTAAATAAAAACTTAATGATGCATCTTATAAAACTAGAGAAGCTGGAGCAAACCAGATTCAAAATTAGTGCAAACAAATAGTAAAAATTAGAGCAGAAATAAATGTAATTGAGACCAAAAAAGTACCAAAGATCCGGAATAGAAAAAGTTATTCTTTTAAAAGATTTAAAAAAAAAACAAAACAGATGAACCTACAGCCAGACTAAGAAAAAAAAAAGACAAAATAAATGAAATCTGAGATGATAAATAAAACATTGCAACCAACATCACATGAATTCAAAGGTTTATTAGAGGATGGCTAGTATGAAAAAGTCGAAATAATAGATGCTAGCAAAGTTGTGGGGTAAAGGGAATGCTTGTACATTTGGTGGGAGTGTAAATTAGTTCAAGCATTGTGTAAAGTCGTGTAACAATTTCTCTAAGAGCTAAAATTAGAGCTACCATTTGACCCATCAATCCCATTGTTCCTGTATGTACATACTGTGAATCCCGAATACCTTGGACAGGTCTCAGGTAAATTTAGAAAGTTTATTTTGCCAAGGTTGAGGACATGCACCTGTGACACAGCCTCACAGTGTCCTGATGACATGTGCCCAAAGTGGTCAGAGCACAGTTTGGTTTTATACATTTTACGGTGACATGAGACATCAATAAACATATGTAAGATGAATATTGGTTCAGTCCAGGAGGTGGGACAACTGGAATCAGGGCAGGAGCTTCCAGATCGTAGGTAGAAAAGAGACAAATGGTTGCATTCCTTTGAGTTTCTGATTAGCCTCTCCACAGAAGGAAATCAAATAAGCATTCATCTCAGTGAGCAGAGGGGTGACTAAATAGAATGGGAGGCAGGTTTGCCCTGAGCGGTTCCCTTTAGCTTAGTCATGCTGGGACCCCAAGATTCACTTTCCTTTCACAATATTTATGGTAAAGCTTAATTTATGAATCAGGTACAGTTAGAGATTAATAACTAATAATAAAATAGAACAACTAGAACTATATAGTATAATAAAGGTTATGTAAGTGTGATCTCTTTTTCTCTCTTTTACTCTCAAAATATCTCATTTTACTACACTATGGGGAACTGAATCCTTAGAACATACCACCTTGAATAAAGGAAAACTGCTATATTTCTTAATTTGATTAGATTAAACCTTAATTTTAATACTAAAATTGCCTTTGACTAATTGAAAGTGAAATTCACATATAGAGGAAGAAAATTATAGTTGAAAATTATCAATTTGTCATTGTCATAAATTGGTATTAAGACTATATGAAGACTATTTAATTAAATACAACTGGACTTGCTTATAAAACATTATTCTAGCAAGAATTTATCATATCTTACAATGGAACATCTGGCAGGCTACATGACATTTATTAAATTTGGCTTTTTCTTATATAAGTCATGCCAATGCTTCAACATAATAAACATTGATGGCTCATGCCAATCATTTGCTTCCTGACAGCCTGGATACACTTATTTGAATGATTTGAGGCTATATAGCATTCAAAACAAAACAAGCAATGTCATTGGAGTCAAAACAATCAAATTACAAAGAAAAATAATATATGCACAATCTAATTTGCTGGAAAAGAGAGTATACAGTCATTTGGAGCTGTTTTTCTGATATAACTTTCCATATGTGATGGAAAATATCAGAAGAAAATAGGAAGCAAATAATTGATAGAATAACCCTCTGTGTGATTAGAAAATGTGGAAACCTGGTTCTGGAACTGCTTGGCATTCTTCAGACAGTTTTACAAAAAGCAAGAATGGACAAAATGACAATTCATTTCATCTGGGCCTTTTTTCTCTACCCAATATGCAGTCACGTATGGCAAAACTATCTCTTTTGCCCTAATTATCATGCAATAGTCTCCCACTTACGCGTTAGCCTATGCTCCAAGACCCTTAGTGGATGCCCAAAACTACAAATAGTACCAAAGCCTATACACATTATGTTTTCTATTATACACATATACCTGTGATAAAGTTTATAAATTAGGTACAGTAAGAGGTTAACCATGACAATGATGATAAAATGGAATAATTATGACAATATACTGTAATAAAAGTTATGTTAATGGTGTCTGTTTCTCTCAAAACATCTTATAGGACTGTACTCATTCTTCTTTCTGATGATGAGAGATGATTAAATGTCTATGTGATAAGATACGGTGAAGTGAATGGCATAGGCATCGTGACATAGTGTTAGGCTATGGAACTTCTGATTATACGTCAGGACACACATCTGCTTTGGTTGATCTTGGATCATTGAATAATAACAGTGTCTATGATTGACTGTCAGGAGCAGACAATGTGCGGAATTTTTCACTTAATATTTTAAGATGAGTTGAATAAATAATAAAATTTTTTCAAATGCTATAACATAGTCTTTGGCTAAACATATCTATAATGTTGTACTTCTACATAACCAAACATACAATGAAACGAAAAGCAAAAAAAAAAAAATTGTTAAACTCAAGGATGCATATCATACCCTTTTTTAATCATTAAATAATATTTCAAATAACAGAAGCAATTACTTTTTCAGGTACTTGGTTTTAAATAAAACCAGTAATTATGCTATTTTAGAACCAGTTTGTTATTCTCTAATTAGCAAAGAAGGTATTATTAGATACATTTGAAAAATTGAGTAAAATTCACAAGTTTCATAACAGTGATACCATTTTAATATATTTTATTGCTCAATTATTGCACTAAGATACGAATTTAATCAGATGTATATTCTGTGAGCTATATTTGTAAAATATTTTCTCCTTATATATTGTTAAAGAATTACTTTCATGGAGTTACTATACTAAACCTTATTTTTAATTCTTAAGCTATACTTTTTTGTGATGTTTACTATTTTACTTGCTAATGCTTTATTTGAGATTTTCACATTTATTAGATTATTTTATAATTGTATTTTCCCATGAAGACTTTTTATATTTTAGCTAGTGTGTCACAGTAGCTTTATGAGTACAGTAGATTTTATTTAAGATTAGTTACTGCTATGATCTCAACTTTTTTGTCTCTTCCCTCAAATTCTTATGTTAAAATCTAATCACCAATGTGAGAGTATTATGAAATAGGGCCTTTGGGAGGTTAATAGGTCTTAAGGACCAAATTCTTATGAATGGTGTTTATGCCCATATAAATGATGCCCCAGAGAGCTGCTTTGTTCCTTCCACCATTTGAACGCAGAGAAAGAAGGTCATTCTATAAAACGAGAAAACTTTACCAGACACCAAATCTGTTGGCACCTTGATCTTGGACTTCTCAGCTTCCAGAACTGTGAGAAATAAATTTCTGTTGTGTATAAGCTCTCCACCATGGTATTTTGTTCGAGCAGCCCAAGCAGACTAAGAGAGTTTTAAATTAAATATTATTATGTAATTCAGAATTTACAAATTCAGTATTGTTATGTAGTCTAATGAGGTTACCATTTTTTATTATTCAGTGAATAACATTAACTTTATCAAAGGTTTTGCTCTATATAGTAAGACTCCTACTTCCAATGGTTCAGCTTAATTTTATTTTACTTTCTGACATTGCAAAAGTGACATGTTTTAGTAGAAATTTTTTTCAAGTACCTATACAACCATTCTGTTTTTTACTTTCAATACAGTATTCAATAAATTGCATGAGATATTGGATACTTCATTATAAAATAGGCTTCATGTTATATGATTTTACTCAACTGTATGCTACTCTAAGTGTTCCGAACATGTTTAAAGTACACTAGGTTAAGTTAGGGTGTTTGGTAGGTTCGGTATATGAAATGAATTTTTGAGGTATGGTATTTTCAACTTACAAAGTGTTTATTAGTACATACCTCTATTGTAAGTCAAGGAGGATCTGTATTCAAATTCAGTAAACAGAAATAAGAGCATACAATCTGCATTTTAGTTACGTTTTCCGTATGTATTAGTTCTCATTTTTTATTTTTAATCTTGGTATGTCATCTAGCAGTCAATATGCCTCATGTAAATAGCATATGTTGGGCTTTATTCTGTTTTATGTTATGTATTCTATCTATGACACTTTTTGGGGGGTGGTTTAAAACTTCTTTTCTTCTTTCTCTGGGATTATTCTGTTTATTTCCTCTCCTCCAGTGAAAGTTATTTTTTATTGATTTAGTAATCATCTTTTAAATTTTACTTGTAGACTTAGATATCACTACCTATCTCAGTAGATTAAGTTCAATGGAACTTGTAAATTCCATTTTCTTCTTGCCCCACTCTACCTTCTGCAACTTTCTTTCATGGTGTTCTACAAATGAAGTCTAAACTTTTTTCTCAAAATAATTCCTCATTAGTCATAATTATTACTTACATTTTTTACATTCAGTATGAATTTAAATTTAATGACAGTCGTACTTATATTTGTATATGACCCCCTGGTTAGTGTTGACATTTTTTGACGTTTATTATTTCATATATCTTTTAGGTGAAATTTATTTATATGTCTGAAATACCTTTATCTCCAATCTTCAGTTTGAGTTTATCTAGGTCTGAAATGTTGACAAATTTCTTCTGTTACATGTTGTCACTGCTGAAAAGCATGCTGTAATTTTAAGTGTCATATCTCTATAAGCAATATGTGTTTTTTCCTTACAACTGCTTGCATTTTCTATTTGCCTTTGTACTCTGTAGATGCACTAAGATGTGAATAAGTATAGAAATAGTTCTATCTGTGCTGCTTGAGGCTGCATAGGTTGTTTCTGAGAAGTCATATTCTCATTTTTGTCATTTTTAACAACATTGATTCCCTGAATATCAAGCTGTGCGTCTGCTCCCATCTCTAAATCTCCTATTTTCTTCATTTTAATTTTTTGTTTGTATGGTTTTTATTTTTATTTTATTTATTTATTTATTTATTTTTGAGACGGAGTTTCGCTGTTGTTACCCAGACTGGAGTGCAATGGCATGATCTCGGCTCACCACAACCTCCGCCTTCTGGGTTCAAGCAATTCTCCTGCCTCACCTTCCCGAGTAGCTGGGATTACAGGCACTCGCCACCATGCCCAGCTGATTTTTGTATTTTTAGTAGTGACGGGGTTTCACCTCGTTAACCAGGATGGTCTCGATCTTTTGACCTTGTGATCCACCCGCCTCGGCCTCCCAAAGTGCTGGGATTATAGGCGTGAGCCACCGCGCCTGGCCAGTTTTTATTTTTGTTAATAGAGACAGGGTCTGCTATGTTGCTCAGGTTAGTCTCAAACTCCTGGGCTCAAGCAATCCTCCCACCTCAGCCTCCCCAATGGCTGGGATTATAGTTGTGAGCCACCACCATGCCTGGGCTTCTTTTTCCAGACAAGTGCTGGGCCTTCCTGTTTTGTCCTTCACAGCTTTTAAACAATATTTATTTCCTTCCCTTCCTCCCTCCCTCCCACCCTCCCTCTCTCCCTCCCTTCCTTCTTCTTTCCTTCCTTCCTTCCTTCGTTCCTTCCTTCCTTCCTAAGATTTTGGTAGACGTGGGATGCTGCTATAACAAATGCCTAAAAATTGAATAATATTAGTTGAAGTTTAAAGTGCTTAGAAATTTCTTCAAATATTTTTATACTTGTCCTATCAGTAAACATAACTTTTTAGTTAAAAATACACATTTTTATCCAAAATATAGTCTTAAATCCTTCCCCAGTACCTTCATCTTATTACCTAAGTTTCCCACACTACATTTTGTTATCTATAAACCCAATAATTGGTTTGTCATTAACAGGAGAGTAATTGCAACAAAGGGGTTTTTTGATATTTCTTCTTCCAATTATATTAAGATCAGCATACATATTTTTTTATTAGCGCATGGCACAAATGGTTCACAGTTTGGGGATTTGTACAGCACTTCCTGCTAAATTTAATTATTTGATTTGTTTTGACAAAGTAAAGGTTGTTATACTAGTGTGCTGACAAACTGACAAACCTTGCCTCTGCTCTTATAACTTTTTAAACATCATAGTTAATATTCATCTAATGTTCCTCAACTGTGCACCACAGGAGGGCATACCCTTCACATACAGTTAACTGAGAAATCGCTGCAATGACTCAGACGAATATTGAAAGTGATGTGCTGATGGTAGCAGTCTGATTTGACCCAGATTAAGAAAAATATATGTCATTTTTCCTCTTTTGCAACGTATGTTTATGGCAGAAAGCATTTAGTTATTTGTCACAGTATTTTTTTCACTGTCTACTATATTTCTGTTGTATTCAGTTTTATTTTCCTATTTTATCACTTTATGCTATTATGGTAATTTCATATCGAAATACAAAAGTAATGAAGCTTATTAAATAAAATCCTGGTAAAATATTTACATAACAGGAATGAAAATTGAATGACCCCATGGTTTTTGTTTAGGTCCTCCTATCTGTATGTGCAAACAGACATAACAAGGGAGTAAAATTTCTGTATTTAGATCTCAGAATCATTTGAATCATTTTAAAGTAACTATTTCATAAGACTGACAGTTTTTCTAAAGTTAGGCTGTGTTGCCTTCATTGTACTTTGAAGGAAAAATGTATAAGTGAGGAAATAATAAATATTAAATGGCAATGCAAGATGAGTTTTGCAAACTTTTGACCCTGATATCATTAATCCTGAGTTTGAATTTCAGTTTAAGTTTATCATTTTTACTCTACCATCCTTTTTCTACAAGAGATTTTAAATGACATATAGCAACTCTCTTTTGCATCTTTGTAGAAGTCAAAAAAATAAAGAGAAAAACAAAAAATGGCCTTTATTTACATAGGTATTTACTCACTGAGGATGATTCTTCAAAATTTTTAAAAAGTAACTTTGTAAATTTTCTGATACTGGAGTTTTTAATACATTGTTTTTATTTTTTAATATTGGATTTTTTTCATACATTGTCTTATGTTAAAAAACATAAAACAAAATTTATTTGAACTACAATGCTATAGTAAAAAGTTAATTTTTTTACTTTAGTCAGCTTTATTCTCAGTTTTGCATTTTTTAACCTTGAGCTGAGTTTTGAGCGGTAGGTTAAAAATTGCTCAGGAAGAGCAAGAGAAAAACCTTCCAGTGGGGGGAAAAAAAACAGATAAATATCAAGTACAGATGTATATTGAAATAAAACTGAATGAAACAATAAATGTTCAGAATTGGAATAAGAATTGCTTGCATAATTCATCCATTTTCATATATATAAATATATCATTTCTAATTCTATGTTGTTATCTAATTTGATGACTTATTTCCCTATTGCCCTTTTTACAGCTATTTTGTTTCCCATGCATAGCATAACTCCTACTACACTAATTGTATTTAATACTGAATTATTGGGAAGCCACTCTCCTGGGCACTAGAAAAACAGCACTAATGTAAATGTCAAAAATACATTATTCTCATCTTCAAGCTGCTTACAATCTAACCAATGAAGTAACTGGCTACTATCTCTATTACCAATTCTTGGCACTAGCTCAGTTCTCCCAGTCCCACTTGTTCTTTAATGCCAATGATTGGTAAACTCACTTTGAATCAGAGATGACCTTTAAAATAGATGTTCAAAACAGTAATGAACTAATGGCACAACTGTTTACAAATGGCATTTCCTCTCTTGTCATAATTAATGAAGGCATTGTGAGCAGCAGTTTCTGAATCCTCAACCAAGGATAATGTCATTCTTCCATAAATGCTTCAAATGTAACATAAAAGGTTAAAGCCAAGTAAGTGAATGAAACTAATGTTTTTGTATGGGTTACACTTACTTTAATATATAATGAACACATCTTTGCTTTATGTAATCAATTAACCACACATATCACTTTCATTTCAAGTCACGGAAAAACAGCTAACTTCTTAGGAAAGATTCGTTGTTTCATAACCAATCATTACACATGTAACCCATTGGGGAGGCAAAATATTCTCAACCTAACTTTGGAGTAACCACACACATTTATAAAAATATTTCACTCTAAATAATTTGGAGAAAATATTTATAGGTTATTTTCGTTTCATGAGCTTTTGTTTCTCGTAAAGCTCTGTCACATCTTTGTACACATAGCTTCTGTTGACCCAAATTAGGTGAATTGCTTGGGTCTGCTCTAGTCTCTTCTGTGCATGATACTTCTCCAAATCACATAAGCTTCTCCTGACAGAGCAGCATCAAAGCAACTGTTTTCACACCCTTCCCTACTTTGGGTAACAATCAGGTTGCCAAAGCCAGGTGGGGATAAGAGCCATTGTTTACTGGAATTTCATAAGTAACCTGGATTTCACAAGAGGCTTGATAGTCAACTAAATGATACAGAAATGATGTAACATATAGCTCCCCTTTGAAATTAGATATAACTGTAAGCATATTTCCATTTTATTCAAAGGCAAATGAAAATAAAATTATTTAGAATATGTATATTTTTCATAAAATGTGTGAGATCTAATCAGCCACCCACTTGCTCTGTGTTCTTAGTACACCCTCCAACCTGCAATCTCTTTGCCTGTAAAATGGCATCAATGCAATCACATGGCTATAATAAAGTAGCTGGCTATGACATTCAATGTAAGACATTATTTACTTTAAGTGTTCCATTATATCAAACAGGAAACTATAAAATCTTCACAGAGGGTGTCTTCCCCTAGGTTTTGATCAATCAACTTCACTCTTCTCTTAAGTTTCCAAGTTGTCCATGATGACAATAAAATTTCAATAAAACTCTGATCAGTAGTATTTACAGGAGGATTTCTCTGTAAGTCTTATAAACTCTAGACTTACCTCACTTCTCTACATTGCTTTTTTAATTTTTAAAGAATTATTATTATTATTATTGAGGTGGAGTTTTACTCTTGTTGCCCAGGCTGAAGTGCAATGGTACGAACTTGGCTCATTGTCTCACTGTAACCTCCGCTTCTTGGGTTCAAGTGATTCTCCTGCCTCAGCCTCTCTAGTAGCTAGGATTACAGGCATCCACCACCACATCTGGCTAATTTTTATTTTATTATTATTATTGTTATTATTTTTAATAGAGAAAAGATTTCACCATATTGGCCAGCCTGGTCTCAAACTCCTGACCTCAGATGATCTTTCTGCTTCGGCTTCCCAAAGTGCTGATATCACAGGTGTGAGCCACCATGCCTGGCCTTAAATAAATATTTTTTAAATGTATGAACTATATGCCAACAAATTTGAAAACCTGGAAGAAAAGAACAAATTCTTTTAAGCTGGTTTTAATTACATATATAGTATCACAAAAAAAATTTTCAAAGATAAACTTCCGTTATGTCCCAAAGGCCTTTTCCCCATATATTTTATTTAACGTATTTTATGATTATGTAAAGAATGTATTTTTATAATAGAAAATTGGAAACTGCAGAAAACAATTGAAAATAAGTATCCAAAATAAGACATTCAAAATAGCAATTATTAACATTCAGTATTTTTTTTAAAAAAAGCTTTGCTTATAAGCCCAATGTTCAGGAAATGTAACTTATTCTGATACTTCGTTAGCTAGCAAAATTAAACTTCTTTCCATTTGCCTAAAATCTATTTGTTATTGTTTTCTCCTGAATTCTTTTAGGATTCTGTATAGGTTTACCAAAATACCATACTTTTAGTTTTTTTAGAATAAACTTTGCCCAAAATTTATTAACTAACTAATAAAGGAACAAGCAGAATGGTTAATTTACTTCAAAGGAAAATAAATTGAGGGAAGTAGACATAGTATTTGAAGGAAAGGATATTTGAGTAAAGTTTCCAATTTACATTCAAAAGAAAACCATAGATTTGAGCTTGTAATTTGCTACACTGAACAAAACCCAGAAACTATTAATATCTCTACAAAAATATAGTTTTCTTTGCTTTCTTCAAGCAAAATCTATTTGCATAAATACCAGTTTTCTACAAGATAACATCTATCCTTACAGCATTGTAAAATGCACTCATCGGTACTAAAGAGTAAATCAAAGACACACTTGTCAAGAATCAGATAATCATAGATGAGCCTGCTAGATAGATCTACCAGACTCTGAAGGAAGACACAGTAATTTTTCTTATCTACTACCAATTTTTGAGCATTTTTTTTTACTAATGGTAGTTCTTGCAATCATAAATAATCTCCAATGATTATTCTTGATCACAAAAAGGACTGGATAATATAGTTTATTCTTTTCTTAAAGGGGTACAACAAGAGGTTTTAACTCATATATGCCTTTATGTCTTTATGAAATTGAGCAACTACTAAGGTCAAAGAATTAACTTCTCTTAGGAACTTTTTATAAGTGAGATAGGGATATATTTTAGTTAACTTGCCTCACACCAGGGATCTTTTTATATTATTACCATCATTCTTTACTCTTTTTTTTCTTTTGATAGAGGTTTAACTCAACAAGATTGTGTCCACTTTTTCACTAATACTACTTATAAAACAGGTTGCATTTCTGGCCCGACGCGGTGGCTCAAGCCTGTAATCCCAGCACTTTGGGAGGCCGAGGTGGGTGGATCACGAGGTCAAGAAATTGAGACCATCCTGGTCAACATGGTGAAACCCCTTCTCTACTAAAAATACAAAAAATTAGCTGAGCATGGTGGCGCGTGCCTGTAGTCCCAGCTACTCGGGAGGCTGAGGCAGGAGAATTGCCTGAACCCAGGAGGTGGAGGTTGCGGTGAGCCAAGATCGTGCCATTGCACTCCACCTGGGTAACAAGAGCGAAACTCCATCTCAAAAAAAAAAAAAAAAAAAAAAATAGGCTGTATTTCTATCTGTCTCTGAGTTCCCACAAAACTGGTAAGGTTCTTGGCCTGGCAGAAAGTGACCTTCCTTATGACATAAAATGCAAAAGCATAGTAAATTATTTAACTGACACTACACACTTTTCATGGGCAGTCTTGGTGGGAATTGTTTCAATAAAGAAATATAACTCAGTTCATTTTCATACTTATGGAATAACATATATTCTAAATTTTCTTGTAAAATTGACATAAAGGAAACAAAATAGATTTCAAAGATTCAAATCTCACACATATACTGCGTGATCAGAGTGCAAATAGATTAAAATAGCATCAATAAATCATCTCCAAAAGAGTGGATACCTAGAAATAAAACAACTTAATTCTAAACAGCTAATGTGTTAAAGAAGCTACAAAGGATATTTTAAAACTTGAATTTTAATGATAATGAAAGCACAACTTACCAAATTTTTGGTGCATGTAAACTATACTTAGAAGAAAATGTATAGCATTAAAGATGTATATTTAAAAAGAAAAAATATTGAAAATAAAGAATATGGGCTCCAATCATTAGAAGCTAGAGAAAGGTAAAAAATTATCTAAATATGAAGAAAGAAAGAAACAATAGTGAAAATAAATGAAAAAATACACAAAGTAATAAAACACTTAAAAAGCAGATGTTTTGCAAACTTCAACAGAATTGATAAACCTATAGGTAGACTCAGAGAGAAAGAGAAAGAAAACAAATTATCTGTATCAGAAATGAGAAAGCATTACCACTATATATTGAATAGGTAAGAAAAGAAAAATATTACATTACTATGTATTCCACAGATATGAGAAAGAGAAAATATGTGTATATATACAAACACAGGTGTATGTATTAAAGTTTTACCCTAATGTATTTGACACGTTAGATAAGGTGGAAAAATGCCTTAAAAGTATTATCAAATATGCCTCGAAAGGAAACAGAAAGTTTTAATAGCATTACATTTAGAAAAATTGAATTTGCAAATAAATCATATCTCACAAAGAAAACTTTAAGCCTTGAGGAATTCACATGTAAATTCTATATAATATTAAATAAAAAACTAATACTAATCTATACAAATTCTTTTAGAAAATAGAAGAATAGACATTGGTGAGGATGTGGAAAACAGGAATGCTTTTACACTGTTGATGGGAGTGCAAATTAGTTCAATTATTGTGAAAGACAATGTGGTGATTCCTCAAGGATCTAGAACCAGAAATACCATTTGACCCGGCAATCCCATTACTAGGTATATACAACAAAAGAATATAAATTATTCTATTATAAAGACACATGCACATGTATGTTTATTGCAGCACTACTTATAAAAGCAAAGACTTGGAACCAACCCAAATGCCCATCAATGATAGTTTGGATAAAAAAAAAATGTGGCACACATACACCATGGAATACTATGCAGTCATTTAAAAAAATGAGTTCATGTCTTTGTAGGTACATTAATGAAGCAGGAAACCATCATCCTCAGCAAACTAACACAGGAAGAGAAAACCAAACACTGCATGTTCTCACTCTTAAGTGGGAGTTGAACAATAAGAACAATGGACACAAGGAGGAAAACATCACACACCAGGATCTTTCGTGGGGGTGGTGGGAAAGGGGAGGGATAGAATTAGGACAAATACCTAATGCATGCAGGGCTTAAAACCTAGATTACAGATTGATAGGTGTAGCAAACCACCGTAGCACATGTGTACCTATGTAACAAACCTGCACATTCAGTACATGTACACTACAACTTAAACAAAAGTTAAATTTTTTAAATAAAAGAAATAACAATTTCCAATTTATTTATGAGGTCAGTATCACTCTGTTATCTTTGCTGTCTATTTTTGCTTTGGTTGCCTTTGCTTTTGAATCCACATAAAACATTGTTGTAAAGACCAATGTCCTAGAGAATTTCTCAAATGGTTTGTTCTACTAGTTTCATAGTGTTAGATTGTAGAGTTAAGTCTTTAATCAATTTTAATTTGATTTTTGTATATGGTAAGAGGTAAGGATCAAGTTTTATTATTCTGCATATGGTTATTCAGCTTTCCTGGCACCATTTATTAAAGAAACTATCCTTTCCCCATTGTATGTTTTTGACACCTTTGTCAAATAATGATTTGGCTGTAAATGTGTGGATTTATATTCGGGTTTTCTATTCTGTTCCCTTTGTCTCTGTGTCTGTTTTTATTTCAGTACCATGCTGATTTGGTTATTATAGATTTGTAATACATTTTGAAGTTAGGTAGTGTGATGCCTCCAGGTTTGTTCTTTTTGCCCAGAATTGCTTTGGCTAGTCAGGGTCTTTGTTGTTCCAAATAAATTTTAGAAAAGTTTTTCTTATTTATATAAAGATTATCATTGGTATTTTGACAGGGATTGTACTGAGTTTGTAAATTGCTTTGAGTAGTATTGTCATTATTATAATATTGACTGTGGTGTTGTGATATATGGCCTTTATTGTTTTAGATATGTTTCTTCTATAATTGTTTGTTGAGGGTTTTTGTCATAAAGGAATGTTGAAATTGATCAAATATTTCTTCATCATCTATTCAAATCACATGGTTTTTGTTCTTGGTTCTGTTAATATGATGTGTAACTTAATTTGTGTATGTTGAATCTTGTAAGCATTTTTAAAATAAATCTTTGACTATGTGAATGATCTTACTATGTTGTTGAATTTAGTTTGCTAGTATTCTGTTGAGAACTTTTGTATCTATGTTCATTCATGATATTGATCTGTGGTTTTCTTTTCTTGTGTCTTTTTCTGGTTTTGGTATCAGTATAATGCTGGCCATGAATAATGAGGTTAGAAGTATTCTGTTCTCTTTATTATTATTATTTTTTAAAGTTTAAGTAGAATTGGTGTTAGTTCCTCTTTAAGTATTTGGTAGAATTCAGCAAAAGTCTCATCACTTGTGGGCTTTTGTTTCATTGGAGACTTTTGTACAGCTTTGATCTCATTACTTATTACAGGTTTGTTGGGGTTTACTGCTTCCTGGTGGTTCAATCTTGGTAGATTGTTATGTGTCCAAAAATTTATCAGCTTCTTCTAGATTTTCCAATTTGTTAATATTCAGTCGTTCATAATAGTTTCTAATTTTTTATATTTCTGTATTTTCAGTTTTCATGTTGCCTTTATTTCTGATTTTATTCATTTGAGTATTCTCTATTTTTATTAGTCTATCTAAAGGTTTGCTGATTTTGTTGATTTTATTTATCTTGAAAAAAACAACTTGTGATTTTGTTGTTATTCTTTTTTTTCTTTTTTGTCTCAATATTATTTATCTCTGCTTTGACTTTCTTTTCTTCTACTAATTTGGGGCTTGCTTTGTTCTTGTAGTTTTAGATCCTTGAGGTGCAAAGTTAGGCAATTTACTTGAAGGTTTTGTTTTTTTGTTGTTTTTTTGTTTTTGAGAGATGTTCTCACTCTGTCACCTAGGTTGGAGTAGAGTTGGATGATCACAGCTCACTGCAGAGCCTAGACCTCCTGGGCTCAAGTGATCCTCTTGCCTCCGTCTCCTGAGTCCCTGGGACTACAGGTCCACAACACCACACCTGGCTAATATTTTTGTATTTCTATAGAGACAGGGTTTTACCATGTTGCCAAGGCTGGTCTGTCTGCTTTGGTGTTCCAAAGTGTTGAGATTACAGGCATAAGCCACCACCCTGACCTCTTTCTACTTTTTTTGGTGTATGCATTTACATGCTAAAACTTTCCTTTTAGCACTGCTTTTGCTATATTCCATAGATATGAATATGTTGTATTTCCATTTTCATTTGTTTCAAGAAAATTAAATTATCTTCTTAATTTCTTTATTGATTCATTGCTCACTTGGGAGCATACTATTTAATTTACATGTTTTTATAGTTTTCTAGTTTCCTTGTTAGTGATTTTTAGTTTTACTTTATTGTTGTCAGCAAATATACTTAATATAATTTCTACTTTTTTGAATTTGTGGAGAATTGTCTTGTAGCCTAATATATGATCTGTTTTGGAGAATGTTCGATGTATTGATAAAAAGAATCTCTGCAGGAGACAGGTGAATGTTCTGTAAATGTCACAAAGATCTATTAGGTCTGGCATATAGTTTAATCATTATGTTTCTTCATTTCTTTTCTTTTCTTTTCTTTTCTTTTCAGTTGGAGTGTCACTCTGTCACCCATGCTGAAGTGCAGTGGTGCAATCTCAGCTCACTGCAACCTCCACCTCCTGGGTTCAAGAGATTCTCCTGCCTCAGCTTCCTGTGAGTAGCTGGGACTACAAGCGCAAGCCACCAAGCCAAGCTAATTATTTGTATTTTTAGTAGAGATGGGGTTTCACCATGTTAGTTAGGATGGTATCTATTTTCCGACCTTGTGATCCGCCCACCTCAACCTTCCAAACTACTGGGATTACAGGCATGAGCCACCACACTCGGACTCTTTGTTGATTTTCTGTCTGGATAATCTGCTCATTTTTTGAGAGTGTGGTGTTGTAGTCACTAATATTATTGTATTACACTCTATCTCTCCCTTTAGATCTACTTATGTTTACTGTATATGTTTGGCTGCTCCAATATCGGGAGCATAGGTATTTATAATTGCTATATCCTCTTGCTTAATTAATGCTTTAATCATTGTAATGACCTTCTTTGTCTGTTTTTTTCAGTCTTTGATTTGTAGTGCTTTTTATCTATATGTATAATTATGTATAGTTAAGTAACTATGTATAGTTAATTCTGTTCTTTTTTGGTTTTCACTAGCATTAAATATCTTTTTACATCCCTTCATTTTCAATCTACGTATGTCTTTACAAGTGAGATGTATTTGTTGTAGGCAGCACATAGTTGGGTATTGTCTCTTTATAACTCTCTAATTGAAAGAAAAGTTTGTCTTTTAATTAGAGAGTTAGCTCTATGTCTTTTAATTAGAGAATTAAGTCCTTTTATTTTCTGTATTTTTATTAAAAAGTTCAAACTTACTTCTGCCATTTTGTAGCTACTTTTTTATTGTTTTTTTGTTTGTTTTTGAGATGGAGTTTCATTGTTGTTACCCAGACTGGAGTGCAATGGCACTATCTCGGCTCACCACAACATCCGCCTCCTGGGTCAAAGAAATTCTCCTGCCTCAGCCTCCCGAGTAGCTGGGACTACAGGCGCACACCACCATTCCCAGCTAATTTTTGTATTTTTAGTACAGATGGGATTTCACCTTGTTAACCAGAATGGTCTCGAACTCTTGACCTCGTGATCCACCCACCTCGGCCTCCCAAAGTGCTGCGATTATAGGCTTGAGCCACCGCGCCTGGCCATTTTTTATTGTTTTTAACTCCTCTCTTCCTTTCTTACTGTCTTCCTTTGTGATTAAGTTATTTACTCTGGAGTATGTCTTCATTTATTGCTTTTTATTTTTAGCATATTAACTATGCTTTTGAATTATTGTTACCGTGAGGTTTACAAAAGTAGCTTATCAATATAATGAGTTATTTTAAAAAGATGAAACATTATAGATCACAAAAAATAGAAACAAAGTAAAAACTAGAATATAAACTCTATATTTTAACTCCATTCTACACATTTTAACTTTCTGTTGTTTCAATTTACATAATTTTATATATTTCTAACAGCTTGTTGTAGTTGTTATTGTTTATAATGTATTTGTCTTTTAGGCTTTATTTCAGAGTTTTGAGTACATTGAATATCACAGTTATATTATGGGTATATTCTGGTTGTTTTTTCTTTTTTTTTTTTTTTTTTTACATTTGTATTGTTTTCCTTCCAATTGAAAAATTCTGTTTAGCATTTGCTGTAAGATGGGTCTGCTGGTTGTGAATTCTCTTTGCTTTTGTTGTCTTGGAAAGACATTACTCTTCCTTCTTATTTGAAAGACAACTTTGCTGAATACTCTATTCTTGGGTGACAGTTTTTTTTTTCTTTTAGCACTTTGAAAAAGTTCTCTCTTGTCCTGTATGGTTTCCATTGAAAAAGTGTTGTCAGATGAATTTGTGTTCTTTATGTTAGTTAATTATTTTATCTTGCTGCTTTCAGTATTGTCTCTTTGTCCTTGACTTTGAGTTTGACTCCTTGAGAAAAATCAATGATAAAACTGGATGCAGTGGTTACAAAGCTATAGATACATGTAATTATTTGGAGTTTTATAAATTTTGTCTTTTTGTTTCTTTCTTCCAAAGCTTTATTATAAGATAATGGTGCCTCAAATTGGAGCAAATCTAGGCAATTTTGGCTTCTAAATAATTCTGCTAGTGTAAAATATCTGACCTAGAAAACTTTTGATAAGCAAATGACTATTTAATTTAAAAAATATAAACAAGCTACATGTATTAAAAGCTTCCAGTTTTAGACGGCATGCTAGACTTCATCAGACCAAAAATAAGCATAATATTTTCTCTGATTTGAGGAACCAACAATATTAGAGATAGACAAACTAAATATTGTAGTATATTTTAAAATTTATAAAATGTAATAGAATAAGAAAATGTTTCATATAATTGCATAAAAGAACCAAATTATTCTGCATAATATTTGACTGATGAATTAACATTTTTCACCAAATATATTTGTTTTGAATGATGCATAGGTTAAGAAGTGGGCAGAAGATAGGAATTCAGGCAGGTATGTAGTAAAATGAAATTTCTCTAAAAATTAAGTCTTCATTGTGAATGAACTATGATGATTACTAACGTATGAATATTGAAGAGATTATTAGAGCTACTTTTTTTTTAGGTTCATATACACTATCTTACCAGGAAGAAACTACTAAAGTTTTAAATGGAAAAGACATGATTCTGTCAGAGAGTTAGAGTGATAATATTGGGCACTTTGCAAAAGTCATCTTTCATTGCTAAAAGCCAGAAAAGCTTGTCTAGTTGCAAGCTAAAGAAAGAGTGGACTGTGAGACTATTGTAATAATTCAGGTGGTAAATGGCAAATTCTTGAACTAAGATAATATCTTTGAAGATGAAGAAGATAGTACAAAATAGAACTCTATTTGGATAAGTAATAGCTTCTGTATATTTCCAAACAATATTTCTGATGATATTGCTAAAAGGCACCAAGACATTACAGTGAATGTAAATGCAACGGAAAGCAAAACAGTAAGAAACCAGAACAAATAAGAGAGAAATGAACAAATAAGAAAATAATTTTATGTCAAAGATGGCCAACTAGAAGCCACGACATTCAGAGGCTTCCATCAAGAAAATCACAATAAGCATGTGAATCCTTCACTGGCAACCAAGATATCCAGGCTCGCTCATCAAAATTGACTAGAAGGCTGGCAGCATGACCCACGAAGAGAAGAAAGAGTAGTGAGATGCTGCAGTACACTTGAGAGCCACAAGGGGAAGGAGAACCCTCCTCTCCCCAGCTAAGGGAGGCGGTGAGTGAGCATGCAACCCAGCTGGGGAAACTCCTTTTTCCATGGAACTGTGTAATCGATGAATCCGAAGATCCCACTCATGAACCCATGCCATCAGGGCCTAATGTCCCAATCCCAGAACTGGCAGATTCTTACAGCTTCTCAGCTGGAATCTGCTTAATCAAAACAAACTCCTGGGGGAAGGGGTGACCAGCGCCACTTGTGGCTATCTAAGCTTTTTGAGCTCCTTGGGGGAGAGGCAGCAACCAGCACTGGGACGTACTTTCAATTGCCTAACATGCTAAGCTCCCTTCCTTTTTCCTCCACCCTATAATAGAAATTATAGCTCCAGGGTGTGTTTTTCCCTGCTAGAGCCAAGGAGGCTGGATGGCTTGGTATGAAGACTTAACTTCAAAGCCCAACACACCTGCTGTGGCATTTAAATGTAACCTTAAAAGTAAATGGACTAAGTGCCCCCATTAAAAGCCACAGACTGGCATATTGGATAGTCAAGATCCATCAGTCTGCTGTATTCAGGAGACCCATCTCATCTGCAAAGACACGCACAGGCTTAAAATAAAAGGATGGAGAAAAATTTACTAATATCATGAAAATGGCCATACTGCTGAAAGTAATTTATAGATTCAATGTTATTTCCATCAAACTACCATTAACCTTCTTCACAAAATCAGGAAAAAACTACTTTAAAATTTCTATGGAACCAAAAAAGGACCTGTATAGCCAAGGCAATCCTAAGCAAAAAGAAAAAGCTAGAGGCATCACACTACCTGGTTTCAAACTGTACTACAATGCTATAGGAATAGAAACATCATGGTACTGATACCAAAGCAGACATATAGACAAATGTAACAGAATAGAGACCTCAGAAATCAGACCACACATCTACAACCATCTGATCTTCAACAAACCTGACAAAAACAAGCAATGGGGAAAGGATTCCCTATTTAGTAAATGGTTTTGGGAAAACTGGCTAGCCATATGCAGAAAACTGAAACTGGATCCCTTCCTTATGCCTTATATAAAAATTAACTGAGATGGATTAAAGACTTAAATGTAAGACCGCAAACCTTAAAAACCCTAGAAAAAAAATCTAGGCAATACCTTTCAGGACATAGGCATGGGCAAATAGTTGATGATGAAATCTCCAAAAGCAATTGCAACAAAAGCCAAAATGGACAAATGGGATCTAATCAAACTAAAGAGCTCCTGCACAGCAAAATAAATTATCATCAGAATGGACAAGAAACCTACAGAATCGGGAAAAATAAACTTTGCAATCTTCCCATCTGACAAAGCTATAATATCCAGAATTTATAAGAAATTTAAACATATTTATAAAAAACACAAAAAACTCCACCAAAATGTAGGCAAAGTATATGAACAGACACATCTGAAAAGAATACATTTACATAGCCAACAAACATGGAAGAAAAAGCTCAACATCACTGGTTATCAGAGAAAAGCAAATCAAAATCACAATGAGATACTATCTCAAGCAAGTCAGAATGGTGATTATTAAAATGTCAGGAAACAACAGATGCTGCAGAGACTGTGGAGAAATATGAATGTTTTTATACAGTTGGTGGGAATGTAAATTAGTTCAGCCATTGTGGAAGACAGTACGGTGATTCCTCAAGGATTTAGAATCAAAATCACCATTTGATCCAGGAATCCCACTGCTGGGTAGTACCCAAAGGAATACCCAGCAGAATGATATAGTAGAATATCATTCTACTATAAAGACACATACACCTATGTTGTTGCAGCACTATTTACTATAACACAGACATAGAACCAACCCAAATGACCATCAATGATAGACTGGATAAAGAAAATGCGGTACATATATGCTATGGAATACTATACAGCCAGAAAGAGAAATGAGACCACTTCCTTTGCAGGAACATGGATGAAGCTGGAAGCTTCCACATGAAATTTAAAATAGTTTTTTTTTTTTTGTAATTTCATGAAGAATGTCAATGGTAATCTGGTGGGAAGAGCATTGAATCTGTACATTACGTTGGGCAGTATGGGCATTTTCATGATTGTAATTCTTTTTTTTTTTTTTTTTTTTTTTTTTTGAGACGGAGTTTAGCTCTTGTTACCCAGGCTGGAGTGCAATGGCATGATCTCGGCTCACCGCAACCTCCGCCTCCCGGGTTCAGGCAATTCTCCTGCCTCAGCCTCCTGAGTAGCTGGGATTACAGGCACGCGCCACCGTGCCCAGCTAATTTTTTGTATTTTTAGTAGAGACAGGGTTTCACTATGTTGACCAGGATGGTCTCGATCTCTTGACCTCGTGATCCACCAGCCTCAGCCTCCCAAAGTGCTGGGATTACAGGTGTGAGCCACAGCGCCCGGCCAGATTGTAATTCTTCTTATCCATGAGGATGAAATGTTTTTACCTTTGTTTGCAACCTCACTTATTTCGTTGACCAGAAGTTTGTAGTTCTCCTTGAAGAGGTCTTTCACCTCCCTTCTTAGCTGTATTCCTAAGTATTTCATACTCTTTGTAGCAATTGTGAATGGGAGTTCATTCGTGATTTGGCACTCTGCTTGTTTATTGTTGGTGTAATAAAATTGTGATTTTTGCACATTGATGTTGTATACTGAGACTTTGATGAAATTGCTTATCAGTTTAAGGAGTTTGGGAGCTGAGATGATGGGGTTTTCTAAATATAAAATCATGTTGTCTGCAAAGAGAGACAACTTGACTTTCTCTATTGCTATTTGAATACCCTTTATTTTGTTCCCTTGCCTCATTACCCTGGCCAGAACTTCTAATATTGCGTTGGCTAAGAGTGGTGAAAGAAGGCCTCCTTGACTTGTACTGGTTTTCAAAAGGAATGCTTCCAGCTTTTGCACATTCAATATGATATTGGCTGTGTTTGTCATAAACAGCTCATATTATTTTGAGAAATAATCTACTAATATCTATTTTACTGAGTTTTTAGCATAAAGGGTGTTGAATTTTGTCAAAGGCCTTCTCTCAATCTGTTGAGATAATCATGAGGATTTTGTCTTTGGTTCTCTTTATGTGATAGAAAACATTTATTAATTTGTGTATTTTGAAACAACCTTTCATGCCAGGGATGAAGCCAACTTGATCACGGGGGATACGTTTTTGATGTGTTGCTGTATTAGGTTTACCAGTATTACATGGAGGATTTTTGCATTGATGTTCATCAGGGATATTGGTTTGAAGTTTTGTTTAATTGTTGTGTCTCTTCCAGTTTTGGTATCAGGATAATGCTGGCTTTATAAAATGTGTTAGAGAGGAGTCTCTCATTTTCAATTGTTTGACTAGTTTCAGAAGGCATGGTACCAGCTCCTCTTTGTATTTCTGGTAGAATTCAGCTGTGAATCCATCTGGTCCTGGGCTTTTTTGGTTGGTAGGCTTTAAATTACTGCTTCAGTTTCAGAATTTGATATTGGTCTGTTCAGGGATTCAACTTCTTCCTGGTTTATCTTGGGAGGTACACATGTCTAGGAATTGACCCATTTCTTATAGATTTTTTGTTCATGTGAGTAGAGGTGTTTATAGTATTCCTTGATGATAGTTTGTATTTCTGTGGAGTCAGTGGTGATATCCCATTTAACATTTTGTATTGTGTCTATTTGATTCTTCTCTCTATTCTTTATTTGTCTAGCTGGTGGGCTAGATTGTTATTTTGTTTGTTTATTTATTTATTTATTTATTTTCAAAAAATTAGCTCCTGGATTTGTTTCTTTGGAGGGTTTTTTTGTGTGTGTGTCTCTACCTCCTTAATTCTTCTCTGATCTTAGTTATTTCTTGTCCTCTGCTATTTTTTGGATTAGTTTGCTCTTGCCTCTCTAGGTCTTTTAATTGTAATGTTAGCATGTTGATTTGATATCTTTCTAGCTTTCTGGTGTGGGCATTTAGTGCAGAAATTTCTCTCTTAACACTGCTTAGCTGTGTCCCAGAGATTCTAGTATAAGTCATTACATTTGTTGTAATTTGTCACAGCGACAACAGGAAACAAATACACCCCACCTTCTCATTGCAGTTTCCGGTAGATTTATCCACTATTTTTTTATTTAATTCCATCCCTGTGTGCATACTTGCATCAGAGCACACATTTATCTCATAGATATATATTAAAAACTTTTTTGTGTCAGTTTTATCCAATTGGATAAACACACAGAGGGTATTTTGTTGTATTTTGATTTCTTGAGTAGATTATAAGCTTCTTTAGTTCAAGATTTGTGTCTTTCATCTCTATGAGCATAGTTACTTGATTTACTTCAGCAGTTGGAGTTAAATTGCAGCTGAATAACAGATATTTGAATTTCTCAAGCCCTCCAAACTGGAAGTTACTTTTCATTCTTCCCTGTCCTTTATTCACTACAACTCGTCAAACTTATTTCTCTACCATTGAAAAAGAATATCAAGACTATGAAAACTTTTAGTTTCTTCACCACTGTCACTGTCTTCCAAATCACCATGATCCATAATAGGACCTGATAATTTGCCAAAACGATTGCAATAGCCTCAAAATTAGTTTTCTTAATAATCTTCTTGCTTCTTTGTAGGTTTATTCTTAATCTAGTACTCTCAACCCAGAGTACTTTTGTTTAAAAAGATTCAGATTATTACATTCCTCTGCTCCAGTGTCTCCAATGTTTTACAGTGTCACTCGCAGTAAAAAGCCCTTTTGATATATCAGTTGCTACATGATTTAGCCCAGTGTTATTTTTATTATCTCATCTCCTCCCTTCTTCCACTGGGTCACTTTCTCTTGCCGTACTTGTCTTATAAAACCACCATAATTATCCCATAGAACTCATGTTTGTGGTTTCTTTTGAAGACACATAACAATTGACACACCCAGTCTTAAAACTTGAGAAAATTAAATTTGTTTTATTCGAGTGTCTTTCTCAGGGAACTAACCATCCATCATCCCAGATAGCATCAAGGAACTGACACTTAGCAGATCACTACATTTGAACAATGAGATGACAGACTCCTTACCGATTGTTATGGCCTATTTAACTACCTGCTTCCTATTGACCACCTCCTCTTTCTTACCTCTCCAAAATTCCTGTTTTTTCACACATAGTTCCATTTTTTTCTTGCTGTATGAACCCCTATATTTAGTAGGTTAAGGAGATGAATTTGAGACTTGTTTCCCATCTTCTCAGCTGAGGGACCCAAATAAAACCTCCCTCCTTGGAAATACTTGTTGTTTTAGTGATTGGCTTTCTTTTTATGGTAAGCAACAGGACCTAGACTTTACCACTGGTGTTTCCGTAACACTTGCTATGCAAATGGTTAAGGCACACTGTTCTCTGAGATCCTTACAACTAAAAATTGCCTATTCCTGGAATGCTCTTGCCCAGTGTATGCTTTATTTTATTATTATATATTTTTTACTTTATTGCTATCCTTTAAGTTTTGGGGTACATGTGCAGATCATGCAGGATTGTCACATGGGTATACACATGCCATGGTGGTTTGCTGCTTCCATCCCTCTGTCACCTACATTAGCTGTTTCTCCTAATGTTATCCCTCCGCAATCTCCTCATCCCCTGTTACCCATCCCCTAGCCCCCCACCCACAACAGACCCCGGTGTGTGATACTCTCCTCCCAGTGTCCATGTGTTCTTATTGTTCAACACCCACTTATGAGTGAGAACATACAGTGCTCGGTTTTCTGTTCTTATGTCAGTTTGCTGAGAATGATGGTTAATTCCTCCCACTTCACTCAAGTCTCTGCTCAACTGTGCCTTATACAATTGTCCCTCTGAAACCACACTATATGTAATCACACATTCCACTTAAATTTATTCATCTTCCACTACTTTATTATTCTTTCCAACACTTAACATCACACAATACTTTATATATTTATTTGTACTCTGTGTTTCTTTTCATTAAAACATAAGGTCCATGAATGGAGACACATGGTCTACTGTTTTGTACACAAGGGCAGCCCCTATACCTAGACTAGTTTCTTAGAAGTACTTAATAAATGTTTGTTGAATAAATAAGTAAATTACATTGTATAAAATCATTTCGAATTACTAAATTCCACCTTATATTGTTGGGCATAAAAAGCAGGCCTTTCAAAATATTTTTGTGCTTTATGTTTAATATTTACATCAACCAGAAGAACATGTATCACGTTTTTTATATACTTATCTCCAGTTTCAGATGCAAAGATGTGTTATATTTGTGTATTAATATTTTACACTTACAAGGTATTTATATAATTGTGTAATAAAAGGCCTGATAAATTATGACAAATACAAAACCATAATGGTCTAATATTTCTGTACATATTCACTATTACTTAACAAAAACAATCACTTATATACAAAATGTTAACATTGGCATTGTCTCAAAAAAAACTTTGAAGTTGTTTTAAAACCTTTGATAGTCTCTTTGCATTAAAATAAAAACTAAAGAACAGGGATAAAGTATGACTTTATATAGTACAAATTTTCTTTTTCACTGTTTCAGTATATATATAAGCATGTTATTATGCAGTACCTGTTGCAAATAGTAGTATATATACTATGTTGGGAAAATACTTTCATGGAGGTATTATTCCTAAATATGCCTAATTTTATCATCTAAATAATCTAAAAATTTATAGCTGAAATTTCAAATTACTCAATAATAACACATCTAGAAAGATATAAAAAATGCAATTATAATATTATTTTGAGTATACAGATACATAAATGAATCAAGTAAAATAAATATTTTATTACTTGTATCTAAATTATTTCAAAGAAAGTCATACACTGTACTCACAAAGACAAAAAGAATCACTTCTTATGTATTTTTAAACATACCATATGGTTAATACAAACATGGATAAGAACAGAACATGAGACAGGTCCTATAGGCATACCTTGTTACCTGCAAAGACTGCCATCAAGGCAGGTGAAACCTCACTTACTGTCAAATTAGTTTCAAGTATTCAATGTCGTTAATGACTTCAGCAGTCTTGATTGATCTAAAATTGCACTGCTTTTAGATTTAAATCTGTGTCATTGTTTTGTTTGAAGTGTGATATCCTATTATTAACAAGAAGTTTTCATAAACACAATCTTGTGTTATCTGATTACTGAACACACCACCATCTACAAGGTCACACTCTAGTGGATATGAATGTAATTATGTAGATCTGTAATATGATAATTTATCTTTTGGTCAAAGAGGACAAATGCAGAACAGCTGGATTTTCTGTTTTGAAATTCCCATCAGTCAATTATAGGACATGGATCTGAGAACAGATGGCACTACAGTCAAGCAAAATTATCCAGCCTTGAGTATTAACATGTAGGAATGTTATCAATAAGGTGTCCACTCCATAAAATATACTCTGTAAGATATTTACCATTGATATATTACATAATTAAATAACATTTTTGGTCTCTTAATAAAATTAACCTGAGTTTCTATTATTGACTGATACGGCATTTTATTCTTAACTCATTCTCTATACTTAGTGGCTACTTTCCCTGGAGAGAAGCAATAGCCAAGTCCTCAGCGGCCTTTTTTTGACCAGATGGAAACTAAATGGTAAGGTTTTTAAAAATGAATACTGAAACATCTGTTCTCAGTATTGTTCTGCTCTCAACAATTCAGCTGGTTAGTAGGTAAAGTTCCCCTATCCATGAGATATCTTCCATAGCTAAGTACAGACTTCCAGGATTACATTTTGTAGAAATAAAAAGAATAATTGGTAGCCCTCTTATGGAAAATATATAGATTCATTTTACAAAATGTTCACACCAAACTGTAGATGTTTATTTAATTGCATTTCTTTATAATAACATAAAATAAATCATTTAAATTCTAACCAAATGTGAATGCCCAAATTTAGAATATTGCATTCATTACAAGAATATTAATTCTAAAATTGATATACATATGTACCACAGCAGAGCCTGAGAAAGCAGGTATACTGATTCTAATACTTAACAACTAAGTTTAATGTAAGAAAATGCTCACATATTGAGATAAATATCTTTAAGAAAGGAATATTGGCAAAACACAACTCTTATAAGAAATATAACTCAATATTTCAGTGTTATAGGTATGAATAAATCAGAAAAAAAAAACATTTTAAAGAATACTGAAAGATTTCTAGTCCTAGCAAGACAGATTATTCCTTCTAGGTTCTACCACACACAACTAAGACACCCTGGCCATGATCAACAAACAAGTATAGGAAGGCTATGGTAGGCTATAGAAAGAAGAAAGTTAACCTGGAACCTCTGAACATAATAAATGACACAACGATGAGATCCTTTATTGCTTCCCATATACCCCATTAGTACATTTCAGAACACCTACAGCATACTAATACTACTTCTAGACAGTTACAGAAAAGAATATTTTCCTAAACATAGGGTAGACAAAGACTGCCTTCCAAATAGGCCACAAAGAAAGTTATTTTTAAAGAATAAATAAAATTTTAAGCAACCAATAAATAGCATATAGAATGAAGGAGAAACTATAAACTTTGAAAAGACATTTACATATCATGCAAGGCATAAATAACATATTCTGAAAAAATATGTAGATACACATATTTTAAAAATATATAAAGATCTAAGTGAAACTTTGAATAGATATGTCATAAAAGACAATATTCAAATAACTGACAAATATGTGAAAAGATGTTCAATCTCATGATTCAGAAACACAAATTGAAACTTAATGAAATACCAACACATAGCCACCAGAATGATGGACTCTGCACAGAGCTAAGATGTTGAAAGTAGTTTTGCTGAATTGAAATACATATCTAAATAATAATAAATTTGTTTTTGTATGTGAAAATCACTTTTTATCATTACTTATACCCAGAAAACGAGATATTAATGCGTTCTGATAAAACAGACTTTAGCTAAAAAGAAAACCTTTATTTTGGATTTAACATTTGGTAGAAGTAGTCTTTAAAAACGTTAGTATTTTCTTTTCCTAAAGAAATTGCAACTGAATATCTTTAGCTTTCAATTAATAATATAATTTCAAGTAATAGAAAATTGATGTAACAGATGAATGTGCCAAACTAAAAGTACCAATTACCTGATAGGTCTCACTGAACTTTTTTATGAAGGATGCCATATATAATTACATTTCACAGTCAAAGGAAAAAGCCATTTAAATGCTTGTATTAGTGTGATAACTATACATTTTCAAATGAAACACAGTATTAAACTTTCTAATACCATTTCTGCTTTTCCCACTCAGAATGGCATTGTCAAATTACAGTTAATGACCCATTTTGAATCCCTCAAATTATAGAGTGAATTATGTGAGTTAATGTGATCCATTACCTTTTAAACATTTCTTAAATAGTTCTAAGTTTTTTAAAGAGGAAATATGTTTCAGTCATATTAAAACTTATGTGCAACTTTTCCACATATGAAGAGTTATTTTCTAACTTTATTTTCACAATAGATTTAGAAGCACAGATAAAGCAGCATCCATATATATATATATATATATATATATATATATGCACTTGATTTAATTCAGTCAGGTGAATTACTTTTAAGGAAAAAAAATCAAAATAACACATTTTAGAACTAAAATGTTTTATGACAGGAAGTAACATTGGTTTGAAATAGAAATTCTCCCCTCCATTATCCACTCTGCTTAAATGACTATTATGATTATGATAAGACAATACTTCCTCTTTGTCATAGTGATTTATATTTCCTATGAGTAGGTCTTTCTGTAACCTCTGAATATTGTCTGTAACTTGACACAATGATGAAATCGTGGGCACCAATTTATATTTAAAGGAAATGCCTTCCAGAATAAGTTGGCCATATTGTACTTAACTAATAGGAAGCTCTTCATGGAAGTGTCTTCCTGGAAGTGCAAGGCAGCTTGAGCATATAAATTAAAGGATGATGCCCTCATGTATATACAACATATGGTAGGAAGAAGGCATTGTTTAATAAATAATAAGTAGCAATGAATAGTTTCATCATGTATATACAGCTGTAGCAGCCACAGAATCAGCATAATTATTTTTGCTGCTAGGGTCATGGGGAATATACCTATGGTATCCATTCTCCTTTTGTTCAAAAAGTGCTTATAGTCTGCAATTGCCAAGGACTGAGGTAGGCATTTACGTATATGTGAAGCAATTAAAATACAAAATATTTTTCAAAGTCTGTAGATAGGGTTTTTAAATAATGATTTATTACAACTATTGGTTTCTTTTCTTCTGTGAACTTAAACTGTGAAATGTCTCTTATGTGAATTGAGTAAAAAACTTTTCTGAACTGCTTAAAGAGATTGCATTATAGAACATTTTGTGGTTATTGTAAGACAGTGGATTAAAAATATCTGAATATTTTCCTGCCATGAACATTTAGAAATCCTTCAAAATATCTAAGAAATCAATTTTAATTTCAAATCTGCTTTGGCCTCAAAGAAAAGTAAGTTTCTAGATCCAGAAATAATGTGAAAACTGAAACCTACTCAGGAAAGCTTATAAGCTTATCCTGTCAGGTCCAGGTGTCAGGGGATAAGAATACATATTAGAAGGAAATTACATACCCCCACGACCCAAGAGACTAGTTCTTGTCCCTATCTAGGACAGAAGGTAGAGAACAAGATCACTGAATATAAACCAGGAACCTCAAGTGTCTGTAAACCTTGGAAAGTAGGTAGACTGTAAGTGCACAGAGAATATCAACCACTCGGTACCTGCCTAGGATCTAGGTGAGAACAAACAAAAGTAGGTTTCTCAGAGAACTCCAAATTTCTACTCAGCTTTGACTTCAAGTTTGGCCTTGACATGCTTTGAGCACATTCAAGCCATAAAATTAACATAAAAATTGGTCATTGGCTTTGAAATTCTAAGGTGTCTGATGACATTAAACCACAATCTACTATGGAGATACATTCCAATTCTCAACCCACATCATCACAGCTTTCTCCCAGATAAAGTTTAATAGAAGGACTTCATAAGAAAATATTGCAAACATGTAAGATAACAAGACCACATGAGCAGGAAGTATCAGAAAAACCTAAGAGTGTAATTTACTCTCAAGTATTGCTATTCTTATATTAATCATTAAGTAATCTGCTAGGAATGACAAAATGAATATTTTAAGTACATGCATATTAAAGATTAGTAATCAATGAAAAATAAGCAAAGGTATCTGTGAAAGTAAACAAACATTTTCTGAAACATCTTTTTAAAATTTATGCACTCAAGCTGTCATTGCACTTCCAGAAAGAAACTTTCATGAAGAGCTTCCTATTAAAGTATAATATGGCCAACTTCTACCCTGTCAGGCATTTTCTGTAAATATAAATTACTGCCCATGATTCCATAATTTTGTCAAGTTCAGACAATGTTAGGAAGACACAGAAAGACCTACTCATAAAAAATAGAAGGCACTATGACAAAAAAAAATTCTTGTCTTATTCTAATCATAATACTCAGTTAGTGAAGTGGATAATGAGGGGGAGAATCTCAAATGGGAAATAAAGAATTTAGGTAAAAAGACAAAAATAGATTAAGGAGAAGATTCAAAAATAAATACTGAACTAAAATACTTCTCAAACGACTTTCCCAAATAAGATCATGAGATAAAGTTATGGAAGATACAAAAACACAGGTTAACAGAAATAGTGGCTAAAACAATAAAATTCTGCTATAGGTTGAATATAATTTGTTTGTCCCCACCAAATTCCATGTAGAAATTTGGCCTCCGATGTGGGGGTCTGGCACATCTGCCGGGGGGCTTCCGACCAGCGGAGAGCCTCAGCCCCACTCAAGTGTTCTTAACCTGGAAGAGGGAGTGCGCAGAAGAAAAGATAGATAGAGAGCGGGGTCTGGAGGACTGCCAGGCAATGCCAGAGCAAGAAGTGCCAAGACTGCAAGTTTATTTGTGCAAACTACAGGTTTGAGGAGTGACTTACATTTCATTGTATCTTGAAATAAAATCAAGAACAAAAAATCACAAGAAAAGGGGTACAGAAAGTATGACTCTTAATCAAAGGGTGTACAGCAAAGGGACAATAAAGTTTGCAAAAAGGGGGTCATAAATCTAAACATGTGTTTTTCTAAAATCAGTTAAGCAAGCAAGTAAGATTGTTAACAAGGTATAGCTGGACCTTTCCAAATGTCATTCTAACCTTGCCTATTCATATAGAATCATATGCAAACAATATGATTGAGTTAGCAGAGGTAAACGAAGTCATATAGTTATTGTGCAGAGAAGGAACTAGGAGGCACATAATGTCTAATCATACAATGTCTCATTAGACCACAAGGCCTGAGCTCAGCCATTCTGTTGCAAATGTCAGAGGCAAAGATTGATATTTATAAAATCAGTACAACCAGACTTCCTCCTTTCCCTTAGCTCAACAGCCTCCAGGAGAGGAGAAACGTGTATGGGCTCAAGCTCAAGATGGCGAGGGTCCTGTCAAGGGCCCTTCACAGGAGCGATCGCCACACTCCTTAGTGTTGAAAGTAGGTTCTAATGGAAGGTGTTTAGATCCTGAGGGACGATCCCACATGACCATTAATGCTGTACCTGGAATAGGGAAAAAGGGTCAGTTTTCATGACAGCAGGTTGTAAAAAAGAGGGTAGCATATCTTCCCTCTCTCTTCCTTGCTTCCTCTCTCACCATGTGGTCTCTGCACATACTGAATCCCCTTTTCCTTCTGCCATAAATGGAAGGAGCCTGAGGCATTCACCAGATACAGATGTCCAAACTTTAAATTCCCATCTATTTGAAATTACGTGCCAAATAAACCTTTATTAAAAATAAACAAATAAATTGCCCAGCCTCAGGTGTGTTTTTATAGCAACACAAAATGAAATAAGACAAATCGAAATGTAAATCTGATTTGTCTTAGTTCAAAAATATAGTTATGTATTTAAAATATATATAACGTTTACAGTTATAGTAAAAGAAGAACACAATTTTCAGAGATAATGACAATTCACTGGGATTGAAGACAACGTTTTTCAATGTAAAAAAGCATAAAAGGCTTCAAATAGAATAAATTCATAAAAGTCAACATCTGAACATATTGTTGTGGGACTTTACCTTAGTTCAGCTAAAGACAGGGTCCTTGTCACAGGGTCACGAAAGATTAGGCTTGCAGACACTTTGAAGGGTGAGTAAGGCAAATTTATACTGGGTGAAATGGGGAAAAAAGGGAAACAGAGATGCTCACCCTCCACAAAGCCAGAGTCCCTGCTGGTGAGCTTCTCGCCTGGCAGTTTGAACCCCAGGTACCATCCAGGAAGAGGAGGGTCCAGGCTCCTCCCCACTGCAAATGGTGGAAACTTCTGTGGCTCCACTCCAGTGCACATTTCTCCCAGTGCGCAGGCAGGTTTGGGAGTTTCTCTGGGGATTACCTCCCACGTGGCCGTCTAATTCCCCCCTCTGAAGAAGTACATCTGACGGCCATGAGAATAAGGATAAGTTCGAAGATAAATCTTAACTGCTTCATGATGACAGGGGTGCTGTTTTGGGAAAATGGCAGTCAGAGCTCTTGCTCAGAGGCCTTTCTATGGGTTCCCAGCAGAAGGGGCTTTCATCAGTGGCTCGGTTGCATGATCCGTTTGGAGTTTCATGGCCTAACAAGAAAAGACAAGCTGGGTAATTAGATAACAGGTTATCAAAATGAAACAAAGGAAGACGTAAGGACAGCTCAAAAATCCTGAGGCCTTTTACCAGTTTGCACAGAGAGAAAAGGAGGCCAAAAGCCTGACTGGGGCGGGGAGGAAAACTTTACCCCTTTGCCAGCATGTTGGGCTTCTGGATTCCCTTCCCCTGACCCCAATTTTAAGCTAACCAGTTTAAGCTTTGGGAAATTAACTCTTTCCAGTTTGAAGGATGCATCTGAGGGGAGTGTCCTGTAGTACAGAAACATAATTACCTAACTGCGAAGATAAAACAGAGGAGGAGAAAGGAAAAATGAAGGCTTTTTTTAAAGGAGTCTCGGGTTCAGGATGCAAAAACAGGCTGAAGATAAAGAGAGGAGCAGATATTCCCTTTTCTTTCTGGTAGACACCCAGGATACATGAGGGACAGAAGGAAGAGCATCCTTTTTTCCTTTTCTGTCCTTGTATTCCTGATTCCCAGCAACCTTGGCAGGAATTGCCTGGTTGCTCCCATGAAGCAGGGGCCATAGGGAGTGGGAATTACTCACTTTATCCATGTACACCCTATCTCCCCTGTCAGTAGCCTTGCATTCCCTAGACCTCATTTATGCCATGGATACTAATGTGATCTTTATCCACGAAGGAGGAAGCTTGGCTTCATCAGCAGGAATCATGACGTTCACCTGCACTGTGCCTTTTAAATTCCGTTATTGTCTGCCTCTGGATCCCTCAGATCCAGATTTCTTCCTAGGGCTTTGACTTGAAAACTTGAAATTGAGTTTGGAGGAAGAATGTGTCTCAGGGGGTATTGCCTGGACTCTTTATCATAAGACAAATATTAAGGTTAAGCTGTGGAACTGAGTTCTCCCTCAATAAGGGAGAGAAAAGGATGTCTTGTGGCATCCCCAGATAACTTATAGCTATAGTTATGCTTGCTAGGATTTGGGTGCATGGTGCTTGGCTTCGATTAGCTCCCTTGGTCTTATTTTCCCAAAAAGGAAACCTCTGAGTGATGGGCATCCTATTCATTCCCATCACCTGTGAGGATTTGCAGGGTAATTACTCAGAACTAGAAAATTGATCCAGATGTCTATATTTATTCTTTATATCTATATTTATTATTTATGTCTATATTTATTCTTTCTGAGCATCAGCCAGAGATGCTGGTTGGTTCACAGGAATAATCAAGGTTAGTCTAAAAGCGTAGGCAAAAACTTAAAAACAAGTAATACACATAGAATTTAATGCCAAATGTATAAGTTTTGAAACATAATTTCTCTCTCTCCAGTGCTTATTTTTGCTAAAATAACAAATCATAATAGGACTAAATTGTTTGCAAAATAGATTTTAGTCTTATAGTTGGCCTGATTATTTGCATAAAGTGCAGCAAGAATAACTATTTTTACATGGGCCTTTCGTATTGGCTTTGATGGAACTGTTCCTCAAGGAATCTCCGATGAGACCTTTTAAAGGCAAGTCCAGCCATGGGTTTATATCCTCAAATACCTATGAGCTGGGTGATCCTCTCCTTTTAAGATACCAAGATAAACTTGGAGCTCCTAAGCCTGCTGAAAAGTGGCATTCTTTACTGACCACAGGTCAGGAGCCCTGTACAGGGACTGTGCAGACAAAAGTATGAGGCCAGTCTCCCCACTGGGCTTTCATCAGCTTTGCAAGTCAAGCTTGACTCCATAAAGGGAAGCATACCCTTCCAGTTTAAGCCTCGGTAAAATAACCAGTTTTTTCAATTGCACCCTGTTGCATAAGAAAAATGGATTCTTTTTGTGCTGATGCAAACAACTATATTGCTGTAAGTTAAGAACACTTGCAGATAGTTTCCAAATTCTAGAGGAACCAGGCAGAGAGAAACAAACATTCTCCAGATTTTGTTCACAGAGGTATACCTTACTCAATTATTAAAGACCATAAATAGTTTCAAATAAGTTTCCCTGACTCTGAAAAACAAAACAAGGATCAGCAATATTCCAAGCAAAAGACAAAAGTTTGCTTAAGCTTTCTTAGTTCAGTCCATTTAGTTAACTCTTCTTTTGCTTGATATTCTTGAACATTTTTGCTCTCATGATTCCTATACATTTTCCTTCATTTCAGTGTTACAGTCTCCAAAGTTATCAGAAATTTGGTTATCTCTGTAGTTTACAATAACTTAACATAACAATCTTAATTGTGAAGTATGAGGCCCATCTCCCCACTGGGCTTTTATCAGCTCTGCAAGTGATAAAGATACTTAGATAACATATACCTAGACATTAGAATTTTAGAAATCCCATACAATTTTGGAACATATATTAGCATTAGTCAACAAAAATATAACCTAAAGAAGATTGAACATCATTTCAGCAGTCTCACATACCTAAATATGTTAAATAATCCCGTATACCTCTTTTCTGGATATTTCAGGGCTCTCTGGCTCATCCAAAAAGCCAGATATCAGGAAAGACAATTTTGAAAGTAAAGTTTGATTTTCGGAAGGCTGTTAAATATGTTCAAGTTTTAAGACACTCGATATTATGAAATAGAATTCCAGATTATCATATTTATTTATTTTGCCAAAATGATGACTCCAAAATTTTATTTTATTTTATTTTTATTATTTATTTATTTGAGATGGAGTTTCGCTCTTGTTACCCAGGCTGGAGTGCAATGGCGCGATCTCGGCTCACCGCAACCACTGCCTCCTGGATTCAGGCAATTCTCCTGCCTCAGCCTCCTGAGTAGCTGGGATTACAGGCATGTGCCACCATGCCCGGCTAATTTTTTGTATTTTTAGTAGAGACGGGGTTTCACCATGTTGACCAGGATGGTCTCGATCTCTTGACCTCGTGATCCACCCACCTTGGCCTCCTAAAGTACTGGGATTACAGGTGTGAGCCACCACATCCGGCCCAAAATTTTAAAGAAGCAAAAACCTTTGTAATCCTTCACAAATTTTGCCAAAGAGCAGATTAGAAAACCTTGAAGTTGTTTTATTTTAGTGCTCAATTTACAGAAAAAATACATAATACCTTTTTAAAAATTTAGTCAATATATTCACATGGAGAACTTCTTCTGCAAGATTAATTTCCACAATCCTTTGACCACAATTAGGAGTGTGGTTTATTTCATGTGTCTCCAGGCTTTACGAACTGTGAAGCAGGCAAGTCAGCTAGTTCTCAAAACCCAAAAGGCAGTTTATAACCTTGAAACACTTAGCAAACCTTGCACCTGACCTGAATAATTTAGTTCACCTATTTGCATTTTGATGGCATCTACATTTTACCAATAATCTTGAAGGCTATTTTCTCAGAGATTAAAATCACATGAATTCAAAGGTATTTTTATTTCTCAAAGATTAAAATCACATGAATTCAAATGTATCACAGCTTTTCTCTTCCCTTTAAAAAATATTTGATCCAAGTGCTTGTCTTTCTTTAGGCCAAATTAATTGAAGCTCTTTTTATAGACATCACATGCATACACATATAACTACATAGAAAGGCAAGAGAAAACCCAGTTGGTAGGTGGAGTGTTTTAAGAGACAGGCCTAGGAAAACCTGCAGATATCAATCGAGAAAGGAACTCATTCTCTAAGACAGGATTGCTAAACCAAGCCTTGCCACAAGGTTACCGGTCATGACCCCAAATGTAAAACAAGATGGAGGCTTGGAGTGAAGTTTGCTATGAACCATACAGACATGCAAAGCACACTAGATTGGCTACAGCTTAAGACTAGCCACATAAATCCTTTTGTGCAATCAAAACTTTACAGAGAATATAAACAGGGATCCCTATCATTCCTTACCTGGTAAAATGTCTCCTAAATAGTAAAACCTCGATTAAAAGTTAACTCCTGATAGGGTGAAAAAGAAGAAAGAAAAAATGTTTCAAAATGCCTGGGGAAGAACTCCTTATTCTTATGGAAGTTGTCCCTCCATGAGGGAGAGAAATTTAATTGCTGTGGGATGGAACTGGCCTTTCTGGCCCAGGGAAAGGGAAATACCATGGGCATATGGCAGAAAATTCCAGCCAACTGCCTGGGGCACCTTGGGTCATGCATCCCAGCCCTGGCAGGGAGGGAAGAACAGCTCACTGGTCTGTCCTGTAAAAGGAAGAGAGAGTCGTAGAGACTGAGGTCGACCTTTCTGACCCTCAGGAGTGATGCGATGAAGGCATGACTTCCCCTACCCACGGAAGTCCAAGGATGAAAAGACTTGGAAACAAGAGGGAAAAATACTGCTTGGGGCTGGGCGCGGTGGCTCATGCCTGTAATCCCAGCACTTTGGGAGGCCAAGGCGGGCGGATCACGAGGTCAAGAGATCGAGACCATCCTGATCAACAGATTGAGACCATCCTGGTCAACATGGTGAAACCCCGTCTCTACTAAAAATACAAAAAATTAGCTGGGCACGGTGGCCCATGCCTGTAATCCCAGCTACTCAGGAGGCTGAGGCAAGAGAATTGCCTGAACCCAGGAGGCAGAGGTTGCAGTGAGCCGAGTTAGCACCATTGCACTACAACCTGGGTAACAAGAGTGAAACTCTGTCTCAAAAAAAAAAAAAAAAAAAAAAATACTGCTTGGGTTGCAGCTTCAGTCACTGCTTCTTGAGCCCCATATTGGACACCAAAAATGTTGCAGACATTTTCTTAGTTCAGCTAAAGATGGGGTACTTGTCACAGGGCTATGAAAAATTAGTCTCACAATTTGAAGGGCAAGGCAGGTTTTCATTGGGTAAAAAGGGAAATAGCGATCCTCCACAAAGCCAGAGTCCCTGCTAGTAAGCTTCCTGCCTTGATGTTGAATCCCAGGTACCACCTAGGAAGAGGAGGTGCCAGGCTCCTCCCTGCTGCAAATGGCACAAAATTCTATCGCATAACCCCAGTATGCATTCCTCCCAGTATGCAGGCTTGTTGGAACTTCCCTGGGGACCCCTTTCCACCTGACTGTCTCAATGTCTTAGTGAAATTATAGAATACTAAAAATAACGATCTTAAAAACCATCCTAGGTATGAAATAACAATTAGATATATAGCCAAGTTTCCATGAACAACTGGAATCCAACTGGACTTTAAAGCTCTAGGGAATAAATAAAGCAAAAGTAAATATTTTTTCTATCATAATGTGTTTATCACTGGTAACTTTCCAATAAAAAAAATTGTATATGTACTTTTAGAAAATGGAAAATTAGATATAGAAGGAGGTGACTAAAGAAATTCCAAGAGTGTAGAGTGTATAAAACAATTAAAAATACAAAAATGTAAAACAAAAAGCACAACAAAAACATTGCATAGCAGCAACATGTAAAATGTTTATCAGTGTTCTAAAGTTCTAATATTGTTTGGGATGAGGCTATATCTCCTGATTATCTTTATAATTTAAAATTAAATTTATATAAGAAAATTTTAAGAGCAAGCCCTAGTAAAAGAGAAAAAAATGTAGAATTTCAGATCAGCAGAACCTAAAATATATATTCAATACAAAACTAAAAATTATTAACATAGAAAAATAAAGAAAAAGCATTCTGGATCATTTTTGATAGCAAGAATATGGTATTTGTATTCCTCAAATCCCTGAAAAGAGGGATGGAGGCAGAGTCAATCAGCATAACACAGAAAATCCCACCAGCAACATCCTCATCAAAATTTGGTGACAAGACAACTTAATACATATATTCATATCCAAAATACATCAAGAGTAGCCTATATATTGTCACAGCATCAAGATTAGTATGGGACAATAAAGTGTTAATGGCACAGAGTCTTGTGAATCACAGAACCCAGAAACTACCAACAAATACCCATAAAGGTCATGCCACTACGCTTTGTGCAAATCTGGATAAGTAAACCTGGGAACAACCAGTGAAATACCAGGAAGTGTTCTTGGGCTTTAAATTGCGGATGATTGCAACAAGACCACAGTAACCACTAGGGGGCCTCAACACATACCCAGGGTTGTGAAGAACATCTGTGAGAGACTTCAGAATATTTTATCGTTATGTAAAAGCTGTAAAAACAAACAAAACAAAACAGGAGCAACTCAGCTAACTGTATGAAGCAAGTAACTTTTGTCTATAGTCTAAACTTTTAAGGTAGAAAAAGTTTTATTACCAATTTTATTTTCTATCTCATTGGAACATCTTAATTTTCACGTTTTTCTCTTCTATTTGAATATAGAGCAATTGCTCGCTCTCTATATATATGTGTGTGTGTGTGTGTAAATGTCTACCAAACACTCATTTACCAAACAGCATACTACACAATTTTCTTTTTTGCTTTTGTCAAAGAGGAATTATAATCCTGTATGATCCTACAATAGTGGCAATTTGCACCATTTGAAAATGGTTGCCAAGCAGATTCTACATTCTTGATGTGCTGGAATGTTTTGTTCCTTTTAAGTGAAACCACTTCCCGTTTAATTCTAAAATATCCCCAGGTGACAATAATGTAAGGAAAATTTTAAGGAAAAAAAACTTTTTTGTAGATGTCACAATGATTACATTTTATGTACAAAATGATATTATATGATGCACTAGTGGTGCTAAATATCCTTCCACATTTAAGTCATAGCCACATAGGGCCAGTGAATCAAATAAGAACCCCAAACTCATTCCCCTTACTCCTGGTCAATGCAAAAATAAGAGTTTTAATCATTTCACAAATAACAATAAAAGAAGAAAATCTATTTATAATTGTTTGGTGGTTAAAATTTTCCTTCTTGATTAATAAGCAAAAGCAGGAGAAAAATAATTCCTTAAGAAAAAGCAAAAAGTGTCATATGGAAAAGTACTTCTAACGCCCATACAACACTAGAGAACAATTTAGTTCGTTAAAAGACAATAAAAGAAAGCTATTTATTTAGATGTTAAAAATATCATCTAAGTGTAGACAGAGTCAGTGTTCTTTACTTAAATATGTAATGTGATAAAAGGGTCTTTGCAAAAGGATCTTTGTATACAAAAGGCTAACCTTTGTAATTTCTGTCTTCAGCATTCTTTGAACTGTAATTGCTGCTAACCTGATCCTGGAAGTTGAAATGAATAAATTTATACCTTCTTCATAAATTATGCTAACTGGATTTTGAGCCATTATTTCTAAGTAGACAAAGGTAAATAACGTTTTTTTCTTATTCCTTTGATGCCAGGATCTTGCTATGTACTATTCTCTTTTGTATTATAGGCCAACAAAATAACAATGTAAGTGAATAGTGCATTTCTTGCCCCACACTTCACTTGGGCCATTATTCCTTGTTGGCCAAGCTATTTAGAATTTAAAAAGAACAAAGAAACATGGATGGCTTACAGTAGTGGAATTAAAATATGTTAATTACAAATAAAAATGAATGTCAAGAGAAATTACTTGCATCGGTCTCATTTTTCAGATTCACAAATTTCTCAACTTTCTTAGGAATGCAAACACTATATGAGTGATGCCCATATACATGTTTCTTATAAACTTATTTTTTTCAAGGAGATTTATGTGTTCATATAGTTTTACAGTATTTTTTATGGTTCCAGTTTTAGAGAATCTCTTAAAGGCAGACATGCAATATAATTGTCCATTACAAATACATCATTAAGACATTTTATTTTAAAATATCTGATACTTTTAAAAAGATATATCAAAATATATCTTTAAAAATAATAGTTCAAAAATATTATTAATTATTCAATCTCTTATATATTTGCAAATACCTTTAATAGAGATGTAATCAAAGTGCATGTATGAAATGTATGCCATTTTTTTGCGTACATTTAGACTTTTTCTAAAAATGTTTTAAATTGTTGCATAATTTGGTTATTTAATGAGGGTTAAGTTGTTCATTGGTTCTTGACCAAAAAAAGAGTATTTTGTGACTCTGTATATTTATTTTCCTCCTATTTAGGTATCAGAGGAGCCCTCATTTATTTTAACAATAAAATATGACATATGTAAGTATTAATAAATGTATACTTGGGCATTATAAATTTATTCTCATGCGTGGACTTTGAATATGCATGTGTTCAGAATTTTTTTTTTTTTTGCAAAAGTGGAAAATAAACGTGCACATTGGATACCCACTATATTTGACAAACTAAAATTATTTTAGTCTTAAATTTGTTTTTTCATTTTTTAAATTGTACTTTAGGTTCTGGGGTACATGTGCAGATCATGCAAGATTGTTACATAGGTACATACATGGCAATGTGGTTTGCTGCCTCCATCCCTCCATCACTTATATCTGGTATTTCTCCCCTTGTTATCCCTCCCCAACCTCCCTACCCACCAGTGTCTCTCCCCTAGTCCCCAACAACAGACCCTAGTGTGTGATGCTCCCCTCCCTGTGTCCATGTGTTCTCGTTGTTCAATACTTGCCTGTGAGTGAGAACATACGGTGTTTGATTTTTTGTTCTTGTGTCAGTTTGCTGAGATTGATGGTTTCCAAATTCATCCATGTCCCTACAAAAGACATGAACTTGTTTTTATCTGATTTTATTCTATGCACTATACAAAGAAAAGAAAGTTTAATTTCTTTTCTTAAATCTCTTTATGAATTAGAGTTTATAAAAATGAGAAAAAATTGCTAAAAAGAAGTACAAATGCAAGTGATACTGACTGTAGATGAGTAGTGATGACTACATTTAATTCTGATACTGTATTCACTGTCTGGAATATTGTGATGTAATAGCCAGAGCAGCATATAGAATTTGTAGTAAATAAATGATATATAAAAGTAGGCAAATTCAGTAGTTCTACAAGAAGGCCGATTTCATCAATAAATAATCTAACTAATAATAACTAGGTTAAAAAAGCAAATAAACAATGAAAAAAAAACCAAACTTACCATGAATACATATGTTATCACCTTCTACCTGCTGCATTTTATAGTAAACAGTCATAGAAAATATGTTTCAAAAAACACTGTTAAAAATAACATTTGAATGGTAAGAAAAAGATGTAAATATAATAGGTTTTAATTTACCTAAACTCAATCTCAATTTTGGAATTTTTAAAAATCAGCTGGACTACAGGATAGACAAATGAAATGTTTATGTAATAGGGAAATTGAAGGCAATATACAATGAGAAGAGCTTCATCTTGGTTAAATTTAGCTTTTTAAACAGAAAGAAAATATATTTTTCCATAGTGATTTATTTAGTTTGCCTACTACAGGAATAATTGTATATCTACCAAACAGAAAGAAGAGGGAAAGCAGTGCATTATTTTCACATATCTGTTTGTTGAAGACTTTAACTGTGTTACAAGACCTTTCAAATTTCAAATAGAATGAGACAAATAAAACAAGGGTGCTGGGTTCATTAGCATTTAATGAATAACAAATTATCTTGCCTGGGCTAGTAATTTGAATTAGTCTTTCTCCTGAGTTTTCATTTATGTTATCTTCTTTTATGGAAATTAAGGAACTACACAAACACAATTAGATGTGGCAGCTATCTCTGTAGCAAGTAACAGGAAATGCACCTTACAAAATGGATTATAGATCTATTTCTTCTCTTACCAACGACAATCAAACACTGCGGTTCAGGCACATTTTAAGCTTTTTTTCATCATCTCCTGTAAGTTAGAGGTTAAGGTATCATAAAGTAAATGTTTTTAAGAAAATGAATTTAGTTGTTTTCCCCGTTCTATTTTTCCTCATGAACAGTTGATTTCATGAAGTCTTGGGGGAGTAGTACTTTCAAGCTTTTCTGCTGAATCCAAGGTTGTACTCACCTAGAATCTACAACTCCCACCAAGCACAGTCCAGTAAGCACAACTGTATGGTTCCCACTTGCCCACATGATTTAGCTTTTCGCCCTTGGCAACAAAGGTTTGGCTCTTCAAAAAATATATATAACTTGTTTTCAGTTCTTCAGCAATACGCTTTGCAGACATAAATAAAAAGTGGCTGCATCATGGCACAGTTGGCTCCAGGTGAAACTGTAAAGTAAGCAAAACTTTTCTACAGCTGTTATAATATCATCTCACTTCTGTAAAAATGTTCCAGACATTAAATTTACTTTACCTGAACATTGACTTATTTTGCAGATGTTAGGTAATTTAATTCTCATCATAACTTTATGAAATAAGATTAGCTAAACCAGAAATTTTAATTCAGAGAAGTATGTGGTAACTCTATTGCACAGTCAGTAAATGGTAGACACAGTGCTTAAACACAAACCTGAGTAACTCCAAAAGATGCATTCTTGTCTTTTTATCACATTGCCTACCAGGAAACTGGGTTTTTCACAATTTCTTGGACATGGCAATTTGCAGTGTGGCTCACCTCCTGGGTCCAGTTCATCAACAAGGTTCATACTATTGGTCCTACTTGTGTCTCTCCTCCTTTAAACCTAGAAGGCCTGCGTCAGCCAACATTAAAACCTACTTTTCTGTGTTGCAGTTGCTGATTTTTAAGCAGCTTCTGTAAGTGGGGTGTTATTTTAGCATCAAAGGGCATAATTTCTGTGCTAAAGTAGTTTGGAGTCTAGAGGGACGACACAGATGAAGAATTTCTGGAGATTGTGATTAATATGAAGGGAAGGTATTCAAGGAAAGCTATAGAAGAAAGGTCTAATGCTTGCTGCAGGTTTCTGCCAGTTTCCAGGGGAAAAATTCTTCTCATGGTCATCTCTGGCTCCAAAGCCATGACTATTTCTTTGTTCAGCACCTTGACAATATTGTATTTTTCAATGACACAAATAAAAAACCCAGCTTTTTTCTTTCTTTTCTTTTCTTTTTTTTTTTTTAAGACGGAGTTTCGCTCTTGTTACCCAGGCTGGAGTGCAATGGCGCGATCTCCGCTCACCGCAACCTCCGCCTCCTGGGTTCAGGCAATTCTCCTGCCTCAGCCTCCAGAGTAGCTGGGATTACAGGCACACGCCACCACGCCCAGCTAATTTTTTGTATCTTTAGTAGAGACGGGTTTTCACCATGTTAACCTGGATGGTCTGGATCTCTTGACCTCGTGATCCACCCACCTCAGCCTCCCAAAGTGCTGGGATTACAGGCTTGAGCCACCGTGTCCGGCCTCTTTTTTTTTTTTTTTCCTTTGAGACGGAGTTTTGCTCTCGTTACCCAGGCTGGAGTGCAATAACACGATCCTAGCTCACTGCAACCTCCACCTCCTGGGTTCAAGCAATTCTGCCTCAGCCTCCCGAGTAACTGGGACTACAGGTGTGCACCACCATGCCCAGCTAATTTTTGTATTTTTAGTAGAGACGAGGTTTCACCATGTTGACCAGGATGGTCTAGATTTCTTGACCTCGTGATCCACCCGCCTTGGCCTCCCAAAGTGCTGGGATTATAGGGGTGAGCTACCACGTCCGGCACTTTTTTCTTTATATAACTCCACACAATTAAATACAATTGCCATCCTAATCCTGAATGTATAACATCGTAACTAAGAGAAGAGTTAACTCGAAACAAAATGAGCAATGTTAAGTATTATATATTTTTGTCCTTAAAGATTCTTCAACCATTGTTCACTGTGTCCTTACTATACCCCACTGTCTGTTCTTTCCCTCTCTCCTTTCTTCCTTTCTTCCCCAGCATCCCTATTTTCCTGCCAGTTTGAAAGCCAAGGAGCAGGCCAAGGTGGGAGGATCACCTGAGCCTAGGAGTTAGAGACCAGCCTGGGCAACATAGGGAGACCCCATCTTTACAAAAATTAATTTTAAAATATTAGCCAGACAAAGTGGTGCATGCCCGTAGTCCCAACTGCTCAAGAAGCTGAAGTGGGAGGATGGCTTGAGCCCAGGAACTTGAGGCTACAGTGAGGAGCTGATATCCTGCCACCAAACTCTAGCCTGGGTGACAGAGCAAGACTTTATTACTAAAAAAAAAAAAAAAAAGAAAGAAAAAAGAAAAGAAAGTAAAATAAAAAGTAGAGAAATCCAACAAGCTAGTTTAGTGCATTTGTGTGGGTGTCTTCAGGTAGGACATTACATCATCATATTCTAAGCACAAGCTCTTTCTCCCTAATAGAAATTTTGATGATAGGTCTTGAAGCTACATAAGTAGGTAAGGTTCCTCTAAGAAGAATATAAAAAAAAACAAAAATACAGAACACAAACAGCAAATTTATAGGAGTGGTCCATGTATGACAGAAAAGTATAAAAATGAGCTTTAAAGATGAGTGTCACAGAGCCCCAGAAAAAGAGAAAAAAAAAAAGAAAAAATTTCAGGAAAGAAGGCTGAGTAAACAGTGTCAAATGCAAGAGACATGAAGGGCAAGAGGGAAAATAGGACACTGCCTCTGGCAATGTGGCAGATATAGTTATTGCTGACTTTAGCAAGAGCAGTTTCAATATCATATGTAATGCTGACCAACTGTTATATAGATTCATCCTAAAAACAAGTACTGTTCACAATGGAAAGGGTTTCTGTTTGTTTATATGCTTTAAGCTCAGGTTAAAATAAAACGGAACTTTGGTAATATCTTAGGTTAATTACATTATTATTATTATTATTATTATAGACAGAGTCTCACTCTGTCATCCAGGCTGGAGTGCAGTGGCCTCATCTCAGCTCACTGCAACCTCTGCCTCCTGGTTTAGAGCAGTTCTCCAGCCTCTCCTTCCCAAGTAGCTGGGTTTACAGGCATGTACCACCATGCCCAGCTAATTTTTGTATTTTTAGTAGAGACGGACTTTCGGCATGTTGGCCAAGCTTGTCTGGAACTCCTGACTTCAGGTGATCTGCCTGCCTTGGCCTCCCAGAGTGCTGGGATTACAGGCATGAACCACCACTCTCAGTCTAGTATTATTTTTTTAAGGAACTCCAGGTAGATCTATAGCTTTCACAAGACAAGTGCACATACAAAATCCCCTTTATTTGAAATAAAAGGAGTAATTTTATTCCTGCATATAATTTCAGTTGTATATTTTTCGGATTTAAAAACATCTTACCTATAATTGAAGCATGAAAAATGTAATAAAGACTCTAATCATAACTACAAATGAAAGCAGAGAGCATTTATATATATGAAGAATAAATTAGAAACATTCACAGTATAAACATAACATTTTTGATTCGTTATTATACCTCTTTACTCTTGAGCATAATTATGGATGATGAACATGTGGAGATAATAGAAGCTCTGAGAAACTGACCAGTCTAAATATGTATGTGTGTGTGTATATATATATAGCCAAATTTGGTAGCCAGTTTTATTGATACATTGTCTATTCACATAGATTAATTTATAGCCCTTATTAAAATTCCTTCTTAATTCTATACACATTTTATTAATTTTAGTTAATTGTTCCTTTTTCTCATCTTTATTTTCCTAAATTAATCAAGTACCTAATTAACTTTTTCTCTTGTTTGTTAAAATGAACTTTTGTTTTATGTCTTTTAATTTCATTTCCAACGTCCTTCTCTTTCCTAGTGTTCATAATCTAATACTTTTCTCTTCCTTCATATTTTTTTCCATCCCTGTTCACATGTATTAGCTTGCTACAGCTGCCAAAACAAAATTATGTGGACTGGGTGGCTTAAACAATATAAATTCATTTCTCACATTTTTGGAGGCTGGAAGTCCAAGATCAAAATGCCAACAGGGTGATTCCTCCTGAGGCCTTTCTCTGTGGCTGCTTTCTCACGTCCTCATGTAGCCTTTTCCCTGTATAAATTTGCTCCTGGTGTCTCTTTTTCTTTTTAGAACATCGGGCCTGTTGGATTAGGACCCCCACCCTTATCACCTCATTTAACTCTAATTACTACCTTACAGTTTCTATCTCCACATAAAGTAATGTAATGGTTTCGAGTTACGCACTTTGGGTTACACAATTTATGTAACATCTTATATCTGTGAGATCTTCACAATATTTTTACTTCTGCTATCTCTTACCCTGACTCTGGAGTAAACTTTGAAATACTTTAATTATCCACCTACCCTTGTTTCACTTCTGAGGAAATGGCTTAATCCTTTAAGGCATTTTAATATCTTTTTGTTTATGAATTCCTTTTATTTCAAGAATACTTCTTAGCCTTCACTTTTTGCAGAGTCAGTTTAGTTACATTTGCATATTTGTATCTGCAAGATTCATTGCTCAATACTCCTTTCACTTCAATTGCCCATCTAAAGGCCTCTGTTTTTTGCTGTTTAAATTTATTCTTAAAGTACCCTTTTTGGTTGGTGTAGATGGGCAATAGATTAATTGAAACCGTTTATCTAAGCAAACATCTTCCATTCTAACCAGTAAATAATGATGCATATCGGTTAATAATTCTCCCACTGATGTTTTATTCTCTGGGTGATCTCTACATGTCATTCTACTGTGTTCTGTCTTCTAGTGTGGCAAGATCACAAATTCAATGCTTTTTTTTTTAATGGCTAACTTTATTTCTGTTTGCACCTTGTTTACAAAGTTTCTTTTTGTATAACAGTATATATTTGCATTGTCAATGAGCAATTTGGGGAATTTCATTCCATTTGGCCTCCATGACATTTATTCATGTCTCAGCGATAACTGTTCTTTTCTGTATATAATCTTTTAAAATTTTGAAAAGTTGTAAACATTTTTAAGTTTTATAAAACTTAAATTTACGTTTTATAAAACATTGTGTTGATTTGGTGTTTTTGTTAGGTTGGTTGTGTATATTAATCTCCTTAAGGGCTCTTGCTATTTTTCCACAATAACAACTCCCAAAAGATCTATTTATTTAGGCCTTTTCTGATTGGTTTGTTCAATATTCTCTAGGTCGCTACTGAATGCCTTTTCTGTATCTGCTCATTGGGGTTTAGTTTCCGTGGCTACCATTCTTAAGGTGCAGAACTTCACAGAGTGATTCCAGGATCAGTGGACTCGACTCCTAGGATAGCATTATAGCTGGAGGGAATTCTTCAGTGCCTACTAAATCACTAGGAGACTTCTTTGCTCCATGCTCTCCTCCCACCTTTCGAGCTGCAGGAAGTGAGATAACCCATCGCATTTTTTTTTTTTTTTTTTTGGCAAATACCCAAGCTTTTGGGAATCAGGAGGAATGAGTACATCTAAAGAAGCCACAAATGACCTTCATAAAGTGTGCAAGATCTCTCTGGTCCTCTCCAGGAGGATTTATTACTCTCTATTTCTAGTTCCATCAGTCTTCTACCCTGTTCTCCAGTCTCTCATAAGGATCAGAGGGGAAAGTATCCTGCAGCAGCCCTCTTGGTTACATTCCCCAGATTTGACCTGACTGCTGAAGAGACAAGAGTGGGGGATGGCTAAATGAGAATTTGGGGAGGAAGTGAAGGTAGGACATATTTAGGTTGCAGTTTCTAGAATGCCTATGCCTTTTGAAAAATCTAACTTTTACTATATGTTATTAGCATATTTTGAAATTAGGTTATTCATAAGTGTTCATTTGTTTATGCTTCATTGTATGCATTGTTATTTCACAAGGAAAACACTGCATGTTAAATGATATTCTAGATATTTGGTATTACAAAAGGAATATTATTATTACACTTGTTTCTCTTTTGTGTGGCCAAATGACCACCAAATACCTGCTATACCAAATACCTGCTAACATGAATTGATAGAACCTTAATGAAGTTTCTCTCTCCTTTTCCTAGGCCCCTGAACTTTGTTCCATCTTTAAGCTTAAGCCCTGAAAGGTAGAATAATGCTCTATTCACAGCCTCTGCTGAAAATCAGCTGATTGCAAGAAAACATTTATTTTCAGTTCCTCTATCCTGCCCCCTGCTACCCGACTCCTCCATATGTAGTTCTTTTCTGTCTTGTTCTTACTTACCTCAATGAAAGGCGTAAGTCCTTTTCTCCTTTATTTGGAGACACTTTGGGGTATTATGGTTACAGCATTCTTTCTTTGTAATAGTCTTTTACATGGTGTCTTAGGTTATTTAAGTCTAGACTTCTTTTTATTTTAATGTATTAAAATTATTTATATGCTGAGTTGACCTTGAATAAAGTTAGGAGAAACACTTTTGATGAAATAAATGATGGTTGTGCTGAGGAGAGATTACTACACAGAAATCTTTAATTTAAAAAGATGAATAATTTTAGAATGTAAACTAGCATTTTAATGTTGACAAAAATCAGCTAAATAATTCAACTAACTATTATTGAGTATCAACAGTGAGACAGAAAATGTATTTTATGCTTCCAAATACTTTATCACCTTCAGGTTTCCCATTAACTCTATGAAATCTTAGCCCACTTTCTGTAAGAAGAAAATGAAGCTCAGAGGTACAGTCATAATATGGTTTGACCAAGGTCATAGAGCTAGCAGTAATATGGACAGTTGCCATTTGAATGCAAGTCTCAGAATGACAAGCCAAATGCCGTTTACACACAACAACTGCAGCACAAAATGTGTATACCAATTGCTTGTAAAAGGGGAGGGGTGAGCTGCTTTGTATAATATTGAAAGTTGAACATTTTCAAAGTCATCTTGGGATCTACAGGCTCAGAGAATGTTGTCCTTAAAAGAACAAACAAGATACGTAAGGACACTGAGGGAAGTTTTTCTGCACATACAAAAGATAAACTTACTTATGGATATTTTGCAATTTTTTTTCCACTTGCTGGTGGTATTTAAGAGAACTGAGAATCCTATTTTAAGACTATGAGGTATTTTGGAAGTTTGCCACAGAATTATTCTTCCTTTACTTGTGAAGACTTTTACTTTATATCCTGCCACTATTTGAAAAAAACATTATGAAATATTTCAAAGTATTTTGAAAACTAGTGCTGGTTACATTTAATTCTTACTCAAAACTAATTTGTGTAGAAATAAAGAGACTAAAGAAAACCTTTGGTGTGTATGTTTTCATTGTCTCTTGGTGTTCCTAAGTCTTCTCTACTTTATAAAAAAAGCAATAAATTATTTAGATCTAGCCAATGAAGAGAGTCACCATTTATCTTGACAAGATTCTAAATAGGTAGTCTTACATTTCAAGGTCATGAGCACTATAGCACAATGAGACCATTTTCTCCAGTCTGCCTGTGTTAGACTGAGAGTTAACAAACACAGCTAGAATATAGGCCTTGGACTTCAGATCTGTAGCAGCAGTCAAGTCCAGTTCAAAGACAAAAATATACCTTCACAAAGACCACTAGGCAAGTAGTATATTTAGAGTAATAAAATCATCTCTCTATTTCTTTCCTCCTCTTTCATTCTTTTATTAATATTTTATCATTTTTTGTTTGTTTTTAGTAATGTGCAAATTCTACTTAAAACTTAGTTTTACATATGCAAGCCTTATTTTGAGGAAACATGATATGGAAGTTTTCAAGTGCTAAGGCCCAAATATTTTCATTGGCTGCAAATTTCAATAAGTTGATTCTGTGATACATTTAAGTAGAATATTATTTAGTCTTAGAGACTCTCTCTCTTAAGAGGATTCAGGTGTTCTCAAATTTCTACCCATTTACCATTTCATTGTGTCTTATTCATGTTTTTATTTTATTTCAGTTTTAACATTTTCCTTGAATCATGTTAGGAAGGCATCCTTTAAACTTTTCAGCAATTTCTTATGTCATGGAACAACCAAGATCATTCACTCATTCACTCAATATATTTTTATTAAGAATTTACTATGTAACAAGAACTATCATACCCACAAGAAATTAAATAGTGTGCGTGGGGGGGAGGGAAGACATTGTGCCTATTTTCTTGAAGATTATAATCTCTTAAGAGAAAAAGACAAGAAATGAACAACAAATATGTAATGTACTATCAGCTATAATAAGTACTTTGCTGAAAGATATACAGAAGACAGAGATACCATGCTCAGGTGGCAGTGAGGAAACGGAATTATTTTAGCTAAGGTAGTTTGGAAAAGCATCTTCAATGGAAACATATTTGAGCACAGACGTAAAGTGACAGAGATGAAACAAACAAACATTCTAGACAGAGGGAACAGAAAGTGGGAAGGTTCTGAGGTGGAAATGTCTTTTGTCTAATCAATGAATATCAGCCAGATGCTACAGCAAAGTGAGAAATGGAAAGAATAATGTTTCCTTAAGTAGATAAGTATCCTGTATTAGATCCTTTGGTTAGAATTATACTGATTTTAAGTCTATGATCAATGAAAAACATGAACAGAGGACAGAAAAGTCATGACACTTACTGAATCTCAGCCAGAGTATTACTGAAATACAGAAATATCATGTGTAAGATAAAAAACCAGTGGAAACATAAGATATTGAACCAAAGTCACAAGCATTTAAGATGATTTTGCATGCTGAATTCACATATTAAGTCCAAGGCTGAGAGTCTGCATCTGGTAAGGGATAATGAGGGCTCTCTGCAGAATCCTGAGGTGGCACAGGACATCACAAAGCAAGGGGGCTGAGCAGACTGGCTCAGGTCTCTCTCTTCTTATAAAGTCACCAATGCCTTACCCTATGACTTCATCTAATCCTAGTAACCTCCCAAAGATCCAAGCTCTCAAATACTATAGTTAGAACTCCTACTCTCTTAACACTATTAACATAGGGATTAAGTTTTAACTTGAGTTTCAGATGGGACAAATATTTAAGCCATAGCAAAATCCAATATTGGTAATTTAATTAATATTTTCTCCTCTAATAAACTCATGAGTAAATTCACATATGTATTTTAACCTATTATTCTATTCACTAACCAGTGCTCACAGAACAGTAGCCAAATAAATTCATGCATTTGAATCTGGACTCTACAGAGTCTAACTTCCCATGTCACTCTTTCAATAATTCACATGGTTTAAGCCTCTTCCATTTTTTTCTGTTTCATGACCCAGCATTAGGACCTCACATAGATGTCTAAGTACTGGTTTAATCAGACTTGCCTTGGACTTATGTAAGAGAGAAATCATATAATTTTACCACAAAACCAAGATTCCAAACCTGTTCTATTACTACCAAGTAAGAATCTAAAATGACTGAAAATATAAAAATAAAAATCTCAAACCACTCTGAGTTGGAAAAGATACGATAGAGCAACTTTGAGGTTGCAGAGATCAAGCAGAAATTCTGGCAGTCCTTTAAAAGCGTTTGTACCACCAAAAAAAAAAAAAAAGGAAAATAGTGAATGGCTGACTAACCCAGGGTTAAAGACTAAAAACTACCTTCTAATATAGAAGATTTTCCTCTAATATTTAGCAATAGAACTCTCCAAGTTTTAGCCAAGACCATGACCACCGGCTTAGAGATTGTATTTCCCAGCCCCTTCGCAAATCCTTTTGGTTATATAATTAATTTCCTACCAGTAGAACAGAAGCAATGTACACAATGGCTAAGTGTTAACCATAAAGTAATTAGAAAGATAATTCTCCCTCTTTTCACCTTCCCCAAACTGCAATATTATAAAAGGTACTGTTGATATAGATTATAATCTATATTAATAGTAACCGACTATGAAGACAATGGAACAGATACATAACCTAGCCAAAGCTAGAACTAACTTGGGTATTTAGGTGACCTTGCAGAGCAGAACTGCCTGTAAGCTTGTATACTTGTACTTTCTCAATATCCCTGGCCAGTTAAGCAGAAAGGAAATAAAACACTAACTTGATAAAGTCTTAAAGTTTGGAGTTTCAGTATAGTAGTTAAGATTACAGAGGAGGTGTTTTGTCTGACAAAGAGCAAACACAAGAGCAGAATACCAGCTTCCAATATTTATTTATTTTGGGGCATGAAATGCCAAAATATGCACAAAAAATGTCAAGTCCAGAATATATTTTTTAAAATAAGGGAAAATTAACATATTTAATACTTGCTTCAACTGCCTCGAACAATTTGCAATACCTCAACTCAGTCAAATGTTGCAAAGGAACACCTCAATTAATTGTTAGGGCCATTCTAACATGTCAGAAGACCTGGGTTCGGGAAGAGATAAAGAAGCAACAACAATCTTTACACTTCTTTCAGACATTTACTTCAGATGGGGAGATCTTGGGAAGCAGTAGGAATGGCACTTGCTATAATCATTTAAACTGAAAATGGGTGGATTAGCTGTCTCCCTCCAAATATTCATATATTGTAGTCCTAAACCTCCAATGTGACTGTATCGAGATACTGGGCCTCTGAGGGGCTTGCGGTAATTAGGGTTAGGTAAAGTCATGTGAATGGGGTTCTCTTGATAAGATTAGCAGCTTTATAAAAAGTAACTATCTCTCCGCCATATGACAAGATGCTGAAAATGTGGCTAACACTTCTCAGGAATTGGGCCCTCATCAGGAACTAAATTGACATGCACTTTGGTCTTGATCTTCCCAGACTCAAGAAATAAATGTCTTTCTTTAAAGCCACCCAGTCAAGGGTATTTTGCTATAGCAGTCAGAGTAGACTAACACAGTAAGTCAATGCTCAGACAAAATGCAACAGTAATATATACATTTTTAAGTCAATTTAAGGAAATTAGATAACTGCTATGACATCCAAGGCTTGAAGTGTCCAGATCTTGGAAGAAAAAAATTTCTTTGAGGTGAATCTAATTATTTTGTGTACAACTTCTTTTGTTTGTTTGTTTCAGGAATTTGTTGCCAGCAGACTGCACTAAAAGAAATACATTTAAAAGTCTCTGGGTGGAAGGATGGGCTGAGCAACCAGGTGAAGGTTGATATCAAGGTAACCATGACATAAGAGGTCGAGATCTTCACATTTCCCCCCTCCCCGAAATGATCCCAATCTGAAAAAGAATGGAGATAATTAGAGGTAAGACTGTATACAGCAATTTTCACCTTGAGGTTTTTGCTGAATTCTAGTCAAGCAGGGCAAGAGGCAAAGAAATCAAGAAAACAACAAATACTGAAATATTGGACAATTTTTGTCTCTCTCATAACATTAAGAAAGAAAACTGTAGTTTAGGATTCACCAAGAAACAAGGGTGCTAGTATACACTCCAAGTTTGCAGCTAATGTTATTAGAGGCCTCTCTCATAACATTAAGAAAGAAAACTGTAGTTTAGGATTCACCAAGAAACAAGGGTGCTAGTATACACTCCAAGTTTGCAGCTAATGTTATTAGAGGCCTCTGCCATAGGAATTGTTAACAAGAGATAATATCAGGTTTCCAAAGGTGAAATCCCATTGGAGTCAGCTTAGACTGTAATTTGGGATAGTCTCCCCTGTCTGTACAGGGGAGGATTTGATGAAGGACAAAGTAAATATTCTCTGACAGTAAATCAAATAAGTCATAGTGTCTAAAATTGACATATACAATTTTAAAATATTATTAAAATTGTCATATTAACAAAAACAGCAAAAACAAAAAAGGAAAACTTGCTTATAGAAACAAACTCAGAGGTGACATATTTTTAGACTAATCAGTAATAAATTTTTTTAAAATGTGATTTAAAAAACGAAGGCAATAGTAAGCAATATGTAGAATTTTATCAGGGAATGAAGACTGTAAGAATTGAAGGGAGATTCTGAAATGTTTTTTCAAAAAGGAAAATTTGCAATGGAGGTATTCAATAACAGATTGGACATAGCAGAGACGGATTAAATTAACTAAATAGAGGAGTAGAAAAAGATTCAGCCAAGAAACAAAAATTTTAAAAAGAACCACTTTGTCATGTATGCACGTATGCAACAATCGTGCGCCCCAGAACCTAAACTACAATTTAAAAAAGGGAAAATACATAGGTTATTAAACACATGGTACTTGATTTACATTATTAAATATATATATATAATATTGGAGTCCCAGAAGAGGAAGAGAATGAAACAGAGAAGCAACCTTCTGAAGAAGTTAAAGATAAGAATCTTCTAAATATAAAGGCAAACATCAAAGTACAATCTCATGAAAATCAGGCGAGATAAACAGAGAAAGACAACACTAGTCACAATGTACAAAAAACTTCTGATATTCAAAGATATACAGGAAATTATAAAAGCAGCCAAATAAAAGATATACAGTTGCTCTCTGGTATTCATGGGAGATTGGTTCCAGGACCTCCCAGACATAGCAACATCTATGGATGCTCAAATTCCTGATATAAAATAAAATAGTATTTGCATATTCCCTTTGCACATCCTCCCATATACTTTAAATCACCTCTACATTGATTATAACACTTAATACAATTCAAATGCTATGTAAATAGTTGTTATACTAATTCATGTAAGAAATAATAAAAAGAAATTAAAGCGTGTATGTGTTCAGTACAGATGCTTTTTTTTGGTAATTTTTTCATTCGCAGTTGATTGGATTCATAAGTATAGAACCCACAGATACAGAAGACGAACTGTCATTTTTAAAGTTGAAATGATAAAACTTTACTTCTCAAATAATTACATAAAGGAGAAGAAAATAAATGGTAACTTTAAAGTGATGAAGAAAATGACTAGCAAACCTAGAAATTATACTTCCACCAAAAATATCATTTAAAAGTAAAGATATTTCCAGACTAGTGAAAACAAACAAAAACTGTTTCCAGCAGATTGTACCTGAAGAATTACTTTTAAAAACGTTCTTCTGGCAGAGAACATAATCCCAGACCAAAGTAACAATATGCAGTAAGAAGTGAAGAATAACAAAAGGATGATTTTGTGGGTAAATATCAATAAATAGCTATTGCAGAAAACAAGAACGTTGATACATATAGGTTTTTAAAATGTAGAACCATAAATGTATGACAACAAAACAAAAAGAAATAGGAAGGAGAAATTAATTTAATGAGTTCTAATATATTGTTATCCTGGGAAGCAAAGTATTCAATTATATTAACCCTAATGATTCAACAATGCATTCATTACTCTAGCAGTAATGAAATGTGAATCTTTCTAGCTAGCAGAATGGCAAAATATGATATTGAAAAACACGGGTCAGTAAAAATAAGACTAAAAGAGAAAAGAAAACAACAACATACAGCTGTTGGATCAAGTGGGAAACAAATAGAAAATTTGTAGGTACAAACCCCACTACAGAATTATATTTTCTAAATATAAATAAGGAGTATACCAATTTATAAATGAGTATGAGAAAATAAAACTACTATTGAGTTCTCAGTGCTCTTGTGCTCAGTTTTGATTGGTAGTTGATGTTGATATTAAATTCTATGAAATTAATTTAACCAAACTATTGAATAAGTTTTTCATTGATTTATTTTTTCCAATTGATGCTATTGATAAATCTAATATCATCATGATTCTTGGCCCCTTGAATTCTATAATTGAGCAAGAACATGTCTCATGACAGTCATTAAAAATTGGCATAAAAAATCAACCTGTAAACCAATTTCCTTTCCTTCCAGAGATTTTTATTTCTTTGGTAATTGTTCACAACTTTGTATTCTTTCTGTAAATCTTACTATTTATTTTAGGGTAACAAATTGAGACCCTGTACTAATTAATCAAAATATTTTAAATTTTTGAAAGCCTTAAATGTAACCCTACCCTTAATGTTTCATGTCTGACTGCTATTGAAAAAGAAGTGAAAGATAATATACATCTCTTAAATATCACTTATCCCACAGCTGATCAAACATCCTATTTTTCTCCTCTCTCTCAGGCATAAGCATCAATTCTATCCAAATCTAAGTACCTTGGTCAACACTTTCGTTTTTATATTCTGACTCTTACACACTTGTTCCTGTATCAGATAACTTTTGAACTCTATCCCACCTTCCTAAGAAGTTTCATATTTGTTTTTTATTGAGGTACAATTTACATAACTTAAAATTAACCATGTTAATATGAACAAGTTGGTAATCTTTAGAATATTTACAATATTGTGCAATCACAATGTCTGTCTAGATCCAAAACATTTTTATCACAACTCCCTCAAATTCATACATATAAATATTCATTCTCCAGCCTCCACTGCCCCACAGCCCTTTCAGTCCCTGGAAACAAACTGCATTCTCTCTATATGTATTTATTTAAAAATACTTTCTATAAATGGAATCACATAATGGTAATAATCATATAACTATTAAAATGAACTTTGATGTTTGGTTTATTTTACTAAACATATGTTTGACATTTATCTGTGTTATAGAAAGTATCAGTCCTTCATTATATTATGGCTGATTATTATTATATGGATATACCACATTTTGTTTGCACATTTGTTGGTTGATGAACCTGGGTTGTTTTCACCTTATGGCTATTGGGAATAGTGCTGCTATTAACATCCATGTACAAGTTTTTGTTTGAGTATCTGTTTATAATTTTTTTGGTAAACACCACAGAGTAGAATACTGGGTTATATAATACTTTCAAATTTCATTATTTGAGGTATGGACAAACTTTTTCCTACAATAGCTGAATAAATTTACATTCCCTTTAGCAAGATTTAAGAATGTCTCTTTCTCTATATCTTCACCAATGCTTCTTATTTTCTGTTTTTTGTTTCTTTGTTTATTCTTGCTTGTGTGTAGTTATAGATATTCTAATGGATATAAGATGGTATCTTATTGTGGTTTTGACTTGCGTTAGTCACTATGGTGACTAACTAATGCTGAGTATCTTTTCGTGTACTTCTTGGGCATTTGTATATCTTTTGCTTATTCTTAAATTGGATTATTTAATTTTTTGTTGTTGAATGGTGAGAATTATTTATATATTCTGCATATAACACCTTTATCTTATTATGTGATTTGCAAATATTAACTCCCATTTTATAGGTTGCATTTTAACTTTCTTGAAAATGCCTTTGAAACAGAAAAGTGTTTCGTTTTAATGGAGTTGAATTTAGCTGTTTGTTTTACATTTTGTTGCTTGCATTTTTGTCATATCTAAGAATCAACTGCCAAATTCAAGGTCATAAAGTTGTAATAATTTTCTTCTGAAAGCTTTATAGATTTAGGTCTCATATTTAGGTTATTGGATTTAGTTAACTTTTATAAATAGTGTAAGATAGGAGTCCAACTTCAGTCTTTTACTTGGGTATACCCAGTGATCTCAGTCGCATTTAAGACAGTTTCCTTTCCACATTGTGTATTCTTCCCACTCCTGTCAGAGATCAGATCAAAACAAATGTTTATCAACAGATAAATAGATTTAAAATATGATGAATCCATACAATGGATCATCACCTTGCCTTAGAAAAAGAGAAGATCCCTGCAATTTGGAACATGGATGAAGTTGGAGGACATTATGCTAAGTGAAAGAAACTAGTCATAAAAGTAATAATACTTCATAGTTCCACTTGTATGAAATATTCATAATAGTCAAACTCATAGAAGCAGAGAATATTGATTGTGCTGTTTGGGAAATAGGGGAAATGGGAAATTCCCTATATAGTAGTAAGAGATCTTCTGGACAACATAGTACCTACAATTAATATGGGTTTGTGCACTTCAAAACTTGTATATAAAGAATGTCTTGTGTTGTATTCATATGCTTTCTACAAAAAAAATGGACACAAGGAAACTTTAGGAGATACTGGACATGTCTATCACCTTCTTTGTGGTGATGCTATCATGGATGTTCATATATTGCAAACTCATGAAACTGGGAACATTAAATATGAGCAGTTCTTTGTATATCAATAATACCTCAAAAGCTGTTAAAATTATGTAACATGCAAGAATAATGAAGGTATTAATTTAAATCTTGTAGAACACTATCAGTGTATTAAATGGCTTTAAATGCTCATAGTAACTAGAACAGCATCTACCACACAATTGTCACTAAGTAATTGTCAATTTCTCTTTCTCTCCTTTCTCTTTTCATGTATTATTGGTCAATGTTAAAATTATGCATTAAAGAAGATTGACAGTTATGTCATATCATATTTTCTTTCAATTTTGTAGACGGTTTATATTTCCTTCCACTTTAAGAAGCAGATAATCTATTATTAGATGTCACCATCACATAAGTACATATAATTTATATTTCATGGTATACTAAATCTTGTTCAAAATAAGTATTTGTCTAATCAAATTTATTTGACTATATGACTGTATTTCTATTCTGAAAAGCTATAAAGGAAATTTATAAACCATCTGTTGATTCATGTGACAGTATGACAAAAATATCATTTTGGCTTTTTATAAAACAGTTTTTCTTACTGTAGTTTGCAATTATTGAGAAAAAACTATATGAAACAAATGAATATATTATTATTGTAAACAAGGACACTGTCATAGAAACTGACCACAATGCAAATTAAATTATTAAAGAAAATCATCATCAACCTCTTCACTATCACCTAACATTTATATTGTGTCTATTATACATGATACACTTTTCAAGTCCTTCATATTGTTATTCAATTCTCTCAGCATTATTATATTAAGTATGTTTCTTTTATAGATGCAAAACATGAGGCACAAAAAACTTTCAAAAACTTGCCAATATTAAAGAACTTATAAATGTTAGAACTTACAGTTTAACTCAGTCTTACTTCATTGTGTTCATCATCACTTGACTAACATGTATTTTTCAATTTGTGTCATTATTTAAGTTAATATATTATACTGATTCTTGAGTGGAATAAAATTTAAATTAGTATTTTTCTAAACTTGGTACTAATTTTATATTAAAATATTCTTTCATTTTTATAAATTCATGCAACTCTAGATTTTGTGAATTACTAATTGTTTTTGAACAAAATTATCAGAGAGGAGATTGTTCTTATATTTTCTAAGGAATAGCTTTATCAGTAGTGTATTTTTCCTACTTAGGTGTCATTTCAAGAAATAAACTAGATAATGACTTTAAAAAAAAGCAAACATGGAATTTGCTCTTAAGTACTAACAAGTTTAATATGTAAATAAAATATTATAAAATATTATATTCCATTGGTAATTAAAATGACATACCATTATAAGTGCTATCTTCAAGTGAGATTCTTATATTTCTGTTCTTTGTTGCATTTTGTGTTTAGCCTTCCAATAGCAAATGAATGATAAAGTACCCTGCCTAGTGACAGTTGCATTCTGTTTATGTTATGTGGATTTCAACATCAAATATTTAGAGAGTGACAAAAAGTGATAATTTTTAAGAGTAGACTACAAAAACCAAATTTGCTAAAGGTTAAACAGTACTAACAAAGAAAATATTAACTAAAAAAAAATGACATTTTTAAACCTGTCCTAGAACGCACTTTGCAAATTTATACATTGGTTTCTAAACCCAATGTATAAATTGGTTTTTAAATTTCATGTAAAGAGAAGGGCTATTTTATTTACATAAAATAAAGCAAACTATTACCATTAATATTTCTAAATCCTATTTTGATATGGAAAGTGGTTATATAGAGACTGGATATTATACTTAAATATCACCAGGTATTGTCAGTTGGGATAATTCTTACCTGTTCCTCCTTTTAAAGGGCAAATTAGAACATGATTGGGGTTCACGTGATACATGATTAACATCTCTGAGTAAGCAGGACTTTCAGCACCTTAATTGCTCCTATCTGATTTTTCCATCCCCCCAAAAAAATTACCAGGCATGATAAAGAGGTGATCACTTATATGGTTACTTCTAAATTTCCATTTATTTATTTAATCTAATAGCAAAGTCAATATTAAAACTCAGGAAATTCTCCAGTTGGCAACAAGTGATATAAAATGTTTTTCTGTCTTAAACTACAGGTTCCGAATACTTTGATGTGAGTTCCACTACCTCTATCTAAGCAGAGAAATTTGAGAAAAATACTTTGCAATAGAAGAAAATATTAACATGATTCATTAATATTTCTGAACTTATAAATTTGAACTGCATCTGTAATTATATTCAGGATTTTTATAGTGAATGGAATTTCTATACGATGTTTGATCATTTTTGCTCTTGTGAAAACACAAGACATGTTTAGTTTGGATTGTAGAGATATGGGATTTAGTCTAAAATATATTTCCTTCTATTCCCAACTACATATTACCACTTGTGGCTTCAATAGGAACCCCAAACTTACCAAAGCCATTTTGCAGAGAAGCCAAACCAATAGGATTAATATATTTACACAATAAGTCCTCACTTAACTTTGCTGATAGGTTCTAAGAAACTTCAACTTTAAGCAAAACAATGTGGCTGGCATGATGGGATCAAGCCTGTAATCTCAGCACTTTGGGAGACCATGGCAGGTGGATTATCTGAGGTCAGGAGTTCAAGACTAGCCTGGCCAACATAGTGAAACCCTGTCTCTACTAAATATACAAAAATTAGCTGGGCACTGTGGCGGGCACCTGTTATTCCAGCTACTAGGGAGGCTGAGGCAGGAGAATCGTTTAAAATTTGGAGACCAAGGTTTCAGTGAGCCAAGATTGTGCCATTGCACTCTGGCATGGGTGGCAGAGTGAGACTCTGTCTCAAAAATAATAACAATAATAATGTATAACAGGTCTTCAAATAAGTTTGTTTCCTGTTTCCTTCAATGTTGGTTGTTTTGTTATAATGTTGATGAGAAAAAATTTTGCTTTGTTATACATATTTTTGCTTAAGTTCTTATTTCCCAAGAATTTATTGTTTATATCAAATGAGAACTTACTGTAGATAAGCAAAGACTTATTATGAAAATTGAGTCATGCAATTATGGGGCCTGAGAATCCCCCAACATGCTGTCTGCAAGCTGGAGACCCAGGAAACCTGATGGTATAATTCAGTCTGAGTCCAAAAGCCTGAGAACCAGGGGAGCCAATGGTGCCAGTCCCAGTTTAAGGCCAAAGGCCTGAGAACCAGAAAGTAGGAGCAGGCACTGGTGTCCCAGTGTCTGAAGACTGAAGGATCAGGTGCTCTGATGTCCAAGAGCAGAAGATGGATGTCCCAGCTCAAGATAAGAAAGAAAGCACTAACCCTTTCTCTTTTTGTTCTATCCAAACCCTCAATGGATTGGATGATGCTCACCAATATTGGTGAAGGTAGATCTTCTTTACTCAGTTTACTGATTCAAATATTAGTTTATTCCAAAACCACAGACACACCCAGAAATGTTCTTCTAGCTGTCTGGCATCCCTTAACCTAGTCAAGTTGATACAAAAAATTAGACATCACAATTATTATTTATATAATCTTCATCAAATTTTTCTTACCAAGATGCTCCTTTGTATGTCATTTCTCTTGCTGTAGATAATTAATATACTTAACTCTGCTTAAACACAGTCAATATATTTGTGGCACTCTTTATACACTGGAATTAAACAAATCTTCATTTCTTTGTCATCTTTACTTCTATACCCCATCAATCATAGGGTCTTTCAATTGTTTTTCTTAATTTTCAGATATTTCACTGTTTTCCATCTCCATTGTAACCCATTTTAATCACCTGGTTCATTCCATGCCCTTTCTTTTCTGAATTAGTAATCCCCAAACGATCTCCCTAAACTCAAAGTTTGACCCTTCTGCAGTGCAGTGAAAATGAGTGTGAGAAATACATATATATTTTTTCTTTCTTTCTTTTTTTTTTTTTGTTATCTTAACCAGGTTAAGGGATACTGAAAGAAGTGGTAAATCATTATCTCTGAGTGTATCTGTGAGGATATTTCTGGAAAATATTAATATTTGAATCAGGAGACTGAGTATAAACATCTTCGCTCACCAGCGTGGGCAGGCATCATCCAATCTGTTGAGGACTCAAACAGAAAAAAAATTTTTGAGGAAGTGTGAATTTGAGGTCGGAAGTGAGACTCAACTCCAAAGGTGGGGCTTAAAACACCAAACCAAATTGAGGACTAGCTAAAACAGGTTAAGAGGGGAAGCAGCTTTTCTAAAGACATGCCTACCAGTATGCCATGTCAGTTTACTATGGCCATGGCAACACTTAGAAGTTACCACCCCTTTCCATGACAATGACCTGATAATCCGGAAGGTAACCACCCATTTTCTAAAAATTTCTGTATAAACTGCCCCTTATTTTGCATACAATTAAAATTGGATATAACAATGACTGCAGAACTGCCTCTGAGCTGCTACTCTGGGCACACTGCCTATGGGGTATCCCTGCTCCACAGAGCAGTACGTCTGCTGCTGCTACGCTGATGTTTCAGTATGCTGCTACTTCAACAAAAGTTGCTTTTTAACACCACTTACCGGCCCTTGAATTCTTTCCTGGGTGAAGCCAAGAACGCTCCTGGGCTTAGCTAATATATTGGGGCTTGCCTGTGCTGCAGGAAATTCATTGTCTCTCCTTAAGCTAGAACATTCATCTTCTCTTGCCTTCACCCGTGGGCAGTTCTTGATTATCAGTCATTGAGCCTTAGACTGGGAGTTACGGCACTGACTCCTGTGATTCTCAGACTTTCAGACTTAGACTGAATTATACAATTAGCTTTCCTAGGCCTCCGACTTTCAGAGGGCATATCATGGAGATTCTCAAGCCTCCATAATCACATAAGCCTAAACAGTCAGGAATTGCTTGACAGCAAGGATACATTGCTAGGGAATTACATCATTGTGGGAACATTGCTGAATGTACTTACATAAACCTAGGTGGTAAAGCATACTACACAGCAATAGATATAGCCTATTGCTCCCAGGCTACAAATCTATACAGCATGTTACTGTACTGAATATTGTAAGCAATAGTAATGCAAAGGTATTGGTATATCTAAACAGATCTAATCATAGAACAAGTACAATAAAAATACAGTATAAAAGTTAAAATGTTACACCTGCATAGGACACTTACCGTGAAGGGAACTTGCAGGGTTACCTCTGAGTAAGGGAGTGAGTGCTGAGTGAATATGAAGGCTTAGGACATCAATGTACATTACTGACACTACTGTAGACTTAACTAACACTGTAGAGTTAAGCTACACTAAATTTATTTTTAAAAGCATTTTCTTTCATCTATAACAAGTTAACCTTAGCTTACTGTCACATTTGTACACCAAAAACTCTTTAATTTATTTAGCCTTTTTGACTCTGACAATAACATGTAACTTAAAACACAAACACATTGTATAGTTGTAGAAAATATTTTCTTTATGTTGTTATTCTATATGTTTTTTAAATTTTCCTTATCTTATTCTTTGTAAAATTTTTTGTTGAAAACTAAGACACAAATATACACATTACCCTAGACCTATTCGGCATCAGGATTATTAACATTACTGCCTTCCACCTCCACGTCTCATTTTACTGAAGGTCTTTAGTGGCAACACCGTGTACGGAGCTGCTATCTCCTATGACATCCATGCCTTCTGTGATTCCTCCTGAAGGACCCGCCTGAGGCTCTTCTTGAGGAAGTGTCACACTTTTCAAAACTATGTCCATGGTGGTTTGCTTAGTTTGTTTCTTTGTTTCATCATATATTTGCCTCTTGGCACACAATGCACCATTTTTCTCTATTCATAACAACCTTTCGGTGTTGAAGTTTATGTTTTTAAACTTTTCAAGCAGTTTGCTGAGGTCTAAGAAAGCTTCTGCTAAACCATTTCCTATGAATTTTGGGGGGGTGTTCCTTTTCTTTTTCTTCTCTCACAGTTTTCTTTTCTTTTGACTCTTCCTTAGCTATTCATTCCTGTTCAGTTCCAACAACTCCTCATTAGTCAATTTCTCAGGAAGCACCTTTAGGAGCTCCTCAATTCATCCTCATACACACCCAGGTTAAATTTGTTTGCCATCTCAACCAGTCTTATTTCTTTTAGCAACCTCCTCATCCTTAGCAAATACTTTGAAGCCTTGAACAAGCTTCTTAAGTGTCTTCTTCCACATGCTGTTAACACATGCTTTGGTGACATCATTCTAAACCCAAGCAAGGTTCTCAGTCATAGATGTCCTTCCACAATTGAATTAATGTCTTCTCCATGCCTTCCTTAGTTGCAGCAATAGCCTGGATAAAAATCTTCCTCAGGTAGTAATCTTTAAGAGCTGCTGTACCTTTGTAATTTGTTGGTTGGATCAAAGTGGTTTGTCCCTCCAAACCCCATTTTGATGTTGGGATGAAGATTACCAATACAAGGAGGATGTTCAGGAGTATTATTAGCAATAAGCAAAATATCGAAAGCTATGTTATTCTCCAAGAAATACTTTTCCACTTTGCTGGCATAGCAATTCAGGCAGGAATCTTGGAAGAGGAGCTGGCTCACCGGTGTCTTCTGATTGCCCCTGTAGTAAACTGGTAGTGAGTGCCTACTGATACACTGGAAGACATGGGTTTTTTACTGCGCTAAATAATAAAGGTTTCAATTTACAGTCAACATCCTTACCCCCCAAATAATAGTTACCCTGTCCTTAATAGCCCTGAAACCTGGCATTGACTTGGCCTTCTTAAGACTGAAAGTATTTTTAGTCATCCACTTCCAGAACAGAGAATTTTCATTCATATTGAAGATCTGGGAGGTGATTTTCCCCCACTATCAGCTTATCTAGTTTCCAGACATTTCTTACCTGCTTTCACATATGCACTCACAGACTCACCACTCACTTTCAAATTATGTGATTAATAACAATTCTTGAATTGTTTAAACCACCCAGAGCTAAGAATAAATGCAATATCATAAGTGGGTTCAGCTTTTTCTTTCAACATCACAAACAACATTTTTGCTTTGTTTGTGATTGTAATTGTGCTGAGAGAGATACACTTCTGTGTCTAGTCTTGAATCCATGTTATTAGAAGTTTCTCTGTATCTGATATAGGCCCTTCTCAAATTTTTGTTACTCTAATTGCCTTCAATAAAATAGATCATTTAACAGCTTCTGCCATTTTGTTCTTGTTCTTCAAGAATATATGCATGACGGAAAGGAGTGTGCCTGACTTGTGTAAAATAATCATCACTGATTTTTCACCTTTGTAGTTCTTACTCACTTCTCATTTTCAGGTCAATCACTCAATTTGGACTCCTACTGTCAATATTACCAGTGAATTTTGTATGCTGGGAGGCCATGATGAACAAAACTACATGAGATTAAATCAAGCACAAGAGGAAATAATGCAATCAAGAGATGGAAAACAAGGTATGCATGAAGCCACTGCCAATGTAACAGGGCATACTCTTTCTAAGTGAAAGAGTGCACTCTAAAATAATGACAAAAAGTATAGTATAGTACATACATAAACTAGTAACATAGCCTTTTATCTTTATCAAGTATTATATATTTTACATAATTATACATGCTTATATTTTCATGTAACTGGCAGCACAGTAGGTTTATTTACACTAGCATCACCATAAACACACTAGCAATGCATTGAGCTATGACATTGACCTACCATGTCATCAGAAGATAGAAGTTTTTCAGCTTCATTATAATCCTTTGGGACGACCACCACATATGCAGTATTTTGTTGACCAAAATGTTGTTATGCAGTGCATGACTATAGATATTTTATTGATTTTAACTCTGGAGAATCCTAAGACACTGCATTTCTGTTCAAAATCCTCCTAAAAGCATATTCATCATGTTCTCCTCTTCTCCAGATATGATTTACAAGGATGTTAAGATCTGGGTTGTAATCACTTCTCTGGCCTTCTTATTGGCTATCTTATCTTTGCTCTGTATACTCTACCCTTATGGTTATTTATAATTCTCTGTTTTCCTCATGGTGTTGTTTACCTGTGGTCTATCTCTAAACTGTCCTCTCTTCATACCTTTCCTACATATTTTTAGCTCTCAGTGTGTATATTACTGTCTTTAGAAAGACATTCCAGAGTATATTTGGATCCCTCAAAATACTCGCCATATATCAATACATTATATTACAGTCTTCTTCCCCAACTCCCCTTTTCTTCAACTCTTGCAATTCCATGAGGGCAAGACCCCTGCTTTCCTTGATCACCTCAATGTTTACATTTGAAAGGTTTCTTCTTTTAATGCTTCCAAGTCCTTTGGAAAATGAATTACACATTTTTTATATGTAATATTAGATAAAGTGATTAACAAACCTTTGCTTGAAAACAACTGTGTAAAATGTCTGGGACTTAACTTAAAATAAAAGTTAAATAAAAGTTAAAAAATTATTTCATTTGTATGGACTATGTTTATTAATATGTAGTACATTGGAAATACACATTACACAGTTTAAAAGTATTTACAAATAGTTCATTAAAAAATTAGACTTACTCTTGAACCATATGTGTATGTAAATAATATATTTTTTATGAAAATAACTACCATGTGAAAAATAAAGAGGGGCTTTAAAAATTTTTTGGAAACGTTTTTAATATCTGGATTTGTAAAAAAATGTTAGATTTGCTATCTGCTCTGCAATCAATCTTTTGCAAATGAACGTTTCATTTTTAATATAGCCAAAAAAACCAGCCTTTAACAAATGGATAGTAAGGTTAAAGAGGAGTATTTCAACAGGCTTTTCAGATTGTGTGGATATAACTCTTTGATACTATTCCAAAATTAACAAGCAGTTACTTCTTTGAGAGGTATTTTCAATGAGAAATCTGTATCCATATTAACATTATGTTAAAATTTATTGATCTTTCTTGCAATTTGAACTTCCCTTTTTCTCATGCATGATTTTGAAACATTATGCATTGATCACTTGGGAAATATTGGTTCACTGAGTAACAAAAATTTTCCAATTATTAACATATTTTATGAAACAACATAAAACATTACATTCATTAATTTAACTACTGTTCTCTTCAGAAAGGTCTCTTTAAGTACTGGGAACCTGTCAAGGCCATAATAGTGAATATGTTTTGCAAAATTTTAATTTTAGCTTAAAAGCTTACATTTTATTATTGGCAAAACCGTCTCATTTTTTGTTAATGACAGTCTCACTTCATATGTGTTTGAGATCTGAATAACCATGACTTTCCAAGTAAAAATGGTGTCTATAAAAAAATAACTTGTTTAGCTCACAACTCAATAACCAAATACATTCTTCTTCTGGAGGCAACTACCACATTTCTGTATGAAGAAACTTCATTTATGTCTTTCATGTTGTCTTTTAGATTATTAGAAAGATCTGTACTTAAGGATCAGTATTTAATAAAATTAATTACTTTTATTTCTTTATCTAGAATGTTTTTGTTTCTTTTTTTAAATTTTTTATTTATTGTACTTTAGATTCTGGGGTACATGTGCAAATCATGCAAGATTGTTGCATAGGTACATTCATGGCAAGGTGGTTTATTGCCACCATCCCCCCATCACCTATACCTGACATTTCTCCCCACTTTATCCCTCCCCCACCCTCCCTCCCACTGTCCCTCTCATAGTACCCCTCAACGGACCCCAGTGTGTGATGCTCCCCTCTTTGTGTCCAAGTGTTCTTATTGTTCAACACCTGCCTATGAGTGAGAACATGCGGTGTTTGGTTTTCTGTTCTTGTGTCAGTTTGCTGAGAATGATGATTTCCAGGTTCATCCATGTCCCTACAAAGAACATGAACTCATCGATTTTATGGCTGCATAGTATTCTACGGTGTATATATGCCACATTTTCCCTGTCCAGTCTATCACCAATGGGTATTTGGGTTGGTTCCAAGTCTTTGCTATTGTAAACAGTGCCACAATGAACATTCGTGTGCATGTGTCCTTATAATACAACGATTTATAATCCTTTGGGTATATACCCAGCAATGGGATTGCTGGGTCAAATGAAATTTCTGTTTCTGTTGGTGAGAAGGGTAAATTAGTTCAACCATTGTGAAAGACAGTGTGGTGATTCCTTAAGGATCTAGAAATAGAAATAGAAATGTCTAGAAGGTTTTTAAGTAACACTGACATTTAAAGAATTACTATGATGTGATAGCAAAAAATACAATAATTAGTAACAACTGGGATGTACAGAGCTTTTCACCTAACTGAATTTGTTGTAGGACCACAGCTGAATTTACAGGAAAATTTGAGCCAGTCTACAGTATTGTACTTAGCAGCATAATAACTGGCAGTGAAGTAGAAAGCCCATGGAAGAAGCTAGATTAAGACTCAAATAAAATACTTGAAAAAGTATCAACACAAAAAGAGGCAATCAAACAGAAGAAAAACCCACATATTTAAAGCAATTGCTCAATAATTATAGGTAGCATAGTAATGTTGGAAGACCATTTAAAAGTAGAGCTGAAGAGATTCTGTATGTTACTAGCTAGAAGCAAGCAGCCACTTACTTATGAAGCACATAAAGAATCAATGTTAGTGGCATTGATTCCAGTTTGCTGACACAAAGCAAGTGTGTGGAAATACAAATGATTTAGAATGTTGCACATGCTGGCAAGAATCTGTTAACAGTGTTGCACCATGGAATCTAGACTACATAAACTTCATAAAGCAATAAGAAGACTGGTGGGTAGAGGTAGAAGCATTGGTTTAGTGAGAAAAAAATCCTATATTAAGGTTTATTAACTCTTATAAATTCAGTAAATAACCACATTAATAGGAGTGGAGGAATGAAGCAACATAAAGGGATAGTCTACAGGAGGTTTGGAGAGCGAATAAATGTTGTGGCTGAGCTGCTGGATAGGTAGATCACTAACATGAATGTTACAATTTTCCAAAATAAAAGCTTTACTTGAATTAGAGAGAAAAGCTATCAACTTGGTTCCAGAGCTATTCAGTAATAGTGAATGTGGAGGGCAGAAAGCAAGCAGATGATATTTTTTAAAAAGTAAAGAGAAAGATATAAGCAAACATAAGTATAAAATGAAAAGAAGTTTTTATATTTATATTAGAGGAATGTAAAGAGTTTGAAACCCATAGTGGGAAATAAGGAGTATGCAGATATACTGGTTCTGTAGCCTAGGAACTGGGGTCAGTGAACAAGATCTACATGATCTTATTTATGAAGTTTACATTTTGGAAAGTGGATGATGGTTATGAGGATGAGTACAAACATGAATTTACCTGGCCCCAAGATCTATGCAGAGCCCAAGAAGTCAGGTGAGAGTTATGAGTATTCCAACTGCAACGCAGGTAAAAAAGTTTTTGGAAGCTCTTGAAGAGAACAATTATAGTGTGAAGTGACAAGGATGAAGTTGTTCTTATATCATTTTTCTAGTCTTTGTCAGATGAAGTATACTAGTTCCAAGGAAACTCACTGTCCAGGGAATTAGTCACTTAAGTCCATAAGCAGTAATAAACTCATGATAAAAAATTACTCAGATGCATTCTTGGTTCTGTTTCTCATTTCTGGATCTCATTTATCTGGCTGTTGAATGTGATTTTGAGTTTGCACTATCACTACAAAAGTTGTGTTAAAATGAGATGAGGGCATTAGCACATACATGGTAAAATTTATTGACTAGTAATTATTAAGCATGAATTACTGATTAATTCACAAATGTGCATGCACATGATTGGAACACTGGAAGAAAGAATCCATTAAAACTGAGACAAAATTATCATTTCAGGGCTTAAAAATTACTGTTTTTAATCACCTTAATAAAATAAAAAATTCCACTGAATTAAAAAATGAGGTTAAATCTTTGGTCAAGTTAGTAAAGTGACCTATAATAGTAGTTGTATAATATGACTGTGTTACCTAATAAGTTATTAACTAAATATTTACCTGTAAATTTCAGAAATGCAGCATCAGTATCTGTTTTGTTTTAAGAGGAGTGTTTTCAATGCTACGTATATATTTTCCCCTTGCTTATACAACTGTTGATATATTATATAAAATTTATAGATGAATCTGTATTCTAGGAATTATAAAATGACAATATACAGATGAGTATAGCATATGAAAGGTCTTAGAGGATTTTCTTCTATATTCCTAAAAAAATTCTTGATTTCTTGTTTGTTCACTTCAAGCCATTGCCTATTGATAAATTAAGAGTTTATAATGAAGATTAAAATATGTATCTGTAAAATATTCCCAAGAAGTTTCCGTTTTCATTAATTACAACATTACATCATTTCTAAGGGACATTAATAACACTAAATTTGACCACAAGCTTTCATAAGGAGAGAATTAATTTTTTGGTATAATGTTTCTTTTTATTTGAAACCCATTTAGGTACTGCTCAGAGTGGAAAACTAAGTGCTTATTACCAGTAAAATGATTTCTATAATCAGAATATGGACAAACAACTATATTATACATTTATAATATAATCTGAAGGAATAATTTAGTTTTTAATTTATGTCTAGTTATCAGAATACTGTAAATGAAAGAATAAAAATTTTTTAAAGTTAGCCTTTATTGTTACACATGCCACTTATTTCATTGTTCTTATGCCGGTTCCAGAATATGACATTTGACTCCTGGAGAGAGGACACATTGTGAAATTAATGTGTTGTCTGAACAGTCACAATTTAACTTTCTCAGAATATGTTATTTTTACTATCACTACAGTAGATCAAAATTAAATTTCCCACAGGTATTTTTAACTGCCATATTAGAATATACAGGGTAGTTTTCTAACGAGACTACAATAATGATGTCTGAATTTCATTTTGATTATGACAGATGTTTCTGAGACAAAGAGGAATGCTAAATGAGTCTTTGGATATTATCATTATAATTTCTCCTACTGCAATATTTGAAGTGTCTGTAGTGCAGATACAGAAAGAGAGCATACATATTCACTGCAAATATCTACATAGCTTATTATTGTACTATCTTCCTAAAATGTACTTTACCCCTTGCTGCCTTGATTAAGCTCCCTAGTTGACAATAACAATAAAACAGCATGAATAGACATTTACATTTTGGTGTCAATTATTTACCAATCAATGTGAAATTATTTATTAATCAATATGAACATATTAAATCCAATGCAAATAGTTACCTTGTTTTTCATCAAGACATGGCTTTTAATTTAGGATTTGGTGCAAATTTAGAAAGGCAACAACTTGGCTTTTACATTTTTCTCAAGTATCACACAGTAGCCCCTCCTTATCTGAGGTTTCACTTTCCGCAGTTTCAGTTACCTGCATTCAACCATGGTCCAAAAATAGGTAAGTTTACTACAATAAGATACTTTGAGAGAGACAAAGACCACATTTACGTAATTTTTATTGCAGTACATTTTATTATTGTTGTTTTTAGTCTCTTATTGTGTCTAATTTAAAAAGTAAACTTTATTATAGATATGAATGTCCAGGAAAATAAGATATAGTATATATAGAGTTCAGCACTATCTATGGTTTCAGGCATCCACAGAGAGTCTTGAAACGTATCTCTTGTAGATAAGGGGGACTGGTATATTACAAAACTAAGCACTTTCTAAATGAAGTATGTCTCAAATTTGGCTTATTATGAATTGTTTATCTTTCTTTCATCAGGAGTGCCTCTAATATATTAACATTACAAATTTTCAAAATTCTCCAGTTTATTAAAACACATTATTAACATGGTTCTAATTGCTTGAATTACCTTTGAAAACAGGTGCTAAGGTGTTTTAGGACACAAGAAAAAAATGAAGATAAATCTAAAAACAGCTGAAATTTTTATCCTTTTACCTCTATTACTGCCCTTGCTTTTATTTTATGTTTTTTGGGAGAAATTGTTCAGATGTTGCAGCCACAAATAAGACAGATGGCATAAAAATTGGTGTAAACAAGAAATGCAGTGATGACTTAGTTTAAATGTAATACGTGCTGGTTATTCATGAAATTCATTTAAAAAGTACCCGGGTTACAAAAGGATTATCTTTCTAGAATAAGTAATAATAGGTATAGTATGAACAATACATTTATGTGCAATTATTATACAGTACAATTGTTACATTTAAACTGCTCTGACGTATAATGGCATCCTTTTAGTTACAGGCAAAATACTACTTATTCAAATGGTGTGATTCAGTGATTCCCAAGGACCATCAAGACAGTATGCCGCTATTCCTTAACAGCTTTCAATTTCCAGTGAAGATCTAAAATATGCTGCTAATTACCATAGATGTAAACCATTAAGGACACACATGAAATAAAACAAAATTAGATTTATTAGTTTGCTGCAGGAAGAGACAATACCTAACCAAGAAACTGGATGGTGCCTCTGCAAGGAGTTAAGATGGTCTTGTTATAGAATATGGCTTGAGCTGAGTGACTCTCAGGAGAGATAAGGAAGCTGGAGTCTGTTGTGAATTGAGTGCTACTAGTAAGTGGGACAGTCTTCACAGTTTTCCTAAGCAGAAGCATGCTCCTCTTAATGAACCGAAATCTCTAAATTATCACAATGTAAAAGTGCATAGATAGCATGCATTAATTTCACACACTGTCAGTGTGGCTAAGGGTGATAGTGAGGGTTCCAATCCTATTTCTATCATTGACTACAAAATCTGTGCATTGTAACCATAGGATGCATAGCTCTGTTTATATCAATTGCAGGTTTAGTACATTCGCCACATTCTGGAAGACAGCACCCACACGCTGTCATTCCTGAGTTGGCCACTTAGCCAAGGCCCTATTATTATATTATAAAGCTACCTGCATCTGAGTGATTCACTGCATGGAAATAGCAGTGGATTGTTTGTTCATATGTCTATTGTCACACCTCCTTCGCAATGAAACCAGACATCTCACTGAAGGATTTCTTACTGGTTTACTAGGTCACCTGTTATCCTTCAGACAGTGGTGCTGACAGAAACACTGTAGGCAGAAGACAACTCTAGGTCTGAAATATATATCGGTTTCAGTAAGGACAAACTGCAGCCCTGTTAGGATGGAAGGAGATCAAATGTAGTCAAACCATCACCCAGTGATGGGCTGGTTCAGAGATGGTGCTATACGTGAGGCCCAGTGTCAGGTTTTGCTGCAGGTACATTGAGCATTTAGCAATATCAGTAATCAAACTGTCCTTGAAAATGATTTCTTGATGTTTCTTCTGATTGACTATTATGTAACCAAACATACTCAAAATTATACCCTGAAATAGTGGCCACTATTTTATTATTTATTATAATTTATTTATGAAAACATATGGCTAACTATTGTGTCTCATTTAGTTATGCCACTGCAGTCATATGATGACTGAAACTGGAAGAATGGAGGAGGAGCACTGGCAACTAGCTAAGTCTCTCTCTGTCTCTCTCTCTCTCTCTCTCTCTTCATGCTCTCTCTCTTTCTCTCAATCTCTCCCTATAATTGCAGGACTTTTCCATGTTGAGCTAGATTGAGCTTCTTCATAACATATCTGGCTGAGAGAAGCCAAACTTCTTATCTGGTTGCTAAAAGCATCAAAAGTATGAACTCTAGTAAAACTACACTGCTATTTGTGACCTAGCTTGAGAAGTCACACTTTGTAACTTCTGTCACATTCTTTCTATTGCCTTAAACAAGTACAAAACTTCACACAATTTCAAGCATAGTCGAAAGAGGCCATGACTCTTAATAGGAATACTGTCAAAAAAAAGTTAAAGAAAAATAGTTGACGGTAGAAATTTAAATTATTAGAAGATGGTTATGTATTTCTATATATAAACATACATATGCATTATATGCAATATATACATACATATACTTTATCCAATAAAATATAAACAATTTATACATCAAATTTATGGAATTTAATACATTAAGAATTATTATAGTATGACTACATTTTATTAGTATAATAAACCCCAAATATCTGAGACATGTCTCAGTTAATTTACAAAGTTTATTTGCCAAGGTTGAGGACACATGACCATGACACAGCCTCGGAGGGGTGGTTTGGACACAGCTCCATTTTACACATTTTAGAGAGACTGAGGCATCAATCAATATATGTAAGTGTACCTTGGTTCTGTCCAGAAAGGTCGAACAGCTCAAACCAGGGAGGAGGCTTCCAGGGCATAGGTACTTCAGAGACAAACAATTGCACTCTATTGAGTTTCTTTTTAGTATTTTCAAAGGAGCCAATCAGATATGCATTTATCTCAGTGAGCAGAGGGATGACTTTGAACAGAATGAGAGGCAGGTTCCCAGCTTAACTTCTTCCTTTAGCTCAGTGATTTTTTGGGGTCTCAAGATTTATTTTCCTTTCAAATTGTCCACCGCCTTTTCTTTTTAGAATTTCTTTAGAAAGAATTTTAGAAAAAATTGAGTCTCTGGTCTCAGGTTTCATCTATTCTCTCATGGCCAAGAGAGTTTATTCTTAAACGGGTAGGCCCCAAATTATTAGGAAAGCTCATTTTTAGCAGGTTGCAAAGTTTCATGTCCTATGAAGAGAAAATAGGGGAGGAAGGGAGAAAAACAATAACAAACAAAAGAACAATCCCAGAAAATTAATATAAGCCACCGGGCACGGTGACTCAAGCCTGTAATCCCAGCAGTTTGGGAGGCCGAGGTGGGTGGATCACGAGGTCAAGAGATGGAGACCATCCTGGTCAACATGGTGAAACCCCGTCTCTACTAGAAATACAAAAAAAAAAATTAGCTGAGCATGGTGGTGCGTGCCCGTAATCCCAGCTACTCAGGAGGCTGAGGCAGGAGAATTGCCTGAACCCAAGAGGCGGAGGTTGCGGTGAACCGCGATCGCGCCATTGCACTCCAGCCTGGGTAACAAGAGCGAATCTCCGTCTCAAAAAAAAAAAAAAAAAAATTAATATAAGCCATATTACTCTGAAATCCATACATCAGTAGATAGGTATGGAATTGGCTGTAATAAAAGGCATAAAAGGTTGCTGTTATTTTCCTCTGAAGTTTAAGCTGTCTAGTTTCAGTTTTCAGGGATTTAATAAAGCACAACTTAGTTTTTGGTAATTTCAAACTAGGAAAAATAGTGGGAGATAGGAGAAATGGGGGAAAAAGGAAAAAGAAATAAGAAAAAAATGAAAACATTATTTTGAAGAATTGTTTCCAGAAAACATTAGAATTTAGTCCACATTTTAGAAAAAAATGAAAATTAAAAAACATTAGGTAAGACTAGAATCTAATAATAGGTGTATTATTATTTTTTAAACACAATTTTTCTCTTGCCAGTTTCCAGTTTTTACTATGGACCAATATTTGGCCAGATTAGTTGTGTAATGTCCACCAAGAATAATTATTCTTTACATAGGCTTTTAAAATTGGCTTTAATGGAACTTTGTTCCATAGAAGGAATTTCAGATGAGACTTTCTAAAGCCAAGCCCACCCACTGATTCGTACCATCAGCTACCTAGGAGTTGGGTGAATTGCTCTCCTCTTGAAGTCCCAAGATAACTTGGCACCCCTTGGCCTGTCAGAAAGTGACATTCTTTACTTACCATAGGACAGGAGCCCCATACAGGAACTCTAGAAAAGATATTTTCTAGAGGCCAATTTTCCCAAAGGGCATTTATTGACTCTGTAAGTCATGTTTGGTTCCTTAAAAAAAGCATACCATTCATTCCAGTCAAAGCTTGGCAAAATAACCAGTTTTTCCAATCGTGTTTTGTTACAAATGAAAACAGATTCTTATTGCACTTATGCAAATAACTATATCATAAGTTAAGAATACTCATACATAGTTTTCTAATTCTGGATGAATCAGGTAGAGAGAAACAAGTATGCTCCAAATTTTGTTCATAAAAATATACTAAATTGTTAAAAGTTGTCGATAGCTCAAAAGAAAGTTTCCTTGACTCTGAAAAACAAAACAAAGTATCAGCAATGTTTTAAGCAAAAAGCCAAAAAGATAACTTCAGTCTTCTACTAGTTATGTCCACGCAGTTAGCTCTTGTTTTGCTTGATATTCGTGAACATTCCAGGTCTCCATGAGTCCTGAAAATTTCTCCTTTATTCTGACATCACAATCTCCAAACTTATCAGAAACCTGCATTCAAGAACACCTCTTAGAGTTTTATAGCTGAGTATAAAACCACCTTCTAAAGAGGACCAAAACAAGACAACAATTGTCCAGGCATGTTGAACGTTTTAGGGTAGCCACAATCAAATACACAATTGACAAGAAAATTTTTTACCTTTGCAGCAAACAATAATTTAACATAGCAGTTATAAGTATTACTGATAATGTATACTAAGTCACATTAGAATTACAGGAGTTTCCCATAGTTTTGGAACACATACCCATAACATATTTATATAAATACAACCTAAAGAAAACCAAACCCCATTTCATATTTGACATTGCTTCCTATATAATTTTTATACCAAGTAAGCCAAATATGTCATTTTGGACTTTAGGAAACCTAATATCTTAAAAAACTAATTATGTCAGAAAAAGAGATAATTTATAATTTGATTTTGGAAACTTTGTCAGACATCAAAGGTTTAAAATTCTTGATATCACAAAATAGAATCATAGGTCATTGTAAAATAAGGGACTCATTTAACAAAAGTGATAACTTAAGGATTTTGAAAAAAGGTAAAAAGCCTTCATTCATTGAGACAGGAAACTTAATTTTCTAAAAAAAAATCCCTAATAAAAACAGCATGAATCCAATTAAATTTGTTTATCAACATTTTATTAAACATCTAGAAAATCTTAATATTGACCACAGATAAACTTCCATAAGCTTTTTATAACCTTTTTTTTAATCTTTATCAAGAAGTCAGTTAATGGTTCAAGAAATCTTGTTAATCTGACACAGGGGCCCATATGCTGTTCTTACCTTCATTTTCCTTTGACATTAATGGTTAATTTATAAAGTTTCACTGAATTTATTTTATCTCTCATAATAGGCCCTTACAATCTCACAAGCCCACCTCTTCTGTGATAGTCACTGGAAGTTGAACAACTCTGAGGAGTTAAACAGCTTTAATTTCCGGTCCTTTGTCTCAGGAACACAGTTTATTCTGATTGGCATGTTCTACTACGCCTGAAAATGAGGCTTTAATCACTGTCATTATTTAAGATTTAGCAGCATTTGGTGTTCTTCCTCAATCCAGGAGTCAAAGTCCCTTATGATTTATTAAGAGTAAATCAATCGCTTAAGAAAATTTTATTGTTCTAACCAATTCTTTAGCGTATAAGTGTATTATTTTATTTTATTTTATTTTATTTGAGACAGAGTTTCACTCTCGTTGCCCAGGCTGGAGTGCAGTGGCACAATTTTGGCTCACTGCAACCTCTGCCTCCTGAATTCAAGCAATTCTCCTGCCTCAGCCTCCCGAGTAGCTGGAATTACAGACGTCCACCACCATGCTTGGCTATTTTTTTTGTATTTTTAGTAGAGACAGGGCTTCACCATGTTGGCTAGGCTGCTCTTGAACTCCTGACCTCTGGTGATCCACCTGCCTCGGCATCCCAAGTGCTGGGATTACAGGCATGAGCTACGGTGCCTAGTCCCAGTGTGTGTTTTTTAATTATCAAATTCAATCTCTAGAAAGACCATTATAATTTCCCTTAAATTATAGACAACTTGATTATATAAAAGTTTTTGTTTGTTTGATTGATTGATTTATAAATCCTCTTACTGTGACTTACACAGACAATTCTTGATAGGGTTGTACTTTCTGGTTTGTCCTGAATATCACTCTTTCTTAAATAATGAGTCATTTTATTCTAGGACAATATTTACCATACGAAATTCTTCCTCATATGAAATTATTGCTCTTTAAGCTTTCTTGCAAAGAAATACCTTTGTATTTCTATACCTTTCTTTACATCTCTCTTATTTCCTGGTTCCTTTTGCCTTATTTTATGCATAACATTTACGCAAATTTTGAATTAGAAAAAAAATTCACTTTTTTAAAAGAACACTTTTTTTAGAAAGAATGTTTTCTTACAACATATTTTTATTGGAAAATATCCTAATAATGAAATATCCATTATTTAATATAACTTTAGATTCTAAATATGACAAGTTTGTCTATAAGTATTTATTTCATTACATTTACCTAATTATTTTATTGTAATTATTTACCTAGATTATGAAAACTTTGGTAGTCGTAATTTAAAGTTATGAAACTGCCATAAGTGAGACAGTGAAAAAGGTTTGACTTAACTGACTCCATCTTGCTTCTAACTTCCAAGTTTCACTTTTTCTTTCCTGGGAGTTGGCCCAACTAACTTTGGGAGGAACTTAGTTTATAATTTACCTCTGAAACAAAGAGGATAACTGTTCTTTCCCAAAACAGAGCTCCTTCTTGCCTGTAGACTAGACTGTCTAAAGCCATAAGATTAGAAGTTATGGTAATTTTACTAACCAAATCAAGATGTAGCTATTTTCAGTAAACCAACATCAATATCTTATATATTTACAATTATGCAAGCAAAGATCATTCTGTTTTGGGCTGGATTTATAGTTTTATAACTCTTATGCCAATTTTTGACACCTTATAGTATTTGGCAGGGATAAGCATAAAGTTTCTTAATAAATAAATCCAAACTAAAATGTATGCTGGCAATGTTTAAGACATTTCTAATACGACTTTATAAATCATTTTAAAGCAAGATTATTTAACGAAGATTTTACTTAAGCACATAAACTTAAAGAAATTTTACTGGTCTTTCCTTTTTTTTGATAAAGTGGGTAAGTGCTTCTATTTTTCTTTAAGAAAATAAATTAGAGCTCTTTCATATATTTTTACTAGTGAAACATTGTATACACAACACACAAATACATAGACATATTAGTCATACCGATAGACCTATATCATATACATTTCTAAGACCTCCTTTGGTTTTTTGTGGTTTTTTTCCCTATCTTACACTTGCAAACTATTGATAACCTGTTTCATTACCCTGGCAGTTGTCAGCTAAATACCTCTAAATCTACGTATTGAAGGAAACCACTCTTAGATGAAAAAATCAGGTAGCAAAATATACATCTCAATATACAGAGAGAAAAATCAGGTGGTGCTGGAGGAAGATTAAAGATGGATGCCAAATCAAACATAAAATTATATGAATCTATCATAAGATTGAATAAGAAGACCATTTTTATTTAGATAGGGAATACCAATTTTTTACTGGATCTCTGAGCTCTGGGCAAAGCTCTGAATTCTGGGTCTCCAAAAATGGAGAATTATTATGAGGCTAGATTACATGATGCTTTTACAGTGCACTTAAATTTTTATTTTTAAACAAAGACATTTCTAAGTGTCTAAACTACACACTTCCTTAAAAATCCAAGAGTTGCCTCTTTTGCAATAGCTATTTTAGTCAAAAAAGTCAGGTAACACAATTCAAGAGCAAGCAGTTTAAGAGCTGAACAAACTTGTCTGTTTAATTGTTGGGATTCCATAAGGAAAAACAGAGGTTTCTCCCCAAAAGGGAGACTGGTGCCTTCTCCATTTTCTTTAAGGAACCTCAAGGTATCATACACTAGGTTCCTCATGCAACAGAGGGTACAAGAGGAAGGAGAGACAGCAGAAGTAAATGAAGAAAACAGAATTCATTCAACTAGAAGAAAAATACTTTTGCTCAAAAAAAACCATACACACAAGGTCCTAGGAGAAAAAACAGCAAACAACAACAAAAACATGAAGACCTTTTAAATACAAACACACACAGGCACACATAAACACACACACACGCACATCTTAGATCTTAGCTTTTAATTAAGTTTATTTTTAACCATTGAGCGCCTTTAAAAAAATGTCTGTAAATTTAATTACCATATTTGAGCTAGGACAAATTGCTGCTATTTCAGAGGTGCCAAGTATCAAACCATAAAGGGCTTAGCTTGGGAACTAAACCTAGGCTGTCACAGTGGAAAAAGGCAGAACCTTAGCTATGGAACTGCAGCATGGGGCGACTGCCATTGCTCTTTCAGTTTGGCCTGGCTAGCAGAAAGTTAGCTTTGTTATGTAAATAAAATAAAGCTCCTTAAGGAGTCAAAATAAAAAAAATCTTTCTTTTTTTCCTTTTCCTGGCCATTTTTCTCCCCCCACCACACACCACCCTTTTTTTTTTTTTTTTTTTTTTGGCAGTTTATTCACTTCAGAGGTCTTGTTCCCATAATTTCGAACTTTCCTTCGTAATTGTTCAAGTCTGTTAAAGTTGGTCAAGCCAAATGAGGAAGAAACAAACAAACAAAAAACCAGTTAAGCAAAACAAACAAATGATGACACAACTTCACAACTTATATGATTACCGAGTACTCTAATGGTAAGGAGAATTTAAGATCAGCTTATTGTCAATCTTGACTTTAGCCAAGGCAAACTCAATTCAGTACTTACCTAGGGATGGGTCTTACCTAGGCTGACGACTGCTCTCTACTATCCTAAAAGCAGGAAAAAACCTCAAACTCTTCCTCCCTGTTGTGTATGAGTTCAAACTCTTAAAGGAGTTACCTGCCTTCTATCGTCATGGAAGCAGGAAAAAACTTACTTTCCTTGTGTTGAAAACAAGTAAAACTTCAAAAAACAGAGTCATACGGCAAGATAAACTTTAGATTTGGACCAAATTTTGGGAGATCAGGAATTCTCTAGAAGGCATTCCTCCAGACCTCAGCAAATTGTCTATTGATTTGAGCCATAAAGACAGCTAAAGCTAGTACCAAGCACCTATAGAAGATTTGCCAAAGGATAGCACCTCCACTCATAATCCCTTTGTAGTTACCAAACTGTAAATTGCAAATATCTGAAATGGATCTCAGTTAACTTAGAAAGATTATTTTGCCAAGGTTGAGGACACATGCCTGTGACACAGCCTCAGGGGGTCCTGACGACATGTGCCCAAGGAGGTTGGGGCACAGCTTGGTTTTGTACGTTTTAGGGAGACATGAGGCATCAATTAATATATGAAAGATGTACATTGGTTCTGTTCAGAAAGGTGGGTCAATTTGAAGCAGGAAGGAGGCCACTAGGTAAGTGAGAGACAAATGGTTGCACTCTTTTGAGTTTCTGATTAGCCTTTCCAGAGGAGGCAATCATACATGCATTTACCTCAGTGAGCAGACGGATAACTGAATGGAATGGGAGGCAGGTTTGCCCTAAGCAGTTGCCAACTTGACTTTCTGGGCACCAAGATGTATTTTCCTTTCACAGTATTTATCTTACATCTATTTCTCCTTCCCTAACAGGGATGGTAAAGTAAACCTATTTTTGTTTTTATATTCAATATCTATTCAACTTTTCCTTATTAGTAGAGTTTTTCAACTCTACCAGCATAATTAAGTTATATATAATTTATTTTTCTCTATGTGTGAACAGATAGAACATGTTTAATATAAAGTCTTAACATGAGTTCATATTTAAATGAATTTTTAAATTACCTGATTAAGGGAATTTGTTCCATGGAAATGATCTCCTTTTACTGCATTCTTTCCAATAACTCAAAGTGATAGCAAGTGAAAATGTTCTTTCATTCCTATTTAGTTTATTTTCTTTCGGAAAAACACAGGGGTATTATCCACAGATTTGCATTTTATTTTCTGATATAAATGTCACATATGCACCTGGTACGTTTATATAACTGCTTTTTTATCTGGTGCATTAAAATTTACTCTAAACTTGGCATTTGCGTCTAGCTTTTTCTCTGGCATGTTGTTTTAAAAATTAATAAATTAGAGAGAAAATTGAAGACATAGTAAAATTTGGGGTTGAGAAACAGAAGGAACTAGAACAAAGGAGAGTTTTAAAATTAGAGGGGACAATCTGAACAAAACGCTAAAATGCATGGGCGTTAGCAAAATTTCAGTGCTTAAATAGAGGGGAAAAATGGCAATAATTCTAGAGAAATACTATATTAAGAAGTGGTTAAGCTAGCTCTCCAAAATGAATAAATAAAAAGGCTGAATATGGAAAAACTCAGAAAAGCAAAAGATAAAGTGTAAACTTGCTGTAATTGTTTCAAACCATAATGAAGGGATAGCTGATACTGCCATGTTAGCAATGCTGTCACAGAAAATATTGTCAGGTCTTTAGCTTTAAATTATCATCTATATGATTCAGTCCAGACCCCTTGACCTAATTGTAATTTCTTGTTGTCAACTTTCTACTCTACATCCTCAGCTGGATGTCTGTTAGACATATCAAACTCTGTATGAATAAAAGTTAAATATTCTCTAAACATTTACCATGTATGTGATGATACAGTTTCATCTTTTAGTAGCTATGGGCAGTAGCTAGATATTATTCTTAATTCCTTTATTTCTCTTACACGTTCTGTCAGATTAATCACAAAATGCATCGACTTTAACTGAACATATACCCAAGATTCTATTACTTCTTCCCACCTTCAACACTATCAGTTTGCTCAGCCACCATCACCTCTTCCTCGGAATAAAAACGCAGCATCTTAGCATTCCTCCTGATGCTGTATTTGCTCCTATTACATTGTATTTTAACAGAAAACAACTTTTAAAATATGCCATTTCAATCCCCATTTCACTTAAAGGCCCAAATTATCACCATCTTCTAAATTATGTAATCCTCTCCTATGTCCCTTGATATAGCACACCCTCACATTCTCTATTCTATCCACAGTGCCTGTTTGAGTACACCAGATATACTACAGCATTTCTGCCTTATCTTTAGCAGTTTTCCACTGTCTGCAGCTTCCCAGACTCAGATATCAACACAGAAGTCCTTTACTTAGTTTCTCAATAGTCACCAACTCAAAAAGTTCTGTTCTTATCCCAATAGGTAATGCTATATCCTGCAACATCTCATTAGACACACTCACAAACCTTTTTCTCTGATCTCTTGTTTTTTTCTTTCACAAGAATTATCAATCACCTTATAACATGCTAGATTATTTATTATCTTTATTTTTTATTATATGCCTCTCCTGGTTAATATTTAAGCTCCAGAAATGCAATAGTGTTTGTCTGAATTATTCATTAGTGTATCCCAAGTAACTAAAAGAATGTCTGGCACATATAGTATGCACTCAATCAATATTTGTTTTAAAAGTTTAGAAACAGTTGATAGCCATAACACATATTTAGATGACAAGGATGACTGCAACATAACAACAACTTTATGGATCTGTATAGTAAAAGACAAAGGTTGTAAAAAAGGCTTTGTTAGCAGTTTTATAATAAGTACAGTAGACTATCAACAAATAGATTAAGTCTATAGATTAGAAACGTTACAAAAATTATTTAACGAGAAAAATCATAAATTGAAATTGTGTAGCTATGTATTACCACAGAATTTTCTAATTTTCATAAATAGTTCACATAATTTTTCATTGGTAAGGTCAAAATGTTTGCAGTTGACTTATTTACAATGAAAGTTTCTTTGGCCCAAATTTAGACTTAATGGTATCAGAATTTGAAGGAGTAATGTGGGTATCACATGAGAATATAAATGTTTTTAATATTTCTTTAAATAATTTTTGTAAACCAGTGTTTAATACATTTTTATTAAAAGAATAATGACATAAAAGCTAAATGCATCTACCTTCCCTCCTTTGTTTTAATGAATTCTTCTCATGATGCAACACCATTTATTTGAGATTCATGCATTCTAACTTTTCTCGTAATATGCTGAACCAATTATATTCTGTTTAGTTTCCTCTCGTATTTTCTGATGTTTTCCTCATAGAATATAAACGAGATTGAATGCCACCAGCTCTTTAAAACAACAACAAAAAAATCTAAATTACTTGCAATTTTGTAAAACTTCCATGGTCTCTGAACTTATAAAGTGCTAAACTGTTAGATAAATCAGACTTACCTGTATCAGACATCTTGTCCAGTGTCAAGCTTTACTAAGTTTCAAAGATACGAGAAGTTGAGAGCCACAGGTGGAGCAGAGAGTAGTCCAGGATTCTTCATATATCTCCCCAGGTCCGGCTTTCTTTTATCAGATGAGATTTCTAAGTGATGTGGGTGGTTTACTTCACTTACATAGATGGAGCTAACTTAGTTATGAAAACATCTACATTTTATATTCAGATAGCTTATTGCTTATTTGACTTTTTACATGGAGATTAACTTTCATAAATTTACATATTTCATGTTTGTTTACCATAAGCAATCCGTCCATGGCAGTTAGACTTAAATCATTCGCTAAATAAAAATTCTTCCAATAACAAAAATAATTACTTTTTGAAGTAACTGTTTATCAGCATATATATAAGAATATTAGACTGGGTTATCGGTCTTCTTTCCTTCAGAGGAGCATACCCTTCCCTTAGCACAGGACAGAAATAGTTCACGAGCTATCTGCTTCATTCCTTCCTTTTAGTCTTATTCTTTAAAATTGCATATATTATTTTTCACTATTAAATATTTACCCCTTTCCTTCTCTGTTCATTGAATTAATATTTTTAAGAAATAAATATACTTACTATTCTATTTATTTTGATACATAACACATTTTTCCCACTTTGTTTTGCAATATTTTCTCGAAGTAAATAAACTTTTCTTTTTTCTCAGAATTTACTCTAAGAAGTGATAAGATCCTAGGAAACAAATTTTTTTTTTACCTTACAAACACTATTATGCTTTTTAAGTTTCTGTTTCCATATTGCTATGCTTTCTATAACTAATAAACTATTCAGTGTAGTAATCCCAACTTGGCTACAAATTGCCTTCCAACTTTCTCTAGATTTTTCCATGTTTTCATATAACTTATTTTTATTATTTTAAAAAATTCTTCTGTAATCCCAGCACTTTGGGAGGCATAGGTGGGCGAATCGCAAGGTCAAGAGATCGAGGCCATACTGGGCAACATAGTGAAACCCCATCTTCATTAAAATACAAAAAACATTAGCTGGGTATGTTGGCGCCGGCCTGTGGTCCCAGATACTCATGAGGCTGAGGCATAAGAATTGCTTGAACTCAGAAGGCAGAGGTTGCAGTGAGCTGAGATCGCACCACTGCACTCCAACCTGGCACCTGGCGAAAGAGCAAGAGTCTGTCAAAAAAGAAAAAAAAATCTCACCATTTCTGGGTATCCAATAACTAAGAACAGTTCTCACCTAATAGGTAACAACAAAACAGGAATCTAAATCATATAGTAACAAGTAAATAAATCTTGCCAACAGGTGAACTTGGAAGGGGACCTTGAGCTTCAGATACATTGCAGGCCTGACTCACATATTTGATTCAGTCTGGTAAATTCCTAAGCAAAGGAATCAGCAAAATTATATCTGGAATGACCCTAAATGTGTGTTAAGTGCTCGGTTTGTAGTACATTGTTTCACAGAAATAAAAAAATAATCTAAATTTTGGTGCTAAAAGTGGGATAGTGTTCTAGTAAACACGTAAAAATGTTGCAATGGCTTTGAACTGGCAGTGGGTAGCAGCTGAAATAATTTTGAGGAGTGTGGTAGAAAACACCTAAGTTGTTTTTTTTTTTTTTTTTTGAGACAGAATTTCGCTCTTGTTACCCAGGCTGGAGTGCAATAGTGCGATCACCGCAACCTCCACCTCCTGGGTTCAGGCAATTCTCCTGCCTCAGCCTCCCGAGCAGCTGGGATTACAGACACGTGCCACCATGCCCAGCTAATTTTTTGTATTTTTAGTAGAGACGGGGTTTCACCATGTTGACCAGGATGGTCTCGATCTCTTGACCTCGTGATCCACCCGTCTCGGCCTCCCAAAGTGCTGGGATTACAGGCTTGAGCCACCGCGCCTGGCCCTAAATTGGTTTTAACACCTAAATTGTTAAAAATGCTTCCGGTAAGAACTAGAAGGAAGTGAAGAATGTGCTATGGGAAACTGGAGAAAGGGGGAGACTTGCATAGAGTGACAGTAAGCTTAGTAAAATTGTGTCCTGCAATTATGTGCAAAGTAGAAATTGTAAGTAACAAATTTGATATACAGTTTAGGAGATTTTCAAGAAAACTGTTGAAGAAGCTGACATTTTCTTGCTGCTTACTATAAAATGTGAGAGGAGAGAGATACATTGAACAAAAATTTGTTGAACAAAACGGAACAAGACTAGGTGATTTTGAAATATGCAGCCCCTCTAGGTGGTAACAGATGCCAAAAGTAAGAAATCACAGCCGGGCGTGGTGGCTCAGCCTGTCATCCCAGCACTTTGGGAGGCCGAGGCAGGTGGATCACGAGGTCAAGATATCGAGACCATCCTGGTCAACATGGTGGAACCCTGTCTCTACTAAAGATACAAAAAATTAGCTGGGCATGGTGGTGCGTGCCTGTAATCCCAGCTACTCAGGAGGCTGAGGCAAGAGAATTGCCTGGACCCAGGAGGCGGAGGTTGCGGTCAGCCGAGATTGCGCCATTGCACTCCAGCCTGGGTAACAAAAGCGAAACTCCGTCTCAAAAAAAAAAAAAAAAGAAGAAATCACTGATGAACATGTGGCAAGGAGAAGTGACAGAGAAACAACAAAATGTAATATTCTGTTAAAACCTTAGGAAGATCAAAACATCAGATATTCAGTATACAAAACGGTTTTGAAGAAATAATGTGACTCATGGATTGCAACCAAACCAAAGGGTTTCTAAAGCTTAAGGAAACTGACTCCCAGCTATCTCTGCAGAAGGCTTAACAGTAAAGGCATTGCCTCTTGAAGACCTGTGGATATAACCTTTGTCTAGTGGAATAAATACAAGTGAAGTCTAAGGAAGGTCCCCAAAATTATGTAGAAAATTGTTTATACGGAGACACTCCCAAGTTGGACTAAAAAAATGGAATATAAAAAATGGAAGAAGGTTGTCAGACTATCAAAGTCTACTCGAGGGAAGTAAGCTGATAAAACTCAACTGCAGACCTGTACTGACCACAAAGGATGACTCAGACAGCAGAACCAAAAACAAAGAGAGTAGAACGGAGGGCCCAGGAAAATTATTCTCAGAACTTAAAGTCTAAAAATTGAAGTCTGAACATTTGCCTGGCTTGATTTCAGAGCTGCTGTGGACCAGTGACTCTGATGTTTTCATTTCCTTCCCTCTTTGATGTGTTTAAATCAATGTCTAAGGTTGTTTATTTTATTCGTGTCTTACAGTGTTCATTGGTAGTGTTGGGGGTGGGTAAGTTTCACAGTCCCACAGATGGTTAAGAACTGTGTCTAAGAGTTGAATTTAGTAGGTTACACTTAGAAACCTCACTCACACCTAACTTTCATTATTTATATGAGACAATTTTGGATTTTGAGTTGATGCTATTATATAATAAACCTTTGGTTTTGGGGGAGGGTATATGCTGCACGGAGAAGGAAGATAAATTATTTTAAGGCCATAAAAAAGACCCTGGAAGGCAAAATTTTAAGATGGCCTTCAGGATTCCTATATGAGCTTATAAGCCATGTAATTCAAAAATTCAGTGCTCTTGCTTATTACTTGTTTTCTTGAGCTAGAGAGTGCTGAGAGTGGTGTGTTAAAATCTCCAATAATTGTTTATTTTTGTATTTCTCCCTGTAGTTTTGTCAATTATTTTTGTGTTATGTTTTTAGCTTCACGTTTTTAAAATCACAACATTTCTAAAATTATGGATTATTTTATCAATATTCTCCATATTTCTTAGGATAATACATAGGCAAATATTTTTAGGCACTTATTAAGATTTCTACACCAGCTATTTTCTACTTCAATTTTTATGGTTTTTTACCAGCATTGGGATTTTCTACATAATCATGTCCCAACTTGGACTCAAAGAAACATATTATATATCTTTAATATAGCATATATTATCAGATTTTTTAAATTAAATCTAATAATTTGTTCTTGAAAAATAATTCTAACTCATTATCTAATTAGCATTAAATTAAATTTTGTTATCTATTGTTTGTTTATTATTACAGTGCCCACTAGGGAATCATTATAGGCTTAACTAAACATTCACACTCACAGTATTAAAAAGGTTGCATTTGACATCAGACTTACTTAAAAGAATGTAGGAAAAAAAGAATCATATATTCTTTACCTGAGAAGTGGTCTTTGAGGCCATTTACACAGCTATTCAGAATCTATTCTCTGATACCCCAGGTAAGCTCAGGAGAAAAAAGACCAGAATTACACTCATGATGTGAGATTAGTTTGGGTTTGGAAAGCCCTTGCTACACACAAGCCAATATCTCCTGCGGCAACCGGAAAAATAGCTATTAGAAAGGCACGAACCGCATCATTGGGAAAACACAAAATTCTGGCTATTTCATGATACTTGCAGTTTTTATAAGTTCAGTTGCAATTTACTAATCAGTGGACAATTTTACTGTAATGCTGCCTTGTAATAGAGTTGCTATTCCAATTTTATCAGTTTGACTGAGAGTAAAAGAAAGTTAATGTCAAATTTCTTCCAAGGAATATAAGATTTCTTAAGCTTAGCCAAAACCATTTTTCTTTTCCTCTTCTTTCTCTTTTTCTCCCTTAATTACTTATATCAAAATATTTATATAATATTTTTTCTGATTTAAAAAATTATATATTATTTTTTTTGATTACTCCTAAGATAACCCATATTTTTTTTCCTATTTATTTCTAACTTCCCTCTAGGGTTGAAATGTTTAGCTGGTTTAAATTAAAAAAGTAGAAAAAAAGGAGGTACATTTTCTCTTCTCTATTTTTGTCGTTTTCTAATCTATTAAAAATATCTTTAATCATGGTCTGAAATTATCTAAAGCTCTTCCTTTATTGGCTTAAAATATCACCCCAGTACTCCATTTCAATAAAGCATTTTCCTTGTTTTGACTGTCAATCGTTGCAAATTATTGGCAAGGATGGAATTCAAACAAAACTATAGGTGGGATTTGTTTACTATGCATAAGAAGTTTAAAAATTATGTTTGAATATCTTTATATACACATGAAACACTATCTCCAACAAACCTTGTCTCTCCCAATGCCCACTGTAGTCACTTGAATAACATGCTTTTTTAATGAATATAATAAAACATACTTTTTGGATTAGATAGCAATCTTGGATTCTCAGTTTAGAATCAGCAAAGGCCTGGGGAAAAACCAAGCCTTTGTTGTATATTTTGGTCATTTGATATAAATCATCATTTATATTATTCTCAAACCAATTAAGAATTAGGAGGAATAAGAATCAGTGAGTAAACAAAACCTATACTCTTCCTTTAAAATTCACTTTGGTCTCAATTTCCACTCCCCTTTTTTATCCCCCTATATCTTTCATCCAGTGTATTGTTTCTAATTATATATAACTTATATATCTAATTATATATATCTAATACATACAATCTTATATATAATTTTATAATTTATAAACTATTTTATATACTCACCCATGTACTTCTGTGTCCATCTAATCCATAGTTTCTACGGGCATAATCCACGTGGTAGCAAAACATTCCCAGATTTCTTTCATACCTCCATTCTCAGTTATTTTATGGGAATGGGAAGAAGGGCATCTAGCTGGTGTCATGGACAGACAGGACACATTAGATAAATTGTCCTCAAGCAGTCAAATGAAACCAAAAATTAGACTAAACTATTTAACCTGAACTGTGTACTCTATAGTTTACCAGCAAGTTGCAAGGCAACATAAGAGACAATTTCCAACAGTGCCTCTATTTCATATAAGTCAGAAATCTCATATTAGTAAGATTAATCAGAGTGGCTGATAGAATGGCTTACACATAGGAAGACTTGCCAAAGGCCAAAAGAGTGTAGAAATGAGAAGTAACTGTTATTGAGAGACATTTATCCAGAAGTGTCTTGCTTTTCTACATGTATTGTGAGCAGAGACACTGATGGATTTTGTTCAAACTATTTTTTCAATGATGTTTATATAGCAAAGTGCCTTGGAAAATAGAGACTATATTGGTTAATTTTATGTATCAACTTGACTGGACTGAAAAATAGAGTGACCTCTAGAGCTTCAAGCAATTCCTGGCCAGCAAGGAAAGGAGATCTTCGTTCTGCAACTGCAAAGAACTTAAGTCTACCAACAGCCTGAATGAGCTAGGAATAGAACTCTGAGCTTCAGGTGAAAAGACAAAAATCTTTGTGATTTATTTTGCTCAGCTGTGTTCATAATAAATTTGAAAAAGTAGAAAAATCAAAATAAAAATATAGTTTAAAAATGATCTCACACTAAATTCTAGGAAGTTATTCATTGTGAATTAAATAAAAGACAACTGAGTCTCATATACATAAAATTGTTTTAAGAATAATTAATGTTTACAAAGTTATCTATATTTCTAGTGTATCAAAAAAGTGAAAACAATAATAAAGAAAGATTCCTGAATCTAGCACTGGTAACTGTGGGTTCTATTATAATTTCTTTTTTCTTTTTTTTTTCACTTTTTTTCTGTTTGTGCTCAAGTACAAAGAGATGATAATCTTGTAAGAAACAATTTCAAACATTGAATAGGACTATGAATTAATAGAAATGTCACATTTAGATATGTATAACATCTTTTCTATTTTGTACAGTATTTGTAAGGCCTATTGTAAACACATAACCTTAATTATCATTACAACTTCATTAATACCACTTTATTAATACTGAGACAGGAACACAGCAAACCAGAACGCCATTCAAAAGGAAATCTACCCTGTTACATCTCATTGCTTAATAAAAAAGATGAAGCTAATAAGGAAAAATACTATTTGTTAATTCTGGGTTGTGGGTATTTGATGATTTAATGCTTAAATATGTTAATAACCAAATATTATATTCTTTTGTGTAAAATATTTAAAACAATATTTTGTTTTAAAAATCAAACAATATACCAGTAAATATAACCTTCACTTTCATGAAGAAAGCATTCTTCTAGAGTTCTATTTATATGTGTAAACATGTACAAAAATTGATAGTAGATTATAGATGAAAAGATAGACTAAAACATTAATATTAAATCATATTGTGGATGGCATTATTTTAAACGCATTATTTTTAACTTACGAGAATTTAGGAGAATAAATAAAAACTGAAAAGGAAATAAATTAGTGAATTTTAAGTAATAATTTCTTTACAGAAGACATTTGTTAAATAATACTTTTGTGTTACTTTTATGTCTGAAGAATAATTAGGTTTGTAGATTTTAAGCTTCTTTATAATTACAGTTTTTATTTCAGGAAGTAAAGCGGATTTCTGCCTTTTCATGTGAAATAACTGTCTCATCTAGATACTTCTTACTTCACACTATATACTTTCTTTGTAGTAATAGTATATCTTACTTTTTAAATTTTTCTTAACAAAGTCAGAACCATAATTACCAAATGTATTTAGTTAAAATCCACTAGTCAATTGTATTCAAATTTCACTAATGTTACCTTAATCGATTCTTTCAATTCCTTAGTTCTTATGCTGAAACTTTTCTAACTTGGATAAATTTTTTGAACAAGATTTTTTTGCTTCAAGAAGGAATCATAAAACTTCTCTGAGTTCCTGTATATGTAAGACTGTCTGCTTTTTGCCATTATCAGAATGATATTATAACTAGATATAATTATATTGGTTCACATTTATTTTGCCCCATTCCTTTGTAGACATTGCCTCACTGTCTTCTGGTAATTATGGAAATATAGATAATTATTTATCCCCCAAGTTATGTAACAGCTATAAGTTTTCTACACCAATTTTTCTTGGAATGTGTTCTCCTTTGGTGTACAGAGTAATTTATACCTTAACTTTATGGGAATTCTGTTACATCTGGGTATATTCTTGCCTTGTTCAAATTCTTTTGTCATTTTATTTGCTTATCTTCGTAATATCACTTGACCTTTGAGTTCTTAATTTATATTCAATTCAAATTCCATAGCAAAGTAATACAGCAATTCAGGGAAAATATTAATCTTATCTATTCTTTTTTTTCTGCAAAGTTTATTTTAGATAGGAGGACATGTGTGCAGAATTGTTACATGGGTATATTGCACCCAGGTAATGAGCCAAGTCCCCAGTAGGTAGTTTTTCATTGAGATGTTCATCCTTTCTTCTCTGCTCCAGTGCCAGCCACAGTGTCTATTGTTCCCATGTTAATGTCCATTTGTACTCAATGTTTAGCTTCCACTTAAAAGTGAGAAGATGTATTTGACATTGTGTTCCCTCATTAATTTGGTTAAAATAATGTCCCCCAGCTCCATCCATGTTGCTGTGAAAGACATGATTTCATTCTTTTTTATGGCTGTGTGGTATTCTAAGGACTACATGTGCCAAATTTGTTTTTATCCAATTCACCATTGATGGGCACCTACGTGGAACACATCTTTGTTATTGTGAATACCTTGGTGAGGACGCACGAGTAGATGTGTCTTCTTTTTTTTTTTTTTTTTTTGAGATGGACTCTTGCTCTGTCATCCAGGCTGGAGTGCAGTGGCACAATCTCAGCTCACTGCAACCTCCACCTCCTGTCACAGCCTCCCGAGTAGCTGGGACTACAGGATGATGCCACCACGCCTGGCTAACTTTTTGTATTTTTAGTAGAGACAGGATTTTGCTGCATTGGTTATGATGATCTTGATCTCCTGACCTTGTGATCTACCCGCCTTGGTCTCCAAAAGTGTTGAGATTACAGGCATGAGCCACCATGCCTGGCCATGTGTTGCTTTAATATAATGACCTATTTTCTTAAGTATATTGATAATAATGAGATTGCTGGTTGAATGGTTGTTCTGTTTTTAATTCTTTGAGAAATCTCCAAACTTTTTTCTTAGTGGTTGAACTAATTTATATTAGTGCTCCCTTTTTGTCTGCAGTCTCACCAGCATCTGTTCTTTTTTGACTTTCTAATAATTACCATTCTGACTGGTGGAAGACAGTATCTTATTGCAGCTTCTATTTGTATTTATCTGATGATTAGTGATGATGACCATTTTTTCATGTTTGTTGGCTACTTGCATGTTCGCATTTGACAAGTTTCTATTCATGTCCTTTGCTCATTTTATAATGGAGTTATTTGGTTTTTGCTTGTTGATTTGTTTAACTTCCTTATAGAAACTGGATATTAGACCATTTCAGAGGCATATTTTGTGGATATTTTCTCTTATTCGGTAGAATGTCTCTTTACTCTTTTGATACTTTCTTTTCCTGTGCAGGTTTTTAGTTTAATTAGGTTACACTCATCCATTTTTGGTTTTGTTGCAATTTCTTTTGGGTTGGGAACTTGGTTAAAAATTCTTTGCAATGGTCATTGTCAAGAAAGGTATTTCCTAGGGTTTCTTCTAGAGTTTTAAATGTGTATATATACATTTAAAATATATATATATATTTAGGTCTTACCTTTACATCTTGAATCCATCTTGAGTTAATTTTTGTATATGGTTAGCCAGTTATTGTAGCACCATTTATTGAATAGGAATTATTTTCCCCATTGCTTGTTTTTGTCAGCCTTGTCAAAGATCAGATTGTTGAAGGTGTGTTGTTTTATTTCTGGGATCTATTATGTTTCATTGGTCTACGTGTCTGTTTTTGAACCAACACTATGCTGTTTTGGTTATTGTAGCCTTTTAGTGTAGTTTAAAGTCAGATAGTATGATAACTATGGCTTTGTTATTTTGCTTAATATTGCCTTAGATACTTGGAATCCTTCTTGGCTTCATCTGAATTTTAGCATAGTGTTTTTTCCAATTCTGTGAAAAATGTCACTGGTAATTTGATAGAAACAGCATTGCCTCTGTAAATTGCTTTAGACAATACTACCATTTTATTGATATTGATTTTTGCCAATCTGTAAGCATGGAGTATTTTTCTACATATTTGTGTCATCTCTGATTTCTTTCAGCAGTGTTTTGTAGTTTTCCTTAAAGATGTCTTTAACTTCCTTGGTTAGCTGTATTCCTAGGTATTTCATTTTATTTGTGGCTACTGTAAATGGAATTGATTGTGTTATTGATTTGACTCTCAGCTTAAGGGCAATTGATGTGTGGTAATCTTACTGGTTTTTATATATTGACTTCATATCCTAAAACATTGCTAAAATGATTTATCAGCCCTCATAGCCTTTTGGCAAAGTCCTTAGAGTTTTCTAAGTCCAGAATAATATTACCAGGGAAGAGAGATATTTTGACTTCTTTTTCTATGTGAATGCTTTTTGTATAAACAAAAATGTTTTTTAAAAAAAAGAAGGGCATTGCAAAATGATAAAAATTTCAAACCAACAAGAAGACTTAACTATCTAAAATATATATGCACCTAACATTGGAACATACAGATTCATAAAACAAGTTCCTCTTGGCCTACACAAAGACTTAACAACTAGACAATAATTGTAGGTGTCTTCAACACCTCACACTCAGCATTAAAGAGGTGGTCAAGTCAGAAAACTACATGGAAACTCCGGACTTAAACATAACACTTGACCAGTAGGGTCTAATAGGCATCTACAAAACACCCCACCCAAAACACACGACAATATACGTTATTCTCATCTGCACATAAAATACATGCTAATATTGACCACATGCTTGATCATAAAGCAAGTCTCAATTAATGAATAAAAATTGAAATTATACCAAGTTCACTCTTGGACCACAGTGTAATAAAAATAGAAACCAATATCAAAAAGATCTCTCAAAACTACACAAATTCGTGAATATTAAACAACTTGGTGCTGAATAACTTCTGGAAGAATATCAAAATTAAGGCAGAGTTCAAAAAATTCTTTGAAATTAATGAAAATAGGGATACAACCTACCAAAATGTTAAGAATGCAGTTAAAGCAGTGTTAAAAGGAGCGTTTATAACCCATAATGCCTTCTGCAAACAGTTAGAAATATCTCATATAAAAATCTAACTTTGCTCCTAAAGGAAATATTAAAAAATAAACAAACCACCCCAATGCTATCACAATCAAAGAAATAGAGTGAAACGTCATGAAACTGAAATGGAAAAATTCATACAAAACTTCAATGAAACCAAGGGTTGGTTCTTCAAAAAATAAAAACAAGACTAGCAAGATCAGCATGGGCAAAAAAAAAAAAAAGATTTAAATAAATACAATCAGAAATGACAAAGATGATGTTACAACTGATCACTTAGAATACAAAATAGCCTCACAGAATACTATGAAAAACTTATGTACAACCAACAATTAGAAAATCTAGAGGAAATGGGTCAATTCCTGGAAACACACAGTCTCCCAAGATTGAATCAGAAAGAGGATGAAACACTGAACAGATCAATATTGACATCTGAAATTGAAAGAGTAACAAAAAACCTGCCAACCAACAAAAGCCCTGGACCAGATGAATTTACATCTCAATTCTATCAGATGTATAAAAAGAACTGATATTAATTCCAGTGAAATATTTCCTCAAAAATCAAGGAGTTGGGACTCCTCCCTAATTCATTCTGTAAAGCCAGCATCAGCCTAATACGGCAATCTGGCAGAGACCTGATGAAAAAAATAAAACTTCAGCCCAATATCCTTGTGAACATAGATGCAAAAATTCTCAGCAAAATTCTAGAAAACAGAGCCCAGCAACACATCAAAATTCATTCACATGATCAAGCAGGCATTATTTCTGGGATACAAGATTGGTTCAACATATGCAAATCCTAAGTGTAATTAACCACATAAACAGAATTAAAAACAAAAGCCATATGATCATTTCAATAGATACAAAGAAAGCTTTTGATAAACTCCATTATCCCTTGATGATAAAACGCCTCAATAAGCTAGGCATCAAGGAACATGCCTCAAAATAAAAAGAGCTGTCTATGACAAACTGCAGCCAGTATTATGCTGAATGGGCAAAAGCTGTCAACATTTCCCTTGAAAACTGAAACAAGAGGTATGCCCACTTTTTATCATCCATTCAACATAATTCTGGAAGTCCTAGCCAAAGGCATCAGGCAAGAGAAAAAAATAACAGGCAGCTATTTTCTCAGGATGATTTTTCTTCCACATAGAAGGAAATTTTTATCTTTGTAAATAAGTGACTTTGGAGGAATAGAAAAGATTTCTAGAGAAGTATCATTGATTCCTTCTGATGAGCTAATAGCTACAGGCATCAATGATGAAATCCACCAGATGAAAGACACATCTGAGTCTATGATATAAAAAATTAGCAATATTCCCAGCTGATTTTTAGGAACGCTAAAGTAACACTGCCTTGAAGATATAATATGATCCAATTAAAACAAAAGAATTCCACCTCAGGTAGGTTATATTAAACTGACTTCAGGAAGAGAGTGATTATTACACTTGATTCACCATTGGCTTTTAACTATCTCATCTTTAAACCTGAAATAAGAATACATTGAGTATCCTCACCTATAAAATGGTAAAAACATATTTTCTCCAAATAAATGTTTAATAGAGAAATTGTTTCATAAACCTCTTTTATTTCAAATGTGTTTTACTTATTTATTTAATAACACAAGTAACTAAGTTGGTTTCATATTAAAAAACATGGTATTTTCTAAAAATTGAGTATTGAAATAAAAAATACTTCATAATCAAATGCAGATATTTTATTTCTGTAGACAATGGAAAAACTGTTTTTAATGTACTTGTAGATACATTCTTTTCTCCTAGGGACTCTTTAATGGGCCTAAAAACATTGCCCATGAAAAGGGTTTGATTATCAATTGCTTAAATAAGTCAACTTAAGTGATTAGTTACATTCTGAATCTAAGAGACTTTGATAGTTTCATAATTTAAAATAAACACTTACTAATTGCCTTCTACACATAAGTAACTGAATAATACAGACACTCTGAGGCTCATTAACTTTATCAGCCAACCTGGGATTCTTGGACTTGGTTAAAATGAGGGTTTGGGGACTCAAAATTCACTGTTGTATTCTGTAGTATTAAAGCAGAAAATAATTATTGAAAATAATACTATTTTGGAGTACACAAACCTATTCATCTTCTAAAGACAACTTGAATTTTGGTCATAAATGCTTAGAGCGCATCTGGCATAAAGTATATATGAAATGATAAATCATTAGACAAACTGCAAAGGGTCACCATGGAGCATGTGCCCATGCATGAATTTGAGGACTGTACCCTGGGGAGTGTGGAGGCATGTTTGGCCTGCTGTTTTAATTTGTCTGTACATGATTTGATAAGCAAACAAAAGGATATGAGAAGCTTGCTTGGCTAAGTGTGCCAAGGCTGCAATCAAGCGCTTCACCCATTCTTTCCAGCTGCCACCCTTGTGAGAGCTGCAGATGCAGAAGAGCTGGCAGCTGTACCAAGGTAAAAAGGGCACAGCAGCCAGAAAAAAATATGAATTACAAGAATGTAAACCACAGATGCTGGGTTGGAAGAATACATAGAGATGGAAAAAAAAAAGAAAAGAAACAAAAATCAAACAAAAGCACAAAATATTCATAGAAAGCAAAAATTAAAACTCACCCTCTTAGATATCTAGATAAGCAACACTTATGAATTAAAATATACTACTGGTAGTTAACACAAATATTACTGTGAATTGTGCGTTATTGATACAGAAACCCAAAGGTGATGGAAATTAAATTTAGAGGAAAAATGTCTGTAACCCGTAAGGAAAAATAGTTTGCCAATGCACACAATAAATTTGAAGCATGGCTGAAATCATAATCTGCATTTTGTAATTCCTAATTATCTTTTCACTGAAACATGCTGCCTTTCTCCCATGATGATGATATTCTTTCTGTGTCAACATTATGACTCATATTATATAATAAAATGATGCTGTTAGATGTGTTGTTTAATAAATTTAAATTGTTACTTGATATTTTAATAATATATGATATAAACATGTAAAATGTTTATTAAATTTTGTATTTGATTGAACAAATAAATAGTAATTATAAAATATTTAAGTAATAATGTAAGTTGTCATCTTTCCTGAAACAATATCCTTTCTATTACTCAACATTTTGGTGGTTTTTGGTTTTGTTTTTAGTTTCTTAACAACCTGGATATAATATATTCTTAATTCTGTTAAAGAATATTAATTGCATTTTATTCTTTGCATTATTTTTAAAATCTGTGCCTTAGTTTTTATATCCTGTTCTTTCTCTAGCTGCTCCTGGCCCTCTTCAAACATCTGTTAGTCCTTGACTAGTATTCCATATTTACAAATGAAGGATTATGTTGGTTAGTATTGGCATTGGCATTGTATTTTTTTATAATGGAAGAAGATTGTAAAACCCTTGGTTTTTTTTCTGTATTATTGCAAGAACTTTATATAAATTATGTAAAGAATTACTATAGATTTATTCTGAGAATCTAGAGCAGTAGATAAATTATGTGCAGTATGAAAAAGTGGGCAGGTTCTAAGGAGACTAGCCAGGCTTCTATTTAAGACATGTAATTAGGGAGATGTTTAAGACTCTTAAAATCTCTCTAACAATAAGTATGCTACCCTGGGATTGGCAGATTAAGTGTAAATGGCATACTTTCATATGGAATGGCACTAAATACTTATTTAGATCTTATGGGTTCTGTTAATCATATATATATATGAACCAACTCAGTTTCATTCATTTTTTGTATGGATTTTGCATCTCAACCTCACTAAGTTCCTCTCTAATTTTAGTTATTTCTTTTCTTCTGCCAGCTTTGGGGCTTCTTGATGAAGGCAATTAGTTCTATAAACTCTCCTCTTAGCATGGCTTCAACTGCATCCCAGAGATTTTGGTAGGTTGTGTACCAACTCTCATTAATTTCAAATAATTTTTAAATTTATGCCTTATTTTTGATGTTTGCTCAGAAGTTGTTTATCAGCAAGTTGTTTAATATTTATAAATTTGTGTAGTTTTGAAAGATAATCTTGATATTGGTTGCTATTTTTGCTGCACTGTTGTCCAAGAGTGTGCTTGGTACAATTTTAATTTGTATTAATTGACTGAGTCTTGCTTTATGACCAAGCACATGGTCAATCTTAGAATATGCTCTATGTAGAAATAAAAAAAAAAAGTACATTTTGTGGTTGTTACATGGAGTGATCTGTTGATGTCTATTAGGTCTATTTGGTCAAGTGTCAAGTTTAATTCTGAAATTTAATTAGTTTTCTACCTCAGTGATTTGGCTAACACTATCAGTGAGTTGTTAAATTTTCCCACAATTATTGTGATTCTCTCAGCCTTTTTCTTAGACCTAGATGTTATTTTATGAATATGGTGCACCAATGCTGGATGTGTATATATTTAGTATAGTTATGACCCCTTGTTGGAGTGTCCCTTTTATCATTACGTAATGTTCGTTTTTGTCCTTAATTTTCAGTGACATAAAATCTGTTTTATATGGTGTAAGAACAGTGACTTCTGCTCTTCTTTGTTTCTCATTTGCGTGGTAAGTCTTACTGTGTATCCCTTTACTTTGAGCCTTGGTTGTTGTTATATGCATGATGGTCTCTTGAAGACAGCAGATATTGGATACTGTTTTTCTTTTATTCAGCATGGTATTGTATGTCTTTTAAGTGGTGTGTTTAGCTTATTTGCATACTGAATTAATTTTGATATGTGAGATTTTGATCCCGACATTGTGTTGTTGGGTGGTTATTACATAGGCTTGATTATACGATTACTTTATAGTACCTTGGGCTATGTGCTTAAGTGAGTTTTGTGATAACAGGTGTCAATCTATCAGTTCCATGTTTAACACTCTCAAAAAACCTCTTATAAATCTGGTCTAGTTGAAATATATTCCCACAATCTTTACTTGTCTGATAATTTTATTTCTTCTTCCCTTATGAAGCTCATATTGATGAAATATAAAATTGTTGGTTGAAATTTCTTTTCTTTTTTTAGATTATACTTTAAGTTCTTGGGTACATGTGCAGAATGTGAAGGTTTGTTACATAGGTATACACGTGCCATGGTGGCTTGCTGCATCCATCACCCTGTCATCTACATTAGATATTTCTCCTAATGCTATATCTCTCCTAGCCCCTCACCCCCTGACAGGCTCCAGTGTGTGATGTTCCCCTCCCTGTGTCCATGTGTCCTCATTGTTCAACATCCACTTATGAGTGAGAACATGGGGTGTTTGGTTTTCTGCTCTTGTGTTAGTTTGCTGAGAATGGTGGTTTCCAGCTTTATCCATGTCCCTGCAAAGGATATGAATTCATCCTTTTTTATGGCTGCATTGTATTCCATGTTGTATATGGGATGCATTTTCTTTGTCCAGTCTATCATCGATGGGCATTTGGGTTGGTTCCAAGTCAACTGTGAACAGTGCCACAATAAACATACATGTGCTTGTGTCTTTATAATAGAATGATTTACAATCCTTTGTGTACGTACCCAGTAATGTGATTGTTGGGTCAAATGGAATTTCTAGTTCTGGATCCCTGAAGAATCAGAATTTCTTTTCTTTAATGACACTGAAAATTTGCCCCCAATCTCTTCTGGTATATAGATTTTTGCTGAGAGGTCTCTTGTTTCCCTGATGAGATTTCTTCTGTATATGGCTTGACTCATTTCTCTAGCTGACTTCAAGAGTTTCCTTTTGTCTTGATTCTTGATCTTCTTGAGTATGATTATTATGCGCCCTGGGGTGGTTTTTCTGTATAGTACCTCACCATGGTTTTCCCCAGAAGCAGACTTCTAGGAATATTTTCAATATCTTCATCAACAACTGTGATGAAATGGCCACAGTAGCTGCAGAAGAGGCAGAGTAGGTGAACACTAAATTGCTGGGACTAAAAAAGAAGGGATACATTGCAAATTAGGAATGGAATTAGAGTTTGCTGTATGTCATAAGATTCCTTCTATAATTTCTTTCTCTGTTCTTCAGTACAATCACAATAGCTTATGCTTTCCAAACTTTACAAAACAATCCGTTTCATAAAGACACTGTTCTCCTGGAAAAACTCTTTGAAAGTTTACCCAAATGTGTCTGTCTTCTACCTGAGAACATGAGAACATATGTAAAATAAGTCCTAAAACACTCTCCTTCCTCAAGAAATCTAAAGTTGACATGAAACCTGAATCCAGATAAACTGATTTCCCAGGTTCTTTTTCTCCTTTTGACATATCACAGATCTGAACTGTACAATCCCCTATATGTATCTGCAACTTTTAAAATCCATTGGTCTGCTACATTATGAGAACTTACAAAGCCGTAATATGCTTTCTACATAGACTTTTCTAGTACCGTAAAAGTTGTGCCAAATTTTAAGAGCCTCATGATTTATTTTAGGAAATTATTCAACTTGTGTAATACTTAGTTATTATTTGATTGCTATTCATTATTCTCCACCAATCTGAAAACTTTACTCTGACATAGCAAACTTCATTAAACTAACTTTTGAATTAAATGGTTATACATTTTCCTGTCTATAATTTTTCTTTCTTTGGCTACTTGACAATGGTTTTTATTTTAGCCAGCTTTACCATTAACTTATTTTATAATTTCCTGTAAATGCAAATATCAGTACATAAGCCTGTGAATATGGTTATATAGGGAGAGTTTAATATTTGTTCAAGTTTTTCTTTTGTTGGTTAATATATTCATCACATATAATAAAATGCACAAATCCTAGGTGTACACTGGCTGAGTTTTGATGAATGAATATTTCTAATTCAAGTCTTATCAAGATAGAGACAATTATCATCACCTCAGACATTTCCTTAATCTCACCTCCCACCCCCTCAAAGGCCTAGGTAACAAGAGTGAAACTCCATCTCAAAAAGAAAAGAAAAGAATTTTTTATTTCTTTCTAATAAATGCTGAGGATGAGAAAGCTATGTCACAGATTGTATATTTTTACTTAAAAAGGGGGAAAACAACTTCCAGATTTTCTTCTAAAGTGGTTTTAACACTTTATCTTCAAACATTTGTGATAGGTCTGGTTATTCCATGTTTCTGTCAACATTTAAAATTGACAGGCATTTTCACTGCAGCCATTCTGATGGATGTAATTTATTGTAGTAATGTAGTAGTAATTTATTGTAGTTTTGTGCTTTCCTGATGACTAATGAGGTTTAACTGTGCTGCCTAGTCTTGGCCTCAAGTTTACATGGTTTCTGAGTCAGCCAGAGATTTTAGCAGAATTTATACATTGAATTTGCAGCTCCTCATCCCTATTTTTTAATCTAACATTTCCATTAAAATTGTGTTCATATTTTCTCTCAACTAGTATGAAATATATTCAGGGCATTTGTCTTGTGTCTGCTAGAGGCGGCTATTCCATTAGTACAACTAGTCCAATAGTCCCATTCATTTCTGCAACTCTTATACCTATCAGTCAAATATGAAATTTTAAAGGAGGATATCTGACTCTGATTGGGGGACTGAGAAAAACAGTATTATGTGTTTCCATTTTACTAAATGTTTGTTAGAGAAATGAACTCCAAACACTGGTTCTGCCTAAGCTTACCGCAGCTACTGAAACCATCCACATGGCTAGGATTAGTGAAAGCTTATATTTTCATTGCTCAACTATGACTTAAACTAGTATAAGTAAAAAAATTAAAAAAAAATATTTACTACATGTTTAGAAAATTTTTAAATGTACACATTAATATTTTAGATCCAAGTAAGTGGAAATTTTAATTTTAATTTAATTTTAAAATTCAGAATTTAAATAATTCTGGACAGAGAATGGGAAACAAGATGGGTACACATAAAATAAGTACAATATGCAAAATGAAAAATTTCAGGAAATACAATATTTTGTATTTGTACATATACAGCAACAAGAATAAACATGTCCTAAATTTTTATTCAGGTTAATATTTTATGAATCTTTGTTTAGCCTATGATTAAAATCAATTTCAAAATCGTATTTCTTGTTTCCATTTGTATATAAAATGGGCATTATATCTTATAAATTAATGTTGGCTCAGCTAATCCAGGTTTTAGAAATAATATACAGTATTTTACTTAAATAAATAAATCTTAAACTGTGATTATTTTACTGGTATATTGATTTTGTTATATGTGATTATTTTAAAAGTATATCATTTTGATTATATATTTTATGAAAGATTAAATGAAAAGAATACAACTATCTTTTCAACTTACTCTATGAGTATTTTAATACACTGAAAATCATATGAAACATAATACCACACTGGAAAGAGTTCTTTCTGTGTAACAAAACACAATTTTCTTTACAGTACAAACTAATTTCATAAAGCTTTTCCCATATAGTCATCTCTTCTGATGATTTCATAGCATGTCATTCACTGAGAATTAATTATATGTCATCTTGTGATCTCAGTTTTATTTGTAATATTATTTTCTGTTTTTCATGTAAATATGTTGTGTTTCCCTAAATAAACTTAATATTCTCAGGGAGCTTACATAGTAATTCAAGTTATTCCCACGTAGAAACATACAAGAGACATACACATGTGATGTGTTGACTGCATACAAAAATGAGACATATGTCTGTTTATAAACATATCTATTCAAATATCATTTTTAGTTCTTAAATTTTCAGCATTTAAATTTAAATTCATCATTGAAATTTAATAAAGTTGAATGTAAAAATTTCAGTTTTTACATTGACAAACAAAAAAAATATGTTTTGTCAATGTAAAAGTGGAATTGATAATAGTAGGCTAAAAACAAAAGTTTAGTATGAAAGCCAGCCAATGGCAGATTAGGCATGTCACAGGGAAGAGGGCCAATATGTCATATCTGGGAGAAGAGACTCAAGGAAAGCAAGAACCATATTTTAAACCCTGAAATAGATTCTAGTCCTGTTCCAAAGTATTACAGAAAGCTCAAGTCCCACTAAATATTTTCCTAAAATAGAATAGAGTATAAGGTGATTTTAAGGCATTTGCCTTTTGAATATCTTACATCCTCAATTATTACTATTATTATTTTTCAAATGGGTCTTGCCATGTAGCCAGGCTGAACTCCTGGACTCAAAGGATCCTCCTGCCTCAGCCTCCTGAGTAGTTGGGACTACAGCATGTGCCACGATGTCCAGTCGAACTCAATTTTTATTTTCTGTTTCAGTGTTTAACACAAAACTTAATGGTAATTCACAGCAAGAGGTACATAAAATTATACACAGCCATGCAACACATGATGATGTTTTGGCTAATAAAAAACTACATATATGATGGTATCCCTATAAGATTATAATGAAGCTAAAAAAATCCTATCACTTAGTGATGTTGTAGCCATCATAAGTCATATCGCAACCCAATACTCAAGTGCTTTCGGTGATGGTGGTGTAAATGAACCTATTGCACTACCAGTCAAATGAAAGTATAGTATATACAATTATGTACAGTACATAATACTTGACAATGATAATAAATAACTATGTTTGTGGTTTCTGTATTTATAATTTTATCATTATTTAAAGTGTAATTCTTGAACTTATAAAAGAAAGGCATTAACTGCAAAAAATTCTCAGACAGTTATCTCATGAGGTGTTCTAAAAGAAGTCATTATTATACTAGGAGATGACAGCTTCATGTGCATGATTGCCTTTGAAGACATTTCACTGGGACAAGATATGGAGGTGGAAGACAGTGATATTGATGATCTTGACCCTGATCAGGCCTTGGCTAACATGTGTGTTAGTGTCTTTGTTTTCAACACAAAAGTTTTACAAGATAAAAAATAAAAATGCTACAAATAGAAAAAAGCTTATAGAATAAGGGCATAAAGCAAATATTTTTATATAGCTGTACAATGTGTTTGGGTTTTGAGCTGTTATTACAAAATTCAAGAAGTTGAAAAACTAAAAATTTTATAAAGTAAAAAATTTATTGTAAGCTGAGGTTAACTTCTTATTAAAGAAAAAATATGAATTTAATATGGCCTAAGTGTATAGTGTTTATAAAGTCTATAGTAGTGTACAAAAACATCCTAGGCCTTCATATTTCCTCTCCACTTATTCAGACTCACCAAGAGCAACTTCCAATCCTGCATGCTACCTTCATAGTAAGTGTCCCATACAAATGTACCACATTTTATATCTTATACGGCATTTTCACTGTACCTTTTTGTATGTATACATTTGCTTAGGAACACAAAGACATATCTTATGTATTATAATTGCCTTTAGTGTTTAGTGAAGTAATAGGCTATACAGATTTGTAGCTAAGGAGCAATAGGCTATACCATATAGCCTAGGTGTGTAGTAAGCTATCCTTTCTAGGTGTGTGTAAATACAGTCTATGATGTTTGTACAATGATGAAATTGTCTGATGATGTATTTTTCAGAATGTATCCCCATCAATAATGTGTATATGACTATACATTATAAACCAGGTACTACTTTTTTTGAAATATGACTATTTTGTTTAATAAAATATTATGTATGTCTAAAGAATTGCTGAATCCATAAGTCTGGTATCCATAATCTGTTCCTTCAATTAGCTGAACCTAAAAATTCACTCTTCGAAGTCTCTGAGACATTTTTATATGAAAAAAGGTCCTGTACTTAAAATATTTGACAACCAATTTTGTTTTTCTTTTTTCCAAATGACTTTGATTATTCTTTATGTTATTTGGTTAACGATAAAAATTTAGCACTAAATAAAATTTAGAGATCTTGTGGGCATCTCAGAAAATTCACCTCTAAAAGCAAAATAAAACAAAACACGATGCTTTAGACATAAAGGCTCTATCTGCTACTAGCCTGAGGATTAAAAAAAATTTGTTCTCTAAAAGTCCCTAGAGCCATTTTGAGGGAAATGTTTTATTCTTTTGCTATTGAACAATTTGTCTCCTAAAATCTCTTTACTATCATATAACAAGGACCACATGTAAAAATCAGGTCTCTACATCAGGTTCTATAGGAAAGTGAAAATGATGAATATAAGTGGTGAGATCTAAACATAATTTTTCAGGTGTGTAATTAGATTCCAAATATTTTCAGTGGGTATGTGTGTGTTTCTGTGTGTGGTGTGTATGTGTGTATTCTCTCAAGTTAAAGCAGCATTTTTGTTTAGAGAACATGAAAATGAGCATTTGCTTTGATCTAATTTTTTTAGAAGTTTAAAACATATTTCAAAAAATTTATTTCCTCTGAAGTTAACTATTTGTTGTGGTTGCTTTACTAACTGGTTAAATTCTATAATAAAAATTTAATGCATATGTTACAAAAAAACAAGATTTGCCCTCATATTTATTCCATTTTAAATTATGCCATATGTACGTTCAAACATAATTATATAATATATGTGGAGAGCTATGCTTTTCCACCCACAGTATAATCTTGTTGATTCTCTAGAATATGTAAAAATAGCATATTAAATTCTGAATTATAAATATATTTAGTGCTAAGTATATATAACTTGCTTGTGTTTGAAAGGGCTGAGATATTTAAATTTAGATATTATAAAATAGAGATGTGTTATAAAAACACTCACAGACGATATGATTTATTAAAAATATTAAAATCTTTCTTTATTATTGCTCATATCTTCTCAACTTCTCAAATATGTGAGGGGAATCCCAGCATCCCTGAAGAGCTCTGTAGTCATTCTTTTCTGTATGTCAGAAATTACAATAGTAACTGCTGCAATAAAACAGGAATCTCGGCCAGACGTGGTGGCTAACACCTGTAATCCCAGCATTTTGTCAGGCCGAGGTGGGTGAATCACAAGGTCAGGAGTTCAAGGCCAGACTGGCCAACGTGGTGAAACCTCATCTCTACCAAAAAATACAAAAATTATCTGGGCAGGGTGGCTCATGCCTGTAATCCTAGCTCCTTGGGAGGCTGAGGTAGGAGAATTGCTTGAACTGGGACCAGGGAGGCAGAGGTTGCAGTGAGCCAAGATAGAGCCACTGCACTCCAGTTAAGCGAGACTCCATCTCAAATAAAAAAATAAAGAAAAAAAAAAAAACAGAAATCTCTCAATGCGACAGGGATAAGAGGATTCTAAGTGGCATAGTCCACATGGTGGCACTTAGTTACTACACAAGCCAAGCATGGTTACTGTAACAGAGAGGAGATGCAAAGCTGTGATCAGAATACATTGACTCACAGAGATCTATGGTGTTGGCTAATTGACCATGGATTTCCTAGAAAAAATAAATGTGATGGCAGTCTCTTACATTCTTTCTTGATCTGTGTGAGTAATTCTAGATCTACTGAACAGAAATATAACTTGCCACCAAGACAGACTCATGGACCCTTAATTGTTTCCTTTCTTGAGTAGTTTACGTACTAAGAATCTCTTGAATAAAGGAGAGGCTGGGTCACCTTGAGGCTGGGTCATATTGAGGAAGGACATAATTTCAATATATATATTTTGATTTCAATAGCTTTTGAGGTACAAGTAGGTCTTGGTTACATGGTTGCATTGTACAGTGATTAAGTCTAAGATTTTAGTGCAGTTATAGTGTAGTTTTTTCCAAAACTCCCACCCTCCCCCTTTCTAAATCTCCAATATCCATTGTACCACTCCGCATGCCTTTGCATACCAAAAGCTTAGCTCCCATTTATAAGTTAGAACATATATTATTTGGTTCTCCATTCTTGAGTGACTCCGCTTAGGACAATGGCCTCTAGCTCGATACAAATTGTGCAATAGACGTTTTTTTCTTTTTTTATGATTGAGTAGTACCCCTTATTATATATGTGTACAGGTTTCTTTCTGATATAACAATGATTTTTCCTTTGGGTAGATGATATAATGATGACTTTTCCTTTCGGTAGATACCTAGTAGTAGGATTGTTGAATTGAATAGTAGATCTACTTTAATTTCTTGAGAAATCTTTATACTGTTTTTCATAGAGGTTGTACTACTTTACATTCCCAGCAGTGTCTAAGCAGTCCCTTTTAACCACATCCATGGCAACATCTATTGCTTTTTTGTTTTTGACTTTTTAATCATCGCCATTTTGGGTGTATTAAGGTGATATCTCACTGTGGTTTTAAGTTGCATTGAGGAAGAACATAATTGAGTGAAGAAGATGCTAGATCCCTTAAAGAGGGCTAATTATTTTCACATAATTAAGTCCCTGCAAAAATAATGGTTATAATGATTATCAAGGTTATACAAAGCAGAACATGGCAAATTTAAAATTAAGGCAAATCTAAAAGATGTTTGCAAGATTTAGACCTTTTGGAGAATAATAAGATCATATTTGAAATGAGGCACCTATGTAAATCAGGACACATGTAATCATTTAATTCATGAATCACAAACATTATTTGAATTTTCTCACTTAAATAAAACATATTTTTGTATGTTCAAAATCACAGTGAAAAACAATAGTTCTGATGGTCTTTTAAATTAGACTAGAATTTTGAAAAATTACTCTGTTTTCAGTATGCACTTCCTGGGCCAAAATGAAAATACTCTGAGCACCTTCTGTGAGTCATTAGTTGAAAATAACTTCACTACTTTTTGTATAAAGATTTAGTTCTTCCAAATTTATTTCTTCCAAAATAAATTTGGAAGAAATATTTATAAGTCAACCAAGACCCTTAACATGATTAACCAAGAGAAGGAGATACACACCTAGAGAAATTTAGTAAATATGACATAAAATAATTACACTAAGTAACATAAAGTATTTATGTTAAGTGAAAGTAGGTTAATTTATTACATTTTAAAAAAGATTTCAAAGTGCCTACAAAACAAAACCCAACAGTTTTCTGTATGTAGGAAATACATCTAAAGCAAAGTGATTGAGAAAGTTTTAAAAGAGAGAAATAGAAAATAATCTGACAAACATATGCAAATATTAATATAATAGAAGTCAGCTTTTCTGTATAGAATGTCTCCAAAGGTCTTTATTATTCCCACCTTCATTACTTTTGAAACTACATTAAAGATAAAGCTTTTCTCAGACTGTTCGCTAATTAGCTAAAAAAAAAATTCAACCAAACAAAAACAAAAACCCATAACCTGATAAGCAGCTTCCTAAAATAACACTGTGATCCCCTGAAATGTTAATATGAACAACCAGCTGGCAGAAGATGATAAGGATGCAGTAATATTTTTAATTGGTGCTTGTTTTGAACACATATTAGAATAGTTACAATACCAAATACATGAACAATTATTCCAATGTTAACAAAAAACAAATTTCTCTTAATTCATTATAATAAGGATAAAAAGTAAAGAAATTATGTAACCACAATTAGAGGCATCCTATTTAAATGAGTATTTATTCTTTAAAATTGGAGAACAGTTACATTTTTTGTGGTGATGGCACTTAATATAATAAATATGGTTGCTTATGAAAATAATTTTAATGGCAGTTTCAGTTTAATAAATAGAACAGATCCAAAGTTACATGCTTGGACAGTTAGCATGTTTTCTTAGCCTCTGTGATTTAGTGGAAAACTGATAGGAGACTTGAGTTGTAAAGTTAAATTTCCCACTAATCTAAATTATAATTTTAGAAGATAATTTCATTTTTGCAGAGCCCTTATTTTATTACTTATAAAATAAAAAATGTTCAACTAAATGATGTTCAATAGCAATGTTTGTTCTAACATTTTGAAAGGTTTTCACAATTCAGAATGTTTTATTGAAACATAATCAGTCATCTTGTGTCACTTTCAGACCTTCCCTCCTTAAACTCGCAATACACACATCACAGGTCATAGATTTATATAAGCAAAGTATGTAAATTATACATTTATAACTAAAACAAATTTGCATAAATTAATATTCTTATTAAATCTGGAAGACACTATCCTGCTCATTTCTCATTTGCTTTAGTTTAAAGAATATTACTCTTGACATCAGTTTCTCTTCTGCTGATCCTGTCCATTACCTCCTCACAATGTATTTTTCTACTTTCTCTAATAATGTCTTTATCTAAAAAAAAAATTACACTTGACCCATTCAGTTAATATCACAAGTTACTAACAGTTTGAGATCCTCCATTTAACAAAATAACTTTATCTTCATGCAGATCCATAATCCTTTTATAATGATTAATTTGTGGATACTTGCAGGTTTTATAAGCCTCTGTGCATAAAGGTTGAACAATCACAAAATCTTCCTCTGTAGTTAAAGTATTTAACAAAGTTATTACTACAACTTTGTGATATACATATTATTAAGTAGATAAATAAATGAGAGAAATAGATCATAGCAAGCCTTAACGTATTTTTTACTATTCCATAGCTCAGGTTCTTAATATTGCACAAGAAAGCAACAATTTAGAAGCTAAAAATATGGATGCTATCTAAAAGAGGGCAGTGTCAATTAGAAGAATCAGTGTTCAGGAATGAATGTCCTCCTTTCCCAAAAAATAAAGGAAGAAAGGAAGAAAAGGAAACTGGAGATACCCTAATGTAAACATCTTGAGAATGTCCATTTAAACAGTGACCCCCAAATAGATAAATAATGTATTTACTCATTTTCTGAGGTGGTATTCATTGAATACCTACTACTGAGTTCTTTCAACTTAATATTAATTAATGGGCACGGTTCTTGTCACTGAAGAATGCACTGAACAAGGAAGATGAAAATCTTCTCTAAAGATTTTTCATATTGTTATGATGAGCCAGGTAAAACAAGACAGAGAATTACAAGAATACACCAAATTTCATCTTCAGTTAAGAGGGGGACTGAATGCTTACCAACAATTCAAATATGCAGGATTTCACCTAAATAAAAAGAGTACTTGTTAGTCAAATAATAAAGGACTCTAAGTTTCAAAACTATTGAAACATTATATTGGTTGGGTCAGTGCTTCTGGACTCTCCAATATCACCCAGAACTCTGGTGATTCCTAGGACACATTGAACTCCATATAAAGTTGTGCTCACTTATAAGATTTATTACAGTGTTAAGTATATGCAACAGGATCAGCAAAGGAAGGAGTCTGGAGAAAACCATTCACAGTTCTATCATGCCCTCTCCCTCCTCTTAGAGGACCAGCTAGCATTCTTTGTTCATTGGCAGTGAAAAGTGCAGTAATGGGTCTGCCACAGCCCATTAGACACTCAGAGTCTGTGTCAGTTTGCTAGAGTTGCTATAATAAACTGCTGCACGGTGAATGGTTTACATCAAAAATTTATTTTCTCACAATTTGGGAGGCTATAAATTTGAAATTAAGGTGTTGGTAGGTTTTCCTTATGTGTACATCTGTCCTAATTTCCCCTTGTTGTAATATGAGTCATATTGAATCAGAGCCCACTTTAATGACCTCATTTTAACTTTGTTGCCATTTAAAAGACCCCATCTACAAATACTGTCACGTCCTGAGGTACTTTGAATTATGATTTCAACATATAAGGTTTGGGGGACATAATTCATCACATAACAGAGTCCTGGGTTTTTATGAGGGCTGATCATGTACACACCTGCTCCTAGCACATATCAAAATTCCAAACTCTTAGAAGGAAGACAGGCATTTAGCATAAACTGCATTATTTTCACAAACTGTACAGGCACAGTAAACTAGTCTTATCAGTTTGTGAATGGTTTGACTGCTGAATTCCCTGGCACCAGCCAAGGGTGAACTTTGCAAGCAGGTTTTTCATTATTTTTTTAAAATTACTATTATTATACTTTAATTTCTGGGATACATGTGCAGTGTGCAGGTTTGTTACATAGGTATACATGTGCCATGGTGGTTTGCTGCATCCATCAACCTCTCAACTAGCTTTGAAGACCCATATGTATTAGGTATTTGTCCTAATGCTCTCCCTCCCCTTGCCCCCCACCTCCTGACAGGTCCTGGCGTGTGATGTTCCCCTCCCTGTGTCCATGTGTTCTCATTGTTCAACTCCCATTTTTGAGTGAGAATGCGGTGTCTGGTTTTCTATTCCTGTGTTAGTTAGCTGAGACACATGCACATGTATGTTTATTGCAGCACTACTTACAATAGCAAAGACCTCGAAGCAACCCAAATGCCCATCAGTGATAGACTGGATAAAGAAAATGTGGCACATATACACCACGGAATATTATACAGCCATAAAAAATGAGTTAATGTCCTTTGCAGGGACATGGATAAAGCAAGTGGGTTTTTCTAAAAAATTGCAGTATTGAGTCTACTGGGTTAAATTTTTGTGCATAGTTCAGCTGAAAAATACAAAGCTGTATTCAATTTGTGGTATATTTTTATGCTAAATGGTGTATATAACATATACAATGTGTACTGTAATTTTTAAACTTTGTTTTGATTTATAAAAAATACAAAAACTATAAAGTTTTACAGTTGAGTCCTTAAGTAACTTGGTCCATTTTGCTCACTACTTTTGGTCTTTTTACTCATAATCTAAACTTATATTTTTAAAAATAACTGAAAATTATCTATGGGCTTTGCTTATAGTTGACAAAATACAAGTTTCTTTAATGAAAAACAGAGAGTAAAAATTGGGGAAAGGGTAGAGGAATCTCTGTTATCTCTGAAACAAAAGAAAATTACATACAGAGAAAAAATAGTTTTATCCATTACCTGGAACACAATCTATGAAAAGGCTCTATCTGCTACAGAAAGAGAACACTAATTGCAGGTGCATAGCTTCTCAGATCTCCATTTTAGGGAGGATAAGTTAGTGTAACTGCTTTGAGGAAAGCATGGCAATATCTCTAAGGAAAAAAGTCTGGAGAAGTGGGTATACTTTTTAATCCAGCAGTCTATGAAGATGATGCTTATTGTAAAATGTTTGTAAAGTAAAACACTGAACATTCACAAAGAGAAGACTAGCTGAATAAATTATGGTAGTTACAGAATTAAATATCACATCCATATGGTTAAAAACTAAAACAAATCTTAGTGTGCTTATATGAAATGATCTTCAAAATATATTACTCAGTTAAAAATGCACCAAGTCATAATCCAATAAAAAAATTAAAAAAAAATGCACCAAGTGGAATGCTAAACACTTAATATTTTATAAGATATTTTTGCATGTGTATAATAATACACAAACTACTGCTGTTTGCTTATGAGTTGACAGTGTTAGAACCTAGAATTAAAGAGTGAATTATTTTTCTTTTTACTGTGTAGAATTTTGCCTACACTTGTATTACTTTACCAATATAGAAGGTGACTTTTGTGCCCCTAAGGGCTACCAAATTGATTAAACCAACTGATAGAAGGATGAAGTTTAAGAAAAGCTGTCATAGAAATAAATACATCTTGGAATTTAAAATAACAGAAAGGATCAGGTTTATCATTCAGACTCATAGACTCAGAGAACTTATTCAGAATCAAACTTTACTAACAATTTCAAGTCACTTGGAATCATGAGGCACAGGTAAGAAAAGGTGAGATCAGAATGTCTGTGTTGATTTCAGCTCACTAAGTCCAATCACACAACATCAAAGGCATTTCTGGCCCAAGTGAACAGATGAGCTTTCTATGAGGTATGCAGGTACCTCACTTTTCATGAAAGAAGACAGATTATAAAACATTTGTGTTTTCTTCAGAAAGAGTTACATATATAACATTTTCCAAGGAGCCATTATGCATAAATACATATATTTCTGTTTGCTTACCATAAATAATTCCAGACAACTAAGCACATTCTGCTAAAAGCTCACCATAGGAAAAGACTTTTTTGTTAGAAAAAAAACCTCTTATTGTTATTGTTGTTGTTTTATTGGTTGATTTATCATTAGTATGTTTGTAAGAGGATTAGTTCAACAAACTTGACTTCTTTATTTTCCAGGAGCGTCCCCAGGGAAGGGAGAATATATTGCAAAAATGCAACTTAACTTTTTCCTTTCCAGATGGCATAGATGAGTTTCACAGACATGCTAATCAAATATATTTACACTAGATCTTATACTAGATAAGAAATTAGTATTTAATACATAATGTAGTTGACATATTATTTGTTCATCACAGATTACTAAAATAGATGAAAGTAAAGATAAATTTTGATAATAAGATGGCAAATTGAATCTAGATTATTGAAGTGTATAAAATAGCTTAATAATTATATCTTTAACATGTGATATAGAATCAAAAAAAATTGTTATATCAGTCTTTTCATAACTTGCCTCTCATGCCTCTGCCAGGTTTTGTCAGGATCATGGTGCAGAGTACAGATGATGAAGCTCTATCCATGTGGTGGTTTTAATGTTGGTTTTCTAATTTTTTTAAATTATATAGTGGTGAAATCCAACATGAGAAGCAAACATATACATAGTTTTCAAGACTTAAGATGTAAGATGTAATTTTACTTCAATAACTATATAAAAATGAGGAGAAAAAGCAAGTGTTTGTTGGTTAGGAATGATCCCTTGTAACAGAGCCCATTTCAAAGCTTTATGATTACAGTCAAATTATTTAATTTCTTCAAGCCCAGTGTTCCTCTTTGAAAAATAGAGATTATAATAACTGTCTCATAGTGTTAATGAAAGGGTTTCATACTTTGTCAGCTGACTACAACAATGAATGATAGATTGTAACCACAGTTGTTCATTGCTATAAAATAAATTGTTCTAAAACCTAGCCACTCAAACCATAAACATTCAGTATCTCACAGTTTTTGCATCTTAGGAGTCTAGACACAGCCCAGCTGTGTGCATCTGGCTCAAAGTGAGTTACAAGACTGTGAGCAAACTGTTGGTCAGAGCTGAGGTCTCATCTGAAGGCTGAACTAAGAGAGAATTTGATTCCTAGCCCCATCAAATGGGTATATGCAGAATTCAGTTCCTTAATGGCTACTGGATGAAACGCTCATGTTTGTCCTGGTTGTAGGCTAGAGGCCTCTCCCAGTTCCTTGCCATATGAACTTCTTCATAGATAGCTTACAACCTGGCAGCTGGCTTCATTCGTAGTAAGTAAATGAGGGAGTAGAATAAGATGGGAAAGATGAAAGGGACATTTTGAAAGTCATCACTTTTGCCATACTAGATTTGTTAAAAGCAAGTCACTAGGCCAAGTTCACTTTTAAGTGTTGGAGGTTACATAAGAGTATAAATATCACAAAGCAGGAATAATTTGGAACCATTATGAGGGCTGACTAACTACAATAGAATTACTGAGGAATAAGTGGGAGATACTATTATTTGTATTAACATAGTTTTACTGAAGATTGATTGTATAACAGTAAATTGTTTACTCTTCACTTATATATAAAGTTAATAGACAGAAAGACTTGTTTTTATAACATTTTTGGTAATATGACAAACTTTAAAAACAAACTACAGCCATTTGATTAATAAAACAAAAATACACATTTTGCTGGTTACTATATTCCAGCTATTTTTCAAACCCTTTCCCCCTAAACACCCAACATATATAGCAGTGACTGGGATTGTAAGAGCAATTTACTCCAATAATTATAGTGAAAAAAGCAACAACAACAACAAAAAAAAAAAAAAAAAAGAAAAGAAAAGAAAAAGAAAATCCAGCCCCTCGATATCTTTCTGTGATTTTAAGCTGGATAACATGGTACAATGATCAAGACTATACAGAGATGGACAGACTGATCACTATTAATCATTGTCCCTATTGAGGCTACCCCATCAATGATATTATAAAATATGATAATTTTAGAAATGAGAAAACAAGTCATGAGTTGAAATAAATAGGATTTAAACACAGGCAATCTTACACCTGAGTCTGTACTATTAAAATTGTACCATATAATCCTAATGTCTCTTACTACCAAGAAATTTTCTCCACTTATGATATGTTATATGTCTAGCTACCTTACATTTAAAGCTTAAACTTAAAATGCATTTAACATTACTTTTTATTTTATATTTCACTTGAATTGTGTGTGTGTGTTCATGCTTGTGTGTGTGTTCAGAGACAGAAAGATAGAGTATATATGAATAAGTTGGCCAACCAATAATTAATTTTGGCCCTTTATTTAAGGTCTGAACTATTCAACAAGTCAGAAGTCTGCGTTTGGTATCAGTTTTTCAACACCACTAAGATATATATATATTACAAAGCAATGCAAACTATAATGCAGAGTATTTTAAAGAGTGAGATATTGGCAAAGATATATATTTATTTGTTTATCAGGCACTTTTTTAGACTTCACATTGTAATCATTACTATACATTTCTGGAAAAAAATGCTTGAAAACCTTTGAAACTTTCTGTCATTTTAAAATGTTAATGTCAATTCCTCAAGTTTCTTAGTTTCACTCTATTACAAGTAATTCTATTGCATTACAATATACTAGCTACTTTTACTAGCAATTTTAGATATGTTTTATGTGAAGACTGCCTTTTTGACTGTTAAATGAATTATGATCACTGCAATGTAATATCAAAAACATTTTATTATGTCTATTTTCTGATGAATCCATTAATATTAATGATTTTAAACTGTCAGGTTAAATTATTAAACTTGGACAGTATAAGATTAAGAAGACAAGACAAGTAATTTTAAACAAAATTTTGCTTTTTATTTTTAATTTAAAAATACCTTGCTTAAAAGAAAGAGATAAGGTTATTGTGAGATATCAGTCAACCAAATATTAAAGGTGGCATTGTTAAGAATATATGTCAAATATCAGATGAAAGCAAAAATAATCAAATTAATCACTAAGTATTTAAGAAACTAAGAAAGTATATATAACTAATACAAATTAAAATAAATAGAATAAGAAAAGATTATGGCTAGATTGAATCCACATAAGAGTTCATTAATTAAATATTGTGTTTAAAAAGTATAACTTAAATTGGAATTTTTTTTAAATTAAAACCATCATTTCTATTTTTAGATTCAGAAATTAATTCAGCTTAATGGAATAGACAAAAATGGGGATCTGTGATGTTTAATACTACATATCATTGTGACTGAGATCCAGCACCCAGATATTTGGTCTAACATTCAGAATGTTTCTATGAGGGTGTTTTCTGGATGAAATTAACATTTAAAACAGTGGACACTGAGTCAAGTAGATTGTCCTCCATAATATGAGTGGGTCTCATCCAGTCAGTTGTAGGCCTTAATGAAACAAGTACCAATTTCCCCCAATCAAGAAGAAATTCTGCCAACAGACTGCCTTTGGATTCAAACAGCAACTCTTTCTCAGCTTGCTGGGCAACTGGTATATGTAGAGACCTCTCTATATATAGAGAGAGAGGAAGAGACACATGCACACACACACACACACACACACACACACACACATCCCTCGTTGGTTCTGTTTTTATTGAAAATCTTGACCAACACAGGATCCTAAAGATCTTATATTTTATTTCTCAATCAAATATTGAGAATAGACATAGGAGGTAGTAAAACTCAAACATTTAAATCTTCGGCTTACATAGTTACATTAAGAAATAATAAACAAAAACGAAGAAAAGCCGGGAGTAAAGTGGTTATTATATATAAGCCAGGGCTTTGGGTTATAAATAATAGGAAACAATCCTGGCTAACCTAGACAGAAAAGATATGGGAAAGCTCAGAGAATATATAAGAAGGTTTGATATCCAATTTGAGGAAAATGGAACAGAAACAAGGAGAGGAAACACAGTATCAAGCCACAGATGTAGTTGGATTAAAATGTTGCTTGTGCTATGACCAGACATTAAGCCTGACTTCATGGTCCTTAACTGTACAAGAAACTTTGAATTAATTCCTTTTCAGAATACAAAGTCACATGCCCATGACCTTGTTCCATGGTGTGACAAATGAAAATACGGTAACAAATGAGATTGAACACCTATCAACATTTATATATGTGGAATTTTCTCCAAATAAAGTGATTATTAGCTAAAGAATTAAAAACGCTACAAGGATTATCAGAAGTAAAACTGAGTTTTATTTCCTCTCAAGACAAGATAACAGGGAGAAGATATGCCCTGAAAATGTAAAAATCAAACAAAATATATGAAGCAAAAATTTTCAAGACAGTCGGAAGAATAGATGATCTCTGTAAAACAATAAACAAAACAGGTGAGGCAGACTGAAAAAACTTGAAAGAACTTTCAAACCATGGCATAGGGAGGGAGGATCCAGACGGAGCTCTTCTGACTCCCTGAGTTCAGGAAACAGAACTCAGAGCCCAGAAAGGCAGATGTGGCTAGAGTATGGGAAAGAAAAGTAGAGAGAGGAGAGCTGCATAGAACATGAACTTAAGAACTCTTGAGATGTGCAGAGAATTATCTTTGAGTGTTTCCTGCATATTTGTCAGAACTCTGAGAAAACTACCATATGCCATGGAAAAAAATCACTCAAAAGGGATAGTGCTGAGCTTTCACAAACAACTGTAAACACTGCACGTTCCCACCAGATAAGCTGGGAAAACTTCTGATAGATGAGTCATTGGGTGTGCAGAATAAAGCAGTAATTAATCCTATACTGGGGTCTCTTCTGGTCTTCTCTAACAGATCTCAAAAGACCCCAAAGGAGCAAATTTTCTCCTAATAACTTTTTTTTTTAAATCACAGAAAATGTTTTTTATATTTATTGAAACAGCACTGGAGAGGGACTCAAGATGGCGCTGTGAGAACAACCCAGGATTGGAGCTCATCTCGTTGAATCCACAAACGACTGACATTAGGCAGGCATCATCCTGGGACAAAGAGAGCAGAAAAAGAAACTGGTAGCATCCCTCGCTGTGCCACAGCTACTAGAGGTGCACCCCAGAGAAGCAGGGTCTGGACTGGACCTCAGCAGTCGTACAGCGAAGGGGCTAGACTGGTAGAAGGAAAACCAAGCAACAGAAATACTTCATCATCAACATTCTGGGTGTCCACTCAGAGACCCAAACAAAAAGTCAGCAACTACGCAGACGACCAGCGGACAAATCCACAAAGATGGGAAGAAACCAGCGCAAAAAGGAGGAAAACACCCAAAACCAGAACACCTCGCCTCCTAGAAAGGACCAAAACTCCTCACCAGCAAGGGAGCAAAGCTGAACGGAGAATGACTGTGACGAAATGACAGAATTAGACTTCAGAAGATGGATAATGAGAAACTTTTGTGAGCTAAAAGATCATGTATTAAATCAATGCAAAGAAACTAAGAACCTTGAAAAAAGATTTGAAAAAAGATTCGAGGAAATGATAACAAGAATGGATACCTTAGAGAGGAATATGAATGAATTAAAGGAGCTGAAAAACACAATACGAGAACTTCGCGAAGCAAACACAAGTTTCAATAGCCGAATTGACCAAGCAGAAGAAAGAATATCTGAAGTAGAAGACGAACTCAATGAAATAAAACGAGAAACCAAGATCAGAGAAAAAAGTGCAAAAAGGAATGAACAAAGTCTCCAAGAAATGTGGGACTATGTGAAAAGACCTAACCTACGTTTGATAGGTGTACCAGAAGGGGACGAAGAGAATGAATCCAAGCTGGAAAATACTCTTCAGGACATCATCCAGGAAAATTTCCCCCACCTAGCAAGACAAGCCAAACACTCAATTGCAGGAAATACAGAGAACTCCACAAAGATATTCCGCAAGAAGAGCAACCCCAAGGCACATAATTGTCAGATTCAACAGGGTTGAAATAAAGGAGAGAATACTAAGGGCAGCCAGAGAGAAAGGTCGTGTCACCCACAAAGGGAATCCCATCAGACTCACAGCAGATCTCTCGGCAGAAACACTACAAGCCAGAAGAGAGTGGGGGCCAATATTCAACATTCTTAAAGAAAAGAACTTTCAACCCAGAATTTCATATCCAGCCAAACTGAGCTTCAGAAGTGAAGGAAGAATAAAATCCTTTGCGAACAAGCAAGTACTCAGAGATTTTGTCACCACCAGGCCTGCTTTACAAGAGCTCCTAAAAGAGGCACTACACATAGAAAGGATCAACCAGTACCAGCCATTCCAAAATCACACTGAATGCTAAAGAGCTTCAACATAATGAAGAATCTACAAAAACTAACAGGCAAAACAGCCACTTAGCATCAAAATGGCAGTATCAAATTCACACATAACAATATTAACCCTAAATGGAAATGGACTAAATGCACCAATCAAAAGACACAGACTGGCAAATTGGATAAAAATCCAAAACCCATCAGTGTGCTGTATCCAGGAAACCCATCTCACATGCAAGGATACACAAAGGCTCAAAATAAAGGGATGGAGGAAGATTTACCAAGCTAATGGAAAGCAAAAAAAAGCAGGAGTTGCAATTCTCATCTCTGATAAAATAGACTTTAAAGCAACAAAGATCAAAAGAGACAAAGAAGGAGATTACATAATGGTAAAAGGATCGATACAACAAGAAGAGCTAACGATCCTAAACATATATGGACCCAACACAGGAGCACCCAGATACATAAGGCAAGTTCTTAATGACTTACAAAAGGACTTAGACTCCCACACAATAATAGTGGGAGACTTTAACACTCCACTGTCAATACTAGACAGATCAACCAGACAGAAAATCAACAAGGATATCCAGGGCTTGAACTCAGACCTGGAGCAAGCAAACCTGGTGGACATTTACAGAACTCTCCACCCCAAATCCACAGAATACACATTCTTCTCAGCACCACATCAAACCTACTCTAAAATTGACCACATAATTGGAAGTAAAGCACTGCTCAACAAATGCAAAACAACTGAAATCATAACAAACAGCCTCTCAGACCATAGTGCAATCAAGTTAGAACTCAGAATTCAGAAACCGACCCAGAACTGCACAGCTTCATGGAAACTGAACAACTGGCTCTTGAATGTTGACTGGGTAAACAACGAAATGAAGGCAGAAATAAAGAAGTTCTTCAAAACCAATGAGAACGAAGACACAACGTGCCAGAACCTCTGGGACACATTTAAAGCAATCTCTAGAGGAAAGTATATAGCAATAAGTGCCCATATGAGGAGAATGGAGAGATCCAAAATTGACACCCTATCGTCAAAATTGAAAGAGCTAGAGGAGCAAGATCAAAAAAACTCAAAACCCAGCAGAAGACAAGAAATTACTAAGATCAGAGCTGAGCTGAAGGAGATTGAGACACGAAAAACCCTTCAAAAAATCAATAAATCCAAGAGCTGGTTTTTTGAAAAGATCAACAAAATAGACCACTAGCCAGATTGATTAAAAAGAAAAGAGAGAACAACCAAACAGATGCAATAAAAAATGATAAAGGGGAAATCACCACAGATTCCACAGAAATTCAAACCATCATCAGAGAATATTACAAACAACTATATGCGCATAAACTAGTAAACCTGGAAGAAATGGATAAATTCCTGGACTCCTGTGTCCTCCCAAGCCTAAACCAGGAGGAAGCTGAAACTATGAATAGACCAATAACAAGGTCTGAAGTCGAGGCAGCAATTAAGAGCCTACCTCACAAAAAAAGCCCAGGTCCAGACGGGTTCACAGCTGAATTCTACCAGACACACAAGGAGGAGCTGGTACCATTCCTTCTAAAACTATTTCAAACAATCCAGAAAGAGGGAATCCTTCCCAAATCATTTTATGAGACCAACATCATCCTGATACCAAAACCCGGCAGAGACCCAACGAGAAAAGAAAACTTCAGGCCAATATCCATGATGAACATAGATGCAAAAATCTTCAATAAAATATTGGCAAGCTGATTGCAACAGCAAATCAAAAAACTTATTCATCATGATCAAGTAGGATTAATCCCGGGGATGCAAGGCTGGTTCAACATACGCAAGTCTATCAACGTAATTCACCACATAAACAGAACCAAAAACAAAAACCACATGATTATCTCAATTGACGCAGAGAAGGCATTTGACAAAATTCAACAGGCTTTTATGCTAAAAACCCTCAATAAACTGGGTGTCGATGGAATGTATCTCAAAGTAACAAAAGCTATTTATGACAAACCAACAGCCAATATCATACTGAATGGGCAAAAACTGGAAGCATTCCCTTTGAAATCTGGCACTAGACAAGGATGCCCTCTCTCACCACTCCTATTCAATATAGTACTGGAAGTTCTAGCCAGAGCAATCAGGCAAGAAAAAGAAATAAAGGGTATTCAAATAGGAAAGGTGGAAGCCAAATTGTCTCTATTTGCAGACGACATGATAGTATACCTAGAAGACCCCATTGCCTCAGCCCAAAAACTCCTGAAACTGATAAACAACTTCAGCAAAGTCTCAGGATATAAAATCAATGTGCAAAAATCACAAGCATTCGTCTACACCAATAACAGACTTAAAGAAAGCCAAATCAAGAGCGAACTGCCATTCGCAATTGCTACAAAAAGAATAAAATACCTTGGAATACAACTCATAAGGAACGTAAGGGACCTCTTCAAGGAGAACTACAAACCATTGCTCAACGAAATCAGAGAGGACACAAACAGATGGAGAAACATTCCATGTTCATCGTTAGGAAGAATTAATATCGTGAAAATGGCTATACTGCCCAAAGTAATTTACAGAATCAACGCTATCCCCATCAAGCTACCATTGACTTTCTTCACAGAACTGGAAAAAACCACCATGAACTTCATATGAAACCAAAAGAGAGCCCGCATAGCCAAGTCAATTCTAAGCAAAAAGAACACAGCGGGGGGCATCACACTACCGGATTTCAAACTATAGTACAAGGCTACAGTAATCAAAACAGCATGGTACTGGTACCAAAACAGAGATATAGACCAATGGAACAAAACAGAGGCACCGGAGGCAACACAACATACATACAACTATACAATCTTTGATAAACCTGACAAAAACAAGCAATGGGGAAAGGATTCCATGTTTAACAAATGGTGTTGGGAAAACTGGCTAGCCATGTGCAGAAAGCAGAAACTGGACCCCTTCCTGACACCTTACACTAAAATTAACTCCAGATGGATTAAAGACTTAAACATAAGACCTGGCACCATAAAAACCCTAGAAGGAAATCTAGGCAAAACTATCCAGGACATAGGAGTAGGCAAGGACTTCATGAACAAAACACCAAAAGCATTGGCAACAAAAGCCAAAGTAGACAAATGGGACCTAATCAAACTCCACAGCTTCTGCACGGCAAAAGAAACAGTCACTAGAGTGGATCGGCAACCAACAGAATGGGAAAAAATTTTCGCAGTCTACCCATCTGACAAAGGGCTGATATCCAGAATTTACAAAGAACTCAAACAGATTTACAGGAAAAAAACAAACAAGCCCATTCAAAAGTGGGCAAAGGATATGAACAGATACTTTACGAAAGAAGACATATATGAGGCCAACAATCATATGAAAAAATGCTCATCGTCACTGGTCATCAGAGAGATGCAAATCAAAACCACATTGAGATACCATCTCACGCCAGTTAGAATGGCGATCATTAAAAAATCTGGAGACAACAGATGCTGGAGAGGATGTGGAGAAAAAGGAACACTTTTACACTGTTGGTGGGAGTGTAAATTAGTTCAACCATTGTGGAAGACAGTGTGGCGATTCCTCAAGGCCTTAGAAATAGAAATTCCATTTGACCCAGCAATCCCATTACTGGGTATATATCCAAAAGACTATAAATCGTTCTACTATAAGGACACATGTACACGAATGTTCATTGCAGCACTGTTTACAATAGCAAAGACCTGGAATCAACCCAAATGCCCATTGATAATAGACTGGATTGGAAAAATGTGGCACATATACACCATGGAATATTATGCAGCAATCAGAAATGATGAGTTCGTGTCGTTTGTAGGGACATGGATGAATCTGGAGAACATCATCCTCAGCAAACTGACACAAGAACAGAAAATGAAACACCGCATATTCTCACTCATAGGTGGGTGATGAAAAATGAGAACACATGGACACAGAAAGGGGAGTACTAAACAGTGGGGTCTATTGGGGGGAAAAGGGGAGGACCAGTGGGAGGGGAGGTGGGGAGGGATAGCCTGGGGAGAAATGCCAAATGTGGGTGAAGGGGAGAAGAAAAGCAAAGCACACTGCCATGTGTGTACCTACGCAACTGTCTTGCATGCTCTGCTCATGTACCCCAAAACCTATAATCCAATAAAAAATTAAAAAAAAAATACTTATTGAATCAGGAAAAAAAAAAAAAAAAGAAACAGCACTTTGAGTTAAACAGATTTTTATCGTATCGATCTTGCACATATGTAAAAAAAATGTGTGAAACAAATTGGTTAAGTAATAATTATAACTTCATATTCTGAATCCAACTCTTCTGAATCACTTTTCAAACCACAGTCATTGAAGTCTCCATTTTTTCCCATAACGTCACCTGAGGCTTGTGAAGAGTACTGGTTATACAGCACTTCTTGAAAGAGTGCTCCAACACTGTCTTCTGTTTAATAGCAGCAGGGAGCTTGGGGCAAAACGATGTTGGATGCCTAAACGACCGTCCTGCTGGATGCATGAATCGGTCACACAAACCTCTCGTCGCTCTGAATTTTGTTTCATCAGTTCCCAGGGTTTTGCCAATTTCTCCTGCCTTCAATTGCATTGCTTGGTTTGTGATAGGCAATCCTTTTGCATGTGTCTCACTAATAAAATGTAGTACAGCTTCGTCTACTTGTGGGTATCTACCTTTCTTAGGTCCTGTAAAACATTTTGTTGTTGCTTTGCAGGAAGATATGGAATTTCGATCATTTCTCCAGTGATGAATATTTGCGTCACTGATATCAAATGTACGCCCCGCTGCTCTGTTTCCATGCTTTTCTGCATACACAATAACTTTTCATTGCTGAATCATAGGGTAATCTTTTTGAAGATATTTTAAAATGTCTATTAAATCTGACACATTTGATTCCAACAATACACATGTTGGTTAAAGGGATTACACGTTGACAAGCTGTAAATTTGCACATGTACAAGGTAGGAGAATTACATGACTATCACCTGGTTGACAGTAATGAGAAGCATCCCAATTTCTGACAAGTTAAACTGGGGAGAAAAATGAACATTTTAGGGCTAATAAAATATGGTTTTTCAAGCCTTTGATGTTTACCAGATCTGCACCAGTGTGAGAAAATAAGCCCAAAAGCCAAGGAATAAGTGTCTAAGTAGAAAGCTAGTGAAACAAAAGATTATCCTTAAGATGAAATTTATAATAGTCCAATTTGGTTTTAATTCCCTTTATTTTTATATGGCTTACATTTTATATGGCATACTTAAAATCCAATACAAATGTCTTCAGTCATTAGTAAATTTCAACGCCAAGTCACTAAGAGACAGAAGCTGGCAACTGCCTTTCATCCTTCAGGAGTACAGAACTATGTGTGGGGTGAGTGGCCTTCATCAGCAGGTGCCCTCCTTTGGCGAGTAGATCTGATTCTGTATGGAGAGGAGGAAGTGTCTTCTTCAGTTTCAGACCCTGAAGGTTCATGATCTCCCTCTTCGGATCCCGTGTCTCCCACCAGTTCCCAGAGAAACTTGAATTTTGATTAAAAAAAAGATGCCATACAAAATACCAACCGCACACCATCAGCAGCAGGACGATCAGCAGCGTGGCCACGAACACAAGCAGGGTCAGCCCGACGCTGTGCCACATCTTGGGGGCAGGAGGATGGTCGGCTCAAGTCGACGGGCGCGGACGGCGGTGGGCGCGGGCGGCGGTGCGTCCTGAGCTTCAGTGGCGGGCACCGGGCGCGGCTGGGCGCCGGGGCAGCATGGGCGGCTGGCGCCCTCTCGGCAGAGCCCCCAGGGGGCGGGGCGGCGCAAAGGTGGGCACCGCGGGACCGCCCGCCAGCCTGCCCGATCCCCTTACCGCCTGGCTAGCCAGAGCGCCTGAGGCAGGCGGGACGCCAGGCGCCTCTAGTCTTTCATCGCCCTGGGAAGCAGAGGCCGCGGCTCCCGGAGACCTTGGCGGCAGCCGGATGTGCTTCCATGGCGGACTCTGCACGCCTGTGGGGAGAACGGAAGGTGAACTCGGGGACACTCCGTCTTTGGTCTCCTCCCTCAAATATATTCTTTTGACTCTATTGCCATCTTCTCTGTCTACCATTAAGTCACTTGTCTACTACTTTTCAAAAAGATGTTCTATTTTTATTACATTATTTATCCCCAAATTTGTTTCGTGATAATTAGGCACCATACTAGTTTTTCTGACGAGTTTTCTCTTTCAGAGTACCCTTCTTCATGAAGTCACGCTTTACATTTACATTTTAAGGGAAACCAGATATATTAATTGGCAATAGAAAGGTTACTCTGGCTCAGATGGGTGGATCTGTTTAAAGGTGTTCTTAGTTTACAGGTCAGTAGCACTTCAGGTTTGGTATTGAGACACATATGCCTGTCACAGCTAAAAGTTAACATTTTTAAAAAGTTTACAGCTAAATGTCAATATCTGAAATAAATATTCAGTACACTCCATGACTTACTGTTATTGATTATTTCCCTTCCAGAAAAGATCTGGGCTTCATTTGTGAACTCACTGAATTCAAGGCTTTCTCCTATGGGAGTCCTTTCTTTACCTTCTCAGGAAAGCATTGGTAATCAGGGAATCTAGCTTTCTGGTTAGGCTCCTTGGCAGGAATTAAAATTTAGTGTTACACAAGAGGTCAAAAACTTAAAGAAGCTTTTAAATGCAAAGGAAGAGCTAGTATACTATTAATATTCCTCTCATCTACCTTTTACCCGTATACAAAGCATCCTCCTACCTATCTTTCTGGAGTTCTTTTAAGGGTCCAACCTAGCCAGGCTCCATAGTGTTTAGGATCTGGACTGCAATTGTGGCTACAGCCGAACTGAAAACACAGGTCACAGATTGGTGCCTCTATACATGTCTGGATTGGTGCTTAGTGTTGCTGTGGTAGTATAAATTGAACTTTGTACCTGCAAAGGCAGATGCTCTCTGGTTTGCCATATTACCAATATACTCCAATTATCTGTCCCCTGAGTCATTTCCTGATTTGACATTATTTTGAACTATTATAAAACATATGTTGTTCTGGCCCAGCAAACTTAAAACAGAAAGAAAGGATGTAAAAAACAACATTAGCACAGCTTCCTACTCTCATTCTCTACGTTTTCCATTTCAGAAGTCCCCCAATAAGCCATTATCAGCATCCTGCTATTGAAAAACTGAGAACTCACACCAAAAGAACTCACTTTGCTAATGTTTTAATTTGTGGTGAGATTGAATAACTCAGCTTCTTTCTCTAATGCAGCAGATATAGAAACATAACTAATAACTGATTATCTTTTCCTCCTTATATATTTCAATGGCTATTGCCTAAAGGTGTATTTGGTCTTCACACAAATGAATAAACTTCAGTTTTAAAATTAGTTCTTCAATATGTTGAACTGCATAATATAGACCTCAGGTATTTGTCTTATTCTAGCACTCAGAGACTGTTCATTTCATGCATTAAAAACCCCAAGATGCAATGACTCTTTAACTCAAAACCTTTAATATCCAACTTTTACTTCTATGATTTGTTAAAGTTATTTTTGTAAATTTTGATGAACATTTTCTGTTATTTTTGTTCATTTTAAGATGATTGAAATCAAATTATAATTACTATTATCCCTTTATCTTTTGAATATAATGTTCTGATTTGAGAGAGGGAGGAGGAAAAGAAAGAATCCTAGCATTGGCTTTATATCTTAATACAAACTATAATCTATTCCCTTTCTTTTCCTCTTCTTTTTTCTTATTTGACTGAGAGCCAGGGTCTGGAGATGATTAGAGGAGAAACTGATTGAGGAAAGGTGAGTCTTTGGGATAACTTATGCAGGTGAGGAAAGAGGAAGGGAAAGGCAGGAAAGCACACCCAATCTCAATTTTTCTGTAGCTATTTTTCTCCACTTCAGATTTTTGTTCCACATTATTTTCAATGAACATTCTAATTATTGTGATAGATTTTTTTAAGTAAAAATGCATTAATTTTACATATTTTTGACTTTGTGTTTGCAGCTTTTTCGACCTTCTTATGGTTTTAACCTGACTGATCCTTACTGTCGACTTTTGGAAAACCAATATAACAGCCTCCATGATCCACATTTAAAAGCATACTATTAGCGCAAAGATATTCTGAAGAGATTAAAGAAAGGTGGCTATGTCACCAGCAATAATAAAATGGGTTGAAGATTACTTCTTTTTTTAATCAATGAAACCCTTTAAAACTTGATATAAACTTGTTTCTATACCTCAGTCGGCGGGGGGGGGGCCTGTGTCACTTTGAACCTGGTCATGAGACAATACTTAATAGGCAGTTCTATAAATTTCTCAGTATGTGGATCAAGAGAAATCAGACAACAGTTGTTGCTAAATAAAACTACTCTTCCTTCACCTTGAAAAATTATTGACAAATAATTTGAGAATGCAAAGACATATTAATTTTCCCATGTGTATTATAGCCTTCTTTGTCTTTAATGGCATTATATAGTGTATGTAATTATATAATTATACAACATATAATTGTCAAGTATTCTGTTACACATACTTTTAAAACTTGAGATGAAATAGAAACCTACAAATTTCAGTCTCTTAGAACCTTGATAGAGTACTTTCTAATTGGAGTCTTACAATGTTATTACATGCAAAATTATAATCCAATTACAGCTAATTTCAATTATTACTGTGATAACTCAATGTGTTGACTAAACTTCTTTTATGATATTAGTCATATTAATAAAGTGATATGTATACTTTAAAGACAGGTTTTTAGAGACAGGTTCTCACGTTGTTACCTACACAGGAGTGCAATGGCATAATCATGGCTCATGGCAGCTTTGACCTCCTGGGCTCAAGCTGTGTTCCTGCCTCAGCCTCCTAAGCAGCTGGCACAGGCACATACCCTCCCAGCTGATTTTTTTTTTAAGAGATGGGGTCTTGCTATGTTGTCCAGGCCTATCTCAAACTCCTGGCCTCAAGAAATTCTCTTGCCTCAGCCTAAGTTATATTTTTGGATAGAAATTTCTTGCTGATTAACAAATGCAGAAAGATACTACTCTACAACATTTTTAGCAGTTTATTACTCTTTATGCCAAAATGTCATTAAATTGTAGGTCACTCCTATTTTTTTTGGAAAGTGATTTTTAAATCATTAAAATAATTTTAAAATATATATTTAAAATATTTATATAATGTTAATATGTTTAATATTTTTTTAAATATTGATGTGCGTTTGTTTGTAGGTTGTATGTACTTTGAGAGAATTGAATGAGTATAGGCAATACCTTACCAGTTTAAAATTAGACTTTGAAAGAAACTATAGAAGAGAACAAGTGAGTTAAACACTTAAATTTGGTTTGTTTACATAGAGTTTGGAAGAAATCCTTACTTATATGTAGAGTGTTTTTTTAATCATATTTGACCCTTAATTATTAAAAAAGTAATTGCATATTTTTTCAATTGAAAATTTAGAGTAGGAATAAACATTATTTGGATGCTGCTATGTTTAGCCAAGAATGGAAAAGGGAAAGGGTCATCCATCAACACATTAGTAGTAGCTGGCATAATTTAGTAATTAAATCACTAGTCAGATGTGTTGTTTCCCCCTGAGTTAAGGCCAATAAGAAACATCTCTTGTGGCAGAAAGATTCCTAAGTGAAACCTAAAACAGTTTGAGCCATAGGAAAATAACAATAAATATCTGTAATGTTCTTTGGTGATTCAAGAACATGTACATTCTGTGTTTGAACTCATACAGGTGCACCTGTATTCATCCAGTAAAAATGTTGTTCTTAAATGTGAAGTGGAATGATTGGGTGTAGTGAGCTGTTATGGAAAGTGACTTCCTTTTGATTTTTGACTCAAAGTGTGTGGTGTGTGTGTGTGTGTGTGTGTGTGTGTGTGTTCAGATTTTAGGGTCAAGAGGTTTGGATCAAAATGACAAAGATGTGTGTATATGTGTGTTTGCAAAGGTATGTTCTAAAAATAAGAGGACTGAATAAAAATGAGAAGAACTTCTGTATACTTGTAAGTATGCTATATTATCCCCACTTCTTTCAGTGCCCAGTGTTTCTTCTCTACTTCCTGCATATTTTTATCTAACTCACTTAGAATATGTTGACAAATAAACGGAAATTTTACCTTTTATTTTTAGAGAGATGAATCTTAATTTTGTTTTACTTGTCTATGTCTTTAATGGATTCAAAATAGATGTAAATGCAATTAAACAGAATTAAGCATTTATAAAATGTAGGAATTTATATGATTCTATTTCTGGGAAATGTAAAAAACATTATATATATGTAATATACACAATTCTTAAATAGAAAATACTTGCGAAACAACTACATAACATACCAGAAAACAATCAAATCCCTCAATATTCTGATGTTGCCCAAGTCCAGAACTGGTTGTTAAAGAAGGGCACTGAATCTGTCAAGGACCAGGAGCGGTTAATGAGGCATAGGTAAGATAAAACTTGATGGATATTTTATGTGTATGTTGTGGACCCAAATAAGTTGGAAAATACTAGAAAGAATTGAACAATTTATTGTAAGACCTAGACACCATTCTCCTGGATTTTTCAGAGTGCAGAAGGAAGCAAAACCAAGAGGAAGAATTTACTACCAGAGGAGTTAGGGTTGCTGAAAGCCCCAGAAATAAGGCAAAGTGATCATTGAAGGAAAAATTAGATCCAAAATTTTTCTATAGTAGAATAGGGAGAGAAAGAATCTTTAGCACATGCCTCAAACAATAACAGCTATTTATGTTCATCTTTAAGGATTGACAGCATTGTTTGAGGAAGTTAGTGCAAAGCCAAAAACAGATTTGGTATAACTGATGCCAATATAAATATGTTTTGTCTATAAAAAAGAGCATAAACTCATTTAGATATGACTCAGTCATAGTCAATCATGGCCATTCCATGAACAAGCCCATTTCTTAGGAAGTAAGGATTTTATAGTTCTTTCTCCTGCCCTAGGGATGGAGTAAGGAATTTGGCTACATTACCTGACTTCTATATACATTCCATGGTTTCATTACATGGTATTGTTGCCATAATACATATTGATGTACCAGAGATGCAGACTACAGATGGGAGGTTTGTTAAAAGGACTTATAAATTATAAGGAACCCAATGCCCACTTTTTCTTAGAGAATTCCTTTTCTTTTTTCACTTTTGAAGTTACTGTTTCAGCTATTTCAGCCATATTTGCAAGCACATCTTCTTCAACCTGCTGATTTATGAATGCTTACTGTGAAATATGTTTTGAATAACTTCGGTCCACTTTTTACCATTATCTTTGCCATCATATCAGATAACTGGGTATTGGGAAGACCTTAAAATAAGTAAAACATGCTGAGTTGGTGGGTTAGGCTGATTTTTTTTTAAGTCAATAAATCTTTCACATATATATGTATGTATTTTTATTGCACTTTAGGTTCTGGGGTACATGTGCAGAACATGCAGGATTGTTGCATAGCTACCTACATAGCAATGTGGTTTGCGCTTCCATCCCCCGTCACATGTATCTGGCATTTCTCCCCATGTTATACCTCCCTAACCTCCCCACCCCCTGCTGTCCCTCCCCAGTCCCCACAACACACCCCAGTTTGTGATGCTCCTTTCCCTGTGTCCATGTTTTCTCATTGTTCAACACCCACCTATGACTGAGAACATGCGGTGTTTGATTTTCTGTTCTTGTGTCAGTTTGCTGAGAATGATGGTTTCCAGATTCATCCATGTCCCCACAAAGGACATGAACTCATCATTTTTTATGACTACATAGTATTCCATGGTATATATGTGCCACATTTTCTTTGTCGTGTCTATCATCAATGGGCGTTCGGGTTGGTACCAGGTCCTTGCTGTTGTAAACAGTACTGCAATGAACATACATATGCATGTGTCTTTACAATAGAATGATTTATAATCCTTTGGCTATATGTGTAGTAATGGGATTGCTGGGTCAAATGGAATTTCTATTTCTAGGTCCTTGAGGAATTGCCACACTGTCTTCCACAATGGTTGAACTAATTTACACTCTCAACAACAGTGTAAAAGTGTTCCTATTTCTCCACATCCTCTCCAGCATATGTTGTCTCCAGATTTTTTAATGATTGCAAAAATTTTTTTCCATTCTGTTGGTTGCCAGTTCACTCTAATGATTGTTTCTTTTGCTGCACAGAAGCTCTGGAGTTTATTAGACACAATTTGTCTATTTTGGCTTTTGTTCCCAATGCTTTTGGTGTTTTAGTCGTGGAGTCCTTGCTTTTGCCTATGTCCTGAATGGTTTTGCGTTGGTTTTCTTCTAGAGTTTTTATGGTATTAGGCCTTATGTTTGAGTCTGTAATCTGTCTGGAGTTAATTTTAGTGTAAGGTGTCAGGAATGGGTCCAGTTTCTGCTTTCTGCACATAGCTAGCCAGTTTTCCCAACACCATTTATTAAACAGGGAATCCTTTTACCATTGTTTGTTTTTGTCGGATTTGTCAAAGATCAGATGGTTATAGATGTCTGGCATTGTCTCCGAGGCCTCTGATCTGTTCCATTGGTCTATATCTCTGTTTTGGTACCAGTACTATGCTGTTTTGATTAATGTAGCCTTTGTAGTATAGTTTGAAGTCAGATAGTGTGATGCCTCCCGCTTTGTTCTATTTGCTTAGAATCGACTTGGCTATGCGGCCTCTCTTTTGCTTCCATAGGAAGTTTAAGGTGGTTTCTTTCCAGTTCTGTGAAGAGGGTCATAGTAGCTTGATGGGGATAGTGTTGAATCTATAAATTACTTTGGGCAGTATGGCCATTTTCACAATATTGATTCTTCCTAACCATGAGCATGGAATGTTTTTCCATCCGTTTGTGTCCTCTCTTATTTCCTTGAGCAGTGGTTTGTAGTTCTCCTTGAAGAGGTCCTTTACATCCTTTGTTAGTTGCATTCCTAGGTATTTTATTCTCTTTGTAGCAATTGTGAATGGCAATTCACTCTTGATTTAGCTTTCTTTAAGTCTGTTATTGGTGTATAGAAATGCTTGTGATTTTTGTACATTGATTTTGTATCCTGAGACTTTGCTGAAGTTGCTTATCAGTTTCAGGGGATTTTGGGCTGAGATGATGGGGTCTTCTAAATATACAATCATGTTGTCTGCAAATAGAGACAATTTGACCTCCTCCTTTCCTAATTGAATACACTTTATTTCTTTTTCTTGCCTGATTGCTCTGGCTATAATTTCCAATACTATATTGAATAGGAGTGGTGTTGAGGGAGGGCATCCTTGTCTAGTGCCAGATTTCAAAGGGAATGCTTCCAGTTTTTGCCCATTCAGTATGTTATTGGCTGTGGGTTTGTCATATATAGCTTTTATTATTTTGAGATACATTCCATCAATACGTAGTTATTGAGAGTTTTTAGCATAAAGTGCTGTTGAATTTTGTTGAAGCCTTCTCTGGATCGACTGAGATAATCATGTGGTTTTTGTCTTTGCTTCTGTTTATGTGGTGGGTTACCTTTATAGACTTGCATATGTTGAACCAGCCTTGCATCCCTGGGATGAAACCTACTTGATCATGAGGGATAAGCTTTTTGATGTGTTGTTGCAATCGGTTTTCCAGTATTTTATTGAAGATTTTTGCATTGATATTCCTCATGGATATTGGCTGAAGTTTTCTTTTTGTTGTTGAGTCTCTGCTGGGTTTTGGTATCAGGATGATGTTGGTCTCATAAAACGATTTGGGAAGGATTCCCTCTTTTTGGATTGTTTGGAATAGTTTCAGAACCAGTGGTACCAGCTCCTCTTTGTAGTTCTGGTGGAATTTGGTTGTGAATCCATCTAGACCTAGACTCTTTTTGGTTGGTAGGCTATTAATTGCTGCCTCTACTTCAGCCCTTGTTATTGGTCTATTCAGGGTTTCAACTTCTTCCTGGTTTAGGCTTGGGAGTGTGCAAGTGTCCAGGAATTTATCCATTTCTTTCAGGTTCACTGGTTTATGTGCATAGAGTTATTTGTAGTAATCTCTGATAGTAGTTTGTATTTCTGTGGAATCAGTGGTGATATCCCCTTTATTGTTTTTTATTGCATCGATTTGATTCTTCTATCTTTTCTTTTTTATTAATCTGGCTAGTGGTCTCTATTTTGTTGATCTTTTCAAAACCCGGCTCCTAGAAATATTGATTTTTGAAGGGCTTTTTGTGCCTCTATCTCCTTCAGTTCTGCTCTGATCTTAATTATTCCGTCTTCTGCTAGCTTTGAATTTTTTTGATCTTGCTCCTCTACCTCTTTTAATTTTGATGATAGGGTGTCAATTTTAGATATTTCCTTGCTTCTCATGTGGGAATTTATTGCTATAAATTTTCCTTTAGACACTGCTTTAAATATGTCCCAGAGATTCTGGTATCTTATGTCTTTATTCTCCTTGGTTTCAAAGAATATGTTTATTTCTGCCTTCATTTCATTGTTTATCCAGTGGACATTCAAAGCTGTTTTAAAGGTTTATAAACAGGACTGTTAGAAAAACAGTAAAATTCCTGTAGCTCAAGAAATGAAAGGTAAGCAAGAAAGTGGTTTGGAAATGGCATAACAGGTGATGCCATCATAAACAAAACAGCTAATTCACCTTCAGTAATATTTGCACTCTTATTCATATTTGGATATGATAAGTAGAAAACTAGAACAACTTGAACGCACAGCAGAAGAACAACGCCTATACCTGAAGGATAGAGAAAAAAGACAACAGTGGGAACACACAAGAAGAAAACTTGCTCTTCATAGAAAAGTTGAAGAGGTGAGAGATAACAACTTTAAAATATTAAGAGATAAATTGTGTACCATTGTTTCACTTGTAAATAATTTTAACTGTACATTGTACTGCCTGAAGTTATTTCAGTTCAAAATAATTTGTTTCCATTAAATATTCTTCATAGCTGTAATACACAAGTTGTTACATAAAATTGTGAGGTGGATACCAGGAAGTGTGTATATGAGCCAGTTTCTACTCTAAAAGAACAGTTAGAAAGTTACCAGACACTATTGAACTCTCTTAAAGCCTTTATTGTGGAGAGGAATTTTTTTTTTAATTTAGCTTTAGTAAAAAATAATCATATCTACATTCCTAATAAGAATGAAGAAGAAAAGTCTATTCTAAATGCAATGTATGACTTCTGTTTTGCTTAACCTGATTTCTATTAGGCTCTGACTTCTTTAATATACTTTTTGGTGGGACAAAATACAAAGATATTGTTATGAAGGGAACACATGCCAAGTGCAGTAACGTTGTGATTTCTAGGAATGGAAGGCAAAAGAGATATTACTTCTGACAAAGATGGCAGAAGATGTTAAAAGAGAAGAGAGGATAGAAGAACAATGACACAGAAACAGAAAAGAGAGTTTCAGAAAGGTAGGGTGAGCTTTAACCTCTAACTCGATCTGTTTGAAGAGAAGATTTTGTTTTGGTTTTTTGAAGTACAAATCACTTTGTGAGATGACTGATGATCAGTTACTCCAAATAATATGCATGATATAAAACTGAAAGTTAGGGACAATTTTACTACATTTTGACTATACTATAAAATGTACTATTATGTGATATAACTATTTTATGCTTTATTTTTACACCATAAACTGAACTTGTAATTACTATGAAAAAATTAAATGACTGAATTAGTTTTTTTAGAAACAGCGATTCTTGGCAGGATTTCTCATTTTTTCTTTTACCAGTTAATTAATTTTACTTAGCTTACCTGTTTTTATCTCTAATAATATATAAGATTTTGTGATTTAGAGTGTAAATTAATGTAAAGAAAGAGAAAAATCCTACCACCACAACCCTATCAACTTTTTAGTTCACACATATACACATACCCCACCAGAATGTTTCAAAAAATATTTATCCCAATTAATAATTGAATACACGATATTATACCTCACAAGCTGTGTGTAGACTGTTTTTTCATTCCATAAAATTATTATCAACTTAGCATGTTGATAAACATTGATCTAAATTTCTAAATAGCAATTTTAAATAGGTTATTGTTAAGAAACCTAGATGTGAATGTAAGATTTAAACAATTTGATTTGTATTGACATATACTGTTATATAGCAATTTTGTAAAAATGTTGGAAGTTTAAATATGTATGCTTATTTCTCGTTCTCTTCCTTACCTGTATCTTTCATTACCATCAGACACTCACTGTTCATATTGCAGGCTCAGCTTATTCCAATTTACCATGATTATTATTTTTCTTTTTTTTTGTTTTTCCTCCTCCTCCTTCTTCTTCCTCTTTCTCTTTTTCTTCCTCCTTCTCCTTTTCCTTCTCCTTCTTCTTCTTCCTCTTCCTCTTCTTCTCTTCTTTTCTATAGAGATGAGTTTTCACTACATTGCCCATACTGGTCTCGAACTCCTGAGCTCAAATGATTCTCCCACCTTGGCCCCCTGAAGGGCTGGGATTACAGTTGTCAGCCACCATGCCCAGCCATAATTATTACTAATATTTTTACTATTCAATTTTTCACTATTTTTCAATGAGAAGTCTCACCAACTTGTTCTCTTCTGTTTGTTCTGAAACTGCACATCTCTGAAAGTATCGTTTTTCCAGAAGCAATTGAATGCACTAGATTTTTCTCCATTTGCCTAATGTCAATTACTACTCAAGGAGTTATGGTCAATTTTAGTGCAGACTAATATTGCAACTGAACAAAATCGGAGGAGTGCTCATTAGATGTGGTCACTGACTGTAAGCCTGATAACACCACAGGCTGCCTAAGCCATGCTAATGGCAGAGCCATTTGAACACTGATATTTCCAATGAGGTTATTTTACAATTGTCTTTTGTGAATCTTGTTTTATTATGAGATTTTGAATTCCTTTGTGTTTCTTAATATTTTTTTAAATAAAAAATGATTTTTATTTAGTTTTTTGAAAATATAAATAACAAAATTGGCAAAAAACCCAAGCAGAACCAAAAAAATGTTTATATGAGTGATCATCTCCAAGCACAACAGCATTTATTAATGAATATAAAAAATAAGTTTTATTATTTTTATTTGCTTTCCCCCTGGATTTGACTACATGGATAGTTTTAGAAGCTTCAGTTCCTAAGATGATTCCATAGCTACACCGGCTCCTACAATGTGACAGAGTGAGGTTAAGGTCCCACTCCCATCAGGGAAATATCCTTGGTGATTCTAAACTAGACCCTTAGAAATGTAAAAAAAACAGGTGCTTTCATTAGGATCCTTCTAACATGGAAAAAATACAGCCATCGTCCATTAAAACACAATCCAATTTGGGTACTCTTAAGGTTTTCTAAGTTCTCCACATGAAAATAAAACTAGGCCACTGTCTTTTCTGGCAACTCAGCCTACAGCCATTGCCATCTTCCTAAATAGCAGCCTCCCAAGCTGCACACAAACTGGGATTAACAAAACCAAAGATAACAAGTTTTTGACTTTCTTCCTAGAAGTCAAAGCGCTCTTCAGGTAGAAAAGGTCAGGAGGTTTTGCATCAAGCTTGCCTTCACACACTCACTATTGGTGGCAGGGTTGTGCAATCAACCTATCGCACACCTGTATTGAGTGTTTGAGTGTACTTATCCATCACACACAAGGAAGCTCAAGTAAATTAAGTCACTCTGGACCAAGTCCCTAAAAATAGAGGCAAATCTGGTGAACCAAGGTCATTCACTGCCTGTGGTAATAACCTCAGTTCACCTAAGTCCTTTCCTGAAGAACCACATCAATCTCCTGATTCAAGAGGCACCTCTGGCCAGCACAGAGCACAGAAGGAAAGCATAACTTCAGGGTAGGGGAACACCACATGGAGTTTAGAAGTTGCAGTTCAGTCTACAGCAAAAGATGGCAGCATCACTAATATTTAGAGCTGGAAAGAGCGTTGGCTGGACCACACTCCGGGAGCATCTTTACTAATGCAGTTTAACAGCAGTTGCCCAGATGTCGTTGCTGGGGAGCGGGGGAAGGACCCATCCTTGGAGAATGAAGTTGCCTTTGGGATGATCAGATGGCACCAGGTACTGATCCCAATCATGCCTGATCTGGATGAGCGCTGGCAGGGAGTGCTCAGCTTGGAGGTAATACTGTCGGAAAGGCTCCAAAAGATGAGCAAGTGGGAACTCGTCTGGATCCCCAAACAACTTGGACTCAATTTCACGTTTCTGAAGTAAAATTTTCGTTTTTTCTTTTGTTTCTTTTCTAATTCTCTTTTCCTCTCTTCCTCTTGTTCTCCTTCCAGCATAACCCTGAGGGCTCTCTCTTCAGCTTCATACAGTTAGAGCGCTGTTTAATGAGTTTTCGCAGTCGCTGAAGATGATGCTCAAAAGTTTCATCTGCTGAGGCTGGAGGACAGACCCCTTTCCTTGCTGCAGCCTCTTTCCTCAGTTTCCTCAACTTCTCCAAAGCCCGAAGAATGTCCACCATTCTTTTAGTATCTGCTTGTTTTTTCCTCACTTCAGACAGTACGCCATCAGCAGCTGCTTTGAGTTCCTGCTCCCGCTTCTTCTCCTCTACCTCCTGCACACACTTGACCCTCCAGCGGTCAATCTCCTGCTCGCGTTCCACCGCTCCCGCGGCCTCTCCTCCCGCTCGCCCTCGCGTTCCCGGCCCTCTCGCGAAGCGGCAGCCGGGGGCGCCGGACCCTCTCCAGCCTCCTCCGCGCCTCGCCCACATAGGCAGCCTGGGTCAATGGCTGTAGCTGGTCGGCCAGTTCCGCGCGCAATGGCGCGGCCTGGGCATGCAGCAGGGCCAAGGCGGCGTCGTCTGCTTTGGCCTCGCGCAAGGCCTGGCTGAGGCCGCCCAGCCTCCGCACCAGGCGCAGAGCCCCGCGCAATCGCGCGCGCACTTCGTCAAGACTGGGCCCGGCATGCGTGCGCTGGGGAACCGGACAGCCAGTCCCCGCGGGGTCCAGAACACCGCCTCCAGCCACTGCCGGTCGCGCAGGCGCTGGAGGGCCGCATCCCCAAGCATGTCGGCGGGCGGCGGCGTCTCAGGCCAGCGCGGGCTCCAGGGCGGCCCCGGGCCGGGAGGCGGCAGCCGGCAGCTCGCCGGCGTCGGTCCCCGGGAAGGGCCGGCACTGGGGCGGCGGCGGAGGCAGCGGCGGTGGTGGCACCGGGTAGAAGGCGCCGCCGCCGCCGCCCCCTTCCGCGGGAGGCTTCCGCGGAGGCTGAAGAAAGGGGGCGGAGGCCCCCGGAAAAGGGCCGGGCCGCTGGGGGAGAGGCGGCGGGAAAGCCTGGGAGGGCAGCGGCTGTGGCGGACAGGCGGAGGGAGCCGGAGGAGGCGGCTGCGGGGGCAGTGGGCCTGGGCGACCCTGGCCGAAAAAGGGTGGCCGAGCCATGTTCGCGACGGAGATGCTTTGAGAAATGACAGGAATCTGAGTCGTGTTTCTTAATATTTTTATGTCTTATGATTTTCAGATTTGACATAATGTTTTCACTGCAAATTATGTCTTATAGTTCAGATTTTGCTCTTAATATCTTCATCAAAAGTTATTTGTATGGCCCTATTTTTGGACTCTCCTCTATTCTTTGACCTATTTGTTTGATTATTGTACCTTTAATAATTCTTTCAATGTGTAGTGCTAGCCTTACACATTTGTTTTTCTTATTTCAGTTGTTTTAGTTAATCTCAAATCCTTTGTATTTCCATACTAATTTTAGCATCAGCTTATTAATTTCTAACAAAATGTCTTGCTGAGATTTATTTTATTGGATTTGCATTAACTCTATAGGTCAGTTTGGGCACAATTTACCTCTTAATAATATCGAGTCTTTCAACTCAAAAACCACGTCTCTTCATTTATTTAGGTCTACTTAATCTCTCTTAACAGGGCTATGTAGTTTGCACTGTACTGTTCTTATAGATCTTTTCATAGATTCATCCCTAGGTATTTCATACAGTTTATGCTATTGTAACATATTTTTTACATTTCAAATTTTGAATACTTAATGCTAATATATAGAAAAACATCTGATGTACGTGTATTCCTCCTGTATCCTGCGTTGTTAAAATCATAGTCAGTTCTAGTAGTACTGTTTTCTACATGCCAATTAATAGTCTACATAGATGATCATTTCTGTGAATAAAGGGAGTTTTATTTCTTCCCATGTGAGTATCTTTCATTTATTTTTTCTTGCTTGATCTCACTGCCTACAACCTTCAGTATAGAAGCAGACATACGAGCTGTTTTTGATTGGTGATTTGTTTGATAGTTCTCTGTTTGTTCTTGATCTCAAGAGGAAAGTGTTAACTCTGTCACTATTATAGGGTTAGCTGTGGGTTTTCTACAGATGTCATTCATCAGCTTGAGGAAATTTTCTTATATTTGCTGAACATTTCTATCAGAAATGAATATAAGATTTTGTCAAACATTTTCTTCTGTGGTTTTATTAAATTCACATGTAAGTTTTCTTTTGTGGCTCATTGCATAGTAGATAACATAAACTGATTTTAAATGTTAAATGAATCCTGAACAAACGGTCACGAAACCAATACACTTGGTACGATTGTATTATCATTTTTACAAATAGTTTTATTATATTTGCCAAAATTTTGTTTAGACTTTTGTACTAGAGATGTTAGTGCAAAATGTAGTTTTCTTACACTACCCTTTCCTGATTTTGGTATCAGGGCAATGCTAGGCTCATATATTTTAGAATTGGTACTGTTTATTTTTTATATCATCTGAATTGTGGGATTTATTGACAAAGTTGTTTATAACATTCCTTTGTTATCCTTTGAGTATCTCTAGACCCTGGTGATGTCACCCGCTCACCTTACTGATATGGTAACTTCTTTTCTCCTTGGTAGTCCCAACTAGAGTTGCTTTTTCTTTTTCTTCTTATTTATCATTTTCTGATTTTCTCAAACTGTAAGCTTTTAGTTTTAATAAATTTGTCTCTTTTCTTTCTATTTTTTCAATTTCTGTTCTGATCTTTGTTATATACTTATTTTTTGTTAAATAGCTTTCTCACTTTAGGTGGAAGGCATTAATTGAAGACCTTTCTTCTTTCCTAGTATAGAAATTGAGTACTGTCTAAATTTTCCTAACACTAGTCTATCAAGAGTCCCCATTTTGAAATGCTATGTTTTTATACTTATTTAATTTAATTCAAAATACTTTATCTTTTAATTTTATCTTTGAATCATTGGTTATTTAGAATTGTGTCATTTAGCTTCTAAATATTTGGAATGTATCCAAGATTTTTCTGCTATTGATTTCAAATTTACTTTTATTTTGGTCAAATAACAGAGTTTTAGTTCCCAAATCTTTTAAAATATATTTAGATTTATTTTATCATCACAAATTACATTTTTGGGTAAATCACAAATGTATACTTGAAAAATATTTTATTTCTACTGTAGTTGGGTGAAGGATTTTATAACTGTTCTCTAGATATCAAGTTCATTGACAGAGTTGTTCAAATCTAAATCCTAGCTCAATTTCTGTCTACTTGTTCTCTCAATTATTGAGATAAAGAGTTATTGAAATTCTAACTATATTTTTGGATTTGGCTAGTATTTCAGTTTTTGTTTTATTTATTTGAAGCTCAGTATCATGTGAAAATTATTAGAATTGTTATGTCTATTGGTGATTTGATTGTTTTTATTATTATGAAAATATTTTCTGGTATCAATTTTTGCTCTAATATTTCATGTAATATTAATATCGCCACTTCAGCCTTATTTTGATTACTGTTAGCAAGGCATATTGTTTTCTTGTGTTTTACTTTTAAGACCAAATATATGTCTTTATTTGTCTCTCTCTTTCTCTCTCTCTCTCTTTGTGTGTGTGTGTGTGTGTGGTTACTACTCATATAGATAGGCTTTGTTTTCACATGAAATCCAAAAACTGCATGTAATCTAGGTCTTTGTAGCATTTACACTTAGTATGATTATTAACATGAGAGTTTACTAACTGTCATCTCATTCTTTGTTTTCCATTTGTCTCATCTGTGTTCTTTTCTGCATTTTCTGCCTTTTTCTTTGGATTTTTAATGATCCTTTTGTATGTATTTTATATATTGTTTCTTTGTTTAAAATTTACCATTTGGTTTAAGGATTATAGTATATATCTTTAACTTATTAGACTACATTGTAAAGAGTGATTATACTATATTATACTATTTCACATATAAGAACATTGTAATATTATGCTTTATTTTTTTCCATTTGGCCTTTATGCTATTCTGGTCATTTATTTTATTTATAATCATATATGTAATAAATCCCACACTACATTGTCAAGTTTAAATAAGTATTTATCTTTTATCATGATGTAAATAAATCACATATTATATTTGGCCATATACTTAAATTTTTTATGCTCTTTATTCTTTTTTTTGTATACCCATATTTTCATCTGCTATCATTTTTTTCTTCTATCTGAAGGGCTTCCTTTAACATTGTTCCTGCTGCAACTTACTTTTTTATGTCTGCAAAAGACTTTACCCTTATTTTTGAAAACTTTTCTTTGAGTATATATTGGTTATGTCAACTAGGTATAGAATTCACCATTGCCTATTTTTTTATTTTAGTACTTTAAAGATGGTGTTTCACTTTCTTCTCTACATTGGTTCCAAGGAAAATCTACTGTCTTTAAACTTTATTTTTCTCTGTGTAACATAATTTGCTTTTCTAGGAAATTTAAAAATTTTCTTTTTATCAGTAATTTTGAGAAATTTGATTGTTATGCCTTGGTGAAATTTTTCTTATTTCCTATGCGTTGGTATTTTGGGCTTCTTCTACTTGTGTCTTTATGGTTTTCATCAAATTTAAAACATTGTAGGTCATTATTATCAAATATTAATTTTATCTTCTCTCTCCTCTCTTCAGGTATATATTAGGCTGCTTGAAGTTGTCCCATATCTCACTGAAACTTTTTCATTTATTCACCCTTCTGTGTTTTCTTTTGGATGGTTTCTGTTGCTGAATTCACATTATCTAATCTTTTGGAATGTCTACTCCACCATTAATACATCCATTGTATTGCTCGTCTCACATATTTGAAACTGCCTTTGGACCTTTTTATATCTTCCATATCTCTTCTTCACTTCGTTTACATACAAATTGCAATTATATTGACTGTATTGTTTCATTTGTGTCAGTTTTGAGTCAATTCAGTTGATTGATCTGCTTATTTTATAAGTCATATTCCCCTGTTTCTTTATACCTAGTGTTCTTTGATTGGATGCCAGACATAAATTTTACTTTGTTCACTGAATATTTTTATGTTCTTATAAATATTATTTAGAATTTTTGGATGTAGATAATTTATTTGGAAACAATTTGATTGTACAGGTCTTGCCTTTTATGATTTGCTGGTGGGGCCAGAGCCATGTTTAATCTGGGGCTAGTTATTCCCTGCTACTGAGTTAAGATCCATCTTAGTTCTCTACTCAAAGCCTTATGATTCATGAAGTTTTCCCAGTGTAGCTTTACAGTGAAATATTTCTAGTGGGAATAGGCATGTTTTCTACACCTAGGTAGGTTCCAGTGACTGTTTCCCCAGTCCTTTAGGCAGGTCTTTACTGTAGTCTTGGGTAGTTGTCTTACATGTGCTCATTTATTTCTTGCTAAATATTGCAAGAACCCTCTGAGAATCTCTGGGGTTTTTTTTTCTATATGCATTTATCTTCTTTCTAGTACATTCAACAGTAGCCCAGATACTCACAAAGGGAAATCACATTTTATGTACTATATTATGTTTATGTCTGGTAGACCTGAGTGATATTTGGGTAAGCCCTCAGGAATCTTCCAATTAAAGATCATTAAGAAATTACTTTAACTTACCAGGGCAGCCATGGATACGATACTGTGTCTGATCAAAAACTGGATTAGTTCTCTGATGATGTGTAGAGAGGTAAATTGCATGTGTATTAAATGTATTCTTTGTGTTTGGTCACAATGGAAATTTACCCTTTATTATTCTCTTATTTTTTTAACGTTACAAGTCAAGACAAGACTGATAATCCATTTCTAACATATTGTCACATTTTAAATAGTTTTACATTTCTAATGACAAGTTAATATTGACCAATATATTTTCTTTAATATTGTAGAAACAAGAACTTCTAGAGAAAAAACATGGCTTATCATTTACAAAAAATGCAAGATACTGGCTTTAAAGAATATATGGGGAAAAATACATTGAAGTACAAAGGTCAAGATGGAACAACACATGGTGAATGTGAGAACATTAAAAGATGATGTAGCAAAGTAGGAAATGCTTATCTACCTAAATATCCTTTTATAATACTCTGTGTATTTACACTTGTTACTCCCTTTGTGCCAGACACTGTTCTAGGCATTTCTATATTACAATTCAAATTGAAAAGTAGGCATATATGTAACAATTATAACAATCTTATCAATTGGCTCAGGAGAGGCTTGCCTGTACTGGCTTGCCTGTACTGTAGTTCTAACCAACCTCCCTATATTTAAAATAACTACTGAAATGATACAAACTTGTAAGATAACTGCTCTTATATAGCAACATGGTGTTCTATTATACTGCCAACCAGTAAGAAAGGGTGAAGGTAGAGAATTAGGGAAAAAATAATGAACAAATAAATGAAGAAAGAACCAATTAAGTAAGGAGAAATGGCTTTGCTATGCCGTCTCTACCAGCTTCCTTTATTTATAACATTATGAAATTAAATGGATTTTCTCTTCTAATATTAGCTACAATTTTATGGCAAGAATGCAGAACTGTAGACTTGATTTAACTATCTTTGATCGTGTAGTATAGGGAAAGAAACTGATTATTTTCCATGCAGCTTCATCATAGTATCCCATGAATCCCATTTAGAGGTCAGAGCTTTCCTGTGTCACTGCAGTAGATTACCAACTAGCCTCTGTTGACTTTTTTTTAACCTGCCTCAGATCCATTTTATACTGTTGCTTGTTACGCTTAAAACTCTGTTCTGATGGTTTCTTCCTCCACTGTTAAAACTATTACCTATTAAATAAAGCTCTGACTGTTTCAGCAAGCATTTATCAGCATCCAAAGTTCAGTACTTACCTAACTTTTAACTTTGTTTTACACTACATCCTTGAAGATGGCAGCTATAATCTAGTAGTGATATGAAAAGACTCCGGTGCTTGACTGTAGAAGTCCAATCCTGTTTTATCATTTTCGATCAATGTAATGGCTTGGGCAAATTACTTAAACTCCCTAAGCCAGTTTCATTATCTGAAAACAAAGATAATACTCCTAAATAATTCCTATAAAGAGTGTAAAAATTCTAGCATATAGTAAGAACTTAATTTATTTTGTTATTTAGTCAAATTAGACTACTGGTCATTCCTAAAACACATGTTACCTTTCCTGCTTCTCTGCCTCTCTGTATCCAATTTTCTCAATTTAGAATGACCTGATTACTGTATCCACTTATCAAAATCCTACATTTTCTTAAGCCCTACTGTAAATTATACGCCAAAAAGTCAATTTTGATACCCTAACTGGAAGGCCCCTCTTCTATGAATCTCTGAAGTAGTATTTACCACTTTTAATTTACATATTACATACTTCCCACTGTCTTAATCATTTATAATAGTTAACTCTCATGTTTGTATTTAACAGAACACCATGAAAAGCATATACACTAAGTACATGTTTACTAAATGGATTAACTAAATCTATTTACTTCATTGAGGCAATGACAGCAATATCATTCCTCAGATATGAAACCACTTTAGTAACTATACAATTTATTACATCTTCATTAACTTTCTCATATAGTAGGAAGAATTTAAAATAGCTTAAACACTTGTTATTTAAATACACTGTTGAAGAAGAAGTAGTATATAAATGAGTTTAGTTTATTTTATCAAAGTGACAGAATAGAACGAATATCCATGGCATAAATTAAATTAAATTATACTACTATAGTAATGTTGTTACCTTCCAACAAATAGACAACTTTTAGTGGGACCGAGAAAATAAAAGAAAGAAAATATCAGAAGAATCTGCTCAGTGATCTGTGAATGTGGAAACAGATCACTCTTACATTTAACATCTCTCATAACAGCCCCCTGAACACACATGCAGTAAGGACCTTCTGCCACTTTAATAGTTAGAAAAGCAAAATTGTAATTGTCTTTATCACAAAGAAGGGAATATACATGTGTATTTGCTCTGTCAGGCATCAAGGCATATCCAAGAATTACATTAGTCACTGTGGACTGCTGAGTTTTCAGCCCAGTCACATGTTGGTATGTACCCTGATGGAAAATGACAAGTTTCAGTTGAGCCCTGGTGCAGATTTTCCTTTCTGCCAAAGAAAAAATTTATCCCTCCAGGGGTATCTTTTAATATGAAGGGATAATATTTCAGGAATTGTCTTTCCTCCCATTTCACATCTCTCTATCTTCTCCAGTTTCTCTCACAATCCCACATACAGATTAGCATATAGTTCAGCTCTTCTTGGGCATAAAAGGATAAGTAGTCTATCTTGGGTAATTCTGTCATCATTATTAAAAATAAATATTTTATTATATTTCTTTAAGCTTCTCCAAAGAATAAAAGGAAGACTTCTGAAGATATCATATTAGTTTATCCTGCTGGAGACGAGAATACATATGAAAAAATATCTGGTAATTGAATATTGTGACAAGAAACATGAGATACTAAACAATAATTTGGGGAAAGATAGTTTTGTAACAGCTTCTTTCATTTAAATATAGATAAATCCTCTGTTTTCTTTTGTCAAATGACTGATTTTGAGTGGTGCTTATCAACAGCTATGTGGCCTTCATTGCTTTTAGAATTTGATAAATAGATAATTGACTTATTGTTTTGAACCTGACATTATATTATTATTTTATAAAATGAAATGAAGTTTGTATTATGATTAAATATATAATGTAGCATGTCTGACAATTTGTAAAAACATATTTATGCTTAAAATAATTTCAGAAAACTCTGAAATGTGTTAGAAATTAAGTAAATTAACTCCAGATTCACTGTGGCCCTTACTGAAACATCACTTTATTATTTTAACTTATGCTGTGTCTCTTCATGCTGCTCACCCCGAAACCTAAAATGCAATGAAAAAAAGAACTCAGTAAAGACCAAAGCTCAAGTTACAATATAAAAATCCTCAAAAAAAATCATCAAAGTATGACTGTTCAAAAGTCCAACAGTATAACTTATCTCCCATTATTAAATTACAAAGAAAAAATTAAAGTTAAATTTCTTGGCCTTATTGGTTAAAAAATCAAGGAAATACTGTTTAAAATCTTTTCTTCCCAATATGCAATTTGCTTAGTCTCATCAAGAATCAGAAATGTTGGGAGAGATAGGGTTGCCTTAGCCATGGATATCTTCCTGCCTCAGAATCATTGAGGTTCAGTTAATTTAACTCTGAAATTCATAGGTCCCATTTTTAAAGTTCAGTTTTTATGATTTACTAAAAGGTTATTTATAACTGGCAAATTTATGGCAATACCAGCTCTACATCTTACACCAAATGTAGACAATAAAACTAAATTATCAATTTCTAAAGCACTTATCTCAAGCAAACTTATTCTGTAAAAATCTGGTGTTTAATGCATCCTAGCCTGATCTTCCTGTTGTCAGAATCTCAGTGACATTTTAGGAAAGGATGGTCAATGAAAAATATTGTTTTTAGCTCCTCTGCAATACCAGTTTATTGTGACAATTGTCTGGAGAACAGACCCATAAATTTAATTAAGCATGATTGGGAGAAATATCCTATTGAAAGATGAAATGTAAACTAATGTGATTCATATCAGCCTTGGCTGTGAGCAGTTATGTATAGCTACTCTCCAGTCTCAGTGAAGGGTATATGCATCATTTCAGAAATACACAATAGTGACATCACAAGTCATAAGTTTTTAGAGGTGCCCCTCTTTCCCATGCACCATAATCAGGTCTTTCTGGTTTCCACTTCATCATAGCATCATGAGTATGAACTCAGAACAGTGTCACATCCTCTATACTCTTATGAGAAATTTGCCCCATACAGTTTTGCAGCTGGTGATTCTCCAGGCAGCGTTCGAAGTCAATTTCCTGTTTCAGCTCCTTATCTTGTCTGTATATTTTCTCAGAAAATATCTTAACACATTTATTTTGTTTTTTCAAATCATCCTAAAGCAAAATGGAATATTTTGTACAATTACATGTACGATCATATGTATAGATTTGTGTAACCTCGATCACAATCACATGTAGAACAGTTCAACATTCCAAAAATCTCCCTCATTCTGTTTATTTGCAGTCACACCCTCCTTCTCCCAACTAATAATCCCAAATTACCTCTGGGATTATTAGTTATGTTACCTCTGGGATTATTATCAAATAGTGGTATGTTCTCATATAGTTATTTTTCTGTTGGAGAATGTTATGTAAATGGAATCATACATTATTTGACTTCTTGAAAAAGGCTTCTTTTACTTAGCATAATACCCCTGAAATTCATCCAAGTTATTGCATGTGTCAATAGTTTGTTCCTTTCCCCCATCAGAGTTTATTTATTCATTCTTGAACTGAAAGAAATTTGAAATTTGGCAGTTTCCATGTTTTGGTGATTATGTATAGAACGACCAGAAGTACAGTTGTCATTTGAACGTTAAGGGCTGAGAGTTGGAGCACTGACCTCCTGCACAGTAAAAAATTTACATTTAACTTTGGCTGCCCAGAAACTTACTAACAGCTCACCTTTGACCTTACTGATAAGATAAACTGTGGAGTAATACACGTTACGTGTGTTATATATATTAAATACTATAATCGTACAATAAAGTAAACTAGAGAAAAAAATGTTATTAGATTGAGAAAGTCACAAGGAAGAGAAAATGTATTTACTATTTATTAAGTAAAAGTGGATCATCGTTAAGGTCTTCTCATTGTCTTGATGTCATAACATCTCTGGCCAAGGGAAGCTCCTTCATTATAGCTCTAATGGTGTTTCTGACATGATCCTAGTGGTGTTTGATAGCACTTCTTGCTACCTGGGAAAACAGGAGGATTCTAACTTATCTTGTACAAATCTAGTTGCTTTGGCAACTTTGAAAATATAAAGTGATCACAGATTGATGCATTTATCTGTATTTATGCAAATACCTCATTTTCTTTATTATTGTGGCTTTAAAATAAGTTTCAAAATTCAGTGGTTTGAGTTATCCAAACATTTGTTGTTATGACAGGTTGACTTCGTTATTCTAGAGCCTTTGCTTTCTATACAAATTTTAAAAACTTGTCAATTTCTACAAAATAGCTTGCTGCTATTTAGTTGGGATTCCCTTTTCATTTATTTCTCTCTGTCTAGGACCTTCAGTACAATGTTGAACAGCAATGGTGATTGTGTACCTCTTAATATTGTTCCAAAACATAAGGAAATGTGATACATATGTACTAGGATACTATATTATATTTATTATATTATTTTTAATTATATTATGATTACTATGTTATTTATGTAATTGTCAGTATATTACATATTATACATGATATTTATAATTTGTTTTGTTTATTATTCTTGCATATTTGTTCATGGGGGAATTGAAAAAAATTTTAATTTATTATAATATCTGTAATGATATTTTGTATCAAAGTGATTCTGATGTAAAAGTGTGAGATAGAAAATGTTCACTCTTTTTTAATTTTTTGGAAGTGTTGTGTAGAATTAGCATAATTTCTTGCTTACATATTTAGCACAATGCAGAGGTGAAGTCTCTTTAGTCCGTAGCTTTTTTGTGGAAAAGTTTAAACTTCCTACTTAATTTCTTTGCTACAGGGCTCTTCATATTATCTACTTCTTTGTGATAAAATGTAGTCATTGGGATTTTTCAGGGAATTTGTTTCTTGTATATATTTTCAAATTTATTGGCAAACATTTTTCATGTATTTATTATTTCATTTAGTAATTATCTGTAGATTCTATTTTACTGATTTGTGATCTTATTTGTTTTTGACTTACTACTTACTAAACATCTTAAAGAGCCAGTTTTTTATTTCATTTTTCTCTCTCTTTTTACTTTTTTAAAATTTTTACTTTGATCTTTATTTTTCTTCTGTTTACTAAGTATTGGTAAGGATGTGGAAGAACTGCAACCCTGATGCACTGCTCATTGATATGTAAAATGGTACAATCACATTGAAAAACTGGTTTGACATTTTATTTTTTAAGTTAAACCTACCACGTGACCATTCATTCAGCTACTAGGTATTTACCCAATAAAAATGAAAAAAAAATATGTCCACATAGGACCTATACATGAAAGTTTATAGAAATTTTTATTTATAAATTTTATTTAGAGTAAAATAAAAATTATATTTATTTATAATAAAATTAATAAAATAATATAAACAAAATAGATAAATATTTATTTATAAATACTGGAAACAATCAAAATGTCCATAAATAGATATGTGTATACAAAATTATGAAATAGCCATATAATAGAATTCTTCTCAGAAATAAAAAATAAAAAATATACCATTGATATATGTGACAATGTTGTGATGAGTGAAAAAAGCCAGGGAAATATGAAATTCTGGAAAGCGCAAACTAATCTTGAGTTAGAGGTACAGATCAGCGTTGTTGGATTATGAGGACATATAGATAGATAGATTACAAAGTTGCATGAGAAAACTTCAGGGGTTAATAGAAATGGTATCTTGTATACAGTGATGATTTTAGAGTTTGATTCATATTTCAAAATCAACTAAATAATTAAATAGGTACAATTTATTGCACTTTTATTGTAGATTCCTAAAGCTGTTGAAAAAAAAATACTGGAGTTTCTCTCTGTTTTGTTTACTTTTAGGAAATACAGCAACTGCTGGTCATCACAATCAAAATAGTTCAGAGAATTTTATTTAAAAAACCTCAACTTCTGTTGTTCAGGAAAATGTGCAGTATAATGGTGTAAATCAAAAGGTACAAAATTATGCTTTAAAGTTTAGTGTTGTGTTTATTAATTTATCTACTCAACTTTTATTTCCATGAGCTCTCTCCTTCAGCAGCATAGTACTGATTGGTTAGGGAAATTTTTGTTCATGAAACCTGATCCATTTTCCTGGCAGAGAAAGTAGTGAGTTAGCTTTGTGCCAAGCGCACTACGAATTTTAGCAGAAAATAATTCAAACAAACATTTGGCGGTAATAATAGTAATGATAGCTTGTGTTTATTGAGCATATACTATGGACCAGGTGTTGTACTAAGCTAGAATAATGGAAAACAAGGAAATTGGGTACTATAAGATAAAAAGAATAATAATACATAATTGCTCCTCTTAAAAACTCATTGTCCAGTGAGGCGACAGACACGGAAAAATATTATTCCAATAAAATGATCCTGAAAAGATGAATTTTACTTTGGTCCTAAACAGTGTTTTCAACAAGGATTACACTGGTTTTGACTGGGTCTAAATGAATTAGATTGGATTTCTCTGAGACAAACTGAATGAGTCTAAACTTTTTAGAACTAACCATAGCATGTATGTATTTCCATGCCTTTAGGCAAAATAGGGAAGACTGGAGAAGTAAGTTTATACATTGCTACATATTGAACTCAGTTTTTAACTAGTTAAATTTGAGATTATATGGAAAGGAGGGTAATAATATGTATTATACTTAAACAATTTTTATGAGTTACAGGATAAAAGAAGAAAAACATCTGTATTCATTGGTTAATTGATAGAAAGCAGAACCTCTTTTAGAAGCACAGTTACTAATGTACTTTTTCTTTAATGTGGCACCATGTAGAGAGATGGGATGATATCTAAAACCTCAAGTATTGTCAATGATAGAGGTAAGAAAATGAACAATATTCATAATTTTTCTGTTAATTATACAATTATAGTTATATATTTTTAGTTTTATCTGATTATAAAAATATGCTTTTTTAAATAAGGATGATATAATTTTCTATGAATATAGATATTATAATTAGCCCGTATATTTGAGTGAGCGCTGGATGAATGCCCTTTCAAAATTTGCAAAGTGTGGAAAAGATAGGGTCTTGCTGTGGCTGTTTGTAGTTATAGATAAAGATGCTGACATACTAGCTCCAGCAGATTGGAATACAGAGAATTATACCCAAGATTGTTTACATATTTCAACAAACGGTACATTTCGTTTCCCATTTCTCTTTAAATGAAATATGCATTACCCAAGATTTGTGTGCCTTATGTTTATGCAAGTCACTAAATATACTCACATGCATGTCTGAAATATGCATACAGAAAATACAAGAGAGCTTCTTCCAGTAGCTAAAGATCACTTCAAATTTAATACAAAACTAAATTCATCATCAGTTTCCTGACCCTTTTATTTTCACCCAGGCACAAAACCTGAGTTGTCTTGGACTCTTCCTCCTAAGTTTTGCATCTAAAAGTTCACACTTTCTGTCTAATCTACTTTCTTGATTTATCTTGACCTTCACTCTTTTCCATTCTCATTGCTTCTACCCTTGTTTTTCTCCATTCTTCTCTATTGCAGTATCCTTCCTCCAATTTCATCTTCCTCTATTTTACTCACTATATATTTGTTTATGTAAACAATATTCCTAAAACACGGCTTTGTTTATTTCACTATTCAAATAGTTTTTCGTTGTCTACTTAATGAAATGCAAACATTTAGTTCTAGCAGTGGGCTGTGGTTACAGCAAAAGATTGAGCTGGCATAAAAACATTAAATAAATTAGGATTTCAGACTTGTCTTTGAAGGCAATGGGAACCATTGGAAATTTGTAGGCAGTAAACATCAAAAAAGTCATCTTATTTTTGGATATATTTCCTTGACTCAAATAAATCCCTGATTGTGGCAACTCTAGTCACTGTGGCAGCTGAGCAGGGAGAAGGTTGGGGTAATACTGTAAACTAATATTAACCCTTGTCCCAGCAACATCAGCTTCTCATGTTTAAAGTTATCTCTTCTTTCTCTAGGAGATACTAACATTTCAGGCCAAGGTTCAATTATTTCAGCTCAGGAATCACCCACAAGAAATTTATCCAGACTTTCACAGGCATTTTTGGATCCTTCAAAAGAAGAGGTATGTAAGAGTTCTTTTACTCCAAATACAAACACAATAAAAGGGATACAATCTTATGGTCATATTGATATACAAAAATGTTATTATTTATGTAATCACACAAAATAACTCTATTCTCTGAAGTTAGTCACACCATAATAACATTTTAATAGCCCTAGAACAGTCTGTTTAAATGTAAGATACAAGAGGTTAGTTCATGGTATGTATCTGCAGCTTTCAGAGGAAGTATAAAGTTGAGCTTTTTTGATTGGGCTTGTACTAGAAATGATTTAGTAGTTTTTGACCAGTGATTAGTTACCTGCTGTTGAAAAGATACCACCAAAAATTCAGGGTATAACTTTTGGACATGAAATAGATTTTCTGTCAGCAGCTAACTTGTTATAGGAATCAAATATGCCTCGTTGGTTTCATTATTAATATAGTATTAACTAGCTCAGCTGTCCTAGGGAGTTAATGTGGTTTGAAATAGATTTCAATAAACTAGAAATTTATTAAATCATTTCCAAAAGAATTCTTCATGACTAGAGTTGAAAGTGGCATCATTTTCCATGTCCTATAATGTATAATAATTGAGACAGTAAATTATGTATAACTCCTAAATGTAGTATATTTATCACAATTGCTTTTCTATAGAGCAGTTTTAGAATGAACATTTGACAAATATACATTGGGCTTAGTTCACTGTTTTACTGCATCAATTGCCACATTAAATATGCTAAGAGTCAAAAAAAGAAAATTTTAACAGCTTTGACATTTGATGTCATATTGGCCAAAATATTATAAAGGCTATGTCCTCAACTTAAAAAAATATCCTTTAAAAACAGTGTCTAAATTTTATTACTGACCTTTTTGGGGTAATGTGTGCAGTATCTGACATTGGCATCCATATTAAATCTTAGATGTGTTAGATGGGAGTACAAATATATGCTGAATCCCAAAGTCTTAGCAAATCATCAAATGTGTAGGTAGTTTTAAGTACAACTTTTGATACAACTGTGAACTTGGAATTCTATAAATAACACATGTAATGTAAACATAATAAAATGTGCATTTCTTGTAAATTGACACTAATGATAAATTTTTAAATTCTTAAATTTCTTAATTTTAAATATAGAAATAATAGTTGATGTTTGAATACTAAAATTTCTTTTATGGATCTATTTGTTTTGTTTTCGTGAATTATGTAGGAGACAAATACTAATCATAATGGAAAACCAACCAAGAGATCAAGCTATCTCTACAAATCAGGTAAGTATCAACAGCAATTATTGAGTAAATCTTGCATTTTATTTATTTTTTCAACTAACATTTATTGAGTTTTTGCTTCATGCTAGATATGGTGCTAAGTTTTAAACATTCAAGGAAAAATGGCACAATTTTTACTCAGGGCTCTTGCAGAATACTGGGAGAGATAGTCATGGCCAAATATGATAAAGAGCAATCAAGGAAGTGGGTATGTATGAAAGTTGGAAAAGTTATGGCAAAGAGAATTCCTGTATCTATCTAGGGTCATCACAAAAGCCTTTACAATTTAGGAAGAGACTGCATTGAGTCATGAAGGATGAGATGGAATTTCCTATTCTCTTTTTGTTATTTTTATTGTTTGTACTAATGTTGACAACCATAATTGGAAAAACAAATTAAATTCTTTGTACACATATCCTTATTCTTCCTGTTTCCTCCTTTAATATCAGCTTCTCCCCCACAACACAACTTTAGTAAGGTAGAGTTGACAATTTAAAATTGTATATATTGAAGGTACAGATGGTCCCTAACTTGCAATGGCTCTATTTAGGATTTTTCAACTTCACTGTAGGTTTATTGAAGTATGAAATGCATTCTCGGCTTACAATATTTTTGACTCACAATTGGTTAATTAACATGTAACCTCATCCTAAGACAAAGAACATCGTATACAACTTGATATATGTATATACTATAAAATATTCACCACAACCAAGCTAATTAACATATTCTTAACTTCACATAACTATTTGTGTGTGGTGGGGAAAGAACACTTAAGATCTACTTTCTTAGAAGTTTTTAATGATACAATATTATTAACTATAGTCACATGGTTGTACATTAGATCTTCCAAACTTATTTATCTTATATAACTTCCTCGCCATAACTCCTGGTAACCACCATTCTATTCTCTATTCCTATGAGCTTGACATTTTTATATTACACAAATAAATCATGCAGTTTTTGTCTTTCTGCATTTGGCTTATTCCACTTAACATGATGTTCTCCAAGTTCTTTGATGTTGTCACAAACAGCAGGATTTCCTTCATTTGAAAGGCTAAATAGTATTCTATTGTATCTCTCTGTTTGTGTACCTGTATTTACCTATACATCTACTTAGACAGACAGATAGATCTATCTCTTGGTATATACCAGATTTTCTGTATCCCCTCATCTGTTGGTGTACATTTGTTTCCATGTATTAGCTATTGTGAATAATGCTGCAGTAAACATGGAATGCAGATATCTCTTCAACATACTGATTTCATTTTTTTTTGCATATGTACCCAAACGTCGAATTGCTAGATCATAAGGCCATTGTTGAGGAAACTTCATATTGTTTTCCATAATGTCTGTACAAATTTACATTTTTACTAACAATGTGCAAGGTTTTCCTTTTCTTCACAATCTTGTCAGCATTTGTTGTCTTCTACTTTTTTGATAGTAGGCATTCTAAGAGATGTGAAGTGATATTTTATTGTGGTTTTGATTGTATTTCCCTGAGATTAGTCATGTTGAGCATTCTTTTATATACTTTTTTTTATTTACATGCCTTTGTTTAATAAATGTATTTAGGTCTGTTCATGTATTTTGCTCATTATTTGTAATTTTTTTTAACCATTGAGTTGTTTCAGTTTCTTAGATACTTTGGATAACAAAACCTTATCAGACATATGGTTTATAAATATTTTACACAATTCTATAGGTTGCTTTCTCACTCTGTTGTTTTACAGCAATGAAAAAACTTTTTAATACAATCTCATTTTTCTATTTTTGCTTTTATTGCCTGTGCTTTTAGTGCCATACCCAAACATACTGCCTAGATCAACATCAAGAAGATTTGTATGTTTTCTCTTACAGTTTTATGCCTCAAGGCCTTACATTTATATCTTTAATTCATTTTTTTGTTGCTTTTTTATATAAGATGTGAAGTAGGGATCCGATTTAATTCTTCTGCCTGTGGACATACTGTTTTCCCAACAACATTTAAGGAAAAAATTATCTTTCCCTATTGTTTCTTTTTTGTGTTATTATTAATTGGAAAATAGTTATTTTCTGTATTTATATTGTTTTATTTTTAATTGGCAAATAGTTATTTTCTATTAAGAAATTTTTATTTTATTTTAGGTTCAGTGACACATGTGCAAGTTTGTTTAACAGATAAACTTATGTCTTGAGGGTTTGTATTTCATCACCCTGGTACTAAGCCTAGTATTAGTACCCAATCATTATTTTTTCTGATCCTCTCCCTCCTCCCACCCTCTACCCCCAGGTAAGCCTCAGTGTTGTTGTTCCCCTCTTTGTGTCCATGGTGTTCTCATCAGTTAGCTCCCACTTATAAGTGAGAATATGAGGGTTGGGTTTTCTGTTCCTGTGTTAGTTTGCTAAGGACAATGGCCTCCAGCTCCATCCATGTTCATGCAAAGGACATGATCTAATTCTTTTCCATGGCTGCATAGTATTCCATGGTTTTTAAAAATATGGTGCATATTTTTAAAAACCTAGTCTACCGTTTGTGGCCATTTAGGTTGATTCCCTGCCTTTGCTATTGTCAGTAATGTGCTGCAATGAACATACACATGCATGTGTCTTTATGATAGAATGATGTATGTTCCTTTCGTTATATAGTCAGTAATGGGATTGCTGGGTCAAATGGTGGTTCTGTTTTCAGCTCTTTGAGGAATCATCACATTACATTCCACAGTGGTTGATCTAATTTACACTCCCACCAACAATGTATAAATGCTCCCTTTTCTCTGAGAACTTGCTAGCGTCTATTATTTTTTCTTTTTAATACTAACCATCCTGACTGGTACAAGATGGTTTCTCATTGTGGTTTTGATTTGAATTTATCTGACAATCAGTAATATTGGGCTTTTTAAAAATATGCTGCTAACTGCATGTTTATCTTCTTTTGAAAAATGTCTGTTCATATCCTTTGCCCTCTTTTTAATGGGGTTGTTTGTGGGGTTTTTTTCTTGTAAATTTGTTTAGGTTACTTACAGATGCCGGATATTAAACTCTTGTCAGATGCATAGTTTGCAAATATTTTTCCGATTTTGTAAGTTGTCTATTTACTCTGTTACTAGTTTCTTTTTGCTGTGAAGAAGCTCTTTAACTAGATCTCATTTGTTAATTTTCGCCCTTGTTGCAATTGCTTTTGACATCTTCATCATGAAATCTTTGCCAGTTCCTATGTGCAGAATGGTATTACATATGTTGTCTTCCAAGGTTTTTATAGTTTGGGTTTTACATTTAAGTTTTTAATCCATCTTGTGTTGATTTTTATATATGGTATAAGGAGGGATCCAGTTTCAGTCTTCTGCATATAGCTAGCCAGTTATTCCACAACCATTTATTGAATAGGGTATCCTTTCCCCATTGCTTGTTTTTTGTCAGCTTTGTCAAAGATCAGATGATTGTAGGCATGTGTGTCTGTTTTTATACTAATACCATGCTATTTTGGTTACCTTAGACCTATAGTATAGTTTGAAGTCAGGTAGCTTGATGCCTCTTGCTTTGTTCTTTTTGTTTAGGATTGCCTTGGCTATTCAGGTTTTTTTGTTTTTTGGTTCCATATAAAATTTAAAATAATGTTTCCTTGTTCTGTGAAGAGTTATTGGTGGTTTGATAGGAATGGCATTTTATCTGTAAATTGCTCTGGGCAGCATAGTCATTTTAAAACAGTATTGATTCTTCCTATCTGTGATCATACAATCTTTTTCTATTTGTTTATGTCATCTCTGATTTCTTTAAGCAGTGTTTTGTAATTCTCACTGCACAGATCCTGCATCTCCCTGTTTAGTGGCATTTCTTAAGTATTTCATTCATTTTGTGACTGTTGTGAATGACATCGCATTCTGATTTGGCTCCCAGCTTGACTGTTTTTGGTGTTAAGAATGCTAGTGATTTTTGTATGTTGATTTTGTATCCTAAAATTTCCTAAAGTTGTTTATTAGCATAAGTAGATTTGAGGCTGAGACTGTGGGATTTTCTAGATATAGAATCGTGTCATCTGCAAACAGGAATAGTGTGGCTTCCTCTTTTCCTATTTGGATGCCATTTATTTATTTATTTATTTAATTTTTGATTGCTTGATTGCTCTGGCTAGGAATTCAAATACTATATTAAATAGGAGTGGTAAGAGAGGTCCAACCTAAACCAAGAAGAATGCTTCTAGCTTTTGCCTATTCAGTATGATAATGGCTGTGGTTTATTATAAATGGCTCTTGATATATATTCCTTTGATACCTAGTTTGTTGGGAGTTTTTAACATGAAGCGATGTTGAATTTTACCCAAAGTCTTTTCTGCATCTATTGAGTTGATTATGTGTTTTTTTGTCTTTAGTTCTGTTTATGTGATGAATAACGTTGATTGATTTGTATATGCTAAACCAATCTTGCATCACAGGAATAACACCTACTTGATTGTGGTGGATTAGTTTTTTGATATGCTGCTGGATTTGGTTTGCTAAAAATTGTTATTTTCTGGCCGAATAGTGGCTCCGACCTGGAATCCTAGCACTTGAGAGGCTAATACGGGCAAATCACTTGAAATCAAGAGTTTGAGACAAGCCTGGCCAACATGGTAAAACCCCATCTTTACTAAAAATACAAAAAATCAGTGAGGCATGGTGGTGTACACTTGTAATCCCAGCTACTCAAAAGGCTAAGGCAGGAGAATTGCTTGAACTCAGGAGGTTACAGTGAGCCAATATCATACCACTGCACTCCAGCTTGGGTGACAGAGCAAGACTCTATCTCAAAAAAAAAGAAAGAAAGAAATGGTTACTTTCTATATTTATATGGTATAATGTAATGTTTCATTGCATGTATACATTGTGGAATGATCAAATAAGGCTAATTAGCATCTATATATCTATATCTATATCTCACCTCAAATATTTATTTATTTTTTGTAGAGAGAACATTTGAAACAATTTATTTTAAAATACCCATTGGGTTTCTTTGACATCCTTTTCAAATATCTGTTAATCACGGATATGTAAATTTATTTCTGGGCTTTATATTCTATTTTGTGGGACTATAGGTCTGTTTTTATGTCAGTATCATACTGTTTTAGTCATTGTGGTTTTGTAGTATACAATATTTTAAATCAGAAAACGTTATGCCTAATCACATACCTTTGTTCTTGCTCATGATTATTTTGCCTTTTCAGGTTGTTTTGTGGTTCCATATAAATTTTAGGATTTAAAAAATATTTTTGTAAAGAATGTTATCAAGAACATTATAAGGATTGCAATGAATTTGTAGGTCATTTTGTATAGTATAAAAATTTTAACAATGTAATTTTTCTAATTCATGAACCTGAGATGTTTTTTCCATTGATCTGTCTTTTAAAACTTCTGTCATCAATGTGTTCTAATTTTTGCTGTACAAGTCTTGTATCTCTTTGATTAAGTTTATTTCTAAGTATTTCATTGTTTTTGTAAGTGGGCTGATATTGCTTTCTTAGTTTTGTCTTTGAGTAGTTTGGTCACTGAAAATCAATTGATTTTTTAGTGGTGATTTTGTATCCTGCAACTTTACTAAATTCATTCATTCTGACATTTATTTTAACTGAGTATTTAGGGTTTTCTATGTATGTGATTATGTCATCTGCAAATAGAAATAATTTTACTTCTGTACACCCAATTGACCTAATAGGCATGCACAAAACTTAGCACCTGACAGAAGAATACCACACATTCTGCTCAAACATACATGGAACACTCTGTGAAATAGATCATATGCTGGGTTACAAAACAAATCCTATAAAATTTAAGATCAAAAGCATTACATTTATATTTTCTAACCACCATGGAACTAAACTTGAAATCAATAACAGAAGAAAACCAGAAAAGTCACCAATACATGGAAACTAAACAGCACATTCTTTAGAAACCATTGGGTCAAAGAGGACATTAAAGGGAATTTTAAAATTGTCTCCAGACCAAAAAAAAAACCCACAACATACCCAAATCTATGGAATGCAACAAAGACAGATGTATAAGAGTAGTTTATAGCAATAAACACATAGCATTAAATAAGAAGATCTCAAGTGATATAACTTTAAACCTCAAGGAACTAGAAAAAGAAGAAAGTAAGTCTGAAGTCATAAGAAGAAAATAAATAAATATTAAGTCAAATAAAATAGAAAACTTAGAAAGCAATAAGGAAAATAACAAAACTAAGAATTGATTGAAAAAAATAAAATGGGCAAACCCTTGGATAGACTAGGAAAAAAGATAAATCAGAAACAAAAAGGTACATATTAATGTATCTTTCAAAAATAAGAAGGATAATAAGGGACTGTTATAAACAATTATATACTAATTTGATAAACTAAAAGAATTGAATGGATTACTGGAATCATGAAACCTACCAAAACTGAGTCAAGAAGAGACCCTCTGAACAGTTTAATAATGAAAAAGGAGACTGAATCCGTAATCAAAACATTTTCAACAACAACAACAACAAAAAAAATTGCCAAGGACCAGAGGACTTCACAAGTAAATTCTATTAAAACATTTAAAAGCATTGTGGAAGACAATGTGGTGATTCCTCAAGAAGGATCTAGAACCGGAAATACCATTTTACCCAGATCATTTGTAAACTATATTTTCCAAAATTGTGGAATTTTTGTGTTTTGTTTCTGTGGGTTTTTAGTAAGTTAGTTAGTTTGTTTGTTTGTTTGAGATGGAAGTCGCATTCTGTCACCTAGGCTAGAGTACAGTGGTGAGATCTCAGCTCACTGCAACCTCCTGGGCTCAAGCGATTCTCCTGCCTCAGCCTCTTGAGTAGCTGGGATTACAGGTGTGTGCCACCACACCCAGCTAATTTTTGTATTTTTAGTAGAGATAGGGTTTTGCCATGTTCACCAGGTTGGTCTTGAACTCCTGACCTCAGGTCATCTGCCTGCCTCAGCCTCTCAAAGTCCTGGGATTACAGGTGTGAGCCACCTAACCTTGCTGGGTTATGGTTTTATTTAAAAATTATATTGTGCTGGCTGCAATGGTTCATGCCTGCAAACCTAGAACTTTGGGAGGCCAACACAGGTGCATTGCTTGAGCTCAGCAGTTTGAAACCAACCTGGGCAAAATGATAAAACCCCGTCTCTACCAAAAATACAAAAACTTAACCAGGCATGGTGGCACACATCTGTGGTTCCAGCTGCTTGAAAGGCTGAGATGGGAAAATCACTTGAACTTGGGAGGCAGAGGTTGCAGTGAGCCATGATCAGGTCAGGGCACTCCAGCCTGGGTGACAGAGTAAGACTCTCACTCAAAAATTAAATAAGAAAATATAAAAAATTATTTAAAAATAATAATAGTACTCATATTCTATATTTTACTCTGAATGTACAATTCAACACTGAACATTTTGATGTTAGTTGTCCTGCTTTTCATTGGTTTTTATGTATTTTTCACTTTCTCTCTTAAAATCCCTGTCAATGTTTTCTTCCAGGGTTTTTACGGTGTTAGGTCTTATGTTTAAATCCATCCTGGATTTAGGCATGGGCAAGGACTTCATGACTCAAACACCAAAAGCAATGGCAACAAAAGCCAAAATACACAAATGGGATCTAATTAAACTTAACAGCTTCTGCACAGCAAAAGAAACCATCCTTAGAGTGAACCAGCAACCAACAGAATGGGAAAAAATGTTTGCAATCTACCCATCTGACAAAGAGCCAATATCCAGAATCTACAAAGAACTTAAACAAATTTACAAGAAAAAACAGCCCCATCAAAAAGTGGGTGAAGGATATGAACAGACACTTCTCAAAAGAAGACATTTATGTAGCCAACAAACATATGAAAAATGCTTATTATCTCTGGTCGTTAGAGAAATGCAAATCAAAATCACATTGAGATACCATCTCATGCCAGCTGGAATGGCCATTATTAAAAAATATGGAGACAACGGATGCTAGAATGTGGAGAAATAGGAACACTTTTACACTGTTGGTGGGAGTGTAAATTAGTTCAACTATTGTGGAAGACAATGTGACAATTCCTCAAGGATCTAGAACTAGAAATATCATTTGACCCAGCAATCCCATTACTAGGTATATACCCAAAAGATTATAAATCAATCTATCATAAAGACACATGCACAGGTATGTTCATTGCAGCACTGTTTACAATAGTGAAGACTTGGAACCAACCCAAATGCCCATCAGTGAGACTGGATAAAGAAAATGTGGTGCATAAACACCATGGAATACTATGCAGCCATAAAAAAGGATAAGTTCATGTCCTTTGCAGGGACGTGGATGAAGCTGGAAACCATCATTCTCAGCAAACTGACACAGAAACAGAAAACCAAACACTGCATGTTCTCACTCATAAGTGGGTGCTGAACAATGAGAACACATGGACACAGGGAGGGGAACATCACACACTGGGGCCTATTGGGGGGATTTGGGGGTACTAGGGGGAGGGATAGCAGGTGGTTGGGGGATTGGGGAGGGATAACAGGAGAAATACCTAACGTAGGTGACAGGGGATGAATGCAGCAAACCACCATGGCATATGTATACCTATGTAACAGTCCTGCAAGATCTGCACATGTACCCCAGAACTTAAAGTATAATTTTTTTTAAAAATCCTTTCAATGTAATAGTTACATTGGTACATATTTCTTGTATTTCTAACTTTGATAACAGTTTTATTTTTAATTTATTTGAATTAGTGTCAAAAAGCCTAGGCTTTAAATCTCTTTTCATTGATGTTGTTAAATTTTCTTTATAGCTAAGTATGTGATATGATATATGACATTTTTAAGTGTTTTATGGATATACCCCCAAAAAAAGTCTTTTTTCTGTCTGAGAGATTCAAGTTTTTTGTTTGTTTGTTTTTTGTTTTTTTGAGACACAGCCTCACTCTGTCACACAGGCTGGAGTACAATGGCACGATCTCAGCTCCTCAGCTCATTGCAACCTCTGCCTTCCAGGTTGAAGCAATTCTACTACCTCAGCCTCTTGAGTAATTGGGATTACAGGCACGCACCACTATGCCCGGCTAATTTAAAAAAAATAATAATAATTTTTGTATTTTTAGTAGAGACAGGTTTTCGCCATGTGGCTCAGGCTGATCTCGAACTCCTGACCTCTGGTGATCTCCTCACCTCAGCCTCCCAAAGTGCAGGGATTACAGGCACTAGCCACTGTGCCCGGCCTTTCTTCTTTCTTAATGAAAAATATGTTTAAGTAATTTCTCATTTCATATGATAGGTACTGCAATCTTTTGGTAGATAATAATGTCAGGTTAAAAAAGCATCTATTTCTAACATGCAAAACTTTCTTATTAAGTGATCAAAGTTGACTTTTAAAAATATATTTTATGTGTCTGTTAAGACTATGATATTCTATTGTTAAAACAACCACACACCCTTGAGTAAATCAATTTTATCTATCCTGTGTTTTTCTTCTTATACATGTGCAGATTAAATTTACTAGCAATTTATTTAGGATCTTAGCATCTAGGTTCTTGAGAGAGGTTGGGTTGTAGTTTGCATTTCTCATAATATCCTGATCTGGTTTTTGTGCCAAGATTACACTAGCCCCATGAGTTTATTGTATTGCCTGTTTTTATTATTTTATAGTCATTTGCAAAATTGAAATTATATATTCTTTGTTTGGTAGTAGTCACTGTTAAAATAAATAACCTAGTCTTTGTTCTTTTAGTGAGAAAAACCTAAATTACGAATTCAGTTGCTTTAGTGATTCAGAACTATTGTTTCTTTTTTTTTTTTTTTTGAGTCTTTTTAGCAGGTAACTATATTACATAAATTTATTTAATTCATCTAAATTTTCAAATATATTTGCATAAACTCATAATATACCCTTTTTATTTAGATGAGGTTATTGAAAGGCAATATGGCATAGTTGCTAAGAGAATGTACTCAGGTAGCTAGGTTTAATCCACACTCCAGTACTTAAAATGCATGCTAGTTTGGCCAAGTTATTTAATGTCTCTGTTCTTTAGTTTTTCCAACTATAAAATAAGAATAATAGTAGTGATTCATATAGTTGTCATGGAAATTCAATGAGTTTAGTATTTTAAAGTTTTTAGAACAGTGTGTGAAACTTAGCTGGTGATATATGTAACTATGAAAATTTAAAATGTATCAAAAACCTTTTCATATTTCATTTTTTTCTGAATTATGTTTAATTTTCAATTTTGTTTGTTAGTTTGTACTTATGAGTTAGTTGTTAAATTTTGTACTCCTGGGTTAGTTATTCTAATTTTTACTTCATTGTTGTTGGTGGTCATTTACAATTTAATTGCATTGTAGACTGACAGTATGATCTTTATGATACCAACTTTAAAGAAGAAGTAGACAATGCCTTATGGCTTAGCAAACATGATTAATATTTAATAGGTTCTGTATGGTTGAAAATAATGAATATTGTTCAGTTTGGGATGTAATGTTTAAATATGTCCATTCAATCAATATGGTGAATTGTGTATTTCAAATATATAACTTATTGTATATTCAAATCCACATATATAATTATTTTTTACTCCTTGTTCAAAACATTATTGAAAATTAATGATAGTGAGTTTGAAACTCCTTAATGTAGCTCAGCCCATTTTAAAAAATATTTTTTGATCTAGTGATTAGACATATTCATATTTTAGAATCATGATATCTTTCAGGTGAATTGAATATTTTATCATCATGCAGTGACCTTTACCATGTTATGTTTTTTCCTTAAATTAAATGTGTCTAATATTAATATAGATATATCAGCTTCTAATCTTAGTGTCTTTATTTGTTTAGATGACTCTTGAAGACAATGTGCAGCTGGATTTTGTTTTACTTTTATCGTCTTAGAATTTATTACTTTTAACGGAACCCAATCAATTTGTATTTATGTAAATTACAAATCTTTGGAAGTTTTTTATTGCTTTGTGGTTTCTCTTTGTCATACTTTTTAATATTTTTTATTTATTTATTACATTCTCTTAAGAGTGCTAAATTTAGTTTTTATCTAGTATTTTTTACTGTTTTATAAATTGCACAGTATATGCATATTTCTTTGGCAATCACCCTAACTTTTTTGTTTAAATTTTTATGGATACATAAAAGTCAGACATATTTCTGGGGAACATATGAATTTTGATATGAACATACAATGTATAGTAATAAGTCTGGTTAATTGGGAGATCCTTCACTCAAATATTTGTTATTTCTTTGTGTTGAACATTGTAAATTTACTCTTTGAGTTATGTTGAAGTATATTTAAAATAAAAGCTAAAGTAAGATAATTTACTTCTAATCACAACTTCATATTAACTTATTATTGTTCAATAATTTATATTTTGACATTTTAAAGTTTTTGTCAGCCAAATTACTTTCTTATACTGTTTTATACAGATTTAATTTATATTTATCCTCTTGTTTACCAACTTATTTTGTTTTTCACTCATTCCTTCTTGTATTTAGTATTTCTTGGGATCATTGCCATTTCTCCTAAAGTACTGCATTCGTTAGGAAGATCTTTAGGGAACGTATTTTGGGAGTAAATTATCAGATTTTATTTGAGAAAATGTTCTTCATCCTTGTATTAGAATGTCATTATGTCCAAGTGTACAAATAAAGTTTAGGGGACAGTTATTTTTTCTTAGCACTTTAAAGATATTATTTGATTTAGACTGAGGCAGAGATTTCAGTGAGCCAAGAATGTGGCACTGCACTCCAGCCTGGGTGACAGAGTGACACTCCATCTCAGAAAAAGAAAAAAAAATTTTTTTTAATTCTACTTTTATTCTAAGTAATTATTCCTGTGTAGATTTTTCCATCCCCAAAGTCAGGCTGTTTTTAAGATGTTTTCTTTGTTTTTCTTTAGTGTTATTATAATGAGCCGTTCTGTACAATCATTTCCTCTTTCTGTATTTCCTCTCTTCATTTCCATTATCTTCTTCTGGTTATTAGACTACATTTTTGTCTTATATCATTTAACAACGTATTTTCCACTTATCTCTGATGCATTCCTGTTAATTTCTTCAAATATGACCTCCAATTCACGAATTTTCTCTTTAGTTATTTAAAATGTATCATTTTATAAATTAATTACATTATACAATTTATTGAACTACCACATATGATATATATATAATACAATTTCTAAATAGTTATTTTCAAATTTGTCTGGACTTCTTATAAGTTCTTTTTCCATTCCTGTCCTTTCAAATTCCTTCTTTATATATTTAAACATATAATATTCTCTTATTTTATATTTTATATCTGGTAATTTTAATATTTGAAATCTTTGGGGTCTAAATTTAATATATTGTTTTTGTTTCTGTTAAAAACCATAGTTTCTAGTTTTTTTAAGAAATTTCTGTGGGGGTGGGAGGTTATTATAGTTATATGTGAGCCCAGTTTTGACAGAAATTTATTGTTGGGAATTCTATAGTATTTGGATAGGCTGTAATTCTCTAAAGGAAATTTACATATGCTTTTTCCAGTTATCTGTAAGAGCTGTGAACACAGCTTTGTTTTAAATTAAATTCTCACATGCAGTTTGAAGGACAATAAAGTTTCTTTGGATTTGAAACTCAAGGGTATATAAAACAGTATCTGTGATTATGAGTTTTTAGGAAATACTTTAATCTCCTTCTCCTTCTCCATCCATAGCCACAAGCCAAGACATAATGTGTCTGCTTCCTCTGTGGTATGATTTTTTTTTCTTGTGGATGACTAATTATTTTTTTTTTCTTGTACATGACTAATTGACAGTGTAGCTCTTTGGGATCCTATACAGATGGTCCCCAACTTACAGTGGTTAGACTTATGATTTTTCAATGTTAGGATGTGTGAAAGTAATAAACATGCAATAGACACTGTATTTTAAGGACCCATACAACCATTCTGTTTTTCCTTTTCAGTATAGCATTCAATAAATTACATAAGATATTCAACACTTTATTATAAAGTAGGCTTTGTGTTAGCTGATTTTGTCCAACTGTAAGCTAATGTAAGTGTTCGGAACAAATTTAAAGTAGGCGAACCTAAGCTGTTACGTTCAGCAGATTAGGTGTATTCAATGCATTTCCAGCTTAAAATATTTTCAACTTATGGTAAGTTTATTGTGATGTCAACCCCACTTTAAGTCAAGAAGCATCTGTATATTTTTAGGAGCTCTTAGTTTTAATTCCCCATCTTTTGGGAGCCCAATGTCTTGTTTTAAATGCTCTGACCAGACACTACATTTCCAGATGTGGCCAATGTCCCTAGAGCAGGTATGAGCTTCAGCATTTCTTTACCACTATAGCTTTGTGTTCTCATAATTGTTTTACCTTCAGAAAGTTCTACTATCTCTTTGAAAGTTTAGCTATTTTTAACAGTATGACTTTAATACTCTATACTGAATTCTAGGCAAAATGAAAGACACTTGTTTAGCATATTGTTGGAAACCATGGAAGAGCTTTTTTGTATTAAAAAATAGTTTTATCTTCACATTTAACTTTCAGATATGTGCATTCTTAATCTCAGTTCATTTCTCTCTAAAATTGATGAGTTCATGTCCTTTGTAGGGACATGGATGAAACCAGAAACCATCATTCTCAGCAAACTGACACAAGAACAGAAAACCAAACATTGCATGTTCTCACACATAAGTGGGTGTTGAACAATGAGGACACATAGACACAGGAAGAGGAACATCACACACCAGGGTCTCAGGAGTAACAAACCTGCACAATCTGCACATGTACCCCAGAACTTAAAGAAAATTTAAAAAATAAAATAAAATAAAATTGACCACACATCAATTATTTTATTTTATATAATAATTAGGTGTACACAAGAACTGACATAATGCACAGCATGATGAGTTTTATAATATAAACATGTTTAGAGTGCTTTGAGAGCATTAGGAAAGGTATTTATTCAGGTAGCTTTCAAGGAAGGCTTTCAAGAGTTGCCAAAGATGATAATATTCTTTCATGCCTCATGCTGAATAAATGGTGCAAAAAAAAAATCCAAATAGAAACTCTTTTATTACCTACATAGTCCTATCTTATATGACATAAAGAACCATTTGGGGTCAGTCAATGGAAAATTTACTCAAAGTAGATGAGAATTTACAGTATTTTTATGTACTTCTATCTTCTTTCGAGCATTCTGAAATAGGTGTCCACACTGAATAGAGCTGAAAGTTATGTTCCCATTTAACTCATTAGACATTTTCAAAGAGTGTTCTGCTGGGAAAAGAGAAGTGGACTTTGCATACCTGACTAAAGAAGTCTCACAGGACAGTAGGCATAATGATGCCATGAGTGTCAGAAAGCCTGGACTCTATTCCCAGCTGGGTCACCGTTTACCCATATAAACTTAAGCAAGGTATTTGACATCAGCATCCAAAAATAAAGATATTCTTCTTGTGTACTTTGTCCACAGAAACTCCCAAGCCCAATGTCTCCAAACAAGGATCTAAAATGCTGGCAAAAAGTCTTCAGCTATGTCAAAGATGTTTTCTCGATATGATACCAACATTTCCAGAAATTCTTCACCAACTCACCATGATGAGCACTAAAGCTTTTGTACCTGCTATAAGCATGCTTACTTCTCTTAGAAAATAAAATTATTTTAAAGCATAGTACAGTGTCTTATAAGATGATTCCTGTACTACTGAAAATAAAAGCAAAAAGTGTAAAAGGGACCAGGTAAAAGAAAGGTTTAAAGTGGGTAACCCCCCATCTAGGCACCAAGGAAGGACAGCTAAGCAGATTCCCAGCACAATTAGTGCCTGAAGAATATTTTAGTTTATAGTGTTACTACTCAGTTATTTCCTTTTATATTATCATTGATATATAATCATATATTAGTTTATAGAATGAATGCCTGAAGAATATCTTACTACCCAATTATTTCCATATAATACATATGTGTGTGTGTGTGTGTGTGTGTGTGTGTGTGTGTGTGTGTGTGTATATATCTTAGTTCATAGTCATAGAACTGCCTAGAGTAGACACGGTACAGAGCATGAATTAAGGAATAAGCAGCTTATAGTCGGAGGAATGTCTGGATCAGACATGATGCAGAGCATGATTTAAGGGAAAAACAGTTATCCCAGGACAGGAATCCATGGCCCAGGTGGCAGCGTTCAGTATCGTAAAGATACCCGCTGTATGGCAGGCTTGGGGCAAGAGCCACTCCTCCTGATAAAGGAGTTGTAGTACCTTGTGTGGAGTTGTAGTACCTTGTGTCCAGTTCTTGTGGAAGGCTGCCCTCAGACTGGCAATCCCATGAACTGAGAGCTTAAAACCCCTCCAGTATACTCGCGCCTTGGTGACTGTGAACTTTAATCAGCTCTTGTCACTGTGCTAGCTCAAAAGCATCCTCCTATAGAAATCATTGGAAGCTGCCAGCAGGTAGCGGTATACCCTGTCAGCATCATCCGATAGATATTCTTAGAAGTAGTGTGACCATAAATAAGAGATATCGCAGACTGCACCCTCTTCACTGCGCATGGCCCACCTCCTTGCCTCAGTGACCTAATAGGAGTGGACTCCTTGCTGTGCACTGCCTACCTACTAGCCTACCTAGGTGACCTGATGGGAGTGGACCCCTTGTTTATTGCTTAGGACCCTATCACTACCCTTAAAGATGACCTCACTCACCACCCTGCCCCCTAACCTATACCCAGTAAATACAGATACTTCTGGACTTTTGGGGCCTCACCTGTCTCCACTTATAGGTGGTGTGGCCCCCCTGGGCCCAGCTGAACTTGCTTTATCCTTCTGTGCCCTATCTCTTTATTTCTCAGATCCTGTGCCTCAGCACAGTGATAGAGGAGACCCCACGACCCTGTGGGGCTGTGGCCCTACAGTTAAACAAATGCTTTGGATATGCATTTTGGTATAAGAAATGTTAATAATTAGTATTACCCGCGTGCCATGAGGGTAACTGACTAAACGTATAATTAGTAAACTAGACAATGCACAATACCCATCAGGAAATGCACATTGATTTCTCCTATTAAATTTAAGAGGATGTTGTTACCAGGATAGTTATTAAATTGAGATGAAAACCAAGCTGAAAATGAAACTATGTAACTGATCAGCTTACTGTTAAAGGCATATTTAGATACTCAAATAAAATAACTCATACCAAATAAATTTTTCCCATCTGCAAGGAAAGTTAGTTTAGTTTGTGTCTTCCAGGCAAAATGATCAAACTCTAAATAAAGCACCATTTGAAAGTAAGTGATAACTGTATATAATTCCATATATGCATAAAATGGCCCCTGTGATTAAAAAAAGATAAATCACTGCAAGTAAGGTACCTCTTGTGGATAAAATATGAATCAAGAAATCATTGGTCAATAAAGTTATTAAACCATTCTCAGAAATATTAGATAGGAATAGAAATCAAGATCCATTTGTAAAAACAAAAAGTAATGGGAAAAATTTAGTAAGATGGCTAGCTAGTGCAGTGATAAAAGAATTTTTTTTTAATTAGCTGAACTTGCCACTTTGTGACAAAGTTCCAACTTCAGCATGTTCGCCTCTGGAATCCAAGGATGTTTTTAAAAAGATGCAACAGATGGACCAAGCAGCCAATACAGAATGTCAAATATCGTAACCCAAAAAGGATGATTCATGGATTTTTAGAGAATGTGTCTTCTTTTTTATCTACATGTTCTTGACAATTGCCAGTAATAAAGCAGAAACATCTGAGAAAATTTTGTTTCAAAACAGCAAATTCCCTTTAATGAAGTTGATCAGTGCAGTAATGACAGGAAATAAAAAAGTGATTACCTAGTCAAATTTTTACATTTAAATGATAGTAAATTTATTTAACTGGTGGTTTAGTCTACTTATAATAATCTCTCAAAAACAGATTAATCCCAAAAATCATACAAAATTGTCTAACTTGTGGATGCAGACCTTTTAAAAAATGACGGTTGGTGTGAAATAGCTGGAAATTCAGTTCATAATTATTTTCAAAAGAGCTGACCCTATATTAATGTGCGTTAGTTGACAGTGTTGTTGAAAGCATTCTTACAGATATCATCATCCAAACCAATGATGTTTCCCAAACTTAGGTATCACGTGCATTTAAGCTGTCTTTTAACATAATATTTCACTATAAAAATTTAAAGCACTCTGAGTCACATACTTGTGGATTTAAAAATTTAATATAAATGTAAGGTATTCTCTTATTTAAGAGGGTTTTTAATTGTGAAGGAAGTTTCCAGTTTTCTCTGACTCAAGTAGAGGAAGGAATATCAAGTTCACAATTATTCCTTGAAGTTAACAAAAGTTTAGTAAGAAATGGTTAATATTGAGAAATTTAAGCCCCAGGCAAAACTATCCAGAAATACTTTTGTATTAGATATCAGGTAAACATTGTCTTTATTTGAACTAAACTAATAGAGTAAATATGCTAAAAGTATCAAAGACCGAATTGAAAAAAAAATGTATGTTATTACCTGATAAAACCTATATTGGCTGAAATTTCTAAAAGTTAATATTAGTCTTCTAGCTAATGACTAATGCTAAAGCAAAGAAAGCTTTTAAGATTCCTAAAGTATCAAAATTATTTCTTACGTTGTTGATTCTTTCTATGTCTTACGAAAATGGACTGGAAAACATTTTATGTGAAAGACTAGAAGGTAGATATTTTAGGTTTGTTGAGTCTCTGTCAAATATACTCCACTATGCTATTGTAGCGTAAAACCACCATATATAACACATAAACAAATAATGCAGATGTGATTAAATAAAACTTTATGGACACTGAAATTTGAATTTCATTTAATGTTACATGTCATAACAGTATTTTTCTTTTTATTTTTTCAATAATTTAAAAATATAAAAATTATTCCTTGGTTGATTAAAGACAAGTGACTGGACAGATTTAGCCTTTGCTGATTTCTGTACCATAAAAATTGGAACCCATGAATAAGTTTAATATTATGTGAAGGGTACATATTACTGCCTTAAAATAATACTAGTAAAAGTTCAAATTCCATTATGAAAAAATAGTTTGTATAGTTCAAATGTTGATTTCCTTATTGAATATATTGTTGAAAAGGCATATGAGCATGCTGCTAATATATACTTTGAATCAGAAAAAGAAAAGGTAAGGCTGGCCATGGTGGCTCATGCCTATAATCCCAGCACTTTGGGAAGCCAAGAAGAGTGGATTACTTGAGGTCAGTAGTTCAAGACCAGTTTGGCCAACATGGTGAAGCCCCATCTCTACTAAAAACATAAAAAAAAAAAAAAAGCTGTGCATGTTGGCGGGTGCCTGTAATCCCAGCTACTTGGGAGGCTGAGGCAGGAGAATCACTTGAACCCAGTAGGCAAAGGTTGCAGTGGGCCGAGATCATGCCACTGCCCTCTAGGCTGGGGACTTCATCTCAAAAAAAGAAAAAGAAAAAGAAGAAAAAGGAAAAGAAAAGAAAAGAAGGAAGGAAGGAAAAAGGAAAGGCTAAAGAAGACTTAGATCAAGATTTAGTTTGAAGGTAAATTTCTAGCTCAAAATTCATCTTACTTTGACAGTAGCCAATCAAAATGGATGCAGACATGAAATCAGAAGACTTGGTAGTCATTTTTGTAAAGAAATAAGCAAATAAAAACACCAGTTAATATTGCAGCAAAATAGTAGAGCACGCAGTTCCAAGCTCTTATTATGCAACAGAAATGTTGACAAATAAGTTTTTAAAAATGTCAGCAGCAAGTTTTTTAGAACTCTGAAAAACAGTCAGAAGTTTGCAACAATTAGTCAAACATTGAATCCAGAAAAATAGGAAAGATTTGTGGTATATTTACTTGCCTTTGCCCAAATCCTTTTCTCAACCCAGTAGCAGTCTTGAGCAAAGGGGTCTACATTCCAGTGCAGGACCTTTTTGAAAGAGCATAGCAGACCTCATTCTAAAACTACTGTGTATGTCTGCTTTATTTGCCACATGCACAGCTGAAGCAAGAGAGTTGTCTCTGTTTTATCTAACTGGGAACTCAGACTGGAAAATTAGTAGACATTGCTCAAAAACACTGCCAACCAAATAATAACCTGCAGATGCTTGAGGCAAAAAATAACCAAAGAACCAGGAAAAAAACCTGGGAAGAAAATCTTCTAAGAAATTAAGATGCCCATAGTTCCTATGTGGGGGAACTTAGAAAGCCAAGCAAATGTATAGGTGAAGACCTACATTCCGAAAATAACAAAAATAACCTAAGACATTACCTCAGGTTTTTCCTTTGGCACTGTGCAAGCCTAGCTAAGAATTGAAGGAGTTCTGAGCAAAGATCCAATAAGCATAGACAGAGAGACGTATTTTTAGTTGTATTCTTGTTTGCTTGTTTGTTTTCTTTCTGTTCTTTAACAAATTCAAGGAAATCTCTGTTGAAACTCTAACCAAATACCAGGAATGGATACTTCAGTGATCACACAAGGAAGAGTCTTTACGAAATCATACTGTCAAATACACTGTCAAGACACCAAACAAATAGACCACTAAAGCCTTCAGCAACTGAAAAACAACTCCAGGAAAAGGGGGATATCTGATATTCATAGTTAGCACATAATATTCTTAAGCCCAGTTTTCAACAACTACAAAAATCACAAGGAATACAAAGAAGCAGGAAAGTACAGCTCATTTAAAGAAACAAAATAAATGATTAGAAGCCATGCCTAAGGAAGTTTATACTTTGGATTAATTGTACAAAGACTATAAAACAACTGTTTAAAAACTAAAGAGCTAAAGGAATAAGTAGACAAATAATAAATCAAGAAAATAATATAAATATTAATAAAGAGATAAAAGTATAAAGAGAAAGTAAACATCCACTCTTGAAAAGTTTGAAGGTTTCTTAAAAAAAATTAAACATTGAATGACCACATGATCTATTATTTCATCTTCTCAATACACACCCAAATAATTAAATGCAAGGATTTAAATGTATGACCAATGTTTAGAGCAACATTATTCACAAAGCCAAATGTGGAAGAAAACCAAATTTTTATCAGTAGATGAATGGATAAGCAAAATATGGTGCCGTGTGAGTGTGTGTGTATGTGTGTGTCTGTGTGTGTAAAGACTCAATGGAGTCTTAAATTCAGTCTTAAAAATCAATGAAATTCCAATACATGCTACAACAAGGAAGAAGATGGAAAATATTATGCTAAGTGAAAAGGAGACACAAAAGAGAAAATGTTGTTCCACTTCTGAGGGGTACATAGAGTAGACAAATTCATAGAAAAAAAGTGGAAAAAAGTAGAAAGTAGAGCTAGAGAGAGGGAGGAAGGGGAAGCTGTTGTATAATGAACACAGTGTTTCCGTTTGGAATGATAAATAAGTTCTGGTAATGAATAGAAATGATAATTACAAAACAGTGTGAATGTACTTAATGCTAGGGAACTATACACTTAAAATCATTAAAATGATAAAAATGGAAAATTTTATGTAATGTATATGTTACCATAATAGTAAAAAGGAAACCATAAAGAAATTCTGAGGCTGAAAAATATCATAACTAAAAAAATGGCTGGAGGGATTCAATAGCAGATTTTAAACACATAGAAGACATAATCAGTGAACTTAAAGCCAGAACAAATGAAGTTATTTATTCTGAGGAACAGAAAGAAAAAATAATGAAGAAAAGTAAACAGAGCCTAAAGGACCTATGAAAAACCATCAGGAGACCAAAGAATGCAATATAGAAATTTCAGAAGAGTAAGGTGAAAAAAGAATACTTGAAGAAATAATCTTAAAAACTGAAAAATTTGATGAAAGACATAAATCTGTACATGCAAAAAGCTCAAAAAACTCTAAGTAGAATAAACTCAAAGATATCCACACCAAGATACCCTACAACCAAAATGTCAAAGGCCAAAGACAGGATTCCAGGAAGACCGTAGAGTAGAAAGCATAAGAAGCCTCTCACCTCACCGAGACAATTTTACTGACAGAATATGGCTGATGTAACTATTTTGGAACTCTGGCGTTGACTGAAAGTTGACAGATTTTAGTCTCAGAAAAGACCTGAGAAGATCTTAAATTTACATCTTAGGCAGATCCTTGGCATAGAAAAAGCCTACAACAATAAAAAATAAAAATAACTAAAAAGAGCAAACAGGCAGGGCATAATGTGATTTCCATAAATACCACATTTATTAGATTCAAATGTCCAATTCCAATGAAAACTCACAAGGCACACAAAGAAAGGGACTATTGAGAAGCAATGCAATGTGAGAGGGACATGGGATTTCGAGGGGTCTAGGGGCAGTATAATATAGTTTGGATATTTGTCCCTTTCAGAATTTCATACTGAAATGTAATCTGCAATGATGGAGGTCGGGAGGTGTTTGGATCATGGGGATAGATATCTCATGAGTAGCTTGGACCCTCCCCTTGGTGATAAGTGAGCTTTTTCTCTGCATTCACATGATATCTGCTTGTTTAAAAGTGTCTGGCACTTTCTCTCTCTCTCTCTCTCTCTCTCTCTCTCTCTCTCTCTCTCTCTCTCTCTCTCTCTCTCTCTCCCCTAATTTCACCATGTAATGTACAGGTTCCCACTTCACCTTTTGCTATGAGTCAAAGATCCCTGACATCTCCTCAGAAGCCAAGTAATGTGGGCACATACAAAATCACCAATCAATTAAACCTCTTTTCTTTACAAATTACCCAGTCTCAGTTATTTATTTTTAGCAATGCAAGAATAGCCTAACACACCAGGAATAAATTTCACTTGTTCATAGCATATAACACTTTCAATGTTCTACTGAATTTGGTTTGCTAGTATTTAATTAAGAATTTTTACATCTATGTTCATTTGAGATATAGGCCTGTAATTTCTAAGCATCTTTTCTGATCAAAATGAAATAAAACTAGAATGATAACAGTGATAAATTGAGTAAATTCATAAACACATAGAAACTAAACAAAACAATCAACAGGGTCCAAGAGAAAGTCAAAAGGGAATTTCAAAATATCTTGAGACAAATGAAAAAAAAAAAAAAAAAAAAAACCAATATCCCACAACCAATGGAACGCAGGAAAAGTATCTCTTAAACTTGGAGGGAAGTATATAAACATAAATGCCTACATTAAAAATGAAAGAAAGTTTTTTTTTTCCTTAGCCTCCTCCCTATAGGAAAAGTCTTAAATAAACAACCTGACTCTATGCCTTACTCTCTAATTTTTTACACATTAAGAAATTAGATAAAATTCAGCAAACTAAACCCAATGTTAGCAGAAATAATAAACTAATTAAGATCAGAGTAGAAATAAACCAAATAGAAAATAGTAAAACTGTAAAAGAACATTATAAAACTAAAAGAAAGTTTTTGAAAAAATAACAACAAATTCTTGTCTATGCTAAGAAAAAAGATTCAAATAAACAAAATCAGAGATAAAACAGGCAACATTACAACAGATGCCAAAGAAACAAAAATAATCATAGGGAACTATTAGGAACACTTATATTCCAACAAATTAGATAACCTCTAAAAAATGAATAAATTCCCAGAAATATACAATCTACCAAAACTGAATTAAGATGAAATAGAAAGCCAAAACATAATAACAAATGAATTCTAATTATTAATTAAAAACCTCCCATCAACAACAAAAAAGAGCCCAGGACCTATGGCTTTATGGATAAATCCTGTGAAACACTCAAAGAATAATTAACAGCAATCTTTCTTCAACTCTTTTTAAACTAAAAGAAGAACAAACACATTCAAGTCATTTTATAAGTAAGGCAGTATCACCCTGCTAGCCAAAGAGAAAGTCGTCTTTTAAAAATTGTGTCCTAATGTTTACATTGAAGTATCATAATAGTGTTTAATTGTGTCAAAGTCACTAATCTCTTCAAACTTCATAGAGGACTTCTTATCATTTTAATAATTTCTGAGTCTTGCAACAAACTAAATTGGTAATATGAAGTTTTTCTACATAAATTATAATTTTTTTTTTTTTAAGACGGAGTTTCACTCACCCAGGCTGAAGTGCAATGGCGCAATCTCGGCTCACAGCAACCTCCGCCGCCTGGGCTCAGGCAAATCTCCTGCCTCAGCCTCCCCAGTAGCTGGGATTACAGGCACGCGCCACCATGCCCAGCTAATTTTTTGTATTTTTAGTAGAGACGGGGTTTCACCATGTTGACCAGGATGGTCTTGATCTCTTGACCTTGTGATCCACCCGCCTCCGCCTCCCAAAGTGCTGGGATTAGAGGCGTGAGCCACCGCACCCGGCCCATAAATTATAAATTTGTTAATGACATGTTTCTATGCTGTTGCTTTTAGAATAATGCTAAGCAAGCCTCCAAAATTTCGAAATTATAGTGGAATCTATTTTTTTTTCAAAATTATAGTGAAATCTATGAGGAAGATTATTTTATGATAATATATAAGTTAACAATTGCCTTTACTTTGGTGAAATAAAATCACCACATTTGGAATTTCTAAGAGACATCTTATTTTCATAGTTTTACTGTAATTTTAAGAAAGTTATGACAGAGAGGTAATTTGGGGAGGATGTAAGAGGTACACTGATTAAATGATTTATCATATATAAACCATTTAGGAAAACCTGGTACAAAGTAATTTTAAGATTGATCAAACAAAAGCGTGATCTAAATTTCCATGCAACTTCGCATTTCTCACTTCTCCTCTGGAGAACTAAAATAACCCATAATGTCATGTTGAAAAAAAGACGAGCATTCCTGAGGGTTTATCTAGGACACCCAGTTGTCTTTGAATCAATAGGAGAATTAACAGATATGCAATTTTATGTTCAAAGGCACTTAATAACAGCTAAGGGAACTACTGCAGGGAAGTCTTACGATCTTTTCATGTGAGGTAAAACCCCAAATTTGGAGGCTTATAAGAGTTCTGGCGATAAAAATAAATAAATATACTTACAGAGGGGTCATATCAGTTACACTTTGTTAATCATTTATGTCAGTTTATTCTTTGCTAGAGGATTTAACCAGTTCTTTTTACTCCAGAAAATATAGAAAAGGGTTATGTTGGTGGGATGAATTACTGCTAGTGGACACAGTGGCTAGCTTTCAGAATACTACTGTTTGTACCTAGAAAGGTCAGAGATAAGACAGACGAGAGAGTGGTAATGATTTCTTAGTCCAGTACGTAAGAGGTGCTAAAAACAAAGTTAAAAACTAGTTTTGTGATGTAAAACCTAAGTTAAAAACTAAATAGAACCGCATGTAGGATTTTGGACTTATAATATTATTTAATGTGCTAAAGGAGATTGTGACAAATATTTGCTGGTCTTCTACTATGTCTCAGGCACCATGCTCAGTGAGGTGATACAAGAGTAAGGAGAACACTTGTAGCCTTTGGCTCACTATAATACACAAGAAAGATACACAGATTGATACTCACAGTACTTTGTAAAAGGCAATATGACTAATGTAAGCGATGCATAATAGAAAGGTACATTAAAAGCATATCTAAATATACCAAATTACATAATTTTTAAATATAAACCAGTTCTGTAGAAATTACAATAAATCATCAGAAAATGAAAATATAAATGTTATATCTTTTATAATAAAAATAAGGCTAAATACTAGTGAAAATCAGAATATAAATGACTATTATATCAACATTGTGGAAAAGAATCAGGAGGTCACATGTCAAAATATATTAAGAAACATTTATAAATATGCATGAAGTCTGAAATGAATTATGGGGAATCAAAACAATTATGTTTGCCCTGAGTATCACATTTTTTTCTTTTGTAAAGTATTTCTAATTTTAAAATTAATAAATAAAATTAAATTTTTGGTAGAATGGAAATTATCATTCCTTATTTATCATTTATTTTCATATGATTTTTAATGTTAAATAATATCTTATGTTTTAATGCCAAAACTGTCAAACATTATTAACCACAGAAATGCTTGAAATTATAATAAATTAACAATTTTACTAAAAGAATTAAGTCTCACTTCTCCTCTGGAGAAGTTATAATTGTTTTAGTAAAAACAATTTCTATTTCCAAGTCACGTTTCTCTCAATACAGGAAATGCATCTGGGTAGGTAAATTCTGAAACAGGAATTTCATTTGTACTTCTAGCTTACACGGCTTCTAGCTTCTGCGTTGCAATACCCTCAAACAATAGGTTACACAACTGCGTGAAGTAGGACAAATTTAGGAGCTTTCTCTATACATTTCTGGATATAAGTCAGGATTTTTAAAATACATTTTTCTAAGCAAAACAAACATCACAAAGAAAAATGAACAACAAAATATTTAATTTTTCTGATAATTTTTTGATAATATTTTGGATAGTCCTGGTATGCTTCATTACATTGTCACATTCTATATTGATGTGTGAATTGCTAAAGGTTATGCTTATATGCTATGTTTTGAATAAGCTGGAAGTTAACCTTTAATTATTAAGACAGTATATTAGGTGATTAGTTCATTGCTCTGATGTTTACTATAGCACAATAATCAATATGGTTAACTCATTTACACAAACTAATTAAAATTTTATTGCATTTCACTGAAAGTTAGATTACTAATATTTCAACTAAAAATTTTACATAAGAACAAAAAGACAATGTTAATAATTTATCCCCTTTCAAGAATTTCATTGGTGCAAATCATGCTTCAAAACTCTCTTCTAATGAATTCTTAATAAATATGCAAAGCCAACACATTTTAAAACCCTGTGACAAGTTAGAGTCTAATAAAAGGAGAGATACATCAGAAACATATTCTTGTTCAAGTTAGTCCATAAACATTACATGAGGTAAGGACTCAATTAATAAAGGATACGTTATGTTACTGTTACCATATGATAGCTGTTACAATTTAACTTATATCAAGCTAAAAACAGGTTAATATAAATGAAAATAAGTTGTTGTATGACTAGTTGAACATTTTACAATTAGTATTTATGAAAACTTTTTATAATACTGGATATTAAACATTAGGAAAAGATGTTAAAGAAGATTTGAAAACTTTCTGAATAATTTATTATTCAATAAGAGAGTATATACCAAATCTAGAAAAGAACGCAGTTTTGTCTGACTTGAATAGAGCTGTGAGTGAGAAAAAGAAACATTTACCACTCCCACACTGTTTTGGAAATGTTTAGAGCAAAGATGAAATAAAAGAATACAAACACAAGGCTGCCTACCTCAGTTAATTTGGGGAGAATATTTTTTGGGGACAGGAATTAGTTACTACGTTATTACTCTGTGGTGATGGGAAGAAAAAAACTCATAAAATTGGAGGTCCTTTATTTGGAACTACATTTGCCACCACATAATTCAATACACTACATAGTTCAATACATTTCATAGTTCAATAGCTCATAGTTCGAATATCATAGGCTTTCAATCCCTGAGCAGTTTGCATCCTGGTGTCAGCACAGTTAAATAGTAGTCAGATATTTAATTAAGCCCACAGACATGTTGAGATAATTAGCTAGTCATATATAGAAAACACATAAATTGATACCAAAAAACTTACTCTTCCATACTGAACACCAACTCTTATCTTACATAATATATAAAACTTTACTCAAAATGGATCATAGCTCTGAATGTAAAAGCTAAAACTAGACAATTTCTAGAAAAATATTAGAAATATTCTTTGTCATCTAGTGCAAAAGAAGTTTTTTTAGAAGTAGGAAAATTATTTTAACAGACACTTTGCAAATAAAAGATTGATGAATGGCCAATAAGCATCTAATAAAATATTTAGCAGGAAAATGGGTTTCGATTTATGGTATGTCTGTGTGATGATATACAATACAATAAGTAAAAGGAAGTGAATCACTATTGATAAATACAACACGGATGAATCTCTGAATCATTTTCTAGTGTGAAATGAAATAAACAAAAGTAGTGGATACTTCATGACTTCATTTATATAAAAATCCAGAAAATTTTAAAAATCCAGAAAATTAAAATAATATATAGTGACAAAAGGCTTGTCTGCAGCCAGGAGCACATAAAGAGATAGGTTGAAAAGGTGTATAAGGAATCTTTGGCATGATAGAGATGCTTGTCATAATTGTGGTAATGCTTCCACAGGTATATTAGCACTCAGATTTCATAGCATCTTATCTTGTCCGTGGATTAAGTGTATTTTACATAATTTACACCTCTAAACATTTTTTTAAATTGTACTTTAGGTTCTGGGGTACATGTGCAGATCATGCAGGATTGTTGCATAAGTACACACGTGACAATGTGGTTGCTGCCTCCATACCTCCGTCACCTACATCTGGCGGTGATACCTCCCCAGCCCTCCTACCCCCCCAGCGCCCCCACCCCCGCTGTCCCTCCCTTGGCCCCCACAACAGACCTCAGTGTGTGATGCTCCCCTCCCTGTGTCCCTGTGTTCTCATTGTTCAACATCCACCTATGAGTGAGAACATGCAGTGTTTGATTTTTTGTTCTTGTGTCAGTTTGCTGAGAATGATAGTTTCCAGATTCATCCATGTCCCTACAAAGGACATGAACTCATTGTTTTTTACTGCTGCATAGTATTCCACAGTGTTTATGTGCCACAGTTTTTTTGTCCAGTCTATCATCAATGGGCATTTGGGTTGGTTCCAGGTCTTTGCTATAGTTAACAGTGCTGCAATGAACCTATGTGTGCATGTGTCTTTACAATAGAATGATTTATAATCCTTTGGATATATACCCAGTAATGGGATTGCTGGGTCAAATGGAATTTCTATTTTTAGGTCCTTGAGGAAGCATCACACTGTATTCCACAATGGTTGAACTAATTTACACTCCCACCAACAGTGTAAAAATGTTCCTATTTCTCCACATCCTCTCCAGCATCTGTTGTCTCCAAATTTTCTCACTCTGTTGCCAAGGCTGGAGTGCAGTGGCATGATCTTGGTTCACTGCAACCTCTGTCCCTCAGGTCCAAGAAAATCTCTTACCTCAGCCTCTCAAGTAGTAGAGATTACAAATTGTAGGCCCCCACAACCAGATAGTTTTTTTTAAAAAAAAAAAGATGGGGTTTCACCATGATGGCCAGGCTGGTCTTGAACTCCTGACCTCAGGTGATCCACCCATCTTGGCCTCCCAAAGTGCTAGGATTACAGGCATGAGCCACTGCATCTGGCCAAAATGTTTTTTGTCCCTTTTTTTTTTTTTTTAATGTTTTGTATTTTTAGCAGAGAGGGGGTTTCACCATATTAGCCAGGCTGGTCTAGAACTCCTCACTTCAAGTGATCTACCTGCCTTGGCCTCCCATAGTGCTAGGATTACAGGCATGAGCCACTGCACCCAGCCAAATTCTATATATATTAAAATATATAACACATAGTTAACATTTTGACTTTGAACAGTTTTCTTTAAAAGATATTTTTAAAATATGTATTTATTGCTATATTTAACATTTCTCATGCTCTTTATTATTTTGTGTAGATGCAAATGTCCTTGGCTATTATTTCCCTGCTGAGGACAAAATGTCCTTTGACACTTCTTGCAGTATAGGTCTGCAAACCAGCTTTTGTTTAAGAAATATTTAATTCACCTTTATTTTTCAAAAAATATTTTGATGAATACAGAATTAATAACTATATTCTCAATAACTTTATTTTTTATTTTAACTTAAAGTTATTTTTCTCAATAACTTTAAGATACATTTTTTTTTTTTTTTTTTTTTTGAGACGGAGTTTCCCTCTTGTTACCCAGGCTGGAGTGCAATGGCGCATTCTCGGCTAATGGCAACCTCCGCCTCCTGGGTTCAAACGATTCTCCCGTCTCAGCCTCCCAAGTAGCTGAGATTACAGGCATGTGCCACCATGCCCGGCTAAATTTTTTTGTATTTAGTAGAGACGTGGTTTCACAATGTTGGCCAGGATGGTCTCGATCTCTTGACCTCGTGATCCACCCGCCTCAGCCTCCCAAAGTGCTGGGATTACAGGCGTGAGCCACCGCGCCCAGCCAAAATACATTTTTATGAATTATTTTTAACAAGAAGCCTGCTGCTAGTTTATTTTTGTACATAGTGTATTATTTTTCTCTGGCTCTTTTAGGGATTTTTTTACTTACAATTGGCCCAGGAATTTGATTATGATGTATCTTTTGTGATTTTTCTTTGTTTGGAATTCATTAAGGTCCTTTCTCATATTGGGAGTTTATCATTTTAAAAAACTTTAACTTTTAATTATTATTTTTGTAACTATTCGCTTTTCTTTTCTTCAATGGAGTCTAATCATAATTCCGTTGCACAACTTGATACATTCTCATAGGAAATTGGTATACTGAGAATTTTTTCAATTTTTTTATGTTTCATTGGAATCATATCCATTATTATGTCTTCAAGCCTACTGAATTTTTTTATAGTACTGTGTATTTTTATCCACAGAATATATTTTTTTCTAGTTTCATTATAATCACCTTTTTTTCTGTCTTCTTGAATATATTTAGCATATTTTAGCAGCTTTTTGAAACTCTTCCATACTAATTTTACTATCTGTGTTATTTCTAATTCTCTTTTGAGTTATTTCATTATCTGTGAACCGTATTATATTTTACTGGTTGATTTTTTTTTTGGCATTTTTTGATTGGATGCCAGATGCTGTAAACCTCATATTGATGATTTCTAGATTTTGTTATTCTTTTAAATAGTATTGGGCTCTGTGGTATGCAATTAAGTTACTGAGAGTCAGTTTACTTTACTTTAGGCTTGCTTGTATAGAACTTATTTGCCCTCTACTAACACAATACCTTTCTGGGAATTCTTCTCAGTGTTTGTGTATTCATTATATTTTGGCTAAGCATGTCCAAAACTATTCTTTGTGGAATCTAGGAATTGCTTGGCTTACTGTTTTCTAACAGTTCTTTCTGGTGTTCAGTGGTATTCTTTCATACATTCATAGATCTGTACAGATCAGTACCCAGCCAGCCAAAGAGTCAAGGAGCTCTCACAGCACATCTTCAGAATTCTCTATCAATCTCTCCCAATCCCAGCTCACTGGCACTGAGCTACTCAAAATACCAAGTTCTGTTTTCTTAACTCAGTGATACATCAGGCTTTGTTTGCATTTCCTTTCTTGCACTGCAGTGAGAAAACCGTTTTCAGGTAATAATTCAAATGAATTTACAGGACTTACCTTTGTTTTACTCTTCTCAAAGAATCATAGTCCTATACTGTGTTTTGCCCAATGCCTGAAAAAGGTTAATTCATATATATCTTTCTGTCTTTTGATCTTATTTTTGCAGAAGGAGAGAAGGTCACTTTAACCTATTACTCTGTCATGAATAGAAGGGGAAGAGGTATTATACACATTTCTTGTATACATAAATTCTCTTTGAGCTTGAACCCACTAAACCTAAACATACCAGACCTTAGAAACAAATAAAAGGACACGTATAAAGAAACAAAATAAATAATTAAATATATATGAGTTTAGCTTTTTAATGACTTGGGAAGTGAGGTTTAGAAAATCACTTTTTGATGTTCCTAAATGGTTCATCACATAATCAACAACAATCATATTTTGTGTTTTCATGTTTTCTATTGCTACTAAGTTCCAGGCTTGATACAAGTATGTATACTTAAGTAAATTTTACATCAGATAACCTTTTGTAGATGACTACAAAAAAAGTTCCAAAATTGACAATCTTCAATTTTCTTTAAAAGTCTGAAATATGAGTATCTTGTTTGTCCTTAACCAAAATAACAAAAGTTTCAAAATAATATAACACAATTAGGATAATAAATCATAATCAGCATATCTTGATTTACATTATATTTTAATTTCATGAAAATTATATATTTCTAACTTGCTGACAGCCAATTTTAAACACTTGATAAACTATTTATTCTCTAATGTATTTCTCCTATGATTTATCTTTGATCGTAATATAAGAAAAAAAACCAGCTGCATCCTCCAGCTGTGAAAAAGTGTTTCAATAAATGAGACAAGCAACATCAGTAATGAAGCAATTTACTTCTTTAAAAAATGACTATCTCCATTTAAAATCAAAACTGTGCTATTGATAGAGCCTAGCAAGTGGTATGGCTAAAGTGAAACTCCTTGGGAAATTGGGTTGCCACTGTATTAGCATATTGAGAAGGGCATACTAAATATATTTCTTAAAGGAAAATATTTAAGAGCTTTCCTTTTGAATTCACTACCAAGAAACTATCTCATTTCACTTAGGTCACTGATACCAGGTGAGTGACAGAATGTTGTCCATTTCTGCTACTGCAGACAATTAATTTCTACTTCTCAATGTAGGCAGAGATTCCAGAGTATTCTTTAATTATAGAGAAAGAAATGTAATAAATCCATACCATTGATACAAAAAAATGATATTGTGTATTTTGAGGTTATGTATTTGGTAGTCAGGGGCTATGGGAAATAGATAGAGCACGTTCCAATAAGAAGCTCACAACCCCCATCACCCAAACTTCTTTTGTTGTTAACTATCACAAGTTAGACTACTACAAAAATTTTCCAAAGTGTCTTCAGAGCTAACTGAACTTTTTATCATCCTTTAAATCTATAAGATTCTATCACTAAACATTGTTTAATGTTGTACACTGGAGAAACTAAACAATTATTCAGCAGTGATATATGCTGACTACAAACCTGGAATCATATTATTTCACTAATATTTTGATATTAAAAATCAAGACATTATTTATTTATGAATTGAGGAATGTATCTTAAATTTGCATATACCAATGCCTGAGTAGTATTGTGTTAATATTTCATTGAAATACTTATAGCTTATATTTGTGTACCATTCAACAGTTTATACTATATATATAAATGTTATATTATTATACATATCACTATATTTAATAACTATGTAAGATGCATAGGAAAGAAAATAGTATTCTATGAGATATGACACCATTAATTTCAGAAGGAGAATAGTCTAATACTATATATATAATCAACTGCAGTCTTTCTGTTTGCTAGACTGTGAAAAAGGGTACATTTTACAGAATAACTGTCAGAATAAAGTCATTATCATTACCATAATACACCATATTTGGGAAGCAAGTTTACAAAAGGAGGAGGAAAAAGAATAAAAAGAAAAGCTTATAAATAGAATTAATAGCGAAAGAAGACGATTACATAAGACTTTCCAAAGAACTTACATGTTCTCATCAATATTGCATCCATTATCTTTTTATAATATAAACTAAAATTGATTTCTGTTCATTTAAACATGTTTACTATCTTATATTTGGAGAAATTCTGTATTATGGGTGTGTCAGCATTCTTGTCAACTTGTCTGAGCTGCTAAATGCTCAGCAGATACATATTTGTCACAAGTTTTATATCCCCAGAGATTTGAGACTTCGGAACAAATTAAAGAATGTTTCCAAAATTGCCAAGTGGTACAATAAATAATTGTAACAACATAAAACTTAAGCTTAATTTAAATTTAAAATAACTTATCTTAAAAGGCAACCTAAAAGACTCCTTGATTTTATAAACCCTACAAAATGTTAGTTAGGCTACAACTATGAGTCTAATGTCTGATGATCTGATTATCTGTGGAACAGTTTCATCCAGAAACCATCCACCCCTATTTATCCACATCCATGAAAAAAAAAATTTCTTCCATGAAACTGAAACCAATCCTTGGTGCCAAAAATGTTGGGGATCACTGAACTAAGCTATACAATATAACAACTACTTACATAGCATTTACATTGTATCATCTAGAGATGATTTAAAGCATCTGTAGATTTCAAAGGGGCCCTAAAACCAGTCCTAGATGGATACCAAGGGATGACTGTATTAGCAATGGACATGTGAAACTGAGATTAAAAATTACCACCACTAGTTAAAAGGATAATATACCATGACCATGTAGAGTTTATCTCTGGAATAAAAGATCAGCTTAATATTCAAAATTAATTTAATTAACAAATTAACAGATTTAATTAACAATATTAATTAAATAATATTGGTATAATATATATTGTTATAATAATGAAATAATAAAGAATATTAATTTAATAAACAATATTAATGAAATAAATGATAAAAATATATGTTCATTTAGATAAATATATACATAAAATTTGAGAAAAAAGGCAACACGCATTTACAACAGACACTCAACAAATTAGCAATAATAGGGACCTTCTTCCTCAACCTGATAAAAAGAATCTGAGAAGCACCTACAGACTTTGCTTTTTAAGTGAGAAAAACCTGACTCATTTCCTCCTGAAATCAGGAATATGGTAATAATGCCTACTTTTACCACTCCTATTCAAAATTTTTCTGGGGTGGTGGTTGTAATTTTTATAATAAGGTACAAAATAAAGACAGCAACAGGAAAGGAAGAAGTAAACCTTTCACGGATGGCGTAATTATTTAGGTAGAAAAATTCTACTTTGGGAGGCCGAGGTGGGCGGATCATGAGGTCAAGCGATCAAGACCATCCTGGCCAACATGGCGAAACCCCGTCCCTACTAAAAATACAAAAAAATTAGCCGGACATAGTGGCATGCGCCTGTAGTCCCAGGTACTTGGGAGGCTGAGTCAGGAGAATTGCTTGTACCCGGGAGGTGGAGGTTGCAGTGAACCAAGGTCACGCCACTGCACTCCAGCCTGGCGCCTGGTGATGGAGTGAGACTCTGTCTCAAAAAGAAAAAAAAGAAAAGAAAAAGAAAAATTCTATGGAATCTAAAACAAACACATAAAAAACTACTAGAACTTATAAAGGAATATGTCGAAGTCTAAGGACAGAATGTCAAATACAAAGAGTTGTATTTTTATTGACTAGTGTCAAACTATCATAAAGTATTTAAAAGTTTATTTACTGTTTCAACACAAAATATAAAATAAGAAGAAGTCTAATAAAAAATGTATAGGATCTCTACAATGCAAACTACAAATCAAAAATGAGAGAAAAAAGATGAACTAAATGGAAAAATATAGAATATTCATGGACTAAATCACTCAATGTGTTAAAATAACCAACCCAATGAACTATATAGTAAATGTAATTCTACTTATACAAATTGATTAATTGATTCCAAAAAGTGATACTAAATAAGAAGAGAAAGTTGAAAGACTTATTCTGCCTTCAAGAATAAAGCTACAAAAATTAAAACTATTATTAGTGAAAAGACAGATGTGTAGATCAATGTAATAGAATGAAGCATACAGAAATAGGCCTCCTCATGTACAGTTAATTTATTTTTGACAAAGGTGCCAAAGTTATTACATTTAATTTGTGTGGATAAAGATTGAGAGCTGGGCACAGTGACTCATGCCTGTAATCCCAGCACTTTGGGAGGCTGAGGCAAGCAGATAGATTAAGCCCAAGAGTTCAAGACTAGCCTGGGAAGCAGGGTGAAACCCTGTCTCTACAAAACATACACATATTAGCTGGGCATGATGGTGTCCACTTGTAGTCTTACCTACATGGAAGCCTGGGATGGGAGGATCACCTGAGCCTGGGAGGTTGAGGCTGCATTAAGCCATGTGGCACCACTGAACGCAAGTGAGATCCTGTCCAAAAAAAGAAAGAAAGAAAGATTGAGCATTCTCCCCATCTCACACCATGAACAAATTTAACTTTTAAAATGAAAAACTTCTAAAAGAAGAAGAAAAGAAAAATTTGTGATCTTGCAAAAAAAAATTACATAGGTTAAATAAAACATGAAATATAAAAGTAAAAACATAAATTATGACTCCATTTTAAAAATGCTCTTCCCAAGAAATTATTTATACAATTAAGACAAAAGGAATTTAGCTGCCAGGTATTGAGGTGGTAATTGGGGCGAGCCAAACCAAAAAACACAATCAAATCTTTATTCATTTACCACGTGTATTTATTTGCTTGAGCTGTCATAACAAAGCACCACAGACTGAGTGACTTAAACAACAGAAATTTAATTTTTCACAGTTACCCAAGCTGTGTCTCTGAGATTAATGTGTTGGCAGGATTGTTTCTTCTGAGGGCTGCCTTCTTGGCTTGTAGATGGTCATCTTTTCCCCATGTCTTTCATGCTCCTCCCTCTATGGGTGTCTTTGCCCTAATTTCCTCTTCCTATAGAAATACCAATCATATTAGATTAGGATCCATTCCAAAGACCTCATTTATTTTTAATTACCTTTTTAAAGACCTTATCTCTAAAGACAGTCATATTCTGAGCTACTGGTGGTTAGGACTTCAAAATATAAACTGGTGAGGGAGGAAACACAATTCAGCCCATAGCACTTCAACAGTGAAGGTGAGAGGCAAAGAGAAAAAAAAAAAGTGCAGGTTCCCAGTGTTCCATTATCCTCCACAAAATCGTTCTGGGCAAGGGTCAGTCAGATGCCATGCAGTGCAAGGGGAATAATCTCATGGCTGATAATCCTGAAAACAATAAAAACCTTTTTATACACCCAGGTAGCCAGGAGGAAGGTGAAGGGAATGTGCCAGGAGTGGAAACTATTAAGGCAGAGTAGAGAAAACATCTTAGTCAAGGCTTCCTGATAAGGTTTCAGTGGAAGCACCTAAAACATATCTATCCTCAGTTCTCTCATAATGAGGCCTCTGCATGGAGGCACCTGTGCTAGGAATGCCAAAAAAGCACATGAGCATGGCTGGCCCAGGACTGAGGGGCTGCATCTTTGACAGGACTTCCTATATATTTAAACTATCAAACATACAATGTATAAATGAAAGTCCACATTCTTAATACATTCTGGATGTATCATCTAAAAGTAACTAAAATTAAATTGTCAGGGTACTAATAAAAAAATTGTAGAGTTCTGTGAAGAAAGTCAGTGGTAGCTTGATGGGGATAGCGTTGATTCTGTAAATTACTTTGGGCAGTATAGCCATTTTCACGATATTAATTCTTCCTAACCATGAACATGGAATGTTTCTCCATCTGTTTGTGTCCTCTCTGATTTCGTTGAGCAGTGGTTTGTAGTTCTCCTTGAAGAGGTCTCTTACGTTCCTTGTGAGTTGTATTCCAAGGTATTTTATTCTTTTTGTAGCAATTGACCCAGCAATCCCATTACTGGGTATATATCCAAAAGACTATAAATCGTTCTACTATAAGGACACATGTACACGAATGTTCATTGCAGCACTGTTCACAATAGCAAAGACCTGGAATCAACCCAAATGCCCATTGATAATAGACTGGATTGGAAAAATGTGGCACATATACACCATGGAATATTATGCAGCAATCAGAAATGATGAGTTTGTGTCGTTTGTAGGGACATGGATAAATCTGGAGAACATCATCCTCAGCAAACTGACACAAGAACAGAAAATGAAACACCGCATATTCTCACTCATAGGCGGGTGATGAAAAATGAGAACACATGGACACAGAAAGGGGAGTACTAAACACTGGGGTCTATTGGGGGGAAAAGGGGAGGGCCAGTGGGAGGGGGAGGTGTGGAGGGATAGCCTGGGGAGAAAAGCCAAATGTGGGTGAAGGGGAGAAGAAAAGAAAGCACACTGCCATGTGTGTACCTACGCAACTGTCTTGCATGCTCTGCTCATGTACCCCAAAACCTATAATCCAATAAAAAATTTAAAAAAAAAAAAATTGTAGAAAGAAACAAAATCCACCTAAATGAGAACAAGCAAGGGCTATTGATTCAGAGCTTCCCATATAGCAATGGAGGGAGACACCATTCCTTGTGTTTGGCAGGGACTCAAAGGCAGGCACACAAGTGGCTAAGTTTTATATGGAATAAAAGGAAGACAGCAAATATGCTCTGATTGGAGGCTGATGCCATGGGAAAGCTATAGGCAGGCTAGCTACAATCAAGGGCATGCTCTGTTATTGGATATGGAAGCATATTTGACTTTCTCTCATTGGTCCTAAGTTGGAAATAGGGGCAAAAATTAGAGAAGCTGTCACTTATTGATCATGTCTTGGCTGCTTTGGGCCAATGGCTACTGGGATTATTGTTCTTCTTGAACTGGTTGCTACAGGATGAGGGTCAGAGTTGTCTTTTTATATATGGTATGACTATTGTCTGTTTGTATATACAGTCTCTCAGAGAAAGTGGTAAAATATTAGCTCAGAACTTTATGACCAAATTATACTGTCAGTTTCTGAATAAATCCCAACTAATGAATATTATTTTGCATTTTCTTCCCAGAAACTAGAGTTTATACATGCCTTATAAATTAGAATTAAAATTACACTGTAAAGTAGAAAAACGTTCAGAAAGCACAAAATTAAGTGCAATATGCATAAATACACCATACAAATACTAAAGAAGAAAAATCTGAGCCTGGAATTTCACAGAGTATAGTGAATAGCAACGCAAACCATAAATAATAAAAAATAAAAGGTTGACAGATCTGAGATCCTAATAAGTTATAATTTTTAATTAATCATGCTGCTTTCAGAAAAAAATATGTGTAATAGTAACTTTTAGCATGTTGGAGAAGGCATATATTCCAAGGTATTGATAAAATTAGCAACCAAAGAACAAACAAAACTTTCAGCTCTCTCTCAGCCAGGGTAAAAGTAAATGTAAATTGCATTGCTCTTGTTAATGCCAAAACCTCAGCGAAGAGATAGTAAAGTTTTACTTTAAACATTAAAGCACATTTCTCATGCTTTGATAGTTTGGTATGATGATTAATTGCACAGTCTCTGAAATCAGACTACCCAAGGTCAAATCCTATCTTTGCCACTTAGAAGCTAGCAGTTTCTCTTTATGACATGGGATTCTTGTCATGATTATGTAACACACATCTGAGACATTTAACATGAAAACTATCACCTGGGTTGTTAATACTTCTTCAATGTCTTCTATAAATGTGTTCTTTACATGAGAAATAGGTACTGAGTGCCTAATGGTTTACAATCACAATTTAAAATGGGGATACAATAGTAAACCAAATAAACAGAGTCCTTGGTTTTATTGAGGCTGCATTCTGGAACCTGTATCTCATCTTAAATTGTAATCCCCATAATCCTCACATGTGGAGGGAGGGACCTGATGGGAGGTGATTGAATCTAGGGGGCAGTTTTTCCATGCTGCTCTCCTGATAATGAGTAGGTTCTCATGAGGGTTGATGTTTTTTAAAAAGGTTCTTTCCCCTTCACTCATTTGCTCTCTCTTGCCTGCCACCATGTAAGACCTGCCTTTTCTTCTCTCTCACCTTCCACCATGATTGTAAGTTTCCTCAGGCCTCCCCAGCCATGCAGAACTGTGAGTCAATTAAACCTCTTTCCTTTATAAATTACTCTGCCTTGGATATGTCTTTATAACCATGTAAGAACAGACTGATACATCTATATCATATGTTTTCTATGCAATTTGAATAAATTAATATAGGCAAATTGCTTAGAACAGTATCTGGTATAAAGACTACATAATGAATGTTGCTATTATTTTCCTGTAACTATTTTATGTCTGCTTGGTCTAATAGTTTCTGAGAGAAGTGTGTTAAAATATCCAACTATTTATGTTGATGTATACATTTCTCCATGTAATTCCATAAGTTATCACTTTGTATATTTGGGGGCATGTTTTCAGATGAATATATGATATTCAATAATCATAATTATACAACATTAAAGTTAATCAATGGCACATTAGAACAAGTGAGAAGGTTCAGCCAAATTCTTAAATCTGTGAAGAATGAATAGCATTACTCTATATGAGTAATTTACTAGAAATTATTAGTAATAGCATACTATACTAGTAACAGCAAATATAATGGAAAATAAGATACCATGCACAATTACAACAGTATCTAATACTCAATCTTACAAAGAAAGTAAGAGTTTTTTACAGAGAAAAAAGTTAAGGTATATTAAATTATATAAAATGAGTTTTTTTAATGAAACTATATACAACTTTGAAGTAGGGTAAATCCATGAGTTTCACTCTTCTTTGTTGAAATTATTTTGGCTTTTCTAGGTCTTTCACATTTCTTTATTAATTTTTTAATCAGCTTGCCAACTTCTGAGGAAAGCTTCTGCTGATGTTTTGATTGGAATCTCATATTTGTTAGTTTTGCAAACAGTTGTTTACAAAATATTAATAGTGTATATAAGAAAATAGCTTTCATAGATGTTTAACCTAGGAAAATATAAATTATTCATTAGATAAAATATGGAGAAACATTTGGCCAATTGTTTTTTAATCAATAATTTTCTTCATTAAAATATATAAACCCAGCAGTAATTATTCCTAAATATAAGAAATACAATATTGTCTAATTCCTTTTCTATATCCATCTAAAATTATATTAAAATATCTTTCTCACTAGATTACAGGTGAAAAAATGTTGGTCCAAATTAACAAGACTTGCTATAATAAGCATAGCATAGATCCTTCTTAATGTTCTTAATTTTCATTAGTGATGACATATTTTATTTACATATCATTTTTATTGTCAATGTAATAGCACTCATTCTTCTCAGATGTACAATTTAATGAGGGTGATCACACAATTCTCAAGAAAGAATAATATATGATTCTGCATGATTAAACTCTTTTAACAGTCTATAGCTGTAACAAACAAAAAAAGCACTTAATTCTTATAAACATATTTAAATTCTGCTTAAATTGGAAAATGCCAATTTAAAAAATATATTTTAAAATTTAATATAACTATTTTTTTAGGTTTAAGTAAACAGGGACAAATATTAAAAGTCACAATTCACTTGTTGTCTTTTTTTTTTTTTTTTTTTTTTGAGGTGGAGTTTTGCTCTTGTTACCCAGGCTGTAGTGCAATGGCGCGGACTCGACTCACTGCAACCTCCGCCTCCTGGGTTCAGGCAATTCTCCTGCCTCAGCCTCCCAAGTAGCTGGGATTACAGGCACGTGCCACTGTGCCCAGCTAATTTTTTGTATTTATAGTAGAGATGGGGTTTCACCCTGTTGACCAGAATGGTCTGGATCTCTTGACCTCATGATCCACCCACCTTGGCCTCCCAAAGTGCTAGGATTACAGGCATGAGCCACTGCACCCGGCCTTGTTGTCTCTTTTGATCCACATTTATCACTACATAGCCTTAATACATGTCTTAGTCTATTTTGCTTTAGTATGAAGGAACAACTGAGGCTAGGTAATTTATAAAGAAAATAAATGTATTTGACTCGTAGTTCTGCAGGCTGTATAAGAAGCATAGTGCCAGAATACACTTCTGGTGAACCTCGGGAAGTTTTCAATCATGGTGAAAAAGGAAGGGGAGTAGGCATTACACGTGGTGAGAGAAAGGAATCAAGAGAAAGTAGGGTACCAGGCTCTTTGAAACAACCAGCTCTCATGTGAATTATTAGAGTAAAATTTCACTCATTACCATGAATGCCAAACCATTCATGAGGTGTCTGCCTCTATGACCCAAACACCTCCCACCAGATGCCATCTCCAACACTGGGGACCAAATTTCAACATGAGACTTAGAAGAGACAGATATACAAACTATATATATATATATTTAATCAATGGGCATTTGCACCATTGTTAGCTGGAATAACAACAGGAAATTATGTAGAGTAGAACCTTAAAGAAATATATTTAAGTATGCTGTCTTCTGAGGAGCAAGATCTGTGAAATAGCTCAGTCTAGCACCACTCCTACTAAATGAGCTGAAAAGCACAAGCAAAAGTCCCCTGGCAATGGAAGCGTTCATTCAATGTTTACAGATAAGTCAGGTTATCTTTTGGTCTTTCCAGATGGTCTGTGATATGGTTTAGCTCTGTGTCCCCAATGAAATCTCATGTCTAATTGTAATAATCCCCACATGTTGTGGGAGGTACTTGGTGGGAGGTAATGGAATCATGGGGGTGGGTTCTTCCCATGCTGTCCTCATGATAGTGAATAGGTCTCACAAGATCTGATGGTTTTATAAAGGGGAGTTTCCCCGCATACCCTCTCTTGCCTGCCACCATGTAAGAGGTGTTTTTGTTCCCCCTTCACCTTCCACCATGATTGTGAGGCTTCCTCAACCATGTGGAACTGTGAGTCCAATAAACCTCTTTTTCTTCATAAATTACCCAGTCTCAGGTATGCCTTTATTAGCAGTGTGAGAACAGATGACTACAATCAGTCTGGGCTAGCTAACTGGCTAATTGTCTTATGTAGTTGAAGTGTGTCTAGACTGACTCATATATCCAAAACTGCAACCATTTCTTACTGTATCCACTACAATGGACCTTTATTGCCATCATTTCTTAGGTACATTATCATAATACATTTTTAACTGGATTTTCCTTGCATTTCTACCATTCATTCAGTATGAAAAAAAAAAGTGAGCCTTTAAAATCACTATTCAGATCATCTCATTCCACTGTTCAAAACCATTCAATGGTTTTGAACCAACTGAATCTTAGCACTTTGGGAGGCCTAAGCGGGCAGATTACTTGAGGCCAGGCATTCAAGACCAGCCTGGCCAACATGGTGAAACCCCATCTTTACTAAAAATACAAAAATCAACCATGTGTATTGGCTCACACCTGTTATCCCAGCTACTTAGGAGGCTGAGGCACAAGAATTGCTTGAACCCTGGAGGCAGAAGTTGCAGTGAGCCAAGATTGTGCCACTGCACTTCAGCCTGGAAGACAGAGCAAGAGTCAGTCTCAAAAAAATATAATAAAATCTTCAGTGGCATTCCATATCAATCAAAGCAAAAGCCAAAAGTTCTCATAATGGCCTGTGTTACTCCCTAACATCTATAATTCCTGGTAGTGCTGTGTCCTTGTTTCTTCTAAGACAGTATTAAAGGCCATAAAAATGGGCCAACACAACTATGCAGTCTGACACTTTCCTACTTAGTTCTTGAAACCTCCAACCCCTATAGTTGTATGATATGTGATCTCCCACACACATACGCAAAAAGATTGTTTAACCAGATGCTTTACTGTCAAATATGGATTGTCTCCACTTATTAGTAAAAGAACATTCATATCCATCTAGTGACACACAAAAAAAGTCATACTTAAATCCTGTGAGAAATAATAACCTGCTTTCAAGGACCAGAATAAGCTTAAGTATTGCAAATAATATCAATGCATCTCAAACTAGTTAATAAAAGAAAATGTAGTGCTTATCAGAAAAGAATCTGAAGAGGGGACGTAAATTCAGGGCTGTTGCCTTTCCTTTTGACTTAATCCTTTTTCCTACTGTGTGAAGCTCCTTTTATGAGCTTTACATGTGAGCTTCCAACATTCAAATAGCTGAGAGGATCCAACGTCATGTCCTCACAGTTTTGACATTTAGAGGTTTTGGGTTTTTCCCCCCTTTTCCTTATTTCTTAAAATCAATAAAAGAGAGTATACATCATTGACACTGTTTAGTTTATATGCCCAATTTTTGACAGACACTGTTGAAGATGGAAAGAAAAATAATAATTTTCCTGATCTGAATCATTGTTCTCCTGAAACTTCGAAGTCTGAGCTCTTGGAGTGCCTTACCAGGGTGGCTCAGTGTGTAAAAGTGACTCCTCAAAGGGAGAGATGCTGCAAACCACAGCCAAGTGTGGCTGAAAAGAGGAAAACTATCTGATTTTCTTGCTGTTATGTAGTATGTCTGCACTGCAGAGATAAGACACGAAAGAAAGTAACATTTGTCACCTGGAAAATTCTGCCTCTTTAACTATAAAAAGGTTTTCATTCTGTACAAGAATGTGACATTTTCATAGAGAAGATTAGCAACAGACTCAGAATTGATGTTTCACTCTCAAGAAGCTTGGGTAACCCATATCAATGAGAAACACAGAGGTTACTGTTGTATGTCTGGAAATATGGTAATATGATAAGCCATACATGGGTAAGGCTTCAAAAAGCTTAAATTCTATCAAAAAAGTGGATTAAAAAAACTGCTGTAATATAAGTAGAAAGAGGAACATTTATTTGTTGGTATAGGAACATGTACATTAATGCTAGTTTTCAACATAAAAAACAACCAATTATAACGTAGTAGCAAGGACTACCACAAAAATATATGAATTCACCTAACAAAAATATGTAAGTACTTTACAAATAATTTTGAAACATATTATAAAAGAATACTTATATAAATACAGCCATATATAATGTTTATGGAGTGATAAAAAAACAATATTGTAAAGATGCTCCTCTCCACATAATAAACAGGTTTAAATCAAAACAAATCAAAATGTAAATTTAAATATAAAGGTCCAAAAATGTAAATAAAAAAATAGGTTCCTCCAATGAGCAAAACAAATTAAAAAGAACACACATGAGAGAAGCCAAGGTAAAGTTTACTCTATCAGATTTTAGGCTATCTGAAGCCACTACAATCAAAATAATATGGAACTTGCAAGGACAAATAGACTTGATAGAGTCCAAAAATCAGTGTGAATTTATGTAGAGATATCATCAAAAATAAAAGTGAAAATAACATAATAAATGACTTTGGAAAATTGACTCATATTAAAAAACAGAGTTTTTTTATCATTATCACAAACTCACATCACGTATGAAAATAAGCCCCAGATGGATTAAATATCTAGATATAAGAAACAAAATTTCAAAGCTACAGAAGATATTATGAAAGAGAAAAAAATTGTTATACAGGGCCTCAAAAACACAAACTCTAAAATAAAATGTGCTGAATTAACGACAAAATATAATGATAAACACACCATTCATTTAGCTACTCTAACTTGTTCTAAACAATCTTCATATTCAATATAAATTTACCAGTAATTATCAAGCAATAAGTTAAAATCTAAAAAGTATTACTGAAAGTGCAAAATGTAAATAAGACAAAAATCCCTGTTTTCAAGAAGTTGACATGCATGTTAAAAATAATTAAAATTCCAATTAGAATATGATAACATATTTCAAATTAACTGCAAATCACTGGCCATTTTTTCCACATTTTTTTAAAGTATAACTTTCTGTATATATGTTACCTTGTCCTAATTTCAGAAAAGCATAAAAGATACATTCAATAATTTTCTGTGTTTTCATTTATGATCCTATCAAGCAAGATTGCTAATGTATTTTCAAAAATGCAATATGTGCACATGTACCCCAGAGCCCAAAATACAATTAAAAAAAGAATAATTTAAACATTTAAAAAATGCTTTAAATCATCTATTCATTTCAAGTTAGCTTTAATCTAGATAGGAAAATGTATTAAATCTTGCTAATAGCCTGTTGACTGACAAATCTGTTGCTTTAGACATCATTGATGAAAATGTATAGGCTTTCCTCACACCATGATTATATTTTGCAAAGTTCTACGTAAGCCATGTACCATATGGGTCACACCAGAGGAAATTCATTTAACATGTTACAAAAAAACTATTCTCTTTCCTTTAAGACTCAAATGCCAACAAATTAAATCACATTAATCACTACATCCTAAGTTGGCCACAAACATTATTAACATTATTAATAATTTTTAACCTAGTAAAGATATTCACACCTTTTATCCTTACCATTTTTATGGCCATCCTAATTTGGCCAAAAAAATTCACTCTTTTTTATCCTTACCATTTTTGTGGCCATCCTAAGTTGGGCACAAAAATTATTAACATTATTAATAATTTTTATTCTAGTAAAGATATTCACTCCTTTTATCCTTACCATTTTTATCACCTCAGCCTCCCAAAATGCTAGAATTACATGATCATACCTGGCAAGATATATAAGTTTTATATTCACAAAAATGACATGTTTTGAATGTGCACTTTAACTTATTTGGAAATAACCTAAAAATAATGTCAAGATCTAACTAGATAATATTGTTGCAGAACACACACATATGAATTACAGTAAAACAAATGCAAAATAAAACATTAAATAACAATATGAGAAAATATAAAACATAACACAACACATAACCCTGCACAATGTATCATATTCAGTAAATGTTTTAAAACATCTGCTCATTTTCTGTTGTCCTTTCTTCTAAGGCAAAGACAACATATACTCATGTGGAATATTATAATATTATCTTAATTGTAACATCTGCCACCATCTTTTCTCCTTTCAATTTTTCTAGTATAGTGTTGCTTGCTAGTCTTTCAAAAGCACTCTCAAATGATTTCTCTGTTCAAGAGTCATCAATTCTCCACTGCCTCCCAGGAAAAATGTCTATATTTATTACCTGACTTGATGTCTTCCACACTCTTGCCCAGATAGATTTGCCACCATATTTTCTATTAATACCTTACAGGCAATTTGCATTTCAAGATTAAGAGCTTACTTGCTGTTATATACAGTTGTCATTCACTCAAATTATTGAATACCTACTATGTGTCAGGTATCATTTTAGCACCTTTTTTTATCTAGTGCATTTCATATGGCATCTCCCGGTGATTCTAGTTCTTAAAAGTTTATGGTCTTTCATGTCTCAGAACAGACCCCATCTGTACCATAACCTGTTTCATAGCCATCTCTACTAACACTAATAATGTATATTTTGTACAATCTGAAACACCTATATAGCATATTCCTTTGTGTTATGTTTTACATTTTCTCATATTATTTAATGTTTTATTTTATATTTGTTTGCTTTACTGTAATTCATAAGTATGTGCTCTGCAACAAAAGATATTTCCTTCTGCACAAAGACAAAATATGGAAATATGAATGTTATTCTTCCTGCTTTCCGAAGCCTATAAAACCAAAATAGCAGACAATCACTCAAATACCCTCTTCTACTACATGCCTCAATAGGCATCCAGTCTATTAATCAATCTAGCTAGCTAGCATCTACTTATCTATTTATCTATCTACATACACATAATTTATAAAGTTCTCCTTAATTTATTTACATTTTCCTCTTTTATTCACTCTCCAACTGTCTTCAACTACTTTCTTATTCTTTGTTTTCTTTTAAAACCTCGTGTCTTTTTTTTTCTTACTCACTCTCTGCTGATTATCTTAGTTCCTATTTCACTGATTAAAATACACATCCACACCACCACCACCTCGTCTACTAATAGACTCAGATGTGTTCCTATATACTCTGCCTTTTCTTCTGTTACGATGGTTAACCAATATGGGGTCCTATCCAAGGCCAAACACTCCACATGTGCCCTGTATCTAAGATTATTATACATTCTCAATTTTTCAAGTATAGTCCTGATTTACAGGTGTATATTTTGTGTAATTACCATAAAAATCTTTCACTAGTGTGATTATTTATGCAAAGTTCAATAAAAAAAATTTCACTGTCAATATTTCTTTTCAGGCTATTATCAGCATTTGGATTTTATTTTCATGGTAATAACTAAAAATGATTTTTGTTGTATAGAGGAGAGAAACATCAAGAAATAATCTGCTCACGGGGTGCAGTGGCTCACGCCTGTAATCCTAGCACTTTGGGAGGCTGAGGTGGGTGAATCACCTGAGGTCAGGAGTTCAAGACCAGCCTAGCCATCATGGTGAAACCCCATCTTTAAAAAAAATAAAAAGAAAGAAAGAATCTGCTCTTGGTGTCAAATTCATCATACCACTGTCTTCAGGTAGACAAATCCCGTCATCAATATCCTCTTTTCTATCTATCAGCATGATTGAATGTGGTTGATGTCTTCCTCCTTTTTGCACATTCTTTCCCTCAGAGCATCATTCCTATCACCAACCTATTCTGCCCTATCACCAACCACTGCTGTTGAGTTCATTTTTCTGATGCCCTTTCCTCAATCTGACCCCTAACTGCTAAAACATTTATTTCAGATCTTATCTTCTTTATGTTAACATTGATTCCCAAAGTTATCTCAAGCAGAATCATAACTCTTATTAAGGTATAACTTTGAAAATGTTAAGTTTATGACTGAATACATTATTAAAATAGACAAACTTCTAGTCAGACTGATCAGAGAGGAAAGGGACTAGACACAAATAGCAATGTTATCAATACAAAGAATAGTTAATAGAATCTTACTATAGATACTTACAGAAATTAAAAAATAATTAAATAATATGAAGAAATGATGCCAGTAAATTTAATAATGTAAATGAAATGGACAGATTACTTAAAATATACAAACTATCGAAGGTCTGGGAAGGAATGGAATACTTCGTACTTGCCCCAGGTAGCTCCTCTTGTATTCCAGCACCAAGCACTGAGCAAGGCTCTCTGTTAAGAGCCTTCAATGATAATACTGAAAAGAATTTGCCAAGTGATTATGAACTTCTCCTGTGTCTGGAGCCCTAGTCATCCTAAAATACTAACCCACACATAACATTCAAAAATCTGTTAAAATTACAAACTCAAGACTGAATTCTGACCTTTTTTGTTTTTCTCTTGCCCAAATTCCTATCTCAGGGGCCTGGGAGTCACACCCTACAAATCATAAAATCTCATTAGACAGATTTCCATTAACCTTATATGATGTGTCTTATTTTCCAGCCTCACTCTCATATATTATCACATGACAGATAGCAGACCCTAAAGGAAATAAAATAATTTCCCCCCAAAATATTTTTGACTTATTTTTAAATGGCTGCCACAGGGCCTACATATTGAAATGGCCCTGCAAAGCTCTCTTTTGTTGGGGGCATTTGCAGCTGCAGTAGCCAGGTCTTTTCTCTTCCAGGCCTTTCCTGGATCTAGGAGGGATTAACTGAGAGCCTCATACCTTCAAAGTCTTAAAAGAAACATTTACCACCTCTTCTTTCTGAGGGCTGCTACCTATGAAGTCTCATCTACATAACAAGAACTTTGATCTCCAAAATTCCCTTATTTTAACTCAGGCAATTAACTCAGGAAATTTTTATTTTCTTTCCTGGTTTTTTTTTTTTTTTTTTTTTTTTTGAGACAGGGTCTTGCTCTGTTGCCCAGGCTGGAGTCCAGTAGCATAATCATGGCTAACTGCAGCTTCAACCTCTCAGGCCCAAGTAATTCTCCCAAGTAGCTAGAACCACAGGCATGTACCATCATGCCTAATTTTTTTTTTTAATTTTCTGTAGCAATAGGGTTTCTCTATGTTGCCCAGGCTGGTCTCAAACTCCTGGGCTCAAGTGGTCCTCCCACCTTGGCCTCCCAAAGTGCTGGGATTACAGGCATGTAACACCACGTCCAGCCTCAGGCATTTTTTTCTACTGATTTCTTCTCTAGACAGTAACATAACTCTCAACCAACTGTCAACTAAAGAATTCCCAAAACCCACATTTGACTTGTAAACCCTCACTTCTAGTTGTCCCACCTTTTCAGACCAAACCAATGTATACTTTTCATGTATTGATTTATGATTTTACTTTCAATTCCTATTTCCACGAAATGTATAAAACCAAACTGTAACACATACACCTCAGACACACTTTCTAAGGACCTCTTAAGATTATGTAAGCCAGGACTCAGTGAGTCATATTGATTCATAATAAACCTCTTTAAATATATTTTGACATAATTTGGTTTTGCCATCATCAAAAGAATTTTTCTCACCTGTTTTTATGACAGCCCAGTCTTTTTCACCTGTTCTAACAAAGTTGAAATAATAGGTTTGTCTTGTCTTTCTTTGAAGGGACCTGCTATTCTACAAAACTCCGATTACCTAGTGACATCAGATCTGTGATGGTTTTTAAAAACAAAACAAAAACAGGGTCTCACTCTGTCACTCAGGTTGGCGTGCAGTGGTATGATCACAACTCACTGCAGCCTCAACCTTCCAGGCCCAAGGGATGGTCACCTCAGCCTCCTAAGTAGCCGGGACTGTAGACATGTGTCACCATACCCGACTATTTTTGTGTTTGTTTGTGTTTTGTAGAAATGGGGTTTAACAGTATAATTTTTTACATTGTCTAGATTTTTTTTCTCTTTGTTTAGAATGACAATGATGTTCTCTCACAGTTTCCTGTTATTGGAGCTCAGAGGCTGATACCCCAAAATAGGGTGTTTTAAAATACTGAACTGCAGAAGCCTCAAGGTCCTCCTGAAGTTCTCTCACCCAAGTCTTTCCCAAAGCATAGGATAAAGTTCTCGGAAGTTATTTTATATGCCTAAAATACAGAGTCACCAAGAAAAACATTTTTTTCTTCCCTTTTCTGTTATCTCATTATTTTTTTCAGAAAAAAAAAAAGACCAAGAATGTAACCACACCTTAACAGACCCTCTCACAAGATAATGCCTGTCTCTCATATTCACTCAAATTCCAAAATAATTATTTATCAGTTAATCTCTGTTTCCTGACTCAGTCATTCTTCCTAGTAATCATTTATTGCAACCAACAGAATTCCTCTTCTGCCCCTTTCCATATCCTATTAGCCAGGATGGCATATGAGCTTCTGAACTCCTTTGTGGAAGTCAGTAATCATTCTGTGATTCTTCCCCTGTGAGCACATTAAATAAATTAGCATGCCTTTTCTCCTATTAACCAATCTGCCTCATGTCAGTGATTTTCAAACCTCCAGGGAACTAAGTGTCTTGGTCCCTACACTGTACTTAAGCTCAAGTCAAAATCCTTCCAGAGACTTTTTTAAATTCTATAAATTTTTTAAATGCTTGAATTGCTCAACATTTACATTTGCTGTTGTTTTTAAATTTTATTCTTTTTTCTTAAAGAATTTTCAAATAACAATAGCAATATAAATTTGGTAGTCTCAAGTCATTTCACTCTCTTGCATAAAACCTTTAAAATACAAACCTCTCAACATATGTGCTGTCCATGCACTGCCCATTGCTCTGTTGTTCCCCTCAAGACTCAGTAGATGCTGTTTCCTATACCTAAGTTAATTTTTAAAATTTTTTTTTTCCTTTTCAACTTTTATTTTAGATTGCAGAGGCACATTTTCAGGATTGTTACAGAGTTATGTTGAATGATCCAGAGGTTTGGACTACAATCAAATGCACCACCCAGGAAGTGAGCATAGTACCCAATACGTAGTTTTCAACCCTTCATCCCCTCCCTCATGCCCACTTCTTGTACTCCCCAGGATCCATGTTCCACATGTTCATGTGTACTCAATGTTTAGCTCCCACTTATAAGTAAAAACACACCATATCTGATTTTCTGTTTCTTTGTTAGTTCACTTAGAATAATGGCCTTCAGCTGCATCTATGTTGCTGCAAATGACATGATTTCATTCTTTTTTATGGTTGTATAGTATTCCATGGTGTATATAGACCACACTTTCTTTACCCAGTCCAGCATTGGTGGACACCTGGGTTGATTCTGTGTCTTTGCTACTGTGAATAGTAATTCAACGAACACATGTGTAATTTTGGCAGAATAATTTATTTTCTTTTTGGTATATACCCAGTAATGGGATTGGTGGTTTAAACAGTAGTTCGACTTTTAGTTCTTTGAGAACTCTGAACTGCTCTCCATGGTGGCAGAACTAATTTACCTTCCTACCAATAGTGTGGAAGCATTCTCTTTTCTCTGAAGCTCTCCCAATGTCTGTTATTTTTTTACTTTCTAACTACATCCATTCTGACTCATGTGAGATGGTATCTAATTGCTGTTTTGATCTGCATTTCTCTGAGGATTAGTAATGATGAGCATTTTTTTTCATGTTTGTTGACTACTTGCATGGCTTCTTGTGAGAAGTATCTATTCATGTCCTTTGCCCACTTTTTAATAGGGTTATTTGATTTTTGCTTGTTGATTTGTTTAAGTCTCTTATAGATTTCTGGGTATTAGGTCTTTCATAGATACATAGTTTGCAAGCATACCTCAGATTAATTCTAATTAATTTAGGATGCTTTCTCTGGCTATACCATCAAAATTATCACCCTACTCCCATTTCTGCTACTCATTCTCTAAACATCTCCACTCTTTGATAAAAGCACATATATAATTTTCTTCTCCCTGAAGAATTTCTTTTATTGTATATACCAGTGATGGATTCCTTCAGTTTTTGTTTATTTAAGAAATTATTTATTTTACCTTTCCCTCTGAACAATAATTTCATTCGACATGGAATCCTAGACAGGCATAATTTTTTCTTGTAACACTTTGTTTCACTTTCTTCATGTTTGCATGGTTTCTGATGAGAAATCTGCTGTAATGCTTATCCTTATTCTTCTGTATATAAGGCATTCTTTTACAAAAAGATTAATTTTTAATTTTTGTGGATACATAGTAGGTATATATATATTTATGAAATATATGGGGTATTTTGACATAGGCATAAAATGTGTAATGATCACATCAGTGTAAATGAGGTATCTATTACTTCAAGCATTTATCTTTTGTGTTATAAACAATACTGGGCTTCTTTGAAAAGTTTGTCTTGTGTTTTCCACATTATGAGTATGCTCTACCTAGGTACAGAATTTCTGGTATTTATTCTGCTTAATTTACTTTGGGCTTCATGGACCTGTGCTTTGGTATCTGTCATAAGTTCTGGAAAATTTTCAGCCATTATTATTTCAAAGTTTCTTCTTCTCTATTGGCTCTTTCTCCTTTTGCTATTTCCATAATACATATATCATACCTTTTGTTATTTTCCACAGTTCTCAGAAGTTCTGGCTTTTGTTTATTTTCATTCTTTTTTTTTTCTTTTTACTTATCAGTTCAGGAAGTTTCTGTTGACCTATACTCAAGATAACTGACTCTTTCCTCATCCATGTTTAGTCTAATAATGAGTCCGTTAAAGGCATTTTTAAATTTCTGCTACACAGTTCTTGAGTTCCAGCATTGTCTTTTTCTTTTCTTAGAATTTTCACCTCACCACTTACAATAATGATGTTTTCTACTTTTCCCATTTAGCCTTTAACATATTAAATATAGTTATTTTAAAGTCCATGTCTACTAATTCCAACATCTGTGTCATAGCTGAACTCAGTTCTTACGTTTACTTTATATTTTCACATTATATTTTTTCTTGCCTTTAATGTGCCTCGCAAATTTTTAGTCAGTCACGATACATTTGAGCAATAGCAAGTACAGTAACTAATGTTTAGTATGAGATTTTCTGTTGATCTGGGAGTTTGGCTTTGTTTAATGTTTTCTATAGTTATAATTTCAACTTCCTCTACTGTCCTTGATTTTGTTTTCTTCCTTGACTTTGGGCTTCCCTAAGTATTTCTCTGAGACAGCCTGTCTTGCATCTCTTTCAGCTGAAATCCAATGTTGTATGTAATACTGGAGCTCCGTTGGTGTGGTAGCAAGGTATGTGGGAGAATATCTGTTCTATAACCTTATAAATAACATTCAATTATTTAGTGGGTCCTTGAATCTAATTTGTGAATCCCCCCCCAAAAATGTTTGTTACCTCCTCCACTTTGTGGCAATGGGAAGGCTGTAAGGGGCTGAGTGGGAGAAATGCCCGGTGAGAAAAAACTCTCATAAGATCTCTATCCCAGTGAGTAGGTATTTGCTACAGAGAATGCTCCAGGCACATTTCTCAGATGTTAATCTTCCCTAACCTCTGTAAGAGTCGAGATGAAATCTTTCCTGACTCTTTTTTTTTTTTATAGGATTTTAGGTTTTGGGGTACATGAGCAGAGCATGCAAGACAGTTGCACAGGAACACACATGGCAGTGTGCTTTGCTTTCCTTCTCCCCTTCACCCACATTTGGCATTTCTCCCCAGGCTATCACTCCCCAGCTCCCCCTACCACTGGCCCTCCCCTTTTCCCCCCAATAGATCCCAGTGTTTAGTACGCCCCTTTCTGTGTCCATGTGTTCTCATTTTTCATCACCCACCTATGAGTGAGAATATGCGGTGTTTCATTTTCTGTTCTTGTGTCAGTTTGCTGAGGATGATGTTCTCCAGATTCATCCATGTCCCTACAAATGACACAAACTCATCATTTCTGATTGCTGCATAATATTCCATGGTGTATATGTGCCACATTTTCCAATCCAGTCTATTATCAATGGGCATTTTGGTTGATTCCAGGTCTTTGCTATTGTAAACAGTGCTGCAATGAACATTCGTGTACATGTGTCCTTATAGTAGAACGATTTATAGTCTTTTGGATATATACCCAGTAATGGAATTGCTGGGTCAAATGGAATTTCTATTTCTAAGGCCTTGAGGAATCGCCACACTGTCTTCCACAATGGTTGAACTAATTTACACTCCCACCAACAGTGGAAAAGTGTTCCTTTTTCTCCACATCCTCTCCAGCATCTGTTGTCTCCAGATTTTTTAATGATCGCCATTCTAACTGGCGTGAGATGGTATCTCAATGTGGTTTTGATTTGCATCTCTCTGATGACCAGTGATGATGAGCATTTTTTCATATGATTGTTGGCCTCATATATGTCTTCTTTCGTAAAGTGTCTGTTCATATCCTTTGCCCACTTTTGAATGGGCTTGCTTGTTTCTTTCCTGTAAGTCCGTTTGAGTTCTTTGTAAATTCTGGATATCAGCCCTTTGTCAGATGGGTAAACTGCAAAAATTTTTTCCCATTCTGTTGGTTGCCGATTCACTCTAGTGACTGTTTCTTTTGCTGTGCAGAAGCTGTGGAGTTTCATTAGGTCCCATTTGTCTATTTTGGCTTTTGTTGCCAATGCTTTTGGTGTTTTGTTCATGAAGCCCTTGCCTACTCCTATGTCCTGGATAGTTTTGCCTAGATTTCCTTCTAGGGTTTTTATCATGCCAGGTCTTATGTTTAAGTCTTTAATCCATCTGGAGTTAATTTTAGTGTAAGGTGTCAGGAAGGGGTCCAGTTTCTGCTTTCTGCACATGGCTAGCCAGTTTTCCCAACACCATTTGTTAAACATGGAATCCTTTCCCCCTTGCTGGTTTTTGTCAGGTTTATCAAAGATTGTATAGTTGTAGATATGTTGTGTTGCCTCCGGTGCCTCTGTTTTGTTCCATTGGTCTATATCTCTGTTTTGGTACCAGTACCATGCTGTTTTGATTACGGTAGCCTTGTAGTATAGTTCACAGCCGAATTCTACCAGACACACAAAGAGGAGCTGGTACCATTCCTTCTAAAACTATTTCAAACAATCCAAAAAGAGGGAATACTTCCCAAATCATTTTACGAGACCAACATCATTCTGATACTAAAACCCGGCAGAGACCCAACAAGAAAAGAAAACTTCAGGCCAATATCCATGATGAACATAGATGCAAAAATCTTCAATAAAATATTGGCAAGCCAAATGCAACAGCAAATCAAAAAACTTATTCACCATGATCAAGTAGGATTCATCCCGGGGATGCAAGGCTGGTTCAACATACGCAAGTCTATAAACGTAATTCACCACATAAACAGAACCAAAAACAAAAACCACATGATTATCTCAATTGACGCAGAGAAGGCATTTGACAAAATTCAACAGCCCTTTATGCTAAAAACCCTCAATAAACTCGGTATCGATGGAACGTATCTCAAAGTAATAAAAGCTATTTATGACAAACCAACAGCCAATATCATACTGAATGGGCAAAAACTGGAAATCTGGCACTAGACAAGGATGCCCTCTTTCACCACTCCTATTCAATATAGTTCTGGAAGTTTTAGCCAGAGCAATCAGGCAAGAAAAAGAAATAAAGGGTATTCAAATAGGAAAGGAGGAAGCCAAATTGTCTCTATTTGCAGACGACATGATAGTATACCTAGAAGACCCCATCACCTCAGCCCAAAAACTCCTGAAACTGATAAGCAACTTCAGCAAAGTCTCAGGATATAAAATCAATGTGCAGAAATCACAAGCATTCGTCTACACCAATAACAGACTTAAAGAAAGCCAAATCAAGAACGAACTGCCATTCACAATTGCTACAAAAAGAATAAAATACCTTGGAATACAACTCACAAGGAACGTAAGGGACCTCTTCAAGGAGAACTACAAACCACTGCTCAACGAAATCAGAGAGGACCCAAACAGATGGAGAAACATTCCATGTTCATGGTTAGGAAGAATTAACATCATGATAATGGCTATACTGCCCAAAGTAATTTACAGAATCAACGCTATCCCCATCAAGCTACCATTGACTTTCTTCACAGAACTGGAAAAAACCACCATGAACTTCATATGGAACCAAAAGAGAGCCCACATAGCCAAGTCAATTCTAAGCAAAAAGAACACAGCAGGGGGCATCACACTACCGGATTTCAAACTATACTCCAAGGCTACAGTAATCTTTCCTGACTCTTGTGTGTAAAAATCTAGTGCAGTAGGAGAAGCCACACAAAAATGTGGATCACCCCGGAGACTATGTCTTCCAGGAGCTTCTCATTCTCACAGTATTCCACACTAAGTAATTCACACTAAGCCTCTAGAAGTTTGTCAAAATTACCACTTAAATATTCCTACCAACTTATGGCTCCAGCAGCTGTGTAAATCAATAAACTGAAGTGAACATCAGGATGAAATTAGAATGTACACTTAAAAATTTATTCCACAAGTAGAGGTTTACTTTCTCTCAAAAGCAGATAATAATTCTATGATGTAGAATTAAACATAGTTTGAAATTTAGAGTGCATCCAGCCATTTATTCCAGAAATAAAAAGACCTTGATTTATATGGAAAATCCTGTAACTTTCAGTTTTGGTTCATTTTGAAATCATTTATAATTTATATTATAATAAAGCCTTTTTAATTGTTTCATTTAATATCCCATGAGAGACAATTAAAGAATATGAGGGTTTTTTCCATAATACTTGCTTACTCCGAGTTTTGAAGGAGCAGATTGACAATTTAATTTTTAAGTGTATATTCTAATTTCATTCTGATGTTCCCTTCAGTTTATTGATTTACACAGATATTCTAATGTCTTGAAGCTAAATTTTCTGAGTACAGTGAAATAAAATTCTACCCATCATTAATGCCTTATGATAAGCACTGCACTTCTGCATTTTGTTTTCAATGGAAAAAGATATTAAAGTGTTTATGTTTATGACACAAATGCAAAGAATAATAAAGTACTATAAACTTAAATTACAAAATCAATTTTAAAATAAAGTTCCCTTTTAAAAAAGTAAAATACACATATGTACCTTAGTATTTTGAAAATTCATGGTTTTGATATATGCCATCTCAGTAAAGTCTGTAGTCCTTGACAATTCTCTCATATCTCTGAAGAGTGCTGCTGGCAAGTATGCTATGTGGGAGCCAATAATGCCTTAGTAAATATTATAATAGGTTATTTGAATATAATCTCAGTCATAATGCTGACTCCAGTGTACCATTCTTTAGTACTTTAGTAAGGTATGGCACTAAAGGTATCAGCATAGCCTATGAACTTGTTAGAAAGGTAAATGCTCTAGCCCCACTAAGACTTACTGAGTTAAAAATTCTTGTATGTGTTTTAATAAGTAAGCCCTCCATGCCTGTAATTCCAGCACTTTGGAAGGCCAAGGCGGGCAGATTGCCCACGCCCAGGTGTTTGAGACCAACCTGGAAACACAGTAAATCCTCATCTCTACAAAAAATATAAAATTTCGCTGGGCATGGTAACACACACCTGTAGTCCCAGCTACTTGAGAGGCTGAGGTGGGAGGATCTCTTGAGCCTGGGTGCAGTTGAGGCTGCAGTGAGTTGTGCTCATGCCTCAGCACTTCCAGGCTGGGTGACAGAGTGAATAAATAAAATAAAATAGAACAAAATAAAATAAAAATAAGCAAGCCCTCCATGTATGTCTGAAAAATGCTAATCTATGAGAACCACTACTCTAGACATCTGGCTTGTCCCATTAGCTAATTACCTCACCTAAAAGGATGAGAATCCTCTACCTTCACAGCCAGCAACAGCAGGCCCATCTTCTCATGCTTTAAGTCTGCCCTCTTCCCTCTCTTTGTTCTGTCTCTAGCCACACCCTGAAAAGGTTTTTCACTTCAGAAGACTCATGTGATCAGATGAGTCCTACCTAAATACTCCAGAATGATCTCCCGATCTCAAGATCTTTAACCTTAAGCCTATCTACAAGATGTCTTTAGTCATGTGAGGTAACATAGTCACAGGTTCTAGGGATCAGAAGGTGAACATCTTTGGGTACAGAGGGCATTATTCTGCCTATCACAGCTCTGAACCCTATATCTCAAGAATCAGGATAGTTTTTTCAAGAGGACTTTATAATCATAGGCTTCATAAAGTCAAATTTTTAAATAACTGAAGTTTCCAATTATGCCCTGGTAACAAGGAATATAGATTCTTGCTGAACCTTTGCAAATAATTACAAGGTAGGACATGAGAATAAGAAAAGAGAGCTTTCAAAATCTAGAGAAGCCAAGCAGAGAAAATAAGATATATTAAAATATTTTATTTCTTTTTACAAAAGCACAGAGCATTAGAGTGTTATGAGTTATAAATATCTTAAGGGGAAAATTGTATTCCCTATACACGCAAAAAATAGAACATTAAAACCTCAGCAATATTCCAAACATAAAAACCAAAGTCATCCCTCATCAGCTCATTTATTTTATGTAATTAATTCTTTTTTGGCTCTATTTTTAATTCAGTGGTCTCAGGAACCCATCTACTTCTTGGCTAGAATTCTGGAATTTGTGACTCAGTTTAAATGTAGAGTCTCATATTTATTTAAGTGATTCTATCAGAAACTGGTGCCTAAAATTACCTGACATAGTCCTTTTCCACTAAACTCTGAGACAGTCCTTCTTTGTTTAAGATGAAGCACCATAGCCTGTAGCTGACGGCAACTGCTTTCAGGAAAACAGAGTAAAACAAAAGCTACTGGTAGATTACAAAAGACAAAATGGCTGTTGTTCACTTATAACTAAAAAGTTTCAAAAGTGAAATAACTGATAAGAGTTCACATGAAGAATAGTGCAACTTAAAATCTGATTGATCCTATTGCAGCAAAAAAGATACTAAAATAAATCCCAAAGTATTTTATTCAAAATTTTACATTGTTTATATATCTATAAAATAATGATAAATGTATATTTAAAGAAAAGTATATATTACATCTAACTTATAAAAAGGGATGAACATAATTATTATAGAGAAACATTTTCAGATATAAGACATAATATTCCTGAGACATAATATGCCATGAATGTACCACACATATAGTTAGAATATACCAAGAACACATCAAGTATGTCAGTTAACAAGGTTCAGTAAATCTGGAGTAAGTGGTAAATATCTATATATGAATAAACCTAAACAGGTAAGTGACATAAATTGGAGAATTGTGGAACACTGACCAATAAGATGCAAAATTCAAATTAAGAAGTAAAGTAGCATCTACATTAACATTACAATAAACAACTAAAAGCTGTCCAGGATATTTAGGCACTGTTCATATAGAAATATTTGAATAGTGCCTAATATTTAGGCACTATTTATATAGAAATTTTTAGAAATATTCATATAGAAATATTTAGGGACTATTCATATAGAAAACAGTTTCTAAAATATTTATATTAGCAACATTATACCCATAGAAATTTAACATAAAGGATGTTAACCATGTCCTCTGAGGTGATATTTATTTCTTTGCAACTCTTCAATAGTAACATATCAAATACACTTAATTATTTTCAGCACCTCCTTTTTTGTAAGATGAAAGCATACATATTTGTGATCTCTGGGGCATCTCAAAGATAGTTTTTTGTGTAAACTGTATTCTGAAAGTTGTATATCATTTTGCATTTAGGATTTAATTTCAGAAAGAAAGGTGGATGCAGGAAGAAATAGTCATATGCCTAGGGAGAAAATCATATTAAATGATTAAAATTTATTTTATTTTAGTTAACATTTAGAAAGAAACTGATTTTCACAGTTAAAGAGAAATTTCAAATCTTTATATTTACTTTCTCTGTCTTCTGACATATTCTGATTAGAAAAAACATTAAAAAACAAAATGGAACAAAACACTATAAAGGCTCAAAAACCATAAGCACTTTGTGCCCACTTAAAAGGAAAATAAGAAAATGAATTAGGAATCATAAGTTTTATCTCCACCTATAATTGAGTCACATGAAGAAAGTAAGATGGCAACCAGGAAATAAACTCTTTGGCGGAATAATCATATGTAGTCCAGGAATAAAAATTATGATGATTATTCAAGTGAAAAAACTCAATTATGATTATTATTTTATAAATTTTTAATAAAATTATAATATTGTATTTAAAAACTCAATTATGATGATGATTCAAGTGAAAAAATACTCAGAAATTGCATTTTGGCTGACAAATTTGTTGCACTATATCCCCAGTACTTAACATGGCTGCACTGTTTTTATTGGCAAATATGGGGTTAATGAGGAGACCAGGTGCATACCATTTCCTTCTTGACATAGTTAAGGATTCGGAAACACTGAAGAAGTGTTAAAAGCGGTATACATTGAGACCAATGGGACTTTTTTGGTCCCAATTCCCAACAAATGCGAAGCTGCTGGCAGTGCTGTTCAAACATAAAAGGGTCCAGACAGTATTAACATTAGGTCTTTAATAATTCACATTTCCATCCCAGCAGGAAGGTGGAAGTTGAGGATCTATGAGTTTATTGCTTTCATTTAAGGGTGTATTAGTCTGTGTCACACTGCTGATGAAGACATACCCGAGACTGCACAGTCTACAAAAGAAAAAGGCTTAATGGAGAACTCACAGTTCCACATGGCTGGGAAGGCCCCACATCATGGCAGAAGGCAAGAAGGAACAAGTCATGTCTTATATAGATGGCAGCAGGCAAAGAGAGAGAGACGGCCTGTTCAAGAAAACTTCCCTTATTAAAACCATCAGATCTCATGAGACCCATTTACTATCTAGAGAACAGCTCGGGAAAGATCTGCCTCCATTATTCATCTCCCACCAGGTTCCTCCTACAACACGTGGGAATTACAGGAGCCACAAGATGAAATTTGGGTGAGGACATAGAGCCAAACCGTATCAAAGAGAATGTGAAACTCAGTGGTGGGAAGTCATGCTTTCACTTAGGAGCAAGAAATAGAGCCCACAGGTATTCTGAGAGCAATTGTCACCTCCTGCTATCCTGTCTCAAAACCACTGTCTTCATGGATATATACTGAATACATACCAGCTTGAAAATAACAAACATCATGTAAGAGGGTTAGAGGGGAGCTGTGTGGAGAGAGAGAGCTTAAAGTTGGAAAATTTGCAGTTTTAGACAAATAATAGATATAAATTTAGTACTCTCAGGAAACAATGTGGCTTCTAGAAAGCTACTACAGTCATTTTCAAAAATCTTGACTTTTACAATAAAAGGTAGAATTATATTTTTGATAGTTTGGGAGAAAAGCAGAAAATTTAAAAGACATTTGTCTGAATTATTTTACCACAATTTCAAAGGGATTTAAATATTACTAAAGGATTTAAACATGTAAAGTAGAAAACTACACAATTACTATTTTAGAATTTGTCAGTTAAACTCTCTATTTTACAATGAGGAAATGTAAATTCAGAGTTTCAGTAAAATACCCAAAGCTATATAGACTGGAACAAAGTCAGACAGAAATGTAACCTCAGTTCTCATATCCCTAAGAAAGATTTCTTTCAGTCTACATTACCACACTTTGAATTTCATTCAATAAATTTAATTTTGTTTCAATTATTCATCATAAAATTGATAACATTTTTAAGCATCTACCAACCACTAGGTTAAATACAAATAGTGAAGATCAAAATCGATGTGTCTCCTGCCTCGTGACCCTTGTATTTTAGTGTGATCAGAAAGGAATAATAGTTGAGCACACGTTAGGTCCCGTAGTGCTTACAATAAACTTTGGAGGTGAGAACTGATGATTAAATGCTAATGGTTAGTGCATATTAAAAAGGATACTCAGTAGGAGTCATAATTCTTTAAGAGTATCACAGATAGTCTTTATATTTTATACTTCACAAGAATGGAGAAAGCATTTCTGGCTAAAATGGTAACATGAACAAAGAAAAGAGCAACTGGGTGAAAAATATCTTACATTGCTTTGTGCTTTAAAATATTTCACATACCCACATAATTGATTTCTAGAAATCTCTGTAATTTAGTTCTTATTTTTCAATTTTCTATCTAGGATAGGTAATATATAAAAAGGTAACCGATATTTTCAAGTTGAGTTAAGCTAAAAAGTGTCTGAACTAGGACTAAACTATACGTTTTTATTTTTAGTCCAGTGCTTTTATGCCATAATGTATAAATTACCACTAAGATACCATTTTATGTAGCAAATAATCACAGTGGATGCTATGCATAGTGTGTACAACGTAAATAAGATTTGGTAATAAGAATAGCAATTCACAATTTTTCAAAATACATGCTAAATTAGTTTAGAAAATTGGTTGATTGCTTTTTCCCCAAATTTTTCACAATATTGTACTTTTACCTCTATACATTGAACATTTGCTGTAATAAACATTTTGAAATTTTTCAACATACTTGTTATTATTATTTTCTTTTTTCTTAAAAAAAATAGAGATGAGGCCTCTCTATGTTGCCCTGTCTCATCTCGAACTCCTGGGCTCAAGTGATCTTCCTGTCTCAGTCTGGGATTTCAGGCATAGGTCATGATGCCAAGCCTCAAATTATGTAGCTCAGCATAATATGAGAAATCATGATTATTTCTCATAATAATTATGAGAAATAATCATAATATAGAGTATATAAAAATTAGACTGTTATTATCTTGATTACCCTACACTGTTTAGTTTCTGTATTTAAGAAAAAAAGGAACAGATCATATCATCTAATAAAAAATAAATGTATAAATAGGCAATATGGACACAAATGCTAGTGCTATAAAATAAATTATAGAATTAATCCATTTTCCCTTTTCATACTTATATGTATATACATTTAAGTATCCATATTTCTACTTACAGACTATCCATACTTAAGACTTACCAGTACTTAAAGGCAAAAAAATAGTCACTCTTTTCCTCTACTGAAAAATATGTAATGTTTTAATATATACCAGTGGCTAGTGAGTAGATTATCAAAAAAAGAGAGAGAGGTGGAAGCAAGAAAGGAAGAAAGGAGGAAGGGAGGAAGGGAGGGAGGTGGGTGGGCAAACATCATCACAATTAATTATCTTTAATTGTGAATTGGCCTTGTAGCCTTTTAAGTTTGAACTCTTTGATATAAAGTTATTAAGTGCTCAGAATGTGCAAATGCAGAAAGCAGCAGAAATATAGGGTTATTATTACATAATTAACATTCAGAATCTTATATTTTTCAAGTTCTTATGTAAAGAGCATTTGTATGTAACTGGTGCATGTACAAAGCAAGAAATAGTTGCTAATTTTTGTCCGTTTTTAGTATCAAGCTAATGGAGTACTTTATTGAAGCATTATTGAAGCAAAACTAACATTTTTACTGCTGTATACTTATAATGTAATATTAGAACTTATAATTTATGTTTCTAGAGTACATTTTTATCATATGGACAGGTCGGCTAGAAGATAAACATTTACAATTCTGTTTTACAGATGAAATGAAGGTTTCAGTGGTTAAATGATTTTCCAAAGACCTCTCAACTAATAAATGGTAAAGTCTAGATTTAACCATGTCTTATGAATTTAAAGGCTAAGAACTTTGTGTTGCTAAATAATCCCTCTTGTAATGAGTTTTCATTATCTAGTGGTCATAATCCAGGCACATGCTCATTAACTGTTAACTTTATGAATAGAAGTCAAAGCAGCCAGATGACCATTGAATTAGCTTCTTTTTCTTTTGTGCTAAAGATAATAAACATGCTTCAAAATTTTTAAACTTTCATCTTATTCTAGATATTAAAACACCACCTACCAGATAAATAACTCTGCCTCTGTAAAATTTTGCTTCTCATATCAATTAGAATTCAAATTTAGTGCTATGGTGCATAAGGAGATTACGTCCCTGAAAATTTATGTGTTGAAATTCTTAACTCCAAAGTTACATGTAAGAAGGTGGAGGCTTTATAAAGTGATTATGTCATGGGGGCATTTGTGTCCTGAAGAGGATTAGTGCCCTTATAAAAGACATCCAAGAGGATCTCCTGGTCCTTTCTGCTATGTGAGGTGACAGTTAAAAGAGGGTGATTTATGAAGAAGCAGGTCCTCAACAGATAACAAATCTATTGATGCCTTTATCTCTGACTTCAAATCTTCCAGAACTGTGAGGAATAAATTTCTGGTTTTATAAGCTACCTATTCTATAGCATTTTGTTATAGCATCTCAAACAGACTAAAATACCTAATGAAGAGAAGAAGCACTTGCCACTTATATTTCTCATTGAAAATTTCTATTTTTCCCAACAAGGTAAAACCCTAACTGGAATGTTCCCTGAAATGACCCTTAGATTACAATGAGACGTGATGTGCCACAGATGCCTGGCAAAGGTCTCAGACCCATTTGTTTTCACAAAGTGTGCCTTCTGATCTTAAGTCTGTACTACTTTATCACAAATTATGTCCCACTCCTGGAAGAATGAGTTTCCTTCCAGGTGTCCTAAATCCCTAACCCACTCTTGAAAATAATTACTTTTTCTCCAAGTGCTAAATAAATATTTCACATGAATATAAAATACTTTTGGCCCAAATAAATAAAATATAAGCCTCTTACTGAGGTCCTCAAGTCCTCTTCCGCATGTACCCACTGGGCCATCAATTTCCCAATGATCTAAACCACTTTGTAATTCAAATTGTTACATTTTCACCCTTCCCCAAGCATTCTCAGGTATCTAAGTCTCAGAGACTTGTGGATATTTGTTACAGAAAGCTTACAGGAGTTAACTAAAGTAATTTCCTCTAGGCCATACCTTGACCTATCACAACTGTGAGAAAAATATTTTCAAGTTTAAACATTTATTTATCTTTATAGCCAACATGTCAAAAGAAGCCTTGAAAAATTGTTAAGATTATGTCAGACATAGACATTGACATCAGTTTATGGATCATTTTTTTCTTATTAATTTGATCTTTCATTGACTATGTAAAATATGCTAAATAAGATATTGCAAATATAATGCTGTGAAAAATAAAACATGGCTCATTTATTCATGAATTTTAAGGTCTAGTGTGATTGACAGACAGCCAATTACACAAATAAAAATAACCAAGCATTATAATTGCTATGAAATAATGATCTAAGAAAAGACTAGCCCATAAAACAGGAGAACTCCCAAAGGAATTTTCCTTAAGGATGTGATATTGAGTTGACTTTTGAAGAATAAGATTAAAAGAATGATAAAAATGCTCTGGGCAGAGAAAACAATATAGACAGGGGCCCTCTGACCAAAAAATATGATACATTCAAAAGAATTTTTAAAAGTCAGCCAGGTGTGGTGGCTCACACCTGTAATCCCAGCACTTTGGGAGGCCGAGGCGGGTGGATCATAAGGTCAGGAGTTCAAGGCCATCCTGGCCAAGATGTTGAAACCCTGTCTCTACTAAAAATACAAAAAAAAATAGCTGGGTGCAATGGCACATGCCTGTAATCGCAGCTACTCAGGAGGCTGAGGCAGGAGAATCACTTGAACCTGGGAGGCGGAGGTTGCAGTGAGCCAAGATCGCACCATTGCATTCCAGCCTGGGTGACAGAGTGAGACTCCATCTCAAAAAAAAAAAAAAAAAAGAATAAAAAAAATTCTGCATGACTGGCACAGAACCGGAGATCATGATGTATGTTGCGATAAACTTTTGACAGTCCTTCTCAGTTCAGTTTCTCTGTTGCCTATCACATCTGCATTTTGTGGCTTTTCTTTTTTATCTTTTTAAATTTTCTTTCCCCTTTTCTGCTATCCCAGTCCTTTTTGTCTCTTTATTTTCTATACAAAATAGTTAATGCTTATAACCCATCATCAGATAATAGGTAAATTTACTAGATTTTCAAGAAATGTACTAGCAAGTAAAAACTATATCTACTTTTTTTATGTACACTATACCTCAGGAAATTTGATTTTTAAAACTGAATACAACCCAAATGCCCATTAATAAATTAATATGTAAAACATTTAAAATATGGCCTGGCACATTTGCTCACACCTGTAATCCCAGCCCTTTGAGTGGCTGAGGGAAGATCACTTGAGGCCAGGAATTCAAGACCAGCCTGGACAATATGGAAAACCCCATCTCTACTAAAAATACAAAAGCTAGTCAATTGAGGCGGTGTGTGCCTATAGTCCCAGCTACTCAGGAGGCTGAGGCAGAAGAATCATTTGAGCCCAGGAGGAGGTGGAGGTTACAGTGAGCTGAGACAGCCCACTGTCCTCCAACCTGGGCACCAGAGTGAGACTCTGTTTCAGAAACAAACAAAAACAAAGAAAACAAAATTGAAGTATATTCATATAACATAATATGTACTGGATATAAAAATAAATAAATAAACCGTTGATCCAAGTGACAATCTGGATAAATCTGAAAAGCACTGTGTTAAGTAAAATTAGAACACATACTATATAAATACATTTGCATGAATTTCTAAAACCAGCAAAGCTAAGCTAAGCTGCTAAAAGTCAGAATCCTGACGGCTTTGGATGAGGTCGGGGGATTGAGTGGAAAGAAAAACAACAAGGATTTCTGAGATGATGGGAATGTGACAGCTCACAAAATGTACAATTAAAATTATGTTGATTTTCTTGGATGTTACTTATACCTCAATAATTAAAGATCATATAGATATATATATGGGTATACATCTTTGAAAAAAATTCTGTGACTATTTCATTTTTTAAATATGTTCTAATATTTGAGATAGCATTAAATGCCTAACATATGGAATAAAATATGAAAAAATCAAACTATGTTTTTGCTAGTTCTAGTATGTAACTAGTAGGTACACTAACTGATATCTCAAAACTGAATTTCACATTCTCTGAAAATAAATCCAAAATTGGAGCAAGCAAAGAGGAAAATCTTGTTATTCAGAAAAAAAAGAATCATGATTCTAATTTGGGGATGGAAGTATAGAAATAATTTAAAAATAAAACACCACCTTTCATCATGATCACTGCATATACTGGTTTACAATCTTAGGAAAATAAAAACAAAGAAATATCAATGCACAGTATTTGCTCAATGTTTTCAGAGTCTTCTTCAAAAAGACAACCTCCAGTCCTATATATCAAGATCTAATCATGCAGCTCAGTGGCCTGCATCTACACCTTCACTGCTTGAGAGTGAATTTTGCTCGCAACTGTAACCAAAGGCCAAATTGGAGCACAAGTGAATCCATCATCTGTTTAAATCTTTTTCACTCATGATGACATAAATATTACTAGGTAGATAATGTCTAACTCCTCTAAGACACCTATATTAATTCCCCTTCATCCTAATCAAACATTTTTCTGATTTCTCTAAATTTTATATTATGTTCACATTTTAGGGAGAAAGGCAGAAATAGACTCCAATATAAATCGGAAAAATGTTGCTTGTCTCCCAAAAAGTGTGCACTAAGCCAAGTCTGGATATGAGTCCTGTCTCTCCTTTGTGTTCCTCATCAATTATATTACACAATTTTAGACTCTTAGTTTTTACCCAGTCTCCTTTCAATACTCTAGTTTGTTCCAGCACCCACTCCAGTGTTCATGTAATCTAACTAACATCCAGAAACTTAACAATGTCTATTTGTAGTTGCAACACCAAGACATAATTCACTAAATCTGTGATTTTTAATAATTTTTAGGCTCACAAATGCCTTTGAAAATGTAATAAAACTATGAATAGACTCTCCTGAGGAAGTGCACACACATGTATATTTATATGTATGTTACATATAAGCATATTTGCAAATTATCACATATGTATGTATGTGATATACACATATATGTGTGTACATATGTACAAGTAGAGGGACCTTCAGTGGATCATATAGGTTTTTTTCTGGACACTAGATTGAGAGATCTTTCTACAAGCAGACCTCCACATTTGATTTTACCTACTTTGAATGCTAGTGTTTTCCCAGGTTCAGATATTGCCATATATCATAACCTGAAATAGACTTCTGTGCAAATTTTATAAGATTGGCAGGATTTTAAAATTTATCTTAATTAGACACAATAATTGTACACGTTTGTGAGGTACAATGTAATTCTTAAAAATCTGAATACAATTTGTAATAATCAAACTAGAGTAATTAGCATAGCTATTACATTAGACATCTGTTATTTTTTGTGGTAAGAAGAGTCAAAATCATTTTTTCCAATTATTTTGAAATGTACAGCACAGTATTGTTAACTATGGTCAACCTGCCGTGCAATGGAACACTGGAACTTATCCTATCTAACTATAACTCTGTAACTTTGTATACTTTGACCACCTTTGTACTTCTCCCCTTCCTCCCTAACCTTCCCAGCCTCTGGTAACTGTCATTTTTCTCTCCATTTCTATCATATCAACTTTTTAAGATTTCATATATGAGTGAGAACATGCAATATTTGTCTTTCTGTTCCCAGCTTATTTAACTTGATATGGTGTCCTCCAGGGCCATCCATGTGACTGCAAATGATAGAATTTTATTCTTTTTTATGGACAAACAATATTCTGTTGTGTAAATATACCATATTTTTTTCTCCATTCACCCATTGGTGGATACTTAGTTTGACTCCATATCGTGGTTATTGCAAATAATGCTGCAATAAACACAGAAGTGCAGATTATCTATTTGAAATACTGATTTCATTTCCTTTGGATATATACTCCATAATGGGATTCCTGAATTGTATTGTAGTTCTATTTTTAATTTGTTTAATTATACTTTAAGTTCAGGGGTACATGTACAGAACGTGCAGGTTTGTTACATAGGTATACATGTGCCATGCTGGTTTGCTGCATTCATCACCTTATCATCTACATTATGTATTTCTCCAAATACTATCCCTCCCCTACCCCCACTACCCTCTACTATCCCTCCCCTAGCCCTCCTACCCCCAAACAGGCCTTGGTGTGTTATGTTTCCCTCCCAGTGTCCATGTGTTCTCATTGTTCAACACCCACTTACAAGTGAAAACATGCGGTGTTTGGTTTTCTGTTCTTGTGTCAGTTTGCTAAGAATGATGGTTTCCAGCTTTGTCCATGTCCCTGCAAAGGACATGAACTTAGGAACTTATACAGTTTTTGATAGTGGCTGTACTCACTTGTATTCCAACAAACAGTGTATAAGAGTAAACCTGTCTCCACATCTTCAAAAGTTTCTATTATTTTTTGCCTTTTATACAATAGCCATTCCAGTTAGGGTTCGATAATATCTCAGTGTGGTTTTGATTTGCATTTCCCTGATTAGTGATTTTGAGCATTTTTTATATACCTGTTTGCTATTTGTATGTCTTCTTTTAAAAAGTGTCTATTCAGACCTTTTGTCAATTTTTAATCAAATTATTTGTGGGTTTTTTTTTTTTTTGCTATTGAGTTGTTTGAGTTCATCATATATTGTAGATATTAACTCCTTGTCAGATGCATAGTTTGAAAATATTTTCGGCCATTATGTAGATTGTATTTTCACTCTGTTTATTATTTTCTTTGCTGTGGATAAGCTTTTTAGTTTGATATAATCTCATTATCTATTTTTGCTTTTTTTACTTGTACTTTTAAGGACTTATTAAAAGAAAATCCTTACCAAAACCTACATCATGATGCATTTCCCCTAAATTTTCTTCTAGTACTTTCATAGTTTGGGGTCTTAATTTTAACTCTTAAATATATTTCCAGTTAACTTTTTAAGTAGTAAAGGGCAGGAGTCTAGTCTCATTTTTCTGTATATGGTTATCAAGTTTTTCCAGTACCACTTGTTTCCTTTACTGATACATAATATTCTTATGTATTTATAGGGTACATACAAGCACTTTTTATATGAATAGAATATATAATGATCAAGTCAGGGCATTTGGGGCATACACTGCCTTGAGTATTTAGCAATTCTACATTGGTAGCATTTTAAGTTATTCTTCTTGCCACATTGAGGTATACAATACATTGTCACTAACTATAGTCACTTCATTTTACTAGTGAACATGAGAGCTTATTTCCAGATTACTCTAAGTGTATGCTGATTCCCCAACCTCTCTTCATCTCCCCTCCCATCTGCACGTTCTTCCCAGTCTCTAGTATCTATCATTCTATTCACTACCTCCCTGGGACCAAGGTTTTTAGCTCTCAAATGTGAGTGAAAACATGCAGAATTTTTTTCTGTGCCTGGATTATTTCACCTAAAATAGTAATCTCCAGTCGCATACATTTTGTTGCAAATGACATGATTTCATTATTGTCATTGTCAAATACTATTATTTTATATACATATACACCACATTTTCTCAACCATTTATCTCTTGGTGGACACTTAGGCTGATTCCATACCTTTGCTATTGTGAATAGTACTGTGATAGATGTGTGAGTGCAAGTATTCTTTGATATACTGATTTCTTTTCCTTTGGATAGACACCTAGGAGTGTAATAGCTAGACCATATGGAAGTTCTATTTTTACTCTGTTTGGGAAATCTCCATGCTATTTTTCATTTCTATTTCCATTTCCCATAGTGGTTATATTGACTTACGTTTCCATCGGCAATGTATTTATGCAACTCTCAACATTTACCAACTTGAATTTCAGGAACTATATGGACCAGTGACTCACTTGAGCTTCCTAGTTTTAGGGTTTTTAATAAAAGTGTCTACAGTGGATATCCTCTGTCTATCCCACCATTGTATGGCAGGTGTGTGGCAGGGGAACAGACAGTTTATATCTTCAGTTTCACAGGTCAAGACAAATTGTGTTCAAATGGTTGTACTTAAGACATTACACCTGAGAAGCCTTATCAACACCTGGATCTCATTTAAAGAATAAGATTCTGGAATTTGTGCTGATGTTATAGTAAAATGAGACTTTGAGTGGTCTTGGAAGTGAGAGAGTATATCTCACAGGTAACAGGGATGTGAATCATTGGGGGTCAAAGAAGAAACTGTAGAAGGTAGCCTCTGAGATGAGCCCCAATCACCTCTACTCTTGATATCCTGGCCTGTATATAATCCCATTGTCTTGCGTGTGGGCTGGATTCAGTGACTCATTTCCAATAAAAACAGGAAGTATTAATGAAGATTAAGGCAGTTGTAATTCATTAGACATTATTAGTTGTACTGTAAACTGACTTAGATAACATAGAAAATGGTTTAGAAGCTTTCGAAAAAAATTAAAAATAGAACTACCTTATGATCCAAAAATCCACTTCTGATTGTATATATATATGAAATAATTGAAATCAAGATCTTGGAGAGCTATCTGCACCCCCATGTTAATTGCAGCAACATTCGCAATAGCCAACATATGGAACCAATTCAAATGTTCATTGAAAAACAAAGAAAGAGAATGCTGTATATACATGCAATGGAATGTTATTCAGCCTTAAAAAATTAAATACTACTATTTGAGACAACATGAATGAACCTAGATGATATAACACCAAGTTAAATAAGCAAGTCACAGAAAGGCAAACACTGCATAATCCCACTTATATGAGGTATCTAAGGTAGTCAAATTCATATAAGCAGAAAATAGAATAGTGGTTCTTAGCAGACGCGGAGGAAGAAATGGAAAATTGTTGCTAAATGGGCATAAAGTTTCAGTTATGCAAGACAATAAGTTATAGAAATATGTTGTATGACATGGCAACTATAATTAACAATACAGTATTGTGTACTTTAAAATATGTTAGGGGATAGATCTCATGTTAAAGTGTTCTTATCACACACACACACATATATATACACACACACAGACATACACAAGAAAACACAACAGAACACAAAGAAATTTCTGAAAGTAATTGGTATGTTTAATACCTTGACTGTGGTGATAATATCATGGGTGTATATGTATGTTGAAACTCATCAAAATGTATACATTAAATATTTGTAAATTTTATATGTCATTTCAATAAAGTGTTCTTAAGAAATATATCAGAAGTAATATTACTTCTGAGATTAAGTTTATATGTCTCAGGTGTACTCTTCCTCAATTTGTCTTGGGGCATTTTCTCTGGGTAAAGCCAGCTACCATCTTGTGAGGTGTCTTACAGAAAGGTCCATGGAGCCAACTGCCAACAGTGAGTTGACATCCTCAGTCCAACAGCCCACACAAAACTGATGTCTGCCAAAAATTTCGCAAGTGACTTTGAAAGCAAATTTTCCCCTATCCAAGCCTTTAAGGAGAATTCAGGCCCAGCTCATAGCTTCACTGCACAGTTTCGAGCCCTTCAGCCAATACCAGCCATCTAAGCTACTCCCAAACTTTTGATCTACAGGATTTCTAAGACAATGAATGTCTGAAGTTTTAAGCTGCTAAATATTGGAGTAACTTGTAACATAATGCATAACATAGTACTTCTAAAATGAATAAACAAAATTATAAGAGATATACACTATGATGTATGACAGTATCCCAAATTTTCTTAGAAAGCAACTGAAAACTTCAGTAGACTTTCCATATACATGGGTTTTGTATCCATGGATTTAAACAACCATATATTAATAATATTTAAAATTGTGTTTATACTGACCACATGCAAACTTCTTTCCTATTGCCTAAAGATCACAACTATTAACAGAGAATTTACATTGTATTAGGTATTATAAGTAATCTAGAGATCGTTTAAAGTATATGGGAGGATGTGTATAGGTTACATGCAAACACCCAAACATTTTATATTAGGAACTTGAGCATCCATGGACTTAGACATCTGTGGGAGGTCCTGAAATTACTTCCCTGCAGATACCAAGATTTGCTACTACAAATCTAGCAAACTTTTCAAGGGATGGGTATATTTTCTGGGCTGGTTTCCATTTCATACCTTTTTCATTATTGCAGATTCTATTTTGAGGCTCCAGCATTCCTTTATTTCTTTGTATCCTAGATACTAGAATTCGACTTCATTGTTTCAAAGTCTTTACTATGAAGTTCTTAGCCTTTGTGTATCCAATGCTGCCAGTACATCTTAACCATTGAATCTTTATCAGTTGATTTTCAATTCAGGATCTTCTAAAATGTTCTACAAAGTGCCAGCTCTCTGCTTAGTTGTGGCCCTTGAGAATGTTTATGTGTTTATTTGGCTCTACTGGTCCTTCTGTAACTAATCAGGCTGCCTTGAATTCATATTTTTCAGTTACATGTCACCTCTGCATACTGAGTCAAATGTGTGAGTGTTTATTTTAAAATTATTACTCTTATTACAAGGAGTAGTAGAAGGTATTCAGTCATATAGAGATATGGACTAGCTCTTTTACCAAAAATGTATTTGTGGTGAGTCTACCTCCAAGTTATTGTTCCAATTTATACCTGCTGTCTAAACATAATGTTAGCACATTTTTTTCACTCTGGGAAGTATTCAGAGATAAATATTACAGTTTTGACAATTCTATTTATGACCAAAATTGTCCAATCAGGAGAAACAGTATTGAAGTATAATAAAGAATGCGACCTTTGTGAAAACTGGGATTGAAATCCTATCACTACCTTATTCAACTTTTTGTTCTTGGTCAAGTTACCTAATCTTTACCTTTAAAATAGATGAGAAAAAATAATAAAATTTCATAGGCTTGTTATGAGTATTCAATAAATTAGTATACATAAAGTCCTGAGAAAAGTTCCTGTCATACAGTGATTACTCAATATATAGGAATCTTGCAATGGGTACTTTTATAAGTAAACTGGACTGACCATGAAGCACCTAGATATTTGTTCAAACATTATTCTGGGTTTTTTTGTGGGTGTGGTTTTGGATAGCATTACCATTTAAATTGGCATACTGAATAAAACACATTGTCCTCCCCAATATAAGTGAGCCTCATCCAATCAGTTGAAGGCCTGAATAGTGCAAAAAGGCTGATGTGTATATATATATATATGCATATATGTATATGCATATATACATATCAGCCTTTTTGCACTATTCACATATATTTGTATATATGCGTGTGTGTGTGTGTGTGTGTTAACCACTATTCTATTTTCTGCTTATAGATGTATATTATCAGATAGGTTTTACATATATCTGATTAATATATATAATCTATCTGATAAAAGTGAAGCTTTCTCCAAATTGCCAACATTCTTGCTTATGCCTGATGGACAAGAACTATCATAAGACCATCCCTAATTTTAAGGGAACCTGATAATCACATCCAGTTGGTGCCATCACTGTCCCAACAAAACTGTTTCTGTTATTAAGAAAACGCTGATTGAAATTAGACAGTTTATCAATCTCTATTTCATTAACCATTTATGGGTCTTTTTTTGTAAATTGACTTTTTATTTTTTGGTCCATTTTTCTGTTCACCTGCTCTATTTTTTCCTCTTTACATTACTATATAGTTTGGTACAACGATATGCTGGTAAATGTTTAACAACTAGCTATCGTCACAAAATTAAATAGCCTAATTTGTAGCATTTTTAATATTTATGGCAAAAATGCTCTTACTGTTACCAATCTCAAAACTCCCAAAGTAATGTCATTAAATGTGGAGTTAGAAAGAGATTGGAGTAATACACCAGTATCTACTAATTCCACCCCAAAGATACAATAAACATAAGTTTGAAAGCATAGATAATAGTAAAACACAATAAACTAATTAGAAAGTTATGTTCTTTCCATTTTTATTACCTTCATTTTTAAATTATTGATTTAATTTTATGTTTATATAATTTTTGTAATAATGACTGTATTTAACAACTGACACAAAAATAACCTAACAGTTGGCTTTTACAAGCTATGAGCTGGCTCCAGCACAGAAGTGGTTTGACATGCATGTCTCTGTCTGTAAGAGAGCATGTTTATGCTTTAACAGTCTTATTAATTATATTTTATGCTTATATACTGATAATTTATGTTTATGTTTTTAATTTTGCCAGAGGCATGTTAAAATCTCTTCATTGCTATTTTATTTCTGTATAATTCTGGTATTACATTATAATTAAGGGAAATTTTCTCTTGCTTCATCAATGAGCATTAGATTTTCTTGTAACTTTTTAATTTGTTTATTTATTTACAAACTTCACAAGCTAAGTGTAGTTTTAGGTACTGGAAATACAGAAGTGACGTCTTTGCAAGTACGTGCTCTGAAAAAGTGGGTTTGTGTTGGGATATGGGAAGTGTCTTTGGTGTAGGAGGAAAAGGGTTAGTAGCTGCCTACAGCTTATCATGATTCCCGTGAGGACACACTTGCAGTCAGAAAAAGAAAAATGTTCAGGTCAAGTCATCTTAACAACATGTTATTAGACCTTCTGATGGTATTTACCAGAAGTAAATGGAGTCTTTATCTACGGGATGCTTTTTTCAGGACCTGCTCTAGTTGCTTATACAATAGAAATCTGGAATTGATGGATTTATGGAGCAAAGTATGCTAGAAAATATTATATATCATATAATAATTGGGTATAAAATGGATACGTTTTATGACCAATACAGTTACTTTTATATAAATAATGCTTGATATGCATTGCTTTAGACTTTGTGTGTTAAATCCCAATCCAATGTACCCAATAAAAGAAGACATAGGAAGATAGGCTGATGGTTTTATGCTGTTTTAGACGTGCTCTTCCTTGGTCATGCGATTGCCAGGATCCATTGAATTTCTGGTTACCTTTCTTATTGGTCAGATCTCTGTGATTTTAGTGAGTCTGACCTGGTTTCTGTTTTTTTTTTTGTTTTTTGTTTTTAATTTGAGGGACAGTAAATAATAATAACAACAGTAAATAAAATACCTGATAATAACTACTATGCAGATAATTAAAATGCTTTGAGTTTGAAGAAATTTAAAACGTGACTGATTTAGCTCTTGTGGTCAGAGAAAGACTATTTGAGAAGACAATGTTTTCAATATTGAACTGAAAGGTGAGTGATGCAACACTCCAAAAGAGCATTCCAGCAGAGACTTGGCAAAAGAGCCAAAGATGAAAATGAGTTACATTTATGTAAAAAATGTGAAGAGATTCCAGGTGTCAAAGATGTCATGAGATTGAATGGGAAAGGCAAAACGTAAGTCCCGAAAGATGAAGAGATATCAAGTAATTCAGGCCTCATGGCCATAGGTGAAAAGTTTAACACTATTTTAAGTCTCCAGTGAAGCCACTGAAAAGTGACAAAATATATTCATATTACTGCTGTGGGAAGAATGAATCATAAAAAGCCATGATTGGAAACAAAGAGAAATTACTATAATGGTACACACAAGAGAAGATAATGACTTTGAGCAGGGAGTTAGGAATGGAATGGAAAAGAAGGGGAAGGATTCAAAATAAAGAGGCAGGGTCTAATGCAGTCATCTCAAATTGGTTTATTTTGTGCCCAGAGAACATCTGGCAATTTATGGAGACCTTTTCTATTGTCACAACTGGGGATGGAAGTGGGCACAACTGACATCTAAATGATAGATGCCAGGAGTGATATTAGGCATCCTACAAAGTACAAGACAACCCCTGATACAAAGAATTATTCAGCCCAAAATTCCAGTAATGCTGCAGTTGAGAAACCCTGGTTTTAACCAAATTGTCACTAGATTAGGTATGTAGGTGGGACAGAAAGGGGTGCCAAAGGTTGACGTCTAGATTTTTAGGTCTGAGACATTATTGATGTTCTTTTCCTTGTATACATTTTTTCATTGATTTAATTTTTTTAAATGTTAATAATTTAATATTTATTTGTTTTTGTGTGACTTGCTTGTTTTTTGTTTGTTTTGTTTGTTTGTTTGTTTGAGATGGAGTCTTGCTCTGTCATCAGGCTGGAGTGCAGTGGTGCAATCTTGGCTCACTGCAGCCTCCGCCTCCTGGGTTCAAGCAATTCTCGTGCTTCAGCTTCCCAAGTAGCTGGGATTACAGGCACATACCACCACACCAAGCCAATTTTTGTATTTTTAGTATAGATGGTGTTTCACCACATTGTCCAGGCTGGTCTCCAACTCCTGACCTTGTGATCTGCCTGCCTGAGCCTATCAAAGTGCTGGAATTACAGCCGTGAGCCACCACACCTGGCCTGTTTTGTGTATGTTTTATAAATTTTTGTGTACTCTTACATTTGACTCACTGGAACTTTTAATTTCTAACTTAATTGTATTATGGTTGTAAAACATGGTCTAAATTAAAACATTAAGTCTTTACAATTTATTGAAATTTTCTTTGTGAAATGCATCCTCACATACTCCTTGCCTATATACCCCCTGCTCAGTGATGTTTAATTGAAATGCTTAAATATCTGGAAAACAACGAGAAGATAAAATAATCTTCCTTTGATTTTTTGCAAAATAATAATTAAAAACAGAAAATACTTATTGTTTATAAGTATGTATAAAAAAGTGTTCCAATAAGTTCACTGTATTTAAATTTCCATCATTTAATTATAAGCAAATTTTCATTTCTTTTTTAATTTTTTGAAGTATAAGAAATAGAAAAGTTGAGAAATCATATGTACATGATTTGATGACTGCTTACCAGTTAAATTCCCCCATGTAACCACCGCCTAGATCAAAAAGCAGAACACTGCCAGCACTCCGGAAGTCCCTTTAATGCACTCTTTTATTCATTGCTGCCTGAAGGGTAACCACTATTCTACTTTTAATGCCATATACTAAATTAGATTTTTAAAAAACATTTTATCCTCAGAACCATACAAATAAAGATTGGATCTTATTGATTCAACTGTATGTTTTGAGACACATTCATAATGTTGTTTGTTATTGTAGTTCATTCACTTTCATTGCTTTACACTATTCTAATTGATAAACAGTTGAAAATTTATTCCTACATTTTACCTATGGTAGTTGCCAATATTTTGCCTTTATTACTGAGGCTCTTGCTTATATTCCTGTTTATGTCATTTGAACATGTATATGCATTTCTGTTAGGCATATAGTGAGAAGTTAAATGGCTGGTTATGGATATGCTCTCCTCTAGTAAACACTGCCAAACGACAGAATATATAACCATACAACCAGCAGTATGTAGATTTTTAGTTGCTCCATATGTCTGCCTTTTTTCCTTTTCTCTTTTTTGCATTTTAACAATTGTGAGTGTGCAGCAGAATTGTAATGTGATTTGAATTTGCACTTACTTGATAAATAATAAAGTTGATTATCTTTTCTTATGTTTATTGCCCATTTGGATATTCCCTTGTAAAGGCCTTTTAAAGTGTTTTATCTAAACATACGTATTTTTCAGTTTGTTTGTTTATAGTTCAGAGGTCTTTTATTTATTTATTTATTTTACACCTATTATTTCATGATTCATAGAAAACAGGCTCCAGCAGCTCAGGCTTTGAACTGGTTCTCAAAAAGTATACTTCTTAAGGGTGGAGTAGGCTAGTACTTCAGTTGAACTCACATGCCTTTCACTTTTGCTTCCTTCTTTTTCTAATCATTTTCCTTCCTGCAATTGGAAAAGTTATCTCGGCTGCTGGAGTGCTTCATATGCTCGATATGCACATTAATTATCTTGGCAATATTCTTGCTCTTAACCTGTTTGTTTATAACAATGCCAATAGCACGCTGGGTAACACTGTAGACTATTGCAATTTTGCCATGGTGACATTTACGGGCATTCCTTTTTGAACAGTATGCATTCCTTTCACGGCTGCAGCATCACCATTTTTACAGGTTCACATGTATATGGCCAAAGGAACGCCTCCATGTTTTCTAAAAACCCTAGAGAACCTATATTGAGTACTTCTCCTCCTCTTTCCCTTTGTGTCCATCACTTTGGTGGATTACTGGAAGAAGGTTCTAGCTGAAAGGCTAAATTTATGGTTTTAAATATTACACAGTATTTTGTAACACATTTCTTCAGCAATAATTTCTGCCATATGTTATTGTGTATTCTTTCAGTGATAACCTATGCAAATATAAAGTTTTTCACAATTTTATATTTATATAAATATAGTTTTATATCAATATAGAATTATAACAAAAGGAAAGTTTTTTGTAACTTCATATGGATGCATATCAATGTACTATGTATGTAAAACATATTTAAAAAGCAAATGGGAGGACTTGCACTTCTGGGAGGATAGAGCAGAAGTACTTGTTTCTGTTCCTCTCATTAAGTACAACTAAACCCTTTGGGCATTATATAGAAAATAAATATGGGGATATTTGGAGAAATAGAGAGAAGAAGGCAAATTACATAGGTAACTTGAGTCACAAGCAATGACAATGGAGGAAATTTTACTGGGGTTTCCTTTTGTCTCATATGCTCTAGACTGGGTACTGTAGAAACCAGGAAAAAGCAGAAATGCCAACAGAAGAAGACAAAAATGTCCCCAAGAAAAGCCTACTCTCTCTTGTTAGAGAACCTAGAATGGAGCAATTTAGCAAGATAGAAAACTTTTAGACAAGCACTGTGCTCCAGCTAAACAGTGCAGAAAAATACATGTACCCAACAACTTAAAGTATAATAAATAAATAAATAGAACAGCAGTGCTTACTAGCCAACAAAATCCACAGCATATCAGGATAGCCCACTATAATCAAGTGGGTTTCATACAAGGGAGGCAGGAATGGTTTAACACATACAGGTCAAAAAACATCATACACCACATAAACACAATTTTTAAATCTCATAATCATCTCAATAGATGCAGGAAGAGCATTTGACAAAATATATCATCTCTTTACGATTAAAACCTTTAGCAAAATTGGCATATAAGTGACATACCTTAAAGTAATAAAAGTCGTCTATGACAAGCCCGCAGCCCAACATTATACTGAATCGGGAATGGTTGAACGCATTCCCCCTGAGAACTGGCACAAAACAGCGATGATCACTTTCACCACTTCTATGCAACACAGCACTGGAAGTCCTAGCCAAAGCAATCAGACATGAGAAAGAATAAAGGGCATTCAAATTAGTAAAGGGGAAGTCAAACTGTCACTGTTTGTTGATAATATGATTACGCACCTAGAAAACCCTAAAAACGCATCCAGAAAGCTCCAAGAACTGGTAAATGAATTCTGCAAAGTTTCAAGATACAAAATTAAGGAGGTGAAAGACTGCTACAACCAAAACTATAAAACACTGCTGCAAGAAATCATAGGTGACATAAACAAATGGAGACTCATCCCATGCTCACGAATGAGTAGAATTAACATTGTGAAAATGACCGTACTGCAAAAGCAATCTATAAATTCAATGCAGTTTCCATCAAAATACCACCATCATTCTTCATATAACTAGAAAAAACAGTCCTAAAATTCATGTGTAATCAAAAGAGAGCCTGCATAGTCAAAGACTAAGCAAAAAGAACAAACGTTGAAGCATCACATTATCTGACTTCAAATTACACTTCAAGGCCACAGTCAAGGAAACAGAATGGTATTGTTATAAAATAATTTCAAATAAGTTCTACTAGAGTCTTATAATATAATACATAACCAGTCCTGGATTTAATAGAAAAGTATTCATTACACTAAGAACCAAAAAATCTAAAATCAACTGGGAAAATATGATAAATACATCAACATTAAGATGGCACAAATATTAGAAATATGTGATAAGGATTTTATAGCAATCATCATAAAAATATTTAATCAGTAAATAAAAAAAAACAAATACAAAATAGAAAGCCACAGCAAAAAAAAAAAAAACCCAGAAAATATAAAAAATATCAAATGGAAATTTTGAAACTAAAAATGTTATAACCAAAATAAAATATAAGTGGTTCAATAACAGAATGAAAACACGGAGAATAAAATGGTGAACTTGGAAACAGAACAGTAGACATTGCCCATTATGAACAGCAGAGAAAAAGTAAATGGGGGGAAAAAACCCAGAGCCTCGGGAATATGTAGTACTATAATATAACAAAATATTAAGAATTGGGGTAATCAGTGTCTAAAAGGGAAAGAAAAAAGATTGAGGTTAAAAATTTTTGAAGAAATAATGGCAGAATATTTTCCAAATCTCACAAAACACACACACACACACGCGCGAGCACACACACACACACAGAGAGACTCACAATTTCAAAAATCTGATAGAATCTTAAATAAGATAAACTGAAAGAAATCCATGACAAAACACATCATAGTTAATGATCTGAAACTTAAAAACAATGAATATTTTAGAAAGCAGAGAAATTGATGCATTACCTTTAAGGGAAAAATGATTCCAGTGACAGTACATTTCTCATGAGAAATCAAAGAAGGCTGAAAGGAAATGACATAGCCTAATTCAAGTACTAAAAAATAATCTACCAACCTAGAATTTTATAGGCAGAAAAAAATATCATTGAGAACTGAAAGGGAAATCAAAACATTTTAAGATGAATGAAAATCAAGATAATTTGATGTCAGTAGACTTACCCTAAAAGAATAAAGGGAGTTAATTAAACAGAAATTGGATGATGCTAGGAGAAAATATAAAACAACAAAATGTTCTAAATAGCAAAAGAAAATTGTGGAAAATAAAATAGATTTTCTCTTCTTGATTTATGTTTGATGATTAAAGCAAAACATATAACACTAAGATGGTTCTCAATATATGTAGAGGAAATATTTTAGATAACTATATTATAAGTTTAGAAGGAATGTAATGGACAGTAGGGATACTATACTTCAACAGGAAAAATAACATGAGTAGATTTTAATTAGTTATATATGTATATATTATTATACCTAGAGCAACCACTAAAGATTCTTTACAAAAATACATGCTCAAAAACACTATAAATCAATCAAAATAAAACTCTACAAAATGTTCATGTAACAGGAAGGCAAGAAAAAAGTAAAACACAGGAACAAACAACAGTGAGAGTGAACAACAGTGAGAAAACAAAAAATAAAGCTATAGACTTAGGCAGAATTACATACATACATACATACATACATACATACATACATACTTAATTACATTAAGTATTAATGGTACAAATACAATTAAATGATAGATTGGAAGACTGAACAAAAACCAGCCAATCAACCAAAATAAATATAACCCAACAATATGTTGTCAAAAGGAAACTACTTCGAACATAATGATATAGTTAGGTTGAAAGTAAAAGGATGAAAAAAGACACACCATGTGTGTTAAACCATTCTTGCATTGCTCCAAAGAAATACCAGAGATTGGGTAATTTATAATGAAAAAGGTTTAATTGACTTCCAGTTCTATAGGCCATACAGGAAGCACAGCTCTGACATCAGCTTCTGGGAAGGCTTCAGGAAGTTTAAAATTATAGTGGAAGGCATGGGGGAGCAAGCACATCATATGGTGAAAGCAGAAGCAAAAAAGAGTGGTAGGAAAGGTGTCACACAGCCTTAAACAACCAGATCTCATGAGAACTCATTCATTATTTCAAGGAAAGCACCATGGTGGTGATGTTGAACTATTCATGAGAAATCCACCCCCATGATTCAATCATCTCCCACCAGGCCACACCTCCAACATTGGGAATTACAATTTACATGAGATTTGGGCAGGGACAAACATCTAAACTGATTCACTCTGCCCCACCCCACCCAGTTCTCATGACCTTATATTGTAAAATACAATCATCCCTTCTCAATGGTCCCCACAAAGTCTTAACTCATTCCAGCATTATCTCAGAAGTCCTAAGTCTCACATCCAAATTCTTATCTGAAAATGAGTTTCCTCCACCTATTGAAGTGACTTTGTTGTCTGAGGAAATACCCAAAGTTCATCATCTTGCACCAAGAAGACTAAGGAAACAGACACACATGGGTGGGTTAAGGAGCAGAAAGTTTAATAGGCAGAAAAGAAGAGAGCAGCTCCCCCTTGCAGAGGGAGGAAGAGTTCAAATGCATTTCCCTGTTCATGGCAGGATATGGTTGGTTATACAAAGGTGCTTCAGAAGGCAGTGTAAGGCAGTGTCTGATTTTCATAGGGCCCACAGGATTGGTTTGACCAGGTGTGTCACTTACATAGCCCACAAAGAAATTAAGCATCCCACTTAATCTTTTATTATGCAGATGGGATTCTTTTTTTTTTTTTTTTTGAGACGGAGTTTCGCTCTCGTTACCCAGGCCGGAGTGCAATGGCACAATCTTGGCTCACCACAACCTCTGCCTCCTGGGTTCAGGCAATTCTCCTGCCTCATCCTCCTCAGTAGCTGGGATTACAGGCACGCACCACCATGTCCAGCTAATTTTTTGTATTTTTAGTAGAGATGGGGTTTCACCATGTTGACCAGGATGGTCTCGATCTCTTGACCTCGTGATCCACCCGCCTCGGCCTCCCAAAGTGCTGGGATTACAGGCGTGAGCCACCGCGCCCGGCTGCAGATGGGGTTCTTTACCTGGTTTGCACCATAACATTTGCACATGTGGCTCCAAAGAGAAGGGAGAGGAGAACTGCCATGTTGGATGCACCTGGCTTTTTGGTACAGCTGTCAGCATTTATGCAAGCTTCCAGCTTGCTTATCTGCACTTGCAGCCTGACTTGTCAGACTGCTTTCTTCTAGAAAAGAAGTGGTTCTGGGGCTGCTTTTTATTAGAAGAAAAGCCTTACCAAAGACTCCTGTACTCTTGCTATCTGCCTAAATAATTACTTTTTGGCTCCTGTATCCCCCTTTAGGAGCTGTAACTCCAAATGCTGTTAAGGGGTCTTGGACAACGACTCTTTCTGGATACTTCCTGCTGAAAAGCAGTGTTGAGTGAAGTAAAGCAATTAGAGTTCCTCCTGGGGTTGTTCTAAAAGTCCTCGAAAGAATGGTGTGTCCATGCGTGGTTCTGTTTGTAGCACCATTTGGAGTTTGATTGCTTATAGACAAGAAGAAACAATTCAAGTTATAGCATTAAGAATACAAGGTTCAAACATTAATATAACACCTATAAGCAAGAAGAGGCTTCATAAAGGGGTTAATCAATTCTATAAAGAAGACTAGATGTGGAGAAATAGGAACGCTTTTACACTGTTGGTGGGAGTGTAAATTAATTCAACCACTGTGGAAGACAGTGTGGGAACTCCTCAAAGATCTAGAAATAGAAATACCATTTGATCCAGCAATCTCATTACTGGGTATATACCCAAAGGATTCTAAATCATTCTACTATAAAGACTCGTGCACACATATGTTTATTGTGGCACTGTTCACAATAGCAAAGACTTGGAACCAACCTAAATGTCCATCAATAATAGGCTGGATAAAGAAAATGTGGCACACATACACCATGGAATACTATTCAGACATAAAAAAAGGATGAGTTCATGTTCTTTGCAGGGACATGGATGAAACTGGAAACTATCATTCTCAGCAAACTGACACAAGGACAGAAAACAAAACACCACTTGTTCTCACTCATAAGTGGGTGTTGAACAATGAGAACACACAGACACAGCGAGGGGAACATCACACACTGGGGTCTGGGGGTGGGTGGGACTAGGGGATGAATAGCATGGAGTAGAGGGATTGGGGAGGGATAGCATTAGGATAAATACCTAATATAGATGATGGGGCAATGGATGCAGCAATCCACCACCATGGCACATGTATACCTATGAAACAAACTTGCACGTTCTTCACATGTACACCAGAACTTAAAGTATAATAAATAAAAAAATAATTTTTTTAAAGACTGGAATTTATTAAAGAGAGAGTGTAGCCACCCAGGGCTTGAGCCCATATTTTTTCTTAGCATGTCAATGATTTTAATCTAATCTTTAAGTACCTGTAGTTTTTCTTCTACTTGACTAGAAGTGTTGATCCAGAATCACAGCATGTTTGATTTAAAAGTTCATAGGTACTCCCGACTTCTGCTGTAAGGACATCTAAGGCCTGTCTATTTTGTGCCACTATTAAAGCTCAAGAGTTTATAGAATGTTGTGCTTCTGTGGCTTTTACTGTTGCTTTCCAACCTCATTGCATCATAATAGAAAAATTAAGTGCTGATCTTATGAGGAAATCGATACCAGCAAACAAGAATAGACCTCTGGCAAAGAAGCTCCCACCCATGGTTTTTCTAAGATGGGATTGTCATGTGAATGCCCTCCCCACACTTCTCTTTCAGTTAAAACTCCATATGAGAGCGTGAAAATGATAGATCTTTTTTGCCATATCCAAGATAGTGCAGTTTTTAGAGAGGAGCCTGAATTAGGTACGCCCTCATATGAAGCTGCCTTATCAGTGGAATTTAAAAATAATCGGTCAGGAACCACTGCTACTGCAGTACAAGTTCTCTTCCAATGTCTAGGGAGGATTAAGTGTAGCCAGGAGCCACAAAGGAAATATAGCCCTGTTCCATATTTTTGTGTGTGTGTCTTAAAAGTTTTTCCCTCTTACATATAATGGAAGCATCATTGGGATACAGATATCTGTATTTGAGATAGTCATTTATAATGCCATTTGCAATTTTACATGCTAAGTGAGAAGGGTCTGCCTGACAAAGTTATGAAAAATTAGGGACACAATATGTCCTGACCAACATACTAGATAATCCTCATGACCAGGGCTGTCAGTCCTGACGTCCCCAGTTTGTCCACAAATTTGCAGGCCATCACTATTGGTGGGCCTCATTTAGGGGTCTGGAATTCCATGAGGGGGCATGTTTGGAAAGGCCCACGTGTTATTTTTCACATTGTGTCAAAGGCTCTACCTGGAACCTGCCATTCCCATTGGGACTTTCAACCAGGAGAGGGCAGACTTTGAAAGCCTCCCCATAGGGCTTCTAATTTTCTTACATCCTCTTTAGTGCATTTTTTCCTCCAAATCTCTGAGTCTTCAGTGATTACAAGTGTGGTGTTATAATATTTGAGATCTCTCAGGTATGGTCCCTTTCTCCTGCTTATAAAGCAAGGAGAGGCATTTGCTATTACCCAGTCAACTTTCCCAGCCTGAGAATTGTGAATCTTATCTTCAGGGAAGATGTCTTCTGGCACCTTCTGGCACTGCAAGAGAAAGTGTTTTCCCGTGAGGAGTTAGTTACCCACTTGAAAGTGCTCCCATACCATGTCCCATTTGTGCCTGATGAGTCTCTAATGGTTAAAGTTAAGGCCAACAAAGGGAATTCTAAGACAGTAAGTACCAGGCCATGGAGAGGTTGCTTCGCGTTGGTGAACTGAGCAAACCACTCAGGACAGGCCCAGAAATTAGTCTTGTTGCACAACTGGGCCATGACTGATACTGCAGTAACTAAAGAGTGTGATGTTTTACCAAATCCAATAAAAAGTCCTAGCAGACTTAGTGATAGTAAAACACATTCATTTTTACTTCCTGTCAGTAACTCTTATCCCTGCTCTAAGAATAATATTTAAGCAAAATACTACAGTAATTGAGACTCTCACCCTTGAGATGTTACAGTATACAGTCCTACTGCAAATAGTAGAGTGAGTATAACAATTGCTGCAGGGTAAGGTAGTAGATAATTTCCATCTAAAATTGTTATTCACCAAGATAAAGAATTTCTCCTTGGGGGTCCATGAAGTTTCAAATATAATTCCATGAATAATTAAAAATCTCCTTGCCTGACATGGTGGCTCATGCCTGTCATCCCAGTACTTTGGGAGGCAGAGGGGGAGCAGATCACAAGGTCTGGAGTTCGAGATCATCCTGGCCAACATGGTGAAACCTCCTCTCTAATGAAAATAAAACAAAATTAGCTGGGTGTGGTCATGGTCAACTGTAACCCCAGCTACTCGGGAGGCTGAGGCAGAAGAATCCCTTGAACCTGGGATGTGGAGGTTGCACTGAGCCAAGATCTCACCACTGTACTTCAGCTTGAGTGACAGAGCAATATTCTGTCTCAAAAACAAACAAAAAAAAACTTCTTCCAAATGTGTGTCAAAAAAACGTTTTATTATCTGGAGGCAAATTTCAAGAGGAAAGGTAGAAATGACAAAAAGTATTTGGTGACCTAGGGGTGGAATTTTCAGGCATGAAGTGCAGGTTCCCCAATGCAGCTGAGGGTTGAGCAATGTGTCGGGTTAGAGTTCTTCCTGAGATGCCCCTTATGGCTGTGCTATGGGAAGAGGGAAGGCCTTAATTAGAGGGGAGAAGCAAGAGACTGGCTCCAGTGTCCAGAAGAAGCTCTACATTCCTCCCTTCAATTTCCAGAATTACCCAGGGCTCCTGTGCTGTAATGGCAGTTTGAGCCACTGGTGCTGAAGGTTTGAGCCCTGGGACCCATCAGTTTTGTTGGACCATCTGTAAGACTGGTTTTGAACCCAGTGACCTCTGTCTCCACGGGCAGTCTACAGGCTAGACAGGGTCCAGGTGGCTTCCTCTTGCTTTTTCTGCTCTCCTGCTTAAAGTGCCCTGACTTGCCACATCGTTAGCAGCCAGCAGATGCACCTCAGGGATTCTGGACTCTGCAAGCTTGCAGCGTGGCTACTAGAGCATCTTTCCTTGTTTTCCTCTCTTTCTCTTGGGCTACCTCCTGGCCCCTATTATAAAAATTGAAGAGGCTACTTTCAGGAGGTTCCCTAAGGTGCTATCTGGCCCAGTAGCTTACTTCTGTAGTTTTCTTCCAAAATCAGGAGCTGCCTGTGAAATAAATTTGTCCTTTAGGATGAGGTGTCCCTTGACTGAATGAAGGGTTATGGAGGTGTTGTTGTTGTTGTTGTTGTTGTTGTTGTTGTGTAAAGACAGGGTTTCACCATGTTGGCCAGGCTGGTCTTGAACTCCTGACTTCAGGTGATCTGCCTGCCTCAGCCTCCCAAAGTACTGAGATTACAGGCATGAGCCACCATGCCTAGCCAAGGAGGTGTGTTTTATTAGTGCCTCTCTCAGCCTTTCTATAATAGTTGTGACTTTTGGTCCATCATAGGCTATCTAGAGTAATTAAGCAGTTTGGCCCTACTTCTTCATAGGCCTTATAATATGCACACTAAAAAGTGTTTCCTTTTCCATTCGAATTCTCTCCTCTCTCCTTTTATCCTCTTTGTTCTACTATAGGAGACACATTGCTCATCTTTGTATTTCTCTACAGCCTGCAGAGCTTCCTGCTTTTTGGCTACAGTGAGGGTCTGGCTTAGGAGCAGCATAACATTCCTTCATGTGAGTTCAAACACCTGAGTTAAATTTTAGAAAGCTTCTATATACTTATCAAGGTCGTCAGAAAATTGGCATAATTCTACCTTTATTTGCTTAAGCTCCTTTAATGGGAAGGTAAAATAAACCCTAATGGATCCACTTCCATCAGGTATTTCCTGCAGTGGAAGAGTGAAGCAGAGGAAGTGGGTGGTTTTGGAGATGGTGGAGCTGGAGGAGCTGATGGTATGGTTGGAGGTGGTTCTAGATAAGGGAGACTGGCAGGCTTGAGACATTCAATAGCTATCTCAGATTGTTGCCTTGGAATCTGCTTTAGCTTTGGGTCACAATTTCCTATAGGCTTGCCTGACATGGCTGCTAAAAGAACTGGGTCAACTGAGGAGCTTTTTTTTCAAAGTCTCAAGGTCAAAGGATTACCAGTGCTCTAGAATGCACTCAGGAAGAGTGCAAACTGAATGAAGATGGTCTGTTACCCATCTAGAAAGAGAAGGTGAGAGAAAAGGCATCCTGTTAGTGTTCTTCCTTTCAGTATGACTCGGGGTGGAAAGGAAGACAGTGAGGGTGTCCCCCCTACCATTTTCCCTCCTTGGTTCCTGGGTCCCAGCACCTTGTTAAATATGCAGCCCATGGTTGTAGACATGACCCTGCAAGCCATGGAACCAGAGAAACTATATAATGGGATTGGTCATGTGTACCCATGCAGTGCTAGTTCTCTGCTTGTGAGTTCTCCTTTGATTTCCTAGACTTGTTTGATCTGTGTGCCTCCCTGATAAATGGATCTTGGGAAAGACTATATAATAGTTGCCTTTGGTTAAGGCTCCCTTAATGAAGGGAGTGTGCTAGACTGAACTCTGTGTCCTTCTATTATGGGTCATGCTAAAGCATTTACCCTTTGAGAATGGTTCTGGTCAACTTCTGGATTTAAAATCCTCTTACAAATAAAGCACTATTTTAATTGGAAACAGAATAGGTGTTTTAAAGGAATGTAGGGACCTAATGGCAATTTCCCTGCTGATGGGACAGTATTGGAAGTAAAATTTGGCTCCGGAGGACATTTTACTCATAATTGTTGAAGGCAGACCTTCCCTGTTCACAGATGGGGCTCAGAGCCTGATTTCTAGTATAATGTGAGAAAAGGGAGAATTGGGAAGCTACAGTGTTTCGGTAAAGGACCAAAAATGTGCTTCATTGAGAGGAATTGTCCACTAGGTGGCGCTGTTTATCTAAAAATACCAAGTGCTCACCAGAAAAAGGGTGGAGAAAGACGCATGTTTCTTGGGATACTACAGTATTTGCTCATCTTTCCTAACGGAACTGTTTCCCTGCACTGTAAAAATTCCCACACATTCCATACACAGAGAGAATAGCAGGCATGGTAACTGCGGATAGGAAAGGAGGAACTTTTGCAACAGGATAGCGTGAGATCATTTTTGCCAACACTTAGTCAAGCAGTTGGAGGCTGGGATTAGCCCCAAAGCCTTTGGATAACACCAGGGTTTTGCCCTGACCAGAAAACCTCAGTTGCTCCCAGTCCCATGTGATGGCTAGGTCCTTTGTGAAATGAAACACGTTCAAATAATGGCCAACACGCCCAATGTCCTGTGGATACTGGGGGGTTGTTCATGTTCTCCCAAGCAAGCTTCACATCCAAGTCTTCATGTACAGCAGCCATGCAAATTGTATTTAAATGGCTGAAGGATGCCCATTATTGTTTTGGTCTGAATTTTAAATGGAGGCTGAGAACCTCGAAATTAAAGGACAGATTTGAAGTTCGCTCCCATACTCACTTCTCTGATGATTTATATCTTCCATTTAGGTTCTAATCTCAGACCAGCCCTCACATGAAGTGGATTCATTGCCTGGGGAAATACCTGAGGTTCGTCATCTCACATCAAGAAGATTAAGGACACACACACATGTGGGTGGGTCAAGGGGCAAAAAAGTTTAATAGGCAGAAAATAAGAGAATAGTTCCCCAATGAAGAGGGAGGAGGTCTCCGAATGGATTTTTCATTTTGTGGTAGGGAGTGATTGGGTATATAGAAGGGTTTGAAGAGGTGGTAACTGATTTACATGGGGCTCATGGGACTGGTTTGACCAGGTATGCCACTTATATAGCCTGCAAAGAAACTGGTCACCCCATCTTAATCTTTTATTATGCAGATGGGGTTCTTTACCTGGCTTGGACCATGACACTTGCACACATGGCAAAAGGAGAAGGGAGAGGAGAACTGCCATGTTTGATGCACCTGGCTTTTAGGTACAGATGCCAGCATGTATGCAAGCTTCCAGCTTGCTTATCTATACTTGCAGCCTGTCTGCTAGAAAAGAAATGGTACTGAGGCTGCTTTTTATTAAAATAAAAGCCTTAGGCCTCCTGTTTCCTCACTATCTGCTTAAATAATTACTTTTTAATTCCTATGTTAATTATTATGAGTCTATAAAATCAAAACAAATTGTTTACTTCCAAGACACAATAGGCATTGGGTAAACATTCCCATTCCAGAAAGGAGAAATTAGCCAACAGAAAAAAGCAAAATGCTTCATGCAAGTTCAAAACCCAGGGAGCAGTCATTAAATCTTAAAGCTACAAAATAATCTCCTTTGACTCCATGTTCCATATCCTGTGCACACTGCTAAAATGGCATTGGACAGCTCTGCCCCTGTGGCTTTGCAGAGTGTAGCCTCCATGGCTGCTCTCATGGTTGGAGTCAAGTGCTTGTGGCTTCCCCAAGAACAGATGTAACTTGCTAATGGTTATACCACCCACAGGTCTACAGGATGGTGGCCCCCTTCTCACAGCTCCAATAGGAAGTGTCCTAGTGGGAACTCTGGGTGGGGGCTCCCACCTGACTTTCCCTTTAGTATTGCCATAGCAGAGGTGCTTTGTAAGGGCTCGGCCTATGCAGCACACCTCTGCCTAGGCAGGAGGCCTCCACCTGGAAACCCAGGTTTTTCCACACATGCTGTGAAATATAGGTAGAGACTTCTAAGCCTTCTTCACTTTTGCATTCTGTGCACCTACAGGCTTGACACCACATCAAAGCTGCCAAGGCTTACCGCTTGCACCATACGAAACATCAGCCCGAGCTGCATCTGGGCCCCTCTGAGCTGAGACTGAAGCTGGAGCAGCTGGGATCCAGGGAGCAGTGTCTTGTGGCTACTCAGGGAAATTTTTCAAAACCGTTGAATTGGTCTTTTAGAAGTCTCCAGCATTCCCTCGGCTTCCTGTCTTCAAAGCCCTCCAAACTCTCCTAACCTCTGCCCATTACCCAATTTCAAAGCTGCTTCCACATTTTCAGACATCTTCATAGCCATGTCCCACTCTTCAGTGCCAATTTTCTGTATCAAGCCATTCTTGCATTGCTATGAAGGTACATCTAAGACTGGGTAATTTATAAGAGAAGAGGATTAATTTTCTCTCAGGTGTGCAGGCTGTGCAAGAAGCATAGCTCTGGCATCAGGTTCTGGAAAGGACTCAGGAAGCTTACAATTATCATGGAAGGCATGTCACATGGTGAAAGCGAGAGCAAAAGAGAGTGGCAGGGGAGGGCCCACACACTTTAAACAACAAGATCTCACAAGAACTCACTCACTATGGCAAGGACAGAACCAAGGAAATGGTGCTAAACTATTCATGGGAAATTCATCCCCATGATTCAAAGACCTCCCACCAGGCCCAATTGTAATTGGGAATTACAATTCAACATGTGATATGGCTGGGGACAAATATCCAAAGTATATCAGCAAGCAAACATTAATCAAAATAAGTCAGAAATAGATTCATTAATATCAGATAAAGTAGGCTTCAGAGAAAAGAACATTCTCAGAAAAAAGTGACGATTTACCACAATAAAAAGGCCAATCTAACACAGATATGAACATCCTAAATGTGTATGTAACAAATAACAGAGCCGCAAAATACGGGAATTGAAATCTGGTAGATCTGAAGGGAGAAATAGACAAATGGACAGTTATAACTGGAGAGTTTATCTTAACACCCTTTTCTCAACAGTTGAAAGAACAAATAGAAAATCAGCAAGGATACAGGAAAACTCAACACTGAAGCAACAGTATTTAATCAATATCCATACCCCAAACAACAGAATATACACTTCCCCCCATTCTAGCATAAGCCTGAATTCTTTTTATAGAATTTAGCAATGTGAAAAATAACTGTACATGATTAGCAAAGAGTATTTATTTCCAGGTATGCAATACTGATTCAGTATTCAAAAATCAATGTAATCCACTATATGAACAAACTAAAAAATAAATCATATGGTCATCTCAATCATGTAAGAAAAGGTTTTGGCATGATTCACCTTCATTCATGAAAAAAATCTTTCAGAAACTAGAAGTGGAGGAAAAGTTTGTCTACTTGAGAAAGAAAATCTACAAAAATCTATAGTCTAAATTATATTAAAAGGTGAAATATTGAATGCTTATCGCCTAAGATTAGAAACATTGTAAGAATGTCAATCCTCGTGACTACTAGTCCACACAATACTGACATTTCTAGCCAGCATAGTAGGACAATAAAATGAGATTTAAAAACAGCATACAGCTTGGAGTGAATTAATTAAAACTGCTTCTATTTTAAGATGACATGATGTTCCACAAAGAAAATCACAAAGAACCTGAAATGAATAAGAGGGCTCAGCAAGGTGGCTATCCATAGATAACACATGAAATTATATTTCTGTATACTAGCAATGAAAACTTAAAAACAAATTTAAAAAAGACGTTTATATACATTCACAAATAATCAAATGGAAGGGTTTTAATCTAATAAAAAATGCTGTACACTGTAAAACTCTGTTAAAAAAATCAAATAAATTCTAAATAAGTGGAGAAATATTCTGTATTCATGGATTGGAAGATTCAACATAGCAAGGATGTCAATTTTCTCTAAAATACCATATATTTGATATTGAAAGGCAAAGGAATTAAAATAGCTAAAACAATTCTGGCGGGGGGAAGCAGGAGGAACCATCTTACCTGATTTCATCACCACAATAATCAAGACTCTAAGGTATTGACAAGGGGAGAGAAAATACATCAATAAAATAGAATAGAGAATTCAGAAATAGTGCCACACAAGTACAGCCAACAGATTTGTGACAAACCTACAAAACTGATTTAAAAAATAGAAACTGGCCCAATTGTCCCATAGGACTGATGTTTATAATTTCTTATGAATAAACATAGAAATAGACCCTTCCAGTCTAAAAAGCTGAAAAAGTTAAGTTTGTCTTAGCTGAGTTCCTTTCTCAGAAGAATCAACCATCAGGACTTCCATCTAGGAGTGTCAAGGAACTGAAACTTACATATTTCTTTCCAGATCACTGGATCTGGACCATAAGATGCCAGAGTCCTCACCTATCATGATTTCCTAACCAGCCACCTGCTTCCTGTTGACAAGCTCTTCTCCTTACCCCTCTCTAATTTATGTTTCCCATACATGGTTACATTTCTTCCCTGCTATTTAATAAGCCAATTTTACTCAGTCAGGTAGATGGATTTGAGACTGGTCTCTCATCTTCTCAGCTGCAGCATTGTCTTGGGAGTAGGCTTCTGTCAGACAGTCAGTAGGATCTAGATCAAACCCCTAATTTTTTGGTAACAGAATCAAGGATAGTCTTTTCAACAAATGGTGCTGGAGCAATTGAATAGTGATAGGCAACAAAACAAAACTAACAAAAAAATCCAAATCTTGATTTAGTTCTCACACTTTGTACAAATATAGACTCAAAATAGATCATAGTCTTAAATGTAAAACAAAACTAAAACAACTTTATAAGATGACATAAAAAAATCTTTGAGACAGAGCTTGGAGAGGAGTGCTCTAAAATAATATTAAAGCAGGGCTGGGCACGGTGGCTCACACCTGCAATCCCAGCACTTTGGGAGAGCGGGGTGGGTGGATCTGAGGTCAAGAGTTTGATCTCAGCCTGGCCAATATGGTGAAACCCTGTCTCTACCAAAAATACAAAAATTACCTGGGAGTGGTGACAGGCACCTGTAGTCCCAGCTACTTGGGAGGCTGAGGCAAGAGAATCCCTTGAACCAGGAGGTGGAGGTTGCAGTGAGCCAAGATCGTGCCAATGACTCTAGCCTGGGTGACAGAGAGCAAGACTCCATCTCAATAATAATAATAACAACAATAATAATAATAATACCAAAGTACAATTCTTTAAAAATATTGCTAAATTGAACTTAATTGATATTAAAATCTTTGTTTCATGAAAAACCTTGTTAAAAGACAACCTACAGATTTGGAGCAAGTATTTTTAAAACTATATATCTAACAAAAGATTTATACAAGAACATATAAATAATTCTCAAAACTCAACTGTAAAACCAAGCTATTTAATTCTAAAATGTGTAAAGAATATAAAAAGACATTTCAGAAGCGAATATGTAGATTGAAAACAAGCATAAGAAAAGATTTCAACATTACTAGCCATAAAGACGAGAATGAAATATCACTACATACTTTCTAGAACAGCTAAAATGAAAGTGATGTTTAAATATTATAAATATAGTACTTTAAATATATTTAATAAATTTATTTTATTAAATTATAGTAACTATAAAAATAGTAATAACCAAAGGATGCTAAGAATGGGTCCCTCACACATTGCTAGCAGAAATGTAAAACGGTACAGCCTCTGTGGAAAACTACTTTCGTAATTTCTTTTTTCTTTTTTTTATTTTTATTTTTATTATTATTATTTTTTAATTTTTTATTGGATTTTATGTTTTGGTGTACATGAGCAGAGCATGCAAGACAGTTGCGTAGGAACACACATGGCAGTGTGCTTTTCTTTCCTTCTCCCCTTCACCCACATTTGGCATTTCTCCCCAGGCTATCCCTCCCCACCTCCCCCTCCCACTGGCCCTCCCCTTTTCCCCCCAATAGACCCCAGTGTTTAGTACTCCCCTTTCTGTGTCCATGTGTTCTCATTTTTCATCACCCGCCTATGAGTGAGAATATGCGGTGTTTCATTTTCTGTTCTTGTGTCAGTTTGCTGAGGATGATGTTCTCCAGATTCATCCATGTCCCTAAAAACAACACAAACTCATCATTTCTGATTGCTGCATAATATTCCATGGTGTATATGTGCCACATTTTTCCAATCCAGTCTATCATCAATCGGCATTTGGGTTGATTCCAGGTCTTTGCTATTGTAAACAGTGCTGCAATGAACATTCGTGTACATGTGTCCTTATAGTAGAATGATTTAAACTCTTTTGGATATATACCCAGTAATGGGATTGCTGAGTCAAATGGAATTTCTATTTCTAAGGCCTTGAGGAATCGCCACACTGTCTTCCACAATGGTTGAACTAATTTACACTCCCACCAACAGTGTAAAAGTCTTCCTTTTCCTCCACATCCTCGCCAGAATCTGTTGTCTCCAGATTTTTTAATGATCGCCATTCTAACTGGCGTGAGATGGTATCTCAATGTGGTTTTGATTTGCATCTCTCTGATGACCAGTGATGATGAGCATTTTTTCATATGATTGTTGGCCTCATATATGTCTTCTTTCATAAAGTGTCTGTTCGTTTCCTTTGCCCACGTGTGAATGGGCATGTTTGTTTTTTTCCTGTAAATCTGTTTGAGTTCTTTGTAAATTCTGGATATCAGCCCTTTGTCAGATGGGTAAACTGCAAAAATTTTTTCCCATTCTGTTGGTTGCCGATCCACTCTAGTGACTGTTTCTTTTGCCGTGCAGAAGCTGTGGAGTTTCATTAGGTCCCATTTGTCTATTTTGGCTTTTGTCGCCAATGCTTTTGGTGTTTTGTTCATGAAGTCCTTGCCTACTCCTATGCCCTGGATAGTTTTGCCTAGATTTCCTTCTAGGGTTTTTATGGTGCCAGGTCTTATGTTTAAGTCTTTAATCCATCTGGAGTTAATTTTAGTGTAAGGTGTCAGGAAGGGGTCCAGTTTCTGCTTTCTGCACATGGCTAGCCAGTTTTCCCAACACCATTTGTTAAACAGGGAATCCTTTCCCCTTCGCTGGTTTTTGTCAGGTTTATCAAAGATTGTATAATTGTAGATATGTTGTGTTACCTCCGGTGCCTCTGTTTTGTTCCATTGGTCTATATCTCTGTTTTGGTACCAGTACCATGCTGTTTTGATTACTGTAGCCTTGTAGTATAGTTTGAAATCTGGTAGTGTGATGCCCCCCGCTGTGTTCTTTTGGCTTAGAATTGACATGGCTATGCGGGCTCTCTTTTGATTCCATATGAAGTTCATGGTGGTTTTTTCCAGTTCTGTGAAGAAAGTCAATGGTAGCTTGATGGGGATAGCGTTGATTCTGTAAATAACTTTGGGCAGTATAGCCATTTTCATGATGTTAATTCTTCCTAACCATGACCATGGAATGTTTCTCCATCTGTTTGTGTCCTCTCTGATTTCATTGAGCAGTGGTTTGTAGTTCTCCTTGAAGAGGTCCCTTACGTTCCTTGTGAGTTGTATTCCAAGGTATTTTATTCTTTTTGTAGCAATTGTGAATGGCAGTTCGTTCTTGATTTGGCTTTCTTTAAGTCTGTTATTGGTGTAGATGAATGCTTGTGATTTTTGCACATTGATTTTATATCCTGAGACTTTGCTGAAGTTGTTTATCAGTTTCAGGAGTTTTTGGGCTGAGGCGATGGGGTCTTCTAGGTATACTATCATGTCCTCTGCAAATAGAGACAATTTGGCTTCCTCCTTTCCTATTTGAATACCCTTTATTTCTTTTTCTTGCCTGATTGCTCTGGCTAGAACTTCCAGAACTATATTGAATAGGAGTGGTGAAAGAGGGCATCCTTGTCTAGTGCCAGATTTCAAAGGGAATGCTTCCAGTTTTTGCCCATTCAGTATGATATTGGCTGTTGGTTTGTCATAAATAGCTTTTATTACTTTGAGATACGTTCCATCGATACCGAGTTTATTGAGGGTTTTTAGCATAAAGGGCTGTTGAATTTTGTCAAATGCCTTCTCTGTGTCAATTGAGATAATCATGTGGTTTTTGTTTTTGGTTCTGTTTATGTGGTGAATTACGTTTATAGACTTGCATATGTTGATCCAGCCTTGCATCCCTGGGATGAATCCTACTTGATCATGGTGAATAAGTTTTTTGATTTGCTGTTGCATTCGGCTTGCCAATATTTTATTGAAGATTTTTGCATCTATGTTCATCATGGATATTGGCCTGAAGTTTTCTTTTCTTGTTGGGTCTCTGCGGGTTTTGGTATCAGAATGATGTTGGTCTCGTAAAATGATTTGGGAAGGATTCCCTCTTTTTGGATTGTTTGAAATAGTTATTGAAGGAATGGTACCAGCTCCTCTTTGTGTGTCTGGTAGAACTCGGCTGTGAACCCATCTGGACCTGGGCCTTTTTGTGTGGTAGGCTCTTAATTGCTGCCTCGACTTCTGATCTTGTTATTGCTCTATTCATAGTTTCAACTTCCTCCCAGTTTAGGCTTGGGAGGATGCAGGAGTCCAGGAATTTATCCATTTCTTCCAGGTTTACTAGTTTATGTGCATAGAGTTGTTTGTAATATTCTCTGATGATGGTTTGAATTTCTGTGGAATCTGTGGTGATTTCCCCTTTATCATTTTTTATTGCATCTATTTGGTTGTTCTCTCTTTTATTTTTAATCAATCTGGCTAGTGGTCTGTCTATTTTGTTGATCTTTTCAAAAAACCAGCTCTTGGATTTATTGATTTTTTGAAGGGTTTTTCGTGTCTCAATCTCCTTCTTTTCAGCTCTGTTCTTAGTTATTTCTTGTCTTCTGCTGGGTTTTGAGTTTTTTTGATCTTGCTCCTCTAGTTCTTTCAATTTTGATGATAGGGTGTCAATTTTGGATCTCTCCATTCTCCTCATATGGGCACTTATTGCTATATACTTTCCTCTAGAGACTGCTTTAAATGTGTCCCAGAGGTTCTGGCATGTTGTGTCTTCATTCTCATTGGTTTCAAAGAACTTCTTTATTTCTGACTTCATTTCATTGTTTACCCAGTCAACATTCAAGAACCAGTTGTTCAGTTTTCATGAAGCTGTGCGGTTCTGGGTTGGTTTCAGTATTCTGAGTTCTAACTTGATTGCACTATGGTCTGAGAGGCTGTTTGTTATGATTTCAGTTGTTTTGCATTTGTTGAGCAGTGCTTTACTTCCAATTATGTGGTCAATTTTTGAGTAGGTGTGATGTGGTGCTGAGAAGAATGTATATTCTGTGGATTTGGGGTGGAGAGTTCTGTAAATGTCTGTCAGGTTTGCTTGCTCCAGGTCTGAGTTCAAGCCCTGGATATCCTTGTTGATTTTCTGTCTGGTTGATCTGTCTAATATTGACAGTGGAGTGTTAAAGTCTCCCACTATTATTGTGTGGGAGTCTAAGTCTCTTTGTAAGTCATTAAGAACTTGCCTTATGTATCTGGGTGCTCCTGCATTGGGTCCATATATGTTTAGGATCGTTAGCTCTTCTTGTTGTATCGATCCTTTTACCATTATGTAATGGCCTTCTTTGTCTCTTTTGATCTTTGTTGCTTTAAAGTCTATTTTATTAGAGATGAGAATTGTAACTCCTGCTTTTCTTTGCTCTCCATTTGCTTGGTAAATCTTCCTCCATCCCTTTATTTTGAGCCTTTGTGTATCCTTGCATGTGAGATGGGTTTCCTGAATACAGCACACTGATGGGTTTTGGATTTTTATCCAATTTGCCAGTCTGTGTCTTTTGATTGGTGCGTTTAGTCCATTTACATTAGGGTTAATATTGTTATGTGTGAATTTGATACTGCCATTTTGATGCTAAGTGGCTGTTTTGCCTGTTAGTTGTTGTAGATTCTTCATTATGTTGATGCTCTTTAGCATTTAGTGTGATTTTTGAATGGCTGGTACTGGTTGTTCCTTTCTATGTGTAGTGCCTCTTTCAGGAGCTCTTGTAAAGCAGGCCTGGTGGTGACAAAATCTCTGAGTACTTGCTTGTTCGCAAAGGATTTTATTTTTCCTTCACTTCTGAAGCTCAGTTTGGCTGGATATGAAATTCTGGGTTGAAAGTTCTTTTCTTTAAGAATGTTGAATATTGGCCCCCACTCTCTTCTGGCTTGTAGTGTTTCTGCCGAGAGATCTGCTGTGAGTCTGATGGGCTTCCCTTTGTGGGTAACTCGACCTTTCTCTCTGGCTGCCCTTAGTATTTTCTCCTTTATTTCAACCTTGTTGAATCTGACGATTATGTGCCTTGGGGTTGCCCTTCTTGCAGAATATCTTTGTGGTGTTCTCTGTATTTCCTGCATTTGGGTGTTGGCCTGTCTTGCTAGGTGGGGGAACGTTTCCTGGATGATGTCCTGAAGAGTATTTTCCAGCTTTGATTCATTCTATTCGTTCCCTTCTGGTACACCTATCAAACGTAGGTTAGGTCTTTTTACATAGTCCCACATTTCTTGGAGACTTTGTTCATTCCTTTTTGCGCTTTTTTCTCTAATCTTGGTTTCTCGTTTAATTTCATTGAGTTGGTCTTCGACTTCAGATATTCTTTCTTCTGCTTGGTCAATTCGGCTATTGAAACTTGTGCATGCTTCGCGAAGTTCTTGTATTGTGTTTTTCAGCTCCTTTAATTCATTCATATTCCTCTCTAAGTTATCCATTCTTATCATTTCCCCATATCTTTTTTTAAGTTCCTTAGTTTCTTTGCATTGATTTAATACATGTTCTTTTAGCTCACAAAAGTTTCTCATTATCCACCTTCTGAAGTCTAATTCCGTCATTTCATCACAGTCATTCTCCGTCCAGCTTTGTTCCCTTGCTGGTGAGGAGTTTTGGTCCTTTCTAGGAGGCAAGGTGTTCTGGTTTCAGGTGTTTTTCTCCTTTTTTCGCTGGTTTCTTCCCATCTTTGTGGGTTTATCTGCTTGTCGTCTGCGTAGTTGCTGACTTTTCGATTGGGTCTCTGAGTGGACACCCAGATTGTTGATGATGAAGTATTTCTGTTACTTGGTTTTCCTTCTGCCAGCCTAGCCCCTTTGGTGTATGACTGCTGAGGTCCACTCCAGGCCCTGCTTGCCTGGGGTGCACCTCTAGCAGCTGTGGCACAGTGAGGGATGCTACCAGTTTCTTTTTCTGCTATCTTTGTCCCAGGATAATGCCTGCCAAATGTCAGTCTTTTGGATATACAGGGGTCAGGGAGCTGCTTGAGGAGACAGTCTGTTCTTTTTTGGAGCTCAATTGCTGAGCTGTGAGCTCTGTTGTTCATTCAGGGCTGTTAGGCTGCTATGTTTGATTCTGCTGCTACAGAGCTCATTAAAAAAATCCTTTTTTTCTCAAATGCTCTGTGTTGGGGCATTCGGGCTTTATTTTTCGATGTCCGTTGAGGTGTCCTGCCCAGCTAGGAGGCAGACTAGCCACTGTTTGCCTGCCAAGTCTCCGCCTTGCTGTTGTGTGATTCGCCCTGTTCCTGCAGGCTCTGCTGTGGTCTCCGCCATACCCTGCAGCGGAGTCTCTTCATTGTAGCGTGTTGCCTCGGAAATGGCAGGCTGCGTCAGCAGTGGGCGTGTATCTCAGTAGGGACGGGTTGCCTCGGCAATGGGAGACTGGGTCCGCAATGGGCGTGTATCTCAGTAGGGATGGGTTGCCTCGGCCATGGGTTGGCTTCGTCAGCAGTGGGCGTGTATCTCAGTTCGGGCGGGTTGCCTCGGTAGTGGTGGATGCCCCTCCCCCACAGAGCGTCTCAGACCGTCTGCTCGGGATAGTTTGAAATCGCGGTTTTGTTCGTCCCACTGGGTGTCCCAAACGATCTGTCCCTGCAATCCCCTGGGCTGGCCTACTGTCCAAGTCTCGTTCAGTCTCAAGTCCAGCCCTCTCAAGTCTCAGGTTGCCAGTTCAACACTGCACCCGGACAAGCGCGCCCTGTGGGGATTGCTGGGTAGGGCCGGCCGCCACCACCCCGGCTGCCGGCTTCGCCAGACACACCTACTGCCTGGCATCCCGTGACTTTTTTATACTTGGGAGTTTCCCCGTTCTGTGGGCAACAAAGATCAGTCTGGAAATGCAACTCCGACTCACCTCTTTGCAGATTCAACGAGAGCTCCAATCCTGGGTTTTTCTCACAGCGCCATCTTGAGTCCTCCTCCTCCGGTAATTTCTTTTAAAAAAAACTAAATACACTTATCTGTATACAACACCTTGGGCATTCATGGCAGAGAAATGAAAATGTATGCCATCATAAAAATATTCCCATAATTTCTTATAGCAGTTTTGGGGAAACTTTTCTTTGGAAATTGTAGCCTAAAATGGAAATAACCAAAATGTCCCTTAATGAATGAATGATTAAACAAATTGCAGTACATTCACATTGTAAAATACAACTCAATAATACAAAGAGACTGTTGGTACACTCAGCACCTTGGATATATCTCCGGTATGACTGCTGAGTTAAAAAACAACAAAAAAGTTAATCTCAGAAAGTCACATACAGTATGATTTTAAGTCACTCTTGAAATGTCAATATTATAGAATTAGAAAACATGTGATTGGTTTTCAGGGGTTAGGTACAGTGGGAAGGGGTGTGACTGTAAAGGTGTAGCATGATGGAGATCTTTTGGGTGATAGAGTGATTTTCTCTGTATGACTGTGATGGTTACAAAAGTCTACCTATGTGAAAGAATGGCATAGAACTATATATATACAGTGTACCAGTGTCAAGTTCCTGGTTTTGATATTATTATACTATAGTTATGTAAAATATAACCATTATGGAAGACTCTGTGAAGAATCCGTGGGGCCTCTCTCTGTACTATCTTTGCATCTTTTTTTGTGTCTATAATTTTATCAAAATTAAAATATTTATTAAAAATAAAATGGTAGCATAATGTATACATTTATTTTCACCTGGAAAGAATTAACAATTTGTCCTGGGGATTACCGTACAACTGTTTCTTTTTATGGCTGTATATTATATCGATTTTTATTTGGTCCAGAATCCTTTGGTATTTTTGTTTTTCTTCTGACTTTTGGTATAACAAACATTGTTACAATAAATATAGTTTACAGAACGGATATTGGCAAGTGCTTATCACAGTACATGCATAATAGGTGGCTACAGTGGTCATCTATTCCAAAAGATTGGGCATACAATTTGATGAATCAGTTCCATTACAGTACTGGCTAGAAAGGTTGTATATGTTGTACTTTTCTGTATGATAAACTTCTAAGAGTGAAATTACTGGATAAATCTATTTTTATTATAGAAAACTTTAAATTAGTTTTAATAATATAAATAGTATTTCATTATTTTATTTTTATAAAATTTCTTAGGAGTATTCATTATTTTAATGTAAATTTTAGAGTAAATTTTGCTAACTATAAGTTCACATGACATATTAGATATATGTTAAAATTATAGATTAAAATAGGGATAAAGAGTATCTGATATCGAGCTATCTCAAGATCACACTGTGAGTATAATTATTCAGGTCTTCTTAGTTACTTCTTAATTTTTCATATGGATTTAAAACATTTCTAGTTAAATTATTTTTATTTTTGAGGCTTCTGTAAACTGGACTGGTTTTTCAAACACATTCACTAATTGTACTAAAATTTTTAAATAAGAAATGTATTACTTGTGTATTTTTAAAGTTCTCTGCAGAACATGGCTTGATTTACTATGTTTCTACAAATTTTTTGGTTTTCTTGAATATACAAAAAACACCACTCAGGCACAGTGACGTGTGTGTGTGTGTGTGTGCGTGTGTGTGTGTGTGTGTGTGTGTACATTCTTTCTCTTCCAGCCCAGTGTGGAGAGTCTAACAAAGGACTCTAAATCCAAAGGGTTAGCAGAGCCCAATTGTGGGCAGAAACTTCATCCCTAAACCATCATTTGAAAGGCCATAAGGAAAGGTCAACTGTCAACATCAGTGCTTAACGTAGGAGAGAAATACAAGCCATGGTGATTTTTCTTAAAGGAGTCAATTTGCCTTGACTAAAATTTTTATTAAGTAGAAATGGGTTTTCCAAAGTTATTAACACTTCATTTATAAATCATAAAAGTTCTAATCCCTTTACTTATAGTTATTAGTCTTCCTTCTTACTTAATTGTATTAGTTAGTACATCACAAATATCTGGAGGTGACAGGGGGCATCTCCCATTCCTGTACGTACTTTTGATTATGATTATTTTAATGTTAGCTGTAAGCATCATTCTAGCTTTTCATCAAATATATATATATATATATATACATATATATATACACACACACACACACACACACACACACACATTCTAGCTTTTGGTCATATATATACACACACTGTTCCTATTTTATATTAAAAGGAGAGTGAATTTTACCAAATTTCTTTTCAACATGCACAGATTACTGATACCAAAGCAAATTATACTAACAGTGTGTGAATATGGAATCATTCTTTCATTCCTGGTACATACCCAACTTGTTATGATATATTAATATGTGATATGCTAATTGATTAAATTCACAAATTTTTAAAAAATTTTTGTGATGATACATTACTTTTTAATGTGTAATTAATCAATTATTTTCCCAAATTGAACTGTATTTTTGAGGCTTTGATATGAATAACATAGGCTTCATAAAATAAATTTGGAAGATTCATTTACTCTATAGTCTTGTATTGGTCAAGGTCCTTCAGAGAAACAGAACCATCAGAACACGTGTGTGTTTGTGTATATGTGTGTGTGTGTATATACACATATATGAGATTTATTATATGCAAATGGTTTACAGGATTGTGGAGACTCAGAAGTCCTATGTATATGCCTGCATGCAAGCTGGAGACCCAGGAAAGCCAGTGGTATAATTTCAGTCTAAGTCCTAAGGACTGAGAACCAAGGTAACCAATAGTGTAAAACCCAGTTCAAAAGTAGAAGTGTGATATTCCAGCTCAGCTATGCAGGCAGGAAGCAAAAAGAGGTTAGTTCCTCCTTCTACATTTTGGTTCTGTTCAAACTTTCCATAGATTGGATGATTGATTTCCCACCCTCATTGGGAAGGGCAGTCTAATTCCTTGAACCCACCAATTCAACTGTTAATCTCATTTGAGCACATGCCATCAGAGGCAACCAGAGATAATGTTTATATACACATTCCATAGAGTGGTAAAATTAACACAAAAAAATTACTGTACTTCTGGGGAGTACAAATGGCAATGAATAATTTGTATCCTGCAGGTATTGTGAATCCTCCCTAATTTTATCTGAGCTAACACTTTAAAAGAGATAAATCATTTACAAACTTCTTACCTTTTTACTAATAGTAAGCATGTATAATTTTTTATGTATTGAAGTGTTTTGAAATTCAAATTTTATAAAAATATCACCACATCCAATTTTTAAACTAACATTTTTGAAAGTTATTAGTTATAACGTTTTAAATGCTTGAGGAGAATTTAGAGACACAGAGAGAAATTCACTAATTTCAAGACACTTATTTATTCATTAATAAAGGAAATGTATCCTGTATTCTGTTTTGATGACTCAATAATACATCAAAAATGAGTAATCATTTGTTTTAAAACAGATTTCAGTATAAAAACCAAACAAGTTCAGCGTGAGAACTTCTGGTTACTATTTACCCAGTTTATCCATGATATCAACTGAACTTATCAATTATCCTTGGATGAAAGCAGATATAAATTATTTTCTTTTCCCTAGATCCAACAAAGATATAAAAGAAAAGTTCAATAGGTAATTTCACAAATTATTTACGTTTCAAGTTAACCAACCCTAGATTTCAGGGTTTTTTTAAATAATCTTCAAGGTGATACAAAATTTGAATATTGATATGGTTTGGCTCAGAACCCCCACTCAACTCTCATATCAAATTGTAATTCCCAATATCGGGGGAGGAGCCTGGTGAGAAGTGATTGCATCATGGAGGTGAGTTTCTACGCTTACTATTGTGATAGTGAGTGATTTCTCATAAGATTTCTTTGTTTAAAAGTGTGTAGCACTTCCCTATTTGCTCCATTTTCCTCCTGCTTCAGTCACATAGGACATGCTGGCTTCCCTAAAGGGGGAAGGTAAAGCCTTCTGCCACAGTTGTACATTTCATGAGGTCTCCCCAGCCACACTTCCTGTACAGCCCGTGGAACTATAAGCCAATTAAACCTCTTTTCTTTATAAATTACCCAGTCTCAAGGAGTTCTTAAAAGCAATGTGAGAATGAACTAATACTGACAATTGGTACCAGAAGAGTTGGGAATTGCTATAAGGATTCCTCAAAATGTAAAAGAAGGTTTGGAATTGGGTAATGGGCAGAGGTTGGAATGGTTTGGAAGGCTCAGGGGAAGACAGAAAGATTACCACAAGTTTGAAACATCATAGATACTTATAGGATAGTTGTCATAGTTGTAGCCAAAATGCTGATAGTGATATGGTCAGTGAAGTCCAGGCTGAAGTGGTCTCAGATGGAGATGAGGAACTTCCTGAAAACTGGAGTAAAAGTTATTATTGCTGTGCTTCAGCAAAGAGGTCGGTGGCATTGTGCCCTTGCTCTAGAGATTTATGGAACTTTGAACTTCAGAGAAATGATTTAGGGTATCTGGTTGTGGAAAAAATTTCTAAGCAGCAAAGCATTTAAGATGCCAGCCTTGCTGCTTCTAACAGCATAGGCTCATATGCTGGTACAAATTGTCCATATTAGTTCATTTTCACATTGCTTTTAAGACTTCAAAAATAGATGGTCTAAAATTGGAACTTATATTTTAAAAGTAATCAGAGCATAAAAGTTTGCTAAATTTGCAGGCCAACCTTATGGTAGAAAAGAAAAACCCATTTTTTCTGGTACGAAATTCAAGACTGCAGAAATTTTGCATAAATAAAGAAAAGTCACATGTTAATCACCAAGACTATAGGGAAAAATGCCCCCAAAGCATTTCAGAGACTTCATGGCAGCCCCTCTCAACACGTGCCTGGAGGGCCTGGGGGAAATCTGGTTCTGTGGGACAGGCCCAGGGTCCTGCTGCTCTGCACGGCCTTGGGACATGGCACTCTGTATTCCAGCTGCTCCAGTTCCAGTCATGGATAAAAAGTCCTCAGATATGTCTCACTAGAGGCTTCAGGTCGTAAGAAGCCTTGATGTCTTCCATGTGGTTTTAAGTATGTGGGTGCACAGAGAGCAAGAGTTGAGGCTTGGGAGCCTCCACCCAGATTTCAGAAGATGTATGAAAATACCTGGCTGTCCAGGCAGAAGTCTGCTGCATGGGTGAAGCCCTAATGGAGAACCTCTACTAAGGCAGTGCAAAGAGGAAATGTGAGGTTGGAGCCCCTCCCAGAGTCCCCAGTGGGGGACTGCCTAGTAGAACTTTGAGAAGAGGGACAACTACCAGACCCCAGAATGGTAGATCCACTGGCAGCTGGCACCCTAACCTGAAAAAGCCATAGGCACTTCAGCCAACATGTGAATGAAGCTGAGGGGTCTGTAGCCTTCAGAGTCACAGGGGCGGAAAAAGCCCAAGCTCTTGGGAGCCCATCCCTTGCATCAGTGTGACTTGGATATGAGACATGGAGTCTGAGGTGATTATTTTTTGGATTTAAGATTGAATAGCTGTCTCACTGGATTTCAGATTTGCATGCCTGTGGACTCTTTGTTTTGGCCAATTTCTCCCATTTGAAATGGAAGCATTTACCCAATGTCTATATTTTTGTTATCTTAAAAGTAACTAACTTGTTTTTGATTTTTCCTCATTGGTGGAAGGGACTTATCTTTTCTCTGATGAGACTTTGAACTTAGACTTCTGAGTTAATGCTGGAATGAGTTAAGACTTTGGGGGACTGTTGGAAAGGCATATTTGCGTTCTGAAATGTGAGAATGACATAAAAATTTGGCAGGGGCCAGGGGAAAAATGATATGGTTTTGCTCTGTGTCCTCATTAAAATCTTATCCCAAATGGTAATTCCCAAAGTTGGAGGAGGGTTCTGGTGGGAGGTGACTGGATCACGGTGGTGGATTGCTCCCTTTCTGTTTTGGTATTTTGAGTGAGTTCTCATGAGGTCTGTTGGTTTAAATGTGTGTTGTATTTCCCCCTTCATGTTCTCTCTCTCCTCCCCCTACATGAAGATACCCTTGCTTTTCCTTTGCCCTTCTCCCATGATTGTAAGTTTCCTAAGACCTCCCCACCCATGCTTCCTCTATAGAATGTGGAACTGTGAGTGAATAAAACCTCTTTTCTTTATAAATTACCCAGTCTCAGGTAGTTCTTTATAACAGGTGATAATGAACTAATATATATACTTTTAATATCTCTAGGCATAATTCTAAGTAAAACTGTTTTGAAAACTTTGTAAAAAATGTTTTCAATTTCTCTTTTCTATTTGAACTGGTGATGTCAAAATTTACTACATTTCTAGGAAATATTACATGTCATTTAAATTATTCTCTAATTTGAAACATTTAAGAATTGTGAAAAAGGTGAGAAAATTACTCTTCTGACAGGTAGACATTTCTGACACTTGTCAAATCATTTAAGAAACTGACTTAGATAAGATTGGTTCTAAATAAATGAAAGAAATGCTATACTGGATTCATTATTTAAGGTATTTAGAGCCCTGTGAACTTGAAAACATCAAAACACACCTAAAAATAATCGTAGGTTATATTAATGACCGTAATTGTTTATTCAAAGAAAGAAGTTACTAGAAAATGTGTTTTGAACATTAGAGTAGTTCTGCCATACCTAAACCTTTACTTTGGTCTCAATTATAAGAAATGTATAGGAGTCAATTATTTATTAAATTATTGCAGTTTTCATATATCCTATCATATGTATAGTTATATGAATATTTTCTTACTGTTTCAAACTAAGTTCTAGAATTTTTGAAAAGTCTCTTGAGTACATACATTTTCTCATGACCTCCCTTGATTATTACAGATTTTATATTGACTTTTAAAATTGTGACAATTAGGGCTGAGAGAAGTGTAAAAAACATAGCTAGTATTTAAAATTATAATCTCCTGTGTTATGAACTGAAACTCATTTAATATAAGCGTGCCAAACATTCCTCTGTGTCTTTGTGTGTACAAAAATTTTACTATCCTTCAATTGCTATGGGCTGCAAAAATATATTTTTACAAATATCAAAAGACTTAAACATTTACCTATGTTGTTTTTCATTTGAATTCAGAAGATTGTCAATATTTTAAATAAAATTATAAATATGGTTTCAGAGACATCCAAAATTAAATTTTAAAACACATACAATATACAAAAAAAACACCGTGGCTGAATGTGATAATGTGATTGCTAAAATTATGTATCAATTTGACTAAACTAAGGGATGCCCAGAAACCTGGTGTATTTTCCATTCCAACACTGCTATAAAGAACTAGATGAGACTGGGTAATTTATGAAGAAAAGTGGTTTAGTTGACTAACAGTTCCACAGGCTTTACAGGAAGTATGTCTGGAAGGCCTCAGAAAACTTCCGATCATGGCAGAAGGTGAAGGGAAAGCAAGCACATCTTACTGAGGTGAACCAGGAGAGAGAGAGACAAGGGAGAAGTCCTACATACTTTCAAACAACCAGATCTCATGAGAACTCCATTGTGAGCACAAGTGGGAAGTCTATCCTCATGATTCATCATTTCCACTAGGCCCTCCTTCAACACTTGGGGATTACAATACAATATCATCAGATTTGGGGGTGAACACAGAGCCAAACCATATCAGCTAGTAAAACGTAAAACACCATTTCTGAGTGTATCCATGGGGGTGATTTTAGAAAATATTAACATTTGAATCAATAGATTGAATAAAAAAGATTGCCTTGATTAGTGTGAACAGGCATCAGTCAATCTGTTGAAGGCATAAAATAGAATAAAATGGTGGAAGAAGGGTGAATTGACTTTCTCTATTTGAGTAAGGGCATCCATCTTCTCCAGCCCACAGACTTGAACTAGAACATACACTATTGGCTTCTTTGATTCTCAGGCCTTTGAGCTTTAACTGGAATTATATCACTGACTTCTCTGGGCCTCCAGGTTATAGACAACAGATGAAGGGACTTCTTGGCCTCCAGCATTGATTGGGAGCAAAGTGTATAATTGGTGTTAAATAATCTTTCCTTTTCTGTTTTTCATTTGTCTTAAAATATGTGGGTTTTGCTTTTCAAAGTATTTAGAAGTATTAACTGATTCATAAGAAATATTTGTAACATTTTATTAGTTTAATACTTTTAAGTCCTTGTTTGGAGTTAATGTAATTATTTAGTTTTGTGTGTGTGTGTGTGTGTGTGTGTGTGTGTGTGTGTCTGAGAGAAAGAGAAAAGACAAATACAAAAAGACATAAAGAAAGAGAGATTCTATGTGCCTCTACCTTTGTTTTTAGTTTTCTTTTGCTATATTCTAGCTTTGTTATGTTATAGTCATAGAATAGTGTCTATACTGTCTATGATTTACCAGAATATTGGAGTGTCTAAAAATGAGATCATTTTTAAAGTGTCTTACTTACATAAGTTCAAAGAAAGGAAAACACAGAAGTTATAGAGAATGTTATGAAAACAGGGGATACAACTAAACCACTGCAGAAAAAATTCTGTTTTAAATATTTTCATTTCTAAAAACAAAACATGAACACAAAATAATTACATACTTAATTCAAGAAAATAGTTAAAAAAACAACAAAATGAGCCTAAGAAATTTGATGAAAGTAATTAATAAAGAGACATACATAAAAAATTAGTAAATAAAGGAGTATACAAATAATAAATAAAACAATTGTTGATGTTGGCAATAAAAATAAACCATAAGATTTAAAAAAGAAATTTGTTTAACTAATCAAAAAAACACAAAGAGTAAAAATATGATGCAAAATTAAAGGAAGCAACATTTTAACTTGATAGGAAAAGAACATTCTTTGTGTGTGTGTGTGTGTGTGTGTGTGTGTGTGTGTGTGTGTGGACATAGTTTTATTTTATTACCTTTCTTTGGGATAGCGAACGTCATCCTCAGCAAACTGACACAAGAACAGAAAATGAAACACTGCATATTCTCACTCATAGGCGGATGATGAAAAATGAGAACACATGGACACAGAAAGGGGAGTACTAAACACTGGGGTCTATTGGGGGGAAAAGGGGAGGGCCAGTGGGGAGGGATAGCCTGGGGGGAAATGCCAAATGTGGGTGAAGGGGAGAAGGAAAGAAAAGCACACTGCCATGTGTGTTATGCTTGCATGCTCTGCTCATGTACCCCACAACCTAAAATCCAATAAAAAATTTTAAAAAAAATCCCCTTAAAACAAAAAGCTATTGAGGCATAGAAACCAGGAAATAAAAACTAAGAACATTCTTAAATGTACTCATTCTTCAGGGTGAAGATGAGATGACAGTCTACTGAAAAGAAACACAATATCCTGTAATTATCCAGAATACTAAATAACCATAAGGTATCTTCTAAAACTCAGTTACATCAAATGTCTCACATGTTCCGCAATGCTTATTTGTATTCATGGCTTAAGGCAATATATAAAGTTTAGACCACAGAGAGAGTCCTGGGAAATATAATATGGTGTGGGTCACAGAATGCTAAAGTAAAACAGTATTAATTTTCCTAAATGTGTTAGAGTCATGTGACTCAACTGGGCTATATCAAGGAAACAATGAACTTAATTATAGGCAGCACTAATCTTCTCACACTTTATCTAGATAGGCTCAGTCCTGGAAGCTCTCTGATGTCTTGAATTTATAATTGCCACGAATAGGCAAAAATAGATTCATTTCATTAAAAAAAAAAATAAAAGGTGGGAAAACGCCACTCTATGACTAAGAATAGGGCTTAGACTGATCTTAACCTGTGTTCCAGAAACTTCCTACTTTCGGAAGTGAAGTGTTGGGGTGTTGTCAGTGCTTCTGTGAATACAGCATTGCTGTGAATACTATGGCATTAAATACTCCAAACCAGTTGCTCAAGCCATCTAGAAGTCAATATAATGTGAACAAACTTAGATTGATACTAAGATATTGTTCTTTACACTGTGCCTATGATGAAGAGACCACAAATTCCATTTTGTTGAGTCCCTCCCATGAGGCTGAGGCCGTATCAGCAAACATCTGGACTTAAAAATAACATAAAAAATAGGTAAACGCTGAGAAAAAACAATAAAAAATTATAATGCTGACAAAAAATAGCATTAAATCCTGATTTTTTAAAAAAAATTTAATGCTGATAAATTAAATACTGATTAAAAATGATAATTGCTTATCAGCAAAGAATGACTGCCCTCCAGTCAACACAGAACTGTGCTAGACACATACACACCCACACACCGAGCTAATTAAGAGTAACAGCTTTCAGAACATTTTAGCTGTTGCTCTATTAAATACAGGATACAGGAAGGCATGAGTGCAGAGCATCTTTTACTTCTTTAGTTGTGTAATCACCTGATGGGTTCTTCCTATTTACTGCACAGAAAAAATCAATCCACTGAGACTACAGCATGGCAGTAAAGAAGGGGTTTAATTGATGTGAGGCTGGCCCACATGAGAGAACAACTGAAGTTATCATTCATGTCACAGCTAGGGCATGGGTGCTGTGGACTGAGGATGAAATCATAGGGGTGTGGAAAATGGTACTCATATGCTGAGTCCATTTCTGGGTGGGGCTACAGGATCAGTTGAGTCATGAGTCATGAGTCATGAGTCTGGGTGGGAACAGCCTGAAAAGTATCTCAAAAAAACCATTCCTAAGTTCTACAATAGTGATGTTATCTATAGGAGTAATTGGCCAAGTCACAAATCTTGTGACCTCAAGCCACATAACTCCTGAGCAGTAAAGGATTATAGACACTATGCCTACATCTTAGCAAAGTTTAGCCTCCTCCCATAATCCTATTCTTTTGACTTTTCATTAGTTTCACAAGGGTGGTTTTGGGTCTCTGGGCCAAGAGAAGGGTAGTTTTAAGGAGGGATTATTATTGTTGTGGTTTTCAAGTTAAACTGTACTAAATTCATCCCAAACTTAGCTTCTTGGCCTGTGCCCAAGAATGACCAAGAACATAATGGAAGCCAGAAGCAAGATGGAGTCAACTATGTCAGATATCTCTCAGTAGTAAGTTTACCAAAGCAATTTCACTGAAGTGTGAACCTAGGGGAAATATTCCACATGTTGCAAAAATTTCACATGTGGAGAAATATTCTGGATGTTCTCCTGCCACACCTACTTCCACCCTCGGCTGCACACCCACTTGTTACAGGACAGGTTGCAAAAGAAATGTTTCAAGTCAAAGCTGAGATAAATATTCAAAGAAATAAGTTTATGAAGTTACCTAGATGAAATCATGAAGCAGAATCAATAAAGGCACCAAAAAAAAAAAAATCAGGTAATACAAAACCTGGAAGAATACCACCAAGGAACTTCCGCCGAGGTGCTTCTGGTAATATTCATATGTTCGAGGTGCTAATGTGTTTATGTTGTTTGACTATTTTCAGTAAGCTACAGCTAAAGAAATTATTTCTACTCTTGATGGCATGTTGGATCTTTAAAAAAAATATTAGTACTGGGTATGAAATCAACACTTTCTGATTAAACTTATCTCCTTGTAGCCTGAGAATCACATTTTTTAAATCTGATTTTTTAAAAGTTTCCCAGAGATTTCTAACATGCAGAAAATATTGAAATTCACTGAGTAAGGAAAGCACACTTAGAAGGTACATTCCTTTCCATTCCATCCCCCAAGGAATGCAGCTTCTCATCTGTTGCTATATCAAACCAAGTAATAGGATGATAAAAATGGGATTCCTTTTTTCATTTTAATTATGCTCTAGGAAAGAGATTGGCCTACCTGGATTTGTAAATAAAAATTTTATTGGAACATAACTATGGTATTAATGTTTTTACCTACTGTATTACTATGTTGAAGTTGAGTAACTACAACAAAGACTACATGTCGGCAAAACTGATTGGTGCTTTATAGAAAGTTTGCTGAACACTGACTGGTGAGAGTAACTGGGCCACTCGTGCTCCTTGCCTATTTTTTATTTATTAACTTCTCAGTAAGCTAAAGGAGGGGTAAGAAAAGTAATATGTCCAGAGAAAGCACATGCTACACTTTTGAAGGAATTTCATGATTTTTAAGTTTTATACTCAAATGGACATAAAAATTACTAAACCTGAGATCGTTTGAGATTAAAGAGGAATAAAACTATTTATTTACTGATGGTTATAAATTGATTGTTTGTGTCTCTACAAATTCATATGTTGAAGCTGTACCCCTCAATATGGTTGAATTTGGAGATATTGCCTGTAAGGAAGTAATTAAGGTTAAATGAAGTCATAGGAGTATGGCCTTAATCTGATAGGATTAGTGTTTTTATAAGAAAAGACAGCAGAGAAAGCATTCATTTTCTGTTTTAAAAATCTTTCTCTTCCCCTGCCACACCTACTTCCACCTTCAGCTACACACCCACTTGTTACAGCACTGCCAATTTTCTATGCCCAATGCACAGCAACAGACCAATACACTGACAGCAGGGTTGCAACAGAGAAAGGGTTTAGTAATCACAAGTCACCCAAAGAGGAAATGGGAAGAAAGCTTAAGCCTCAAATCCGTTTTGTCAAGGGGTTCTAGGCAAAGATTTTCAAGGGGATTTGTTGAGAGTGAGGGGCTGGAAAACTGAAGGTCATTGATTGGTCAGGATAAGGGATATGAAATCATCAGGATGTGGGAAGTGTAATTGTATTTCTTCATGAGTCAGCTTCTTTCTGGGCTTTCCAGACCAGGGGCATCTGTAGTTTTCTTAGTATGAAGAACTTAAGGAAGAAGCTCCAATAGAAAGCTTATCATCTCACAATGTCTTAAACTTTATAGAATAGAAAATGAACAGTCTTGGGACAAGGACCACATTACCAGGGGTAGTGACTCTACAATAAGTGAGCCAAAAGGCCAGTTGGCATAATGACTGCTACTGTGATTAGCTGGATTATTTTTTCTAATTCATTTTATAAAATTCTGAAGTATGGTGATTTCATACTGAGATCAGAACATGTGAGGATAAATGAGAAGAAAGCCAACCGTAAGCCAAAAAATGAGCCCTCTCCAGAAACCAAATTGATTTGCTCTTGGACTTTCAGCCTCCAGAACTGTGGAAAAATACAATTTCTGTTGTTTAGACCACTCAGTCTTTTTTATTTTGTTATGGAAAACCGAGTAGACAAAGAAACAAGTGAAAAGTTTTGAGATAAGCTACAGGCTTCTCAAATTTAAACCCAGAGAAAAAGGAAAAATTAGCCTCCGCACAGTTTTGAAAGGCCAATTTTGGTGGAGGTAGAATAAAGTGGTTTTCTAGTTGGAAATCATCATGGATTATATTTTGGATATTTGTACAAAGCATTCTCATCAGTGTGACACAGTTTAAAAGTAATTTTGAACACAAGATAAATGTTTCCTTTGATGATTACCTGGTTTTGTTTCTTCTGCCCTTTTTTTCTTTTAGTTTTTGATGTCATTGTAGTTTGTTTCTATACTTGGGGAAAATGCCTTAATTTACTTCTCACTGTAAGTTTGTGACTTGTATATAAACATGTTGTAAAATTTACTACTGATTCACATTATTTTTGTTCAGTGTTATAATAAAAACTTACTCCTCTTATGAAGGACTTCCTTTTCTCTAATTCCCCTACTCCATCCACATCACAAATCATAAGTGGTATCTTACAGAAATTTTAGAACAAAATATAACACACACACACACACATATATGCATATATATAATTCTGAAAAGAAATTACCAAAGTTAATCTTCCCTAAAATTATTATTCAAAGTTGTATGCCTTGAAAAAATTAAAACAACATGAGAAGAAAAAATTTTCTTTATTATATTTGACTTCCAACTGGGAAGAGAAAGTCTTGATTATTTTTAACAAATATATTTGCTTATGGGAGATGCTTCTTTTCACCCTTATTATTCTCTTGACTCTAATTAAAAGAAAATTTTACTTTAGCCCTTTGGGAAGTCTGGCTAGCTACATTAAGAATCTCACATCTACTTATAAATGACTTTTGTCATTTTTTTACTTTTTAAAATTCAAATATGTTACATATATTTTATCATGGAAATATTTTAAGTAGTTTGGAAATGAACTGTCACATGGAATCCAAAACAAAGAAGCTTCTGTTGCCTTTTTTTTTAAGTACTGTAACCACATTTTCTCCAAGTACCATTTTTTTTTTCTGTTCACCAACAGACCAGTATGAGAAATTGTGGTATCAACATCCTTGGTCCCTCCAGAACAAAAGGTAAGCATGCTTACTGGCCGCTATGAAAGATTCAGGTTTCCTAAGCTCAGAGTGCTCATGTGACACAACTAGTGTTTGCATAGGCATTACTTGGTACACTCCACAGGGAGATTGGAGTTCAGGAAGTCAATAGAAGAAGATGATATTCTAGCTACTGCTAGTTCTGTAAAAAATAAAATTCTTTATCTCTGACCTAGAAGTCATGTCTCTGCTTTCAGCAACCATGAAATTGTGGCAAATGTACTTACTAGATTTCAAGTAAGGTAAAATTTCAGACCTTGCACAATTTTTCACTATTTTTACCCTCTAATAAACTAGATTAACTGTGACAGACAGACTCTTAATGTGGCCTGCATTACTGCTACCTCCTTTTGTTCATGCCCTTGTGGAATACCCCCCATTCCATTGAGTATGGGCTGGACTTGTGACTTGCTTTAAACTGATAGAATATGGCAAAAGTACATGATTACATATATAATACATAACATAAAATTGCAATAGTCATCTTTTGATTCTCTTCTTGGCTGGCTTTAAAGTAGAAAACAGCCAGATTAAGGAGCCAAAAAAAGCAAGTAATGGCAGTCACCTTCTGAGAGTGAAGCACTGAATTTCTCCAACAACCTGAATGAGCCTTGAAGAACATCTTTACCCAATCAAACCTCAGATGAGACTGCAGCTCCAGCCAACCTTTTGATTGCAGTCTTGTGAGATTCTAATCAGAGAACTGAGCTAAGCTGGGCCTGGACTCCTGAATTTCAAAAACTGTGATAAAACAAATGTGTGTTGCTTTAAGCTGCTAAGCTTTGTTAATATTGCTATGTAGCAATAGATAAATAATATACTATCTTACCTACAGCATGGCCTCAAGGAGACATTCCAAGGGCATGAAAGTGATGAAAGCTGCATAATCTCTTAAGGTCTGGACTCAGAAATCAAATAACTTCCTGCAATTGGTCAAAGCAAGTCAGAATGCTAGCTTATATGCAAGGAGTGAAGAAATAAATTTCAGCTCTTAATGAAAGAAACAGAAAATTACAGCCCAGAGGACAGTGGGAGGAACCATTTTAAACATCTTTAAAAACTAACTACCACAGTCTTCTCTGTGATCTCAATAATTCATATCCCTATGACATGCAAAATAAACTCATTCTCCCCTCTCAAGACAAGACTTGCCAGAAATGGCTTCAGGCTCAAAGTCCATCCTTGAGACTCCTCAAATACTATCATTTTAAAAAAGGTTAAAACTAGGATTTGTTTTGTTTTATTCCATTTCTGTAGTTAAAAAAATAGTGTGAAAGGAAATGTTCCCTGTTGATATAACTAGTTAAAAACAATCTAAATGACAAAACATAGATGAAAGCCCACCCCTAAGTGTAGAAAAACATTATCTTCTATTTAATCTTTATTCTTTCCCCTTACTCTCCAAAACTCTCAATTGCAATTTACTGTGTCTTAAACTTTTCTTCTCCCTGTATAAAGGACTTTCATTTCAATGTATAACACCCGTTCACTCTCTACTTGTCCTTTAGCCAATGAGTTTTTAATCCATCTTTCTTCAAATTGGCAGCAGTGACGTTAGCAGCAAGAAAATGTAACAGGAGCATATTAGAGCAGAAAGGGATTATATGTCATCATTCTCATTTGGGAGTATTAACTAACAAAGCATAGATGATTGAAGTCTTTGTTGATATTGTTTTTCTTTGCTTCTTTCTCCTTTTCTTTAAGTGATATAACTAACATTTTAGGCAGTGGAATTTGTACATGTTTTAAATAATGGGCAGGCCTTCCTTATTACGGTATGCCTCCTTTCCACTTGCCAGCTCCCATTCTCACCCACTGATTTTTCCTGATGGGGACAAAGGAAATAACTGAAGACAAAGGTTAAATAAGTCTGTTAAGTTACTCTAAAGCAGGGGTTGGCAAACTTTTTCTGTAAAGAGCCAGACAGTAAATAGTTTAGACTTCGTGGGCCAAATGTTGTCCATGGTAATTACATAACTCTAACACTGCAGCATGAAAGCAGACATGAATAATATGGTAACAAATGGTGGGTTGTTTTACAGAAATCATACGCAGGCTGGAATTGATCTGCACACTGTAGTTTACAGACCACTGACTTAGAGCAGCACTATCCCCTAAAAGTATAATGGGATCCTCCATATCTAACTTTATATTTTATGGTGGCCTCATTTAAAAACTAAACAAAAATAGGTAAAATTAATTCTGAGACTATTTTTTTTAACTCACTATATCTAAAATATTTTCAACATGTAATCAATTTATAAAATAATGTTATTTTATAGCAATTTTCCTATGAGTACTATCATTTACATGCTTTAAAAATATTTTATGTTATTTTATTATTATTTTTTTTTTATTGAATTTTAGGTTTTGCGGTACATGTGCAGAACATGCAAGACAGTTGCGTAGGTATACACATGGCAGTTGTTTTGCTTCCTTTCTCCCCTTCACCCACATTTGGCATTTCTCCCCAGGCTCTTCCTCCCCAGCTCCCGCCACTGCTGGCCCTCCCCTTTTCCCCCCAATAGACCCCAGTGTTTAGTACTCCACTCCCTGTGTCCATGTATTCTCATTTTTCATCACCTGCCTATGAGTGAGAAGACGCGGTATTTCATTTTCTGTTCTTGTGTCAGTTTGCTGAGAATGATGTTCTCCAGATTCATCCATGTCCCTACAAACGACACAAACTCATCATTTCTGATTGTGACATAATATTCCATGGTGTATATGTGCCACATTTTCCCAATCCATTCTATCATCGATGGGCATTTGGGTTGGTTCCAGGTCTTTGCTATTGTAAACAGTACTGCAATGAACATGCACGTGCATGTGTCCTTATAGTAGAAGGATTTACAGTCCTTTGGATATATACCCAGTAATAAGATTGCTGGGTCAAATAGAATTTCTATTTCTAAGGCCTTGAGAAATCGCCACACTGTCTTCCACAATGGTTGAACTAATTTACACTCCCACCAACAGTGTAAAAGAGTTCCTTTTTCTCCACATCCTCTCCAGCATCTGTTGTCTCCAGATTTTTTAATGATCGCCATTCTAACTGGCATGAGATGGTATCTCAATGTGGTTTTGATTTGCATCTCTCTGATGACCAGTGATGATGAGCACTTTTTCATATGATTGTTGGCCTCATATATGTCTTCTTTCGTAAAGTGTCTGTTCATATCCTTTGCCCACTTTTGAATGGGCTTGTTTGTTTTTTTCCTGTAAATCTGTTTGAGTTCTTTGTAAATTCTGGATATCAGCCCTTTGTCAGATGGGTAAACTGCAAAATTTTTTCCCATTCTGTTGGTTGCCGATTCACTCTAGTGACTGTTTCTTTTGCCGTGCAGAAGCTGTGGAGTTTCATTAGGTCCCATTTGTCTATTTTGGCTTTTGTTGCCAATGCTTTTGGTGTTTTTCTCATTAAGTCCTTGCCTACTCCTATGTCCTAGATGGTTTTGCCTAGATTTCCTTCTAGGGTTTTTATGGTGCCAGGTCTTATGTTTAAGTCTTTAATCCATCTGGAGTTAATTTTAGTGTAAGGTGTCAGGAAGGGGTCCAGTTTCTGCTTTCTGCACATGGCTAGCCAGTTTTCCCAACACCATTTGTTAAACAGGGAATCCTTTCCTCATTGCTGTTTTTGTCAGGTTTATCAAAGATTGTATGGTTGTAGATATGTTGTGTTGCCTCCTATGCCTCTGTTATGTTCCATTGGTCTATATCTCTGTTTTGGTACCAGTACCATGTTGTTTTGATTACTGTAGCCTTGTAGTATAGCTTGAATTCCAGTAGTGTGATGCCCCCAGTTGTGTTCTTTCTGCTTAGAATTGACTTGGCTATGCAGGCTCTCTTTTGATTCCATATGAAGTTGATGGTAGTTTTTTCCAGTTCTGTGAAGAAAGTCAATGGTAGCTTGATGGGGATAGCGTTGATTCTGTAAATTACTTTGGGCAGTATAGCCATTTTCACGATATTGATTCTTCCTAACCATGACCATGGAATGTTTCTCCATCTGTTTGTGTCCTCTCTGATTTCGTTGAGCAGTGGTTTGTAGTTTTCCTTGAAGAGGTCCCTTACATTTTTTGTGAGTTGTATTCCTAGGTATTTTATTCTTTTTGTAGGAATTGTGAATGGCAGTTCTTTCTTGATTTGGCTCTCTTTACGTCTGTTATTGGGGTAGAGAAATGCTTGTGATTTTTGCACATTGATTTTATATCCTGAGACTTTGCTGAAGTTGCTTATCAGTTTCAGGAGTTTTGGGACTGAGGAAATGGGGTCTTCTAGGTATACGATTATGTCGTCTGCAAATAGAGACAATTTGGCTTCCACCTTTCCTATTGAATACCCTTTATTTCTTTTTCTTGCCTAATTGCTCTGGCTAGAACTTCCAGTACTATATTGAATGAGAGTGGTGAAAGAGGGCATCTTTGTCTAGTGCCAAATTTCACAGGGAATGCTTCCAGTTTTTGCCCATTTAGTATGATATTGTCTGTTGGTTTGTCAGAAATAGCTTTTATTACTTTGAGATACGTTCCATCAATACCGAGTATATTGAGGGTTTTTAGCATAAAGGCTGTTGAATTTTGTTGAATGCCTTCTCTGCATCAATTGAGATAATCATGTGGTTGTTGTCTTTGGTTCTGTTTATGTGGTGAATTACGTTTATAGACTTGCCTATGTTGAACCAGCCTTGCATCCCCGGGATGAATCCTACTTGATCATGATGGATAATGTTTTTGATTTGCTGTTGTAATCAGCTTGCCAAGATTTTCTTGAAGATTTTTGCATCTATGTTCATCATGGATATTGTCCTGAAGTTTTCATTTCTTGTTGGGTTCCTGCCGGGTTTTGGTATCAGGATGATATTGGTCTCATAAAATGATTTGGAAAGGATTCCCTCTTTTTGGATTATTTGGAATAGTTTCAGAAGAAATGGTACCAGCTCCTCTTTGTGTGTCTGGTAGAATTCGGCTGTGAACCCATCTGGACCTGGGCTTTTTGTGTGTGGTAGGCTCTTAATTGCTGCCTCAACTTCTGACCTTGTTATTGGTCTATTCATAGTTTCAGCTTCCTCCTGGTTTAGGCTTGGGAGGACACAGGAGTCCAGAAATTTATCCATTTCTTCCAAGTTTACTAGTTTATGTACATAGAGTTGTTTGTAATATTCTCTGATGATGGTTTGAATTTCTATGGAATCTGTGGTGATTTTCCCTTTGTCATTTTTTATTGCATCTATTTGGTTGTTCTCTCTTTTCTTTTTAATCAATCTGGCTAGTGGTCTGTCTATTTTGTTGATCTTTTCAGAAAACCAGCTCTTCGATTTATTGATTTTTTGAAGAGTTTTTCGTGTCTGTATCTCCTTCAGTTCAGTTCTGATCTTAGTTATTTCTTGTCTTCTGCTGGGTTTTGAGTTTTTCTGATCTTGCTCCTCTAGCTCTTTCAACTTGGATCATAGGTTGTCAATTTTGGATCTCTCCATTCTCCTCATACCGGCACTTATTGCTATATATTTTCCTCTAGAGACTGCTTTAAATGTGTCCCAGAGATTCTGGCATGTTGTGTCTTCATTCTCATTGGTTTCGAAGAACTTCTTTATTTTTGCCTTCATTTCGTTGTTTATCCAGTCAACATTCAAGAACCAGTTGTTCAGTTTTCATGAAGCTGTGCGGTTCTGGGTTGATTTCAGTATTCTGAGTTCTAACTTGATTGCACTATGGTCTGAGAGACTGTTTGTTATGATTTCAGTTGTTTTGCATTTGCTGAGCAGTGCTTTACTTCCAATTATGTGGTCAATTTTAGAGTAGGCGTAATGTGGTGCTGAGAAGAATGTATACTCTGTGGATTTGGGGTGGAGAGTTCTGTAAATGTCTATCAGGTTTGCTTGTTCCAGATCTGAGTTCAAGCCCTGGATATCCTTGTTGATTTTCTGTCTGGTTGATCTGTCTAATATTGACAGTGGAGTGTTAGAGTCGCCAATTATTATTGTGTGGGAGTCTAAGTCTCTTTGTAAGTCATTAAGAACTTGCCTTATGTATCTGGGTGCTCCTGTACTGGGTCCATATATGTTTAGGATCGTTAGCTCTTCTTGTTGTATCGATCCTTTTACCATTATGTAATGGCCTTCTTTGTCTCTTTTGATTTTTGTTGTTTTAAAGTCTATTTTATCAGACATGAGAATTGCAACTCCTGCTTTTTTTTTTTTTTTTTTGCTCTCCATTTGCTTGGTAAATCTTCCTCCATCCCTTTATTTTGAGCCTTTGTGTATCCCTACGTGTGAGATGGGTTTCCTGGATACAGCACACTAATGGGTTTTGGTTTTTTATCCAATTTGCCAGTCTGTGTCTTTTGATTGGTGCATTTAGTCCATTTACATTTAGGGTTAATATTGTTATGTGTAAATTTGATACTGCCATTTTGATGCTAAGTGGCTGTTTTGCCTGTTAGTTGTTGTAGATTCTTCATTATGTTGATGCTCTTTAGCATTTAGTGTGATTTTGGAATGGCTGGTACTGGTTGTTCCTTTCTATGTGTAGTGCTTCTTTCAGGAGCTCTTGTAAAGCAGGCCTGGTGGTGACAAAATCTCTGAGTACTTGCTTGTTCACAAAGGATTTTATTTTTCCTTCACTTCTGAAGCTCAGTTTGGCTGGATATGAAATTCTGGGTTGAAAGTTCTTTTCTTTAAAGATGTTGAATACTGGCCCTAACTCTCTTCTGGCTTGTAGTGTTTCTGCTGAGAGATCTGCTGTGAGTCTGATGGGCTTCCCTTTGTGGGTAACCCAACCTTTCTCTCTTGCTGCCCTTAGTATTTTCTTCTTTATTTCAACCCTGTTGAATATGACGATTATGTGCCTTGGAGTTGCTCTTCTTTCGGAATATTTTTGTGGTGTTCTCTGTATTTCCTGCATTTGAGTGTTGGCCTGCCTTGCTAGGTGGGGGAAATTTTTCTGGATAATATCCTGAAGAGTATTTTCCAGCTTGGATTCATTCTCTTCATCACATTCTGGTACACCTGTGAAACGTATGTTAGGTCTCTTCACATAGTCCCACATTTCTTGGAGACTTTGTTCATTCCTTGTTGCTCTTTTTTCTCTGATCTTGGTTTCTCATTTTATTTCATTGAGTTGATCTTTGACTTCTGATATTCTTTCTTCTGCTTGGTCAATTCAGCTGTTGAAACTTGTGCATGCTTTGCAGAGTTCTCGTAATGTGTTTTTCAGCTCCATCAATTCATTCATATTCCTCTCTAAGTTATCCATTCTTGTTATTACTTCCTCGAATCTTCTTTCAAATCCTTTTTCAAGGTTCTTAGTTTCTTTGCATTGATTTAATACATGTTCTTTTAGCTCACAAAAGTTTCTCATTATTCACCTTCTGAAGTCTAATTCCATCATTTCGTCACAGTCATTCTCCGTCCAGCTTTGTTCCCTTGCTGGTGAGGAGTTTTGGTCCTTTGTAGGAGGCGAGGTGTTCCAGTTTCAGGTGTTTTCCTCCTTTTTGCACTGGTTTCTTCCCATCTTTGTGGATTTATCCACCTGTCGTCTGAGTAGTTGCTGACTTTTCCATTGGGTCTCTGGGTGGATGCCCAGATTGTTGATGATGAAGTATTTCTGTTACTTGGCTTTCCTTCTACCAGTCTAGCCCCTCCACTGTACAACTGCTGAGGTCCACTCCAGGTCCTGCTTGTCTGGGGTGCACCTATAGCGGCTCTGGAACAGTGAGGGATGCTACCAGTTTCTTTTTCTGCTATCTTTGTCCCAGAATGATGCCTGCCAAATGTCATTCTTCTGGATATAGAGGTGTCAGGGAGCTGCTTGAGGAGACAGTCTGTACTTTATAGGAGCTCAAGTACTGATTTGTGAGCTCTGTTGTTCATTCAGGTCTGTTAGGCTGCTACATTTAATTCTGCTACAGCAGAACTCATAAAAAGCCCCATTTTTTCTCAGATGCTCTGTCTTGGGGGTTTGGGGTTTTCTTTATGTGTATTTTGCACTGTCCTGCACAGCTAGGGGGCAGTCTAGTCACTATTTGCCTGCCGAGGCTCTGCCCTGCTGGTGTGAGGTCCGCCCTGTTGCTGCAGGCTCTGCCCTGCTGCTGTGGTCTCCACCCTGCTGCCATGGGCTATGCCCTGTGGTGGAGTCTCTCTGTTGTGGCGGTTGCCTCGGCAACAGCAGGCTGCATCAGCAATGGGAGTGTACCTCAGTAGGGGTGGGTTGCCTCAGTAATGGCAAACGCCCCTCCCCCATCGATCTGCACCGTCCTGGGTTTAGCTTTGCCCACAGTGAAACTCTGCCCAGAGCATTTGAAATCACCCTTTTGTTTGTCCCACTGCCCTGGCCCAAATGCCATTTCCCTGGAATCTCCTAGCCTGGCTCACTGTCCAAGTCCCATTCAATCAGATGGATATGCCAATCTGCCCTCTCAAGGCTCAGATTGCCAGTTCAACAGGGCACCCGGAGCAGTGCGCTTTGTGTGGAGCGCTGTGGAGCGCCACTGCACTGCAGTGCCGGCCACCGGTTGCACCAGCCAAAACCGCTTCGCTGGCATCCCACATCTCTTTTATACCTGGGAATTTCCCTGTTCTGTGGGCAACAAAGATCCATCTGGAAATGCGGCCCTGACTCACCCTCCGCGTATTCACTAAGCGCTTCAATCCTCGTTTGTTCTCACTGTGCCATCTTGAGTCAGTCTCCTTCCACTACTTTTATAACTAGTTTAGATACAGTTCTGTACACAATTTTGTGCTATAATCAGAAAAATCATATGTAATTTAAAATATAATTTAATATTAAGACAAAATAATTTTACCCATTCTTATGTAAAAATATGACATTTATTGAAATTTTTGGTCTGAATATATAGGTTTTGGAATCAAGTGTTTCAACACAAATACAAGTTTTAATCTCAAACCTACTTCAATGAAGTCATAATTAAGCTTTTGCAATTGAATCTGAGCTCTCAAATTTCTAAATGGTCTTATTTTCTAAAAATGTTACTTTTCATATCGTATCTCTAATGAGTAAAGTTATAAGAGACTCTAGGTGGCTCATGCCTGTAGCCTGTAATCCTAGCATTTAGGGAGGCCAGGGCAGGCAGATCATGAGATCAGGTGATCAAGACCATTCTAGCCACAATGGTAAAACTCCATCTCTGCTAAAAATACAAAATTAGCTGGATGTGATGGCATGCACCTTAGTTCCAGCTACTAGGGAGGCTGAGGCAGGAGAATCGTGTGAACCCAGGAGGTGGAGGTTGCAGTGAGCCCAGATAAGGCCACTGCACTCCAGCCTGGGGACAGAGTGAGACTCTGTCTCGAAAAAAAGGAAAAAAAAAAAAAGAGGCTCTAAATCTTGCCAGTGATGATCAAAATCAAACTTTAAATCTATTTTTCTGGAAAAGTTTTAATTATTATTAAAGTAAAAACAAACTAGAAATTCTTCTTGAAGTGAGTTAACAGAATAAGAAGGTTAACACTGAACTGTGTGAGGAATATATGAACTCTCAATGTTGTATCATAGTCACATTTTACTTCCAACATGCTCTCACTGGTTTTCCTGACTTCTCAGGCAGTCTTTTTCAGGGCTATCTTCTTCTAAACAATTGAATTTCCTACATCAACCATTTGCCTTGAAGACTAATCTAGAACATTTGGTTTTCTGAGTTAAAATTATTTTTCTAATGAGAACAAAAGAACAGTAAAAGTATGCAATCATTTCCTCTGCCCCACATCCCATAAGAAGAAAGAAAGACTAAACAGAAATAATTTGTGTTTGACATTAACTGCTTAATGCAATCAGCAATCTCAAGTTTTAGAAAACAGTGTTTGATTACAAACAAGTACAATATAGTGTTGTTTTATTACCAAGAGGTATGTTCCTATGTTGCATTATAAAAACATTGCCCATTGGTTAAACAAGTGTTTAAATGAGAGTCTTTGGAACTACCTACTTGGGTTTAAATCCTAGTTCTGATATTTATAGCTGGGTATTAATATTGAGAAACCCTGCCCTGGATCTGTAAGTCTGTATTCTCAGTTACCTGAGAAAATATTTTGCCATTATATAAGAAAAATCACCAGTTTTCCAGTCTTTATTTTACCAAATAAACAACTGTCACATCAAGGATTTTGTCAGTGCTGCACTTTAATTTTGGAACCAATTTCTGTTTGCTTTAAATTTTTTATTTCCATAGGTTTTTGGGGAACAGGTGGTATTTAGTTTGTGGTGATTTGTGAGATTTTGATGCACCCATCACCCAAGCAGTATACACTGAACCCAATTTATAGTCTCCTATCCCTCACCTCCTTCACATGCTTTCCTTCTGAGCCCTGAAAGTTCATTGTATCATTCTTATGCCTTTGTATCCCCATAGCTTAGCTCCCATTATGAGCTTGTTAGTACTAGCATATGTTTAAATAATGAGGAGCCATAAAATAATTTTCAAAATTTTGTTTTCCAGTCATATTACATGTCCATTTTAATATGAATAGGAGACACTCCTCCTCAAAACAGGACAAACCTACTAAATGATCATGGTGACAGGAAGGAAAAAGAATGCTGAAGGTCTTACACCAGCTGTATAATACTGCAATCTAAAGCTACCTTCTTCTACAATTTTTGACAAAAACTAACCCCGTGGTGGCCACAAAACTATGAGAAGAGAAAGGAACCATAACTATGCAATGTTTCTGGAAGTAAATAATAACCATATAGAATTGAACATACATAATTTTACATCATTTTTGAGTTTTAACAATATTTTTTCTATAATTATATATAGTATTTTACCTATTTCACAATATTATCACATAGTCTTCATAATCAGTGTTTTTAGTATCATAATATTTGATGGAATAGACTAACACCACCTCAAAAGCTATTCTCTAGTTGAGGTGTTTAGATTTTTTTCTGTTTTCAGTTGACTTACATGTTGCTTACATCAGCAAGAATCAGCGTTATACTTCAGTAACAATATCCTAATGTCAGTAACTTAAGGTAACAAAAATATATTTCTTTTTCATAGTGTGTACATTATCAACATGGTTAGGCTGTGGACTCTGCTCCACATCCTTCTCCCTCTAGGATTCAGGCCAATTGAGAAAATGTGTCTGCAATGTTGACGATTGATATGGAAAAATGAGAGGTAAAAGAAACTTTGAAAGATTTAATGCCAGTAATAAAAATTTCAAAACAATAAATGAAATAACATACATAATTTATGTTTATAACTCATTGGTCAGATTTAGTTACTTGATATTATGCAGACTGGAATACACAGTCTTACTATGAACTTAGAATATTACAATGCTTTTTGATGTGCTGTTGGATTCGGTTTGTCATTATTTTATTGAAGATTTTTGCATCGATGTTCACTATGGATATTTGCCTGAAATTCTGTTTTTTATTTTTTTAATTATGACTCTGCCAGGTTTTGGTATCAGGATGATGTTGGACTCATAAAATGAGTTAGGGAGGATTCCCTCTTTATGTATTGTTTGGAATAGTTTCAGAAGTAATAGTACCAGCTCTTCTTTGTACTTCTGGTAGAATTTGGCTGTGAACCCATCTTGTCCTGGACTTTTTGTTGGTTGGTAGGCTATTAATTTCTTCCTCAACTTCAGACCTTGTTATTGGTCTATTCAGGAATTCAACTTCTTCCTGGTTTAGTCTTGGGAGGGTGTAAGTGTTCAGGAATTTATTCATTTCTTTTAGATTTACTGGTTTATTTGCATAGAGGTGTTTGTCATAATCACTGATGGTAGTCTGTATTTCTGTGGGATCTGTGGTGATATCCCCTTTATCATTTTTTATTGCATCTATTTGAATCTTCTCTCTTTTCTATTAGTCTGGCTAGCAGTCTATTTTGTTGATCTTTTCAAAAATCCAGCTCTTGGATTCATTGATATTTTGAAGGATTTTTTGTATCTCCATCGCCTTCATTTCTGCTTTGATCTTAGTTATTTCTTGCCTTCTGCTAGCCTTTGAATTTGTTTGATCTTGTTCCTCTAGTTCTTTTTACTGTGATGTTAGGGTGTCGATTTTATATCTTTTCTAGCTTTTCTGGTGGGCATTTATTGCTATCAATTTCCCTTTAGACACTGTTTTAAACGTGTCCCAGTGATTCTGGTATGTTGTTTCTTTGTTCTCATTGGTTTTGAAGAACATCTTTATTTCTGCCTTCATTTCATTATTTATCCAGTACTCATTCAGGAGCATGTTGTTTGGTGTCCATGTAGTTGTGCCGTTTGGAGTGAGTTTCTTAATCCTGAGTTCTAATTTAATTGCACATTGGTCTGAGAGACTGTTTCTTTATGCTTTCTGTTCTTTTTGCCTTTGCTGAGGAGTGTTTTACTTCCAATTATGTGGTCAAGTTTAGAATAAATGTAATGTGGTGCTGAGAAGAATGTATATTCTGTGGTTTTAGGTGAAGAATTCTGTAGATGTCTATTAATCCCACTTGGTCCAGATCTGAGTTCAAGTCCTGGATATCCTTGTTAATTTTCTGTCTTGTTGATCTGTCTAGTATTGACAGTGGGGTGTTTAGGTCTCCCACTATTATTGTGTGGGAGTCTAAGTCTATTTTTAGGTCATTAAGAACTTGTTTTATGTATCTGTGTGCTCCTGTATTGGGTGTGTATATATTTAGGATAGTTAGTTCTTCTTGTTGCATTAATCTTTTTACCATATGTAATGCCTTTCTTTGTCTCTTTTGATCTTTGTTGGTTTAAAGTCTGTTTTATCAGGGACAAGGATTGCAAACCCTGCTTTTTCTTTTCTCTCCATTTGCCTGGTAAATCTTCCTCCATCCCTTTATTTTGAGCCTATGTGTGTCTTTTCATGTGAGACAGATCTCCTGAATACAGCACACTGATGAGTCTTGACTTTTTATCCAATTTGCCAGTCCATGTCTTTTGATTGGTGCATTAGCCAATTTATATTTAAGGTTAATATTGCTATGTATAAATTTGATCCTGCCATTTTGATGCTAGCTAGTTGTTTTGCCTGTTAGTTGATGCAGTTTTTTCATAGTATCACGGTCTTCACAGTTTGGTATATTTTGGCAGTGGCTTGTACTTGTTGCTCCTTTCCATGTTTAGTGCTTCCTTCAGGAGCTCTTAATAGGGCAAGCCTGGTGGTGATGAAATCGCTCACCAGTTGCTTGTCCATAAAAAAATTTATTTCTCCTTTACTTATGAAGCTTAGTTTGGCTGGATATGACATTCTGGGTTGAAAATTTTTTTCTTTTAGGATGTTGAATATTGTTCCCCACTCTATTCTGGCATGTGAGGTTTCTGCCAAGAGATATACTATGAGTCTGATGGGCTTCCCTTTGTGGAATAGAACCTTTCTCTCTGACTGCCCTTAGGAGAGCAGAGAGAAAGGTTCTTCATTTCAACCCTAGTGAATCTGATGATTATATGTCTTAGGCTTGCTCTTGAGGAATACCTTTGTGCTGTTCTCTGCATTTCCTATATTGGAATGTTGGCCTGCCTTGCTAGGTTGAGAAAAGTTCTCCTGGATAATATCTTGAAGAGTGTTTTCCAGCTGGGTTTTGTTCTCCCTGTCACTTTCAGGTACACCAATTAAATGTAACCATCACAATCAGCTCACCTTCCTCCCAGTGTCAATATCTGCAAATCTATGAATGTAATCCATCACATAAACAGAACCAAATACAAACACCACATGATTATATCAATAGATGCAGAGAAGGCCTTTGACAAAATTCAACAACCTTTATACTAAAAGCTCTCAATAAACTAGGTATCAATGGAACATATCCCAAAATAATAAGAGCTATTTATGACAAACCCACAGCTAATATCATACTGAATGGGCAAAAACTGGAAGCATTCTCTGTGAAAACTGGCACAAGACAAGGATGCCCTCTCTCACCACTCCAATTCAAGATAGTATGAAAATTTTGGCCAGGGCCATCAGGCAAGAGAAACAAATAAAGGGTATTCAAATAGGAAGAACGGACATAAAATTGTCCCTGCTTGTGGATGACATGATTCTATATTTAGAAGACCCCATGGTCTCAGCCCAAAATCCCCTTAAGCTGGTAAGCAATTTCAGCAAAATTTCAGGATACAAAAATCAATGTGCAAATATCATAAGCATTCCTATACACCTATAACAGACAAACAGAGAGTCAAAATTTTGAGTGAACTTCCATTCACAATTGCTACAAAGAGAATACAATACCTAGGAATATAACTAACACAGGGTGTGAAGGACCTCTTCACAGAGAACAACAAACCACTGCTGAAGGAAATAAGAGAGGACACAAACAGAGGGAAAAACATTCCATGCTCATGGTTAGGAAGAATCAATATTGTGAAAATGGCCATACTGCCCAAAGTAATTTGTAGATACAGTACTATCTCCATCAAGCTACCAATGACTTTCTTTACAGAATTGGAAAAAAACACCTTTAACTACAAAGAGCCCACATAGTCAAGACAATCCTAAGCAAACAAACAAACAAACAAAAAAAAAAAAAACTGGAGGCATCATGCTATCTGACTTCAACCTATATTACAAGGCTACTGTACTCAAAACAGCATGGTATTGGTACCAAAACAGAGATATATACCAATGGAACAGAACAGAGGCCTCAGAAAGAATGCCACACAACTACAATCATCTGATCTTTGACAAACCAGGTAAGAACAAGCAATGGGGAAAGGATTCCCTACTTAATAAATGGTGTTGGGAAAACTGACTAGCCATATGCAGAAAGATGAAATCTGATCCCTTCCTTACACCTTATACAAAAATTAATTCTAGATAGATTAAATATTTAAACAAGAGGCCTAACATCATAAAAACTCTGGAAGAAAACCTAGGCAATACCACTCAGGACATAGGCATGGGCAACAATTCATGACTAAAACATGAAAAGCAATGGCAAAAAAAGCCAAAATAGACAAATGGAATCTAACCAAACTTAAAAGCTTCTGCACAGCAAAAGAAACTATCAATAGAGTGAACTGGCATCTAACAGAATAGGAGAAAATTTTTGCAGTCTACCCATCTGACAACAGGCTAATATCCAGATTCTACAGAGAACATAAACAAATTTACAAGAAAAAAACAACCCTGTCAAAAAGTGGGCAGAGGATAAGAACAGACGCTTTTCAAAAGAAGACATTTATGCAGCCAACAAATATATGAAAAAAATCTCATGATTACTGTCATTAGAGAAATGCAAATCAAAACCACATTGAGGTACCATCTCATGCCAGTTAGAATGGTGATCATTAAAAAATCAGGAGACATCGCTTCTTGGCCTTTTGGCTAAGATCAAGTGTAGTAAAAAATCAGGAGACAACAGATACTGAAGAAATGTGGAGAAATAGGAACACTTTTACACAGTTGGTAGGAGTGTAAAATTAATTCAACAATGTGGAAGACAGTGTGGCAATTCCTTAAATATCTAGAAATAGAAATACCATTTTATCCAGCAATCCCATTACTGGTTATACACCCAAAGGATTATAAATCATTCTATTATAAAGATACATGCACATATATGTTTATTGCTGCACTGTTCACAATAGCAAAGACTTAGAAGCAACTCAAATGTCCACCAATGATAGACTGGATAAAGAAAATGTGGCACATACACACCATGGAATATTATGCAGCCACAAACAAGGATGCATTCATGTCCTTTGCAGGGACATGGATGAAACCGGAAACCATCATTCTCAGCAAACTGACACAAGAACAGAAAACCAAACACTGCGTGTTCTCACTCATAAGTAGGTATTGAACAATGAGAACACATGGACACAGGGAGGGGAACATCATACACTGGGGCTTGGGGTTGGGGGGCTAGGGGAAGCCTAGTAGTGGGTACGGGGATTGGGGAGGGATTGCATTAGAAGAAATACATAATGTAGATGATGGGGCAATGGATGCAGCAAACCACCACCATGGCACATGTACACCTATGTCACAAACCTGCACAATCTGCACATGTACCCCAGAATGTAAAATATAATAAATAAATTTTAAAAAGAAAAAAGAATTTTATAATGCTGAGACTTTAATGACTACAAATCTTCACTGCAACCCATTTCATCACAAGCCAGAAGGCCTAGGAGGAAAAAAAGTGTTTTTTGAGCCAGACCCAAGGACTTGCTGCTTTGCACAATTTCAGGATTTGATCCCCTGCATTCCAGCTACTCCAGCCTTGGCTAAAGTGGCCAAAGTACAGCTTGGACCTTGGCTTCAGATGGTGCAAGCTCCAGGTCTTGGCATCTTCCACGTGTTGTTGAACATACAGGTGCCTATAATTCAATAATCAAGGTTTAGGAAACTCTGCCTAGATTTCAGAGAATGTATGGAGACACTCAAAAGTCCAGACAGAAGTTTTCTGAAGGGGAGAACCTCTGCTAGGGCAATGCAGAAAAAAATGTGGGGTTGGAGCTCCCACAGAAAGTCCCCACTGGGGCACTGCCTAGTGAGGCTATGAAAAGAGGGCCACTGTTCCCCAGACCAAGAATGGTAGATCCATTGATGACAGCTTTCACTGTGTACCTGGAAATGCCACAGAAAACGCCAGCCTGTGAAAGCAGCCAGGAGGGGAGCTGTACCCTACAAAACCAAGGGGATGGAGCTGCCCAAGACCTCTTGCATCAGCATGACCTGGATGTGAGACATGGAGTCAAGAGATTGTTTTAGAACATTAAAGTTTAGTGCCTGCCCTATTGGATTTCAGACTTGGCATGGGGCCTATACCCCATTTGTTTTAGCCAATTGCTTCCATTTGGAATGGGTGTGTTTACCTAATGCCTGTACCCTCATTGTGTCTATAAAGTAACTAGCTTGCTTTTGTTTTTTACAGGGTCATAGGCAGAAGGTACTTCAGTTGTCTCAGAGAAGACTTTGGACATGGACTTTTTAGTTTATGCTAGAATGAGTTAAGACTTTAGGCAACTGTTGGAAGGACATGACTGATTGTCTTTTGAAATGTGAGGACATGAGATTTGGTAGGGGCCCGGGGCAGAATAATGTTGTTTTGTTCTGTGGCCTCATTCAAATCTCACCTTGAATTGCAGTTCCCATAATCCCCACGTGTCATGGAAGAGACCCAGTGGGAAGTAATTTAATCATGGGGGCAGTGAGTGAGAGCATGAATTCTCACAATATCTGATGGTTTTATAAGGGGCTTTCCCTGCTTTGCTTGGCATTTCTCCTTCCTACCATCATGTGAAGAATGATTTCCCTTCCACCATGGTTCTAAGTTTTTCCAGCCATGCTGTCAATTAAACCGATTTCCTCTATAAATTATCCAGTCTCACGTATGTCTCTATTGGCAGTATGAGAATGGACTAATACAGTTGTCTGTGTCTCACATACTGAACATACAATGATGAGACAGGCACAAGAAAGCCACCATGGACATTCTTACTCAAAGGGTGGGAATATAGATAGCACACAATGGCTATTGGTACATAGCAATTCTGAGGTTTATCCAGGTAAATTTTGGAGGCTTCTTGATTGGAATTACTGACTGGAAATGACTCTCCATGTCTTTTTCATCTGTCCACAAGTTTCTTGCTTCTATACTCCAAGTAATCTTTTCTATTTCATGAAAGGTAGCACATGTTTTCAGCTGAGTTTTTCACAGTCTGATTGCTCCTTATAAAAGTGAGAAGGTCTGAAGTCTTTTCTTTCATTTGATACTGCCTCTATCCCTTGCAATCCAAGATAGCAGTGTTTCCACTGATATAATTTTATTTAAAAACGTGAGAATCTTCTGTAAAAGTTACTATAATCCACTCTGTTGTATAAAAGCCACACACAAATATCTTGGAAATGAATTCTTTTCTTCTTTGCACTTCTGCTGATATAGCTGAGAGATGATGCGACTAATGTACCTCAAATTCCTATTGTATGATGGACAGAATCTGCTAAGAATGCCCTCGATTTCTTAACAGACCTTTTGTATGACTGAAGTTTAATGAATGATTTTACAACCATACGTTTGGCTTCTTCTGTAGACAGTGCTTTCCTAAAAGTGCCTGCCCTAGATTGAATTTTTGCTTGGATACCATATTTTAATTCTAGTTTTACTGACCATTTTCAAAAGCTTGTAATCTTTGAAAGATGACTTCTTTTTGTTCAACCATCTTTCCTTTACTGTGTCTTCATTTTCTCACATTTTCCTATGATCAGCAAGAAGAAATCACATGACACTTTGAACACTCCAGTTGGAAATATCCTTAACTAGATCACCTACTTCATTAAGCACATTTTCCACCTTGTAAATTATTATAGGCAACTATATTTTATAAACTTTCTGTAACTATACCATATGGATCTTCTTTATTTCAATATCCATTATAATATTTCTCATTTTTCTTTAAGTCCCCACCAGCAGCTTCCTCAGAGTTCAGTCTTCTGTGAATAGCGTGTTCAAACCACGTAACACTTTAATTAACACTCTTCTTTAAATCCTTACAGCTTTTCCCAATTCCACTGATTATCTGGTTGCAAATAATTCCATTTTAGGTTTTTATTATGACAGCATTCTGCTTGTGGTATTAAAATATTTTTATTATTTGTTGGTGTGTAACAAATTACCTCCAAATTCAGCAAATTGAAACAACAAATATTTCTTATGTCACATAATATCTGGAGTGCAAATATCGAGGAGTAGCCTTCATGAGTTGCTCTGGCTCTTTTTCTCTCATGAGGTTGTGGTTGAGCTGTCAGCCATAAATACAGTCTCTGAAGATAAGATTGGAAATGTAGGACCTAATATAAGCACTCTCATGTGTGTCTTGGCAGGAAGTGTTTTTCCCTCACTCTGTGGGTCATCCCATAAGACTGTTCATGAACTGGCTTCTTCTAGATAAGTAGAGAGAGAAAGAAAGACACTGGGAGGAAAGTAATATCTTTCATGATTTGATCTTATAAGTGACATACCACTACTCTGTGTTTTATGGGTCACACAGAACATCCCTGGTACAATTTGAGCAGGGGTTACACAAGGATGTATAAGGCCAATAGGTGGAATTATTCAGGGTCATATTTGAGGGCTAACTAGCTCAGCAAAATATATGAGTTCCCATGAAGACAGAAGAGTAGATATTGTTGTGTAAAAAAGTTATTAATCTTTTTTCTGCTTCATAAAGCAGAGTCATCAGCTGAGATTGAGAAAGACAAGACACTCATTAGAATTTTGTGGCAAGGGATAATGTTTGTAAAGCTTCTTAGAGACTGGGAAGAAAATAAAGATGTGTGGTAGGATTGTCAAGATATGATGAATGACCACTCATTCTTGGTCATAAATTAAAGTGCGACCAGTCACCATACTCTGTTTTTCTCCAACCATGTTTTTTGCTTGTTGGTAGGCTCAGTAAAAGTGAACTACTGAATTTAAACAAGACAGAGGTTTTGCAATGAAAATGCAAAGGGAAAAAAGTTATAAGGAAACCAAAAGTATTTGCCAATAAACTATTAAATACAATCAAATAATCTGTGTCGTGGATAAATGCTAGGGAGTTGAGCTCAAACAGAATAATGATGAGAGAGTGAGCTACTTGAAAGAAAAGATTTGTAAGCCTCCAGGAATGTATCAGTACTTTACTCAAAGGAAGCATTGCTGATATATGGCCCATTAAAAGGTATTTGCTATTAATCATTGAGGAATTGTTTTCTTAATTAAGAGAAAAATTAATTTTAATAAAACTTTAGTTTGAAACATTATGACCAAGAAAGCTACTAGGTGCTATAATTTTCAAACAAAATTGGACTAACATATTCTTCATGCTATATATACACACCGACCACAATAGACTATATTCTACTTGTCATATAACTGATAAATCATAAACAATACAGATTTTATAATTTCAATTTAATCTATTGTTAATATATCCATCACAAATTCAAAAGACTTACTTAATTTCCTATAAGTTTGTCATTGACATTGACAAATGTATATTAATTGGGAATGAAAAATTATGCCACACTAAGCTTATAAATGTTGGTATAATAAAATTATACTTTCATCACTTAGTAAATCAAGTAGTTTAACCAACATTGAGAATATCACTGAGAAAAGATAGATTTTTATATTATCATATTTCATGTGTGAATGAGGAAGAGACTTTTTCACTTGTCTTCATAATGATGGAAATTTCTTTCCTTGACTGACTTCAACACAGAATAAGAAGCAGAATGGATGGATTCTAGGAAATGCACATACTTAATATTAGTAGATACTGCCAAATCATTTTGTCTTTTACTAATTTTACTAACGAATACGGAAACATTAAGTGGTACATAAAAGAAAGTCTTGAGTTCTAGTCTGGCTTTCCCTGCTTGCATTACATAGCAGAGACCTAACTTCTCCTTGAATGTTTGTCTCAATCACTCCAGTTTATTTAATCACCCCTTACTTTTTGATTCAGTGACATGAGAGCCCCAAACAGTCAGAGAGCCATATACCTTCAAGTCAACCATGGTCATGTTTCCTGTTAAAAGCATTCATCCCTTGCAAAATAACACTATTAATCAAGCTTCAAGAAAGAGAAGGAAATTGTTCAAGTGGTTTATAAGTGAAATAGTAAAAGGAATCACTCCCACTTTCAACCCTTGATTCCAGACCCATATATTCTGACAAGATTTATCTAGTCAAATTTATCTAGTCAAATTCAAATACTACAGCCTATAGGACAGAAGCCCAACTTTGCAGGATGTTGTCTCTGAATGGCATAATAAATATCTTCAGTTGGCCATTCTTATGTTATGCAATGCCAGCTGCTTTTAAGTGACAGAGTATAGGGCAGGACCGGTGAACTCCATTAGCATAAGCTCATTATTTGGTGCAATTTGCTATAGAATAATAACTATGAAAAGAAGCAAAGCTGTATGAGGCAACATTGTAGTAAATAAATATTTTATAAGTTATCAAGTAGTGCCCCTGGAAGAAGCACTGTACCCAAAAAAGACAACAGCTTATCTAGGCCAAGAGTCTATTTCATTGAAATAAACAACAACTCCTTTCAAATTAAGATGATTTAAATTACATTTAAATTTTATAAGTATTAGTAAAGTTTTGGATATAATATTCTGCTGTAACAGAGCTTTTGTTATCTGCCTATGCCTTACCTTTATAAGATTGGCTACAATTTAAATACCTGACCTATTCATATTTCTTGTATACATTATTTAAGACAGTCAGAGTATGGCGATTGCTGAATGTCATGGAGGTTCCATAGGAAGTCAGTGAGTGGCAGAAGGTGATTAATTACTTATGTAGGACAGAGTGTGAAAGCTTCTGACCTCTGTAGCATCACAGAAAAAGATCTGATTTCCAATCCTGCATCTTCTTAGAATCTTCCCCCATCCCTCCTCTCCTGGCTACCACAGAAATAAGGGAAAGAAGTCACAAATTAACGAATCCATGGGAGTGCTAGACTTTCCAAAGGAAGTAAGGAATTATATATGAGAGGAACTAAAAGATCCAGCCAAAGTGTAGCAGAAGAAGCTGGCAGAGCATGTGTGAAACTGGATCCTGAGAGTGCTGAATCAAGAATAGAACACAAAGTTCTAAAAGCCCGACAAGGAAGAGTCTATTGACGTGGAAGCACTCTTCCATAATACAAAAGTAAACACACTGAAAAGTGCTAGCACACTGCTAAGATGGATCTTGGAAGGCTGGACAAAGTGATGGTCCACAAGTGAATTGGAAATGCCAGTGCATCATAAGAGATGGTAGAAAAATGCATGAAAAGACTCAGGGAACAGGATAAACTACATAAGACTGGAAACCTGATCAGATGGTTATATTCTTCAAGATAATTAGAAATTCAAGAAAAAACTTGCTTATCAAAGTAATAAAGAATGTGTAGGTGAGCAAGTCATCAGTACTGTCAAGAAGGTCAGTGGTGCATTCTTTCAAAGAGGGATGACTCGGAAAGATGCTGTTATCAGACTAGCCTACCTGAAAGCAATGGAAGGAAAAGAATCCTGAAATAATAGAAATCAGGTGGAAGTACCTAAAGTTCAGAAACAAGTTGGGCATAATTACCATAATAGCACCAAAGTGTAAACGGCAACAAGGGGACCTTATTGGTACAGTGCTATGGACACGGTTAATAGAATATAGCATCTGTAGGGGAAATCTAGATGAAAATCAACAGATGTAATTTTCACTGTACACAACCAAAATAAATGCAGAATGAAAGATAAAAGGCTTCGGGTAGCCACCACAACAGAAGTCATGCTTCCTTATCTGAGCTACCTTTCAATCCCCAAAGTAGGAAGAATCTTACAAAACCATTAAAATGCATATTTGATCAATATTTCTCCAGTCTTCCCCAAAGGGTAAATGTACTGAGAGGAAATGGTAGTATCTAAAGATCTTAAGGACTATTGGAGTCCAAGTCAACATTAATACCTAGAACACAAATTTCAGTTACAATGGAAACTTATGGTGAGCAAGTACTAAAGGTAATCCTGAGCCAGAATCAGTACAGAATGTATCTACCTGGTCTTAGGACTCACCCAGTGGACATATAATCAATTTACAAATGTGTAATTGAAATAGACATACTTGGTGCTTGGCAGAATCCCCACATTGTTACCTGGCTTATGGGGTAAGTTCTCTCATAGTGCAGAAGGCCAATCTGCAGCTTCGAAAGTGCCTGCCTGTCAAGTAAGTAAATTAAAAACAATATTACTTCCTGGAGAAAACAGCAGATATTAATGCAGCTCTTAAAGATGTAAAATGGTGCAGTGGTAATAGCCCCCATTTTGTCCCCAATGAATTCATGAATTTCTCTTCAATGAAAGCCAGAAAGCTCCTGAAGGATAACTGTGGATTATAAATTCATTCAAGAAGCATTCTCAATTGCAGATTCTTTACAGAATTACAGATCTTGCTAGAGTCTGTAACACAACACAACATGGTAGGTCAAAGCTTTTAAGGATAAGGGCATGTATTACCCTGCCAGATCAGGCAAGTACACCAGGGGAGGTGTTAGCATATGGAAGGTAGAAGTGAAAGAAGATAGTAAGTGTAGTCATGGCCCAGAAACCACATGGCAGTGACAGGGCTGTAGTCACTCCCACTAATATTATTTCTGTACATTTCTCTAAGAATGATAAAGGAGATATTTCCAGAGAGAGTGAAGATAATATCCAGATCTGAGCAGCACAAAGAGGGATTGGAAATGTTTATTGCTGAGGTGGTATGCTGCTTGGTGTCTTTTAGAATCAAGGCACTAATTTCCCCTGCTGCTAGAAGAATTGCTTTCCAATGGCTCATACCTAACTGCATCCCCAAATAATTGTCCTTGCCCAAAGATTGCTGCTTTGCTCAAGGTTATGCCCCTTCTGCAGAGGCATCTCTCATCCATGGACTTGCTAATGAGTGAGTACAAACCTGGCTCCAGCTTCAAAGCTTGCTGTGAAATTGGCAGAGGCCTTTGTAGGAATAGCATAGCAGTTAAACTTCTTCCTCTGCCTAATCTTACCTTCCTTACTTTCTAACAGAGGTCATTCCCTGGGGAAGTACTCAGTAAAGTCATACACACAAATTTCCATTTTGGAGTCTCTTATCTCAGAAACCCACCCAGAAATAAAGTCTGAGAAAACACCACGATATTTGGCAGATGTGAGTATATGGGGACAATCAAAGGAGGACTCATGTGCTTCTGCTTCCCACAAAGAAAACTAGAGTTTGTCACATTTTTCAAGTTTACCCATTAATATGGTCATAAAACTGGATGAATAAATAACAAAATAAAATACAGGGATAGGTATTTTTTCTCTCTAGATTTGAAAATATTTCTAAATTCACAGAAATTCAAAATATTTATATCTACTAAGACAAAGTACTTTATTGTCTCCATTTAGAAAGCAGCAACTTTTAAAAAATCAAACTGATAAATGATGTAACTTGTAATTAATCAGTTGATCCCCAAAAGAACAGTTTTTAGAAATTTCTATAGTTAACTCAGAAACTTTATAACTGATTACTTAGCAACGTAATTACAATACAAAAAATAAATGCACTTCAGTCTATTCCATTAATATTCACATATCTTTTCTTTATAAATATGACTTATCCTGAATTTGTCACTATCAAAACAATCCTATCTATATGTATAATATAAAATGGCTATTACATTGCAAAGGCAAAATAATATGTTAAGGACTAAAGTGGTTTTGAAACAGCATATAAATCACATATTTCAGTTTCATTGAGATATATTTAGAATAAGTCAATGTTTACAATCGAAAGACTAGAAAGAGAAAGTGCAGGGTTTTTCATCCTTAAATTACTTATGGAAACAGGTAAATTAAAATTTAATATAATCCATGAGGCTTTACATCCTTTGAAGTCATTTGTCTAACAGGAAAAAAAAGTACATTGCTACATATTACGTTCTACTGATAGTAGCATGACACTAAAACCTCATCATCTTTGGTAACATATAAGTTAGTTCTTATTGCAAGATTTCTAGCTAAGGTGTTTTGCTTCAAGAAAAGAAAAACACATTTAAGAGGACTCAGGAAAACAGTTTAACTGAAAGAACACACTCATCTGCAAAACAAAGCAAAACAACTCGGAAAATTTGATACCCAGTGCACAGCAGGATCAAGGACTGCTGAATTTCCTGGCAGCTACCCTCTCTCATCCTATTTGTTCTGTTTCCACCTCTGAGTATTGTCCCTTTCTTTTTCTTTTGCAATTGGTCTGTTCTCTGCTTATTAATCAGCCAGATAGCTCATAATGCCTGTGCAAGATGCCACCACCATTGAAACGTTTCTTTGTGCTTCATAAGATTCCAAATAAATCCGATTTTCCCAAATCATGGGTGCTTAGTCAGACTAAGATTGGTCCAAACATACATAGAAAAGGTTTGGGATCATGTAGTACTAACTTCTTACTAGAAGCTCTGAGTGTGAGCATTTTTCCTTAAAAGATTATAAACAAAAATATAAGTATTCTTTTTTTTTTTTTTTGAGACGAAGTTTCGCTCTTGTTACCCAGGCTGGAGTGCAATGGTGCGATCTCGGCTCACCACAACCTCCGCCTACTGGGTTCAGGCAATTCTCCTGCCTCAGCCTCGCGAGTAGCTGGGATTACAGGCACGTGCCACCATGCCCAGCTAATTTTTTGTATTTTTAGGAGAGACGGGGTTTCACTATGTTGACCAGGATGGTCTTGATCTCTTGACTTCGTGATCCACCCGTCTCGGCCTCCCAAAGTGCTGGGATTACAGGCTTGAGCCACTGCGCTCGGCCATAAGTATTCTTAAGAATAGCCTTTGATATGTCCTTGCCACTTTTTTCTCATTATACTTTAAGTTCTGGGGTACATGTGCAGATCTTGCAGGATTGTTACATATACATTGGTATACTTTAAGTTCGGGGGTACATGTGCAGAACATGCAGACTTGTTACACAGGTATACATGTGCCATGCTGGTTTGCTGCAACCATCATCCTATCATCTATATTTGGTATTTCTCCTAATGCTATCCCTCCCCTAGCCCCTCCCCACCCCCTGCTATCCTTCCCCTAGAATGATAGAATCTCAATTTGATGTGGGTGAAGCCAAGAATACAGGCTCTCTCACCCCCCACTGCCCAACAGGCCCCAGTGTGTGATGTTTCCCTCCCTGTGTCCATGTGTTCTCATTGTTCAACACCCACTTATGAGTGAGAAAATGTGGTGTTTGGTTCTCTGTTCTTGTGTCAATTTACTGAGAATCATGGTCTCCAGGTTTATGCATGTTCCTGTAAAGGACATGAACTCATCCTTGTTTATGGCTGCATAGTATTTCATGGTGTAATCTTATATGTCTGTTAACTCTAGGCATCAGTAAAAGTTAAGAATGCAGGAGCCGCGGGGGCTCCTGCCAGTTGTCCTGGCACTTGAGGAGGCGAGGCTATGAGTTCAAGGCCAACCTGAGCAACATAACAAGCTCTCATTGATTAACAAGAAAAAAAAAAAAAAAAGAATGTTAGTAGGAGGAAGTACTAAGTGGCAAAAAACTGTCAAAAAAGCCTAGAAAAATCAAAATTCTCAAGAGCCTAGGCAATCCAATTCCCATGATCCTATGAAGACAATTATATAAGAAATGAAGAGGGAGTCTGTTTCTGGAATGGCAATATTAAAATTTCCATGGACATATTCTGCAACAAAACAAGCATAGCCAGTGAAAACACTAATTAACTAGCTAATGTTTATGAAAATTGTCCTAAAGGCTTAAAATAAACATTTTATTTAAGGCAATTTAAAATTCAGTAAGAACAGTCAATGTCTATGGTATTCGAACTATGAGCCACTTCCTTCCTCTCCCTTTCTGATTAGCATGATCGAATCTCAATTTGAGGTGCACAAAGCCAAGAAGACAAGACTGTCTCTCCTCCAGTTCCCAGTTGAATGCCATAGTATCTTCCTGGAGGGACAGGCTGTCAGGATTTCTCATCCCCTCCTGATGTGACTTGCAGAACAAAACACCAGATAAGCATGGCCAAGCTATCAGAAGCTCTCTTATTTCACCTCGTTTCCACTAATGAGGTGGAAGATCAATCTCAGATGTGACATGACAGAAAAACTTTGATCCCAATCTAACTTCATCACAGCTCATTTATAAAGTGGAAGTTCCATACCAGCAAGCACAGGCTAAGAAGACCAGAGGCTACAACCCAAGCCCAGTGCCCTACCCTTAAAAACAGAGGTGTCATTCAGAGACATGTAGGACACTGCCCCCCAAGTCATGGCTCAGAAACTGGTCAGAGGAGAAGCAGGCCTTAGGAACATGGCTGTGAATTTTTCCCAGTGGAATTGACTTTGTTTGAAATAGAGTGTGAGGAACTTCAAAGATAATGGTGTTCTCAAAAACAGTGAAGGTTTTGGTCTTAAGCAATTAGGTGGAAGCTAGTAGCTTCATAATTTAGCCCTAGTTTATCAGGGAAAACAAGGCATAGGGCAACTTAGAAGAACTTTTCTAGAGTCAGAGCAAACCTCAAGCACTGGCCTGAATGTAATTGGTTTAGACTATGGAGCAATTTATATCCAGGACACTATCAAAAGCAATAGAGCAACCAAGCAGCAATTAGTGGAATCCAACAGTGGGTTTAGTAAGGAAAAAGCCTACTAAAAGGAAAAAGCCTTGCTAAAAACACTGTTGTCTCAGGGTGAAGGTGTGTTTAAAGACTGCACCTTTTGAGGAACATCAGAGGCATCACACTGCAGGGGAAATAAATGTCACTCATACAGTCCAGCCGGTCACTAATTAGACAAGCAAGCAACACTAAGCCCAAGGGAGGGTGGGGCCAGAGTCTCAGTATCCAGAGCTGCTACAATATATTATCTAAAATGTCCACTTCTCAACAAACAAATTGTAGCACATACAAATAAACGGCACAGTTTGACCTAAACAATTTTGAGAAAATAACAAATTTGGCAAATTCGCACTTTCCACTATCAAGACTTACTACCAAGTTATAGTTATTAGGATTGTGTGGTATTTTCATAAGGATAAACAAATCAATGGAAAAGAATTGAGAGATTGGAGAAAAACTTCATATTATGGTCACTTGGTACCAAGAAGGGTGACAACACCATTCACTTCAGAACAATGGGTTCTGTCACAATTGCATATCCACGTGCAGAAGAATGAAGATGGTCTCCTACTCAACTCCATATACAAAAGCTAAATCAAAATCGATCAGAGGCTAAATTTAAGTGCTAAAACTATTTTTAAAATCATTTTAAAAAGCAGAAGATATATTTCGTAACTTTAGATTCAACAATGGTGTGTCCTTCTTAGAAACAACACAGAAAAAGACAAGCTACAAAAGAAAAAGATATGTAAACTGAACTTTTCCAAAATTAAAATATGTTGGACTTTAAAGTATACCATCAAGAAAGGGCAAAAATAACCACTAAATGGGAGAAAGTATTTGATCTATTAATACTAAAGAAACTTTGTAACCATTTTTAAAAGAATGTGAAACATATAAAAAGACTGAAAGGTAACAGTTTTTTCACAGAAATACAGTATAGGTTCATTGAAAATATGGACATAAAAATAGCAAGGTTTCTATTATGTTTCAGCAGAGAGAACCTAGAAAACGTAAGAAAAAAATTTGTAGAAGGCTTTAGTGAAAATTAGTTGCCTTAAAATTAAAACCCTGTAATCTTAACCAACTTCATTGTGACATTTTGATTTTAAGGGAATTTTTTTTTTTTGGAAACAGAAATTCAGGACACATAGCAGAGTGATAGAAAGATTGACTTTAATCCTTCTCAGCATGAAAAGAAAATTGAAAGCATGTCAAAGTTAAGGACATTGGAGAGCATCTAATGAAAAAAATGTTCTCTGATCTTTTTTTAAAAATCAGAAGTACTTCATATCCTTGTAGGGAGAAATATTCTATTTCTGAAAAGCTGGTATGAGTGCATAATCTCATGAAGTTGTATGAAGTATAAATTATGTCCTGAGAAAATACTATTTAAAATGACAATTTGAAAATGTAATGAATTATTAGCATATGCCAGACAGAATATTGCTAAACTACAGGTATTATCTTATATCTAGCTAAAGAACTCTGTGACTAACGCACCAAGGAGAAAATTCTGGCAAGGTAATGTTTTTGAATCTTCTGTTTGCAATTTCTCCATTTAAATCTAGGCTTGATTGGATACTCAATTTTAAATTCTTTGCAAATTATAAATGTTTACAAATGTTATAGCATTATCTAACCTTTGTTATTGTGTCTCTTGGTTTACAGAAAGTAGCAACAAAAATAACTCAATTTTCTACCTCCAATGTATCTATTTTGTGGAATTTCCAATGATCTTTAAAAATTCTAGTGTCTGAATTCATAAATTTTACTATACTAACTGAATTGAAATCATTTAATACAGGAAAATTATTCCAAATCAAGAAGACTATAGGTTGAAATATTGCAAAAGAAATAAAAAGGATAAGAATCTAAAATACTGTTTGAATACACAAAACCAAGACATTCACACCTACGATGTAACTGTATTACAATGTGGGGTCCAAAATATGCTCCAGAAATTACAGAAATACATGGAATATAATGTGGTTCCTTATAAACTCTAACTTCAATAGCAGGACTAAGATGACCAATTTACACACAGTGGAATGAGCATGAGCCTCACTTGGCTCTCTCTCTCTCTCTCTCTCTCTCTCTCTCTCTCTCTCTCTCTCTCTCTCTCTCTCTCTCTCTCTCGCTCTCCCTATAAAATGGCACATCTTCAAACCAGGCTACCTCATTTTATAATGCTTTACTTTACTGCATTTCACAGATATTGCAGTTTTTACAAATTGGCAGGTGTAGCAACCTTGCTCAATGCATTGAGCAAGTCTGTTGCACCATTTTTCCAATAGTATGTGCTCATTTCATGTCTCTGTGTCACAATATGAAAATTCTCACAATTTTTTCATACATTTTCACTATTGTTATATGTATTATGGAGATCTGTGATAATGATATTTGATGTTACAATGGTAGTTGTTTTGGAATGCCACACAATGCTAATGTAAGATAGCATAATTAATTGATTAACATTTTTTTGTGTTTTGACAGCTCCACCAGCCAGTCATTCCCATGTCTCTCTTCATCTTTTTTGCCCTCCCTATTCCCTGTGACACAATCATATTTAAATTAGGGTAGTTAATAACCCTACAATATCCTCTAAGTGATCAAGTAAAAGGCAGGGTCTCACATCCTTCACTTTAAATCAAAAGCTAGAAATAGATTAAGGTTCATCATTTCTAGCTTTTGAAAACTAGTTTTTCTAGCTCTAAAAAGGTATATCAAAGCCAAGATAGGCTGAAAGTTAGGACTTTTGTGGTAAAAAGTTAGGCAAATTGTGAAGGGAAAGGAAAATTTACTGAAGGAAAATAAAAGAGGTACTCCCGTGAACACATGAATGATTAAAAAGTAAAACAGCCATATTGCTGATATGAAGAAAGTTTCAGTGGTATGAACAGATTATCAAACCAGCCACAATATTCACATAAACCAAAGCCTAATCCAGAGCAATAGGATTCTCCAACTGAAGAATTCTAAGTCTTCCATTCTATGAAGGCTGAGGAAGCTTCAGAAGAAAAGTTTGAAGCTAGCAGAGGTTTAAGTAAAGGTTCATTAGGTTTAAGTAAAGAGGCTTTCTCCACAACACAAGTGTTAAGCAAAGAAGTAACTGCTGACGCAGAAGCTGCAGCAAGTTATTCAGAAGATCCAGCTAAGATCATTGATAACAGTGGCTACACTCAACAACAAATTTTCCATGTAGACAAAACAGCCTTCTATTAGAAGATGCAGTTAGGACTTTAATTGGTAGAGAGAAGTCAATGCCTGGCTCTAAAGTTTCAAAGGACAGGCCGGGCGCGGTGGCTCAAGCCTGTAATCCCAGCACTTTGGGAGGCCGAGGCGGGTGGATCAAGAGGTCAACAGATCGAGACCATCCTGGTCAACATGGTGAAACCCCGTCTCTACTAAAAATTACAAAAAATTAGCTGGGCATGGTGGCGCGTGCCTGTAATCCCAGCTACTCAGGAGGCTGCGGCAGGAGAACTGCCTGAACCCAGGGGGTGGAGGTTGCGGTGAGCCGAGATCGCACCATTGCACTCCAGCCTGGGTAACAAGAGCGAAACTCCGTCTCAAAAAAAAAAAAAAAAGTTTCAAAGGACAGGCTGACACTTGTTAGGTGCCAATGCAGTTGGTGATTTGAAGTTTAATTTAATGTTCATTTACTACTCCAAAAATTCTAGAGTTCATAAGAATTATGCTAAATCCACCCAGCCTGTGCTCTACAAAGGGAACTACAAAGGCTGGGGAGAGCATATCTGTTTACAGCATGGTTTAACAAATATCTTAAGTCTTCTCTTGAGACCAACCACTCAGGAAAAAAAAATTCGTTTTAAAATATTACTACTTATTGATCATGCACCTAGTCCCTCAAGAGCTTTGATGGAGATGTACAAGAAGATTAATGTTGTTTTTATGCTTGCTAACTCATTTATTCTGCATAGATGAAGGAGTAATTTCAAATTTCAGTCTTATTATTTCAGAATAAAATCTGTCTTGGTGTTTTCAACATGTGTCAGGTGAATAATTTCTCCTTAATATTGGCTACATTCAGAATAGAAGGAAATGGGTCAAGGGTAAAAGACGGACTAGTTAAGGAGAATCTTCTACAACAGTTTGGTTTGATGCTTTCAGACCAAAGTGATAGCATTGGAAGTAATGAGAAGAAGTTTTACTTTAGCAATATCGTGAAAGTAGAGCTAAAGGTAAATTTTTCCTATGGAGTTGAAGTATGAGAAGAAAAGAGGAGTAAAAAATGTCCAAAAATTGGGTATGAGCAACTGTCACCTGAATTGGAGAAAGATATGGGAGAAATAAGTTTGGGTGAGGGAGGATAAATATCACCAGCTTAGTGTGAAAAATGAGAAGCCATATTTGACTTTTTGATACTCAAAGATCATAAGCCACATTTAATGTTCAAGGTATGAATTCTGAGCTAGCAACATAAATTTGGTTAGAATCAGCATAGATATAATCCTAAGACTGAATAAGCTCACATAGAGAGTGAAAATAGATAGAAAGACTAAATTTGAAGCAAAGCTCTGAACACTCCAGAAGTAATAGATAAGGAAGATGAAAGCAAGAATAACAAGTAAAGGAGACACAGAATAGTGGACTGAAAAAAAAAAGGAGGGAAATTGGGTCAGTATTATCAAAGCCAAGGAAAGAATTACCAATTATGTCAATAGCTCCTGAAGGTTCCAGTAATAGGAGGACTGTGAATTTTCTATGGGAATTGTCAATATAGGAGCTATTGGCATCCATAACAAGAGTAATCTGATAGAGACATGCAGGTCATTTCCTAAGTGTATTCAAGAGATTAGTGAGAATGAGGAAGAAATAAAACTCTGTGTAGGCAAAATTATTTCAAAAAAATTTTTCTGTAATGGGCAAGAGGGAAATTGAACTATAATTGGAAGCAAAGTAAAGTAGAATTTTTTAGAAGGAAGAAATATCATTACATTTATATGTTTATTGGAATGACTCAAAATAAAAGGAAATATTAATGATGTAGAAGGGAAAGAGAAGAAAATTCTTGAGGTAATGACCTTGAGTAGGCAAGACAGGATTAGATTCAGTACACAAGTGGAGTGCTTCATTTTAAACTGTAGATAGGAACAGAAAAAGTTCACCTCTGGTAAGACCAGGAATACAGATGGGAGGTTTTGTTGCTGGCAGCTTATAGGAGATATTTTCTGATTCCTGCTTTTTATTTTCCTCCTCTTAATTCTCTTCCTTTTCCTCCTTCTTCTAGGTAGAAAAAATGGTCATTAGCAGAGAGTAAGGATGGGGGAGATAGTGTTGCAAGTTTGAGAAGGTAAAAGTGAGAAGAAGCCCTCTTAGAGAGTAGTAGAATTAATAATCTAGGAAATTATAGTCTGATTTCCATGTAGCATTAGAAGTTCACTTGAAATTTATGGTCATGAATCATAGAACTAGACAGGATGTCTGTGTGTTCCTTCCATGTTGAAGAAGGACAATGAATTGGGAACTATTATTTTCAAGAAATTATTGGGAGTGCCTTGGGATTTAAAACAAGTGTGATTATTTAGGTGTAATTTGATGACATGAGATTTAAAGCTGAACATTTCAGGAAGATGAAAAAATGTTATGGAAGTAACAATAAAGAGCAAAGTTACCTACCATGTGTGTAGACCCAGTGGCAGAGGGATTATGGGAGAAAAATATTCACCACTTGAGAGAGCTGCAGGACAAACAATGACATCATGGAGATGCTGCGTGTCAGAGAGCACATTTTTTAAAGTACTGTACCAAAGTGATTGGTGATATAGGAGGTGTTACTGATGACTTATCTTCAGTTTCAGATGGTAGAGTGAACGAGAGTTAAAAACCTGATCAGAATACAGTATGGATCAGAAAAGATTATGTACAAGAGCCATATGGGAATGAGTGCCTAAGTTTCGGGAGCAACTTGCGAGTTCAGTGGCAAGCTGGAGTCAGCTCATAAAAGGCTCATACTCTATCACCTCACAAGAGCCAAGTGTGAAATTTTCAGGAATCTCATGAACCAGTTACTACAAGTGGTCATTATTCAATATTAACTTACATAAACTTATAACTAAATAAACCATGTTAAGAAGGGAAAGAATAAATAATTAAAATTAATCACTTTCTAATTATTTTACTATATTTTACTGTTATCTATGCTCTTCAGGATTATTTACATCTATTTTATCTGTATGATAGGAATATTATACAGTGGTGAGCTACTACATACTTCTTCCCAACTCTCTGTTCAATAATGTCAGCATATATATATATACACACACACACACACACACACAGACATGCACATTTTATTTCAGAGAGCTTCTATATATATATATCTCAGAGTTTATATATTTAAATATATATATATATATCAGAGTTGATAAAATTTTTACTGACAAGAAGGAGGCACAATATACAATTTAAAAATAATTATAAAAACAACTTTTTATTTTAAGTTACACATAGTCAACTGATTTTCATAGAATACTTTTGTCAATTTTGCCAAATGCTTTCATACTTAGCCTACCTCTGTTTGAAATTCAAACATGATTTCACAAATTGAATTGCTTCCCAGTTCTTTAACTTATTATCCAATGAATTTATTTTCTTTATATTTCCTATGTGACATACTGTTAAACTAATTCTTACTCAAAAATATTATGTTGATTCAACTGAAAACTCTTTCACTTCAGCACTAGATAACACACTTGTATTAAATTTTACTCCATTATTTTTATAAGTCTAGAAAATCAACAAAAAATGAATAAAGCCTTATCCATTGCATTTATCAATTTCTTGCTATTGTCTGTTTTACTCAAACAAACTGACAGTGTGCCAATTCCTCAAAGACCTAGAACCAGAAATACCATTTGACCCAGCAATCCCATTACTGGGTATTTGCCCAAGGAAATATAAATCATTCTCTTATAAAGATACATGCATGCGTATGTTCATTGCAGGACTATTACAATAGCAAAGGCATGGATTCAACCCAAATGTTCATCAATGATACACTGGATAAAGAAAATGTGGTACATATACACCATGGAGTACTATGCAGCCATAAAAAGGCACAGGATCATGTTTGTTGCAGGGACATGAATGGAACTGGAAGCCATTATCCTCAGCAAACTAAAACAGAAACAGAAAACCAAACTCTGCATGTTCTCACTTATCAGTGTGAGCTGAAACATGAGAACACATGACACAGGTAGGGGAACAATATACACTGGGCTCTGTTAGGGGTGTGAAGGGAGGGATAGCATCAGGATAAATAACTAACACACATGGGGCTTAATACCTAGGTAATGGGTTGATAGGTGTGGCAAACCATCATGGTACACATTTACCTATATAACAAAACTGCACATCCTTCACACGTATCCCAGAACTTAAGATAATATTTAAAAAAAATGTATTGAAAAACATTAAAATATATTTACAAGCGTCCCATGCCAACAAAAAATACATTGTAATGATAAGCATGTTTAGTATGTCTTATTAAATTAGTTAGAATGAACATTCTTATATTTACATAATTTGATATAAAATAGCGATAGGATACATATTATTAATTTTGAAATTCTAGTTTTAAAATTTATGAGCTTTTTTAAGTACTTCACTTTATTCTTGAGGTATGGAATCTAATTTAGTTGATAATGTCTTTTTGAATTTTCTGAGTACTATGAGCCTGCATAGCTTACTCTGCTGCCTCTAATGTAGTTGCTGTTGTTTTGAATATGGAATGAGTGCAGTGAGTGGATTTCTTCAACCATTTACTACTGTAGAACATCTAGATATTTCTACCAAATAAATAGTAGGGAACAAAATAAAATCATAAATCAAATGTATTTTACAGCTACTTTCACTTTTATTAGATGTAATATTTCATGGAAAGTTTATAAAAGAGCTTCATAATCCTCACATTTGTCACAACACACAGTCTAAACAGGCAATATATGTTCACTCAATCATTACATCTAAGGGATGATGTAAAGGATATTGCAAGCATGTACACACACACACACACACACACACACACACACACACTTTCTCACATCTCACTCCAAGTTAGAGTTCACAAATAGAGGTTTACCTTTTAGGTAGTTAGAGAGAACCAGCGAAGAAGTCACACACTTTCAGCCAAATCAGTAATTACTTCAAATCCAATAGACATGACATTTGAAATTGGACTCTTAGAAACAAGATTCTACTAAAAGATAACTTTGGAATGCACCAAAAATCAACTTTGATTTAGAAATGTTGCTTTTTCACTAACGATTCAGTCATTAATTACACATTATATTTCTTAATGTCTATATCTAGGAAAACCTTTGTAGAGACAGGTAAAATTTAATGTGGAAATTGTCACTCTACCTTGGTTTAACAAATGTATTCTATTGTTTTAATGGCATGTAAAGTAGTGTGGTTTTTCATAGATTACACAGTCTTGACAATAGGGAATTCATGTATATACTTAGCAAAATGAGGTACAGATGATGATGATGTGAAACCAATAATTTAAAAAATTTTCAGTGGTATTGACAAAGGTTTGTGGATTCTTAGAATTTATGACTCTAAACATAGCTTTGGCACGTGATCAACCAAAATGTAGAAAAGAACCTCATATCACCATAAGAACAAGTAAGAAGATGAGACATTAGGAATGCTGAAGAATTTAGCAATATGTAAAACCTCATCCTTTCTTTTCTCTCCCACCCTCGCCCACTTTTATTCCTTCTCTATTTGCCTTTTTCTCCCCCCCGACCACCATACCCATACATACACAATGTACATTCTTTCTGTTGTCATCCTCTGTTCCTCACTGGCAGTAAAATAAAGAAGACAAAATTACTAGATTCTTACAGAGAACACAGCCTTTGAAAATATTCCTTCTCAACATCTGGTTTCACTAGTTCTTCAGTCACTCAATCTGTAAGTGAACACGATTTTCTGAAAAGTCATCAAGAATCAAACAAAATATTTTGAGCATCTTGCAACCGGGAACCACATTTATCCTGCTTAGTTTTGTATTCCCTGCCCAATGGGACACCTGCTATGAGCTCAGTAAATGTTGTTTAAACAAATTATCCAGTGATTCTGAATCCTAGACATGCCTTTATAGTGGACATTGTAGACTGGTCTTCCCAGCTTCTTCACACCAATCCAACCCCTTTACCCTCATACCACCCATGGTAGGAGCAGTAATTGTAAAATATGGCCATGAATCAAGATTTTAAACCTGACCCAAACTCAACAGTCAGAACTAAAGGATTCAGGCCGGGCGCAATGGCTCACACTCTGGGAGGCCAAGGTGGGCAGATGACTTGAGATCAGGAGTTCGAAACCAGCCTGGCCAACAACGTGAAACCCTGTGTCTACTAAAAATACAAAAATTAGTTGGGCGTGGTGGTGAACGCCTGTAATCCCAGTTACTCAGCAGGCTGAGGTAAGAGAATCACCTGAACTCAGGAGGCAGAGGTTGCAATGAGCCCAGACAATGCCACTTCACTCCAGCCTGGGCAACAGAGGGAGACTCCATCTCAAAACAAACAAACAAACAAACAAAGAAACTAAAGTAAAGGACACAAGAGTTAGTCTGACTGCTTTCTTGAAATAAAAACATGTAAACCCAGAAGCTGGGAAACAGAGGATGCTTACATGCAAAAGTAAAGAAGAATGAAGCTGGCCTGCAAAGATAAAAAGGGAACCAAAAAGGAGACTGCCAGTGAAACTCCTATGGAGCACCTTCAGTGGGATCTGGCCACATCTCTACTCTGTTTCTGTAAGAGAACTTTGTATGCTTGAAATAAGTTCCCTTTTTACAAGGTAGCGCAAGATAAGGTTTTTTTTATTCATAACCTAAAAAGTGTTAATTCAGTCCCACTATCATCTGTGAAGATTTTTCAAAATGAAAATGAGAGGCCACCCAAGGAGAGTCAGACTCAGTTTGAAACTCAGTATGACTGGGTAAGGATGCTGGCCTCTCTTCACCATATGTTTTAAAGCCTCATAGATCATTGAGATGCTTAACCAGGGAAGAAAACCACTGAACGATATTATGCATGCAGGAACATACAAAGAAAATGAAGACAGTAGTTTAGTGCTCCAGAGATTTTGGATTTCATTAATTGTATTGGACATGCATGTGTAAACAACACTTAAGTATGTTTTGAAAGAATGCATCAAATCTTTGAACAAGCTATGTTTAAAAGTATTGAATAAAGATGGAGGAAACAGGATATTGGAATCAGAGCAAACTTTCTCTTGGAAAAGTGTGTTTATCTCAATTTCAAAGATATCTTTCAGCACAATATTTTAGAAAATTTTAACCTCTTAAAAACATAAAAATAATGTCCATTTAGGTTAAGTGACATAATCTAAGGTTAAATGAATGGTTCAAAACGTTCAAATCATGAAAATAAATTGTAAGTTAAGATTGGCTTCTTGAAACATTAAGATTATAAAACTGAAAATGTCTTTTGATTTATTACCAGATGAATTCATCCTATGTTAATTCTGTACATCTGCTCCAGGCCATTTTTCTATGAATTATATGCTATTCATTACCCTGGCATTAGTAAAATGGCATAAACTTCTAATAATAAAAATAATGCATTTTAAATGTTATTGGTGATATTCTCAATATATTTCTATGTACATCGGAAGAGAGTTCTAAAAATTCTGAATATGTAAATGATATATTAGCCAACATACATTTGATCTCAGAGACAAAAATATTATTTTTCCATTACAGTAACTTACATATTCCTCATAACAGATCTTTTTATGAGAAAACATGAATAAAAATGCTATTGACACACCTAGAACTATAGCGTGCTCTCAACTCTAGGTCACCAATTTTCATTTATGCATGTATTTAAATATTCATCTTTATGTATTGAAAAACCTACACATTCCTTCTAGTTGATAAGAAAAAAGGTATTCTTTTGCTTTTCTTTAATTCCACTTTATAGCCCTGAATTCCTGTAATATTTGTTATGCTTTCGTGACTATTCAATAATTTTTAAACTACAATCACTCAAAAACTTTCTCTTTCAAAAAGATATTATTACAGTTTATAAATTTCAATCAAGCTATAAAACCTGAATATAAACCTAATTAACTACTCTTAGTTTGGAAAACAGAAGGTAGAAGTGTACCTTCCAAATGAGGAGGAGTTACCAATTTTCAGGACTTGGTCCTCACCTTTACAGTACAGAAATTCAATGTTCATTTGCTGAGTATTTTTTTAATTTACCAGATGGATACATTACGATTTTTCTAAACTGCCCATTCAGGTTTTTTGTTGTCTCACTTTTCTATAGCAGTGGTCACCATTTTTTATTGATGTATAATAATATTGTATCATAAACCATCATAAAATGTGCTGCCAAAGTTTTATCTAATTTTTCACTATTCTTTGATTTGGTATTTAATTTTTAGTTGTCAAGTTTTAATATTTGTATGATCAAAGGTATCAGGTTATTAAAGTTGACTTCTTATTTAGACATACTATGAATTTTTTATTTTAGGTAACATAAATATGCATTTTTTAAAAAAACAAAGCATAGCAAAGCTGGCTATATCCAGTGGTAACTGGATCAGTCACGTTTCTTAGTTCTTGACAACATGTACATGTACCTTCATTCACAAAATTCTCTCTTTAGCTTCTGGGATATCTTCTGGATTTCTTCTTTCCTTTTTTGCCCCTCCTTTTCTATTGGCTTCATAGGTTCATCATAAATTACTTGCATATTTGTTGCAATCCTTCAAGATTTAGTGATAAGGCCTCTTCTTTTTTTACTCTCAACCATGGACACCTCATTCATGCTAATAAGTTTAACTGCTCTCTATGGTCCATGGGTTGCTCACATTTTTATATCCCCAACTTGGATCTCTCCTCTGATCGCCATATATGTTCAACTGCCTATTTGACACGTGTACTTGTAATCCACAAAGTTATCCCAAACTCAATATGTGCAAAACCAAGTGCCTTATTCCCTCTTGCCCTGCATGATGCTCTTTCAACATTAACTAATACAATGATAACTATCAATATGTCATGCAATTCTGAAATTTAGAAGCCATCTTTGACATCATGCTTTCTTTTATGTCTATATCCAATGCATTATGAAGTGGCACATATGAAACACAAATGGTATGATTTTACCTCTTCAGTTCACCTATTTTCCTTATTGTTGTAAATTGACAATTTACAGCTATATAAATTTATGGGGCACAAAGTGATGTCATGAGACACATAGATTGAGAGATAATTAAATCAACCTAGTTAACAGAAATCTCACTTCAAATAGTTAATATTTTCTGGGATGAGAACATTAAAAATTTACTCTCTTAAAATTTTTGAAATGTACCATACTGTATTATTAACTGTATTCACCATGTGTGCAATAGAACTCAAGAAGAAAAATGTATCTCTTCTGTCTCTGAGATTCTGTGCCCTTTGACTATTATTTCTCCATTTCTCCCATGTCCACACTTTTACAATCACTATCCTTCTTTCTGCTTCTATGGTTTCTTGTAGATTCTACATATAACTGAGATTATGTGATATTTTCTTTTTGCCTGGCTTATTTCATTTACTATAATGCTCTTCAATTCTGTTCATATTGTCATGTATAAAGGAATCTTCTTTTTAAGCCTGAATAGTATTTTATTGTGTATATATACATTTTCTTTATTCATTCATCTGTTGATGGACACATAGATTGATTCCATTTCTTGGCTATAGTGAAGAATGCTGCAGTGAACATAGAGTGCACACATCTCCATCTTTTTTACAACTAATTTTAAAACTTGTGAGTAAATACCCAAAAGTAGAATTGCTGGATTATGTCAATTCTTTTTTTAGTTTTTTGAGAAACCTCCATACATAGTTCTCCATAAGACCTGCACTAATTTACCTTTTCACCAAGTGTATGAGGCTTCTTTTTTCTCCACATCTTGCTAACACTTATTTTTCATCTTTTTTGTGAATAACCATTCTGAGAAATGTGAGATGCTATCTCATTGTGGTTTTAATTTGCATTTGTCTAGTGATTAGTGATGTTGAACATTTTTAATGTATCTGTTGACCATTTGTATGTCTTCTTTTGAGAAATGCCTATTTGAGTCTTTTGCAACTTTCTTCTTTTTTTTCTTGTAAATTTTTTTAAATTATACTTTAAGTCCTGGGGTACATGTGCAGATCTTTCAGGATTGTTACACAGGTATACACATGCCATGGTGGTTTGCTGCCTCCATCCCCACTGTCAACTACATTAGGTATGGCTCCCAATATTATCCCTCCCCAATCTCCCCACCCCCTGCTATCCCTTCCCTCTTCCCCCGACTCCTTTGCCCCTTTCTTAATTGGTTTTTTTTTTTTTTTCTTGCTTTTGGGTTCACTCACTTTTTTTTTTTGCACATTAACCCTTTATTATATGAATGCCTTGCACATATTTTCTCACAGTCCATAAGAAATCTCTGCATGCTGTTAATTATTTCCTTTCTGTGCAGAAATTTTAGTTTGATGTAATCCTATTTGTCTATTTATCCTTTTGTTGCATGAATGTTTTGAGTGATATCCAAAAATAACTGTATGGCCCAAAGTTATGTGAATTTTCACCTATGTTTTCCTCTATCAGCTTAAAAATTGCTGGTCCCATGTTTAAGTGTTTAATCCATTTTGATTTTTTTATATAGTATGAGATAAGGCTCCAACTTTATTCTTCTGCATGTGAATATTCAGTGTTCCCAGAACCATTTATTGAAGAGACTGTTTTTTCTTCCCTTTGCATATTCTTGGCATGTTTGTCAAAAAATTAATTGACTGTACATACATGGGTTTATTTCTGGAGTTTCTGTTTTGTTCAGTTGGTTAATATGCCTATGATTTTTGCCAGTACCATGCTGTTTTAATTATTATAGCTTTGTAATATAGTTTGAAATTAGATCATGTAATGCCTCCAGCTTTGTTCTTTTTGCTCATAATTGCCTTCTTTATTCAGAGATTTTTAGTTCCATGTGCATTTTAGGGTTGTTTTTTCTATAGCTATGAAAAATTACATTGGAATTGGATAACTACTGTACTGAATCTGTAGATCTCTTTGGATAGCATGAATATTTAATTAGAATAATATGGTAGTTCTTCCAGTCCATGAACATGAGATATTTTTCTGTTTATTTGCTTCTTATTGAATGTCCTTTATTGATATTTTATTGTTCAGTCTACAAATCTTTCACACTTTTGTTACATTTATTCTTAACTATTTTATTTCCTTGTAGTTATTTTATAAATGGAAATGACAATTTGATTTTTTTCAGAAAATTTGTCATTAGTTTGGAGAAACACAGATGAATTTTATATTTTGACTTTCTATTCTGCAACTTTACAATACTAATTTAGTTCTAATGGGTTTGAGGTAAAACCTGTAGGGTTTTCTATACATAAGATAATGTCCTCAGCAAACTGAAAATTTGACTTCTTTTCCCTTTTAAGTGCCTTATTTCTTTCTCTTACATAGAATTGCTCTGGCAAGAATGTTTAATACTATGTTGAATAGAAGTGGCAAGAGTGAGCATCCTTTCCTTGTGTCAGATTTTAAAGAAGTCTGAAAAGGCCTTCAATTTTTTTCAACATTGACTATAATGTTAGCTATGGGTTTTTCCTACATAGTCTTTATTGTATTACTATATATTCATTTCTTCTATATCTAATTTGGTGGTAGCTTTTATCATGGAAGGATATTGAATTTCATCCAGTGCTCTTTTTGCATCTAATTAGATGATCATATAATTTTTGTTCTTCATTTTGTTACTGTGATGTATCCCAAATGCTGTTTTGCATATATTTTGAAAATCATTGCATCACAGAAATAAATCTCACTTGATCATGGTGGAAGATCCTTCTAATGTGTTGTTGAATTTGGTTTGCTAGTATTTTGTTGAGAATGTTTGCATCTATATTTATCAGGAATATTGGACTACAGTTTTTTTTTTTTTTGTAATGTTCTTGTCTGGCTTTGGTATCAGGGTAATACTGGCTTCATTTCTAAAAGAAAACCTAGGCAATACCATTCAGGATATGGGCATGGTCAAGGACTTCATGACTAAAACACAAAAATCAATGGCAACAAAAGCCAAAATAGACAAATAGAATCTAATTCAACTTAAGAGCTTCTGCACAACAAGAGAAACTATCAATAGAGTGAACTGTCAACCAACAAAATGGAAAAAATTTTTGCAATCTACCCATCCAACAAAGGGCTAGTTATCCAGAATCTATGGAGAACTTAAACAAATTTACAAGAAAAAAACAAACAGCCCCACTAAAAAGTGGGCAAACTATAGGAACAGCCACTTTTCAAAAGAAGACATTTATGCAGCCAACAAACACAGGAAAGCTCATCATCACTGGTCATTAGAGAAATGCAAATCAAAACCACATTGAGATGCCACCTCACACTAGTTAGAATGGTGATTATTAAAAAATCTGGAGACAACGGATGCTGGAGAGGATGTGAGAAATAGGAACACTTTTACACTGTTGGTGGGTGTGTAAATTAATTCAACCATTGTGGAAGAGAGTGTGGCAATTCCCCAAGGATCTAGAAATAGAAATACCAATTGATCCAGCAATCCCATTACTGGGTATATGCCCAAAGGATAATAAATCATTCTATTACAAAAACACATGGACATGTATGTTTATTGTGGCACTGTTCACAATAGCAAAGACTTGGAACCAATCCAAATGCCCATCAATGATAGACCAGATAAAGAAAATGTGGCTGATATCCACCATGGAATACTATGCAGCCATAAAAATGGATGAGTTCATGTCCTTTGCACACACATGGATGAAACTGGAAACCATCATTCTCAGCAAACTATCACAAGAACAGAAAAAGAAACACCCCATGTTCTCACTCATAAGTGGGTGTTGAACAATAAGAACACACAGACACAGAAAGGGGAACATCATACACCAGGGCCTAGGGGCTGGGAGGCTAGGGGAGGAATAGCAGGGGCTGGGGGATTGGGAAGGGCATTAGGAGAAATACCTAATGTAGATGATGGGGCGATGGATGCAGCAAACCACCACCATGGCACATGTATGTATATGTAACAAACCAGCATGATCTGTACATGTACCCCAGAACTTAAAGTATAATAATAATAAATAAAATAAAATAAATTTTTAAAAAATAGGTTGCAACGATTCCGATTCTTTGATATTTTGGAAGATTTTGAGAAGGATTGGTATTAGATCTTTTCTAAATGTTTGATAGAATTCTGCTGTGAAGGCATAAGGTCCTGGGCTTTTCTTTGAGGGTATTTTATTGCTGATTTAATTTCCTTACTCATTATTGGAAATCTCTGTTGAGACTTACTTCTTTATGATTTAGTCTTAGTAGGTTATATGTGTCTAGAAATTTATTTATTCTGTGTTATTTAATTTGTTAGTGCATAATTGTTTATAGTAGAATGTCATAATTGTATTTCTGTGGTAACAATTATGTTTATTTATTTCTGATTTCATGTCCACTTTTAGTTTAGCTAAAGGTATTAAATATCTATTATCTTTTCAAAAATAATCAATCATTCTGAGAATATTTTTTCTAGTGTCAATTTCACATATTTCTGCTCTGATCTTTACTATTTCTTTCCTTCTGCTTATGTAGGTTTAGTTTATTCTTTTTCCAGTTCTTTGAGGTGTACCATTAGGTTATTTATTTGAGATCTTTCTTCTGTTTTGATGGAGAAGTGTATTGCTAAAAACTTTTCTGCTAGAGCTGCTTTTGCTGTATTCCGTAAGTTTGGTATGTTATGTTTCCATATTGACTTGTTGCAACTTATTTAATTTTTTCTTTTAATTTCTTCACTGATGTATTGGTTGTTCAGGAGCATGTTGTTTAATTTCTGGATATTTGTGAATTTTCAGGAATTCCTCCTGATTGATTTCTAGTTTCATACAGAAAAGATATTTGATATAATTTTAACTGTCTTAATTTTACTGGGGTTTGTTTTATTTTCTAACATATGATCTATCCTGGATAATATTTCACGTCATTGAGAAAAATGTGCATTCTGCTGTTGTTGGACTGAATGTTCTGTATATATCTACAAGTCTTTCTAGAGTCAGATTGTCACCTTTCTCTGTGGTCATTTTAACATCATCTGGATGGACATTTTATTTCATGATCAATGTATTCATCTCACTGATAATTTTTGACCATTACTTCTTATGTACAAATTAATTTGGTACAAATTAATATGCTACAAATTAATTTTTAATTTTTATGTACCATATCACATAATTGACATGATTACTAAGTAAGTGTTAAGAAAAGACTAGAAATAACTCTCTTATAAACTGTTAATGGAAAATGGATTTCATAACTTTGCTTTCTTGCATCACAAGTTATATAAAAAATATGTTTTTTCTGGTTGTCAGGTCCTGTGTGATAATTATGTGATGCCACATAATTATAATCTTCAAGACAGTTTTTCAATTCTATTTCATATACTTCAGAAAATCATGCTAATCATCTAGCAATCAAAACTAAATATATATAATAAGACCTTATAGTGGAATTTACTTAGATGCACTCAATATGTATAACAAAACAAAAATACTTATTACTCTGAATTAAATTTTGTTTTCTACATAAATTTTTATTGAATGTATTTTACAAATCAATGTATTTAAATGACTTTGGATAACCGATTACTGGCTTATGGACAATCATAAGCAATTAAGTCAGAAATATGGGATTGTTATCACATCTGTCATGTGAGTCTATTTAGGGTACTTTTTTAATCAAAAGAAACTCACCTACATTTTTTATGCCTGTGCTGACTGACATTCAATAATGCCAATTAAATGAGGTATCTATGCTAAAGCTTATGTGTATAATCATAACATTAAATGGTAAAAATATGAATCATTATATAAAATGACTATGGTCAGAGTAATAATAAAAATGGCATCTAGACTTTTCCAATTAAAAATAATAATTCATTGTTCAAAGTAATTCTATGAAATTGAACTAAGACTGGAAGGGATAAAACGTGCTATCTCACAATGGCCATCTAAAAGGCTAGTAAAAATTCATTACGAGAAATAGACAACACAATTTAAAGAACTTACAGCCAAAAGCACTAATTAATTGACCTCAGACAAGTCACTTAATCACTCTGAGTCTGATATTTCACATGTAAATGAGCTAACAACAACTTTGTAAGATAATATCTATTAGATAATTAATTATACATTAGTGTATGTGCACAACTGTAAACATTTTCATACACACAAAAGGGATTATAATGCTCATCTTTCCATGATAAATTTGCCTGCAAGATCAACCAGTCAACCTTTTACTATTAAATTGTTCTAAAATATTAAAGTGTCTGATACAAGCTGAATATTATCACTTTTAAGGTGGGTCTATTCTGATCATTCTATTTTAAACAGCAATTCAATAAATGTATTTCACGCTCACAATGTACTTTGCTCTGCTGTTTTATTCCATAGCACTTATCTAGGATGCATCCATTATTCTACATTTCATGTTTTCTTCTCTTCTTCCTTCATTATAGTGTAAGTTCTGAATGATCAGTGCAAAAACAATTTCCTATATTATTCAGACGAGAATAGTATTTGTCACATAGTAGGCACTCAGAAAGTTTTTGTTAAATAAATGAATTAGTAAACTTTATACTTGACTCTTTTTTTTTGGAGTTTTTTTAATAGTACTTTAGGTTCTGGGGTACATGTGCAGATCATGCAGGATTGTTGCATAGATACATACATGGCAAGGTGGTTTGCTGCCTTCGTTCCCCCACCACCTATATCCTGTATTTCTCCACTCATTATCCCTCCCCATTCCCACTGTCCCTCCCTGATTCCCTCCCTACTGACTGCAGTGTAGTTGACTCAAATGTCTTTATTTTCCTACGCTGCTCCAAAGAGTTACTTGTAAAGCCTCCAAAACAACCTCTCATTCCAGTTGCATGATGTCCTAAAATAAGTTCTAATTTCAGTTACATGAAGTCCTGTTGTCCCAAAGGGCATTTCTATAAGGCTAGTTATTTGTCTATTCTTCCCCATCTATTCCATATCTAATTTTAGTAATGTTGGTAAGTCAGTTATGATACATCATTTTATTCTACTTTCCATGAAAACAAATAGATGTGTTATCTTATCCCATGGTAGTTATTTTGTGAATCAATGATTGATTTTTTTCTTAGAACTTTTTGTTAGAGAAATAGTTGGTAATAATATCTGTTGAATTTTAAAAGTTCAATTCATGGAAAAAATAGAGTACTTTAAACTACAGGATAAAAATGACATGCTGGGTTAATTATGGCCACTCTTATTCTAGAACTTAAAATTTTATTTTTCTTCTCCTATTCTTAGAAACATATATTTTGGTTACTTTGAGATAATCATTTAAGTGATGGCTATTTTAGAAGATTTTAGGTAATATAAATTGGCATGGAAGAGTCCCTGGGACAAAAATTTTAGTCTGTACCTCATTTTGTGGGAGCTATTCAATGATAATGATAATACTAAAAGTAAGTTTATTCCGGGAACACATAAGTCTCTAGGTATGCAACAGATTGACTTCAGGCTATGACAGTTTTTGAGTGGCAATGAATGCAAAAAATATAGTCAGTTACAATTAACCACAAGTCAGTGCTAAGCCTTCAAAATAAATCAGAACACAGAAAAATCCTCAAACTTCCAAGGGTCTTCCAAAATCTTAATTTTTTCTGAAAATAGTCCCAAAGATATTCTTAAAAGCTATACATATGTACCCTCAGGATCTCTCTGCAGGCAGGTAAAAATATTTAAATAAAATAAAAAATACATTTTTAATTTTAAAAACCACATAATAAAATAAAAAAACAATTACAAAGAGAACCAAAGATCAGGCACTTATCTTAGTCTTACATTAGAAATTGATTCAGATTACACTTTAAAAACGGTCTCAGTATATGATTATTTTTATTTAAAAATATTGAGTTAATAATTAATATGAATATTAATATAATACCTAAACTTAAAATATATTGTAAACTATATTTGTGCCTATCCTAAATTTTTCTATTTATATTGAACTCTCTCTACATATATATTGTGATTGTTTGGGCAGCCAGTAGCCAGAATTCTAATTCAACTGGTTGGCAATAAGGAAGATATTACATTCTGCATAGTGAAATACACCACCAGCAACTCAAGGTTTTACTAATTAAAGATTTTTTAAATTCATGTTTTTCTATTGTTTCCCTCAGCCACTCTCATAGTATTTTCTCTGCTTGTTTTCCTCTTGGCCACAGAAAAGTGTCCACAGCCCCAGGTAGATTAGACAGTATAGGGGTTCAGTCAGGGTGATAGGAAAAATTATAAAATAGACACAAACCTTCTTGAAAAGTTGGGAGGTCTCTGTAAAGTCTCAGGAAAGAATAAGCTGAAGGTGGAGGTTCTTACCCAGGGGCAATTAGGCAGAAGTTAATACAAAGAAATGTGGGGGAGTTTGTCTAAAGAGCTGGTTTACCCTTGTGGTCCTAAGACCAAGCTTTGAACATTCACAGGTGCATGACTGCTCTCTACTCAGGGGGTCAACAATATTATCACCCACAAACGGTATTTGCTTTAGGCCTTTAATCATTTGTAGGCAGCCATGTTAATTATCCACAGGTGTGTTGACTCAAAGCTTCTGCCATTAAATCTGTGTTGAATATATGCCTGGAGTGCCAGCTGGTCAGGACTGCAGCTGCTGACTCTTTACTGGACCCCTCTCAGGGTCTGTAAGCTGCCTGGACCCCTAGCCTGCTTTTCCACTGGTTAGCTGTGTCTGAGTGCATTTGTTCATCCGTCACTTGACTAGAATCTGCAGAAGCACCTAACAAGACAGCCTACATGAAATAAGACAGTTGTATATATTCCCTTTTGTCCCTTACTAAAAATTAGAAAATAATGCTTAGAAGCCAGTCATTGCACATCACCTCCCATCTTGTTCAGAGACGTGTCATATGCCTATTCAAAATACACTTCTTGGCAAAAATCAGATTATGATAGTTACGTGAAGTGTGGGGTCATACTATGTCTTTCAATAGTTGAATGTATAATTAAACAGGGGTACATCCAAACAATTGAACATTATTCATCACTACTAAGAAAAGAGAAATTTAGCCATAAAAAAATACAGGGAGAAATCTTAATAACATGTTACTAAGTGAAAGAGGCCTATCTATCTGAAAAGAGCCTCTTTCATACATACAGCAGAATACATTCTGGTAAAGATACTGGGGAAAAACAAAAAAGCTCAGTGGTTACCAGGGGTCGAGGGAAACAGAAATGAGTAGGCAGAGTTAAGAGGATTTTTAGGGCAGTGAAACTATTCTGTATGATACTATAATACATGTCATTAGGCATTCACCAAAACCCATAGGAAGGACAGTGCCAAGGAGAGAACCTTAATGTAAACTATGGTCTTTGGGTAATAATAATGTGTCAATGTAGGTTCATTGATTGCAACAAATGTTACCACTCAGGATATTGATAGGGAGGGAGGGGAGCTGTGCATGTTTGAGGTTAATGGGTATAGAGAATCTCTTTGTATTTTCTGTTCAATTTTGCTGTGAACCTAAAACTGCTCTAAAGAATGTACTTTTGCTTTAAAAAGCAAGTTGCACAAAGATATTTTAAAAATAGATTCTACAGACAGAGACCTACAATTTCATATCATAAAAAGGAAGCCCAATCATGCAATTATTTGGGGAAATAAGTCAAAATTATTATTTAAAATTTATATAGAAAGTGAGACTTTAAAATGCTGATAAAAAAATATTTTCCAAGTTGAGTTATCAGTAGATGTCATCTGCTTTTTAAAAATATAGGCATCATAATAAGTTCATCAACCCTGGTTCCAATAGATTTGATCTTTGTTTTTCTCTTGTTCCTAAGAGCATTGAAGTCTTTATATAAATTGCTTTTGCAAAATTTGGAAAGCTAATTCCTTTTGTATTGATTCTCAATGAACCTATTATTGAAACCTGCACAGATTCTGAAGAGTGTGCCCTTTGCATGATGTATAACACTTCATTATTTCACCATATCAGATTTTTGTCATAAAGGGATAATTAAATGAACAATGATGTATGATTATACCAAATAATTCTAGATTTAAAAATTAAATAAGAAAAATGACTAATAATTCCAGTAAGCTGAATACAAATAACATATTTAGTTAGTAAGACATTTATCTGAAATCTAGGTGGACAGAGCACTGTACTAGAGGCCATTTGACAATGTAAGATGAAAAAAAGGCATAAGCAGCAGGAAATTTTTTGTATAAAGAAATAATATTTAGAAAATTAACTAATAACACTGTGCCTGTTCTTTAGTCACTAACAATTTAGAAAAAATGGTAGGAGGGGCTTTACATTTTTCATCTGATTTTGACCACATGACAAATATTTCTTTTTGTCTGCAAATATGTAATAAAGGGAACCAAAAGGGGAAAGGGAACAATTTCAAAAGGGTAATAAAGGACAAAATCAGTAATTGTTTATACAACTTTGGTAGATAAAGGGTTATGTATTTAGATTACTATTTCTAACACCATGGTTAAAATTATTTGGATGTAGATATATAAATCAAGCCTAGTCATTAAATTATACCAAATCTCAGTGGTACTTAAGACTTTTCATCTCTTGGAATTAGAGAAAACCAATAAAGGACATTTATAACCAATGTGGAGAGCTGACTTGCAATTTCTGTGATCCTTGCTAGTTAACATGTTGTAGCTATGCATAAAAATTACAAATTGGCCTTTGACCAAAACTGGGACCTAGTAAGCTTACTTTTGTTATTGTCTTAAGAAACCTTTTTTATCTTTTTTTTAATTGCTATGAAATTATTTTTATTGCTGTATTTTCCATCAGATCTAGTCAAATTATTTTGCTTATAATATTTATCTTCATTACATCCTTTTTTATTATTTTTACTAAGTAAATTTGTTTTTCCTCAAAAGCTCAGCAGAAACTATATTTATTTTCAATTTTTATTCTGATGTGTCAAAATATATTTTATATGTTTATAGTGATGAGTCTGGGTTTCACAATTGAAGAGAATATTTTTGAATATTTAAGTATGTATCTTTATAGCATTTTAAAATCTGACATTAAATTAAAAACAATCTATGATACATTTAATCAAATGAAACACTTCAACTAATATGCATACTAATATAAATTATAAATATTAAATTAAATTTGAATATAAAATTACTTATAGCAAATAATAAGAAAAATATAACTCAATTTTCACAGGGCTGAATAATTTTATTCTGAAAGAATAAACTTGTCTCAACGGTATATAACTATAATTGACTATAAAATATATTATGTATTTCTAAACACCATAAAAATGTACAATTACTTCAAAACAATTTAAAAACTAGGGGTAGAAACATTGAAAATAAATTTATTTATGGTGATTTACTTGTAATTATAATATTTATTACTGTATATTCATGCTTTTATACTGATATAACCAGGATTATTTATGTTAATGAAGACTGTATCAAAATAGATATGATATTATCAATGTATTTATGTTTTTTTAAAGATATATATATACACAAACTAACAGGAAATCATTGTGTAAACCTCTCAGACAGAATAAATACTACTGTAGAGTAAATTTAGCGTATTTCTGTTTAGATAGCTATTATTTTTTGGTGCATTTGAAAGTAAATTTCAGGTGCCCAAATATTTGTAAATAATTTAACACACATCTCCTATAAATAGGGACATTACATATCCTAAAAGAATATATCAAAAGAGCACACCAAAAATATTAACTTAATGCATAATATCTGTTATAATTCATTTACTATTCGGAATTCTCTAATAGTCACCCAAATTTCCCTCATAGGTATTTCTGGTAAACCAAGATAGAATCCACTTTCAAGGATTGCATTTGTTATTGTATTCTGGTCTTTTTTCACTTGAGATTAGTATGTATGCAAGTACATACCCACATACACTTTTTTTATTTGTTTTGTAAGGTCATTGTTTTTTGAAGACTATAATCTACTATTTTTCTGATTGTTTACTCATAGTATTGTTTAATATGTTCTTCTATCAGGTAACTTGAACTAGAATTTTGGTATAAAATCCTGCTTTGATTCAAGATAATGTTTTTATGAATATTTCATCAATGATGTGGAATACTGCATATTGTATCAAATCAAGAGGCACAGTGTCAATCATATAATATTATCTGTTATGATTTGTTGAACACATTAAATAATATTGAGAACACTATAGTATGCCTATGACAGGTGAGATACAGTGAGGAAATGAAACCAAAATACAAAAAACAAGAGAGGTTTGTTATTTCCAGGTCTAGTGTGGTTACAGGTGTTGACAGGAGGCCTTTACTCATAGTATTGTTTAATATGTTCTTCTATCAGGTAACTTGAACTAGAATTTTGGTATAAAATCCTGCTTTGATTCAAGATAATGTTTTTATGAATATTTCATCAATGATGTGGAATACTGCATATTGTATCAAATCAAGAGGCACAGTGTCAATCATATAATATTATCTGTTATGATTTGTTGAACACATTAAATAATATTGAGAACACTATAGTATGCCTATGACAGGTGAGATACAGTGAGGAAATGAAACCAAAATACAAAAAACAAGAGAGGTTTGTTATTTCCAGGTCTAGTGTGGTTACAGGTGTTGACAGGAGGCCAATGGGAGTCTGAAGACAACAGAATGCTCGACTAGTATGTAGGGAAAGAGAGAGAGCAATAACCAGTAAGACTGTGTCTTTATTATAATTCATGGGTACTATTCCCTCGGCTTTCCTATGGCAGCTATGGATAGGCTAGCTTAAAGAAAACACATGAAGGGACATCTTATTCACATGACTGTTGCCTACCATTAGGTTTCACTGTGACCAGCAGCCGTGGAGAGTGTTGAATTTGGGATCAGTGAGATGGGGAACAAAAGGGCTATATCACAAATAACTACTAGAGGAGGGAAGATTTTAGTAAAACCAAAGGTGACAGGGTATAACTGGGTTACAAGTGATTTATGTCAGGCCCAACTGGATGCTGAAGCAGCAACTATATCAGACAAATTTATGACACAAAAAATAATGTTCATGCCTATACTTAGAGTTTGTTTTATAATCATTACCTTCTGAAATAAAAACCCGTCCCCAAAACTTTAAATCTCTTCTAGATGTTCCTTGATTTCTTTACAACTGTCTCCAGTGTGCTGACATAAAATGCTCTGCTTTTGTTTCAGGTTTTCAAACTCCAGATCTTACATAATGACTATCTTCCGAAAGTTACCGGGCAAAGGTACTTTGCTATCATCGCTCCTACCCTCTGTGAAAGGGTGAACAACTACTTGCCCAGGTGTACTCAGAGCCATAACGGTTTCAGGTTACCACACTATACTTTAGTTCTCACCGACCTAACAAACCATCTGTGATGGCGTAATGACCAAAGAAAAGGTTTCGCTCCTAGACTCTGTGTTGCCTCGTCATTGAAGTCATGCTGCTCATACATAAATCTCGAAGTATCTTCAGGCATCCAACTGCTTTCATTCTCCCTATTAGACCAAGTTACTGGGAAAAGGAAAGCAAATAAATAGCACTTTCCTGTGTTTTCTATCTTTCTAGTATGTACTCCCTTGATCCAACATTCTCTTACATGTCATCACAATCCCTCTTGTGAACAGATGTCTAGGGCATCACAAGCCTCATAGTCAGTTTCAGCTCATCATGCTGGTTGGAGTCAGATTGATCTACCTTCAAATTCGAGCTAAGCCACTTAATATAATCTTGGAGAAGTTCCTTAACTTTCTGAGTTTCAGTTCCTTGTCTCAAGAAAAACAGGAAATATCATTGCCTACGTCACAGAAATTTGGGGGGCTTAATACAAACAATGCACATAAATCACTTGGTTCAGTACCAGCACATGAAATGTGTTAGTAAATATTACTCATTGTTTATTGTGACACGAAGACCATTACCCACCCGTGTAATTTCCTCCAGTAATTTCTTAATTCCTCTAAAATTATTTCACATATCATTAGGTACAATACCCTGTTTTTGCTTTTGTTTTTACATTCCAGATGTCACATAATGTCTAATTCTGAAGAAATTAAACTGCAGCTAAAACTAAAGAAAATGTTCAATTTCCAAAAAGCCAAACATTTGGTGGTATGTTATTTCTAGCCCCATTTAAGAAGAAAGACCTATGCAATTCAGCATAATATTATAGTTATACTTTTGTCGCTTTCAGCAAAGTCTCAAAGTTGTCAATCATGGCCTAGTACATCAGTAAGACAGCTCTCTAGAGACATTACACAAGGCAAATCTTTTAATATTTTATCAGCTGCTGTTGATAGGAGGCACTTCAGCTTAGTGAGTGTTTTTATTACTTCCTTTCATTTATTCTTGAGAAGCTTTTATCTCTGTTTATTGATTGCCACCTTTTAAATTTTTAACATCAGTAAACATAGAAATATGATTAATATATTTGATTAAAAATTTTAGTAGCAAATTACTTTAAATAAGCTTTCACAAATTTATTGTAGTAATTTTCTCATAGACTTTTGCATATATATTTGTATCCACTCCTTTGTTATGCTAGTTCTCTGAAGACTGATACTCAAGTGAAGGAGAAAGTAGAATTGTAACTAAAGAGAAGCTCCACATAAAGGGGAAAATTAGTTTTTAGGCTGTTTTCAGCAGAGCAATACACAAAGGGACATGCCAAGGATCAATCATAAACCTCAAAAAAGAAAGAAAATAACAGTTACAAATATATGGAGATAATATTTATTCTCAAAATGACTGAACTTTGCTTGTGCTTCTTCCTGCTAGTATGGAACCCCAAATAACATCCAATTGTCACAAGAGAAATTTGCTAAATAGGCGGAAATATTATTCAAGAGCCTCTTTTAGCTTATAGCCAGAAACTTGCTGATTTCAGTCTTTCCCATATTAGCAGCTGCAAAAGGAGCAAAGTGAGAAAGAGTTAGCAGAGCTAACAAAAATTCATTAGACTCAGTGAACTTACAAAACTTATTCAGAAGATGTCATTGCTAAGATAATATTATGGCACATCTCAAAAGGCTGCTCCATTAGCAAGCTTTACTATGGGTGCTCTCCTCAGCCCCATTAATCTTATGATGACCAGTTCTGTTTCTCAGACTAGCTGGGATGAAGCAAAAAGATCTGCTTTATGTTGCTGTTAATGTTTGTTAGCTTTAGTAAGAAAACCAGATAATTCTGTCAAGTATATGAAATTGGGAAATTTTGAACAAATTCTGACAAGGATGGTTGCTCACAGAACCTCAGAGAAAATGTTTCAAAGCTCAGCTCTACTGTAAGGTTTTGGGAAACTAAAGAACCCTTACTAACTTGATTTTTTTCACACATCCTTCATGGTGATAGTGGTAATGTCCACAAGGCCAAAGTGGTGGTATGAGCCTAGGGGAAAGGCATCCAAAGAGGCCACAACTTGCTTTCAAACTTCACTTACATCAATGAAGAAAAAAAAGAGTTTAAACTTATAATTTTTCCAAGCCAGCTAACTAATGTAAAATAATTCATTTTCTAGAAATATCCTCTGTATCCATACCCCTTGTGAACTTTTTGAATCAGAAGCTGTCTAATTGAGCCAGGAAATAGAGGTCCTGGTGAAATCTTACTCATATCAGGAGACTCCATTAACATAGATGAAACAGTGGCACATCACTAGAACTGTTCTCAAACTCTCAACCTTGGCTACAGATTAGAATCACCTGGGAAGTTTCCAAAAAGTCTTAATGCCCAGACCACCTCTCAAACCAACTAAACAAAAATCTCTGGGGTAGACTGGGACATTCACTTTCTTACACAATATGGAGCCAAAGTTGAGAACAACTGCTCTAAGATATGTTCTGTACTTCAGCCAGGATTGATCTATTTGTTTAGTCCTTTAAAACCTATAAATGCATGCACACTGTCAACCTAAATGACAAACAGAGAGAGGCTCTCTAAAAGAAAGTGATATTTGTTTGGGAATAGGGCATTGCAAAGGGGAATGCGCATGCTGTAGTAAACTATGTGAGTACTCAGGGAGGTAAATAAAAACAAACATTTTTAAAGGAAAAAAATGAGGAGAATTACAAAATTGTTTTGAGATAATTACCCTTCACTGGATCAATAATAATAGTGACACAAGTCTCAGGTTTAACAGGCAATTGCCAGGTAAATATCCTCAGAGAAGGACTTTTAGTGTAATGTAATGATCTTTGTGCAAGGTTATAGTTTTTGCAGTCTTTTGTCATAGTTTTTCTTTTGTTATTAGGATTTTGTGCATCTTACAGTTTTCTCTAACTCTGTCAATTTTTTTTTCACAAGTTACTCCATTTTGATTCTGACAACTTTCACAATACAAATACAGTCAGGTACCATATAATGATGTTTTGGTCAACAAGGAACTGCACATAAAATGGTCTTATAAGATTATAATGCCGTATTTTTCTGTACCTTTACTATGTTTAGATACACAAATACCATTGAGTTAAAATTGCCTGCAGTGTTTAGTACAGTAACATGCTGTATGGGTTTATAGCTTAGGAGCAAGAGGCTATAACATATAGTCTAGGTGTGTAGTAGGCTATACTCTCTAGATTTGTGTAAGTACACTCTGTGATGTTCACACTAACAAAATTGCCTAATAACATGTTTCTTAGAGCATATTTCTATTGTTAAGTGACACATGATTGCATACAAAAATTTCTTAGTGTTGTCAACTGTTTACTACTGAGAGATTAAAAATAATTTACATGTAACAATTTTATGTACTATACACATGATGCATTTGCCCATATGGCCCAGGGAAATAAGCGCATCTATTTACCAGATTTTGGGTTAATATAATTCTTCACTAAAGTAATTGGACCTCCTTGGAGAAACAGATGACTAGGGCAGAGAAAGTAGAAACTAGGCCTGGAAAATATTATTGTGCCAAAAAAATAAGAAAGCACTTAAGAATGATGAGGATATAGCAAAACGACAGAAAAGCTAACTTGACAAATGTTCCTGTGGCCAAATAGGGAATAATTTTGGCATTATAACGAGTTTACTGGCTGGGAACAGTGGCTTATGCCTGTAATCCCAGCACTTCGGCAGGCTGAGGCGGGTGGATCACAAGTTCAGGATTTCAAGACCAGCCTGGCCAAGATGGTGAGACCCCGTCTCTACTACAAATATAAAAATTAGCTGGGTGTGGTAGTGGGTGCCAGTAATCCCAGCTACTCGGGAGGCTGAGGCAGAGAATTGCTTGAACCCAGGAGGTGGAGGTTGCAGTGAGTCAAGATCACACCACTGCACTCCAGCCTGGGAGACAGAGCGAAACTCCATCAATCAATCAGTCAATAAAATAAACAGATAAATAAATTTACTGATATAAACAAATAAATGAATATATTAAAAGTTTAGTCAAGAATAGAATGTTTACACAGCATCAAATTATTTCTCCACAAAATTCTTATTTATTAGAAATATAAAATGAATAATTTTACAGTGGAGAAGTCTGGTAGACATGCCTTTAACATGGCTAAGATTATAATAATGAAACAAATCAAAATCATAAGAGGCAAAGAAACATAGCCTCACTTCTGTAATATTCCTTCCAAATAGAATTTAATCAATAGGAAACATCAGACAAACCCAAATTCAGGGAAAGTCTATAAAATAACAGGCCTGTTATATTCAGAAGTATCAAAGTTATGAAAGTGAAGGAAAGTGACACTACTCAGAACTTTCCAGACTATTGATTCAGTAAGAACTAACATTATATACTCTCTGCCCAATGTTGTAGATCATGAAATGGTCTCTAAAATCAAAGCATCTGAGCAATTTTTAAGTTATTTTTAGTTTAATATTCATCTCTTCACATTTGTGAATTAGAAGTTTTTGTTGACAACCTAAAGCATTTTCTACTACCAGTAAATAACATGACCACAATATATCAATAAACACAGCTAAAGTGAATAGCTTTGTGTTAGAAAAGGAGGCTGTGTTTATTTTTCTTTTCCTAGTGAGAAGATTTCTTTTCTTTTCCACTGAGAAGATAGAATAACATGGCTATTTACTACTAGCAACACTTCAGATACTGTTTTCATATAGCTAAAATAGTACGTTAAAAATTATTCGGTTAACATCTAAACTATAGTTGTATAGTTATCTTTGAATATTTGATTATTGCTAACTTGATATTGCAAAGTATTTTCATCAAATTGATTTTTAAAACTCTGTTATTATTAGCAACTGGAACTTTTATCATCAGAAAAGTAAGATAGTAACTGCTAATGACAGCAGGCTTTAAATTTGTACTTTGCCAGACATTTTGAATTATTTTCATATGGTTCAGTAACTTTTTAAACAAACATAGAATTTATAGTCTTTGTCAGTTCCATTACAATCCTCTTACATAACACGGTTTAAAGTGAGAACTGTTTTCAAAATGATAAATGATGTGAGAGCATGACCAATTATTTGTCATCACACAAGATAAGCTGATCGTACTCAGTATCTTCACTTGGGCTCTACTAGACCATATATAACCTCTTTGGGTTGTCTTAAAGAGCACCTAAAAGCATTTTAGCCTGCTGGTTCAAGCAACCTATATGTCAAGGAGAAAAATAAAGCCACCATTCTCAGGTTTGTGTTTCCCCAGAGGAAGAAAACAGTTTGATGCAATTTGTCAAAAGCCTGAGTGGTACTTTAATGGGCAATTTACTTTAAATGGCTGCAGTTATTGCAGAACAAAGGTCCAAAGCCTTAGATAAAAAAAATCCTTTCCAAACGGTTTTAGTCAAATAGATTTAATTCTCTAAGATTAACTAAGTATATCTAACTTCTTATACTCCCTATCTATCTAAAAACAATAAAACTAATAGTAATCCCAGAAATTTCTGAGTTTCTGGGATTTCTTGGTCTTTAATATATGAAATACAATCAACTCCCTAAATCTGTCATTCTGTTAAGATATCTGAGATAAGAACCAAATAAACAAAAAGGACAGCAACAGAATCCTAACTTCCCAAACTCAAAAGAGTGCTTCAGCTCTTGGGTAGAAGTTTCAAATACCCTAAACATTTTATTAATATATTTTATTAATATATACATATATATGCACATGTATGTACACACACATTTTTTGCTTCATAAATTTATTATTGAATAAACAGAAGATAATTTGAAAAGTTTTCACACTTTTATATAAACGTAAGATTATTTATATTTTACCTTACATGCTGATTTGTGAACTACCGTAATACATTTAATAATTTTCACGACAGTGATTTTAAGAAATGCCTACTAAGAAAAATTTCATATTTTGCTCCTTTATATTTTTCTGTCACTTAATTCCATAATAGTTATAATTTTTGGAAGCAGTATGATTCTGTATATGTTTATGATTCTGTATATTTTTATCACTCTGCTCCAGAAATCTTGGTTCAAAAATTAATTCCAACTTGTAGAAGGCAAGAAGTGCTGAATGTGGACCTGTGTTTGCCTGAAGCTGAACAGAGTCCCATCTATTCAGTCTCTAAAGCATGGACCGATGCTGGGAAGGTGGACAGCCATCCCAGAGACACTGAAGACAAAAAACAAAAAAATTGAAGTGGTTCAGAACAAGAGACTAATATAGATTATAACAATTTGTGTTTTCTACCTGTCTTTCCATGTATTTCATACATACTGTTAAAAATAACCTATTATGAAATATCACATAAAGAAGAAAACTCCGGGAGAAACAAATCAGGACTAATTTTCTCAATATCAATTTCCGTTAATTCACAGTTGCCTCTAAGGACCTGCTAAGAACATGAGTGTTAACTAGACTTGATAGATTAACTTTAGTTTATAGAAATATGGTATAAATTATTTAAAATAAATGTATGCATACTTAAATAGCTATATATAATTAAAAGTTAGCCTATAAAGTATTAGAAAGATAAAATTGTATATTTATTACAACTTCTATCCCCTACATTAACAACACATAAGTACTTACATTTTCTAAGTTTATTTCTCTGTATATACCACAGAGAAATGAATGCTTGGAAAGTCTGGACTTCAAAATGTTAACATTCTCTTCATCAAATGGGATTCTACACCATTTAAGAAAGAATGAACTACTGATATACACAATCATAGACAAATCTCAAAATAATTTTGCTGAGTGAAAAATGCCAGAAAATAAAAGAACACATTATATATGATTTTAGTGCTAAAAATTACAGAAAAGTGCAAAGTAGACTATAATGACAAATCAGATCTGTGGTTTAGTGGAGACAGAGATAACAGAATGACCACACAAAACTTTTGGAATAGCCACTACCTTGACTACTGTTATGGTTTCACTGGTGTGTACACATGCCAAACTTATGAAATTGTACACTTTAAATATGCATAATGTTCTGTATATCAATTTTCCTTCAATAAAGCTGTTAAATTAAAAGCAAGGAAAAACATTTCTTAATCCTTAACATAGTTCAAATTTTAAAGGCAGTTTATCTTTAATTTTTAAATTACTAATTCAATTGATTTTATCAAAGACTACACTGCTGGCACTAATAATGGTCTCATAATACAGTCATATTTTACTTTGCACTTTTAAACTACACAATTTTCAAAGTATATACAAACATATTTTTCAAAATGCCTATATACAAACCATTAAAGTTGTAAAAGAATTTTAAATTCTTCTACGCAAACTTCACAAATGTATCCGTATGCTTATAAATTTATCTTTAGAGCACCAGAATGCTTACTTTTTTATGGAGTTTTAAATTCTATTTTACTTTCTTAAGTCTAATGTTCTATAAGTTTTCTTTGAATGGCACATTTCTTAAGCATAAAGAAGGCTGATACAAGCACCTCTTTACTTCTTGCAGTCTTGTCTAAGTTTCTTATAGAACTCTTAAAATCTTGTTTAAATTTCTTATAGAACACTTCCTTTTTTCTCCTACATGAAAATAGGTAAAATAATTACAAAATTATGGTGAGGACTGGATTTTTAAGTTTTAAATATCTCAACTATATGTTTATTCTAAAAGTGTATGTGCAAAAATGTGTATATGCATGCTACAATGACAAATAACCTATAGTTATTTTTCTACAAGTTTCTTCTTGTGGTTTCTCTTTCAAATTAAAAGTATTATTTGAGACTCCAAGCATTTTTTTAAAGCCACGGACTAGATATGTTTTTGCAAAACATATATTTGATAAAAGGTTTGTAACCAATTTATAAAAAACATTTACAATTTAATAAAACAACTCAATAAAATGGTAACAATTTTTGAAGAAATAGTTCACAAAATAAGATATATGAATAGCCAATAAACACATGATAATATGTTCAACATCACCAGTCATCAGAGAAAAGCAAACTAAACCCACAAGGATGTATTTTGAAGTATATTATTAGAAATGTAAACATATAAAACTATTATAAAGATATATAATGACATCATTTTTTAAATTTGATTTGTTTCAAAAATGTGAATGAATATATTCTTAGAATAATATTTATTAGACTTTATTGAATACCTTCTCTGTATATATAAATATATTTTGAATATACATGTGTTATGTGTACTTTTTAAAAGATTATACATATAATCTTATATTCTTATAAAACCTAATAAAATAGTCTATATAATCTTTTATAAAATGTATATAATCTTATAAAACTTTTAAAAATAGCTTTTTCTTTTTTAGTTGATTTATAATCATTATACATAGTGATATTTCAATGCATGTAATATATAGTGAGCATAACAGAGTAATTAGGATATTTATCATCTCAAATATTTATTGGTTCTTTGTGTTGGAAACATTTAACATCTCCCTCGTAGTTATTTGAAAATATATAATAGATTATTGTTCAGCATAGTCATCCTACACTACTATAGAACACTAGAATTTATTACTGCTATCTATCCATTAATTTGTATCTTTTAACGAAGTTTATTTTTTTAGAGAAGACGGTTGACACTGGAGTGATAATTTATCTGAAAGAGATACTTCCACAGGCATGGTCAGAAATCCTGCATCATTCTTTATCAGACACTTCACGTTGTTAAAATAATCAGTACCATTAATACAACACTTACCTGGGGGCTTTTCCTGGTGTATCTCTACTGAAAAATTGTTTCAAGTTGTATTTCACCTTTAACATATTTTTCAGCAGCTTCCTTAATTCTTTTCCCCTATTTACTTAAGAAGTTTTATTAATTTTAATAAATTACTTATCTTTATTGACTTTAATTTTTATATTAAAAGAGAGTTCTTTCAAAAATTTAAAGTTTACTGATAAATTTATATAATCAGAACAAGTATTTTAGCCAGGAGCATTTTAGACAAATTTGCCAACAGGCATTTTACTCTGCTATACTTGGCAGCAAGGTGACTAAGCAGGACAGCTATGAAATTAGTTTGTCTGTAATTGAGAATGTGGACCAACAGGAGCTTTTATTTATTGATAGTGGGAATGCAAAATGCTACAACCACAAAGATGAACATGAATAAGGGCCTTGCTAGTAGAAGACTCTGCAGAGTCCTGGAATGGTCCAGGGCATCACATGGCAAGGGAGCTGAGTGTACTAGCTCAGGTCACTCTTCCTCTAAAGCCACCAGTTCCACTTCCATAACCCATTGATCCATTAACCCACCAATAAATAAAACGACAAATAGATTAATCCATTCATGAGGGCACAGCCCTCATAACCCAATCACCTGTAAAAGGCCTTACCTCTTAATACTGTCATATTGGAGATTAAATTCCAACACGAGATTTGGAAGGGACAAATATTCAAGCTAGAGCATTCTACCCCTGGCCCCCAAAACTCATGTGTTTCTCACATACAAATCATTAATTCCAACACCATCAGCTTAAAGTCTCAACTTGTTCCAGAATAAACTCAAAAGTTCAAAGCCCGGAGTCTCATCTGTGAGCCCGTGCAATCACAAAAATATTATCTACTTTCAAGATGAAATGGTGGTACAGGCATAAAACAGATATTCCCACTCCAAAAGAAAGGTGTAACAGGCCCCAAACAAATCTGAAACCCAGCAAGGCAGACATTAGTCATAAAGCTGAAGAATGATCATTTTTTTACTCCATGTGCCACCTATTAAACATGCTGGAATAGGGGCTGGGGCCCCAAGGCCTCAGGTAGCCCCACCCTTACAGCTTTGCTGGGTGCAGAGCAGGTGGTTGCTCATACAGGTTGGAATCCAATGCCTGAAGATTTCCCATGTAGGCATTGCGTGCTACCAGGGACTATACAGTTCTGGGATCACCAAGGCAGTCTTGCTCCCACAACTCCACTAGGCATTGCCCTAGTGGGGACTCACTGTTGTGACCTTGCATCTATAGCTCTACTAAGAAAAGCCCTAGTGGGGACTCTCTGCAGCAGCTGCGACCCCACATTTCCATTTGTCCCGCTCTAATAGAGGCTCTCCATTGGCTTCTTCCCTGTGACAAGTCTCTGCTTGGGCCCCTGGGCCTTTGAACATACTTTGAAATCTGGGTGGATGCTGCCAAGCTTCCACAGCTATTTTCTGCAAGACTGCAGAATTAGGACCACATGGATGCTGTCATGATCTGTACTTTCTGAAGCCGCAACATGAGCCACACTTGGGGCTGTTTGTGCCATTGCTGGGACAGCTGAAAAGCACTGAGCTGGGGGGTGCAGAGACCAGAATCCTGAGGCAGCCCTGGGGAGTGAGCCCATAGAGAGTGCCCTGGACCTGTCTCATGAATTCATCTTCTTTCCTAGTCCTCTGGGCCAGCATGGGAGGAGCATCTTTGAAGATCTCTGAGATTTATCTGGGGTCTTTCTTTCATTATCTTGAGGAATAGCATCCAGCTCCCTTCAATCCATGTTAGTCCCTTTAGCAAAGACTTCCTGGGCTGCATCCTTGGTTTTTCTTCTCTGAAACACTTTTTTTTTCACTCTTAGTTGCCAGGCTGAAATTTTTCTAAGTCTTTCTACACTGCTCCCCTTTTAATTATAAACTCTGTCTTTAAATTTTTACTTTACTTCCAAATCTCAGTGTAAATAGCCAAAAGCAACCATGTAGCTCCTTTTATATTTTGTTTAGACATTTATTCTGCCAGAAACCCTAGTTCTTCACTGTCAAGTTCCACAAAACCCACAGGCATGGACACGGTTCAGACAACTTGTTTGCAAACTTATAACAAGGATGAGCTTTACTCCAATTTTCAATACCTTGTTCCTCAATTCCATCTGAAGCATCATCAGAATGGCCTTTACTGCCCATATTTCTGCCAGCATTCTAGTCACAACCACTTGAGAAATCTCTAAAGAATTCCAAACTTTCCCTACTTTTCTTGTCTTCTAAGCCCTCACCAGAATCTAGGCTTTTTCTAGTCTGTTCCTCCAAATTCTTCCACCTTCTACCCATTCTCAATACGGCTTCCACATTTTCAGGTATCACCTGAAACAACTTTATCAGCAATCCAACTTCTTGGTACCAGTTTTCTAGCTTAGTCTATTTTTTATTTTTTATAATGGAATACCCCAAATTGGGTATTTTATTTTTAAAACAAACTTATTTCTTACAGTTATGGAGAATGAGACACCAAAGGTTGAGGGGCTGCATTTGCTGAGGACTTTGTTGCTGGAGAGAACTCTCTGCAGAATCCCACGGTAGTACAGGGCATCACATGAAAAGAGGGCTGAGCATGCTCACTTAGGTTTCTCTTGCTGTTCTTATAGTCACCAATCCTACTCCCATGATAGCCCATTAATCCATTAACCCATTAATTAATGAGTGGATTAATTCATTCATGAGGGTAGAATCTTCATGATCCAATTACAGCTTAAAGGCCCCAGCTCTCAAACATTAAGGATTAAATTTCGAATGAATTTTGTAAGAGAGAAATTTTCAAACCATAGCAAACAGTATTGTCATTAGCAGTGTTTTTAAAAATGCAGATTTTCAGACCCTACCTCAGACCTGTGATCCAAAATCTGTATTTTTGCAAGATCTCCAATTAGTTTATACGGTCACTAAAATTTGAGAAGAATTGCCTTAAAAGCAACTGAAATCCATGAGACAAAATACCAAAAATGAATCAAGTTTATTAACTTCAAAGTAGCATATGGCAATTCCTGGTTTATCATTTCCAAACAAAGAAAACTTCAATTATTTTCTTGGTATATCAAATTATTTTTATCTGTCAGTTTGTAAGAGTATATCAATAAGAGATGAGATGTTTAGACACTCGGTAGTGTAAAACAATCTCACAAAACTATTGATAGCTTTTTTCCCTTTATTATGTACCAGGAAACTTTTATCATATACAGTCAGAGTCTTGTTTAATTCTCAATACAGATAATCAAAGTAAATTTCTTCAATAGGTAGTAAATTCATTTAAAACTCAGTTTTAAAATCAGTTTTGCCTAAATTCAGTTTAGACTGCCTAAATACTTTTAACATCCTGACTTTGATACACCATAAAGAAACAAAATATGTTTCGTATAAGTATATTGTTTCATTACGTAGGTTGAAAGTGCACTGCTTAATAGAAAGAAAGGCTTAGAAAAATCCTGAGATGCATATTCACCAAATTCATGTTTCAGAAAATAATAAAATGTGTTTTGTTATATACTTAACTTTATGTTTTATAGTTCATAATGGTTACTTTTTATCTGTGTGAAGAATAGCACATTTTATATTTAAATATGTTTTAAAGAATCAGATGAGTATTTCAAAACAAATATAAAATAGGAAACAATAGCAGCAAATTATTGGGCAAATTTAGCTATCGTTCTTGGGACAATGCTTATCTCACAGCATATAGGCATATGAAAATTACGTGCAACAGAAACTAGGATGGGAAACAAGCTTCATTCACTTTCACTAGTATATTTTGAAAAATTATCTAACATTTTTCCATTTAATTTATGACCACCAGTGCAACTCATTTTCCAAATAAAATGTTTTTAAGTCATTTTTAGTGACTGATTATCAAAAACAGCAGCCACAAAGTCCTACAGATTTTCCAAGACACTGTTTTAGTTTCACTTTTCAGTCAAATAAATGACAAAAGGGGGATTCCTAGGCAAGAGCATCACAATATTGCAAGAAAAGAAACAGCTCTTAATACTGAAGCTAAGAAGCCTTTAACAGAAAAATTGAGGTCAGGCCCTTTAGTATGTACCAGATAAATCCAGAATCAGTTTAATATATTCTCTGGTCTGAAAGCGAAAAATAATTGATATCTGATCAATGACAGTGTTAAGAGTACAAAGGTTTTCAGGCATTCCAGCAGGAAATCGATATATAATAAAGTTTTTAACTTATCAGGCATAACAAATGGCAACAAACAATGAAAACCATATGGTAGTGGTTAAAGAGCTTGAGCAGAACATGAAATTTATAATAAAGGAATCATATGGCACATTTAATGTCAGTGCTAACTCTATTTCTCCACAAATAATGGCTATAAATTAGTGCAGCATGGTTGAGTGACTCATTTAATTCTATCAAGTGATTTTCTGCTTATTAACAAAGCATTTTTCTTTAAAGCTTAATTTTTGGAATTGGCATATCCGCTGCAGAGAACTCAAGTCAGTACTTACAAGATTAAAAACTGTCTTTAACAATTGTACTGCAGCGATATCATAAGTACTCGTAACACATCAGCAACGTTGCCTTGTAAAGAGTGTATCTGAGTCATTTTTTTTTTCAGTAATCTGCAAGTCTGTTGGAAATCTAGTGTTACATTGCTATACTAGATGTTATCATTATTTTAAACACAAAATTTATTTCATCAATTCTTAGACTGTAAAAGTACTTAAAATATACTTTTACATTATAAAAATACATTTATATTGTAAAAAGATGTAGATAAAATGTGGGGAGAAAATAATCTCTAACAGGAAAAATAGGGTCATTCCTAAAATACTCATTGAGGGAGGACCACTGCCAGTTTTTTGGTATTCCCTATTTTTTATATGCATTAAGTATCCTTGTTTTCAAAAGTTATGCCTTCACTTAGATAAAAAAAGGAAAACCATACAGAAAAGTTTACTGTAAATGAATATAATCACATTTAATTTTCTATTTTTCATTTCCTCTAGGGCACTTCTATAAAAAATAGCTTATAACTTTCCTGATAAACATTCTTTGTCCCAACCTTGCTGAAGATGTGTTAGTTATCATTTGTACTTCTCCTTGTAGCTATATTTGTAGTGTTAAATAATCTACTTAAACCTCTGTCTCTTACTCCATTAACATGAAGCTGAACTATTGGTTCTTTGCACATCAAATAAGAAAATAGGAAATGCTTTCCTACTCTTCCAATTTTCAGATTTCTGTCAGTTATACTATTAATATTAATTTAGTAATTATATGTTTTCTGCATATTAGCAATTAAAAAACATCATTTTGAAGCTAATAAAATGTTTATTATAATATTGCAATTAACATGTACTACAGAAGCAAATAGTGTGATCAGCCCCATAGGAAGGGAAATTTTATTATGTTTAATTTAATCCTAAAGTGTTTCTGCTCAAGGAAAAGTGTCTCAGGCATCAAGTTTCAGTGGATTTACTGAATTGTTTTTTGCCTCTTTATTTCAGATTATACTTAGATGCTTTTCCTTATTATATCTAATGTCTAGCTATTTTTGTCTATAAATAGAATTATAGAACAAAATTCAATTTCCCTTAGCACTGTATTTTCAACCTGGCATTACTGATAAGTAATCTGAAGTCATTCTGAATTTCATTCATTTGGTTATTTTTTAAATGTATAACCTTAAGTCATTTATTTTTAGATCCAGAGTTCTGAAATCTTACCCAATGTGTCCAGATATGCGGTCTTTTTATAATCATCTTTTGACAGTTAGTAGATTTTTTCAACATAAAGATTTGAGTAATTTTAAATTTCATTTTCTAAACTATTCTTCATTTTTAAATTTCAAGAGCTTTATTTAGAAAGTCTTCAACGTTTACATTGGTCTTCCTAGAAATATAACCTTAACACCGTCTATATACTTCTGTTACTGTATTTATCACTTCGTATCAAAATTATACTTTAGACCTCTCCAACTTGACTACAAGCTCTGTTTTAAAAAGAATGAATGGGTGCCTTACTCATTTTTGAATCCTAAAATGGGCTGAAATATAACAGGTAATCAATAATCATTTGTTCAACTGAAGTGAATTTAATATATGGCAAGATGGCTTATGTTTCAAAAGGAAGAAATGCAACCATTACCTTAAATGTAATGCCTAATATTTATGTTAACAGGTATATTTTTTCTTCATTACTACAATATGTATTATTCTAATAGACCTCTACTAACTTCTCAAATGATAACTGGCAACTTGAACACTCCTGGTTGACAGCGCAGTTCTCTACGGCTTCAAAGTGTGTTTGTTGCCTTCAGATGGGAATGCTTTCTCAAAGTTGCTAATGTAAGTATGAGATACTCCCTTAACAAGATTATTTTCTTATCTGTTCATTATTTACTTTGATTAAGGCCACTAATTGAGAGTTTTGTCATTAACTCAGGCTTTATTGAAGAAGTGGATGATGAAATGTGAAAGCTCTCTGTATTCTACTCCCTGACTGTGCCAGAAAATGAGTTTGGAAAGGCAGACAGTAATTTTTGCATCCCTTGCATCCATATTGTGAACAGAATCTATCAGAAGATTTTCAATTAAAGAGTAAAATGATTATATAGATGTTTTGTAATCATCTTTCCAGTAGTTAGTGGGATGATGATTGTTAAAGAATGGAGTTAGAGTCTAGGAAATACAAGGCTATTTTTAAAAGCCCATCCAAAAATGATGATGGGATGAAGGTAGGAATGACACCTCACAGATTAAGGAAAGTGAAGAATCTATAATTGCATTAGTCTGTTCTTGCGTTGCTATAATGATATACCTGAGGCTGAGTCATTTATGAAGAAAAGACATTTAATTGGCTCTCAATTCTAAGGACTGTACAGGAAGTATCGTGACTTTTGCTTTTGGGGAGTCCTCAGGAAGCTTCCAACCATGGCAGAGGGCAAAGATGGAGCAGGCATCTCACATGGCAGGAGCAGAAGCAAGAAAGCAGGATGAGCAGCTACTACAACTTGCAAAGAACAAGATCTTCACAAGAACTCTCTCTATCCCAAGAACAGCTCCAAGGGGATAGTGTTAAACCATTCCTGAGAAATCCATCCCTATGATCCAATCATCTTGCATTCTGCCCCACTTCCAACATCAGGGATTACAATTTGACATGAGATTTAAGCAGGTACACATAACCAAACTATAACAGTGACATCTCTCGGATTTCTACCAATATATTTTCCAGCAGTTTACTTTTGCCAAAGTATCTGTTAGTAGTTTCTAAAGAAGTACAAGTTTTTATACTTGTATTATGTGCTCTCTTAAAACAAGAATGAAATGAGATCAGAAGTACAGTAGTCCTCCTTATCTGAGGGAGACATAATTCAAACCCCCTGGGGTCCCAGAAACCATGGATAGTACTGAAACCATATATACTGGTTTTTTTTCCTAAACATACATTCCTATGATAAAGTTTAACTTATAAATTAGGCACAGTATATGACTAATAACAACAAATAATAATAATATAGAACAATTATAACAATGTGCCAGCTTCACTACTCTTGTGCTTCGGGACTATTACTAAGTCAAATAAGGGTGACTTGAATACGAAGACTGAAATACATCAACAGTCAATCTGATAATCAGATGGCAGCTAAGTCACTAATGGGGGGTATCATATGCAATGTGAATATGCTAGACAAAGGGATGGTATATGCTACTCAGAATAGTGTGCAATTTAAAATGTATGAATTATTTTCAGAATTTTCTATTTAATATTTTTGGACCACAGATGACCACAGATAAATGAAACCACAAAAAGCAAAACTTGCACAAGGAAGGACTACTATATTTTTAAAATCCTCCTATTCTGGGGAAATGTGTGACATATGCATTATATTCCTAAGTCTTTTTTTTAGGAAAAAAGATATATCACTCTTGAGCGGTCACAAAGGATCAACTCCAAAGGGAACTAATTCTCTCCATTTAATTTTCACCAAAAAGGAAGAACTGCTGGGTAAAGAAGAAATGATGAGAAAGCTGCACTCAGAAAATGTGATCAACTGATCTAAAAGCATTCATAATAATCAAGGCAGAGAAGGCTGAGAAGAGCAAGACATCAAAAACAAGCAAATACAAACAAGGCAAGAACATTATTTTTTGAAACATAGCCCTTCTTCTTTTACTATCTTCCCCAAGATAAATCCTACTTATGATTTAGATTCCTAAACTCCTAAAATTTTTTTGCATGCTGCCAAATGCTCTCACATCTTCCACCTACCATTATTTTCTATGAAGCAACTCAATTTATCTTATGTTCAGCCTTATTCCATTCAGGCTGCTGGTGCAAAATGTCATAGACTGGGTGACTTAGGAATGACAGAAATTTATTTCTTATAGTTCGTTCTTGGGGCAGGAAAGATCTAAGTGCAAGCAGTGACTGGGGAGGGCCCACTTTCTGGTTCATGGATGGCTATCTCCTCAATGCGTCCTCACATGGTGGGAGAGGTAAGGGAACTCAACATTGTCTCTTTTATTAGGGCACCAATCCAATAATAAGAGTTCTGCCCTCATGACTTAATCACTTCCCCAAGGTCCCTGCCTCCAAATGCTATCACATGGAGAGTTAAGATTTTAACAGTTCAATTTTGGGGGAACACAAACATTCAGTCTATGGCATGAATGTCCTCCACAGATACTGTATCTGCTTATTCACAGCTGGGTCATCAGTATATATGCAAGACACCTAAAAGGCATTTAACAAATAAATATTTATTTAATCAATAAAGATAAGAATGATTCCATGACTTATGACTCTGAAAGAGAAAATAACTAATAATATAGTATATACCTAAAAATATTATACTACTAAAGTGTCAAGTGATTCTGATAAGATAGTTATCTGATTAGCAGATTAATAATAAAGAAAAAGGAAAAACATATACTGAACCAGCCTTTATTAGTATAAAAAATCTAATATTTATTACATATTTAATTTGCTAAGACTGATGAGAGTAATAAAAAATATTCTTTTGTTAGGTACAGCATGATAAAGAATACTTCAAGAAATAGTTGCAAAGTGCCACTATGGGCAAGGCATTGTGGTAGGTTACGTAGAGATATCAATTTAAGTGTAGTGTTTTCGCCAATCATCAGATTATAATCAAATTGGAAGGAGTGTTACTTTTAGGGAATAAATATATAGCATAAAAGTATATTTGTGAAATCACTCTATAGATAATATACACCAAAGAAATACAAAGGAGAAATACTGCTAACAGCTGAAGAACTTAGAAGCCTTCTGAGAGCTGAACTAAATGATGAATGTATTAACCCATTTTCATGATGCTAATAAAGACATACTTGAGACTGGGCAATTTATAAAGAAAAAAAGTTCGATTGTCTTATAGTTCACCGTGGCTGGAGAGACCTCACAATCATGGTGGAAGGCAAAGGAGGAACAAAGGCATATCTTACATGTAGCAAGCAGGCCAGCGTGTGCAGGGGAGCTGCCCTTTATAAAACCATCCGATCTAGTGAGAGTTACTTACTATTACAAGAACAGCATGGGAAAACCCGCCCCTATATTTCAAGTACCTCCTACCAAATCCCTCCCACTGACATGTGGGGATTATGGGAACTACAATTCAAGATGAGATTTGGGTGGAGATGCAGTCAAACCATATCAATGGGAGAATGAGGAGTTTTAACAAATATTTTTGTCTAATCAAAAGAAGACAATTCTGCCATCCATCATAGCATAGAATTAGAAGAAAAAATATTTTAATGTATTATTCTAACTTATATAAGTTTGTCTTAACTTGGGCAAGAAGAAGAAACAAAGAAATTGAACATAAATAAACTAAGGATACAACTGTTCCTTTCAAGTTTTAGTGTTCAAACACAGCTCAATTACAATTCTTCCTGCAAGAAACACTTTCATTAAGGGCCAATTGAAAGGTGACAAATTCTACTGCTTAAACTAAGAGCATCTACAGCCCTACAGTACTAAGTGAAAGAGATAGACTGAGAGCACATGATGAAGTAAATGAGGTGACCTCGGTAGTTCTAGTGAGGCTCTGTACAGGAAGCCGTCTGCTTCTGACATTTCTGGCATTTTTTGCCCTTGGATGTGTAGATCATTTTCACTCCAAAGACGAGAACTTTGACTCCCTGTCAGGCTTGTCAGGTCTTTTATTTTTTCTCAACCTCAAGTAAGAAGTTTATTCTTATTAGTGAGTGCTTCTATTTTTCTTCCTTTTCAAAGGCCAATGCAAGGCCAAGATGCGAGAAGTCTATAGCTTAATATAATTTCATCTTGCTTTGTAGAGAAGGCATAAAATATTTTTAAAATAGCATTCACATTTTAGGCTATATGATGATATCTATACATAAACCTCTGGCAAGGAAGTACACAACTGTTGAGCTTCTACATTATTTGGATACTTTCATCTCAAAAGTAATGATGAAATTTTAGCTAAAATACTTTTTTTGCATAAGCTGAGAAACATGCCAATTTAATTTTTTATTTTTATTATGTCTGTTTTATTTTTTTTTTTTAGAGAGGAAATAACCCCTAGAGTTTATTTTTTTTTTTAATTTTTTATTGGATTATAGGTTTTGGGGTACATGAGCAGAGCATGCAAGACAGTTGCGTAGGTACACACATGGCAGTGTGCTTTGCTTTTCTTCTCCCCTTCACCCACATTTGGCATTTCTCCCCAGGCTATCCCTCCCCACCTCCCCCTCCCACTGGCCCTCCCCTTTTCCCCCCAATACACCCCAGTGTTTAGTACTCCCCTTTCTGTGTCCATGTGTTCTCATTTTTCATCACCCACCTATGAGTGAGAATATGCGGTGTTTCATTTTCTGTTCTTGTGTCAGTTTGCTGAGGATGATGTTCTCCAGATTCATCCATGTCCCTACAAACGACACAAACTCATCATTTCTGATTGCTGCATAATATTCCATGGTGTATATGTGCCACATTTTTCCAATCCAGTCTATTATCAATGGGCATTTGGGTTGATTCCAGGTCTTTGCTATTGTAAACAGTGCTGCAATGAACATTCGTGTACATGTGTCCTTATAGTAGAACGATTTATAGTCCTTTGGGTATATACCCAGTAATGGGATTGCTGGGTCAAATGGAATTTCTATTTCTAAGGCCTTGAGGAATCGCCACACTGTTTTATTTTTACCTTTTGGTAAAAGCAGTAAGCTTAAAACAGAGAAATGGAACTGAAGAGTTCAGTTCTCAGGTGAAACTTATATTAGGAAGTACCCAATGTGCTTTTAAATGGTTTAAAAAATCATTATCATAAATACATATTATTTATGGAATATTAATGAGGCCATGTGGTCCTTTCCTTAATGTTATTGTAGTTTAATCACAATAAGCTCATGATACTATGAATAAATTACAAAAACACATTCTAATAACAAAAACTGAAGGAACTGTTCCTTTGTTCACCCAGAGCCTCTTGCATCTGCAGTTTTCTGTCCCTGGAATTCTGTTTTCCTTCTTGCTCCTTGTGACCTCTGCAGAGCAGGCCTCTTTCCAACCTTCATCTTTAATGTTATATTCTCAGAAAGACTTTCCTGATTATCCTGTCCTCCACTCTCTAATATTCCCTACCCAATGCATTTCTAGAAAATACCACAGTTTAAAGTTATGTTACATCTTTTGTCTCTTTTCTCCACTAGGTCTCCCTGTCTTTCTTGTTTGCCATTGTAATCCCAGTACTTAGTACAATGTTGAGAATATTTTTTAAATAGTCGTTGAATGACGGGAAAAATAAACTTAAATATTACTTAGATAATATTAAAGTAATATTTTAAAAACCCAAGAAAATTAACTGCAATATAAAAATTAAGTTGAAAAATCTAAGGTTAAAGTAATATAGGGAAATGTCAACAAGTTTATTCATCAGTATAGTTCTACAACAACATATAACAATATGCAACCTGGGTGAGAAATGTTTGGATAATATCATATGTACTTAAACTCAAGCAAAAATATTCACCATCCTATTCACTTGGGGTTTTCTGCTTTGCAGCAAAATATTAATAGCAGCATTATCATAGTAAAAGTATATAGTAATAGACAGATTTTAAAGTAGAATTTATTATGTTATTATTTGTATTTAGCAGGACAAGTCAAATTAAAGGACAAAAATAAGTTGTAAGACTCAAGAAATAATACTTGCACAGATAGTTCTTAGACTTAATGGGTTCTGTCATTACTGAGAAAGCAAGAAAAAATGAATCACACAAGGTAAATACAAGGCATAATAATGAAACTGACTAAATAGAATTTTTAAAATATCTTTTAAATGACTTTTCCCTTTACTCTATAAATGTCTGCTAAAGATAAAACAGAATGACTGAGGCCGTAATGATTAAAAAGACAAAATTAGATACACTTTTGGTTTTTTTTACGTGACAGTTATTAGGTTATAGGTAACTATTTTGTTGTTAATTTTCTGACTTTGAAGGTTATGTCATTTAAAATGAGGAAAACATTTATATGACCATAGGCAAAAAGGATATGAAAATGACAGTAAGGATGTAGAAGTTTCTTTCACCCTCAAAGAAAACCCTCATCTAGTCTCTTATAAACTACTCAGGTTTAAGGGACAGCAAAAGAAGAAAAGTATTGAGTTTGAAGCAAATTCCACATGCCTCTTTTCTGTTGGCTATAATATCTTTATTTTGCACAGATCGAAAATGCTACATTTTGTATCATGCACTTCCACTAAAAGTGATATAAAGAAAATGGTGTCCTTTATTTAAGTCACCCTCCAGATCTCCAAGTGCTCCAGAGAAACCCAATCCCACTCTACTGGCTCTGATTCTTCCCAGCAAGATTCATGGCAGGCCCCAAAATTCCATGTGGTCTTGTTGGTGTTTTCATCACCCAGCAGAGATACCACTGAATGCTCTCTTGAAACCAAATCTAGAAACCCCTCAGAGACCTATAATTAAGGCTAGGACACCCACAGCTGCCTATTCTAGTCACCCTCCATCATTTGTGACTTTACCCTCAACATAAATTACGATGCACTCCATATGAGACTATCACTCTTCCATTCTACACCTTCAGCCTCACCTCTCACAACTGACTAAAAGATCAATTCTAGAAAAAAGATATAATTAGAGCTAATTAACCATTTCTCTTCCAAGATCAGCAATACTAATCCTGACTTCCTTGTTTATTTCAGATACTCCCCAAAGTGAAACTCTCCCTAATCTGTCATCTAATTCCCTGTACAAATCTTACTTTACACCCATCAAGCTTTGACACAACTGACCATGCCCTCCTTGAAATATCTTTTCTTTTTTGCAGATATTATGCTCTTCAGATTGTCATTTCTCACTGGCTACTCTTATCCTTCATAGCTGGTTCCTCCCTATTTTTAATCTTGAGACTTCGGAATGGCTCAGTTCTGTTATCAGCACTCTTTGCTCTCCAAATTGTCCCTTCCTAGGTAATCTCGTGTATTCTTATATTTTATAGACCATATTATTAATATGCTGATAAATATAAAGTTTACATGCCTCAAACTTTACCCTTAGTTTCAAATTTATGTATCTAGCTTTCCAGACATCACAAGTTGGATTTCTCATAATATAATAGGCTTAGCATATACAAAGGAGAACTCTTGATTTGCACCTTCAAAAAACAAGTCCAGCATCATCCCCAGCCTTACTTATCTCAGTAAACGTACTACTGTTCTTCCAGTTGTTTAAGCCAAACACACACACACACACACACACACACACACACGATTTTAAAATTTCTTTCTTGCTCATACACCTCATTTCTTATTCATTATTAAGTGCAGTCGACTCTGTCTTCAAAATATAGACAGACTGGATCCAACCAATAATCACCCCTCCACAACTGCTATCCTAGTTCAAGCCACCACCATTTCACTCAAGGATTACCAAAATAATTTTCTAATTGGCTTTTTTATTTTACTCTCCATGCAGCCTTTTTCTGTCTGTCCCTGTAGATCCTTACCATGCTCACTAATCTATACTTTACTTCAGTTTCTTGTTGCTCTCTTTACTCCTCTTTCCAAAGTAAATAAACCCTTTTTTTTAACTCCCTTAGGGGTGTATAGTAGAAAAAAGAGAACATATCTTGCTTAACTTCATGATCTACTAGCTACTATTTCATTTCCTTCACTCCTTTCATGAAAAAAATCTCAAATGAAAAATTAACATTCTAGTCAATGGTTTAACAAATATTAATTGTTCACCAATTTCTCAAGTATCATCAATTACCTCTTAGTTATGATATCTAATGCCTTTTTTTCAGTTCACATTCTTCTTGACCTTCCTATATTACTGCTCTCTCTATATATAAATATATATGCATACACACATATATGTGTGCATATGTGTATACACACATATGTGAATGTTTATATATGTGTGTATATATGTATAGGTATACACACATGTATATATACATATATGGTATACATGTATGTGTATATATACAGATATATGTATTTACACACCTATATGTATACATATATGAATGTATAAACACATATGTATATCCACATGGCAATGTTTTTGTAACATTACTCAGATATACATATATATGTGTATATATGTATGTACATATGTGTATACATATTCATATATATAAATATTTTCTTTATCTTTTTCTTGCTCTCCTCTACAATTTTGAGAAATACCATGTCTGTTCTCTTTTACTTACTGGCCACTCTTTTCTCACTGAATACTTTTCTTCTCAAAAGAGTTATTAATAATGCCCTCTACTTTCTTAGCACACCAAACATAACTCACACCTATGATTCCAAGCACTTTATCTTTTTATTAGAAATTTAAGAATGCTCTCGATTAAAAATACACGTATAATAAATATTCCAATTTTCCATCTTTAAACAGATTCTTGATTTTTGTGTGTGACTATATTTTTTCAGCATTACATGTCATGAAAGATGTGTATAAATCATTTTCCATAGCTAGATACCTATTCTAATAAATCTATTTCTGCTTTCTATCTCTGGAAGCATTGCCATTAAGTCAGGCTCCATTCGTCTCTAACGATTACCTTTCTCTAATGTTCCGTATCCAATCAGTGATTGTTTCCATTTCAGTGCCTCTTACAACTTCCCATTTCTTTCCATTTCTGTTCAGGCTCTTATCTCTTCTCACCTGAATTACTTCATTAGAATTATCGTTGGTATCTGGGTTTCAGATACTTCTCTTCACTCTCCATCTTGCTTACTACTGATAGATTAATCTTTCTAAAAGTTCCACAACATGTTTTCCATCATGTCATTTCACTGTTCAAAAATTTTTAGTTGGAAGGAAGATGGAAACACCGATGTAGATGGTTTTCTTGGGAGGAGAATGTAAGAATAAGTTTTTTTAAAAAGTATATTTCTTTTGAAATTCTACATTATTTTTATAATGTTGCTTTGTGCATAAGCATAAAATTAATTATCCAGAAGGTAAAATTCAAGTGACCTATATAATATGCTCCCAACATTCTTTTTGCACTTCTTATTCCACTAAATAAAGTTTCTGCTCTCTATGTATTTTCTCTACTTTCAAACTAAGGAAATTACATCTTTGAATTATATAAAACTTCAATTCCACTATTTTATAAAGTTCCTGATTATATTTCCTGGAAGTAATTTCCTTTTCCACATAACAATCCTAACTTGTTATGAGAACTAATCACTTAACCTACATCATTTAGGCTTTTCATTTGCATTTATAATTTTATTTTATTTTTCTTTTCTCTTCAAATTGAGACCAAAAAAATACGTAAAACAATACTCTCTCCTTTAAAGTAGAGGCCACACTAGCTCGAAAACACACAGTTGTCATTTAATAAATATTTATTGTATAGGGGGATGGAGGCAGCAAACCACCATGGCATGGTATACCTATGTAACAATCCTGCAAGATCTGCACATGTACCCCAGAACTTTAAGTATAATTAAACAATTATAAAATAATTCAAAAAAATTATTATTTTTTTTAAATTTTTTATTGGATTTTAGGTTTTGGGGTACATGAGCAGAGCATGCAAGACAGTTGCGTAGGAACACACATGGCAGTGTGCTTTTCTTTCCTTCTCCCCTTCACCCACATTTGGCATTTCTCCCCAGGCTATCCCTCCCCACCTCCCCCTCCCACTGGCCCTCCCCTTTTCCCCCCAATACACCCCAGTGTTTAGTACTCCCCTTTCTGTGTCCATGTGTTCTCATTTTTCAACACCCACCTATGAGTGAGAATATGCGGTGTTTCATTTTCAGTTCTTGTGTCAGTTTGCTGAGGATGACGTTCTCCAGATTCATCCATGTCCCTACAAAAGACACAAACTCATCATTTCTGATTGCTGCATAATATTCCATGGTGTATATGTGCCACATTTTTCCAATCCAGTCTATTATCAATGGACATTTGGGTTGATTCCAGGTCTTTGCTATTGTAAACAGTGCTGCAATGAACATTCGTGTACATGTGTCCTTATAGTAGAACGATTTATAGTCTTTTGGATATATACCCAGTAATGGGATTGCTGGGTCAAATGGAATTTCTATTTCTAAGGCCTTGAGGAATCGCCACACTGTCTTCCACAATGGTTGAACTAATTTACACTCCCACCAACAGTGGAAAAGTGTTCCTTTTTCTCCACATCCTCTCCAGCATCTGTTGTCTCCAGATTTTTTAATGATCGCCATTCTAACTGGCGTGAGATGGTATCTCAATGTGGTTTTGATTTGCATCTCTCTGATGACCAGTGACAATGAACATTTTTTCATATGATTGTTGGCCTCATATATGTCTTCTTTTGTAAAGTGTCTGTTCATATCCTTTGCCCACTTTTGAATGGGCTTGTTTGTTTTTTTTCCTGTAAATCTGTTTGAGTTCTTTGTAAATTCTGGATATCAGCCCTTTGTCAGATGGGTAAACTGCAAAATTTCTTTCCCATTCTGTTGGTTGCCGATCCACTCTAGTGATTTTTTCTTTTGCTGTGCAGAAGCTGTGGAGTTTCATTAGGTCCCATTTGTCTATTTTGGCTTTTGCTGCCAATGCTTTTGGTGTTTTGTTCATGAAGTCCTTGCCTACTCCTATGTCCTGGATAGTTTTGCCTAGATTTCCTTCTAGGGTTTTTATGGTGCCAGGTCTTATGTTTAAGTCTTTAATCCATCTGGAATTAATTTTAGTGTAAGGTGTCAGGAAGGGGTCCAGTTTCTGCCTTCTGCACATGGCTAGCCAGTTTTCCCAACACCATTTGTTAAATAGGGAATCCTTTCCCCATTGCTTGTTTTTGTCAGGTTTATCAAAGATTGTATAGTTGTAGATATATTGTGTTGCCTCCGGTGCCTCTGTTATGTTCCATTGGTCTATATCTCTGTTTTGGTACCAGTACCATGCTGTTTTGATTACTGTAGCCTCGTAGTATAGTTTGAAATCCAGTAGTGTGATGCCCCCGCTGTGTTCTTTTGGCTTAGAATTGACTTGGCTATGCGGGCTCTCTTTTGGTTCCATATGAAGTTCATGGTGGTTTTTTCCAGTTCTGTGAAGAAAGTCAATGGTAGCTTGATGGGGATAGCGTTGATTCTGTAAATTACTTTGGGCAGTATAGCCATTTTCACGATGTTAATTCTTCCTAACCATGAACATGGAATGTTTCTCCATCTGTTTGTGTCCTCTCTGATTTCGTTGAGCAGTGGTTTCTAGTTCTCCTTGAAAAGGTCCCTTACATTCCTTGTGAGTTGTATTCCAAGGTATTTTATTCTTTTTGTAGCAATTGTGAATGGCAGTTCGTTCTTGATTTGGCTTTCTTTAAGTCTGTTATTGGTGTAGACGAATGCTTGTGATTTTTGCACATTGATTTCATATCCTGAGACTTTGCTGAAGTTGCTTATCAGTTTCAGGAGTTTTTGGGCTGAGGCGATGGGGTCTTCTAGGTATACTATCATGTCGTCTGCAAATAGAGACAATTTGGATTCCTCCTTTCCTATTTGAATATCCTTTATTTCTTTTTCTTGCCTGATTGCTCTGGCTAGAACTTCCAGAACTATATTGAATAGGAGTGGTGAAAGAGGGCATCCTTGTCTAGTGCCAGATTTCAAAGGGAATGCTTCCAGTTTTTGCCTATTCAGTATGATATTGGCTGTTGGTTTGTCATAAATAGCTTTTATTACTTTGAGATACGTTCCAATGATACCGAGTTTATTGAGGGTTTTTAGCATAAAGTGCTGTTGAATTTTGTCAAATGCCTTCTCTGTGTCAATTGAGATAATCATGTGGTTTTTGTTTTTGGTTCTGTTAATGTGGTGATTTACGTTGATAGACTTGCGTATGTTGAACCAGCCTTGCATCCCTGGGATGAATCCTACTTGATCATGATGAATAAGTTTTTTGATTTGCTGTTGCAATTGGCTTGCAAATATTTTATTGAAGATTTTTGCATCTATGTTCATCATGGATATTGGCCTGAAGTTTTCTTTTCTTGTTGGGTCTCTGCCGGGTTTTAGTATCAGAATGATGTTGGTCTCGTAAAATGATTTGGGATGTATTCCCTCTTTTTGGATTGTTTGAAATAGTTGTAGAAGGAATGGTACCAGCTCCTCTTTGTGTGTCTGGTAGAATTCGGCTGTGAACCCATCTGGACCTGGGCTTTTTTTGTGTGGTAGGCTCTTAATTGCTGCCTCGACTTCTGACCTTGTTATTGGTCTATTCATAGTTTCAGCTTCCTCCCGGTTTAGGCTTGGGAGGATGCAGGAATCCAGGAATTTGTCCATTTCTTCCAGGTTTACTAGTTTATGTGCATAGAGTTGTTTGTAATATTCTCTGATGATGGTTTGAATTTCTGTGGAATCTGTGGTGATTTCCCCTTTATCATTTTTTATTGCATCTATTTGGTTGTTCTCTCTTTTATTTTTAATCAATCTGGCTATTGGTCTGTCTATTTTGTTGATCTTTTCAAAAAACAAGCTCTTGGATTTATTGAGTTTTTGAAGGGTTTTTCGTATCTCAATATCCTTCAGTTCAGCTCTGATCTTAGTTATTTCTTGTCTTCTGCTGGGTTTTGAGTTTTTTTGATCTTGCTCCTCTAGCTCTTTCAATTTTGATGATAGGGTGTCAATTTTGGATCTCTCCATTCTCCTCATATGGGCACTTATTGCTATATACTTTCCTCTGGAGACTGCTATAAATGTGTCCCAGAGGTTCTGGCATGTTGTGTCTTTGTTCTCATTGCTTTCGAAGAACTTCTTTATTTCTGACTTCATTTCATTGTTTACCCAGTCAACATTCAAGAGCCAGTTGTTCAGTTTCCATGAAGCTGTGCAGTTCTGGGTTGGTTTCTGAATTCTGAGTTCTAACTTGATTGCACTATGGTCTGAGAGGCTGTTTGTTATGATTTCAGTTGTTTTGCATTTGTTGAGCAGTGCTTTACTTCCAATTATGTGGTCAATTCTTGAGTAGGTGTGATGTGGTGCTGAGAAGAATGTATATTCTGTGGATTTGGGGTGGAGAGTTCTGTAAATGTCTATCAGGTGTGCTTGCTCTAGGTCTGAGTTCAAGCCCTGGATATCCTTGTTGATTTTCTGTCTGGTTGATCTGTCTAATATTGACAGTGGAGTGTTAAAGTCTCCCACTATTATTGTGTGGGAGTCTAAGTTTCTTTGTAAGTCATTAAGAATTTGCCTTATGTATCTGGGTGCTCCTGCATTGGGTCCATATATGTTTAGGATCGTTAGCTCTTCTTGTTTTATCAATCCCTTTACCATTATGTAATGGCCTTCTTTGTCTCTTTTGATCTTTGTTGCTTTAAAGTCTATTTTATCAGAGATGAGAATTGCAACTTCTCCTTTTTTTTTGCTCTCCATTTGGCTGGTAAATCTTTCTCCATCCCTTTATTTTGAGCCTTTGTGTATCCTTGCATGTGAGATGGGTTTCCTGGATACAGCACACTGATGGGTTTTGGCTTTTTATCCAATTTGCCAGTCTGTGTCTTTTGATTGGTGCATTTAGTCCATTTACATTTAGGGTTAATATTGTTATGTGTGAATTTGATACTGCCATTTTGATGCTAAGTGGCTCTTTTGCCCGTTAGTTGTTGTAGATTCTTCATTCTGTTGATGCTCTTTAGCATTCAGTGTGATTTTGGAATGGCTGGTACTGGTTGTTCCTTTCTATGTGTAGTGCCTCTTTTAGGAGCTCTTGTAAAGCAGGCCCGGTGGTGACAAAATCTCTGAGTACTTGCTTGTTCGCAAAGGATTTTATTTTTCCTTCACTTCTGAAGCTCAGTTTGACTGGATATGAAATTCTGGGTTGAAAGTTCTTTTCTTTAAGAATGTTGAATATTGGCCCCTACTCTCTTCTGGCTTGTAGTGTTTCTGCTGAGAGGTTGGCTGTTAGTCTGTTGGGCTTCCCTTTGTGGGTAACTCGACCTTTTTCTCTGGCTGTCCTTAGTATTTTCTCTTTTATTTCAAGCTTGTTGAAACTGACGATTATGTACCTTGGGGTTGCTCTTCTTGCGGAATATCTTTGTGGTGTTCTCTGTATTTCCTGCATTTGAGTGTTGGCCTGTCTTGCTTGGTGGGGGAAGTTTTTCTGGATGATGTCCTGAAGAGTATTTTCCAGCTTGGATTCATTCTCTTCGTTCCCTTCTGGTACACCTATCAAACGTAGGTTAGGTCTTTTCACATAGTCCCACATTTCTTGGAGACTTTGTTCATTCCTTTTTGCACTTTTTTCTCTAATCTTGGTTTCTCGTTTAATTTCATTGAGTTGGTCTTCGACTTCAGATATTCTTTCTTCTGCTTGGTCAATTCAGCTATTGAAACTTGTGCATGTTTTGCGAAGTTTTCATATTGTGTTTTTCAGCTCCTTTAATTCATTCATATTTCTCTCTAAGTTATCCATTCTTGTTATCATTTCCTCATATCTTTTTTTAAGTTCCTTAGTTTCTTTGCATTGATTTAATACGTGTTCTTTTAGCTCACAAAAGTTTCTCATTATCCACTTTCTGAAGTCTAATTCTGTCATTTCGTCACAGTCATTCTCCGTCCAACTTTGTTCCCTTGCTGGTGAGGAGTTTTGGTCCTTTCTATGAGGCGAGGTGTTCTGGTTTCGGGTGTTTTCCTCCTTTTCTCACTGGTTTCTTCCCATCTTTGTGGGTTTATCCACTTGTCGTCTGCGTAGTTGCTGACTCTTTGATTGGGTCTCTGAGTGGACACCCAGATTGTTGATGATGAAGTATTTCTGTTACTTGGTTTTCCTTCTACCACTCTAGCCCCTTCGCTGTATGACTGCTGAGGTCCACTCCAGGCCCTGCTTGTCTGGGGTGCACCTCTAGCAGCTGTGGCACAGTGAGGGATGCTACCCGTTTCTTTTTCTGCTATCTTTATCCCTGGATGATGCCTGCCAAATGTCAGTCTTTTGGATATAGTGGGGTCAGGGAGCTGCTTGAGGAGACAGTCTGTTCTTTTTAGGAGCTCAATTTCTGAGCTGTGAGCTCTGTTGTTCATTCAGGGCTGTTAGGCTGCTATGTTTGATTCTGCTGCAACAGAGCTCATTAAAAAAACCCTTTTTTTCTCAAATGCTCTGTGTTGGAGGGTTCGGGCTTTATTTTTTGATGTCCATTGAGGTGTCCTGCCCATCTAGGAAGCAGACTAGCCACTGTTTGCCTGCCGAGTCTCTGCCCTGCTGTTGTGTGATTCGCCCTGTTCCTGCAGGCTCTGCTATGGTCTCCGCCACACCCTGCGGCAGAGTCTCTTTGTTGTAGCATGTTGCCTCGGCAACGGCAGGCTGCATCAGCAGTGGGCGTGTATCTCAGTAGGGACGGGTTGCCTCGGCAATGGGAGGCTGCCTCCGCAGTGGGCGTGTATCTCAGTAGGGACAGGTTGCCTCAGTAGTGGTGGACGCCCCTCCCCCACAGAGCGTCTTGGACCATCTGCTCGGGATAGTTTGAAATCACAGTTTTGTTCGTCCCACTGGGTACCCCGAACGCTCTGTCCCTGCAATCCCCTGGGCTGGCCTACTGTCCAAGTCTCGTTCAGTTTCAAGTCCAGCCCTCTTAAGTCTCAGGTTGCCGGTTCAACAGGGCACCCGGACAAGTGCGCCCTGTGGGGATTGCTGGGTAGGGCCGGCCGCCACCGCCCTGGCTGCCGGCTTCACCAGGCAGACTTACTGCCTGGCGTCCCATGTCTTTTTTATACTTGGGAGTTTCCCCGTTCTGTGGGCAACAAAGATCAGTCTGGAAACGCAGCTCTGACTCACCTTTTTGCGGAATCAATGAGAGCTCCAATCCTGGGTTGTTCTCACAGTGCCATCTTGAGTCCTCTCCCTCAAAAAAATTATTATTTTATCAGATAAGTAATTATACGTTTCTAAAGCAACAAGATAGTTTCTCATGGCGTAACTTTTGACTTTGTTTTAAAATTAAAAGCATAAACAGAGATGTGCTGCCTCTAGAAACTCTTTTGAAAGAGCAAGTATTATAGTAATTGTTTAATCTATTATTGATATATAGTATAAATTTGACACACCTACTACAGCAATTCATTTATTGAGTATAAATTAGAAGGTATTTTCTCATTTAATTAAATTACAAGGTACCACTCAGCACCTAGCTCTCCAACTTTACCTTGCGTTGAGAGAGTATGAGTAGCACTCCAAGTGTCCTTTTGTTTGGTGATGTTTTTGTGTTGCATCACTCAGACAGAGATTAACACTTGTTTGAACTGCTCTCATTATGGAACTTGGACAGGAGAAATTCATTGGAGCCATCATTAATGCTTTTTAATGAAATATAAAATTGCTGTGGCACAGAGTGTATGAAATGAGCCAGTTTAACAGTCTAATCACAAAAGAAAAAAACAAACTCATAAACACATAAATAATTAGGACGGCATTTTTCTTTTCCCTTCTTTTTCAGTGAAACAACTAAGCTGGATCAAAGAAAGCAAATCAATGTATCTAGCTTCTTGGACAGATTAACTGGTATTTTTTACAACACATTTAATCCGTGTTTCACTGCACTAAGCAATTCCGGCAAAGATCTGATTACTCTATTTATCATTTGATACTTTACAAAAGCTAAAGATTACACTCATTCTAAATCTGTTAGCTGTAAGTAAACAAAACTCAAAGCTGGCCAAGGGGTTGCTTATATAATGCTGGCAAATTGCCAGAGAATAAGAATAGCTCTTTGGGTCTCTGCCTTACACCTGAACTAACAGCAAAGGAGAGAGGTGGCAGTTGAAAATCACCACCTTAGCCACCAGTTGTTACTTAAATCAGTTTCCACCCTGTAAGTAACAAAAGCAACCACTTATTGAAAAGATTTCCTATGTACAGGGTACAGACTGAACCTGAGGGAGTACTGAGGAAGTACAGGTTTCAACCAATGGTGGTGGCAGAACCGTTGATAACTTCAGTGATTGTTGAATGGTTTAAAATATTTTTTAAAGGAGTGGGACCAAATTAGTTGTGTAGGAAATAATTTTCTTTTTGTTAAAACTCAGGCACAGTGAATGATAAATATATAAAATACAAAAAAATTATATTTAATGATACTTGTTTGTGCTGACATTGGGTAGATTACAAAATCCTAAGGGAAAGATTCTCTTAAGAACATAAATGAATCTCAATATATTTTTAAAATCTACCATTATCTTTTCGTGTCAAACAAAATGCTACTGCCCGTCATAGCTACCTGTGATGCAGCAAGTGATATCTGTATCTCAAAGCAATCATAATGTTTCTTTAACTTGTCAATTTCCATTTGATATGTACACCCAAATAAAGCTTTAACTGAAGATTATTTCTATCTGTGTTGCATAAAAGAGGTGTCTTGGTTTGTGGCAATAATTGGTATCTTCAAAGCTTGGCAATGTTTCGGATAATGACTAGCTGAATTTTTATTTCTGCTTTTGCTTTATATTTGCTTCAATGTAAGCTGTCTCTCAAGATGTACTTCAACAGTGTCACCTTCCACCCTTCTCATGTTTTTTGCTATTGTCTTCTGTCTAGATTGACAGAATTGCACTATGAGCAGATTTTATTGTGATAGAACACATATTCTTCTATACCTGCATGATGATCTTAATAAAATAGGGCTTTTTAAGGAAAACACACACACACACACACAAACTGCTCTACGAGGGCAGGATTAGGTCCTATTACATGAGAAGACTGATATCTTTCCAATCCTTTGAAGAGCTTCAGTTTTACAAATGGAACCATGCTTGTGATTGTAGTTGATTTGTATGTTTGTTTAATGTTCTGTTTCTTTCTAAAACTAGAGTCTATGAAACAGAAGTAAAGCACCAAAAACATACATTGATTTTCCTATTGCATTGCAAGGTGTTGACCTCAAATGTATTACTGAGATCTGAGTAGCCAATGCAATAGGGAAAATGTGATTTATAGTGTTTATAAGCCAAAAAATGTCTTTTCCTAGAAGAAGCAAGATATCATTGTCAATGTCCTGAGAATATGTCTTCCAAGGATCCTTATATATCGATCATCGCATGATGTTAAAAACACTAGTTGAATGCTATATACACATATGCCTCCAAAGATCATGCAATCTCAAAGTAAATTTCAGTTCCATAATGTATATTGGCATTTTAGACTGTAAATTCCCTCCTTCATTAATTATGACAGTGTTTGGCAAAATGCCATCTGATCAGTTTCAATCCAAATCTGTTCGTATGAGGACAGAGGCTTCTACTGTTATTTCATTATGTTCCCAGTACCTAACCGGAACCTGGAACATAGCTCATCAATGTTTACTGGGTTAACAAATAAAATCTGTAACTTGGAGCAATTATATATCTACTTTATATAGTCAATCTCCATTTGTTACTTTTATCCCAATATGTCTAAATCCCAGGAGTATTTCTTCTTAGATGCTTTGGAATCTTCCCAATTTTTACACAACAGAAAATTGATTATAGGATATTCTAGACTTCTGTTACTCATAACCAGGAAATTATATTCAGTGCTTTGTTTGATTTTGTATTTCCTTGTCTTCCAACATGCTGTATCTTGTATTGTCACATGTTAGGCCTCAAGGTTCCAAGGACAAAATAAAGTATAAATAACTATTAAAACAAATTTAAATATATATCTTATTTAACAATTATGTAAAATTACAATTGACTACAAAGCACATTTAAACAATTTCAAACCAATAACTCTAATGCAGATTCTAGGCAAGTAGATGTAATTACTGACAGTTTTAATTTTGCTGAGTATCTATGAGTTTAGCAATATATAAGTTGCTCTACATCTATAGCTTCTGAAATTCAGAGATTACCAGTTTCCAGATGCTAGAATTACCTTGAGATTTAACCCTGAACCCAGTTAATTAAAAGTTTCAATGACCTAATTTGCCTTCTCTAACATCACAAAAGCTGCAAGATTTCCGCTCTGCTCAAGCAGGGCTTTCCCATTCAAATCACAGAGAAAAGAGTCTTTAAATTTCCTGTGTACATATAGAAATTGGTCTGCAATTAAGGTTTATATCACATATTCATCCATAATATTTTTCAATCTCTTTAACAGTCGCACTTCAAACCCTAATTATATTATATCTATACTGTAGCCAAAAATCCTCTATCTAAATCTGGCCTCTCTCCTTCTCTCTCTTCTACTCCAATTGATCAGGCTCTGTTCAATCCAGCTGAGAAACATCAATTATTAAGAGCTGATGGTTTGAGAATCCACCAGAGTGGATCTCACTGGACACAGTATTGCTTCCACTGTGATCCTGCCTAAATATTCTTTAGTCTGCCTGTCTCAAAAAACTCATTTCTGGTGAAGTCTAAAAAGAAAGCATTCTCATATTCCAGCTGCAGATTTTCTATCTGGATAACTTTACTGAGCTTATTTAATTTATATTTTAAAAATCTTCTGGCTGCCAGCTGGCAGCCATAAACTTCAAATAGCAGCTCAAATGACTACAATTTAATTTATTTTATGATTCATCATTCAACTGTCCTTACTCATCAAATTGTACTTTATAAAATGCTATGTATGCTTCCTAGAGATGTATTAGAGTGATTATAGATGAATTAAACATTATTAATCCAAGACGGTAACTGGCTACTATCTGATGCTGCTTAGTGACTTAATTATGTTAGACAGACTAAATTGTTTCAAATGAACCTTCACAAAGGTCCTTAATAAAATAAAACAGTGATTTTATTTTGTGTTATCTACTTTCTCCCAGAAGGTTCTCTAGAGGCTTCTGCAGTTTTCTTTTCTTTCCTATTAGCTAGAAAGCACAATCTAGTAAGCCTGTGAACCTTGCAGGAGCTTACACAGAAAATATTTCTCTGTCTTTGACAAGCACTATGGTAAGATTTGGAGCTGCTGTGTAAGCAGTAAGATTTAGTGGTTTTTCCCTTAAGGGAGCTGGTTACAGAAGTGACTTAGAATACCTTAGGAAATAAAGAAAAACTTTCCTATTGATAGGGTATAGAGGGGATAAGTTTATATAAAATTTTGAGTGGAGTACACATTTGAAATAGAGATGAAGTTTCCAAAGTAGAATTTAAAATGTCAGCAGATTCATAGAGGAACTGCCTTAGACAGCAGGCTATAAAAGATATTAAATAAAATAAAGGGTTTCATTATTTCTTCAGTTTGCTTTGTGCAATACTAGAAGTTTAGAAATGAGGGTAGACAATTCATCTATTATTTCTAAGACAGAGCATATTAGCCACGACTACACAAAAGGTAGCCCCTCGCTGTTGAGCAGTGTGATGAGGGGTTGAATGTGCGCAAAGTATTTCTCATTGCCAAAGCAGTTTGACAGGCATGTCAAGTATGGAAAAAAGTACAATGGGAAAATAAAGTTACTACACTTCTGAGAAAGATGTGCAGTGTAGCACCTAAAGTGTGGGTCTTTGTGAGAAGGTAGCAGACAAAAGTGGTTCTCAGCAACTAAGAACTGCTTGGGACAGTGGAAGCTTTCTAGAATAGTTGTTGCTGTTCTTAGTCTTCCCTCAGTATGATGTCTGTGCTAAGCACAGTCAGCCATTGTATAGAATTCTTTATTTCTTCTTCCAATGCACATTCCCAAGAAGAAAATAGCATATGCACACCAACAACATGGAACTCTTCTATTTAGAACCTTTTCCATTTCCAACACTCCTCTTATTTATGGAGTACCAAATAACATTGGAATTTTCCTGATGTTTAAACACTTTTGTTTCTAAGTATCATCTTTCCTGTGTAGAGTAACAATAAGACTGACCACAAGAAAATGGAAAAAAAAAAAAACAAAAATTCTATGTATTGCTATGGAAATTTTCTGTTATTACAATGGGTGCCTTAGCTTCTAGCAGGTAGGCATCTATCAAGAATATATTGCTAGTTCTATTTTAATATTTATAAATTTTACATGGGGAATAAGAACAGAAATAAAAACTACATTAAATTTAAAAAAATTTAAAAATTGGCCAAATAAATAGTTTCAGTGCAAACCCAAAATGTTGTATGTCTTATTAGAGACAGTAAAAAACAAATATGGTGTATTCCATACAGGAGAAGTTGGAAGACACAAATGAGGAAATTAACAGCTTCTTTCCTGATAACTGGGAACAGTATTAACGAATAGCTCACTGTTAGTACTCAGAAAAAGCCTAGAAGGGATTCATAATTAAACCCTTGGGGGAAACATAAGAAAGAACTATAAAGTTAAGGCAGTAGAAAAGAAAGTCTCTTTTAAAAAAAAATCTGAAAGTAACAAGAACTAGTTTGGTTTCAAAATATGAGCTCTCCATAAGTCATTCCTAATGTAGAATCTTTGAACATTCCAATTTAAAATACACTGGACCTTTAAAAAACAAAACAAAACAAAAAAGCCTCCTGCAACCTCAAAAACTAGGACTGACAGTCAACTTCTGGCATCATCTGGGAGAAATTTACACCAGAATATGAAAAATTGGATGAAGAATTAATAATTATTTTTTGGAGAAATTTAGTAAAGTTAACAAAAATTAACATTAGAAATATATTTTATTGAGTACTCCAGCATTTCCTGGACAGATGAATGAAAAATCTGTAAACATTAAAACTGGCCATCTCTTATTTCATTCAAGCAACTTGGAAATGGGTTGCCTAGTTTCTCTGTAATGACTGTTACCTTCTTTCTCTGTAACCATTGTAAGACTTAATGCTCCCTGAAAATAGTGGCAAGAAAGTACATGGAAGCAGGGGGGATGGAGTTAAGCATAGATCATCCTGTTAAAGTTCACCCAAAACCTAAAATGCAATATAAAAAAAAATAAAATAGTTTATATCTCAAACATAACATTTTTAAATGGAATAACCAAGAAGCAGGCGCTAGAAAGCTCAGTGACATCAATGCATTTTAAAGATTACAGTTTTTCATGTACCTTTTCTTATGTGAATGTCATAAAACCATTCTCAGCAAACTGACACAAGAACAGAAAATGAAACACCGCATATTCTCACTCATAGGCGGGTGATGAAAAATGAGAACACATGGACACAGAGAGGGGAGTACTAAACACTGGGGTCTATAGGGGGAAAAGGGGAGGGCCAGTGGGAGGGGGAGGTGGGGAGGGATTGCCAGGGGAGAAATACCAAATGTGGGTGAAGGGGAGAAAGCAAACAAAACACACTGCCCTGTGTGTACCTGTGTGTACCTATGCAACTGTATTGCATGCTCTGCACATGTACCCCAAAACCTAAAATGCAATAAAAATAAAAGAAGAAGAGAAAAAAAAAAACAACCTAACAATGCATTCATATTGGTTAGTTGCATTAGTTGAATCTAATACAACTAATAGAGTTGTATTCATTTAAGCTAATACAACTCAGTTGAATCTAATACAAATAACCCAGATGAACGCATTCTTACGTTGGACTATGAACAATGCACATTCACTTGTGTTTCTGATATTTTTCTACCAAGAGGATTTAGTCCTTCCCCAGGTCAACTGAAGACACTTCAATTTTCAATTTTGGCAGACTTTTGCTCTAAAGAGCTCTTTCTCTCTATTGATTATTATTTATTTCTTCCATCATAAAAGAGAAGCAAAAGCAATACAAATACATAGGTGTCAGAAAATAACTGTGTTTTTAGACCCAAAACATCTCATGAAGCAAAGACATCTTTGTATATGTAAACATTAATCAGCCAGAATATTCTTATTTATTAAATATTACTTTCTAAAAATTTGTTAAAAGTTGTGGCAACTCTATTTACTACTCCACTGCTCTAACTGGCTCTTAAGAAAAAAACAGTAAACCAAAGAAAATTAGATCCTCTTCCCCTTCTAGTAGCATCCCTTAATTCCTCAGTACACACATATACGTGCATGCATACACTCACACTACTCACACATGCACATACACAAACACACACCACAAACATTTACAGTGAAGAAAGAATGAGGGAAGTCCTAGTAAAACTCTAATAACAAAGTGCTAGGGAAGTGGGCTGGAGGTAGGGTGTCATGTTATAAAATATCTTAAGCCTAAATACAGCCTCTTTCTTCTGAAGTTGTTTTATATTCATTATTCAAATGGATAATCCTCTGAGAACAATCCACATTCTAGTAAGTATATAAAACTGGGGAAGACGGAAAGCTAAGATATAATCCAGGATAACCAATTTATACTGCCATAGGCAGTAAGGTTCCCAAGTAAAACAATATTTAAATAACAAAAATATTTCATTCTTAGGAGGAAGAAAGTAAGAATTAGGTAATTTTTTTACTTCTGTGTTTTCACTTTTTATTAAATAACTATACCTCCATAGATATTTCTTTTTTTCATTTTAAGGTTTTTAAATATTTTATCTAATTGTTTCACAAATATCAATGAGATGAATTTTAAAAGGCCAACTGATATCAGTCCAGAACCTATTTACTCATTGTTTCATGTGATGTGACCAAAGAGTTAATGAAACGGTTTGGCTCTGTGTCCCCACCCAAATCTCATGTTGAACTGTGATCCCCAGTGTTGGAGGTTGGGCCCAGAGGGAGGTGATTGGATCATGGTTGGTTTCTAATGGTTGGCACCATCTCCCTAGTTCTTATGAGATATGGTTGTTTAGAAGTGTGTAGCACTTCCTCCATCACTCTGTCTTTATATGGTTGTTTAGAAGTGTGTAGCACTTCCTCCATCACTCTGTCTTCCATGTAAGACTTTCTGGTTTCATCTTCACCTCCTGCTATGTTTGTAAGTTTCCTAAGGCCTCCCTAGCCATGCTTCCTGTACACCCTATAGAACTTTGAGCCAATTAAACCACTTTTCTTTATAAATTGCTCAGTCTCAGTTGTTTTTAGCAATGTGAGAAAAGACTAATATGATGAGAAACAAATTTTCTAGTTTGTTCTTCAAAATTTGCATTTTTTTAATGTTTGAAACATAAATATTATATTTATAAGTTCAGACCTACTAATCTTTCATTTAAATATTTTATCTTAATTGTTAAATTTAGATTATTCTTTCCCAGTCAATGATATCATATTATATTGGTTACATAGCATTTTCCAAGGGTTGCTAAATAATTATTTTTTAATTCATCCAAATTGTCTAATAACTGTTTCTGAAACCATTCTAGGCAAAGAGAATGGGCAGTGCAAAGGTCCTGAGGCAGAAATATGTTTGTCTAATTAGGAAACAGCAAAGGGACAAGTATGTCCAGAGAAGATTGCTCAAGAGAGAGTGATAGGAGATGAAATCTGAGAGGGAGGCAGGCCAGAACTTGAAGGCTTACTTGGACATGACCAGAATTTTTTTCACCCATGTGTAATAGGAAGCCATAGGAGGGTCTGAGCATGTAAACAGCATGATCTGATTTTTATTTTAAGAGTGCCTGGGCTGTTATGTGGACAGTTAATCAGAAGGGAGAAAAAACAATGGTGAGAATGAAGATAAGTTTCAAAGTTTCTCCATTAACCCAGGCAAAAAATAATGATGGCTTGGTTTAACATGGTAGCTGATCAGGGGCAGGGATAGGCAGAAAAGATTACAATTAGAATATATTTGAAGAAAGTACTACCAGGCTAATGAACTGATGATTATATGAAAGCATGAGGAAGATAAGAATCTAGAATAACATGAAGTTTTTAAGCTTGAACTATTGAGTGAATGATGATGCTGTTTAATGAGCTTCCAGAGTCATGGGTAGACTGTGTGTCAAGAAATGAGTCAGTTTTTAATATCTCTTAGATATTCAATGAAAATGATAAACAGATGATTATACAAGTCTGGACATCTAATGAAGACACCTGGACTAGAGAAATAAATTTTGAAGTCAGGGAAGGTGTTGTGTCACATTAAATAGTTTGAAAATTTTATCTTAAGGGTAGTGGTAGACTATGGAGAAATTTCATCCAAGGAGGAGACATGCCAACAATTTTAACTGTAGCAATTTTGTCCCCAAGTCCCTTGATTTCTGGAGTGTGGGAAATGAGCAGTTTATCTCAGAATTCAAAGAAACCATGTCCTTCTGGTAAATTAGTTAATATAGATAGGTTGTATAATAATAAATAACATATAAACTAAATCAATGAAATGATGTACTATTTTATTTAGCAGAAAAATCAATATCATCAAAATGACAGTTTAAGCCCAAATGACTTAGAAATTCAATACAACTCTGATCAAAATTCTAACATTGATTTAACAGAAATTAACAACTTTGACATAAATTTCATACATAAGAGTAAAAAGCCCAGACATTTTTAAATAACCCCTAAGAGGCACTCACTATACCAGATATGAATTGCTGTCAAATAACAATAAATAAAATTTGAGTATTGTTGCAAAGAATTAATATATCAAGAAACAGAATAGAGAACCCAAAATTTGATCCATATATGTGTACATGAAGCAATCAACAGGTGAAATATGGGCCATTCAATAAACAGTGCTGAATAAGTGGCTAGGTCTATTAATGAATAAATACAGGGCGATCATTATGTAGCAGGCATTGTAGTTTACACCATTATTTTATTTAATCTTCTAAATAATACATGAGGTAAAGAATATTATTAATCCTAGTTCACTGATGAGGAAACTATTGTTCACAAAAGGTAGGCAACTTGGACAAGGATATAATCCTGATAAGTTGCAGAATCAGCATATCTCTATGGTATAGGATAAAATTAAATCTTTACCTGGTACCATAAAGAAAAATAAATTTTATGTCAATTAAAGATGGAAAAATGAAGAGTGCATTTTAGAAGAAAATATTTTGTAAAGAATATTTATGAAAATATTTTGTTAACAAAAGATTTCTTTACCAAGATACAAAAGGCATGATCATTAAGAAAAATATGGATTCATATGGTGGCATTAAATACAATAGCTTCTATATACCAACATCAAAATAAATATATCAAATACATAATTAGCACAGTAAAAAGGCAACTGCAAACTGGGAAAACATATTTATACGATCCCTAATCAGTATATACTAGGAAAGTCATGGTCATATTTAAAAATAATTCCATACCAGTTATAATTAATAATAATGGCTCCTAACCCCCCTTAAAACTTTTTGTCCTAGTCTTCCCATTCCTTTCAGGAGCTCCCTGACTTCCCCACGATGCAGCAGAGGACATTAGGTCACCCTTAGCAAATTAGTGTTAGATATTTTGAATATTGTGAGTAAATATATGTATTAGTCACTCATGTGACTAATAAAGAGAGTGAGAAGATATGAAATTTTATAATTATCAAAAAACAATAGAGATTGGTATAAAACCAATGTCAATATACTAACGCGATAGGTTCATAGACATTTATTATGTTAGTTTTTGTACATTTGAAATTCTTTTAATTAAAAATATTTTAAAATAAATGCAATTATGTATTACATGTTCAATATTAATACATGCTTCTAGGTTTTGACCCTGTAATCCAATTACCAAGGCAAAAAAAAAAAGCCATAGTCTTTAATATCTGAATCTTCCTACAAGTTAAAACCGTGGTGTTCCAGAAAAGACTCCTCTCCTACTTTATTCCTCACCTCTGGGGCATCATTAACCTTTTCCTGCACAAACGCTTTTTCTCCTTTTTTCTTGAGTGAATTTACATATTTGGTTTCATGCCTGGCTTTTTTTTGCTACGCACCCCTGGAGAATTGATGTTTGAGACAGTCTTGCTTCCTGAGGTTACCTCATCTACCTCCAATATCCACTCTGTGCAATGTAGGCAAAAATTCTGTGGTTCACCCTTTCACTAATTTAGCCAGAAAGGTGAGTTTAGGCAGTTGTGTTTATCAGTTTTCTACTGCCATCTCCAAAATGTAGTGGTGTAAACAACAAACATTTTAGTAATATATAACTGTGGGTTAGCAATTTATTTTGTGGTCAACTGCATGGTTTTCTGCTGCCCGTGTCAGGGTCACTTATATGACTGCACTGATATGGTGGATCAACTGCACATGGATAGTCTGTGATACCCTCATGTCTGGAGGCTGCAGCTGGCTGTCAAGTAGACCACGTGTCTCCAGCAGACTGGCCTGGACTTCCTCACACAGCAGCAGCTTTTCAGCAGATCAAGTGTCAGTGTGCAAGCATTTGTAAAGCCCGTGCTTGTATCACATTTACTGGTGTCTCATTTGCCAAAGTAAGTCATGTGGTCAAGCTCAGAGTCCCATATTAAGGGGCAATATACCAGAACAAAGACACAGGAATTCATATGTGAATCAGGTCTACTAACCTGTTGATTATGGTATTTTTTTAAATAAAGTCATTCCCTTTCCTGCTTTATTGTGCTAGCTGGTAAGATGAAGGGTAAAGAAGAAAGTGGGTAAATGGGTAAATCTGACTAAATCTTTGATTTTCACAAGTAGCACATTTCATTTTATGGAAAGTTTATTTAACACTGGTCAAGACCACTACAAATTTGAATAGCTCACCAAGCTAATTAACCAGAACATTCAGCTCTTTTAAAATCCTCATGCATTTGTAGAAATATCTGAACCTCATCATAAATGTCAGCACATCTATAGTTGAAATGTCATATTTTTATCTGCAACCTAATACTCTATTTTAACTTTATTCTTATGTAATGAATAAGATGGTAAAGTTAAGTATTTAAAACTTTTAGCTATGAAGAATTGTTTTTATTTTTCCCTTTTTGTGCTTTTAACTTGGAATATCATAGTTATTTTTTGTTTGAAACTATATTGGTACTTTTAAGTTCTCATTTTTTATTCAGTGTTAGAACACTAACGACTGGCTTTTCAGCATCATATGTTATGTTACTAGAGATCTGATAGTTATGTATAGACTTTAAAGAATGATGCCATTCTTCATTACAAATAATATATCTTAAGAGATCTTACTTTAGAAGTCTGAATGGGTTTCTATAATTTAAATTTGTATTACTCTTTTCATGTTTTATCCCAAACACACACACACACACACACACACACACACACATACACACACAGTGGTTTTATCCCTAACTTTAGCAAATGCTATTTGGTAACAGATCATAAAATAATAAAATATAGTTTTTAACTCCTTTAAGATCGATATTTACATTCAACTAAAGCAGAAATTGTTTCTTTTTTATTTTGGGGAGAGAGGGTTGTTTTTTTCTTAACAGCAGTGCCCTTAACTATTCAGCATTCACATCTGTGACTTATACACAGCTTGCTATTTCACCTCACATGAAAAGAAAGCCAAAATGCTAAAATCAGACTGTTCAGGACTTTGAAGGAACACAAGCAGGTTATTTCTTTCTAAACAGAAAGGAACCTTAGCACAACAGCCTGACATTGCACACTGCCTGCTGATCTACAAGTCAGCCACATGTGAGGAACCGGTTGACCAAGACAAACTAAGGACACATACAGATGAATATGCTATACATCATGTGTCCTGAGAGATTTGTTGCCAATTATAGCATTTCTTTTAAAGCATATGATGTTGTAGGATGCTATTATTTCTTCTGCAAATATGAAACTAACAAATTACAATTTAAGCACTGAAGAAAAGAGATTTTCATTATAAATTTAATAGCTGATTCTTATTTACATGTTCCAATGGAGAAATAAAAGAACACATTCACTGATGCCTTAAGTTAGCAGAATACTTAAATATCAATTCTATTTTACTTTGAATTTCATGATCTTTCTATCAAATATCTATGTGTATTCAATGAACATTCACATCCACCGTGAAGGTTACAATAAGCATAATTTTCTGTTTCAAAGCACATAACAACTGGCAAATGGGAAAGTGGTCCAGGCACCACCTCATCCTTGGCGAGAGGCTGACAACTTCCATCTAACATTTGCTACAGAGATAATTGAAAGTTAATCCTATGTATAAAATATTACCCCAAATTTAGGTATGTGGAAATAAGGATACAAATAACCTTTTCTATTATAAATAATCTATTCTAAAGACATTCTTTTGAATCTCCAAGATTCTAGAGGAGTGATTTAGATAGTGAAGGTGAGGTTCAACAAGCAACTTATGAGTTGGAAATATTTTAATTGACAACTAGACATAGAGGGAGTAGCTACAGAGAATATAATTCTAACCACCAAGTAAAAGTTAAAAATAGGAAGATTTTGAAGCAGTATAAAATAGATACTTCAAGCCAAAATTGTTAATAATAAAGCAAGCTGCTTATATGGTAGTTAATCTTCTATCATTGAAGATTTATAAAAAGTGGAAAGATTATTTGCAGACAAGATTGCTACACTGAACAGGAGTTTAGGCTATAGAACTATATTTTTAATTGTAAGAATATACTGCAGGTATTTTTTTAAAAGTGGAGTTAACTTTTGTTTTATGTTCCCTGAATTTAACAAAGAATATTTCTTATATGCCAACCCACATGTAATGTGGGTTATCAAATGTATAGGCAAAAGAAATAATAAGTTTAAAACATTATGAACAGAGCATGTGCTCATATTTTTTAAAATGCATCTTGAGAATATAAACAAAATTACATTACTAGAAATTATCTCCTGTTGCTATTCCCTAATTTCTACGTCACATTCCTTCAACCCTGAATCTCTGCTCATCTGCTTAGCTCAACTATGGACCTTAAACCAGGTTGGTTCAAATTGTTAGTTACTAGTAAACCTTATATTACCTTTTATGGCTTATGTGCTAAATTTAATTCCTAACTGCTTCTTCCTTTACTAACAGAGCAACCCTATTATGTCAAACCAGACTTGTTCCAGATGGAATGGTATATTCAGATCTCCTAAAAGGTCATAAATGGTAAAATGAAAATCATTTAAAAAATTGGACATCATCTGAAATAACCTCTTTATTTTACAGATGTTTTTGAGAGAGTCCAACATGCCAGAAGTGACCATAGAAAGCTATACTCAGGGTAAGAGTCAGAGATTGGATTACTCACCTTATATTAGTTTCCAGAAAAACAGAACCATATATATAAATTACAGAGAGAGAGAGACCTAATTTTTACATATGGAGCAGAGAGAGAGAGAGAGAGAGAGAGAGAGAGAGAGATTTATTATAAGGAATTGGTTCATGTGATTATGGACACAGGTTAGTCCCAAGAATGTGCATAATAAGTCAGTAAGTTAGAGAACCAGGATAGCCAAGGATTTAGTTCCATTCTGAGTCTGAAGGCCTGAGAACAAGGAGAGCCAATCTTGAAGCTTCCATCTGAAGGCTGACAGGCTTGATACACAAGGAAAGTTGATATTTTAGAGTCTAAAGGCAGAAAAAAAAATTCCAGTGGACAGTCAGGCAGGAAGAATTCTGTCTTAACTGGGAAAGGATTGTTCTTTTTGTTCTATCCAGGGCCTCAGCTAATTGGAAAAGGCCTACGCACATTACAGAGGATCATCTATTCTAGTCAGTTTACAAATTTAAATGCATATATATCATCTAAAAATGCCTTCACAGAAACATTTAGAACAATGTTGAAACAAATATCTGGGCACCTCATGGCTTGGTAAAGTTGACACATAAAATTAGACATCACACCTACCATATGGCAATAAGGAACCATTTTTTTGTTATTGTTGTTTTAAGTGGAGTTGCAATCATTCTTGGAATACAATATAGCTTTATAGTAACTGAGATTCTTGTCTTTGACTAATTGGTATGGTAAACAGGTGGAAATGTGATAGCTTATGCAGTATCTGTATTATTTGAGGAATATAGTGGCAATGATAATACTAGAAATGTGTAGTTGTGGTTAAGTGCAATATATTCACTGAACAAAGAAACGGACATCCTGAAACTAGCCAACCACCACTTATGGTCAGGGTTTGGAAGCCAAAAGTCCTCTATGGTGGTATTTAAAAAAAAAAAAAACTTCATCTTCAGCAAGAAAACAGTAGATTAGTCTGAAAACTAGGCCAAGATTTGGTTGTGACTGTAGCAGAATTGCAGATACATTTTAAATTAATATAACTCTATCAACTCTCCTCTGCTAACATCAAAGCACTAATAACTATTATGACATCTGGTTGATGCACTTAAGAGCTTTGATTCTCTGATTCTCTTGAACCCTCTGATCCTGTGGAAGTTGCCAACTACACTCTTGCTAAAAGATAGCACTATCCCTTTCCTAGAAATAATACAGAGACTTTAGTTAGAATATACTTTGCAAGAATATATTTGTCCCACTTAAGAAGTATCCTTTATCACTTCTAAGTACCTAACTAGATTTTTTCCAGTTGAGAAAGGGCTGCCCCAGCTTTGAGGAAAAATAAATTATTTGCCAAAAAGCCTCAGTGAAAACAGCTAAGGATTAGATCTTAAGAATGATAGACTGGCTAAATAAAAGAGTGAACTTTGGTGGTATTTTTATTGTTTCTTTATCCAGTATTAACTCTAAACAATTATTTGCAGATACTCCAATCTGAGAAGTATGTTAACTACAAGCTTAGACATTCACTGATGAGGATGTATTACCAAACCAAAGGAGAAAATCTAGAGCAGCAGTGCCATCCAAGCATGAGAGGATTTCTAGATCAGGTGCTAGAGAAAGAAGATGAATTTCCATTGCAGCCTGAGTATCAATTACATCAAGGTGACTGCAGTTTTTCTCACCAACCCTGTGATTTTAAATGTTTGTTTTTTCAAAAAAATAATAATAAAATGTAACCAGCTACCACTTTCAACAAACAGTTATTAGATGTAGTTAACATAAGATGTAAATATGCAGAAAACAGAAACTGGACCCTTCCCTTACAGCTTATACAAAAATTAACTCAAGGTAGATTAAAAACTTAAAGTTAAACTTTAAACCATAAAAACCCTAGAACAAAACCTAGACAATACCATTCAGGACTTAGGCATTGGCAAACACTTCATGACTAAAATACCAAAAGCAATTGCAACAAATGCCAAAATTGACAAATGGAATCTAATTAAACTAAAGAGCTCATAGCAAAAGAAATTATCATCAAAGTTGAACAGCATGGAAGAAAACTTTGGCAAGCTACCCATCTGACAAAGGTCTAATATCCAGAATCTATAAGGAACTTAAACAAATTTACAAGAAAAAAGCAAATAACCTCATCAAAAAGTGGGTGAAGGATATGAACAGACAATTCCCAAAAGAAGACACTGATGAGGCCAACAAACATGAAAAAAAAAAAAAAAAGCTCATCATCACTGGTCATTAGAGAAACCCAAATCAAAGCCACATTCTAACCATCTCATGCCAGTTAGAATGGCAATCATTTAAAAGTCAGGAAACAATAGATGCTGGTGAGGGTGTGAAGAAATAGGAATGCTTTTACAGGTGAGAGTGTAAATTAATTCAACCATTGTAGAAGACAGACCTTTGTCAGATGGGTAGCTTGCCAAAGTTTTCTCCCATGCTTTTCAACTCTGATGATAATTTCTTTTGCTGTGAGCTCTTTAGTTTAATTAGATTCCATTTGTCAAATTTGATATCATTTGTCCCAGCAATCCTATTACTGAGTATACACCCAAATAATTACATAAATCATCATGCACACATATGTTTACTGCAACACTATTTACAATAGCAAAGACTTGTAACCAACCTAAATGCTCATCAATGATAGACTGGGTAAAGAAAATGTGGCACATATCCACCATGGAATACTACGCAGCCATAAAAAAGAATGAGTTAATGTCCTTTGGAGGATGAAGCTGGAAGCCATCACTCTCAGCAAACTAACACAGGAACAGAAAACCAAATACTACATGTTCTCACTTATAAGTGGGAGTTAAACAATGAGAACATATGGACACAGGGAGGGAAACATCACATACTGGGGCCTGTCAGTGGGGGGACGGGGCAGTGAGGGGAAGGGGAAGGAGAGCATTAGGACAAATACCTAATGCACGCGGAGCTTAAAACCTAGATGAAGGGTTGACAGTGCAGCAAACCACCATGAAACATGTATATCTATGTAACAAACCTGCGCATTCTGCACATGTATCCCAGAACTTAAAGTAAAATAAAAAAAAAAAGATATAAACAGATCTGAGCAGTAGAAAGGCTAGAGACAGTAGTCGATATTCTCAGAGGTCCCCTTACCTCAAAGCATACCACAGTCAGTGTGATCTGGACAAATTCTAGTTTAAAATATCTGCATCTCTGAGATTAAGGCATGTTTCTGAAACTGGGGAAGGCCACTTTCTGGAAGTACAAGGGAATCAACCACCACCACATGCTAATTCAACAAATGATTCTTGGGAAGGGTTATAGATGTCTAATTATCTTCACCACTCAGGTGAGATATTCTATTATTTTTTAAGCTTTTAAGCTTTATTAACATGTAATTTACATGACTATTTTATAGAAAGATATAATTCATCTAAAGTATGCAGTTTAAAGTTTATAATTAAAAATTTTTTGTTATAATCACAGATATGTGTAACCATCACTACAGTCAATTTTAGAAGTTTTTCATCACCTCAAAAATTAACTCCATACTAGTTAGCTGTCATTCTCCAATCTCCCAATCTATATGCTAGCTCTAAGAAATCACTAATTTTCTTTCTGTCTCTATATATTTTTCTATTCTGGACATTTTCTATAAATTGATTTATATAATATGTCAATTTTGTGATGGACTTCCTTCACTTAGCATAATGTTTCAAGATTCATCATTGTTGGGGCATGCGGCAGCGCTTCATTCCATTGTATGGTTGGATAATATTTGTCTTTCATTTTACTTTATGTTTCTATTTAGCTCATGTCTTTTTGTTCATCTATGCTGCTTTTATTATATTTTGATTAAGTTAATATTTTCTAATATGATATTTAAATTTATTTACTAACTTCTTTAGGACAACTTTTGAGTTATTTATTTAGTGATTGTTCTACAGCTTATTATATACAGTTGAATTTTGAACAACATGGGTTTAAACTGCACACTGTCTTCATTTTTTTCTGTTGAGAAGTTCGCTGTTAATTTTAATGGACCATCTTTGTAAGTGACAAATTGTTTTTTTCTTGCTGCCCTTTAGATGTTCTCCTTGCCTTTGGCTTCTAACATTTTTACTGTCATCTGTCTGCTTGCAGCTCTTAGCTCTGCGTAGATTTCACTGAACTTTCTGGATGTGTGGATTCTTGTTTTTCAGTAAATTTGGGAAGTCTCAAACTATTATTCTTTTGAGTATTTTAATGCTCCTTTGTGTCCTCTCTATCTGATATCTCTAATATGCATACATTGGTATGCATAATAGTGCTAATAATTCTCTGAGGCTCTGTTTATTTTTCTTCATTTCTTTACTCTGTGTTTCAAACTTGCATAATCTCTATCAATCTACCTTCAAGCTCAATAATTCTTTGTTTTGTCAATTTATGTCACCAAACTCAATGATACAATGTCATAATTATTAAGCACCAGTAGTTAATTTTTTTATTTCAGTTATTGTACTCTTCAATTCTATAATTTCCACTTGGTTCTTTTCATAAATCATTTTCATCTCTTTTTTATTCTTTATTTTATGCCACATTGTCATCACACCTTCTTTTATTTCTTTATTATGAAATAAATTTCATGATTGTATTTATTTGAACATATTTATAATGACTATTTTGAAGTCTTTGTCTGTTAAATCTGACATCTTGTTACTCTCCCAGGTAGTTTTAAGTGCCTGCTTTTTTTGTGTTTGAGTCATACTTTTCTGTTTCTTTTTATGTCTCAAGTTTTTTTCTTGAAAACTGAGCATTTTAAATGAATTATAGCAACACTGAGTACTGGCCACCCCTCCTCAGAACTTATTATTGTCATTTGCTTATTAATTTGTTTAATGACTGTCTGGATTATTTTCATAAGGTGCTGTGGAACAGAAATTGTTCCACAGATAAAGATAATCAAATGTGGGCTACTTTGAGAGGTAGTTCTGGAGGCCAGTGGTTAAGATTTGTTCTGAATCAGGTGGACTCCAGCTGCTGTCTAATTCCTAGGTTCCATCAGGCAAACTAATTGGCCTGCAGTTTAATATATACATCTGATGAATCTACCAACCTCCTTTCAATTGCCTTTCACAATTACTTCCACTGTTTCTGAGAGCAGTATTAGGCTTGAATTTCTCCAATCTGGGTTACACATAAAGGCAGTTCCTTAGGAAAGAGATTAGGAGTTATTTGTTTTATGCCTTGCTTCTCTCCAGTCAAAATCTCTCTGAACTATGTCTCTGAATCTGGGTTTAGGGATAATGGTGTACTGTGAGTGACAGCCACCACTTTAGGAGGTAAGTGCTGCATTAGGGTTCAGAAGGCATGAAGCAGCTTCACATCTGGTCAGATTTCCTCTCCTATGGTGGAGCCACCACTTTATGAATTTGAGTTATGGAGACTGAGGCTTCAGTATTTTCAGTGACTCCATAGCTGAAACATAATCTCTGAGTGGGGTGGGCAGCAGGAGGGATTTCCTGCCTCTCAGGAACTCTCATTGAGAACTTAGGCTCAAGTGAGGGTAACTAGGGGAAGGATGAACCATCCTACTTCTCCAGAGAAGAAAGCCCTTTTACTGAAAGTGGCGAGAAGAAGGAGACCTGTGTTTTTGGCTGCAATAGTCTGGAGTAGCTTCATTCTTGATGATTTGTGAGAAGGGAGAAAGAGAGCAAGCCTCTGAACAAATACCACAGACTCATTATTCTTACTAGTTTTCAGTAGATATTCATGAGTAAATGTTTATTTTCTCTAAACCTTTGGTATATTTTATCAAGACTTAAAATAATTGGTTTTCAATAAATAATTTTCACCAGTTTCACTAGGGGAAAGGTCCACAAAATTCACATTGACATATTGGAAGTACACCCTCCAAGTGGCATACTTCTGAGGTACTATGTTTCTTTTTTTTTTTTTTATTGGATTTTAGATTTTGGGGTACATGAGCAGAGCATGCAAGACAGTTGCATAGGTAAACACATGGCAGTGTGCTTTGCTTTACTTCTCCCCTTCACCCACATTTGGCATTTCTCCCCAAGCTATCCCTCCCCACCTCCCCCTCCCACTGGCCCTCCCCTTTTCCCCCCAATACACCCCAGTGTTTAGTACTCCCCTTTCTGTGTCCACGTGTTCTCATTTTTCATCACCCGCCTATGAGTGAGAATATGCGGTGTTTCATTTTCTGTTCTTCTGTCAGTTTGCTGAGGATGATGTTCTCCAGATTCATCCATGTCCCTACAAACGACACAAACTCATCATTTCTGATTGCTTCATAATGTTCCATGGTGTATATGTGCCACATTTTTCCAATCCAGTTTATTGTCAATGGGCATTTTGGTTGATTCCAGGTCTTTGCTATTGTAAACAGTGCTGCAATGAACATTCGTGTACATGTGTCCTTATAGTAGAACGATTTATAGTCTTTTGGATATATACCCAGTAATGGGATTGCTGGGTCAAATGGAATTTCTATTTCTAAGGCCTTGAGGAATCGCCACACTGTCTTCCACAATGGTTGAACTAATTTACACTCCCACCAACAGTGGAAAAGTGTTCCTTTTTCTCCACATCCTCTCCAGCATCTGTTGTCTCCAGATTTTTTAATGATCGCTATTCTAACTGGCGTGAGATGGTATCTCAATGTGGTTTTGATTTGCATCTCTCTGATGACCAGTGACGATGAGCATTGTCTCATATGATTGTTGGCCTCATACATGTCTTCTTTCGTAAAGGGTCTGTTCATATCCTTTGCCCACTTTTGAATGGGCTTGTTTGTTTTTTTCTGTAAATCTGTTTGAGTTCTTTGTAAATTCTGGATATCAGCCCTTTGTCAGATGCGTAAACTGCAAAAAATTTTTCCCATTCTGTTGGTTGCCGATCCACTCTAGTGACTGTTTCTTTTGCTGTGCAGAAGCTGTGGAGTTTCATTAGGTCCCATTTGTCTATTTTGGCTTTTGTTGCCAATGCTTTTGGTGTTTTGTTCATGAAGTCCTTGCCTACTCCTATGTCCTGGATAGTTTTGCCTAGATTTCCTTCTAGGGTTTTTATGGTGCCAGGTCTTATGTTTAAGACTTTAATCCATCTGGAGTTAATTTTAGTGTAAGATGTCAGGAAGGGGTCCAGTTTCTGCTTTCTGCACATGGCTAGCCAGTTTTCCCTACACCATTTGTTGAACAGGGAATCCTTTCCCCATTGCTTGTTTTTGTCAGGTTTATCAAAGATTGTATAGTTGTATATATGTTGTGTTGCCTCCGGTGTCTCTGTTATATTCCATCGGTCTATATCTCTGTTTTGGTACCAGTACCGCTGTTTTGTTTACTGTAGCCTTGTAGTATAGTTTGAAATCCGGTAGTGTGATGCCCTCCGCTGTGTTCTTTTTGCTTAGAATTGACTTGGCTATGCCGGGCTTTTTTGGTTCCATATGAAGTTCATGGTGGTTTTTTCCAGTTCTGTGAAGAAAGTCGATGGTAGCTTGATGGGGATGGCGTTGATTCTGTAAATTACTTTGGGCAGTACAGCCATTTTCACGATATTAATTCTTCCTAACCATGAACATGGAATGTTTCTCCATCTGTTTGTGTCCTCTCTGATTTCGTTGAGCAGTGGTTTGTAGTTTTCCATAAAGAGGTCCCTTACGTTCCTTGTGAGTTGTATTCCAAGGTATTTTATTCTTTTTATAGCAATTGTGAATGGCAGTTTGTTCTTGATTTGGCTTTCTTTAAGTCTGTTTTTGGTGTAGACGAATGCTTGTGATTTTTGCACATTGATTTTATATCCTGAGACTTTGCTGAAGTTGCTTAGCAGTTTCAGGAGTTTTTGGGCTGAGGTGATGGGGTCTTCTAGGTATACTATCATGTCATCTGCAAATAGAGACAATTTGGCTTCCACCTTTCCTATTTGAATACCCTTTATTTCTTTTTCTTGCCTGATTGCTCTGGCTAGAACTTCCAGTACTATATTGAATAGGAGTGGTGACTGAGGGCATCCTTGTCTAGTGCCTGATTTCAAAGGGAATGCTTCCAGTTTTTGCCCATTCAGTATGATATTGGCTGTTGGTTTGTCATAAATAGCTTTTATTACTTTGAGATACATTCCATCGATACCGAGTTTATTGAGGGTTTTTAGCATAAAGGGCTGTTGAATTTTGTCAAATGCCTTCTCTGCGTCAATTGAGATAATCATGTGGTTTTTGTTTTTGGTTCTGTTTATGTGGTGAATTCCGTTTATAGACTTGCATATGTTGATCCAGCCTTGCATCCCTGGGATGAATCCTACTTGATCATGATGAATAAGTTGTTTGATTTGCTGTTGCAATTGGCTTGCAAATATTTTATTGAAGATTTTTGCATCTATGTTCATCATGGATATTGGCCTGAAGTTTTCTTTTTTTGTTGGGTCTCTGCCGGGTTTTGGTATCAGAATGATGTTGGTCTCATAAAATGATTTGGGAAGGCTTCCCTCTTTTTGGATTGTTTGAAATAGTTGTAGAAGGGATGGTACCAGCTCCTCTTTGTGTGTCTGGTAGAATTCGGCTGTGAATCCATCTGGACCTGGGCTTTTGTTGAGTGGTAGGCTCTTAATTGCTGCCTGCACGTCTGACCTTGTTATTGGTCTATTCATAGTTTCAGCTTCCTCCTGGTTTAGGCTTGGGAGGACACAGGAGTCCAGGAATTTATCCATTTCTTCCAGGTTTACTAGTTTATGTGCATAGAGTTGTTTGTAATATTCTCTGATGATGGTTTGAATTTCTGTGGAATCTGTGGTGATTTCCCCTTTATCATTTTTTATTGCATCTATTTGGTTGTTCTCTCTTTCCTTTTTAATCAATCTGGCTAGTGGTCCGTCTATTTTGTTGATCTTTTCAAAAAACCAGCTCTTGGATTTATTGATTTTTTTGAAGGGTTATTCGTGTCTCAATCTCCTTCAGTTCAGCTCTAATCTTAGTTATTTCTTGTCTTCTGCTGGGTTTTCAGTTATTTTCATCTTGCTCCTCTAGCTCTTTCAATTTTGATGATAGGGTGTCAATGTTGGATCTCTCCATTCTCCTCATATGGGCACTTATTGCTATATACTTTCCTCTAGAGACTGCTATAAATGTATCCTTGCATGTGAGATGGGTTTCCTGGATACAGCACACTGACGGGTTTTGGATTTTTATCCAATTTGCCAGTCTGTGTCTTTTGATTGGTGCATTTAGTCCATTTACATTTAGGGTTAATATTGTTATGTGTAAATTTGATACTGCCATTTTGATGCTAAGTGGCTGTTTTGCCTGTTAGTTGTTGTAGATTCTTCATTATGTTGATGCTCTTTAGCATTTAGTATGATTTTGGAATGGCTCGTCCTTGTTGTTCCTTTCTATGTGTAGTGCCTCTTTCAGGAGCTCTTGTAAAGCCGGCCTGGTGGTGACCAAATCTCTGAGTACTTGCTTGTTCGCAAAGGATTTTATTTTTCCTTCACTTCTGAAGCTCAGTTTGGCTGGATATGAAATTCTGGGTTGAAAGTTCTTTTCTTTAAGGATGTTGAATATTGGCCCCCACCCTCTTCTGGCTTGTAGTGTTTCTGCCAATAGATCTGCTGTGAGTCTGATGGGCTTCCCTTTGTGGGTGACCCGACCTTTCTCTCTGGCTGCCCTTAGTATTTTCCCCTTTATTTCAACCTTGTTGAATCTGATGGTTATGTGCCTTGGGGTTGCCCTTCTTGCAGAATATCTTTGTGGTGTTCTCTGTATTTCCTGCATTTGGGTGTTGGCCTGTCTTGCTAGGTGGGGGAAGTTTTCCTGAATGATGTCCTGAAGAGTATTTTCCAGCTTGGATTCATTCTCTTCGTTACATTCTGGTACACCTATCAAACGTAGGTTAGGTCTTTTCACATAGTCCCACATTTCTTGGAGACTTTGTTCATTCCTTTTTGCGCTTTTTTCTCTAATCTTGGTTTCTCGTTTAATTTCATTGAGTTGGTCTTCGACTTCAGATATTCTTTCTTCTGCTTGTTCAATTTGGCTATTGAAACTTGTGCGTGCTTCGCGAAGTTCTCGTATTGTGTTTTTCAGCTCCTTTAATTCATTCATATTCCTCTCTAAATTATCCATTCTTGTTATCATTTCCTCATATCTTTTTTCAAGTTTCTTAGTTTCTTTGCACTGATTTAATACCTGTTCTTTTAGCTCACGAAAGTTTCTCATTATCTACCTTCTGAAGTCTAATTCCGTCATTTCATCACAGTCATTCTCCGTCCAGCAAGGGAACACCCTTGCTGGTGAGGAGTTTTGGTCCTTTCTAGGCAGCGAGGTGTTCTGGTTTCGGGTGTTTTCCTCCTTTTTTCGCTGGTTTCTTCCCATCTTTGTGGATGTATCCGCTTGTCATCTGCGTAGTTTCTGACTTTTCGATTGGGTCTCTGAGTGGACACCCAGATTGTTGATGATGAAGTATTTCTGTTACTTGGTTTTCCTTCTACCAGTCTAGCCCCTTTGCTATATGACTGCTGAGGTCCACTCCAGGCCCTGCTTGTCTGGGGTGCACCTCTAGCAGCTGTGGCACAGTGAGGGATGCTACCAGTTTCTTTTTCTGCTATCTTTGTCCCAGAATGATGCCTGCAAAATGTCAGTCTTTTAGATATAGAGGGGTCAGGGAGCTGCTTCAGGAGACAGTCTGTACTTTATAGGAGCTCAATTTCTGAGCTGTGAGCTCTGTTGTTCATTCAGGGCTGTTAGGCTGCTATGTTTGTTTCTGCTGCAACAGAGCTCATTAAAAAAAACCCTTTTTTTCTCAAATGCTCTGTGTTGGGGGGTTCAGGCTTTATTTTTGGATGTCTGTTGAGGTGTCCTGCCAGCTAGGAGGCAGACTAGCCACTGTTTGCCTGCCGAGGCTCCGCCCTGCTGTTGTGTGGTTTGCCCTGTTGCTGCAGGCTCTGCTGTTCTGCTGTGGTCTCTGCCACGCCCTTCAGTGGAGTCTGTCTGTTGTAGCGGGTTGCCTCGGCAATGGCAGGCTGTGTCAGCAGTGGGCCTGTATCTCAGTAGGGACGGGTTGCCTCGGCAACGGCTGGCTGCATCAGCAGTGGGCATGTATCTGAGTTGGGGCGGGTTGCCTCGGTAATGGTGGACACCCCTCCCACACAGAGCATCTCAGACCGACTGCACCGGGATTGTTTGAAATCGTAGTTTTGTTCGTCCCACTGGGCTAGCCCAAACGCTCTGTCCCTGCAATCCCCTGGGCTGGCCTACTGTCCAAGTCTCGTTCAGTCTCAAGTCCAGCCCTCTCAAGTCTCAGGTTGCCGGTTCAACAGGGAACCCGGACAAGCGCACCCTGTGGGGAGCACTGGGTGGGGCCAGCCGCCACCACCCCGGCTGCCAGCTTCACCAGGCAGAGGTACTTGCAGGCGTCCCACGTCTCCTTTATACTTGGGAATTTCCCCATTCTGTGGGCAACAAAGATCAGTCTGGAAATGCAGCTCCGACTCACCTCTCTACGGATTCAAGGAGAGCTCCAATCCTGGGTTGTTCTCACAGCGCCATCTTGAGTCCTCCCCTCCGGTACTATGTTTCATACCAATTTGTGATCAAGGTCCAGCTGACCACAGGGGTAGTGCACGTAACTGCCACCTTCTGTTAGCTCCTTTCCTGACACAGCATCACTTCTGTGCTCTTCTATTAATGTACTTTGAAACCCTCAAATAAATCCTTTCTTCTGAAATCTTATCTCAGAGTTGGCATTTGAATGATGCTAACCTGAGATCTAAAAAATGACATTTAATCTTGTGACTTCTGCAGCTGAACACTTAAAGATATAGAGACTGAGTGAATAGTGGGTAGAATACAATATATGAGAACATGGAAAGGCAGTGGAATCCGGAAGATAGGTGCTATGATTAGGTTTATATAAGAGAAGGGATACTTCCTCTCTTAAAGCAAGACAGCAGGAGAAAGAAAGAGAGAATGGATGCAAATGCAAACATATGTATACATTCCGTAGCAAGAATTTCACTATTGAGATAACTTTTCAGTAGAGTCTTTATGCTACCTAATGTCCTTTAGCTTTGCAGAATGCCTTAACACACTGAAGTTATGCTTGCTTGCTTGCTAAAATAAACAAATGATGAGCTTATGACAGCTTCCTTTCCTTTAAACCTCCTTTGAATGCCACTGCTGAAGTTTGCCTGAGACTTCTCTTCATTATTGCATCCAAGTCTAATTTAGTATGAGTGGCTCAGTTATTCTTTCAATATGTTAGTATATACAATAGGACTATTATCCAGTCTTTTAGAACTGAGAACTCTTTCTCCTCCTTTGGATACCCTTCTATCTTTGCACTGATCCATTAGCATTGATTTTAAAGATGAACTCTCAAAGGACTAATTTACTTATACTGTTTATGTGAAGTTTCTCACTGTAGAGCCTTCATACTCACTGAAGATCTGATGAAAAAGGCAGGTCCTAGAGCAATTAAGAAAAGGGAGAGCATATTCAGTTAGAGATGCTGAATATGCTCTTCCTTTTAAAAACCAAATCTTTCTTTCTTCAAGAACGACTCAATACATAAGATCGATTTGGATTTTAAAATGGACCTTGAATGATGAGCAAAGAAAGCAAAAAGCGAAAGAGTGGTTTAGGTAAAAGGAAATGAGAAATCACAAAGCACTAAGTATGCTTGAGAAATTACAAGCTTAACAAGATAGATTTCATAGAGTTTAAAGGGAAAAGTCAGAGATAGGTTTGAAACAAGAAAAACCTTAAAAAACAGTGTGCTTAATTTGATAGACAATGGGGGATTATAAAAAAGTTAATTAGAAGTTTGTCTTATTTAAGCCAGGCTTTAACAAATGCTGCACAAAATTGTGCAGTTTTGCCTCCATTCTTTGTAATGCCTACCGTATCACTGTGACCACTAGCTGCCAAGTTAGTTTAGACATGGGTTTTTCATATTGTCAGCTCAGAATCTGTGTATTCTTTTTACTTCGTAATACCCCAGAACTAATTATGATACCAGGCAACACATTTTCAGATACTATCATCAGTCCTGTTTCCTGGTCATGTTTAGTTAGTCCTGAAAGCATGCCTGCCTGTTTTATGTGAAGAGCTTTTCTTCCTTTTGCTATTCAGCTTCCAGTTCAAAACTCTGGTATTATCTTTCTGCTTCCAAGAAAATCCCTGTGTAGCTGCTTGAGAGAGAGAGAGAGAGAGAGAGAAACCATACTGATACCTAATGAAGGGACTGCATGCTTGAATTTCATTATTAGAGATATAACCACAAGTTTGACTTAAAATGGGAGATGCAAGTGTCCACAAATGTAACTTTACAAGTTGTGATAAAAATTTTACATTTAAGTTACTGTTGCCTCTCTATTAAAAAAATCCTTTTTGCAGTGTTTATATATACTTTATCTTCACAATAATTTGGTTACAATATATAAAAATATATAATATTATATATATCCAAATATATAAACATATAATTGGATATAATATTTGGTATGTATAATTGGCAAAAAATACATATATGAAGATATATTTGGTAAATATACATATATATGGAGCTATATCTAATAAATGCATTGTCATATCTATTCTACCAAAATAAACACAAAAATATATAGAGAGTGATGACATATATGTCTGATGTATATATGTCAAAATAAACACAAAAATATAGAGAGATGACATATATATGTGTGTGTATATATGTGTGTGTGTGTGTGTGTGTATATATATATATATATATAGAGAGAGAGAGAGAGAGAGAGAGACAGATAGAGAGAGAGAGGGAGAGACAGAGAGAGAAATCCTTGTGAAATAGTAAAAAATGCACCTGATTTGGATGCTCAAAATCTTTGTTCAAATTTCAATTCTTAAAGTTGAATAACTGATCTCTCTGAGTTTTTAGAGTGTATGTCTGAAAAAGATATATATAATGTGAATTATATATAATGTGCATATATTAAATATAAATATATAATTACATATGTAATTATGTAATGGAAATAAAGATGCTTAGAATAATTCTTGTAATATTAGTAGAAACTAGAGAATAATGATGCTTTGAGGTTTTTTTATTAGTATAATTGCAATCATTTGAGTCTGCCACTGTACCCATTTTAATTCTGAAACATAACAAATATTTCACATTAATCAGGAATACTAGACATACTAGATAAAAAACTACCGTCAGCAAAAAAGATGTTTCTCATATTTAAATGGCTATGAATGCTTGTAGGTGTGAGATATGCCAATTCTAATTTCAGTTCTGTCACTGAGTTCATTACACATGCAATCTATATCAATACATAATATATATAGAAATCTACTTTCTACTTCAATATTTAAAAAGCCAAAGTGAAAAGTTGGCCCTAATATGAAAGCCATGTTTCATATAACCATGATACTGCCTGATAAAATTTGGTAAGTTGGGGCATAGAAATAGTTGAATTTTGTTTCAGTCATTACAGTAATAAACTGTAAATACAAACCATTTGTTCTGTTCTCATCTGTAAAACAGAAAATAGGACACCTACATATACTCAAGGTCTAAAATTATGTGGTTTTATAATGTTCTAATTCTATTAATTTCCTAATAAAGAATTTAAAATATGAACTAGTTTCAAAATACTAATGTTTCAAAGAATGGAGAAAGCATTTTCAGTTTTCCACATTCATCAAAGATGAGGCTTGCCCTTCTTGGGCTGGCATCACACTTCAGATATGGCATGTCCTATTCAACAGCTTGAAGATGGCCTGGCTCAGTGACTCACGCCTGTAATCCCAACACTTTGGGAGGCCGAGGCAGGTGGATCAGGAGTTCAGGAGTTTGAGACCAGCTTGACCAACATGGTGAAACCCTGTCTCTACTAAAAAGTACAAAATACAGCCAGGCATGGTGGTGCATACCTGTAATCCTAGCTACTCAGGAGGCTGAAGCAGGAGAATTGCTTGAACTCAGGAGGCATAGGTTGCAGTGAGCCAAGATTTCTTCACTGCACTCCAGCCTGGCTACAGAAGGAGACTCCATCTCAAAATAACAACAACAACAAACCAAACTTAAAGACTCAAAACAAAGGGATGGAGGAAGATTTGCCAACCAAATGGAGAGCAAAAATAAATAAATAAATAAATAAAAAGAAAGCAGGAGTTGCAATTCTCGCCTCTGATAAAATAGACTTTAAAGCAACAAAGATCAAAAGAGGCAAAGAAGGACATTACATAATGTTAAAAGGATCAATGCAACAAGAAGAGCTAACAATCCTAAACATATATGCACCCAATACAGGAGCACCCAGATACATAAGACAAGTTCTTAATGACATATAAAGAGACTTAGACTCCCACACAATAATAGTGGGAGACTGTAACATCACATTGCCAATATTAGACAGATCAATGAGACAGAAAATTAACAAGGATATCCAGGACTTGAACTCAGACCCAGAACAAGTAAACTTAATAAACATTTATAAAACTCTCCACCCCAAATACACAAAACATACATTCTTATCAGTATCACATCACATCTACTCTAAAAGTGACTACATAATTGGAAGTAAATCACTCCTCAGCAATTGCATAGCATTTCACAATATTTAAATGAAATATTGGTTAGCTGCTTGTTTGTTATTTTCCTCCCTTATTCCTTCCTGTCTCCACTGTTAAGCACAATTATTGGCATAACAGAGGTTTTCAATACCCATTTTTAAACTGCATTCTAGCCTGGGCAATAAAGCAACACTCCCATTCTCTCTCCCTCTTTCTCTCTTTCATTCTTTTTTTTTCTTTCTCTAAAAAAAAAAAAGACTAGAGGGACTAGAATATGGAAGAAAAAAATATGTTTTAAAGAAAACAAACACAGGGTCAAGGGAGGGACAGTGGGGGGGTGGGGAAGTCAGGGAGACCATGGGGAGAAATGCCAGATGTAGGTGATGGAGGGATGGAGGCAGCAAACCACATTGCCATTTACATATGCAACAATCCTGCATGATCTGCACATATACCCAAAAACCTAAAGTACAATTTAAAAAAAAAAACACACAAAATAAACAAATGTATTAAATGTCTACTTCGTGAGTAGAATAGAAGACTAGTCTATTTTCTAGTGAAGAATGGTCACTGTGAGTAAAGCTTCTTTCATTCCACATTGCCTTTCTCAAGATTTGTATCATTACATGTTTGCAATGCATTGTGATATTGCAGTCTTGTTAGGAATTACAAAGTGAGATGTGCATCTTATGAGACTGTTCCAGAGAATGAATCAGTGGGTGAAATTAAAAATAAAAAAGCCTACATGTCTTCACACCAGAAAGTCATAGTTACCTATGCTCCTCCTCAGCTTTCATTATAAATTATTTTTAGTGCTCAGAACCTCAGCTTTAATAATGTTTATTTCTTCTTCCATTTTCACAGTGTGAGCAAAAACTGCACCATCATTACCAAGTCATCGATTCCATATCCCCTTCTCTGACTCACTCTTTTCTATTTTTCCAGCACACTTAATCAAACTTCTCAATTATAACCCTTACCATTTGAGAAGTTCCATGCAGTAACGCCTCTCCCATGAGTCTCAGTGTATATTCACTTTTCTTCTTCCCCTGTTTAAGTTCCAGAGAAAAGCATCAAAATTATTTATTATCAATGTTTTTAATTGCTATGCCCCTCTCTCCATCCCTTCTCACATGTTGGTCAATTATCTAACAATTGAGAGTTGTTAGATAAAATCACCTAGGTTGGCATTATATATTCATAGTAGTATTAATTGAGTAGTCAACAATGTCCATCAATCTTACTCAATTTTCATAGTGTGCTAAAATATTTCTATCTATGACTTTTTCAATGTATTTTCCACACTAATCAAAACTCTCACTCCCCTCATCTTTCATCATACTTTCAGCTGATGAGCTCAGTGACTATTTTGTAAAATCTTGAAGTCATCAGATAAGAACTCAATTCAACTCATCACTAAATTCCAAACTTAACCTGAACAGTCACCAATATTCTCTTTATTTACTCTTGTTATAATGGATGTCAGAGCTAGGGTTTCCCTTCTTCTATAATCCTAGCACTCTCATTGTATTCGGGATCCTACTGTACTCTTTTTTGAGTCACATCCATTGATTTAATCTTTCCTTTCTATTGTTTCCTGTAAGTATTCAAACATTCTCTGACATCTCTCAAATCAAAAAAAAAGTCTCTCTCCTTGAATCCTATATTACTTTCCATATGCTATAATATTTTCTTATTCAAGTCAAATTTATTGGGAGGAAATTTTTTATATGCTACTCCATGCTACTCCATCTCCTAAGCCCATGTGGAATCTGAGCTGACTCTCCATCTGGCTTCTACCTTTGCCATTAAATCAAATCTGCTCCTACCAAAGACACCAAAAATATGGTCTGCCCACCCCAACATTTCTTGAATAATTGGATACTTCCTATTCAATCTTCAGATGATCTCATATTTTATCTCCTCAATTATACCTTCCATGGCATTAATTAAATTATGCTGTCACAGTACTCTGTATTTATCCTTCTTAGCATTTATCAATGTAGATGATAATTCAATACTTACTTTGTTGTTGCTCAAAGGCACATCACTCTATGGTGGTACAATTAGAGGAAAATTCTGACCAAGAAGCATTACTGAGTACTGAGAGTAATACTATCAATACACAGCAAAACTTATCAGAAGAAGTCTGCTTATTGTATCCTCCCCCTAAAGACTCATTCAACAATGTGACCGCTCTAATCTCTTTTTCACTTTTCTCTGCATAAAACAATCTGAATTCTACCTCCAGCTAATCAACTATACCTTCATTTCTTACTCAATTATCTTGCCACCTCTTTATTTTATATAGAAATCTCTATATAATAGATGAAAAGTATAATAGCGTCATGAAAAATATAATAGCAGCATGAAAAAAGTCTTCTAATAAGGATAGAGACCAGATAAATGGGAAAGGGTTATAAACTCTTCAATGTTTAATTTATAACCTTTACTATTTACTCAGTCCCTATCTTTCTTAGATCTCTTACCTATAAGTGAAGAAGTGAATGAATGAATAAATGTTTAAAAAAAGATACTGGTGATGACTTCATGATTCCCTGAGAATATGCCAAGAAAGAAGAATGAAAATTTATAGAATGAAATAGGTGTGTTATTTTAAGGTTTAAAAAGTCTGCCCTTTCTTTTAGAGATCTAAGTCACTAGATACCAATATCTTTATCTAATTTTTCTATAGTAGAGATCTAGGAAGAACATAATTGTGACATATAATATAATTACTTCCTGATTTGATGTGTCATTTTAATTAATTTGGGGTTAAGTTCCCTTACTATCGGATATGGTGGGGTTCATGTTATCTCTTCAGTTTTCCCATTACTCTGGGGAGGAGAAGAGACAGTACTTAACCTTTTCATATTAAAGTTTCTAAGCTGATGAAAATTCAAGGTTAGCACAGATTTTTTTGTGGTTCAAGTAAGACACACATTATATGAGGAATATTTAGGCAATCAAATACATTTTTAGAACTGTCTCAGAGACATTTTTTTCTCTGAGAAAATAATACAGTTTCTTGGAAACCATTGAAAGACTATTTTTTTAGTTTGTTTCATGATTGCAATATTTTAAAAACCATCAGTACTTATTTTTTACTGAAACATTTCTCTATTCAAAACAAGCAGATGCACTCTGACTCAATATCAAAATCAAAATCATTACTGTTTATATCCAAGATTATCAAGTGGCTAAACTTATATCTCCCTGCTGTTTGTCAACACTTCCTCCTCACCTGGCCAAGTGCACAGTGACTTTGTTTGACATCATTTGGCACACCAATTCTCCAAGTTTAATTCTTTATGCCAGCATAGTTGTGAGGTTCTTCAGTCCTTCCCCTCCTCTGGATCATTCCAGAACACCTCCCTCTTTAAAAGGGGAACTGTTGCCCAATTCTCTAGGGCTCAGCTACCTATGCATAAATCTCCAGTAAGGTACTCATGGATTTTTCTCTCCAAAGTAACCTCTTGAGAATATTATGCCCCAAGGAATAATGAAGAAAATTTGACTGACTTCCATTTCCACTTAATGCCATATGTCCTTTTTAATGAATTCACAGACTTAAGTAACTAATTATTCTAAACTAAGAGCTAGCAACTTTTTTCCATAAAGAGCCAAATAGTAAATATTGTTGGCATTGTGAACCACAAGATCCCCTTCACAACTATTCAACTCTACCATTATAGCTCAAAAACAGCCATAAACAATTCATTGACGGATGAGTGTGATTGTGTAACAATAAACACTATTTACAAAACTGCTGGTGCACCAGGTTTGACCCATAGGCCACAGTTTTCTGATCCCTCTTCTAAACTAACTATGAACATATGAGAAGCATACTGGCATATATGAAAAAACATGGCTTTTGAAGTCAAGCGAACATGTATTCATATCCTGGCTCTGGCAATTTATATAATTTGGGAGAAGTGGTAATACCTATTTAAGTCTTCTTTGTCACCTATTAAAGGAAATTGTATCTCCCATCCCACGCATGTTCTATGAATATTAGATGAGAAAATGTTTATAAAAGTTTAAACAGAAATTTTTACAACAATGAACATAAAAATAAAAATAACATTGCTGTGTATGTGAATAACCAAATCCTATGAAACTTACTTCAGATTCAGTATCACGCGTGACTGAGGATGGCATGTCCCTATATAAACTAGATACTTTTAAAACCATGCTAGCAAATAAAATGCAAGAAACACATGGCTTTCGTTAACTATTTGAGTGGCAATTGTTAACCACTCAAATAGTTAATGGTTTGAGCATGTAACTTGGGCATGAAAAAAAAGTTTTATTTTAAAATCTATTACACCTTTTAGTCTTCAAATCTACACTCACGGGTTATCATTTTAATCTTGTAACCCCATGTTAATTAGTAATACAGTTGACATCCAATATACTTTTGCTAGATTTCTATAATATAATTAGTCATTGAGATAATCTTCATAGTGAACATACTTATTTTCAAAATTAGGTTAGTTCACAATATTTATAACAATTTTTAAACCTGGATTTGGTTATTCTGACTAAATACTAATGTCACAGTTTTATCATTTTAACACTTCCAAATTTCCACTAGAACTAGTAATAGAAGTAATCATTAATAAAATCTATTTAGCCTGTAAATTAACACCTAAGCCAAAAAGACCATTAATGAAAGTTGCTTACATTATGTTTTATGCAAACATATGTAACTTACATTCACTGAACTTTTTTCAGATAAAGAATAACAACTCAAAGTAATTGTGTGCATGTATAAAAGACAGACATTACAACAGGAAACTCTCTATACACAGTTATCTCTTACTTAACAATGGGGATACAGTCTGAGAAATGCATCATTAGGCAATTTTGTTATTGTGTGAACATCATAGAGTATACTAACACAAACCTAGATGGGAGAGGCTACTACTATAGGTATAGCATGTAGCTCCTAAGCTACAAACCTATACAGCAGGTTACTATACTGAAACTATAGGTAACTGTAACAAAATGGTATTTGTGTTTCTAAACATCGAAAAGGTACAGAAAAAATACAGGACAAAACATTTTAAAATGATACATCTGTATAGAGCATTTACTATGAATGGAGTTTGCAGGACTGTCAGTGGCTCTGGGTGACTCTGTGAGTGAGTAAATATGAAGGCCTAGGACGTTACTGCACACTATCGTAGACTTTACAAACATTTTACACTTAAGCTACACTAAATTAATTTTTGAAATGTCTTTGTAAAAATAAATTAACCTTAGCTTTCAGTAATTTTTTTTACTTTATAAAATTTTTAACTTTCTTAGCTTTTCTACGGTGTTTTTCATAACACTTAGAAGACAAACACATTGTACAGCTGTGCAAAATAACTTCTTTAAATTTTATTCTAAAAGCTCTTTTCTATTTAAAATATGTTTTTAATGTTTAAACATTATTATAAACTAAGACAGACACACACATTAGCCTAGCCTGCACAGGGTCAGGATCATCAATATCACTGTCTTCCACCTCCATATCTTATTCCACTGGAAGGTCTTTAGGGGCAATAACACACATGAAGTTGTCATCTCCTAGAATAACACTACTTTCTGCAGGATTACCTCCTGAAAGCCCTGCCTGAGTCTGTTTCACAGTTCACTTTTTAAAAAATGTACTTACTATACTGTACTTTTTGTCATTATTTTAGAGTGTTCTCCTTGTAATAAGAGGGCACATTTGTTTCCTGCCTATGATAGTAAGGATAATGTCTTCCTCTGGGACATAGATTGGGCAGATTTTCTAGCAGTGCCTTATATGATTTTGAGTTTCCTAAGCCCTGGATTCCTCAGCTGTCCCCCAAATCCATTGTGCATCCACTTGGGTCCACTTCTGCATTGCCCACTATGGGACTTGTCAGGAGAGGAAGCAAAGGAAGTGCAGTGAACATAAAGCTCTTTGCCGGCCACTGTGACGTAAGTAATAAAGTTCTTTTTCTTTAACTCAGGAATATCATGTCTCCTACTAGCATCTATGAAACCGTATAAGGCTATCTCATTAGTTTGCAAGCAGAGTAAAATCTGAGACCCATTTTCTTTCACATAGGCAGATTATAATATTTCCTTTATGCCTTGTAATTTTGTATTAAATCTTAAAATAAGTAATACATTGTTCAGTGCTATATTAAAGTATTTCCTTTAAATAATATTTGTTCAGTTGTCCCATTAAGTTTCTTGGAATGTGTTGTATTTGTACATTCATCAAGGTGATGGCCTTCAGAAGACTCTATTGAATACAGATTACAAACTCTTCTCTGGTTGATAGCAACTTTCTATCTAGCCCTGTGTGAGCTCTGGAATTTGTTTAATCTACCTCTTACTATTAGATTTTTTACTTGAGGTCAGCGATTTTCTCTAATGAGAAATATGTGCATATTAGTATTCAGGAAAAGACTAAAGAGGATCCCTCTACATATCTCCAGAATCTCTCTGGGCGGCTACCTTCTAGTCCCCTACCATGAATTCTAGTTGCTTTCACTTAGGGAGACCACCTGAGTATTCTGTGTCTTCAACTCAGAGCCTATGGTAAGGCTCCCTTCTTTGCTCTTTGACCCACGAATTTCTTCCAGGCAATACAAAATGGGGAGAATAACAAGGCTCATTTCTTTTGTTTCTTTTCTGTCAGGGATTATGATTCCTGTGCTTCCTGTTGTCTGATGTTTGAAATCCATTGTTTTGTATATTTTGCTCAGTTTTCTAGTAGTATACAGCGGAAGAGTAAATTGAGTCTCCATTACGCTATCATTACCGACAGCGGAAATACATTTGCATTTTTAGAGTTTACAAAACAATTTTGTTACTATAGAAATAGCTTTAGAGATAGAAAATTGAGTTACTTGTAAAACAATAAAGAACTAAAGACAGGATAAGAAAAAAACAAAATTCTATGTGTTTTTTTTCTAATTTTTAATTGCCATTAAAATGGTAGGTGCTTTGTGGATGAATAGAGTCAATGATCATAATAGGGTAAGTAACATAAATAATAACAAAGTAACATTCTTCTATTGTTATTTCTAAAATTTTCTAAGCTTATAACCTCTTAACAGTAATTTTAGTAACTTTTATCAGCAAATATTTTTAAGACATTTTGCTATGTGTGATGTGTCATACAAAGAAGTGGAGGTCTGAGTTTTCTGATTCAGGAACTTCAAATCTAGTCATTGAAACAAGATAATTTCTATCTGCTGTACATTAGCTGTATGAGTCTGTGCAAATTACTTTATCCACCTGCAAATAAATAAAAAGTAGAAATAGATGATATTTAAATGTTTCCTTATCTCGGAAAAGTTACGGCTCAATAAAACAGTACTTTAAAATTTTTATCTGTGTGTTTAAACCTATATGTTAGATAAGAGGGTGTCAGAAAAAAATGTTTCCATTACTTACCCTCAAGATCTTTAAAACTAATTGTAATGCAAAGGCTTTTATTATTATTATTGTAAAAGAGTATGTCAATGACAAAACTGCAAAGTTGCTAAAATAGGCTCTATCAATAATGAATGAAATAATAGTAATCTGTATGAGTTAGGAATTTCATTATTATTGATTCCCAAATAACCAGAAGACAGAACTAGAGGGATATCACTCTTTTATTATGCTTTAGTTGGTAGCTTAATTAGGCTGTAAAAAAGAGTGAGCAGTTCATCTCCCTGAGCATACTTTCACTAAGTCACACATTTCATAGCACATTTAAATGCAATACCTTGAGACCAGTATTTTAAATGTAATACTTTGAGAAGAAACAATGTCAAATAGGCAAACTCCAGTCAAAATATTATTACATTTTTACTTTAAGGCACCTACTTCTATACTAAACAAAACAATAATAGGTAAAATACAAAAATATAAAACTAAAGTGTTATTATTGGACTCAAATATAATACAAATTATTGCAGTCCAGAAATACAACTTCCCTGCCTGGTGGGAATGCATCAGCAAGTGTGTTGCACTGTGGATCCAGAGATAGGCAACATCTCAAGTTTGGCTCTGGTGAGGTAATGGACATCAGTATTACTCCAAAAGAAACATTAACTAGAAACAGGCACATGGCCTGATGTCAAGAGATGCGAAGACTCATAACAGAACCAGCATAGTCTTTAAGGAAGGTGAATCCAAACTGTTTACAGTCTGCTGAATATAACTATGACAGATATATAGGCAAAAAGGCAGGACAAAACAAAACCATATGATCAGAACAGCTAAGAACATACCTTGCTCCCAAGGACCAGATTAGGAGATAAGGCTGTAAAGAGCTAGAGTTTAAAAAAAAAAAAAAAAAAAAACCAGAAAACTCACTAATTCAAAAAAAGAAAACATGAAAAAGTTCAATGCTAAGAAAGATAGCAATTAAACATTAGCATCAAATAGATGTGCAGTCCAGAAGACATTTAAGTTCACCGAACAATCTGTCAAAGACTTATATGGGATACCCTCTTAGTCTGTTCTGTGTTCCTATCAAGGAATACCTGCAGGTGGGTAATTTATAAAGAAAAAAATATTTATATGGTCCACAATTTTGATGGCTTGGAAGTTCACGATTGGACATCTGCCTCTGGTGAGGGCCTCCGGCTGCTTCCATTCATGGAAGTGGGCATGTGTAGATATCACATAGAGAAGAAACATGAGTAGAGGGGAGAGGTGTCAGGCTCTTTTTAACAACCAGCTCTCTGGAAACTAACAGAGTGAAAACTCACTCACCACCATGGAAGGGCATTAATCTATTTACGAGAGATCTACCTCATGACCAAAACACTACCCCATTCAGCCCTAAATTTCAACATGAATTTTGGAGGGGATTAAAAAAATATTCAAACTATAGCAAAGGTTTTATTATGACCTTGTAATATTATATATAATACCATAAAGGTTTAAAACCTTGTAAACTGTAAAAGTCACAAGAAACAGAAAATTTTGAAATAAGATAGGACAAAATGAAACAAAAACATTGTTTCTATGAAGAATTGTTAGAGTTGAAAAATATAATCAGTGAAATCAAAAGCCCAATTTAAATATAAAATATAGACAGGATAGTTAAAAAATTAATCTGTGTAGTAAAAATAGTTGAATAAATCACTTAAAACACAGCATAGAGAGACATAGATACAAATGTCATAAAGTAATTAAGATTCGGATATCTGATAAATGTTACCAAAAATATTGACGAAGTGATGAACAATAGTTGAGAAATTTGCACAAATGTGTACGTGATGAGATAGAAAATAGACTTTCTGTATCAATCAGAATAAATAAATACAAGTTCACGGCTAGTCAAATTCTAGGGAAACTGCAGCTGCCACAAATGTTATAAACGTCCAGAGAGAAAAAAGATTATCCTAAAAATTAAGAATAAGTATGACAGAAAGCTTTTCACCTGCTATTAGAACCCATAAATCTATAAAGTAATATCTCCATATTTCTTCATAAAAGAAAAACCAGTCAGTGTGACGTTTTATACACAAATAACATATCATTTAAAGGCAAGAGCAAAATAATGATGCAAACTTTCATAAAAAGAATGTTTAAACGTGATTCTGCTGTAAGACAAGAGACCTCAGAAAATGTCTTGAAATTTTTATATCCAATAACTACAAAAAAACCCTTAAGGTACTTGCTTAATGTCACCTACACAAACGAGACATAACCTGCCAAACACCAAATTAAGACTAGGTCATATTTATGAAAATAAAGAGAAAGATACTGGAAAAGGTTTATATGATACTTCAACTTTGTCTATAACATTCTATTTCTTTAAAGAAAAAAAAGCAAACAAACAAAAAAACACTTACAAATCAAAACCAGAGGTCAATAAGGGAAATGTTATTAAATTCTAATAGAGGTGTATGATTAAAAACATGGTGGTTGGTTTAATTATTCTATATTGTTTACTATATTGTGGGCTTCAAAAAATATCTTAACCTAACAAAAAATGACAGTAGAAAAAGAAGTATAAAAGCAAATGTTGTTGTTATCCACATCTTATTGAAATATTAGTGGTCAATAGATGATATCTGCAGAGAAGGTGGTAGATGTCTTTATGCTTGAATTCCCCCATCAGCACACATCTCACTCAGCCCTCCACCAGTGCCAACCCCAGCTCACTCTCCATAATGTTAGAATGTGTTCAAGACAGAGATGTGAGTTCTCAAACTTTGACTTTGTATAGTGGTTTCCAAACATTGTCAGCATATTAAGGTTGCAGCCCACCAGACATCACAGAATAAAGAATGATACAATGAGCAAGCAAGAAGCCTGAGCACCCCCTGCTGCAGTGTGGCTTCAGGAAGCAGTCCTTTAGTTTCCAGCATGCGTCAGACTTCAGTATAGCCATAGAAAGATTGTAAGTTAAACAGTGTGATTAGAATAGAGTTTGATTTGTGGGCACTGTGGAGAAAAGAGCTAAAGGAGTAAGATAGGATCATTGGATGGAGATTTCGGAATCCCATCTTGAGGATTTTATGCTTGTATACATTATTTTAGTAAATTAAGCTCATTGTATATAATTAAACAGCAAAGCTGAGGTTATTACAATCATGATAAAATACTTAATATTAACTGTAGAAATATATCATAGGATTGTAAAAAGAATCAGAATATAAAGTAGTAGTTTATTTTCTACTGAAGAAATGATAGGTGCTTTTTTATATTGTATTAGTCTTCCAACTGAAACTCTCATTTTTTATGAAGAAAAAAAGAATAAAAGGATAAAAATAAATTTATTTTTAAATCAACAAGTATATCTGTGTTTTTCCTAATTATGCAGGAAATTAATTCAGTGGAGGAAAGATAAAAGGAAAAGATAAACAAATCCAAGTTTTTCTAGTTTTTCTACCTTTAAGCTACATCCTTCCATTGATTACTTTAGAAGATTTGTTTTGTTATTTTGCCTTCCACAAATGTTAGCTTTATTCCAAATAAGATAAGGGTTCTATTTCTAAATAAATAGCATTACAGTAAAAGTTCAAAATTAAATATTAGGCAAAATAGTTTATCCATTTAAACTAACTTGAAGTATTATCAGAATATGCAAAAAATCCTAAGAACCAATGCAATTTAACAGAAGTTTTCAATTGCATGTTTTCTAAGATTATACTCAAGGAGTTACATAATGAATAGTACTATGAAATTCACGCTTATTTAGATGTTTCTCTGTGAAGGAAGAGAGATAATCATCCTTGGTATTTGGCAGCTAGACTAGAGCTATTCAATAGAACTCTCTGTGATGGAGAAAATGTTCACTCTAAACTATCCAATATGGTAGCCACTAGTCACTTGTGCTATTATGCACATGAAATATGGCTAGTATAAGTGAAGAAATATTTTAAAATTTTATTTAAAGTAATTAAAATTTAAATATAGGCATACCTCATTTTATTGCACTTTGTTTTATTGTGCTTTGTAGGTATTTCAATCTTTACAAATTTGAGTTTTGAGGAAACCCTTGAGAAAGGCTACTGCCATGTCATCATCTTTTTACTAGCATGTGCTCACTTCATGTCTCTGTAACATTTTGATAATTCATAAAATATTTCAAACTGTCTTATTATTACATCTGTTATGGTGATCTGTAATTGGTGATTTTTTACGTTAATATTGTAATTGCTTTGAGGTGCCATGAAGCACAGTCGTGTAAGATGGAGAACTTAATCAGCAAATGTTGTATGTGTTCTGATACCTACCCTGACCAGCCATTCTCCCATCAGTCTCCTGGTCCTTGGGCCACCCTATGCTCTGAGGCACGATACTGAAGTTAGGCCAGTAAATAACCTTACAATGGATTCTACGAATTTAAGTGAAAAATGCCAGGTTTCTCACTTTCAGTAAAAGGCTAGAAATTATATAGTTTAGTGAGAAAAGCATGTCAAACATCTAGATAGGCTGAAAGCTAGGGCTCTTGCATCAGTTAGCTGAGTTGTGAATTCAAATAAAAGTTCTTGAAAGAAATCAAAAGTGCTATTCAAGTGAATACAGTAAAAAAAAAATAGTCTTATTTCTAATATGGAGTTTTAGTGGTCTAGATAGATCAGATAAGCCACAACATTTCTTTAAACCAAAGCCTAATCCAAAGCAAGGCTCTTCTAATGTGGAAGAAAAGAAGCCTTCTCCATAACATAGAAATGAGTTAACTAGAACTGCAGTGGGTTAACTAGAAGATCTAGCTAAGATCATTGATGAAGTTGGCTACACTAAACTGACTTTCTCTGTAGACAAAGCAGCCTTATATGGGAAGACAATGTCACCTAGGACTTTCATAGCTACAGAGGAAAAACAATGCCTGCATTTAAAGCTTCAAAAGACAGGCTGACTCTCTTGTTAGTGGCTAATGGAGCTGATGAATTTAAGTTTAAATTACTATTCATTTACCATCCTGGAAATCCTAGTACCTTGAAGGTTCAGGCTAAATCTATTTTGTCTATTCGCTATAAATGGAACAACAAATCCTAAATGACAGAATATATGTTTACAGCATAGTTTACTGAATATGTTAATCCCACCATTGAGTCCTGCTTCTCATATAAAAATAAATTCCTTTCAAAATATTACTTCCATTGCCAATGCACCTGGTCACCCAAGAGCTCTGATGGAGATGTGCAAGAAGATAAATGTAGTTTCCATGCCTACTAACACAGCAACCGCTCTAAGCCTATGGATCAAGTAGTTTTAACTCTGAAGTTTTATTGTGTAAGAACAATCCCTCATAAGGCTATAGTTGCCACAGATAGTAATTTTTCTGATATAACTTGGAAAAGTAAATTGAAAGTCTTCAAAAAATGATTCACCATTCTAGATGACATTAAGAAAATTTCTGATTTGTGGGAGGAGGTCAAAATATCAACACTAACAGAAGATTGGAAGAAATCAACTCCAATCCTCACAGATGACACAGAGTGGTTTAAAACTTCAGGGGAGAAAGTGGGTGAAGAAATAGTGAAAATAGCAAAAGAACTAGAATTAGAAGTAAAGTCTGAAGATGGGAATGGCTTGCCACAATCTAACTATAAAACAGATGAGGAGTTGCTTCTTATGGATGCAGAAGATCTCTTATTGAGATGGAATGTATTCCTGGTGAAAATGCTGTGAACATTATTAAAATAACAACAAACAATTTAGAATATTATATAAACATAGTTGATAAAGCAGTGGCAGGATTTGAGAGGACTTACTCCAATTTTGAAAGTCCTACTGTGGGTGAAATGCTGTCAAACATCATTGCATGCCAGAGAGAAATATTTCATGAAAGGAAGAGTCAATAGGCTCAGCAAATTTCATTGTTGTCTTATTTTAAGAAATTGCCACAGCCACCACAACCTTCAGCAATCACCAATCTGATCAGTCAGTAGTCAGCAACATCAAGGCAAACCCCTCTATCAGCAAAAAGATTATCACTCACTAGTAGCTCAGATAATCATTAGCATTTTTAGTAATAAAGTAGTTTGTAAATGAAGGCATATTCATTGACTTTTTAGACATAATGCTGTTACACACTTAACAGAGTACAGTATAGTATAGACATAACTTTTATATGTACTGAGATACAAAAAGAAAATGTGGAACTTGCTTTTTGCAATGTTTGCTTTATTTGGATGGTCTGAAACTGAATCTATAATATCTCTGAGGCATGCATTTAGTCACAGGTTGCTAGAGACTAGTCTATTGGACAGCACAGATATTGATAATTAGGATCCAATTCAACTCTCATTAAATATGGTCAAAAATAAACACAGGAAGAGAAATGTATAAAAAGTAGTTGGTTAAAGTTAAACATTAGGTATTATCAAGACTTGAAGAATTATAATTTTCATATTCCCCTAAATCTTCTTATTGTACTCTGACCTAATGTCCATTCACCAACTTTTGTATGAGCTATCCCCATTAGTAGTCCTACTGAAACCTGACCAATCATTTAAACTGAAAATCTTTGCTTCCGTAACATTCCTTGAAATGTAAAAAGGCTGAAACTAATTCCCAGTATTGTGAAGAATTCTATAAAGACTTATAAAATCATGTGTTTTACTGTGTGATTCCCACATGCAAGGGTGAAGTGGTGATGACTCAGAAAACCAAGTTCTTTGATGGAGTATGGACTTGTGCTTAGACAAGAGCAATTCAGGTCAGGATTAAAATTCACGTGGTAATGAGAACTCCAGTGTTCACTTATCCCATTCTCATTACATACTGTTACCCTCCTTTCTAAAGCATTTTCTTTACAACTTTCTTTTCCCCTGGAAACAATTTATTTGCTGGAGCCAAATTTCTAAGTTCTTTAAACGTTTAACACATTACCCCATTTTAAAGTACTTTTAGAGTGAAATGTTAAAGCCAAAAAATTGAGAGCAAAGTAGAAAATCCAAATTAAACAATCAGTTTAAGCCCAGTAGGTTTATATATCTTTCTTTCAACTATTTTCTTTGAATACAAAGCTCTTCAAACGTCCATAAATCTTACCTTCCACTATCTCAATATCTAGGTAGAAATAAGTCTTAAAAAATTGTGTATAAAAATACCCATAACAAATTACTGTAATAAATATATTAAGTATCAATTAGTATATTATGGTTTATATCTATTTTAATTACCTTTGTTGTTATCTCTATGAATTACATGAAATTTAACATTAAGAAGTAAACATTTGCACTTTGGCACATTATTCTATTTCAGGAAAAAACTCTAGTATTTATTTATTTGGTTGAATAAAGATCCACACCCCAAGAACTGCCTAGTATTTTCAGAGGTCATAAAAATAATAACATCACTGATAAACAAAAAAAAAAACAGTGTTAGTGACTTTTACATAAGATTTAATTTCAACTCAAATACTTGTTTTTCTAATTCATCTTGTCGTCTCAGTTCTTTCATGCAAATAGTTTCCATTTGAGTCCTTACAGCAAAACCAGAATTTGAAAATAATGAGACAGAACAGTATGCAATTTAAGGTCCTGACGAAAAGTACAGAAATGTTGTTCTATGCTTGAGGGAATTGTGCATAGACCATCTGCTGCCTTGGTGATTCCCATGATGCCTGTCAAAGCATGCATGCATGCATGAAGAAACAGAGAATAAAGCAGGAGATATTCTCATAGCGATTGGATCTGGAATCTAGGAAACCACAGCATCCACATTGGACATCATTCAAACTAATAATCAAGCCCATGTGGTGTATTTTAGATCCACCGACTGAATCCAGATTCTAAGAGAATGCCCTTGAGAGTTTAAATATTCTAACGTCACTGTGCATTTCATGCAGATTAAGAGGAAAATTGAATAGACCCTCATGCTGTATTTGTACTGCATTGTGAGACACAATGGAAATAACATGAAAAAGGCAACTTTTACTAAAAGAAAATGCTGTTTTAGTAGGAGTCTTCAACATGATGGTCTCTGCTATCTTTGAATTTATGCCGAAAGCAGCACTAAATTTCTCCTTGCCTATTTATCAAATAATAAAAGTACTTATGCTTAATAATACTTGCAAACATCCAGAGTTTGATATGTGAGTAAAAGGCAAAACAGGATATGTGGCAGATTCATAGAATAGACATATAGAATTGGAAAATCCCTAATCACCTCCAACAAAATAACAGTAAAAGTTAGGAATTCCCGATTATATCTGTCCCCAAGGGTATTTAGTAAGAGATTTGGACTTGAACTTCCTATGCAGACCTTATTGTAAGTTATTTCTGGAACTTGGTATAAAGGTAGGAAATAAAGTATTTACAAGTTTATCTACATGAGTTATCGGCAACCAACAGAATGGGAAAAAATTTTTGCAGTTTACCCATCTGACAAAGGGCTGATATCCAGAATTTACAAAGAACTCAAACAGATTTACAGGAAAAAAACAAACAAGCCCATTCAAAAGTGGGCAAAGGATATGAACAGACACTTTACGAAAGAAGACATATATGAGGCCAACAATCATATGAAAAAATGCTCATCGTCACTGGTCATCAGAGAGATGCAAATCAAAACCACATTGAGATACCATCTCACACCAGTTAGAATGGCGATCATTAAAAAATCTGGAGACAACAGATGCTGGAGAGGATGTGGAGAAAAAGGAACACTTTTCCACTGTTGGTGGGAGTGTAAATTAGTTCAACCATTGTGGAAGACAGTGTGGCGATTCCTCAAGTACTTAGAAATAGAAATTCCATTTGACCCAGCAATCCCATTACTGGGTATATACCCAAAGGACTATAAATCGTTCTACTATAAGGACACATGCACACGAATGTTCATTGCAGCACTGTTTACAATAGCAAAGACCTGGAATCAACCAAAATGCCCATTGATAATAGACTGGATTGGAAAAATGTGGCACATATACACCATGGAATATTATGCAGCAATCAGAAATGATGAGTTTGTGTCGTTTGTAGGGACATGGATGAATCTGGAGAACATCATCCTCAGCAAACTGACACAAGAACAGAAAATGAAACACCGCATATTCTCACTCATAGGCGGGTGATGAAAAATGAGAACACATGGACACAGAGAGGGGAGTACTAAACACTGGGGTGTATTGGGGGGAAAAGGGGAGGCCAGTGGGAGGGGGAGGTGGGGAGGGATAGCCTGGGGAGAAATGCCAAATGTGGGTGAATGGGAGAAGGAAAGAAAAGCACACTGCCATGTGTGTTCCTACGCAACTGTCTTGCATGCTCTGCTCATGTACCCAAAAACCTAAAATCCAATAAAAAAATTAAAAAAAAAAGAATGCCATTTAAATGTCAGAGTAATACTTTTATTCCGGAGGGTAATCATTATATTTTTTAAACAAATTTCACATGTATTTCACATGTCCAGATTTTATTTCGGAAGCTACTCTCTAGAACTTATAACTGAAAATGATTTCTATATGGAAAATGGAGGCATGACAGAATGTGATGGACTACTGTTAGAGTTAGTACAACCCTCTTAAGAGCATGCCATTCTTAGTAGTTGCGCATTTGGTACATATACATTAATTTACCTTTAAATGATAACCCAGAATATTGATTTTTATAGTACTCATCCCTGAATTTAGCTATGAATTGAATACAACTCAATATTTTCAATGCATTATTGGAGAATATTTAAGAGAAAGAGTGTGACTTAATAAACACTTTGGTGGTAGTGCTGAAAAACCTCATACTTTATAAATAGATGGAATTGGCTGGGCGTGGTGGCTCACGCCTGTAATCTCAGCATGTTGGAAGGTCAAGGCAGGTGGATCACCTAAGGCCAGGAGTTCTCGATCAGCCTGGCCAACATGGTGAAATCCTATCTCCAGCATGTTGGAAGGTCAAGGCAGGTGGATCACCTAAGGCCAGGAGTTCTAGATCAGCCTGGCCAACATGGTGAAATCCTATCTCCAGCATGTTGGAAGGTCAAGGCAGGTGGATCACCTAAGGCCAGGAGTTCTAGATCAGCCTGGCCAACATGGGGAAATCCTATCTCAACTAAAAATACAAAAATTAGCTGGGTGTCATGCCACACACCTGTAATCTCAGCTACTCTGGAAGCTGAGGCAGGAGAAATGCTTGAGCTCACGAGGGAAAGTTTGCAGTGAGCCGAGATCACACCACTGCACTGTACTGCAGCCTGGGTGACAGTGAGACTCCATCTCAATCAATCAATCAGTAGAATACATTCCAATATTATACCTACTGTAAATAATTATATTTCATGTCAAGGTACTGAACATCTTTACATAAATGTACTAAGTATTCAGTGAACACTGATTTTGTAACACAATTTGGGAGGTGAAATTTGGAAATAATATGACTGGGAGATTATGGTAGATTTGATTATAGGTTTGATCACATTGTTATCACTTGCTGGGCACATAGAAAGATTATATTTCCTGTCTTCTTTTCCAGGGAGGTTGAGCCAGGGACTGAGTTCCAGCCATTGAGATTATGGGAGAAGTGAAGAGTGCCACTTATAGACCTGGCAATTAAAAACATTCTCTGCAATCTTATGACTTCCTTTTATTCTACTACAGTGACCTTGGAGTCCACGTGCTCCAGATGGCCTGGCTGCAAGATAGAGAATGGCTAGCCAAAGTTCATTTGATTTTACAGGAGTGAGAATAAAAAAATTTAGGGCTTTGTCTTCCTTTTCTTTCTGCAGCATAGGCAAGACTATTCTGAATAATTCAAAGAACTTTTCAAAATGCCTTAGAATCTTTTTAATATTCTCTCAAGCTTCTTCTGCAACAGTGATACTTTGGCTTCAATTATGAGGAATTCATGAATTTACAGGCTTTTTCACATCCAATGGTTCTCCATTTATCTCCTTAGAAATAAGGTATTTGTACAAAAAAAGCTTTCTTTTCTTCTTTTTTGCCTGTAGAGTCTACCTACTCCCTTTCAAAAAAAATGGTCACATGATGAAAGAGTAATGCTTATTAGCTGTCAAAAAGTGCTGTAAGATGAGCTTTTAGAGAAAACTACCTAAGGAATTTTCTAGTTGTTCAAATTATTCCTCCATAAAAACGCAATAGAGTCACAGTTTAAGAATGGATTTGCACCACAATGCTTACCTCAATCATCTTTATTTATATTTGTAAATATTATTTGTTCATTTTTATCATAAGCTTAGTCCTGTTCATGAAATTATTTCAGGTTAGTTATTTTTTATTTCTATCACAATGGAGTCATAGATCCTTCATCCTATGGAATCTACACTATATATCGGCCATTGACATTGCCATGTAAATAATTTCAAAGGCATTTCTAAAAGTAAGACTATAAAACTATTTTAGAAGTCTTTAAGAATTAACTAATATATATATATAATGTAATATATCTAATATGATATACAGGTATTAGATAAAGCTTGAGAATCTGCTTTTAATACTTGCATAATTTTATCATCATACTTTGAAAATATAAATTAATTTTTATATATTAATATTACTTATATTAATTTTCAGCTAAAATAAAATTAGGAGTTACCTAATATTTAAATGCCTACTGAAGTAACCCAGGAACAACTTAATATAAGCTTTTCTGCTGATTAAAGGAGTATAGTAGCGAAGAGAGCTGATATGTTATGCACTCTGGTTAGTTTTGCTTCAAATAATAATGGATTTTGTTTCTTTTAGTTCTTCTAGTTGACTCCCAGAAATACTTAAGAGAGGATACCATCAGAATTATCAGTCTTTGACCTTGCTTTTCATTTGCTTCATGTTGTCTGACTGAACTCTGGGAAAGGCTCTGGGAGAGAGTAAAAAATTATGTTTGTGGACTAGTAAACCTACATTTAACCATCTCTCTTCACAATTGGCTGTGCAATCTTAGAAAAAAAATCACCTATTTAATCTTTTCAGGTAGCTTGGGGATAAAAAGATTTGTTTCAAATCTAAATTTTTCTAAGTATAGATTATTAGCTATTTTCAATGTATGTTAGGAGCATGAAAGAAAGGGTTTTAATCTCCAGCATGAGAAAATTAAATTAAGGTTAAATTTATTGGGAACTAGTATATATGAATTGAGAAGTAAATTATAAAGGACATTTTGAAAATCCTGTCCTTGAATTATTTATTTTTTAATTTTTTATTGCATTTTAGGTTTGGGGGTACATGTGCAGAACATGCAATACAGTTGCATAGGTACACACATGGCAGTGTGCTTTGCTTCCTTTCTCCCCTTCACCCACATTTGGCATTTCTCCCCAGGCTATCCCTCCACACCTCCCCCTCCCGCTGGCCCTCCCCTTTTCCCCCCAATAGACCCCAGTGTTTAGTACTCCCCTCCCTGTGTCCATGTGCTCTCATTTTTCATCACCCGCCTATGAGTGAGAATATGTGGTGTTTCATTTTCTGTTCTTGTGTCAGTTTGCTGAGAATGATGTTCTCCAGATTCATCCATGTCCCTACAAACGAACGAACTCATCATTTCTGATTGTTGCATAATATTCCATAGTGTATATGTGCCACATTTTCCCAATCCAGTTTGTCATCGATGGGCATTTGGGTTGATTCCAGGTCTTTGCTATTGTAAACAGTGCTGCAATGAACATTCGTGTGCATGTGTCCTTATAGTAGAACGATTTATAGTCCTTTGGGTATATACCCAGTAATGGGATTGCTGGGTCAAATGGAATTTCTATTTCTAAGGCCTTGAGGAATCGCCACACTGTCTTCCACAATGGTTGAACTAATTTACACTCCCACCAACAGTGGAAAAGTGTTCCTTTTTCTCTACATCCTCTCCAGCATCTATTGTCTCCAGATTTTTTAATGATCGCCATTCTAACTGGTGTGAGATGGTATCTCAATGTGGTTTTGATTTGCATCTCTCTGATGACCAGTGACGATGAGCATTTTTTCATATGATTGTTGGGCCTCATATATGTCTTCTTTCGTAAAGTGTCTGTTCATATCCTTTGTCCACTTTTGAATGGGCTTGTTTGTTTTTTTCCTGTAAATCTGTTTGAGTTCTTTGTAAATTCTGGATATCAGCCCTTTGTCGGATGGGTAAACTGCAAAAATCTTTTCCCATTCTGTTGGTTGCTAATTCACACTAGAGACTGTTTCTTTTGCTGTGCAGAAGCTGTGGAGTTTCATTAGGTCCCATTTGTCTATTTTGGCCTTTGTTGCCAATGCTTTTGGTGTTTTGTTCATGAAGTCCTTGCCTACTCCTATGTCTTGAATGGTTTTGCCTAGATTTTCCTCTAGGGATTTTATGGTGCCAGGTCTTATGTTTAAGTCTTTAATCCATCTAGAGTTAATTTTGGTGTAAGGTGTCAGGAAGGGGTCCAGTTTCTGCTTTCTGCACATGGCTAGCCAGTTTTCCCAACACCATTTGTTAAACAGGGAATCCTTTCCCCATTGCTTGTTTTTGTCAGGTTTATCAAAGATTGTATGGTTGTAGATATGTTGTGTTGCCTCCGATGCCTCTGTTCTGTTTCATTGGTCTATATCTCTGTTTTGGTACCAGTACCATGCTGTTTTGATTACTGTAGCCTTGTAGTATAGTTTGAAATCTGATAGTGTGATGCCCCCTGCTGTGTTCTTTTTGCTTAGAATTGACTTGGCTATGTGGGCTCTATTTGGTTCCATATGAAGTTCATGGTGGTTTTTTCCACTTCTGTGAAAAAGGTCAATGGTAGCTTGATGGGTATAGCAATGATTCTGTAAATTACTTTGGGCAGTATAGCCTTTTTCACAATATTAATTCTTCCTAACCATGAACATGGAATGTTTCTCCATCTGTTGGTGTCCTCTCTGATTTCGTTGAGAAGTGGTTTGTAGTTTTCCTTGAAGAGGTCCCTTACGTTCCTTGTGAGTTGTATTCCTAGGTATTTTATTCTTTTTGTAGCAATTGTGAATGGCAGTTCGTTCTTGATTTGGCTTTCTTTAAGTCTGTTATTGGTGTAGACGAATGCTTGTGATTTTTGCACACTGATTTTATATCCTGAGACTTTGCTGAAGTTGCTTATCAGTTTCAGGAGGTTTTGGGCTGAGGTGATGGGGTCTTCTAGGTATACTATCATGTCGTCTGCAAATAGAGACAATGTGGCTTCCACCTTTCCTATTTGAATACCCTTTATTTCTTTTTCTTGCCTGATTGCTCTGGCTAGAACTTCCAGTACTATATTGAATAGAAGTGGTGAAAGAGGACATCCTTGTCTAGTGCCAGATTTCAAAGGGAATGCTTCCAGATTTTGCCCATTAAGTATGATATTGGCTGTTGGTTTGTCATAAATAGCTTTTATTACTTTGAGATACGTTCCATCGATACCGAGTTTATTGAGGGTTTTTAGCATAAAGGGCTGTTGAATTTTGTCAAATGCCTTCTCTGCATCAATTGAGATAATCATGTGGTTTTTGTTTTTGGTTCTGTTTATGTGGTGAATTATGTTTATAGACTTGCGTATGTTGAACAAGCCTTGCATCCGCAGGATGAATCCTACTTGATCAAGATTAATAAGTTTTTTGATTTGCTGTTGCAATCAGCTTGCCAATATTTTATTGAAGATTTTTGCATCTATGTTCATCATGGATATTGGCCTGAAGTTTTCTTGTGGGGTCTCTGCCGGGTTTTGGTATCAGGATGATATTGGTCTCGTAGAATGATTTGGGAAAGATTCCTTCTTTTTGGATTATTTGGAATAGTTTCAGAAGGAATGGTACCAGCTCCTCTTTGTGTGTCTGGTAGAATTCGGCTGTGAACCCGTCTGAACCTGGGCTTTTTTTGTGTGGTAGGCTCTTAATTGCTGCCTCGACTTCTGCCCTTGTTATTGGTCTATTCATAGTTTCAGCTTCCTCTTGGTTTAGGCTTGGGAAGACACAGGAGTCCAGGAATTTATTCATTTCTTCCAGGTTTAGTAGTTTATGTGCATAGAGTTGTTTGTAATATTCTCTGATGACAGTTTGAATTTCTGTGGAATCTGTGGTGATTTCCCCTTTATCATTTTTTATTGCATCTATTTGGTTGTTCTCTTTTTTCTTTTTAATCAGTCTGGCTAGTGATCTGTCTATTTTGTTGATCTTTTCAAAAAACCAGCTCTTGGATTTATTAATTTTTTGGAGGGTTTTTCCTGTCTCAATCTCCTTCAGTACTGCTCTGATCTTAGTTATTTCTTGTCTTCTGCTGGGTTTTGAGGTTTTTTGATCTTGCTTCTCTAGCTCTTTCAATTTTAATGATAGGGTGTCTATTTTGAATCTCTCCATTCTCACATGGGCATTTATTGCTATATACTTTCCTCTAGAGACTGCTTTAAATGTGTCCCAGAGATTCTGGCATGTTGTGTCTTTGTTCTCATTGGTTTCGAAGAACTTCTTTATTTCTGCCCTCATTTCATTGTTTATCCAGTCAACCTTCAAGAGCCAGTTGTTCAGTTTCCATGAAGCTGTGTGGTTCTGGGTCGGTTTCTGAATTCTGAGTTCTAACTTGATTGCACTATGGTCTGAGAGGCTGTTTGTTATGATTTCAGTTGTTTTGCATTTGCTGAGCAGTGCTTTACTTCCAATTATGTGGTCAATTTTAGAGTAGGTGTGATGTGGTGCTGAGAAGAATGTATATTCTGTGGATTTGGGGTGGAGAGTTCTGTAAATGTCTATCAGGTTTGCTTTCTCCGGGTCTGGGTTCAAGTCCTGGATATCCTTGTTGATTTTCTGTCTGGTTGATCTGTCTAATATTGACAGTGGAGTGTTAGAGTCTCCCACTATTATTGTGTGGGAGTCTAAGTCTCTTTGTAAGTCATTAAGAACTTGCCTTATGTATCTGGGTGCTCCTGTATTCGGTCCATATATGTTTAGGATCGTTAGCTCTTCTTGTTGTATTGATCCTTTTACCATTATGTAATGGCCTTCTTTGTCTCTTTTGCTCTTTGTTGCTTTAAAGTCTATTTTATCAGAGATGAGAATTGCAACTCCTGCTTTCTTTTGCTCTCCATTTGCTTGGTAAATCTTCCTCCATCCCTTTATTTTGAGCCTTTGTGTATCCTTGTATGTGAGATGGGTTTCCTGGATACAGCACACTGATTGGTTTTGGATTTTTATCCAATTTGCCAGTCTGTGTCTTTTGATTGGTGCATTTAGTCCATTTATATTTAGTGTTAATATTGTTATGTGTGAATTTGATACTGCCATTTTGATGCTAGCTGGCTGTTTTGCCCGTTAGTTGTTGTAGATTCTTCATTATGTTGATGCTCTTTAGCATTTAGTGTGATTTTGGAATGGCTGGTACTTGTTGTTCCTTTCTATGTGTAGTGCCTCTTTCAGGAGCTCTTGTAAATCAGGCCTTGTGGTGACAAAATCTCTGAGTACTTGCTTGTTCGCAAAGGATTTTATTTTTCCTTCACTTCTGAAGCTCAGTTTGGCTGGATATGAAATTCTGGGTTGAAAGTTCTTTTCTTTAAGGATGTTAAATATTGGCCCCCACTCTCTTCTGGCTTGCAGAGTTTCTGCCGAGAGATCTGCTGTGAGTCTGATGGGCTTCCCTTCGTGGGTGACCCGACCTTTCTCCCTGGCTGCCCTTAGTATTTTCTCCTTTATTTCAACCTTGTTGAATCTGACAATTATGTGCCTTGGGGTTGCTCTTCTTGCGGAATATCTTTGTGGTGTTCTCTGTATTTCCTGCAATTGAGTGTTGGCCTGTCTTGCTAGGTGGGGGAAAATTTCCTGGATAATGTCCTGCAGAGTATTTTCCAGCTTGGATTCATTCTCTTCATCACGTTCTGGTACGCCTATCAAACGTAGGTTAGGTCTCTTTACATAGTCCCACATTTCTTGGAGACTTTGTTCATTCCTTTTCGCGCTTTTTTCTCTGATCTTGGTTTCTTGTTTTATTTCATTGAGTTGATCTTCGACATCTGATATTCTTTCTTCTGCTTGGTCAATTCGGCTATTGAAACTTGTGCATGCTTCGTGATGTTCTTGTATTGTGTTTTTCAGCTCCTTTAATTCATTCATATTCCTCTCTAAGTTATCCATTTTTGTTACACTTCCTCGAATCTTTTTTCAAATCCTTTTTCAAGGTTCTTACTTTCTTTGCATTGATTTAAAACATGTTCTTTTAGCTCACAAAAGTTTCTCATTATCCACCTTCTGAAGTCTAATTCTGTCATTTCGTCACAGTCATTCTCTATCCAGCTTTGTTCCCTTGCTAGTGAGGAGTTTTTGTTCTTTCTAGGAGGCGAGGTGTTCTAGTTTTGGGCGTTTTCCTCCTTTTTGCGCTGGTTTCTTCCCATCTTTGTGGATTTATCCACCTGTCGTCTGTGTAGTTGCTGACTTTTCGATTGGGTCTCTGAGTGGACACCCAGATTGTTGATGATGAAGTATTTCTGTTACTTGGTTTTTCTTCTACCAGTCTAGCCCCTTCACTGTACGACTGCTGAGGTCCAATCCAGGCCCTGCTTGTCTGGGGTGCAGCTGTAGCAGCTGCGGAACAGTAAGGCATGCTACCAGTTTCTTTTTCTGCTATCTTTGTCCCAGAATGATGCCTGCCAAATGTCAGTCTTTTGGATATAGAGGGCTCAGGGAGCTGCTTGAGGAGACAGTCTGTACTTTATAGGAGTTCAAGTGCTGAGCTGTGAGCTCTGTTGTTCATTCAGGGCTGTTAGGCTGCTATGTTTAATTCTGCTGCAACATAACTCATTAAAAAAAAAAAAAACCTTTTTTTCTCAGATGCTCTGTCGAGGGGTGGGGTTAGGGCTTTCTTGTGAGTGTCCACCACAGTGTCGTGCCCAGCTAGGAGGCAGTCTAATCACTATTTGCCTGCCAAGGCTCCACCTGGCTGGTGTGAGGTTCGCCCTGTTGCTGCAGGCTCTGCCCTTTTGCTGCAGTCTCCACCCTGCAGCCATGGGCTATGCCCTGCGGCAGAGTCTCTCTGTTGTATCGCGTTGCCTCGGCAACAGCAGGCTGCATCAGCAATGTGCGTGTACCTCAGTAGGGGCAGTTTGCCTCGGTAATGGCGGACGCCCCTTCCCCATGGACCTGCAGCCTCAGGGAATCCCTCCACGGGGAGCATTCGTAATCGCCATTTTGTTTGTCCCACTGTGCTATCCCAAACGCTGTCACCCTGGAATCTCCTGGTCTGGCTCACTGTCCAAGTCCCATTCAGTCTCAAGTTCAGCCCTCCCAAGTCTCAGGTTGCCAGCCCAACAGAGCACCCAGACGAGCGTGCTTTGTGAGGTAGGCGTGCCGCCACAGTGCGAGCCACCTCTGCACTGGCCGCTGGCTGCGCCAGCCAAAACCTCTGCCTGGCATCCCGCGTCTCCTCTATACCTAGGAATTTCCCCGTTCTGTGGGCAACAAAGATCCATCTGGAAATGCGGCCCTGACTCACCCCCTCTGCGCATTCACCACGAGCTTCAATCCTGGGTTGTTCTCACAGCTCCATCTTGAGTCCTCTCCCTGAATTATTTTTAAAAGAGCTTCCTGTTCTAGAATTGTTTAGGTGTGATCTTGATAAAGTCAGGGGCCTATTAAAGATACTTTTCCATTGTGATTTCATAACTCTAGCAAACTCTTTGATTTCTTCCTTGAACTTGGGAGTACTATATTTTAAAATCAACTTTGTCCCCAATAGTACTAAACTAGGGGTTTTGGTTTGAGACTAATTTTTCATATACATATTCTTTTACTTATTAATTTATTTATACTTTTTTCACTAATTTTGTGCTGAATGCATAGTATGTTCCATTCACTTATAATTATGAGGATACTCTCACCATAGCTCTTAGGAAATCCAGGTGACCTAATCCAGAGATCTCTCCATTTTCTTATCTTAGAACACGTACTTAGAAAACTTAGAACATGTACTTAGAAAACTTGTAATTATAAATACTTTCTCTGCTCCTTTGAAATGTAAATCTTTATAAAGGCCTCTTCCCAGTTTTACAACCCCAAAATATCTTTCTCAAAAACCTGGAAGCCATCCTTTCAAAATGTAATAATCCAGAATATAGCATCCCTTTTTTCTTGGCTCTCTGGAGGGTAGGAGACTAAATTAGGTGAATTACTTGCTTCAAGTTTTAAAACTGTCTCCTGTCACAAAGATATGAGAAAATTTACTATTCCTCTGGGTAAAGTCAATTAGCAAACACTAAAAATCTGCCTTTTGAATCAATGGAGTTGAGTTCATACTACCTCTGGCCACTCTCCTCTATGGCAGTCACTTTAAAGAAAATCCCCTGCTCATTTAACATTATTCAGTGAAGTTTTTGCTTTCACAGGGTAGACTGGATAATCTCAAAGGGGCTTTTTCCAACTTTGGAACTCTATGTTTCTAGAAACAGGGCCTTTTGCTTTGAGTTGAATGCAAAGAAAGTGATAACCATTTTATGAAAGTCTGATGTGTCTTCAAATTTAGCAGAATTACAGGTTATTTGTCTACATATATTTACTAGTACTCATCCAGCAGACTAACCTCCCCCACTGACCTAACATTATTCTAAATCTACTTCAGCATTATATAACACTTCGACATCCTTCCAGTTCAAAAGCCAAAGTTTTGCTGCCAGCATTGGCACCACTTTACTTCTTTCTTCTATCTCACGATTTCAGAATCATTGAAATTTTATTACTGATTCATTGTCCTTACTAATTACTAGTCTGTTCAGATATTCTGTTTCTTTATTATTCAGTCTTGGTAGGTGTATGTGACTAGAAATTTAGCCATTTCTTCTACATTATCAAATATTTTGGTGTACTATTGTTCACAGGGTTTTCTTATCATCTTTTGTATTTCTGTGGTAACAGTTGTAATGTCTCTTGTTTCATTTCTAATGTTTTTTCAGTATGTTACTTTTTCCTTATTAGTCTAGTGAAGGGTTCATCAATTTTGTCAATCTTTTCAATGATCTGACTCTTGGTTTTGTTGAGTTTTTTTATTTTTGATTCAAATCACTCTATTAGCGTCTGTTTTATTTATATCTGTTCTGACCTTTGCTATTTCTGCTAACTTTGGGCCTAGTTTGTTCTTCTTTTTCCTCTTCCTTAGAGTGTACCATTAAATTGCCTATTTGTTTTCTAGTATCTTTTTTGGTTATAGGCATTTGTCACTATAAATTTTCTCCTAGGGCTGCTTTTGCTATATCTCGTAAGTTTTAGTATGTTGCATTTCCATTTTTGTTTGTCTCAAGGTATTTTTTTATTTTCTTTTTCATTAATTCTGTGACCCATTAGTTGTTTATGAGAATGTTAATTTCCATATATTGGTTTATTTTTCTCAGTATCTCTTGGTATTGATTTCTAGGTTCACACTAAAACTATCTTAAAACTTGGTTTCATATTACTTTAGGTCTCTTAAATTTGTTAAAATTTGTTTTTTGACCTAACATGACCCATCCTAGACAAGGATCTCTCTATACTTAAAAATAAAGTGTATTCTGCTGCTATTGAATGGAAGGATCTGTATATGTCTGTTAGTTCCATTTGGTCTAAACTGTAACTCAACTCCAGTGTTACCTTATTAATTTTCAGTCAAGGTGGTCTATCCACTGTTGACAGTGGTACAGTGAGTTTCCCCACTATTACAGTATTGCCTTCTATCTCTTTCTTGAGATTATTAAATAATTGCTTTATGTATTTAAGTGCTGTGATAATGGGTGCATATATATTTATAATTATTTTGTTTTCTTGGCGAATTAATCCCTTTAATATTATGTAATGGCCTTTTTGGTCTCTATTTGGCTTAATGTCTATTTTGTCTAATTATATATATATTATATATACATATATATAATATATATGTATTATATATATATATAATTAGACAAAATAGACATTAATATATATATAGACATATATATATGTATTATATATATTATATAATATATAATAAAGTGTATATATATATATAGCTGATTATATATATAGCTTCACCTGCCCTTTTCAGGTTTTTATTTCACAGAATATCTTTTTCTGTCATTCAGTCTATGTGTGTCCTTACCAGCAAAGTGAATCTCTTATACACAGAACATGGTTAGATTTTGTTTATTTTTTATTCAGCTACTACACATTTTTTTATTCTAGAATTTCATCCATTTACCCCCAAAGTAATGTTTGATAGGTGAAAACTTGGTACTTCCCTTCTGTAACTTTTTTCTGATTATTTCATAGGTCCTTTGTTTCTTGCTGTCTTGCTATTTTATGTGGTTTGATGACTTTCTGTGGTGGTATGCTTTGAATCCTTTTTACATTTTATACAACTACTATAAGCTGTTGTTTTGTGGTTACAGTGAGGCTTACATAAAATATCTTATCCTTATAATAGGATTCTTTAAGCTGATAAGAGCTTGCCTTTAATTGAATTACTTTTCTTCCTAGCCTTTTGTTTTATGATTTTGATGTCAAAATTTACACTTGTTTTTATAATTTGTATTTCACAACAATTTATTGTAGCTACAGTTGTTTTAAATGCTTTTTAAAAATTCTCACAGTAGGAATAAAATTCCTTTACATACCATCTTTACAGTACTAAAAAACATTGAGTATGACTAGATATTACTTAGGATATTTATAGCTTATTTGTATTTTTACTTTCATATGTGTTTTGTTGTTAATTAGCACCTTTTTGTCAGCTTAAATAACTTCTTTTAGCAATTCCTGTAAGACAGGCCTAGTGGGGATAAACTCCTTTAGCTTTCCTTTACCTGGAAGGTTTTTATTCCCATTTCTAAAGAACAGCTTTGTTGACTATAGTTAGTTGACAGTGGGATTTTTATATTTGTTTGTTTTTGGGTTTTTTGTTTTTTGTTTTTGTCCTTCAGCACTTTGAATATATCATCACACTCTGTTCTGTCCTTTAGGGTTTCTGCTGAGAAAAACCACTGAAAGCTATATTGGGGCTTTGTTGAATGTGATATTATTTCTTATCTCTTGTTTTACTTTCAGTATTTGTTTTTTATTTTTTATACTTTGATTATAATGGTTCTTGTTGAACTTATAATTGGATTGAAATTGATGAATGGCTGTTGAGCTTCCTGTACTTGGCTACTTTCATTTTTTAAGACTTAGAAAACTTTAATTTTCAGCCATTACTTTCTCACGTATGTTTTCTAGGCCTTTTACTACTCTCTCTAATCCTTCAGAAAACTTCTTTTGCAAAGAAAGATTAGTTTGTTTGATAGTGTCTGATAATTCTCATAGGCCTTTTAAATTCTTTTTCTTTTTTTTCCCCTCTGAGTGAGTAATTTTAAATGTCCTATCTCTAACCTCCCTGAGTCTGCCTTCTACTTGATCAAGTATGCAGTTAAAGCTTTCTATTGAAGTTTTTAGTTCAGGTATTGTATTCTTTACAATTTTTATTTGTATTGTTTCTATTTGTTCATTTACTTAACAAAACTTCATTTGTTTATAAAATGTTCTCCAAATATTATTTATTTTTTAATCTGATTTTCTTGGAGTTACCTGAACTTCTTTAAGAAGATTATTCCGAGTTCTTTATCAGTCATGCCATAGATCTGCATTTTCTTTGGGTCCATTTTTGGAGCTTTATTAGTTTCTTTTAGTGGTATCACATTTCTTGATTCTTCATAATATTTCTGTTCTTCTACTGCTGGCTTCAAATTTGAAACAAACACCTGTTACAGCCTTTGTGGGTTTTCTGTGGTAGTAATACATATATACTATTTAATCTAGCCTGGGGTTTTGGATGAACTTTCTGGTAACAACACCAGACAAACAGACCTTGGTGTTAGGTTCTCTAGTTGGGCTTTGTTACTTCCCATCCTCTGAGGTGGAATGGTACCACTTGCAGTGCTCTATGGTACAGTGAGACCACTAGATAGAGTAGGTTGTCAGGTGGTGCTGCTACTGAATGGGCTCTACAATTATTCTCTAATTAGGCAGAGTTGCAGGTTGTTTTTCCTGGCTGAGTGCTACTATTGTTTAGTGTTTAGTTGGGCAGGGCCGCGTGCTGGGCTCGAGGCTGAGGGAGTTCTCTTGGGTTGTTGCTCAGCCATAATATTAAGCTAAGCAAGAGGCTATGTTCCAGCAGACATGCCTGGAGTTAAGCTTGTCACCCCATCCCTTGGGTAGGCTTAAGTAGAGCACTAAGGTTTGTTGGAGTCATCACTCACCAGCTGAGGTTGAGTTACCCCAGATGCTTTCTCTGTGGGAATTGACCTGCAGTTGACTCTGTGTCTGGAAGACTTAATGCAAAGACTTTAATTTAGTTGGATTACCTCTTTGCCACTAGGGGTGGATAGAGGTCAGATGCTCCCTCTGCAGTTAATCACCCACCTTCCACTGACTGTTAGCAAGGGGACAATTTAAGGAGAGCACCCAGCCCATATGAGAATGCTGGCTAGAGATTCAGGTCTGGAAGTGGCATGATCCATGTTTTCTACAGAGTGATGCTGTTGGCTACCCTCTTTGGAGTGTCACCTCCATTGTTCAGAAGGCAAAGTGATCACCAATATCTGCTTATTCGTTGCTGTAAGTCCCACCCTGTTCTTTCTTTCTAACTGGCCCCAGATCATCCAGCCTTGCTGGCATTTCCAATGTTTTCCATGGGATAAAATAGGAGCAAACCTCTTGCAAAGTGTTCCAGAATGGTGGGGAAGCTGAATATTTGTCTCAAACTCACTTTTCCGTCTGTAGAAACTCAGTCCAGGGGAATTTTGTGTATATGGCATTTCTCTTATAATTGCATGCAGCTTTTGTCAGTTCTACTGTACAAGAAAAGAGTCCAGTCCAAGTTCTGGAATATTTAGGATGTTATTTTTGCCTATGGTTAGTGGCTAGTTGGATTTCAGTGAAGGGAAGTGAAATTGGAGAGCTCCTATTCTGCCAGCTTGCTGATATCACTCTGGAAATTATTTTTAAAAGAAATATTTAATTTGTATCTAATTAATATAAATGGGAGAATTCTTGGCATGTTATTTAATAAACTATTTCATTTGGAATAAAAACAATAGCACAATAAGCAAACAATGACTAAATAATATTTTTGAGTCTCATGTATGCAGAGAAATATTTTATAAGAATTGTGCTATAGACAAGAACAGGTGGTAATAATTCGATTTTCCATCTGCAGATTTTAAAGTCATCTACAGGTTGGCTTTCACAAATTTTATAGGCAATATGTGGAAACCTACCAATTTTCAAATTATGCCAAATGGACCTTGACCAAATTCAAAAAGCCATGTAGGACCAATGTTCTTTTTGATGTTTTTTAAAGCTTAAAGCAGATGACTGTACCATTTGCACAGCAATATAGGACCTACGAACAGCATGTGAGCAGAATTTATTTACTGAGTGGAAGATGGAATCAGTTAATGACATCAGAGCACCTTTAAATTCCAGATTCTAATTCTCTAATTCCTCCACAGATACAGCCCATTCAGTAATTATCTGTTTTTAACTGGAGCCTAGTATTTCAACTTTCTCAGATACCTATAGTTAAGTATTATTGTTCTCACATTGTGACTTGAATTGTTTTCCAGGATTATCACTCACCATTTAGAACTGTGCTATACGCTAGTCTGATAATTTGCATTTTGTTTGGAAGTATTTATGCCTTAGGGATGCTTTGGCATAAAAGGGCCTCTATGCTCATAAAAGAAGCATGTCAATGAAACCATCCCCAATGAAATTTTGTGAAATTGATTAAGAAAATAAGATAAAATTCCTCTGGGCTTGTAGCAGCAATCACTAAGCCAGCTTGCCCTGTGGCTCACTTTCTTGTAGCTAGTTGCTACTTACTACCCCATGATAGCATAGCCCTTTTCACAAGATCCTTTGTTCTTTTTCAGTTTTATAGACAAAAATCTAAGACACCACAAGATAATAAGCTTTCTGTTTCAGCTTTTTATTAAAGTTCTGCATACTAACAAAACTACAGATAGATGACAGCTTGTCTGGAGGGCCCAGTAAGAAACTGACTCATGGAGATATGCTGGCCAATTGACAACCTCAAATTTTCTAGCCCCTTACCCTCTACAAATCTCCATTAAAATCCTTACCCAGAACCCCTTCGGGAAACAGATTTGAAGCTTGAGAATTCCTCCCATTTCTTCAATCAGCATTTTGTTATTAATAAACTCTTTCTCTGCTGCAACCCCGTGTTAGTGTATTGGTCTGCTGCTCTACAGCAGGCATAGAGATCTGGCAGTCCTATAACGTAGCAGTCCCCAAGTGCTGTGGAAGGCAACTTTTCCACAGACGGGAACAGCAGTGTGGAGATAGTTTCAGGATCTATCTGAACTGTTCCACTTCAGATCATCCGGCATTAGTTAGATTCTCATAAGAAGTGTGTAATCTACATGCATGTGTTCCTCACATGCACAGTTCACAATAGCGTTCATGTTCCTATAAGAATCTAAGGTTACTGCTGATCTGACAGGAGGGAGAGCTCAGGCCGTTATGCCTGTTTGCCTACCACTCACTTCCTGCTGTGTGGCCCAGTTCCTAACAGGCCATAGACTGGTGCCTGTGGTACTCACCCTAATGCCCTCATTTTTAACATAGTTACCTCTTTTAAAAAACTATCACCAAATACAGTCACATCCTGAAGTTCTGGGTGTTAGAAATTCAATTTCTGAACTTTGGTGGGACTAAATTCAGCTCTTCTAATATCCCTTTTAATGATCTGCCTATGTCTGTTTCCCTCCTTGCTTCCCTTCCTTCCTTGCTTCTCACACTGCCTTCCTCTCTCCCTCCTTCCTTCTTCCCTTCCTTCCTTCCTTCTTTCATTCTTCCTTTACTTCCTTCTCTCCCTCCCTTCCTTTCTTTTCTTCCTTCATTTGAATATAAGACCACAAAATATTTTTATCCCAAATACTTCCTCTAGGTGGTGGGGGGCCCCTGCTATAATATCAACATCATGTGGCTGGAGGATTCGTTAGTGTTGCCTGCTAACTTTAATATAGTGATGCTAAGTATTTCGCTTTTATAATCATGAACTATGCAATATGGTAGGCTTTGTCTATCTTCCCTTTCTCATGTATTTGTGATAGAAATATTTTCTGGTCTTATACTCAAAGAAAGGAAAGGAAAAAGGAAGGAAGGGAGAGAAGGAAGTAAGGGAAGAATGAAAGAAGGAGGGAAGGGAGAGAAGAAGGAGGGGGAGAGGAAGGCAGAATGAGAGGCAGAGAGCAAGGGAAGTAAGGAGGGAAACAGACAGGAAGATCATTAGAAGAGCTATTAGAAGAGCTGAATTTAGCCCAACCAAAATTCAGAAACTGAATTTCTAACACCTAGCCCTTCAGAATATGACTGTATTTGGTGATAGGATTTGAAAAGAAGTAACTATGTTAAAAATGAGGGTGGGTCCTAATCCAATCTGAGCAATCTTAATTCTCACCCTACCCTGCTTCTCCACTCTGGGACAGACCCCTGTAACAGAAGGCAGACTATGAAGAGAACAGCCAACAGAAGTTTATTGATGGGTTTACTTCATAGATACATGGTAAATGTCCATAGAAATACATAAATCTCAAAGAGATGGCTTAGAGCTCAGGCTTACAAACCAACTTCTGCTGAAGCAAGTAAAGATGATGTTGGGAGCCAAGTAATGGGAAAGTGACTAAGAAAGGCATGGTAAACAGAGTAAGGTTTTCTATGCAGATTTAAATTGGAGCTCTATCCATTTATAAGAGTCTCTAGAGATTAGTCTTTCTTCTCTTCTTGGTATAGAAGAGAGAGACACTCTTACAAATGGAGATTTCCTTGCAAAAGGGTAACTTCTACTCGCTTTCTATGTCTGCAGTTTCTCAAAGTAATCATCTCAAAATAATCTTTATGCCAGAGGCAAGACTTATGATATCATATGCTCATCTAAAATATGCAGAGAGACACCAAGGGCACATGTACTTGGAGGGACAACCTTTTGTGAAGATGCAGCATGTATGCAGCCCTCTGTCAGCCATGGAGAAAGATCTCACAGTACACCAGTTCTGCCAGAACTAGATCTTGAATTGCCAGCCTGCAGAACTGAAAGAAATACATTTCTAATGCTATTTTGTTGTAGCAGCCTTAGGAAACTAATATAGATTTATAAATGTAATTTGCTCCAAATCCCCTTAAAAAAGAGGAAAAAAAGTTTTGTAGTTCAAGAGGAAAAACGTGTTAACACCAAAGAAGAAAAAATTTATCTAAAAAATATTCATTTATGGTAGAATAAAAATGAATTAAAATGACCTCAAATATCATAATTAGTTTTATTTTGAAAATTCTTCTTTCAGAGCCCAGAGCTTTGAAATTACCTAATCATGAGGAATCTTTGATGAATTACAAACTAGATGCTGTCTCTATGGAAAAACAAATAGTTACGGGATTCCTTCTAAATTTCCATTTTGGAAAGCAATAACCTTGTTGGTTACTTAAGGAAACATTACTTGAAAGCCAAAAGTATGTATTCTTAAAACAATTGGATCTAGAATTATCAAAATAATTCTAATACCTGTGTCATATAATTGGATGAAAGTTAATAAATATTTATATCATTTATGAATATATAAAATGAGTTAAAACTGAATCAATATAAAGCAAATTTATTGACTTCTTCATGTCTTTTACTTGATTAGAATAAAAAAGTTGTTTAACTTAAAAATAATCCAACAATCTAATGTAAAAAAATAAATAAATTATGAACTAAACTTGTAATAAATTCTTTACATGGTCGGGCGTGGTGGCTCATGCCTGTAATCCCAACACTCTGGGAGGTTAAGGCAGATCAGTTGAGGTCAGGAATTCAAGATCAACCTGGGCAACATGGTGAAACCCGTCTCTACAAAAATACAAAACTTAGCTCTGCATGGTGTCATGTCCCTACAGTCCCAGCTACTAAGAAGGCTTAAGCAGGAGAATCACTTGAACCTGGGGTCAGGGGGAGTTGCAGTGAGCTGAGAAGATGCTACTGTACTCCAGCCTGGGTGACAGAGCAAGACTCTACCTCAGAAAAAAAAAAAAAAAGAGAAAAGAAAAGATAAAGGAAAAAAATTCACATGAGAAATATTATCTCTTGTAGGTGTGCTAAATAATAATGGAAATTTAATAAGCTACATATATAAAGTTTTGACATATCAATATATTTATGAAACATTAAACTATCACCACAAATCAAGACAATGAAAAAACTGAAACATTTCATTTCCCTCCATTTTCTTCTCCAGGCAAACACTCATCCACTCTTCTGCTTTCTGTCACTATAAATTAGTTTGCATTTTCTAGAATTTTATATAAATGAAAATATAAATTAAGTATTCTTTTTTTCTGGCTTGTTTGAATCCGAGTAATTATTTTGAGAGTCATTCTTGTTGTTGTATAAATTAATAGCTCCTTTTCTCATTGTTGACTAGTATGTCACCATAGTAGCATACTACATTTTCTTTATTTAGTAGACATTTGAGCTGCTTCCACATTGAGGCTATTAAAAATAAAGCATCCATGAATAATTGTATACCATATGTTTACAATTCTCTTTGATAAACAACCAAAAGTAAAAAGGGCTGGGTCATCTATAAAGTATATATTTAAATATTTCTTTAATGTAAACTGTTTTCTGAAGTAATTGTAACATTTTACATTTCTTCCTGCCTGGGTTCTGCCTTTGCATTAACATTTTTATTTTAATTATGGTGATTCTCTTAGGATATGTAGTGATATAGAATTATGGTTTTAACTCTAATTACTAATAATAGTTTTTTATATTCTTATTTTCCATCCATATATCTTTGTTAAAGTGTTTGTATTTCCGTCTAACTATATTTTTGTACCCATTAGCCATCCCCTTTCTTTCCCCATAATTCTTTTCTTATAAATAAACAGGCATCCAAATCAGATAGATAGAAATAACATTATACATAGAAACATGATCATATACCTAGAACACTCTAAATATTTGACAAAAAAACTGGTAGAACTAATAAAGGAATTCAATAAAGTTTCAGGATTCAAAAGCAATATTACATAATTAGTCTTGTCACAAACAACAAACTATCTGAAGAAAATTAAGAAAACAACACCATTAATAATAGCAACAAAAAGAAAAAAGTATTTAGGAATACACTTAATAAAAGAGATGAAAGACTTGTACACTGAAAATTATATAACATTGGTCAAAGAAGTTAGAGAAGACACAGATAAATGGAAAACCTCCCAAGTTCATAGACTGAAACAGTTAATATTGTTAAAATGATCATCATATTGAAAATGATCTACAGATTTAATATAATCACTGTGCCCTATGTTTTTCCTAGAACTTTTACGGTTTTAGGTCTTACATTTAAGTAGTTAATTTATTTTGAGTTATTTTGTATATGGCATGAGGATCAAATTGTATTCTTTTGAATGTGAGTCCAGTTTCTCACACTACTTATTGAAGAAACTATACATTCCCTATTGTGTACTCTTGGCACCCTTGTTATAGACTCATTGATCATATATGAAGAGGTTTAGTTCAGAACTATTTATTCTGTTTCCATTGATCTGCATATCTGCTCTTATGCCAGTACAATCCTGCTTTGATTATTGTATCTATGTACCACCTTTTGAAATCAGGAAGTGTGACACTTACCACTTTGCTTTTTTATTCAAAATTGCCTTGGCTATTTTCAGGGTCTTGTGACTCCTTACAAATTTTATGATGTTTTTGCCTATTTCTGTAAAAAAAAAATAGCATTCAGATTTTGATAGGTATTGCATTGAGTATGTAATCACATAGGGTATTATGGACACTTTTTAAATGTTTATTCTTCCAATCCATAAGCAAGGAATATCTTTCCACTTATTTGTTTGCTTTAATTTCTTTCATCGGTGTTTAATAGTCCACTGTATACACTTTTTTTTTTTTTTGAGACAGAGTTTTATTCTTGTTGCCCAGACTGGAGTGCAATGGCACGATCTCAGCTCACTGCAATCTCCACCTCCCTTTTTACTTGGTTTACTCGTAAGTACTTTTTATGCTACTGTTATAACTTTAGGTATACGTAGACAGTAGTGCTATATCCTATTTGTTTGATGAAAATGAGTAAGGAAATCTCTGCTGTCTATTTATATGATGGGAATAAGTGAGGCAACCTCTGCTCTCTGTTTTTTAATTTGGCAACATCATTTTCACTGGTGATAGTTACTTGAATTGCTCAGAACGTAATCAAATATACATGTCTATGAATGAGACTCTTAAAGTACATATCTAACAAATGAGACTACCTTTCCCATATTAGAGCCATAAGAAATCTCTAGCTCACCTTCCCTCCCATTGCTTTGGGTTCACAGATTAAGGAGGTGTTAGAATATTCCCTCACAGGCTTAGAACAACTAGTTCATAAACATTTAGGCTTTTTCGTGATCAAAAATTACCTTTTGTAACTGTTAAATATTGCTGATCAATATATAAAGGAACTTGAGATATGCTATGGCTCCAACTTTCTTTTTTTTTTTTTTTTTTTTTTTTTTTGAGACGGAGTTTCGCTCTTGTTACCCAGGCTGGAGTGCAATGGCGCGATCTCAACTCACCGCAACCTCCGCCTCCCGGGTTCAGGCAATTCTCCTGCCTCAGCCTCCTGAGTAGCTGGCATTACAGGCACATGCCACCATGCCCAGCTAATTTTTTGTATTTTTAGTAAAGACGGGGTTTCACCATGTTGACCAGTATGGTCTCGATCTGTTGACCTCGTGATCCACCCGCCTCGGCCTCCCAAAGTGCTGGGAGGCGCCAACTTTCTTAAACTAACGCCTCAAATGCAAACATCTACAGGAAGTGACTTAATTATGCAGTCCAGGTTCCTCAGGATTCTATCTTTGCTGTGATTTTAGATGGACTACTATATGCTTTTCTATTGATATTTCAAACTTCCTATAATGGCTTCTCTGTAGGATAACATAGGAAATGTAGATATGCCATCAAGAAGAAAAAAACTGGTGCTGTTGAATACAATTGTGCTGAACATAGCGTATTCCTTGCCATCCTCAGGGAATAACAGATTTCATGGCTAGAAAGAAAAATAACCTTTAACATTAGGAGTGCAGAATGAAACTGAAAGTAAAGTAAATTGGCTTTAAAACATTCTGGTTCAACAGGTAAAGCAATCACTTAATGTAGGAATCCCATTTTATGACCCATAAGGATCTTTAGGTCTATATTCTATTTAGTACATGGAGTATTTCTTTTAAATGTTTCTTTACTACAATGATGAAAAATTTAGACTATTTGTCTTTTTATTAGAAATAGCTAGACCTGAGTTAGCTGATTGCAAAACCACAATTAATGGCAAAGACAAATTTAGATATTTTTTATTTCAATAAAGCAGAAAAATAATTTTACTTAAATAAGGCTATATTATAATTCTCAATCTCTCAATTATATAAACTGCTTTTTTGTAACAGAAAAATGTAGAGGTTAACAACTAATATCCTTTATGGGACATGGCTTTTGTTCAAATAATATTTATGTGTTTTGTTCGGCTTTGTTTAAAAAAGTGCACACATCACAAAATAAATCAAGGCACAGAAACGAACCCACAAAAGAGAAAAACACAAAGAAGATTTTACTTTATCTCTTGAATTCTAGATAAGTCTCAGGAATTCAAGCATAAGGACATGGATGGATTGCAGTGAAACAGAATCCCCATCACAATAGCGCTCAGGGAATTGAGACTGGAGCAGAAGTTGTTCTTTGCAGGCACTTTGCAATTTGTTAGTTTGTTTTAGATGAATAGCCTTTCTATCAGGCTTTTATGAGCTCTTCCTTATGCATAGAAATTTGGCAAACAGTTTCTGTGTGTGTGTGTACATTTCAAGAAGTTTCAAAGGCAAAAATATATATATTCTACCAATAATAAAATAACAAACTTCAATATGAATCAACATCATGAAAAAGAACCAACTCACTTATTGGGTCTGTTAACTTCACTTATTTATGATAGAATCATGACTCAAATGATGACAGAATAAGCATCCACGTTCAGAGTGAGACAGACTACTGAACAAACAGCTATACTGTAGCTAATAAAAGGGATGATGAAAGACACATGGACTATATATTCACTGCTTGATATGAGAACAAGACAACTATGTAAACCATTCAATGACTAAAAGTATGTCCTCTTAGCCATGAGTGGAACTGGTCTGCCAGGTGTAAACAAAGGCAGAGTCTATATGGGGATTTGAACGTTAAGGGGGAAAAGAGCCAAATTGTCCTTGATGTCTGTTAACACAAAACTATCATGATTTTTTTTTTACCTAAAATATATAAAAATCTCTTATGATTAGCAGAATAATATGTTTATACAACAAGAAGTAAAGAAGTCTAAGCTCATTATACTATAGCACAATAAGAATTATAATCTAGAGACTATCAGTGTCACCTGTGGCATTACCCAGCACAGGGGCTGAAATGGAGTTTGGAGTAAAATATGAGTTTAGAGATTAACATCTATGAAAGGAAAAGAAAGCTGCATTTGGCACAGGAAAAAGCTGAAATAAAATTTATGTGTCACAAAGCTTTGGCCAACTCAGCTCCAGTACTAAAGCAAGTATGGCTATCAAAGCATCACATGACAGGCTGAAATGGCTGGGCCTTACACTCCGCCTTACTCAGTAAAGGGATGTAGGCTGCCCAGAAAGTGTGTAGTGACAGCCATAGGCTGCCTCTTGAGTGCACTGCCTGCATCAAAGCAGGAGGTTTTATTTAGTTTAGTTCTGTGTTTGCCATATCAAGACTAAAAATTCCCCAAAGGAATCCTGCATTCTTACATCTAGGTCATAATATTACAAAAATAATTTATACATTTTTCCTTCTTAATAAAAAGTGAGAAAACTATATTTAATGTGATTTTCCACCCAAAGATGATCACAAATGAAATGTAACAAATGAACCATAAAAATTGAACTCATGTATTAAAAAATCTATGAATTCTAAATAATACTTAAGATGTTGAACTCTGAAAATATAGTACAAGGGAAATCATTAAAGGAACAAAATATAATTTGGATGTTTTACTAAATATTAATTGGCATGGTAAAATATCTATACAAGTAACAATGAAAAGTGCCTTTAATGTCACAGAATTTCTGTTTCTAACAATACAGCTATGAAAACACAGATGATAGAGTGATTACTAATACATGGCCTTTGCCATGATCAATGGTTCATAGGCTAATGCAGGAAAGAGACACATTAGCAAATAATGACAATAATATGCAATAACTGCATCTGGAAACACAGGTGCTAAGGAATCATCTAGTCAAGGTCTGGGTTAGAGCACTGTGCAGACATCAGGAAATACCTAAAAAGAAAGCCTCTCCCAGCTCTCAGAATTTCCACTAAGAGTCATCTAGATACCATCAGGCAAAGAGCACAGGGTTTACCTTAAAGCAATACAGAAAACTGGTCAAGCTCAGCGGCTCGCGCCTGTAATCCCAGCACTTTGGGGGGCCAAGGCAGGAGGATCACTTGAAGTCAGGAGTTTGAGACCAGCCCTGGCCAGCATGGTGAAACCTCATCTCTACTGAAAACACAAAAATTAGCAGGGCGTGGTGGCATGCGCCTGTAGTCCCAGCTACTCAGGATGCTGAGGCAGAAGAATTGCTTGAACCCAGCAGGCAGAGGTTGCAGCGAGCTGAGATCATGCTACTGCACTCCAGCCAGGCGACAGAGTGAGATTCTGTCTCCAAATAAAAAAGAAAAGAAATGCAGAAAATTCTCTAAATAACTCTAAGGCTTCCAGTGTAAACACTGGCATCCAACATAAAGCTCTACTTATTCTGGCATTTAGGAACCCATATTTGGTCAACCTGAAAGCAATGCTTGATTGTTCTCATGCCCCACTTAGGCCACATATGGAGTTCGCAGTCAAAATTCCACCTCAGGGGGAAAATAAATGAATCCTATATACAGTTTGTATGTACATTTGTGAGTGTAGAGGTGTATACTCAATTTCTCTCTCATGCACACACACACACAAACACACATATATACAAATACACATACCTATATATACATACACACACACACAAACACACACATATACACACATATATATATATATATATATATACACACACATATAGAAAGAGAGAGAGATCCTTACCCTCCTAAACTGCTTTCTTTTTAAAATATAAATGGACAAGGAAGAGTCATTAATATATGAGGAGAACCGAAAGCATTCAATACAGTGATAAAGATAAACAAATGAAAACTCATCACGAGGTAAACAGAAAAAGAGCAAAAGACATAAACAATATAATTAATAGTCTTAGAGAAGTTGGAGAAAATATTACTTCGATAAATCAACAATAGGATGCTAGGAAGAGCGAATAATCATATAATAGGAAAGAATTCCAAGACAGTAAAAATATACTACCTAAAATTTAAAATGCCAAGAGGTGCTAGGAAAAAAAAACAAGGAAATCTCCCAGAGCATACATGAAAAAGACAAAGAGAAAAAATATGAGAAAATACATAAAGGATTAATCCAAAAAGTTCAACACTTTGTCTTGTAGAGGTTCCAAAAAGAGAAAAACTGACAGAAGAAAATAAAGGAATAATAAAGGATTATTTCCCAGCACTAAAGAAAGACAAGCCTTTAAACAAAAATGGACCATTAAAAAGAACAAACCTTGATACGAGCTCATAAAATTTCAAATAACACTAAGAACAAAGAATAAAGAATATATGTTAATAACTTCTACAAAAGATTGAGAATAAGACTGACATCCACTATCTCATCAAAAATACCATATCAAAAAAATGGAGATATTAGCTTTAAAATACTGAGGAAATTTAAAATTCAATATTTAGAAATGATATCAATCAACTGTAAAGCATTTTTAGATGTGCAAAGCCTCAAAAAGTTAATTTTTCATACACATTCTTTTAGAAGTTCCTTATGAAGTATGGGCATTACAGCTGCAATTGAAGTATGGGTTAAGGATCAATAGAAATAAACCACAAACATAGGCCAGCGGTAAATTTCTCATTTCTGTGGCAAACAATTTAACAAAAGTGTCCACACAGAGCGGGTGGAGCATGTTTCTTTGTGCGGCTTCTGAACCTTTATCCCTATGGGGCACAGGGCTGCGGGTGAAACGCAGAACTCCTGCTAAGCTACTGTTCTTTCATATTATGATTTCATTTTCAACCCAGAACTTAACCTTACCATTTATGCTCTTCTACTCAAAGAGGTCTTTAGAAAAACGATGCTTCTTGGATTCTGAACCAAACTTAATATAAGAATTTTTTTTTTTCCTCAGAGACAAGCAGCGTAAGTGCCCAGGTATATCTGAAAAATATTACTGTTCAACTTTCCGGAGTCTCAAAAACCTGTCTTCTCATCATGTCACAGCCAAACAAAACAAAAGTAGTCAAAGACCAGAGACATAAAATAGGGGAAGCAGTGAATCTAATCAAGGAAAGCAGTGAAGGTGAAGTTTGCAAGGGCACCAGGTCCAGTTCTGAACAGAAAAATGCAGAGCTCTGGAGAGTCCCAGGAGAAAGGGAATTCTATACATGTTTACAGTTTGTTTGTTTGGTTTTTTTTACCCTTCCCTTGTTTTTAATTTTCACTTTTATTAGTTGTCTGTTGAAAGTAGATCTAGGTGAAATTGGAGATAATTTTTTTGATTTCTTATTAAGAAATAAGAGTTTGGACTTTGAACTGTTCTTACTATTTCTTCCATTTTGTGCTTTAGAATTAAGCATTATTGTTATTTTTTGGTGTTTCACTCAGTCTCAACAGTAAAAAGATTGCATGCTCAAAATGAGATAATGCAAGAAGTCTTTACTAAAAAGGAACAAATTATAAAAGTGTGATAGGGTAAAAAAAAAAAAATCCAGAAGGGGAAATAGAGACCTGGAGCTAGCAGTAGCAGAGCTTGGCCCAGGAGATGACAGTGATAGAGGTTATCAAACTCAGGAAGAGGAGAAATGTGCGCAGAACAGGCCACCAGGAAAGGAACAATAATTCTTTGTTAAGGGATATGACTGACCTAAGAGAAAGTCAGGAGAATAAATGCTGAACTCATGATTGCCCTTCTCTATTTCCTGCTGAAACTCACTACAGCCAAACCCAACTGAAAGCCAGTAGTCAGAGAAGAACAAGTGACAGAGTCAGTATCCCCCAGAAAGAGCAGGGTGGGGGGTTGCCTAGAAAGGAAATATTTGGCCCAAATGTCATCCTACATTTCTTATATTTTCAGCAGGTGCTATACCCTGTGTTCCTCTTATCTGAAAATGTTTCGGTTTGTAATTGATATGTAGAATTTTAGTAATTAGATCCATCAATTCTAGTAATTAGATCCATCAATTCTAGACACGTGGAAAGGCTCAATAAGCATCTTTCATGCCAAGGTAAACAGCTGAAGCTCAAATCTTTCACTCGCCATGGCTAGTAGTTTCAAGTGACAAGAAACCAAAAGCTCTTAACTGTATACAAAGAGATGTCTTCGAGTGCAAACATTTCTGAATTCAAAGTACACAACTTAGAGGGAAGCAGACTTTACGTTGGGAACACCTGCAGTTGTCTTGGTAATGGAAGGCTGATGCAGCTGGGAGAGGAGTATGAAATGTTGCAATTAGTTAAAAGGGAGTCTGGAGTTCAAGGATCTCTGGTTATTATTCTCTCCTTTTGTTTGTATGTCTTGGTTAAAACAAGCTATGTGTGAGACATCTGTAACTAAGCTCTTCGATTTTTTTGGAGACATAGTGAACTGGCTTCAAAGCATATAAAAACAATACCAGGGTTTATGCAGTGTATGTTGCCACAGGAGCACAGGACTCACTGAAAAGGAATCTGGGTGCTAGTTAGTTCATTCCAAAATTGCTCTGAAAACACTGATAGTTGTATATAGCACTGTTTTTCTTAGTTGCTTTAAACATATGATTACCCTTAACTGATAGGTTATGTAAAGTGGGTGCAAAGTGGATCATTTCTGACTTTCAAAGATTGAAAAATTAAGCAAGATAATTATAAATGACCTGACAACCTCATATTATACATAGCAACCTGAACTTCATTAAGTAGAAATGGCTTTATGCCCAGGGATTCTTGTTGCTTTTGTTCTGCTTGACAGTTCACTACCTACCCTTTGTAATGGTGTAAACTACTCATTAATTTTGTATATTTGGTTAGTGACAATTTCCATTCTCAAAATCCTTGTGATGAATTACATGACACAGTGGAAACAACTATAGAACAAAACAAAAACACCACATGTGGTCCGCTAACCAGTCTCCTGTCAAACAAAATTGGATGCTGTGTTCCCATGGTTTCCTTTGAGTAGTAAAAGAGAAAATGAATGCTCAAAAGCACCATTTCTGTGAAAAAATCTTCATATTAGCGTAGCCTAGAAAATATTTCAGTGGCAGAAAAAGCTGCAAGGAAACCAAGTTATGCTTTTTTTTTTTTTTTTTTTTTTTTTTTTTTTTGCTAACACAAAGAAATAACATTCTTTACAAGACAATGGAGCAGAAATAATAACAACGGGTCGATCTTTCTCATTCAGTAATAAATCCCATTTAGGGAAAAGGAATTTTAATGAGCAAATGCTTTATTCTACCTTGTTGTTAAATAAGAATTTTTAAATATCACTTATATTTGCAAATTCATTTTGCATAGCAAACAAAATGAACAGGACCTGGCCCTTTGAGACTTAACTTCCTGAAATTAGTACATAATGGATGAAATTGATCATCTTCAGGAGCCTCCTAACAAGAAGGGATGTTGCCTAGGACAAAGCAGGAAGACTAAAGCCTACAAATCTAATCATGCCCATTAGAATTCGAAAGACAACTTTCATTTAATCAATAGGAAGAAGATACCTAAAAGAAAAAAAATAAAGGTCATTTGTGATTAGGTGGATTCTATATAAGCCCTTATAAACATGGGTTCAGGAAATAGGTATTTGACAATGTTTATCCCAGATTCTTTTACTTTTTTCTTTTTTCTTAAATTTATTTATTATACTTTAAGTTCTGGGGTACATGTGCAGATTGTGAAGGTTTGTTACATAGGTATACACGTGTCACAGTGGTGGTTTGCTGCATCCATCGTCCCATCATCTACATTAGGTATTTTTCCTAATGCTATCCCTCCTCAATCCCCCCAGCCACTTCTTCCTTTTTTTTTTTTTTTTTTTTGACAGAATCTCTCTCCGTCGCCTAGGCTGGAGTATAGTAGTGCCATCGGCTCACTGCAACCTCTGACTCCAGGCTTCAGGCGATTCTCCTGCCTCAGCCTCCCAAGCATCTGGGACTACACGTTCACTAATTTTTATATTTTTAGTAGAGAGGAGGTTTGACTATGTTGGCCAGGCTGGTCTTGAACTCCTAATCTCAGGTGATCCCCCTGCCACGGCCTCCCAAAGTGCTGGGATTACAAGTGTGAGCCACCGCTTCCAGTCCTATTCCAGATTCTCTAAAGCAGTGACAATCTATATCTGGAAGGCTGAGAATCAAGTGACTGCTTAGAGAGGTCTTGATCATCCTGCTTTGCCAGTCTCCAGAATGCATTACAAAACTACTTTTTCATTAAATTGAGCTGCCCATGTTCCCATAGGCAGGGAAGGAAACATTCTGACGGGTAGCAATATCCTAATTATAAAAGTAAACAGATAATTTCAAGCTCCATGCCAGTTACCCATCAGTCCTCAACCAATAAGTCAAATTTGGTAGCACTCACAAAGCTATTTTTCTAGGCACAAAAGCTGGTGACCACAGCTTGAACAACTGTTTCTTTGACTGGACACTGTTAGTAGCCAGAGTTCTGTCTTCTCTGACGTTGTTGCATCAATTCCTCGTTATCACTTACACCACATTTACCGTACATTTTTAATTTATTTATTTAAAAGTATCTTATTCTTTTTACTCTAACAATAAAACTTAATGGCAAAAAAATTGAAAAGCACAAAGAAAGATTTTTAAATGATCTAATACTTCACCATCAACATTGTAGTGTTATTACATATAGTCTTTGAAAGTTTTATTTCAGTTCTTGTATTTACATTGTGATATAAAATGTTCTTAAAGAAAACAGTGCATAAAGCATAACCCTTGAGTTCTACTCCAAGATCTTGAACAACCAACTTCCTCTGCTATAGCTGTAACTCACAATCCGGATTTATCTTCAACTTCACTAAATCCCTACCTGTTTTCCAAATTAGTGACAATTTTCAACCAAAGTTGAAAACTGTATGTAAATTTTTGCCAAGCAAGTTGATGTGTAATAAATATTCACTAAATCCCTACCTGTTTTCCAAATTAGTGACAATTCACTAAATTAGCAACTTCACTAAATCCCTACCTGTTTTCCAAATTAGTGACAATTTTCAACCAAAGTTGAAAATTGTATGTAAATTTTTGCCAAGCAAGTTGATGTGTAATAAATATTCATGTGGTTTTAAATTTCAATTTCATAATGTCAAGGTTACAGAACTATGTAGTTAGAGGGAACCTAGCCCACATAAGACTTTTCCTACTTCTGACATCAACATAAGTTTGGGAGTTCCCTAAACCACCCTTACTCAGGTTCCACAATTCTTTTTTTTTTTTTTTTTGAGATGGAGTTTCGCTCTTGTTACCCAGGCTGGAGTGCAATGGTGCGATCTCAGCTTACCGCAACCTCTGCCTCCTGGGTTCAAGCAATTCTCCTGCCTCAGCCTCCTGAGTAGCTGGGACTACAGGCATGCACCACCATGCCCAGCTAATTTTTTTATTTTTTTTAGTAGAGACGGGGTTTCACCATGTTGACCAGGATGGTCTTGATCTCTTGACCTCGTGATTCACTTGCCTCAGCCTCCCAAAGCCCTGGGATTATAGATGTGAGCCACCACGCCCAGACCCTCAACAATACTTTAGAAGCACTTACAGAACTCACTGAAAACTGTTCTGCTAGTATGGCTTATTACAGAAGACGGATACAGATTAAGATCATCAAAGGAAGGAAGCACCTAGGACAGAAAATCCATGGAAAAAGTATCAAACACAGAGCTTCTGCTGTCCTCTCCTTATGGATTCAAGACAGTGTTACTTTCCTGGCATAGCTATGTGACAATACACATGGAATATTGCTAACCAAGGAAGCTCACCTGAGCCTGGGTGTCTAGTGCATAGAATGCAGTTCCATCATGTAGAAGTGATGGACTTCTCATTTCCAGCTTCTCCAAATTGAGCTTCATGACTCAAAGCCCTTACTCTAAGTCATATATTTACCATCAGGCTTGGCCTGGGATCCTCACCCTAAATCCTACTGTTACTATTTGATGTGGCCTGCTCTCACTGTAAATTACATTGTCAAACTATCCAGTGTGACACAAGGTCTGCAGCCAGAACTCCTCTTAGGTATGACATTTCAGGAGCTTAGAGATTACCTCCCAGAAGCTGAGGCCAAAGACCAGGCTTCATTTGAGGCAAAGTCAAATTCTTTACTACACCTCTGATCACTACCAAAGTTGAGTATCTTTTCATATATTTATTAAACATTTGATTTTCCTTTTCTGTGTACTATCAAGTCTTATACACATATTTTCAATTAGGTAAACTGTCACTTTTTTAAATCCTTATGACAATATTCCCTTTGTTATTTTCTGAAACTTTCATAGTTTTCCTTTTTATATTTAGGTTATTAACACCCTTGCAATTGATTTTTTCTGTCTGATGTGAGCTATGGATCCAATTTTCCCCCACATAGATAACTCACTGTGGCAGAAACATATATTTAAAGCATCTATCTTCACTCATCTGTTACAGACAGATGTAGCTAGACAACTGTCTGATTATGCACATGTCTGTTTCCAGGATTTTTATTCTGTCCCATTGGTGTATTTGTCTATTCTTTTGCCAATATCATAGCATTTTGACTAAAATTCTAATGTTATAATGACTATTCATATCTAATAGGCAAATTTTATCACATTGTTTTCTAATTCAAGAATGTCTCTCTGTATTTGTATTTAAACTTTAGAATCAGCTTACCAACACAATTTTCCTTTCCCCCAATAACAAAAAAAAATGAGAATTTTATTGGAACTTCTCTGAGACAGGTGAAGTGAAATGGTTACCTCTACAAGATAGTATTCTTCTATCCATGGATAACATTTCCACAGATCCATTTACAATATTATTTGCATTTTGGGTAGATAATTTATATTAGATTTTTAAAGTCTTCTGTTTCCTCCTTTTAGCCTAACAGATATTGTCATATTGGTTTATAGATCTCATGTTTCTTCAGACTTATCCACATATTAACCATTTTATTTTGCTTTTCATTCTTCTGGAATTTCAGAATTCTGGAAGCTCAGAATTTCAAGTACCATTTGACTTCTGTCATATATATTTGTGTATATACATATATGTATATATGTTTTAGAATGTTGATTTGTGAATGTCTATTGGTAAGGAACTCTGTGTTGGTATTTATGAAAAATGTATTTTGCCCTCATTTTGAAAAGATTTTTTTTCTTGGCATATAATTCTAGATTGGAAAATATTTGCATTCAGCATATAAATGATTTTTTAAAGACCTTGTTTTGTTAAAAATAAAAAGCATTAAGAGGAAAAGAGAGAATTTTTAAAATTACTTCAAATCAAACTGTCCAGAGATTATTATTGTTAATATTTTTGTGTATATCTACCCAATCTTTTCAGGCATATACATGCAATTCATTTATAAAAGGTAGATCTTAGTGTTCAAAACTTGAATTTTTTTAACTTGACAACATATTGTTAAGTTAAACATTGTTATTATTCTTTGCATAATGTAATTTTTAGGAGTTGGGCTTGGGCCAGGTGCAGGGGCTCACACCTGTAATCCTAACACTTTTGGAGGCTAAGGCTGGCAGATCTCTTGAACTTAGGAGTTTGAGACTAGCCTAGGCAACATGGTGAAACCTATCTCTATATAAAAATATAAAAACCATCTGGGCATGGTGGCATGCACCTGCAGTCCCAGGTACTTGGGGAGCTGAGGCAGGTGGATCATTTAAGCCCAGGAGGTTGAGGCTACAGTGAGCTCTGTTTGCACCACTGCACTTCCAGCCTGGGTGACAAAGTGAAACACTGTCTCAAAAAATAAAAAAGAATCTAGAGTTTGAAGTAAGCCACCTAAGTTCAAATTTTATTTCAACTCCACACTAATTGTTTAACCTTCAGGACATTACTTAGCTGCTGTCCCTAAATTTCTTCCTGCATAATCCAGCTGAGCCGTCTGTTGTCTAGTGCCACAACTCATTGCATATCATCCAGGCCAAGCTAAAATCACTTTCCCACATTATAAGACTGCTTCTGTTGGTGGGAGTGCAAATTAGTGCAACCATTGTGGAAGACAGTGTGGCAATTCCTCAAGGACCTAGAAATAGAAATACCATTTGACCCAGCAATCCCGTTACTGGATATATACCCAAAGAATTATAAATTGTTCTATTATAAAGACATGTGCACATGTATGATCATTGTGGCACTGTTTACAGTAGCAAAGACCTGGAACCAACCCAAATGTCCATCAACAATAGACTGAATAAAGAAAACCAAACACAACATGTATGGTGGCACATATACACCATGGAATACTATGCAGCCATAAAAAACAATGAGTTCGTGTCCTTCATAGAGACATGGATGAATCTAGAAACCATCATTCTCAGCAAACTGATACAAGAACAGAAAACCAAACACAACATGTTATCACTCATAGGCAGGTGTTGAACAATGAAAACATATGGACACAGGGAGGGGAGCATAACAGACTGCGGTCAGTTGTGGGGGCTAGGGGAGGGACAGAGGGGGTTTGGGAGGGTGGGGAGGGATAACGAGGGGAGAAATACCAGATATAGGTGATGGGGGGAGGAAGGCAGCAAACCACCTTGCCATGTATGTACCTATGCAACAATCCTGCATGATCTGCACATGTACCCCAGAACCTAAAGTACAATTTAAAAAAAAAAAAGACTGCTTCTTTTTCCCAATACAACTCATGCTAATATTACACAAATACTAAATAAACCTTAAAAACTGGCTTCACTGCATTATTTTATTTCCTTAACCACTTTAATTTGTGTTATCCTTTGGCTCAATGTTAAGCTTCTGCTCACATGCCTAACCATCATCATAAATCCCACAAGTAATCATCAGTATTTTCCCATTCTCCTCTTCCTTCCAGAGCCACAGATTAGTTTATTTCAGCCCACCCCTCTTACAGTTGAATGGGGTTACATAACTCATGCTGGCTAACAAACTAAGACATTAGAGGTATTTCTAGTTTAAAGCACATAAAAGGCCAGCTGTAATTCTCAATATTCTCTTACTCTGTGAGTGGACTATAACCCCTTTTTCCCATCTATTAAAATACAGTACTATAAAAAAGGAGCAACTTGAAATTCTTTGCTATCACTTGGAAGAAGCTCTCCTGAATATTCCAGGATCTTTTGAAGACAAAATTTTTTTAATAATAATATAAATAGATAAATAAAATGTCAACTTCTAGCAACCTTCTGCCATATTTCTGAATATTGTTTGGCTATTTAAAAATCTTTACTTTTGCTAATATTGGTTGGTGGTAGAGAGCAAAGCTCAAAATTAAAATACATTTAAAACTACTTGAGTCCTAAAATGTCATAAGAAAATCAAATCTAGTGAACATTTCTATAGAAAACAAGAATTTTATCTCTATGAAGGTAAGATAGAGAATATATTATGATAAATTATCATAGTAAATTGGAGATTATAATTATGTTGACTCAAAGTTAAAATTTTCTAATCATGTTCAATATTTTGATTTATAAAATTTATGAACAATTTTATCACTGTAGTTATGAAAAAAATAAATCTTTACTAATTTTAAAATTTGTTTTACTTAAAAAGGAGTACCTTTTCTAATTCTCACAAAGGTGCTATGTGGTATAGAGCAAGCCTTATGTGTATCAATCCCTTGAAGTTCTTATTATAGTTATAAATTTATATTTGTGTAACTTCTCCTTAATGCATATCTTCCCCCACCAGACTGTGATTTCTAACAAAGCAGGGACCTTTGCTCATTTGAATGTATCATCCTACCAACAGCTGTTATATAGATGCATGCCTGGTGAGTGGTAGGAGTTAAATTAAAAAGAATTGCTGACCTCCTAAATGAATAATGACATTAAACATTCAAATTACATAACTAACTACATCCATTCTAAATCTATGCTCACCAAGCAATGTGCTAAAAGGTTAATTTCACATCTTTAAGGCACTGCATGACAATGTATCTAATCCATTGATAGTTGAATTTTGATTGTTAATATTTCAAGTACAACTCTGGCTGCTTTTGAAAATATCTGTAACTTGTGAAGATTTTTAACATGATTCATCATATGTGAGTTTCCAATTATTTGACACTAACACAGGATTATAAGTCTACAAGGTTGACACCGGAGACTTGAGACTATGGCAAATTGACCATGTAATGCCAGTATTATGAAACTTATCCAAGGCCACCCAGCTGGCCTTCTGCAATTATCCTCTTCATTGGTGACTTTTCTGGATGGTATGTACCTTTCTGTTTAAACTTCTACATATAATCCTCCCTCCAATTAATTAAGAAATGTTCCCAGCCTTCTTCCTACATTTTTTTTAAGGCTTAGGAAATTTGCGATATTGGCAATTATTATATCAAATCTTCTTTGATCAGATGGTGAATTAAACATGAAAGGAGTGATGGATCAGCTCTTCTTGAGAGAGGCACATTGTCACATGCAAAATCATTTCCCTTATTCAGGGAGCTAGAACCTACATTCTAGTTAGTCCCAGAACTTTAAACTGAATTTAAAATATTTTCACCACAAATTCTATACATATATGTTTACATAAATCTTTTACTCTAGAAATTTAGGTTTTTAAAAATCACATGTTGTTTTATATATTTCTCTTTGTACATAAATATATCTGTTTCCTATGGGATTACTGTAGTTTTTTAAAAAGTTATGATCTTCCTAATATTTAAATACATAAAAATTATTTTAGTTAGGTGAGTAAATTAGCTAATGATCTCTTGAAAATAAAAGTAATCAAACAAATTGACTCCTTACAACTCTGATTATAGATGGCAACCTAAGATGATTAAAAACAAATTAGGATAAAATCCAGAATTTTAAATTTAGCTGTTTTAGCCAATCTTAACTTATTTCTCTCCTAGGACCTTATGTCTTAAAGCATTGTTTTCTCACTTTTTTTTTTTTCACAAAAATCTTCCTAACTTACCTGGGTTCAATTGCTATCTATGCATTAGAATTTGAATATTTATAACTAAAATTAAACTTATCCAAAGTTTTTCCTATGGTATTACCACAAAGCTGAGTGCATCTCTGTAGAAGAAAGCATACCCAACTCATTCTTCCTCCTCTTTCTTTTTAATTTTCTTCATGTAGGCACTTTCATTGTGCCCAAAAACAGGTTCCTCAGAAAATACTTCCTTAAACTTACATATACTCAGAAGATACAGGCATCCTATCATATGTCCTCATATCATGTGTCTTTTCTTCCTAGTCCTGACCTCAGTTTCAATTTTATATGTATTTATAGAACTGTTTAAGTAATATTTGACTTTCCACCAGAATCTAAGCTCCTTGAAGGTAGAAACCTTGTCTGTTTTTCTCACCCTTAAAGTCCCATTGTATCTAACACATGATAGGTAAAAGAAGCAACAAGAACTGTGAATAATCTGAATTTGATGCATTTATAAACTATTTAACAAAAATGCTCAAATTTAATTATGTACTGCATGAAAGAGCAAATTAAACATACTAGTAGGTATTTGTTCAGTATCTGTATATCTCAAAGGACATGAGAGCAGAATCTCTTTGTCTCATGTATCTTTGTATCCTGCCACAGTGTCTGGCACATTAGTAGCTTTCAATAAAATACATGTTAGAGTATATATTTTAGAGTAAAAATATTAAGGTAAATAGATTCCCTGATATAAAGTATATAAATAGATTCCTGATATAAAATTAATAATGTCTTCATTTCTCTCCTGCATTGATTCTGATTTGTTCTTTGGTACAGGGATGGGGTGTTGATAGGGATTTAAAGAACACCATCGGTAAGGGTTTTTTTCCCCTATATAACAGCTGACATCAAGTTCTGCCTCAGTTTTTTCTATACCAACTCTATTCTCTATGGTTTCTTTATATGTTTCTCAAGAGAAGGAGTAATTATCAATTACTTTACACACTAGTTGTTACCTTATGACCATTTTATTTTGTTTTAAAATACACCACTAAGCACTGCTGCAGTATTTGAAGTATTTATAAACTGTGGCTCTTGGGAAGAAACACATAAGAAAGTATTTATTAGAAGGCTGATCCAAAATACATAAAAGTAAAACAAACTGCAGCAATAAATGTTTACTGTGAGCAAAGATTTGAGTCTTGCGGGAAGAAGGAAGAAAATAAAGTCTAAGAAAACTATATAGCTTTATAAATGATGGGAAGATAAAATATGAAGGGAGTGATCAGATATTAATTGGAAGACCTGCGATGGGATGGACATTTTTGGGATGGAGGAGAATAACCTATGTTTTATGGCACTCCAGAAGCTGAGCTCTGTCCAGCGAGTACAATTAAAAATAAAGTAATATAAAGTTATTGTAACAATATTTAGATGAAACTTAATATTAACCAATGCTGTTCATAAGTAAGAAAAATTGCCTCTGAGGAAATAAAGTAACTATTGGTTTTATTTTGAAGTCTTTCATGACCTTTCAATAAGAATAAGGCATTCATCTTCTCTGTATTCCCCTCAGACCTTATTTACACCTTGATTATTGTATTGTCACTCTATGATGGATTGCATAAAATCTGTTCTAAGGATAGAGACCCTCAGTGTTTTAAATGTTGGTATTCCTGACGACTAACACACTGCTTGACACAAGACAGGATTTCTTTGATTCTTTGTTGAATAAATGGGTGAATGAATGCTTTGAAAACTATTCATATATTTGAAAGAAGGCACCAAGAAAATCATCTCTCAGTTTTTTTTTCACAACTCCAAGAAGGCACGCTTCCATAAAGCTATGATTCGTTTTTCAAAATAGTTTGGATAAGACCGATGGCAGTTAGTCTTTTCAGACACTGCCCACAAATATGGAAGTGTCAATAATCAATTCAACCTGAAAAACAATATAGGGGTATACAAAAAGTCAGTCATGGCCAGTGTATTTGCTATATGAGAATTAATTGGGATTACAGATTTTTATTTAAAAAAATCTCTGGGTACAAAATGATGAAATATTCCTTCCTCTCATGGATAAAACAATTATGTAAGAAAGCATAATGATCTGAATATATTTAAATATAGCCAATATCTTTTATATATAATTTTGATTTTATGAAAATCAAAATTATATATAGAGTTGACCCTTGAATAACATGAGGGGTAAGGGCACCAACTACTTGCATAATCAAAAAAATGCATATAAATTTTGACTCCCCCAAAACTAAACCACTAATAGAGTACTTTTGACCAAAAGTCTTACTAATTACAAAAACAGTCAGTTAAAACCTTTTTTATGTTATTTGTGTTATATATTGTATACTCACAGTAAAGTAAGCTAGACAAAACAAAACATTGTTAATAAAATTATAAGGAAGAGAAAATATATTTACTATTCATTAAGTGGAAGTGAATCATAAAGGTTTTCATCCTTATCATCTTCATGTTGAATAAGTCCAGAAGAAGGAAGAAGAGGAATGGTTGTTCTTGCTGTTTCAGGGATGGCAGAGGCAGAAGAATATTTGCATGCACATGAACCCACAGAGTTCAAACCCATTTTGGTCAAGGGTCGACTTTTCACACATATATAATATATAATTCTACAAATACATAAAATTCTGTGTGTGTGTGTGTGTGTACACTATGATATATATGCATTTATGTTTTGAAAACAATTCCTCCTCTTCCAGAAAATTAGCTAAAATTTTCTAGGTGGAGACTCATGTACTGGCATTTTAAACAATAACATGGCTGGAGAATGATTCAAGACCTATACCTTGCCTACCTCTCTGGTTTCCTCTTTTACCACACTACTCCAATCTCACTACACGCTATCCACTCTGGCCTTCTTTTCATTACTTAAATATGCCAATGTCATGTATCTCTGTTACTTTTGCCTGGAGAGCTTTCAACTTAAATCATTGCCTGGCTGTTCCCTGTTGGAATATAATTATCTATGGGTTTCTCACAGTTCTATATGTCTTTCAAAAAGAAGCCCTGACAGGTTTTTTTATGACCATTTTTTCAAGATGTTTACATAATGTCTTCCTCCAAAGCAAAAGGCAGATTTGTTTACTGTCCAGTATACTAAAGATAATGTTTCTCTCTGGGGCACATGTTGGGTAGCTTTGTTTCCAGGTCATTATTAAAGATCGATTTGCTTTAAGCTCAGTTTCCTCAAGTGAGGTGCAAACCTACTGCCTGTGCAGCATCCACTGGAGCAACTTGGCACTGTCATATCAGATCAAAGAGGAGTGGTACACACACACAACTCATGCTGTTTGCTCTGTCATAACTAATAAAGTCTCTTATCTATGACCCAAGAATTTTACATCTTCTGCTAGCAATTATGAAACTATATCAATCTAATTTGTTAGCATGCAAGTAGCATAAAATTTCACATCTTCCAGGTTCATGGCAGCCCTTTCATGTCATTCATATCTCATTTCAAAAGTCAACTGGTCTATTAGGAGTTCCATTAACACCCAATTTAAACTGATCACATACCAAGTCTGTTTCTATTTCACTATATTTTATTATTCTGTCTTCAATATAAGCACCAGGAACAATATCTTCATTTTATATATCACTATTATCTGTCTAACTCAATTAGATTGTAAACTCAACTAGGGTAAGAACCTTGTCTGGTATCTTCACCATGGTATCTTCAATATGTTCATAACTGGCTGACACCTAAAAGACACTGAAGTGTATATACTGAATTTAAAAATAAATTATTTATTGAATCATGATTACTCTTCTTTAGACTTTTAATTATCTTTTTCTTCTGTTATTACATAATTTTTATGCAATCATATTGCACTCATTTCATCTTTAGTGTCAATGCCTCAGCTTCAGAATATTAAAAGATTACTTTCCACTTCTATCTCAATCTTATGAATTTAGCAGCTCCTTGCTTCTGTGTACTCTTCCCCGTCAACCCACTGCACATTCCACAGATGATACATCACTGATATAAATACTCTGCACACACTCATGATGTTCACAGGCTAGCACCTTTTCGCTTTGAATTGCTTTCACTGTGTTGGGCTTAGTTCTCATTACTCTTCATTTGCTTTTCTGATCCCAATAAAGGTTACCTTTCTGTACTGCCTTCCATAAAAGTATACCTTCAGGAAAACGTTTCAGAAAATGTCTCTGAAAATACAAGCTACTTGGTGTCTCTTAAAGAGACCTCCAACTCATTACAGTTCAGTTATCTGTTTGATATCCATATCATTATGGAGCCCTTCCATGAGTAAGGGATAGCATAAAGCCCCTAGAAAACAATGAAAGTAACACAATAATTACCTCAGAAATGAAGAGATAGCAAGCAAAAAAAAATTACTAAGCAGTGTGGTAACATATTGATAGAATTATGAGAGAGGATTCTACAGAGAGTAGTTTAGATTAAATTTAAGTATTGAAGTCAAGGCAGAGCTGACTGAGCAGGAATGGAGAGATAAATATTTCAGCAAGGGCAGTAGCAAGGAAATTAAGAAATGATTTGTTTGGCTTTAAAAAAAGGTGCTTTGGGTGTGGAGTTAGAGCTTGATTATGATCACACCTTTCTCACTTGGCAAATAATCAATTAAGTTATATCTCTCTCAAAAACTATTACTTGAGAGGAAAACTATTGATTTTACCTCCAAATGCTGCTGGAAAATTGAAAAGGAAAAAAATGCAGCACATTTTGATGTTTATCCTCTTAACTGTCTCTCCTTCACTTTAGGAATTTTAATTATTACATTTTATACATACATGATACTATAGTAACTGTGGTGGGCTGAGTTCTGTCCCCCTAAAATTCATATATTGAAGCCCTAACCCCCAATGTGACTATATTTGGAGCTAGGGCCTTTAAAAGGTAGTTAAAGGTAAATAAAGTCATAATAACAAGAACCTAATTCAATAGGACTGGTGTCCTTATAAGAAGTGAAAGAACACCAGGGGTGCATGTGAAGAGAAAAGGCCATGTGAGGACACAGAGAGAAGGTAATCACCTGCAAGCTAAAGAAAGAAGTCTCAGGAGGAACCAAATCTGCCAATGCCTTGATCTTGGAGGTCCGGCCAGCAAAATTGTGAGAAAATAAGTTTTTGTTGTTTAAGCTACCCATGTATGGTATTTTGCTGTGGCAGCCCTAGCAAGCTAATATAGAAACCCATCTAACATAAACTAAGTTGCTCTCCAAAAATGATACAACTTTGGTCAGAGAATTTATATCAGGAAAGGAACATGGATTTTAACAGATATACAATTTAATTCAACAACTTTTAAGCATTTGGTTCCAGGAACTATGTTAGAAGTTGAAACAATGGCCAATTTTAAAATAATGTATAATATACATTGAAAGAGTTCTGTAACTGTTTTCTCACAATTACCCATGAAGAATTATAAACCTCACATTAAAAAATAAATAAAAAGTAGAATGCAGAGCACTTAAAGAGTGCAGCCAAGATTTCTCATTTGGGTATGGAAAATCTAGACCCAAACACTGATCATCTGAAACACACACACACACACCAAACACAAATTCTTACTGTTTGGCCATGGCTAAATCTACCTTACATTAAGGAATTTTTGTTTTCAAAGTAGAGAACTAGTCATAAAGTCAAGTTAAAGACTGTAAATCACATGCTTACAAGGTCATATAACTGGGTGGAAAGCTTAGATGTAACATGATGAGAATGATAATATCTGTCCTTGAATTGAAAGATCCACATACAGAATGCCTTCATTACAAATTGGTTGTAAAATGTTGGGCCCACAACAAGTCATAACCTGAGGGCAAATCCAGTCCTCACGGTGACAGTTTGTGCATGCTTCCATAGGGTTAAAGTTAAAGACTATTTTTTTGTTTGTTTTCTACTTTATAATGATAAAGTTAAAGTTTTGTAAATTCATTTCACTCTGTGTACTGAGCTAACAGAACATATATTTTATTTATTTGTTTTTGTAATTTTATTTATTGTTTTGCTCAATACACTCCTGAACTTTACCTGTGAGAAATCAAAGGGTTTTAGACAGATAATCTAAAATGTAGAAGAAATCTAGATATATTGCCAGTCACTTTAGCCTTCTTCTGTAATAAAATATTATTTCCTCCTAAAAAACACCATGACAAGTATTTTTCAAGTTCTACTAAATCGATTTTCAAAAAATTACTTTATATGATATTACTTGCTATCCATCGGCCTTGACTCATCTTCATTTTCCCTCAACTTAGAGTTTATCAGTGCTTCTGGCATTGCTTTACATTTATATTTTCTTATGTGATAGATTGTTTTAAGATTATTAAATGAAAGCAGAGCAGAGGAATGAGTTTAGTGGCAATAATCTAGAGAACTTTTAACTGTAAAGCAAATTTAGTTCTTAAAAAACATCATAAAATTTGACCAAAATATATGGAGATAAAGTAGATAAATTCTGCAAAATACCCTAAGTATGTATTTATTCAAAAAAAATCTCAGTGCTTATGGTAACGCACAGGCCCTAGGGGTAAATGTAAACTAATTATGATTCCTGTCCTTAAATACGCAGTCTAACAATTATGACATACCAGATGACAAATGCTAGGAGTGTCCTGTTAACAGGCAGTGGAGCCATCTACATTATAATGGAAGATCAAGGGAAACTTACTAGAAGTGTCCAATGAGCAGAGCTCTGGAGAGTGAACAGACATTGGTTAGTCAACAAGAAAATGACACTTCAGGTCAAGGAAATAGCAAGGGGAAAAGAAAGGGGAAAAGAAATATAAAATAGCATTGTACAGTCAGAGATCCCTTAAGACTCAGTATGGCTGGAGGAAAAGAGATGTAAGAATGAATAGCTGAAGGTAATGTTACACATGTGCATAGGCATTACATCATGAAATATTATGTTTGTACTTTATCTTGGGAACAGTGGGACTCTTTGGATGTTTTAATAATTTTGTAATTTCTTTTCATCAGATTTGTATTTTAGAAGATTTTCTGTGAATGTAGTGAGTATGTTACACTCAATGTTGACAGAGAAGAAAGATGTTAACCTTCAAGCTGGTTAAGAGCTTGAGACTTCAAATATTTACAGACCCAATAAGAAATCTTGTGTTTACCACTTACTTGGCAAACTTATTTGTGTGACCTCGAACAAAGTATATATAATGTTTGAGGCTCAGCTTTTTTCACTTGAAAAATAGAAACAGGCGGGGGAGGGGGGAGAGTGAAGCCAAGATGGCCAACTAGAAACAGCAGCTTTCAGAGGCTCCTAACAAAGAAAACTGTAAGTGTTTGAATCCTTTACAGGCAACCAATATATCCAGGTTCTTTCATCAAAATTGCCTAGAAGGCTGGCATGACCCACAGAGAGAAGAAAGAGCAGTGTGATACCTCAGCCCACCTTAAAGCCACATGGGAAAGGGGAACTCCTTCTCCACAGGCAAGGGAAGTAGTGAGTGAGCATGCTCCCCAGCCAGGGAAACTGCTTTTTCCATGGAACTGTGCAACCCATGGATTAGAAGATCTTACTCACAAACCCACACCACGGAGGCCTACTGTCTAAACCCTAACGCACAGATTCTTACAGCCTTTCAGCTGGAATCTACTAGAACCTATCAAACTCTTGATGGGGGAGAAGGGGCTGACCAGCACCAACGAGGCTGCCTGCTGTCTATGCCCATTGAACTCTCTGGGGGAAAGAAAGCAGCCAGCACTGGGACCCACAACTGCCTAATCCGCTAAGCTTCATGGGCCGGGGAAGGGTGGCTTCCATTTTTAAAGCTCCAGGATAAGCTTTTCCACAGCCTGCTGGAGGCAGGGAGGCTGAACAGGTAGGTCCCACATCTTGTCCCCACATCCAAAAACACCGGCTGTGGCATTCTGCAGCCAGAGTGCCTCTTTAGGCCTAACTCTGACCCATCCTTCCTCAGTGGGTGGGGCTTCCCTACAGGATCTCCATTAACTTCAGCCAGAGGCTTGGGGACAGAATTTGGATCTCCCTGGGCCTGAGGTCCTAGTGGGAGGGTTGGCCACAGTCTCTGTGGACTAACAGACTTGGCCCCTCTTCCTGTATTCCTGAGGAATATGGGCAGCCCAGACAGGTGAGTTTTCCTGAAGCAAAACACATCCTCTGCACCAAGGGACAAAGTGCTTCATTAAACACATCCTGCCACCCATGGCACTTAACTGAGACCCTCCAACAGGGGTTATCAGACACCCTATACAGGAGCAATTCTACTGGCATCAGGTTGGTGCCCCTCAAGATCAGAGGTCCCAGAAGAAGGAGAAGGCACCCATCTCTGCTGCTCTCCAGCCTCCCTGAGTGACATCTCCAGGCAGGAGAGCAAATCAGATGAACAGAGCCTGAAGTAAACCACCAGCAAACTGCAACAACCCTACAAAAGAGGGACCTCACTATTGAAAGTAAAGCAAACAAGCAGAAAGCGACGACAACAGCATCAACACAAACAATAACAACAAAAGGTCTCCACAAAAACCCCATCCAAGGGTCAGCAGCCTCAAATACTGAAACTAGACACTCATGAAGATGAGAAAGAATCAATAAAAAAATGCTGGAAATCCAAAAGGCCAGAGTGCCTCTTCCTCTCCAAATGATCGCAGTATCTCTCCATCAAGGGCACAGAACTGAATGGAGGATCAGAGGACAAATTAACACAAGTAGGCTTCAGAAGATGGGTAATAAAAAACTATGATGAGCTAAAAGAGCATGTTCTAACCCAGTGAATAGAGGCTAAGAGCCTTGACAAAAGATTACAGAAATTGCTAACTAGAACATCCAGTTTAGAGGGGAACATAAATGACCTGATGGAGCTGAAAAATCTAGCATGAGAAATTCATGAAACATACACAAGAATCAACAGTGGAATCAACCAAGCAGAAGAAAAGATATCAGAGTTTGAAGACCACCTTGCTGAAATAAGACATGCAGACAAGAATAGAGAAAAAGAATGAAAAGAAATGAACAAAGCCTACAGGAAATATGAGACTTCATTAAAAAGACTGAGCCTACCATTGATTGGAATAGCAGAATGAGACAAGAGAGAATGGAAACAAGCTGGAAAATGCACTTCAGGATATTATCCAGGAAAATTTTCCCAACCTAGCAAGACAGGCCAACACCCAAATTCAGGAAATACATAGAACACCATTAAGATACTCCACAAGAAGATCAACCTCAAGACATATAATCATCAGATTTTCCAAAATCAAAATGAAGGAAAAATATTAAGGGCAGTCATAGACAAATGCCAGGTCACCTAAAGAAGGAAGCCATCAGCCTAACAGCACACCTCTCAACAGAAACTCTACCAGCCAGGAGAGATTGGGGCCAATAGTCAACATTCTTAAATAACAGAATTTTCAACTCAAAATTTCATATCCAGCCAAACTAAGTTTCATCACTGATGGAGAAATAAAATCCTTTCCACACAAGCAAATGCTGAGGGATTTCCTTAACAGCAGGCCTGCTCTGCAAGAGCTCCTGAAAGAAGCACTAAATATGGAGAGGAAAAACCAGTACCAGCCACTGCAAAAACACACTAAAATATAAAGATCAATGACACTACAAAGAAATTGCATCAACTAGTGGGCAAAATAACCAAAAAGCATCATGATGACAAGATCAAATTCACACATAACAATACTAAGCTTAAAAATGAATGGGCTAAATGCCCCAATTAAAAGGCACAGACTGGTAAATTGAATAAGGAAAAAAGACCCATTGGTGTGCTCTATTCAGAAGACACATCTTATGTGCAAAGACACATACAGACTCAAAGAGATGGAGGAAAATTTGCCAAGCAAAGGAAAATCAAAAAGAAACAGGTTTTGCAATACTGGCCTCTGATAAAAAAGACTTTAAGCCAGCAAAGATTAAGAAGGACAAATAAGGCCATTACATAATGGCAAAGGGAAGAATTCAACAAGACCTAACTATTCTAAACATATATGCACCCAATACAGGAGTATCCAGAATCATAAAACAAGTTCTTAGAGATATACAAAGAGATTTAGAATCCCACACAGTAATAGTGGGAGACTTCAACACACCACTGTCATTATTAGAAAATCAATGAGAGAGAAAATTAACAAGGATATTTAGGACTTGAACTGAGCTCTGCATAAAGTGGACCTAGTAGATGTCTACAGAACTCTCTCCCTCAAATAAACAGAATATGCATTCTTCTCAGTGCCACATGGTACTTATTCTAAAATTGACCACATCATTTCAAGTAAAATACTCCTCAGAAAATGCACAATAACTGAAATCCTAACAGTCTCTCAGACCACAGTGCAATCAAATTAGAACTCAGGATTAAAAACTCACTCAGAACCAGACAATTTCATGGAAATTGAACAATCTACTCCTGGATGACTCCTGGGTAAGTAATGAAATTAAGGCAGATATTAAGAAGATCTTTGACATCCTCTCCAGCATCTGTTGTCTCCAGATTTTTTAATGATCGCCATTCTAACTGGCGTGAGATGGTATCTCAATGTGGTTTTGATTTGCATCTCTCTAATGATCAGTGACAATGAGCATTTTTTCATATGATTGTTGGCCTCATATATGTCTTCTTTCGTAAAGTATCTGTTCATATCCTTTGCCCACTTTTGAATGGGCTTGTTTGTTTTTTTCCTGTAAATCTGTTTGAGTTCTTTGTAAATTCTGGATATCAGCCCTTTGTCAGATGGGTAAACTGCAAAAATTTTTTCCCATTCTATTGGTTGCCGATCCACTCTAGTGACTGTTTCTTTTGCCGTGCAGAAGCTGTGGAGTTTGATTAGGTCCCATTTGTCTATTTTGGCTTTTGTTGCCAATGCTTTTGGTGTTTTGTTCATGAAGTCCTTGCCTACTCCTATGTCCTGGATAGTTTTGCCTAGATTTCCTTCTAGGGTTTTTATGGTGCCAGGTCTTATGTTTAAGTCTTTAATCCATCTGGAGTTAATTTTAGAGGATGTGGAGAAAAAGGAACACTTTTACACTGTTGGTGGGAGTGTAAATTAGTTCAACCATTGTGGAAGACGGTGTGGCGATTCCTCAAGGCCTTAGAAATAGAAATTCCATTTGACCCAGCAATCCCATTACTGGGTATATATCCAAAAGATTATAAATCCTTCTACTATAAGGACACATGTACATGAATGTTCATTGCAGCACTGTTTACAATAGCAAAGACCTGGAATCAACCCAAATGCCCATTGATAATAGACTGGATTGGAAAAATGTGGCACATATACACCATGGAATATTATGCAGCAATCAGAAATGAAGAGTTTGTGTCATTTGTAGGGACATGGATGAATCTGGAGAACATCATCCTCAGCAAACTGACACAAGAACAGAAAATGAAACACCGCATATTCTCACTCATAGGTGGGTGATGAAAAATGAGAACACATGGACACAGAAAGGGGAGTACTAAACACTGGGGTGTATTGGGGGGAAAAGGGGAGGGCCAGTGGGAGGGGGAGGTGGGGAGGGATAGCCTGGGGAGAAAAGCCAAATGTGGGTGAAGGGGAGAAGAAAAGAAAGCACACTGCCATGTGTGTACCTACGCAACTGTCTTGCATGCTCTGCTCATGTACCCCAAAACCTATAATCCAATAAAAAATTAAAAAAAAAAAAAAAAGAAGATCTTTGAAACCAGTGAGAACAATGAGACAATTTGCTAGAATCCCCAGATCACAGTTAAAGCAGTGTTAAGAGCACTAAATGCTCACATCAGAAAGCTAGAAAAGTCTCAAATCGACACCCTAATATCACAATTAAAAGACCTAGAGAGGCAACAAGAAACTAATCCAAAAACTAGCAGAAGACAAGAAATAACTAAGACAGAAAAAAGAAGGAGATAGAGACACAAGAACACTCCAAAAAATCAACAAATCCAGGAGCTATTTTTTTTTTTAATTAACAAGATAGATAGACTGCTGTCTAAACTAATAAAGAAGAAAATAGAGAAGAAGAACTGGACACTTAGAAAATGATAAAGGTGATATCACCACTGATCCCATAGAAATACAAACTACCATCAGAGAATATTATAAACATCTCTAAGCAAATAAACTGGAAAATCTAGAAGAAATGGACAAATTCCTGCACTCGCATACCCTATCAAGACTAAACCAGGAAGAAGTTGAATCCCTGGATAGACCAATAGCAAGTTCTGAATTTGAGGCAGTAATAGACTACCAAACAAAAAAAGACCAGGACCAGATGAATTCACAGCTGAATTCTACCAGAAACACAAAGAGGAGCTGGTACCATACCTTCTGAAACTGTTCCAAACAATTGAAAAGAAGGGAATCTACCCTAACTCATTTTATGAAGCCAGTATCATTCTGTTACCAAAACCAGGAAGAGACATAACAAAAAAAGAAACTTTAGGCCAATATCCCTAATGAACATTGGTGCAAAAATCCTAAATAAAATGCTAGCAGACTGAATCCAGAAGCACACCATAAAACTTAACTATTACAATCAAGTTGGATTCATCTCTGGGATGCAAGACTGGTTCAACATATGTAAATCAATAAACATAATTCATCACATAAACAGAACCAAAAACAAAAACCACATAATTATCTCAATAAATGCAGAAAAGGCCTTTGATAAACTTCAACATCCCTTAATGTTAAAAACTCTGGATAAGCTAGGTATTGATAAAACATATATCAAAATAATAAGAGGTATTTATGAAAAGCCTACAACCAGTATCATACTGAATGGGCAAAAGCTAGAAGCATTCCCTTTGAAAACCAGTGAAAGACAAGGATGTCCTCTCCCTACTCCTATTCAACACAGTATTGGAAGTTCTGGTCAGGGCAATCAGACAAGAGAAATAAATAAAGGGCATTCAAATAGGAATAGAGGGAATCAAGTTGTCTCTGTTTGCAGATGACATGATTTTATATTTAGAAAAGCCCATAATATCAGCGAAAAAATTTCTTGAACTGATAAGCAACTTCAGCAAAGTTTCAGGATACAAATGTGCAAAAATCACAAGTATTCCTTTACACCAACAATAGGCAAGCAGAGAGCCAAACCATGAATGAACTCCTATTTACAATTGCCACAAAGAGAACAAAATACCTAGGAATACAGCCAACAAGGGATATAAAGGACCTTTTCAAGGAGAACTACAAACCACTGCTCAATGAAATAAGAGAGGACACAAACAAATGGAGAAACATTCCATACTTGTGATAGGAAGAATCAATATTGTGAAAATGGCCATACTGCCCAAAGTAATTTACAGATTCAATGCTATTCCCATCAAACTGCCATTGACATCTTCACAGAATTAGAAAAAACTATTTTAAATTGTATAAAATCAAAGAAAACCCCGTATAACCAAGACAATCCTAAGCAAAAAGAACAAAGCTGGAGGCATCACGCTACCTGACTTCAAACTATACTACAAGACTACAGTAACCAAACAGCATGGTTCCGGCACCAAAACAGACATATAGACCAATGGAGCAGAACGGAGCCTTCAGAAATAACACCACACATCTACAACCATCTGATCTTCAACAAACCTGACAAAAACAAGCAACGGGAAAAGAATCTCCTATTCAGTAAATGGTGCTGGGAAAACTGGCTAGCCATATGCAGAAAAATGAAACTAAACCCCTTCTTTACACCTTATACAAAAATTAAATCAAGATGGATTAATGACTTAGATGTAAAACCCAAAGCCATGAAAACCCTAGAAGAAAACCTAGGCAATGCAATTCAGGACATAGGTATGAACAAAGACTTCATGACAAAAATGCCAAAAACAATTGCAACAAAAGCCAAAAATTGACAAATGGGATCTCATTAAACTAAAGAGCTCCTTCGCAACACACACAGACACACACACACACACACACACACCTATCAGAGTGAGTGAACAGGCAACCTACAGAATGGGAAAATTTTTGCAATCTACCCATCTGACAAATGTCTGATATCCATAATTTACAAGAAACTTAAGTTCTTATTTACAAGAGAAAAACAAACACATCAAAAAGTAGGCAAAGTATATAACCTAGACACTTATCAAAGAATGACATTTATGTGACCAAAAAACATATGAAAAAAAGCTCAACATCATTTATTATTAGAGAAATGCAAATCAAAACCAGAGTGAGATACCATCTCACACCAGTCAGAATGGCAATTATTAAATAGTCAGGAAACAATAGATGCTGGTGAGGCTGTGGAGAAATAGGAATGGTTTTATGCTGTTACTGGGAATGTAAGTTAGTTCAGCCCTTGTGGAAGACAGTATGGAGATTCCTCAAGGACCTGGAACCAGAAATACCATTAGACCCAGGAATTTCAGTACTGCATATATACCCAAAGGAATATAAATCATTCTAATATATTGACACATGCACATATATTTTTATTGTAGGACTATTTTCAACAGCAAAAACATGGAATCAACCTAAATGCCCATCAATTATAGGCTGGATTTTTAAAATGTGGAACATATATACCATGGAATACTATGTAGTCATAAACATGAATAAGTTCATGTCCTTTGCAGGAATATGGATGAAGCTGGAAGCCAGCATCCTAAGCAAACTAACACAGGAACAGAAAACCAGACACTTCATGTTCTCATTCATATGTGGGAGCTGACCATTATAACACATGGACACAAAGAGGGGAACAACACACACCAGGGCCTGTTGGTGGGTGGGGGTTGAGGGGAGGGAACTTAGAGGATGGGGCAATAGGTGCAGCAAATCACCATGGCACATATATACCTATGTAACAAATCTGTATGTTCTTCACATGTATCCCATTTTTTAGAAGAAATAAAGAAAAACAGAAATAGTAATAATACTTATATCATGAGCTTATTGTGAAACTTAAATGCGAAAAATCATGTCAAGCTTTTAAATATAATTATTGTTCAGTAAATATTTTATATATTATCAATAATACTTTGGATGATAATTAATGTTAGCAGCACAAAGATAATGGCAGTAAGAATGGAGAAAAATCAAAAATATAGAATCAAAAAGGCCTGGTTACTCTGGATATGATTGAGATGGGGTCCTGGATTACTATCAGTGTTTTGGTTTAGGTGGTTGGTACATCTTCACATCATTCACCAAGGCAGGTAGGAAAGACGGATGACAAAGTTTAGAAGGGAACAATAAGTTCAGCTGGAATTATAGAAAATTTGAGACCCCCATGGGATGATCACATGGAGATAATCAAAAAGTAATTAGGTATATAGGTCAAGTGTTCTGGACTGCAACATAATTAATATAATAGGAAAAGTACATAGATTCAGAGGCATATAATGCTGGAGGTAGAGGCCATAAGAATAAATACACTTGAAGGGGTAATTAAATAAAAATATACAAAGAAGACTATAAAGAAATTATGACAAAAGTATTTTTTAAAGTTATGTTTACTTAAAAAAGCTGAGATAAAAGACAGTCTCAATGAATCAGCAATAAAACATGTCAAGTGCCACAGGACAATCTGGTAAGATAAGCATGATCACTAATCCATTGTCTTTGGCAACATGGAAGTAATTGATGATCTCCTTTATAGGTAATGAATTATTCTACAATCTCCATTCTTATATTTGTTCATCATATAAATAAAAAATTTAAAGTCTTAACTTTTGGATATTTTCTGAGGATTCTATTTTAAAAACATATACATCAGAACTGCTGATAGTTATTATATAATTTAAAAATATGTTTACAATATTTATGGTATTATTTATTTACTATTAATTCACCATCACCTTCCAAAGGGCATTATAAAAATGTCCCTGAAGTTTTCAAAGGGCAGTTAAACTTTAGCTTAGGGATAGCTCTTTTATAATTGGGAAAGGGAGAAGCTTATATAGTTCATAAATCAAGACCACTGGTAATGACAACCATTTAAATGCAATAATTTGACTCTGATCAAAAAGTCACCTTAAAATAATAACACATTTTAACTTAGTGTACAAAGACTTGCGGGAGGTTGGCTATTGGTGACTTCATCTGTAGAACTGAAAATGTTCTGATTAGATCACCAAAGAAACATATGTAGATTGATTTCGACTATCCCACTACTCACCGCACCTAAGAGAGTACACAGAAAATAACGAACTAAAAATAATACATTAGTTTTTCTCTAAATCCCACCTACTTGTGCATTAGATCCCATCCTCTCTCACTGGCTCCAATGATTCACTTCTCAAACTCTACCCTCTTCAGAATCATTGATTTCTCCCTTTCTACTCTCCCATTAAAAATAAATGAAATAAATAAATATATTATTTTACTTGACTTTGTTTTATTTCTGTGCCAGTTCTTCCCTATAACCCTAATTTCTCTTCCTTCCTTTGCAGTAAAAAATGTGTTTATATTTGCTGTCTCTTACTGCTTTCCCTACATTTTCTCTTAAACACACTCTAATAAAGGTTTCTGCCTATCCCTCCACCAAACTGCTTTGTTAATATCTCCAATAATCTATGTGTTGTTAAATCTATGCTGAGTTCAGTCATCATTTTCAATGGCCTGCCAGCACTAACCTTTTCCAGCTAATATTTTTCTTTTCCTTGATATACATATACTTTCTTCTCTTGGCCTCTCTGTACCACACTCAGGTTTTCTCCTCATCACTGACTGCTGCTTTTGTTTCCTTTCTTGATTCCTTTTCTACCTAACCTCTCAAAGGTCTTCTGTTGCCTTCTCTTTCTACACTCTCTCTACTGGTAACCTAAAGCTCCACTATAACTTTAAAATCTACTTATATGTGGACAACTTTTAAAATTTTATACATAATCCAAACATTTTTCCTGAACTTTAGATTTAATAATACAAATGCCTTCTGGACATTTCAACCTCAGTATTTTGGAAATGGACTTCTGACAATTTCTCTAATCCTCCAGCCACAGATCAATTTTACCCCACCTTAATTGAGCCATCCCTTCAGTCTCTCAAGCTAAAAATATCACAGTTATCCTGATCCTATGTTTCTTTCATGCCCCACATCTACTTATTTAGCAAAATCTGTTGGCTCTACCTTCAAATATATCCAGCAGGTTACCACTTCACACCACTTTAATTTTATTCCACCATTCTTTCTCATCTAGTTTGCTGCATTTATCCCCAATTGCTCTACCAGTCTCTACCATTGCATCCCCTACAATCTATTCTCAACACAGAGGTCAAATCTTGTCATCACTTTCCTAAAACTCTCCAAACAACTTCACACCTCAGAATAAAAAAAAAAAAACCCTTTCAATGTCTACAAGGGTCTGCATATTTGTTTTTCTCCAACCCCTACCCTCTTGTTACCTCTCCAAATGGTTCTTGCACTTTTCTTTCACTGACTCTCTTGCCTCTACACATGGTGGTCACTAGTTCCTTAAACCAAGCATGCATGCTCCTTATAGCACCTCTACATTGGCTCTTCCCTCGACCTCCAATGTTTTCACTCTAAATAACTGCGTAGCTCACTCCCTCTCCTATCTCAAGATTTTGGCCAGATTTCAGATTTAAATGAAGCCTACTCCAACCCCAATCTCTAAAATTGTAGCCATCTCCATATTTTCCCCCAATCTCCTTTTTTTTTAACCTTTTTTATTCTTTTCTACTGTTACCAACTTTCAAACTGCTGCATAATTTACTACTTACTGCATTTCTCTTTGCTGTTTGTCTCCCATTACAAGCTAAGAAAGTTTGGTCTGCTTTGTTCAATGACACATTCCAAGCACATAGAACAGTGTATGGCACATAGTAGCAGATGCATAATAAATAAATATCTGCTTTTGAGTGACTGTTTATAAAACAATGTTGACTAACTTAAAATGCCTTGTTGCCATCTCCATCATTCCAAATAAAATGCCAAACTGGAGGTTTCATTGGGTTACTTTTAAATAGGTGCAGAGCATTATAATCTGCATTCATCCCTTTATAATTTGTCATTAAATAATACAACAAAAATGGATAATACTTAAAATTCCATTATTCTTATCATTCAGTATCTAAGCATTACTATCTTTTTGGCAATAGTCTCCCTATTTGTCAGATCACTTGAGATTTGTATTAATTGCAATCAAAACAATCCTTTAAAATAAACCTAAATATTTATACATCTATTGTATATACATGTAAATATTACATTTGCCTAAAGAGATCTGAAATGAGATTCAACTAATGGCAAAAATAATAGGAATTCATAGATGATTAAATTTGGGGTAAATATTTTATATTTCATATTTTTCTGTATTGCTGAAATCATGTATTTAGTATATATAATTTTACCCCAAAAATTAATATTCTTTAAAAGAATTGAAAGTACCACTAGAGAAATAGAAAAAGACATGTAACTCCCAAACCACAAGAAAAGGATGAATGAAATATGAGGGAAAATCAAACGATTCAGCAAAAGACAGAAAGGGGTGGAAAAAAATAAGAAAAATAGAATGTAAAACAAAAATAAGCTTGAAAAACATCAAAATATCATTTTAGTAAACCATGAAGATTCAATTGTATTACAGTCCCTTAGAAAAGATAAAGACTTTCAGACTTAAATATAAAATTTCTAACTTCGCTATATGTTATTTTAAGATGAAGAAAGGCAAAAACAAAAAGGAAGTAAACTTTTATTTCATGAAACAAGCAAAAGATGGTCCTTGTCAAAGCACCTCTTTCCTACAACTGATAGAACATATTCAAGTCAACAAATCAAAGAAGAAAAATAATTTACCAAAAAAAGAAAGGAAAACACTTTCATTACCGTTCAATAATGAAAATAATTTATGTTGTAACATGTATTTTATTTGTATTATAATATAAACTATATTACCATTTATTATAGGTACATTATTGTATAAAATTTTCATATATGATAATGTAAAGGCAAGAGATGAAGAGAATCAGATAATTCTTAGAATCAGCAAGGTTTCCAAATACAAACATCAGTATGTGGTAGCATAACAAAAAAACCAAACTAGAAATAAATAACATATTTATAGTAGCAACAAAACTCTAAAGTAGCCAGGATGTAATCAACCATGTAAAAAATTATCATAAAATATATTTTTAAAGTCTATTAAATGACATAAAAGGAAATTGCTTATTTAAAAAGATCTTTAAAATATTGATGCCAATTTTTGAAAATTAATGTATATATTCAATGAAGTTTTAATAAATATTCCAGGAGGATTTGAGAAAAAAAATTACAAACTAAGTTTTATCCAGGGGAAAAATATGATCTACCAAAGCTAAGATGATTTGGAAAAAGAAAACAAAAAGAGATGTTTCCTGATAAATTCTAAGTTATATTACAAAGCCTCGGTGAGTTCAATGGTGTTAAACTGGTGAAGTATATACCAAAAAAATAAGCCAAATACAGAATCCCAAAACAATCTATGTGTATATGGAATTTAGTATTTGAGAATATATAAGAATACTCCCTCAGTAAGAAAACAATGGATTATGTGTTGAATGTTATTGAGAAATTCTCCTTAATCTGTGAAGAAAAATAAAGATGGACCTGTTTCTCTCATCATAATCTAAAATGAATTTGACATTACTGAAAGCTCAAAATACAAAAGGTAGAGAGTTAAGAGAAAAATACAGGAGATTATTTTGTGATTATGGCTAAGGAAGAATGTATTAAACAAGACCCAAAAAGAAACAACCTCACAAAATGAAAACTTGACAGATTTTGTCCTTTCAACATTAAATATATTTGTTCAACACTAAAAACTAAATCAACAATTCTCAAAGTTCCATCATGAAACTGAAGGTGGAGGTGAGGATACCCAAGAATCCTTCATAGATGAAGTTCAGCTTATTTTTATAATACTCATACATCAATGCCTTTTTCACTGTGTTGGTCATTTTTCTGATTGTGCAGAAGCAATGATGGATAAAATTACTGGTACCTTAGCTCAAATCACAGTTTTGATACCAAGTTGTCCCAGTAGTGATTGAATTCTTCACTGCCACACACTCAAAAATATTTAAAAATGCAATTTTCACTGAACTTTTCTTCATGAAGAAATACAAATTAATAAATTTTAAAAATCTTGATGGCTGAGTACACTTTTTAAAAACTGTCCATGTGAATAGATGGAAAGTATGTATAAAGCACTTCTGCTACACATTGAAGTACAATATTGGTCTCAAGCAAAAGTAATTGCATAATTAGTTAAAATTGGAACTGAATTATTGCTCCTTTCATGGAAAAATAACTACAGTTATTCAGACTCTACAATTTGGCAGATATCTCAAAAATAAATCAAGCAGGACTTCACTTCAAAAAAAATTAACAGTATTTATTACCAATGATAAAATGAAAGATTTCAGGAAAACATTAGATTCCCAATTTTGTGATGAGGTTAGTAGTAATATTAACAAAATAAGTTTATGAGCTATTTATTACAGACCCACAGCCAATATCATACTGAATGGGCAAAAGCTGGAAGCAGGCCCTTTCAAAACTGGCACAAGAAAAAGGTACGCTCTCTCACCACTCCTATTCAACATAGTATTGAAAATTCCAGCCAGAGCAATCAGGCAAGAAAAAGAAATAAAGGGTATTCAATTAGGAAAACAGAAAGTCAAATTGTCTCTATTGGCAGACGACATGATTGTGTATTTAGAAGACCCCATCGTCTCAGCCCAAAATTTCCTTAGGCTGATAAGCAACTTCAACAAAGTCTCAGATACAAAATCAACATGCAGAAATCACATGCATTCCTATACACCAGTAATAGACAAATAGAGAGTCAAATCATGAGTGAACTCCTATTCACAATTGCTACAAAAAGAATAAAATATCTAGGAATACAACTAACAAGGGATGCGAAGGATCTCTTCAAGGAGAGCTACAAACCACTGCTCAAGGAAATAAGAGAGGACAGAAACAGATGGGAAAACTTTCCATGCTCATGCTTAGGAAGAATCAGTATTATGAAAATGGCCATACTTCCCAAAGTAATTTAAAGATTCAATGTAATCTTCATCAAGCTATCACTGACTTTCTTCACAGAATTGGACAAAGACAAAAACACCTTAAACTTCATATAGAACCAAAAAAGAGCCTGCATAGCCAAGATAATCCTAAGCAAAAAAAATGCTGGAGACATGCTACCTAACTTCAAACTATACTACAAGGCTAGAGTAACCAAAACAACATGGTACTGGTATGAAAACAGATATATAGACCAATGAATAGAACAAAACAGAGGCCTCAGAAATAATGCCACACACTTACAACCACCTGATCCTTGACAAACCTGACAAAAACAAGCAATGGGGAAAGAATTCCCTGTTTAATAAATGGTGTTGGGAAAACTGGCTAGCCATATACAAAAAGCTGACCTGGATCCCTTCCTTACACCTTATACAAAAATTAATTCCAGATGCATTAAAGACCATAAAAACCCTAGAAGAAAACTTACACAATACCGTTCAAGACATAAGCATGGGTAAGAACTTCATAACTAAAACACCAAAAGCAATGGCAACAAAAGCCAAAATAGACAAAGGGATCTAATTAAACTAAAGAGCTTATGCACAGCAAAAAAAAAAAAAAAAAAAAAAAAAAAAAAAAAAAAAAAAAAAAAAAAAAAAAAAAAAAAAAAAAAACTATCATTAGAATGAACTGGCAATCAACAGAATGGGAAAAAAATGTTTGCATTCTATCCATCTGACAAAGATCTAATATCCAGATTCTACAGAAAACTTAAAACAAATTTACAAGAAAAAAAGTAACCTCCTCAAAAAGTGGGTAAAGAATATGAATAGACACTTCTCAAAAAAAGACATTTATGCATCCAACAAACATATGAAAAAAGCTTATCATCAACTGTGACTAGAAAAATGCAAATCAAAACCACATTGAGATACCATCTCATGTCAGTTAGAATGGTGATCATTAAAAAATCAGGAGACAACAGATGCTGGAGAGGATATTGTGAAACAGAAACACTTTTACACTGTTGGTAGTAATGTAAACTAGTTCAACCATTGTAGAAGACAGTGTGGCAATTCCTCAAGGATCTAGAACTAGAAATACCATTTGATCCAGCAACCCCATTACTGGGTATATACTCAAAGGATTGTAAATCATTCTATTATAAAGACACATGCACATGTACGTTTACTGCGGCACTGTTCACAATAGCAAAGACTTGGAGCCAACCCAAATGCCTATCAATGATAGACTGGATAAAGAAAATGTGGCACATATACACCATGGAATACCACGCAGTCCTAAAAATGATGAGTTCCTGTCCTTTGCAGGGACATGGATGAAGCCGGAAACCATCATTCTCAGCAAACTGAAACAGGAACAGAAAACTAAACACTGCGTATTTTCACTCATAAGTAGGTGTTGAACAATTAGAACACTTGGACACTGGGAGGGAACATCATACACTGGGATCTAGATGGGATCTAGGGGTGGGGGGGTAGGGGAGAGAGCAGGGGGTGGTGGGATAGGGGAGGGATAGCATTAGGAGAAATTTGTAATGTAGATGATGGGGTGATGGATGCAGCAAACCACCATGGCACGTGTATACCTATGTAATAAACCTGCACATTCTGTACATGTATCCCAGAACTTAAAGTATAATTTAAAAAAAAAGATTGAACAAAACCTCCAAGAAATATGAGACTATGTAAAGAGACTCAATCTACGACTCATTGGTTTTTCTGAAAGAGAGAGAAAGCAAGAAAGTTGGAAAATGTTTCAGGATATCATCCGTGAAAATTTGCCCAAATTTACTAGAGAGGCCAATGTTTTAAAATCAGGAAATACAGAGAAACCTGTGAGATACTACACAAGAAGACCACCCCCAAGACATAGTCATCAGATTCTACAAAGTCAAAATATTTAAAAATTAAAGGCATGATAAAAATATGTTAAACACAGCTACAAGAAACAGGAAGGTCACCTGCAAAGGGAACCCCATCAGGCTAATAGCAGACCTTTGAACAGAAAATCTACAAGCCAGAAGAGATTGAAAATCCATATTCAGCATTCTTAAAGAAATTCCGGCCAGGCGTGGTGGCTCAAGCCTGTAATCCCAGCACTTTGGGAGGCCGAGGCGGGTGGATCACGAGGTCAAGAGATCGAAACAATCATGGTCAACAAGGTGAAACACCGTCTCTATTAAATATACAAAAATTAGCTGGGCATGGTGGCATGTGCCTGTAATCCCAGCTACTCAGGAGGCTGAGGCAGGAGAATTGCCTGAACCCAGGAGGCGGAGGTTGTGGTGAGCCAAGATCACACCATTGCACTCCAGCCTGGGTAACAAGAGTGAAACTCTGTCTCAAAACAAAAAAAAGAAAGAAAGAAAGAAATTGGATCGATCAAAAGATCGATCCAAGATGGCCGACCACTAACAGCTCAAGATTGTAGCTCCCAGTGAAAGCTCAGAGAACGAGATGACACCACATCTTTAGACGAATTTTCATCACTCACTGATTAGCCGATTCCCAGTGGAGGAGCCCCACGGGTTGCCAGCGCGACTCTTGTGGCTGCCAGCAGTTTTAATGGCATCTCGGCACAGAAGCTCTTCATGCAGAGCCAACGGGACTGCTACCCCTACTGACTGGAGTTTGGAGCTCCGGGAAGTCAGAGCCACTTGTTGCAGACTCAAGAGGGAAGCCAGACCACAGATTCCCGGGCAGAAGAGCACCATCAGTCTTATCGCTGCTATTTAGGCTGCCACAGTGGGTTGCTTGGATCCCAGCACTGGGAATCAATAAGTCGGAGGTCGACTCAGAAACCTAATTAGAAAGGCGGTTCATCTACAATGAAGGGAAAAAAACAACCTAAGAAGGCCGAGTATACTCAAAATCAGAAACTATCAGCAACGGAACAAGCCCTGATGGAAAAGGAATCATCAGCAACCGAACAAGCCCTGATGGAAAAGGAATCATCAGCAACCGAACAAGCCCTGATGGAAAAGGACTCATCAGTAACGGAACAAGCCCTGATGGAAAAGGACTGTGTTCCATTATCTGAAGCAGGCTTTAAAAGGTGGATGATAAGAAACTTCTGGGAGTTAAAGGAACTTGTTCTAACCCAATGTAAAGAAACTAAGAACTTGGAAAAACGGTTCAAAGAAATGTTGAAAAGAATAGACAATATAGAGAGGAATACAAATGAACTTATGGAGTTGAAAAATACAACACGAGAACTTAGTGAAATATGTACAAGCTTAAACAGCCGAATGGATCAAGCAGAAGAAAGGGTATCAGAGGTCGAAGACAAACTTAATGAAACAAAACGACAAGACAAGAATAGAGAAAAAAGGATAAAAAGGAATGAGCAAAGTCTCCAAGCAATATGGGACTATGTGAAAAGACCTAATATACGCTTGATTGGTGTACCTGAATGTGACGGAGAGAATGAATTCAAGCTGGAAAATACTCTCCAGGACATTATCCAGGAAAATTTTCCTAATTTAGCAAAGCAGGACGTTATTCAACCCCAGGCAATACAGAGAACACCACAAAAATGTTCCTCAAGAAGACCAACCCCAACGCACATAATCATTAGATTCACCAAGATCGAAATGAAGGAGAATATATTAAGGGCAGCCAGAGAGAAAGATCAAGTTACCCATAAAGGTAAGCCTATTAGGCTTACAGCAGATCTCTCAACGGAAACCCTACAAGCTAGAAGAGAGTGGGGGCCAATATTCAATATACTTAATCAACAGAACTTTCAGCCCAGAATTTCATATCCTGCCAATTTAAGCTTTACATTTGAAGGAAAAATAAAATCTTTTAGGAACAAGCAAGTACTCAGAGATTTTATTACCACCAGGCCTGCTTTACAAGAACTTCTAAAAGAAGCATTATACACAGAAAGGAACAACCAGTATGACCCTTTCTAAAAATACACCAAAAAGTAAAGAGCATTAACATAAAGAAGAATTTTTATCAACGAAAGGACAAAATAGCCAGTTAATATCAAATAGCAGCAACCCTAAATTTAAATCATTCAAATCTCCCAATCAAAAGATACAGACAAAATCTAACGGTATATCCAAAGATATACATAGACTCAAAATAAAGGGTTGGAAAAAAGAAACGTACCAACCAAATGGAGAGCAAAAATAGATAAATAAAAAGCAGGAGTTGCAATTTTCACATTTGACAAAATAGATTTCAAAGCTACAAGGATACAAGGGTAAAAGGATTAATGTAATAATAAGACATCTTAACACCCAGATACATAAGACCCATAATGAGATTTAGATTCAACGAGACAGAAAATTGATAATGATATCCGGGACTGGAACTAAGATCCAGAACAAATAAACTCAATAGAGCTCTCCATTTTAAACACACAAAATATACATTATCCACAAAATCTAACGATATATCTAAAGATATACAAAGACTCAAAACAAGGGGATGGAAAAAAACTCACCAACCAAATGGAGAGCAAAAATAAATAAATAAAAAGCAGGAGTTGCAATTCTCACACTTAATAAAATAGATTTCAAAGCTACAAGGATGCAAGGGTAAAAGGATTAATGTAACAATAAGAGATCTTAACACCCAGATACATAAGACACATAATGAGATTTAGATTCAACGAGACAACAAATTGATAACGATATCCAGGACTTGAACTCAGAGCCAGAACAAATAAACACAATAGAGGTCTTCATTTTAAACACATAAACTATGCATTAACCACTTTAAACACTCAAAATATTGATCGGCCATTATTGAAACTCATTTTAGGAATGAAGTAATATTCCTTTTTCCCTCTTTTTCTTTTTTTTCCCTTCTTTTTCTCTTTTTCCCTCTAAAAAAAAAAAAGAAAGAAAGAAAAAGAAAAAAGTTGGCCATGAAGCAAAGATCCAACACTCACCAATTTCCCGTGGGTCCCCTCAGTTAGGCATTTAAAAAAAAAAAAGAAAGAAAGAAAGAAATTCCAACCAAGAATTTTATATCCAGCCAAACCAAGCTTCACAAGCAAAGGAGAGATAAGATCCTTTTCAGACAAGCAAATAATAAGGGAATTTATTACCACCAGATCTTCCTTACAAGAGGTCTTGAAGGGAAAAGAAATATAGTTACTAGCCACTACAAAACACCCTTAGGTATATGGACCAAAGTCAAAACATGAAGCAATCGTACAAACTAGAACTAGCTAACAACACGATGACAGTATTAAATCTTCACATATCAATGCTAGCCTTGGGTGTAAATGGGCTAAATATCCAAATTAAAAGTTTAGCACTGAGTGGCAAGTTGGATAAAGAAGTAAGACTCAATGGTATGATGTCTTCAAGAGACTCTTCTCACCGAAATGGTCAGAACTTTTTGGGGGGACACCATAGACACTTCTCATATTAGGAAAGTGTCTTCCTCATATTCCTATGAATTACCACTGCTCCTTTGAAGCAATAATTCTAAGATTAATGTGCTAGAAACATTTGATTCCTTCCTGGTTGTGGCTTACTTTATTGGAGTCATCGATTGTAGTTGTGAATGGCTCCATGTTATCTATCTTAGGTAGGTGGCATGAGCTGCAGATAGGCTCTGTCTCATTCCCAGACTCATTCCTTGACAGAATCAGGGTGGTTTCAGTTCATATTGCTTTATATTTAGAAAATGAATATATAGGATATGGATTATAAAACTTTATACGGAACACATCTGATAGATATCTGTATTGTCATTATGTTTACCTTCACAAGTACCCATAAGCACCAAACTACTATGGACTCCACATACATTCAGACAATAGGAGGAACTGATGAGGATAGGAGCTTCATATGTAAGGCAAAGACATTTTCCCTCTACAGAGTTTCCTAATTCAATTCTTCATGCATCCAATCATTCTGAATAGCCAAGTTTTGCATAAGACATTCTTTTCCACCCATATTTTTAAGTCAATTCTGCTCTGACACAATGTATCAATGACACTGAATTCATATGTCTATGACAAGGAAATGCTTATATATGCTTTGTAAAAATGTGAAGAAAAAAATTATCTATATGTCTTATCAAATAAGCTGAATATTCCTCTCATTCTATTGTTAGAGACTAACAAAAAATAAAAAATGTATTTAGAGATTAAGTAAATTTAATACAAGACAAATTAATATAATATAGTATTATAATAAGGTTTATTCTAACATAATAGAGTTTAACTATTAAGAAAAGCATGGAGGGATAAAAAGCTTTACAATATTTTCTAAACATAGATCTGCAAAATGATGACAAATTGATGAAATATAGTACAATAAAAAATGCCAATATAATAAAAAAGACAACAGATGTGCTAAGCATTGTTATACAGATATTATATGCTCATGTTATATTACACTAAATAGTGTAATATAAAGGAGAAGAAAAAGAGAAGAAAAGGTAAAGATAGTAATTAGAGAAGGAAGAGAAGATGAAAATGAGAGAAGAATAGTAGGAAAATATGAATTCATCTGAGGCATTAGGACAAGTTCCAAGAATTGAAATCAGTGTAAGAAAGATTAGAGAACAAGAATGCTCATCTTTGCATTAAGAAAATGCAGCTGCTCACTATTTACAATAGCAAAGACTTGAAATCAACCCAAATGCCCATGAATGATAGACTCTATAAAGAAAATGTGGCACATAAACACCATGGAATATTATGCAGCCATAAAAAATGAATGTGTTCCTGTCCTTTGTAGGGACATGGATCAAGCTGGAAACCAGCATTCTCAGCAAATTAACTCAGAAACAGAAACCTAAACACTACATGTCCTCATTCATCAGTGGAAGCTGAACAATGAGAACACATGAAAAGAGGGAGGGGAATATTACACATTGAGGTCTGTCAGGGCATGGGGAGCAAGGCGGGGAGAGCATTAGGACAAACACCTAATGAACGTGGGCTGAAAACCTAGATAATAGGTTAATGGGTGCAGCAAACCACCATGGCACATGCATACCTACGTAACAAACCTGCACATTCTACACACATATCTCAGAACATAAAGTAAAATTGTAAAAAAATGATTTTTAAATATGATCACTCCTTTGGGTCCAGGAGGGTTTGTAATAATCATGACAATAAATTCTGTTATGGTTTAAAACTGTAGAAAGTCTTTTTTTTTTTTTATTTTTTATTGGATTATAGGTTTTGGGGTACATGAGCAGAGCATGCAAGACAGTTGCGTAGGTACACACATGGCAGTGTGCTTTCTTTTCTTCTCCCCTTCACCCACATTTGGCTTTTCTCCCCAGGCTATCCCTCCCCACCTCCCCCTCCCACTGGCCCTCCCCTTTTCCCCCCAATACACCCCAGTGTTTAGTACTCCCCTTTCTGTGTCCATGTGTTCTCATTTTTCATCACCCGCCTATGAGTGAGAATATGCGGTGTTTCATTTTCTGTTCTTGTGTCAGTTTGCTGAGGATGATGTTCTCCAGATTCATCCATGTCCCTACAAATGACACAAACTCATCATTTCTGATTGCTGCATAATATTCCATGGTGTATATGTGCCACATTTTTCCAATCCAGTCTATTATCAATGGGCATTTGGGTTGATTCCAGGTCTTTGCTTTTGTAAACAGTGCTGATATGAACATTCGTGTACATGTGCCCTTATAGTAGAACGATTTATAGTCTTTTGGATATATACCCAGTAATGGGATTGCTGGGTCAAATGGAATTTCTATTTCTAAGGCCTTGAGGAATCGCCACACTGTCTTCCACAATGGTTGAACTAATTTACACTCCCACCAACAGTGTAAAAGTGTTCCTTTTTCTCCACATCCTCTCCAGCATCTGTTGTCTCCAGATTTTTTAATGATCGCCATTCTAACTGGCGTGAGATGGTATCTCAATGTGGTTTTGATTTGCATCTCTCGGATGATCAGTGACGATGAGCATTTTTTCATATGATTGTTGGCCTCATATATGTCTTCTTTCGTAAAGTGTCTGTTCATATCCTTTGCCCACTTTTGAATGGGCTTGTTTGTTTTTTTCCTGTAAATCTGTTTGAGTTCTTTGTAAATTCTGGATATCAGCCCTTTGTCAGATGGGTAAACTGCAAAAAATTTTTTCCCATTCTGTTGGTTGCCGATGCACTCTAGTGACATTTTCTTTTGCTGTGCAGAAGCTGTGGAGTTTGATTAGGTCCCATTTGTGTATTTTGGCTTTTGTTGCCAATGCTTTTGGTGTTTTGTTCATGAAGTCCTTGCCTACTCCTATGTCCTGGATAGTTTTGCCTAGATTTTCTTCTACGGTTTTTATGGTGCCAGGTCTTATGTTTAAGTCTTTAATCCATCTGGAGTTAATTTTAGTGTAAGGTGTCAGGAAGGGGTCCAGTTTCTGCTTTCTGCACATGGCTAGCCAGTTTTCCCAACACCATTTGTTAAAGATGGAATCCTTTCCCCATTGCTTGTTTTTGTCAGGTTTATCGAAGATTGTATAGTTGTATCTATGTTGTGTTGCCTCCGGTGACTCTATTCTGTTCCATTGGTCTATATCTCTGTTTTGGTACCAGTACCATGCTGTTTTGATTACTGTAGCCTTGTAGTATAGTTTGAAATCCGGTAGTGTGATGCCCCCCGCTGTGTTCTTTTTGCTTAGAATTGACTTGGCTATGCGGGCTCTCTTTTGGTTTCATATGAAGTTCATGGTGGTTTTTTCCAGTTCTGTGAAGAAAGTCAATGGTAGCTTGATGGGGATAGCGTTGATTCTGTAAATTACTTTGGGCAGTATAGCCATTTTCACGATATTAATTCTTCCTAACCATGAACATGGAATGTTTCTCCATCTGTTTGTGTCCTCTCTGATTTCGTTGAGCAGTGGTTTGTAGTTCTCCTTGAAGAGGTCTCTTACGTTCCTTGTGAGTTGTATTCCAAGGTATTTTATTCTTTTTGTAGCAATTGCGAATGGCAGTTCGCTCTTGATTTGGCTTTCTTTAAGTCTGTTATTGGTGTAGACGAATGCTTGTAATTTTTGCACATTGATTTTATATCCTGAGACTTTGCTGAAGTTGCTTATCAGTTTCAGGAGTTTTTGGGCTCAGGCGATGGGGTCTTCTAGGTATACTATCATGTCGTCTGCAAATAGAAACAATTTGGCTTCCACCTTTCCTATTTCAATACCCTTTATTTCTTTTTCTTGCCTGATTTCTCTGGCTAGAACTTCCAGTACTATATTGAATAGGAGTGGTGAAAGAGGGCATCCTTGACTAGTGCCAGATTTCAAAGGGAATGCTTCCAGGTTTTGCCCATTCAGTATGATATTGGCTGTTGGTTTGTCATAAATAGCTTTTATTACTTTGAGATACGTTCCATCGATACCGAGTTTATTGAGGGTTTTTAGCATAAAGGGCTGTTGAATTTTGTCAAATGCCTTCTCTGCGTCAATTGAGATAATCATGTGGTTTTTGTTTTTGGTTCTGTTTATGTGGTGAATTACATTTATAGACTTGCGTATGTTGAACCAGCCTTGCATCCCCGGGATGAATCCTACTTGATCATGATGAATAAGTTTTTTGATTTTCTGTTGCAATCAGCTTGCCAATATTTTATTGAAGATTTTTGCATCTATGTTCATCATGGATATTGGCCTGGAGTTTTTTTTTTCTTTTAAGTGCTGTTTCAAGAAAACTGCTTAAGGTCAATCACAATTACAAAAACAGACTGAAATGTATCCTAAATATCTATGATGTAATATAATACAGACCAAAATGGTCCAAAATACTTCAAAAGGCCAGATACTTTGAAATATAAACTATCTAATAATATGTGACTTCCATTAACTAAATACTGTACTTCACCATTTTATGTAAGAAATTTGAGCATCTGTTGATTGCGGTATCTGTCGGGGCCTGGAACTAATTCTCTGAGGTTATGAAGAGCCAACTGCATTTCACTAAAATGAGCTATGTGTGCTTTCAGACATCATAGCCAAATAATCTGAAAATGGAACAGTTTAAATATACCTTAACTTTTCTAAGAGGCTGAGGTTGAAGGTGAGCATTTGAAGAGTGAGGCAGGATATGATGACACTTTTGAAACTAGAGAACAGCTTGCTTTAACTTCGGTATCTTTCCTGAAATTAGAACAATTACCACAAGTAATTTGCAAAGCCCTAGAAAGTACAGGAGGCAGGGTGATAACCACCATAAATTCAGTGTCAACAAATCACACCAGCACAATCAAATTCCCTTTTACCCAGTGACAGACTTATCAATGTAGAACAACAAAAGAAGTCAGATGTCTTGGTTTCACAAGGCTTTTGGCATGACCCTCAGAATACTCACAAAAAAATAGTAACCATACAGATCAAATTGGTCCTAATTACTTCAAAAACTATAAACTTGGGAGAGTGATTAGTGATTGTTCATTGTTCAGCAATTATTCTGTGAGGTGATGTATATCACCTAGATATTTTCCTAGAAAATATTTTTCTTAATGACTCATATTAAAATAGATGGCATTTTATAAAATATAGCATATCTTTTAAAAATGTGAATTTAAATGATTATAGTTAGAATAAGAAGAAGTCATTTCCATTTGGTGGCCCTTGGAGTCTGTTTGTGAATCATTTGCACAATATATAATGATATTTATATAATGTGCAGGTTTTTTCTTTTTCTATTCCATCTCCACTGGAATTATGCTGCATATTGAAATTCAAGATAAGGGAATTGCTCTTGGATCAGTGAGAAGCTGTGGAATTGCTTGCCAGGAGACAGTATTTTCCCTTTGTTGTTACATGTCCCTTTTGTGTTATACCTTCACATGCCATGCTTTTTATTATTAATTGACTGACCATAGGTAGTGCATTGGGAGGCATTACTCAAAATCCAAGTAGATAACATTTCTGAAATGTAAGCAGATGATCTGAAAACTCGAAATCTATTTTAATACAAATAATTAGCTAGGTTGTGTCAACATACAACTTGGATAGAAGAAAGAAAGTCTGTTGATGGTACTGGCAAATAATTCACTTAAATGCAGAGTTGAACATAATTTGAAAGTATTTCATTTAGGATACTTGTGGCTCCATCTATGAAACAGTTTATCATTGTATGACAGCTTTGACAACCAAATTATGATAACATTATACCATAAATCAGGTAGCATTTGTAAACATGTTTCCTATAACTCATCCTTAAAGTCATCTGATTTTCTAGTATATTATAAAAGTAATACTTCAGCAATTTTTCATTTCCCCCCACAATTATTAGTCTGTCCAAGTTTTCCCCCTTCTCTTGAATCTAATTTGGCAGTATAAATAACTGAAGAATATTTCTCCATTCATCAAGAAATGTAAATGTGCTTTTATTAAATCACATGTGATAAAACTTGGGCTCTGTAGCCAGGACTGCTACCGTTATAAAACAGTTCTCTTCAAAACTTTGGCATAGCAGTACTTACTTTATACTGTTTTTAACAAAAGTTAAATAGTTAAAAAATGCAAAACTCTTAGACTACCAGGATTAACAATAATATGGACTCAAATAATCCTTGCTGTTGCTGTTGTTGCTACTATTATTATTTCATAAGATACAAATGCCTCAACATGTATTATATCAACTTTCTTACTTTTTCTCTATTTTTTGTTAATTTTTTTGATTTATATTTTTAAAGACATCTATTTTTCTTTTTTTATATCATAAGTAACAACTGTTAAACTCATCCTTTTATTTAACCCTTCTCAGTCTTTTATATGAGCCGTGTTGATCAGTTAGAATCCATTCTCTTTTAAATATCGAAAAACCTAACCCATACTAACTTAAATGGATGTAGTGGCTCAGTTCCAGAAGTGTTTGGAAGTAGGTGAGATTCAGGCATTGTTCATCCAGTGCTCCAGCTCTATTTCTCTACAATTCCCTCATCTCTACAGTTGTCTCTTTTTTGGCTTCCTACCTAGGCTTGCTTTCCCTCATGATTGTGAGGTGTTCATGATCAGCAAATAAGGCTCCTCTGAGTCAATACAGAGACAGTTGTTTCCTACAACCGTCAAATGAAGTACTCAAAGTCACTTTTATTAAACTATTTCTCAATCTCCCATAACCAATGGGAAAACGATGAACTAATTGGGTTAGGCCTGAATCAATCACTGGCAAGAAAGATAGGTCCACCTATGAAAGCAAAAGGGGAAATAAGCCCCCAAAACAGAGTTACCAACCTGAGTAAGAAAGAAGTTAGTTTCTGTGAAAAAGGTCAATAGTAGCTTGATGGAGATAGCATTGAATTTATAAATTACTTTGGGCAATATGGCCTTTTTCGTGATATTGATTCTTCCTAACCATGAGCTTGGAATATTTTTCCATCTGTTTGTGTCCTCTCTTATTTCCTTGGGCAGTGGTTTGTAGTTCTCCTTGAAGAGGTCCTTTATATCCTTTGGTAATTGTATTCCTAGGCATTTTGTTCTCTTTGTAGCAACTGTGAATGGCAGTTCACTCATGATTTGACTCTCGGTTAGTCTGCTATTGGTGTATAGGAATGCTTGTGATTTTTGCAAATTGATTTTTTTATCCTGAGACTTTGCTGAAGTTGCTTATGAGCTTAAGGAGATTTTGGGCTGAGACAATGGGGTCTTCTAAATATACAATCATGTCATCTGTAAACAGAGACAATTTTATTTCCTCTTTTCCTAATTGAATACCATTGACCTTCATAGAACTGGAAAAAAACACTTTAATCTTCATACGGAACCAAAAGAGAGTGCACATAGCCAAGACAATTCTAAGCAAAAAGAACAAAGCTGGAGGCATCACACTACCTGACTTCAAACTATACTACAAGGCTACAGGGACCAAAACAGCATGGTAATAGTACCAAAACAGACATATAGACCAATCAAACAGAACAAAGGCCTCGGAATTAATGCCCACATATACAACCATCTGACCTTTGACAAACCTGACAAAAGCAAGCAATGGTGAAAGGATTCCTTGTTTAATAAATTGTGTTGGGAAAATTGTTTAGCCATGTGCAGAAAGCTGAACTGGACCCCCTTCTTACACCTTGCACTAAAATTAATTCCAGATGGATTAAAGATTTAAACGTAAGACCTAATACCATAAAAATCCTAGAAGAAAGTCTAGGCAATATCATTCAGGACATAGGCATAGGCAAGGACTTCATGACTAAAACACCAAAAGCAATGGTAACAAAAGTCAAAATAGACAAACAGGATCTAATTAAACTTAGGAGTTTCTGTATAGCAAAAGACACAATCATTAGAGCTAACCAGCAACCAACAGAATGGGGAAAAAATTTTGCCATCTACCCATCTGACAAAGAGCAAATATCCAGAATCTACAAAGAACTAAAGCAGATTCACAAGAAAAAAGCAATCAAACCCATTTAGAAGTGGATGAAGGATATGAACAGACACTTTTCAAAGAAAGACCTTAATAAGGCCAGAAAATATGAAAAAATGCTCATCATCACTGGTCATTAGAGAAATGTAAATCAAAACCACATTGAGATACCATCTCAAGCCAGTTAGAATGGTGATCATTAAAAAATCTGAAGACAACAGATGCTAGAGAGGATGTGGAGAAATAGGAACACTTTTATACTGTTGGTGGGAGGGTAAACTAGTTCAACCATTGTGGAAGACAGTGTGGTGATTCCTTAAGGATCTAGAAATAGGAATTCCATTTGACCCAGCAATCCCATTACTGGGTATATACCAAAAGGATTATAAATCATTGTATTATAAAGACAAACACACACGTATGTTCATTGTGGCACTGCTTACAGTAGGAAAGACGTGGAACCAATGCAAATGCCCATCAATGATGAACTGAACAAAGAAAATGTGGCAAGTATACACCATAGAATACTATTCAGCCATAAAAAACAATGAGTTTGTGTCCTTTGTAGGGACATGAATGAATCTGAAAACCATCATTCTCAGCAAACTGACACAAGAACAGAAAAATAAATACCACATGTTCTCACTCATAGGTGGGTGTTGAACAATGAGAACACATGGGCACAGGGAGGGGAACATCACACACTGGGGTATGTTGGGGGGTAGGGGGTTAGGGGAGGGATGGGGGGTGGGGAGTTGGGAAGGAACAACACTGGGAGAATTGCCTGATGTAGGTGACGGGGGGATGGACACAGCAAACCACCATGGCATGTGTGTACCTGTGCAACAATCCTGTAAGATCTGCACATGTACCTCAGAACTTAAAGTACAATAAAGAAAGAAAAAGAAGTTAGTTTCAATTATCAGCCATGTGAATGAGCCTTCTTGGATGTTCCACCCCAGTTAAGCCTCTAAATAATGCCAGGCCCAGACAGCATACATGGAGATAAGTCTAATCAACAATAGCTCATGAGAGCTAACAAAATTGTTATTTAAAATTACAGTGGAAATCTATTTAGGTCATGTAGGTTTTTACACAGTAAAGTAGTTGACAGTATTTCTCTATAGTTTCCATGATTTGTCTGTTTTTCTCCTTATGTGCCTTTGAATGAAGAGATTCCTATTCATATGCAGAAGTTGCTAATTGAGAATGTGCACATTATCTTTGGCCCCGATCATTGACAATTTCTAGACTGGTTGAAGGATATTCCACAATATCCTTAGCAAGTTGATATATCCAGCTTACAGCCTATATCTCACTATATCTTGGAGCATTCACCAGGAGTGGAGATGCAGCTACAATTTGGGATCTTTTCCTATATCTACCTACTGATTATTTAACACTTATAATAAAATGAGTACATTAAAAGGTGCAATTCTAGATCTCAGCTTCCCATACATTAATTACTTGAGGATGTTATAAATCATTTCTGTTCTCATATATTTCTATTTCCTATAGTTTGTCATGAAATTCTTGTGTTTCTGACAATATAGAGGGGAGAAAAAGCATTAGTATCAAATAGAGTACAACAATTTTTAGTTCTGTCTCAGAAAAACAATATTCAGACCAAGCATAATGGCTCATGCCAGTAATCCAAACGCTTTGAGAAGCTGAGGTTGGAGGAGCATTAGAGGCTAGGAGTTGGAGACCAGCCTGGATGACATAGCAAGTTATCTCTACATAAATAAGGAAACAAATAAGTAAGAAAAACCTTCCAGGCATGGTGGTGCATATCTGTAGTCCCAGCTACTCATGAGGCTGAGGTGGGAGGATCACCTGAGCCCAGGAGTTTGAGGCTTCAGTAACCTATGATCAGGCCAGTGCACTCAAGCCTGGGCAACCAACCAAGCAATATCTTGTCTTTAAAAATAAGGAAAAGGAAAATAATATTCATACAAAGGAAAGAAAATATCATTTGGCATATGTTTATACATATTAAGTTTATTAGGTAATAAGTTACACATATAAACATACATATAAATGGGGAGTTTAAGTCCCTCTAGTGAACCCTGACTAATACATGTAGATGGCATTTAAAATTTCTATTTGTCTCTATTTTCTTTGTGTATAGCATCATTTAAAACTATAGAATATGTTAATTGAGAATATGTATTTTTTAAATATTTTATCAATATATGTTGATATCTAATTAATACTGATATATATTTATATATGACATTTTCATATACCAATATGAATGCAAGAAAGAAACAAGAAACAAAGAAGGATGGGGGAAGGGAGAGAAAAAGGAATAACAAAGAGGAAATATAACTAGTATGTAGAGAGAAAGGAAGTTTTGAGAAAGATAATTTTCATATCATAAGTTCCAGCAGTTCATATTTCCTTGTATTCACTATATTCTTTCTTGTATAAATGACTACTTTGTGTATTTTAACAGCTTTATTGAGTTATAATTGATGCATACAAACTGCATATATTTAATATATATACTTTGATGAACTTCACATATGAATATATCCATGAAACTGTCTATCCATGAAACCATATCTATCACTTTCAAAAGTTTTACTGTGGGCAGGGAACATTGGCTCAGGCCTGTAATCCCAGCACTTTGGGAGGCTGAGCTGGGGAGATCACCTGTTTGAGGTCAAGAGATTGAGACCAGCCTAGCCAAGGTGGGGAAAACTCATCTTTACCAAAAATACAAAATTAGCCAGGCCTCCTGGTGCATGCCTGTAATCCCAGCTACTTGAGAGACTGAGACAGAATAATCACTTGAACCCAGGAGGTGGAGGTTGCAGTAAGCCGATCACACCACTGCACTCCAGCCTTGGCAACAAGAGCAAAACTCCATCCTCCGTTCCCCAGAAAAGTTTTATTGTATCCCCTTATTTTATTTATTATTTTATTTTATTTGTGGTAAGAGCATTTAACATGAGATCTGATCTACCTTCTTAAATTTCTAAGTGCACAATATACTATTGTTGACTACAGGCACCATGCTATACAGTAGATTTCTGGAACTAATAAAACTTTATACTAATAGAAAAATAATTCCCCATTATTTTCTTCTTCCCAGCACCTGGAAACTACCACTATATTCTCTGCTTCTGAGAGTTTGACTATTTTAAGTATATCATGTAAGTCATGCGGACAAGTTTATTTCATTTAACATAATATCCTCCAGATATTTTATGTCATCACAAATGGCAAAAGTTCCTTCTTTTTTAAGATTGAAGATTATTTTATTGTGTGTATAGACTATATGGAAACAATTATTTTGTTCTCATTAGTTCCGGTTCTGGAAACAAGTGTGATACAGATTTGTTTTCAATAATTCATGGTATCTTTATCTCCCACTCTTCAGTTTTTCTGAATCTCTGGGATTAACCCTCCCCCTCAATGTTCTTTGACCCCATGGTATAGTTTTGGCCCCAGCCTATGCTCCTGACATTTACTCCACCTCCCCTGGCTGCTTCCTAGGAGAGCCTGTTCTCTGAGAGCTGATAGGAGCTGGTGATCATGTTGGTCTTTGTGTTGCTCATGATCACATGTTAACAAGCTAATCCTGAACATGCAAATACTAAAATTATCTTCATTAGAAGGTACTTCAAAATAATTAACATGTGTAATTTCATAAAGTCAGGACATTTGATAGAGTACCTTTTGAGAAATATATGCCAGTAGTATACATCAAACCTCTTTTTCTTTTGAGAAAAAAATATGTCCATATGTGCCTTCTAATGGGTCAGATACCCAAAAAGAAAATAAATAATAAAGACAAAACAGCTAGTATTGAAGGAAGACTACTACTAAAACAAAATCTTTAAAGGGAATTGTAGGCACAATCTAGAGAAACAAATCCACACATAACAAATCCATACATTATATATAATCTTATAGAATACTAATATTGGCTTTATCATTTCAGAAATCATAAGTTGCCTCTTCCATTCTGGAACTTGCTTGAGGCAGAAATATGGTGGGGGCAACAGAATGTTAAGTGATGCTTTATTAAGTGACTGTTGCCCCTCTAGGTAAAGTCATTTTTATAGTTTTCAATTTGCCCCAAGATAGGAAGATTCCCTGAGTCAGATACTTTTCTAAAAAAAAATTTTTCAAATATATTAAACAAAATTTTTATTTCTAAATCATTCTGGTAAAAAAAATAGTCAAGGAATATTTAAAAATAAAAAACAAAATCCTAAACTTCATAGCTTTGTATTTTGTAAGATACAAGGTCTTGCTCTGTTATCCAGGCTGGAGTGCAGGGATGTTACCATAGCTTGCCAAAGCCTTGAACTCTTTCTCAAGTGATCCTTCCCCACCTCAGCCTCACAAAAAGCTGGGACTACAGGTGTAGATTACCACACTTTTTTTTTTTCATAGAGACAGGATCTCACTATGTTGCCTAGACTAACCTTGAACTCCTAGACTCAAGCCATCTTCCCACCTCAGCCTCCCAAAGTGCTGGGCCCCTGCACTCACGAGCACCTGAGCTCAGCCTCATAGCTTCTTTAAATACTATCTTACTTTGGGTTCCCAAAGCAGACCTTTCGAGGATATTTAAGTGCACATGGTTTATTTGGGATGTGATCCCAATTAGCAAGGTGTAAGAATAACCAAGTAAGAAAGTGAAAGGAGAAAGTCAATAAAGAGTGTTTGTTGCTAATATGGCAACTGGCATTCAGTTCCAGAGTAAACTTGCTGAGGTAACATAGAGAGCATCTCAGAATTTGCCTATTACAGTTCTGAGGCATTTATTTGCCAACTTTCATTCTTCATTGATTATGGGGTCACACTTGCTGTCTACCTACTAAGCAGAGAAATGTAATAGGGATTAGTGCTTAGTATGTTGGCTTGCATGTGACCTCTCAAGTAAGTTGGAGAGATATGAACAAGACACTTAACATGTCTATTACAAATAGGCTCAATTCATTATGCTTTAAAATAGATATACTTTAAATATATTCTTCATAATACAACAAAGGTTTTCAATTTTGATAATGAATATATGCTTATGTTACTGATGTTTCATGCAGGTCTTAATATATACTAAATGGTTTCTATAGTTCTTGAATGATTAATATATCTTTCACGCTTTTTGCCTGCTCTCTGCCTAAAAGGTTGACATTTTCTTCTAACCCCCAAAAGGCAATTATCTCATTAAACTCTTTAGGTTCTAGTAAGCATTCCCTTCCCTGGTGCCTTCAGGCCTAGGTTTGGCAAAGGCTCGTTGCTGTTACTAGCTTCAGCGTGTTGCAGTAACATGCTTTCCATAATTTTCCCCAAAACTTTGTAAATATTTTTATTACATTTTTCTCAGTTATCCAGTCCAAGTGTGAAATTTGTCTAAAACATAGCAATGAAATTCATACATATTGTGAAATGCAAGATGTAGAGAATATAAAATAAACATTGCCCTCTCATTACTAGGGGCAACACATGTACCTGACACAGATTGGAGGCCCATAATGCAAGATAAACATATTTATTTTCCAGAAATCCCAGAATCAAATCTGGAAAAACCTGCCCTATTCAGGGAAGTGTAACATAAGCATGAATGAGTACTCTGGCAGGACCTAAAAAATATGTCTAAATAAATCTCCAAGTAGATCAGACTGGTTAAACACCAGATGAAAAGATTCTGAGATACTAGAGATTAATTTCATATCTGTAGAAATAAATCAATAATAAAACAACAGTAATGCTCTAATAATGACCTATATCTCATTATGGCAAAGGACTGGCACCCAAAAGGTGCTACTTGAGTAGCTTTGTGCATCCTACTTGCTATGTTTCTGCATTACCTGCATGGATGACAGAGAATTCCATCTACATCTTTTCAAGTGTTGTTAATTTGAAGAGCCTGCAAATCACAGAACTCCACCCTCAATCTGCAACCATATGAAAAAATGGCAGAAGGAATAATAATTTTTGTCTTCTTTTACCGACAACGAACTCACCACTTAGCCCTATGATCACTACACCAGGAGATATAAATGTAATACCATCAATTACAAAAATAAATAAATAAATAACATACTGGTTATGGACTTAACATTTTATAATTGACAAAGGTCATTCTAAGCTGGCCTAAACAATTAAGAAAATACTTTGGAAAAAAGTGTGGGCAGGACTCAAGATGGCGCTGTGAGAACAACCCAGGATTGGAGCTCTCGTTGAATCTGCAAACAGGTGAGTCGGAGCTGCATTTCCAGACTGATCTTTGTTGCCCACAGAACGGGGAAACTCCCAAGTATAAAAAAGACACGGGACGCCAGGCAGTAGGTCTGCCTGGCAAAGCCGGCAGCCGGGGCGGTGGCAGCCGGCCCTACCCAGCAATCCCCACAGGGCGCACTTGTCCGGGTGCCCTGTTGAACCGGCAACCTGAAACTTGAGAGGGCTGGACTTGAGACGGAACGAGACTTGGACAGTAGGCCAGCCCAGGGGATTGCAGGGACAGATTGTTTGTGATACCCAGTGGGATGAACAAAATCGTGATTTCAAACTATCCCGAGCAGACGGTCCGAGACACTCTGTGGGGGAGGGGTGTCCACCACTACCGAGGCAACCCATCCCAACTGAGATACACTCCCACTGCTGACGCAGCCAGCCATTGCCGAGGCAACCCGTCCCTACTGAGATACATGCCCACTGCTGACGCAGCCTGCCGTTGCTGAGGCACCATGCTACAATGAAGAGACTCCACCGCAGGGTGTGGTGGAGACCACAGCAGAGCCTGCAGGAACAGGGCGAATCACACAACAGCAGGGGGGAGCCTCGGCAGGCAAACAGTGGCTAGTCTGCCTTCTAGCTGGGCAGGACACCTCATTGGACATCAAAAAATAAAGCCCGAACCCCCCAACACACAGCATTTGAGAAAAAAAGGGTTTTTTTTTAATGAGCTCTGTTGCAGCAGAATCAAACATAGCAGCCTAACAGCCCTGAATGAACAACAGAGCTCACAGCTCAGCAACTGAGCTCCAAAAAAGTACAGACTGTCTCCTGAAGCAGCTCCCTGACCCCTCTATATCCAAAAGACTGACATTTGGCAGGCATCACCCTGGGACAAAGATAGTAGAAAAACAAACGGGTAGCATCCCTCACTGTGCCACAGGTGCTACAGGTGCACCCCAGACAAGCAGGGCCTGGAGTGGACCTCAGCAGTCGTACAGCAAAGAAGCTAGGCTGGTAGAAGGAAAACCAAGTAACAGAAATACTTCATCATCAACAATCTGGGGGTCCACTCAGAGACCCAATCGAAAAGTCAGCAACTACACAGACGACAAGCAGATAAACCCACAAAGATGGGAAGAAACCAGCGAAAAAAGGAGGAAAACACCCGAAACCAGAACACCTCACCTCCTAGAAAGGACCAAAACTCCTCACCAGCAAGGGAGCAAAGCTGGATGGAGAATGACTGTGACGAAATGACAGAATTAGACTTCAGAAGGTGGATAATGAGAAACTTTTGTGAGCTAAAAGAACATGTATTAAATCAATGCAAAGAAACTAAGGAACTTAGAAAAAGATATGAGGAAATGATAACAAGAATAGATAACTTAGAAAGGAATATGAATAAATTAAAGGAGCTGAAAAACACAATACGAGAACTTCGCGAAGCATGCACAAGTTTCAATAGCCGAATTGACCAAGCAGAAGAAAGAATATCTGAAGTCGAAAACCAACTCAATGAAATTAAACGAGAAACCAAGATCAGAGAAAAAAGCGAAAAAAGGAATGAACAAAGTCTCCAAGAAATGTGGGACTATGTGAAAAGACCCAACCTACGTTTGATAGGTGTACCAGAAGGGGACGAAAAGAATGAATCCAAGCTGGAAAATACTCTTCAGGACATCATCCAGGAAGACTTCCCCCACCTAGCAAGACAGGTCAACACTCAAATGCAGGAAATACAGAGAACATCACAAAGATATTCTGCAAGAAGAGCAACCCCAAGGCATATAATCGTCAGATTCAAAAAGGTTGAAATAAAGGAGAGAATACTAAGGGCAGCCAGAGGGAAAGGTCGAGTTACCCACAAAGGGAAGCCCATCAGACTCACAGCAGATCTCTCGGAAGAAACACTACAAGCCAGAAGAGAGTGGGGGCCAATATTCAACATTCTTAAAGAAAAGAACTTTCAACCCAGAATTTCATATCCAGCCAAACTGAGCTTCAGAAGTGAAGGAAAAATAAAATCCTTTGCGAACAAGCAAGTACTCAGAGATTTTGTCACCACCAGGCCTGCTTTACAACAGCTCCTAAAAGAGGCACTACACATAGAAAGGAACAACCAGTACCAGCCATTCCAAAATCACACTAAAAGTTAAAGAGCATCACATAATGAAGAATCTACAACAACTAACAGGCAAAACAGCCACTTAGCATCAAAATGGCAGTATCAAATTCACACATAACAATACTAACCCTAAATGTAAATGGACTAAATGCACCAATCAAAAGACACAGACTGGCAAATTGGATAAAAACCCAAAACCCATCAGTGTGTTGTATCCAGGAAACCCATCTCACATGCAAGGATACAGAAAGGCTCAAAATAAAGGGATGGAGGAAGATTTACAAAGCAAATGGAGAGCAAAAAAAAGCAGGAGTTGCAATTCTCATCTCTGATAAAATAGACTTTAAAGCAACAAAGATCAAAAGAGACAAAGAAGGCCATTACATAATGGTAAAAGGATCGATACAACAAGAAGAGCTAACGATCGTAAACATATATGGACCCAATGCAGGAGCACCCAGATACATAAGGCAAGTTCTTAATGACTTACAAAGAGACTTAGACTCCCACACAATAATAGTGGGAGACTTTAACACTCCACTGTCAATATTAGACAGATCAACCAGACAGAAAATCAACAAGGATATATCCAGGGCTTGAACTCAGACCTGGAGCAAGCAAACCTGATAGACATTTACAGAACTCTCCACCCCAAATCCACAGAATATACATTCTTCTCAGCACCATATCACACCTACTCAAAAACTGACCACATAATTGGAAGTAAAGCACTGCTCAACAAATGCAAAACAACTGAAATCATAACAAACAGCCTCTCAGACCATAGTGCAATCAAGTTAGAACTCAGAATACAGAAACCAACCCATTGTGTGGGAGTCTAAGTCTCTTTGTAAGTCATTAAGAACTTGCCTTATGTATCTGGGTGCTCCTGCATTGGGTCCATATATGTTTAGGATCGTTAGCTCTTCCTGTTGTATCGATCCTTTTACCATTATGTAATGGCCTTCTTTGTCTCTTTTGATCTTTGTTGCTTTAAAGTCTATTTTATCAGAAGGAAATCTAGGCAAAACTATCCAGGACACAGGAGTAGGCAAGGACTTTATAAACAAAACACCAAAAGCATTGGCAACAAAAGCCAAAATAGACAAATGGGACCTAATCAAACTCCACAGCTTCTGCACGGCAAAAGAAACAGTCACTAGAGTGGATCGGCAACCAACAGAATGGGAAAAAATTTTTGCAGTTTACCCATCTGACAAAGGGCTGATATCCAGAATTTACAAAGAACTCAAACGGATTTACAGGAAAAAAACAAGCCCATTCAAAAGTGGGCAAAGGATATGAACAGACACTTTACGAAAGAAGACATATATGAGGCCAACAATCATATGAAAAAATGCTCATCGTCACTGATCATCCGAGAGATGCAAATCAAAACCACATTGAGATACCATCTCACGCCAGTTAGAATGGCGATCATTTAAAAAGCTGGAGACAACAGATGCTGGAGAGGATGTGGAGAAAAAGGAACACTTTTACACTGTTGGTGGGAGTGTAAATTAGTTCAACCATTGTGGAAGACAGTGTGGAGATTCCTCAAGGCCTTAGAAATAGGAATTCCATTTGACCCAGCAATCCCATTACTGGGTATATATCCAAAAGACTATAAATTGTTCTACTATAAGGACACATGTATACGAATGTTCATTGCAGCACTGTTTACAATAGCAAAGACCTGGAATCAACCCAAATGCCCATTGATAATAGACTGGATTGGAAAAATGTGGCACATATACACCATGGAATATTATGCAGAAATCAGAAATGATGAGTTCGTGTCGTTTGTAGGGACATGGATGAATCTGGAGAACGTCATCCTCAGCAAACTGACACAAGAACAGAAAATGAAACACCGCATATTCTCACTCATAGGTAGGTGATGAAAAATGAGAACACATGGACACAGAAAGGGGAGTACTAAACACTGGGGTGTATTGGGGGGAAAAGGGGAGGGCCAGTGGGAGGGGGATGTGGGGAGGGATAGCCTGGGGAGAAATGCCAAATGTGGGTGAAGGGGAGAAGGAAAGAAAAGCACACTGCCATGTGTGTTCCTATGCAACTGTCTTACATGCTCTGCTCATGTACCCCAAAACCTAAAATCCAATAAAAAATTTAAAAAAAAAGAATGGTCAAATAACTAAAGGAAGATGTGAAGATATTCAAGAAAACAATGTATGAACAAAATTGTAATACCAATAAAGATATAGAAAACTCAAAAGAAACCAAAAAGGAATGCTGGAGCCAAAAATTACAATAACTGAAATTACACATTTACTACAGGGATTCAAAGGTGAAATTGAGTAGGCAAAAGAACCCAAGAACTTGAAGATAGGACAACGGGAATTACTGAATCTGATGTACAGAAAGAAAACAATTAAAGAAAATTGACCCTGTGGAAACTAGGGATACTATCAAGCAGACCAAAATATGTATTGTGTAAGTCCCAGAAGGAAAAGAGAGAAATAAGAGTGGAGAGAATATTTGAATAACTAATATCTGACAACTTTCCAAATGTGATGAAAGACATGAATATAAATACCCAAGAAACTCAATGAACTCCAGTTAAAATGAACTCAAAGACACCTACACTGAGACACATGATAATGAAACTTTTGAAAGACAAAGATGAAAAGGGAATCTTAAAAGCAACAAGAGAGAAGCAAGTTGTCACATACACAGGATCCTCAATTAAATTATCAGTGGAATTTTCATCAGAAACCTTGGAGGCCTGAAGACAATGGGCTGATATATTCAAAGGCTAAAAGAAAGAACTGTCAACCAACTATCCTATATCCAGTAAAACCACCCTTCAAAACAGGGAGAAATAAAGGCACTCCCAGATAAACCACAGCTGAAGGAGTTAGTCAGCTTTAGACTTGATCTGTAAGAAATGCTTAAGGAAGACCTATAGGGTGACCTAAAACAAACATTAAACACTAACTCAAAGCTATATTTAAAAATAAATATTTCAATAATGGTAAATACATGGGCAATTATTAATGCTCGTATTATTGTAAAAACAGTTTGTCACTAATTTTTGTTTTCTATATGATTTAAGAAACTAATAAATATCTCTAAGAAACAATTATTAGTTTAAAAGCTAGTACTATTGTAATGTTGGTTCAAAGCTTCAAATTTAGTCTTCTACATAATTTAAGAGACTAATACAATTAAAGTAATTAATAGTTCATGTTTTGGGTCACAAAATATATGTAGATGTAATTTGGTAATATTAATAACTGAAAAAGATGAAGACAGAGGTTGTGAAGAAGCAGAGTTTTCATGTGTTATTGAAGTTAAACTGGCATAAATTTAGATTACAGTGTTGTAACTTTAGGATAAGTATAATTCCCATTGTAACCACAAAAAAGTTATATAATAACAAAAGAAATTGAGAAAGGTACATAAACAATTACTATGAAAAAGGAATAAACACAGAAAAGTATAGTTCTGTCAAAAATAAGGGGCAAGGAACCTATAAGGCATATAGAAAACAAAAAGCAAATAACAGAAGTCAGTTCTTCATTATCAATAAATATTTGAAATGTAAATGAATTAAACTCTCCAATCAAGAAGAAAAATTGGCTGGATGGATACAAAAAGAAAAACATAATCCAATTATATACTATCTAGAAAAGACTCATTTGATCTAAAGACACAAATAGATTAGAAACAGAAGGATGAAAAAGATATACCATGCAAATAATTATCGCAGAACAGGAATGGCTATACTAATATCAGACAAAATAGACTTTAAATTTAAAAAGGTTATAAGAGATAAAGAAAGACATTAAATATTGATGAAAAAGTTCAAAACAGCAAGAAGATGTAACAATTATAAACATTTACTCACCTAATAATATGCCATCAAGATATCTCAAGCAAAAACTGACAGAATTGAGAAGTGAAATAGAGTTTTACAATAATAGCTAGAGACGTCAATGTCCCATTCTAAACAATGAATAGACAACAGGGCAGTAGATAAGTAAGAAAACAGAGGACTTAAACAGTACAATAAACCTTTTAGTCAGTGTGTGTGTATGGTATGTATAGGGTCTGTGTGTGTGTGTTTCTTTTCTGCAAATCCCATCTACATTATTTTTTCCAATGTCATTATGCTTGGCCTAAAAGTAAAAGAAACATTTCAATTGAAGCTGAACCTACAGGAAATTGTACAGGTGATGAGATTTTATACATTATGAGAAGTACATAGTACCTTGCACAAAAGTTAGCAAAGTGTATGTTTAAGGTCCTTTGGTAGAGGCGGATGTTGTCATTTCTGATGTTCTTGGTTTCCCTTTGCAAACTAGAATAAAAATAAGGCAATTTAAATAAATAATAAATTCCATCATCTAGGAAATTATTTACTTTATGAGCATCTGGAAATTATTTTCGTAAAGCCAGTATCAGTAGATGCACTACTAGAAGTCACAAAGCCCTTGATTACATAAGATATACATACTTAAATGCAAAAGCTGATAGACACACTAATCCAAAGGGAGCTGGAACTATTGTTTCCCCAGTACTAGCATAAGAGTTAGCACATATTAGGTGCTCAATGAGCAGTGAATGAATGAATTGGTGATAAAATGAATGCCAGGGCTTAGCCCTTTGTGTCAGACTTATGTATTCTCAACATGGAAGTGTTCAGGACATTGTTTTTATGATATTTTAAAGATTCAAGAAAAAAAACATTATCTCAACATGTTCTTCATATGCACTACTCATGGGAGAAAAAAATTTTCATTCATCATACTTGTCTTTCTTAAGTAAGCATTAGGGCAAAAGTAGTTACAGTTAAGATCAAATTTTGTCCTAGATAATAATCAAATTCCCAACTGAAGGACACTTTGGAGAAGTAAAAGATGGATAGCTATCTTAAAAAAAAAATGAGAGTGCCTTTATGATAAATGCCATAACCAAGTAAAATTGCTTTCTTCCTGTCAATAATGACCCTAGCATCCCTGATGTGTAACATATTTAACTGGCAACAGGCTGAACAGCTTGAACTTCAATAAAATGTGCATTAAGTGACTGAGTTAATTTAACCTCATTAATCCTCAACTCACTAGCACCATCTGAAGCCTTCTAAGAAGCCTGTGCTTCATCTCCAACATAAATATGTCCCTGTAAGAAATCAACACTCAAAATGTACTGAAACTCTAGCTCCCAAGTTGTCACTGAGGGGTAAATGGCTGCATAATTGCCAGGACCAGGCTCCAACTGCATTATATGATTCACTCAACCTTATTATTCTTGTTAACAGCAAGATGAGTTCTCGAAAAATAAATTTCTCTCTAAAAATTAGAACTGCTTCTTTCTTGACAAAATATGCTCTATTTCATCAAAGAGCAGGATTCTCATTCAAGAGACTTTTTTGCCTTATAATTTAAGAAACATATCTACAGCAAATAAAAGTCTATTCTCAATTAAAAAAAAAATTTAACTCCTCTGCCTCCTACATCTTCCCCTGTGTGGGACTAATTATAGAATTGGTAATAGCAGTTAATTTTCAGAATTTTTCTTGTAAAGGGCCAAAGTTTCAAAGTACCATAAGTTATCAACATAATTTAATATTTGGTCAAATATTTACTGCTGTGCATGTGACATTTAATTTTGCATAATAGTGTGGGACTTCTATGAAATGGATCTTGATCAACTTAAGAATGAGTCTAAATAACGGCACATGATGTGTGCCACCTTGATATTTTATATTTAATGACATTGAGAACACCTTTTGGAGCCACACCAGGCCAATGTGTGTGGCTCCAAATGTGTGTGGCCAACATGTGTGGCTTCATTCTGGATCAACTTTTATGTAACAGAGTTGTGAGCTGCTTTTCAGTCACTATGTACCCTAAGTCACATAACCTGAGCATGCCCAGATGAACCAAGAGTGCAACCACTGAAGGAACCTAAGTGGTCAGAGAAGAAGGGACTGGTCAGGGCATGATGGCTCACACCTATAATCTGAGCACTTTGGAAGGTCAAGCTAGGTGTGTAATTTAAGGTCAGGAGTTCAATGCCAGCTTGGCCAACATGGTGAGACTCCATTTCTACTAAAAATACAAAAATTAGCTGAGTGTGGTAGAGCACACCTATAATTCCAGCTACTGGGGAGGCTGAGGTGGAAGAATCATTTGAACCCAGGAGGCAGGGGTTACAGTGAGCCAAGATTGTGCCACTGCACTCCAGCCTGGATGACAAAGTGAGACTCCACCTCAAAAAAAAAAGGGACTGAATTAAGAAGCAGACAATTGGCCAGGTGCAGTGGCTCACACCTGTAATCCCAGCACTTCGGGAGACTAAGGCAGAAGGATTGCTTGAGCCCAGGAGTTTCTGACCAGCCTGAGTAACATATGGAGAAATTCTGTCTCTCCAAAAAAAAAAAAAAAGAAAAATAGCCAGATGAGGTGGAGCATCTGTATTCCCAGATACTTACCAGATACTTAAGAGGCTGAAGTGATAGGATCACTTGAGCCTGAGAAACTGAGGCTGCAGTGATTCGTAATGGTATCACTGCACTCCAGCCTGGGTGACAGAGTGGGGCCCTGCTCTCAAAAACAAAACAAAAAATAGGTAGACACGGCATGGACTGCTTGGCAGGATCCTGGATTAAATCGGATCAAGCTCTGGTGTCACCTCATGGCAAGATGCAGTCAGATTATGCCTCCTGATACTATCTCATTGCAAGATCCAATCAGATCACATCTTATTACACTATGCATATAAAACCTGATCCAGTCCCCAGATCAGGGAAACGCTGCTTTTGGAACTTTCCCTGGGGTTCTCCCTACATGTTATAACAATATCCGCTTGCTAAATTCTCCTTGTTGTGGTCACTGTTGATACTCACTTGGCAAACTCACCCTTTGTATGAGTAACACTTTGATTTTGGAGAGTCCCTGGTTCATTTTCTGCTTGCATTACTTTGGAACCAAGAAAATAAGTAGTATTATATCTGAATGTGCCTTCATTTCTTGTAAAGAGACAGTGAATTCCGAACTCACTGGTCATTGGATCTGAACTGACAACACAATTTAGTTTTATGAGTATCACACCAATTTTAAGGCAGATAATATAACTGTTCTCTCTTCAGCTAGTGGTAATATATTCCCTACTATTAAGTTTTTGTAATGATCAAATCATATAATTTATTCAAAGAACTTTATACCATACTATCTATACAAATGTAGCTATTTTTTTCCTTTAGTCAAAAGTTGGTGGGGATAAGATCTGTATGAAAAAGTTGGTAAAGCCAAATCCAAAGTCAATCCTACTCTTCACCAGCATTCCACAACACTTCATAAAAGCTCCTGAGTTGTAAAATATAATTTATAATTTTATCACCAAGAAACATAACAAACATAGCAAAAACTCTATGAATGAAAACATCTTTATTTTGAAAAGGAGCTATCTTTCCATAATTAGTCAATTGATTTAAAATATTATAAGAAAAATTATCAGCCTGATGCATACTATTTAAAAGACTATTAAAAACAAAATGTAAATCCTTAAGCCACTAGGTGGTCAAATATCTCTCAAGTCATATCTCAAATGTTTCACTTGGTTAAAAAGTGCTTTCTTAAGTCAAATAACTTTATTAAATGTTCTCATTACATAAGTTACAGAAATTGATTAGCTCCTTATATTCTGACTGTTATATTTAGGTAAGAATAAAAGCAAAATATATTTTATTGTTATTCTAACACCTTTGTTAAGGCAGCAGTGTCCATAGTATATTTGTTTTTTATCTGGATTTTTTGATCATGTAATTTTAATGTTAATACATTGCTTTTTCTCAATTTCATCAGTTTCAGGGAATTAAATGGTCATGAAGGTTTGTGGTGCTATCACCCTATAAAGTGAGCAGGTGACTCCAACTCCGGAGAAAGTAGTATAGAAAAGAAATATTCCTAAGTCAGAAAAACACATTTTTGTAGCATTAATCAAATATAAACTGAAACACCTTCTTGTTTGGCCAGTTCCAGTATTTTTATTACCAGGTAAACTCTCTCCTGGAAAGCAGTTTAAAGTTATTTCATTTAGAACTGCCAGTTCCAGATGTATGATAGTCCTTAAGTAAAACATACTTTTTAAAAATATGTCATGCCAGCACTGTTGTGCTATATTCATGGAAGACAGATTTTAAATTACTATTTAACTGAGAACAATTTTACCCCAAGAAACAATTTATGAAAATAACATAAATCAGACATGATAAAATCAGTAATAAATATTGAAAATGAAGGATTTTAGAAAAGATAAGCTAACTTTAGAGGAGACAGTACAATTTACATTTCCAAACTACAGTGCATAACATCCTTTAAATCATATGTAAGATGTTGAAAAATATAAATATATGTACTTTCCTGGTATTACAACCAAAATATATCTCTTGATAGCTGCCCATCTTTACATATATGTATACATATTTAATAAAAGCCAGTTTTCCTTTTTAAAAAGTATTTTTGCAATATATTTTTAAAGTAAAAAAATCTTACAACATACTCTTGGAACTATCCTAAATGCTACACATCTGCTATGATCAATTTCTGACCTTTGCTATTTAGGAAAAATAAATTACTTTTTCTGGATAATAATTTAAAAATTACACTAAATCATGGTAATTCCCTGATGAAATAGAAAAGGGAAAATGGTCAGCCAACAACATTTCAAAATACTCCATCAACATCTTTAATATTTTCCCCACATATGTGTTATTGCTCTAACCTCCTTTTATCCAGACTTGGTGCCATTCTTAAACGTATATATATTCCTCATCATGTTGTGGCATTCCAAACATCTGCCAGAGGCTCACTTTAAAAATTGGTACCCAGCACTTTCAAAGTTTGTTAAAGAAAAACTCCTCTGGAGCTTATTTATAATAAAATAAAATAATTTCTCTAATCTATTGGATATGATGGCCACCATAAATGTATCAAATAGTAATATGATAGTAAGGTATTAAAAGTCATAGATTCTTCCTTGTAAAGTTATTTTATGTACATAATAATTTCATATTTCTTACCAAGAAAGTACTCAAAATCAGTATGAGAACAAAGCATAATTATAAGACAAAACTTAATTATGTCATATTTATTATTACATGGATTGGTTAGGCAAGAAAAAGAGATTCATTTAATTTATTTCAACTAAAGAGTATTTGTTGTAATGACATAGAAATTGGACCAGAATCAAGGGCTAGCTAATATCTCTCTGTAAGGAGCCAAATCAGCATTCTTAATGTCTCTGTTCTCTCTCCTTATCTATACCATTCATCTTTGCTAGATAGTTTCCTCTGTTTATCCAGTTTTTTGCTCCTTCATAGCTTCAGTTTTTTACATAGCTTCAGTATACTGACTACTTAACAGTATCCTTTGGGCTGCTACACCTAATACTAACAGATTCTGGGTTTTCCAGTTCAAATTCCCAAGAGTTAGATTCTGATTGACCTAATTTGCCAATTTACTACAGAACAAATCACAGGCTGCTATTAAACATTTTATTGGCTGCACTTTTCTTACCATCAATTTTCATTCCTAGTCCATCAAACTGTGGCTAGGAGATAAAATCTTGAGGTACAAAAATAGCCACAAATGGTAGAAGGGACTGAGTAAAATATATTACCTAGAAAAATTGTGTAAGCATTAACTGAAAACTTTATTTTGCCATACATAAAGACATTTACTTTATTTTAACAAGGCATGCTACAACAAACCTTGCCTAGGAATCAAGTCAAGCAGGTTTCTGCAATACCAACATATATCTTACAAAACCAGCTGGAACATCAACTTTGATTTTGGATATGTGAGAATCAGGCCAACTTACTATAACTTTTCCAAATTTATCGTTTAAAAAAAGAGAGAGATCATTCCTCCAGTGATTCCTGCATAGTATTTTTATCTGGATTAAATTTATAGTGTGGTCTAAATAAATGTATAGCAATTAGAGCTAAGAATTCAGAAGACTGCTTCTTCAGACACTGACAGCTGTTTCAACAGAACTCTAGGATTTACTGAATTTAGTAAGAAATTTTAGCATGTCTTGATGTAGCTTCATGTAGCATAAAATGATCAGACTATCATATTTGGTGAAGAATCTCAGATCTATCCTGCCCAACAAAAAATAACAGGTACACTAAATGTTTCTATGAATATAATTTCACAATTTTCAACACAATGCATGCTGTTTATTCGGTGTACTTTTTCTGTTGAGCATTGAAAGGGAATCCTAGTCAGTAACAGGCATATTTAACATTTATGTAATGCTTTATAAGTTGAAATACACTTTCACATGGATTATTTCACATATTACACTTAGCAACACTTATTTTATAAAGAAGAAAAGCAGGACTTCAGAGGTTTCCTTAAGTAGGACTTAAGTAACATAGTCTATAAATGGCAGAGCCAGTATTCAATCCTTTTAAATCATTTGTGAATTACTAGCAAAGTACTATGCCTCTAGAGAGGCATGCTTGGGTCAATAGCATGAAAAAAAAATAGGGCAAAATACGCGAACGTTTGAAATCCATAGGACTTGAGGCTGGGATCATGACCCAAGAAAGAGAAGGTAACTTGAATTTCGTCTGGAAATGATTGATTTCAAAGAGATTGGTATTAATTTGAGTTTGATCTTTTTAAACTCAGAAGATTAAATTCATTTTTATTTTGCATACAAACCTCAAAATATTGGCATTAATTTCTTAAACACTCTGTGAAAAAGGATTCTGAAATCACATTTAAGCTCAGTGAGAAGAGTGCCATGATAGATTAGGAATGTCTGCCATAGATAGGAGAATTGAGAATGGATAAAAATGTGAGTGTGCAGAAAGCAGAAACTGGACCCCTTCCTGACACCTGACACTAAAATTAACACCAGATGGATTAAGGACTTAAGCATAAGGCCTAACACCATAAAAACTCTAGAAAAAAACCTAGGCAAAACCATCCAGGACATAGGCATAGGCAAGGACTTCATGACTAAAACACCAAAAGCATTGGCAACAAAAGCCAAAATAGACAAATGGGATCTAATTAAACATCAGGGCTTCTATACAGCAAAATAAACAATCATTAGAGCTAACCAGCAACGAATAGAATGGGGAAAAAATTTGCAATCTACTCATCTGACAAAGGGCTAATATCCATAATCTAGTAAGAACTAAAACAGATTTACAAAGAAGAAAAAAAAAAAACATCCAAAAGTGGGTAAAGGATCTGAACAGACACTTTCCAAAAGAAGACATTTACGCAGCCAAAAAAACATATAAAAAAAAATGTTCATCATCACTGGTCATTAGAGAAATGCAAATCAAAACCACATTGATATACCATCTCACGCCAGTTAGAATGGCAATCATTAAAAAATCTGAAAATAACAGATTTTGGAGAGGATATGGGGAAAATAGGAACACTTTTACGCTGTTGTGGGAGTGTAAATTAGTTCAACCATTATGAAGACAGTGTGGCGATTCCTCGAGGATCTAGAAATAGAAATTCTGTTTGACCCAGCAATCCCATTACTGGGTATATACACAAAGGACTATAAATAATTCTATTATAAAGACACATGCACATGTATGTTCATTGCAGCACTGTTTACAATATCAAAGACCTAGAACCAACCCAAATTTCCATCAGTAATAGACTGGACAAAGAAAATGTGGCATATATACACCATGGAATACTATACAGCTATAAAAACCATGAGTTCGTGTCCTTTGTAGGGACATGGATGAACCTGGAAACAATCATTCTCAGCAAACTGATGCAAGAACAGAAAATCCAACACTGCATGCTCACTCATAGGTGGGAGATGAACAATGAGAACATGTGGACACAGAGAAGGGAGCATCCCACACTGGGGTCCTTTGGTGGGGGATAGGGGAGGGTGGGGAGAGATAACATGGGGAGAAATGTCAGGTATAGGTGATGGGGGGATGGAGGCAGCAAACCACCTTGCCATGAATGTACCTATGCAACAATCTTGCATGATCTGCACATGTACCTCAAAATATAAAGTACAATTTTGAAAAAAATGTGAGTGTTGCATCATTCCAACTCTGACATTGACTTACCATTGTCTGGTTGATATATACACATACCTCTCCTGCCACAGAGTTCTGCCTAGTATGTAGGATTAGAAACTATAAGAGTCCAAAGTGCCAATCCACAAATCATCAGCAAATGTTTGGAGATGCTTACAAGCTGTGAAGTATCCCGTCAATTCTATGCACTTGGTTAAGGGATCATAATAAAAAAAGTTCCTGAAGGTAACATGAAGTCAAATCTTAGAGTCAACTCAATAGCAACTGTGTCTCTAGTGTGGAACACTGCCATGAAGACATGCCCTTCAAATCTCTGGCAAACTTATTCCCAGCAAATACTGTCTTTTCTCTGTCATCACTAGGAATGGAGCCAGGTGAGGTAAAATTTGGATGAGGAGGTGAGAGAAACTAGGAGCTCAGAAAAAATTTCTAGATATTTTTAAAAGATTTAAATTTTAATATAAACATGTACTTCTCAAAGTGCTTTGCTAACTCTTCAAAAAAATCATCCCTAGAGAAGCAAGGGTAGAAGAGACCGGGCCTTGGTAATCAGTCCCTTGCTCAGCCATGAACCCCAATCAAAAGATTGAGATCTCCTGGATAATTTCAGTTTTCTCTGTGAATGTCGGGCATTTCCCACCATGAAATAGTGTACAAGTGGCCTAACCACCTCCTTTGCCATTCACTTTTAGCTCTCCATATTTTATCCCCAACAGGGGATAAAGTCTTTGGTAAAGTGAAAATGATACCTCTTTAAAAAATCTAGAGACATCCTGGTTTAAACTGTCAAATTATGTCAGTGCTTACACATCTAACAATTTCTTACTAGTTCATAGTATAATAATTTCACCTAAAGCTCTTTCCCATATTTCACCAAAAAATACACAATTATAAGATATTATTGGAGGACTCAAGATGGCACTGTAAGAACAACCCAGGATTGAAGCTCTCACTGGATGCGCGGAGAGGGTGAGTCAGGGACGCATTTCCAGACGGATCTTAGTTGCCCACAGAACGGGGAAATTCCCAGGTATAAAAGAGATGCAGGATGCCAGGCAGAGGTCTTGGCTGGTGTAGCTGGCAGCCGGTGTGGCTCCAGCCCGTGCTGGAGCACAGAGGCGCTCCACAGCGCTCCATACAAAAGCGCACTGTTATGGGTGCCCTGTTGAACTGGCAAACTGAGACCTGAGAGGGCTGAACTTGAGACTGAATGGGACTTGGACAGTGAGCCAGCCCAGGAAATCTCAGGGACACAGCGTTTGGGATAGCGCAGTGCAACAAACAAAACAGAAATTCCAAACGCTCCTGGTGAGAAGCCTTTCTTAAAGTGCAGCTCAATGGGGGAGGGGCGTCCTCCATTACTGAGGCAATCAGCCCCTACTGAGGTACACACCCATTGCTGACTCAGCCTGCCATTGCTGAGGCAACCTGGTACAACAGAAAGACTCCGCCACAGGACGTAGCCCGTGGCAACAGGGTGGAGACCACAGCAGAAGGGCAGAGCCTGCAGCAACAGGGCGAACCTCACACCAGCAGGGCACAGCCTCGGCAGGCAAATAGTGACTAGACTGCCTCCTAGCTGGGCAGGACAGTGAGGCAGATAATACCATGGAAAGCCCCAACCCCCACCCCAGACAGAGCATCTGAGAAAAAAAGGGATTTTTTACGAGTTATGTTGCAGCAGAATTAAACATAGCAGCCTAAAAGCCCTGAATGAACAACAGAGCTGACAGCTCAGCACTTGAGCTCCTACAAAGTACAGACTGTCTCCTCAAGCAGCTCCCTGACCCCTCTATATCCAAAAGACTGACATTTGGCAGGCATCATTCTGGGACAAAGATAGCATAAAAAGAAACTGGTAGCATCCCTCGCTGTTCTGCAGCTGCTATAGGTGCACCCCAGACAAGCAGGGCCTGGAGTGGACCTCAGCAGTCGTACAGTGAAGGGGCTAGACTGGTAGAAGGAAAACCTACTAACAGAAATACTTCATCATCAACAATCTGGGCGTCCACTCAGAGACCCAATGGAAAAGTCAGCAACTACACAGATGACAGGTGGATAAATCCACAAAGATAGAAAGAAACCAGCGCAAAAAGGAGGAAAACACCCGAAACCAGAACACCTCGCCGCCAGGAAAAGACCAAAACTTCTCACCAGCAAGGGAACAAAGCTGGATGGAGAATGACTGTGACAAAATGACAAAATTAGACTTCAGAAGGTGGATAATGAGAAACTTTTGTGAGCTAAAACAACATGTTTTAAATCAATGCAAAGAAACGTAGAACCTTGAAAAAAGATTTGAGGAAATGATAACAAAAATGGACACCTTAGAGAGGAATATGAATGAATTAAAGGAGCTGAAAAACACAATACAAGAACTTCGTGAAGCATGCACAAGATTCAATAGTCGAATTGACCAAGCAGAAAAAAGAATATCAGAAGTCGAAGATCAACTCGATGAAATAAAACAAGAAACCAAGATTGGAGAAAAAAGCACAAAAAGGAATGAACAAAGTCTCCAAGAAATGTGGGACTATGTGAAAAGACCTAACCTACGTTTGATAGGCGTACCAGAATGTGATGAAGAGAATGAATCCAAGCTGGAAAATACTCTTCAGGACAATATCCAGGAAAATTTCCCCCACCTAGCAAGACAGGCCAACACTCAATTGCAGGAAATACAGAGAACACCACAAAGATATTCCACAAGAAGAGCAACCCCAAGGCACATAATCGTCAGATTCAACAAGGTTGAAATAAAGGAGAAAATACTAAGGGCAGCCAGGGAGAAAGGTCAGGGCAGCCAGGGAGAAAGGTCAGGTCACACACAAAGGGAAGGCTATCAGACTCACAACAGATCTCTCGGCAGAAACTCTACAAGCCAGAAGAGAGTGGGGGCCAATATTCAACATCCTTAAAGAAAAGGACTTGCAACCCAGAATTTCATATCCAGCCAAACTGAGCTTCAGAAGTGAAGGAAAAATAAAATCCTTTGCGAACAAGCAAGTACTCAGAGATTTTGTCACCACCAGGCCTTCTTTACAAGAGCTCCTGAAAGAAGCACTACATATAGAAAGGAAGAGCCAGTACCAGCCATTCCAAAATCACACTAAATGCTAAAGAGCATCAACATAATAAAGAATCTACAACAACTAATGGGCAAAACAGCCAGCTAGCATCAAAATGGCAGTATCAAATTCACACATAACAATATTAACCCTAAATGGAAACGGACTAAATGCACCAATCAAAAGACACAGACTGGCAAATTGGATAAAAATCCAAAACGCATCAGTGTGCTGTATCCAGGAAACCCATCTCACATGCAAGGATACACAAAGGCTCAAAATAAAGGGATGGAGGAAGATTTACCAAGCAAATGAGAGCAAAAGAAAGCAGGAGTTGCAATTCTCATCTCTGATAAAATAGACTTTAAAGCAACAAAGATCAAAAGAGACAAAGAAGGCCATTACATATGGTAAAAGGATCAATACAATAAGAAGAGCTAATGATCCTAAACATATATGGACCCAATAGAGGAGCACCCAGATATATAAGGCAAGTTCTTAACGACTTACAAAGAGACTTAGACTCCCACACAATAATAGTGGGAGATTTTAACACTCCACTGTCAATATTAGACAGATCAACCAGACAGAAAATCAACAAGGATATCCAGGGCTTGAACTCAGACCTGGAGCAAGCAAACCTGATAGACATTTACAGAACTCTCCACCCCAAATCCACAGAATATACATTCTTCTCAGCACCACATCACACCTACTCTAAAATTGACCACATAATTGGAAGTAAAGCACTGCTCAACAAATGCAAAACAACTGAAATCATAACAAACAGCCTCTGAGACCATAGTGATATCAAGTTAGAACTCAGAATTCAGAAACCAACCCAGAACCGCACAGCTTCATGGAAACTGAACAACTGGCTCTTGAATGTTGACTGGATAAACAACGAAATGAAGGCAGAAATAAAGAAGTTCTTCGAAACCAATGAGAATGAAGACACAACATGCCAGAATCTCTGGGACACATTTAAAGCAGTCTCTAGAGGAAAGTATATAGCAATAAGTGCCCATATGAGGAGAATGGAGAGATCCAAAATTGACACCCTATCGTCAAAATTGAAAGAGCTAGAGGAGCAAGATCAAAATAACTCAAAACCCAGCAGAAGACAAGAAATAACTAAGATCAGAGCTGAACTGAAGGAGATTGAGACACGAAAAACCCTCCAAAAAATCAATAAATCCTAGAGTTGGTGTTTTGAAAAGATCAACAAAATAGACAGACCACTAGCCAGATTGATTAAAAGGAAAGAGAGGACAACCAAATAAATGCAATAAAAAATGATAAAGGAGAAATCACCACAGATTCCACAGAAATTCAAACCATCATCAGAGAATATTACAAACAACTCTATGCGCATAAACTAGTAAACCTGGAAGAAATGGATAAATTCCTGGACTCCTGTGTCCTCCCATGCCTAAACCAGGAGGAAGCTGAAACTATGAATAGACCAATAACAAGGTCAGAAGTCGAGGCAGCAATTAAGAGCCTACCACACAAAAAAAATCCCAGGTCCAGATGGGTTCACAGCCGAATTCTACCAGACACACAAAGAGGAGCTGGCACCATTTCTTCTGAAACTATTCCAAATAATCCAAAAAGAAGGAATCCTTCCCAAATCATTCAATGAGACCAATATCATCCTGATACCAAAACGCGGCAGAGACCCAACAAGAAAAGAAAACTTCAGGCCAATATCCATGATTAACATAAATGCAAAAATCTTCAATAAAATCTTGGCAAGCCGATTGCAACAGCAAATCAAAAAACTTATTAATCTTGATCAAGTAGGATTCATCCCGGGGATGCAAGGCTGGTTCAACATACACAAGTCTATCAACGTAATTCACCACATAAACAGAACCAAAAACAAAAACCACATGATTATCTCAATTGACGCAGAGAAGGCATTTGACAAAATTCAACAGCCCTTTATGCTAAAAACCCTCAATAAACTCAGTATCGATGGAATGTATCTCAAAGTAATAAAACCTATTTATGACAAACCAACAGCCAATATCATACTGAATGGGCAAAAATGGAAGCATTCCCTTTGAAATCTGGCACTAGACAAGGATGCCCTCTGTCACCACTCCTATTCAATATAGTACTGGAAGTTCTAGCCACAGCAATCAGGCAAGAAAAAGAAATAAAGGGTATTCAAATAGGAAAGGTGGAAGCCAAATTGTCTCTATTTGCAGACGACATGATAGTATACCTAGAAGACCCCATCGCCTCAGCCCAAAAACTCCTGAAACTGATAAGCAACTTCAGCAAAGTCTCAGGATATAAAATCAATGTGCAAAAATCACAAGCCTTCCTCTACACCAATAACAGACTTAAAGAGAACCAAATCAAGAACGAACTGCCATTCACAATTGCTACAAAAAGAATAAAATACCTTGGACTACAACTCACAAGGAACGTAAGGGACCTCTTCAGGGAAAACTAGAAACCACTGCTCAACGAAATCAGAGAGGCCACAAACAGATGGAGAAACATTCCACGTTCATGGTTAGGAAGAATTAATATCGGGAAAATGGCTATACTGCCCAAAGTAATTTACAGAATTAATGCTATACCCATCAAGCTACCAGTGACTTTTTTCACAGAAATGGAATAAACAACCATGAACTTCATATGGAACCAAAAGAGAGCCCGCATAGCCAAGTCAATTCTAAGCAAAAAGAACACAGCGGGGAGCATCACACTACCGGATTTCAAACTATACTACATGGCTACAGTAATCAAAACAGCATGGTACTGGTACCAAAACAGAGATATAGACCAACGGAACAGAACAATGGCATCAGAGGCAACACAACATAGCTACAACTATACAATCTTTGATAAACCTGACAAAAACAAGCAATGGGGATAGGATTCCCTGTTCAACAAATGGTGTTTGGAAAACTGGCTAGCCATGTGCAGAAAGCAGAAACAGGATCCCTTCCTGACACGTTACACCAAAATTAACTCCCGATGGATTAAAGACTTAAACATAAGACCTGGCACCATAAAAACCCTAGAAGGAAATCTAGGCAAATCCATCCAGGACATAGGAGTAGGCAAGGACTTCATGAACAAAACACCAAAAGCATTGGCAACAAAAGCCAAAATAGACAAATGGGACTTAATCAAACTCCACAGTTTCTGCACAGCAAAAGAAACAGTCTCTAGTGTGAATCGGCAACCAACAGAATGGGAAAAAATTTTTGCAGTTTACCCATCTGACAAAGGGCTGATATCCAGAATTTACAAAGAACTCAAACAGATTTACAGGAAAAAAACAAACAAGCCCATTCAAAAGTGGGCAAAGGATATGAACAGATACTTTACGAAAGAAGACATATATGAGGCCAACAATCATGTGAAATAATGCTCATCGTCACTGGTCATCAGAGAGATGCAAATCAAAACCACATTGAGATACCATCTCACGCCAGTTAGAATGGCGATCATTAAAAAATCTGGAGACAACAGATGCTGGAGAGGATGTGGAGAAAAAGGAACACTTTTACACTGTTGGTGGGAGTGTAAATTAGTTCAACCATTGTGGAAGACAGTGTGGCGATTCCTCAAGGCCTTAGAAATAGAAATTCCATTTGACCCAGCAATCCCATTACTGGGTATATATCCAAAGGACTATAAATTGTTCTACTATAAGGACACATGCACACGAATGTTCATTGCAGCACTGTTTACAATAGCAAAGACCTGGAATCAACCCAAATGCCCATTGATGATAGACTGGATTGGGAAAATGTGGCACATATACACCATGGAATATTATGCAGCAATCAGAAATGATGAGTTTGTGTCATTTGTAGGGACATGGATGAATCTGGAGAACATCATTCTCAGCAAACTGACACAAGAACAGAAAATGAAACACCGCATATTCTCACTCATAGGCGGGTGATGAAAAATGAGAACACATGGACACAGAGAGGGGAGTACTAAACACTGGGGTCTATTGGGGGGGAAAGGGGAGGGCCAGTGGGAGGGGGAGCTGGGGAGGGATAGCCTGGGGAGAATTGCCAAATGTGGGTGAAGGGGAGAAAGCAAACAAAACACACTGCCATGTGTGTACCTATGCAACTGTATTGCATGTCTGCACATGTACCCCAAAACCTAAAATGCAATTTAAAAAAAAGATATTAAGATCATAACTTTTAAGAAATATTATTCACATTCACTAGTTTGCTATTTAATTCAGAAATGATTAAAATTAAAATCTGCTTGTCAAAAGAGATAAATTACTGGCTCAGTGACAAATTTTATTAGGCATTTCTTTTACTCATTAAGCTGTAATATTTCTATAAATAATGAGAGTTTTATGGATATGGCTATGAAATCAGATTCTGTAATGTAAAATATTTTATTTCCCTCCACAGAATTCATTATTATCTATAATTCAAAGAACTATGAAATAAAATTATAAAGCACTAGTTATGGTATTATCCTTTATATGTATAAATAAATTTATACATAGGGTATTTTATATGCATAAAACTGAAAGGATAGGTTCCACACTGCCTAAATTATACATGTTGTTTGAATTTTTATAAGAATTCATTAATTTTAAAATCAGGATAAATAATAAAGATACTGTGAGCAAATAAAAAGCAATTTTGGTCACTTATGCATGATATTTGCTGACAATATATATCACAATCACAAATTCTTCAGGACAAGTTTACAAATAAATGTATTTTAGTTTTGTTCTTTCACATGCTAAGATAAAATACATAGTAATCCTTAACGTGACTAATTAATATAATATGATGTTTATAGATAGCATGTTAGAACAACCTATATTTTTTAAATGAATCTAAGCTAACTCTCTATTTTAGAAAAATTTAGTAACTTTTCCAATGTCTTGTTCATGGCAATCTTATTACTTCTAATCTAATACTCCTTAAGACATAGAAAATTATGTGTTGTGATTTAAAGCACTTAGGAAATAACTTAGAAACAGTAGAATTAATAATATTCCTACTATAGGAATGCTAAAACTCCTCAAATACTACGTAGAGGTGAATTTTTTACATTAACACTATGTGTTATTCCTATATTTTAAGCTGATAAAAATATATTGTGATTCTGAATGTATTATTTATGAACAAGACCCCAGAAAAATGATGGAAAGAAGAGACCTGGAACATAAAATCCGAAGTCATAAGGCAGAGAAGCTTTTAGTCAAAAGTCCTAGACTTGAGGAATAAGGAAAGCACTTTATTTTTGTTTGAAACTAGGATAATTAAAATAAACTTTACCTACTTTACAATGTTTTCCCAGCCTGGCCATGAGCAACAGACTATTATTTCTACTTCTCTAATTCGCTTTATTATTAATATAAATATTTCAAAGAATAAATTCAGATACTGAAAATTGGCAGAATGAACCTTTGAAGGGTCCTACAAGTAGCAAATTGAACAGCGACAAGAATCCAAAGTCCCACCATTAATAATAAGAGTGAGCCAATGCAGAAGCAATAATTAACCCACCCTCAGCAAACATTTTGAAATATTATTCCAACCAAGGTAACATAGGTTCAAGAAAACTATGAAAATAAACAACAACAAAAAAGAGGTAATTCTCAAAGCAGAAAATGTAATAATTATTAAATGAAAAATAAAATGTACAAGAATAGAGATATAAATACTTTTTATATAATCATACTAATGGAAAAAATGACTATAAATTTAACAAAAATATTTAATAACACTATACATAAGGAAGCAGGAAAGGAGAATATAAAAAGTAAAATTTACAATTACCACAAAAGATAGTCCATAGATAATGTCCAAAAATGATCAAGCAAAATATTGTCGTATATAATTATGTAGCCATATGGTGGTAAATGACAGAAGAAACAACCAAAATAGTTCAATAACAGGGTCCCTGTGGGTGAGCTAGAAGATAATTTGGGGAAGGTGACAGACATGATCATTTTTAATGACTTTTAGCATTGACATTTTAAACGAGTAAGTATTAATTTAATTTAAAATATTCTTAAAACATTGTAAAGGTAAATTCAACACTTCAATAGCAAAACCCACAACTTCCTGAGTGAATGTAATAATCTCACAGAATTTGAAACCTTTCTACATATACATTCAAAAATTTAAGATTTTAGTTAACATCTCTTGAGAATTATGATGACAGATATTGCCCTGAAGGCCTTTGAGAGTTTGTAAAAATACAGGCTAAAATAAAATTCAGAAAATGCATTTATATATTTCTCTTTAATGAGGTTCTGTGCTATAATTAACTCTATCATCTGAAGCTTCCAGGTTGTCTTGATGCTGACATTCAGAAATTTTTGTATTGTAAAAATGTAAAGACTCATTTTTAGACACCAAGAAGTCTCAGGTGTGTTAAAACCTAGAGCTCCATTTTACATTCCTTCTTGGTCCCTTTAATTCAATTCTGTGACTCAAAATGCTTCAAAATTTGATCTGTGTGTTGTCCAAATGCTGCCTATAGCCTAGTGAGAGATTTAATATTGTTTATTGCCAAATATGTCTCCAAAAGTTTTAATCCCCTTATCTCCCCATTACTGGTTTGTAAAGCAGGCTAATGCCAATATTGGAGTCAGAGTGCGCCAATGCAGAAGCAATTCTAAATAAGAGGAAAGAAACTTGTCAGTTGCTGGAGTCTTAGCAGAATATTTTAAACTACTTTTTGAAACTTTTAGGAAAAGTAAGACCTAAAGTCTTTTTTCAATAACACTTGTAAAACAAATTCTTGTAGAAAAATGTATTTACTGTGTCAAATTTGTTGGAGCTTAAATTTTACTTTTAAAGTAATTACAATAGAGAAATAATAATTAATAGAACTAAGATCCTAGTCCCAGTTCTATCATTCATTTCATATACTATTAAACAAACAGTGAATAAATACCTCAGAGCCCCATCCTAAGATACTATATGGGTATGTCAAGTGGAAGGTATATGGGAAGATTAACTCCCTAGAAAGTAAAATCAAATTATGCGCCCTTTGAGTTTATAGATTTTCACAAAATTTTAAGCCCTTAATTAAAATGTAGTATCAGACCTTAAAATTTTTCATTTCAGACAATGACTCATATTTATAGAATGATTATTACAGAGTTTAAACTCTGCTTTATCTTAAGCTTAGATTTTAACTATTACATGTGATCATATTGAACATGTGAAATGCAGGGAAACAAAGAAATTAATGTTGCTCAGAGTTTGATCTGAACTTAGCCACCCGTATCTTTTATAAACTAAGCATTTGGACTGTCAACTCCTATTTGGTTATTGCCAAAGGTGGAGGTGTTGATAAGTCAAAAAAGCCGGCTTTGAAACTTCTATGTTATAAAGGAATTATTTTATCTGTATATCTTATTGTCAAGTACTGATGGCATTCTCCTTCACTAATTCTTTGACTAGTCTCTTATTTCTTAGTCTCTGTACCATCTCATTTCTCTAAGGCACATTGCTAAATATATGGCATAGAATTCCGTTTTAAAGTAATAAAAGCAATAAATATGGTAAGAAAGCAGGAACTTTAAGGTCTATAAGGAAAATCACCCAATATAGCTCTCTTTTAATCTATTAATAAAGACATAGAGCAGGGAAACAAAACATCTATTCATTAGCTCCTGGGAGTCCTAGGGATATTTTTATTCTATTCTATGAAATTTTGCTCAGTTGAAGAGCATTTTGAAAGCTATAAAGGTTGAAAACCCCTGACAGTCATAATAAGTAGTGATGGGTGAATTCAGTTGCTTAATTATAGACATCTGAGTTAGGGAAATGGATAGCATTACAGTGGTTACTGTTACCTTATTTAAGATAGAAATTACAGTGCACAAAATTTAATTCACTTTTTCTAGTAAAATCTCTCACCTACTTAGCTAAAGCAACGACACTGCTTTACATCCACTAAGGCAAACATTATGTCTCTAATCTTTCTTTTATATGAATGAATATAGTGTGCTTTCTCTCAAATCTAAATCATTCAATACCTCTTCGATGTCTCTTGCACTCATATTCAACCCAAAATAACTAACAATCATCCATTTAATCCTAACAGAACTTCCATTTCTGTAGTCAAACATTATTTTTATTTTCTAATTTTCTCACAATTAGTTTTGTCTTAAAGGACATTGCACATTTTATTCCACCTAATGTTCCTAAGCATGAATGCACAATGGCATAATCATTGAAGGAAAAATGTGAATTTCATTTCTTCCTCATTTGATTAGCTATCTTTTCCCTTTGAAGCAACTGAAGAAAAGATTATCACAACTTTCAAGCTTTCCCTTTCTCATTTCTTCCCAAATTATTCTAGAAATTCATCCCGGTCCCAAGAAAAATCCAAGCAGTCCTTTATTTGAAATTTGCCAAACAAATTCTAAATTTCATATGGAACTTGAAGGAACCTAGAGTGGCAAAAAAAAATTTGATAAAGAAAAACAAAGTTGGAAAATTAACATTTCCTGATTTCAAAATTTATTATAATTCTATAGTGTGTTACTGAGTTCTAAATCAACAAATCAATGGAATACAATAGAGAATCCAAATATAAACCCATATGTAAATGAACAATTAATTTTTTACAAAGGTACAACAATAATTCAGTGGAGAAATAATGATCTTTGAGTTCTTACATAAATGAGTTCTTAGACAAAACAGTGAAAGTATGACCCATAAAAGACAAAAATAATAAATTCAACTGCATCTGCTATAGTCTGAATGTTATGTCTCCTCAAAAATTCACATGTTGAATTCTACACCCTAAGGTGATTATACTAGGAGGTCAGACATTTTGGAAGGGCTTAGTGCCCTTGTAAAATAAGCCCAAAAAATCTGGTTCAACCCTTTCACTATGTGAGGACACAGTGAGAATGCACTATCTGTGAGTCAGAAGCAAGCTGTCACCAAGCACCAAATCTGCCATCATCTTTATCTTGAACTTTCCAGCTTCTAGAACTGTAAGTAAGCAATTTCTTCAGTTTATAAACTACTTAATTTATAGTATTTTGTTATAGCAACATGAATAAATTAAGATATAATCAAAATTAAAAACTTTTCCTTTGCAAAAGACATTATTAAGAAAATAAACAGACGAGCTATGTAAACCGAGAGAAAATGTCTGTAAGTCACATATTAAGCAAAGAATTTATACATAAAATATGTAAATGAATTTCAATAAGAAGAAAATCGATAACCCTTCAAAACAACCAAAAATTAAGCAACAAAATGGCAGTTTTAAGTTAGTAGTTTTACATACAATATTGATAGTACGTAAAATGCACATGAATTAAATAGCATATAAGTAGACTAAATTACTCAATTAAAAGACAGAGTGGTTAAATGGATAGAGACAAGACCAAAGTATAGGCTGCATACAAGAAACCCTTATAAAGACAGAGAAAGATTGAAGATGAAGGGATGGGAAAATATATTTGATGCAAGTGGAAACCAAAATAGAGCAAGAATAACTATACTAACACCTGATAAAATAGACTAAATGTCAAAGACTGTGAAAAGTGAAAATTAAGAAGGTTATTACATAATAAAAAAGGGTCAATTTATATGAATATAGATATTACATAAAGCATATATATATATATAAAGCAATATTATCTAAACCAAACACTTATATAAGGCAAATACTAATAGACATAAAAAGAGGTCTAGATTGCACTACAATAACAGTAGGGGACTTCAACACCCCCAGCTCAATAATGAACAGATATCCCAGATAGAACATTAATAAATATTGGAATTAAACTACATACTAGACAAAATAGGCCTAACTTACTTCTACAGAAGATTTCACCCAAGGGTCACAGAATGCACATTCTTTTTATCAGCACATGAAACATTCACCAAAAAAGACCATAAATTAGACAACAAAACAAGCCTCAACAAATTCAAAAGACTAGCTATCATATCAAGTATCTTTTCTGACCACAGTTGAATAAAACTAGAAATCAATACCAAGAGGGACCATGAAAACTACAGAAAAATATGGAAATTAAACAACATGCTCTTGAACAACCAATAGTTGATAAAGAAATTAAGGATAAAATTTTAAAACATCTTGAAACCAATGAAAATGGAAATATAACATACCAAAATGTGTGGGATGTAGCAAAAGCAATACTAAGAGAAAGTTTATAGCAATAAGCCCCTATATCAAAAAGTTGAAGACTTCAAATAAACAATCTAAAACTTTACCTCAAGAAACTAGAAAAAAAAAACAGAATTCATTTCACTGCTAAAATCTACCAAATACTTAAAAAATAATACCAATTCTACTCAAACTCTGCAAGACAATTAAAGAGGAGGGGAGATCTGATCCAAGATGGCCAACCACTAACAGCTCAGGATTGTAGCTCTCAGTGAAAGCTCATAAAACAAGACGACGCCACATCTTTAGACGAATTTTTATCACTCACCGATTAGCCGATTCCCAGTGGAGGAGCCCCACGGGTTGCCAGCGCGACTCTTGTGGCCACCGCAGCCGTTTTGCCGGCGCCTCGGCGCAGCAGCTCTTCATGCAGAGCCAACGGGACTGCTTCCCCTACTGACTGGAGTTTGGAGCTCCGGAAGTCAGAGCCGCTTGTTGCGGACTCAAGAGGGAAGCCAGACCACAAATTCCCGGGCAGAAGAGCACCATCAGTCTTATCGCTGCTATTTAGGCCGCCACAGTGGGTTGCTCAGATCCCAGCACTGGGAATCAATAAGTCGGAGGTCGACTCAGAAACCTAATTAGAAAGGCGGTTCATCTACAATGAAGGGAAAAAAACAGCCTAAGAAGGCCGAGTATACTCAAAATCAGAACCCATCAGCAACGGAACAAGCCCTGATGGAAAAGGAATCATCAGCAACCAAACAAGCCCTGATGGAAAAGGACTCATCAGTAATGGAACAAGCCCTGATGGAAAAGGACTGTGTTCCATTATCTGAAGCAGGCTTTAAAAGGTGGATGATAAGAAACTTCTGGGAGTTAAAGGAACTTGTTCTAACCCAATGTAAAGAAACTAAGAACTTGGAAAAACGGTTCAAAGAAATGTTGAAAAGAATAGACAATATAGAGAGGAATACAAATGAACTTATGGAGTTGAAAAATACAACACGAGAACTTAGTGAAATATGTACAAGCTTAAACAGCCGAATGGATCAAGCAGAAGAAAGGGTATCAGAGGTCGAAGACAAACTTAATGAAACAAAACGACAAGACAAGAATAGAGAAAAAAGGATAAAAAGGAATGAGCAAAGTCTCCAAGCAATATGGGACTATGTGAAAAGACCTAATATACGCTTGATTGGTGTACCTGAATGTGACGGAGAGAATGAATTCAAGCTGGAAAATACTCTCCAGGACATTATCCAGGAAAATTTTCCTAATTTAGTAAAGCAGGACACTATTCAACCCCAGGCAATACAGAGAACACCACAAAGATATTCCTCAAGAAGACTAACCCCAACGCACATAATCATTAGATTCACCAAGATCGAAATGAAGGAGAAAATATTAAGGGCAGCCAGAGAGAAAGATCAAGTTACCCATAAAGGTAAGCCTATTAGGCTTACAGCAGATCTCTCAACGGAAACCCTACAAGCTAGAAGAGAGTGGGGGCCAATATTCAATATACTTAATCAACAGAACTTTCAGCCCAGAATTTCATATCCTGCCAATTTAAGCTTTACATTTGAAGGAAAAATAAAATCTTTTAGGAACAAGCAAGTACTCAGAGATTTTATTACCACCAGGCCTGCTTTACAAGAACTTCTAAAAGAAGCATTATACACAGAAAGGAACAACCAGTATGACTCTTTCTAAAAATACACCAAAAAGTAAAGAGCATTAACATAAAGAAGAATTTTTATCAACGAAAGGACAAAATAGCCAGTTAATATCAAATGGCAGCAACCCTAAATTTAAACCGACCAAATCTCCCAATCAAAAGATACAGACAAAATCTAACGGTATATCCAAAGATATACATAGACTCAAAATAAAGGGTTGGAAAAAAGAAACGTACCAACCAAATGGAGAGCAAAAATAAATAAATAAAAAGCAGGAGTTGCAATTTTCACATTTGACAAAATAGATTTCAAAGCTACAAGGATACAAGGGTAAAAGGATTAATGTAATAATAAGACATCTTAACACCCAGATACATAAGACCCATAATGAGATTTAGATTCAACGAGACAGAAAATTGATAACGATATCCGGGACTGGAACTAAGATCCAGAACAAATAAACTCAATAGAGCTCTCCATTTTAAACACACAAAATATACATTATCCACAAAATCTAACGATATATCTAAAGATATACAAAGACTCAAAACAAGGGGATGGAAAAAAACTCACCAACCAAATGGAGAGCAAAAATAAATAAATAAAAAGCAGGAGTTGCAATTCTCACACTTAATAAAATAGATTTCAAAGCTACAAGGATGCAAGGGTAAAAGGATTAATGTAACAATAAGAGATCTTAGCACCCAGATACATAAGACACATAATGAGATTTAGATTCAATGAGACAACAAATTGATAACGATATCCAGGACTTGAACTCAGAGCCAGAACAAATAAACACAATAGAGTTCTCCATTTTAAACACATAAGATATGCATTAACCACTTTAAATACTCAAAATATTGATCAGCCATTATTGAAACCCATTTTAGGAATAAAGTAATATTCCTTTTTCCCTCTTTTTCTTTTTTTCCCCTTCTTTTTCTCTTCTTCCCTAAAAAAAAAAAAAAAGAGGAGGGGATACTTCCATACTCATTCGAAGGCCAGCAATAACCTGATACCAAAAAGCAGACAAGGACAAAACCAAAAAAGAAAACTATAGGCCAGTAACACTGATGAACACAGATGCAAAAATCCTCAACAAAATACTAGCAAACCAAATTCAACGACATTAAAAAAAAAAAAAAATCATTCACCACAATCAAGTGACACCCATCCCAGGCAGCTGTGGTTCAACACATGTAAATCAATGTGATACATCACATCAACAGAACCAAGAACCAAAACAAAAATCATTTTGATAGAAGCAGAGAAAGCATTTGATATAATGTATAATAACATACCTTTATGAGAAAAATTACCAACAAACTGAGTATAGAAGGAACATAATAAAAGTTAAATAAAACAAACCTACACCTAACATAATAATGAATAGGGAAAAAATGAAAGTTTTTCTCTAAGATCTGGAACACAACAAGGATGCTCACTTTTACTGCTTTTATACAACATAATACTGGAAGTGCTAGCCAGAGCAAACAAGAAAAAGACATAAAGCGCATCCAAATTGAAAAAGAAGAAGTCAAATGATCTTTGTTTTTAGATGACATCATTTTAGATTTAGAAAACCTGAAAGATTATATCAAAAAACTGTTGAGCTGACAAATAAATTTACTAAAGTTGTAGGATATAAAATTAACATGCAAAAATTAGTAGTATTTATATACATAAATAGCAAATAACCTAAAAAATCAAGAAAGCAGTCCCATTTTAAATAGCTGCAAAAATATAAAATACATAGAATTAACTTACTCAAAGAAGCAAAATATCTATGCAAGGAAAATTATAAAATGTTGATTAAAAAATTGACAAGAAAAAAAGTAGAAATTTTCTATGCTTGTAGATTGATAGAATACTGTTAAAATAAGCAATACTAACAAAAGCAAACTATAGATTCAGTGCAATCTCTATCAAAATAATTTTGCACAGAAATAAAAAAAAACAATTTTAAAATTTATATGAAACCACAAAAGACTCCAAATATTCAAAGCAATGCTGAGCAAAAAGAACAAAGCTAGAGGTATGGCACTACCTGTCTTTAAAATATACTACAAAGCTATAATAACCAAATAAGCATGGAACTGGCACAAAAACAGACACATGACCAATGGAACAGAATACAGAACTTAGATATAACTGCATGCATTTACAGCCAACTCATTTTTTACAAAGGTGCCAAGAGCATACAATAGGAAAAGGACAATCTCTTCAATAAATTGTACTGGTGAAACTGTATAACCATTTGCAGAAGAACAAAATCAGACCCCTATTTCTCATCATACACAAAAATCAAATAAAAATAAATTAAAAACTCAAATCTAAGATCTGAAAATATGAAGCTAATAGGAAAAAACATTGGGTAAATGCCCCATGACTTTGGTCTGGACAAAGATATTTTGTGTAAGACTTCAAAAGGACAGGCAACTACAGCAAAAATAGACAAATGGGATTATATCCAGCTAAAAAGCTTCTTCACAGCAAAGGAAGCACTCAATGGAGTGAAGAGACAGCCCACAGAATGGAAGAAAATATTTATAAAACATCTGTCTGACAAAAGATGAATAATCAGAATATAGAAGGAGCTGAAATAACTCAACAGCAAAAAAATAAAATCTGCTTTTAAAATGGGCAAAAGATCTGAATAGAAATTTCTCAAGACAAATAGCAAACAGTAATGTGAAAAACTGTTCAACATCACAACGTTATGTTTTAAATAATAAATCTTTTTATTAACCATTCTTCTACTTGTAAACCTTCTTTAATAGATTTATATTGCTTTTCAGAGGAAATTTCAAACATTAGTATGGTTATGTCGCTTTATAATCTCTATCTCCAGTCTTAACTCACATCATTCTCACTCCTTTCTATACTTCATTCCTTGAAAGTATTGCAACTTTGCACATGATGTTCTTGTTACTAAAATGTATTTACTCCTTTCCTTCAATCCTTTTACAAATTATTTCCTATTTGTTATTTTAATCCCAATTGAAACAGAACACCCTTAGAGAAGGTTTCGCTATTTTTTTGTCACTCTATGTCTTTTAATTGGAGAATATAATACATTTACATTCAAAGGTATTATTGATAGGTAAGGATTTATTATTTACATTTTGGCACTTGCTTTCTGATTGCTTTGTGGGTCCTTCCCTCCATTTTCCTTCTACTGTCTTCTTTGTGGTTATTCATGGTGTTTGTTTTAAGTGTCTCTATTATATATTTTTACTTTCTGGTTACTATGAAACATACAGAGGCCTCTTATAACACGTTATCTCTAACTGATATGGACTTGACTTTGATTGTAAAGAAAAGAAAGAAAACAAACTCTATTCTTTAGCACTCTTCATTTTGATTTTCAATTTTTCAGTTTACATATTTTTTATATTGCTTATTTCTTAACCAATTATTTTTATAAAATAGTTTTGTCTTTTAGTCTTCTTACTTAAGCTGTTAGTGGTTTCTTTATCTCAATTACAGCATTAAAATATTCTAAATTTGTCTGTTTTCTTTCTTTTATCAGTGAGTTTAATATCTTAAGATGTTTTCATGTTACACATTAGCATCCATTTCTTTCAGATTGAAGAACACCCTTTAGTATTTCTTGTAAGGCAGGTCTGGGGTTGATGATTTCCTCAGCTTTTGTTTGTCTGGGAAAGTCTTTATCTCTCCTTTGTGTCTGAAAGAAGCTTTTCTAGGTAAAATATGCATGGCTGGCAGCTTGTTTTTCTTCAGCACTTTGAATATAGCATCCCTATCTCTCTTGGCCTACAAGCTTTCTGCTGAGAAATCCACTGCATGTCATATTGGAGCTACAACAAATGTGGTATTTTATTTCTTTCCTTTTGCTGCATTGAGTATCCTTTTTTGTCTCTGATTTTTACTAATTTGATTATGATGTGTCTTTTTTTTTTTTTTTTTGAGACAGAGTTTTGCTCTTGTTACCCAGGCTGGAGTGCAATGGCGTGATCTCGGCTCACCACAACCTCCGCCTCCCGGGTTCAGGCAATTCTCCTGCCTCAGCCTCCCGAGTAGCTGGGATTACAGGCACGCGCCACCATGCCCAGCTAATTTTTTGTATTTTTAGTAGAGACGGGGTTTCACCATGTTGACTACGATGGTCTCGATCTCTTGACCTCGTGATCCACCCACCTCGGCCTCCCAAAGTACTGGGATTACAGGCTTGAGCCACCGCGCCCAGCCGATTATGATGTGTCTTGCAGAATTCCTCTTGGGTTGAATTTGGTTGATAACTTCCAAGCATCTTGTACCTGGATGCTGTCTTTCTTCTTCAGATTTGGGAAATTTTCAGCTATTATTTCCTTAAATATGCTTTCTAAACCCTTTTCTCTCTTGTTTCCTTCCTATTAGAATTCCTATTATGCAGAGATCAGTTCATTTAATGGTGTCTCGTAATTCTCAGAGGCCCTCCTCACTCTTTTTAATTCTTTTTTTTCTCCCTGATTGGGTAATTTTATATATTTTGTCTTCAGGCTCATTAATTCTTTCCTCTGTTTGATCAAGTCTGCTGTTGAAGATTTCTAATGAGTTTTTCTTTTCTTTTTTTGCCTTTTAAATTTTATTCTATTTATGTTGAGATGTTATAATCTCTCAAATTATAATACTTTACTGTGGTTTTTCCTATTTGAAAATAGTGGATTTATTTATTGTTATTCTAAGTACTCATTTCCATCTCAATGCTATAATCTTCATTAAGCAAACAATTATACCTGTTTTGTTTACCATTGTACTCCTGGCAGCTACCTAGTGTCTGGTATATAAAAAAGGCTCAATAAATATTTATTTGAGGGATAAAACATTATTCCATTATAGATACAAAAAATAGAACTTAGGGATAACAAAACTTGCTTCTAAGTCACACTGCTAGAAAAAGAAAGAATGAAGATTAGAATCTAAGTACACAGTTTCAAACTATACTACAAGGCTACAGTAATCAAAACAGCATGGTACTGGTACCAAAACAGAGATATAGACCAATGGAACAAAACAGAGGCACCGGAGGCAACACAACATACATACAACTATACAATCTTTGATAAACCTGACAAAAACAAGCAATGGGGAAAGGATTCCATGTTTAACAAATGGTGTTGGGAAAACTGGCTAGCCATGTGCAGAAAGCAGAAACTGGACCCCTTCCTGACGCCTTACACTAAAATTAACTCCAGATGGATTAAAGACTTAAACATAAGACCTGGCACCATAAAAACCCTAGAAGAAAATCTAGGCAAAACTATCCAGGACATAGGAGTAGGCAAGGACTTCATGAACAAAACACCAAAAGCATTGGCAACAAAAGCCAAAATAGACAAATGGGACCTAATCAAACTCCACAGCTTCTGCACGGCAAAAGAAACAGTCACTAGAGTGGATCGGCAACCAACAGAATGGGAAAAAATTTTTGCAGTTTACCCATCTGACAAAGGGCTGATATCCAGAATTTACAAAGAACTCAAACAGATTTACAGGAAAAAAACAAACAAGCCCATTCAAAAGTGGGCAAAGGATATGAACAGATACTTTACGAAAGAAGACATATATGAGGCCAACAATCATATGAAAAAATGCTCATCGTCACTGATCATCAGAGAGATGCAAATCAAAACCACATTGAGATACCATCTCACGCCAGTTAGAATGGCGATCATTAAAAAATCTGGAGACAACAGATGCTGGAGAGGATGTGGAGAAAAAGGAACACTTTTACACTGTTGGTGGGAGTGTAAATTAGTTCAACCATTGTGGAAGACGGTGTGGCGATTCCTCAAGGCCTTAGAAATAGAAATTCCATTTGACCCAGCAATCCCATTACTGGGTATATATCCAAAAGACTATAAATCGTTCTACTATAAGGACACATATACACGAATGTTCATTGCAGCACTGTTTACAATAGCAAAGACCTGGAATCAACCCAAATGCCCATTGATAATAGACTGGATTGGAAAAATGTGGCACATATACACCATGGAATATTATGCAGCAATCAGAAATGATGAGTTTGTGTCGTTTGTAGGGACATGGATGAATCTGGAGAACTTCATCCTCAGCAAACTGACACAAGAACAGAAAATGAAACACCGCATATTCTCACTCATAGGTGGGTGATGAAAAATGAGAACACATGGACACAGAAAGGGGAGTACTAAACACTGGGGTGTATTGGGGGGAAAAGGGGAGGGCCAGTGGGAGGGGGAGGTGGGGAGGGATAGCCTGGGGAGAAAAGCCAAATGTGGGTGAAGGGGAGAAGAAAAGAAAGCACACTGCCATGTGTGTACCTATGCAACTGTCTTGCATGCTCTGCTCATGTACCCCAAAACCTATAATCCAATAAAAAATTAAAAAAAAAAAAAAAAAAAGAATCTAAGTACACAGAACTTTAAAGTCTGTTCACTTATTCAGCTCAGCCACTCCCTTCTTACAACTGTCTCAGCTACTCAAGTACACAGAGGAACTTAAGACAGGTTTGCTCATCCTTTCCCTTTAGTTTCAGTAGCTTTAAGTTACAGTTAAAAATAGTGGCTATTATCTCAATACAGTGTCAATTCTCTGAGCCAACATCTTCCATTCCCCTTATACGGTGGTAAAATTCTAGATGACCAATGAGAATGACAGCCAGAATATGTATGGCATGTCAGCACAATTGATGAACATAAATGTTTTTAAAGAATGGAGTTTATTCTCCATTTTGTCCAGCAGCTGGCAAAACTACAGATGGCAACTGTAATATATTATTTGCCACATGCATGTGGTGGAAATTAATAAATTACAAACACATGAAAATGTGGTTTTCAACTATTCCATGGTGCTACCATGTTGGCCAGGAAAGAAGTGGAATTTCTATTGGCTTGAATTTAATGAGATTTTACATTTGAATCAAATGAGTTCAAATTGGGGTCGAGACTTAAAAAAAAATGTATAGCTTCTCCTTCTGTGTCTCCACTATTTCATTTCCAGACTACTAGATTTATTGAGTTATATATGCATAACTTGGATAAAAACAGCTGGGCATTAGTGTTTATTTTATTCTACTACTAAATGATTTTCTAATATGCCTTAATAACTTACTTTTTATCTCTTCATAAATTTTGACAACTCTTTTGTCAGAATTTTGAAAATAAAAAATGCTGAAGTGATGTCTTTATTCCCATCAGTTGTATCTCAAGAAAATGTAAGCTTGAGATAAATATAAAAAATGATGTCTGTGAATATCAAAGAGTTGATGTTTAATACGATAGGGCTCTGTAGTAAAAAATGTTAATGTTTTTTGTTGTTCTTTTAATTTATCATTTTTATTTTTCATTTCATATATTTATATGAGATTTTGATTGGGTTTGCTAAGCAACTTTTATTAAGTCTGTTGTTGCCCTTTCTATTTACTCTTACCCTGTGTTGCTAAAGAGAGAAAATCAATTAAAAAATAAATTATATGAAAAGAGAATGAAATAAATCTAATTTCAAATTTTGATATATATAAAATAATATAATTAATGTAATATAACATTGTATAATACAAATTATATGTATGAAAGAAATGAAGATGTCATTTTGTCTAGATGATGTGTGGCCATAGATATTCCCTTACCTTAAATGGAAAAATAAAGAGAAAACAGAAAAGGCTCATCCAAATCTATCCTAACCAAGTCACGTAGATTTAATTAAATCTTCACTCTTAAAACAATGCTATAAAGAGAACACCAACTTTCCTTTCCTCACAATTCTCTTACCGTTCATTGTGAGGCAGAGTATTCCCGTGGGATACTTTCTACCTTAAAATAAATACTACAAGAAAATGATGAAATAATAGTGGCTTCTATCAATCATGGGCTGCCAGCTTTTGGACCTTAGCTTCTATTGCTTATTAAGAAGCTGGAACCCAAAGAATCGGTTACAAGCCTCAACCTGATTCTTAAAATAATATATACAGCCCATTGCCAACATGCAGTCTGCCTTGGTTATATCACTCTCCTGTCACCAAGATTGGGATGGAGGGGGGCGTTTAACTCTATGACACTGAATACTAATGCATCAGATACACACTTTTTTTATTTTCAAAAATACTTGAACATATCTGGTGTTCTAATGTCTCCTTTAATAGGTTACTGTATTCATCTGTTTTCACACTGCTATAAAGATACACTCAACACTCAGTAATTTATAAAGCAACGAATTTAACTGACTCACCGTTCTGCATGTCTAGGGAGGTCTCAGGAAACTTACAGTCATGGCAGAAGGAAAAGAGGAATGTCTTAATGTCTTCTTCCATGCAAAAGCAGGAAAAATTGTCTTATAAAACCATTAGACCTCATGAGAACTCACTCATTATCATGAGAACAGCATGGGGAAAAATGGCCCCATGATCCAATGACCTCCCTCCCTTGACATGTGGGAATTAGGGGGACTACCATTTAAGATGATATGTGGGTTAGGACACTGAGAAAAACCATATCAGTTACCTACAAACCACTTTTCCCTTCCTTTCTAAGATGTTTATTCGTTCATCAGACATTTACAGAGCACTTACTCTGTCCCAGACTCAGCCACACATGTCTCTTATAGTGAAAAATGTGGAAACTGTCCTCCCCTTGCAGAGATTAGATAACTAACCATGAACATCAAAACAACACAATTAGAAGCCTGATTTGTGGTTTTCCACTTACCTTTCAAAACTTGCATGCATGCTTCTTCCTGCATATGCCTCTTCAGAATAATCTTTTAATAACTATATTTTTAATTTTTTAAGGTATGCCTTACAGGTATATGCTACTAATAGTTTTTACAATACCTCCTGGAATGCCATAAAATAAATTTAAAAACTAATTCTCCTCACCATCAATATAATTAGAGAGTCTATTCCAAAATTTCTTCCCTCTCTGGTTACAAAATAATGAAGCTTAGGAGGCATAAGGTGCATTATAGTTAAATTTTAGTATTTTTTTATTTTCTTCACTAATTCCAGTAATTTTGTAAAAGACAATGTAAAAGAGGTAATCTAGTAGTTTCTGGCCCCCCACAAAAAAAAAGAAAAGGAAAGAAAATAATTTTGTGGACTGGTTATATACCAATGTGATTCTTACCCTTACAAGATAATCCAACATAACTTTTACTTATGGATGTCTGCACTTTCTCTGTCAAATGCTCCTTCCCAACTTACTTTTTCTTAACAAAACTCATTTTTTAAAACAGTTTTCACTTCACAGCAAACCTGAGCAGAAGGTACAGAGTACAGGGATTTTCTGAATCCCTCTGCCCCTAGACATGTATAGCTTTCCCCATATAAACATCCCACACCAGAGTGGTGCATGTCAAAATTGATGAACCTACATTGACATATCATTATCACCTAGAACCACACTTTACATTAGGGGTCACATTTGTTGTATATTTTAAGAGTTTGGACAAATTTATAATGGCGTGTACTTTTTCATCATTATAGTATCTTACACAGTATTTTCACTCCCTTAAAAATCCTGTGCACACCACCTATTGATTTCTCCTTTCCCCTTAACCTCAAACATTCATAAATCTTTTTACTTGCCCCATAGATTTTCATTTCCAAAATGTCATATAGTTGAAATCATATATTATGTAGCCTTTTTGGGCTGACTTCTTTCATAAGTTTCCTTCATGTCTTTTCATGCCATAATAGCTCATTACTTTTTGTCCTAAAGAATATATCACTGTCTAAATATACCAGACTTGCGTATACATTGACCTACTGAAGGGCATCTTGTTTGCTTTCAAGTAATGAATAAAGCTGCTATAAACAACCTTGTTTAGGTGTTTGTGTGGACATACGTTTTCAACTTCTTTAGGTTAACACTAGGGATTTGTGATTGCTGCATCATATGGTAAGACTATGGAGTTTTGTAAGAAACTGCCAAACTGTCTTCTGAAGTGACCGTACCATTTTGTATTCACCAGCCATCAATAAATGAGAGTTCCCATTGCTCCATATCCTCATAAACATTTGATGTGATAAGAGGTCTGAATCTTGGACCTTATAATAAATATGTAACAATGTCTCCTTGTTGTTGTAATTTGCATTTCTCTAATGCCACAAAATTTTCATATGTGTATTTTTCATCTTTATATTTTCTTTGGTGAGGTGTACATTAAGGTTTTGACTCATTTTTTAAATCACATTTTTTTCTTATTGTTGAATTTTAAAAACTCTTTGTATATTTTAGACAACTGTCTTTTACCAGATATATCTTTTGCAAATATTTTGTCCCAGCCTGTGGCTTGTCTTTTTATTCTCTTAAAAGTGTATTTCCAAGAACAGATTTATTTTTATTTTAATAATATCCAGATTAGTAATTTTTTTTTCATTGATTATGCCTTTGGTGTTATAACTAAGAGGGCATAGTCAAACCCAAAGTCATCTAGATTTCCCCAGTGTTATATTCTAAGTTGTTTGGTGTTGTTTTAGTTTTGTTTTACATTTAGGCTTGTGATCCATTTTGGATAAGTTTTGTCAACAATGTAAGGTCTCCATCCAGATTCATTTGAGGGAGGGAGTGAATGTCTGATTATTCCAATACAATTTATCAAAAACACTGTCTTTGCTCCCTTGTAAGGCTTTGCTCCTTTGTCAAAGATCAGTTGGTTGCATTTATCTGGGTCTGTTTCTAGGTTATATTCTGTTCCATTATTCTATTTGTGTATTCTTTCACCAATATCATACTGCCTTGATTACCATACCTTTATAGTAAAAGTAATATGCTGTCAGTCCCCCAACTTTTTTCTTCTCTTTCATAATTCTGTTTAGTATTTTGTGGCCTGTCTCTTTCATATAAAATGTTAGAATCAGTTTGTCAATATCCATAAAATAACTCACTAGGATTTTGAATGGGATTGCACTGAATCTAGAAATCAAGTTGGAATTAACTGAAATCTTGATAAAATTGAGTCTTCTGCTCCATGAACATGTAATATCTCTCCATTTCTTTCACCAGAATTTTGTCATTTTTCTTATATAGATGTCATATATATTCGCTTAGATTTATATCTAATATTTCATTTGCAGGAATGCTAATATAAAGGATATTGTGTTTCTCATTCCAAATTCCACTGTCTTGTTGCTGATATATAGAAAAGCAATTGACTTGTATACATTGATTTTGTACCTTTCAGGCTTACTATAATTATTTATCAATTCCAGGAGGGGTTTTTTTGTTAATTTTGGGGGCTTTCTACGTGGATAATCATGTCATTTTGAAAAGAGACAATTTTATTTCTTCCTTCCCAATCAATGTCTCTGTTATTTTAATTTTTTATTTTATTTTATCAGTCAAGACCTCCAGTACAGTGTTGAAGAGCAGTGGTTAGAGGGACCATTTATGACTTTTTTCTGAACCTCTTGAGAAAGCTTCAAGTTTCCATTAAGCATAATGTTAGCTGCAGAATTTTTGTATATATTTTTTAGAAAGCTGAGGAACTTCCCTTCTATTCCTAGTTTACTGTAAGTTTGTTTTTTCTTTTTATCATGAATAAGTGTTGAATTTTGTCAAATGTACTTTTTCCACAGTTTTTGGATATCCTGTTCTGGTTGGTATTTTTCGTTTGTTTGGTATGTGTGTATGTGTGTGTGTGCACATGCACACACTGCAGACACATGTGTGCATTAGTTTTTTTGTTTTTTTTTTTCAGTATTTTTTCTGTTGGCTTTGAGGTTTGGAGGTTTCTATTGCGGTATCTTCAAGCTCACAGAGAGTTTCTTCCAGCAATAAGCCTATCAAAGGTATTCTTTATTTCTACTACAGCATTTTTCTTAAGTAATAGGATTTTCCAGAGGGACAGAACTAATAAGATAAATATATATATATGAAGGGGAGTTTATTAAGGAGTACTGACTCCCACTATCAAAGTGAAGTCCCGTGATAGGCCATCTGCAAGCTGGGGAGCAAGGAAGCCAGTCAATCCCAAAGTGTCAAAAGTAGGGAAGCCAATGGTGCTGCCTACAGACTGTGGCCAAAGGCCCAAAAGTCCCTGGTAACCCACTGGTGTAAGTCCAAGAGTCCAAAAGCTTAAGAATTTGTTGTCCAATATTCAGTGGCAAGTAGCATCCAGCACAGCAGAAAGATGAAGGATGGAAAATTCAGTGAGTCAAGTTTTTCCGAATTCTACCTGCTTTATTCTAGCTGCACTGGTAGCTGATTAGATGTGCCCATCCAGACTGAAGGTGGGTCTGCCTCTCCCAGTCCACTGACTCAAATGTTGATCTCCTTTGGCAACACCCTCACAGATACACCCAAGAACAATATCTGCATCTTTCAATCCAATCAAGATGACACACAATATTGACCATCACATCTTATAATCTTCATCTCTGCTTACATTGGCCATTTATTCTTTCATGCTCTTTGTTTCATTCACTAGAGCCCTTGTGCATTAATCACAGTTGTTTTAAGTTCTCTGTCTGATAATCCTAACAGTTGTGACACATCTGAGTCTGGTTCTGATGCTGCTCTTTTTGAACTCTGATTTTTGTCTTTTAATATGTCTTGTAATTTATTTTCAATAGCCAGCTGTAATATATTGAGTAAAAGAAACTGCAGTAAATATGCCTTTAGTAACATGAGGGTCATATGTAGGGGAAGCATTCTATAGCCTTATGATCTCAGTCTTTTCATGAGTTTGTGCCTCTGGACTATGAACAGCACATATTCTTCACGGGCTTTTTACACCCATTACTTGGGATGTGATGATTAGAGTAGGCTGGATGAAATATTTGCTGTCTCCCATGTGGAAATTTATAGGTGTCTAGAGTGGAGTTTTCCCTTCCACCAAGTCAGGCTGTGATAGAACTCCAACAGGTTGGGCTTTGGTTGAATAGTTTCTCCTCAGGACAAATCTTGTTAAGAAGAACAGAATGCTCTGGCATACTTCATTTTTTTTCTCCTCACCCTGCCAAAGTACAAGGGGATTATTTTCTAATATTCACTGTGAGGACCTGGGAGAACTCCAGAAGGTAAAAAGTCACAAAAGTGTGAGGGCCCCTAATGACTAGGTCCCCCTGGAATTTTTTTCTCAGACTTGTCCACATTGAACTTCCAACAATTCATTAATTACAGTTAAGGTTTCCCTACCCCAAAACTGGTTCCTGTGAAGGTTTCAGCTCATGGGTTTCTACTTTTGTAAGTTGGCATTGTCTTTATTTGCCTGTAGTCTCTCCAGTTTTTGAGTCAGTAGCTTGCCCTGTGACAGCACTTTTCTTGCTGATCTAATATAAGTTGTTTATTCAGCTTTTTAGTTTATTCAGCTTTTCACTTGTTAGGCCAGAGTGGTAACTTACAAGCTTTATACATGCTGGACCAGAACACAGAAGTCCTCTTTCCAACATTTTAATTATTGCCTCATTCTCAAAATTTCAGGTAGAGTTTTTACTGACAAGTGTATATTGCTTGATCATTTCAATTTGCCCTTTTGCATAACACTTACAGAGACACTGTTCATTTTTTGCTGATTACCAAATTACTGTTTTCTCATTGTTCCCATTCTAGGGAAAAGCTGCTTAAAAAGCCCTGCATAGATAATTTCTGACTTTTGTGGTAATGAATTTCAATGCTTCCCTGACTTATAAAATGTTATCTCAGAGCCTAGCTGACAAGCAGTACAAGTTTCACTTTGATGACTCTAGCAATCTGAAGGAAAGCCTTTCCACTGGCTCAAAACCATTGCTTGAAGATTTTCTATGGCTTATAACAAATGACAGTACATTTGCTGTCAGGCAGAAAACAAGTAGCCATTCTAGTAGTGTCAGTAGATACAAAATGGGAAGGTACTTTTTCTATAGAAAAATCATTATAAGAAAATTGTAGGGTTTTTTTTCAGGAACATGTACAAAAGCAAATTTACTTATGTGGATTTTGTGGATGGAACAAAAGAATTAAATTTTCATTTATTTTTAGCAAGTAAATAAAAATCTTAAACTGTCTACCTATTTCATATTATTCATAATAGGATGGAAGTAAAGATAAGAAGAAAAGAGATTAAGAGAAAAATAGTGAGAAAGAAAATAATAGAAAAGAGAAAAGAAAGATATACCAAGATATTAAAGGAGAGAAAGAAATGTGGATCTAGAGAGAACCTAAAGCTATCTCATCAGGTGGTACAGGGTGTATCCTTGCCAGGGTCTCTGGAGAGTAGGAACTGGAAATAACCTTTTGCTTGGTTTACTCCCTAATTTCCTGCATCTTGCATGCCCATAAAATTGACATCTTTTTAAAAATTAGTACAAAAATACTTATGAATTTTCAGAAGTCTAGAGAAAGGCATTAGAGAAGAGAAATTAAAGAGCAAAGCATAAGCAAGAGCCTGGGGGAAGGGGAAGAGGAAGGAGAGAGAGAAAGAAGAGTGAAAAAGAAGAGAACTAGGAGAGATAATGCTACCTTTTCTTTTAGATCCCTTGGTCAACTTGTTAACACTCTTTCATTTACTGTCAGTTGTAACAGCATCTCTTCCAGAAAGTAATGTATGAATCTCCAGGCAGAACAAAACCTTCTTTATAACCCAGGCCTGATACGTTCAAATGCTTAAGGGTAGCTTGATGGATAATTGAACCTATGAAAGCATTTTTTTTTTTTATGGAGTCTGGCTCTGTCGCCAGGCTGGAGTGCAATGGCACAATCTTGGCTCACTGCAACCTCCGTCTTCTGGGTTCAAGTGATTCTTCTGCCCTGGCCTCGCAAGTAACTGAGACTACAGGTGCAAGCCACCATGCCCAGCTAATTTTTGTATTTTAGTACAGACAGTTTTCACCATGTTGGCCAGGATGGTCTTGATTTCTTGACCTTGTAATCTGCTGGCCTTAGCCTCCCGAAGTGCTGGGATTACTGGCATGAGTCACCACACCCGGCCACAAGGATATTTTTTTAACTTTAATTTTAGGACCAGTATGTATATAGATTTGTTATATAGGTAAATGTGTGTCATAGGAGTTTGTGTACATATTGTTTAGTCAATCAAGTGCTAAGCCTAGTACCTAATAGTTATTTTAAGAAAAATAATATTTATACTAACTTTTGCCCACCTTGCTCCAACCAGTCTTCTACCAAAATCTAATCCTGAATTTGTATTTTTATAAATATCAATACATAATGAGTCACACAAAAAAGGTTATTACTATTTAACTCTCTCTCTCATTTCCCACATCCTATTGATGAGCATGCTCTATTAATTTTACCACTTAACCTTTTCATATGCGTGTCCTCTTCTCATCTACAAAAATGCTGCCTAAGTTTGCATCACCTTTCATTAAGATAATTAAGATCTCCAGCTGGTATTCTTATTTGCCTCTTTCCACATTCTTTGCATTAGTCATTCTCAATCTGTTTTTCTTCTGGGAAATATAACGGAAGATGTTCACAAGTACCCAACCAGGTTTTAATGAAACTTCAAGTAAAAATGATTGCAGGCAAAGTATTAAACTAACTCATTCATAGCTGTACTATTAACAGTATCTCTATAGAGGTCACTGTCAAAAGGCCAAGCCATGAAAAGATAAGCCATGGGTTTTGTGCAATTCCAGGCCAAGGAAACTACTCTTCTCTATTTAAGCAAATTAGGAAACAAATGAGTAGCATTATTAATAAAGTACACCTCTGTATTTGTCCATTTTCATACTGCTAATAAAGTAATTTATAAAAGAAAGATGTTTAATTGACTCACAGTTCAGCATGGCTGGGAGGCCTCAAGAAACTTATAATCATGGTGGAAGGGGAAACAAATACGTCCTTCACCTAGAAACAGGAAGGAGAAGAATGAGCAAAAGCGGGGAAAGCCCCTAATAAAACCATCAGATCTTGTGAGAACTTACTCACTATCACAAGAACAGAATGAGGGTAACCACCCTGTGATTACATTACCTCCCCTCAGGTCCCTCCTGAGACACATGTGGATTGTGGGAACCACAAATCAAGATGAGATTTTGGTGGAGACACAGCCAAACCATATTAACCTCCAAATACTGTGTTTGAGAAACAGTATCATTTACTACCAGCAAATATAAAACACAAAGATGACTATACGGCTTTCAACTTAAACTTTTCTATGTCTCATTGTCTACAGAATAGACCCCACATACTCCAATAAAGTCAAAGGTTAATACCTCTCCATTCTATGACCTGGATACTCTCTCATCTGGCTCCTGCCCATATCTTCAATTTTGACTTGCCATATTGCTATTCCAATTCTACACTCTAGCTATACTGAACCACTTGAACTTCCCTGAATTCTCAATTGTGTCCCACATTTTTAGAACCCCAAAACTTGTTTATTGTGTTTGTAAATGAAGCAACTAAGAATTCATATAGTGCAAGATGTTGGTGAATAAACACAATGTTCTGCCTGACATATTACAAAATAATAGAATTCTGAGGAAATGCATATGCCTGATGATCATCCAACTTTAGCTGTTTTTATCACAGCTCAAATAATTTCACATTTCTGCTCCTAATTCTCAATTTGCCTCTGAATCTAAAATTTGTACATTCTGACTTTAGCACACTTTAAACTGTCCCATCATAAGAATAAAATACATATAAAATAAATATTATACTTTATACAATGTTCCATATCATTGATATACTAGTTAGAAAGGATTACATTTTTTAAGAATTCCATGTGATTTTATCCAAATTTCAAAACTCCGAATTTCAAAATATATTAAAATGACTTAAAAATAAATATCTTTATAAAATTAAGAAAGCTAAAAATAAGAAAAAGAAAGAAGAAGAAGAAACAGGAAAAAAATTACAATTATTGATTTTCTAATTGCTGGACCTAGGTATTTGCCTTTGCCAATATTTTGTGAAAAAAATGAGAATTAACCAATTTTTAAAACTAGTATTACTGAAAAAAATGCTACTTATGCTGCTGCAATCTAAGAATTAATAAATAAAAGGCATCATTCTTCTGATGAGGTTTTTAATCAGTCTGGATATGTCACATTTTCAAATTGGGGATGAAAGGACATTAATTTATTTTCCTGCAAAAATGAGAATAAGTTCAGGTTACTCAGTGCAATGCAGAAAAAGGAACAAGGAAGAAAAGTAGAAATATGATAAAGGAGAAATAAGTTAGCAAACCAGTGTAAAGCAGCAGGATACATGATGTAAGATGGCCAGTGAAAAATTCCCACTTGCAGGGAGGCTAAAGAACTTCTAAGAGAGAAATGTCCAATTTTAAAGATGGTTACACTGTAAGTATATCTTACCTCAATCTCAGGCTGACACATACATCCCACCTAATCTTAAGCAGGCAAATGGCTTGAGTGGGAGTTTGGCTTGTTTATGTGTTTGTTAGTTGGTACATTTACTTTAGGTAAATCATGGAACCAGGATAAATTTCAGGTCTGAGACAATAGAGAAAGTAACCTCAGCACTCTGTTTGGCAGGTGAGATAATACCTAACCTGAAGCAAATTATCAGATCCAGAGGCTTAGAGTGAGAAACTCATATTCTTTACTGAAGAATATAAGACCTGGGGGATTCACACAAGTGCCCAAGAGAGCTGCAGAGTATTAAAGGTTCTGAAATGGAGGGCCAGTCTCAGTCTACCCACCTCTGAGGGGGCAGAGAGATCCCAGCTGATAATAAGTCTATGTTAGTTTTCTCAAAATTTCTTATAGCCACCAAATGCTAATGGGCCCACATGTGTATTTGCTACATATCAAAACGTGAGACACTGTTTGATATTTAACTATGAGGAGCCACAGTGGGATCATAATTTGATGATTAATGGACAAAATTCAATAAATTTAATGGCGACTAAGGAGATGCTGAAAGCATGCATACATAGAGTACTGTCAGTCAATGTGATAATTATAATTCTACATACTCATAATTCTATAAATCCATTTATTATATATTCAAAGAAATATGGTGGTATTAACATTAATTATCATGCATAAGGATATTGAAAAGAAATACCAAGCATTAACACAATTTTCCCAGGAGAGAAGACAATAAGAAATGTTGTTTCACCACTTTTCTTCCAGTCTATATGGATATTTTTCACAATTTTTTTGTACTGGAAAGCAAATCATTTTAATTGTTCATGAACAACTTATTTATCTGAATGGAGGTGGAGATAAATTACATACATACAATAGTTTCATGATTTTTCTAATTACTAAGGCTATACTAGTGTGAGCTTTTCTAAATAAGAAACGTACGTATCTGTAGTCCTCTTTTTAGTCCTATATTTTCTTACAACTGTGAAGAAGACAAAGAGACTCTGGAAAGATAATCTGTTGACAATATAGTTTAGCTTTCTTCCGGGGCAAAACTTCTTTAGTTGTTCACTGAAAATGTTATTGTGCATTACTTATATCAATTGAAATGGAATCTTCCTTACCTTAGGTGATTCACAGTTTTAACTGCTTCGGCCTGCCAGGTTGCTACCATATTTCCCCACACATCAATGTCAGAGACAGCCTGAGCAGTCACCATTTATTTGTAATTGTGTTCTTAGGAATGGAAATAAGTGAATATGGTAGAAAACTGCAGTCACTCTGCTGAACAGAGTCTGGACTCTAAACCCTTAGGGCTGTCCAATAAAGACCAAATTATTTTGCTGAACAGAAATGGAAAAAAATAATATATAACAGTGTAAAAAAAGGTGTCATTTCTTAATAACTTGGGAGACGAGATCATATCTTTTCTTTGGTGGTTGTGTGTGTGTGTGTGTGTGTGTGTGTAAATTTAAAGAGAGAAAAAGAAAAAAATCTGTCAAAACAGGGCTAATTTTTTGCAGCCATTCTGCTTTCAAACTTTAATACCTATTACTTTTCTTTCTCAAATATACAGCACTCTCAGAAAAGTTCGAGTTTCACCCACTATTTCTTCAACCTCAGTACAAACCCCTACTTTAGCAATTGCAAAATTCTCACTTGTTCTCGAAGATTTGGCTCAAATTCTACCTTCCTGGATGGCTCTAGGCAGACTTTCATGCTCATACTTCTATTCAACTGATTTATCCCCTTTATAACAATCATCTTCTATTAAAACAGATTGGATATTTTTTGAAAATAGAGACAATATAGTTCGACCTTTGTATTCCAAAGGCCAAGCATAATAAATATTTCCGAAGCAAAGATCTTAGCAGTGTAACTGTCTTGAGTCTAATACCCAAACATCTGCTAGCTTTAGGAATAACAACAAGAGTTATGCTTCTAAATCTTTAATCATAAAATTAAAATAATGATAAACCCTATCTTGTAGAGATGTTGTGAGGATGTAGTGTACAGATAATATTAATACAACACTTTGGAGAGGGCCTTGCACATAATAAGCACCCAGTAAATACTAGCTTTTCTTTCAATAACCAATAGAAGGTTTGGTTTCGTGAAGTAAATTTTACCCATGCCAGATGGGATGGATGAATAGATAGATAAATAGATAATAGGTAAGTAGGTAGATAGATAGATAGATAGATAGATAGATAGATAGATGATAGAACAAATAGACTAAAACAAATGAAATAATCTCCTTTATTTAAATAGAAAAAGAAAAATTGAATCCACACTAAATATTAGCATTCTCATTTATCCTTCTCATTACATACGATTTGGACTAAAATGCAAAGTTGATTTTATGAAAATATTTTCTTTTATGAATAAACTATTTTATTTACTTTTTGACATTATATGAAAAGTATTTTTAAAGAAGTGAAATGCAAAAGTGTATGCTTTATCTGATTTCTGATAAGAAAACACCAATGTGATATATTCTTAAAGCTTTCTACTGTATTGTCAATCATTTTTCTGAGATTCTCATTTGCTGTAAGAAGGTTCTTATATCAACTAGGTAAGTTTGAATTCCTAATAAATTCTTCCAAGAGGTGATTAAAGTCATTGTTACAAATGACTGGATTTGTAAATCTTTAATTCGACTTTTAAGTTACCAATGGATCATTAAATGCTTCACATGCCATTCTATTAGATGTAGTCAATCTAGCTGAAATCTAAGTCACTAAGCAGTAAGCTCAATTGGGACAAATTTAGGTTGCGTTTGCACCAAGAAAATTGTTTCCAAACATTGTGATACAACTATTTCTTAAAGCTAAAATTTAAAAACTACTAAACTATTTCAGGTAATGTATGACCTTAAAATGTATGTGATGCATGTAAGAAATTTGGACACTGGTCAAAAACATAACATTTATTAAAAGGTTAAAAACTAAATGTTTTGAGAACAGCTGACTACTCATATATCCTTTCCATTCTTACCTATCCTGTAGATCATAGTCCCTTATCCAAAATTCAGTTTAAGCAGTTTTAAGAAAATGCCTGATTTGAGCCACTTAAGATTACTGTTTCTACCTCTAAACTATCTTTAAGTTAAGGAAATAAATGTAATAATGACTTTCTCTGTTATCTGTTTTTTATAAAACATACACATGCACACAGAGTGGGAATGTACCTCAACCAACCACAGTGCTTCAAAAATTTTAGGAATATTAGAGACAAATGAGTTTAGAATAAGAGATGTGATCATATGACACATCAGCCTAGGATTCAGCACAGGCAAAAAAAGGGAACTGCCTGAAAAATTACGGTAGATTTCTCCAACACAACACATAAGAAGTTCCAGAACCAGAGAAACAGAGGCTTGGAACAATAGTGCATAATCGAGCAATTTGGATGCAAATTAAAAACAAATTACTTAGAACCTTTCTAATGTCTGGGATGAAAATTTCAAATGTCTGAGATTTGGCATTTCATCCCAGGTCCTGAGTTAAGTAAACAGCCCTCAGCCCAGAGTTACACAGGCAGTAGTTTGAATCTGGGTCTCTGAACAGAAGCCCTAGCCCTCACTCACTATTATGAACAGATATCAATACATAACATGTAGAAGTAGAGAGCTAAAGGACACTAATACTTTGGTTCCATCCTCCCAAAATCCCATTGGAATGACAGAAGATATATTTAAAAATTAAGATAAAGAAAATCACAGTGTCATTAGAAATCAGGGGAAGTGATACAGTTCAGATCAGTGATACAGTTCAGAGCATAGAAGGTGGGGCCATTGGTCAGTTATGCTCCCTAGAGTCAGAAATGTAACAGATGCTTCTTCATGACCACTGCAGCATTAATAGCCACTGTGCTCCCTTCTTTATGGAAGAGAAAATAATATGTGGCAATTGTCTTTTTACTTTGGAGGAGATATGCTGGCATGCTCCTATCATAAGCGGATGCCAAGTTGAAATTAGCTCTGCAAGAGATTTATTAGAAGCTAGTCCAGTGAGAGGTTAACTGGGAAGGGAGCCAGGAGAGGCTGAGAGAACCATCAGACCATGGTGTAGGTTTGACTGATTGAAGGAAAGAGGAAAGAAGGAAGGTTGGCAGAAAGCATCTCAGAGTGCAGTACAGGCATAAGGGAGTACATTGTGGAGACTTTGAGCCAAAATGATTACCTGTCAGAGGAGTCTCATATCCCTCAAGAATGGGCCTTCCTCAGTATCCCTGCTGGCCTTTGTCACCTAGAGATTTAGCTTCAGTGCAAACATGATGATGAATTTCTGAGCACCACAATTAGGGCCATTAGTCTACAATGTTCTCTACATATTCTCTCATATTGAGAAACACATCGTTCTGGCCACCACATTTATAAATACAGATCAAACATCAGTATTGTACAAGGAAAAAGTTACATGTTTCTTTAGAAGTAAAGATAATTTTGGAATGTTTGTTGATATAATGTACTGTGTATTTCAAAAAGCAAACCCAAACCTCTAATTTAAAAAAATAAAAATTTTACTAATGTCAAGAAAAATTTCATATTAAAAGATACATTAATGTGGTGATGATATGTCGCAAATAGAACCAAGTATATTAATTGACATTGAAAATAAAAATGGGTTATAAATAATCATAAAAATACAGGGGCCTTCAAATTTGCTACAAATCTAGAAATATGTGCTCCTGAGAGATGTACCTAAACTTTTACAAAACGTTGAAATTAACAAATGGTCCAAGATACAGAAATTTTTATTAAGAAGAATGAAGAAAAAGAATGCCAAAACAGATATAATTTGAGTTCACAAACTTAGATTTGTAAGGAATTTTTATGTTGATGCATTACTGTTTTTCTATAAATTTATTTAATTTTTAACTCCAAACCTATGTCCTGTGAAGCTGTGATTAAATTCAGATAACAGCTATTCTTGGAAGGTCCCTTTGGGATTAAGGTAAGGGCTTGGATTTTATTCAGCACTAGGATATTGGGGGTGGGAGGCTAGTGTAGTCATTATTTTTTCATGATGATTATCATTTAGTCCCTCATTTTTCTACCTACATGGCTCTTTCATATCTGTCATCCATTTCATCATTTTTGTGGCACACCTAGGGTTCTGAATCTTTAATAATATTAGGGTTCTCTGGACTAGAATACAGTTTCCTAGTGTATGCCATGGCCATTTCCTTTTATGACTGCCATATGCGAATATCACTGCCAGGGCACAAGGTGTAGACCTCTGTGGTACATGGCATTCTTTCCTGTCTGTAGCAGAAAACAAACATCTTTGTTGTCTGTAGAAAATCACTCTCTGTAGCCTTTGGAAATTCTACAGCCTTTGGAGACTCTCTTCCATTGAGCCCTAATGTCTTAAATGAACTACAGTCTTTAGAAACAAAAGCCAGAAAACGAGATAAATGTCTGGAATACAACATCTACTTTGACCTTGCCAGAAAAATTCTGAGACAAATAAAGGACAGAATTAACTTATTCATTGGGATAAGGATAGTGGCAAAATACCAAAATAAAATGCACATGAATATGCCAAAGATTTTCCTGCCACAAAAGGATATTGCTGAGGTTACAGAACAATGTGTTTCAGAGACTCTTATTTCATAGAATATATGTGCCCCTGTAGATTTTCATGGACGTAACTGAAATACAACACAGCATATCCTAAAAGAAAGAATCCTGAATTTTTAATCAGAAACCTTAATATAAGAATTTTATTATTTTCCAATCCAGTCTATTATCATCATGGAATATTATGCAGCAATCAGAAATGATGAGTTCGTGTCGTTTGTAGGGACATGGATGAATCTGGAAAACATCATCCTCAGCAAACTGACACAAGAACAGAAAATGAAACACCGCATATTCTCACTCATAGGTGGGTGATGAAAAATGAGAACACATGGACACAGGGAGGGGAGTACTAAACACTGGGGTCTATTGGGGGGAAAAGGGGAGGGCCAGTGGGAGGGGGAGGTGGGGAGGGATAGCCTGGGGAGAAATGCCAAATGTGGGTGAAGGGGAGAAGAAAAGCAAAGCACACTGCCATGTGTGTACCTACGCAACTGTCTTGCATGCTCTGCTCATGTACCCCAAAACCTATAATCCAATAAAAAATTAAAAAAAAAAAAAAAAGAATTTTATTATTTTCATGGATCTGAGAAAAGAACCTAATCTCTCTAGGTCACCATTTCCACATTCATGAAGTAAAGATTTCTCACAGAAATATTGGGGAATTAGATAGGTGCAAATGTAATATAGCAATATTATTAGAATTTATTATTTCTTCTACTATGAATAGATAGACTGAACTGGTCTATATCGCAATAAATCAAGGCTATAACCAGAGGTTCTTATTACTTAATATTTCTCCACTTTTTGCCTTACAGTGCAAGAGAAGAAAAATTAGTAAGTATTAGCATTATCCCTAAATGTCTTATTCAAAATACAGTGTGCCCAACCTCCCAAAATTGAATCATGAAGAATCTGAAACCCTAAACAGACCAATATTGAGTTCTGAAATTGAATCAGTAATAAAAACCTACCAATTAACCAACGGGAAGGTAGAGAATATGGCAATATAGAAGCCACCAGTGACTGTCACCTCCACAGGAATATCAAATTGAACAACTATCCAAACAACAAAGCACCTTTATATGAACCAAAAATCACGCAAGCAATCACAGTACCTAGTTTTAACATCATATAAAAGAAAGAGTCAGCGAAGGGGGTAGGAAAGATAGTCTTGAATTGCTGACACCACTGCTACCCTATCCCCCCAGCAGTGGCTACATGGCACAGAGATGAAATCTGTGTGCTTAGGAAAGAGAGAGCACAGTGATTTTGAAATTTTGCATTGAAATGCAGTGCTGCCCTGTCACACTGGAAAACAACACAGGGCAGAACCTGCAGGTGCCCATCCAGGGAGCGTTTAGACCAGCCCTAGCGAACATCATCAATCCCAGCAGAACCTGCATTCTAGCTAGCCCCACCACCACAAGCTAAAGTACTCTGTGATCCTAAATAAACTTGAAAGGCAGCCTAGGCCACCAGAACTGTAATTTCTGGCCAAGTCCTGGTGCTGTGTTGGGCTTGGAGCCAGTGGACTTGGAGTGCATGTGACCTAGTGAGAGACACCAGTTGGGGCAGCCAAGGGAGTGCTTGTGTTGCCACTCCCCTAACCCCAGGTAGCTCACAGCTCCAGGAGAGACTCTTTCCTTCTGCTTGAGTTGAAGAGGGGAGAGAGTAAAGAGGACTTTGTCTTACAACCTGGATATCAGTCAAGCCATAGTAAAATAGGGTACCAATTTTGAGGCTCCCATTTCAGGCCGTAGCTCCTAGTCAGGATTGCTAGGCCTACCTTGGGCCAGAAGGAAACCCACTGCCTTGGAAATGACCCAGTCCTGGCAGTGTTTATCAACTGCTGACTAAAGAACCCTTAGATCTTAAACATCAGTGGTACCCAGGCAGTTCTCAACACAGGCTCTGGGTGAAACCCAAGGCCATGCTGGCTTCAGATGTAACCCAGCACATTCTCAGCTGTGGTGACCCTAGGGAGAGACTTCTTCTGCTCAAGGAAATGAGAATAAGAGTAAAAGGGACTTGTCCCCTCTACAGCTTGGGTACCAGGTCAGCCACAGTGAGAGAGAGCACCAAGCAGGCTCCCAGGGTCATTGTTTCCAGGCCCTGGCTCATGGATGGCACTTCTGGTCATGCCCGGAGCCACAGAGGAATCCACTGACCTGAAGAGAGACACAGACCTGGAGGCATTCACCATAAGCTAACTGGGCCTTGAGTGAACATTGGCAAGAGCCAGGTAGTAACTGCCAATGGCCTGGGACAGTGGTGGCCATGGAGAGATACTCTCTCTGCATGAGGAAAGGAGAGAAAGAAGTGGGAAGAACTTTGACTTGCAGCTTGTGTGTTAGCTCAGTCACAGTAAAATAAAGCACCAAGTAGATTCCTAAGGTTCCTGACTCCAATTCTCAGCTCCTGGATGGGATTCTGGGAACTGCCGTGGGCCAGTAGGGAGCTAAATACCATGAAAAGTAGAACACTAGCCTGGATGAATTCACCACCTGTTGACTTAAGAGGTTTTGGACCTTGAGTGAACATTTGTGGTAGTCAGGCAGGGCAAGGAGTACAAGAAGCTTATAGAACACCAAGCAGATTAACCCAAAGGAGACTATCTCATGGTTTTTACTAATAAAGCTCCCAAAGGTCGATGATAAAAAAAAATCCCAAAAGCTATAAGAGAAAATAAACAAATAACACAAAATGGAGATTCAATATATCTGGCAACAGAATTCTCAAGGAAACCTTACCGTGCAGGTGAGAGTGGTATGACATATTTAAAGTGCTAAAGAAAAAATAACCCAAGAATAGCATATCTGGCAAAAACATCTTTCAAATAGAAAGAAAAAACAAAGACTTTCTCAGACAAAAGCTGAGGAATTTCATCAACATCAGACCTTTCAAACAAGAAATGCTAAAGGAAGTTCTTCGATCTGAAAGAAAAGGACATTAATGAGCAATAAGAAATCACCTGAAGGTACAGTCTTTCTGGTAATAATAAGTAAACAGAAAACACAGAATATTAGACCACTGTAACTGTGATGTGCAAACTACTCAGACTTCAAGTAGAACAACTAAAAGATAAAACTATCAAAAACAATAACTACATAGACAGTATAATGAGATATAAATAGAAACAATAAAAAGTTTAAAAGCAGAGGTGATTAAATTAAACTCTACAGTTTCTTTCAGTTCTCTCTTTGCTTGTTTGCATGTTTATTTGTTTTTGCAATAAGTGTTAACTTTGAATATGTTTAAAATAATGTGTTATATTATTTGCAAACTGCATGGTAACCTCATATCAAAAACCTACAATGGAGACACAAAAAATAAGAAGGAAGAAATTAAAACATACCACCAAGAAATTAAAATATACCACCAGAGGAAACCAACTATACTAAAAAAAAAAACAAAAAAAAAACAAGAAGGAGGGAAGGATGGAAGTGAAGACCACAAAACAACCAAAAAGCAAATTACAAAATGGCAGTAAAATAAGTCCTTACTTATCAATAATAACATGGAATGTTAGCAGACTAACTCTCCAAGCAAAAGACATAGCATGGCTAAATAGACAAGAAAAACTGAGATTTAATAATCTCTTGTCTCCCAGAAACACACACCTACAAAGGACACAGAGGCTGAAAATAAAGGGATGGTAAAAGATATTTCATGATAATGGAAACCAAAAAAGAGCAGAAATAGCTATACTAACATCAGAAAAAAAAAGATTTCAAGACAAAAACTACAAGAAGAGACAAAGAATGTCACCATATAATGATAAAGCAGTCATATCAGTAAGAAGATATAACAATTGTAAATATATATGCACCCAACATCAGACCACCCAGATATAAAAAGCAAATATTAACAGTGCTAAAGAAAAAGATAGGCCCCAATACAATAATAGCTGGAGACTTAAATACCCCCCACTTCCATTTCAACACTGGATAGATCTTCCAGAAAAAATATTGACAAAGAAACATCAGACCTAATCTGCACTATAGATCAAATGTGTCTAAGATGTATTTACAGAATGTTTCATTCAAAGGTTGCAGAATATATTTTCTTCTTTTCACCACATGGATTATTCTCAAGAATTGGCCATCTGTTAGACCACAACACAAGTCTTTAAAAATTCAAGCACACTGAAATTATATCAGGTACCTTATCTGATTACACTAGAATAAAACTAGGAATCAATAACAAGAGAAACTTTGGGAACTATACAAACAGATAGAAATTAAACAATATGGGACCCCTTCCTGACACCTTACACTAAAATTAACTCCAGATGGATTAAAGACTTAAACATAAGACCTGGCACCATAAAAACCCTAGAAGAAAATCTAGGCAAAACTATCCAGGACATAGGAGTAGGCAAGGACTTCATGAACAAAACACCAAAAGCATTGGCAACAAAAGCCAAAATAGACAAATGGGACCTAATCAAACTCCACAGCTTCTGCACGGCAAAAGAAACAGTCACTAGAGTGGATCGGCAACCAACAGAATGGGAAAAAATTTTCGCAGTTTACCCATCTGACAAAGGGCTGATATCCAGAATTTACAAAGAACTCAAACAGATTTACAGGAAAAAACCAAACAAGCCCATTCAAAAGTGGGCAAAGGATAAGAACAGACACTTTACGAAAGAAGACATATATGAGGCCAACAATCATATGAAAAAATGCTCATCGTCACTGGTCATCAGAGAGATGTAAATCAAAACCACATTGAGATACCATCTCACGCCAGTTAGAATGGCGATCATTAAAAAATCTGGAGACGAGGGGGAGGACTCAAGATGGCGCTGTGAGAACAACCCAGGATTGGAGCTCTTCTCGTTGAATCTGCAAACGGTGAGTCAGTGCTGCATTTCCAGACTGATCTTTGTTGCCCACAGAACGGGGAAACTCCCAAGTATAAAAAAGACACGGGACGCCAGGCAGTAGCTCTGCCTGGTGAAGCCGGCAGCCGGGGCGGCGGCGGCCGGCCCTACCCAGCAATCCCCACAGGGCGCGCTTGTCCGGGTGCCCTGTTGAACCGGCAACCTGAGACTTGAGAGGGCTGGACTTGAGACTGAATGAGACTTGGACAGTAGCCCAGCCCAGGGGATTGCAGGAATTGGGATACCCAGTGGGACGAACAAAACCGCGATTTCAAACTATCCCGAGTAGACGGTCCGAGACGCTCTGTGGGGGAGGGGCATCCACCACTACCAAGGCAACCCGCCCCAACTGAGATACACGCCCACTGCTGACGCAGCCAGCCATTGCCGAGGCAACCCGTCCCTACTGAGATACACGCCCACTGCTGACGCAGCCTGCCGTTGCTGAGGCAACACGCTACAACAAAGAGACTCTGCCGCAGGGTGTGGCAGAGACCAAGCAGAGCCGGCAGGAACAGCACGAATCACACAACAGCAGGGCGGAGCCTCGGCAGCCAAACAGTGGCTAGTCTGCCTTCTAGCTGTGCAGGACACCTGATCAGACATCCAAAAATAAAGCCCAGACCCCTCAACACAGAGCATTTGAGAAAAAAAAAAGGGGGGGGGTTTTTTAATGAGCTCAGTTGCAGCAGAATCAAACATAGCAGCCTAACAGCCCTGAATGAACAACAGAGTGCACAGCTCAGCAATTAAACCCCTATAAGGTACAAACGGTCTCCTCAAGCAGCTCCCTGACCCCTCTATATCCAAAAGACTGACATTAGGCAGGCATCATCCTGGGAGAAAGAGAGCAGAAAAAGAAACTGGTAGCATCCCTCGCTGTGCCACAGCTACTAGAGGTGCACCCCAGACAAGGAGGGTCTGGAGCGGACCTCAGCAGTCGTACAGCGAAGGGGCTAGACTTGTAGAAGGAAAACAAAGCAACAGAAATACTTCATCATCAACATTCTGGGTGTCCACTCAGAGACCCAAACGAAAAGTCAGCAACTACACAGACGACCAGCAGACAAATCCACAAAGATGGGAAGAAACCAGCGCAAAAAGGAGGAAAACACCCGAAACCAGAACACTTCGCCTCCTAGAAAGGACCAAAACTCCTCACCAGCAAGGGAGCAAGCTGGACGGAGAATGACTGTGACGAAATGACAGAATTAGACTTCAGAAGATGGATAATGAGAAACTTTTGTGAGCTAAAAGATCATGTATTAAATAAATACAAAGAAACTAAGAACCTTGAAAAAAGATTTGAAAAAAGATTCGAGGAAATGACAACAAGAATGGATACCTTAGAGAGGAATATGAATGAATTAAAGGAGCTGAAAAACACAATACGAGAACTTCACGAAGCAAACACAAGTTTCAATAGCCAAATTGACCAAGCAGAAGAAAGAATATCTGAAGTCGAAGACCAACTCAATGAAATAAAACGAGAAACCAAGATCAGAGAAAAAAGCGCAAAAAGGAATGAACAAAGTCTCCAAGAAATGTGGGACTATGTGAAAAGACCTAACCTAGGTTTGATAGGTGTACCAGAAGGGGACGAAGAGAATGAATCCAAGCTGGAAAATACTCTTCAGGACATCATCCAGGAAAATTTCCCCCACCTAGCAAGACAAGCCAACACTCAATTGCAGGAAAAAGAGAGAACACCACAAAGATTTTCCGCAAGAAGAGCAACCCCAAGGCACATAATCGTCAGATTCAACAGGGTTGAAATAAAGGAGAGAATACTAAGGTCAGCCAGAGAGAAAGGTCAGGTCACCCACAAAGGGAAGCCCATCAGACTCACAGCAGATCTCTCGGCAGAAACACTACAAGCTAGAAGAGAGTGGGGGCCAATATTCAACATTCTTAAAGAAAAGAACTTTCAACCCAGAATTTCATATCCAGCCAAACTGAGCTTCAGAAGTGAAGGAAGAATAAAATCCTTTGCGAACAAGCAAGTACTCAGAGATTTTGTCACCACCAGGCCTGCTTTACAGGAGCTCCTAAAAGAGGCACTACACATAGAAAGGATCAACCAGTACCAGCCATTCCAAAATCACACTGAATGCTAAAGAGCTTCAACATAATGAAGAATCTACAACAACTAACAGGCAAAACAGCCACTTAGCATCAAAATGGCAGTATCAAATTCACACATAACAATATTAACCCTAAATGTAAATGGACTAAATGCACCAATCAAAAGACACAGACTGGCAAATTGGATAAAAATCCAAAACCCATCAGTGTGCTGTATCCAGGAAACCCATCTCACATGGAAGGATACACAAAGGCTCAAAATAAAGGGATGGAGGAAGATTTACCAAGCAAATGGAGAGCAAAAAAAAGCAGGAGTTGCAATTCTCATCTCTGATAAAATAGACTTTAAAGTAACAAAGATCAAAAGAGACAAAGAAGACCATTACATAATGGTAAAAGGATCAATACAACAAGAAGAGCTAACGATCCTAAACATATATGGACCCAACACAGGAGCACCCAGATATATAAGGCAAGTTCTTAATGACTTACAGAAGGACTTAGACTCCCACACAATAATAGTGGGAGACTTTAACACTCCACTGTCAATACTAGACAGATCAACCAGACAGAAAATCAACAAGGATACCCAGGGCTTGAACTCAGACCTGGAGCAATCAAACCTGGTGGACATTTACAGAACTCTCCACCCCAAATCCACAGAATACACATCCTTCTCAGCACCACATCACACCTACTCTAAAATTGATCACATAATTGGAAGTAAAGCACTGCTCAACAAATGCAAAACAACAGAAATCATAACAAACAGCCTCTCAGACCATAGTGCAATCAAGTTAGAACTCAGAATTCAGAAACCGACCCAGAAACACACAGCTTCATGGAAACTGAACAACTGGCTCTTGAATGTTGACTGGGTAAACAACGAAATGAAAGAAGAAATAAAGAAGTTCTTCGAAACCAATGAGAACGAAGACACAATGTGCCAGAACCTCTGGGACACATTTAAAGCAGTCTCTAGAGGAAAGTATATAGCAATAAGTGCCCATATGAGGAGAATGGAGAGATCCAAAATTGACACCCTATCATCAAAATTGAAAGAGCTAGAGGAGCAAGATCAAAAAAACTCAAAACCCAGCAGAAGACAAGAAATTACTAAGATCAGAGCTGAGCTGAAGGAGATTGAGACACGAAAAACCCTTCAAAAAATCAATAAATCCAAGAGCTGGTTTTTTGAAAAGATCAACAAAATAGACAGACCACTAGCCAGATTGATTAAAAAGAAAAGAGAGAACAACCAAATAGATGCAATAAAAAATGATAAAGGGGAAATCACCACAGATTCCACAGAAATTCAAACCATCATCAGAGAATATTACAAACAACTATATGCGCATAAACTAGTAAACCTGGAAGAAATGGATAAATTCCTGGACTCCTGTGTCCTCCCAAGCCTAAACCAGGAGGAAGCTGAAACTATGAATAGACCAATAACAAGGTCTGAAGTTGAGGCAGCAATTAAGAGCCTACCACACAAAAAAAGCCCAGGTCCAGACGGGTTCACAGCCGAATTCTACCAGACACACAAGGAGGAGCTGGTACCATTCCTTCTAAAACTATTTCAAACAATCCAAAAAGAGGGAATCCTTCCCAAACCATTTTATGAGACCAACATCATCCTGATACCAAAACCCGGCAGAGACCCAACGAGAAAAGAAAACTTCAGGCCAATATCCATGATGAACATAGATGCAAAAATCTTCAATAAAATATTGGCAAGCCGATTGCAACAGCAAATCAAAAAACTTATTCATCATGATCAAGTAGGATTCATCCCGGGGATGCAAGGCTGGTTCAACATACGCAAGTCTATAAACGTAATTCACCACATAAACAGAACCAAAAACAAAAACCAAATGATTATCTCTATTGACGCAGAGAAGGCATTTGACAAAATTCAACAGCCCTTTATGCTAAAAACCCTCAATAAACTCGGTATCGATGGAACATATCTCAAAGTAATAAAAGCTATTTATGACAAACCAACAGCCAATATCATACTGAATGGGCAAAAACTGGAAGCATTCCCGTTGAAATCTGGCACTAGACAAGGATGCCCTCTCTCACCACTCCTATTCAATATAGTACTGGATGTTCTAGCCAGAGCAATCAGGCAAGAAAAAGAAATAAAGGGTATTCAAATAGGAAAGGTGGAAGCCACATTGTCTCTATTTGCAGACGACATGATAGTATACCTAGAGGACCCCATTGCCTCAGCCCAAAAACTCCTGAAACTGATAAACAACTTCAGCAAAGTCTCAGGATATAAAATCAATGTGCAAAAATCACAAGCATTCGTCTACACCAATAACAGACTTAAAGAAAGCCAAATCAAGAGCGAACTGCCATTCGCAATTGCTACAAAAAGAATAAAATACCTTGGAATACAACTCACAAGGAACGTAAGGGACCTCTTCAAGGAGAACTACAAACCACTGCTCAACAAAATCAGAGAGGACACAAACAGATGGAAAAACATTCCATGTTCATGGTTAGGAAGAATTAATATCGTGAAAATGGCTATACTGCCCAAAGTAATTTACAGAATCAATGCTATCCCCATCAAGCTACCATTGACTTTCTTCACAGAAATGGAAAAAACCACCATGAACTTCATATGGAACCAAAAGAGAGCCCGCATAGACAAGTCAATTCTAAGCAAAAAGAACACAGCGGGGGGCATCACACTACCGGATTTCAAACTATACTACAAGGCTACAGTAATCAAAACAGCATGGTACTGGTACCAAAACAGAGATATAGACCAATGGAACAAAACAGAGGCACCAGAGGCAACACAACACACATACAACTATACAATCTTTGATAAACCTGACAAAAACAAGCAATGGGGCAAGGATTCCATCTTTAACAAATGGTGTTGGGAAAACTGGCTAGCCATGTGCAGAAAGCAGAAACTGGACCCCTTCCTGACACCTTACACTAAAATTAACTCCAGATGGATTAAAGACTTAAACATAAGACCTGGCACCATAAAAACCCTAGAAGGAAATCTAGGCAAAACCATCTAGGACATAGGAGTAGGCAAGGACTTCATGAACAAAACACCAAAAGCATTGGCAACAAAAGCCAAAATAGACAAATGGGACCTAATCAAACTCCACAGCTTCTGCACGGCAAAAGAAACAGTCACTAGAGTGGATCGGCAACCAACAGAATGGGAAAAAATTTTCGCAGTCTACCCATCTGACAAAGGGCTGATATCCAGAATTTACAAAGAACTCAAACAGATTTACAGGAAAAAAACAAACAAGCCCATTCAAAAGTGGGCAAAGGATATGAACAGATACTTTACGAAAGAAGACATATATGAGGCCAACAATCATATGAAAAAATGCTCATCGTCACTGGTCATCAGAGAGATGCAAATCAAAACCACATTGAGATACCATCTCACGCCAGTTAGAATGGCGATCATTAAAAAATCTGGAGACAACAGATGCTGGAGAGGATGTGGAGAAAAAGGAACACTTTTACACTGTTGGTGGGAGTGTAAATTAGTTCAACCATTGTGGAAGACAGTGTGGCGATTCCTCAAGGCCTTAGAAATAGAAATTCCATTTGACCCAGCAATCCCATTACTGGGTATATATCCAAAAGACTATAAATCGTTCTACTATAAGGACACATGTACACGAATGTTCATTGCAGCACTGTTTACAATAGCAAAGACCTGGAATCAACCCAAATGCCCATTGATAATAGACTGGATTGGAAAAATGTGGCACATATACACCATGGAATATTATGCAGCAATCAGAAATGATGAGATCGTGTCGTTTGTAGGGACATGGATGAATCTGGAGAACATCATCCTCAGCAAACTGACACAAGAACAGAAAATGAAACACTGCATATTCTCACTCATAGGTGGGTGATGAAAAATGAGAACACATGGACACAGAAAGGGGAGTACTAAACACTGGGGTCTATTGGGGGGAAAAGTGGAGGGCCAGTGGGAGGGGGAGGTGGGGAGGGATAGCCTGGGGAGAAATGCCAAATGTGGGTGAAGGGGAGAAGAAAAGCAAAGCACACTGCCATGTGTGTACCTACGCAACTGTCTTGCATGCTCTGCTCATGTACCCCAAAACCTATAATCCAATAAAAAATTAGAAAAAAAAATGATTAAAGACTAAAAAATAAAAAAATAAAAATAAAAAAAAACTCTGGAGACAACAGATGCTGGAGAGGATGTGGAGAAAAAGGAACACTTTTCCACTGTTGGTGGGAGTGTAAATTAGTTCAACCATTGTGGAAGACAGTGTGGCGATTCCTCAAGGCCTTAGAAATAGAAATTCCATTTGACCCAGCAATCCCATTACTGGGTATATACCCAAAGAACTATAAATCGTTCTACTATAAGGACACATGCACACGAATGTTCATTGCAGCACTGTTTACAATAGCAAAGACCTGGAATCAACCCAAATGCCCATCGATGATAGACTGGATTGGGAAAATATGGCACATATACACCATGGAGTATTATGCAGCAATCAGAAATGATGAGTTCGTGTCGTTTGTAGGGACATGGATGAATCTGGAGAACATCATTCTCAGCAAACTGACACAAGAACAGAAAATGAAACACTGCATATTCTCACTCATAGGCGGGTGATGAAAAATGAGAACACATGGACACAGAGAGGGGAGTACTAAACACTGGGGTTTATTGGGGGGGGAAGGGGAGGGCTAGTGGGAGGGGGAGGTGGGGAGGCATAGCCTGGGGAGAAATGCCAAATGTGGGTGAAGGGGAGAAAGCAAACAAAACACACTGCCATGTGTGTACCTATGCAACTGTATTGCATGCTCTGCACATGTACCCCAAAACCTAAAATGCAATAAAAAATAAAAATAAAAATAACAAAAAAGAAATTAAACAATATGCTCCTAAATGACCAGTTGGTCAATGAAGAAGTTAAGAAGGAAATTTAAACTTACTGAAACAAATCAAAATGGAAATACAGAATATAAAAGTCTGTGGAATAAGACAAAAACAGTGCTGAGAAAAGTTTATAGCAGTAACTTATTACATCAAAAAAAAAGTAGCAAAACATCAAATAAACAACCTAATGATGTATTGTAAAGAATTAGAAAAGAGCTAATCAAACCCAAAGTTAATAGAAGAAAAGAAAAAGAGTTACAACAGAAATTAATAAAATTGAAGTAAAATATACAAAATATCAGTCAGACAAAAATTGGTATTTTGAAATAATACACAATATCAACTATTAGCCATACTAAGAAAAAAAAGAGAGACGACCGAAGTAAATGAAATCAGAGATGAAATGAAAGAAATAGAACTGAAAATACAGAAATTCAAAGAATCATTCAAGTCTGCTATAAGCAATTATATGTCAATAAACTAGAAAGAAAACTTAGAAGAAATAAATAATTCTTAGGCATATACAAACTACCAAGATTGAACCATGAACAAATCCAAAGGTGAATAGACCAATACCAAGTAATAAGATCAAGACCCTGTCTCTACTAAAAAATGCAAAAATTAGCTAGGTGCCTTCCTGCAATCCTAGCTATGTAGGAGGCTGAAAAAAGAGAATCACTTGAATCCAGGAAACAGAAGCTGCAGTGAGCCAAGTTCATGCCACTACACTCCAGCCTGGGTGACAGAGTAAGACTTTGTCTGAAAGAGGAAAGGAAAAGTAAAGAAAACCAGAGTAAAGTCTCCCAGTAAAGAAAAGCCTGGGACCTAATGGCCTCACTACTAAATTTTACCAGACATTTAAAGAAGCACTAATACCAGTCTTACTCAAACTATTGTGAAAAATAGACAAGGACGGCATTCTTTGAAATGCATTCCATGAGGCCAGAATTACTGAAACCAAAATCAGACAAAGACACATTTAAAAAAAAATCCCTGATGAATATTGATGCCAAAATCCACAACAAACTACTAGCAAACTGAATTCAACAATGCATTAAAAAGAACATTCATCATGACCAATTGGTATTTAGCCCAGAAATGCAAGAATGGTTCAACATATGCAAATCTGTATGATACATCATATCAACAGAATGAAGAACAAAAACCATATGATCATTTTAATTGATGCTGAGAAAACATTACATAAAATTCAACATCCTTCATGACAAACTATTTCCAAAAACTGAGCATAGAAGGAACTTACTTCAACAGAATGAAAGTTATATATGACAGACCCATTGCTAGTATCAAACAGAATGGAGAAAAACAAAGAGTATTTCCTTTGAGATGTGGAAGAAGACATGGATGCCTACTTTCAGTACTTGCATTTAGCATACTATTGGAAGTTCTAGCTAGAGAAATGAGACAAGAGAAAGAAATAAAGGGAATGTAAATAGGAAAGGAAGAAGTCAACTTATACTTGTTTGCAGATGGAATGATCTTATTCTTGGAAAAACCCAAACACTCCACTAAAGGACTATTAGAACTATTAGATAAATGAATTTAGTAAAGTTATAGGATACAAAATAAACATATAAAAATTAGTAGCATTTCTAAATGCCCACAGTGAACAATCTGAAAAGAAAATCAAGAAATTAATCCCATTGACAATAGCTAAAAAATAAAACAAGATACCTCAGCACAAGCTTAAACAAATAAGTGAAAGAACTCTACAACAAAAACTATAAAACGAGGAAAAAAAATTAGAGGACACACAAAAATAAAATGATATACTTATAGATTAGAAGAATCAATACTGTGAAAATGTCCATACTAACCAAAGAAATCTATAGATTCAATGCAACCTCTATCAAAATACTAATGACATTCTTCACAGAAATAGAAAAAATAATCACATAATTTATATGGAACGACAAAAGACCCAGCTAAAATAGCCGAAGTATTCCTGAGCAAATAGAACAAAACTGGAGGAATCACATTACTGACTTCAAATTATACTACAAAGCTATAGTAACAAAAACAGCATGGTACTGGCCCCAAAACAGACACATAGACTGATATGGTTTGGATCTATGTCTTCAATCAAATCTTATGTTGAAATGTAATCATCCATGCTGGATGTGAGGCCTGGTGAGATGTGATAGGAACAGAGAATTAGATTCCCTTCTTGGCACAGTGTCAAAATAGTGAGTGAGTTCTCATGCAATCTGGCTGTTTAAAAATTTAAAATGTTGTGACCAATATGCTGATAGTAGCATGAACAATGAAGTTCAGGCTGACAAGTTCTCAGGTGGTGATGAGAAACTATGGAGATGATGACTGGAGCCAAAGTCACATTTGTTATGCATTAGCAAAGAGGCTGGCTGCATTGTGCCCCTGCCCTAAGTAACTGTAGAACTTTGTACTTGAGAATGATGATTTAGGGTATTTGGCAGAAGAAATTTTTAAACAGCAAAGTGTTGAAGAACTGGCCTGGCTGCTTCTAACAGCATATGCTCCTATGCATAAACAAAGAAATGACGTATAACTGGAACTTATATTTAAAAGGGAAACAGAGTATAAATGTTCAGAAAATTTGCAGCCTGGCCATGTGGTGGGAAAAAAAAAGAGGAGTCAAATGCTAATATCAGAGACAATGGAAACCAGAGGTTTAGGAGGAAAGAATGGATTCATGAGCCAGGCCAGAGTTGTCTCCTTCTCAGTCACTCCAGCTCCACCCCTAGCTAAAAGGGGCCCAGATAAACCTCACACTGCTGCTTTGAAGGTTGAAAACCATAAACCTTGATGGCTTCCACGTGGTATTAAGATAGCAGGTGCACAGAGTGCAAGTGTTGAGGCATAGGAGCCTCCACCCAGATTTCAGCAGATGTATGGAAAAGCCTGGATGTCAAGGTACAACCCTGCTGCAAGGGCAGAACCCTCATGGAGAACCTCTACTAGGGCAGTGCAGAGGGGAAATATGGGGTTGGAGCACATACACAGAGTCCCCACTGAGGCACTGCCTAGTGGAGCTATGAGCGGAAGGCCATAATCCTCTTGGCTCTGTATGGTAGAGCCACTGGCAGCTTGCATCCTGCACCTGGAAGAGCCATAGGCATTCAAAGCCAGTCCATGAGAGCAGCAGTGGGACTGAACCCTGCGAAGTCATAAGGGTAGAGCTGCCCAAGACCATGAGAGCTTCCTTTGAATCAGTGAGCCCTGGATGTGGGACATGGAGTCAAAGGAGATTATTTTGGACCTTTAAGATTTAATGACTGTCCTGCTGGGTTTCAGACTTGCATGGGACCCATAGCTCATTTTTTTTTTTTTTTGGCTCATTTCTCACTTTTGGAATGGGAGTATTTGTGCAATGCCTGTATACCCATTGTATCTTGAAAGTAACTAATTGTTTTTTCATTTTTGTTTTTGTTTTACAGGCTATTTGGCAGAAAGGACTATCTTTATTTCAGATGAGACCTTAGACTTTAGCTAATACTGGAATGAGTTAAGAATTTGGAAGACTGTTGGGAAGGCATGATTGTGTTTTGAAATGTGAGAAGAGCCTGAGATTTGGAAGGGGCCACTAAACGTGTGTCCCCATCTAAATCTCAAGTTGAAATTAAATCCCCAATGCTGTAGGTTGGGCCTCTTAGAATCTAATTGGATCATGTAGGTGGACTTCTCCTTCGTCCCATGTTGCAATAGTGTGTGAGCTCTTATGTGACCTGGTTGTTTAAAATTGCATAGCACCCTTTTGCTCCCTTTCTTCCTCCTGCTCCGGCCATGTAAGATGTGCCTGCTTTCCCATGCCTTCTACTGTGTTTGTAAATCTCCTGAAGCCTCCATAAAGCAGATGCCATATTTCATGTATGGCATGTGGAACCATGAACCAATTAAACCTCTTTTCTTTATAAATCACTGAATCTCAGATATATCTTTATTGCAGTGCAAGCAAAAACTAATACAAAGACCCCTGGAATAGAGTAGAGAATCCAGAAATAAATCCATAAATCTATGATGAAATCATTTTTGACAAGGATGTGAAAAACATACGATGAGGAAAAAACAATTTTTTAATAAATTTTTTCTGGGAAAACTAGATATCCATATGCAGAAAAATAAAACTAGACCCTTACATCTCATCATATATGAAAATCAAATCAGAATGGATTGAAGACTAAAACATAGGACCTCAAATCATGAAAACTACTACAAGAAAACATTGGGAAAAATCTCCAGGACATTGGCTTAGGCAAAGATTTCTTAAGTAATACCTCACAAGTACAGATAACCAAACCTAAAATGGGCAAATGGGATCACATCAGGTTATAAAGTCTTCTGCACAGCAAAGAAAACAATAAACAAAGTGAAGAGACAGTGCACATAATAGAAGAAAATATTTGCAACCTATCCATCTGACAAGGGATATATACATGAGGAGAATATATGTGTATATATATATGTGTGTGTGTGTGTATAAATATGAGAATATATAAGAATATATATATAAGGGAAATATATATATATGTAACCAGAATATAGAAGGCGCTCAAACAATTCAATTTTTAAAAGTCCAATAATCCTATTAAAATATGGGCAAAGATGTTAATAGACATTTCTCAAAAGAAGACAAACCAGTATATCAAAATATGTTCAACATCATTGACCATCAGAGAAATGAAAATCAAAACTACAATGAGATACCATCTGACCCCAGTTAAAATTGTTTTTTATCCAAAAGATAGGCAATAATGAATGCCAGAGAAGATGTGGAGAAAGATGAGCTCTCATTCACTTTTTGTAGGAATGTAACTTAGTATTGCCACTACAGAGAGCAGTATAAAAGTTTCTCAAAAACCTAAAAACTGCCATATGCTCCCGGAATCCCACTACTATGTATGTTCCCAAAAGATCAGTATGGCATATAGATATCTGTACTTCTATGTTTACTGCAGCACTATTCACAAAAGCCAAGATTTGGAATTAACCTAGGTGTCCATCAACAAAAGAATAGATAAATAAAATGTGATATATATACACAGTGGAGTACTATTCAGCTACTAAAATAATGAAAGCCTGCCAACTGCAGTAATATAAATTGAATTTGACAAGATCATTTTAATTGAAATTAGGCAGGCACAGAAAGACAATCTTTACAATTTTCACTCATCTGAGGGGCCTAAAAATTAAAACAATTGACCTCTTAGAGATAGGGAGTAGAATAAAGGTTACAGGAGTCTGGGAAAGGTGGAGCGGGGGAATGTGGATGGTTAATAGGTACAAAAATAGATAGAATGAATAAAATCTAGTATTTAGTAGCACAAAAAGATGACTGCAGTCAGCAATAATTTATTGCTCATTTAAGAATAACTGTGGACTACAATTGGAAAGTTCATAATACAAAGAAAGGTTGAATGCCTTAGGTGATGAAAACCCCATTTTCCCTAATGTGATTATTATACATTGTATAACTGCATCAAAATATCTCATGTACCCCATATAAACCTACTGTGTACCCATAAAAATTAAAAATGAAAACAATTTAAAGAAAACAAATCCTGCGATTTGTTACAACATACATGAACCTGGAAGATATTATGCTAAGTAAAAGCTAGAAACAAAAAGATCCTGCATAATTGTACGTATATGTGAAATCTTAAAAAGAGTGAAATTTATAGAAACAAATGGTGATTATGACAGTGGGGGTGGGGAAAAGGAAGTGCTGACTAAAATTAACAGTAATTTATTGTACATTTTAACATAAATGAAAAAGTATAATTGAAATGTTTGCAACATAAAGAAATGATAAATGTATAAGGTGATGAATACACCACTTAAGAAAAAAAAATGCTACCAATCCAAAAAAAAAAACCTCAGACCAGGATGATTCACAGCCAAATTCTACTAGATATATTTTTAAAAAGACATGGTAGCAAATCTAAGAAACTATTTCAAAAATCAAGGAAGAGGAATTAAATATTTAAATGTAAGGCTTTGAACTAAAGGAATCATAGAAGAAAACCTAGGAAGCACCATTCTGGATACTGGCCATAGGAAAAAAATTATAACTAAATCCTCAAAAGCGATTACCAAAATAAAAAAAAAAGATAAATGGTACCTAATTAAACTAAAGAGCTTCTGTGCAGAAAAAGAAACTAGCAGAGTAAACTGACACCCTACAGAATGGTAGAAAATTTTTGCAAACTATGCATTCAACAAAGGTCTATTATCCAGTAGCTATAAGAAACTTACACAATTCAGCTAGTAGAAATCAAACAATCCCATTTAAAATTGGTCAAAAGACATTAACAGACACTTCTCAAAAGAAGACATACAAACCAGCAACAAACGTGAAAAAACGCACATCATCACTAACCACCAGAGAAATGCAAGTCAAAACCGCAGTGAGATACCTTCCCACACCAATCAGGATGGCTCTTATTAAAAAGTCAGAAAAGCAACAGATGTTGACAAGGCAGCAGTGAACAAAGAACACTTATACACTGTTGATGGGAAGGTAAATTAGTTCAGCCACTGTGAAAGCAGTTTAAATATTTTTCAAGGAACAGAAGTACTGTTTGACCCAGCAAATATATTAGTGTGTGTGTAGCCAAAGGAATATTAAACATTGTACCAAAAAGAAACATGTGCTCCTGTTCATCACAGCACTATTCACAATAGCAAAACCATGAAATCAACCTATGTACCCATCAATGGTGGATTAAATGAGAATATGGTCCATATACACTATGGAATACTACGCAGCCATTTAAAAAGTACAAAATCACATCCTTTGCAGCATTATAGATGCAGCTGGAGCCCATCATCCTAATAAAATTAATGCAAAATCAGAAAACCAAATGCCACATGATTTTATACATAAGTGGGAGTTAACATTGAAACTCATGTACATGAAGATGGCAACAACAGACACTGGGGACCACAAGAGGTGGGAGGAAGAGAGGAGGATGAGTTGAAAAATTTCTTGGATCCTAGGCACATTACCTCAGTGATGGGATCAGTACTACCCCAAACATCAGCATCATGCAATATACCAATGTAACAAACCAGCACATGTACCCCCAGAATCTAAAACTAAAATTAAAATTATAAAAAATAAATATAATAAAAAATGCAATGTGCCATGCTCCTTGTTGAGTTATTTTATTTGGAAAGTTGAAGAGTTCTCAAGACTACTGTCATTCTGACACTGAATGCCAAGTTCAACGTTCCCCAAATAACCCTAACTCTGGTGCCTATTACAAGCTTAAGGGACCTCCTTTATTTTCAATAATTTTCTAGAATTCACAGAATTCACTGTGAACGCTGTTGTACTAATGGTCATGGTTTATTACAGTGAAAGGATACAGATTAAAATCAGCCATGGGAGGTGGCACAAGAGACAGAGTCCAAACAAGTCCCACATGTGCAATTTCCAGCTGTTCTCTTGCAGCAGGGTTACGGATAGTGCTGTCGTCTTCAGGCAATCATGTCTGACCATATTCAAGGAATACTGACAATTAGAGAAGCTTAAGCAGCCTTGATCTTCAGAGTTTCGATCACTTAGATGTGGCTGACCACCTCCTGATAGATCTTTAGTCTCTAGCCCTTCCAGAAGTCGAGTTGATACTACATGGTCCAAAACTCACATTATATGTCACATTGTGAGATTATCCAATGTGACCCAAGGCCCTTAACTAAACAGACACTCTTTTTAGGCAGGTCAATCCAAGGCTTAGTGATTACCTTCCAGGAACAAATAACAAAGGTTACATCTTTCTTTTGGTATGATTAATTATTTACTAATGTTGTGGTTTAGGATCCAATACTCCAAAATATGGCATGTTGACATGGTGAACCGAAAAAGAAGCCTCAAGTTTTCTTTCACCTTCTTCCTACCACCATCTTTCCCAAAACTTGTATCTGCCTAAGCTCTAGACTCACAAAAAGGAATGATTATTTCTTCTTCTCCTTCCTATACAACCAAGATTGTAACCACACCTGAACAGACCCTTTAACTGTCAAAGAGAACTGTTTACAAATTAATCTCTCTTTCAGAATCCATTCATTCTCCCCAGTATTCCTATCGACAAAACTTTTCTTCTCCCTACTTCCATAACCTGTTTTGCCAGGATAACCTGAACGACTTGGGGGATGGGCACTCACTCTGTGATTCTCCCCATCCATGCATTGTGCACATATCTTAAATAAATGTATATGCTTTTTCCTCTTATTAATCTGTCTCATGCCAGTGATTTTCAGTGAATCTTCAAAGGGCCAGGGCTCTTGACCCCTACACTACATAGCACCTTTCAAGTGACAGAAAACAAAACATAATCATTACTAGTGTTGGCTGACAACTCCTCAAAAGACCACGAGGAAAAATATTACCTAGCAAATCTAAACTTATTAGACCTAACATAGTAAGGGACTATTGCACCAACCTAATATATAGAGTTTTAGGGTCTGAGTTAAAGTAGTCTAAGGCTGGTCTTTCAAGGCAGGAAACTGATTTGAATTGGGCAAAGTCCATGACATAGTAGATTAGGATTTGTAGACACAGGAAGAATGCATTGCAAACGTATGTGCTCTTTCTGTGAAGATGAAGTACATCTTCACAAGTCAACTACTTTTTTATTATACTTGCTGTTTGCCCAAGCAATCAATCTCTTCCCAGGCAAGAATATTTTGAAACAAACATTTAGTCATATTGACACATATGATCTCAGCTCTTCCCTTCCAAATGTTTAGCTGTGTGAATGCACATGGTCTCAATTTTCAATGGTAAAAACTGAATTTCTAAGCTCATTTTTAAGTCTTATCAAAAACTAGTAGTATAGAAAACCATGTCAGGTTGTTGGTATCTGTGAAGTTTTTGAGTTGTCAGTGCCAGTTGAGGTTGTTTTCCTAAAACTTTTAGCTAATTTGTTAAAGCATAAATAGTTGAAACTTCTAAAACTCCTGAAATTTGGTCTCCTTATCTTTAACATGAAAAAATACCTCTATTGAAGTATTTTACAGTATCAAATGCCACTAAGTGACAAAACTGTGCTGCAAACTTAATCTGTTGGACTCCTAAGCTTTCCACCATACCACCTTGCCCTACATATTCTCAATCTTTGCTGAAATAACTGAAATCTTAAATAATATATAGGAAAGCACTTTCTAGAACATAGCACACAGTAGGTAACAGCCATCGATATATACTATGATGGACAATAAATAATGTCCTTCCTTAATGTGTGGAGATTATTGTTCCCATAAATAATTTCAATGACAAAGAAAAAAGAATCTAAGTAAAAGAAATATATTAATATATATTAATCTAAATAATAGGAATCTATTATTTAGATAAATAGGGAAAAATATAATAATAGGAATATATTACTCTAAATAATAGGAATAACAAGTCAAACCCATCACAAACATTCTGAGTTCTTGTCTGCTCTTTGTAATTGAAATAATACACGTCTATTTGTCTGGACTGAAGGAGGAGTAGAGAGGTAGGAGTGGCAGGTAGGTGTAAGGACAAAAAAATGTTCTTTGGAATCTAGGATTGAAAAGGCAGAAATTTAAGAACTTCTGCACATATGTTTAATGTTAAAATACTTGGATAAACTGTGAGTACAGCTTTTGTGTATCTAGTAGTTGACTCTTGTTCCTTATCACCCACAGTCCCAAAACAATTCTCTGTCACCAGCAAATGAGTTAAGTATTCTTTCGCAGTTAATTTACAAGTCAAACTCAAGGTTCTATGTTAAAGTAACAATTTTGTACTCTATCATTCGAAAGGTGCTATGCAGTGCAGGAATCAAGAGCCTTAGTCCTCTGAATATTCACTGAAAATCACTAACATGAAGCAGATTAATAAGTGAAAGCACTTGTCCTTGAACCTCTTATATTGGGTGACAGCAAGAATGCATGGAAAGAGTATATAAAGTGAAACTGAAAACAATCAAGATTGCTAATACTGAATAGATGAATCCTGGCATTATCATTTATTTCAATGGCAACAGCCTGATGTTCTTATAATTTCATGTCTTACATAGAAAAAGTTTGGAAAAGTTTTGTAAATAGGGCTAGGTTGTCTGTTAAATGTGCATTTCTTCAAACAATTGTTCCCAAGCTCAGCTCCTAAATTTAGATCTTTTTGCAGCAATACTTTAGTATTTTGCCAACTCACTACCAAGATTCATAAAGTTGGTGCATTTTCTTCACCTGGAGAATATTAAAGCATCATCCTTAATAAACTTATTCTGGCTTTCAGATACCTCCCATTCTTGTAAATATTGACTGCTCCTTTAAAATGGCAATGAAATGTATGGAAGTGTCAAGTTTGGACTGATGCTTGATGGGGGAATAAATAAAACTTTAGACAAAGTCAGTTAAGACTGCTGTCAGTTGTATTTAATAGGAACTTTACTGTGGTATTATTCATTTGTAACAGAAGGCTCATTGGTGAGCAATTCAGGACTAGTAAGGCTGACTGAGGAGTCACTGAGGATCCAGTGTTATAACTTACTGTTATATCATCCTTAGGATGAGACTTCTATTCTTACGATTGTAAGATGGCAATTCCATTTTAAGCCAACATATCACATTCCAAGCAGGAACAAGGAGAAGGATGATGGGAAAAAGGCAAAAGGTACATGCTAGCTGAGTATGAACCATTTCCAAATATTCCATGGCATTTCACCCAGCAGTTTTCCTTATACTCTTCAGCATCCAAACCCTGTGCCAAGTTACCTCATGGTACCCTAGCAAATTCATGGGAAAGGAGGGGTGGTGACAGGATATTTTAAATTTTTGAGGAAAACATGGTAATATTCAAGATTTATCAGACAGTTGTCCTTGAGTGAACTACTAGCTTGAGAAAATTCAGTTTTAACATTTGATTTCCCGAGTTGAAATGACTTAAGAAAACTGTGTTTTTAGTGAATATTATTGTAAAAAAAATGCAAGTACCATGTAAAAATCAACATGGAACACCTTATGAGGATAGTGGTGTCCAATCTGATTCCAAGACTTGAAAAGTTGTGCAGCAAAGGACCACCTTTTTCAAAGATGACATAATGTGGTCAAAAAACACATGAAAAATTCTCAGCATTATGGATCATGAAGAAAGGCAAATCACACCAGTCAGAACAGCTATTATTAAAAAGTCAAAAGATGATAGATGTTGGTGAGGTTGAGAAAAAAGAGTGCTTACACTGTTGGTGGGAGTGTAAATTAAGTAAACTATTATGGAAGACAGTGTGGTAATTCCTCAAAGATATAAAGACAGAAATATAATTTGATCCAGCAATCCTTTTACTGGGTCTATACTCAAAGGAATATAAATCATTCTATTATAAAGACTCATGCACGTGCATGTTCATTGCAACATTATTCACAATTGCAAAGACATGGAATCAGCCTAAATGCCTATCAGTGATAGACTGGATAAAGAAAATGTAGTACATATAATACACCATGGACAACTGCACAGCCATAAAAAAGAACAAGACCAAGTCCTTTGCAGGAACATAGATGGAGCTGGAGGCCGTTATCCTTAGCAAACTAACACAGGAACAGAAAACCAAACACTGCATGTTCTCACTTATAAGTGGGAGCCAAATGATGAGAACACATGCACATACAGGGAAACAACATACACTGGAATCTACTTGAGGGTAGAGGTGGGGAGGAGGCAGAGGATCTGGAAAAATACTAATGGGTACTAGGCTTAATAGCTGGGTAATGAACTAATCCATACAACAAACCTTCATGACACAAGTTTACCTAAGTAACATACCTACATTTAACATTTTAAATTCATATCTCTGAGTTGTAATATATTTTTGAGTTCTATGCTTTTATGACAGATTCAATCACCTCATCTTTACCCCAGTAATAAGGTAAAAATTCCAGCCCCAGGGTTACAAATATGGTCAAACACATGACACCTGACACTGGACAAATGAGATTGACTGGTAGGGATGGCTAAAGTCAATCTTATCTGTGTATGTCAGTTTGCATATTAGTTTACATTATGTTCACATATTCTCAGTGTAATTAGTTTACATATTCCCAGAGCCCAAGGGAGGAGAATAAAACGCACCATATATGGCCATAGAGGGCTTGTTGTTGGGAAGAGAGTGAACAAGCAGAGCTGTGGAAGACAAGCTTTGTAGTAACAAGAGGGTGGGATGACCCCTGGTTCCTGTGGGAGGACATGGTTGGTATGTCTGAATAATTTTGCAGGCTGGCAGTGAGCTGAAGCTCTCTACTCAGGGGTAAGCAGACACTAAGCCTGGCTTCCCTGCTAAGGGGACCTTATCTGTGACAGCAGGAAAGGGAACTTGTAGTTAGGCCATTCAAGACCTTCCCAGCTTTAGATGCCAGAGAGGCACATAATACTTATTTCAGATCTTCCACCACAGTGACATTGGATTAATGTGAAAACTGGATATTTAAAGGTTTAGATTGTTAGCATTAATAACACCACATTATATTAATCAAATAATTTGGATAATCAGAGCCTTCCAGATATAATGGGTTTTCCAATTTGAGTTTATCTTTTTAGTTTTTTTAAATTTTCTTTTTTATTTGGAGGAGAGGGGCTTCAATTCACATCATGATGTGTACTATACATCAATCAGTTTTTATAGACTTAGGTAACAGTTTGGCTTGGAATAAAGGGTATTTTATTCCAAGGGTTTTTTTTTTAATTTAATATGCTCGTTACTCTGTATATTTTGTCTTTTGGCTGTAATCTTAAGCCTGATGTAGTCATTGCATATTTTACAGTCTACGTAATTCTGGGTGTGATTACAAAGAAATGCATTATACCAGTGTTCTGTAATCTAAATGAATATCAGTTTGCTGAAGTAAAATTTAGGCTGGGTATTTTAGTTCCTTAAGTAATATTTGCTTATTTCTTTTATGTACTTGTGTTACAGTTGTCATTATACAATATATATGGTATGGTAAAATAGAGTCCTAAAGAACTCTATTCCTTGATAATTATTGCTTCTCTTAATATAACCCCAGGTTATTGACTTAGAATGAATTTAACATATATAAATGCCAATTTTAAACTCTTTCAGTAACCACTTAAACTTCTTTCATTACTAGAATTTTAAATTTCTGATTTCTAAATTACTTCCTCTGTTGAGTTTGAAAGCTGAACTGACTCTCTTAATTATTGGAATGCAATTTTGGCAAATGTTAATGAAACTCCATAATGTGCTTAATTTAATCCTCATCTATTTGATCCTCTGTAAGTCACAGAGAAAATTAACATACTTCATATAACTTAAGATTCATAATATATCAACTAATATATAATAAACTAATTGATGTGAATTTTTAAAAATACACAAAAATATATTGAAATATGTAAATGGTAAGCATGAACATTGGCTGGTAATTTCATATTTTTTCCAATTATTGGATTACCTCCGAAGTCAGGGAGAAAGAGATCCAAATTCAAGTACTCTGCAGTGGTCGAGCTGAAGAACACAAAAGGCATAGTGAGAAAAGGAATCAAATTGCCCAGTTTTTTGAAACATACCAGGTAAGTCACTCTTCTTCAGAGGAATGAATGAAGTGTAAAAAAAGGAACAAACATTAAGCTCCATGAAGGCCAGGGATATGGAGGTTTCTCTCTAACAAAATGATGTGTGTGGGCAGGTGCGGTGGCTTATGTCTGTAGTCCCAGTACTTTATGAGGCCAAGGTGGGAGGATCACTTGAAGTGGAGTTTGAGACCACTCAGGGCAACATGGCAAAAACCTGTCCTTACAAAAAAAAATACAATAAAATTAGCCAGGAGTGGTGGTGCACACTTGTGGTCCCAGCTACTCGGGAGGCTGAGGTGGGAGGATTGCTGGAGCTCAGGAAGCTGAGGCTCCAGTGAGCCATGATCTGCCGCTCTTGAGCCTGGATGACAGGGCAAGACTCTGTCAAAAAAGAAAAAAGTGTGCTTTAATGTGCTTTATAATTTGTATTTTACTATTAAGGAAATTCCTAGGAAACACCAACTTATACTAAAATTTAAGTAGTTTTAATTTTTATTTCCAGACAAAATGTGGAAAATAATTTTATAAAGGAAATAGATGTTAGTCTGTGTATACATTTTGACAGAAAGTAAATTCACAAACTTTCATTGAAACTCCTATAGACTATGAATGTAACAGCCATGTGATTCTGAAAAATAATTAAATGTGAAAACAGAAAGACAGTGTAGATTATACATTCATGACCATCTGAATGCGGTAGAGGATCAAATTGATAGAATCAAATAAAAATTCTAGAAGATGTAGAATATTTGGTCAGGACTTAAAATTCTAGAGTTTTCAGTAAAGAGTAAAATAAGCTGCTTTTAAGAGGAACGTGACCATAGTTCTATAGACAGTAATGCTTATGCCTATAATACTACCACAGTGGACAAAAGTCTTAATAACAACCCCTTTTGTATTGTTTTAACAAATGGTGGTCTAATTTCCATTTCTGGTCCTACAAAGTCTCTCTTCTCGTGGCTGCTAAACAAGAAACTGTAATAGTCCCTGAAACACTGAAGAATACTTTCTGTAAGTGCCACAATTACTAATGTTTTATGGCCCTCATAATGCCCTAAGTAAACTCTAATTTGATTAAATTGGTTCTGTGGCTTACCACAGCAATTACCTTAAGTATGATTTTAAGAGTAACCTCCTGACTGAATATTGATAATGTTTTTTGAAAAATCAAATTTCTATCAACATATGGTAAGTAAAATATATTTTTTAAATTACCATTGTTTGTAAGTCAAATTAAATTGAGATAAACTATTCAAATTTCTCAAAATATAGCATTTTGTGTAACCTTTATCCCAGCCTTCATCTAAGCATCAAAATACCTAAATTTTGTTGAGTACTAAGAAAAATATTTTGTTAAAGTCTGTTTTAGATCCACAATTTGTTTACTCCATTAAAATAATTTCTTCTCAATTGTTGCAATTATTTTGACAAAAATTCGTATTGTATTGTAATTACCCATTCAGTCATTTCAATATACCAGCTGCTCACAAAATTTAATAATTTAGTATGCACCACTGAACTGTAACAAGCACTGTATGATCGCTTATTAAAATTACTTCAACATGTATATTTCTACTTATGTAACTATGAAATAATATTAAAACTATCCCTATAGCAGCAAGTAAGATAAATATCAAATTTCATGTTCAAATTGAAAACTTGTTTTCTACTTCTTGGATCAATTTCATTTTTATATCAGGATTGTTTCCTCATTCAGAGAATGATGTTATTTTGTCATTATAGTAATTAAGAGAGGGTATTAGATTAATAGAATTCCATTTTCAGTAATACTCCAAAATGTCTTCACATTTTGTACTCTAATATCTCATTCAGTTCCAGGAAGACACTGTTCAAACTGTATCCTTGATATAGAGGAAAAAGCATTAGCTTTATCAATTCATAATCCATGATGGTTCCAGTAGATTCCATTTCGGAGCAAATTTCATCTCAAATTGGAGCTATATACTATTGAATATACATATAAAATTAAATTACAGTTTAATTTAATTGATTAGAAACATATATTCTTCTCCTGTAAAATACAATAAAAAATTATATTCTCTTCAGTAGTATCAAATTGGAATTAATATAAAATTCTTCAACCCAAGGTGATCATAATAGATTATAATAATTAAAAGATACAGTATGATGTATACTTTAAAGAGAATTTCTACTAATAGAAATTGGTTTGCATTTAATCAACCGAAGTTATCTTATCCCAGGTACTTTTGACTTAACCAGAATTACCTAACAACATTCCCTTCTCAGCTCTGCCTCTGTCTAGAAATCACCTTTGGCTATTCCTACTTTTCAAACCTCACCAATTTTTCAAGGCCTAGTTCAAGACCCAGATTACCCATGAAGTCATCCGTGGTCTCCTCTGCCTAAATAAGCTTTCTTTCTCCCCTGAAACCATACATATCCAATTATATGATTCACCTAGCGTTATCTTCTTTTTCCTCGAATTATCAGTTACATTTTCACAGATCTCCAGACACATAAATAGAGAGACACGGTTTGCTTCCCCAACTAGACCAAAAACTCTATAAGGAATCAGACTTCTTATCCAAGATATCTAATCCATGGACAAAATGAAGCAATAAAAGGAGTTATATACTCCATAAACTTTCAAGATAGAAAAAACACAATTTATAAGATGAGAACTTATCCTGTCATGTATCCCTCATTAAGTCATTTGACTTGATACAAAGGTGAGCAATAAATATTTGTTCAACAGTCTACTTATTCAAAATGACCCTGATCTTTCAATGTATCAATTTTCTAAGAAATAAAGTAGTCTGAATTTGTTCTTTTCTGCCATACATACATGTTATACGTGAGTAGCAAGGGGCTCAAGTGGACTGTCTAATAGTCTTATCATCTGGAAATCTCTAATTTTTTTGTCAGTAAAACAATCTATTGCATTGGAATAACTGGTAATTCATCACTTCTAATCTCAATTAAGTACTCTAAAAATGTTCTCAAGTTGTTGGAATCAATAAGCCATAAAAATATTAGCATGAATATTTATCTTCAGGTGTTTCTATTCTGTTTTACAGTAAAAATTCTTTGTAGAAATACATGTTAGAATAAAGTTCATGTTTAAACTGATCAAGTATCTACCTGTTGTTACATTAGGTCCCAAGTAATATACTGTAAGCATACATGGGTCAATAAATTTTGCAAATTTCTGGAGTCAAAATATTCACTCTAATCCAAGCCTTTCAAATGGATTCTATTGTTCACAAAGCTACAAAAGACAAGAAGTCACATTCCTTTTCTTCTTAAATAATGACATTACAACTCAAAGACCTTTAGATTCTAATGATTTTTCACTAAAAATTTGCATCTTTTTCTAAGAATAAGAAATTATATACCAAAGAAACTCAGTGTTCTCTGATTCTGAATACTCAAGACAAATAAAAATATGCAAGACAAATGAAAAAAATAAAATCGGTACCAAGATTAAATAGTATAAATGCATTCAGTCTATACTGGTAGGTAAGGAAGGATTGCGAAAACCTCTTTCCACTTGCTCTTAACTCTCAGCAGAAAATAGAAACAAATTGTACAATACAAAAGTAACCACAACCAAATGTATTTTATACATTTCAGAGAAGCAATATGGAATAGTGTGGTTAAAACGTGTCTCTAACATCAGACTTTCTGGGTTTGAATGCCACCTCTGCCTCTCTTTAGCATGGAAATGTTGGATAATTTACTAATCCTATCTGTGTTTCAATTTCCTCATATGTAAGATAAGAATAATAACAGAACCTGCCTCACACATATGTTAGGAGGAGGTACTCCATGTAAAGCACTTGGAGTAGTACCTGGTACATATTAAGCAGCACTTGATAAGCATTAGCTAAATGTAGTTTTAATTTTGCTATTAAAAAAAAACAGTTGATGGCTTTTACTAACTAAACCAGAAAAAGGAGTACTTTTTAAATTTAAAAATCTGTTATTTTCTCTCAATGAATCAATATGTTGACAAAAGGTAGATGTCAAAATGGGCCTAAGTGAGGAGAAGGGCAAAATAACAAAACAATTCATTAAAAAATATAAATACTAGGCTGGGCACAGTGGCTCATGCCTGTAATCCCAGCACTTTGGGAGGCCAAGGCAGGCAGGTCACCTCAGGTCAGGAGTTCGAGACCAGCCTGGCCAAAGTGGTGAAACTCCATCTCTACTGAAACAAAAATTAGCCAGATGCGTTGGTGGGTGCCACCTCAGCTACTCAGGAGGCTGAGGTAGGAGAATCGCTTGAACCCAGGAGGTAGAGGTTGCAGTGAGCCGAGGTTACACCATTGCACTCTAGCCTGAGCAACAAGAACAAAACTCCATCTTCAAATATATAGATGATTGATTGATAGGTAGGTAGGTAGATGGTGGGTAGGTAGGTAGATGGTAGGTAGGTATGTAGGTAGGTAGGTAGGTAGGTAGGTAGTTAGATACATAGATAGATACATAGATAGACAGACAGATAGAGACTAACTCAGTGGGAAATATTTCTGATGTGCTCTAATTGCCTTGCCTTTGATACCCTACTTGTCAAACCAGCCAGTGACCTGAATTAAGCCCAGCTGTTTGGACCATATTAGCATGCTATTAGCACTGGGATCTAATTCGTATCTGCTGCCTGTCTTCACTGTTTGCTTCTTAAGTAAATATATTTGGGAAAGGTCTACACCTACAAACAAGCTTTCCACCAATCTTGTTTCTTTGCCTATACAGGATTTTGCAAAGATTGCAGTAAACTTATCTTATAAAATGTCTCATAACAAGTACAGAGATGTCAACAACACTCTCATTATAAAAAGAACTCTGATTTAACAGATAAAAGTATTAGAAATACATTCTATTAGTGACATCAATCAATCTTAAAGTGTATAGTTTGGCCCCTTAATTTCTCTGCTTTAAGTGAACAGTTAGTTTAATCAAAGACATTTGTGAAACAGTTTGATTTTTCTTAATGCCTGCTACATTTACTTATAATAGATACACTCTTTGGCTAGAAAAACAAACAGATTTATTGTGTGGTTATTAATTTCCAGTTAACACCATACAAGGTTATTAATTGAGTTGGAATATTTTCTGCCAATATAGTTTTTTTATTTATTATTTCAAATGAAATAATGTGGAAATGTGACTGGCACACCCATCCAATGAATGTAGTAATTTGTCAGTGCCTGTCAGCTTGAAGACAGTGTTTCCTTCACTGGACTTCAGAGGAAATTTAGCAAGATTAGGAGAGACACAATTTAACTGTGGTGTATACAAGTTACTTTTTTTTTTTTCTTTTAAACATTCTGTGCACAATAGTGACATCTTCTGGCTGACTGGAAATATTGAGGTTTGGACAAACACTTTGAAACCATGTCTGACTCCTTTTCTGATCCAAACATGGAAGCCTGTAATCACAGCACTTTGGGAGGCCGAGGCGGGTGGATCACGAGGTCAAGCAACATGGTGAAACCCTGTCTCTACTAAAAATACAAAAAATTAGCTGGGCATAGTGGCGCATGCCTGTAATCCCAGCTACTCAGGAGGCTAAGGCAGGAGAATTGCCTGAACCCAGGAGGTGGAGGTTGCGGTGAGCCGTGATCGCGCCATTGCACTCCAGCCTGGGTAACAAGAGCGAAAGTCCATCTCAAAAAAAAAAAAAAAAATGCCTAAAGATACTATGTGAAATATCCTTGAATCAATAGTAAATCATCTTTTAATATATGCCATCAAAATTCCAATTTAAGATTTTTTTTAGAGTAAAAAATAAGAACATACTTATTTTTTTCAAAACAAGACAGTTTAATTAAAAAATTAACTGGCCTTATAAATTCACTTGACACGATAAACACGTCTGGTTTTTAAGTAACTGCTATAGAAATTTCACTTTCTGGGAAATTTAGTGACCACTGAAATAAATAATAAAAAAGAGAAAAGTTCACCAAGATGATATTTTCAAGTCATTTCTAGTGAACAGTGAGAGAGATTTGGTGGTCTGGGAGAAGGAAGGGCCTAATGCTAGTGATATTCCTTTCCTCTCTGACATTTTTTTTATAAAAGTCTATCTATCCCTATTCAGAGCATCGTGGTCTCTGGGGATGCTTTAAGGGTTCTGTCCTTAGTGCTAAACTCTCATTTCACCTATGCAACTCTCTCCTAGTATAGGTAGCCAACCCAGAGCAGCACAGCATTCAGATTGGTTGTGCTGATTTAAACCTCAGGGTCCCAAAATCTCAGTCTCTTTCATGAGGACTGAGCCAGGCACTGGACAGCTAAATATAAAATACTTTATCTTATGACTCCTTCCCCCAGACTATAGGGGAATGGTGATCTCAGTAATTTCAAGGTGATTTTCTTGAACCTCTCTCACTGCAAAAGATGGAGGGTACCACATATACTTGTCATAAATCAAGTAAATATAATCAATACTAGAAAATTCTGGGCTGAGCGCCTATAATCCCAGCACTTTGGGAGACCGAGGTGGGTGGATCACGAGGTCAAGAAATCAAGACCATCCTGGTCAACATGGTGAAACCCCGTCTCTACTAAAAATACAAAAATTAGCTGGGCATGGTGGTGCACGCCTGTAATCCCAGCTACTCCGGAGGCTGAGGCAGGAGAATTGCTTGAACCCAGGAGGCGGAGGTTGCGGTGAGCCGAGATCGTGCCATTGCACTCCAGTCTGGGTAACGACAGCGAAACTCCATCTCAAAAAAAAAACAAAAAAAGAAAGAAAGAAAAGAAAATGCTAACCAAAGACTAAAGCAGATTTAAACTCATATTAGAAATCATTTGTTTAAAAAAAAAAGGAATTTTAAATTAAGTGAAATAGAATATTGTTCCATCAATCATTAATACAATGAAACAATGAGCATTATAAATTCCCATCGTATTTTTAAGAGAATTTAATCTTATAAAAATATATTCATATAAAGAAAACATATGTTATTTAATTGGTTTAAATAACAATAAACCAGAGAGGCTTATAATTTAAATTATACTAATTATACTTACATCACATGGATCAGCTAATATCTCTTTAAGCAATGACAGCTCTTCACAATCTAGTTATTGTGTATCTAAATGGATATTGTAAAGAACAAATCATGAACATTTTTAATATAGAAAATATATTAAAGGGAGGAGGAGCATTGATGGGGAAAATGTTTATATATATTATGTATTTGTAAGAATATAGGCTACATTCTTCTTTACATTTAGAAATTGAAGCATTTATGTTTTCTGAGATTGCAAATCAAATTGACTAAAGAAACAAACTATAAATGTTTATCTTTTAAATAATGCATAAAGTATATGATTAATAAGAATTTACTATTACCCTCAAAATTATATACTAAATATGTTTCTGAATTTATAAAAAATATTTATTCTCAAAAGTAATAGAGATAAGGGCTGACTGCAGTGGCTCACATGTGTAATCTCAGCACTTGGGAGGCCAAGGCAAATGGATCACTTGAGCTTGGAGTTCAAGACCAGCCTGGGCAACATGGCAAACCTGTCTCTATAAAAAAATACAAAAATTAGCGGGTCATGGTAGCATGTGCCTGTAGTCCCAGCTACTCAGGAGGCTGAAGTAGGAAGACCACCTGAGATTGGGAGGTTGAGGCTGCTGTGAGCCGAGACTGGGCCATTGCACTCCAGCCTGGGTGACAGAGTGAGGCACTGCCTCAAAATAAATAAATAAATAAATAATAGAGATCAACAATTTATTCATTTCTTTGCCAAATCTGTAAAAGCAACACAAGTTGTTTCTGACATTGGTTTTGCATTATTACTCATATTTCTAACCTCAGTTTTTAAAAAATGCTTTTAGTGTAAAGAAATAAGCCTCATAAAATAGCTGTCCTTACTATAGACATTTTTTCAAAAAGTAATTTAAGAAGTCCTCAAAGTGCATGGTAACAAAACAAGCAAACTATAAAGTTATGAATCATTATCTGGTTGATAATAAAATATCATTAAGTTCCATGTAAGAAATGCAGAAAATATAAGTTTTGCCTTTAGGTAAATGTATACAGTTTATTAGCAATTTTACCTAAAAACCTAGATAAATGAAATGCTAAGATTGACTGATGTTTATAATTTATGAGAGTTGGAATGAGTCAATTGAAGCTACAACATTGAATTCACCTGTATCAAGATCCATCTAAACAACTGTATCAAGCAAAATACTATTTAAATTATCTAATACCATGAAAACCAAAAATAATCAATTTACATGATTATCAAGAATACCAGATGAAGACAGCTTCTATATATTATATGGTTTGCAATAGCTGTTTCTCTGAAAAGATTAACTTTATTTTCAAAATAAGAATGAATGCTAAATTTTAAAGATTTTTATACTTTCCAAGTTCTTTGTAAAGTTTAATGTAATTCCAACGAAAACCACAATGGTATTTTATTGTACTTCATTTAAACTTGATGGTCTCTGGTTTTTAAATGAATTAATAAACTCAAAAAAATAAATTAATAAACCCTCTATATGTGTGTTGTACTTTAGTAAATGTTTTAAGTTCATTTAAAAATTTATTTAAAACATTTACTAAAGTAAATATAGTAAATTTAAAACATTTACTAAAGTACAACACATATACAGAAAGTAAAAAAATCATAAGTATATAACTTCTTTAGCTATGTATTTTTAGCCTCAATATTCTAAGAATTTCATACTTTTTTTCTTAGTTCTGTTTTAAAGCAAAGATTATTTAATAGCATTGGCCTTGATGAGACAGTATATGCCACATCAAATTAATTTGGGGGATTTATTGAACCTTTCTTGTGACCTAGTTTATTATAAAATTTTGTAAATATCACATGTGTGCTTGGAAAGAATATTTCTTTCTCTCCTTTCTGGGTATAAATGTACATATAAGCAAAAGCATTCTACCTGTATTAGTTCATATCTTGCTTATTGCTCTTAGTATCGAATTCTGAGAGGAATATATTAAAATCTCCACCTGTATTTATTATTTGTTTATGTACTTATTTCTACAGTTCTGTCAGTTTTTGCTTTACTTACTAGATTGTAGCCTGTGAATATGTTCACAATTTTACAATATTTCTTTGTATATATGTAATTTTTTGCCATGAATTCCATTTTATATGAAATTAAACTTACAACCCCTATTTTCTTGATGCAGAATTACCTGGTTATTTTATTTTTTAAAATTTTTTTATAATTTTGCAGTCATCATATTTCTGGAAATTTTTAAAAATACAATCTGAGATTTTCTTCTTGTTGAGCCAAGATCTAAGCAAAGGTGGCTGATATAAGGAAATGGAGTAGACCAATGAGAACTTCCTATAGAGAAAACCTTTTGCTTGCTTTCCCATGTATTAGTCACCTTTAGCATACAGATTTAATTTTTCCCTCCCTACCTTATAATACTCTTTAATTACACCAACCCTTCTGGGTTACTGTTGAAAATAAATGTGTAGTAAAGAGTTATACAGTAGCATACTACTGGGTTTATACCCATGAATTTTTTCACAGTAACCAGCACCATGTAAAGGCAGCTCCACAAGGAGATGACAGCTGTATGAAAGACTAACTTACCATGAGGAAAGCCAAAATGTGAACAACTCAATAACGCAATTAAAATCAAAAATTTAAAACTCAATGGTCAGGTACATATCAATAGGATATAACTCTTCACATATGAAAAAACTGACCATTTGTTTACATTTAGAAACACATGTCAGTCTATGTTCTCTAAATATAAAGTCAAAAATGAAGTAATTACTCATTACACCATATGTAAAATATAAGAGGAGGTGTTGCTGTGCTTTTATCACCTCAAACCTTCTTTTTTTCTGTTAACTCTATTTGAAAGTACCAACCCAGATTATTTTTATCAATATTACCATTCAAAATACAATCTTCCTTTTTAAAAATAATTTCTGAAATGTGTATTTAATTCTTCAATAATATTTCAAGTTCAAAATTTAATTCATCCACAAGTCCTTTTATATCAAAACTTCCAATTCTTAAACTTTTTATTTCAATTCTCTACCTGCTACCTATATTATTTTTTATAAAAAAAATCATGCTTTGCTTTATTGCCTTTTGTTTTGCTGTATTTTTTACAAATTGAAGGCTTGTGGCAACTCTGTATCTAGTGAGTCTATCAGCATCATTTTTCCAACAGCATTGTGCTCACTTTGTGTCTCTGTGTCACAGTTTGATAATTCTTCCAATATTTCAAACTTTTTTATTATATTTATTATGGTGATCTGCGATAAGTGATTTCTTTTTCTGATAGAAAAATATATATTATATCTATTTAGAATCAGCCATCTGAGCTGGGTTTACATGATACTAATTTTATCGGCAAAATACAAAGCATCATAATTAGGAGTTAGTAAGATATCTGTCTTCTCTCTATCAGGCCTGATCAGAGTATGACCACATAGATTCTTCATAGCCTGTTTAATCTGGTGCTTGCTGGCTTTAACATCTACAATGAACATCAGTGTGTTGTTGTTCTCTACCTTCTTTATGGCAGACTCAGTGATCAGAGGGAAATTGATGATGGCATAATGAAGTTTGTTTCTCCTGAGGGTGCTCTTCCAAGGATATTGAGGCTGTCTCTGGAGCTGCAATGTCTTGGGCCACCAGAAAGTGAATGACATGCAGATCTTTGTGTATGTGTGTGTATGGTGGCGGATGCCTTTCAGCACTGCCTTCTTGGCCTCAAACAGTTTGCTTCAGCTTTGGGTTTAGGAGAAGCAGGAGCTTCCTTCTTCACCTTCTGTGCCATCTTGTGAAAAAGAGTGATCTTTGAGATCACTATTGTAATTGGGGGCACCAGGAAACACACCTATATAAGGCATCAAACTTAATTTGTAAATTTGTTTATGTTCTGATTGCCTCACCAACCAACTATTCCAGTCTCTTTCCTTCTTCTCCAGCATCCTTACTTTGGCTCAAATAATAGACGTGTATTTATTATAGTTGTGGATGTGGAAAATCAAAGATAAAGAGTAGCAACATCGATGGTGAGTAGCGACTTCCTGATTTGTATCATCAAGCTGTATCCTTAGAGAGTGGTAAGCACAGAGAGAAGTCCATCCTTTATCCCTCTGGTAAAGACATGGAGATGGTCACAGAAATCTCCCAGCTATTCTTCAGAAATCTTAATGTTTTGGATCAGAGGATAGAGCTTTCTATCATGTTTCTTAAGCCATCTTCATCAATTTTAAAGAACAACATATTAACCTTTTCTTTCTTGCTTGCAGCAAACTCTTACTTCCATCTTACAGTTATTTATGTAGGTTTTGTTCTTTGTCATTACTAGGGTTACAGAGTTGAGAATGGCAAATCAGCTCTTTATTAGGCTACCATCCTAAAGTGGAAGTTTAACATTTCCAATTATTAGAATCACAGAATCCAATATTTAATCTTAGTTCATAGGTTGCTATTTAACCAACCAGCTCTAACTCCCCGCTTAATGAAGAAACATCTGAATATTACCTTCTGAATCAATCCAATTAATTTTTTAATTATTAAGCCTGAAAGAAATAAAAAGTCTCATAAATAGTTTATGTCTAGAAAAGCAAACACGTGAATTCTCTACAATTTGTCAGAATTATACCTAAACGATTAATCAGGTATTTAATAAGCATAATATATGTTTATTATTATTCATAAGTAAATTAGTATTTTGTTGTCAAAAGTAAGGAAGTATTTCTTAAACTGTTGACTTCTTATAAAGGATTAAGGAATGAGCCATGGGCTTTATTAAGAACAAACTTGTTTACATTCTCATACCATTTTTAAGAACTAGAGTCTCTTAGAGTTTGAAAGACTTTAGAGATCACCTAGTTCATCGTCTATGCAGCATTCTTATTAGTCCCCTCCTCTATTCCTGACTCTTTTAACCTACTTATCACATTATAATTTCTGCAAGATATTCTAGGATGTGGTCTTCAAACCTATGAGAAGCAATAATGGGGCAAAACACAGTGCTTATATCATAATACATATTATGTACATAAAGCTGGATAAATGTCTGTTAAAAGTAATAATGAGGCTGGGAGTGATGGCTCATAATGTTTTGGGAGGTCAAAGCTGAAAGATCAGTTGAGCCCGGGAGTTTGAGGTTACAGTGAGCTATCATCACACCATGGCAGTCCAGTCTGGGTGACAGAGTGAGACTCTGTCTCTGAAAAAAAGGATTAAACTAAAAGAAATAATTACTAGCTGAACACGGGCATCCATCTTTAAAACCTCAAGCATATGTCTTCACCCTGTCAAGGATTTCTGTGCAAATGCACTTACTAAGTACTTTAAAAATCTGTTTTGTGTTTGAGCAGATCTAACTCTCCAAAAGTTTTGTTGAACACTATACTGAAATTTGGCTCTCTTCAAATTCTAACCTTAACTTTTTTTTTTCTAGTATTGAGTCAATCCATTTTTCCCTGTATTCTGACTAGGACTGCAACATGAGCTCTTCCTGGGTCTCCAGGCTGCCTGCATGTGGACTGGAACTCCACCATCTGACTGTCCACCCAAGTCTAAAAGGATTAATCCTGAATCACCTGAGGACACTGTAATGGTCTCCCTGAGGCAACTGCCATGAAATATAGTGCTGAGTCTCCTCCTGACCCAACCCTACCACTCCTCTTTGTGTCTAGGTCTATAACTAGACTCAGGTACCTGTAGGCCTCTAATGAAACAGTAGAAAACATGACCCATAAGGAAGGTGCTACATTCCAAAAGACCTACTTAAGTTTTCTAATATACAGATAGAAATCTGGGAAATATGTGAGAATGGATATTAGGGTGTGGACTAATGGATGAAAGGATATAAGGTTGGATCAGGCTGAAATTATTGACATGGGATCAATAAGCAGAGATTCAGCCTTTAATGCTTCAGTAGAGTTCTAACAGTTTGGTTGCTTGCTTAAAACATGGATCAAAAATTGGTCCACAGTGCCAGAGAGTTGCAATGCCATAACTGCCTTAGTTTAGTGTACAGTAAGGGATTAAAAAGCTTAGGGAGATTGAAATGTTATGTGGATTTGTCTGTTAAGACATATGCAACCACACTCAGAGGGTCCAGAAGACATACCTTTTGCCAGTATTATGAAATATAAATTTGTGAGGGGAGTGCTGGCATCCTTGAAGAGCTTGGTCATAGCTCACTGAATTGGGAAACCTAATGCAATGGGAGTAATTAGATCCCTAAGTGGTAGGGGCCAAAGGCAGGATTCAACTACCAAAAGTGAGTGCCGCTTAATGGAGACCTATGTCAAAGCAATCCAAATAGTCTAATTCACACAGACCTGTGACCTTGGCTAGTTGATCATGACATTCTTAGAAGTAAAGTAGATAGGAAGCCTACTAATTTCTTACCTGATCTGAATAAACAGAAAAGTTCTAGGTCAAGTGAACAAAACCATAACCTGAATTATAAAAAACAGAAAGAGTCATGCTCCCTCAATCAATTCTCAGACTTGATCAGTCTCCAGACCCAAAACTCCTTGAATGAAGGACAGGCCAGGTCTCCTTGAGGAAGGACATTGCCAAAAATGTGTATATTTATCTTTCTCCAAGCCTTCTGGAAGGCAACCTCTGGCATTCTATCAGGGCAAATGTGCACAGGAGAAAGCAAACATTTCAGGGAGTGCTGGACTCTGGCTCTGAATTAACCTTAAATCCAGGAGACCAAAAACATCACTGTGGCCCTCCAATCAGAATAGGCATTTATGGAGATGAGGTGATGAATGGAGCTTTAGCACAGGAATGTCTTACAGTGGTCTTATCCTGTGGTTATTTCTCCAGAATGCATAATTGGAATAGACATGCTCAGCAGATGGCAGACTCACCAAAAGCTATCTCATCAATTTTTTGGAACAATTATCATATTTCCTCAAAAATATAACTTCTCCAAATCATATATTCTTGTTTTTTCTTATATTTGCTTAAATGAAATGATTTCCAGGGTCTTTATCATGCCTAACATTGTATCATATATTTTTTAGTGTAATTCTAAGTTCTAGGATGCATGTGCAGAATGTACAGGATTGTTACATACTTATACACGTGACATGGTGGTTTGTTCCACCCATAAACCCATCATCTACATTAGGTATTTCTCCTAATGCTATTCCGCCCATAGGCCCACACCCCCGACAGGCCCCAGATGTTCCCCTCCCTGCATCCATATGTTCTGATTGTTCAACTCCCACTTATGAGTAAGAATATGCAGTGTTTGGTTTTCTGTTCCTATGTTAGTTTACTGAAAATGATAGCTTCCAGCTTCATCCATGTCCCTGCAAAGGACATGACCTCATCCTTTTTTTAAGACTGTATGGTATTCCATGGTGTATATGTGCCACACTTTCTTTATCCAGTCTATCATTGATGCACATTTAGGTTTGTCCCACATCTTGCTGTTGTGAATAGTGCTCCAATAAACGTACATGTGCATGTGTCTTTATGTTAGAATAATTTATAATCCTTTGGGAATATAACCAGCAATGGGATTGCTGGGTCAAATGGTGGAAACAACAGCAAACAAATTCAAAAGCTAGCAGAAGACAAAAAATAACTAAGATCAAAGCAGAACTGAAAGAGATAGAGACACGAAAACCCCCTCGAAAAATTAATGAAACCAGAACCTGGTTTTCTGAACAGATTAACAAAATACACAGACTGCTAGCCAGACTAATAAAAAAGAAAATAGAGGAGAATCAAATAGACACAATACAAAATGATGAAGAAGTTCAACATACACAAGTCTATAAATGTAATCCATCAGATAAACAGAACCAAAGACAAAAACCACATAATTATCTCAATAGATGAAGAGAGGGTCTTCTACAAAATTCAACAGCCTTTGTGTTAAAACCCTCAATAAACTAGGTATCAATGGAACATATTACAAATTAATAAAAGCTATTTATGACAAACCAACAGCCAGTATCATACTGAATGGGCAAAAACTGGAAGCATTTTCTTTGAAATCTGGCACTAGACAAGGATGCCCTCTCTCACCACTCCTATTCAATATAGTATTGGAAGTTCTAGCCAGAGCAATCAGGCAAGAAAAAGAAATAAAGGGTATTCAATTAGGAAAGGAGGAAGTCAAATTGTCTCTATTTGCAGATGACATGATTGTATATTTAGAAGACCTCATCGTCTCAGACCAAAATCTCCTGAAACTGATAAGCAACTTCAGCAAAGTCTCAGGATACAAATCAATGTGCAGAAATCACAAGCATTCCTATATACCAATAACAGATTTAAAGAAAGCCAAATCAAGAACGAACTGCCATTCACAATTGCTACAAAGAGAATAAAATACCTAGGAATACAACTAACAAGGAATGTAAAGGACCTTTTCAAGGAAAACTACAAACCACTGCTCAAGGAATTAAGAGAGGACACAAGCAGATGGAGAAACATTCCATGCTCACGATTAGGAAGGATCAATATCATGAAAAAGGCCATACTGCCCAAAGTAATTTATAGATTTAATGCTATCCCCATCAAGCTACCAATGACCTTCTTCACAAAACTGGAAAAAAACACCTCAAACTTCATATGGAACCAAAAGAGAGCCCACATAGCCAAAATGATCCTAAGCAAAAAGAACAAAGCTGGAGGCATCATGTTGCCTGACTTCAAACTATACTATAAGGCCACTGTAATCAAAACAGCATGGTACTGATACCAAAACAGAGACACAGACCAATGGAACAGAACAGAGGCCTCAGAAGTAACATCACACATCTACAATCCTCTGATCTTTGACAAACATGACAAAAACAAGGAATGGGGGAAGGATTCCCTGTTTAATAAATAGTGTTCGGAAAACTGGCTAGCCATGTGCAGAAAGCAGAAACTGGACCCCTTCCTGACATCTTACACTAAAATTAACTCCAGATGGATTAAAGACTTAAACATAAGACCTAATACCATAAAAACCCTAGAAGAAAACGTAGGCAAAACTATTCAGGACATAGGCATAAGCAAGGACTTCATGGCTAAAGCACCAAAAACAATGGGAACAAAAGCCAAAATAAACAAATGGGATCTAATTAAACTCCAGAGCTTCTGTATAGCAAAGGAAACAATCATTAGCATGAACCAGCAACCAATAGAATGGGGAAAAAATTTTGCAATCTACCCATCTGACAAAGGGCTAATATCCAAAACCTACAAAGAACTAAAACAGATTTACAAGAAAAAACAAACAAACCCATTTAAAAGAAGGTAAAGGATATGAACACTTTACAAAAGAAGACATTTATGAGGCCAAGAAACATATTAAAAAATGCTCATCCTCACTGGTCATTAGAGAAATGCCAATCAAAACCACACTGAGATATCATCTCACACCAGTTAGAATGGTGATTGTTAAAAAATCTGGGGACAACAGATGCTAGAGAGGATGTGGAGAAATAGGAACACTTTTACACTGTTGGTGGGAGTGCAAATTAATGCAATCACTTGGAAGACAGTGTGGCAATTCCTCAAGGACCTAGAAATAGAAATACCATTTGACCCAGCAATTCCATTACTGGATATATACCCAGAGAATTATAAATTGTTCTGTTATAAAGACACATGCATACATATGTTCATTGTGGCACTGTTTACAATAGCAAAGACCTGGAACCAACCCAAATGTCCATCAGCAATAGACTGGATAAAGAAAATGTGGCACATATACACCATAGAATACTATGCAGCCATAAAAAAACAATGAGTTCGTGTCCTTCATAGGGACATGGATATATCTGGAAACTATAATTCTCAGCAAATTGACACAAGAACAGAAAACCAAACACCACATGTTATCACTCATAGGTGGGTGTTGAACAATTAGAACATGTGGACACAGTGAGGGGAGCATCACATACTGCAGTCAGTTGAGGGTGGCTAGGGGAGGGACAATGGGGCATGGGGATGGTGGGGAGGAATAATGAGGGGAGAAATACCAGATATAGGTAATGGGGGGATGAAGGCAGCAAACCACCTTGCCATGTATGTACCTCTGCAACAATCCTGCATGATCTGCACATGTACCCCAGAACCTAAAGTACAATTTAAAAAAAAAAGCCAGACGCACAAAAAAAAAGAAGATATCACCATTGATCGCATAGACATACAAGCTACCATCAGAGAATATTATAAACACCTCTATGCAAATAAACTAGAATATCTAGAAGAAATGGATAAATCTCTGGATGCTTACTCTCTAGACTAAACCAGGAAGAAGTTGAATACCTGAATATACTAATAACAAGTTTTGAAATCGAGGCAATAATTAGTAGCCTAGTAACCAATAAAAGCCCAGGACCAGACAGATTCACAGCCAAATTCTACCAGAAGTACAAAGAGGAGTTGGTACCATTCCTTCTGAAATTATTCCAAACAATAGAAAAAGAAGGACTCCTCTCTAATTCATTTTATAAGGTCAGCATCATCGTGATAACAAAACCTGGCAAAGACACACACACAAAAAAAAAAAAAATTTCAGGCCAATATTCCTGATGAACATCGATGTTCAGGCTGGCAACCTGAATCCAACAGCACATCAACATCAACAAGCTTATCCACCACGATCAAGTCAGCTTCATACTAGGGTATGCAAGGCTAGTTCAACATATGCATATCAATAAGTGTAATCCATCATATAAGTAGAACCAATGACAAAAATCTCATGATTATCTCGATAGATGCAGAAAAGGCCTTCAATAAAATTCAACACCCTTTCATGCTAAAAACTCTCAATTAACTAGGTATTGTTCAAACATATTGCAAAATAATAAAAGCTATTCATGACAAACCCATAGCCAATATCATACTAAATGGTTAAAAGCTGGAAGCATTACCTTTGAAAACTGGCACAGGACAAAGATGCCTTCTCTCACTCCTATTCATCAGTATTAGAAGTTCTGTCCAAGGCAATTAGCAAGAGAAAGAAATAAATGGTATTCAAATAGGAAGAGAGAAAGTCAAATTGTCTCTGCAGATGACATGATCGTATATTTAGAAAACCCCATCATCTCAGCCCAAAATCCTCTTAAGCTGATAAGCAACTTCAGCAAAGTCTCAGGATACAAAATCAATATGCAAAAATCACAAGCATTCCTATCCACCAATAATAGAGAGCCAAATCATGAGTGAACTCCCATTTACAATTGCTACAGAGAATAAAATACCTAGGAATACAATTTACAAGGGATGTGAAGGAACTCTTCAAGGAGAACTACAAACCACTGCTCAAGGAAATAAAAGAGGACATTGTATCATACTTTTAAATGTAACTAATACTGATATTTCATTTACCAAAATTTCATGAGGTTTTTCACACATATTGCCAACAATAAGAGTGAATCTTAACTTGCACTAAAGCAAATCATTTGAGCCTAAATAATGGACTTTAAATTTACTGCTGTTAAATTTCATCTTCTTGTTTCTGACCTACACTAAAAGCTATCAAGATGTTTTTGAATCATAAGTAATTCAATAGGCAAACATATACTGATGGCATACTCTGAGTCAAACCCGGTAACAGAGCTATAAAGATGAGCAAGACAGTATATTTGACCTCCAGTTGCTTTGCCTAGTAAGGGACACAAAAAGTAAATCATATAAATAAGCAATGTGATAAGGACAATGGGAGTACCATATAAAAAAATTGAGTAAATGGAAATGCTGGGAGAAAGATAATCAGCATGAGCACAGCGTCAAGCTGCAGCTGCAAGAAAGGACAGACTGAGGACTGAGATGAGAGAAATGAACACAAGAGATGGGAAGTGAAAAAAGGGAGGTAGAAAGGGAGACCACTGATGGATGGCATAAGGTAAAATGGAAGGTTGGGGCAAGAGTCTGAAGGCTCGAAAACTGTCAGTAGTCCCTTAAATGGAGTGTAAACTTTAAAAACAATTAAATAAGTTTTTGGTTAATTGGTAAATGTGGTAAACGTAAAAACAGGTCCTTCAGTGAACTGATCTTTCAAAAACTAAGCTTTTGATAAATGGAACTGGAGCCTACTTAGTCATTAGATGGGAGAGAAAACTAATGAAAAGATTTGCTAGTTGTAGAAGACTGTATTTTCCAAAGATGACTGTAAAAAATCTTTCATTTCCTCTGCCTTTCTGCAATGTTACCTTGTCCCCATTGAAAAGCAGAATTTATTTTTGCTGCTGTCTTGTGAATGCTTTAACCAAAATAATATGACAAAAATTCTGCTGTATCACTGGCAAGAGTAAACCTTACCTGCCCTGTTGCTTTTGCTACCTGTATTTTGGAAAGCTTGCTTTGGAAAACTTCCTCTCAAAACTTAATTGCCATGTTGTGAGAAGTCCAAGTTACCCGAAGAAGCCACTTGTAGTAATCTGCCAAATAGCACAAACTGAGCATCAACTGTCAGCCATTTGAGAAAGGTATTTTGCATTTGTAGCCCAGTCAATCTTTCAGATGGCTTTGATCCAAATCCAAAATCTGATTGAAACTGTATAAGAATGTCCAAGTAAGAACTTTCCAGCTGAGCCCATCAACCCAGAGGAATCACAGTGATAATAATATCCTGTTTTAAAGTTTTAAGTTGTGGATTTGCTTATTACACATTGTCATGTCATTTAGGGCTGCTACAACAGAATACCATAGACTGAGTGGCTTAAACAACAGAAATTTATTTTTCACAGTTCTGGAAACTGGGAAATCTGAAATAAGGGTATCAGCATGACTGGTTCTGGTAAAAGCCCTCTTCTTGATTTTTGGACAGATATTTTCTCATTTTACCTTCACATGGAAAAGAACAAAGAAAAAGATTCTATGTCCCCTTCTCTTTTTATAAAGGAATTACCTAATCACCTCTCAACAACCCCACTTCCTTATAACATCTCACTTACAATTTAAGTCCTGTTTGGTGGAAGAATACATATCTATTCTCAAAGTGGCCTGGCTGTTTATTTCTGGACCACTGAATTTTCCTGTTTATGAAACTATGTGAGCAGCAATACCATTAACCAGATAGAATTTAAAAAACATGGCTGGGCACAATGGCTCACACCTGTAATCCCAGCAATTTGAGAAACTGAGGTCGGTGGATCACCTGAGGTCAGGAGTTTGAGACCAGCCTGGCCAACATGGTGAAACCCCATTGCTACTAAAAATAAAAAAATTAGGCAGGTGTGGTGGCGCCTGCCTGTAGTCTCAGCTACATGGGAGGCTGAGTCAGGAGAATCACTTGAACCTGGGAGGTTGAGGTTGCAGTGACCTGAGAACAGGCCATTGCATTCCAGCCTAGGCAGCAACAGTACAATTCTGTCTCAAAAATTTAAGAAAAAAAAAAAGAAAAGAAAAATAAAAGAAAGAACAGTGGGTTTGGACAACAAACATAATAAGCAATTTTTAATATGTTTAATTTGTTTATGATATATTCATATCGTTATGATCAATAATAACTTAAAAATATAGATTTTGACTGGGTGCGGTAGCTCATGCCTATAATCCCAGCACTTTGGGAAGCAGATCACTTGGTCAGGAGATGAAGACCAGCCCGCACAACATGGTGAAACCCCGTCACTACTTAAAAAAAAAAAAATAGCCAGTGTGGTAGTGGGTACATGTAGTCCCCACTGTTTGGGAGGCTGAGGCAGAAGAATCACTTGAACCCAGGAGGCAGAGGTTGCAATGAGCCAAGTCTCACTCCAGTCTGGGAAACAGAGCAAGACTCTGTCTCAAAAAAATAGATAGATAGATAGATAGATAGATAGATAGATAGATAGATAGATAGATAGATAGATAGCTTTTGAACTTGGGAAAGACATTTGAACTGTATTTACTAGCATCAGTAGCACATGGATTTATTGTAACCATGGGAGATGATAACATTACCTCAGAAAGAATGAAGAAAGATTCTAAAAGAAAGCCATAAAGAACACTAACAATTAAAAGATGATTGGAGTGAAAAGGTACTTTTTGACAGATTCTCTGAAACACTATCATTTGCACTCTCAAACAATACTCAATTTATCTTATCACTGGAAATGAAGAGGAGGAAAACAATGTTCCTTTTATACAGCAATATTGGGCAAATTTTAGAATTTGGATAAAAAGAGAACAGGTGATGCTGTCACAAATGAATGATTTCAGGCTAAAATTGCAAGATGATGACATACTTCATCAACACTAAACTGTTTAGGAATTACAGTGAATAAATAATGTATATGTGTTTGAGTCTATAATTTCCCCCAGAAAATTGGTATAACATCACGAACTAAAATAGAAGTTACATGACCTATAAAACATTAGAAAATGAATCCATTTCCTACAATGTTTACAAGGCATTGAAAGTTTTATCTTATTTTCATGACAACTTTAATCTCTGCAGAAATCTCACAGATCAAGTTGTAAATTCAGATTGTTTGAGGTTAAAAATATACAGAATCCTCCCTTATCTGTAAGAGATTTGTTCCAAGAATCCCAGTGGATTCCTGGAGCTGCAGATAGTACCAAACCCTATATATACTATAATTTTTTCAGAAAAAATGTAAACTTTGTGTCCTTTAAAATAAGTTTGCATACATTTCTAAAACAAATATAGATGATGTGCAGATGATGTTTTAAAAAACTTAGTGTCTTTCCACGATGAATGTTTTTAAATGTTTTATGCTTAAAATCAATGTGGAAGAATAATGGGAGCAAAAAGAAATTAAATTTATAATCATGGTAATTTGAAAACAACTCAAACAATACAAATTGCTGTTTTTCACTTTTAAAGACTTTTAAAAATTGAATCAGTTTAAATAAAAGCAAGCAGATCTAGAACAAATTATGTGAGATGATAAGCAAATGTCATCAAAATACAAGTGTTCCTCAACTTACAATAGAGTTACACCCTGATGAACCCACCATAAGTTGAAAATATCATAAGTTGAAACACCTAACCTACTGAACATTATAGCTTAGCCTAAGCTATCTTAAACATGCTCAGAATATTTACATTAGCCTAGAGTAGTTGGACAAAAATCATCGAACACAATTTTATAACAAAGTCTTTAATATCTCATGTAATTTATTAAATACTGCACTAAAAGTAGAAAAATATAATGGTAATATGGGTATTTGAGCTACAGTTTCTAGTGATTGCATATCACTTTTGCACCATGGAAAAGTCAAAAAATACTGTAAGCTGAACTATTGTAAATCAAGGACTGTCTGTACTCAACAAGACTAAAAGAAGAAGACTGAAACAGGACAAATGCAGAAATGAAATATTAACAGAGTAGAAAATAAATATTCCAGAGTTAGGTAAATATAGTTTTATGAAGGGAAAATCTGAATGAAGAGAATATACTAGTAGGCTATCAGAAAGTAGCTAAGTTATAGTAAATGCAAATTAGATGAGACATAATTGCTATGGTAGTTATTAACACCAAAAGTGAAGCTCATTTAAGGGCTAAGACTGAAATTAAGATTACTCTAACTTTCTGTGTTCTTATTTTTGACAAGGTAACCCTCAGAATGTGGCATTAAATAAATGATCGTCATAGAGTAAGCTGGATCTTAACATTATGATAGTGTAGCAAGCTTTGTCTAACATATTATCTAAGACAAGGAGACGGGTACAATGACCCAAAAAAGTGTCCCTTTTTATATGGTGATTAGAAACTAGATCTAATGATTTAAGACTTATGATAAATCATATCAGAATTAACAATAAAACTTATAATCCTTAAACTAAAGTACTATTAGAGTACTTTTAAATGAGGGCATAAATTACAGTTTAGAGTCATAATAAAAATGTACATTAATTTGACATTTTAATAATCCAAAATAGCTATCTGGTGTAAAATGATATGTAAATTATTATCCATCTTTAGTAACAACCTATATATATATATACACACACAAAGAGAATGTTGAGAGAGAAGCAGAATGAGTCTTAGAAGAATATACTGCAACTAATCGTTATTGCAACTGAGTGAAGTAGAAGAATAGAGTTCCTTTACTTTACATGCTTCTCTATAGTTTAGATTTTTATAAGTGTGCTTTCTTTTTAGAATTTAAAAAATGTTACTCTCACCTCAGAAATATTCTTTTTGGGAAAACTAGGTTCCCTCTACAGTGCTTCTGAGTCTGTGCACACTCTCCTGCATGTATGATATTGGAAGAATTTAGCAAAGTGACTAAACACTAAAATAGAAAAATGCCAAGTCAATTGTATCTCTACATAGAAGCCAAAAGAATCTGGAAGACAAATTTTAAAAATTATTTATAATAAAACCAAAATCTGATGACTATAAGCACTGTGAGAAAAATATAAAACAAAAGTTAAAGAAAGCTATACAGTCTTCATGAGTAGAAATACTTAATCATATGAAGTTTTCAGTGCTTTCCAGACTGATTTGTAGCTGCACTATAATTCCTGACTGAATCCCAAAAGAGTATTTTTTCATAGGAACTGATAAAATTGTCTTAAAATTATATAAACATGCAAAAAAGCAAGGAGATCAAAATAGTTCTGAAGGAAAGCATAAAGAGGGAATTATCCTGCTAGAATTTGCATCTTCTTATGAAGCCAGAATAACTAAGACACTTCAGGACTAATTTAGGAAGATTGAATAATGCGACAAAAGACCCAGAAGCAGATACATGCATATAAGGAACCAAAATATAAAACAGAGATAGTTTACCAGATTAGTGAAGAAAGAAAGGCCTACAAATAGACAGTAAATAAAGCTGAAAATATTTATGCAAAGAAAAAAGATAAAATATAATTGTATCTCTGCCTTTTATTATTTAAAAATTTCAGTGAATCAAGTATTGTACTTGATTCAAAAGTCGAAAACAAAATTTTAAAATTCTTAGCAAGAAACTATAAGAAATATCTCTCTGTGGCAGAGGAAAAAAGAATGCTAACAATAAAAGAAATTATATACAAATTTAACTATTTAAAAATAAAAATTTCTTTGAAGATACCTTTAAAAATTGAGAAAAGATGTGCTACTTAAATACAAATAATTAGTATCAACATAGAAAAACTCCTATAAATGAATATTAAAAAGTTAAACAACCTAATTAAAAATAAAGACATAAGCATTTTACAAAATAGGAAAAAACATATATTAATAAATGTATGAACAGATTGTCAACTTAACTGGTGAACAAGGAAATGCAACAAATAAAAACCGCTTTTACCACTTGATTTGCAAAAATTAAGATGCTTCACTTTATATAGGTATTACATATGATATCTCTTATACTTCCACGGCCAAAGTACACTATAAATTAGAATAACACCCCAGAATAACACTATAATTACACTATAAATTAGAATAACACCCATGTAAAAGCCAACTCTTACATATGTATAAGAGAAATCTTACCAATATAGACCAGGAGACATGTACACGACTATTCATAGCAGCACTGTTCATGATGAAAATCCTAGAAACAATCTGCCAGCAGAATGAATAAATTGTAGTCTACTCACAGTGGAATATTATGCAACAGTCAAAAATAAATTGGTTTTGGCCAGATATGGTGGCTCATGCCTATAATCTCAGCACTTTGGGAGGCCACAGCAGGCAGATCTCATGAACCCAGGAATTCAAGACCAGCCTGGACAACAAGGCAAAATTACATCTCTTCAAAAAATACCAAAAAATTGGCGAAGCATATTGGGGCATATCTGTAGTCCCAGCTACCTAAGAAGCTGAAGTGGGAGGATTGCTTGAGCCCAGAGGTGGAGGCTGCAGTGAGCCATGATCAAGTCACTACCCTTCCACCAGAGTAACAGAGTGAGACGCTGTCTCAAAAAAATTGTTTTTATATGCAAAACATGCATTAAAAATAACTCTAGAATATATAACTTGATTCCTTTTTTGCTTTATTTTGTTAATAGTGTTTATTTTGTACAGCCACTTTAGGTTTAGAGAAAAATTAAGTAGATAGCACAAAGAGTTCCCATTCCTCTTTCTCCCCTCAAACAATTTACCCTACATCATACATTAGTGTAGTAAATTTGTTAAAATTGTTGAACCAATATCAATACATTGTTATTAACTAACGTCCAAGTTTGCATTAGGGTTTATTCTTTGTGTTGTGCAGTTCTAGTTTTGACAAATGTATAATGTCATCTACCCAACTTTACCGTACGCTATAATTTCTCCACCCTAAAATTTTTTCTGCTTCATCTATTTTTCCCTATCTCACTCTTTCCTTTATTCCCTCCTTCTCTTGAATCCCTGCAACAACTTCCTACTGTTGCCCTAGTTTTGTCTTTTACACAATGTTAAAATGGTTGGAATCATACAGCATGTATCCTTTTCAGACTGCCTTCTTTCACTTAGGTTAAGCATTTAAGATTCCTCCTGTCTCTTTGTGTTTTAATAGCTCGCCTCTTCCTGTTACAGAATAGTGACAAGTAAACTGAAATACAAATTTGAATAAATTCACCAAGAAACAGAGTTTAAAAATTCAAAGACACTTGGCCGAGTGCTCACTCCTGTAATCCCAGCATTTTGGGAAGCCAAGCAGCCTGGCCAACATGGTAAAACTCTGTCTCTACTAAAAAAAATACAAAAAAATTAGCTGGGCATGATGGCAGATGCCTGTAATCCAGCTACTCAGGAGGCTGAGGCAGGAGAATCACTTAAACCCGGGAGGCAGAGGTTGCTGTGTGCCAAGATTGCACCATTGCACTCCAGTCTGGGCAATGAGAGTGAAATTCTGTATCAAAAAAAAAAAATTCAAAGACACATCAGAAGATAGGAATTCATGTGATAAGCCATTTCTGAGTTTCAAAAATTCATCCCAAGCCTCCATGCAAAAGGAAAAAGGAAACATACACCTAATATATTGAAATAAAAATCTGCAAAAGTAAGGACTTGAAAATCAGCAGACACTAAAAAAAACAGTATGCATTTCCCTCAAAAAAAAAAAAAGCAACTAAAAATCAGAACTGCCATATGATCTAGCAATTTCACTCTTGGATATATATTCAAAAGAAAGGAAATCAATATGTCAAAGAGATATCTGTACTTTTATGTATATTGTAGTAGTATTCACAGTAGCCAAAACATTGAATCAATCTAAGTTCCCATTAACAGATAAATGAATTTAAAAACATGGTATATCTATACAATGGAATATTATTCAACCATAAAAAAGAATGAAAGTCTGTCACTTGCAGTAACATAAATGGAGTTGTAGATAATTATGTTAAATAAGATAAGCAAGGCACAGAAAGACAAATATTACATCTATTAACTCATATATGAAACCTAAAAAACTAAATCTCAGGAAGACAGAGAATAGTTTGATGGTTACCAAAGGCTAAGCAGGTACAGAGGAGAGGTACGTGAACAGTAGTTGATTCATGGGTTCAAAAATACAGTTAGATAGAATAAACAAAACTAGTTTTCAATAAATGAGCAAGGTAAATATAGTAAATAATCTATGGTACATTTAAAAATAGCTAGAAGAGAACAATTTGAATGTTCCCAGCAAAAATACAAGATAAATGTTTAAAGTGATGGATATCTCAATTATCGTGATTTTAAAATTCACATATTATATGAATGTATCAAAATATCATATGTACCCTGGAAATATATACACTTATTATCTATCAATAAGTAATAATAATAATAACAGAACTTCATTATTGGGAGATGAAAAATTTCTGAAATGTATGGTTGTAATGGTTCCACAACAGTATAAATGCACTTAATGCCACTGAACTTAAAGTGGTTAAAATGATAAATTTTACATTATGTATATTTTACCATGTAAAAATAATAAAATTTTAAAATTAAAAAAATTATCTACAAAAGAGAGATAATTAGTGTGTATGGATCCTTAATTTGCAACAAATGTGGCAAAACAAAGCAATAAGATAGAGTTGTAAATCCAAGAACATGAGGTGATTATCAATCAGTTTAGAGGTTTATTTTGTCAAGATTGAGGACACACCTAGGAAAGAGTAACACAAAATCACAAAAATATGTGTGATTAATGCTTTCTCCAAAGAGGCTTTTGAGGGCTTCACTATTTAAAGGGAGAAAATGCGAGCAGGAGGGGAGGGAGAAAAGAAAAAAAAAAAGCAGGAGTATAGACAAATAAGACAAGAGGTTACATTATTTTGAGGTTATTATTAATGTTTACTGAATCTACATGTTGCCTGTGGAAAGAAGGGGATAGATGAATAGTCAGTTATGTATTCATCTCATGCTTAGTAAATCTGTGCTTCACATAAAATAAACAGTGTGGAGGAAGAAGTCAAATTTGTACATGTCTCAAGGTGGGCAATGGGATGATTTCTAGCCTCCTCTGGTTCCATACCTATGAAGATAAGTTGTTATTTACATTGTCAGAGTGAGGGAGGCCACCTGGGGGAGATATTTGCTTAGGAACAAAAGGAAAAGAAGGTTTGGTGTGTGCAACTCAATTTCCAAGCTTAACTTTTTCTTTTAGCATAGTAAGTTTGAGGTCCCAAGATTTTATTTTTCTTCCACAGTGTCTGAGTTCGTGTAGGCTACTATAGCAGAATACCATAGGTGCAGTGGCTTGTAGATAACAAAATTTATTTCTCACAGTGCTGGAGTTCATTATCAAGGTTCTGGCATATTTCATGTCTGGTGAACGCCCCCAGGTTCATAGAAGGCCATCTTTCTGCTGTGTCCTCACATGGTCAAAAGGCAAGAGAGCTCCTCAGGACTTCTTTTGTAAGGACACTAATCCCACTTATGAGGACTTCATCCTAATGACATAATCACCTCCCAAAGGTCTCACCTCCTAATACTGTCACATTGTGGGTTAGAATTTAAACATATGAATTTTCAGGGTGCCACAAATATTTAGTCTATAGGAGGTATGGATGATTTTTTAAATTATTCATATAACTATGCACACAAGGAAATAATCAATTATAAGTAACAGTACAGGCTGACTGCAGTGGCTTATGCCAGTAAGCCAGTAACCCCAGCGCTATGGGAGGCCAAGGCTGGTGGATCATTTGAGGTCAGGAGTTTGAGAACAGCCTGGCCAACATGGCAAAATGCTGTCTCTACTTAAAACACAAAAATTAGCTAGGTGTGGTGGTATTGCACCTGTAGTCCCAGCTACTCGGGAGGCTAGGGAAGGAGAATCACTTGAACCTGGGAGGCTGAGGTTGCAGTGAGCCAAGGTATTCCAGCCTGTGTGACAGAGCAAGATTCCGAGTCAGAAAAAAAGTAAGAGTAGAAGCCATATACAATTGCACATCCATATAAGACAAAAAGAAAGTTGGTATCATACGAAAGACTAAACTAGATTCTTAGTAATTGTAAGTCTGTGTGTAAAAGGAAAAAAAATAGAATTTATAGAAGGTAATATAGGATAATAAATTTTGTGACTTGAGGTATCAAAAGGCTTTTTAAACAAGATTATAAAAGCATTAACTATAAAAAGTTGGTTTACAATTAAGCCACATTAAAATTAAGAATATATGTTCATCCAAAACATCATTGAGAGAATTAAAAGAAAAGCCACAGAGTGAAGGATATGTATTAAGTCTGTTCTCAGGCTGCTAATAAAGACATATCAAAGACTGGGAAATTTGTAAAGGAAAGAGATGTAATCAACTCACAGTTCTACATGGCTGGGGAGGCCTCACAGTCATGGTAGGAGATGAATAAGGAGCAAAGTCGTCTTGCCTGGCAGCAGGCAAGAGAGCTTGTGCAAGGTAACTCCCATTTATAAAGCCATCAGACCAAATGAGACTTATTCACTACCAGTAGAACAATATGAGAGAAACAACCCCCAGGATTCCGTTATCTCCACTTGGCCCTGCCCTTGATATGTGAAGATTATTACAATTCAAGGTGAGATTTGGGTGGGGGCGCAGCTGAATCAGATCAAGATATTTGCTACAAATAGAACTAAGCTCATAAACTAAATTAGGCTCATATTTACAATATCTTAAAACCACACACACTTACAAATTAGTAGGAAGAAGACAAAGAATATGGAAAAAGTGAACAAAAAAAGAAAATGTAAAACTCTGCTTGATCTTACTGGTACCCAGAGAAATCTAATGTAAAATCACAGGGAGTTAACATTTTAACTCATTGAATTGGTTTTTAAAAATCAAAATTAGACAATATCAAGTATTAGAGAGGATATCAAGAATTGAGACTTTCATCCTCTGTTGGTACATATGTAAATTGGTACAGTTGCTTTGAAAACCAATTTTGCATCTCCTACTAAAGTTGGAAATGCATGTGTCCTACATGCAACGATGCTCTAGACAAAGTCTTACACATATGCCTCTGGGAACAAATGCAAGTTTGTTCACAGCTATAGTTTTCTTCAGAACAAAAAATGAAGGGGGGAGAAATAATCAAGTATCAATCACTAATAGATCCAATTAATAAATTGTGGTGTAAGACTGCAATGAAATAATATCCAGCAGAAAAAGAAAACAAATAAATGCAAATACACACTATTGTGGCAAAAATAGCAAGTCCCAGAGGAACATATGCAATGTAAATTCAATATTTAGAATTCAAAAAGAGAAAAACTAAACTATATTTGCAGCATATAAAATAACTAGAAAGAAGGTATATGGAATGCAAACATAAAATTAGGTGGGGAGAGCGACAGGGGTGTCTTATTATTAAGGAATAAGGAGGCTTCAGCGCTATTTGTTGATGTAGGCAACATTCTATTTATTAAGCTAAGTGGTAGATACACACTCTTTTGTATGCATGATACATTTCATAATGAAAAAAAAATCAAACCCTGAGTGGAATTCCTTCTCATTGCCCTAAGAATAAAATTCAGAACCATAACTTTGATGTATAAAAGTCAATATGACCTGGCCTCCGCCTTCCTAATCACCTATGTCTCACTACACTCCAGTCCTGCAGACCTTCTTTCAATTCCTTTAACTCTCCAAGTTCATTCTCAACTTTCTATTTTCTCTTCCCTCTGCTTATTACTGTTTCTTCCTGATATTTGTAGGACTGGCTCCCTTTCACCATTCAGGTCTCAGCTCAAATGTCATCTCATCGGGGAGACCCTTCCTAAACATCTTATAGCAGGTCAGTGGCAGAATTAGAAATGTCTTCACTCTTAATGATAAAATTTCTGACAATAACATTTATGATAATGCAGCCTCTTTGTCAATACATTGCCCACTATAATGCAGAGAAAGACAGAAAAGCTGAAGATGAAATTGCTTCAGTATATTAAGCAATGTCAATTATAACTAACAGAGCTAGCAATGGAATGGAGAATGAAGACTAGAGAAATAACTTGTATTTCTATTTTAAAAGTTGACTAAAGTTTGTATTTGTATTTGATACAATACAAATACTTGCTTGAGTTCATATATTTCTGAATGATGATAGCTTAATATAAACATTTTATTTACAGGGCTTAATTCAGGAGTTTGTTCTTTTTCTAAACTTTTATTCCAAAGTCAACCGCACTATCATTAATACTCCTCCACTTTCCGCGTTTTAATTCCAAGGGACTTTAAAACTGACTCTAGTCATTTGTACTTAACAATTGAATATTTTAAGAAGAAAAGGATGCTTGATTAGTTTTGAGTTCAGATTAATTCATCAGAACTAAGTAGCTTGCACATTTTCTTTGGGAAATGAAGGTGAAAAAGAATACCACTCCCTACTTCAAAGGAACACAAGCAATTATCTACATTTCTATATTCTATCTTTAAACTACTTATAAGCTCATTTGTTACTTAGACAAATTAGTTTTGATTGCTGAACATATTCAATATGTAGGAGAGTAATTGCTTTGCTGTAACATTATTATTCCTTTTTAAATTTTTTATTAAAATCCAGCTTTGCACATTGTAATATATTCATTTTATTTCAAACATCGGTTTCCTGTTTCCTTGCAAGCATGATATATCTAAAAATAATTTAGTCTAATTCAAGATTTTTTTTAACTTTTATCTTAGGTTCAGGGATATATAGGCATGTATGTTACATAGGTAAACTCATTTCAGGAGGGTTCATTTTATAGATTATTTCATTACCCAGGTACTAAACCTACCTCTAATAGCTATTTTTTCTGATCCTCTCTCTCCTCCCATCCTCCACCCTCAGGTAGGCCCCAGTGTCTGTTGCTCCCCACTTTGTGTTCATGTATTCTCATCATTTAGCTCCCACTTATAAGTGAGAACATGCAATGTTTGGGCTTCTGTTCCTGCATTATTTTGCTAAGAATCATGGCCTCCAGTTCCATCCCTGCTGCCATGAAGGGCATAATCTTTCTATGGCTGTGTAGTATTCCACGGTGTATACGTATCACATTTTCTTTATCCAGTCTGTCATGATGGGCATTTAGGTGATTCCATGTCTTTGCTATTGCGAATAGTGCTGCAATGAACATTCATATGCGTATGTCTTTATGGTAAAATGATTTCTATTCTTTTGGGTATATGCTCAGTAATGGGATTGATGGGTTGAATGATAGTAGTTTTTAGGTCTTTGAGGAATCATCACACCACTTTCCACAATGGGTAAATTCATTGACACTCTCAGCAACAGCGTATAAGCATTCTCTTATCGTTGCAACTTCACTGGCATCTGTTACTTTTTGACTTTTTAATACTGGTCATTCTGACTAGTGTGAGATGGTATCTCATTTCGGTTTTGATTCACATTTCTCTAATGATTAGTGATATTGAGCTTTTCATCATATGTGTGTTAGATGCATGTGTGTTTTCTTCTGAAAAGTGTCTGTTCACATCCTTTGACCACGTTTTAATGCTTTTTTCCTTGTAAGTTTAAGTTATTTATAGATGCTAGTATTAGACCTCTGTCAGATGCATACTTTGTAAAAATTTTTCCCATTCTGTAGGTTTCTGACTACTCTGTTGGTAATTTGTTTTGCTGAACAGAAGTTAAGTTTAATTAGATCACATTTGTCAATTATTGCTCTTGCTCAATTCTTTTTGGTGCCTTTACTATGAAATTTTTGCCCATTCCTATGTCCAGAATGGTATTGCCTAGGTGTCTTCCAGGATTTTTATCATTTTGGGTTTTACATGTAAGTTTTTATTTCATCTTGAGTTAATTTTTGAATTTGGTGTAAGAAAGAGGTTCAGTTTCGATCTTCCAAATATGGTTCTTCATTATCTAAGCAGCATTTATTGGATAGGGAGTCCTATTCAAAAGTCTGTTTTTGTCAGCTTTGTGGAAAATCAGATGGTTGTAGGTATGCAACCTTATTTGTGGGCTATCTATCCTGTTCTGTTTGTCTATGTGTCTGTTTTTGTACCAGTACCTTGCTGTTTTGGTTAGTTTAGCCCTATAGCATAGTTTGAAGTCAGGTAACATGATGCCTCCAGCTATGTTCTTTTTGTTTAAGAACAAGCCCTATTTGGGCTTTTGTTGTTGTTGTTTCCCTATGAATTTTAACGTTTTTTTCTAGGTCTGAGAAGCATGTCATTGGTAGTGTGATAGGAATAGCATTAAATCCATAAACTGCTTTGAGCAGTAAGGATGGCCATTTTAATGATATTGATCTTCCTATCCATGAGTATGGAATGATTCTTCATATGTTTGTGTCATTTCTGATTTATCTGAGCAGTGTTTTGCAATTCTCATCGTAGAGATCATTCACCTCTCTGGTTAGCTCTATTCCTAGGTATTTTATTCTTTTTGTGGTAATCATAAATGGGTTTACATTCCTGGTTTGGGTCTCAGCTAGGCTGTTGTTTGTGTATGGAAATGCTAGTAAATTTTGTACCCTAATTTTGTATCCTGAAATGTTGCTGAAGACTTTTATCAGCTGAAGGAGCTTTTGGGCTGAAAGTATGAGGTTTTCTAGATATGGAATCAAGTCATCTGCAAACATGGATAGTTTGATTTCCTCTTTTCCTATTGGGATGTCGTTATTTCTCTCTCTTGCCTGATTGCTCCAGCCCGGACTTCCAACATTGTGTTGAATAGGAATGATGAGAGAGGACATCTTTGTCTTTTGCCGATTTTCAACAGAAATACTTCCAGCATTTGCCCATCCAGTATAATGTGTGTTTGTATCAACTGTGTGCTTGTCATAAATGGCATTTATTATTTTGAGATGTTCCTTCAATGCCTAGTATAAGAGTTATTATTATGGTGGGATGCTGAATTTTATTGAAAGCTTTTTCTGCATCTATTGATATAATCATGTGATTTTTGTCTTAGTTCTGTTGATGTGATGAATCACATTTATAATTTGCATATGTTGAACCCACCTTCCTTCCCAGGGTTAAAGCCTACTTGATCCCTGTGGTGGATGAGCTTTTTGATGTGCTGGTGCATTCTATTTGCAAGTGTTTTTTTGAAGTTTTTGCATCAAAGTTCATCAAGGATATTGGCCAGAAGTTTTCTTTTGTTGTTTTGTCTCTGCCAGATTTTGGTGTTAAGATGATGCTGGCCTCATAGAATGAGTAGGGAGGAGTCCCTACTCCTCGATTTTTTGTAATAGTTCAGTAGGTATGGTAGCATTTAGATCAAAATTATAATTTGCATTATATTAGATGTCATGAATACAATAGGATCTGCATTATAAAATTAATGATTAATATAATAAATCATAACTGACTCAAATTCTGAAATTTCACATAAATTTTATGTGTTACATTTGCACTAATAGAAATATAGTTTGAAACATTTCAGAAAACTATCTCTTCATTTATTAAAGTTATTTATGTTATTTTTAACAATGCTTGGAAAACTATTATTTATTAACCTCATACTTTTAAGAAACCTGCCAGTACAAACCACAAAATCTGTGAGTTGAAGCAGATACTTAAAAACAGTAGAACTCAAGTTTGGATTTCTCATCCTAAATTCTCTTAATCCCTCCTGGGGATGACAGGAGGAAAGCATAGAGGTTAGAGGTACGAGGACATCTCACTCGTTGCATTGCAGGGGTTCAATAATATGACATAATTAATCTAGCCCAACTAACAAGAGATGATACCTGGGTTCTCTGGCCCTCAGGAGTAGGTTTGAACTTATAAGATATTTTTTTCTTTCTCTAATCTATTTCTTCTGACAGTACTTTTATCCCATATAGAAATATGTCTGAAAGATCCACATAAGATTTATATGGACTTGAAAATTTGTATTGCCTTTTCTTTGAAGTTTCTTCACTGTAGATTTACCAGGCCCTGAAACTGGCCAGTAATACAAAACACAGGATTTTGACTTACTCATTTATTTCTTATTGTCTCAACCAACTTAACCATCAGTAAAAATAATTCTAGTTTAGAAAATGAAACTCAATCCTCTCCCTTCAAATAAACAAAAAGAAAAAATATGTGTTTATGACTAGTCCACTTTATAATTTTTGTTTTTAAAAGCCAAAGCTTTCATTTAAGAATAGTAGTTTCTATCAGGTAACTTATTATGATTGACAAATGAGATTAAAAACATTTTATGTATTACTATATGCAGACACTATTTCACCATCCTTAAGTGACACGAGGTAAACTGCAGCTATCCTTTTCTCCAAATTTAATTCAGAAGATTAGAAACACACCTATCACTAGCTTCTGTGCAAGTTATTATCAGAAAATAGCTCTTTGAGTTACACAGCAATAATAACCAAAGGAGAAGAGAAACAAGGTCTTTAGTTAATTAATGCTTGGGCGAGGGTTATGAGTTAAATTAAGGATAGGAACATAAATAATCTGCTGTTATACAGAATTCTAAGATAGCCCCAACATTTCAACCCCTGATGTGCACACCCTTTCACTCCATTGTTGGCCAAGCTTGTGAATATGATAGGATAGTCACTCCTTTAATCAGATTACATGATATAAGACTTCAGCTGGGTACGGTGGCTCACGCCTGTAAACTCAGCATTTTGTGAAGCTGAGGCAGGTGGACAATATCAGGTTAGGAGTTTGAGACCAGCCTGACCAACATGATGAAAACCCGTCTCGGCCGGGTGTGGGGGCTCACGCCTGTAATCCCAGCACTTTGGGAGGTCGAGGCGGGTGGATCACGAGGTCAAGAGATAGAGACCATCCTGGTCAACAACGTGAAACCCCGTCTCTACTAAAAATAAAAATTAGCTGGCCATGGTGGTGCGCGCCTGTAGTCCCAGCTACTCGGGAGGCTGAGGCAGGAGAATTGCTTGAACCCAGAAGGCGGAGGTTGCGGTGAACAAAGATCGTGCCATTGCACTCTAGTCGGGGTAACAACAGCGAAACTCTGTCTCAAAAAAAGAAAAGAAAAGAAAAAGAAAACCCGTCTCTACTAAAAATTAAAAAAAAAAAAAATTCCCAAGCATGGTGGCACATGCCTGTAATTCCAGCTACACAGAAGGCTGAGGCAGGAGAATCACTTGAACCCAGGAGAGGGAGGTTGCAGTGAGCGGAGACGGGGCCACTGCACTCCAGCCTGGGCAAGACTTCATCTAAGCAGACACAAATCAGAATTTTCCTGTTGACCTTGAAGGAACAAGTTGTCACAAGTCCTACAACTGCAATAACCTGAATGAACTTGGAAGAGGATCCTAAGCTCCATATGACAATCCCGCCACAGCCAACACCCTGATTTCAGCCTTGTGAGACTCTGAGCAGAGAACTCAGTAAAAATGTGTTGGTTTCCTGAGCCACAGAAACTGTGACAGATTAAATTTGTGTTGTTTTAAGTCCCTACACTTGTGGTAATTTTCATGCAGCAATAGAAGACTAATATAATCCCTAATATATTTTGTAGATAATTCCGGTAAAGTTTACACAGGCAAAATACAAGTTGACAAAAAAAAAAAATACAAATTGAACTGAACACTTAGCCAGTTGAAGGAGAACCCTGAGCCTCACAATGTATTTGCTGCACCTAGAAGATACCTACGTGTGAAGATTTTACCCTCAATCCAAAGAGATAAAAATGATACTATGAATATTATTATCCATCAATTGTGTAATTATTACCCTATATTTTTCCTGTTCCTACTAATATTTTCTTTACAAATATTAAAAACAATCAAGATTAACAGTAAATAATGCATATTATATTGTTATTTGAATAATGTTTATCTGTAATATCTAATATCTACATTTTTTAGATCAAGTTCTTTCAAACCAGAGAAATAGCTTTTAAGGAGAAAATTCATGAGGTAGATTTTATGATCCACTTCAGAGAAAATGGTTGGCGAGAAAATTAACATCTCCATCTTATACGCATATTTTATACTAAACAAAATATTGTTTCACCTTCAACTTTTTTTTTTTTTTTTTTTTTTGAGACGGAGTTTCGCTCTTGTTACCCAGGCTGGAGTGCAATGGCGCGATCTCGGCTCACCGCAACCTCCGCCTCCTGGGTCAGACAATTCTCCTGCCTCAGCCTCCCGAGTAGCTGGGATTACAGGCATGTGCCACCATGCCCAGCTAATTTTTTGTATTTTGAGTAGAGACAGGGTTTCACCATGTTGACCAGGATGGTCTCGATCTGTGGACCTCATGATCCACCCTCCTAGGCCTCCCAAAGTGCTGGGATTACAGGCTTGAGCCACCGCGCCCGGCCTCACCTTTGATTTCTAAGTGAAAATTGAAGAAAACAGAAGAAACATTAATCTATTCATGGAATTACAATTCATAAGCTCACATCAGCCTACATAATTTATAATCTATGAATTGTAAAGTACTTCTCACATTTCAGTTTTATCTGCTAAATTCCCTTCAAAACATTTACCTGTTTCCAAATTTCAGTATTTCTTATGTCTACTAAATATATAATTTAAAAGGTTATATTTTAAATCAAAGAACAATTGGGTAACCTTATCATTTTCTTAAAGCTGCTATTATACAGTACCTATTTATTTGTTCTGTCAAACTGAAGTTGACCATTTTAAAGGTACACCTTCCACTTACTTGTTCACCTTTAGCCCCAATTATGCCTCACTAATAAAAAGAAGGACCCAATTATAGAAGCAGTTAAATTATTCTCTTTGTTCAGGATGCAATCCCAGATTAGTACATTCTTTATTTTGTTATTCTCAATGTTTCAAACATATGGAAAAAAATGTTGTTATATAATGAAAAATATATCAAAGCTTATATCACAGATATATATATTATATTATATTATATTTATTATATTATATTATATATGTATGTATAATACTAATACTGGTCTCTCTTCATTGGACTTTTATGATTTTGCCACAACCTTAATTTCTATAGTTGTAAATCTCTTGATAACTAGGAGTATAAGATTTCTGACTTCAGTCTTCTCAAGAAGCATGCTGTCTATTCTTGGCTCTTTTTTCTTCCATGTCAACTTACAGGAAGAAAATTTTTTTATCATAATTACATTCAATTATAAATTGGGAAGGAATAACTTTTAAAATACTAGGTAAATATAAAGGTTATTCTTTTTAACATCATTTAATATTATTCTATAAATTTCTTTCTATAGATCTTGTGCACGTTAGATTTAGTCATGAATACCTTATAAATTTGATGTTACTTTAAATAGAATTGTTTTGAACATTATATATTTTTGTTAGCAATTTTTAGTGCATAAGAACATTATTAATTTTTCAAATGTTTTTCTTGTGTTCAGGAAATTGCTAAATTTTTGTAGTTCTAATGGATTCTTTTGGGTTTTTATATAATACTTATAGCATCTGAAGAAAAGAAGTGGACACATTTTCATTTCAATGTTAAACCCCATTTGCTTTCCTTATTGTATTGATTAGAACCTCTATTACCAAAAAAAAAAAAAAAAAGGAAAATGATAGCCTTTTTCCTTGCTCTTGACTTTACTGAAAATGCTTGTACAGTTTCACCATTGGTAAGCTTGCATTCAACATCTTTTGATATATTTTTTCAGGTTAATAAAGTTCCTTTCCACTCCTATTTTGTTAAATGGTATTTTCCTGATGGGTGTTGAACTTACCAATTTCTTTGTCTGTATCTGATAATGTGATTCCTCACCCTCTTTAATCTATTGATATCAAAAATTTCTTATATACCTGGTATGTATCACTGGGTTGAGATGTATTATTGAGTTTTACACAATGGTCAATTTGATTTGTGAGTATGTAAACTAGGATCTGATTATTTTGTTTCTTAAACAAATTGGTCTATAATTTTCTTTTCTTGTACCACAGTTGTTTAGTTTTTGTATCAAAATAATAGTAACTTTATAGAATGACTGGAGTAGTTTTTGCTCTTTTCCTGCTCTCTGAATAAAACACATGTTTATAATAAAGATGTTAGAAATATCTTCTGGGAAGTTTGGTAAAATTTATCTCTAAGGTCATCAAGGTATGGTGTCTTTGGTTGAGCAAGGTTTTGATTAAATATATTTTAATTTTTGTTAAATTACTTGGATTCCTTTTTCTTCAAATTTTCTCATTTACATTTACTACGAATTATTTATTTCATCTAGGTTCTAGAATATATTAGCATAAAATTGTTCATAGACTTCTCCTAAGGTTATTTTTAATTTTAATGTATGTCAGTTCATGTTACCTTTACTGTGTAAATATTATAAAATATTTGTACATTTTTTCTTCATTGATTTTTCTGAGTATTTATACGCAATTATGTTTTCTAATAACCACCTTTTGGTATTTTTGAACTTATTGGTTTTAGTGTTTCCATTTAGTTATTTTCTACTCCTCTTTATTTTGCTTTATTCCTACTTTTTTGTTGGTTAGTCTGTTCTCCTTGCTAGTTCTTCACACATAACTTTTTCCTGCTTTTTAATAAACATAATTAAGGCTCTAAATTTACTTTAATGCACCATTTTAAAATAATTTCACATGTAGTACTTTCATTTTCATTCAATTATAAACACTTTTAGTTTCCCGATGTTAATGATAATTCTGAGAACATTACATCAAACCTTGACAATATTTCGCTATGTCTGCATTGAATAGGGTGGAATCTACAATGCAAACTGAGGTTCTGGTCTCACTGAATGAACTGTTTGTTACAAGCTCATTTGGTGATAATCTATATGATCCTGAAGAAGTAGATTTAATCGTCATTAAGCCAAAAGGGAGGATCTTAGGCCAAGACAATTAAAGCTTTTTGGTGAATTGAGCAAGCTTGCATTTTAGAATACAATTTTCTTTTTATTTTTCTCAGAAGACCATAGAGGATACAACCAACATAATTTTGGGGCTAAAGGATAAGACTCTGATTATTTAATGACTGAAAACAAACTGGTTCCACTTTCACTAGAGAGGTAGAAAAGGGTTCTCCAGCTGAGCAGCTTATAGCCAAGTAACATTTTACTGTTAAGTGTTTACTGAAAACTGTGACTTTCAGACTGGGGAAAGCTTTGATTCACCCTGAAAAGTATACAATAATCAAAACACTGTTATATCTCAATGCTGGAGGCAACTGTATAAGACCCATCTGGAGATACTCAACAGGCCTTCTCCAGGATTTAGTTCTGGTCCCTGCACCACCTTTAGAACTCTGACAAGATTATGTCGTAGGCAAGTAAGACATACGCTAGAAGCAAATACCACTGGCTACGCCTTTAAAGTTTTTTTTCAATGTTGGTTTACAAATGTAGTCAATTTTCCCCTGCCATGATAATAAAACAAATAACTCTGGCTAATGTGCTATGTTAATCAGCACTACCAGAATGGAAGAGTAAATCTTTTTTTAAGTTATAGCACACAATTGATTTATAAGGATGTAGTCAAAGATTACCTGGAAATAAGAAGAGTCTGACCTTGATAAACCGTTAGGTCTTTTAATGTTTGTTATAAAGCACTATGATTATTCCTAATTTATGAAACAGAAAGCAAATCACTTTAGAAAAGGGTGTTATACCAGTATTTATGCATAAACATGAATATACTTCCTTTAACCTGAAAAACATAACCATTGAAGTATATATAGTAATCTTTTCATTTATACACAATTAAGCTAAAAATAAACCTTTCTTTGGATTTATTAGTCTTTCATCTCAATTTATAATTATAATGGTTTTGAATTAATGAAATTTGGAAAATGTCAAGACAAACTTAATTTTGTTCTTCATATTTATAAATAAAAAGGTGAAACTTTGTGTTACTTAGGGCCATTACAAAAACACATACATGATTCAAGCATAAAAGACATTGTGACAGTTTTATTATTCAGAATTTAGGGCCTGATAGTGAAAGAAAATTAGTGAAGTGAATTGTCAGTGAGGAAAGAAATAATTATAAATTTTTTTAACATATAAGTATTATAACCTTAAAGCATAGCAATAAGTAATTGTGATTTTTAAAAACTGAACATTAAAAAATAATGAATGTTTCATAAATATGTCTTGAGAGTTTGCCAGAAGTGCAGAATATATTGGCAATAAAAAGGAACCTTTGTTATATAGACATGCAATAATTTGAACATTTTACAATAGAAAAACCTAAATTTTAATTTCACTCATAATAGTTTTTATTAAAGGCTGTATCTGCCTTTTGTATTAATATTTTCATTAACTTTGAATGTATTCTTAAATTTGTCTCTCCCATTTATAGAATTTTAAAAAATTAAGATACCTTTATGCATGCATTTAAAAATACATAAATATATAATCATGGGAATATATAATAAAGCTCTTATCTTTATTTTAAGAAATAAACTTATCAGCATACTAAATTTTTAAATGTATAGATTACATTGAAATTTCACTTTAATAAGCTAAATATTTTCTTAAGAAATATGCAATATCCATTATGTTGAATACATATATATATTCTTCTGTAATTATTGTATTGAACATAGACATAATCATTTTATTAATGAAATGCTTTGCCTCTGTGTCCCCACCCAAATCTCATCTCAGATTGTAATCCCCATGTGGCAAGGGAGCGACCTGGTGAAAGGTGACTGGATCACGGAGTCAGTTTTCCCCATGCTGTTCTTGTGACAGTAAGTTCTCATGAGATCTGATCACTTAAAGTGGCACTTCCCCCTTCACTCTCTCTATTACCACCATATAAGACATGTCTTGCTTCCCCTTCAACTTCCATGTAAGTTTTCTGAGGCCTTCCCAGCTAGGCAGAACTGTGAGTCAATTAAACCTCTTTTCTTTATAAATTACCCAGTCTCAGGTATAGCAGTGTGAAAACAGATTAATACAATTACCACTTTTTAAAAAGTAGCCAATTTGTTTTCTTTAGATGCAAAGAAAATCAGAAAACAGGAAATCAAAGACTGTGTCCTTTATTTTTTGAGTATTCATTTTAGATTATCTTTATAATTGTTGAGGGGGTAAAATAAACATATTTATGACTTTAAGACATTTATACATCTGGTTAATGTATACTTATAGTACAATCAATAAGAACATAACTAAATAGACCAGGTGCAGTGGCTCACGCCTGTAATCCCAGCCCTTTGGGAGGCTGAGGTGGGCAGATTGCCTAAGGTCAGGAGTTCGAGACCAGCCTGACCAACACAGTGAAACCCCATCTCTACTAAAAATACAAAAAAATTGTCCAGGTATGTTGGCCTGTGCCTGTAATCCTAGCTACTTGGGAGGCTGAGGCAAGAGGATTGCTTGAACCAGGGAAGTGGAGGTTGTAGTGAGCCAAGATCTTACCACTGCACTCTGGCCTGTGTGACAGAGCGAGACTCCATCTTAAAAAAAAAAAAAAAAAAAGAATATAGCTAAATAGTGACCAGAGTTTTATAGGGTTTTTATTTTCATATTTAGAAATTGTCCATAAATCTAAAGATTTTTTTGTCAATTAATATAATTTTTACATGTTTACATCAGTTTGGAAGATTTTCAATATAAAATTAGGAAAAGGTATTGCCATGAATTATGTTTACTCATGTACTAAATCTAATATACACAAGATCTTTCAAATGTCTGATAATTTGGAAATTTTTACTGCAAGAGTTTAAGTCAAATTTGAAATGGCAGTCTCAAAGCTTTGATTAATGTTTTTCTTTTACGGATTACAGCTCATAAGAAAGAAACTGATGATTTCAAAATGAAAAATGTCATGAGAGAACAGTTTATAAAGGCACTAGGTGATCCTTCTAAGACATAATTCACATATATTCAAATCATGTAAGTTCAAAAGAAATCAGTTAAAATCATTTATTAAAATAATAGTACTTTTTATGAGAAGCAAAATGAATTTGCAGTCTAACATACATGTCTCCAACGAAGAAGAAGAAAAGAAATCCAAAGCTAAAGGAATACACCACTTAAAATAGGTGGCAGAGAATCGTAGGGAGCATTGCCAATGTAATTCCACATTTATCTGTCAAGCAAACCCTGAGACACATGAACAAATAATCACTTAGTCTTAGGAAGAGTGGCAAAGAAAGTTACCAAATTCAGGCAAACTTGAAAGCCCCTTCACTTTGTCACCTTGGCATATGGTTTCACTGTATATCATTATCCTCCCTTCTTGGCTCTTTCTCTCTTAATGCAACTAATACCTTCAAAGTCTGCCATCCCAACTCCTGCTAAGTAATTATCGTGGTAATTAGATTATCATTATAATAATGATAGCCGACCATACACCTAAGTACTCTGTAGTCCTCACAGCTGCCCATGAAATGAGTGCTATTACTATCTGCGTTTTAAGGCAGGGTTGGAATAACTTGCCTTAGCCACACAGCTAATAAGTAGAGGAGTAACTAATTACATCCTTGGTCATGTAACACAGCTAATATTCAGCAAGTCGATTTTTTCCACTAGATGGAATCTTAGGATTCCTTTATAAGTTCTTCTGAAATTTAAAGTCACACAGTTATTTAGCTGAAGAGCCAGGACAGAGCACCTATTTCTATCCAAAGATGTAAATGACAGATGGCAAAGTATTTTCCCCTGACTTACCCCTGAAAAAGAATCAAGTCTTGTAAGAATAGGATTGAATTCTAGAATTGGACTTCCATATATCAGGCAAAATGCAGATAATCATTTTCTTTCTTGGATACTAGAGAATTATAGCTCAACAGGCAATAAATACTCAGCACTTAAGAAAGTCAACAGTTGGTTACAGCTTATGAGATGCATGGTATAGTTCAAGTAAAATGAATATACATCAAACCTTTGTGTAGTCACGGAAGATGTTACATCTTACTATGAGAAAAATCTAAGCACCAGCCATTTGCCAAGATTTATTTAACCTTCTAAAAACGTTTTTAAAAATTTTTAAGGTTAATGTCATATTCTTAAAAGTATTATGCTAACATTAATCAAGATGCAAGACCTCAAATAACAAATATAGTAATTTGTCAAAAAGCTTTTAAAAAACTATATTGTTCTGTGGCTCCTCTCTGATCTCCAGGGTTAAAAAAGGAATACACTGTCCTAGTCTATGGAGTTTGAAGATTCATTGCTGAGAAAAATGCTAGAAAAATAGGTCAGGTGGGGTCAACTACAGGACTGAGACCCTGACTGGGAACCAACCCCAAATCATTCATTTACAAACAAGACTTAGTAACTCATAGAAGCAGAAAATACAATAGTGACTACCAGAGGTTGGGGGTGAGGGAAACGGGAAGTTGTTCAATGGATATAAAATTTGAGTTATGCTAAATGAATATATTACAGATGTCTGCTGTATAATATTATGCCTATAGTTAACAATACAGTATTATGCACATCAAAATGTGTTAAAAGAGTAGAGCTAATGTTACATGTTCTCACCAAAAAAAAAAAAGAAAGAAAGAAAAATGATGTAGGAAACTTTGGGAGGTATTGGATGTGTCTATTACCTTGACAGTGGTGATGGTATCTCAGGTGGTTGCATATCTCCAAACTCATCAAATTGTATATATTAAATATGCATAGTTATTTATGCATCAATTATATTTTAATAAAGATGTTTCAGGAAGTGACTTAGTGGATTGGGAAACTACTGACCTTTATCCACCTCTGGAATTTTATCTAAAATATTCCTAAACCTTAATATTGTAAGTACCTATACCATATTATTTTCTAAAGGAAAATAACAAGTATCATAAATTATTTTGAAATAATAGAATATAATTTATTATTGGAACAAGCATTACTCTTCTACACATCCAATGTTTTGAGGATTCCACTTGAAGCCTTTGTCATCTCTTTTGAGGAGACCACATTGACATAAAGTAACTTGAAGGAAATTGATAATAGGTACAAACACAGTCTAAAGAAATATAAAAATATAAACTGTTAAATTATTTCTGTTACTTTATCTGTCTCAAAAATGTATATGGCTTATCATAAGATATATGCAATCATTTATCATTAACTAAAAAACAGTAATATTTCATATAAAAATTTTAAAAAGTTATTTTCAAGACTTTTCTTCTTTATTGTTTCATAAACTCTGAAATACTTTCTGAAGTTGAAAAGAAGGAAATGAAGTTAGAGTAAATGTGCTGGGAATTTTTTTTTTACAGCACTGGGCTATTTCTGAATTATTTCTCTATACATAGAATGTCACCCATCGAAATTCCTAGGAAACAGGGTTAAGAAGTACTGTTAGCTAATATAGATGTGGATGGATTCTAAGCAGGAGAGTGACATTATCAGTTGGCATTTTAAAAAAATAATCACTGAAGTAGTATGAAAAATTACCTGTGATGGGAAAACTGGTTCAGAGGTAAATACAATAGTATAGATGAAAGTTGAAGGGATTCTGAAACATTATATTGATAACAGATTTAGTAAAAAGAGAACAATTTGGAAAGGAGAAAGTAAAAGAACAGATAGGGCTGAGATTGTATGAAACTTGTATTATAGGCCAGAAATGGACAAACATGCAAGGCACTTTTTCCACATTATTGTTATTCTTCCCCGTTCATGCAATATAGGGGCTAATACCCTATTTTATGAAGAACCTAAAGTTCAAAGAGTTTAAGTAACTTAACAAACATCAAATACTACATTTAATTATGTATGAACAATTAGAATAGACTATAGTGGCAATTGATTGTGTTATTTTTCTAGTTACTTTGAGGGTAATTCCTACTCCACGTTGTCCTGGTAGGGCTGTAATGCACACTGCTACTGTACAGTGAAGAGGTAGGCAAGTGGCTAATTCCACACCTTCTGAGGACAGTAATTGGTTCAAAATGAACACTTGACCCAAAAATAGATCGATGTGGATATTTGCCCTTAGGGTTTGAGTACAGAAGAACAATAAAATTTTTTTAAATGTAGAAAAATAACAAAATGGATTAATGTCATGTGTGCCAAGTGGAGCAGCATAATCTATATTATTTTTTCATTTTCCTTCTTTTTTTCTCCTACACACTAGAGAATATCAGGAGGAAAATAGCAATAGTGTAAAAATAGAGATTAAATATTTTTAAAGAGCGTGAAGTACAATATATGTGTGTACTATTAAATAGATAGGCTCCATATAGTGACTGGTAATTAACTATTGGATGATCTCAGTCTGTAAACTTTACTCATGTTTTCCTCACACTGTGATGCCTTTTCTCTCTTATAGAGTAAGAAAACCCCCTGCATTGCTTTCGAGTCTAATCAACCTTTACTTTCATAAGTAGGCAGGGAAAACCCTGGACATACACTGGGATTTAGTGACCTTGGTGTTCTAAAGCAGGTATGAGGAGGAGTGACACATACACAATAGAGTGTATAGTCAAAGGGAGGCAACTCCCAAGGGAGACACCAAAATTAAATCAAGCAGCATGATGAATAAAAGAAACCAACCACAAGGCAGGGCAGAAAAACCTAGATTTGGAGCTATGGGATGGAAACCAGGCAAAGAAGATTTACAATGGAGGAGAAGAATAGCAACCTGGTTTTAAGTATGTGCTTAAATACTTAAATACATCTGAAATGATGCCATGATTAAGACTGAAAAGTGTTTCTTACATCTGGCACTTAGGAGATAATTAGAAGCAGTAGCAACATCAGTGGCAATAGAGTGACATTGATAGGTAGGTAGCTATAAGAATAAAATAAAGCTGAGGAAGCAGAGAGGAAAAAATGTAGGCCATAAACATGGCTGCAGAAGAAACAAGGTAACAGAACATAGGGAGAGTGTTTTACATGGAAAGAAATATAAACATGCAAACATGCTCAGATCTCAAGACACTGGAAAGAAATAAACAGAGAGAGACTATAAAACATAACAACATACAGAGAGAGAAGAGACAGAAAAAGACATTGATAAAGCAAGAACCTGAAGAAAAATGATCAGAACATGGCATCCAAAGTACAAGGAAGGAAACGCCATGAACAGAAATACAAACATGTATTCCCCTGAGGACCACTAATGGAAGGACAGGATTCTACACATGTAGCCATGTTGAGCAATAGTGGTCATTGATTTGAAAGAATTAGCTTTTCTGTGATGTTGGCACTGGGATCATTGCCTGAATATGATGGCATTCACCTTAGAGGGTTTGAGTAGGATGTACTTCCAAAAGAAATTCATGCAAAAGAATTCAGTAAACACAAGTAATGGGATTGATAAAGGGTGCTGGGAGTTCAAATGATACAGAAACTGAACTTGTAGAGAGACCAATATATCAACATTTAAATTTCTTTGCTGCACTGAGCATTCACAATTAGGAGCAAAAAAGAAAATTGGATTATGTGAAATAAGAATTTATAAAAAGGACATGGAATTGAGGAGGTTAGGGATACAGGCAAGAGAATCACTGAAGTAAACCTGAAAGGTTAAGTGTTTGAAAACCAAAAGAAAAAAAAAACAATAAAAAGGGAAATATGAGAAAAGTAATGAATATTTATACAGTGCTTGCAACAATCTTGCCAGTTGGCCAAGTAATTTGCCTACACAATTTTATTCAGGTCTTAAAGTAACCCTGTGTAACAGTGTCTATTATTGAAATGAAGTTCAAAAAATTAAAGTGAGTTTCTCCTAGACTACCAATCTGGAAGGAAAAGGGATTAAAACAAAAGAAAGAGATAATCAAGTTTAAGATTTGAGGCATAGAACCAAACAACCTGTGTATATTTGAACATAATCTAATGTTGTAATCAAATAAAACCTATAGTAATAACTTGACAGATACTAATGATAGTCATCATGGTTGTTACACATAAGGCAATTATCCATAGATGATAAGCAGTTTTTATCATTTTTATTGATGACCATCAATATTAATTTTGTACTAATTTGTATTAATTTTGTACACCAAAGTTGAGATTTTTTTCTTTTAACTAGTTCTCTGACAGCTATAAAATCCCTCAGTGGTGACAGATATCTCTGATACCAAGGAGAGTGAAATCATTATCACATAGCATTAGAAAATTTCTTCCAAGCAAACATATTATTTTACCATGCTTTTTTTTCATTTCTTTCCAGTTCACTCAATGATACCAGACACTGAAAAGGAGAAAAGGCCTATTAATTGTGTGTAGTGAATAAAAAGACAAAGAGCAAAGAGAAATCAATTGCCCTATCCTCTAATAAATCACTGCTAGCTTTAGGGTAGAAAATTCTCCCATAGGATGGATGTGTTAGCAAAAGGTTGATGTACAATGACCATTCTTTCTTAGATCAGGACAAAGTATCTGAAAAACTACCAGTTTTAATTGGTTTATTGTCTTCCCCAGAGAAGAAGAATCAGCAGCGTGTACAAAGAGGGTAGAAACTACAATCAGACTCCCTAGTTTCTAATTTCAGCCATGCTACCTCTAACTGTGAGACTAGAATAAGTTAGTGAATGGTATTGTAGAGAGTTAATCTGGAAAACAGGAATAGTAAGCATGCTAGTAACTATTTCGGGTATAAAAGCACCTTGTGATCCAACAAGATAATGTCCCACAACAGTTAACCCATAGTGAGGCTCTGCTCCTTTTATTACTATCTGACTGGCAGAGAAAGGCTAATTCTTTACCGGTCCATTTCCTTTAGGCGATCGTATAAGAAGCAAAAGATTCTTTCATTATTTAGCCTCTTTTACCAATGTGCTAACAGTACAAAATTCACTTTTATAAATTTTACATTTTAAATGAAAACATGTTTGTTATCTGAATATTTGACATTAATATAGGACATGTTTCTTTATTTCAAGGGTAGGAAATAAAAACTACACCCTGCAAAGGAAAATCCCCCAAATACAGGCTGACTCCTGCTGTCATCTCAGCCCCTAAGATAAGCTATCACAAGCAGGACCTTATGAACTGACTCTGTATGTCAAAACACACATTTAGCTTACAGCACATGTTTTTGGTCTAACCCAGCAGCCAAAGGTCTCGAGCTTCTCCCCGATGTAGTTCTTGTTTCAGAGCTCTGCTCTCCCATCTAAATGGTTTTACAGTTCCACACCTAGGCAGCCTTCTTTTGCTGAGCATCCTCCTTCATGACTGCAAGAAATCCTCATCTCTCTCTGAGGATGCTTAACAGACTGAGTTTTCTTTGTTTACTTCTTTCCCCCGAATTATTATTGTTTTTCTAAGGTAATTTTTCTAGTGGGTTTATTTCTATTCTTGGGGATAAAACTTTTCTCTATACCTACCAATACTTGATTGAATGTTTATATTTATGAACTAAGATCTAATAGATATTTCTCCAAAGAAGGCATATGGTGGCCAATCAGCATATGAAAACATACTCAACATTATTAATCATTAGCAAAATCAAAATCATAAAGTGATGCCTCCTAACACCCTTGAGGATGATTATTATCAAAAAGAAAATAATGTGTTGGTGAAAATATGGAAAAATTAGAATTTTTATACATTTTTAATGGAAATGTAAAATGAAGCAGTCACTTTGGAAGACTGTTCTCCAGTTCCTTGAAATATTAAACACAGAGTTACCATATGACAAAGTAATTCCACTCTTAAGTACCCATAAAGAATAAAAATATATGGCCATGTAAAAATGTATGGATCAGGTTTGTTAGCTCACACTTGTAATTTTAGCACTTTGGGAGGCCGAGGGGGGAGGATCACTTGAACCCAGCAGTCCAAGATCAGCCTGGGCAACAAAGTGAGACCCCACCTCTTAAAAAAATTTAAATATTAAGAAGTGTGTACAGAAATGTTCATAACAGTATTATTCATGATAGCAAAAAAGTGGAGTCAATCCAAAGGACCATCAACGATGAATGGATAAACAAAATGTGATAAATCCATACAATGGAATGTTATTCAGCAATAAAAAGAAATTAATCTCTAATATAGTCTACAACATAGATGAATCTTGACAACATAATGCTAAGTGAAAAACCCTTTCACAAAAGACCACATGATATAGTTTGGCTCTGTGTCCCCACCAAAATCTCATCTTGAATTGTAATCCCCAGGTTTTGAGGGAGGGACCTAGTGGGAGGTGATTAGATAATTGGGGGCAGTTTCCCCCATGCAGTTCTGGTGACAGTGAAGGAGTTCCCATTAGAGTTGGTGGTTTTAAAAGTGTTTGTCAGTTCCTCCTTTACCATCTCTCTCTCTCCTGCTTCCTTGTGTGGAAGGTGCTTGCTTCTGCTTTACTTTACACTGTGATTGTAAAGCTCCTGAGACCTCCAACCATGCAAAACGGCGACTCAATTAAACCTCTTTTATTCATACATTATCCAGTCTTAGGTAGTATCTTTACAGTAGTGTGAAAACAGACTAATGCACCACATATTGTATGACTCCATATGCATGAAATGATAGGAACAGGCAAATCTATAGAGACAAAAACTAGATTAATGATTGCCTAGCTTTATAGGACTGATGGGAATGGAGAATGTGGAGTGACTGCTATGGGTACAAGTTTCAATTTGAAGAGACATATATCTTCTAAAATTAGAATTTTGTGATGGTTGCACAACTCTGTAATACACTAAAAACCTTTGAATTGTATGCTTTAAATGGAAGAATTGTGTGATATATAAATTATGTTACAATAAAGCTGTCAAAGAAAAAGGGAAGAAAAAAAAGTCCATACCTATACAAGCAGCCTGCAAGCTCTGTGTACCTATACAGGGTGTGTTAACTGTCAAGGAATAAAGTAATCAGACACAACAGAATCTGCAGGTAACGACAAAGGGAGAACCTGTACCAACAACCATGACAAAGGCAAGGAAGGAAAGCAATCCAATGTACTCCAGATGGGAGTAGATCAGAAAATTATTTCGCATGAGGAAGGTGAAATTGATAGAAGACCAGACACGTCTGCGTGTCTTGAAAGAATATTTAGACAGTTATGACAAGGGAAAACACAAGTTTCTATGCTAAAGAAAAATAAACATAGTTCACTCCTGGAACAGCAGTACATTGTCCTGTAGGTCTGCAAGAAAGCATTTGTGCAGTGGGAGAGGAAGTGGTGACGGAGTGCTAAGTGTGTATCTTTCATGGGAGCAATGTAAGTAGCAACATAGCCATGTTATTTAGAGACCTGGAAATAATCCCAAAATAATCCTCAATAAATAGTACAAGTAGTTCCCTCCAAAGAAAGGGAAAAGGAAGATAACCAAAGACTGCTGGTTTTCATAACAAACTTTAAAAAAAAAAAAAACTATTTGTCTTTTTAAATGATGTGTATATGTAATTATAATAAAGATTTAAACTAACCAAACAAAAGTCACTGAGGCAGTGGCAGTGATGGCTTCCTCATCCCAGGGCAGCAGCGATGGGGGACTGTCTCACAATTTTCTTATCTTCCCTGCTCCTGAGAGAGGTAGAAGAGTCACCGCTAAAAATCCAGCCCTGACAGAGCCTACTCCTCTCACCCTTCTAGTAATTCTGTAAACATTAACTTTCTTCTGTGAGATTCCTTCCCTTTATTTTTTTTTTTCCTTGCAACTGAACTCTGTCTTGTATAATGAAAACTCAGACACAAAGGAAATGCCAGTGCCTTATTCAACACCACATAGTTATTTTTGTGGGAGAAATGAGAGAGAAATTCAGGTTATCAGCTTTTTGGGCTGCTATACTATCTGCTATAGAATCTGTTTACATGATATTGAATGTCTCATGTTTTAGTCACTGAACTAAGAAATGATGCTAAAGCACTGAAGGACATTTAGAGAGGACAGCCCTCAGGAAGCACATAGTCTAATGGGGAAGATAAATAGTAAAGTATTTACATTAAATCAATAAAATTATAACTGTATGAAGTTCAAAGAAAGAAACATAAATATGCTATCACTGAATGTAACCAAAGGACTTGATCATAGACTGGGAGTTCAGGAAAGTTCTCCAATGGACAACAATGTATGTAATAAAGCTGGAAAAATTAAATTACACATAGGTCACCCAAGAAAAGAGTAGGACAATATATGGTGCATGCTTGTGGCAGACAGAAGAAAGCATGTATAAAAATATGCCATTAGGGCAATGTTTAGTTGTTCAAAGCTAGAATATAGCCCAGTGTAAACAAACCATGGAAAAGTAGGAAGCAATATCAGGTAAGAAATTGTAAGCCATGGAAATGATTTTAAACTTCATATGAAGAGAATCAGAAGACATTGAAAGATATTAAGAGGTATTGACATTACCAGATTTTTTTTTTTTTTGAGACCAATTCTTGCTCTGTCGCCTGGAGTGTAGTGGCACAATCTCAGGTCACTGGAACCTCCACCTCCCAGGTTCAAGTGAGTATCCTGCCTCAGCCTCCCAAGTAGCTGGGACTACAGGCACATGCCACCATGCCTGGCTAATTTTTTTGTATTTTTAGTAGAGATGGGGTTTCACCATCTTAGCCAGGATGGTCTCCATCTCCTGACCTTGTGATCTGCCCACCTCGGCCTCCCAAAGTGTTGGGATTACAGGCATGAGCCACCTGTAGATTTTTTTAAATAATACTCTATTCTGCAGAGAGTAGAATAGAGGGATACAAAAGCAAATAAAGAGAGCTTAATTAGGAGACTATCACAGGAGTCTGTGCAAGATATTTGAATTTGGCCAATGACTGTAGAAATAGAGAGAAGTGGGCAGGGCTACAAAAGTTTTGGTAGAGAATCAACTCGACAAACAGAGTGTGAGAGGCAAGTGAAAGAAAGGGGCTAAAGATGACACAGATTTCTAGCATGAGCAAAGAGACAGATGTTCTTATTTAAAGATAGCAAAAACTGAAGGAGACAGGTATTGTTGTAGAGAAGATCAAGTGTTTAGCAATGGATATTGCACAGGAAAAAAAAAAAGACTCCTTTCTCACCATGTTAAATTCATGGCTGAAATACATTAAAAGATTAACAAGAAAAAATATATACAGATGTATTTAATATGTTTAATGTAACACAGGAGGCTTCAGAAATGAAGACCCAAAATGCAAGGAAAAGTTTGTATTTTATGGTCAGTAATATGATTGAAGGACAAAGCGGTAAGATCTAATGGTAATAAACTGAAAGAAACTTAGCCAGGCCCATTTATTTAGATTCTTCTTGGCATTTCTGTGTCTTCAAGGATAAGGATGTTCATTTCCTCCAGGTATAAGGAGGGTACCTCTGAATTAAAGTCTTATGTTCTAGTTTAGAGAAGGGTCAGAGAATTATTTTATGGCCTGCTTCAGGGGAGAAGGGTAGGAAAAGGTCAGAGGCACTTTCTTGCTCCTGCTGTTTCTGAAAGTGTCAAGATGACATCTTTGGCAGTACTATGACCTGAACCCTGTCAATACTTTAATCATTCTAAGATACACAAATGCAGACATCAGTACATTTATTTTCTCTGTTCAGTTACCTAAAGTATTTCTCACTAACAATTATATTTAGTTAAGGTGTTTTTCTCTTTTATTTTTCAACCCCCTCAAGAATTTTGTTATATGAAAGCTACATAAAATGTTTATATTTTAAATAAATTAACAGAGTTAATTTGTGTTTGTGTATTAGTTTGTCCTCACACTGCTATAAAAAACTACCTGAGACTGTAATTTATGAAAAAAAGAGGTTTAATTGACTCAGTACTGCAGACCATAGAGGAAGCATAGCTGGGAGGCCTCAGGAGGTTTACAACCATGGTGGAAGGGGAAGGGGAAACAAGTATGGCTTACCATGGTAGAGCAGGAGAGAGAGAATGAAAGGGTAAATGCTACACATTTGTTTTCTTTTATTTTATTTTGTTGTTGTTGTTCAGATGGAGTCTCACTCTGCTGCCCAAGCTGGAGTACTGTGGCACAATCTCGGCTCACTGCAAACTTTGCCTTCTGGGTTCAAGCGATTATCCTATCTCAGCCTACAGAGTAGCTGGGATTACAGGGAGACACTACACACCCAACTAATTTCTGTATGTTTAGTAGAGATGAGGTTTCACCATGTTGGCCGGGCTGGTCTCAAACTCCTGATCTCGTGATCTACCCGCCTTGGCCTCCCAAAGTGCTGGGATTACAGGCATGAGCCACTGCACCTGGCCTGGTGCTACATACTTTTAAACAACTGGATCTCATAAGAACTCACTCACTATCATGAGAACAGCAAGAAGGAAAATCCACTCCCATGATCCAATTGCCTGCCACTGAGGCACTCCTCCAACACTGGAAAGTAAAAGTCAACATAAGATTTGGGTGGGGACACAGAGCAGAACAATATCAGCTTATATATAATATTATGTAGAACAAATAAAAATTAGATTTAAATGTTGTATTTTCTGCCAGGGTAACATTAAAATACATTGTACATATTGCCTCTGGAAGGTGAAAGTGAAGAGAAGTGAAGCTTAAATAGTTTCTATTATTTCTATATCATAACCATGGCTGTTAAATTACTGTGAACTAATGTAATTGCTTTTAAGTTTCTTGTTTAAGTATTTAAGCCAATGGAAAGAGACTTTTTTTCTTGACTTGTACAGAATTGAAATTCCCTTTACATTTGATCTAGATTTCTCCACCAGGTGCTATAGCTCATGCCTATAATCCCAGCATTTTGGGAGGCAAGGCAGATGAATCACTCGAACTCAGAAGTTCGATGCCAGCCTGGGTAACATGGTGAAACCTTGTCTCTACAAAAAATAAAAATAAATTATCTGAGCATAGTAGCATGCACCTGTAGTTCCAGCTACAGAGGGGCTGTCAGCACCACTGCCCTCCAGCCTGGATGACAAAGCAAGACCCTTATTCAAAAAAAGAAAGAATAATAATTATCATTTCTCTTTCAATCCTACAAGTACAGAAAATGGGTGTTCTCAATTTTTATTTTTTTTTTCTTTTTATCATATAGCCTATGTTTTCCTTTTAATAATGGTAATAAAAAATTACTCAAATTAATGATTTTATATCCTCTAAAAAAAAAAACTTTCCAAATTTGAATATTGCATATCACAGTATATTTTAACCCATCTTATGTTACAGAACACTATTTCTTTTTTCTTTTATTTATTTATTTATTCTTTTTTTAGTTAATTTTTTTTTTAGACAGAGTCTTACTCTGTCACCAGGCTGGAGTGCAATGGCACAATCTCAGCTCACTGCAACCTCCTGGGTTCAAGCGATTCTCCTGCCTTGGCCTCCCAAGTAGCTAGGACTATAGGCATGCAACCCCACTCCCAGCTAATTTTTTTTTATTTTTAGTAGAGATCGGATTTCACCATGTTGGCCAGGATGGTCTTGATCCCTTGACCTTGTGATTCGCCCCCTAGGCCTCCCAAAGTGCTGGGATTACAGGCATGAGCCACTGCTCCCCACCCAGAACACTATTTCTGAATTTAATGTAAGAGCCTGGAAGGATAGCTAGAATTTTTCCTTGTTAAGAATTTTTAAATGTAAGTTAATATGAAAAATTAACTTAATATTCTTTATGGCTCTTTTCACTCTCAGTTTTCTGAAGCCAAAATTTGGAAAATTTGTACCCAGACCTAATATGTTGGGGTATTCATACTGCCAATGGCATGAGAATTTCATAGTTGTTCTCTCTAAAGTGTTGAAAGCTATTGTGAAATTATTTTTTAACTGAATTAATATTCCAGTAAAAAACTAGAAGGACCAAAATTTCAAGTGTAAACAATTTCTCTACACATCAATACTATGAAGATTGATAATTTATATAAAGTATTAGATTATTGCTTTTAAAAATCCAACTCAATTGTAGTAAATGAAATTGCATCCAACCAAAGATGTCTCATTAAAAGACAATGCTGAGAGCTGGATCATAGTCAGGCTGGTGAAGCAGCAACGGTTACCATGGAGGCAAATTGGAACAGATAGAAAAGACCGCAATATATCAAACTTAACACCTCAACTTGCGCCTTGGTAGTTACATCATACCAACATCTCACTGCTTTAAAGGCATTCTGTGCTGGTTTGTTATAAGAGCACACTGACATATCATTAGGCTTCAGATTTTCACAGCTCCTATAAGAGTTTTCATTGTGATTCTTTTTGTTAATCTTCCTTACGTTTTTGAATTGACTTCAGCAATTGTAACTAGACTTCTGAATTTTTTTAAATATAGCATTCTGATATTTTCCTCAAAATTAAGAAAAGTATTCCAGTGACTATCCCCATAGGTTAACAAGGAAAAGAGAAATGTGCTCATTCTAAAATTGAAAGTAAACAAGACCATTTTTAAGAAAAAACATGGTATTTATTTTTTTACACCCTTATAAAACAGTATTTGCGATGATTAAGAACAACTTCTTATTTGGTTATTCCCAATGCCAGAAAGTGTGGCAATAAAAATAAAACAATATGCAGAAGTAATAACTTTGTTAATACAGGTATCTATACACTTTTCTTCATGTAAGTAATTAAATAATGTATATATGTTCAGTTCTAATGAAAAATGCGAAATTGATTTTCTCATCTCACTGTTCTAGTCATGAGCTATCGATTATCTCCTTAGAAGATTTCATAGAGGAAATTTTTATAAATAGAAGCATTGGTAGTGACAAAAATCAGTATAATGTAAAGTCCCCTCCCACCCTTCTCTCCCCGTCTGCCAGTGAAAAATACCACTCTGCATCCAATAGACTGGACCAAATAGATCTAGATTTTCTCTCCCCTTTTAATCCCTCACCACAATCAGTATCTGATTCCCCTTCTTAAATGCACCTGAATCAGTTCCTTTTCCAATATCCACACTGCCATTGCATTAATTCAGTTACAATACTTTTCACTTGGATTACTGCAATTCTTTCAACTGGTCCCTACCTGGCTTCCTCTGTCATCCCTTTACTCTCCATTCTCTATTGCCAGAGCTATCTTTCTACACCTCAAAACTATTCATGTTAGTCTCTTTAGGAAATTCACCAACAGCTCTCAATTGCTTCAAGGACAAACTCTAAGCTTTTCAGCAGCTCTTCTTGGCTTTCATGTTATGGTCCTTGCTTGCCCGTACAACCTCATCTCCCATTATCTCATAAAAACCAATAATTTAACACCACCTGAAATTTGCAGGAGCAATAATCTCTTAGGCATTCTTGTGTCTGCAAGACTCAGTTCACATTCCCACCCCTGCCAGGCCCTACCACCTCCCTTTTCTTCCAGGCTCAGTTAGGTGTGCCTCCTTTGGACCCTGGTCCAAAGGACAAAATCAATTTTGCATTTTTCATTAGAACTGAACATATATACGTTATTTAATTACTTACATGAAGAAAAGTGTACAGATACCTGTATTAACAAAGTTATTACTTCTGCATATTGTTTCATTTTTATTGCCACAATTTCTGGCATTGGGAATAACCAAATAAGAAGTTGTTCTTAATCATTGCAAATACTGTTTTATAAGGGTGTAAAAAAATAAATACCTTTTTATTTCTTAAAAATGGTCTTGTTTACTTTCAATTTTAGAACAAGTACATATTTGTACATGTCACCACAATGCTTGGGTGCTTATCGTCTCCTCTAGGCTCTGCCTTATGACTATGAGCTCCAAAAGGGTAAAATATTTCTTAATTTCTAGACAATGTGTTCAATATACAGCCACATATTGTTTTTATAAAACTTTAACTTTTGAGGAAAGTCCTTACTTCATTATACATTTTATTTCATTGTTCTCACAAGTACAGAATAATATTTTAGGTATGTCACTGATGAGGTTCAGGGCATAATAACCCCAAAATAGTTTAGGCAGAAGGGAATTTTATAAAACCACAGAAGCTTGAGGGTCTCTCATTGACCTGCCCTTCTCCCCCTGACACAGGTCATAAAACCTAGGAAGAATTTTCCGAGCTTCCCCTGAAGCAGTCCTCATGTGAGAAGTGCCCTTTCTATATGGATGAAAAGAACATGCTTCTCTCCAAAGATGATGGGTTATAGGGAAGAATCTGAACAAACAGGCCTTGCTATAATTCCTCCAGCTTAGTACTATTAAATCATACTTCTTTATCCAATCATGCATCTCCACAGTCCTATCTACTTCATCAAACCCGGCATAATAAATATACAGTTTTACCCATTACTTTGCATCTTCATTTTATTATGAAGGCTCTTGTGTCACATGAAACTTATATTAAATAAATTTGTATGTTTTACTCTTGCTTATCTATCTTTTGTTATCAGGGCCTCAGCCATGAACCTAATGAGTAAGGAAAAGGTACTTCCTCTTCCCTACATCCTCATTTTTAGTATGGAAAATATTATAAACATAGATTTAATTGGGTAGGTCAAAGAGAAGGAAAAAATAACATGCTGTGGTACTTTATGGTAAATAAAAATAATAGCTTTTCCAGTTATTAAAAAGAAATAGAAATTTATCAGTTTCTTACTGTTAGAAGTCTTCTGACTATAGGCCAGAACTTGGGCAGTCTTCTCTTCTAGTTTATACTGAAAAACACTCAATTTCCTTATTATAATTGTCAATTAAAATTATCTTAAAAAAAGACATTAATTTGCTTCCTTTGCACTTTCAATTAGCTTAACAGATACTCAATTCTCAATTGCAGTTTCTACCTCTTCTTTTCAGTGATAAAAGAATAATACTAAATCACAGCACTGATAACACAGCTTCATTCAGAGCAACTGCTCTTCTTTTATTTTAAGACAAAATCCTAGACACTTAAGTTGTATGTTTTCATTCCTAACTTCCAACTTCTCCATAGGTCATATCAACTTTAAACATGTTACTTAATTGAGCTCTGTGAGCATTTTACAACATGTGATTATATGTGTTACGTAAATACATAAAACGTACATATATGAGGCAATCAGAGTAGAAGCTGGAGTGATCATACTTCAGAAGCTAGTTATCCTTAACATTAACCAGTCTCTGTTCTATGTCATGTGCCACAGTATCATTCTCTATGAGTGTCATAACATGAGAAAGTTTGGGAAGTACTATCATACAGGTTCATCAGTAACAGCAAATCTTTAATATACCATTATTTTCCTCATCTAAACTTGCTTTAAGGCTTGTATTCTCTATGTCATTGGCTTCCCCCACCACCCACCCAGTGAACCAGGTTAGAAATATGACTCCTCACTCTCACCACTTTCTAATTACTGACAAGTTTAACTGCTAAATATTTCTCTAGATAGTGGAAGTATAGAGAGTAGAATGGACTATCAGTCCAATTTACCATGCTCTGTCATATGAAATACAGCCTCCTGATTGGTCTCCTGATTTTTAATTTTATCAATTTCAAAATTATCCTTCACAGAACCACCTTTCCAAAAATAAATTTGACCATTCTGTATACTATATTCTACAGTGAGTTTCCATTAGTACTAGAATAATCTCCTTGCTTGTCAAATCTGGATCACACGAACACTCCATGAAATGGCCAATACCCAATTCTTAGCTACTTCTACCTAAAGTTCCAGAAAGATCACACGGCTTGTACTTCACTATATACAACCAACACTTTTTCACCCTCATTCACTAATATGCTGGTAAATTGACTCAAAGTGGGAAGGAGATATAGATAGAACCCAGATTTGTAACATTTACCAACATTTACGTTACAAATACTCCTACCATGGCCAATATTAAGCTACTAACATGGCATCACTGAATGTGAAGTTGAGAAGAAATACAGAGTAGTGTGAACTACAGATAAAATTCTAAGCTCACCCCAACCATTTGAATGGACCCCTCCTCTCAACCAAAGGCATTCTAAAGTTTACCTAAAAAACTAGTTGAGGCCACGATGGGAAAGAGGGTCAAACATGCCTTAATACCTCCTCCCTTTGGAATTCAGGTACAACTGACCACCATTAACATTAAAATAGATATCTTAATACTTTTTGTAGCAATAAGACACCAAATTCCAGCCTAGTACAGCATCACATGAGAGACAACAGGCCCAGAAAGAAATTGAAGTATTTTACCCCAACATATATTTCTTTGACATATTTTGAAATGGCCCTGCAAAGCTGTCTCTTGTGGCTTCAAAAAAATCTACATTCTGCAGGAAATCCCTTTCCCTTTCCAAGTCTTTTCCTGATTCAGGAGAGAATTAACATAAGAGTCTGGTAGCTTTTTAAGTCTGCTAAAAAACATTTACAATCTATTCTTTCTGAAGCCTACTACCTAGAGGCTTCATCTGCATAAAAATAACCTTGGTCTTAGCTCCTTATCTTAACCCAGACACTCTCTTGTATGGATTCCAGTTCTTCAAACAAACTCTTTCAACTAATTGTCAATCAGAAAAATCTTTGAATCCACCTGTAACTTGGAAGACCCCACTTTGTGTTGCTCTGCCTTTCTAGACCAAATCAATGTAAATCTTGCATGTATTGATTGATGTCTTATGTCTTTCTAAAATGTATAACACCAACCTTTAGCCTAACCAACTTGGACACATGTCATTGGGAACTTCCGAGGCTGTGTCACATATCCTTAAGCATGCCAAAATAAACTTCTTAATTGATTGAGACTTGTCTCAGATATTTTTTGGTTTACTGTAGTACACGATAATATAGTAATTTTACCACACAGTTAAAATAGGCACATACTTAACAGCATAGATATGCCTAAGAGCATAGGGAATAGTAAAAGGTAGTGAAATAATTAGGAAGTGATGTTTTTTATGTTTATTACTTTTGCATTTAATATAATTTATTTAATGGTCAGTTTATGTAATCTATTTAATAATGGCTGTGTTCAAAAATCAACTCACAAAATTGCCGAAAATTTAACAACGAGCTCCTGCAATATAAGCTGCCTTTGCCCATGGTATTCCTATGTGTGCAGTGCCATCTTATCCAATTCTTCAGCCTTCCTCCTTGCCACCCTAGGACTGCACATCCTTTAAGCCCAACGTTCTCAAAGTATAATCATGGACACCTGCTTCAAATCCCCTAGAGAGTTTTCTAGAATGCATGTTCCTAGGCTTCACCTCTCAGACCTCCTGAATCTGTGGGAGCTAAAGGAAAGTTTCCACTTTGTCCTTTGAAGGTTTGCTAAAAAAATCAACTCACTAAAGGAGATTAACCATAGAAAAGGCATACAAATTTATTAAAGTGCACACAAGGGAAAAACCACAGAGTGATACCCCCATGCCCCAGTGGGGTTCCAAAACTTATATACTTTCTTGAGATTACAGAAAGAATGGCAAAACAGGTTATGGTGGCAAAATAGGTTATGTGAGAGGGAGAAGAGGAAGCCTGCGTAGTAAATGTGGTCTTGTTATGTAGACGAAACCTCACATGTAGCAGCCCTCAGAGAGAATAGGTGGTGAATGTTTCTCTCAAACCTTTAAAGGTGTCAGACTCTCAGTTAATATTTCCTAGATCTAGACAAAGAAAGGCCTCAGAGAATATCTGGCTGCATCATGTAGATTTTCTCTATAGATGCAAATTTCCCCCAGCAAAAGACAACCTTGCAGAGCTATTTCTGTTCGCGGACCCTCTAAACAACCATCTTAAAATATGACAAAGAAGTGTATTTTAGGGTGAAATATTTTTGTTTCCTTCACCCTGAAAGCCTAGGTATATGCAGTTTAGCAAGCTGGCTTGCTAGGAAAGTGTGAAGCGCATTAAAATTTGAAAACTATTTGCTTAAACTATTCTTCCACTAAGATGTAACACTCAGGAGGATTTTTCTGTCCAACTCACTCTCAGGAAGACAGGATAGGGAAAGAGCAAGTTTACAGGGACACGAAACAGTGTGGCAATGAAAACTATAGAGAGTTCAGCAGGCCTGTAGGGTAGAAGGTAGGAGGAGTAAATTGAAAAGTAAGGTCTATAGAGGTTGATAAGGGATGTCCCATGGAAGGTCCTTTATTGCACATTGTGGACTATGATCTTTACTGCTAATGCAGTAAAAAACAATTGAAGAGTCTGAAGCCAAGAGTAACCACCAATATTTGAATAAGACAACTCAATCTTCCTTTTCCTTGTGGAAACATTAATAACTCACTGAAAAGAATAAAACCATTTTAACAAAATTATATAAATTTTTCTCAGATTGACTAAAATCCTGCACCTGTTATCTAAAGGTGAAATAATCTGCATAACCAAAAAGAAACAAATGAAAATAATGGACGTTCTAATTATTTTATTCCTGAATGGACAGCCTGTCTTTGAGCAAAGTGGTTGACACAAAGGTAATGATTCCTGTTCCTTCAATTAAATATTCCTTTCAGATTACCTTTCCCTAATTAGTACCACCTGTCAGGGAAGAAAAACTTTTCCTCTACTTTTACATGTTTAGTAATTGAGGACCTGCAAATTAAACAGACAAAAGCAAATCAGCAAAAGAAAGAAGCAGATTTAATTACATATGTATATACAGGTATTCACAAAGAAATGCAATTCAAGGAGGTGGTTAGAATAGGAGCTTATATGCCATTTGAATAAGAGACCAGGAGAGGTAGAGAGGCTCTTCTAAAAGAACAAATGACTTTTTACAAAGTGAGTAAAAAGGGAACTTATGGGGTGAAGCAAGATGGTAGAATAGAGGGTTTTACCAATTGTCCCCAGCCCCAGCAAGGACACCAAGTTAAAAATTATCTATACAGAAAAAAAAACACCTTCATAAGAACCAAAAATCAGGTGAGCACTCACAGTACCTGCTTTTAACATCATATCACTAAGAAAGGTGTTAAAAGAGAAAGAAAAAACTTTCTAGAATTGCTGACACCATCCCTTTCACAGGCTTGGCGGCAAGGGCATGGTGCTGAGAGCATTTCTGGGCACTGGAGAAGGGAGAACACAACTGTGAGCCATTGAACTCAGCACTGTCCTTTTAAAGGAGAAAGAAAAACCAGACCAGACTCAGCTGACATGCCCACAGAGAGAGCATTTAAACCAGCACAAGCCAGAAAAGAATTGCAGATCCCAGCAGTCAGAACTTGAGTGGCTGCCAACCTCACCACTGAAAGCTACAACATTCTGTGTCTCCAAATAAATTTGAAAGGCAGTCTAGGCCATAAGGACTGCAATTCTTAGGCAAGTCCTAGTACTAAATTAGGCCCAGAGACATTGGATTTGGGGGAGCTGGGGAGTGGCATGTGACACACTGAGACACCAGCTGGGGCAGCCAAGGGAGTACTGGCATCACCCCTCCCCTAACCGCAGGCTACACAGCTCATGACTCTAAAAGAGACCTCTACCTTCTGCCTGAGGGGAGGAGAAAGAAGAGTGGGGAGGGTTTTGTCTTCCATCTTAGATACTGACTCAGCCACAGCAGAATGGGGCACCAGATAGAGCCGTGAGGTCACCCTTCTAGGCTTTGCTCCCAGACAATATATCTTGTCACACCCTGGGCCAGAAGGGAACCCACTGCCTTGAAGGAAAGGACTAAGTCCCACAAGCATTAATTGAAGAGCCCTTGGGACCAGAATAATCAGCAGTGATACTCAGGTACTACATCAAGCTTCTTGAGTGAGCCTCTGAGATTTGCTGGCTTCAGGTAAGACTCAGCACATTACCAGCTTTGGTGGCAATGGGGCAAAACTCCTGTTTGAGGGAAGCAGAGGGAAGAGTAAAGGGAACTTTGTCCTACCCTTATACATCAGCATGGCCAAAGGAGGAAAGAGTACCAAGCAGGCTCCTGGGGTCTCCAATTCCAGGACTTGATTCTTGGACAGTATTTCTGGATTTACCCTAGGCCAGAGGGGAGCCTGTGGCCCTGAAGGGTGAATCCCAAACCAGGCAGCATTCACCACAAACTGACTTAAGAACTTTTGGGCCTTACGGCAACATTGGCTGGTAGTATGAGGCCAGGGTTGGCAGTAGCTACAGGATAAGGCTCCTCTGCCTTTGGAAAGGGGAAGAGCGGGAAGAACTGTATCTTATAGTTTGAGTGCCAGCTCAGCTGAAATACAATAGAACACCAGGTAGACTTATCTAAGGTTTTTTACTCTAGTTACAGACTCCTGGATAGCACTTCTGGACCCACATAGGGCCTAGGGGAACTTGTTGCCCTGAAGGGAAGGACATAGGCCAGGCTGGCTTTGCTACCTGCTGATTCTGTAGCCCCAGGGCCTTAAGAGAACATAGGCAATAGCCAGGGAATTGTTAGAGCCAGCCTTGGATAAAACTCAGTGATGTGCAGGCTTCAGGTCTGACTCAATCCAGTCACAGTGGCAGTGACCACAGAGGTGCTAGTGTCACTCCACCCCCCAGGTTGAGATGGCTCAGAACGGACAGAGAGACTCCGCTTGTTTGGGAGAAAGTAAGGGAAGAGAACAAGAGTTTCTACCTGGTAATCCAGAGAAGTCTCCCAGGTCTTGTCTTAGGCCATCAATGTGGTACTTCTACAAGTCTATAAGAATCATAGCATTCCTGAACTATGGGTGCTCCTAAAGTAGACACAGCTTAGATCCCAAAACCCAAGTCCTTTCAAATATCTGGAAAGCCTTCCTGGGCTATTTGAAAATACATAGTCAGAGGAGATAAAAGAAAAAAAAAAAAGCCTGCCTACAGGATCTAGGAAATAGCTTCAAAGGGGTAAATATAAGAGTTATTGGCCTTAAATAGGAGATAGAGAAAGAGATAAGATTAGAAAGTTTATTCAAAGGGATAATAAACAAGAACTTCCCAAACCTAAAGAAGACATCAATATCCAAGTACAAGAAGGTTACACAACATCAAGCAGATTTAACCCAAAGAAGACTACTTCAAGACACTTAATAAACTCCCAACACTCAATAAAGTTCAGGGACAGCCCACAGAATGGGAGAAAATATTTGCAAACTACCCATCTGACAAAGGACTAATAACCAGAATATATAAAGAGCTCAAATAACTCTATAGAGAAAAATCTAATAATCCAATCAAAAAGTGGGCAAAGGATTTGACGAGACACTTCTGGAAAGAAGACACACAAATGATGAACAGACATATGAAGAGGAGCTCAACATCACTGATCATCAGATAAATACAAATCAAAACTATAATTAGCTATCTTCCTACCCCAATTATAATGATTTATAGCCAAAAGACAGGCAGTAACAAATGCCGGCAAGGATATGGAGAAAAGGGAACCCTCATGCACTGTTGGTGGGAATGTAAATTAGTACAATCACTATGGAGAACAGTTAGAGAATCCTCAAAAAACTAAAAATTTATCTACCATATGATCCAGCAATGCCACTGCTGGGTATATATCCAAAAGAAAGAAAATAAGTATATTAAAGAGATATCTGAGACCAGGCGTGGTGGCTCACGCCTGTAATCCCAGCACTTTGGGAGGCCAAGGTGGGTGGATCATGAGGTAAGGAATTGAAGACCAGCCTGGCCAACATGGTGAAACCCCATCTCTACTAAAAATATAAAAATTAACCAGTGGGGTGGTGGCAGTCGCCTGTAATCCCAGCTACTTGGGAGGCTGAAGCAGGAGAATTGCTTGAACCTGAAAGGCAGAGGTTGCAGTGAGCTGAGATCATGCCACTGCACTCCAGCCTGGGTGACAGAGCAAGACTCCATCATAAAAAAGAGAGAGAGAGAGAGATGGAGAGAGAGATCAGCACTCCTATGTTTGTTGTAACACTATTCACAATAGTTAAGATTGGGAAGCAACCTAAGTGTCCATCAGCAGCTTAATGAATAAAGAAAATGTGGTACATATACACAGTGGAGTACTATTCGGCCACAAGAAAGAATGAGAACCTGTCATTTGAAATAATATGGGTAGGAACACAGATTACTATGTTAAGCGAAATAAGCTAGGCACATAAAGACAAACATCACATGTTTTTATTTATTTGTGGGATCTAAAAATCAAAACAATTTAACTCCTGGACATAGAGAGTAGAAGGATGGTTACCAGAGGTAGTGAGAGGGTTGGGAAGAGGTGGGGATTGTTAATAGGGACAAAAACAAAGAGGAAAAATAAATAAGACCAACTAGTTGGTAGCACAATAGGGTGACAATAGTAAATAATAATCGTATATTTTTTAATAACTTAGAGAGTATACATGGACCACTTGTAACTCAGAGGATGAAAGCTTGAAAGGATGGATACCCCATTCTCCATGATGTGATAATTTCACATTGCATGCTGATAACAAAACATCTCATGCACCCCATAAATTTATACACTTACTATGTATCCACAAAATGTAAAGATTAAAAAAATAGTTTTGGCCGGGCGCAGTGGCTCAAGCCTGTAATCCCAGCACTTTTGGAGGCCGAGGCGGGTGGATCACGAGGTCAAGAGATCGAGACCATCCTGGTCAACATGGTGAAACCCCGTCTCCACTAAAAATACAAAAAACTAGCTGGGCATGGTGGCACGTGCCTGTAATCCCAGATACTCGGGAGGCTGAGGCAGGAGAATTGCCTGAACCCAGGAGGCGGAGGTTGCGGTGAGCCGAGATCGCCATTGCACTCCAGCCTGGGTAACAAGAGCGAAACTCCGTCTCAAAAAAAAAAAAAAAATAGTTTTTTAAAAATCACTTGTGGAAAACAAACAACTTTTCAGAAAGTTAAATGGCTCCTCAGAATAGATGAGAGAGATGAGAGTATTGTGACAGTGTCTCTTTCAATGTGGTGCTGACTTCTCATCGGTGAGAAGGAAAGATTACAGTTGCTCCAAGGGAGAGGATTTATGACAATTGAGTTCTTTTGAGAGCCTCTGCTTTTAGGCAAATAAAGAATTTCAGAAACTCAAGTGCCTTCAGCTTAATATAATTTTTATGCCATAATGGCTTGTTCTAAACTCCCTTTACAGCAATACCATTGCTACTCCTCACACCATTCACTCATCACAACTTTCACAGCTTTGCATCATCAACAGTCTCAAAATCAAAAAATACTTCAACAGGCATTCTGATTTCCGTACTCCCAGTCTTTAAATTTTCAAAAAGGCTTCATAAAAATGTTAATTGAAAACAAAAATAAAGCAATGAACCATAAAAAGCATTAAAAATCTCAGCTTACACAAATATATATTTCAAAATTCTCTTAAATGTGTCGATAGGATTCAGGACGCAGTACTCCAGAATATGGCACTTTGGCATTTGAGAAAACAGTGGGAGCAGGAAGATTACTCTCACCTTCCCTCATACCTTGTCCTTTGAAATAGGCCATAAAATTTAGCTGACAGGTCCCTAAGAAGGTTGTAAGAACTTCAGGTGAGAGGTGCCCACCCTAAACCTAGAAGAAACATTCTTAAGATACAGCAACATGGAGAAAAAAAAAATCTGAACAAACAGGCCTTGCCAAAAAGTTCCCTGTAGTTCATTCTCTTTAGATCATATCTCTGTGTCCAGTGTCTGGTTTCAAAACACAATACTTCAAGTATAGTGCCTTGGCATACTGAGTATGTCAGGCTGAAGGAAACCAAAAGGGCCTCAGAAGCAAAATCTGACTTTCTCCTGCCCTCCTTTCTCCTCCTCCTCTTTGTCCCCCAAGAAAAGCCAAAGAAACTAGAATTCCTCTTTCCCAAAGCAAGCCATAAAACTTAGAAATGTTACCTTAGCTTTCCCCCACCTTTCTGTCTAACAGTTGACCATAAAGAAATGCTGACATACCTTACTTGAAGATGATAACATCTCATTCCTAAAGGGGTCCTGCCTATACCCAGGAGGAAGGAATGTTCCAGAGAGAAACCAAGAAGCATCTGAACAGACAGGTCTTGCTGGATTCCCCTCTCTCAGTCTATTATCATTTGTCCAATCACATTTCTACATGATTGCTCATTCTTCATCAAATCTAAGCATAACAAAGTTTTCCTGTTTCTTGGGCTCTAAATTTCTGGAGGTGAATATGTCATTTAAATTTTTGAATAAATAAACTTGCATGTTTTCTCCTGTTAATCTGTCTTCTTCTCAGTTTCATTTCAGACCTAGCCAGGAACTCTGGGAAAATCGGGGAAACTATTTTTCCTCCTCTATATAATCAAACCTCCTCATAATTTTCTACTTCATCAAACTTAGCATAAAAACACACAGGTTTCTCTGTTTCTTTGGGTCTTCATTTGCTTATGAAGGCTCCCATGCTATGTACAACTTACATTAATTTGTTACGTTGTCTTTTGTTTTAGGGTCTCAATCATAGACCTAGTGATGGGTGGGATTTCTTCTCCCCTAGAGTATAAACAATAAATATAAATTTTCCCCAAATTTAAATTCAAAAACTAAATATCTTCACAAGAATTATTACGCATTAACTTAAAAACAAGAACAAAATTACAGAGTCATATTGTAATGTTCCTTTGTGGCACTAGCTTACTCACCTACTAGGTAATTTACTTGTTCTGGCTCTCCTATTTTGCAGCATCTTAAATTCAAATCTGTGCCTCAGCCACATTGCAAATGATCACCTCAGAGAGATAGATGTGGAAAGTTGCAAACAGAAATACCTTAAAATATGGAAATGCATGAATATCCATTAACATATTTTTCTAAAGAAATGTGTATTTATTTTCAATACATAATATAAATGCAAATATTATTTTTCTTCTTGACTTTGAATATTCTAAGATAATGAAAAATATTAGCACCTTTAAACACCTAGTCTTGTTTACTATTTGTTCAGGCCCAGAATACTAATTTACACATAGTAGATCCTCAATAAATATTATCTGAATGAATGCAAGAATGCATTTTAAACTCAAAATATAATTTTGTTTGAAAGAAATGTGCCCATTAGAAATTTTCCACTTCATAAATATGAGGCACGACTTTGAAACACAAGCTCTGTAATTTGTGTACAGATAGAATAAAGAGAGTTCTAGACAAATAAATGTTCAAACCATTAATTACTTCCTAACTCTGAGTCACTTTAAATCACTACAAGATTACAGAACTGCACCTAATTCCTGTTATTGTGTTTCAAAGAAACAGGTTTTGTAAGGTTTTTAAAAGAATTTCTAATAGAATGTTAAGGTGTTCTCAGTTATTCACAGAGGATAGTTTTCGTCATGAAAGCAATTGTTAAGGAGTTTTGTCTGCTGCATTTATTAAAATATGGTTAAATATATCACTTTCAGTTCCACTGAAAATGGTTTAAAAGTAGTAGAAACTAGTTTCAAAGAATGTTGCATAGATTATAAGAGTAAATACAAATCTAAGCAATTTAAATTTTAAAATTTCCATGTGAAAAAAGAAAGAAATTTACCTATTCCTACCTTCTATTTAGTATTTCTATCAGAAAACTTGAAATTGTGAATGCTTTCTCTGTCTTTTCAAAAAGTATGTCGATTACTTTAAAAACTAAATGAGTCTGTTGCCTTTTTTACAGGAATATCTCTCCTGGGGGTCCTGAAGCTATCTCTTGCAATGTGAACACCAAGGAGGTTGGCACCCTGTCTCTGGGTGTTTAGCGTTGGCACCAGACTCCAAGTTGTATATTTTTTCTTGTCAAAAAGAGACAGAAAGTTTGTTTTTCCTTTGAATAAAGACAATTAACATGTATGTCATGGATTATATATGCCCTGCTACATAAAAAGAGTAGAGTTTTTCTTGTCTCTGTAGTCCCTTTAGCATACTGCCTATGATGCACATTGCAATCTGGTTTAATGACTACGCAATAATAAAATTTGTATCGAGCAAATGGGCTCACTGCCTGATTGCACATAGGAGTTAGTATCAAGACACTGACTTCCGAGAAAAGAAAGGCTTTATTGCAAGGTCAACCAGCAAGGAGAGGAGGTGCAGCTCAAATCTGTCTCCCCAGATTGGATCTGGGACAAGTTTAGAGGGGTCAGAGGGCATCAGAAAGGATTGAGGAATGTTAGCATGGCAGGGTCTGACTGGTGGGCCCTAGATTTGACCATTTTTAGTAAGGTGTGTTGTGGTGGATTTTAGCTCTAGATCTTCTAGACCAATGGACTTCTTGCTTTTGAAAGGGTTCTGGCATTCAGATTTTGGTCATGTCTACTTCTTTATTCCATGGGGATGAATCAGTTTCAATGTTGTTAGAGGTAAAAGCTTTTTCTACTGTGCATGCTTAGGCTACATGACTTGTAGTCTTGACTCTCTTATATCCACAAGGTACCCTGACATTCTGTTATCAACAGAGTAGGCCCAGTTTGGGCTCGTCCACTAGTTACCAAACTGTTTCATTAATTTCTACATTCACTGAGTTAATAGGAGAGTTTTAAAAAATATTTCTCCAAACATTCCATGTTCATGGTTAGAAAGAATTAATATCATGAAAATGGCTATACTGCCCAAAGTAATTTACAGAATCAATGCTATACCCATCAAGCTACCATTGACTTTCTTCACAGAACTGAAAAAAACCACCATGAACTTCATATGGAACCAAAAGAGAGCCCGCATAGCCAAGTCAATTCTAAGCAAAAAGAACACAGCAGGGGCATCACACTACCAGATTTCAAACTATACTACAAGGCTACAGTAATCAAAACAGCATGGTACTGGTACCAAAACAGAGATATAGACCAATGGAACAGAACAGAGGCATCAGAGGCAACACAACATATCTACAACCATACAATCTTTGATAAATCTGACAAAAACAAGCAATGGGGAAAGGATTCCCTGTTCAACAAATGGTGTTGGGAAAACTGGCTAGCCATGTGCAGAAAGCAGAAACTGGACCCCTTCCTGACACCTTACACTAAAATTAACTCCAGATGGATTAAAGACTTAAACATAAGACCTGGCACCATAAAAACCCTAGAAGGAAATCTAGGCAAAACCATCCAAGACATAGGAGTAGGCAAGGACTTCATGAACAAAACACCAAAAGCATTGGCAACAAAAGCCAAAATAGACAAATGGGACCTCATCAAACTCCACAGCTTCTGCACAGCAAAAGAAATAGTCACTAGAGTGAATCGGCAACCAACAGAATGGGAAAAAATTTTTGCAGTTTACCCATCTGACAAAGGGCTGATATCCAGAATTTACAAAGAACTCAAACAGATTTACAGGAAAAAAACAAACAAGCCCATTCAAAATTGGGCAAAGGATATGAACAGACACTTTATGAAGGAAGACATATATGAGGCCAACAATCATATGAAAAAATGCTCATCGTCACTGGTCATCAGAGAGATGCAAATCAAAACCACATTGAGATACCATCTCACGCCAGTTAGAATGGCGTTCATTAAAAAATGTGGAGACAACAGATGCTGGAGAGGATGTGGAGAAAAAGGAACACTTTTACACTGTTGGTGGGAGTGTAAATTAGTTCAACCATTGTGGAAGACAGTGTGGCGATTCCTCAATGGCCCTAGAAATAGAAATTCCATTTGACCCAGCAATCCCATTACTGGGTATATATCCAAAGGACTATAAATCGTTTTACTATAAGGACACCTGCACACGAATGTTCATTGCAGCACTGTTTACAATAGCAAAGACCTGGAATCAACCCAAATGTCCATTGATGATAGACTCGATTAGGAAAATGTGGCACATATACACCATGGAATATTATGCAGCAATCAGAAATGATGAGTTTGTGTCCTTTGTAGGGACTTGGATGAATCTGGAGAACATCATTCTCAGCAAACTGACACAAGAACAAAAAATGAAACACCGCATATTCTCACTCATAGGCGGGTGATGAAAAATGAGAACACATGGACACAGGGAGGGGAGTACTAAACACTGGGGTCTATTGGGGGGAAAAGGGGAGGGCCAGCGGGAGGCGGAGCTGGGGAGGGATAGCCTGGGGAGAAATGCCAAATGTGGGTGGAGGGGAGAAAGGAAGCAAAACACACTGCCATGTGTGTACCTATGCAACTGTCTTGCATGTTCTGCACATGTACCCCAAAACCTAAAATGCAATAAAAAATTTTTAAAAAAATATTTCTCCAGTGACATTCAGATACACTATTTTTTAACAATTAATTTTTGTTATAAATTTGGTTTTGAAAAGAAAGAAAAAGCTAAATTAAAATAAAAAGTAAAATAAAGACTGGAACTAAGGCATTAAAAATGTTTCTTGTCTATTACAAATGAAGTAGATCCCATGTACTTTCCTGGCAACAACAAAGATTATGGAACTAATGTGCTAAAAACCAGATGTTGGGAAGCAGGGATTCAAAGCTCACAGAATGCAGAGATTTGGTTTTAGTTAAATCCATCTGTATAAGGTTAGTAAAAATAAATTCAATAGTTCTCACATCAAAGCAACCTATTTATTTCAAAGACAACTAGAAAGGAATTCAACTACATGCTAATAAAAATATTTAATTGATGGAAATTGAAAAAAAAATTAGAAAGGCGATGAAATACTTTCATCAATTAATACATCAAAACCCCATTGTAGGAGTGGTCTTAAAAAATAAATTACAAAAAAAGCTCATATAAATAAAGTTAACTATTATCTTTGTTGTCACTAATTATTACTTGATTACATTCTGTGTCATCTAGCCTAAAAGGAAAAAAAAAAAGGCATTGAAGATCCAAATGCTAATTCTACACTCTTCAATATCAAAATATTGTCTTATTATAAGCAAAGAGTTCTGATCAAAAAAATGACCAAGTCAGCCTTAACATTTCCTTCAGCTTGATTAAACATTATACAGACTTCTAACCTTTTTCTTAGAGCAGTTTCCTTAGAAAACTTGTAATTGTAAATTCTTTCTCTACCCCTTTGAGCTGTAAAGCTTTTCAAAAGCTTCTTACCAGGTTCCAATGCAGAAATATTTTTCTTAAGGACCTTGAAGCCATCACTTTGAAATGTAATCACCAAGACTGATAATACTCCTATCTTTTAGATCCTATGGAAGGACTGAAGTCTAACTTCTTCAGTAAGTGTAAGTACCAATTAGCAAACACAAACAGCCTAATCACAGAGGAAAATGCCTGCCAACCCAGGAAATAATGCAGTGAGATCTGCATATCCCATTGATCAACTGCCTACCTCTCCCTGGACCTAGAGCCCTTTAATACTCCTCCACTAACTCGCCCCAATGCTTAAAACCCCTCCTGTCCTTTGTTTCATTGCAGTTGAGCTCAGATGTAGTTCTACTCTCTCTCCCCTATTGCAATAGCCTTGAATAATATCCTTGCGTACTTAACTAAGTAACTTTGTTCAATACAATTTTTGTTTGTATTGACAAAATCCAAGCTAAGAATTCTTAAAATCTCAATCCAAAAGAAAAGAAGCTTGACTAGAATGAGAACTATTTAATCCCTCATTTTCCTCATTTTTCAGATAGTATTTTATCATAGATAGTATAGATACATATATAGACCATATTATAGACATAAATTATAAATATGTAGACTATATTATAGATGTAAATGTATAAATATATATTTATATATGTAAATATACATAATTTATACTATAAATGAAACATTCTTCATAATCCTCTGTTGGCAACATAGGAATAAAATACTGTGAAGATAGTTTTGGAATATCAGTTTATTTAATTTCTTACAACAGAAAATTCTCTATATTGCCTTTTTATCACCTGTAGATAGTAAACTTATTCTACCATTTCTATCTAAATGCCTAGTTGTCATAAGAAAATCAAAATCCTTAAAATACTCTATTTCTAAAACTAATATAATCTTCAAAAAGAAAATCAAAGGTTTTCATTTTGACAAATTAGTAATAATGGTAGACAGTCACATTATTCTTACAGATATTAAAGTAACATATTGGCCTATTTCTAAGGAAGGCTACATACATATATAATTTTTTCATTAAAAAACATATACTACAGATTTAATTTCATGTTTTATAATCATAATAACCAGGAAGATACGTAAATGAGACCCAATAGAAAAATGTCTTGCTAGAAATTGACCACAGACACAAATACAATACACAGAATGGTGCAAAATATATCTCTATCCCTTTTACTAAATTTGCCTGTCATAGAGTCCATACAGATGGTCATCTAGATGTTGATTTCTTTTCTTTGTTTTTTATTCTCCCATGATTCCTTGATTCTTTTTCTACTTCTCAGTTATACTACCAGGATCCCAGTTCTATTTTGAATGGGTAATGACAGATCCTAGGGGTCTGGAAATCCAAAGAGAAGACTGAGCAAATTTTTCAGAGATAGAAATCAATGAAATAAATTTACTTTTGCTATTACCAACAGCGTGCAGAATACACTTTTGATACTCTTTAAGCTAACAAAATCCATCTCTTGACTTCGTATTACCACATATTTTCCCTCATGAAGGTTAAAGGTAGTAGATGAAGGTGAGTTGAAAATAAAATGCAATCCAAACACACAGTTATTTAGAATAAAAGTTGTTCCTGTTGGCTATATGTCTTTACCTGTGTACTTCCTACTACTTGGGAGGTTCTCGTCCAATTACCTCAAACTTGTTAAAACCTTATGTTGTTGATCTCTCACCTCAAAAATCATTCCCTCTAGGGAAGTATCTATGACTTCCCATTCTAAGCCAGGTTTTCTCAATCTTGAGCTACCATAGCGCTATAAATTTTGTCTTCATAATCCTTATCACATGCAATGATATTTTCATGTGAGTGAATTATTGCTGTCAGTAGGGTTCACTAATTACTAGGCTCCTTGGGTGCAGGGATTGTGGCAATTGTTGCTCAACACTGTATTCCCAGAGATTAGTACAGTGCTTAAAACAAAGTAATGCTTACTAACTGCCTGTTGAATTAACACATTATTTAAGTTCCTCAGCCTGATTTTAAGTGTACATTCTACTGGCTACTAGCTATCTGACCTAGAACATATCTCTAATATGATATTTTAAATAAAATAATTTAGCTTACTAGTATATAATAATTTTTACTGAGGCAGAGCTAAGGTATAGAATGAGAGCATATTTAGCCAGAAGAGAATTTTAAGTTAGCTCTGCCCTCTTTGCTATAAACAGAGACAAAGCCTGAGTATATTGAACAGATTACGCTAATAATAGAGAAGTTTTACTAAGATCTTAACGTTCTACTGACAGAAAATCAAAAATTTTAGTTTTAAAATCATTGTAAACCATGTAATGAAGGATTTAATGTTTTCTATTTTCTAAAGGTTTTTGATATGTAAACCTTTGCTCCTTTTTATGTGAGGCACTGAGCATTAGGTTGTCTTATTTGATGAGAAAAAAATTAAGAATGCTGAAATAGATGGTTTCATATTTTATTTAATAACCATAAATATTTTATGTGATATCAAGAAAATAAAAATCCCAAGAAAGAGACCTTTTATTATATCCTTACTCTTCCTCCCAGAATGATCCAAGGGGAAAAGAGAAAAAGCATGCCAAATGCTGCAGTTTATCTTTGCAGTTATTTAACACTTAGACACTAAATCTGTTTTCCTTCATAAATGAAGCAATATTCTAAATTCTGTGTTTTTAAAGATTAATTCAGATAAAAGGAAGTCCTCCATTTTATTGTTTTACAACTTAACAAAGCTAGAGGCCTTTTATTCCCGAATCTGATCAGGGTTAGACTTCTGTCTGGGTATCCTCAACCTGAAAAGGTTTCCAGCGAGAGCATCAGAGTACTACCTAGTCTAGGCACTGGCGTTTCACTCTAAATGTTGATTTCAGAACTAAGTCAAATGAGAATGAAACTCTTAACCTATTGTCCCCCCATATCCCCAATATTTAAATTCCTGGGATAGATGTTTGATATCAAGGTAAAAATGACAGTACTAGATTTATAATTATTTAGAGTATCAATTAAAGTAAAAATAGAACCAAATCTCGGAGCCAAATGAACACTGCTACATTTACAAATCTCATACCAACTCCCTCATGCAATAACAGACTGTGTCATTAACTGATCACAGACTCGGTTTAATTGGCAAAAATTTAAGAGAAAGGCATCACTGCATCAGGTTTTTCTGGGTCTTGAAACAATTCTTTTTAATTGTTTGGACTTTTCCATCTTAAAATCTGATTAGGTCCTACCACTGGAAACCCTTAAGCACATTGAAACTATTGACATTTTTGTAACGATGGATCCTATAGTCCCCAGATCCCCAACTCTGAACCTGAAAACTTCCAACTTCATATTTCCATGTGTCAGGGATTTTCTCCATGTCCCACATTACTCCTACATTCTTGTACCTCAATTCTGAATTACATGGGCTCAGTCAAAGGACAGCTTCTGCTCTTTTTCATAGAAAGGTACTTCACAATAATAATAGCTGTGACGTTGTGAAACATATATTTGGTTTTCATCTCCTTTGTTTCCTGACATAGAGCTCCGAAAAGCCTTGGAATCTCCTGAGCGATAGTGTTAATTTTTTTTTTTTTTTTTTTTTTTTGAGACAGAGTTTCGCTCTTGTTACCCAGGCTGGAGTGCAATGGCGCTATCTCGGCTCACCGCAACCTCCACCTCCTGGGTTCAGGCAATTCTCCTGTCTCCGCCTCCCGAGTATCTGGGATTACAGGCACGCGCCACCATGCCCAGCTAATTTTTTGTATTTTTAGTAGAGACGGGGTTTCACCATGTTGACCAGGATGGTCTCGATCTCTTGACCTCGTGATGCACCCGCCTCGGCCTCCCAAAGTGCTGGGATTACAGGCTTGAGCCACCGCGCCCGGCCACGTGTTAATTTTTGTATGCTAAAGAGTAGACTGATGGTTGGGCTAGGGGCTCCTAGGTAGCTTCAGGATGGAGACTGGTCACTGAAAAGACCAAAGCATTATAAAAGGGTTGGAATATTCAGCTCCATCTACCAAACTCTTGTGGAGTAGACAGACTGAAGGTTAAGATGAAGGTATACCCCCATACCTCACCATATCCACTTCTTCATCTAATGTTCACCTGTATCCTTTGTAGTATCCTGTATAAGAAACTGTTAAATGTAAGTAAAGTATTTCTGGAGTTCTGTGAGCCCTCCTAGTAAGTTAATTAAATTCAAGGGAGGGGATCATGGGAACCCTGATTTATAGCCAGTTAGTTGGAAGTATAGGTGGCAACATACTTACAACTTGCAACCCGTGTCGTGTCAGAACTAGGAGGCAGTCTTTTAAACTGAGCCTTCAATCAGTGGGATCGGACACTACCTCGAGCTAAAAAGAGTCAGAAGTGAACTGAATTAGAGGACACCCAGCTAGTGTCCACTGCATAATTGGTTGCTTGGTGGCTGGTACGGATTCATCCCCACACTTCTTGATGACTAGAGGTAAGATTTTGTTTTGACAATTAGAGTAGCGGGAAAAAAAAACTGACCTCTCCTACGCCAAAATGGTCAATGGTCTGAAAAACATTCACAGGATCCCCCTGCTCACACTTACTATTCCCTTCTGATATGGTCTGGCTCTATGTACCCACCCAAAACTCATCTTAATTGTAATTCCCACATGTTGGGGCAGGGATCTCGTGGGAGGTGATTAGATCATGGGGAAAGTTCCCCCATGCTGTTCTCATAATAGTCAGTGCGTTCTCACGAGATCTACTGGTTTCATAAGGGGCTTTCCCCCACTTCAGTGTGCACTTCTCTCTCCTGCTGCCATATGAAGAACATATTTGCTTCCCTTTCTGCCATGATTGTAAGTTTCCTGAGTCCTCCCCAGCCATGTGGAACTATGAGTCAATTAAATTTCTTTCCTTTATAAACTACCCTGTCTCAGGTATGTCCTTATAGCAACAGAAAAACAGATGACTATACCTCCTCTTCATTTGTGTTTGCCAAGTTTTTATATTTTAGTTTCTTTCTATCATCCTCACTGATGTCATTTGTTGCTCGTTCACAAATTCCTTCCTCCTCTAGCTCCTGATTCCCTCAGAAGACTTCTGGCTCTTGCACTTGCACATCACATAGGCTCCTGAAGAGTTGGATTAGACTTGTTTTTGAAACCTTAAAAGTTGGTACCTTAAAAGTTTATGCCTCCCTTCCATTTTCAAGAGTCTCTTTTCATCTTTTGCTTTTCCCTGGCTTTGGTATACATGCCAGTCTGATTCTCCAAATGCCTTCTGCAACAACTGTGAAGACCTAGATCTCCTTTTCTCAAGTTTTGCCTTGCTACCTGAACTTTATATAAGCTCAGCTGAGTTTGGAAATTATCAAATGTTCCCAAATTTGTTCTTACTATGCTGTTACTATGTCTTCTATTTTCTACAGTTTCTACTTCTATTCTATTTTCTGCAGTTTCTTTCTTAGATACAAGTTTATTAACCTGGGTTTATTTAATTTAAAAAAAAAGGTTTAAAAGTTTCCACAAAAAGAGTCAAAATTAGACCCCGATTTTTAATTTTTACCTTCCATACTGTAAGAATTGTTAAAACACACACACACACACACACACACACTCACACACAATATTCTGAAGACTTCCATTTAACCAATGTTTTCCCAACATCTCTAAGCAAATAATGGCTTTCAGAACAGAATGTTGCATGAAAAGACCTTTACATATTTTTTCCAGCTCCTGTAGATTTTCCTTCATCATGAGCTAACTTTGTTTTTTTTAATTACCTATGTAATAAAGGGTCTTATTTTTTATTATAAGATTTTAACCTCGAACACACTTGGTTGGAGATCTTCATAGCCATAATGAAGTTCTATTTAAAGTCAAGTAAAGGTCTGAAGGTCCCTAAGCAACGAAAAAATAAAAATAAGGGAGACTATGAACATCCACCAACCAAGCCATGCAAGTAACCATTATTTTAATGAGAACATATGTAATCATGCAATGTATGATATCCCTAAACTCCACTGAATGCTCTCAAACAGTCAGCACTGAAATGCAGATCAAGTGAGGCTGAACAGAATGCAGAGAGGCTACAGACAATCATCTGGTCCTGCCCCTTCTCCCTACTTGAATTTCAAGACAGTGAAGAAGGACATTGGAAATCTAGAAAACAATGTACTCGATGCCTCTTAAAAGCTTCCTGATAAAAAAAAAATAAAAGCTTTTCCGAAAAAGGAAAAAAAAAAACTTGAAGCCAATATTCTGAAATGGCATAAACTAATAATTTTTTAAAAGGGTAATACAGCAAGCAAATAAATATGGAAAAAGACTCACGTGTCTACACAAACATCAGAGATGATGGAAAAGTAACAGAAATCAGAGCATCTCTAACATACCTCTCTTGAGACCTATAAATTCTAGAAGTGAATAAAAATTTATTTAATCCAAATATTAGTATATCATGAATTTTCAATCTTGAATTAAAATATGTGAATCAATGCTGTGTTTTTCCAGCCAATAAATTTATTGTGAATCTGATTTAAATTATTCCAGTATTTTATGAATTATTACTACTAAATATATTTGCACATTATTTTCTACAGCTAAATCATTACAATGTCTATGTCCTAAATAGAATACTATGCCTGCAAGAGATAGATTAAAAGTTATTAATGACTCTCTTAGCTGAGTATTATCATTTACTATAATTGAATTACTTTAAGATTGGCCTAGTAATATACTATTATTAAATATATACAGAACAGTACAAGTAAACCATGCCACTGAAACAATGTCTTTGACCTTCAAAAACTCAGTTTAATTACTTAACCAATCCAACTTATGGTCAATAATGCAGAACAGCTTTTCACTGTAGGATTCAAATATATGTGGTTTGTGCTGCATTTGAAACTCCTTGAGACCAATTCTGCAATCTATTATATGTCAAATTATATCCAATATCTCTTATTGCTATACATTTTAATTTTGGATGATATTTATACCTAATTATTATGGTTTTTCTCAACATGGCCTACTTTCAGAATTAACAGATTATTGTATCTTTACCATTGTTTATTTGAATGGGAAGGAACGTCTTCATTTAATGTAGTTCCAGTTTTGAAAAGATCTTTTCAAGTAACTAAAAAAAATTTATTCATATTGTAAAATCACAGAGTATATAACAATATAATTGAAATGAACTATCCTAACATAAAATTATTTAGGTTTGTGATTTACAAAGATTTACAAGATTGAATTGAACTAACTAGAGATACAATTCATTTTTTTCTCTGAAATCTGAAAGTTTTTTGTGTTTTAACAAGGGTTTTACTTTGTGCATTCTTTTTTATTGTTACATAATATTTTATGTATTTTTGGGATACTTGTGATATTTTGTCCCATGCATAGAATGTGTAATGCTCAAGTCAGGGTGTTTAGGGTATCCACCACCTTGAGTATTTATCATTTCTATCTGCTGGAATGCATTCATTTTTTAAACTTTATTTTTTGTTATTTTTAAATTTTTTATTAACAATTATTTAACACAATATATTCAAAATTTGTCATTTAAACATATAGTCAATGTTTTCAAAATTGGGGATTTTTTTGCTTTTATTTTGAGGGGTTTTTGGTAATTTTTAAACATTCATTTTAGGTTCAGGGGTACATATGTAGGTTTGGTTTATAAGTAAATTGCATGTCACAGAGGTTTGGTGTACAGATGATTTCACTACCTAGCATAGTATCCAATACGTAGTTTTTCAGTCTTTCCCTCCTCCCATCTTCCACACTCAAGTAGGCCTCAGTGTCTGTTGTTTTTGTCTTTGTGTCCTGATGTTCTCAATGTTTAGCTCCCACTTATAACTAAGAACATGCAGTATTTGCTTTTCTGTTTCTGCTTAAGTTTGCTTAGGATAATGACCATCAGCTCCATCCATGTTACTGCAAAGGACCTTATCTTATTTGCTTAGGGTAATGAACTTCAGCTCCATCTATGTTACCACAAAGGACATTCTCTTATTCTTTTTATGGCTGTGTAGTATTCCATGGTGTATATGGGCCACATTTTCTTTAACCAGTCTACAATGATGGGCATTTAGGTTGATTCCACATCTTCGCTATTGTGAATAGTGCTGCAATAAACATACATGCTTGTATCTTTATGGTAGGATAGTTTATATTCCTTTGGTTATATACCCAATAATATGATTGCTGGGTCAAATGGTAATTCTGTTTTAAGTTTTTTGAGAAATTACCACACTGCTTTCCACAATGGCTAAACTAATTGACATTCCCACAAGCAGTGTGTAAGAGCTCCCTTCTTCCACAACCTCATGAGCATCTGTTATTTTTTGACTTTTTATTCATAGCCATTCTGACTAGTATGAGATGGTATCTCATTGTGTCATTGATTTGCATTTCTTTAATGATTAATAATATTGAGCAATTTTTCGTATGCTTGTTGTCTATGTACATATGTGTCTCCTCTTGTAAAGTGTCTTTTCCTGTCTGTCACCCACTTTTCAATGAGGCTGGTTGTTTTTTGCTTGTTGAATTAAGTTCCTTATAGATTCTATATATTCTACCTTTGTCAGATGCATAGTTTGCAAATATTTTCTCCCTTTCTATAGGTTTTCTGTTGACTCTGTTGATAGTCCTTTTGCTGTGCAGAAGCTCTTGCTTACTTAGATCCAATTTGTCAATTTTTGGTTTTGTTGCAGTTGCTTTTGGTGCCTTCACCATTAAATCTTTGCCAGTGCTTATGTCCAGAATGGTGTTTCAGAGATTATCTTCCAGAGTTTTTATAGTTTTAGGTTTTATATTTCAGTCTTTAATCCATCTTGAATTGATTTTTATATATGGCATAAAAAGGGATCCACTTTTATTCTTTCTGCATGTAGCTAGCCAGTTATCTCAGCACCATTTATTCAACAAGGAATCCTCTCCCTATTTTTTTTCTTTTGTCAACTTTGTTGAAGATCAGATGGTTGGAGGTTTGTAGCATTACTGCTGTGTTCCATTAATCTATGGGTCTCTTTTTCCACCAGTACCACGATGTTTTGATCACTGTAGCCTTGTAGTATAGTTTGAAGTCAGGTAACATGGGTAACATGTTGCTTCCAGCTTTGTTCTTTTTGCTTAGGCTTATCTTGGCTATTTGGGCTCTTTTTTGGTTCCATATGAATTTTAAAATATTTTATCTAATTCTATGAATAATGAATGTCATTCGTAGTTTGATAAAAATACCATTGAAACTGTATTTTGCTTTGGGCAGTATGGCCATTTTAACAATATTGATTCTTCTTATCCATGAGCACGGAATGTTTTTCCATTTGTTTGTGTCATCTCTGATTTCTTTGTGCAGTGTTTTATAATTCTCATTGTAGAGATCTTTCACCTTCTAGTTAGCTCTATTCCTAGGTATTATATTCTTTTTGTGGCTATTGTGAATGGAATTGTGTTCCTGATTAGACTCTTAGCTTGAGCATTGTTGGTGTATAGGAACGTTCATGATTTTTGTGCACTGATTTTGTATTCTGAAACTTTGCTGAAGTTGCTTCTCACTTCTAGTAGCTTTTGGGCAGAGACTATGAGGTCTTCTAAATGTAAAATCATAACATGTGCAAACAGAGATAGTTTTAATTCCTTTCTTCCTATTTGGATACCTTTTATTTTTTCTCTTGGGTAATTGCTCTAGCTAAGACTTCCAGTACTATATTACGTAGGAGTGGTGAGAGAGGGTATATACTTGTCTTGTTTGGTTCTCAAGGGGAATGCTTCCAGCTTTTGCCTGTTCAGTATGATGTTGGCTGTGGGTTTGTCATAGATGGCTCTTATTATTTTGAGGTATGTTCTTTCAATGCCTAGTTTGTTAAGAGTTATTAACATGAAAGGATGTTGAATTTTATCAAGAGCCTTTTTGCATCTTTTGAAATGATCCTGTGGTTTTTTGTTTTCAGTTTTGTCTATGTGATGAATCACATTGATTGATTTGCCTATGTTGAACCAATCTTGTATTCCAGGGATAAAGCCTATTTGATCATGTTGGATGAGTTTTTTAATATGCTGCTGGATTCGCTTTGCTAGTATTTAGGTTGAGCATTTTTGCATCTATGTTCATCATGGATTTTGTCCTGAAGTTTTCTTTTTTTGCTGTGTCTTTGCCAGGTTTTGGTATCAGAATGGTGCTGGCCTCATAGAATGAATTAGGAAACAGTCCCTCCTACTCATTTTTTTGGAATAGTTAAATAACTTTCTAGAGGTATATAGTACATATAGTAAAATCTACCCATTTTAGATATACAATTTAATGGTTTTTAGTAACTATACCAGGTGGTTGGTCCATCATTATAAACCCCCAGTATTATTTCATGCTCATGGACAGTTAATCCTTGTTCGCATCCCCAGCTGCAGACAACCACTTACTTACTTTGTCTTAAAAACTTACAGTTTCTGGACGTTTAACATAACAATATAAATTAGGTGTTAGGTATTAAACAATCTATTGGAGAGAAAGAAATTAGAGCAAGTGGACTGTGATTCCTTTCCCTCCTTATTTAGAGAAAAAGAAAGGTGACTCTCCTGGGAATAAAAGAAGGCATGCATATGATCTAATCTCCATATAAAATGTCTTAACTGGACCTCATGGTAAAATAGTAGGTGATAGCTCTTATCTGTAGAATGCTTTTGGGAGAATGTATATGATTGTTTAATGGTAATCAAACATAGCATTTATAAACTTAAAGGGTAAAATGTTACATAAGAAAGGTGGCCATCAAAGTATAAAATGGATATATTTCACAGCCTAAAGGCTATGTTCTTTCCAGAAAACCTGCAGCCAAAGATTGATTACAGCAGGGGTAATAGGGTATGGTTCTCTCTTCCCAATTTAGGGCCCTAATGGGCAAGGATTTTCTTCAAAATTTTCCATTGACGGCAAGGTATTCTAGTGATCTAGGCATATCAAAGTTGTCTATGCAAGTAATGGGTGGGAAGCCAAGGAACAAAAAATCATTTAAAAAACATTTATATTCTACATATCCTCCATAATGGCAAAATTTTAAAAACTGGCAACACAGAATTTTGACATGAATATATAACATCCAGAACTCTCTTGATTACTGGTTGGCATGCAATATGGTACAGCTTCTTTTGAAGAATATCAGCTTCTTAGAAAACTAAATGTATAGCCATTCTATGACCCAGCTATTCTGCTCACTGGAATTTATTCAAGAGAAATGAAAAGCTGCTCAAAGACTTGTACAGGGATGTTCATTATAGCTCTATTAATGATAGCCCTACTGCAAACAGCCTAAGTTGCATATAAAGAAGAATGAATAAGCAAACTGTGGTGTATCTGTAGAACAGAAAATAGAAATATACAGGAAGAAATTACTGATACACATAACATAGATGGATTTCTAAAACATTATGCTGAGTAGAAGAATCTTTATCCAAAAGAGTACAGAATATATTATTCTATTTATGTGAGGCTCTAGAAAAGGCACATTAATCTACATGAAAAAAATTATAATAGCGATTGCCTCTTGGGTGGGGAAGGAGGTACAGGGATTGACTGGGAATAGACTTTAAAAATGTTCTAGACTAATGATAATGGTGTATATCTTGATAGAAATTTGGTTTACATAGTTTTATGCATTTCTCAAGCTCAGAAAACTAATTTAAGCTTTATTTATTATGTTATATATACATTTTACCTCTAGAGAAAAAAAAATTTTAAATATTGAGATAGGTAGTTAGTTATATGCATGCCAAAGTGCTTATGAGGAAGCACACTGATGTCTGTAATATAATCATGCATTGCATAATGGCATTTTAGTCAATGAGAGTTTGCATATAAAACAGTGGTCCTATATGATTATAATATCATAGTTTAATTGTATTTTTTCTGTGTTTAGCTACCCAAATACTTAATATTCTGTTACAACTGCCTACAGTACATGGTACAGTAATATGCTATACAGGTTTGTAGTGTAGGAGTGATAGGCTAGACAATATAGCCTACATGTGTAATAGGCTATACCATCTAGGTTTATGCAGGTACACTCTGTGATATTCACACAATGATGAAATTGCCTATTGACATGTTTATTAGAACTGCTTTTTGTCATTAAGTGACACATGACTGTGATTTAAAATACATCAAAAAAGATGGATTGGTGTTAGTGGGAGGAATGTAACATATGATAAACAGTATACGAAAGGCAAATGGCATAATCTAGGTATTGTGCATAGTAGCAATAACTCTAAAATTCTTTCAGCTTGTTGTATGTTTGAAACTTAACATATGAAAATGTTGAAAATGTAGTTGTGTTTGTGTGTGTGCGCGCATGTGCGCGCATCATTGTGTGGAAACAACTGCATTCTTATTTTTCAAACACAGTATCAACACTGGAGGGATTGAAACTTTACCTTTATTCATCATAGTTCATAGGTTGGGACATACTCCTTTAACAAAGGACAGATTAACAACAGACAAAAAAACAAGCATATTAATGTATGCAACACACACCACACTGGAGAAATCTCAATGAAAACACCTCAAAAAGATGACTTAGCTTTACTGATAGAACATCTTCAACACAGAACAATACACTTGTAAAGAAATGACAGACAAAGAAAAGCAGTTTTAAATTTCCAAGGGCAGGCAACTGCAGAAAGGTAAATATTTGGGATGAAACTAATGGAGTAAAGTCTGTTTGCAGATCCCTCTGGTGTCATCTCTGGGCTGATGAGTCTAGAGTCATCGCCTACAAAGAAGAATTTATTTCCTATTTTTAGGCAGAAAGAGAAGATGATAGAGATAGCTTCCTCTCAATTTGCTGTTTCTTATTGCCTTCAGTTCAAAAATAACTTTTATCACCAGGAGGCATTTTGGAGTGACATGCTGGTTTACTTTAATATCTTATTGAAACTACTGTATTATATCTAGTTATACCTGCTAGCATCTAGTACCTTCTTATCCAATATTTTCAGTACTGGTAGCTGATCAGTTAAGAAAATGTCAGTTAAGAAGGTAAATAAATATTGATGCATGCCTATCTTACACATTTTATTCTTAACTCTAAACATATAAATATATAAAATATTTTTCAATTTTTTGGTAGATCCCCTTTATTATTGTTCTAATGACCACAGAGTTTTACATCACTTTTTTCCCATAAACCATTCCCATAATGCATTTTCTTTTATTGGTTCTTCAAATTAGAGAGAAAACCTAATGCAAAGGAACTGAATACATAATTCTTACATATTTGTATTGTTAATTTTAAAGTTTTCTAGCCTACATCTAATTGGAAAAGATATCTTTGAAATGTACCTTTATAAAGTCTTCTTAAGGCATTCATTTTAAAATTTGCTTTTTTCTCATATTCCATTTTAGATACCACGTATTAAATTGTTTGATAAATCATTACCTACCTACAATACCAAACATACTTGGCATAAAGAGATTAGCTCCAAAACACAACTGTAGCTACATAATCAAAATTTTATTATAACATAAAATTTCCACCTGATTTTAGTATTTATAAAACATTAGTTAAAAAGAAAGATAAAGTAATACTTTCTAGTCTCAAAAACTATTGTTTATGTTGTAGTTCTAAATTTCCTTCTGTTCAGTCCCATGTGATTCCTGTTGAAAATTTCTCTCCTGATAAATTATTCAAAATATTACTGCCTGTTTCACTTATTTCCACTCCCCATGTGTTCCTTTATCTGACTGCTGGTCCCCGTCTCTCTCTCTCTCACCTATTCTTCTCTTTTGTGCATATGTTCCCCATCGTTATTAGTATGGGAGTTGCTCCACACTGGCTCATTCAACATCTATTCAAAATAATACAATTTCTAGCCTGCCTTGCACCTGTGTGTGGCCACATGCACATGACATAGCTCTAGACGTTGAATTACAAGTAAAAGTTCTTAGGGAGTGCTTACCTTCCTTCATGAATAAAATAAAATGGAGAGGTTAAAATACTTCAGTTTTCATTGGTTTTATTAGTAGGTTCTTTGTTTGTTTTGTGTGTGTTTTGTTTTGGGTGTTTTTTTGTTTTGTTTTGTTTTGTTTTTTACTGGGTCTCATTCTATAGCCCAGGCTGGAGTGCAGTGATGTGATCTTGGCTCACTGCACCCTCTGCCTCCCAGGCGTCAAGCGATCCTCCTACCTTAGTCTCTCGAGTAGCTGGGATTAAAGCCATGTGCCACCATGCCTACTTTTTTGTACTTTTTATAGAAAGAGGATTTCGCCATGTTGCCCAGGCTGGTCTTGAACTCAGGAACTCAAGTGATCCACCCACCTTGGCCTCACAAATTGTTGGAATTACAGCATGAGCCACTAACACCATGCCCAGTCCGGAATTTCAGTTTTCAATCAAGCAAAAAATATTCAATTATTTTATGCAACTAATATTTTCTAAGTCAAGAAAGTATTTTAAAAGCAATTTTAACAAGGTTTAAAATTAAAATGGGGCTCTCTCCTTAACAAATAGCTAACTAATTTTATGTCAGCTAAATACCCTATTCCAGAGTTGGCTGGTTTGTTCACACATAATGAATGAGTAGGGAAAAAAGTGGCCATACGTTCTCAGTAGATACCATAAGCTCGTGCTTCTTAAAGTAGGGTAAATATATTCAGTACTATCCTAAAGAATATATGAAACAACAGAATAAACATGTCATGTTTAGCAAAGTATTCATTTTCTTTTGAGAGTAGATCACTTTAAACATTATATTAGTATTAAGATAACATGGGTATAATATGGAATACAATGAAAAAGAAAACTTGCACCAATATAGATTTTTAAAGAGCAGAAATATGTTTTGAATGATTTCATGAAGAATATTAAAAGTTGGCCAGGTGCGGTACCTCATGCCTGTAATCCCAACACTTTGGGAGGCCAAGGTGGGTGGATCACTTGAGGTCAAGAGTTTGAGACCAGACTGGCCAACATGATGAAACCCTGTCTCAATTAAAAATACAAAAATTAGCTGGGCATGGCGGTGGGTGCCTGCAATCCCAGCTACTTGAGAAGATGAGGCAGTAAAATCGCTTTAACCCAGGAGGCGGAGGTCACACTGAGCCAAGATCGCACAAGTGCACTCCAGCCTGGACAACAGATCAAGACTCTGTCTCAGAAAAAAGAAAAATATTTAAAAGTTAGGCTTCTGAGTACAGATGACCTTTTCCTACTGACTTTGTACAAATCAATATGAATAATACATTTTATTATTGACAGCTATGCTGTCTCATCAGTATCGCTATAGGAAATTAAAAAAAAAAAACAGCGATCAGGAACTCTCTGCTGCCATATGGAAAAATTCAAAACAATCTATGAAATCTACTTTTAGGATTTCTCTCCCTGTCTTATTACCAGCCACAAGTGGGAAAGACAACAAAGAGTAAATACTCTTCCCCAGATTTAGACTCGAGCAAGTGGACAATGATATTTGCTGTGATGGACTTGTCCCTGACATAGGCAATGTCCATGGCCACAGCAGGATGTGGCCCCAAATCTTCCTGCAGGATAACCTTAAAGGCAGCTCTTCCTGCCATGTTCCCCCAACCCCATGAGCAACTATCTTGAGTCCCACTTCTTTGCCAACCAACAATTCTGTGAGCCAGGAAAAAAATTTCTACTAGATTTGTTTTCTTGCTTAAGTTCATCACAATTGATTGTTGTTTCTAAGCAACAAAGACAGATCCTTCACTTTTCATTGAAACAATAGGAATAGCAAAATGCCTCAAACATCACAGCATCAAAGTTAGGCCAAGTAGGCTGGGCATGGTGGCTCAGGTCTGTAATCCCAGCACTTTGGAAGGCCAAGGCGAGTGGATCACCTGAGGTCAAGAGCTCGAGACCAGCCTGACCAGTGAAACCCTGTCTGTACCAAACAGACAAAAAATTAGCCAGATGTGGTGGCAGGTGCCTGTAATCCCAGCTACTCTGAGGCTGAGACAGGAGAACCACTTGAACCCGGGAGGCAGAGGTTGCAGTGAGCCAAGATTGTGCCATTGCACTCCAGCCTGGGCAACAAGAGCGAATTCCATCTCAAAAAACAACAATGAAGAAATTAGGCCAAGCAATCATAACACCAGAATTTAATAGCAATGGGAGAGGCAGCATTAAACTCTAAATTAATATTATTTTATGGTACAGCAATTCGTTATATTTTGTTAAGAATAATTGCCCCAACAAGATTCTGAGAGGGCTCAAAGAAAGAATGTGCCAACTTAAATGCCTTCTAGTCCTTCATCACTCATCCACATCAGAATTTCATGGGGTGTTAGGTTAAAAAGCAGCTTCTTCAGCCCATCCCAGAAGTGAAACAGGATCTTCAGAAGGAGCCTAAGAATCTGAATCTTAAGCAGCTTCGTATTGACTGACATGCAAATTAAAGTTTGAGAACAATGGACCTAGGTGAATTTTTTAAGATGTACTAAAACAGACATTACACATGTTTTATTCATAGCAGTTAAAATTTCTTCCTGAATATTTGGTTAAAACAATGTTCTTAACAGAGTCACGGTGCTATAATATAAAGAGCTAATGCTTTAATATCCTCCTTCCTGCTCTATAAATAAAAAATTGTTATCCTCTGAAATCAAACATAAAGCTTTGCTTCCTTATATCTTTTCTCTATATATCCTCTTCTTCATATTCTCTTCCCTAGACAATGGCCCTGATTAAAACTAAAAATAAATAAATAAAAAGAAGGCAGCAGTACATCCTTTACAAACTTTTTACTTGTTTTGGCATGTATCATTTAAGTGATGAATTGCATATGCTTGTTAGTGGCTCAACAACTTGGTTATTTAGTTTTGGAGCTTGCAGTCAGCTTCCTTGATTTATTGCCCTGGGAAATAATAATACATTCCAAGAACAGAGAGATATCTCTGTATGTATCTAATACAGAAGATAAATTTTATTCTAGAATCTAGAGCACAAGAGAAACCACTAGAGACTAATATGAACAATGAAAGACTTTCTCCAAAAAGTAAAAGAATAAGTAAAAAGAAGTACAATATTCAGAAGGAGATAAGCAACTAATCTAATTTTACTTGTTTTTTTTCATTAAATGGTTTATCTTTAGTAATAAAGTATCTACAAGCTCACTTTTATGCGTCAACGCCATAGTGATAAATGCATGATAGCAAATATAACATTAGACTTTTTTAAAGAGCATTTAAAGAAGAATCTCTTCATAAAACACTGATTTATAGAGTTACAAAACAAAGAGAATACATACAAAGATATCAGAAACTTATTGATTGATCACAGAAAGAATTTTAAGACTGTCTCTTTCCTCATTCCATTTTTTGGTCCTTTCTCCAGGATAAGTCAGGGTTAATAGGCAAGCTCATTTTGATGGCTCTCAGTGCCACAGTTTGCAATATTCACAGTCTTAAGCACAGAAGTTAAAGGCCTGGGCCTGTCTGGCCCATGTGGCTGCAAGAGAAGAATCAACCAGTACTCTTGGAGCTATACCACCCTAAAAAGGTCTCTGGCAGAGATATCTAAGCAAATTCTGCTCCCAGTCTTAGAAGCAACACAGTAGCACTACTTATGCTATCTGGTCATTACATTACTGGTGAGCTTGGGCTTTTCTCATCCATCATGTAAGGGTAAATTTTTATAATACCAAAAAGTAGGGGAATGAACATCTCTGAGTAAAGTTCCTGTAATGTGATACAATTATGTTCAGCTCTATATTAATATGAAATCAGTATCATATATCTTTTGCAGTGGGGAAAAACATAAAACTTGTTAAAATCCCAGATGACAGACCTGCTGCAGAATTTTAAGGACACTCTTACATCAGAATAAAGAATAATTAGGTATTTCTAGGTTAAGAAATAATGGTACTAGACAATAACCTAGTGTGTGAAGTTGAAAGCAAAAAGGACAATTCAATTTGAGAAAATTCATGCTGAATCCAATGAAGTGGAAAAGTGGAACAGGCCAAACATGAGTCATCACCATAATTGAATGACTGAATAGATGTCCTGTCAGCAATATCATCTCAGAACATATTAGACAATAGTTACACAGAGAAAAGAGACTAATTATAATTACTGCTTAATAGTGGACCTATTGAGTCTCCTGCATGCTCAGTAATAATAGTTTGAGTGCTTTCTGAATGGGTCTGCACTGTATTTAGTAAGAGTCAATAACAACACCTGCCAGTTAATAAGTGTTTAGCAGTGCCAGGCACTGTGTTAAATGCTTTACACGAATTATCTGATTTAATGCTCAGAGGAAGCCCACAAAGTACTATTAACTCCATTTTTACCAATGAGATAACTGAGTCTTAGATTAAGTAGAATGAGCAAAATCATACAGCTCTTAAAGACTGGAGCCCAAATTCAAAACCAGCCTGCATGGTTTAGGAGTGTTCTCTCATAAGTACTAGGCCACCTTTCAAAAATATTACATAGATTACAAAATTTTCCAAAGGAGGAAAATGAGGTCCAGACTTTTAAAATAATTTTCCAAAAACTAATAGGTAGTTAGGGTTTTATGATGGACTCAAAACTGCTTATTTTTTTTTTAACTAGGCCATATGCTACCCCTTTGTCAACAAACAGAAATCAGAGGAAAAACATTAAGCTTCTGAAACAAAGATTGAGTTTAAAAACAGTAATCCTTAAAATGAGGTGCGGATTTCACCATTTTTATTAATCCGTCTTTTATTTACAATTACAGTGCACTTTGGAAGCAATGCAACAACAGGAAGCAACATGCCCAAGTTTTATCACTCACCAGGCAGGGAAGAACACCAGTTTCCAGACTAAATATTATTTGAAATCACTTTATACTAAGATTGCCAGAAGAAGCTGTCACAGCTTTGCAGTAAAGAAATAAACACAAGACTCCTGTTGGGCATAATATGCAGTCCCATAATCAGCAATGAATTAAAAGAGTCCAATTCTATACTGACATCTAAGACACAATAACAGTGCTGCTAAACCCAGATAATTAATGAAACTTTTAAAGTGTTATTTTCTAAACATGACTTGATGACATGTAATTTTCAATCATTTTAAATGGTTTATATCTAATTGTTTGTGTCAGTCTACTGGCATCTCTAAAGTAATCTTAAAGCGGTTGCTAGCACATAGTGCTAATATCCAATAGTTCGGATAAATTCAGAATGAATATCATTATTCTACCTATGCTCAGAGTAAGAAAAAATTACATAAGAAAAATTTACATGAGAAAAATTCACTCTAAGCATAGGATAAAGAAATATAGTAGTTTGGACCCTAAAGACTTATCTAGTCTGATATTTTCTACCTAGTAGGAGAAATTTAGACACATGGATTTTATTTTCTGAGTAAGATAACATCTAACCAGAGAACTCTAACATAGTTTTCTCCACGTAAAATACCTAGAATAGTAATACCCAATATCCTTACTGAAATATTTATGAAAATACAGCATATAAAAACAACACTGCCAATGCATGGCACACACCTATAATCCCAGCACTTTTAAAGGGTGAGACAGGCAGATCCCTTGAGCTCAGGAGTTTAAGACCAGCCAGGGCAACATGGTGAAACCCTATCTCTACAGAAAATACAAAAATTAGGTGGGCATGGTGGCGCACACCTGTACTCCCAGCTATTCAGGAGGCTGAGGTGGGAGGATCACTTGAACCCAGGAAGTCAAGGCTACAGTAAGCCAAGATCATGTGACTACTACACACCTCCCAGGACAACAGAGTGAGACCCTGTCTCTAAATAAATTAATTTAATTAAATTAAATTAAACAACACTGTAAAAACACACATTCAAATTACTGACAGATGCACTTTGATGATGAAATTTTAAGCACTATAAGCTATACAGTACTTAATAATCATAATCAAAGCTTGGCACATGCTTTATCATTGCTAACAAAGAAAACAAGAAGAATGCATTGCACTAAAAGTTGGCTGGAGATACTTGGTCCTCCTAGTTTTTCCTCATCCTAAAGATCCCAAGATTTTCACATACTATAAAGTGAGGTTTACTGTTTTATGAGATACTAACTTGCCTCTTTTACTTCAATTAATATTTCCTCGGATATTCTGAAATGGCTACCAATAGTGGAAACTGAAACAGGTTAACCACCAAATCAAAAGTTCTGCCCTAACTAAATTCCTGCTAGACACTGTAAATTGGACCAACGGGGCTTATCAATCCTTTCTGCATCTGGAAACTTAAGAAACTACATATAACCAAGTGAACTAGGATCAGAGACAAATATAAATGATAATCATTCTGTTGGCAATGATTGACTCTAGAGATATCTTACTCTATACCAAAGCAATTCTTTTTTTTTTTTTTTTTTGAGACAGAGTTTCACTCTTGTTACCCAGGCTGGAGTGCAATGGCGCAATCTCGGCTCACTGCAACCTCCGCCTCCTGGGTTCAAGCAATTCTCATGCCTCAGCCTCCCAAGTAGCTGGGACTACAGGCATGCGCCACCATGCCCAGCTAATTTTTGTATTTTTAACAGAGACGAGGTTTCACCATGTTGACAAGGATGGTCTCGATCTCTTGACCTCATGATCCACCTGCCTCGGCCTCCCAAAGTGCTGGGATTACAGATGTGAGCTGCCACGCCCGACCTACCAAAGTAATTCTTTTAAGGGCTGCTAAGGCCAATAAACATAGCAAGTTGATGAAAATGAAATAATATTTGAAGACCGAGAAGATGAGCATATCATTTTCATAACATATATATTATTGCATCATTTTTATAATATATACTTTAAAACTATTGGGTCTTTTTAATAGACTTCAAATCCATGCAAATCCTGTTAAAGAAATGTAGAGCATTCTGCTTAAATATCATGATTGAGCACTCATATTTATATCCACTAGTTTGAAATATTACTGGAATACAGTAATGAATTATCTAGATATAAATGTAAAAGGGCAAAGGGAAATATAGAGAGGATAATAAAAGATGAGAAATATCAAGAAAATCAGAAAAAAATCTTACTGGAAAATTGATGGGTAGATAATGATTGAATTTTCAAAATACTTTACAGAAAACTAATACTTTAATGCCAACAGGAAAAAAAAAGCCCAAGTGAATTATATTCAATGTATTTACAATTAAATGATATCAGACTTCTCAAAAGCAAAATTAGAAGCTAAAAAAAAAAAGAAGAAGAAATTCCTGAGAGGAAAGCATTTTTTAAACCATTAGTTCTATAGCAAAAATATCAAATCAAATTTAAGGGTGAAATAAAAACCTTTCTAGACACACAGTGTTCTCATCCACACCCTCTCAGTAATCTCCTAAAGAATGTACTCCATCAAAATAAAATAATAAACTCAGAGAAATTGATGGTTCAATGTAATTAGAGAAAATATAAACAAGATCATCAAGACAAAGAAAATTCCCAAGACAACAGCATTTTATCAAGCTGAGAGTGCAACACATCTAGAATGGATTGGGGAAAAAATATGGGGTAGATATCGGAAGAGAAAACACTTGGACTGCCAGATCTCAAAAAGGAATATATACTCTATAGCGCATTTAAAGAAAGATTAGTTCTATGTATGCAAAAAAAGCTTAGACTTCTAAGAAAAATAAGTATTAAATCCAGCAAAAAACAAAAAATAACAATAGAAAGAAAATATAATCATATTACATAGGCCACTGAAAAATATTTATGTAAAGAGAATGATATAAACAGCAAAAGTTAACTAGGAAAAGCAATATAACTGTTGATAGGATACAACAAGAGGAAATATGTGAACGTAAGAGAAGTGATGGCAAGAGATAAATTCTCATTTTTCATGGTAAAAAGTTAAGATAATGTCAAATTTAAAATCAATAAATTGTAATACAAACTTACTTTTTAGAAATAGAGCAATATCACTTGAAGAATTAGCTAACATGTTTTACAGTGGTTGCCTGCAGTGAAAAGAGCTAGGTGAAATAAAAAGTAGATTAACAGAATTAAAAATTAAGCAGTAGATTTCATACTTCAGATCGAAATAAATGAATCAATGACACTGAGAAGAAATTTGAGAAGTAGAAATATGTATCATGTTCATGGATTATAATACAAAATATTGTGATGTGCCCTGTATTCATAGAATGAATGTGTTCCTAAGTACCCCAAAAGATTTCAGGGAAAGGAAATTGGCAAACTTATATTGCAATATGAATGATGGTGCAAAGAGCCAAGAATAGCCAATACATAACTGAAGAATAAATAATAAGATGGTATATTTTACTTATTACCAAATTAAAATAATTAGAAGAATCTGGTATTAGCAAAAAATAAATAAATAAATAAAAGGAAAGAAAGAAAAGAAAAAAGCATGGAACAATAGAACAGAACAGAAGGCCAAAACCCTCCACACATATTGACCCTTGATTTATGGCTGTTGCAGGTGCTGTTAACAGCTTACACCTGCAAGTTTTCCCAGGAGCATGTCCTTAGGGGATTGGAATCACCTGACCCAGGGGTGTCTGAAACTTATGCCTCTAACCCAGGGATTCCCAAAGCCAATTACAGACATGTTGTGGCACAAAAGTCCCACTTCTTTGCTTCAAACCAGTAAAGACTCTGCAGCACAGTACAAGTTATATTCCAGAGCTCCCTGTGGGATCAGCTAGGGATAGGCTTCCCCTCCAGCCATGTATTTCTTTGGCTTCCCTCTCTCTTTCCAACAATGTTTCCTTCTCCTGCCTATGGGTTTATTTTTAAAGTATTTCTGTAATAAGTCTCCTGCCTTAGAAAACTCACTTTAAGTTCCATATTGGTGGAATGCAAAATAAGACACAGCTGAATGCAAATTAAAATATTACTGATATATTCTTATCTACTAAATAAGTTGCCATCAGCTATTAGATGAATAGATGAGTAATGCATTTTATATACTGTATATATAAAATCTTCATAATGAATACATATGGTATGTTGTGTGTCCTCCATCCAACAAACTGATAGTGACTTAGTGAATGAATAGGTTAAAATTATTATAGGGAAAAAACTTTATAATATGTGAAAAGAAGTTTAAAAGTGATTAAACGGATTTACTTGTGTTATGGTTTGGCTGTGTCCTCACCCAAATCTCAATTGTAACTCCCACAATTCCCATGTGCCATGGTAGGAACCTGGTGGGAGGTGGTTGAATTATGGAGGCGGGTCTTTCCTGTGCTGTTCTGATAGTTAATCAGTCTTATGAGGCCTGATGGTTTTAAAAACAGGACTTTACCTACACAAGCTGTTTTTACCTACTGCCATCCATATCAGTTGTGACTTGCTCCTCCTTGCCTTCTACTATGATTGTGAGGCCTCCCCAGCCATGTGGAATTTTAAGTCCAATTAAACCTCTTTCTTTTGTAAATTGCCCAGACTCAGGTATGTCATTATCAGCAGTTTGAAAATGGACTAATACAGTAAATTCACAAGGGTAGAGTGGGGCATTGCTGAAAGGATACTTGAAAATGTGAAAGCTACCTTGGAACTGCACAACAGGCAGAGGTTAGAACAGTTTGAAGGGCTCAGAAGACAGAAAAATGTGGGAAAGTATGGAACTTCTTAGAGACTTGTTGAATGGCTTTGACAAAAATGCTGATAATGATATGAGCAATAATATCCAGGCTGAGGGTCTCAAATGGAGATTAGGAACTTGGGAACTGGAACAAAGGTGACTCTTGTTATGTTTTAGCAAAGAGATTGGTGGCATTTTTCCCCTGCCCTAGAGAGTTGCGGTAAGAGAACTTGAACTTGAAAGAGATGATTCAGGGTTTTTGGTGGAATAATAAATTTCTCAAGCAGCAAGGCATTCAAGAGGTGACTTGAATGCTGTTAATGCATTCATTTCATTTTATAATAAAAAGAGAGCATAAAAGTTTGGAAAATTTGCAGCCTGAAAATGCAATAGAAAGGAAAATCTCATTTTCTGAGGAGAAATTCAAGATGCAGAAATTTGCCTAAAGAATGAGGAGCGAGGGAGGGACTCAAGATGGCATTTTGAGAACAACCCAGGATTGGAGCTCTCGTTGTGTCCGCGGAGAGGTGAGTCTGAGCTGCATTTCCAGACTGATCTTTGTTGCCCACGGAACGGGGAAATTCCCAAGTGAAGAGGAGATGTGGGACGCCAGGCAGAACCTCCGCCTGGCGAAGCCGGCAGCCGGGGTGGCGGCGGCCGGCCCTACCCAGCGCTCCCCACAGGGCGTGCTTGTCCGGGTGCCCCGTTGAACTGGCAACCAAAGACATGAGAGGGCTGGACTTGAGACTGAGCTAGACTTGGACAGTGGGGCAGCCCAGGGGATTGCAGGGACAGAGCGTTAGGGGTGGCCCAGTGGGACGAACAAAACCATGATTTCAAACAAGCCCCGTGCAGATGGCCCGAGATGCTCTGAGGGGGAGGGGCATCCACCATTACTGAGGCAACCCGCCCCAACTGAGATACACGCCCATTGCTGATGCAGCCAGCTGTTGCCGAGGCAACCCATCCCTACTGAGATACACGCCCACTGCTGACGCAGCCTGCCGTTGCCAAGGCAACCTGCTACAACAGAGAGACTCCACCACAGGGCGTGGCAGAGAACACAGCAGAAGAGCGGAGCCAGGGCGAGCCTCACAACAGCAGGGCAAAGCCTTGGCAGGCAAACATTGGCTAGTCTGCGTCTTTTCTGGGCAGGACCTCAACGGACATCCAAAAATAAAGCCCAAACCCCTCAACACAGAGCAATTGAGAAAAAAAAGGGTTTTTTTAATGAGCTCTGTTGCAGCAGAATCAAACATAGCAGCCTAACAGCCCTGAATGAACAACAGAGCTCACAGCTCAGCAATTAAGCCCCTATAAAGTACAAACTGTCTCCACAAGCAGCTCCCTGACCCCTCTATATCCAAAAGACTGACATTAGGCAGGCATCATCCTGGGACAAAGATAGCAGAAAAAGAAACTGCTAGCATCCCTCACTGTGCCACAGCTGCTAGAGGTGCACCCCAGACAAGCAGGGTCTGGAGCGGACCTCAGCAGTCATACAGCGAAGGGGCTACACTGGTAAAAGGAAAACCAAGCAACAGAAATACTTCATCATCAACATTCTGGGTGTCCACTCAGAGACCCAATTGAAAAGTCAGCAACTACGCAGACGACCAGCAGACAAATCCACAAGGATGGGAAGAAACCAGCGCGAAAAGGAGAAAAACACTTGAAATCAGAACACCTCGCCTCCTAGAAAGGACCAAAACTCCTCCCCAACAAGGGAACAAAGCTGGACGGAGAATGACTGTGACGAAATGGCGGAATTAGACTTCAGAAGATGGATAATGAGAAACTTTTGTGAGCTAAAAGATCATGTATTAAATCAATGCAAAGAAACTAAGAACCTTGCAAAAAGATTTGAAAAAAGATTCGAGGAAATGATAACAAGAATGGATAACATAGAGAGGAATATGAATGAATTAAAGGAGCTGAAAAACACAATACAAGAGCTTCGCGAAGCATGCACAAGTTTCAATAGCCGAATCGACCTAGCAGAAGAAAGAATATCTGAAGTCGAAGACCAACTCAATGAAATAAAACGAGAAACCAAGATTAGAGAAAAAAGTGCAAAAAGGAATGAACAAAGTCTCCAAGAAATATGGGACTATGTGAAAAGACCTAACCTACGTTTGATAGGTATACCAGAAGGGGACGAAGAGAATGAATCCAAGCTGGAAAATACTCTTCAAGACATCATCCAGGAAAATTTCCCCCACCTAGCAAGACAGGCCAACACTCAATTGCAGGAAATACAGAGAACAACACCACAAAGATATTCCGCAAGAAGAGCAACCCCAAGGCACATAATCGTCAGATTAAACAGGGTTGAAATAAAGGAGAGAATACTAAGGGCAGACAGAGAGAAAGGTCGGGTCACCCACAAAGGGAAGCCCATTAGACTCACAGCAGATCTCTCGGCAGAAACACTACAAGCCAGAAGAGAGTGGGGGCCAATATTCAACATTCTTAAAGAAAAGAACTTTCAACCCAGAATTTCATATCCAGCCAAACTGAGCTTCAGAAGTGAAGGATAAATAAAATCCTTTGCAAACAAGCAAGCACTAAGAGATTTTGTCACCACCAGGCCTGCTTTACAAGAGCTCCTAAAAGAGGCACTACACATAGAAAGGAACAACCAGTACCAGCCATTCCAAAATCACACTAAATGCTAAAGAGCATCAACATAATGAAGAATCTACAACAACTAACAGGCAAAACAGCCACTTAGCATCAAAATGGCAGTGTCAAACTCACACATAACAATATTAACCCTAAATATAAATGGACTAAATGCACCAATCAAAAGACACAGACTGGCAAATTGGATAAAAAGCCAAAACCCAGCAGTGTGCTGTATCCAGGAAACCCATCTCACATGCAAGGATACACAAAGGCTCAAAATAAAGGGATGGAGGAAGATTTACCAAGCAAATGAAAAGCAAAAAAAAACAGGAGTTGCAATTCTCATCTCTGATAAAATAGACTTTAAAGCAACAAAGATCAAAAGAGACAAAGAAGGCCATTACATAATGGTAAAAGGATCAATACAACAAGAAGAGCTAACGATCCTAAACATATATGGACCCAATGCAGGAGCACCCAGATACATAAAAAAAGTTCTTAATGACTTACAAAAGGACTTAGACTCCCACACAATAATAGTGGGAGACTTTAACACTCCACTGTCAATACTAGACAGATCAACCCGACATAAAATCAACAAGGGTATCCAGGGCTTGAACTCAGACTTGGAGCAAGCAAACCTGATAGACATTTACAGAACTCTCCACCCCAAATCCACAGAATACACATTCTTCTCAGCACCACATCACACCTACTCAAAAATTGACCACATAATTGGAAGTAAAGCACTGCTCAACAAATGCAAAACAACTGAAATCATAATAAACAGCCTCTCAGACCATAGTGCAATCAAGTTAGAACTCAGAATTCAGAAACCAACCCAGAACCGCACAGCTTCATGGAAACTGAACAACTGGCTCTTGAATGTTGACTGGGTAAACAATGAAATGAAGGCAGAAATAAAGAAGTTCTTGAAAACCAATGAGAACGAAGACACAACGTGCCAGAACCTCTGGGACACATTTAAAGCAGTCTCTAGAGGAAAGTATATAGCAATAAGTGCCCATATGAGGAGAATGGAGAGATCCAAAATTGACACCCTATCGTCAAAATTGAAAGAGCTAGAGGAGCAAGATCAAAAAAACTCAAAACCCAGCAGAAGACAAGAAATAACTAAGATCAGAGCTGAGCTGAAGGAGATTGAGACACGAAAAACCCTTCAAAAAATCAATAAATCCAAGAGCTGGTTTTTTGAAAAGATCAACAAAATAGACAGACCACTAGCTAGACTGATTAAAAAGAAAAGAGAGAACAACCAAATAGATGCAATAAAAATTGATAAAGGGGAAATCACCACAGATTCCACAGAAATTCAAACCATCATCAGAGAATATTACAAACAACTCTATGCACATAAACTAGTAAACCTGGAAGAAATGGATAAATTCCTGGACTCCTGTGGCCTCCCAAGCCTAAACCAGGAGGAAGCTGAAACTATGAATAGACAAATAATAAGGTCTGAAGTTGAGGCAGCAATTAAGAGCCTACCACACAAAAAAAGCCCAGGTCCAGATGGGTTCACAACCGAACTCTACCAGACACACAAGGAGGAGCTAGTACCATTGCTTCTAAAACTATTTCAAACAATCCAAAAAGAGGGAATCCTTCCCAAATCATTTTATGAGACCAACATCATTCTGATACAAAAACCCGGCAGAGACCCAACAAGAAAAGAAATCTTCCGGCCAATATCCATGATGAACATAGATGCAAATATCTTCAATAAAATATTGGCAAGCTGATTGCAACAGCAAATCAAAAAACTTATTCATCATGATCAAGTAGGATTCATCCCGGGGATGCAAGGCTGGTTCAACATACACAAGTCTATCAATGTAATTCACCACATAAACAGAACCAAAAACAAAAACCACATGATTATCTCAATTGACGCAGAGAAGGCATTTGACAAAATTCAACAGCCCTTTATGCTAAAAACCCTCAATAAACTCGGTATCAATGGAACATATCTCAAAGTAATAAAACCTATTTATGACAAACCAACAGCCAATATCATACTGAATGGGCAAAAACTGGAAGCATTCCCTTTGAAATCTGGCACTAGACAAGGATGCCCTCTTTCACCACTCCTATTCAATATAGTACTGGAAGTTCTAGCCAGAGCAATCAGGCAAGAAAAAGAAATAAAGGGTATTCAAACAGGAAAGGTGGAAGCCAAATTGACTCTATTTGCAGACGACATGATAGTATACCTAGAAGACCCCATTGCCTCAGCCCAAAAACTCCTGAAACTGATAAGCAACTTCAGCAAAGTCTCAGGATATAAAATCAATGTGCAAAAATCACAAGCATTCGTCTACACCAATAACAGACTTAAAGAAAGCCAAATCAATAACGAACTGCCATTCACAATTGCTACAAAAAGAATAAAATACCTTGGAATACAACTCACAAGGAACGTAAGAGACCTCTTCAAGGAGAACTACAAATCACTGCTCAATGAAATCAGAGAGGACACAAACAGATGGAGAAACATTCCATGTTCATGGTTAGGAAGAATTAATATCGTGAAAATGGCTATATTGCCCAAAGTAATTTACAGAATCAACGTTATCCCCATCAAGATACCATTGACTTTCTTCACAGAATTGGAAAAATCCACCATGAACTTCATATGGAACCAAAAGAGAGCCCGCATAGCCAAGTCAATTCTAAGCAAAAAGAACACAGCGGGGGGCATCACACTACCGAATTTCAAACTATACTACAAGGCTACAGTAATCAAAACAGCATGGTACTGGTACCAAAACAGAGATATAGACCAATGGAACAAAACAGAGGCACCGGAGGCAACACAACATACATACAACTATACAATCTTTGATAAACCTGACAAAAACAAGCAATGGGGAAAGGATTCCCTGTTCAACAAATGGTGTTGGGAAAACTGGCTAGCCATGTGCAGAAAGCATAAACTGGACGCCTCCCTGACACCTTACACTAAAATTAACTCCAGATGGATTAAAGACTTAAACATAAGACCTGGCACCATAAAAACCCTAGAAGGAAATCTAGGCAAAACTATCCAGGACATAGGAGTAGGCAAGGACTTCATGAACAAAACACTAAAAGCATTGGCAACAAAAGCCAAAATAGACAAATGGGACCTAATGAAACTCCACAGCTTCTGCACGGCAAAAGAAACAGTCACTAGAGTGGATCGGCAACCAACAGAATGGGAAAAAATTTTCGCAGTCTACCCATCTGACAAAGGGCTGATATCCAGAATTTACAAAGGACTCAAACAGATTTACAGGAAAAAAACAAACAAGCCCATTCAAAAGTGGGCAAAGGATATGAACAGACACTTTACGAAAGAAGACATATATGAGGCCAACAATCATATGAAAAAATGCTCATCGTCACTGGTCATCAGAGAGATGCAAATCAAAACCACATTGAGATACCATCTCACGCCAGTTAGAATGGCGATCATTAACAAATCTGGAGACAACAGATGCTGGAGAGGATGTGGAGGAAAAGGAACACTTTTACACTGTTGGTGGGAGTGTAAATTAGTCCAACCATTGTGGAAGACAGTGTGGCGATTCCTCAAGGCCTTAGAAATAGAAATTCCATTTGACCCAGCAATCCCATTACTGGGTATATATCCAAAAGACTATAAATCGTTCTACTGTAAGGACACATGCACACGAATGTTCATTGCAGCACTGTTTACAATAGCAAAGACCTGGAATCAACCCAAATGCCCATTGATAATAGACTGGATTGGAAAAATGTGGCACATATACACCATGGAATATTATGCAGCAATCAGAAATGATGAGTTTGTGTCGTTTGTAGGGACATGGATGAATCTGTAGACCATCATCCTCAGCAAATTGACACAAGAACAGAAAATGAAACACCGCATATTCTCACTCATAGGCGGGTGATGAAAAATGGGAACACATGGACACAGAAAGGGGAGTACTAAACACTGGGGTCTATTGAGGGGAAAAGGGGAGGGCCAGTGGGAGGGGGTGGTGGGGAGGGATAGCCTGGGGAGAAATGCCAAATGTGGGTGAAGGGGAGAAGAAAAGCAAAGCACACTGCCATGTGTGTACCTACGCAACTGTCTTGCATGCTCTGCTCATGTACCCCAAAACCTAAAATCCAATAAAAAATTAAAAAAAAAAAGAATGAGGAGCAAATGTTAATCCCCAAGACAATGGGGAAAATGTCTCATGGCATGTCAGAGACCTTCATGGCAGCCCTTCCCATCACAGGCCTGGGGGTTTAGCAGAAAAAAAAATTGTTTTGTGGACCAGGACCAGGGTCCCTCTGCTGTGTGCAGTCTAGGTATTTGGTGCTCTGTGGCCCCACTGCTCCAGCCATGACTAAAAGAGGCCAAGGTATGGCTTGGGCTGTGGCTTTAGAGGGTGTAAGCCCCAAGCCTTGGCAGCTTCCACATGGAACCGTGCACAGAAGAATTAAGGTTTGGGAACCTCCGCCTAGATTTCAGATGATGCATGGAAATGCCTGGATTCCCAGGCAGAAACTTGCTGCAGGGGCTGGGTCCTCACGAAGAACCTCTGTTACAGCAGTATGAAAGGGAAATGTGGGGTTGGAGCCCCCCCACAAAGTCCCTACTGGGGCACTGCCTAGTAGAGCTGTGAGAAGAGGGCCACTGTGCTCCAGACCCCAGAATGATAGATCCACCAAAAGCTTGCACCCTCCTTCTGGAAAAGCTACAGACACTCAATGCCAGCCCATGAAAGCAGCCACAGGGGGAGTTATGCGCTGCAAAGCCACAGGGGCAGAGGTGCCCAAAGCCATGGGAACCCACCACTTGTATCAGTGTGACCCAGATGTGAAACATGGAGTCAAAGGAGATCATTTTGGAGCTTTAAGATTTGACTGCTCTGTTGGATTTTGGACATTCATGGAGCCTGTAGCCCCTTTGTTTTGGCCAATTTCCACCATTTGGAACAGCCCTATTTACCCAAATGCCTGTACCTCCATTGTATCTAGGAAGTAACTACCTTGCTTTTTATTTAACAGGCTCATAGGCGGAAGGACTTGCCTTATCTCAAATGATACCTTGGACTGTGGACTTTTGACTTAATGCTGAAATGAGTTAAGACTTTGGGAGACTCTTGGGAAGGCATGATAGGTTTAAATGTGAGGACATGAGATTTGGGAGGGGCCAGGGCTAGAATGATATGGTTTGACTTTGTTCCCACACAACTCTCATCTTGAACTGTAACTCGCACAATTTCCAAATATTGTGGGAAGAACCTGGTGGGAGGTTATTGAATTATGAGGGCAGATCTTTCCTGTGCTATTCATCATAGTGAATGAGTCTCATGAAATCTGATTGTACTAAAAACAGGAGTTTCAGGCCAGGCATGGTGGCTTATGCCTGTAATCCCAACACTTTAGGAGGCCAAGGCAGGCAGATCATGAGGTCAGGAGTTTGAGATCAGCCTGGCCAACATGGTGAAACCGTCTCTACTAAAAATGCAAAAATCAGCCGAGCATGGTGGCACACACCTATAATCCCAGCTATTCAGGAGGCTGAGGAAAGAGAATTGCTTGAACCTGGGGGACAGAGTTTGCAGTGAGCCAAGATCATGCCACTGCACTCCAGCCTGGGCAACAAAGCAAGACTCTGTCTCAAAACAAAACAAAACAAAAAAACAGGAGTTTCTCTGCACAAGCTCTATTTTGCCTGCTGCCATCCACATAAGATGTGACTTGGTCTTCCTTGCCTTCGACCATAATTGTGAGGCCTCCTAGCCATGTGGAACTGCAAGTCCATTAAACCAATTTTTCTTCCCAGTCTTGGGTATGTCTGTATCAGCAGCAGACTGATAAAACAGACTAATACAACTTGTATGAGTTCATATTGATGAACTAAACAGAAAAAGATATTTTATATGCAAGAATCTTTATTCTAGCAGTATTTATAATAATCAAAAACTGGCAAGAAATTTGAATGGTCAAAACAAGGGAATATAATATAGCAATTAGAGACTTTTTTTAAATAACCATTTAAGAATATGAGGGGGAAGAGGAGGAATCCAAAACTGTATATACAATATAATCCCACTGATGCTTAAAGTGAAAATATATTTGTTTGTGTGAATGGAAAAAAATAAAGAGAAAAAAGTACAGAAAAATGGTAGCAGTAATCATCTCCAGATGATGAAACTGATATTTTTCTTTATACTTTCCCATAAATTATAAAATTTCTATTCGTGTAAATTATTTTTGTAATCTAAAAGATATATTTGTAAAGTCCTTGGCTTCTTTCTAATCTTTGACACCCATTAATTTAAATACATTCGTTTACTTTTTCATGATGATCACCTTGTAGAAGATAAAGTTGTTCATTACCATATGCAAATTTTTCAAAAACCTTTAATTTCTACAAAAAATACTGCCTTTTTAAAAACTAAACTGTTTAATTTGGGGTAAATATTTCATGGGACAATTAGCCACTATAATTTTAAAAATACTCCTGGTAGCCAGTGAAATTGTCAGAGCAAATAAACTAATTGTCTTAATTACCACCAACTCCATCTTTCCTGGCCCATGACTTCCATTGAACCTTCTGAATATTGCCAGGCTGTGTTTAAAACTACAACATGCTTGGTCTGTGGGACAAACCAAGGGAAGTATTACAGGGCTTCAGAAATGCAATGTGGTTCTTGTCACAGAAACATAATCACTGATGTGTTGAGGTTGGACACTCAGTTACATTTGTTTTATTTCATAAAAACACTTATAGCTTAAGTTAAAGGAAATCAACCTATTTCTAACTTATTTTCATTTCACACTTCTTTTCTGATAGGTTTATTTGTTGAAGTCAGTGTATTTTGTTCCAAAATGTTTTAAAATTGCTGCAATGCAACTTGATATAGGAACACCCAAGAGGGCACTCATATTTTCAACATAGCTCAGTTAGGAACAAAGTTTTTACAAACAGAAGGCGCTCAGTGACTTGCTAGTTTAATCCCATCATTTTTCAAATGAAATTGAGGTTCATAGGGCTAAGAAACTTATCAAAGTTCATATATAATTATGACAGAGCTACTATGTATCTAATTCCAGTATTTTTTTTTACACCAATAGTGCTCAACCACAGCAGACCAGAAATGTTCGAGTTTGCAATTTTCTGATACTTGGGGGAAGAAAAAAGGGTCACCTGAAGAAAACAGCTGCAAATTGTGTTATCAGTAATTATCTCTATTTTGGAGAGGGAAAAATCATGTTTTTTGTTTTTCCTAAATGGTAAAAATGTTTATTTGTAAGAAGTTTGCTTATATTCATCATGAACTTTTCTACTAAAATTCTGTGAGTGAATACAGAGGGGCATTTTTTCTTCTTTTAATGAGGCAAGGTGCAAGTATTACCTCTAGTTAATTAATCTTAACAAACAAGCCAGTATTTCAACGTGGATTTTGAGGTCTGAAAAACAGCACTTTTAGGACCTGATGCTGGCAGATCTAACTTAACAACCTGTAATTTAAAAAATAGCAAAGTAGGAGTCACTCACCTTATGGCCTCACTATATTGGAACACACAATTTCAGTACCAAAGTAAAGCAAAACAATTTTTTCTACTGCTTATTAATGGTAAAATGAAGACACAACAATTTATAGAGGTTTATTAGTGAATAGGTAAATACCGATTTAAAGAGACTTCCATGTTGCTCTAAATTGTGCCTTCAATAGTAAATTTATAACTAGAGGTAACTATTATACATACCATTGCATACCCAAAAAATTAGTGGTAAATAATGAGTCAGAATAATCAAAAATTTTATTTATAACTTCTAGTATGTTTATCTATGATTTATTTATATTCTGACATGTTCCTATTATAAACTAATATGGCTTACAAAAATATGTATTATAAAATATAGGAAGATATCAGAAATTAAAAGTTTGTTTTTTGTTTTTTTTGTTTTTTTGTTTTTTTTTTGAGACAGTTTCGCTCTTGTTACCCAGGCTGAAGTGCAATGGCAGGATCTCGGCTCACCGCAACCTCCGCCTTCAGGGTTCAGGCAATTCTCCTGTCTCAGCCTCCTGAGTAGCTGGGATTACAGGCAACCACCAAATAAGGCAAAAATAAAATTAGTTTAGGAAACCGTAAAGGAACTCCGTATAAGGAAGGTGGGGAGAAGGAGGAATAGTCTAAGTATGCTAACATCCTTATTCGTAGTTAAAACTCGGTAACCATATTGAAAAAATGTAGTTAAGAAATCCAGTGACCTCAATCTCTTATATTTTTAGATTGTTTTGATTTTAGATAAATATTCCAATGGCTAATATTGCTTTGTGATTTAAAAAAACAAATATTTAGGCCAGGTACAATGGCTCACACCTGTAATCACAGCAAAGGCAGGAGGCAAAGGCAGGATAATTGCTTGAAGCCAGGAGTTCAAGACCACTCTAGGCAAAATAACTAGACTCTGCCTCTACAAAAAATATACAAATTAGTCAAGTGTGGTTGTGTACATCTGTAATCCTAGCTACTTAAGGATAAGGTGGGAGGATCACTTGATGTTAACAGTTCAAGTAAGTAGCAAGCCATGATTGAACCAGTGTACTCCAGCCTGATCAACAGAGCAAAAACATTTCAAAACAATCTGTCTGGAGTTAAGAAATTACTTCATTTTCTGGTGTTTGTTTGTTTGTTTGAGACAGAGTCTCGCTCTGTTGTTCAGGCTGGAGTGCAGCGGTGCAATCTCAGCTCTGTGCTGCAACCTCTGCCTCCAGGGGTCAAGCAATTCTCTTGCCTCAGCCTCCCAAGTAGCTGGGATTACAGGTGCCCACAACTATACCCGGGTAATTTTTGTATTTTTAGGAGCGGCGGGGTTCACCCTGTTGGCCAGGTCTCAAACTCCTGACCTAAGATGATCTGTCTGCCTCGGCCTCCTAAAGAGTCCTAGGATTACATGCATGAGCCACTGCACCTGGCCTTGTTTTGTTTGTTTGTTTTTAATTAAATGCATGTTTAATGTTATATTTTAATTTAAAATTACATATAGAGTATTATCATACCTGCCCCAAAATTATTGTTAACCTAGCTATTGTCTCTCTGTATATATACACAAAGAGAGACAATAAATTCTATTTAAAAAATATTTATAATGATTATTTCTGTTATTTAAACTTTGGCTTATTTTTTACTTTCTTTTTAGTAACTTTCCATATTTAATTGTTTTTTTTTTTTAGGGAGGGAAGGAGGAAGGGAGGAGGGCAGGAAGGGAGGCGAGGAGAAAGGAAGGGAGGAAGGAAGGGAGGAAGTGGGGGAGGGAGGGAAAGGAAGGAAGGAATTCAAGCAATGAGAGAGACATTGCCGACCTGAATCTAGAGGTTTACAAGTTGATTTCTTTTTTTGAGAGAAGGAAAGAAAAAAAAATGAGTAAAGGAGAGAAAGAAAGAGGAAGAGAGAGAGGGAGGGTGAATGAAAATATTGCTTTATTCTGAAAAAAAGTGGGTATTAATAATGGCCAATCAATGTTTCATTTAAACCTGAGTAGGTGTGATGTGTTATTGACAAGAATGTATATTTTATGTGTTTGAAGTGGAAAGCTCTATAAATATTTATTAAGTTTACTTGCTCTGGATCTGAGTTCGAGTCCTTGATATCCTTATTAATTTTCTGTCCCATTGAATCCAAATCTCTATGTATCTGGGTGTTAGGATCATTAGCTCTTGTTGTTGTATTGATCCTTTTACCACTATATCTTTGTTGCTTTAAAATCTATTTTATCCGCTACGAGAATTGCAACTCCTGCTTTTTATTTATTTATTTATTTATTTTTGCTCTCCATTTGGTTGGTAAATCTTTCTCCATTCCTTTGTTTTGAGTCTTTGTGTATCCTTGCATGTGAAACAGGTCTGGATGTAACATGCTGTTGGGTTTTGGCTGTGTCTTTTGATTGGGAGATTTAGTCTATTTAAATTTAGGGTTACTGCCATTTGATGTTAACTGGCTGTTTGATCCATTTGTTGATGAAAATTCTTCTTTATGTTGGTGCTCTTTACTTTTTGGTATATTTTTAGTAAGGCCAATACTGGTTGTTTCTTTCTGTGTGTAATGCCTCTTTCAGAAGCTCTTGTAAAGCAGGCCTGGTGGTAATAAAATCTCTGAGTATTTGCTTGTTCATAAAATATTTTATTTTTCCTTCAGTTGTGAAGCTTAGTTGGCTGGATATGAAATTCTGGGCTGAAGGTTCTGTTCTTTGAGGGTGTTGAATATTGGCCCCCACTCTCTTCTGGCTTGTAGAGTTTCTGCTGAGAGATCTGCTGTAAGTCTGATAGGCTTGCCTTTGTGGGTAACCTGACCTTTCTCTCTGGCTGCCCTTAGTATTTTCTCCTTCATTTCAATCCTGGTGAATCTAACGATTATGTGCCTTGGGGTTGCTCTTCTTGAGGAACATCTTTGTGGTGTTCTCTGTATTACCTGGGGTTGAATATTGACCTGCTTTGCTAGTTCAGGAAAATTTTCCTGAATAATACCCTGAAGGGTATTTTCCAGCTTGGATTCATTCTCTCTGTTGCATTCAGGTACACCTATCAAACGTAAATTTGGTCTTTTCACATAGTCCCACATTTCTTGGAGACTTTGCTCATTCCTTTTTATCCTTTTATCTCTAATCTTGTCTTCTTGTTTTCTTTCATTAAGTTGGACTTTGACCTCTGATATCCTTTCTTCTGCTTGAACAATTTGAGTGTTTAAACCTGTGCATACTTCTCGGAGTTCCTGTATTGTATTCTTCAGTTCCATTAATTCACTTATATTCCTCTCTAAGTTGTCTATTCTCAATAGGATTTCGTCAAACCTTTTTTCAAAGTTCCTAGTTTCTTTACATTGGACTACAACATGTTCTTTTAACTCACAGAAGTTTCTTATTATCCATTCCTTGAAGAGTGATTCTGTCACTGGGATGCGCTCATTCTCCGTCAAGCCTTGTTCCATTGTTGATGTGGAACTGTGATCATCTTTAGAGTGAGAGGCGTTCTGATTTTGAGTATTCTCAGCCTTTACGCTGGTTTCTTCCCATCATTGTAAATTTATCCTCCTGTCGTCTTTGAAATTACCAACTTTCAGATTAGGTCTCTTGATTGGACATCCAAGTTGTTTGTTCCCAGGGCCAGACGGCAGTGTTAAGACGGATGGTGCTTTTCTGCCCAGGATTCTCCTGTTCAGCTTCCTTCTTGTGTCCCTAATGGGCGACTCTGCCTTCCCTGGGCTCGAAACCTCAGTCAGAAGGGGAACCAGTCTCGTTTACTCTGCGCCGAGAGCTGCCACGGTGAGGTGCCATCACAGCCACTGCGCCGGTCTCAGGAGTCCTGCTGGGGACCCGTGTGTGTCCTCCAACCCTCGGTCAGAAGGGGAGCCGGCCCTGTTTACTCTGCTCTGAGAGCTGCCTCGCCGAGGTGCCGGCAAAACTGCTGCGCCAGCCACAAGAGTCACGCTGGTGACCATGTGGTTCCTCCACTGGGGATCTTCTGCTCCATGAGCAACCAGAATTTGTCTGAAAGTGTGGCATCCTCTAGTTCTCTGCGCTTTGACTGAGAGCTGCAATCCTGAGCTGTTATTGATCGGCCATCCTATCTAATTGTTTTATGTAAATAATATATTATTATTTTCAATAAAATCTAAGAGCTGTGATTTTAAAAAATATTTTAATGCAGGTATTGGGCATTCAAGTTAGTTTGTGTGTAGTGCAATTTAATCTCTTAGTAACCTTGTTCCCAAGTTATACTCTATTTTGGAACAATCAAGAGCTCAAGTGTAATTACAATCACACAGGGCTCCAAATCCCAGTCCAGTTTTATAAATAGGACCACTACCACAACCACCACACACACACACACACACACACACACACACACACACACACTCACACTCCTCCCCATCTGGGACTAGTATTCACTCAGTGATTTCTGCAGCCAGAGAAGAAAAAAGCTATTGCTCCCTCATTTCAGGGAGGTCTTACATTATTGCTATTCTCACTCCTATGCTCCTGCTACAACCAATGAAATGAGCATTCTCTCATGTCTTTTAAACAATCTTTGATAATCCAACCACCAAGGATTTAGAAGTTTTTCAGGGCCCTTCTGGTAAAATCATTGAAGTTCCCAAGGCTGGGACCACAGGGCCATTTAAATTAGGATGTAGTTAGAATAGAGGATCTAGTAAGCAGCATTAAATTTTCAAGGCCACCCTTACCAGCCATCAACTATCACTCTGAGACACATTTTATGTACGTTTTCTTCTTCCGCAGGAAGAGATACCAACTCTAGGTTTGAATACTACTCCTGACATTGCTGAGTATGTGACTTGGGCACATGGCTTAACTTCAGTGCATCTTATTTCCTCACCTGTAAAATGGAAATACATTCTGAAATTGTGAGGATCAAATGAGATAGCTGAAAATGACTAGCACAATATCTTACCCCTAACAGGTAGGAACTTATTCAGTCTTTCCAGGACTAACTTTCCTACCTAACATTCTGGTTTCCTTCCTTCCTTTCCTTAAGTACTGTCCTCGCTTTTCTTTTGTTTATTTCCTCTATCTCTTGTTTTCCCTTCTTTGCTCTCTCCCTGTTTCTTCCACTCCCAGATCATCAGGTGGCCTTCTTGTCACAATTTCTTAGTGAATTCTAATCCAGAACTCCTGAGGATCTCAATTATCTGTTACTAACTTTTCCCGAAAACTTTCTCAGGAAGTTTAGGAAATCTAATAGAAACATAACACAGGGAGTCTAGACCTGGTATTCTATGTCCCTGAGATAAATAACGGCATTAGATACCATAAATCATAGTTACCTGCACAAAGTTAAAGGAAAAGCTGCCAATATTTTATATTGTTCAAGAGCTAAAAACAAGAAAGTATAAAATCTGTGAAATCTTGATTTATGATATAAAATTACATCAAATCTGAGCGATTTAACAAGGAAATATTAACAATATGATTAATAAATACATGCAAATAATGACTGATTAATGTGTTTGAAATTAATGTAATGCCTGTAGTCCTAGCTGTTCAGAAGGTTGAGGTGAGAGGACCACTTAAGCTCAGGAGTTCGAGGCTTCAGTGACCTATGATTGAGCCACTGAGCTTCAGCCTGGGTGACACAGCAAGATCCTGTCTCTAAAAATATAAATTTTTAAATTTTAGAAAGGAGAAAAAGGTTAAAAATATTTACTACAATGCCAGTCTTGATCCCTCATGGTTCACAAGGTTTTATCTTCTGCTGCAACTTAAAACAATTGGAAGAAATTTTAGTTACAATGTCTGACCTCTATCCTGGCTCTAACACTAGCTCTCTTTGTCACCCAGAATTAGTACTTTAATGTCTTTGGCCCTCGATTCCCTCATTTATAAAAGGAGGAAATTGAGTTTATAATCCAAATGGACCTTTATGCCCATGAATTCAATAGAATCATTCATTCTTTCTTCTTATTTGTAAGAATAAGATAATGACAGTGTGTGCTACACAGCGTTTCATTAAAGAATCATTGATCCACATGGCCCTTCCTTGTAATTATTGGGCATGTAATGATAGTCTAGTGTCTCTTCTTTTTTCAGAATATCCACATGATAGCACAAAACATCAACATCAATTACTCCCTGGAAACTCTACCTGCCTTCTTAGTGCTCATTATCCACACTCAAATGAAAATCAATGATATCTGTGAGTAAACATCCCTTTGGTTTATTTCTAATTTCTATCAAAATACATATATATAAAAAAGAGGTAAAGTAGATAACTATTTGATATTCAACCTTCTGTCAGAAATTATTCATGCCAATTAACTAGAATGATCAGGTATTCTATTTATTTTAAAACACTCATTTTCTAGCCCAGTAGGCTTAGAATTTCAGGAAACAGTGTTTATATTCTACTAAGCTCAAGTAAAGTTATACTTTTTCATATCTTTCTAAGAAATGTTATTTACAGTAATCATGTGTTCACTTGTTCAGTGTTTAATGATTATCTATGACTGTGTTAAGAGTTAATAACACCTAGATGATAAAGACAAATTGTCTGCCCTCTGGAAGCACATGGTTCAGTAATAGAAGCAGATAAAAATGCAAATCCTGACAATTCAGTTTGATAATAGACACGTGAACAAAGCAGAATGAGAAGTGTCTGAATGACTGGAAATTATTCACAAAAATCTGACTAGCACAGTGCCTGGCACATTAAGCTGGGGTTCAATAAGAATTTGGTGAATGTTAAATAATTGACTTTTCAGCTGGCAGTTTAAAAGATGTGTTGAGATTAAAGACAAGATGAGGAAGGACATGATAAATAGAGACGGGATTTCTGCAAAAAAGGTTTTAACGTTACACTCTGATATATGCAGTAGTTTAGTGAGATAGATGAGGCTAAAGCCTCAGGCAAGTCTCGACTCCTAGAGGCCTTGTATATCAAGTGAGGATTTTAAATTTTACCCTGACAGATATGAAGAAACACAATGAAAATACTATAGCCTAACTGCCCAGTGCTCACATTCCAAACTATATTTCTACTCTGGTATTAAGTCTAGTACCTCAATTAAATTTCATACTGATGTTTATTTTTAGATTATTAATATATTCTTGAATATCTGATTAATGACTCTATACAAGCATGCTTTCTACATAGCTCTCAGATTCTTATGAACAACTGTTTTCTATTTAAACATTAAAATTCTAAAACATGAAGTTTCAAAGGAGTTTCTATTTTCAAGGTTCATAAAATTTATTATGAACCTTGAAAAATTTCCAAGTGTACAAAAAACATAATCTTTTTGATAGCTTACTTTCTTCATCTTAAAAAACGTTTGGAAGAGGAGCAGAGTTGCAACATGCTGTTTACAAGCTATCCAAGCAAAAGGGTTGATATGCAAGTTGGAACTGTAGGTGCAGAACTTGGAAGTGAAAGTGAATTGAGATTTAACCAGATGAATCACTCATACTGAAAGGATCACTGAAGCCATAAGTCAGTAGGACAACTAGTGTTGAAGAAAGTATAAATACTGAAGGAAGATAAAAGTTGTCAAATACTTGTGGGAAGGAAGAAGAGAGACAACCAATAGAATAACATGAGGAAAAGGAGAAACAAAGTAATAGAAAGTCATGGCTGACAAGGGAGGAGTAAGTTTTGGGAGACTATAATTAATATACTATTTTCCCCTTTATCTGCAGTTTTGCCTTCCGTATCTCCAGTTACCAACTGCCAACCACAGTTCAGCATATGTGAGTATAGTACAATAAAATAATTGGGGAGAGAGACTATAATCATATAAATTTTATTATAGTATATTGTTATAATATTTCTATTTTTATTATTATTGTGGTTAATCTTTTAATGTGTCTAGTTTATAAACTGAACTATATCATAGATATGTATGTACAGAAAAAAAAAGTTTAGATAAGGTTCGCTTCTTTTTGTGGCTTTAGGAATGTCTTGGAACATATTCCTTATAACTAAGGAGGGATTTCTGTATTTCAGATACTTTACAGAAGTGCAGAGAATAAAATCTCATTGTGTAGTGATCAGTGACAGTGGAGAGAGTTTACAGGAGTGGTAGAAGTGGAATCTAGAGCAGCAGAGAGGTAGAGCTTAATAAGTGGAATATGGGTTACTGTTTGAAGAAGAAAAGTGGCAAAAAAAAATTCTTTAAACATAGTTCAAAGGTAACCTAAAGATAGTTTGGGGGCTTTGTGGTTTTGCTGTTTTATTTTGCTAAATTCTGTTTTTGTTTCATTGCTGTTGTTGTGGGGCTGTTGTATATTCCATTTCTGTTTTGATTAAGCTCTATGTATCTCTTTAAATTCCTTTAATTTTCTTGTTTACTTGCACTTGTCCCCACCACTTTCATATCTATAACATCCCCAAGATTCCTCTTGTTAAGGTTGCTATAATGTCCATGCTATCAATTATCAGAGATCACTTCTCTGTCCCTACCATATTTGAAACTTAAACTGCATTTAAAATAATTGATTATTCCCTTCGTCTTGAAATGCTTTCTTTTCTTGGCTTCTATGACTCAACTTTTTTCTGCTTTCCTTCTACCTTCCTCAATAGACTTCTTTCTTGTAACTTCCTTCTAGGCTTAAACTCCAACTATTAATAGTACTCCTGATTTTACCATAAATCTTCACCTCATCTCTGTATTTTCCTTATCTCTGGGAAATTCTGGCTTTAATACCTTCTCTCTGTCAATAACTCTCAAATCTGTACTTGTTCTGGACTACTCTCTTGAATGTCAGATTCATATTCAACTGCCTAGTTAACATCTCCATTGCCTATTTAAAAGAAATTTCACTCAATATATGGCAGCTCCACTAGGGGTATGTTCCCTAGACAGCCACTGGGATCCCCCCACCACCTGCACTGGGGCTTCCAAGCTTCTTCAGGAAGCTCCAGGTTCTCTGAGACCTTATAACAGTACCTTGATGGAAAAATTGAAATCATATTTTCAGGCTTGCTTTGTGTCTCTGGTGAGTCAGAACTATGTCAATGGTACCAATCAGGAAGAAATTCAAACAGGTGTTGATCAGTGTATCTGGAAGTTTCTGGATATTGCAAGACAGACAGGATGTTTTCTTCTTCAAAAAGATTGCAATTATCTGTCCAGAACCAGAGAATCTTATCAAAGAGGATTTCTTAGAACTGAGGAATGAATTATAGTAGAAAGACATGCTGGTCCAGAAGAACTTGACAAAGCTGAGGCATTCACAGCAGGTGCTGGAAGGGATCAATGTGAAGCACAAAAAGCCAGCTGACATCCCTCAGGTTTCCTTCGCCTATCTTGAGTAGGCATCTGCCAATATACTTGCACAACTGTAGCCTATTTGAGCAAAAGGGCAAAGGCTGTCAGCCTGAGAATGGCTGCTGTGTGAGGCAAGTCTATGCAGATACTTTTTGCCACACATCCTTTCTAGGGGACTTGACATTTTGGAAGAACTCTGCCAGAAAATCAGTTGATTTTAGTTTTATGCTCCTATCTAAAATTTTTTCCCTATTTTTATAGCTGTTAATTTCTTGGGTACCTTATAAACATGTCTGTAGCTTGAGCAAACCAAGTAATTCTTTTTATCTTTAGCAAAGTTTTAGAGTATTAGTGTGACATCATTTATAGATTTTTAAAATAATTTTTCTACATGTTTCAAAAATTTTTTATGCCTTTTCATCTTTTTATATATGTTCCTGATTGTTACATTAGTCTGATCTTGTGGGAAAATTATAATAGGCTAAGAATCAGGGGATGAGGATTTTGATTGTAGGACTTTTATGATAATTACCCCATTCAGTAGTAGTGTAGGAAAATATGAAAGTTTTCTCTGTTTCAAGACTTTCAACCTACCCCAAGAAGAAGAATTTAATACAATAATGTTTATTTACATCATGGAAAATAAACAATATGCTCATGAATGACTTTTGGGAAAACAATAAAATTACAGCAGAAATTAAAGAATTCTTTGACATAAATTAAAGCCGAAACACAAAATATCAACATCTCTTGGATGCAGCAAAAACATGGATAAGAGTAAAGTTTATAGTATTAAATACCTACATCAAGAAGTTAGGAAGATCTCAAATTAACCATCTAGCATCATGACTAGAAAACTAGAAAACAAGAACAAATTGACCCCATAGCTAGCAGAAGAAGAAAAGTAACTAAATTCATTCCAGGACAGAATAAAATTGGGACCCAAAAATCCATACAAAGAATCAATAAAGCCAATGGTTGGCAATTTGAAAGAATAAACAAGATCAATAGGCTACTAGCTAGATTAATACAGAAAAAAAAAGAGAGAGAAAATCCCAATAAGCACAATCAGAAAAAAAGGTGACATTACAACCAATACCACAGAAATACCAAAGATCCTCAGAGATTATTATGAACATCACTATACACATAAACTAGAAAATCCAGAAGAAATGGTTACATTTCAGAAACACAAAACCTCCCAAGATTGAATCAGGAAGAAACTGAAACTCAGCAGACTTATAATGACTTTCAAAATCAAATTCGTAATATAAAACCTACCAAACAAAAAAAAAAAATCCCTGGACATGATAGACTCACAGCTGAATTCCACCAGATGTACAAAGAAATGTTGGCATCTATCCTACTGAAATTATTCCCAAAAAATTGAGGAGGAGGGACTCCTTTCCAACTCATTTTACAAAGCCAGGATTATTCTGATACCAAAATCTGATAAAGACATAACAAAAAAGAAAAGTACAGGCCTGTATCACTGATGAACACAGATGTAAAAATTCTTAATGAAATTTGAGCAAACCAATGTTTGCTCCAAATTTGAGTAAATCCAGCATCACGTTAAAAAAGTTAATCTACCACAATAAGGTAGGCTTTATTCCTAAGATGCAAGGTTGGTTCACATAGGCAAATCAACAAATATAACTCATTACATAAACAGAATTAAAAACAAAATCATATAATCATCTAAAAAGATGCAGAAAAAGCTTTTGATGAACTCTAACATAACTTTATGATGAAAACCCTCAACAAACTAGGCATCAAAGGAATATACCTTAAAATAATAAGAGCCATCTATGACAAACTCACAGCCAACATCATATTGAACAGGTGAAAGCCAGAAGCACTCCCATTAAAAACTGGAACATGACAAGGATGCCCACTCTCACTACTGCTATTCAACACAGTACTGGAAGTTTGAGCCAAAACAATCAGGCAAGATGAAGTATTTCACTTTGTGGACAATATGATTCTATACATAGAAAACACTAAAAACTCTGAGAAAAGTCTCCTAGAACTGAGAAATGGCTTAAGCATAGTTTCTGGGTACAAAAATAATGTACAAAAATCAGTAGCATTTCTAAAACATTCAATCTAAAAGTGAAATCAAGAATATAATCCCATTTATAGCAGCCACAAAAACAATAGCTAGCAATTGATCTACCCATGTTGATGAAAGAACTCTACAAGGAGAATTACAGAACACTGCTGAAAAAAAGTAGATGACACAAACAAAGGGAAAAAATACCATGCTCGTGGACTGGAAGAACTTATATTATTAAAATGGCCACACTCCCAAAAGCAATCTGAAGATTCAATGATACTCCCATCAAATTACCAATGTCATTTTTCACAGAATCAGAAGCAACTATCCTCAAATTCATATAGAACAAAAAAAAAAAGCCCAAATGACCAAAACAATCCTAAGCAAAAAGAGCAAAGCAAGGGGCATGACATTACTCAATTTCAAACTATACCACAAGGCTACAGTAATCAAAATGCCCTAGCAAAGCCATTGGTACTGGTACAAAAACAGACACATGGGCCAATGGAACAGAATAGAGAATCCAGAAGTAAAGCCACACACTAACAACCAGCTGATCCTTGACAGTCAATAAAAGCAAGCAATGGGGAAGGACTACTTATTCACTAAATGGTGCTGGGATAACTGGCTAGCCATATGCAGAAGAATGAAATTGGACCTTGGCCCTTCACCATATACAAAAATTAACTCAAAATGGATTAAAGATTTAAATCTAAGTCCTGCAACTATAAAAAATCCTCAAAGAAAATCTATGAAATACATTCACAATATCAGCCTTGGTAAAAATATTTATTGCTAAGTCCTCAGAAGCAACTGCAACAAAAACAAAACTTGACAAGTGAGACCTAATTAAATGAAAGAGCTTCTACACAGCAAAAGAAATGGTCAACAAACAGACAACCTACAGTATGGGAGAAAATATTTACAAACTATGCATTTGACAAAGTTCTACTATCCAGGATCTACAATGAATTTAAACAATTGAACAAGTCAAAAATGAATAATCCCATTAAAAAGTGGGCAAAGAAATGAACAGACACTTTCAAAATAAGACTTTCAAAGGGCAAACATATGAAAAAATGTTCATCATCGCTAATCATCAGATAATTGCAAATCAAAACCACAATGAGATACCATCTCATACTGGTCAGAATTACTATTATTAAAAAGTCAAAAAATAACAGATGATGGCAAGCTTGCAGAGAAAAGGTAACGTTTATACATTGTTAATGGGAGGGTCCATTAGTTTTACCACTATAGATAGTAGGTTGGAGATTTCTCAAAGAAATAAAAATAGAACTACCATTTGACCCACTAGTCTCATTACTGGGTATATACTCAAATGAAAATAAATTATTCCACCAAAAAGACAGATGCAACTCGTATGTCCATTGCAGCACTATTCACCAAACAAATGCATGGAATCAACCTAGTTGCCCATCATCGGTGGATTGGATTGACAAAATAAGGTACTTACAAAATACCACACAGCCATAATAAGAATGAAAATATGTCCTTGGCAGCAACATGGATGTAGCTGGAGGCCATCATTCAAAATGAATTAATGGAGGAACAAAAACCCAAATACCACATGTTCTCACTTATAAGTAAGAGATAAACATTAGGTAGTCATAATAAGGATGGGACCAATGGACACTGGGGCTACAGGAGTGGAGAGAGGGTAGCTGAAAAACTACCTACTGGGTATTATGCTCACCACTTGGGTGATGTGTTCCATCCGACCCCAAACCTCAGCATTACATAATATACCCTTGTAAAAAACCTGTACATATCCCCTTAAATCTAAAATAAAAGTTGAAAAAATAATAAAATAAAAAGTTAAAGAATTCTCAATTATATGCTCTGAGAATTCTCTCTTCCTACTCCCCTACCATATCTTTCCCATACATACATCCTGCAATCCCTTACCTCAGCTTTCATGTCTCCTCTAGCCCAGTAAACTATTAACCATTTGCTTGCTCAAGCCAAAACCTAGGGTTATCTTTGATTTCTCATCTTAAATCAATTTTCAAGTTCTATTGACCTTGCTTTCCAAAACTTTCCCTAATTTACCCATGTTGATCCATCTCCACTACTACTTCCTCAGTCCAAGCTAACATAATTCTTACTTGGACTATGCAATAACCATATAATTGCCTCCTGCCTAACACTCTTGCCCCATTTCAATCCATTTTACACATGACAGATAAAAATACCTTCTAAAACATAAATCAGATCAACCAACTGCCCTGCCCATTGTACTTAAAATGAACTCTAAAATGTTGTACTTAAATTATTTCCTAAACAGTCCTACACCATCAAATTCTAGCCTACTTAGGAGACTTCATCCCATGCACTCTTTACCTTGCCTAATATTCTCTAAACTCTTTCACAGTTTACTAGTCTCTGCTTGAAATACACTCTTCTCTGAAATTTGACTTGTGTAGTTTTTCTTGTTATTCAACTATATCTGATTGTCTTTACTAACAGGTATAAAGGGGAAAAAAAGAATTTCTCTAAATATTAGTTGTATCCCAGATAGTGTGGACAAAATTAATTAACTCAAGTGGATGAATCACATTCAGAACACAACCTGCAAATGAAATTGATATCTGATTAAGTTAGTAATATTTCTCTTTCCTTCTTCAAGCTCTACCTCTCTTCTGCATGAGACAAACAGATCATTTTAATGGGGATGTGATATGAGTAATCATCTTTGCTTCTTGGAAGCATTTGATTATGCTACAAATGTTTGAAATCCCTCCAGAAGAGCTGTATTATTCTGTTTACTCTTGGGGCAAGAAGCAGCAGTTCCAAGGGCCTTCATTTGACCCTTCTTGTTAACTAAGTAGGTCAGGGAATCAATATGAATATATTTTTTAATTGCTGAGAATGTCCTTTCTAGCAGTTGCCTGATCTTTCAGAGTCAAGCAGCAGCTGCAGCTGGCAATCTAACTTGCTGCTGAATTTGTCATACCCATTCATGTGTTATGAAAACCTAAAAAGTTATTTAGACATGACAAGTTCTAAACTATTTTGTTGTGCCTGATGCCATAAAGATCAGCTTCAGAACATGGATCCTCACTTTTATGTAGACAAAGACAATGACTGATGCAACCATTTTTCCATCCTACTGAGATAAATTCACATGCCTCCCCTGACACTCAAACAGCCTTTGGTTATGCAATGTATCATAATTAAGACTACATCTTGCTGATTATACTGCCCTTGTGGCTAAACAAACCAATACAGTGGTCATTTAGATCAGATTTATCAAACAAATCTCAAAATGTGCCCTTCAAGTGTTGTTTGTTTATAGAGGATCATGAACCATAGAATGTCTCTTCTTTGAGAAAGGGAATTTAGTCCCATCTATTTCCTTCATAATTGTTGGCAATGAAACCAAAGGGAGTTCATTCTAAACTCCCTTGAGAAGGTGATAATGCATAATAGACTGACCTTAGATTATATCCCATCCATCTAGAATGGGACCTGGTGATCTCTCTAGCACTTATTAAGAGTTGACTGGGTCCAGAATCTTATGGGGCATAGTTGAAGTCGATACTGCAGGTTGGTCTCATCCTGCTGCTTGAAATTTTGTTGAGGGTATCGTTAGTTAAATGCTGTATAAAACAAATTAAATGGATTTGGAGTCAGCCTCTCTCTGTTCATCAGATTAATCAGGGTGGCCAATGGAGTGCACATACATGTGAAAATCTGAGTTCAGCTAAGAATATTTGGGGTCAAGGAGATTTACAGAAAGGCAATTTGCCATGAACTCTGAGAAAAACTGCATGATCTTGTATTCCATGAGTTGAAGGTCCTGACTGCTCTTAATCTCCAGCATTTGACAAGATTGTGTTTTCAGTGACCAAATTTCAGGTATGAGGTAATGTCTCTGTTAGTCAGAGAGTATGCTGCTATATATAAAATAGGCAGATTCACCAAGCTCATTGTTCTTCAGTCACAACACAAATCCACTGGATGAACATCATCCACTTGGGCCCTCTGATTTATCACTTGGGACTTGGGAAGTAAGGGAAAATGATGCAAATGTGACACCTATGTTGCTTCCTATGCTGTAAGTAATAAAGTTTCCCACCCTGACCCAGAAATCTCATTTCTTCATGCCTTCTGTGAAACTGTAACAAGTATCCATACAACTGTAACAGGTTAACTTAGTAGCTTCTAAGGCAAGGAAAATTAAATTCCAGACCTTGACAATAGTGGCTATTAGGTTCAGGTTTTAGTCAACCCTCAGAGTACACTGTTAGAGCCTCTCCTAGGTGCTCAATACTGCATATTAAATCTGGAATCTTCAATTAGGGAGAGAAAGAGAGAGCGATTCCCTTATCACTTTCGGGTTTCCCCTAACACTAATTGGCAAAATGTTATCATTTGGAGAAAGTTTGGTATCTTCTTCTAGGTCCCACTTTGTATTTATCTTCCTGTATCTTATGGGGCTTTGAGTCCAAATAAAGATCTAGAAAAAAAATGAGAGGAGGTAGGACTGAGTTTTAGGATGATCAGCATTCTCTAGAAAGGTGATGGCTTCAAAAGAGCTCATCATAGATTCTTCGTGCATGGAAAGTTAATATCAGGCAGTGGGGGAAGAACTGTTCCATTGACAAGGGAGACCCATTGGAATTTGGCAGCCTTTAACTCAGAACCACCCAAGAAAGTACATTCTTGAAAATACAGTTTCCAGCCTTGGAATGCCGTGGTGATGGTACTATGTTGACAACAGACATCTAGCACAAATGTAATAGGAAATGATTTATTGCATAGTTTTCAATATTATGAACAATGGTAAGATGAGATATGCCTCAAAATTTGTTCCCCTCTCCAACTCATACCTAATTTGAATTTTATGTATGTCTGTAAGTAAAATTAGAACTTTGTCTCATGTTAAAATGCAAATTTTAGAAGTTTAACTTTGCATTTTATTTAAAAATTTTATTTAATTTGCATTGTCTATGCTATTTTGAATGAATAAATAAGATGTTTTCTTCAGATCAAGTTATAAAGAAGGGATAAAGAAACAGAAAATATGGAACTTCAAGTTCCTCAGAGGGATCTATACCACAAAATTAAAACAAGAGGAGATAAAAGAAAAATGGGATACTGGGGAGATGAACTGCAGTTTTGCCGAAGGGCAGCCTGAATAGAGTATAGGAAAAATTTTGTTCTGTTTCCAAGGGAAAACAAATATAGTAATTTAAAGTATCCTTATTAAATTGACACAATTAATTTATAAATTTAAAAATGGGTCATTTACAAAGAAATTAAGATTTTATTTCATTTTATGATTAAAATTTTAATCCTTGCAGCATAAAAATAAAAAAATTTCATATGATGCTCACGCTATAAAAGATAATTATGTTTCTATCAGACAAATTCGAATTCTACTTTGCTTCTCTTAACAGCAGGATTTTTTTCTGTTTTATTTAGAAAAACTTTAAATTGATTTTTTATTGGTTTTTAATGGTTTCCTCCTCCTCAAAAATAAAAAGCAGTATGATGTTTCTTTCTCAGTTAACTCATTTACCAACTATTGATTAGTGGGAATCAATAGTCTGGAAAGTGATCATGGAATTGGGAAAGCTAAATTTATTCATGTGTTTATTAAAAATATGAAAAGCTGCTACTAGATTGGTTAGCACACAGAAATCAACAAAACTGAAGTCCCTAATTCCTTTCCACTAGTTATTAGAAGAGATCCCAGGAGATACAAAAGAAATTGTAATCTCCGAAGAAAATGCTTGGCAAAATTGCCTGAATCTTGCAAAAAAGATATGTTGGTAAGGAAAAAAGTAAAGATTAAGATAAACCCCAGAGTTTACACAGCAAAATCAGAAGACCTGAGACTAGTAATCCCCTGTTGATATATGATAGGAAGCACTGGTGCAAAGTGCCTTTCCAGATACTGGCACTATGAACTGAATTCAGTACAGAACATTATTTACCTGTTCTCTGTCTGTGAATGAACTATATCGAAAATAATAAAGAAGATAAAAAATTTCAATCTTACTGACAGTGCTTAGGGATGATGCCATAAGATTGTGCTGGCAACTTCATCTTAAAGTTCTGTTTTCAATTATTATAAATTTTCTAAGAAAAAAATACTTTAGTGCTGTTATTTTTCAACTGATATCTTGGTGATATTGTAAGAAAGACTGAGCAAAATCTATTCAACTGTATTGTGTATTTCATCTAGTAAGTATTTATTATTTTATGACATTAATCCATAAACATGTCACAGTATTGTTCCCTGTACTGATCAAAATACATTCCCTGGGATTTAGGATTAGATATATTATGTAAGCACAATAAATAGTAAATTAAAGTTTCAACACAACAAAAAATAAAAAATAGAAGAGTGGGCAAGAAATACACAGCATAAAACATGATAAAGTGTATTAAACTAAGCCTTAGGTAAAACGTAGTTGTAATGAGAATATTTTTACCCCAATTTATAGTGTCCTTTCAAGAAGACACCAAATTCGGCCTAAGGAGTAAGTTTAGTTGAATAATTTCTAATATGTCCCCCAATCTTCCCTAACTGACATCTTACCTAATGTCCAAATTTTAATATTTGAAAATTTATCTTTTGGACTGAAACAGTCAAATTGGTTGTTGAAAATAGCACATGAAGTTTTTCAGACCTTTCTCCCTTAATGTAGAGCATGTATATGATTCCTGAGTATGGAATTCAATGTGGCAAGAGTGTGACCTTAGGAACCATAGAAATTATCTTTCACTTCTTCCCAAATTTCCCAGGTCCTACTCTGATGCAAAATCCCAGGGAGGAAAATCCAGGGAAACGGTTACTAATCTGAAAAATCATCTCAAAAAGGAGAAAAGTTTGCAGTACAGGGCTTTCTGAGAGGTAGAGCATTGCTTATGAGGAACTAAAAAAAGATGTAATTGGTTTATACAATTTTATCTTTTGGACTAAAACAGTCAAATTGGTTGTTGCAAATAGCACATGAAGTTTTTCAGACCTTTCTCCCTTAATGTAGAGCATGTATATGATTCCTGAGTATACATGGTTTGAGGGATAGTTTAATGCAGAGTCAAAGATTGGATCAAGTGAGTCTGAGCAAATTCATCTACTATACCTTTCAAGGTCCCCTAAAATGACGTGTGTGTGTGTGTGTGTGTGTGCGTGTGTGTGTGTGTGTGTGTGTGTGTTTAAGAAAAACACCCAGAGCTAGATAGTAATTCTTAATGTTGGCTTCACATTAGAATTACCTGGGGAAATTTTAAAAAATCTTGAAACCTAGGTTCCACCCTCAACCAATCAAATCATAATATTTACAGAGGAACCCAAACTTCAGTATTTTTTTAATGCTCCACAAGTGAATCTAGTATAAAGTCAAGATTGTGAACCACTGTTCTCAAGTAAATACTAGGATCAGATACTGAAGGAAAAAAATTAAAAGAAACCTAAAGAAATTCTAAATATCTACCAGGAAAACCAAAATCTTAAAAAATATAATAAAGAAAAGAAGGATTGATAACAAATAAGGGTCTGTCTAAAGCAAAGGTTTCAGCAAGAAGTTTGAGCTGATGCAGGGACCAAAGCGGCAAAGGGCTTCCTTCTATCCAGTTGCTCACAAAAGTAAATTTAATTTATAGTCATAAATGCACAAGCCTTGTAACTGAGAATGTGCTAAGGCCCACATTGGCTTAATGATTGGATCTGTTAGCACAAACATTATCACAAGACAGGATCACACACACACACACACACACACAAAGGGAAAAGACATGCCAAACAATCCAAGCCAAAGAAACTAGCTGAAATAGTATTAATATCAGTCTGAGCAAAGGCAGAAGAGAAAAAATTGACAGGGATAGGGATTACATAATAAAAGGGACAATTAAAGAAGATAATATCATAGTTATGGCATATACCAAAACATATAGTTTTGATAGATACAAAGTAAAAACAGGTTCAAGAAAGAACGAAAAATACAAAGACAATTTGAAAAACCCTCAGTCATTTTGGAGGAAGTATAACCCAATTATGTGACACTGATCAAGAAACACTTATTGAGTATATAAAGTTTATTAAAAATTATCAAGAATGACCTAAAAGATATAAGTACTGAGCATGTTTTCCAAATATACATAAAACATTTACAAAAAAATGACATCATGTAAGAGGATATGGTTGCACTGTGTCCCCACCCAAATCTCATGTTGAATTGTAATCCCCAATGTTGGGGGAAAGACCTGGTGGAAGGTAATTGGATCATGGGGGAAGATTTCCCTCCTACTATACTTATGATAGTGAGCGAGTTTTCACAAGGTCTGGTTGTTTGAAAGTGTGCAGTGCTTCTCCCTTCACTCTCTCTTTCTGCCACTATAAGAAGACATGCTTGCTTCCCTTCGTCCTTCCACCATGATTGTAAGTTCCCTGAAGCCTCCCCAGCCATGCATCCTGTGCAACCTGTAGAGCTGTAAGTCAATTAAACCTCTTTCTTTATATATTACCCAGTCTTCGGCAGTGTGATAACATACTAACATACAAGGAAGGGTCAAAAGATGTCAAAAATGGCAACACATACACTGAGTTCACCAGTCACCAGATTAATTAGAAATCAACAAGTAAAAACAGCCTCCATCAAAAAATATATGGGCATAAGCACGTGTGTGTGTGTATAAAAATTTTTAAATGCAGTCTCAAATAACTACTTATGGATTATCTTTATGACAATAAAAATATTAAGAATTAAACTATGAACTTAAACTACAGATTAAGAATAAACTACTATTTCATAAGTTCATAAACTACAGATTAAGAATAAATGAATTGTGTTGAATTCAACATGCTAAAATAAGAATAATAAAGTAAATCTACAAAATTAGGGGAGGCAAAAATTTTAAAAGGTGACTGAAGACACTGTATAGAAAAAATTAATGAAAAAAATTTAAATAATGAAACCAACATATCTCCAATAAGACTTATAGAAAAAAGAAAAAAAGCTTCAACTATACAACATTGGGAATGAAAAATAAAATAAAACTCAAGTATATTAAGAATTGGCAACAAATTTCAAATATAATTTTCCAGAAATTCAGAGATCACTAAATTCATTTAAGAAGGAATTAACCAATAAATGTTAATTTAATTTTAGGTAGGAGGAAAATGATGAATAGGAGGCAGGATTAATTTGCAGTTTCCACTCAGATGGACCAAGTAGCATGTAGAGCCCCACATCATGAATTTGTGCTCTAAGAACCACCACAGAAATATACGAGGCAAACCAAAAGAATCCACAGCCCCTGTGAAGGAGGTGGATTGCCACAGCAAGGAACTGTGAGTTAGCTTGCTGTCTCGGCTGGGAGGCTTATAACCTGGGACAAGTTCTCAGCCCTACTCACCAGATGCCTGGAAATAAACTCAGTGCTGTTGTGATGGGGGATGGGGAACCACTCTGGGAGTGAGACTGACCTTTCAGGTTGCAGGCTGTGTGGAAGCTGCATGAGGCCTGTGGCTGCCGGCTTTCCCCCACTTCCCTGTTGACCTGTGCAATGCACCAGAGGCAGCCACAATCCTCCTATGAACATAATTTCATTGGCCTAAAAACCACACCCCCAACCCCTACAGCAGCCACAGCAAGCCCTGCCCAAGGAGAGTCTGAGCTCAGACATGCATGACTCTGTCCCCACCTGAAGTTCTTTCTCTACCTACTCTGGTAAATGATGATAAAGGATATAATCCTTTGGGAGCTCTATGACTCCACACATCACCTGACTCAGGTGCAAGCTTGTATCCTCCCTACACAACTGAAGCTGATGTGTTCTTGAAAGCACCACATCCTGACTGGAGGCCAATCAATACAAAACCAGCACACTTAACAAAAATACAAACAAGGACCTTCACAGAGTCTCCTAAACTTCCCTGCTACCCCCACCAGAGCAGGTGCTAGTATCCACAGCTGAGAGACCTCAAGATGGATCACATCACAGGACCCTGCAGACACACCACAGTACAAACCCAGAGCCCCAGTAGCTCCACTGGGTGGCTAAATCCAGAAGAGAAATAACAATCACTGCAGTTCAGCTCCCAGGAAGCTCCACCCCCAGAGAAAAGGAGAGAGTACCACATCAAGGAAGCACCCTGTGAGACAAAAGAATCTGACAGCAGCCCTTGAGTCCCATATCTTCCCTCTGATGTAGTATACACAAATGAGAAGAAGCCAGAAAAACAATTCTAGTAATATGACAAAACAAAGTTCTTTAACATACCCAGAAGATATCACTAGTTCACCAGCAATCAATCCAAACTAAGATAAAATCTGAATTCCCAGAAAAAGAATTCAGAAGAACAACTATTAAGCCAATCAAGGAGGCACCAGAGAAAGGTAAAGTTCAACTAAGAGAAATTTTTTTAAAAAATGAGACATGATATAAATGAAAAAATATCCAGTAAAATAGCATGAATAGAGGCAATCACAACTTCTGAAAATGAAAGACACTTAGAGAATTGAAAAATGCACTCTAAAGTCTCAGCAACAGAACTGAACAAGTAGAAGAAACAACTTCAGAACTCAAAGACAAAGCTTTCAAATTTACTCAATCCAACAAAGACAAAGAGAAAAGAATTTTTAAAGATTTAACAAAGCCATGAGAGCTCTTGCTGGATGCGTGAAGAGGGTGAGTCGGGGACGCATTTCCAGACATATATTAGTTGCCCACAGAACGGGGAAATTCCCAGGTATAAAAGAGACATGGGACACAAGTCAGAGGTCTTGGCTGGTGTAGCCGGCAGCCAGTGAGGCTCCGGTCCACACCAGAGCACAGAGGTGCTCCACAGCACTCCATACAAAAGAGCACTATTATGGGTGCCTTGTTGAACCGAAAAACTGTGACCTAAGAGGGCTGAACTTGAGACTGAACGGGACTTGGACAGTGAGCCAGCCCAGGAAATCCCAGGGACACAGCGTTTGGGGTAGTGCAGTGTGACAAACAAAATGGTGATTCCAAACGCTCCTGGTGAGGAGGTTTTCTTAAAGCGCAGCTCCATGGGAAAGGGGTGTCCGCCATTACCAAGGCAATCAGCCCCTACTGAGGTACACGCCCATTGCTGACGCAGCCTGCTGTTGCCACGGCAACCCGGTACAACAGAGAGACTCCGCCACAAGGCATAGCCCGTGGCAACATGGCGGAGACCACAGCAAAAGGGCAGAGCCTGCAGCAACAGGGTGAAACTCACAACAGCACGGCGGAGCCTCGGCAGGCGAATAGTGACTAGACTGCCTCCTAGCTGGGCACAACAGTGAGGCGGACACTCACAAGAAAAGCCACAACCCCCCACCCCCGACAGAGCATCTGAGAAAAAAAGGGTTTTTTTATGAGTTATGTTGCAGCAGAATTAAACATAGCAGCCTAACAGCCCTGAATGAAAAACAGAGCTCACAGCTCAGCACTTGAGCTCCTACAAAGTACAGACTGTCCCCTCAAGCAGCTCCCTGACCCATCTATATCCAAAAGACTGACATTTGGCAGGCATCATTCTGGGACGAAGATAGTAGAAAAAGAAACTAGTAGCATCCCTCGCTGTTCCACAGCTACTATAGGTGCACCCCAGACAAACAGGGCCTGCAGTGGAACTCAGCAGTCATACAGCAAAGAGGATAGATGGGTAGAAGGAAAACCAAGTAAGAGAAATACTTCATCATCAACAATCTGGGTGTCCACTCAGAAAACCAATCGAAAAGTCAGCAACTACACAGACAACAGGTGGATAAATCCACAAAGATAAGAAGAAACCAGCGCAAAAAAAAGGAAAACACCCGAAACCAGAACACCTTACCGCCTAGAAAGGACCGAAACTCCTCACCAGCAAGGGAAAAAACCTGAACGGAGAATGACTGTGATGAAATGACGGAATTAGACTTCAGAAGGTGGATAATGAGAAAGTTTTGTGAGCTAAAAGAACGTGTTGTAAATCAATGCAAAGAAACTAAGAACCTTGAATAAAGATTTGAGAAAGTGATAACAAGAATGGATACCTTAGAGAGAAATATGAATGAATTAAAGGAGCTGAAAAACACAATACGAGAACTTGATGAAGCATGCACAAGTTTCAATAGCCGAATTGACCAAGCAGAAGAAAGAATATCAGAAGTCGAAGATAAACTTAATGAAATAAAAGGAGAAACAATGATCAGAGAAAAAAGTGCAAAAAGGAATGAACAAAGTCTCCAAGAAATGTGAGACTATGTGAAGAGACCTAACCTACGTTTGATAGGTGTACCAGAATGTGATGAAGAGAATGAATCCAAGCTGGAAAATACTCTTCAGGACATTATCCAGAAAAATTTCCCCCACCTAGCAAGACAGGCAAACACTCAATTGCAGGAAATACAGAGAACACCACAAAGATATTCCGCAAGAAGAGCAACCCCAAGGCACATAATCGTCAGATTCAACAAGGTTGAAATAAAGAAGAAAATACTAATGTCAGCCACGGAGAAAGGTCGGGTCACCCACAAAGGGAAGCCCACCAGACTCACAGCAGATCTCTCGGCAGAAACTCTACAAGCCAGAAGACAGTGGGGGCCAATATTCAACATCCTTAACAAAAAGAATTTTCAACCCAGAATTTCATATCCAACCAAACTGAGCTTCAGAAGTGAAGAAAAAATAAAATCCTTTGCGAACAAGCAAGCACTCAGAGATCTTGTCACCACCATGCCTGCTTTGCAAGAGCTCCTAAAAGAAGCACTACACATAGAAGAAACAACCAGTACCAGCCATTCCAAAATCATACTGAATGCTAAAGAGCATCAACATAATGAAGAATCTACAACAACTAACGGGCAAAACAGCCAGCTAGCATCAAAATGGCAGTATCAAATTCACACATAACAATATTAACCCTAAATATAAATGGACTAAATGCACCAATCAAAAGACACAGACTGGCAAATTGGATAAAAAGCCAAAACCCATCAGTGTGCTGTATCCAGGAAACCCATCTCACATGCAAGGATACACAAAGGCTCAAAATAAAGGGATGGAGGAAGATTAACCAAGCAAATGGAGAGCAAAAGAAATCAGGAGTTGCAATTCTCATCTCTGATAAAATAGACTTTAAAGCAACAAAGATCAAAAGAGACAAAGAAGGCCATTACATAATGGTAAAAGGATCGATACAACAAGAAGAGCTTACGATCTTGAACATATACAGACCCAATACAGGAGCACCAAGATACATAAGGCAAGTTCTTAATGACTTACAAAGAGACTTAGACTCCCACACAATAATAGTGGGAGACTTTAACACTCCACTGTCAATATTAGACAGATCAACCAGACAGAAAATCAACAAGGATATCCAGGGCTTGAACTCAGACCTGGAGCAAGCAAACCTGATAGACATTTACAGAACTCTCCACGCCAAATCCACAGGATACACATTCTTCTCAGCACCACATCACACCTACTCTAAAATTGACCACATAATTGAAAGTAAAGCACTGCTCAACAAATGCAAAAAAAATGAAATCATAACAAACAGCCTCTCAGACCATAGTGATATCAAGTTAGAACTCAGAATACAGAAACCAACCCAGAACTGCACAGCTTCATGGAAACTGAACAACTGGCTCCTGAATGTTGACTGGGTAAACAACGAAACAAAGACAGAAATAAAGAAGTTTTTCAAAACCAATGAGAATGAAAACACAACATGCCAGAACCTCTGGGACACATTTAAAGCAGTCTCTAGAGGAAAGTATATAGCAATAAGTGCCCATATGAGGAGAAAGGAGAGATACAAAATTGACACCCTATCGTCAAAATTGAAAGAGCTACAGGAGCAAGATAAAAAAACTCACAACCCAGCAGAAGACAAGAAATAACTAAGATCAGAGCTGAACTGAAGGAGATTGAGACACGAAAAACCCTTCAAAAAATCAATAAATCCAGGAGCTGGTTTTCTGAAAAGATCAACAAAATAGACAGACCACTAGCCAGATTGATTAAAAAGAAAAGAGAGAACAACCAAATAGATGCAATAAAAAATGATAAAGGGGAAATCACCACAGATTCCACAGAAATTCAAACCATCATCAGAGAATATTAAAAACAACTCTATGCACATAAACTAGTAAACCTGGAAGAAATGGATAAATTCCTGGACTCCTGTGTCCTCCCAAGCCTAAACCAGGAGGAAGCTGAACCTATGAATAGACCAATAACAAGGGCAGAAGTCGAGGCAGCAATTAAGAGCCTACCACTCAAGAAAAGTCCAGGTCCAGACGGGTTCACAGCTGAATTCTACCAGACACACAAAGAGGAGCTGGTACCATTCCTTCTACAACTATTTCAAACAATCCAAAAAGAGGGAATCCTTCCCAAATCATTTTACGAGACCAACATCATTCTGATACCAAAACCCAGCAGAGACCCAACAAGAAAAGAAAACTTCAGGTCAATATCCATGATGAACATAGATGCAAAAATCTTCAATAAAATATTGGGAAGCCGATTGCAACAGCAAATCAAAAAACTTATTCATCATGATCAAGTAGGATTCATCTTGGGGATGCAAGACTGGTTCAACATACGCAAGTCTATCAGCGTAATTCACCACATAAACAGAACCAAAAACAAAAACCACATGATTATCTCAATTGACGCAGAGAAGGCATTTGACAAAATTCAACAGCCCTTCATGCTAAAAACCCTCAATAAACTCGGTATCAATGGAACATATCTCAAAGTAATAAAAGCTATTTATGACAAACCAACAGCCAATATCATACTGAATGGGCAAAAACTGGAAGCATTCCCTTTGAAAACTGGCACTAGACAAGGATGCCCTCTTTCACCACTCCTATTCAATATAGTACTGGAAGTCCTAGCCAGAGCAATCAGGCAAGAAAAAGAAATAAAGGGTATTCAAATTGAAAAGGTGGAAGCCAAATTGACTCTATTTGCAGACGACATGATAGTATACCTAGAAGACCCCATCGCCTCAGCCCAAAAACTCCTGAAACTGATAAGCAACTTCAGCAAAGTCTCAGGATAGAAAATCCATGTGCAAAAATCACAAGCATTTGTCTACACCAATAACAGACTTAAAGAAAGCCAAATCAATAACGAACGGCCATTCACAATTGCTACAAAAAGAATAAAATACCTTGGAATACAACTCACAAGGAACGTAAGAGACCTCTTCAAGGAGAACTACAAATCACTGCTCAACGAAATCAGAGAGGACACAAACAGATGGGGAAACATTCCATGTTCATGGTTAGGAAGAATTAATATCGTGAAAATGGCTATACTGCCCAAAGTAATTTACAGAATCAACGCTATCCCCATCAAGCTACCATTGACTTTCTTCACAGAACTGGAAAAAACCACCATGAACTTAATATGGAACCAAAAGAGAGCCCGTATAGCCAAGTCAATTCTAAGCAAAAAGAACACAGCAGGGGCATCACACTACCAGATTTCAAACTATACTACGAGGCTACAGTAATCAAAACAGCATGGTAATGGTACCAAAACAGAGATATAGACCAATGGAACATAAAGAGGCACCGGAGGCAACACAACATATCTACAACTATACAATCTTTGATAAACCCGACAAAAACAAGCAATGGGAAAAGGATTCCCTGTTTAACAAATGGTGTTGGGAAAATTGGCTAGCCATGTGCAGAAAGCAGAAACTGGACCCCTTCCTGACACCTTACACCAAAATTAACTCCAGATGGATTAAAGACTTAAACATAAGACCCGGCACCATAAAAACCCTAGAAGGAAATCTAGGCAAAACTATCCAGGACGTAGGAGTAGGCAAGGACTTCATGAACAAAACACCAAAAGCATTGGGATCAAAAGCCAAAATAGACAAATGGGACCTAATGAAACTCCACAGCTTCTGCACGGCAAAAGAAACAGTCACTAGAGTGGATCGGCCACCAACAGAATGAGAAAAAATTTTTGCAGTTTACCCATCTGACAAAGGGCTGATATCCAGAATTTACAAAGAACTCAAACAGAGTTACAGGAAAAAAACAAACAAGCCCATTCAAAATTGGTCAAAGGATATGAACAGACACTTTACGAAAGAAGACATATATGAGGCCAACAATCATATGAAAAAATGCTCATCGTCACTGGTCATCAGAGAGATGCAAACAAAACCACACTGAGATACCATCCCACACCAGTTAGAATGGCGATCATTAAAAAATTTGGTGACAACAGATGCTGGAGAGGATGTGGAGAAAAAGGAACACTTTTACACTGTTGGTGGGAGTGTAAATTAGTTCAACCATTGTGGAAGACGGTGTGGCGATTCCTCAAGGCCTTAGAAATAGAAATTCCATTTGACCCAGCAATCCCATTACTGGGTATATATCTAAAAGACTATAAATCATTCTACTATAAGGACACATGCACACGAATGTTCATTGCAGCACTGTTTACAATAGCAAAGACCTGGAATCAACCCAAATGCCCATCGATGATAGACTGGATTGGGAAAATGTGGCACATATACACTATGAAATATTATGCAGCAATCAGAAATGATGAGTTTGTGTCGTTTGTAGGGACATGGATGAATCTGGAGAACATCATTCTCAGCAAACTGACACAAGAACAGAAAATGAAACACCGCATATTCTCACTCATAGGTGGTGATGAAAAATGAGAACACATGGACACAGAGAGGGGAGTACTAAACACTGGGGTCTATAGGGGGAAAAGGGGAGGGCCAGTGGGAGGGGGACGTGGGGAGGGATAGCCTGGGGAGAAATGCCAAATGTGGGTGAAGGGGAGAAAGCAAACAAAACACACTGCCATGTGTGTACCTATGCAACTGTATTGCATGCTCTGCACATGTACCCCAAAACCTAAAATGTAATTTAAAAAAAAAAGCCAGTAAGAAGTCTGAGATTATGTTAGACCTCAAACCAAAGAATAATTGGTATTCCCGAAGAAGGAAAAAATGTAAAAGTTTGGAAAACACATTTGAGAGAATAATCAAGGAAAACTTTCCTGGCCTTACTAAAGATCCAGACATCCAAATACAAAATGCTAAAAGAACACATGAGAAATTCAGAGCAAAAAGATTACCACCTAGACACATAGTCATCATGTTATTGAAAGTCAAGATGAAGAAAAGAATCTTAAGAGCTCTGAGGCAAAAGCATCAGGTAACCTATAAAGGAAAACCTACCAGATTAACAGAAGATTTTTCAGTAGAAACCCTACTGTCTAGAAGGGATTGGGGTCCTTCCTTTAGCTTCCCTAAACAAAACAATTATCAGCCAAGAATTTTGTATCCAGTGAAACTAAGCATCATAAATAAAGGAAAAATGTAGTCATTTTCAAGCAAACACATGCTGAACAAATTTGCCACTACCAAGCCATCACTTCAAGAAGTGCTAAAAGGAGTTCTAAATCTTGAAACAAATCTTCAAAATACACCAAAATAGAATCTCCTTAAAGCACAAATCATCTCACATGACCTATGAAACAACAAAACAATGAAAAAAATTCAAGATATTCAGGCAAAAATAAAAATAGCATGATGAATAGAACAGTACCTCATATCTCAATGCTAACATTAAAAGTAAATGGCCTAAATGCTCCATTTAAAAGATACAGAATGGCAGAATGGATAGGAGTTCACCAACCAAGTAACTGCTGTCTCCAAGAGACTCATCTGATATATAAGGACTCACATAAATTTAAGGTAAAGGGATGGAAAAAGATATTTCAGGCAAATGGACACTAAAAGCGAGCAGGAGTGGCTAGGCTTATATCAGATAAAACAAACTTGAAAGCAACAGTAATTTAAAAAGACAAAGAGTGACATTATATAATGATAAAAGGACTAGTCAACAGAAAAATATCATAATCCTAAATATATATGCACCTAACACTTCCAAAATTATAAAAATCTTACTACTAAACTTAAGAAATGAGATAAACAGCAACACAATAATTGTGTGGGACTTTAACACTCCACTGACAACACTGGACAGGTAGGACATCAAGACAGAAAGTCAACAAAGAAGCAGACTTAAACTATACTCTAAAACAAATGGACTTAACAGATATTTACAGAGCATTCTACTTAACAACTGCAGAATATACATTCTATTCACCAGCACATGGAATACTTTTCAAGACAGACCAGATGATAGGCCAAAAAACAAGTCTCAGCAAATTTAAGAAAATCAAAATACCAAGTACTCTCTCAGACTAAAGTGGAATAAAACTGTAAATTACCTCCAAAAGGAACCCTCAAAAACATTCAAATACACTGAAATTAAATAACCTGCTCCTCAATAATCATTGCATCAACAATGATATCATGAGGAAAATTTAAAAATTCTTTGAGCTAATGACAATAGTGACACAATCTATCTATTAAAATCTCTGTGATACAGCAAAGGTGGTGCTAAGAGGAAATTGGCATGGCATTAAATGCCCACATCAAAAAGTCTGAAAAATGCAAATAGACAGTTTAAGGTCACAGCTCATGGAGCTAGAGAAACAAGAACAAACAAAACCCAACCCACTAGAAGAAAATAAATAACCAAGATCAGAGCAGAACTAAATAAAATTGAAACCAAAAAATACAAAAGATAAATGAAACAAAAAGCTGGTTCTTTGAAAATATATATAAACTTGATAGACTATTTGCCAGTTTAACCAAGAAAAGAAAAGAGAAGATCCAAATAAGCTCAATTAGAAATGAAATGGGAGATATCACAACCAATACCACGGAAATACAAAAAATCACTCAAAGCTACTATAAACACTTTTATGTGCATAAACTAGAAAACCTAGAGGAGATGGATAGATTTTTGAAAATATGCAACCCTCCTAGATTAAACCAGGAGAAATAGAAACTCTGAACAGACCTATAACAAGCAGTGAGATTGAAATGATAATTAAAAAGTTACTAACAATAAAAAAAAAGTCTAGGACTAGACATATTCACCGATGAATTCTATCAGATATTCAAAAAAGAATTGGTTACAAATCCTATTGACACTATTCCAAAAAATAGAGAAAGAGGGGATCCTCCCTAAATCATTCTATGAAGCCAGTGTCACCCTAATACCAAAACTAGAGAATTATATAACAAAAAAAGAAAACTACAGTGCAATATTCCTAATGAACATAGATGCAAACATCCTCAACAAAATACTAGCTAATAGATGTTGGGGTCCGGCACATCTGCCCAACCTGCAGGAGTCCCCGAGACCACCAACGTAGATGTCTCGTTCAACCTAAGTGAGAGCGTGCGCGGAAGTGAAAGAAAATAGTTAAATGGAGTCTGGAGGTCTGTGTAACCTATGGTCAAAACGCAGCAAATTTATTCTTGTGGGTTACAGCTTTTAGGCCTTTTTTCTTGTTACATTTACATTTACTTTATCTCAGCAGAAAAAGGGGTAAACAGAAAAGAAATAGAAACTCCATAAAAATAGTTATCAGGGGCTTGTGATAACGGCTCACAAAGCAGTTTAAGGGGGCTTGTGATAATAGTTTAAAAAGCAGTTTGTTTTTCAAAGATACAAAATGCAAACAAACAATGGCGCCTTTAAGGTGGCTTGTTAAACCTGTTTTCCATCAGGAGTTAGATCAAAGGCTTAGCTCTAGGGAAAATATGGGCAGGGGTCTCTTGTCCCTCTTAGGCATCTCAATTGCAGCAAGTTTATTGCTTACACAGAGACTGATGGGGACATGAAAGCAGACAGCACAATGTCCTCATAAACCTCAGACCTTTGCTTTGCATTCTGCTTTTGCCTCAGTGACTCAGCCCACAGCCTTTGTCTCAGCTCGACAGCCCTCGAGATGGGGGAGTGCAGATAGGTCCAGCAGCCAAGATGGGGTGAGTCATGCTAACTGTCTCAAGCCCTTGGCGCGTACACCACACAAATAGAATCTAACAGCATACCAAAAAGATAATCCACCATGGGAAAGTGGGTGTCATACCAGGGATGCAGGGATGGTTTAACATCCACAAGTCAATAAATGTGATACACCACATAAACAAAATTAAAAACAAAAACTATAGGATCATCTTAATAGATGCAGAAAAAGCATTTGACAAAATTCAGCATTCCTTTATAATTGTAACCCTCAGCAAACTGCCATAAAAGAGACATACCCTTACCCAAAGCCAACATTAGACTGAATGACAAAAAGTTGAACGCATTCCCCCTGAGAACTGGAAAAAAACAAGGATGCCTACTTTCAGCACTTCTATTCAACATAGTACTGGAAGTTCTAGTCAAAGCACTCAGGCAATAGAAAGACATAAAGGGCATTCAAATCAGTAAAAAGGAAGTCAAACTGTTGCTGTTTGCTGATAACATGATCACATACCTAGAAAACCTTAAATACTCTCCAAAAAAGCTCCTAGAACTGGTAAATGAATCCAGGAAAGTTTTAGGATACAGAATTAATGTACACAAATTAGTAGCCCTGCTATACACCAACAGTGACCAAGCTGAGAATCAAGTCAAGACTTCAATCTCTTTGCAATAGCTGCAAAAGAAAGAAAAAAGGAAGGAAGGAAGGAAGGAAGGAAGGAAGGAAGGAAGGAAGGAAGGAAGGAAGGAAGGAAGGAAGGAAGGAAAGAATGGGAAAAATGCTTAGAAATATACTTAACCAAGGAGGTGAAAGACCTCTGCAAGAAAAACTACAAAGCACTGCTGAAAGAAAACACAGATGACACAAACAAATGGAAACATATACCATGCTCATGAGTGTACAGAATCAATTTTGTGAAAAGTGACCATACTGCCAAAAGCAATATACAAATTCAATGCAATTCTCATCAAAATATCACCATATTCTTCACAGAAACAGAAAAAAATCCTCAAATTCACATGGAATCAGAAGAGAGCCCGCATAGCCAAAGAAAGACTAAGTACAAAGAACAAATCCGGAAGCATTACATTACCTGACTTCTAACTGTGCTATAAGGCCAAAGTCACCAAAACAGCATGATACCCATATAAAAATAGGCATACAGACCAATCAAACAGAATAGAGAACCCAGAAATAAAGCCAAATACTTACAATAAACTGATCTGCAACAAAGCAGAAGACATAAAGTGGGGAAAGGATACCCTATTCAACAAATGGTGCTGGGATAACTGGCTAGCTACATATAGAAGAATGAAACAAAATCCTCATCTTTCACCTTATACAAAAATCAACTCGAGATGGATCCAAGAGACTTAAATCTAAGACCTGACACCATAAAAATTCTAGAAGATAACATTGGAAAAATCCTTCTACTACATATTGGCTTAGGCAAAGACTTCATGACCAAGAACCCAAAGCAAATGCAACAAAACAAAGATAAACAGATGGGATGTAAACTAAAAAGCCTCTCTATAGAAAAGGAGGAAACAGCAGAGTAATCAGACAACTCACAGAGTGAGAGAAAATCTTCACAATCTATACATCTGACAAAGGACTAATATGCAGAATCTACAAGGAACTCCAACAAATCAGCAACAACAACAACAACAACAAAATCCCATCAAAAAGTGGGCTAAGCACATGAACAGACAATTCTCAAAAGAAGATATACAAATGGGCAGCAAACACGTGAAAAAATCCTCAACAGCACAAATGATCAGGGAAATGCAAATCAAAACCACAATGTAATACAAGCTTACTTCTGCAAGAATGGCCATAATAAAAAAAATCAAAATATAATAGATGTTGGCATGGCTGCGGTGATAAGGGAAGACTTTTACACTGTTGGTAGGAAATAGTACAAGCACTATGGAAAACAGTGTGAAGCTTCCTTAAAGAACTGTTAAAAGACCTATCATTTGATATAACGATTCCACTCCTGGTTATATACCCAGAAGAAAAGGAGTCATTATATCAAAAGGATACTTACACATGCATGTTTATAGCAGCACAATTCACAATTGCAAAAATACGAAACTAGCCCAAACAACCAACGAGTGGATGAAGAAAATGTGTGTGAGAGAGAGAGAAAGAGAGAGAGATACAACATTTATGTATGTGTGTGTATATATATTCACATATATATCTATACACACACATACATAGGTACACACACACATACATATACGAACACACCACATATATATGTAAACATGGAATACTACTCAGTGATAAAAAGGAACAAAATAATGGCATTTGCAGCAACCTGGATGGAATTGGAGATTATTATTCTAATTGAAGTAACTCAGGAATGGGAAATCAAAAATCAAATATTCTCAATCACAAGTGGGAGCTAAGCTGTGAGAACACAAAGGTGTAAGAACAATACAATGGACTTTAGGGACTCAGGGGAAAGGGTGAAAGAGAGGTGAAGAAGAAAAGACTACACATTGGATACAGTAGTGTACACTGCTCTGGTGATGGGTGCACCAAAATATCAGAAATCACCACTAAATAGCTTATTCACGTAGACAAACACCACCTGTTCCCCAAAAACCTATTGAAATAAATAAAACAAATAAATAAAAATTTTTAAAAATAATTTTGAGCTAGAATAATCAAGAAGTCATATGCTGCTAGATGTATAACCATCTCAGAGAGCAATTTTACATCATTTAATGAAGTTAAATATGTCCACAGATACAACAATTCCAATTCTGATTATTTACAATAAAAAAATTCTCAAATATGTTCCAAGGAATAACATGCCTGGCCATTTATTGCAGCATCTTCTGCAAAATTTGGAAACATTTTAAATGTTCTTCAACAGGAAAGTGGAGATATATATATATATATATATATATATATATATATATATATATATGTGTGTGTTGTGATATAATGAAATACTAATCAGCAGGTAAAACAAATGAACTACAGCTACAAATAATGTGGAGTTTTCTCAGAAACATAATATTAAATAAAGAAAATACATGTCTCATAATGATGCACGCAAGTATGATATCATCTAAATAAAATTCTAAAACACAACAAACAGCACATGTTGGTTACAGACATATATAAATGTATAGCATGTAAAATCAGGAAAAAATGCTATTTTTAAAAAGTGATTTTCTCTAGAAAGGAAAAAAATACCTATAATAAAGGAATTCAAACAACATAAATATATTTGAATTTGGTTATTTTTAAATATTCTCTGCTTTAAATAACAATTTTTCTCTGTTTTAAATAATCCACAAGACTTAAGATTCTATCTTTGCTGTTAATATCAAGGTGTCTTAAGATTTGCCTAGTTCTTTTTATGATAATGTCAAAAATTACTCTATTTTCAACAAATATCCCTATTGTATTCCATGGTACATCTTGTCTTTATTTCTGATATTTAAAAATTCCGAACATTGTGAATTCTGAACACTCAGTACTTGCATGAGTATTGAGCACAGAGAGATGCAATCAAATTTCCCATCATTAACTGACATTCTTTTTTAATGATTTAAGGAAATTAAAGCTTATCTATAAGCACTGGCTGATGAAAGGGAATTATGGCAAGTACTAGGAGGTAATTGCGTAAACCATGAGATTAATTATCTGATGATGATTTAATACTAATACATATTAGTCATTTTGTATTTAGAAAAGAGAAGATATAATTAAACCAGTGGCCAACAAGGAAAATAATTGTTCATTATGAGCTTCAATAACTTGTAAATGTCTATCTGGCAATATATATAAATATATTTTATATTATATATATATTTATATATATTATATTAACCAGCATGGCAATCTATATATATATATATATTGGTTATATATATTAACATACTGGTAATATATTTTATATTAACAAGTTATATATTAGATTAACTGGTTATATATATATATTGGTTATACAACACTGGTTATATATTACATTATATATAATATATATATAGGTTATATATATTAACATACTGGTTATATATATTAACCAGTTATATATTATAGTAACTGGCTATATATTATATTGGTTATATAACACTGGTTATATATTATATTATATTATATATTATATATATATATATATTGCCATACTGGTTATATATATATACATACATATATACATATAAAATACATATATAATAACAGAAGTAGTATTGAAAATATTTAACCAGTATTGCATGGATTTCAGGCAATTAAAGAAGCAGATTGACCAATCAGAACAGAAGCTGACTATAATCAAAAGGCAAATCACGCCCTTCTCTTAAGGGACTAAGAAAAGGTAAAAATAATTATCATTTTCTTACTACATATGGTCCTGCTTTCTCATTTAATAGCAATGCTTCTCAAACTTTGATGTGCATATGAATTAACTAGGAATCTTTGAAAAATTCAGATTCTAATTTTGCATCTAGATTGGGCTATAAAACATTGTTATCCGAAATGTGGTCCTCAGACAATTAAAACAGGTGTCATCCGGGAGTTTGTTGGAAACATACAATATCAGGGTCTTTCCCAAACCTACTGAAGAAGAATCTACATTTTGATAAAATCCCTGAATAATTCATATTTCAAATATTAAAATTAAGAAGCACTGTTCTATCTAACATATAACCTGGTACGTCTAATTGATCAAAGGCAAAAATGACAATGGGGAAAATATTAGAGAATAAAAAAGACTCAAGAAATGTAAACCAAATACAACATGTGAAACTTGGTATATGGAGTTTGCTGATAGTAAAGAACTATGGTTAATTCCATTAGATGTGATAATTACATGTAATTATGTAGAAAGCACAGCAAAATATTAACAATTGTTCAAACAATGAGTATATGAAGAGTCATATGTAAGTCTTTCTACTTTGTGTATGTTTGAATTTCCTCATAATAAAAGTTAATCCCCAAAGATTACTCATTCACTCATTCAAAAAGAGATATAGCAGTATAATGCTAAATTTATTCTCATGCCAACCAGAGAAACAAAGTATTTCTGTTATGTACATTTTCCAAAGTGCCATATCCAAAATTTTATTTATTCAAATTCTAATTTTCATAGCACATGAGTATTTAAAACCTTCTGAATAAGTATCCAGTACAAAGCACGAGGTAATAAAAAAATTAAAAATTGTGAAAAATTACAATTGCTTACATTAAAATATATTCACAAAGGATGATAGAAACTTTTATTTTCAATAACATTCTCTAGCTTTTACAAGAATTTTCTTCACTCCTATGACAGTTACCTTTTCCTGTCTACATTCTGAATACCTTAAGAAACACCTTGAATTTAAATAGCTCCCTGAATAATGTTTCCAAATGACCTGGGAATTACCTGTATCTGGATTACCGAGTGTACTTATAAGAACAGAAATTCTTCACAATTCCTCTAACACTCTGAGGTGGGACCAGAGAGTCTGAATTTATCAAGGCACCCAGGTGATTTTCAGGCATATTAAAGTCGGAGCTTTTATGTTTTAAAAAGGGGAAAGTAGGCTGAGCATGGCGCCTCATGCTTGTCATCCTAGCCCTTTGGGAAGCCAAGTCAAGGAGATTGCTTAGATCAAGGGTTCAGGACCAGCCTGGCCAACATGGTGAAACCCCAACTCTACTAAAAATACAAAAATTAGCCAGGCATGATGATGTGCACCTGTAGTCCCAACTACTAAGGAGGCTGGGGCACCAGAATCGCTTGAACCCAGGAGGCAGAGGTTGCAGTGGCGAGATCACGCCACTGCATTGCAGCCTGGACAACAGAATGAGACTCTGTCTAAATAAATAAAGTAAAAATACTGAGAATAATTTTCATTTCCAACATAAAGAATTAATTTTCTCCCAAAACAAGTAAGTAGAAAACTGGATAAAATATGCAAAACTAGTGTTTTCAGATATTGGGCAGCACACAGTACAGGACTGTAACCCATAAAATAAGAAGAAAAAAAAAAGAAACAAAGTGTTAGAATGGCCCAGTTTCTTTCTAGAGACATTCTCACCAAACAGAAGAAAACTATCAAGTTCAGAGAGTTCTGTAGCTAGAATTTACAGAGTAGTATATAGAAGAAGAAGAAAGTACAATAAGAGAGAACACAAAGATATGCAAAGTCCTCTCCATATTTGTACCTGAATGTGTATGGGATATAATTTCATGACACAGAAAGAACTACCAGAAAAGACTATGATAAACAATTTCCAAAGCTTATACAGGACCGAGAATAATTCCGATTTGTACCAGTCAGAAAGGAGAGCCATCATAACACATGAGGAATTGGACTGATGCTTCAGAAAAGTAATATCATAGTAGCGGGGCTAAAGTTTCTCAATAAAACCTGTTCTGAAATCTCTCAAATCTTAAAATAAAGCATGGAAGTATCAAAACGATCCATAAATAACTGCCTGACAGGGAAAATTCCAAGAGCCTTTAAAGAAGCACAACAAAATCCTTCCACCCAGCAATGCAAATTTTACAATATTGAAAAGTAAATTAAAATCACCAGGAATGCAAAAAGAGACAAGAAAATATGAATCTTAAGTAGGAGGGAAAAACAATCAATATAAACAAGTCCGAACATGACAAAAAATGATGCAATATGAAGAACCATAAAGTATTAATTAGAAATACAAAACTGCTCAAGGACTAAAAAGAAAAACAAATACAATACTGAAATGAGAAAACACACTGGATGGAAAAACGAGATTAGACACAGGAATATATATGAGTGAGCTGGAAGGCATAGCAATTGAAACTATCCAAAATTAAATAGAAAAAAAATTTTTAAATAAAGAGAAGCTCAATGGCATGTGGAACATTATTAATAAGTCTATATGTATAACTGGAGCCCCAGAAGGAGCAGGGGAAGAAAAATCATGTGAAAGCATAATGGTCAATTTTTTTGCAAACAATAGAAATTATATAGGCACAGATCCAAGAAATTCAACAAAATCCAAATATAACTAACAAAACCATACCAAAGCACAGAAAAACAAAATTGCTGAACACTGGTCATAAAAAGAAATTCTTAAAAGCAACTACAGGAAAAAGATACATTATGTACAGTGGAACAAAGATAAGAAAGTCAGTAAGTTCCATCAGAAACTCTGCCACCCAGAAGACAGTAGAATGAAATCTATAAATTGTTGAAAGAAAACATAAAAGATTAACCTCAAATTCTAGACCCAGCAAAAATATCTTGCATAAATAAAGATTAAATAGAGACCTTTTTTGTATTCTTAAGACTTTTTGAAACAAACAAAATGTAAGAAATTTGGTGACAATACTGCCAACCTGGGACAGAATGCATGTTAAAGTTCTTCTGGAACAAACAAAATGAGAGCAGATTAAATTAGAAAATTTGTAAGTGATTACAAAAGATAATTTTTTAATTTTATAAAAATAACGTTCAATGCAAAAATAATAACAATGTATTTTGGCATTTATGACATACATTAAAAAATCAGAACACTAGCATAAATATCAGGCGAAAATAAATATTGTCTTATAAAATTCTTATACTATGTTTGCAGTAGGGTAGCATTATCTGAAAATAGCCATTAAAATGTTAAAAATATATATTAGAAATTCCAGAGTAATCACTAAAAATTTAAGTAAAAGTGATGTTAATAATTTAAATGTGGACATTAAATGGAATAATATTTAAAAATTCAAGTAGTTATCATTAATCAATAAGAATGCAATCAAGAGGGGAGCAGGAACAAAAATATACCGGAAAAATAGAGAACAGATACTTGAATCATTATGGCTGACTAGGGATGCCCAGCACTTACCTTTCTCTGAAAGACCAAAACAACAGGTAAATAACCACACATCAAATAGTGTGTCCAGAGGAGAACACTGAAATTCAGCAATGACAAAGACCCCCTCAGGCACAGAGACTCAGGCTGGCAGCATGGAGAAGAAAGCAAAGCCCCCAGCCACAATTGGCTTGGAGCTAAGAAATACTCGCCACTGCAAGGAAAAGGAAAGCTTAGTCACACTAAGGGGAGAGATCCCCTTATGATGATGGCCATTTTGTCTATAGTTATCCTAGCTTTATTTTGGCCGATGTTAACATGCTATATTGTTTTTCATTTACTTTTAATCTATCTTTTTATTTTAAGTGAGCTTTGCATAAGTAGCACAAATTTGGGTCTTGCTTCACCTATCCAGTTGGACAACTCTGTTATAATGTTATTGTTATGTGTGGTATTTTTTCTAATCTGGTCTCCAGTTTTCTTTCTGGAGAGTGGCCATAAGCCGAGACAATTAACTTCTAGAAGAGTACTGATTGGGAGGAAGTTAGGTTCAGGGTGTCAGTTAGGTGAGACACATTGAGGAAGTGAAACCAAAGTGCATAAGACAGAAGAAATTGATTTTTTACCTGTTCCAGGGAGGTTAGTGATGCTGACTGGAGGCCAGTGGGAAGTCTGGAGGTGGCAGAGAGCTGAACCAGTGGGTTAAGAGAGGGAGAGAAAGAGAGGGCCTGTGGGACTAAGCCTTTAATTAAAGTCCATGAGCATCTTTCCTTAGGCTTCCCCTTGGAGGTTGTGGATTAGCAGCTTTAAAGAAAACAGGTGAAGAAAGGAAACTTATTTACATGACTCTGGTGTTGACCATTAGATTTCATTATGGTCAGCACCTGTGGAGTGTGTTGATGTGTGGGTCAGTGGGATAAGGAACAAATGGGCTCTACCAAAAACAAACGGGGAGTTTTAACAAGGCCCAGTTGAATTGCAGACAACTTATGTGAAATGGATATCAAGGCAGCTACTACATTCAATGAATTTAGGATATTTGTTGGTGATATTTTTCTTAGAACTTATATATTTAGAAATTTATCCTAAGTATCAATATCACTGGGTTTAAATTTACTATCTTGCTATTTGTTTTCTATGTTTAAAATTTTTATTTTTGGAGGAGGACTCAAGATGGCGCTGTGAGAACAACCCAGGATTGAAGCTCTCACTGGACGCATGGAGAGGGTGAGTCGGGGAAGCATTTCCAGACGAATCTTAGTTGCCCACAGAACGGGGAAATTCCCAGGCATAAAAGAGATGTGGGACGCCAGGCAGAGGTCTCCGCTGGCTTAGCCGGCAACCGGTGCGGCTCCGGCCCGCGCCGGAGCACAGACGCGCTCCACAGCGCTCCAGACAAAAGCGCACTGTTACAGGTGCCCTGTTGAACCGGCAAACTAAGACCCAAGAGGGCTGAACTTGAGACTGAACGGGTCTTGAACCGTGACCCAGCCCAGGAAATCCCAGGGACTCAGCTTTTGGGGGAGCGCAGTGCGACAAACAAAACAGCGATTCCAAATGCTCCCAGTGAATAGGTTTTTTTTTTAAAGTGCAGCTCCGTGGGGGAAGGGCGTCAGCCATTACTGAGGCAATCAGCCCCTACTGAGGTACACGCTCATTGCTGATGCACCCTGCCACTGCCGAGGCAACCAGGTACAACAGAGAGACTCCACTGCAGGACATAGCCCAAGGCAACAGGGCGCAGACCACAGCAGAAGGGTGGAGCCTGCAGGAAAAGGGCAAACCTCACACAAGCAGGGCGGAGCCTCGGCAGGCAAAAAGTGACTAGACTGCCTCCTAGCTGGGCAGGACAGTGAGGCGGACACTCACAAGAAGAGCCCCAACCCCACCCCAGACAGAGCATCTGAGGAAAAAAAAGGGGTTTTCTTATGAGTTAGGTTGCAGCAGAACAAAAATAGCAGCCTAGCAGACCTGAATGAACAACAGAGCTCACAGCTCAGCACTTGAGCTCCTACAGACTGTCTCCTCAAGCAACTCCCTGACCCCTCTATATCCATAAGACTGACATTCGGCAGACATCATCCTGGGACAAAGATAGCAGAAAAAGAAACTGGTAGCATCCCTCGCTGTTCCGCAGCCGCTACAGGTGCACCACAGATAAGCAGGGCCTGGAGTGGACCTCAGCGGTCGTACAGCGAAGGGGCTAGACTGGTAGAAGGAAAACCAAGTAACAGAAATACTCCATCATCAACAATCTGGGTGTCCACTCAGAGATCCAATCAAAAAGTCAGTAACTACACAGACGACAGGTGGATAAATCCACAAAGATGGGAAGAAACCAGTGCAAAAAGGAAGAAAACACCTGAAACCAGAATACCTCACCACCTAGAAAGGACCAAAACTCCTCACCAGCAAGGGAACAAAGCTGGACGGAGAATGACTGTGACGAAATGATGGAATTAGACTTCAGAATGTGGATAATGAGAAACTTCTGTGAGCTAAAAGAACATGTTTTAAATCAATGTAAAGAAACTAAGAATCTTGAAAAAAGATTTGAGGAAATGATAACAAGAATGGATACCTTAGAGAGGAATATGAATGAATTAAAGGAGCTGAAAAACACAATACGAGAACTTCGCGAAACATGCACAAGTTTCAATAGCCGAATTGACCAAGCAGAAGAAAGAATATCAGAAGTCGAGGATCAACTCAATGAAATAAAACGAGAAACCAAGATCAGAGAAAAAAGCGCAAAAAGGAATGAACAAAGTCTCCAAGAAATGTGGGACTATGTGAAGAGACCTAACCTACGTTTGATAGGCATACCAGAATGTGATGAAGAGAATGAATCCAAGCTGGAAAATACACTGCAGGACATTATCCAGGAAAATTTCCCCCACCTAGCAAGACAGGCCAACACTCAAATGCAGGAAATACAGAGAACACCACAGAGATATTCCGCAAGAAGAGCAACCCCAAGGCACATAATCGTCAGATTCAACAAGGTTGAAATAAAGGAGAAAATACTAAGGGCAGCCAGAGAGAAAGGTCGGGTCACCCACAAAGGGAAGCCCATCAGACTCATAGCAGATCTCTCGGCAGAAACTCTACAAGCCAGAAGAGAGTGGGGGCCAATATTCAACATCCTTAAAGAAAAGAACTTTCAACCCAGAATTTCATATCCAGCCAAACTGAGCTTCAGAAGTGAAGGAAAAATAAAATCCTTTGCGAACAAGCAAGCACTCAGAGATTTTGTCACCACCAGCCCTGCTTTACAAGAGCTCCTGAAAGAGGCACTACACATACAAAGGAACAACCAGTACCAGCCATTCCAAAATCACACTAAATGCTAAAGAGCATCAACATAATGAAGAATCTACAAAAACTAACGGGCAAAACAGCCAGCTAGCATCAAAGTGGCAGTGTCAAACTCACACATAACAATATTAACCCTAAATGTAAATGGACTAAATGCACAATCAAAAGACACAGACTGGCAAATTGGATAAAAAGCCAAACCCCAGCAGTGTGCTGTATCCAGGAAACCCATCTCACATGCAAGGATACACAAAGGCTCAAAATAAAGGGATGGAGGAAGATTTACCAAGCAAATGGAGAGCAAAAGAAAGCAGGAGTTGCAATCCTCATCTCTGATAAAATAGACTTTAAAGCAACAAAGATCAAAAGAGACAAAGAAGGCCACTACATAATGGTAAAAGGATCGATACAACAAGAAGAGCTAACGATCCTAAACATATATGGACCCAATTCAGGAGCACCCAGATACATAAGGCAAGTTCTTAACGACTTACAAAGAGACTTAGACTCCCACACAATAATAGTGGGAGACTTTAACACTCCACTGTCAATATTAGACAGATCAACCAGACAGAAAATCAACAAGGATATCCAGGGCTTGAACTCAGACCTGGAGCAAGCAAACCTGATAGACATTTACAGAACTCTCCACCCCAAATCCACAGAACATACATTCTTCTCAGCACCACATCATACCTACTCTAAAATTGACCACATAATTGGAAGTAAAGCACTGCTCAGCAAATGCAAAACAACTGAAATCATAACAAACAGCCTCTCAGACATAGTGCAATCAAGTTAGAACTCAGAATTCAGAAACCAACCCAGAACCACACAGCTTCATGGAAACTGAACAACTGGCTCCTGAATGTTGACTGGATAAACAACGAAATGAAGGCAGAAATAAAGAAGTTCTTCGAAACCAATGAGAACGAAGACACAACGTGCCAGAATCTCTGGGACACATTTAAAGCAGTCTCTAGAGGAAAGTATATAGCAATAAGTGCCCATATGAGAAGAATGGAGAGATCCAAAATTGACACCCTATCGTCAACATTGAAAGAGCTAGAGGAGCAAGATCAAAAAAACTCAAAACCCAGCAGAAGACAAGAAATAACTAAGATCAGAGCTGAACTGAAGGAGATTGAGACACGAAAAACCCTCCAAAAAAATCAATAAATCCAAGAGCTGGTTTTTTGAAAAGATCAACAAAATAGACAGACCACTAGCCAGATTGATTAAAAAGAAAAGAGAGAACAACCAAATAGATGCAATAAAAAATGATAAAGGGGAAATCACCACAGATTCCACAGAAATTCAAACCATCATCAGAGAATATTACAAACAACTCTATGCACATAAACTAGTAAACCTGGAAGAAATGGATAAATTCCTGGACTCCTGTGTCCTCCCAAGCCTAAACCAGGAGGAAGCTGAACCTATGAATAGACCAATAACAAGGGCAGAAGTCGAGGCAGCAATTAAGAGCCTACCACACAAAAAAAGCCCAGATCCAGACGGGTTCACAGCCGAATTCTACCAGACACACAAAGAGGAGCTGGTACCATTTCTTCTGAAACTATTCCAAATAATCCAAAAAGAAGGAATCCTACCCAAATCATTCTACGAGACCAATATCATCCTGATACCAAAACCCGGCAGAGACCCAACAAGAAAAGAAAACTTCAGGCCAATATCCATGATGAACATAGATGCAAAAATCTTCAATAAAATATTGGCAAGCCGATTGCAACAGCAAATCAAAAAACTTATTCATCATGATCAAGTAGGATTCATCCCAGGGATGCAAGGCGGGTTCAACATACGCAAGTCTATCAACGTAATTCACCACATAAACAGAACCAAAAACAAAAACCACATGATTATCTCAATTGATGCAGAGAAGGCATTTGACAAAATTCAACAGCCCTTCATGCTAAAAACCCTCAATAAATTCGGTATCGATGGAACGTATCTCAAAGTAATAAAAGCTATTTATGACAAACCAACAGCCAATATCATACTGAATGGGCAAAAACTGGAAGCATTCCCTTTGAAATCCGGCACTAGACAAGGATGCCCTCTGTCACCACTCCTATTCAATATAGTACTGGAAGTTCTAGCCACAGCAATCAGGCAAGAAAAAGAAAGAAAGGGTATTCACATAGGAAAGGTGGAAGCCAAACTGTCTCTATTTGCAGACGACATGATAATATACCTGGAAGACCCCATCGCCTCAGCCCAAAAACTCCTGAAACTGATAAGCAACTTCAGCAAAGTCTCAGGATATAAAATCAATGTGCAAAAATCACAAGCCTTCCTCTACACCAATAACAGACTTAAAGAGAGCCAAATCAATAATGAACTGCCATTCACAATTGCTACAAAAAGAATAAAATACCTTGGAATACAACTCACAAGGAACGTAAGGGACCTCTTCATTGAAAACTACAAACCACTGCTCAATGAAATCAGAGAGGACACAAACAGATGGAGAAACATTCCATGTTCATGGTTAGGAAGAATTAATATTGTGAAAATGGCTGTACTGCCCAAAGTAATTTACAGAATCAACGCTATACCCATCAAGCTACCATTGACTTTCTTCACAGAACTGGAAAAAACCACCTTGAACTTCATATGGAACCAAAAGAGAGCCCGCATAGCCAAGTCAATTCTAAGCAAAAAGAACACAGCGGGGGGCATCACACTACCGGATTTCAAACTATACTATAAGGCTACAGTAATCAAAACAGCATGGTACTGGTACCAAAACAGAGATATAGATCAATGGAACAGAACAGAGGCATCAGAGGCAACACAACATAGCTACAACCATACAATCTTTGATAAACCTGACAAAAACAAGCAATGGGGAAAGGACTCCCTGTTCAACAAATGGTGTTGGGAAAACTGGCTAGCCATGTGTAGAAAGCAGAAACTGGACCCCTTCCTGACACCTTACACCAAAATTAACTCCAGATGGATTAAAGACTTAAACATAAGACCCGGCACCATAAAAACCCTAGAAGGAAATCTAGGCAAAACCATCCAGGACATAGGAGTAGGCAAGGACTTCATGAACAAAACACCAAAAGCAATGGCAACAAAAGCCAAAATAGACAAATGGGACCTAATGAAACTCTACAGCTTCTGCACAGCAAAAGAAACAGTCTCTAGTGTGAATCGGCAACCAACAGAATGGGAAAAAATTTTTGCAGTTTACCCATCTGACAAAGGGCTGATATCCAGAATTTACAAAGAACTCAAACAGATTTACAGGAAAAAAACAAACAAGCCCATTCAAAAGTGGGCAAAGGATATGAACAGACAATTTACGAAAGAAGACATATATGAGGCCAACAATCATATGAAAAAATGCTCATCGTCACTGGTCATCAGAGAGATGCAAATCAAAACCACATTGAGATACCATCTCACGCCAGTTAGAATGGCGATCATTAAAAAATCTGGAGACAACAGATGCTGGAGAGGATGTGGAGAAAAAGGAACACTTTTACACTGTTGGTGGGAGTGTAAATTAGTCCAACCATTGTGGAAGACGGTGTGGCGATTCCTCAAGGCCTTAGAAATAGAAATCCCATTTGACCCAGCAATCCCATTACTGGGTATATATCCAAAGGACTATAAATCGTTCTACTACAAGGACACATGCACACGAATGTTCATTGCAGCACTGTTTACAATAGCAAAGACCTGGAATCAACCCAAATGCCCATCGATGATAGACTGGATTGGGAAAATGTGGCACATATACACCATGGAATATTATGCAGCAATCAGAAATGATGAGTTCGTGTCGTTTGTAGGGACATGGATGAATCTGGAGAACATCATTCTCAGCAAACTGACAGAAGAACAGAAAATGAAACACCGCATATTCTCACTCATAGGCGGGTGATGAAAAATGAGAACACATGGACACAGAGAGGGGAGTACTAAACACTGGGGTCTATAGGGGGAAAAGGGGAGGGCCAGTGGGAGGGGGAGGTGGGGAGGGATTGCCAGGGGAGAAATACCAAATGTGGGTGAAGGGGAGAAAGCAAACAAAACACACTGCCCTGTGTGTACCTATGCAACTGTATTGCATGTTCTGCACATGTACCCCAAAACCTAAAATGCAATAAAAAAAATAATAATGAATAATAATAAAAATAAAATTTTTATTTTTAATTGACATGCAATAATTGTACAGATTTATGGGATACAGAGTGATATTTTGATAAACATGTACAGTATAAAATCATCAGGGTAATTAGCATACTCATCACCTCAAAAAACTTTTGTTTCTTTTTTTTTGAGAATATTAAAAATCTTCTCTTCTAGTAATGGAAATATATTATTAAATACAGCTACCCTACAGTGCTATAGAACATGAGGACTTAGCATTCCTATCTAGCTGTATGCAATTTTGTATTTATTAACCAACCTCATTTCTATCCTTCCCTCCTCACTAACCTTCCCAGCCTCTAATAAACATAATTCTATTCTCTACTTCTATGAGCTCAAACTTTTTAACTCCCACATATGAGACAGTGAGAACATATGGTATGTATCTTTCTGCACCTGATTTATTTTACATAACATAACCAGAATTAAATATGTTGTTGCCGTTGACAGGATTTCAGTTTTTATGTCTGAATAGTATTCCAGTATATTAAATACCACATTTTCCTTATCTATTCATCTGTTGATGGACAAACTGTTTCTCCCTGCTGAATTATAGAAAATTGCTAATATCATCAGCTAAAGACATATAAATATGTTTTTTCTAGATTCTGTCTATGGTTTCATTAATCTAAACATCTAACCTAACGCCAAAACCACATTGTCTTAATCACTGTAGATTTAGAGTAAGTCTTAAAATAAAGTAGTATAAGTCTTTAACCTCATTGTTTTACCAACAATTTTTTTTTTTTTTGAGACGGAGTTTCGCTCTTGTTACCCAGGCTGGAGTGCAATGGCGCGATCTCGGCTCACCGCAACCTCCGCCTCCTGGGTTCAGGCAATTCTCCTGCCTCAGCCTCCTGAGTAGCTGGGATTAAAGGCACGTGCCACCGTGCCCAACTAATTTTTTGTATTTTTAGTAGAGACGGGGTTTCACCATGTTGACCAGGATGTTCTCGATCTGTTGACCTCATGATCCACCTGCCTCGGCCTCCCAAAGTGCCAACATTTTTAGCTGTACTGTGTTCTTTGGATTTCCATATATATATATACTTTTTTTTTTTGAGATGCAGCCTTGCACTGTCACCTAGGCTGTAGTGCAGTGGCATGATCTCAGCTCACTGCAATCTCCCTCCTAGGTTGAAGCAATTCTCCTGCCTCAGCCTCCCAAGTAGCTGGGACTACAGGCATGGGCCACCATGCCCAGCTAATTTTTTCATATTTTTAATAAAGACGGGGTTTCACCATATTGGCCTGGTTGGTCTTGACCTCGTGATCCACCCACCTGGGCCTCCCAAGGATTTCCATACAGTTTTTAAAGTCAACCTGTCAGTTTCCACAAAAGCATTCTTTTCAGATTTTGATTGGCATGTTGTTGAAGCTATGGTTCAATTTTGGAAAAGTTGATACTGTTATCTTATAGTATTGAGTCTTCTGGGACCTGAAGATAGTGTATCTCTTCATTTACTTAGGTCTGTTTTAATAGTCCTCAGCAATACCTTAATATTTATTTCACAAGTCTTGTATATTTTGTGCTATTAATATCTCTAACTGATTCCTTTTTATGACACCAGTATACATGAAATGATTTTAAATATTCACATACAATTTTTGAATGCAATATACATATATATGTATATATATATTATATATATATATATATATATATTCAACTGTTTGTATAATTTGTCATTTTTTACTATTTACCACCCCTTATGAATGATATTTTCAGGTCATATGGTAAGCCTAAGCTGAAATTGTGAGAAAGTGCAAAATTTTTTTACAAAGTGCCTATACTCTAAATATTTTAAGTTGTATCCTATACATTTTGATATTTTTTTCATTTGCATTCACATTTTTAAATTTACTTTGTGATTTATCCTTGAACTATGGGTCATTTAGAAGTATGTAGTTTAATTCCTTGATAGATGGGGATAATTCAGATTTATTTGTCTTATTGATATGTAATTCACATCTGTTCTGATAGAAATCATGTTCTGTATGACTTTAATATTTTTCCTTTGCATTGAGACTTGTTTTATGGTACAGTATATGGTCATTTTGGTAAAGTTCCATGGTGTTGTTCAAGTCTCCTAAATTTTTTTTTGTGATTCTTTTGTCTTTTTGTGCTATCCATTGCCAAGAGAGTAGCACTGAAATCTCCAACTAGAGTTGTGGGTTTATCTATTTTTTACTTTAGTTCGATTAGGTTTTTCTTCATGTATTTTCAAGCTCTGTTACTGGATTTATATACATTTGGAATTTTTTGTCTTCTTAATAAATCAATCCTTTTATTATTATATATGTTCTTCCTTATTAGGAAGTCATACCCCTTGTTATGACATTCACAAAAAACAATTGAGGAATGTTTGTCTGAGAGACCTGCTTTACAAGAAATATTAGAAGTTCTTCAAAGAGAAGGAATATTATATATGTCAGAAGCTCAGGTCTACATAAAGAAAGGAAGAGCACTAGAGAAGGAATAAATAAAACTAAAATAATTTATTTTCCTGTTTTAATTAACCTAAATTAATCCTATTTTAAATAATCTAACACAGCAATTTGTTTGAAATAATAACAGCAACAATGTATTGAATAGCTTACGGACAAGTAAAAAGAATGACAGTAGTGTTATAAGCGATAGGAGATCAGAATTGGAAATATTTTGTTATAAGGTGTCTGAGCTACTTGTGAAATGGTACAGTGTTATATGAAAGTAGATTTAGATTAGTTGTAAGTGCATATTCCAAACTTTAGGATAAGCATTTTTAACTTTAAAAGATGCAGAAATGATATGCTAAGAGGAGAGAAATGGAATCATATAAAATGCTCTCTTAGCACATCAATTGAAGTTCTTTAAAAAAAAAAACTTATTACCCTAAAGTTTGCAATAATTTTACCTAAGTCCACTTACAAATAATAATGCACTGCCTCCTATGGAGTGCAAGTATTTATAACACATTATTCCCGATTCCTTTCTCCAGTCCCATATGAAACTGTTGTCATTTATTTGACTTAGCCATGTGCTATAATCACCCCACATACTATGACTCTACTCCTTTAAATAACCTGTTATCTTTTAGGTCAATAAAGACTAAGAAAAATAAAATACTTTATTTTACCTTAATTTATTCCTTTTTTGTTGCTCTTTCTTTCCTTATGTAGACCTGAGATTCTAATCTGTACTACCGTCCTTAAAACATTTCTTTTTTTTTTTTTATTGCATTTTAGGTTTTGGGGTACATGTGCAGAACATGCAATACAGTTGCATAGGTACACACAGGGCAGTGTGTTTTGTTTGCTTTCTCCCCTTCACCCACATTTGGTATTTCTCCCCTGGCAATCCCTCCCCACCTCCCCCTCCCACTGGCCCTCCCCTTTTCCCCCTATAGACCCCAGTGTTTAGTACTCCCCTCTCTGTGTCCATGTGTTCTCATTTTTCATCACCCGCCTATGAGTGAGAATATGCGGTGTTTCATTTTCTGTTCTTCTGTCAGTTTGCTGAGAATGATGTTCTCCAGATTCATCCATGTCCCTACAAACGACACGAACTCATCATTTCTGATTGCTGCATAATATTCCATGGTGTATATGTGCCACATTTTCCCAATCCAGTCTATCATCGATGGGCATTTGGGTTGATTCCAGGTCTTTGCTATTGTAAACAGTGCTGCAATGAACATTCGTGTGCATGTGTCCTTGTAGTAGAACGATTTATAGTCCTTTGGATATATACCCAGTAATGGGATTGCTGGGTCAAATGGGATTTCTATTTCTAAGGCCTTGAGGAATCGCCACACCGTCTTCCACAATGGTTGGACTAATTTACACTCCCACCAACAGTGTAAAAGTGTTCCTTTTTCTCCACATCCTCTCCAGCATCTGTTGTCTCCAGATTTTTTAATGATCGCCATTCTAACTGGCGTGAGATGGTATCTCAATGTGGTTTTGATTTGCATCTCTCTGATGACCAGTGACGATGAGCATTTTTTCATATGATTGTTGGCCTCATATATGTCTTCTTTCGTAAATTGTCTGTTCATATCCTTTGCCCACTTTTGAATGGGCTTGTTTGTTTTTTTCCTGTAAATCTGTTTGAGTTCTTTGTAAATTCTGGATATCAGCCCTTTGTCAGATGGGTAAACTGCAAAAATTTTTTCCCATTCTGTTGGTTGCCGATTCACACTAGAGACTGTTTCTTTTGCTGTGCAGAAGCTGTAGAGTTTCATTAGGTCCCATTTGTCTATTTTGGCTTTTGTTGCCATTGCTTTTGGTGTTTTGTTCATGAAGTCCTTGCCTACTCCTATGTCCTGGATGGTTTTGCCTAGATTTCCTTCTAGGGTTTTTATGGTGCCGGGTCTTATGTTTAAGTCTTTAATCCATCTGGAGTTAATTTTGGTGTAAGGTGTCAGGAAGGGGTCCAGTTTCTGCTTTCTACACATGGCTAGCCAGTTTTCCCAACACCATTTGTTGAACAGGGAGTCCTTTCCCCATTGCTTGTTTTTGTCAGGTTTATCAAAGATTGTATGGTTGTAGCTATGTTGTGTTGCCTCTGATGCCTCTGTTCTGTTCCATTGATCTATATCTCTGTTTTGGTACCAGTACCATGCTGTTTTGATTACTGTAGCCTTATAGTATAGTTTGAAATCCGGTAGTGTGATGCCCCCCGCTGTGTTCTTTTTGCTTAGAATTGACTTGGCTATGCGGGCTCTCTTTTGGTTCCATATGAAGTTCAAGGTGGTTTTTTCCAGTTCTGTGAAGAAAGTCAATGGTAGCTTGATGGGTATAGCGTTGATTCTGTAAATTACTTTGGGCAGTACAGCCATTTTCACAATATTAATTCTTCCTAACCATGAACATGGAATGTTTCTCCATCTGTTTGTGTCCTCTCTGATTTCATTGAGCAGTGGTTTGTAGTTTTCAATGAAGAGGTCCCTTACGTTCCTTGTGAGTTGTATTCCAAGGTATTTTATTCTTTTTGTAGCAATTGTGAATGGCAGTTCATTATTGATTTGGCTCTCTTTAAGTCTGTTATTGGTGTAGAGGAAGGCTTGTGATTTTTGCACATTGATTTTATATCCTGAGACTTTGCTGAAGTTGCTTATCAGTTTCAGGAGTTTTTGGGCTGAGGCGATGGGGTCTTCCAGGTATATTATCATGTCGTCTGCAAATAGAGACAGTTTGGCTTCCACCTTTCCTATGTGAATACCCTTTCTTTCTTTTTCTTGCCTGATTGCTGTGGCTAGAACTTCCAGTACTATATTGAATAGGAGTGGTGACAGAGGGCATCCTTGTCTAGTGCCGGATTTCAAAGGGAATGCTTCCAGTTTTTGCCCATTCAGTATGATATTGGCTGTTGGTTTGTCATAAATAGCTTTTATTACTTTGAGATACGTTCCATCGATACCGAATTTATTGAGGGTTTTTAGCATGAAGGGCTGTTGAATTTTGTCAAATGCCTTCTCTGCATCAATTGAGATAATCATGTGGTTTTTGTTTTTGGTTCTGTTTATGTGGTGAATTACGTTGATAGACTTGCGTATGTTGAACCCGCCTTGCATCCCTGGGATGAATCCTACTTGATCATGATGAATAAGTTTTTTGATTTGCTGTTGCAATCGGCTTGCCAATATTTTATTGAAGATTTTTGCATCTATGTTCATCATGGATATTGGCCTGAAGTTTTCTTTTCTTGTTGGGTCTCTGCCGGGTTTTGGTATCAGGATGATATTGGTCTCGTAGAATGATTTGGGTAGGATTCCTTCTTTTTGGATTATTTGGAATAGTTTCAGAAGAAATGGTACCAGCTCCTCTTTGTGTGTCTGGTAGAATTCGGCTGTGAACCCGTCTGGATCTGGGCTTTTTTTGTGTGGTAGGCTCTTAATTGCTGCCTCGACTTCTGCCCTTGTTATTGGTCTATTCATAGGTTCAGCTTCCTCCTGGTTTAGGCTTGGGAGGACACAGGAGTCCAGGAATTTATCCATTTCTTCCAGGTTTACTAGTTTATGTGCATAGAGTTGTTTGTAATATTCTCTGATGATGGTTTGAATTTCTGTGGAATCTGTGGTGATTTCCCCTTTATCATTTTTTATTGCATCTATTTGGTTGTTCTCTCTTTTCTTTTTAATCAATCTGGCTAGTGGTCTGTCTATTTTGTTGATCTTTTCAAAAAACCAGCTCTTGGATTTATTGATTTTTTTGGAGGGTTTTTCGTGTCTCAATCTCCTTCAGTTCAGCTCTGATCTTAGTTATTTCTTGTCTTCTGCTGGGTTTTGAGTTTTTTTGATCTTGCTCCTCTAGCTCTTTCAATGTTGACGATAGGGTGTCAATTTTGGATCTCTCCATTCTTCTCATATGGGCACTTATTGCTATATACTTTCCTCTAGAGACTGCTTTAAATGTGTCCCAGAGATTCTGGCACGTTGTGTCTTCGTTCTCATTGGTTTCGAAGAACTTCTTTATTTCTGCCTTCATTTCGTTGTTTATCCAGTCAACATTCAGGAGCCAGTTGTTCAGTTTCCATGAAGCTGTGTGGTTCTGGGTTGGTTTCTGAATTCTGAGTTCTAACTTGATTGCACTATGTCTGAGAGGCTGTTTGTTATGATTTCAGTTGTTTTGCATTTGCTGAGCAGTGCTTTACTTCCAATTATGTGGTCAATTTTAGAGTAGGTATGATGTGGTGCTGAGAAGAATGTATGTTCTGTGGATTTGGGGTGGAGAGTTCTGTAAATGTCTATCAGGTTTGCTTGCTCCAGGTCTGAGTTCAAGCCCTGGATATCCTTGTTGATTTTCTGTCTGGTTGATCTGTCTAATATTGACAGTGGAGTGTTAAAGTCTCCCACTATTATTGTGTGGGAGTCTAAGTCTCTTTGTAAGTCGTTAAGAACTTGCCTTATGTATCTGGGTGCTCCTGAATTGGGTCCATATATGTTTAGGATCGTTAGCTCTTCTTGTTGTATCGATCCTTTTACCATTATGTAGTGGCCTTCTTTGTCTCTTTTGATCTTTGTTGCTTTAAAGTCTATTTTATCAGAGATGAGGATTGCAACTCCTGCTTTCTTTTGCTCTCCATTTGCTTGGTAAATCTTCCTCCATCCCTTTATTTTGAGCCTTTGTGTATCCTTGCATGTGAGATGGGTTTCCTGGATACAGCACACTGCTGGGGTTTGGCTTTTTATCCAATTTGCCAGTCTGTGTCTTTTGATTGTGCATTTAGTCCATTTACATTTAGGGTTAATATTGTTATGTGTGAGTTTGACACTGCCACTTTGATGCTAGCTGGCTGTTTTGCCCGTTAGTTTTTGTAGATTCTTCATTATGTTGATGCTCTTTAGCATTTAGTGTGATTTTGGAATGGCTGGTACTGGTTGTTCCTTTGTATGTGTAGTGCCTCTTTCAGGAGCTCTTGTAAAGCAGGGCTGGTGGTGACAAAATCTCTGAGTGCTTGCTTGTTCGCAAAGGATTTTATTTTTCCTTCACTTCTGAAGCTCAGTTTGGCTGGATATGAAATTCTGGGTTGAAAGTTCTTTTCTTTAAGGATGTTGAATATTGGCCCCCACTCTCTTCTGGCTTGTAGAGTTTCTGCCGAGAGATCTGCTATGAGTCTGATGGGCTTCCCTTTGTGGGTGACCCGACCTTTCTCTCTGGCTGCCCTTAGTATTTTCTCCTTTATTTCAACCTTGTTGAATCTGACGATTATGTGCCTTGGGGTTGCTCTTCTTGCGGAATATCTCTGTGGTGTTCTCTGTATTTCCTGCATTTGAGTGTTGGCCTGTCTTGCTAGGTGGGGGAAATTTTCCTGGATAATGTCCTGCAGTGTATTTTCCAGCTTGGATTCATTCTCTTCATCACATTCTGGTATGCCTATCAAACGTAGGTTAGGTCTCTTCACATAGTCCCACATTTCTTGGACACTTTGTTCATTCCTTTTTGCGCTTTTTTCTCTGATATTGGTTTCCCGTTTTATTTCATTGAGTTGATCCTCGACTTCTGATATTCTTTCTTCTGCTTGGTCAATTCGGCTATTGAAACTTGTGCATGTTTCGCGAAGTTCTCGTATTGTGTTTTTCAGCTCCTTTAATTCATTCATATTCCTCTCTAAGGTATCCATTCTTGTTATCATTTCCTCAAATCTTTTTTCAAGATTCTTAGTTTCTTTACATTGATTTAAAACATGTTCTTTTAGCTCACAAAAGTTTCTCATTATCCACCTTCTGAAGTCTAATTCCATCATTTCGTCACAGTCATTCTCCGTCCAGCCTTGTTCCCTTGCTGGTGAGGAGTTTTGGTCCTTTCTAGGTGGTGAGGTGTTCTGGTTTCAGGTGTTTTCCTCCTTTTTGCACTGGTTTCTTCCCATCTTTGTGGATTTATCCACCTGTCGTCTGTGTAGTTACTGACTTTTTGATTGGATCTCTGAGTGGACACCCAGATTGTTGATGATGGAGTATTTATGTTACTTGGTTTATCTTCTACCAGTCTAGCCCCTTCACTGTACGACTGCTGAGGTCCACTCCAGGCCCTGCTTGTCTGGGGTGTACCTGTAGCGGCTGCAGAACAGCGAGGGATGCTACCAGTTTCTTTTTCTGCTATCTTTGTCCCCGGATGATGTCTGCCGAATGTCAGTCTTATGGATATAGAGGGGTCAGGGAGTTGCTTGAGGAGACAGTCTGTAGGAGCTCAAGTGCTGAGCTGTGAGCTCTGTTGTTCATTCAGGGTTGCTAGGCTGCTATTTTTAGTTCTGCTGCAACCTAACTCATAAAAAAAACCCTTTTTTTTCCTCAGATGCTCTGTCTGGGGTGGGGTTGGGGCTCTCCTTGTGAGTGTCCACCTCACTGTCCTGCCCAGCTAGGAGGCAGTCTAGTCACTTTTTGCCTGCCGAGTCTCCACCATGCTTGTGTGAGGTTCGCCCTTTTCCTGCAGGCTCCGCCCTTCTGCTGTGGTCTGCACCCTGTTTCCTTGGGCTACGTCCTGCAGTGGAGTCTCTCTGTTGTACCTGGTTGCCTCGGCAGCGGCAGGCTGCGTCAGCAATGGGCGTATACCTCAGTAGGGGCTGATTGCCTCAGTAATGGCTGTCGCCCCTCCCCCGCTGAGCTGCACTTTAAAAAACAACTTATTCACCCAGAGCGTTTGGAATCGCTGTTTTGTTTGTCGCACTGCGCTCCCCCAAAAGCTGAGTCCCTGGGATTTCCTGGTCTGGGTCACAGTTCAAGACCCATTCAGTCTCAAGTTCAGCCCTCTCGGGTCTTAGTTTGCCGGTTCAACAGGGCACCCGTAACAGTGCGCTTTTGTATGGAGCTCTGTGGAGCACCTCTGCACTCTGGCGCGGGCCGGAGCTGCACTGGCTGCCAGCTACACCAGCGGAGACCTCTGCCTGGCGTCCCACGTCTCTTTTATACCTGGGAATTTCCCCGTTCTGTGGGCAACTAAGATCCGTCTGGAAATGCTTCCCTGACTCACCCTCTCCGTGCGTCCAGCAAGAGCTTCAATCCTGGGTTGTTCTCACAGTGCCATCTTGAGTCCTCCCACCAAAGAATTTCCTTTAGCATTGCTTTCAAGAGAGGTCTTTGGTCTGCCTGCAGTAAACTACTTGAGGTTTTGTTTGTCTGAAAAAAATCTTGCTCTTTACTATTACTGGATATAGAATTCAAGGTTGGTGGAGATTTTTCTTTCAATACCTTAAATATTTCACTCCACTCTTCTTCCTTCCATGGTTTGTGATGGGAAGTCCATTGTAACTTTTATCTTTCTACTTTTATGGGTCTTTACCCCTAAGGCTTTTCTCAAGGTTTTCTCTTTTCATTTGGTTTTCTGTGGTTTGAATAGGATATACTAAGGTGTTGTTTTTAAAATGTATATCTTGTTTGGTGTTCTCTGAACTTTCTATAAATCTAAAACTGTTCTAAAATTAAAAGTTCATTAATATTGGTACTCTCTTTTTATAATAGAAGAAAATGAATATTATTGAGATGACCTTCCCAAAATCATGCTTCAAAATAAAATTAAAATTTTCTAAGCCACGTCTTCTCACATGAGGCCAGAAATCATGGTACAAGGCTAAGTGAAAAGAGACAGATGGAAGGAACTCAGTTAAAAAGTGAATAGACCATCAGGATCAGGAGTGAGGAACCTAATCATCAGAAACCATTATAGGTAATAGAGAACTGAGGAAAACTGCTGAGCTACAGTCTCTTCAGACTGTACTTGACTTCTATGTATCTTCAGGGCTGGAGTTAAGGTCAGGATGTGGGCAAGAAAGTGTGCATTTAGTGAAGGAGCAATTATCTGGTACCCCTGGACAGGGTAATAGACCTTGGGGTAGTGGACCAGACCACTCCCAGCAACTAAATATCATAAATATATATTTAGTATAGTATATCTATACTGGATTGTCAATTAAACAGCATTTCGCATATAAATAAGTATAATCAGTCCTTGCTTCATGTGATATTATAAACCATAAAAATCACTGTTCCTGCTGAAATTGTGCAAAGTGGTCTTAATAATTGTTTGGAAAAAAATATGATTGTCCTATAACCCCTACAAGTTTTTTTTTAAAACATTAGAAGGTTTTTTTACATCAGTTATAAATATATAGGGCAACAAAAAATAGTGAAACTGATATTATTTAAAACATTAGAAACTTTGAGAAAGGGCTTTAATTCTTTGTAAAAAAAAATTATCTAGAGCTGTGCAAATAGTACTTACCTACTATGTCATATCATACAATACACTTTTTCTGTGCCTTGAAATTTGTCATATTCTTGTCTCTGTTTAGATCAACCTCCATCATTCTGTCTTTGATCTTTCAACGTGATGAAATATTTCTAAATGTTTTCTTAATGCCATTTTTTTTGCCAGTGTCACTTCCTCTGGTACCTCTTTCTCCTTTTCCTCAACTACTTCCCCCATGCATGTGAATAAGTTCACCTTTGCTAAATTTCTCCTTCTGCATATTTAGAGTCTCTCCAATGGTACAAGGGTTGACATTCCCACAGTCAGCTATTCCTCTGTAACTACATTTACATTCAATTGAAATTTTACCTCCAATAGTATCAACTTTTTTCTTTTTGCTGCATTTTTATCTTGACTAACCAATTTCCTCTTTTAAGTATTATATGTATTTGTATAAAATGCCACCATATGTTTACCAATGGGTATTAAAACAAGGCTACACAACTTCACCCTTTGCACGAATTGAATAACATTCACAGTGACCAATCACTAACAGACTTTGAAAGCAGTGATATGATTGATGATTTATCATAAGGCACTTTTATTATTTATGTAGTGATTTATGGACTGAAGAGCTAGCAGTTAAGTTGGTTTTTTATAGTTAATATAGCATAGTTAATATAGTATAATAACTGAAATTTGAACTGTGTTAGAGAACTTATGTCATTTAAGTCACAGTAATTAAAGATTATGTGTATGGAATTGTACAAAACAAAAGCTGACTTATTAAAAAAATTATATTTAAATTATTATGAATATCTCTGAATGGTAACTTTTATTATTCAAAATATTTTACTTACCATTATAAGAGTTTTTACTTTTAGGCCAAGTGTGCTGGCTCACACCAGTAATCCCGGCACTTTGGGAGACCAAGGTGGAAGGATCTCTTGAGCCCTTCAAGCAATCAGCCTGAGCAACATGACAAAACCCTGTCTCTACAAAAAACACAAAATTAGTCAGGCATGGTGGCACATGCCTGTAGTCCCAGCTACTTCAGAGGCTGAGGTAGTAGGATCACTGAGTCCGAGGAGGTTGAAACTGCAGTGGGCCATGACCATGCCCCACCACATTCCACCCCAGGTGAAGGAGCAAGACCTTGTCTCAAAAAAGTTAAAATTAAAATTAAAAGAACTTTACTTTTGAATGTGTTTTCACATTGCTTAACTCACTCTTTTTTAACATAAAACAAAAAATAACCTTTTATTATATTAATCCACTAAGAGCTCAAGATTTATCTGTTATAGGATTTAGAACTATCTTATTTACTGAAATTAGAACTTTGAGGTTAACTGTAGCTATAATAAAATCCTAAAATGTGTGGGTTTTGCTTAAGAGTCAAATGAATGATGAAGAAAAGAATATCATAAGCTATACAAATAAAGTCCCAGGTTATGCTGTGCAAATAAAGTCCCAGGCTATGCTGTGCTATTTTTGCATTGTAAGTCCCTCCAAAACTTAGTGGCTTAAAATAACAATAAGCATGTTAAATATTGCAGCTTCTGTGAGTCAGGAATCCTGAAACATAGCAGCTTACGGTCTCTCATAGGTTGTAGTCAGATATTGATGAGGCCTGCAATTATGAAAGCTTGACTAGGGTGGTAGGATCCACTCATCACATGGCTACATGACTAGAAAGGTGGTGCTGCCAAGTTGGTTCCTCTCCACTTGGGCCTCTCCAGAACTGTTTGAATGTCCTCATTCCCCAGAACAAGTAATCTACAAGGTCAATGCAGGGACTTTAATGTCTTTTATAAGCTAGCCTTAAAAGTCGCATCCCATTACTTTCATTGTATTCTATGGGTCACTTTCCCTCAGGGTGTTTCAATTACTTTGAAGGACAATAAATTAAAAAGGGACAAGATTTGATGCAAGAACACCAATTCTGACCATTTTTTTCTACATTATTTTTTATCTCACTCAAAGATTTTTGGCAAATTACAGAATTTAAAACTAGAAAAAAACTTGTCCATTAGATTGGTGACATAGGGTAATTGCTGTAATCATCTCAAATTTTCAGTGGCTCAATACAATAAAAATTTCTTTTTTACTCAGGCAATGGCCATCCATGTCAGCAAAAGCTGCTTTGTGACCCACAGCCTTATAGTCTTCTCTATTCAGCAAATAAAGGAAGGAAAACATACTGACCTGTGGGAATTTTTGTGGCCCAGGACCGAAAATGGTGTATGTTACTTATATCAGATTTTCTTGGCCATAATACAGTCACATGGGCTACTCTAAATGCAAAAGAGGCTGTATGACCGGAGGAAGAAGTTCATTTGTTAAACAACTATCCAGTTTATGTCCTAGGAATCTTCTAATCTGCATGTCTTAATTTATAATGGAAGGATACTGGGGTCCAGGGAGATAAAGGTACACATAATGAATGTCAGCCTGGAACCAGAATTTACATAATTTGATTCCCATTTCACTTCTCTTGTCTTTCTATCAAATGGTGACAATTTGTTCTCACTCCTATTCTATGTTCATGATTTCTTGTTTGTTCTTCAACTGAATTTATTTTAAATTCAAATGCTACAATAACAAAATGCCATAAACTGAGTAGCTTATAAACACCAAAAATTTATTTCTCACAGTTCTCAATGTCGGGAAGTTCAAGATCAAGGAGCAGCAGATTTGGTGTCTGGCAAGGCTCAACTTCCCCACTGACAGCTGTCCTTTCACACTAACTACACATGGTGGAAAGGGTGAGGGAGTCTCTCTCATGCCTCTTTTAGAAGGGCACTAACCCCATTAATGAGAGTTCTGGATCTGTTACCTAATCACCTCCTAAAGGCCCCAACTCCTAATACGTCACCCTAGGGATAAGGATTTCAAAATACGAGTTTTAGGGGAATATAAATATTCAGATAATAGCAAATTCTAAAATGGATTCAAAGCTGAAAAATAAAAATTAAGCTGTTGACAAATTATACAGCCAGACATTACTTGAAAATTAAAATTTATTAGGGGTCTAGATGGATACCACGTAAACTATAACTTTATAAAACATACAAAGTGTCTTAAACTATCTCCCTTAAATAAGAAGTGATAAATGAATTGTTTTTAATTGTATGTGCAAAGATAATTCAGTCATGAAAAACTTGGCCTTTGATATTGACTTGTATGCCACTGCTATACATTTTCTTATTTTCTCACAAACATCAGACTTTCTTAATTAAACAAATATATCATCTCTACCTTGTGATTACAATTCAGCAATTAAAACATGGAATTAAAAGAAACAACATTTATTTTAGAGCTTGCAGAGTTGTTTATCTTGCCAAATAACTAGAGAAAAGAGGCTCCCCACCGTTCCTATGCTGTTTATGAAGGTAATATTGCATAATTTATCACTAGCTAAAACACAATAGGCAAGTTCAAAGAAAGTAATGGCATTTTAACTTTGAGCTTGATGAAGCATATATAACAGTAAAACATTATCCTTGTCACTGTTTCATGGTACGGGAACATGAACTTTCTCTCACCTTAGGCTCCAGTTAACTTTACCATTAATAACTTCAGTATTATACTTAACATTGTTTTGTTTATTTTCCCACATCACCTATATACATATAAATCTACTTCTGCCTTTGCTTAAATATATATCACTGTGTGGCTTACCATTCTCTCAACTTTTCTTTGACAGTTTATTTCCCCATTCTTAGATTTCATAACACATGGTAGATATGGTCTATGTTCTCCTTAAGGAGGTTTATATCCTTCTTTCATATTTAAAATTTTGCCTTGTCCTCATAAAATAAATAGACTTCGACTCTGAATGAAGTTAAATGCTCCTAATTCAAAGATAAATTTTCTGTTCTGGGCAACAAATTGACCGTGTACACAAAATGTACTTGTTCACATCTCAGATCACCCAGATATGTAACTAAAGACAAGTTGATCATAAGCTTCAGAAAGTTACAATTTGATAGAAAAGCCCTACCCTAAACCCAGCCTTCTGGGGATGACAATGGCTTTTAAAGTCAAGTCTAACATTTCTCATTATTTCCTGTGACCTGGAGACTAACCCAGTATAATATTTGGGTGTGTTTTACTAATACATATCAAAAGGCATAAATAGCTGAAATTGCCTTGAGTTCTTGAAAACTCCAGAAACATAAATTATAAGGGAAATGCTATTTAGAAAACTCAGGAAGTAATATGATGAGAGGTAAATAGAGCACATAGATTGGTTCAAGGACAAACAATATCTTACAAGTAAGTAGATTTAATCATGCAAGGAAGAACAATCTTATATCAAAAATAGAACCAAAGAAGAAGAAAGAACTGGCAAATAGATAGACTAATTTTATGCTAATTGATGTCTAAAAAAAATCTTAAATAGCTTTGAGTTTTGTTTGTTTGTTTTGCACAATTAAGACTACAGAAGCAAATTACTATTTCCACATTTGGAAGGAAACCAAGCAGAATTAGAATTATCACTGAGAAAAGACTGCATAGTTCCCAAACAAGACAGTTTAGAACTCCAGACGTCTTCCCATATTATACTGACAAAACAGCAAAGAAAAGTAGATTCTAAATCTAATAGTGGCACAAAATAAGTCACACTTAAAGTACTATCCAGAAAGTTGTACATAATGTTCCTAGGCTAGAACTGGAGGTGGAGAGGGTGTCGGGTCAGGCGGTGGGCAGGGAGGGGACGACATATGGAGTCAAAAGAGGAAAAAAAGAAAAACTGAGTGATTTGTATTTGTAAAAATATGTAAATCCTGGTATGCTTATTTTAAATATCTCAGGTATGCAGACCTGTCCATTCTGCCACTAATCCAGTAGCTAGTCAGTGTAAATAAATTAAAATTACAGATGGTTCCCAACCTATCATGATATGATTTACAATTTTTGTCTTTACAATGGTGCAAAAGCAATACACATTTAGCAGAAACATACTTAGAGTCCACATACGACCAATATGTTTTTCACTTCCAGTAATGTATTTAATAAATTACATGAGATATTACCACTTTATTATAAAATGCACTTGGTGTTAGGTGATTTTGCCCAACTATAGACTAATGTAACTGTTCTGAGCACATTTAGGGTAGGCTAGGCTAAGCTACGATGTTTGGTAGTTATGGGATGATAAGTATATTTTCAACTTATAATGGGTTCATTGGCATGTAACCTGCTCATAAGTCAAGGAACATCTGTGTCATGATTCATGCTACTTCTTCTCTGCTATTGGTATCTTTACTAATTTCTTAGACTAGGAGTAGGAGTCAGTAACTCCCTAAGCAATACTTTGGAGTTGAAATGGCTTTGTAGCAATCATCACAGCCATGAAACTTTTCTTACATTCCTTACAGCTCCTAAGGAAGAATGAGATTGCCTAGATTAAGAAAAGATAAAAAGATGCTGTTAATAAAAGCTATAAAGATAGAATACAGGAGCCTTAATGAAACTAAGTGCTAGCTAAGAATTGGAGTAGACACTGAGGAAAAGGAATAGCCAACATAACTCGATCAGAAAAACCATAATTTAGATAAACTGTATATCAGTTTATCTCACATATTTTACATTATTATTGTCAAGTAAAAATTAGGAAATTATGGTCAGGTAAAAATCAGGAAAAAAATTATAGTCAGGTAAAAAAATCGGGGAAAATGTTCAACTTTCAGTGCCTGAATCCATGGTAAGTGTATGCACCAGGTGTCTGAAAGCATGCTGTTTAACCAAGGATTTATTACTAAGTAGCTACATTAACTTGATAAAAATAGCCATTTGGATCTTAATTTTCTTATCTTGAAAACTGTCATTTTTGTTGGATTATCTCTTTTAACATAAAAATTCTATAACTAGACGAAGATTAAGCATATCAAACTTTTATGAGCAAAAGAAATTTAGGGTTAAGTTCATAATTTCTTAATTCTTAGCCCTACACTTCACTCAGCCTTTAACTTCAGCTAATATTAGACTCTCCTACATCAAAGCCATGACATTATATGCTACAAGTTTTCCGTTTTCTTCCTTCTTGATTGTTTTCTTGCCAGGCTGTCTAACATTGCACATTGATTAATATCTAGCAGTCAGTGAAGACTGACTTACTGATCAGCATACAGTAGCTTATAAATCTTTTCAGAATCTATTCTGAATCCCCAATTTTGGAACTGGCCAAGGGCCATAGTCTAATATAGTCCAAGTTACAGAATACAGAAAAAGCAATCAGTTCTCAAAGATTAAAAGGAGAAAACCAATATATCTCAGATAGCAAATTTTAGGGTGGTCTATGCATTCCTATATAAAATAATTTTTAAATATTTGTCCTTTTCCATACAAGCAAACATATACACACATTCACATTCACAATAACCCACAGACTTCTGCCTACTCTATACTCTTCAGCAAACAGGAGTACAATCTTCCCTACAGAATCTTTTGAATTTAAAAAAAGGCAAAAATAATACATGGAAAAAAAAGCCTTTAAAGGTGGTTAACCAAAAGTAATTTGTACTTTCTATGCAACCACTATCGGTTCCCCAGAAATAAATCTATATGAATACATTCAGTAATTCCAGAAAACAGCATTCATTCCCTCTTCCAATTTGTCTACCACTGAATAAAATACCCCCTGAAAATAAAGGAAATGTTTAAACCACAATTTAAAAAGACAGAAAATAAAATAACAGAACCTAGTGGATTAATTTTCTGTCCCACTGCTGTCTTGCACAACAATTTTTTCCATTCCCCTGAAAATATGTAAAAAGCATTTCTATGTTAAACACACATGAAAAAGGAACAGGAAGACAAAATGTTATTTTGCTTAGCAGTTACTGAGTAACTTACTAAATAAATGGCTGTGAATTTTGTTACAATCACACAGAATTGCTCAGATCACTTTATATTCAAGCATAGTAAGTGATAATTCCCAAACATCTCATTTGGAGAATAAGCAGATGATAACCAAATAAAAATAAGTCACATTACTTATTATCCTCTTTTAGAAAATTTCAGAGAATCTAACATTCTGGCTGGATTGATCGTTTTATAATTCCTCAACAAAGCAATTTTCTTTTGCTCCAATTCCTACCCCTGGGCTGAGGTCTCTCAATGACCCTTAAACATGTACCTTCCTATATGTACAAACACACACAGCCAAATGCAAAGCTTCAGAACAAATATTTACTCAAATATTTGTCATCTATGAAGTAGGTATACTCAAGGTATATATTTGAGTAAATATTCTTTTTTTATTTTTTCTTGTCTGAGACAGAGTCTCGCTCTGTTGTCCAGGCTGGAGTGCTGTGGCATGATCACGGCTCACTGCAACTTCCACCTCCTAAGTTCTAGCCATTTTCCTGCCTCAACCTCTCAAGTAGCCAGGATTACAGGCATGTGCCACCACACATGGCTAATTTTTGCATTTTAAGTAGAGATGGGGTTTCACCATATTTGCCAGGCTGGTCTCGAACTCCTGACCTTAAGTGATCTGCCCGCCTTGGTGTCCCAAAGTGCTGGGACAGCCACTGTGCCTGTCCTGAGTAAATATTTGTTATTTCATGCTTAGAAATTTGTTTCTAGAAACAAATGGAGTTATATACATTTTATATGTCTTAAAGAAGCTGGATGTTCCACAAAGATGGTGGACCAGATATTTATCTGGAACAAATATAAAATCAATTCAACTGGATTTCCGCCAGTAATGACAGAGTAAGATCCCACCAGACCAACTCAGGCAGAGAAAGAAAAAACTCTAAAGTATCTGAATATAATCAAAAAACAACAACCTGAATTTACTTATGCATTTGTTATCCCCAATAAGTAAAATCAGTTCCTTCAAGGGATAGTATTCATTTTTGATTGCACCCTGAATTATTTAGTTTACTGTTTTCCCTATAATCATTGTTTAATATGTTTATTTGTTAAACTGAATACTCTGAGCTCAATATATATATATAAGGTTGATTAATTGTAACTGGTTTTAACAGAGGTACAGAAATGACACTTGCCCTGGCCAGATCCTACCCACCGGTTACATACAGGTGTATTTCAAAACATACAGGTCTGTAGGGACGGTCTGACATGTTACAGTGGACAAGAGAAGAGCTGAATCACCCTTCCCAGAATTCTCCCTTTCATCACAAATGTAGCAGCACTTACTACGAAGTGGATTATCTCCTCAGAGTGTTTAGGAAGGTTAGCCAGACTAACCGTCTTACATTTGGGAAATTTGGGAAAGGAAAAGAAACTCTTAATAGCATAGAAAAAAAACTTTGAGGATTATCCCAGAATCACCTCAGTTCTTAAGAACAATAAAATTCTGAAGAATAGAAGCAACAAAACTTATCTTCTTTTTTCTCAGGCCGGGTGCAAGATAATAGGTCAGTCCCTAGTGCACAGACATGACAGGAATGTTTTCAGGGTGTTATTTGCTATGTCAATGAATATCTTTGTTTGTGGTCTTTGGGGAAATTTTCTCTTAGGATTAAATTACAAGAAATAACAAAAGTACAACATGAAGCTATAGAGAAGTTCAAAAGAGATAATGTACATTGAAGTATTTAGCACACTGTCCAGCCCATGATCAGTATATAAGTGGTGTCATTACTATTATTATTACTATCATCCAAAATGACTGCCCTAGTCATAGTTGTAAATGCACAATTCATATAAATTATTTGTTCACAGTCACTAGAATATGAAAAAGTAATATTTATCCTAGTCATTTATTTACTTCCTTATTGTCCCAAGATCCTGCCTTTTCAATTTATTTCATAAACATATGTTTCCACTGTTGTAGATGATAATGCATCTATGGAGAAAATAAAAGAAAAAAAGAAAAAAAAACAAAGCAAAACATCCTAATAAATGTACATGTATGAATCTCCCTTAAAAAGTACAGTGGCAAGTGAATCGAAAGCTAAAATGCCCAATTCAATTACCATCATTACTGCTGTCAAGGCATACAAACAATATGTTACCAATAGGAGTGTCTTCTTTTTTCATTTGGATACATTATCTTTTGGATAACATCCTGCATGTGAACAAAATCACCAAATTATTCAGGATAATGGCGTTAACTGAGTTCTGGATTGCACCCAAGGCTGATGGAAATTGTGTCATTAACAAAACTTAGTCTAACAGGCATAGGAAAAGAGGCTAAATGTCACTTAATGAAAACCACAGTGAGATGGTACCTCATACCTAGTAACATTATTATTGTCAAAAAACCAAAAACCCTAAGAGATTTCATGTGCTGACCTAGATATGGAGAAAATGGAATCTGTGTACACTGCTAGTTAAAATGTAAAATGGTACTGTGGAAACTAACATAGATACTCCTCAACAAACTAAAAATAGAAACTACCATATAATCCAGCAACTCCATTTATGGGCATGTATCCAAAATAATTGAAATCAGGATTTGAAACAGATATCTACATTTCTGTCTTCATTGTATCATTATTCACAATAGCCAAGATATGGAAATAACTTAAATATGCACTAATGGACAAATAGATAAAGAAAATGTGGTTTACACATACAATGAAATATTATTCAGCCTTTAAAAAGAAGAAAACCCTGCCCTAGGTGCCAAGATAAATTAACTTGGAGGACATTATGCCAAGTAAAATAAACCAGTTAAGGAGAAATATTATGTGATTCTGCTAATACTTATTTAAAATAGTCAGACTCATAGAAACAGAAAGTAGAACGGTGGTTGTCAGGGACACAAAGTTTGCTAGAAAAAAAATTGCTTAGAACAGATAAAAAACAAACAAATATTTCCTTATAAATTGAAAAAAACGGAAAGAAATCTCCTTTATGAAATAAGAATGCAAAACAAAAATACGAGAATTCAGAAAAGAGATAAAAAAAACAGCAAGAGGATATGAAGTATAAAATGATGGGACTGAGAAAATAACAGAATTTTAAAACAATCACCAACGTGAACACGAAACTGGATGACTTATGGGTCTTCAGAACGTAAAAAAAGTATGCAGAAGATAAAAACAGAAAGTTATATAAATACTAGAGACAATAAAAGATTTCTAGAAGATTTTAAGATGCAAGGAGTAGAATTTAATTCAGAAAATGTACTCTGAACGAAAAGAAGACTTTCTGACAACACTTGTCATGCATCAGAGAAAATGGTCCCAGAAGAGTCAGCAAAAGACATATCCTAATAAATTCCTAAATGGCACAGATGAAGAAAAAATTCCTTAATAAATCAGCAAAAAAAAAAATAGGTCAACTATAATGAGGGATGGGAGGGTGAAAATTAGACTTTCATTGGATTTCTTCATAGCAATCATCAGTGCCAAAAGATAATGGTGCCACATTTTATAAGGTGAATTTTATATTCATCTAAATGATTCTCCAAGTATGAAAACCAAAGAAAACCAGTTTTAATCAGTCAAGAACTCCAAAATATTGTTTCTGTACATTTCCTTGAGAAAAATTCTGGAGCTCAAACTTCAACCAAATCAAACATGACAGAAAATTCAATTATATTTCTGATTGAATAACTATCATATTTTCAATTTTTTATAAAATGTTTTCAATTTTAAATTCAATAATATTCTTTCAAATTGCTGAAAATAATACACAGAGTCAATGTTTGCATCATTTTACATGAAGAAAACTAATCTATATTCACATGACTAGAGCAGTACAGGAGGCTTGATTACAATTGGCTACATTTAAGTATTTTCCCAAAAAGATTATATAATCTAAATTTTCTACATGCTATTTCTCAATTTCTCTTCATGCATCCATGGACAGACTCTTCAGTACACTGCCCAGAAAGTTGAATTGGTTTGTGATTGGGAGAAATGAGAAAGAAAATGTATAACTCATGTGCATTCTAGTAAGCTAACACAATGCCTGTGTTTCTGTGCCAGATTTATATTAACCACTGATTTGATGCACCAACTGGACCATTTCTTGTAAATAGGTTTTCTTCTATTCAGTGTTTAGTAAGCCCCTTGTCAATGAGATAACTCCCTAGGCTGAATAAAAGTCCCCTTAGGTCTTGACAGCCTTAGAGGATTATTTGTTCACCAGTGATTTTCAGAGCCCTCTGACAACTCCATTTTGATATATTTTCAAAGAAAGTATATCACCAAAGACTCTAAACATTTAAGCATTTGCACTTTAAAGTCTTAATGCTCAGAGAAAAATGAGAATCCTACCAGGAATTTCGATGGCTATTCAGAAGATGGAATACCTAATCCATTCCCTCATTTATTACAAAGAAAGCAAATTCAAGGCAGAAGTAATTCTCTTGATCAAAAGATGCTTTCAGCCTCAATGGGCTGCCTGTGGTTCCCATAATTGGTCCTATTAAAAAAAAAAAAGAGTCTGAGGGTAAAGAGTTGTTCCAGCATAGACACCATGCACCAACTACGTTTTCAGGATTCTATTTGTTGATAGTTAAATGTCAAAAACTAAAAAAAAGATTGTTTACAGTTCACAACTATAGACCATAAAATATGATCAAAAACACAGGTATATAAAGGGTATTTACTTACAGTAGAATAGAATGTGCTTTCTTCCTTTAGTCAGTGATCTTTCTGTACTGAAAATTATTTGATAGATAAATTCAGTATATTCAGACCTTGAAATCTATCTTTGTGACTAATTAGCAGTATGACTTTGATCTTGGCCTTACAGGTATATGAGGATTAAGTGGGATAATAAATTAAAAGTACCTGGTACAGTGCATAGAGCATAATGCTAGTTAACCAATGTTAATTTTCTTGCTTCCTCCTTTCTCCCTTTTCTAGTTTATACAGCCTTGCTACATATAACATCAAATTTTCATTCAGACATTTATTTTTAAAAATATTTATTGAGGGAGGCCGAGGTGGGTGAATCACAAGGCCAAGAGATCGAGACCATCCTGGTCAACATGGTGAAACCCTGTCTCTACTAAAAGTACAAAAAATTAGCTGGGCACAGTGACACGTGCCTGTAATCCCAGCTACTCAGGAGTCTGAGGCAGGAGAATTGCCTGAACCCAGGAGGCAGAGGTTGCGGTGAACCGAGATCGCGCCATTGCACTCCGTCTCAAAAAAAAAAAAAAATTTATTGAGTATATACTATATACCAGTTTCTCTGCAAGTCACTGGACGTAGAGCTATATACAAACCCAATGAAGTCCCTGTTCTCATAGCATTTACATTTTGGTGGGAGACAAGAGTTGTGTTTTACTTTAAGTGTATTGGTCAGGAAAGGCTTCTCTAATGAGGTAAAGCTAAGAGTCAAGTGGAATTCTGGAAAGGAGCTTTCCAAAGAGAATGGCTAATGCATAGGTCTGAAGAGCACCTGGGCACATCAGAACTTAATACTAAGTAGGATAGTGTATTAGTCAGGGTTCTCTAGAGGAACAGCACTAATAAAAAAAAATGTGTGTGTGTGTGTGTGTGTGTATGTATATATGTATATACACACACATACATACATATATATACACACACATACATTTATATATATATATATGAGCATTTATTAAGTAGTATTAACTCACACAACCACAAGCTCCCACAATGGGCTGTCTGCAAGCTGAAGAGCAAGGAAGCCAGTCCAAGTTCCAAAGAAACTTGGATTCCAATGTTTGAGGGTAGAAATCATCCAGCATGGGGAAAGATGTAAGCTGGAAGGCTAAGCCAATCGAGCTTTTCACATTTTTCTGCCTGCTCTATATCCTGGCCAAGTTGGCAGCTGATTAAATGGTGCCCAACCAGATTACGAGTAGGTCTGCCTTTCCCAGCCCACTGACTCAAATGTTAATCTCCTTTGGCAACACCCTCACAGACACACCTAGCATCAATACTTTGCATCCTTCAATCCAATCAAGTTTACACTCAGTATTAACTGTCACAGGAAGTATAGCCAAAATGCACAATGGAAGACAGAGACTTAGATGAGAATTCCTTATTCACAAAATAACCTTCAAAAAGTTGCTTGAACCTATGCCTTACAAAACACTCTTGGCTTAGTATGAGGAATGCCTAGTGATTACTGATAAGTCAAGCCACCCACTGTTTGGGTGACTGATTTGCAATATCCCCAATGTTATAATAGAAAAGTAGCTCTACCGGCTAATATCAATCTGTCCTTCTTTGGGGCTTAAGGATGCAGGGAGAAGCATTTGTAAATCTCTCTGCAAAAAGTTGGTGAACACATAGGAAAAAACAGAGAAAATATATTTAGCAATCTCCCATCACCATTTTCTCACTTGCTTGTACTAAAGCAGTGAAGGTGGGTTGTGGGGAGCTTGCTGCCATGTTGTAAGAAGCCATGTACAGAGGCCGGCATGCTGAGGAGCTAAGACCTCCTGACATCAGCCATATGAGGGAGCCTTTCTGGAAGCAGACGGGCCAATGTCAGCAAAGCTTTAAAGACAGCAGCCCTGCCACCAGATTCCTGATTCTCAGAAACTGTGAACAAAACTCTGTCTTTCCAGCTGTGGCAGGACATCTTCTTCTAGTAAAAGTATTTCCTCAGGGTTATAAGCACTCACAAGTGAAATACGTTTGTCACTTAGTGAAAAGACCAGAGGAGGAACTGCCCAGGAACAGGCAGGAGAGTGAGGTACTGAGAGAAATGGGTGTGAACTCTGGGACAGAAGATACTAGCACATTCTCCCCACTTCCAGAGTGAGATCCTTCTCACTGACACAGTAATGGCTAAATTATAAACACTTCCACCTATGCTTAAAAGCCTTCTTTGGCCCACATAAATGAGCTAGACCATCAGTATTCTGAGTGACCCACCTCAGATCCCTCTTTGAGCCTCACCTCAAATCACACTCTTTCCATCATGCTTACTCTATAAGAATTATAAATCTAGCCCAAAGTATTCCTCCAAAATAAGGTCAAGAAACATAGTCACCTCAAACAGAAATGTTTATGGAACCACCTTTAGAGGAAGGGCTATGCACATCAGACATTTCTCCTCTATCATTAACTGTGAGTTTTTCCTCCTTGTCTGCCTTCCATAGGGGCTTCCACTTCAGAAAAACATACATCTTTCAACTACTTCTCATACCTATGTCTCAGTTACAAGCTTTGTAATAAAAATTTTTTAAATTAAAAAATAAAAAATAAAACCTGAGCAAGTTATTCTGTCTGTCTGAGTTGTAAAGTTTCATCTGCAAAATGAGAACGTATTTTAAGTAGCTGAATATTCTTTTCTCTCTTCTGTCTTCTTGATAGTCACTAACATTTAAATGCAACTGTCTTTGCAAGCTGTAATTTATTGACAGCAGTGTGACACATGGCACTCTCCTTTCCCCTCATGACAACTCTCCAAGGTAGCCTCATTATCACCATTTTAAGGATGAAAAAATTGAGCCTCAGAGAGGTAAAGTACTTGGCCCCAGATAACATAGCTACTAAATAATACAGGTAGTATTGGAATCTACAACTCTCTAACCCCAAGTTTCTAGGCTGAGACATTTTTCTACAAGCTTAGTGGCCAAGATCCTTCCAGGCATGGCTTCAGCCCACTTCTCTCCACTGCACTTCTAATTACAAAGCAAAGCACAGAGCAGAAACAATAAAGTTAAACTTTGAATAATGATGTAAATTTATTCATTATGACGACCACAACAGCTACTATTTTTAGAGCCATATACTGGCCTTATGTTGAAAACGTTGTTAACTTTATCTTATTTCATTCCAGCCATGACCTATGGAGGAAGGTACCACTAGACTCGTCACAATAAAAAGAAATTTAGACCCTTTGAAATGAACTAGGAATACAGGTTTCTGATGAATTAGAGCTAAAGCTTGAAACAGCACCAAAGCAAGCAGGTAATCCAAGATAATAATGTTCTACAAAAATTCTTCTTCATGCCATTTACAATTGTTACATACTTCACAATGGCCACCTTTTATGCCAATGCAGCTAGTTAGACAATCTGTTAATAGAGCAAAGAAAGACAATGAGCCCAAAGAAGCCCACTGAAGGTGAAATCGTACTCTAGCTACTCTGGCTCTGCCAGTGAGAAACCAGCTTGATGTGAAGCCTGGCCAGGCAGCTGTCCAACACCTGCACAGCTCTGTACAGCAGTTCATAGCAAGGCAGTGCCCAGCAGTTCCCCAAAGCAGGGCCCTGGCATCGGGATCCCAGATGGAGCATTGGCAGTAGTCAGTTCATATGCAGTAAGAGACAGAAGAGACATCGGATGATTGTCAGAATAAAAAGAAGACAAATAAAGACAGATAGCTACTTCTTGCCTGCTTTCCACGAGAATTGAAAGTGGCATATAGAGACACTTCTATAAAACACAGCAAGATAATATGAAATAGAAGAAAGTGAAAAGAAAAAAGAAGAAAAGGCTACTAACAGAACAGAGTCAAACATCAGAATAATGTAAAAATGCATCAATTTCTGAGCAAGGCCACAGATGTGGCTCTAAGCTTCCTGGAACAAGGCAAAGAAGAAAATCTGATTCATGCCTCAATTCATCATTTCTCAGATAAAAACAGGTGCAGTGCAAGTGAATAATTTGAGCAATAGAATTAAGTAATATTGGATTATAACCCAAATTCTAAAATAAATATCATACTGACATGAGCGCTGATATAAATGCTTGAATAAATAAATAAGAAGAGATAAATCTCTCATAGAGAAAACCTCCAAATTATTTAGATACATACTACACACCAGGAGATGGAGCACAACTCTTCACTGTGTGGAATGCAGACAGTTACTTCCTTTCAAATTAAAAAACAACTTTAGAAACCTGACAAAAACTACCACAGCCAAACGATGGAGGTCAACATCAATGGTAATAATTATGTTGACAGTACCTACCTTTGACATGAAATGATTAAAATGGTGTTTTACCTCTGTGATCTTCCTCCCAAAACAAAGACCACATGATCTCCCTTACATGTGAAATATAAAAAAGTTACTCACAGAGGTAGAAAGTAGAATGGTGGTGGTGAGACACTGGGAGAAGAGGTGAGTAGGGAAAGGAAAAATGTTGACTGAAGGGTAAAAAGATTTAGTCAGACAGGAGGAAAATGCTTTAGTAATCTACTGCACAGAACTGTGACCATAATAAATAACGATGTATATTCCAAAATTGCTGAAAGAGTAGATTTTAAATGTTTTCAACACAAAAACGAAAGTATAAGAGGTGATGGATTTGTAAATTAGCCTGATTTAATTATTCCACACTGTAAACATATATTAAAACATCACATTGTACCCAACAAATTCACAAAATTATTATTTGTCAATTAAAAATAAAATTAAAATGAAAAAATCAATTAATTTTTTTAAAACTGTCACAGCCAAGAGGAACCTAAAGAGACAGGATGACAAACTATAATGCGGTATATACTTCATGGAATTCTGGAGCAAAGTAAAAGCATTAGATAAAAACCTAATTAGGAAATCTGAGTATAGACTACATTTTATGTGAATATATCAATATTGTGTCATTAATTGTAACAAATGTACCATACTAATGTAAGATGCTAGTAACCCTGGAAACTAGATATGATATATATGGAATTCTGTATCAATCTTCATATATTTTATGTAAACCTGAAACTGTTCTTAAATAACAGTTTATTGCAGGGAAAATCCCTATCATGTCCCACAATTCCACTTCCCGGTATAAACTAAGTTTTTACCCAAGAGAATTGAAAACAGGTACTCAAACAAGTGCATGCACATGTTTATTCACAGAAGCACTATTTCCATTTGCCAAAAAGTGGAGACAGCTCATATGTCCACAATCAGATGAATGGATAAACAAACTGTGATCTGTACATACAATGGAATACAACCAAAACATAAAAAGAAATAAAGTACTGATACATACTACAATGTTGATGAACCTCGAAAACATAATGCTAAGTGAAAGAAGCCAGACACAAAAGATCACATACTGTAAACTTTGCTTACATTAAATATTCCAAATAGCTGTATCTATAGAGATGGAATGCAAATTGATGATTGTCAGGGACTCGGAGGAGAGGAAATAAGGATAAAATGCTTAATGCATATGAGATTATACTCTGGAGAGGTGGAAATGTTATATAACTAGATGGTGGTGGTAATTACATACCATGGTAAATATCATTGGATTGCTCAAGTTAAAATGGTTGATTTTATGTTACGTGAACTTAACCTCAATAAATTTTAAAAAGAGACAAGGGAGAAAATATTTTCTGTCTCAAAAAAAAAAAAAAAAAACATCAAATATTCCAAAACACATGAAGAAATCTTTAAGGAAAATGGAAAACAAAATCCACAATGGCAAAATAAATTATCACAAGGAAAACAAATTCTTAGAACCTTTATCTGTGAAATAATACACTCAAAGAGATTAATATAATAATAGCCTCATTCAAAAAAATAACAAATTATGAAACAAAATAAGACATGGCTGAAACAACCAGGTAGGTATGAAAAAGAATTAATTAAATGCCTTGAAAGTTGAAATATAATCATTGAAATACAAAGTGCTATCAAATAAACTTAAAAAAACTCAGACAAAGAGACAATTAGTAATGGGGAATTCACCCAGAACTTAAAAAGATAATGAAAAAAAGCAAAGAGCAAATACGAAACAAGAAAGATAGAGTTACCTCAGGTATGTTTAGTGAGAGGTTCAGGAAAAAAAAAAAAACAGAAGGAATGGTGAAGAGGCAATCATTAAGAATATTCAATAATTAAAAACAAACTCTCAGATCAAAAATTAAATTCAAATATGAGTTTAAAAATATAGATGCATTATAGTGAAATATCAGAACTTTGTGATAAAGAAAAACCTCAGAAGTCATAAAGAAAAAACTATCTACAAAGAAATTACAGTTCAGCTAAGAGCTGGCTTACCCATGGCAATTATAGCAACCAGAAGTTTCTAAAGTAATAGCAGCAAAACATTTTGGAAAAATAATTGAATGCTATACATATCATTCAAAGGTAAAGGCAAAATAAAGACATTTTCATATAGAAAACAGTTCATTGTAGCTTATTATCTACAGATCTTCACAAACACATAGTAAACACTGTTAACAGAGTATACACCTCATCCAGATCAATAAAAGGGTAAAGCCTTTTAAAGAAAGGGCTGGAATAAAACAACACTAAATACAGAAAATGATTTTTTAAAAATAAGTTAACAAATTGCACCAACTATTGACTATAATATCAAATGGCAGCTAACGGTGGTTGTTTTTAAAAAATTGAAACTAAAATCTTGATAATAATAAAATCATAATGTAGGGGAGGACTCAAGATGGCGCTGTGAGAACAACCCAGGATTGAAGCTCTCATTGGATGCGTGGAGAGGGTGAGTCGGGGATGCATTTCCAGACGGATCTTAGTTGCCCACAGAAAAGGGAAATTCACAGGTATAAAAGAGATGCAGGACACCAGGCAGAGGTCTTGGCTGGTGTAGCTGGCGGCCAGTGTGGCTGTGGCCCACAACAGAGTGCAGAGACGCTCCACAGCACTCCATACAAAAGCACACTGTTAAGGGTGCCCTGTTGAACCGGCAAACTGAGACCTGAGAGGGATAAACTTGAGACTGAATGGGATTTGGACAGTGAGCCAGCCCAGGAAACCCCAGAAACACAGCGTTTGGGGTAGCGCAGTGCGACAAACAAAACGGGGATTCCAAACGCACCCAGTGAGGAGGTTTCCTTAAAGTGCAGCTCCGTGGGGGAGGGGCATCCGCCATTACCAAGGCAATCAGCCCCTACTGAGGTACACACCCATTGCTAATGCAGCCTGCCATTGCCGAGGCAACCTGGTATAACAGAGAGACCACGCCGCAGGGGGTAGCATGTGGCAACAGGGTGGAGACTGCAGGAGAAGGGCAGAGCCTGCAGCAACAGGGTGAACCTCACACCAGCAGGGCGGAGCCTCAGCAGGCAAATAGTGACTAGACTGCCTCCTAGCTGGGCAGGACAGCGAGGTGAACACTCACAAGGAAAGCCCCAACCACCCCCAGACAGAGCATCTGAGAAAAAAAGAATTTTTTTATGAGTTATGTTGCAGCAGAATTAAACATAGCAGCCTAACAGCCCTGAATGAACAACAGAGCTCACAGCTCAGCACTTGAGCTCCTACAAAGAACAGACTGTCTCCTCAAGCAGCTCCCTGACCCCTCTATATCCAAAAGACTGACATTTGGCAGGCATCATCCTGGGACAAAGATAGCAGAAAAAGAAACTGGTAGCATCCGTCGCTGTTCCGCAGCTGCTATAGGTGCACCCCAGACAAGCAGGGCCTGGAGTGGACCTCAGCAGTCAAACAGCGAAGGGGCTAGACTGTTAGAAGGAAAACCAAGTAAAAGAAATACTTCATCATCAACAATCTGGGTGTCCACTAAGAGACCCAATTGAAAAGTCAGCAACTACAAAGACGACAGGTGGATAAATCCACAAAGATAAGAAGAAACCAGCGCAAAAAGGAAGAAAACATCTGAAACCATAACACCTCACTGCCTAGAAAGGACCAAAACTCCTCACCAGCAAGGGAACAAAGCTGGACAGAGAATGACTGTGATGAAATGATGGAATTAGATTTCAGAAGGTGGATAATGAGAAACTTTTGTGAGCTAAAAGAACATGTTTTAAATCAATGCAAAGAAACTAAGAACCTTGAAAAAAGATTTGAGGAAATGACAAGAAGAATGGATACCTTAGAGGGGATTATGAATGAATTAAAGGAGCTGAAAAACACAATACGAGAACTTTGTGAAGCATGCACAAGTTACAATAGCCGAATTGACCAAGCAGAAGAAAGAATATCAGAAGTCGAAGACCAACTCAATGAAATAAAATGAGAAACCAGGATCAGAGAAAAAAGCACAAAAAGGAATGAACAAAGTCTCCAAAAAATGTGGGACTATGTGAAGAGACCTAACCTACGTTTGATAGGCATACCAGAATGTGATGAAGAGAATGAATCCAAGATGGAAAATACTCTTCAGGACATTATCCAGAAAAATTTCCCCCACCTAGCAAGACAGGCCAACACTCAATTGCAGGAAATACAGAGAACACCACAAAGATATTCTGCAAGAAGAGCAACCCCAAGGCACATAATCGTCAGATTCAACAAGGTTGGAATAAAGGAGAAAATACTAAGGGCAGCCAGGGAGAAAGGTCGGGTCACCCACAAAGGGAAGCCCATCAGACTCACAGCAGATCTCTCGGCAGAAACTCTGCAAGCCAGAAGACAGTGGGGGCCAATATTCAACATCCTTAAAAAAAAGAACTTTCAACCCAGAATTTCATATCCAGCCAAACTGAGTTTCAGAAGTGAAGAAAAAATAAAATCCTTTGTGAACAAGCAAGTACTCAGAGATTTTTGTCACCACCAGGCCTGCTTTACAAGAGCTCCTGAAAGAGGCACTACACATACAAAGGAACAACCAGTACCAGCCATTCCAAAATCATACTAAATGCTAAAGAGCATCAACATAATGAAGAATCTACAACAACTAACGGGCAAAACAGCCAGCTAGCATCAAAATGGCAGTATCAAATTTACACATAACAATACTAACCCTAAATGTAAATGGACTAAATGCACCAATCAAAAGACACAGACTGGCAAATTGGATAAAAAGCCAAAACCCAGCAGTGTGCTGTATCCAGGAAACCCATCTCACATGCAAGGATACACAAAGGCTCAAAATAAAGGGATGGAGGAAGATTTACCAAGCAAATGGAGAGCAAAAGAAAGCAGGAGTTGCAATCCTCATCTCTGATAAAATAGACTTCAAAGATCAAAAGAGACAAAGAAGGCCATTACATAATGGTAAAAGAATCAATACGACAAGAAGAGCTAACGATCCTAAACGTATATGGACACAATACAGGAGCACTCAGATATATAAGGCAAGTTCTTAACGACATACAAAGAGACTTAGACTCCCACACAATAATAGTGGGAGACTTTAACACTCCACTGTCAATATTAAACAGATCAACCAGACAGAAAATCAACAAGGATATCCAGGGCTTGAACTCAGACCTGGAGCAAGCAAACCTGATAGACATTTACAGAACTCTCCACCCCAAATCCACAGAATATACATTCTTCTCAGCACCACATCACACCTACTCTAAAACTGACCACATAATTGGAAGTAAAGCACTGCTCAGCAAATGCAAAACAACTGAAATCATAACAAACAGCCTCTCAAACCATAGTGCAATCAAGTTAAAACTCAGAATTCAGAAACTAACCCAGAACCACACAGCTTCATGGAAACTGAACAACTGGCTCCTGAATGTTGACTGGATAAACAACGAAATGAAGGCAGAAATAAAGAAGTTCTTCGAAACCAATGAGAACGAAGACACAACGTGCCAGAATCTCTGGGACACATTTAAAGCAGTCTCTAGAGGAAAGTATATAGCAATAAGTGCCCATATGAGAAGAATGGAGAGATCCAAAATTGACACCCTATCATCAAAATTGAAAGAGCTACAGAAGCAAGATACAAAAACTCAAAACCCAGCAGAAGACAAGAAATAACTAAGATCAGAGCTGAACTGAAGGAGATTGAGACACGAAAAACCCTCCAAAAAAATCAATAAATCCAAGAGCTGGTTTTTTGAAAAGATCAACAAAATAGACAGACCACTAGCCAGATTGATTAAAAATAAAAGAGAGAACAACTGAATAGATGCAATAAAAAATGATAAAGGGGATATCACCACAGACTCCACAGAAATTCAAACCATCATCAGAGAATATTACAAACAACTCTATGCACATAAACTAGTAAACCTGGAAGAAATGGATAAATTCCTGGACTCCTGTGTCCTCCCAAGCCTAAACCAGAAGGAAGCTGAAACTATGAATAGACCAATAACAAGGTCAGAAGTCGAGGCTGCAATTAAGAGCCTACCACACAAAAAAAGCCCAGGTCCAGACGGGTTCAAAACCGAATTCTACCAGACACACAAAGAGGAGCTGGTACCATTTCTTCTGAAACTATTCTAAATAATCCAAAAAGAAGGAATCCTTCCCAAATCATTCTATGAGACCAATATCATCCTGACACCAAAACCCGGCAGAGACCCAACAAGAAAAGAAAACGCCATCCATGATGAACATAGATGCAAAAATCTTCAATAAAATATTGGCAAGCCAATTGCAACAGCAAATCAAAAAACTTATTCATCATGATCAAGTAGGATTCATCCCGGGGTTGCAAGGCTGGTTCAACATACGCAAGTCTATAAACATAATTCACCACATAAACAGAACCAAAAACAAAAACCACATGATTATCTCAATTGATGCAGAGAAGGCATTTGACAAAATTCAACAGCCCTTCATGCTAAAAACCCTCAATAAACTCGGTATCGATGGAACGTATCTCAAAGTAATAAAAGCTATTTATGACAAACCAACAGCCAATATCATACTGAATGGGCAAAAACTGGAAGCATTCCCTTTGAAATCCGGCACTAACAAGGATGCCCTCTCTCACCACTCCTATTCAATATAGTACTGGAAGTTCTAGCCACAGCAATCAGGCAAGAAAAAGAAATAAAGGGTATTCAAATAGGAAAGGTGGAAGCCAAATTGTCTCTATTTGCAGACGACATGATAGTATACCTAGAAGACCCCATCGCCTCAGCCCAAAAACTCCTGAAACTGATAAGCAACTTCAGCAAAGTCTCAGGATATAAAATCAATGTGCAAAAATCACAAACCTTCCTCTACACCAATAACAGACTTAAAGAGAGCCAAATCAAGAACGAACTGCCATTCACAATTGCTACAAAAAGAATAAAATACCTAGGAATACAATTCACAAAGAACGTAAGGGACCTCTTCAAGGAAAACTACAAACCACTGCTCAACGAAATCAGAGAGGACACAAACAGTTGGAGAAACATTCCATGTTCATGGTTAAGAATAATTAATATCGTAAAAATGGCTATACTGCCCAAAGTAATTTACAGAATCAATGCTATACCCATCAAGCTACCATTGACTTTCTTCACAGAACTTGAAAAAACCACCATGAACTTCATATGGAACCAAAAGAGAGCCCGCATAGCCAAGTCAATTCTAAGCAAAAAGAACACAGCGGGGGGCATCACACTACCGGATTTCAAACTATACTACAAGGCTACAGCAATCAAAACAGCATGGTACTAGTACCAAAACAGAGATATAGACCAATGGAACAGAGCAGAGGCATCAGAGGCAACACAACCTATCTACAACCATACAATCTTTGATAAACCCAACAAAAACAAGCAATGGGGAAAGGATTCCCTGTTCAACAAATGGTGCTGGGAAATCTGGCTAGCCATGTGCAGAAAGCAGAAACTGGACCCCTTCCTGACACCTTACACCAAAATTAACTCCAGATGGATTAAAGACTTAAACATAAGACCTGGCACCATAAAAACCCTAGAAGGAAATCTAGGCAAAACCATCCAGGACATAGGAGTAGGCAAGAACTTCATGAACAAAACACCAAAAGCACTGGCAACAAAAGCCAAAATAGACAAATGGGACCTAATCAAACTCCACAGCTTTTGCATAGCAAAAGAAACAGGCTCTAGTGTGAATCGGCAACCAACAGAATGGGAAAAAGTTTTTGCAGTTTACCCATCTGACAAAGGGCTGATATCCAGAATTTACAAAGAACTCAAACAGATTTACAGGAAAAAAACAAACAAGCCCATTCAAAATTGGGCAAAGGATATGAACAGACACTTTACAAAAGAAGACATAAATGTGGCCAACAATCATATGAAAAAATGCTCATCGTCACTGGTCATCAGAGAGATGCAAATCAAAACCACATTGAGATACCATCTCACGCCAGTTAGAATGGCGATCATTAAAAAATCTGGAGACAACAGATGCTGGAGAGGATGTGGAGAAAAAGGAACACTTTTACACTGTTGGTGGGAGTGTAAATTAGTTCAATCATTGTGGAAGACAGTGTGACGATTCCTCAAGGCCTTAGAAATAGAAATTCCGTTTTACCCAGCAATCCCATTACTGGGTATATATCCAAAGGACTATAAATCGTTCTACTATAAGGACACATGCACACGAATGTTCATTGCAACACTGTTTACAATAGCAAAGACCTGGAATCAACCCAAATGCCCATTGATGATAGACTGGATTGGGAAAATTTGGCATATATACACCATGGAATATTATGCAGCAATCAGAAATGATGAGTTCGTGTCGTTTGTAGGGACATGGATGAATCTGGAGAACATCATTCTCAGCAAACTGACAGAAGAACAGAAAATGAAACACCACATATTCTCACTCATAGGCGGGTGATGAAAAATGAGAACACATGGACACAGAGAGGGGAGTACTAAACACTGGGGTCTATTGGGGGGAAAGGGGGTGGGCCAGTCGGAGGGGGGTGGGGTGGGATAGCCTGGGGAGAAATGCCAAATGTGGGTGAAGGGGAGAAAGCAAACAAAACACACTGCCATGTGTGTACCCATGCAACTGTATTGCATGCTCTGCACATGTACCCCAAAACCTAAAATGCAATTAAAAAATTAAAAAATAAATAAATAAAATAAAATCATAGAAATAAGTCTAAGTAAACCTATTAGTAATTCCAAAAATGTAAGTGGATTAAAACACCTCAAAGAAGAGAAAAACTATTAGATTTAATTTTTAAAATATACCCAGCTATAGCCTACTTACAAGTCTTAAATAAAACTTGTAAAATAATGGGATAATCAAAGTTATCAGGTAAAATATGAGGCAAAGGATTTAATAAGTATAAATTATTAAAGGAGCACAATAACATCAGCATAAAATAACATGAACTTGTATGTTTCTACATCAGACAGAATAATGTAGGCTATGCTATAATAATAACTTATACTGGCTTTACAAACAAAAGGTTTATTTCTCACACGAAGTCCTAGTCAAATTTGATAACTACAGAACAGCAGTCCTCTGTGTGGTGATTCAGACGTCCTGGCAGTTTCAAACTTGTGGCTCAATCATCTTAACATACAGTTTCCTCAGTTGGCCAGAACTTGTCACATGGCATGACCCTACTGTCAGGGAGCTGGCACATGTGATGAAGTATGCTTATTCAGTAATATTAAATGTCTCTGTCACAGCAACTAACATGTTGTTAAAATTTATAATGTAAAACTGAACAATGATACAAAGAAAGATTAACAGAAAGCAATCATAATAAAAGCGTTTTAATCTATTTCTAATAGAGAAGAAACCAAACAAAAAGAAACGATATTATATGTTGGTTTTAGACATACACATACATAGCGAAATAGGTTTTTAAAAATGCCCAGAAATGCTATCAATACCTTTGTTACAGTGGGTTGTTTCTCAGGAAGAATTAAGGAAAGCAGAATTAGAAAAGGCTACACAACGAGTTTCAACAATACTTGTAATACACTATTTCTTCATATTGGCTACATGAAACTAGTTACACTACTCTGTATTACTTTCTGTATATTTGAAATAGTTCTTTTTTTTTTTTTTTTTTTTTTTTTTTTTGAGACGGAGTTTCGCTGGTTACCCAGGCTGGAGTGCAATGGCGCGATCTCGGCTCACCGCAACCTCTGCCTCCTGGGTTCAGGCAATTCTCCTGCCTCAGCCTCCTGAGTAGCTGGGATTACAGGCACGCACCACCATGCCCAGCTAATTTTTTGTATTTTTTAGTAGAGACAGGGTTTCACCATGTTGACCAGGATGGTCTCGATCTGTTGACCTCGTGATCCACCCGCCTCAGCCTCCCAAAGTGCTGGAATTACAGGCTTGAGCCACAGTGCCCGGCCAGTTCATATTAATTTTTAAAAGAATAACTACATGGCTGCAATAGTTGTCTATGATGTAAGAAATGATCCCAAACATAATGGCTTAAAACAACATACATTCATTATCACACAGTTTCCATGGATCAAGAGTCAGGGCATGGCTTAGTTGGATGGTCAGATTCTTACAAGGCTTCAAAGTGTTGGCCAGGCTTGGGTCTGTCTGAGGCTCAGGAATCTCTTCCAAAGTCACTTGATTGTTGACAGAATTCATTTCCTTGCACCTGTTGAATTCATGCTGACTTGCTTTTTCAAGGTCAGTGGGGGAATCTCTGACTTTTGTCAGCTAAATTGTGTATAAAGTAACATAATCATTATCTTTGCCATATACTGTAGCCTAATCAAAAGAGTGACTATATCATTATATTCAAAAGTCCTTCTCACACTCAAGGGGAGATTATTCAGAGCATGTATACCAGGAAGCAGGAATCTTGGGAGCCATCTAAAATTCTACCTACCACAGTCCCTTAAGAGTCTCATAATCTATTGGAAGACATAGACATAAGGACAAAGGTTTAAAACAATGTGAGATAAGCCATATTAGATATGTATCTTCTTTTGGGTCCCCAAAAAGCTGATCTAGATAGAAGACCTTACATGCAGTTTATTTGATGTGATTCCTGGTAGTACATGTGAGACAGGGAATAGAGAAAGGCCAATATAAACAGTGCATTAATATGCAGGTTACTACTGTGGGCACTGGGGCTAAATCCCTCCGTGAACCCTCTGAGAACCATATGAAACATGCTTTATATTTATCTCATTGGTAGACAGAAAGCCTCAAGCATTTTATCCACTGACTCCAGTCCCCTGTTGACTGAGGCTCTCTCTAACTCTTCTAGGTTGTCACTGTTCATGAAAAGTTTGTATGGCGCCAGATAAATCCTTCATAAAGTGAAGCACAGAGGGGCAGGTGTTTAAAATGGGAATTAGTTAGCATGCCAGTAACTCTACCCCACATGCAGAAATCTCAAAGCTGGGCATGTAACAATATGGGGTGGGACATTAAGAACATAACATCAGTCACAATGTGTGTATGAGGTAAGTTAAGACTTGCTGCTGTAACAGCTAAACATACAAATCTCAGTGGCTTAATAGGATGACATTTTCTTTTTCACATACAATTCAATCAATAGGACAGTGAAGCTTTGGCAGGGTGAAAGGGTGACCGATGTGTTCCTTGCAAACGTTTAGGAACACTGCTACCTGCATATACCCTAAGGAACGCCTTGACTGTATAAGCAAACAACTAACAAACAGAAGAAGAGAGAGAAATAGATTGTGTGGAAGAAAAGTGTGAGATGAAATAGCTTCACTAAAGTACAAGGGAGCTTGAGTAACATGCTCTAGTTATATGCCCTTTCGAAAAAGAAATAGATCAGTTGAACAGGTAGCATTTGCTACCCTGTTCAACAGGGTGTGAGAGGCAATTAAGTCAGCCTGGAATGCTCAGGAAAGACTATAAAGCATAGGTGACCTTTAGGTTCAATCTTGAAGGAAGATGTGGTGATTAATTTTATGTATCAACTTTGCTGGGTCATGGGGTGTCCATTTATTCTGTTAAACATTATTCTGGGTATATCTGTGAGAGTTATTATGAATGAGATTAACATTTGACTCAGTAAATTGAAATAAAGCAGATTGCCCTTCCCAACATGGGAGGGCTTTATCCAGCCCACCGAAGGCCTGAATACAACAAAGAGGCAGAGTAGGAAAGAATTTGCTCTTTACCCAACTATCTTACAGTTGGGACATCAGTCTTCTCCCTTGACACTTGACTCAGACTGAAACTTCAAATCATCTGCTCTCCTAGGTCTCAAGTCTTTAGACTCAGAATATCACTATTATCTGCAACTTATTGACTGCAGATCCTAGAACTTCTCAGCCTCCAAAACCATGTGAGCTAATTCCTTACAGTAAATCTATATATCTATACCTATTGCTATAGATAAATCCTACTGATTTTGTTTCTCTAGAGAACCCAGACTAATACTGAAGGTTAAAAATGTGTCATAAAAGGCCAGGTGCAGTGGCTCACATCTGTAATCCCAGCACTTTGGGAGGATCACGAGGTCAAGAGATTGAGACCATCCTGGCCAACATGGTGAAACCTCATCTCTACTAAAAATATGAAACTTAGCTGGGTGTGGTGCTGCCCACCTGTAGTCCCAGCTATTCGGGAGGCTGAGGCAGAAGAATCAGTGGAACCTGGGAGACAGAGGTTGCAGTGAGCCGAAATCGTGCCACAGCACTCCAGCCTGGCCACAGACTGAGACTCCATCTCAAAAGAAAAAAAAAAAAAGGTGTCATAGAATAAACAAGGAATAAAAGCACTTCACTCAGAGCAAAAAAGTAGATTTGTTTTGACAGGATCCATAGCAGGTGTGGTTATATGGAAGAAGAATCTGGAAATGTGGACAGAATCCTTACAGTTAAGAATCCTGATTTTACATTGTGAAGGAAACGAGAGGCTAGAGAATTTAAAACAAAAATATAAAGCATTTATGATACTACTTTAGCAACCTCAAGAAAGATGCTGTGTTAGAGGGAGCAAAAGGATTTTCTGCTGAATATTGTTAAATATCACCTGTCTTCAGCTCTAAGACATTTAACAAGGAAAGATGATACATTCAGTCAAAAGTGCATGAGCTTGAAGTCAGGCAGGCTTGAGTTTAATGGTACCTAGCAAGTTTGTTATGAGCATCAAAGGGTTTGTAAGTAAAGCTTTTAGCACAGTGCATGACAAAGAGCACATGATCAAACAAAAATATTAGTTCCTTTCTTCTTTGTGTAACAAAATAAATAGCATGAGTTTATCTGAGAATCAGAGAAAAAAACTGAATTAGTGGAAACTCTGACTTTTGGACTCTGCTTGATATTGCTAATATTGTTTGTGGATAATTATGCCTTGTAAAAAGAATAACCAAAAAACTTTGAATGTGTTGCCAACATATTCAGACTCAGTAATCCCAACCCAAGTGCTTACTGGTATATACTAATTGAGTGTCAGAAATGTGCAACAGACTAATACTGAGCCCTAACATTAGTATCAAGAAATATTGACAATTCACAATAGTCATAGTAAAACATAGCAAGAAAATACTTTCACATTGAAGTTATTTAACTCTACATTAACCAGCTGCCTAAATATATTCACTTTTTAATGAAATGTTTGTCTCTTAATAAGTTTACATTTCATAATTAGATATATAATATTCATGCCTTGTGATTTCCCCACAGAAAATTTCCAATTTATTAATTACAATTTATAGAAAATTTATTCTGTGTGCTTAGTTTCCAAATATATTTAAGAAAATTTAATTTAAGGCATGAACAAAATTCCATACAGTGAAAATCTGTAGAAGACACATTTTATTTGATAATTCATGACCCAAATGAATAAAGGCTATTTGTTAAAAAAAAAAAAAAAAGAAAGCTAACTCAAACTTTTAAAATGAAGAGCATCTTTTTTGTATAAATAATTTTTGTGTTACTATCATGCCACGTTCTTACGTACTTTTACTCTGCTTACCAAATATTAAATAACATAGTTTCTTCAAAAGTTTCTAATCCCTGGAGTAGTAGAGCCTTGGTTCTCAACCTTGGCTACACATTTGAAATTATTAGAGGATTTTTTTTTTTAATTGTACTAGGGAACCTTTTTAAAAATACTTATTCCTAGGTTTCACCTCAGATCCAGTGTAAAAAAAAAAATAATTGAGAGTGGAACCTAAGCACAAGAATTACTTTAAAATCTCCAGAGGTTGTTGAGAATGTAGAGATTGCATCAATCTCTATTCACACTGCCACTATACCATTCAGGCCTTCAGTGTCATGTACCCAGACTCTTGCAAGAGCCACCTAACAAGTCTCATCATCCTACTTCACCATTGCCAGATTAAAAGTACCCTAAAAATGTACTTATCAAACTGAACATGCTTACTGAGGGTTAAGATTTTAAAATGAAGGCCCTAATTCAGTTGATCTTGAGTGGAGGTTGAGACTCTACATTTCTTTCAAGTTCCCAGGTGACATTTATGCTGCTGAGCCACAAACCACAAACCACACTGATTTGTGTTTTCCATTCATAAAGAAAACTACTGGTACCACTTCCTAATTTAAATACTTTTTCATGTTTTTAATTTCACTTGGCATTTTACATTTATAAAGTAGAATTTTTCTCTTGCTTTTTAGTGAATAAATGTTAGTTAATACATTTAAGTGAAAACAATATCCTTGAAGGCTTTAAGCCCTTTGACAGCTCATAGGACAAGTTTGATGTATAGTAAAGAGATCTTTTCCCCTATGGACAGACACAGCAAGATTTAGTATTTTGACCCCTAGTAAGTTTAGAGTCATATAAACTAAATATACACTAAGGGTTGGCAAATACCACTAAAATATTTATTTTAAAATTATAATTTATGGTGGGTATGGGAAAAAAGGAGCTATTACAGAAATAGAAGTGCAAGATTAGAAAAACACATTCTAGTTGACTTAATCTGAATTCTGTAATCTTATGAGCCATCTATAATTTAACATTTTTAAAGAATTTCTCATAACAGTCTGGATATTAGCCATGCTATCTAATAATACATTACCAATATTGTATACTCATTTTAAACATCAATAACTGGAAACATACAGACTGAAAAATATCTTTAAGGAATGATTGATAAATATTAGTTAATCTCAGTGTAATGAGAATTTTTCTTCCTTTATGATTGCCAAAAATTCATTAAAAAAATGTTAATAATTTTTGTTCTCAGGCGTTTGAACTCAGACTGACACTATGCATCAGCTCTCCTGTGTCTCTTGCTAGCCAACAGCCCATCTTAGAGCTTCACCTCCATAACTGCTGAGCTACTTCTCTGTAATAAATAAATAAATAAATGTGTGTGTGTGTGTGTGTGTGTGTACATATATATTTGCATGACTAAAACTTTATACCAATTGAGCAACATATTAGGGTTCTCCAGAGAACCAGAACCAATAGTAAACACACACACACACACACACACACACACACACACACACACAGCTCAATGTATTAGTTTTGGAGAAATATAAATCATCTTGTGTTCCATTTAAATCATCCATGTTCCATTTATTGAAGTAGAACATGGAATGTGTCAAAAGTGTTTAATTTTGACACACCCACTCCCTCCGTATTTTATGTATTATTAGCACAAAGAAGGGGTGGTAGGAAAAAAAGGGGGAGAAGAATTATTGGGTATGTTACAAAGTCAATGTGTGTGTGTTTACTATTGGTTCTGTTTCTCTGGAGAACCCTAATATATTGCTCAATGGGTATAATGTTTCAATCATGCAACATGAAACAGCTCTAGAGATCTCCTGTACAATATTGTGCTTATGGTTAACAATACTGTACAGTACCCTTAAAATATATTAGGGGGATAGGTCTGATGTTTTGTGATTTTCTATGGGGTCTTGACTCATAAGCAAGGCCCATAGATGAGGCCAATATATTTGAACAATGCTAGAGTCACTGAAATAAGCATACAAACTCCTAAAGTAACACCCTTTTAAAAAACAACACTTACTTAAATATAGAAGTTCTGATGTTTCTAAACTATGCTATTACAGTCATGCATCGCTAAATGTGAGGGATATGTTCTGAGAAATGAATAATCAGATAATTTCATCTTTGTGTGAGCATCATGGAGTGTACTTACACAATCCTAGATGGTATAGCCTACTACACACCTAGGCTACATGGTACAGGCAATTGCTCCGAGGCTACAAACCCGTACAGCATGTTATTATGTGGCACATGACTATACTTTGTTGGTATTTAAGTTGTCATTTACTATTTGTAGGTTTCATCACTAGAAACTAAGGAGCTCTACATAGACTTTAAGAAGTTTTAAGATTAGATTTTTAAAATGGATATCAACTACTAAATTGTAGGAAGTGTTGTAAGCAGGCAGCTACCATTCTCTATTTTTGGTAATGGTGCCAGATCCAGTGTAAATATCATGAGAGTTGCAGTTTAAATATTTAGACTTATCACCAGAATCAGAAATACATCATAAGCTGTTACACCTGGGAAACCCCAAAAGTGTAACCTGAGAATCTTTCCAGCTTGAAATGAATTACAAGAAATGAAGTAAATTACAAATATGTCCCCAGCCTAAGGTTAGAAAACTCATGAATTACTACACCAAAAGAGCCCTCAAGCCCTAGATATTATTGTAAACCTCATCTACTTTGATATTATGTACAGAACTATTTATAATATCAAAATAATATGATATTTGGGATTTTTCCTTGTAATTCCAGTATTCAAAGTAGTTATAATTTGCTTCTCAAACTACCCTTGAGTGAAAACACACATTAACATGATCATAATGAAGTCACTGGCGGACTACTGTTGCTTAGGAACATTTAAAAATCTAGCATAGATTGAGAATTCATCATCAGATCAACCATTGAAATTAGCAATTGGGTGCTTTTCCTTTGATTAAATGTTATATATCAATCTGGCACCTCTAATACTTCCCAGTTATGCTGATAAATGAAATCAATTTAATATTACATTATTCAGTGTCTGCTGCTTTGCTGCTTATTTTGGAAATAAAACTTTGCCCTTATAAACCTGAAAATACAAACTATGGAAATGTAAAGACAACATACCAAGTGATTGGTTTTCTGTTGTAAATATTTTTACCATATTCTAAGTTTTGCTAACTTTTGTGTTGTTTTTATTTCTGTATTTCAAATTTTTTCAATCTGAAATAATTATAGAACCACAAAAAGTTGCCAAAGTAGTACAGAGAGGTCTCTTGTACCTATCACCCAGCTTTCTCTGATGGCAACATCTTATATTATCCCAGTGCATTTTCAGAACCAGAAATTGATGGCTCAATACAGTGAACTAGACTATGGATCTTACACAGGTTATCACCAGTGTTTGCATGCCCTCATTTTTTATCTGTTTTTATGTCCAATTCTAAGATATTTTATTAAATGTTATATTTCTCCAAATGGCCATTGATTCTAGTTCTCTTTGTCACCTTTCCTCCTTATCAGGGAAAACAAGGAATTGATTCATTTTTCAAAGGCTATTGATACAAGAGCCCTTACTCAAAGAAAAATATGTTGGTGATTTCTGATCACTAACATATTATGTGTCCTAGCAATTTACATTTACAGTTGTAGAAATAAATGGCTTGCACTTCAGATTTTCATGAAAAAGATAAGCCTGCTAACTCGGAATTTTATTATGTGTAGCATTAGTTTGAAATGTGACATCTTAATGTGAAAAATAAAAAAACTATTTCAACTATTTGTTTTGTCAGCTAAACTTTGCAGTTGTGTACCACATCATTTTTCACAGATTAGTTCAATATATTAGTCAGTTTTGGAGAAATATAGATCAGCTCATGTTCCATTTAAAACCTATTCATTGATGTAGAACATGGAATATGTCAGAAGTGTCTAATTGCTCCCACTCCCTCCTTTGTATTTTATGTATCATTACTATGATAAAGTGGTGGTAGAAAAGAGAAAGAGGAGGAGAACTGTTAGGTATATACAAAGTCAAACTCAGAAAACAAAGGAAAAATAATGTTTCCTATTTGATTTCAAATACCAGATTAATTATTAGAATAAGATAAAGAACAATTGGACATATTGCTTGGAGTTTTATCTAAGAGGGCATATCAAATCCAACTTTGAGTAAGCCTAAGAATGAACTTTCCCATATTATACCTTAAAGCTTTTATAATAATCCAGAAAATATATCACATTATTGTGACATAAAATAATTCATTCTTATCTCAGGAGATTCTAGTGTCATAAACAATTTATTTGATCAGTCAGTGTATTAGTTCGTTTTCATACTGCTAATAAAGACATACCGAAGACTGGGTAATTTAGAAAGGAAATAGATTTAATTGGCTCATAGTTCAGCATGGCCAAGGACACCTCAGGAAACTTATAATCATGGCACAAGGGGAAGCAAACATATCTTTCTTCAAATGGTGGCAGGAAGGAGAAGTGCTGAGCAAAAGGGGAAAAGCCCCTTATAAAACCATCAGATTTCTTGAGAACTCACTCGCTATCACAAGAAAAGCATGAGGCTAACCACCTTCATGATTAAATTATCTCCCATAGGTCCCTCCCATGGCATGTGGGGATTATAGGAACTATCAATTCAAGATAAAATTTAGGTGGAGACACAGCCAAACCAAATCAAAGTCCTAAGACTGGATAAAATAACCTGGTGAATGAGTAACCAGTGAAAGAATAAAGGGCAATAGAGACGTTAAAAGGAAACAGCAGGTGCAGTGGCTCATGCCTATAATCCCAACGCTTTGGGAGGCTAAAAAGGCAGATCACTTCAGACCAGGAGTACAAGACCAGCCTGGCCAACATGGCAAAACTCCATCTTTACTAAAATACAAACATTAACTGGATGTGATGTCACATGTCAGTAATCCCAGCTACTCAGAAGGCTGAGGCATTAGAATCATTTGAACTGGGGAGGCAGAGTGTAAGTGAAATGGCTGTGCTTTAGTCAGGAGTAGGCTGAGGCAGCCTTCTGGTGCAGCCCAATTCAGCGGGCTTGGAGTCCAGGTGCACAACCCTGAACATTATGTAACCATGCCACGTGAAGCACATTGGGCAATTACCTGCGTGACCTCATGCTTGGCTCACAGTCACTATTGTCTGTAAAAGGTATGACTATCCTGCTGATGCTGTACATAAACCTCGCTGACACTCAGAGAAGAGTAAAGCCATGTTTAAATTATCTATGATTCCTCGAGTGTTTTTCTAGCTGCCCACCACTTGCCCACCAATTTCCCTTGGACCTCAATTCAAACTTGACAACTGGCATCACAAACAGGATCCTGAAGTGAGTGAGCCTTTAGTCCCTGCTGATTCTGGGTCAGTCATGTGGCTGCAAAGTGGACTGTGGTACCCAGTGGTGGCTATGCTGCTCAGATGGGCTCTAGTGGAAACCTGGGCAGTGGTAGGCAGGTCCCTCATGAGCATGGAGAAGGCACAGAAGCAGCTGGAAGCACAGAGCACTGAGGAGTGAGCTTTTGCCAGCAGAGTTGGATGGACATTTTTGACTGCACTACAAGAAGTACACACCAAGTCCCTGAGGAATGCAGTGCAGGTAAAGGCCCTCCAGGTATAGCCATGGAGCCTGGAGGCCCAGCTACACAGCTCAGAAAAACAGTTAAAAGCTGCCATGAATGGGGACCTTCAGGTGCAGGCAGGGCACCTGGAGATCTGGCTACAAAGTCTGAAAAAGGAATTAGTGGCTGCTGTGAATGCAGGCCTGGATCCCTGGTCTCAGCCAGAGACTCCACTCTGATACCAGGGAGGAAGAACCCTTGTTGCAGGATTACCCAGTGATCTATCAGAAGGTAGATCATGAACAGGAACTGGGGCCCCAAGGACAGGCTCAGGGACCCCATATCATAATGCAACATACTTCATCTACTGTTTTTACCCCAACTAAATTTCAGGAATTAGGCAAGCAGTGACTCCAGGGCCTAGGGGAACCTCTGTCCACCTGGATACTTTGTTTATGGGATGAGGGAGCAGATTGTGGTCTCACATTAGAATCACCTGGGGAAGTGCAAAATCTTTATCTTCAGGCAGCACCCAACACCAGTTCCACCTCTGAGATAGAAAAGCTAGCCTCTATCATGACTCACCCCTCCCTCCATCAGCAATTGCAGGTGAATAGGAGGTTGGCACAAAGGCAAGGTGACCACACCCTGATTGAGTGGCTATGGGAAGCCATACAGACTGTGTGGAACGACACTGGTGAAATACCCGAAACAGTGACTAAACGGCAGTGACCACTGCTATGGCAGCTCTCAGGGAAGAAGAAAGTCATCAGTGGGACCAAGGAGTCTATACTGTAAAGAAGGGAAAGATGTCCCACCTGCAGGGCCCCCCGAACCATGGGAGAAAAGGGGGCCCCAACAAGTGACATGCTCACAGATGTGGATAGATTTGATTCTGGCAGGGTTAACAAGAGAAAAATCAATAAGCAGCCCAATGAAGTATTCTTAACTTTGTGGAGACAGTTGTTCCCAGAGCGGCAATTCCAGAAAATGCCCAGGTGGGAAAGGACATTGCTGCATGACCTAGTGCCACCCGGGAGCTTCAGCTCAAAGACTACTTCCTGCAGCCAAGCAGAAATGTAGAGCATCTCCTGTTTGATTAGGAAACTGAACCGAGTTGCCTGGCTTGGGAGGACACCAGATGACTACAGGCCACATGTGGAATTAGAGAGCCACTGGTCCCCCGCCAATGCAGAGTGGGTGCTGCTGCTGGTGGATACTGGTGCAGAGTGTAGTCTTGTTTATGGGAAACTGGATAAGTTTCTGTGGAAACATTGAGAGTTATGGAGGCTAGTTAGTAAAAGTGACACCTGTAGTTCTCAAACTTGGTCTCACATTGGAATCACTTGGAAAGGTTTAAAAATAACATTGGGTCCTGACCCCCACCCTCTAAGATCAGATTTAACTGGTGTCGGGTGCTGCCTGAAGATAAATATTTTTGCACTTCCCCAGGTGATTCTAATGTGCGACCACAATTGAGAACCACCACTGCCATAGGTGATATGAATGCCCATCTTCTGTAAGCTGTATCACTTTACGTGTCATTATCAGCACTTTTTACCTTGCACATTGTCTATGCACCATATTTTATTAGGTTTTATATCCCAGTGCCTGCATTAGAAAATAAAGGAATGTTCAACACATGGCTTTTGATGAAATGAAGGAATAAAATTATTTCCTGTTTATACATGAATGTTGTTGCTGCTTAATGAGATAAAATACTGCAGTATCTTGAGAAAAGTCACATAAATTGAGAAGAAAGGAAATAGTACAGTTAGAGCTAGTCACAGGATGCCAGGGTGATGATGTGATGCTTAAAGCCAGAAACAACTTGAAAGGATACCTGAACTGTACACAAAGAATCAGCAGATCTTTTACAAAAGTAATAAAATGAGATAACTGACAGCCACACTTTTTCCCTTGTGTCCTAAAAGTGTCAGCATAAATAAATCTCTAGAATGGCTCCGGTACCTGCTGTTTCATAATGCTGATGATTTGATAACATGTTAGCACTTTTCAACTTTTTCTTCCTCATTTGATCTCAGATCATAAACTTTTTTAAGTAGAGCAATGTCTTTTATATTAATGCAACACTTGGACTCTTCTCATTTTATTATCCACACTCCATCTTCTTACTCATCTGGAGACAAACATGAGAAGATTTAAAAATATATATATAGTAAAATAAGCATAAGAATAAATCCTGATGAGCATTGAGAGACTGGATATAATACCTAACATTATTTTATTGGGATTCTGTCCAATTGTGATATTTTTAACCTTGGGTAAAGAGTAAGTATAAATTCAATGATCAGATTGCTAGGGAACTTATGCCAGTTTTGCAAAAAAAAAAAAAAAAAAAAAACCACCCAAGACAACTTGAATTTTAGGGTCATACTTAGGTGTTATTATAATAAAAATTCATTTTCATTAACTGTATGATGGCAATTATAATAAGAAATTAAAGCATTTGTAGTACATATTATTTTCAAATTGAAGGAAAGGAAAAATTTGTAAGAAAAGCTGGCTGTGTCATCAAAGGTACAATCCCCAAAGCTGTCAGTAAGAATTCAGCAGAATTCTATGAGCTTTCAGAGAACCTGTAATTGAAACTGCTGATTTGTAGGATTTCTAAGATCCCTGTTTTATATGAATATAGGTATATTAGATAATTGGCCAAGTCGAAAATAATGCTATTTATGGTAGGGCTTTAGGAAGCATGCCATCATTCTGAAGCTAAACTAGAGGGCGGATTATTTTTCTCTATTTAGGTCAAAGTTGGTTTGTTTTGCTCTTTTCTGTTTTGGTATAATCAGGTATTATTTGTGTTGTTGTTCCTGTTTCTTTGGGCTTTTGAAAATAGTAGATGAAGACAGGTATATGAATTTGTGTTACTATTGCTGACTCTCTAGCAGGCAATTTCCACTTAGAAAAGGAAATTATCTTGCCAAAAATAAATCCTTATGATGGAGGTTTATTCTGATGCTTGAAATTACAGTCAACAAACATTTACAGGAACTATTAAGGTAATATAAAGGAGAAAAGCTGGCCACTAAGACAATAGAAAATGTTGGTAACTGAAGACAATTGCCAATCTCATGTCTCACATAAAGCAATTCAGATTTATTATTAATATTATCATTATAATCTTGTTGGCCACATGTGGATCCTACTTGAAATATTTTATATAAGATTCTTCCATAAAATAAATAATTCTTATAATAAAATTCTTTAAAATATCTCACAGGATAAATTTTAGTCCAAAGCAAACTACATTTATTGGCAAAATTAGTTCCACAGCTGAAATAACTTAGCACACAATTACACAATTTTTTTCTTGGTGCAAAATATTTTCTTAGATTTACTCATTATTTAATATAATTTTCAACTAGAAGGCAAGAATAAAGAAACTTTAGAAACAGAAAGAAATATTTATCACATGCTAATACTTCTGTCCTGTATACTAAAATTATTTCATTTATTAGCTAATTTAGTCCTCACAATAAGATTATAAAGTACATTTATTAATCCCAAGACACATAGGACAGAACTGAAAGTAAAGATATAAAGTGGCTCACTTAAAAATCACAATAATAAATAATGGATTTAGATTTAGGAGTTACTGTTTTTCTTATCGTTTTTGTGTCTTATCCAGTCTCTTTCTACAACATTACTTAAAAAATTATCCTTAATAAACTGCTGTAATTTTTGTGATGATATTCATGTTGTCTGAAAAAGGTACATTCATATATTCTAAACTTTATTGCCTGAAATAGTCCACTGGCATTGTTTTATTTGATAATTTGTAGAAACACTAAGCAGTGAAATACTTTTACAATATATCAGTAAAGCCCATTTTCAACTGCATTGATAGAAAGCAAACCAACTTTAATCAAAAATGTGAAATAACTTTACTAATGGAAAATCATAATTATGCTGTCTTGTGGAAAATAATTAAGAGCAACATTTGGCATCACAGACACTCTGTCATACAACATTTGCATTAAAATGTTATTCTGGAAAAACGAGTATTTGTCAATCTCATCCAAATATCAAACACAGAATTAATCCTCAAATCAATTAAATGCTGCAGACTTAAAAAAATAATTGCAGCACAACGTCAATTCAGAATAAGATCCCAATGTCACCGCAATTATGCCTGAAAGCATCTGAACAACGTACATTTCAATGTGGTTAAAAGCCTATTAATATTTTTATTGTAGGATGGCATGACCTCAATCATTCAGTTAGGTTTGTAAGTAACTATTGAGAGATGTCTCTAGAACATGTGACATGGTTTGGCTTTGTGTCCCCACCCAATTCTTCTCTTGAATTGTAATCCCATAATCGCTATGTGTCGTGGGAGGGACCTGGTGGGACATAATTGAATAATGGGGGCAGGTTTCCTCCAATGCTGTTCTCGTGATAATGAGTGAGTTCTCATGAGATCTGAAGGTTTTATAAGGGCCTCTCACATTCAGTAGGCACTCATTCTTTCTACTGCCACCCTGTGATAAGGTGCCTTCCACCATGCCTGGAGGTTTCCTGAGGCCTCTTCAGCTATACAGAACTCTGAATCAATTAAAACTCTTTTCTTTATAAATTCCCCAGTTTGAGGTGTTTCTTCATAGCAGTGTGAGAATGGACTAATACAACATAGGTTCTATTTCACACTTGAAAATCAGTATTTTTAAAAATCTGTTTCATTATTTTCTCTGTGAGAATGGCTGAGTGTCCAAGTGTATTCATAAATAAAAATTTAAGGGCATGGAAAGAGAAAGCACAAATATGTACAAACAATTGTTAGATGCAGGAGTGGAAAATAATCTCCAAATAGCTTTAAATAGGTAAAATATGCATGTTAGGAGAGCAAAAGTAAAGAGTGAGCACTATAGCACTTGTTTCCTGGATTTTAAATACTTAAAACACAGGAGTGTTTAAAATACTTCAAGCACATGCATAAACACATATACATTCTAAAAGCCTAGAATGACACCTTCATCCTGTCCTTTGCCATAAAAAACACACCTTTGCACCAATCCAGGTTCTTAGCCTAGGGAGATAAGGGAGAGATGAGATATCTCAGCAAAACATCAGAGTAGCATGTATTTTCCCCCATAGATACTCTTGTTACTTGGATGATGATTTAAATGAACCTCTCCCACTTCCTCTGTTCTCTAGGGTTAACAAGTTTTGCGACAATGACAGTAGCCAATCCCATTCTCCCTGCTGCCTGAAGTCCTGACAATAACCAAATTTACTGCACCTTTCTCACTTGCTATAAGTTACAGAGGCATTTATTATGCATTCATGAATAGACCAGTGCAATAAGAGTAGTTGCTATGAACATTCGTGTACATGTGTCCTTATAGTAGAACGATTTATAGTCTTTTGGATATATACCCAGTTCATTGCAGCACTGTTTACAATAGCAAAGACCTGGAATCAACCCAAATGCCCATTGATAATAGACTGGATTGGAAAAATGTGGCACATATACACCATGGAATATTATGCAGCAATCAGAAATCATGAGTTTGTGTCGTTTGTAGGGACATGGATGAATCTGGAGAACATCATCCTCAGCAAACTGACACAAGAACAGAAAATGAAACACCGCATATTCTCACTCATAGGTGGGTGATGAAAAATGAGAACACATGGACACAGAAAGGGGAGCACTAAACACTGGGGTCCATTGGGGGGAAAAGGGGAGGGCCAGTGGGAGGGGGAGGTGGGGAGGGATAGCCTGGGGAGAAATGCCAAATGTGGGTGAAGGGGAGAAGAAAAGCAAAGCACACTGCCATGTGTGTACCTACGCAACTGTCTTGCATGCTCTGCTCATGTACCCCAAAACCTAAAATCCAATAAAAAAATAAATAAATAAATAATAATAATAATAAAAAAGAGTAGTTGCTATTGCGAGTAGCAATCCCTGCCTTTATGAAAAAACTGTAGAACTGACTCACATGAGGAGACAGATTGGCATGCTTAGGATAAAGTTGTGGGAAACAAGCCCCAGGACTGCTCCCAATGAACCTCAGCCCTGGAATTCACACCGCTGTGTTTTTCCCTGCCGCAATTGCTAGAACTGAATTGTGATACCAATAGAATATTGCAGAAATCACAGAGTGTGATTTCCAGGGCCAGGTAACAAAAGCCTTGTTTCTCCTGCATTATTCACTTTAAGAGAAGCTGCTCACCATGCATTTGGGGGAAACTCTAACAGCCATGTGGTGAGGTCCTTGGAGCAAAGAACCTAAGCCTTTTGCCAATTTCCAGTACCAACTTTTCTGCTATATGATTGAACCACCTTGAAAGAGAATCCTCTAATCCCAGGCAAGCTGTTAAATGACTGCAGCTTGGCTGACATGTCGCATCAACCACATGAGGAAACTGAAGCCAGGACCAACCAGCTAAGCTGCTCCTGAATTCCTGCCTCATAGAAAGTGTGTGAGGACATAAAGATTTTTTGTCATTTTAAGCCACTAAATTTAGAGGTCACTATTTTTGCAGCAATAGGTAACTACTTTCAAATTGTATTTTAAATCTATGCTGTGCCTTATCCATTTCCCCATCAGCCTGGCCAACATGGTGAAACTGCATCTCTACTAATACAAAAAAAATTAGCTAGGCATGGTGGCAGGAGCCTGTAAACCCAGCTACTTGGGACACTGAGCAGGAAAATCACTTGAACTCGGGAGGCGGAGGTTGCAGTGAGCCGAGATTGCGCCATTGCACTCCAGCCCAGGCAACACAGCAAAACTCTGTCTCAAAAATAAATAAATAAACAAACAAACAAACAAATAAATTTGCTTATACCAAACTACTTCCCTTTTTCCAACTATGTCTTGCATTTCACGCCGTTTATATTGCTCCCTCCATTCTTCACCTGAACCATCTCTGCCACATTTCTCTCCTTAGAAAGATCATTTTTTAATATTAAGGATAATTGTTACATCTTCTCTAGAGTCTTCACAGATATTTTCCCCAATATAATTAGTTGCTCACTCATTTGGCTTCCCTCAGTACATTAAATATACTGGTGATGGAGTAAAATCTTAATGTATTACATTGTGTTATAGTTGATTGGATGTGTTTTTACCTCCTCTATCAGACTGTGACCTTCCTCGGGAAAAGAATCCTGTCTTAGTCATCTTTTATTCCCAGAGCTGTGACATGCTAAATGAGACATAGTAGAAACTCAATCAATGTTTGTTAAGTAAATGAACAAACAAAGAGGTGAAAATCTGAATGTACTATTTCTTCTCTTCGTTTTTTATTCATTTTCTCAATTTTAAATTGAGGCAATTCAAAAGTCATGAGGAACTATTTAATTTGGCCACAAGGACCTATTTACTTCAAATTGTCTCCTAAACCTATTATCTCCTCTCTCTCGTATTTCACATTCCCTTGCTGGAACCACTGGCTGTAAAGGAGCAAAAAATTATATGATAGCAATGTAAAAAAGATTTTCAATATCGTTTAACTCTGTATGTCAGTTAGGTCAGGGAGGCAAAGGACCAATCCCTTTACACTGACACGTAGGTGGGTCCGTAGTTAGCTGCGAAAACTAACCAAAAAATAAAATAATCATTAGAATATCAGAATAATATTTTTGTGGCCCATAGAAGTCCTGGATTATTTAGTAATGCAATAAGGAAGTTTAGTTTACGTTTGGTTATTCTTTTTTTTTTTTTTTTAATTTTTTATTGGATTTTAGGTTTTGGGGTACATGAGCAGAGCATGCAAGACAGTTGCGTAGGTACACACATGGCAGTGTGCTTTGATTTTCTTCTCCCCTTCACCCACATTTGGCATTTCTCCCCAAGCTATCCCTCCCCACCTCCCCCTCCCAATGGCCCTCCCTTTTCCCCCAATAGACCCCAGTGTTTAGTACTCCCCTTTCTGTGTCCATGTGTTCTCATTTTTCATCACCCACCTATGAGTGAGAATATGCGGTGTTTCATTTTCTGTTCTTGTGTCAGTTTGCTGAGGATGATGTTCTCCAGATTCATCCATGTCCCTACAAACGACACGAACTCATCATTTCTGATTGCTGCATAATATTCCATGGTGTATATGTGCCACATTTTTCCAATCCAGTCTATTATCAATGGGCATTTGGGTTGATTCCAGGTCTTTGCTATTGTAAACAGTGCTGCAATGAACATTCGTGTACATGTGTCCTTATACTAGAACGATTTATAGTCCTTTGGGTATATACCCAGTAATGGGATTGCTGGGTCAAATGGAATTTCTATTTCTAAGGACTTGAGGAATCGCCACACTGTCTTCCACAATGGTTGAACTAATTTACACTCCCACCAAAAGTGTAAAAGTGTTCCTTTTTCTCCACATCCTCTCCAGCATCTGTTGTCTCCAGATTTTTTAATGATCGCCATTCTAACTGGCGTGAGATTGGTATCTCAATGTGGTTTTGATTTGCATCTCTCTGATGACCAGTGACGATGAGCATTTTTTCATGATTGTTGGCCTCATATATGTCTTCTTTCGTAAAGTGTCTGTTCATATCCTTTGCCCACTTTTGAATGGGCTTGTTTGTTTTTTTCCTGTAAATCTGTTTGAGTTCTTTGTAAATTCTGGATATCAGCCCTTTGTCAGATGGGTAGACTGCGAAAATTTTTTCCCATTCTGTTGGTTGCCGATCCACTCTAGTGACAGTTTCTTTTGCCGTGCAGAAGCTGTGGAGTTTCATTAGGTCCCATTTGTCTATTTTGGCTTTTGTTGCCAATGCTTTTGGTGTTTTGTTCATAAAGTCCTTGCCTACTCCTATGTCCTGGATAGTTTTGCCTAGATTTCCTTCTAGGGTTTTTATGGTGCCAGGTCTTATGTTTAAGTCTTTAATCCATCTGGAGTTAATTTTAGTGTAAGGTGTCAGGAAGGGGTCCAGTTTCTGCTTTCTGCACATGGCTAGCCAGTTTTCCCAACACCATTTGTTAAACATGGAATCCTTTCCCCATTGCTTGTTTTTGTCAGGTTTATCAAAGATTGTATAGTTGTATGTATGTTGTGTTGCCTCCGGTGCCTCTGTTTTGTTCCATTGGTCTATATCTCTGTTTTGGTACCAGTACCATGCTGTTTTGATTACTGTAGCCTTGTAGTATAGTTTGAAATCCGGTGGTGTGATGCCCCCCGCTGTGTTCTTTTTGCTTAGAATTGACTTGGCTATGCGGGCTCTCTTTTGGTTCCATATGAAGTTCATGGTGGTTTTTTCCAGTTCTGTGAAGAAAGTCAGTGGTAGCTTGATGGGGATAGCGTTGATTCTGTAAATTACTTTGGGCAGTATAGCCATTTTCATGATATAAATTCTTCCTAACCATGAACATGGAATATTTCTCCATCTGTTTGTGTCCTCTCTGATTTCGTTGAGCAGTGATTTGTAGTTCTCCTTGAAGAGGTCTCTTACGTTCCTTGTGAGTTGTATTCCAAGGTATTTTATTCTTTTTGTAGCAATTGCGGATGGCAGTTCGCTCTTGATTTGGCTTTCTTTAAGTCTGTTGTTGGTGTAGACGAATGCTTGTGATTTTTGCACATTGATTTTATATCCTGAGACTTTGCTGAAGTTGCTTATCAGTTTCAGGAGTTTTTGGGCTGAGGTGATGGGGTCTTCTAGGTATACTATCATGTCGTCTGCAAATAGAGACAATTTGGCTTCCACCTTTCCTATTTGAATACCCTTTCTTTCTTTTTCTTGCCTGATTGCTCTGGCTAGAACTTCCAGTACTATATTGAATAGGAGTGGTGAGAGAGGGCATCCTTGTCTAGTGCCAGATTTTAAAGGGAATGCTTCCAGTTTTTGCCCATTCAGTATGATATTGGCTGTTGGTTTGTCATAAATAGCTTTTATTACTTTGAGATACGTTCCATCGATACCGAGTTTATTGAGGGTTTTTAGCATAAAGGGCTGGTGAATTTTGTCAAATGCCTTCTCTGCGTCAATTGAGATAATCATGCGGTTTTTGTTTTTGGTTCTGTTTATGTGCTGAATTACATTGATAGACTTGCGTATGTTGAACCAGCCTTGCATCCCTGGGATGAATCCAACTTGATCATGATGAATAAGTTTTTTGATTTGCTGTTGCAATCGGCTTGCCAATATTTTATTGAAGATTTTTGCGTCTATGTTCATCATGGATATTGGCCTGAAGTTTTCATATCTCGTTGGGTCTCTGCCGGGTTTTGGTATCAGGATGATGTTGGTCTCATAAAATGATTTTGGAAGGATTCCCCTTTTTGGATTGTTTGAAATAGTTTTAGAAGCAATGGTACCAGCTCTTCCTTGTGTGTCTGGTAGAATTCGGCTGTGAACCCGTCTGGACCTGGGCTTTTTTTGTGTGGTAGGCTCTTAATTGCTGCCTCAACTTCAGACCTTGTTATTGGTCTATTCATAGTTTCAGCTTCCTCCTGGTTTAGGCTTGGGAGGACACAGGAGTCCAGGAATTTATCCATTTCTTCCAGGTTTACTAGTTTATGTGCATAGAGTTGTTTGTAATATTCTCTGATGATGGTTTGAATTTCTGTGGAATCTGTGGTGATTGCCCCTTTATCATTTTTTATTGCATCTATTTGGTTGTTCCTTCTTTTCTTTTTAATCAATCTGGCTAGTGGTCTGTCTATTTTGTTGATCTTTTCAAAAAACCAGCTCTTGGATTTATTGAGTTTTTGAAGGGTTTTTCGTGTCTCAATCTCCTTCAGCTCAGCTCTGATCTTAGTTATTTCTTGTCTTCTGCTGGGTTTTGAGTTTTTTTGATCTTGCTCCTCTAGCTCTTTCAATTTTGATGATATGGTGTCAATTTTGGATCTCTCCATTCTCCTCATATGGGCACTTATTGCTATATACTGTCCTCTAGAGACTGCTTTAAATGTGTCCCAGAGGTTCTGGCACATTGTGTCTTCGTTCTCATTGGTTTCGAAGAACTTCTTTATTTCTGCCTTCATTTCGTTGTTTACCCAGTCAACATTCAAGAGCCAGTAGTTCAGTTTCCATGAGGCTGTGCGGTTCTGGGTCGGTTTCTGAATTCTGAGTTCTAACTTGATTACACTATGGTCTGAGAGGCTGTTTGTTATGATTTCAGTTGTTTTGCATTTGTTGAGCAGTGCTTTACTTCCAATTATGTGGTCAATTTTAGAGTAGGTGTGATGTGGTGCTGAGAAGAATGTGTATTCTGTGGATTTGGGGTGGAGAGTTCTGTAAATGTCTATCAGGTTTGCTTGCTCCAGGTCTGAGTTCAAGCCCTGGATATCCTTGTTGATTTTCTGTCTGGTTGATCTGTCTAGTATTGACAGTGGATTGTTAAAGTCTCCCACTATTATTGTGTGGGAGTCTAAGTCCTTTTGTAAGTCATTAAGAACTTGCCTTATGTATCTGGGTGCTCCTGCATTGGGTCCATATATGTTTAGGATCGTTAGCTCTTCTTGTTGTATTGATCCTTTTACCATTATGTAATGTCCTTCTTTGTCTCTTTTGATCTTTGTTGCTTTAAAGTCTATTTTATCAGAGATGAGAATTGCAACTCCTGCTTTTTTTTGCTTTCCATTAGCTTGGTAAATCTTCCTCCATCCCTTTATTTTGAGCCTTTGTGTATCCTTGCAGGTGAAATGGGTTTCCTGGATACAGCACACTGATGGGTTTGGCTTTTTATCCAATTTGCCAGTCTGTGTCTTTTGATTGGTGCATTTAGTCCATTTACATTTACATTTAGGGTTAATATTGTTATGTGTGAATTTGATACTGCCATTTTGATGCTAAGTGGCTGTTTTGCCTGTTAGTTGTTGTAGATTCTTCATTATGTTGAAGCTCTTTAGCATTCAGTGTGATTTTGGAATGGCTGGTACTGGTTGATCCTTTCTATGTGTAGTGCCTCTTTTAGGAGCTCTTGTAAAGCAGGCCTGGTGGTGACAACATCTCTGAGTACTTGCTTGTTCGCAAAGGATTTTATTTTTCCTTCACTTCTGAAGCTCAGTTTGGCTGGATATGAAATTCTGGGTTGAAAGTTCTTTTCTTTAAGAATGTTGAATATTGGCCCCCACTCTCTTCTGGCTTGTAGTGTTTCTTCCGAGAGATCTGCTGTGAGTCTGATGGGCTTCCCTTTGTGGGTAACCCGACCTTTCTCTCTGGCTGCCCTTAGTATTCTCTCCTTTATTTCAACCCTGTTGAATCTGACGATTATGTGCCTTGGGGTTGCTCTTCTTGCGGAATATCTTTGTGGTGTTCTCTGTATTTCCTGCAATTGAGTGTTGGCCTGTCTTGCTAGGTGGGGGAAATTTTCCTGGATGATGTCCTGAAGAGTATTTTCCAGCTTGGATTCATTCTCTTCGTCCCCTTCTGGTACACCTATCAAACCTAGGTTAGGTCTTTTCACATAGTCCCACATTTCTTGGAGACTTTGTTCATTCCTTTTTGCGCTTTTTTCCCTGATCTTGGTTTCTCGTTTTATTTCATTGAGTTGGTCTTCGACTTCAGATATTCTTTCTTCTGCTTGGTCAATTCGGCTATTGAAACTTCTGTTTGCTTCGCGAAGTTCTTGTATTGTGTTTTTCAGCTCCTTTAATTCATTCATATTCCTCTCTAAGGTATCCATTCTTGTTATCATTTCCTCGAATCTTTTTTCAAATCTTTTTTCAAGGTTCTTAGTTTCTTTGCATTGATTTAATACATGATCTTTTAGCTCACAAACGTTTCTCATTATCCATCTTCTGAAGTCTAATTCCATCATTTCGTCACAGTCATTCTCTGTCCAGCTTTGTTCCCTTGCTGGTGAGGAGTTTTGGTCCTTTCTAGTAGGCGAGGTGTTCTGGTTTTGGGTGTTTTCCTCCTTTTTGCGCTGGTTTCTCCCATCTTTGTGGATTTGTCCGCTGGTCGTCTGCGTAGTTGCTGACTTTTCTATTGGGTCTCTGAGTGGACACCCAGAATGTTGATGATGAAGTATTTCTGTTGCTTGGTTTTCCTTCTATCAGTCTAGCCCCTTTGCTGTATGACTGCTGAGGTCCGCTCCAGACCCTGCTTGTCTGGGGTGCACCTCTAGCAGCTGTGGCACTGCGAGGGATGCTACCAGTTTCTTTTTCTGCTATCTTTGTCCCAGGATGATGCCTGCCTAATGTCAGTCTTTTGGATATAGAGGGGTCAGGGAGCTGCTTGAGGAGACAGTTTGTACTTTATAGGGGTTTAATTGCTGAGCTGTGCGCTCTGTTGTTCATTCAGGGCTGTTAGGCTGCTATGTTTGATTCTGCTGCAACAGCGCTCATTAAAAAACCCTTTTTTTTTCTCAAATGCTCTGTGTTGAGGGGTTTGGGCTTTATTTTTGGATGTTCGATGAGGTGTCCTGCCCAGCTAGAAGGCAGACTAGCCACTGTTTGGTTGCCAAGGCTCCGCCCTGCTGTTGTGTGATTCGCCCTGTTCCTGCAGGCTCTGCTGTGGTCTCCGCCACGCCCTGCAGTGGAGTCTCTTCATTGTAGCGTGTTGCCTCAGCAATGGCAGGCTGCATCAGCAGTGGGCGTGTATCTCAGTAGGGACGGGTTGCCTCGGCAATGGCTGGCTGCATCAGCAGTGGGCGTGTATCTCAGTTGGGTCGGGTTGCCTCGGCAATGGCAGGCTGCATCAGCAGTGGGCGTGTATCTCAGTAGGGACGGGTTGCCTCGGCAATGGCTGGCTGCATCAGCAGTGGGCGTGTATCTCAGTTGGGGCGGGTTGCCTCGGTAGTGGTGGATGCCCCTCCCCCACAGAGCGTCTAGGACCATCTGCTCGGGATAGTTTGAAATCGCGGTTGTTCATCCCACTGGGTATCCCAAACGATCTGTCCCTGCAATCCCCTGGGCTGGGCTACTGTCCAAGTCTCGTTCAGTCTCAAGTCCAGCCCTCTCAAGTCTCAGGTTGCCAGTTCAACAAGGCACCTGGACAAGCGTGCCCTGTGGGGATTGCTGGGTAGGGCCGGCTGCCGCTGCCCCGGCTGCCGGCTTCGCCTGGCAGACCTACTGCCTGGCGTCCCGTGTCTTTTTATACTTGGGAGTTTCCCCTTTCTGTGGGCAACAAAGATCAGTCTGGAAATGCAGCTCTGACTCACCGTTTGCAGATTCAACGCGAGCTCCAATCCTGGGTTGTTCTCACAGCGCCATCTTGAGTCCTCCCCCCTGTTTAGTTATTCTAATACATTCAAGTTTATTTTCTTGAGTTGATGATATTACAGTTTCTTTAGAACTATCAAAAAACACCTTTTTGATCATACTTCAAGCCAAATCAATTGGCTTGCCACATTTTAATAAACTTAATGTTTGATAGGTAATCATAAATCTTTGTGTGTTTGTAAATTTGTGTGTGTGTCTAAAACCTTCAAATACATTGCATAATGATAAAAATATGGTCATAGGCTTGGCACAATAGCTCAAAGATATAATCCCAGCACTTTAGGAGGCTGAGGTGGGAGAATTGCTTGATGCCAGGAGTTCCAAACCAGCCTGGGCAATATAGCAAGACCTCATCTCTACAAAAATATTTTTAAATTTTCTGGACATGGGCACACACTTTTAGTTCTAGCTACTTGGGGGGCTGGAAGGCTCCCTTGTGCCCGGGAATTGGAGACTGCAGTGAGGTATGATTATGCCACTCCACTCCAGCCTAAGCAAGAGAGCAAGACCCTGTCTCTATGAAATAAATAAACAAGTAAATAAATAAATACTTAGGTGAAGGAAAATTTTTGCATACTCTAAATTCTTTTTTTAGAAATTAGAAAATTTTAAATGATGCATAGGAAATATCTACTCTCATGGCTTCAAATAATGGAATTAAATTTCTGTTCCAAGTGGGAGATATTTTCCCCATGGTTTTATAGGTAAAGTACGTGCTGAAATCCAGTTGGACCCTCCACTAAATACTCAAACTGTTGGGCTCATTGAATAATGGCCTGTTGCAATAAGTACTAAAAACACACACACAAAAACAGCATTTATTTAAAGCAGACTTAAAACAGACTTTTCATCAAAATGCCACATTGATTTCTGAAGTTTCCCAAAGAGTTAATTGTCTACCTTTAAAATTATTGAACTGACTTAACCTGTCTAAATGGTCAATAAACAAAAAGTAAAATCCTGATCATGCAAAACAATATTCATTTATTCAACCAAAAATTTGCTTGATAATTTTAAATTTGTTTTAAACAGCATTTCCTATTTACATAGTATTATATTATCATAGTTTCAATCTATATTGCTGAACTGTTGAAAAAAACTATAAGAACATTCATATTTCTTATGTAATAGTCTCCTACATTTTATATAGAATTCTAGGTTAAAATTCTATATATAATTTCTGCTTCCAACTATGACTGAATAACTGACACTGGATTAACTATTCAGTATGAAATGACTATAACACTTGACAAACTATATGAAGCATCAAAGTGAGATGTTTGACAACAGGTAGCAGAGGACTGTAACCTGTGACATAAGGGTAAGCCATGAGGTGAGTTCCATGATCGCCTGTGGTTCAGTCTGGAAGCACCTTCCAAATCATTGCACAAAGATGTGGAGCCCAAGCAGAGCACAGCAGTTTTCTTTTTGTGCAAACAGACAAAGCTCTTTGTAAAATCTATATGAAAATAAAAAGAACTCAAAACAGCCAAAATTATCTTGAAAAAATAAGAACAAAATTGAAGTATTCACATTACCTGATTTCAAAACTTATTCTAAAAGTTATAGTATTCAAGACACAGTAGTGTTGGTTTAAGGATAGGCAAATAGGCCAATGGAATAGAATTGAGAGTCCAGAAATTGACACACAATTATATGGTCACTTTTTACAAAGACAACAAAAGGAAAGTCATTTCAACAAAAGGTATTGGAACAACTGGACATCCATATGAGGAGAAAAAAAACAACCTCAAATATGTTTCTCACACTACTCAAAAATAATTTGAAAAAGGACATGGGCTCAAACACCAAAGCTATTATTGAGGTTTAGCAGTTATTTAATATTCTAATAAAATCCTTTTTAAATCTATATATGGTATATATTTTCTCAAGAGTATAAATGCCTACTCATTTTCTTAACAGTGTTTCTTTGATGAGCATGTTTTCAACTTGTATAAAGTCTAACTTATCATCTTATCCTTTTATGGTTTGTGCTTTCTGTGTCTTACCTAAGAAATATTTGACCCCAAAATTGCAAAAACGTCTTCCTATATTTTGTTTACATTATAGAGGCTCAAAACAGACGGCTGTGTGTAATGACTTCTCCAGTATCTTATTCAGTGGGTATTTTTGACAATGAAGAGTTTATCAAATGTTCAGAATATTGAACTCCACTTCTAGACCATTTACTATTAAAGTATGGAAAATTCATTCTTGTTATAGAATAAGGAACAAAATGAGTTTGAATTCACTGAACATAGTCCCTTTCAAGTTATGATGTGTTATAGCCTGACTGACACAATAGTGATAAAACTTGGGTGTGCTGCAAAATATTGCCATATGAAGCAGTAGGTAGACCCTTGAATGCTGACCTAGCCCCTCCTTTATGGTTTCCTGTCTCCATCCTTACACTTTGTGTACCATGTTGATCACTAAACAAAGGGCACATCTCCATGAGAAACTATGGAAATATGGAAGAGCTTATTCTTTCATGTTTATTTATCTGGTGGTATATAATCTTTGTATTCTTGATTGCTGATTCAGCAGAAAATTAGAGCATTACTTGAGCCAAATTAGAGTCCCTATGTATACCAATCCATGAACTTGAACTGGCCTTTGAAATATGATCCAGCTAGTAAGCGCCCAGTCTTCTGTTATATTTGGGGAACACAAAGACGAATAAGACACAACTTAAACGCTCTAGAGGAAATGACTCTCAGATATTCTGACTGAAACCAATTTAACTGGACATGGCCCACAGCTAATTTATCTGACATTTGATTCACAAACAAATTTTAGGAGTGGTATGTACTAACATCCTTCAACAAGAAAGCTATAAATAATTCATTTTAAACAAGAATCCATTTGTGCTTTTAAGTCTAACTATTGTAATAGTAAGATCAAAGATCATAATAGCAAGATCAAAATTCTGACTAGTGCTTGTATGCATTGCTGCATTCTATTGGATTAAATATGCCACTCAAAATTGGCAAATCATTGATAAAATGATATTAATATATCAATGATTTATAATTTATAATTTAAAAAATAGTATTAATTTGAAAACTATAACTAAGTAATAATAAAATGGTAAAAGCATCTTTTCTAGAATCATGACTAACAAGCATTTCTTGGAAAAAATACAATTCTAAGATAATGTAATATGTAATAATAACATTATACAGTTTATAATGCAGATAGCAGTAATCCTTATGAATCTTTTCATAAAATATCCTTTGCCTTTATCTATTTAACAAATTTATTGAGATTCTTACATGTACTACACACTATATACTCAGTTCTGGGGGTATAATAGCAGAAATATAACAAATATAAATGATCATGCTATTGAAGTACATACGGTCAGAGGAAAGATAAACAATGAATCAAATGTGAAGAAGTACAAAATGAAACATTATGAAATTTTATATATGTAGAGAGAGAGGTTTTATGTATGTATTTGCATACATATATGTGTATGTACACACACACTAAGGGACTTTGACTTAATTACAGGGTCATATGAAGCCTCCAGAGGAAATGGTCCTCATGTTAAGAAGTAAAAGTTAATTGAAGAAGAAGATGGGGCCAGACTTAGTGACTCAAGCCTGTAATCCCAGCACTTTGAGAGGTTGAGGCAGGCAAATCACTTGAAGCCAGGAGTTTGAAACCAGCCTGACCAACACGATGAAACCCTGTATCTACTAAAAGTACAAAAATTAGCCCAGTGTGGTGGTGCTTGCCTGTAGTCCCAGCTACTTGGGGGGTTGAGGCACGAGAATTCCTTGAACCCAGGAGAAACATGTTGCAGTGAGATGATATCACTACTGTACTCCAGCCTAGGTGACAAAGTGAGACTGTCTCAAAAAAAAAAATTGGGGAGTGGGGGTACATTCGCTTGGAACATCAAAAAGAGCAAGGGCAATGCCTGGGGTAGAGCCAGCTTGGGGAACACAATAAAGTCCAGAAAAGTCTGCATGGTTGCAGAAGGCAGTGAGAGGCAAAGCACAGTGTGTGATAGGAATGGAAAATTGGGTTAGAAAGAAAATATACAAGGCTTTTTAGGACTTTTTAAAGACTAATATCTAACAAAATCTAGTGTTTCAATTTAGTATTTAGTTTATAGAATATCCTATGAGATTGTGAGTAAGCTAGAAGAGAAATTCGCACCTAAAAGAAATGTTTTGTGTCTCCCTTTTGGAGAGATGGTAAGTAGATTTCTATGTATAAGAGATAGTTGCATTATGGTATATGACATAGTTATTATTGCCTAAATGTGTATAGTTCAAATTTGGATGATGCAAACTATGCTAGATAATGTGTGTTGATATTCAACAGAATATATATTCTCAAGGACAATATTAATATAATACATATTGCATGGTTTAAAATATACATTGATAGTATCATGAATATGTGATCAAAGATATGCAAAGTCATCCTTGCCTTTCTAAGTAAATACTTCCCTCTATCACAAGAATTAAGAACATAAAAACTGTAATTTTCCAGGCACTCCTGCAAAAAAATTTCTGGCTTAAATTCTGCCAAGAAGATGCGCTCTCATAAAATGTGGAAGCTTGAAAAGAAAGAGCAGCATTGTCCACCTCCAGAAGCAATGCATAAATCATGTCTTAAACTGTGAACAAGACTTGAGAGCAAGTAGCTTATTTTGGAGTTCATCCAGAAGCAGAAGAGTGAAAAGGTGACACAAGGAAGGGAAGAAATCCAGTAAAAGGATATGGACATACGGATTACAGCTGTAGTCAACTGAGGCTCAATCCTGCTGGAAACCCTTGGAATTATTATATAGAATATACTTCAGAATTATTCCACTGAGGTTAAGGAAGCTGCTATGTTCATTCACCAACTTCTGATCCTCAGGGGTTGAAAGTTGCTACTGGGGAATTCACTTTTGGACGCTCATGTCCTGCCCCGCGCACAGCATGTCTGTACAGCCAGATAAAGCCCCCAGACAGAGAGACATAACTTCTAAATATATAGAAACTGATCCCACAAACCTTCAAGGGGTGTTTAGGAGGAACCAAGATCTATAAAGATTAAAGAGTTCATCGAACTAACTTCAGCCCTGCAGGAGGTTGAGATTATTGGCATCAACTTTGTGATTCCTGCATTTCTGGGTTTTCTAAATACCAGAGCACTTTCTTCTGATGCTTCCTGCCTCTGATTTCCAACCATGTTGTGTCTAATTTCCTGTATTAAATATCTTCTACCTAAAGTGGCTTCTGTTTTCCTGACCACTCTAGCTGATATGGACAGGATAGGAATAAAGATGTGGAGATATTCAAGAAATATTTAATATCTCAAAAAAATCACCTCAGTCAATAATTACACAAGGGAAAGGTGAAAGAGGAAAAATCTATAATAATTAACTAAAGTGGGATAGAAGAAATATATTTGTTCAGATTAGAGTGAGGGGCAAGGTGAGGGAAATAATTATTTTTCAGATATATAGAGTTTGATAAAACTTCAGTACACTTAAATGGGAATTATATTTAGGAGGCAGTTTGACAGATGTATGATTACACATTTCAGAAAAGATGTTGGGTTGGTATCATAGATTCAGAAATCTGAATTCCAACAATATTTGAAACTAAGTAAGATTTCCTATGAAGACTATTTAAAATAAGAATAGATACAAAAGTTGAAGGTGCAAGTGAGGGAGAACCTGGAAAGAAAATTGAGGAACTGTCAGTAAAATGCAGGGAAAAAAAATAGAAAAGAAGCCAAAGATGAAGAAAATTTCAAAACTGACCATAGTATCAAACAGAACAGTTCTGGGAAACATGTACACACACACACATACACACACACACACACACACACACACGGATCCTTTGAAATGAACAAGCATTCTTTAAAATGGACAATACTTAGATCATTGGCAACTGAAGTGAAAGCATTATCAGTGGTATAACTGGAACAAGTCTTGACAGAAATAAGTTGAAATTTTGAAATTTACTTGTAACAGTAAGAGAACAAGGGACGTTATTAGAAAAAAATATATATATGTAAATATATATATTATGAGTTCCATAACATTTTTATGTTATCTCTCTGTATTACAACTTCATAAAAACACTATAAATATAAATACTTATTAACTTTTTAAATATTTATTCAATATAGTTTCAGATTTTTAAAGACAGTTATTTATTTTACAAAAGAATCATTTTGTCTTGATTTATATCTAGGTAGTCATTTTAAATGTACAAGTTTTTTGTACATTTAAGTAATATTAAATAAAAGGTTTTTTCTTACACACTCTATTTAGCTTCTATGCTACTTCCATGTTGAAAGTGATAAAGCTTTTAATACACGAAAGCTGCCTACTAGAAGCTCAGAAATGCCTGTGTTAATTGAGAATTTGTCAGTGTATTACTCCTGGATGCACATGGATAAATCATACTGGTATTAGTAGGATTACAATAATGCAATGCAATAAGGTTTTGCAGCTCTTTATTTTCAACACAATTCATGGCTTGTGGCATACAATACATCTTAAAATGTGAATTTAGAAAATCCTGTGCTATGCACAGTGGAAGCAGCACTTTTTTTCCAATGTTAAAATTTACATCTTTGGTACTCAAAATATTCCATGGGTTTGTCATCAATAAATAGTACTAGATTCTATGCTAAACACCAGAGATACAAGGATCAGAGAGATAAGCCTTAGGACTTTGTTTTTTCAAACCACAGCTCGACACCAATTAGAGATTTGTTAAATAAATATCTCAGGTTGCACTGATGTTTCTTACGAGATGGAAAGGATGGAATGGCATGGAATGGAATGGAAAATATTTGTGTATACTACCCATTGCAAATATAAATATTTCGTGAAATTGAATTTCAGTTTTATATATTACTCATATAAAGATGTTTTTGGTGATAGACATGCAAATAAAGCATTCTGAAGTAATAATGTAAGAGCTGTGATAAAAGGATATTCTAGTCATTCATAAGCTAGAGAAAGGAGATTTAATCCAGCCTGCATAGACACAGGAATCTTTAAGAAGGAAATAAATGCAGTATTTACCAGTTATACTATTCAACATCAGGTTATTCACTGAATAAAATCCTAAATGTATTGTTGAAGAACAAATATTTTTATGCCTTATAGAATTCTGTAAAATACTGCTTATATATTAAGACTTCACAGGCTACATTGACATGTCCTTTAACTCCACTGAAAAATAGTTATGGTGGCTTGTGCCTATAAATCTTAACACTTTGGGAGGCTGAAGTGGGAGGATGGCTGGAGACCGGGAGTTTGAGACCAGCCTGGACAACACAGTAAGATCCATCTATACAGAAATAAAATAAAATTAGCCAGGCATGGTGGCACAAGCCTGTAGTCCTAATTACTCAACAGGCTAAGGCAGAGGATCACTTGAGCCCAGGAGTTCAAGGCTGCAGTGAGCTATAATCCCAGCCCAGATGACAGAGCAAGACTTTGTCTCTTAAAAAAATAGGAATAATTCATTAAACAAATAATGATATAATTTTTCCACAATTTTTGTTTTAGAGTTCACTTTTCTTTTCTTTTCTTTTTATGAGAGAGTCTCTCTCCGTCACCCAGGCTGGAGTGCAGTGGCATGATCTCAGCTCACTGCAACCTCCACCTCCTGGGTTCAAGAGATTCTCCTGCCTCAGCCTCCCAAGTAGCTGGGATTGTGCCTGGCTAATTTTTGTATTTTTAGTAGAGATGGGGTTTCCCCATGTTAGCCAGGCTGGTCTCAAACTCCAGACGTTGGGTGATCTGCCCATCTCAGCCTCCCAAAATGTTGGGATTAAAGGTGTGAGCCACCATGTCCAGCCTAGAGTTCACTTTTCAATTAATAGTTACAAATATGTCTTGAAATAAATAATATGTCACTCCCATTTGGATATTTTCCAATTAATTTTTTACTATTTAAAGTCGATGGCTTCATATTAAGAAGAGGAGGCATAAACACTGAATGCTGCATACATATTTGAAACATTTACGTTAGGCTTTAGAACATTTTCACTAATGTTCTTTGGAACAATGGACGTGTTCTATGTTCAATGGACACAGTCACCTTTAATCTGTCTTTGATTTTTTTTACAATTCTGCAAGGCCTGTAAGGAATGAAATGTTACAGGTTTCAATAACCACTTATATGGTGATGATTCTCAAGTCTATATTCAACTCCAGGTCTGTATTTTCCAGTATTGAACAGCAGCTTTTGTATATTCCACAAATACCTCAAAATCAGCATCTTCTAAATAAACTCATTATACCAAAAATAAGATTTCCTTTCTATGTACAGTAGAGTACATAACCAGCTAAGTGGTTAGTAGCATCGTCATCTAACCAGTCATTTGAGTAAGAAAGCTAGTAGATATATGAGATTTCATTGTCTCCCTTATGTACCATTTTCAATTAGTTAATAAGACTAGTGGATTTTCCAAACTCAATTTACACCTCCCTCTTCTGTATTCACCTTCCACTGCTTTAGTTCAACTCATCACTTATACAAGTTTAGTATCTTCCCATCTTCTTCTCTAACCCAACCTCTTTTCTGCTGTCAGAGTAATTTTTCTATAAAAGAAATTAAATTAGGTCATTTTAAATTACATCTTTACGTCTCTTTAATGGCTCCTTATTTCTCATAAAATAAGATGCCTAGTATAAGGCCTTTCCACTACCTACTACCTTGTCCTCTAAGACAGTAATTCTATCTTAGCATTATTATATCTGCAGCCCAACTCTTTAACAAGCTTACTGTCAGGTGAGCCCAACTCTTTAACAAGCCTACTTGTGGTACCTGCTTTCTACCCACAACTCCCATCAACCTTTCTGCCTCATATGATGCACATCATTTTCTACTAGGACTAAATCATCTGCCAGTGCTAGAGGACACATATCTATCTCAAGCTGTGACTTTTCACAGGCTGGTCCTTTTCCTGCTGTTATAGTTTTCTTTTTACAATTCATGTTCCAAGACTCAGTAAAATGTTCCCACATGGTTCCATGCCTTTATCCCTACTTTTTGAATTTTTTTCCCCAAAATTTCCAACTTTTCTAAGTAAAATTAACTATTTCCACTTCTGTACTCCCATTGCCCTTTGCAGATTGTTATTATATTTATCATGAGTATTTTTTAACATATAGTTTTCATTCAATTACTGTAACACTTATAATATTGCTGTAACTGTTCATGTTTTTAACACCACTCCTAGATATTGATCCTTCAAAGTTTGGGGTTCTATTCATCTTTGTATCTCCAGCATCTATTACAGTCTGGCTCCTAGGAAGTAAACTTAATAAAGGTCTGTTGAATAAATATATCAACATGAGACAAAAATAATAATATCATTAAGTGATTGGTTGTTACTCTGATAATTAAGGTGTGTGATCATTAGCTTCCATTCAAATTAATCTTGAAGATGATCATTGTTGTCATATGTTTATATACAATCAAAACATTATGGTTATTAGATTGCTTCCGTCTTTTCCATACTGGAGAGGCAAATTTCAACATTTTCAGGATTTTTTTGTACACCACACCATGCATTTCACAGCATGGAATATTCTTTTTCTACTTCTAACAGCAGCGGGTAAGGAGGTAGACATAAGAAAGGCTAATTTGGCATGAATGGATCTTGGGACAATTATGCCTCTCTCCATGGCTTGGTTAACAGGACCCTCAACATTTTGCTCATGATCCATTTATCAGACTGTAATTTCTAGTATTCACTTTCTTCCTTGATGAAAATCCAATTGTTTATCTTCAGATTCTTACCTTAAAAATAAAAGTTGCTCAGGCTGGGCATGCTGGCACACTTTTTTTTTTTTTTTTTTTTGGAGGAACATTTTGGGAGGGAGAGTTGGGCAGACTGCTTGAGCCCAAGAGTTTTAGACCAGCCAGGGAAATAGAGAAATCCCATCTCTACAGAAAAAAAAAAAAACTAAAGTTAGTCAGCATGTTGGGATGCACATGTGGTCCCAGCTACTCAGGAGGCTGAGGTGGAAAAAAACACCTGGGCCCAGGAAGTTGAGGCTGCAGTGAACTGTGATCATACCACTGCACCTCTAGCCTGTGTGATGGAGTAAGACCTTATCACTAAATAAATAAACTAAAATCATTTTTTTAAGTTGCTAGTCAAATGAGATTGGGCACTTTCAGGGTGTGATATGGTTTGGATATTTATTCCACCCAAATCTCACATAGAGATGGAATCCCCAGTGTTGGACGTGGGGCCTAATGGGAGGAGTTTCCGTAATGAGTGTGGATTCCCTCAATGGCTTAGCCCCTTCCCCTGGATGATGAGTGAGTTCATGTGAGATCTGGTTGTTTAAAAGTGTGTGGCATCATTTATCCTCACTCTCTTGCTTCCACTCTCACCATGTAATACTTCAGCTCCAACTTTGCCTTTCATCATGATTGTTAAGCTTCCTCAGGCCCTCATCAGAAGCCAAGCAAAGGGCAGTGCCATGATTCCTGTACAGCCTGCAGAACCATCAGCCAATTAAATCTCTTTCCTTTATAAATAATCCAGTCTCAGATATTTCTTTATGGCAATGCAAGAATGGCCTAACACAAGGTGGTATGGCAGAAGACAAAGTTGCTTATCTATAGGCTTTTGATACTTCCTGTATTAGTTTGTTCTCATGCTGCTCTAAAGACACACCCAAGACTGGATAATTTATAAAGGGAAGAGGTTTAATTGACTCACAGCTCTGCAGGGCTGGGAGGCCTCAGGAAACTTATAATCATGGCAGAAAGGGAAGCAAACACATCCTTCTTCACATGGTGGCAAAGAGAAGAATGAGAACCTAGAAAAGGGGGGAGCTCCTTATAAAACCATCAGATCTCATGAGAACTTACAAGAATAACATGAGGGTAAAAACTCCCATGATTTAATTACCCCTCACCAGGTCCCTCCCATGACACATGAGAATTATGGGAACTATAAATCAAGATGAAATTTGGGTTGGGGACACAGCCAAACCATATCATTCTGCTCCTGGACACTCCCAAATCTCATGGCCTAACATTTCAAAACAAAGTCATGTCTTTTCAGTCCCCCAAAGTCTCAACTTATTCCAACATTAACACAAAGTACAAGTCCAAAGTCTCATCTGAGACAAGGCAAGTTTCTTCCACCTATGAGCCTATAAAATCAAAAGCAAGTTAGTTACTTCCTAGATACAATGGAGGAAGAGGCATTGGACAAATACACCTGCTCCAAATGGGAGACATTGGCCAAAGCAGAGAGCCCCCAGGTGCCATGCAAGTACAAAATCCAATAGGGCAATCATTACACCTTAAAGGTCCAAAATTATCCCCTTTGACTCCATGTCTCACATCCAGGTCATGCTGAGGCACGATGTGGGCTCTCATGGCCTTGGGCAGCTGCACCCCTGTGGCTTTGCAGGGTACAGGCCCCCTCCCAGCTGTCTTCATGTCTGGCATTGTCTGTGGCTTTTCCAGACTCACAGTACAAGCTGTCAATGGATCTACCATTCTGGGATTTGGAGGATGGTGGCCCTCTTCTCGCAGCTCCACTAGGCAGTGCCCCAGTGGGGACTGTGTGTGGGGGCTGTGATACCACATTTCCCTTCTTCACTGCCCTAGCAGAGGTTCTCCATGAAGGCTCTTCCCCTGTAGCAAACTTCTACCTGAACTCATTCCACACATCCTCTGAAATCTAGGCAGAAGTTTCCCAAACTCATTTCTTGTCTTCTGCATACTCACAGGCTCAACACACATGGAAGTGGCCAAGGATTGGTGCTTATACCCTCTAAAGCAATGATCCAAGCAGTGCCTTGGCCCCTTTTAGCCCAGGCTGAAGCTGAAGCAGCTAGGATGCAGGGCACCTTGTCCTGAGGCTGCAAAGAGCAGGAGAGCCCTGGGCCCAGTCCATGAAAGCATTTTTTCCTCCTAGGCCTCCAGGCCTGTGATGGAGGAGATTCTGGGAAGGCTTTTGACATGCCCTGAAAATATTTTACCCATTGTTTTGGTGATTAACATTGGACTTCTCATTACTTATGCAAATTTCTGCAGTGGGCTTTCATTTCTCCTCAAAAAAATTGGTTTTTGTCATCACATCATCAGGTTGCAAATTTTCCAAACTTTTATTCTCTAGTTCCTCCTGAATGCTTTGCCATTTAGAAATTTCTTCCACCAAATAACTTAAATCACCTCTCTCAAGTTCATAGTTCTACAGATCTTTAGGGCATCAACAAAATGCCACCAGTCTCTTTTCATAGCAAAAGCAACCTTTACTCCAGTTCCCAACAAGCTCCTCATATCCATCTGAGATCACCTCACCCTGGACTTCATTGTCCATATTACTATCAACATTTTGGTCAAAGTCACTCAACAAGTCTTTAGAAAGTTCCAAATGTTCCCATATCTTTCTGTCTTCTGAGTCCTCCAAGTCTCTAGGAATTTCCAAATCTTTCCACAATTTTCTCTTCTTCTGAGCCCTCCAAACTTTTCCAAACTCTGCAGTACCAATTTACTGTATTCATCCATTCTCACACTGCTACTAATATAAAAACATAGCCAAGACTGGATAATTTGTAAAGAAAAGAGGTTTAATTGACTTAGTCTTGCAGGACTGGAAAGGCTTCAGGAAACTTAGAATCATGGTGGAAGAGAGAGCAAACACGTCCTTCCTTACATGGTGGCAGCAAGGAGAAGTGCAAAGAGAAGGCAGGGAAAAACCCCTTATAAAAGCATCAGCTCTCATGAGGACTTACTATCACAAGAGCAGCATGGAGGTAACCATCCTCATGATTCAATTACCTACAATGGGCTCCCTCGTAGGGCTCCTGGGGGTTATGGGAACTAATTAAGATGAGATTTGGGTGGGGACACAGCCAAACCATATTACTTCTCATTTTTCAGAATTCCTCAAAAGTTTCTGACAGTTCTTTGATCACATATTCAAGGTAACATGTATTTATTTGTTTTTCTGAGACTAAGTTTCACTCTTGCTGCCCAGTCTGGAGTGCAATGGTGTGAACTCAGCTCACTGAAACCTCCACCTCCCAGGTTCAAGTGATTCTCCTGCCTCAGTCTCCTGAGAAGCTGGGATTACAGGCACCCGCCACCATGCCCAGCTAATTTCTTTTTTTTTTTTTTTTTTTTAGTAGAGATGGGGTTTCACCATGTTGGCCAGGCTGGTCTTGAACTTCTGACCTCAGGTGATCCACCTGCTTCAGCCTCGCAAAGTGCTAGGATTACAGGCCTGAGCCAGTGCACCTGGCCTATGTATTTTTTTTAAAGATACAATTCAGCTAGCCCAAGGAGTAGATTCATTAAAGTGACTATTCTTTTATTTCTTTTCTCCAATATTGGCCTTCAGTTTCCTCTTAGTTATGTTTGCTTCATAAATTGAAGACTGTTCCCATTCAATGGGTAAAAAAGGAGCAATACATGCACTGAGTAGTTGAGCTTTCTCCTAAATCTGTTAATATTATACCAACTGTTTCAGACAACAAAACTGCTCTTTCTTCATTCTTCTCTTTCTTCTTACCTCAATATAAGTTTTCATACCACTTAAAAATTATTTATAGCATATTTCTTAAAGTGAACTCATTATGATTTTTCATCCTAATTATCACATTTACAGATTTGTACCTTTCTTTGTATTTGTTTTTTTCTCATCTTCAGTAAGTAACATTTAAAGTCTCCCTTCAGCATTTTATTCACATTAGTTTCTTCCACTACAGCTTCCTATGCATTATCAGTGAAACACACTGTTAATTCTACATTGAATGTCAGTTACCAGCCATCTTGAACCACATTTTCCTTTATGTTTCCAATCATGGTTTCATGCCTATGTTTTTTCCTAAAGATTTTTGAAATTTTCTTTTCTAAAATCCACTGTATATACTTGACTAAGTTCAGCATCCTATGGACTTTTCTCTCAAGCTGCACATCAGTTCCACCTGATCAATCAGTTCTTTCTTTTTTATTTAAAATTAGCCACAGAATAGCAATTCCCTTTCATCTTTCTTGATCTGTCGAGAGAGGAAATTGTGAGCAAAATAAAGTAAAAATTTTTCATATATGCTTTTACAAAATTTTATTTCTTGTAGATGCAGATATGGTTTTGATGAAGAATAGTATATTCAAAATAAATCTGAAATTAGATTCTGAAGCTTTAGCTAGTGGTCTATTATTTACTACTTATATGACTTTAAGAAGGTTACTTACCATCTCTGATCCTGTTTTCTCATCCATAAAATTAAGTTTAAAATACTTCATAGAATTTTTATAAAGATCAAATGAAATGATTATATGAATTTTATTAACATCTAGTTCATAATATAATATTGATAACATATACTATAAAATAGCTTAATTATATTATCACTATTACCCTTCTAATAACATTGATTAAGCATGATGTTATTTAACAACATACAATAATTAAAAAGACAAAAAGTGATTTAACTAGTATTAGAACAGAACAAAGAAGAAGGGAGAAGTATTATGAGCTAAATCTTAACTCACCATAGCAATGTTAATTAACAAAATCTAGGCTTGATTAAGGAAGACATAACAATGAACAGATTATTTAGAGATACAGAAAAATAAGAAATTAAATTACTAAAAGTTCTTTATTCCTGGTAAATAAGAATAACAGTGGGAAAGAGTGAGGCAAAGTATTGATGCTTCTGTTGTCCTCCTATTTTTTTCTTATGTGTATGTATCTAATTTTTAAAAAGTAAATTCCAGTTTTTTAGAATTCTCTAACACTCCAATCAATACCTGTTTCCCAAAAGTATTAACACATAGTTTAAGAAGTACAACAATTAATATTCGAGATAACTAAATCCTAACAGTATGACAAATATGTATTTGTGGCCATGTTGCAAAAGTCAGTCTTGAAGAAACCAAAAAAGCAGTCAGAATAGGCTATGACATTTGTGGTAAACTATTCCAAAAAAATGACCTAAATTCTCCATTACTCCCTGTATCATGTATCCAAACTCCTTGCAAAGTGACTTTACAGCAGTTCTCATCAAACATTAGAGTCTATTTCCTCAGCCCTTGAACCTTTAGGCCATTGAGCATACGGCAGAAGTAATAACACACCAGTTCCAAGGCTAAATTTCAAGAGTTCTTGTGAATGCACTTCCACCCTCTTTTAAAACCCTGCCATCATTATAAGAGCAAGTCTGTAATAGAATGCTGGAGGATGAGCAACCATGAGAAACAGAGCTGAGTCATCTCATACAAAGTCATGCTCGGCCAACCAGTTCCCAGTGGGGACCTAATGACTACAAACCCATGAGTGACCCCCACTATCATCAAGTAGACCCAACCAGCCTACCCATACATTCATAAGCAAAAAAATCACTGCCATTTTGTGGTTGCTTATTTCATAGCATTATTGTGGCAATAGATAGCTAAAACAAAATCCTGGTCCAGAAAGTCTCCAATTAAAATATACCAGTAACAGGTAGTTGTGAGAATTTGCCAGCCCTTTAGTATCCATTTATAGCAACCTTTGGAGAGACGTAAGTTTGCCTTATCTTGTCCCACTGATGGGAGACCAGGCACAGTAGGCAGTATAAAAGGAATTAGACGTGAATGTCTGGAAAACAAAGCTTTAGCTGTGGCTCTACTACTAGCTAACATAGGCCTTGAACAACTTAAGATGAGATAATACCAAGATTACAGTTGTCCCGAAATCTGACTATAAAAGTACTGGAGAAGTTTTTCTGTTGATGTTGTTGTTTTTGACATAGATTCCCTGTAGGTCAGATGTGGTACTAGAAAAAAGCTTTTAAAAGTTGGTTATCTGAAAAATTAGGAGTCTCAAATTCTCAGTTCTATTTGCAAGTTATTTTTATGGGTCTTTCCAGATTATTTGTTATCATTTTTTTCTTTGGTGAGCTATTTGTATGAATAAACTTACTAAGAAAATAAGTGGTCCATTAGCACCAAAAAATAAATAAAGCCCCCCTCTGATGGTGAATTAACCACTCCAATGTGAAAAGGTCTATACATTTTCTAAGTAAGATAGTGTTTACAATCTACATTCTGGGTGTGGTAAGCAGAATTCTAAGATTTCCGGTCCCTGGCATATACACACACCTTCTCTCATTCAATCCAACACTAATCTAGGTGCCAGTGTGAAAGCATTTTGTAGATGCAATTAAGCTCCCAAATCAGTTGACCTTAAAGGAGAAAGAGTATAATCCCAGAGATTCTGGCCTAATCACATGAGCCCTAAAAAGGAAACAGGTTCTTCTTGATAAAAGAGATTCAAAGCATAAAAGGACTCCATGTGCGGGAGACTATCTATTGCTGGCTTTGAATATAGAGGGGGCCACAAGGCAAAGAATACAGGTGGCCTCTATGAGTGGAGAGCAGCCCGTAGATGACTGTCAGCAAGGAAATGTGGAACTCAGTAATAGAACCAAGAAACTAAATCTTGCCACAACCACATGACCTCCAGATGAGAACACAGCCAAGACAACATCTTGATTTTAGCTTTCTGGGATCTTCAGCTGAGACATGGTAAGACTTCTTACCTATGGAACTGTGAGATAATAAATGGCTGTTTCTTCAAGCAGTAAAGTTTGTGGAAATTTGTTGTACAACATTACAAACCTAACACACTAATATTAAGGGTTCTGTATTGAATTTTGGAATTTAGGAAAGCTGAGTTCCTGAATCCATTACTGTAATTAATTAGCCTAAAACAAGGCAATGGCTTTCTTTCTTTAATGCTTTCCCTTTCCCTGTAGAATTCCATAACAAAGCAGCTTAATATTACACCAAGTAATATATTCAGAGTTTAAATACCCGCTTAAAACAAATGCAGAAATAAAATAATCACTTTATTTGCTTTTCTTTTCATACATTGTGAAGAATCCCTCCTGTCATAAAAATAAGTTGATTTTAATTAGGAGTCTAACAAAAAAGGTAACTATGATATTCCAAAACAACTCAGTTTTGGCAAACATTCTATTAATAAACGATATTATTAGGATTTTACTTATTTAATTTTAATGCTTCTAAAATAATTATTGATATTATAATTTATTCTTTAAGTCTACTATTCCCTTTTTTTTTAAGTCTACTATTCTGTAAGTAAATCTAGGTTAATCTGCTGGCAAAAACCACTGCTCTGAACTCAGTAAGAAAAAAGAGGGAGAAATCTATTTAGTTTACCTTGTAAAATACTCTGAGCAATCTTTTAAACCACACTTACAAAATATATACACATTTAGAATTTCAGCAATTTTCATTCTTTTAATAATTGCTTCAGTGTTGATGTTATTAAAATAAAGAACTCACATTTGCCAGGATAAAGTATCAACACAAGTCATTTGTTTTGCAAAGGGTATTGGCTGCCATCTCTTGGACTATGTGAGCATCGTGCTTCAAAAAGACTAAACAAAGTATACCTTTAGCCTTTGCTAAAATTTCTTCACAAAAGAAATAAAAAAATGTTATAAATAGTTGAGCAGCAAACAAATATTCATTGTATGTACTTGATTATTTTGCTTAGAAATATAACTTACATATGTGGTTAATTTTTCTTGGATGTGTTTTTAAAAGGTTTATTCAAGCAAGAGGCAAAAAGTGTATACATAGTCCTAATCTTAGATTTAACGTTTTTATTTAAAATATTATTTGCACACTTTCACTTAATGATTTTTCCCTCTTCTTCTATAGTTATGGCTACAACACCAGTCACTTCTCTCTTCACTATGAGTTAAAATGCCAAGTCTCATTCCTTTCTTCTGAACCTAATTGACAGTACAAATCTTTCAGAGATTAATAATTATGGTTTCTCATTAGGATCAAGTTTATTGACATCTTTATTGAAATCATGTAGCTGAAACTAATAGAACAAAGAGAAAGCTTAATTACTGCTATAAAACTAAACTATTCTCATTTTATGGAAGTTAGTGATAAAAACTCATATTTCAATCGTCTCCCCATTCATGATTGCTTCTGTATGGCATCTGTAAATATTTTTAGTATTTTATAAATTAATGATTTTCTAAAAGTTAAAAAGAAAGTATTTGAGAAGACTCGGTCTCTAAATATATATTTAATTTTACCTAGAAGATACCTGAGGAGAAAAGACTATAAAAGTTAAAACCAAAGAATACTATTAACAAAGGCAGTTTTTTCTCATATAAAAGGAAATTGTATCACAACCTATAAATAACAAAATGTAAATTAAATGAGTCTGTTTTTCACAGTAATAAGTGCAAATAAATGCAAACATCATAATCCCAACAGGGCTCACTGTGTGTGTAAGAATTAGAAACCTCCCTTGGCAATTAGTAGATTGCAGTAATAGTGTGCAGTTTTGTAAAAGAACATTTTGTTACTTTTCAAAACTTTGGGTTTCTATTTTTAATATGTTCTATTAAACAATTTGAGATGGTAAAAAGAAAACCATTTAATTGCTTCTGAGGTTGTGAAAATTCCTTGGGTATTAAAATGATCTAACTTTAAAATAATTGTGATTATGTTGTTAAGTATGGAGTGTGCATGCAATTCATAATTACTTGCTTTCTCACCAGGCAGATCATCTAGGATGAAATTACAGAAAAACTAAGGAATGATGTATCAGTTATACAAGTAATTTTGAATTTAAATTTGATTATTTAAGTAGTAAAATTTACATTGCTTAATTTCTTAATTATCTAGGTAAAAATCTCAAGTGAAATACCAAATATGTGGAAAGTAAAAAATATGTGAATACAAAGAGAATCCTAACACTTGTCACCAAGAGAAGAAAAGGATCGGCACTGTTGGTTTAGAGCTGTAAACTTGTTGTGACACCTGGTGGATATTGTTGAAAAGGCAGGTGATACAGAAAAAGAAACTATTAGCAGAGTAAACAGACAACCTACAGAATGGGAGAAAACATTTGCAAACTATGTATCTGACAAAAGTATAATAGCCAGCATCTATAAGTAACGTAAAACAAATTTAAAAGAGAAAAACAACCCCATTTAAAAGTGGGTAAAGGACATGAACAGACACTTCTCAAAAAAGACATACATGTGGCCAACAAGCACATGAAAAAAAGCTCAACATCTTTGATCATCAGAGATACAAATCAAAACCAAAATGAGATACCATCTAACATCAGTTAGAATGGCAATTATTAAAATGTCAAAAAATAACAGATGCTGGCAAGGTTGTGGAGAAAAGGGAACACTTATACACTGTTAGTGAGAGTGTAAATTAATTCAACCACTGTGAAAAACAGTAATGGCAATTCCTCAAGAGCTAAAAGGAGAACTACTATTTGACCCAGCAATCCCATTACTGGGTAAATATCAGAGGAATACAAATCATTCTGCCATAAAGACACATGCTCATTAATGTTCATTGCAGCACTATTCACAATAGCAAAGACATGGAATCAACCTAAATGCTCAACAATGACAGAATGCATAAAGAAAATATGGTACATATATACCTTGGACTACTATGCAGCCATAATAAAATGAGATCATGGCTTTTGTGGGAAAATAGATGGAGCTGGAGGCTATTATCCTTAGTAAACTAATGCAGATACAGAAAACCAAATACTGCATGTTCTCACTTATAAGTGGGAGCTAAATGATAAGAACTTATGAACTCAAAGACAGAAACAACAGACACTGAGTTCTACTTGATGGGAGAGAGTGAAAGGAGGGGGAGGAGCAGAAAAGGTAACTATTGGGTACTGGCTAATACCTGAATGATGAAATAATACATACAACAAACCCCTGTGACACATGTTTACCTATGTAACAAACCTTCACTTGTACCCTAAAACCTAAAATAAAAGTTAAAAAAAAAAAAAGAAAAGGCACATGATAGCCACGTGCAGTTAAATTCAGCAGCCAAGAGCCCCCTATGGATATTAAGCAAGTGAGGTGCAGCCAGCCAAAATGGAGATGTGGTGTTCAAAGACCTTGTATTTAAAAAATACATAATATCTAATATGTTTTATATTGGTTACATGTTGAGATGATAATATTCTGGCTATATTTAAAATATATTAAAATTGATTTCACCTGTTTCTCTTCTACTTTTTCCTATTTGGTTACTAAAAATTTTAAAGTTACATATGTGGTTCACATTTGCGGTTTATGTTATATTTCTATTGGATAGTACTATGACAGAATATAAGGCTTAAATATTATTAACGTTTAAAATTTCTCAGCATCTTTGTGAGACCAGGAAAAATGTATGTAATGTATAATTAATATATGGTAGACAATTTATTTCTTTTTTGGGGGGATGGAGTCTCACTCTGTTGCCAGGCCGGAGTGCAATAGCATGATCTTGGCTCACTGCAACTTCCGCCTCCTGGGTTCAAGTGACTCTCCTGCCTCAGTCTCCCTAATAGCTGGGACTACAGGTGTGTGCCACCACGCCTAGCTAATTTTTGTATATTTAATGGAGACAGGATTTCACCATGTTGGCCAGCAGGGCTCAGATCTCTTGACCTCGTGATCCGCCCACCTGGGCCTCCTAAAGTGCTGGGATTAGAAGCATGAGCCACGGTGTCCGGCCATGGTAGGCAAAATTTTAACATGGCTTCCACTGCTCTACATCCTTGTATGCCTCTCCACTGGGGTAGGCAGTTTCTGGGAATAGAATGGGTTATCATTCCCTTTAATAAAAGTATATTGTACGGCAAAGGTAAAGGGATTTTTGCAGATGTAATTAAGGTTTCTAATTAGTTGACTCTGAGTTAACCAAAATGGAGATTATGCTAGATGGGGCCTGGCCTAATCAGATGAATTCTTAAGATACTCAAAGCAGCAGCAGCAGACACTCACCTATTGGCCTGTAAGAAGCAACCTGCCGTGCTGTAGAGAAAGCTACATAGCAAGGAATGTTAGGCAGCCTCCAGGATGTGAAGGCTCAGACTCGGCTATAAAAAATCAAATTCTGCCAACAACCAGTGAGCTTGGAAGAGGAGGCAGGCCTCAGATGAGGCTAGAGCTCTGTATACCAGATTTACTGCAGCCTTGTAAGACCCTGAGCAGGGGCCCAGCTAAGCTATGCCTGGAGTCCTTAGCCACAGAAACTGAGAGATAATAAGTGTATGACCTTTTAAACTGCTAAGTTTGTGGTAATTTGTTTTGCAACAGTAGAAAACTAATGCACTATGCCTTTGAACTTTTTGTAACTTTACTTTTTTGTGTTAGAATATCACTGTATGGGTTTTTTTTGATCCAAGTCATATTCATCATAAGAAATCAAAATCAACAATGAAAACCATAACTTTATTATAGAATATAGATTACTATGACTTTACTATGGCATGCATTTTATAATAGCATATATAATGGAAACAAATAAAAACAAGGGAATTATATCAAATTTAATATAAACTTCTCAATGAAGTTGTGCTTTGTACATTTTAATAGCTTCAACCCAGAGCTCTTTTGAATTTAAAGCAGTGATGCATCTTCTTATTTCTTCTTATTTAGTGCTATTTGGGCACCTAAAGTCAAGAGGCTTCTAAAGGCGAAGAGACAAATGGGTACCAGTAAAAAAAAAAACCAGGGCAAGTGAAGAGATAAAACCAATCCCCAGGAGCTCATACGCCTACTTTGAGACCTCTAAACAGATCTTCTAATGATCTAAAAATTAATCTAGTATCAGAGACTTCACTCTGCTTCCTTGAATTCCCAAAATTTATATACTGTCTTGACCCAATTTATCAAGTTGAAGATTTGTTCAAAGAGTAGTGATGTACGAAAAGCCATGCCCTGTAGCTTTGCCAATGACTCTGGAGGTGATGGCTGCTACTCTAGATCTTTCAATCAACTTACTGTTCGTCAGATTCACCATAATCGTCCTATGCTCCTGAGCCTTTGCACTTACATTTTGCTTTTCCTGGAATACATTTTTCATTGCTCGCATACTTGGAAAAAACTACTCCTATTGTGAACCTTTCCCACTTCCTTTGCTGTCTCCTTGTATAGCTTTTGCTTTTTCCCTCCAGTAAAGTGTTTCTTCTATTCATTGATACTGACTAGGAGAATGAATGTGGCAACATGTCTTGGCATTCTTGTGATTACCTATACTGACTTCATCCGAGTCAGGGAGAGAAGCTATGGGTTTATAGTATCCAAACAGTTCACGAATGTACAGGTTTAGTTATATATAGATATAGATGATATAGATAGATATCTCCATACAAAAAGAAACAAAGTCAAAAACTGCTCCTCTGTTTCCTTTTTTTTGACACAGTCTCACTCCTTCACCCAGGTTGCAGTACAGTGGCATGATCTCAGCTTATTGCAACCTCTGCCTCCTGGGTTCAAGTGATTCTCCTGCCTCAGCCTCCTGAGTAGCTGGGATCACAGGCATGTGCCACCACACCCAGCTAATTTTTGTATTTTTAGTAGGGACAAGTTTTTACCATGTTGGCCAAGCTGGCCTCAAACTCCTGACCCCAAATGATCCACCCACCTTGGCCTCCCAAAATGCTGGTATTACAGGCATGCGCCAGCTCATCCAGCTGTTTCTTCTTGTTAACCAGGGATTGCAAAGATGATACCTAGGCTTCCCTTATTTGCATGGTGTAATTAAAGGTTGTTACACTTCTCATTTTTGTTATAACTCCCTGTGTCTGCTTGTGTTAGGCCAATGGATCTGTTTTCTCATATCCTTGCATTTTTGGCTTCTTATTTTTGGAAGAGGCCTTTTCTTCCCTTAAATTAGTTTTTACTATGTCTACACATTTTCAAAATACTATAAGACCTACTTTATATTAATTTCTTTTTACCCTAAGGCAGAGTTAGTCATTTTTGGCACTATAGTTTCAGAATACGTTTCAGACTTCTGTTATAGAATTTACCATGTTGTATAGTAACTACTTCATGTCTAAATCTACCATTAAGTTAAGAACAGGGGCCACACCTTATTCAACATTGCAACCCTAACCTCTAGAAGGCAATAAAATAAAACAAAATATAATATATTGTCAACTTTAATTAAAACCTCAGTGAGCTTCATCAAAACATTTAAAACAAACCTGCATTATTTCCAGTAGCAAACATCCTTTCCTCTGCAATAAACTGATTATTTTGTTGGCTGAACTATGTCTACAATGTGGTGCAGTGACAAATGGGGAACTGGGGAAGGAGAAGGAGGAGTGGGCGTGAGGTTAAAATTGTTTTGTGTCATCTTCGACCTGCCTTCCACATCCCTATGCTTAATGAGCTAACCACTGTCATTGTCTAAGGTTTCAGGTACAGAACCTCTTAAACAAGTATTTAAGAAGTTAAGAAGTTGTCAAAATTATGACTTTTCTGTAGGTGAATTTGATATTTTAGATTATAGAAATTGAAAGTGAGAGTAGGTAAAAGGAAGAATATAGCTCTTAAGGGAAAAAAAAGATTAAAACTAAGGCCCTATTTTCCACAGTGAAGGTCACACGGGTCCTTGAAGTATTTTGTTTAGCTTCACTTCTCATAACTGGTGATATTTATTTTGATAATTGCAGTGTAGAATGGTTTTTCAGAAAGGGAACATTTTCTGACTCCTATATTTATCTGAGTTATTATCTTTCTACGAGCTTAGCTATTGTTTGAGCCTGTCTCCGCCAAGTTTATTGGCAATTCCAGTCTATTTGCCAACAACTTAAGAAGCACTCATTTTAAACTAAAGTACACCCCAATCCTTAGATGAAATCCTGCCTCAGGTTCATACAGCCAAATCAATAGAATCATTCAAATCCAAGGTTAACTCTTATCTTGGAACCAAGCTCATTTTTATTGATTAAACTTTTATTTTTGTCTTATTATAAAGAACAAAAGGACCTTGGAAGTGGCTGCAGAAAGAAAGGTGCAATAAAAAATTCATTTAAGTCCCTTTGTAATGCCAATTAATTCATATTATTTTTGCTTCCAAATTTATTCCAAATATAATAACATGTCTCCTCGTCTGTAAGAATTATTTTTTCCTGATTGATGGAAAGCTTTTCAAATACCAACTATTATCAGTGTTAAAAAAAAATGCTGGGGGAACAAGAGGAATGAGAATAAAGCAGACATGCAGCACATGAAACAATCACAGCAGATTTTTATAAAACTAGACAAGAAAAAAGTGTTTATGGATGCTTATTTTAAAGAATTCATCTGTTTTTCTGTATGGAGAGCCCTTAAAGAACCAAAAGTAGATCAATCATTTGATCCGGCAATCTCACTATTGGGTATCTACAAAAGGAAAAGTCATTATATGAAAAACAACTTGCATATGTATGTTTATAGCAGCACAATTCACAATTGCAAAGATGTGGAACCAACCTGAGTGCCTATCCACAATACTTTGGGAGGCCAAGGCGGGTGGATCATGAGGTCAAGAGATCGAGACCATCCTGGTCAACATGGTGAAACCCCGTCTCTACTAAAAATACAAAAAATTAGCTGGGCATGGTGGCGCGTGCCTGTAATCCCAGCTACTCAGGAGGCTGAGGCAGGAGAATTGCCTGAACTCAGGAGGCAAAGGTTGCAGTGAGCCAAGATCACGCCATTGCACTCCAGCCTGGGTTACAAGAGTTAAACTCCGTCTCAAAAAGAAAAAAAAAAAAAGAAAAAAGAAAATGTGGTATATGTGCATGATGGAATACTACTCAGCCATTAAAAGGAAAGAAATAATGTCTTTTGCAACAACTTGGATGGAGCTAGAGGCCATTATTCTAAGTGAAGTGAAACAGGAGTGGAAAACCAAAAACCGTACACCCTCACTTATAAGTAGGACCTAAGCTATAAGTAAATAAAGGCATACAGAGTGATATAATGGACTTTAAAGACTCCAAAGTGGGAGGGTGGGGAGGGAGCTAGGGATAAAAAGCCACATTTTAGGTACAATATACACCACTCTGGTGATGGATGCTGTAAAATTTCAGAATTCACCACTATATAATTCATCCATGTAACAAAAAGCCACATGTACCCTAAAAGCTATTGAAATTAAAAAACAAGCAATATTTCCATTTACTCTCCCTCTTTCTCTTCCTCTTTCTTCCTCTCCTTTACTTATTTTTTTTTTTTCTTTCCTTCTCTCAAAAAAAAAGAAATCAACTTGTAAACCTCTAGATCCAGGTCGGCAATGTCTCTCTCATTGCTTGATTTCCTTCCTTCCCTTCCCTCCCTCCCTCCCTCCCTCCCCGCTTCCTCCCTTCCTTCCTTCCTTCATCCCTTCCTTCCTCCCTACCGTCCTTCTTCCCTCCCTCCCCATGTCCTCCCTTCCTTCCTTTCTTCCTTCATCCCTTCCTTCCTCCCTACCGTCCTTCTTCCCTCCCTTCCTGCCTTCCTCCCCCACCAAAAAAAAAAAAAAAAAAAAAAAACAAACACGCTGTATACCTTAAGTAAATACAATTTTGTTTTAAAAACACTGTTTTTTTAAAAAGAATTTTAGGTTACCAAAATTGGCACTAGCAAATGCTTGATGTTTTTGTTCTTCCTATTTTTTCCTTGTGGACATTTTGATATCCTTTTATTTTGTCTATGATGTCAAACACAAATATACAGGTAATCATAATAATAAAAGATTTATGGAGCAATACTAAAGTTTTTCAGAGAAGAAGAAATTCTGCCTCATGACTGCAGTATGAATTGCTGCATGAATTTTCAGTCGGTCTGAGGACCTGCCCTACAAATGTTCAGACTCATCAGCCCCCAAAATCACATGAACCAATTCAAAAATAAACAAAGGAATGAATTAATTAATTAATTTTGTTTCCCTGGAGAACCCTCATGGATAAAATATGTATGTACTGTATCTTCAACTTCAAACAGATATGCACGAAATACCAAATTTCTTTTATGTTCTTAAAATCAAATTAATTCCAACTCCAAGTGTTCATCACACAGGCTAGCAGGAAATTCAACCTAGGTCCTAAGAGGTCACAAGCATCCTTTCATCTTTCATTATCATGTTCTCCTTTGATACCTCATTCTCCAAGGTCACTTAGTCCCTGCTATGATTTCAATAGTTGTATTCTCCAAAATTCATATAGAAATGTAATCCCCAACGTGGCAGTGTTAAGAGGTGGGTCCTTTAAGAGGTGATGGGTCATAAGGGTTCTGTCTTCATAAATACATCAATATATTCATGAATCGATGGATTAAAAGGTAAATGGATTAATAGGTTATCATGGGATTAGAACTGGTGGCCTTACAAGAAACAAAAAACCGACCTGAGCTACCATGTTAGCACACTCAGCCCACTCATCCTGTGCCACTTTGAGACTCTGCAGAAAGCCCCTACCAGCATGAAAACCCTCACCAGATGCAGCCTCTCAATCTTGGAATTCTCAGCTTCTACAACCATAAAAAATAAATTCCCTTACTTTACAAATTATTCCGTTTCAAGTACTCTGTAATAAGCAATATAAAACAGACTAATATAGTCAGCCTCTAAAAGAAGACAGCTCTGCTCATCTCATGTCAAATCTCAGTGCAAATATATTTGTCAAAGCAGGGAGTCCTATTGCCGTGGGCCAGGAGAAGCACAAAGTAAAACAACTCAAATGTCTTGCCAGTTCCGGAGAGTAGCGTCAGGGAATATAGTGTGACTCACCACTATTCTTGGGAGTCATAAACATCTAGTCTCAGTTTTGGGGAATTTATCTTCCCTCACTCATTTCCATCAAAGGAATTCAGTTTTCTCCTCTATCCTGAATATTTTCAGAAGCTGTCTCCATTAAACAAAATCCAAGAAGGCAAGCTATTTGCAAGCAACATCTCCTTTCTATCAAGCAATAAAAATTTGTCTTGAGAAAGAACAAAGACCAGATTCCAGATATTCTACCAGTAATGAAGGGGAATATAAATGTCAGAGGAACAAAATTCAATATATCAAAAAATAATCATATTTAGTGATATGTTAATCAACCAACTCTGTGGGGAAGAGGAGGGAAAAACAATTCTAATTTGTAGGATTTGCCTACTTCTTTTTGTAAATGTTCCCATTGCAGTTGATTTCAAGCTAATCATGTGACATCACTGAACACAGAATTGGAATGAGATGTACAGTAGGACATTATAATGTAATATTTCTACCATGTAGATAAAATAGGCATAACCTCAAGAGCATGGATAATGCTGATACATATTATCTTTGTTAACATTACAAATTATTTTCTTGCACATTTGAATAGTTTTCAATAATGGCTTTTTCACGACTGGAGCACAAAATTTCTGAAAATTTATCAATCTACTTTTATGAACCAATACTACCTACAAAAGATGTCAAAAGTCAAATGGCAAACTGCAATATACCACTGCTCTTAACCACACAATGAAAGACCCCAAGCATGACTTTGATGAGAACACTGTTGCTATGCTTTGAACATCTGTATTCCTCCAAAATTCATATTGAAACTTAAACCTCAAGTTAATGGTATTAAGAGACTAGACCTTTAGGGCACTGATAAAGGTCTCTGCCATCATGAATGGGATTAATGCCCTTATAAAAGAGACTTCACAGAGCTTCCTGGCCCTTCCATCTCTTTTGCAATGTAAGAACACAGCACTGTCTCTTCTGCCACGTGAGGATACAACAACAAGGCACTGTGTTGGAAGCAAAGAACAAATTCTTACCAGAGGCTTGTGCCTTGACCTTGGACTGTTCAGCCTCCAGAACTATGAGAAATAAATTTCTGCTATAGTCTATTATTTATAAATTACCTAGGCTGTGGTATTTTATTATAGCAGCAGGAATAGACTAAGACACCTGTGTGATGAAAATTGGCTCAGCCTCTGCCTATGAGGGAAACAGACCTAGAGTTTTGTTGGGTTTTTTTTCTACCTCATTAAAACAGACAGACAAACCTTGCCTGCTCAAATGAGAACAGCCACCCATGCCATGAGATCAACTTGTTACTCACCATTTATAACATCTGCACTCAAACTTGTTCTCATAACCATTCTGCACTCTTAAAAATTTTGGGAAACCAAAGAGCTTCTGTTTATGAGGGTTAATCTCTCAATACCATATTAGAAATTAATTCTGAAAAGTTTCATTAATATTTATTCATTTAAAAATAACAATAAACTTATTAAACAGGTTGACATTGGTTTATTACATTTATATTTATATAATAGCATATTTTATAAAAATAACTATATTTTCTAGAAAAATTAAGTAATAAGAAAGTTAGCACTGTTACACATTTCTTCAAATCTCTTTAATGTCTTGCTTAATATAAAACAGCTGGAAAATGGATTACGATAGTCTAATAGTCCATGAGGATCTGAATCTTGCCAACAACCACTTAAGTGAACTTAGAAGTGGATCTTCTCCTACTCAAGCCTTCAGGTAAGATCACAGCCCTGGCAACCCCTTGATTGCAGCCAGAAGTCACCATAAGTCAAGCCCAGATTTCTGACAACAAAAACTATGAAATGATAGATGTTTGTTTTCTAAACCAATGAGTTTTGGGGAATTCATTACATTGCCACTGAGAACTAATAGTGTTGTAACCGAGCGAATCACAGAGAAAGCACCACACTCTGAGATAGACTCAGGAGTCCTTGATTGCCAGTGACAAAGAGACAGCTAATACTCAAAATTCTCTCAGCCCTGAGGAAGGGGCTTGATTCCTTTTTATACCTTGATTAAGGTAGGAGAGGGGGAGCCTAGCTGAAGCGGAATTTTACAGAAGCAAAATGAGCAGGTTAGAGGGACATGGTTGCAGGCCAGGGTATTTCCATACAATCACCAAGAGGGATCCAATGAGGAGTATTCACAATAGGAGGTGTGCTTGCCAAGCAGGATGTGGTTATAACGGTTTATGGTAGAATAAGCACAGAGGCAGTGAGCACAGCATCTGCATCACCCAGTTATGCAACTGAGGGAGACATGGTAGGAGAGATGGCGGGGAGGGAGAGGCTAAGATGGAGTCTGTCTGGCTCATAGCTAAGATGGAGTCAGTTAGGCTAACATAAGTTAGACTATCGCAATACAAATGGAATAGTTGCTCAACATTCATTTATTGATTCAGTGAATGTATACATTGAATGTGTGTGTACCAGTTACTGTAACAGGAGAGGAGAAGCAGATGTGACTCTAACATGGGCCCTCTACCCTTGAGGAATCAGTTTGATGAGGGAGATAAATAGGAAAATAGATGGCATACAGTATCTATAATGCAGATATAAGAATAAATTATGTGAGACTATAAAAAGGAAAATAACTTTTTTTGAGAAGGCTTCACTAACTACCATTTGGATTAGCGCATAAAGGTTGAGCACATTTAAGACTCTGGCAAGTGGCACTGATTCAATAGAGCTGCTACTTCAGGAATTAAACCAAGGAGGTTACATGTAATCATTTTTTACCCACCTACATGCAGTATTATATAAAGCCATGAGAGGAAATAAGATTTCTTTAGAAAAAAAGCATATGGAGAAAACTCAAAACTTAAGACTCACGCAGGTAAAATATGAGAAGAAAACACTTGATTGAAGTGATAATAAATATGATGTCATGAAGTGTTTGCCAGAGATGACTTTGAAGAAAAAAAAAAAAGGTAATTCAAAAAAGTTTGCTGAAGAAGATCATTTAAAAAATTATTTAAATTATGTATTGAAGATCTTTGGCCATACAAACAAAAAGGAAAATTACTCCCCATCCTCTTTGATTAAAAAGGTGAATCACAGTTTCTACATAGTAAAAATGATTCTTTTTGATATTAAGAAATTTAACATCTGAAATCAGTAAAATTTACTACCTGTCTTGTTAATATCTCGTTAATATCCACAAAAACTGGAGTTTTTTAAAATAAACTTTATAGACAGAGAAATATATAATTTTCTAAGTTAATTTAAAACTACAAAACAAAAATTTTTGCAGTTTTAAGTTAATCACTTTTTACAAAACCAATTTTACTAGGTCTAAAAAAGCAGAGTAATGAGAAGAAACTTGGTAAATTTTGGTCAAACTAAAAACTAAACACTAGTAAAATCTGTGCTACCTAATGACTTAAAAACCTGTACTTTGAAGTAGGAAGAGGGTCCTGGTTCTTCTACTTTACAAGTGACTCTAGACAACTAATGTAAGCCTCAGTTTTCTATGAAAAACAGAGATTAAAATAACTGTACTTTCAACCAGGTTTTCTGAGCTCATATTAGGTAAGACATGTGAAAACATCTTGAAACATTTAACTCATTATAGGATTCTTGTAGCTACCCAGGAAAAGATATCACCAATAACCATTCAAACTATTTTTCATATTACTGCAACTTAAAAACTTACTTTCTATTTAACTGACAAAAAAATGTATCTTGATTTTTAGCCTTGACATATGGCAGCAAAACATGAATTACAAATTGGATTCACACATAAAGTCAGAAAAACTTCCCTGACTTTTCATCTGAAATGTATTCCATTTGGAGGATCTGCTATACTTCCATAGGACATTAATAATTTGATCAAAGCCATGTAATAAGGTTTGCTGTGTTTATTTTGTCTCCTTTTACACAACAGCTTTTTCAAATCTGTGTGTGCTACTTTTGCCCTACAATGTGAAAAGGAGACCAGTAACTGCAGGATACCATTTGCTGTGTGGATTTTTGGGTCTTGTTTGCACTTGACATTTGAATTAATATATTTCAATTCTCCCTCCAATTTACTTGTAAGTGTATTGTAGTTGGTTAAAAAAAAAAAAGCTGCAGGTAAGTCAGATAATAAACTGTGAGTTAATAGGGTATTTATCTTCTGAAATAAATAGGAGTCAGAAAGTCATACAAAAAACTGGGCTATAGCATTCAATAAGGCATTCAGTAGTGAATCAATGTGTAACTTCCTCCACCCTATTCTGTAGGCCTCAATAAAGTAACAAAAATGTTTTTCCTCTAATAAAAGTATTATATTCCTTTTTAAAAAAAGTTTTTTGCTCACAAGAACACATAAGAAAGAATATATTTAAATACACTTAAAACACCAATTAGGATGATTTTCTCTAGTGGTACTCAATAGGAGATAAAAGAAAAGGAGAGAAAAGGTAGATTGTGGAAAGACAGATTAAAAAGGAGGGAAAGATGATTTAACATGGGCTCAGAGTGCTTCCCAGTAAGTTCATAAGTTATCTGTCTACAGTCCCTGCCCCCTTACTTTTAGCCCATGATGACTTAAAAAAAAAAAAAAAAAACAGTGAACTATTGAAAGAAACACCTCTGCTTACATCTACTTCCAAATATCTATATTTTTGTCCATTCATACTCCATTTCTTCTTATCTCATAAATAAACTTGGTACTTTCTCCACTTGCCTAAGAAGAACACCTCTCTCTATGTTCTCAACCTTTTCTTCAGCCTCCCTGATTGTGCTTTGTCAATAAATCAGTTATAATTTCTGCATCTAAGCTGCCTTTGACCTCTCAATCAATAAACACATTCGAGCTTCCCCATTATGTTAAATATATCTTTTATTACTTTTTGTCATTCCCACAATCTACTCTATTTAACTGACAATATCCTTAAGTCATTTATATTTATTTTTCCCACATTCTATTTGATTTTTCTACCCATTATAATGTGGCTTCCATCACCATCAACTCCAGTCAATTTGATTTCATTTAAATCACCAGTGTCCTTCTAACCAGACCCAAAGAGCTTCTTCAATTGTATCATGATTATCTGTCTATAGCATTTGACATCATTTCTCTTCTGAAAACTCTTTCTTCTTGGTTTTCTCAACACAACTCTTTTCTTATCTCCTTTCTACTTCTTTGTTAACTCCTTGCCTTTTCTTCTTCAATGTCTTTGTGTTAATTATCTATTACTTTGTAACAAATTATCCTAAGACTTAGTGGCTTGACCCAGAAAGAATAAAATACCTAAGAATACAGCTAACCAGGGAGGTAAAAGGTCTGTACAATAAAAATTATAAAACACTACTTGGAGAAATCAGATGTGATACAAATATATGGAAAACATTCCATGCTTATGGATAGGAAGAATCGATCTCATCAAAATGGCCATACTGCCCAAACCAATACACAGATTCAATGCTATTCCAATAAAACTACCAATGACATTCTTCATGGAACTAGAAAAATATTTTTTTAATTTATATGGAACAAAAAAAGTCCCCAAATAGCCAAGTCAATCCTAAGCAAAAAGAACAAAGCTGAAGGCATCATGTTACCCAACTTCAAAATATGCTGCAAAGGCTACAGCAACCAAAATAGCATGGTATTGGTACAAAAACAGACAGAAAGAACAATGGAACAGAATTGAGAGCCCAGAAATAAGGGTGCCTGCCTACAACCATTGGATCTTCAACAAAGCTGACAAAGACAGCAGCAGGGAAAGGATTTTCCATTCAGTAAATGGTGCTGGGATAACTGGCTAGCTATATGCACAAGACTGAAATTGGACCCCTTCCTTACACCATATACAAAAATTAACTCAAGATGGATTAAAGACTTAAATGTAAAACCCAAAACTATAAAATCCCTAGAAGATAACAGCATTAGTCTGTTTTCATGCTGCTAATAAAGACATAACCAAGACTGGGTAATTCATAAAGGAAAGAGGTTTAATTGACTCACAGTTCCACATGGCCAGGGAGGTCTCATAGTCATGGTGGAAGGTGAATGAGGAGCAAAATAACATTTTACATGGCAGCATACAAGAGAACTTATGCAGGGGAACTCCCATTTATAAAACCATCAGATCTCGTAAGACTTATTCACTACCATGAAAATAGTATGAGGTAAACCATCCCCGTGATTCAATCATCTCCACTTGGCCCCACTCTTGACATGTGGCTATTACTATAATTCAAGATGAGATTTGGGTGGGGACATGGCCATCAACAACCTAGGCAATATTATTCTGGACATAGGACCTGCAAAGGTTTCATGACAAAGACATCGAAAGCAATTGCAACAAAAGCAAAAATTGACAAATGGGATCTAATTAAACTTAAGAGCTTCTTCACAGAAAAATAAACTATAAACAGAATAAACAGACAACCTACAGAATGGGTGAAAATATTTGCAAACTATGCACTTGACATAGGTCTAATATCCAGTATCTATAAAGAGCTTAAACAAATTTACAAGAAAAAAAAAAAACAATCACTAAAAAGTGGGCAAAGGACATGAACAGACACTTTTCAAAAGAAGACATACATGTGGCAAACAAGCATATAAATAAAAGCTCAACATCACTGATCATTAGAGAAAAGCAAATCAAAACCACAATGAGGTACCATCTCACATCAGTCGGAAGGGCTTTTATTAAAAAGTCAAAAAAAAAAAACGCTGCTGAGGTTGCAGAGAAAAGGAAATGCTTATACACTGCTGGTGGGAGTGTAAATTAGTGCCATTGTGGAAAGCAGTGTGGCAATTCCTCAAAGAACTAAAAGCAAAACTATCATTCATCCCAGCAATCCCATTACTGGGTATATACCCAAAGGAATATAAATTGTTCTACCACAAAGACATATGCATGTGAATGTTCACTGTAGCACCATTCACAATAGCAAAGACATGGAATCAACCTAAAAGCCCATCAGCAGCAGACAGTATAAAGAACATGTGCTACATATACACCATGGAATACTATGCAGCCATAAAAACAAACAAGATCATGTCCTTTACAGGACCGTGGATGGAGCTGGAGGCCATTATCTTTAGCAAACTAATGCAGAACGGGAAACCAGATACCTCATGTTTTCACTTGTAAGTGTGAGCTAAATAAGGAGAAACAATAGACACATAAAGGCGAACAACAGACACTGAGCCTACCTGCGGAAGGAGGGTGGGGGGAGGGAGAGGATCAGAAAAAATAACTATCAGATACTATGTTTAGCACTTGGATGACAAAATAATTTGCACATCAAATCCCCATGACAAGAGTTTACCTGTATCGCAAGCTTGCCCTTGTACCCCTGAACCTAAATAAAAGTTAAAATAATTTAGTAGTGTTGGGTGCAGTGGCTTATGTCTGTCATCTCAGCACTTTGGGAAGCCAAGGTGGGTGGATTACCCAAGGTCAAAAGTTCAAGACCAGCCTGGCCAACATGGTGAAATCCTGTCTCTACTAAAAATAGAAAAATTAGCTGAGTGTGGTGGTTCAAGCCTTAATCTCAGCTATTTGGAAGGCTAAGGCAGGAAAATCACTTTAACCCAGAGGTGGAAGTTGCAGTGAGTGGAGATCAAGCCACTGTACTCCAGCCAGGGCAACAAGAGCAAAACTCCATCTCAAATAATAATAATAATAATAATAATTAAATAGATAATAACTTAGTGGCATGAAAGAGCAAACATTAATTACCTGAAAGTTTCTGTTGGTCAGGAATTTAGAAATGTCTTAGGAAAAACACCCTTCTGGCTTAGGATCTCTCATGAAGTTACAGTCAAGATAGAGGATTCACTTCCATAGTGGTTCACTCATGTGGCTGTTGATGAAGGTCTTAGTTTGTTGCTAGCTTTTTACAGATGTCTCAGTTCCTCAGTGGCTGTTAGCAAGAAGCCTTGGTTCCTTACCACACGGGTCACTTCACAGGCTGCTTGAGTGTTTTCACAACATAACAGATAGATTTCACCAGATGAAACAATAAGGGAGAGGGAGGGGGAGGGGAGGGGAGAGGAAAGGAGACAGGAAAGTGGGGGGGAACAGAGAGAGAGCGAGAGAGAGAACTACAATACTGAGAGAAAACTACAGTACTTTTTATGCCATATAAATCATACCCTGTTACTTCTGCTTTAATTTTATTGGAAGTGAGCCACTAAATCCAGCCCACTCTAAAAAAAAGGGGAATTCAGTTCCACCTCTAAAGAGTATCAATTATTTTATGAACGTATCTTATACTACCACAGACTTCTACATTTTATTTCCTGAATGTTGCTATTACTCAAGGGTCTTACCTCTACCCTCTCATCTTATTCACCCTCTGTGGGTGATCTCAACTATTCCCATTGTTTCAACTGTCATCTATATTATAGATGAATCTAAAGTCATTGTTTCTAGCCTCAATTCCTTTCCCAAACCCATATTTGTATTTTCAACTGTCTATCCTACATCTACTTAGAAAGCCAATACAACCTGTCCAAAACTAAACTGTTTTTCTTCCTCCTTGCTCCAATTTGACTCTAAATATCTTCAACCCAAGTACACACATTAGAAAACAATCATCCTCAATTCCTACTTCTCCATCTTACCTCTCATATTCTTTGATAATGCATTTATTCCTACTGTGTATGCCTTCTAAATAACTCTCAACTTATTTTCCTCTCATCATTACTATCTTTGTACAGGCTATCATCATTCCTTTCCAAGTCTACTCCACTAGCCAAATAATTGATTTCCCTATGTCTAGTCTCTCCCTATTCTAATTTACTTTTTGTCAGATTTATCTTGGCTAAAATACAGATCTGAGATTATATATCTCTATAAAGACCTTGAATGGCTCACCAATAACCAGTTTAAAGAGTCCAAGCTCTTTAAAATGATATAAGGCCCTTTAAAATCAGATCCTAATATGTTTTAGCTTCATCTCTATCACTGTCTCGACAAACCTTCACCAAATCATTGTCATTCCCTGAAAATGTCATGTACTTTCACACATTCACGTATTTGCACATGCTATTTCCTCTGCCTGCAATACCCACTACTCTGCTCTGCTGGGCAAACTCTTATTTCCAGAGTTCAAACAGCACCTCTTTCACAAAGCTCTCTCTGAATTCCTTAGGTGAGAAATTATTTCATCTACTATGGTTCCACATTATCTTCCATTTACTGATGGCATATCATTGTTAGCCTATACTTTGCAGATAATTTTAGGACTAATTCAGTTTCAAACATTTTGTCCTTTTGTCTTTGCATGAACATGAATAAACGTTTTGGACTGTTTTCCATTATTTAATTCAAAAATATAATTGCTAGTGACACTTTCTGGCCCCTTCCAGGACTTACAGAATAATATGTTGCTGGAAAAGACCTGTCTCACAGAATTTTTGAAATCTTTTCTCATTTTGTGTTGTTAACCTGCATTGTTAAAGAAAACAAAGTGCTATCTCGAGTCCAGAACACAGGTAAATGTATTAGCAAGGTTTACCTTTCCATGTTACGTATTTCCCATTCCCCACTATTACAAACCCACATTCCATGATAAGCAGCTGAGGTTTCATCAGGGGAACTTAAATAAAAGGAGCCTACAGACCAGGTGCTGTGGCTAAGGCCTATACTCCCGCAACTCTGGGAGGCCAAGGTGAGCAGATCACCTGAGGTCAGGAATTCAAGACCAGCCTGATCAACATGGAGAAACCTAGTCTCTGCTAAAAATACAAAAATTAGCCAGGCGTGGTGGCACATGCCTGTTATCCCAGCTACTCAGGAGGCTGAGGCAGGAGAATTGCTTGAACCTGGGAGGCAGAGATTGCAGTGAGCTGAGATCGCGCCATTGCACTCCAGCCTGGGTGACAAGAATGAAACTCCATCTCATGAAAGAGAAAAACAGAAAAGAAAAGGAGCCTTCAAATGTATGCATACACCTATTTAAAAACATTTATCCCTGTAAGTGCCATCTATTAATTGTTCCTTTATTGTATAATTTTGGAGTTAGGGACAAATAGCACATCCCCATTATTACTGGAAAAATCCCCAGATGTATTAGAGTGCTCATAACATCTTAGCACAGAAGCTTTTGTTAAATTCATAATCAAAAGATAAACACCAAAACTAAATATGCTCTTACAGCACAAATGCGGCAAGATCTGTCTTTTTTTTTTTTTTTTTTTTTTTTTTTGAGACCGAGTCTCACTCCTAGTGCAGGCTGGAATATAGTGGCCTAAACTCTACTCACTGCAACCTCCACCTCCTGCATTCCAGTGATTCTCAGGCCTTAGCCTTCCAGAAAGCTGGGATTACAGGCATGCGCCACTACGCACAGGTAATTTTTGTCTTTTTAGTAGAGACAGGGTTTCGCCATGTTGCCCAAGCTAGTCTTGAACTCCTAGGCTCAAGTGCTGAGATTACCAGTGTGAGCCACCTCGCCCGGGCGCCATGATTCATCTTTAAAAGCACATTTATTGAGCTCTTTTTGGGAGACATGTTGCATTAGGCACTGCTAATGGAATGGTAAACAAGAGAACAAAGGTTATGGCTCCCATAAAGCTTATATTCTGGGACAAGAGACACCCAAGTAAGAAATGAAGACATAAAAACACAAAGTAATTACAAATTAACATAAATCTAAAATTAAAGGAGTGAAACAAGTGATGATATAGATATTAACTAGGGGTAGAGAGTAGAAGTTGTTTAGATGTAGCGGTCAGGGGTAACTGTTTAGAAGAATTGCTACTTGAGCTGCTATCTGTAGGATGAAAATGAGCCAGCCATGTGGAGACTTGTGGGAACAATATACCCCCAAAAGGGAACAAGGGCAACAATACCTTAAATACAATGTCATAATTACAAAAAGACCCCTCAAAAATGCAGTTATCAGCAGGTGGCAGTATCCATATAAGAAAAGAAATATAGGTCAGTAGAGTTTGAAATATACAAGTGTTTCAGATAGCTATGTCTTAAATTAGAAGTCTAGTATGATTCATCCTAATTTGGAATGAGTAAGTAGCCATATTTTTTAAGCCAACTCAAGGGAAAATTACCAATCCCTGTTGACACCCAACTACCTGAAAGGTTCTTCTCCCTAAGGTTCCTGCCACAGTTGCCTCTTCTCACTTTCCTCCCTAAGCTTCTTTTTCTGTATTTACCTTTTAAACCTTGTTCCCCACATTTTTTATTTATTTATTTGTTTGTTTGTTTGTTCTCTACAATCTTTTTCAAAGTAATCCATTTCCATTGGCCCCTACGTTCTAAACTCTGTTCTGAGTTTACAAGTCAAATATACGCTACTGGATTTTGCCACATAAATGACCCACTAGGACCATAAATTAAACACAGCCAAAACTGGTTATGTTATTTCTTGCCCTGGCCACACACTCCAATCATTGCCTTGATCACTTGCCCATGCTTGACACCTGGATCCTCCTACTTTCTGACTTCTCCCGCTCAGCTTCCACATTCAGTCACCCAATCTCCTGATCTTATATTCTTAATATTTACTGGAAATTAATGTTATCAATGCTGAATTCTTTGCTTCTTTACACTCTGACCTGAATTATATAGTAGTATCCACTAATTATGTGTTTACATGTGCCAAGTACTCTAATAAGTGACTCACATGCATTATATCATTTCATCCCTCCAATAGACCTATGATCTAGGAACAGTCTTAATTATTCCTCTTTTATATATAAGAAGGGCAAAGCTTAGAGGTGTCCAACAATTTGCCTAAAGTCCGCTTTAAAGTGGTAGGGAAGAAATTTAACCCACATATTCCTGAATCTAAAACATGACCTTTTATACAGTATGTCTTAAAAAACAAGTGGAAAATTAGCTTTCATAAGAAAAAAAAATAAGTTTCTAATTTGATAGTTCTTTTAGGAACAATTTTACGACTTCAAAGGTTTTAGGATTCAAGGATGAGTGACACTAAATCCACCTATAAGGTGACATGGTATTCAATCCACTAAAACAGTGGTTCTGAAACGTTTTCAGGTAAAAGATACCTAGAACTTGTAGTGTTATATGGGAAACATGTAAATTTAATTTGACCAAAAAGACTGTAACATAAGACCATTATTTTACATAAATGTCCCCACATTGTTTAGAATATATAGGTTTTTCAGTCACATAAAATGTTTGATCCATTATTGTTTTTTTTTTTTAATCTGTTAACTGAAAAATGCTAGGAATCTACTAATTTTTTTAAGAATGAATTAGGAGAAATACCCGATGTAGATGATAGGTTGATGGGTGCAGCAAACCACCATGGCACATGTATACCTATGAAACAAACCTGAACGTTCTGCACTGAACCCAAGAACTTAAAGTATAATAATAAAAAAAAAGGAATGAGTATGTGGGAAGAAAGCTTAAAATTGACAAAAATACTTTATTTTTCTGTGAATTAGAAACACATCATCATTTAATTTAGTAGATCATATTAGTCCAACCTACTGAACTCTTTCATATGAGCATAACTTGAGAACCACTGAAATATACATTTATTAAGCACCTATAAGAAAATATGCAATGTGTTATGAAAAACATAGAAGAATAAAATATCATGTCTCAGTCTACAAACTTACAGAGAAGAAAAAAATTCTTTACAGGGTTTTGATTTTGTCTTCTAAGACTATATAAATGTATGAAAAATGTTTACACTTGTAACAGGAAAATTAACTATTACAGCTATGGAAGAATCATCAATGCAAACTTAAACCTGTATATGTCTATGAAATTTATAATTTCAAAGAAATTATAAAATGGGGTGACACTAGCAAATTCATACAACAGAGAATTTACTTTTGGAGTAATGCATTGTGAAGAAATTAGATCAAGAGAAACAAGAAGCACTTGCAATAGTCCAAGTAAATATGTGGCCTTGAAATAGGATAGTGAAGTAGGAAGGAAATAATTTGAAAGAGGATCCTTATGATACCTAGATGGAAGGTAGGTAGATTTTTGAGCGGGAGAGTGGGAAAAGTATATACATATGACTATGAAAAGTTCTAAGGTACATAAGAGTAGTGAGGGAATATGGAAGTGGGAAATAGGAAAAGCTGGCCTAAAATGAGGAGTAAGAACTGAAATAACAGAAGATAAAAAGCAGATGTTACAAGCTGAGGAAGATGTGGAATCCCTTATATTGCATTTAGAAAGACATGGGAAGCCATTAGAAAACTATAACTAGGGAAATGACATGGTTGATTTAAATCATGGGAATGATTTTAGCATCAATGAGGTAAAAAAATATTTGGAAATCGTACATCTTGGTTTCTTGACAAATGCCATAATAACTATTATCATAATGGCACCAAGAAATATTTCAAGTAGAAACAGAGAAGTCACCCACTTAAGTCACCCACTTAAGAAAATTTTGTGTCAGTGTAGGCTGAAGTGAAAGTTTACAGTATTGAAATTGAAACTGACAAGGTAAAAGACATTTTATATGCTCTGCTGAAACATTGGCAAACCTTTTGTAATATATTACTTCCGAGGGAAAAAAAAAAGTCTTAAGACTGCTACATGTCAAAATTTTGAAGCATTCACTATATAAATCCAAATATTCCCTAAAATGTACTGCCTCAACCCATAAAACAAATCAGCAATTTATATGGCCAAATTAGTCCTGTCTTTATGACAAAAATTTACTTAGATAAATTAGTGGCCTTGCCTCTGTCCACTAACCACAGCATAGTTTGGTCTGTTATCAATCAGAGTCTGTCTTAGTTTGCTCGGGCTGCAATACCAAAGTATCACAGACTGGGTGACTTAAAAAACAGAAATTTATTTTCTCATAGTTCTGGGGGCTAGAAATCTGAGATCAAGGTGTCAGCAGATTTGGTTTCTTCTGAGGCTTCTCTCTTGGCTTGCAGATGGCCACCTTCTACCTATGTCTTCATGTGGTGTGTCTTTCCTCTGTGAACGTATGTGCCTAGAGTCTCTTTGTATGTCCTCTTATTATAAAGGACACTGGCAGATTGGATTAAGGCCCACCCAAAGGGTCTCATTTTACTTTAACACCCTTTGAAAAGCCCCATCTCCAACTACAATCACATTATGAGGTAGTAGGCATTAGGACTTCCACATATGAATTCCAGGGGATACAATGTGGAGCTCTTGGTTGCAAACAACAAATATCAACTTTAGCAAATGTGTTGATGGAAATATTGCTCACAGAGTCTATAGGAGGCCTGGAAAATCAAGCTTGGAAAATAAAAGAAGCAAGAAATACAAGCAAAGAAATAAGGAATAGTATGGATCTTGCCACACTGGCCTGCTGCCACTAGACTGGTAACACCATACATGTATTCTAATGCCCTGAAAAACTCCTACACTCTTCTCAAGTCTTTGTCTTGTTTTCTTGAGATTAAAAGCCCAAGGCATAGTGGGGAGATAGCAGGGAGAATTTACCTGCTCAATCTTAAACTATGTATCTAGGATCTGGCTCTGTGAATAAGAAAAAGGGAGAAAATTGCTGTTTTGCATTTAAAGTAGAAATTTTAATATAACATGTAATTCCTATATTTTTACATAATTACTATATTTTAATATAAATATCCTTCCTACACAGAAGGACATTAGAATGCTGGATAGCAAACAATAATTTCTATTCAGTACAAAATCTACTTCTCAATCTACTACATTTGATACATTCCAATAGATGTAAAATTATGCAAATGGCCATATCCAAGGCAGTAAATTCACAGCCTGTATACCAAATCAAAGCAGTCAGGTTTGGCAGTTTTTCTTTTAGTTCTTTTATGCTGGGTTCCCACGACTTCCTAATGTGTTTCACTCATCCTGACGCTCAATTTTACAGCCCTGCTCTCTTGGGTATTTGAATTGTAATCTTTGGACTATGCCTTCTAAGCATTGTTTTGTGAAAGTTACATTCGAATTTTAAGGTCAAAAAAATAGCAGTAGAAAACATAAAATTCCCAGCCCTATTCCATTTGCTATTTGAGACCATGAAAAACCATTTACCCTATTTCAAACCATTTACCCTTTATATAGTTTAGAAATAATGAAGTCCAACTCATTCTAGTGAATTCAATGAGTTGGACTTCATAATTTCTTGAATGTATGAAGAAATTAATGGATGAGGGAGAGTGCTATGAGAGCATGGAATATATTCAGAAATGTGTATTTTCCACCTGAGGCAAGAAAGGATCTTTGTTTTCTATCTGTGTTACACGTCAGAGGAAAAAAAAAGCAAAAGGCAGAAGGAGGCAGAGAAAGTTAGGAACCATGAAACTGGAGCCATTATCATAACATTATGAGATTCTAGATTCTTTGTAGCTTCCCCATATTTGTTACTTATAATTCATTTGCCTCATAATAATAATTATCTGTAAAATTACTCAAAATCAAAGGCCCTAAGAGTATCCTTGGAGCACTAAAAGTAGGAAGTTAAGACAACTACATTCCATAAGCAAACAAAGTCTCAAAGGAGAGGATCCCCAAATAATCAAAGAGATTATAACACTGAGTAAAAAGGGAGCTGGCTGCATCCCTCCATCCTCTGACAAGAACTACAACAATTACAAAAAATAAACAAAGATGAAAATACGTTAAAGAGGGAGGAGCCCATTAACCTGCAACAGGAGCCCAAATGACAGAAAGTGTCTACCCACAACTACCATTCTCCACACAATTCTTTTTAGTAGCTATCACATTTCTTCTACACACAACCACAAACATACTTGGGGTTTCTTGACATTACCTTACGTAGAAAATGACTAAGCAAATAATCAATTTGACTAAGTATCAGGGCTTATCATTTTCTCCCTCGGCAATTTAATGAAAAAGATAAAAGCTTTTATCTATAAAGATGACCCCTGGTTCCACAACGCTTTTTAACTGAAATAGTTTACACAATAATCAATTTTAAAAAAAAAAACAGCCAAGCATTATACATTTTTAAAAGATAGTATTTTGGTTTGTACAAATATCAGGGGGGGCATTCATCATTCAAGTACCTTTTCAAACAGGATCTAAGTTTATAGTGTTAGGTAACATTACATATATGTAGGCTGAAGCCAGATTGCCAAGAATAGAATTTCTGGCTCGTTCCTTAATATAACCTTGGGCATCTTTCTTCCTTTCTCTGCTTCATCTAGAAAACTAAAACGGTAACAACTCCCACCTAATTGTTGTGATAACTAAATGAAATTGTGAGTGTAATGTGCCAAGCAATTTCTGGAGTTACCAAACACAAGCTCAGACTAAGTTTGGTTACTTTCACATTATAAAGGAATTTTTAGGAATCACCTAGGCACTCTCCTAAAGTCTCAAAATAACTTAATACAGTACTTCTAAGGAGTTCAAGTGCCTCCTTCTCTAGAACACCATCTCAGTCGCTCTTCAAATGAAAGGGACCCTTCAAATGAAAGTTAACTTTTTCCGTTTTTTTTTTTTTTTTTCATAATCTTTCGAAGGAATCTGAAGCACACTGCACTCACGGGCCATTCGGATGCTGCCTCGCCAGAGAACAAGAAGGTAACTGAGTAATGGGGTCACGGAGCAACCCCTAGTCGCTGCGGCTGCTTAGTAGTCACTTACGATGGGGAAGGTATAGGGGACCATTAACTGGGCCGGCAGGAAAAGTCTCCACCTGAGTCGACAATGGACTATAGTCGCTCTATCCTAAGCCAAAGAGGAGTGAGGGAACACAGAGGCGTTGATTCAACCAGCTCGCCCAAATTCATCCTCAGCCCTGTTGCCATCTAGAAAGGGCTCGCCGGGTGAGAGACATCACGTGTGACGAGTAGTCATTTTCCCACGTCCTGTCCCTGCCCCCTCAGAGTCGGACGCAGGGGACGCGCACGAGCAGCTCCGCTTCCGGGAGCCGCTCCTCGCTACCCACAATGCTCTGCGACATCGACCTGTCGCAAAGGCCGAGTTTGCGGGGCGAATGAGCGACTCGCTTTCCGTGCGGTGCGGCTAGTGAGGCCTCGGTCCTCCTCCTCCTGCCGCAGGGCCAGAACCCCTGTCAGTATACAGCTGCGCTTAAGTCTGGCCAGTGTCATCTGTCTCCGCAATGCCCCCCAAGAAACAGGCTCAGGCCGGGGGCAGCAAAAAAGCGGAGCAGAAAAAGAAGGAGAAGATTATCGAAGTGAGTACCCACCCCTCCCCCACTCATGCTGCGAGACCTCAGGGAAGCCACCTCACGGCTCCGGGCTTCCCTGAGAGCCGGCTCGCTTCTTCAGGCCACGTGTTCTTCCCTTAGGTCTGTGTGGCCCACTGCCCCTTCTCCGGCCGCCTGATGACGCTGGCTGTCTCATTACGATAGTGACGCTGCTGGCGCCCCCACACCTGGGCTTGGCCTCTCCGCCCACACGCCCGTGATCACCCACCCATGCACCCGGGTGCGAAATGACCTCCCGGGCCTGCCACAGGGTTTTGTCCTTTGCTGGTCCTCTCAGAATTGAGGACGTTTCCAGGGTTATATCTGAAGAAATACTCTGAACCGTCTTGGGCCAGAGTTTCTGGAAGGCAGACTCAGTACGAGTCTTTGTGTTCCTTATTTTTTTTTTACCCGTTACGCAGGGGTGGTTCTTTGGAACCGACAAATTACGACTTGGTTGCTTTTTCGATCAACCTCTAAACTGTTTCAGGTCCCATAAAGAATAGAAGGACTTTACATGATAATCCAGTGTCTTGTACACAGCGCTTGACACTTACATTCTGAAGTGGATTAAATAGAATAACGCCTTAAAATGAGACTAGGTTTCAGTGTCACTAGTTGTGTGAAGTCCCATAACCCAGTTTGTTATGTATGTATGTATGTGTGTGTGTCTGTGTGTGCGTGTGTGTGTGTGTATGTATGTATGTATGTATTTGTTTAACGCATTGAGTCTGTGGTTTAACACATTGAGCCTGTATCCCTTTAGTGGCCGAGGAACGCTATTGATGTTCTTTCTTATTCTGCACTTGTTTTCCAACAACTGTATTGAGTTTCCTTTAAAAATGAACCATATTTGACATTACATAAACATATACAGTCCCCAATGAGATATTTGTTCTCTCGATTTCTGCTATTAATCCTCCTCACAAATAGGACATCTTATATTTTGGATATAATATATCCAAAATATATCCGTGACCATTTTACCGCATAAGGTGTAAAGTCTGCTCATTGGATTTAAGAAACTGGTTAAGAATTTTTGTATCGTTGGCCAAGTTCCAACTGTGAAGGAGAACTGGTATTCTTATTGCTAATTTGTGCTATTTAAAACTGTTATGAAGTACTATAATCAGACACTTAAAAACAAAATGTTACCTGCTCATCTGTGTTTTCTATTACCTTATTTGAACCATCTGGATTCCTGACACTTAGGTAAATCTCACGGGTTGCTGATTGGATGGCATTCAGTTTTATGAAAACCAAGGACATTTTAGGAGTGTCGTTTTTCTTGAGATTGGATCATGATACAAAGTAAAACTCCCACTGCAATTAAATATCATGTAACAATTTATACTTTATGCATGGTAGTACTTTCACTATATCTAATTATTTTTAATGAGTAGTATTAGTATTTTTGTTTTAAGGCATTATGTGTGAAAGTTATTTATAGTTTCCATCAACTTTAAAAATGATGCATATATTATGACTCTAGTCATCTTGTGACAAGATTATTTTTTAGGTAAAGAGAAAGCAATTTTAGTTTCAATAATGAAGATGTCTCCAAAGAAAAATGCAAAATAAGACAACTCCATTTTTTAACTAAAATAACCTAACAGAGTGGTGAAATTAAGCCTGGTTTTGTGTTTTACTATGTGTTTTGAGGAATTTATTCACCCAGGTAACTTGCCACCTTAATTAAGACTTGAAACATTTCCATCACCCCACTTAACTTGTTTTGTGCCTCTTTCTATTCAATTCTTTCCACACGTGCAGCCACTAATTTTTTTGACAGAATAGTTTTTACCACTCTCGGAATTCCTATAAATTATACAGTGGGTAGTGTTTTGTGTCCTTGTTTGTTTCACACCACGCAGTGTTTTTGAGATCCATCCATGTTGTTGTGTATGTTTCTAGTATGGTCCTCATTGCTGAAAAGTATTCTCTTGTATTGGAATCATTATAATATATCACCTTTTGTGTTTTGTGTCTCTCTTTACTTGGAAGAGCCAGAAGATATTATAATTGACGCTTGAAGAACGAACTTAGGATTTCAAATTGGGTTAGAGGCAATGTTTGTTAAAATCTTGGCAGCTAGAATGGATTATTTTGTGGCTAATGGAGTTATCTGTAGGGACCCTCACCTTGGGGCATACGCTGAGTTGACATGTGACATATAATGTATATAGAGTATACATTGGAGCTACAGGATAGACATCATTAGGGGATCAGGGAGGTGTGTCTATTTCTTTAAGAAGAATTGTTCTTAACCACACCCTCAGGTAATGGCAGTTGCTGAATATGCTTGCATTTTGAGCTTCTTGCTTTTGCTAGAAGTTGTTGAATATGCTCGCATTTTGCTTCCTTATGTTTTGTTCTGTCATTCTTTAACCAAACCTGCAGTACTGTTGGATGTGTGTCTTTGAGGCTCTTTCTGAAGACTCAGATTTGGCTATGGGTTCTTAATGAACAAGATGTTCAACTCTTCCAGTTGTTTCTCAGTGAACATGGTTTCCTTCTAAATGTGTCTGGTGCTTGCCTTTAGGAAGGTTCTCTGAGCCTGAAATGTTGTAATCTGGATGTTCTCTTATGTTCAGGTCCGGGGATCTAATGAGCTTTTTCAAAAAATACTGTAATAAAGTTTGTCGGACTCAGGTGCAACATTGATATTTGTTACTGCTGGAGAGGTACAATAATATTTTGATTTGTAGTGTTAAGTTACAGCATTTGTAGTGTTAAGTTACACAATTTGTAATTGTGAAATTAGATTTATAGAGACTGTTCTGTTATTCAGCCTGGTTAAGAAATGGTATAATCTGCTTTATTTAATACTGTAGGCAACTTTAAAAAAAAAAAAAAGTTCCTAGAAGCCTGGCATGTCTCAATGACTATTCCAAGAAGATAATTGATCTCTGTGGCTGTTATAATTTTGGAGGGGAAAATACTACTTTTTTATACTCTATTTTGACAAGTGAAGGCTGATACTTATTTCAGAAGCTGGTTAACTTGGGGAAGTTTTATAGCTGTATGACCTGAAATTCTAAATTGCTCAAAATTAATAATAGTTAACTAAAACATATATTTTTAAGCAGCACTTTTCAATAGACTTTAAAATAATGGTTGCCCTACCTACCCCTTCTGCACCTGTTCTGCCATCTCTATGGACCCTCACTGTGGAAAAACAACATGCAAATTTTGGGAACTCTAAGGAAGTTAAAGAGACATCTGGTAGTATAATTTAATGAAAGGAGCACTAGCTTTGGAGTCAGGGACCTGGGTTTGAATACCATGTTTCAGATTACTAGCTCTGTAGTTTTAGACAAGTTATAAAATCTATCTGGACCACAATTTTCATCTGCAAAATGCAACTAGTTCCCATCAGTTAAATGAGACTACACATGTGAAGTGCCTGCCATATGATGTATGTATTCAGTAAATGGCAGCCATTGTTATTATCTATTTTGATAGTATACTATAAATAAAAACGTTAGGGGAAGCAATCAGACTGATCTGTACTGTCTATACAGTGCTTAATTCCTGCCCATTTTTTTATATTGCCTCCATTTTTTTTAAATTTACCTCTTCAAATGCTCCAAAACTTGATGAATTCATTTGTATTAATACTTTCCAAAACGAATATATGAAACAGGATTATGAAACACTAATGTGTTAGAAATTAACACATTAGTCCCAAATGGCATATACTGTTTGCGTTCCTACAAAAAAAATTTTGTGACATATGGAAGTTGGCATTGAGCAATAGAAAGTTTGATTATGGACGGGGCACTGTGGCTTACGCCTGTAATCCCAGCACTTTGGGAGGCCAGGGCAGGTGGATCACAATGTCAAGAGATCAAGACCATCCTGACCAACGTAGTGAAACCCCATCTCTACTAAAAATCCAAAAATTAACTGGATATGGTGTTCCGTGCCTGTAATCCCAGCTACTCTGGAGGTTGAGGTAGGAGAATCATTCAAACCCAGCAGGTGGAGATTTCAGTGAGCCAAAATTGTGCCACTACATTTCTGCCTGGTGATAGAGTGAGACTCCATCGCAAAAAAAAAAAAAAAAGGTAAGTTTGATTATGGAAAGAGGGAAATAATCTTGGGCTTAGAGCAAGCAAATAAAAGATATCCAGCTAAAAACTTATATCAGCAAGGAAATAGTAATAGGAACCTATAGAGACAGAATCCAGGTGTTGTAAAGGATGGAGCAAGAGAAGTTGGTTGCCAGTGTAGAACGGCTGCCAACAGCCAAAGTCAAATCTTGATTACTTGAAGCTGGATTAACCAGTTGTATAATATATATTGCATGGATGGACAACAAAAATACATTAGTGCATTTGGGAGAAAACTAATGAGGTAAAACAGTGACAACCTGTGCTTACTCTAATGTTCCAAGAGGTAGACTCCATTATCTGGGAGCACTGTTCAGTGTTGACCCACCCTTCCTCTGCTTCCCTTTTTATGGACATCTTATTTAAGGAGTGGAGGCTGGCCTGTAAAAGGAATGGGATTACTTAAGGATGAGAGGGGGTGTTTTAAGTGAAACCTGGAATTGACTGAGGTTGAGGCTCCTTGGAGCCTCACAAAGTCATCCTTTTCTTACTACCCACTTTCTAAACTCCTATGTGTTCCCAAGTTGTCTTCTGAAACACACATAAACACGCAGTTCCTTTACCTGTCACATGACTTTTGGGACCTTATTAATCCAATGAGGACCGTTCTTCCCCTAGTTTTATTTTAACTGTGGTTTCAGTTTCGGGTTGACTGTAACCTTTTTTTCTACCTTATAATTCAGGTTAATATTTAGGTAAGGGTTGGTCCTAAACTCAGGAAAAAGGGAAGAAGCCTTTTCGAACCATACAGCCCAATAACTTACCGAGGTTTCTTTGGGAATTAGTTTATTAGAAACAATAGAAAGAACAAGGAATTTGCTTGGAGTCAAATGTACCTAGGTTGGGATATCATCTATCACTTAATACTTAACACTTACTGGGCCAGAAAAGGTTTTCAGTGTTTTGGGGAGGAGAGAAGAGAGACAAGTGGTAAATATTCTGGCCCCTTTAATTCTCTCAGGAGGATGTGTATTATTATTACCCTTTTTACAGTTTCAAAAGCAGCCATAGAGATTAAATAATTTGCCCAAGTTTACTAACCTGGCAAGTAACCATGCCAGGGATTCTAACACAGGAAGTCTGCCTCTGGAGTCCTTGCTGTCCACCACTGTCTCTCTGAGGTAAATCTTTTAACTTTTACAACAACCCTAAGTGAGACTCACTTTACAAATAAAAAACTGTGGCAAAGAGGGTAATTTACCCAGCTCTGTTTGGGATTAAAATTTGGCCATTCTGGCTCCAGAGTTTATACTTCTAAATCTTTGCACTATACAGCCAGCCCCTTATTGCCGACTTAACTTCAAAAGAATTGATCAATTTTGAGTTTCTGTATATCATAGAATTGTTGAGAGGATTCAATAAAGTATATATTCAGGGGTTATGTTCAGTGAATGCTAGATAAGTGAGTGTCCCCTTTCTCTGTGGAAAAATGAAAATTTCTGAGCTCTAACTTAGAGGTGAACACAACTCACTTATTATCTCTTTAAACTGGTTATATGCCAGAGCAGTGTAATGAAACCTGATTTTTTTTCTTTTTTCTTCTGGGATCTGGAGCTTATACACCTTTATCAGAAACTGCCATTGTAAGTGCTTTATTTTCTTACTGGCCAGGTTCCCTTAGGGGACTTTTTTCTTTCCTAAGTCTTTATCTGGCAGTATGTGCTTTACTATTTGGCCTTATTTACTCATTATTTCTTCTCTATAGTTAAATATGAAGCATGGGTTGAACCCCAGATATTCTCCTCTGGCAGAGCACCTGTAGATGCTGTTTTACTTTAATCCTGATCATATTTTTATCTAGAGTCTCCTCTCCCTCCCTTGAAAGCTCACTTTTTGTAAAGGAAAAGTATGGCATTTTATACTCAGTTGCAGCACTGTGTTCACCTGTATGTATCACATTTTCTTGACTATCCATCTTCAAATTGAATTGAGTGTTAAACTTTCTTCTCTATAGAAACAAGGGAAGCCATCCATAAAATGCTCAGTGCAGAAACATCCAGCTTATATGTGTTTCCTACCTTTTTTCATACACATAGACTGTAGGAAATTCATGTAGAATTTTGTATAATACCATGTTGGGATGTTAAATCATGATACAGGCATTTAAGTAAAAGAAAGCAAAGTTTTGGTATATGGATATAGATGTCATGAATAAAGAGATATTTCCCAATAAGAAATAACCATTTAGAAGTTTGCAAAACCCTCTGTACTTTTTCATTTCGAGTCTATTGAAAGATCTTTTACTGATTTTTTAGGTTGCTGTAAACATTGTGTCATGTTGGATGTTTTTAAATACTAATTGTCTCAGTACTGTTATTTTCCATTTCTAGCTTGTCCACATGGTGGTATTTTGTATCATACTTTCTACTCATTATTACTTTTTCCTTTCCCTTAGAAATAATAGCAAAATAAAGGCTTAGAAATGGCCACTTAATTTGTTTCATGCTAAACATCTGAGGGTCTCAGATTCCTTTGAAAAGACCTTTTTGCCTCTTTTTCCTCTCTGAAACCGCTCTTAAACAAGAGAAGGAAAAAGAAATACAAATTCTGTTTTGAAATTAGGAGACATCTGTAATCTTGAACCTCAACATATGAAGACTGGCAGTGGATGGATGAGTTGATAACTTACTTAGAGCAGAGTGGTTATGCCTGAGTGCTTGCCTAGGAGGGTGCCAGTGAGAAGCAAGGGAATTTCCTCTGCAAAATTCTGAAGAAAAACTCAACTGTGGGAAGCACTAGGTAATACAGAAGGCAAGAGGCTGCAAACTAGAAGTTGAAAGTGTTAGGAGTAATTAATAATTCTTATCTACTACAACTCAGCCAGGTGACTACCTCTGCAAGAAACAGGAGGTGTCTTCTTGGAGATGGGGAATGGCAGGGAATAGGCCTCTGCTTCAGGAACACTAAGCACAGAGGAGGTGGGGTGTGAGCCTGAAAATGGAAGCTAGTAAGTCTGTGCAGTAAACCGAGACTCTCTTCTCCTACCTAGTCTTTTCTCTTGTTTATAGTTAGACTTACTGCCCTCCCAGCTAAGAGGATCTTTCTTCACAGAACCAGAAAAGATACAGAAAAAATATTTCAGATATTAGCATCTGATTCTTTATTGTCAGGCTGGATACTCATTCACCTTAGGGAGAAGCTCACTAGTCAAGCCCGATTTATGAGTTTCTTAGGGCTGCTGTAACATGACTACAAACTGGATCACTTAAAACAACAGAAATTGTATTATCTCAGAGATCTGGAGACTAGTGTCTGAAATTAGTGTCAGCAGGGCCATGCTCCCTCCCTCTGAAGAGTAGGAAAGAATTGTTCCTTGCATTTTCCTAGTTTCTGGTGGTATCTGGCAGTCCTTGTCATTCTTTGGCTTATATTAGCAGTGTCACTTCAGGCTCTCTGCCTCTGTCTTCACACTTCCTTCTCTTTGTGTCTGTGTGGTCCTTATTAAGGCATCAGTTATTGGATTTAGGGTCTATCTTAATCTAGTATGATGTCATCTTATAGTACAGCTGTGAAGACCTACGTCCAAATAAAGTCAAATTTAAGGTCAGGTGGACTTGAATTTTGTCAGGCATTCCGAAATCCACCAAACTACAGACCACAGCTCCCTCCCACACACACACTTGCTCATACTTGTACAGTGTTTTTGTACTGCATACTTACTTTTTTCTTTTTTTAAGATGTTTTTCTCCCCCAACTTCTTTTTTTTTTTTTTTTTTTTTTTGAGACAGAGTTTCGCTCTTGTTTCCCAGGCTGGAGTGCAATGGCGCGATCTCGGCTCACCGCAACCTCTGCCTCCTGGGTTCAGGCAATTCTCCTGCCTCAGCCTCCCGAGTAGCTGGGATTACAGGCACGCGCCACCGTGCCCAGCTAATTTTTTGTATCTTTAGTAGAGACGGGGTTTCACCATGTTGACCAGGATGGTCTCGATCTCCTGACCTCGCGATCCACCCGCCTCGGCCTCCCAAAGTGCTGGGATTACAGGCTTGAGCCACCGCGCCCGGCCTCTCCCCCAACTTCTTAATGTTTACTTACTAAATACGAGTAGCCAGCCAAGGATCACCATTAGTGCTTAGCAAATAATGAGCATTCTGTAAGTAATAGCTGCTATGTTGAATATTACCCAATTATTGTGTTAATAATATTCCAGACTTAAAGAAAATGTTGTTTTTTAGTTTAGTTTTAATAATATTCCAGATTTAGAAAATGTTGCATACCTTCAAATTTCTATCTTAGCAATAGCGAGGAATATATACATTTCAGTAGTTTGCTTCCTTTCTTAAATTTGTTTTAGAGAGGATAACATTTATTAAACAAAAAACCAGTATCTTCCTCCTCTTATGTAGTAGTCCCAAAAATATGTTCAGTATTGTATAACCACTCACAATACTCTGAGTAAAAATGGATTATGCTATAAAGGAAGATTTGGAAGTGCTGCATACTATATCCCCACTGTTAAGGGCTGTAAGATACCTTGTGCTTGAGAATTAAGAATCCTTTTAATCAAGCATTTTTCTAAATTTATTTAACTATAGGATTTTTTATCCCAGTATAAGAACTCTGCACATCCCATAGTACTGATATCCAAAACATGCTCTAGAAAAAGTTTCATAGAATAACAGGTTTAATGATGATAATTTTAAATATATATTGAATTGTAAAGAATCTGGATGATGATTTAAAGTTATTTATTACCTTGATTTGATGTTTTAGTATTTTACATGTTTTTATATTAGTAGAGAAGGATATATATCAATAAATAAAAGAATGATTTTTAGATATCATTAAATGAAATATATGTTAAGGTATTTACTAAGGTATTTCTGTGCTCTCTCTCTCATCTAGGACAAAACTTTTGGTTTGAAGAATAAGAAAGGAGCAAAGCAACAGAAGTTTATCAAGGCTGTAACACATCAGGTTAAATTTGGTCAACAAAATCCACGTCAGGTAAGTAATTTAAGTTTCCATAGCTTTTTATGAATGTAGTATTAATACAGCCTCTGTTTCAGATAAAAATGACTGATATTATTATATAATTATATTTCAAAACAGAATCCTACTCAAAACATTTTTGCATCCTGGCCTTCATTACCAAGCAGTACCTCTTGGATATTCCTCCAAGCAATTTTGATATAGCTCTCATTTATTCTAATAATGACTGTATGCCATACTTCAGTATAGGTGTATTATAGTCCTCCATTTCACTATTCATAAGTGATCACTTTGTTTCCAGCTTTCTGACACAAAGACCACCTGTAAAAGAAATACAGGTGTTCTTACATGTGTTTGTGCTTTTATTTCTGTGGCAGAAATTATCTGGTAACAGACTCCAGATCAAGGGAAATGGATTTCTAATTTTAATCTTATAAATATGCCTGATGCTTTCCATGGAGGCTGTGGTACTTCACATTTTCATTTGCAGTGCATGAGTAATAGGTACTAAAATTCTTTTTAGTGTTTTCCAGTCTGATAAGTATAAAGTTGTATCTTATTATTACATTGTTTCCCTCACTACTAGAGAGTATCTTTTGTATATGTTAGCCCTTTGGGTTTGCACTTCTGACTTGCCTATTGAAATTATTTGCTTTATTTGTTGTCTTCTTCATGTCAATTTATAAGATACCTTTTGTCTGCATTGCAGATAATTGGTGATATTTCAGTTATAGTTTGCCGTGTATCAATTTTTCACTTATATGTATATATATAGTTTGATATTGCCAGAAACATTGCTAGCTTTTTAAAAATATGGTTACAAGGTTTCACCTGCCACTAGATTCTACATGTTTTTCCTAGATCATTTCTAATTGCTTTATTTTTGTAGTCTATCATTTGTCATATAAATTAATTTTATATATCTTAAAGTTCTCTGTTGCCCAGGCTAGGGTACAGTGGTGCAATCTTTGCTCACTACAGCCTCCACCTCCTGGGTTCAAGCCATCCACCCACCTCATCCTCCTAAGTAGCTAGAGCTACAGGTGCATGACACCACATCCAGCTAATTTTTGTATTTTTTGTAGAGATGGGGTTTGGCCATGTCACCCAGGCTGACCTCGCAGTCCACCACCTTGGACTCCCAAAGTGCTGGGATTACAGGCGTGAGCTACCATGCCCAGACTAAGTTTGTTTTCTTTTAAATGAATAGCTGCTTCCAGCAGCATTGTTTATCCAACTGCATTACCACTATTGACCAACAGTCATAGTCATACATTGTTTAATGATGTGGATACAATCTGAGAAATGTGTTGTTAGGCAATTTAGTCATTGTGCAAATATCAGAGTACTTACACAAATATACAGATTACAGCCTACTGTATACTTAGCCTATACAGTATAGCTGGTTGCTCCAAGGCATGTTACTGTACTGATTTCTGTAGGCAGCTGTAACAAATTAGTAATGACTTGTGTTTCTGAACATAGAAAAGATAGAGTAAAAATATGGTATTATAATATTATGGGATTACTGTCATATGTGGTCCATCATTGACCTAAATGTCACAATGCTGCACTTGACTGTATATTAAAGTCTCAAATAAGGCAAGTCTTTTCCCCAAAATGGTATGCCTTTTCTATTTTTTTTGGTTGTTCTTAGGCATTTATTCTTTCATATGAATTTTAAAATGAATTTATTCATTGGCAACTCATCTGGAAAACAAAAAAGTAGCCTCTTTTTCTTCAGGTGCTTTGGACCTCTCACTTCTAAAGATTTCATAGACATGGATTTTTATTTTTTAAAGTGCCTTTTCCCCACCATTTCTATCTGCTTTTCCTTAACTTCTGGAAACACATTTTTGTGATGTAGGAGAAAAGAAAGAAATTCTCATGTGTTTACAGATTTTTTTTTGTAATTTGCTAATGAGTATTGTGAGATAAATTTCTCTTGCTAATGCTGTCTGCAAATCAGTGATTCAGCACTTTCCTTTCACACCCATTTCCCTAGCTTGATTCTAGAATCTAAAACTATTGCTCTTCCAAACTGCTAATTTAGTAGCCTAGTTTAGTAAAATTAATGTTTAGACCTTGCAGTCAGATAGACTTGGGTGTGAATCTTCCTATCTTTTTTGTTACATGATCCTTAAATAGCAGCCCTAGTCTTTATCTGTATTTTGGAAGTGCAGTTATTCCTTGTTGTGTTGTTCTGGTGGTTAAATAAGAAAATAATGTAAATCTTATGATGAATATAGATACCAATATGTAAGAAGGCTTGGCTTTCTTCATTTAGCCCTCCTGTTTCCTCTTCCCCAACTTTTTCTTCTAGTGGGAAGTGTTTTGAGTGATTATTTCAGACATCATAAACCTGGGAAAGTTATGAAATTTGTGTGCTGGCAGTTAGATTTGATAGTATATTTAATATTATATTTTTGATACTTGCTTGAATAACTGGACATTTCTCTGTGAATGTGGGGTACCTACCCATCATGTATAACATTGGAAATGAGCAGTATTATTGCTTTTAGAGCTGGACAGGAGGAATCCTTCTCTAGGTCCTTTGATATATGTGTCTTCTCCAGACCATTCTTTCCCTCAGGTAAGGAGTCACTCAAGCCAAGGCGATGTGCCCACCCAGATTTTGCAGCATCTCTTCCTACAGTAGTCTGACCCTGCTTTATCTGCCTACAAAGGCCTGTCCCCTATGCCCATCTCTAGCGAGGGTACGTTGAGCTGCCAATATGTCTGAGGTAGCCAAAATAATGGTGTATGCTAGGGACTTGAAAAGAGCCTGCATCCACACCATTTCCTTTCTTCCTGCACTTTTACCTCCCCCTACACCCAAAGTGAAATGAAATAGGGAGGGAAGAGGAGAAAGAAGAGCCAGGAACTGACCCTTGTGTTACTGCCGTGCTTCAATGTGGAACTCCATAGAGTCTGAGCATTTAAAATTTGAACCTGTCCTTCCAGGTCAAAAGGTATATATGTCAAGTAGGATAACAGGCCATATTTTATTTCTGAGCTTGATTTCTAATTTTAAATATTAAGATAAATGGCTTGTAGGCTTCCATTGTATTCTCTCTCTAGGCCCCACAAATGTTTGAGATGGGCCTGATAAGCAAAGAATGCTTCTATTAAAAATGAAATGACTTCAGTTTTTTCTTTCAAAATATTTTTTCTGTTTAAACAAGTCTACATATAGGGTCATGTTCAGGATTTGGTATGTCTTTGACCTAATTATGGCATTTGGCGATTTTTTTCCTAAAATTTCCTTTTTCTTGATCACATTTTGTCCTGGTTTTCTACCTGCTTCTTTGATGTTTCTAGTTCTTTTTATTGGGCTTTTTAGGTTCTTTTGTCCCATTTTATATGGATTTTCTTCAAGGAAGTGTCCTTTGCTCTTGCCACTTTTTTATGCTGTCCTTGAGTAATATATAGCCAACATTTTAATCATTATCTGTAAGCTGCTATTTATAAAGTCTTTATCTCTAAGCATACCCTCTCTAATTTCAGTGGAATCAATATCCATGTCCATCTGCCTTCAAAAGAGCTCCACGGAGATGCTCTGGGTGCATCTTTTACTCTGTATGTCTAAAACCCAAGCTCATCTTCACCTCTTACCCTGAAACCTGTTCCTCCTGTATTCCCTGTCTTGTTTAACAGCATTAACCATATACATGATAATCCTAGATTCCTCCCGCTTTATACTTCATTTTCATAGTCCTATCAGCTTTGTCTCCTAAAGATAGCTCTCTGTGTCTCCTTTTCTCCATTCTCACCACTAATGCTCATTTTAAGCTCTTGTGTTTCCTTGTATATAGCAGTTAAAACAGCCTCTTGCCTTTATTCTTAGATTCCAAATCCATCCTCCACAAATCTTGTCCTCTTGATCTTTTATAAAATGTGACCTGATCTTGTTACTGGCTTACTTTAAACAGTTGAGTGGAACTCTGTTCAATCTACTGATACAATCTAAGCATCTCATTGATGTTTCTCATACTTTGTACCTCTAATCCCTATAACTTTACATTGGCTGGCTCTTTCTGTATTTCTGTACCTGCCCATCAAGAAAAAGTCATCCATAAGGTTATTGACTCGATTTAATTTTCTTAGGTATCTGGGCATTCTTTGTTCCCAGAGCACTATATATTATATTATAGTTGTTGACATGTCTGTCTTCCTGCTAGAGTCTGAGCTTCTTTAAATAAGCATCTTTGTCTTTTCATTGTATTCCCTGTCATCTAACGTAGGACCTGACATATAATGTTTGGATGAATCCTCTAATCGTATTAGGTATGTAAATCGTGTGCCTGGATTATGTTATATGCCATGTTTTGTTTTGAATTGTTTTGTTTAATCTCCTTCATTGACCTAACCCAGTGTTTTTCCACAAGGGCACTATATAGGTTTTTGGGGTGGTCTAATTCATTTTCATGTGGGATGGTACATTTCAGGATGTGTGCTTCTCTGATCTTCAAAATGAACCTGTACATTTTTGGGGAGTGGGTTGTTTTCACAGAAGAATATTGCAGGTGAAAACTATTTGCTAAAAATGCTGGGCATGTAGTAAATGCTTAATAAATGCTTGTTGCTGTAAGCTTTTGCTTTTAACTAGGCATGGTAATATCATTACAATTTTGTTTAATAGTTTAATTACAACATTTAATAGACACTGTAAGGCCATTGTAACACTGATATTAAAAGGTAAGGACTATAAATATGCAAGTATCTTTGTTATGTTAATGCTTACTGTGTAGTAAAAACTATTTTGTAAACAATCAAATTTACATTTTAAACCTGGGAATATTATAGGTAGCACAGAGTGAAGCTGAAAAGAAATTGAAGAAGGATGACAAGAAGAAAGAATTGCAGGAGCTAAATGAACTATTCAAACCTGTAGTTGCTGCTCAAAAAATAAGTAAAGGTAAACTTTAAATTTCAGAAGTGTTATTTTTATCAAATGTAGCTTATGCTAAAAACACTATTTTGATGTTTATTTTCTTAAGATAATAAGCTAGTTGTGTCTGCAGTGAAAAATAGTACTCCCTTCATCAAAATTGTGTATGTCGGGGCTTGCTTACGGTTTTTCTCTGTATTTCACATCGGTGTCATTGCACAGCTAAATTGCAGCCATGCACCCCACACTTACGGCAAAATTAGTAATTTAACAGACTGCTAACTGATTTATAACATTCTATCTTTGGTAGTAGCCAAGGCAAAGCCATAGTTGAATAAACCGTATGTTCCAAGTTTTTGGCACTTTTCTGCCATGTATATTTGTTTTCTTTTTTGCTTCTTGCCCTATTGACACCAACTAAACAAAGCCTGTGAAATATCCTATGTTCTTGTTTGGTTTTCCACCCTCTGCCACCTTTTTTAGTAAGAATAAAAGAGAAAAACTAGACATAGAATGCTACAGGAAGAACTTTAAAGAAATGCCTTGCCAGTCACCCATAAGTGCCGTTTTCCTCTCACATCAGTGAATGGAAAGTAACAAGTTAACCAAAATTGATCCTATTTCAGGTAGAATCTATACTTTACAATCTGGCAGATTGTAATACAAATACCATATGCCATTTGACATAGGTGCAGATCCCAAGTCTGTGGTGTGTGCATTCTTCAAGCAAGGACAGTGTACTAAAGGAGATAAGTGTAAGTTCTCTCATGACTTGACTCTAGAGAGAAAATGTGAAAAGCGAAGTGTTTACATTGATGCAAGAGATGAAGAACTTGAAAAAGGTAATGTTTTAAAAACATCCTCTTAAAAATAAATGTATAATACTTTTGGTTTCTAATAAGATATTTATTAATTGGAAGAACCTTTTAATATTAATAGACTATGAAGAATAATTGGGTTTATTATATTTTATAAAATATGAAAATTACCACAATATGCCCTTCAAGTAAATGAAGATGCTTTAAAAAACAGTGATTTATTTTGGATTTGTCTGTCACCCTTTCCTTCAGTACTACCCTCTCATTTGTCCAAAATACTTAGGAAGCTTTGGTGAATAATCTTAAAACTATTTATTTCTGCCTTTGGTGTTTTAAGACAAACGTGAGGCCAGGAGAAGTGGCTAATGCCTATAATCCCAGCACTTTTGGAGGACAAGGCAGGAAGAATCACTTGAGCCCAAGAGTTCAAGACCAGCATAGGCAGCATAGTGAGACCCCCCCATATCTACAACAACAGCAAAAAAAAAAAAAAAGAAAAGAAAAATTACCCAGGCATGGTGGTGCATACCTGTAGTCCCAGCTGCTTGGGAGGCTGAGGCAGGAGGATTGATTGAGCTCAATCAATCAATGGTAATTGAGGGTGGTCAAGGCTGCAGTAATTTTTGATCATGCCATCACACTCCAGCTTGAGCAACAGAGTGAAACCCCGTTTCAATAAAAGGAAAAGAAAAAGAAAAATGTGTTAAGCCACGAGTCTTATAACACAGTATTGGTGTCTAAGGAGGTATGTGTTGTGGGAGCAGTAGATAAAATTACAGTATTGAATCTTCATTTCTTTATTTAGATACTATGGATAATTGGGATGAGAAAAAGCTGGAAGAAGTAGTGAACAAGAAGCACGGTGAGGCGGAAAAGAAAAAACCAAAAACTCAAATAGTATGTCCTTTTCTTGAATTGAGTCGCTGTGATATTTATCATTAGGGAGAATTATGTAGCAGGGTATTTGCTGCTATTTTCTAATAGAAAATGTGATTTCATCAAAATAAGGTACATTGAGCTTTATTTTTGGAATTTACAAATTAGGTTTTATAAAATTACATTCTTGTTCAGGAATAGCTGAACAAGAATAAAACTATGACACTGAAGTCCTTTAAATGCCATTTTCTGAAGTGAAATTTCTCAAATATAGATAAACACAATTACATATTCAGATAAAAATCTCAATTTTTTTGTATAGAGTAGAGGGTGGGCTGTTAAACTAGCACACTTAATAATTTATTTAGTTTTAATAGGGAGAAAATTTTTTTAATTATAAGGTTTAAAATATTATGACATGAATTCCAGAATGAATTTTTGGTAGGTAGTGGCTCTAGTATTCCAGAAAATGTAACTTTAAAAATTGGTTCCTTGTTTCTCAGACTCTGTATTTATGTCCATATATTTATTTATAGTTCAGTTACAGTAAAAATTCTTGCTGTGCTAGACAAATTTTGAATACTAGTTTCATATACATATGTTATGTTTGTTGAGGGGGTGGATATCGTTTGTTAATTTCTCTTATTTGCAAAGCTTATTACCCCAGGCTTAAATACAATTATGTCTTCCATCCATGTTGTGAAGGGTCACTCTCTTATGTGTTCCTTTTGTACCTTTCTCCTGTATACTGCATATGATTAGTTTTATTTAGGAAAGATCAAACCAAAGAAAATCGTTGACTTTATTTTTTTTATAGCCAATTGTTCTGATTTGGGGAGTATATTTATAAAGCGTAACTGAAACAAGTCATTTTTGTATGATTCAGAGTTTAGAACAAGTGAAAACTTTGTATAGATTCCCTTTTAAGAGAATTTGCCATGTTTTAAGTATTTTAAGATAAATTTCTGTTGCATTTCTACACAGAATAGAGGCTAGACAGAGCACCCTTACGTGCAGAAATGAATAGAATGTATTTGTGTAATAGAACATACTTGTGAACAGAATGTACTTGTTCCATATACTTAAACATTTACCTTGGAAATGGCCTACACTGAGCCACTGCTTGTGAATAATGTTGTCTCTATAGGTGTGCAAGCATTTCCTTGAAGCTATTGAAAACAACAAGTATGGCTGGTTTTGGGTATGCCCTGGCGGGGGTGATATTTGCATGTATCGTCATGCACTTCCTCCTGGATTTGTGTTGAAAAAAGATAAAAAGAAAGAAGAGAAAGAAGATGAAATTTCGTTAGAAGATCTAATTGAAAGAGAGGTATCCTTTTCCTACCATAAAAACAAAGCAGTTTTATTGTGAAATTCTAATACTTACCACTTGGGGGCAATAGCCTGTTATGAAAGGAAAAAAAATACTGTGATCTAGTCCCAAAGTTGCCCTACTTTAATTATTCTTGTATGTCTAAAATGTAAACCTTACATTAGCCAATCATGACATTAATTTTAGGATTGTGAAACAATTTTTTAAGTACTAGCTATTGGCTTATCAAATTGTTTCTGTAAGATCAAGTTAGTAAAAATGCTTAGTTCTCAGATTTCATTTTTGTAGTTTTAGATTTCTAACCCTGATATTTTTTGGTTTTCGCTAGTATGTTATTAGCATATGTATGAAAGAAGACACTCTAGTTTTTTAATTATATGTTTTAACACTCACTCTGCTACAGAAGGGAATGAGTCTGAAGCAAATATGCAGCTACTCGTCTTTGGCTCAGTACACAACAGTTTTATTCTATGCAAATTTTGAGATTATTCAAAATATTAGATTTAGGGTTGCATATTACAAACTATATTCATTTTGCCTTAAATAGACATATTGTTTAGTGTCTCACTCAGGATATAATGTAATATATTAGAAAATGTAGACTTCAGAGTCAGGTGTATTTAAAATGGTTTGTATACTGGTTCTGCGACATGTTAACTGTTCATCTTTGGTCAATTCCCCCATTACCCTTTGTTCACTTATTTGTGGGGATCAGTGCATTAGCATGTATAAAGTGTTTAATACCTGGCAGGTGTTGAGCTGTTCAGCATATATATTATTTGATTATTGGCCGTATTATTTTCAGCAGTTGATTCATGTTAAAACAATTTCTTATGGCAAGTTTTACTCACCTTCAATGTTGAGAAGAAATCTAGGTCAGAAGAATCTATTTTTAGTGTTTGTATCTCTGAATACTCATTTTGCTCATTGCCATGAAAAGTAAAAAAAATTAGTTTATTCAAATTTAATATTATCAGAATAGTCATAGGTAAGGAATTAATCACATTAAGAGAAAACTGCTATGAAGCATTATTTGAGGTGACTTCTGTGGAAAGAAAAGTAACTCTTTATTGTTGCAGCGTTCTGCCCTAGGTCCAAATGTTACCAAAATCACTCTAGAATCTTTTCTTGCGTGGAAGAAAAGGAAAAGACAAGAAAAGATTGATAAACTTGAACAAGACATGGAAAGAAGGAAAGCTGACTTCAAAGCAGGGAAAGCACTAGTGGTATGTCTCAGACTCACCCAAACTGATTCTTTATTCTTCCATTTTTAATTTCTGTGTCATGTAAGATAATTGTCCTTATTTCATCAATAACAAGGAATGTTTAGATTTTTGTCCTGAGTTTATATATTTGTGTTTCTAAATAGATCAGTGGTCGTGAAGTGTTTGAATTTCGTCCTGAACTGGTCAATGATGATGATGAGGAAGCAGATGATACCCATTACACCCAGGGAACAGGTGGTGATGAGGTAAGAGGAAGCTTTATGCCTTATCTCCTTATGGTAATTGGAAGAAACAATAGAGAATACCGGAACATGGTTAAGAGCCACCAACATTAGAGCCACAGTGCCTGGGTTCACGTTTTTGTGTCAACTATGGGAAATTACCTAATTCTAAGCCTCCATCCTCATCTGTAATATGGATGTAATGATAATCTCTACATCATAGGGAGTTTGTAAGAATTAAATGAGTTCATGAATTAGTTGTTCTTTACAGAACTTAAGACAGTGCCCAGTATGTAGTTGAGTACTATATGTATTACCTGTAAAAAGTATGTTTTATCTACCCTTTAAAAGAAAAAGAGTTCTTTTTATTTAATATTTTATGCTTAAAAGTTATAGGACAAGTGCACTAATTTAAAAATACAAAGTAGGGAGCATGCGAATACCACAGTCATTTGCTTGTTGACAGATTTAGTAATAACAGATAAAATTCATTTTTTGAGTACTTATAAAATTCTGGCCTCTCAGTTGAAAGAAAAAATCATTCTATATAAAAATGTAATGGCAGAGGAAGAAGTTTCACATACCACCTTGCTATTTTTTTTTTAAAAAAGTCTAGAAAAAAAAATTTAACAATAGATATTTTGTTTTTTTATAGAGACGAAGTCTGACTTTGTTGGCCAGGCTGGTCTCAAACTCCTAAGCTCAGGTGACCTTCCGTCTCGGCCTCCCAAAGTGCTGGGGTTACAGGTGTGAGCCTCCACACCTGGCCATAATTGGTCTTTTGTTTTCACTTGGATCGGTGATAATTTTGGCTCATTAACATAAATGTCAAGAGTAAAATAAAACTTCTTATTTGTAACAACTTTCTTTTCTTTATGTTGTTAAAGGTTGATGATTCCGTGAGCATAAATGACATAGATTTAAGCCAGTACATCCCAAGAGATGTAGATGAAACAGGTATTACTGTAGCCAGTCTTGAAAGATTCAGCACATATACTTCCGATAAAGATGGTAAGTATGCTAACTTTTGCCTAATTTTAACAACTAGGAAGCTGTTTAAATGGGGTTATACCAGGCTTGGCAAACTTAGATGTGTGCAGGTACCAGACTGGTAACATAAATGTGTGGTTTGACCATATGTAAAAGTAATAATAAAGAGTGAAGGCTGAAGACCTGAGCAGCTGTGTAGATATTAAAATCATTAACAGAAACTAGAAGGAGACAAAAATGAACTTGGAGCTATTGCCAGTGAGTTTACTTTGGGACCTCATGAGTTTGAGATTTTTTCATTATCCAAAGTGGCACTGTCTAGGATATTGTATAGACATGAATGCCCTGCACAAAGTATCAGTGTTTCAAGGTAGGTAAAAGAAGGAATGCTTAGGAAAGACACTGAGAAGGTCAGAGAAAATTTAAGAAACAAGTTTCCAAAGAAGTAAGTAGGGTGAAAACGAATATAAATAAGTTACTAATTGTAATTGGTTATAGGAATAGGATGCCAGTTTCATTGAGACTGCAATAACTGAGAAGAAAAATGAATACAGTCCTCTCAGTGTTTAGAGGAAAGACATGGTCATGGGAAGGGCTTTTTAGGATATGGAAAACCTAAGTGTATCTCTGTAGGTCAGAGGAAGAAGATCTGGTAAGTATGTATCTGTAGGTGAGAGAAAGTGCATCTGGTAAGGAGGAAAAGTTGAAGATAAAGGAAATTAGTTATGGAAGCAAGACGTAAAAAGTATAAATAATGAGTTAGGTGTGAGAATGGAGGGAAGGCTGACTAGGATTGTTGGTATAATTTATGTCTAATTGTGCCTTGAGTTAGGTGCTTGAAGAAAGGGGTGAAAGTTTGGCATCCTTGCTATGGAAGAAAAAGGCAGAAGAAATGCCAGTTAAGGCAAAAGCTGAGACAAAAGGCTGAACCTTATTTTTACATAAAAGCACACAAGCTATAACTTGAAAAACCAGCTTGCCCTCCCAGGATCTGAGAGTGTTATCAAAGCATTGTCTTGCTAGTATTTAGATTGACTTGTTTTTTATAGAAGTGGGTTTTGTTGACAATAGGCACAACTGCAAATACTTTAGAGATTATAAAATTCCCAAGACTTTGTCATCAGAGATGTTTGAAATAGCTGAAATCTAAATTAGGCTGTTTAAAAATGTCTGTGCAAATGTTAATGGCACGGAACAAAAAAGGCAGCATTTTTGTTTTCTCAGTCGTTTTAATCTATAAGGAAAAGTAGCTGTATACCACTAGGTTTTTTTTTTTTTGTTAACCATTTGATTACATGATGATTTTCTGCTGTCACAATCACAGCATTACAACATCATGATTTAAATACTATTTACAAAACCAAAAGCCAAGTAGCTGCTTATATTACAAACATTTTTTGGTTTCCATAACCACTTATTCAGAAATACTGTATGGAAATTGACTAATTAAAATCTAATTGCTCAGTCATGTAGGGAACACAGAGTTGTAGAAGAAACAATTAAGCAGTCAGATGTCTACAGTGAAAATCAGTATTTTGTAGTGAGTATAGATAATTGGTACAAATAAGCTCAGAAAAGAAGGATCGGTTCTTGCTGGAATAATTCTAGGGAAGGCTTTCATGGAGAAAAGGAAAAGAGGAAGTGTAATATCAGTCCGTGTTGTCTATTGCTAATGTAGGATGGTGTTTTCTCCTTCTACACCTTACTGATTCTAATTTTAACTTTTAGAAAACAAATTAAATGAAGCTTCTGGAGGTAGGGCTGAAAATGGTGAAAGAAGTGACTTGGAAGAGGACAACGAAAGAGAGGGACCGGAAAATGGAGCTATTGATGCTGTTCCTGTTGATGAAAATCTTTTCACTGGAGAGGATTTGGATGAACTAGAAGAAGAACTAAATACACTTGATTTAGAAGAATGACACCAAACAAGTCAATGCAAAAATCAAGTCAGCTCAGCATGAGTTGAAATTGACTTCATTAATTTTTTCCACCTAGAATCAACAGGATGTTTATTTCCCATGCTGATTCTGGAGGACTTACCCTCCTACAAAAAAGGAGTATTGTTCCTACGTCTTCTCTTCTGACTTTGGCTTCATCTCATAGTAAGTTCAGACTAGTTCATGATAAATTGAAAATATAATGGTCATTGCAGAAAATGATTGATTGTTGTAACTGTCCACCCAAGTAAGAAGTGTATCTGCTTTTCCATCTTTTGGTTTTCATTTGGGCATGTGCTATTACCAGAAACAAAAACTCACATTTAAAATACCCTTCATTTGACAGAGTTCTTAATGAGTGATTTAATTTCCTTTGTATTTGTATGTTTAGAAGACTGCCTAAAACGTCAGCACTGTATTTCATAAAGGAAACTGCATATGCAGATTCAGTATTGTATATCTTTGGACAATTAAATGGACATTTAAAATGGAACTTCTTTTATCTGACAGGGTCAGCTACAATGCCCTGTGTTAAATTGTTTAAAAGTTTTCCCCTTTTTTTTGCCAATAAAGTTGTAAATAAAGACTATCATACATTAAAATCCAAATATGGGCTTTCTTTTAAGTTTTTCTATGAAAAATTTAACATTCCTAGCTTGAATATTTTAACTAAATATCTGTTATAGTATCACATAAGGGATGTTTTCTTAATACTTATTACAGAACCATCTAGAGTACTAACAGTACTACTATGAATTTAATAACACAATACTAAGCTTCCAAAAGAGACTCTAGGTGATGTTAAAAAAAGGGTAACTTCTGAATTGATGAATCATCAAACAAATTAAATATCACCTACAGTTGAATCAAGTACTGGTTAAGAACGTTGTTGAGATCCATGGTGTTAAAATAGTACATACTAATATAAGTGTAAACAAATTCACCAAAAAACTATGGGCTGAGGGTTTTTGGCACTAAGATCCCCTGAAAAATTAGGGTGATAATACATTTAAAATAGACACAATTTGGTTGGGAGGAACTCAAGATGGCACTGTGAGAACAACCCAGGATTGAAGCTCTCGGTTAATCCGCAGAGAGGTGAGTCAAAGCTGCATTTTCAGACTGATCCTTGTTGCCCACAGAACGGGGAAATTCCCAAGTATAAAGGAGACGCGGGACACCAGGCAGAGGCTCTGCCTGGAGAAGCCGGCAGCCGGGGTGGCGGCGGCTGGCCCTACCCAGCGATCCCCACAGGGCGTGCTTGTCCGGGTGTTCTATTGAAACGGCAACCTGAGACTTGAGAGGGCTGAACTTGAGACTGAAAGGGACTTGGGCAGTGGGCCAGCCCAGGGGATTGCAGGGACACAGCGTGTGGGATAGTGCAGTGGGACAGACAAAACAGCGATTCCAAACGCTAGCTGTGGAGACAGTCCCTGAGGCGCTCAGTGGGGGAGGGGCATCCACCATATCCGAGGCAACCCGCCCAGACTGAGACACATGCCCACTGCTGACGCAGCCTGCAGTTGCCGAGGCAACCTGCGCCTACTGAGACACACGCCCACTGCTGACGCAGCCTGCCGTTGCCGAGGCAACCCGCTACAACAGAGAGACTCCGCTGCAGGGCGTAGCCCGTGGCGGAGACCGCAGCAGAAGAGCAAGAGCCTGCAGCAACAGGGCAAACCTCACAACAGCAGGGCAGAGCCTCGGCAGTCAAATAGTGATTAGACTGCCTCCTAGCTGGGCAGGACACCTCAACAGACATCCAAAAATAAAGCCCCAACCCCCCAAGACAGAGCATTTGAGAAAAAACGGGGTTTTTTAATGAGCTCTGTTGCAGCAGAATCAAACATAGCAGCCTAACAGCCGTGAATGAACAACAGAGCTCACAGCTCAGCAATTGAGCTCCTATAAAGTACAGACTGTCTCCTCAAGCAGCTCCCTGACCCCTCTATATCCAAAAGACTGACATTTGGCAGGCATCATCAAGGGACAAAGATAGCAGAAAAAAAAAGTGGTAGCGTCCCTCACTGTTACGCAGCTGCTGTAGGTGTACCCCAGACAAGCAGGGCCTGGAGTGGACCTCAGCAGTCATACAGCGAAGGGGCTAGACTGGTAGAAGGAAAACCAAGGAACAGAAATACTTCATCACCAACAATCTGGGTGTCCACTAAGAGACCCAATCGAAAAGTCAGCAACTACGCAGACGACAAGTGGATAAATCCACAAAGATGGGAAGAAACCAGCACAAAAAGGAGGAAAACACCCGAAACCAGAACACCTCACCGCCTAGAAAGGAACAAAACTCCTCACCAGCAAGGGAACAAAGCTGGACGGAGAATGACTGTGATGAAATGACGGAATTAGACTTCAGAAGGTGGATAATGAGAAACTTAAGTGAGCTAAAAGAACATGTATTAAATCAATGCAAAGAAACTAAGAACCTTGAAAAAAGATATGAAAAAAGATTTGAGGAAATGATGACAAGAATGGATAACTTAGAGAGGAATATGAATGAACTAAAGGAGCTGAAAAACACAATACGAGAACTTCACGAAGCATGCACAAGTTTCAATAGCCGAATTGACCAAGCAGAAGAAAGAATATCTGAAGTCGAAGACCAACTCAATGAAATAAAACGAGAAACCAAGATCAGAGAAAAAAGCGCAAAAAGGAATGAACAAAGTCTCCAAGAAATGTGGGACTATGTAAAAAGACCTAACCTACGTTTGATAGGTGTACCAGAAGGGGGCGAAGAGAATGAATCCAAGCTGGAAAATACTCTTCAGGACATCATCCAGGAAAATTTCCCCCACCTAGCAAGACAGGTCAACACTCAAATGCAGGAAATACAGAGAACACCACAAAGATATTCCGCAAGAAGAGCAACCCCAAGGCACATAATCATCAGATTCAACAAGGTTGAAATGAAGGAGAAAATACTAAGGGCAGCCAGAGAAAGGTCGGGTCACCCACAAAGGGAAGCCCATCAGACTCACAGCAGATCTCTCAGCAGAAACACTGCAAGCCAGAAGAGAGTGGGGGCCAATAATCAACATTCTTAAAGAAAAGAACTTTCAACCCAGAATTTTATATCCAGCCAAACTGAGCTTCAGAAGTGAAGGAAAAATAAAATCCTTTGCGAACAAGCAAGTACTCAGAGATGTTGTCACCACCAGGCCTGCTTTACAAGAGCTCCTAAAAGGCACTACACATAGAAAGGAACAACCAGTACCAGCCATTCCAAAATCACACTAAATGCTAAAGAGCATCAACATAATGAAGAATCTACAACAACTAACAGGCAAAACGGCCACTTCGCATCAAAATGGCAGTATCAAATTCACACATAACAATATTAACCCTAAATGTAAATGGACTAAATGCACCAATCAAAAGACACAGACTGGCAAATTGGATAAAAATCCAAAACCCATCAGTGTGCTGTATCCAGGAAACCCATCTCACATGCAAGGATACACAAAGACTCAAAATAAAGGGTTGGAGGAAGATTTACCAAGCAAATGGAGAGCAAAAAAAAGCAGGAGTTGAAATTCTCATCTCTGATAAAATAGACTTTAAAGCAACAAAGATCAAAAGAGACAAAGAAGGCCATTACATAATGCTAAAAGGATCGATACAACAAGAAGAGCTAACGTCCTAAACATATATGGACCCAATGCAGGAGCACCCAGATACATAAGGCAAGTTCTTAATGACTTACAAAGAGACTTAGACTCCCACACAATAATAGTGGGAGACTTTAACACTCCACTGTCAATGACAGTGTGGCGATTCCTCAAGGCCTTAGAAATAGAAATTCCATTTGACCCAGCAATCCCATTACTGGGTATATACCCAAAGGACTATAAATCGTTCTACTATAAGTACACATGCACACGGATGTTCACTGCAGCACTGTTTACAATAGCAAAGACCTGGAATCAACCCAAATGCCCATTGATGATAGACTGGATTGGGAAAATGTGGCACATATACACCATGGAATATTATGCAGCAATCAGAAATGATGAGTTTGTGTCGTTTGTAGGGACATGGATGAATCTGGAGAACATCATCCTCAGCAAACTGACACAAGAACAGAAAATGAAACAGCGCATATTCTCACTCATAGGAGGGTGATGAAAAATGAGAACACGTGGACACAGAGAGGGGAGTACTAAACACTGGGGTCTATTGGGGGGAATATAGGAGGGCCAGTGGGAGGGGGAGATGGGGAGGGATAGCCTGGGGAAAAATGCCAAATGTGTGTGAAGGGGAGAAAGCAAACAAAACACACTGCCATGTGTGTACCTATGCAACTGTATTGCATGCTCTGCACATGTACCCCAAAACCTAAAATGCAATAAAAAAAAAAAGACACAATTTGCTAATGACATAGTATGAGCTACACCTTTTTTATTGTTAAGTTGTGTATTTTCAAATAATATAATGCTGTTTTTTGTTACTTGCAAACATAAATGGATTTTAAGGCAACTAAGATAACAGCACTAAAATGTCAGGTGAGCTAGGCCCTAATCTCATTTCTGCCCCAGATAAATTGTATGATTTATAAATATCTGAACCTTAGTTTCTTTATTTGCATATTAAAGTTAAGACTCAATGATCTGTCTGGGCATGGTTGATCACACCTGTAATCCCGCCACTTTGGGAGGCCGAGGCAGGCGGTTCAGTTGAGATCAAAGACCAGGCTGGTCAGCATGGCAAAACCCCATCTCTACTAAAAATACAAAAATTGTCTAGGTATGGTGGTATATGCCTCTAATCCCAGCTACTCAAGAGGCTGAGGCAAGGGAATCGCCTGAACCCTGGAGGTGGAGGTTGAAGTGAGCCAAGATGGTGCCTAAGAAATTCATGAGTGCACATCTTGTCAAATGATAACACAGAAGTTGATAAAGAAATTGACTTCCTAGTTGTTTAGTACTAGTACTGTATAACTGACAGTTTTTAAATGTAGAACATCAGAAGCCAAGTTTATTTCCTAGCTATAATGAAAGTGTACTTAAATACTTTATATTATTAAAAAAAGCTTGAGTTTTAAAGTTTATGTTCATGAAAGATTTGTTCCATTCTTTTTGTGAAAGAGTTTCAATTGTGCCTGCTGCATTATTTAATAATGAAACATTTTCAAAATAGTCTAAAGAGTTTAAACCTTTTTTTCTATTTTGAAGTAATCTAAAACATTTTCTAAGAATTTATCTTATACAGAAAAGTTAGAATCCGTGTACTTAAGACCAAGCTTACCAACCCACAGCCTCCATGCCACATACCACCCAGAATGGCTTTGAATGTAGTCCTACATGAATTTGTAAACTTAATACATTATGAGATATTTTTTGCAATTTATATACATATATGTGTATATACTATATATATGTGTGTATATAAATATATATGTATATAAAATTATATACACATATGTGTATATATGTATATAAAATTACATTTTAGGTTCTGGGGTACATGTGAAGAACATGCAGGATTGTTGCATAGGTACATACATGGCAATGTGGTTTGCTGCCTCCATCCCCATCACCTACATCTGGCATTTCTCCCCATGTTATCCCTCCCCAACTCCCTACTCCCCACTGCCCCTCCCCTAGTCCTCCCCAACAGACCTCAGTGTGTGATGCTCCCCTCCCTATGTTTATGTGTTCTCATCATTCAACACCCGCCTATGAGTGAGAACATGCAGTTTGATTTTCTGTTCCTGTGTCAGTTTGCTGAGAATGATAGTTTCCAGGTTCATCCATGTCCCCACAATGGACACGAACTTATCCTTTTTTTATGGCTGCATAGTATTCCACGGTGTATATCTGCCACATTTTCCCTGTCCAGTCTATCATCAATGGGCATTTGGGTTGGTTCCTGGTCTTTGCTGTTGTAAACAGTGCTGCAGTGAACATACATGTGCATGTGTCCTTATAATAGAATGATTTATAATCCTTTGGATATATACCCAGTAATAGAATTACTGGGTCAAATGGAATTTATATTTCTAGGTCTTTGAGGAATCGCCACACTGTTTTCCACAATGGTTGAACTAATTTACACTCCCACCAGCAGTGTAAAAGTGTTCCTATTTCCCCACATCCTCTCCAGCATCTGTTGTCTCCAGATTTTTTAATGATCGCCATTGTAACTGGCGTGAGATGGTATCTCAATGTTGTTTTGCATTTCTCTAATGACCAGTGATGATGAGCATTTTTTTCATATGTTTATTGGCCTCATGTATTTCTTCTTTTGAGAAGTGTCTGTTCATATCCTTTGCCCACTTTTGAATGGGTTTATTTTTTTCTTGTAAATCTGTTTTAGTTCTTTGTAGATTCTGGATATTAGTCCTTTGTCAGATGGGTAGATTACAAAAATTTTTTCTCATTTTGTTTGTTGCCAGTTCAGTCTAATGATTGTTTCTTTTGCTGCGCAGTAGCTCTGGAGTTTAATTAGATTCCATTTGTCTATTTTGGCTTTTGTTACCAATGCTTTTGGTGTTTTAGTCATACAGTCCTTGCCTATCTAGTGGTGGTGTATTTTATGTGTGGCCCAAGACAGTTCTTTCACTGTGGCTCAGGGAAGCAAAAAGATTGAATACCCTTGCTTTCCACCCTAAGTTTAGAGACTCTTTTTTTTTAAACCTGTACATAAAGTAGGACCATATAAACAAAAGGAAACCAAAAGATTCTAGGTGTGTTTAAAACATTACTATCTCACAACAAATACTGTGATCTCAAAAGTCATGGTGTTTTTTAGTAAGCATATCGATATAAAGGAAAATGATTCAATGTGGAGGTAATTTTTTATACCTAAAAGTCTTTAATTATTAGGTGACCCCTCAATCTTGACCTGAAGTTTCTTCCATTATTAAGATATTACATGTGCAGAGAAATCAAAAACATTTTAATCTGAGAGAATCAAAGTGTAAAATTAAATCTGCTTCTAAAATTATAGTACCTTTCAGAGGTTTATAGAAATAATTTTTGTATTGTGAGTATAGTTAACTTAGTATTGGAACAGTTAATCTGAAATTAACTCTACTTTTTCAAACCTATTTATATATAACTTTAATTTTAAATAGTTATTTTTCCTAATTGCCCTTTATTGTGATTCCCATTATCATAGGTTATCTGTGTGATCTAATTTCAGTTATAAATATAAGTTTGTGGTTTAGAAATTCTGAAACTTAGAATGAAGCTTTCCGCAGGAGAGGAACTATGGCTTTGCACTTACTTCCTTAAATTCTGTAAAATGAGCTTTTTCCCAAGCGTAAGAACATTTTCTCCTTTATATATATATATATATATATATATATATAAAGGAATCACCACACATATATATGTGTGTGTGTGTGTATGTGTGTGTGTGTGTATATATATATATATATATATGATTTCATTAGCCTATTCTCTTTTCTATACTCAAAACCTATTACCACCTATAGTGATCCCATGTTTGCCAGAATCTAATTTAAAATACAGCCATGCGCCACATAACAAAGTTTTAGTTGCCTCTGGACTACATATACAAAGGGATCCCATAAGATTATAATACCTGCATTTTTTAAACAGAATCTTGCTCTGTCACCTAGGCTGGAGTGCAGTGACTCAATCTCGGTTCACTGCAACCTCCACCTCCCTGGTTCAGGCGATTCTCCTGCCTCAACCTCCTGAGTAGGTGGGATTACAGGCATGTGCCACCACGCCTGGCTAACTTTTTTTATTTTTAGTAGAGGCAGGTTTTCACCATGTTGGTCAGGTTGGTCTCCAACTCCTGACCTCATGATCCTCCCACCTCTGCCTCCCAAAGTGCTAGGATTACAGGCATGAGCCACAGTGCCCAGCCAAGACCTGTATTTTTGCTACCTTTTCTATGTTTAGATACACAAATACTTCCATTGTGTTATAATTGCCTACTGTATTCAGTACAGTAACATGCTGTACAGGTTTGTAGCCTAGGAACAATAGGTTATTTCATATAGCCTAGGTGTGCAGTAGGTGTGGTGGATGGTAGGCTGTACCATGTAGGTTTATGTAACCATGATGTTCACACAACTGAAATCACCTAATGATGCATTTCTCAGAACATATCCTTTAGTTAAGCAGTGCATGACTGAAGTTACATTGTGATTTTACCTTATCTGCACAGATGATTTATCAGATGCTGTAAGCCCATCATACATGGACTAATATAAATTGTATAATTGTACAATATATTTTTAATATATGTATTATTCAACACAGACCATTAAGTGATTTAAAATGTGATAGTAATGAGACTACAGGATCAGATCGTTAAGAAGGTATCACATCCATCAGGTTTTAACACACAAAGCGGACAAAGGGAATGATGACATTCATAATTAATGGTATTGTTATATGAGTTATCTTGTTCTGGGTAGTTAACTTTGTATAAAGAACTTTCAGAATCACAGATGAGATTTCTCCCTATGTTAAGTATAAGACTATGTTGCTGACATATACACATACACTATTATGTTAATGCTTCTAGGTACTTAGCACACCATTCATATCATATGAACTCAGATGTATGTTGTAATAAATTAGTTTCAAGGAATACCAGATGAGAGGATAGACTACCGAAGTCTTGTGTTTTGGATTTTTGTCTCTCCTTTTTTTTTAAGCATGTATCTTACTGATGATAGGTGTTTTCTGAGAATAAAGATAACATTTTACTTTCTTTTTTTTTTATTTTTATTTTTTATTGCATTTTAGGTTTTGGGGTACATGTGCAGAGCATGCAATACAGTTGCATAGGTACACACATGGCAGTGTGTTTTGTTTGCTTTCTCCCCTTCACACACATTTGGCATTTCTCCCCAGGCTATCCCTCCCCACCTCCCCCTCCCACTGGCCCTCCCCTTTTCCCCCCAATAGACCCCAGTGTTTAGTACTCCCCTCTCTGTGTCCATGTGTTCTCATTTTTCATCACCTGCCCATGAGTGAGAATATGCGCTGTTTCATTTTCTGTTCTTGTGTCAGTTTGCTGAGAATGATGTTCTCCAGATTCATCCATGTCCCTACAAACGACACAAACTCATCATTTCTGATTGCTGCATAATATTCCATGGTGTATGTGTGCCACATTTTCCCAATCCAGTCTATCATCAATGGGCATTTGGGTTGATTCCAGGTCTTTGCTATTGTAAACAGTGCTGCAACGAACATTCGTGTGCATGTGTCCTTATAGTAGAACGATTTATAGTCCTTTGGATATATACCCAGTAATGGGATTGCTGGGTCAAATGGAATTTCTATTTCTAAGGCCTTGAGGAATCGCCACACTGTCTTCCACAATGGTTGGACTAATTTACACTCCCACCAACAGTGTAAAAGTGTTCCTTTTTCTCCACATCCTCTCCAGCATCTGTTGTCTCCAGATTTTTTAATGATCGCCATTCTAACTGGCGTGAGATGGTATCTCAATGTGGTTTTGATTTGCATCTCTCTGATGACCAGTGACGATGAGCATTTTTTCATATGATTGTTGGCCTCATATATGTCTTCTTTTGTAAAGTGTCTGTTCATATCCTTTGCCCAATTTTGAATGGGCTTGTTTGTTTTTTTCCTGTAAATCTGTTTGAGTTCTTTGGAAATTCTGGATATCAGCCCTTTTTCAGGTGGGTAAACTGCAAAAACTTTTTCCCATTCTGTTGGTTGCCAATTCACACTAGAGACTGTTTCTTTTGCTGTGCAGAAGCTGCGGAGTTTCATTAGGTCCCATTGGTCTATTTTGGCTTTTATTGCCAATGCTTTTGGTGTTTTGTTCATGAAGTCCTTGCCTACTCCTATGTCCTGGATGGTTTTGCCTAGATTTCCTTCTAGGGTTTTTATGGTGCCAAGTCTTATGTTTAAGTCTTTAATCCATCTGGAGTTAATTTTGGTGTAAGGTGTCAGGAAGGGGTCCAGTTTCTGCTTTCTGCACATGGCTAGCCAGATTTCCCAGCACCATTTGTTGAACAGGGAATCCTTTCCCCATTGCTTGTTTTTGTCAGGTTTATCAAAGATTGGTTGTAGATATGTTGTGTTGCCTCTGATGCCTCTGTTCTGTTCCATTGGTCTATATCTCTGTTTTGGTACCAGTACCATGCTGTTTTGATTACTGTAGCCTTGTAGTATAGTTTGAAATCCGGTGGTGTGATGCCCCCCGCTGTGTTCTTTTTGCTTAGAATTGACTTGGCTATGTGGGCTCTCTTTTGGTTCCATATGAAGGTCATGGTGGTTTTTTCCAGTTCTGTGATGAAAGTCAATGGTAGCTTGATGGGTATAGCATTGATTCTGTAAATTACTTCGGGCAGTATAGCCATTTTCACGATATTAATTCTTCCTAACCATGAACATGGAATGTTTCTCCATCTGTTTGTGTCCTCTCTGATTTCGTTGAGCAGTGGTTTGTAGTTTTCCTTGAAGAGGTCCCTTACGTTCCTTGTGAGTTGTATTCCAAGGTATTTTATTCTTTTTGTAGCAATTGTGAATGGCAGTTCGTTCTTGATTTGGCTCTCTTTAAGTCTGTTATTGGTGTAGAGGAAGGCTTGTGATTTTTGCACATTGATTTTATATCCTGAGACTTTGCTGAAGTTGCTTATCAGTTTCAGGAGTTTTTGGGCTGAGGCGATGGGGTGTTCTAGATATACTATCATGTTGTCTGCAAATAGAGACAATTTGGCTTCCACCTTTCCTATTTGAATACCCTTTATTTCTTTTTCTTGCCTGATTGCTGTGGCTAGAACTTCCAGTACTATATTGAATAGGAGTGGTGAGAGAGGGCAGCCTTGTCTAGTGCCGGATTTCAAAGGGAATGCTTCCAGTTTTTGCCCATTCAGTATGATATTGGCTGTTGGTTTGTCATAAATAGCTTTTATTACTTTGAGATACGTTCCATCGATACCGAGTTTATTGAGGGTTTTTAGCATAAAGGGCTGCTGAATTTTGTCAAATGCCTTCTCTGCATCAATTGAGATAATCATGTGGTTTTTGTTTTTGGTTCTGTTTATGTGGTGAATTACGTTGATAGACTTGCGTATGTTGAATCAGCCTTGCATTCCCAGGATGAATCCCACTTGATCATGATGAATAAGTTTTTTGATTTGCTGTTGCAGTCGGCTTGCCAACATTTTATTGAAGATTTTTGCATCTATGTTCATCATGGATATTTGCCTGAAGTTTTTTTTTCTTGTTGGGTCTTGCCGGGTTTTGGTATCAGGATGATATTGGTCTCATAGAATGATTTGGGAAGGATTCCTTCTTTTTAGATTATTTGGAATAGTTTCAGAAGAAATGGTACCAGCTCCTCTTTGTGTGTCTGGTAGAATTCGGCTGTGAACCCTTCTGGACCTGGGCTTTTTTTTATGTGTGGTAGGCTCTTAATTGCTGCCTCGACTTCTGACCTTGTTATTGGTCTATTTATAGTTTCAGCTTCCTCCTGGTTTATATATTATAGTTTCAGCTTTCCTCCAAGTTTCAGCTTGGGAGGACACAGGAGTCCAGGAATTTATCCATTTTTTCCAGGTTTACTAGTTTATGTGCATAGAGTTGTTTGTAATATTCTCTGATGATGGTTTGAATTTCTGTGGAATCTGTGGTGATTTCCCCTTTATCATTTTTTATTGCATCTATTTGGTTGTTCTCTCTTTTCTTTTTAATCAATCTGGCTAGTGGTCTGTCTATTTTGTTGATCTTTTCAAAAAACCAGCTCTTGGATTTATTGATTTTTTGGAGGGTTTTTCGTGTCTCAATCTCCTTCAGTTCAGCTCTTATCTTAGTTATTTCTTGTCTTCTGCTGGGTTGTGAGTTTTTTTGATCTTGCTCCACTAGCTCTTTCAATTTTGACGATAGGGTGTCAATTTTGGATCTCTCCATTCTTCTCATATGGGCACTTATTGCTATATACTTTCCTCTAGAGACTGCTTTAAATGTGTTCCAAAGATTCTGGTATGTTGTGTCTTCGTTCTCATTGGTTTCGAAGAACTTCTTTATTTCTGCCTTCATTTCGTTGTTTATCCAGTCAACATTCAAGAGCCAGTTGTTCAGTTTCCATGAAGCTGTGCGGTTCTGGGTTGGTTTCTGAATTCTGAGTTCTAACTTGATTGCACTATGGTCTGAGAGGCTGTTTGTTATGATTTCAGTTGTTTTGCATTTGCTGAGCAGTGCTTTACTTCCAATTATGTGGTCAATTTTAGAGTAGATGAGATGTGGTGCTGAGAAGAATGTATATTCTGTGGATTTGGGGTGGAGAGTTCTGTAAATGTCTATCAGGTTTGCTTGCTCCAGGTCTGAGTTCAAGCCCTGGATATCCTTGTTGATTTTCTGTCTGGTTGATCTGTCTAATATTGACAGTGGAGTGTTAAAGTCTCCCACTATTATTGTGTGGGAGTCTAAGTCTCTTTGTAAGTCGTTAAGAACTTGCCTTATGTATCTGGGTGCTCCTGTATTGGGTCCATATATGTTTAGGATCGTTAGCTCTTCTTGTTGTATCGATTTTTTTACCATTATGTAATGGCCTTCTTTGTCTCTTTTGATCTTAGTTCCTTTAAAGTCTATTTTATCAGAGATGAGAATTGCAACTCCTGCTTTCTTTTGCTCTCCATTTGCTTGGTAAATCTTCCTCCATCCCTTTATTTTGAGCCTTTGTGTATCCTTGCATGTGAGATGGGTTTCCTGGATACAGCACACTGATGGGTTTTGGCTTTTTATCTAATTCGCCAGTCTGTGTCTTTTGATTGGTGCATTTAGTCCATTTACATTTAGGGTTAATATTGTTATGTGTGAATTTGATACTGCCATTTGGATGCTAGCTGGCTGTTTTGCCCGTTAGTTGTTGTAGATTCTTCATTATGTTGATACTCTTTAGCATTTAGTGTGATTTTGGAATGGCTGGTACTGGTTGTTCCTTTCTATGTGTAGTTCCTCTTTCAGGAGCCTCTTGTAAAGCAGGCCTGGTGGTGACAACATCTCTGAGTACTTGCTTGTTCGCAAAGGATTTTATTTTTTCCTTCACTTCTGAAGCTCAGTTTGGCTGGATATGAAATTCTGGGTTGAAAGTTCTTTTCTTTAAGGATGTTGGATATTGGCCCCCACTGTCTTCTGGCTTGCAGAGTTTCTGCCAAGAGATCTGCTGTGAGTCTGATGGGCTTCCCTTTGTGGGTGACCCGACCTTTCTCCCTGGCTGCCCTTAGTATTTTCTTCTTTATTTCAACCTTGTTGAATCTGATGATTATGTGCCTTGGGTTGCTCTTCTTGTGGAATATCTTTGTGGTGTTCTCTGTATTTCCTGCAATTGAGTGTTGGCCTGTCTTGCTAGGTGGGGGAAATTTTCCTGGATGATGTCCTGAAGAGTATTTTCCAGCTTGGATTCATTCTCTTCGTCATATTCTGGTACGCCTATCAAACGTAGGTTAGGTCTCTTCACATAGTCCCACATTTCTTGGAGACTTTGTTCATTCGTTTTTGCGCTTTTTTCTCTGACTTTGGTTTCTCGTTTTATTTCGTTGAGTTGATCTTCAACTTCAGATATTCTTTCTTCTGCTTGGTCAATTCAGCTATTGAAACTTGTGCATGCTTCGTGAAGTTCTCGTATTGTGTTTTTCAGCTCCTTTAATTCAGTCATATTCCTCTCTAAGGTATCCATTCTTGTTATCACTTTCTCAAATTATTTTCAAGGTTCTTAGTTTCTTTGAATTGATTTAAAACATGTTATTTTAGCTCACAAAAGTTTCTCATTATCCACCTTCTGAAGTCTAATTCCATCATTTCGTCACAGTCATTCTCCATCCAGCTTTGTTCCCTTGCTGGTGAGGAGTTTTGGTCCTTTCTAGGAGGCGAGGTGTTCTGGTTTCGGGTGTTTTCCTCCTTTTTGCACTGGTTTCTTCCCATCTTTGTGGATTTATCCACCTGTCGTCTGTGTAGTTGCTGACTTTTCGATTGGGTCTCTGAGTGGACACCCAGATTGTTGATGATGAAGTATTTCTGTTCCTTGGTTTTCCTTCTACCAGTCTAGCCCCTTCGCTGTACGACTGCTGAGGTCCACTCCAGGCCCTGCTTGTCTGGGTTGCAACTATAGCAGCTGCAGAACAGCGAGGGATGCTACCAGTTTCTTTTTCTGCTATCTTTGTCCCAGAATGATGCCTGCCAAATGTCAGTCTTTTGGATATAGAGGGGTCAGGGAGCTGCTTGAGGAGACAGTCTGTACTTTGTAGGAGTTCAAGTGCTGAGCTGTGAGCTCTGTTGTTCATTCACAGCTGTTAGGCTGCTATGTTTAATTCTGCTGCAACATAACTCATTAAAAAATACTTTTTTTCTCAGATGCTCTGTCTGGGGGGAAGTTGGGGCTTTCCTTGTGAGTGTCCGCCTCGCTGCCAGCTAGGAGGCAGTCTATTCACTATTTGCCTGCTGAGGCTCCGCCCTGCTGGTGTGAGGTTTGCAGTGTTGCTGCAGGCTCTGTCCTTTTGCTGCGGTCTCCGCCCTGTTGCCATGGGCTACGTTCTGTGGCAGAGTCTCTCTGTTGTACTGGGTTACCTCGGCAACGGCAGGCTGCATCAGCAATGGGCGTGTACCTCAGTAGGGGCTGATTGCCTCGGTAATGGCGGACGCCCCTCCTACACGGAGCTGCACTTTAAGAAAACCTCCTCACCAAGAGCATTTGGAATTGCAGTTTTGTTTGTCGCACTACACTACCCCAAATGCTGTGTCCCTGGGATTTCCTGGGCTGGCTCACTGTCCAAGTCCCATTCAGTCTCAAGTTCAGCCCTCTCAGGTCTCAGTTTTCCCGTTCAACAGGGCACCCGTAATCGTGCGCTTTTGTATGGAGCGCTTTGGAGCGCCTCTGCACTCCGGCATTGGCCGCAGCCACACCGGCTGCCAGCTACACCAGCCAAGACCTCTGCCTGGAGTCCCACATCTCTTTTATACCTGGGAATTTCCCCGTTCTGTGGGCAACTAAGAACCATCTGGAAATGCGTCCCCAACTCACCCTCTCCGCGCATCCAGTGAGAGCTTCAATCCTGGGTTGTTCTCACAGCGCCATCTTGAGTCCTCCCCTACTTTTCAATTAGTAGAAATTACTAGAAGCTGAACTCTAACTAGAATTTGACAACATCTGTAAAATTTTATATCTTGAGAAACAAACCCAAATGAAATAATAGTACATAATGTATTTTCACATTTTCTCCTTTGAATGTTGTATTTTTTTAATTGTTGGTTACTCTTTGTTAATGTCAAAAGAACAGAAAAGGAGGTTACTTTTCATTCATTTCATGTATATTTTGTGCCTTGCTACATGTACAGCACTTGTATTGGGCACTATAGATAGCATAAACTGTGTAACAGTTTAAGACATGGTCTCAGCCTGATTTGAGTATATGTTTTAGAATGAAAAAAATCAGCTATACAAGGCAGAACTAGTAACTGCCTGACCATTAACAAGGATGCCTTTTTAATTAGACTTTCCAGTATTTTACATTCAGTTTCACAGAGGTTGTTTTCTTTGGTTTATTTGTTTGTTTTAAGATTTTATTTATGAAGATAGTGTGATGGGCATTTTTCAGGTAAAGGTGGTTATTTTGTACTCAGTCCCCAGAGGCATACATTTCTGTTTCAGCTGATCTGATTTTCAAACAGATATATGTAAAATTAACTGGTCCTTATGGGACTTAAGCATCAGGACTTAGTTCCCTTATTCCTATGTAGTTAGCCTTATATTATAAATCAAAAGACAATGAACTACTATATTTCTTGCCAATTATCTCTAGGGTTTTTTCAAAGGACCATGTATCAGATACATTCCAAATGTGACAAAGGTCATCAATATGACTTAAGAATTTTTTTATGTTACCATATTTGATTATTTTTTTGAATCACCTTGGTTTTTATAGTATGTATAGAAATATCAAAGAATCTATAATTAAAAGTAAAAATAAAAGCAAAACCTTAAGATGGAAGCGTAGTATATAATATAGTAATTGTATGGATCACTTCATAATTGTCCATTATTGTATATATTGGACGTAGTTCACTAAAAAGTAGAGAAACTTAAAGTGTGAGAAATAGAATCCGATGCGTTAGGAATCTTCATCCTTGAATTTTTACAGTGCCAAATAGGTACTGAAAGTAAATACTTTAATAACTAAATCTGCCAGGTGCAATTACTTGTGCCGGTAGTTCCAGGTATTCTGGAGGCAGAGGCAGGAGGATCATTTGACCCTGGGAGTTTGAGCCTGCAGTGCACTGTGATTGCATCTGTGACCAGCCACTGCACTCCAGCCTGAGCAACACAGTGAGACCCTAGCTGTTTAAAAAAAAAAAAAAAGCAGGTAGGGAGATAACTAAATATCCTTTGATGAATTAATTTTGAGAATTAATATTTGATTGAAAAACTAGATAATTCGTGGAGATACATTGTCAGTTGTATACATGCTAATTAACTACATAGGTGGTTAACTTCATGGACAATTTTCTTCAGATATGCTAGGAATTATTATCTATTCTTACACTTATTGCACTAATAACTCACCCTAGAAGTAAAAGAAAAATTTTAATTTACTTTTTAGAAATGTTTTGATTGAATAAATAGATAATTGTGTATACTTGTGGTTAATTATTATTTTACACTCCAGACCTATTTCCACCCGTCGGGAGGAAACTTAATCACTGATATCTTCAGTCTAGTTTTAAGAAAAACTAGGACTAAAAATAATTATATAATCAAGTTTAAGCTAATTGTGGCCATTTTTTAATTACTTGTTCTTTTTTAATGCTTTTTCCCAGAACAGCCTTCTAAATGGAAGGACAAAGCCTCAACTATCTGAAATGCAGCTTTCAAGGACTTTTAGATGAATAAAATGGCTTATATACTGGAGATCCCATCTATGCCTTGACATTCACACCACTCCTACCCCTGTTCTTTCTTCCAAGAATATTTTTGGCAGCAAATACTTCTCTTTAATTATTTAACTATTATATTTAAATATTTTTATATATTTAATTATCTCATCATTAGGGTTAACAACTAAGAAAATTATTCAATTGGCAGGTTTATTAGGTAGTTTCTGATTGATTACATCCATAAAAATCAAAATTGTATAATCCCAGCACTTTGGAATTGCTTGAGCCCAGGAGTTCGAGGTTAGATTGAGCCATGATGGCATCACTGAATTCCAGTCTGAGTGACAGTGTGAGACTCCCATCTCAAGAAAAAATAAACATTGTATAATGGGTGAAAGTTTACCCTTTACTAAGAAAATGAAAGCAGAATCAATATTAGAAGATACAGAAGCATTAACACAGATGAGTTGTCTATAAGAAGATAAGAAAAAGTGAGCTACCACCTCATAATGTTTAAAAGGCTGTGAGAGTATTCACAGGAACATAGTCCTATAGCGTGCTAATGATGATATACCTCTGTACATATATAGCATGCTACTGTACAAAAATAATACTATTTAAAAATACAGGAATGCAAGAGAAAAGTGAATATCATTTAAGGGATCAGTTCTCTTGATAATCCATTTGCACAAAATCAAAGCTTTCATCTGGGCAAGCACATAAATGTACTTTTCACTCTACATGTGAGTGTTATGTGCATATAAAAGGGAGAATTTCAAAGACTTCCAAAGCTAGAGATGACAAAATATTTCTGATATTGAATAATCATGTTGAATTCCACATAATTATCTTTAAATGCATTAATATAAAACATAATACTTTTAAAAGAGCACAGTTCCCTTCCACACAGAATTAGCTGACCTCCGTATTTCAAAATTGAGGAATATGGCTCAGAGAGGCATTTGACAATTAATTTCAATCAACTATCTTTAATAAAAACTATAATGAAATCCTCAAATCTAAGAGCCACAAATGTACCTTGTTCAGATGTCTTTGCTTTCCCCCTCCCCCAGTTTGATTATGTAATTAGTACAATTATACGAAGAAATAGAAGATTAAATAAGGTGAACTTCTGTTGAAGGAAGAATACCAGATAGGTATTGCAGATTTTTTACTGAGTTTGAGTTTTCAAAGGAATCAGTTTTAGCATAAGATAGCCATACCAAAGTGCTTTGTAGTTTTAACAAGCACTCTGAAATTTTTCATGTTAAACTAGAAGTGCTATGGAAGTATGGAAGTACGGTATAGAATATAATTTTTATATGTTTAGAAAAGTATACTTATTAAGCCATTTTTAAATCTGTATACTGAATACTTAAATGTTCCAAAAATGATTTTCAGAGCATTACTGGACATATTAATTTTAAAACTAGTTAGTATGAGGACATAGAGACATTGGTAAATATCTACTACTACTCTCTGCCCACAACACAAAAAAAGTGCTATTCAGTGAGTAGAAAACAGCAAAAGTGAAATTCAAGTTTTCCTGAGTGGATTTAACCTATTAGCATTTAAAAGTTAATAGTATTTTGTGGTCATTCATCTTAAGCTTCATTAGGTCTCTATTTTTTCTGTATTTACATAATTTTTATTAGAAATAGCACCCATTAAAATTTAACAGAAACTTTGTATGCTGCCTAGAACTCTACCAGTTTATTGGAAGCCAAATAAAAATAGAATTTTTTTAAGGTTTCAGTAAGATTCTTAAATGTATAATGTATTACTGCTCAGTATTCCTGAACAGAATTGCCTGCTACTAACAGTTTTGAAAAGATTGTCCATCTTTTTCATTTCTTCCCTTTGATAGTTGAAGATCAGAATACCAAATGCAAAATTCACTGTCAGAACTTGTCTAGAGGCAAACAGTAAAACCATAGGAAAAATATTAAAGTGAGCCAATAGGATTTCAGAGTCCTAGACAACAAACTAAAAGTGCAGCTGACAGGTCTATACTTGTACTTATATTTTTACATCTGACTTAATTGCGTAAGTAAATGAGAATCAACATACTTGCCTGTAGAAATGAGAATGAGCCCTCTATGAGAAGCAGAACAATATTTTGGAATTTGTTTTGGAATGGTTTTTACGTGGAAATTTTGGCCACAGTTTTAAGTGAAATATATTTTTCTTTTTCAAAATGGGAGCTTATATAGTGACTTATTAACATCTAAAACTATAAAATAAGCCAAATTTCAAAGAGGTAAATTGAGAGAGGTGTTTGATTAATTCCTCTGAGGATGCAAAATAACTTTTCATAGATCTTTACTAAGCTTTTTCAATAGCTTTAAGGTATAATTGACACAATAAACTATACATATTCCAAGTGTACAATTTGGTGTTTGACAAATGTACTTACCTGTGAAATCATAACAAGATATAATCTACATATTCATTCCTCCCAAAAGATTATTTATACTCCTTTGCAATCCTTTCCTCCCAAAACAGCAGCTACCCACCAACTCCAGACAAGCACTGATCACCATAGATTAGTTTATAGTTTTAAAGATTTTATAGAAATAGTATCATAATATGTACTTTTCATTTTGCTTTTACTCAACATAATTATTTGGAGATTTATCTTTGTTATTGCAGGTATGAGTACATTCCTATAAATTGCTTAGTGGTAGTATTTTATATGGATCTAACACTACCATTCACTTGTTAATAGACTTGTGTTTCCAATTTGGTGCTACTACAAATAGGTTAACATGAATATTCACATAGAAATTTTTGTATGAACATATGGTTTTATTTCTTTTGGATAAACTGTAGGAGTGGAATATTTGATTCATATGTTTTAAGTTTCTAAGAAATTTCTACAATGTTCTACAAAGTGGTTGTCCTGTTTTATATTCCCAATGGTAGTTTATAAGAGTTCAAGGCTGGGCGCAGTGGCTCATGCCTGTAATCCCAGCACTTCGGGAGGCCAAGGTGGGTGTATTAGATGAAGGCAGCAGTTTGAGACTGGCCTGGCCAACATGGCAAAACCCTGTCTCTACCAAAATTACAAAATATTTGCCAGGTGTGGTGGCATGCCTGTAATCCCAGCTACTCAGGGTGGCACAACAGTCACTTGAATTAGAGTGGACGTTGCAGTGAGACAAGATTGCACAACTGCACTCCAGCCTGAGCAACAGAGCAAGACCCTGTGTCAAAATTAAAACAGTTCCAATTGCTCCAAATCCTCAGTAACACTTGATGTGGTCAGTTTTAATTTAGATCTGTAATCCATTGGGGTTAAATTTTGTATGTAATCAAAGTTTGGATCAAAGTTCACTTTTTTCCTTGTGGTCAACAATCTAATTGTTGTAGCATCATTTTTTGAAAGGACTATTCTACATTACCTTTGCACCTTTGTCAAAAACCAACTGATTCTTAGTCAATGGTGCTTTGTTTAATTCTGCTTTGATTCATTTTTCTATTTGTCCATCTTTACACTCACACCAACCATACTATCTTAATGACTACAGCTTTATAATAATTAAGTCTTGAAATCAGGTAGAATGAGTCCTTCAACTTTCTTAATCTTTTTCAGAGTGACTTTGGCTATTCTGGATTCTTTGCATTTCCAGGTACATTTTAGAATCAGCTATTGATTTCTACCAAAAGAAATTGCAAGAATTTTTATTGAGTTTGCATTAAATCTGTAGAACGGATTTATGGAGTTGACATCTAATAGGGTTTGGCTGTGTTGCCACCCAAAATCTCATCTTGAATTGTAATCACCGTAATCCCCATGTGTCAAGGGAGAGAACAGGTGGAGGTAATTGAATCATGAGGCAGTTTCCCCCATGCTGGTCTCGTGATAAGCGAGTAAGGTCTCATGAGCTCTGATGGTTTTATAAGGGGCTGTTCCTGCTTCACCGGGCACTTCTTCCTGCTGCCCTTCCTGCCGTGAAGAAGGTAACTTGTTTCCCCTTCTCAATCTGCCAGAATCTTTAAGTTTCCAAAGGCCCTTTCACAGCTATGCTGAATGTGAGTCAATTAAATCTCTTCTCTTTATAAGATACTCAGGCCGAGGCAGTTCTTTATAGCAGTATGAAAATGGACTAATACAGCATCTCAATGTTAATATTGAGCCTTCTGACCCATATGTATATTCATTTATTTAGGTCTTTTAAAATCACTCCAGCAGTATTAGGTATTTTCAGTATACAAGTCTTACACATCTTTTGTTAGATTTATCTTAAGTGTTTTATATTTTTTGATACCATTGTGAATGGTTTTAAATTTCAGTTCACAGTTTGTTGTTAATATATAGAAATACAGTTGATTTTTGCATTTTGATTTTATGCTACCTTGCTAAACTCACTTATTCTAATAGCTTTTTTGTTGATTTCACAAGATTGTCTTCTACATAAATAATCATGTCCTGTATAAATAAAGATGGTTTTCTTTCTTTCCAGTCTGAATATATTTTTTTTATTTTTCTTATGTTATTCCATGAGTCAGCAAACTTATTACTGTAGACAGTTTTATTCTTTATACATTATCTATATCTGCTTTCAGGCAGATATGAGTAGTCGCCACAGAGACTGACAAAAAAGTTGGTAAAATTCTGCCTTACTGTACTGGTGATAAGAGCAAACATTCTTGTCTTGTTTGTGATCTTAAGTGGAAAGCATTCAATCTTTCATGATTAAGTAATGATGTTAGCTGTATATTTATAATCACTGAGTTGTTTTTCTGTTCCTGGTTTACTGAGATTTGTGGGGGGGAGTTGCTTTGTATTTTGTTTTAATCAAGAATGGCTTTTGGATTTTGTCAAATCTTTTTCTGAATCTATTGAGATAATCAGATGGCTTTTTTAAAAAACTTATTCATATGGTGAGGACAGTAAATTCTTAGGAAAAAACTCCTTGAGCCTGATGCATTTTCTTTTTATATATTGTTAGATTTGATTTGATAAAATTTAGCATACTGTTTCTCTGTTCATAATTGATGAATTAATCTGTAGTTTTTGTATCACGATAATGCTGTTGAAACTGGCTCAGTAGTCCCATAGACAGTTATTTTTGGTTAAACATAGAAATTGACCCTTCTGCTGATAAAGCTTGAAACTTACATAGGTTGGTGCAAAAGTAATTGGATCAGCCCAAAGAACCAGCTTTTGGTTTCACTAATTTTTCTCTATAAATTTGCTGTTTCATTGATTTCCCCTATGGTCTTTATTTCTTTTCTTCTGCTTACTTGGGGTTTAATATGATTTAAAGTTCCTTAACCTAGCAGTTGAGTTACTGATTTGATCCTTTTTCTAAAATAAGCATTGAGTACTATAAAACCCCCAGCTAATTCCTCACAGCTAGATCCTCATATTTACCCAGGTAGCTTATGTTTTTAGTCAACACTACTCTTCTTTTGACAGAAATAGCTTTGCTAATATTGAGAAAGTTCATACTCAGAGTTAAGGTTTAAGACAGCCTGATAAGAATAATCTCATTTTTTTCTATTAAGATTCTTTTTTAATGGCCAACATGAATGATACTTTAAGCATTTGAGTAGAAATTCTTTATGTATGAATGGAATATGAAATATTAAAATCTCATAAAAACAATTCAGATGTAATATAAATGTCAAGAACTATAGGAGAAATTAATAAAGATGTTTATTGAATTGCGTAAAGAATGTTCTTGTTGTAATACATGTTTTCTTTGAATTCATTGTTAAAATGATGTATTTAAAGTGATTCCATTAAACAAGAAAGATTCCCCCAAATATATTGCTTTTATGTTGAAGCCACAGTAACTACTAACAAATCATTTAAAAGTCTATAGAACATTATGGGAGCTGAAGTATTCAGGGGATGACCTTTTCCAAAAGATACAGATATATCATGTCTCATTTTTATTTTTATGTCTCATTTTATATGTTCCAATTAAAACTATTGCTTTAAATTAGAGCTCAAGAAATATTGAGACACATTTGACCACTTTTTCCTTGGTTCATTTGCTTGTCCACACATGGAAGACTACTATAAAAACAGGGAAAACATTTTGAAATGACAACTTGTTCGAAATCTAAACTTTAAAAATTAAGCTCTAGAAATTCAAGGAATATAAGATGACATTTTGTTTTGCCTCAAGCCCTGAACACATCATTGGTATATTCATTTAGCTAATGTCAGACAACATAGTGTCTGGCAAGATTTTAGCTAGAATCAGCTGTCAGCTCTCCATAGCTTATCACTGATGTGCTTTACCATCAAATAAGCTTCTGGTGACCATATTAAACATGGTAAGTTTTACATTTGAAAGGCCCAATGCCAACTTGGAAAAAAAATTGCTGGCATTGATGAGTAATAAATTCTGCATTTTGCACATTCTCACAACTGCACGAATTCATTTCACAATATTGGCAAAGAATCTGAATTCTTAATTGTAGTGTAGATATATATTTCTCTTCCAAGCAGGTATTAAAAACACTGTCTGCTTTTCAGAGAGTTATAGTTGAGCTACTGCACTATGTCTTTTTGACAGTAGTTTTATGGTTTGGAATGTATTGAAATGGCTTGAAAAATTCATTCTCCTGCTCTATTTTCTCCTCCACAAATGTTATGTAACTCCAGTGAGCTGGAACCGTTTGTATTCAGATATGTGGGGAAATATGTGATCTACTTTAAAACTGTTTTTCCACTGAAAATAAAAAAAGAATTTTGTTAAATGAGGGGAAAGATAGATAAATAATTGCAAAGTCAGTGCTTTCAGTTGGACTGTAGTAAGTTACCGAAGTTATTGGTACTTCCTGAAGCATCAGAGTTATTTTAAAAAGAGAGGCAAGCATAGTAAGCATGCCAGTGCTCCTGCAGCTTAATTTCAACTTCCCAGACAGTTAAGTGATGTTTTGTTTTGGATGTGCTTCCATATAGCTTTGTTTTCTGGACAAAAGAATATGAATTTGCGTTATACAATTTTTTTTCTTTTTGAGATGGAGCCTTACTCTGTCACCCAGACTGAAGTGCAGTGGCACAATCTTGGCTCACTACAAACTCTGCCTCCTGGGTTCAAGTAATTCTCATTTCTCAGCCTCCTGAGTAGCTGGGACTACAGGCATATGCTACCATGCCCGGCTAATTTTTTTATTTTCAGTAAAGATGGGATTTCCCCAAGTTGTCCAGGCTAGTCTTGAACTCCTGGCCTCAAGTGATCTGCCTGCCTCAGCCTCCCAAAGTGCTGGCATGAGCCACTGTCCCTGGCCTAAATTTTTTATATGCACTTTTTTCTCATTGATGGCAGTTGTTAAATTCAAAATGCTTTTTACATAGATCAGTTCCACAGAGTAATTTTAAGGTATACTTTGCCTTTCCTGGGTGAGACTTACATCTCTATATAAATGAAACAGTAAGTCATGGGCTTTGACATGTGAACACCAAGTGACTTGGCAATGTATACCATGTGGTTTTGAATACACTGAGAAACAGAGATAAATTCTGTTTTTCAGTCTTCATGTCATCACTGATGTGGGAGAACCCTTAGCTTGACAGTCTAAGGCAAGTTATGTGGAAAATAACATTATTACAAATGTGCTAATATACAGGAAAGTGACAGAAAATGGAGACATTTAAGTGGCCCACATCACTTCTGTATTTACCTTCTCGTATCAATCACTCTAGGCTTGGGCTAAGAATACATTTATAACATGACACTGGGAGTTCACATTGACAGGAAAAATAGTGATGAAAATGTCATGAAATGATAAGCAGGAAACACATTGTGAAGTTGCCTTTTGATGTCCTGGCCAGCTCCTTTCAAACTCAGCATTCCATGTGGGCAGTTGGTAATTTTTACTGGGCTCAAGATGATTAAGTAATTATAGAACTGTCTTTAGCCTCATTTGGTATTTATAGCTTGAGGGTTTTTCTAAAGAAATCTTCCTTTTCCTTCAGACCTCTTTGCCATCTTTTGGTTATTCTCTGTCCCTTGGCAATCTCATTCACATTCATGATTTAAATAATCACTTCCATATGAACAACTATATCTTCAGCCTCACATGTCTAGTAAACTACTGCAGAGTTCAACATGAATATCCTGCCAATACTTCAGATTCCAAACTAAAGTTATTTTCTATCCTAAATCTTCTCCTCCTTTTTCCCCTTTCTTTTTTTCCCCGTGATTGAGATTTTATTATCCTACCATGTGGACTAAAAAATATCTGTTGGTTATTTTGTCACACCAAGATTTCTCCCACATCTATCCTCTTTTCTGTTCACATGGCCACTGTCCTACATTACTCAGGCTCTCTTCTCCCTTCATAATTAGTCACATGTAATTTATCTTCCAAATTGGAACATTTTTTGAGTGTGGAAGGGACACTGTGAAGAGTGAAGAAACTCTTTTAGTACTTAGATTAGACAACTGGTATAATATGGTCAGTGTACTTATAATTAATTTAACCTGTTTCCTTTCCTTCTTGTAACTGATCCATCCAAAGCACTGCCAGATTTATCTAAGCATATTTTTAATCAGGAAGTCTCCCACTTCCTAATTCTTTAATGGTTCTAACTTGCCTACCAAATACAATCTAAATATTTAGGCATGATCTTCAAAGTCTTCTTTGGTGGTCCCAGCTTCCCTCTCCTACCTTCTTATTTCTTTAGTCAAGTAACTCACAATGTAATACTTAACTTTTTGATCCTGAGTTACCCCATTAGTAAGGCAGGTATTAAAATGTCTCTTCCTCAATCGTGAAGCTGTAATGGGGTATTATATGTAAGGAAAGTAGGTTGGTATATAAGTACTTAGCAGCAAGTACTTAGTACATAGGCACTAAGATATTAGTAGCTATTACCACATACACAGTAGCATTTTTTGTTTGTTTGTCTTGCTTTGTTTTGTTTTCTGAGACAGACTCTGTCGCCCAGGCTGGAGTGCAATGGTGCAGTATGGCTCAGTGCAACCCCTGACTCTTGGATTCAAGTGATTCTCATGCCTCAGCCTCCCAAGTAGCTGGGATTACAGGCACTTGCCACCACGCCCAGCTAATTTTTATGTTTTAGTAGAGATGTGGTTTCACTGTGTTGGTCAGGCTGATCTCAAACTCCTGGCCTCAAGTCATCCACCTGCCTTGGTCTCCCAAAGTGCTAGAATTACAGGCATGAGCCACCATGCCCAGCCCATACACTGTAGTTTTGTATGTCTTTTCTATGTCTTCCTACTTTGTGAAATATTCTGTCACATCCCTTTTGACAGTGTTCACATTTCCAAATCCTTCTTATCCTTGAATGTTTTAAAGATACATTCCCATGAAGCCTTTGATTCCCCAAAACTGGGGATTCAAAATTCATATGGCAATTAATAATCTGTTTCTACCTCATATATGTGTGTATCTTAGCTCTTATAATAAAAGTGTTATTTCTTTGAGGGCAGGAACTCTATCATTCTTTGTTGGTGCCCTCTCCCTTAGTGCTGTCCATTTAGGCAAATAATTTGTTAACTTTTTAAATGTTTTAATATTTTTAATATTTGTTAAATTTTTGTCATTAAATGGACAATTCCTTTGGAAATATTAAGATTCTGAGACCTAATGATACTGCCTTTGCCAAATATAGTACATCATACAGTAAAATACTACACAGCTGTTTACAAGAGTGAAAAATATTTTTCCATGTACTGAAATGGAAAGATGATCATGATGTTTTGTTGTTTCTTTTTTTATTTAAGAAAGTATGGTGGGGTGTGGTGGCTCACACCTGTAATCTCAACACTTTGGGAGGCCAAGGCAAGAGGATCACTTGAGGCCAGAAGTTGGAGATCAGCCTGGGCAACATAGTCCTTGTCTCTACAAAAATAAAATTAGCCAAATGTGGTGGTTCATGCCTGCAGTCCCAGCTACTTGGGAAGCTGAGGCAAGAGGATCACTTGAGTCCAGGAGTTTAAGTTTACAGTGTGCTGATTGCACCTCTGCACTCTAGCCTTGGCAACAGAACAAGATCCCTGTCCCAAACAAAACAACAAAAAGCCTATATGATAATCATATTATAAAAGTATGTATGTGTGGCTGCGTGCAGTTGCTCACATTTGTAATCCCAGCAATTTTGGAAGCTGAAACAGGAGGTTCACTACATCTCAGGAGTTTAAGACCAGCCTGGGCAACATAGTGAGACCTCATCTCTAGAGAAAATAAACAAAATATGCCAAGTGTGGTGGTGTGTGATCCCAGCTACTCAGGAAGCTGAGGTTGGAAAATTGCTTGAGCCTGGGACGTCCAAGCTACCATTGAGCAAGATTGCACCACTGCATTCAAGGTAGGTGAGTGTATAGTGTGTATTTGTGTCTGGTGTGCTTTTTTTTCTAAAGATCTAGAAGTTATAGGGCTGTTAACAGTAGTTGTCTTTGGTGTTTTTGGAACAGAACAGGTGTAACTATAGAGAATTTGATTTTCATGTTTTTGTTGTTTTCAGGTTTTTATATCATAAAAGACACCTAACAAATTTACCACTTTAACCATTTCTAAATGTACTGTTCAGCAGTGTTAAGTATATTCATGTTGTTGTACAACAGATCTTTAGAACTTTTTCATCTTGTGAAATTGAAACTCCAGATTCATAAAACCCTAATTTCTCTCCTCCCCCAACTCTTGACAGCTACCTTTTCATTTCTGTGATTTTGACTACTTTAGATAACTTCATGAGTGGAATAATACAGTATTTGTTCTTTTGTGACTGGCTTGTTTTACCAGCATAATGTCCTTGAGCTTCATCCATGTTGCTGTATGTGACAGTATCTCCTTCTTTTTAAAGTCTGCATAGTATTCCATTGCATGTATATACCATGTTTTCTCTATCTACTCATCTTGCCAAAGTTTGGGTTGCTTTCACCTCTTGGTTATTGTGAATAATGCTTCGGTGAATGTGAGTGTGCAGATGTCTCTTCAAGATCCTGCTTTGAATGCTTTTTGATATATACCCAGAGGTGAAGTTGCTGGATCACATTCTATTTTTAATTTTTTGAGGAACCTTCATATTGTTTTTTATAATGGCTGTATAACTTTACATTCCCAACAACACTGAACAAGGCTCCAATTTCTTCACATCCTCCCCAGCACTTGTTATATTCTGTTCTTTTGATAATAACCATCCTAAGGTGTCTGAGGTTATATCTGAGTGTGGTTTTAATTTGCACTTCTCTCAATTAGTGATGTCAAAGCACATTTTCACAGGCTTGTTGGTCACTTATATAGCTTTAGAGAATTACCTATTCAAGTCCTTTGCCCAATTTTAATTGGGTTATTAGTTTTTTGTTGTTGAGTTGTAAACATTCCTTTTATATTCTGTATATCAGCCCATTATCCAATATATGATTTACAATATTTTCTCCTATTCCATAGCTTGCCTTTTTGCTCTCAGTTATTTCCTTTGCTGTACATTTTTTTTTACATTTGATTTAGTCACATTTGGCTAGTTTTGGTTTTGTTATGTATGCTTTGGATGACATGTCCAAGAAATCTTTGCCAAGTCCAGTATCCTGAAGCTTCTCACCTGTTTTCCTCTAGGAGTTTTATATTTTTAGTCTTATGTAGGTCTTTAATCTCTTTTGAATAAATTTTTTGCATATTGTGTAAGGTAACGGTCCAACTTCATTCTTTGCATATGGTTATCCAGTCCTCTCAGCACCATTCATTGAAGAGACTGTCCTTTTTCCATTATGTAGACTTGGTATCTTTGTCAAAATCATTTGGCCATATACACAAGGGTTTATTTGTAGGCTATTCAGTTCCATTGGTCTATATATCTGTTTATGCCAATACCACATCATCTTGATTACTGTTGCTTTGAAGTATGTTTTAAAATCAGGAAGTGGGGTCCTCCACTTTGATTTGAAAAAGAAAAATTTGTATGTTTTAAAATCAGGAAGTGGGGTCCTCCACTTTGATTTGAAAAAGAAAAATTTGTTCTTTTTCAAGATTATTTTGGCTATTCAGGGTCCCTTGAGATACATATGAATTTTAAGATAGTTTTTTTCTTTTTCTGCAAAAATATTCCCTTGCGATATTTTTGGGTTTTAGTGGTAGGATCTCACTGTGTTCCCCAGACTGGCCTCAAACTCGGGCTTAAGTGATCCTCCCACTTAAGCCTTCCAAGAATCTAGGACTAAGACACGTGCTGACACCCAGCTTGCCATTGGGATTTTGATAAATATGGTATTGAATCTCTAAATGGCTTTGGATAGTATGGACATTTTAACAGAATTAAAGTCTTTCAATCCATGAGCATGTTTGTCTTGCCATTTATTTGTATCCTTTTTGCTTTCTCTTAGCTATATTTTATAACTTTGAGTGTTCAAGTCTTTCACCTCCTTGGTTAAGTTTATTCCTAAGTATTCTGTACTTTTTGATGATACAGCAAATGGGATTTTTTGGGGGTAGGGAGGGTTTAAATTTCCCTTTTGGACTGGTTATTATTAAAGTATAGAAATGCAGCAGGCTTTTACATATTGATTTCATATCCTGCAAATTTGCTGAAATTATTTACTTGTTTTAACCGGTCTTTTTGGTGCTGTCTTTATGGTTTTCTAAATACAGGAGCATGTCATCTGTGAACAGAAATAATCTTACTTCTTTTTTTCCAATTTGGATGCCTTTTATTTATTTTTTTTGTCCAGTTGCTGTGGCTAGAATTTTCAGTACTGTGTTTCAGCTGTTCCTAGTTTGTTGAGTATTTTTATCATTAAAGGGTATTAAATATGGTCAAAATCGTCCTCTTTGCTTGAGCCTGGGAGGTTGAGGTTACAGTGAGCTAACTGCATCACTGCACCCCAGCCTGAGCAACAGAGTGATAGCCTGTCTCAAAAATAAATAAATAAATAAATTTTAATGCTTCTGCATCAATCATGATGATCATATGGTTTTTGCCCTTCATTCTGTTAATGTATGGTCTATTACATTGATTGATTTTCATATGTTGAATTAACTTTGCTTTACACATGCCTATTTGGTTTATATCATTTTTATGAGGATTATATATTCTAAAATGCAAAATTATGTGTGTGTAATATTTGCATATATATGAAACAAGATGAATATTTTTAGTGCCTAAAAATGTATTAAAAGCTTAAAATGATTTTGTTATATAAAATTTGAAAAATGCAGAGAGTAAAAAAAAGAAGTCATCAAATCCCACAACTCATAAACAGTTAATTTTTTTTTCTCCATTGTGATTGGGAATTTTTTTATTCTATATTATAACATTACTTTCCTATCTTAAAAATGATATTGACATCATTTTAATAAGCTGAATAGCAGAAACATTCATGGGACTATGCCTAAATTCCTAAAATATTTACATAGCATGAACATATGTATTTAGATTTGCATTTTATTATAAATATATTATAATTATACAAATGAGATATTATAATTAATTACTGGATTTTTTTTTTTTTTTGAGATGGAGTTTCGCTCTTGTTACCCAGGCTGGAGTGCAATGGCACAATCTCGGCTCACCGCAACCTCCGCCTCCTGGGTTCAGGCAATTCTCCTGCCTCAGCCTCCTGAGTAGTTGGGATTACAGGCATGCGCCACCATGCCCAGCTAATTTTTTGTATTTTTAGTAGAGACGGGGTTTCACTATGTTGACCAGGATGTTCTCGATCTCTTGACCTCATGATCCACCCACCTTGGCCTCCCAAAGTGCTGGGATTACAGGCGTGAGCCACCGTGCCCGGCCAATTACTGGATTTTAAAGTACTTTGAAGGCTTTTTTAAATTTTGATTTTGTTAATTATTAAGTTTAGGTTTGATTTTTCTTTACTTGGAGCTCAAATGGAATTGATGAGAAATAACAGTCACATAACAAGCAGTAGTAGTGATGAAGAGGAGGAAGAGAAGGAGAGCAGTTTATATCTATTGAGCACTTACTGTGTCCCAGGCATCATGCTAAATTCTATACATGATAATCTCACTTACTCCTCACAACAACCCTGTGATCTGAGTACTGTTATCCCCATTTTACAAAAAAGGTAAATGAGGCCCAGAAAACTTAAGAAGATCCCAAGGGACAGAGCCAATAAGCATCAGAAGCAGAATTCAAACCCTGATTTGTCTTAAAAGCTTTGCTAAGGGCATTTTTTATGGGTAGTTCTTTATTCCTAACCTAAGCTTGAACACTGTGGGGCTATTATGATTACTAATCTAAAAATCGACAGTACTGTGATGCAGTTAGAAGAATATCTGAGTCTATTCAGCCACTCATTTCTGGGCAACAGGTCTTCAAGATGAATTAATTGGAATAAGAAATAACAGATCCATTCAAAATGAATACTGAACTCTCTGTGAAAAAAAGGATTGTTCAATGACACCAGTGAACTTCTAAAGCAAGCTGCTTAGCCATTTAATGAATTAATTTGTTACATTTTTATATGTACTCATTCCTTCTTTCTCAGTGTGACATTCTTGTAGCAGTTCTTCTAACTAGAACTTTTTAATTAGAATGATCAAAGTGCTCCATCAATAATGTACTGCCATTATACATAATGTTAATGGGGTGATGCTAAGGTGCTTGCTTCACATGGAGGACTTGTTGCTACAGAGAATAATTCACTTGAAATAATTTTAGGAGTAGAGGTCAGTATGGAAACTGGTTATCTGGCTGCTGTGTCTACTTAACAATGACTTGTTTTTTTTAATCTCTATTTTTCCACATTCGAAGGACAAAGTCAAATCCCTACAGTTGTGTTCCTTTGTTAAGCATGTCTACTTATTTATTGCATTCATTCAGCAAACTCTTGTACAGCTACTATATGCCAATCACTGTGGTGGGTACTGGGATAACAGGGGTTTAAAAAAAGAATCCTCTCTCCAGGAAGCCCTAGCCTAATGAGGAAGACAGAAAACTAAATGGTTTTAGTACTGTATGATAGAGACATGCATGTGTGCTATGAGAGCATGTGAGAGGAGCATCTAACCAAAACAGAAGCAAGATGGAATAATACTTAAACTAAAACTTGAAGTGCAAGTTAAAATTGTCCAAATGAGTAAGTGAAGGTTGCTGTTTGAGAAGCATTAGCAGAGGTACAGGAATGTGAGTGAGCCCAGCTCATGTAAAGGCCCTGAGACTAGTTCAGTATAGTTGGAACATGAACCTAAGGAGGAGTAGTAAGAGATTTCTGATTTAGTACTTAAACATTCTAGACCTAACGAAACCATAATTAAGATTCAGGGTCTCAAAACCCCAAAAGCCAACCTTTCGCAGTCAAATAATTATTGCTAAAATTATTTTTGGCTTGACATTCTTCCAAAATAATGAAATTCTTAGATGCTGCTCTGGCTTTTAATGATAAATTAATGTCATAAAGTTTTTCTTTAGATAAAGCTAGAGAGTGAGAGAAGAAGTTCTGAGGTGGCTTGTGCAGGGGAATGAAGACTCTAGTACAGCTCATTCCTGAGATATTTCGATAAATAGCTCACACAACAGAGCTAGTCAGCTCCTGCTTCTTAAAATACTCCAGTGGCTACAAAGCCCCTGCAACTACTGAGTCCTCAGTGTTGCCAGAAATGATGATCTTTAGCAATCAATTTCATCAAACCCAAGCAATAACTAAGTTAATTTTATTGACTATTATGCTATCAAAAAGAGCCAGTTTTTTAATCCCCAAAATGATGTTCTCCATGCCAACATATCCCACCTTTCCCAGCTTCCTCTCAATCTGAGTGAATTACTCATCAATAACTCTCAAATATAATTGTTATTAATAATGGCTTGGTCCAATATGTTTATAATGTGATAGACATTAGCCAAACAGAACAAAACTTAGATTTAACTACATTAACCAAATTCTTATATGTATTGACTCAGATAAACCAAAGAAAAGAATTAAACAATGCTGTCTAATTTACATGATAAATGAAAATTTTTAAACAACAGAGTAAGCTATACGTGTCCAGTATTAACAGAGTGTGTGTGTGTGTGTGTGTGTGTGTGTGTGCATGTGTGTTTATGAGAGACTCTCTCACTGTCACCAAGGCTGGAGTGGCATGATTACAGTTCACTGCAGCTTCAGCCTTCTGAGCTCAGGTGATCCTCCCACCTTAGCCTCCTGAGTATCTGGGACTCACAGACATGTGCCACCACACCTGGATAATTTTTGTAATTTTTTTTTGATAGGAACATCATTTCACCATGTTGTCCAGGCTGGTCTCAAATTCCTGGGCTCAAGTGGTCCGACACCTCAGCCTCCCAAAGTGCTGGGATTGCAGGTGTCAGCCACCACATCCAGCCTAGAAAATTTATTATTTAATTATTTCATATATTCAACATGAAAATGAAAAAACATGTTTCCAGTGTTTACCTTGATTCCAAATTAATTTCCATCAACTGTCTAGGTCTTTCAACCATTATCTTAGGCTTTTCTTTCTGAAAAATAGCAATATCATATTGGAGCTTAATAGTTCCCACTAAAGTGAAAGATGTTACCATAAATATGTTTTGGAGTTACATGTTTGAATCTATAACTCAACATATTGTATGTAAGGAGAGAGAAACATGTTTCCATGGATGCTGACCAACTTGTACACAGACCACACACTGACAGAAGTTGTATGTCCCATTACTGCTAAAGAATAAAATATGGGCTGGGCCCGGTGGCTCACACCTGTAATTCCAGCAGGTTGGGAAGCCAAGATGGGCAGATCACGAAGTCAAGAAATTAAGACTATCCTGGCCAACATGGTGAAACCTCATCTCTACTAAAAATTTAAAAATTAGCCAGCCCTGGTGGCATGTGCCTGTAGTCCCAGCTACTCAGGAGGCTGAAGCAGAAGAATCACTTGAACCAAGGAGGCAGAGATTGCAGTGAGCTAAGATCGCACCACTGCACTCCAGCCTGGCAACAGAATAAGACTCCATCTCAAAAAAGAATAAAATTAAGTAGTAGTCATAATTCCTTGCTTATTAGGATCCCTAAAAATTGCCTCACAGATTGGTCATTTACAACAAGCATAGATGCCCCACCCAAACTCCAGAAACCGTACAAGCCAGGCAAGGCTGCCAGAACAATAAGGGTTTCTTGAAAATGGACCCTCAAAACCCCAAAGTGGATTGGAGAGTGTAAAAGTGCAGGCAGAAGGGCCCTTTTGGCATCAGAAGTAAAAATTCATAGCCAGTGTGTCATCTTCCTTCTCCTGCAAGAGTGTTGTAGTCTTGTTTTCCAAGTATTTTTCCCATCCACGTACAGACACTGCTGTATGTGTGTATTGAAAGGTGTGGTTGATTTGGAATTGAATAAACTTTTTCTTGGAAACTCCTAACTGTATGAAATAACACCATGAACAACTTCCTTATTATATGAAAGGGTAGCACAGTAACACACTAGTGGCCCCAAATGGAGAGTGACTACTATTGCAAATTCTTGAGAGAGCAGGAACAAAAGGCAAAAGATTTATATAGATTAAAACATGTTCTTGGCACAGCACAAAAGTTGAATGGGAGTCAGGACAGTTTCAGCAACAAACGAATTAAACATTGAATCTAAAAGGAAAACATGGCTATCAAACTTAAAGTAACTAGAATGTCAACAATAAACCTTGCAGATCAGCTGTCCCAATAAAAAACCAGAATGTTGACTTTTTAAACATACATATGTCCAGAAGAATTATTAGAAAATTACTGTATTCATTTCTAAGTATCTCTAAGTACTGGGAATATGTATTTTCATACAGACTCAAAAAATAATTAATGTGTAAGACCAACTATTTTAGAAGATATTTAAAGGATTATATTTAGGTTGGTTATGCAAAGGATTAAAAAAGAATACCCTTCCATTATCTCAATTCTTCCTGCTCGTGAAGGAGTGGAGCTGGCCAACCTGAATTACTTCTTCATGCCCAGGATATAACTCATCCCAAGTAGCTTTTGCATTGCCTGGAAGCTCACAAAAGAAGAGGGGTCCCTGAAGGATTTCTAGGGCTATGGAGTAGTTTGAGTACACCATGCTGTCTTTATTCATAGTATCCAGCTGAGTTCAAAGTACAAATAGGCACTTAGTAAACAATGTTGACTTGAATGAATTAACTATATATTTTCTCCTGTAGCTTAAGGTTAATCTCTCCAGAGACAGTATCACATTGTTTTTCTTGAATTACTTCTAATATGATACAGATTAAGCCACAATCTGTATCATAATACAGTGAATAATCACAATTTCTTAGATATACACTACTTCAAAATTCTTTGCCCATTGTAAAGTAAGTTCAGGGATACCCTTAAATCTGCCCTTACCCCAGATACTAAATTTCACTGCTTCTGGCAAGAACAGATGAGTTAATGCATTCTATTCATAGTTGACTCATATCTTTCTCCATCATAGAATGGATTCCAAAAAAGAGGTGGGATATTGTAACTGTGTGCAGTAACATTTCATAGTTCTTTAATACATTTAAAAATGCTGATGGAAAATTTCTTCCCTTCCTCATATTTTTACAGAAGCCTAAGTCGCAAGATTTTGAGCTCAATGGTAAGAACACAGCTACATATTATCACCCTTGGCATTTGCAGACTGAAAAGAACTCTTTTTTTCCACTTGGTTTCTGGCTTCACTCACTGACTCAATAAACAAGACTTATTTATTGTAGAAAGATTTAAAGACCAAACGCAGCATGGCAAAATGGCAAGAGGATAGATTTTGGAGTAACACAACCCCAGTCACAAATCCTGATTCTTCCCTGTTAATAGCTGGATGACCATAACCTTCTGACCATCATCATCATCTGCAAAATGAGGAGAAAAAGACTCGCCCTGGGGATGCTGAGTTTTGAAGAAGAAAATGCATATGAAGTACTTAGCACAAAGCCTGATTGTTTGTAACTGTCTGCTCCCTTTTCTTTGTCTCCTTGCCCTCTCTTCTATCACTTCTTTTGATATTGTACAATATAATCATGTTCCCAGAAGAAAAGTTTAAGCCATGCATTTCTACATCCTCTATTTAGGCAAATTATACATTTATTTATAATATGAATCATTATACAATTCCATCACATTAAAATAATAAATTATGATTAAAATATACTACTAATAATGATTTTTTCATGTATATCACTTCCCAAGTTGGAAGAACTTGCTAAATATTGTAATAAACTCTAAAGGCATGCTTGCTTCCTATAACTGAATCCATCAGTGGGTAAGACTTGATCTATGCTCAGAGGATCTCATCAAGAACCTGATTTTGTAGTTTTTGCTTGGGGCACAGGCTGGGTTGTCCCCTAGTGGCCCTGATGATACAGGAGAGAGGAACATTATTTGAGGGAGACACTGGAGAAAGCAAGAGAGGATGAGCAGACATTTGAGCAGATTATCTTGGGGGAAGAACATACCAGAAAGAAGGAAATCAAATGCAAAGGTAAGGGATTAAGGAGTATACGTGGTATATTACACACTCATCTAATTTTTTTGCCATTAAAAGTGCTGGCACAAACTGCAATTACTTTTGCACCAACCTAATATAACACTCTAGTGACAAACACACTAGCAAGAAGGCTAGTGTGGCAGAAGCAGAGTGATCACAGAGAGTGGTAGGACACAAGGTCAGAGAAAGATCAAAAGGCCAATTAATACAGGGCCTTATAGGGCATTGCAGGGATATTGGTTATGGCCCTGAATAAGACTGGAGGATTTTGGAAAAAAAGTCACATGATTTCACATTTGATAAGAATCACTCTGGCTGCCATGTTAAACTTGACCACAGAGAAACAAGAGAAAGCATGGAGACTTGTTAGTACAGTTGCAATAAAACAGATGGAAGATAGTTATACCCTGAATAAGGATGTAGTAATGAAGTTATTGGAAAGAATTTGAATTCTGAGTATATTTTGAAAGTAGAGACACTAGGATTTTCCCATAGACTAGATGCAGAATATGATAGGAAGCAATAGGTATTTGAGAAAAGTCTGCAGGAGGGGGAGTTTAAGGGAGAAAAATTGGAAGCTTGGTTTTGAATTTGTGACATTTGTAATGCCTATTAGCTTACAAGTTTATAGCTGATTATATAAAGTACTTACTGTGTTCCAGGCAGTTATAAGTGCCTAATCTACATTAATTCATTTAATCTTCACTACAACTCAGTAAATGAGGTATTTTGAACTGATGTGTCCTCAGTTCTTAATAGGATTTAAAAACCACGAGACTGAATGAGATCACCAAGAAAGTAAATATAGATGGAGAAAAGACCAAGGACTGAACTAGAAGCACTCCAATGCTTAGCATTTGGGGACATCAGGGGACAGCAACAAAGGAAACTGAGAAAGAGTGCCCCATAATGGAGAAGGTAAACGAGTGTCCCAGGAATCACGTGAAGTAAGTGAATCAGGAAAGATGAAGTGTCCTAGTATCAAAGCTACTGACATTTCAAGTAAGATGAAGACTCAGAATTGCCCACGTTTCAATGGAATCGTGAGGGCAAAAGCCTAGTGGGAACAGACTCAAGAGAGAATGAGAAGAGGAAATACAGACAGCTAGTGAGCATAGGCAACTCTTGACTTTTTCTGTAAGATGGAGCAGAGAAATGAGATGGTGGCTGGAAGGGATGTGAGGTTCAGGAAGTCTTTTTGTTGTATTTGTTTCTAGGTTTTGTTTTGTTTTTAATAGACTATATTTTTCAGATGACTTTTAGATTCATAGCAAAATTGAGTGGAAGGTACAGAGATTTCTCATCCTTGCTAAGCCTAGATATGTACAGCCTTCTCCACTATCAAAACCCTGTACTATAGTGGTACACATAGGTTACAATTCATGAACCTGTATCAACACATTATCACCCCAAAGTCCATAGGTTACATTAGGGTCCACACTTGGTATATATGCTATGGATTTGAACAAATGTTTAATTACATGGGGTTTTGGGGGGTTGTCTGTTTTTAAAACAGGGTCTTTTTCTGTCACCCATGCTGCATTGCAGTGCAGTGGTGCAATCATGGCTCACTGCCACTTTGAACTCTTGAGCTCAAGAGATCCTCCCACCTCAGCCTCCTGAGTAACTGGGATGACAGGCACATGCCAACATGCCCGGATAACTTTTTTTTTTTCATTTTTTGTAGAGATGGGGGTCTCATCATGTTGCTGAAGCTGGTCTTGAACTACAGGCCACAAGGGATCCTCCCACCTTGGCCTCTCAAAGTATAGGCATGAGCCACCATGCCTGGCCAAGTGTATAAAGACACGTACCCATTATTATAGTATCACAGTAGTTTTACTGCCCTAAAAATCCTCTGTGCTCCTCCTATTTATCCCTCTCTTCCACCTGATTCCTGGCAACCAATGATTCTTTTATTGTCTTCATAGTTTTGCCTTTTCCAGAATGTCACATACTTGGAATCATACAGTACATAACCTTTTTAGGTTGATTTCTTTCACTTAATAATATGCATTAAGTTTCCTTTATGTCATTTTATAACTTGATAGCTCATTTCTTTTTGGCACTGAATAGTATTTCATTGTCTGGATACACCACCTACTGAGGGACATTGTGGTTGTTCCAAGTTTCGGCAATTATGAATGAAGCTACTCTAAACATCCATGTGCAAGTTTCTGTGTACACATATGCTTTTAACTCATTTGGGAGCACAAATACCAAGGAGCACAATTGCGGATCATATGATATGCTTAGCTTTATAAGAAATTGCAAAGCTGTCTTCAAAGTGGATATACCACTTTGCCTTCCCACCAGCAGTGAATGGGAGTTTCTGTTGCTCCACATTCTCGCCAGCATTTGGTGGTGTTAGTGTTTTGAAATTTGGCCACTCTCATAGGTATATAGTGATAGCTCATTATAATCTGCAGTTTTCTAATCACATATGATGTGGAGCATCTTTTCATATGCTTATTTGCCATTTGTATATCTTCTTCAGTGACTTTTCTATTCAAGTCTTTTTCCCATATTAAAATTGTGTTGTTTGTTATTGTTGAGTTTTAAGAATTGTGTGTATATTTTGGGTCAGGTATGGTGGCTCTTGAGTATAATCCCATTACTTTAGGAGGCTGAGGTGGGTGGATCACCTGAGGTCAGGTGTTTGAGACCAGCCTGGCCAACATGGTGAAACCCCATCTCACCTAAAAATACAAAACTTAGCTGGGCATGGTGGTGTGGGCCTGTAATCCCAGCTACTTAGGAGGCTAAGGCAGGAGAATCACTTGAACCCGGGAGGCAGAGGCTACAGTGAGCCGAGATCACACCACTGCACTCCAGCCTAACAGAGCAAGACTCTGTCTCAAAAAAAAAAAAAAAAAGAATTGTTGGTATATTTTGCTTAGTAGTCCTTTATCACATATATGTACAAATATTTTCTCCCAGTCTGTGGTTTGTCTTCTCATTCCCTTGACAGTGTATTTCACAAAGCAGAAGTTTTTAGTGCAGTCCAGCTTACCATTCTTTTTTCATGGATTGTACCTTTGGTGTTGCAGCCAAAAAGTTATTATGATAACCAAGGTAATCTAGATTTTCTCTTATGTTATCATCTAAGAGTTTTATAGTTTTGTATTTTGCATTTAGTGTATGGTCTATTTTGATCAAACTGTGAAGGGTGTAAGGTCAGAGTGTGTGTGTGTGTGTGTGTGTGTGTGTGTGTGTGTGTATCTAGCTGTATATATATATTTTGCATGTAGCTATCCAGATATTTCAGCACCATTTATTGAAAAGACTATCTTTGTGCTATTGTGCCGCCTTTGCTCCTTTATCAAAAATTAGTTGGCATTAGAAAAACATGTATGTGGGTCTGTTTCTGGACTTTCTCTTCTGTCTCAATGACTTATTTGTCTATTCTTTCACCAGTACCACACTGCCTAATTACTCTCGGTTTGTAGTAAATCAAAGTCCTTTATAATCAGTGCTTTGTTCTTCTCCTTCAATATTGTGTCGGCTATTCTAGATATTTTGCCTCTTCATATAAACTCTAGGGTCAGTTTATCAACATCCAGAAAATTCCCTGCTAGGATTTTGATTGGGATTGCATTTAACTTATAGATTAAATTGAGAAGAACTGACTTTTTGACATATTGAATCTTCCTGTCTGTGAACATGGAATGTATCTCTAGTTTTTTAGTTCTTTGATTTCTTTCATCAAAGTTTTATAGTTTTCCTCATACAGACCTTGTACGTATTTTGTTAGATTTACTCCTATGTGTTTCATTTTTGGGGTGCTAATGTAAATGGTATTGTGTTTTTGTTTTATTTATTTATTTATTTATTTATTGAGACAGAGTCTCACTCTGTCACCCAGGCTGGAGTGCAGTAGCGCGATCTCGGCTCACTGCAACCTCTGGCTTCTGGGTTCAAACAGTTCTCCTGCCTCAGCCTCCCTAGTAGCTGGGTTTACAGGTGCCCACCACCTTGCCCTGCTAATTTTTATGTTTTAGTAGGGATGGGGTTTCACCATTTTGGCCAGGCTGGTCTTCAAATTCCTGACCTCAAGAAATCCACCCACCTCGGCCTCCCAAAGTGCTGGGATTATTGGCATGAGCCACCGTGCCTGGCCTTCTTGATGTTCTTTTCTTTATTTACATCTCAGCGTCTGGCCTATTTCATTTTCCTTTTTTCTAGATAACTTCTTTTAACATTTGTTGCATGGCAAAGCTTCTAGCAACAAATTCCCTCAACTCTGTTTGTCTGAGAAAGTATTTCTCTGTCACTTTTGAAGAATAATTTTGCAGAGTATTCAGTTCTAGGTCAGTGGGGTTTTTTTCTCTCAACACTTTATTTACTCCACTCTGCTTGCATGGTTTTTGAGCAGCCAGATGTAACTCTTATCTTTGCTCCTCTATAAGTAAGGTGTTTTTTTTCCTCTGGCTTCTTTCAAGACTTCTTTTTAAACTTTTGATTTTCTGCAGTTTCAATATGATATGTCTAGTTGTAGTTTTTTGGGTTTTGCTTCTTTGGTGAATGATGAACTGCAATTCTGCTTCTTTAGATCTCAATAAAAGTAGGGAAAACTTTTAACTTTAGGGAACCCCCTTCATTCAAAAGAGCCCTGTGGGATTTGATTCGAACACAATTGAGAAAGAGGCAAACTTTAAACACATAATCTCTCACACACTTCAATGATGAAAGGAAAAACATATACCAGGAAAATGACAAATACTTAATGCAAATCAGAAAATTCTGCAACTTTGTTGAAAACAGTCTAGGTTTTTTCTGCCATAATTGGTTTAGTGTTGCAGGATTGACTGTAATCCCTGCTCAAAATCAGCCCTAGAGCTGTTTTCATACTACCAGTTTCAGGAGTCTAGAGTTACATGATGGCTTGCTGCATAGCTTAAGTATTTCGTGTTCACTGGCCACAAAATTACTTCCATATTCTTTGCAATCTTTTGTCACAGAAAGTGCAGTTTCAGTGTTTGTTGCTTTTACAGAGTTCTATCCGTTTCTCTATTTTCTTGTTAACTCAGTGAGTCATGTTTGTCAAGGAGATCTTCTTTTCCTAATACATCATAGGGCCCTCTTTTAGAAAAGGGAGAAGATAATCGTTTTATGAGGTAACAAGGCAGTTGTTGGTCACACACATGAGCCAGTGAAGTCCAGTGCTTAAAAGCGCGGCTCTGCAGCCAGACCATTCAGAAGCAGCTCCCGCCTTTCTTCACTACCACTAGCTGTGCATCCCTGGAATTTTCCCTTGGTTTCTCCTTTGTAAAATTGGCATAATAGGTTTGGGTGTCAGGATTAAATAATCATTCATATTATGAAGTTTTTAGAACTAAACTTGACAGAATATACACTCAATAAATATTATACATCACAATTAAATAAATAACATGAATATATTGTAGTCTTTTGTAGTTTTCTTCCTAGGTGTACCTTGCCTTGGGACTCAGTGTGACCAAAACACATTTGCACACCTACATCATTTTTTCATGTATTTTGTTTTTGTTTTGTTGTTGTTTTTGTTTTTTTGGCCTTTCCGCAAATAATCCTGGGCTTGTCCCTGTAGAAAATCTCCACTATATTAAGAATAGTTCAATATATAAGGGGTGAAAAAGACAAAGCAGAGACGTCTTGGGCAAGATCATGAGTTCATATTCCTTGCCATATATTGCTTTGTTTGCATCAAGTTATGGTTGAGATAATATGTATAAAGTGCTTTAAACCATGCCTGGCTGAAGTGTTCGTTTTCGATTAGGAGAGAGGTAGAGAGAGGCATAAAGTAGCAAAGAATCTGAGAGAAATCTCCAGTTATCAAAATGATTACCAAATCCTCCTAACTACCTTTCTCCAAGTTTCCTAAACACACTATGCTCTCTCCTGATACCGGAGCCCTGTGAATCCTTGTTGTTCTGCAGAGAATGCTATTACCATCGCCAACTTACCCGCTCTTTCACCTTTTTTTTTTTTTTTTTGAGACGGAGTCCTCCTCTGCCGTACAGTAGCACAATCTTGGCTCACTGCAACCTCCACCTCCCAGGATCAAGCAATTCTCCTGCCTCAGCCTGGGATTACAGACATGCACCACCATGCCTGGCTAATTTTTGTATTTTTAGTAGACATGGGGTTTCACCATGTTGGGCAGTCTGGTCTCGAACTCCTGACCTCAAGTGATCCGCCGTTGCCACCTTCCAAAGTGCTGGGATTACAGGTGTGAGTCACTGCGCCTGGCCCACTCTTTTACTTTTTAACACCTGCTCCTCTTTCAGATCTTAGCACAGATGTTGGTTCTTCCTGAAAAAAATTTTTCTTTGATTCCTACCTAAGTCAGGTGTTCAGTCCTTTGTTATAAGGAAACTTCATAGTACTTAACTTTGTCTGCAATTGTGTTTATGATTATTTCTTTAGTCTGTCTACTTGTGGTCAGTCTGACACATGTTAACCAATCTGTAAATATTTATTAAATAATCAATCAGTATTTCTCCCATACTCACACTTTGAAAACTTTCTTCTTCTCACTGTGAATGTAAGAACAGTGACTTTAAAAAGTAGCCACAGGAGAAAAGATTTGGAGGCTATTTCATCATGTGGCTACATCATCTTACGGTTACATCATTTCATGGCTGCATAACTAGGGCAAAAGCAAAAAAGGCATAAATCTTTTTGTTGGTGTTGTTTGTCTGCTTTTTCCTGAGACAGAGTTTTGCTTTTATTGCCCAGGCTGGAGCGCAGTGGCACCATCTCGGCTCACTACAACCTCCACCTCCTAGGTTCAAGCAATTCTCCTGCCTCAGCCTCCCAAGTAGCTGGGATTACAAGCATGTGCCACCATGCCTGGCTGATTTTGTGTTTTTAGTAGAGAGAGGGTTTCACTATGTTGGACAGGGTAGATTTGAACTCCTGACCTCATGTGATCCACCCACCTCGGCCTCCCAAAGTGCTGAGATTATAGACGTCAGCTACCACGCCCAGCCATAAATTTCCTTTTAAAAAGTGTAGGGAGTGTAAATTAGTTCAACCATTGTGGAAGACAGTATGGTGATTTCTCAAGGATCTAGAAATAGAAATTCCATTTGACCCAGCAATCCCATTACTGAGTATTATAAATCGTTCTACTATAAAGACACATGCACACATATGTTCATTGCAGCCCTGTGTACAATAGTAAAGACCTGGAACCAACCCAAATGCCCATCAATGAGAGACTGGACAAATAAAATGTGGCACATATACACCATGGAATACTATGCAGCCATAAAAAAACAGTGAGTTTGTGTCCTTTGTAGGGACTTGGATGAATCTGGAAACCATCATTCTCAGCAAACTGACACAAGAACAGAAAACCAAACACCACATGTTCTCACTCATAGGCGGGTGTTGAACAATGAGAACACATGGACTCAGGGAGAGGAGCAGCACACACTGGGGACAGTTGGAGGGGGCCAGGGGAGGGACAGCGGGGTTGTGGGAAGGGTAGGGAGGGATTACATGGGGAGAAATACTGGATATAGTATGTACCTACGCAACAACCCTGCATGACCTGCACATGTACCTCAGAAACTAAAGTAAAATTTAAAAAAATAAATAAAATATATAAAAAGTGTAAGATACAAGAGTTGTAAGTGTTCTTACAGACTATCTGGTCCAACTTCTTTGGTATTGACAACACAAGAAAATTCATTATTTAGATGTTTGGGTTGAGGACTTTATCCAGCGACCTTCCAAGCAACAACTCTATATACAAATAAAAAATGTGTTTTAACTATAAGAGCTTAACTGTGACTCATCAACATCTGCTTTCATTAAATATTTTTCTCTCAGAGACTAAAACCACTTACAAAGTTAGAATAATACTTGTAACTTAACACATGGCAAAGGGCAAGACTTTTATGCCACTTTCTTTGTAATTCTCTCATTTTAAATCTTAAGTGAATTTCCTCTATCATAGGACTTTTGTGAGAAATATTTGAAAGGATCTGTTGACCCATAGCTGCAGAACTGCTTCAGTTTGCTTTAATAAGGGAATAATCAAAGTCACTTCTAATTTAAGTGAAAAACTACTATATTTTGATATTGTAACCTGAATATTAGAGGATTAAAAAAATTCCAGGCTGAGGGAAGAAATCATAGTTTGTTTTGGTCATCTCTCCTTTTTGTCTTCCTTATTCCTTTCTGAAAATGAGAAATTTTGCCCCAAAACTGCCTCCTTACTGCCCAGAGCCTTCCATAATAGTTCTTCAAATAACAGGGTCACTATGCTGTGTTTCAAACATCCTATACTTTATCTGTACATCTCATTCCTGCTCTGTTCTTTCTCTACTGAGTAAAAAATAATGGAAAAACATTCACTAAAGAACATAATCACTGTTAATGTGTTAATAGGCTAACATCCTGTTTCAACAAGATAATAATATCCTTCACCCAGTTCAAATCCAGCATTCCAGGAAGTCCCTCAAGAATGACTAATCTGGGGGATTCCAATCATGGCATCAGACTCATGGGTTGAAATATATGTTAGCAGTTCAGGCTTTCTCTCCTTGTCCTTTAAATGACACTGTATAAAGAGCTTCCTGTAATTGACTTTGGGCAAAGTAGACTCTGGAGATCAAATAACCAGTTACTACCAGTTAAACAGCCTACAAATCCAAGAAAACAACAAGTTTTGTGTGAATTAAAAGTTGTTTCTTTTTTTTTTACCCTTTATTTTTTTTATTTTTTATTTTTTTTAATTTTTTATTGGATTTTAGGTTTTGGGGTACATGAGCAGAGCATGCAAGACAGTTGTGTAGGTATGCACATGGCAGTGTGCTTTGCTTTGCTTCTCCCCTTCACCCACATTTGGCATTTCTCCCCAGGCTATCCCTCCCCACCACCCCCTCCCACTGGCCCTCCCCTTTTCCCCCCAATAGACCCCAGTGTTTAGTACTCCCCTTTCTGTGTCCATGTGTTCTCATTTTTTATCACCCGCCTATGAGTAGGAATATGCGGTGTTTCATTTTCTGTTCTTGTGTCAGTTTGCTGAGGATGATGTTCTCCAGATTCATCCATGTCCCTACAAACGACACAAACTCATCATTTCTGATTGCTGCATAATATTCCATGGTGTATATGTGCCACATTTTTCCAATCCAGTCTATTATCAATGGGCATTTGGGTTGATTCCAGGTCTTTGCTATTGTAAACAGTGCTGCAATGAACATTCGTATACATGTGTCCTTATAGTAGAACGATTTATAGTCTTTTGGATATATACCCAGTAATGGGATTGCTGGGTCAAATGGAATTTACAAGAGACATCTTCAGCAAAGCTAAAGCAAAGGAGAGACAAAAATAGCAATCAAAAGATTAGTACTCAGACTATATGAAGAACTTCTACAAATTAAGAAAACATAAGCAATCCAATAGAAAAACAAGCAAAAGTGATGAACAGGAAATTCATTAAAAATTAAATGCTAATGATCCACAAATGTATGAAAAGATACTCAGCCTCATTTGTAACCAGAAAAATGCACATTGAAAAATCAATGACACATACTTTTGTATACCAGATTAGCAAATATTTAAAAGTTTGATATTATCAAAATATGGGTAGGAAGTAGGGGAATCCCTAGTTTTTTAATATACTGCCAGTAAGAGTGTAAAGTGATAATGCCATTTCTAAGTATCTACAATGTGTAAAATGTGTGCTCTTTAGAAGCAATTCTATGTCTTCTTTTCATCCTAGAAAATACTTCACATATGCGTCATGAAGCATTTACAAGGCGCTAACGGCAGCATCACTTGTATAACAAAATATGGAATAATACTTCTCTGCTGTCTTATTCTCCAAACTGAAATCAATAAGTGCTAGCACCCTCACTTTCTAGAGGGATCCACTAATGACCCCAAAACTTGCTCCCTAAGGATACCTAAAATTGCAGGCATATAATGTGGGGAGCATGATGGAAAATAGCCTAAGAGGACAAGCAAACAAGCAGAGAAAGAGTCTGAGTCTTTCAGGATATCATTAAGCCAATGACACTAAACTCTGAAAGCCTTACTACCTGGGGATTTCCTTTTTTAAGGTCGTTGATGTCTGTTGCAGGCATTTTTATTAGGTTTCTAGCCTTCCTTACCTAGTCATCCACTAACCTCTAAACCTGATACCTTCATTGACTTTTATGCCCTATTCACAGTCTTCCTCTCCACCTTCACCCATGTCAGTCTCCCCTGGATAAACACTGACATGTGAATCATGAAGATACTGAAAGTAACACTAAATAATACAAACTAAACTTTGAGCCCTGATTAGGTGTCAGGTGTGAGACACTTCACATACATTGTCCCATTTAATCCTCACAACGGTTCTAAAAGCCAAGAACTAATTTGAACTTCATTTTATGCATGAGAAATCAGACATGGTAAAGTTTAGTAACCTGCACAGGGTCACCCAGCTAGAAAGCAGTAGAGCTGGGATTCTGACTGCAAAGCTGATGTCTGTAAACACTGAATCATATTCCTACACAGTCTTTCCTCATTGCTTTCTGGACTTCCTGAAACGGAAGCTCCGCACCTGTAGGTAAGACCCACCTAGACTTACTTGATGTGGTTTCACTTCCAGGACTTTGATCTCTGGAAATTCACAGTCTGACGTTAACTTAAAATACTTCATTTCTTCATGATCATTGAACTTGTTTTTAATCCTACTAGTGTTTGTGTCTTGAACTCTCTCTTTCCTTCAGGGTTTCCTCCCTTTTCTGAGTTTATTTTTAATATGAATAATATGCCAATTCTTGAAGATATCGATACATCATCCCATTTAATTCTCACTCTTCACCACCACACAGCACCTTCAACACCACACAGCATCCCTTGCCATTTTTCTTTTCTCTCATTCCTGTCGTAGCATTTTCAAACTCGGTATAAATAAAAATATGCTTTCTCTACTGTCACTTTCTGGACATTTAACATTCTTAGGGAAAGTGAATATGCTGGATCTACAGCAATTTAATGTGTCTAATTTTAGCTAAATCTAGGTCTCATTACTGCCCAGAAAATATTATATTCAGGTACAGTCAATTCTCAGCCTTTCATATGGCCCTCCTGTCCTTCACCTTCCACTCTATTTCTGGTCATTTCTCAGAATATATTAATCACTTTCTCATTTCCCGGTAAGAGTCAACATATCAGATGTAGAGGTTGTGCAGCTTCATTCTCTCCATCTCAGTGTCTGTTGGTAATTCAGTCTGTTCACCCCTTTCCTTTGCTCTTGCTTCTAATGATAATGGAAGTCCCACCTTGTGAGCTTCAATTTGGGCTCTATTCCCATTCTTCTTCATTTCCTTTAGGATCTTATTCCACCAAGGGCCTCTCTTGATGATGTCTTCATTTGCTCTCCGTTTGAGTTTCTAAAAATATTCTCTCTCCTTATAAAGATCCTTCCTTTGACTTTCTGCCCTCTCAGTTACTGCCCTGTGTTTTTTCTTCTCTTCTTTGGAAAACGTCTTTAAAAAGTAGGCTACCATCATAGCTTCCATTTTTCCTACCACCCACTCATTCCTCAGATCCTTGGAATTTTAACTCCACCCTTGGTTCTCTTTCTAAAACTATTCTCTCAAAGGTCACTAATTACCCCATAATTGGAAAAGCCTGCAGTTTTTCCCAGGCCTCCGTGTACCATTCAGCACTGTTGAACATTCTTCTGTTTCTTGTGACTTCTTCCTTCGTTGGTACTGTGACTGGTATCATTCTGGATCTACTTCTGGATCACTAATCTTTCTTTACATGTCCTTTCCTGTTCTTCTCTTCCTTCTTCCATCTGCAAAGCACAGACACCTAGTAAAGTTCACCCATGCACCTTTCTCCCAATGTTTCCTCAGGATTCTTAAGAATGATCTCTATGCATACCATTCTAAATATACCTAAGGTCGCACGCAGTGGCTCATGTCTGTAATCCCAGCACACTGGAAGGCCCAGGTGTGTGATTCGCTTAAGTCCAGCAGTTTAAGACCAGCCTGGGCAGCACAGAGAGACCCTGCATCTAAAAAAATAAATTCATTTAAGATAAAATATAAAAATATATATACTTAAAGCCCAGACACCCCTAAGTTCCTGATACACATAGGAAACCACCCTCTATATATCTTCAGTTTAAATTTTAAAATATCTGTATCGAGCTGTCTAACAACCAATTTTCTAAGTGAGGTAGGTACTGACAAGGTTCTTTAAAGAACCCATAGTGAATGATGAGATGAGAGTCAATTATCTATCTAATATAATTGCAGTAGTAGTAGTAATTACAGCAATGATAGCTAACATTTATTAAATTTTGGAATATATGCCAGCCATCAGGCTAAATGCTTTATATTTAATAATTTATTAAATCTTCACAACAACTTTATGTGGGAGTTCCTAGTACTAGCCTTTTAAGAGGTTCTACACACAGATATCTCACAAATCATTACAACAACCATTAAAGTAGTTATTCTTATTATCCTCATTTTGAAGATGAGCAAATCAATGTTTAGAGAGATTAAGTATCACATATCTAGTAAGTAAAGGAGCCAGTATTTGAACCTGTCTCAATGAGAATGATGACAATGGCCATAGCTATTATTTCTTAGCACCTACCATGTGTCAGGACCTGTGCAAGGTAAAGTATATGTGTTGGCTAACATTCAGAAATCTATAGGGTTGTCCTTTTAACGTAATAGAAAACTCAGGCTAAGAAAGGTTATATGAAATGTTCTAGATTATGGAGCAAATAAATTGCAGAATTGGTGTTGTAGATATCAAAAATGGCAAAAAGAAATTATTTGCAATTCCTGCCACAAAGAGGTAGAGTCTGTTTCTCCACCACTAGAAGGATAGAATGGAGCTAGAAGTAGCTGAAGTTATTCACTAGAATCTCCCATTAGCATTTCAAACTCAATATCCAAGTCTGAGCTAATTGTTTTAACACTTTTGTTGGTGATGTTTATGTGTCTGACTGACCATAGGATGGGCAGAGGAGGTGTTACTTCTGGATGTATCTATGAAAGAGTTTCCAGATTAGATTACCATTTGAATTGGTAGACTCAGTAAAGTAGATTACCCTTCCCAATGTGCTGTTCATCACCTAATCCACTGAGAGTCTGAATAGAACAAAATGTGGAGGAAGGAGGAATTTTCTCTTCTGCTTCCTCCTGCCTGTCTGCTTGAGCTGGACGTCTCATCTCATGTTCTCTGGTCTTTGGACTAGGATTTACACCATCAACTCTCCTGGTTCTCAGACTTCCAGACTTGGACTGAATTATACCACCAGTTTTCCTGGGTCTTCAGTTTGTGATCCTTCTTAACCTCCAAAATTATGTGATATACATGTGTGAGAAACTAGGAAACACATATCTGTAAATGGATAGATTGACACATATCCTCCTGATAGTGTTGTTTCTCTGGTGAACACTGACTAATATACTTCTCTAAAATAAATCTTTTTTATGTGCTTTATTCTGATATATCATGGTTCAGAATTAAACAGATAGGGAACTAAATCTCTATGTTACACCAGTTATTCTCATCCCCCAGCCTTTTAATTGAATCTGTATTATATACCCTTCCCTGGCTGATCTCCATTAAATGCAACTCTAAAGTTAGTGCCCAGTTCAAAATCTTTCTGTGGCTTTCCATTATATTGCCCAAACATGTCTAGCCTCTTCCCTACTACCTTACTTAAATGCTAAGTTTCAGCAAGAATGAACTACTTGTTTCTCCGTAACTGTCTCCCCACTACCCTCCCTTCCCTAACATACATACATACTCATGCTTTTCTGCCTTAGTGGCATTGTGCTTTGCTACTCCCACCCCATTTTAAATATCCTCTGTTTTAGTCTGTTCTGTGCTTCTATAACAATACCATAAATTCGGTCATTTATAATGAATATAAATTTATTGGATCATGGTTGCAGAGATTGGGAAGTCCTAGATTCAGAGGCTGACATCTTGAGAGGAATTTCTTGCTGTATCATCCAATGGCAGAAATGCAAAGAAGGCCAGAAAGACCAAGAGTGGATTGAACTTACTTTTATAATAAATTCAAAGTTCCAGAATAATGACATAAATTCATTCATGAGAGCAGATCCCTCATGACCTAATCGCTTTTAAAGGTCCCACCTCTCAATACTGCTGCATTGGGGTTTAAATTTCTAACACATAAACTTTGGGGGACACATTCAAACCATAGCATACTTTCTTCCATGAGTTTTTTCTTTTTTTAAATTGATACTTAATTGATGTACATATTTTCAAGGTATATATGATATTTAGATACATTCATATAATTTGTAATAATTGAATGAGGATAATTGGGATATTCATTATTTTAAACCTTTATCTTCTCTTTATGCTGGGAACATTCAAATTATTCTTTGCTATTTTGAAATATACATTAGACTACTCTTTACTATAGTCACTCTGATTATTTATCAAACACTAGGTCTTATTTTTTTCTATCTACCTGTAGTGTTTTTTTTTTTTTTTTTCTTGAGACAGGGTCTCACTCTGTCACCCAGGCAGTGGCACATCATGGCTCACTGCAGCCTCAATCTCCTGGGCTCAAGGGATCCTTCTGCCTCAGCCTCCCAAAGTAGCTGGGACTATGCTCATGCATGACCATGCCTGGCTAATTTTTTTTTTAACTCTTTGTAGAGATGGTGTCTCACTATGTTGACCAGACTGGTCCTGAACTCCTGGCCTCAAGTGTTCCTCCCTGTTTGGCCACCCATTAGTTTTCTCTTCATCCCCCTCATTAGTTTTTTCTTGATGCCTCTGGATGGCAGTCATTTCTCCTCTTTTTTAATTTTTCATAACACTTTGTTTTGCGTTTCTTGTTTTCATTATTCATCTTGTGTTATGGGTATTTATGAAAAGTCATATATTTTACTAGATATCCACCTCTATTAGCAAGAGATGATATCTTAATCATTAGTGTATCATCTATAATAACCTCTCTGAACCTTATACACAATAGGTTTTGAAAATTTGGAAACCCAATAAATAAAATATTATTTTTCTTCTAAGTCAAACCCAACTGAGGAAAACATATTAAAGTCAGATTTATAGAGAAATATCAGCTTTATTACTGATAAAAACTAAATTGGAAAATGTGATTAAATGACTTGATATTGTAACTCTGAAACAGTAAGCTTATTATCTACCTTGTCATGGAAGAGATAGACAAGCCTAAGTCTCCCCCAAAGGCCAGGCCTGCCTGCCTGGTGGAGATCCAGACCAGAGCATACCTGGTCAGCACAATGACAGGTCCACTGACCACACAGCCCAGTTCCTTCCCCAAAACCCATCAATCAAATAAGTCACCCTTCTTCCGAAGAAAAGTGAGTGACATGGAAGAGAGATCTGAGGTAATGGTCCAGCTGAAGTCCCTCCATATAGAAACATGAGGATTGGCCTTGATGAAGATGGTGAAACCTGAAAGGACAGTCTATCTTCCGCTAATACCCAACCAGATTTATGGAACAAGGAATAGATAAAAAGTGATTGATTTAATCTAGAGATGTACATTAATGTAAAATGATGATAGTGATGGTGGCAACATAATTTTACATGAGTTAGGGCATCTAAGGCTTTTCATTGTATTAACAAAATTATCACCCCTATAACTATGAAGCATGTACTATATTATTATATCTTCACTTTATAGCAAAAGAAACTTGGATAAAGAGAGTTTGAAATTTATTCAAGTTCACACAGCTAAGTGTGAATTCAAAAACATTCTTCCTTTAGAACCATTGTAAGCTGAAAATATTAATGACCCTTTTCAAATGTCTGTGCTGTATAAACCTCCCCAGCCCACACACCACTTCCCTGCCCCCAGCAATTTCAATAACTCAAGGTTTATCTCTAAGTAGGTTATTATTGCTTTGATAGTTTGCAAGTGAAGAATGTTATTATGTGGCCAAACCTTAGACAGTTGCATCATTAATGAAAACCCCAGATGCTTTTCAGAATCTAGATAGCCTTCTGTAAGTAACAAATAGTATCTTCCAGTTCTATTTTTCATTGACTGTTTTTCCGTCATAAAATGTGTATTTATTTTAAGTGATAAAACCGTCTTGTTTTCTGTTGCCTCCCTTATTCTCCAACACATGTCGTGTTGATTTTATTTTCTAAAAAGTTCAGTTTACTACTAAGACATTTTGCTTAGCTAAGAAAACATGAAGAGGCTGTGTGGAATGAAGGTATTAACACAGAAATTTTAAAAATCCCCTGATGATTAAATTCAGGCCCTGAAGACTGAAATGATTGTCTCTTGGGACACACTGAGTCAGCACTAATCAAGAGTGACTTGTTATGAAAAGAAATAGGTACATGCGATAGTTATTGAGTGTGGTTGCCTGCTAAGCTGCTACCAGTACAAAGCTCCAGAAATTCACTCCACACGTGTCTAACACCAGAAAATAAATCCCCCCAGCATTGGTGTAAGTGGAGGATATGTGACTACATGCATTCTAGAAATCCCAGAGTACCCTGAATAGGGTAGGGTACGGTAGAGTAGGGAAGCAGGACAAGGTGGAGAGCAACACACACAGACATTTTTATAGTGCCACAGTCATTCAGTTGCATTTTCATAGCTACTTTAATGAAAAGTTTAAATTATCTTTGGAAGTTGGACAAAATCTGGGCAGAATCCCTATATGCCTTGCTACACTTTAAGAGCCCCTTCTCAGCCACAGCAATGGCGTTGGACACCCATAGGAAGTTAGCAATTTCACTTAGCTGCTCAGGGAATGTCTCTTGGTCTGACACCAACCCTTCGTCCCATATTCCATTCACTTTATTTTGGCAAATCCAGTGTCATTATTATTCAACAGTATTTATTGAACAAGGGCCCTATATAAAATAATTAAAAATTCATTAAAGCTGTAGTCTCAGAAAGAAGGAAAATACATTTTTCTATATAAAGCACTTATCTAGTGCTTAGTGCATAGTAAGTGCTATATAGATATTAGTAACAATAGTAATAATGTTTCCTATTTTACTTGCCTAGAATCAGCCTTTCTTCTTATTTCTCTTAAATTCATGTCTTGGTTGAACTCGAATTTTGCTCCTTGGCACTTTCTTGTATCCACTAAACTCCATGTTTTTCAGACAGTTGGCCAATTTCTATCATTCTGTTTCTCAGTGTTCTCTCTCCCTGTCAAACACATACATAAACACACACACACACACACACACACACACACCCCTTCAGGATCAGAGCTCAGGTTCAGTGCCTCAGATTTAAATAGATACTTCTCAACATTTAAATTGGTGAGTTCACAAGATGGATAAAAGATTTAAATGCAACCTCCAAAACTGTAGAAACCCTGGAAGACAACCTAGGCAATACCATTTTGGACATAGGTCCTGGCACAGATTTCATGACAAAGACACCAAAAGTGATGGAAACAAGAGCAAAAATTTACAAATGGAATCTAATTAAACTTAAGAGCTTCTACAGAGCAAAAGAAACTACCAATAGTGTAAGCAGACAATCTACAAATGGAAGAAAATATGTGCGAATTATGCATCTGATGTAGGTCTAATGTCAAACATCTATAAGGAACTTAAACAAATTTACAAGCAAAAAATAAACAACCCCATTAAAAAGTGGGCAAAGGTGTCAGGTATGGTGGCTAATGCCTGTAATCCCAGCACTTTGGGAGGCCGAGGCAGCTGGATCACCTGAGGTCAGGAGTTCAACACCAGCCTGACCAACATGGAGAAACCCTGCCTCTACTGAAAATACAAAATTAGTCAGGCATGGTGGCGCATGGAGGAGGCTGAGGCAGGAGAGTCACTTGAACCTAGAAGGCGGAGAGTGTCGTAAGCCAAGATTGCACCATTGTACTCCAGCCTGGGCAACAAGAGTGAAACTCCACCTCAAAAAAAGAAAGACTGTGGAAAGGACATGAACAGGCATTTCTCAAAAGAAGATATACATGCAGCCAACCAGCATGTGAAAAAAAAAAGCTCAACATCACTGATCACTAGAGAAATGCAAATCAAAACCACAATGAGGTACCATCTCACACCAGTCGGAAGGGCTTTTATTTAAAAGTCAAAAAATAACAGATGCAAGCAAGGTTGTGGAGAAATTGAAACACTTATATACTGCTAGTGGGAATGTAAGGTAGTTCAATCATTGTGGAAGACTGTGGCGATTCCTCAAAGACCTAAAGACAGAAATGCCCTTTGACCCAGCAATCCCATTACTAGGTGTATACCCAGAGGTACATAAATCATTCTACCATAAAGATATATGCACATGAATGTTCACTGCAGTACTATTCACAATAGTTAAGACATGGAATCAACCTAAGTGCCCATCAATGACAGATTGGATAGAGAAAATGTGGTACACATACACCATGGAATACTATGCAGCTGTAAAAAAGAATGAGATTATGTCTTTTGCAGGAACATGGATGGAACTGGAGACCATTATCCTTAGCAAAATAATGCAGGAAGAGAAACCTAAATACCACATGTTCTCACTTATAAGTGGGAGCTAAATGATGAGAACACATGGATACAAAGGGGAAAAGCAGATGCTGTTTAGCGGGGGGCTACTTGAAGGTGAAGGATGGGAAGAAGGAGAGTATCAGAAGGTAAATAACTATCGGGTACTGGGCTTAGTACCTATGTGACAAAATAATCTGTACAGCAAATCCCATGACACAAGTTTACCTATATAACAAACCTACGCATGTACCCCTAAACATAAAAGTTTAAAAAATAAATTTAATGGAATCTTGTTTATATAACATAGATTAACTCATAAAGATTACATAATGATCTGTTACCACAGGATGTTTTAGGTTTGTAAAATTATGCTATTGATTTGAACTATTCATGTTTGCATACTTTTTTAAGGTAGATATATCATCACTAATGTAATTGATAGGTTTTTCCTTGCATGTGAGTTTATACCTATGTTCAAAGATTTTTGTTTACAAGCTAAAAGAAAATATTTAAACTTATAAAATAAAACTAAAGTCATGAGTTTACACCTTAGTTATAACTGAAAGTGAAAAAAAAATACTTTTCTATTCTGAAAAAATTATCTATCTTCAAAAGCATAGTAGTATAGACCTATCTGCTAAAAAACACACTGGTGAATGATCATACTTAATTACTTGAAATTTTGTTTCCACTTAAAATGTAGGTGCTGAATGAGCAATTCCTCTGTTGAGGGATTATATACATCTTTCCAGTCAGGGGGATGTTGTTCAAAATATTTTTTCGAAGAACATGAGTTATGATGATTTCACACTTACCGAAAAGAATTATAATTCCTGTTTGAAAGCTACTGGAAGCTCAAATGCTTCTGACTGTGTCGGATCTGACTGGAAACAGAGCCCTTAAGTGAATGAATCATTGAATAAAATCATTATTAATACTGACATTTCATCAGGAACTCAGCTAAACCCTTGCCTTACAGCAGCTTGCAGTATAATGAGGAGCTAGGACAGATGTATATATAAGATGAACAATACTGGGCGCAGTAGCTCACGCCTGTAATCCCAGCACTTTGGGAGACCGAGGCGGGTGGATCACGAGGTCAGGAGATCAAGACTATCATGGCTAACATGGTGAAACCCCTCTCCACTAAAATTAACTGGGTGTGGTGGCACGCACCTGTAGTCCCAGCTACTCAGGAGGCTGAGGCAGGAGAATTGCTTGAACTCAGGAGGCAGAGGTTGCAGTGAGCTGAGATCACACCACTGCCCTACAGCCTGGGTAAGAGAGGGAGACTCCACTCAAATAAATAAATAAATGAAATTAAAAATAAAGATGAATGCTAACAATCAGCCTGGGTTATGTGCCAAATAAGTAGCATAGCCCAGTACTGCTGACATATCTAAACTGGAGTGTGGAAGAATTATTAGCCCTTTTTACCCATAAGGAAATTTCACACCTAATGGCAAAGCAAGGGCATGTTTTCTCAAGATTCCCACTGTGTATAACATAGCAGCATTTCAGCAATTCCTCCAACACATGGCAAGACAAAATTATGGGAAATTCAGTAAACTTATCCAATATCTGTTTACAACTTATACTTGGGAATTAACTCCCTCTCCACTTTCAGGCTATGCAGTTAATTTCCTAAGCAGCTAATTCCGCTTCTAGCCCTGAAGCATGTTATGCGATACTGACACGACCAGAGTATCGTTTTCTATGGTGTTCATTACTAACTCACAAGCAGGTCGATCATAGTAATGAAACTGTCCCACTGTGTTAAAGCCATCAAGGTAGCAGACTCCTTTCCTGCTGGACTTGAACCAGAAAGATTGTGAAGACGAGGCTGTTGCAGCTCTCATCACCACAAGGAGTCTTAGAATAAAGCCTGATTGTAACATGGAGATTACAGCTGAGCCAAGAGATAGACAGAAGCCAAGCCCTTCCTACTTCTGCATTTTTCAGTTACGTAAGCCAAGAATTAATCTCTTTCTTAAGCTTGTTTGTGTTTGAGGGGTTTTTATTTTTGTGTTTTGTTTTTGTTTCACATAACTTGCAGGTTTGGTAAATTTTATCTTAGGCAAACAGAGGCTAATTTAGGAGCTGGATGTTAAGGAAACTCCCTTCCTCTCCAATCTCTTTCTTCTCAGGAACCCATGAGTCAGATGCCTAAAGCCTCACTGGCAAAATAGATCAGTGTGCCTGCTTTAATGAAACTTATACTATTAAAGTATATATTATACAAATAAGTGTTAATTTTCAATTGAGATAAGTGTTTGAAAAGAGAAACTGATGGTCCCATTGATAAGGACCTGTGAGAGAAGTGGCCCAGTGAGGGAGGCCAGGGAAGCTTTTCTTTAAGGGGAAACTTGAAGGAGGGTAGACATTTCCTAGATGAGGAGGGATTCTGTGACAGAAGAGGTACACAGCAAGGCTGAGATTCTCAAGGACAGTGTGGCTGTGACACAGGCATCGAGGTTTGTAGGATCGTGTGGGATCTTAAAAAATGTGTTTAGGATTTCAACATTGTAGAATGAAATGGAACTAATTTATTTCTGTTTTAAAGAAATAGGTCTCATTTATATCCCTGTTTCTGATCTTATTGTAACAGCTCTGAAGAAAGGCTTATGTTTGTTTCAACTAAGATTATCCAGTTCTTGAGTCTATAATATATCTGAGTACAAAATAATTTAAAAGAAAGAAGGAAAGAAGGGAAGGGAGGGGATGGGAGAGGAAGAGAGGGGAAGGGAGGGAAAGGGGAGGGAGGGGAGGAGAGGGATACGGAGGGGAAGGGAAGGGAAAGCAGCGGAAAGGAGGAGAAGGGGAGGGAGGGGGAGGGGAAGGGAAGGCAGGGAAGGAAGGGGAAAGGGAGGGAGGGGAGGGGAGGGATGGGGAGGAGAAGGAAGGGAAGGGAGAAATGGAGAAAGAAAAGTGGGGAGAGAGGGAGGGAGGGAGAAAGAGAGGGAGGAAGGAGGGAGGGTGGAAGAGAGGGAAGGAGGGAAGGAAAAAAGGAAGGAAGGAAGGAAATAAAAAGAGAAAAGGAAAAGAGATCCAAGATGGCTGATCATTAGCAGCTCGGGATTGTGGCTCCCAGTGAAAGTGCAGAAAACGAGAGGATGCCACACTTTTAGATGAATTTTTGTAGCTCACAGACCAGGAAATTCCCAGAAGAGGAGCCCCACAGGTCGCCACCACAACTCTTGTGGCTGGCATGGCAGTTTTGCCAGCGCCTTGGCACAGCAGTTTTTGGTGCAGTCAGAAAAGTACCATCAATCTTAACACCACTGTTTTAGTGGCGCAGTGGGTTGCTCAGATTCCAGCACTGCTGAATCAATAAATTGGACGTCCACTCAGAAACCTAATTAGAAAGGCAGTAATTACAAACACAACAGATGGATAAATTTATAATGAAGGGAAGAAACCAGCCTAAAAAAGCTGAGAATGCCCAAAATCAGAATGCCTCTCCCTCTACAAGGGATTATAGTTCCTCATCAGCAATGGAACAAGTTCTGATGGAGAAAGACTGTGTTCCATTAACAGAGGCAGGCTTCAGAAGGTGGATGATAAGAAACTTCTGGGAGTTGAAGGAACTTGTTCTAACCCAATGCAAAGAAACTAGGAACTTTGAAAAAAGGTTTGATGAAATGCTAAAAAGAATAGATAATATAGAGAGGAATATAAGTGAATTAACGGAGTTGAAAAATACAACAGGAGAACTTCGTGAAGTATGCACAAGTTTTAATAGCCAAAATGATCAAGCAGAAGAAAGGATATCAGAGGTTGAAGACCAACTTAATGAAATAAAATGAGAAGACAAGAATAGAGTAAAAAGGATAAAAGGGAATGAGCAAAGTCTCCAAGAAATATGGGACTATGTGAAAAGACCTAATCTACGTTTGATAGGTGTACCTGAATGCAACGAAGAGAATGAATCCAAGCTGGAAAATACTCTTTAGGATATCATTCAGGAAAACTTTCCCAACCTAGCAAGGCAGGACAATATTCAAATCCAGGAAATACAGAGAACACCACAAAGATATTCAAGAAGAGCAACCCCAAGGCACATAATCGTTAGATTCACCAGGGTTGAAATGAAGGAGAAAATACTAAGGGCAGCCAGAGAGAAAGGTCAGGTTACCCACAAAGGGAAGCCTATCAGACTCATAGCCAATCTCTCAGCAGAAACCTTACAACCCAGAGAGAGTGGATGCCAATATTTAACATCCTTAAAGAAAAGAACTTTCATCCCAGAATTTCACATCCAGCCAAACTAAGCTTTACAATTGAAGGAAAAATAAAATCTTTTGTGAATAAGCAAGTACTCAGAGATTTCATTACCACCAGGCCTGCTTTACAAGAGCTTATGAAAGAAGCATTACACATAGAAAGGAACAACCAGTGTTAGCCTTTCTAAAAATATACCAAAAAGTAAAGAGTATCAATGTAATGAAGAATTTATATCAACTAATGGACAAAATACCCAGCTAACGTCAAATGGCAATAATCTTTAATTTAAATTGACTAAATCCTCCAATCAAAATATACAGCCAAAACCCATCAGTATGCTGCATCCAGACCCATCTTACTTGCAAGGATACATAAAGAGTCAAAACAAAGAAATGGAGAGATTTGTCAACCAAATGGAGAGCAAAAATAAATAAATAAATAAATAAAAAGTAGAGGTTGCAATTCTCACCTCTGATGGAATGGATTTGAAAGCAACAATGATCAAAAGAGGACATAATGGTAAAAGAATCAATGCAACAAGAAAAGCTGATGATCTTGGATGTGTACGCCCCCAATATAGGATACATAAGACTTGTGAAGAGACGTGAACTCCCACACAGTAGTAGTGGGAGATTTTGACATTATTATTAGATAGATCAATGAGATAGAAAATTAACAAGGATATCCAGGGCTTGAACTCAGATCCAGAACAAGTAAACTTAATAAACGTTTATAGAACTCTCCACTTTAAACACACAGAACATACACTCTTATCAGTACCACATCACACCTACTCACAGGTTTAAATGAAATATTGGTTGGCCATTATTAAGCACAACTGATGGTATGAAGGAGGTTTTCAATACCCATTTTCAGACTGTATTCTAGCCTGGGCAATTAAGCAACACTCCCGTTCTCTCTCCCTCCTCCTCTTCGTCTTTTTTCCTCTTCTCATTCCTCTTTCTTTCTTTCTCTCTAAAAAAAAGGAAAAAAGAAAAGAAAAGAAAGAAGGAAGAAGGGAGGAAAAGATATATGTTTTAAGGTCAGTTGTTTAAACCTTTAGTCCCCACATTTGTCTCCATCCAGATACTCCCCTACATTATTTTCTTTCTCATTCTCAACTTCTCAACTTCTTCATGGCTTCTGCCTTGAATGCCCACATTCTCCCACAACCCACCCATAAATGCTGCCTAAGCCTGCCCTTCCTTACCGTTTGCTATGCTCTGAGTCATTCTCCAACTCTAGGTCCCAATGAAAACATATATACCTGTGTCTTATTCCTCAGGCCTTTTTCAATTTTATAATCATATAGTTGTGATCACGCTGTATAGATGTGGTGAAGACTGCCAGCTGCCTAGCTAATGTCCACTGGTCCCTTCTTTCTAAGTAATATAATCCTCATTTTATTTGATTTATTAAGGTGAATCCTCTCAAACCCTGCTGCTGCCTTTTCAACTTTGTGGAATATTTTAATTTTTTGTTGTTATGTCAATAATATTCACAGCATCTTCATCAGGAGTAGATTCCATCTCAAGAAACCACTTTATTTGCTCATTCATAAAAAGAAACTTCTCATCCATTCAAGTTTTATCATGAGACTGCAGTATTTCAGTCATATCTTCAGGCTCCACTTCAAACTCCAGTTCTTCTGTTTTTACCACATCTGCAGTTACTTCCTTCACTGAAGTCTTGAACCCCTCAAAGTCATACACAAAGATTGGAATCAACTTCTTCAAGATGCCATTAATATTGATATCATGCTGTCCTCCCATGAATCATGAATGTTCTTAATGGTATCTAGAATGGTGACTTTTTTCCAGAAGGTCTCCAATTTACTTTACCCAGATCCCTTAGAGGAAACACAAAACGTATTTCTTTTTTGTTTCTGAGATGGCTTTTCACTCTTGTTGCCCAGACTGGAGTGTGATCTGAGCTCACTGCAACCTCCACCTCCCAGGTACAAATGATTCTCCTGCCTCAGCCTCCAGAGTAGCTGAGATTACAGGCATGTAACACCACACCCAGCTAAGTTTTTGTATTTTTAATAGAGATGGGGTTTCTCCATGTTGGTCAGGCTGGTCTCGAACTCCTGACCTTAGGTGATCTACCAGCCTAGGTCTCCCAAAGTGCTGGAATTACAGGCATGAGCCACTGTGCCCGGCCATATTTCTTAAATAATAAGACTTGAAAGTAAAAATTACTCCTTGATCCATGGACTACAGAATGTATGTTGTGTTAGCAGGTATGAAAATAACATTCATCGGAAGATCCAATATGGCCCTTTTAGGAGCAGTTCCGGATTGCAGCTCCCAGTGAAAGGGCAGAGGGTGAGTGGACGCCGCATTTCCAGTTGGATCTTTATTGCCCACAGACCAGGAAAATCCTAAGTGGAGGAGCTCTACGGGTTGCCAGCATGGCAGCTTTGGCCAGCACGGCTGTTTTAGCCAGCATGGTGGCTCTCCATACAAAATACAGTGGTCTGGTTGCCCTTTTAAGCTGGCCAGGAGATTCCCAGGCAGCACCGTTTTTTCAGCTGGCACAGTGGGTTGCCACATGGGAAATCACACAGATCCTGGCACCCTTTCAGCAGGCAACTGGAACACCTAGGAGAGAGTCAACCGTTCAACTTAAAAAAAAAAAGGTTCTGAGGCAGGGAGCCAGGTGATCAGGCTCGGCAGGTCCCACCCCCACAAAAACAAACAAAAAAAAAAAAACAGCAATTGGAAACGCTCGGGGTTGAGGGTTTCACGGCAAGCACAGCTGAACCCAGGATGGTGCAGCTCAGTGGGGGAGGGGCGTCCGCCATTACTGAGGCACTCCACCCCTACAGAGGTAGTCCACCATTGCTGAGGCAGCTTGCCATTGCCGAGGCAACTCATCATAACAGAGAGAGTCCACCATTACAGAGGCAAGTCACCATTGCGGAGGCAGTTCTAACCACACCCATATAAATAGGACTATAGGGAAGCTCAACGGCAGCAGGGCAGAGCTCAGCAAAGCCCCTGCAGGCAGACAGTAACTAGGCTGCCTCCTTGCTGGGCAGAGCAGCTCCGGAAAAAAAAAAGGCAGCAGCACAACGGACACTCATAAATAAAGCCCTAACTCCCCGGGACAGAGCACCTGGGGAAAAAAAGGCGGTTTATGAGTTCTGCTGCAGCAGACTTAAACATACCTGCCTAGCAGCTCTGAAAGAACAACAGAGCTCACAGCTCAACACATGAGCTCCTACAAAGAAGAGACTATATCCTCAAGCAGTTCCCTGACCCCCGTATATCCAAAGAGTCACCTCACAAAAGCCTGATCAGACTGACATTTGGTGGGCATCATTCTGGGACAAAGATAGCAGAAGAAGAAACTGGTAGCAACCCCTACTGTTCTACAGCTGCTGCAGGTGAACCCCAGGCAAGCAGGGCCTGGAGTGGACCTCAGCAGTCCTACAGCAGAGAGGCCAGACTGTTAGAAGGAAAACTAGGTAACAGAAATAACCTCATCATCAACAACTCAGAGACCCAATCTGAAAATCAGCAACTACACAGATGACAGGTGGATAAATACATAAAAATGGGAAGAAACCAGTGCAAAAATGATAAAAACACCTGAAACCAGAACACCTCTCCTCCTACAGGGGATCACAACTCCTCACCAGCAAGGGAACAAAACTGGATGGAGAATGAGTGTGATGAAATGACAGAATCAGAATTCAGAAGGTGGGTAATGAGAAACTTCTGTGAGCTAAAAGAACATGTTCTAACTCAATGCAAAGAAGCTAAGAACTTTGAAAGAAGATTTGAGGAAATGATAACAAGAATGGACAACTTAGAGAGGAATATGAGTGAATTGAGTGAGCTGAAAAACACAACATGAGAACTTTGTGAACCATGCACAAGTTTCAACAGCCAAAATGACCAAGCAGAAGAAAGGATATCAGAGGTCAAAGATCAACTCAATGAAATAAAATGAGAAGGCAGGATTAGAGAAAAAAGTGCAAAAAGGAATGAAGAAAGTCTTTAAGAAATGTGGGACTATGTGAAGAGACCTAATCTATGTTTGATAGGTGTACCTGAATGTGACAGAGAGAATGAATCCAAGCTGGAAAATACTCTTCAGGATATTATCCAGGAAAACTTCCCCAACCTAGCAAGGCAGGCCAATATTCAAGTCCAGGAAATACAGGGAACACCACAGAGATATTCCTCAAGAAGAGCAACCCCAAGGCACATAATCGTTAGATTCACCAGGCTTGAAATGAAGAAGAAAATACTAATGGCAGCCAGAGAGAAAGGTCGGGTCACCCACAAAGGGAAGCCCATCAGACTCACAGCAGATCTCTCGGCAGAAACCCTACAAGCCAGAAGAGAGCAGGGGCCAATATTCAACATCCTTAAAGAAAAGAACTTTCAACCCAGAATTTCATATCCAGCCAAACTGAGCTTCTTAAGTGAAGGAAAAATAAAATCCTTTGATAACAAGCAAGTACTCAGAGATTTTGTCACCACCAGGCCTGCTTTACAAGAGCTCCTGAAAGAGGCACCAAACATAGAAAGGAACAACCAGTACCAGCCATTCCAAAATCACACTAAATGCTAAAGAGCATCAACATAATGAAGAATCTACAACAACTAATGGGCAAAACAGCCAGCTACCATCAAAATGGCAGTATCAAATTCACACATAACAATATTAACCCTAAATGTAAATGGGCTAAATGCACTAATCAAAAGACACAGACTGGCAAATTGCATAAAAAGCTAAAACCCATTGGTGTGCTGTATCCAGGAAACCCATCTCACATGCAAGGATACACAAAGGCTCAAAATAAAGGGATGGAAAAAGATTTACCAAGCAAATGGAGAGCAAAAAAAAAAAAAAAACAGGAGTTGCAATTCTCGTCTCTGATAAAATAGACTTTAAAGCAACAAAGATCAAAAGAGACAAAGAAGGACATTACATAATGGTAAAAGGATTGATACAACAAGAAGAGCTAATGATCCTAAATATATATGGACCCAATACAGGAGCACCCAGATACATAAGGCAAGTTCTTAAGGAATTACAAAGAGACTTAGACTCCCACACAATAATAGTGGGAGACTTTAACACTCCACTGTCAATATTAGACAGATCAACCAGACAAAAAATTAACAAGAATATCCAGGACTTGAACTCAGACCTGGAACAAGCAAACCTGATAGACATTTACAGAACTCTCCACCCCAAATCCACAAAATATGCATTCTTCTCAGCACCACATCACACCTACTCTAAAATTGACCACATAATTGGAAGTATAGCACTGCTCAGCAAATGCAAAACAACTGAAATCATAACAAACAGTCTCTCAGACCATAGTGCAATGAAGTTAGAACTCAGAATTCAGAAACTAGCTCAGAACCGCACAGCTTCATGGAAACTGAACAACTGGCTCTTGAATGTTCACTGTATAAACAATGAAATGAAGGCAGAAATAAAGAAGTTCTTCGAAACCAATGAGAACAAAGACACAACATACCAGAATCTCTGGGACACATTTAAAGCAGTCTCTAGAGGAAAATATATAGCAATAAGTGCCCACATGAGAAGAGTGGAGAGATGCAAAATTGACACCCTATCATCAACATTGAAAGAGCTAGAGGAGCAAGATCAAAAAAACTCAAAACCTAGCAGAAGACAAGAAATAACTAAGATCAGAGCGGAACTGAAGGAGATAGAGACACGAAAAACCCTACAAAAAATCAATAAATCCAAGAGCTGGATTTTCAAAAAGATGAACAAAATAGACAGACCATTAGCCAGATTAATTTTTAAAAAAGAGAGAGATTAACCAAATAGATGCAATAAAAAATGATAAAGGGGAAATCAACACAGATCCCACAGAAATTCAAACCATCATCAGAGAATATTACAAACAACTCTATCCACATAAACTAGTAAACCTGGACGAAATGGATAAATTCCTGGACACTTGCATCCTCCCAAGCCTAAACCAGGAAGAAGTTGAAACTATGAATAGACCAATGACAAGATCTGAAGTTGAGGCAGCAATTAAGAACCTACCACACAACAAAAGTCCAGGTCCAGATGAGTTCACAGCCGAATTCTACCAGACACACAAAGAGGAAATGTTACCAAACCTCCTGAAACTATTTCAAGTAATCCAAAAAGAGGAAATTCTTCCCAAATAATTTTATGAGACCAACATTATTCTGATACCAAAACCCAGCAGAGACTCAACAAGAAAAGAAAACTTCAGGCCAATATCCATGATTAACATAGATGCAAAAATCTTCAATAAAATACTGGCAAGCTGATTGCAACAGCACATCAAAAAGCCTATCCACCATGATCAAGTAGGATTCATCCCAGGGATGCCAGGCTGGTTCAACATACGCAAGGCTATAAATGTAATTCACCACATAAACAGAACCAAAAACAGAAACCACAGGATTATCTCAATTGATGCAGAGAAGGCCTTTGACAAAATTCAACAGCCCTTTATGCTAAAAATCCTCAATAAATTCGGTATTGACGGAACGTATCTCAAAATAGTAAAAGCTATTTACGACAAACGAACAGTCAATATCATACTGAATGGGCAAAACCTGGAAGCACTCCCTTTGAAATCCGGCACTAGACAAGGATGCCCTCTCTCACCACTCCTATTCAATATAGTACTGAAAGTTCTAGCCATAGCAATCAGGCAAGAAAAAAAAATAAAGAGTATTCAAATAAGAAAGGAGGAAGCCAAATTGTCTCTATTTGCAGACGACATGATAGTATATCTAGAAGACCCCATCATCTCAGCCCAGAATCTCCTGAAACTGATAAGCAATTTCAGCAAAGTCTCAGGATACAAAATCAATGTGCAAAAATCACAAGCATTCCTAGACACGAATAACAGACTTAAAGAGAGCCAAATCAAGAACGAACTGCCATTCACAATTGCTACAAAGAGAACAAAATACCTAGGAATACAACTAACAAGGAATGTAAAGGACCTCTTCAAGGAGAACTACAAACCACTGCTCAATTAAATAAGAGAGGACACAAACAGATGGAGAAACATTCCATGTTCATGGTTAGGAAGAATCAATATCGTGAAAATGGCCATACTGCCCAAAGTAATTTACAGATTCAATGCTATCCCCATCAAGCTACCAATGACCTTCTTCACAGAACTGGAAAAAACCACCTTAAACTTCATATGGAACCAAAAGAGAGCCCGCATAGCCAAGTCAATTCTAAGTAAAAAGAACACAGTGGGAGGCATCACACTACCGGACTTCAAACTATACTACAAGGCCACAGTAATCAAAACAGCATGGTACTGGTACCAAAACAGAGATATAGACCAATGGAACAGAATAGAGGCATAGGAGGCAACACAACATATCTACAACCATACAATCTTTGATAAACCTGACAAAAACAAGCAAAGGGGAAAGGATTCCCTGTTTAACAAATGGTGTTGGGAGAACTGGCTAGCTATGTGCAGAAAGCAGAAACTAGACCCTTTCCTGACACCATAGACTAAAATTAACTTCAGATGGATTAAAGACTTAAACATAAGACCTAACACCATAAAAACCCTAGAAGAAAATCTAGGCAAAACCATTCAGGACATAGGAGTAGGCAAGGACTTCATGAACAAAACACCAAAAGCATTGACAACAGAAGCCAAAATAGACAAATGGGACCTAATCAAACTCCACAGCTTCTGCACAGCAAAAGAAACAGTCATTAGAGTGAATCAGCAATCAACAGAATGGGAAAAAATTTTTGCAGTTTACCCATCTGACAAAGGGCTGATATCCAGAATTTACAAAGAATTAAAACAGACATACAAGAAAAAATCATACAAGCCCATTCAAAAGTGGCCAAAGGATACGAACAGACACTTTACAAAAGAAGACATACATGAGGCTAACAAACGTGAAAAAATGCTCATCATCACTGGTCATTAGAGAAATGCAAATCAAAACTACATTGAGATACCATCTCACACCAATTAGAATGGCGAACATTAAAAAATCTGGAGACAACAGATGCTGCAGAGGATGTGGTGAAATAGGAACACTTTACACTGCTGGTGGAAGTGTAAATTAGTTCAACCATTGTGGAAGACAGTGTGGTAATTCCTCAAGGACCTAGAAATAGAAATATCATTTGACCCAGCAATCCCATTACTGGGTATATACCCAAAGGATTATAAATCTTTCTACTGTAAGGACACATGCACATGAATGTTCATTGCAGCACTGTTTACAATAGTAAAGACCTGGAATCAACCCAAATGCCCATCGATGATAGACTGGACAGGGAAAATGTGGCACAAATACACCATGGAATATTATGCAGCAATCAAAAACGATGAGTTCACGTCCTTTGTAGGTACATGGATGAACCTGGAGAACATCATTCTCAGCAAACTGACACAAGAACAGAAAATGAAATACCGCATGGTCTCACTTATAGGCGGCTGTTGAACAATGAGAACACATGGACACAGGGAGGGGATCACTACACACTGGGGTCTGTCGGGGGGAATAGAGGAGGGACGAGGGGGTGGGGAGTTGGGGAGAGATAGCATGGGGAGAAATGCCAATTATAGGTGAAGGGGAGGAAGGCAGCAAATCATACTGCCACATGTGTACCTATGCAACTATCTCGCATGTTCTTCACATGTACCCCAAAACCTAAAATGCAATAAAAAAAATCTTTAAAAAAAATAATAATAATATTCATCTACTTGTACATCTCCATCAGAGCCCTTGGGTGAGTGATTGCATTGTCAATGACCAGTAATCTTTAGAGTGATACCTTCCAGCAGTATGTGTTAACAGTAGGCTTTAAATATTTGGTAAACCATGCGGTAAACAGATGTGCTGTCATACAGGCTTTGTTTTTCCATTTGTAGAGCACAGGAAGGGTAGATTTAACATAAAAGGGCCCTGGGATTTTTGAAATGGTAAATGAACATTAGCTTCAACTTGAAGTCACTAGCTGCCATCACTCCTTCAAGTCAGTAAGCCAGTCCTTTGAAGCTAGTAATTAATTTCTTCTCTTTAGATAATAGTGACAATGATAAGTCATAGATGACATCTTCCAATGTAAGCCTGTTTTTTCTACATGGAAAACCTGTTGTTTAGTGTGGGCACCTTCCTCCATGATCTTAGCTAGGTCTTCTAGATAACTTGCTGCAGCTTCTAAATCACCACTTGCTGCTTCACCTTGCCCTTTATGTTATGGAGATGGCTTCTTCCTTTAAACCTCATGAACCAAGCTGTGCTAGCTTCAAATTTTCTTCTGCAGTTTCCTCACTTCTCTCGGCCTTCATATAATTGAAGGGAGTTAGTACCTTCTTCTGTATTAGACTTGGCTTAAGGAAGTATTATGGTTGTTTGGTCTTCTATCCAGATGATGAAAACTTTCTCAATATCAGCAATAAGGCTGTTTCACTTTATCATTTATGTGTTCACTGGAATAGACCTTCTTATTTTCTCCAATAACATTTCCTTTGCATTCACAACTTGGTTAATTGTTCAGCAAGAGTCCTAGTTTTCGGCCTATCTCAGCTTTTGATATGCCTTCCTCACTAAGCTTAATCATGTTTACCTTTTGATTAAAGTGAAAGACATGAGATGCTACCTTTCACTTGATCACTTAAAGGCCACTGTAGGCCTGATTTCAATATTTGTTGTGTCTCAGGAAATAGGGAGGCCCTACCAGAGGGAGACAGATGCAGGAATGGTCAGTTAGTATGGTAATCAGAACACGCACAGTGTTATTTGGTTAGGGTTCTTAGTGCCTCTAAACAATTATGATAGTAGCATCAAAGATCACTGATCACAGATCATCATAACTGATAAAATAGTAATGGAAAAGTTTGAAATACTGCAAGAATATTGCGAAGTGAGCACATGCTGTTGGAAAAGTAGCACTGATAGACTTGCTTGATGTGGGGTTGCCGCAAACCTTCAATTTGTAAAAAAAAAAAAATGCAATATATGTGAAGTGCAATAAAGTGAAGCCCAATAAAATGAGATATGCCTATATAACATCAGGTATTCTTCCTGAGAATTTCTGTGGTGTGCTTAGTTATGTGGATGAATTTTGCTTGGGTGACTTAGGTACCTGAAGTTTCTGGACTCTCAGGTATCTAACTCTAGGCATGATCTTTTGCAGGGAGCTTTCACTGTTGTTCATATTTTGGAAATCCACATACCACTTTTCCTGCTTGTTCAAAACTACTTCCCAGGAAATCCACATGCCATTTTTCCTGCTTGTTCAAAAGTACTGCCCATTTCACACTCTACTTTGCCTTGTTTCTAGATGAAATTCCTGAAGTATTTAGGCAATGTGTCTTACTAGGCCATCATTTATACTTCATACTTTGAAAGCTTCTTCCCCTACTAACTAAATATGACAACTTTTATTCTGGGCTTTGGATAACTGGGCTTCATTAGAATAAGTTTGTAATATTGAAATTTGGCTTCTGATATCTGGCCCTTTATTCTGGAAACTAAAACTGGTCCTGATTTACAACTAATCTTGCTAGCTTTTTACCAACTCTCTTCCATCCCTTAGTGATTCATTTTGCTTATTCTCAATTTGTCACCTTTACAAGATCAGGGATATTGGTAGATCCTCACCCTCCAGGTCTCTCCAGTTTGCTAAGAGCAGACCATGACAACCAGAACTGCTATTACATCTGGTAGAGAGATAATTGCCAAGTTAATTTGGAGAGTTGTAGCAGACACAACAAATTGTTGATCTAATAAAATATTAGCAACCATGTCAGAGATTAGTTCTAAGAGAACCCTGACATCCAGACAATAAAGGGTGACATTTATTATGCAGTTACTTATGTAGTTGACATTTCCCCAAGCATTTAAATCTCTTTCTTATTTAATCTTACCGAAACTATGTGTAGTACAGGCTATCAAATTCTGTATTTCACATATGCAGAGATAAGAAAATGGCTTTTATCCAAAAGACAAGCAATTAACACATGCTGATGAGGGTGTGGAGAAAAGGGAACCCTTGTACACTGTTGGTAGGGGTGAAAATTAACACAGTGTGGAGATTCCTCAGAAAACTAAAAGCAGAATAACATATGATCCAGCAATTTCACTACTAGCTATATACTCAGAAGAAAGCAACCACATTGAAGAGATATCTGCACTCCCATGTTTACTAAAGCACAATTCACAATAGCCAAGATTTGGAAGCAGCCTAAATGTTCATCAATAGATGAGTAGATAAAGAAAATGAAGTACATACACAATGGAGTACTACTCAGCCATAATAAAGAATAAGATCCTGTCATTTGCAACAACATGAATAGAACCAGAGGACATTATGTTAAGTGAAATAATTCCGGCACAGAAAGACAAATTTTGTGTGTTTTTACTGATTTGTGGGAGCTGAAAATTAAAACAATTGAACTTATGAAGATAGACTAATGGTTACCAGAGGCTGAGAGGGATAGTGTGTGTGGTGGGGGTAGTGGAGATGGTTAATGAGTACCAAAATATAGTTAGAATGAATAAGATCTAGTATTTAATAGCACAACAGGGTGACTATAGTTCACAACAATTTATTGTACATTTTTAAATCACTAAAGGAGAATATAATTGGAATATTTATAATTGATAAAAAGAAATGATAGATGCTTGAGGGGATAAATGCCCCATTTGTCCTGATGTGATTATTACATATTGTATGCCTATATCAAAATATCTCACATATCACAGAAGTATATACAACTACTAGGTACCCACAAAAATTGAAAATTTAGAAAAAAGTTTAAAGTAAATATAAGAAAAAAATCACTAGTACCTTCTTTTGAAAAGTGTCTGTTCACGTCCTTTGCCCATTTTTTAATGGGATTGTTTGCTTTTTTTATTATTATTTGTTTAAGTTCCTTGTAGATTCTGGATATTAGACCTTTGTCAGATGAATAGATAACAAAAATTTTCTCCCACTCTGTAGGTTGACTGTTCATTTCTGATGACAGCTTCTTTTGTTGAGCAGAAGCTCTTTAATTAGATTCCATTTGTCAATTTTTGCTTTTGTTACGATTACTTTGAGTGATTTTGAATGGGTCATGAAATCTTTGACCATTCCTATGTCCTGAATGGCATTACCTGGATTTTCTTCTAGGGTTTTTATAAATAAAGCTCAATATCACTGATCATTAGAGAAATGCAAATCAAAACCACAGTGAAATACCATCTCACACCAGTCAGAATGGCAAATGTTAAAAAGTCAAAAAACAACAGATGCTAGTGAGGTTGTGGGGAAAAGAGAACACTTACACTCTGCTGGTGAACGTGTAAATTAGTTCAACCATGGGGGAAGATGGTGTGGTGATTCCTCAAAGATCTAGAACCAAAAATACTATTTGACCCAGCAATCCCCTTATTGGGTATATACCCAAAGGAATAGAAATCATTCTATTACCGAAATACATGCATGTGTATGTTCATTGCAGCACTATTCACAATAGCAAAGACACGAAATCAACCCAAATGCCCATCAATGATAGACTGGATAAAGAAAATGTGGTACACATACACCATGAAATACTATGCAGCCATAAAAAGGAACCTGATCGTGTGCTTTGTAGGGACATGGAGCTGGAAACCATTATCCTCAGCAAACTAATGCAGGAACAGAATACTAAACACCACAAATTCTTGCTTATAGGTGGGAGATGAACAATGATAACTTACGGACATGGGGAAGGAACAACACACACTGGGGCCTCTCGAGGGTTGGAGTGGGAGGAGGGAAAGCATTAGGAAAAATAGCTAATGGATGCTGGGCTTAATACCTAGGCAATGGGTTGATAGGTGCAGCAAACCACCATAGCACGCATTTACCTATGTAATAACCTTGCACACCCTGCACATGTACCCTCAAACTTAAAATAAAAATTAAAGTAAAAAAAAAATCATGAACTAGGATTTTAAACGATCTTATACAGCAAACAAAACCTGTAGTCTTGTGTTTTCTGCTTTTGTGTTTTCACTAATTTAGTTTTCCTTTTCGTGAAGCAACCAGATCCAGGAAAAGTTAAGGACACTAACTAAAAGTGGGCCATCTATTTATCCTGGCTGTGTTCAGCAATAGCGCTGGGCTTATCATGCACTCAAGCAGCTCTGGAAAAAGGTCTCTGCAGATATAGTCACTCAACAAGAGAAAGCAGTTTGGTCATCCTTTCAGGCCATAATTATATTCTAGTTCACTGAGCAGTAGTAATTAATTGTACTTTGTGCCCAGTGTTAAAACAAACAAACACAATGGGAAGGGCAGTGTCTGGTAAATGCCACAGGCATTCTTGGAATTTAAGCTAGTTTCTTTGAATGGTGTAAAGGGAGTTAATGGCTCACTTTCTCCCACAATAGAACCAGGTTTCAATAGGCAGCAGACCTATATAACAGCACTTTCACCCCACCCTCAAGGGAGACTTGAAATTTGAGAGCTTCTGATAATAAAACAGAAACTTTACCCAAAAAAAGCATTAGCATTGCTTATATTCTGTCAAAACATAAGTTATTTGTACAGACCTATACAAAGCTTCTCCTAGGTAAGCACTTGGCAGAAAGGCAAATAAATGGAAAAAATACAATTTTTTTTTAACTCTGAGAAGACTGTCAAAGGAAATTAACATATACATTTCCATAGTGATGTGGCTAGGAAAAAAATGTAAAAGCATTGAGGATACATTGAGTGACTGAGTGTGGAATCATAGACTAAAAGGCTAGAAGAAACTATTTAATTTGTGTTTGTTTGCTTATTTGTTTGTTTGTTTTTGAGACGGAGTTTCGCTGTTGTTACCCAGACTGGAGTGCAATGGCAGGATCTCGGCTCACCACAACCTCCACCTTCTGGCCCAGCTAATTTTTGTATTTTTAGTAGAGATGGGGTCTCACCTCGTTGACCAGGATGGTCTCGATCTCTTGACCTCGTGATCCATCCACCTCGGCCTCCCAAAGTGCTGGGATTATAGGCGTGAGCCACTGCGCCCGGCCTGCTTGTTTGTTTTTTGAGGAAGGGTCTGGCTGTGTCACCCAGGCTGGAGTGCAGTGGCACAGTTACAGCTCACTGCAGCCACAGCCTCCTGGGCTCAAGCAATTCTCTCACTTCAGCCTTGAGAGTAGCTGGAACTATAGTCGTGTACCACCATGCCTGGCTAATTTTTGTATTTTTTGTAGAGAAGGGGCTTTGCCATGTTGCCCCAGGCTGGTCTTGAACTTCTGGGCTTAAGCAAACCACCCACCTAAGCCTCAGAGAGCTGGGATTACAGGCATGAGTCACGCGCCTGGCCAGAAACTAATTTATCCTTTATTTCTTGATGGAGAAACTGAATTCAAGGAATCTATGAGAACCTTCCTAGGGTTAGTCAGTGACAGAGCTTGGATCCAACTTTCAGCCTCTGAAATTGTGTCTAGCACCCTTTCTACTTCATAATACTTCCTCCGAGGAAAGAATGAGAAATAATTGTTTTATACTACAGAAGCCCTAGAACAGAATTTGGCAGCGCCTAACATTCTGTTCTCTTCAGGATTAAACTTTGTATTTCTTTTTTAATTTAAACATTTTCATGCAGCTAGTGGAATTATGACTCCAGAGCCTTTTAGTTTTTGTTCTTGTTGGGTTGTTTAAAGTACTCTAGACTGCAACCACTGGCACATTACCGGCATGATTTTTGACACATCTGCATGTCAACTCTACCATGTGCTTTTTAAAAAGATATGTAGGCTGGGCATGGTAGCTCACGCCTGTAATCTCAGCACTTTGTGAGGCTCAGGCAGGTGGATCACCTGACGTCAGGAGTTTAAGACCAGTCTGGCCAACTTGGCAACCCATCTCAACTAAAAAATACAAAAATTAGCCAGGCATGGTGGCAGGCACCTGGAATCCCAGCCACTTGGGAGGCTGAGGCAGGGAGAATTGCTTGGGAGGCAAAAGTTGCAGTTAGCCAAGAAATCACGCCACTAAACTCCAGCCTGGGTGACACAATGAGACTCCGTGAGGGGGAGGAAGGTATGCAAATGTAAATTTTATTTAAAAAGGACATACATTCATAAACAACCAAAATCATTTGCCATAAATAGAAAATAATCTTAGAAATGAACAAAAAATAATGTTACTGTTGCCTGCTAAAACCCCTCAGCCTAAGGCCTACCTTTATTTGTTAAAAGATTAGCAAGGATGAGTAGAGTTGCTAATTCAAGTTAGCACCAATCTGAGCCTTTTCTTTTCTTTTCTTTTCTTTTTGTTTTTTGTTTTGTTTTGTTTTGTTTTGAGACAGATCCCTCTTGTTGCTCCAGCTGGAGTGCAATGGCACAATCTTGGCTCACTACAACCTACACCTCCAGGGTTCAAGCAATTCTCCTGCCTCAACTTCCCGAGCAGCTGGGATTACAGGCATGTGCCACCACACCTAGTTAATTTTGTATATTTAGTAGAGACGGGGTTTCACCATGTTGGCCAGGCTGGAACTCCTGACCTCAGGTGATCTGCCCACCTCAGCCTCCCACAGTCCTCGGATTACAGGCATGAGCGACTACACCTAACCCAATCTGAGCCTTTTCTTTTGCAGTAATCAGAAAGACTAAGAGAATATTGAAAAGAGAATAAAATTCTTACTGTGATTCATTGTTATGTAATATCAAGTTTCTGTAACACTTCAGATAACCTTTTTAATCAGTTTGGAGAAAATTACAGTTCATGCATTTACCATCATTAATATCTAAAACCAGAGTCCTTTAGAATCCTGTTATTCTCCAAGAGAACTACAAAAGGCAATACAGCATAGTGGAGGCCCTAGATATGTTCAAATGTACAGTAGCTAAGCTCTCTTACTCAACTTGTTTGGATTCACATACTATGTTTACCACCTGATTACATGTGTGACTATGGACAAGACATCATTCTCTAAGCCTCATTTTCTAAAATAGGGTTGTTATCAAGTTTTAAAGGTCTAACTGCATATAAAAATTTACAATGTTGAATAAACATTAGTTAATATTTTGTTACTATATTGTGAATTGTTCTGAGTTTTAAGAGACTATGTATGACAGGCATGGTGACACGCGCCTGAAGTCTCAGCTGCTACTCGGGAGGCTGAGGTCAGAGAATTGCTTGAGCCTGTAAGGTTGAGGCTGCAGTGAGTGGTGACTGTGTCATTGCATTTCAGCATCGGAAACAAAGCAAGATCTGTCTTAAAATTAATACAATACAATACAACACGACACACCACAACACAGAAATTGTGTATAAGCCTCCTATGATGGCAGGAAAGCAAACTACCATTATTTAGAACAAAAACGTTTTTAGGCAGCTAACTTTGTATGAAAATTAACTTTTCCTCCTCATTTTGGGAGACTCATGTTGCATCAGAGATGCATTCCACTTTGCCCCAGATCAATTCCAAGCCAAAAGTTTTCCAAAAGGGCACACTAAGGAAAGAACTCATAGTTAAATGTTTGCAAAACAATTTGCCACCCACCCCTAATGGTCTTGTTTTCCTCTTCTGAGTCACCTCTTCAAGTTGGCAGCCTTTCAACCTGCTGATGGTGCCACCCAGTATCAGGGGCATGTGTGGGCTTCTTAAGATTGTTTCCCAAGGCATGGTAGCAGGTGATGGAGTTGGTGATGGGGGCAGGTCATTTAAAAAATCTGGTCACAGATTCTAGATTGTTTGGACACTAAAATACAAGACTGGCCAGCCATGGTGGCTCACGCCTGTAATCCCAGCACTTCGGAAGGCCAAGGCAGGTGAATCACTTGAGGCCAGGAATTCAAGATCAGCCTGGCCAACATAGTAAAACCCCATCTCTATAAAAATACAAAAGTTAGCCAGGTGTGATGGTGAACATGCGTGCACGCACACACACACACACATACCCCCCACAACAAAGAATGTAAAAACTAAGAAAAAGTACAGGACTGAGCAGAGAAGAAATAGGCGGAGCAGGCTAAGAACATATGAGAGAAAAGAATATATGATGAATGAAGTAGACAAAGAAAAATCAAGATAAAAAGAAAAGAAAGAGAAAGATTCCATGGTGCAGCTCCCCGTCATAAAGTACAAGATACCCTAAGGCATTTCTTAGTCTAAACAAGACCACAGAAAGAAAAGACCGGTGTAAGGAAGATGGATGGCACCAAAGTGACAACAATTAGAGGAAAAAAGAGGAAGGTGTTTGGTTAAGAAACAAGGCTTATATAGACATTTCTTGTTATATTGTACGTAAGTATGTGTTATATACATGTTATGTTTATATCAGTTTGAAAGCATACTTTTATATTGCCGACATGTCTTTATGTGAAAGCAACAAAACTTAAAGATTTGATTTTCTTCCGTAAGCCACATTCCTTGACTCTAGTCAAGCCTCACAGAGTACAGACAATAAATTCCAGTCTTTTCCACACCAGTCTAACTCTGAGGCGGTGGCTGTTTGATTTCTATTAGAAACATTAAGAGAAATACATGATTTTAGACTCATGGAAAAAATACTTTCCAACAATCTTAGTGTCACAGATATAAAATTTCCAAATTTGGAAAATATTTAGGGAAAAATATTATAACATTTAAAATAATAAAAATCTATTGCTTTCTTGCCCCTGAGCTTAAGCAAAGAAAAAAAAAATCTATTGCTTTTCTCAGTTGCTTAGAAAGCATAACTGAAAGTGGGCACACTGAAAAGACTGCAGTGGAGATCCTTCAATTTCAGCCTCTGGAGATTATAGTTACTTACCCCATAAAATATATATCTACTATGTATCCAGAAAAATAAAAAATAAAAAAACTAAAACAAAGATTACAGTTACTATGTAACAACCAGCATGCTCCGGTTTTTTCTTTAAGGGGATTGCCTCCCACTAAGGTGATAACAACAAATAGTAACCAGTGTTGCAGTGAACTGGTTGGTCAAAGACAGAAGGTCTTAACATTGGTTGTGCAGAGGAAACAACTGAGGTGCTTTAAAAAAAAAGTGCTGACACCTGGCCACTCCCAGAGATTTGGATTTTATTAGGTGAGATGCAGCCTGGGCATCTCACTGTGGGCATCAAGAGTTTAAAAGCTCCCCAGATTTTTCTAATGTACAGCAAAATTTGAGAAACACTAAAAACCCTGCTACTGACCAGTATGGTCCATGGACCAGCAGCATTGCTATTACCTGAGAGTTTTTACTGATGCAGAATGGTAGGCCTCCCCTCAGGCTGATTAATTAGAATCTGAATTTTTTCAAGGTTCCCATGTGGTTTGGTTTATATATGCATTAATGTCTGAGAAGCACTGCTCTAAGGGAATTCTTGACACTGATTATTTTTTCTTGCTCTGATGTTAGACAGTAATTCTACGGTTAATAAAATATGAAAGAAAAATAACTGAACGTTCATTCTCTAAAACTCAGGAAAAAAAACTTTCATCTGTGACATTCTGTAGCATGATAGAAGGTTGTTGATGTGAAACGAGATCCATATATGTAGGGTTGCCAGATAAAATATGGGATAGCCAAGAAAATGTGAATTTCAGATAAACGATGAATTTTTCTATTTTTAGTGAAAGTATGTTTCAAATATTGTACAGGACCTATGTATACTAAAAAAGTATTCATTGTTGATTTGAAATCCAAATTTAACTGGACATTCTGTATTTTTATCTGCTAAATTTGGCAAACCTACGTATATTCCCAGGAGCCTCTCTTTGCTCTCTAGGCTTTCCTAGTTTAAAAAAAAAAAAAAAAAAGGAAATGATACCATAAATGGCCAAGTGGCTGTCCCCTAAGCTGTCTAGACTGATTGCCTGTAATGTTGTTTCTCATCCAGGCCAGACACAGGACTCTGACTTAAGGAAGTCAGGCTGGTGACTCATCTAACTGGGAAATTTACTTGCTGACTCAGGAGGACATAGTTCTTGGCAAACTTTTGCCTCAATATAAACCAAAAGGGAAAAAAATATATAAGAGAATGTTAAATATAGGTGAATGGATTAGAACACTTTAACTTAAGGCAGCAACTTAATCACATATTTTCTTTCAGTTGATTAAATGAGATTTTCTTGGTTTCCTTTTTTACCATAGTTTATCCCAAAGTGATTTTTGATAACAACAAAAGGTTTTATTTAAATGTGAGAATGGTAGGGAGAATAAGGATGAACTGAATTCAGGTACAGAGTATGAAATTCATCTCTCACTCCAGGAGGAAAGCCAGAGATAGCAGACTTGCCCATGGTTGCACTCAGAGTTTGTTGTCTTTCTTAAGAATTAACTACTATTTAAGTCTTCTCAGAGGCCACTTTCCAAGAATATGTTTTAAATCAATTTTCTCAATATTCCATGTAGCTTGTGAATAGAGTAGCAAATTCTTGGAGCAGAAATGTAGGTGTGGCTTGGGTGGAAGCCCTCCCTTTGCAAGCATGGTGGAAGAGGAAACTAAATTTATGTAGCCAGTTCTGATTTTTTCATATTCGAAAAGTTTTTGATGGGAAAAATCTGAATAAAATAATTGTGAATATATGCAATTCCATTGTATTAATAATTTTTTCTTAAATAAGTCCATAGTTGTTGTTGAGTAGGTCCAAAATGGAAGTTAGATACCAACTCTTTCTTTTTTTCTTTTGGGCTTCTGAATCTTTTCAACTGAGGTTGGACTCTCATATTTAATGACTATTAGCCATGACATTAACAATCCTGGTTTTAGGACTGGAAAGCAAACCAACTCATTTCTAGCAAGTACAGACAGAAATTTCATTTCAAAGCAAAGCCCATAAACAGCATATCCCATAAGTTTCTTAAACACAACAATCCCTGAAGATATGATGGAGAAGATGCTAAGTATTAAAAACTATGGTGTACAGGAAAAATAAATACAGCCACAAAATGCTTTGTGACTGAATCTATCAAGAAATTGAATCTATTTTTTTCTCTGCTTTGAACTTGGTCTGGCCATCTCACTTACTTTGACCCAACAAAATGTGGCAGATACGGTGTACAAGCAAGCCTAGACCTCAGATAAGCTTGCAACTTCCATCTTTGCTGTTTTGGAGCATTGCCCAGAGAAGCTGCTTCAGTCGACTGGAGGATGAAACATCACAAGAACTGAGACGCCCTGCTAACAGCCAGCAGCACTGTCAAATACATGAATGTGGCCATTTTGAACCTTCCAGTCTAGCCATGCCTTTACAGAAGGATGCTGCTTGACTGAGCCCTGGAGATGCCAGAAGAGAAACTACAATGAACCCACATAGAATCATGAGAAAGAAGAAATCATTATCTAAAGCTACTAGATAATGATTTATTGGGGAGGAGTTGCTATGTAGCAATAGTTAACTAAAAAGATGGAATGCCGAAACTTCAGTGTGCATAAAACTCCCCAAAAGAAACCCTTTTAAAAAAAGATCTCAGGTCTCCACCCCAGAAATCCTGATTTAATTTTATACAAAGATCCCAGATGGCAGTGGTCCTCAGACCGCCTTTTGGGAAACACACTCTAGCAGGATTTTCTTCACCACAGAGGAGGCTTGAGGCAGGTAGCCACATAGCTGTGCACTGCTCCTGCAAAGGATGCCACTGTAGCTGTACAGTGCACATTTGTATCACCGTCATCCTATGTAATGTTCCCAGTACTAACAGAGCATTTTTGTTTATACATATTTAATTATATAATGGAAATTGAATAGATTATTTCTATTCTTCCACACTAACCTAATATGGATTATTGGAGAGGGGGTTGAATGGAAGAGCAGAAATAGCATAGCCCCCTGTGGAAATGGGCTTGGTGGAGACTTTGACTGAAATTGATATGGGCTACATAGCAAAAATCCAGCTGAGTGGAGGCAGAAGTGGAATAAAATGTGTGCAGATGTTTTTTGAGTATTATGAAAGGGAGAGAAAGGAGAATACGGAAGGCAGATACTTGAGGAGGTTTATTTGAGTGGAGAACCATATAAATTGCAGGTGAATATGCTGAAATCACTATAGAAAGATGATACACCTATCATGTTGCAGCTATGATGGCGGCATCTAAATAAGTAAAAGACTCAGTTATTTTTCTCAAGCAGATTCATTTTCATCTTTCTAAAGTGCATATACAGTCATATGAAAAAGAGAAAATTGTATTTCAAATTCTGGTGCCAGAATCCTTTTTAGAATAAGAACATTTTAAACTTAGTTTTTCATTCAAAATTTTGAGTCTTGCAGTGTAAGTCCCAAACATGTTCTGAAAAAAATAGGGCAAAACAAAGAGAAGTCTTAATTGCTCAGTATGAAATCTGAGAAAGATTTAGACATGACCACGGCCCAGAAGGAAGACACAGGGGCCTAGAAATGAGGACAAGAAAAAAAAGAAGGTCTGGTGGCAAGGAGTACACACAACACAATGACAGGACGGGAGGCTGTGAAGGAGACACAGTCAATGCAATGTTCCCATGGTAGGAATGGCTGAGGGTTGTAAATATGTCTACTATTCAACTGTAAGTGGTTAGCTGGTCTCCACTGCGTTACCCTAAAATATTACCCTCCACCATCACCGTCAGACTTTCTACAGAATTCTGCTACATGCAACCACCCCACCATGCATTCAGGTTCCTTTGTGGAATAAATGTGAAAGGGGCCATGTTCCATTTTTCAGTTTGGATGAAGTATGTGCAAGGTTGAGTAAATAAACCAGATGCAGAAGGTGAAGTGCCAGTGAGATTGGGAACTTAATGTTGGCTTAAGGCCCTGTGAGAATTCTTGGAACACTGGCAAAAATCCTGGCAATAGTGGGAATTATGCACAGCCCACACACAATCTCAGATGTGCAAGTAACATCACATTATTTACAATAAAATCAACTTGATCTGATTCAGTATCATTATTCCTTCATGACCCCATCAATTTCTGTGGCTTTGCTGCTTCCAAGCAGAGAAATATCTGCTGAATCTGGAAGTTCCTGCATTTAGGATTTGCTGTCCACAACCTAGTACCCTGCCATCACATTTGAAGTTGAGACATGTGTCCCAGAAGAGGAGATATTGAAGGCAGTCAAAAGGAAAAGCAAGATAAAAAATATTGATGCCAGAGCAGCTTGTTTTTTTCTTCCACTGCACTTGGCACACTACTTCTGTGACGATTAAATTAATGAATAAATGAACTCCTAATATTAAAAATAGAAAAATGTGGTACAGTGTGGAGCAGTAATGGAGAATAAGTTTTCTTATTTATTTTTGCTGCTATGGCAATATAAAGTTGGAAGAGACTTTAGAATATCAAATCTGATTCATTAACCTTTGTATCAATACCATCTATAACTAAACTGTCCAATTTGGGAGCATTAGATACATGTGGCAATGAAAAGTATTTTTTAAGTTTAAATTTAATTTTTCCATCATACTAGTCACATTTCAAGAGCTCAAGAGCCACATATGGGTAATACAAGTATTCAGACAGTATAGATATGGAATATTTTCATCATTGCAGAAAGTTATAGTAGATAACACAGATTTATTACATCCCTATCAAATGATCATCTAGCCTTAGTTTTCATCTTCTTAATAAATGTCATTTACTATTGCATTTTAGGCAAGCCATATTGCTAGGTTGTTCTTGAAGTTTCTTCCATATATTTATCCTAGATATTTTAGACATATGAAAATATTTATTCTGTATAGAGAGTACTTCATTAAGGCAACTGTTTAGAAATTTTGCTAATAATATAGTCTAAACTGAAATAGAACAACTAGACAGAACTTAAAAATTAAGTTTCTTAAGGAATCTCCTATCACTAAAGAATAGAATTGATTCATGTAACCATCTCCATACTAGTAATTTAGCCAAAACTCAGAAGAAAAGAAATCCAATTGTAGAAATATCTTTATGCTTCACAAAAATGCTGAAACGAATAAAACCTTTAATTTTTTTGTTTCTATTTGCTAATGTTTCTAATGCAATTATGGAATTAAGAGATGGGTATCTAACATATTAGTGAACACAATCATTTTCTATTAAATCCAAATATATCCATAAAGACTGAAAGATGAAAATCTTTAATGAGTCTTCAAGTTTTAGAGGAAGTAAAGGTGGAGAGTTTAGAAAACCTCCCAGTGGGAACAAAATTAGTGATGGCACAAGAACATCTGAAAATTGGAGTATTGCTCACAATGACTTAATCCATACTTGTTTTATTAATGCCAACAATTGGAGGAGCTTCCACGGAGCATATAAAACATAAAGACTCTAAACAGTGAACTGACTCATCTTTCTGTAAATAATAATAACCTTGTGTCATCAAGAAAACTACCTGACAATGTTTCTCTTTTAGCCACTCTTCTCTTTTAGAGTGATCAGTATATTTAGAATAATTTCCATCTAAATAGGATTAAGAATAAAAATCTTCAGCACTCAAAATTTAAATCTTTGAGGAATTAACATAAGTATATCAGTTAAGATTAGGTTTGTCAAAGTATAGCTAAAAATCCAAGTCATAACAGCTTAACAAAGTTAAAGGCATACTTTTATTCTGCATAATATGGGTTTATAGTTCAAAACTGGTATGATGGTCCATGGCTATCAGAAACACAAACTTTCTGTTCTATAATTCTTAGGTCGTAACCTCTATTACCAAGTACGGCTTCATGTTCACAATGTGGCTGCTGCAGCTCCAACTATCACATCCATGTCTTGGGCAGCAGCTATATAGAAACTGAAGACAAAAAAGGTTCCTTGTGATAGTTAAGATAGGCCCCCTCTAACAACTTTCCTAGAAGCTCTACCTGACAATTTCTACTGACATAACTTGTCCATCTGTAGGAAGCTGGAAATCGTTTCTTTTTTTCAGCTAGACCATTGTTGCCACCACACATGATAGGGGTTTTATTACCAAACAAGAAGCAAACAATGACTATTGGATAGCTAGCTAGCAGTCTCTGTCCAAATAAGTGAATTACCTTTTCTTTGGGCTAAACTTACATTTCTGCACAGGTCATATTGTATATACTTAGTGATATTGAAAACAGAGTTGTGTTGCAGTAGAGAGCACAGGATGTAAATAGAGTGATCTGTGTTCCAGTTTGCCCTAGAGAGTTCCAGTGTATAGCGCTTGTATCAATATAGTTATTATTAGTGCTTTTATTACTCTCTAAAGTATCTCAGTTGGATAATCAATTGTATGGTCACTTTAGCTATTGTAAACTAGAAAATCTCTAACATTTCTTAGCTCTGGTGACCTTAGCAAATTACTAACTTTTATAAACTTATTGTATTAGTTATCTATTGCTGAATAACAAATACAGTTTCCATGGGTCAGTAATTGAAGAGATACTTAGATGGATGGTCCTGGCTGAGGGTATCACTTGAGGTTCAGAGGCTGGCAGGAGCTGCTACCATCTAAGGGCCTCATTAGGAAGCACTATCCACTCTGAAAATTATTTGCTCACATGGCGGATGGGAGGAGGCCTCAGGTCTCATCACGTGGGTTTCTCCATAAGGCAGCTTGTGTGTCCTCACAACATGGCAGCTGGCTTCCCCTCCAAGAGAGAACAAAAGGAAGCATCAGCACTTTTTATGCCCTAGTCAACAAAGTCCCACACTCACTTTCTCTTTATTCTATTCATTAAAAGCAGTTCGCTAAGTCCAGTTCACACTTCAGCGGGTACTATAGGCACATGCTACCATGCCTGGGTAAATATTTTATTTTTTGTAGAGATGGGGGTTCACCATAATGCCCAGGCTGGTGTCTAACTCCTTGGCTCAAATGATCTGCCTGCCTTGGCCTCCGAAAGGGCTGGATTACAAGTGTGAGCCAACACACATGGTCATGCTTTCTATTTTGGTGCTTTGAATCTCAGTTTTATCAGTTTTATCTATCTTCTATCATAGATTATACAAACTCTGAAAGGTAAGTTTGAAAAAAGACTGTTCTGGAAATAGGACCACAAGGAAAGTGCTTAATAAATGTATAACTCTAGGAGGAAATATGGCTGGATATTTAAAATGTAAGTTTAACTCTAGTAAAAACACTAAGTTTTAATATATATTTATGATATATATGTATATGTATACATATATATAGAGAGAGAGAGTTAGCAAGAGAGAGACAGGGTCTTGCTCTATTGTGCAGGCTGGAGTAGTGTCATCATAGTTTCCTGGAACCTTAAACTCCTGGGCTCAAGCAATCCTCCTGCCTCAGCCTCCCATGTTTGTAGGGATGGGGTCTCGCTATGTTTCCCAGGCTGATCTCAAATGTCTGGCCTCATGCCATCCTCTTGCTATGGCCTCCTAGAGTGTTGTGATTATAGGCATGATTTACCTTGCCTGGCCAATGTATATTTTCTTAATCTACTCATTAACTTTCTCTTCACACTTGAGTTTATATAGTGATGTCACTGAATTCTTGCTATGCTGCCCAGGCTGATTGCAATCTCCTGTGCTCAGGTAATCCTCCCACTTCTACCTTGCAAAACAGTGGAAATATGTTAGTTATTATTAAGTCTCTGGACAATGGAATTAATTTCTAAGGTTCCGTAAGCTCCGAGGATGTAAAGAATATAAGGTATGCTTCCTAAGAGAAGTCTTCCTAGGAGACAGGGTGATGAGGCTTAATACAAGCAATGAAAGAAGAGTAGGAAACAGCCACTTTGAGAACATTGTGTATGTTTGCATGTAACGGAAGGATGGAGGCTTGTGGAAAATGGTTTCAGAGAAGAACTCATGTTGCCCAGGAAGATGGAGCCCTTTGAACAAAGATGGCACTCTGGAGAAATGTTAAGTAATTTAATGTGGCTAAATCTCCTCTGTGAGGTGGGACATGGCAAGAAGTGAGAATTGAGAGCATGACAATGCATAAGATCACCCTGAGTAGAAATGCTGTGACTCAAGGGCAGAGACTTGGGGAATCCTAGCACTGAAGGGGCAGTTTAAGAAACATGGCCCAGAAAGGTGACAAGTTTACTGCTTGCCTTCTCTTCTTTCCCATTCACCTAAAGAGCTGAAGTGCTGGCCAGAATCTTTACTGATACAGATCAGATAGGAAAGGGCAGCACTGGGAATGCAGGTGGTTATGGGGGTGAAGAGAGACCAAGTCAATCTCCTTAATAAACAGCCAAGAGAGGAGTGGCAGGAATGACTTAGACAAACAGCAATAAAAATTCTAGGGCAGGGTTTAGTGGGTTAAAGGGTCCAGAGAAATGGAGAATCGAAGAAGGGGATTTCTGAAGTTTCCACGGTTTATGATTGGAATCTCTTTTGAGGTTCTTGGAGAGACAGAAAATTTGAAATTCCTCTTAAATTATGGACTAAATTCCTTTGCTTGCAGAGACAGAGCTGTGTGAAGCCCTGGTCTGATTATGGTTATTGAAGGAACTGTTGAATAGACAGATACAAGGGGAACTAACAGGGAGTAATAATACTCATAAAAATTTACTACTGTTACCATGCTAAACTCTAGTTATAAAAGTATTAATACCAACAAGAACTGTTCAATTCTAAGAGACAGACAGTAGTATTATTTCCCTTTCACAGATAAGAAAACTGAGGCACAGACTGGTTGGATTGATTTGCCCAGGGTCGCACAACTAGTACTTGGCAAAGCCAGGAATGGAACCCAGGTACTTCATTTTACAGAAACCACTGGAATCAAGATTTTTACTAAAATATAGAGTAGTAGAGGATAAAATTCAGAGTCAAAATTATTTTTACTATCTAATATTTTCTAAGAAAAGGATTATATTCAATGGATACTTAATGTATACACAGAAGTTCTTGTTTTAAGTTGGAAGTCTGCTATAATGCAGTTTAAAGAGTAGTGTCATGGGGTGGGGGAGGGGTATCACCATTCTTGCATAGAATAAAACATTCTTTTCCCTCTCCCATGCACACAGTACCAGGTGCAATGTGAATTCTGAATCAGCACTGGCTGAATTGACATATTCGATAATACAATTTGAAGGCCACTGTGTGCGTGGCTGCTCAAGCATGGTCAGGCTTACAAAGAGATGCCAGCATTTATAACCCCAAGCTTCTGAAGGCACTGGGTTAGTCTGCTTCATAGTTTCCTAATTGAAATGTATATTTAATTTTTTTTTTTTTAGACAAAGTCTCACTCTGCCACTCAGGCTGGAGTGCAGTGGCCCACAATACCACAATACCTTGGTTCACTGCAGCCTCCACCTCCCAGGTTCAAGCAATTCTCCTGCCTCAGCCTCCTGAATAGAATGGGATTACAGGCACACACCACCACACCTGGCTAATTTTTGTATTTTTAGTAGAGATGGGGTTTCACCATGTTGGCCAGACTGGTCTTGAACTCCTGACTTCAGGTGATCCACCCAAGGACTCCCAAAGTACAGGGATTACAGGCACGAGTCACCCTGCCTGGCCTGTTGGCTTTTTTTTTTTTTTTTTTTTAACAAAAACAAAACAAATTCCTTGATTTTCAAGACTGCTCATTCGAAATAAACTCATAAGAAATGGCTCAATAATAAGTGCTTTTAGTAGCTGTTCGTAGTCCTATTGGGAGTGTACTGTTCACTCAAGTTTTGGTGGGACTACATGTACTGTCATTTCTTTGGCTTCTTCCTTTCCCTGGTCCTCTCACATTTCTTCACTCCACCCTGGTCTGTTGGACACGTGTCCTGGGATCAGAAGATGAGGAGTGGGAGACTTACTGGATCTATCTAGCCAGAGTTTAAACTCTTCTGTCTTCCTTTCCTGGATGGATTTCCAGGTAGACTGATTCTCATGTTTTAACATATAAAATACCCTTTGAGTTTATGCATACATATCTATAACCTCTTTGGTGTATTAGAAAAAAAGGCAAGAAATAAGGTGTATTTGGATTTATGTGTAAGGATTTGTGTAGGATTTCCTCTCTCAATCTAAAAGTACTTACTTTTAGAAAGATGCTGGATCATGCCTTGTAAAACATGCCAAAGGTTTTGCTGCATGTTTTTTAGTCAAATTTTAAAAAGGAAATATTTAATGTAACTTTTTTTTTTTTAGGCAGAGTCTTACTCTGTTGCCTGGGCTGGAGTGCAGTGGTGTTATCTCAGCTCACTGCAACCTCAGCCTCCTGGGTTCAAGCAATTGTCCTGCCTCCGCCTCCTGAGAAGCTGGGACTACAGGCACACGCCGCCACACCAGCCTCATTTTTTGTATTTTAGTAGAGATGGAGTTTCACTGTGCTGCCTAGGGTTGTCTTGAACTCCTGAGCTTAGGCAATCCGCCCACCTTGGCCTTCCAAAGTGCTAGGATTACAGGCATGAGCCACAGTGGTGGGCCTTTTTTTTTTTTTAAACACAAGGTCTTGTTCTGTCACTCAAGCTGGAGTGCAGTGACACACTCACGACTAACTGTAACCTGGAACTCCTGGCCCTAAGCGATCTAGCTGCCTTAGCCTCTGGCATAGCTAGGACTACAGGCATGCACCACACTCCCAGCTAGCTAATTTTAAATTTTTTTGTAAAGAAGAGGTCTCCATATGTTCCCCTGGAACTCCTGGCCTCAAGCAATCCTCCTGTCTCAGTCTCCCAAAGTGCTGAGATTACCACCATGAGCACCTGGGCCTGGTCCAATAAATACTGTAAATTCAAATTAGGCATTTCACTTCCATTTATATACATATCCCTTTATAGGATTATTTGATGGTTATTAATGTATATTGTCATTGAATTTTAATAGTTACTTTGGGAAAACAGAAATCACTGTTATAGTGCCTACTTGTAAGTTGTTAAGGTCCTCACAATGCACTTAATCTTATTCAACAGATTCTGTAGCACATGAAACACCTGAAATGTGGAAGAGTCACTTCTCTGTGCAGTTTGCTCATTTCATCTGGTATTCATTCATTGATTCAACATTTTATTGATGGATTACTATTTGCATGGCAAGGTGCTAGAAAATAGGAATACTAAGAAAAAGTCGACGTTCCTGTCCTGAAGGCCCTCTCTCAGTACAGTGTTGTCAAGGCTTGGTGGAATACACCAGTGGCAAACAAGCACAAGCGGCCTTATTTCACTGGTGTGCATTACTTCTTCCAGCCCTGAAATCAAGTCTATCCAAACGTCCTAAATCAACAAATGTTTTTTCGAAATCATACAACTGTAGCTAACAAACTAGGAGTAAGGCTTCGGTTATTCTGACTTGATTTTAAACCATCATTGCCCATTCTTTGCCCTGCCAATCCTTTCTTTGACTACTGAAGTTAAGCTTTACACATCTCACTTGCAAGAGGCTATGCTGCTATTCTGGAAATCTGAAATTAAGTTCAGTGTTTGTGTGTGGGGTGGAGTGTAATTAACGACCATTGATTACAGAGTTTCCTTCGTGAGAGCCTGCCAGGCTAAGCAGCAGAAACACGAGAAGCGGATAAAAAGTTTTCCTCATTTTTCAACAAAAGTCGCACGGGAGTTTCCGGCGGGACAAGGGCACGTGGCCGGCTCTTGCTACTCCCGTGAACGCGGCTGGATTGGGACGCTGGATCGTGACACCCCTCCCCCCGCCCCCCGGTCCCCAGTCTGAGGCCTTCGTCCAGAAGCTGAGCCGCTGACCCAGGCTCAGGAGCTGGGAGCCCCGGCACAAGCTCCCGGGCCTCGGGACAGGCGGGGACCGCACGCACGGAAGGGCGCTGGGCTCTCTCGGGTGGAAGGCGCCTCTGCTTCCCCACTTCCTCCTCCAGCTCCGCGGCACCGCCTCCCGGGCGGCTCCTCCTCCTTCCAGTCTCCTCCCTGTCCCGCCGCGGCTCCCGGGCCCGAGGTGCGGCGCTCCCTCGGCAGTCCCCAGCCTCGGACGCTGCGTGGAGCGGCGGAGGGGAGAGAAGCGAGGGGCCGCCTGCGCTGCTGTCCCTGCCCCGTGCGCTCTGCGCCCCTCTTCCCTGTCGGTCGCTCCGAGGCTCAGACCTCCTGCCTCGCTCGGCGCGGTCCGGGGCTCGCCGAGAAGAGAGCGGCTGGCAAGTTTGGGCGCGCGCAGGCGGCGGGCCGTGGGCACCGGGCGCTTCGGTGGGGCGCGGGGAGGTGACCGCCGCTCCGGGCTCGGCGTCCCGCGCGCACTTCGGCGATGGCTTCGCCGCCGCGGCGACGGCTGCGCCTCGGTCCCCGCGGCCTCCTGCGTCTCCTCTCGGGACTCCTGCTACCTCTTTGCCGCGCCTTCAACCTAGATGTGGACAGTCCTGCGGAGTACTACGGCCCCGAGGGAAGCTACTTCGGCTTCGCGGTGGATTTCTTCGCGCCCAGCGCGTCTTCGTAAGTGGCCGCACTTGGAGCCGGAGCCGGCCCCCTCCCCCACCGCTTGCACCCACCCCGCTTTTCTCCCCTGGGATTGATTTCGGAGAGATCCCGGGGTCTATCCTACCTATCCAACCCCCTCAGAGTGGTTTATGTCCTGGGTGAAGGAAATATTTGGGAAGATGAACTCCCCTCGGTACCCATCACCTAGTTACACCCCACTCCTCACCTCTTAAAAGTGATTAGGGGCAGCGGGAAAGTTTTAAAGCGGACCTGTGCTCAAAATTCAGAGAAAGTGGGAAATCAACAAAGGCTGGTCTTGCCGGACTCCCCGCCTCCTGTGCCATTGTCGAGGATTTGCAGTGAGGCTCTTGGTAGCTTTTTTCTGCTTCTCAGACTTAACGCCGGTCCTTTTCATTCTCCCTCAGCAAGCCCTCCCCCACTCTTTCTGCCTCTGTCTGAGTTTGTTTCTTCTCACTCCTTTTGCAAACATTCTGATGACTTAAAATTACCATATTGCCCCACGGAATTCATTGTGTCTTATCTCTGGGACTGTCAAACATTTGCACATTTGAGGTTGAACAGATGAATTAAATGTGTCATCTGTTCTTTTTATAGTGATTCACTATTTAGGTCATTGTTCAGACGGAACAAGGGTGTTTGCTGAGTTTTCACTCACTGCAGGTCATTAGAATACTGCAACATTTAATAATTCAGTTATGTTTTCAATTTGCCAACGTTCCGCGTTGCAGGGACCTTCAGATTTGTGGCAGTTATTGTCATTATTGTCACTGTCTCCGACTTTACTGAATGCTGACGTCATTACCACCATTCCACCCCCATATTAGCATAAGGAATACTGTTTTAATGAGTGTTCACTGGTTGTTTTATGATGTTTAAATCTTATTTTCAAAAGAGAAACTGTTCTTAAGGTGGCATCTAAATGCTTAGAAATTGTAACAACACATTTTTGTTTCCATATTTGCTGTATAAGATATCCCTTCGGGGTGAGGTGGAGGGTAATCTTGACGGTTAGTACTTGGATAGGACCATTTTCCACTACATACATGCCTAATTTGAGGATGGTCTCGTTTTTCTGTGACTGTTAGAACAGCAGAATTTAGCCTTAGTGTTTTTCTGAATGTTGCTGAGTATCATTCATTTTGATAACAACCTTTGCAGCAACGCATAGATTGGATGCAGTGAATGGAAACTTTGTTAGTGGAGACATTATTTTATGTAGCAGGCTTAGTTTTCATTTGTTGTCAGCAGTTAGAGTGCTTTCTGTGAGACCTGGGACACAGATTTTCCAAAATGATAAAAATAATCATTAACTTTGGCAACATTTACCGATTTCACATTCCATTTAGTCATTTTAGTCCGCGTTACCTTTTTATTTGTTACTGTTTTTAACCACGGGGCAAATACCAAACATTATCTTTAAACATTTTTGTTTCCAGATGCTTTCAAGTGTATACCTTTATGATACAGAACATTTTAGTTGCTCCCAAGGGTTCAATTTTAGATTTAATTTGTACAGAAATTCTAATGATTTTGAAAATATATGTCTTTTGTCAAAGATTAGCATTTAAATACTTCAGGCCAGAGGCAGTGGCTCATGCCTATAATCCCAGCTCTTTGGGAGGCCAGGGCAGGTGGATTGCCTGAGCTCAGGAGTTTGAGACCAACCTGGGCCACACGGTGAAATCCCATCACTACAAAGAAATACAAAAATTAGTTGGGTGTGGTGGTGCACACCTATAATCCCAGCTCTTCGGGAGGCTGACATGGGGAATTGCTTGGAAGGTGGAGGTTTCAATGAGTGGAGACTGTGCCACTACACTCTGGCCTGGGTGACAGAGAGAGAACTCTGTCTCAGAAACAAAACAAAAACAAAAAACAAAATAACAAAAAACTTTAAAGTTGATGCAGTGTTTTACAAATGTTACTGTTAATTCTTCAGCAATACTCTGAGTTTAGTGTAAGATGAAGAGAAGCTGATAAACTTTAAGTGGGTTTTCTTAATGGAAAATGCAGTAATGTTGAACTATTTATATTTGTTATTTCTGATTACAAGCCAGGGTGACTACTTTGGCCAGTCATTACAATCAGTGAATATGTTATGACCTCACAGGTTTCCATGACTTCACTCATAGACCTTAAGTGGTAAGGTAAAATTGAACTTGGGTTTGATTTCATATCATATTTTGAAATATTCATCAGCAACTTTGTTACTGATAGACTAGAGAGCTCTAGGTATAGGTAAGTTAAACAGTGGAAACCAATCTTGAGTTTTGTTGTTGTTGTTGTTTTAAAGTATATAAACAAATGTTTTTACTTACTGAGCTTTTCAGATTTAACAAAGATTTATGTAAAATTACGCTGAATTTTCTAAAAGGGCAAATGTTTTTTTTACTTACTGAGCTTTTCAGATTTAACAAAGATTTATGTAAAATTACGCTGAATTTTCTAAAAGGGCAAATGTTTTTACTTACTCAGCTTTTCAGATTTAACAAAGATTTATGTAAAATTACGCTGAATTTTCTAAAAGGGCACTTTATATTTAACAAGCATTGGAATCCAAGGTACATGGGATGCCATTTCCAATATGAATTTATTGTTATTTGGTATTATCATAAACTTCCAAAAGAAAAAAAGCCACATAATGAAAAAGTATTTGTCAATTAAAGGGCACCTTTCTTTCTTTCTTTTCTTTCTTTTTTGAGACAGAGTTTCGCTCTTGTTACCCAGGCTAGAGTGCAATGGCGCCATCTCAGCTCACCACAACCTCCACCTCCTGGGTTCAGGCAATTCTCCTGCCTCAGCCTCCTGTCTTTTTTTTTTTTTTTTTGAGTTGGAGCTTCACTCTTGTTTCCCAGGCTGGAGTGTAATGGCACGATCTTGGCTCACCGCAACCTCCACCTCCTGGGTTCAAGCAATTCTCCTGCCTCAGCCTCCCCAGTAGCTGGGACTACAGGTGCGCAAAGGGTGCCTTTCTTCTAAGGGGAGAAGATTTGTGAGGAGGCAATGGTTACTACGTCCACTTCTGTTGCCTTTTCCAGTTTCAGTGTCCGCATTCCTTGAAGAAGCTGTAGAATTATTTTATGACCATTTTTTTCTTTATAGAAAATTATTATTGAATTATTTTCATAGTTTTGTTGTAAAAATTATTTATGAAAGAGAAGGACAAATAAAGTTCTAAGTAAAATGTTAAGGTTGCCCCTGAAAAAAATCGCTCCAGAAATGAGTCAGGTTTGAAGTCAAAATTCGCAAAAACAGTGATTTTCAAAATTATGAAAAATAAAACATTCACATTCTTTTTTTCTGTAAGCGTTTATTTATACTACGTTGTAACACTTACATGAAATCCAAAGGTTGGATGCGGGCCAGTAATGAACGTCATACTTTTTTTGTGGAAACTAATTGGAAAAATTAAAAATTGCATCCTAGGTTTAATTATAGTGACATCTTATTTTAGTAAGCATTTTATAATTCGCTAAGCACTTATATCTCATTTTATACTATAGCCAAAACCATCAGGGTGAGTAACGGGAAGCAGATATACTCATTCTTACAGATGAGGAAATAGAGGCGGAAGAGTTTGCAGTCTAGTTATTTGAGTAGGTTGGTGTGAGTAGAGGGTAAGGAAGGGAGGGCTCAGAAGGCCAGGGTGTGAAATCCAATACCACTTTTTTTTATTCAAATATTGAAATTTTGAACAAAATAACTTTAAAAATTTATTCTTCAAGTATATGTTATACAGTTCTCATTTTATTTATTTGTTTTAAAATAATACTAAAATGAATAGTACTGGATTCTTGCCTCCTCTGCCCCCATTAAACACTAATGGAGCCTTATCTTACAGTTGACAACTTTTGTAGAGGTGTGTGCCTTAGAAGCAGAAGATCCTTCAGTGGATCTCATTCCTAACTTCATGGTTGCAATACCTGGAAAGTCTTTTAAATAAAACTCCTGCCCTGGCTGTATCTTAAATCTAAAAGTAGATCGCTGACTTGATATTCCAGTGGTCTAGCCTGTGAATCATTTCTCGTTGACTAGCCTGTCTTAATTCAATTTGACTGCAAATGAACTCTTCACTAAAATATGTCAGTTGCACCTCTGTTTCTGTTAATGGAGGCATCCTTTTCTCTGTTACCCTGGAAATAATTTCATTTTCCTCCTCTCATTTTCTATTTTTCTGTACCTTTCCTACTTTGTCACTTTGATATCAGTCAGTGATTAGTCAGCAGGCAGAAGATCCTAGAAATTCTTCCTTTGTAAGATTTCTTGATTCCATGTCTGCTTTCTACTCCTCATTTCAGTATAGGTATGACAAGCATGGTCAGTGGCACTCAGGGCTCCCCCCATCCCTTTGCCCATCATTTGGCTAACCTGCAAAACATCTTATTTGTTTCTACTTGTTTTATCTTTCTGTAACACCCCTTTTCATCCTGGTATTCTGTTGCAAAAATTTTCATAACAATGCTTCCATTGCTAGAGAGAAGGTCCTAACTGCTTAACCTGGATTAAGGTCACTTGCAATCTGTCCCAACCTGTGTGTGTTTTTAAAACTTCATGTTCTGTTTCTCCTCTTACCATTTTAACTGTTTTCACAACACTTTACAAAATGATGCCAGCTCGTTTTTATAAACTTTAGAGTAGTTCTGGTTATACTGGTTGATTTTTCTCATCATAAATAAGATACATATATAATAGGGGACAGAAATTTGTCTATAATTTTATTATTTAGAAAGCAAATCCAATATTGATTACTTCCATTAAGGACTATATGTGTTTCATAGAGCATTATGAAAGACAAGGGAAAATGTATGAAAATTGTAGTTACTGCTTCTGCTTTATATCATGTAGTTGTTAACTGGCATTTTTATATTTTTCTTTTGATTCAAAGGAGAATTTTTTTAAAAAAATGAAAAGTAAATCTGAAACTGGAATTGTAGCCTTGGAATAACATTCAGTACTATTTCATACACATTTATTTCTATATACATGTGTGATAGTTCTTCACAAGTTCCTTTTGGTGAAGGCTCATTGGTCAACTCAAAGTCAGCTAAATATATTAAACATAATTTATCTTAGAAAGGTCAGTGCTGAAAGCAGCCAAACAACTTAGTTTATTTGGAGGGTTTGAAAAATGGGCTTGTCATTGTTTGGCTGGTTGCCCCTCCTTGGTTGTCAAGGTTGCATTCCCTGAATCAACTACCCTTCAAGTACACTTTGGATAGGGAGTGCATCCCAAGGGCATCCTCCTGATTGGTTTCTTAGAGCCCTTGTCTGTCTTTCTCTCACTTCCTCCTCTGATGCCTCTCCCTCCCTATCTCTGTCTCTTTTCTCCTTTTTTTGTCTCTTGTCTTTCCTGTCTCTTTCCTTTCTTCTGTCTCTTTTCCTCCTTCCTGTCCATCTTTCTGTCCCCTCTTCCAAACTCAATCCTTTATATTTTAGCACTTCTTGGCATGGATGTAAACCTTAATTTTGAAGTTTTTTATTTAATGATAAAGAGTTATTTAATGACAGCACTTCCAGTCATTAGAATTTTGAAGTTTTTTATTTAATGACAAAGAGTTATTTAATGACAGCACTTCCAGTCATTAGAAAAAAAAATAGTGAGGATAGGGATTCTGATAATGTTGTTGGACATACTTTTTGGAAGGAAATGGAGTCTATCAGGAGAGAGTTGCAGGCATAGGAAATTAAGTCACTCAGCTTCAGAGTTACACTGCTAATCAGTGAAAACTCTTGTCAACCTTGCCTAACCCTGTGTGTTCTCCCCACCTCTCCACCATTGACAAAAAATGTTTGAGCCAACTTTTCTACTCTTCTTCCTCTTTATCTCCTTCATTTCAGTCAATCACTTGCCTGTTAATGGCCCTTTGAAAAAACTGAGTAAAGAAAAGCCCTTTTAAATATAGAATTTAAGTTTTACATTTTCTATTCTTTTAGGGAACAGCTTATTAATGGTATCAATTGTTTTTAGGACCAATATGATGATTAAATATATCACATTGTATTTTTGTGGTGTTTTCAGATTTTCTAAGTTTGTGTTTATTATCACCTTCAGAAAATTTTTGTTTTTTTTGTTGTTGTTGTTTTGGAGACAGAGTCTCACTCTGTTGCCCAGGCTCGAGTGCGGTGGCGCAATCTCAGCTCACTGCAACCTCCACCTCCTGGGTTCAAGCAGTTCTCCTGCCTCAGCCTCCTGAGTAGCTGGGACTGCAGGTGCTCACTGCCATGCCTGGCTAATTTTTTGTATTTTAGTAGAGATGGGGTTTCACTGTGTTGCCCAGGCTGGACTCAAACTCCTGAACTCAGGCAATCCGCCTGCCTTGGCCTCCCAAAGTGCTGGGATTACAGGCGTAAGCCACTGCTCCTGGGCAGTTTCTTTTTAAAGTAATTACAGTGGGCATTGCTATTTCCGTTCGATAGAAAAGGGAACAGAGATACGAAGTGACTCCCTCAATTGATTTGCAGTGTTTGCAACTTTCAGTTCCAAACTGTTTCCTTTAGACAGTGCTGCTTAGATCACGAAGACCTTTTTTTCTGGTCTCTCAGTTCTCTTACCCTAATTAAGCTGTTGTACATGTTCATTTTACATTCTTAGATGAACTTCAAATAACAATTATTTTTATAGGGCATTTTATTAAATTTGTTTTCTGTAGTATGTGTTGCTTTTTTTTTTTTTGAGACAGAGTCTCACTCTGTTGCCCAGGCTGGAGTGCAGTGGCACGATCTTGGCTCACTGCAACCTACATCTCCGGGATTCAAGCAATTTCCAGCTAATTTTTATATTTTTAGTAGAGACGGGGTTTCACCATGTTGGCCAGGCTGGTCTTGAACTCCTGACCTCAAGTGATGCCTTGGCGTCCCAAAATGCTGGGATTACAGGTATAAGCAACTGTGCCTTGCCTGTGTTGCTTTTTATTCCTGAATTTTTTTATATAGCAGCTTTTATCACCGTGTACCCAGTTTATTATGCAAATACTTGTTTTTCACTATACAACATTATCGTAAGACTTTAACATGTGTCTAAGGTCATTTTACTTTCTCTATCTCTTCATTGTTCTGCTTTAAAACCTTAAATATCTTAATGATAACTATAATATGAAGATGGCATTTTGGGTGAAAAACTTCATTCCTCAGCTTTTTTTTCTCTCACAAATTTAGCATGTAGATACTGACACATTCCTTTTATATTATTCTGCCATTTCTGTGGCATTTCACCAGTATGCAAGTCTGCACCTGGATGTATGCTTAGGAAAACTTAATGAACATTCATATTTGTACACCTGATTACTATCATTTCATACCTATAATGTGCACATAGCCCAATGAAAAACAACAGACTTGCTCCTGGTCTTATCCAAGGGACTCAAGCTATGTGCTGCCTATAGAATGCTATTTTCATTCAGAGAACTCTCCTACTGGACTCTTTTTCTCTTTGTTAAATGGCCATCCCCTAATAACTTTCCAGCTCTCTCTGTTGTATAATGCCAAGTAAAGAAAGTACCTGAAACCCAAAATTAAGTAGAGATATTACATAAGGGAATTGTTTTAAGGATAATTGAAATAATTGTATGTTTAATAGAGGATGCTTTCTGCATTTTTGAGGGGTTAAGACAGAGTGGAAATGACTTATTTATATATGGCTACCTTAAGATTGAGACATAGCTATTGAATTTACTTTGATACTCCACTGTCCATTTAAACTTCTCTTGAGTTCTTATTATGTGGCAGGTGCAAAGATGAATTGGAGTACCCTGCATTCAAAGAAGCAATTTACCATAAGGTGGCAGAATAGTTTTGACCAAAAAACTATAAAAGATATTGTAAGACAGGGGTCCCCAACCCTCAGGCCATGGACCACTATGGGTCCATAGCCTGTTCAGGATAATGCTGCACAGCAGGAAGTGAGCAGCAGGAGAGTGAGCATTACCATCTGAGTTTTGCCTCCTGTCAGATCAGCAGCGGCATTCGATTCTCATAGGAGCAAACCCTGTTGTGTGAACCTACTGTGAACTGTGCATGCAAGGGACCCAGGTTGCATGCTTCTTATGAGAACCTAACTAATCCCTGATGATCCGAGTTGGACAGTTTCATCCCAAAAGCATCCCCCTCTGTGTCTGTGGAAGAAAAGGTTGGGGACTGCTGCTGTAAGAGGGGCTATTTGAAGACAACCCAGAAATGATTTTTGCTTGCAGATTTCCAGGCAAAGTCTGAGAACCAGTTCTCCTATCCTGACCTAGAACCTGGTATTATCCACAATGCTAAGAACGTGTACATACATGTGCTTGTATTACTCTCCTTAGGACTACTGTGGCAGTGACCCAAGCAAGCTGTACTCAAGATACCCTGAAAAGCAAACTTACCTCTTCTTTTGCTCTAGTGGGCACTCAAAAATCATTTCATTCTAATGAAAAGGGGTAGTTGTGTGATTTTGGGGGTAAAATTTTAGACCTGTTGAAAGGAAAAAGCTTTTATATGTAATAAATTTACATATTATAATTTACATACACACAATTTTACTGTGTTAACCAACTCTGCTCTAGAAAAAACCAGTGGGGTTTTGATGACTAGCTGCTCTCTTAGTCATGGGAGGTGTAGATTCTCTTACTCATAGCCTGTGTTTTTTTTGAGACAGTTTTGCTCTATTGCCCAGGCTGGAGTGCAGTAGCGCGATCTTGGCTCACTGCTTCACTGCAGCCTCTGCCTCCCATGTTCAAGTGTTTCTCCTGCCTCAGCCTCATGAGTAGCTGGGATTACAGGCACATGCCACCACACCTGGCTAATTTTTTATATTTTTAGTAGAGATGGGGTTTTTCCATGTTGGTCTGGAACTCCTGACCTCAAGTAATCTGCCCATCTCAGCTGCCCAAAGTGTTGGGATTATAGGCGTGAGGCACTGTGCCCAAACTTTTTTTTTTCTTATGAAAGATTTTTGCTGAATGAAAACTAAGTTCATTTTCTATCCAAAATCATTTTGCTGTGATGAGAGCCAACATTTGTGTTTTACTGATGCCAAACATGACTGCATAAAGCTCTATTAAACTGGGCGTGGTTTGGTTGGGAGTTACATCTTTATTTTGAATTTGTGGACTTTAACATAAGTGTCAGAAAGCAGGATTCTTTGTAACAATACAATTCGTACAGCCAGCTTTTGTCTAGTGTAGATGAGATTTGGCAGCTACTACCCAGAATAAGAAATTGATTTTAAAATTTCAAATGAATACATTCCATATTTAAGATGTAGATTCGCTCTAATTTCCCAAAAAGGTGAAAAGCAATTGTAAATGTTTCCTTTGCCAGAATAATTTAAGTGACTTAATATTTAATGAAATGAAAAGATTATGGTAATAGCATTTTGGGGCTCTTTGTCTACCCATATCCTCTTTTATTTCCTCCTATAATTTCAATCAGTTTCTTGAGAAGAAAGACTGAGGATCTTTTTTACTTTATCCTATTTCTCTTCTTGACTCGTAAATGTTGTTGTCCCTGAGAACTCACTCATTGCCCGTCTTCCTCTGAAGACGGCTGAACTTTCCCGTCTGTGTTCTGATGCAGCATCCTGTCTCTCAGGCAGGGCTTCAGACTACAACTGGATGTCTCACAGATATCTCAAACAAACATATTAATGAATTTATGGTTTTTCTGTAAATACTTATTTTATTTCTTGAGACGGGGACTCGCTCTTTTACCCAGGCTGTTTGTTTCCATGGTAGCACTTGTAATCACAGCTCACTGCAGCCTCAACCTCCTGGGCTCAAGCCATCCTCCTCTCTCAGCATTCCAGCGCCACCCACAGAATTGGGACCATAGGCTCATGCCATGATGCCCAGTGAATTATTTCATTCTTTGTAGAGATGGGGGTCTTACTATGTTGCCCAGGCTAGTTTTGAACTCCTGTAAGTACTTAATCTGCCTTCTGCTTCTCTGCTCTTTAGGTTTTTCTCCCATCAATGCACTCAAGAAGGAAACCTAGGTGGCATTCTTGAATGTCTTTGCTCTCATATTCAGGCCTCCAGCTATTGCTGTTCTACTCCAGATGTTTTTTCCATCTGTCACCTCTTTCTCCACCCACCCTCCTACTGCAGGTCATGCTCACCTGCTCCCTGAGCTGCTGCCAGTCCTTTGCTTTCCTTGTTCCATTTTTGTCTCCCTCTCTCTTAATGCTTTCCCCATAAGGCATACAATTTAGTTTTCTTTACTAGATGATTTTATTCTTCTCCGTAAAAAACTCAATGACTTCACATGAACCTTGGGATAAAATACAGTTTAACCATGGCCCAAAGGCCCTGTTTGACTTAGCTGTTGCTGAGCTCCTTGACCTTATCTTGTGCCAATCCCGGCTTGCCCTCTCCATCAGCCATACCTCTTTTTTCATAGCTTCTGGAGACGAAATGCTTTCTTCCCACAGTCTTTCTACCTCTGCCTCAGGTATTCCCTCTCTCTCTTCATTCCACTTTCCTCATCCCCACCCCCCACTCCCTCCATCCCTATTGCACAAACACTCCTAGACACCCTCCTTCTGATCCTGTACATTTTAATGTTCTGGTGAGTTCCTTCATAACTTCTTTATCTACTTTATCTAAAAGAGGACTTTCCTCCTCATTCTTTGAAAATGATCTCCTTAGAGAGACTTACCTTTACCTGGAGGAAATCTTCCCCCTCTCATCCTTAGAAATAGCTGCTCTATTAGAAGAAAATCTCCTCTCCCTATTTTCAAAAATGTCTCTTGAAAGCGAATTGTTTGCTTACTGGGTTGAACTTGTAATAGTAATTTAGTTTATTTCTTGGCTAGTTTCTTGCTTCTAAGGGAAGGTAAGCTAAATTCCTCCATTAAGAGCAGAAACCCACTGGGCTCAGGGGTTCACACCTGTAATCCCAGCACTTTGGGAGGCCAAGGTGGGCAGATCACCTGAGGTCAGGAGTTTGAGACCAGCCTGGGCAACATGGTGAAACCTTATCTCTACTAAAAATACAAAAATTAGGCATGGTGGTGGGTGCCTGAAATCCCAGCTACTCGGGAGACTGAGGCAGGAGAATTGCTTGAACCCAGGAGGCAGGGGTTGCAGTGAACTGAGATCATGCCATGTATCACCTGGTCTGGGTGAGAGCAAGACTCTATCTCAAAAAAACAAACAAAAAAAAGCAGGAACCATGGTTGTTTTACTCATACTGGTATCTCTAGTAGTCAGGACTTTGCTTTACGTAGAGGAAACATTAAATTCATATCTCTTTTTGAATGAATAGAAAACAGCAAAAGAAAAGATATCTTTATAATTAAAAATTTTACTCCTGATTATTGTGTCTTCGGTTTATTTTATCTTGATGACAAGGAAATTGAATAGTCGTTCTAATCTTTGACCAAGAATTGATTAGATTAATCTTGTAATAAATTTATTATTAAATAGTCAACTATTAAAAAAATTAAGCCATGCAATGTAGTGAGACCCCACCCATATAAAAAATAAAAATTAGCTGAGCATGGTGGCATATGCCTGTAGTTCTGCCTGCTCAGGAGGCTGAGCCAGGATGATTGCTTGAGTTGGGAGTTGGAGGGTTGCAGTGAGTTATGATTGTGCCACTGCACTCCAGCCTGGGTGACAGAGCAAGACCCTGTCTCTTAAAAAAGAAAATAGAATAAAATAAAAATTACAATACCAGTTCTAATACAAGATAATTTTTCTAAATGGAAAAATCATAACATTTATAATTACCATACTTTGGAATAATTTATTTAGAATATATTTGTATTTTTTGCTCAACATTCAGGATATAGAAAATGCATAGCATTTCTTTCTCTTACACACACACACACACACACACACACACACAAAACTTTCCTGAGTCTAGGCAGCATACATTATTTTTAACAGCTTTATTAAGATATGTGACATTCAGGCCAGGCATGGTGGCTCACACTTGTAATCCCAGCACTTTGGGAGGCTGAGGTGGGCAGATCACAGGGTCAGGAGTTTGAGACCAGCCTGGCCAATATGGTGAAAGCCCATGTCTACTAAAAATACAAAAAAATTAGCTGGGCATGGTGGCACATGGGTGTAACCCCAGCCTGAGGCAGGAGAATTGCTTGAACCTGGGAGGCAGAGGTTGCAGGGAGCCGAGATCATGCTACTGCACTCTAGCCTGGGTGACAGACCAAGACTCCATCTCAAGGAAAAAAAAAGATATGTGACATACAATAAACTATACATACTTAGAGTGTATGATTGACCTGCATAAATTCCTAAATGAATTTAACCCTGAAATTGCCTTAAAATGTTATCAGGAGAAACAAACAATATCAAGTAGTGTATACATGAAAGACAGTACCAAATGAATAATGAAGAATATGCCCTCAATGAATAGTGAATGGTTTTTAAAAATATTTGTGGATAATGTCAAGAGAATGATTGCTCCTCATAAATCAGAAGATATTGCTTATGCTTTGTTTCATTTCAAGTTTTGTCTACCTCTTTTGTATTTTAGCCGAATGTTTCTTCTCGTGGGAGCTCCCAAGGCAAACACTACCCAGCCTGGGATTGTAGAAGGAGGGCAAGTCCTCAAATGTGACTGGGCTTCTAGCCGGTGCCAGCCAATTGAATTTGATGCAACAGGTAAATGTTAAAGCACAATTTTCTTTTCATTGATTTCATTTGATTTTTCTGAGCAACTGGTTTAGTTTAAATGTAACCATTTCATATGGTAATATATATAAGCACTTCAGATCCACAGGGAAAATTATATAAAGACAAATGATTTATTCTATAATTTTTTCTACAATTTTTGTAGTAGATGAAAGTATTAAAAGTACATTGTTTTTCTATTGGTTCAGATATCTTCTGCCATAAACTGATAGTATCAACCCGGAGAAATTTGGGGTAAATCTATTAAGATGTTTTTCTACCTTTCTGAGAAGAGGGAGATCATAGGCACAGAAAGGGTTTTTGCTGCCTCTCTGTCAACCAAACTGATTATTGTAGAAGATCAAATCTCTGATCATGAATATATCCAAGCTCTGGGTTGTGCTATAAAAAGCAGTTGAGGAATCTTTCATATTCAAGTAGACTTAGGTGATGTAAACAACACTTATCCAGACTTTGTTGGGAAAATTGTGTGTTATGGTTCTGATAACAGGAGAATTTTATCTTGGAGACACATTTCAGTGTCAGGATTATTGTAGAAAGGAGAAAAATAGCATGAGGAAGATGAGAAATAAGTTTTACATCATTTTTTTTTTTTTTTTTTTTGAGATGGAGTTTCGCTCTTGTTACCCAGGCTGGAGTGCAATGGCGCGATCTCGGCTCACCGCAACCTCCGCCCCCTGGGTTCAGGCAATTCTCCTGCCTCAGCCTCCTGAGTAGCTGGGATTACAGGCACATGCCACCGTGCCCAGCTAATTTTTTGTAATTTTTAGTAGAGACGGGGTTTCACCATGTTGACCAGGATGGTCTCGATCTGCCGACCTCGTGATCCACCCGCCTCGGCCTCCCAAAGAGTTTTACGTCTTTACCAGTGAAATAAATATGCATAATTCTATACACATTTATATTGGTATAGTCATATATATTTGTGAAATCTGAGAGAATCCTTAAGGAAATAGTGTGACATTCTTCTAGTACAGTAGTCTTACACAGTTTTTTAACGATTCTGATTTGCTGGCTTTGACAGAGTGCTTTAAGATAAACCTGCACAAAATTAATTCTTTTTCCCATATTGTTATTTCCTGCCAGTATTAAAGTATATTGATTCTGGAAAATATATCAGTGAACAGGAATCATGATGTGGACTGTTCCATTTGACATTGTGATCAGTGCCAAAATGATTGTTAGTCATTAAACCCGCTGTTAATGTGAACCGGATCACATGCACATGTTTTCAGGGTTTTTTTTTTTTTTTTTTTTCCATTTGAAATCATCTACATTAAACTCTGTTGTATTTTTCCATATTTTTACCATAAATGGAGAAATACCTATGATTCAGAATATGAAGGTTCTGGGACATTTATTGTCTAACAAAATATGAGTGCTAATAAGACGAAACCACAACTTAGATTTTGATAGGTCAAACCGTTCGGATGTTTCTATACTTAACAACGTAGGTTTTTGTGTATTGCAAGATAATTTATTGCTTTAGGTAATTTTTTGTTTATTGAAAATAATATATGCACATGGTAAAACAAATTTTTAAAAGTCTCAAAGGGAAAAATACAATTCACCCACATCAGTCTTCTTAGAGGCAATCGTTGTTTTTTTTTTTTTTTTTGAGATAGGGTCTCACTCTGTCACTCAGGCTGGAGTGCAGTTGTGTGATCATGGCTCACTGCAGCCTCCACCTCCCAGGCTCAAGTGATCTTCCCACCTCAGCCGCAGGAGGAGCTGGGACTACAGATGTGTGCCACCAGCCTGGCTAGTTTTAATTTTTTTTAATTATTACTTTTTAATCTAGAGATGGGCTTTTGCCACATTGCCCAGGCTGGTCTCGAAACATCTGGACTCAAGCAATCTGTCTGCCTCAGCCTCCCAAAGTGCTGGGACTATAGGTATGGCCCACCATGCCCAGCCCGAGGCAATCAATTACTCTTAACAGTTTTAGAATTTTCTTATTTCTGTATATGTATGCATCCTTGAAAAAAAGGCAACTCAAAAATCTGATGCCTCCTCGCACTGTTCTAACAGCAGAAATCTCTTGTAGATATTTCCTTATTGGAAAGATGTCATTTTTTGTAAATCATTGATACTATTCTATTGTATATATGTACCTAATATGCATAAATTTGCTTTCTATGAGTGGATACTTTAGTTATTTCCAGTCTTTTGTTATGAACACTGCTGTAGTGAAAATGTTATACACAAGTATTTGTACAAATATGTGAATATATCTGTATGATAAAGGGGATACGTATATTTAAAGTTTTGTTAGGTATTATAAGTTTTCCCTCACAGAAGTTTACCTCTCCAGTTGTGTTTTTTGAAACCCATGTCAACCTTATTTATTACCATATTTTTAAAATCTTTGTCAATTTTACAGGAGGAAATAGTATCTGTTATGTTAATTTGCATTTATTTAGTTAACACTAAGACTGTGTCTTTACATTTGTTTGTAAGCCCTCAGTAGCCCTTTTCCTGTGAGCTACTTTGTAGTATATTTGTGCATATTTTCTATTAGTTTGTGATTTTTATAAAATGAATCTCAGTTCATGACATTTCATCCTTTTGGTGTTTAGGCCAGAATCTGGAGCTGTTTGACATTGAATCTGTCAGTAGGTCCAAATTTAACTGCTTCTCATCAGTCTACTGCTAATATTCTGGTCCAAGCCACCATTGTCTTCCACCTGGACTTTTGCCCTAGTTTTTTAAATTAGTGCACTGCCAAGAACAAGATGGCACACTTAAATTGGGGTATTTGACTATTTACAGAGGACTGCGAAGGTACCTGGAGATTGATCGTACGTCAGCGCTAGTTCAAATGTGGCCTCTAGGCCTGAAGGCAGTGGTTACCAGAATCCGAAGACAGATTACTAGGTGGAGAGAGCCATGTGACAGGAACTGTGGCTTTTTTCAGAGGGCAGGAGCCAGCTCAAAATGACCAGAGGATTAAATCCATGAGCTCACTCTGCTTCCTCCCTTTGATTCTCTGTGCTGTGCTGTGCCTCATAAACAGTAGGCACATTCCTACCTAACCCTTGCCTGGGCTATGTCTCCTGCCTGGCACATTCTTTCCCTAAATGTCCACTGAGTATCTGCTTCACCATCATTTTGAGAATTACTCAAATATTATCTTCTCAGTGATTCCCTGACCATCTTATCTAAAATTCCAAGTCCCCCTTCTCTCCTTGTACTTCCATCCTCTTCTCTGTTTTTCCTAGTAGTGCTTACATTGTTATATGTTATTTTACTTCCATCCTCTTCTCTGTTTTTCCTAGTAGTGCTTACATTGTTATATGTTATTTATTTGCTCTTAGTGAATTTCTCTTTCCATCAATTAGAATGTAAATTCCATTAGGACAGTTTTTTATCTTTGCTCATTGCTGAAACTCCAGGGCCTAAAACATTGTCTGGTGCCGGCACAGGTTAATACCCAATAATGTATGATAAGAGGTTTTTGTATAGTAAGGAAATAACTAAAATCCTTTAGTTGTCGTAGATGTACATACATATACATATACATGCATATATATATATGAATACGAGATACATATATTCTTATATTTATATGTATAATGCATATATTCTTATATATATATATGTATATCTTTTGTCCCTGTTTATGATATTTCTATAATCCTTTTGTGTAACTTCTAAGACTTCCCCAGTGGAAAAAATATTAAGACTTCATTTTTTTAACATTAATATTTTTATCCAAATGGTGTTAATTTGAATGTAAGAGAACAACATAGATTTAAATAATCCAGTCAAGAAAATGTATATCTAAAACAGCCACATTAAACTATATCACAGCTCATAGCATTCTCCTGAACTTTCCTTATATCGTTCTCCCAAGGAATGCTCATCCCATCCTAGCCCAAACACATAAGCATCCCTATAATACAAATGTCTTCTCTCTTTTTTATCATCTCAAGGGGGTCAGAGGCTGAGCAGATATGTGGGGTTTCTGAAGGCCTGCCTGGGGCTCAAACCCTGGTTCTACCGGATACCAGCGGTTGACGTTGCATGAGTTCCACTCATCTCCCTAGTGCAGTATTCTCATCAAACTGCTCTATAGGTGTGGATTACTACTCCCAGTGAGTTAATCTACATATAGGTGAAAACATGTACAGTGCTTAGAACAGGGATTGGCATGTTGAAGTTGCTCAGTAAACATGAGCGGTTTTATGTTGCTATTCCTCCCTTCTGCCTTCTCAGAGACCCTCCCTTTTCCTTCATTTGCCTCTGTATTTCCGCTGCATTTACCGTTACTGTTTTCCTTTCTTCTCCAACTTTGAAGTATGTTTAAAGTTATTTTTACCCAAAAAAACTAATCAAAAACGGTTTTCCCTTGAAAAGTATCATTTCTTCGTATCAAGAAGTATCAAAAAAGAGAGAAAATTTTTCTTTCCTTTACGTCCATGGTTTTTGAATACATTGTGTCTTCATCACTTCCCATGCTTCAACCACTTTAGCGTGGCACCGACCCAACCCACCAGTAATTCTAACTGCAGTTGTTAACCGCAGCCTATTTGCCAGCTTCTGTGGGTGCGTATGGTCCCTCATCTTTTTGCACTTCTCTTTTACAATTCACCCCATTGGACATTCCCACCTTAAAGTTTCTGCTCTTTGTCTGCTTGAAATGATCACATCCTTTTATCCCTCCTAAGCGTCTTGATACTACTGTGGACTTTCCTCTTTGACTCTTTTTTCATCACTCCATTATTTGTTATACCTCATGGTGTCATTGAAAAGAAATAGGCCTTATAATTCGACAGACTTGGGCTCAAATCTAGCCTCTGTCACTGCTTCTGACATTATCTTGGGAAAATTACCTGCCTTTCTACATTGTAATATATTCCTGGGGTGATCACAAAGAGTATACATTGATTAGTTTATTTACTTAATTGTGTTTCTGAGCCCAGAACAGATTTTAGTGCTTAAAAGTGCCCTGTCCTCATGTTTTTAATATTTGGGAAATAATTTACTTTATAAAATCATCTCAGGAAAATTAGCTCTAATTATAGCATTTCTTCAGTATTTCACATTTTAAAACTTCTGGCAAGACCTTTGGTATGACTTTTTCTGGCCCATAAAACATGAGCAGAAGTGTGTCATTTCTGGGTGGAAGGGTTTAAGAACTGGGGCATTATTCTGCCCCTTCCCATATGTCATAGTGAGTAGTGATAGTTTCACTGGTAGCGCTTCCGTCAAACTGAGGCTTGTAGTAAGGAAGACATAAAGCTTAGACTCTTACTCATATGTGTATATACAAAAAAAAAAATCCATTGTCATTTTTAACTACTTGAGATTTGGGGAATACTTGTTACTCTAGCATAATGGGACCTAAACTGAATAACACATATAGAGACATTAAAATGGAATATTATCAATAATCAGCTGCTAGAAAATGGTCATTAAAACCACTTTCTATTCATTCCAGTTTGGTCTTCTTTTAAGTTTCTAGTCTGATTTATTGGGTATCTGAGTGACTAAATGACTAGGTATTATTGCTTATGCTAAAAATGGCCCCTGATGGTAAATTGCATTTGCATTTGGAGAAACTATAAAAGTACCTGATAGGGATATCATAGCTTTGGGGTTCCTTGAATATAATGACTTATAACGGGCATGTGTCTTGTGGCAAATCTGGAAGCTATGGTTATGGAGCTGTTGCAAAAGCTATCAGTCATTTCTATGGGGCAAGAGGCTTTCAAGCCAGAATGGCTCCTGTGTCTACCAGGTTTTAGTATCTTCATGTCTGAGCCGTCACCTTGCGGGGCAAAGAGAAGTACCCTGGACAGCTGGGTGGACAGCTGTATGGGAAAATTCATGTAAGGATTCTTACCAAAGGGGTATGTTTGGTTTTGTCCTGCTGGAAAGCTGTGGTTCTGTCCTATATCCTTGTAAATAGACTGGTGCTGCAAATGGCCTTTGGTAGTTTTGTGAGTCTGAAAGTTTAGTTGAGCCTTAAGAAGCCCCATGTGATTGTTGCATCAACATTTGATGTTTGTAACTATATGAACTATTCTAGACTAGTTGTTTCTTAGTCTGTTTATCCTTTGAAAAAATAGAATGGTAAATATATTTCTTCTGATAAAAAAGAACAAACCTCATCTGGCTCTAGAATCGCAATAAAAAAAAATTTACAGTAAAGTGCTCGGAGATACTATAAATGCTTGGCATTAAATAATATATTGTAAAATAGTTCTTTCCTCTCCCCCTTCACCTTTTAGGTCAGGTTCTGCCATATTGGTAGTCTTAGGGCACTGAGTACAGTTCTCTTTCTTTATTAAACTGTATTTTTTGTTGATTGTTCTTCCTACTGATGGTATAGTATGTTTGTTTTCCTGAGGAGACTATAAGCTATCTAACAGCAGGGAACACCTTTATTTCCACTGAACATTTATTCCACTTCCATATGGTGGGTTGGCTGTGCGTATATTGCATGCAAGTTTTGGGCTCTTCATGAAGAGTATATTTCTATTACTCTTTATGTAATAGAACAGGAATTTATTGGAAGGATGTTGGTAACTTAATAGTTACCTGAAAAAAATAGGCAGGAAATGAGAAGCTAACAAAAGAACAACTAGTGGGTTTTATTGTTGCTGGAACTGCTATTGCTGAATGTGGAATAGCACCATGAGAATAATTTCTTATCCATCATGCCTCTTTGCATCATTTGCTCAAGATTTAAAGCTTTTATAGTAGTGTCTGTTTGGCTGGGTCTAAGTCTCATATCTGTGAAAGACATGGAAAGCCTGTCTTATCTTGCACAAGTGAGTAGATTAAGAAGATTATGAGCGTGTAGATGAAACTAAAAACTTAGCATCTTTCAAGAGAAGAAAAGGTATCGGAATAAGAGGGTGCCTTTTTATCCTTTTGACTGGAAAACAAGGTAATAGGAAGGAAACATCCTTTGCAAATAACTCTGTTTATCTGTTGGGCTAATTAGTAATTCATAAACTAATTTTACTTTGTGTTTACCAGTGAGGTCCCTGGATATTGGTATATAATTTATTAAAAGGCAGTTTCACTGTTGCTTGTCACATGCGTTAAGACATACACTAGTAGCTAATTAAGAAAGGCTGGATTTTGCTTTTAAGGTACCATAACACAACTTTCTTAGCTTTGGAAGAAGACAGATGAACACTTCTGATGTGCTTTCTTTCCTACCCAGTAGCATGATTTTGGTGGTTTGAATTGGGGGTAAAGGAGAGGCTTTCAAATATATATTTGAGAGACCGGTCTAAAACTTATTTCACTGTAATTCTGAATGGTAGACACAAATAGATTTATACCAAAATAAAGGAAGCATAACTGGAAAGGATGTAACTTTGCCTGGGGACTTTGCAGAAGGCCTCCCAGATTAGCTGGTGACATTTGAGCTAATGAAAAATGAGATGAAATTCTTTAGATGTGAAGAGGGTTTCAGGTTGAGAAAATAGTATGTCCATACTTAGTAAAAGATATTACTGACTGAAAATCAAGTAATTCCATGTACCCTATATATGTGTACATGTGTGTGGGCATATGGGTTATATGTGTATGGTGGTGGGGTTGTAGGGTTGAGGGCATGATGAGGAATAAAGCTGGAAGTAGCTGAGGAAGGGTCTAAATGAGTTTTTAAAAAGATATTCTAAATTCGAGGTCTAGCCAAATAAATTTACCATTAAAGCTTAATGCATATGGATTATTAGAAATAGAAGGGTCTAGAGCTCCATAGGGACATCCTGGTTCCTTGTAGATTTCACATGAACGTTACAGATGAACTAATACTTTCAGTACCCATTTTATTAATTTTCCTAGTCACTTTTTTTGGTAGAATGATACAAGTTACATAAAATAATGAATATTATTATATATATAACATTCAAAATATTATAGAAATGACTTTTTTAAATGTGGAATTTTGTGATACGCAGTTTAATTTTGTAGAAGGTTCAATCCAGGATGGAAAAGTTACTTGCTCCTTTGATTTTTGAATAATATTTATGCTTTATTGAGACTTCATGAATAAAAGGAAACCTCAGTTAAAATTTAGATTTGCAAAATTTATCTCAAAAATGTGCTAGACTGTTAGTTTTCTTTCAAGATCTTGACTCTTGCTTGTCATCTGTATTTTTCTTTTTCCCCCAAATTTGCTTGATAGAATGTATAAATGAAGCCACAGCTAAGATGTTAAAAAAGTTTCCTATTTTATATGTTTATGCAATGATGGAAATATTACAACTTGCCTTTGAAATGGCAGTTCCCTCATGGATTTTTAAACCTTTTTATCCAGTGACTCTTCATGATTTATAGATTTTAAGCAAGATCTGCATAATCATGGAATATTTTTTCCCCTAAATTTAAAGAATAATGTGAACTTTGATATGTGGTGGAATTAGTGACAGTGAAAGAGTTATTTTGGGGTTTGATTTCTTTGTTTTAGTCTAAGATGATTAACACATAGAAAACTCACAAGTGGATGTGGAAAAGTGGAACTGAAGAAAAGATTAATTACATGATTTAGTTTAGGGATTAATGATCTATGTATTTCCAGTAGTAAAGTTATTCCAAAACTATCATAGATTGCTATGCAAAACAATATCGAGACTACTGATGTAGCAAGCTAGTCTGCTCATGTAGTCTGTTATCCCAGTTTCGCCTTCATGGCCGCATTAGTTTCCAATACCAAAGAACAAATATGTTATCTTTAGTCCCGGAGGTCAGATGCCCACAATGGATTCACTGGCCTAAATCAAGGTGAGAAACTGTTTCCTTGCCATTTTCAGCTTGTAGAGCCATTGGCGTTCTTTGTCTTGTGGTTCCTTCCCTTATCTTCAAAGCCAGCAATAACTACTGGGGTCTTTCTCATGCTGCATTACTTGAACATTGACCCTTCTGCCTCCCTGTTGTGGGTCCACCCAGATAATTAAGACTTATCTCTAATTTCAAGGTCCTTAATTTGATCACCTCTGCAAAGTCCTTTTTGCCTTGTAAGGTCACATATTTATGTGTCATTTTCTGGGAATTGGAAGTTGAATATCTTAGGGACATTATTCTGTCTACCACAGTGCCCTTTTATGTATTTTCTTTTATAATTATTATTATTTTTTTTTTCTTTAAAAAAGAGAGATGGAGTCTCACTGTGTTGACCAGGCTGGTCGCAAACTGCTGGCCTCAAGTGATCTTCCCATCTCAGCCTCCCGAAGTGCTAGGATTACAAGTGTAAGCCACAATTGATACTGGTTAAACTGCAAGGTACGCTGAGGCAATAACCATGCTTACATAAGTAGGCATTGCTCTCTCTCTTGTTCTATTTCCCTTGGCAGCTTTGGTTATAAGGAATGCAAACTAGATTTAGAAGATGTAGGCTCAGATTCAGGTGCTAATACTTACTAGCTGTGACCCAGGGCAAGCACCATCCTCAATTTCCCCATTTGTCAAATAAGCATAATACCTACCTCTCTGGGTTGTCATGTAGACAAATGAGATAGTGCTGGTAGGGCATAGTGGCATGGTGACTCATGCCTATAAACCCAGCACTTTGGGAGGCAGAGGCAGGCAGATTGCTTGAGTCCAAGAGTTTGAGACCAGCCTGGGCAACATAATGAGTCCTCATATCTGACTTTTTTTAAAAAAAGATAAAGTCTCTGAAAGTATTAGGTTGGTACAAAAGTAATTGTGATTTTTGCCATTACTTTCGATGCTTTGTAAACAAGAAAGCATTATACAGGTGAAGAAAGAATTGTTTATGTTGTGCCAGTACTAGAACTGTATGGAACTAAAGAATTATGGAAAAGGAAAGAAAGATAATTGTAGATATTCTTAAATGGATTATAGCTTGGTTTGGGTTTTAACTTCTGTTATTGTGACATTTGTGAGAATCCCCTTCTTATAACATGTTTTCCTTTTCTAGGGAAGCAGATGTTACTGACAGACTGATCCTTGGCCGTGTTTCTTAGTAGTGTTTTGGTTTTTTTTTTTTCCAAACAGATAGACTGCTAATCTGCATTGAGAAAAGAGACCATTTATCACCACCTTACCAAAATCTCTTTGCTTAGAAATGTAGGCTTACATTTGTTAGCAAATGCCTGTTTGTTAAGTATGTTTCTTTTTTCTTTTTTTTAAAGAAGAAACTCCTACCTTTATATTCCAAGTACAATGAATGGATGTCACCTACCACTAACCATTTCTGTCATACTGAAGGGTGGCAGTCAGATCTATTCTTCCTACCCCAAACAACTTGCTGGAGTGCTTACCGTTTGTTCCTAGAAGGGCTTGGGTGTAGGCTGAGAGCAAACCTTGCCCATGCCAGTTCTATAGTTGAGAAAAGTGCTGTGGAATATTTTCTGGGTATAACTAGGCTTTGTATTTACTAGAGAATATGAAACGTAGCGGTTTTCTAGCCTGTGCCGTACAATTTCCATCTCATTGCAATAAAAACACTCAGGCAGACCCTAAGCTAATGTCCTTTAAGTTTTACTTCCTTCTATTGGTGAATTTTCTGTCTTCCAGAGTTGTGTCTAGGTATTGCTATAGTTGCAACTGTCCTGTAAATTAAAAAGCTAAAAAAAAAAAAAAAAAAAAAGTCTCCCTTCCCTTGTTAATACAAAACAAATTTATATTAAGAAATTTTTAAAAATAAAAATGTTTCTCCTGATGTAATCTGTCATCCCCTGTTACAGAATTACACAATGAGAGAGCTGGTAAGCACCTTAGAATTTGTTTAGTCTAATCCCTTTATTAGTAATTGACAGTCATACAGTTAGTATTTTAATGTTTTCAGTGTTTTACTGAAACTAAACTCACAAGCTCTTTTAAAGTCTATTTCTTTCCCTGCTCACTGTGATCTGACTCAGTCCCATTCTTTTAGGACTTAACATAGGATTGGCTTTTTTTTTTTTTTTTTTTAAATCCACAGTAAAGAGTTTCTGTCTTAAAATGTTAGATGCTTTCAGGATCATTTCCTTTTCATCACTGGAAGGAAACAAACCAGCATTGATAAAGCAGTGAGTGTTTTGAAAGGGCCTGCATTCTTTGTGCTACACTCCAGCAGGACCATCAGAATTACTCATGGAAGAAGAGGGAGAGTTTGATTCTTTATTCACTGTGGTAGTAATAACTAACTAACTCGATGAATACCAATCCCAGTGAAATGAGCTTCATCCTGTTTTCTTCTGGTTCTGTTTTCTGATTCTTTTTATTTGTAGATAATAGCTGTATCTTATTTTATGTAAAAGATATTTCTGGATAGTTCAAATAAATTAATAACACTTGCGCATGTCCATGGATTATGGTTACAAAACTTAATTTTGTATATATAAATGATTAATTTTTCGAGCACTTTGGATTTGGGGACCTTGGTCTCTTGGCCATTTTAAGTCAGTATATGTAAGCTTCAAGAGACATTCGAAGACACTTGGGAAGTTTATAAAGCAAATTGTCCTTTCATTAATAGTACTAGTTCTAATATCTTACCACTACTTAAAAAAAGTAAGGAACTGTACTTCCTTACTAAGGCAAAGAAATCATTAACCACCATTTTAGTCTTCAGTAGTATCTAGAATGTTTATTTTTTTAATTAGTTATTTTTTGCAATATTCTACTCTAATAATTTGATTCCATAACATAGAATAGAAGTTCCTAGGAAGGTTAATGCTTAAAAAAAGGAGGAGGTTTCTAGGAAGGTTAATGCTTAAAGAAAGAAGAGCTTGCTGATTAAATTTTTTTCTTGTATTTTATGAACTAAAACTATATGTATGACATGAAAATGTAAACGTAAAGTTAATTAAGAGGGGATATAAGAGTGTCAAAATAAGCTTTCAAATATAAGAATTGAGGGCTACTTATCCACACTACTTTTTGAAAACCTTTAAAACATTTTCTAAATAATGCACATCCATTGATAAAAATATGAGAAAACCAGACCTACCTAAATCTCACCACTCAGGAAACCAATAGCCATAGGATATACTTTTGTGTGTATTTGTCATGTACCTTGTGGCCTGTGTATATTCCGTGTGTGTGTGTGTGTGTGTGTGTGTGTGTGTGTGTGTGAATAAATACACAAAATACACAAGTTATTATTTACTCTGTCTCTGATTCTGTTGGGCATTCTTTTGTTTTACTATTATGATAAAACTTTGAACGTGCTTATTAGTCTTAGTTCATTTACAAAATGGTTTTTTTAGTTAATTTTTAAAAATTAAATTTAGAAGTCAAAGGAATGTGTGTTTCAGGACTTCTGATTCATATTTGCCAAATAGGAAAATATTGACAATCTTTGAACCAAATTTGATACTGTCTTTCTTTGTCTGACAGGTGAAACATATATCTTGTTTTAATTTACATTTCTCTCATTTCTGGTAAGCTTGAGTCTTTTTTCATATGCTTATTAGCTCTTTCTGGGTATTTAAATTTTGTTTTCTATTACCCATTTTTATTCTTGGTCTATTACTCTTCTAACACATCTGTTTTTAATGTCGAAAAAGTCTTTATTATATACATACATTTCTGTTCAATGTTGCAGCTACTTTTCCTCCTGACACATTTGTCATTTTTAAAAACAGCTTTATTGACATGTAATTTACCACAACATTGACCTGTTTTAGGTGTATAATTCAATGAATTTTACCGTATTTATAGAGTTTTATAGCATTACTACAGTCTAATTCCAGAGCATCTCCATTACCCTAAAAAGAAATGTGACCAACATCAATCTCTCCTCATTTGTGCCTCCAGCCCTAAGCAGCTATTAATTTACTTTCTGTGTCTACATATATTTGGCTTTGGATATTTTATATAACTAGAATTATGTGATACATAGTCTTTTATATTGTAGCATGTATTAGTGCTGCATTCCATTTTTATTGCCTAACAGTATTCAACTGAATGAATAAACATTTTTTTATATCAGTAGGTACACATTTGAGTGTTTTCCTCTTCTTGGCTATTGTGAATATTCATGCGCTATGAACATTCATGTGCAAATCTTTGTATGGACATATGTTTTCCTTTCTCTTGGAGAGAAGTCTAGGAGTAGAATTGCTGCGTCACATGGTAATCTATATTTACCTTTTTTGAAACTGTCAAACTATTTTCAAAAGTGGCTGCACCATTTTACATTTCTATTAGTAATGTATGAGGGTTTCATTGTCTCCATATCCTTATTGACACTCATATTCTGTCCTTTTTATATTATAATAACCATCCTGATGAGTATGAAGCCATATTTTATTGTGGTTTTGGTTTGCATTTGCCTGATAATGGATAATGTTGAATATCTTTTCTTGTGCTTGCTAGCTGTTTCTTCTTTGGAGAAACATCTATTCAAATTGTTTGCTCATTTTTAATTTGGTTGTTTTATTGAGTTGTAGAAGGTTTTCTTTTTCATATTATTCTGTATACAAGTTTTTTATCCTGTATTTGATAAGTAATTTCCTCAATTTTTGGGTTGTCTTTTCACTTTTTAAGTACAACAGTTTTTAATTTTAATTGGCTAATATATCTACTCTTTTATCACTTATGCTTTTGGTTTTCTAAATCATTGCCTAACCCGAGTTCATGAAGATTTTTTTCCTTATTTTCTTCTATGAGTTTTATAGTTTTAGCTCTTACATTTAAAAATTCCTGTAATCTATTTTGAGTTAATATTTTGGTACGGTTTGAGGTAGGGTTCCAAATTAATTCTTTTGTGTATGAGTATCCAGTTCTCCCAGCACCGTTAGTTGAAAAGACTATTTCTTTGCCACTGAATTTGCTTTGCATCTTTGTCAAAATCAGTTGACTGTGAATGTAAAGATTACTTTGGTGTTAAAAAGTGCTACTATTTATGTATGACTAAAAATGCTAAAAATGTCACCATTATAAATATGTCACCATTGACTATTGTACACATTCAGATTTTAGGCATGTTAGTATCTGAATATTTGCAGCTCTGAATCAATGAAATGTATTATTTCAAAGTAACATTGAGTTACAAATAAGTGTATGATAACAGTAGTTGTCTGACCTCTAAATTATTTTCTCCCAAATTTTCCTTATGGCTCTCTGAAAATATTTTATATAATTATGTATTACTTTTTTCCATGAGGAACAAAGACTTATCTGTCTCACTTAATGGTATATTACTAGCATTTAGACATTGGAGGTACCCATGATTTATTTAAATAAATAATTGGATGCTCAAAGAGTTCTTCCACTAACCTGCCAATTTTTACATAATAAATAAGTATGCTTTATTGGAAGATTTTTTTTTCAAGCAAATTTGTTACAGGAAGTGCAGCTAAACAGAAGTGATGTTTGAAGTAAAAAGCTGCTCACAAAAATCTGTGAATTGTCTATTCTATTAAAGGGTGAATAGAGGGTGGCATTGTTTTAATAGCCTTTTTTTCTTGTTACTTTTTTTTTAAGCAAAAAATAAGTTATTTAAGGACCTGAATTATGTCATTATTCACACAAGTCATAGTAATGATTAGGAACCAATGACTAAAATCACATTTAGTTTCGAAATGGAAGTTTGCTGTCTTGCTTTTCTAAGGCTTTAGCATTCTTGTTCACTTTGGCCTTTTCATGAAAAGGTGACATAATCTTGTTCCAAGGGATATTCTTTTGGCATGAAAAGAAGAAACACAACATTTTACTTGGGATAAGAAGGTAATTGTATTTTAAAAATAAGCATTGCCCGTAATTGTCAAGCAAGTTGAATCCCAAATGTGTTGACAATGCCTTTGGAAACACCAGGGAAAAGTGTTGGCTTCTACTAAAGGGTAGAGTTGAAAGCTACGACAATCTGCTTTTCTTGTTTGCCTCTGTCCTCAAGCATGCAGTCATTGGGAGTTTGATAAAATGCAAATGACATGTTTCAAAACCTGGAAAAGTAGACATGAAATTTGCAAGTCTCTGGTGATTTACTTGCTTATTAACTTCAAGTTTCTCTACCAAAGTTTTCCTCTGTATTTTTGAAAGTGATAGTATAGAGCCTTATGTTAATTTATATAATGCAGAGCAATTTCTTCTCAACTTGAGATTTAAAGATTATTAAATAAAAATATTGAATATTTAGGTTATTTTAATAAATACTTTTATTTATTTAGATAATTAAATAAAAATATTTATTGTGTGAGATAGTCTTTTTTCTTTTTTATTTATCTGGGTGAACAGAGCTAATCTTCCAATGTGTTTTGTGATTATGGACAGAAATCTTTGTATTCTTGGCTGCTGCCTTAGGAAGCATTTCTTCTAGCCCTTGAGTTTCTGTAGTTGTCTGTGTCTTATTTCTTTTTCAAGTGTGTCAGAATAGTCCAGGCCATCTAAGGGGATCCAACATCATCCTAAATACTGACTTCAGGGCTGTGATTCAGAATATTTACTTCACTCATATGCCCCAGAATAACTGCCAGTTTCAGCCAGGTCATGAATGAACTTCTTGTCAGTTTATGTGGCGAGCAGGCTTTCTTTTGCTTTCTCTTCCCCCACTCTGTTTACACTTCCTTTGGGTGAAACTTTTATGTCATATTGAATTAAGGATTTTAAGACTTGGTCTCCAGAAAAACAATTTAGATTGGTAAAGAAAAACTTCCTAATGAGCAAACTTCCTAAAAAGATGGTAATTTGAGATTGTAATTCTGTTGCAGCTGAAGGCATTGAAAGCAGTGGATGATGTTTTTCTTTTTAAAGATCATTAACTAAGTTTTGGGTGCCAGTGTATGCCAATGCATTATATCCAGTTATACTGGACTACTTTGATTTCCAAAATGATAGGTCAAGTTTGTATTGATTTTGCATGAATTTTCTATCTTAAGGCTGATGTCCACAAAGACAGATATCCATAATTGTTATGCCAAGGGATGTTTTTGATACTTTTTAAAAAAAATAGGAAACAGAACATGGTAGCTGTGCAAGCCTAAGCTGCTTGAGAGGACCCAGGAGCATCTTGTGCTACCATTTACATCTACAAATTTAAAGAGAAGTAACGTTAGTTAAGAAAAGCGTTTATGGAGGTAAATTTTCAAAGTGGTAGGGAGAGAGTGGATAACCATTAACAAAAGAGAAACTTCACTTTTCAGGAATATAATAATTGAGAAAAAGTTACATAGCATAGAATGCAATTCAAAAATTCCATAAAGCCCATTCTTAGCATGGCATAAAGGCTCTTGACAAAAGTGAGAATGTATATTAATACAGCTACTATGGAGTACAGTGCAGAAGTTCTTCAAAAACTACAAATGGAGGTACCATATGATCTGGCAATCCCACTTTCAGGCATTTAACTAAAGGAAAGAAAATCTGTATATCAAAGAGACATCTGTGCCCCCATATTTATTGGAACACTATTCATAGTCACCAAGATACAGAATCAATTCAGGTGTCTAACAACAGATAAATAGGTAAAGAGAAAATGGTGTGTGTATGTGTGTATACATATATCTACATATATCTACATATATATGGGGTATGTGTATTTGTATTCCTGTGTGTGTTCAGGAATATGCATATATGTATACACAATGGAAAAATGTGATGTGTGTGCATGTGTGTGTTCAGCCATAAAAAGAATGAAATCTGTCATTTATGGCAACATGGATGGAACTGGATATTATGTTAAATGAAATAAGCCAGGAACAGAAAATTAAACACTGCATGTTTTCACTATATGTAGAAGCTAAGAAAAGTTGATCTCATAGAAGTAAAATGCAGAAGAATACTAGAGGCTGGGAAAGGTAGGGAGATTGGGAAAATAAAATTTGTTTAAGGACATGAAATTACAGCTAGATAGGAGGAGTAAATTCTGGTGTTCTCTACCATTGTGGGATTATTATAGTTAAAAATAATGTATTATCTAATTTCAAATAGGTAGAAAAAAGATATTAAATGTTCCCAACACAAAAAAGTGCTAAATTTCAAGATAAACATGCATATTACCCTGAACTGATAAGTATACATTATATGTATTGAACATAACTATGTACCCCATGAATATGTAAAAGTATATATCAATTAAGAAAAAAAGACTCTTCACTGTGCAGGGTGGCTCATGCCTGTGATCTCAGCACTTTGAGAGGCTGAGGTGGGCAGATCACCTGAGGTCAGGAGTTCAAGACCAGCCTGGCTAACATGGTGAAACCCTGTCTCTACTGAAAGTACAAAAAATTAGCCAGGTATGGTAGTGTGCACCTGTAATCTCAGCTACTCTGGAGGCTGAGACAGGAGAATTGATTGAACCCAGGAGGCGGAGGTTGCAGTGAGCTGAGATCGCGCCACTGCACTCCAGCCTGAATGACAGAGCAAGACTCCATCTCAAAAAAAAAGAAAAAGAAAAAAAGGCTCTTGATAACAACTGCCTTCCTGACCATTCTCTCTAGTTAAGCAGCTCACAGTTCTCTTTAAAAATTCAGGATTATCCAATCTTTCATCTCTTTGCACAAGATTTTTCTCTTGCCCTAGAAAACATTCCCTCACTTGCACTGTGCCCCTCACTTTCCTATAACTCTTTATGGGTTCTTGTACTATTTTCCACCATAATTGCTTATTCCTATTATTATCTCTTGTGTTAGACAAATGTTTCCATAAGAGGCAGACTGTCATTTCACAATGGGTTGTGAATAGACAAACGCACCTCAATTTTCAGTTAGGATTTGAATCCATAGTGGAGGGAATAAAGTTTCTAGGCAACAGGACCTTGGGCACAAATGCCTGCAGATGGGAATAAGTATGAGTTGTTTCAGAGACTGGGGACGAAGGATAAGAGAACTCTTGCACTTAAAAATAAGTATATCATCCTAGCACTTTGGGAGATTTGACCTCCTTGAGCCCAGGAGGTCAAGACTAGCCTAGACAACATGATGGAACCCTGTTTCTACAGAAAATACAAAATTAGCCAAGCATGGTAGCATGCACCTGTAGACCCAGCTGCCCTGGAGGCTGAGGTGGGAGGATTGTTTGAGCCCAGGAGGTTGAGGCTGCCATGAGCAGTGATCACACTACTGCAATCCCAAAATAGAAATATTCCTAAATTTGAAATTGAGGGAGATATGGAGATTGATTAAAAAGGTATTCTATGGCTGTATAATGGGATACTACACAACAATGAAAATGATACCATAGGTCTGCCTTTATAAGTGGCATATTAAGGGGGGAAACGTACATATATTTATATAATAATTTAATGTTATCTTAAATATTGACTTAATATCTTTTTTACACATGAAAGGACATGCATGTATTTATGAAACAAGTCTTTAGAATAGATACTAATGTGTTAACAGAGATAATTTCTTTATAGTGGGGTTTAGTATTTAGATTTATCTTTATTTACAGCTTTGTTTAATGTTTTAGTTTGTTTTGCAATGAGTAAGGCTTTTATAATTAAAGTAAATACATTAAGTGTTAAAAAGGAAAGAAGGTACCATTGGTCTTGTGCATATGTTTTGTACTTGTTGATTGCTATGTTTTAAAAAATTATTTTGAAAATTGTTAAACCTATAGAAAATTTGAATTTCACTAATACAAAGAACACCAAACAATACACTGTTACTTAGCTTCACCCATTGCTACAGACATTCTTACACTTACCCCTAAATAGTGCAGCATGCGTCTCATATAAACTAGGACATTTTCTCATATAACTACAATACAGTCATCACATATTAGAAATGAATCATTATGAATAATGTAATATTAATAGTAATGTAATTATTGCTGAATTATACATTATTACTGTTACGTACTCTGCAGTTCACAATTCAAATTTCCACAATTATTTTGATAAATTCCTCTGTAACTTTGAAAAAAAATTATTTGGGCACAAAATTCAATCAAAATTCATCTTGCATTTGGTCACTATGTCTTATTGGTCTCTTTCAATCTAGAAGTGTTTTCTGCTCTTTTTGTCTTTCATGATGTTGACATTTTTGAGGACTCTATCTCGTGTGTCGTGTAGGCAGGTATACTTGTATTGGTAAGAATATAGTGATGTTTGGTCTGTCCCAATGCAACATTTTATTTTTAACATTGGAGTTTTAGTGTACAGAAATAATTTTCCCAGTAGTGAGGACTGAAGTAATAAAAATAAATGTTTGAGTATAGTGTGTCATATTGAACTCTTTTTTCTACCAACCAAATCAAGCCTCCTGGATTCTCACTCTTGCATTGTTATGTCATAGGCACACATCTCAGTCTTGTCTTTTATACCATTTTACACAAAGGTGTTTCATAGCCTTCAATTTTCATAAATATCTTTATGCCACAAAAAGAATGTCTGGGAATAGGTGACCATAAGTATTTGTTTAATAGTTAATTATCTAAGAGTTGAGCAACTGGAAAACTTTACCGACAATTGCTTTTTCATTCATGTGTATTATAATTAATGGGGCCAATAATAACACTTAGACACTTCTCGGTCATTATGTATTCTATATTTCTGATTAGTTGAAAGTCTCTAATATGTATAAAGTGTATATGAGAAAAATAATCACTAGAGTATTTGATTAATCAAAGGTGTACTATTTCTCAACCTGTCTGGATAGAAATAAACTGTTACATTTATTTCTAATAATAATTTTGTATCTTACCTCTCACAATATTCTATTTTAGGTGATAGAAATTATGCCAAGGATGATCCATTGGAATTTAAGTCCCATCAGTGGTTTGGAGCATCTGTGAGGTCAAAACAGGATAAAATTTTGGTAAGTATTCTGGATATTTACTCACAGGTGAGTTTAGTCCGTTTATGTGAAGACACAGGAGATTTTATGTTTTCAGGCAGATAGTAAAATTCAGTGCTCAAGGGTGCTGCAGTGTGTAACAACATAAGATAGCTCATATCAAAGGCCACTCTATCCAGGGAGGCCATCTCTGTTGCCCTTCTGAACAAGTTTTCTCTCTCATTCCTACATTGTTTTACCTGCCCCACTTGATAGTTCCCATCAGTTTATTTCCACCCAGCCAATTATAGGAAGTGTGGCTTTGGTTGACAAATGCTTAGTACTTCCTCTCTTTGGAAAATACAACATGATGTTGAAGTAGGATACAGAACAAAGAAAAAAAAATTACATCCTGCCTTCACCTCATCTCCCTCTATGCCCTGGCCATTCCTCTGCTCCTCTTCTCAGACACTTTCTGAAATGCTTTCTATGGTAGCCATCCTAGTTCTTCACATTCCCTTTCCTACGTCACCACTGACTTTCAGGTCACTGAAATCCACTAGCATTTATACGTATCTACATACATACATATCATAATGTTCTGCTTTTTCTGCCGGTATCTCTTTTTATCTTTCTTGCATTCTCAGTATTATTCAGAATGGTTAACAACCCTTCTTTTTTAAGTAAATTGTTCTCTTGATTCCTGTGACCTGTATTTTCCTGGTTTTTCTCCTATTTTACTGTCTGCTCTTTTGTAGTCTCCTTTAATGGCTCTTCTTCTGTAAAATTTCCAAATATTGGAGAGTCCTTGATCTCTATTTGGCCCCCTTTGCTTCCTTTAGCTACAACTTTTACCTCGAGGTTCCTAGCCTATCTCATGGCTGTAAGTATAATGCCCAAATCTGTACCTCTAGCTTTTAATTCTCTCTGGATCCTTAAAGGCCTATTTCCAGACTATGCTTTGGCTTCCAAATGAACATGGACAAAACAGGACTCTTCTGTCCTTCCATCAAAGAAGAGAAGCAAATAAAAATCTATTATTGTATATATCTTTCCCAATTTATTTGGAAGCATGGCTTTCCGCCCTGTTCACTAGTGAGCGCTCACAATCTGCCTCAAAAATATATCTCACATTTATTAGTAGATCTTCGTGTCTGCTATTTCTACTCTGCAACAAGCCACCATCATTACCCCCTTGAACCAGTGCAATGGCTCTTCCCATCCTGCTGCTGCTTCTCTTACCCTAACTGCAAGAAGGACCAGTGTGAACCAGAACATTTTACCTTCTTGATTAAAACAGTCAAGTGGCTTTCTATCACTCTCTGAATACGTATGTCAGGCTCATCCTGGCTTAAAAACATCTCCCAAAACAAGTCACTGGCTATGTCTTCAGCCTCCTCTCATTCTGTCTTACCTACTAAAGCCACACTTGTCTTTAATGCTTTCACATTCCAAGTCATTTTAGTTAGTACCTTAGTGTTTCTGTTCCCTCTGCTTGTGTTAGTTGTCTTTATGATTTATACTTGGCTAGCCCGTTGTCATTCAGATTTCAGATTTAATTTAATTTTCTCAGAGAGCCCTCACCCTATTTTAATTACTTACATAGTATTTATTATTGCCTTTATTTTTTCATCTAATTATGCTGCAGAGGGAAGGATTTGTATAGGAGGTGAAGTTTCAGCAGGACTTGTAAGGATGTGCCACATTTCAGCAGTTGGAGCTAAAGGATGGGGTTGAGAATGGGGATATTCTACGCAGAAAGAGGCACAAAGAAGCAGGAGTAAACAATGGGAGCAAGGCACCCACTCTGGGGCATCAAGTACATGTAGAGAAGTAGCCACTATGACCTACTTTTACTGTTTTCAGGGTACATATAGAATAAGTCACTGTTGATGTTCTGCAGTGCTTATGTTAGCACTTTGCTTCAAAAAGTATTATAGAAAATCAATTAAGCCTTTTTCACTGAGTGAATTGTTACACATTTGGTAGATTACTGTGCTGTTAAAGCATTCATTACTGCTCCATGTGGTATTAAAATCTAGAACGCTGAAAACAAAAAGGTCACAGTTTATTTGGAAAGTAAAGAAAATAAGCACTGCACATTTTTTTACTCTCTTCATAAATTATTTGCTGTATAATTTACCGGGTATATTCCACATCCATGAGTGTTAATTAGTTCAAAAGCTAATTAGGTCTCAACCTTTAGCATAGTATATTATGTAAAGAAATATACTACGTGAAATAACTATTTTGCTATTTTGAAAAAAAAAATACATTCCTGCCTGGGCAACAGACTGAGACCCCATCTCAAAAAAGAGAAAGTGATGTTATATTCTGAAATAGTATAGAGCATCTGAAACACTAAATTTTTAGAAATTTAGTGTTTCTAATGGACCAATCCTTTGATTTTAGGCCTGTGCCCCATTGTACCATTGGAGGACAGAGATGAAACAGGAGCGAGAGCCTGTTGGAACATGCTTTCTTCAAGATGGAACAAAGACTGTTGAGTATGCTCCTTGCAGATCGCGTATGTACAGGATATTGTACCAGCTTTTAAGAAGGGGACGGGCAGCCTAGTTTGTTAAAAATGTGCATGTATGTGTGTGTGTGTGTGTGTGTGTGTGTGTGTGTGTGTGTGTGATTGAAACATGTAGACGTACTATTATGATGAGAACAAAATGAAAACAATCCTACTAATGTAAAGAGATTACAAATGTGAAGTGTGAAGTAAACAGGTTTGCTTTTTCTAAGAACTCATTTTCATCTTTCTTTGTTAGTATAGTAATAATTACTATCTGATTTTGAGAACCTATATTTTTAATTACTAATAGTCAAAAGATGCTCAGTTCAGTGGCTCAAGCCTGTAATCCCAGCACTTTGGGAGGCTGAGACAGGAGGATCACGAGGTCAAGAGACCGAGACCATCCTGGTCAACATGGTGAAACCCCGTCTCTACTAAAAATACAAAAAATTAGCTGGGCATGGTGGCGCGTGCCTGTAATACCAGCTACTCAGGAGGCTGAGGCAGGAGAATTGCCTGAACCCAGGAGGCAGAGGTTGCGGTGAGCCGAGATAACGCCATTGCACTCCAGCCTGGATAACAAGAGCGAAACTCCGTCTCAAAAAAAAAAAAAGATGCTCAGTAGGTTTGGGTCAGACCTGGGTACCTGCATTTTTGACAGACTCTGCAAGGCAGTTCTGATAGATACCAAAGTTTGAGAACTCCTGCTTTATATTAATAATGATATTGAAATAAAAAATATTATGCCTTAAAGAGCCAAAGTTTATATTGAAAGATGAACACTGAACTCAGGAGCCTTGACTCTGAATTTTCCTGCTCTTAGTTAGGATTTCTTTGTAAACCTGCTACCAAGCCCACCCCTTTTTGGTGATCCAGAGGATTTTATGCTCTTCACTAATATTACTTGAAATTCCAAAACAAATTAATATCATGGCTAAAAATGACTTCAGGCACTTATAAATTTGATTATGCTTTTCCAAAGTCTGTACATCCTCTTCTCATTGGAGATTCCAATCCTTTTGTGCCCCGCTACCCTTTGTTGAATTGGCTACTACTCCAGATCTTCCTTGTACCAGAAGCATAAAAACAGATTACTGAAATGCAGTATAGTGTTTATACCTGAGCCCTTAGGCCATTATTTTTTATGTTCCACTGCTCACCACATAGTTTAGTAGAGAGAATTAGTAACAAAAGCACAACATGTAAGACTGTTACAACATTTTTTTTTAATCCCTGTTAGGTGACATGTGACACCAGGTCAAAGGGACTCTTCTGTCCTCCGTATTCTAAGTAATTGAACCTATGGGAAACTGCAGATTATTTCAGTAAACACTTATTTTCTTAGCCCAACACTTTGATCCTACATGTTGTAAGTGGGAAGTGAACATTAAAAGAATGATGCCCACTCAGATCGGTATTGTGTGTTAGGAAAGAGAAGAAATTAGGTTAGAATATACTGCACAGGATGGGGGAAATTGAGGCTTTATCCTCAGTGCTTAGATGCCATCTTTATGTTGGTATTTTGGCTATGGTACTGTCATCTTTGGTGGTATGTAGAGAATCTGAAGACCAAACTTGTATTTTTAATTTCTATGTTATAAAAATATTCCCATTTGAGAAGATAATTTTATAGCTATGAAGAATGAGCTAACCCTTGTGTGCCAGGTTTGTTACTTACTATGTGGTGTACACACATACACGATACACCCTTATTTTCATTTGATGCATGTGGGAACTGAGATTCACGCAGTTAAAGCAGTTTTATTTCCACATCTTATGGTACTGAATGGTCAAATGAGGATTTAAACCCGTTTGTCTATTCCAAAGGAATCTTTCCTCTACATTATTCACAGTAGAAAATGCTTTCTATTTCAATTGCTTCTGTATTAAGCACAGCTTTTCTGCAAAGAATACATCCTGCTTTCATGACCCAGGTTTGGATAATTCCTGATATATGAGAATACATGGAAATCTCCTGAAAACATACATTCTAAGATGAACAACAGGGTTATTCACATAATGCTTTTATTTGGTTTAGGCACAGAAATGATAAAGTCATTTAAAGCCATATTTTCTAAGATATTTAACATCCAAATCAGGTGAACGAACTCTGGCTTCTGGGCCTCTTTTTGTGAATAAAGTTTTATTGGCATACAGCCACATGCATTTTTTTATGTGTCATCTATAATGGTCTAGTAGAGTTGTGAGAGTTGAGTTGTTGCCACACTATGTGGCTTCTGGGCCTAAAATATTTATTGCTTGGCTTTTTACAGAAAAGGTTTGCTAAACCCTGATCTAAGTAATAATTCCTCAAATCTTAGGACAAGCTTAAAGAACAATCTCAAAAAAAAGAAAAAGCAAAGTGCATGCCTTTGTTTCTAATAGGCCTAGCGCTTTCAGTAACCCTTGATTATTGTACATGCTTTTTGATTCAACCTTTGAAATACTAAGCCACGTATTATAGGCCTAAATTATGAGGGACATCTTGTTCAGAAAAGATGACTCAGGATTGGAAGTCTGAGAACCTGGGTTCTATGCTGACTTCTGCTGACAATCCACCTGTAACTGTGGGTAATTCACCTAACCACTCTGGGCCTTTGTTTCATCATTGGTAAAACAATAATTCTCAAAAAAAACCTTCAGAGGTATAAATTTAGTATTTTTACCTGTATTATGCTTAAGTAAATTACGCAAACCAATCATTGGTTTTACGAGGTGATGCCAGTTTTGTAGGGCTACACTGCTAATTTCTTAACAACTTTGCTTTTCTTGGTGGCAGATTTTTGGTTGTTTTATTTGTTTGCTTTTGGGTTTATTTTTATTTTTTGGTGGTTAGTTAGTTTGGTTAGTTGGTTTGTTCTGTTTTTAACCTGACTTATATAGACACCCTGGACAAGGAACTTCACTGTCTGTCACTAACTTACCTTATTACTGATTACATTTGCTTTCAGCTTTTCATAACTGCATGACAAAACCTCACATCTTGGGAAAGCCATAAAGAACAACCTCAAAAACAAAAAAGCACAGTTACTTAGGAAATTAAGTATGACCATTGCAAACCAGCTAGTACCTTAAAGTATGGACCTGACCCCAGGCATGTCTACACCACTACACTGCACTGTCTTAAATCAACGATATGCTTATCATTTCCTGAGTAATGACAAAGGGCATTATGCAGTAGACCAGATATTCTTCTGTTTTAAATTGCCTGAGCCATGAATCATATGATGTGAATACCCTTTCCACTCCATGCTCAAATTGAATCTTTTGTTCCTTCTCTCCGCTCTCTGATGCTAATATTATTTGAACATAGGTTTTTCTCAGCAATGATTTCTAGTTGGCTTTTCCTTTCCCTTTGTCATTACTCAGGGAATGATAAATATATTATTGATTTGAGCCAATAATCAATTGTCTCAAATTGATTCATGTCCTACTTTCTATTTACTAGCTTGTTGGCCATGGTCAGGTTACCTAGTTTCCCTAAGCATCAGTTTCTTTAATGTCATGTAAGATGCTTTATCATAATACCTGACTCACAGTAAGGGCTTAATAAACCCTAGCTGATTGTACTGTCAGAATCAATAATATTACTATTCGTAATATCATTACCAGACTTAACAAATGGGAGAAGTATTAACCATCTGCAGGTATAAGTACCAGAACCTGTACCAAAATAGGTTATTTTAAATATGAAAGTCTTTAATTTGGCAGAAGCCCTCAGTTTAATATATTCCTGTTAAGAAAATTTTAAGGAACAGTCATGCTTTTTAGTGGGATACTCTGGGAAACCAAATAAAGTGGATAATTGTACAGTATGATAATCAAAACAAGAATGTCTTTATAGATAGTTTGAAATAGTTCCCCAGATGCAACTTGAATAAAGGAAATAAATAGCTGACTTGCTCTAACTTGAGGTTAGAGCAGAATTCCTTAGTCTGATTCATTAGTTGCTGGAAACCCCAGCCCCACATTTTCCCACTCCCTCTTGGTTAGAAAAATTTACATTGGTTTAGCATTATACTGTTGAGGCCATTTTCTTTCAAAAAAAAAAACTTTAGAAAAATTTAGATATTAAGTGTGTAATCTTGGGGCAGTTTCCATGATTCAAAATTGAGTTCAAAATTTCTGATGGGATTATTTGGCAGAAGTTCTTACAAGTTTGTCCTTATGACTGAAAACAGATTTTTTTGCTTCCTGTATTTGGGTGGCAAATATAGTAACAATACAACTTTTTATGTGTTTGTAACATTGGCCACAATAAGTCTTTGATAACTGAAGGATAGTGTTTTCCATTGTTCTCTGTTATCCTCAAAGTAAACTAAGGGGGAAGTGTTCAGATTCATCCTTACATGTTCTAAGTACCACATTGCTCGTGATTAAAATTAATTTAAATTAATCGTCTAATTGTTCAGAATTAGCCCCTTTCTGTGAGAACTACTTAAAAGGGAGCAACTATAAAAGAGTAAAACTATTGAGCCTGCTGTGGTTGGAAAATACTTGAAAGGGTCTTAAAGATGGTTACTTTAATTAGATCTCCACACTAAACATGTAAAGATAGTTTTGTATTTTACTTTTTGAAGAACATTACGTTCTGGTCTGTCCATTTTCTGAAATTCTGAGCTATGTTATTCATCTTTATTGTTGGCTATAAAATGTATGTATAGGACATGCATGCTTTAGAAGTGTATGTATCTCTTTGCTGCTATTTATAATAACATAGGTCTTTGCAGAGAACTGGCAACCTTAGTGTAATAGGAAGAAAGAGGAATTTCAGATTGGAATTTTTAACTTGCAGATCACAACTTGTTAGTGTTTTATGAAATCAGTGTAGTGGGTTACAATAGAATGAAATAAAATGGAAGATATTAGAATGTATTCTATATAATAAAAATATTGTTTCATGAGATTTTACGTTGTATCTGTATGTTTTATACACACAGTATATGTTGAGTTGTGATATAAACTATAATCTTTTTGTGGATTGTGGTCAAAAAATGAAATGTATCATTTTAGTTGTTTTTTTTGTTGTTGTTGTCTCTGGTGACTGGTCCAGGTATTTAATCTATGTTTCCATATCTGAGTAAATGGTGCTGATAAACAGGCATACTAACTTTCTTGGAATGTGATAATAACCAAGTGCCCGAGTGAATGACCACTCTCAGAAACTAGTACATTATCTTGTGATTGTAGTGATATCAGGTTTTCTCATGTTTTGTTTTGTGTTATTTGTTTTTGGGTTTTTGTATATTTCCAATCTTTTTATTTTAGAAGATATTGATGCTGATGGACAGGGATTTTGTCAAGGAGGATTCAGCATTGATTTTACTAAAGTAAGTTCTCATTTAAGACTGAATGAGATTCAGATCTACCTTATTGATTAAACTGTGGTTAAAAATAAGCTGGCCAATACCTCAGCTCCTTTACAGCTGTTACCTCTTTAATGAAAACAGTTAATAAAACGATCCATTTATTTTGACATTCTTTGTCTTATATTATTCCCTCCCTAGTAAACATTGCTTATTTGAAATAGGGAGACATCCCCCATCACTCTGGGAATGGAGGAAAGTAGACAATCTCCTCAGTAAATGATAGGTAACTATTATGACTTAATATTAAAATTTCCAGTTATATGAATTTACAGCATATTAAAGTTTTCTATTTTTAATTGAAATTGTTTTTCTTACAAAAGCTATCAATGGGAGCTTTATTACAAAATTAGAGTTACATAAAAGCTGAGAAACATGGATGTTTGCCATCTATTATGTGCCTGTAAGCACTAAGTGAAGCTGACAGTATGTAATAATTGTAAGAAATCTCATAGCAGCACTCTATGTATTTTTAACTAAGTTAATATTCTCTTCAGAGTTGTATTTTTAATTTGTTTTTTGAAAATAAGAATTCCATTTGAATTTTCAAAGGTAAATTTTCTGAAGTACTTTACTTTCTTTTGTGTGTTTGTTTATTTTGGTGGGGGGGAGTATGCATATTTGAATATCAAATTGAGAATATTCCTTCTAGAGAAGTCTAAAATAATATATTGATTGATTATATGGAGACCTTCCTTAGAAAGCTTGTATGTAGACTTTCTTAGAAATGTGAGCAAAGAGGAGTTCCTTAAATGTATGAAAACAACTGAAATTGAAATTTTATAATGCAGAAGCACTAATAAAGCATTTTCTTATTTTTAAGAAATTTGTAGGCTGGGTTGTGGTGGCTCATGCCTATAGTCCCAGCACTTTGGGAGGCTGAGGCAGGAGGATCACTTGAGCCCAGGAGACCAGCTTGAGCAACATAGTGGGACATCATCTCTACAAAGAATTAAAAATTAGCCAGGCTTGGTGATATGTGCTTGTATTCCCAACTGTTAAGGAGGCTGAGGCATGAGGATTGCTTGAACTGCAGTGAGTGAGGCTGCACTGAGCCATATTCATGCCACTGCATTCCAGCCTGGGCAAGAGAGCAAGACCCAGTCTGAATTTTTTTTTTTTTTTTTTTTGAGACAGAGTCTCACTCCGTCACCAGGTGCCAGGCTGGAATGCAGTAGCACAACCTCGGCTCACCGTAACCTCCGCCTCCTGGGTTCAAGCAATTCTCCTGCCTCAGCCTTCTGAGTAGCTGGGACTACAGGCATGTGCCACCATGTCCAGCTCATTTTTTGTATTTTTAGTAGAGATGGGGTTTCACCATGTTGGCCAGGATGGTCTCGATCTCTTGACCTCGTGATCTGCCTCCCGTTTTGGCCTCCCAAAGTGCTGGGATTTGAATTTTTTAAAAAAATTATATTTTATCTGTACTTTAATTTTATTAATTTTTTTTTCTAAACCTAGGTATTGATAATTATAGTTAACCTCCTTAGGCAATTTGTTTTTAGTACTCTAAATTCATACTATATTACTCAAAATTTAGAAAGCAAGTAAGCTAAACAAGGAAAGAGAAAGTATATTGATAAATATCAGGTTTAAGCTTGTATGATACATTTCTAAATAGATATTATATATTTTTAAAATATGTAATGTCCATCTTTTCTGTATTTATGCCTATACTACTGTAACCCCAGTAGTATTGTCATACTGTGAAAGTCATTGCTAAATTAGGTGTTCACTTTCTTAAACACATTTCTGAGAAAAGGGTGTCTTTTTAGGGCAGAAAACTTAGAAGTGTCTTTTACATAGCCAAGGCAAAAGATTGTCTGTTGAAAGCTCGGAAGGGCTATGTACATTTGGAGGGAAAAAAAATTTCTTTTCCCCCCAGCAAGAAGAGATTTCTAAAATATTGTGCTCAAGCACAATATAGCTTGGATTAGATACTTTGAGTTAGTTAAATAGAAGAAATAGTAGGCAAGCAGAATTTGTATATGTATAATATACCCTGAACATTTTATTGTTAACTTCACTCTTGTTTAGATCTGAGACACTGAAAATGGCAGAAAATTCTTCAATGATTATATAAAGACAATTTGCTGTATATAGTCACAAATTTAATATATAAAATTAATAAGTGACTTTAAAAAATTGTAACCTGATAATACTTTGCATTAATACCTCATTTCAAATATGTGAAGCAGCCAAGATCCAAAAAAAGTTTTATGTTTTCACATATTAAATGAATATAACTTTTCTTTTTAATTTTATTTTAGAAAAGACACAGTGAAAACCACTGAATATGAGTTAGATGAATTTGAGATTTCTGATTTTGCTTGCTTTAGATTCAATTCGATTCGATTAGACTAGACATAAATCCGGCACTTTGAGAGGCTGAGCTGGAAAAATTGCTTAAAGCCAGGAGTTAGAGACCAGCCTGAGTGAGGGAAGACCTTGTCTCTCCAAAAAAGAAAAAAACAAGTATCGTATTAAATTTTAAAAATGTAATTAACCTGGCAATGATAAAGAAACAATACTGTATTGTTCAGTCATATATATGTATACATATGTATCTTATGTTTTGCATTGATTTCTATTTTGAGAGTTACTTGTTCTTAAATATGTATCTTTTTTGTGTGTGATTTCATCTAGGCTGACAGAGTACTTCTTGGTGGTCCTGGTAGCTTTTATTGGCAAGGTAGGTTAATATTTTTTAAATTACAATTAGTGACTCTGTCACTGGTTCACCTGGCTTACTGTATGCCTATGACATTTTGCAAATTATTTTAAAGAAAGAAATGGAAATACAATTAAAGCATATAAACACTCCATTTTACACAGTGTTTTTAAAAATAATATAACATCTAATACATATTAAATAAGTGTATATTCCTAGAAGAAAATAAAAACTGAATATTTTTAAAGTTAATACATACTTTTATGTTAAGTGTATTTTAAAAGTAAATTAAATTTATTTTTATTGTATGTGATATGTACTTTTACATGTCTGTACTCTAGGGGCCATGACACAATCATTAGGCAGTATGCCAGACTAATCTATATAGGCAAGCTGTGACATTCTTTTTTTTTTTTGAGATGGAGTTTCGCTCTTGTTACCCAGGCTGGAGTGCAATGGCATGATCTGGGCTCACCGCAACCTCCGCCTCCTGGGTTCAGGCAATTCTCCTGCCTCAGCCTCCCGAGTGGCTGGAATTACAGGCACGCGCCACCATGTCCAGCTAATTCTTTGTATCTTTAGTAGAGACGGGGTTTCACCATGTTGACCAGGATGGTCTCGATCTCTTGACCTCGTGATCCACCCGCCTCGGCCTTCCAAAGTGCTGGGATTACAGGCTTGAGCCACCGCGCCCGGCCCAAACTGTGACATTCTAAAAGGTTTTGAAAGTCTTTTGAAGTTGCTCAGTAGGATATTTAAGTGATTTTTTTGAAATTTATTACCGATACTGAGAATGATCTCTTTAAGTGTTTGGGGACTTCTTAAAAATTGAAGATCTTGGCTTGGGTAAAGTAGCTTATGCCTGCACTTTGGGAAGCTGAGGCAGGAGGCTCGCTTGAAGCCAGGAGTTCACAACCTGCCTGGGCAGCAGCAAAGTGAGACCCTGTCTCTACAGAAAAAAAAAAAAAAAAACAGGCATGGTGGCCCATACCTGTAATCTCAGCACTTTGGGAGGCTGAGGTAGGCAGATCTCCTGAGGTCAGGAGTTAAAGACCAGCCAACGTGGTGAAATCCCATCTCTACTAAAAATACAAAAAGTAGCTGAGCATGGTGGTATGGACCTGTAATCCCAGCTACTTGGGAGGCTGAGGCAGGAGAATCGCTTGAACCCAGGAGGAAGAAGTTGTAGTGAGCTGAGATCATATGACTCTACTCCAGTCTAGGCAATAGAGTAACACTGTCTCAAAAATATATATAAAATAAAATAAAATTAGAGGATCTTATTAAGTTTTTAAAAGATATAATTAAACTGGCATTGATAAAAAAGATACATTATTATGTTATTCTTCAGTCTTTCTGGGAGGCCTAATTATATTACCATTTGAACAAATGTACAACAGATTATTGCTGACAATTTCAGAATAGATTAACTAAAACTTTGCTTTCCTTATGTTTCATTTATCATTAGAGATATACAATTATTTATCTCATCTCAACGTGTTTAGTTTCTGCTAAAAAGTGCCATTTATGAGGCAAAATATTATGTATTAGCACTCTGATATTTAAGCATTGTCAATGTTTGGAAGAATTGGAAAACCTTTGATTATATTGATTTGAAAGTTTCAAATTTTACTCTTGCATTCTATTCTATGCTTTCCTAACTTGCTTCTGTGTAGAAAAACCCATGCTTGCTTTTGCCTTGTAGAGAGGGAAGCTAAAGAAAGAGATTTGCTGGAGGATGACAGGATGGAAGGAGAATAAGAAGGAATGAAAAATAGGAATAAGTGAAAAGTTGGAAGGCAAAGGAGGGAATGAAAAAAAGAAAATTCAGAATTCAGGCATTGCAGACAGGGATCAGAATGTGAGACATAGCAAAACTGAAAAATTGGAATTTTTATGGATTATACATCTTTTGGGAAATAAAATGATTCAGAAAAATTTAAATTGAGTTTTACTGTTTTAAAACAAAAAGAGCATATTTAAAGTACATATGAGAAAATGGGGGATATGAATACTTTCTAGTTATATATAGAAATATCGATTTGTTTTTCTTCTTTATTGCTGATTACATCATTCAGTGGAGGGGAAGGAATTATCTGATAAACAGTGCGCATCCCTGGGAACCAAAACTGTCAAGGAAGCTAAATTTTGTGATTCTCAGTTAGGACTACTTGTTAACTCTTTTTAAAAGATACACTGTGAACACAGGAACTTTTCTTTAATGCCTTGGGTATTGCATATATAGGACTTATATTAATAGGAATATGGACATTCCTATTTATCCCAAATTAGGACAGAGAGGTACTATTAATATTAAATATATTAGAATTTTATTATCAGAGGTCTGTAATATATAGCTAAAAGACTCAGTGAAATGGCAGATAGTATTTTTTTTTAATAAGATTAAAATCAGCAAATGTCACCCTGGATAAGTACATTAGAATGAATTTTTCCACAGATTTCAGAATTGTTGCTGTTAGAATGGAGAAAATAATAATGTTTTATTCCAAAAAAACAATGAATTTTCCTCTGTTCCTACATACAAGAAATATTTATTGAATTTCATATTTTCTTGGTACGCTTAAGCCCAGAGAATAAGGTAGTGAACTAGACAGAGAAAGTGTTTCTGCCCTGTAGATTCAATCTCTGTGACTGAACAAATGGGAATGAGACTGAAAATGTTAGCTGTTCCACATTTCTTTCTAAAACAGCAGAAATGATAAGACATTATTTTATCCATATTGTGGAGACAACATTCGATAAACCAGCTAACCTTTCTTGGCATGGAGTGCAAGCTGATTTTTGTGTAGTCATCTAGATTTCTTGTCTGCTTAATAACAAGGTTGTGAACACAAGTGAACTCATCCATTCAGGTTGTTTCCTAAAGATATTTACATTACTAGTTAAAAAATATCAGTGGAACCAATTATTCTGATTATAAAGGTAACCGTATTTAATTGTTTCAGTAAATTTTTCGTGTTTTAATGGATTGGTTGGGTGATAGCCTTTGATTTCATTATTCCATGTATTTAACATTGCTATCTAGTGATTTAAGACAAATCCTGTTTTCTTATATTTTTGTTGTAGAGACTGATTTTTTTAAGTACTAGCTTAAACAGAAATAACTTTAAGAACATCCATTTACAAATTTAGTGTGATCAAGGAGAGTTATGTAAGGCTAACAATTAGAAGTATTATTATCTAATATTTTCTTTCATGCAGGTACCATACATTATCTGCATCATAAAATTCCCATTAGAAGGTTACTTATTACACATATATACATAATTTTTTTAGGTCAGCTTATTTCGGATCAAGTGGCAGAAATCATATCTAAATATGACCCCAACGTTTACAGCATCAAGTATAATAACCAATTAGCAACTCGGACTGCACAAGCTATTTTTGATGACAGTTATTTGGGTAGGTAAAACCAAAATTTACTTACTTTTGGAATTGTGGTGTATTTGTCCTATATCTGCATATGATCTTTTAAGTAGAAAAATATTTTATGCAAAATAGATTAGGATTTTTTAAAACATAAAGAATATAGAATTTCAAATTGTTTATGAGTACTTTGGTTATGTTACATTTCAGTAATTGCAATTGAAGAGAGTGATTATTTGTGCAGTGATAATAATAATAGCTAGCCTTTAAGATATGCTTACTATGTTCTGGGCATTGCTCAAGGCGACTTGGTGAGTATTCACTCATCTAATCCTCACAAGTCAAGCATGCTGTATGATTCTCATTTTGTAGGTGAAAACACCAAGGCACTGAGAGGCAAAATAACTTGCCCAAAGTCACTCACTTGTAACTTGCTGTTCTGACATTCAAATGGAGGCAGTCTAACTCCTCAAATTTATTAAAGTTTTAGTCTTTAGGACTTATTAGCATGTGCTCTCTCTTTAAATTTCTTTCTGATATATTAAAACAAGTAATATATGACAGAAATAGTACTTGCTGACTGAGAGAATTTGTTACTCTTTTTGATGAGTTGTAAATTTGCGGTCTTTAACAGACTTCTTTGTAAAATTAATAAGACAATATTAGTTTTCTAATAAAATGGCCTATTTGAATATTTAACTCAGTTGTTTCATTTAAAATTCATTTATGTATGAGTCTGCTATGACTAGGGGACAAAATATTATGTAATTAAAGGAGTTTCTTGAAAATATTTTCAAGGAACACTTGTTCAGCAGGTCTGTTGAAGATAACTTCCTTGCCCTGATGGTTTCGCTTTTGGTTTCCTGTTCAGGCTACTCTGTGGCTGTCGGAGATTTCAATGGTGATGGCATAGATGGTATGATGCACTTGAACTATATATAATTCTTTAAAAATTAGATTAAGCATTTGAAACATGTGGCATTGAAAATTTTAAGCAGTTTGAGCGACTGAGTGCTGTGGCTCAAGCCTGAATTCTCAGCACTTTGGGAGGCTGAGGCAGGTGGATCCCTTGATCCCTGGAGTTCTAGAACAGTCTGGACAACTTGGCAAAACCCTGCCTCTAGAAAAAAATACAAAAATTTAGCTGGGCATGGTGATGCACACCAGTGTCCCAGCTATTCAGGAGGCTGAGGTGGGAGGATCGCCAGACCCCGGGGAGATTGTGGCTTTAGTGAGCTGCGATCACACCACTGCACTCCAGCCTGGGCAACACAGCTGTGACCCTGTCTCAAAAAAAAAAAAAAAAAAAAAAAAAAATTTTAAACAATTTTAAACCATTGTTATGGAATATAATAGAAGAAATGAGGGAGATGTTAGCACACCGGCAAGAGTTCCGGCTAGGTCTATGCTAAACTTCCACTAGTGGCCGGTGAAATTGAGGTAGCTGCACTTGGCTTCAGTGCCTTTCCTTTCTGCTTTTTAGCCCCCAACACTGTTAATGATTTCTTTAGCACCTTCCTCCTTGCTTTCAGCAAATTCATTCCTCTGGGAGAGGCTTAGTTTTGTCTTTCTTTAGGCATTCTTTGTTACCTTCTGGGCTATCTCTGTACAGTTAGTATCCCATCCTCTCATTGTCCATCCATCTTCCTTCAGAGCTCAATTTAGGAATCATAGTCTTTACCTGATTTTGATCACATTTCTGTGCCACAGCCACTTATGCCCACTTGAGTTTTCTCTGTATTATTTTTCGTTACTGTACATTTAGCTTTTCTTCATTCTTAGGTTACTTTATCTTGTCTATTCTTGTTTAACAATATTATAAACGACTCAAGGTCTTATTTGAGAGCCCTCAGGCATTTGTATTTTGTAAATTTTGATTTTATAGTTTTAAAATGGTGGGGCTCTTTGTTATGGAGTACCAATTTTTCTAAATCGATTGTTTGTTTTGAACTGAAGTAGTAAGACTTAGAGCTTGCTGACATAGTCACTTCTTTTTGCAGTTTCCAATGTTGGTCCTAAAAATGAATAATTTGTTTGTTTGTTTCAGACTTTGTTTCAGGAGTACCAAGAGCAGCAAGGACTTTGGGAATGGTAAGAAAGTTAAAGGTATTGTTTTTAAATCTCTAAGTTATCTTATGTTTTACTAAATTTCATATACTTCTGATTTTCCTTCACAGGTTTATATTTATGATGGGAAGAACATGTCCTCCATATACAATTTTACTGGTGAGCAGGTATGTTTTCAAAATATGATCTCCCTCTCCCACTATAAAAGCAATATCTACTTGGAGAAGATTTGGGAAATAAAAGTGTAAAAAATGAACTATAATCTCATCAGATAGATAATCCATCCAATTCTTATCAATTTGGTCAAATTATTATTTCTCTTTTGAGTGTGTGTGCGTGTATATATAAAAACAAAAATTGTTTTACTCTGTATTTTTCATTTTGTCTTGTCTTTTTCATGCAATATTTTATTATTAGAGTTTCCTAATGTCTTAAAACTTTCCTTGGCAGTATCAGAATGGTTTAATGATTCTGTAATATTAAATATGATAGATATAAGATAGGCTTTAAATATTTCATGTTTGTTTTAACCAAAGTAATTTTGATATTTTGGCTTATTTTTGTTTTTGTTTTTCTATTTTGGCTTATTTTTGTCTGCCTTTTTTTTTTTTTTTTTTTTAGGAAAATACAAAATCACATATACACAAAACCACAAAGACTTCTTTTTCTTTATTGGTAACATTAAATTCTCTTTTAAGGATGATCTATGCCTTATAATCTTGTTAGATGCAGTGCAAAGCATGGCACAGATGTGTGTATTACAGCTGTTACAAGCCAACTTCATTTGTACTACATGAAATTAGATATTTCTCAGCTAAAAAATGCTAGCACTTTTAAGTATTAGGCATTCTCTGTGAGTACATGCATTTCATAATATTCTCTATCGTATGTCTCAGAGAATCAAAACATAAGTTGGTCATGATGAAGAAAATATTAAACAGTAGGTAGAGAAAAAATCCTTCTCATAGTTTGCAGATCTGGGATTCAAGACTTTTTGTTCAGTTGAGATTGTTGGGCTTTGGGATAGGATTGATAGAGTGACTGGCTACACTCTTGGTCCCCAGAAACCTCTTCCCATTTGTGTGGCAGTCAGGATTGATGCACAACCTGGGGAGCCCTATAGTTGACAGGCAGTTAGGGTTGCTGCAAGAGTGGTCCCTTTGTTCAGTTGTGACTTCTCCATCTCAAGCAGCTTCTCCTGTCTGGTGACCCATGTATGAGTCTGGATCCTACTGCATGCAGTCAATGATGCTTTATTCCTCCTCCACTGTTAAGAAGGGGTGTGGCATGTTCTCACTTATAAGTGGGTGTTGAATAATGAGAACACATGGACACAGGGAGGGCAACATCACACTCTGCGGCCTGTCGTGGGGGTAGGAGGACTAGGGGAGGGATAGCAGGGGGTAGGAGGATTGCGGAGGGATAACATTAGGAGAAATACATAAAGTCGATGACGGGGGATGGATGCAGCAAACCACCATGGCATGTGTATACATGTGTAACAAACCTGCACGTTCTGCACATGTACCCCAGAACTTAAAGTAAAAAAGGGGAGTGTAACTAGAGAGTGGGAAATATGGCTTTTAGATGAGGACAAACATAGGTTTTTCCATGCTCAGCCTGTTATTACATTGGATAAGGTATTTGCTGCTGAAAATCTGATTCCTTATTTATAAAAATAGGGATGCTGGCAACTTCCTCGTGGGACAGTTGTGAGAATCAAAAGAAAACATTTCAATCATAGTGCCTGGGTCAAAACGTGTCTCAGTAAATGCCATCATTTCTTTATACTTCCAAGCCAAACACCCTAGGTGACTAAGGCCCATGAATATTATTCTGTGACATTCTAGTCAGCACATCAACCTCATACCCCAAACACAGTGTATTCTATTTCATAGGCTCTGTTCTTGTCATTTAATACAGAACACACCTTTCATTTTCCCAATTACACTGTATCAACCCAAAATAGATAATGTAGGAATCTCCCTTATCATTCTCTCTTGATAGCTGAACCAATCAAATTTAAGAAGCGTTGCTAACTTTCCCTTTTGTGTTTGTTGACTCATTTTTCACCTTTCTATATATTTAATCTGTCATCTCTTTTAGTTTTGTTTTGCACTTTGAGCTCTCTTTAGAGCTTTCCTTTTTCACATTTATTTACAGCTAAGCTGCTCTCCCTATGAAAGCCAATGGTCTCCTTTGGTAGGAAGAGGACATTTCTGCTTCCTGTGCATAACAAGCTCACAATAAACCCAAACACATTTGTACTGTGTGTTATTCAAAAGCAAAACTGTGTGTCAAGTAATCTATAGAGATATGAGGCAAAAATAACTCCTTTTCATATCTTTCCAAACAATAATTTTTAAACAGAAGAATTAGTTTCACATAGGGGAGCCAATTATTATATCTTTTTTAATGTGCTTGTATCTGGTATGTTTTGAGAAATAGAAAGGGAGATAATAGGGTAAGCCTGGGAAGGAGAATTGATTGTCCTTGGACTTAAACATCATGTATCAACAACCCTGGAATGACGTACATGTAATATATTGTGTCCATGATCTAGGAAAACAACAAGTCTCATTACCTGATTGTCACTGTGTTGGTAGAATAAACGAAAGATGAGACACTTGGATTGAAGCACTATATGCAGAGAAAAAAAATAACCCTTTCTCTTTGGTACATACATTACAAATGTTAATGGTCTAAACTAATTGGATGAAATATAAACACTTCATCTTTTTATGCAGATGGCCGCATATTTTGGATTTTCTGTAGCTACCACTGACATTAATGGAGACGAGTAAGTTTAAAAAAAAATGTTTCCAGAAAGTTTTCTTCTCATGTTTATGAATACTTTACTCAAATTAAACATATTTTTTCTGTTTCTCTGTTTTTTTTTCTGCTAATCTTTCTGTTTAAGAAAACAATCTGAAGCAACCTTAATTGTGAATACTAGAAAACCTCTGTGTTTGTTCTAATTTTTTCAGTAGCTTTTGCAACATGAACAAATAAAGTTATTTACTTATAAAATAAATAACTTTATTTGTTCATATTGCAAAACCTGCTGAAACAATTCTTAATTCTTTTAACTATGAATAGTTCTTAAAAGAATTAAAGGAAGGTTTGAATTTGGAATAACTGCTCTGGTAATCATTGGGTGTTTCACTGTGAGTGTGAGATGCAGAAAGAGGAAACGTGAATTATAATAAGAAAGAAAATGCCTTCTAAGAGATGAAATTTGATCTTGCTTTGGTGAAAAGATTCTGTTCTTTTAGTTATGCAGACGTGCTTATTGGAGCACCTCTCTTCATGGATCGTGGCTCTGATGGCAAACTCCAAGAGGTGGGGCAGGTCTCAGTTTCTCTACAGAGAACTTCAGGAAACTTCCTGACGACAAAGCTATACGGGTTTGAAGTCTTCGCACGGTTTGGCAGTGCCATAGCTCCTTTGGGAGATCTGGACCAGGATGGCTTCAATGGTAAGATCAAAGTTCATCAGCTGCAGGTCCCTGATTATCTGTGTCCACCTAGGAAAGTCTTGTATCCCCATTGGTAGAAGTCTACAGAAGCAAATCTCTTTCCTGAAAAGGTGGATTGAGTATCAGTGACTAACACATCAAGTTTAAGGGCAGATTGCTATTTTTCTTTAAAAATCAGAGCAAAGATTTCAAAAATTGACTCTCATGAGTTATTACCCACTCAGGTTCAAATTAGAGGGTCAGAATGATTACTTTCTCAAAGGAACCTTCATTGCCCTGGAGCCCACTGCTAGTTGGTGGCTTTATGTTTCTGCATCCTGCTTAGCAGCAGTGCCCTCTTCTGTCCATTTAGCTGCAAGTGTTAAAAATAATAATAATTATTTAAAAAAAAAACCCTTCCAGGCACGTTGTCAAGACAATGCTGACTAATGGGTACCTCAAAGGTATAATTTGGTATTAATATTTTTAAAGCCACAATTTTAATGTAGCTGTCCAAAATGTTCTGAGGGACGTTCTATCTCCCTTCATGGTAGCATATAAAAAGTATAAGCCTGTTCTTTTGTAATAGTACCATTTTAATAGTTATTGATATCTTTCAAAAGCAATGTTGGCTTTTATTGTAGAACTCTTTTCAGAAACATGAAATATGGGTTACAAATTACCAAGATTTTTCTTAAAAAAGAATACTATTAAAAACCTTTCTATAGATCACAGGATAGAGAGTTGAACTAGTTTGTGTAATCAACGATATAGTAAGCTTATGCCCCCTTAAAACTTATAGGAAAGGTATATATTAAGAACAAAACTTCAAAAATACAGATGACTTATTGTATGCCTCAAATAGTAGTGGAAAAGTAAATGCTGTTTGCCCTCAAGGTTTCACACCTGTCTTGCGGGTAGGTGATGTCATTTACTAGGAGTGTCATCTCGAAGATTAACCCTAGATGCTGCTTTTTCTCTTTTTGTCTTTTGTGAGGCACTCCATCACTCAGGATAGAGTGCAACGCTGCAATCACAGGTCACTGTAGCCTTGACTTCCCAGGGTTAAAAGATGCTCCCACTCTTGAGTAGCTGGAACTACAGGCTCCCAGTACCATGCCCAGCTAACTTTTTGGTTTTTAGTAGAGCTGAGGTTTTGCTATGTTGCCCAGGCTGGTCTCTAACTACTAAGCTCAAGTGATCCTCCTGCCTCAGCTGTGCAAAGTGCTGGAATTACAGATGTGAGCCACTGCTCCTGGCTACCCCTAGAAATTTTAGTGTTAGTGAACGTCTACTTAGGGTCGGAACATTTGCTTCCTAAAACAGAGGCTTAAAGATTTTTACTAGTGAGAGAACTTAGCATAAATCAAATGGAGCTATGGTATGAAGTTCACAATAAAATGTGAACAGAACGCTATGGGACACACCAAATCATTACTTAATGGTAGCAAAAGCTACACAGGAAATACAGGGCTAAGTTTGAAGTTCCACCATGAATAAAGTTAATGAATTATTTGCCATGTAGCTGGACCTCTGTCTCCCAGGTTTTCTGGGAAGCCTGGTCATGTTTGCTTTCATCTTGTTTTGATAATATTCCAGTTACTTTAAAGAAAGTTTTCTCATCTCTTCCTGCTTTGTAAGTTTTTGTTAAAATGTGTTATCTGTCAGTACAACAAATATAGGCAACAGTTAAAAATTTTGAAGTTTTAAGTGATTTTACAAAGGAGTTTTACTTTTATAGATAGATACCATAGAGGATGATTATGGCTTTCCAAGCTTTCTCCTTGGGTCTTACTGCACCAAGTAGTAGATCGTGAATGATAACATATTCAGTGAAAAATTATCTGAGCTGTATTTATGTACAGTATTTAATACATATACATAAATATAGTTACATATACATATATATGTGCTATTTATAACTTGGATCTTTTGTTGTTCATACTTGAACACATTAAGTGTCACTGCTCCTGTATTCCTATATTCCTCTCTTCCACCTACCCCCACCCAAGGTATCATCAAGAGGAATAATGAAAACAATAAGGCCAGACTCGGTAGCTGGCGCCTGTAATCCCAGCACTTTGGGAGGCCAAAGTAGGCAGATCACCTGAGGTCAGGAGTTCTAGACCAGCCTGACCAACATGGAGAAACCCCGTCTCTACTAAAAATACAAAAATTAGCTGGGTATGGTGGTGCATGCCTGTAATTCCAGCTACTCCGGAGGCTGAAGCAGGAGAATCGCTTGAACCTGGGAGGTGGAGGTTGCGGTTGCACTCCAGCCTGGGCAACAGGAGTGAAACTCCATCTCAAAAAAATAAATAAATAAACAAAATGAAACAAAAAAGTTGTGTTTCAAAATTTTATGTAGGCCCAAGGTAATTATGGGCAGTTTTTATCAATACTCTTTCAGAAAAAGCAGAGGAAAAAAAAAACAGGAAGGAGCAACTAAAGAGATCAGAGCAAGAAATCAGTTGCGTGAAGATGTAGGACTTTCCAGACTCGACAGATGATAGCTAAGAGAGAAGATGATTAACATGTGTAAAATAATGAAGGGTTTAGAAAAGTTACAGATAAATTTTATTAAGCAGTCACTCAACATTGGAGCCATCTTTTGTTGGGAAATTATATTTTAACAAATTATTTATTTATTTGTTTATTGATCGATTGATTGAGACAGGGTCTTGCCCTGTCACCCAGGCTGGAGTACAGTGGTGTGATCACAGCTCACTTCAGACTCAATCTCCCAGGCTCAAGCATTTCTACCTCACTCTCCCAAGTAGCTTGGACTACTAGTGTGCGCCTCCGTGCCTGGCTGATTTTTGTATTTTTTGTAGTGATGGGGTTTTGCCATGTTTTGAAAGCTGGTCTCAAATTCCTGGGCTTAAGCAATCTGCCCACCTCAGCCTCCAAAAGTGATAAGATTACAAGCATTAGTATTTATTAAAGTTTTTATAAATACTTGATAAACGCATATGTCAGTATAGAAGTTATGCTTATCTTTTAAATCTTAAAGGATAAAAAGAATACTTTTACTTAGGTACTCATCTTTAAGGATAACAAATTCTTAGTTTGTGTTTACTGCAGGCCAGGCATTCTTCTAGGTGCTGAAAATTAGCATAAATCAGAGTCTACTCATGTCTTTAAGAAACTCAGCATCCAATGGGGACAGCTATATGTTTAAAAAAAAAAAAAAGCACTGCAATATGATTATCACAGTGTTTGAGATCCCAGGCTTAATGATCTCATGTAAAGGATGAACAATCAAGGTATCTTCAAGGGAGCCACGAGACAGTGAGGCATAGCTTATTAAGGAGCTCTGCGACAGCTCATGTACATTAAGGAATTGAGGCAGTTTGTTACGGCTGGTACATAGGGTATGTGATAGGAAAGGTACGACATGTCCTTGCTCTCATGAAGCATATGTTCTATATTCTTATTCTGTGGCTACATAGAATAAATAAACAATGGGGGAATCCAGATAGTGATAAAGATGGTGGATTTTAAAGGCAAGGTGTGTGATAGAGAGTATCGGGATACAGAGAGTAATAGAGAAAGTAGGGGATTGAGAAGGAAGGCACCCTGCTGCATTGGGTGGCCAGGGAAGACCTTGCTGACAGAATGACATCTGATCTAATGACAGAATGACATCTGATAGATCATTTGGACAAATAGAAGGAATAGAGTTTTAAAAGCTCTGGAGCAAAAGCTCTTAAGGCAGAGAGAACAGCAAATATAAGCCCAGAGTTGGCAGCTAGCTTGGTGTGTTTAAGAAACAGAAAAGAAAGTCCAGGATTGCTGGAAAGACTGGATACGGGTAAAAAAACTGGATGGTGGTGGGGGTGGTGCATGGGGGCGGGGATAGGGAGAGGAATGAGATTTGCAGAGTAAACAATGGACAACCAGGTAGGGTTTAGAACTTACTCTAAATGCTTTGGGAACTAGTTGGAGGATTTTATGAAGGGGGTGGGTGTGACATGATATGGTGAATGTTTGGCCCTTTGGAAGAGAAAGTTTTAGGGGCAAGAGTAGAAGTGGAAACCCACTTAAAAGGCTGCTTAAGCGCAGAACATGGCAATGACTTGCTTAGGGTGGTCGCAGCAGCAGCAGAGAGAGAAGGGGGCAGATTGGTAATATAGTTTAGAGGTAGAAAAGATCATTTGGTGTTTGAAGTTTTTTTAAAAAAATTTAAAAAAAAAAGAATAATGGCTAAAACTGAATATAGAAAGTTGGCGAAAGAGAATGGAAAAAAACTCTTAAAAGCTTAAATAAAATATCATGAAAATTAAAAAAAAAAAAAAGAATTTAAGACGTTTTCATTTATCTTATTTCGGTGTTAAGTTGAGCAAGATCAAGATGAAGTCACAACTTTCAAATTTCTGAGCAGATTGGCTTCTATTAAGACAAACAATACCATCCACAAATCAACTAGAATTTTGAGAGTGAAAATAAACTTTAGATGAATCTTTTGATGTGTCTTCCATCCATCCCCTACACCCTAGTTTTAAAGAGGAAACATTTGTAGTCCAGAAGTTTAAGTGATTTGTTTAAGGTCAGAGCCAGATTATCTGTCTCTTAATTAATAATGTCCTTTCTGTGCAGTTTTACTTGAGTTTCCTTGAATTAGATTATTGCTGTGGATAAAGAATACCCTACTGAACTTTGAATTAATGTTTATCATGATAAATGGGTTCAATAAATATTAAGATCTGTAAAAATAATTGTAAGTACTGAAACTTTCTTCTCTTCATTCTTGCCCTCTTCCCCCTTCTCTCGTTCCTTCCTCATTCTTCCCTTTCTTCTTTTTACTACTGTCATTCTCCTTCTCCGTCTTCTTTTTTATTCCCCCACAGATATTGCAATTGCTGCTCCGTATGGGGGTGAAGATAAAAAAGGAATTGTTTATATCTTCAATGGAAGATCAACGGGCTTGAACACAGTCCCATCTCAAATCCTGGAAGGGCAGTGGGCTGCTCGAAGCATGCCACCAAGCTTTGGCTATGCGATGAAAGGAGCCACAGATATAGACAAAAATGGATATCCAGGTGCTTTTTTATCAATACCTAGAGCCCTTAGATTTTTTCAGTCCTAGTAGCAAAAAGTATTAGTTACTGTTCTTGATTTATATTATAAATTATTGCAATTCAGTATTTCACGTGTTGATTAAACTTCTAAAATATTCAGGGCATCATTCCCATAACTGAAGGGGATATGCAGAAAAGTCAGCTCTCTTTCCTGAGAGTGTACAGTACACTCTGAGTTTCTCCTGAAGTCTTTAATGAAATGTCAGATAAGAATATTACTAAAGCTATAAACAAAAATTAAATGCTCATTCTAAGCTGTTTTAATGTTAGCTATCTTTTTCATTATTTGTTTTAAATTACATAGAGTTTATGGACTTGACTAAAAGTTGTGTGTGTGTGTGTGTGTGTTTTTTAAAGACAAGGTATGACTCTTTTGCCCAGCCTGGAGGGCAGTGGCACCATCTTGGCTCATTGCAGCCTCCACCTCCTGGGCTCAAGCCATCCTCCTACCTCAGCCTCCTGAGTAGCTAGGACTACAGGCATGCACCACCGTGCCTGGCTAATTTTTTGTATATTTTGTAAAGAGTGGTTTTTGCCGTGGCGCCCAGGCTGGTCTCAAACTCATGAGTTCAAGCAACCCACCTGCCGTGGCCTCCCAAAGTACTGGGAATAAAGGCATGAGCCACTGCACCTGGCCTTCATTAAGTATATTATTTTATTTAATTCTCCCATTGATATATGAGTTAATATAAGCTCATTTTTATAGCTCATTATTATACCATTTCTGAATGTGAAAAGAGACTGAGAATGGCAATTTGCCTAAGGTTGCCCACTGAATGGGTCCAATAGAGCAAGCAAGATCTTTTTCTGGTTTTTATACACTTTGGAATATTATAAATGGATCTAGAATCAAAATAGGTCTTTTCTTTAAATAAAATACAGTGTAGAAAATTTAGATGACCTTTGTTGTTGAAATAATATGAGCTCAATATACAACTATGTTGATGTGTTTCCAGAAATAAGACATGAAATTGATTCTCATAAATTAGTGTTAAAGAGTTTTTTGTTGGGCCGGGCACGGTGGCTCACGCCTGTAATCCCAGCACTTTGGGAGGCCAAGGCGGGTGGATCATGAGGTCAAGAGATCAAGACTATGCTGGTCAACATGGTGAAACCCTGTCTCTACTAAAAATACAAAAAATTAGCTGGGCATGGTGGCATATGCCTGTAATCCCAGCTACTCAGGAGGCTGAGGCAGGAGAATTGCCTGAACCCAGGAGGCGGAGGTTGCGGTGAGCCGAGATTGCACCATTGCACTCCAGCCTGGGTAACAAGAGCGAGACTCTGTCTCAAAAAAAAAAAAAAAAGAGTTTTTTGTTATAAATTCAGTGTATTTATTATAGAACTTTTAGAAAATACATCAAAGCATATCTTTTCAGTTTCTTTCTATGCAGTTACACATTTTTTTAAAAAAGGAATCATACTTTTACATGCTGTTCATAGTGTGTTTTACTCAAAGTTTCAGAAACATTTCTTCATTATTTTTCTAAAACAGATTTTGTGTTTCCTTTTATAACAAATGGCTGTATGATATTTTATTTGCCTTATTTTGTGGTATTTTTATATTTTTGTATAGTTCTTGTGCATATCTCTGGTTACGTCATTAGGACAAAATTCAAGAATTGCTGTGTCAAGGGGGTGCACTTTTTTTTAAGGTTGTTGATATACCTGATCAAGTTACCATACCACTCCCTCCACAAGAATCTTATTGTCAACATTTTAAAGCACCCACCAGCAATAAATTAGTCATTCCCCACACTTGTGCCTCTTTTATAATAATTTTTAACAGTATAACAGGTGGACAGTATGTTTTAACTAACAGTTTGTAATTCTAGAAATAAGGCATGAGGTTGATTCTTAACTATACATAGATTATTTGTAAAAATAAGCATTTTCTTGTGTGTGTGTGTGTGTGTAGTGTGAATTTCCTTTTTGTGTCTTTTTGTCTTTTCTACTAGGATGGTATTTCTCTTTTCTTTCATTCATTCATTTTTTTTTTAACTTTCACAATGCCTTAAATGTTGAGAATATTAACTTTTTAATTCTTGTACATATTTCCTAGTTTGTCACATTTGCATTTTGGGCATCAGGTTACCAACTTTTATGTAATCAAATCTGTTTTTATGTTTTCTCATATGCTTTTCTGTTTAGAAAGGACTTCCTCAAATTTAACTTGAGTATAATGTGAGATAGAGCTCTCATTTGACTTTTTCTGAATCGTGAACCAGTTGAACCAGTGGCGTATGAAAACTAATGCGCTTCATTCTTGCTGATTTGAATGCTATCATATTTTATACAAACACACACACATATATATAGGAAATAGAAAAGAAATTTTATAATAAGATTGTAAAATCCACAGTGATCTATAAGGCTTTTTCCTTTGTTAGTGTGGATGTTTGGCAGGTGTATACTTATCATTGCTACTTTTTACTAAATATTTATTTAAAAGATTTAGATCCACCTAGATGAAAGCCTAGTTTATGATAAGGCTTTCCCACTGATGGTAGTTTGTTTACATTTTCATATATTTTAGACTTTTATATGATATCTTACAACCATCTCTTAATGAATAGTTTTGAGACTATGTTCAAGTATTTTTATGTTCATTGAAAATTTCATAGAATGATATATACATTTTAAAAACCATTATCATTATTAACATATTTTTCCACTCTTTCTTAAGACTTAATTGTAGGAGCGTTTGGTGTAGATCGAGCTATCTTATACAGGTGAGCATTTTCTGTATCCTGTAATATAGGAATATTCTGAATTGTTTGAACGTTTTTTAGTTAAGTGTCAGTGTTTGAATTTTAGTTTTTTTTTTGAAATAATGATGAAATTTGTTCTTTACATTCATGATTTGCTGCAGGCAAATAGTATTATTTTTATTGTTACATAATAATTGTACATTTGAGGTACATTTGATATTTTGATACATTCATACAATGTAATGATCAAATCAGAATAATTAGGGTATTCATCATCTTGAACATTTACAATTTATTTGTGTTAATAACATTCAGAAGCCTCTCTTCTAGCCTCTCCTCTAGCTCTTTTTGTTTTGTTTTGTCTTGTTTTGTTTTGAAGACAGAGTTTCAGTGCAATGGAAGCATCTCAACTCACTGGAACCTCCACTGCCTGGGTTCAAGCAATTCTTTTTTTTTTTTTTTTTTTTGAGACGGAGTTTCGCTCTTGTTACCCAGGCTGGAGTGCAAGCACAATCTCGGCCCACCGCAACCTCCGCCTCCTGGGTTCAGGCCATTCTCCTGCCTCAGCCTCCTGAGTAGCTGGGATTACAGGCACATGCCACCACACCAGCTAATTTTTGTATTTTTAATAGAGACAGGGTTTCACCATATTGATCAAGCTGGTCCTGAACTCCTGGCCTGATATGATTCACCCACCTCAGCCTCCCAAAGTGCTGGGATTACAGGCATGAGCCACTGTGCCCAGCCAGCTATTTTGAAACGTACAATAAATTATTGTTAATTGTACTCATTTTATTGTACTATACTAGAATTTCTAACTTTTTTTTGTCACACAGTCTGGAGTACAGTGGCACAGTCTTGGCTCACTGCCACTTCTGCCTCCTAGTTCCAAGTGATTCTCATGCCTCACCCTTTGTAGTATGCTGGGACTACAGGCATGCACAACCACACCTGACTAGTTTTATGTATTTTTGGTAGAGACAGGGTCTTGCCATTTTGTCTGGGCTGGTCTTAAACTCCTGGCTCAAGTGATCCACCCACCTCAGCCTTCCAAAGTGCTGGGATTATAGGTGTGAGCCACTGTACCTAGCCGGTCTTTGTCTTTTTAATTATGTTCAAAGGTATTCTCCTGTAGTTTTAATCTCTCTAAAATTATATGGGTTTCCATTTTCCTCTGAGAGGCGGGAAATTAACTTTGTGCTTGTGCCTTGGTATTCTCTGACCACAAGGGCAGTATGTAATGAAACCCAAAATAAATATTTTTATTAGAGCAATATGCGTGAATTCATATATTTCTATTTCCCAATTTCTTATATATCTCCAGTTATTCTCTGTATTTCATCAATTTCTCGTGAATTAGAATATCAGTTGCATCCCAAGTAGTTAAGATGTTCACATCTCTGTGGTCTGAGTTTATACATGGTAGGAACACTAACATTAGTGCTGTGTAAGAGTTTGTGACGGGTCAACTTAATTGTAACTATACAATTCTTAACAGACTTCAGAGATTTATTATTTTGAGACAGGCACATTGATTGACTTGAGCCTGCTGTATTTTTGTATACAATTTAAACCTGTGTGTCTAAACTCAGGAAAACTGTATTTATTTTACTATTTTTAGTTTTTAAAATTGCTGTTAATGACATAATGCCTGTGGTAAAAATGCAAACAGTACATGAAGAGTATACAATAAAAGTGTTTTCCCTCACACCAGCTAATAATTTATTTGTTTCTTCTATTAGAAATATTCTATACATTAAAAATCATATTATGTATATATGTACATATATCAGTAGGCATCCTTTGTACATTTGGGTTTTTTTTCTCTCCCGCTAAAACTATGCATTGGTTATGTCTTATTGATCATCCCACATCAGCACAGCTGGACTTCATGGCACTCATTTTCTCCATTGCAGTGCAGTGAATTCGGTAGATATCTCATAACTTACTTAGTATACTTTAATGACTGAATTTTCTGCTTTAGTGACTGAATTCATGTAGGCCAGCCATTGTCCCTCTTTGCCTGGAACTGAGCGATTTCTCAGGATGTTGGAGTTTCTGTGCTAAAATCAGGACAGTTCTGGGCAACTAACACAGTTGATGACCTACATTTATGTTGTTTCTGTTCCTTTTACCATTACAAACAATGCTTTTTGTAGACATTGCACTATATATGTAGTGAGTATGAACCACAAATATTTAGATCAACCAAACTTTTTAAATAACTTTTTTTTTCATCTTCTTTTTTTCCCCTCTAGGGCCAGACCAGTTATTACTGTAAATGCTGGCCTTGAAGTGTACCCTAGTATTTTAAATCAAGAAAATAAAACCTGCCCACTGCCTGGGACAGCTCTCAAAGTTTCCTGGTAAGGATATTTGTTTAATAATAGTTATTGCGATTATTGTTCAGGCATTGTAAGAGCAATTGAAAATGAAGGTGGTAGGGCTGAAATATTGCTAACACAGTTTCCATGAGTATACTGTTTTTTCTTTTCTTTTTTATTTGAGGCCAGTTCTCACTCTGTTGCCCAGGCTGGAGTGCGGTGGCACAACCTCGTCTCACTGTAGCCTCAGCCTTCCAGGCTTAAGTGATCCTTCCACCTTGGCCTCTCTAGTAGCTAGGACTACAGATGCATTCCACCATACCTACCTAATTTTTGAAATTTTTTGTAGCGATGGGATCTCCCTATATTGCTCAGGCTAGTCTCGAAGACTGCTGTGCTCAAGCAGTCATCCTGCCTCAGACTCCCAAAGTGCTAGGGTTACAAGTATGCGTGACCGACTTTGGCCTTATACTCTATTTTCATGTTATAAATTGGATTATTAGAAACAGTGCTTCAAAAAAGATATCTAAAGGCTATAAAGATGCTCTATAAATTAGTATGAAATTAATTTTTAAAGAGTTATGCATGATCAATGAATATTTTCAAAAAAAAAAAGCTAATAAGATCTTAGTTCATTTATATGTAATTCTAAACAGCCCCATGAACATTTACATTTTTAAAGACATCTTATTTTCAGATTTAATATCTGTGAATAGCTGTATGAAAAAAATTATTTTGCTCTAATATATTAATTTTCTGCTTAGTCCTTTACTAGTTTCCAAAGAAAAATATAATATTTTTATAAGTTAAATGTCTGAATTCTTTTCTACTCCATTCTTTCTCTCATCTTTGTCATTTGTTTTCTACTTTAATAATTTTTTGCTCTATTTTCATTATAGATATTCTTTAAATTGTCTCACGCTTTACTTCACAGTATTTAAAAGCAAAATGTAGAAACCAGTATCTTTCTCATACATATCAATATAAATATAAAACTAATGAAAAATCTTGACCCATGTACTACTAAAATCACCATGAGTAGCCATTCATGAGTTCACACTTTTGGAAACACTGTTCATGTTCCTTACTAATAAAGAAAAATTGCAGAGAAAAAGAAAATGATTGGTACCTAGAAAAGTTTTACTTTGAAAGAGCAAATTAAAGATATTTTTTAATATTTTTGAATTATTGTTATGTTATTAAAATTTTGAAATTATCATTTCTTTAATTGGATTACATTAAAAATTCAGTAATATTTGGTCTTCATTTTTATTGATTGACAGTGAAGTTGTTTTCAAGATTTTGCTATTACTTCTACTCCTTTTCTACCCTGCATGCCTCTGTGAAGTTGCCATTAATTTGCTTATAACTATGCTAGTAATTCAAAGGCCTCAAATGCACTAACTAGAGCTGTAACTTTCATATGATTTTTGACTATGGCACATAGTAAGATATACATTTTGCAGTATAACCCAGTAGACACATGTAAGTAATTAAATTGTTTCAGAAAATCATACTTACCTTTGCTACCTTAGTCACTTTAAAACATTTTTTCTTAAGATGCTGAACACAACCCATTAAATTGATTTCAAAACCTGCTAATAAATTGTGAAAAACACTACTCTAAAGGAGGTTGCTAATTAAAGGAAGCTATGGTAGGTTCATTTGTCAATGAAACAGATTTTAAATCTGAACTGTCATTTTCCTCATTTAGATTTATCAGCAGGTTCTATAAGTTGAGAGGAAGTTAGGAAGTTCTTTTTCTTTTTCTCATCAAGGTACCATGAAAGGAAATGTGCTTAAATTATTGAAGGATGAGTTAGGTTAGTAGGTTAGTATGTATAGTTTCCTGTTTTTGTAATTAATTTTAATTAAGACATGAAGAAAGATTTAGGCTTTACAATATAAATTATTAGAAATATGAGATATGTATGATAATAAAGAAATATGTCTAAACCGGATTATAGGATTTATGTATGTTTTCTTTTTCCACAGTTTTAATGTTAGGTTCTGCTTAAAGGCAGATGGCAAAGGAGCACTTCCCAGGAAACTTAGTAAGTATTCGATGAAAAATCAAATTACTTTAATGGTACTACATACACAGCACTTAAAAAGTATTTTAGGATATTCCAATAGTTACTCGAATTGTTACTCTAATTTTTTATTTGAATACTTATGCTTAAAGACATTCAAGATTTCAGCATAATTGTAATATTTGGTAATTCTTAAGCTAATTCAAAATAATACACTTATTTATGGACATTATAAGCTAAAGAGTCCACAGAATGGTAAACATATGACCTTTAGAAGGTTAAGCAGTTACAAATATGAGATAGTGAACTGTGTTGGAAATATGAATATTATTGTTTACAAATAGATGATCTGTTGAGAAGTCTGTATTTTATGTCTTGGGGCTGCCCCCAGCAATCTCAGGAGTAGAGGTGGTTTAGAAATAGTGAGAATGAGGAGAAAAAGTTTTGGTCAAGCAATTTAATTCACACAGCAAACGCTACCCTTCTTTTCCTAAAATGATTGATGTGGTCCTTAGAGCAAGATAGGAGTGTTAAATAATTATTGTCAAGGCTTGTCAGTATGTTAATGACGAGTGGTAAGGAATAATAACAAAGCAGAGAAGAAACTGAAACTGTTGGGTGTGTGTTTGTGCGTGAAAGCTTACATAGGGCCACCAAGCAAGGTCTCCCTGGAAGACAACTTTTCAGTATAGACCTGAAGGGAATGAGATAGCTATGGGATATGTGGAGGAGTGTTTCACACAGAGGAACTGGCAGTTTCAACAGGCCTGAAGCAGGAAATGTGCTCAGTGTTTGAGAAACAGCATAGAGATCAATGACTGAGTAGAACAGAACATGAAGCAAAATAACCCTGGGTTTTCACCCAAATTTGAAATAAAGATCAATGTTTAGAGAAGCTTGCAGTGCGACTTGTGGTTTTAAAGATTTGCACTCTCTTAAGAAACTACTTAAATAACTCAGTCTTACAAGGCAGTAATCCTATTTGCTACATGTTTGTTTTAAAATAATTCTTGATGTACTTAACTCTGTTTGATCACTTGCTTTCTGAAGGCATATTCATCTGACACTTTGATATGAGAGCTTCACTGGAAGCAGGAGTTTCAAGTGGGGCGAACTGTTCATCATAGTGTTTAATATGATTGCATGAGTACATATTAGCAAATACTTCTTAATGAAAATAAGCAAGACTCTTGCTACTTGAATTCATGGTAGAAGTCTTAATTCACGTTTCATCCTTTGAATTTCCTCCTCGCAGCTTAAAAGATAACATTTCTCCTGTCTGATCATTGGTTTACTACTATCATATTTTAGAATTATTTATGACATTACTTTGGGGAAAGTTGGATTAATTAATTACTATTAAATATTTTTTCAGAATTAATATGTTGTCTTATTACAATGTACTGACATTTTAATTAGAAGCAATTTACTTCTTAAGGAATAAAGATCTCTGTTGACGTGAAAACTCTAGATATCTAGAATAGATAGGTGTCCATAAAGATTATGTTGGTTATAAATCCTTTGGTTTACATAGACTTCCAGGTGGAACTTCTTCTGGATAAACTCAAGCAAAAGGGAGCAATTCGACGCGCACTGTTTCTCCACAGCAGGTCCCCAAGTCACTCGAAGAACATGACTATTTCAAGGGGGGGACTGATGCAGTGTGAGGAATTGATCGCATATCTGCGAGTAAGAGATAACTTTTCTACTACATTGTTGTTCCTTTTTAGTCATTAGTTTTTCTTTTTCATCTAAATGATTTTCACTTTCTGTAAATTAGTGTTCGATCAAAAGGAGAAACAGAAAATACACAAAGGAAATTTAGCTTTGTAAAGTGTCAAACCTGAATGGTGGACTTCTACTTCTGACAGATTGGATATTCCAAATGGCCTTTCTACAACAATACTACTGAACAAATTACGATAAATGTATTTCTTAAATGCAACTGGACTCTCAAGAAAGTACAATAAATCTCAAGAGTCCAAAAAAATTAGCAATCAGCCAGGCACAGTGGCTCACGCCTGTAATCCCAGCACTTTGGGAGGTCAAGGCGGGCAGATCATGAGATCAGGGGTTCAAGACCAGCCTAGCCATCATGGTGAAACCCTGTCACTAGTACAAATAAAAAAATTAGTTGGGTGTGGTAGCAGTTGCCAGTTATTCCAGCTACTCGAGAGGCTGAGGCAGGAGAATCACGTGAACCTGGGAGGTGGAGGTGCAGTGAGCCGAGATTGTGCCACTGCACGCCAACCTAAGTGACAGAGGGAGACCCCGACTAAAAAAAAAATGTAATTAATTAATTAACTAATTAATTAATTTTAAAAAATAAAATAAGCATTCAACTAAAAAACTCCAGTGGCAAAAATCTGAATTGTGAGTTATAAGCAAATCTGTGAGCTAGAGTTGCTGGCAAGGATGCAGCCTGGGGAGAGGGTGGGTGGTAATTGTATAGGAATTCAGACAGTTGTGTATTGCTAAGTGTTCTGAAGACAGGGGTTTATCCTGATTCCAGCAAGAGCCAAATGTAAAATCTTGCTGAAGAGGAGCAATCCAATATGGGCCCCAGGATTTCCACAGGTTAAGTTTGACCAACTATGAATTTACTAAACACACACACACACACACACACACAAAGAAGCCACTATAAGAAGCAAAAGATTTTAGACCTGCAAAGGCTAGTTACAGAGTACAAATTTGTATAAAATGTTTAAGGAAATAAAGAGGCAGAGCACAGTAGCTTAAGCTTATAATCTCAGCACTTTGGGAGGCCAAAGCAGGAGAATCTCTTGAGGCCAAGTTTGAGATCAGCCTGGGCAACATAATGAGACTCTATTTTTTTTTAGAGGAAAAAACAAAGCAAGACAAACATATCTGTAAACATTCAGACAACAACATGATTAATAAACTTGATTTAACAGGCCTGTATAGAACCTATACCCAGCAATAAAGAATATGAAAAGTGACCATGCGTAAGCCATATAGGAAGTATAAACAAATTTTTGAAACTGATATTACAGAATACATGCTATCACAGTGGAGTTGATAGAAATCCATAACAAAAGGATCAGCTAGGAATTGGAAAGTGTGATTTTAAGTAACTTGTGGGTCAAAAACAAGATCATAATGGAAATTTACTTGCAACTGAATCATAGTAAAAATACAACATAGCAAAATGTATAGGCTATCACAACAGTAGAATGTAAAGATAAATGTATAGCCTTAAATGTTATTTAATTTTAATGAAAGATAAGAATAAGTGAAGATAAGAAAACACTACAAAATTAAGAATTGAAAAGGGACATTACAGATAAGGGAGGAATTGACAGAATATTAAGAATGAACTTGAGCCAGCACATAAAAAACTTTTAGACAAAACATGGAAATTCTTAGAAAAACAATACAACTCCCATAAGAAGAAATAGAAAACCTGAATAATCCCCTAAACACTTGACAAATAGAATTGACAGTTAATCTGTACAAAAAGACAAAGCCCAGATTTTTTTATAAGCAATATCTATCAAACATTCAAGAACAAGACATCTCAATTTTAAATAAACTCTTTGAAAGAATAGAAAAACAAAATATTTCAATGTCAATCTGTGAAACTAGTGTAATTGGTTCCTGGACTGGTTGAGAATATTACCAGAAGGGAGAATTTCATTCCAGTCTTACAATAGATATAAAATTATTAAGCCATTATAAGCAAATAAATCTTAACAGTTTGTGAAAAAAGATACATAGACCAAGTTGGATGTATCCTAGAGTGGGTTAACATTAAGTCTAAAAATGTAATTTACCACATGAATAGATTAAAGAGGAAACATGACTGTCTTATTTAGGTATGAAAAAGGGTTTGGATGAAATTTTTTTAAAACTTCATGATTTAAGAAACAAGACAAATACATCATGTTATGACTATGAAGAAATATAATCTTACATTTAAACAAAGTCCGCCAATACCTATTAATTGGTCAAGATGTGAATTAAGAATTGTTATACATTGCTGATGGCAGTGTGAATTGTTGTGAAGACTTTGGAAAATAATGTGGTACTACAGAGCTGGCAAATATACTTGTCACTATGTATAAGAATAATCACAGCCGTTTCTGTAATAGCAAAAATAAAGCCCATAAACAATCAAAATTGCCTTCAACAGAATGGATAAATGAATTGTAGTATATTTATATCATGAAATAGTACTCAACGGTACAGAATTAACATAGGCTACATGCAATAGCATGAATGGATCTTAACAAGAGTGTAGGACAGAAAGTAAGTCGCAGAAGACTACATGTGATCCTATTGAGAAGGAAGGCAAAAGGATGAAGAAAAAGTAGTATTTGGGTAGCTTAAGCCCTTTCAATGTTCTTATGATGTGTGTGTGTTTGAGTGCTCCCAACATTAACATGTCTCATGTACTTTTGTGTGAATCAAATAGTACATTGTAAAAAATTGACTAAAGGTTCTTACTTCATAAGAATAATCTTCTTTTGGGTAGCCTATTTCTACATAAGTATAATTTTCCAGAGAATTTTGTTAGAATTAAAGGTTCAGGGATGAATACAGCTGGCTTTGTAATGTACACTTATGGATTTCTCCAGATAATTTAGGTTAATGTTATCATTAATTCAAAGCTTTTCCATTTCTAGGATGAATCTGAATTTAGAGACAAACTCACTCCAATTACTATTTTTATGGAATATCGGTTGGATTATAGAACAGCTGCTGATACAACAGGCTTGCAACCCATTCTTAACCAATTCACACCTGCCAACATTAGTCGACAGGTACTGTACTCCATTTGCCACTAATGTGATATTTTGTTATTTTTAAAAAAGATCTTAACAATTCATATTTTTAAATATTAGAGGAGATTTATTTTATCATGTTGACGGATGTTTAGTCAAAGTCAGAAGGTTAGGAATCTAAATTTTCTTTTTCTTTTTGCTTTTTATTATTTTGGGAATCTGAATTTTCAAGTCAGATATTTAAAGCCACTCAACATGGAGATATACAGAGAAAGATAGGATCATATTTCAAACATGAAATAGGAACATAATAAAAGAGAACAGTAAAGTGCCAGTTTGTTTAAATAGTATTTTAGTATTTTGCTAAAGATACTTGATGTCTATGTTATCTTTGATAGATATTTTAATTTTAAAAAGTACATATGTAGTAAATAAATAATTCTTTTCAGAAAACCAAGAAAAGCAACAAAATTTGATAGATGGTATTCTAATTTTAGAAAATCATATCTATAATGTGTTTACATGTTAATTCTAGTTACTGTTTCTCCTTTTTAAATTACATGTTCATGTTTTTACATTACTATCTCTTCTTCCATAGATCTCTTTGCCCTAAATTTAGGTTGTCCTTTTTTTTTTTTGTCCTTCTAAGATCCCATAAGCTGTTTTTTTGATTTGTTTTCTGTTTTTGTAATTTGATAGTATAACATATGACAGTAGCAAAAGGCAAATTAAAATATTTTTTAAGTCATTTCTAATTTTTATATATTGATAATTTCATATTTCATTTTGTACGTAGTATATGTGCCATTTTCTAGTATTCATAATATAGAACTTATAACCATACTTCTGTGTTTATATTCTTTTTATTTTTTATTAATGAATGTACAGTATTGTGTTGATTAATAATTTAATAATGACCATCTGAGCTTCTTAATGTCTGTCATTCAGTATTATACTTTCTTTGAAAGTTAATTGTTACTTGTCTCTTTATATGATGTACTTTCATATATGGGTTATGGTTATTTTCTATTTATAGTTTTAGAATTTTTGATAAATCTTTTATTATTATTGTTATCACTACCTTTGATTAATTTTTCAAACTTCCAAACCAATCTCTTTAATGCCACTACCCTCTTAAAACCAGCTAATCAAGTAGGCTCTTTTGAAACCCCTTGGAGGGCCAAAATAACTGCAGTAATATTTGACTTCCTTTTCTTCCCCCTCATTCTTCATTGTTTGAAATATTTTTTTTTGTCTCCTCTGTGTCCTACATTGTTCCGTCAGTGTGACATTATTAATATTTAGGTATATTTCTTTCTGCATTCTTAGCTTTGTTATTCACTCTTGTTTCTATGTTAATTACTTTTCCACCATTATCATAACTTCCTTTTCTCTAAATGGATCCTTCTTTTCATTGGTTATATTATAAACTCTTCTATATACCCTCTTTTTGCTGTCAAATAGAAATATAAAATTTTAATTGTAATTTTAAATTTGTAATTTGTAATTTGCTGGTTAGCAGCATTTTTTTTTAAAGATAGTAAATGTATAGGTGAAATTAATCTTAAAATTATATTATTTACTAGGGCTGTCAAGACAGAGTACCACAGACAGGGGGCGCTTAAACAACAGAAATTTATTCCCTCCTAGTTTTGGAGCCTAGAAGTCTCAGATCAAGAGTCAGCAAGGCTAATTTCTTCTGTGGCCTCTCTTCTTGGCTTGTAGATAGTCACCAGTCACCTTCTTGTGTCTTCACATGGTCTTCCTTTTGTGTGTATGTCTGTGGCCTAATCCCTTTTTAAGCACTAGTCATTGGATCAGGGCCTACCCTAAAGACCTTTAAACTTAATAACCTCTTGAAAGACAATATTGCCAAATACAGTTCCATTCTGAGACACTGGGGATTAAGATTTCAACATATACATTTTGTGGGAGACACAATTCAGCTCCTGACAATATCTAAAGTATTGTCATTTTTACATGGAATCACTTAAAAATTATTTTCACTTTATTTCTTACTGGCTTCAAAATCCATTATATACTTTTAGCACATCAAAATTCAAATACTTAGGTTTTATCAGAAACTTTTTTGTATTTAGAAGTCATGTAATTCACAGCTGAAAAAATAGATTCAAATACTCGAGTTGTTCTAAACATACTAAAAGATTTACAGTAAGAGAATTAAGCACCAGCTTTTAACATTATTAAATTAATTAAAATTAAATGAAATTTAAAAATCAGTTCATCAGTCACACTAAGCCTACTTCCAGTGCTCAGAAGCCACATGAGACTTGCCAGTGGCTACTAGATTGGACAGTGCAGCTCTAGCATTTCCCTTTCTTCACCCTAATCCTTTGGTATTAGAGATTTAGTGTTTTCTGCAGAAAGAGTTGGGGGGTTTTTCCCTCATTTTTTTCATTCAAATACATTTTAAGTTCTGTTTTTTTGAGATGCGGTATTGCTCTGTTGCCAGGGTGGGGTGCAATGGCCCGATCTCAGCTCACTGCAACCTCCGCTTCCCGGGTTCAAGTGATTCCCCTATCTCAGCCTCCCAAGTAGCTGGGACTATAGGCGCACACCACCACACTCGGCTAATTCTTTGTATTTTAGTAGAGAAGGGGTTTCACCATGTTGGCAAAGATGATCTTGATCTCCTGACCTTGTGATTCACTCACCTTGGCTTCCCAAAGTGCTGGGATTGCAGGCGTGAGCCACTGTGCCCAGCCTCAAATACAAAGTTCTTACTTTGTGCAAGATACAACATATATAACAGTAGAGATTTGGTTGTCTGAGCATGGAAGACGCTGCTTTTCCATTTCTGAAACTATTTTTCCTGACAGCGTATTTTAATACTATGGCTGCTTCAATGCCAGCTAAGTCCCCCTACATAGTGATGTAACCAAATATCACCATATTACATATTACATATCACCAAATATCACCATTTTATTAATATTTTATACATCTGTCTCATTGTAAACTTAAGATACTCATCTAACATTCTAACTGAGAATGTTAAACACATACCTTATCACTAGTTAACTTGTTATTTGCAAAATACACACTTTCTTCCTGATCTGATCAAGCCTTGATTTATATTTGGCATGATGGTAAAGAATCACCATAAAGTTCTTCTAATAGTCCTTTTTTAAAAAAGGCTTATAGCAACTGCTTATACCTAGATAATTGAATTAATCCACACATATTTTTGTGTTTTCTTCAAATTAAAATGACAGTTAAGAATCTCTGTTATAGGGCTGGGTGCAGTGGCTCATGCCTGTAATCCCAGCACTTTGGGAGTCTGAGGCAGGTGGACCATCTGAGGTCAGGAGTTCGAGATCAACACATCTTTACTAAAAAAACACAAATATTAGCCGGGTGTGGTGGTGTGTGCCTGTAATCCTAGGTACTCAGGAGCCTGAGGCAGGAGAATCGCTTGAACCCAGGAGGCAGAGGTTGCAGTGATCCAAGATCTTGTTGCCTGGGCAACACGAGTGAAACTCAGTTTCCCTCCCCCCAAAAAACAAAGAATCTCTGTTGTATAATTCTTTTACAGACATTCCTTGTGACTTGGAAGTGTACAGTCATCGTCCTTTTTTTTTTTTTAAAGGACTCTTTCTTTTTCTTTAAATCCTTTTCTCTTTTCTTTTCGTTTGCTACAGTGCTTGAAGCCCTTTGCATGTAAACAATAGATAAAGCAGAAATGGCCTCATCTTTTTTTTCCATTGTTTTCTTAATTTTTATGTTTCTTCTTTCACATCCTACCTGGCTCCTCTGCTTTTTCCCATTGTTTCTCTCTTTCGGGTTTTTTTCCATTTTGCTGTAGCTGGAACACTCTCCTCGCCAGATCTGGAGGGGAAAAAAGTTCAGGTCTTTGCTCTTGTCACTTACCCTGATCAACTATAATGCTTCAAGTTCCTTTTCCTTCATCTTTTTCCAAATCACCATGCAATGCTGGACTTATTTTGTCCCCAGTTTCCTTTCCCATGTGGTCTATCTGCCTGTCTGAATTGCTACTGAATATCTCCAGCTCCTTGTTCTTTTATCCTCTGCAGCCCTATTTCCATGATACTGGTAGAGGCACAGTCCGTAATGAGAGACTCTGGAAGGGAGTCTATTTTGCCCAACATGTCACAACTTAGGTAGCAGCAGAGTAAAAATGAATCCTCATGTGTTGACTGTTACTTTCTCTTCTACACCAGTCTTCATTCTAAGATGATAACAGCTTAATTTGAGATAGAACTGAAAGGATCCAAGGAACTGTATTATATCCTATGAATCTTTTTCTTCTTTCCCATTCTTGACTGGCTACACTGACCTGTTTAAAAATGAGAACACATGGACACAGAGAGGGGAGTACTAACCACTGGGGTCTATTGGGGGGAAAGGGGGAGGGCCAGTGGGAGGGGGAGGTGGGGAGGGATAGCCTGGGGAGAAACGCCAAATGTGGGTGAAGGGGTGAAAGCAAACAGAACACACTGCCATGTGTGTACATATGCAACTGTATTGCATGATCTGCACATGTACCCCAAAACCTAAAATGCAATAAAAAAAATAAGAAAAAAAAAAAGAAGAAAGAAAAATAAGTAGCCATGGCCTCTTTTGCATTCAGGTATATAAACAAGCTGATGAGTATATGAAAATATATACATGTATACTGATACATATATGTATAACCACATAGATATTGATAAACACTGCTTATACAACCTGCATTGGTATTTTTCATGTAGAAAAATAAAATGCTCTTTTCTAGGCTCACATTCTACTTGACTGTGGTGAAGACAATGTCTGTAAACCAAAACTGGAAGTTTCTGTAGATAGGTAAGTTCTGCTTGAAATAATAAATAATATAATAAGGAATTTAAATAGAAGGGCACATTTTTCTATGCAAAGGACTAACATGTTTTAATAAGAACTAGTTATACTGGAGGGTATTGCATGATTTTCTATAATACTAAAACTATCAATATTGCCCTGCTAAAGAAAATACCCACTGTGTTCACTAATTGCCCAGGTTGATGGTTATTACCATTCAACTTTGGGTAATATCACAAAGCAATATTGTATTGTTTTACAGATACACTTCATTGTAAACATACTTTTAACTCAAGGGATATCCTTACCATTTTGTAGATATGTAAATGTTAAAGAATATTGTGAGAATTATGACAATTGATTAGCTTTTAGAAAAATATTGGGGAATTGCAAAGTTCATACAATTCATTTCAGTAATAGATATGGATGATAGTGATATATTAGTGGTATCAATGTTTATTTTTACTGAGAGAAGCATTGGATTTGTAGCCAGTGTGCTATTTTCTGTTTTCTATCAAGCTATGAATTAGTCTTAAAATATCTTGAGACACTGTTGAACATGTCGGTGCTGTGTATTTATCTCTTGTTTCTTTGAAAAGTCATACTCTCCCATGTAGTCTTTGTTCTCAGGCTGGATTTGTATTAACTTGTAGTGATCAAAAGAAGATCTATATTGGGGATGACAACCCTCTGACATTGATTGTTAAGGCTCAGAATCAAGGAGAAGGTGCCTATGAAGCTGAGCTCATCGTTTCCATTCCACTGCAGGCTGATTTCATCGGGGTTGTCCGAAACAGTGAAGTAAGCAGGCTGCCTCTTTAAAAATCGAAATACACTCACAGGTCTCATTAACATTAATGAGCTGCTGTCCCATTTAGTGAAGCACAAGCTTAGCTATTCTACCTAAGGCTAAATTGCTAGACAATGGAGTGTCTATCTTACATAATTCCTTTTAAGCCTAATACTTTGCATAATGCATTGATATGACGTTTTTAGAATTGCAAGCTAAGCGCCTGGGAAGGAGGTTAGATAGATAAAGTGTCTAAGCCTGTCCATCAAATTATTTGTCAGAGGCAGTATGGTTATGTATTGCAGTCCTCTAGGGATCTTTCAGAAATACTTCCACATTTCCATGTGGCAATTGTACCCAATTCTGGCTTTTCTTTTAGCTCCTGGTTTGCTCATAGATTTATTTGCTTAGTACAACAAGAAACTGAAATATCCAACTACATGATGTTTTATTTTCTTTCATATCCTTTTTCTTTGTCTATCAAAGGCCTTAGCAAGACTTTCCTGTGCATTTAAGACAGAAAACCAAACTCGCCAGGTGGTATGTGACCTTGGAAACCCAATGAAGGCTGGAACTCAAGTAAGACAATTTAATTAAACTGATTTTTCTCCCTGGCAAATAAAAGAGAATATCCTCTGGGCTCATGTAATTTTTAAAAATAAATACTTCAAAACAATGTCCTTAAATTGGTTTTGATTTAACAGTTAAATAATTAGCAGAGTTTTGCTTAGGTTTAACTAAGACACAAAAACAATCGGTTGTGAAAGAAGGAACCATCCATTTCTTCTCTCCTGGCCTGTGGACACAGCACACGCTTTGGTTGTTAGCTTCCTGTTATCAAATCATTGTACCCAGTTACTAGACTTTCACTGTATCAACAAACATTTACTTTTTCATTTTTTACAAAAGTGTTTAGTATATAAGGAGGTATGATTATGATTAATAATTGTTGTTAAATAGGCTCTCTTATGGATTGGCCCAGGTATCTTAAGTAAAATAATTTGATAGAATATCAGATTGCAGCAGCTCTTTACACCTCCTTCACTTTGGTAAATGGATGAGAATGTGGTTTAAACTAAGAACTGAAGATAATAATTTTGCTGTTTTACACTGATGCCTTAACGGATCCTCAAGAGCCACTCTGGCAACTACCAAGACTGTCAGTCTTTGGTGAGCTAGACTGTACACAGGCTCCCCCCGACCCCCAGAGGATAAAAGCGAAGGTTAGTTGAATCAGGCTTCCTTTCAGATGATAGAGCAGGGTGTCTGGGAGCTTGAAAAGAAGCACCCAGTGCCTCACTTTCTGAATCCTCTAAAACGTAAACAAAATATACCTTATAGAATTCCTACTAGCAACGACAAAATGGCAGTATATGCTTTGTGACTTTTTCAATAGAATTTATTTAATGACATATTGATACTGGTACTTTAAGATCTATAGTAATATAGGTCTAAATATTTCATGTTTCTTTAGTATGTTTTCTATTACAAGTCATTATTATTTCTAGATGTATGATATCTTAGGGAAGAGAACTTGAACAAATTACCCTAAGTTCAATTTTTCACATGTATTTGATGTTTTATTAACAATAAGCATGCCTTTTATTTTCTCATATTCTGATTTTCTCTAGCTTTCTGGTTATTATATAGTGTCTGTTTATTCCAAGTAGCCAGCTCCAGGCTTTGTGGAGTGGGAGGCAGTACCCAAGAAATATTTTTTTTATATATCATTTATATGATCCCCAAGAAACCATCATTTTTGTACCTGGTGGTTCATTTGTTTTATTTAAAGTCTACTGATTTTCTGCTTGCAGGAGTTACGATATTTGGTGTTGGGAATATTACGAGAGGTGTGTGGAGAAATTCTGGTTGTGGCCCTACTCATGTCTTCCTTAGACAGGTTCTCTTTCTCTAGTAAACCATCCATTTCTTCTCTCCTCGCCCATGGACACAGCACAGGCTTTGGTTGTTAGCTTCCTGTTATCAAATCATTGTACCCAGTTACTAGACTATCACTGTATCAACAAACATTTACTTCTTCATTTTTTAGAAAAGTGTTTAGTATTATAAGAAGGTATAATTATGATTAATAATTGTTGTTAAATAGGCTCTCTTATGGATTGGCCCAGGTATCTTAAGTAAACAGATTTGATAGAAAATCAGATTTAATTATCTTTGTTCAGTTTTATTGTAAACTCAGAAAAATCCCATGTTAGAGCATTATTTTTTATTTAGACATTGGATTTGAAATATTGCTAATTAGACATTGACTAACATTACTATCTTTTACTGTCTCCTTCAGCTCTTAGCTGGTCTTCGTTTCAGTGTGCACCAGCAGTCAGAGATGGATACTTCTGTGAAATTTGACTTACAAATCCAAAGGTGTGAAACAACTTGTATTCACTTATAACTGTTGAATAAATACTATTTGTTGTAAATATACTATGTAATGTACTTCAAATATAGAATAGTACAGATTAAAATTTATTGCTTCATTAAAGCATTTAAAAATCAGTATTTACATTATTAGAAGAATTTTATTGTCAGGTTTGAGTTTGTAAAACAAAATTTAAAATCCAGAAATAAAACATTCATCTTCTTGGAATTAAATATTAATGAAAATAATTATTTTGAGGTATAAGCTTTACATTTGTTTCTTCTGTTGTGTTAATTTTAGTTTCACTGGGTTTGCCTCTGTATGTTTTTGGTGTTATGTGTAATTCAGTTCTGAATATTTTTTTTCTATTTCAGCTCAAATCTTTTTGACAGAGTAAGCCCAGTTGTATCTCACCAAGTTGACCTTGCTGTTTTAGCTGCAGTTGAGATAAGAGGGTCAGTATGAATACTTAGTCGAGTACCACCTTGTCACGATTGCTTTTTAAAGGGTAACCATCAGGCCTTAGCGTCTTCTGGACAGTAGACACTACACATTTAGTGGTGGTTTTACTAGGGCATTAGCTTCTGTAGAAATAAAATCCTAGGTGTGTTCCAAACCCCCAATACTGAGTGATCCTCAAAATGAACAAGACCTAGCAACAACATGCACAAAATAAGTTTACTGAACTTTTACACAAATTATCAATTCACCTGTTATGTGTATATTTCATAAGAGCAGTTTCTGTCCATGTGTGTGTTCATTAGTTTTCTTTTAAACTATTTTTTAAAATTAGATCCAATTTTATTCATTTGAGTAATAAATACAGGGTACTTTTGAAAGTGAACTGACTATATCATTTTGATATTCATGGTAGGTTTTCTTTGGTCATTGTTTAGAGTCTCGAGTCCTGATCATATCTTTCTTCCAATTCCAAACTGGGAGCACAAAGAGAACCCTGAGACTGAAGAAGACATTGGGCCAGTTGTTCAGCACATCTATGAGGTTTGCAGTGTTGGATTTTACCCAAACCTAGTGAGCGAGACAACAAAGAGAGGAACAACTAAGCTATTTTTACAAAAACAATTCTATGTAATTTTTATTTAAACTCTGCATTGGTTAAGTATGTGTCAGAGATTTCTTTGAGTATTTTCCTTATTGATAAGTTCATTTTTATTTGACTAATAGCTTTGTTTAAAGAAAGCAATTTATATAATTGGTTGTTTAAATCAATTAGTTCTACTTGCATAAAAGAAATAAATCATTGGTACTTTGTCATGGGCATTTTGTAGTTCTGGCTAAAATTTAAAAATACCTATGGCAAATAATCAAAACTGTATTTCTATAGGAAGAAAAATTTTTTGTCGTCTTTCATTAATAACTTTTTAACATTTTCCCCTTTTGTTTATATATTTATATATATTTTTTGAGGTGGAGTCTCGCTCTTTTCGCCCAGGCTGGAGTGCAGTGGCATGATCTCAGCTCACTGCAACCTCCACCTCCCAGGTTCAAGCTATTCTCCTGCCTCAGCTTCCCGAGTAACTGGGATTACAGGAATGCACCACCATGCCTGGCTAATTTTTGTATTTTTAGCTGAGACAGGGTTTCACCGACGGGGTTTCACCATATTGTCCAGGCTGATCACGAACTCCTGACCTCAAGGGATCCACCCACCTCGACCTCCCAAAGTGCTGGGATTACAGGCATGAGCCACTTCCCCCAGCCTTGTTTATATTTTTATCATGATGCATTACTCTATGTTAGAGACAAATGTTGAGTTTGAACATTTTTGCATAAAAATGGTCATATTGTAATTAAATTATAGGTTAAGTGTGGAAACTGTGCTATTATTTAAAACCTGTTGTTAATATGATTTCTAAAGTTGATGTAGGGGAATGATTATAGTATAGATTTTTGCCCAAGGTGTGGATACATTTTCTTTTATCTCCTTAGCTGAGAAACAATGGTCCAAGTTCATTCAGCAAAGCAATGCTCCATCTCCAGTGGCCTTACAAATATAACAATAACACTCTGTTGTATATCCTTCATTATGATATTGATGGGCCAATGAACTGCACTTCAGATATGGAAATCAACCCTTTGAGAATTAAGGTAATGTTCTTAGTAGCAGCTCTTCATTATAATGATATTTTATTGCCTTCTTTCTAAACCTATAAAAGAAATTCATAAAACCAACTCTGCAAAAAATGGTTTAGTTCATAAGCAGTACACTCAGGATAAGATCATTTATGTAATGGGTAAGAATTAATTATTGACATCCTAGTGAACCATATCTTCATGGAGTGCTTAGTGAGCTTCATGAGATGTCCTTCAGTGACTCAGTTTGACCTTGGCTCCATCACAGTGTGGTTTGTTCAGGGTACAATATCACATCAAAGGTGTTTCGTTGTTAAAATTTCTACCTTCAGGATAAGAGATCTCATTTTACTCATGATTCTTTTGACTTACATGACCTAATGTCATTTTGTAGAATTATATATGCTTTTGGATATTGTCATCACCATCATAGATTTGCACAACAAACTATTATACAATATCCTCCAAGGAAAGGTAAAAAAATAATAATAAACAAAGTTAAAAATATACCATGATTGACATCACAGATGTACTGTGGAATTTCAGGCTGTTTGTTTATGTTTCGTCAGTTTCCACTCTAGCTAAGCAAGGGCTGAAAACAATGGCTAGGGAGAGCTATTTTTTTGGTACATGTTAAAGACTCTAATCTTTATTTTTTTGTTCTTACAATTCACCATATATTGAGTGGTAAATACTCGGTCATACTAAATTTTCATTCACTATTTTTTAATTATATGTAAGAGTTTATATCAAAATGCTGATGTAAAATGTTTTTCATTATAATTTATCACCATTTTATTCATGTGATTACATTAGATCTCATCTTTGCAAATAACTGAAAAGAATGAAACAGTTGCTGAACAAGGTGAGCGGGACCATCACATCACTAAGCGGGATCTTGCCCTCAGTGAAGAAGATATTCACACTTTGGTAAGTGCCATTTCAAGTATGTGAACTATAAACATTTAAAAGTAAGTGATTATAGGACTGATGCCAAAAAGCAATTCAAAAATAACAACAGCTGTGCTGGAACAACTACATTTATTTTTATACCATGCATTTCACTTACTTTCCTTTTTGCTAGTCAAATTAATGCCATATCTTCTTCAAATGATTTATTTTATAGATGGCTATTAAAACTAATTTATGTCCCAACCTAATTTTCCTACTCCATTCTTTAACTGTCTTCTTTCTTGGCCTTCTCTAAATCTTCGAGGCTTTAGTACAATTCTAAAAAATCTGGAAGGTCCCAACAAAAATACACTAGAATAACAATTAGCATTTGATTAACCTTTGTTGAGTTAGCCTATATAATGGCTATAATGTTTTAAAGATGATTTTGTTTAACTTATTTTTCTTTTAATTAACAAATCTCTAAATCTCTAGTAGAGAACCTGGCGTAGCATTTTTTTGTTTGTTTGTTTTTTATTTTTCTTGCTTTGTCACCCAGGCTGGAGTGCAATGACACAAACAGCTCACTGAGGCCTCGACCTCCCAAGCTCAAGCAATCCTCCTGACTCAATCCCCCATGTAGCTGGGACTACAAGCACCCACCGCCATGCCCAGATAATTTTTGTATTTTTTGTTGAGATGAGTTTTCGCTATTTTCTCCAGGATGGTCTTGTACTCCTGAACTCAAGCGATCTGCCCATCTTGGCCTCCTGAAGTGCTGGGATGACAGGCATGAACCACCTTTACAGTGCTTATGTTATGTTCAGTAGTGATCACTAGTGACTTTTACATTGCGAAATTCTGTGGTTCTTGTTAGTCCTTATCCTGTTCAAGTGCTTAGTGACTTTGGTTCACTTAATCACTTCCTCCTATTGACTCTCATGGCTGCAAATACAATCTGGCGTAGATGCCTTTGATTTATATTTTCAGTCTGATCTTTAGCACTGAACTTCAGATTCCAATATCCAACTGCTTACTAAAAACTCCTTTTAAATATCTAATAGGAATCTCAAACTTAATTCTAAACATAAACTTTTGGGTTTTCCCAGGTCTACTCTTTGCATAATGTTTTTAGTTGATTTTAGTAAATATCAACTTCATTCCGTCTAAAACCTGGACCCCATGCTTAACTCCTTTCTTTCTCCCAAATCTCACATCTTGTATTTCAGCAAATTCTGTTGATATTTACTTTCAAAATGCCCAGAATCTGGCTCCTTCTCAACAGTTTCATCACTGACACAACCTAACCCAGGCTGCTTTCCCTTCTCAGTTGGACTATTGTCAAACCCCTGTTTGGCCTCTCTTTTTCTGCCTTTCTCCTCGCTGTACTTCATATGCCACAGAAGCCACAGTGATCCTTTTAAATATAGGTCAGGTAGTGTCACTCAGTGCCTTCCCTTCTAATTCAATGAGAAAGCAAGAGGCTACAATGACCTTTAAGCCCAATATCTACAGGCCCTTCCTGCCTTTCTGCCTACATCTTCTCTCCTTACTATTCTGTTTCTCACAATTTCTACCTTGCTTTTCATTGAACAGGTAGCCCCAAGCATATTTCTTCCATGCTTTGAAAATTGCTCTTCTATCTGCCTGGAATTCTTTGTCCCGATATCCTTGTGGCTTATTTTCCCATATCCATCTGGTGTCCTTAAAAGTAAAATTACGTCAGAGGACTTCCCTGACCAACCCCTGTGAAATAGAAACTGCTTTCTACCTCCCATCCCCACTTTTGATCCTGCACTTCTTTCCCCCCTTAGAATCTATTTTTTTGAGACAAAGCTTATATAAAATTAATCATTTTAATGATTTTAAAGTGTATAATTTAGGGTTTTTTAGTATGATCACAACATTGAACCACCATTACTGCTATAATTGTAAACATTTTTGTCACCCAAAAAGAAATGCTGTACCCATTAAGCAGTTTATCCACTCTCCCCTATCATCAGCCCCTGGTGACCACTAATCTTCATTCCTACTGATTTGCCTATTCTGGACATTTAATACATATAGTATCATACAACATGTAGCCTTTTTGTCTAGCTTCTTTCACTTAGCATGTTTTCAAGATCTACATTGCAGTGTGCCTTAATACTTCATTTTTATGGCTGAATAATACTCTGTTGTGTGGACACCCCCAACTTTTGTTTATCCACTCATCAGTTGATCAACATTTCAGTTATTTTTACTTTTTGTCTATTTTGAATAGTGTTGCTATGAACATTCAAGCATAAATTTCCATGTAAACATGTTTTTCTGTTTTATTGAGAATAAACATAAGAGTGGAATTGCTGGGTCATATGGAAACTCTATGTTTAACTTTTTGAGGAACTGTCGAACTGTTTTCCAAAGTCGCTGTGGCATTTTACCATCCCAACCAGAAATATATGAGGGTCGTATTTTCTCTACAACTTTGTCAACACTTGTTACTTTCTGTTTTTGTTTGTTTGTTTTTAAATTTTTATAATCATTCTGGTTGGTGTGAAGAGGTAGCTCATTGTGGTTTTGATATACATTTCCGTATAGACTGATGACATTTAGTATCTTTCCAATTGTATATCTTTTTCAGACAAACATCTATTCAAATTTTTTGCCAATTTTTAAATTGGGGTTTTTGCCTTTTATTGTTGAGTTGCAAAGTATTCTTTATATATTCTGGATACTACCTTCATTAGATATATGATTGCACAGGTTTTGTCTCATTCTATGTGAATTGTTTTTTTACTTTCTTGCTGGTGTCCTTTGATGCACAAAAGTTTTAAAATCCGAAGTCCAATTTATCTGTGTCTTTTTTTGTTGCTTGTATTTTTGTTGTCATATTTTTTAAACCACTGCCCAATACAAATGCATGAAGATTTATACCTAGGCTTTTCGATTTTCTAAGTTTTACACTTACAGCTATTACATTTATATCCCTGATTCATTTTGAGTTAATTTTTGTGTATGGTGTGAGATAGGGGTCCAGACTGATTATTTTGTGTGTGGCTGTCCATTTGTCCAAGCATCATTTGTTGAAGAAATTATTCTTTCCCCTTAAATGGTCTTAGCAGTCTTGTTGAAGATGAATTGATCACAAATACATGGGTTTATTTCTGGACATTCAGTTGTATTCAGTTGACCTATATGTATATCTTTAATGTGAGTAACAAATTGTTTTGATTACCATCGCTCTGGAGTTCAGATTGTGAAATAGGAAAATGTGAATACATTTTCTTCCTTTTAAGATTATTTTGGTTATTTAGAGTTCCTTGAAATACCATATGAATTTTAGAATCAGCTTGTTCATTTCTTCAAAGAAGGTAGTTGGAATTTTGGTAGCTATTTTCTTGAGCCTGTCTCAATTTGGGGAATATTGCTATCTTAACATTACATATTTCAGTTCATGAACATGGTATGTCTTTCTATTTATTTTGTCTTCAATTTTTTTTTTGTCTTTTTTGTTCAACTTTTTCAACAACATTTTGTCATTTTTAGTGCACTTGTATTGCATATCCTTGGTTACATGATTTCTATGTATCCGTTTCAGTGCTATTTTATCTCTCTATCTATTTATTTGAGAAGGAGTTTTTGCTCTTGTTGCCCAGGCTGGAGTGCAATGGCATGATCTTAACTCACTACAACCTCTGTCTTCTGGGCTCAACTGATTCTTCCACCTCAGCCTCCCAAGTAGCTAGGATTACACTCACCACCATGGCCAGCCAATTTTTTGTATTTTTTAGTAGAGATGGGGTTTCACCATGTTGATCAGGCTTGTCTTGAATTCCTGACCTCAGATGATCCACCTGCCTCAGCCTCCCAAAGTGCTGGGATTACAGGCATGAGTCACCACGCCCAGCCTATTTTTATTTTTTAGAGACAGGGTCTCATTCTGTCACCCACATTGGAGGACAGTGGCAAAGTTACAGCTTCCTGCAGCCTCAAAATCCTGGGCTCAAGCAATCCACCTGCCTGAGACTCTGAGGATCTAGGGCTATATGTGCACCTACCACACCTGGCTAATTTTCAAATTTCATTTTTGCAAAGATAGGATCTCACTATGTTGCTTAGGCTAGCCTTAAACTATTAGCCTCAAAAGATATTCCCACCTCGTTCTCCCAAAATGTTGGCGTTATAGGTGTGACCCACTGCTCCTGACCTCAATGCTATTTTAAAGGAAATTGTTTTCTTAAATTGTCTTTTGGATTTCTTGTTGATAGTGTACTGAAATGTGACTCATATTTGCATATTGATCTTTTGTCCTGTACCTTTTCTGTACTTGTTTTTTTAGTGTAGTTTCTATATGGATTATTTAGTGTTTTCTATATGTAAGACCCTGTCATCTGCAAAGAGATAGCTTTACTTTATCATTTCTAATCTGGATGCCTTTTACTTTATTTTTCTTTCTTTTTTTTTTTTTTTTTTTTTTTTGTCTTGAGCACAGTCTTGCTCTGTCACCCAGGCTCGAGGGCAGTGGCATGATCTCAGCTCACTGTTAACTTCTGCCTCCCAGGTTCAAATGACTCTCCTGCCTCAGCCTCCCAAGTAGCTGGGATTACAGGTGCCCCCCATCATGCCTGACTAATTTTCGTATTTTGAGTAGAGATGGGATTTCACCATGCTGGCCTGGTTTATCTTGAACTTCCAACCTCAAGTGATCTGCCTTTATCAGCCTCCCAAAGTACTGGGATTACAGCAAGAGCCACTGCACCCGGCTTTAGTTTTTCTTACTTAATTGCACTGGCTAGCACCTTCTGTACACTCTTGAGTAGAAATGGCATGAGTTGACATCCTTGTCTATTTCTGACCTTAGGGGAGCAAGAAGTGTGAAGTATGATGTTAGCTGTGGGCTTCTTATTAATGTTCTTTATCAGGTCAAGGAAACTCTTTTCTATTCCTAATCATCACTGAATGGTACCACTACTGGATGGCACTGTTGTGAGGTGTATACATGTGACATGTCTAATACAGTGTGTTTAGTGTATAGAAGGTGGAGAATATTTATTTTGGCTGCCAACCTTCAAGTTACTGACTAAAACATTAATGTGTCAGAGGCCATCAGCATGTGATTTGATTTCTGTAGGCCCTGCATGGAATAACCATTAAAAATTCTGTTTTCTTTTCCACAGAGATGTTGTAGTCTGGTTTTTAGATGTTAAAAATGTCACCATGTTTTGGGTTTGCCTAAAGAATATTAAGTTCTAGTCACAGAATGAATCTTTTAATATTATGGATCATATCCTTCTATAACAAGTCACGTTAAAACCAACCCCTTCATTTACAAGGAATTACATGAGTGGCAAAAGAAGAAAAAAGAAAAGAAACATACCAACTCCTTCACAATGTAAAGCATTCATAGACTCAACTATTAGCCTGTTTATTTACAAGAGAAAAGAATCTGTATAATCTCTCTGTGGCCATCATACAAAAAGAAAAAAAAAACCAAAATGGTGAATTTTCTTATAAGAAAAACATGACCTTTTCCTTATAAGTAAAGGATTTGTTTTGGCAGGGTTGTGGAGTCGCTCAGTGCTTGAAGATTATCTGCCAAGTTGGAAGATTAGACAGAGGAAAGAGTGCAATCTTGTATGTAAAGTCATTACTGTGGACTGAGACCTTTATTAATGTAAGTAGACAGGTGCAGCTGCCAGTTTTTTTCAAAGAAATAAAAAAGGTCTGACATCTGTGAAATCATCTCATTGTTATTTCTATACAGAAAGAAAATCATAATCATTCCTATTCTTTGAAGTCATCTGCTTCATTTAATGTCATAGAGTTTCCTTATAAGAACCTTCCAATTGAGTATATCACCAACTCCACATTGGTAAGTTATTGTTTAGGCAAATGGAATAAATGTACTCAATTCAAATGCTGTACACGTTTTTATTTTGTTCTAAAAAACAACAGCTTAACTCTTTTGATACTTTAATGAAGTTATGTGATAGGATTATAACCTAGTTTAATATTATCATTTTACTCTTCCACCTCAGAATGATTAAAGGTAGACTTTTTAGTTCACCATCTTGTCCAGTGTAAGAGATTTCTTAGTATATACTAAATTATATTGGGAAATTTTAGGAATTTCCCTTAGCACAGTTAGAAAGTTGGAAATTAACTGCAACAAGTGAGGCATTTTGAAGATATTTAAAGAGTAAAAATGGGATCAGCACATCATAAACTAGATTGAATTATTCAAAAATCATTTCAGGCTGGGTGTGGTGCCTTACACCTGTAATCCCAGTACTTTGAGAGGCTGAGATGGGGAGATCACTTGAGGCCAGAAGTTCAAGACCAGTGTGGCCAACATGGTGAAACCCCATCTCTACTAAAATTGCAGAAAAACTAGCTAGGTATGGTGGTACACACCTGTAATCCCAGCTACTGGGGAGACTGAGACAGATAATCACTTGAACCCGGGAGGTGGAGATTGCAGTGAGCCAAGATTGCAGTGCCCCTGTACTCCAGGCTGGTTATGTACAGGGTGAGCCTCTGTCTAAAAAAAAGAAAAATCATTTTCAGATGCAATCAGAAGTCAGTGTCATTGGGAGTTTGATGTGCGTATGTGCATGCTATTGATACCAAATGTGAAACCACTAAATTATAATATGCAGGAAAAGAATATACTGTAAATTCCATTAAAATAAAATATATTCACTCAAATATTTGTTAAGTCATGGACTGTTTTTAAAACTAAAACCCTTTTTTCTCAATAGGTTACCACTAATGTCACCTGGGGCATTCAGCCAGCGCCCATGCCTGTGCCTGTGTGGGTGATCATTTTAGCAGTTCTAGCAGGATTGCTGTTACTGGCTGTTTTGGTATTTGTAATGTACAGGGTAAGTAATGGACTTAGAGAAAAAGAGGGAGAGAGAGAGAGCAGAAGAAAAGGGAAAGGGAAGAAGGAAAAGAATGAAAAGAAGTAAGGAAAGGAAGAAAAGGACCTATAATGATGATACTTGATCAGCATTATTATTTGAGGGAAGATAAATTGTACAAAATACAATTTAAATTTTCTTGGTGGTAATATAGTCACTCAAAAAATAATTTTCATATTCTACACTGATATTGCAATAATAACCATTTTTCTTCAACTGACAGATGGGCTTTTTTAAACGGGTCCGGCCACCTCAAGAAGAACAAGAAAGGGAACAGCTTCAACCTCATGAAAATGGTGAAGGAAACTCAGAAACTTAACTGCAGTTTTGAAGTTATGCTACATCTTGACCCATTAGAATTAGCAACTTTATTATAGATTTAAACTTTCTTCATGAGGAGTAAAATTCTAAGGTTTTATTCCTGATAGTGCTAATTGGCATTAACCACAAAATGAGAATAATACTTGTAAACCTTCCCCTTATAAAGAAGTTCAGACATACATTTAATAACATAGTGACTTGTGTTTTTAGGTATTTAAATAATAAAATTTCAAGGGATCGTTTTTATTCAATGTATATAAGACAGGTAGTGCCTGATTTACTACTTTATATAAAATAGTGCCACCTTCAGTTACTGTTTCTGATTTAGTGTATTGAACTTTATTTGTTGTTGTGGTTGTTATCGTTTTAAAGCAGTCCAAATTTGGACCTTAGCAATCATGTCTTTTGTATAGCTACTTAATGTTAATACATATTACACTACAGTTTACATTTCGGATACTAAAGACTTTATAACTGCATCACTTGGATTTTTTTTTTTAACACTTACATGGTAAAACTTTAAAAAAAAAACCACATACATGATACCATCAAAATTCTTGCTTTTAATAACAAAGGTACAATGTTTTGTTTTAATATGAAAATTGGGTAGATGCTATTACATTTTTGTTTATATTAAATCAACGATATCTTACTACATTTTAACTTGTATAAATTTTATGTCAAATCCTTCAAGCCAACCTATACTAAAAATTAGTTCCATAATCACAAATGCCTCTTTTGTGTAGTTGTTTAATTTCCCCTGAATATTGCAATGCTTAAAGCCATATGGAGTTGGACATTATTTCCAAAGCATATTTATTCCATTGTTTGAGTCTGGCTATTTATAGTACAAAAAAAAAGCATTTTTATTAAGATACTATGTTTGTAGTTCTTTGAGATAGTTGCTTATGCACATAGTAAGTAATACATTCTTAGAGTAGAGCAGAGGTTTTAGTATTAATTTATTTTCCCCTATTCATGTATTTTTCCTTATATTTCCAAAACTTACTGAGAATGGGTCAAGATCAATGAGGAATCTTTACAGTTGACAAGAACCTGTACCCCTCACTCCAACCTTATGAGTAATGCTTAGAATAAAAACTCTGAAGGTGACTCACTGATTTACTTCTACCAATAGCATGATGTTACAGGAATATTACCTCAGTTTAAGCAAAGTAATGTGTAAAATCAGTCTCCGCTATCAGAATAACTTCTAAAAGGTATTTTTACAAGCAGTTCCAGTTATTGAAAACCTTTTAAATCTTTCTTAGATTTGTTAGTATAAATTACTTTTCTAAGATTTTTAATAAAGCCACATAGGTGGCAAGTTGTAGTTTTATATGGTTCTGTAGAGTGGTGAACCTTCTAGAGGAATATATGATTTATTCACAGTTCTTCAAGGCCTGGGGATGATTATCAGTTATACCTATTTTTGTGCAATTACATCATATTGTGCATTAGAAATGGAGAGTTTAATAGCTCTTTAACTGCTGTCCTCATTAGGCAATGATAAATATTTCCCTTAAATAATTGACTATTATGCTGTTTTAAAAATAATTGTAATTTATCTTACCATATCTCATAATTTCATGCACAAGTGACTGAGGTAATCTTGAGAATATATTCATAAAATTGAAGCTAATTTAGTTGAGGTATCAGGTTAGGACTGAAGACTGTATATTTCACTTCAGTGAGTTTCAAAAGTAATGGGTCTTAGAGTATAGATTGTTATTAGTAGCTTGAAAGAGCTTAATCATATGCAGTAAGTATTTTTATTATCAATAAATTTAAATCTTTTTAAGAAACTGTTTTTATCCTAGGGCCAAGTGTTGCCTGCCACCAGTCATTAAGTTAGTCTATAACAAATTTTACCTTAATAGTTTTACCACATAGTAACAGTCATTTCTGAAAATATGTTGGATAGAAAGTCACTCTTTGACAAAAGTGTTAGGATTTGCTTTTGTGCCATCTATTCATTTTATGGCATCTATCTTGCAAGCAATCTTGTATTGGAGATTATAAGATGCTGTAATTTAGAAATTAACATGATTTCTTAAATTACCTTTATAAAATAGTTTTAAGTAATAGCATAGATTTTCCTTCAAAAAGTGAACATTTATATATCTACAAAAATATGGAGAAGTGTAGTTTGAAAGCCTACTTTCTGAAGAAAATGTTGGGTTTTTTTAATCATAATTAAATATCAAAATATTGTCCTATGAAAACTTTTAATCTCCAAAACATTTGAAATACTACCATATTTGTGATTCATTGAGAATTAAAATCCATTTTGAAGTGTAAAAGTCTTATAATCTGATTCAGTTTTAGAGAAAACATATGAATGAACTAGAGGGTATTAAAAACATGACATTGGTAAGAAATATTGATACTGGCATTGATTTTATATAGATATTTATTTCAAAGTTGATATTTTGAGAAAAATACACAAGTCATTTTTCTTTTTTTTCTTTTACTTTTCTCTTATGATTATCACTGTAATTTTTATTCTGAAAGGTTAAACAATTAGTGAAATATTATTGCCATCATTCTACCTGTGTTATGACACTACTTATTCATAGCTAATTCCTATTAACACTTACATTTCCATAAAGAAAATTCAAGTATTAGTAAAAAGAGACTTTACTGGCTTAAGAGGGCCATGAAAGATTTTTGATGGTGAATGGTGACCCTAAGAGAGATTTGTGTGGTCAAAGTATAGTATCCAATAGATCAGAGATTTTTGTAAGGCAAACAGAAGTTGTAAGTTGGTATATGTTCCTAAGTTGCAAAATATAATGATGAGCTTGGTGGAGAAGGAGGACTCATTTTTGAAATACCTGTGTGCAGCCACTATCCATCTCAGTGTCACCTTGTTTGTATTCTTAGATAGCTTATATATGTAATAGTTTGATAAATAATTTAAACACCTAAAATTTGAAAAGTGATTGTAGGATCAAAAAAAGGTGGATGAAATTATTTAATACTCAGTGTTTCTGAGAGTTTTCCTTTCAGTTTGTTGGTTGGCTGGTTTGAACAACAGAAATATGCAGCATGCAATATTTGCTTATAATTCACTGTAACTTCTGATATATAATGAGCTTCTTGGGAGAGGTACTGAATCTTTGATGTTTTTTGTCATTGTTCTCAAGTGCAATATAACAATGTAACCAAATCTAGATAATTTAAAGTTGTCATTAATTTAGTAAGCCTAATATAAACAAATATTTGCATTATTTTTGTTAGCAGGAAAGAGTGATTACATGAGGTTATTTACCCCTAAATGGTCCATTCTGCATTTTATTTAGGGCTGGAAATAAATTATTCTTTGAAATATCCTAAGGTAACTTGGAAGCTGTGTAGTATATCAAATTAATTTGCTACCTAATAACATAGAAAGTAAATATCTTTGTGGTCACCCACATTGGGTGAGACAGAAAATGAATCTGTTCTAAAATTTGTAATTTGCTAACTTGATTTGAGTTAGTGAAAACTGGTACAGTGTTCTGCTTGATTTCCAACATGTAACTTGTGATTGTATAATAAACTGAAGCATATGGTGCGACTTTTGTGTATCGGGTTTATCATTTCTATGATGTGTTTATTATTATTATTATTATTATTAGAGAGGAAGTCTTGCTGTGTTGCCAGGATGGAGTGCAGTGGCAGGATCTTAGCACACCGCAACCTCCAACTTTCTGGTTCAAGCAATTGTGCTGCCTCAGCCTCCCAAGTAGCTGGGATTACAGGCATGTGCCACCACACCTAGCTAATTTTTGTGTTTTTAGTAGAGACAGGGTTTCACCATGTTGGCCAGGATAGTCTCGATCCCCTGACCTCGTGATCCACCTGCCTCCCAAAGTGCTGGGATTACTGGCGTGAGTCACCGCACCCAGCTTTTGTTTTTTAATTACATGAACTAGCAATAATGAGCTAAAAGGATAACCTCAGAGAGGTAACTTTCTAAAACTTCAAGTCTTGAATGTCAGTTATTTGAAGAAAAGAAACACAGAAAGAGCAAAATGTACCACATTAAAATCCATCCTTAGAAAGGCAAATATATATTTCCTTGAAATATAATTATTTGATTTCTAAACAGACTTACTTCTCACCTTTGTTTTTTTTTACTGTATCAGATTGCCTTTAAAATGCCCATTTACATCTTTTCTTTTATAATTTTTAATTATAGTGTCTATATGCAGCTCTAATATAAAAATACCTATTTTTATAAATGAAAAGTACAGAGAAGAAAATGAAGTGTTGAGGTGCTTGTGAAATTACACTGAAGTAGCATAATACACCACTGTAAAATCCTATGGAAATAAAATAGAGCAATGCCAGCATCTAGAAGCCCCCTCCTGTCTCTAATCATATTTCACCCTGTCCTGCAAAAGTAACCACTGTCCTTCTAACACTTAGAGTGATATTTTCCTTGGACCAGCAAGTCATAATTACCGCTATCCTGACCACCATACTTGATACTTTGGCTCTAATTAAGATGTGAAATGTACAGCACCTACACATGGAAGTATTTTGAATGTGAGAATTAGGAAATCGGCAGAGCCTTTCTGTCTTGTCTGACTTACTAGTTGCTCTTTAGGATCAAATGAGATTGATGACATAATTTTATTTTTCTGAGACAGGGTCTTGCCATGTTGTCCAGGTTGGTCTCAAACTCCTGAGCTCAAGTGATAAGCCTGCCTTGGCCTCCCGGAGTGCTGGGATTACAGGCATGAGCCACCTTGCTCTGCCTGAAATCATTTTGAAAACTATTCAAGCCACTTGGGTTCAAAGCTCTTCCCAGTCACTTACAAATTTATCCTCTGTGGAAGTATGTTACTCCACAGAGGGCAAATTTGTGAGGATTTTGTGAAATGCAAGAAAAGGGGTTATCAAAGGCATATGTTAAGTGCTTATCAAATTAGTCTCTTTAATCATTTACTTGATTGGTCCAATAAGAGAATTTTGAGTCATGGAGTTCTCTTCTCCCAGGTTAATTTTAAACATTCGTCAAACCTTATAATGGTAATAAATCATTAATGAGTCAAGCCATTAATTACAGAGTTGTATTTGTCCATTTTCACACTGCCATAAAGAACTGCCCGAAGCCAAGTGATCCCCCCAACAAAGACCAGCAAGCTGAGACCCACTGACTTGAAATTCTCGCAGCCAGCACCTGGGACAGTCTAGCTTGGTGGGGGAATGGGCATCATCCATTACTGAGGTGGTTCTAACCTTGCCTGTGTAAACAAAATTGCAGGAAAGTTTACACAGCAGCTAAGCGGAGCCTGAGGCAGCTCTGCAAGACCTCTACAGGCAGACTGTGACTAGACTTCCATCTTGTTGGGCAGGGCATCTCTGAAAAAGGCAGCAGCCCATCGGGGACTAAAAAAGCCTCATCTTCCTGGAACAGAACACGTGGGAAAAGGGGCTGTTTTGAGTTCCATTTCAGCAAACTTAAACTGCCTAGCAGTTCTGAAGGGAGCAATGGAGCTCCCAACATAGCACTTGAGCTCCGATAAGGGACAAACTGCCTCCTCAAGTGGCTCCCTGACCCCTGCATATCCTAAAAGACACCTCATACAGTACAGCTCTCCCTGACATCTGCCGGGTACCCTTTTGGGATGAAGCTACCAGATGAAGGAACAGGCAGCAATCCTTACTGCAGTTTTGCAGCTCCCGTGGCAATTTCCAGGCAAGCGGGCTGGAGTGGACCTCCAGCAGTACTGCAGCAGAGGGGCCTATTAGAAGGAAAACTAAAAGAAATAGCTTCAACATCAACAGAATGCCTACTCAGGGACCCTATCGAAAAGTTACCAACTTCAAAGACCAAAGGTGGATACATCAATGAAGATGGGAAGAAATAAGCACAAAAAGGCTGAAATCACCAAAAACCAGAATGCCTCTTCTCCTTCAAGGGGATCACAACTCCTCATGAGCAAGGGAACAAAACTGAATGAATTGTTGAATTGACAGAAGCAGACTTCAGATAGTGGATAATAACAAACTTCTCTGAGCTAAAGGAGAATGTTCTAATCCAATGCAAAGAAACTAAGAACTTTGAAAAAAGGTTAGATGAAATGCTAACTAGAATAACCAGCTTAGAGAAGAACATAAACGACATGATGGAGCTGAAAAACACAGCACAAGAACTTCAAGAAGCATACACAAGTTTCAATAGCCACATTTAGGAGGGGAAAAGGTACATTACATTTGAAGTACTTATGGCATATCCAGAAGGAAATTTCCAGCAGATTCTTGTAAACATAAGCCTTGGTATTCAGGAGAAAGATCAAAGCCAGAGAAATAAAGTTCCGAACTGTAATATAGGTAATAGTAGAAGCAATAGCTTTGGATAAGATTGTTGATGAAAAATGTGTAAAGTAAGGAGACAAGAAGAAGGCAGTGCACTGAATTTTTACATTTGAAAGGAGGATGGGATGGCCAGGAGCCAGGAGGATTGGCTGTAGAAGTTAAAAAGGAAGCCAAGAGAGACTGACACCAGACCGTAAAGAACCCAAGTAAGAGGAATGGAGAAGAGGTTATTGGCCACCTTACAGGGAGCCATTTCAGTGGCATGGTCAGGTACTGCACCCAGATTCCAGCGGGTCAAGCAGTGGTTAGGCATCAGGCTTGGCTTGGCTTAGAAAGGAAGAAAAAGGGCTGTAGTTTGAGATGAAAGCAAAAGTAGGAAAGTTTATTCTACAGGTGGAAAAATGCATATGCAGTTTTATACATTCAGGGACAAAATACATTTTAAAGGATATGATGTAGATAAGGAAAGAAGGAAAACTTGAGGAAAGCAAATCTGGAACATATTGGTGTGAGGAGAGTCAGGATTAGCATCAAGAGATGAGGTAGAACAATCCCAAGGAATATTTTGAATCAGGAGCAGACTCACAAGTCACAAACAGTGGCCTGATTTGTTTTGTTTGGCCTCAAAGTATTTTAAACATAAATGAACTGGTTGGCAGCATTAATGCATTATAAATATTTACCCCAAAGACAGAGACTTAGACTTCTAGGAGCCGCAATATTCTTGAGGATAGGAGCCTGCATTCTTGCTTGGATATAGCATTGGAACTGAGTAAGGACTGCACTAAGATGGTAAGTAATTTTGAAGTTACCACAAATCTTAGAGAGACTTCTGTTTATTACACTAGACTAAGCTCCCATTACTCATTTGCCTAATTTGCCTAGCCACTGTAAGAATTTGAGTTTGTAACTCCTGATGAAGGGCCTGCTGAAATCATGAACGGATCAGAATCACCTGCCGAGTTTACCATAACACTTTTTGCATTTGTTCAATCTGTTAATTGTACATAAGCTAGATGTAAAAACAAGGCAACCAGCTGGGCCAGTGGTTCATGTCTTTAATCCCAACATTTTGGGAGGTCAAGGTAGAAGGTTTGCTTGAGGCCAGGAGTTCTAGACCTGTCTGGGCAACATAGAACCCCATCTCTACTCAAAGTAATTTTTTAATTAAAAACTGTTTTTTAAAACAAAGCAACTTGGTCACAGATATCCTTAATACTTTAACATGCTTGATTAGAGAAAAAAGATTATAAATAATTTTAGTGCCCAAGAACAGAATCATAAATGTTTAAAGTTTAATACGGTTTCCAATGTCAATAATGGCAGAATAGCTTGTATCAGATAACAGTGATAAATTCTGAACTAAATAGGGTGGAAAAAAATTCTTTGAAGACATTGAAGTCACTGAAAGCAGGCAGAAATTGGAGGAAATTTAACTGTTTGAAGAAGGCAGCTACACTTTCCCTTGAGGTTGCTTTCTATGGTGCAGATAGAATACAACAGAAAGCTGTCTTTCTTTCCTGGAATGATGAGACTGCCACTATGGCTAGAAATTGAGGAGAAAAATCCAGGAAAGGAAGCAGCCAGAGAGTGTGAGGTGGAAAGTATTTCCCTCGAATCCTTGACTGAACCCAGCACTGAGTGAGGCTATAAGGGACCCAGAGGAAAACAACAGAGGGAAGTTTGAAAGAACAGAACAGTTATTCCAGCTACTACTGTCCACTGCAGGAGAGACAAGAGATGAAAGCTCATGTCTTAGTTACAGGCCTTGGAAAAACCCATCTTTCCATTGAAACCTCATTGGATCTATGCCTTAGGAGTAAGTAGTACATCCGAAAATTAATTCACCCTAGGATGAAGGGCAAAACCAAAACAGGCCCTCCCTAACAAAGCGTAAAACCAAGCTTCCCCAAGTTTACGATACACCTCTAATTTAACTGACTGCTGGTAAAAACTCACTTTCAGAGAAAGATGACACAACTTAGAGACTACAGTGTATCATCTACAGTGTCATGGAGGGGAGGAGAGTGGGGAATAAAGGGAAGAAACAGGAAAATACGAGAACATATAACCCAGAGTTTTGAGACAAATCGGTCAATAAAAACAGACCCACAAACAATTTGGCAGAGTTGACTTTATTTTTTATTTTTATATTTTAAAATATTTTATCTTTCAGTTTGTTTTTTTATTTCAATAGCTTTTGGAATACAAGTGGTTTTTGGTTACATGAATGAATTGTATAGTGGTGAAGTCTGAGATATCAGTTCACCCATCATCCGAACAGTGTACATAGTACCCAGTGTATAATTTGTTAGCCCTCACTCCCTCTCACTCTCCCATTTCTGTCTCCAGTGTCCATTCTGTATGTCTTTGTGTACCCATAGCTGACAGGACTTTAAATAACTCTGATGAAAATGCTCAAGATTCTGTAGGAAAACATGAATACGATAGGTGAAGAGATGGGCATTTCAGGAAAGATTGGGAAACTAATAAAATACACGTGAATGAAAATTTTAGGATTAAGAGTAACATCTGAAATTAGAAATTCATTGGAGGGGGATCAAAAGTAGAGTAGGGTAGCATAGAATAAAAGATCAATTAATTTCGATTAACAGAATTTATCCAACCTGAAGTACAGAGGGGGGAAAAAAAAGAAAAAGTAAGTCTTAATGACTTGTGGGACAATCTAGGTGGAAAAATAGTCTCAGAGAGAGAATGGGGCAGACGAATTATTTCAAGTCAAAAACTCCAAACTTAATTTAAAAAATAGCAACCTACAATTCTGGAAGCTCAGTGAACTCCAAGCAGGACACCTTTTAGGCACATCAAGGTCAAACTCCTGAAAGCCATAAGTTAGAATAAGTTTACCTCAACCCCTTCATAATGTTAACAATGCCTAGAGAATTCATTACTTGACCAAGGCAGTTACTAGAAGGATTAAGACTAATGCTTACACATTCAAACTCCTGGTCCAGTATGCTTTCTGCTGTGGAACACTGCCTAGATTCCTAGACATAGCTCATAAAATAGGATTGCTGTCATCTAGTGAATAGGTTGCAATGCCCGAATATCAACTGGTACAACAACAATATTTTTCCAAGTAATGTGTGTATTCACTTTCTAAAGTATTCTTACTTTCCTACAGAGGTATTTGGTTATGGTTCCTTTTATACTATTTCCTTATCAAACCCATTTTTCTGAAGCATAGCAAATGTATAATTGGTTTTAATGAAAGTAGTGCTTAGGTTTTAACTTTGGTCATTACATAGTAATTTACCTTCACATTATTTTAAAATACCTACTTTGTTTCAAATTAATTAATCTCAAAGTTATTTTACTACCTTTCTCAGATATTCAAGTGTTGAAATGGAGTCTTTAGGGGTTACTTTTTAGTTAATCCTGTATTTAGAATATTAATTAGTTACCATAAGTTATTCAAAAAGTGTCAACTGATCTATATTATTAGTAGCAGTTTTCAATTTGGAGAATAATATTCTTCGCCAGAGTAATATAAATTATTTTTTATCTTGTGTAGGGTACATGGTAAATTTTTCATAGAATATTCTGGTGGCTTATACTTTTTTTCATCTTTGAACAATGCAGATAAAGTTGCTTTTGAAATTATAAGCACATAAACATCTTAAAAATTCAGGAATATTAGCACCTAGACTGCAGACAGATCAATAATTTTGAATTTTTTGGTATACTTTAGTGAAGAAATAAAAACAAAAAAAAAATATTAAGTAAGTAAATTCTCTATTTGATAGTAATACCAATTTTGGCTTTCTGACTTGCACCTTGACTATTAAACCAGAACCAAGCACTTCTCCACCATATGATGCTAAATCACTAGCACCCACTGAACCAGAAAGGTCTTCTCTCAATCATCCCACAGGTATTTAATAATTCTCAACAAATAGACATGACATATCAGTAACTAATTTTTCTATATTTCCAGTGGACAGCCCTAGCTTTTCAAGGGAACCCTAAAGTAGCTGCAGTACAGTGGTGACTCAATGACAGAACTGAGAATCTGGTTTATTTACCATATAGAAATAATGCCTTCTGCTCATTTCTAATTCTCCTAATCCACTCTTCACCCTACCAACTCCCTATCCTCTCCCAGTTGCATGCGGTCTTGGTCACTGGATAAGATTTATTACTTTATCATGTATTGAATAATAAATTCGTTTTACATTGCTGCTACATCCTTTTAAGGCACTTTGGATTTTACAGTCCAAAGTACATGTAAAATAACATATTCACAGCTTCTATGAATTACCTTATGGACATCTTTGGGGCCATTTTTTTTTTGTCTGCGGAAACCAGGCCAATTGTCCCAAAGAACTGATATTTAGAGTTTCTTTTAAATAAACATAGAAATTGACCCCTGCAGTCTTAAAACTTGAAAAATTTACGTTTGTGTTATCTGAGTTCCTTTCTCAGGAAAGGAACCAGCAGACCTCCCAGAGAGTATCAAGGAACTGAAACTTAACAGATCATGTCGTCTGGACAATGAGATCTCAGACCTCTTACTTGTCATGATTGCCTAACCAACCACCTGTTTCCTGTTGACCAAGTCTTCTTCCTTACTCTTCCCTAATCCCTGATTTCCAACACATAGTTCTATTTCTTGCCTGCTATATAACCCTTAATTTTAGTTTAGTTTTTGAGGAATTGCCAAATTGTTTTTCACAGCAGCTGCACCAGTTTACATTTCCACCAGCAATGTATGAGGGTTCTAATTTCTCCCTGTCCTTGCCAACATGTGTTTTCCATTAAAAAAAATTATAGCCATCCTAATAAGTATAAAGTTGTGTCTCATTGTGATTAATTTGCATTTTCCTAATGACTGTTGATGTTCAGCATATTTTCATGTGCCTATTAGCTATTTTTATAACTTCTTTGAAACAAATTTTTATAACTTCTTTGAAACTTTCAAGTCCTTTGCCTATTTAAATATTGTTGTGTTGTTTGTCACTTTGTTTTTAAGTTGTAAGAGTTCTTTTTATATTCTGGCTACTGGACCCTTATTATATATATGGCTTACACATTTTCCCCTCACTCTGGAGGTTGTCTTTTCACTTTAATGATAGTGTCCTTTGATGTATAAATGTTTTAATTTTATAAAATTCAATATATTTTTTCTTTTGTTGCTTGTCCTTTGGTGTCATATCCAAGAAACGATTGCTGAACCCAACATCATGAAAATGTATCCCTATACTTCTTTTAGACATTCTATAATGTTAGCTCTTATATTTATGTCCTTGATCCAATTTTAGTTAAATTTTGGAAATGGTGTAAAGTAAGGGTCCAACTTCATTACTTCATTCTCTTCCATGCAGCTATGGAGTCCCCCAACATGCACATTCCCAGCTGAGATCAAACAAGAAGATGGTCTTCCTTCTTGTTCAGCTCTTAAACTAGAAGTGTGTCCTTTCTGTGTTCTATTTAGGGCAATATTTTTCACAGTTGTGTGCTTTTACCTGGGGATGTTGTTGTTTAAAATGGCTCTCCAGTATAGTGCTGAAGTGCTGTCTAGTGCTCCTAAGCACCAGAAGGCTGTGATGTGCCTTACAGGGAAAATACAAGTGTAATGTAAGCTTTGTTTAGACATGAGTTACAGTGCTATTGTCCGTGAGTTTAGTGTTATTGAACCAATAATATATATAATAAACATGGTGTCTTTAAACAGAAACACACATAAAACAAGGTTATATATTGATCTGTTGACAAAAATCTTGTGACCAGAGGTTCACAGGAGCCTAACTGTGTATTTTCTCTAGGATGAATGGTTCAGTGTTTGCAAATTCAATGTTTATGGTGACTTAATGGAGTATTGACTACCGAAAAAAATGAGAAGTGATTGCATATAATACGCATTTTGTTTTGTAAATTTTTTTTGTATATACATATAAGTATATATAAACAAAACAGAACAACCATATATAAGTTTAACAAAATAAATAACAGGCAACATTTACTGAAGAGTTCCTATTTTGGGCAGATAGTCTAAGTATTTCACATGTTATTTTATTTTGTTAGCTTTTTTAGGTTCTATTATTTCTCCCACTGTACAGTTGAAGAAATTGAGGCCTAGAATCTCATGTAAGTTAAATAACTTGTGAGTGTTGATACCAGAGCAGTATAATGCCATGATCCTCCATGCTTAATCAATAGTTCTACCTCTTAAAATTATTTTATTCATTTAATCAGCCAAGTAATCAAACAAGCAGTGTCAGGTATCATGGTAGGAGCTGTTGACATAGCTGTGAACATAATGGTCCTGGCTCTTGTGGGACTAGTGGTGAGGATACAGACAAGTAAATGCCTATTTTAAATAATAAGATCATAATGGGAAATATGGGGTGCCATGCAAGCTCACAACAGAGGCACTTAATCAAACCAAGGGTGTCAGGGAATGAATCCTGGAGGAAGTAATATCTAACCTGAACTCTTCAGGCTCTAGGGGAGCTTGACAGTTAAACTGGTGAAGGAGTAAACTTCTAGGCAGAGGAAATCACATATTTTCAGGTCTAGGGGTAATTCAAATCTAGTTCAAAGGAATAGAAGAACCTCCCGTGTGTGTGTGTGCCTGTGTGTTTGTATGTGTATGCCGGAAAATTTAAAAATGAACCCGAACCTAGGTAGTCAGGGGACATATTGCAAAGGACTTCGTAAGTCATGTTCAGAATTTTGGATTTGTGCTAAGAGTAATGGTGAGGTACCAGTAGGTTTTAAGTGAGGAGGAATTATATGTGTATAGTTATTGTGCTTTGCTTTCTGATGGCTCTTGGGGCATTTTTCTAAAAATGATGAATTTCTAAACTTAATGATTACATTGCATTTAGCATAAACTCTATCATGGACTATGTACCTGAAATTAACTTGTTGGATTAACTGGGTTTTTAAATTCCTTTGTAAAACACACAGACTAACATTTATGGCAAATGTAGCTATCAGCTTACATCTTCTGAATATCTGCCTATGTTTACTCCTATCAGTTGGTTGTGCTTGTGCCAAAAGTCAGTTATACTTTTTACAAACTCTTTTTATTTTTGCCAGTTCCATGTGTTATAAGGAATAGACACAATATGGATTTGAAAGAAGTAAATTTTTCCTATTAAAAGTAAGTTTAGGCCAGGTGCAGTAGCTCACGCCTGTAATCCCAGTACTTTGGGAAGCCAAGGTGGGCAGGTCACCTGAGTTCAGGAGTTTCAGACTAGCCTGGCCAATGGGGCGAAACCAAGTCTCTACTAAAAATATGAAAACTAGCCGAGTGTGGTGGCATGAACCTGTTATCCCAGCTACTGGGGAGGCTGAGGCAGGAGAATTGCTTGAACCTGAGAAATAGAGACTGCAGTGAGCTGAGTTTGCTCCATTGCAGTCCAGCCTGGGTGACAAGAACTAGACTCTGTCTCATAAATAAATAAATAAATAATACAAATAAAAACTAAGTTTAATACTAAGTTTGTGAGAAAATTCTACCTGTTTGGAGAAAAAATTGAACATAGAAGGACTTGGCACACTAATTGTGTAGGAAGAGTCTTTGAGAACTTCCATTTAAACTAAATAAACCTGCAAATCATAGTGGTGTATCAAAATTGTGGTTCATGACCTCAAATTCCAGGATGTGGTTGAATACTCAAAGAAAAATTCTTGGCCCTATACCAAAATATTTGTAAATGAAATATATTTATTTATTCTAGGGTGAAATAAGTGGGTTACAATACATTTAAGCTGTATTGACTTTGGTCTCTTGATGAACTTTTTTGATTTGCCAACTACTAGCCCCAATCGCATCAGATAATATGGCTTTTTTATATTGCACAGAAATTAAGTATAAACTACACGAATAATGAAGCACTTAAAAACCATTTATATACTTTTGACTGACACTTATCTCTTGAAACAGTCCATAGTATTGAAAGATTTGACCCCTTCCCCTTTACTGGGGTCCATGATCCAGTGGCCTTGGCTCCAGAAGGTCTGCTTCTACTATATTAAAAATAACTTGGTTACCCCAAGGCAGGATGACAGAAATCCTGGCAGCCAGTATTCCTTTCCTTCTGATCCACTGGTCAGGTTTTTGGAGCCATTTCCATTTTCTCCCTTCTTCTCTCCAGCAGCAGAGGTAACTTGGAAGAGATTGCAATAAAAACAGCTTGATGTGACTAATGGAAACTTGCTGCATTCAGCTCTGGAGCCCCTCCCACACAGAGCCCCTCCCACAAACGTTCCTGCTCACACAGACCAGGGAAAGTCCTGACGGAAGAATGATGTTTAGTGTGAGGGGCCTCACTTTAGCATCTACTTTTTAAAAAATTATGTGGCCCACATAGCTTATTTTTGTTTAAAAAAATCGCTAAAAAGACAATACAAACAGAAGTTTCAAATGGTGTGGAAAGGTAAAGTCACACACTATAAATGTAGCTTTTGGCAAGACAGGGAGCCTCTCTGATTGCTGGTATTTCCATTTGCTAAATAGGATAATGAGAGCTAATTTATAGAGATACTCTGAAGATATAATGAGATAATATATGCCAAATGCCTGTTTTTATTTTATATATGGTTATTGTGTGAGTCCATTTGCATTGCAGTAAACTTTGGGTGATATAAAGAAAAGTGGTTTACTTTGAGTCAGTTCTGCAGGCTGTGCAATGGAAGTGTGGTGCCAGAGCCTGTTCTGATGAGGCCTTAGGAAGCTTACCATCATGGTGGATGGTAAAAGGGAGCTGGTGTGTCACATGGTGAGAGAGTAAGCAAGAGAGAGAGAGAGAGAGAGAGGAGGGAGTTGCCACACTTTTAAACAACCAGATCTCTTGTGAACTCAGAGGAAGAACTCAGTTATTACCATGAGGAGGGTACAAAGTCATTCATGAGGGACCCTCCCCTATGACCCAACCACCTCCCACTAGTCCCCACTTACAACATTGGAGGTCACATTTCAATATGAGATTTGGAAGGGATAAAACATCTAAACCATAAGTTATAATACACTATTTTCATTTGATTAATCAAAAAAATAATTTTCCAGTACTGAGAAGTTTGTTGTTTTTCAGCATATTGAAAACACTGGGAAGCGCAAGGTAAGAATGATGAGGGTGGAAAGGAACAATGAACTAGGATGATAAATGGGGCGAAGTCACAGTAAAGGACATTTATATTGCACTATGAGATGTCCCACAGGTACTCCAAATACAAAGAGACCACAACTGGAACAAGCCGAGGCTCATTACTCCAGGCCAGTTAATCTTAAGGTCATAAGCAGCCACCTAAGAACTCAATTTGTCGACTTAGCTGTCACACTGGGCATATCTCCTCCTCTTCCCAATTAACCGTATCTGCTAACTGTAGGCTTAAATACTGTGTCTCTCACTCTTTCCTTCTCCTTTTCAGTTTCAATGACCTTTGGAATCTCCTCATGGGTTTTGGTAAACACCTCTAAACTGGCATCTTCTCTTCCAATTTATCCCCCTCTAAGCCATCTACCGTACTGATAGCAAAGTGATCCTTCAAAAATACACAACTGGGCCGGGCGCGGTGGCTCACGCCTATAACCCCAGCACTTTGGGGGGTCCGAGGCAGGAGGATCACAAGGTCCGGAGATGGAGACCATCCTGGCCAACGTGGTGAAACCCTGTCTCTACTAAAATACAAAAAAAATATATATATATATTAGCCGGCCATGGTGGCACACACCTGTAGTCCCAACTACTTGGGAGACTGAGGCATGGAAATCACTAGAACCTGGGAGGCAGAGATTGCTGTGAGCCAAGATCGTGCTACTGCACTCCAGCCTGGAGACAGAGTGAGACTCTGTCTCAAAAAAATAAAATGCACAATTGATAGCAAGTCTCTTCCCTGATTAACTTTTTCATTATCATCTACAGTGTCAATTTCAATTTCTGTATGCAGCATCCAAGGTTATCACAGAAGTTAACAAATGTTAAGTACTTGAACAGTGCCTGGCCACAGTAAGTACTACAGAAATGCTTGCCATTATTATTTTTTAATGACGTGGTCTCCACGCTCCTCTTCAATCTAAAACACTGTCATTCCTCCGTTAGAATCATTGCTCGCACTGTTCTAAGCCCACTGTGCTATTACACACCTCTGGGCTTCACACACACACACACACACACACACACACACTTCCATGTTCCTGATCCTGATTTCTCCTTTTCTCCTGTGTGGAAGTCTTGTTTTTTGTTTGTTTGTTTTTTGAGACAGAGTTTCGCTCTGTCGCCCACGCTGGAGTGCGGTGGCACAATCTCGGCTCACTGCAACCTCCACCTCTCAGGTTCAAGCAATTCTCCTGCCTCAGCCTCCCAAGTAGCTGGTATTACAGGGGCCTGCCACTGCGCCCGGCTACTTTTGGTATTTTTAGTAGAGACCGGGTTTCACCATGTTAGCCAGGCTGGTCTCATACTCCTGACCTCAGGCAGTCTGCCTGCTTTGGTCTCCTGAAGTGCTGGGATTACAGGAGTGAGCCACTGCACCTGGCCAGAAGTCTTCTTTTTCATATTCTACCTCCCTGGTGTTTCATTCCCCTTCACACACAAGATATTTTCTTCAATTTTTGAGACTTTTGGACTTGTAATGCTTTTCTGGTTGCGCCACCACATTGGGTTTTAATCTGTTTCTGTGTATCTTTTCCCTAATAGATTGTGAGCTCCTGAAATGCAGGGTATTTTACTTATTCTAAGCACCTGAAGAAATGCTGGCACACGGTAAGCAACTAGTATTTAGTAAGTTGTTTTTTTTTTTTTTTTTTGAACAAATGAAAAGTGTAGGCAAGAATTAGACAAAACGTAATTAAGAATATTTTAGATATGGAAAGAAATTCCCACTAGGGCCGAGAAAGGAAGTTTAGTAAAAGCCGAAGCGCTGCAGTTTAACTTCTAGCTAAGCCTATTTGGTTGAGATCCCGGACTTTTGATCTGTTGGTGCCACGTTATGTGCTGGATGGTGGTAATCAATATACCACTTTCTCTGCTACTTTGGGCTCAGGTGGAGAGAATTTTACTCCACTTTCTGCAGATTCTCCCAGTGCCTCAGTGGGGAGTGGAGGCTATGAGGGTCTATCAGCTCCCAGAAGGCCTCCTTTTCCTGTTTCCTCTAGGGGCCTCCACCCGGGCTTCAGCCCCAGCATCCGCGTCTTCTCCTAGCAGCCCGGCCCCAGGTGGCTGCCTGGCGCGGGGCCTCGGGCCCCGACTCGCCCCTCCCCGCGCGTCACGTGCGCGAGGATCCGAACTCCCCCTCCCTCCTCCTCCTCCCCCACCGCCTCCCGGGCTTCCTCCTGCTCCCAGTGAGGGAGTGCTTGGCAGACAGCGCGAGGGGGAGCGAGCGAGCAGGCGCTGCCGGGAGCCCGCAGCCCTGGCGCCCGCCGCCGCCCGGAGCCCCGCAATATGCCGCCGCGGCCCTCTGGCTCTCGGCCATGGCGAGGCTCTGCCGGCGCGTCCCTTGCACCCTGCTTCTCGGCCTGGCCGCCGTGCTGCTGAAGGCGCGGCTGGTCCCCGCGGCCGCCAGAGCGGAACTCAGCCGCTCCGACCTCAGCCTCATCCAACAACAGCAGCAGCAGCAGCAACAGCAAAAGCAGCTGGAGGAGGCTGAGGAGGAGAGGCCAGAAGTGCCTGGGGCATCCTCCACCTTGACGGTTCCAGGTAGGTCCTGGCTGCCCAGCCCGGCCTTTCAGGCTCGGCCGGTGATCTCTTATGGCCTCGCCCCTTCCATAGCCATCCCCATCCCCATCCACTTGCTCGTCTGTGTCACCATCCCTCCTGATCTATCTTCCTAGACTGGCTGCCCAGCCTTTGGTCCCTAGATCTGGTGTAGGGAATCTTCCCCTTGGGTAATGAGCTTTCTGGGCAGCTCAGCACTGCAGTGGGTTGAAGAGGGTCTGGAAAGCTGGGGGTGGGTGACTGCCTGGGTTGATTTGATGATCCTTTTCGTCTCCCTCCCTTCTTCCTGAATTCTACCCTCCACCCTGGGAATGACTGTAGACACACACACACACACACGCCGTTCTTAAATCCCTTATGCATTTTGTTCTCTATCCTTTTCTCTCCGAGAGACTGAGAAATCTTGCCATGGACACCCACACACCCCTTTCACCATTTCTCCATGCCTGCTGTATTTAAATTTAGCCATGGAGAGAGAAATCTTGATGTATTTTATTATTTATTTCTCTTTTTCCTTATCCCAAGAAGGGTTTAAGGGTTCATCTTATTGCAAAGAATGCCTTTAGTACAATAAGATGAAGCAAAACAAAATCAAATAGGAGTTTGTAATTGAAGAAAAGGGAAAAGGAGAGGAGGACACACAAGGTAAAGTCTGGAGTGGCGGTCCTACAGCCAAAACCTATCCCTAAAGAGGGAAATCTCCTTACTTGTTAGTAGAACTTAAATGAGGCAGATTCTTGACTCTGTTCAATGTAGGTGTAGAAATACGGCTGCAGTATAGGTGGCTATAAGAGTTCCCCGGTTCCTCTTTCCCACCATTAAAGCTCCATGTTTAAGCAAATAGCTGGATGATCCATGTATATTGCATCTCCCTACCTCCCAACCCACTTCGCTTCCTGGCTGTAGATGCTGTTATTTGGAAAGAAAAAAAAAGGCTTCAATTTTCTGGCACGAGGGCTTAGATTTTGTGAAACCAAAGTGAATTCTATTATGACATTTGTTTTTGTTTTAAAATCCTGCCTGGTAGTATTATATGAGTGCTGAAAATTAGACTGTAAGGAGTGGAATCAGCATCACATTTTGTATTGCTTGCTCATCATCAAAAAGCAGTACATAGGCATGCCAGCTGTGATTCATGACACGGCCACGATGATTTAATTTATCAGAGTGCTCTGAGCATAGGATGCAGTCACCAAAGTGTGCAGGAAAGCAAGTGTTTCTGACACCCTCTTCCACCAATTAATAACACTCAAGTGTGGCTAAAAGTCTTGAAAGGTATGCAGTGTATAATGGTTTTCCTACCCAGCTTTTAATAACTAAAAGTGATAACAACATGGTTTGGGTGAGGCTGCTGTTAGACATGCTGTTCACTAAAGTTAAGGAAATTGGATATAGCAGATTGGCCTCATTAAAAGAGATATTCATAGTGAATTTCATAAATTCACTATGAAGTGGAAGTCTAGGAGAGTGTGGGTTTTATTTTCATTTGCTTTTCAGGAATATTAAATGGATTTTGACTACTGTAATATATATGTTATGATTAGGGTTATGAATAACTGCAATAATATTAAACCTGAATCGAGTATGCAAATTAAAATGTTTTCTTTCAATGTTTGTGAGGGAATATTCTGAAAAGGATGATTGTCTGGGAAATTAGCAGTTTTTGTTTTATTTACCTATTAGATTGAGATAAAGGAACCACTATTCAATATATCAAGCTAGAACCTTAAAAGTAACCTATGATGACTCTTCTTCCTCAAACACTAATTACCCAAGCCAATGGCAAACAAGAGAGGAATTCAATTGACTGCTGTTTTAGTTATTGGAATACGGAGGCTTACAATGCAGCACAGCTTATAAACGAAGTTAAAATATTCCTCTGAATGCATTGTGATCTCTCCATTGAACTGGTCTTCCTGTTTCAACCTTTGCTTGCTGTCTGTTCTCCTCACACAGCTAGGAATCTTTTAAAGAGAAATTAAATAGGATCATTTCTGCTCACAGTCCTCCAATGGCTTCCCATCTCTCTCATACTAGATGCCCAGATCCTGAAAATGGCCTACGAAGGTCTGGATCCTTTGTATCCTCCTTTCTGTCTCGTCTCATTTAGCCCTTACCCTAATTCACTCCCTTGTAGCCACACTAGCTCTGTTTTCTTTGGCTTGCAAGAGGACCCAGGTGTTTGGCCTTTGCACTTGCCATTTTCTGTGCCTGGAATTCTGGAAACTTCATATTTTTCAGGTTTGCTTAAGTGTCTCAGTAACTGAGAGGTCTTGACCAGGTGTTTAAAATGGTAATCTGCACACCCTTTTTGCCCTTACCCTGATTCATTCTCCTCCATGGTACTCACTATTCTCAGCTGTTCTAATAAGCCTGTTTTCCCTTGGTAGAACATAAGCTCTAGGAAAGCATGGACTTTGTTTTGTTCAGTGCTATATTTCTAGTATCTGGAAGAGCACCTGGTTGGTACCCATAGACATTCAACCATTTGTTCAATGGATTTATGAATGAATGAATCAATGTGCTGGCATCAAGGATCACTTTCATTTTCTTAGTAGTTGCTCTTCTTCATTGGATAAATTCTCCATTGGAATTTAGCTGGGGATGTATAAAAATAAATGTTAGGTAAGAAAATTTGTAATTAGACGTTATAAAGTATGTAAATTTTGGATCTTTTAGTTAATTTCAGTGTTTATCTTATGCTGACTATAGAAAACTGATTGATACCAGTACTTGGGCCTACTTACTAGGTTCTGTCAGGAATTTATTGTTTTTTTTTTAATTTTTTTGAGACAGTGGTGTGATCATGGATCACTGCAGTCTCAACTCCTGAGTAGCTGAACTACAGGTGCATGCCACTGTGCCCAGCTAACTTTTTTTTTTTTTTTTTTTTTTTTTTTAGAAATAGGGTCCTGCTTTCTTGCCCAGGGTAGTTTCAAAGTCTGGAACTCTGGGCTCAAGCAATCCTCGTGCCTCAGCCTCCCAAAATGTTGAGTTTACATGCATGAACCATAATTCGTTATCTGAGTATAGTTAATCCTCTTATGACATAGGAGGGTTTTAACATGTTAAACTTTAAATTGCTGTGATTAAGCTTGAGTTCATTCTTCACCTTTGTATGATGCTTCTGATTCTTTGGACATACCATATGAAAAACTGTAGGACTTTTCTCAGGCAAAATTTAGAAAACGAATATGATACATTCAGTGATTGATGTATGACTAAGCCTTATCAGTCCATAGTAAACTGACCATTGCTTAGTATTCTCTGGATTTTATCTTTCTAAAAATGTATGGCTCTTTGTATTGCTGAGAAACAAGAAAGCAAGATTTAAATAAACTCGAATGTGAAAATTTTAAAAAATCAGTATTTTTAAAAAGTACATTTCCATTTTCTCATTAACTTATAGAAACACCATCTTCAGAGAGTAGTGAAAATAAAGACTAAGGTTGGTATCCATCAAATCAGTTGTTTTCTCCAGTGTATGCAACAGCTCTTATTTCTCCATCTATATCAGTATTTGTTAGAAATAAATATTTGAGGGTCCTGATAATTAATTTGAGGGCTAGTGGTAGTTGAGACAACCATATTATATTCATTCTGATGTCCTGTTAGATGGGAGGCATGCTGGGGTTGGGGGCGAGAAGAGCTGGGGAAAAATAATGAGCTCCATTTAAAATTCTCTACGTGAAGCAGAGACACAGGGGATCTCCAGAGATCATAGAAGTAAGTACAGATAAAGCTTCTTGAGAGGCATATTTTCATGGTATGAAAATTTTTGATTGCATATTTCAGTGATACCTCTTTTTAAACTTTTTATTTTGGAAAATGTTAAATATATAGAAAGTAAACAGGATAGTATAATAAAAGTCTATACCTGTCACCCATCTTGAACAATGGTCAAAATTTTACCATTGTTTTTTTCACCCATACTTCTATCTGTTTCCACTACATGGGATTTGTTTTTAATTTTTAACTTTTATGGGAATATAGTAGGTATATATATTTATGGGATACATGAGATATTTTGATACAGACATAAAATGAGTAATTATCACATTAGAGTAGATGAGTTATCTGTCACCTCAAACATTATTTGTGTTATAAACATTTCAGTTATACTTTCAGTTAAGTTAAAATGTACAATAAGTTGTTGTTGACTGCAGTTACCTCGTTGTGCTATCAAATAGTAGATCTTATTCATTTTACCTAACAAAATTTTATACTCATTAACCAACCCCACTTCCTCCCCCATTCCAATACCTTTCCCAGCCTCTGGTAACCATCATTGTAATCTCTAGCTCCATAGTTTAATGGCTTTAAATTTTAGTTCCCACAAATGAGTGAGAATTTGCAGTTTTCTGTCTGTGCCTTGCTTATTTCACTTAATGTTCTCCTGTTTCATTTATGTTGTTGCAAATGAGAGGATCTCATCCTTTTTAATGGTTGAATAGTACTCCATTGTGTATATATATCACATATTTTTTTTTTGTCCACTATCTGTTAATGGACACTTAGGTTGCTTCCAAATCTTGGCGATGGTGAATAGTGCTGCAATAAACATGAGAATACAGATAGGTCTTTGATATAGTGATTTGCTTTCTTTTGGGTATATACCTAGTAGTAGTATTGCTGGATCATATGATACCTCTATTTTTAGTTTTTTGACGAACCTACTATTCTCCCGAGTGGTTGTACTGATTTACATTCCCACCAGCAGTGTACAAGGGTTCCCTTTTCTCTGCATCCTCATCAGTATTCATTATTGCCTATCTTTGGATAAAAGCCATTTTTAACTGGGTGAAATGATATCTTATTGTAGTTTTGATTTGCATTTCTCTGATGATCAGTGATGTTGAACATTTTTTCATGTACCTGGCTGCCGTTTGTATGTTTTCTTTTGAGAAATGTTTATGCAGATTTTTGGATTTGTTGCCTAGTGAATTGTTTGGGTTCCTTATATATTCTGGTTAAAAATCCCTTCTCAGATGGATAGTTGATAGATATTTTCTCCCATTCTGTAGATTGTCTCTTCACTTTTCTGATTGTTTCCTTTGCTCTGAAGAAGATTTTGATGTGATCCCATTTATCCATTTTTGCTTTGGTTGCCTGTGCTTGCAGGGAGAGTTTCCTCAGTGTTTTCTTGTGAAAGTTTCCCCAGCGTTTTCTTGTGATAGTTTCCCCAGTGTTTTCTTATGATGGTTTCATAGTTTGAGGTCCTAGATTTAAATCTTTAATCCATTTTGATTTGATTTTTGTATATGGCAAGAGATAGGGGTCTAGTTTTATTTTTCTGCATAAGGATATCCAGTTTTCCCAACACTATTTATTGAATAGACTCTCCTTTCCCTAATCTATGTTCCTGGCACCTTTATTGAAAATGAGTTCTCTGTAGATGAATGGATTTATTTTTGGGTTCTCTATTTTGTTCCATTGGTCTCTGTGTCTGTTTTTATGACAGTTACAATGCTGTTTTGCTTACTATGTCTCTGAAGTATAATTTCAAGTCCAGTAATGTGATTCCTCCAATTTCAGCTTTTGTTTTTGCTCAGGATGGCTTTGGATATTTGGAGTCTTTTGTTGTTCCATATAAATTTGTTTTTTTTTTTTTCTATTTCTGTGAAATAGACCATTGGTATTTTGGTAGAGATTGCATTTGAATCTCTAAACTGCTTTGGGTAGGATGGACTGGGCTCTTTTTTTAACAGGCCCTTTTAGAGGTAAAATGTACACATATAAAATGTACATATTATATTATAGTCTCTTAACAAATAGATATATCCATGTAAACATCACCCTATTAAGATATAGATGTCTATATCACTTTAGAAAGTTTCCTCATACCCCATTCCCAGGCAATTCCTGTCCCTCACCCGGAGATGCCTGCTGTGTTAATTTCATTTTCATCGTAGATTAAATTTGCATTTTATAGAACGTCACAAAATAGAATTATATAGCGTGTGTCCAGCTTCTTCAGCTTAGCATAATATCCATAGATTTAATTCATTTTGTAGCATATTTAGTAGTTTATTCCTTTTTAGTGCTGAATAGTATTCCATTGTATGAATTACCACAGATCGGTTTATTGATTCTTCTGTTGATGGATATTTGGGTTGTTTCCACTTTTAGCTATTCTGAATGAAGCTGCTACATTCTTATATAAATCTTTGTGTGAACATGTTTTCATATCTGTCAGATAAATGCCTAGGAGTGGAATTGCTGGGCCAACTGATACACTTTTGGAGTTAAAAATGTTTTTTTCTGCAATATTCTAAGTAGCTGAAACCTACCTATCTTAACAAAATGATTACTTAAAAAATAATGAAATTTAATGGATGGTATTACTGTATACTTTTTCTTAAAATAACTTAATTTAAACTTCTTTTTAACTTTTCTTTTTCCACATGGACTCTTGCTCTGTTGGCCAGACTAGAGTGTAGTGGAGTGATCTCAGTGCACTGCAACCTCCACCTCCTGGGTTTAAGTGATTCTCCTTCCTTAATCTCATAAGTACCTGGGATTATAGGTGCGTGCCACCATGCCAGGCTAATTTTTGTATTTTTTTTTTTAGTAGAGACTGGGTTTCATCATGTTGACCAAGCTGGTCTCAAACTTCTGACCTCAGGTGATCTGCCCACCTCAGCCTCTTGAAGTACTGGGATTACAGATGTGAGCTACTGTACCTGGCTAACTTTATTCTTTAATTGTATATATTATAGTAAAACAACATGATGTTTTTATAGGCTTATACATAGTGAAATAGCTACTATAGTCAAACAAATTAACATATCCATCCTCTCACATAGTTGGTTTTTTGGTGTGGTAACAACACCGAAATCTACTCTCACCAAGTTCCCAGTGTACAGTACAATATTCTAAGTATAATCCTCATGCTGTACCTTAGGTCTCTAGTCATACACATCTTACATATCTGCTACTTTGTACTTCTTGTCCTACATCTCACCATTTTCTCCTGCCCTTGGCAGCCACTTAGATCTCCCATCCATAAAAGCACTTATTTACTTACTTTTTTCTTTTCAAGGAATTTGAAAAATCAGTAGGAAAAGTAGGATTAGTAATTAACTAAGTAATCAGGCCTCAAAGGCCGTATTCCCAGATGGGGTAACTATGATTTCTTTCCAGGGTTTTAATAACCAAAAGGAGTTATTTCTTGGTGTTGATAACAAGTTGAAAACAAATACCATTGTGTTGAATTTGAGTCCAGTTTGTTTTAGTCGTGGTTTTACAGTGTTCTTAATGTGACTAAGTAGAAACTGTACCAATTATTTTTCTGAAACAAAGCTCTTTCCCCAAGTATATAAATATTGAACTTGATTCTCTTTCAATGTACTGTCTGACTAGGTTAGCTCTGGTATTGTTGTCATTCATTTACTTGGCTTAATATAATGTTTCTTAATTTTCTTTTGTCCAATTGCCTTAGCTAGGAAATGGATACACTGTTTTCCATTCACTACTGGTAAAGTTTGCTTTGAAATACTTATCTGGATGCAGTGGCTGACACATGCAATCCCAGCACTTTGGGAGGCCGAGGCGGGTGGATGAAAAGGTCAGGAGTTTGAGACCAGCCTGGCCAATGTGGTGAAACCCTATCTCTACTAAAAATACAAAAAAAAAAAAAAAAAAACTAGTCAGTCATGGTGGCACATTGCTGTAATCCCAGCTACTTGGGAGGTTGAGACAGGAGAATTGCTTGAACCCGGGAGGCTGAGGTTGCAGTGAGCTGAGATCACGCCATTGAACTCCAGCCTGAGCAACAGGGCGAGACTCTGTCTCAGGGAAAAAAAAAAAAAAAAACTTACCTGAAAGAGTCTAAAAACCATGAAAAGTATGTGTGGTGGTGAAATGCAGTCCCACATTCTTGAACAATAAGGACATTTTCTGAGAAATGCATCATTAGGTGATTTTGTTCTGTGAACATCATAGAGTGTACTTATGCAAAGCTAAATGGTACAGCTGCTATACACCTAGACTATACGGTATAGCCTATTATTCCTAGGCCATAAATCTGGACAGCAGGTGACTATACTGAATACTATAGGCAGTTGTAACACAATTTTAAGTATTTGCGTATTTAAAGATAGAAAAGGCAAAGTAAAAATGGTATTATACTCTTATGGGACCACTGTTGTCATATATATGGTCTGCTGACCAAAACTTTAATTGGTATATAACTGTGTACGCTTAAGAAAATAGCTCTGTTTGCTTTCAAGAGTCTGTCTGGAGATTCTTTAATTGACCTTTTATGTCAGCACAATTCACATGTCCAAGCCATATCGGATTCTGTGCCATTTAATTTTTTTTTCTTTTATGATTGTTTGTGTCACAGTGACTAGGCTGTATTCTTACATACTTGTTAATAATGTCTGTGAATATAAGTCCAGTTTATTTGGGCCTAAAATGAGTGAGTGATTCAGAGTACCATTTCATGTAAGGCAGCAGGTGTCAGGGAAATGGTAATCACTTTCCATCATGATTAATGTGTCAAATATGCCTCAGGGACCTAGTGAACCAGAACTGTAACATGCCTCAGTAAAGTATTACTCTTCAAACCTTGAGTTGATAATGCCAAAGTTCTTCATATTAATGTTCTATATCTTACACAGAAGTAAGAGATTTAAAATTAATTTCATTTATGTGTGACATTTCAATTTCTATTTAATATAGTTTTTTTCCTCAAGCAGATTTCTATATCATAACAATTTAGGGATAATTTAAGATTTAAGTAAATAGTTCATTTATCAATATAATCACTTCTTGTACTTAGTTCAGTTTTTTTCCTGTTCAGTAAAGAAATATTATTTATAAATTATAGATATCTTTATATATTTGTTATATACATCTATATATATTTATAAATTATAAATAAATCTTTATATATATATGTATCTTTTTTTTTTTTGAGTTAGAGTCTCACTCTGTCCCACAGGCTGGAGTGCAGTGGTGCAGTCTTGGCTCACTACAACCTCCGCCTCCTGGGTTCATGCGATTCTCTTGCCTTAGCCTCCCACGTAGCTGGGATTGCAGGCATTGAGCCACTGTGCCCAGCTAAATTACATATTTTTAATTAACTTGTTAGCTCTGCTGAGATGTAGAACATTTACTTGGCTAAACAACAGCAATTTGTATCTGTGGATCCCAAATTCTAGCTGAGTTTTAGGTGACCAGTTGATTGGTCAACTGGTAGAAATGTTCAGCTTCAACTCATAGCTCATGCTGTGAGGTCCCTGGGCTCCAAAGACACTATAGAATTCCATATCCTTTGTCCTTTCTAAAATAAAATAAAACTAGTGTTCATGCTTTTATACCTACTGACCTATTCCTCTGCGTTTTAATAATGGGAACATGATACAAACAGAAACAGGATGGGTAGATAGGTGATTTGTTTTTCCTAATGGATTAGCTATAACCAGGAGTTAGAGATGGCAGATTTCCTGGAGTTTGACGCATTCCACCCTTGCCTCCTTTCCTGTGTTTTGGGAAAGGGTAAAAATTAAGATGTCAATTATAGCTCAGTATAATTAAATGAATTATGTTTTTTTTTTTTAACTTGAAACATGCTGCTAATGTTCTTTGACATTTGTATGAGTAGTGTTTGTTTATAAACGTCTGGATGACTGAAACAAAATTACCAGAAAAAATAGCCATTTATTGTAAGAATGAAATAGATGAAGAACATGCTTCTGTGTAAGGGGAGAAAATGTCACCAAAATAATGGGCATAGTAGAATAACAAACCATTCATGGATCAATGATAAGGGTGTGTCATGCAAGGGATTATGGTTAATTCAGTTTGTATACCTGAACTTAAAAAACCCATCTACTTATTTATATTTAAGTGAACTGGTACTTTCCAAGCATTTGTGCTTAAAGACAAATAACTTCTCTTCATAAAGTAAGTACTTCCTGACGTATATTTTTCAGTATATTTGTGCTGTTTGATTCTGACTTAATACTTCCAAAAACTCCAGTTTCTTTATATTAATCAAAATTTGACTATAAAAATTTTATACTATTATATGAAACAACTAATCCAATCCTATTTACAATGAAGCAATGCCTAATATTGATTAAAATATATAATAATTTTTTAAAAACAGAAGTATTCCCTTCCTAGATTATACTGTTCTTTATAATAAACTTTCTTAGAATCATAGGCTCTTATACCTCGAATGAGGTAGAAATGGCCGTCTCTTATGTGCTTTGCTCTGGCAATGTTAGAAAAGGATAAGACGTGAGCTAGAAACCCTTAAAAGACATTCTTTTAAGGTAGACACCCTTAAAAGAAATTGTGGTAACACTGGCAGTTACAAAGTCTGATAAAACTGTTAGGGATAATTTGCTGATTTCCTTCATAGCAAATATGATGGGGTGAGCTTGTTCATAATTGAAAATTTTCACTACCAATTGCTTCAAGTTTGAATCACAGAAGGCAAAAGAATGTGTATTTTAAAATCGCTTCTGTACCCTAGTATAATATTTCAAATAAGAAAGAAATCTATGCACCAATAAAGCTGGGCAAATGTGAGATGTAAAGATGTTGGAAATGAAGACTTTGGAGGCTCAAGAAAAGAGAGAGGGAGTCAGGTAAATCAATAGACCACGGAGGAGGAAGGGCATCACAAGTAGTGAATCTTTTTTTACCCCACGCATAGGTAAAGGACTCTCATTCCTTTCTACTTTATTGCTGCAGGGGAGGCAAGCCCCAAAGTGGGGCTTAACCTGTGAAGGTTCTTGGCTTCACCCAGGAAAGAATTCAGTTGATGAGTCAGTGGTAGGGTAGAAAACAGCAGTTTTGTTAAAGCATCAATGTTACAGCTCCTATGGTATTATATATAACTCAGTGACTACTCCTGCAGTGCAGGACTACCCCATAGGCAGAGAGTAGCAGCTCTGGGCAGTTTTGCAGTCATATTTATACTTACTTTTAACTATATATATACATTAAAGGATGGTTTGTATAGAGGTTTCTAGGGAAAAGGCAGTAGCTTTTGAGTTGTTGGGTCATTGCCATGGAAAGGAGCGGTAATTCCAGGGTGTCGCCATGGCACACTGGTGGGCATGACTTATGGAAAGCTGCCTCTGCCCCGTCCCTGTTTTAGCTAGTCTGCTGTTTGGTATGGTGTCCAATTCTCGCCTCCCTACCTCATGGCACCCAGAGGTTCTAGGGAGTCAATAGAAGGGTGTAGGGGGGTCCTGAGAACCCTGAAATTAATTGGACAATCTGCAGTTATCTAGTGTTCAATTTGCTTTGAGATTTTCAAAGGCATCTCTGACCCATGAAAGGGGTCAGAAAACCTACCATGGTTAATTAAGCCTTTGTAAGTGGACTTAGTAAGAGAACAAAGGTAACATTCAGACTCAAATAACAGATCAAAAAACATTGTATTTTCCTAACATGTGAAGGCTCTTTTTTTGTTGTTATTGTGCAGCTATGATGGGTATAATTAGCAAGCATGACAGCAGTATAACTAATCCAACCAGAAGGCTCCAAACCCTTAAAAGATGTGATTGCTTAGAATGCACATCTCTCAGTCACTTCTTTCAACGTTGGTTTCTCTATTCTGTTGGTGGAATGGTTGCCAATATGTAATAAATATCTTCATTTATCAATAAAAAATCCAAGTCATGTGATAATCATATGACTTGGGATTGTCTCATATCCAGGTTTTGTTATATAATAAACAGGTGGGATACCTTATACCTGAAGAAAACCCTTTTTTCAGAATTCATTGGTAGTCACTCCAGAAACTCTCTGCATCTTGGCTTTTGACTCTTCCACTGAAGATAGTCACTGAGATTAAGTTAATAATCTTAATATTAGCTCTGATGATTTTCCAGTCATCTACTCCCTTCAGGCTTGATTATGTAAACCTCAATCAGTTTTAGTAGATAAGGTCGTACCCTGGTTGTTAGTAATTCCCAAAGAAGGCATTTAGAAAAACCTAAACCTTTTCCTCCCTCCTGAGATAAGTATTAATCTTTGGTCTCTAAGCTGTTTTGGGGTCAAAATAATAACTTCAGCCTATATGATTTAAATCTGTAATTTAACTTGCTATTTTTATCATTAGTGCTGTTCCAGGATTTTGGAATTAATATCATCTCTAAACTCATTGAAACCCATATTTTTCTTTTTTTTCATTCACACCTCTCATGGTATCATTAATAACTGATTACATTGGAAATGCAAGAGACTATCAAAATAGCAGAGAGCATTTCTGTACTTTAAGGCCTAGCTCTGTCTTACAGAATTTGTCTTTCACTTGGAAATCCAAAAGGAGAAATTTGTATCTCAGCACATTCTGATGTTCCAAAGATAAATAGTAGCATGTGTTGAGCTTGGAAAGCTGCAGCTTTAGAGAATAAGCTAGGGCATGGAAATGAAGGTGAAAAAGATATAGACACTCCTGATAAATCCCAGTCCTGCTTTGGTGATTGTGCTTTCTGTATGTAAGGACTGGCTTAAAGATTAGGACGCTATGCAGGGACTGTACGTTGACTCATCATGGATTTAACAGCTTTGAGATAGGTTTGACAAAGGCAGATGAAAATATTTTGGCCCAATTTACTCTGCTTTCTTCCCTATCAATACCCCTTATTAATCATACAGTAGAAAGTCTATAACTCAAATAATTTGTACTTTAATAATTATATATCAAAAATTATATATTAATATTATAATCTTAACATTTGAAACTAATATACAGGTCATTAAAATATTCTTACATTCTGAAACATGAAAGTAGAAAAAAAGTTATATTTCTGTTTAACATTTTCTGACTGTCTTTTCAGTCTCCTTTCCCCGAGGTGATCTCATCCACTCCAGTTGCTTTAAATACCATCTATATGCTAAGACTCCCTAGAGCTCACTACTGAAACCATCTACCAATTATTTTGATATGCTTATGTGGATATATCACAGGTATCTCAGTTTAATAATGTCTAAAACTGGACTCTTGATTGCCAGAATAATTATTTTCTTCCTTATTGTTATTAAAAACCAATAAAGTGCTCCAGCAGCCAGTGAGTGAGAGTAGTTGGTGCTGTGCTTGCTACTAGCTTTACAATGCTCTTCATCTAATCAATCACCAAACTCCATTTAGGAGTCTACTTCCTAAATATATTTCTCATCTGTTAATTTTTCCCCACCTTCACTGTCTCTGGTCTAGCTCAGGTTACTCTTAGCACTGGCTCATATTAGCACATCAGTCAGCCTCCTTATGTCCATTCTTGATGCTCTGAAATCCAAACTTCCCAGAGAAGCTTTGGAACAGTCCCCACCCTGCCCTCCTGTAATGATTATTTTTAAGTACACATTTAATCAGGTTTCTAGTTACATTGAGAACCAAGTCAAAAATCGTAATGTGACCTGTAAGGCTTTGCATGATTTACCACTGCAGTCTCAACTCCAGCTTCTTTCCCACTTCATCACTGCTCGAGTTCTCTGTACCTCAGGAGTGACAGGTTTTGTGCCTCGGTGCCTTAACAGAGGTTGTTTCTCTGTTTGTAACACTAGCCGCATCCAACACAGGCACCACCTATCCCCAACCCCAATCACCTGGCTAATTACATTCAAACTTCAGATATTAACTTAAATACCACTTTTTTTAAAAAAGGTTTTTCCATTGACTTTCCAGTCTGAACTAGGGTCCTCTCAGAAGCACCTCCTACCTTGTAGGAGGTCTGTAATTAATTCGGGGTTAGGCACCTGTTCCATATTTCCATATTTATCTTTTCCTTTGGTTTGGAAGCCAGATCAGGCCAGGTGCAATAATTGCTTTGCTTGGGGCTACATCCCTGTATAAATATCGATTGAATGAATTAATGAAGGTCTCCATATAGATAACTATTTGGGTAATTGAATATGTTTGTTCATTCACATGCTTAGGCTGGCTTCTCCAGACAGGGTATATATGAAAAGGATCTTATGTAGGGAAAAGGATGTAGGACTTTAGGATTGACGTGGTCAAACTATATGGTTTTGGATGAAGGTACCTGCTTTGAAAAACAAAATTTGGCGTTTACTCAAATTTAGCACATTGTATGTTGGTTTATCTATGGGGTTGGTGATAATATACAAGATTCCTACAAGACTAATTTTACTATTTCTTTTTCTTTTTAAACAAAATTCATTGAGTGTCTATTATTTGCCAGGCACTATGCATGGTGCCAAATATATAGCAATAAAATACATTGTCACTGCTTGCAGAGAACACTCAGTGGGACATAAATAAAAAGACCACAAATAATTAATAGAGTATGATAAGTATATTTGAGCTTTGTATAGGCTACTGTGGAAACAGGTTTGGGGGAAAGTAATTTGGGCTGAGTTTCCCAGAAGAAAGCACAGTTAAAGTGAGTTTCAAAATTATGTAAAATGGCAGAAAAAGGAAATTATTTTATTTTTGACTGAGATGTATTTTTTCTTCCTGTGACAATGATAAAGTGGCAGACTTAAGCTCTGACATATTATCAATTATATTAAGTATCAATAGTCCAAATACAGCACTTAAATTACAGATTGGAAGACTGGAAGAAAAACAACCAAAAGAAACATAACCCAACAACACATTTATCTAAAGGAAACTACTTCAGATGTAATGATATACTTAGGTTGAAAGTAAAAGGATAGAAAAAGATACACCATGTGTACTAAACCATTCTTGCCCTGCTATAAATACCAGAGACTGGGTAATTTTTAAGCAGGAGGTTTAATTGGCGCATGGTTCTACAGGCTATACAGGAAGCATAACAGCATCTGCTTCTGGGGAGGTCTCAGGGAGCTTCCAATCATGGTAGAAGGCAAAGAGGGAGCAGGCCCCCCACATAGAGGAAGCAGGAGCAAGAGAGGGAGAGTGAGAGGTGCCACACTTTTAAATGACCAGATCTTACAAGTACTGACTATGACAAGAACAGCTACAACATTCATGAGAAATCTGCCCCCATGATCCAGTCATCTCCCATAGGCCCCATCTCCAACACTGAGGATTACATTTCAACATGAGATTTGGGTGGGGACACACATCCAAACTTCATCATGTAGTCTCTAGAATTTTACATTTTATTTCCTGATTTTAGGGCTTATCATTTTCTATTAGAAAAGAAAAAATAGCTTCTTCCATAGTACCCACATTTCTTGAAGAAACCAGGCTGGTAATGTATCTTCCTGTCCTAAATAAAGAAACTCAATTCAGATTTCAGACATAAGCGCCATTTCTATCAATTTACTGAGATCTACTGTGAGCTAGCAGGTGGTACTTTTTGCCTTTACATTGTTATATAATAGAAATACTTTCCCCTGCCACAAAAACAGTGGGAGTGTCACCATCTTGGCCAGATTGTGGTTTCCTGAACATGTCAATCCTCAACATGAATACAACGCAGACCAGTTGTGTGATGATGTCTTCTATAACCTCTCTTTCCTACCTGCGCCAGCCTGCTGGCCATTTTCCCCAATCTATCATGAAATGACTTCCTTCTTTCCTTTTCAGTGACCTCAAATTTCATTTCCACACCCTACTACAAGGCAGTGAATGATTTAAAATATGTTCATTATTGTGGTTGCAACATCTGAATTGAGACTTTTAAAAAATATAATTGCACATAGCAGTTGCCTGGGCTTCTGTTAAATTGGAAAATTCATGAAAACTAATAAATATGAGGAATTTTATATATTCATGAAATTTTCTTTTTTTCAGGTTAGCCTAGAAATGTACTCATAGCAAGAGGCTGCTTAACTGGAAATTACCAAATCTGAAGAAGGGGCATCACACTTACTTTAAGCTATATGCATTGATGTATTTTTGTAGATACAGTTGAAGTTTGTTCTTATCACATAAAGCACCTTGTCATGCAGTTTCTGCATTTTTAAAAATCTCTGAAATCCTGTAACTATTCCAGGCTGGGGGAACTGAGACACTGAAACAGGTGGCTTAACAGGAGAAGCATATGGGCTGACTATGGCTGTTCTCCCTCGGGCTCTAGCCCAGTGTTCTTAGGGTACTTGTGTGGTAGGCTGTGTTTTTGGGCTTTTAGAGACTAAGCAAGAGATTATACCACTTGCACCACCATTCAGAGTGTGAATTGTACTTATATGGAAGAGGCAACATGTATTAAATCTGTTTAATGAAAGGCACTGTCTTAACCCAAAAGATTTGCTTCCTCTTCCTCTTTAGACCTTATTTATTTCCACCATTTATCTACTCACCCAACTTGGGGGGCATGGAATCTTCATTAATTCTGTCTTCTCCCTCTTTTTTAAGTGTCCAATGACAGTGTTTTTAGTGTCTGTTCCTGCTGTTTGGTTTTTATGGCCACTCTCCCTGTCTAGGCCCCAGCACCATCTGTTTGGATGATTACAGTAATTTGTTAGGGCTCCCCATTTTTTCTTCCTTCTAACTCAAACCATACCCATGCTACATGCTTCTGGCTGAAATATTGCTTTTCCTAAATTTTCTTTTTTTTTTGTAATTAAAATTTGAAGTTTCCATGAGGATTCTATCTACCTCCAATTGTTTATAATGAACACTTTGAAATATTCTGAAAAATTGAAAAATTGAAATTGGGTAATGTGTCCATATGCTCTCCACCAATATACAACAGTTGTTAAAATTTCATCACATTTGCTTTATCTCTATTACCATCTTTCTACACACACACACACACACACACACACACACACACACAATATTGCAGAACAAATTGAAGCTTACTTATATATACACCCTGAGTTTTCATCTCTAAAAGCTTCAGCATACCATTCTTAAGATCTGGATAATTTTCAGTATACAAGTCATATTTATTTTTTGAAATGGTAATGGTAAAACAATTATTAAAAACTTTTAAATAAGCAATGTAAAAATGAGAAGAAAGTATAGAACTTCAAGTAATAAATGAATACATGAATCTTATAGATGGGTCTGAGACAAAAAGAAGGTTTACTTTGGCCTGTTTTATTTTTGCAAATTGCATACTTCATTAATATTATATGTGCTCCAGATTGTGGTAAATCCAGGTGTTATATGAAGGTAATAATTTAGCTACATACTCTTTTCTAGGCTTTCAATTTATTTTGTTCTTTGGTCATTTCCTACCACCAATCTTGGGTCATTTCCCATTGGTCAACTCTGCTCTTTGGCTGTAACTTTTATGGTGAATGTATATAGCATTGGCTGTCTGGTACTTCTTCCCAACTTTATTCTGATTATACCACCATCATCCTGCCGCATTTGATGATGGAAATAGTAAGATGTAAAAACTAGAAGTTGTCATCTGCCATAGTCCTCGCCCTGCAGAGAAAACCAGCCAGACTGTTAACGGAAATGATGAAGCCAGTACACGGAAATGGAGTTCCTGGTTCTAGTCATTTCCAAGATCTGGATGGATAATTAACTTCCTAGTCTGTTTATATAACCCTTCTTTGTATTCCATGACTTGATTTAAAAAAAATTTTTTTTTAGACTCAGCAAATTCTGGTTGGATTTCTGTAACTTTAAACCGAAAGTCTTACTAGCTCTATATGTTATTTCTTACACTAAGCCCTAACTTCAAGCAGATTTTAAGTTTGTTGACACTTTTAAGTATCAAACAAAGTTTAAGTTCCATTGACACTATCCTACCTCTTCTATATTCCAAACTCCAGCAGAAACCAATTTAGCTGTGCTTTCTCCATGAGACTTTTCTGGTCCATGATTATCTTTATCTAACTATATCACTTATCATCTCTATTTGGTGAGGTAGTATTTGATAACATGGCATTTTAAATTAGTTTCTAATTGTTTCTGGTGTGTTGATCTTATCTTTCTCTTGAGCTTCTGAATTCCTTCAGGGCATAGGTACTTTATTCACCCATTTTATGTGCCAGAATGCCTTGTGCTTAGTAAGTGCTCAATAAAATCATGTTGGTTTATATGTTATGAATATATATATTAAGGAAAGTATCAAAGGAATTAAGTGTCTTTTGTTATTTATATATTTACTCCCAAAATGTTCGGGATAATTTAAACAGTATTTACTTGACATGTTATTATCTTCCTTATTTTGCTAATTTTTCTATGGTTTTCTAATGTTTAATTATCTAAGTGCACTGTTATGAGACATAATCTCTCATTCTGCCTTTTTCTTTGTACCCATAGTATATCCCAACATTTGTTTAAATGGAACTAATTGATAGCTGTCTGTCTCCTTGTTAGAGTAAGCTCCACGTACTGTAATCTCTTTGTTCTTCTGCTGTATCCTCATGCCTCTCATAGTGCCAGACACATAATAGGTATTCCAACATTCTTTTTCATTAAAAAAAATTTGAGATGTATGAGTTGGAGGTAAATGCTGATGGTATTAAAATAAATGGGAAGATGATGACTTGAGTAATACTGTAAGATGCTTTGAGTTGAAAAACTGTCAGTCAATCATGATATTAATATACTGTAGTATAATTCTTAAATCTGGAGCACTTTTTAGAGTTGCTTTCTTTCCCTGTTCTGTATTTTTGTTTCTTTCCATTTCTGCTTTTATTTTCATCTCTTATTAACACTGAGTTTTGTCACTTTTTGGTCCATGATGATAAGCTCATGCCTTCTCACTCCTGCTCACATCCTTTTTCTCACCTCTGTTTATTCATTCACTTCACAGCACTAATTTAAATGTCCTTGGATTCTGTCTTCCCAGCATGAACCTTCTTTTTCCTCTCCTCAAAATACTGCTCAAGGAGCTCTGGCTTACAAAAACACATTTCTAAATCTATATTGAAAACAAGTACATTTAATTAATCAGTTTTCAATAATTATCAAATAAAAGTTCTATTTTTTACACACAAAAAAAGCATAACAAATGAGGACTATCAATAAACTGCTTTTTGGCACTTTAAAAAACTGGGTGACCAGCTAAACATCAGTTCATGGTTGTATTATTGGACAAAAAAGACCTTGGTGAGTTTGAGACTTGAAGGAAGGCCTGTGTTACTGCCCTGGAGAGCGTGAAGTGAAAGAGTGGTGGTCTAAAGGGTTGTTGAGGGAGGCAGGACTCAGATCAGGGTTCTCTGCTGATTATATGAATCAGCAGGACTGCCAGTCGTATCACCAGCAGGACTCATTCTAGGGCTGCATGGTTTGGTGGCTAGAGCATGGGTTTTAGTGTAATGGCAACTGTAGTTTGAAATCTATTCTTCCCCTTCTTAGGAGTGATCTTGAGCAAACTCAATAAACTTCCTCTGTGATAGAATTACACCCTGCAGAATTATTAAGTATTAGAGATAATATATGTAAATATTAGAGATAATATGTGTAAAATACCTAATTCAATAGATACTTAACAATAAGTATTAGAGATTACTTTTAGTAAATTAAATTAGAAGTACAAATCTTTTATTTTATTGATTTATATACTATCAGTAAGGGTTGAATAGGTAGAGAGAAAAGGCATATACCCATCTTATAACTTTCTACTAAATGAGGCCAGATTTGTTTTTAATGAAAACAAATTTTGCTTCCTCTATAACAAATTGTACTTCTTGTAAATGCACTTTAAAAAGTGCATATATTTGTATAGTAAGAAGTATTAAAGCATATTGTGGAATAAAATTACTCTTTTTCTTTTAAAACAACCTAGAAACAACATTATCTTTGGAACAGTACCTAAAACAAGAAAGCAAGAAAAATGTATTTGAAAGCCAAAAATCAGTGCGGTATTCATCTGAGCTTTGACTTTTCACTAGTGTATTGATGCCTTTTGGTTTGAATTCAAACAGTAGTTTTTATTCTTCTGTCCAGAAAATCTTAACCTGAGCTAGAATATTCCCAGCATACTAATAAGCTAACAAATACTGGCTGTGGTCCTGTGGAAAACTTTTTGTTGAAAAGATAATGTTCTTTATGGGAAAAACAAGAATGTTTTACAGCTCTCTTTTTTCTTTGCTAGTCTTGGCATTGTGGTGTTGTGGTAGATAGTATTATTTGTCCATTAAAATGGAGTGACTTTGAACAGTCTTTTTAGAATTCTGCTGTGGAGCAGATGAAATCTTTTATTTTTTAAATACTTACCTCAAAGGAGAAGTAAATTATGTTTCTCTTTAGTATTGCAGTTATCACTTCACAACAGAGAAAGGCATTAACATCATAATGGAGGTAGCTGATTGATTAATATATTGATTAGATCTGGAAGAATGTGTGCTGTGAAATTTGAGGCTGGTTGAGTTCTCAAATTGGTAGGGTATTTGCATCTAAATAGTTAAAAAAATGTCTAATGGTAACAATATTCACAAGTAAAACAACCTTTTATGTGATTTTTGTTAAAAGATGAAAGAAACTACACGTTAAGAGAAAAGTATCTGGAAATTGTTTACTATTTATTCTGTGCCTACAAGTAGGAAGCAGAAGAAAGTCATGAATTATAAAGGCCAAACAGGATCATCAGGAGTTTACCAAAAATTCCTAATTATGTTATAAATTGTGTACAGATTAAAGTAATACATCAAATGAAAGTTTAGAATTGGCAGGACAAAAAAGAATCAGAGTGTTGTTTAGGAATTATTTTTAGTTCACATTGGTTGTAACTGAAAATAAAGGATTCAGCCACATTAAAATGATCTTTTTTGCTCTGTGCTTTCAGAGCCCTGCTAATGGCAGGAAAGCATCATCCCTGTACTTGTGTTGGGTTCACAGTAATCACTTCCTGAGTAGTTAGGTTGCTGGATAAATGTTTGCTTCTTGATCAGTTAGGTGGAAATGATTGACAAGTGCAGCAAAGGCTAATAAGGCAGCTGTGTCTAGATAGCGGCTAAATAAAAGGTTTGAAGATCGCTCAGTTTTTAACCTAAAGCAGTCTGTGTTATTCCCTCAGGCTTTGTCAGAAGAGCAAGAATTAGAAAATTTTATTTCAGACGTGGTAATTCCTTAAAGTCTATAATATCCAATAATTTTAAAAATATGATATGCCAAACTGCAAAATGGAAAATTATTCAATAGTCAAATAGAGAGATGGGCATAGAGTACATATCTCACATTCAGTATAACAAGGGCAGGTAAACATTTATTAAGCCCAGAATCTCTTTGGCTTGCTCTTTGAAGGAACTGAGGGGTGTGTTGGGGGCAGGGGTTGTTTTTTTGTTTGTTTGTTTTTTGAGACTTTTTGCTCTGTCACTCATACTGAAGTCTAAGTGGCACACTTACACTTACACTGAAGTGTGAGTGCAGGAGGTTGAGGCTGCAGTGAGCTCACTGCAGCCTCAACCTCCTGCACTCAAGCCCTCCTCCCACCTCAGCCTCTTAAGTAGCTGGGACTACAGGCACATGCCAGCATGCCTGGCTAATTTTTAAATTTTTTATAGAGACAGGGACTCACCATGTTGCCCAGGCTGGTCTTGAACTCCTGAGCTCAAGCAATCCTCAGGCCTCACCCTCCCAGAATGGTAGGATTACAAGCATGACCCACCACACCTGGCCAGGACTGAGTTTTTTGGTTTCAAGGTACTGTTTATAAAGGCAGAGAGGACATAAACATAAAAATATAAGGTAGGATTTCATAATATGCTCTGTTAACATTTAAAAGTGCTGTGGGAACTCAGGGAACAAGAGACAAACTTTCAATTATAAAGGAACTGATTTTCCAACAATTTACTATGTAATTACCTGCTTTGTGATAACCATATTTTGATCACCTACATGAAAGAGGGTGGCTGGAAAGTAATAGAAATCTTCTTTGCTATTTGTCTCTAGATAGAATTGTAGCTAGTAGAACTTAAGCAGGAGATAGGAACTAAGATTTCAGTTTGTATTTTTATATTTATTCACATATTTACCATAGTAATGAATTCTTCCACTTCTATTTTGTTTTTATTAAATTCTTAAATCTTTGAGATTTCAAACATGAAGCTAAGTTTATATGTGATGGGTACCCATGTGCTCACCACTGAGATTAATCAAATATTAGCTTCTTGCTCTCTTTGCTTCACCTTTGTCTCTCCTTCTTGTTAAAATCTAAATTTAAGTTAAAATTGTTTTTTAGAGACAGTCTTGATCTATTTCTCAGGCCAGAGGGCTCACTGCAGCCCCAAACTCCTGGGCTCAGGGTATCCTCCCACCTCAGTGTCCCTAGTACCTGGGACTATAGGTGTGGCACCACCATGCCCAACCAATTTTTATTTATTTATTTTTTGTAGAGATAGGGTCTCACTGTATTGCCCAGGCTGGTCTTGAACTCCTGGCTTTAAGGGATCATCCTGCTGTAGCCTCCCAAAGCACTGGGATTACAGGCCTAAGCCACCTTGCCTGGCCTGTCTTTTAAGAAATAAAAATCAAAGATAGACTCAAGCCTTCATTTTTATCCCTTTTCCTTCCTTACCCAGAATTAATCACTGTCTTAAATTGGTGTCAATCATTTTATGTTTAAAAAACTGTAATAGATGTATATGCATATTACACATATCCTTTTGCAGTTTTTTTCACTTCATGTTTGAAGGACTTACCTCATTGATATATTTACATCTCATTAACTTACTGTAATTACTGCAAAATACTCCATTGTATAAATAAACCACACTGATTGACAGATAGGCTTTATTTTTTGGTTTGGTAGTATGCAGGGTGCAATGATCTGTTTAGTACATATCTCCTTTTAGAGATGTATAACAATTTATATAGAGTTCATACAAGAAATGGAATTGCTGAATTATGTGGTATGGACATTTACAATATTTCTAGGTCTGTGTAAGTTCCCTTCAAAAGTAGTTGCACAGTTTGCATTTTCCTGGTTAATAACACAATATTTTTCATGTTTTCCTCTTCTATTTTTTTGGGAGTTGTTCTTTTGTTGTACTTACTCTAGTAATACTTCAGGCCAGTTGCCATTCTAAGCACATTGAGAATATTATTTTATGCAATCCTCTGATAACCCTGTGAGGTATATCTGTCAGTCAGGTGCTGTCATTGGGCTCATTTCAAAGATGAAATCCAGGCAGACAGGTAGTGTCACTTGCCACAGTGACGTGGGTAGTGAGAGATGGAGCTGAGTTAGAAACCTGGCTGTTTGGCTCTTAAAATAAACAGTACAGTGTCTCTGGAAAAGGCCCATCCTTACTTATGAAGTCAGAGCACATTTTTGAAAACAGCAGTGGTACTTAATTACTCTTTAAAAAAATGTAAAAAGGAGCATGATTAAATATAAAAATAAATATTTTAAACCTTAGTTTATGGGAATCTCTGGGCCGAAGAAATTGCATGCAGAATTTTTGTGTATTTATGAGTGCACGCTTTTCTTTGCTAGGGCTTCTGGGGCAGTTGGGATGGGAGTAAGAAGAGATCCATACATAAATAAGGTTCTCAAAGGGATTACGTAATTACTGTTCTGGTATTAAGAGGAGAGATCTTTTACATAGAGTTCCATTGTTGAATCACCAAGATGGCCTGACTTTAAAAGTTCATTTATGTTTCTTTCCAGCAGGACAGTAGATGAGCCTGCTGTAATGGATGCTTCTGATCAGATGCCCCTCCCATTTCTCTGTCTCCTCTCTTGGGTTCCATTCCCTGTCTGCAGTTCCTGCTGGCTGCTATCTTAAGCCTCAGTATTCTTTTTCTCTCTATCTGGAAGTCTCTTTTGTCTGGATAACTTCTGCTTGTTAAGGTGAGCAGAGACTTTCTGGTGTCACCTTTCACTTCTATCAGGAATCTTTCTGGAATTTCCCAGTCTGGGCTTGCTGTGTGTTTCTAAAGCACATGACTTATTAAAGTAAGCTCTTCACGCTCAGCTGTAATGACCAATGGATTTGTCTGCAGCCTCCTGCTAAACTATCCAGTCCTATGGAGTATGGTCTATTGCTGTTTTGCTCTGTTTGGCTGATGGTCAGTGCCTGTCACCTTGATTGACAATTATTAGATTCTCAATAAATGTTACCATAAATAAATGAATATTATTTCTGTTCACCTGGTTATTGAAACTCAAAAATTTTAGTATCATTTAAAATTTCCCCAATCTGAATATTGTGTCACTTGCCAGATCCAAAATGTGTTTGCTTCGGATCCTCCTTTGTCACTGCCTCTGCTCTAATTTTGATTTTCTTTTCTTGCTCCTAAACTATTTCAATAGCTATACCCAGTTCTCACTATCTAAGGCCGTTTTACAAATTGCTCCCAGAGATACCTTTCTATTCCAAAAAGGTCTTGTTGCACACAGTTCAACCTTCCTTATGTCAGCAGTGGAATGAAATCCAGTCCTTTCCATTGTTCCCAGGCTTTTTTCTTGCTGCAGCTGACTGTCATTCCCTTAACATGGCATTTATTTTTTTCAAATTTTGTGCCGTTTCTCATGTTATTCCTTCTTCCTGATGTGCCTTTGACTCAACTCTAGGTTTTTAAATCTATCTACTCTTTCAAATTCAGTCTCAATTATTTCCTAGTTGAAAATATCTCATATTCCCTCATTTAGAATTCTTATTTACCTTTTCTTTATCCCTATAATACTTTGTTCATATCCTTTTGTATGCCTTTTCCCATTAGATTTTGAATTAATTCAGGCTTGAAATTGGGTAATATTAAATATACTTACATACACATCTAACACAGCTAGCTGCTAACACAAAGGAGGGAGGTGTTGAATAAATAGAAGCTATAATGCCGTATACTCCCACTGGACCTGGCATTTTACTTAATGCCTGGTCAATGTTCAGGTTTACTGAGGCAAATTTAATTGATATCTTAATTTTTAAAAAACACTGAGATGCTACCTTATGGGCTTTTCTTTTGTATGAAATGTGTACTGCACATGTGTTGTATCATATTTGCTTTTTCTTTTAAGATATTTCAATTTAATATTTTTCTTATTTTGCTTAGAATTTCCAGGCCTTCCTGGCAGTATAGTGGCTATCTACTAGTGCTGCAGACTGCATCCCATTCATGCTGTGCTATTCATGCTGTGCTATGCTTTAGGCCCTCAATGTTCTCATAGCACCTGAATTTCCATTTACTGGTCAGCATTCCTTTCAGATGTTAAATTACAGGGAAAACACTACAATTTACAAAGGTATCAGAGAAACATTGGAGAAAATACTCGAACTAATTCTGTTTAAATCTAACCACTTTCTCCACTCTCCCAGCATGGTGTGTCCAATCTGTGTAAATGAAATGCCAACAGTAGGTTCAAACCCTTTCTAAGGACATGCTGAAGCATGTATCTTGCAGTTTCTGAATTCCATTTTTTTCTTTATTGATCTAAACATACTTTGAGCATTGATAGAACAAGGAGAGAAAGCCTTCTGTAAAAGGGAAAAATGGATATTTCATTAAGTTTTCCCCACTTCATTTCACTGTAAATAAATTATGTGAGTTCACCAATGGAATCCCCAAACAACAAAACAGTGTCTGTTGAACTGTTGTTGCTCTCTGTCAGGCTATTATTTGTGTGTTTAACTTTCTTTATAAGAAGCTCTCTTAACCTATCAAGAGACTGTTGTGAGAAAAAACAAAACAACAGTCTTGGGAATGAAAGGTAAGTGAAAAGAAAATATAATGATTTCAAAGCATACTCAACATTCTTTTTCCTGTTAACTCCCTAGGGAGAGAGGAGCAGTCACATTGATTTATCGAATATGGTAAAATAAAGTAGGAATACTCTCCTGCTTACAGTATAAATTGGTATCACATTCTGGAAAGCATTTTAGCAGTGCCTATCAAGAAGCTATGAACAGTTCACAGCTTTGACCTATTATCTCTCCTCCCCAGGAAACAATTGAAAATTCAGACAAAGGTATATGAAAATAAATTTGATTAAAGCATTGTTTGCAAATGTGAAAAATTAGGACTAACATATGCTAATAGGAAAATAGTTAAATAATCCATAGAATTTTCTTAAATAAGAAACAAGATAATTTTAGAATTTTTCAATACCATGGTTGCATGTTTGCAATATAATCTTAACTGAAGAACACAGCATATCATATTATTTTTTTTTTTTTTTTTGAGACGGTCTCACTGTAGCCCAGTCTACAGTACAGTGGTGCGATCTCGGCTCACTGCAACCTCCACCTCTTGGGTTCAAACAATTCTTCTGCCTCAGCCTCCCGAGTACCTGGGATTACAGGCACCCACCACTATGTCTGGCTAATTTTTATATTTTTAGTAGAGACACGGTTTCACTGTGTTAGGCTGGTCTCAAATTCCTGCCTCCCAAAGTAGCAGGATTACAGGCATGAGCCGCTGTGCCTGGCCATAATATTCTTTACTGGTTAATTTTAATTTTCTTTTCCCCCTCCTACTTAATACATGCTCATTGTAGTTGTCATGTCATACATTTTGGAAAGTCACATAGTATCCCCTCCCCACAATGGCACCTACTGACATAGTCAACATTAACAATTTGGTGAGTTTCTTTAATACCTTACCATGCTTATACAAATGTAGACACAAGTAATCACAGGGACACAATACAATCTGAATTTTGTAGGTTTATTTTTTTTCAGTATGCTTTTAAAAGTCTGGATGGAAATCAAGTTACCTCTGAAAATGGGATTAGGAAATCTTTTTATTTTTCTCTGTAGATTTTGTATTTTCGAAGTTTTCTGTAGAGATGATGTAAAAAAAAAAAAAAAAACCTCTAATGAAACATGTTAAATGTACCGAAACCCTGAGTTAACCAGATATTTCCAATATGGGAAGGATGCAGAAATAAATGAGCAGAAAATGGCAGATAATAGTAATTTGTTTATAAAAAAGAATAACTATCTACAGATCTGGTAGCCACCAAAGGTCAGCTTTCATTTTTGTCAGTATTCTATATCTCTGATCCTCTGTGGTGCTTCAGGGGTAGGCCATGGAATATCAATGATACTGAAGTTAAGCAGTTTCAATTATTATTGTTATAGTAAGAGAAACAGAACAATTAAATATGAACCGAAGAAGATGGCTTTAGGTCATATCCCTATCCCTTCAGGATATTACCTATTGATCATTTTAGGTCAATGGTTGTCATTCTTGGGTGTGCACTAGAATCATCTGGAACCTTTTTAAAATATGTTTCTCTGGATGCCATCTGCAGTGATTTTGACTTAATTAGTACTGGGGTGAGTCCTGGGAAGGTACCAAAAGTTGACTTTCCTAAGTGAGTCTAATGTATAGCCAGGGTTGAGAATTGCTGGTCTAGGCCAAGAGAGTTAAGCATTCTGGAGAAGGTTAACAATAGTAACACATTATGAAAATTAATAATCTTGAGGTTTTATAAGATTCTCATTTAATATTTCATCATTTACTCAAGCAATCAGTCATGCATTCAGAAAATAAATGTGTATTTAGAATACTAAATGCTTTTTTCAAAGAAAACATGTTTTCTAGAATATTCTTACTAAGACAATACAGTGAACAAGCACCTTTTAGATGTACACTGAGTTCATAAATGATTTCTTGCTTAACATTGTTAACTAGAATAATTTACTTGTACAGTTCTCTAAACTCACTTTACCTGTAATTTTCTTGATACTATCACTCTCTCCCTCAGTGCCTAGTACAGATCTTGCATAAAGTAGGGGCTTAATAAAAGTATGTAGCATTAAGATTGCACAAAAAAAGACTCCAAAACTTACTTTCTTTCTTTCTTTTTTAATTATTGCACTTTAGGTTCTGGGGTACATGTGCAGAACATGCAGGATTGTTGCATAGGTACATACATGGAAATGTGGTTTGCTGCCTCCATCCCTGTCACCTATAAGGCATTTCTCCCCATGTTATCTCTCCCCAACTCCCTACCCCTCGCTGTCCCTCACAAGTTCCCCCCCACCAACAGACCCCAGTGTGTGAGGCTGCCCTCCCTTTGTCCAAGTGTTCTCATTATTCAACACCTGCCTATGAGTGAGAACATGCCGTGTTTGATTTTCTGTTCTTGTGTCAGTTTGTTGAGAATGATGGTTTCCAGATTCATACATGTCCCTACAAAGGACACCAACTCATCGTTTTTTATGGCTGCGTAGTATTTCATGGTATATATGTGCCACATTTTCCCTTTCCAGTCTATCATCAATGGGCATTTGGATTGGTTCCAAGTCCTTGCTACAGTGCTGCAATGAACATACGTGTGCAAGTGTCTTTATAATAGAACAATTTATAATCCTTTGGATATATACTCAGTAATGGGATTGCTGGGTCAAATGGTATTTCTATTTCTAGGTCCTTGAGGAATTGTCATACTGTCTTCCACAATGGTTGAACTAATTTGCACTCCCACCAATAGTGTAAAAGTGTTCCTATTTCTCCACATCCTCTCCAGCATTAGTTGTCTCCATATTTTTTAATGATTACCATTCTACCTGGCATGAGATGGTTTCTCAATGTGGTTTTGATTTGCATTTCTCTAATGACCAAAGATGATGAGCATTTTTTCATATATTTGTTGGCCTTATATATGTCTTCTTTTGAAAAGTGTCAATTCATATCCTTCACTCACCTTTGAATGGGTTTGTTTTTTTCTTGTAAATCTATTTTAGTTCTTTGTAGATTCTGGATATTAGCCTTTTATCAGATGGGTAGATTGCAAAAATTTTTTCCCATTCTGTTGGTTGCTGGTTCACTCTAATGATTGTTTCTTTTGCTGTGCAGAAACTCTAGAGTTTAACTAGATCCCATTTGTCTATTTTGGCTTTTGTTGCCAATGCTTTTGGTGTTTTAATCATGAAGTCCTTGCCTATGCCTATGTCCTGAATAGTTTTGCCTAGGTTTTCTTCTAGAATTTTTATGGTGTTAGACCTTATGTTTAAGTATTTAATCCATCTGGAGTTAATTTTAGTGTAAGGTGTTAGTAAGGGGTCCAGTTTCTGCTTTCTGCACATGGCTATCCAGTTTTCTCAACACCATTTATTAAACAGGGAATCCTTTCCCTATTGCTTGTTTTCGTCAGGTTTATCAAAGATCAGATGGTTGTAGATGTGTGGTGCTGCCTCTGAGGCCTCCGTTCTGTTCCATTGGTCTATATCTCTGTTTCATACCAATACCATGCTGTTTTGATTACTGTAACCTTGTACTATAGTTTGAAGTCAGCTTGCGTGATGCCTCTAGCTTTGTTCTTTTGCTTAGAATTGACTTGGCTCTGCAGGCTTGCTTTTGGTTCTGTATGAAGTTTAATGTGTTTTTTTCCAGAAGGTCATAGGTAGCTTGATGGTGATAGCGTCAAATCTATAAATTACTTTGGGCAATATGGCCATTTTAACAATATTGATTCTTCCTAACCATGAACATGGAATGTTTCTCCATCTGTTTGTGTCCTCTCTTATTTCATTGAGCAGTGGTTCATAGTTCTCCTTGAAGAGGTTCTTTACTTTCCTTGTTAGTTGTATTCCCAGGTATTTTATTCTCTTTGTAGCAATTGTGAATGGCAGTATGTTCTTGATTTGGCTCTCTTTAAGTCTGTTATTGGTGTATAGGAATGCCTGTGATCTCTACACATTGATTTTATATCCTGAGACTTTGCTGAAGTTGCTTATCAGTTTCAGGAGATTTTGGGCTAAGACAATGGGGTCTTCTAAAGATACAACCATGTCATCTTCAAATAGAGACAATCTGACTTCCTCCTTTCCTAACTGAATACCCTTTATTTCTTTTTCTTGCCTGATTACTCTGGCTAGAACTTCCAATACTATCTTGAATAGGAGTGGTGAGACAGGGCATCCTTGTCTAGTGCCAGATTTCAAAGAGAAAGCTTCCAGTTTTTGCCTATTCAGTATGATACTGGCTGTGGGTTTGTCATAAATAGCTTTTATTATTTTGAGATATGTTCTGTTGATACTTAGTCTGTTGAGAGTTTTTAGCATAAAGGGCTGTTGAATTTTGTCAAAGGCCTTCTCTGCATCTATTGAGATAATCATATGGTTTTTTTCTTTGGTTCTGTTTATGTGGTACATTACATTTGTAGACTTGCATATCTTGAACCAGCCTTGCATCCCCAGGATGAAGCCTACTTGATTTTGATGGATAGGCTTTTTGATTTGCTGTTGCAATCAGTTTGCTAGTATTTTATTGAAGGTTTTTGCATCTATGTTCATCATGAATATTGGCCTGAAGTTTTCTTGTTGAGTCTCTGCCAGGTTTTGGCATCAGGATGATGTTGGTCTCATAAAATTATTTGAGAATGGTTCCCTACTTTTGGTTGTTGGGAATAGTTTCAGAAGGAGTGGTACCAGCTCCTCTTTGTATGTCTAGTAGAATTCAGCTGTGAACCCATCTTGATCTGGGCTTTATTTGGTTGGTAGGCTATTAATTGCTGCCTCAACTTCAGCCCTTGTTATTGGTCTATTTAGGGTTTCAACATCTTCCTAGTTTAGGCTTGGGAGGGTGAAGGTATCCAGGAATTTATCCATTTTTTCCAGGTTTAGTGGTTTATATGCATAGAGTTGTTTATAGTAATCTCTGATGGTAATTTGTATTTCGGTGGAATCTGTGGTAATATCACCTTTATCATTTTTTATTGCCTCTATCTTATTCTTCTCTCTTTTCTTTTTAATTAATCTGGCTAGTGGTCTATTTTGTTGATCTTTTCAAAAAACCAGCTCTTGGATTTATTAATTTTTTGAAGGGTATTTTCTGTCTCTATCACCTTCAGTTCTGCTCTAATCTTAGTTATTTCTTGTCTTCTGCTAGCTTTTGAGTTTTTTTTATCTTGCTCCTCTAGCTCTTTCAATTTTGATGATAGGGTGTCAATTTTAGATCTTTTTTTTACTTTTCATGTGGGCATTTATTGCTGTAAATTTTCCTCTAGACACTGCTTTAAATGTGTCCCAGAGATTCTGGTATGTTGTGTCTTTGTTCTTGTTGGTTTTGAAGAACATCTTTATTTCTGCCTTCATTTCTCTGTTTATCCAGTCAACATTCAAGAACCAGTTGTTCAGTTTCCATGATGTTGTGCAGTTCTGAGTTATCTTCTTCATCCTGAGTTATAATTTGATTGCACTGTGGTCTGAGAGACTGTTTGTTATTATTTCTGTACTTTTGCATTTGCTGAGGAGTGATTTGCCTACAATTAATTATATGGTCAGTTTTAGAATAGGTGTAATGTGGTGCTGAGAAGAATGTATATTCTGTGGATTTGGGGTGGAGAGTTCTGTAAACGTTTACTAGGTTTGCTTGGTCCAGATCTGAGTTCAACTCCTGGATATCCTTGTTAATTTTCTGTCTTGTTGATCTGTCTAATATTGACAGTGGAGTGTTAAAGTCTCCCACTATTATTGTATGGGAGTCTAAGTCTCTTTGCAGGTCATTAGGAACTTGCTTTATGTATCTGGGTGCTCCTATATTGGGTGCATGTATTTCGGATCGTTAGCTCTTCTGGTTGCATTGATCCTTTTACCATTATGTAATGTCCTTCTTTGTCTCTTTTAATCTTTGTTGGTTTAAAGTCTATTTTATCAGAGACTAGGATTGCAACTCCTGCTTTTTGTTGCTCTCTGTTTGCTTGGTAAATCTTCCTCCATCCCTTTATTTTCAGCCGGTGTATATCCATGCATGTGAAATGGGTTTCCTGGATACAGCACACCAATGGGTTTTGACTTTTTATCCAATTCGCCAGTCTGTGTCTTGATTGGGGCATTTAGCTCATTTGCACTGAAGTTTAATATTGTTATGTGTGAATTTGATCCTGCCATTTTGATGCTAGCTGGTTGTTTTACCCATTAGTTGACGCATATTCTTCATTGTGTCGATGCTCTTTGCCATTTGATACATTTTGGAGGTTGATACTGGTTGTTCCTTTCTATGTTTAGTGCTTCTTTGAGGAGTTCTTGTAAGGCAGGCCTGGTGGTGATGAAATCTCTGAGCAATTGCTTGTTCATAAAGGGTTTTATTTCTCCTTTGCTTATGAGGCTTAGTTTGGCTGGATATGAAATTTCTTTAAGGATGTTGAATATTGGATCCCACTCTCTTCTGGCTTGTAGTGTTTCTCCTGAAAGATCCACTGTGTCTGATGGGCTTCCCTTTGTGGATTACCTGACCTTTCTCTCTGGCTGCCGTTAGCATTTTTCCTTCATTTCAACCCTGGTGAATCTGACGATTATGTGCCTCAGGGTTGCTCTTCTTGAGGAATATTTTTGTGGTATTCTCTATATTTCCTGGACTTGAATATTGGCCTGCCTTGCTAGGTTGGGGAAGTTCTCCTGTATAATATCCTGAAGAGTGTTTTCCAGCTTGGATTCATTCTCTCTGTCACATTCAGGTACACCTATCAAATGTAGATTAGGTCTTTTCACATAATTCCATATTTTCTTGGAGGCTTTGTTCATTTCTTTTTACTATTTTTTCTCCAATCTTATGTTGTTCATTTTAGATGTTCAATTGATAAGCTTATGTATATATTCTAAGAAAAGACTGATCACACTTTTGTTTCAGCATTAAAGATATGGAACCACGAAAAATAGGTACTTTAAAAAAGGACTTAACTCGATTCAAGGCACTGTGCTTACATATACTTTACAGTACCAAATTTTTTTATTCTGTGATCAACTTTTAGACATTTTAATGGTTTTGAAAGTTGAATGCGTGATACACCAGTGATCAAGTTTTGAATGCATGATGCACCAATGGTAAAGAAAAGTTCTCTGCTGCAGGATACAGAGAACTGGTTTGTCCAGTTGCATGGGGCATAGACAGAGATGATGGCCTTTGGGCTGTGCTACACAGTTCTCTTGGCAGGAGGTGGAGGCCACTGGCCATCCCAGTTGGTACAGATGCTTACCTCTATCTTAAAGTTCATTCTATTGAAAAGTGTTAACATGGACTCCAATAATGAGTTCTGTTTTACCCAATTTTTCCTGGCTTAGAGTTGTGCAGCTCAAAATAGTAATCACACTTTGCAATTATTTGGTGGTGTTGGGGGATATTGCATCCTTTTTAGGAACTTAGGGGGAATAATTTTTTTGTGGGCATTTTCAATTTTGGACAATAAATTCTTTTCAGAGTATTAATTATATAAATAGCAATAGCTTGATTCTCCTTTTGGCCTAGAGATGATATAGTCCTCTCCAGACTTCATTCTGGATTTCTGAGGATTATTTAGCAAGATCATGATATACACTTGATATTTATGTGGGAAGTCCTGTGGTTTTGCTACTCTGACTTCTTTTGCTGAAATTATTATGTAGCAGAAGTGTGTCTACATGACCAATGCCTTGACAGCTTTGTACCCTAAGATTCAATTGGCTTTCCTATGCAGAGACACTTTGCATGTGTCCTTGCAGCTCACGGCTAGAAGAAATATATTTTTTCCTGTTGTTTTATTCTTCATCCTTTCCTATAATAAAGCATAGTTGTGAGTATAACCTGTAAAAGGACATTTGAGTCCTTTTGGTGAATCACCAACCTTAAGGTGGTCATGGGACCCTTGAAACACAGGAAAGTCAGATTGGGAGGACGGGAGTAATGGGAAGTGTCATTTTGACAAAAACTTTTAGAAAGTGAAGGAGTAAGCCATTTGGATTTTAGGGAGAAGACAATTCTGGGAAGAAGGAATTACCTATGCAAAGACCTGGAGGTGGGAGTGTGACTGGCATGTTCAAGGAAGCATAGAGAGGCTGTTGTGGATCACAATGGATGAAGATAAAGGAGTGAAAATGAGCTGAAAGATGCAGTGGGCTCACAAAAGGACATTGAGCGCAGAGGGTGATGTCAGTCAGTCAGCACATGCTTGCTGAATGAATTGCTAAATTCCCATCTTTCTTCTAAGGAGGAATATCTTATGTTTCGTCAGCTCATGTATTTCTTATTTGTCAGAGACTTTGCATATTATTCTTAACCTCTTTGTTTTTTCCTCAGTTGTTAAGAATTTTTGCTGAGTAACCTCAGGAAAAAAAATACTTTCTCTGTCTTCTTTTCATCTGTGATGCCAAACATGACCCTGAACTTAGGGGAAATCAGTCATACCATGCCTAAGTGCAGAGGGGATATCCAAGATGAGGCTTAAAGGATAAGTATCTGTGATTGAATTTCCAGGTTTAGGGAGCTATGCTATTCACTCCTTCCAACCCCATTTTCAAAACTCAATTCTGATTTTTTTTCTTCACAGAGGAGTGCTGTCACCTTAGTCTGAGTTAGGTGCTCAGCACTTACATGGCAGTAGTGACCAATGCTTTTTCAAACATTTAAATTAAAATGATCTTGAGCTTTCCTCACTGGGCTGAAGGCTCTTCTGTCTCTCTGTACCTAGTGCCATCACATACAGTATCCTTAATAAATGTTGAATAAGTGGTTGGGTAAGTGAATAAATGCTTGTGATTCTAAGGAAGGATGAAAAATTGGGAGGAAAAAACAAGTCAGAATGATAAATGCCTGTGGAGTGAGCTTGGACAATCTGTTTTAGGAGCTTCAGTCAGATTGAGTGATTTCCATTGTGGAAAGCGGTCCTTTAGGTAGGCAAGAAGGATCGGAGTCCAAGTAGTAATGGCTCAGCTCTCATTTGTTCCCTGTTGAGTTCTCTATTGTGTGCTAGTTTTTAAGTTGTAAAGGCCCTTTTTATGTTATCCATTTCATTAGTGTTGGTGAATCACACTTATTTAAGCCTTCAGTCCTAATGGATAAAAAGTGTATTTTATTTGCTCTATAACATTTTATACCTTTGGAGATCATGTCTTTATTCTATCTCATTAATTTATTCTTAGAGTTGAGATTGTTCTCTCCCATAAATATTAGCTTACGGCAAGTAAATTTGTGCTTCAAACACACACAGTTCTGTTTCTTTTAAACCTCAAAGCCAATGAGAGTTGGGATCCAATTTGGGGCTTAAGCAGTGAAAGGGAGGCTTTTCTATTTTACTGATTTTTTTTTTTTAATTTAGCACTCTTTTGTTTCTTTAAAAGAAGGAGGCTTGTGTGTCCATATTTGAAATGCTGTAGAGAGTAAACTGATTAAGTCCTTTCCTCCCTACTTTTCAGAATGTATAATAATATGGTCCTTTTTCTTTATAAGCTCCTTCATTGTTGCCTTTTCTGAACTTTCAGCCCTCATTCCAATTAAATAGGGAAATTGTGCTAGTACCTTGGGAGAAAGACTCCTAAAACTACTTTGCTGATATTGCTTTATAGTAGTAAAAATAAAAATTTTAATTTCTAGGATACATTTGCCTTATAGTTAGGAAATTTTGCTACTCCCTGGTAGCATTCTTTGGTCAAAATTTTTTTTCTAGTCAAAATTTGCAGGTTAAATATTCTTATGAGAAAACATTGTATTGATTTCTGAAAGGAAGAGTAATGTTATTTATTTCTTGCTGTAATTATTAACAGTAATATAAAATATTTTTCACTGTCAACTGTGGGATTAAGCTTAAAATTTTGTACCCAATACTGGGCCTTGAGAGCTGGCTGTAATTTCTGGTGGCCCCTACCGAAATCCTGCAATTATCATTACTGTTTTCAGGTGCTTGGCCACTTTTGGTCTTTATCTTTCTCCTTTTTCTACCGCTCTCCCTTCATTCCTTCTCTCTCTGCAGCTCATCTTCTCTTCTTCCCTCTCTTTCCCCATCCCTCTCATTTAGTAAGTATCCACATGCTAACTCTTATTAAGCTTAAGGTTTAGTATGACTCATACTGAGTTGGAAACAATAGGGGCTGTCAAGAAGCTGACTTTTGCTGAGAGAAGACCCACAGAAAAGGAAAACATACCAGAATATATCATGTGTCATTAATCTGGTCAATACAGAAGAGGAGATCCTATTTGGTTGGGCTAAAGGCACATTTATTTGAGAAGGGGGCATTTGACCTATACTATGAAGGATAGGTTAGAATTTTGACAGGTAGAGATTTTTAAAAGGGTATTTCAGATGGAAGAAAGAGAAGAATAATTATGTTGTAGCAGGAAAGTGGGTTCTCTTGGTTAGTGACCAGTGACCCATTTATGAGACAGTATAGAACAGGGTTCTGCAAACTTTTTCTGTAGATTGCCAGATATCACTGTAGTAAACTTTGCCATTGTAGCCACAGGGAATATATAAATGAATTAACATGACTGTGTTCCAGTAAAACTTAATTTACAAAATCAGAGGGGATCAAAGTTGGCAAACAGGCGGTAATTTGCCCATATCTGGTATGAGTATGATGAATGGGGGAAAAAAATTGGAAAGGGAGGTGGTGGCCAGATCTTAGAGAATTTTGAATGCCAGACTTAAGAGTTAGAAAATAATTGATATTCTGTTTAGTGACCATGATGGTTATGTTTCTACTAATTGTTTAAATACCAAGACATTTAAATTTGGAACCAGATGTTTTTTGTTCATTTCTTCATGTATTTGTATACCTACCTCTAAACTGAGATTTCTCGGAAGCTGAATATTTTGTGTGAAAATGGTGGGTAGAGAGCAAACTAGGCCTATGAATGACCCCAAAGAAGCCTGATTTGGGAGCTAAGCAGAAGCTTGGCATCTTTTAGGTTCTTACCGTAAAGTCTTCTCAGAAGTAGATCAAAAAGATCATGAAAAATAGGTGAGAATTCATGGGTAGGCTCTCAGATGATCTAGACTCAAAATGTTGACATTTTTCCTGTTAAAAAAAAAGATAGTGTAAACTGATATCAAAGTAGATATTAGATTTGTATGTTTGGATACTTAGAGAAATTTTTATACATATTCTAAACTAATTTCTACATAATTTCTAGAAGATTGTGTTAGATACTATAAAAAGTTTTCTTGTCTGTTTCAATATTGTTTTTCTACCTCCTTTGTCATAATATCAGAAATTCTGTATTTTTTTGACATGTTGTTTTCCCTCAGAATTATACATCAGGGAAATCCTATATTCTATTACTGTCTGTATCCTCAATCCCCGTCTCATGCGGATTTGAGCAAGAGTAGGTAGTCAGTAAACATTTGTTGAATGAATTCATATCATGAACATTTCCATTATTTCCAACTATTTTTTTCCACTATATTTTTGTATTCTTCATTTTTCCTAGTTCTCAGGATACATAAAACTCAATCAAGTTTTTTGAATTTATTTCATTAAAATACTGTTTTTAAAATTTGACCTATAATTTGTTTATAAAATCTTTTATTTTAGCAGTGTATATCCCTGTAGGAGATAAAAGTTGTCCCATATGAAATGAAATTATTATAGATACTTGCTTTTGACACATAATGGAAAAGAAGTAGGTGAGTTTTTATACTGGAGAAATCTGCAAAGGAGGTGGCTTTTCCAGGTATGGTGACAACAAAATAGGATGATGTCAGATTCTCTTGAAAAGAAGTGGGATTGTGATTTTTTTAAGCCCACCTACCTAAAGATATAACTGTCACCCAAATTTATGTAGTTAGCAGTATTTTTAAAGCTCTTTTGGACTTTTAGTTACCCGTTTGTCTTTTATAGGAAAACCATAATATAGTGTTGGTTCAAATATGTTTTTTCTAGAATATTCTTCTGTACATATTTATTATTATTTGAATTTTAGCTATTCTCACTACTTAACAATGCTTGCAATCATCTGCTAAATAGTTAAATCTCCTCCAGCAACCTCAGGACATAGCTCACTGATATGTATTTTATTTTTACTTGTCTCTCTCAACATTTAGATTATATGTTTTCTAAGGGTGCAGTTGAAATCATTTAATATTGAACTATTTTAAAACCGATAGTGACATGTTGAAAAGATGATTATGTGGGCAAGACATAATGATTATAATTAAGTGACAGAGAAAATAAATATGCTCATGGAAAGCTAAAAAATTACACTGGCGAAGAGTAGGTAGACAAAAGCACCTCTGGCTGAAAATTGTGTATTTAATCATGGATTCTGGTATATCTAAATGCCAAAGTATTTTTGTTGGAGGAGAGAACTAGTAGGTGATTATTAGGGATATATATATTGCTTCTGGCTGACTGTGCTATTGGCTTGATCAAGCTGTTGGCACCAGAGAAATCAGAAGCATCCTGTTTAAGTCATAAACAGGTTAAAGAAGGAAAAAAGGGAAAAAAAGAGTTGTTCATGCCTCATTAATTACTTTGACCAGGCTTTCAGCTGAGGTTTTTTTGTTGTTGTTCGTTTTTATAAAATGCTGCTTTTGCTGTGATTTGTGCTGGGGTAAGAGGCAAACCAAGGTTGATGATGGGAAAAAGAAGCTGAGAGAGTCAGTGAATGAGCATTTCCTTCTGAGCATTGGTTGTGAGATGAGAAAATAAGTTAGTAAGTATGATGAAAACCAAATCCCTAATGCTTTTCAGTAAGAGTTAATGTGGAGCATGGGACTTGAAGTCAGAAGTACTTGTCTGTGAATTCTGGTTATAACGTTTTTAGCTGTGCAGTTTTAATCTCAATTTCCCTGCCTTAACATTGGGAAACGTCTTACAGGTGTGTGTTAGGATGAAATTGGACAATATGTGTAAAGTTTCCAGCACTGCGCTAGGGGTGTGTGTGTGTGTGTCATACAAGTAAACATGTATGTATAAAACCTGTAACTTACAATGTCAGCTTTAACTGAGTGGGGTTAGAGAGGAAACAACTGCAAGTCGGTTTTTCCCATGTTGAGCTAGAGAAGACCTGTTGGTCAGGCCTGTATTATGTACTAAATCTGCTAAGCATTTTAAGATACAGATATAGGTGATCTCATCAGAGAGGGGGATTGTGATTTGGATCATCAAGATTTTACCTTTGCAAATCTTTTTTTTTTCCTAAGTATATTTTCTCATCAGATTTACATTAACATTATTATTACATGTGAAAACATAAAATCATCCATTCTGGATTAGAAAACATTTTATAAATCAAATCCAGCTTCAGAACGTCAGGAGGGTTTTAATGTGTCTTGTTTTGGCAACTGTACTTTTACAAGGATGAAACAGATGGAATATGCAGTTGTTTTTTTGGTTGTTTGTTTTGCAAATTTCACTTACGATCTTACCACACATTGGGATTTGTCTGTAAATCCAAAGGCTCTGAGAATTTCTGAAATTGATTATTGAAGCAAATAAATTAATAAAAATTTGCTATTGAATATGCTGTTGGAGGAGCCATTGTAGGTACATTTGGTTTGAACAGGATCTTTTACTGAATTTGAATAGGGAATCCCAATTCCCTTATGCTGTAGTTATGTTCAGTTTGTCTCTCATATGGTTTATCATGTTTTTGGTACTCGGCATTATCCTGATTTCCTTCACATTCCACAAAAGATAGAGTGGCCTATTAAATATTGTCTTTTATTTACAGTTGTACATATTTAATGTGCTTACTTAAGGAGTAAGCAACAGAAACCAACTATGGCCACAAGAAATAAAATACTTTCTAGGAAAGATTGTTATATAGTTCACAGATCAGCTGGAAGGGCTGCACAATCCAGTTTCTGGAAGGAGAGGGACCAGGGAAGAACTAGAAAGCACAATGGTAGGGCCTCATAGACTTTCCAAGGTAATTCAGTTTCAGCAACCATTAGCATCCTGAGATGGCACCATCTAGTGGCAGGAAAACAAGCTCAGGGCTCCCACCGAGGGGAATTGTATAATTATTTCATTATATGTTACAATGTAATAATAATGAATTATACAATAAATGTAATACATTTGAATCATCCTGAAACCATCCCCCTCATCTGGTCCATGGAAAAGTCTTCTATGAAACCAGAGCCTGGTACCAAAAACGTTGGGCGCCATTGACATATATTACTATCATAACCTTTTTAAAAATGTTTTTAACCCCAGCATTGTATTTTCCATTTGAGTTTGAGGACGTGGTTTGGCATGAATATGTGTGTGTATGGCCAGGGGATGCTTTTTCTTTTTAATGATGTTAAATAAGAATTTAAGTTCTCAGTGATGATTGCAATCATATATTACTTGAGTTAATTTAGTAGTGTCACCCCAAGCACCACTGTTCCATGGGGCAAAGATGGCTTTGGAGTCCTTCGTGGCATTAGCAGTGGTGAATCCATGTGGTCTGCATGGTTTGATTTTTGACTTGGGGTCTTATATGTTGGCCGTTTGCAGGGTTGCTTTACTTCTCATATTCTTCCGTAGGAGTAGGCTGTCTGCATGTGCAGTGGCCTGTCAGCACTTGGGAGTGGTTGCATGTGCGGTGTGTTTACTCAAGTTGTACACGTGCTCACTTGAGGCATTTTTCCCTTACCAGGCATATGTTCCTAGAGGAAGGTCATATGTCAGTTAAACTGAAGTATGAAGAGGTAAATTCTGCCATTTTACATCTTCGTGCACGTGCTTGAGCCCAAATCCTGAGATCTTATCAGGAAGCTGCTAATCACCAGTTTTAGGTTTTCTATCTATTGGGAGACTGCCTTTCCCTGGTGCCAGCTGTGACCGATTATTATTATATAGAGAGAGTTTAACAACTGCCTAACCATTGCCTGATGTTTGCCTGACATTCCTGGTGGGGTTAAGTCCTCTCCTGCCTTACTCATGTCTGACTTCTGACTATAACAATGGGTATATTTGAAGGCTGACATAGCCCCTTACCATCTATGAGACTTTGGTCAATTTTCGTGACATATCTGAATCTTCATTTTTTTAATCAATAATATGGATTTGATGTTACATATTTTACAAAGGTATATTGAGATTTTTATGATCTATGCATACAAGCATGTATGTATGGGTTGGTATGTAACTGACAAATGGGTTCTTCTTGCCTGCTTCCCAGTTAAAGCTGATTTATCAAGGCTGGGGAATTGCAATGAAGAAAGAGTTTCGTTCATGCAGAGCCAGCTGAACACGATACCAGTTTGTTTATTACTCAAATCAGCCTTTTCCAAGAACTTGGAAGTTTTTCAAAGGTAGTTTTGTCACAGGATCCTTGGAGTGTCACTTTGCCAGACAGAAACCTTTGTGCTGGTAACTCCTTTACCTGAGTTTTGCTCAGGCCTACTGGGCTCATTCTTCCTACTTGGCTTGGCAGCCTGCACTTGGCTCACTCTCCTAGCCTGGATCCCATGCTTGCCAAGGGTAAGCCAGGCACAGAACATTGAGGGGTATGTGAGTATGGGGTCCAGCCACTGCACAAAACTATACATGCTGGCTGTGACAAGGCAGACGGCTCCAGGTGCCGGCATGAGTGGTGGCTCCCTGCAAGGCTGTGGCTGGAACAGGTGTACCTCAAGTGGCTTTCACTATAGGCATTGGGGAACATGGTGGCATCTGGAAACTTGGAGACCTCAGAAACTGCAGAACCTCAAAGAGAGTCTCCACCTTGGCTCAGGGAGCTCCTAGGTCTGGGCTCCCTGAAGGACTGCAGCTCTTCTCTTTCCTTCTTATCACCTGCAATGTGGTGAGTAGAGGGGCATGTTTCAGCCTGTATTTGTTACAGCTTTTTCAGTCCCACTATTCAGTGGGTCCTGAGTTCTTGTCCTGTGTCCAGGAAGAAGGAAGTACATAGACAACTAGAGGGTGAGCAAGGTGAGAAGGTGCTCTATTGAGTGAAAGTAAAGCTCTCAGGAGACTGTAGGATGGGTGTTATCAGTGCCGGTATAAATGATACCCCAAAGTAGGTTGCTCCTTTCCACAGGCAGGCCATCCCAATGAGTACCCTCAGCAGAGAGGAGACCCAGAGTGGACCTCTGCAGACCTCAGCAGAGAGGAGACCCAGGAGGCTCATCCACAGGCAGGTCATCCCAACCCAATGAGTAGAGGCTCTCAGGGGAGAGGAGACCTGGAGTGGGTAGCTTCTATCTGCAGGTAGGTCATCCTGACAAGTGTGCAGCCCTCAGCAGAGAGACAAGACCTAGAGTGTGTAGCTCCTACCTACAGGCAGTTCATCCCAACATCTCTGTGGCCCTCAGTGGAGAGGAGACCCAGAGTGGGTAGCTTTTATCTGCAGGCAGGTCATCCTGTCCTCTGCTTGACTCTGGCTGAGTTTAGGGGTTTTATGAGCTTCAGAGGGGAGGAAGTGCATGCTGATTGTTCCATGGGTGGCCATGTGTGGGCCTGGAAAATGCGCCATAAGTTTTCATTCTGGTCTGTGGAACTGGCAGCCCAGCCCTCATGCTTCAGGTCATCCCTAGCTTGAAGGTAGGGCTTCACTGGGGACCCACCCCTTTCTGCCCAGGGACCTGTCTGACTCCTGCCATCAATCATGTTGTCCATGGTGCCCAGGTTGTTTATCTGAGGGGGTACCCACAAGCCCACATGGAGCCACCCTCAATCCCCACTGTTTCCCTCCTGTGCCCAACAGTCCCCAAAATCCGGAGGTGGCCTAGATGGCAGGGGGCTGGCCTATCAGTGCTGCCCCAAGTGTGTGCACATCCAGCTGGCTTGTGACAGTGCCTGTTCTTGGCCACAACTTTGCTTTGCCCCAGAGCTGGCACTGGGAGTAGGGAGAGGGCAGACAGTGGAAGCAGGCACTTTCAAGCCTGGGGGGCAGAAGGGACTCCTGGGCCCCTGAGAGCAGAGAGATTCCAGGGTCTGGAGCCACAGCTGTCAGGCTGCAGCTGTGCCTGGGAGTACAGCCTTCTGCCCCACCAACTCGGTAGAGGCAGGGGTCCCTCTGGTCCTGTGGATTTTGAAGTCCCAGCCATGCCTTCCACACTGCAGCTGGCGCCCTCACAGTGGCTGCTCCACACAAGCTATCACTGCTATCAGTTTGGGGGAAGTGGGGAAGGGGGGACAGTGGCAGTGGCTAGACAATGGGTGCTTTCTGCCGATTGGTTGGGTCAGAGATGAAATTATAGGGAGTCAAAGCTATCCTCTTGAGCTGAGTTGCTTCTGGGTGCTGCCACAGGAGTGGTGGAGCCATCAGATATGCAAAAAACTTGAAAAGACATCTCAAAAGGCCAATCCTTAGGTTCTACAGTAGTGGTGTTATTTGTAGGAGTAATTGGGGAAGTTGTGACCTCCAGACTAATGATTGGCAATCTACACCTTAGAATTCAGCCTCCTCACATTCTTCTATCCTGATGGGTCTCATTAGCTTTACAAAGGCAGTTATGTTTGGAGGAAGGGCTATTATTATTTAAACTATAAACTAAATATCTCCCAATGCTAGCCCAGCCTTAACCCAGGAATAATTAAGTTAGCTTCAAGGCTACCAGCAAGAGGAAGGGGGTTGGCTAGGTCAAATCTCTCCAACCATTTAAATTTTCTAATTTTTGCAAAGGCAATCTCAGACACATGTATTTATTCTTTACCTTCATCTTTTGAGTTTTAAATTGTTACAAATATATTTTTTTATAAAAAGTACTATTAATGGGCTGAATTTCTGATACAATTGAAAGACAGTTTGATGAACAGCTTAAGACCTATGGCTTATTTGGCCTTTTATGACTGAATGTTCTTCAATTTATCTCTTAAAAGTAATGATACTAATGACTACTCAAAGTACCTTGACCTCTCATAAGGTTCTCTATTATTAAATATGCCAAAGCAGATGTATGGATAAACTTTACTTATCTCTGTATTATATTGGAATCTCTTCCCCATATTAACATTTAAATATATATGAGATTGTTGTTCAGGAAATTCAGTGTTTCAGATAGACTAATGAAACCTCAATTTAAGGTGTGATTTGATACAATCATCTCTTTGCTTTTCTCAATCAATTCTTCCCAACTCCACACTCTAAACTGAGATAATAATTGCTTTTAAGAGAGTAACCAGGCAGATGTAGGGCAATGGTTTACAAGCATAAGCTTTAAATGAGAGGTGTCCTGAGTTTATGTCCTGTTTCCTCCATTTACCGAGGGTTAGCCATGGCTCATTTTCAAACCTCTGCAACTCTCAGTTATCAATATGTATAAAATAAAATAGCATCTCTCCAATGAGGGTTTTTTGAAGAGTAAATAGAATATGAACTTAAAAACTAACACAATGCTTGGCTCATTACCCCCAGAACATTTTAGTTCTTATTATGGTTAAAATCTTTATAAGAGGAGGTATCCTGAAATATGTTTGTCTGTGTGTCTGTCTTTCTGTCTCTCCCTCTTTCCGTGTGTGTGTGTGTGTGTGTGTGTGTGTGTGTGTAGAGAGAGAGAGAGAGAGAAGTGTTTGGATAACATTTAACTTTTTAGACTCTAGAAAGGATCAGAGCTATTTTTTTTTCTAGCTTGGTGTATTGTATCTTCCGTAGGACTGGGTGATTATTACAAACATTCTATTTATATTTAAAAATGTCTTTTTTATGATCCAGAAGCAATTTAAAGTCCAATTTAACAAAGCTAGAATGGACAAGGTATAACCATATTTTGGTAGCAATATTGAGGCTCAGTCAACATTGACTAGAATTTTAATCTGATACACTGTTCTTGATAAAAATTTTGATTAAAATAGGTTTATGCAGATGCATTGCAGTGTAATCAATATTTATGGTATTTCTCATCAGTGTACTGTAATATTTGTGAAGTGCTTTCTAATCGTGGAATAATAATTTTTGTTACTAATCAAATTAAATGATACACAGCTCTGTACTGGACATATCATTTCATTTTATTATCTCAAAGTAGTTAACTATTTTCCTGATTTTACATATGAGTAAGTGGATTTTGAGACCTAACTTACCCAAAGTCACATATCTCAGGAATGGCAGAGGTGGATGGTGACTGACTCCAGAGATTGCTTATAGGGGAAAAGAAAGCATCTTTCACAGAGATGTGATACATGCTTGCAAAGACACTTTCATGGTGGTACAAGTTCTTTCTTAGGCAGACGTTACCAAGATCTGTACTTAAACAGTAAGATCAGAGGCTTAGGTAGAAACAGGCTTTAGTTTTCATTTTCCTCAACATATGTTAGTTTCTTTTCTCTTTCTTTCTTTTTTTTTTTTTTTTTTTTAGGAGACAGGGTCTCAGTGTGTTGCCAAGGCTGGAATGCAGTGGTGTGATCATGGCTCACTGCAACTTTGACCTCCTGAGATAAATGATGATCCTCCCATCTCATCCTACGAAGTAACTGGGACTACAGACACACCCAGCTAATTTTAATATTTTTGTAGAGACAGGGTCTCATTATGTTACCTAGGCTGGTCTTAAACTCCCAGCCTCAATCAGTCCTCTTGCCTTAACCTCCTAAAATGCTGGGATTACAAGCGTGAGCCATAATGCCCCGCCTTGTTTTCTTATATACGTAATGGATAGTGCTTTTTTATATTTTAAAAAAGGACTTTTTTTTGATAGTTTGTATATCTGGCACTGAAAAACATCATCTGCTTTTCAGACAACAGAAAAAAATAAGAGCTAGCCATGCAGTAACGGCATTTTATTCTAACAGCTTTGACTACATTTGGAACGTGTTAAATCTATATAACTTGATGGTGTTACAGAATTTGTTTGGTGCTGCTTTGACAGTTAGAAATGTCTGCAGCCACCACTGTCTTGGTCTTGCTCAGCCCAGCAGGCTGCGCTTGGCTCATGCCTGCTCAGATCCCGTACCCGCTGTGGCTCCACGCACAGCCTGTGGCTGGACTGGGCATGCCACAAGTGGCTTCTGTGTTGGGTGCTGGTGTCTAGACTAGAAGAACATGGTGGTACCCAAAAACTCAAAGATGCCAGTGATCATGGAGCCCCAAGGGGTGTGACAGCTCTTGCTTGGGGAGTCCTGAGGTTTGAGCTTCCAGAAGTGTTGCAGCCCTCTACTTCTCTAACTTGGTGAATGGGAATACAGCTATTTTATTCCCACCATCCACAGCCCAGTGGGCAGAAGTTGGGTTACAGCTTGTTCATTTCTGCTGCCTGCAATCTGGTGAATTCCAGGTTCTTGTCCCATTGCCAAGAGGAATAAGGTACACAGACACTAGAGAGTAAGTAGGGGAGAGAAGAATCATTGAGCAACAGAAGGAAAGCTCTCAGTGGAGAATGAACCCTGAAAGCAGGGTAGTCATCTGTGAGGCTGAGTCTGGGGTTTTTGTGGGCTTAAAATGGGAAAGTACAGGCTGAATAGTCCATGTGTGGTCTTGGGGAAAGCACTATTCGATTCGTTTTTAAAAGGCATCATCCAGAAGGAACCAATCAAGAGAGTGTAAGACTAGGATGGAGGTTCTCACTCTGATCAAGGACTCTGTCCAGAACTGGCAGTTCAGTTTTCAGGTTTCAGGCTTTCTTTGGCTTGAAGGTTGGCACTGAAAGGGGACCCATTTCTGACTTTCTAGGAATTTGTCTCCTGTTGCTATTGATAGCATTAGAGTTAGTGAGACACAATAAAAATGTATTTTCGTTAAGAGAGAACCTCTACCTATTATTTGCTGCTGTCCTTTCTTCTCCTTTTTTAATTGATAGGAAAAAAATGGAGTAATATTGTGCCTTAATAACAAATACAGCCATATATAACTTAACAATAACAATACACTATGAGAAATGCCTTGTTAGGTGACTTCATTGTTTTGTGAACATCATAGTATACTTACACAAACCTAGATGGTGAGGTCTCCTGCACAACTAGGCTATATGGTATAGCCTATTGCTCCCAAGCTACAAACCTGTACAGCATGTAACTGTAATGGATACTGTGGGCAACTGTAACACAATTTTAAGCGTCAGTGCATCTAAACATATCTCAGCATAGAAAAGGGACAATTAAAAGACCATACAAAAGATTTTTTAAAAATAGTACACTTGTAAAGGGCACTTACCATGAATGGAGGTTGCAGGACTGTAAGTTGCTCTGGGTGAGTGTGAATGTGATGCCCTAGGATATTACTGTATAATACTGTAGACTTTGTAAACACTGCACAGTGGTGTACTTAGGCTATATTAAATTCAGAAAAAATATTTTTTTCATCAATAAGTTAACCTTAGCTTACTACAACTTCATAAATTTTTTAAAAATTTAAACTTTTTGATTCTTTTGTAATACACTTGGCTTAAAAGAAACACATTGTACAACTGTACAAATTTTTTTCTGTCCTTATTTGATAAGCTTTTTTCTATTTTTTACCTTTTACTTTTTAAACTTTTTTTTTTGTTAAAAACCAGATGAATCTGGAAACCATCACTCTCAGCAAACTGACACAAGAAAAGAAAAACACTGCATGTTCTCACTCATAGGTGGGTGTTGAACAATGAGAACACATGGACACAGGGAGGGGAGCATCACACACTGTGGTCTGTTGGGGGGTGCCAAGGGAGGGACAGCATGGGCATGGGGATGTCGGGGAGGGATAACATGGGGAGAAATGCCAGATGTAGGTGATAGGGGGATGGAGGCAGCAAACCACATTGCCATGTGTGTACCTATGCAACAATCCTGCATGATCTGCACATGGACCCCAGAACCTAAAGTACAATTTAAAAAAATAACTAAGACAGAAATATAAACATTAGCCCAGGCCTATTCAGGGCAGAATCATTAATATTATTGTCTTCCACTTCCACATCTTGTCCCGCTGGAAGGTCTTCACAGGCAGCAGCACACATGCAACTGTCATCTCCTAAGATAATAGTGCCTTTATTTTTTTGGAATACCTCTTGAAGAATCTGCCTGAGTCTTTTTGCAGTTAACTTATTTTCCTATGTAGAAGAACTGTGTTGTCAAAATTATGATTAAAAAGTATAGTAAATTCATAAACTAGGAACATAGTCATCTATTATCAAGTTTTATTATATATGCTATACTCTCATACAACTGGCAGCACAGTAGGTTTGTTTACACCAGCGTCACCGGTAACACGTGAGTATGCATTGCTCTGCTACACTATGATGGCTATGATGTCACTAGGCAATGGGAATTTGCTCTATTATAATCTTCTCGAAGATTATATATGTGGTCCACCATTGACCAAAATGTTGTTAGGGAGCACTTGACTGTATTCAAATTAATTTTGTTTGAGGAGTAATAATGAATTCTTGATTATTATGTGATTTATTTGTAGTTCCTAAATTTAACAACAGTTTTGTACTGTTATTTAGTTATGTTGAATGACATTGAAAGCCTATGACCTATGTATTCTAGGATACAACATACTGTAATTTCTACCTTTTTCTCTTCCAGTGTCTGTATTTATGCTGAAAGTCCAGGTGAATGACATCATAAGTCGTCAGCACCTGAGCCAAGCAATTGTAGAAGTGTTTGTAAACTACACAAAAACAAATTCCACAGTAACTCAAAACAATGGAGCGGTGTTGATAAAAGTACCCTACAAATTAGGATTTAGTTTAACTATTATTGCTTACAAAGATGGCTACGTGTTGACCCCTCTGCCTTGGAAAACCGGAAGAATGCCAAGTAAGCAATTAAATGTGTTTTGTTTTTGCTAAATGTAAATGATTTTTTTTCTCTGTTTGGGGAATATCTTGTTCTGGTAAGCTGAAAATGAGAATGCTTAGTAAAGTCAATATAAGAGGTTAGAAAGGAGTGCCAGTTTGAAGAAAACATTGACTTAGTCTTTTCAGGCTACTATAATGAAATACCCTAACTTTGTAAACAAGAGAAATTTTATTTATTGCAGTTCTGGAGTCTGGGAAGTCTAAGATCAAGGTGCCAGCAGATTCTGTGTCTGGTGAGGACTTGCTTTTTTGGAGATAATGTCTTCTCTCTGTCCTCACATGGTAGAATGGGCAAACAAGTTCTCTTGTGCCTGTTTTAGTTCTGCTTGCACGCAAGGGTCTTATGTCCTAATAGATAAACTGTCTGAAACCTCCCTAACATGTTGGTCTTGGCTCTGTCCTCCAGAACCTGCAGGATTAATCCTGTGTCCTCAGGGGAGCCCAGGTAGCCAAAACATGGCTGTGTGTGATAGGAATGGCCAGTAGAGAGCTACATGACCCATACAGGGTCTCCATGCCACCTCAAGGTCTCTCCTGCACCTGGCACTTGTTCTGCGCTTTATAACTATTACTTCATGAATTACACTTTAGTGAATTAGGTTGAGTTTATTGAAGAGAGGGACCCATTTCCGTCTTTATCCTCTTGACCTAATCACCTCCCAACCCTACCTTACCTTGGAAGTTAGGATTTCAACATATAAATTTTGCAGGGATGTCAACTTTCAGACCATAGCAATCGTGAAGGCATTTTTCCTTCTAGAGATATTTGAAGTAATCCTGAGCAAGAGCTCTGCTCTGGACATAGCTTGCCTGTGGTAAAGGGATTGGCATGCCCAAAGAATCGGTGAGAAGCAGGGTGGGCCAGGTAAAGTGGGGCCAGATGAAGAAAGGATGTTCTTAAATTATGAGACAAACAGGACTTATGAGCTGAATAATATGACAGTTGTTATAGTGGATTCTTGAGCACAATGAGTGTAGGTTGTTTGGAAACTGGATTTACTCAACAGTGTATAATGATAATGAAAGCCAGCAGCTGGGCTAAAATGGATTCAGAGAGCTAGGAAGTGACGGCAGTGCTCGTGGCTTATAGTAACAACAGACTGAAGCAAGAGAGCAAATGGAAAGGATGGGGTGAGTACAAGAGACATGTTGAAGAAAGACTTGGTAGCACTTAGTATGACTAACTGAATATTGGGAACAATGTGCCCTATGAGATAATAGAATGAAACTGACTCACTGGAAGGATGATACATCAAGTTGTCCATCTTTTTCAAGTCATTATGGTAGCTCTTGTTAGAATGTAGATGTTTTATTTGGTTTCATATTGGAAACATTTGCATTCTTGAGCCATTATTTCAATTTAGAATGAGAAAGAAATGAATTCAATAAAATTCATATGAATAAAACTGTAATAAGTTATAACTAGAAAATTAGAATATGAATGTGTTTGAGGTGAACTCATTAATTGTTCTCAAAAGACAGAAATTAAGCACAACTATTCATTCAGTAAGCTAGAAAATAAAACAAGAAAAAGGAAATAATAAAGATCAAAGTGGATTTAAAGAAAAGATAATTGACAAAATGCTAGTTTTCTGAAAAAAACAATAAATTATACATACATCTGCTTATCTAAATAAAAATGAATGAAATAGACAAGGAAAATATGAGAAATAAAAGCTTTTAAAATGTCATGAAAATGTTCTACACCAAATTTTATATGGCAAGGATCTTAAAAAGTTCAATAGAATGAATAATTTTCTGACATACGATATATATTGGTAGTAGATGGTATAGACTAATAACCATTGGATAGAATGTTTCAGGTACAAATAACCCAATTCAAAGATTTTTAAAGTACTCCAAATCATTTTACAAAACTGTCATAGCCTTGATTCTAAGACCTAACAAAAGTAATAAAAATGTTAAATGCCTTTATATGTACTCTTTTTCCTATACACATACACATCCCTATATGGACCCATCTTAGTTGTAACTCTACTAGCAAAAATCCTAAAACAGAAGAGTAAAAAGAATTTTGCCATTATTTAAATGTAACATTATGTCAAGACCAAGTAGGACATCTTATCTTTGCCGGATTAAAAAGGTGTCAAAGTCTTTACATATCATATTAATAGAAAAAATTACAGCTACCATATGCTATTATAAGTAGTTGTCTGAAAGGACTTTATACATTTACTATCCATGTCTAATTAGGAAAAAACTCTCCTGAGTACAGTGGCTCAGGCCTGTAATCCCAGCACTTTGGGAGGCCGAGTTGGGCAGATCATGAGGTCAGGAGTCCAAGACCAGCCTGGCCAGCATGGTGAGACCCCGTCTCTACTAAAAATTAAAAAAAATTAGCTGGGCATGGTGGTGTGCACCTGTAATCTCAGCTACTTGGGAGGCTGAAGCAGAAGAATCACTTGAACCCAGAAGGCAGAGGTTGCAGTGAGCGGAGATCACACCATGGCACTCCAGCCTGGGTGATAGAGTGAGGCTCTCAAAAAAGAAAAGAAAAAAGCTCTTTAAAATCTGTAACAACAAATACATACCTAACATGGTAAATATCTCACAATCATACTTAACTATAAAACATTAGAGATGATCCTACTAAAATAAGCAGAACACGGATATCCATATTATTTTACATTGCAGTAGTTCTTTCTTTTTTAGATATTAAGAGACAAAGAAAAAACCGGATAACTATTAGAAAGGAAGATCCAAACCACTGTCATTTCCTGATGGTGATCGGTCATATGATGCTCTGGAAAACTACAGAGCATTGAACTTAAAACTCTTAAAATTGATGGAATTTCAACAGATCTATTGATAGCAAATTAGTACATGCTTTTTTTTTTTTTTTTTTTGAGACGGAGTTTTGCTCTTGTTACCCAGACCGGAGTGCAATGGCGCGATCTCGGGCTCACGGCAACCTCCGCCTCCTGGGTTCAGGCAATTCTCCTGTCTCAGCCTCCTGAGTAGCTGGGATTACAGGCACGCGCCACCATGTCCAGCTAATTTTTTATATTTTTAGTAGAGGCGGGGTTTCACCTTGTTGACCAGGATGGTCTCGATCTCTTGACCTCGTGATCCACCCGCCTCGACCTCCCAAAGTGCTGGGATTACAGGCTTGAGCCACCGCGCTCGGCCCTGGTACATGTTCTTATAAACCAGCAGTAGTAACCAGATAGGGCAAACAATGAAAAGAAATCCCCTCTCAGAACAATAGCAACAAATAAAATATACAGGGAAACCTGACTGGCCAAAAAGTAAAACAGCTGTTTATGTGGGGATACTAAAACTTCCAAATGTTATTAATAGACCTAAAAAAACCAAACAAATAAACTAAAGCCCTGGAAAAATGGGAAAAATATTTTTTCTTAAGAAGTCTGAATTATTGTAAAGATTTCATTTCTTCCACAATTTGTAAATTTAGTTCATTTTTCAAAATTGGCAAAAATAATATTTAAAGAATACATGTGTAAAGATACATGGGAATATTTTTAAAATATATCTCCTGGGGCAATTTGCCATTACAACTAAAATATATCTACAAAATCAAGAGTGAGTTTTATAATTTGTATTATGGTACATATTGGACACTTAGTATTTATAGAAATGTTATCTATTAAAAGATGCCATTAGAAATCATTGAAAAAAGGTTGAATAGTCAGTAAATGATATTGAGATATTTTGGTTAACTATTTGGAATAAATTAATGATTCATATGTAAAAATATATTGCTTAGAGAGATCAAATGTAGAAAATAATTACATTAGATATAAGAAAATAAACTATCTGATCTTTCAGTTAGTATGGTCTGTTTAAACTTAAAAGCAATAAAAGCTAGATATGAACTTATTTTAATAAACTCCTGTATGTCATAAACATAAAAAGCAACTGAGGTTGGAAAAATATTTGAAACAGTAAAGGTATGATAGCCTTAATATGCAAAGAATTCATACAAATTAATAAGCAAATGCCAAGGCCCTAACTAAATAAGGTAGATGGACAAAATCATGGCCTACTGATTTTCAAAACGGGAAATACAAATGGTTAGTGAATATGACAACATGTTTTATCTAATAATCTAAGATTGGTATACCAAAGAAATACACGAGTCTTAGATTTTTTTTTTACCTAAAAAAAAAGTTGATCTTTGATGTGGTCAAACAAGATAGGACCAGCATTCTGAAACATTCTTAACAGAAGTACAAACTGGCAAAATTACCTGGGTAACAATTTTGAAATGTGTGAATCAAAGTCTTCAAAGTCTTCATAAACTTTGACCCAGTATTTCACCTTTCGAATCTGCACAAATAAACATGCATTAAAATATTAAATACAGTGGACAAGTATTCGTGTGCCAGGATGTTGATGCAATATTTTTGTAATAGTGAAATCGAAGCATTCTATCAGATTAATGCAGTAAATACATAAATCTTTATACCTTAATAAATGAAATATGTGTGTTAAAATATTATGAAAAGTGTTTTTTGAGAGAAATGCTTATGTTATTAAATGGAAAAGGCAGGGTGACAGTATTCTGTATACAATATCATAACTTGCTGTCTTTTAAAAAAAATCACAGGAATAACCAACAAAGAGCTATAATAAAATATTATTAATGATTGTCCCTGTGGTGGTGTTGCGATGAGAATCACTTTTGTCTTATTTTCTGTGTTCAAGTCTTTCGCAGTGGGTATTACATCCCTTTTGTAATAGGAAACAATTTTCAGGTGAAAAGAAATCTGACTGTGTTTGTGAGGTTCAGAAAGATTCTCCTCGTGTTTTGTAGATGTGTGATTGAGAAAGTATCCAAATATGGGATAATGCCTTACTTATATAATCACCTTGAGGTTCAAACCATAGCCTTCCAACCTCTCCAATTTAATAAATCCATTAATCAATCTGTATGTTAATATATTCTGAAACTGAAATTACATTTTTATTTGGCAGTTCGCTTTTCCTGTGGAAGGAGAAAAGTGTATTTTATTTTACCTCTGTCCATCATTGTATACTTTTTATATTTTACTTTTTTCCATATTTTTAAGAATTATTTGAAATATCTCAAAATAATAAAAGGATTTCCATGCAATTGTGTTTTCTCTTAAGAGATTTGAGGATGCCATGCCATTTATGTTAATTTTAAATACACAGCACAAAGAAAAATATCAAACAAGAACTTGGGCTTTGGGAACTCCTCAAAACTAATTTTTCTTTTGGAGGATTGATAAGTTTGCTTTGATCTTGCTTATAAAATAGTCTTTTGTCCCAGCTTCCTGCTCCAATCTTGAAATAATATCTTTCATGTGATCTTCACTTATTCATCCAACAGGTATTTCAGCTGCCTACTCTTGTAGGCAGGTTTAGCTCCATCCTGCATTGCTACTAAAGGTTGCCTTTGAATCATTTTGGGTGCTAAATTGTTTCCTTCTCTGCAAACTTTTGGCAAACCACACTGTGTGCAGAAGAGCGTTGTGCTCTTATGTGGGAAGGAAAAAATGAAAAGTGGATAGAGTTTCTATCTAGAGAACTCTGAATCATGGAGCCAAGAAAAAAATTTTTTTAATCTTAAGAATAACAGGTAACAATTAGAGAAAATATATCGGGGGTTATTCAAGCATTCGACTTGATCATTTACATCTGGGGTTAGTTACAGAACATCATCCATCACCTTATTATAGACTACTATTATCAAATAGAAAAGATTAGTAAAATAAATAGTGATAACTATTTTTCTTTTCACTTTATTGTGATTTCCTCCATCATATTTTATATTCATCCTTCCTTTGTTTTGAATGGCTCTTCCCATCAAGTAGTTTTTTTCCTCTACTTTTTAGGACTTGCTGTTACAGAACTATATTTATTCTAATTTTTCCCCTTGAATTAAGTAAAATATTCTAATTGTGCTACATTTCACAGTATATTCATCAGTTACACTTTCACTGTTCCCGCAAAGCCAAGCAAATATATGGCTATTTGAAGACACTGTTTTAATTACTGGAAAATTAGCTGGTAAGTACAATACTTCTTACTAAGTAAACACTTAGTTATTGTCGTATAACTGTAGTTCTTCACTAAGAATCAGTGTGAATTATAACTTGAGAAAAATCTAAATTGATCAGTATGATTAGTACTTACTATAAGTTGATCTGAACTGATTCTTATTTTACTATCAAATTAATGGTGTAGGTTTTTCATATAGCAGGAATCATTTTTTCCTTTATTATTTTAGCCCCTCAAATATGCACATTATAAAGAACTTCTATTCTTTCCAAATCACATTTCTTACTGGGGCTTCCGTGGTGGGTGAAATTGAGGAGCAGACAGGACACATGTTGCTCAGGCCTACAGATTGCCTCCTTCCTGCCTCCAGCATTAATTTTGTTGCTTTTGTGGAAGATGCCTAAGACTCAGTAGTTAAGTGTCTGCTCTGTAGACGTGATTTGCCTCACTCGTGTATCCCAAGGGGAAGAATGCAGAAGCATAGTTTGGCTAGTGATTAAAACTGTGTCCTCCAATTCTACTTTACCAATCATGAAGATGATAGTTCCATTATTATCTCCCCATACCCATTAAAACCTCAGAATTCTGTGGCTTTTATTGCATATTTTAGGAAACCTCTATAAGTGACAAAAATTGGCATGTTTGTTTTGTATTGGTGAATTAATGTTTAGGTCTAAAGCATAATATGAATGGCTGAGAAAGTGAGAAAGCCCTCAGGGTAGAGCCCAATAAGAGCATCATGGTAAAAAGAACTGTCTGTGAAAGTTCTTTTCATTTTTAGGTGCTATCTTTTTTATCCCTACAGTATTAAACCAGAAAATTTACTATTATTTGGGACAAAAATAAACTAGAGCTTGATGAATCTTGAAGCAGTTTACTGAGGCTGTAGAATCTCTTTACTTACGAAATACCAAGGCATTTGCCAGATTTTTTTTTTTTTTTTTTTTTTTGAGATGGAGTTTCACTCTTGTTTCCCAGGCTGGCATGCAATGGCATGATCTCAGCTCACTGCAACCTCCGCCTCCTGGGTTCAAGTGATTCTCTTGCCTCAGCCTCCCAAGTAGCTGGGATTATAGGAATGCACTGTCACACCCAGCTAATTTTGTATTTTTAGTAGAGATGGGGGTTTCTTTGTGTTGGTCAGGCTGGTCTCAAACTCCCAACCTCAGGTGATCCGTCCACCTCAGCCTCCCAAAGTGCTGGATTACAGGCATGAGCCACCACCATGCCCGGCCAGATTTTTTGAGACAGGGTCTGGCTCTGTCACCCAGGCTGGAGTGCAGTGGTGCAATCTTGGCTTGCTGCAACCTCTACCTCCTGAATTCAAGTGATCCTCCCACCTCAGCCTGGGACCACAGGCATGTACCACCACACCTGGCTAATTTTTGTATTTTTCATGGAGATGGGGTTTCACCATGTTGGGACCACAGGCATGTACCACCATGTATTTTTCATGGAGATGGGGTTTCACCATGTTGGCCAGGCTGGTCTCAAACTCCTGACCTCAAGTGATCCAGCCACCTAGGCCTCCCAAAGTGCTGGGATTACAGGCATGAACCCCATGCCTGGCCTTGCCAGAATTTTGAGCCAGTGGTTTTTGCTGTGTATGGGAGAATGGTGGATGTGGAGCTGTGTGTGAAAGAATGGAAAGTAAATAAGAACCACAAGTAAACAGACGGGCTATGTTTAATTCTGCTGGGGCCTTAATGAAATTAGATTCGTCAGTCTCTCTTCAGTGTTTTGTTTTGATGCATCTGTACCCCTTACTGGCATTTTCAAACCCCATTAAAAGTCATAGTTTCTGCTGGAATACGTGAAGTGGATCTGTGTGACCATGTACTGTACCAAACCTTTGCCACTATCCCAACCAATGGTAAGCACTCATTTGTCTGGAAAGTACTGGCCATGCCTTGGCAGGTTTCTGTGAGAACACCGTGAGTCCTCTTGAATTCTCAGATCACTTCCTTTTATTGTCTCATTTTCCTAAAAGGTGGCCCATTTGTAAGGCTAGACAGGAAAGTATGAATGTTTTATAATGATGTTAAATCTTTCTGTAAAAAATATATATCCTTACTGCTAAACTCCCATAAAATGTTACATCAGGTTTGTACAGTGGAAATTAAGCACGTACATTCATGTATTTGTGGCAAAAGGAGAAATTAGAAAATTTAGGAATGTACAAAACCTTACAGAAACTCAGCTAGACATTTTGCTTAGTATGCATATTCAGTTGTAAGAAATTTGGATCTTCAACACAATTAAGCCACATTTTAAAAGAGCAAGTTGTAGGTAGTATCTGTAAGTGATCAGAAGGCATCAGATTGCATCCTCAGCAACCAAACAAGAACATATAATTATGTTACTTTTCTTGACTATTTTCCAGGTATTATTTTTCTAGCTTCACATACTCAAAAACTACACAGAGAACTCTTACCTTGTTTTATTTATCATTTATTATCATGCAGCTCTTTAAAAACTGATGTCTTTTCTATTTAACTGATTGCTTGTTAATAATTTAACTGATTGCTTCTGTTTTCGTCAGTAATCTTACTAAAGATCAAAGCAAAAGCTGATGTTTCTAATAATTTTCAGGTATAAGAATTGATCTTTGAATTGTTAAATTCAAAATCTGTTGATTACAAAAATATCAATATTGTCACTGAGGTCTCACTTGATAAATAATTTTAGAAGATACTGAGATATTTATACTTAGGAAAAATTCAGTTGCTGAGATATTTATAAATTGAGTACCTGGCATTTGAAATACATTTAATGCATGATTAGTTAACTGATAGAGAAACCTACTCATGTAAGTATGTGGCTGAATATTATCAGAGACACTTTTTTGTGCAAGTTATTAAAAATTCATTCCTAATCTAGCTTAAGCCCATAAGAAGCATTTATTTATGTCTCTTATAGATAAGTATAGGAATAGGACCAACTTTAGACATGGCTCAGTCAGGACTTTAGTAGAAATAATTGAAGATTAGTTTTTCTCTCTCCATTTCTCAACTGTCCACGCTTTGAATATTGCCTTCATTTTTAAACAAGCTTCCATTTTTGATTGCAAGATAGCTGTTACAACCCCTGGATGTATACCTGCTCACATGAAATCCAGTCCAAGCAAAACTCACATTACATCTCATTAACTGTGCTTGGGACAGGGCCCATCATTGATCAAATCACTGTAGCCAAGATGAGATGCTTTTAATTGGTTTCAGCCCATTCTGGCATGGACCATCAACTCCACTACTGTTATAGAAATGAGACCTCAAATGAACCACATGGGCTAAAAATGTCAAGAGTGGGGTTCCTCAGAGTGGGAAAAACAAGGTGAGGAAATTCCGGGCAGCAGAATCAATCAAGTACAAAGGTGCCTTGTGTCATCTAAAGAAAGGAAAATTTCTGAGTTTTGAATTTAAAATAATTACATGAGAAGATCCTAATGATATTTAGCAATAATTGTACTTGCTTCTTTTAAAGAAGAAAGTCCTGATGAATGCTCCTATGCTTAACATGCCTTTATCTCTTCGTTAATGAGGTTTCCTTTTTCCAGATGCCAAATCTCAACCAAGTGTTCAGTTTTCAAAAGCGTTAATTAAACTTCCTGACAGCCATCATATTAGCAATGTTACCGGCTATCTTACAGTTCTACAACAGTTTTTAAAAGTGGACAATTTTCTGTATACAACTGGAATTACTCTCAGTAAACCAGGTATTATCTACTTTTTGCTTAATGTAGTTATAAGAAACATTAGTACATAAATCTTTCATCAAATATTTAGCTATTTAGATGGCTACTATTTGATATTCATTTAAGCTATGGATAATACATGTCACTGAGGCATAAATCTAGTCATTAAAATGTATATAACAAAAATTTCCCTTATCTAATGAAATATATTTTATTCAATGAAAGAGAAATTCAGCATACATTATCTCAAGTGAATGGAAATTTTGATTTCTTTTAAATTTATTAAATTTTATTTGATCCAAAGCAGGTAAGGTATAGAAAATGGTTATGATTATTGTATAACTGGAAATTTAATACATTTAAAAACTAAAATTTAGTTTGCATATTTTTAAATTTGACCTATTCATTTTTATCAAACTGATGAGAAGTATCAGTAATTGAGAAATAAACAAGTTTATTAAGTTTCTAGATTGGAGTAAGCTATTGTAAATATTTCCTATTCTGAATAAGATATAAATATTGAAAATATGTGCATTCCAGAGTCAACAGCACTCATCTAAGGCTGTCATAATATAAAAGTTAAGGGAACAATGCAATTTTACATTTAAAAATACGTTCATAAATAACCCCCTTAAAAACATCATTTCCCTCTGTACATCCACATTTATTCCACCAGTTTTTTTTTCTTTTGAGATAGGATCTTGCTCTGTGTCCCAAGCTGGAGTGCAGTGGTATGATTTCGGCTCACTGCAGCCTTAATCACCCACGCTCAAGTGATCTTCGTACCTGAGCTCCCAAGTAGCTGGGACTATAGGTGTACACCACCACACCCAGCTAATTTTTTTTTTTTTAATAGAGATGGGGTTTCACATGTTGCCTAGGCTGGTATTTAACTCCTGGGCTCAACAATCCAACCACTTCAGCCTCCCAAAGTCCTGGGATTACAGGCATGAGCTACCTCACCAGGCCTGTATTACCATTTTTACCACTTGTTGCAACCTAAGGGAAAATCCACTGTTTAAAATCACCTCAAACAGCCTATAATGCTGATAGTTTCTTTTTTTTTTTTTTCCAGATTTTTGGTTCATTTCATTTGGGGAGCAGCCAGCAATGAGTGATAAGAGCAAATACGTATTTTGGTTGATAGAGTTTTGCCTGCTGTAGTTGATGCTATCAGTGCCCCAGCCAGATGACACTCATTCTTCTGTTACAAACCTGCTTTTCCTGCTGCACACATCTAGGACTTTTTTATGGCTGCCAGGGCACTCCACTCTTGCCTCTCTCCCCTGCGGTCACCTTTCTTTCTTGCACCTGCCAAGATTGCTTCTGATTTGGAGGCTTTGGAGTTGTTTATTCTGCCTATAAAATTCTTGGAGTTCCTTCCCATTTGGCTGCAGCTCAGATGTCCCCTCCTCAGAAAGGAGGCCTTCCTTTACCACTTGATTATGTTCCTTTTCTAGATTATCATGCCCTTACATTTGGGTGGGGAAAGAAACTGATGAAGAATAAATACATGGGGGGAAAAGGATATTTGATAGTAATGATTGTGAAAAAAGTATTGCAGACAATATTAGAAATTATTTACTGTGTCTTTGGGGCCCATATGGGGCTTTGTAAATATTTGTTAAGTGAATGAACAAAATTCTAGTTTTGAAGCCAGAGATCCAAAAGTATAGGCCAAAAGCAGATAGATAAAAATATACTTTCTCCATCTATTTGTAGAAAAACTGTAATTGTAACCTCTATAATCATATTTTTATTCTTCATAAATATTCTGGTATATAGTATAACTTTGACATTGCTAATATTTCAAAAGCAAAAGGCACTTTCTGCTCCCTCTCTCCCTCCAGAGTAATAGACATCTATAGATAGTTCCTGATATTTAAGAAAGCATACTCTAAATTGTGTAATCACTTGAGGCAAAACAATATAACCAATTCTGTTTTCTCCCTTTCTCCTGCTTTGCAAGTTTTGAAGTCTGGTATTATATTTGAATTCTAAGTTTATATTTTTTCAATTGTATTAATAATCAAGTATATTAAGACATAATTTTTATCAAGTAATGATATTATTACACAGTGATTTTGTTTCATGTTTAATTGCTAAACCTCTTCATTAAAAATTATACTTTTAATCTGAATGCTTTTTATGTAAGGAGTACAGCTGGATCTGTGGGTTCTAGCACTCCTTGAAACAGATGGTCTTGGAAAAGGGAGGGCCAGATATTTCAAATCCACGTCTGCATTGATGGTGTGTGACAGAGCCTTTATTTGAGTATGATGCTGTAATGAGATAGGTTTTTTTGGTTGTTTCTTTTTATTTTGGGTTTATAAAAATATTGAATTGGATTCTAGCACCCTTAAATTAGATGACTTTAGTTAGATAACTTTGGCTTATATTGATTTGTCAGTATTAACATTGCACAGCCTGTATTTATACAATATTTAAAAATTACATTTTAAAAATCCTTAATGTGTATTCAGTGTTTAATATTAAAATACATAACCCTTGGTGAAATAGAGGAGTTCCTTATTTTAGACCCATAATAACTTATTAGGTAACTACCACCTCTGTTTACATGTGCTTTTAATAAACTGTCCTCTTTTATAGGTTTTGAAAACATTGAATTGACTCCTCTAGCTGCAATATGTGTGAAAATATATTCTGGAGGAAAAGAACTAAAGGTCAATGGCTCTATTCAGATTTCTCTTCCTTTTCTACGTCGGAATGATATAAGTGCAGGAGATCGCATACCTGCTTGGACATTTGATATGAACACAGGTATGTGAGCTAGGTTAAAATAGTCTGAACATTTTGCATATGTATCAGTTGAGCAGCTGAATGTCTTATCTTAGAACTTGATACAGCTCTAGTTTTTCAATAACATCACAATTTATTTACTTTGTTAGTGACCAAAATTGACCTCACTTTGATTAATATATTACAACTATTGGGGGAAATGATAGGAATGCACATGTCAAAAATAGCATTATTTATTAATTCTCTTATCTTTTTATACCACCAACATTTTGAGGCAGAAATAATTTTTAAAAATTATCTCTCCTCTTAGAAGTTTGTTTTTGTTTTGATAAGCTCATAATACCTATCTAAAAGAATGGTTGAAGGCAATTGAGAAATGTATGCTAGTTTCATGAAAATAAATAACATTATGTTATTAAGAGATAGAGTAATTATTTTTCCAGAGAAAGCCCTTAGATACTAGTGTTGTTCTCTGGGTTTTGCCTTCTAAATAGCAGCTGGAATTATATGTATATTTTCTTCCTCCACTTCCCTTTGTTTTGTTCCTGGGTTCCCATGTAAATAAGGTAGGAGTGTAAGTTACCAAAAAAGAAAAAAAAAAAAAAAAAAATGGGAAAGAAAAATGATCAGCCCATAACTGAAAAGTTCAGAGGTAGGACTTCCTTGGGTGAGTCATGCTATAGTCTAGACAGTTTCACAGGATGTGGGCTTGGTTTCTCTCCTCCTTCACTCTCATCTGTTTACTCTGTGTTAGCACCTTTCTAGGATAGGATTTCCCTTCAGAGTGACAAGAGGCTGTAGGTGCTCTAATGTTAGACTTAGCCAGGTTGAAGCCTGGTGGAGAGATTGTCTTTGGAGCTATGTATAGCTCAAGCCAGTGGACTCACTGTAGTCATAGAATGGAGTTTGCATGCCCTTGTTAGAACTCGCCTTTGTGACCTGCAAATTGAATGCACAGATTTATTTAGACTTCGGGTCACAAGTTGAAGCTGGGGATGGAAACCTAAACTGTCATGTTGACTGTGAATAGGGAGCAACAGATCCTCTAAGGAGACTTGGAATGGGATTTCATGTGGGTAATTAGGCCAAAAAAAAAAAAAACCACATACATTTTTTTACTGTAGAAGATAAGCAGTAATATATCTATGTTTTAAGAGTGGAAACTATGTAACCATGATAGTTTGCTACTGAAATCATTACATTAAGTACCTAAGACTTGGAGTCTAGTCCCTTTACCAGCAGTACTGTTTGAAACAAGTCATTTAATTTATTTGGACCTGAGTTTCCAGATTTGTTGAATGAGAAAGTTGTGTTAAGGCACTTTAAAAACGAATATCTGCTGTTTGAGTCCTGGTTGCTGATTGTTCTCTCTGGCCAATGCCTTTCTCTAATGTACCTTTCAGTGGCAGCATTTTCGAATTGATTTATCACTGATGTCACACTTGTGGACTATTTAAAAGCAATAGATTAAATTACTGTCATCATTTTTAAGTTTCTCTACCTTATTAAAATACTTTTTTACATGCTGCAGATAATTCACTATAATAAATCAGTAAACCAATATACACCAAACTCAAATAGCTTTGTTATGCTATTTATAAATACAACTTCATAAAGGGCATAGGTTTTACTAAACTCTTTTTTTCTACTGACAGCAAATTTTGCTGAAAGAGGTAGGATTTATTGAAAGTTTAGAAGATCTAGTTCTGTAAGAACAATACCAACAGCACTAGACCAAAACAATATTTAGTAAAAAATTAAGGCCATGAGCGATATCTTAATATGCAGTTTAAATAGTTATCTGGAGAGTCATGATTTTTGTAAGTATGTCCTTAAGTTTATTTTTATTGTTTTTTCTTGAGACAGAGTCTTGCTCTGTCACCCAGGCTGGAGAACAATGACACGCTCTCAGCTCACTGCAACCTCCATTTCCCAGATTCAGGTGATTCTCCTGTCTCAGCCTCCTGAGTAGCTGGAACTACAGGCAATGCCTGGCTAAATTTTTGTATATTAGTAGAGACAGGGTTTCACAATGTTGGCCAGGATGGTCTCGATCTCATGACCTCGTGATTTGCCCACTTTGACCTCCCAAAGTGCTGGGATTACAGCCATGAGCCACTGTGCCTGGCCATCCTTAGTTTATTTACAATGTTTTTTTTTTGGTCATAACAAATCATTCAAATTATTCTGTTTATTATAAGATATGCTATATATTATAACATGATGTGATATATATTATCCTATATTGCTCCAGTTTTCATAATCTTTGAAAAAGTCCCATAAAGTATTCTATGCATGATCATCAGCTCTTAAGATACGTAACTGTGACTAACTAGTACTTTTTACATACCTTCCTTTTTAGGTGCCTGGGTAAATCAAGGTCGGGGAATGGTCAAGGAACATAACAGTCATTTAATGTGGATATATGATGCACCACATTTGGGCTACTGGATAGCAGCTCCACTTCCAGGAACTAGAGGTATTGCAAAATATGAAAGTAATTAAAACTTGCAATTCAAATAGTCTTGGAATTGATAGCAGCAGACCTGTTTTATTTTAAGCACTGCCACTTACCAGCTGTATGGCAATGGGAAAGGAACTTGATCTCAGCTTTTTTTTTTTTTCATGTGTACAAGTTTAAGCTCCATGAACAATAAGGTCTCTTAAAGTTATGTATGATGAATCTGAAGAATGAAGTTTGTTCAAATCAAGTATTTTCTTAATTTTTTATGGATAAATTCTGCCCAAACCAGTTAGAGTTTTGAGTTGCAAGCAACAACAGAAAATGATTTTGAGTAATTTAAAAATATGCTATATTTGAAAGATGTAGGCAGTTCACAGGATCCTAAGGAAGGCTGAAGGAACCAGCTGCTGAAAGGCAGGAATCCCTGCTGTGCCAGATGGCCTAGTTAGCAGGCCTGCTTTACTACCTTTGCCAGGTTGCTGCTGTGTGTTGGCTGGCTCCAAACCTTCCCAGTAATTTTTTTACATTCTAGGGATGAAAAATGATCATCCCATTGGCCCACTCTTGGGTCATGAACACACATGTTACTTGGTGGGGATAGAGGAGGAGAGGAAGGGCTCCTGGAAACAGTCTGTGGACACTATCATTCAAGAAAAGATTGGGGTTGCACCAAATCAAGCTTGTCCAACCCCCCAGCCCACAGGCTGTATGCAGCCTAGGACAGCTTTGAATTTGTAAACTTCCTTAAACCATTGAGTTTTTTTTGTGATTTTTTTTTTTAAAGCTCATCAGCTATCATTAGTGTATTTTATGTGTGGCCCAAGACAATTCTTCCAGAGTGGCCCAGGCAGCCAAAAGACTGGACACCCCTGTAATCAATGGAAATTGGTCTGACATTTTGAAATGAAGAAAGATAGAGTCTGGGGAGCAAAACGATGAATTGTTCACTAGGGAAGATCTGTTACTACTCTAGGAGAAATGAGCATTTTGTTTTCTTATATTTAACATATTATCAAAGTATCTAGATAATTTGTACCTCAGGAAACCCTACATCCATCTCAAGTTGTGTACATTTGTCAGAATATTCAAACATTGCATATATTAGCCATTAAATGTTGTAAAAAGCATTCTCTAACCTTCAGTAGTCTAGAATGGTTGCAATGTCGGTCTGCTACCACTTCCTGGGCCTTTTGAATATGGGTTGGCATAAATCAGATTGCTTCTTGGCTTTCCCTACCACCAGCTTTGCTAAGTCAATTATGTTAGCTTATTTTCCTTTATTCTTTTAGGTTTGGGTTTTTACAGAATAAAAACAAAGCAAAACATTTAGTGTTATTTTAGTGGAGATTTTAAAGTGAAAGTTGAATGCAAGTACATCATAATCTTCAATTATGTGTCAGAGATAATTCTTTTGGTTTATCAAGTGTTTTGGCTCACAGCTGAGGGTAGTTGCTACCTGGGTATTTCATGCTGATTAGGAATTGTCCTAGGACTTATCCTGATCCAGAACATGGGTGATATTTTACATATGTTTATCTGCAGCATTCTGTCACCTAACATTATTATGACTATTATTTTGAAGGCTTTCTGTTTTGTCTAGTTTTTAAAATCCAGTTTGATTTTTATTTTCATTCTGTGTTGGCAAGTTTGAATTTTCTTTCTTGATCGAGTCTTGCTGTGTTGCCTGCTCAGGCTGGGCTCAAACTCTGGATCCTCCCACCTCAGCCTCTTGAGAAGCTGAGACTAATTAGCCATATATAATTAAGAGAAATGTTCTTTTTTTTTTTCTTATTTTTATATTGCATTTTAGGTTTTGGGGTACATGTGCAGAGCATGCAATACAGTTGCATAGGTACACACATGGCAGTGTGTTCTGTTTGCTTTCACCCCTTCACCTACATTTGGCGTTTCTCCCCAGGCTATCCCTCCCCTCCTGCCCCTCCCACTGGCCCTCCCCTTTTCCCCACAGTAGACCCCAGTGGTTAGTACTCCCCTTTCTGTGTCCATGTGTTCTCATTTTTCATCACCCGCCTATGAGTGAGAATATGCGGTGTTTCATTTTCTGTTCTTGTGTCAGTTTGCTGAGAATGATGTTCTCCAGATTCATCCATGTCCCTACAAACAACACGAACTCATCATTTCTGATTGCTGCATAATATTCCATGGTGTATATGTGCCACATTTTCCCAATCCAGTGTATCATCAATGGGCATTTGGGTTGATTCCAGGTCTTTGCTATTGTAAACAGTGCTGCAATGAACATTCGTGTGCATGTGTCCTTATAGTAGAACGATTTATAGTCCTTTGGATATATACCCAGTAATAGGATTGCTGGGTCAAATGGAATTTCTTTTTTTTTTCTTTTTTTTTTTTTTTTTAATTTTTTATTGGATTTTAGGTTTTGGGGTACATGAGCAGAGCATGCAAGACAGTTGTGTAGAGGTACGCACATGGCAGTGTGCTTTGCTTTGCTTCTCCCCTTCACCCACATTTGGCATTTCTCCCCAGGCTATCCCTCCCCACCCCCCCCCACTGGCCCTCCCCTTTTCCCCCCCAATAGACCCCAGTGGTTAGTACTCCCCTTTCTGTGTCCATTTTTTCTCATTTTTCATCACCCGCCTATGAGTGAGAATATGCGGTGTTTCATTTTCTGTTCTTGTGTCAGTTTGCTGAGGATGATGATCTCCAGATTCATCCATGTCCCTACAAAAGACACAAACTCATCATTTCTGATTGCTGCATAATATTCCATGGTGTATATGTGCCACATTTTTCCAATCCAGTCAATTATCAGTGGGCATTTGGGTTGATTCCAGGTCTTTGCTATTGTAAACAGTGCTGCAATGAACATTCGTGTACATGTGTCCTTATAGTAGAACGATTTATAGTCTTTTGGATATATACCCAGTAATGGGATTGCTGGGTCAAATGGAATTTCTATTTCTAAGGCCTTGAGGAATCGCCACACTGTCTTCCACAATGGTTGGACTAATTTACACTCCCACCAACAGTGTAAAAGTGTTCCTTTTTCTCCACATCCTCTCCAGCATCTGTTGTCTCCAGATTTTTTAATGATCGCCATTCTAACTGGCGTGAGATGGTATCTCAATGTGGTTTTGATTTGCATCTCTCTGATGACCAGTGACGATGAGCATTTTTTCATATGATTGTTGGCCTCATATATGTCTTCTTTCGTAAAGTATCTGTTCATGTCCTTTGCCCAATTTTGAATGGGTGTGTTTGGTTTTTTCCTGTAAATCTATTTCAGTTCTTTGTAAATTCTGGATATCAGCCCTTTGTCAGATGGGTAAACTGCAAAAATTTTTTCCCATTCTGTTGGTTGCCGATTCACACTAGAGACTGTTTCTTTTGCTGTGCAGAAGCTGTGGAGTTTCATTAGGTCCCATTTGTCTATTTTGGCTTTTGTTGCCAATGCTTTTGGTGTTTTGTTCATGAAGTCCTTGCCTACTCCTATGTCCTGGATGGTTTTGCCTAGATTTCCTTCTAGGGTTTTTATGGTGCCAGGTCTTATGTTTAAGTCTTTAATCCATCTGGAGTTAATTTTGGTGTAAGGTGTCAGGAAGGGGGTCCAGTTTCTGCTTTCTGCACATGGCTAGCCAGTTTTCCCAGCACCATTTGTTGAACAGGGAATCCTTTCCCCATTGCTTGTTTTTGTTGGGTTTATCAAAGATTGTATGGTTGTAGCTATGTTGTGTTGCCTCTGATGCCTTTGTTCTGTTCCATTGGTCTATATCTCTGTTTTGGTACCAGTACCATGCTGTTTTGATTACTGTAGCCTTGTAGTATAGTTTGAAATCCGGTAGTGTGATGCCCCCCGCTGTGTTCTTTTTGCTTAGAATTGACCTGGCTATGCTGGCTCTCTTTTGGTTCTATATGAAGTTCATGGTGGTTTTTTCCAGTTCTGTGAAGAAAGACAATGGTAGCTTGATGGGTATAGCATTGATTCTGTAAATTACTTTGGGCAGTATAGCCATTTTTACGATATTAATTCTTCCTAACCATGAACATGGAATGTTTCTCCATCTGTTTGTGTCCTCTCTGATTTCGTTGAGCAGTGGTTTGTAGTTCTCCTTGAAGAGGTCCCTTACGTTCCTTGTGAGTTGTATTCCAAGGTATTTTATTCTTATTGTAGCAATTGTGAATGGCAGTTCGTTCTTGATTTGGCTCTCTTTAAATCTGTTATTGGTGTAGAGGAAGGCTTGTGATTTTTGCACATTGATTTTATATCCTGAGACTTTGCTGAAGTTGCTTATCAGTTTCAGGAGTTTTTGGGCTGAGGCGATGGGGTCTTCTAGGTATACTATCATGTTGTCTGCAAATAGAGACAATTTGGCTTCCACCTTTCCTATTTGAATACCCTTTCTTTCTTTTTCTTGCCTGATTGCTGTGGCTAGAACTTCCAGTACTATATTGAATAGGAATGGTGACAGAGGGCATCCTTGTCTAGTGCCGGATTTCAAAGGGAATGCTTCCAGTTTTTGCCCATTCAGTATGATATTGGCTGTTGGTTTGTCATAAATAGCTTTTATTACTTTGAGATACGTTCCATCGATACCGAGTTTATTGAGGGTTTTTAGCATAAAGGGCTGATTTTGTCAAATGCCTTCTCTGCATCAATTGAGATAATCATGTGGTTTTTTTTTTTGGTTCTGTTTATGTGGTGAATTACATTTATAGACTTGTGTATGTTGAACCAGCGTTGCATCCCCGGGATGAATCCTACTTGATCATGATGAATAAGTTTTTTGATTTGCTGTTGCAGTCAGCTTGCCAATATTTTATTGAGGATTTTTGCATCTATGTTCATCATGGATATTGGCCTGAAGTTTTCTTTTCTTGTTGGGTCTCTGCCGGGTTTTGGTGTCAGGATATTGGTCTCATACAATGATTTGGGAAGGATTCCCTCTTTTTGGATTATTTGGAATAGTTTCAGAAGAAATGGTACCAGCTCCTCCTTGTGTGTCTGGTAGAATTCGGCTGTGAACCCGTCTGGACTTGGGCTTTTTTTGTGTGGTAGGCTCTTAATTGCTGCCTCAACTTCTGCCCTTGTTATTGGTCTATTCATAGTTTCAGCTTCCTCCTGGTTTAGGCTTGGGAGGACACAGGAGTCCAGGAATTTATCCATTTCTTCTAGGTTTACTAGTTTATGTGCATAGAGTTGTTTGTAATATTCTCTGATGATGGTTTGAATTTCTGTGGAATCTGTGGTGATTTCCCCTTTATCATTTTTTATTGCATCTATTTGGTTGTTCTCTCTTTTATTTTTAATCAATCTGGCTAGTGGTCTGTCTATTTTGTTGATCTTTTCAAAAAACCAGCTCTTGGATTTATTGATTTTTTGGAGGGTTTTTCGTGTCTTTATCTCCTTCAGTTCAGCTCTGATCTTAGTTATTTCTTGTCTTCTGCTGGGTTGTGAGTTTTTTTGATCTTGCTCCTCTAGCTCTTTCAATTTTGACAATAGGGTGTCAATTTTGGATCTCTCCATTCTTCTCATATGGGCACTTATTGCTATATACTTTCCTCTAGAGACTGCTTTAAATGTGTCCCAGAGATTCTGGCATGCTGTGTCTTTGTTCTCATTGGTTTCGAAGAACTTCTTTATTTCTGCTTTCATTTTGTTGTTTATCCAGTCAACATTCAAGAGCCAGTTGTTCAGTTTCCATGAAGCTGTGCGGTCGTGGGTTGGTTTCTGAATTCTGAGTTCTAACTTGATTGCACTATGGTCTAAGAGGCTGTTTGTTATGATTTCAGTTGTTTTGCATTTGCTGAGGAGTGCTTTACTTCCAATTATGTGGTCAATTTTAGAGTAGGTGTGATGTGGTACTGAGAAGAATGTATATTCTGTGGATTTGGGGTGGAGAGTTCTGTAAATGTCTATCAGGTTTGCTTGCTCCAGGTCTGAGTTCAAGCCTTGGATATCCTTGTTGATTTTCTGTCTGGTTGATCTGTCTAATATTGACAGTGGAGTGTTAAAGTCTCCCACTATTATTGTGTGGGAGTCTAAGTCTCTTTGTAAGTCATTAAGAACTTGCCTTATGTATCTGGGTGCTTCTGTATTGGGTCCATATATGTTTAGGATCGTTAGCTCTTCTTGTTGTATCGATTGTTTTTACCATTATGTAATGGCCTTCTTTGTCTCTTTTGATCTTAGTTCCTTTAAAGTCTATTTTATCCGAGATGAGAATTGCAACTCCTGCTTTCTTTTGCTCTCCATTTGCTTGGTAAATCTTCCTCCATCCCTTTATTTTGAGCCTTTGTGTATCCTTGCATGTGAGATGGGTTTCCTGGATACAGCACACTGATGGGTTTTGGCTTTTTATCCAATTTGCCAGTCTGTGTGTTTTGATTGGTGCATTTAGGCCATTTACATTTAGGGTTAATATTGTTATGTGTGAATTTGATACTGCCATTTTGATGCTAGCTGGCTGTTTTGCCCATTAGTAGTTGTAGATTCTTCATTATGTTGATGCTCTTTAGCATTTAGTGTGATTTTGGAATGGCTGGTACTGGTTGTTCCTTCTATGTGTAGCGCCTCTTTCAGGAGCTCTTGTAAAGCAGGCCTGGTGGTGAGAAAATCTCTGAGTACTTCCTTGTTCGCAAAGGATTTTATTTTTCCTTCACTTCTGTAGCTCAGTTTGGCTGGATATGAAATTCTGGGTTGAAAGTTCTTGTCTTTAAGGATGTTGAATATTGGCCCCCACTCTCTTTTGGCTTGTAGAGTTTCTTCCAAGAGATCTGCTGTGAGTCTGATGGGCTTCCTTTTGTGGGTGACCCGACCTTTCTCCCTGGCTGCCCTTAGTATCTTCTCCTTTATTTCAACCTTGTTGAATCTGACGATTATGTGCCTTGGGGTTGCTCTTCTTGCGGAATATCTTTGTGGTGTTCTCTTTATTTCCTGCAATTGAGTGTGGGCCTGTCTTGCTAGGTGGGGGAAATTTTCCTGGATAATGTCCTGCAGAGTATTTTCCAGCTTGGATTCATTCTCTTCGTCACATTCTGGTACGCCTATCAAACGTACGTTAGGTCTCTTCACATAGTCCCACATTTCTTGGAGACTTTGTGCATTCCTTTTTGCACTTTTTTCTCTGATCTTGGTTTCTCGTTTTATTTCATTGAGTTGATTTTTCACTTCTGATATACTTTCTTCTGCTTGGTCAATTCAGCTATTGAAACTTGTGCTTGCTTCGAGAAGTTCTCGTATTGTGTTTTTCAGCTCCTTTAATTCATTCATATTCCTCTCTAAGGTATCCATTCTTGTTATCATTTCCTCAAATTTTTTTCAAGGTTCTTAGTTTCTTTGCATTGATTTAAAACATGTTCTTTTAGCTCACAAAAGTTTTTCATTATCCACCTTCTGAAGTCTAATTCCGTCATTTCGTCACAGTCATTCTCCATCCAGCTTTGTTCCCTTGCTGGTGAGGAGTTTTGGTCCTTTCTAGGCGGCGAGGTGTTCTGGTTTCGGGTGTTTTCCTCCTTTTTGCACTGGTTTCTTCCCATCTTTGTGGATTTATCCACCTGTCGTCTGTGTAGTTGCTGACTTTTCGATTGGGTCTCTGAGTGGACACCCAGATTTTTGATGATGAAGTATTTCTGTTCCTTGGTTTTCCTTCTACCAGTCTAGCCCCTTTGCTGTACGACTGCTGAGGTCCACTTCAGGCCCTGCTTGTCTGGGGTGCAACTATAGCAGCTGAGGAACAGCAAGGGATGCTACCAGTTTCTTTTTCTGCTATCTTTGTCCCAGAATGATGCCTGCCAAATGTCAGTCTTTTGGATATAGAGGGGTCAGGGAGCTGCTTGAGGAGATAGTCTGTACTTTGTAGGAGCTCAAGTGCTGAGCTGTGAGCTCTGTTGTTCATTCAGGGCAGTTAGGCTGCTATGTTTAATTCTGCTGCAACAAAACTTATAAAAAAAACCCTTTTTTTCTCAGACGCTCTGTCTGGGGGGCGGGGGTTGGGGCTTTCCTTGTGAGTGTTCGCCTTGCTGTCCTGCTTAGCTAGGAGGCAGTCTAGTCACTATTTGCCTGCCGAGGCTCCGCCCTGCTGGTGTGAGGTTCACCCTGTTGCTGCAGGCTCTGCCCTTCTGCTGTGGTCTCCACCCTGTTGCCACGGGCTACGCCCTGCAGCGGAGTCTCTCTGTTGTACCGGGTTGCCTCGGCAATGGCAGGCTGCGTCACCTCAATAGGGGCTGATTGCCTCAGTAATGGCGGACGCCCCTCCCCCACGGAACTGCGCTTTAAGAAAACCTCCTCACTGGGAGCGTTTGGAATCGCTGTTTTGTTTGTCGCACTGCGCTACCCCAAACAGTGTGTCCCTGGGATTTCCTGGGCTGGTTCACTGTCCAAATCCCGTTCAGTCTCAAGTTCAGTCCTCTCAGGTCTCAGTTTGCCGGTTCAACAGGGCACCCGTAACAGTGCGCTTTTGTATGGAGCGCTGTGGAGCGCCTCTGTGCTCCGGCGCGGGCCGGAGCCGCACCGGCTGCCAGCTACACCAGCCAAGATCTCTGCCTGGTGTCCCGCGTCTCTTTTATACCTGGGAATTTCCCCATTCTGTGGGCAACTAAGATCCATCTGGAAATGCGTCCCCGACTCACCCTCTCTGCGCATCCAGCGAGAGCTTCAATCCTGGGTTGTTCTCACAGCGCCATCTTGAGTCCTCCCCTTGAGAAATGTTCTTTTTATTTCTATTTGATCTTAGTGCTTACAGGATTATTTATTCAGAAACCAGAGGGTGGTTACTTTTGCTTTTCATGAGGCAAATATCATACAGTCTTGCCAGCTGTCTGGCCTTATCTCATTCTGTATTTGCAACTATAGTGAAATATTGATGAAAACTATATTTAATTTCATATTTTAACTCATTTTTAATAAAAATAATCTAAGGTGTATTTAAATTTTATAGAGAAATTTACTTACACTAAAAATATATCTAAAATGACTGAATTACATAAGATAGCTTTATGAATTACAAAAGCCAAAATTAATTTCTAAAACCACATGGAAGTTCTGTTCCAGATTATTTGTTGGAAAAGATGTTGTTTGGATGAGTACTAAAATAAAAGTATGGGATTCTTGTTTAGTTTGAACTAGAGACCTTCTAGTGATACTACTTTGGAATATGAGTAACTTAATGATAGCCCTTACTCTGCCTGCAATTAACTGAGTGAGCTTGAAATAGGTACTTACCCATCTGAGTATGAGTTTTCTTCTAAATTGAGAGAATCAGATATTATATTAGTCTGTGCAGGCTGCCATAACCAAATAACTGCAGAGTAATAACTGGCTATAACAGAAATTTATGTTCTCACATTCTGGAGGCTAGCAGTCGAAGGTCAAGGTGCTGTCAGGGTTGGTTAGGCTCCTTGCAGATTTCTAGCTAGATGGCCACTTTCTCAAGATGTCTTCACATGGCCTTTCCACACATTAACCAATTCTCCAGTTTTCAGTGGATGCTGATTTTATCCTATAATTCAATTCTATTCTAACATTGTCTACCTACAGTTAGCATCAGACACCTCAGGTTGAGAGTTTAAGCCCACAGGATTGCCCCCATTTCAGCTGCCCATTGCAAGCAGTAGGTTCTCAGTTTACCCACACCATCTGACTTGGCTTCAAATCGGGGGTTTGCACAATTTTTTCCTCAGGTTTGATAATTTGCTATGATGGCTCACAGAAATCAGGGAACACGTACTTACATTATCTAGCTTGTAATAAAGAAATTGATAAAGGATACAGATAAAGAGCCCAGTGAAGACGTACATAGGGCAAGGTCTGTAAGGGTCCTGTGTACAGGAGCTTTTTCCCCTATAGAGTTGGGGTATACCACCTGTCTGGCCTGTGGATGTGTTCACCAATCTGGAGGCTTTACAACCCCTATACTTGAGGCTTTCTCTTGCAGGCATTATCAATTATTAACTTAATCTCCGCCATTCTCCTTCCTGGAGAATTCGGGGTGGTGCTGAAAGCTATAGGCTTCTAATCATGGCTTGTCGGTCACCAAACCCCCAGCATTAGCCTGCCCAGCATCAAGTTAGAACAAAATATACTCCCAACACCCAGAAAATTCCAAGGAATTTAGGAGCTCTATGTTAGGAAACAGGGTCAAAGACTACATAATAGAACAAAAGACACTTCCAGCACCCCTGTTGCTCAGGAAATTCCAAGGGTTTTAAGAGCTCTGTGCCCAGAACTAGGGGCAGAGACCAAATAAATATATGTTGATTATGACACAATCCCTGATGTCCCTAAACATTTTAGGATTATTACTATAAAATCAAAATTGTTCCTGTGATCAGCTGATTAGTGTTTGGTGTGCTGGAGCTGCTTTAGTTACAATGTGGTTAATTTGTTTTTTAAAGTTTAAATAGAATTTTAGAATTCCTTGGAAAAAATATTAAGTGCAAGAGATTAATTTTTCAGATTGCTGTAGGAGAGTAGGTGGTTCGGTACAGAGTTTAATAAACAAATGTTTTAAATTTGCATTTATTTATTGATTTATTATACTTCAAGTTCTGGGGTACATGTGCAGACGGTGCAGGTTTGTTACATAGGTATATCTGTGCCATGGTGGTGGTTGGCTACATCCATTGCCCTGTCATCTACATTAGGTATTTCTCCCAATGCTATCCCTCCCCAGTCCCCCCACCCCCTGCACCCCAGTGTGTGATGCTACCCTCCCTGTGTTCTCATTGTTCAATACTCACTTATGAGTGAGCACATGTGATGTTTGATTTTCTGTTCTTCTGTCAGTTTGCTGAGAATGATGGTTTCCAGTTTCATCCATGTCCCTGCAAAGGACATGAACTCATCTTGTTTAATGGCTGCATAGTATTCCATGGTGTATATGTGCCACATTTTCTTTATCCAATGTATCATATCCAAGTCTTTGCTATTGTAAACAGTGCCACAGTAAACATACGTATGCATGCATCTTTCTAATAGAATGATTTATAATCCGTTGGGTATATATCCAATCATGGGATTGCTGGGTCAAATGGAATTTCTATTTCTAGATCTTTGAGTCACCACACTGTCTTCCACAATGGTTGAACTAATTTACACTCTCACCAACAGTGTAAAAGTGTTCCTATTTCTTCACATTCCAGCATCTGTTGTCTCCTGATTTCTTTAATAATCACCATTCTAACTGGCGTGAGGTGGTAACTCAATGTGCTTTTGATTTGCATTTCTCTAATAACCAGTGATGATGAGCATTTTTTCTATGTTTCTTGGCCTCGTTGATGTCTTCTTTTGAAAAAATGTCTGTTCATATCCTTTGCCTACTTTTTGATGGGGTTTTTTTTTTGTAAATTTGTTTAAGTTCTTTGTAGATTCTGGATATTAGCCTTTTGTTAGACGAGTAGATTGCAAAAATTTTTTCTCATTCTGTTGGTTGCTGCTTCACTCTATTGATAGTTTCTTTTGCTGTGCAGAAGCTCTTAAGTTTAATTAGATCCCACATGTCTATTTTGGCTTTTTTTGCCATTGCTTTTGGTGTTTTAGTCATGAAGTCCTTGGCTAGGCCTATGTCCTGGATGGTATTGCCTAGGTTTTCTTGTAGGGTTTTTATGGTGTTAGGTCTATATTTAGATCTATAATCCATCTGGAGTTAATTTTTGTATAAGGTATAAGGAAGGGATCCAGTTTCAACTTTCTGCATATGGCGAGCCAGTTTTCCCAATACCGTTTATTAAATAGGGAATCCTTTCCCCATTGCTTGTTTTTGTCAGATTTGTCAAAGATCAGATGGTTGTAGTTGGGTGGCATTCCTTCTGAGGTGTCTGTTCTGTTCCATTAGTCTATATCTCTGTTTTGGTACCAGTAATTTGCTGTTTTGATTACAGTAGCCTTGTAATATAGTTTGAAGTCAGGTTGCGTGATGCCTCCAGCTTTGTGTTTTTGTTTTTGTTTTTTTGTTTTGTTTTGCTTAGGATTGTCTTGGCTATGTGGGCTTTTTTTGGGTAATCATGGATCGTATCTCAAAATAATAGGAGTTATTTATGACAAATGCACAGCCAATATCATACTGAATGGGCAAATGCTGGAAGCAATCCCTTTGAAAACTGGCACAAGACAGGGATGCCCTCTCTTAGCACTCTTATTCAACGTAGTATTGGAAGCTCTGGCTAGGGCAGTCAGGCAAGGAAAGAAATAAAGGTATTTGAATAGAAAGAGAGGACATCAAATTATCCCTGTTTGCAGATGACATGATTGTATATCTAGAAAACTGCATCATCTCAGTCCAAAATCTCCTTAAGCTGATAAGCAACTCCAGCAAAGTCTCAGGATACAAAATCAATGTGCAAAAATCACAGGCATTCCTATACACCAGTAACAGACAAACAGAGAGCCAAATCATGACTGAGCTTCCATTCATGATTGCTGCAAAGAGAATAGAATACCTAGGAATACAACTAACAAGGGATGTGAAGGACCTCCTCAAGGAGAACTACAACCCACTGCTCAAGGAAATAAGAGAGGACACAAGCAGACAGAAAAACATTTCATGCTCATGGTTAGGAAGAATCAATACCGTGAAAATGGACATACTGCCCAAAGTAATTTATAGATTCAATGCTATCCCCATCAAGCTACCTATGACCCTCTTCACAGACTGGAAAAAAACCACCTTAAACTTCATGTAGAACTGAGTGGGCATTTTTAAATATACTTGAATGAAAAGACTGATTTTTTACCTTTCTATCTTCTAGGCATATGCACGCACACACATGCACACAGACAGTTGCATTCTCTTGCTACTGCCATACATATAGGATTTGGGGCAAACTCAATATGTCAACCTCCTGTTTCCAAATGTGAGTTTTGTTGGATTCCTGTGGGGTAAAAATTGTTAGCATTACTCCATTCTGGAAACATGTTCATTTATGCCCAGTTATAATCAAAGCAATCCGCCATACAAATCTACAGAGAACAGAAAGTTACTCTCATTTTTTTTGACAAAATTTCATATTGTATACTGCTGTACTTATTTGCCTATTAAATAAGATAGATCAGTCACCATCTGTGAAATCATAGCCAACATTAGAATGCCTGTTTTAATACAGCATTAAAGCTGCATTCAACAGTAGTGTGGTATAGCTAACACTGAGTGCTTATCATGAGTCAAGCACCAGTCTAAGTATTTCACAAGTATTTACTGATTTAAGCCTCTACAGTTCACATGGGTTAGATATAAATGTTACTGCTCCACAGATGAGAGAACCAGATACAAAGAAATGAAACCTTCCCAAGACTACATAAAAATACATGATGAGGTGAGAATTACAATTCAGACACTTTGACTCTAAAGACTACATGCGTAACTGTAATGCTGTTTTTCCTAATATCTTATTATTATTACTTTACTTTTATCAAATTAGTGCAAAATTTGAAAGATAAAGAGGTAGTGGTCCCTCAGTGTCCTCAGTGCAGGTGGGAGCCTCATTCTGGATGTTTCTTCATGGTAGAGATAGATGACCAGAAACCAGTTGCCCCACCACTCACTCTTCTTACCCTATCTCCCTGAATACATGTTAGAATCTAATTGATACTGATAAGTAGACTTATAATGCACCTTTTTGAGCACAATTAAGTCTTTGTGATATTGAAACAGATTACCTCAAGATTGGCTGCCCAATAGCATTCATTTTTATCAAGTTTTTAAATTTTTTATCTTTATGGGTACATAATAGGTGTTTATGTTTCTTGGGTACATGAGATATTTTGATACAAGCATACAATGCATAATGATCACATCAGTATAAATGGGGTCTTTATTACATCAAGCATTTATCATTTGTGTAATAAACTTTTTAATTATACCTTTTTAATGTACAATTATTGCCTGTATTCACTCTGTCCTATCAAATACTAGATCTTATTCATTCTAACTAGCTAATTTTTTTATTAACCATCCCTACTCCCCTTCAACCCCACACTACCCTTCCCAGCCTCTGCCAGTTGTTTTAATGTGTAGCTCCCACAAATGAATGAGAACATGCTAAGTGTGTTTTTCTGTGCTGGGCTTATTTCACTTAACACAATGTCCTCAAGTCCCATTCATGTTGTTGCAGATGACAGGATCACATCTCTTTTTTATGGTTAAATAGTACTCCATTATATATATATACATACACATACACACCATGTTTCTTTTATCCATTCATCTGTTGATGGACTCTGAGCTTGCTTTGAAATGTTGGCATGAACAATGCTGCAGTAAACATGGGAGTGCAGATATCTCTTTTATATACTGAGTTCCTTTCTTTGGGGTATGTATTAATATATCAAGCAGTGGGGTTGATGTGTCATATAATAGGAAAATTCTAAATGTTCTCCATAGTGGCCGTATTAATTTACATTCTCACCAACAGTATATGTGGGTTCCCTTTTCTCCACATCCTCACCAGTAAGCATTTATTATTGCCTGTCTTTTGGATACAAGCGATGTGAACTGGGATAAGATGGTATCTTATTGTAGTTTTGATTTGCAGTTCTCTGATCAAAGATGTTGAGCCTCTTTTCTCATACCTGTTTGCCATTTGTTTGTCTTTTTTGAGAAATCTTCTATTTAGGCCTTTGCTCATTTTTTAATGGGATCATTAGAATTTTTCCTATTGAGTTGTTTGAGTTCCTCAGATATCCTGGTTATTATTTTCTCCCATTCTGCGGGTTGTCTCTTCACTTTGTTGGTTGTTTTCTTTGCGCTACAGAAGCTTTAATGTTATCCCATTTTTGCTTTGGTTGCCTCTGCTTGCAGGGCATTACTCAATAAATCTTTGTCGAGACCAATATCCTGGAGAGTTTCCTCAGTGTTTTCTCTTGGTGATTTCATAGTTTGAGTTCTTAAATTTATGATTTTTATGTATGGTGAGAGAGAAGAGTCTAGTTTCATTCTTCTGCATAAGCATATCTACTTTTGCCAGCATGATGTATTGAAGAGACTGTCCTTTCCCCAATATACGCTCTTGGCCCCTTTGTTGAAAATGAGTTTGCTGTAGATGTATAGATTTATTTATGGGTTCTCCATTCTGTTTCATTGGTCTATATGTATGTTTTTACTAGTAGCATTTATTTTTATGTTGAAATCATCCCAGTCAGCATTTGCTGCAGTAAAACTTATCACAATGGTATTCATACATATACGTTCTCATAGCAGGAGGATAGTGGATCAGTTGTGCTCAGTTTACTCTAGAGCCCAGGTAGAAGGAGCTACAACTCTTAATCCTTCAAGTCTTAGCATTTTTGGATTCTATTTCTTTAGATCCCTGCTTCCTTTGTAAATACTTTTGTGAATTTGTCTTTAAAATTTTTAAAGATTAAATAAATGCATTTGAATATCAACATTCTATCTCAAAAGCTCATTGCACAAAGCTCAAATTAGTTAAAATAAACTGGGAGAGAGTATTTCTACCAAATTTTTGTTAGTTGGGTCACCAGTTTTACTGCCTCTTGAAACAGTTTTCTCACTGCCTAGCCGAGAAGCCAATGTTAAATGTTTTAAGCTTTCTATAGCAGCATCTCAGCATATTCTGTAATAGCCATTGCTGCAGTAACGAACAACCCTGCTGTCTCAGTGGCTAACAATGTCAAACACTTATTTGCTACTTACATTTCATGAGTGTTTCAGGTTATCTGCTGGATTGCTGGACTTGGTTTCATTCAGTTCAACAGATATTCTCATTCTAGACCCCAAGTTGAAGGAATAGCAACTCTCTGGGATATGCTATTCACATATTAGAAGGCATGAGCAAGAGGGAAGATCCGCACCATGCACCCTCACTGAAGATGCTCACGTTTCATTGGTTAAAGCAAGTCAGTCAATTAAGCCAAAGGATAAGGAAAGTTTACTTCACCCACAGGGAAGTCTGTCACAGAATGAGAGCAAAAAAATAGAAGTGTGTACCCTTATTCAATTTGCCTAACCTAGGATGTGACATAGTTGAGAATTTGATCTAAAATAACATGTTCTCTTTGTTTATATTGAACCATGTAGGTTCAGGTATAAATGAAGATTCCAAGGACATAACTGCCTACCACACAGTGTTTCTTACAGCCATATTAGGAGGAACAATAGTCATTGTCATTGGATTTTTTGCTGTACTACTTTGTTATTGCAGGTAAGAACAATTATAACACAGAAAACTATCAAGTTACTCTATCATTTCAGTATATTCTGTAAATTGAAAAGTTCAGTTGTAGAAATTGTTTCATCTTATATCCATTATTTTTAATCTACATATCTTGAACAGTAGCATTGAATATATGATATGCAAATTGTAGAGGTATTCTTTTTTAATGAACCATTTGTGACATAACTTTTAAATATTTTTTGCCTTCTCTTCTACTCAAGGGATAAATGTGGTACTTCACAGAAAAGAGAAAGAAATATCACTAAACTTGAGGTCCTCAAGAGAGACCAGACAACTTCAACAACACACATAAATCATATCAGTACAGTTAAAGTTGCATTAAAAGCTGAGGACAAGGCACAGTTATTCAATGCCAAAAACTCCTCCTATAGTCCTCAGAAAAAGGAACCATCAAAGGCAGAAACAGAAGAAAGAGTTTCCATGGTAAAAACTCGAGATGATTTTAAAATCTACAATGAAGATGTTTCATTTCTATCAGTCAATCAAAATAATTACTCAAGAAATCCAGCACAGTCTTTGGAACCCAATGTAGGGTCTAAACAACCTAAATATATTAACAACAATCTATCTTCATCTCTAGGTGATGCTCAAGATGAAAAGAGGTATCTCACAGGTAATGAGGAAGCGTATGGGCGTTCCCATATTCCTGAACAGCTTATGCATATTTACAGCCAACCCATTGCCATCCTTCAAACATCTGACCTTTTCTCCACTCCAGAACAGTTACATGCTGCTAAGTCAGCTACTTTGCCAAGAAAGGGACAGTTAGTCTATGGCCAATTGATGGAACCAGTAAATCGAGAGAACTTTACACAGACATTGCCCAAAATGCCGATTCATTCTCATGCACAACCCCCAGATGCCAGGGAAGAAGATATCATACTTGAAGGTCAACAGAGCTTGCCATCCCAGGCTTCAGATTGGAGCCGATATTCAAGCAGCTTACTGGAATCTGTCTCTGTTCCTGGAACACTAAATGAGGCTGTTGTAATGACTCCATTTTCATCAGAACTTCAAGGAATTTCAGAACAGACCCTTCTGGAGCTGTCCAAAGGAAAGCCCTCCCCCCATCCCAGAGCCTGGTTTGTGTCTCTTGATGGAAAACCAGTTGCGCAAGTGAGGCACTCCTTTATAGACCTGAAAAAGGGCAAGAGAACCCAGAGCAATGACACCAGTCTGGACTCTGGTGTGGACATGAATGAGCTTCACTCAAGTAGAAAGCTTGAGAGGGAGAAAACATTTATCAAAAGCATGCATCAGCCCAAGATCCTTTACTTAGAAGATTTAGACCTAAGCAGCAGTGAGAGTGGAACCACGGTCTGTTCCCCTGAGGACCCAGCTTTAAGGCACATCCTAGATGGAGGGAGTGGAGTGATCATGGAGCACCCTGGGGAAGAGTCCCCTGGAAGGAAAAGCACTGTTGAAGATTTTGAAGCTAATACATCCCCCACTAAAAGAAGGGGCAGACCACAACTAGCCAAAAGAGATAGTAAGACTAATATCTGGAAGAAGCGAGAGGAACGCCCACTGATTCCCATAAATTAACTCCAGCAGGGGTTGTGTGTCTGCTGTGTTGTGGTGTTTATTCTTGCTTCTTGTTGTAAATTACAGTATGAACATAAGAAGTTGAGACTGAGAAATCTCATGGTTCTTGGATGTGTCTCAAGCAGAGTAATGGTAATTTAGTAATCGGAGAGAAAGATACCAAGGAATGCTTTTTCTGGCCTATTCATTTATTTTTGGTGATGAATTTATAATATCCAAGTTTTCAAAATGTAAAATAGCATCAAGTTGTTAGTTATCTGAAAATGTTGCTCAGCCAGCCAGTTTGGGCTGTACTCTCTTAAGCATAACAGTGAAACATATACTCCTCAAGTTGCCTCCAAAAATGTTGCCTCTACCATGGTGACTACCCCATGGAACATTTAAAACAAAACTGTCTTCAGGCATCATATTTTTTTAAATGTTACTATTATGTCCTCTTCTGCCTATACTCAAAAATAACTTGATAAATGACCTCGACTGATGTTACTCTGGAGTTATCTCAAAGAAAATGTTGTTTGATCTTTAAACAGCATGTGTATTGTATCATCCCGAATATAAATCATACGTTCATGTAAGATGGGAAAGAAGCTACTTGATCATTAGAGAGGGATACACCAGCCCTTAGGTTGTTTTTGGATATAAATTCACAAAATAAGTTAAGATGTTAATTTTTAATTTAGAAATTTGAGAAAGTAATGCTCTAATGCTGAGTTTTTTTAAAAATAATTTTTTCTTCCCCTCAACAATGGAGCAAGTTTAGCTGTCAAGGAAAACTTTTTACAAATCTGAAAAAACAATCTGTGACTTTGGTTTAAGGCTCACGGGTACTTTCAGGATAGATTGGATTTAATATATTTCTTCTATTCTAAAAACTGGAACTCAGTCACTTAAAGGCTATGAAATTTAAAAAATCAACAATGTGAAAGTTTTTTGAACACTAAAATTTAATAAAATATGTGGAGATAAAATAAACATTGATTTTTTTTTTCTTAACTGTTGATGAGAAGAAAAAGAAATGCCATTTTCCTGAGGCTCAGATGTGCCTTCAGGATAGTAGCTGTATATCCAGATACTTATTTGCATAAAAGATGTTTGAGGAAAACAGTTTCAATTTCAGGGGAAAAGTAAGTTTTTCCTTAAGTCACTTATAGCCTTTGCAACTTCTTTTTTCAGTTTGTAAGTAAGTAATATATCTATATTATTTTCATCACAGCAAGTGTTCAATATGAACTATTTTTAATTATGTTTTTAATTTTGAATTATCATTTATACATCCTAAAAATAAAAGCTCATTATTCATTAAAATTACCTGATCCCATTTTTCTTAAAATTTCCCTGAAGGCAAATGTCTGAAGCACCTTTCCCTTTAGGGGAGTGGGGAATTCTAAATTGCTTCATTTTTCACTCCCTACTCTTCAATATGGGAGCAACATAGAGACCCAAACCATGTAAACAAATTCAGTGAACCAGAATAGCTACATTAGCTTCAGTGTAATTGCGGCTAGATGTGCAATGACAGACAACGGCTTTTGTCCCCAAGATCTTAGATGTCAGCCATTTTCTTTTCCTGCAACATCTAACCTGTTAACATCCTACCATTCTGTATAAACCCAAAGAACATAAAAACCCTAGGAAAATATTTGCCATATATTACCCCAATCCATAGAAGAAATAAATGTCATGGGTAATACCTAGGCTTCCTTTTATTTTTTTAAGTGCTAAGGCTCATAACAATTAGAGAAGGCTTCTTATTGGTCTTACACAGAAAGACATCAAAAGCAACATGAATAAAATTGATTTGGAAAAGGTTAAAGTTAGTGCTCTGCTGAAGTGCCTTTGATATAGACTTGCATTATTAGAAGGATATAATAACATCGTTTTTAAGTGTGCATTTTCTTTCAGTTAGCCAAATCAAACAGATGTGCAGTTTTATTAAACATAGACCTAGTGTTTCATGTTGGAACAATAAATTTTGCATGTAAGTAGTATTTCTCTCTTGTTTATCCTTTTTTGAATACAGTATATATTGATAAATTGTTTATGTTGGAATGAAGTTAGAAAACTATATAGCAAAATGTTATATTTTAAGTGTTTATTTTTCCCACCTTTAAATAAAAATGTTTCATCTCAGCTTGATAATGAAATACACATATTGGTATAAAGGTATACCATTCAGGTATGCCACTTATTTTATTCATTTTCGTGTAAGGGAAATGAGACGATGTATTCCAAGGGCTTTTCTAGAACTACTTGTTTGCTTTCAAAATAAAACCTTATTTTTTACACTGCACATGCTGTTCTCAATTGGGAATTATAGGCAATTTATCTTTTCTAATGATCAAAAGAGTGTGACTTCTCATTTGTGAGTAGTTCACAAATTTCCTGTTAAAAAGCTGAAGCCATCTACTTTTTCTTAACCCAAGTAATAATAAACAATATTCACAACTTTCTTAAATTTTTAAATTGAAAACCAAGATTTTTTCAAATATAAACCAGATGATTTTGGTCACGAATTGTAAACATTTGTGGATCCTTTGTATATACTTTGGATATATATTAAAGGCAAACTCTCTCTCAACTGATGGATTCATTTACTAAAGCATAGCTATATGTATTTTAATACATATGATCTTGAGACTTTATAAATCAATTTTTATGACTTTATGCAGTTGTATAATACGTAGTATACCACAAAGATCACAAATGTTGAGGAATAAAAGCACTTCTTTGCTTTAGCAATCATTTTCAGATCACTATGTGTTCAAATCCTCTGGTATCAATATTTATAGGGTTTTAGAGATCTGTGGGTCAAATGATGTCCCTCAAAACTTCTCAGAAAGATGAAGCTCAAAGTCACACATTTATTTATAAGGCATGAGTTTCTCATTTCCCCATGTACCAGCGTTGTAAACAAATTCAGCTGTATTAATTTATATTTCAGATCTAGAATTGACATTTTGCCTTCTCATTTCCAGGTGTTACTATTTTTTGTATTCTTTCAGAGAAATCTCATATTTCAGTGTATTTATTGCTGTTACTACTATATTTACTGCTGAAAACTAACCTGAAGATTTGTAAAATGTTAAACATAGTTCATTAAAAATAATAAAATAAATCTAAAATGTACTTGGTGCATTGTTTAATTTTTGGTAACTAGAAAACATTCTTCCCTATATTGCCATTTCGTCTTGTAAATATTCAATTACTTTTTATTTATTATATCTCCTACATTAAAATAAACCTTTTGTTTATATAATGAACTTGATATATCTTTATACTCCATGTCTCCAAAGTTCCCATTTTGACTATTAGAGCTGAGTATAGACACATAGTTTTCCATCCGATGAGGAGACTTAAGACAATCTGATTGAATCTAAAATAAATTACAAATCCCAAAAAACCTAAGTGAGGAAATGATAGAGTAAACCCTCAAACCCTCTTTTAAAATATTCTTTGAACTCTTAATCCTGAGTCTAAATAATAATGTAAAGGCTGTTTATACTTAAAGGGTTAGATTTTCAAGATCCTTTCTGCTTAATCAGTTGAACAATATTTAAGTTCAGGCAGTTTGTAGTCAGGGACTTTAGAATACTTTGTAGAATTACCTTGACTGCCATGTTTTTAGACATTTCCTATAACGTTTATAAATTGGTATGGTACTAGAAATAGCTTTGGCCAGTTCTAATGGGAATTGGACTCTGAATTCTCTCACAAGTATAGTAGAGATTTTAATTCCCAACACTGGCTTTATGATAAATACTATCACTTTGATCCCTGCATGTGCCAGCCAAGCTATAGCTACCCTTGTTAGGGAGCCTGGTCTCCATCTAGGAGAGTCTTAGTCTTATCAGGAATGAAACAGCCCCTGGAGGAGCCATAGGGGAACTAACATGATACTGGTTTGTAACAAAACTATTCATAAATCAGAAACAGCTGCCAAACAGATGATGTTCAAGAACTGATCATCACATTCTCATCTCAAAAGAGAAACTAATATGAGAAGACTGAGATGTAAGAGTTATAAGAAAAGTAGTTGGATCGAATTAAGAGACATTTTAATCAGTTTATCAAAAAGGATTCACCTATTGGTACTTCATAACTGGCAGATAATCGGGATTCTTTCTTTGAAGTAAATGTTGGAAAAATATTTAAACTACACCACAGTGCTTCTTTATCTGGTCCCCATGAAATCACCCTGTGGACCTCTTTTTATAGGTGGATTTCTTGATAGATGTATACACAGGGAGACAGCTTACTTATATCAGTAAGCTCACTCTAAATCAACTGGAGGGCTAATTTTTATGAGAAAACTGCCCTATTAAATTTGAATTTGTTTGCTCCATCTAAATATTCTTTCTTTGACTTGTCTTTATCTTTTCATTTTGAGCCTTTTTATCTGGGGGCTGTAGATTTCTATTAAGATTTTCTTTTAAATAATATCCTCAGAGTCAGACTAGAAAAAAGTAGTCTAGAAATCAATCACAATTTGCCATATTAAATGCTGAAAAGCTAATAAACTCAATGACAAATTATGAAAAAGCATTTTCATCAAATATATAATGGTACATGTTTTAGAAAAAAATAACCATTTTCTTTCCAAAATAGCTAAGCTTAAAGATCACATTTTAAAACCACCTGTGATGTTTGTTAAAGTATTGCAATAACAATTTTCTGTACTTTGTTAGCTTTAGTAGATGAAGAGCTTCCTATTTCTTTTGGGAATGTTCACATGTTGATGGAAACCTACAGATTATTTTTTTAAAAAGAAAGTTCACATCTTGAGAAGCATAAGCTATTTTTTGTGTCTAGGTAACAAAGCCTTTCTTAATTGAAACTTATATTTCCTGGTTTTCAAGCTTACCCTTGCTATGGTTCTGAATGATATTCCACAGTGTTGCAAGAGTACCACATTTTTCTCGTGAGTTGATTTTTTTTTCTGTTCTTCAGGTTGACTAGGGGTTTCATAATGCATATGTTGACTAGTTCTAATCCTTGTAGACCTTATTAAAACACTAGACTAACTGCAGGCAGTCTGATTCAAAACAAATAAGATAATTACATTCCCAAGGGTTTCTGGACCTATTACACTTGAACAGCTTAGTTGGAAACATTTTCTAAATATTATACTGAAAAGGGTAATAGTGGCTATTAAGCAACGTAGAGTAAATATCTCAGAATTTTTATTGTGCACATTTCCATATTTCAGTTCAAAAATAAAGATTTTGTTTTTCATATAAAAATACTTCAAAAAATATTCAGCTTAAATTTATCACTACCTAACATTTTATAAAAACGATTTCAAAACCCTTATTTCTGATTTAGATAACTTCTGAAAGATTTGTGTTCATAAAATATAAAAAGGTATAATTATTAACATGCTTTTGCAGATATTTTCTCATTGTTTTAAAAATTTAGTGTTTATTTCTGATTTTTAAAAGAGTTGCTTGCCATTATTCCATGGATTTATTTAACAAAATACTACTGATGTGAATTTTGACCATTGAAGAGGATTTAATGATAAGTAGATGAGATTTATAATTAAGGAGTTTACCCAATTATTTCTAGGGAATGCTTATACTTATATAAGGAAGGGACAACTTAGAGAGGAATATAAGTGAAGTGATGGAGCTGGGGAAAAAAAAAAGGAAGGCAACAATTATTTCTCTGAATAGGTTTTTTTCCCTTAATGTGTAAATAAAATGACAAGAACAGAACCTTGAAAGGGAATTTTATGCTAACAATCCTTAGCACATACCTGCTTTCTGAAACTCTGGTATCTCAAAAAGTAATGCTTGCTACCGTTCTATTATTTTCTTTTTTCATAATGAGATATAAGAGCAAGCTGTAATAAATTAGGGATAAGAGAATTGTACTTACTCTTCTTGAAAGGACCTGTATTTCCTGCCTTTTTTTTTTTTTAAAGTCAAGGCAAGATTTTATACTATTAAAATTAGCCTTAGTAAGAAACTAATCTGAATCAGGATATTTCAAAAATGTCATCTGTCTCAAGATGAGCTCATTTCACTTCTAAAGAAAGTACTGCCTGATTGCATTTACTAAATAATTATGTTGATATCTTGATATCTGGTTTATGTTTGTCTCCTTAGATCATAAGATCCTATGGAAAGAAACCATGCTTTATAATTCCACCAATTCTTAACAGTACCTTTATTATAGTATGTACTCAATAAATATTGATTAATGGAGTTATGAATTAGATGAATGATAATGGATTTTGTTCAATGGAAAAACTGGAAGTGTTTTGAGACAGGGAGGCAGTGACATCGGTAAGATGGTAAAATAGGAGATCCCCTGCTTATATCCCCTCAAGCAACAAAGGCAAAATTGCCTTTCAGGGAGCTCTGGAATTCAGATAGGAGTTTGTGAAAGCCTACTGGAGCTCAAGACCTAGGAAGGCAATTCTAGAGGGTAGAAGTGTTCCCATGTAGAAGGCTCACAGGCTATGGTCCCCTTTCCAGACCTGGAAATGACCCTGTTATCCTGAGGACTCAGTTGCAGGTATGTTTGGCCTTGATCCTGCTACCAGAATCACCCACCAAGGAACCCAGGTAGAGTCACATCCATTTATGCCTGAGTGACAGGCCTGCTGACTTTGTTTCTTCCTGTGGACCCTGAAATGGCTATGAGACTTGTCTTCAGATCTGTCAGCTGCAGACTGCAAGCAGTCCTGCCCGATGAGGTCTGCATGGGGAGACATGCTTATCTGAGTTCCTGGAGGCAGGCCTGTCAACCTTAGTCTTGGCTGTGGAACCTGAAGCAGGCCTTCAACTGTTTTAATCCCTCTCATCTGTGGGCTAGGGCCAACACTGCTTGTCCAGAGAAATACCTGGTGACCCAGGGGAAACCTTCCCAGAAACCCACAGGAAGCCACACCCATCTGTGCAGCTAGTGATAGGCTGTTGTCTGAGCAAACTTTAAGAGAGAGAAGTTGAAATTACCCAATTATAGGAAGAAAAAGAATGAGGGAAGCATAAGGGACTTATGGGATACTATCAAATGTACAAATATATTAATTTTGGAAGTTTTTGAAAGAGAAGAGAGAAAGGTGCAGAAAGTATATATAAAGCAATACTAGCCGAATACTTCCCAAATATTGAAAGGATTATAGACATCCAGATTCATGAAGCTCAAAAAACTCTAAAGAAGATTGACCCTATATTAGTCTGTTCATACATTGCTATAAAGAAACACTTAAGACTGTGTAATTTAGAAAGAAAAGAGGTTTAATTGGCCAATGGTTCTGCAGACTTTACAGGAAGCATGGTGCTGGCATCTGCTCAGCTTCTGGTGAAGCTTCTCAAAGAACTTTCATTTGTGGCAGAAGGTGAAAGGGGAACAGGCATGTCACATGTCAAAATTAGTAGAGAGAGAGAGAGAGAGAGAGAAAGAGGGAAAGAGAGAGAGAGAGAGGCAGAATGGGGGGGAGGTGCACATACTTTTAAGTGACCAGACCTTGTGAGAACCTACTATCATGAAGACAGCACCAAGCCACAAGGGATTTGCCTCCATGATCCAAACATCTCCCACCCAACTAAGAATTATAATTTGACATGAGATTTAGGCAGGGACAAATATCCAAACTATATCAGACCAAAAAGGAATATTCTGAGACACATTATGATCAAATTGTAAAAATTAAAGACAAAGAGAACCTTGACAGCACCAAGAGAAAAGTTCCTTATCACATACAAAAGAACCTTCATAAGACTATCAGCAGACTTCTAAATAAAACTGTTACAAGCCAGGAGGAAGTGAGATAACATATTCAAAGTGTAGAAAGAAAAAGACAAACTGTCAACAAATAATACTATACCTGGAAAAGCTGTCCTTCACATATGAAGGACAGAGAGACATTCCCTGACAAAAAAAAAAAACACCTGAGAGAAGTCATCACCAGTAGACCTGCCTTACAAGAAATGATGTTCTTAGAGTTGAAACAAAAGGATGCTATATAGCAACATGAAAACATGAAAGTACAAATGTTTCTCAACTTATGATATGCTAACACCCTGATAAGCCCATTATAAAGTCAAAAAATTATAAGACAAACCAATGTAAGTTGTGGACCACCTGTACAAAATTCACAGGATTTAGTCAAATCCAGTATACTCTAATAGGGTAATAATGGTGCGTAAATGACTTTTAACTCTAGTACAAAAGTTAAAAGACCAAAGTATTAAAAATATAGCTACAATTTGTTGATAAATAGACAAAATAGAAAAATGTAAAATGTAAATAAAAAAGGTGGTGATAAGAAAAGTAGAAGTGTGGGTTTAGTATGCTATTGTACTTAAATTATCAGTTCAAAATAGAATGTTAGAACAAGATGTTTCATATAAGCCCCATGGTGAGCACAAAGAAAAAAATAAACCTCTAGTGGATGCACAAAAAAGAATCAAAGCATGCACTCCAAAAATAACAAATAACAAAGGAGGAAGAAAAGAATGGTATAAAGGAAAAAAGGAATAATTAAATAGTAAATAAACAAAATGGCAAAAGTTCTTATATATCAACTATTACTTTACATGCAAATGAATATATTTTCCAATCAAAAGACATAGTGTTAAATGGATTAAAAAATATGATCCCAGTTGGAAAAAAATGGCAGATAGGAGGCAGGATTAATTTGCAGGTCCCACTCAGACAGAGAGAGCAATTTGTGGAGACTCACATTGTGAACTTTTGCTCCAAGAACTAGTGCAGTAACATACCAAGAAAGCCAGAGAATCCACAGACCCTTTTGAGAAAGCAGATTTTTGTTGCAGGCTCTGTGCAACAGCCAAAAAACCGTGAGTGTTCAAAGTGTAAAAGAGGAAACATCCACCCCTGAACACACCATAACTGGGAAACCTGAAGGTCCATATAACAGGAGAAGGATTTGATCTTACCTGGAACTGAGACAAATTTAGAGAGCTGAGCAAAACATGGGAGTAGAAGAAGCACGGGCATAGCCCTGTGAGTACTCTCAGTCCCCAGGAAAACCATTTCTGACTTTATCTCATAGGTGTCCCTGGGGAGGGCTGCCAGTGGAATTGGGGAAAGATAACAGGAGGAAGGAAACTTTCAGCTGACCTTTGTAACAATTTCGACTGAAGGTGAAGTTTCCTGGACAGAAACTAGGCGAGGGAATAACCTGGAGTACAGGTATGAGCATAGAGCCTGCAGACTGTGGGAGGCAAAAAACCCAAAAGCCCTGTTTGCTTTCTCAGCAGGAAGGCTTGTATCCTGGGGCAATTCTTAGCCCTGCTTACTGGCTGCTTGGAAATGAACTCATTGTGGTTGTGGGGACACCATGGGAGTGAGACCAGCCTTTTCAGCTGGGTGGGAATTGGGTGAGGCCTGTCACTGCTGGCTTTCCCCCACTTCCCTAGCGAGCTGCATGATGCAGCAGAGGCAGCCATAAACTCCCTAGGAATGTAATTTCATTGGCCTGAGAACCACATCCCCATCCCCCACAATAGCCAAAGTATGCCCTGCCCAAGGAGAGTATGAGCTCAGACACACCAGACCCTGCCCCCACCAGATGGTCTTTCTCTACTTGCTCTTGTAGCTGAAGACAAAGGACATAATCTCTTGGAAGCTCTGTGGCCCCTACCTACCACTTGAGAAACCCAAATACTTAAGAAGGTAGCCCTAGGGCAATCTTGTATACTCCTTGTGATACTGCAGCTAATACTCTCTTGAAAGCACCACCTCCTGGCTGGAGGCCAACCAACACAAAACCAGCACACTAAGCAAAAGTACAACCAAGGACCCTCACAGAGTCCACACTAAACTCCCCTGCTACATGCACTGGACCAGGTGCTGGTATCCATGGCTGAGAGGCCTTAAGATGGATCACATCATAGAACTTTTTGCAAACACTCCTCAGAACCAGCCCAGAGCCCAGTAGCTCTGCTGGGTGGCTGAATTCAGAAGAGAAACAAGAATCACTATAGTTCAGCCCTCAGAAAGCCCCATCCCTAGGGGATCACCATGAGACAAAAGAATCTAAACAGCAGCTCTTGAGCACCACATCTTCCCTTTGACATAGTCTAACCAAATGGAAGAAACAAACAAACAAAGAATTCTAGTAATATGACAAAACAAAGTTATGTAACACTCCCAAAAGATTTCAATAGCTCACCAGAAATGGATCCAAACCAAAAAGAAATCTCCGAATTGCCAGAAGAATCATTCAGAAGGTTGGTTTTTAAGCTACTCAAGAAGGCACCAGGAAAAGGTGAATACAAACTCAAAGAAATTTTTAAAATATTACAGGATATGAATAGAAAACTATCTAGACAAACAGCATAAATAAAAAATAGGCCACATGCGGTGGCACGCACCTGTAATCCCAGCACTTTGGGAGGCTGAAGTAGGTGGATCACAAGATCAGGCATTCGTGACCAGCCTGATCAACATGGTGAAACCCCGTCACTACTAAAACTACAAAAACTACTCTGGAATGGTGGTGTGCACCTGTAATCCCAGCTACCCAGGAGACTGAGGCAGGAGAAGCCCTTGAACCCAGGAGGCAGAGGTTGCAGTGAGCAGAGATCATGCCATAGCACTCCACCCTAGTCAACAGAGTGGGACTCCATCTCAAAAAAAAAAAAAAATCAAAACTTTTGGAAATGAAGGGCATACTTAGAGAAATGTAAAATGCACTGGAACAGCTCAGCAATAGAATTGAACAAGCAGAAAAAAGAACAGCAGAGCTTGAAGAGAAGGCTTTTAAATTAACCCAATTTAATACAGAAAAAGAAAAAAATTTAAAATGAGCAAAACCTTCAGGAAGTTGAAATTATGTAAAAAAACCAAACCTGAGAAAAATTTGTGTTCCTGAGGAAGAGAAATCTAAATGTTTGGAAAACATATCTGAGGGAATAATCATTTCACTATGGAAAACAGTGTGGAGATTCCTTAAAGAACTAAAAGTAAAACTACTATTTGATCCAGCAACCCCACTCCTGGATGTCTACCCAGAGGAAAAGAAGGTATTATATGAAAAATATACTTGCACATGCATGTTTATAGCAGCACAATTCACAATTTCAAAAATATGAAAGCAGCCTAAATGCTCATCAATGAGTGGATAAATTTTCATGTATATATGTATGAGTTCATTTTCACGCTGCTGATAAGGACACACCTGAAACTGGACAATTTACAAAAGAAAGACATATAATAGACTTACAGTTCCACATTGGTGGGGAGGCCTCACAATCATAGCTAAAGGCAAAGAGGAACAAGTCATGTCTTACATGGATGGTGGCAGGCAAAGAAAGAGAGAGCTTGTGCAGGGAAACTACCATTTTTTTTAAACCATCAGATTTCATGAGACTTATTCACTATCACAAGAACAACATGGGAAAGACCTACTCCATGATTCAATTGACTCCCACTAGGACCCTCCCACAACACGTGGGAATTCGAGATAAGATTTGGGTGGAGACACAGCCAAACCATACTGTGGTATGTTCAGCCATAAAAAGGAATGAAATAATGGCATTTGCAGAAACCTAGATGGAATTGGAGACCATCATCCTAAGTGAAGTAACTCAGGAATGGAAAACCAAACAGTTTATGTTCTCAATGATAACTGCGAACTAAACTACGAGGATGCAAAGGTGTAGAAATAGTACAACGGACTTTGGTGACCTGGGGAAAGGATGGGATCAAGGAGAGGGATAAAAAACTACACATTGGTACAGTGTACACTGCTCGGATGTTTGGCGCACCAAATTTCTCAGAAATCACCACTAAATAACTTATTCATGTAGCCAAGCACCACCTGTTCTCCAAAAACTGATTGAAATGTTTTAAAAAATTAACAAGTCAAAAAATATGATTCAATAATATTCCGCATACAAAAGATTCACTTTAGGCTTGAGGATACATAGAAAGTAAGTGAATGGAAAAATATATTCTATGCAAATCGTAAACAAAGATAGCAGGGGTGCCTATACTTAGAAAAAACAGACTAAGTCGAAAACTGTAAAATTAGACAAAAGTGGTCATTATACAATAAAGGTATCAATTTATCAGAGATTATAACAATTATAAATATATAGGCACCTAACATCAAATCATCTGAATATAACAGGCAGACATTAACACAAGGGAAAAATACGTAGCAATATAAGAGTGGCAGACTTTAATATTCTGCTTTCAATAATGGATATATTATCTATACAAAAAGAAACAAAAGTCAATAAGGATAAAGTAAACTTGAGTACTAAAACAAAGGTTCCCAGCAAACATATAGAGAGAGCATACCATCTAACAGCAGCAGAATACATATTATTCTCAAACACACATGAAACATTCTCCAGAACTGATCATATGTTGTATCACAAAATAAAACATATTTAAGAAGATTGAAATAATCTCAAATCTCTCTTCTGACCACAATAAAAAGCAATGAGAAGACTGGAAAATTCATGAAAATATGGAAATTAAACCATCGGTTTCTGATCAACTAATGGATCCAAAAAAATTAAAATAGAGATTAATACAAAAGAAAATGGAAACAAAATGGATGAAAACTCGTGGAATGAAGCAAAAGCAGTAAATGCACACATTACTAAGAAAAAAATCCAAATAAGCAAACTAACGTTACACCAAAAGGGTCTGAAAAAAGAAGAACAAACCAAGAAAAAGTTTGTATAAGAAAGATAATGGTGCTCACTTCGGCAGCACATATACTAAAATTGGAATGATACAGAGAAGATTAGCATGGTCCCTGCATAAGGATGACACGCAAATTCATGAAGCATTCCATATTTTTAAGCAACTTCAGCAAAGTCTCAGGATACAAAATCAATGTGTAAAAATCACAAGCATTCCTATACACCAATAACAGACTTAAAAAGAGCCAAATCAAGAACGAACTGACATTCAAAATTGCTACGAAGAGAATAAAATACCTAGGAATACAACTAACAAGGAACATAAAGGACGTCTGCAAGGAGAACTACAAATCACTGCTCAACTAAATAAGAGAGGACACAAACAGATGGAGAAACATTCCATGCTCATGGTTAGGAAGAATCAATATTGTGAAAATGGACATACTGCCCAAAGTAATTTACAGATTCAATGCTATCCCCATCAAGCGAACAATGACCTTTTTCACAGATCTGGAAAAAAAACACCTTAAACTTCATAGAGAAAAAAGAGAGCTGCATAGCCAAGTCAATTCTAAGCAAAAAGAACAAAGCGGGAGGCATCACGCTACCTGACTTCAAATTATACTATAAGGCTATAGTAAACAAAACAGCATGGTACTGGTACCAAAGCAGAGATATAGACCAATGGAACAGAACAGAGGCCTCAGAGGCAACACAACATATCTACAACCATCTGATCTTTGACAAACATGACAAAAAAAAGGGGAAAGGATTCCCTGTTTAATAAATGGTGTTTGGAAAACAGGCTAGCCATGTGCAGAAAGCAGAAACTGGACCCCTTCCTGACACCTTACACTAAAATTAACTCCAGATAGATTAAAGACTAAAACGTAAGGCCTAACACCATAAAAACCCTAGAAGAAAATCTAGGCAAAACCATTCAGGACATAGGCATAGACCAGGACTTCATGACCAAAACACCAAAAGCATTGGCAACAAAAGCCAAAATAGACAAATGGGACCTAATCAAACTCCACAGCTTCTGCACGGCAAAAGAAACAGTCATTAGAGTGAGTCAGCAACCAACAGAATGGGAACAAATGTTTGCAGTTTACCCATCTGACAAAGAGCTGATATCCAGAATCTACAAAGAACTCAAACAGATTTACAAGAAAAAAACAAACAAGCTCATTCAAAAGTGGGTGAAGGATATGAACAGACACTTTACAATAGAAGACAACATGAGGCCAACAAACATATGAAAAAATGCTCATCATCACTGGTTATTAGAGAAATGCAAATCAAAATCACATTGAGATACCATCTCACGCCAGTTAGAATGGTGATCATTAAAAAATCTGGAGACAACTGATGCTGGAGAGGATGTGGAGAAATAGGAACACTTTTACACTGTTGATAGGAGTGTCAATTAGTTCAACCATTGTGGAATACAGTGTGGCGATTCCTCTAGGACCAGAAATAGAAATTCCATTTGACCCAGCAATCCCATTACTGGGTATATATCCAAAGGATTATAAATTGTTCTACTATAAGGACATATGCACACGAATGTTCATTGCAGCATGTTTACAATAGCAAAGGCCTGGAACCAACCCAAATGCCCATCAATGATAGACTGCAAAGGGAAAATGTGGCACATATACACCATGGAATACTATGCAGCCATTAAAAACGATGAGTTCGTGTTCTTTGTAGGAACATGGATGAACCTGGAAACCATCATTCTCAGCAAACTGACACAAGAACAGAAAATCAAACACTGCATGTTCTCACTCACAGGTGGGTGTTGAACAATGAGAACACATGGACACAGGGAGGGGAGCATCATACACTGGGGTCTGTCATGGGAAATAGGGGAGGTACAGCAGGGGGTGGGGAGTTGGGGAGAGATAGCATGGGGAGAAATGCCAGATATAGATGATGAGGAGGAAGGCAGCAAAGCACACAGCCATATGTGTACCTATGCAACAATCTTGCATGTTCTTCACATGTACCCCAAAACCTAAAATGCAATAAAAAAAAAAAGAAAGATAATAAAGATCAGGCCAGGAAAAATAGAAACTAGAAAAACAATGGAAGATATTAATAAACCTAAGAGTTGTTGTTGTTGTTGTTGTTTTAAAGATACGTTGATATATCTTTCACTAAGAAAAAAACAGAAGACTCAAAATCAGAAATGAAAAAGGAGCAATTACAACTAAAGCCACAGAAATAAAAAGGTTAATAAAAAGACTATTACCAATTATATACCAACAAATTGAATAACTTAGAAGGAATGGATTAATTTCTAGATATACACAATATACTAAGACTGAATTATGAAGTAGAAAATCTGAGCAGATCAATAACATGCAAGAAGATTGAATTAATAATTTTTAAAAATCACTCACAAAAAAAGCCAAGAACCTGATTACTTCACTGCTAAATTCTATGAAATATTTAAAGAAGAACTAATACCAATCCATCTGAAAGTCTTCCTAAAAGCAAAGAAAAAGAAATAATTTCCAAGTGAATTATATGAGGTTAGCAATACCCTGACACCAAAGCCAGAAACCATTACAAGAAAATTACAATCCAATAACCCTGATGAACACAGATGCAAAAATCCTCATCAAAACAATAGCAAACCCAAGTTAACAGCACATTAAAGGGATTATTCACTGTGATAAAGTGGGACTTATTCATGGGATGTGAAGATGGTTCAATATATGCAAATCAACAAATTGATATACCACTTCAACAGAATATAGGATAAAAATCATATGATCATCAATACATCAAGAAAAATTGTGTAACAAAATTCAACATTCTTTTACAATAAAAACTACCAATAAATTAGTTACATAAAGAATGCACCTCAAAACCATAAAAGCCATACGTGACAAGCCCACAGCTTATGTCATACTCAATTTTGAAAAGTTTAAAGTGTTTTCTCTAAGATCTTGAACAGTATTCACTCTCACAACTTCTATTCAAGTAGGACTGGAAGTCCTAGCTAGAGAAATTAAGCAATAGAAAAAATATATTAAAATCACAAAGGAAGTAAATTGTCTCTACAGGTGCTAATCTTATATATTAAAAATTTTTTAAAGCTTTAAAGAACTTTTAGACCTAATAAGTAAATTCATTAAAGTTGCAGGATACAAAATCAATGTACAAAAATCAGTTGTCTTTCTAACAATGAATTATCTGAAAAAGAAATCAAGAAAACAATCCAAATAGCAATAGCTATAAAGAAAACAAAATGCTTAGAATTAAGTTTAACCAAGGAGGTAAAAGATTCATTCACTGAAAACTATATAAGATAATAATAAAAAGAAGACACAAATTGAAAGATATCTCATGTACAGGAATTAGAAAAATATTGTTATAATGTCCACATCACCCAAAGAAATCTACAGATTCAGTATAATCCTTATCAAAATTCCAATAACATTTTCTACAAAAATTTAAAACATTCTAAAATTTGAATAGAAATGTAAAAGACCATGAAAAGCCAAAGCAATTCTGAGCAAAAACATACCTGAAGCCACCATACTACCTAACTTTAAAATATACTGCAATGCTATAGTAACCAATAGAGCATGGTACCAGCACAAAAACACAGACAAACACAAATAAATGAAGACTGCACAGATAAATCCAAGTATTTACAGTCAACTGATTTTTTATGAAGGCACTAAGAATAAACAGTGGGGAAAGGAGCGTTTATTCAATAAGTGGTGCTGGGACTACTGGATAGAAACATGCAGAATAAAATTAGATGCTGTTTTATATCAGAAAAAAATTAACTCAGGGATCCTGGGCAAGATGGCCAAGTAGGAACAGCTGCAATGTGCAGCTCTCAGTGAGACTGATGCAGAAGACAGGTGATTTCCACATTTCCAACTGCGGTACCTGGTTCATCTCACTGGTACTGGTTGGCAGTGGGTGCAACCCAAGGAGGGTGAGCTGAAACAGGATGGGGCATCGCCTCACCCAGGAAGCACAAGGGGCTGGGAACTCCCTCTCCTAGCCATTAGGGACTGTTTCCTTCACTCCAGCCCAGATACTGCACTTTACCCATGGTCTTCACAACCTGTAGACCAGGAGATTTCCTCTGGTACTTACACAACTACCAGGGCCCTGGGTTTTCAGCACAAAACTGGGTGGCCATTTGGGCAGAAACCAAGCTAGCCAAAGAAGTTTTGTTTTTTGTTTGTTTGTTTGTTTTCATACCCCTGTGGCACCTAGGACACCACCAGTGAGAGAGAACTGCTCACTCCTCTGAAAAGGGGGCTGAAGCCACAGAGCAAGTGGCCTGGCTCGGTAGGTTTTACCACCACAGAGACCAGCAAGATAAGATCCACTGGCTTGAAATTCTCACAGCCAGTGCAGCAGTCTGAGCTCAACCTGGGTCATTAGAGCTCGGTGTGGGGAGGGGCATCTCACACTATAAGCAATCCTGGTGGGAAATACAAACTGCAGGCACTTTGTCACTAGATGTCCTCTCTAGGAAGAGCATCTCTGAAAAAAGGCAGTAGACCATCAGGGACTTATAAAGCCCCCACCTTCCTGGGACAGATCACCTGGAAAGAGAGGCAGTAGTGGGTACAGCTTCAGAAGATCTAAATGTCCCTGCCTGGCAGCTCTGAAGAGAGCAGCAGATTTCCCAACACAGCATTTGAGCTCTGATAAGAAACAGACTGCTTCCTCAAGTGTCTCCCTAACCCCCATGTATCCTAACTGGGAGAAACCTCTCACTAGGGGCCAACAGATACCTCATACAGGAGGGCTGGCATCTGGCAGATACCCCTCTGGGATGAAGCTACCAGAGGAAGAAACAGGCAGCAATCTTTGCTGTTCTGCAGTCTCCCACTGGTGATTCCCAGGCAAGCAGGGTCTGGAGTAGACCTCCAGCAAACTCCAGCAGACCAGAAGCAGAGGGCCATATTAGAAGAAAAATTAACAAATGAAAAGAAATAGTTTCAACATAAAACTATTCAGAGACACCATCCAAAGGTCACTGACCTCAAGACCAAAGGAATATAAATCAATGAAAATGGGAAGAAACCAATGCAAAAAAGGTTGAAAACTCCAAAAACCAGAATACCTCTTCTCCTTTAAGGGATCTCAGCTTTTTGCCAGCAAGGGAAAAAGACTAGATGGAGAATGAGCTTGACAAAATTGACAGAAGCAGGCTTCAGAAGGTGGGTAATAACAAACTTCTTGAAGCTAAAGGAGCATCTTCCAACCCAGTGCAAAAAGTTAACAACCTTGAAAAAATGATAGACAAAATGCTAACTAGAATAACGAATTTAGAGAAGAACATAAACGACCTGACAAGAGCTGTAAAACACAGAACAAGGACTTCGTGAAACATGCACAAGTTTCAATGGCAAAATCAATCAAATGGAAAATAGGATATCAGAGACTGAAGATCAACTCAATGAAATAAAGCAAGAAGAGAAGGTTAGAGAAAAAAAAAGAGTGAAAAGAAACAAACTTCCAAGAAATATGGGATTGTGTGAAAAGACCAAAATACTTTTGATCCATGTACCTGAAAGTTAAGGGGAGAATGTAATCAAGTTGGAAAATACTCTTCAAGATATTATCCAGGAAAACTTCCCCAACCCAGCAAGGCAGGGCAACATTCAAATTCAGGAAATACATAGAACACGACAAAGATATTCCTCAAGAAGAGCAACCCCAGGACAAATAATGATCAGATTCACCAAGGTTGAAATGAAGGGAAAAAGGCTAAGGGCAGCCAGAGAGAAAGGTCAGATTATCCACAAAGGGAAGCCCATAGGACTCACAGTGGATCTCTCAGCAGAAACCCTAAAAGCCAGAAGAGAGTGGGGGCCAATATTCAACATCCTTAAAGAAAAGAACTTTCAACCTAGAATTTCATATACTGCCAAACTAAGCTTCACAAATAAAGGAGAAACAAAATCCTTTATGGACAAGCAATTGCTGAGAGATTTCATCACCACCAGGCCTGCCTTACAAGAGCTCCTGAAGGAAGTACTAAACAAGGAAAGGAACAAAAAATACAAGCCACTCCAAAAACATACCAAATGGTAAAGACCGTCTACACAATGAAGAATATGTGTCAACTAATGGGCAAAACATCCAGCTAGCATCAAAATGGCAGGATCAAATTCACACATAACAATATTAACCCTAAATGTAAATGGGCTAAATGCCCCAATAAAAAAACACAGACTGGCAAATTGAACAAAAAGTCAAGACCCATCAGTGTGTTGTCTCCAGTAAATCCATCTCATGAGCAAGGACACACATAGGCTAAAAATAAAGGAATGGAGGAAGATTTATCAAGCAAACAGAGAGTAAAAAAAAAGCAGGAGTTGCAATCCTAGTCTCTGATAAAATAGACTTTAAACCAATAAAGATCAAAAGAAACAAAGAAAGGCATTACATAATGGTAAAGGGATCAATGCAACAAGAAGAGCTAATGATCCTAAATATATATGCACCCAATACAGGAGCACCCAAATACATAAAACAAGTTCTTAACAACCTACAAAGAGACTTAGATTCCCACACAATAATAGTGGGAGACCATAACACTCCACTGTCAATATTAGACAGATCAACAAACACACAGCATACCAGAATCTCTGGGATGCATTTAAAGCAGTGTCTAGAGGGAAATTTATAGCAATAAATGCCCACGTGAGAAGCAAGGGAAGATCTAAAATTGACACCCTATTGTCAAAATTGAAATAGCTAGAGGAACAAGATAAAAAAAACTCAAAAGCTAGAAGAAGACAAGAAATAACTAAGATTAGAACAGAACTGAAGGAGAAAGAGACATTAAAAAAAAACCCTTAAAAAAATCAATAAATCCAGGACCTTGGTTTTTGAAAAGATCAACAAAACAGACAGACCACTAGCCAGATTAATAAAATAGAAAAGGAAGTATAAAATAGATGCAAAAAAATGACAAAGGGGACATCACCACCAATTCCACATAAAAACAAACTACAGTCAGAGATTACTACAAAGAACTCTATGCATGTAAACCAGTAAATCTAGAAGAAATGGAAAAATTCATAAACACACCCTCCAAAGCCTAAATCTGGAAGAAATTGAAACCTTGAATAGACCAATAACAAGGGCTGAAGTTGGGTCAGCAATTAATACACTACCAACCAAAAACCATCCTGGTCCAGAGGGGTTCACAGCCGAATTCTACCAGAGGTACAAAGAGGAGTTGGTACCATTCCTTCTGAAACTATTCCAAAAAATCCAAAAAGAGGGAATCCTTTCCAAATCATTTTATGAGACAAACATCATTCTGATACCAAAACCCAGCAGAGACTCAACAAAAAAGGAAAACTTCAGGTCAATAGCCATGCTGAACATAAATGCAAAAATATTCAATAAAATACTGGCAAACAGACTGCAACAGCATATCAAAAAGTTTATCCATCATGATCAAGTAGGCTTCATCCTGGGGACACAAGGCTGGTTCAACACATGCAAGTCTATAAACGTAATCCACCACCTAAACAGAGCCAAAGACAATAAATGCATCATTATCTCAATAGATGCAGAGAAGGCCTTCAACAAAATTCAACAGCCCTTTTTGCTAAAAATACTCAACAAACTGGGTATTGAAGGAATATATCTTAAAATAATAAAAGCTATTTATAACAAACCTATAGTCAATATCATACTGAATGGGCAAAACTGGAAACATTCCCTTTGAAAACTGGCACTAGACAAGGATGCCCTCTCTCACCACTCCTATTCAATATTGTATTGGAAGTTCTAGCCAGAGCAATTGGGCAAGAAGAAAAAAGAGGGTCTTCAATTAGAAAGGAGGAAGTCAAATTGTTTCTACTTGCAGTTGACATGTTTGTATATTTAGAAGACCCTATCATCTCAGCCCCAAATCTCCTTAAACTGATAAGCAACTTCAGCAAAGTCTCAGGATACAAAATCAATGTGCAAAAATCACAAGCATTCCTATACACCAATAACAGACTAACAGAGAACCAAATCACGAGTGAACTCCCATTCACAATTGCTACAAAGAGAATAAAGTACCTAGGAATAAAACCAACAAATGATGTAAAGGATCTCTTCAAGGATAACTACAAACCACTGCTCAACGAAATAAGAGAGGACACAAACAGATGGAGAAACATTCCATGCTCATGGTTAGGACGAATCAATATTGTGAAAATGGACATACTGCCCAAAGTAATTTACAGATTCAATGTTATCCCCATCAAGCTACCAATGACCTTCTTCACAGATCTGGAAAAAACCACCTTAAACTTCATATGGAACCAAAAGAGAGCTGCATAGCCAAGTCAATTCTAAGCAAAAAGAACAAAGCTGGAGGCATCACGCTACCTGACTTCAAATTATACTATAAGGCTATAGTAATCAAAACAGCATGGTACTGGTACCAAAACAGAGATGTAGACCAATAGAACAGAATGGAGGCCTCAGAGGCAACACCACAAATCCACAATCATCTGATCTTTGACAAACCTCACAAAAACAAGCAATGGGGAAAGGATTCCCTGTGTAATAAATGATGTTTGGAAAACTGGCTAACCAAGAGCAGGAAGCTGAAACTGGACCCTTTCCTGACACCTTACACTAAAACTGACTCCAGATAGATTAAAGACTTAAATATAAGACCTAACACCATAAAAGCCCTGGAAGAAAACCTAGGCAAAACCATTCAGGAAATAGGCACAGGCAAGGACTTCATGACTAAAACACCAAAAGCATTGGCAACAAAAGTCAAAATGGACAAATGGGATCTAATCAAACTCCAGAGCTTCTGTACAGCAAAAGAAACAATCAGTAGAATGAACTGGCAACCAACAGAATGGGAAAAAATTTTTGTAATCTACTCATCTGACAAAGGGCTAATATCCAGAATCTACAAAGAACTAAAACAGATTTACAAGAAAAAAAAACAAACCCATCCAAAAGTGGGTGAAATATATGAATAGACACTTTTCAAAAGAAGACATCAATGAAGCCAAGAAACACATCAAAAAATGCTCATCATCACTGGTTATTAGAGAAATGCAAATCAAAACCACATTGAGATACCACTTCACACCAGTTACAATGGCAATCATTAAAAAATCTGGAGACAACAGATGCTGGAGAGGATGTGGAGAAATAGGAACACTTTACACTGTTAGTTGGAGTGTAAATTAGTTCAACCATTGTGGAAGACAGTGTGATGATTCTTCAAGGACCTAGAAACAGAAATTCCATTTGACCCAGCAATCCCATTACAGGGTATATGTCCAAAGGATTATAAATCATTCTATTATAAAGATACATGCACGTGTGTGTTCATTGTGGCACTGTTTACAATAGCAAGGATGTGGAACCAACCCAAATGCCCATCAATGATAAACTGGACAAGGAAAATGTGGCACATATACACCATGGAATACTATGCAGCCATAAAAAGTGATGAGTTTGTGTCCTTTGTAGGTACATGGATAAATCTGGAAACCATCATTCTCAGTAAATTGACACAAGAACAGAAAATCAAACACCGCATGTTCTCACTCATAGGCAAGTGTTGAACAATGAGAACACATGGACACAGGGAGGGGAGCATCACATACTGGGGTCTGTAAGGGTGGCCAGGGTAGGCACAATGGGGGAATGGGGATGTTGGGGAGGGATAACATGGGGAGAAATGCCATATATAGGTGATGGGGGGATGGAAGCAACAAATCACATTGCCATGTGTGTACCTATACAACAATCCTGCATAATCTGCACACATACCCCAGAACCTAAAGTATAATTTAAAAAAAAAAGACAGAAATCAAGAAGTTCTTTGAAACTGAGAACAAACAACGTACCAGAATCTCTGGGACATGGCTAAAGTAGTGTTGGGAAAGAAGAAAAGCTGGAAGGATGCCAAATTAACAACCGAACATCACAACTAAAAGAAGAGAACCAAGAGCAAACAAAACCCAAAGCTAAAAGGCAGGAAATAACCAAGATAAGAGCAAAATTGAAGAAGATAGAGACACAAAAATGCTTAAAAAAATTACTGAATCCAGGAGCTGGGTTTTAAAAAATCAATAAATAGACTAGTAGCTAGATTAATAAAGAAAAAAGAAAAAAATCAAATAGACACCATCAAAAATGATAAGGGGATGTCACCACTGACCCCACAGAAATACAAGCTACCATCAAAGAATACAATAAACACCTCTATGCACATAAACTAGAAAATCTAGAAGAAATGAATAAATTCCTGAACACATACATCATCCCAAGACTGAACCAGGAAGAAACTGAATTCCTGAATAGACCAATAATGAGTTCCAAAATTGAGGCAATAATAAATAGCCTACCAACTAAAAAAAGCCCAGGGCCAGATGGATTTACAGCTGAATTTCACCAGAGGTACAAAGAAGAGGTGCTACAATTTCCTTCCTTCCTTCCTTCCTTCCTTCCTTCCTTCCTTCCTTCCTTCCTTCCTTCCTTCCTTCCTTCTTTCTTTCATTTTACTTTAAGTTCTGGAATACAAGGGCAGAATGTGGTGGTACCATTTCTGCTGAAATTATTTCAAACAACTGAGAAGGAGGGACTCCTTCCTAATTCATTTCATGAGGCCATTTGCCTGATACCAAAACCTGGCACAGATACCACAAAAAAAGAAAACTTCAGGCCAATATTCCTGATGAACACTATGCAAAAATCCTCAACAAAATATTGGGAAATGAAATCCAGCACCGCATCAAAAAGCTTATCCACTATGATCAAGTTGGCTTCATCCCCAGGATGCAAGGTTGGTTCAATATATGCAAATCAATGAATGTGATTCCTCACATAAACAGAACTAAAAACAAAAGCTACATAATTATCTCAATAGATGCAGAAAAGGCTGTCAAGTTAAAAACTCTCAATAAACTAGGTATTCAAGGAATATACATTAAAAAAATAAAAGCCATATATGACAAACCCATGGTCAATATTATACTGAAAGGGCAAAAGCTGGAAGCATTCCCCTTGAAAACCAGCACTAGACAAAGAATGTCCTCTCTTATGACCCCTATTCAACACTGTATTGGAAGTTCTGGCCAGGTCAATCAGGCTAGAGAAAGAACTAAAGGGTATTTAAATAGGGAGGAAGGAATTCAAATTATCTTTGTTTGCAGATGACTTGGTCCTATCTCTAGAAAAAAATATCCCATCATCTTAGCCCACAAGTTTCTTACACTGACGAACAACTTCAGCAAAGTCTCAGGATAAAAAAAATACATGTGCAAAAATCACTAGCATTCCCATACACCAACAGGCAAGCATAGGGCCAAATTGTGAATTACTTCCCATTTACAATTGCTACAAAAATAACAAAATACCTAGGAATAAAGCTAATAAGGGAAGTGAAGAATCTCTTCAATAAGAACTACAAATCACTGCTCAAGGAAATCAGAGAGGACACAAATGAATAAACATTCCATGCTCATGGATAGAAAGGATCAATATTGTAAAAATGGCCATACTGCCCAGAGTAATTTATAGATTCAATGCTATTCCTATTAAACTACCATTGACATTCTTCACAGAATTAGAAAAAAACTATTTTAAAATTTATATGGAACAAAAAAAGAGCCCAAATAGCTAAGACAATCCTAAGCAAAAAGAGCAAAGCTGAAGGGCATTCTGCTACCTGGCTTCTAGCTACACTACAAGGCTACAGTAACCAAAACAGCATGATACCGGTACAGAAACAGACACATAGACATTGGAACAGAATAGAGAACTCAGAAATAACACCAGACACCTATAACTATCTGATCTTTGACAAACCTGTAAAAAACAAGCAATGGGAAAAAGATTCCCTATCTAATAAATGGTGCTGGGACAACTGGCTAGCCAAATGCAGAAGATTGAACCTGTACTCCTTCCTTATCTCTTAAACAAAAATTAACTCAAGATGAATGAAACACTTACATGTAGAACCCCAAACTATAAAAACCCCAGAAGAAAAATCTAGGCAATACCATTTAGGACATAGGCATGGGAAAATATTTCATGATGAAAACGTGAAAAGCAATTGCAACAAAAACCAAAATTGACAAATGAGATGTAGTTAAACTAAAGAGCTCTGCACAGCAAAAGAAACTATCATTAGAGTGAACAGAAAACCTACAGAATGGGAGAAAAAAATTGCAGTCTGTCCATCTGACAAAGGTCTAATATCCAGTTTTTACAAGGAGCATAAATTTACAAGAAAAAAAAGAAACAAACAACCCTGTTAAAAAGTAGGCAAAGGACATGAACAGACACTTCTCAAAAGAAGACATTCATGTGTCCTACAAACATATGAAAAAAAGCTCAACATTACTGATCATTAGAAAAATGCAAATTAAAACCACAATGAGATACCATCTCATACCAGTCAGAATGGTGATTATTAAAAACACTAGAAACAATAGATGCTGGTGAAGTTGCAGAGAAAAAGGAACACTTTTACTTTGTTGGTGGGAGTGTAAATTAGTTCAACCATTGGGCAAGACAGTGTGGTGATTTCTCAAAAATCCAGAGTCAGAAATACCATTTGACCCAGCAATTTTATTACTGGGTATATATGCAAAGGAATATAAATCATTCTATTATAAAAATACAGGCAGGTATATGTTCATTATAGCACTGTTCAAAACAAGAAAAACATGGAATCAACCCAAATGGCCATCAATGATAGACAGGATAAAGAAAATGTGGTACATATATACCATCGAATATTATGCAGCCATAAAAAGGAACAAGATCATGTGCTTTGCAGGGATATAAATGGAGCTGAAAGCCCTTATCCTCAGGAAACTAACACAGGAACAGAAAACCAAACACTGCATGTTCTCTCTTATAAGTGGGAGCTGCATGATGAGAACACACAAACCCCTGGTGGGGAACAACACACTGGGACCTCTCAGGGGAAGGGATAGGGGACGGGAGAGCATCAGGAAATATAACTAATGGATGCTGGGTTTGCTGCCAAAGTGATGGGTTGACAGCAAACTACCATGACACATGTTTACCTGTGTAACAAACCTGCACATCCTGCACATGTACACTGGAACTAAAAAGTTGAAGGAAAAAAAATTGAGAAAGGAAATCACAATATATTACAAAATTTAATATCTTACCCTTAACACAAACATCACAAGTTCCTGACAAACAATATTAAATTCCTGACCACATACACTCTCTGTCTCTCTATATTTCTTCCCTTGGCCACACAAGTGTTGGATTATTTTGTTTTGAAAGATTTTTCAAGTATCTTTTTCATGTCTGTTTTTTAAAAATTTTAGTTATGTTTTATTTAAGCCAGCACACTCAGAATATTATCATTTCAGCATACAATCAATATAATAATTGAGTTGTTTTACATTTTTTTCTTCTATACTATGTTTTCAACACTTGATGTGAATTTACACTTACCGCTCATTTCAAGTTGACCTGATAACATTTCAAACGATCCACAGCCATTGGTGGCACATGACTTCTCTAATGCACATTGCTTCTCCAGAGCCTGGCCTACTAGGACAGCTGGTCTCCCTATAAATATAATCAAGTGTTATGTTTTAAAAACTGTACTGCTGAACAACAATAGCCACAAAACTACTCTGCTGCCCTCACTGAAAAAAAAAAAAAAAAAAAAAAAAAAGCAAACAATGAAATAAAAAAAAAAGACAGTTAGCTCACCAAACTTGAATTCATTACAATGGGGCTCAAAGTTGGGTCTTGATGATAATGGCAATCTTCACAAAAGCTTTAGTAAGAATCTTGTGACTAACTGTACTAACCAGTTCAACTTTCTATGCATGTTCCAGATTAACAAAAGCAATGCATTAATTTTTTGCTGGTTAGAAGTTCCGCTAAGTGAGGTAGAAAAAGCCAGTTAGTGTTTTCATATACTAGCACACATATAGATTTTTCACACTGAGACAGACAAATGGAAGAAGAGCTAATTACATTTATCTTATTTATTAAATTAACTTTTATTTTAGTTTCAGGGGTACATGCACAAGTCTGTTCTACAATAAATTGCATGTCATGGTGGTTTGGTATACCTATTATTTTATCACCCAGGTAATAACATAGATTTCAATAGGTAATTTTTCAATCTTCACCCTTCTCTTACCATCCACCCTCAAGTAGAATCTGGCCTCTATTGTTTTCTTCATTGTTTCTATATGTATTCAATATTTACCTCTCACTTATAAGTGAACAGGTGGTGTTCGTTCTTCTGTTTCTGCATTAGTTTGCTTAGGATAATGGTCTCTAGCTCTATCCATGTTACTGCAAAAAACATGTTCTCATTCTTTTCTATGGATGCATAATATTCCATGGTGTATATGTACCACATTTTCTTTGTCAGTTCCACTGCTGATGGGCATTTAGGTTGATTCCATGTCTTTACTATGTCAATAGTGCTGCAATGAACATATGCATGCATGTGTCTTCATAGAACAGTTAATAATCCTTTGAGTATATACCTAATGATGAGATTGCTGTGTCTGATGTTAGGTCTGTTTTGCATTCTTTGATAAATTACCAGACCGTGTTCTATAGTGGCTGAACTAATTTGCATTTTCACCAGCAGTGTATAAGGATTACTTTTTCACTGTAGACTTGCCAGCATCTGTTATTTTTTTAAACATTTTAATAATAGCCATTTTGACTTGTGTTAAAAATTAACTCCAGATGGATTAAAGATTCAAACACCATAAAAACGCTAGAAGAAAACCTAGGCAATACCATTCAGGACATAGGCATGGGCAAAGACTTCCTTGTGGTTTTGATCTGCATTTCTCTAATGATTAGTGACAGTGAACATTTTTTTCATATGCTTCTAGGTCATGTGTATATTTTCTTTGAAAAGTGTCTGTTCAAATACTTGTCCCCCTTTTTAACAATTTTTTTGCTTAAGTTCCTAATAGATTCTGGATATTAGACTTTTGTCAGATGCATGGTATTTGCAAATATTTTCTCTAATTCTGTGGATTACCTATTTAGTCTGTTGATGGTTTCTTTTGCTGTGCTGAAGCTCTTTAGCTTAATTAGGTTCCATTTGTCAACTGGTTTTTCCCCCCAGTAATTGCTTTTGGAGTTTTTGTGACAAAATTTTTGCCAGGGCCTATGTATAGAATAATATTTCCTAGGCTTTCTTTAAGTATTTTTATAGTTTTAGGTTTTACATTTAAGTCTTTAATTCATCTTGAGTTGATTCTTGTATATGGTATAAGGAGAAGGTCCAGTTTAAATCTTCTGCATATGGCTAGCCAGTTATCCCAGAACCATTTCTTGAATAGGGAGTCCTTTTCCAGTTGCTTGTTTTTGCCTACTTTGTCAAAGATCACATAGTTGTGGGTGTGTAGCTTTATTTCTGGGCTCTGCATTCTGTTCCACTTGTCTACGTGTCTATTTTGTGTCAGTACCATGCCATTTGGTGACTGTATCCTTGTAATATAGTGTGAAGTCAGGTAACGTAAACAAAGCTTCCTGCTTTCTTCTTTTTGCTTAGGATTAGCTTGGCTGTTTTGGGCTGTCTTTTTGGTTTCATACGAAATTTTAGAAAAGTTTTTCTAGTTCTGTGGATGATGTCATTGGTAGTTGGATAGAAATAGCATTGTGTTTGTACATTGCTTTGGGCAGCATGGCCATTTTAAATAGTCAATTATTCCTATCAATGAACATGAAATGTTTTTCCATTTGTGTCATCTCTGATTTCTTTCAGCAGTGTTTTGTAATTCTTGTGGTGGAGGTCTTTCACTTGCCTGGTTGTATTTCTAGATATTTTATCTTTTGTCTGTGGCTATTTTGGATTGCATCATATTCTTTATTTGGCACTCTGCTGGGATGTTATTGGTATACAGAAATTTTACTGATTTTTTTACATTGATGCTGTAGCCAGAAACTTTGCTGAAGTTGTTTATCATACCTAGGAGCATTCGGGTTGAAATTATGTGGTTTTTCTAGGTATGAAATCATATCATCTGCAAACAAATAATTTGACTTCCTCTCTTCCTATTTGGATTCCTTTTATTTCTTTCTCTTTCTTGATTGCCTTGACAAGGACCTCCAGTACTATGTTAAATAGGAATGGTAATGGTTAGACTAGGCATTCTTGTCTTACGATAGTTTTCAAAAGAATGTTTCCAGCTTTTGCCCATTAAGGATGATACTGGTTACGGGTTTATCATAGAGATAAACCCTCTTATTATTTTGAGGTATGTTCCTTTAATTCTTAGTTTGTTGAGGGTTTTTAACATGAAGGGATGCTTAATTTTATTGAAAGCTTTATCTGCATCAATTGAGATAATCATGTGGTTTTTTAATATGATAAATCACATTTATTGATTTGCATACATTGAACCAACATTGCATCCCAGAAATAAAGCCTGCTTGACAATGGGGAAAGAATTTCCTATTTAATAAATGATGTTGGGAAAGCTGGCTAGTCATATGCAGAAAGCTGAAACTAGAGCCCTTCCTTAAACCTTAGACAAAATTTAACTCCAGATGGATTAAAGATTCAAACATGGGAACTCAAGATGGCGCTGTGACAACAACCCAGGATTTAAGCTCTCGGTTAATCTGCGGAGAGGTTAGTCAAAGCTGCATTTTCAGACTGATCCTTGTTGCCCACAGAACGGGAAAATTCCCAAGTATAAAGGAGACACGGGACACCAGGCAGAGGCTCTGCCTGGAGAAGCCGGCAGCCGGGGTGGCGGCGGCCGGCCCTACCCAGCGATCCCCACAGGGCGCGCTTGTCCGGGTGCCCTGTTGAAACGGCAATCTGAGACTTCAGAGGGTTGAACTCGAGACTGAAAGGGACTTGGGCAGTGGGCCAGCCCAGGGGATTGCAGGGAACAGCGTGTGGGATAGCGCAGTGGGACAGACAAAACGGCGATTCCAAACGCTCGCCGTGGAGACGGTCCCTGAGGCGCTCTGTGGGGGAGGGGCGTCCACCATTACCGAGGCAACCCACCCCGACTGAGACACACGCCCACTGCTGATGCAGCCTGCCGTGGCCGAGGCAACCCGCTACAATAGAGAGACTCCGCTGCAGGGCATAGCCCGTGGTGGAGAACACAGCAGAACAGCAAGAGCATGCAGCAACAGGGCAAGCATCACAATAGCAGGGCGGAGCCTTGGCAGTCAAATAGTGATTAGACTGCCTAGTAGCTGGGCAGGACACCTCAACAGACATCCAAAAACAAAGCCCCAACCCTCCAAGACAGAGCATTTGAGAAAAAAAAAAGGTTTCTTAATGAGCTCTGTTGCAGCAGAATCAAACATAGTAGCCTAACAGCCCTGAATGAACAACAGAGCTCACAGCTCAGCAATTGAGCTCCTATAAAGTACAGACTGTCTCCTCAAGCAGCTCCCTGACCCCTCTATATCCAAAAGATTGACATTTGGCAGGCATCATACTGGGACAAAGAAAGCAGAAAAAAAAACTGGTAGCATCACTCACTGTTCCGCAGCTGCTATAGGTGTACCCCAGACAAGCAGGGCCTGGAATGGACCTCAGCAGTCATACAGCAAAGGGGCTAGACTGGTAGAAGGAAAACCAAGTAACAGAAATACTTCATCACCAACAATTTGGGTGTCCACTAAGAGACCCAATCGAAAAGTCAGCAACTACGCAGACGACAAGTGGATAAATCCATAAAGATGGGAAGAAACCAGTGAAAAAAGGAGGAAAACACCCAAAACCAGAACACCTCGCCTCGTAGAAAGGACCAAAACTCCTCACCAGCAAGGGAACAAAACTGGACGGAGAATGACTGTGACGAAATGACAGAATTAGACTTCAGAAGATGGATAAAGGGAAACTTCCATGAGCTAAAAGATCATGTTCTAAATCAATGCAAAGAAACTAAGATCCGTGAAAAAAGATTTGAGGAAATGATGACAAGAATGGATAACTTAGAGAGGAATATGAATGAATTAAAGGAGCTGAAAAACACAATACGAGAACTTCGCGAAGCATGCACAAGTTTCAATAGCCGAATTGACCAAGCAGAAGAAAGAATATCTGAAGTCGAAGACCAACTCAATGAAATAAAATGAGAAACCAAGATCAGAGAAAAAGCGCAAAAAGGAATGAACAAAGTCTCCAAGAAATGTGGGACTATGTGAAAAGACTTAACCTACGTTTGATAGGTGTACCAGAAAAGGACGAAGAGAATGAATCCAAGCTGGAAAATACTCTTCAGGACATCATCCAGGAAAATTTCCCCACCTAGCAAGACAGGTCAACACTCAAATGCAGGAAATACAGAGAACGCCACAAAGATAATCCGCAAGAAGAGCAACCCCAAGGCACATAATCGTCAGATTCAACAAGGTTGAAATGAAGAAAAAAATACTAAGGGCAGCCAGAGAGAAAGGTCAGGTCACCCACAAAGGGAAGCCCATCAGACTCACAGCAGATCTCTCGGCAGAAACCCCCTAGAAGCCAGAAGAGAGTGGGGGCCAATATTCAACATCCTTAAAGAAAAGAATTTGCAACCCAGAATTTCATATTCAGCCAAACTGAGCTTCATAAGTGAAGGAAAAATAAAATTCTTTGCAAACAAGCAAGTACTCAGAGATTTTGTCACCACCAGGCCTGCTTTACAAGAGCTCTTGAAAGAGGCACTACACATAGAAAGAAAAAACCAGTACCAGCCATTCCAAAAACACACCCAATGCTAAAGAGCATCAACAAAATAAAGAATCTGCATCAACTAATGGGCAAAACATCCAGCTAGCATCAAAATGGCAGTATCAAATTTACACATAACAATATTAACCCTAAATGTAAATGGCCTAAATGCACCAATCAAAAGACACAGACTGGCAAATTGGATAAAAAGCCAAAATCCATCAGTGTGCTGTATCCAGGAAACCCATCTCACATGCAAGGATACACAAAGGCTCAAAATAAAGGAATGGAGGAAGATTTACCAAGCAAATGGAGAGCAAAAGAAAGCAGGAGTTGCAATTCTCATCTCGGATAAAATAGACTTTAAAGCAACAAAGATCAAAAGAGACAAAGAAGGACATTACATAATGGTAAAAGGATCAATACAACAAGAAGAGCTAACGATCCTAAACATATATGGACCCAACACAGGAGCACCCAGATACATAAGGCAAGTTCTTAATGACTTACAAAGAGACTTAGACTCCCACACAATAATAGTGGGAGACTTTAACACTACACTGTCAATATTAGACAGATCAACCAGACAGAAAATCAACAAGAATATCCAGGGCTTGAAGTCAGACCTGGAGCAAGCAAACCTGCTAGACATTTACAGAACTCTCCACCCAAATCCACAGAATATACATTCTTCTCAGCACCACATCACACCTACTCTAAAATTGACCACATAATTGGAAGTAAAGCACTGCTCAGCAAATGCAAAACAACTGAAATCATAACAAACAGCCTCTCAGACCATAGTGCAATCAAGTTAGAACTCAGAATTCAGAAACCAACCCAGAACCGCACAGCCTCATGGAAACTGAACAACTGGCTCTTGAATGTTGACTGGGTAAACAATGAAATGAAGGCAGAAATAAAGAAGTTCTTCGAAACCAATGAGAACGAAGATACAACATGCCAGAATCTCTGGGACACATTTAAAGCAGTCTCTAGAGGAAAGTATATAGCAGTAAGTGCCCATATGAGGGGAATGGAGAGATCCAAAATTGACACCCTATCATCAAAATTGAAAGAGCTAGAGGAGCAAGATCAAAAAAACTCAAAACCCAGCAGAAGACAAGAAATAACGAAGATCAGAGCTGAGCTGATGGAGATAGAGACACGAAAAGCCCTTCATAAAATCAATAAATCCAAGAGCTGGTTTTTTGAAAAGATCAACAAAATAGACAGACCACTAGCCAGATTGATTAAAAAGAAAACAGAGAACAACCAAATAGATGCAATAAAAAATGATAAAGGGGAAATCACCACAGACTCCACAGAAATTCAAAGCATCATCAGAGAACATTACAAACAACTCTATGCACATAAACTAGTAAATCTGGAAGAAATGGATACATTCCTGGACTCCTGTGTCCTCCCAAGCCTAAACCAGGAGGAAGCTGAAACTATGAATAGACCAGTAACAAGGGCAGAAGTCGAGGCAGCAATTAAGAGCCTACCACACAAAAAAAGCCCAGGTCCAGACTGGTTCACAGCCGAATCTACCAGACACACAAAGAGGAGCTGGTACCATTCCTTCTAAAACTATTTTTAAAAATCCAAAAAGAGGGAATCCTTCCCAAATCATTTTATGAGACCAGCATAATCCTGATACCAAAACCCAGCAGAGACCCAACAAGAAAAGAAAACTTCCGGCCAATATCCATGATGAACATAGATGCAAATATCTTCAATAAAATATTGGCAAGCCGATTGCAACAGCAAATCAAAAAACTTATTCATCATGATCAAGTAGGATTCATCCTGGGGATGCAAGGCTGGTTCAACATACGCAAGTCTATAAACGTTATTCACCACATAAACAGAACCAAAAACAAAAACCACATGATTATCTCAATTGATGCAGAGAAGGCATTCGACAAAATTCAACAGCCCTTTATGCTAAAAACCCTCAATAAACTCGGTATCAGTGGAATGTATCTCAAAGTAATAAAAGCTATTTATGACAAACCAACAGCCAATATCATACTGAATGGGCAAAAACTGGAAGCATTCCCTTTGAAATCCAGCACTAGACATGGATGCCCTCTCTCACCACTCCTATTCAATATAGTACTGGATGTTCTAGCCAGAGAAATCAGGCAAGAAAAAGAAAGAAAGGGTATTCAAATCGGAAAGGTGGAAGCCAAATTGTCTCTATTTGCAGACGACATGATAGTATACCTAGAAGACCCCATCACCTCAGCCCAAAAACTCCTGAAACTGATAAGCAACTTCAGCAAAGCCTCAGGATATAAAATCAATGTGCAAAAATCATAAGCATTCGTCTACACCAATAACAGACTTAAAGAAAGCCAAATCAAGAACGAACTGCCATTCACAATTGCTACAAAAAGAATAAAATACCTTGGAATACAACTCACAAGAAATGTAAGAGACCTCTTCAAGGATAACTACAAGCCACTGCTCAACGAAATCAGAGAGGACACAAACAGATGGAGAAACATTCTATGTTCGTGGTTAGGAAGAATTAATATCATGAAAATGACTATACTGCCCAAAGTAATTTACAGAATCAACGCTATCCCCATCAAGCTACCATTGACTTTCTTCACAGAACTGGAAAAAACCACCATGAACTTCATATGGAACCAAAAGAGAGCCCGCATAGCCAAATCAATTCTAAGCAAAAACAACACAGCGGGGGGCATCACACTACCGGATTTCAAACTATTCTACAAGGCTACAGTAATCAAAACAGCATGGTACTGGTACCAAAACAGAGACATAGACCAATGGAACAAATCAGAGGCATCGGAGGTAACACAACATATCTACAACTATACAATCTTTGATAAACCTGACAAAAACAAGCAATGGGGAAAGGATTCCCTGTTTAACAAATGGTGTTGGGAAAACTGGCTAGCCATGTGCAGAAAGCAGAAACTGGACCCCTTCCTGACACCTTACACCAAAATTAACTCCAGATGGATTAAAGACTTAAACATAAGGCCTGGCACGATAAAAACCCTAGAAGGAAATCTAGGCAAAACTATCCTGGACATAGAAATAGGCAAGGACTTCATGAATAAAACACCAAAAGCATTGGTAACAAAAGCCAAAATAGACAAATGGGACCTAATGAAACTCCGCAGCTTCTGCATGGCAAAAGAAACAGTCACTAGAGTGAATCAGCAACGAACAGAATGGGAAAAAATTTTTGCAGTTTACCCATCTGACAAAGGGCTGATATCCAGAATTTACAAAGAACTCAAACAGATTTACAAGAAAAAAAACAAACAAGCCCATTCAAAAGTGGGCAAAGGATATGAACCGACACTTTACGAAAGAAGACATATATGAGACCAACAATTTTATGAAAAAGTGCTCATCGTCACTGGTCATCAGAGAGATGCAAATCAAAACCACATTGAGATACCATCTCACGCCAGTTAGAATGGCGATCATTAAAAAATCTGGAGACAACAGATGCTGGAGAGGATGTGGAGGAAAAGGAACACTTTTACACTGTTGGTGGGAGTGTAAATTAGTCCAACCATTGTGGAAGACAGTGTGGCGATTCCTCAAGGCCTTAGAAATAGAAATTCCATTTGATCCAGCAATCCCATTACTGGGTATATACCCAAAGGACTATAAATCATTCTACTCTAAGGACACATGTACACGAATGTTTATTGCAGCACTGTTTACAATAGCAAAGACCTGGAATCAACCCAAATGCCCATTGATGATAGACTGGATTGGGAAAATGTGGCACATATACACCATGGAATATTATGCAGCAATCAGAAATGATGAGTTCGTGTCATTTGTAGCGACATGAATGAATATGGAGAACATCATTCTCAGCAAACTGACACAAGAACAGAAAATGAAACACCGCATATTCTCACTCATAGGTGGGTGATGAAAAATGAGAACACATGGACACAGAAAGGGGAGTACTAAACACTGAGGTCTATTGGGGGGAAAAGGGGAGGGCCAGTGGGAGGGGGAGGTGGGCGGGATAGCCTGGGGAGAAACGCCAATTGTGGGTGAAGGGGTGAAAGCAAACAGAACACACTGCCATGTGTGTACATATGCAACTGTATTGCATGCTCTGCACATGTACCCCAAAACCTAAAATGTAATACAAAAATAAGAAAAAAAAAAATTCAAACATAAGACCTAACACCACAGAAACCCTAGAAGAAAACCTAGGCAATATCATTCAGGACATAGGCATGGGCAAGGACTTCATGACTTAAACACCAAAAACAATGGCAACAAGAGCCAAAATAGATACATGGGAGCTAATTAAACTAAAGAACTTTGGCACAGCAATATAAACTGTTATTAGAGTGAACTGGCAACCAACAGAAAGGGAAAAAATTTTGCAATCTGCGCATCTGACAAAGGGCTAATATTCAGAATCTACAAAGAATTTAAACAAATTTATAAGAAAAAAGCAACCCCATCAAAAAGTGGGTGAAGGATATGAACAGAAACTTTTCAAAAGAAGACATTTATGCGGCCAACAAACATGAGAAACAGCACATCATCACTGGTCATTAGAGAAATGCTAATCAAAACCACATTTAGATACCAGTTAGAATGGTAATTATGTAAAAAATCAGGAGACAATGGATGCTGGAGAGGATGTGAAGAAACAGAAATGCTTTTACACTGTTAGTGGGAGCATAAATTAGTTCAACCATTGTGGAAGACAGTGTGGAGATTCCTCAAGGATCTCGAACTAAAAATACCATTTGACCCAGCAATCTCATTACTGGGTATATACCCAAAGGATTATAAATTATTCTATTATAAAGACACATGCACATGTATGTTCACTGCAGCACTGCTCACAATAGCAAAGACTTGGAAACAACCCAAATGTCCATCAACGATAGACTGCAAAAAGAAAGTGTGGCACATATATACCATGGAATACTATGCATCCATAAAAAAGGATGAGTTCATGTCCTTTGCAGGGACATGGATAAAGCTGGAAACCATCATTCTCAGCAAACTGACACAAGAACAGAAAATCAAACACCGCATACTCTCACTCATAAGTGGATGTTGAACAATAAAAACACATGGACACAGGGAGGGGACAATCACACATTGAGGCCTTTTGGAGGGTAAAGGGCTAGGGGAGGGAGAGTAGGGAGTGGGGGGATAGGGGAGGAATAGCATTAGGAGAAATACATAATGTAGATGATAGGGCGATAAATGCAGTAAACCACCATGGCACGTATATACCTATGTAACAAATCTGCATATTCTGCACATGTACCCCAGAACTTAAAGTACAATAATAAAAGAAAGAAAATTAAAAACTGAAAAAGGCTGCTTGACTGTGGTGGATTGGCTTTTTGATGTGCTATTCGATTCAGTTTGCGACTATTTTGTTGATGATTGTTGTATCTATGCTTGTCAACGATATTGGCCTAAAGTTTTCTTTCTTTTTTTGCTGTATGTGTCTTTGCCCAAGTTTGGTATCAGAATGATGCTGGTCTCATAAAATGGAATAGCAAAGAATCCCTCCTCCTCCATTTTTGGGAATAGTTTCAGTAGAAATTGTACCAGGTCTTCTTTACATGTCTGGTAAAATTTGACTGTGAATCTATCTGTTCCTGGACTTTTTCTGGTTGGCAGGCTTTTTATTACTGATTGAATTTCAGAATGCATTACTGGTATGTTTGGGTATACATTTCTTTCTGGTTCAGTCTTGGGAGGTTGTATGTTTCCAAGAATTTATCCATTTCTTACAGGTTTTCTAGTTTGTGTACAGAGAGGTGTTCATAATAGTCTCTGAGGTTTTTTTGTATTTATATGCATCAGTAATAGACCCTTTTTCATTTCTGATGTTTACTTGGATCTTCTCTTTTTTAATTATTCTAGCTAGTGGTATCTTATTTATTCTTTTTAAAAATTTTCTGGTTTTAGTCATCTTTTGTATGGTTTTTCATGTCTTAATTTTATTTAGGTTGGCTTTGATTTGGGTTATTTCTTGTTTTCTGCTAGCTTTGGGGTTGTTTTTCTCTCGTTTTGTCCTAGTTTCTCAAGGTGTGATGGTAGACTGTTAATTTGAGATCTAACTTTTTGATATAAGCACTTAGTGCTATAAACATTTTTCTCAACATAGTTTTAGCTATGTCCCAGACATTCTGGCATGTTGTTCACATTAGTTCTAATTTTTTTTAATTTCTACTTTAATTTCATTATTTAGGCAGTAATTTCATTATTCAGGAGCAGGTTGTTTAATTTCCTTGTAGTGGTATAGTTTTGAGTGATCTTTTTGTCATTGATTTCTAATTTTATTCCACTATGGTCTGAGAGTGTGGTATGACTTTTTTTTAATTTGCTGAGAATTCTTTTATGCCTAATTATGTAGTCAATTTTAGATTATGTGCCATGTGCAGATGAGAAGAATGTACATTCTGTTGTTTATAGGTAGAGAATTTTGTAGATGTCTGCTAGGTCTGTTTGGGCAAATAGGGAGTTCAAGGGTTAAATATCTTTGTTTTCTACCTTGATGATCTAACATGGTCAGTGTGGTGTTGGAGGTCTCCCACTATTGTCATATGGTTATCTAAGTCTCTCCATAGGTCTCTAAGAATGTGTTTTATGAACTTGGGTGATTCTGTGTTTGGTGCATAAATATCTAGCATAGTTAGGTTCTCTTGCTGAATTGAACCCTTTACGTTTATGTAACACTCTTGTCTTTTCTAAGCTTCATTGGTTTAAAGTCTGTCTTTTATGAAATTAGACTAGCAACCCTTGTTCACATGTTCATTTGTTTGTTTCCATTTGTTTGGTAGATTTTTCTCCATCCCTTCACTTTGAGTCTATGGGTATCAGGGCATGTGAGATGAGTCTCTCGATGACAGGATACAGTTGGGTCCTACTTCTTTATCCAACCTGGCACTCTGTGTCTTTTAATTGGGGCATTTCGTCTGTTAACATTTAAGGTTAATATTGATATGTACAGATTTGATCCTGTCATCATGTTGTTAGCTGGTTATCTGCACACTTGGTTCATGGTGTCAATGGTGTATATATTTTAAGTGTCTTTTTGTAGTGGCTGGTAAGGTTTTTCCTTTCCATAATTAATAAGGACCTCTTGTAAGGCAGGTCTGTTGATAATGAATCCCCCTAGCATTTGCTTGTCTGAAAAGAATCTTATTTCTCTTTTGCTTATGAAACTTAGTTTGGCTGCATATGAGATTCTTAGAGTTTCTTTTCTTTAAGAACACTGAATATAGGCCTCCAATCTCTTTTGGCTTGTACGATTTTTGCTGAAAGGTCCACTGTTAGCCTACTGGGGTTCCCTTTGTAGGTGATCTGTCCTTTCTCTCTAACTGCCTTTAATATTTTTTTTTCATATTGACCTTGGAGAATCTGACAAATATGTGTCTTGGGTATGGTCATCTTTTACAGTATCTCTCTAGGGTACTCTGCATTTCCTAAATTTGAATGTTGATCTCTCTAGTAAGGTTGGGGAAATATTCATGGATGATATCCTCAAATATGTTTTCCAAGTTGCTTGTTTTCTGTCCTCTTTCAGGGATGCTGAATCATAGATATGATATCTTTACATAATCCTATGTTTCTTAGAGATTTGGTTCAGTTTTATTGGTTTTTCTTTATTTTTATCTGACTGAGTTCATTCAGATAACAAGTTTTTGAGCTCTGAGATTCTTTCCTCATAATCTATTCTGCTCAGGGTCTATTCTGCTGTTAATGCTTGTGATTGTATTAAAAAATTCTTATAGTGTGTTTTTCAGCTCTATCAGTTTGATTCCTTCTTAAAACGGTCCTTTTTTATTTCAGTCCCTGTACTGTTTATTGCAATGCTTAGATTCTTTGATCTTTGTTCCTATTCCTATTCTTAATTCTATGTCATTTCAGCCTGGTTAAGAATCATTCCTAGGGAACTAGTGGAGCTGGAGGAAAGAAGACACTTTGGCTTTTTGAGTTGCCAGACTACTTACATTAGTTTTCTTCTTACTCATGTGGTCTGATGTTTCTTTAACAGTTGTGCTATTTGAGTAAAGTCAGTTGGGTTCATTTCTGGATGTTTTCAGAGAGCCCATTGTAGAGGGTCTTTATTTGTAGCCAAATTCTTGTCCTTGGTTTCATGGGGTTGCATATTAGCAAAGTATTTTTGGTATTGAAGTTTGGACTGTGATCCATTATGTAGCACTTAAGTGTCATTATCAGTAGGTAGGCTCTTGCTCAGCTACATGGTTCTTTTTTATTTACGAGAATTTGCAATTGTGCTCCTTTTTGGTGCTCTGAGACTGTGGACTCCTCCTCCACTTCAGTTATGGTTGCACTCTTGCTACTCCTGGGATGCACACTGCATCCCTGGTGTGAGCTTAGGCTTGTTACCTCCAGCTTGGAGGTAGCAGGGGCAGAGACCTTAGCAGTGGCAATGGCAGAAGGCCTTTCACTTGTCTCTTGGTGCTCCACCCCAGAGAAATGCTGAGCCACTACCAAGTGGAGTGACCAGCCTGGGGTGGGGCTGCTGTGTTGTGGACCCAGGCTGGAGGGTCCTGCCTAGTGATGAGAAGCGGGAGCTGTAGGGGGCTTGCAGGGAAGACAGACTGGTCTCTTCTCCTTGGGTGGCTGCAATGTGCTGGAAGAATGAATAAAGCACTCAGGTTCTTTGTTTCTTCCCCAGTATAAGGACAGCAAGGACAGAAACACTACAATGGCAGAGGGGCTGTCAGCTGCCTCTGGGAGCTCCATCCTAGGGAAACACAGAGCCACTACTAATGACTGTGCTCAATGGGAGGTGAAAAAACTGCTCTGCAGTTGCCAGCCAGGGGCTCTACCTGGCCAAGAGTAGCGGGTGGGAGATTACTGTAAAATGAGACTGGATTCCTCTCTATATGGTGGCTGCAGTTTACTGGAAATGCCATAAATGCAACCAGGCCCTTTGTTCCTCCCCTAGCTGAAGGGCAGTGACAGTGATACCACTGCAGCTGCACTAGTAGAGGGACTGTAGGTTATCTCTGCGATATCCTCCCTAGGGAAATGCAAAGCTGCCTCCGCACTCAGGCGTTCAGGCCAGGGCAGAGTGGTTGTGCTGGGGGTCCAAGTCAAAAGGCCCTGCCCAATGAGGAGTAACAGGAGCAGCTACCAGTGTGGAAAAGTCTGGCTGCTTTTCTGTAAAGCAATTAACTGTGTTTGCTGGAGGCCTGTGTTAGTCCTTAATCACTTTTTCCCCTCCCAAGTCTGAGGGCAACAGGAACAGGAGCTGTGGGGCAGCAAAATGGCAGGCCTGCCTGCTACCACTTGGAGATTATCTCAGGGAAGTGCAGAAGTACTACCAGCTGAAGAGTTCAAGCGGGGCTGGCGTGGTCATGCTAGGGTCTCAGGCCAGCTGGCCTTATGCATTGAGATGCAATGGAGGTGAAGACTGTAATCCATCCACTCCTCAGCCCTATGGTTTCAGCCCTTGTCCTGGGATTGTGTGAGGGAGTCCGGCCTTCTCTGTTGCTGGAGTTGCAGTCACTGGTGCCAGAGTTCCTAGGGGTTCAAGGCCCCTGGGACTTCATGTGAACCTGAGCAGTGGTTCTGCCCAGACTCCATATAGGTCTCCATGTCAGTCTGGAGGTCCTGGTTGGAGGGGAGATCACACGAGATCTCCTGAGCCCAGGGTTGCAAAGTTTCATGGCAGAACTGGAGGTCCCTGGGGGCTCTTATTCATTCATATTTCCCCATGCTGGGGAGCCTCCACTGGCTCCAAGCCAATCCCAGGTGGGCAGCTGTCTTGTCTTGCTTGTCTCTGTTCTCCGTGGGTTGTGTTGCTCTCTTGATGAATACCAACACATTCACCTGGACAATCGAGTTCAAGAGCCAATGTTTACTCACTTACGACTCTTTCTCCTCCCCATGAGAGCAGCACATACTAGATGCTTCTATGCAGCCATCTTGGCCAGGAAACCCATTCTATATTTTTGTCCTTTATTTTTAGCAGCGCATTTAATGTGAAAATTTTGTAATATATTCTACAGATAGAATAGAAAGATAATTCAGTGTTTCTTCTAGTATGACTGCTCCAAATTTATTAGTGGTAATTTTGATTCATAAAGCATGACTTCAAACACATGTTCTCACACTTTGTAGTACTGATACTGATTTATATTCTATCAACATGTGCATTGTGATAAATTCTATTAAGCATTATTGCTGCCTGATGATCCACAATCCACTATTCCCCAGAAGCAATGTGTTGATAAATGTATGCAAAGTATTTTTTAAATGTATTCCTGGGGGGAGGACTCAAGATGGTGCAGTGAGAACAACCCAGGATTGAAGCTCTCAGTGAATGTGCAGAGAGGGTGAGTCAGGGCCATATTTCCAGACGGATCTTTGTTGCCCACAGAACGGGGAAATTCCCAGGTATAAAAGAGACACAGGACGCCAGGCAGAGGTTTTGGCTGGTGCAGCGGGCAGCCGGTGCAGCCGGCAGCCAGCGCTGTAGCATAGTGGCGCTACACAGCACTCCGCACAAAGCGCACTGGTCCGGGTGCCCTGTTGAACCAGCAATCTGAGACTTGAGAGGGCTGAACTTGAGACTGAATGGGACTTGGACAGTGAGCCAGCCCAGGAGATTCCAGGGAAACAGCGTTTGGGGTAGCGCAGTGGGACAAACAAAACGGCGATTTCAAATGCTCCCGGTGGAGAGGTTCCCTGAGGGCACAGCTGAACCCAGTACGGTGCAGCTCTGTGGTGAAGGGGAGTTCAAGCAGGGGAGTTCAAGCAGGGCCTGGAGTGGACCTCAGCAGTCCTACAGCAGAGGGGCTAGATTGTTAGAAGGAAAACTGAGTAACAGAAATACTTCATCATCAACAATCTGGGTGCCCACTCAGAGACCCAATCAAAAAGTCAGCAACTACTCAGACGACAGGTGGATAAACCCACAAAGATGGGAAGAAACCAGCACAAAAAGGAGGAAAACACCCAAAACCAATACACCTCGCCTCCTACAAAGGACCAAAACTCCTCAACAGCAAGGGAACAAAACTGGATGGAGAATGAGTGTGATGAAATGACAGAATCAGACTTCAGAAGGTGGGTAATGAGAAACTTCCGTGAGCTAAAAGAACATGTTCCAAATCAATGCAAAGAAACTAAGAACCTTGAAGAAAGATTTGAAAAAAGATTCGAGGAAATGATAACAAGAATGGAAAACTTAGAGAGGAATACAAATGAATTGAAGGAGCTGAAAAACACAACACGAGAACTTCGCAAAGCATGCACAAGCTGTGGAGTTTCATTACATCCCATTTGTCTATTTTGGCTTTTGTTGCCAATGCTTTTGGTGTTTTGTTCATGAAGTCCTTGCCTACTCCTATGTCCTGGATGGGTTTGCCTGGCTCCCTGCCTCAGTGCCCTTTTTTTTTTTTTTTAAGTAGAACGGTTGACTCTCTCCCAGGTGTTTCAGTTGGCTGCTGATACGGCACCAGGATCAGTGTGATTTTCCATGCAGTGACCCACCGTGCCAGCTCAAACATCTCTTTCCAGTAATCTCCTGGTTTGGCTTGCTGTCCAAGTCCCGTTTAATCAGATGGATATGCTAATCTGCCCTCCCAAATCTCAGATTGCCAGTTTAACAGGTCATCCAGACCAGTGCATTCTGTGCGGAGTGCCGCTGCACTGCAGTGCTGGCCAAAGTGGCCGCGCGAGCCTTAACAGCTGCACTGGCATCCCGTGTCTCTCCTACACCTGGGAATTTCTCCGTTCTGTGGGCAACAAAGATCCGTCTGGAAATGCAGATTGAACTCACCCTCTGCGTCTTCACTGAGAGCTGCAATCCTGATTTGCTCCTACCGTGCCATCTTGGCAGTCCCCATTTTGTGCTTCCCTTTCTTGCCATGCTCCTGTTTCTGTTTTTGTTGAGTTCCTGAGACCTTCTCTCATTCCATCTAAATTGGCTTCTGATCCTCAATCCTTAGATACTTCCTAACATGTTATGTCCTTATTTTTTTCTGTTTTCTTTTACTATCTAAAATTAGCTTGTCTATTTATCACCCTTCCTCAGTGGTAAGGTCCTTGAGGATAACGATATCCTCTGTCCCTTTGAATAGAGGTTTTATCGTGTGGTGAATAGCAAATTTGTTTCCTGAACATTTGTATCTTATTATTCATGTAGTTACTTATTTACTTCTGTAATACTTTCCTGAGAGCCCAAGGAAAAGTTTTCAAAACATATGTTTATACACACACAGTCTTTTGAGTTAAAAGTTTCAGAAGCCTGGAACCTCAGTGTAATATATTCAATGAAAATTATTTCAGAAAATAAATAGTTCTTATTATATGAGGTATCTTTCCAAGAAACAAAGAGAACATATCTTCAATAGAATAATATTCATAGAGGAGTTCAAGACTTTGGGGGAAGATGGCACTGTAGCACTGTAGGAGCAGCTCAGGATTGCAGCTACCAGTGAAAGCGCAGAGAGTGAGTGGACACTGCATTTCCAGACAGATCTTTATTGCCCACAGACCAGGAGATTCCCAGGTGGAAGAGACCCACAGGTCACCAGTTTGGCTGTTTTGGCCAGGGTGGCTCTTTTGGCTGGTGTGGCTGTTTCGGCTGGCACCACAGCACAGCGGCTCTCAGTACAAAATACACTGGTCTGGTTGTCCTGTTAAACTGGCAGTTGGAGATCTGGGAAGGCGGATTTGCCCATTCATCTGTTTAAACGGGACTGAAACATAAAGCCAGGCCAGGAGATTACCGGGCAGCCACGTTGTTTCAGCCGGCACAGTGGGTCGCCACATGGGAAATCACACAGATCCCAGCACCCTTTCAGCAGGTGACTAGAACACCTGGGAGAGAGTCAACCATTCAACTTAAGGAAAAAAAAAGGGCTCCAAGGAAGAGAGCCAGGTGATCAGGCTCGGCGGGTACCATGCCCAAAAAAACAAACAGCAATTGGAAACGCTCGGGGTTGAAAGTTTCACAGCAAGCACAGCTAAAACTAGGATGTCCCAGCTCTGTGGGGAGAAGCGTCTGCCATTACTGAGGCACTCCACCCCTATAGAGGTAGTCTGCCATTGCTGACACAGCCTGCCGTTGCCGATACCATAACAAAGACAGTCCACCATTATAGAGGTGAGCCAATATTGCTGAGGCAGTTCTAACCACACCCATATAAACAGGACTGCAGGGAAATACACAGGGCAGCAGGGCAGAGCCAGCAGCAGGGCAGAACGCACAGCAGCTAAGCAAAGCCTCTACAAGAAGTGACTATGCTGCCTCGTTGCTGGGCAGAACATCCCAGAAAAGAAAAGAAAAAAGAATGCAGTGGATACCAATAAATGAAGCCCTAACTCCCTGGGTCAGAGCACCTGGGGAAAAAAGGCAGTTTATGAGTTCTGCTGCAGCAGACTTAAACGTACCTGCCTAGCAGCTCTGAAAGAACAATGGAGCTCACAGCTCAACACTTGAGCTCCTATAAAGAACAGGCTGTCTCATCAAGCAGCTCCCTGACCCCCGTATATCCAAAGAGTCACCTCACAAAGGACTGATCAGACTGACATTTGGTGGGCATCATTCTGGGACAAAGATAACAGAAGAAGAAACTGATAGCAACCCTTACTGTTATGCAGCTGCTGCAGTGACCCCCAGGCAAGCAGGGCCTGCAGTGGACCTCAGCAGTCCAACAGCAGAGGGGCCAGATTGTTAGAAGGAAAACTAAGAAACAGAAATAACTTCATCAACAACAATCTGGACGTCCACCCAGAGGCCCAATCTGAAAATCAGCAACTACACAGATGACAGGTGGATAAATCCACAAAGATGGGAAGAAACCAGTGCAAGAAGGAGGAAAACACCCAAAACCAGAACACCTCACCTCCTGCAAGGGATCGCAAGTCCTCACCAGCAAGGGAACAAAGTTGGATGGAGAATGAGTGTGATGAAATGACAGAATAAGACTTTAGAAGCTGGGTAATGAGAAACTTCTGTGAGCTAAAAAAACATGTACTAACTGAATGCAAAGAAACAAGAACCTTGAAAATAGATTAGAGGAAATTATAACAAGAATGGACAATGTAGGGAGGAATATGAGTGAATTGATGTAGCTGAAAAACACAACATGAGAACTTCACGAAGGATGCACAGGTTTCAACAGCCGAATTGACCAAGCAGAAGAAAGGATATCAGAGGTCAAAGATCAACTCAATGAAATGAAAAGAGAAGGCAAGATTAGCGAAAAAAGCACAAAAAGGAATGAACAGTCTCCAAGAAATGTCGGACTATGTGAAGAGACTTAATCTACGTTTGATAGGTGTACCTGAATGTGACGAAGAGAATCAGTCCAAGCTGGAAAACACTCCTCAGGATATTATCCAGAAAAACTACCTGAACATAGCAAGCCAGGCCAATATTCAAATCCAGGAAATACAGAGAATACCACATAGATATTCATGAAGAAGAGCAACTTCAAGGCACATAATCGTCAGATTCAGCAGGGTTGAAATGAAAAAGAAAATACTAAGGGCAGCCAGAGAGTAAGGTCGGGTCACCCACAAAGGGAAGCCCATCAGACTCACAGCAGATCTCTCGGCAGAAACCCCCTAGAAGCCAGAAGAGAGTGGGGGCCAATATTCAACATCCTTAAAGAAAAGAATTTGCAACCCAGAATTTCATATTCAGCCAAACTGAGCTTCATAAGTGAAGGAAAAATAAAATTCTTTGCAAACAAGCAAGTACTCAGAGATTTTGTCACCACCAGGCCTGCTTTACAAGAGCTCTTGAAAGAGGCACTACACATAGAAAGAAAAAACCAGTACCAGCCATTCCAAAAACACACCCAATGCTAAAGAGCATCAACAAAATAAAGAATCTGCATCAACTAATGGGCAAAACATCCAGCTAGCATCAAAATGGCAGTATCAAATTTACACATAACAATATTAACCCTAAATGTAAATGGACTAAATGCACCAATCAAAAGATACAGACTGGCAAATTGGATAAAAACCCAAAACCAATCGGTGTGCTATATCCAGGAAACCCATCTCACATGCAAGGATACACAAAGGCTCAAAATAAAGGGATGGAGAAAGATTTACCAAGCAAATGGAGACCCTAAATAAGCAGGAGTTGCAATTCTCATCTCTGATAAAATAGACTTTAAAGCAACAAAGATCAAAAGACACAAAGAAGGTCATTACATAATGGTAAAGGGATTGATACGACAAGAAGAGCAAATGATTCTAAATATATATGGACCCAATACAGGAGCACCTAAATACATAAGGCAAGTTCTTAATGACTTACAAAGAGACTTAGACTCCCACACAATAATAGTGGGAGACTTTAATACTCCACTGTCAATATTAGACAGATCAACCAGATAGAAAATCAGCAAAGATATCCAGGGCTTAAACACAGACCAGGAACAAGCAAACCTGATAGACATTTACAGAACTCTCCACCCCAAATCCACAGACTATACATTCTTCTCAGCACCACATCACACCTACTCTAAAATTGACCACATAATTAAAAGTAAAGCACTCCTCAGCAAATGCAAAACAACTGACATACTAATAAACAGTCTCTCAGACCATAGTGCAATCAAGTTAGAACTCAGAATTCAGAGACCAACCCAGAACCGCACAGCTTCATGGAAACTGAACAACTGGCTGTTGAGTGTTGACTGAATACACAATGAAATGAAGGAAGAAATAAAGAAGTTATTCGAAACCAATGAGAATGAAGACACAACATACCAGAATCTCTGGGACACATTTAAAGCAGTCTCCAGAGGAAAATACATAGCAATAAGTGCCCATATGAGGAGAATGGAAAGATCCAAAATTGACACCATATCATCAAAATTGAAAGAGCTAGAGGAGCAAGATCCAAAAATCTCAAAACCTAGCGGAAGACAAGAAATAAGTAAGATCAGAGCAGAACTGAAGGAGATAGAGACACAAAAAACCTTTCAAAAAATCAACAAATCCAAGAGGTGGTTCTTTGAAAAGATCAACAAAATAGACAGACCACTAGCCAGACTGATAAAAAAGAGAACAACCAAATAGATGGAATAAAAAATGATAAAGGAAAAATCACCACAGATTCCACAGAAATTCAAACCATCATTAGAGAATATTACAAACAACTCTATGCACATAAACCAGTAAACATGGAAGAAATGGATAAATTCCTAGACACCTGTATCCTCCCAAGCCTAAACAAGCAGGAAGCTGAAACTATGAATAGACCAATAACAAGGTCTGAAGTTGAGGCAGCAATTAAGAGCCTACCACACACAAAATCTCAGGTCCAGATGGGTTCACAGCCAAATTCTACAAGACACACAAAGAGGAGCAGGTACCATTCCTTCTGAAACTATTCCAAATAATCCAAAAATAGGGAATGCTTCCCAAATCATGTTATGAGACCAACATCATCCTGATACCAAAACCCAGCAGAGACTCAACAAGAAAAGAAAACTTAAGGCCAATATCCATGATGAACATGGATACAAAAATCTTCAATAAATTACTGGCAAGCCGATTGCAACAGCACATCAAAAAACTTATCCATCATGATCAAGTAGGATTCATCCCGGGGATGCAAGGCTGGTTCAACATACACAAGTCTATAAACGTGATTCACCACATAATCAGAACCAAAAATAAAAACCACATGATTATCTCAATTGATGCAGAGAAGGCATTCGACAAAATTCAACAGCGCTTTATGCTAAAAATCCTCAATAAACTCGGTATCGATAGAACGTATCTCAAAGTAATAAAAGCTACTCACAACAAACCAACAGCCAATATCGTACTGAATGGGCAAGAACTGGAAGCATTCCCTTTGAAATCCAGCACTAGACAAGAATGCCCTCTGTCACCACTCCTATTCAATATAGTACTGGAAGTTCTAGCCACAGCAATCAGGCAAGAAAAAGAAATAAAGGGTATTCAAATAGGAAAGGTGGAAGCCAAATTGTCTCTATTTGCAGATGACATGATAGTATACCTAGAAGACTCCATCATCTCAGCCCAAAAACTCCTGAAACTGATAAGCAACTTCAGCAAAGTCTCAGGATATAAAATCAATGTGCAAAAATCACAAGCATTCCTCTACACCAATAACAGACTTAAAGAGAGCCAAATCAAAAATGAACTGCCATTCACAATTGCTACAAAAAGAATAAAATACCTAGGAATACAACTCACAAGGAACGTAAGGGACCTCTTCAAGGAAAACTACAAACCACTGCTCAATGAAATAAGAGAGGACACAAACAGATGGAGAAACATTCAATGTTCATGATTAGAAAGAATTAATATTGTAAAAATGGCTATACTGCCCAAAGTAATTTACAGAATCAATGCTATCCCCATCAAGCTACCATGACTTTCTTCACAGACCTGGACAAAACCACCATGAACTTCATATGGAACCAAAAGAGAGCCCGCATAGCCAAGTCAATTCTAAGCAAAAAGAACACAGCTGGAGGCATCACACTACTGGACATCAAACTATGCTACAAGGCTACAGTAATCAAAACAGCATGGTACTGGTACCAAACAGAGATATAGACCAATGGAACAAATCAGAGGCATCGGAGGCAACACAACATATCTACAACCATACAATCTTTGATAAACCTGACAAAAACAAGCAATGGGGAAAGGATTCTCTGTTTAATAAATGGCATTGGGAAAACTGGCTAGCCATGTGCAGAAAGCAGAAACTGGACCCCTTCCTGACACCTTACACTAAAATTAACTCCCGATGGTTTAAAGACTTAAACATAAGACCTGGCACCATAAAAACCCTGGTAGAAAATCTAGGCAAAACCATTCAGGACATAGGAGTAGGCAAGGACTTCATGAACAAAACACCAAAAGCATTGGCAACAAAAGCCAAAATAGACAAATGGGACCTAATGAAACTCCACAGCTTCTGCACGGCAAAAGAAACACTCACTAGAGTGAATCGGCAACCAACAGAATGGGAAAAAATATTTGCAGTTTACCCATCTGACAAAGGGCTGATATCCAGAATTTACAAAGAACTCAAACGGATTTATAAGAAAAAAACAAACAAGCCCATTCAAAAATGGGCAAAGGATATGAACAGACACTTTAAAAAAGAAGACATACATGAGGCCAACATACATATGAAAAAATGCTCATCATCACTGGCCATTAGAGAAATGCAAATCAAATCTACATTGAGATACCATCTCACGCCAGTTAGAATGGTGATCATAAAAATATCTGGAGACAGCAGATGCTGGAGAGGATGTGGAGAATCAGAAACACTTTTACACTGCTGGTGGGAGTGTAAATTAGTTCAACCATTGTGGAAGACAGTGAAGTGATTCCTCAAGGACCTAGAAATAGAAATTCCATTTGATCCAGCAATCCCATTACTGGGTATATATCCAAAGGACTATAAATCGTTCTACTATAAGGACACATGCACACGAATGTTCATTGCAGCACTGTTTACAATACCAAAGACCTGGAACCAACCGCAATGCCCATCGATGATAGACTAGACTGGAAAAATGTGGCACATATACACCATGGAATATTATGCAGCAATCAAAAACGATGAGTTCGTGTCCTTTGTAGGGACATGGATGAATCTGGAGAACATTATTCTCAGCAAACTGACACATGAACAGAAAATGAAATACCGCATGTTCTCACTCATAGGCAGGTGATCAACAATGAGAACACGTGGACACAGGGAGAGGAGCACTATACACTGGGGTGTATTGGGGGGTATCGGGGAAGGACAGCCTGGGGGGGAGTTGGGGAGGGATAGCATGGGGAGAAATGCCAGATGTGGGTGAAGGGGAGGAAGGCAGCAAATCACACTGCCACTTGTGTACCTATGCAACTATCTTGCATCTTCTGCACAAGTACCCCAAACCCAAAACTGCAATAAAAAGAATAATATTTATGGAAATGAACTACTATGCAAATTTTCTGGAAATTTATAATAGGGCTCCAGCCACAACAAAGATGTTATAAAATTTAAACTAAAATAACTTCATACAATCCATTTCATAATTAAAATAATCCTTTGAACTCTTACAAAGACAAAGTTAATTTTTAGTGCATTGTGTGGAAAACTACTATGAATCATACAGCTAAATTATCATGCAATCCATTAAAGGTATATTTCTTCATATTCCTTTGGTCACTTTTCCTCCAGACAACACTTTTTAAACATTAAATTATGTAATTGTCATTGAAGTGTAGGAATCTCTGGCTCCTGTTTAATCAGGTACTGTCAATTTTATATTATCCTATAAAATGATGAAGACATTTGGATAGCTAGAGAATAAATATGATGTATTTCAGATTTTATATATACATAATACACATACACACATATATATGTATATACACATACATATATACATATATTCATATATACACGTACACATATGTATATATATTTTTTAATTTGTAGAGATGTGATCTTGCTATATTACCTAGGATAGTCTCAAACTCATGAACTCAAAGGATCTTTCTGCTTTAGCTTCTCAAAGTGTTGGGATTACATGCAAGTTACCATAACCAGCCCAGATTTAATTTTAAACCATGTTAAACATCATATAAAAGACTAATTATCCAGGATAAATTGGGTGAATTTTACACTACTTATAACATAAAGTAATATAATTTAAATCTTTCAATTGTCAAAATAATCAACTGAAGGTTAAAAATATTATATATGAGAATTATCACTATCATATTTTCCTATTTTTTGCTCATGACATCTACTCCGAGACCCCATCCAAAAGTCACTGACTTCAAAGATCAAAGGCAGATAAATCCACAAAGATGGGAATAAGTCAGTTCAAAAAAGATGAAAATTCCAAAAACCAGAATGCCTCTTTTCTTCCAAGGGATCACAACTCCTTGCCAGCAAGGGGAAAAAAGTGGACAGAGAATGAGTTTGATAAATTGACAGAAACAGGCTTCAGAAGGTGGGTAATAACAAACTTATCTGAGCTAAAGGAGCATTTTCTAACCCAATGCAAGGAAGCTAAGAACCTTAAAAAAGGTTAGATGAAATGCTAACGAGAATAACCAGCATAGAGAAGAACATAAATGACCTGATGGAACTGAAAAACACAGTACAAGAACCTTGTGATGCATACACAAGTTTCAGTAGCTGAATTGAAGAAAGGATACCAGAGATTGAAGATCAACTTAATGAAATAAAGCAAGAAGATAAGATTAGAGTGAAAGGAAATGAACAAAGCCTCCAAGAAATATGGAATTATGTGAAAAGACAAAACCTACATTTGATCAGTGTACCTGAAAGCAATGGAGAGAATGAAACCAAGTTGGAAAACACTCTTCAGGATATTACCAGGAGAACTTCCCCAACCTAGCAAGGCATGCCAACACTCAAATCAGGAAATACAGAGAACACTGCAAAGATAATGCTCAAGAATAGCAACCCCAAGACCATAATCATCAGATTCAGCAAGGTTGAAATGAAGGAAAAAATGCTAAGGGCAGCCAGAGAGAAAGGTCAAGTTACCCACAAAGGGAAGCCTATCAGACTAACAGTGGATCTCTCAGCAAAAACTCTACAAGCCAGAAGACAGTGGGGGCAATATTCAACATCCTAAACGAAAATGATTTAGTAATCCCAGCATTTTGGGAGGCCGAGGTGGGTGGATCACGAGGTCAAGAGATCGAGACCATCCTGGTCAACATGGTGAAACCCCGACTCTACTAAAAATACAAAAAATTAGCTGGGCATGGTGGCACGTGCCTGTAATCCCAGCTACTCAGGAGGTTGAGGCAGGAGAATTGGCTGAACCCAGGAGGCGGAGCTTGCGGTGAGCCAAGATCACGCCATTGCACTCCAGCCTGGGTAATGAGAGTGAAACTCCGTCTCAAAAAAAGAAAATAATTTAAAACCCAGAATTTAACATCCAACCAAACTAAGCTTTATAAGCAAAGGAGAAATAAAATCTTTAACAGACAAACAAATGCTGAGAGACTGTGTCACCACCAGGCCTGCCTTACAAGAACTCCTGAGAAAAGCACTAAACATGGAAAGAAATAACAGGTACCAGCCACTGCAAAAACATACCAAATTGTAAAGACCATCAACACTACGAAGAAACTGCATGAACTAATGGGCAAAACAACCAGCTAGCATCAAAATGGCAGGATCGAATTCACACATAACAATATGAACCTTAAATATAAATGGGCTCAATGCCCCAATTAAAAGACACAGACTGGCAAAGTGCATAAAGAATCAAAACCCATTGGTGTGCTGTATTCAGGGGACCCATCTCACGTGAAAAGATACACATAGGTTCAAAATAGAGATGTAGGAAGATTTACCAAGTAAATGGAAAGCAAAAAAACACAGGGGTTGCAATCCTAATCTCTGATAAAACAGTTTTTAAACCAACAAATATCAAAAGAGACAAAGAAGGGCATTACATAATGGTAAAGGGATCAATGCAACAAGAAGAGCTATCTATCCTAAATATATATGCACCCAATGCAGGAGCACCCAGATTCATAAAGCAAGTTCTTAGAGAACTACAAAGAGACTTAGACTCCCACACAATAATAGGGGGAGACTTGAACACCCCATTGTCAATATTAGATCAACGAGACAGAAAATTAACAAGGACATCCAGGACTTGAACTCAGCTAGGGACCAAGCAGATCTAATAGACATCTACAGAAATCTCCACCCCAAATCAACAGAATATACAGTCTTCTCAGCACCACATCACACTTATCCTAAAATTAACTACATAATTGGAAGTAAAGCACTCCTCAGCAAATGCAAAAGAACAGATATCATAAACAGTTGTGCTCACAATTCCTTAGCACTCTACAGTCTACAGTAAAATCAGGAAGTAGAATTGTTAAAATTATGATTTTGGAAGAAGTTTTCTTGCAAACAAAAGATTATAAATCAGTGCTGGTGTTATATTTTCAAAATTGATGCCACATTTGTAAAGGTTTTATTTTATTTGAAAGTAACCACATAATTACTTTGATACAAATTATTTCAATATATTTTATAGTACTATGATAATTTACATTTTTTGCAAAATAACTTGTTTTATGAAATTTTGCATTTCAGAACCATGACCATTATATTCTTCTTCTATTTCTTCTGTAATGGACCTTTAAAATTTTAGCGTCTTCTAAATCATTAATTTTATTACCCATAATAAGAAAAAACTTATAAGAATCAAGCCATTATTTTAAAGAATTAGTGACATGGGTATGTAAGGTTTGGGGGAAATTATATTTCAGTGGTTTTATAATGTGTAAAAGGAACCTATTATTCCTTGCTTGCACATGTTTCTCCTGGAGTTACAAATCATTGGAAGGAAGGAATGTTTGTCATTGTACCTTGATTATCTTGTTCATATATATTTTAGAGACAGGATCTTGCTCTGTCTCCATTCTGGAGTGCAGCAGTGTGATCCTCCTTCACTGCAGCCTTAAATTCCTGGGCTCAAGGATCCTCTCACCTCAGCCACCCCAGTCTCTAGGACTACGATTATGTGCCACCATTCCCAGATAATATTTTCTATTTGTTTGTAGTGACAGGGTCTTGCTATGGTGCCCAGGCTGGTCTTGAACTTCTGGCTGTGATCCTCCCATCCCAGCCTCCCAAAATGTTGGGATTTCAGGCATGAGCCACAGTGTCTGGCCCAGATACTAGTGAATTATCATTGAGCATGCCTCAAGTCCATTACTGACAGTTTTCCAAGTAAAACCAACTATTCAAAACATTTAAATTTTCTTTGTCCTTTTGCTGTTTTGTACTACAAGAAGAATACACTAGCATAAAGCTACTATTAGAGCATCTGAGGATCAAATTGATCTTTAGTGTTATATCTTACTATGCTTTCTCAGTAATTTGAGTGTTTGAATCATATATCTTGGAAATGTGTTTTTATTTGTGAAACAGATGGCCACAAAATAGAAAAGTTTATTTGTAAACTGAAATTAAACTTCAAAACATTAAGCCTCTTTAGTGATTTAAACCTGTGTCATGCCAAATTATCTTTTATGTGAATCAATATTTCCTATTTTTAGCTTGAAAAATGCTCTCTCCACCCAAGACAGATTATTCACTCACACAATAAGGACATTTCAATTTTACAAAAATTGGTCAACTTCTTCAAAGAACACATAAAAATAGAACTTGTTTCACAGTAGTCACTTTCTTTTTTAAAAAAGGAATTCCATTAGCTTTAAATCCTCTGATTGCTTTTGAAAATGTTCCTGCAAACATTTACCTTTAAATATTTCATTTAATGGTTTCTTTAAATAAAATTTATCATATGCATAAGCAACAAACATTACATATGTAGTAATTAATCATATTAGTCATGAAGTATTTGCTAAGTACATTATTGATTATAAGGTAACCATACCTCATACTAAGAACAGTGTTTTGCCTTTATGAGCTTCAGAAAACATTCTTTAGCAAACTTATCAACAAAAGATTAGTTTATAAATTGGGTAGTACAATATTCCTTCAATTAAAAAGCTGAGAGTCAGACTAGGATCAAGGAAATACGAATTTTTCTGTAGTTTTGGTTCCTCACTTGTTGTGTGACCACAGATAAGACAGTAAAACACTTAAACCTCATTTTCATCATAAAGATAACATAATTATCTCCAAAATTTCTTTCAGCTCTTAAACCCCATGACTCTCATGAAGGGCTAAGAGAAATTCAGAAATTGTGTCAAGTGTCTGTGCCTAGATTCTTCCCCACTCAGGAATGTTACCATTATCAATCATCACACACATCAGCTGTGTCTTAATGACATTTAAAAATGTTGCCGGGCGTGGTGGCTCACGCCTGTAATCCCAGCACTTTGGGAGGCCGAGGTGGGTGGATCACAAGGTCAAGAGATCGAGACCATCCTGGTCAACATGGTGAAACCCCGTCTCTACTAAAAATACAAAAAATTAGCTGGGCATGGTGGCGCGTGCCTGTAATCCCAGATACTCAGGAGGCTGAGGCAGGAGAATTGCCTGAACCCAGGAGGCGGAGGTTGCGGTGAGCCGAGATCACGCCATTGCACTCCAGCCTGGGTAACAAGAGCGAAACTCCGTCTCGGGGGAAAAAAAAAAAAAAAAAAAGTTTGCCACTGCTTTGAAAAAAATCTCTGAAACAGACATTCCCAGTTCAAGCTATTTTCTCCCTCCTCTCGTTCATAATCTTCCTTCTTGAATTATGAATACACTCTGCCTCACTTGCCATTCTCTCTCCAACCCAATCCAACTGGCCTTTGTCACTTAAACTCTCCTAGCTACAATCACTAATGCCTTCCTATTGCTAAAGCGAAACTGCATTCTTCATTCCCAGATTAGAACATTCCTCATTCTTCCCCAATCTCCTTTGCTGGCATCTTTTCCTAAGTTTAAATGCTGGAGTCTTCAGAGCTCTCTCTATTGTCCTGTATTTACTCAGGATTCAATCCTTGGTTGATATCAGCAATTCACATAGCTTTCATCTACATGCTCATGACTCTTAAATTTGTATTTGCACCGAACCCTCTCTTCTGGGGTCCCAACCTATATTTATAATTGCTTACCTCAAGGATGCAGGCTGATAAAGGCTCCATTATTTTGTTGATGTGCCACCTGAGATATGTGGCTTCTCAGTTACTGTGGCTGGGGAATAGCGGCTGGTTTGTGCAGCAGCTTCTCACCATCGCTGGCTGGAAATAATGTTCTTCACTTTCACCCACATTTCATTGGTCAGAGCGAGTCACAAGGCTCTGACTAACTCCAATAGTGCTAGGAAGTATAGTTTCCCAGACACCCAGAAAGGAACCAGATAGTGTTGGTGAGCACAAGTAGTATCCACCACACACACAAAAAAAGTTTTTTACTTCTTTTTCTCCCTCTTCCCATAACCATTAATTCCTAAACGTTTCTTTAGTATGTCTAATTTTCTCCATCTCTATCTATGGCAGATGAGTGATGCACTACCCAGATCAGCCTTCAAGAAAGGGCTTTTTGCCTCAGCTGCTCACAATGCTTTCAGCAGACCCTTTTTGAGGGTCTGCCTTAGCTGCACTGCCTCAGCTTATGTACTATCTAGCTCAAGCGCACACCCTTCCTGAGATGGCCTACATCTTATATCTATTGTGGGAGAGTGTGACCAGTGCTTTCCAACTCTCCTCCCTCTGTTGAATCTTGTTTTCTTTCTTCAGGGAAGAGATTAGGGTGAGGAGAAATGAACAAACTATCAATATTTTAAATATAGTTAAGATCCGGCCCCTTCTTTGCACATGTGTTAATGTTTGATACATAGCCTTCATAACAAATTCTATTGAAATGTCTCTTTTTGGAAGAAACAACCTATGCAAGTTGATAATGAGAAAGTCTGAGAAAGTAGGTAATGCGACAGGGTTTACAAGCCAGATCACTTTCAGCACAGTTGCAATGGGGACCCTGTCTCCGGCAAGTGGAATATAGACATCTCTGGGCATAAGGTGGCTGGATGCTCTGCTATTAAAACTCTCTAGATCAGTGAGTTGTGAAGGTATGCCATTGGGGGTGGGGAGAGTATATGCTAGCTGGTGTGAAGTATCAGACCTTTGAGAAGCACTGGAGAAATAGTTACCATAAGGACAACAAGAACAGATGGCTATTGCTAAGCTCATTACAACCCAAGAAAAAAAAATAAGGAAAAACTATGGGCAATTGAACACCAAGCCTGAAATCCAATGCACCTTTACAGTAGCTTACGAAAAGGCACTATGCTGCAAGAAGGCAGAGGAAGCTGAGGACCAGGAGTAAATGCTGTAGTAGAGCTCCAGATAAGGTAAAATGCCCCATTGAGGCAGGTTGGTTATGACAGTATCAAGGCACGGCTGGAAAAAACAGGACCCTGACACTTGAGAACATCTGGTTGTGATCGTCCCTAGAAATTTTGAACCCCAGACTCTTCTGATCTCCAAAAATGCAGAAGTGGGCCACCCCTTCTTCATAAGGGCTGCCCGCCCACCTTACTTGAAGGTAATGAAGAGCCCTCACCGTCACAAAACCACATGTGCCTCCTGTTATGGCCACCAGGCATTAACACTCGGGTTAATTCACAGCATAACCCAGCCAGAAATATGCTAGCTCTAATAGTGCTTAGTACCTTAAAGAAGCTGCAAGACCTAGCCATTGTGTATTGGCATGTACTGGAGGAGAACCCGTGGATTTGACTCCTGAGAGAACTCAATCAAGCATGCCTGAAAATAAAATTGGGCAGGGAAGAGTTTACTGACATGGGAACATTCTTATGAAATAGGATTTAATGGACTCCAAGTGATGGTACATATAGATGGCTTCTGGAAGCATAGAAAAAGCAATGACCAATGCTCTGTGAAGTTGAAATATAGACAATATTTGCAGATAGTAGATCAACGGATTTTAAAACCCATGGAAATGGTCATGCTGGAGTAAATGTACTTTGTAAAGCCAGGAGCCCCATCTGATGATAATGTTCCATGGGAAGGCCTATAAAAGACACCAATTACCAAGGTCACAAACAATGTACTGGTGTCAGGGCACTGACATCAGTAAAAGTTCAGTGGTGGCTCTCTTCTATAACCCAGAGTTGATGTTAGAAGAGGCTCTTATTAATAAGTTCACTAATAGCAGTGAGTTGAACACCTAATAAAGGCCAGGTGATAGTACTTAACTGCCAAATTCTAAGTGAATGCAATTATTGTAATAAGTGGCAGGGACAGAGTAGCAGCTAGGAGGCCTGACCCACTGAGATGAAAATAGTTTATTAAACAGATTGTCACTAGGGGCAAAACAGATGGGACTACAACAAGGGTACTCTATTTAGCTTGCCCTGTCAGAAGAAATCAAGGATGAATGACCAGGAGACCAAGGGCAACTGCCCTTGTTAAAAGTTGTAGTCTAGTACCAAATTGCTGGACCTGAGGTAGTTTTCAGACCTGGAGGCCAAGACTCCAGCAGGAAGGAAATTAAAATACCATAGCAAATATCCTTAAAAATACATTTCCCACTCCTTCCACAAATGTCATTTACTTGGGTGATTTTTCTGAATAATCAGCCATCCAGATTTGCCCAGAACTGAGGGACATCTTAGAACATGAGACTCTTGTTGTAAAATTAGAAATGTCCCAAGCAAACTGAGATTAGTTAATGCATCACCCTAGTGCCATGCATTAAAAGTGGGACAGCCAAACACTTCAAGGGTTTTTGGACATGTAAGAAATGACACTCATACTCAATACTTGAAGCATCATTATGGCCCCTCTAAAGTGGGGCCATATAGAGACCAGGTAGTAAATGGAATCCTGGGAAACATCTGGCTTTTTTTTCAGGCCCACTGTTTCTTCAGATCTATTCAGTAGTCCCTGAAAGTATAATTGAGAATAACATACTAAATAATTGGTACAAGCCTTACATTGGGTTCTTGGCCTGTGGCATAAAGGTAATCATAGAAGAGGGGGAAAGTGTAAATCTTTAAAATTGTTATACAAATTCAGCAAATATAATAAATCAAAACCAGTATCACATTCCTATGCAGATGGTCGAAATTAGTGCCACCCCCATAAGAAGCTAGAAGATGTGAAGTTGTTGGTCCCTATTAAATGTCCACCAAATTTCCCAGCATGGCCCCTGCAAAAACTGGAAGGATCCTGGAAGATTAAAGCAGACTACTGTAAACTTAAAAAAAAGTAGTAGTCCCAATTGCAGCAGCCATGTCAAATGTGGTATTTTCGCTAGAGAAGATCATTATGTTCTCAGGTATGTCATATAAATCCATTAATATGGTGAATATGTTCTATTCTGCTAAGGTAAGAAGGGGCTGTTGTTCACACAGAATAGGCAATATTATATGTTTGCAGTTTTGCCCTAGGACTATGCCAACTCTCCCACCCTCCAAACTATTTGAGAAAAAACTATCTTGCAGAACAGTACATTGATTTACTGCATCAATGCTGTTATGTTAATCGGGCCAGACAGGCAAAAAGTTGCTGTCATAATCCTTGTTAAGACATAAGTGCTTCACAGAATGAAAGATAAACCCTACAAAGATTCAGGGGCCTTCACATTATTAAAATTACAGGGTTCCTATGAACAGGGATATGCCAGGATATTCATTCCAAAATAAAAGACAACTTACCACATTTTATACTTCTCACCACAAGAAAAAAAAAAAAGGTCAACATCTTTGAGTTATGTGGGTGGCACATTTCATTATTCTATATGTGAGATTACTGCTGTGGCCCATATGCGGGATAATACCAATGGCTGTCAGATTTGGGGGAGCCCAGAACAGGAAAAACTCGGCTACAAGTCTAGACAGTGGTATAAGCAGTTTTGCTGCTTGGCCATGCAACCCGGTAGACTCTATAATATTAGAGGTATTGGAAGTAGGTAAAGATGACCTTTGCAGCTTCTGGAAAGCCCAACATGCAGAATCACATGTATATACCTGAGGCTCTGGAACAAGGTCATCTAATATGCCCTTGAAAAACAACTGATGGCATGTCCTGGTGGAGATGAAGCACCTGACCATGGGATACCAAATGATGGATTATTTATCCACAAATGCCTATTAGCAGCTGGGGTCTGTCAGATAGATCCATTGCATCATAAAGCTGGCAGCAAACCATCATAATACAGAATGGCAAGTCAGAAGTTAAGATGCTTGCACAGAGAGCCCAGACTCCCATCTTATCCACCAATGTTGGATAGTGTCCCTTCTTTGGCACATATCTACAACAAGCTGACACAGAAAAAACTTCGGCTTGGTTTTTGAATGGGTCATCTGGGTATGTGGGTGCAATATGAAAATGGATGGCAACTGCCATTGGTCAGAGCTAGTCCCAAAATCTGCCTGACTCCAATGATGCTGGGAAGTGTCGTTTCTCAAATGCCTGCAAAGGAGCCAGATAGTATTGGTGAGCACGTGTAATATCTAGCACAAAAAGCATTTTTAGACTTGTTTTTCTTCTTTTCCTTATTGATCACTTTCTAAATGTTTCTTTAATTTGTCTAATTTTCTCTACCTCTCTTTGTGGTAGATGGGAGATACACTGCCCAAACTGGTGAGAGAAAATTTTTCCAATGGACAGAGCTTTTGGCAGTGCCTTCTCCCACATGTTCATCCACATGCCTTTACCCTAGACTTACTTGCCTACAGTCTTTCAATTTCTCCTCTTCTAGGCCCTGACCAGCCTGTCAAGATTATTCACCACTGCCCAGAAGTATGTTTTATGCTGATCTCAGGCCATTTCCTCTTCCTCACAAATAAGATAAACTATTCTTAGAAATCAGAAAGGTTTTGTGCAATTTATTTTGTCTGATTAAAAAAATGAAAATTATTTAACTTCTCCTTGTTGAGTCACCTAATTTACATCCCCAAGTCTGAGGAAAGCTTGCTATGTGGTCAAGGAATCATTACTGTATTAGTTAATTTCTACTCTCCTTTAATAATCATTGATATTTGATATATGGTATATTATGGCAATAAAATTAAAATTGCAGAATGATTATTAACCAGTTTGACTAGTATAAGAATAGTATACATATCTTTCTCATAACTAAAAAATGAATTTTATAGCATTGTTTGTCTCAACTAGCATTCTAACTTTTTACTGTTGATAGCCATATATGTTTTGTTTTCTAAAACATTGTGTATTCTTTTTGAAGAGTTATATTAAAAAGGAGAGTGAAAAAGAAGCAATGGGGAAAGGATTCACTATTTAATAAGTGGGTTTGGAAGAACTGGATAACAATATGCAAAAAATTGAAGCTAGACCCCTTCGTTAATACCTTACAAAAAATTAACTCAGGATGGATTAAAGACTTAAATAGAAAATCTAAAGCCATAAAACCCCTAGAAGAAAACCTAGGCAATACCATTTAGGACATAGGCCTAAGCAAATATTTCATAACAAAAACTCCAAAAGCAACTGCAACAAAAGCAAAAATTTACAAATGGGATGTAATTAAACTAAAGAGGTTCTGCACAGCAAAAGAAACTATCATTAGAATGAACAGACAACCTATAGAATGGGAGAAAAATTTTGCAATCTATCTATCTGACAAAGGTCTAATATCCAGAGTTTACAAGGAACTTAAACAAATTTATAAGAAAAATATAAATTAAAAAGTCAGCATAGGATCTGAACAGATACTTCTCAAAAGAAGACATTCATGTGTATAACAAACATATGAAGGAAAGCTCAACATCACTGATCGTTAGAAAAACGCAAATCAAAACCACAATGAGATATCATCTCATGCATGCCAGTCAGAATGATGATTATTAAGAAGTCAAGAAACCACAGATGCTGGAGAAGTTGTGGAGAAAAAGAAATGCTTTTACACTGTTGGTGGGAGTGTAAATTAGTTCAACCATTGTGGAAGACATTATGGCGATTCCTTATAGATCTAGAAGCAAAAATATCATTTGACTCAGCAATTCCATCACTGGGTACATATGCAAAGGAATATAAATCATTATATTATAAATGTACATGCACATGTATGTTCGTTGCAGCACTATTTGCAATGGCAAAGACATGGAATCAACCCAAATGCCCATCAGTGATAGACTGGAGAAAGAAAACATGGTACATATACCCCATGGACTACTATGCAACCATAAAAAGGAATGAGATCATGTCCTTTGCAAGGACATGGATGGAGCTGGAAGCCATTATCCTCAGGAAACTAACACAGGAACAGAAAAACAAACACTGCATGTTCTCACTTAAGTGGGAGCTGAATGATGAGAACATATGGACCCCTGGTGGTGAACAACACACACTGGGGCCTGTTTCAAGGGTGAAGGGAGGGAGAGTATCAGGAAGAACAGCTAATAGATCCTGGGCTTAATACCTAGGTGATGGGTTGATCCTTGCAGCAAACCACTATGGAACATGTTTACCTACGTAACAAACCTGCACATCCTGCACATGTACCCTGGTACTTAAAATAAAAGTTCAAGAAAAAAACATAAAGAAAGAAGAGTGAAATATCTATAGGAACATAAATAATATTTGATTAATTGGAAAATTATTTTGCAGTTTCCTTAACTCTATCTTTCAAGACAAATAGGCTGATAAAATTCTGAATTGCTGATAAATATATTTGGCCATCCATTTGTATATCATAAACAAGACAAACTTTCATTCAGTTTTCAAATGCAGCTCATATTGTAATTAACTTAGTTATTATTTCTGAACTACACTTTATTAATTACTTTCCGTTTGTGATTAACCTGAATTTAATGATTTCTTTAAATGAAAATGCCTTTTCAAAGAATTTTGCTGGATATCTTCAAGATTTGTTTAATAGGCCTGTGTATTCCATTATTACCATGATAAAAAAAATCATGTGTTTTTTTGTTTGTGACAGATAATAAAAATCAATATAGCATCAATAATTTGAAAAATATTTGAAAAGAAGCTGAGCCATATAATTTAAAAATAAACAAAAATCTAAGGATTACATTTTTTCAAATGAACATTTTGAAACAATGGTTACTTTGAAAATAGAGCAGGTTTTAAATAACAGATCCTTTAATAGTGATTGCATCAAGAAATTTGGTAGTACTTATATAAGTTTCTTGAAAATAAAACAGTAAAACCATTAGAAGTATGACATAGCTGATAGTATTTCATTTTATCCTTATTTGATGTATAACAAAACTCCTTTGTGGAGTTTTTAAAGGTTTTTTTAAAAATGGGTTTATAATAATTACTAGTGCAATAATAATGCAAAAAAAATACAGAAGTACAAGGGAGTAATCCCTGGATGTTATATGTTACCATAGAAATATTTGAAAACGGTGACTCAATGTAGGAAAAATCTATTTCCTTAATTTAAGTAAAACATTTCTAAAATCAGTGTAAAATAAGATAAAGGCTCTAAAATTATTCGTTATTTATAATATCCTGAATATACTCATGAAGACAACTAATGCTGTAAGTCTTAAAAGTAATGAGATCACAAGGATCTAGAAATAGAAATTCTATTTGACTCAGCAATCCCATTACTGGATATATACCCAGAAGATTATAAATCATTCTATTAAAGACATATGCACATATATGTTCATTGCAGCACTGTTTACAATAGCAAAATCCTGGGACCAACCCAAATGCCCATCAATGATAGACTGGACAAGAAAAACGTGGCACTATACACCATGGAATACTATGCAGCCATAAAAAATTAGATTTCATGTCCTTTGTAGGGACAGGGATGAATCTGGAAACCATCATTCTCAGCAAACTGACAAAAGAACAGAAAATCAAACACCGCATGTTCTCACGTATAGGCTGTGTTGAACAATGAGAACACATGGACACAGGGAGGGGAGCATCACACACTGGGGTCTGTTGGGGGGAACTAAAAGAGGGGCAGCAGAGGGTAGGGAGGTTGGGGAGGGATAACATGGGGAGAAATGCCAAATATAGGTGATGGGAGGATGGAGGCAGCAAACCACCTTGCCATGTAAGTACCTATGCAACAACCCTGCATGATCTGTACATTTACCACACAACCTAAAGTAAAATTAAAAAAAAAAAAGTAATGAGATCATTTCCTTTAAGTGTAATGAGTGGTTTATAGATAAGTAGGCAAATTCCAGCAGAGAATTTTATATACATTTGTCAAGAGTATATGTGCTTTTTATGTTCTATACAAAACATTTTTTATATTCAACATTCAAATATTTTCTGACAGTAAACAAAAATACTTTTTCACAATTGAACTCCTTCTATTATTAAAGATAGCTCAGCACTTTTTCTGTTTACAGAATGAGACACAGGCTGTCTTGATAGATGACTACATTTTTGTCTAATTTCCCCCATACAGTTATTATATCTTTTAGACAAACTAAATTTAGCTGTGTCCCAATTGACAATAAGATTGAAATCCTCTGGAAGTAAAGTTGTTCTTTTGTTGTCTCCTCTTATTTTAGTACCAGGGGTCTTCTTTAGGTTGTGGTTATTACATTTACAGCCTTTGGTCATCTGGCTTTGACTAGTGTGGTATTTCCCACTGATGCATGGATTTTCCATTCCAGTGGAACATACAGTGTTCTTATGAACAATAGGAGGAAGAAATGTTTCAGATGGTAGTTTTCCAAATGATGCAGTGGGTAGATCTTGAAGATACCTGGGGAAATGATGGCTAATTTTATATTCATAGGTTAATTTACTTGAATTATCTAATTTGATAGAGCATAGATAACCGATTGTTATATTTTCATAGGCATCTTTTGGGCTTTGAAGCATATTCAATTTATCAAAATTACATTGAGGTATACTAGGTAAAATTCCAAGTCTATTTTGTTTTAAGACTAATCCAGTACCAGGAATAAAAAGTTCTGGTTCTTCTTGCTTTGATAGATGAATGATGTCTCTGTTTGAAACAGACTGATGTGCTTGTCCATTCATTGCTGCATTTTTCCAAGTTAAAGGGTTATATATGACTACTCCATCAATAGGGCATGAATTGCACTTGTGGATTAACCAATTGTCAATACATTTCCTGTGAAACTTTAAAAAAAAATAGCTAATCAGAGCTATAATAATCTTTATAATATTTAAATAAATTTCTACCAGTTTTATACCTGTGTGATTATTAAAAATATTTAGCAAATTGAAAAATAATAATTTATCAGGTTTTATGAAAATACTTTGAAGAAGTTCACTTCTAAATATAACTGATGTAGGGACTGATTTCCATTTTTGATATTAAAATGCAAAGACTTTTATGGATAGCACTCTTGTAATTTTGTTAAAAACTATCTACTTAAAGCTATTAATTTCACTGCTGTCTAATTATTTCTAATGAAAATTATTTTAAAAGTCACTGGGAGGGAGGATTCAAGATGGCGCTGTGAGAACAACCCAGGATTGGAGTTCTCGTGGTGTCTGCGGAGAGGTGAGTCTGAGCTGCATTTCCAGACTGATCTTTGTTGCTCACAGAACGGGGAAATTCCCAAGTGAAGAGGAAACGTGGGACGCCAGGCAGATATTCCGCCTGGCGAAGCCGGCAGCCGGGGTGGCGGCGTCCGGCCCTACCCAGCGCTCCCCACAGGGCGCACTTGTCCGGGTGCCCCGTTGAACCAGCAACCGGAGACGTGAGAGGGCTGGACTTGAGACTGAGCTAGACTTGAACAGTGGGCCAGCCCAGGGGATTGCAGGAACAGAGCGTTAGGATTGGCCCAGTGGGACAAACAAAACCGCAATTTCAAACAAGCCCCGTGCAGACGGCCCGAGACGCTCTGAGGGGGAGGGGCGGCCACCATTACCGAGGTAACCCGCCCCAACTGAGATACACGCCCATTGCTGACGCAGCCAGCCGTTGCCGAGACAACCCGCTACAACAGAGAGACTCCGCCGCAGGGCGTGGCGGAGAACAGCAGAACAGCGGAGCCAGGGTGAGCCTCACAACGGCAGGGCGGAGCCTCGGCAGGCAAACAGTGGCTAGTCTGCATCCTAGCTGGGCAGGACCTCAACGGACATCCAAAAATAAAGCCCAAACCCCTCAACACAGCATTTGAGAAAAAAAAGGGTTTTTTTAATGAGCTCTGTTGCAGCAGAATCAAACATAGCAGCCTAACAGCCCTGAATGAACAACATAGCTCACAGCTCAGCAATTAAACCCCTATAAAGTACAAACTGTCTCCTCAAGCAGCTCCCTGACCCCTCTATAGCCAAAAGACTGACATTAGGCAGGCACCATCCTGGGACAAAGATAGCAGAAAAAGAAACTGGTAGCATCCCTCGCTGTGCCACAGCTGCTAGAGGTGCACCCCAGACAAGCAGGGTCTGGAGCGGACCTCAGCACTCATACAGCGAAGGGGCTAGACTGGTAGAAGGAAAACCAAGCAACAGAAATACTTCATAATCAACATTCAGGGTGTCCACTCAGAGACCCAATCGAAAAGTCAGCAACTACGCAGACGACCAGCGGACAAATCCGCAAAGATGGGAAGAAACCAGCGCAAAAAGGAGGAAAACACCCAAAACCAGAACACCTCGCCTCCGAGAAAGGACCAAAACTCCTCACCAGCAAGGGAACAAAGCTGGACGGAGAATGACTGTGACGAAATGACGGAATTAGACTTCAGAAGATGGATAATGAGAAACTTTTGTGAGCTAAAAGATCATGTATTAAATCAATGCAAAGAAACTAAGAACCTTGAAAAAAGATTTGAAAAAGGATTCGAGGAAATGATAACAAGAATGGATAACTTAAAGAGGAATATGAATGAATTAAAGGAGCTGAAAAACACAATACGAGAACTTCGCAAAGCAAACACAAGTTTCAATAGCCGAATTGACCAAGCAGAAGAAAGAATATCTGAAGTCGAAGACCAACTCAATGAAATAAAACGAGAAACCAAGATTAGAGAAAAAAACGCAAAAAAGGAATGAACAAAGTCTCCAAGAAATGTGGGACTATGTGAAAAGACCTAACCTACGTTTGATAGGTGTACCAGAAGGGGACGAAGAGAATGAATCCAAGCTGGAAAATACTCTTCAGGACATCATCCAGGAAAATTTCCCCCACCTAGCAAGACAGGCCAACACTCAATTGCAGGAAATTCAGAGAACACCACAAAGATATTCCGCAAGAAGAGCAACCCCAAGGCACATAATCGTCAGATTCAATAGGGTTGAAATAAAGGAGAGAATACTAAAGGCAGCCAGAGAGAAAGGTCGGGTCACCCACAAAGGGAAGCCCATCAGACTCACAGCAGATCTCTCGGCAGAAACACTACAAGCCAGAAGAGAGTGGGGGCCAATATTCAACATTCTTAAAGAAAAGAACTTTCAACCCAGAATTTCATATCCAGCCAAACTGAGCTTCAGAAGTGAAGGAAAAATAAAATCCTTTGCGAACAAGCAAGTACTCAGAGATTTTGTCACCACCAGGCCTGCTTTACAAGAGCTCCTAAAAGAGGCACTACACATAGAAAGGATCAACCAGTACCAGCCATTCCAAAATCACACTGAATGCTAAAGAGCATCAACATAATGAAGAATCTACAACAACTAACAGGCAAAACAGCCACTTAGCATCAAAATGGCAGTATCAAATTCACACATAACAATATTAACCCTAAATGTAAATGGACTAAATGCACCAATCAAAAGACACAGACTGGCAAATTGGATAAAAATCCAAAACCCATCAGTGTGCTGTATCCAGGAAACCCATCTCACATGCAAGGATACACAAAGGCTCAAAATAAAGGGATGGAGGAAGATTTATCAAGCAAATGGAAAGCAAAAAAAAGCAGGAGTTGCAATTCTCATCTCCAATAAAATAGACTTTAAAGCAACAAAGATCAAAAGAGACAAAGAAGGCCATTACATAATGGTAAAAAAATCGATACAACAAGAAGAGCTAACGATCCTAAACATATATGGACCCAATGCAGGAGCACCCAGATACATAAGACAAGTTCTCAAGGACTTACAAAAGGACTTAGACTCTCACACAATAATAGTGGGAGACTTTAACACTCCACTGTCAATACTAGACAGATCTACCAGACAAAAAATCAACAAGGATATCCAGGGCTTGGACTCAGACCTGGAGCAAGCAAACCTGATAGACATTTACAGAACTCTCCACCCCAAATCCACAGAATACACATTCTTCTCAGCACCACATCACACCTACTCTAAAATTGACCACATAATTGGAAGTAAAGCACTGCTCAACAAATGCAAAACAACTGAAATCATAACAAACAGCCTCTCAGACCATAGTGCAATCAAGTTAGAACTCAGATTCCAGAAACAGACCCAGAACTGCACAGCTTCATGGAAACTGAACAACTGGCTCTTGAATGTTGACTGGGTAAACAACGAAATGAAGGCAGAAATAAAGGAGTTCTTCGAAACCAATGAGAACGAAGACACAACGTGCCAGAACCTCTGGGACACATTTAAAGCAGTCTCTAGAGGAAAGTATATAGCAATAAGTGTCCATATGAGGAGAATGGAGAGATCCAAAATTGACACCCTATCGTCAAAATTGAAAGAGCTAGAGGACCAAGACCAAAAAAACTCAAAACCCAGCAGAAGACAAGAAATAACTAAGATCAGAGCTGAGCTGAAGGAGATTGAGACACGAAAAACCCTTCAAAAAATCAATAAATCCAAGAGCTGGTTTTTTGAAAAGATCAACAAAATAGACAGACCACTAGCCAGATTGATTAAAAATAAAAGAGAGAACAATCAAATAGATGCAATAAAAAATGATAAAGGGGAAATCACCACAGATTCCACAGAAATTCAAACCATCATCAGAGAATATTACAAACAACTCTATGCGCATAAACTAGTAAACCTGGAAGAAATGGAAAAATTCCTGGATTCCTGTGTCCTCCCAAGCCTAAACCAGGAGGAAGCTGAAACTATGAATAGACCAATAACAAGGTCTGAAGTTGAGGCAGCAATTAAGAGCCTACCACACAAAAAAAGCCCAGGTCCAGACGGGTTCACAGCCGAATTCTACCAGACACACAAGGAAGAGCTGGCACCATTTCTTCTAAAACTATTTCAAACAATCCAAAAAGAGGGAATCCTTCCCAAATCATTTTATGAGACCAACATCATCCTGATACCAAAACCCAGCAGAGACCCAACAAGAAAAGAAAACTTCAGGCCAATATTTATGATGAACATAGATGCAAAAATCTTCAATAAAATATTGGCAAGCCGATTGCAACAGCAAATCAAAAAACTTATTCATCATGATCAAGTAGGATTCATCCTGGGGATGCAAGGCTGGTTCAACATACGCAAGTCTATAAATGTAATTCACCACATAAACAGAACCAAAAACAAAAACCACATGATTATCTCAATTGACGCAGAGAAGGCATTTGACAAAATTCAACAGCCCTTTATGCTAAAAACCCTCAATAAACTCGGTATCGATGGAACGTATCTCAAAGTAATAAAAGCTATTTATGTCAAACCAACAGCCAATATCATACTGAATGGGAAAAAACTGGAAGCATTCCCTTTGAAATCTGGCACTAGACAAGGATGCCCTCTTTCACCACTCCTATTCAATATAGTACTGGAAGTTCTAGCCAGAGCAATCAGGCAAGAAAAAGAAATAAAGGGTATTCGAATAGGAAAGGTGGAAGCGAAATTGTCTCTATTTGCAGACGACATGATAGTATACCTAGAAGACCCCATTGCCTCAGCCCAAAAACTCCTGAAACTGATAAGCAACTTCAGCAAAGTCTCAGGATATAAAATCAATGTGCAAAAATCACAAGCATTCGTCTACACCAATAACAGACTTAAAGAAAGCCAAATCAAGAGTGAACTGCCATTCGCAATTGCTACAAAAAGAATTAAATACCTTGGAATACAACTCACAAGGAACGTAAGAGACCTCTTCAAGGAGAACTACAAACCACTGCTCAACGAAATCAGAGAGGACACAAACAGATGGAGAAACATTCAGTGTTCATGGTTAGGAAGAATTAATATCGTGAAAATGGCTATACTGTCCAAAGTAATTTACAGAATCAACGCTATCCCCATCAAGCTACCATTGACTTTCTTCACAGAACTGGAAAAAACCACCATGAACTTCATATGGAACCAAAAGAGAGCCCGCATAGCCAAGTCAATTCTAAGCAAAAAGAACACAGCGGGGGGCATCACACTACCGGATTTCAAACTATTCTACAAGGCTACAGTAATCAAAACAGCATGGTACTGGTACCAAAACAGAGATATAGACCAATGGAACAAAACAGAGGCACCAGAGGCAACACAACATACATACAACTATACAATCTATGATAAACCTGACAAAAACAAGCAATGGGGAAAGGATTCCATGTTTAACAAATGGTGTTGGGAAAACTGGCTAGCCATGTGCAGAAAGCAGAAACTGGACCCCTTCCTGACACCTTACACTAAAATTAACTCCAGATGGATTAAAGACTTAAACATAAGACCTGGCACCATAAAAACCCTAGAAGAAAATCTAGGCAAAACTATCCAGGACATAGGAGTAGGCAAGGACTTTATGAACAAAACACCAAAAGCATTGGCAACAAAAGCCAAAATAGACAAATGGGACCTAATGAAACTCCACAGCTTCTGCACGGCAAAAGAAACAGTCACTAGAGTGGATCGGCAACCAACAGAATGGGAAAAAATTTTTGTAGTTTACCCGTCTGACAAAGGGCTGATATCCAGAATTTACAAAGAACTCAAACAGATTTACAGGAAAAAAACAAACAAGCCCATTCAAAAGTGGGCAAAGGATATGAACAGATACTTTACGAAAGAAGACATATATGAGGCCAACAATCATATGAAAAAATGCTCATCGTCGCTGATCATCAGAGAGATGCAAATCAAAACCACATTGAGATACCATCTCACGCCAGTTAGAATGGCGATCATTAAAAAATCTGGAGACAACAGATACTGGAGAGGATGTGGAGAAAAAGGAACACTTTTACACTGTTGGTGGGAGTGTAAATTAGTTCAAACATTGTGGAAGACGGTGTGGCGATTCCTCAAGGCCTTAGAAATAGAAATTCCATTTGACCCAGCAATCCCATTACTGGGTATATATCCAAAAGACTATAAATCCTACTATAAGGACACATGTACACGAATGTTCATTGCAGCACTGTTTACAATAGCAAAGACCTGGAATCAACCCAAATGCCCATTGATAATAGACTGGATTGGAAAAATGTGGCACATATACACCATGGAATATTATGCAGCAATCAGAAATGATGAGTTTGTGTCTTTTGTAGGGACATGGCTGAATCTGGAGAACATCATCCTCAGCAAACTGACACAAGAACAGAAAATGAAACACCGCATATTCTCACTCATAGGTGGATGATGAAAAATGAGAACACATGGACACAGAAAGGGGAGTACTAAACACTGGGGTCTATTGGGGGGAAAAGGGGAGGGCCAGTGGGAGGGGGAGGTGGGGAGGGATAGCCTGGGGAGAAAAGCCAAATGTGGGTGAAGGGGAGAAGAAAAGAAAGCACACTGCCATGTGTGTACCTACCCAACTGTCTTGCATGCTCTGCTCATGTACCCCAAAACCTATAATCCAATAAAAAATTAAAAAAAAAAAGAAAGTCACTGGGAGGAAGTCAGCAAATCACGCTGCCATGTGTGTACCTATGTAACAATCTTGCACATTCTTCACATGTACCCCAAGACCTAAAATGCAATTTAAAAAAAGTCATAACCAACTGGAGTTGAAAATGGATCTGATGACAGTAAGATATAAAATAACAAGCTAAATTTTTGGAAATAAAATAATAGGCCATTTTAAGTAAGGATGACTCTAAAGCTTCATTACTGAAGCTTCATTTGCTAAAGCGACTTCATTTAGAAAAAAACTTGGTCATCAACCACTATATAGTTGATAATCAATTATATAGTGATCAAGTAGTAGTATGGTGATTCTAGTAACTTTGGAAAAAGTAATAATTATGTGAATTTAGGCATTTCTGTTTCATCTTAAGAATCATAAAAATACATAGCAAAATATTAGTATTCTATAAGCTTTTTCTTTCTACAGACAACTAAAGTATATAAAAAGAATCTAACTTAAAGTGTCATTTTATCTTTCCTAGCCAGTATATACAGAAATGAGTACTCATCACTATAAATACATCCTCAGGGAGCAAAGCTGCATTCTCAATAGTCTCTGTGGTAGTTCTTTCTAAATGTGCTATGCAATGTGAATACCTCTGTACAGAGTACCACTCAAAAGTAAAAGGGAAGACTTAAATTATCACTTCATTTGTGAAAATTGATCCTGCAGGGAAAGTCAAACTAAAATGATGTGACTTTTACCTTGTGAGTACATGGTAGCAATCTTATATATTGACCAAGATGAAATGCCTTCAAGCAAAGTAGACACTGGTAGCCTGGAGCAAGCAGCTTACTATTCTTAGTAATCAGTCGGAGAGGCAGTGATCTTACAACGTGTTTTGGTGTGTGAACTTGGCTAAATGAGAATAAGTGTTCACATGTTATTATAGATCAGGAAGTGATCAATAGCACAGGTAAATAACCTCTATATAAATAATGTAATCAAACCCTAGGTTTTCTTGAACTAAAGACAATAAATCTCATACATTATAAAGTTAAAAAAAACTATTTTATTGATCCTGAACAATATTGATTCAACTTCATAAAGAACAAAGTTTTTAGCCACGCACAGTGGCTCACACCTGTAATCCCAGCAGTTTGGGAGACTGAGGTGGGTGGATTACCTATGGTCAGGTGTTTGAGAGCAGCCTGGCCAACATGGTAAACCCTATCTATAATAAAAATACAGAAAAATTGGCTGGGCATGGTGGCAGGTGCCTGTAATCCCAGCTACTCAGGAGGCTGAGGCAGGAGAATCACCTGGACCTGGGAGGTGGAGGTTGGAGTGAGCCAAGATCATACCACTGCACTCCAGCCTGGGTGACATAGTGAGACTCCATCTCAAAAAAATAAAAAAAGAACAAAGTTCTACATAGTCATATCAAATAAAAATGCCAACCTAAAATTTCTGAGTTTGAGTTGCACTTTAACGTCAATAAAAGCAGATCATATACTCAAATTATAATATTTTAGTCTGAGCCCACACTTAGGCAAATGTTTAGAAAACTATAAACAAATTCACTCTGTCTTCTGGTAGGAAGTGAAGTGTATAGTAAGCCACATTAAGTATTATAGACTACTATGACAAACTGGTAAATCATAAGAGCCAAGAAAATCTGTTTGCACTTGCGGTATATTCTTACCACTTCAATATTGTTAGACTATGTTAACATAACTCTAAAAGTACCAGCTCCATTTTTGTACCAGAAGTGCTGACTGACATAACTAAGCTGATAAACTATGAATTAACTGCTGTTTGATGCCATCGCAACAGGTAAAAGAGATACAACAAATCTTTAAGAAAAAAAGAAAGCTTGGTTAAAATGGCAGATGTATCCCTATCATTCAAAAGTCATTCAGAACAAAGTTAAATATATTCTTCAGAAAAGTCTGTACTTCTCATTACTCTACAGATACATCCCCACCATATTACAGAAATTGCTTTTACCAAAGTCATCTGATTTAAGTTAAAATGTGTGTGTGTGTGTGTGTGTATTTTTTTTTTTAGACAGAGTCTTGCTCTATCGCCAGGCTGGAGTGCAGCGGTGCGATCCCGGCTCACTGCAACTTCTGTTTGCCGATTCTCCTGCCTCAGCCTCCCGAGTAGCTGGGACAACAGGCACATACCACCATGCCCGGCTAATTTTTTGTACTTTTAGTGGAGATGGGGTTTCACCATGTTGGCCAGGATGGTCACGATCTCGTGACCTCGTGATCCACCCGCCTCGGCCTCCCAAAGTGCTGGGGTTACAGGCGTGAGCCACCACACCCGGCAAAAATGTATATTTTTAGAACTCCTTTAAGGTTGTTACCTACTTTTCTTTTTTCTGAAATTCTCTTTATTTATTCCATTTTCTCTGCCTAAAATGTCCTTCTTCCCCTAATGTTCTTCTTCTCAACTCCCTGTCCCGCAATATCTCCTAAGTCCAACCATTAGTTATACAACTTATCGTTCTAATAGGAGAAGTATAATACCTGTGCAGGGAAAATGGACTTTCAAAGCCTTTGTGTAGGCTTGCTTTATTTATCACTGCTCTGATCTCCAATGTGTGGAGTACCCAAGGCATGGGCTATATATCAATTGAGGTTTGGATAGAAACTTACATATACATGTGTATGTATATATGTGTGAAGGTATAGGTGTATTATATGTGTGTGTGTATATATGTATAGATATTTATACACACACACATATATATAGTGCTATATATATTTAGTGGGTACATTTTTCATTTGGTTGATTCATTGAAATTATTATTTTTAACTTCTATTTTATCCCATCTTTTAGAAGTTGTCTCTTCTATGCATTTCATAATGTACACAATTTTTCAATATTATATGACATGATAAATTTTCTTTCTTTCCTTCTTCTTATTCTTTTTTTTTTTTTTTTTTTGAGATGAAGTTTCACTCTTTTGTCCAGGCTGGAGTGCAGTGTTGCTATCTTGGCTCACTGCAACCTCCAGCTCCCAGGTTCAAGTGACTCTCCTGTCTCAGCCTCTTGAGTAGTTGGGATTACAGGTATGTGCCACCATGCCCTGATTTTTTAAATATTTTTTTTAAGTAGAGATGAGGTTTCACCATATTAGCCAGGCTAGTCTCCAACTCCTGACCTCAGGTGATCCAACTGCCTTGGCCTCCCAAAGTGCTGGGATTACAGGCATGAGCCGTCACCCCCAGCCTAAATTTTCTTTAGTTGAACAGTACTATTATAAAAGGTCTGAAGACCCCTCCACTAATAATGTTTTGAATCAATGTTCTGAAATATAACCAATCTCCTCAGCACTCTTCCTCCAACAGGGTAAAGTAGAGAGTAGACAGAAGGGAAATGAAGCAAAAAAGAACTTCTTTCCCTAGAGGCCAGTTATTTCAAAGGCAAATTTCAGATACCTTTGAATCTTTTTTTTTATAACATAATTTATGTCAGTTTCAATTTTACACTTACTTCAATGATTATTTGATGTACTGAGGAAACTACTGTATTCCCCATATCTAGTATAGTTTCTGGCCAAATTAATAATAACAGATAACATTAGTTGAATATTTATTGTGTATTAACTCATTTCATTATCACAAAATTCCTACAATACTGGTTTGAAAAATTATTCCCATTTTAAAGATGAGGAAAATGTGGTGGATAGAAGTGAAGTAACTAGACAACATGTGGTCGAACTATGATTGGATTCAGGCATTCCAACTCTACAGCCTTGCTCTTCAGTTGAATGCTACAGTGTCACCTAGTATATAAGTGCTCAATAAGAATAAATGAATTCATAAAACTTATTCCAGTTGAAAAGTTATTCAAAGATTCTGTCATACAAGACACACATGTTACTAGGAACCTCACCTTTGCTTTTCTTGAAAATGTGATATCTTTTCTTCTATCTCATTTTTAGTATCTATGTATTGTACAACTTCTTCTGTGCTTTTTTCTAGTAATCTCCAGTGTTGGTTTCTTTTCTGTAATAAGTAGAAAGTAGATGTTACTTTGCAAAGTCATAGATATTTTCATTTTGTGGATAAAAATTAGTAGGCTGCTTTTCAATAACATGAATAACACATAATATTTTAAAGCATACATATTATTTTCTAACACATTAAAATATTTACAAATTATTAGTGAGTCTCATATGCTATTGCGTCGCTACTATAAAGGCATTACTTTTTAAGGTAAAAATAATAACAATAATTGTGGATTTTTTTTTTGAGACAGAATTTTGCTGTTGTTACCCAGACTGGAGTGCAATGGCACGATCTCAGCTCACCGCAACCTCCGCCTCCTGGGTTCAAGCAATTCTCCTTGCCTCAGCCTCCCGAGTAGCTGGGACTACAGGTGTGCACCACCATGCCCAGCTAATTTTTGTATTTTTAGTAGAGACAGGGTTTCACCTTGTTGACCAGGATGAATTGTGGATGTTTTATCTTGCCTGGTAAATAGAAGGTAGTATTATTTAGCCTCTGAAGATACTTTTTAAGTGCACAGTTTAAATGATCCCAGTAAAATTCCATGTTTCATTATTATGTAAGAAACTTTAAGAAAAAATCATAAATATTTTGGTGTTACATTACAAGCCAATTTGTAACGTTGAGAGGTTTTAAAAACTAATTTTCAAGTTTGATAGCTGTAATTTCTGTTCCAAAATTTATTTATGTCATCACATTTTTCTTATTGTGTTAGATTTTATAAATTACCAGTGTAAGAACTGGTTGCCTTGTGCATCCTTATGAAAAAGAGTTCTCCTAAAAATATGGCTTCAGGTTTGTATTAAAAACCATTCAGCTCTATTCCACAGTGTTATGTATTCTTTTTATTCTTAGACTGACTTAGCTCCGCAACAGAACAAATAGAAACACCATATTAGATTCAAGATGGATACTGTACCTTACGAAATGTAAATGTGTGTGAAAGATGGCAGCAGCTATCAAAACATTCCTGACATAAGTGATATTCTATGCATTCGGTACACCTAAAAATATAAAACATCAAAACACACAAGAAAAAAATCCACTTATTGTGATGGTTTTGGGTGAAAATTCTGACCAAAACTTCCTGGGAACAATCTAAACATGACAAGGATCATTTCAAGTCACATTATGTATTAGTTTCCTATTGCTGCTATAAAAATTTACTAAAAACTTAGCTTAAACTGCACAAATTTATTATCTTACAGTTCGATAGGATAGAAGTCTGAGATGCATTTCAATGTGCTAAAACCAAGGGATTGACAGGGCTGTGTTACTTTTGAGGTGCTATAGGAGGGAATCTATTTCCTTGCCCTTTCCACCTTCTAGAACAGGGGTCACCAGCCCCAGGCGCCAACCTGGTCTGTGGCCAGTTAGGAACCGGGGCATACATACAGCAGATGAATGGTGGGCAAGCAAATCTCCACCTTCTGTCAGATCAGCAGTGGCATCAGATTCTCATAGGAGTGTGAACCCTATTGTGAACTGCACATATGAGAGATCTAGGGTGTGCGCTCCTCATGAGAATCTAACTAATATCTGATGATCTGAGGTGGAACAGTTTCATCCTGAAATCATCCTCAACAAGCCCTGTGAAAAAAATTGTCTTCCACAAAACTGGTCCCTGGGGCCAAAATGTTTGGGGACCACTGTTCTAGAGGCTGCCTACATTTATTAGCATGTGATCCTTTTCCTCCATTTTCAAAGCAAACAATGTAGCATCTCTCTGCCTTTCTTTCCCAGTAACATTTCCCTCTGACTCGACTCCCTCCTCTACATTTAAGAACCCATATGATTACACAGGCTTATCCAGGCAATCCCGGATAACCTTTCTATTTCAAGGTCAGCCGATTAGAAACCTTAATTTCATCTGCAACCTTAATTCCCCTATGACATGCAACCTGACATACAGGTTCTGGGCATAAGGATGTGGGCATTTTAGGAAGTCCATTATTTTGCCCACCATATGCCCTTTCCATGATGCCTTCTCAGGCTACCTTAGCTTTCATTTACCTCTTTCTCTAAATTCCTATAGGATCTACAGCCTATTAGACATTCTGTCATTTGATTATTCAGTGCTGCTTTCCAGTTGCATCTTGAATGCCAGAGTTAGCCGCATATTTCTTGAAAACAGGAATTATATTCTCTTTTCCCACAGAATGGAAAAAGGTAAACATATAAAATATCTCAATAAAACTATTGACAAGCCAAAAAAAAAAAACCACTTTCCATAAAAGCCCAATCTCAAGGTTATATTGTTTATAAAAATTTTGTGACAAGCAGAGGATTTTTAATCACTTGCAACATAACTTACCAAACTGAAAATATTCTGAGCATTAGTCAAGTAAACTGATTTTTTATTCAAGTTATGAAAGATTTAGAAGATTATTGCCATGAGAAATTTAAGAAAATATGGCCCTCGGACATCTTAAAAGAAGCAAATGCAAATTTATTCATTATTACTCAATACATACAGGGAAGATTTTAATAATTAACACCAATGGATTGGAGAAATGGTGCAATTCATTCAATACATCAAAGTATGCTGGGCTAGAAAAAAAGCATCGCTGTATTTTAATACAATCTAATAATTTTGGAATTAACCTCTTAAAAGATACAGTAGCTGAATTCTGAAATTTGAATGAAGAAGTAATGAAGAAACTTTCTAATTAATCTTGTTTCCTACTCAATATATTCCTAAAAGAATTGGAAATAGTTTTTCAGGCCAATGACTGAAATATCAGTACTCGAGGGAATGGAAGGAGGATGGAGTCACAAACATTGAAAATGCATTCTTAAATTCATAAAAGAGAATGGAGACAGAGATTAGTAATTGTTAGCGAAATCCATAGAGGAGAAGTTATGAGACAAGAAAAGATATTCTTAAAGGAGAGTGTAGGGCAGTGGGCAGGGGGCTGGATAGTGGGTGATGTGTTTACTTAGTAGGAAGAATAATGCCCCAGGACAGAAAGAGCAGTCAGAAAGCTCTGAATGACATGAGTGCACTCTCATCAACAACATACCTAAAAGCAAGATTTATACTAATGCTGCATGTAAACCATTTGAGGAACAATGATTGTAAGGACTCAGAAATTTACACTGTGGCCCTCACATGTCCTTGTTCCCCTACATGTCCCAGCCCCCTCTTTAACATGTGACGTTAGCTCCTTGCTGGTCCTATCTACCCCTCTTGAGAAAATTTTAAATTCCCCATATGATGGCTGCTAATACCAAAGATCAAGTTCTTCTTTTTCCTAGAATCCTCTTTAACCAACGTTCCTGAACCTCACTGAATACCTCTTGCTAGAAGTTTATAAAAATTCTGCACTTTTTCCCCAAGTGAGAATCCTCCCTAGGAGCCTTCTCAGGCCAGCCATTTTCCAATAAACACTTGTGTTAATAATTAACTTTCTTCTGTGTAACACATATAGAAAACAAAACTAAATTTAAAGGAGAAAGGTATAATTTGCTGTTGGATATGATAACATTTTATGGTTTTATGAGAGAATTTTAATACACATAATTTAAATTGGTCTCATCATAATGTAATTTAAGAAGACTGAAAAGCAAACTGATGCATTTCAAAAAAAATGTAACAAAAATTGAAATAATGTTCTCTTCTTAATGTACTGTTAACTTAAAATTTTAATTAAGAAAATGCAATTTCCCAGGCATAGCAATTAATTTATGTTTTATCATTACAATTGTGGGAAAGTTTGGGGGATTTAGTGAAAATTGTTTGCTCTAATAATTACCACTTTTTGTAGTTGTTGTTGGAGTATAAGATATGAAAGAAAACAAAACCTGTACTCACTGTGATTTGGGAGCGGGGACTGGATTAAATATTTGGTCAATCTAGTTAATATCCCTCTGGCCCAATCTTAGGAATTTTTGGCAATAACCTCATAGGTAGTTCAAAGAAAGGTACATAAAGTTAGAGATCCAGCAAGGCTCTGAGCTTGGAAACTCATCTAGGCTAAAGCCAGCTATCCTGTATCCAGAGCTTCTAGGATGGAGTGCTACTTCAGACTCAATCTAGACTAGAGCTCAAACCAATACCCCCATACAGAAGAAAATAAAATGGTTGGAGTTCCTGAGATACTAGACTGAGATAGATGGTCAGTCTGCAAGTCCTAAGTAAGCAACCATCACATAAGTCAAACAGCATATGTAGGAAGAGGGAGGCTACAGATCAGGTACTCAAATGCTCAAAGTTTTCTCATGTAAAAAGATAAAAACACGTGCTTATAACTTACAGATGACACTTACTTATAACACTTCCCCTTAATTGGAAATTGTTTGCAGTTATTACAGGGAATTCCAAGGTGTGTGTCCAGTTTCTCTTTCTCTGCTGCAGCTACAAGTTTGCTAGCATTTTTGAATTCCTCCAAAATAAGTTTTAATGGTGCAAACTCTTTCCTGCACAGAGGACATTTCAACATGGAAACGTTTGATATATTCTGATAATTAGCTAAGATCTTCATGCATTTTATATGAATATTATTGCCACAACCAAACCTACGAGAGAGAAAATTCAAGTTTGCCATTTGTATACAGCAGTTTTATAGATCCATTGTATATATTATATATATTTATATAAATAAAATTTTCTGTGCTACCATCTTTATTCCACATACAAATAGATTCTGAACTGATTTTCAGATATAGCTTGATTACATACACACACACAAACTTACTCACTCACTCTATTAATCAATCATCTTTAATACAATAAAATCCCAAACCTAAATTTTCCTTCATTCTAATGAAATGGTGAAAGACTTTGCATCATTAAAATATTTTCATTTGTAAAATGAGAATAAATATAGGCTTAACACAAAGGAAAATAATATTATTATTTTAATAAACTGCTTCACTGAGAGCAGGGTGCCACCTTACTTTTCCAGAAGTCACACAATACATGATATTACCAAAGAAATATCTACTGAGAAAAATATCATTTGGGGAAGTGGTTAACAATTTTACAATATGCAATAGAAGCAGACAGATTAACAACCAAAATAGGAACAAAAGTTTTGTTAAATAATCAGAAGAAAAAAAGAATAAAAAATTGCAATGGCAAATGACTGTCCACAATTTTTCCAGTCCTACTTTATAGTGCTGTGAAGAAAAGTATGAATATTAGACTCTCAATAAACATTTGTGCATATGTCAAAATTGAATTATTTAGGTTTACAGATAGAATTTTGAAAAACTGAAAATAATTTTTGTAATTTCAAAGTAAAATAATCTTTACTTTCAGAAAACTCTTTATAAATATAATATGCCATAGCATTTACTCGTGTGTATAAAATAAAAACACAGAAATTATTCTACTCTTGTTATTCAAGGTGGGAGGAGAAATAATTATGAAATTATGTTTCAGTTTTCACCCTTGAAGTGTAGCTCAGAAAGATTTAGAGTAAGAGCATATATGCAGCTTGTAACATATATGTATATGTTAGGAAACAAAATAATGTTAATTAAATATAAATTAGCAGTAGGTAAGGTTGTCTATTTTTTCCCTATCATGTCTCCTAAGGTAATAAATCACAAACATGTTTTAGAATTTTTCATAAATTTTAGAATCCAAAGAAAAAAATACATCACCTACAGAAGGTGACAGGAAGCTTTTTCTCTAAAAGTAGCTCTTGACAAATAGAGCAGATATCCTCTGAATCAATTTCCTTCTGTTTAATGTATTCATCTTCTTTAACATGTTCGTTTTTGTCATCTGTTCCTGGTTGGGGAGTTTGAACTCGATGTATCCCCCGAAGCAAGTCATTTATCTCTCTTTCCCCAAGACCCATCCTTAAAGCAGCTAGTGAAAAATCCCAAAGTATTAAAATTCAGTCACAAAACTGGAGATACAGAGAGGTAACAACTTATGCCAAAAGTTAGAATTTTCTTTCAAATATCAGAGAGACAGTTTTGACTGAATTGTTACACTGACACTGACCACTTCTTTATATATTTTTTTCAGAGCCAAAATTTCAGAAGAGAGTCATTTTAAAAATATAAAAATTATTTTTTTTCTTGTTACTAAAGAAGAGTCAATGCAAACAGTGCACTTGAATATGGCACTGTTCATCCTTGCATTGGTGTCACAATCATGTCATATACTTTGATCTGTTCTCTTGTCCATAAACAAATATTTTGTCAACATATAAGAATATTAAAATAATTAGGACATGAATATATAAGGAAGAAATAGGGATATCTGAGTAGCTACTCTATTTGCTAGATGAGTATGTGAATGAAAAAATAGTGGAGCAAGACTTAATTGTGCGTATTTTCTGTTTCTGTTTTGTGTACCTACAAAATAGTGTCTTATTAGTCTTGTCCTCAAGAGATTTGGTCAGTATTTCTCAGGACAATCTACTAGTTACTACATTGCCTGTGCCATTGGCATGTGCATTTTTTGAATTCTGAATTTTCTCCATCCTGTAATCCTTAAGGGAATGATGTTCTAAGTGCCTATAGTTTTGAACAGGGAATCCCAGATTCTTTATTCATTGGCCCATCCCTTTGCTCCTTCCAACATGCCATAATTTAAATGCTAGTTGTTATTGGTCCCCTGCCTTCTATTCAATTTGTGTATTTTATATATATAATTTTAAATTATTTCCAAGATAATGAAATGCTCTGTTATTCTGGAAAGACCCACCCCCAAACTAAACCCTAAAAGTACTAAAAACAGCACAGTTACATTTCAATACAGAAATCACTGTTCCCTGTCTGAGGTGGTGTGGCAAGTGCACCGTTGGAGGGCATCATACGTTAATTAACCATTACTTTGGGGAAGAAGGTCTATTTGTCACAGAGACACAGCAACATCTGCTCTCTAAAAAAGGGAAGAAATATTAAAAAGAAACAAAATATTGTGCTTTCAGAAATGAAGATGCTCTGGGACAACAGAAATATTGAAGAATAAAATTTCATAAAAGAAGTTGGCCACAAAATGTTCTGTGTGGTAAAATGTGAATTAGAAAATAAAAGGAAGAAACAATCTCTTGTAAAGTGAATTTGAAAAAATTAATGTATAAGACTATATAGGAATATTTTGAAAGAAAAGAGCAAGACAGCTAACCTGAACTGATGTCACGATGTGTTGTACAAATAATAAATGTAATAATATATGAGAACTGTCTAAATAATGAACATTGTTAAAGAAGAAAAGAAGGATTACCCAATACTATGAGATAACTGGGTGACAATATGGAGGAAAATTAACTCAAACCAAATACCAACCTCCAACTTGTACCAAAGTGACTACACACTGATGCTATTATGTAATGAAGAACAAAAATAATAATAAAATGAGAAGAAAAAACTCCAAAGGACTATCAATACTATGGAAGAAAGACAATGTTTAAAGGGTTGAAACAATAAACATGAAAAGAACATATGATCTGATTTAATAACACAAAAATTCATATATATAACAAAATTCAATAAATCCATAAAGAAAATATTTATAACAGATTAGAAAAATATTTGAAAAAGCAATGCTTATAATATTTAAGAAATGTTTGCAGTTTTTTCGATAACCAAAGTACAATTCACATGAAACACAAATCATAAACACGGCAGTAGAAGATGTTCAATTTCATTGGTATTGAAGACAAATGAGTTAAAATAAGAATAAAGCACAGACACTAAATAAAACTGACTGAATAAACAATAATAAATATTATGATTTGTTTGCCTTATGTTATTTCTTTTGTATTTAAAATAGTTATTTGAAGGCATTTTAGATCTTCCATAAAGGAATGTTAAATAAATATACTGGAGAATAGAAACTATTTTCTTATTTAATTTATCGGGCATGGATAGATTATTATGAACATTGTATCTGGTGTTTTTCCTGCTTTGTGTGGCTTTCTTTACAAAATTATAGAAATATTACTAACATGGCAAAATATTTCTATTTGTCTTTATTTTCATATTTCTTAAATACACTGTTAATATCTTTCTTTGCATGCTAAGTACTATAGTTAAAATATGCCAAAAACAAGAATCCAAAAAACAAATAAAACTTAAAGAAAGTGACATATTGCTGAAATCAGTGTAAATCAGCAAAAGTATTCTGAAAAGAAATTTGGCAAAACATATGGGAGAAAGACATAAAAATATTAACACCTCTACTCCAAAACACAATAAGACTTTAGGCTAAAGAAATATTTGAAAAGAAGAAAAAGCTTCATGTACAAATTATATAACAAGTAGTTAGATAAATTAAATGCCTAATAATGGAAGAATGTTAAATTGCTTATAGTATACCATATTCAGTGAAATATTAGCTAGCCTTTGATGACTTTCATTACAGAGATTATATAGCATTGAAAATATAAAGTAACAGTGTCTGATAAAAGCAGAACACAGAATTCTGAGAGACTATTAGACTGTTTTATGGTATATATAAAATCATAAAAAGAAAATAAAAAGTTTATATCTTTCTGGTAAGAATTTAGAAAAATTTCTTTTAATGAGGTTTACATTTTATTCATAAATATTTAATTACAAAAAGAATAGGTAGTATTTACTAGTCATTTTATTTAAAATTATTAGGTGGTAAATCAGGTTTTGTTGGGAAAATATTTGTAGAAAAAGGAATGTTCAGTGTTCAAAAATTGACACTTTTTATAATAAAATTCTCATATAATCACCTTGTTGGTCTTCAAAAAGAAAAGAGAGTCTGAGGTGTTTTTTGTTTGTTTGTTTGATTTTTAGCTCTGTCACCCAGGCAGGAGTGCAGTGGCATGATCTCAGCTCTCGGCTCACTGCAGCCTCCTCCCCCAGGTTCAAGCAATTCTCCTATCTCAGCCTCCAGAGTAGCTGGGATTACAGGCACCCACCACCACACCCAGCTAATTTTTACATTTCTAGTAGAGATAGGGTTTCACCACATTGATATGGGTCAGGCTGGTCTGGAACTCCTGACCTCAAGCGATCTGCCCACCACAGTCTCCCAAAGTGCTGGGATTACAGTGAGCCACCTCATGGAGTCTCAGGTTTCTTATATGCAACAATACAATATAGATAATTGCTTCCAGATTCCTTTCAGAAAAGAATCCTTGAATGATGTTCAAAACTCTTCTCTTCTATTACAAGTAACATTTTCTCCACACTTATTTAAATACTATATGTAATCCTAATCAGTAATTATTTGTAGTTTTCTTTAAATTATTTTTCATGTATGTTTATTCTAGCTTTAATTTAAATGAAAAATTTCAAGATCACTAAGACTTGCTTTCTTTGAATATTATTATAGTTTCTAGTATTACACATGGAATTTTCTCAATGTTTACCATATAAAATTTATTTTAAATACAAAAGATATAAAAATGTTTATTTCAGAAGAAAGTACAAATTGTCAAATTACATAGGATTAATTTTAAACATTAAAAAAATCCTTACTGTAGACTGAATGGTTGCTGTCATCAATAAGTGCAAATAATAATAATACAACATAAAATATTAAATTGATCAGTACAAAATTGCTGTGTTTTAGATAAAAAACATTCATGTACCAGCAATACATATGATTCAATCTATAAAAAGTACCTAGCATAGCTCCTGGCAAATGTGTGGTATAATAAATATTTGTTGAATTTAATCGGGTAGAACTGCACTGCTGAATATGGTAGCTGTTAGCCATAGGTAACTATTGTATACTTGAAATTTGACTAGTGTGACTGAAAAACTAAATTTCAAATTTTTAAAATTAAAAATTTAGTTTTTAACTTAGAGCTGATAATCTATAGTTATGAATATATATATAAGCATGTAACAATTTGAATATGTGAATCTATTTTTCAACTAAAATTTTTTAGGAAGTCTATATACAGATCAAATATTTTCATTGAAAAATAGGGTCAGAATGGATATGCACTATAAGTATAACAAACACACTAGATTTTGAAAACTTAGTATTAAAACAGTAAAATAGCTCATAATTTTTATATTGATTACATGTTGACACAATAATATTTTGATGTACTGGGCTAAGTTAAAATATATATTAAAATTAGTTCCCTGTCTCTTTTCACTACTTATAATATGGCTACTAGAAAATTACATATGTATATTATATTCCTATTGGACAACCTCAGTATAGAAGCTTGTAAGAATAATACAGAAAAATAATGTAGAGAATGACTAAGCCTTTGGAGGTGGGAGGCCAACATTTAACTTCAGTGAATAAAATGGAGAAGTCAAAAAGAAAACAATATGTATGAAATCATACAACCTAGTCAACAAGCAAGAATGGAATGAAAGAGAGGATTAAGAAGAGGGTGACATTTTAGAAAGCATCTGTCTGTCTAGAGGATGAAAGACCAAGTGCAAAGCACAGCAATTAAAAACAAAGAGGCGAGGAAGGACTCAAGATGGTGCAGTGAGAACAACCCAGGTTTGAAGCTCTCGGTGAATGTGTGGAGAGGGTGAGTCAGGGCCACATTTCCAGACGGATCTTTGTTGCCCACAGAACAGGGAAATTCCCAGGTATAAAAGAGATCTGGGACGCCAGGCAGAGGTTTTGGCTGGTGCAGCTGGTAGCCGGTGCGGCCGGCGGCTGGCGCTGAAGTGCAGTGGCGCTACACAGAGCTCCACACAAAGAGCACTGGTCCGGGTGCCCAGTTGAACCGGAAATCTGAGACTTCAGAGGGCTGAACTTGAGACTGAATGGGACTTGGACAGTGAGCCAGCACAGGAGATTCCAGGGATACAGCTTTTGGGATAGCGCAGTGGGACGAACAAAACGGCAATTCCAAACGCTCCCAGTGGAGAGGTTCCCTGAGGGCACAGCTGAACCCAGTACGGTGCAGCTCTGTGGAGGAGGGGCGTCCACCATTACCGAGGCAATCCACCCCTACTGAGGTACACGCCCATTGCTGACCCAGCCTGCTGTTGCCAAGGCAACCTGCTACAACAGAGAGACTCTGCAGCAGGGCATAGCCCATGGCAGCAGGGTGGAGACTGCATCAGAAGAACAGAGCCTGCAGCAAAAGGGTAAACCTCACACCAGCAGGGCGGAGCCTCGGCAGGCAAATAGTGACTAGACTGCCTCCTAGCTGGGCAGGACAGCACAACAGACACTCACAAAGAAAGCCCCAACCCCCCAGAGACAGACCATCTGAGAAAAAAAAGGTTTTTTTTATGAGTCCTGTTGCAGCAGAATTAAACGTAGCAGCCTAACAGCCCTGAATGAACAACAGAGCTCATAGCTCAGCACTTGAACTCCTATAAAGTACAGACTGTCTCCTCAAGCAGCTCCCTGACCCCTCTATATCCAGAAGACTGACATTTGGCAGGCATCATTCTGGGACAAAGATAGCAGAAAAAGAAACTGGTAGCATCCCTCACTGTTCCGCAGCTGCTATAGGTGCACCCCAGGCAAGCAGGGCCTGGAGTGGACCTCAGCAGTCATACAGTGGAGGGGCTAGACTGGTAGAAGAAAAACCAAGTAACAGAAATACTTCATCATCAACAATCTGGGCATCCACTCAGAGACCCAATTGAAAAGTCAGCAACTACACAAACGACAGGTGGATAAATCCACAGATGGGAAGAACCCAGTGCAAAAAGGAGGAAAACACCCGAAACCAGAACACCTCGCCTCCTAAAAAGGACCAAAACTCCTCACCAGCAAGAAAACAAAGCTGGACGGAGAATGACTGTGATGAAATGACGGAATTAGACTTCAGAAGGTGGATAATAAGAAACGTTTGTGAGCTAAAAGAACATGTTTTAAATCAATGCAAACAAACTGAGAACCTTGAAAAAAGATTCGAGGAAATGATAACAAGAATGTATAACTTAGAGAGGAATATGAATGAATTAAAGGAGGTGAAAAACACAATACGAGAACTTCGTGATGCATGCACAAGTTTCAATAGCCAAATTGACCAAGCAGAAGAAAGAATATCAGAAGTCGAAGATCAACTCAATGAAATAAAACCAGAAACCAAGATCAGAGAAAAAAGTGCAAAAAGGAATGAACAAAGGCTCCAAGAAATGTCGGACTATGTGAAGAGACCTAACCTACGTTTGATAGGCGTACCAGAATGTGATGAAGAGAATGAATCCAAGCTGGAAAATACTCTTCAGGACATTATCCCGGAAAATTTCCCCCACCCAGCAAGACAGGCCAACACTCAAATGCAGGAAATACAAAGATCACCACAAAGATATTCAGCAAGAAGAGCAACCCCAAGACACATAATCGTCAGATTCAACTAGATTGAAATAAAGGAGAAAATACTAAGGGCAGCCAGAGAGAAAGGTCGGGTCACCCACAAAGGGAATCCCGTAAGACTCACAGCAGATCTCTCGGCAGAAACACTACAAGCCAGAAGAGAGTGGGGGCCAATATTCAAAATCCTTAAAGAAAAGAACTTTCAACCCAGAATTTCATATCCAGTCAAACTGAGCTTCATAAGTGAAGGAAAAATAAAATCCTATGCGAATAAGCAAGTACTCAGAGAGTTTGTCACCACCAGGCCTGCTTTACAAGAGCTCCTGAAAGAGGCACCAAACATAGAAAGGAACAACCAGTACCAGCCATTCCAACATCACACTAAATGCTAAAGAGCATCAACATAATGAAGAATCTACAACAACTAATGGGCTAAACAGCCAGCTACCATCAAAACGGCACTATCAAATTCACACATAACAATATTAACCCTAAATGTAAATGGACTAAATGCACCAATCAAAAGACACAGACTGGCAAATTGGATAAAAATCCAAAACCCATCAGTGTGCTGTATCCAGGAAACCCATCTCACATGCAAGGATACACAAAGGCTCAAAATAAAGGGATGGAGGAAGATTTACCAAGCAAATGGAGAGCAAAAAAAGGCAGGAGTTGCAATTCTCATCTCTGAAAAAATAGACTTTAAAGCAACAAAGATCAAAAGAGACAAAGAAGGCCATTACATAATCGTAAAAGGATCGATACAACAAGAAGAGCTAATGATCCTAAACATATATGGACCCAATACAGGATCACCCAGATATATAAGGCAAGTTCTTAATGACCTACAAAGAGATGTAGACTCCCACACAATAATAGTGGGAGACTTTAACACTCCACTGTCAATATTAGACAGATCAACCAGACAGAAAATCAACAAGGATATCCAGGGCTTGAACTCAGACCTGGAGCAAGCAAACCTGATAGACATTTACAGAACTCTCCACCCCAAATCCACAGAGTACACATTCTTCTCAGCACCACATCACACCTACTCTAAAATTGACCACATAATTGGAAGTATAGCACTGCTCAGCAAATGCAAAACAACTGAAATCATAACAAACAGCCTCTCAGACCATAGTGCAATCAAGTTAGAACTCAGAATTCAGAGACCAACCCAGAACCACACAGCTTCATGGAAACTGAACAACTGGCTCTTGAATGTTGACTGGATAAACAGTGAAATAAAGGCAGAAATAAAGGAGTTCTTCAAAACCAATGAGAACGAAGACACAACATACCAGAATCTCTGGGACACATTTAAAGCAGTCTCTAGAGGAAAGTATATAGCAATCAGTGACCATATGAGAAGAATGGAGAGATCCAAAATTGACACCCTATCATCAAAATCGAAAGAGCTAGAGGAGCAAGATCAAAAAAACTCAAAACCCAGCAGAAGACAAGAAATAACTAAGATCAGAGCTGAACTGAAGGAGATAAAGACACGAAAAACCCTTCAAAAAATCAATAAATCCAAGAGCTGTTTTTCGAAAAGATCAACAAAATAGACAGACCACTAGCCAGATTGATTAAAAAGAAAAGAGAGAACAACCAAATAGATGCAATAAAAAATGATAAAGGGGAAATCACCACAGATTCCACAGAAATTCAAACCATCATCAGAGAATATTACAAACAACTCTATGCACATAAACTAGTAAACCTGGAAGAAATGGATAAATTCCTGGACACCTGTGTCCTCCCAAGCCTAAACCAGGAGGAAGCTGAAACTATGAATAGACCAATAACAAGGTCAGAAGTCGAGGCAGCAATTAAGAGCCTACCACACAAAAAAAGCCCAGGTCCAGACGGGTTCACAGCCGAATTCTACCAGACACACAGAGAGGAGCTGGTACCATTCCTTCTGAAACTATTCCAAATAATCCAAAAAGAGGGAATCCTTCCCAAATCATTTTATGAGACCATTATCATCCTGATACCAAAACCCAGCAGAGACCCAACAAGAAAAGAAAACTTCAGGCCAATATCCATGATGAACATAGATGCAAATATCTTCAATAAAATATTGGCAAGCCGATTGCAACAGCAAATCAAAAAACTTATTCATCATGATCAAGTAGGATTCATCCTGGGGATGCAAGGCTGGTTCAACATACACAAGTCTATAAATGTAATTCACCACATAAACAGAACCAAAAACAAAACCACATGATTATCTCAATTGACGCAGAGAAGGCATTTGACAAGATTCAATAGCCCTTTATGCTAAAAACCCTCAATAAACTCGGTATCGATGGAACGTATCTCAAAGTAATAAAAGCTATTTATGACAAACCAACAGCCAATATCATACTGAATGGGCAAAAACTGGAAGCATTCCCTTTGCAATCTGGCCCTAGACAAGGATGCCCTCTTTCACCGCTCCTATTCAATATAGTACCGGAAGTTCTAGCCAGAGCAATCAGGCAAGAAAAAGAAAGAAAGGGTATTCAAATAGGAAAGGTGGAAGCCAAATTGTCTCTGTTTGCAGACGACATGATAGTATACCTAGAAGACCCCATCACCTCAGCCCAAAAACTCCTGAAACTGATAAGCAACTTCAGCAAAGTCTCAGGATATAAAATCAATGTGCAAAAATCACAAGCATCTCTCTACACCAAGAACAGACTTAAAGAAAGCCAAATCAAGAACGAACTGCCATTCACAATTGCTACAAAAAGAATAAAATACCTTGGAATACAACTCACAAAGAATGTAAGGGACCTCTTCAAGAAAAACTACAAACCACTGCTCAATGAAATAAGAGAGGACACAAACAGTTGGAGAAACATTCCACGTTCATGGTTAGGAAGAATTAATATCGTGAAAATGGCTATACTGCCCAAAGTAATTTACAGAATCAACGCTATCCCCATCAAGCTACCATTGACTTTCTTCACAGAACTGGAAAAAAACACCATGAACTTCATATGGAACCAAAAGAGAGCCCGCATAGCCAGGTCAATTCTAAGCAAAAAGAACACAGTGGGGGGCATCACACTACCAAATTTCAAACTATAGTACAAGGCTACAGTAATCAAAACAGCATGGTACTGGTACCAAAACAGAGACATAGACCAATGGAACAGAACAGAGGCATTGGAGGCAACACAACATATCTACAACCATACAATCTTTGATAAACCTGACAAAAACAAGCAATGGGGAAAGGATTCCCTGTTTAACAAATGGTGTTGGGAAAACTGGCTAGCCATGTGCAGAAAGCAGAAACTGGACCCCTTCCTGACACCTTACACTAAAATTAACTCCAGATGGATTAAAGACTTAAACATAATACCTGGCACCGTAAAAACCCTAGAAGGGAATCTAGGCGAAAACCATCCAGGACATAGGAGTAGGCAAGGACTTCATGAACAAAACACCAAAAGCATTGGCAACAAAAGCCAAAATAGACAAATGGGACCTAATGAAACTCCACAGCAAAAGAAACAGTCACTAGAGTGAATCGGCAACCAACAGAATGGGAAAAAATGTTTGCAGTTTACCCATCTGACACAGGGCTGATATCCAGAATTTACAAAGAACTCAAACAGATTTTCAGGAAAAAACAAACAAGCCCATTCAAAATTGGGCAAAGGATATGAACAGACACTTTACGAAAGAAGACATATATGAGGCCAACAATCATATGAAAAAATGCTCATCATCACTGGTCATCAGAGAGATGCAAATCAAAACCACATTGAGATAACATCTCACGCCAGTTAGAATGGCTATCATTAAAAAATCTGGAGACAACAGATGCTGGAGAGGATGTGGAGAAAAAGGAACACTTTTACACTGTTGGGAGTGTAAATTAGTTCAACCATTGTGGAAGACAGTGTGGTGATTCCTCAAGGCCTTAGAAATAGAAATTCCATTTGACCCAGCAATCCCATTACTGGGTATATATCCAAAGGACTATAAATCGTTCTACTATAAGGATACATGCACACAAATGTTCATTGCAGCACTGTTTACAATAGCAAAGACCTGGAATCAACCCAAATGCTCATTGATGATAGACTGGATTGGGAAAATGTGGGACACATACACCATGGAATATTATGCAGCAATCAGAAATGATGAGTTCGTGTCGTTTGTAGGGACATGGATGAATCTGGAGAACATTATTCTCAGCAAACTGACACAAGAACAGAAAATGAAACACCGCATATTCTCACTCATAGGCGGGTGATGAAAAATGAGGACACATGGACACAGGGAGGGGAGTACTAAACACTGGGGTCTATTGAGGGGAAAAGGCAGGGCCAGCAGGAGGGGGAGCTGGGGAGGGATAGCCTGGGGAGCAATGCCAACTGTGGGTGAAGGGGAGAAAGGAAGCAAAACACACTGCCATGTGTGTACCTACGCAACTGTCTTGCATGTTCTGCACATGTACCCCAAAACCTAAAATGCAATAAAAAATTTTTTAAAAAAACAAAAAACAAAGAAGCTACACAGAATGGTACTAAGGGCTGAGGAAAGTGTAACAAAGATAAGAATGAGTATGGAGAGAGAAACACTCGAGAAACAAGTTGTATATAAAACAAGCAGGATTTGTGGTATGTGTAAATATATGGCAGAAGAGGATGAGAGGGAAAAAATCACAGAGAATATCAAAGTTTATAGCTGTGAAGAGACAATAAAAAAGAAAGCTAGTATGTGAGGTAGGAAATCTAAAAGGGGACCACAGATGGAGAAATCTAGGATTTAAGATGCCCATGGAACCTCCAAATTGAGTGGCCTAGAAGGCAACTGGAAATATTGGTCTGCTGGTAAGAGTGGGAATCGTTGATACAGAGTTAATAGTTGCAGACATGGAAAATGGAAGACATTTCTAATAGAATATATAGAGCGAAAAAGAGAACAAAAGAAAAATCGCTGTGAAACACTAATGATAATTTATTATCTGGTATAAATTTTAAAATATGTCTACTGTTATAATTATATAATAGCTGGGGGAAATAAACTTGCCTAAATAAAACCAATACTCATTGAATAGTAAAAAAATTAAAACTAATTATCAATTTAATTCTTCATGAATATCAGAAACATTTGTTAATAGTTTTTTAAAATTTTACTTTAAGTTCTGGGGTACATGTGCAGATCTTGCAGGATTGTTACATAGGTATACACATGCTATGGTGGCAGTTCTTAGATGGGTCTATATAAGTCAAACAATTCCTCAACTGCAGTTAATCTTTTCACCATGACAGTATCTTTATTATAAAATGTACAAATTTAAGTGACCTATAATGCAATTACTTTTCTTTTTCTCTTGCTTTTAAGAACTCTGGAATTTAAACTTATATAACTATATAACTGGCTCTGAACTCAATTTAAGTACTCACCTAAAAACTACTTTTTACTCTGCTCTCTTTGCAAAAAATTTCATTTAGCAAACATTTTTGAATAATATAATGTGCCATGCAAACTGTCTATTTCTGGTATCTAAAAAAAATCACATTCGCTATGTTTCTCACAATTAAAATAATTTTAGATACAGAACCAACTGTAACCTTTTGTTAGAATACATAAATGTTTTTCTACTTAATAACTAGCCATTGCTTCATACCTGTTTTTAAGTGCCTATGAGTTTGAAAATGACATATAAAGTTACATTTTTTTAAAGACGAAAAATGTTCCAAGTATCTTTGGTTTAACAAGCTGAGCTACTGATAGTTTCCGGATTCCCTAGAAAAACAACCATCTAAGTTTAGAAAATGTTAAATAAAAAATTCTCATATTTTTTATTTTATAATTATCATATTAAATCAGTAAAATAAAATAACAAAACAAAAAACTCAAACGCCAAAACTTACATTCATGGTTCCTCGGAAGCTTGAATTTTTTCAACAAGACCCTAACATTCACAAGTAGAAAAAAAATCAAGACATTTATTTTTGACATAACCTCAAAAGACATTTCATATATTTAGAATAGAAATTGAATTATGAGTTACATTACTGAAAGTGTTATGAATAAACCTAAAACTCAACTTTCTGTTACAATAGTTGTTAAACTTATATTTTAAAATAACCATATGTGAAAAAAAGTATGATTAATGAAAACAAAAGACATTTGGTGTCAAGAAATTTGTCAGAAAGAGCCCATGTATTTCTGTTTTTTTTTTTTTTGAGACGGAGTTTCGCTCTTGTTACCCAGGCTGGAGTGCAATGGCATGATCTCAGCTCACTGCAACCTCCGCCTCCTGGGTTCAGGCAATTCTCCTGTCTCAGCCTCCCGAGTAGCTGGGATTACAGGCGTGCGCCACCATGCCCAGCTAATTTTTATTTTTAGTAGAGACAGGGTTTCACCATGGTGACCAGGATGGTCTTGATCTCTTGACCTCGTGATCCACCTGCCTCGGCCTCCCAAAGTGCTGGGATTACAGGCGTGAGCCACTGTGCCTGGCCGAGCCCATGTATTTCTAATGACATACAGTCATTCATGGGGAAAGGATAATGAGGGGATTTAGGTACTTACGGTACTGCCTTTAAACTGCTTTGGAAATGGAGTAATTTTCTGGATTGGGTACCAAATGGCTGTTTTCCTACATATACCACTTTAATGGACCAGACTTCACCACTATGCAATATATGCATGTAAAAAACCTGTACTTGCCCAGCTAATTTTTTGTATTTTTTTAGTAGAGACGGGGTTTCACCATGATGACCAGGATGGTCCCGATCTCTTGACCTCGTGATCCATCCGCCTCGGCCTCCCAAAGTGCTGGGATTATAATCCCAGCTACTCAGGACGCTGAGGCAGGAGAATTGCCTGAACCCAGGAGGTGGAGATTGCGGTGAGCCGAGATCGCGCTATTGCACTCCAGCCTGGGTAACAAGAGTGAAACTCCGTCTCAAAAAAAAAAAAAAACCCTGTACTTGTACCCCTTAAATACATAAAAATAAAACAAATGAAAATGTAAAAAGTGATTCATAGTCAAATGTTAATTGCAAAGAAAAATATTTTGAAATTCGACTGCCATAGGCCAATATGGAAAAGGTGAATACTTTCAATTCCTATTTATGCATGTAGAATAGAAAATAAATCTTTAATTTTTACCAATTAAAATGAATGCGACCTTTAAAAAAAAGTGGGAAACACCTATTATTATTCAAAAATACTAAATATACTTTAATTATAAAACACTTTATTATATTTACATTTACTTAATCGTTACAATATTGTACAAAGTGAGTTATATAATAATGAAAACAGAATACCCTTGCCCTAACATAAAATGAAAATGTAAAAAAAAAACAATTTTAAATGTAATCATAATACCAAATTGTAAGTTGTGAAGGGACCATATTTTATCTTTATGTCAAGTAGAGTAAATAACTTGTGTTACTAGATGCTTAATAAAAACTGATCAAAATGAAAGAGCAAAAAACTTGGTAGGTAAAAACATTAGAAATAACAACTATGTTTTTTACTTGTAAAGAAAAGCATTGGAAATATGAAACTCATAATCTTTTCTTAATTTCTTATTTTTTCATGTTAAATATCAACTAAATTAAAATAATATTAACGATTTATTAGTAGGAGTATAGATAGGCAAAACAAAATGAGTTGATTTGGATTTAAACTAAAGAAAATTTTTTTTATATTTCTAGAGGTTAATTACCCTACAAATAGATTCTGACACTAGAGAAAAAATTTCAGATTTGGTAGACATAATCTTCAATAAAGTTCTACTTCTATCTTGAAAGATTTATAGTCAAAGTCAACAAAATTATATGCTGGGGAAATGACATCCTATTCAATAAATGGTGCTGGGAAAATCAGGTAGCTATATGTAGAAGAATCAAAGTGGACCCATAGCTTTCACCATATACAAAAATTAACTCAAAATGGATTAAAGACCTAAATGTGAGATCTTAAACTACAATAACCTTAAAGAAAACCTAAGAAACATTCTTCTGGACATTGGGCAAAGAATTTATGATCAATTCCTCATAAGCAAATGCAACAAAAAGAAAAAATAGTTTAATAGACTTAATTAAACAATAATGCTTCTGCAGAACAAATGAAAAACTGAACAGACTAACTATAAAGCTTCTGACCAGCAAATGAAGCAATCAACAGAGTAAACTGACAACCTAAGGAATGGTGAGAAATATCTGCAAACTACGTTATTTGACAGAGGGCTAATATCCTGAAAACCCAATAACCTCATTAAAAAGTGGGCAAAGGGCATGAACAGACATTTAAAAAAAATACAAGTGGCCAACAAACATATGATAAAATGCTCGACATCACTAATCATAAGAGAAATGTAAATTGAAACCACACTGAGATACCATCTTATACATGTTATAATGACTATTATTTAAAAGTCAAAAAGCAACAAACATCGATAAGGACCTGGGGAAGGAAAAAGAATGCTTACATACTGTTTCTAGGAATGCAAATTGGCATGACCTTTATGGAAAACAAAATGGAGATTTCTCAAAGAACTAAAATTAGAGCTACCATGGCCAGCAACCCTATTCCAGGGTACATACCTACAGGGAAAGAAATCATTATATCAAAAAGATACCTGAACTCATATATTTATCACAGCATTATTCACAGTAGCAAAGATATGGAATCAACCTAACTATAAATAATTTTAGGCTGCATAAATAAAAAGTGGTATATATAGATAGGCCAGGCACAGTGGCTCACGCCTGTAATCCTAGCACTTTGGGAGGCCAAGGCGGGCAAATCATCTGAAGTGGGGAGTTTGAGACCAGCCTGACCAACATAGAGAAACCTCATCTCTACTAAAAATACAAAATTAGCTGGGCGTGATGGCACGTGTATGTAATCTCAGCTACTCAGGAGGCTGAGGCAGGAGACTCGCTTGAACCTGGGAGGCGGAGGTTGCGGTGAGCCGAGATGGCGCCATTGCACTCCAGCCTGGGCGAGAGCAAAACCCCGCCTCAAAAAAAAATGTGGTGAATGTGTATGTATATCTGTGTGTGTGTGTGTGTGTGTGTATGTGTGTATGTGTGTGTGTGTATCTACCATGTAATACAACTCAGCCATAAAAATTTTAAAAATCATGTCTTTTGTAGCAGCATGGATGGAACTAGAGGCCATTATCCTAAGTGAAATAATTCAGAAATAGAAAGTCAAATACTGCATGTTCTCAGTTAAAAGTGAAAGCTAAACAATGGCTCACATAGACATACAGAGTGAAATAAGAGACAGCAGAGACTATACTTACTATTGGGGTGATGAGTACACTAAAAGTCCAGACTTCATCGTTATGCAATACATGCATGTGAGAAACCTGTACGTGTACCCCCAAATATATAAAAATTTTAAAAAATGAAAATTTAAAAAACGATTCATAGTCAAATGTTAATAAAAAAGAAAAATATTTTGAAACTTGATGGCCACAGACCAATAATGGAAAAGGTGAATGCTTTCAGTTCCCATGAATAAATGCAGAAAATGGAACATTTACTATTCAAGAAAATGTGATTTTGGAAACACAATTTGTTGAAGCACAACCATATCTCAAATGAACCACATAATTATCATCAGTGGTGGGATCAGGATTTTTCCCCATTTTAGTTAGATTTCACATTTGTACATGAGAACTAAAATTGATTTTTTTTCTATTTAAAAGCATTAACATTATAAAATGCTTCTCAATTTAAATGTTATTCAATTTTCAGAATAAAGGGAAATACTGAAAAATTTATTATTAAGCCATGACCATTTTAACTTTATATTCCCCTAACACCACATTTCTTTAATTTTGTTGTTATTCAAACCATGAAGAAGACAAAATATGTAACACACCAAGATGTTCCTTTGTGGAAGGTCTTCATTAAAATGTCACCTACCAGCAGATATGCTTACAAAGTTCCCCTCCTTGCAGAAATGTGGAACAGTTACAAACATGAGGATTTCCTAGAAAAACCTTTCAAAGAAAAATGCATACATTAAAAAATCAGCAAAATTTTAGAGTTAAAGCAAACCTGAGTTAATAAAAGAGATCTGAAGAGGTAGTTTAGTTTAGGTGATTCCAAAACGTTGAATAGATTTCTTCTGGAGAATCTTAACTCTTGATACCAGTCTGTAGGCTGATTTTTTCATTTCATTATTTATCTTTGTTTGCAACTTAACAAATTAAAATGGTTTTAAAGTGACCTGCTCTTAGGCAGGTGAAATAAATCTAATTTCCAAAGTCAAAAAACAAAAAAGCAAAAATGAACCCTTAAATTCCTTACTGTAAGGCAATTCTACTTTGCGGTGCAGCTAAGTACCTTTCGTAAGGTAACTCATTTTGGATTTTGTTTGATATATTTGAATCGGTGAATTTATTTAATTTAATTGAAGAGGACAAAATTTATTCACCAAGACTAGTTTGGCTAAAACAATTAAATACAGTAAGTCTTAAAGTAATCAAGTTTAAAAATGCTTTAAATACAGGCTAGTAAACTGCATTCAGCTCTTAAACTGTAGGACAATAACATAAAATTTTGTAAGTGAACTCCTAGGAGGTAGTACAGTGGCTGATTTTTGAGTGGTTAAGAATGGAATATGCAAATATGAAATATCTGTTGTCTTTCAGCAAACTTGAATTTTTATTCATTAATACCTTTCCAAGGTATTGCCATTTAAACCACCCTTTAATAGGGCCTTCATACAGTTTCAGGGTGAACAAAGAGTAAAGGGAAATCAATTTATTTATTTAGCAAATATTTCCAGTATGCTAGCAGATTGTAGAATTTTCATTTCGTTTGATTTACAAGACTAATGACCACTAACAACGGATCCAAGAACACATGTAATGCAAACCAGATATTCATATAAAGCCTCTCACGTTTTCAAGCCTAAAGATCAAGAGCCATCATCTTTTACAAGAGTTGCAGTTTGAGATCTTAACCTCCAAAAAAGAAACTTCTAATAAATACTATTTCCTTCTTAATTTGCACATCTTTTAGAGTCTGGAACACTCGCGGGGAGACGCTGTTAGGGGTGAGGCAGCAAGTATCTGCAGGGATTGTGATGGTGGCTACACACATTGGGTATGCCTGGGTGAGGGGGAACTGGCTGGGGGGGTGGGGGGGAACCCGGTGGGCGGGGCTGGTGGCGAACAGCAGGCGGTAGGGGCGGTAGTTACTCGGAAATTCTTGTTTTCCGGCTCCTCCTCCCTTAACAGGAAGCCTGTGGGGCCCATCTCTCGTAGGAGGTAGATGCTGCTACTCAGCGCCTGATCTTGGTGCCAGCTGAGGCTCTCGCTCAAGCGTCTTCGCCTTTCAGAGGCCTTATAGCCTCCGCGAAGCATCCTAGCTGGGGGCGGGCGGAGGCGGCCCCTCTGCTCGGCTCACTGAAGCGCCTGTCGGTGTCCAAGATAACGGCGTGCAGGCTGGTTGCCTTGGTGACGGTGGTTGGGCTCCGCGGTGTCCCGGCGTGCCTTGCGCCGACGAGGAGCGGGCAACAAAGGTGCGGGCTGGCGGGGATTCCGTAACTCTGCCCCAGCCTCCACTGCATTTTGAAGTGACGCCCCTGAGGAGTGTTTTTAATAATCATCTGGCCGATTTGGAAGCTGGCGGCCGAAGGCATAGCTGTCAGTTTTCTTGCATTTCTTCTTCTGCTTCCCCGGGGCAGAGATGGTGAAACCTGCGTGTTAGGAAAGTTGCAAACCCGATTGTAATCTGGACTCTGGATGCTAAAATTATCCTGTGGTGATTCGTCATCTTTATCAGAAAACCGAGGTTACAGAGCCCAGAGCGATTTTTGACGTTCAACAACATTCCACAAACGTTTTCGGATTGCTCCCTATGTGCACAGATTAACCAAGTCTCAGGGAAAGATGTAAAAGTCAGGAGGTCTAAACCCCAGGAAGCGCATCACCCGTAGAGGCGCCATCTGTAGTCCCAGCTACTTGGGAAGTAACTAGATCCTTAAGTCATTGCAGTGTGTGTGTGTGTGTGTGTGTGTGTGTATGTTGGAAGGGGAACGGTCTTCAAGTAAGGGAACGTTTTTTAATTGCATGTTTGGAGGTGGTGGCACAGAATCCATTGACTATAGGTACATGAAACTTATAAATCTGTATACTAAGGAGTAAGAGTTTCAAGGTGTGCAATATTTGTACCTCCAATAATTTAAATTGTCTCTGAACTTTGTTACCATGTTTTAGGGAGAAAACTGTAATAATGTATGGGTCAACATTTTGAGTCATAATTACTAAAAATAAGCCATATTACTAAAATATCTATAGGAAATTAAAAGCAGGAGATAGCACTATTTAGAGGCCCAGTAACCTTTGCCTTGGTGGCCAAAGATAGAGGATATTTGTCCTATTTTATCATGGGTAGAAATCATAAGTAGATTATGTCAAAAGCAGGAGAATTCTCAGAAAATGGCAAAGGCACAAAATGTAAGAAAATGATGGTAATGACAGGTTTCACAGGTGAGACACCTGGATAAACGTAATACAACCCTTAAAAATCTTAGGTCTAAGGTTTTTATTTACTAGATTTTATTTTTACTCTCTTATTCTAATAACAACTCACATTCATACTCCTAACTTTAGCATCAATTTAATGGGACTAGATTTTTAAGTAATACATTATAACATTAGAAAAAACTCATAGAGAAAAAGAAATTATAAATTGGATTAAATTATTTTACATATCAATATGTATACCTTTAAAATTCAATAAATTAATGAAATCCATATTTGCTATATAGCATGATGAGTTGGGTTTCAGAGTGAAAACACTTTATTTAGCCAACAATTTTTTTCTCTTTCCTTATATATATGTGTACATATAAAATAAAGTTATGGACTTTTTAAAAACAGCAAAAATTGTTAAAGCTGTTGTGTTTTACTTATAACTAGATAGTGATACTTGTTTACTTGCTCCATGTATATGTGATAAACATTTTCAAAGGGTCACATGTTTAAGACACAAGTCATTATATCAATGGAATATAGGTTCATAAATTCCATTTGGAGGGATGGTAAAAATAACGGTGTTCATGCTTTCATAGAAGTTAAAAAGTGAAAGCACAGATTGCTAGATAGAATTTCACTCTAGTTGTAAGACATTTGTTTTTATACCTGTCGGTTATGACTTTAAAAACATTTTTATAGTCAGGTTACTATCCCATATGTTTACTTCATCTCTTAAGAGTTTGCCATAGGGGTAACATTTTGCAAATATTAAATTGGAGAATTGAATTTCCTCCTTAAGGTATATTCTGTGGCATATTACTCCAGGTGAGAGGGAGGTGGTTACTGCAAAAAACAAAGATGTGGGCCAGGTGCGGTGGCTCACGCCTGTAATTCCAGCATTTTAGGAGGTCAAGGCTGGGGGGATTGCTTGAGCTCAGGAGTTTGAGACCAGTGTGGGCAACATGACAAAACCCTGTCTCTACAAAAAATGCAAAACTTGGCTAGGCATAATGATGCATGGCTGTAGTCCCAGCTACTTATGAGGCTGAGGGGTGAGGATCACTGAGCTTTGGAGGTGGAGGTTTGCAGTGAGCAGAGACTGTGCTGCTGCACTCCAGCCTGGGTGATAGAGTAAGACCCTGCCTAAAAAAAAAAAAAAAAAAGATGGTTGAGTTTAAACCTGAGTTTCTTGGATTAATGTTTAACCTCTTTAGCAATACAATTGTCATGAAAGACAGGTATTAATAAGTTATGATTGCTCCTGTTAAGACAGAAAATGGTAAACCTAGTGTATTAGACCTTGGAATTATAGGAAAAAGAATGCTCTAGGAGATAGGAAGAAAAGTGACAGAAGTCAGGGGAAGAAGTCAGCTTGCCAAGATCCATATGGGCATATGTGTGTTGGGTTGAAGGTGGAAATATGTGGAGAGATGGATTTAAACATTGAGATGAGTTTAAGATGACTGTATACCTGGGGCAAGTGTGTGTGTATAGCATACTTCTGTAATGGTGTTACAGAGTTGCAGGCTACTAGGAAACTTCAGCTTTTTGCCATGTCTAACACATGGCAAGCAATATGCAGAGGTGCCGTTGGAAGACAGGTAAGTGATCTGGTTCTCTAGGATTAAAAACATGAAATGGATACAAGAGTTTGTGTTTACTTCTAGAGAACAGACACAGAAGAAAGGCAGAATACTGGTATCTGACAAAGAAGTTACAAAATACATTGACTTTAAGACTGGAAGCAAACAGAACTAGGGATTCCAGAGGGAGGCACCAGCACAGCCACCTTAAGAAAAGTCAAAAAGTCGCAACTGGGTGTTCATTAACAAGGAGCGATTCAGACTGTCTCTACTGTGGAAGTGAAGGCAAGAGTTTAGGGGACACTGGGTGGATTTAAGGTTGTCATCTTTTGTTATCAGACACACGTTTACAGACCTTTAATTTTTTCATACACTCCTATATCTTCTTGAGGTGAAGTAGGGAATGAGTAGAAATCTAAAATTCTAGGTATTTTATCCTTAATAGTGACTATAATGGTCTTAACATTCCACTTAGCTTGACTAAACTGCAGACAGGTTTTCTCCTGACTATAGATTCCTGACCTCCCTTTTCTTATTCACTTTAGAAAACTTGGAATTAAAAACTCTTTCCTCTACCCTTTTAAGATGTAAATATTCTCCCAGCCTGTTGAAGGTGTGACAACCAGTCATGTCTTTCTCACAGACCTGGGAGCCATCCTCTGAAATAGAATCACCAATAAAAACAGTGCTCTCATATCCTAGTCTTTGCAGCAGCATAGGAGCCTAATTTGGATAAGTGCCAACTAGCAAATACAGGTGACCTAAATACATTGGCCAACTCTACCCTAAAGTCCTCCAGTGCTTTTCCAATTGTTTACCTCAGTGCTTACAAACTGCCACCTTTTGTTTCAGTAGTCATGTTTAATCTCACTCCCATATTCCAGTAGACTTTAATAAAGTCTTCCTTGCTTGTTTAACGCCATCCAGTGCAGTTTTTCTTTGAGAGTGAGCACCATTTATTTAAAAGACTATTTAGTAAAATCAGGCTAAAATATATTTTGCTAAGTCATTTTCTTGTGATCAGAGTGAAATTTACCAAAAGTGATTGGATCGTTTATAGAGAAAATGTTTTTAAACTTTTTGCACATACAGCTGTAATATGAATAAGTATGTAACCCACTATGAGTGTGATTGGGACTTTAAGATGCCAGGCTAACTAAATAATGTTAGTTTCTCCTCCACTGACTAGCCTAAAAAATGCAAAATAATCAGGTTTCAACCTGCAACAAGAGAACTAAAGAGAGCTGAGGTAGGCGTTGGGGTCACAGACCCCAGTGACCCCAGTGACCCTTATTCTTGAATGATTTCTTCCTCTGTGAATATGTAGTGTTATGTGGCAAAAGAGATTTTGCAGATATGATTGTGGTTACTAATCAGTTGACTTTGAGTTAATTGAAAGGGAGATAACTTTGGTTGGCCTAATCTGAGCTCATGAACTCTTTAAAGGCAGTTTTTTCTGGCTGGTGACAGGAGAAATCAGAATGGAAGCACAATGTTTTGGGCCAGCTTTGAAGATGGAGGGAGCCATGTGACAAGGAATTCTGAGGTCTCTGGAAGAAGAGAGTGGCCTCTGGCTGACCACCAGCAAGGAAATGGGGTACTTAGACCTTGAGCACCAGGGACTGGATTTTTGGTAGCAACTTGAATGGGCTTGAAAGAAGATTCTTCTACAGAGCTTCCAGAGAAGAGCACACCCAGGGTAACACATCGATTTCAACCTTGTGAGACACTGAGGAGAGAGCCTAGCTGAGACTGCCTGAACTTCTGAGCTGTATATCTGTAAACTAGTAAATGGATATTGTTTTAAGTCACTGAATTTGTGATCATTTCTTTTGCAGCAATAGAAAAAGAATATGGATCTATCGGCAAATAAATAATTTCAACACAAGCTACTAAAACACCAAATATGGATGGAAGAATTCTGACTGATGAAACGGGGAGGCACTGATGGCAAGAACACGAAACGGTTTTGCACTGGACAATAGAATCATCTACCAACATTACTCTGGACAGTAGAATCATTCTAGCTAGTTTTAATTACAAAGGAATTTACTATAAAATATATGTTAGCTTGTAAGGTGACTAGAAGCCCAAATTTTTTAACTTTTTTTTTTTTTCTAAAATGGAGTTTCGCTGTTGTTACCCAGACTGGAGTGCAATGGCACGATCTCGGCTCACCACAACCTCCGCCTTCTGGGTTCAAGCAATTCTCCTGCCTCAGCCTCCTGAGTAGCTGGGACTACAGGTGTGCACCACCACGCCTAGCTAATTTTTGTATTTTTAGTAGAGATGGGGTTTCACCTTGTTGACCAGGATGGTCTCGATCTGTTGACCAGAATGGTCTCGATCTCTTGACCTCATGATCCACCCGCCTCGGCCTCCCAAAGTGTTAACTTTTATATATTGGTAGCATGTTTCTTCCTGGAAGATTTTAAATTCTTCATTTTTAAGACTTCAACCAAGATAATTTCATAAATTGTCTTTCACTGATTTTTTTCTGATAATGTCATTAACCCAATATCTTAGTCTATGATGGTATTGATTATTACTTCTGTTCTAATGCTTGAGGTTCTTTTTGAGGAACCCAAATTCTCTGTACTTTGTTCCATTTTATTTGCTTGTTTTTAGTTAGTCTTATCGATTATTTGTTTTCCTCATTTTTTTCCCCAATATTCTGCTTTCTAGGAGAACTTTTCATGTTTTTCCTCCTTATCCTGATGCATTAAAAATTATGTCATTTGCATATTTTACAACATTTTTTAAAATTATTGGGTTTTTTGCTATCTTTACCGTTGCTCATGCAGTTTTTAAATATCTCAGCCACTTGTTTAATTGCAGATAGTTATTACATCACCTTTTAAACTTTTTTATAGAGGCTATGTTTTAGCTAATTTTACTAATAATATAAAACGTTATAAAATATTAATAACATCCTTTTTAAAGCACATGCTTTCTCTACCTCTTGAGTGGTATGCTTTTTTGTTATTGTTATAGAAACTTTTCCTATTTGCATTTTTCTTTTTATTCATTCTTAATAGTGTTAATCCCTTCTAAGTTTGGTATTTGCCCTTAAAAGAGGGTAGATGGAGTCTTCTTGTTTGCCTCAGTTTCTATTTGGGATTATTAGAATCCTCTTGTAGCATTTTAGGCTTGTGGAATTGTCAGGCCCACACCACCACCCAGCTAATATTTTTTATTTCTTAGGTGGAGATGGGTTTTTGCCATGTTACCAAGGCTAGTCTCCAACTCCTGAGCTCAAATGACTTCCCAACCTTGACTTCCCAAAGTGTTGCTGGCATGAGCCACAGCACCTGGCTTGGGCACTGCATTTTTTTTTTTTTTGAGATGGAGCTCCTCTCCATCACCCAGACTGGAGTTCAGTGGCGCGATCTCAGCTCACTGCAACCTCCGCCTCTGGGTTAATCAGTTCTCTGCCTCCGCCTCTCAAGTAGCTGGGAATATAGGCGCATGCCATCACACCTGACTAATTTTTGTATTTTTAATAGAGACGGGGTTTCACCATCTTGGCCAGGCTGGTCTTGAACTCCTGACTTCGTAATCCACCCTCCTTGGCCTCCCAAAGCGCTGGGATTACAGGCATGAGCCACCATGCCTGGCCAGGCACTACAATTTTATGAGGAGTTCTTAGAACACTTAAAAGAGAAATAATACAATTTTGATCTATGTCATTCAAGAGTGCTTGATGTTGTAGAGAGGCAGAGTTTAGCTGATTATAAAAAGGAACTTTCGAACAGTTTCATCTTTCCAAAAATGAACTGGCTCTCTTAACACTGCTTGGAGATTCTTATCACAGAAAACATTTCACGGCATTCTGAATGCCGACATTCAGGGATGATGGGTAAGTGTCCTAAATAGCCTATCTAAAAGACATTTCAGCTGTAAAAGTCTATGATTATTTTGTTTTAAAATATATGACAAAGCTTTAAATGTTGTTTTAAAGCTTAAACAAGTTATCTCTTATTGTTTACTTGCCATTGAAACTGTGTCTAATTTGAGATTTATACAAGTTTTAGTAGTATTCATTGAATCTTTTCTATAATTATATGACAACATTATCTTAGTTACCATACTAAAGAAAATCAACATGAAAGCATTTTGAGAGTTTTCTAAACATATACACAGCTTCCAACAGTCAATGTGTAAATGTAGGTATCTTACTCATTGGAGAATCTTCCTTGTGGAACTCATGGGCCTTAATATCACCAGTGTAAATATTTGATGTTATGGTCTATGTAAATAAAAAACAAATTAATATTAGATAAAATTGTGTATTAATTTTGTCTTAATTGTTTAGTCATTATCTTGGAAAGTACAACCAGTCTATTTCTTCTCTTTACCACCTAGATGGTGATTTTTCTGACGTTAGTTTGGCATTATTCTCAGTTCCACTACAGGAGTGAATAGCTGATCTAAAATTAGAATATATTATTGACTATTGCCTTTGTAACAAATGACAACACCTGCAAATCTCAGAGAAGAGTCAAAAGAAGATGATTATAAATAGAAAAGTATGACAGTCCTTAAGCAAAAGGAATGGTGGGGCGGGGGAGGGGGAGAGAGAGAGAGAGAGAAAGAGAGAGAGAGAGAGAGAGTGTGTGTGTGTGTGTTCAGAGTCAACAAGAATACACTGTACTTTGACTTGGGACAAATCTTTTTTTTTGAAAAACGTATTTCAACTTCTAATTTATATGCAGGTGGTACATATGCAGGTTTGTTATATGGGTATATTGCATGACACTAAGGTTAGGAGTAAAAATAATCCCGTCACCCATGCAAAGAGCGTGATATTCAACAGGTAGTTTTTCAACCCTTTCGCCTTATTCTGTCTCCTCCCTCCAGTACTCTCCAGTTTCTATTGTTCTCATCATTATATATTTATAAGTACCCAATGTTTAGCTTCCACTAATAAGTGACAACTTGTGGTGTTTCTGTTCCTGTGCTAATTTGCTTAGGGTGATGGTCTCTGGTTGCATCCATGTTGCTGCAAAGGATATAATCTTATTCTTTTTCATGTCTGCATGGTGTTCCACTGTGTATATATACTACATTTGCCTTATCCAATCCACCATTGATGGGTACCTAGGCTGATTCCATGTCTTTGCTATTGTGAATAGTGCTGCAATGAACTTATGAGTGCACATATCTTTTTGGAGAATAATTTATTTTTATTTTTTATAAATACCCAGTAATAGGATTGCTGGGTCAAATGATAGTTTCATTTTTAGTTCTCGGAGAAGTCTCCTTGGGAGAAAATCTAAAAGTGACATGATGCCCCAGAGCAAATATCCATGGGGATATTATGCCACCTTTTGATTTCCGAAAGTCATTTCTTGAACTCCACTGATGTAGTTCTACATTAGTCTGTGCAATGTTGCCATAAGTAAAATGAAGAAAAAAAAAGAGGGCTCTACCGCACACCTGTGCCCACCTCCAGATAACTCTCCTTCTGGAATCTCTGGTGAATAGGAGGTAGCATGCATCATTTTACCTCTACTTACAGCTACTTGGACCAAGAGTGGAGACTACATTTAATGAGAGTTCATAGGCTACTCTGACTTCAGTGGCCTGGCTCATGAAGATAATCTAGGCTTCCTTTGTTGAAAACTGAACTAAGTTTTGAGGAAAAGGGTTTTTTTCTGATGGGGGGGTGATGTCATGGGGATATAGGAATAAGCAGATTGGTGAATTGTTGCATGGTCACACTAATGACAGAGCACTAAAGTAAAGTTTTTTGAACTTCTGCTGCTGAAGTCACCAGAGTTACCATGAATATATAACACTGTCTAGTTCTAACCTCACTGAGGTTCTTCTCTATTATATTCCCTCCTGTCATCTCTATAATATTCCCTCCTCCCAGACTGTGGTGCGACCTCTCAGTTATTTGCTACAATAAACCTGCTTGTTTGAATTAGTTTAAGTGAGTCTCTGCTTTTGGTGTCCCAATGAGTAAGGATAATGAGGCTCTGCATTAACTTAACAGTTGTAGACACATAAAAGAAGGAATGGGTTTAAGGCATAGAATCAAAATGCCTTAGAAATCTATAAGATATGGATGATAGGGAAAAGGACGAGTCAGAGATGCGTCCCAAACCCTAGCCAATAGGTAATACAGATGACAATACAGAGATGGGAAGACATATGTTGAAGTCCAGGTCAGACATGTTAAGATTATGGTGCATCGGGTGGGTGCGGTGGCTCACACCTGTAATCCCAGTACTTTGGGAGGCTGAGGTGGTTGGATCACGAGGTCAAGAGATTGAGACCATCCTGGTCAACATGGTGAAACCCTGTCTCTACTAAAAATACAAAAAATTAGCTAGGCATGGTGGCGTGTGCCTGTAGTCGCAGCTACTCAGGAGGCTGAGGCAGGAGAATTGCTTGAACCCAGCAGGCAGAGGTTACAGTTAGCTGAGATTGTGCCATTGCACTCCAGCTTGGGTAACAAGAGTGAAACTTTTTTCTGTAACAAAAAAAAAAAAAAAAAAAAGATTATGGTGCCTGTGAGATTTTTAATGGAGATGCATATTTAAAAGTTGGCTATATAAGTGTGGACTCATCTTCATGCACCACTCTTTTTTTTTTTTTTCAGAAAAGAAGGCTTAGTTGATTTAAAAAAATTATATTCAATTATTTATAATTAAGGATTTTGACAATTGAAGGTTTAACTGGTAAAGTGGCATAGACTGCATCAAACTAATGTAACATCATACTATTAATGAGGGTTCCTTCTTTTAAAATAACCTGGTTTTGGAGGCACAAATTTTGAAAAAGTATGATGTCTATCATAATGTCTATAACGTCTCAGGTAATTTAGGTGTAGAAGTGCACAGCTAGACTCTCTAAATATCATCTTTGGTTCTATTGCATTGGGACACTTATAAACCAATATCTTTAGCATGCTCTGGCTTTCCTCTCAGTGACCCTAGTGGCAAAAAGATCTGTTAGCTGAATAGGCATACAAGGTTGCTTCTTGGTAAATTAAACATATTAATTTAATTAAGCTACTTTCCAAAACCCCACAGAAGCTATAGTAAAGGAATATTATGAAAGACATAAACCCACAAGTACAAAAGGGATCAGAGTGGAGACAACAGCAACATAATTTTGGAAAATGAAATGACAGATGAGCAGCAAGTATTATAGCAAACTTGTGAAAGCTCCATACTAAACGGGTGTTGAAAAGGGTGATAACCAGTTCATCTGACCTTGAAGAATTTTAAAAGAGCCAAGGATTTATGGGATTAGCTACCTCTGGCAGCTGAGGGTCCAGTGGGATGATATTTTATAAAAAGGAAAACTGATTGAAAGCTGCTTTAGGAAGGAGTTACATTCCCAGGTCTCCTTCCTCTCTGAACATTTAGGTAACTTCCTCCATCCAAGTAAATCAGCAGAAATTTGCTCTCTGGGGGAGGCCAAACAAAAGGACATTGAGGGATACAAAGCATAATTAGTGATGTCATACTAAAAAAATATATTACGTTAACAGGCATATTGGAGGCTGAATCTCAGCCCCTCCTTATTCTAATAACTAGATCACTGGTTATCAGAAATTTGCCTTCCAAGAAAAAAAGGTAAGAGTCTTCCCTAGGATCTGATGAAATATCTAAATATTAATTAAAGGGGCTCCCTGATGGCATGGTCCAGCCAGATTACCTGCAGTGATGTTTTCAGTCAGAAAGCCCCACCTGCCCACTCAGTGTTTCAAACTGGGGTTTTTCATCACCCACTTTAAAATATGAGCTGATAGTCAAGTCTTGGATATCTAACGGTGACCTTTAACATAAAAGATACAGATCAAATAGTGAAAAGTAAAAAACTATGAGGAAGAAACAGATTCTGCAGAGAGAAAATTATTAAAAATTTGCATAATCATTTCAGAGAGATGTCTATTGAAACATAAAGGAACAGAATGATATAATAAAGAAATATTAAGAGAATAGAAAAGAGATTTTAGTAATTTAAATTATTACAAAGAAAACTCAAGATGATTGTAAGAGCTGAGAAAATTTCCTCCCAAATAATCAAATGGAAAAAAAGAACAAAAACTAACTATCACCATCACCATCAACAACAAAAAGACAGAATAAGAATTCTAATGAGGAAATATTGCAAGAGAGTACAACATGTTCACTACCTGATTAACAGAAATTCCAGAAAGAGACCAGATAAAAGAAATGGGAAGTAATTGTTAAAAAATAATTTTAAAACATTTCCTGGAACTGATTCTAGGACTCCTCAAGTGTAACACACTTGCTGAGTGCAGATGTGTAGGTTGGACATGGAACCACTCCAAGGAAGCACTCCGTATGCGTAACTGAAGTTATGCAGTTCACACCTACGGGGTTGGCTCTGTGTCCTCAGTATCAAGGCTCATGGATGTGAAATTTCATAATCCTGGGGAATGACAGAAGATCCAACACTCTGTGGGGGGGGTGTGTGTGTGTGTGTGTGTGTGAGAGAGAGAGAGAGAGAGAGAGAGACAGAGACAGAGAGAGAGAGAGAGGAGAGGAAGAGAGGGAGAGAATGAGAGAGATGAAAGAAGTGGGAGGGAGGAGGGAAGGAGACGGAGGGAGAGAGGAAGGAAAGCGGAGAAAGAGAGAGAAATTAAAGGATCTGGAATCAGAATTGATTTTTACTTATCAACAACAATGAAACCATGAGACAAAGAAAAATGCCTTCAAAATTGTAAGAAAAAGTAATATCTAACTTAGAGTTCTATACATAGCCAAGTACTATAGTTATTACCTAGGTGACAAAATTATCTGTACACCAAACCCTCGTGACATGCAGTTTATCTATATAAAAAACATGTATATGTACCTTTGAACTAAAATAAAGGTTTTTAAAAAAGCAAAAGTATAATAAAATCTTACATGTTTGAAAATGTTTCTTATCTGCATAATGATAAGTTTGGGGAAGGGAAAATGGGATGCAGAGAGGCAAGGATCACTTTTATATCAACGAACTGATTCATTTAGCTACATTTAAAAAAACAACTTTGATTAAGATAAAAATGAAGAAAAAGCTACTCATTACTTTTAAATAACCAAATTTTTATAGAATTTGGTGAGATATTATTTGAAAACAGCATCTGTTTTAAATTATTTCAAGTAATTTTTTACTAAATTGGCACCAAGGACATCTTGTCTTCTAGCATATTTATGATAAGTATATCACGTGAGTCTGTGTGTGTATGTATTATTTATTCTACAGCTTAAGGTTGAAAAGCTTGAAAATAGATTTCTTGGAAGCATTGGGATTCTATTTTTACTCCACTAGGTGGCAGCATAGCACCGTAAACCTGAATGCTGTTGGGCTAGCTAAACAGAATACTAAATCGTTGCTTGTTCATAAACATGTTTTTATTCATCTTTCCAAAAATTATTATGTGAAACTTAGATTTAATAATGTAATCATCTTCTGCATTGTAATCACTATTCTCTACTCAAATGTTATTTTCCCCCCCTACCTATTCAGATTAATGTCAGCGGCTTAAATTAGTTAAACTTTGGTGCTAATCTACATCAAGGGAATAGAAAAAAAAAAACAATTGCTGACAGAAAGGACAGCCATAAATGTGTTTCCTGCATCTGAACTTTGGGTTTTCAGTCAGTGTTGTTTTTTTTTTTTTTTTTTGTAGTTTAAGAGAGGCATTTGGCTGATGAGGAAAATCAAAAGTATAACATTTCCACCTTCTGTTATCTAGTTTATAAATACACTTTAAAGGATATGAGCAATAATTGACTAGTTTAGTGCCATGGTGACTGATAAGTGTTCTTGTTAAGAGGACGTGTTGGGTAATTATTGTTAGATATTTTTAACTTATGTAGTATCATTGCCTTTGTCTTTGTGTTGACTTGACCTTGCTTCATCAGCTATACATATATATATATGGATGTATATATACACACACATATATAAACATCTACAAATTCAAGGAGCATATTTATCTTAATCTTCTGTTTATTATAATTAGAAAAAGTAGCAGAAACATAATAGGTATGCAATAAATATTTGTTAGTGGAATGAATTATTTAAAGACACCATTAGATAATATACTTGTGAAAGAGAGTTAATTATTAAGACTTGGCCACTTATGGATGCGGGTAACTAGGCAATGAGAAAGTCTCTTGAAGTTTCCAGTTTAGAAGTCTTGGTGGTGGTATTCATAACTACATTGGATTTCAGGAGGAGTTGTGAGTTCAGCAGGATAGATAATGAGCTCAGATTTTGCCATTTTGAGGTAGTGGAGTGGACAGCAAACAGAAGCTGTTCTGACAGGCATTGGCTATAAAGCACAAGCATTTTGTAAAAATATTTGAGCTGGAGATACAATAATTATCATAATGCAGAATGGGTCAGAGAAGTAAATAAATTCACCCAGGCAGGGTTTGTTCAATGAGGAGACAAAAAGGACAAAGGCAGAAACCTTGAAGAATAACATTTTAGGAGTACTGTGCAATAAAAGGGAATCCTGAAAAACAAGCTGGAAATAAAATAAAGCGGCAAGCATAAAAAATAGTGGATTTCAAGAAAAATAGAATGGTACACCACAGTCAAATGCTGCAAAGTAGTCCAAACATGTGGGCAATAAGAGACCGTCACATTATTTATGAATTAAGAAAGTGTTGGTGACTCTGACATGAGCTGGTTCTATGTAGTTATAAGAATATATTATTATTTACAGCAAGATTGAGGATGACATGGGACATGAGAGAGTGAAGACAGTGAGTATAGACTGCAGACTCTATTTCAATGGAGTATGACTATTCAAAGAAAGGGAACAAAGAACATGGCAGCTCAAGATTTGCTAAAGCCAGCTGCCCCAAGGTTGAGATTTTATGGAATAGTTAATCAGCAGTCTTCAAACTGAGATATGCACACTTCTTGAGGTGCACAAAGACTTTATCAAGTACATAGGCTTGGAATAATTTAGAGATTAATGTCTTGATCCTCCACTCCTACGTATACTCTTTGCTAATATCAATTGGCCTTAGAGCATTAGTGAAAATATCACACTTGTTTTCTCCTTCTACTTTCCTTTTGCAACTACATTTCTCTTGCTTTATCAAACAAAATCATATATTATCTAATCTGATGTTGATCATCCCAGGTTATAAAATCATGGAGACATCAAACAAAAGAAAAATTTGTATTGATGATGAGAAAGTGAATCTCCCTAATGATTCAGAAACAAATTTTTTGAACACCAGGGGTTTATAAATTATTTGCTTTCAAAACAATTGAAGGAACTGATATATCATTAAGGTATTATTTTTCATAATACATCCCTATGTGACTTTTCGCATATAACAGGAAAAGATTTCAATAGTTGATTTATATTGCTAATACCTAAAGGTCCATCTCCATCTGTCCTATCCCATGTTGTTACATGAACAATTTTTCTCAGTACTTATACAAACAGCCAAACTAGGAATTAAATTTATGCTGATCACTGTCCTTCAGCCTAAGTAATATCGAGTCATTGCTACATAAACTAATTATAAATGAAACAAAAAGAAAAAAAAGAAAAAGAATCTCAGAGAGTACAAAGAAGAGTGTTGGGAAAGAGGAGAGCATTGGCAGTCAGATCCGAAGGAAGACTGAGTAGTATGGGAATGAGAATATATGAGAGGTTAGGTCAGTAAGGGGCTTGAATTCTGTGCCGGGCTGGGTAGACAGGGACATAATGGAATCTGTGACTCTAGGTTTGGGAACTCTCTAGGTTTCCCAGCTACCTGTGACTCTAATTTTCCCTCAGGATTCATGATTTTTGAAAGGCATTCAAGATGGTGACTGTGACGGGCTGAATCCTGAAGAGAGTACTCTGATCAGATGGTGGGAGGAGATTCAATCTATCCGAGAAAACTCATCTCTTGAGGTGTAAGAGCCTGACTGTTTTCTTCACTACAATATTTTCAAAGCTTAGAAGTCTCCCTGGCACAGGGTGCTCAGATATTTTAGGTTGAATGTATTAGCAATGACTGGAAATAGCCAAGACTCCTGAGTCTTCACTTAGTGGAACTAGAGTGGCCTTTTTAACAGAGCCTATTTGCATTTATGAATTATGTGTACACTCTATATAGAGAAGAACAAAAATAGGGTGAAATATACATTTATCTTCATATAATTCAGTTTAAAAGTTCTCTTTCAAATAAATCTCACATGTCTTTCATTAGCTTAAAAAAAGAGATAGAAATGTTACATATAATCCCCCAAAAGAAAATAAACCACAACTCAAATTGTAATATTATTAATTAAAATAAATTATATATACTAGCATTATTTGCTATGGCAATATACATAAAGAAAAGTATTTGTGTGTATGGGTGACAGCAAACCCTAAAAAAGGCTAAAAATGTCACTTAAACTTGGTGTCATGAGGTGATATTGTCAGAGACTTAGCTTTTAATATAAGGCCAGAATGACTGTGTAAAATAAGACAAGTAACAATCTTAACCTGACATTCCTGGAAACATGGGAATGACTTTGAAGTTAAAAATTGTTTTTAAAAGAACAGTCTTGGTATTATTTTCTGCCAATTAAAATGTCTATAACTCAGAGCTGTGGGAGTCAAGAATTGTTTAGTTATAATGTAATAATCCAATTTTAATTAGTTTTAACCAAAAGTGGGGATTTATTGGCCCCAAAAACCTGCATCCTGGAAGCTTAGAGTATACCTAGCTTTAGCGCAGCTGGATGCAGGGGGTTAAATGATATCATTAAGACAATCCTCTCTCTTCTTTTCTTGGTCTTGTTTTCTTCTGTGTTGCATTTATTTCTAGGTAGACTTTCCCTAATCAGAGAGCCTCAAGAGTGCGAGCTTGTATGGTACCTGAAGCTCTGAAGGAAAAGATATTTTTTACTGATACATTTAACCAAAACAGCTAAGAGGGCTTCTGCAGGCTTAGTGTGGGCCATATATCTAGCAGGAAACATTTATGATGGTCAGAACAGTGCAGTCCAATGAGTGAGCAGAGCTGGGCTCTTTGTGTCCTAGGGAAAAGGTTGATGTCTTCATCCGTTTGTACTGCTAAAACAAAATACCACAGACTGGGTAACTGGTAAACAATAAAATTTGTTGCTCTTGTTTCTGGAAGCCAGAGAGTCCGAGATCAAGGTTCCAGCAGGTTTGCTGTCTGGTGAGGGCTGCTCTCTCTGTTTCCAAAGTGGTGCCTTGCTGTTCCACCTTTTAGAGTTGAGAAATGCTGTTCTTATGTGGCAGAAGGGAGGGAAAGGCTAGAAAGTGCTCCCTTCAAATTTAAACCCTTTTATAACAGTGCTTTTTTATAAGGCAGAGCCTTCATGAGTTGATCACCTCCCAGAGGCCACATCTCTTAATGCTGTTGCATTGGGGATTAAGTTTCAACATGAGTTTTGGAAGGGACACCATCATTCAAACCATAGGAGCTGGTGATACAGGCATCCCTATCTGAACCATTTAAATTAAAAATACTGACACACACCACCCCTCACCACCACCACCTACCCCAAATAGCTGGTCTGTATTTGGTAAGGAAGGTAAGCAGTTCAGGGACTGTAGGTGGCTCTTCTCCTTAAAGTCAGTTGGGATTTGAAGTTCCTTCCCTTTTGTGGTTTCTCTGTTCCTTAATGCTGAAGCTGTCTCATTGGCGCCAGCCCCTAAGAAAGCGGACGGAGGAAGTAGAGGAAAGATAAAAGAGGAAAGTAACTTCCATTTAAGGAAATGATCTGGAAGTTGTTGACATTACTTCTTTTCATATCATATGGCCATTCCTGATGGCAGAAGAGGCCAGGAAAAATAGAGTTTGGTTACTGAAAGGAGGAAGGTCAGGATGTATCATAGGACAAGTAGTTGTCTCTGTACCATTTACTTCTGTTAACTTTCAGATATACAAATATTTAAAGATTAAATTTAGAAATCACTTTTACAGGAGGACATAGCTAAAAATGTCTCTTAATATGGGAAAATGGAAAGGAAAATTTCGGTTGCATGTTAAAAGAATCTGTTGCAGTATAAGCGATTAGTATATTTTAAAGTCCTTCATGTATGCTGTACAATTGAGAGATGTTTTAATTTTTGACATTATTATGCACATTTCAGAAGGAATATTAACTTATTTTTACTTTTAAAAGAATGGATATTGATACTCTCAAAAGAATTATAAATATTTTGGTTTTGTACTTTTAATATCATTGGCTAGTATATCAATATTTTTAGAAAACAAAATTAACTGTCTTGATTTTACAAAGAACCAAATTGTTATAATATCTACTGTAAAAGGGTAGATTAAAAATTCAGATCTAATAGAATTAAAAGATTTTATCTCTTTCTAATGCTAAAAAGTTACTGAACTGGAAAAAGTATAATTTAATATGTTACCTGCTTGCCAAAAAATAAAAGATGCCTGCTTGGATTTTATCCAGGAAGACATCTGTTTGCCTGAAACTAATAATAGCACTAGCCTAATATGTGCCAAACAAGTTATTTTAATAGAATGCTTTGTTTTGGGAGGTTAAGTTTGGTTACTCAGCAAAACTGCTGCCTTTGTAAGAGTACTATGTTTGAATCTTCAACTAGGGAAGCTCGGGAAAGTTGGTGCGAGATACTGCACATTCAAGAGATAAAAGTAAACTGATAGGGTATGCTTCATCTCCAAATTACTTTTCAGGATTAGAGAATGGATGCAAGGTAGTAGCAAATTCAAGTTTTAGAATGGATACTGGAGATTCTCCATTGTTTAAAAAAACAAAGATATTTATTTCAATGTTTAGTGCCTATTTCTCAAAACCTCGTCAAAGTAACAGTTCTACTTAGTTCATTTTAGTCCCTTTATTTTTCACCTTTAGTATTTTTCTAAAATTATAAAACATCTAGATGGAGTGAAGAAGAAATAGTGAAATATTTGAATGTTTGGTCTACATGATTTAAAACATCTGGATGTTTAAAATCAGAAATAATTGAATTTTTGATTTTATTTAAACTTGCTATTGTATATACTTAGCACATTAGTAACTGATGTAACTGATTAGTAACTTTTTTTTTTGTATTATACAAAACATTATTGTGTGAACCAAACCAAAAGAAATAACGTCATAGGGAAAGTCATTTATACACTTTTTAGGCCTGTTGAGTAGTTTCCGTGGTTGTTCTGTTCATTCGCATTGTGCCAACACTGTTTCCATTTAAGCATTAGGCCAATGGCTGATACTCGTTTAAGAAATATGTCCAAAATTTCTTCCAATATGACCTTAGGTGTTAATTCAGAGACATCTAACCCAAAATGAGAAGTTAAAGGTTTCTTTTAATAAGAAACATTTTAACTAGTCTCTACTGAAATGATTTTCTAGACCTAGGTTACTTTAAGGGTAGGGGTAGGGTCTTTAAAATATAATTTAATTCTAGTTCCCCAGATGGAGTTTCAGACTATATTGGAGGTCTCAAGGAGAAAGATTAATGTAGAAAGTTGTAATATACACTACTAGTTGCCTTTACCAGAAAACTCCCCCAACTGTTTTTTTAAATTTAAGTTTAATATACATGTAGTAAAAGTAATTTCTTTTGGGTATACAATTCTATGAATTTTGGAAAATTTGTACAACTGTATAACTATGATCACAATCAAGATAGAGAACATTTCCATTATTGGAACAATCTTTTTCATGCTTCTGTAATCTATACCCTTTCTGATTCCAGAGTCTCTGAAAACCAGTGATCTTATTTCTATCCCTCTAGTTCTGACTGTTTTTTAGAATGTCATGATTGAATCACATAGTGTGTAGCTTTAGAGCCTGGCTTCTTTCATTTAGAATGATGCTTTTAAGAATCATTCATGTTTTTGTATGTATCAGTCCTCCTCCTCCTCCTCCTCCTACTCCTCCTCCTCCTCCTCCTTCTTTCTGCTTTCTTCTCCTTGCCATGACACTTCATTGCTAATGAAATCCAACATGTGTTTCTGCTAACTTAGAAGTGGTCTGAGCCAATCATGGCAATCCTATTTTCCTTAGTCAGGTACTCCATTTCTCATAACTCTTCACCTGAGAATCATCATGTCACTGTTCAGACAAAGGAGAAGCAAGGGGAAATCTGTTGGAGAAAATTTAGGAAAGATGTCTCTCTCCCGTATAAAAAAGAACAAACACAAATTCCCATACTCCAGTACCAGATTTCTCCCTCCCCCTTCCAGATTCCCACTTCTAGACAAATTATATCTGGAGCTGTGGTAGGACACTTGTAAGTCTAAAGGAAAGGCCGAGGGAACTGTAGGATGCCCCAGAACTTTGTCATCATTAGCTCAACAACACACCTTGAAACTGCTCACCAGATTATTGATACATTATGTGAAATTATTGAAAGTGTTTGTTATTTAGTCACTTTATTATGTTATTTGCAGTAAATGGCATTTCTTGCTGAGAAAATTGCCATTCAGTCTAGAAGCCAGTTTGGGTTGCAATTGCAGCACACAGTTATAGAATTTTGATTACCATAGTCAGAAAACCTCCACCACTACTTTCTACACTAACTTCATATTTATTTGAAATGAGTTTGTACCTAAGCCATTTTGGGGGAATTCCAACCTATCCATTAACTTGAATGATTACAGTTCCACTTCTTTGGAATTTGGCTTGGTATTTACTTACTATACTTGCTCCAATATTTCCTGTACTGGTTTCAGATCTCTGAAAACTATATTATTAGTGAATAATAAATAAATATATAATTTATATTTATATAAAATATAATTAATTTATATTTGTAAAAATATTAAATAATAAAAATTAAGATATTGCAGTTATCTTTTATAGTCAAATTTAGCATGATTTTTATATTATTATCTAGAATAAAGGAGAGAATTAACTATAAAATTTAATGCGTCTAGATCAGAAAGTCTTAGCAATGCTATCATTAGAGTCTCACAATAGTTAATAGTTAAGAATACATTTTCTTAGATTAGGCATAATGCATAACCTTACATAATAGAAAATATCCTTTACTTTGTGGAACTAGGGAAACATGTTAATATCTTTAAAACAAAATAGAAAATGAATGAAAATAATTTCTGTGGGTAGACCTACATTTTTATTTGGAGTCTGTCCAACATATGCTATTATTACTTACTACTAAGGACTTGGCTCAAAGTTATTCCAGCCAAGGTCCTTGTAATTTTGCAGCAACTGCACAGGAAATCCTGTGCTTAAAGAATTGTTCTCTTTGGCATCAATGTAGGGATGTGCCCAGTGGGAATAGCCTGAGAAAGTAATTGGCCCTACAGAAATACTGGAAGATGATAAAAAACTAAAAAATGTTTTTGTTAATGGAACATATTTATACCAATAATTTAGAGGAAAGAAGATAATTTCAGGTGTAAGTCTGAAATTCAAACTTTTATATCAAACTCTTTTTCAAATAGGGCCAATGTTATTGACTAAAGAAAGTGCCCATATTCAACTATGATCCAAAAATAAACTAGAAAGATATTTAAAATAAATTGTTCTTCTATATTTAAGACATTTCATGAAATATTTCTTGAAATAGTGCTAAGAATAAGAAAGTACATTATCTAATGGGTCTTTGAATTTGTCTTGAGCTTGTCTTGATTTATAACTTAGAATCAAAAAGGTCTTAGAGAACATCTATTTTTGTTGTTTCAAGTCCTCTAATTAAACCAGTGAGGCACATACATTTTTTTCTGAGTTGGAGGCAAAGAGGTGAAGTTACAAAGAAAGTACCTACAGTTTTCTGTAATCTATTGTGACATCTCATCTGTGCCACAGTCCAGGGAGAGTGTTGCCCTTGAGAGCCACCATCTGCCATGGGTACATGGAGATAGAGTTTGAGAAACAACAGATCCACTTAAATTATGCTATTTATTTGAGAAAACCAGTGGTCAGAGGGATGAAAAAATAACTTACTTAATATAAAATAGCTATTCGGAGACCTAGAAAAAAAGATCCTCAAGTAGAAATAAGTACACTTTGGACCTACTCCTATATGCGCCACTAACGTGTTAGAAATGGCAGCAGAAAGATGACTCTAACTGTGACCAGGGACTTACCAAATGCATGTAGTTTATAGATTCAGGACACCATGTCCAAGAAAGGTCCCATTCCCTGTGTAAATTGAGCATGTTCACATCTGTCTCAGAATCCTGACTGTGGCCCACAATTATTTTGGTCACGGGAGGAGAGTTAACCAACATTAACCATAGACTTGTTTGTGCTGCTTGACTCAAATAGGATGATGAACCAAACAGTAGATGGATCGGGTTTAAAGTGGCAGCCACAATGAGTCAGAGTAATTCAGTGTAGACACAGAAATAAGGAGAGATAGTCATACATGGAACACTCACTACATACTATAAGCATCACAATAAGCACTTTACATCTCCAATGTTCCAACGGCTTTCTTAGGAAGCTTCTATTTTGATCCCCATTTTTCAGATGAGGAAAATAAAACTTATTTAAACGATTAAATAGTTTATCTAAGGTCATATAGTTAGTAAGTAGTAGAACCAGATTTTGGACGTAGGTAGTCTGACTCAAGGCACATATTCCTGAGGAGAGAGAGAAGCCAAGATGTGGTGACCAGCCTGATACTACAGACTTTTCAGTTCAGGTCTAGTTTCTTAAAGGCTGTATTTTCTTCATTTTTTGTGTTCTATGAGATTTACTCTATACCTTCTTTCCACATGTTTACATGAGCTAAGTTTATTCCTTCAACAAAAAGAGCCTGTACTAAATGTTGGGAAATTAGGTGCTGAGAGTAGAGACTGCAGAAACAGGCTATGGAAGCTACTTACACAACATATGAGATACCAGACACAGCAGCATTTTAACAAAGACATCTCCAACTGGAGGTAAGAGATATGGATTACAGAAATAATGCAAAGATGGAGAGAGTGAGGATTTACAAGTAATTATTATGTTGAAATCCTAGAAATTCTGAGAATTACTATGCGCCAAATTTAGACTCAGAATTTTAACACTGTTCTAGAGTCCCAAGAGCTGAAAGTAGAGTGAAGTATCAGTTTTAGAAGGTCCCCAAATAAAGCTGTACTATTATCTGACACCTATAAGGTGGTCAAAATATATTGAGTGCTATACATTCCATGAAACAGATTTGTAAGTTACCTGAACAATTCCATTTGAGAAAAAATGGACAAGTTGATTCAAATGTTGTCCCAATGGCTACTCTTTGAATTTCATCATTGGGTTGCAATTATATCATCAAGCAAAGTGATTTGTATGCTATAAAACTATAGTACTCTTTTTCTTAGTATCTTGATAAATAAGCACATAATATAGTATTGTTAACTATAAGCACATTGTTGTCGAGTAGATCACTAGAACTTTTCATATTGTATAACAGAAACTTTATGCCCATTAAAGAGCAACTCTTCATTTCCCTCTCCTCCAAGTTTCTGAAAACCACCATTCTACTTTTTGCTTTGATGAGTTTGAGTACTTTACCACCTCATATAAGTGGAATATCCTGCAGTATTTTTCCTTCTGTGATTGGCTTATTTCACTCAGCAATGTCATCAGGGTTCATCCATGTTGCATATCACAGATTTTTCTTTTTTAAATGGCTGAAAAATATTTCATTGTATATATATATATATATATATATATATATATATATATAAACCATATTTTAATAAATTTATATTTTTAAATTTAGAAATAAAAATTACACATATTATCACATAAAGCATTGTTCTGAAATAGGTATATATTGTGGAATGGCTAAATTGAGCTAATTGATGCATGCATTATCTCACATTCTTGTTTTTTGTGGTGAGAACCCTTAACAAACCTTTGTTAACCCTACTCTCTTAACAAATTTAAGAATGCAGTATGAGGGGAATTTAAAGAGTTCATAAAAAATAAAATCAAAAGCTAAAAATAAAAAAACATAATCTTCATTTCTCAATATAAGCTCTATCAAGTTTAAGACCCTCTTGTAGTGATGGTACCAGCCATTTAGTCCATCCCATTAGAACTGAGAGTCCTGGAAATTTAATCGTATCAATATAGTCTTTTTTACATTAGCTGATGAAAAATGAGTGCATTTTAAAGATGTTTTAAGATTAGGAAAGAAAAATAAGCTGAAGACGCCAAATCAGCACTGTCAGGTGAATGACTAATGAGCACAATGAGCAGGAACATTGTTATGGTAGAGGAGAACTCTCTGGGAAGATTTCCTAGGCATTTTCTGGTTAAAGCTTGGCTAACTTCCTTGATACACTCTCATAATAAGTAAATGTTATCATTTTTTGGCCTTTCAGGGAGTCAAGAAGCAAAATGCCTCAAGAATCCCCAAAACTGTTGATATGACCTTTGTTCTTGACTGGCCCTCTGTGTTTTGAGTGGACAGACCATTTCTACCTCTGGTAGCCATTGGTTTGATTGCGCTTTGTCTTCAGGATAATACTGGTAAAGCCATGTTTTGTCTCCTGATACAATTCTTCACAGAAATGCTTCAGCATCCTTATTCTACTTGTATAAAATTTCCATTGAAAGCTTTGCTCCTATATGCAGTTGATTTGGGTGCAATGGTTTCAGCAACCATCAAGTAGAAAGTTTGCTCAAATTCAATTTTTTAGTAAGAATTATGTAAACTGGACCAATTGAGATCTCCATAATGTTGGATATTTTTTGTGTTGTTAATCATTGGTCTTCTTCAATTATGGCATGAATAAGATTAATTTCCTTTTTTCAAATTGGTATTAATGGTCTGCTACTGTAGGCTTCATTTTCAATATTGTCTGATCTCTCCTTAGAATGATTTATCCATTTGTAAACTGCTGATTTCTTTGGGGCACTGTCTCTGTAAACTTTTCATAAAGTACCAATGATTTCACCATTCTTTTACTCAGGGTTCACCATAAATTTGATGTTTGTTTTTGCTTCAGTTTTAATAGAATTCATATTGTTCAAATAGGGCTAGGGTCTCCTTTCAAACTGCTGTTCTTCCTCAGGCCTGTAACTAGGTCCCATTCAGACATGCCATAACAGGTTAGTATGAGTTTATTTTGGTGCAGGAAAACTTTGAAATCTGTGCATAGTTTTTTTGTTGTTGTTGTTTTTCTTTTGAGACAGAGTCTCGCTCTGTTGCCCAGGCTGGAGTACAGTGGCATGATCTCAGCTCACTGCAACTTCCACCTCCTGGGTTCAAGCAATTCTCCTGCCTCAGCCTCCTGAGTAGCTGAGATTACAGTGTGTGCCACCACACCCAGCTAATTTTTGTATTTTTGTAGAGATGGGGTTTCACCATGTTGGTTAGGCTAGTCTTGAACTCCTGACTTTGTGATCCACCCACCTCGGCCTCCCAAAGTGCTGGGATTACAGGTGTGTGAGCCACTGAGCCTAGCTGCATAGTTTTTATAATACACATTTTCCATGAACTTTTAAAAGTTCATGCCTATGCTATTATTAAATATAATCACCATGTAGTACACCATATAGATCTCTTGAACTTATTTTTTCTTTTCTCTTCTTTCTCTTTTTATTTTTTCCAGTTTTAAGAAGCAGGGAGTTTAATAGGCAAGAAAGAAGTGGGAAGCAAGAAAAAAGCAGCTCCCCTGTACAGAGACAAAGGGAGGTAGGCTCCAAAGCTGAGAGAGGGAACTCCTATTTTTTTCTATTTAACTAAAATTTTGTGCTTTTTGACAAGCATCTACTGCCACCTCAACCCCTTCTAACCACCATTCTGCTCTCTACTTCTTATGAGTGCAACTCTTCTAGATTTCACGTCTAAATGAGATCAGGCAGTATTTGTCTTTCTGTGCTTGGTTTATTTCACTAAACATTATGTCATTCAAGTTCATCCATGACAAGATTTTCTTCTTTTTTAAACCTGAAAAGTATCCCATTGTATATGCATTTTCGTTGCTCATTTGTTGATGAACACTTAGGTTGACTCCATACCTTGGCTATTGTGGATAATGCTGCAAGGACCACGGGAGTGCAGGTATCTCTTTAACACACTGATTTCATTTCCTTTGGATATACCCAGAAACGAAATTGCTGGATCTACCATATAGTAGTTCTATTTTTAATTGTTTGAGAAATTTCCGTGCTGTTCTTTATAATGTCTATAATAATTTACATTGCAACCAACGGGGCGCAAGCATTCCTCCTTCTTCACATCGTTGCCAAACACTTGTTATCTTTTTACTTTTTAGTAATAGCCATTCTAACAGATGTGACATGATATATCATTATGGTTTTAATTTGCATTTGTCTGATTGCTAATGATTTTGAGCATTTAAAAATATACCTGTGGCCATCTTTATATCTTCTTTTGAGAAATATCCACTTAGGTCCTTTGTATATTTTCAAGCTGGGTTATTTTTTTTCCTACTACTGAGTCTGAGTTTTGGAATTTGACCCCTTATCAGATATACAGTTTGCAAATATTTTCTCCCATTCTGTAGGTTGTGTCTCAATCTGTTGATTGTTCTCTTGGCTATGCAGAAGATTTTAGTTTGATACAATCTCATTTGTCTAGTTTTGTTTTCTTTTGGGTTTATATCCAAAAAATCCTTGCCAAGACCAATTTCAGGCAGCTTTTCTCCTGTTTTCTTTTAGCAACGTTTACAGTTTCAAGTGTTGCCCTTAAGTTTTGAACCACGTTGAGTTGATTTTTGTATCTAATGTAAGGATCTAATTTTATTTTTTTGCACGTGGATAATCAGTTGTCCAAAAACTATTTACTGAAGAAACATTCCTTTCCTCATTGTATCTTGGGACTTTGTAAAAAATAATGACCATAAACGTGGATTTATTTCTGGAATCTCTATTCTGTTCTCTTGGTTAATCTATTTTCATGTCAGTTCTCTTGGTCAATGTGTCTATTTTCATGTCAGTATTTGCTTATTGTAGCTTCATAGCATATTTTGAAGTCAGGCAGTGTGTTGCCTCCAACTTCATTCTTTTTGTTCAAGATTGCCTGGGCCATTCAGGGTCTTTTGTGCTTTCATAAAATTTTAAGACTTTTTAAAATTTATGTTAAAATGTTATTGTTATTTTGGCAGGGATTGCACTGAATCTGTAGATTGTATTAAGTAGTATAGACATTTTAATAACATTAATTATTCCAATCTATGAACACAGGATATCATTTTATTTATTTGTGTCTTCTTCAATCCCTTTCATCAATGTTTGAGTTTTCAATGTACCTTCCTGAATTTGCTTATTAGTTGTAATAGTTTGTTGTTGTTTTTTCTCTATGGAGTCTTTAGAGTATTTTATACATAAGATCATGTTATCCCGAAGCAGGGACAGCTTAAATTACTTTTCAATGTGGATCCCTTCTATTTCTTTCTCTCCCCTAATTGTTCTGGCTAGGACTTCCAGTACCATGTTGAATAGAAGTGGTAGGTATGAGCATCCTTGCCTTGTTCCTGATCTTAGAGGGAAAGCTTCTGTTAGCTGTGGGTTTATCATGTTGGCTTTTATTTTTTGTTTATGTTTTCATTGTATTAAGATATGTTCCTTCTGTACCTAATTTGTTGAGAGTTTTTATTATAAAAGAATGTTATATTTTGTCAAATGCTTTTTCCATCTCTATTAAAATAATCATGTGATTTTTGTTCTTCATTATTTAATGTGTGGTATATCACATTTATAGATTTGCATATGTAGAATTGCCCTTGCATTCCTAGGATAAATTCCATTTTGTCATAGTGAACAATCCTTTTAAACTGCTGTTAAATTCAGTTTGCTAGTATTTTGTTGAGGCTTTTCACGTCTATGTTCATTAGGGTATTGATCTATAATTTTTATTTCTTCTAGTGTCCTCATCTAGCTTTAGTATCAAAGTAATGTTGGCCTCATAAAAGGAGGTAGAAAGTGTTCCCTCTTCTTCAATTATTTGAAAGAGCTTGAGAAGGATTGATATTAGTTCTTTTTTTTTTTTTTTCCTTTTTTTGGAAACAGAGCTTCACTCTTGTTGCCCAGGCTGGAGTGCAATGGTGTGATCTCAGCTCCCTGCAGCCTCTACCTCTCAGGTTCAAGCAATTCTCCTGCCTCAGGCTCCTGAATAGCTAGGATTACAGGCCTGGCTAATTGTTGTCTCTTTAGTAGAGATAGGGTTTCACTATGTCAGCCAGGCTGGTCTTGAACTCCTGACCTCAGGTGATCCACCTGTTTTGGCCTCCCAAAGTCCTGGGATTACAGGCATGAAGCACCATACCTGGCGATATTAGTTCTTTACATGTTTGGTAGAGTAGAGCTGTGTAGTCATCAGTTCCTAGGCCTTTCTTAGATGGCAGTCTCTGTATTACTGTCCTTACTTGTTATTGATCTGTTTCAGATTTTTCTTTTTCTTCATGATTCATTCTTTGTAGGTAATGTATGCCTAGGAATTTATCCATTTTTTTCTGTTATTCAGTTTGTTGGCATATAATAATCTATTAACAATAGTCTCTTGTGATCCTTTGTATTTCTGTGATATCAGTTATTCCTCTTTTATTTCTGATTTGAGTCTTCTATCTTTTTTCTAGTCTAGCTAAAGATTTGTCAATTTTGCTCAATTTTTTTGAAAAACCAACTCTTTGTTAATATTTTTCTAGTTTCTGTTTCATTTCTATTTCCATATATTTGTGAATTTTCCAGTTTTTCTACTGCTACTGATATCTAGTTTCATTCCATTGTGGTTGGAAAAAGACCTTTGTATGATTTCAGTCTTCTTAAATTTGTTAAGACTTATTTTGTGACCTAATGTGATATATCATGCAGAATGTACCATGTGAACTTGTGAAAAATGTGTATTCTGATGCTGTTGGGTAGAATATGTTTATATATGTGTTTGCATATATACATATATATATATTCACATATACATATAAATAATAAATTCAGTGTGCTAGTATTTGGTTGAGCATTTTTACATCTATCTTAAAAGTAGTATATTTAAGTCTGCTATTATTATGCCATTGCCTATTTTGCCCTTCAATTCTTTCAATGTCTGCTTCACATATTTAGGTGCTCTGATGCTGAGTGCACATAGATAGACAATAGATAGGTAAATTGTTATATCTTCCTTTATAATAAAAAGTTGAATGTTATTAATTTGTGATTATAACATCCTTCTTTGTCTCCTTGTGACACTTTATTACTTAAAGTCAATTTTGTCTAAGTTTGGCTACTCTTGCTCTTTTGATTACCATTTGAATGGAATATCTTTCTCCATTCTTTTATTTCCAGCCTGTGTGTGTCATTAAATCTTCAACACAGAGTTGGATCATGTCTTTTTTTTAACCACTATATCTACTCTAGATTTTTTTTATTGGTGAGTTTAATCCATTGACACTTTAAGTGATTATTGGCAGGGAGGAATTTACTACCTCAATTTTGTTAATTGTTTTCTATCTCATAGTTCTTTTGCCCTTTTTTTCTTTCTTGCTGCCTTCCTTTGATTTTTTTTTTTTTTTTTTTTTTGGGAGGAACATACTTTGATTCCTCTCTCATTTTCTTTTGTGTATCGTTTTTTTATTTTTTTGAGACAGAGTTTCGCTCTTGTTACTCAAGGCTGGATTGCAATGGCGCAATCTCGGCTCACCGCAACCTCCGTCTCCTGGGTTCAGGCAATTCTCCTGCTTCAGCCTCCTGAGTAGCTGGGATTACAGGCACGCGCCACCATGCCCAGCTAATTTTTTGTATTTTTAGTAAAGACGGGGTTTCACCATGTTGACCAGGATGGTCTCGATCTCTTGACCGCGTGATCCACCCGCCTCGGCCTCCCAAAGTGCTGGGATTATAGGCATGAGCTACCGTGCCCGGCTGGCATCTTTTAATGTATTGTGTATCTATTATCATTTTAATATAGTTGTAGATATTTTCATACTTTTGTCTCAACTCTATGCCAAAATTAAAAGTTATTTTTTTACCACAATTACAGTATTATAGTATTTTGTATTTGTCTCTATATTTACCTTTACCAACAGGCTTTATACTTTTATATAATTGTATAAAAGTTGCTGTTGCTGTTTTGCCTCTTTTCATTTCAACTTAAAGATTAAGCATTTCTCGTAAAACAGGGTTTACAGTGATGAACTCTCTCAGCTTTTGCTTATCTGAGAAACTTTGCATTTCTCCTTTATTTTTGAAAAACAGTTTCACCTGATATAATAGTCTTGGTTGGCCATTTTTTCATTTAGCACTTTGCATATACCATCAATACCATCACACTCTCTTCTCATCTGTAAGATTTCTGTAGAGAAATCTGCCAATACTCTAATGGGGGTTGTCTTGTAAATCACAAGTTACTATTTTCTTGCTGCTTTCAAAAGACTTTGTCTGAATTTTGACAATTTGATTATGATGTAGCATGTGTGGACTTCTTTGGATCCTCCTATTTTGATTAGACTGGGCATCTTAAATCTAGATGTTTCTTTTCTTCCTAGGATTTGGAAAGTTTTCTTCAATTAAAAACAAATAAATTGTACGCTTCTCTTCCTCTCTCCTACAATTTCCATAGTGCATATATTGGTCCACTTGATGGCCCACTATAAGAATTTTAGGTCTTCTTCACTTCTTTTTTTTCCTTTTTGTTACTCTGGGTAATTTCAAATGACTTCTCTTAAGTTTATTCGTTCTTTTTTCTTCCTGATCAAGTGTGCTGTTGAAGGTCTCCAGTTAATTTTTTAGTTCACTTACTGCATTCTTCCTCTCCAAAATTTCTGTTAACTTCTTTTTATATTTTCTATTTCTTTATTGAAATTATCTTTTTGTTCATGTATCATTTTTTCTCAGCTCATTGAGCATCTTTATGAAGGTTATTCTGAATTATCTGTTGAGAAATTTACATACCTTCATTTCTTTATGGTTGGTTTATGGAGGTCTTTTTGTTTGTTTTTTTGTATCTTTGATTGGATTATTTTCCTATTTTCCTTCATGCTCCTTGTAACTTTTTGTTGGTATCCACGCATTTGAAAAGACAGTCACCTCTCCTAGTCTTTACAGATTGGCTTTATAAAAGGAAAAGCCATTCACAATCAACTTAGCTAGAAATTTTGAGAATTTTCTTTGGATGTATCATCTCTTGAGTATGTTGCTCAGCTTGTTCTTGATCTCAGTGGCCCCCAGGCATCTAGAAGATTATGGGTCTTATCAGCACCCTGAGTTTTACTAAACAGAAAACAGTACCTCAGACATCCCCCCCAAAAGCTGGATCTTTGGATGCATATTCCTCTCTTCTCTTTTCCCCCTGAGGGAGAAGCCACTGAGCTATATTGGCTTCTCTTTGCTATACCATGAGCCCTCTAGAACAGGAGCACATTGCTCTGCTATTTTTTCTTTTAATTGATCCTTAGGCATCTAGAATATGCTGAGTGCTTTCCAGGCTTTGAGACTACAGAGATAGAAATCAGTTCCTTAGGCAGCTCCCCCAAAAGGCAAAACACCAGTCCTGTTCTTTTCTTTGCCCCTAAGCAACAGACCATACAGGCACTATCAGCCTCTGCCTGCTGTACTGTGGTCCCTCTGAAGTAACAGCATGCTATTCAGCTGTAGTGTTCTTAGTGGCCCCCAGGGAGCCAGAGTATTGTTGGGTTCCATTAGCATTTCAAGAAAGATCAGACAGATGCTGATTCCCTTGGCAACCTCCACTAAAGTTGAAACACTGGGAATACATTTCCATCTTCTCTTTTACTTTCCAGGGAGAAGCCAGGAGCTGAGTGTTTCCTCCTGATCATGTGGTACTGTGCCAGGGAAAAGTACTGGGGGAAGAGAGAATAGAATGCTATGAATTTTTCTACTAGCGCTGATATCATTGGTTTGCTGCTTTCCTGGGGTTAAAAGAGCCTTTTGACTGATTTCTAGATTTCTCACAAAGGAAATTGGTACAGGTATTGTTGAATCGCTATCTCAATGAGAGGAAGAAGGGTCTGGGGCTTTTTATTCTGACATCTTGCTGATGTCACATATAACATTTTTTGTGTGTATGATTGAGTTTTAATATTATGTGTAGAAACTAACATTAGTATTGATTCATTGTAAATAATTACATATACATTAAAAAATTTGATAATAATTTTACTTTTAATCATTCTCAGAAGTTAATGTTTATATAAAGCTGCTAGTTTTGACTATTCATGGACTTGATGAATTAGGAAATAGAAAATATTGGTAAACATTTTATACATTTAAAGTATTATTATTAATAATATTTCTAATTCTCCAGTCTTAGATTTTAATGGGGAACTCCTCTTAATTTTCATCAGCACTTGAATCCAAAACTCAAATCCCTGTTCAGTGACCCATTACCCTATCACACCTAGCAGTGGAATGACTTATGCCTAAGAGATACATTTGACCAACATACAGTCCTTTCTATGACAATGATTTTTAGACTAAATCCCAATTTAGTTTCCTTGGTGAGCAGAGCTAGAATTCAAAGCAGTCTCAGAAGCAACTCTTATTCTTTTTTTTTTTGAGATGGAGTTTCGCTCTTGTTACCCAGACTGGAGTGCAATGGCACGATCTCGGCTCACCGCAACCTCCGCCTTCTGGGTTCAAGCAATTCTCCTGCCTCAGCCTCCCGAGTAGCTGGGACTACAGGCTCGGGCCACCATGCCCAGCTAGTTTTTGTATTTTTAGTAGAGACGGGGTTTCATCATGTTGACCAGGATGGTCTCGATCTTTTGACCTCATGATCCACCCGCCTTGGCCTCCCAAAGTGCTGGGATTACAGGCTTGAGCCACCGCGCCTGGCCCCTCTTATTCTTTATCCCAAGATGCAAAATGGAATTGGCCTAAATTTCCCACTCTCTATTTCTTTTCCACTGGAGCTTTCTCTGGTTTCACCTGGACCCAATCCAAGTAGAAGGAACCTCTAGGACCTATCTTACCCCATTAGCTTCAAGATACAAAATTCCTGCAAGAAGTAGAGACACATTTTACTTACTCACCACAAACTCAATGTAATGTTGAAAGGATGACTAATTGTTCGTCATTTAGTTCCTCCCAGACTAGACGTTGCAAAATGGTGGCTAATGAGCCAACTTCAGCTGATAGATCTGTTTTGTTTTGTTTGTAAAAAAATAATTTTGAGTATGTTGCCTAAATTTTTTAATTGGGTTGTTTTATGTGGCAATCTGGATTCCAGATTTCTGCTGAAAAATGAAAGATCCAAAAGCGTGAACTCAATTTCCTTAAGGTAATAATAGGTTGAAATTGTATAGAGCTGCCCTCTTTATTTGAGGAATACTTAATTATTTTGTCCAATTGCCCCTGTCCATTATCCACATTTACATTTTCTTTCTAGTGTGGGTGGCCTTTTGGTCTTGTGACACTGACTTAACACAGCAGCACAGTTCTTTCTCTTGGGATAGTTTCAATAAAAGATGTACATTTAAGAGTGGGGATGGGGAGAGGGCAAGGAGATTTGAATGGGTGATTATCAATATTCCGCCTAATAGAATCTCCTAAGAGATTGAATGAACTCAGTTCAGAATAAGCCAATTACAACTTAAATGTAAATAATTGATATATTTGTTTTTGATTTAAAAATTTATAAAAGTTTACATTAGTCTTTGACCTTTTAAACATTTAATGGAGTTAAGAATCAATTTCCAATAATTACAGTGAGTACATTTTTTTGGTGAAGGGCATTGAAAGAGAGTAATTTATTGCCTGTTATGCTTTTCTTGTTAGTTTCTTCAGTTTACCTTAGTATGGTTTCATTGTCTGGAAGGACTAAAATTTGCAGAAGTGATTTTCTAGTGCCATAGTAAAAAAGATTAGCAGTGACAGTTTTATAAAATATATGTTTCCTACCAGAAGCAGCCTTCTCAGCCCACTTCCTTTAATGCTGTCTGGTGAGGATCTGATAAGCTTTATTCTACTTGACAGAGGTCAAAGGGCATTGTCTTCCCCTTCAGTCCAGCAGCCAACAACAAAACCAGGCATACATTATCACCACCACACAGGAAGCTGCAGGCTTGCTTATGTTAAACAGAGCACAAATACAGGAAAAGTGTCAGGCAGGTTAAAAGCTGGTAGAGCTGTGCTAGGAGAATATTATGCTAATAACATTACAGACAGAACTGAAGATATATGATTAAATTTCAGCATACAGTACTTAGGAACCCTTTAACATTGAAAGAAACGATATAAAAAGTGGCTTTGGCCATATTATTTTCTTTAATTTGAAATGATGTCCCCATTTTTAAAAAAAGGAAAACAACAGTTGAATTAAAAAGTTATGTTTGGAAATAGCACAATTTCTCAAAACATGCAATTAAAAAGTTCTTGATAATTTTAAATTGTCCCCCTCTGCTTTGTATGATAAAAATTCCTAATTATATTATTTCAAAAGAAAACTCAGTCTCTAGTCTGTGATTAATGTTTTGTCATAAATACAAATTTGCTTTTTAAAAACTAAAGAACTTACTTCACTCAGGGAGGGTTATGTATCTGGGTTTAAAGTGTTACCTTGGTCAAGCTGAATATATCCTAGAGATACATACAATAGAGTTTTATGCTCCATATTGGACTTCTTAAGAAAATGATATGAAAAGTTTTGCATATGTGTTCTAAACTCCTTCTATTAAAAATATTTAAAACTATGCATTACAAAACTTCTTTTTTTTTTTTTTTTTTTTTGACATGGAGTTTCGCTCTTGTTACCCAGGCTGGAGTGCAATGGCGCGATCTCAGCTCACCGCAACCTCCACCTCCTGGGTTCAGGTAGTTCTCCTGCCTCAGCCTCCTGAGTAGCTGGGATTACAGGCACGTGCCACTATGCCCAGCTAATTATTTTTGTATTTTTAGTAGAGATGGGGTTTCACCATGTTGACCAGGATGATCTCCATCTCTTGACCTTGTGATCCACCCGCCTCGGCCTCCCAAAGTGCTGGGATTACAGGCTTGAGCCACTGCGCCCGGCCAAAACTTCTAAAGAGAAAATAAACAAAAATAATAATATAGACTTCTACATTAACGCAGTCACTGTGAACATTTTGATTCCTTTTCTATCTATATTTTTCAATGTGTTTTCAAGATTTCAGTCCATATGTGTGTATGTGTATACGCACACATATACACATATATACACACATACAAACATATATACACATACATTTATAACTTTGAATATTACTTTCTCTTAACAAATTAACATTATATCAAACATTTTCATGTTTTTTATGTTTTTCATAGTCTTCGTTTTTAATAGCTGTATCTGGTTTCATTGATTGAACAAGCCATAATTTATTTATTCAGTGAGCAATTGTAGGGGATGCACAAATATATATATATATATATATATATATATTTTTAGTTGGGACACTTAAATTTTGAGTACCTTAGAAACAGTGCCTCTCTATATCTTGTATCTTCTAATGACCATGATCAGGAAAGGCTTTGTCATGTGGATAAACTATCGGACATAGCGGACCTGTTATAATGCACCTGCCCTTAGTATAAAGGAATGAAATAGTAAAACATAAATTTGCTGCTTCTAGGGGATAGTTAATTGTGTAGCATAGGAAGTATTGTGACTCTGTACAAAATCATGACCTAGTTCCAGTTTGCATTCAAGAGTATAGTCTTCTGAAGAGACTTAAAATAGATATTGTCCAGTCAGAACAGAATTTTGTAGGTTTTCTGCCAAAGTAAAGACAGACAAAACTCATGTTTGAGATAATACCCAGGTTAAAAAGTAAAAAAAAAACCCACCTCTGACTAAATGAGTGCTTTCTTGTTTGGTTGTGTTACATACCACACTTGGGATATATATAATTTGAGTATGCCTGTTTGTATTGGAAACACTATGCTGGTTTTGCACTTTTGCTCTTAGGACCCAAAGAAAATTTGAATAGTCATACCTTGATTATTTTCTCTGACTGTCCCTCATGAAGAACCAAACACAAAAGTCCTAACCACAGCACACCTTTATCAGAGAGTGCTTGTCATCATCCCCCTAGAAATATTACTGTTTCCCTTCAGACTATAAAGTAAGTAGTGGTCTGGGCGTGGTGGCTCACGTCTGTAATCCTAACACTTTGGGAGGCCGAGGCGGGCAGATCACAAGGTCAGGAGACGGAGACCATCCTGGATAACACAGTGAAACCCCAACTCTACTAAAAATACAAAAAAATAGCTGGGTGTTGTGGTATACGCCTATAGTCCCAGTTACTCAGGACGCTGAGGCAGGGGGATCACTTGAAACCAGGAGGCAGGGGTTGCAGTGAGCTGAGATCGTGCCACTACACTCCAGTTTGCTCTGACAGAGCAAGCCTTCATCAGAAAGAAAAAGAAAGAAGGAAAGAAAGGAGGAAGGAAAGGAGGGAGGGAGGGAGAAAGGGAGGGAAGGAAGGAGGGAGGGAGGGAGGGAGGGAGGGAAGGATGGAAGGAAGGAAGGAAGGAAGGAAGGAAGGAAGGAAGGAAGGAAGGAAGGAAGGAAGGAAGGAAAGAAAGAAGGAAAAGAAAGAATTATTTCTTTACTGTCTCTCTCTCTCTGCCTCTCCTCCTCCCCATCCCTCCCTTCCTTCTTTTTTTTTTTTCCTTTCTATTTTTGGTTTCTCTTTGCCCTTACCCCACCTACATTTCTTTCTCGGTTTGAAGGAGAGGACTCGAAAACCAGACTTTTTTGAAAAACATTTACATTTTAGCTGTTGAGTATCTTGTGCCACAGAGGATAATATAAATAAATAATTTTTATCTTCATAGGACTATTGATGTTTTAAATAATTCTATTATGGCTCTAAATTTCTGATGACATTATCAGTTTTTTACCATTGGAAAATTCTATTTTTTTCTAATTGTAGCATTGAATAAATATATTTAACGTTTTTTCACAAAGAATTTTTCTTGAAAACTAACAATATAAAGAAAAGAGAAGCCTAATGTCCTAATTTGATTAAAAAACAAACTCTGCCTATTTTTATTTAGGAAAATCATACACTGAATATCAAAAGGAAGAGAGAATATGATTTAGCTAGTTCAGTTTTGTGTTGGGCTGATGCTGGACATGACAACAAAGAGTCTTTCTCTGCTGCATGCAGATGTTACGAGGAGACTGAACTTGCGTTTAACTGACCCAGGAGAATCAATTGGCTGTTAGAACGGCCCTGCTTCTGGCTTTGTGGAGATCAAGGAAAGCCCTTTCAACGTGTCTGAGAGCCAGATCCAGGGTGTCTCAGGCAAACTGGGGAGCATTTGGCAAAATCTCTGGGGTTGTGCAATCTCTCTGTTTTTTTCCCAACTTTTTCCTCTCAAGATCATACGCTTAAATTGGGCCATGCAGCTGTGTGAGGGTGGAGTGCTTACACTTAGAGCTCTTTGGTCTGAGGGTGTGGGGTCAATGGTACATTATTTCCTCCTCTCATCATCACCCTGAGAAACTTTAGAAGTAATCCCTGGAGGTTTGTTGGTAAACTGATTTTTCACCCTAAATGTTAACATACGGCTTGCCTTTTCTTGATACTGCACATATGCAGCTAATACAGTTTGAAAAATGTTTCACTTGCTTTCAGAAGTCTAATGACAAATGGTATATCAGTAGGTTTATTTCAAAGAAGAAACTTAAGTTTAGTTGTCAGTTTAAAGAAGTCTGCATCTCTGTAGTATTAAAGTTTTACAGATACTTTATTAATCAGAGTATGGATTACAGAAAATGCAAAAAACTCATATAATTCTGTTTTAAAGCACATTTTGAAATAGTCCTAAATATACTCACTACTGGCTTTCTTTGAAAGATAGAACAGATGTTTCAACATTTTTAAGGAAGGACTTGATTCTTAGGGCAAAGTTAATGTTGCAAGAACAAGGAACAATTTGTTAGAGTATTTATCATGGTCCTCTAGAACATGATTCTGTGCCCTCTTGGATCTAAAGACATTACATTTTGTTATTACTGAGACTGCTTGATTCCTCCTCCTCCTCCTATTTTTCCTCCTTTTTCTTCTTCCTCCACCTCCTCCTCATCTTCTTTCTCCTTTCCTCCCTTGACTCCCCCCAATATCCTCACTTAAGGAAAATACTTAGTACTTAGATGTAAAAACATTACATGCAATAATGCTATTGATTTCCAAAGTATATTACTAGGACTAGAATACTACAATAAAAATAATCAAAAATTTAAGAGATCATTGATGATATAGTATTTATGAAACTATTATAGTCAATATGATTTAATCTAATAGAATTCTATTTTTATAACTATAAAAACGAAACTTTAGATATTATTCTATCAATTCATGTTCCATTAATAGGTTTTTTTGTCACTGATGAATAGAAAAAAATAATTGCTACAATTGGGTTTTCAGAGTGGTGCATAGACATTTATTTCATTAATGATAATGTCTTTTCATTAGAAGCCCGGGGTTTTGTATGTAATCTAAGGTAACTCTTCATTTTCAATGAACTGGCTCAAGTCAAACCAAAAGGGAAGAATACAAAATGGAAGATTGATCCAAACAAATTTACTTCTCAACTTTTTAAGAATATAATGAGGCTGAGCACGGTGGCTCAAGCCTGTAATCCCAGCACTTTGGGAAGCCGAGGCAGGCAGATCACAAGGTCAGGAGATTCAGACCATCCAGGCCAACACAGTGAAACCCCATCTCTACTAAAAAATACAAAAAATTAGCTGGGCGTGGTGGCGCACACCTGTAGTTCCAGCTACTTGAGAGGTTAAGGCAGGAGAATTGCTTGAATCCGGGAGGCCGAGGTTGCAGTGAGCCGAGACCATGTCACTGCACTCCAGCCTGGTGCCTGGTGACAGAGTGAGACTTTGTATCAAAAAATAAAATAAAAAAATATATATAAATATATATATTATATATATAATAAAAAATATATATATATAAAATGAATACTTGTCTGTGTGTGTTTGTATAACGCAATTAACCAAGCACACTCATCTTTATTTGTTCATTAAGTCTTTAGCAAGCATTTTTTCAACAAATATTTATTGACCACTTTAAACTCACTTTGAGGCACAGAGATGCTTCAAAGAGCTGACAGTATTTTGAAAAAGTTCTCTTTTAATCCTCATAACTCTTTGAGAGATATAAAGCCTCTCTGTAACCACATTCCAAGTGTATGAAGATTAGTGGAATAACAGTGGAAGTTGTGCTTTGAATAAGTTTTCGTTAAATTGATCACGTTCTTCCTACTCTAAAAGCAGTCACAAAGTAGTGAAGGTAGTTGCTATTATCATTACTACTGAAAAGAAAAAGATAAAACAAGGAAAGTAGTCATCTAGCATTTGGTGAATATCTCTTAGAGGCTAGGTACTTCACAGATGTTTTACTCAAGTTTTTCAATGTATAGAAGCCATACAGCCAATTAGGAATGAATTAATATTGAGGTATACACAATTTACATTTTACAGATGAGAAACTGAAGCTGAATGTGGCTAAGTAACTTACCTAAGTCACAGAGTTGGAACCAGAGAATGAATCTCATATTTTCTGATTACAAATCCCTTTTTGTGTGATACACATTTTTCTTTTGGGATCTCTTCACATACAAATACAAACATAAAAGAAAGAGAAATGATAGAGAACAGAAGGTGGGTAAAAGTTAACTGTGAATTAAGGTTTACTCAAGTTTAATCACACTGAAACATTCTGTACTGTTGTCTTAAAAACAAGCTACTAAGGGCATACGTTAGTAAAAGAGCCTTGGGTTTCACCATTTATTGTCGACCAGGAGTCTCTGGCAGAACAGTTCTTAATTTCACAATTCCATGATGAAATAATCGGATGCTATGCAACCTTTGGTGTGAGTCTAAATCCCAGGGGATGGCAATGTTGAATAAAATTCATATTTATAAAATGAAAAAAGGCTTGTATATATTTTCATGACAAGGTAATAAAATGCTGTAGTGACTATGACTAACAATATTTATCTCAATTAATGTAACAGATTAAATACATATATGGTATGACTAGATTGATCTCAAATGAATATTCTTAGACACTCCTAAGAATGGATGAAAGTGAATATATGTGACAGAATGATTCAGTCCTTAGAGAATTATAGAGAAATGAAGTTATTAGAATGATTTTGGTAGTAAGTAAAAGAAAATTATACTTAAGGGAAATATTTTAAAGCTCTTTTTAGCATATAAAAATGCTAAATAAATGAATATTGAGCATAACAAATTTGGCTCTTTATCTTTTAGATGAACTTTCCTTTAAACAAAGTATGTGTGATCAACAAATTTTTGTGTGTGTGTGTGGGAGACCCGTTTAATTTGGACACTCAAGGCCTGGGCAGAGTGGGGAGTGCCCAGGAGTTGGGTGGGCAGGCAAGTGGGTGGGTTGCAGGCCCACTCTTGGCCCCAGGAGGGAATGCCAGGCAGTGGGGGCTGGCCCAGATAGGCCAAGGGGAGTGGCCAGAAGGGTGGACCAGGCAGGCAGACCCACCCAGGGACCCTGAAGGCCAACCCCTGAGAAGGTGTCTAAGCCAGGGGGTGAGTACCCAGGCCAGAGTCTAGCCCAGGGAGGCAGGGTGGGGGCCCGGTTAGGGGCTCTTGGAGCCTAGGGGCTGGCATCGCTGGGGTCCTCCCCGAGTTGCTGCTGGAACTCCAGGCGTGTCTGCCAGTTGGACTCCAGCAGCTCCTGGAGGCGGACGTGGAGGTGGTCATTCTTCTCCTCCAGGTGGTCCAGACAGGAGTTGATCTGGTCCAGCATGGAGTTGATGGCGGCGTATTCTGCTTCCCCGAAGCCGTCATCCTCGCCTTCCGCTCCCGCCTCCACCGACATCCCCAGGTCCCCGTTCGGGCCAGACATTGCGGGATCGGGCGCCCGAAGGGCCGCGCGACGATGGAACGCGGCGATCGTCGTGCCGAAAGCCGGCGCCGGATGGCGATCAACAAATTTTTAATAACATCTATCATTGAGGACTCACTCTGTGCCAGTCACTATTGTTTTGGTATTTAATATTCATGATATTCCTAGTAGAAATTACTATTCACATTTCACACATTTGGAAATTGAGGATCATATAGAAACCATACAGCCAATTAGGAATGAATTAATACTGAACTCAGATTCATCTGATACCAAAGCCTGAGGTTTTTCTCTTTACACTGTGCATTAGGGGAATTTTCCGCTGATCTATTCTGTGCCAATCCTGCCTCTCCATGCTCCTTTGACTACCCGGTGCCCTTGACCAGTCATTACTGAAGTCATCCTTTGATTCTCATTCTTCTCTTGGTCCTGGTGTACAGAACCCTCCTGCCATCCACCTAAGAATGATGCTGTGTAGTGCCAGGTTTGTCCATTCCTGGGTACATAACACAATACCCAGAATATTAAAGTTTACATATTTTTAAAATATTAAAAGATATTAGAAGTTTTAATATCTTAAAAGCTTTTCTTCAAATACATCATATTGTCTCCCCTTTTCTTCATTATGCTTGAAATGATTTCACTTTTAGAAAACCCAACGATATTTGTTTACTGTAAAGGCATCGTTACAATAAAAAAATCTGTAACTACAGTAATTTATTCTGACTTTTTTTGTGTAAATGAATTGGTAGGGTGGAGAGGGAAGTCTTGATGTACATGTACAATTATAATGTTCTTATGTCAATCACATGGAGATATCTTGATTGGCAGAAGGAGACCCCATTTACTATCTGCTTGTAGCTAATCTCTTCCTGTAAATACAGAATTTCATTATGGAATTTTTGAAGCTTTGAGGTTCCAGAAGCAGACAGTCAAATTCCAAGAGGTCAACAGGTCACACAGAGTAGAATTATGACATTTATGACTTTACTCTGGTCCAACTTTACAAGGCCAGAAACTCAATCTTGTCAATACCCTATAATTAGTCAGATGTGTTAGATGACTCACACTAACTAAATTCACACTAGACTGAAGTGTATAAATCAGAAAGCCAGCATGTTATTTGACAATAAGGATGTATTGGATGACTCACATTAACTAAATTCACAGGAGATTGCAGTGTATAAATCAGAAAGCCGGCATGTTATTTGACAATAAGGATGTATTGGATGACTCACATTAACTAAATTCACACTAGACTGAAGTGTATAAATCAGAAAGCCAGCATGTTATTTGACAATAAGGATGTATTGGATGACTCACATTAACTAAATTCACAGGAGATTGCAGTGTATAAATCAGAAAGCCGGCATGTTATTTGACAGCAAGGAATATAACAGCCATCATAATCCAACACTCCTGTCCTCTTGTCAGAGTGTTTTTTCCCACAAATAACCAGAAATAGATTTTATGCACATGGAATCAGAGTAAGTTACATATTTGATCTGAGGCTTTACCAGCATCGCTACAATAGAAATAAGTGTAGGCTAGTAAACAATGTCTACTTATCTCTGCTGGGATGGACCAATGTCAGCATTTATCTTTCTGGTTATATTGCTCATGATTAATACATTTTTCCTTGTGTTTCTAAATACATTTACTCTAGTTACAATCTAGTCTTTTCTTTGAGCATCTTTAAATAACATTCTAATATGTGGTGGATATAATAATGGACAAGGAAAATGTGGCACATATATAGCATGGAATACTATGCAGCCATAAAAATGATGAATTTGTGTCCTTTGTAGGGACATGATGAATCTGGAAACCATCATTCTCAGCAAACTGACACAAGAACAGAAAATCAAACACTGCATGTTCTCACTCAGGCAGTTGTTGAACAATGAGAACACATGGACACAGGGAGGGGGAGCATCACACACTGGGGTCTGTTGGGGGGGACTAGGTCACCGATACAGTACTACATTTTCCCCGGTGAAGAGGTCAATTAAGTAATCTGAATTGATTTTATTAATACCACAGATTTAGCTTTACAGTTTATCTCATTTTTTATTTTATACACAATAATATGAAATATATAAACGTTTTATAAATACATATAAGATATTAAGTTTTAGATTTGTTTAAGGAGTTATGTTATATAATTTGTAAAGTGAATCACCAACTTCTGGTTTCTACTTGTCTTTTAAATCTAAGATTAACTTAAACTAGACAACCGACTTCCCACTCCAAGTTTGCCATCACCTTGGGTAACTTTATTGTCCATGTAGATGGCTCATCTGCTTCTCTGCTCAGATCTTTGATTCCCACATCTGTGGTGTCCTTTACTTCCACACCACTTCATCCAGCTATTCTCTAAGCTACATCCTAGACTTTAAATAATAATCATAAGAAGAATTCATTACTTCTCCTTTAAAATCTTAGAGTCAACCAATTACCAATTCGATATCCATTACAGTTCAATTGTTCTCAGTCTTGGCTGCACTGTAGAGTATCTGGAGACATTTTCAAAATTTCTACATTTCAGATTAATTAAATTAGAATCTCTAGAAGTGGGATCCAAGGATCAGTATATTATATAGCTCCCTAGGTGATACCGATATGCAGCCACAGACAAGAACCACATTTTTAACTCTTCCTTTCAGTTATTCTACTGTCCTTGTTATTGTTAAACACTGAACCCTCAGCTGTCTCAAAGCCTCATTTTCCCTTGTTCTTTGCCCCACTGATTTCTTGTTTCATTCACCAGTGCACCAGCCATCCTGGATTAACCTGAAGGTGCTTGCATGCCTCAGGGTGTCGCTGGCTGAGCACTGGTGGTGAAAAATCAGAATAGGTCAGGATGGGGCCAGCGCTGGTTCTTCATTTTTGATCGCACCTGGGTTCTCAGTGTTAGTTATTTCAGGTTTCCACTCTCTACAATACACATGTAAAACATGCTTTACTTTTCTCAGACTACAAATTACCTGGCTTTAACAATTCAAACTATTTTTCCTGAAATATCAAATGTTCTCATTTTTCCTCCCTTCCTTAAACCATCTTCTTCATTGTCTTATATTTCACAACTTGTGTTTTCATTCAGTTAGCAAAAATCTGAACATCTACTCTGAGTTTTTTTCTCTCACTTCTTATATCAGAGATCTCAAAAATCATGTGGTTTATATATTCCAAAAATTCATCTATTTCTCAGTATTGCTGCAATTATAACCTTCAGTTGGTCATCTGTTTATTTTCTTGATTCCTGAGATAGTCTCCAATATGTCTCCTACCTCTAGCCCGGCCTCTTTCTGAGCAATTCTCTAGAGTAATGTATCCAAAATGCATATCATAGTATGTCTTTCTTTTGCTAATCAGTTTACTAGCTTTACCTTCGTTATAAAGTCTAAATTGTCAGACACAGTGGCTCATGCCTGTAATGTCAGCACTTTGGGAGGCTGAGGCATGTGGATTGCTTTGAACTCAGGTTCAAGATTAGCCTGGCCAACGTGGTGAAACCCCATGTCTACTAAAAAATACAAAAATTAGCTGGGCATGATGGTACCCGCCTGTAGTCCCAGTTACTTGGGAGGCTTGAGTCATGAGAATAATTTGAACCCAGAGGTGCAGGCTACAATGACCAGAGATCATGTCACTGTGAAGCGACCTCATCGTCTGGAGTAACACTTGAGGTTTATTGTCTCATAGCCACGGGAACAAGGATGCAGACACAGAGAGTGAGGTTGAGAATGGAAGATTAATAGATAATAGCTCTCTGGTGCAGACAGGGGTCCCAGAAAAACGGGTTGCTAGATCCACAGTGAAAACAGGGGGATTTTATAGATGAGTGGGTGAGGAGGAAGTGTTTTATTTACACAGGACATGAAAAACTGGTTGGAACAGATATTCCATTTGCATAGGATGTGAATCTCTGGTAGTCCCCACCTTAATCTTTTATTATGCCTCTGCCTGAGCTTTGCCATGTTGCCCATTTCTTTATTACTGTACATGTGGTAACAAAAAAGGGAAGATGGAGCCTTTATGTTGGACATGCCTGGCCCCCAGGTGGCTCTTTTCTATTGGCATAGATGCCAGTATTCCCCCGTGGAAACTTCCAGCTTGCTTATCTATGTTTGCAGCTCGATTTTTCAGGCTGCTCTTGTTAGAAAAGAAATGATTTTTGGGGATGCCTTTTGGGGCTGCCGTTTGTTAGAGGGGAAGCTTTGCCAAGGACTCTTTTGCCCTTACAATCTGCCTAAATAATTTCTACCTCCTATATCAACTGCACTCCAGCCTGGGCAACAGTGAGACTCTTGTCTCAAAAACAGACAACCAACCAGTCTAAATTGCTGATTTGGGCTTAAAGTCTCTCAATCTGTCCTCTGTCTTTCTCTGCTGCTTCATATCAAGCATTTTACAAAATCCAGTTGCTTATGTACCTTAAATGTTTGTCTACTTAGTACCGTCCCCTCCCCTGGAACACTATTTTCTCCCTTCTTCCACTGGCTCAGTTTGGCATCCCTTTTCCTAAGAAGTCATTCCCTAAATAAGTCTGGGTCTAGTGGCCCCTCTGCTTGGTGTCATTCTTCCTGGCTTTTCTACATCTACCAGAGTGATTATCCTGTTGTTTTGAAGATTTTTTACTCCTCATATATAGTCTCCATAAACTATAAGTGGTCTAAGGGTAGGGATGACAATAATGATCACTCTGTCTCCAATGTTTAGCACGGAATTGATTCCTAATAGGTTTTAATAAATACTTGTGAGTAAATTCAGCTAAATATTCAAATGCTTCTAATGATTATTATATATTATGGTTCAATTAGAATGCCACAGAATTTCATAATGTAATAAAACACTCCGTAGAGAACTATAAATAATAATAAAAATACTGGGGCTTGGGTGAAAATTACTTTAGTGATCTTTTGTTTATATGTTTATTCTTGAGTACTTCTTCCATATTTGATGCACTGAACACGATTCCCAACTCACCAGAAAGATCAGTAGGCATAGATAGAGAAAGAAAGCAATGTTTATTTGAGGTCTGAAAGTCACCTGAAAATCCTGGGCCAAAAATATATCCTTATTTGCTAAAGGTGAGTAACCCAGGCTTTGGATCTAGACAAACCTGTTTGTGAAAATTGAATCCACTGCCAACCATGTAATCTTGGGTGAATTGCTACTAAAGCCTCAGTTTTAAATCTGTGAACTGAATACAAGTAAGCTTGCATCACAGGGCCATCATGAAGGTTAAATGAGATAATGTATAAAAGTTTTAAATAAAGTACCTGCTAAAGTAGATGGTCAATAGTTTTGTTCCTTATACAGTGGCACCTAAAATGCTATCATTATTTTGGGTTAAAGTATCATATCTCCAGGAAATCCCTGTTAAATGCAATTATCAAACGTGACAAGCAAACATTTACACGTTAGCTTCAATTTGTGTGTGTGCATGTGTGTGTTTATTCTTCTCTGTGGTAATACAATACTGAGTGCTGGTAGCAAAAACAGTGGATAGAGTGTGTTATGGCCTTTTAAGAGGTATGAGAGATGGTGTGATAAGACATTGACTAGGGTGAGGTTTAAGCCTATACCTCCATGCTAGGCCTCTATAGAAAACATTGGATCCTTGGAAAAGAGGGACATAAAGCCTCATTTCTGAGGCCGACAGCAGGACTCTTGGACAGGGAAGAGTGCAGCTAAGTTTCAACCTCCTTATATTTTAATTTAGTTAAACTGCTTTATCTCAGTTGGCTCTTGAAAACCCAAAAGGAAACATTGTGGAGGCTACCAATCTCTGCATTTTAGAGCATTTCTGTGAATCTGACCCTTTCAATGTTTTCAGGTTAACAATTCCTTACGTCTATCACCTCTCTTTGGTCATGTTAAAATACAAATACCCTGTGGAAGCTATTCAGTAAACATGTGGCCCTTTGAAACAAGTCATTTCTAGTTAAAATCTTCTGAATAATTGTGCTACCTAGTTTTAATTTTGTGCTCTATTTTTGTGCATCAAGAAATTTAGATATTTAGAAATATGCATGTTGAATTAAAATAAAAAAGAAATACAAAAGTTTTTGATACTGCCAATAAGTTATGATGAATTCCTCTTTCAATTCTTAAATACTCTCAAGAAATGTGAAGTGTTTTGTATTAGTTGAATTCTAGTTAACATTTATAATCTAGCCAAGGTTGGGGGATTTCATTAAAAACTGTTAAAACTCTTAGGCAGCATTTACATTTCATTTAGCTACCACAAGGGGGAGGAAGAGCTCTGCTTAATGTTACATACTTTCAAGCTTTTCTCAAGATAAGTTGTGTAAAATGAACCCCCTTGAGTGCCAATGATGAAATGATTTATTTTTCCCTAATTCATCTAAGAATTTCTTTATTAGCACTTAATTTTAAACTGACGACAATGTATTCAAACAAAAATGTTAAATTCATGAAAATATTAGAATCTTTGCATTTAATAAAGGATGATTTTACAAAAGATCTGGAAAGATCCAAGTGTATTTTTTATATTTTTATACCGCTTACTAATCTCCCTATCATGTTTTTAGCATTTAGGTTATTGCAGCAAAACTGTTTTAGTGACAATGATGCAACATAATAATGAAATATGTTTCAAAGGTGAAAAATAAGCTTTTAGGAGAAAAACTTGAAATTCCTTTGCTAGGATATTGCTAACTTATGAAAATTTGCTGTTTCCCCTTCTAATTTTATTGTTTTCTTGAAAAAGCTGTGTGCTAAAGTATACACAATCACTTTTTTACTTTGACATTCCACAAATCATTAGATAGTTTTGAGAAAAAGTATAAAATATCTCCTATGGAAAGTATAAAATTGCTGACCTTTGTAAAGCTTCTTAGGAAATGAAAATTTGTAAAATCTGTTTTTCAGAATTTAGGTATTTGGATCACATAAGGATGTTTATCTTATATTCTTTAATACCCTAGGCATAATTTCCACAGAAGATTGCTTCTTCCAGCTTAAAAATAAAATAGTAAGACTCGAGAATCTGCTGCTATTTAAGAAAAGAGCTTCCCTGCCAGGTGCGGTGGCTCACGCCTGTAATCCCAGCCCTTTCGGAGGCCGAGATGGGCGGATCACGTGGTTAGGACATGGAGACTATCCTGGCTAACATGGTGAAATCCCGTCTCTACTAAATATACACAAAAAAATTAGCCGGGCAGGGTGGCACGCGCCTGTAGTCCCAGGTACTCGGGAGGCTGAGGCAGGAGAATCACTTGAACCCAGGAGGCAGAGGTTGCGGTGAGCCATTGTGCCACTGCACTCCAGCCGGGGAGACAAAGCAGAGACTCCTTCTAAAAAAAAAAAGCGGCTGGACACGGTGATTCACGCCGTGTAAATCCCAGCACTTTGGGATGCTGAGGAAGACATATCACCTTGAGGTTGGGAGTTCGAGACCAGCCTGACCAACATGGAGAAACCCCATTTCTATTAAAAATCTCAAAAAAAAACAGCTTCCCAAACTTAAAATTGAATGAGTAATGTATATGTTTCGCTTTATGAATACAGTACAGACATTATGATGAACTGATGCTACAAAACATTTTTAATTTAATTTAATTAATTAATTTTGATAGCTTTATGGACACAAATGGTTTTCCACTATATGGATAACTTTTATAGTGATGAAGTCTGGGCTTTTAGTGTACCCGTCCCCTGGTACCCCTGGGCTTTTAGTGTACCCATCCATTCCTGAGGTACTTCACTTAGAATAATGGCTTTGATTTCTATCCAAGTTGCTGCAAAAGACATTATTTCATTCCTTACAGCTGAGTAGTATTCTGTGGTAGGTATACTCCATAGTATGTATACATCATTTTCCCTATCCACTTAATGATTGATGGGCACTTATATTGATTTCATCTTTGCAACTGCACGACACATTGTTTAAGCTTTAATGTAGCTATAGATGTTTTTCTTATCTAATATTCCACAAGAATACGGGAGCAAGATACTGTAGAGCAACATGTGTAGAGCAAAATATTCATTAAAATAAATTTATAGCTTAATATATAAATCCTTTCTCACTTCCGGTTAAATATATAGATATTAAATGACCTAAAAATTTTGTTTTTTGAAATATCTGTGGAAACGATTTAATAAAAATGTGGGTCTTGGTTACAAGTCATTTCTAGTTAAATTTATCTGAAGAATTTTGCTGACTGCTTTTCATTTTTAAACTTTAATTTTACAGTAGGAACTCTGAACTGCAAACGAAACACTTGTTATGGTTTTTAATGCCTTAGCTATTACACACATCAGCTAACTCCATGCAAACTTCTGGGAATCCAGAATAAATGCCAGAGCTTCCCCACCCCACCCACTGCTCCCAAAGTTTCCCACAAGTTTTCTTTTTTTTTTTTTTTTCCCTCATGTGGTTTAAACTTATTAAAGTATGATTATGTGTATTTATTACCCATTTGTAATAAAAATTCAAAAGAAGTGATTCTAAATACATAGCCTTGGCCGGGCGCGGTGGCTTACGCCTGTAATCCCAGCACTTTGGGAGGTCGAGGCAGGCGGATCACAAGGTCAAGACATTGAGACCAACCTGGCCAACATGGTGAAACCCAGTCTCTACTAAAAATACAAAAATTAGCTGGGCGTGGTGGTGCGCCCCTATAATCCCAGTTTACTCGGGAGGCTGAGGCAGGAGAACGGCTTGAACCTGGGAGGCGGAGGTTGCAGTGAGCCGAGATCGCGCTACTGCACTCCAGCCTGGCGCCTGGCAACGGAGCAGGACTCTGTCTCAAAATAAATAAATAAATACATCCATCCATCCATACATAGCTTCAGAGCAGTTAGATCAGTTATTTTACATGGAAGAATACAAGTTATACTTTTATTTTAAATAGCACAATTCTGAAATCTCATATTTAGTGAGTTGCTAAATTACTAGAATTAGCCTCTGAAAAAATTTCTTTTCATGTAAAATAATACAAATATAAAACGTAGGGAAGTTCTAGCACTTGATCTTGTTGGGTCTATAACTTTTGTTATTGAACTTGTATTAGTTATAGAAAGTTAAACAACACATTATTTTACTTAATGTAAGGCAAGAAATTTTACAAAGAAAAGCGTATGTATAAATTAAATTTAAATAATTTCATTAATTATTGAAAATGCATTTGTTGTACACCTGCCATTTGCTTAATCATTTCAATCTAACTTGTTTAAAAATGAATTTAAGGTGATTTATATAAATGTAAATAATTAGAGAAAATAATTGATATTAGAAGGGATGAAACAAGTCAAAATACGAAAGAAAAAATAAAAGTGAAAGAAGTAAGTGCTCTCATCCGACTTTTTATTGTTTTTTTCTTCTTCTAACAGTCAGTGGGACAGAATAGAACACAGTCAAAAATTTTATTGCTCATAAATTAAAAACAATAAAATTTCTCTAAAAAAGCCCAACTATGGTATTGAGAACAGAGAAAGTAAGCATTTTTCCTTTTCTTTTTTAGGGAGACAAGGCTGTGTAAATGAATGAATAACTCTCCATGACATTTTTACAGTGAATTACTACTTCCTTGCAGTCATATATTAAGCAATGGGGATTCAAAGATGATTTTAATCCAGTCCATGCTCTCAAGGAAGTTGTGATTTAGCTAAGGAGTTAAACATATATATACAATTAAAATACAATATAGTGAGTTATATGATACAGAAAAAAATCAAAATATTGTGTGTATAAAAATATCTTGTGAGAGAAAATGTTTTTGATGAGGAGTAAAATGATATTTGTTAGTTCTATGGGTCATAATCTTCTCATCTTTAATATTTATTCCTATAGCTAGAGGCCCTCATTGCTCTATTCTTGAACTAGTGTAGTTGTGTCTCATCTGGTCGTATCCCCTTCAAACTATTTTCTATATTGGTTTTAGAAATTCACTGAACCAAAGCTCATAAGTGATCCATGATTTGAAACGTATTACAAAACAAATTGCAAACTCTTTCTCCTCTATTTAATTTTGTATATGATTAGACCACAAACAATATCCCTATAAATTATATACTTTTTTGAGAACAAAAAGTGTTTAAAAAGGTAATCCTTGTATTTCTTCTCTTTCCAGCATCTATTCCAGCACCTTGCACATAATATATGCTCAAAAATACTACCAAAGAGTACTGGATAAATAAATTCAGCTGATTTTATAATGCTGCACTCCTTTAACCTTTCTGTTAGTAGGCATTTTGAGAAAATACCAAAAATTCATTAATGCTCTTTAATTTTGTATTGAAAAAATATGTCCATTAAATACTATAATACATAAATTTTACTACAGTACAATTTTTAAAATCCTATTTGGTGAATACTTATGAAATAAATTAATATTAAATTTGGATTTACTAAAAAATCATGTATTCATATATATGTGTGTATATATATATATGAAAGTACCCATGAGATCTGTCATTTCTATGTCTATCACTATAGTGTGTTGGTATGTATATATAGATACAGACATTTCAAACATGATCAGCTTGCTATTAAATTAAAAGACTTCAGCATGATTTCAAGATCCATTCAATGCAGCAGTATTCTGTGTAAATCTTAGGTGTCTAGGTGAATCCATGGTTATCAACGGCCATGATCTTAGCAGAGCAGCCAACAAAGATCACATTCACATATTGGATATATGAAAGGCATATTAGATATTTAATAGCAATAATAATCTAATGTCCTTTATTGTCTTTATTTCATAGCACTTTTTAAATTATCTATTTTTTTTTTTAGAGACAGGGTTTCGCCATGTCGGTCAGGCTGGTCTCTAACTCCTGACCTCAGGTGATCCACTGCATTGGCCTCCAAAGTGCTGGGATTACAGGAGGGAGCCACCACGCCCTGCCTAAAATTATCTTTTTTAAATGACAGAATTACCTCATAAATAGATTATTCAGATAATACTAACCAAAACAGAGGTGGTAAACCTTTGATTAAAACTTGACTGTGGCAAATCAAAGGTTGGTGACATTTTTGTAGATGTTATATCAGAATTTATCCATTTAATTATGCTTTGTAGAATGCTGCAAGTTTTTGAAGAAATACATTTTTGTGAATTTTAATATCTAATATTAACTAAAATATATATACACATTTATATGACATTCAGATTAGAATTATTCATTTATTACAACTATTACACAGCTATTGGGTATCTTTAATGTGCTAGGCCTGAGACAAGTGTTGGGAACAAAAATGTGATTTATAACTTCATGTCATCTTCAGTTCAGTTATGAAGATTTTTTCACAGGATATTTTATGATAAGAACCCAGACGAGGGACTCCATGTTTGGGTCCCCTTCCACAAACAATCCCTTTGTGGGAAGCTGTTCTTCTCTATCCTGGATTTTCCCTCCGGAGTCCCTTTCCACACTCTCTTGTGGAAGCCTGTCTTGCCTTCCTAAACTCCATCTCTCTCCCTATTCCCTTCCACTCAGTGTGGAAGCTGCTTTCCTCTCCTGGATTCCATCTTTCTAGATTCTCTCACTCAATGTGAGAGTTAGCTGTTTCTTTCTCTCTCCTTCTGTTTCTCTCTCTCTTTAAAATAATCACTTTCTACAAACAAATGAAAAGAACCCAGATGAAGTGAAAAGAATTTAGGGAAGGCTTCCAGTGTTCTAGATGCCTATTAAAGGAGGAGTGGGAGATAACCAGTCAGTCAAAGAAGAGAAGAGAAATGTAGGGCAGAGCAGCCTGGACTGCTTGAAAAATTAGAAGCTCTTTGATCTTGCCAGAGAACAAATTGCTAAATAGGGAGTGGCAGAAATGAGACCACTGGAGTTATTCATTTATGTAAATACTTAGTCAACAAATTTTATTAAGCGATATTTATTACCTAATTTGTTTTATTTTAAGAGATGTTTATTAATATCTGCCATCATGGAGCATCTGTCTGGGATTAGAGGACAAAGGCCTTTGAGTAACATATTAAAGAGGTTGTTATTTATCCTTTCGGCAATGGGAAGTCACTCAGAGTTTAATAAGGAATTTGAGTGGGTCAGGTTTGTGTTTTAGATTAATTACTGTGGTAATTGTGCAAGGCACACAAATGCAGAGGAAAACAATTTACTTGTGGGGATAAATGGTCAAGACATTAACTAGGCAAGGAAGGAATGAGAATGAGGAAGTAACCTACTTGAGTATTAGCATATAAAGGACAAACTGATAACTGCTTGGTCCTGGGGCATGATGGAGAGGGAAGAGTTGATGACATCTGTGTGTTTCTAGCTTGTTTGGTTAAAAGGAGTGAGGATGGCATCACCAACTAAGACAGTACAGGAAAATTCAGTTTAGAAGAAAAACGTTTTCTCCTAGTAGCAAACTCATAGAAATCAAAAGGATATTCTTAAATCCATATGATATTTATGATTTTCCAGCACACTGAATGTTTTTGTCATTCTTTCTTTTATTCTCCAATTTCATTAAACAGTGTAGAATAGAATGACAAAAATGAGAGAAGAACAAACATAAGTGATAAATGGAGAGCTTAGACATTCTATGACGACACATATAAAATCCACTTATTTGAAATTTACTTAACCAGGCCTTCAATACAAGCATCTACTATTGCACTGTAATTTGTTTACTGAATGTGAATTTTTCATTAAAATCATATGATTTTCATTGTAATAGCCAAAAAGTAGAAAGAAAAATATTTTTCGCAGTGTAAGGATGTAGGCTTTTAAGTGCCATAGCTGGGGTCAGAGTCCAGGTGGCCTGATTTCTGCTTCATTTCCTTTCCCAATCAAAATTAGCTGCCTTGCTACCTTATAAACTGCATATTTTCTGGCCAATTTTTATTTAAATTATATAACCAACCCAGAGTTTGCAATCCTTATGTTTGGATAAGTGATGCAGAACAGTTTAAAAGTTCAATCTTGTTTTTAATAACTTTAGTCCAAAACAATTTAAAACCTTTATGCAGCTCTTCTAGTAGCTTTCATTTTTACCTACAATTAACTTGTTTCTGTAGAAGGATTTATTTACATATTGCTCATACAGTAAATGATTACTCTGTAGCTTCTATTACATGAAATGTTTGGAAATATTTTCCTTTTAATCTCTGAAACAGTCCTGATGATCTAGTTGCAGTTACTTAATAAAGTGGAGAGTTTAAATTTGAGACTGTAGAAACACTTCAATTTTTCATCTCTTCCTTCCTACCATAGAAATTTTTGTGAAAGGGATTCCTGGTGCTATTTCTGCCATTTGCTGACATACATTTTGTTCCAAGAGGGCACACCCTGTGAGTGTGGGAATAAAACTTTTCTGGGCAGAGACTCTAGTGCTGCAATTATCTTAGATGAGGCTATGCGTTGCTTGATTTCTCCAGGGAGTTTGGTAATGTAGCTCGACCTCTCTCCTGTTGCACTTCAGCAACTCTTGTTTTCCAATGCACCATCCTATTGTAATTATCTCACCTCTAACCTCAAGTCACATGAAACTTCTAATTCTGACCCATCATCGAGATCAGTTTAGGACTTTATAATAATGATATTAGAGGGGAAGTCATGCTTTCAATGCTGCCTGTCAGTTGTAACACTTTTAAAATTCAAATTGTTAGAGATACTATGAGAGACCTTGCTGCATTATAGAAAAGGGAAAAAGTTTGTTAAATAGAATCAATCAGCTGGGCACGGTGGCTCATGCCTATGATCCCAGCACTTTGGGAGGCCGAGGAGGACGGATCATGAGATCAGAGATTGAGACCAGTCTGGCCAACATGGTGAAACTCCATCTCTATTAAAGATACAGAATTAGCTGGGCATAGTGGCACATTCCTGTAGTCCCAGCTACTCGGGAGGCTGAGGCAGGAGAATCACTTGAAAGCAGGAGGCAGAGGCTACAGTGAGCCAAGATCGCACCATTGCAGTCCAGCCTGGGCGACAGAGCAAAACTGTCTCAAAAAAAAAAAGAAGAGAACCGGTCAATGCTTTGAATTATGTTTTTCATTTCAATCATTAACATTGTTATTTTTGTTTTTTTTGAGACAGGCTCTTGCCCTGTCACACAGGCTAGAGTGCAGTGGCATGATCTTGGCTCACTGCAGCCTCAACCTCCAGGGCTCAAGTGATCCTCCCACTTCAGCCTCCGGAGTAGCTGGGACTACAGGCACCTGCCACCACACCCAGCTACTTCTTTATATTTTTATTTTTTGTTTTTGCAGAGATGGCATCTTACTATGTTGCTCAGGCTGGTCTCAAATTCCTGAGCTCAAGTGATCCACCCACCTTGACTTCCCAAAGTGCTGGGATTATAGGTGTCAGACACACCAGCTGGCCTCTACATTATTAAGATTTAATTGGACTGGATTAGTTTTCAATACTTAGTATTGGAGCTAAATGATAAAACTGAACGTTTAACATAATAATAAGCATAACTGCCATCTGCAGAGAGCTTACTATGTACCTTTCTATAGAGTATTTAGTTAAGTACCTGCAGAATCTTCTTTAATCATCGCATTATGGCAATATTGTGGGCTGTGGAGCCAGTCTGCTTGAGTTTAAATTCTGGCTCTACCACTTCTAAGTTGTGTGACTTTGATAAATTTATCCAACCTCTTTGTGCTTTAGTTTAAGTAGGGTAAGAAGACTTAGCTCACAGAGTTGCTAGGAGGATTAAATTAGTTATTATACGAACAATACCTAGGATATGGTAAATAATAAATGCTAGCAATTATTATTTTACTTATTAGTTTAGGTAATTTAAGATTAGATTAGAGCCAACCTCCACTGGCCTCGGGTGACAAGAAAAGCCCTTGGCCCAAACCAGTGGGGGTTCCCGGTTCAGTGTTTACATGGGCTGTGAGGACAGTGGGCTTCAGGCTCCCACCCTACCTTGGAATGCCAGGGAGGCCCTGATTCTAGTGTCAGCACCATAGAGTCCCCTCACCTTGTCCCTCCTCAGCCTGCAGGGACCCAGACCAGGCAAGTAGAGGAGGTGACTGGGGCCCTTCTTCACCCTAGAACCCAAAAGTTAGTCAGGGTCCAACCCAGAGGCTAGTGAGAGTGTCAATAAAGCTTGGTTTTATAAGAAAAAGAAAAAGAAGATGGCATATTATCACAAATAAATTTTCTTTTTATTCTACTTTAATTCCTCTTTTATTTGTATTTTCATGATTTGGTTATGAGTCAGCATAACTGCTAACTGAGGATAAGTTCAAGGTGAACAAGTAGATGGTATATTTAATTTATTGGAATGAATGTCTTCATATATAATGCTATTTAGTTTTCATATGAAGGACTGAGTGTGAATAGGCTGGCTAGATTAGCTTTGCCTTTGAATAATATTAGCAAATGTGGGGAAAGCAGCTTGAACAGAAGCTGTGGTTTAAATACTGGCAAAGTTTGAGAACACGGGCAAAGGTGAGACCTTGACAATTACCTTCTAATCTACTGATACTCTGAGTGCAGTCTAGAGTGTGTTTTGACACTAGGATGTTTTTCAGTGTTTAAATTTGTGATATCCATTTTTTTTCTAGCTGATTCTTCACGTCTACTTGGGTTTATTTTATTGCAGTCTATTTTTGTTTTAAACTTTCTTGCTTGGTTTAAATGGTTGTATTCTTTTGTCTATTTGAACACACAAAACGTACTTGTTTTAAAATCTTTTATCAGTCTGTTCCATAAAATTAATTTCATTTAGGGTGAATTCCTGTTACAGATGTTTTTTCTGGGGTGGTGGGAGGGTAGGTTCTCTGAGTGTCTTAGCACTAATTTTGAATTGTCTTCTCAAATTTAAGATTACAATGTCATTTTGTGTGGGAGTTAATGTTTTTAATGTCTTATTTCTCTATTCTTTCTCTCAAATTCTCATGATTAGTTTTCCACTCACCCCTCAGGCTCTGCGTCCAGTACGGGATCATTTAATGGCATTTGGAGCTCTTGTTCTTAGTGATGTTGGAAACATCACAGATCCACACATGGAGGAATTGAATGACTTCAGCTCCCTTTCTGTTTGGATAGCTAAGCCTTCATTCCCTCATCTGCCTCACGCCAACAGAACAGGAATCCATTCTGTTTTCCAGCCTCCTGTCATTAATGGGTAGTGAAGCCACACAGTAGCCACTACCTTCAAACAGTCGCTTGTTCACATCTTACAGAGGACACTTGTCATACTTCTCACCCTGCAGGAACCCTTCTGAACTGCCACAATCTACTTTTAGTCCATGGAATTATTTGTCCTGTGTCTGTCTCAGTGGGATGTCTTCTTTGTTTTCTCTTTTAAATTTTATTTTATTTTATATATTCCTGATTATTTTTGATAGCACCGATTATACTCAGTACTCATTTATTTGTTTCCCGTCTCTATCCTCCACTAGAATGTAAACTTCTTATGGCAAGAATCTTATTCATTGTTTAATTGCAGATTTGTAGAACAGTTACTTGAACATAATTGCTTTGTAAATCAATTTCAATCCATCATGTGTTTTCTTTGTAAACAGAAATAACCACCAGAAGAAATAAACAAAAATTTAAAATGGAAAAAGAAATTTCATATTTAAAAACATTTTTAGGAGATAGTTTTCTCTTACCTTCAGTTTTCATTCTCATGTCATCAATCTCACCGTTTTTTCTATATCATCTCCTCAGAATACAACCTGACCTACTAATTCCCATCTTAGAAGGAAAATCTCTCTTGATCTCATATTTCCATATTCCTTTCCAGCTACTCATAAAATTTCTGTACTATGCTTCACATTAAAATATTACCAAAGAATAGTATGGCATCACTATACTTTTTACCCCATATGGACTGTTTGACTCTGTAATCCAGCTTCCTTCCTCATCCCTCCATTGAAACTATGCTAGTCCATGTCACCATCAACCAGAGCCTCTTCTCTGTCCTCATCTAGCAGTGAGTAGCATCTAATACAGCATTCATTACAGTTGATCGCTGCCTCTTTTCAGAAGCATTTGTCTCTCTCAGGTCTCCATTGCATCGCACTTCTCTGGATTCTCTATTACTTCACTGGCTGCTCCTTTCCAGTCTCTGTTGATTCCTCAACTACTATTGGACCTTTAGATACTGAAGTTGTAGCTGGGAGAGGTGGCTCATGTCTGTAATCCCAGCACTTCAGGAGGCAGAGGTGGGTGGATCACTTGAGGTCACGAGTTCGAGACCAGCCCGATCAACATGGCAAAACCCTGTCTCTACTAAAAATACAAAAATTAGCCAGGTGCGGTGGCATGCCCCTGTAATCCCAGCTACTGGGGAGGCTGAGGTAGGAGAATTGCTTGAACCGGAGAGGCGGAGGTTCCAGTAAGCCGAGATCCCACCACTGTACTCCAGCCTAGGCAACAAAGTAAGACTCTGTCTCAAAAAAATAAAATAAATAAAACAAAAGAAATGATGCTGAAGTTGTTCATGGCTCAGGCTTGGCCTCCCTTGTCTGGTCTCTCATCTCTCATTTCCTAGATGATATTATCTTTCCAGTTGTATTATCTACTCTCTATCTGCTGATGACTACCAAATATTTACCTCTATACCAGAACATACCCTGAGCTTCAAACATGTATCTAACTGCCTCTGTGATATCTTTACTTGGCTATGTTTTATACATTTCCAATGAACTTGTGCAAAACAAAATACTTTTGAAATTTACTGTGGCTTTCAGCTTTTTCATCTTCCAAAGAATTTTTAATTTCTTTCAAGGTTTCATTAAATGTCTGTATCTTAATTTTATCACTTATGTTTATCAATCCATTGGTTGCATTCTAAATAGTATTTATTATTTCATTGTGTATATTTGATAGATCCTAAACTTGTCGTTAGGTTTTTTTGTCAATTAAAATAAAATTGCCATTCTTCTGACAAATGGACTAGTTTTCTTATTTGTATCTGTAGAACAACTTGTGAGCCTCTTACATAATTTTACTCTCAAAAAGTAAATTTGGATTTTATTTACAGTAAACAAACTCTGTCTAAATTTTTCGTGCAAGTTTTTTTCAATTAGTGTCAAGAGCCAAAATAAATTTTTCTAATACACTGGCTTTATACTTTAGGCATGGGCTCCTATAAAGTTAAAGCAAAAGTAGTAAAGAAAGAAAATAAATTAAGCATCTGTGTCAGTACTTTACTTTAACCTTGAAAGAATCTGGTCAGGGCTTATAGCTTTAATTTGTGAATTCTTGAAATCAGTGATTGTTATAATATTAAATTGAGGAGAAAAATATCAGAGACCTGTGCAGAAATATTTATAAAGTACATTCTAGAAGAGTAACTATTTCAGCACCAGAATTATGACTGCAATTGTCACTCATTTAGGGTTTACATAATATAAATGTTTGAAGAGTTTAATAATAAATAATGACTTTTCCAATGAATACTAAACTGAGAATCCTGTAGCAAACAAGAGACATGTTATCTTTTTCTCATAGAGGTGGATAAAATACATTATAGAATCCATTTCTAAGAAAACAAATAAGTAGTCACAACTAGAATAAGACCGTAAAGGAAACAAAGAAGGAATAAGAGGTAGAGGTTACTTTCAATTAGGTGATCATAAAAGTCATATCTGAAAATGTTTAAGATGAATAGATACTTAATCTGAGAAGTAAACAAACTGCAAAACCACATTCATATAGAGGTTTTAAGAAAAGCAAATCGATACTCTGTAAAAATGCTAAATTTAGTTCATTATGTAAACTCAAGCATTATTTGCTTCTTTCTTCTGATTTGCTTTTCACACCAGTTAGGTGATACATAGATCCCTTAACTGGCAAAAATTATACTACCTATGCAACCAACACAGGAAACAATCCTTCACTTTCGTACTAAGTGACACAAATTCATAGCTCTGAGGTATATTTCTTTATAGATGTTAGAATTCAATATTTTTGTAAGTGACGAAACTTTTGTGCCCATTTACAAATTAATTATAACCTTAAATTTATATTCTAAGATGGAGATTTATGATTGTTTTCAAAATGACAGACTATTTAAATTTGAATATACAAATGTTTTAACAGTCATTTATTTTTGTCAATATAAGCTCCCATATGAACTTAGATATAACATGAAGAAATTTAAAGCTGCTTTTTAATTAAACATCTCAGAAATATGTTTATAAAAATTAGTCTGTTGTTTTATAACCTTTAGATGCTTGTTTCTTCCTCTTGAAGACCTTTTCCTCCACTTGAGTGTTATGTTTGGCAAAGCTTAAATGAATTGAATCATCTGAGATTAGATTCTATTAAAAGGTCAAGATGCTTTCAGACTAAAAGTTATGGTTTCAGTTATAATTCTATTAGAAATTTATTAAAATTCTTTAAAAAAATGTATTAAACTAAATGATGTATTTATCCTGTATCTAATGATGGGTGAAGCTACTTTTATAATACTTTTAAATATTGTTAATATCCAAAATGATATATTGTGAAAACACACACATGCACGCATGCACATGCACACACGCATAGTCCCACACTTCAATTTGTAGCTTTAAGGATTTCTTGTTTAGATAAGTGCTTTGAATTTCTAGGTGCTGGAAACTCTCTAGACAATAGAGTTCTACATTTTGATTCAGAAACTTTTCTCCTGCATAAAAGAATATTGTTCTGTTACTGTTTTATAAGTACCATTTTTTATTGTTGTTAAAGCACAATTTAATGGATTTTGTCAGAGAGAACCATATTCTTACAAGCTTTTATTTTAATAATGCCAAAATCTGAGAGTATTCACGGCTCATTAACTAGCTACTGTTTTTATTGAGAAAATAATTTTAAAATAATACTTTTCATTTAATTTATAAAATATAAATATGCTTTATCTAAAGTATAAATGTAAATATACTTATCTTAACTGTATTCTAGTGTATTAGTTCATTTTGCATTGCTATAAGGGAATACCTGAAACCAGGTAATTTATAAAGAAAAGAGGCTTATTTGGCTCAAATTTCTGCAGGCTGCACAAGCAGCATAGCATTACCAGCTTCTTCATTTGAGGGCCTTGGGAAGCTTTCAATTACAGAAGATGAAGGAGAAATGAGCATGTCACATGGCAAGAGAGGGAGCAAGAGAGACAGGGAAGGTCTCAGACTTTTTTAAACAACCAAATCTGCATGAACTCATTACTGCCAGGAGGGTACAAAGCCATTCATGAGGAATCCACCCCATGACCCAAAAATCTCCCACTAGGCCCCAACTCCAAGATTGGGGATCACATTTTAACAATAAATTTGAAAAAGACAAATATCCAAACTATATCACCTGGTGACATAGGTAAAATACTTTTAAAGCAATACAGTGAATTTGAGAAAAAGAGAGTATTTTATTGGAGTAGAAAATAATTGAATTGAGATCCAGAGAGTTCACTGCCATGCCACCGCTGCCTTTCAAGAATAACATATGCTCAAGTAACCCATTATGTGGCATCCTTTAAGCATCTGTTATGAAGTCCCAGCTGCCCTGAAATCTCCTTCAGATTTGGAATTTGGAATGCCACTATTTTTAACTGTTCAGACTCTAGATGCTTTTTTAAATAAAATTCAAAAGCATCTTGAAGTAGTAAGAATTAAACAATAAATGTTTGTCTAGTATGCCACAGTTGTTAGATAACAGTTCACCAATGATTAGGACAATCTTTTATATAAGGCCATAGGGAAGGTAAATAAAGGTGGGAAAAAGATTTTGGGTTAGGATTAACCTCTTCTATGTGTAAAATGAAGATAGAAATGAACGGAAATATTTATTTCTAAAATGAAATAATTTTTCCCCTTCACGTGGCTGTGTTTTCTTGGTGTTTCACACAAGAATTTTGTGAACTTCACAAGAATTTTCTACGCTGTTCTCAGCATGTTTTTTGGTTTAGAGATATTTGATAACTGGATATTGGAGTGATTAATCAATCATATGTTTTCACATGTTTCCTCTGCATTTGCTATCTGACGGGCTTCCTGTTTAATTGAATGAAATTGTATTTTTTTTGATTGACAGTTTCTGTTTGTGTAACTAGATTTTAAGATATTATTCAGGGAATTCAATCAGACATGTTATCACCTTGAACTTGGTGTCTGTCCTCTTACTTGAAAAGGTTGATTTTGCTAGAAATGTTTCTATTAGAAGAACTGATTTGGATGGAAATACAACTAAAGAATGTAGTGTTTGCCGGGTGCGGTGGCTCATGTAATCCCAGAACTTTGGGAGGCCGAGGTGGGTGGATCACAATGTCAAATGATCGAGACCGTCCTGGTCAACATGGTGAAACCCCATCTCTACTAAAAATACAAAAAATTAGCTGGGCATGGTGACGCGTGCCTGTAATCCCAGCTACTCAGGAGGCTGAGGTAGCAGAATTGCCCGAACCCAGGAGGCGAAGGTTGCGGTGAACCGAGATCGCACCATTGCACTCCAGCCTGGGTAACAAGAGCGAAACTCCGTCTCAAAAAAAAAAAAAAAAAAAAAAAAAAGAATGTAGTGTTTGAGTAGGAAGAAAGAATAACTTTTCTGCTCAATCATGAATCATGAATCATGAATCTTGCTTTTTGTTACTTTTTTAAAAATAAGGAAGGGCAAGATGTCTCACCCAGATGTAATATATCATTTATATAGTCCTTGATAGACGATCCAGAGTTAGTGGTTAATGTTCTATGAGCTGACCTAACCAGTTGTACAGGGCTTTTGGTTCAGTAATGTACATAGCATGCACCTACCAACCTGCATTGCCCCGTCTTCTCTTCAGAAAAAACGACTGCATCATGGTATGATGAACGCGAAGGAATTTCTCTTTCCCACAGGGTAGCAAGCCAAACACTCATTCCAGATATTCATCCAATAACTTGTTTTGTGAAGAGCAACAACACAGGTGCATTATACTGGGCCCAAACATGATTGTGACTGTATCAGAGAAATGGAACTAACAATTTTCTCTAGTGTTTGTTGCTTTATGGTTAACATAATTATCTACTCGAGAAAACCACAATAGTAGGAAAGTGTTTTTAGAGAACCCCTTCCTATTTTTCATTTTTGAGAATTTTGTTTTCAATTCAAATGAACACCAAATAGTCTCATCCTTCTTGCCTATAAAGGACTTGTCACTTATCTGTCAAGTCGTATTGCTTTTCTTCCAAAACAGTGAAAATTGTTTATATTAGACCCATGACTAGACTGTATTTGTCAATAAAGAATTCAGTACTGGCCAGATGCAATGGCACAGCCTGTAATCTCAGAACTTTGGGAAGCCGAGGTGGGCAGATTACAAGGTCAGGAGTTCAAGAACAGTTTGGCCATTACGGCAAAACCCCGTCTCTACTAAAAATACAAAAATTAGCAGGGTGTGATGGCAGGTGCCTATAGTCCCAGCTACTTAGGAGGCTGAGGCCGGAGAATCACTTGAACCTGGGAGGCAGAGATTGCAGCAAACAGAGATTGTGCCACTGACTGCACTCCAGCCTGGGAAACCAAGTGATGCTCCATCTCAAAAAAGAAAAAAAAAAAAAAAAAGAATTCAGCACTAATATTTATGGGAGCATACTGCTACATACGCTGATTTCTTATTAGCATTATTACTGTTAGAATTTTATTGACCTTTAAAAGTTTTTTCTCCCTTTTAATTGCAAGCTTCCCAGGAGAAGAGGTTTGTACATTCTAGTACTCAGTAGCTTTCAGTCCCTGGTGCTAAAATTGTTGGGGACTGCTCACGTATAGTGTACCTCTGGGGTTCCATCATAACTCTTCCCAGTCCCGAATGTGTAGCAGAAATGCTATTTACTTTTGGTAGTCAATGTCAACGTGGTCAACCAATAGCATACTTGTGATCTGTAGCTCTTTACCTAGAGAAAAGAGGAAATCAAAATCATCAATAGGCATCCTCTGTTTCTGATTCAGAGAAAGTGTTATTGTGTTTATTGGTATACACATATCTTCCTTGGATACTAAAGTTTATAGGAAAGTCAATTCCTCAGCTAAAAAGCAAAAAATTTATAAGATCCTTAGATATAATTATAGGCACTTCACCTGCACATCTTCTCCTTCATACTAAAATTTGTGCATTTTTGGAGAAACAGAAGCATATATTAAGTCAGGGAGAAAAAACATCCTTCAAGTTACCATCCCAACCTTACAAAAAGTCTTGTCTGCAAACTGGAAGTGCAGCTAAGTTTATAAATTATCCCATAAGATGATTGCCCTTGGACATGTGCTCACTGACTTTTAAGATGTGAGGCTGGTACCAAGATTGGAAGTAATACTTTTTGGAATGCTTCCTTGACAATGAAAAGGCCACACTTTAATTGAATAGTTATCAAGTAGCTGGTTAGTTCCCTTAGGGTACATGTTTGAGCACTATTGCTGGCAAATTGAATGTTCAGTAGTAGAGGCAGTTAACTAAGCTCATGTGTAATGACCATTCTTGTTACTATAACAACTTTGTTTATAAGCCTGAAGTCCCTGGTCAACTGTGGAAGGGATATGACTCACATTCACATTCAGCTTATACATCTGGATTACTAAATCTCCTCTTATGTGGAGTAGAGTGTATTCTGGTTAGAAATCACATGAGGTGGCCGGGCGCGGTGGCTCAAGCCTGTAATCCCAGCACTTTGGGAGGCTGAGATGGGTAGATCACAAGGTCAGGAGATCAAGACCATTCTGGTCAACATGGTGAAATCCCATCTCTACTAAAAATACAAAAAATTAGCTGGGCACAGTGGTGCGTGCCTGTAATCCCAGCTACTCGGGAAACTAAGGCGGGAGAATTGCCTGAACCCAGGAGGCGGAGGTTGTGGTGAGTCGAGATCGCGCCATTGCACTCCAGCCTGGGTGAAAAGAGCGAAACTCCATCTCAAAAAAAAAAAAAGAATCCACATGAGGTACAAATATGTTTATGATTTGAACGTCTTTCAAGTATTCCATCCACACACTCCTTTCTAAGCCTGTCTCTTCTTCTTCTTCTTCTTCTTTTTTGGTCTCCAATTCTCAATCTCACTCTTCCCTAATTTATTACTCTCTGGCCAGATATTAGCAATTGCCCAACTACCCAAAAATAAGAGTAAATTCTTACTTTTAAGTTGCTGGACAAGAAAATTGTTCTGCTCAATGCTATGTCCACTGGGAATATTACAGGCGTTATACATGTAATAACAACTCAAAGCTTTCAGTAATGTCTAACTTATACTGAGAAACATGTGAGCATGTCTCTGTGTATGTCTATGTGTATTAACATGTACCATTAGGATCCAAACAGAACATTATATAACCTAAGGGAAAAAAATTATCAAAAGAAATAAACTGAATATTGAAAGAAGATAATTTGCTTGTGTTTCTAGCAATAGTTAAGTAATTTACATATACAAGTAGATGACAGAAAATCCACAACTAAGGTATGAAAATGTGAAAAGTGATCTTCTTTAATAGCCACAAAATAAGCACACTGGGTATTAGCTTACCAGTCTGTCACTCTCAAGATTTTTGACCGCTTAAAGTCAATGCATCTGAAGGCAGGTTAAGCCCTAAGAACTATGGAACAAATTCTTTGAATTAAATTTTACTTCTCACTTTCCCAGCTCATAATTTATTTTAATCTTATTATATTTTTAATCTCTAGACCCACTGATTCTTCCTTTTTTTTTTTTTTTAGACAGAGTTTTGCTCTTGTTACCCAGGCTGGAGTGCAATGGCACGATCTCGGTTCACTGCAACCTCCACCTCCTGGGTTCAGGCAATTCCCCTCCCTCAGCCTCCTGAGTAGCTGGGACTACAGGCACATGCCACCATGCCCAGCTAATTTTTTGTATTTTTAGTAGAGACGGGGTTTCACCATGTTGACCAGGTTGGTCTCGATCTCTTGACGTCATGATCCACCCACCTCGGCCTCCCAAAGTGCTGGGATTACAGGTGTGAGCCAACGCGCCCAGCGATTATTCTTAAATTATATAAATGCGTCAAAGAATCAACGTATCATTTAGGGAGATTTCTTTTTCAGGCCAATATATTCTAATATTTTAAGATATTTTATTTGGAGTGGATGAATCACAACTGTCAATGCCCAGAAAAAGTAAAGAATTCCCAGACAGAAGGTCAATAGCTGTGGTCTCTGTGAGTCTTTGTTGTTTTTTCCTCTCCCTTGAGCTATTCTATAATTCCATCTTGTGCAGGTAGAAAGCCCCTACTCAGAAACACTGTCCAGATTAAGAAAGGATAAGAAAAGTAAGATCCTCTAGTGAATAGTTATTTTGGATAACATCTTTACTGAGATATATAATTCTCATATCATAAAATTCACCCATTTAAAGTGTACAGTTATTTTTAGTTTATTTACAAAGTTGTGTAAACATTTAATTTTAAAACACATCTATCACCACAAAGAGAAATTTTCTATCCTTTTAGTGTCATCCCCCAACTTCTTGATTTTTCCCTAACTCTAATCCAACACTAACCTATTTTTTTGTCTATAGATTTACTTATTCTGGGTATTTTATGTAATTGGTATCATATAATATATGGCCCTTTGTGATTGACTTCTTTTAGTCAACGCTTTTGATTAGTCCAAAAAGCACTAGGTTAACCCAGTCATTTTAAAAGTGTTGATTTAGAACATTGTGTGTGTGACATTTGGAAGCTGTTAAAGACTTCTTATTGTGGCCAGGCGAGGTGGCTCACTAATCCCAGCACTTTGGGAGGCTGGGGCGGGTGGATCACGAAGTCAGGAATTTGAGATCAGCGTGACCAACATGGTGATCCGTCTCTACTAAAACTACAAAAATTAGCTGGGCGTGGTGTCACGCACCTGTAATCCCAGCTACTCAGGAGGCTGAGGCAGGAGAATCACTTGACCAGGAGGCAGAGGTTGCAGTGAGCCAAAATCATGCCATTGCATTTCAGCCTGGGCGACAGAGCAAGACTTCATCTCAAAAAAAAAAAAAAATTGTTTCGCCAATTTCGACCTCCTGCAGGAACCCTTTGTGACTGTCAATCCCATTTGTAGTCAGGGTATTGTCAATAATTGTAATTATTACTATTAATATTCCATGTACCATATGCTACATACTGTAGTCAGCACTTAACATGCTTATTTAATCTACACTGTGAGGTAAATATTATTGTTCCCATTTAACAGTTGATGAAACAATTTTTCTGAGACAAAAAAAATATGTATTTCTCTGCCAACCAGTTTAGAGTACAGTGGCACTATCATAACTCACTGCAGACTCAAACTCCTGGGCTCCAGCAGTCTTCCTTCCTCTGCTTGCAGGGCAGCTGGGAGTATGGACACATGTCACCATGCTTAATTTTATAATTTTTACTTTTAGTAGAGACAGAGTCTCATTATTTTGCCCAGATTGGTCTTAAACTCCTGACCTCAAGGGATCCTCCCACCTCAGCCTCCCAAAGTGCTGGGATTACAGGGATGACTGTTAGAGGAAACATCTTAAAATAATCTAAAGAGTTTTCCTAAGATTTCATAATTCAGGGGCCCTGGGATTTTGGGTATGCACTATGAAAAAGTACCATACACCTTGAGTTCTTGTTTCAAAAGGTTCCAGGAAGAAGCTCAGCCCCAGAAAAACAAAAACAGGTTCAAGTAAGAGAAGCCTGAGTTAGACATTTACTTTGGAAAACTCCCCTTATTATATACTAAAAGTCCCGTTCAGGGAGGAGCTTATCTCCCATTTTCTATACATATGACATGTGTAGAAGCAGAGCAGTGAACCTACTCTGCCTTTACTCCATATCTACATACGATGACTCAGCAAAACACCCCAATTAAAAACCCTATGTTCACCATCCTGAGGCACTGCTTTGGGAACCGTCCCTGACACCCTCCTGACAAGTAATAGAATCCCCTTGTTAAATCCTTCTTGGTTGTGGTCATTGGACTGTCAGTGGCCAAGTGATCAAACCCACTGGTTATGTGTCTAACAGTTTTATAATAAATCATAAATTTTCTTTTTTCTTTTTTTGGGGCCGGGGAGGGGACAGAGTTTTGCTCTTGTTACCCAGGCTGGAGTGCGATGGCGCGATCTCGGCTCATCGCAACCTCCACCTCCTGGGTTCCGGCAATTCTGTTCCTCAGCCTCTTGAGTAGTTGGAATTACAAGCACACGCCACCATGCCCAGCTAATTTTTTGTATTTTTTTAGTAGAGACGGGTTTCACCATGTTGACCAGGATGGTCTCGATCTCTTGACCTTGTGATCCACCAGCCTCAGCCTCCCAAAGTGCTGGGATTACAGGCGTGAGCCACCGCGCACGGCCAATAAATCATAAATTTTCAAGCCTAGGTCTGTCTGATTCCCAAGTTTAAGCAAGTGATTTTCAACTTGTAGTGTATACCAAAATCACCTGAAGAGCTTGATGAAACAAACAAACAAAAAATAGATTTCATGTAAACCCATCTCCAGTAGGTGTTATTAGGATCTTAGAATGATTTTTTTTTTTTGAGATGGAGTCTCGCTCTGTTGCCCAGGCTGGAATGCAGTGGCACAATCTCTGCTCACTGCAACCTCCACCTCCTTTGTTCAGATGATTCTCTTGCCTCAGCCTCCCAGGTAGCTGGGACTATAGGCACGCATCACTACACCTGGCTAATTTTTTGTAGAGACAAGTTATCACCATGTTAGCCAGGATGGTCTTGATCTCCTGACCTCGTGATCTGCGCACCTTGGCCTCCCAGAGTGCTGGGATTACAGGTGTGAGCCACCATGCCCAGTCAGAATCTAAATTTTCATAAGCACACCAAGTGTTTCTAATGTTGATAGCTCAATGAGCATACTTTAAAAATTATTGACTCCTCTTATTGTTCATGTTATACTACTGATTACTATCCTATAGCTTTTTAGATTTTGATTTGTACTACAATTTAACTTTTCATTAAAATATTATATGTGAATATGTCTATTATATTGTTTAAGTAGGCTTTAACAGCTACAGTTGTCTTTTACTTATTTTTGCATATTCTGCTATACAAAAATGTCTATCTTTGAAAGGTTGGAGGCCGGGCGCGGTGGCTCAAGCCTGTAATTCCAGCACTTTGGGAGGCTGAGGCAGGTAGATCACGAGGTCAAGAGGTCGAGACCATCCTGGTCAACATGGTGAAACTAAACAAAAAATTAGCTGGGCATGGTGGTGCCTGCCTGTAATCCCAGCTACTCAGGAGGCTGAGGCCGGAGAATTGCCTGAACCCAGGAGGCGGAGGTTGCGGTGAGCTGAGATCGCGCCATTGTACACCAGCCTGGGTAACAAGAGTGAAACTCCGTCTCAAAAAAAAAAAAAAAGAAATGTTGGGGCCTCCTAAATATCTGAACTGCATTCATAAAAGTCAAGAAGTCCTGGCTGGTCTGAGTGCAGTGCTGTTTACAACTATTGATCACAACCAGTTACAGATTTCTTTGTTCCTTCTCCACTCCCACTGCTTCACTTGACCAGCCTTTAAAAAAAATTGAAAAAAAAAAAAGAAAATTCAAGAAATCCTAAATTCCAGATGTTTGTTGTTTAGTAGACCTATGTACCTAAAATCTGAGTATTGCAACAGCAGAAGTCGTGAGGATACATTTTGGATAGACCTTTCTTGGTAAGGAGGTGAGACTCAACAAAGCAGATTAGTATTATGAAGATTATACACACACACACACACACACACACACACACACACACACACATGAAAGTAAATATGAATGGAGTAGAATGACTACGTTTTAAAATGAGCTAAAATTGGAACATTTGTAATAGAGGGTTCTTGATGGAGGACTTTGATGTTAGAGTATGGAATAAACACTTTATCTCAAAAACAAAAGGTTGTTACTAAAGGTTCTTGAGCAAAGAAATAAAAAGTTGAGAGCAGTTTGAGATATTATGTTACTGAAAATCTGCAGTATTATGAGCAAGGTGAAATAAACTATGACAATAATTTAAGAAATAGATGATAAAAACATGGAATATTGTTTTGAAAAACAAATCCTCACATTTGGGGTGTTATGTTAAAGATTTGTCAGGATTTTGGTGTATTACCATTTTTTTTTTTTTTTGAGATGGAATCTCATTGTTTTACCAGGCTGGAGTGCAGTGGCGTGACCTCTGCCCATTTCAATCTCCACCTCCCTAGGTTCAAGAGAGTCCCCTGCCTCAGTCTCTCAAGTAGCTGGGACTACAGGCATGCACTACAATGCCCGGCTAATTTTTTTGTATTTTAGTAGAGATGGGGCTTCACCATGTTGGCCAGGATGGTTTCTATCTCTTGACCTCGTGATCTGCCGCCTCAGCCTCCCAAAGTGCTGGAATTACAGGTGTGACCCACCATGCCCAGCAGTGTATTATCTTTTAACTAAACACATTTTTTTAAGTTGAGAGGTAATTTAGACCCTCAACTAATAGCTCAGTTTTAAGATTTGTTAAGAGGTAATTATTAAGCATATATAATGAACCAACCATGGTGCTTGGTAATACCAATTCAAGGATTAAGAAAATACAGTTCCTGCATTTAAGAAGTTCACAAATTGGAGGCCAGGCATGATGACTCATGCCTGTAATCCCAGCACTTTGGGAGACCAAGGCGGGCAGATCACCTGATGTCAGGAGTTTGAGACCAGCCTGGCCAACATGGTAAAACCCCATCTCTACTAAAAATACAAAAATTAGCCAGGAGTGGTGGCAGGTGCCTGCAATCCCACTTACTCAGGAGGCTGAGGCAGGAGAATCACTGGAACCCAGGAGACAGAGGTTGTAGTGAGCCAAGATTGTGGCACTGCACTCCAGCCTGGGTGACAGAGCGAGACCCTGTCTCAAAAAACAAAAAAAGTCCACAAGTTGAGAAGAGTCTGACATTCTTAAGACATTGTACATTATATATGTTTAAAAAAGAAAATGTGTTAATTAAACTCACATAAAAGAATCATCTCAAAAATGATGTTTTTAATTACTTATATGTAAAACATTTTATCAAAGTACTGTTTTTAAATTTATAGTCACTTGTATACTTCAAAATGTTTTAAAATGTACAATTTATTATATATTAGTGTTTTAGAACTCTACTTTTAAAATCAGATATTTAATTTTTTTCTCTATGTAACAAAATTCTAGTACTCATGTAAAGAAAAAACTTTAATATTTTAGGTTATGTTCAAACTTCTGAAACATGGAATTCACGTCACTGGGTTAGAGAAGCTTTAGGTATTCTTTTTTTTTTTTGAAATGGATTCTTAATCTGTCTCTGTCACCAGGCTGGAGTGCAATGGCTGATCTGGTGTCACTGCAACCTCTGTCTCCCAGGTTCAAGAGATTCTCCTGCCTCAGCCTCCCGAGTAGCTGGGACTAGAGGCGTACGCCACCATGCCCAGATAATTTTTGTATTTTTAGTAGAAATGAGGTTTCACCATGTTGGCTAGGATGGTCTCTATCTCCTGACCTCGTGATCTGCCCGCCTGGGCCTCCCAAAGCACTGGGATTACAAATGCGAGCTACTGTGCCCGACCAGGTATTCATTTTTTTAAATAATTCCCAGTTGATGTGCAGCACCTAATTTAGAATCAGGGCAGTTTGGTGTTTCTCATTAAAAACCTAAGATAATATTGATACCGCTCTGTTGACTGGAGGAACACCAGGGTCCTTTGTCTCACACTGGTTTAAATAAAATGACATGGATGCCAGTGGAGTGGTTTTAAGGAGCATAGTGAGTTTAATAGGCAAGAAAGAGGGAAGTAGCTCCACTGTACAGAGAGAGAAGGAAGGGGGCTACCAGCAGAGAGAGGGAACCCCAAGGTGGTGTCTGATTTGCATAGGGCCCAGGGGACTGGTTTGACCAAGTATGTTATTCATGCAGCCTGCGAAAAAACTGGACCCCCAACCTTGCCTTTTAATATGCAAATACAGGGCACCATGATGTTCTACACACGTGGGGATATGTCGGTATGGCCATGATGCTAGGCACATGTGGCTACACGAAGAAGAAGGAGGGAATTGTCATACCAAGTGGACCCAGTTTCTAATGGCCTGCATTTGCCATATCAAACATGGTGAGGCCCTTCAACCTGCTTTTCTGCTAGATAAGAAATGTTTCTGCAGCTGCTTTAAAAGAAAATAAAACCGGGCTGGGCACGGTGGCTTATGCCTATAATCCCAGCAGTTTGGGAGGCCGAGGCAGGTGGATCACGAGGTCAAGAGATCGAGACCATCCTGGTCAACATGGTGAAACCCCGTCTCTACTAAAAATACAAAAACTAGCTGGGCATGGTAGTGCGCGCCTGTAGTCCCAGCTACTCGGGAGGCTGAGGCAGGAGAATTGCTTGAACCCAGGAGGCGGAGGTTGCGGTGAGCTGAGATCACACCATTCCACTCCAGCCTGGGTAACAAGAGTGAAACTGTCAAAAAAAAAAAAGAAAAGAAAATCTTATCAAGGAGCCCTTGTCCTCTCTATCTGCTAAAAATAATTTCTTAGTAACTCCCATAAAAAGATCAAATCCTTACTGAGATGAGTTTTTCAAATGACTATCCAGCATGCCATTGAGATTATTTAGATTGGACATTTTATATTGATCTCATGAAACATAAGCACATTTGAGATGTGTTAGCCTGAAAACGATTAATCTCTTCCTATCACTGATAGTCATAATGTTGTGAAAGTTATGAAAATTGGGCATATATCATTGCTATAACTTCTAAAACACTCAGTACTTATTCACAGGGTACCATGATTTCATTGTTAATACTTTTTGCATTGTATTAGCCAGGTAAATGTGAAAAAAATTAGGTAGGGAATGAAAGAGATGACTCAGAGAGAATCTTAGTTTTGATAATTTGTAAAACAAACACATTAAGAAAATTTTAATGGCTGGGTACAGTGGCTCATACCTGTAATCCCAGCACTTTGGGAGGCTGAGGTGGGTAGATCACGAAGTCAGGAGTTCAATACCAGCCTGACCAACATGGGGAAATCCCGTCTCTACTAAAAGTACAAAAATTAGCCGGGCATGGCGGCATGAGCCTGTAATCCTAGCTACTCAGGAGGCTGAGGCAGGAGAATCCCTAAAACCCGAGAGGCAGAGGTTGCAGTGAGCCAAGATCAGGCCACTACATTCCAGCCTGGGTGACAGAACAAGGCTCTGTCTCAAAAAAAAATTTGTATGTGTGTAAAATTTTGGGCAGAAAGTTTTTTATAGATTAGTGTCTCCCCTATACAGTTCAGCTTCAAATGGAGAATGGTTTAAGAGCCTGGAGCTTTTGTTATAAAACTAACAAAAATGTGATCCTCCTTTACTATTACTTAATTGTTTCAAACTAATTCCTTATTGAAGGTGCATATGTAAGCAGAGCTTGTATTTCAGAAGTACGTTAACAGCAGAATTCAAAAGCTGAAGTTCATGACAACTGACATGTTTTTCAGATAATCAGTCTGATTATATTTATGTTAGATCCTTTTGGCACCAGGCTTCTATATCCATCCTAGGTGATTTAGTGGGAGAAGAAGCAATGGGATATTTTGAGAGGATTAAGTTCTTAGATGATCTTTTTAAGAATGTTGTTGCTGTTGTTGTCTAGGCAAGGACAATCAAATCATAGACAAATCCTTAATGCAGACTCCATTACCACAGCTTCCTCATTGTGTGTTGGCAAATGAGGAGTCTAAACCTTTTAGAATATAGAATTGCCATGAGGCCAGAAACTAGAAGGTCCTACTTTTTCAGAAGTCTGGGTGAGTAAATTTAGGCTTTCTAGAAAAAAATGGACTCACCCTATATCATTTCTCTTCAATGTAATTTATTTCACAGAGTTCTTCTTTAAACACAAGCCCCAACACAAAGCCTTTCTTGCCATCCTAAGACTTCAGATTTATAGCCATGGCCCATTTTTTCACTTTCACAACCACATGCTGATGACTGTGGGACCTCACTGTTTGCTATTCCAAATCAAATATACCAAATCTCTTTTCTGATAGTTTAAAAAAATTAGCTCAGGAAAATGTGAATCAAATGATAAAACAAACCTTTTATTGGTCTCACTAATCCAAAAGCTCTTCCTATTGAAAACTCTACTATTCACGTATTTTCATTACATGCCTCTTAAAAATAAATTGCATTACTGAAATGTACTCTACTTAAGATTTTGTTGTTTAGCTTAAAACATTTAAATACATGTAATGAAGATAGATTAATATTAAAATGTATTTCCGTGTTAGTAAACTAATAAACTGATAGGTCAATGTTTTAAAACTTTTAAGTTAGAACGAGATTTTATACCATTTATAGTAGAGAAACTGATTTAATAATTTAAATGAAAAAAAATGGTTCAAATTCTGGAAAATCAACTAGATAAATCTATGTAAATAACTTGCTCTTAAAAGTTTAGTACAATTTAAATTTATGTACTAAAATTGTATTATAAAATTATAATAAATCTAAATTTTATATGTATTTATATTTAATAATGTGTTAGCATTTGCTTTGCTCTCTAAGGCAATAATGGTACATAAATCTTACATTTATAAAAAGTTTGATATTTATAAAGTTCAAGGAGGTAATCAAAGTATGATATATCTTATAAAGAAAACATATTACTTTCTAACAAAAGAACAATTATGTATAATTTTTCCAATATGAACAAGAAAAGTAAAAAATTTATAAGGTTTTAGTTTAATTGAGTTTTGAATTATTCACTGTCTATGCAAATGAAAAATACTGGGAACAGATAAACTTTGACATTGTTTTAGGCTGTTGCCCTAGATAAGTTACAGTGATGTTTAAAAGAAAGCCACTGTAGCTTTAAATAATTTACAGATTCTCTGGATAAATATATCCTGCTGCTTTCTGCTTTCATCTCAACTGAGTTATGAATAAAGAATCATATATAGCAGGAATTCACTGCTGCATCAGATGCTTAAGGAGAAAGCTTCAATTATAGAGAATATGAATGGGAGACCTTTTTCAGTTTATATCACAATCATGGTGCATAGCTCATAGTAGTTGTTCAATGATTATTTTTAGCGGATTAATGAAGGGGTTGGGAATGAATTCCATGAACCATGACAATTAGATTATGAATTACCTCTAGCTCTCATCAAAGAGAAACAGGCTTTCAAGTGTACACTTGGCATAATCCCTGGAAAGAAGTATATTTAAAAATGTTTTTAAATGTTTTATTTTACTAAAAGCCTCTAGTGAAATGTTCATAGCATTTTCCACACATGACTTATTTTTTCAATGATTATCAAAGAGTAAAATCAATAAAAGTAAGGTTTATAACTTCAAATTTGATGAAAATCTCAAAAAGAATATCTATTTAGATTGCTGCGATGAGAAAAATATATGGCCTGTATTTAAAATTTTAGCTTTTTCCTCACACAAGTGGTACAACTATTCTTTATCATAATTTTACTTGGTTGAGTAATAAATATACTTTTGTGTATCTTCCACTTCCTAAGGTTGTGTCCTTTCTTTTACAGTTTCTTATCAATGCTGGCAGACATCCTATGTCTGTCTTCAAACCCTTAGCAGAGTTATGAAGTTTAGGAGGAGCTTTATTTGGGGTTATCTCTCTTTGCTTCTTGTAGTCTGAAGTAAAATAATTTGAATGCAAAAAACACTAAAAACAAATAATATATTGTCTCATGCCCTTGGTTTGTCTTCCTTTTCTAAATAAGAGCTGCATTGTATAGTGTGCCTGTGGAATTTTACAGTTTCCTATTGTGACAGAAATGCTGAAGGGACCTTTACTATTCTTCTGACATTCTGCACCCTTAAGATAAATGTGGCATTTGCATTTAGAGGCTGTTACAGTGTAGAGTGAGTGAGGTGATATGTTAAAGTGCGTTGTAAAATTCAAAATTTTTGTCATTGACATGCCTCTTGTCTGCTACTGATGTAAGGATGAGAAAACTGGAAGAAAAAGCAGCTTGAGCTAAAGTACTTATTTAGCTCAAGTCCCTATTTTATATAGGAACATTCAGTGTTTGGCAATACCTTGCAAGTTTCAAATCAGTCTACCTTGTTGAGAAATTTAATTTTAGATATCATTCCGAGAAAAGGCAAGAAACACAATTGATTTTCTTTACAAATGACTTGTTAGTTGTCTGTGGGGGTGTATTATTATGTACAGCATTTATTTCTCTGTGTTAGTACAAGCATCTATACTTGGCCTCGAGAGGTGAAAACACGGAATGGTATGGAGATGGCTCTGCTGTAGTCCTGGTTCCTCCCCTTCTTAGCCATTGTACCCTCTGAAGAGCTTAGTCTCTCTCAGCCTGTTTCACAGTTAGATGGGGATCAAAACTCCTCCCTGCTTTTGTCACATAGTTGTTGCAATGTATCCATCTACATTTTTTTTTTTGAGACGGAGTTTCGCTCTTGTCTCCCAGGCTGGAGTGCAATGGCGCAATCTCGGCTCACCGCAACCTCCGCCTCCTGGGTTCAGGCAATTCTCCTGCCTCAGCCTCCCGAGTAGCTGGGATTACAGGCACACACCACCGTGCCCAGCTAAATTTTGTATTTTTAGTAGAGACGGGGTCTCACCATGTTGACCAGGTTGGTCTCGATCTCTCGACCTCGTGATCCACCCGCCTCGGCCTCCCAAAGTGCTGGGATTACAGGCTTGAGCCACCGTGCCCGGCTCCATCTACATTTTAAGACATATTTATCTTTAGTATTAGTAACCTTAAGTAACAATAGCCCTGGACAAGATGAGCACTGTTTGTCCTTAAAGATTTACCAGTAAGGCATGAATACCTGGAAGGCCTTTTAAGGAAGGGTGTGATAAACACCACCAGGAAGAGTCACTTAGCCTTCTGCAAGCAAAGCTTCTCCTCAGGAATGCAGGGCTAAATTATCCTTTGACTTTTAATTATGTCAGAAGAAAAACCAACAACAAAGAAGTAATTGGGGAAAAAAAGCACTCATCAGAAACACTACTCTGTCACCCCAGTTGTGAAGTGAGCTGATTTAGATTTTTTAGTTCAGCTTTTATTTTAGGTTCAGGGGATACTTGTGCAAGTTTGTTACATGGGTATATGTGTGATGCTGAGGTTTAGGATATGAATGATCTCCTCAGCCAGGTAGCAAGCATGATTTAGATTTTTCTTTTTCTTCCCTTCTCTTTTTCCCCGTAAGCAGGTTATATTAGACATAGGCCTTTACATCTTGTTCAAATGGAAAGAATTGTCCCAAGGATATCTCTTTATTTATAGCAAATTTTGATCCTGCATCTACAAGGTACTTAACTGAACCAAATTATTTCATCTTAAGTAATTTCTGTTCTTTTTTTGGATGTACCCTTTATGCAACATTTAGATTCAGGGGGGATCAAAAAAATTATGTGTATCTCTGGTCTTCTCTTACAGGATAATGAACGATAACAGATTGCTAATTGAGGTACATCATTGGTTCTATCACTGCATTTTTAAAAATTTTCTCAATTTAGGACGGGCACGGTGGCTCACACCTATAATCCCAGCACTTTGGGAGGTCGAGGCGGGTGGATCATGAGATCAAGAGATCGAGACCCCGGTGAAACCCTGTCTCTACTAAAAAATACAAAAATTAGCTGGGCATGGTAACACGCATCTGTAGTCCCAGCTACTCGGGAGGCTGATGCAGGACAATTGCTTGAACCCAGGAGGCGGAGGTTGCAGTAAGCCAAGATTGTGCCACTGCACTCCAGCCTGGCACCTAGCAACAGAGCAAGACTCCGTCTAAAAAAAAATTCTCAATTTATTTCCCTTATGTATATTAACAGTTTTACCTAAAATAAAAATAATTTTTAATAACTAAGATTATAAGACAACTTTTTGATAATAAAAAGTTTAGAGTTTAGTTTAATTACATCATCTTAATTTCCCTTGTTCTTTAAATGTAAAGTTAGAACATTTCATTAACTTATTTCCTCTCAAGATTTCTCTTCTACTGATTTTGCCTTGAGTTTTAAAATTGGTTTCATTTGCTCTATTTTCATACTCCACATCTTACACTTGTAGTGGAAATCTTTATTCAACTGGGTAAAGAAAACTCCTTTTGGGAATCGTGGTGGCTGAGAGAAGGGAAAAGGATGTGGCAGTGAATTTTTGGCAGTTCTATGGTTATTAAAAAGTCAGCCTCGAGGTTATGGTAGAAAAGGTGATTAAAAACACAAAAATTTATAAATCTAAAATTTAGGTAAGAGGAAGAGGACTCTCAGTGCTGATTATATTCTTCATTTGTTCCCTATAGGTTTATCACCTGTGTTGTGGCTTTGACTTCTTATTTTTACCCCAGAAAAACTTCTGTTTTTTTTTAATTACATGACTTATGATTTAATTATGTTATATCCTGTTAGTGATCTCACAGTTTTTTATGTTTCTAATTTTAATGGCTATGTAATAGTTGTATATATTGATGGGGTAATATTTTGTGTGATATTTTGATATAAGCATATAATGTATGATAATAAAATCTGGGTAATTGGGATATTCATCAGCTCAAACATTTATTATTACTTTGTGTGGGCAACATTCTAAATCTACCCTTCTAATTATTCTAAAATATGCAATAAATTATTGTTAACTCTAGTTGTCCTATGGTGCTACTGAGCATTAGATCTTATTCCTCTAACTGCATTTTGTACTCATTAACCAACCTGTACCCATTTATTACCAATCCCCCACCAGCCTTCGCAGCATCTGGTGACTATCATTCTACTCTCTACCTCCATGAGATCAATTGTTTTTGCTCCCACATGTGAGGAAAAAATACGTGTTTTTTGTCTTCCTGTGCCTCCTTTATTACCCTTAACATAATGTCCTCCAGTTCCATTCATGTTGCAACAAATTATAGGATTTTACTTTTTTATGGCTGAATAATATTCCACCGTTTATATATGCTATATTTTCTTTATCCATTCATTAGTTGATGAATATTTCCATATCCTGGCTATTGTGAACAGTGCCACAATAACCTTGGGAGTACAGATATCTCTTTAATATACTGCTTTCCTTTCTTTTGGATATATACCTATAAGTAGTATTGCTGGGTGATATGGCAATTCTAATTTTAGTTTTCTGAGGAACCTTCACACTATGTTCCATAATGGCTGTACTAATTTACATTTTACCCACATCCTTGCTGGCATTTTATTTTCTGTCTTTTAGATAGCCACTTTAACTGGAGTGAGAGGATCATTGTGGTTTTGATTTTCATTTCCCTCATTGTTAGTGATGTTGCAGATTTTTTCATATACCTGTTGGCAATTTGTATCCCTTTTTTTTTTTGAGAAATGTCTCCATTCAGATCTTTTGCCCATTTTTAAATTGGATTTTTTTTCCTACTGAATTATTTGAGTTCCTTTAATATTATGGTTTTTAATTCCTCGTCAGTTGAAAAGTATGCATATAACTTCTCCCATTCTCTAACTTGTCTTGTCACTTGGTTGATTGTGTCATTTGCTGCACAGAGCTTTTTAGCTTGATGTGATCTCATTTACCCATTTTTGCTTTGATTGCTGTGATTTTGAGGTCTGACTCAAGAAATCTTTGCCAGGACCATTGTCCTGAAAGCATTTCCCCAATATTATCTTCTAGCTGATTCACAGTTTCAGGTCTTACATTTATGTATTTAATCCATTTTGACTTGACTTTTATATATGGTGGGAAATAAGGGTCTAGTTTCATTTTTCTTGTATATGGATATCCGGTTTTCCCAACAATATTTATGAAAGAGACTCTCCTTTTCCCAGCCTGTGTTCTTGCTGTCTTTGTCAAAAATTAGTTGACTGTAAATGGGAGGATTTATTTCTGGGCTCTGTATTCTATTCCATTGGTTTAAGTGTCTGTTTTTATGCCAGTGCCATGCTGTTTTGGTTACTATAGCTTTCTTTTTAATGTTGCGGAGGTTTTGCTTCCTCACTGTGTTAGAGAAAGAATAGCAGCATTTCTCAATGAACTGACAAAAAAGTTCTAATTTTCTATTATAAGTTTTCATTGACTCATGAGATATAAAGAAGAAAAATTCAGTTATTAATTCATAAAATAATTGTATTATAATTGAAACTTGGCCTACATAAGATATTGATTATTTAACATTTGTTGATACCTACTCAGTGGCTTGTTATTTGGTCAGTTTTTATAAATATTCTATGTGTAATTGAAAAGACTGTATAACCTCCAGGTGTTGGGTACAATACTCTTATATATGTCCATTTAAGTCAGGATTTTAAATTATTTTTCTGTCACCTTGCTTGATCCCTGAATTACTGAGAGTAATGAGTTACAACTCCCACTCTGACAGTGAATATGTTTATTTTTACAGAGAAATGAATTTTCCTTTACTTTTTTTTAGTATAATTTTTATGCAATATAAGTTTAGAATTGTTTGATTTTTCTGGTGATTCGAAACTATCATTAACATTTAGTGACTCTCTTTATTGTTATAATTTTTGCCTTAATTTTATTTAATCTAATATTATATACTTACATCAATTTTCTTTTGGTTGATATTTGCTTGGTATATATTTCAAATCTTTTATTTTGAAGTTTTCTTATCTTGTGTTAGATTTGTCATTTGTCAACTGAATGTAGGTGGACTTTAAAAAATACAATTGGACATTTAAAGTGTTTTAAATGATTCTGTTTGATTTTATTGGATTTGCAGGTGCAAATTATTCTATTTTTTACTTAATTTTGTCATGCTTTCTATTATCCTATTTTTTAGAATTCTATTATTTCTATTATTTTATTTTTTAATTTTTTTTGGTCCTGTTTTCTCCATTCTTCCTCTTTTACTTTTATTGCCCCTTGTGGAAGATTAAGATTTCCCACCACTCCATCTCCTCCTTTCTTTTTTTTTTTTGAGATGTAGTTTCATTCTTGATACCCAGGCTGGAGTGCAAATGGTGTGATCTCGGCTCACCGCAACCTCCGCCTCCTGGGTTCAAGCAATTCTCCTGCCTCAGCCTCCCAAGTAGCTGGGACTACAGGCATGCACCACCATGCCCAGCTAATTTTTGTATTTTTAGTAGAGACGGGGTTTCACCTTGTTGACCAGGATGGTCTCGATCTCTTGACCTCGTGATCCACCCGCCTCGGCCTCCCAAAGTGCTAGGATTATAGGTGTGAGCCACCGCACTCGGCCTCCATCTCCTCCTTTCTACCAGTTCTGAATACATGTTCCCTTTCTAATTTCCTAGAGATTATTCTGGAATTTTAATATGCAAATTTTACTTAATAAGTTATACATTTAATAGATACTTTCATCATTCTTCCCCCAAATTTAACAATCTAAAAATGTTTTAGCTATAATCATTCTTCTAAATAATATGCTATGATTATCCAATATTTTATAGTTTTTTTAATCTCACAAATTGGACCTTATTATTGTTTTATTCAGTCAATGTTTGTTTAGATTTACTGAAGTGTTTGCATATTCTTAGCTTTTTATTCTTTCTTGCCTCACAAGCTTCTTTCTAGGGCCATCCTCCTTTTTCCTAAAGTATCTTCTTTAGAAGTTCCTTCTGGCTGAGTGTGGTAGATCATGCTTGTAATCCCACTCTGGGAGGCCAAGGTGGGCAGATCATCTGAGGTCAGGAGTTCAAGACCAGCCTGGCCTACATGATGAAACCCCATCTCTACTAAAGATACAAAAATTAGCTGGGCATGGTGATGTACACCTGTAATCCCAGCTACCCAAGAGGGTGAGGCAGAAGACTCACTAGACCAACCCGGTGGGGGGTAGGGGGGCAGGGTGGCAGAGGCTGCAGTGAGCCAAGATTGCACTACTGCACTCCAGCCTGAGTGACGGAGCGAGACTCTGACTAAAAAAAAGAAAAGAAAAGAAGTTCCTTGCTCCCAGCCTGCTTCTGTGTTGGGGAAGCATTCACTGGGATTGATTGTTGTCCATGACAGTCGGATCCCCAAAGTCCCACTTGCCAGGCTCTGCCATCGGTTTCCACTGGATACCGAAAAAGATGACCCATGTGCCACTTGCTGGTGCTGTTCCTTACTCTCAAATCAGGCACCTGGTGGTAGCCTGGCCTTCTAACACACAATGTCTGGTGATATTTAGACTCCAAGCTTGTGGGTACCTACTGACAGTTAGCAATCATCAGTGCTGTTGTCATGTGGCTACTTATTGAAAGCTTAGCCACCTTGGGAATATTGCTACAAATGACCTAGAAAGAGAGTAAAGAGAGGATGGGCAGTGAAAGCTGAAGCAGGCACTGGGAGGGAGCTCTGAGCTCTGCTGGTGCTGTATACACTTTGCATCAGGAGAAAGGCAGCAGGAACTCAGCTGGTTTCCATTTCTCCACTACATTTAATTTCATTTCCATGAAATGAGAGGAGTAAACTAACTTACAGCATTAGTTTTATTAATAAAATGAAAGCTACACATAGTTCTTGTTATGTTCCAGGTACTGTTTGAAATGTATGTTAAATTATATAAGTTCCATCATTATAATAGATGAGATAAATGAGGCCCAAGGAGGTTTTTAAACACCTACATAACAAAGCTGAAATTTGAAACAGACATCCTGGTGACAGAACTCATCCTTCTAAATGCCATAATGTATCATTTCTTATATGGCCTGAAGGATTAGGTACAACCTAATGAAATGTGATCCAATAAGTAATTTTCATGACCTGACTGAATATAGGTATTATAAATATGAAAAAATTATTTGTTATTATAAACAATGTCAATTAAACAGGTGTCCATAGTCTACAAATTTGATAGGGGATTCATTTAAAGAATGTTACGATTTCCCATGTCAAATCATGTTTCAAATAAAGGCATCACTTAATTAGTGGTAGGAAAACAGTTAAACAGAAGGCTACACTGACAGTGTTTTAAAATTAACACATGGTGGTCAGGCGTGTTGGCTCAGACCTGTAATCCTAGCACTTAGGAAGGAAGAGGCGGGTGGATCATAAGGTCAGAAGTTCGAGACCATCCTGGCCAATATGGTGTAAACCTCATCTCTACTAAAAACTTAAAAATTAGTCGGGTGTGGTGGCAGACACCTGTAGTCCCAGCTACTCAGGAGGCTGAGGCACAAGAATTGCTTGAACCTGGGCAGAGGTTGCAGTGAGCCGAGATCTCACTACTACACTCCAGCCTCGGTGACAGAGTGAGACTCCACCTCAAAAATAAACAAACAAACAAACAAATAAATAAATAAAACACATGGTAAATTACTGGAATGTTTTAATTTGTGCTATGACATACTATGTATGGTATGTAGACAAACCATGAGGTATATAATAAATAGTTTAAATTATGAAGGGAATGAAATGAAACATAATTTAAAGTTTGCTTTTATATTGAGTTATGTATCAATGTGTATTACTGTATAGGTTGCTATTCAGTAGTATACATTTTACATACTATTTGATAATATTTTGAAAATTACTTCTGAGTTCTCTCATTGAGGCTATTACTTTTTCTGTATTACTGCTTTAGGAAGAGGTCTCCAAACTGATCTCATTTTCTTTCTTTTTTTTTTTTTTTTTTTGAGACGGAGTTTGGCTGTTGTTACCCAGACTGGAGTGCAATGGCATGATCTCGGCTCACCATGATCTCCGCCTCCTGGGTTCAAGCAATTCTCCTGCCTCAGCTTCCTGAGTAGCTGGAACTACAGGCGCGCATCACCATGCCCAGCTAATTTTTGTATTTTTAGTAGAGACGGGGTTTCACCTTGTTGATCAGGATGGTCTTGATCTCTTGACCTCATGATCCACCCGCCTTGGCCTCCCAGAGTGCTGGGATTATAGGCATGAGCCACCATGCCCGGCTGATCTCATTTTCTAGGTCCAGAGTTTGTCTCTGATCTAGTGCATGGCCCATGAAAATTCATTCTAGAATATTAGGTACCAACAAGACAACTTTTAAAAAGTTGTTATTTTTGATCCCTCAGCCATTTGTCAGTTTTCTGACAGCTTAGTCATGCATGACAAATGATATTTTCTTGACATTTTAGTATGTATTTAAAAATCGTTATTGAACTACATTGTGTCCTTATACATAGAGAGCTTGAGATTTTGTTGTATGTTAAGGTTCCCTACATCTCTTTGAGGGGAATGTATGTTACATTTAGATGACACATGTCCATTAGCCATTTTTCTTTTTAATCAATCAGAGATTAACTGGATATTTACTATGTTTAAGGCACTTCACTAGATAATATACACCATAAAGATAAAATGCATTTCATTCTCTGGCAGTTTAATGAAAGATGCAAAGCAAAAATGATTCAATAGTATCTAAGTGACTTGGTTTCTTTTGCCTTGCCAATTCTCTTTATTTCAGGGCCTATCTCAAAGCTCTATTCCTAGGTTTTCAGTTAACTCTCCACTGTGAACCTTTAGCTCTATAAAATTTACTGGTTTTATCACAAATTTTTACATTTTCCTGACACCTATTCTCAATTATAACCATTCTGTTCCCTATTTAATCATGGTCTTTTTTTCCAGGTGTTGCTTATCTCAGCCATGTTTGAAGTCATTGAAACTTAGATGGAAATAACTGGTAGAATTATTCCCCCAGGTTATGTTTTATAGGGGCCAAGGGAGAGCCTTTTCTTGATTCTCTGAAGGTTTGCTGAAAAATTAACTCACAAAAGGCAGTTTAATTGGAGAAAAGGCATACAAATTTATGTAAAGTGTATACACAGGAGTCTTCAGAATAAAGACCCAAAGAAAGAGGGGAAATTGTCCATTTTTTAATGCTTAGGTTTATCAAAATATGGGCAGGATATAGAAATGACTGGAAAAAAAAGTATAATCAATTGCTACAGGCTGAGTGGAGAAACCCACAAGACCTGTCTAAATGCCTGTCCCTCTGTGCATATAGTTCGTTCTTCTGCATATGGGAGATGAACTGTCCCCCGCCCCAAATTTCATTACAGAAAAGGAACTGGCCACCAAGTGAGACTCCAATTTATAAACTGCATTCATGGGAGATGTGGGTTATGTGAAAATATCGCTATGTATCTTGCCTAATCCCAGGTGGTTGGCCTGACCCTCCAGGTTGTACTCTATGCATTGGTTTTCTAGAAAAGCAAAAAGAATTAAATTTACATTGTTTGAAGGGTAGCCATTCAATGCATGCCTGATATCTCCTTAGGTTTCCAGATAATGCCACACCCTTTTCTCATTAGCCTCAAGGACCTTGCCACCACTGTAGGTAAGAGAAAAGAATCCATTCCAAATTTTTATTTCTGTTCTAAGATATGGGTTAAGTTATAAGATCACCAGCATTTATTTTGCAAACGAAGATTATTCTCTGTTAAGTTTTCATTAGAAAATAAAGAGCAAAATAAATAAATAAATAAATAAATACCTGATAGACATTTACAGAACTCTCCACCCCAAATCCACAGAATATACATTCTTCTCAGCACCACATCACACCTACTCTAAAATTGACCACATAATTGGAAGTAAAGCACTGGTCAGCAAATGCAAAACAACTGAAATCATAACAAACAGTCTCTCAGACCATAGTGCAATCAAGTTAGAACTCAGAATTCAGAAACCAAACCAGAACCGCACAGCTTCATGGAAACTGAACAACTGGCTCTTGAATGCTGACTGGATAAACAATGAAATGAAGGCAGAAATAAAGTTCTTCGAAACCAATGAGAATGAAGACACAACATGCCAGAATCTCTGGGACACATTTACAGCAGTTTCTAGAGGAAAATATATAGCAATAAGTGCCCATATGAGGAGAAAGGAGAGATCCAAAATTGACACCCTATCGACAAAATTGAAAGAGCTAGAGGAGCAAGATCAAAAAAACTCAAAACCCAGCAGAAGACAAGAAATAACTAAGATCAGAGCTGAACTGAAGGAGATAGAGGCACGAAAAACCCTTCAGAAAATCAATAAATCCAAGAGCTGGTTTTTTGAAAAGATCAACAAAATAGACCACTAGCCAGATTGATTAAAAAGAAAAGAGAGAACAACCAAATAGATGCAATAAAAAATGATAAAGGGGAAATCACCACAGATTCCACAGAAATTCAAACCATCATCAGAGAATATTACAAACAACTCTATGCACATAAACTAGTAAACCTGGAAGAAATGGATAAATTCCTGGACTCCTGTGTCCTCCTAAGCCTAAACCAGGAGGAAGCTGAAACTATGAATAGACCAATAACAAGGTCAGAAGTCGAGGCAGCAATTAAGAGCCTACCATACAAAAAAAGCACAGGTCCAGATGGGTTCACAGACGAATTCTACCAGACACACAAGGAGGAGCTGGTACCATTCCTTCTGAAACTATTCCAAATAATCCAAAAAGAGGGAATCCTTCCCAAATCATTTTATGAGACAAATATCATCCTGATACCAAAACCCGGCAGAGACCCAACAAGAAAAGAAAACTTCAGGCCAATATCCATGATGAACATAGATGCAAAAATCTTTAATAAAATATTGGCAAGCCGATTGCAACAGCAAATCAAAAAACTTATCCATCCTGATCGAGTAGGATTCATCCCGGGGATTCAAGGCTGTTTCAACATATGCAAGTATGTAAACGTAATTCACCACATAAACAGAACGAAAAACAAAAACCACATGATTCTCAATTGACGCAGAGAAGGCATTCGACAAAATTCAACAGCCCTTTATGCTAAAAAGCCTCAATAAACTCGGTATCGACGGAATGTATCTCAAAGTAATAAAAGCTATTTATGACAAACCAACAGCCAATATCATACTGAATGGGCAAAAACTGGAAGTATTCCCTTTGAAATCCGGCACTAGACAAGGATGCCCTCTTTCACCACTCCTATTCAATATAGTACTGGAAGTTCTAGCCAGAGCAATCAGGCAAGAAAAAGAAATAAAGAGCATTCAAACAGGAAAGGTGGAAGCCAAATTGTCTCTATTTGCAGACGACATGATAGTATACCTAGAAGACCCCATCGCCTCAGCCCACAAACTCCTGAAACTTATAAGCAACTTCAGCAAAGTCTCAGGATATAAAATCAATGTGCAAAAATCACAAGCCTTCCTCTACACCAATAACAGACTTAAAGAGAGCCAAATCAAGAACGAACTGCCATTCACAATTGCTGCAAAAAGAATAAAATACCTAGGAATACAACTCACAAGGAACGTAAGGGGCCTCTTCAAGGAAAACTATAAACCACTGCTCAATGAAATCAGAGAGGACACAAACAGATGGAGAAACATTCCATGTTCATGGTTAGGAAGAATTAATATCGTGAAAATGCCTATACTGCCCAAAGTAATTTACAGAATCAACGCTATCCCCATCAAGCTACCATTGACTTTCTTCACAGAACTGGAAAAAACAACCATGAACTTCATATGGAACCAAAAGAGAGCCTGCATAGCCAAGTCAATTCTAAGCAAAAAGAACACAGCGGGGGGCATCACACTACTGGATTTCAAACTATACTACAAGGCTACAGTAATCAAAACTGCATGGTACTGGTACCAAAACAGAGATATAGACCAATGGAACAAAACAGAGACATCGGAGGCAACACAACATATCTACAACCATACAATCTTTGATAAACCTGACAAAAACAAGCAATGGGGAAAGGATTCCCTGTTTAACAAATGGTGTTGGGAAAACTGGCTAGCCATGTGCAGAAAGCAGAAACTGGACCCCTTCCTGACACCTTACACTAAAATTAACTCCAGATGGATTAAAGACTTAAACCTAAGAACTGGCACGATAAAAACCCTAGAAGGAAATCTAGGCAAAACCATCCAGGACACAGGAGTAGGCAAGGACTTCATGAACAAAACACCAAAAGCATTGGCAACAAAAGCCAAAATAGACAAATGGGACCTAATCAAACTCCACAGCTTCTGCACGGCCAAAGAAACAGTCACTAGAGTGAATCGGCAACCAACAGAATGGGAAAAATTTTTGCAGTTTACCCATCTGACAAAGGGCTGATATCCAGAATTTACAAAGAACTCAAACAGATTTACAGGAAAAAAACAAACAAGCCCATTCAAAATTGGGCAAAGGATATGAACAGACACTTTACGAAAGAAGACATATATGAGGCCAACAATCATATGAAAAAATGCTCATCATCACTGGTCATCAGAGAAATGCAAATCAAAACCACACTGAGATACCATCTCACGCCAGTTAGAATGGCGATCATTAAAAAATCTGGAGACAACAGATGCTGGAGAGGATGTGGAGAAAAAGGAACACTTTTACACTGTTGGTGGGAGTGTAAATTAGTTCAACCATTGTGGAAGACAGTGTGGCGATTCCTCAAGGCCTTAGAAATAGAAATTCCATTTGACCCAGCAATCCCATTACTGGGTATATATCCAAAGGACTATAAATCGTTCTACTATAAGGACACATGCACACGAATGTTCAATGCAGCACTGTTTACAATAGCAAAGACCTGGAATCAACCGAAATGCTCACTGATGATAGACTGGATTGGGAAAATGTGGCACATATACACCATGGAATATTATGCAGCAATCAGAAATGCTGAGTTTGTGTCGTTTGTAGGGACATGGATGAATCTGGAGAACATCATTCTCAGCAAACTGACACAAGAACAGAAAATGAACTACCGCATATTCTCACTCATAGGCAGGTGATGAAAAATGAGAATACATGGACCCAGGGAGGGGAGTACTAAACACTGGAGTCTATTGGGGGAAAAGGGGAGGGCCAGCGCGGGGGGGGGGGCTGGGGAGAGATAGCCTGGGGAGAAATGCCAAATGTGGGTGAAGGGGAGAAAGGAAGCAAAACACACTGCCATGTGTGTACCTATGCAACTGTCTTGCAAGTTCTGCACATGTACCCCAAAACCTAAAATGCAATAAAAAATAAAAAATAAAAATAAAAATAAAATAAATAAATAAAATGCAGCGATATTAAGAATAGCCTGCTTACTATACGTTATTTTGCTTAAAGTTTTTTCATTTGAGCATTTAACATTTTCCTTTATTCCTGACCAGCATCCTGAAGGGAATTCTGACAATTCTTTTTTTTTTTCTGAGATGGAGTTTTGCTGTTGTTACCCAGACTGGACTGCAATGGCACGATCTCAGCTCACCGCAACCTCTGCCTTCTGGGTTCAAGCAATTTTCCTGCCTCAGCCTCCCGAGTAGTTGGGACTACAGGTACGCATCACCATGCCCAGCTAATTTTTGTATTTTTAGTAGAGACGGGGTTTCACCTTGTTGACCAGGATGGTCTCGATCTCTTGACCTCGTGATCCACCTGCCTCGGCCTCCCAAAGTGCTGGGATTATAGGCGTGAGCCCACCGTGCCTGGCCGGGAATTCTGACAATTCTTATAGGAATCTGGAATATTACGTTACTTCCATAAAAATGGTATGCAACCTTAAGCATGTCCTTTTTGTTTTTCCACTATTCAATTTGAGCAAATTATGCAATTACTCTAAGCATCAGTTTCTTTATGCTTAAGATAGTGTGAGAGAGAAAAAAAATGCCATAATAAATGTAAATCATTTGGTATGTAGCAAATTTCTAGCTTTCATAGTAAGAACGGGTAATAGTAATATTATAATTTTTAATTAAGAAACTTTTGTAATAGAATATTATTGAAAAAGAGGGTTATAATCACTAAACAAGCATATGTAAAAGTTTCTGCTTCTGATTTGCAGAAGCAAGAGTTGAGAAGGAGGGACAGTTTTTTTACTTTTCATTATATGAAATGTTTGCTACTGTTTGATATTTAAAAACTATACACATGTATTACTTTTGCTTCGATTAAAAATTAAGACATTAAAATGAAAAAAAAAAAGAGAAACTTTCACTAAATAAGAGCTATGCCATGATTTGTGAGCCTATTTAATTACTGGATGTAGATTTTTAAGAAAACACTCTAGAGAAATGCATTATAATAATAAAATAGTATGTAATAATTTTAATGGTATTTAAAGAGAAAATACAAATCTTGTGAAATTGTATTAAATTTCCATATTCTAGAGATACATAATTATTAAGTATTTATTGTCCTCAATTTGCTAGTATGAAAATACCACAATTTCAGGGATGTCTGTATACCATTAATTTAGAGATCCATGAAGAATTTACTTAGTGAAATCATGGGATAGAGAAATACAAGATATTCAAGAAGAAAGAGACAAAAGAAGTCTTATAGGGTGTGATTTGACAAACCTGCCTCAAGGAAATTCTGAATATCTGCATGAGTTTCTTTTTTAATGAAACATGAATGTAAATGTGATTTAATGATTCATTTGTTCATTCAACAAATATTTACTTAGAGTATATATCCTATGCCAAGCCCTACTCTAGGAATTTCCCCAATATCAGAGAAAAACACACAGCAGATAAAACCTCATAACCTTCTCAGCCTAAGTTTTAAGGTCTAAACAATTTTTTTTACTCTTCCTCAGATATTATTATTATATTTTCTTCTTTAACCCTGGGCATTATACAAACATTAATATTTAGATTTATCATTTACTCCCATTTTTTTCCTTGTTATGTATTCAACATTACATGTCCATTCTTCAGATGGACTGAAATGCTGTCTGAAATGATTTCTTAAAGTACATTTTATTTCATGATTTCTACCTGTATATCTTCAATAATAGCTTGGAAGCTATCTTAGGATGGAATTCTGTGTATTGGTGTTCTGTGAACTCACAGGTGAGAAGACATAATAATATTTTCCTGCAAGGCCAGGCACGGTGGCTCACGCCTATAATCCCAGCACTTTGGGAGGCTGAGGCAAGTGGATCACGAGGTCAAGAGATCAAGACCATCCTGGTCAACGTGGTGAAACCCTGTCTCTACTAAAATACAAAAATTAGCTGGGCAAGGTGGTGCATGCCTGTAGTCCCAGCTACTCGGGAGGCTGAGGCATGAGAATTGCTTGAACCCAGGAGGCAGAGGTTGCAGTGAGCCCCAAGATGGTGCCACTGCACTCCAGCCTGGGCAACAGAATGAGACCCCATCTCAAAAAAAACAAAAAACAAACAAAACAGGACAACATGTGGCCTTAGATCACCTGAGTTCAGAAGAAACACAAGCAGAGAATTTAAGTGATCATAGACCACTGGATGAGTTAGGGGGTTTGTTAGTATATCAAACCTTTAAGAACTTTTTTTTTTTTGAGATGGAGTCTTACTCTGTCACTAGGCTGGAGTGTGGTGGCATAATCTCAGATCACTGCAACCTCCACCTCCCAGGTTCAAGTGATTCTCCTGCCTCAGCCTCCTGAGTAGCTGGAATTACAGGCATGCACCAACATGCCCGGCTAATTTTTGCATTTTTAGTAGAGATGGAGTTTCAGTATGTTGGCTACGCTGGTCTCGAACTCCTGACCTCAGGTGATCCACCCTCCTTGGCCTCCCAAAGTGCTTCAATTACAGGCATGAGCCACAGTGCCTAGCCAGGACTTTTATCTTTATCCTATCAAAGTAGAAATTTCAATGTATAAAACCTTCAATTGGAAAGACCAAGTCTATCCACCTTTATGTCATTAGAGTCATGGGTGAATGTAAGGATGAGTTTTCCAGCTGCATTAATGACTCAGTACTGGGTCAGGGTTAGTATTCTCAAAACAGATAAGGTAGGTTAGATGATGATGGGAAGACTTTTCTGTGTTAAATGGCTTGGTTTTATCTCCCTTTTCATGTATTACTCTCACTCCATCTGGTATGAAGTCAGGTACTAACAATGGAGGCACTAATCTAAGAAAAAGTATCTGCTTTTACAATCTAAAAAGAATATTTAAATGTGCATTTCATAACCTATGCTTTGGTATATCTTTGGTATCTTCTAATATGTGTGACTTCAGCTATCATTATGTCAACTAAGTATTTATATCTCCTTTACACTCCAACTAGTGTCTGGAAGACAGAGTTAAACACATAAAACAGATGGAAATGTCTTGTAAAGTTTCTTCCTTATTGACAGAAAAAGTGCAGGGAAAATAAAGTCTTCTTATTTTGCAAATAAGAAACAAAAGCGTGTGGATTTTTAGTATCTTAAATCAAAGTTGGCACATCGTGTAAGAATGTTTTAGCTGGGTATGGTGGCTCACGCCTGTAATCCCAGCACTTTGGGAGGCCGAGGCAGGCAGATCGCAAGGTCAAGAGTTTGAGACCAGCCTGGCCAACATAGTGAAACCCTGTCTCCACTAAAAGTACAAAAATTAGCCAAGCATGCTATTGCATGCCTGTAGTCCTAGCTACTCCGGAGGCTGAGGCAGGAGAATCACTTGAACCTGGGAAATGGAGGATGTGGTAAGCCGAGATGGCGCCACTGTACTCCAGCCTGGGCAACAGAGTGAGACTCCATCTCAAAAAAAAAAAATAAAAAAAGAATGTTTCAGATTTTTATATATCAATGAACTGCATATGATAGTTATTGTTAGATAATAGAAAATTTATGGAAAATTTTATAGCCACTTCAAGATTATAGATTAAATTAAATCTTATTTAAAAGCATGATGCTCTTAAAGATACAAGAGTTCCAGGAAATTTGAAAATTAGACCATTAATAATCTCAAATACCTGAGAGAAAAGATTAAGGATTTAATCAAAAATAAATGTTTAATGCTGTCAAGCTTTCTATTGAATTTCTTGTTTTCTTTTCTGCTTGCACTACTAGATTGAAGTTTTCTTGAAAGAAGTCCCCTCTCTTATTATCAATCTGTTCTCAGAATTAGCCCAATGCCTGCCTCATAATGGGCTCACGATAAATAGTTGTTGAATTAATAAAAGTGTAGAGGAGTTGGGCACGGTGACGTGTGCCTGTAGTCCCAGCTATTCAGGAGACTGAGGCTGGAGGATCTCTTGATTCCAGGAGTTCTGGGCTGTAGTGTGCTATGCTGATTGGGTGTTTGTACTAAGTTTGGCATCAATATGGTGACCTCCCAGGAGTGGAGGACTGCCAGGTTGCCTAAGGAGGGTGTGACCTCCATTGCCAGGTCGGAAATGGAGCAGGTCAAAACTCCTGTACTGATCACTAGTGGGATCACGCCTGTGAATAGCCACTACACTCCAGCCTGGGCAACACAGCGAGACCCCCATCTCTAAAAAAAGAAAAAAAGTATAGAGGAATAAATGGAAGCTTTAAAAAACATTCAAATTGCTAAGAGCTTTCCATTGCAAAATGGGTATAAATGCCCTTCATGGGGAAGACATTTTCTCACCAAACAGCACACTAAGTCTTTGACAAGTTAAATTTATTTTTAACTGATTAAAATAAATTCTTTGAAAAACTAAAGCTATATTGATCAGTTTTTTCCTTTGTTTGAGGGTATGGATTTCCTTAAAATTTATTTTTTCTTAATTTATTTTCAAATAGATATTAATAAAAATTCTTATTGTTATTTTAAAAACACAGTAACAAGTTATATTTTAATAGGCTAATTGTGTAACCAGTTATCTTATTAGCCACCTTCAAATTCAATGAAAGATCAAGTCTTTTTTCTTTTTTTGAGACGGAGTCTTGCCCTGTTGCCCAGGCTGGAGTGCAGTGGCAGAATCTCCACTCACTGCAACCTCCACCTCCTGGTTTCAAGTGATTCTCCTGCCTCAGCCTTCAAAGTAGCTGGAACTTCAAGCATGCGCCATCACGCCTGATTAATTATATATTTTTAGTAGAGATGGAGTTTCACCATGTTGGCCAGGCTGGTCTTGAACTCGTGACCTCTGAGCAGCCCACCTCAGCCTCCCAAAGTGCTAAGATTACAGGTGTGAGCCCCTGTGCCCAGCCACAGATCAAGTCTTAAAAGTGATTTTAGATCAATGCTCTTGAAGTTTAATCCCACAATTCACTAGACTCTATTTAACGTTGTTTCATAGTTCTCAAATCTTTGAGAAGATAACTGAAAAAACAGCAGCTTATTCTTACATTAACTATTTAGCTATAATATTTTAATCTTAAAAATTTTAAGATTTTAAAATTTATATACAATATAAAATTTTAGTCTTAAGTTTGTATGTTAGTTCATTATAATAATCACCATAATAAATATTTTTTATTCATCTAGAATATAGATGTGTCTAGAAAAGAAAAATCTAAGAAACTCTGTAAATAATTGTCAAATAATAAAATGTCATTTAAACACTTGATCAAATCTATGAAAACACATTTCTCAGACTAATCATTCAATGTTTTTCTTATGTTTTTAGGAGGTAGTGAGTGAATTTTATTACCAATATGTATCTTCATAAAATAAGCTTGGATATGTATAGAAAGAGCTAAACATAGATTAACTCAATCTCCTTATAACACATCTGTTTGACTTGACAAGAAAAATTGTTGAATGGATTGAGTATAACATTCAAGGCCACCTATGACCTGTCTGTTTTCTTACTGTTCAAAGTAGACACATCTAACGTCATAAATAATCAGGGCAGTATGTTTCCACAAAAGCCTGAAACACAAGTCTCTTTCTGGAGTTATAAGTATGTGTGAAGATGTCATCATTTAATTCCTTTCCTTTGTATAATAAAGTTGATAGCCTCAAATAATGTAACCAATTTTCTACTATCAACCTTGCCTCATTTGCTTTCATGGAGTAGAAACTTGACATTCAAAATCTTTAGTCTAGTTATTTGCTCAGGCTCATTAAATCAGAGATGAAAGACACTGTGTCAATTCCAGAATGTGATTTATGAGACATGAAAACTTAAAACAAGAAAATGAGCAAGGCAGTCATTTCGGCATTTAGCTATCCATGCTTCCAGTCATCGGCTGCATTAGCAAAAGCATTTTTTTAGATGTGGGATAAAATTACATCAAACTATATGCTTCTACACATACACACATATACAGATACAAATGCATGTAAGAATGGTGAAACTGAACAATGTCCTATAGTATAGTTAACAATATTGTGCCATGTATATTTTCTGTTGCTATTGTTCTATAGTTATACACGATGCATCACTAGGTGAAGCTGGGTGAAGGGCATATGGTTCTCTGGGTACTGTTTTTATTTTTTTCATGTTCTAATGATTTTGTAATTATTTCAAAATAAAAAGTTAAAAAAGAAAAGGCTAAAGAAAGAGGGAGCATATATGATGAAAATGGTCCTAGGTGAAGAATCAGAAATCCATAAACCTTGGGCAAATCCCTCAACCTCAGGTTTAGGTTTCAGTCTCTGTAAAATTGTGGCAGATGGACTAAAGGATTGGTGGGGATACTTTTAGCTTATGATTAGGATTCTAGTTTGAAAGATTGAACTGGTGAACATTTTCTGATCTAGAAAACATTTTTCAGCAGAAATTTTTTTTTTTTTTTTTAAGACAGAGCCTGGCTCTGTCGCCCAGGCTGGAGTGCAGTGGAGTGATTACACCTTGCTGCAACCTCCGCCTCCCGGGCTTAAGCAATTCTCCTGCCTCAGCCTCCTGAGTAGCTGGGATTACAGGTGTAAGCCACCAATCCTGGCTGATAAAATAATTTTCTAAAGGTAGTTTTTTAGAGGTGAGACATTTGAAATAAAATATTATAAATATATAGCTATTCTGATATATATTTTATGAGCTTTTACCATATTTGCTATGTAGTTGAAAATGTGTATGAATGCGCTTATTGACTCTGTTTGCCTTTGTAGTTTAATAACATAGGTAGTCTGTTAAGGTTGTGGCCATATATTATTAAAATGACACGTGATTAGAGAAAATTCACTAACCAGGTTTTAACCTATATATAATGTAAGAGTTGAAAGACACTTATGGCTTAAAAACAAACCCTACATGCTTTTCAAAATTTAATGCTTAATTTTTAGAATAAATATTGTCCATCATTTATTTTTAAAAGTTACTTTTAGAAATAATAATGCTCTTATGTTCTGTCAGTAACTTTATGTATATTGTGTCATTTAATCCTCATTACAAAATATGAAATACATTTTATTATTCCCTGAAGAAGTGGAAGCAAAAAAAGTTTAAGTTCTGTTGGAAAACACCATCTTAAACTTCATATGGAACCAAAAAAGAGCCTGCATAGCCAAGACAATCCTAAGCAAAAAAACCAAAGCTGGAGGCATCATGCTACCAGACTTCAAACTATACTACAAGGCTACAGTAATCAAAACAGCATGGTACTGGTAACAAAACAGAGATATAGACCAATAGAACAGAACAGAGCCCTCAGAATTAATGCTGTACATCTACAACCATCTGATCTTTGACAAACCTGACAAAAACAAGCAATGGGGAAAGGATTCCCTATTTAATAAATGGTGTTGGGAAAACTGGCTAGACATATGCAGAAAGTTGAAGCTGGACCCCTTCCTTACACCTTATACAAAAATTAATTCCAGATGGATTAAAGATTCAAACATAACACCTAACACCATAAAAACCCTAGAAGAAAACCTATGCAATACCATTCAGGACATAGGCATAGGCATAGGCATAGGCAAGGACTTCATGTCTAAAACACCAAAAGCAATGACAACAAAAGCCAAAATAGACAAATGGGATCTAATTAAACTTATGAGCTTGTGCACAGCAAAAGAAACTATTATTAGAATGAACCGACAACTAACAGAATGAGAAAAAGTTTTTGCGATCTACCCATCTGACAAAGGGCTAATATCCAGAACCTACAAAGAACTTAAACAAATTTATAAGAAAAAAACAACACCATCAAAATGTGAGCAAAGGATATGAACAGACACTTTTCAAAAGAAGACATTTATGCAGCCAACAAACATATTAAGCTCATCATCACTGGTCATTAGAGAAATGCAATGAAATCTACATTGAGATATTACCTCACACCAGTTAGAATGGCGATCATTAAGAACTCAGGAAACAACAGATGCTGGAGAGGATGTGGAGAAATAAGAACGCTTTTACACTGTTGGTGGGAGTGTAAATTAGTTGAACCATTGTGGAAGACAGTGTGGCGATTCCTCAAGGATCTAAAAATAAAAATACCAGTTAACCCATAATCCCATTACTGGGTATATACCAAAAGGATTATAAATTGTTCTATTATAAAGATACATGCACACCTTTGTTCACTGTGGCACTGTTTACAATAGCAAAGACTTGGAAACAGCACAAATGCCCAACAATGATAGACACATGATGGCACATATACACCATGGAATACTATGCAGTCATGAAAAAGGACAAATTCATGGCCTTTACAGGGACATGGATGAAGCTGGAAACCATCATTCTCAGCAAACTGACACAGATCAGAAAACCAAATACTGCATGTTCTCCCTCATAATTGGGTGTTGAATAATGAGAACACATGGACACAGGGAGGGGAGCATCACACACCAGGGCCTGTTGGGGGGTGAGGAGCTAGGGGATGGATAGCAGGGGGTGGTGGGACTGGGGTGGGATAACGTTAGGAGAAATACCTAATGTAGGTGACAGGGGGATGGATGCAGCAAACCACCATGGCATGTGTATACCTATGTAATAATCCTGCATGATCTGCACATGTACCTCAGAACTTAAAGTATTAAAAGGAAAATAAAGCTTAAGTTCTGTGACTAAAGATCTCATAGCTGATGAACGGTAATGCTGAGAAGTGCTCTCTGACTTTGAAGGTAGTGCTTTTTCCACTGCAGTACTTTGTCTCTGAGAGTTTGAAGATACAATAAATTTGCTATTTGATGAAAAACTTCATTCAATATTCTAGACACATATTATCTATAGAAAATATGTGTCCCTAAACATTATGAGCTCTTAACCTACTGAAAAGTTTTGTGTTTTTTTTTTTTTTTGAGACAGAGTCTCACTCTGTCACCAGGTGCTAGGCTGGAGTGCAGTGGCGCAACCTCGGCTCACTGCAACCTCCGCCTCCTGGGTTCAAGCAATTCTCCTGCCTCAGCCTCCCAAGTAGCTGGGACTACAGGTGCACGCCACCACGCCCAGCTATTTTTTTTTTGTATTTTTAGTAGAGACGGGGTTTTACCATGTTGGCCAGGATGGTCTCAACCTCTTGACCTCGTGATCCGCCCGCCTCGGCCTCCCAAAGTGCTGGGATTACAGGCGTGAGCCACTGTGCCTGGCCCCTACTGACAAGTTTTTAAGTTTGCATTGTGATTTGTTTTTCAACTTTTGGTATCTCTTACATAGATAAAAGAGTGAAGCTAGGATTTATGTATAAGTTTTCAGATATTGTAGTTTAAATATTAGGCTGATTTCCTTTAAGATACAATAAAGCATATCATTTAATGGTATAGGCTTTGTAGACATCAGACTTAGCATGAATTCCAGCCAGCAGTATCTAGTTGGGAGACTTGCTGGAAGTCTCAGTCTCAATTTCCTCACCTGTAATAGAAGAAATTGTATCTCCCTCATAGTATTGTAGTGAGGATTAAAACAGATTAGTTCATTTATTTTATTTATTTATTTTTTGAGATGGAGTTTCGCTGTTGTTACCCAGACTGGAGTGCGATGGCACGATCTCAGCTCACCGCAACCTCCGTCTTCTGGGTTCAAGCAATTCTCCTGCCTCAGCCTCCCAAGTAGCTGGGATTACAGGCGCACACCACCATGCCCAGCTAATTTTTGTATTTTTAGTAGAGACGGGGTTTTACCTTGTTGACCTGGATGGTCTTGATCTCTTGACCTCGTGATCCACCCACCTCGGCCTCCCAAAGTGATGGGATTATAGGCGTGAGCCACTGCGCCCAGCCCAGATTAGTTCATTTAAAGGACTTTATAACTATCAAAGCTACTCACTGATAGCTGTGATTATATTTTTATAATATTTTAATTATAATTAGAAATGAATAGTTAGAAATGTACTGTAGTATATCTATTATGTAATTGTATCATAGACATTAAATCTTTTACCAATAGTTTCAGTTTTTAATTTTTCAATTTGTCCAAAACTATAAGTTTCTGATTACGAAGTTAATTATACACAGATATTAATATATTTTTATATAAAAAATGTGTAGTGTTAGGCTGAAATTCCAACTCTAGAAAATCCACAGCTTTCTAATTATTCAAGGGCTCCTTTCATGGATATAACTGCAAAATGAAGGACACATTTTCATTATCAGCTTGCATATTGTGGGCAGATGCCTTCTGTCCTTTGTTTGCCTCAAGAAAGTCTTTATATGATTCAGTGAGTTCCAGTGGCATAGGTTCCACCAGAGAAGCTTCTCATACGGATTCTGACAGACACTGATGAAGACACATATGGCTCCAAAACGTGTTTCTGATAATCTGGTAGATTCAGTTCTATCATTTTGTCTTCTAGAACAGTTACCTTTTTTTAAATGCACATCACCATGCTATGGTTGTGTATCATGTAGATAATATTGGGAAATGATTTAATGTCAAAAGCAGTTCAGAGTCTTACATAGCAAGTAAAATTATCACAAAGTATCTTTTAATAATAAGATGCACAGAAAGATCAGTATTTCAGTGATATGTTTTAACCGAGGAGTGCATTTTCATATGTGAATGTGCTACTCAACAGTAATTGAAGATAAAGGATTTACCCACCTGGCTTTACTCTACTGGTGTTAAACTCATGTCCTTAGCAACCAGAATTGCGCAATTGATTTTGTTTTTTTTTAGACCAAGTTTCCGTCTTGTTGCCCAGGCTGGAGTGCCACGGCACACTCAGCTCACTGCAACCTCCGCCTCCCAGGTTCAAGTGATTCTCCTGCCTAAGCCTCCTGAGTAGCTGGGATTACAGACACCTGCCACCACGCGCGGCTAATTTTTGTATGTTTAGCAGAGACAGAGTTTCACCGGGTTGGCCAGTCTCGTCTCAAACGCCTGATCTCAGGTGATGTGCCTGCCTCGGCCTTCCAAAGTGCTGGGATTATAGGGGTGAGCCACTGCGCCTAGCCCCCAATTGATTTTATCAAGCCGGACTTACCTAGTGGCATCACAATTCGTCTTTTTGTTGTTGTTTTGAGGCGGAGTCCTGATTTGTTGTCCAGTCTGGAGTGCAATGGCGCCATCTCGGCTCACTGCAACCTCGGACTTTCGGGTTCAAGCGATTCTCCTGCTTCAGGCTCTCAAGTAGCCGGAATTACAGACCTGCTCAACATGCCAGGCCAATTTTAATATTTGTAGTAGAGACGTGGTTTCACCATGTTGGCCAGGCGGGGCTCGAGCATCTTGAGCTTACTCACCTACTACAGTATTCACTTGCCAGGCCTCAGCCAGCATGATTTAATCTGCTGGTCTCACACCCATCTGGTGTTGACCACCTTACTTCATTCAGCTGGCCTTCACCTCCCAGCCTTCCTCTCTCACTGTTGTCCCCATCCAATACTATTCTCCTGCTATTATTTAGCTGGCTTACTGACTTCACTTTAATGCTTTTGACTGTTTCTTTAGACCAAAAACAAATTGAGCGAAACCTTGCCTGCAAAGTGGGGGACCTCAGGGACGCTGGGAGCTTGTTAGGAATGCAGAGTCTCCCCCAAGCACAGTGGCTCACTCCTATAATCTCAGCACTTTGGGAGGCCAAGATGGGCAGATCACTTGAGCTCAGGAGTTCGAGACCAGCCTGGCCAACATGGTGAAAGAACGTCTCTCCTAAAACTACAAAAATTAACTGGGCATGGTGCACCTGTAATCTAGCTACTCAGGAGGCTGAGGCAGGAGAATTGCTTGAACCCAGGAGGCGGAGGTTATACTGTCGAGATTATGTCACCACACTACAACTGGGTGACAAGAGACTCTGTCTAAAAAAAAAGAACAAGAAAGGAATGCAGAATCTCAAGTGGGCGAAATGGCTCACACCTGTAATCTCAACATTTGTGAGCCTGAGGTGGGTGGATCACTTGAGGCCAGGAGTTCGAGACCAGCCTTCCCAACATGGTGAAACCCCATCTCTACTGAAAATACCAAAAACATTAGCTGGGGTGTGGTAGTGAATCCCTGTAGTCTCTTTTTGACTGAGTGGCTGGAAGGCCAGCAGGTATCGCTTGCATAGGAGAGAAGGACAATGAGACAAAATGAGGCCCAGTTTGGCACGGTGGCTTACAACTGTCATCCCAGCACTTTGGGAGGCCTGAGTGGGCAGATTACTTGAGGTCAGAAGTTTGGGACACTGAGACAAAATTATTACTCTTTTATTCCCCTCTTCTTTTTAAAAATATATTTGTTTACTGTTTTTCCCAACACGTTTACATAAACCTATGAAGGTATTAAAATTGTTTAGGTGATGTGTTCCTTTAGCTGAGAACCAAATAAGGGTAGTTCTTGGGGATCCCTGTCAGCAAAGCCCATGCTTGAATTTTTCTTTTTCTTGTCTTCCTTCCTTCCTTCCTTCCTTCCTTCCTTCCTTCCTTCCTTCCTTCCTTCCTTCCTTCCTTCCTTCCTTCCTTCTCTCTCTCTCTCTCTTTCTTTCTTTTCTTTCTTCCAGGAGTGCAATGGCACGATCTCAGCTCCCTGCAACCTCCGCCTCCCAGGTTCAAGTGATTCTCCTGCCTCATCAGCCTCCTAAGTAGCTGGGATTATAGGCATGCACCACTACACAAGGCTAATTTTGTATTTTTAGTAGAGACAGGTTTCGCCATGTTGGTTGGTCAGGCTGATCTCGAACTTTTGACCTCCAGTGATCCCCCGCCCGCACTCCATCTCAGCCTTCCACAGTGCGGGGATTACAGGTGTGTGCCACCACGCCCAGCCACATTGTCAAAATTTGATATGACAAAAGCTACTCTGTTTTCTCTCCATGTCTGTTTCATAGAGGTACAGCCAAGAAATCAACACTAAGAAGTTTTTTTTGGATGCTGATACTAGCTAGTGGAAATCTTTGGTGGCATATTCAAGCAAATCTTGGTTTTCTCCCTGAAGGCCATTTGGGAGACTGAGGTGGGCAGATCATCTGAAGTCAGGAGTTTGAGACCAGCCTGGCCAACATAGTGAAACCCCATCTCTACTAAAAATACAGAATTACCTGGGCATGGTGGTGCATGCCTGTAGTCCCAGCTACATGGGAGGCCAGGGCAGGAGAATCGCTTGAACCTGGGAGGTAGAGGTTACAGTGAACCGAGATCGCACCACTGTACTTCAGCCTGGGCGACAGAGCAAGACTGTGTCTCAAAAAAAAAAAAAAGAAAGAAAGGAAAGGAAATGCAAAGCCTCACGCCCACCCAGACCTACTGAATCTGAGTCTACATTTCAACACATGCCCCTATGATTTGTTTGATTACTGTATGTGAAACAGTTATTAAAAAGCTACTGGGGACTGGGTGTGGTGGTCACACCTGTACACCTTCATTCTAGCACTTTAGAAGGCTGAGGCAGGAGGATCCCTGAGCCCAGGAGTTCAAGACTAGCCTAGGCATCATAGGGAGGCACTGTCTCTACAAAAAATAAAATACAATAATTAGCCAGGTGTGGTCCCAGCTACTTGGGAGACTGAGGTGGGAGGATTGCTTAAGCCTGGGAGGTTAGGCTGAGGGAGCCATGATCTTGTCACTGCATTCCAGCCTGGATGACTGAGTGAGTCCCTATTTAAAAAAAAAAAAAAAAAAAAAAATGTGTTTGTAAACTATTGGGTAGCTCACAGACTCTCCAGAGGCTAGAGAGCCAGATTTGGTGATGTTGCCATCAGGTACAACACCCACATCACTCCACAGGGGGATGATCGAAGTGCCTGGGTCACCAGGCAAGAACAGACACCTGCACTGCTAACAGTGGGCAGCCGACTTCACAGCAGAGCTGCCGCCTCCTTTTTAGCTCACCCTTCAGCCCATGTGGGCCCAGCCCCGTCTTCATTGTCTAGCTTCTAACCCAAGGCAGATGCAGAAAGCTGCTGGGATGCGGCCCAGGCTACAGCCTGTCCCTCAACTTAGGGGAGACTCGGAGAGGGAGTGGCATTTTCACTTTAAGTAATGAGAGCACATGTGTGCCTCATAAAGGAAGAGAAGCTTGAAAACACAGGCCAGGGAGTTCAGCTGCTGTGTGGCCAAAAAGAATGACATGACACATGTCTGCTCCCTGCAATTTTTTTTTTTTTGGAAGAATTGTGGAGTCCAGCTTTGCCACTACCTGCCTAGTTACCTTTACCAAAGTCATGAACATCTCACACTCTGTTTCCTCATCTTTAGTATTACAGTATTTTCTTTCTTTTTTTTTTGAGACGGTGTCTTGTTCTGTTCCTCAGGCTAGAGTAGAGTGGTGCGTTCTCAGCTCACTACACTCTCCACCTCCCAGGTTCAGAGCAATTCTCCTGCCTCAGCCTCCCAAGTAGCTAGGCCTAAGGCGCCCACCATCACACTCAGCTGATTTTTGTATTTTTACTATAGACAGGGTTTTACCATATTGGACTGGCTGGTCTTGAACTCCTGACCTTATGATCCGCCCGCCTTGGTTTCCCAAAGTGCTGGGATTAAAGGTGTGAACCACCGCACCTGGCCTAGTGTTACAGTATTTTCATACGATGCTTTCTATTGCTAAAAGGAAAACTCCAGCCAAATTAAATTTAAAGGAGTTTAATTGAGCAATGAATAATTTGTGAATCCGGCAGCCCCTAGAATTGCAGCAGATTCAGAGAGACTCCGAGGCACCTTGTGGTCAGAACAAATTTATAGACCAAAAAAGTAAAGTGACGTACAGAAATCAGAAGTGAGGCACAGAAATACCTGGATTGACTGCAACTGGGCATTTGCCTTCTTTGAACACAGGTGGAACACTCAGCAGTGTATGAGTGGTTGAAACATAGTTTCTGAGATTGGCCAAGACTCGGTGATTGTTACAGGTTTACTCTAATAGTAATAGGGTTGAAATAGACTCGTTATATGTGTATATATTTTTTTAATGTTTTGGGGTATAATTTACATACCATAAAATCCATTCATATTAAGGGTACCATTCCATTATTTTGAATAAATTACCCAGTTGTACAGCCATTACATTTTCGATTTATTTTTTTAGACGGAGTCTTCCTGTGTCTCCCAGGCTGGAGTGCGGTGGTGCAATCTCAGCCCACTGCAACCTCCGCCTCCCAAGTTCAAGTGATTCTCCTGCCTCAGCCTCTGGAGTAGCTGGGATCATAGGCATGTGCCACCACACCTGGCTAATTTTTGTATTTTTAGTAGAGTCAGGGTTTCACCGTGTTAGCCAGGATGGTCTTGAACTCCTAACCTCGTGATCCACTCACCTCGGCTCCCAAAGTGCTGGGATTACAGGCATGAGCCACCGTGCCCAACTGCCATTACATTTTCATCCATCAGAACATTTCCATCATCCTAAAAAGTTCCCTCCTTCCCATTGATGGAATCCCCATTCCCACCCCTAGCCCCAGGCAAACACCAATCTACTTTCTGTCTCTATAGATTTGCCTTTTCTAGACACTTCTTACAAAGGGAATCATACAATGTGTGGTATTTCATGTCTGCCTTTTTTCTGTCACTTACCATAATGTTTTTGAGGGTCATCCATGTTGTCACATGAATCAGTACTTTCTATCTATTTTTCTGAAGAAGCAGGTTATGGTAGAGAAGGCTCAGGCTTCAGAGACTATTAGACTCGAGTTGCATTCAGCCACCTGGAAACCCAGAATATCAGTTCAGTTACTCCATACTCTCATACAAGAGAAACAGAATCCCTTTACTTGCAATACAAAGGTGTCCTCATTACTCTCTGGCCTCTGCTTCCCCAGGGCTAGATTGAAAGGTAACTATATGTCAGAAACAGTGTCTCACTGTCCAGGGACACAGATACAAGGCAAAACATCACTGTGGCCCTCTGCTTCTCTCCTACTCAACACTTTATCACCCCTGAGGACAAGCAGCCGCAGGAGTCCATCTGGAACCGTTCTTTGTCCTTCCTCATGTCAGTGTTTCTGGAGGTGCTAATAAGCACTGGGATAAATTTCCCTAACACAGGCAGCTGGAGGAAGATGGGAAGGCAGGAGAGGAAAGCAGCAAGATAATTCATAAATTAAACAGAGAAGCAGAAGCAACTCTACAGTTACAGCCAAACAGCCTTTGAGGCACAAACTTACTTAAGATACTGATACCTATATGCAGGCACACAAAGCTATTTTATTTTATTTTATTCTGAGATGGAGTTTTGCTCTTGTCACCCAGGCTGAAGTGCAATGGCATGATCTCCGCTCACGGCAACCTCTGCCTCCCGGGTTCAAGCAATTCCCCTGTCTTAGCCTCTCAAGTAGCTGGGATTACAGGCACCCACCTGGTAAAAAAATAGCCTGGCTAATTTTTGTATTTTTTTAGTAGAGACAGGGTTTCACCATGTTGGCCAGGCTGGTCCTGAACTCCTCACCTCAGGTAATCCACCTGCCTCAGCCTCCCAAAGTGCTGGGGTTATAGGCATGAACCACAGTTGCTGGCTAGATTTTTATTTTCTTACCATAAAATTGGTTTACTCTGGCTGTTTTCATAGTGTATCAAATATTTATTCTGCTAAAAAATGATAAAAATAGAATAAAGAAAACATCATGACACACACTGGTGTGTGCTTGTAATCCCAGCTACTCAGGATGCTGAGACAGGAGGGTCATTTGAGGCCAGGAGATCCAGTCTAGCTTGGGAAACATAGCAATACCATGTATAAAAAACAATTCAAATTAGAATTAAAAAGAAGACATTTTGAAATTGTAAAAAGCATTTAGACCCTAAATTTAGGAAAACTGCCAGAGGGAGATGCTTCTGACATGCCCTATTCCAGTGGTTCCCAATCCTGGCTGCACATTAGAATCACCTAGGAAGCTGTTAAAAAGGTACAAATGTGGGTGGGCACAGTGGCTCACGCCTGTGATTTTAGCACTTTGGAAGGCCAAGGCGGGAGGATTACCTGAGCTTAGGAGTTCAAGACCAGCCTGGGCAACATGGCGAAACCCTGTGTCCACTGAAAATACAAAATATTAGGCCTGGTGGTGTATGCCTGTAATCTCAGCTACTCAGGAGGCTGAGGCAGGAGAATCACTTGAACCGGCGAGGTGGAGATTTCAGTGAGCTGAGATTGTGCCACTGCACTCCAGCTTGGGCAACAGAGTGAGACTCCATCTCAAAAACAACCAACCAACCAACCAACCAACAAACAAACAGGAAAAAGCTTGTTACCTGAAACCACATTCACTTCTGTTGCAATTCTGGAGCCTAGAAGTCTAAAACCAAGGTGTCAGCAGAGCCAAGTTCTTCTCAAGGCTGTAAGGAAAATTCTGCCTTGTCTCTTGAACTTCTGGTTGTTCTGATTTTCCTTGCCTTGTGACTGCATAGTTGCAATTTCTGCATCCATCTTCACGTGACCTCTTCCTCTTCGTCACGGGACTCTTCTCTAGGTATTTCTTACAAGGACACTTGCAGTTGGATGTCGGGCTACTGAGCTAATCCATGATAATCTCATCTGAGACCTTTAATTATATCTGCAAATACCCTTTTTCCAAATAAGTTAAACCCACTGCATATAACCAAGTAAATCATATACTTCAGGGTAAAACCTGGGCATTTTCTTTTCTTTTTTTTAAATACAGGTTCTCCCTCTGTTGTCCAGGCTGGAATGCAAACACATCTCATTTCAGCCTCTACCTTCTGGGTTCAAGTGATCCTCTTGCCTCATTCTCCCAAAATGCTGGGATTACAGGTATAAGCCACCCTGCCCTGCCAGCATTTGTATTTTTTTTTTTTTTTTTGAGACAGAGTCTTGATTTGTTGCCAGGCTGGAGTGCAGTAGCATGATATCGGCTAACTGCAACCTCTGCCTCCAGGGTTCAAGTGAGTCTCCTGCCTCAGTCTCCTGAGTAGCTGGGATTATAGGCACCCGCCACCAAGCCTGGCTAATTTTTGTATAGTTTTACTATGTTGGTCAGGCTGGTCTCGAACTCCTGACCTTTTGATCCACCCGCCTTAGCCTCCCGAAGTGCTGGGATTACAGGCATGAGCCATCTCGTTTGGCCTTTTTTTTTCTTCTTTTTTTTTTTTAGATGGAGTCTCACTCTTGTCCCCCAGGCTGGAGTACAATGGCATAATTTTGGCTCACTGCAATCTCTGCCTTCTGGGCTAAAGTGATTCTCCTGCCTCAGCCTCCTGAGTAGCTGGGATTACAGACACCCACCACCAAGCTGGGCCAATTTTTTTATTTTTAGTAGAGATGTGGTTTCACCACGTTGGCCAGGCTGGTCTCAAACTTCTGACCTCAGGTGATCCGCCCGCCTTGGCCTCCCAACATGCTGGGATTACAGGAGTGACCACCGCAACGGGCCTCACATATATCTGTTTTCAAAAGTTCTTTACTCTTGGTTTAATTAATAAATAAATTGATTATTTTTTGGAGACAGGGTCTCACTCTGTCACCCAGGCTGGAGTGCAGCCGCACAATCTCGGCTCACTGCCACCTCTGCTTCCTCGGTTCAAGTAACTCGGAATACAAGCAGATGCCACCAGGCTCAGCTAAATTTTGTATTTTTTTTTTAAGTAGAGACTGGGTGTCCCCAAATTAGCCAGGCTAGTCTCCACCTTTTGACCACAAGTGATCTGCCCACCTCTGGCCTCCCAAAGTACTGGGGTTAAAGGCATGAGCCACCACACCCAACCACACCTGACCCATTCCTGGTTATTATTTAAGTTGTTTTTTTTAAAATTGTCAAACAATTAGAAAATGTACATTTGAAATTGATCTGTAGCTTGGCTTGCAGTGTAGCTTTCAGCCGTTCTTTATCAGGAACTATGTTTCTCAAGTGCTGCTCAGAGACAATTGGCAACAATGGCTTCGAGTGCCTGTGGGATTGGCGCCAAAAGGGCTGGGCTTTGGCATTGTCTGAATTAGATATTGGAGTTGATGACCCCTCACCCCCAGGCACCTTCTATTGAAATGATCGTAGTTAGTGGGATATTGACAGCTACTACAGAATCTGCATCTTTGAACACAGTCCAGGGCCTGGAAAAGAATAGGAGTTTAGTGAATATTTACTGGCTGGCAGAGATTCCTGCAAAAGCCTAACTCTGCTACCAGGTTCTCAGATGGATGCCGATTATAACCTTAAAGTTCTTGCACACTTCACAAACTATTGACATGAGCTACAGATAATTTTAACAATTTAAGGCTGGGCATGATGGCTCATACCTGAAATTCCAGCATTTTGGGAGACCCAAACAGGAAGATTGTTTGACTCCAGGAGTTGGAGACCAGCCTGGGCAACATAGGAAAACATGGTGTCAACAACAACAACAACAACAAATTATTCAGGTGTGGTGATAGCACCTATTGTCCCAGCTACTCAGGAAGCTAAGGTGGGGGGGATCACTTGAACCTCTTAGGCAGCATGCTGCTGAATTTTTCAGAACACAGATGTACAGATTATCCAAGAGTTCTGTCACCCACCTGTGTTTTATGGGAGAGGGGAGAATGTCAGTTAATTTGGTCAATCAGGTAGTAGAGTTAGGAGAGTGCCTGCCCTGTCTGCTGTGTGGCTGTGCCCGAAGTCATTATCCACTCCTGTGGCTGGACATTCCAGTGGTTTCCAGTTTAGTCTTCTCAAATCTGCAGGATCACGATGATCCTTAGGATGAATTCCTGGAAGCGTAATTGTGTTCTGTATGTTCATAGATTTACATGCCCCTATATGTAATGTGTCTTTGAGACATACTGTCAGATAACCAAAAAGTGTGTGCCAGATTTCATCAGATTGTAGGAGAGTGTCCATTTTCATGTTCTATTTACAAAATTGAATTTGATGACAGGTCAAGTGTGGTGGTTCACACCTACGATCCCAGCACTTTGGGAAACTGAGGCAGGAGCATCCCTTGAGCCCGGGAGCTTGAGGCCAGCTGGGCAGCATAGGGAGACCCCCATTTCTGCAAAAATTAAAAGCATGTTGGCACCTACCTGTATGTAGTCCCAGCTACTCTGGAGGCTGAGGGGAGAGGATTGCTTTGCCTCAGGAGTTTGAAGCTGTAGTGAGCCATGATCACACCATTGTATTACACCCTGGGTGACAGAGCGAGAAGTTGTCTCAAAAAATTTTTTTAAATCAGCTGGGCGCAGTGGCTCACGCCTATAATCCCAGCACTTTGGGAGGCCGAGGTGGGTGGATCACGAGGTCAAGAGATCGAGACCATCCTGGTCAACAAGGTGAAACCCCGTCTCTACTAAAAACACAAATATTAGCTGGGCATGGTGATGTGCGCCTGTAGTCCCAGCTACTCGGGAGGCTGAGGCAGGAGAATTGCTTGAATCCAGAAGGCGGAGGTTGTGGTGAGCCAAGATCGTGCCATTGCACTCCAGCCTGGGTAACAACAGCGAAACTGTCTCAAAAATAAATAAATAAATAAATAAAATTTTTTTTAATCAAAAAAAGAAAATCAATAATTTGATGACAACAAATCTACAAAATGTGCTCAGTTTAATAGGTGAAATTTTAAATTGCATCTTTAGTTTGTATTTTTTATATTCAAATGCATATTTTGCTTTTAAAACTTCATCTTTCTTTGTGACCTGATGAACATAACCCATGCTCACTTTTCTGTTCATGTGTTTACTTGTTTCCTGTTGGTTTGCAGCCACTCTTTATTTATTTTAATTTAATTTAATTTTTTTTTTTGAGATGGAGTTTCACTGTTGTTACCCAGCCTGGAGTGCAATGGCAGGATCTAAGAATCAGTTTCATCCATTGCTGTCACTGAACAGTCAAAACCTACCAGCTCCCCAAATTCTTTTTTTTTTTTTTTTTGACATGCAGTCTTGTTCTGTCACCCAGGCTAGAGTGCAATAGCGCAATCTTGGCTCACTGAAATCTTTGCCTCCTGGGTTCAAGCAATTCTCCTGCCTTAGCCTCTTGAGTAGCTGGGATTACAGGCATGTGCCACCACACCCAGCTAGTTTTTGTATTTTTAGTAGAGACAGGGTTTCACCGTGTTGGTCAGGCTGGTCTCGAACTCCTTACCTAATGATCTGCCCACCTTGGCCTCCCAAAATGCTGGGATTACAGGCATGAGCCACCGTGCCTGGCCTGGCCCTTTCCACATTGTTACTAGTGCCAATGAATTTTTTCAAAGAGCAATACGACTCTTTTTTTTTTTGAGACAGGGTCTCACTCTGTCACTCAGGCTAGATTATAGTAGTGTGGTCACAGCTCACTGCAGTCTTGATATCCCAGGGCAAACCTGCCTGAGCCTCCTGAGTAACTGGAAACACAGGTGCATACCACCATACCTGGCTAATTTTTATTTACGTTTATTTTTTGTAAAGACAGACTTTCTATGTGTTGACTAAGCTAGTTGCAAACCGCTGGACTCTTTCCACCAGGGATCTTTCCACCTTGGCCTCCCAAAGTGCTAGGATTACAGGCATAAACCATGGTGCCTGGCGCAACATTTAAAAAAAAAATAAAACCTTTAACCTTTCCTTTGTTCTTCAGACATAACATAGACCATCCAGTCTGTGTGTATGCCTTGAATTGCAATTCTTTCTTTCCAAGTAAAACATTTTTCCAGGTGCGGTGGCTCATATCTGTAATCCCAGCACTTTGGGAGGCCAAGGTGGGAGGATAGCCTGAAACCAGGAGTTCCAGACTGGCCTGGATAACATGGCGAGACCTCATCTCTACAAACACTAAAAAATTAAGTGTGTATGGTAGCACACAGCTGTAGTTCCAGCTACTTGGGAGGCAGAGGTGGGAGGATTGTTTGAGCCCAGGCGTTTGAGGCTACAGTGAGCTGTGATCACACCCCTGCACCCTAGCCAGGTCAACAGAGCCAGACCCTGTCTCAAAAGTAAAAAAATAAATAAATAAACAAAAAAAACCCCATTTTAATGTCAGAATTTTGATTTCAACAGAACTGTTTCATGTTGTTGATTTCCAGGCAGTTTTGTATTTGTGCCTCATTGTTTTTCTGGCAGAATGGAAAACATTAAGTAAATAACTGAGAGAAAATACATCTGATGATGCATTAGAGCAGAGGCTATGGGCTCCCTCAGCAACTCTGCAGGTAGAATGGAACTCCTGGCAGAAGGAGATGCTGCATCCTATACAAGAGACCCTGTTATGGGGAGGCCTGCCATGGCGAGCCTCCCCTTGCCATCTGAACATGAAGCAGGCAGTGCCAGCAGCATGCCCCTCTGGAGTGGACTGGAGGATCAGTGTCAATGATTCAGCAATTGGTTGACATTCAGGCAAAGCTGGGTGGGAGGAATTGGAAGAAAATGCTAGAGTTGAGTATCTGGAAGAGACAGGCTCCCGATGCAGTGCTACGAGGGTCATATCCATCTAAGGAGAAACAAGCTGAAGAGAGTAGCCGGGACTGGCAGTTTGAATCATAATCATGCTCATTTTGGAGAAGAGGAAGAAAACCATGACTATTTGGGATGTGCACGACTTTTCCCAGATGTTTTCACCTCATACTTGCTGATGGGCCCACTCTGTTGTCCTTGATCTGGGGTCTCCCCAGCTCTACTTCACCAGAATTTCAGAAACCCAGGCTGGGTCTCCTCCTGGGCATTCCAGCACCATCTAAAAGCAATTCCCCCACCTCCATGATCCTCCACACCAGTTTCTCCCCTTTTCCCTTCAGAAACAAGAGTCTCATTTTTTTTTCCTAATTGTATCTTCCACCTCTTCAACTTCAGTTCTCTCTGTTAACGAAGTTACATTGTTTGTAAATGTACCTCTGGATGGTCTTCAGCTTCCCCTCAGTTCCTGGCCTGTACTCCTCTTTCCCTTCCTTTGTCATTCCTATTGTGGGGGAGGATCAGCATTCTGTTTGCATTTAGACATTTTCTCCCCACCTTCTGAGGCTTCCAGCTCAGCCGTTCTCTGTGGATGAGGGCACTGACTATTGCTACAATCTTGGTTTCTTTTCTGTGTGACCCTCAGGTCCATGGCTTCTCCCTCATCTGTCCCTCACTGTTTCCCCCACACCAACTCATTTTGTTATGGTTGGGACTCTGTATCCTGTTTTAGAAAATGAATTCGCCTTATTACTATATACAATTATGAAAATAGAGGGGTGATTAAAAAATTTGCATAGCGCGGAAAGACGTCAAAAAGAAACAGTTGTCGGAAATCGTAGGCAAGGTGGCTTAACTCAACGTTTTGCTGACTGGGAAAATAACATTCTAAGTGTGTGATAAAATTCTCACATGGATTACACAATTTTACACATAATTTATTATATTTTCTGCTACTTTACTCAATAATTTGTTCTGGGTTTTTACATCAATAAACATAAACAGTAGTTTTACAAGCTTTTTTTGTCAGGTGTTTGAGACCAGCCTGGCCAACATGGTGAAACCCCATCTCGACTAAAACTACAAAAATAAGCTGGGAGCGGTCGTCGGTGTCTATAATCCCATCTGCTTGGGAGGCTGAGGCAGGAGAATCACTTGAACCCAGGAGGTGGAGGTTGTAGTGAGCTGAGATAGTGCTGGGCAACAGAGTGAGACTCTATCCCTGATATAAAACAACAACAAAAAGGCTGGGCGTGGTGGCTCACACCTGTAATCCCAGCACTTTGGGAGGCCTAGGTGGGTGGATCATTTGAGGTCAGGAGTTCGAGGCCAGCCTGGACAACATGGTGAAACCCTGCCTCTACTAAAAATACAAAAAATTAACTGGGCGTGGTGGTGCACGCCTGTAATCCCAGTTACTTGGGAGGCTGAGGCAGGAGAATCACTTGAACCCAGGAAGCAAAGGCTGCAGTGAGCTGAGATCCCACGACTGTGCTCCAGCCTGGGCGACCAAGGGAGAATCCATCCATTTGGGTGGGTGAGAGGGGCTGGAGTAGCTTTTGTGGAACAGTTCAGAGGAACACAAAAGAAGAGAGATTGTGCTGATGCCCTTCATCCCTGTCTTTGTCTTAGGTAACAGTCCGTGCATGGCCAGGGTGATAATTTTACTAAATAGTCATTAAATAGTCTAGTTTATATCTTTCTTTCTTTTTTTTTTTGAGACGGAGTTTTGCTGTTGTTACCCAGGCTGGAGTGCAATGGCACGATCTCGGCTCACCGCAACCTCTGCCTCCTGGGTTCAAGCAATTCTCCTGCCTCAGCCTCCCGAGTAGCTGGGACTACAGGTGCGCACCACCGTGCCCAGCTAATTTTTGTATTTTTAGTAGAGACGGAGTTTTACCTCGTTGACCAGGATGGTCTCGATCTCTTGACCTTGTGATCCACCCGCCTCGGCCTCCCAAAGTGCTGGGATTATAGGCGTGAGCCACCGCGCCCAGCCTAGTTTGTATCTTTTAAAGAGAACGTTTTTCTTTTTGAGACAGAGTCTCATGCTGGAATGCAATGGCAAGATCTCAGCTCACTGCAACGGCTCCCTCTCCGGTTCAGGCAACTCTCTGGCCTCAGCCTCCCAAGTAGCTGGGATTACAGGCACCCACCACCAGGTCCAGCTAATTTTTTGTATTTTCAAAAGAGACGGGGGTTTGCCATGTTGGCCAGGATGGTCTTAATCTCCTGACCAGGTGATCCACCCACCTCGGCCTCCTAAAGTTCTTAAATTACAGGTGTGAGCCACTGCACCTGGCCTCAAAGAGAACATTAAAAAAAAAAAAAAAATACCCCAGGCCTTGAAGAGAACTCTTAAAAAAATACCCCAGGCCAGGAGCAGTGGCTCATGCCTATAATCCCAGCACTTTGGGAGGCCTAGTTGGGCAGACTGCCTGAACTCAGGAGTTCTCGACCAGCCTGGGCAACACAGTGAAACACCATCTCTACTAAAATACAAAAAATTAGCTGGGAATGGTAGCATGCGCCTGTATTTCCAGCTGCTTGGGAGGCTGAGGCAGGAGAACTGCGTGAACCCAGAAGGCGGGGGTTGCAGTGAGCGGAGACACTCACTCCAGCCTTGGTGACAGGAGACTCTGTCTCAAAAAACAAAAAACCAAACAGTTAACAATAATTCATTATTATTGTCACATAGGCAGTGTTCAGAGTACCCTGTTTGCCTCAAAATGAAAGAGTTTGTTTGTATCAGGGTCTAGGTTATTTTTTAATGGCTTCGTGGGTATGCTATTTGGATGTATCCTCATTTAAACCATCCTGTTGATGGACTGTGGGCTGAATGTCATTTACAGGATGAAACCCTATCCTTCTAAAGGGATGGTGTTAGGAGGTGGGGCCTTTGGGAGGATATTAGCGTTAAGTATAATGTCCTAAGGGCAGAGCCACCACAATGAGATACATTCTCTTAAAGAGGCCCCAGAGCGAGCTAGTTTTCTTTCCACCTTGTGAGGACTCAGCCTTAGCGAGGACTCAGTGAGGAGCCGGTCTCCCGTGAGTAGCCAGCCAAAGCGACCGGAAAGCAGGCCAGGATCACCGACTGCTACCCTTCAGAACCGTGAGAAATAATCTGTTCTTTGTAAGGCACCGTGGGTTTGGTGTTTTGGTATGGGAGCCTGAAGAGACATCTAGGTTGTTCACAAAGGTTTGTCTTTCTTTCTTTCTCTCTCTCTCTCTCTCTCTCTCTTTCTTTTCTTTTCTTTCTTTCGACGGAGTTTCGCTCTTGTTACCCAGGCTGGGGTGCAATGGCGCGATCTGGGCTCACCGCAACCTCCGCCTCCTGGGTTCAGGCAATTGTCCTGCCTCAGCCTCCTGAGTAGCTGGGATTACAGGCACGCGCCACCATGCCCAGCTAATTTTTTGTATTTTTAGTAGAGATGGGGTTTCGCCATGTTGACCAGGATGGTCTCGATCTCTTGACCTTGTGATCCACCCGCCTCGACCTCCCAAAGTGCTGGGATTACGGGCGTGAGCCACCGCACCTGGTCAATACATGCAGATTTCTCATGTGTCTAATCTCTACAAATGAGATTGGTTGTAATGTTCTGGTTCTGTGTCATCATTTTCATATTTTTGTATCATTATTATACTTATTAAAACCTCTCCTCCTCCATACATTTTTTTTTTTTTTTTTTTGAGATGGAGTCTTGCTGTTGTCGCCCAGGCTAGAGTGCAATGGTACGATACCGGCTCACTGCAACCTCTTCCTGGGTTCAAGTGATTCTTCTGCCTCAGCCTCCTGAGTAGCTGGGATTACAGGCACCCACCACCATGCCTAGCTAATTTTTGTATAGTTAGTAGAGACAGGGTTTCACCGTATTGGCCAGGTCGGTCTTGAACTGGCCTCAGATGATGCACCCACATTGGCCCCCCCTAAAGTGCTGAGATTACATGGCTCCTGGCCTCATACTGTTATTTGGCCCCCATCTTAGTGTTTTCTTACTGATGTGCTGGAGCTTCACCTGCATTTCAGCTGGAAAGCCACTGCCTGGAGGCCAGATCTTGCCCACCGCCTGTTTTTGTCAGTAGTTTTCTTTTATTGGAAGGTCGTTTTATTGGAACTCACTGGATGATCTGTTTACAATCATCTTTGACTGCTTTTCTGCCACAGTGGCATAGTTGAGAACTTGTGATGAGGACCCAAGGACCCTCAAGTCTGAATTATTTATGGGGCAGCCCTTTAAGAAGTTTTTTGACCCTCTGCTTGCGTCTCCCTGACCCTTCCCCGGCCTGTTCAGTCTAGACTGCAGGGCACTTGCTTCAGCACTTTTCTTTTTTATTGTTTTTTTGAGACCGAGTTTCACTCTTGTTGCCCAGGCTGGAGTGCAATGGTGAGATCTGTGCTCACTGCAACCTCCACCTCCTGGGTTCAAGCGATTCTCCTGCCTCAGCCTCCCGAGTAGCTGGGATTACAGGTGCTCACCACCACGCCTGGCTAATTTTTGTATTTTTAGTAGAGATGGGATTTCTCCATGTTGGTCAGGCTGATCTCAAACTCCCGACCTTAGGTGATCCTCCTGCCTCAGCCTCCCAAAGTGCTGGGATTACAGGCTTGAGCCACCATGCCTGGCCACTTCAGCACTTTTCTTATGTGGCAAAATTCTTGCCCTTAGAGTTTATATTTCAATGGGAAATAATAGGTAATAAAGAATACTATAAAGTGTATAATAAATTAGAAAGTGCCAGAAGAGTCAGGCTGGGAAGAGTGAGCGGAAGTGGGAGGCTCTCACAGGCTACACTGAAGTTCAGGGTTTGTGCCCAGACTGGCTGCTCTTCCACCTTTGTGCTGGCCCCACATTCCTTCCACACAGGGACCTTTCAGAGGACTGAACTGTCTTCACACTGCTTTTCATCAGTGCCCTCCTTGGGGGCCTATGGATCCCCAGAGGAAGAATCTCCTGTACTGAGCACATGGGTGTGGTCACCAGAGGGCCATGTGGCCAGGGTGTTGAGTGGCTGGGAGGGGAAGCTGAAGGAGGAACAGGGAGGGCAGTGTGGGCGGGCAGCATCTTCTTTCTACCCAGTCTTTTTCTTGCTTAGGAGTTTGCACCTGTTGTGTGCGCAATGAGTCCAATTTCAGAGGTATGAGAATTGTGGTCACTTGCAGATTTTTTAAAAAAAGATGGCAGAAATAAGACTCTCTTACAGGGTTGCCACTGAACTTAAATCAGTGACATTTGTAAAGCCTGGCACTCAGTGAGCACTAGAAAGATTTGCTAAATGAAGCAAAGTTATCATATTCAAATTTGTAGTTCTTATCCGGACATGGTGGCTCATGTCTGTAATCCTAGCACTTTGGGAGACTGAGGCAGGCAGATCACCTGAAGTCAGAAGTTTGAGACCAGCCTGGACAATATGGCAAAATGCTGTCTCTACTAAAAATACAAAAAAAAAAAAAAAAAAAAAGAGAAAACCCCAAAAATTAGCAAGGTGTCCTGGCAGGTGCCTGTAATCCCAGCTACTTGGGAGGCTGAGGCAGTGAGCTGAGGTCACACCATTGCACTCTAATCTGGGAAACGAATGAAACTCCATTGCAAAAAACGAAAAAAAATCCACAAATTTTTAGTTCTCATTTTTAATCACCTTGTCTCTTTCTAGCAGTGATGTTTTTATGGAACTTGTGTTTTACTTTTATTGCCGCTACTAATGGTATAGTTTAATAAAATATAGAGGAGAATAGTTAACTTTTATTTCCAGTAACTACAAACACAATGGTTGAGCGTGGATTTTCTAAGAAAAATTAAGGATTATTGTAGCTGAGTACATTTGCCATCAGTTTACACATTGATTTTTTTTTTTTTTTTGGCAGCTTGACTTCCTGGGAGGTTTGCATTCTGAGTATAAATTCTTCACAGGAAAATAAGTCTAGAACACTTACCTTTAAAATAATAGCAATTTCAGCAACACATTTAAAAAATATAACAATTTGTTTTTTGATGCTCATTATCAAGTTCTTGTAGGTGACAGCATGTGTGCTATAAAATGTAAGGAAGAAAGACCTCTGTGAATGGCATGTTTTAGGTAGGTAACAAATAACTTTTTCAAGTCCGTATTTGTGGTTGTATGATTTGACTAAACATTAACATGTAGGGCTGATTCAATATTAAATCATAATGAGGCTATAATTGGATGCATATTCTTGTATTGATAATTGTGTTCATGGATTAAGTTGTTGGATGACCTTCAATCATCTTAATGTCTAAAGTGAGGGTGGAAAACCAGACTCACATATGACAGGACATGGGAGGTTACAAACCAGGGCCTCGGATTGCCTAGGGATCACACAGGATTGTCAGGAGCATGGTAGAGGTAATTTTTTGCTGTGTAGATACTTTGACACTCATTATCAAGTTATTGTAGGTGATAGCCTGTGTGCTACAAATGTAAGGAAGAAAGACCCCTGTGAATGGCATGTTCCAGGTCGGTAACAATTTTTTCCAAGTTCATATTTGTGGTTGTATGATTGACTAAACATTTTTTTTGCTTGTATTTTTTTTTATTGTGTTTATTTTTCCAAATATATTTGATCCAAGGTTGTTTGTAACCTAGGATGCAGAGGACTGACTCTATTAGAAACTGATTTCTGTAGGCAACAACATAGTGGGATTTATAAAGCTGAGTACAACGCAGGCATTGCTGTAGTCCCTGCATGGTTCTGTGTGTGGGCGGGCTGCATCCTCGGGTATTATCCCTCTGTGATGGGGCCCAACTTGCTGGAGTTCCATTGAGGCAGGACTCAGCACTAGGCAGTGAACAGATTCCATTTCTGAGGTATCTTCTAAGGTTCTGTTGCCACAGGGGTGAGGAGCAACCTCTGCTTCACCCTCTCCATCAATGTGTAAAGCCAATTTCCTACCGAAGGCAAAGAACGCCACTGACTCCCACCTGCAGTCCCTGACCCTGTGCAATTCGTAAGTCGTCATTGTGAATAAAGAAATTGGTAGCGAAATGTCCCTCTTATGGAGTTATGAAATGGGGCTGTCATGGGGAACAATGATCTACAGGGGACCTGGGGGCCGGCATGGCCTTGACACTGAGCGAGTGAGAAGGCAGCCATCCTTTGACAGCTACTCTTTGTCCAATGTGCAGATAAGTTAGTCCCAGTGACTCCAGGAGACCATGATGGTGATAATGCAACAGGAGTGCTAACTTGAAATAGTGGCCTTACATGTGCTGCACTAAGAGCTTCACAGATACACAGACTAATGTTGAGAGACAGGGAGCATCCCCATGAGAAATAGAAGAAGCTGAAGATGAGCAGCTGATCTCCTCACACTGTACAGTAGTCCCCTCTGATCCTCCGAAAGACCCCAGAGGATGCCTGAAACCACAGCTAAAACTGGCCACAAGATATACTGCCTTTTTTTCTATACATGCATACCGACGTTAAAGATTAATTATGAAATTAAGCACAGACATGCAGCACCACACCTGGCTAATCCTACTGAGCACGCATGACCCACATGGCCCTCACACTTGGTTTATACAACTGTTCTTAACCTTTGAGTTGTATCTACCAGGACTTAAGCCCCTGGATTTACCTGCTTAGGTTTACTCCCCTAGACTTGCCCTCCTTTACTTACTCCTTAGATATCCCCTCCCTGGTTGTAGACACCTTGCATTACACATCTGGATTTACTTACCTGGCCTGAACGTCATGCCCTTACCATCCAGGATTACCAACTTAGCTTATCTCCCTGGCCTTCCTACCTGGCCTTAATATTCTATTCTTACTCACATGGCCTTACCCTTCTGGCCTAATGTGCCAAGCTTTAAACTCTTAACTTTAACCTCTTAACTTTACCCAGTTAAACTCAGCCAAATAGTTGTATTCAGGGAGGACTCAACTTAGTGGCCTTACCCGTCTGGCCTTTTAAATAGCTTGGCTTCAAGACCCAGCCATAATCTCCTGGTTTTGCCAATTTTAATTTACCCAGGGCTGGGATAGACCCAGTTAGCGTTCCCCACCTGATCTAACCCTATGGGCCTTAACCTCATGGTCTTAACAAGCTGGATTAGCCAGCTAGAGTTCCCAACTAGTCTTACTGATTATGACCTACACGGCCAACACCCTCGGTTTAGGAAATTGTCCTATGTTTTATTTATTATTATTATTATTTTAACTGAACAGGCGTTAAAGACCTGGATTTACCTCCCTAGGTTTCTTCCCCTGGTTTTATCATTCCCCTGCCCTTTTTCTTTGCTAAACCCCAACTCCATGACCAGTCCCAAGCTCCAGCCCCATAATTAGACATCTTGCATTACCAAGCTGGCCTTAACCTCATGACCTGTGTAATCTGGATGACAAAACATAGCTTACCAACCTGGGCTTCCCACCTGTCCTCAACCTTTCATACTAACTCACATGGCCTTAACCTCCTGACCTAGTCTGTTTAGTATTAACATCTCTGCATCACCCAGGTGGAGTTAGCCACCTAGCTCCATTCAGGAAGGCCTTAATTTACTGGCCTAATCCAACTAGAGTTTTAAATCACTTGGCTTTTTCACCCGGTCTTAACCTCACAGTTTTGCCAACTTAGATTTACCCACCTGTCCTGGCCTTCGTCCTCCAGTATGAATCTCCTGGCCTCATGTACCTAGCACATCCACCTGACCTAACCAGTGTGTCGTTAATGACCCGTTCTTACCAAAGCGAATCACCGAGCTGATCTTACCTCCCCAGCTTACCCAATTGGCCTTCACAATTAGTCTCAAGCTTCTAGTCTTCCTCAAGTGGCACAGCCTTACTGGCCTTAACCTGGAGTCATTCTGCTCTGTCCCAGCCTTTAGTTTTCCTTTCCTGGTCTTCACCTTGTGGCCCCCTTCTGGTGGCTGTATTTACCTGAACTTACCCAGTAGTCCTTTTTCACGTGACTTCATTAAACTTAGGGCCATACTCAACAGCTTTGAGTTAGCATGCTTGGCCTCAGCCAGCAAGATGTCAGCCAGCAAGACATCATCAGCTGGCCTCATACTTATCTGCTGTTTACCACCTAGTTTTATCCAGTTGGTCTTCACATCCTCGCCTTCCCTGCACTGTCTCACCCACCTAGTATTTATTTGCCTCTAGTTTTCATTTGACTGGCTTGGCGACTTGCCCTTCATCCTATTGGCTGTTTTCCCTATTGATTTCACAGCCTGGCATTACTGAAATAGTTTTTCATTGAGCTGGCTGTAGGTGCATGGTTTTAACAACCTGGCTGAACTCAGCCGACCTCAGTAATCCAATTGTCCTTATCACCTTACGGTATCCTCACAGTATGATAAACTTGAAATAATTCATCTGGCTTTATTCACCTCCTGGCCCTTCTTATCCAGGCTTCATGACTTTTTCTCAAAGTCCTACCCCTAACCCACTGGCCATAACTTCCCGCCATTGTCCGTGTGTTCTTACTTATGGCTTGTAATTTGCTGGCCTCAATCTCCTGTCAAGACGAAGCTGATTTTGCCAGCTAGGATTGACCCACCTGACTCATGAAGCTTCTGCCATTGCTCCCATGCCCTTGCTCCCTGTATTTGTCCACCTCATTTTACAGCCCTGGCCAGACCCCATTAGCCCTTTCCACCTGACCTAATCCTATGGGCCTTAACTTCATGGCCTTAACCTAGATCAGCCAGCTGGATTTCCTGACTAGTCTTACTGATCACACGTGACCCACATGGCTGCCACCCTCGTTTATTAAAGCTGTGTTACGTTTCGTTTATTATTAATCTAATAGGCTTTAAAGACCTGGATTTACCTCCCTAGGTTTTATCCCCTGGTTTTATCATCTCCCTGCTGTTTTCCCCTTGCTCTACCTCCAACTCCATGCCTCAGCCTAATCCCCAGCCCTAGCCAAAGCCACAGCACCAGCCCTAGCATAGCTCTAGCCCCAGCCCAGGCCTCAGCCCCATAATTAGACATTTTGTATTACTGAGGTAACATTAACCTAATGACTCTTCCAACCTGGATGACCAACATCGCTTTCAAACCTGACCTCGCCACCTGTCGCCAACCTTTCATTCTAACTTCCATGGCCTTAACCTCCTGACATAATCTGTTCAGTATTAACCTCTTGGCATTTCCCAGGTAGAATTAGCCACCTAGCTCTATTCAGTAAGGCCTTAATTTACTGTTCTAAGCCATGCAGAGTTTTCTATCACTAGGTTTTTTCACCCAGTCTAAACCTCATGGTTTTGCCAACTTAGATTTACCCACCTGCCCTGGCCTTACTTGCCCAGTATGAATCTCCTGGCCTCATGCACCTAGCACACTCACCTGATCTGCGTGTGCCTCACTGACCATTCTTACCAACCCAAACTTCCCAGTTGATTGTACCTCCCCAGCTTACCCAGTTGGCCTTCAAAATTAGTCTCAAGCTTGCAGTTTCCTCAAGTGTCACAGCCCTACTGGCCTTAACCTGGTGTCATTCTGCTCTGTCCTGGCCTTTGGCTTTCCTTTTGTGGTCTTCACCTGGTGGCCTTCTTGGTGGCTGTATTTATCTGAACTTACCTAGCAGGCCTTCTTCACCTGAACTAATCAAATTTAGGGCCATACTCTCCTTCCCTATTCAAATGCTTGGCCTTAGCCAGCAAGACGTCATCTCCTGGGGTCATTTATATTTGCTGTTTCCCACCTTGTTGTATCCAGCAGGCCTTTACTTCTTCACATTCCCTTCGCTGTCTTACCCACCTAGTATGTGTCCCTGGTCTTCATTTGACAGGCTTGGCCACTTACCCTTAATCCTACTGGGGGTTTGCCCTATTGATTTCACAGCTAGGGGTTACTGAAATTGTTTTTCATTGAGCTGGCTCTAGGCACCTGGTTTTAATAGCCTGGCCGAACTCTCAGATGATCTCAAGAAACAGATTGCCTTCATCACCTTAGGGTATGGTATCCTCATGGTATGACCAATTTGAAATTATCCCTAATAATTTTAGGCCTCATTCACCTCCTGGCCCTTCTTGTCCAGTCTTTATGACTTTGCCCAAAATTCCTGACTCTACTTTATGGTCCATAACTTACTGCCATTTTCCAATTGTTCTTACTCACTGGTTTGTAATTTGCTGGCCTCAATATCCCATCTACACCCAGATGATTTTACCCGCTAAGATCAACTCACCCGCCTTATGAAGCTCCTGCCATTGCTCCACTGCCCTTGCTCCCTGCCCTGGTCCACCTTATCTTATGGCCCTGGCCAGACCCCATTGGCCTTTCCTACCTGACCTATCCCTATGGGTCTTAACCTCATGGCCTTAACAACCTGGATTAGTCAACTAGATGTCTCAGCTAGTCTTATGTTCATATATGACCCACTTGGCCCCCATACTTGGTTTATGAAACTATCCTGTTTTATTTATTACAATTATTTTTTAATCTAACAGGTCTTAAAGACCTGGTTTTACCTCCCTAGCTTTTCTCCCTTGGTTTTATCATCCTCCTGCCCTTTGTTCCTCGCTCTACCCCGTAATCCATACTCAAGTCCAATTAGCCTAAGCCCTTGCCAAATCCCCAGCCAAACCCCAGTCCCAGGTTGTGCCCCAGCCCAGCCCCTGATAGCCCCAGCCCCAGTCCCAGCTTCAGCACCTGCCACAGCTCCAGCCACAGCCTCTGAACCAGCCTGAGCCCCATAATTAAACATCTTGCATTACTAACCTGGGCTTATGCTCATGATCTTCCCAACCTCGATGATCAACATAGATTACCAATCTGGCCTGCCCACCAGTCCTCAACCTTTCATTCTAACATTATCTTAATCTGAGCTAGTCTGCCTAGTTATTATCCAGGTGGAGTTAGCTACCTAGCTCTATTCAGGAAGGCCTTAACTTACTGGCCTAAGCCACCCAGAGTTGTCAATCACTTGATTTTTGACCCATTGTTAACCTCACGGTATTGCCAACTTAGATTTAACCACCTTCCCTGGCCTTACTCATCCAGTATGAATCTCCTGGCCTAATGCACCTAGCACACTCAACCAACCTTACCTGTGTGCCATGAATGACCCTTTCTTATGAACCTGAAACTCCCAACTGATCCTACCTCCCCAGGTAACCCAGTCGCCTTTACAATTAGTCTCAAACTTCTGGTATTCCTCAAGCATCACAGACCTACTGGCCTAAACCTGGTACCATTCTGTTCTGTTCCTGCTTTTGACTTTTCTTTCCTAGTCTTCTCCTGGTGGACCTTCCAATGGCTGTATTTACCTGATCTTATCCAATAGGCCTTCTTCACGTGCCCTTATTAACCTTAGGGCCATACTCACCTGCTCTCTCTTCATGCTTGGCTTTAGCCAGAAAGACCACATCTGCTGGCCTCAGACATACCTGGTGTTTACCACCTGGTTTTACCAGCCAATGTTCACTGCATCACCTTCCCTGCACTCTCTTACCCACCTACTTGCCTCCAGTCTTCATATGACTGGCTTGACCACTTGTCCTTCATCCAGCTGGGTATTTTACCTATTAATTTCAGAGCCTGGTGTAACTGAAATACTTTTTCATTGAGTAGTAGCACCAAGTGCAATTGGGGTTGTCCCTCCAGAGCAGGAGATGGAGCAGTAGCAGCTGGTGAAACTGTCATTGTCACAGAGGAGCAGCATGCCCACGAAGCAGTAGCATCTGGGTGTAACAGGAGCAGTGTGCCCCTGGAGCGTTAGATGGAGCAATAGCATCTGGTAAAATTGTGGTTGTCATAGAGGAGCAACGTTCCTCCATAGCAGTAGATGGAGGAGTAGCATCTGGTGAAATAGTGGTTGTCACAGGGGAGCAGCCTGCCTCTGGAGCAGTAGATGGAGCAGTAGCATCTGGGGAAATTGTGGTTTTCTCAGAACAGCATGCCCCTGGAGCAGTAGATGGAGCCGTAACATCTGGGGAAATTGTGGTTTTCTCAGAACAGCATGCCCCTGGAGCAGTAGATGGAGCCGTAACATCTGGGGAAATCGTGGGTTTCACAGAGGCGCAGCATACTCCCGGAGCAACAGAAGGAGCAGTAGCATCTGGATAAATTGTGGTCACAGCAGAGCAATGTGCCCCTGTGGCAGCAAATGGAGCAGTAGTATCTGTGGAAATTGTGTTGTCACAGAGGAGCATGTGCCCTGGAGCAGCAGATGGAGCAGTAGCATCTGGGGAAATTGTGGTTGTCACAGAGGAGCAGCCTGCCCCAGAGCTGTAGATGGAGCAGTAGCATCTGGATAAATTTTGTTTGTCACAGAGGAGGAGAGGCATGCCCATGGAGCTGTACATGGAGCAGTAGCATCTGGATAAATTTTGGTTGTCACAGAGGAGCTGCATGGCCATGGAGCTCTAGATGGAGCAGTAGCATCTGGGTAAATTGTGGTGGTCACAGAGGAGCAGTGTGGCCCAGCAGAGCAGCAGATGGAGCAGTAGCATCTGGATCCAGCAGTGTGCCCCTGGATCAGCAGGATGGAGCAGTATCATGGGGATATTGTGGTTGTCATAGAGAAGCAGTGTGCACCTGGAGCTGTGTTGGAGCAGTAGCATCTGGAGATGATATGGTTGTCACGGAGGATTAGTGAGCCCCAGAGCAGTAGATGGAACAGTTGCATTTGGGGAAATTGTCCTTATAACAGAGGAGCAGTGTGCCCTGGAGCAGTAGATGGAGCAGTAGCGTCTGGTGAAACTGGTTGTCACAGAGGAACAGAATGCACCTGGAGGAGTAAATGGAGCAGTAGCATCTTGGGACATTGTGGTTGTCACAGAGGAGCAGTGTTCCCCTGGAGCAGTAGATGGAGCAGCAGCATCTGAGGAAATGTTGGTCGTCACTGAGGTACAGTATGCCCCTGGAGCAGCAGATGGAGCAGGAGCATCTGGAGAAATTGTGATTGTCACAGAGGAGCAGTGTGTGCTGGGTGCAGCAGGTGGAGCAGTAGGATCTGGATAAATTGTGGTTTTCACACAGGAACAGCATGACCCTGGAGCAGCAGCTGGAGCTTTAGCATCTGGGGAAATTGTAGTTGTTCCAGAGGAGCAGAGTGCCCCTGGAGCAGCAGATGGAGGAGTAATGTCTTGGTAAATTGTGGTTGCTACAAAGAAGCGTGCCCTTGGAGCAGTGGATGGAGCAGTAGCATCTGGGGAAATTGTGGTTGTCACAGAGGAGCAATGTGCCCCTGGAGTACCAAATGGAGAAGTAGCATCTGAATAAATTGTGGTTGTCCCAGAGAAACAGCATACCCTTGCAGCAGCAGATGGAGCAGTATCATCTGGAGAAGCAGTTGTTTCCCCTGGAGCTGTTGATGGAGCAGTAGCATCTGGTTAAATTGTGGTTGTCATAGAGGAGCAGCATGCTCCTAGAGCAGCAGATGGAGCTTGTGGTTGTCACAGAGGAGCAGTAGCATCTTGGAAAATTGTTGCTGTCACAGAGAACAGCGTGCCTACCGAGCAGTAGATGGAGCAGTAGCATCTCAGGAAATTGTGGTTGTCAAAGAGGAGCAGCGTGCCCCTGGAGCAGCTGATGGAGCAGTAGCATCGGGAAATTCTGGTGGTCACAGAGGAGCAGCATGCCCCAGGAAAAGTACATGGAGTAGTAGCAACTGGGGAAATAAGGTTTTCACAAAAGAACCATGTGCCCCTGGAGCAGTAAAGAGTAGTAACATCTTGGGAAAATTGTGCATGTCACCAAGGAGCAGCCTGCCCCCAGAGCAGCAGATGGAACTGTATCATCCATGGTATTTGTGGTTGTCACAGAGGAGCAGCATACCAAGTGAGCAGTAGATGGAGTGGTAGCATCTCAGGAAATTGTGGTTGTCAAAGAGGAGCAGCGTGCCCCTGAAGCAGCAGTTAGAGCTTTAGCATCTGGGGAAATAGTGGTTGTCACAGAGGAGCAGCCTGCTCCCGGAGGAGTAGATGGAGCAGTAGCATCTGGATAAATTGTGATTGTCCCAGAGAAACAGCATGCCCTTGCAGCAGCACATGGAGCAGTGTCATCTGGGGAAATTGTGGTTGTTGCAGAGGAGCAGCAGCATGCCCCCCGGAGCACCAGATGGAGCAGTAGCATCTGGATAAATTGTGGTTGTCCCAAAGAAACAACATGCCCATGCAGCAGTAGATGGAGCAGTTTCATCTCAGGAAATTGTCATTTTCACAGAGAAGCAGTGTGCCCACAGAGGAGCAGATGGAGCAGTATCATCTGGGGAAATTGTCATTTTCACAGAGAAGTAGTATGACCCTGGGGCTGTTGATGGAGCAGTATCATCTGGAGATATTGTGGTTGTTACAGAAGAGCAGCATGTCCATGGAGCAGCATGCCTACAGAGAAGCAGATGGAGCAGTAGCATCTGGATAAATTGTGGTTGTCACAGGAGCAGTGCACCCCTGGAGCAGTAGTTGGAGCAGTAGCATCAGGGGAAATTTTGTTTCTCACAGAGAAGCAGCTTGCCTCCAGAGAAGTAGATGGAGCAGTTGCATCTGGTGAAATTGTGGTTGTCAAAGAGGAGCAGCCTCTCCCAGAGAGTAGATGGAGCTGTATCATCTGGGGAATTTGTGGTTGTCATAGAGGAGCAGCGTGCCCCTGGGACAGTAGATGGAGCAGTAACATCTTTATAAATTATGGTTGTCACAGTAGCAGTGTGCCCACTGAGCAGTAGATGGAACTGTAGCATCTTGATAAACTGTGGTTGTCACAGAGAAGCAGTGTGTACCTGGAGCTGTTGATGGAGCAGTAACATCTGGAGATACTGTGGTTGTCACAAAGGAGCAGCGTGCCCCCAGGGCAGTAGGTGGAACAGTAGCATCTGGGGAAATTTTGGTGGTCAACGAGTAGCATTGTGCCCCCAGTGAAGCAGATGGAGTTGTAGCATCTGGGGGAATTGTGATGGTCACAGAAAAGCAGCATGCCCCAGAGAAACAGATGGAGCACTAGCATCTGGACAAATCATGGCTTTCACAGAAAGGCAGCATGCCCCAGGAGCAGTAGATGGAATAGTAGCATCTGGGGAAATTATGGTTTTCACAGAAGAACAGCGTGCCCATTGAGCAGCAGATGGAGCTGTAACATTGGTGAAATTGTGGTTGTCATAGAGGAGCAGTGTGTCCCTGGAGCAGCAGATAAACAGTAGCATCTGGGAAAATGGTGGTAGTCACAGAGGAGTAGTGTGCCCCCGGAGGAATAGATGGACCTCTATCATCTAAGAAATTTGTGGTTGTCATAGAGGAGCACCATGCCCCCAGAGCAGTTATGGGAGCAGTAGCATCTGGATAAATTATGGTTGTCACAGAGGAGCAGTGTGCCCCAGGAGCAGGAGATGGAGCAGTAGCATCTGGATGAATCATTCTTGTCACAGAGGAGCAGAGTGTCACAGGAGCAGTACATGGAATAGTAGCACCTGGGGAAATTGTGGTTTTTCACAGAAGAACAGCGTGCCCCTGGAGCAGTAGATGAAGCAGTAACATCTGATAAAATTGTGGTTGTCACAGAGAAGCAGTGTGCACCTAGAGCTGTTGATGGAGCAGTAGCATCTGGAGATATTGTGGTGGTCACAGAGGAGCAGCATGCCCCGAGAGTAGAAGCTGGAGCATTAGCATTTAGGGAAATTGTGGTTGTCACAGAGGAGTAGCCAGCCCCCGGAGGAGTAGATGGAGGGGTAGCATATGGGTAAATTTTGTTTGTCACAGAGGAGCAGCATGCATCTGGAGCACCAGATGGAGCAGCAGCATCTGGATAATTTGTGGTTGTTAGAGAGAAAAGCCATTCCCCAGGAGTAGATGGAGCAGTAGTATCTGGAGATATTGTGGTTTTTGCAGAGGAGGAGCATGTCCCTGGAGCAGCAGATGAGCTGTAGCATCTGGGGAAATTGTGGCTGTCACAGAGGAGCAGCATGCCCCTGGAGCAGCAGATGGCACTGTAGCATCTGGGGAAATCGTGGCTGTCACAGAGAATCAGCATGTCCCCGGAGCACCAGATCGAGCAGTAGCATCTGGACACATTGTGGTTGTCACAGAGGAGCAGCTTGCCTCAGGAGCAGTACATGGAGTAGTAATGTCTCAGTAAATTGTGGTTTTCACAAAGGAGTAGCATGCCCCTGGAGCAGCAAATAGAGCAGTAGCATCTGGGGAAATTGTGGTTGTCACAGAGGAGCTGCGTGCTCACTGAGCAGGAGATGGAGCAGTAGCATCTAGGGAAATTGTAGTTGTCACAGAGGAGCAGCATGCCCCCAGAGTAGCTTATGGAGCAGTAGCATCTGGGGAAATTGTGGTTGGCACAGAAGAGCAGCCTGCCCTTGGTGCAGCATATGGAGAAGTAGCATCTGGGGAAATTGTGGTTTTCACAGAGAAGCAGTGTGCACCAGGAGCTGTTGATGGATCAGTAGCATCTGGAGATATTGTGGTTGTCACAGAGAAGCAGCATGCCTCAGAGCAGTACATGGAATAATAGCATCTGGGGAATTTTTGCTGGTCACTGAGGAGCAGCATGCCCCCTGGAAAAGCAGATGGAGTAGTAGCATCTGGGGAAATTGTGGTGGTCACTGAGGAGCAGCAAGCCCCCGGAGCAGCAGATGGAGCAGTAGCATCTGGATAAATCATTCCTGTCACAGAGGAACAACGTGCCCCAAGAGCAGTAGGTGGAATAGTAGCATCTGGGGAAATTGTGGTTTTCACAGAAGTACAGTGTGCCCCTGACACAGTTGATGGAGCAGTAACATCTGATGAAATTTTGGTTGTCACAAAGAAGCAGTGTGCACATAGAGCTGTTGATGGAGCAGTAGCATCTGGAGATATTGTGGTGGTCACAGAGGAGCAGCGTGCCCCAGGAGCAGCAGCTGGAGCAGTGCATTTGGGGAAATTGTGGTTGTCACATTGGAGTAGCCTGCCCCTGAGCAGTAGACAGAGGGGTAGCATCTGGGTAAATTTTGTTTGTCACAGAGGAGCAGCATGCCCTGGAGCACCAGATGGAGCAGTAGCATCTGGATCATTTGTGGTTGTTATGGAGAAACAGCTTTCCTCGGGAGTAGATGGAGCAGCAGCATCTGTGCATATTTTGGTTTTCACAGAGGAGCAGCATGGTCCTGGAGAAGTAGATGGAGCTGTAGCATCTGGGGAAATTGTGGCTGTCACAGAGGAGCAGCATGCGCCTGGAGCATCAGATGGAGTAGTAGAATCTGGATAATTTGTGGTCGTTACAGAGAAACAGCCTTCTCCAGGAGTAGATGGAGAAGTAGGATATGGGGTTATTGTGGGTTTCACAGAAGAGCAGCATGCCCTTGGATCAGCAGATGGAGCTGTAGCATCTGGGAAAATTGTGGCTTTCACAGAGGAGCAGCCTACCCCTAGAGCACCAGATGGAGCAGTAGCATCTGGATAATTTGCAGTTTTTATGGAGAAACAGCGTTCCCCAGGAGTTGATGGAGCAGTAGCATTTGGGGATATTGTGGTTTTTGCAGTGGATCAGCATGCCCCTGCAGCAAGAGATGGAGGTGAAGCATCTGGGGAAATCGTGCCTGTCACAAAGGAGCAGCATTCTCCTGGAGCAGCAGATGGAGCTGTAGCATCTGGGCAAATTGTGGTTTTCGCAGAGGAGCAGCATGCCCCTGGAGCAGCAGATGGAGCTGTAGCATCTGGATAATTCATGGTTGTTACAGAGAAACAGCATCCCTAGGAGTATATGGAGTAGTAGCCTCTGGGGATATTGTGGTTTTCACAGAAGAGTGGCTTGCCTGTGAAGCAGCAGATGAAGCTGTAGCAGCTGGGGATATTGTGGCTGTCACAGTGCTGCAGCATGCCCCTGGAGCACCAGATGGGGCAGTAGCATCTGGATAATTTGTGGTTGTTATGGAGAAACAGCATTCTCCAGGAGTAGATGGAGCAGTAGCCTCTGGGGATATTGTGGTTCTCCCAGATGAGCAGCATGCCCCTGGAGCAGCAGATGGAGCTGTAGCATCTCGGGAAATTGTGGCTGTTACAGAGCAGCAGCATGCCCCCGGAGCAGCAGATGGAGCTGTAGCTTCTCGGGAAATCGTGGCTGTCACAGAGGAGCAGCATGCCCCTGGAGAACCAAATGGAGTAGTAGCATCTGGGCAATTGTGGTTGTTACAGAGAAACAGTGTTCTCCAGGAGTAGATGGAGCAGTAGCCTCTGGGGATATTGTAGTTTTTGCAGTGGAGTAGCACACCCCTGGAGCAGCAGATGGAGCAGTAGCATCTGGGGAAATTGTGTCTGTCACACAGGAGCAGCATGCCCCTGGAGTACTACATGGTGCAGTAGCATCTGGAAAATTTGTGATTGTTACGGAGAAACAGCGTTCCCCAGGAGTAGATGGAGCAGAAGCATCTGGGGATATTGTGGTTTTTGCAGAGAAGTAGCGTGCCCCTGGAGCACCAGACAGAGCAGTAGCATCTGGATCATTTGTGGTTGTTATGGAGAAACAGCATTCCCCAGGAGTAGATGGAGCAGTAGCATGTGGAGATATTGTGGTTTTCACAGAGAAGCAGCATGCCCCTGGAGCAGCAGATGGAGCTGTAGGATCTGGGCAAATTGTGGCTGTCACAGAGGAGCAGTATGCCCCTGGACCACCAGACGGATCAGTAGCATCTGGAAAATTTGTGGTTCTTACGGAGAAACAGCCTTCCCCAGGAGTAGATAGAGCAGTAGCTAATGGGGATATTGTGGTTTTCGCAGAGCAGCAGCACGTCCCTGGAGGAGCAGATGGAGCTGTAGCATCTGGGAAAATTGTGGCTGTCACCAAGGAGAAGCATGCCCCTGGAGCACCAGATGAGGCAGTAGCATCTGGATAATTTGAGGTTGTCATGGAGAAACAGCCTTCCCCAGGAGTAGATGCAGCAGTAGAGTCTGGGGATATTGTACTTTTTGAAGAGGAGCAGCATGCCCCTGGAGTAGCAGATGGAGCTGTAGGATTTGGGGAAATCGTGGCTGTCACAGAGGAGGAGCATGCCCCTGGAGCACCCGATGGAGCAGTAGCATCTAGATAATTTGTGGTTGTTACAGAGAAACAGCATTCCCCAGGAGTACATGGAGCAGTAGCATCTGGTAATATTGTGGTTATGGCAGAGGAGCAGCATGTCCTGGAGAAGTAGATGGAGCTGTAGCATCTGGGGAAATTGTGGCTGTCACAGAGGAGCAGCATGCCCCTGGAGCACCACATGGAGCAGTAGCATCTGGATAATTTGTGGTTGTTACGGAGAAACAGCGTTCCCCAGGAGTAGATGGAGCAATAACATCTGGAGATATTGTGGTTTTTGCAGAGGAGCAGCATGCCCTTGGAGCACCAGATGGGGCAGTAGCATATGGATAATTCACAGTTTTTACAGAGAAACACCATTCTCCAGTAGTAGATGGAGCAGTAGCCTCTGGGGATATTGTGGTGTTTTCAGAGGAGCAGCATGCCCCTGGAGCAGCAGATAGAGCTGTGGCATCTGGGGAAATTGTGGCTTTCACAGAGGAGCTGCATGCCCCTGGAGCACCAGATGAAGCAGTACCATCTGGATAATTTGTGGTTGTTATGGAGAATCAGCGTTCCCCAGGAGCAGATGGAGTAGTCACTAATGAAGATATTGTGGTTTTTGCAGAGGAGCGGCATGTCCCTGGAGGAGCAGATGGAGCTGTAGCATCTGGGGAAATTGTGGACATCACAGTGGAGCAGCATGGCCCTGGAGTACCACATGGAGCAGTAACATCTGGATAATTTGTGGTTGCTATGGAGAAACAGCATTCCCCAGGAATAGATGGAGCAGTAGCATCTGGTGATACTTTGGTGTTAGCAGTTGAGCAGAATGCGCCTGGAGCAGCAGATGGAGCTGTAGCATCTGGGGAAATTGTTGGTGTCACAGAGGAGCAGGATGCCCCTGGAGCACCAGAAGGGGCAGTAGCATCTGGCTAATTTGTGGTTGTTATGGAGAAACAGCGGTCCCCAGGAGTAGATGGAGAAGTAGCATATGGGGTTATTGTGGGTTTCACAGAAGAGCAGCATGCCCTTGGATCAGCAGATGGAGCTGTAGCATCTGGGAAAATTGTGGCTTTCACAGAGGAGCAGCCTACCCCTGGAGCACCAGATGGAGCAGTAGCATCTGGATAATTTGCAGTTTTTATGGAGAAACAGCGTTCCCCAGGAGTTGATGGAGCAGTAGCATTTGGGGATATTGTGGTTTTCGCAGTGGATCAGCATGCCCCTGCAGCAAGAGATGGAGGTGAGGCATCTGGGGAAATTGTGCCTGTCACAAAGGAGCAGCATTCTCCTGGAGCAGCAGATGGTGCTGTAGCATATGGGCAAATTGTGGTTGTCACAGAGGAGCAGCATGCCCCTGGATCACCAGATGGGGCAATTGCATCTGGATTATGTTGTTGTTATGAAGAAACAGCATTCCCCAGGAGTAGATGGAGCAGTAGCTAATTGGGATATTGTGGTTTTCCCAGAGGAGCAGCATGCCCCTGGAGCAGCAGGTGGACCTGTAGCATCTGGATAATTCATGGTTGTTACAGAGAAACAGCGTCCCTAGGAGTATATGGAGTAGTAGCCTCTGGGGATATTGTGGTTTTCACAGAGGAGCGGCTTGCCTGTGGAGCAGCAGATGAAGCTGTAGCAGCTGGGGATATTGTGGCTGTCACAGTGCTGCAGCATGCCCCTGGAGCACCAGATGGGGCAGTAGCATCTGGATAATTTGTGGTTGTTATGGAGAAACAGCGTTCTCCAGGAGTAGATGGAGCAGTAGCCTCTGGGGATATTGTGGTTCTCCCAGATGAGCAGCATGCCCCTGGAGCAGCAGATGGAGCTGTAGCATCTCGGGAAATTGTGGCTGTCACAGAGCAGCAGCATGCCCCCGGAGCAGCAGATGGAGCTGTAGCTTCTGGGGAAATCGTGGCTGTCATAGAGGAGCAGCATGCCCCTGGAGAACCAAATGGAGTAGTAGCCTCTGGGGATATTGTGGTGTTTTCAGAGGAGCAGCATGCCCCTGGAGCAGCAGATAGAGCTGTAGCATCTGGGGAAATTGTGGCTGTCACAGGAGCAGCATGCCCCTGGTGCATCACATGGAGCAGTAGCATCTGGATAATTTGTGGTTGTTACAGAGAAACTGCGTTTCCCATGAGTAGATGGAGCAATAGCATCTGGGGATATTGTGGTTTTCACAGAGGAGCAGCAGGCCCCTGGAGCAACAAATGGAGCTGTAGCATCTGGGGAAATTTTGTCTGTCACAGAGGAGCAGCATGTCCCTGGAGCACCAGATGGGGCAGTAGCATCTGGATAATTCACGGTTGTTACAGAGAAACAGTGCTCCCTAGTAGTAGTTGAAGCAGTATTCTCTGGGGATATTGTGTTTTTTGCAGAGGAGCAGCATGCCCCTGGAACAGCAGATAGAGCTGTAGCATCTGGGGAAATTGTGGCTTTCACAGAGGAGCAGCATGCCCCTGGAGCACCAGATGAAGCAGTAGCATCTGGATAATTCGTGGTTGTTATGGAGAAACAGCATTCCCCAGGATTAGATGGAGCAGTAGCTAATGAAGATATTGCGGTTTTCCCAGAGGAGCAGCATGTCCCTGGAGATGCAGATGGAGCTGTAGCATCTGGGGAAATTGTGGCTGTCACATTGGAGCAGTATGTCCCTGGAGCACTGCATGGAGCAGTAGCATCTGGATAATTTGTGTTTGTTACAGAGAAACAGCATTCCCCAGGAGTAGATGAAGCAATAGTATCTGGTGATACTTTGGTGTTCACAGTGGAGCAGCATGCCCCTGGAGCAGCAGATGGAGCTGTAGCATCTGGGGAAATTGTGGCTGTCACAGAGGAGCATCATGCCCTTGGAGCACCAGATGGAGCAGTAGCATCTGGAAAATTTGTGGTTGTTACAGAGAAACAGCATTCCCCAGGAGTAGATGGAGCAGTAGCATCTGGGAATATTGTGGTATTCACAGAGGAGCAGCATGCCCCTGAAGCAGCAGATGAAGCTGTAGTATCTCGGAAAACTGTGGCTGTCACAGCGGAACAGCATGCCCCCGGAGCACCAGATGGAGCTGTAGCATCTGGAGAATTTGTGGTAGTTACGGAGAAACAGCATTCTCCAGGAGTAGATAGAGCAGTAGCCTCGGGGTACTGTGGTTTTCACAGAGGAGCAGCATGCCCCTGGAGCAGCAGATGGAGCAGTAGCATCTGGGGAAACTGCGGCTGTCACAGAGGAGCAGCATGCCCTTGGAGCCCCAAATGGAGCAGTAGCATCTGGAAAACTTGTGGTTGTTATAAAGAAACAGCGTTCACCAGGAGTAGATGGAGCAGTAGCATCTGCAGATATTGTGGTTTTCATAGAGGAACAGCATGCCCCTCGAGAAGTAGATGGAGCTGTAGCATCTGGGGAAATTGTGGCTGTCATAGGGGAGCAGCATGCCCCTTTGGCAGCAGATGGAGCTGTAGCATCTGGGGAAATCTTGGCTGTCACAGAGGAGCAGCATGCCCCTGGATCTGGATCACCAGATGGAGCAGTAGCATGTGGATAATTTTTGACTGTGGCAGAGAAACAGATCCCCAGGAGTAGATGGAGCAGTAGCCTCTGGGGATATTGTGGTTTTCGAAGAGGAGCAACATGCCCCTAGAGCAGCAAATGGAGCTGTAGCATCTGGGGAAATTGTGGCTGTAACAGAGGAGCAGCATGCCCCTGGGGCACCACATGGGGCAGTAGCATCTGGATAATTTGTGCTTCTTATGGAGAAACAGTGTTCCCCCAGAGTAGATGGAGCAGTAGCATCTGGCGATATTGTGATGTTCACAGTGGAGCAGCATGCACCTGGAGCAGCAGATTGAGCTGTAGCATCTGGGAAATTGTGGCTGTCACAGAGGAGCAGCATGTCTCTGGAGCACCAGATGGAGCAGTAGCATCTGGATAATTTGTGGTTGTTACAGAGAAACAGTGTTCCCCAGGAGTAGATGGAGCAGTAGCATCTGGGGATATTGTGGTTTCCGCAGAGGAGCAGCATGCTTCTGGAGCAGGTGATGGAGCTGTAGCATTTGGGGAAATTGTGGCTGTCAGAGAGGAGCTGCATTCTTCTGGAGCACCACATCGAGCAGTAGCATCTGGATAATTTGTGGTTCTTATGGAGACACAGCATTCTCCAGGAATAGATGGAACAGTAGCACCTGCGGATATTGTGGTTTTCATGGAGGAGCAGCATACCCCTGGAGCAGCAGATGGATCTGTAACATCTGGTGAAATTGTGGCTGTCACAGAGAAGCAGCGTGTCCCTGGAGCACCTGATGGAGCAGTAGTATTTGGATAAATTGTGGTTGTCACAGAGAAGCAGCATGGCCCTGGAGCAGCAGATGGAGCAGTATCATGTTGGGATATTGTGGTTGTCAAAGCAAAGTAGTGTGCACCTGGAGCTGCTGATGGAGCACTACCATCTGGAAATATTACGGTTTTCACAGCGGAGCACAGTTTTCACAGTTGTCACAGAGGAGCACCATGCCACAGAGCAGTAGGTGGAACAGTAGTATCTGGGGAAATTTTGCTGGTCACCCAGGAGCATCGTGCCCCTGGAGCAGCAGATGAAGCAGTAGCCTCTGGATAAATTGTTGTCACAGAGAAGCAGCGTGCCCCAGGAGCAGTAGATGGAATAGTAGCATCTAGGGAAATTGGTTTTTACAGAAGAACAGCATGCCCCTGGAGCAGTAGGTGGAGCAGTAACATCTGGTTAATTTGTGATTGGCACAGAGGAGCAGTGTGCCCCCAGAGCAGCAGATGAGCAGTAGCATCTAGGGAAATTGTGGTGGTCACAGAGGAGTAGTGTTCCCCCGGAGCAGTAGATGGAGCTGTATCATCTGGGGAATTTATGGTTGTCTTGGAGGAGCAGTGTGCCCCTGAAGCAGTTACTGGAGCAGTCGCATCTGGATAAATTGTGATTGTCACAGAGGAGCATCTTACCCCAGGAGCAGGAGACAGAGCAGTAGCATCTGGGGAAACTGTGGTTGTCACAGAGAAGCAGTGTGCACCTGGAGCTGTTGATGGAACAGTAGCATCTGGAGATATTGTGATTGTCACAGAGGACCAGCATGCCCCAGAGCAGTACATGGAATAATAGCATCTGGGGAAATTTTGCTGGTCACCGAGGAACAGCATGCCCCCAGAGAAGCAGATGGAGCAGTAGCATCTGGGGAAATCATGATGGTCACAGAGGAGCAGTGTGCCCCAGGAGCAGTAGATGGAATAGTAGCATCTGGGGAAATTGTGGTTTTCACAGAAGAGAACGGCGTGCCCCTGGAGCAGTAGATGGAGCAGTAATATCTGATGAAATTGTGGTTGTCGCAGAGAAGCAGTGTGCCTCCAGAGCAGCAGCTCAGCAGTAGCATCTGGGGAAATTATTGTCTTCACAGAGGAGTAGTGTGCCCCCAAAGCAGGAGATGGAGCTGTATCATCTGGGGAATTTGTGGTTGTCATAGAGGAGCAGTGTGCTCCTGGAGCAGTTACTGGAGCAGTAACATCTGGATAAATTGTGATTGTCACAGAGGAACATTCTACCCCAGGAGCAGGGGACTGAGCAGTAGCATCTGGGGAAGCTGTGGTTGTCACAGAGAAGTAGTGTGCACCTAGAGCTGTTGATGGAGCAGTAGCATCTGGAGATATTGTGGTGATCACAGAGGAGCAGCATGCCCCGGGAGCAGCAGCTGGAGCAGTAGCATCTGGGGAAATTGTGGTTGTCACAGAGGAGTAGCCTGCCCCCGGAGCAGTAGATGGAGGGGTAGCATCTGGGGAAATTATGTTTGTCACAGAGGAGCGGCATGCCCCTCGAGCACCAGATGGAGCAGTAGCATCTGGATAATTTGTGATTGTTATGGAGAAACAGCATTCCCCAGGAGTAGATGGAGCAGTAGCATCTGGGGATATTGTGGTTTTCACAGAGGAGCAGCATGCCCCTGGAGCAGCAGATGGAGCTGTAGCATCTGGGGAACTGTGGCTGTCAGAGAGAAACAGTGTGTCCCCGGAGCACCAGAGGGATCAGTAGTATCTGGATAAATTGTGGTTGTCGCAGAGGAGTAGCATGCCCCTGGAGCAGCAGATGGAGCAGTACCATGTGGGGATATTGTGGCTGTCACAGAGAAACTGTGCACCTCGAGCTGCTGATGGAGCACTACCATCTGGAAATATGGTTGTCAAAGCAGAGCAGAGAGCCTCGGAGCAGTAGATGGAGCAGTTGCATTTGTGGATATTGTGGATATCCAGATGCATGTGCTCCAGCAGCATGCCCATGGAGCAGTAGCATCTGGGGAAATTGTGGTTGGCACAGCGGAGCAGAGTGCCCCCAGTGCAGCATATGGAGCAGTAGCATCTAGGGAAATAGTGGTTTTCACAGAGAAGCAGTGTACACCGGGAGCTGTTGATGGGGCAGCAGCATCTGGAGATATTGTGGTTGTCACAGAGGAGCAGCATGCCCCCAGAGCAGTAGATGGAAGAGTAGCATCTGGGGAAATTTTGCTGGTCACCGAGGAGCAGCATGCTCCTGGAGAAGCAGATGTAGCTGTAGCATCTGGGGAAATTGTGGTTGTCACAGAGAAGCAGCATGCCCTGGAGCACCAGATGGAGCAGTGACATCTGGATAATTTTTGGTTTTTACTGAGAAACTGTGTGCCCTAGCAGTAGACAGAGCAGTAGCATCTGGATAAATTGTGGTTGTCACAGAGTAGCAGCATGCCGCTGGAACACCAGTTGGAGCAGTAGTATCTAGATATATTGTGGTTGTCCCAAAGGAGCAGAGTGCCCCAGGAGAAGTAGACGGAGTAGTAGCAACTGGAGAAATTGTTGTTTTCATAGAAGAACCACAAGCCTCTGGAGCAGTATGTGGAGGAGTAACATCTGGTGAAACTATCGTTGTCTCAGAGGAGAAGAGTGCCCCTGGAGTAGTAGAGGAAACTGTATCATCTGGGTAATTTTTGGTTGTCACAGAGGAGCAGAGTGTCCCCTGAGTAGTAGATGGAGGAGTAACATTTGGATAAATTTTGGTTGTCACAGAGGTGCAGCATGCCCCTGGAGCAGTAGATGGAGCTGTAGCATCAGGGGAAATTGTGGTGGTCCTGGAGGAGCAGTGTGCCCCGGAGCAGCAGATGGAGCAGTATCATCTGGAGCAGTTGTGGTTGTCACAGAGGAGCAGCGTGCCCCTGGAGGAGCAGATGGAGCAGTAGCATCTGGGGAAACTGGTTGTCACAGAGGAGCAGCATGCGCCCAGAGCAGCAGACGGAATAGTAATGTCTCAGCTAATTGTGGTTGTTACAGAGGAGTAGCATGCTTATGGAGCAGCAGATGGAGCAGTAGCATATGGGGAAATTGTGCTTGTCAGAGAGAAGCTGTGTGCATCTGGTGCTGTTGATGGAGCAGTAGCACCTGGAGATATTGTGGTTGTCACAGAGGTGGAGCATGCCTCAGGAGCAGTAGATGAAGTGGTAGCATCTGGGGAACTTTGGATCAGTAGCATCTGGGGAAATTTTGGTTGTCACAGAGAAGCAGTTTGCCTTTGGAGCAGTAGATGCACCTGTAGCATCTGGTGAAATTGTGATTGTCACAGGGGAGCAGCATGCCCCTGGAGCCATATATGGTGCAGTAGCATCTGGATAAACTGTGGTTGTCACAGAGGAGCTGCATGCCCCTTGAGCAGACGGAGCAGTAGCATCTGATGATATTGTGGTTGTCATAGAGAACAGCATGCCCCTGGAATAGATGGAGCAGTAACATCTGGTGTAATTGTGGTTGTCATAGAGGAGCAGAATGCCCCTGGTGCAGATGGGGCTGTATCATCTGGATAAACTTAGTTGTTGCAGAGGAGCAGTGTGCCCCTGGAGCAGTAGATGGAGCAGTAGTATCTGGGGAAATTGTGGTTTTCACCAAGGATAAGCATGCCCCCAGACTTGCCGATGGAACAGTAGCATATGGGGAAATTATGGCTGTCACAGAGGAACAGTGTGTCCCCGGAGCAGCAGATGGAGCAGTAACATCTTGGTAAATTGTGGTTATTACAGAGCAGCAGTGTGCACCAGGAAAAGTAGATGGAGCAGTAGCATGTGGCAAAATTGTGGTTGTCACAGAGGAGCAGCCTGCTCCTGGTCCAGTAGATGGAGTAGTAGCATCTGGAGAAATTGTGGTTGTCACAGGAGCAGTGTGCCTCCAGAGCAGTAGATGGAGCTGTCTCATCCATGGAATTTGTGATTGTCACAGAGGAGCAGTGTGCCCCAGGTGCAGTAACATGTGAAATTGTGGTTGTCACGTCGGAATAGCATGGCCCCGGAGCAGCAAATGGATCAGTTGTATTTGTGGAAAGTGTGTTGTCATCGAGGAACAGCATGTCCTCAGAGGAGCAATGTCTCGGTAAATTGTGGTTATTACAGAGGAGCTGTGTGCCCCGGAGCAGTAGATGGAGCAGTAGTGTCTGGGGAAATTGTTGTCACAGAGGAGCAGTGTGTCCCGGAGCAGTAGATGGAGCAACGTCATCTGGAGAATTTGTCATCACAGAGGAACAGCATGCCCCTGGATCAGCAGATGGAACAGTAGCATCCAGATAAATTGTGGTTGTCACAGACTAGCACTGTGCCCCTGGAACAGTAGCTGGAGCAGTACCATCTGGTGAAATTGTGGTTGTCAGAGAAGAGCAGCGTGCTTCCTTTCCTGAGCAGCAGATCAAGCAGTAGCATGTGGTGAAATTATGGTTCTCGCAGTGGAGCAGCATTCCACTGGAGCAGTAGTTGGAGCCTTAACCTCATGACCTAAGCCACTCAGAGTTTTCAGTAACTTGGCTTTTTGACCTGGTCTTAACCTCACACTTTTGTCAACTTAGATTTACTTACCTTCCCTGGCCTTACCACCTAGTTTCATCCAGCCAGTGTTCACCTCCTCACCTTCCCTGAACTGACTTACCCACCTAGTATTTGCCTCTAGTCTTCATTTGAGCGACTTGCTCTTAATCCTACTGGGTACAGTATGAATCTCTAGGCCTCATGCACCTAGCACACCAACCTTACCTTACTCGTGTGCCATTAGTGACCCCTCGTTACCAATCAGAATCGCCCAGCTATGATCGTACCTCTCCGGCTTACGCAGTTGGCCTTTGCAACTAGTCTCAAGTGTCAGTCTTCCTCAAGTGTCCCAGCCCTACTGGCCTCAACCTGGTGTCATTCTGCTGTGTCCCAGCCTTTGGCTTTCCTTTCCTGGTCTCCGCCTGGTGGCTCTCCCATTGACTGTATTTAGCTGACCTTATCCAGGAGGCCTTCTTCATGTGACCTCCTTAAACTTAAACTTAGGGCCATACTCACATGCCCTCTTCATATGCTTGGCCTTAGCCAGCAAGACATCATCTGCTGGCCTCATACTTATCTGCTGTTTACCTCCTACTTTTATACAGCAGGTATTCATCTCCTCACCTTCCCTGCATTGTCTTACCCACACAGTATCTGCCTCTGGTCTTCATTTGACTGGATTGGTGATTTGCTCTTAACCCTCCTGGGTGTTTTCCCAGTTGATTTCACAGCCTGGTGTTAATGAAATAGTTTTTCATTGAAGTGACTCTAGGCACTTGGTTTTAACAACCTGGTGGAACTCAGGGGCCTTTAGTAATATTATTACCTTCATACCCTTATTGTATGCTCATGGTATTATGAACTTGAATTTATCCATTTGGCCTTATTCACCTTCTGGCCTTCTCATTGATTCTTCATGAGTTTGCCGAAAAGTCCTGCCCATACCCCATTGGTCACAACTTTCTGGCATTGTCCACATGTTCTTACTCACCTGCTTTAATTAGCTTGCCTAAATCTCCTGTCAAGACTCAGCTGATTTTACCCACTAAGAGCAACCCACCTGCCTTATGAACTTCCTGCCATTGCTCCCCTTCTGTTACTCCCTGGCCTTGTCCACCTCATGTTATGGCTGTGGCCAGACCCCATTAGCCTTTCCAACCTGACCTAACCCTATGGGCCTTAACCTCATGGACTTAATAACCTAGGTTAGCCGGCTAGTTTTACGGACTAGTCTGACTGATCACATGTGACCCACATGGCCTCAACCCTTGGTTTAAGAAACTGTTCTATTTATTTGTTTTTATTATTTTTTAATCTAACAAGTCTTAATGACCTTGATTTGCCTCCCTAGGTTTTCTCCCCTTGTTTTATCATCCCCCTGCCCTTTTTCCCCTGCTCCACCTCCAATTCCATGCCCCAGGCCAAGCTCTAGCTCAAACCCCAGCCCTAGCCCCAGCTCAAGACTGTCTAGCTTCACCTTGGCCCCAACTCCAACCCTAGCCCCAGCCCGAGGACTACCCAGCCACAGCTTAGCCCAAACCCTGGCTCAAGCCTGAGCCCCATCCCAGCTCTAGCCCAGTCCTAATCCCAGCCCCAGGCCAAGCTGCTGCCCCTGCTCTTGCCCCTGCCCCTGCCCCTGCCCCATAATTAGACAACTTGCATTACCAAGCTGGCCTTAACCTTGTGATCTTTACAATCTGGATGACCAAGATAGTTTACCAACCTGGTCTTCCCACCTGTCCTCAGCCTTTCATTCTAACTCACATAGCCTTAATCTCCTGATCCAGTCTGTTTATTATTAATGTGTTGGCATTACCGAGGAAGTTAGCCACCCAGCTTTGTTTAAGAAGGCCTTAACTTACTGGCCTAAGCCAACCAGAGTTTTCAGTCACTTGGCTTTTTGAGCTGGTCTTAACTTAAAGGTTTTGCCAAGTTAGATTTACCAACCTGCTTTGGCCTTGGTCATCCAGTATGAATCTCTGGGCCTCTGGCACCTTCCATACCCAGCTGACCTTACCCATGTGCCATTAATGACCCATCCTTACCAGCCCGAATCACCCAGCTGATCATATCTCCCCAGCCTACCCACTGGTTCTTCATAGTTAGTCTGAGGCTTCTATTCTTCCTAAGTGTCACAACCCTCTGGCCTTAACCTTGTGTCATTCTGTTGTGTCCTGGCCGCTGGATTTCCTCTGCTTGTCTTTACCTTGTGGTGCTACTGGTGGCTGTATTTACCTGACTTTACCCAGTAGGCCTTCTTCACCTGATTTCATTAAAGTTAGGGCCATACTCACCTGCTCTCTTCACATGCTTGGCCTTAGCCTCCAAGTTGTCGTCTGCTGGTCTCCTACTCCTCTGCTGTTCATTACTTAGTTTCATCACCTTGTCACCTTCCCTGCCCTGTCTTACACACCCCACCTCGTATTTCCCTCTAGTCTTCACATGACTGGGTTGGTGTAGTGCCCTTAATCCTACCTGGTGTTTCCCTATTGATTTCACAGTCTGGGGTTACTGAAATAGTTTTTCCATTGAGCTGGCTCTAGGCTCCTGGTTTTAATAACTTGGCCAAACTTAACCAATCTCAGTAATTTGATTGCATTCATCAGATTATGGTATCCTCATGCTATAGCCCTTCTCGTCCAGTCTTTGTGACTTTGCCTGAAAGGCCTGGTCATACCTGACTGGCATTAACTTTTTGCTATTGTCCATGTGCTCTTACTCACCTGCTTGTAATTTGCTGTCTTCAATCTCCCGTGAAGAACCAACTGATTTTTACCTGCTAAGATTGACCCACCTGCCTTGTGAAGCTTTTGCCATTTCTCCCTTGCCCTTGCTCCTCCCTGGCCTTGTCCATGTCATCTTATGGCCCTGGCCTGACACCGTTAGATTTCCCCACCTGACCTAACCCTATGGGCCTTAATCTCATGGCCTTAACAACCTGGGTTAGGTAGCTAGATTTCTGATGAGTCTGAGTGATCATATGTGATCCACATGTGGCAGAACCTCAATTTACCAAACTCTCCTGTTTTATTAGTAGTAGTGGTATTTTTTAATGTAACAGGACTTAAAGAACTGGATTTACCTTCCTGGTTTTATCCTTTTTAGTCATCCCCATGCCCTTTTTTACTCACTTTAACCCCAATTCCATGCCCCAGCCCCAGCCCGTTTGATCCCTAGCCCAGGACCAACTTGGTCCAAGCCCTAGTGCCAGCCTGAGCCCCACCACAGCAATAACCCCAGCCCCAGCAGAAGACCCTGCCACAGCTCCAGCCCCATGTTTAGATATCTTGCGTTTCCAAGATGGCTTTAACCTCATTACCTTTTCAACCTTGATGACTGATGACCAACATAGCTTACAAATCTGGCCTTCCCACCTGTCTTCAAACTTTCATTCTAACTCACATAGCCTTAACTCCTGACCTAGTCTGTTTAGTATTATTTCTTGGCATTATTCAGGTGGAGTTAACCACTTGAATATTAGGAAGACCTTGGCTTACTGGCTTAAACCACCCAGAGTTTTCAATCACTTGGCTTTTTTTTTTTTTTTTTTTTTAACCTGGCATTAATCTCTCAGTTTTGCCTAGATTTACCCACCTGCCCTGGCCTTAATTGTCCAGTATGAATCTCCTGGCCTCATGCACCTTGCTTGCCCACCTGACTTTACTCATGTGCCATTAATAAAAAATCCTCACCATCTTTTTTTTTTTTTTTTTAGATAGAGTTTCGCTGTTGTTAACCAGACTGGAGTGCAATTGCATGATCTCGGCTCATTACAACCTCTACCTCCTGGGTTCAAGCAATTCTCCTGCCTCAGCCTCCCAAGTAGCTGGGACTATAGGCATGCACCACCATGCCCAGCTAATTTTTGTATTTTTAGTAGAGACGGGGTTTCACCTTTTTGACTAGGATGGATGGTCTCCATCTCTTGACCTCGTGATCCACCCGCCTCGGCCTCCCAACGTGCTCGGATTATAGGTGTGAGCCACCACGCCCAGCCGAATCCTTACCATCTTAAATCCCCCAGCTGATCATACTTTCTCAGCTTTCCAGTTGGTCTTCACAATTACATTCAAGCTTCTAGTCTTCCTCAAATGTCATAGCCCTTCTGGTCTTAACCTGGTGTCATTCTGCTCTGTTCATGCCTTTGGGTTTCCTGTCCTGGTCTTCACCTGATGGCCCTCCTGGTGGCTGTATTTACCTGACCTTACCCAGTAGGCCTTCTTCATGTGACTTCATTAAACTTAGGGCCATACTGACCTGCCCTCTTCACATGCTTGGCCTTAGCTAGCAAGACTTTTATCTGTTGTTGGCTTCATACTTTTCTGCTGTTTACCACATAGTTTTATCCTGTTGGGCTTCATCTCCTTGACTTCCCTGCATTGTCTAACCCATCTAGTATTTGCCTTCGGTCTTCATTTGTCTGGCTTGGTGGCTTGCCCATAATCCTCCTTGGTGTCTTCACTATTGATCACACCCTTGGGTTACTGAAATCTTTTATCATGGAGGTGTCTATAGGCCCCTGGTTTGAACAACCTGGCCGACCTCAGTTATCTGAGTGTGTTCGCCACCTTATTGTATCCTCATGGCCTGAGAAACTTCAAATTATCCATCTGGTCTTATTTACCTCCTGGCTCTTCTTATCCAGTCTTCATTACTGTTTCTGAAACTCCTGGCCATACCAGATGGGCCATAAGTTCCCGCCATTATAATTTGCCAGCCTCAATCTCCAATCAAGACTTAGATGATTTTTGCAGCCCTGTGTACAATAGCGAAGACCTGGAACCAACCCAAATGCCCATCAGTGATAGACTGGACAAAGAAAATATGGCACATATGTACCATCAAATACTACACAGCCATTAAATGATGAATTTGTGTCCTTTGTAGGGACTTGGATGAATCTGGAAACCATCATTCTCAGCAAACTGACACAAGAACAGAAAACCAAACACTGCATGTTCTCACTCATAGGAGGGTGTTGGACAAGGAGAACACATGGACTCAGGGAGAGGAGCATCGCACTTTGGGGGCAGTTTGCGGGGGGGCTGGGGAGGGACAGTGAGGGGTGGGGAGGGTAGGAGGGATAACATGGGGAGAAATACCTAAAGTAAAATAAAATAAAATAAAATAAAAAGAAAAAGACTTACATGATTTTACCTGCTAAGATTGACCCACCTGCGCTATGATCCTGCCATTGCTCTCCTGCCCTTGCTCCCTGGCCTTCTCCACCTCATGTTACGTCCCTGGTCAGACCCCATTAGCCTTTCCCAGCAGACGTAACCCTATGGGCCTTAACCTCATGGCCTAAACAACCTGGATTAATTAGCCAGCTAGATTTCCCAAGTAGCCTTACTAGTGACCCATATGGCCCCTACCCTCAAGTTCAGAAACTGTCCTATGTTTGTTTATTACTATTATTATTTAATCTAACTTGGCCTTAAGCACCTGGCTTTACCTCCCTAGGGATTTTCCCCTGGTTTTATCCGACCCTGCCTTTTTTCCCTTGCTCTACCCCCAACTCCATGCCATATCCCCAGCCAAAACTCCAGCTCCAGCCTCCTCCCTAGCTACAGCTTCAGCCCTGCCCCATTCCCAGCCACAGCCTCTGCCCAGCCCCAGACCCATAATGAGACATCTTGCATTACCGACCTCACCTTAATTAACCTCATGACCTTCCCAACCTGGATGACCGACATAGCATACGTTTCATTCTAACTCACCTGGTCTTAATCTCCTGACCAAGTCTGCCTAGCATTAACCTCTTGGCTTTACCCAGCTTGAGTTAGTCACCTAGCTCTATTCAGGAAAGCGTTAACTTACTGGTCTAAGTCACCCAGAGTTTTCAATCACTTGGCTTTTTGATCTGGTCTTAACCTCACAGTTTTGCCACCTGAGATGTACCCATCTTTCTAAAAAAAAAAACCCTGGCCTTACTTGTGCAGCATGAATCTCATGGCCTCATGTGCCTAGCATATCCACCTGATGTCACCCTGTGCCTTTAATGAGTCATCCTTTACCATCTGAATCGCCCTGCTGTTCTTACCTCTCCAGGTTACCCAGTTGGCCTTCATAATTAGTCTCAAGCTTCTAGTCTTCCTGAACTGTGACAGCCCTCCTGGCCTTAACCTGGTATCATTCTGCTCTGTCCCAGCCTTTGGCTTTCTTTCCTGGTTTTCACCTGGTGGCATTCCTGGTTGCTGTATATACCTCACCTTACCCAGTAGCCCTTCTTCACTTGATGTCATTTAAATTAGGGCCATACTCACCTGCCCTCTTCATGTGTTTGACCTCAGCCAGCAAGACATCATCTGCTGGCCTCATGCTTACCTGCCGTTTACCACCTAGTTTTATTCTGCTGGCTTTCAGCTTTCTCATTGCTGTCCCCAACCTGTCTTACCCATCTAATATTACCCTTGAGTCCTCCTTTGGCTGGCTTGGAAAATTGCGCTTAATCCTACTGGATGTTTTTCTCATGGATTTCCCAGCCTGGGAATAGTCTTCTATTCAGCTGTATCTAAACACCTGGTTTTGACAACCTGACTGCAGTCAGGGTAAGTTTCTAACCTCATTGGCTTATCACCATGTCTTCCATTGCTAGTATAAGGAACCTGGTGTTTATGTGGCTTTATTTACCTCCTGGCCATTCTCACTCAGGAAGTCTTATTTTCTGGTCTGAAAATCTTTCCCTAACCCACCCGGCTATTAGTTCCTGTTCATCCTTATTCACCTAGCTTTGGAATAGTGTTCTATTCACCTGGTGTGAACAAGCTGGCTGCACTCAGGACTCCCTAAGGTGATTAGTTTTATCACCGTATCTCTCCTTCCTGGTATTAGGAAGCAGGCATTGATATATCTGGCTTTATTAACCTCCCGGCCATTGTCACCAAGTCTTAATTTCATGGTCTAAAAGTCTTTCCATTTCATATGTGGCTATTGCTTTACACTCACCATTATCCACCTGTTCTTGCCTAACTGGCTTCAATTTGCTGTCATTGATCACTGGTGAAGGTACAAGTGGTCATCCCTGTGAGGCCTTACTGTGCTGCCATTTATCCCTGGTCTTACCCACTTCAGTTTAGGACCCTAGACATACCCCATTAGCCTTCCTCTCCTGCCCTAATCCTTATGTGTCTTAACCTCATGGCCCTAATAAATTGGAGAAGCCACCTAGCTTTCCCACCTATTTTTATCAAACATATGTGAGCCACATGGCCTTTATACTGGGTTAACACAATTGTCCTTAGCATTCTGATGTCAACTACCAGGCCTTAAGCCACTGGATTTGCCTCTTTAGGTTTACTTCTCTAGACATATCCCACTGCCTCAAACTAATGGCTCACCAATCTAGATGACCAACATAGCTTCCTAACCTGGCATTCCCACCTGGCCTTAACCTTTTATTATCTCTCACATGGACTTAACCACCTGACCAAACCTGCTTAGCTTTAAAATCTTAGCATTACCCAGGTGGAGTTAGCATTACTCAGATGGAGTTAGCTTTGTTGAGGATCATTACCTTACCCATGTCACCCATCCTGCCTTTTCAATTTCTTGGCTTCTTCACATGGTCTTAACATCTGTGTCTGGCCAAATTAGAGTTCCCTAAATGTCTTATGAATCTGTAGCACTTACACACTTGGCTTACACAGCATGCCGTACCTTCATGTCCTTACTAAGCAGAACTGACCAACTGATGTTACCTACCAAGTCTTACCTAGTGGCCTTTGCTGTTAGTGTTTTTCTTATTTTTTAGTTTATTTTTTAGTTTGAGATGGAGGCTTGTTCTGTTGCCTAGATTGGGGTGCAGTGAGGTGATCTCAGCTCAGTGCCAGCTCCCCTTTCCATGTTGGAATGATTCTCATGCCTCTGCATATAAAGGAGCTGTGATTACAGGTGTGCAGCACCATACCCAGAACATTTTTGCATTTGTAGTAAAGACCAGGTTTCACCATGTTGACCAGCTTGGTCTGCAACTTCTGACCTGAAGTCATCAGCCCGCCTTGGCCTCCAAAATTCTTCGATTACAGGCGAGAGCCACTGTACCCTGCCTAGAATCAAACTTCTGGTCTTTCTCACCTCTCCCAGCCTTACTGGCTAACCAAATGTCATTATTCTGTCTTGACCCATGGCTTTCCTTTCACGGCATTCACCTTTTCATTCACCTGGGCTTACCCACTTGGGCTTGTTAACCTCCTGGCCTTAGCCACTCAGTATGTATCCCCACCTGACCTCATGACCCCTCTAGCTAAACTCAACTGCTGTAATCGACTGCCTGGTGTCAGCGAGCCAGCATAACTTAGTCTGCCGGCCTTATGCCTTTCTGGTGATTTATCCAGCCGGACTTCACCTCCTTGTCTTGCCTGCATTGTCTCACCCACCTAGTATTTGCCTGTAGTTTTCATTTGACTAGTTTGGCGACTTGCCCTTCATCGTACTGGGTGTTTTCCCTATTGATTTCACAGCCTGGGGTTATTGAAATAGTTTTTCATTGAGCTGGCTCTAGGCACCTGGTTTTATTAAACTGGCTGAAATCAGCTGACCTTAGTAATCTGATTGTTCATCAGTTTATTGTATGCTCATGGTATGACAAACTTGAAATTATCCATCTGGACTTATTTGCCTTCTGGCCCGTCTTGTCTAGTCTTCATTACTTTGCCATACGTCCTGACCTTACCCAACTGACCACGACTTTCCGTCATTGTCTCCATGTTCTTATTACCTGTTTGTAATTTGCTGGCCTCAATCTCCTGTCTAGACTCAGATGATTTTACCCACTAACATTCAGCCACCTGCCTTATGAAGCTCCTGCCATTACTCCCCTGCCTTTTCTCCCTGGTTTTGTCTACCTTATGCTGTGGCCCTGGTCTGAGCCCATTAGCCTTTCCTACCTGACCTAACCCTATAGGCCTTAATCTGATGGTCTTAACAACCTGGATCAGTCAGCTAGATTTCCCGACTAGTCTTATTGATTATACATGACCCACATGGCCCCAACCCTCGGTTTAGGAATTTTGATTATTATTATTATTATTTATCTATAGGCTTTAAAGACCTGGCTTTATGTATTTAGGTTTTGCTCCCCTGTATTTATTATCTCCCTGCATTTTTCCCTTTGCTGTTACCGCAATTCCATCCCCCAGCACATGCCCCAGCCCAAGCCCGAGCCTAAGCCCCAGTTCAAGCCCCAACACAGTCCAAGCTTTTCCCAAGCCCCAGACTCAGCCCAAGACCCAGCCCAGCCCAAGCATAGACTAAGCCCAGCCCCAGCTTGATAATTAGTCATGTTGCATTACCTAGCTGGCTTTAACCTCATGACATGGATTTCAACCTGGATTCCCAACATAGCTATCAACCTGGCCTTCCCATCTGCCCTCATCCTTTTATTGTAACTCATGTGGCCTTAACCTGGTGTCATTCTGGTCTGTCCTGGTCTTTGGCTTTCCTTCTTGGTCTTTACCTGGTGGCCATCCCAGTGGCTATATTTACCTGACTTTACTCAGTAGGCCTTCTTCCCCTTACCTCATTAAATTTAGGGTTATAACTCACCTGCCTTCTTCATATGCTAGGCCTTAGCCAGCTAGACGTGTCTTCTGTCATCATACGTATCTGCTGTTCATTACATAGTTTCAACCAACTGGTCTTCACCTCCTCACCTTCCCTGCACTGTCTTACCTACCTAGTGTTTGCCTCCTGTGTTTAGTAGTCTGGATTGGTGAGTTGCCCTTAATCCTACTGGGCATTTTCCCTATTGATTTCATAGGCTGCCATTAATGAAATTATTTTTCATTGAGCTGGTTCTAGGCACATGGTTTCAACAATCTGGCCAAACTCAGCCAATGTTATTAATTTGATTGTCTTTATCAGCTTATTGTATCCTTATGGTATGACAAACTTGAAATTATGCATCTAATCTTATTCACCTCATGGCCCTTATTATCCAGTCTTCATGACTTTGCCTTAAAGTCCTGGCTGTATGCAACCAGCCATAAATTCCCGCCATTGTCCACATGTTCTTTCTCTCATCTGTTTGTAATTTGCTGGCCTCAATCTCCCGTGAAGACCAAACTGATTTTCTATGATAAGATCGACCCACCTGCCTTATGAAGCTCCTGCCATTGCTGCCCTGCCCTTGCCCCCTGGCCTTGTTCACCTCATGTTCTAGCTCTGGCTAGATCACGTTAGCCTTCTGCACCTCTCCTAACTGTATTGGCTTTAATGTTTTAGCCTTAACAACCCTGATTAGCCAGGTAGATTTCCCAAGTAGTTTTACTGATCATAGGTGACTCACGTGGCCCCCACCCTCGGTGTTATGAAACTATCATATGTTTTATTTTTTATCAGTATTATTCTCTAATCTAATGGCCCTTAAGACCTGGATTTACATTCCTGTGTTTTCTTCCCTGGTTTTATCATGCCCCTGCTTTTCTTTTCTTGCGCTACCCTCATCTCTATGCCATGCTGCAGCCGCAGCCCCAGCCCCAGCCCCAGCCCTAGCCCTAGCCAAAACCCCAGCCCTAGCCCCAGCCCTAGCTTAGCTGAAGCCCTAGCCTGAGACCCAGCCCAGCCCTTGCCCAGCCACAGTCCCAGTCCCAGCCTTAGCTACAGCCTCAGCTCCAGCCCCATAATTAGTCATCTTGCATTATCAAGCTGGCCTTAATCTCATTACCTTTTTAGCCTCAGCCCCAGCCCCAGCCCCAGCCCAATCCCCAGCTCAAATCCTAGACCCAGATCCAGCACCAGTCACAGGCCAAGTCCCAGCCCAGACTTAGCTTAGCCCAAGCCCCAGTCCAAGCCCCAGCCCAGCCTAGCCCTTCCCCAGTCTGAGCATTAGTCCCAGCCCTAGCCCCAGCCCCAGCCCCATCCTTAGCCATAGCCTCAGCCCCAGCCACATAATTTGTCATTTTGCATTACCAAGCTGGCCTTAATCTCATGACCTTTCAACGTGGATCACCAATATAGTTTACCAAACTGGTTTTCCACCTGTCCTGAACCTTTCATTCTGAATCACTATGGCCTTAGCCTCCTGACCTATTCTGTTTAGTATTATCATCTTGGCATAATTTACCAACTCCCTGGTGGAGTCAGTCAACTTCCTCCATTCAGGAAGGCCTTAAATTACTGCCTAAGCAACCCAGATTGTCCCAATTACTTGGCGTTTTGACCCGTTGTTACCTCATGGTTTTCCCAACTTAGAGTTACCCACCTGCTCTGGCCTTATTTGTCCAGTATGAATCTCCTGGACTCATGCAACTGGCATAACCAACTGACTTTACCAGTCTGCCATTAATGACCCAACATTATCAATCCGAATTGCCCAGTTGATCGTACCTCCCCAGCTTACCCAATTGGCCTTCAGAATTAGTCTCAAGCTTCTGGTCTTCCTCAAGTGCCATAGCCTTACTGCCTTAACCTGGTGTCAGCTGCTCTGTCCTGATCTGTGGCTTCCCTTTCCTGGTCTTCACCTGATGGCTCTCCTGGTAGCTGCATTTATCTGAAGTTATCCAGTAGGCCTTTTTCAGGTGACCTCATTAAATGTAGGGCCATAGTCACCTGCACTTTTCATGTGGTTGTCTTAACCAGGAAGACATCATCTGCTGGCCTCACACTTTTCTGGTTTGTATCACCTAGTTTTATCCAGCCAGTCTTTACCATCTTGTCTTCTCTGCGCTGTCTTACTATCCTAATATTTGGTTGTACTCTTAATTTAACTGGCTTGGTGACTTGCCCTTATTCTTACTGTGTGTTTTCCACGTTATTTTCACAACCTGAGGATACTGAAATAGTTTTTATTGCTGTGGCTCTAGGTACCTGGTTTTAATATCCTGGATGAATTTAGCCAACCTTAGTAAACTGATTACCTTCATCACCTTACTGTATCCTCATGGTATAAGAAACTTCAATTGATTTATCTCACATTATTCACCTCCTGGCCCTTCTCATCAGTTCCTCATGATTTTGTTGAAAAGTCCTGACCATGCCTGATTGCCCTAAGTTCCCACCATTGTCCATGTGCTGTTACTCACCAGCTTGTAATCTGGTGGCCTCAATCTCATGTCAAGACCCTGCTGATTTTTCCTGCTATGAGTGACACACCCGCCTTTTCAGTTTCCTGCCATCGCTCCCCTGCCTTTGCTCCCTGGCCTTGTCCACTTCATGTTGCAGCCCTGTCTAGACCCTGTTAGCCTTTCCCACCTGACCCAACCCTATGGGTCTTAACCTCATTTCCTTAACAACCTGGATGAGCCGGCTAGATTTCCCAACTAGTCTCCTTATCATATGTGACCTAACTGTCCCCTACCTATGGTTTGCCAAACTGTCCTATGTTTTATTTATTATTTTTTAATCTAACAGTCCTTATAAACCTGGATTTACCTCCCAAAGGTTTTCTCCCCAGGTTTTTGCATCCCACTGCCATTTTTCTCTCCCTATTCTTCCAACTCCATGCTCTAGGCCAATCCCCATCCCAAGCCCCAGTCCCAGTCAGAGCCTCAGCCCAGCCCTAGCATAGCCCAAGACCCATCCCCAGCTCCAGTTCAAGCTCTAGGATGATCCCCAGCCCAAGCCCAGCCCCAGCCCCAGCCCCAGCCCCAGGCTCAGTCCAATAATTAGACATCTTGCATTTCCAATGTGGCCTTAACCTCCTGATATTTTCAATCTGGATGACCAATGTAGCTTCTGAACCTGGCCTTCCCACTTGTTCTCAATCTAACTCACATGGCCTTAACCTCCTGATCTAGTCTGTTTAGTTTGAACATCTTAGCATTACTCAGGTGGTTAGCCACCTGGCTCTATTCAGGAATCTCTTAACTGAGAGTTTTAAATCGGTTGGTTTTTTAACCAGGTCTTAACCTCATGATTTTGCTAACTTAGATTGACACACCTGCCCTGGTGTTACTCATCCAGTATAAATCTCCTGACCTAATGCATCTTTCGAACCTGTTTCAACTTACCCGTGTGCCATTAGTGATCCATCGTTGTGAATCCAAATTGCCCAGGTGATCATACCTCACCAGCTTACCCACTTGGCCTTCACAACCAGTCTTATGCTTCTAGTTTTCCTCAAATGTCACAGCCCTACTGGCCTTAACCTGTTGTTTTCTGCTCTGTCCTGGCCTTTGGCTTTCCTTTCCTGGTCTTCAACTGGTGGCATTCCTTGTGGTTGTATTTATCTGACCTTACGCAGTAGGTCTTCTTTACCTGACCTCATTAAAGTTCGGGCCATACTCACCTGCCCTCTTCACATGCTTGGCCTTAGCCAGCAAGATATAATCTTTTGACTTCTTAATTATCTGCTGTTTACCACCTAGTTTTTTCTAGCCGGTACTTACCTCCTCTTCTTCCCCAAAGTCTGTTACCCACCTACTATTTGTCTCCCGTCTTCATTTGAGTGTCTTGGCAACTTGCCCTTAATCCTCTGGGGTGTTTTCCTTATTCATTTCACAGCCTGGGATTACAGAAATAGTTTTTCATTCAGCAGTCTCTAGGAACCTGGTTTTAACAACCTGGCCAAACTCAGCCGAGCATAGTAATCTGATTGCCTTCATCAGCTTATTGTATCCTCATGGTATGAGAAACTTGAAATTATCCATCTGGCCTTATTCACCTCCCAGTCCTTGTACAGTATTCATGACTTTGCTGTACTTGGTGGACCTTAACTTCCCACCATTATACACGTGTTCTTACTCACCTGTTTATAACTTGCTGTCCTCAATCTCCCATCAAGACCTAGCTGATTTCACCTGTTAAGAGAGACGCACCTGCCTTAGGAAGCTCCTGCCTTGCTCACTGGCATTGTCCCTCACATGTTACTGTCCTGGCCAGACCCCATTAGCCTTTCTTACATGTTGTAACACCATGGGCCTTAACCTCATGGTCTTAACAACCTGGATTAGCTGGCTATATTTCCCAGCTAATGTTACTGATCATACGTGACCCACATGACCCCAACCCTTGATTTGTTATTTTTATTGTTTTAGTTATTATTTTATTTAACAGTTCTTAAAGACCTGGATTTACCTCCAGGTTATCTCCCCTTGTTTTATCATCCCCCTGCCCTTTTTCCCTCTCTCTACCCCCAATTCCATGCACCAGCCTCAGCCCAAGCCCCAGTCTGAGCCTCATGCCAGGTTTAGCCTAGATAAGCCCCAGCCAAAGCCCCAGTCACAGCCCAGTGCCCACCTCCAGCCCCAGCCCAGCCCAGCCCAAACCCCAGCTCCAACCCAAGTCCCAAACCAGCCCTAGCCCCAGTCTTAGCCCCGGCCCCAGCCACAGCCCTGGTCACAGACTCATAATTATGCATCTTACATTACCCACCAGGCATTAACCTTATGACCTTTTTAACCTGGAGGAACAACATAGGTTTTGAACCTGGCCTTTCCACCTGTCCTCAACCTATTATTCCAACTCACATAGTCTTAACCTCCTGACCTACTATGTTTATTAGTAATGTCTTGGCATCACCCCGGTAGAGTTATTCACCTAGCTCTATTCAGGAAGGCCTTAACTTACTGGCATAAGCCATCCAGAGTTTTCACTCACTTGGCTTTTTGACCCTGTCTTAACTTCACGGTTTTTTCTACTTAGATTTACTCACCCGCCCTGGCCTTACTTGTTGAGTTTGGATCTCCTGGCCTCATGCACCTAGCACACCCAACTGGCCTTACCCATGTTCCGTTAATGACCCATCCTTACCGACCCAAATGGCCCAGCTGATCCTATGTCTCATGCTTACCTAGTTTGCCTTCACAATTAGCCTAAAGCTTGTAGTCTCCCTCAAGTATCATAGCCCTACTGGGCTTAATGTGGTATCATTCTGCTCTTTACCCGCATTTGGCTTTTCTTTGTTGGTCTTCACCTTTTGGCCCTTCCGGTGGCTGTATTTACCTGACCTTATCCAGTAGGCTTTCTTCACCTGACCTCATTAAACTTAGGGCCATACTCACCTGCCCTCTTAACATGCTTGGCCTTAGCCAGCAAGACATCTGCTGTCCTCATCCTTTTCTGCTATTCATTACTTAGCTTTATCCAGCCAGTCCTCCGTTCCTCCACTTCCCTGAACTGTCTTACCCACCTAGCATTTGCCTTTAGTATTCATTTGACTGAGTTGACGACTTGCTCTTAATCCTACGACTTGCCCTTAATCCTACCAGGTGTTTTCCCTGTTGATTTCACAGTCTGGGGCTAGTGAAACAGTTTTTCATTGAGCTTGCTATAGGCACCTTGTTTTAACAACCTGGCTGAACTCAGCCAACCTAAGTAATCTGACTGCTGTCATTACTGTATTGTATCCTCATGGTATGACAAACTTGAAATTATCCATGTGGCCTTATTCACCTATTGACACTTCTCTTCCAGTCTTCATGACTTTTCCTAAAATTCCTGACTGTACTCTACTAGCCATAACTTCTCGCCATTGTCCACGTGTTCTTACCTGTTTGCAATTTCCTGACCTCAACTTCATGTTAAGACTCAGCTAATTTTACCCATGAAGATTGACCCACTCGTCTTATGATGCTCCTGCCATTGCTTCCCTGCCCTTGCGCCCTGGACTTGTCCACCTCATGTTTTGGCCCTGGCCAGACGTGATTAGCCTTTCCCACCTGATGTGAACCTATAAGCCTTAATGTCATGGCTTGAATAATTTGCATTCGTCAGCTAACTTTCCCGAGGATCTTGCTGATCATACGTGACCCACATGGCCCTACCCTCAGTTTATGAAACTCTCCTATGATGTAGTTATTATCAGTGTTACTGTTTTTTAATCTCACAGGCCTTCAAGATCTGGATTTACCTCCCTAGGTTTTCTCTCTTCCCCTTGCACTTTCTCCCTCACTGTACCCCCAACTTTGTATCCATGCCCATGCTCTAGCCTAAGCTCCAGCCCAAGTCCCAGCCCCATAATTAGACATCTTGCAGTACCAAGCTGGCCTTAACCTCCTGACCTTTTCAGCCTCGATGACCAATAGAGTTTATGAACCTTTCATTCTCACTAATATTTCCTTAATCTCCTGACCTAATCTGTGTAGTATTTTTGTGTTGGCATTACCCAGGTAAATTAGCCACCTAGGTCTTTCCAGGACAGCCTTAACTTACAGGCCTAAGCCACCCAGAGTTTTCAATCACTTGGTTTTTTTCACCAGGTCTTAACCTCACAGTTTTGCCAACTTAGATTTACCTACCAGCCATGGCCTTACTCATCCAGTATGAATCTCCTGGCCCCATGCATCTACCACACCCACCTGACCTTACCCGTGTACCCTTTGGGACCCATCCTTGACAACCTGAATTGCCCAGCTAATCATACCTCTCCAGATTACCCAGTTCACCGTCACAATTAGTATCAAGCTTCTAGTCTTCCTCAAGTGTCAGACTGACCTGGTGTCCTTCTACTCTGCTCGGCCTTTGAGTTTCCTGCTCTGGCCTTAACCTGGTGGCCCTCCTTGTGGTTGTATTTACCTGATGTTACCCAGGAGGCCTTCTTCACTTGATCTTGTTAAAATTAGGTCCATACTTACCTACCGTCTTCACATGCTTGGCCTTAGCCAGCAAGATGTCATCTGCTGGCCTCATAATTATCTGCTGTTTACCAACTAGTTTTATTCGGCTGGCCTTCACCTTCCATGTTGCCTTCCCCACCCTGTCTTTCCTACCTAAGATTACCCTTGGGTCATCCTTTGGCTCCACTGGAGAATTGCACTTAATCCAACTGGATGTTTTTCTCATTGATTGCCCGACCTGGGAATAGTCTCCTATTCAGCTCGATCTAAACATCTGGTTTGGACAACTTGACTGCACTCAGCTGAAGTTCCTAAAGTGTTTGGCTTCATCACTGTATCTTCCCATCCTAGTATGACAAACCTGGCATTTATCTATCTGGTTTTATTCACCTCCTAGCCATGGTCACTCACCAAGTCTTTATTTCCTTGTCTGAAGATCTTTCCCTTACCCACTGGCTATTACTTCCCACTCACCCTTATCCACCTCTTCTTGCCCATGTGGCTTTAATTTGCTGGCCTCTATCTCTGTGAAGACCCACATGATCTTGCCTGTGAGGCCTTTCTCTGCTGATGGTCATCCCTGGTTTTACCCATCTCATTTAAGGGCTCTTAAAATACCCCATTAGCCTTCCCCATCTGGCCTAATCCCTAACAGCCTTAACGTCATGGCCCTAACAACCTGGATTAGACACCTACCTTTGTCATCAGTTCTTACCAACTGAACATGATCCACATGACTTCACACTTGGTTAACACAATTGTCCTTAGCATTCTGGTTTCATCTACTGGGCCTTCAACCACTGAATTTACCTCCCTAGGTACACTTCTCTGGACATATCCCCCTGCTTCTAGTCTCCAGATTTACCACTGCTCTACCATCCTTGGACTTAGACCCCCCTCACAGGAGCCACCTGGCCTTAACCTGATGTCCTTGCAGGACTTATTCACCTGGTCTTAACCTCATGGCCTCAGCAACCTAGATGATCAATATAGCTTACTAACCTGGCATTCACCTGACTATAATATTTTATTCTAAGTTACATGGCCTTAACTGCCTCACCCAATCTGGCTGGCTTTGAAATCTTACCATTACCTACATGGAGTTAGCGTTACCCAGGTGGTTAGCTCTGTTGAGGAACCTGACTTTACTGGTATTAACCTCCTGTGCTTTTCAATTGCTTGGCTTCCTGATCTGGTCTTAACCTCAGTGTCTAGCTAAATTAGATGTCCACAAATGCTTTGTGATTTTTCTGGCCTTATTCATTCAGTATCAACCTCTGAACTTATGTACCTGGCTTACCTACCTTGCCTTACCATCATATCCTTACCTACCACAATTGCCCACTGATCTTACCAACCAAGACTACCCAGTGGCCTTCCCAGTTAATTACACCTTACTTATCCTGATAGAATGACAAACTTTACATTATCCATCTGGCCTTATTCTCATGGCCTTTCTTGTGTAGTCTTCATGACTTTGTCTAAACGTCCTGTCTGTACCTGAATGGTCATAAATTGTTGCCATTTTCTACCTGTTCTTAGTTATGTGTTCACAACTTGTTGGCCTCAATCTCCCATCAAGACCCAGCTGATTTTACCTGGTAAGACTGACCCTTTCCACTTAGGAAGCTCCTGCCATTGCTCCTCTGCTCTTGCTTACTGGCCCTTTCCAGCTCATGTTATGACTGTGTCCAGACCCCATTATCTTTTCCCACCTGACCTAACCCTATGGGCCTTAGCCTCATTGCCTTAACAACCTAGATTAGCCAGCTAGATGTCCCGATTAGTCTTATTGATCATTCGTGAGCCATAGGCCCCCACCCTCGGTTTACAAAACTGTCCTGTGTTTTACTTATTTTGTTATATAGTAGGCCTTAAAGCATTAGCTATACCTCCCTAGGTTTTCTCCTCTGGTTTTATCATCCCCCTGACTTTTTTCCTTTGATCTATCCCCAACTCCATGACATCGCCCAAGCCCCAGTCCAAGCCCTAGCCACAACTTGAGCCCCAACCCAGCCACAGCTTAGCTGAAACCATGCCTAAGCCTCAGCTGCAGCCCAGCCCCAGCACTAGTGCCAGCCCCGGAATTAGACGTCTTGCATTACCAAGCTTGCCTTTTCCTCACAACCTTTTTAACCTGGATGACCAACATAGCTTATCAACCTGGCCTTCCCACCTGTCATCAACCGTTCATTCCAATTCACATGGCCTTAACCTCCTGATGCAGTCTGTTTAGTATTAGCATCTGGGCATTACCCAGGTAGAGTTTGCCAGCTAGCTCTTTTCAGGAAGGCCTTAACTTACTGGCATAAGCCACCCAGAGTTTTAATCAGTTGGCTGTCTAACAGGATCTTAACCTCACGGTTTTGCCATTGTAGATTTACCCACCTGCCCTGACCTTACTTGTCCAGTATGAATCTCCTGGCCTCAATGTACCTAGCTCACCCACCTGACCTTACTCGTGTCCTGTTAATGACTCATCCTTGCCAACCCGAATCGCCCAGCTGATTGTACCTACCCAGCTTGCCCAGTTTCCCTTCACCATTATTCTCAAGCTTCCAGTCTTCCTCAAGTGTCACAGCCCTACTAGCCTTAACCTGGTGTCATTCTGCTCTGTCCCAGTCTTTGGCTTTCCTTTCCTGGTCTTTACCTGGTGTTCCTCCTGGTTGGTGTGTTTACCTGATCTTACCCAGTATACCTCCTTCACCTGAACTCATGAAACCTTGAGCCATTCTCACCTGCCCTCTTCTCATGATTGGCCTTACCTAGGATGATATCTGCTGGCCCCATACTTCTCTTGTTTTTTACCATCTAGTTTTATCTAGCTGGTCTTTACCTCCTTGCCTTCCCTGAACTGTCTTTCCCAGCTAGTATTTGCCTCTGGTCTTAATTTGACTAGTTTGGTGACTTGCCCTTAATTTTACTGGGTGTTTTCCCTACTGATTTTCTACCCTGGGGTTTCTGAAATAGTTTTTCATTGAACTGTCTCTAGGCAGCTGGTTTTAACAACCTGACTGAACTCAGGCGACCTGCGTAATATGGTTGCTTCCATCACCTTATTGTATACTCATGGCATGAAAAGCTTGAAGTTATTCATCTGGCCTTATTCACCTCTTGGCCCTTCTAGTCCAGTCTTCATGACTTTGCCTAAAAGTTCTGGCTGTACCTGACTGGCCATAGATTTCCATCATTTTCTTCGTGTTCTTACTCAGCTGTTTGTAATTTGCCACACTCAATCTCCCATCAAGACTTAGCTGATTTTACCCGATAAGATTTACCCACCTGTTTTATGAAGCTCCTGACATTTCTCCCGTGCCGTTATTCCCCGGCCATCTCCACTTCATATTACAGCTCTGGCCAGACCCCAATAGGCTTTCCCATCTGACATAAGCCTATGGGCTTTAACATAGTGGCCTTAACAACCAGGATTAGCCAGCTGGATTTTTAAACTAGTCCGACTATTCATACATCACCAATATGGCCCCCGCTTCAATTTTCAAAACTGTCCTATGTTTATTTATTATTATTAATATAACAGGGCTTAACTACCTCGATTTATCTCCCCAGGTTATCTCCCCTGGTTTTGTCATACCCCTGTCCTTTTTCCCTCGCTCTACATTGTATCTCCATGCCCCAGGCCAAGTCTGAGCCCCAGCTTAGCCCCAGTCCCAGCTTCACCCAACCCCCAGCCCCCTCCCAGCCCCAGCATAGCCCTTGCCCCAGCCCAAGCCACAGCTCATCCCCAGCTTAGCCCCAGGCCAGTCCCAGCTTAGTGCAAGTGCTGGCCCATCCCCAGCCCCAGCCCCAGGTCCATAGACATCTTGCATTCCAGAGCTGGCATTAACCTCATAACCTTTTCAACCTGGATGACCTAATAGCTTACCATCCTCACCTTTGTACCTTTTCTCATTCTTTTATTCTGACTCACATGGCCTTAACCTCCTGAACTAGTCTGTTTAATATTTACTTCTTGGTATTACCCAGGTGAAGTTAGCCACCTAGCTCTCTTCAAGATGGCCTTTACTTACTGGCCTAAGCCACCCAGGTGTTTTAATCACTTTGCTTTTTAACCTGGTGTTGACCTAAAGGTTTTGCCAACTTAGATTTACTCACTTGCCCTGGCCTTTGTCATCCAGTATGAATCTCCAAGCCTCATGCACCCAGCATACCCACCAGACCCTATCTGTGTGACGTTAATGACCTGTCCTTACCAATCCAAATCGTCCAGCTGATTGTACTTCCTCAGCTTACTCAGATGGTCTTCACAATTAGTTTCAAGCTTCTAGTCTTTCTACTGGCCTTAAGCTATTGTCAGTCTGCTGTGTCCAAGCTGTTGGCGTTCCTTTCCTGGTGTTCACCTGGTGGTCCCCCGTGAGTGTATTTACCCGACCTGTTCCAGTAGACCTTCAACTGAACTTATTAAACTTTAGGCAAACTCACCTGCCTTCTTCACATGTGTGGCCATAGCCAGCAAGACGTAATCTGCCGGCCTCATACTTATCTGCTGTTTATCACCTAGTTTATCCAGCCAGTCTTTACTTCCTTGCCTTCCTTTCAGTTTCTTAGCCATCTAGTGTTTACCTCTGGTCTTAATTTGACTGGCTTGGCGACTTGCACTGAAACCTCCTGGATGTTTTTCCTATTGATTTAATAGCCTGGGGTTACTGAAACAGTTTTTCATTAAGCTGGCTATAGGCACTAGGTTTTAACAACCTGGCCAAACTCAGCTGATCTTCATAATCTGATTACCTTCCTTACCTTACTGTATCCTCATGGTATGACAAAGTTGAAATTACCCATCTGGCCTTATTCACCTCCTGGCTCTTTTTGTCCAGTCTTCATGACTTTGCCTGAAAGTCCTGGCCATACCCAATTGGCCGTAAGTTCCCACCTTTGTCCAAGTGTTCTTCCTCACCTTTTTGTAATTTGCTGGCCACAATCTTCCAGGAAGACCCAGCTGATTTTATCTGGTTAGATTCACTTATCTGCCTAATGAAGTTCCTGTCATTGCTTCCCTGCCCTTGCTCCCTGGCCTTTTCCATCTCATGTTACAGCCCTGGCCAGACCTCATTAGCATTTCCTACCCATAGGGACCTTAACCTCATGGACTTAACAAGTTGGATTAGCCAGCTAGATTTCGCTACTAGTCTTACCAATCACATGTGACCTACTTGGCCCCCACCCTCGGTTTCTGAAAGTGTCTTAGGTTTTATTTTTTATTATCATTATTCTTTTTAATCTAATAGCCCTTTAAGACCTGGCTTTACCTTCTTAGATTTTCTCCCCTGGTTTTAACATTCCTCTGCCCTTTTTTCCACTAACTACCCCCAACCCCCATGCCCTAGCCCAAGACCTAGTCCTAGCCCCAACCCCAGCCCCAGCCCCAGCCCCAGCCCCAGCCTAAGCCAAGTTTAACTGGCCTTAGCCCAAGCCTCAGCTGCAGCCCCAGCCCCAGCCAAGACCCAGGTTAGCTGAAGCTGGAGTTCTTGCCTGAGCCCCTGCCCACCCCAAGCCCCAGCCTAAGCTCCAGGTTTTTCCCCAGCCAAGCCCCAACTTAGACCAAGTCCCAGCCCTAGCCCTAGCACCAGCCCGAGTCCCAGCTTCGTCTGAGCACAGGCCCGGCCCCGGCCCCGGCCCAGGCCCGGCCCCGGCCTGGATCCCAGCATCATAATTAGACATCATGCATTACCGAGCTGGCCTAAATGCTATGACCTTTTTAACCTGGATGACCAACATAGCTTATCAACCTGGTCTTCCCAACTATACACAAACTTTCATTTTAACTGACATGGCCTTACCCTTCTGACGTAATATGTTTGGTTTTAATGTCTTGGCATTACCCAGGTGGAGTCAGCCAAGTAGATCTTCTCAGGAAGCCCTTGACTTACTGGCCTTAGCCACCCAAAGGTATCAGTCACTTGGCTTTTTGACCTAGGCTTAACCTTATGGTTTTGCCAACTTAGATTTACTTACCTGCCCTGGCCTTACTCGTCCAGTGTGAATCTGGCCTCATGTACCTAGCACACCCACCTGACCTTACCCATGTGCCGTTAATGACCTATCCTTACTAACCTGAATTGCCCAGCTGTTCATACCTCTTTAGGTTACCCAGTTTTCCTTCACAATTAGTCTCAAGCTTCTAATCTTACTCAAGTATCACTGCCCTACTTGCCTTAATCTGGTGTCATTCTGCTCTGTCCTGGTCTTTTGCATTCATTTCTTGGTCCTCACTTTGTGGCCCTTAAAGAGGCTGTAGTAACCTGACCTTACCCAGAAGGCCTTTTTCACCTGAACTCATTAAACTTAGGGCCATATTCACCTGCGTGGTCTCAGACAGCATGATTTAATCTACTGGCCTGAGACACATCTGGTGTGAACCAGTCAGTTTACTTAGCTTGCCTTAACCTCCTGGCCTTCCCTTCACTATCTTACCCAGCTAGTATTAGCCTCATGCCACTATTTGGCTCACTTATTGACTGCTTTAATTCTCTTGAGTGTTTTATCCTTTGATTTACCAGCCTGCTGTTACCCAAATAGTCTTTCATACACTTGGTTTTAGCAACCTGTCCACACTCAGCCAAACTTAATAACCTTTTCACTTCATCACCTTATCTTGTCCACATGGCATTAGGAGCCTGACATTATTCATCTGACCCTATTAACCTCCTGAACTTCCTTAATCAGAATTAATTGTATGGTCTAAAACTCCTGGTCTTACACAAGTAGTCATAAGTTCCTGCACTTCATTATCTGTTCTTACCTGCCTGGCTTTAATTTGCTGTACCTAATCTCTGGTCATGACCCACCTAACTTTGCCCAGGAGGCCTTAGTTTCCTGCCTTTACTCTCTCCATTTCCAACATCATTTTAACACCCTGGCCAGACCCCATTAGTCTTCCTCACCTGACCTATCCCTATGACCTTTAACCTGATAGCTTCAACAACCTGGATTAGCCACAGTGTTTTTTCACATTGTCTTACTCTTTGTTTACACAACTGCCCTCAAGCGTCTGGTTTTGTCTATCTTGATTTAACTCTTAGATTTATCTCTCTAGGTTTACTCCCCTAGAGTAATCCCTGTGCCCTGATTTCCTATATTTACCTCCCATCCCTGGACAAGAACCCTTGCATTAGCCACTAGGCCTTACCTATATGGCCTTAATCTCATGGCTTTACCAACCTGGATGACCAACAAAACTTAACTACGTGGTCTTCCCACCTAGGCTTTACCTTTCATTTTATGTAGGTATGTATGTATTATTTATTTTATTACTATGCTTTAAATTCTGGGGTACATTTGTGGAATTTGCAAGTTTGTTACATATGCATACACGTGCCATGGTGGTTTGTTGCACCCATCAACCTATCATCTACATTACCCCTGACAGGCCCCAGTGTGTGATGTTCCCCTCCCTATTATCATGTGTTTCCATGCGGTATTTGATTTCTTTTCTTGTGTTAGTTTGCTGAGAGTCATGGTTTTCAGTTTTATCCTTGTCCCTGTAAAAGACATGCACTCATTCTTTTTGTGGCTGCATAGTATTCCATGGTGTATATGTGCCACATTTTCTTTATCCAGTCTATCACTGATGGGCATTTGGGTTGGGTCCAAATGTTTGAGATTGTAAACAGTGCCGCAGGAAACATTAGTGTGCATGTGCCTTTGTAGTAGAATAATGTATAATCCTTTGGGTATATATCCAGTAATAGGATTGCTGGGTCAAATGGTATTTCTAGTTTTAGATCCTTCCAGAATCGCCACACAGTTTTCCACAATGGTTGAACTAATTTACACTCCCACGAACCGTGTAAAAGCCTTCCTGTTTCATACATTCTCTCCAGCATCTGTTGTTTCCTGTCTTTTCAATAATTACCATTCTTAGAGGCATGAGATGGTATCTTATTGTGGTTTTGATTTGCATTTCTCTAATGACCAGTGATGATGAGTTCATTTCATGTTTGTGGCTGCACAAATGTCTTTTTTTGAGAAGTATGTGCTCATATCCTTCACATAATTTTTGATGGAGTTGTTGGTTTTATTCTTTTAAAGTTGTTTAAGTTCTTTGCATATTTTGGATATTAGCCCTTTGTTAGATGTTAGGTTGCAAAAAGTTTCTTTTATTTTGTGGGTTGCCTCATCACAGTGATGATAGTTTCTTTTGCTGTGCAGAAGCACTTTGGTTTAATTAGATCCCATTTGTCAATTTTGGCTTTTGTTGTCTTTGCTTTTGGTGTTTTAGTCATGAAGTCTTTGCCCATACCTATGTCCTGTAGGATATTGCATAGATTTTCTTCTGGGGTTTTAATGGTTTTAGGTCTTACCTTTAAATCTTTAATGTATTGAGTTAATTTTTGTAGAAGAAGTAAAGAAGGGATCCAGTTTTAGCTTTGAGTAGCTAGTTTTCCCAACATTATTGATTCAATAGAGAATCCTTTTCCCATTGCTTGTTTTTGTCAGATTTGTCAAAGGTCAGATGGTCTCAGGTGTGTGGTGGTATTTTGAGGATTCTGTTCTTGGTGTATATATTTGTTTTGGTATCAGTACTATTTTTGTTTGTTTGTTTGTTTTTTGTTACTCTAGCCTTGTAGTATAATTTGAAGTGAGGTAGTGTGATGACTACAGCTTTGTACTTTTTACTTAGGATTGTCTTGGGTATGTGGGTTCATTTTTGATTCTGTGTGAAATGTCATTTGTTTTTGTCTAATTATGTAAAAAGAAAGTTAGTGGTAACTTGATAGAGATAGCATTCAATGTATAAATTACTTCTGGTAGAGTGGACATTTTCATGAAATTGATTATTCCAATTCATAAACCTGGGATGCTTTTCTATTTGTTTGTGTTTTCTTTTATTTCCTTGAGCAGTTATTCGTAGTTCTCCTTGAAGAGGTCCTTCATAACCCTTGGTAGTTGTATTTCGAGGTATTATATTCTCTTTGTAGCAATTGTGAATGGGAGTTCACTCATGATTTGGCTTTGTGTTTGTCTGTTATTGGTGTATAGAAATGATTCTGAGTTTTGCACATTGATATGGTATCCTGAGAGTTTGCTTAAGGAGATTTTGGGCTGACACAATGGGGTTTTCTAAAAATGTGCAGTCATGACATTTGTAAACAGAGACAAATTGACTTCCTTTTTTCCTTATTGAATACCTTTTATTTCTTTCTCTTGCCTGATTGCCCTGGCCAGAACTTCCAATATTATGTTGAATAGGAGTGATGAGAGAGGGCATCTTTGTTTTATGCTTGTTTTCAAAGTGAATGTTTCCAGGTTTTGTCCATTCATTGTGATATTGGCTGTGGGTTTGTCAAAAATTGCTCTTATTATTTTGAGATACTTTCTATCCATACCTAGTCTATTGTGAGTTTTTTGTATGAAGGGCTATTCGATTTTGTCAAATGCCTTCTTTGCATCTATTGAGATAATCATGCTGTTTTTGTTATTGGTTCAGTTTATGTGATGGATTATGTTTATTGATTTGCATATGTTGAACTTGACTTGCATCACAGGGATGAAGTTGAATTGAACATTATGGATAAGCTTTTTAATGTGCTGCTCGGTTCAGTTTGCCAGTATTTTATTAAGGACTTTACGATCAATGTTCATCAGGGATATTGGCCTGAAATTTCCTTTTATTGTTGTTTTCACCAGGTTTTGGTATCAGGATGATCTGGCCTCATTAATTAGTTAGTGAGGATGCCCTCTTTTTTTTTGTTGTTTGGGGTAGTTTCAGAAGGAATGGTCCCAGCTCCTAGTTGTATCTCTAATAGAATTCAGGTGTTAATTAGTCAGATTCTGGACTTTCATTTGTTGGTAAGCTATTAATTACAGCCTCAATTTCTGAACTTGTTATTGTTCTATTCAGGGATTCAAATTCTTCCTGGCTTAGTATTTGGAGGGTGTATGTTTTTATGAATATATCCATTTTTTCCAGATTTTGTAGTTTATTGGTGTAGAGGTGTTTATGGTACTCTCTTACGGTAGTTTTTATTTCTGTGGGATCGGTGGTGATATCCCCTTTTTATTGCATCTATTTGATTCTTTACTTTTTTCTTGTTTATTAGTTTAGCTAGTGGTCCGTGTATTTTGTGATCTTCTCAAAAAACAAGCTCCTTGATTCATTAATTTTTTGAAGGGTATTTCATGTCCCTATCTCCTTCAGTTCTGCTCTGATCTTAGGTAATTCTTGTATTCTGCTAGCTGTTGAATGTGTTTGCTCTTGCTTTTCTAGTTCTTGTAATTATGATGTAAGGGTGTCAATTTTAGATCTTTCCTGCTTTCTTTTGTGGGCATTTAGTGGTATAAATTTCCCTGTACATACTGCTTTAATTGTGTCCTATACATTCTGGTATGTTGTGTCTTTGTTCCCATTGGTTTCAAAACACTTTGAAAAGTCTACCCAGGTATCAAGGGTTGAATTGATGGAGTGGAAGAAAGAATATCAGAGATACCAACTTAATGAAATAAAGTTAAGAAGACAAGTTTGGAGAAGAAAGAGTGAAAGAAAAACGAACAAAGGCTCTAAGAAATATTGGAGTATGTTAAAAGACCGAATCTGTGTTTGATTGGTGTACCTGAAAGTGAGGAGAATGGAAGAAATTTGGAAAACAGTCTTCAGGATATTATTGAGGAAAACTTCTAGAGCCTAGCAGCACATGCAAATACTCAAATGCAGGAAATACAGAGAACACCACAAAGATACTCCTCAAGGAGAGCAACTGAAAGACACTTAAGTGGGAGATTTACACATGTTTAAATAATAATAAAAAAAGTTAAGGGCAGCCAGAGAGAAAGATCTGGTTTCCCAGAAAGGGAAACCCATCATACTAACAATGAATTTCTCTGCAAAAAACCAGTAAGCCAGAAGAGAGTGGGGACCAATATTCTTAAAGAAGATATTCTTAAAAAAACTCAAATTTAATATCCAGCCCAATGAATCATAATAAGTGAAGGAGAAATAAAATTCTTAAGAGGCAAGGAAATGCTGAGAAATTTTTTGTCACCAGCAGGCTCCCCTTAGAATAGCTCCTGAAGGATGCACTCAACATGGAATGAACAACTGATACCAGGCATTATAAAAACATATCAAATTGTAAAGAACATAGTATAAAGAATATCAACAATCCAGTAAAGTAAATAGGTAGCATCATAATAAAAGTAACAAATTCAGGCACAATAATATGGGCCTGAAGTGTAAATGGCCTACACACCCCAAGTAAACGACAAAGACTGGCAAATTGGATAGAGTCAAGACCCATAGTTGTGTTGTATTCTAGACACCTGCCTAATGTGGAAAGACACACATAGGCTCAAAACAAAGTGCTGGAGAATTGTTTACCAAGTAAATGGAATGCAAGAAAAAGCAGGTGTTGCAGTCCTAGCCTCTTATAAAACAGACTTTAAACCAACAAAGAAAAAGAAACAAAGAAAGGCAGTATATAATTGCAAAGGTATAAATACATGAAGATGAGGTAACTATCCTAAATATATATGCACCAAATATAGGATCTTCCAGGTTCATAAAGCAGGTTCTTAGAGACCTATAAAGAGACCCAAATTCTCACCCAATAATAGTGGGAGACTTTATAACCCTTCTTTCAATATTATACATATCAACAAGATGGAAAATTAACAAGGATATCCAGGATTTGAGGTCAGCTCTGTACCAAGCATACCTAATAGATACCTATTGAACACTTCACTGCAAATCAATAGCATATACATTCTTCTCAGTGCCAAATTGCACCTATTGTAAAATTGACCATACAATTGGAAAGAAAACAGTCCTTAGCAAATTCAAAAGAATGCAAATTATAACAAACAATATTTTAGATCACAGTGTAATCAAAATCGCACCACTACATGGAAAATGCACATGCTCCTTAATGACTACTGGGAAAATAACAACTTTAAGTCAGAAATAAAGTTGTTCATTAAAATCACTGAGAACAAAGACAGAATGTAAGTGAATCTCTGTGACACAGTTAAAGCAGTGTGTAGAAGGAAATGTATAGAAGTAAATGCCCACAAGAAAAAGCAGGAAAGATTTAAAATCAATACCCCAACATCACAATTAAAAAAACTAGAGAAGGAAGAACAAAGAAATTCAAAAGCTAATTATTTTTCTTCACTGATTACCATGTTACAAAATGTTTGTCCTGTTTACTTATTCTCTCTACAGATCTCCTTGATCTTGATTTTGCTCTAAACTGTATCCTGTTAATTGGTAAATGTCTTAAACAGTGAATTTCTGGAGTCCCCTTTTTTGACTCCTGGTTCTGTATCTGTTTATGATTTGAAAATTCAACTAATGTATTTTTTAATTTCTTGAGACGTTATAATAATGATTTAACATTTGTATGGCCTTCTTTGAATATGGAATGTTTAATTCCTTAAAAACTTTATTTTAACCATCACATCTGCTCTTCTATTATTTCAAACACTAGATGTCTCTCTAGTGCCAGTCTGATTCTGGTTCCTGCTCCGGATGGCTAGTTCAGTCTCCAGTTGGACTGGATTTAGAGCAAGGAGATGTCGAGTTGCAAGTGCTAGCACTGAGAAGATCCGCTCATTTTCGATAATGTGTTTTGTCTGAGATTCTATGTCTCTAAATTTTGGTGATGATCTTTTTATTCTTATGGATACAATGATAACACTACTTTATCTCTGTATAGTAGTAGCAAGTATTTAGAGCCACCTACATGTGTAACTTTATTCTGTCCTCTTCCAAGCCAGATACAATTATTTGAGTTTTTACAGTTGAAGAAACTGAGGTCTAGAAATGTTACAGGATATTAATAAGTTGACATAGCAACTAGTGACTGAAACTCATGTATACTCGTGGATTTAATGATTCTAAATATATGGCTCTTAAAACCAATTCTGTCTAGATAGGCAGTGTAATAAGTTTCCTGATTTACATACATTTTGATGTATAAAAGTATATCTCTTCATATTATACAGTTGTAAACACAAAATATAATCTGAGGCATCTTTAGGACAGATGTTAGTTCTCCTTTAGTAATACAAAAGTGTTATATTTGTACTTTAGTGTGATTATTGTTCACAAAATCCTAAAGAACCATTGTTTTCTAGCTGATTCTTATAGATTGGGTTACATGCTCAAATAATATGTATCACTGAGACTGCTCCTCTCTTTAGTGTGAACCTTGGGTAACCCCAGTTTGTGATTAGCTTTGAAGAGGTATACGTGTGAGCTGACATTCCTCTGTGTACTTTACTGGCTGCCAGGAGAAACATTTAATTTCCTGGTGGGAGAAAATTATCTCTAAAGGAAGAGTTCCATTCTTTCTATTGTTACTCTGAGTTTCCCTGGATGGTTTCTATCTAAATAAGGCACAAATAAGAACTCCCTTAGATTACAGTTACATAAATATATATAGGAAGTGTTCTTCCTTGCTAGTTTGTGTATTTTACATGATAATAAGTCAGTTTTTTCTTGGTATGTAAAGCCCATGGACATTTTAAAAATTATGTCCTTGTAAATTTGTTTGTATTTTGCTTTTTTTAAGAAAGCAGTTCAAAATGTAACACTAGGTCAAATGAACTGAAACATTTTGTCAGCAGTTCCATATATTTTACAATTATGTTTACAACTCATAACTAATTTTGAAATTGTGTTCAGGAAATGAAGAGGAGCATGTTATTTATTGGCATTTAAAGCCTGAACACTTAGTAAACCCTATAATTTTTCTGTTTCAATATAAGAGTAAAGGCTGCTTTTAAGTTATGAAATAGTAAATGTGAACATTTTATTATACAGAAAGTACATTTAAAATAAAAGTCTTACATTTTCATAAAGAATTCCAATTGTTAGTCAGGTTTTAGTCTTATGTACAATTTATGTGTGTTGTTGGCCATGAGTTTAATGATACATAATTTTTGTAACATTCTTGGGCATTTTTTCCCTTATATTTTAGTTTTTTTTCATTTTTCATCACAATCTAGATTCACAAAGTTTTTGTTTCTTTTTCATTTTATGTAAGAAGTATAGTACTCTATGTTCTAGCTGATAGCTGGCTTCCCTGTCAGTCATGAAATAATAGTGTCTTTGGTGATAGGCATACTTGTGTTTCAATTCCATTTCTTGCTATGTGATCATGGAGAAATTTCCTAACTGTGGTTCTGTCTCATCATCTAATATATTTTGATAAAAATGTGAATAATTGCAAGTTTCTTTGAATGATGAAATTCAATAATTTGTGTAATGTGTTCAGCTAAAGGCTAGGAATAACATGACTTACCAATATAGGGCTCCATTGTTATCAAAGGCATTTCTGTAGAAAAGCATGACTATTTCCTTACCTGGTTGCTATCTTTTTACTACATTTCAGGGCTGTTGCTTATTCATTAATAAAAAAGCATTTAAAATAGCTCTTCAGGGAGTATAAGAAATAAGTTCGTATTATCATATTATTAATATGCACTTGTCATCTTTTGGGGAATTCATATTGATTTTCAATAAAAATATTTTATTAATTCGTGGGAAACTTTCATTTGGAAACCTGAAAAATTTAATTTTTATTTTTTCAAAACACGTTATACATGACATAACAAAGGGAAGAAAAATAATGATGTATATGCACAGCTGAATTGACACTTTTAATCGGTGGTCAGACATTTAGTGGAAGTGATATTGTATAAAAGTAGAGGAGGAATCAGTTGGAAAAAATGATTGTTAGTGTAACACCATAATTTGTTGGCCATTAAACTAACCCTCAAAATAAGAATTGAATAGGAAAGCTATAGAGGGTATATGTAAATACATATAAAGATATAAATAAGGAAAGGAAATACTCATTAAAGAATTCAGGAGACCACAGGGTGAAATAGGAGAAAAAGAAATACGAGGAAAAGAGTTTAATAATGAGAAGGGACAGAACGATCAAAGATGGCCAATCGCTACCATCTTGGGATTGCAGCTCTCAGTGAAAATGCAGAGAACTAGAGGATACCACACTTTCAGACAAATTCTGGTTGCTCACGGAGCAGAAGATCCCTAGGGAGGAGTCACACGGGTCACCAGAGCCAGTCTTGTAGCTGGCACAGCGGTTTCGCTGGCACCTTGGCGCGGCAGCTCTCAGAGCAGAGTAAACAGGGCTGGCTCCCCTTCTGACCCAGGTTTGGAGGACCCACATGGGTCCCCAGCATGACTCCTGAGGCTGACGCAGCGGCTATGACGGTACCTTGGCACGGCAGCTCTCGGCGCAGAGTAAACGAAACTGGTTCCCCTTCTGATCGAGGTTTGGAGCCCTGGGAAGGCAGAGTCGCCTATTATGGACACAAGAAGGAAGCCAGACAGGAGAATCCTGGGCAGAAAAGCACCATCAGTCTTAACGCCAGCCTGGCCCTGGGAACTAACAACTTGAACGTCCACTCAAGAGACCTAATCTGAAAGTTGGTAATTTCAAAGACAACACGAGGATAAATTTACAATGATGGGAAGAAACCAGTGTAAAAAGCCTGAGAATACTCAAAATCAGAACGCCTCTCCCTCTAAAGATGATCACAGTTCCTCATCAACAATGGAACAAGGTTTAATGGAGAACGAGTGCATCCCAATAACAGAATCACTCTTCAGGGAATGGATAATAAGAAACTTCTGTGAGTTAAAAGAACATGTTGTAGCCCAACGTAAAGAAACTAAGAACTTTGAAAAAAGGTTTGATGAAATCCTATTGAGAATAGATAACTTAGAGAGAAATATAAGTGAATTAATGGAACTGAAGAATACAATACAGGAACTCCGAGAAGTATGCACAGGTTTAAACACTCAAATTGTTCAAGCAGAAGAAAGGATATCAGAGGTCAAAGTCCAACTTAATGAAATAAAACAAGAAGACAAGATTAGAGATAAAAGGATAAAAAGGAATGAGCAAAGTCTCCAAGAAATGTGGGACTATGTGAAAAGACCAAATTTACGTTTGATAGGTGTACCTGAATGTGACGGAGAGAATGAATCCAAGCTGGAAAATACCCTTCAGGATATTATTCAGGAAAATTTTCCTAAACTAGCAAAGCAGGTTAGTATTCAACCCCAGGTAATACAGAGAACACCACAAAGATATTCCTCAAGAAGAGCAACCCCAAGGCACATAATCGTTAGATTCACCAGGATTGAAATGAAGGAGAAAATACTAAGGGCAGCCAGAGAGAAAGGTCAGGTTACCCACAAAGGGAAGCCTATCGGACTTATAGCAGCTCTCTCAGCAGAAACTCTACAAGCCAGAAGAGAGTAGGGGCCAATATTCAACCTTCTCAAAGAACAGAACCTTCAGCCCAGAATTTCATATCCAGCCAAACTAAGCTTCACAACTGAAGGAAAAATAAAATCTTTTATAAACAAGCAAGTACTCAGAGATTTTATAACCACTAGGCCTGCTTTACAAGAGCTTCTGAAAGAAGCATTACACACAGAAAGAAACAACCAGTATTAGCCTTTCTAAAAATATACTAAAAAGTAAAGAGCACCAACATAAAGAAGAATTTACATCAATGAATGGATAAAATAGCCAGTTAACATCAAATGGCAGGAACCCTAAATTTAAATCGACTAAATCCCCCAATCAAAAGACACAGCCCAAACCCGATGGCATGTTACATCCAGACCTGTTTCACATGCAAGGATACACAAAGACGCGAGACAAAGGGATGGAGAAAGATTTACCAACTAAATGGAGAGCAAAACTAACTAACTAAATAAATAAATAAAAAGCAGGAGTTGCAATTCTCATATCGGATAAAATAGATTTTAAAGCAACAAAGATATAGTGGTAAAAGGATCAATGCAACAACAAGAGCTAGCGATCCTAACACCCAGATGCATAGAGACTTAGATTCAATGAAACAGAAAATTAATAAGGATATCAAGGACTCAAACTCAGATCCGGAACAAGTAAACTTAATAAATATTCATAGAGCTCTCCACTTCAAATACACAAACTATACATTCTTGTCAATGCCACATCACACCTACTCATAGGTTTAAATGAAACATTGATTGGCCATTATTAATATCCATTTTTTCCAGAATAAAGCAATATTTCTGTTCACCCTCCCTCTTTCTCTTCTTCTTTCTTCCTCTCCTTTACTCATTTTTTTCTTTCCTTCTCTCAAAAAAAAGAAAAAAAAATAATGAGAAGGAACAAATAGGGTTGATTGTTATATTTATATTTTTAGTGGAAGAAAATACAATAACAAAATTCATCTCTCCTGCTTGAAGGCAGGGGATGTGTACAGCAGCAAACATAGAGAAGAACATTCCCTATTCCTCTGTGGATTGTCTTTTATGTCCAAAAATAACACAGATGAAATAATGACGTGATATTCCATGATATTTGGGTATGAGATATATATGTTCCATAGTACCAATTAGGCTTATTTTTGAAAATACATGATGTTAATAGGTACATTATATCAATGATTATTTCTCATTTTATTATAATTTTTAAATAATATACATATAATTGGAACAATAAGTTTTTAAATAACTCAGTTTTATGAAAATAATATAAAATCAAAACAAATTTTTTTCCCAAGGAAAGAAGGATCAATCAGTTTGAAAGTTTAACACTTTAGTGTTAGATTTTGGTGGTATGTAATATTTCACATTCAGAAATGGCATACATAAAAAAGAATTTTAATAAAAATATTATATTTTATTTTAGAAATAGGATTCTAGTATTTGATTTAACAGGCAAATGAACATTAAAGCTTATATGGGTTATATTTTTCATATGAAAGTAATTATTTTCAGCTATTTCAAAGTTTTTTCTTTCAAAATAATCATTTTTTTTGCTTTCTCTACCTTATCTTCTCTGTAACTCCAAGTTTAAAAGAAAATGAAAAAAGGAACAATTGAAGTACTTTATAACTTTCTCCCCTCAAAATGTGGGTTTAAATTCATTGTAAGTTACAAGTAGAGTGAGTTACATGACCTGAATTTTTCTGTGACTTTTTGTGTTGATTTCAGAGGAGTCCAGTGATAAAATAATCAAAGTTGAAATCTACTTTTTCAGAACGTAATTTTAGCAGCTATTGACATTTTCATATTTGCATCAGTGTGGGTTTTTATCACACTTAGGTTGAAGCTAAAATGTGTGGTTATTGGACTGTATGCTACATGTATGTTTGACATTATAAGGCACTGTTTCTAGAGTGGTGTGTAATTTTGCATTGTCTTCAGCTACCTGCGAGAGTTCCTGTTGGTTTGCCTCTTGGCTAGCACTTGGCATTGTCAATTTTGTGTGTGGTTGCTTTTTGTTATAGGAATTCTAATAGATACATCATTGTGCATCTAATTTTATTAAATAAAATGTAATTTTATATTATCTTTTATATGTATTACTGGATTTTAGTTGTTGAGGATCATTGTTGTTTATGTTCATAAGAAGTAGTACATTGTATTTTTCCTTTATTGTAATATTTGTGGTTGATTTTGGTATCAAGGCAATCCTGACTTCATAAAGTGAGGTGGGAAATATCTTCCCATCAGTCCCATCTCCAGTTTCTACAAGAAAATATGTGGAATTAGTACCATTTCTTTGTTAAACATTTAGTAATATTTATCATTGGGGAATAGAAATTTTAAATAAAATATTTAATTTTCTAGATGTAGATATAAACAATTGGCTCTTTAGTGAGTTTTGGTAATTTACATTTTTCAAAGTTGTAGTCTATCATATTTAAGTTGTTTAAATCACGGGTAGAGAAGTGTTGGTACTATTGGTCTTTTAATATCTGTGGATTCTGTGGGAGTACCTCCCTTTTATTTCTTATATGTTTAATTTGTGTTTTCATTTATTTCAATATATTTTCCATGTTCCCACAATACTACGTGTTTGATCTATGGTTTAGTTAATTTTTAAATATGTAGGTGTTTAGATATATTTTGTTACTCATGTTTGGAAAATATAATGTATCATATGTACCAAATGTAATTTTTTTTGTTTTGAATTTGTTGTGGTCCTTCATGGTGTATATTGGTGAAAGTTCCATGTGCACTCTAAGAGAATGTGCATTCTGCTCTTGGTGGGTAGAGTGTTGTATAAATGTCAATTTGATCAAGTTGGTTGGTAATGTTGTTCATTCCTACTGTGTTCTTACTGCTTTTCTCTCTACTTGCTTTGTCATATTCATAATATTTACATACATTGGTATCTTTCAAGAAGCGTTAAAAATTTGCTTTCAAAAGTCATATATATTTTAAGGAACTAAGAGGAGAAAAATATTAAAGTACATGTATTCAGATGCCCAGCTGTTTCTTTTACTTATTGCTAAAGTTACAAGTTTTCATCTGGTATACTTTCCCTTACGTGTTTTTAGGTTTAAACTATTTTTCTGAACTTCTTGAAATTTTTTGAAGGAAATTTTTGTTTTTCCCTAAACTTTTAGTATTTTTTTCGTACATTATATCTCCAAATATTTGTCTGCACCAATCGTTTTTGCTGTTTACTTCATAGACGCCAATGACAGAAATACTAGGTTTTTGGATTTTGTTATGATATTATGTACAGGCCCTAGAGGCTCTGGTCATTTTCACTTGAATCTGGTTTCTCTCTGTTATTTAGACTAAGTAAATTTCATTGATCAATTTTTACGTTTACCGACTTTTTCCTCTGTCAGCTCTATCCTTTTATTGAGCCTGTCTAGGTAATTTTAACATTTCAGGTGTTGTGTTTTTTACTTTTAAATGTCCTTTTTTTTCCCTTTTTCTTTTTCCAGTAGTTTCTGTTGCTCTGTTAAGAACGTCCTTATTGCCATTAATTTCAAGAGTATGCACCTTTGCATCATGGAGTCTGGTTACAATAGCTATTATAAAGTATTTATTCCAACATCTGGATCATCTTGGATTTAACATTTGTTGTTGCGCTCCTCTGGAAAATAGGTCCAATTTTGTTTTTTGGTTATTTGTATGTGGCACAATTTTGCTTTGCATCTTCAAAATTTTGAGTAATGTGTTGTGAGACTCTGCATGTTGTTAAAATCTTTTGAAGATTTTTTGGCTACTAATCAATCCACTTGGGTTCAGAAGAGTTTTATCTTGCCTTCCACTGGTGTTAGTTCAAATGTCAGTTTAGGTTTTTAAAGTCTTTACCATGTTATCTGAAACAGTCAAGGATTAATGTAAGACTTTGGAGCTGATGCACAGTTCAATTATTAAAGCTTTTGCCATGCTTCTTTGGATGTGTTGCATTCAGTTAGAGTTTCTGGTAAATGGGGAATTCTCTTCTTCAGTTGGGTCTCTTGTTTGTTTGTTTTTGATTACTTTTCTTTCACACAGTCTCCCAGGGTCCCCTTTTACCAGTCCCTCTTCAAGGTCTTCTGTCTACGTCTTCCACACAGTTGCTTAGTTCTGTTACTGGATATACCCTGGGGTAGAACAATGAATGAAAATACAGAAAATAAAAGAAAATTGCACAGACTTGACACACAGAGGATTATAGTGTCACATTTTTCTGGTTCCTCTGTCCAGAAAGTTGGGTTTCTAGGGCTTACATTTCTGCTGCTGTCTCTACAAGTACTGATGCTGGTCAATGAAGCTTTCCTTGAGGGGGAGAGAGAAAAACACATTGAGATTTTTCCTTGAAACTTGACTTTTCCCATCTCAGGTTCCCAGTTTCTTAGTCCTGTGATGGTAAACCAGGCTTTTCTCAAAGTTTTTGCTGTGAGTTCCCATCGCATTGTTCCCTGATTTGGCTCATTCTTATATCAAGTCCAGATGATCTTCAAGGAAATTATCCCATGAAACTCACTATTTGAATATTGTTTTTTCACGTTACATGTTATACATACATAATCTACTAATAGAGCATGGTTATAATACCTTATATAAAGTCTTTATTACAATATCTTTATCATCCTGGATTTGACATTTGTTGATTGTCATTTTTTGAGTTTTGATGTCTCTCCTCAACCTCCTCACTATTAGTTGGGTTTAAGAATTATCCTCATGTAATGTGTTTCAGTATTTAGTCTTGTATTTTTAATTGTAATGAGTGAAAGAGAAAAATTCTAGAAGGCTTACTTCATCCTGTCTGGTAAGTGACGTCCATCCATAGGATATCTTTTAAAATTGTTCATGTTCTTGAGCACAAAGGAAGTCTCTAAGAGGTGGTAATCTAGAAAGCATGTTCTCTATAAATAATATAATAAAATTAGTAAATAATGCCAAAATGTACTTATGCAAATATTTTATAATTTAAAGTAGAAATTGTATTGAAAATTATAAACTATTTAGATCTAAAAAACAAGAGAAGCACAACTGATAAACTACAGTGAAAAATATACTCACAGGAAAAATATTAACCTTAAATGTGTATACTAGCACAAAATAAGGGTAAAATCATTAGCTAAATATATTTAACTGAATAACATTTAAGTAAAAATGTTAGAAAAATAATAAATCATAAGGTAGAAAAAATAATAATAACAGAAATAAAGAAATTTAGAAAAGCAATCCACAATGAGGAGTTTCAACCTAGAATGAAGTTCATTTTTAGAAAAGATTAAAAACTTACACAAACCTCTAACAACATTAATCAGGAAAAACCAAAGGCAATATATATTTTCATATTAAATTATTGAATAGTTGATTACATATATATAACATGTAATGTGAAAATACAGATTTAAGGGAATATTTTCTAGAGAAGTATAACTTATAAAAATGCATCTGGGAAGATATTTTAAAACTAAATATACTGAAATCCATTAGGGAAATCCAAACAGTTGGGAATAAAAGCAGGAATTTTACTTATTGGCAAATTTTTATCCAACTATCAGGAAATACATAACAATTCACTGTTAAATTTCTCTAGAGAACAGAAATTGTGTTCTTGTTCACATACTTACTAACTATATTCCTAAGGAAATGCTTAACGGTTCCACTTTCCTAATCAGGATTATGACCAGAGTACCCACCTCATAGAACTGTGGTGATTAAATGGCAAAATAAAAGAGACAATCTAAGAGCAGTGACAGACACATAGTAAGTGCAAAGTAAATGTTAGGAATTCTCTTATTATTATTATTACGATACGAAAACCAGAAAAGGTTAGTGCCTATAAGAAATACTTTAGTTCAATAATACTTAATATACATGTAAAGAGACTAAGTTACACATTAGGTAGCGATATTGAGAAATACATTGAAAGTGCATTATTGTCAAATAATGTGTATTGTGGGATATCATGGATCACTTAATATTAAAATATTTTTTGTTTTAATATATCACTCTGTTAACACATAAATAGAGAAATAATTTATAATTGATTCAATAGATGCAGAAAACTCATACAATAAGTTCAGCACTCATTTGTTATGGAAAGTTTTCATAATCTCAAAATAGAAAATGACTTGCCCAACAATGAAAGTTTATCTAAACTTGTAGAAAATATTGTTAATGGTGAAAACTTAGAAAATGTGTGTTAAAGTAGGGAGCTATGTAAGAATTTTATAAGAGTTTGTAATCAATACAATAAGACAAGGATAACAAGTAAAAAGCATGAGAATTGATATTGGAATGAGTAAATTCCATTATTTGCCTATGATGTAAATATATATATATTTGTATATAATTTTATATCAATTTATATTAACTTGATTTTTAAATATTTATATATAAATACATATATAAAATCTAAGATGGCATATAAACAAATTATTGGCACTAATAAAATGTTAGCATGTTTCTTGATATAGAATGAATACATAAAAGTCATTGACATTTCTATTGTTTTATTTTTTATTTTACTTTAACTTCTGGGGTACATGTGCAGATCTTGCAGGATTGTTACATATGTATACACATGCCATTGTGGTTTTTTGCCTCCATCCTCCTGTCACCTACATTAGTTATTTCTCCTAATGTTATGTCTCCTGAACCTCCCCACCCCCTGTTATCTCTCCCTTTGGCCCCCACCCCCAACAGACCCCAGTTTGTGATGTTCCCATCCCTGTTTCCATGTGTTTACATTGTTTAACACCCACTTACTTATGAGTGAGAACATATGGTGTTTGGTTTTCTGTGTTAGTTTTCTGAGAATGATGCTTTCTAGATTCATCCATGTCCCTGTAAAGGACTTGAATTCAACATTTTTTATGGCTGCATAGTATTCCAAGGTGTACATGTGCTACATTTTCTTTATCCAGTCTGTCATTGATGGGTATTCGGGTTGTTTCTAAATCTTTGCTATTGTGAACAGTGCCACAATAAACATACATGTGCATTTGTCTTTACAATTGAATGATTTCTAATCCTTTGGGTATATTCCCAGTAACGGGATTACTGGGTCAAATGGTATTTCTACTTCTAGATGCTTGAGGAATTGCCACAGTGTCTTCCACAATGGTTGAATTAATTTATACTCCCACAAATAGTTTAACAGCATTTCTATTTCTCCACGTCCTCTCCAGCATCTGTTGTGTATAGATTTTTTAATGATCACCATTCTAACTGGCGTGAGATGGTATCTTAATGTGAATTGGTTTGCATTTCTCTTATGACCAGTGATGATGAGCATTTTTTATTATGTTTATTGTCCCCATGAATGTCTGCTTTTGAAAAGTGTCTGTTTATCTCTTTTGGTAACTTTTTGATGGGGTTGTTCTTTTCTTGTATATTTGTTTTAGTACTTTGTAGATTCTGGATATTAGCCCTGTGTTAGATGGGTAGCTTGAAAAAATTATTTCCCATTCTGTTGGTTGCCGATTCACTCTAATGAAAGTTTCTATTGCAGTTTAGAAGCTCTTAAATTTAATTAGGTCCCATATGTGTATTTTTGCTTTTGTTGCCATTGCTTTTGGTGTTTTCATCATGAAATCCATGCCTATGCCTATGTTCTGAATGCTATTCCCATTCCCTAGGTTTTCTTCTAGTGATTTCATGGTGTTAGGTCTTAGGTTTACATCTTTAATCCATCAGGAGTTAATTTTTGTATATGGTGTAAGGAAGGCATCTAGTTTCAGCTTTCTGCACATGGCTAGCCAGTTTTCCCAACACTATTTATTAAACAGGGAATTGTTTCCCCATTGCTTTTGTCCACTTTATTAAAGACCAGATGGTTGCAGATGTGTGTCATTACTTCAGAGACCTCTGTTCTGTTCCATTGTTCTATATGTGTGTTTTGGTACCAGTAACATGCTGTTTCATTACTGTAGCCTTGTAGTACAGTTTGAAGTCCGATAGCATGATGCCTCCAGGTTTGTTCTTTTTTTGCTTAGGATTTTCCTGACAATGTGGGCTCTTTTTTGGTTCCATATGAAGTTTAAGGAGGTTGTTTCCAGTTCTGTGAAGAAGGTCAGTGGTGGTTTGATGGGGATAGCATTGAATGTATAAATTACTTTGGGTTATATGACCATTTTCATGATATTGATTCTTCCTAACCATGAGCATGGAATGTTTTTCCATCTATTTGTGTCCTGTCATATATATTTCAAGCATGGTTTGTAGTTCTCCTTGAAGAGGTCCTTCACATCCTTTGTTAGTTGTATTCCTAGGTATTTTATTCTCTTTGTAGCAATTGTGAATGGGAGCTTCCTTATGATTTGGCTCTCTGTGTTATTGGTGTATAGAAATGCTTGTGATTTTTGCACATTAATTTTGTATCCTGAGAGTTTGGTAAGTTGCTTCTCAGCTTGAGATTTTTGGCTGAGACGATGGGGTCTTCTGAACATACAATTATGTCATCTGCAAATAGAGAAAGTTTGACTTCCTCTTTTCTGAATTGAATACCCATCATTTCTTTTCCTTGCCTGATTGCTCTGGCTGGAATTTCCAGTACTATATTTAATACAAATGGTGAGACAGGGCACCCTTGTGTAGAGGCAGTTTTTAAAGGGAATGCTTCCAATTTTTCCCCATTCAGTATGATTTTGGCTGTGGGTTTGTCATAAGTAGCTTTTATTATTTCAAGATACGTTCCATTGATAACTAGTTTATTTAGAGTTTTTAGCATAAATGGCTGTTGAATTTTGTCAAAGTTCTCTGAATCCACTGAGATAATCATGTGGTTTTTGCCTTTGGTTCTGTTTATGTCATGGATTATATTTATAGATATGCATATATTGAACCAGCCTTGCATCCCCAGTATGAAGCCTATTTGATTGTGATGGATAAGCTTATTGGTGTGGTCTTGCATTCGGTTTGCCAGTATTTTTTTTTTGACAATTTTTGCGTTGATGTTCATATGGATATTGTCTTGAAATTTTCATTTTTAGTTGTACCTCTACCAGGTTTTGGTATCGGGATGATGCTGGTCTCATAAATTGAGTTAGGGAGGATTCTCTCATTTTGTATTGTTTGGAATAATTTCAGAAGGAATGGTACCAGTTCCTCTTTGTACAACTGGTAGAATTTGGTTGTGATCCCATGTGGACCAGGAGTCTTTTTTGGTTGGTAGGCTGTTAATTGCTGCCTCAACTTCAGATCTTGTTATTGGTCTATTCAGGGATTCAACTTCTTCATGGTTTAGTCTTGGTAGCCTATAAGTGTTGAGGATTTTTTCCATTACTTGTAGATTTACTTTTTTATGTGCATAGAGTTGTTTTTAGTAATCTCCAATAGTAATTTGTATTTCTGTGGAATCGGTGGTGATTTCTCCTTTATCATTTTTTATTCTGTCTATTTAATTCTTCTCTCTTTTCTTTTTTGTTAGTCTGGCTTGCAGTCTGTCTATTTTGTTGCTCTTTTTAAAAAACAAGCTCCTGGATTCATTGACTTTTTTTAAAGAGTTTTTTTTGACTCCATCTCCTTTAGTTCTGCTCTGATTTAGTTATGTCTTGTCTTCTGCTATCTTTTGAATTTGTTTGATCTTGCTTCTATAATTCTTTTAATCGTGACATTAGTGTTTCAATTTTAGATCTTTCCTCGCTTCTCATATGGGCATTTATTGCTATAAATTTCTTTCTAGACACTGCTTTAAATGTGTCCCAGAGATTCTGGTACGTTGTGTCTTCGTTCTCATTGATTTAGACGAAAATCTTTATTTCTGCTTTCATTTCATTATTTATACAGTAGTTATTGAGGAGAAGGTTGTCCATGTTCCATGTAGTTGTGCAATTTTGAGTGATGTTCTTTATCCTTAGTTCTAATTTGATTGCACTGTGGTCTGAGAGACTGGTTGTTATGATATCCATTCTTTTGCATTGCTGTGGAGTCAATTTTACAATTATGTGGTCAATTTAAAGTAAGTGTGATGTGATGCTGAGAAGGACATATATTCTGTGGATTTGTTGTAGAGAGTTCTGTAAATGTGTACTGGGTCCACTTGATCCCAATCTGAATTCAACTCCTAGGTATCCTTGTTAATTTTTTGTCTCCTTGATCTGTGTAATGTTGACAGTGAAGTGTTAACTTCTCCCACTATTATTATGTGGCAGTCTAAGTCTCTTTGTAGGTGATTAAGAACTTGCTTTATGTATCTGGGTGATCCTACATTGGTTGCATAGATATTTAGAATATTTAACTCTTCTTATTTGATTGATCCTTTTTACTATTATATAATGCCCTTCTTTGTCTCTTTTGATGTTTGTGTGGTTTAAAGTCTGTTTTATCAGATAGTAGGATTGCATCCCCTGCTTTTGTTTTGCTCTCCATTAGCTTGGTAAATCTTCTTCCATCCCTTTATTGACTTTTCTATTTATTTCCCTTATGCTTAAACTATTATAGATACTAAGATGAAATTCATAAGTGATACAAAAAGTAAAAGGACCTGCATATTTATTGAAAGATGTAAGAGAATGCCAAAAAATTGGGTATTAATTGATGGGAAAGGTCAATACTGTTAGGAAATAAATTCTCCCCCAATTTATTTACAAATCCTGTGAAGTATTAGTTAAACAAACTCTAAAATTTGTTTGGAATCTGAATAGATTAGGAATAGCTAAGCCTTTTTTTTTTTAAAATAAGAAAGGAGATGAAATTCTTTGCAGATATAAGGGTAAATTGTAAAAGTAAAAGTTTTTAGCTATCTGTTTGTACAGGCAGACAAATCCACCAATGGAAAGGACCAAATAACGCAGTTAAAGACTTATGTATATGGAAGATCTCAGTTCAGGCATTATAAATTCGTTGTAGAATAACAAAGTTTTTCATAAATGGTTTGAGGTAAAATTAATTATCCTTATTTTAAAAATTTGCAATTTATAACATATTAAAATAAATATCAGATAGATCAAAGACCCCAATATTAGAAATATTCTGTAAAGATTTTTGAAGGAAATATAGGAGATTCCCATGTTTTAAAGTGGATGTTAATAAGCACAAAACTTTAAAGGAAATTATTGATAACCTTGACATTTTTAAAATGCAAAGCTGTGTAATACAGGATATATTGAAGAAAGTTAAGGAAAAATAATAGTTGGAAGAAAACAGTTTGTCACTCATGAAAGAAGAAAACATTCTAATCTTATTATAGCAAAAAAGTTGTCTGAAATGAATAAGCATAAGAAAAATTACCTAAGTGAAAATTGGGTAAATCAAAGAATGTGAAGATTTTATTAAATAGAAGTTGGAAAGAGAGACAGCTGAAATGTTCTTTAATTTCCATAGCTGAGGTAGGATGCTCATGGGTTTGAAAATGGATTACCATTTCACAGTCACCACTGGCAGACCTCTGACAATGAAAGCTTCGACAATACCCAGCTTGCAGAGGTGTTGAGAAACAATCTCTCATACACTCTCGCTGGATATGTGAATTAGTCAACCAGTTTGGAAAAACACTTAGATAATATCAAGGAAATTTGACTGTGAGTATGGTGCATATTCTAGAAATTCCACTTTGAGGTAGATGCTCTACTGTTTCATCATACATGAGAAAACATGTACAAGATTATTCCTTATAGCTGTATTGTTAAAAGAAAAAAAATGGGATACTATATAAATATGTATCAATAAAGAAATGAGTTATTAATTTATGATATATTTAATATACTACCATCTGGCAGGTGAATCAAATGAGTTAGGTCTACATGAATCATCTGTGGTACATTTTGAAACTATTGATTAAATCAAAAAACTAATTGCCAGGCATGGTTGCTTATGCATAGAATCCATTCACTTTGTGAAGCCAAGGAAGGTCAAAGGTGAATCCCTTGAACTCAAGAGTTGAAGACTAGCCTGAGTAACATGGAGAATCCCCGTTTGTACAACGATGACCTGGGCAGGGTGTTGTGCAGTTGTAGTCCCAGGAAGTTGGAATGCTGTGGTGGGAGGATCACTTGAGTCTTAGAGGGGGAGGTTGCACTGAGTCGAGATAGGGCCACTGCACGTCCGCCTGGGTAAGAAGAGTAAGAGAATGTCTGAAATAAAAAATAAATATTTGGGTTAAGCGTGGTGGTTTATGGCTGTAATCACAGTACTTTTCTAGCCCAAGGCTGGTGGATCATGAGGTCAAGAGTTTGACACCAGCCTGGCCAACAGGGTGAAAACCTTGTGGAACTAAAGATACAAAAATTAGCCCTGCATGGTGGTGTGCACCTGTAGTCCCAGCTACTCCGGAGGCTGTGGCAGATGAATTGCTGGATCCCGGGAGTAAGAGGTAGAAGTGAGCCAAGATTGTGCCACTGCATACCATCTTGGGCATCACAGTGAGACTCTGTCTTAAAAATAAAATAAATAAATTGCAAACATATTCATACAAAATGATACAAAGTGGCTTATAATTGTATAATTCACTTATTCTTAATTGTATAATTCATACAAAATGATACAAAGTAGTCATCATACAAAGTGATGCCTATAATTTTGATGGCAAAATTTCATGTGGTTGACTAAGAGGAACAAAAATCAATATAGGAAGGATGTATATTCTATCAAGATATTAGTAATGTGTGTCAAAGAAGGTTGTCAGGTATAATAGGATGAGTAATTCAGGTAAAAGGACTTGAGAAGGAAGTAGGCGGGGCTTTCTCTGTCATTTTTCATTTTTCAAATGAAATTAAAAAATTTTATTTTTTGAATAGGATGACATTTATTAAATCTGAGCGTTAGTTATAAACTTACTTTTGAGTGTTTGAATGATTTCATAATAAAGAGGAAAAAATGTAAAAATTAATTAACAATAAAAAAAGTTATAGCCCGTTTGTTTTCTGAGTTCAGTGATTCCCAGTTGTATAAGCTGTAGTGTTTAGAAGCAGAGTTTCACATTTTTGCTGACCTTACCTGTGAACTTGAGCTGAGCTTCAGATTGAATGTGTAAGCTAGTGAAGTCAAGGTCAAGAGTGAGGGAGTATACTGCTGTTGCTAATTAATATATTTTTTTTAAGAAATCACACGATTCTGCATACAAACTCATGTAACTATGAGCTTGTTATTGAAATTAACATATTTTGCTATGATTTATTTATATTTACTTTTTTCCTCTGGAAAAGGGGATGAGTGTTTGCAAAGTATATTTCAGAGAAATTGCTGTTGTTTCTTTGAAAGCCATTTGTTAATATATAGTCATAGGGAATAGTGTTATTTTCTCTTTCGGATTTAGTTTATCTTGTATAATTTAAAGTATGTAACTGTGGGAACATATTGGTGTTGGATTTCAATTTTTGGATTGTTCTAGTTTCTCTATATATGATGGAGTTTGAGAGTTTACAGAATCATTTTTTAGTTGTTGCCAGGTAATCTCTTCTTCCATTCTGATAGCACACATACATAAGCACAGACGGTTTTTCTCCCATCAATTTTTCTTTCAGTTCAAATAAAGTTGAGGGAGTATTTATTAAATTAGTCCCATATTATCAGTTGAAACCAATTTAAGAAGTCAAAATGGTTTTTTATGTCAACCTGAAGCAACCTGATTTTAAAAAGTAAAACAATTTAATTATATGAACATTTTAACTAATTACTCTGGTTGTTAAAAGCTAAGTTATGGTTAGCTGGTGTAGCGATTATTCTTATGTGTCAGCTTGGCTAGGGTATAATGTCCAGTTGTTTGGTCAAACACCAATCTAGACAATTTCGTGAAGGTAGTGTTTAGATGTGATTGATAGACTTGGGATACAATAGATTACCCTTCACAGTGTGGATGGTTTTCATCCCATTAGTTGAGGCCTTAGAACAAAAACAGTGATTTCCCAAGGAAGGAATTCTTCTGCAGTGTATAATACAGAAATCCTGCCTGAGTTTCCAGCCTGTGGTCCTGTGGAAGTTGGACTGAAGAGTGCAATACCAAGTTTCATTCGACTGTACCTGCTGGCTGGGCCTATGTAGTTTATACTTTCCCACTCCCACAATTGCAACATAATTCTTTAAATTCAACCAATTTCTCTGTTGCTTTCTCTGCCTCTGTATCTATATTGATAAATATGAATATACATAAAGATAACTTGATAGTGATCTATTCCATCTATCTTATATAGATATCTGTGTATTTATCTATGTATGTATGTATCCATCTGTCTATCATCAATTGTTCTGTCACCTATCTGTATCTATCTATGTCTAGATACATAGACACCTCTCTAAATCCCATCCCACATCTTCGTTTTATTAGGTCTGTTTTTCTTGGCAACCCTAATACTGTTGGCTATTAGGCAGTTGAAATTAGTCCTCATTATTATTAGAATTATTCAATTATTGTAACACATTCTAAGTATAGAAACTTTTGCAATGCTTAGTACAGTGTTTCTTTCCAAAGTGTAAATGAGCTCATTTGGAAAGATGTAGGGGGTTGCAATCTGGGATTCTCAGCTTATGATGCATTCTAGGCCTACCCATGGGGTAGAAGCTTCTTTGTCTTCATGTAAAGATGACTATGTAAGCAGCCTTGAAAAAAGGTGCATAGGTTACCGAACCTCATTATAGGAGTTGGTGTTTGTTCACTGGTAGAAACAGCTTTGCTCGGTAAGTATTTTTGTGCAGATGCTGTATGTGGAACACAGGTCTTGAGGAAGTCATGTGATAAGTTTTGTAACAGTTATTTGTGCATTATAGCTCCTCTTTCTGCTTCTTGCCTCCATTTGGTCAGGGTTTTGACATGAGTCACTCCATTTTGATTCTGGCAATTTTCACAGGCTCATCTCTCAGTACGACAAGGGGATTGTTGGCCAAGGAGCACAGTAAAGGGGTCAGTGGATGAAAAAGTTACTAAGAGGAGACATTAAAGTTAGGGAGGTTCTTGCTGAATTGTGTTGACAGGAGTTTTGGCAAAGGTAGGCCGGGATGATAACGTGGCATGGATAAGGAATAAGGAATTTAACCAGATACAGGAGGTGATCAGGGTGTAAGCATGTCAGCAGAATTTCTTGGTAATACTGGGCTGGGAAGGCTTTGTTGACTGACAGATGCCTGACTAAAGTTTGGTCAAGGAGAGTCTCTGTCATCTTTAATAGGCCTGAGATTCCAAATGCCTGTCTTAATGTAACCTGTTACCCAGGTAACCATATTTAGTGGACACTTCTTATTTTGATAAGGATTAAGTACTTAGGAGGTTTTTGTTAGGCCTGCTCTATATCTTTAGCACTGGCTTCTTTTTTTATAAATATAAAGAGGGAGATTGGATATCAACACAGCCCTTCGGCTGCCCTGGCCTCATTTCAGAAGTTTACAGGTATTCTGGAGGCTGACAACGGTAGAATGCTTGAGCCCAATAATTCGAGGCTTCAGTGAGTTATGGTTATGCCACTGCACTCCAGCTGGAGTGAGAGAGTGAGACCCTGCCTTGCACAAGTCGTTTAAATTGCCATAAGAATGATGAAGAGATTATCTCCATATATGATTGGGGACCAAGTTTATTCAGCCCCACTCAGCACTTCTGAGCAAAGCTACCATTTCCACTCTTATCTCAGCCGCCAGGCTGCATAACATCACCCTCCTGTCTCTGCATGCACTGTCCCAGGCAGGTACAGTGTACCCCAGTGCATCTGGGCATGCATCTGAACCATGTCCAAGACAGTTTTTTTTAATGCCAAGAATAGTTGAATTCCATTTATTACACTGACTGAAAAACAGTTGCCCATATTTAGGATTTGAAGCACACAAGCAACTGCTAGGGTCTGACTGAATCCCTCTGTGTCACTCTCTCCTTGTAGCGTTCCACCCTTCCATGACAAAGAGCCAAGCGGAGGCCCTGCATCCATCCAGAAGGATGTCCTGAGAAAACAGAGTTGTAAGAAACACTAACATACAGAGGTGGAAGGGACAAGAAAACAGAAAAATGAAGAGGGAAGTGTGTCTTTGGAATGGTGACTGTTAATCATCAATATAGTAAGAGAGAAACAATTTTTTAATTTCTGTAGAAGCTGGATATAAAATAGTGTGGGTTCTACGCATGGTTAATTCCATCTGTGTGTACTGAAGTAGAAGTAGGAGTGAAAAAAAAAAGCTTTGAACTCACTGTAGGAAGAAGGAGAATGTTAGCAACTCCACCCTTTCCCCTGCCTTGTGCTTAAATCTTTCTTTGTGTTCAATTGTGTGATCTGGACACTTGGGAGATGATTTTTCTGGAACAAGGAGTTAGGCAACTATAATGTTTGCAGAGGGGAGTTGAGAAGGGAGTTAAATAATAATTAAAAATTTTAAATGGCAGGCACATGATTTACTTGGGTTTCCTACATATCCTGCTCTGCCAATAAATAGATGAGATCAGTTTTCTCATCTGTGAGTAAAGGAATTGGATGTCTTCACCAGATGATCTCTGTAGTCTCTTGCAGTTTAAAAATGCTATGAAAAAGAACAATGTAGAGGAAATATAGCTAAGATATCTTATTCTCTACTCAACCACAGAACAAACAGATTTACAGTTTTGTTTGTTATTTCCATATGAAGAGTGGTTGTTACACAAAGAAAGAATGGAAAGAGAATTTCTTTTATAATCTAAATATACAAAGCACTACTCAAAATAGACTATGGAGACAGCCAGAAGTTTAATAACAGTATTTACCTGTAGTTTTAGGTTTTCAGAATTACAAGAAAGCTTATATTACTTAAGAGATCTTGGCAAAATATTTAATTTTAACAGTAAGAATATAAAAAAAGTTGTTTCCAGTTGTATTTTCTGCCTGTTTAATTTTCAAAAAGTATTTTTTATGAGCCTTATATTTTCATTTTTAAGTGTGGAATAACAATGACCCAATTAGGTGCTTATAAACATTAAATGACATTATATGTGAAAGTCTCTCTAATAGATCCAATGCTGACTCTTATGTTCCAAACATTCTCTTCCTTCCTTCTTTGGTATTTCTCGTCTTGATGATGTATTCATTAATACTTCTCTGTTGCCATGCTAGAAAGTGAGAGTGATGAGTGACTCTAAATCAGTACTTTTCAAACTGTGGTGATATAATCAATTTATGCAGACAATAGTTGCAAATAGAAACAATAGAATATAAAAAAATTAGAGACCATTTTAAATACAGTAGTGCAAATTACAATAATTCATAGTAAAAGTATACATTATTTTGTAAAACTTTGATCCTTAAACAGTATATGTATGGGGAGGTTCTGGGTAAAGAAGATCTTTTAATATGACATGTATTTCTTTTTACAGTAAAAATGTGTGAGAAATATTATCTTAAGATATGCTGTGTCTCTCCTATGAGTAACTGTCCTTCAGCTTATCTATTTTATTTCCTGAAGAAGCTTTGGATCTGTACCCCTTTCTATTTTCTGCCACTGCCTTATTGTTAGCCTTAATAATTTTAGTTTCCTTGTAATCAAAATTTTTCAAGCTCCAAAGTGCTATTTGAAATCTTCCTAAAATTTATATCTAAACAGGTGAACCCTACAGACGGAGGCTATTTATAGAGTGAGGGTTTAGTGGGTTATAACCAATACTCATACTGGGGGCATTTTAAATATATGGTTGTGAAATAAACTAATACCTTAGACAATTTCGGAGTTTCTCTTGTGTCTTTCTTAGTTTCAAATTTTTTTCCAGTCTCAACCTGTAGAACAGTTAAATCCTTGGAAAATTCTGTAACTCTTTGCAGTGACCCAATTAATCATCTCTAGTATGCATTCTTTTCCCACTGTGTAGTTGACTTAGTGCAGTGCAGTAGAGCAGAATCATCTTTTAAAACTGTAAGTGAGACCCCTTCCCTCCTCAGTCTAAGCCCTTTAGTGGCTTCACTTGGTGGCTCCACTCCAAGACCATCTCCTCACCGTGGACTGCTGGTCCCCATATGATTGACTCCTCATGTCCTTATCTCTTATTTATCAATCAGCTCATGGTTCTCTCTGCCTTCATCACCATTTCCATGTTGTAGATATTGTCTCTGTACTTTTATTATTATGTTTCTCGAATGTGAATTGGAAACTAACCCATGTCTGACTTAGGATGAGAATATTTCGGAAGGGAGGAACTGTATCTTGCTTACTTACATGATTTTTCACAGTCAATGGATGGGGTCAGGCCCAGTCACTGGGTGAGGATTTAATCAATGGATTGGGCTCGTGTTCAGCTGCATGGGAGTGAGATAGGTGGTGTCAAGGTATCTTCATAGGAATCCTCCCAAACCCATCTGATAATAAGCTGATTTCTGCAAACCATATACCTTATCAGATAGAAATAGGTTGTTAATAAAGTTACTGTGGAATAGTGGCTGAAGGCTGAAGAATAGAATAACAGCTAAGGGTAAAATAAAGGTTCAGAACACAATAATCGGTGAAATGTTTATTTACAACTTTTGGATGGGGGTACATAATCTGATGAGTTCGTATAATTAAATGGTATAAAAAAAGATAATAATAAACCATTGCGGGTAACAAACATACTCCTCGCTGTGGTTACAATGTTTGTATCTCCTCCAAAATTCATGGTGAAACTTAATCCCCAATGCAGCAGTATGAAGAGATGTGGCCTTTAGGGGATTATTAGGTAATGAGGGCTCTGCCCTCATCAATGGGTTAGTGCATTTATAAAAGTCTGAATCTCTTTTTACCCTTTTATCCCTTCTGCAATGTGAGGAAACCATTTTCATGCTTCATCTTGGAAGCAGAGACTGAGCCTTTAATAGACAATGAACCGGCTGGTGCCTTCTTACCAACTTTCCCAGCCTCAAGAACTGTGAGAAGTAAATTTCCATTATTTATAACATACCTACACTTAGGTATTTTCTTGTATCAGATGAAATTAAGACATTTCTTTTGGTCAGGTAAGCATAAATAGTTATGTTTAGGGTGGGAAGAAAAGTAAATATGTGATGAAATAGAATAATCTCACAAATTTTTTTTTGAGACAAAGTCTCATTTTGTCGCCAGGCTGGAGTGCTGTGGTCTGATTTCGGCTCTATGCAACTTTTGACTCTCTGGTTCAGATAATTCTCATGTCTCAGCCTCCTGTGTAGCTGGAATTAGAGACACATGCTACCATGCTCAGCTAATTTTTGTAGAGTTGGGGTTTCACCAAGTTGGTTAGTATGGTCTTGACTTCCCCACCCTGTGATCCGACTGCCTGGCCTCTCAAACTGCTGTGATTACAGTGAGCTCATAAGCCACTGCACCAGACTGAGCATTGTAGTTTTTAAACATTTAAAATCATTATGATAATCAGAATCTATACCGATTAAAATATGTAAACCATTTGACAGAGTATAAAACATCAGAAAAGAGATATATTTTCTCTGTCAAAATTTTAATTTGAAATATGTAGGGGAATTTTATTTGTATATTTAAGAAAAACTCATTTACATTTATAATTGGTTCATTTGAGTTACAGAAGTTGGTTAAACATCTAGTAGTACTTGCTAGTTAGGCATTTGTAGTAGTTTTCTAGAGTCGTAGTAACAAAGGAGCATTGATGGCAGGCGTAAACAACAGAAATGTATATTTTTACAGTTCTGGTGTCTAGAATTCTGTATTCAAAGTGTTGGCCAAGTTGGTTTCTTCTGAGGGCTGTCATGGAGACTGTCTGTGACAGAGTTTTTCTCTTTCCAGAGAAAACTCTGAAGGTTTTCTTGCAGTCTTTGGTCTTGTTCCTTGACTTTGAAGAAGCATTACCTTAATCTCTGCCTCCTTCTTGATGTGGTTTTTTCTGTGTGTGTTCCCGTGTTCAAATTTTCCTGTTTTTTAAATACATCAGTCAAATTGCAGTAGAAACACACCCTACTCTTATATGATCTCATTCCACCCAAGTATATCTGCAATTACTCTACCTCCAAATAAGTTTACTTTCTGGTCTTCTGGGAGTTTCTTCAATATATGAACTTCTGAGAGACACAAATAAACCTGTAATGGTATTTGTTTGAGTTATCATTAGTTTGAATTAATGAAAAAAATCAGCCATATTAAACATTTTAAATGATAGAGTAAGTTTTGTCATTTTTATTTTTAATAGACTTAAGATTTAATAAATTTACATTGATATAAAAAATTAAAGATTTTAAATTTTAATTAATGAGGTAAAACACAGACTGTTTTGTGCTTTTTTTGGTTTTTGTTTTTGGACAGAATTTGTATTATCCAAACACTAACTGCAAAATCTTCCAGTGGTGGACTGGAGGCCTGACAATTCAGTGGAATCCATCCCCCGCAGTTGCACTGATTGGTTCAGAGATACATATGTGTCCTAAGTCAGTCCAACCAGAGCTTATCTCAGGACTTTTTTGAGGAACTCAAAATAGGTGTTCTAGGAGTTCTCTGATCTTCTGCAGTTTCTGGTAATAAGAATAGTGTCAACCTGGAGCTGTCAAGAGTCATTATTCAGAATCTGAAAATGAGGTGAATAAAATACAAGTAGACCAAAGAAATGAGTGACTCATCACCTAAGTGATATAAAGTGAGTTCCCAGACACTGCTAACACAGGCAACTTTAAATTTTCCTTTCTACAGTTAAATCTTTCTAGGTATTAAATACTCATCCAACACTCTTTACCCATCCATGGCCAGCCAGACATAATACTGTGTGCCATAGCCTTGGTCAGCAATAGTCCTTAATTAGTATGTTACTTGTACCAAAAAAGAAAAAACATACTGAGTCTTTTAGTTAACTTTATAAAAATCTGAATCAATGTGGGTTTATTCCTTTTTTATGAGTAGACCTAATTGAAATAAAAAACTAGCTTAAAGTGGCTTATTTTCACATTGGAGACTAGAATCTAGAAATTAGACTTTTGCCATTATTAGGATATTTTAGCTATCTCGAGAAAACTTTCAAGTATATAGAGTTGACAAAGTTAATTTTGGCACAGTTTATATTATAGTACTGATGTAACTGTACTGATTTCCCTGTGTATCAAATACATAAAGATTATTGTTTTTCAAAAAGTTATACATATTTAGTATAAAAACTTGTAGTAACGTTTTATAAGCAGATGTTCTAAAGTAAACAGAGTAATCTGATTGAAAACCACATGCCTCGGTTCATGGTATTCTATTAATACTTTCAAATGTTCATTGTGTCTATTCAATAGAAAATACATTTAGGATTTTAGAACTGATATGGTTAGGTTCTATGTCCCCACCCAATTCTCATCTTGTAACTCCCATAATTCCGAAGTGTGAATTGTTGGAGGGACATGGTGGGAGATAATTGAATCATGGGTGGTTTCCTGTGTCATTTTCCTGGTAAGTCTCATGAGATCTGATAATTTAAAAAATGGGAGTTTCCCTTAACAAGCTTACTATCTTTTCTGCTGCCATGTGAGACGTGCCTTTTACCTTCTGCCATTATTTTGAGGCCTCTACAGCTACTTGGAACTCTTAAGTACATTTAACCTCTTTCTTTCGTAAATTGCTGAGTCTTGGATATGTGTTTATCAGCCATGTGAAAATGGACTAATACAAATATTAAAACTTGTTTCCTAGTCTCTTCATTTATTACTTTCTTTTACCAGTGAAATAATATATAAGTTAAGTAGTGAATTAGTGCAGTATTCTCACACTGATAAAAAACCCATAAAACCTTCATCTTTAATGTTATTTGCCAGAGGAAAAGAAAATTAACTACCAACACCAGTGAAGCTGAAGAAATTTTGATATTGAATAAAGCTTTTCAAACCTTTAAAGTACATTCTTGTATATACTATTTGAAATATTAGTATTAAATAAGCATTTTATTTTTTTTATAGTATTTTAAGTTCTGGGATACTTGTGTAGATAGCATAGGTTTGTTACATAGGTATACACGTGCCATGGTGGTTCACTGCATCCATCCCCCGTCATGTAAATTAGGTATTTCTCCTAATGTTATCCCTTCCCAATCCTCCAACCCCCTGGTATCCCTCCCCTAGCCCCGTACTCCTTGACAGGCCCCGATGTGTGATATTCCTCTTCCTGTGTCCATGTGTTCTCATTGTTAAACACCCACTTATGTGTGAGAACATTCAGTGTTAGTTTTTCTGTTCTTCTGTTAGTTTACTGAGTATTATGGTTTCTAGCTTCATTCATGTCCCTGCAAAGGACAAGAACTCATTCTTTTTTATGACTGCATTGTATTCTGTGGTGTGTATTTGCCACATGTTCGTTATGCAGTATACCATTGATGGGTATTTTGGTTGGTTTCAAGTATTTGCTATCGTAAAGAGTTCTATGTTAACATACATGTGCATTTGTTTTTATTATTGAATGTTTTATAATCCTTTGGGTATATATCCAGTAATAGGATTGCTGGGTCAAATTTTATTTCTAGTTCTGAATCCTTCAGGAATCACGACACTGTTTTCCACAATTGTTAAACTAATTTACACTCCCACCAACTGTGGAGAAGCATTTCTATTTCTCCACATCATCTCCAACATGTGTTGTCTCCTAATTTTTTAATGATCACCATTGTAACTGGGGTGAAATGTGGTTTTGATTGCCATTTCACTAATGATGAGTGATGATTCGCTTTTTTTTCATGTTTTTTCACTGCATAAGTGTCTCCTTTTCACAAGTGTCTATTTATATCCTTCATGCAGTTGTTGACGGGGTTGTTAGATTTTTTTCTTGTAAATTTGGTAAAGTTATTTGTAGATTCTGGTTAGTATTGCTTTCTCAGATGTGTAGATTGCAAAATTTTTTCCCATTTTGTTGGTTGCCGGTTCACTCTAATGATAGTTTCTTCTGCTGTGTTGAAACTGTTAAGTTTAATTAGTTCCCATTTGTTAATTTTAGCATTTCTTGCCATTGATTTTTGTGTATTAGTCTTGCAGCCTTTTCCTATGCATATTTCATGAATGGTATCGCCTAGGTTTTCTTGTAGGGTTTTTATCGTGTTAGATCTTATGTTTAAATCTTTAGCTGGAGTTCATTTTTGTATAAGGTATAAGGAAGGGATCCAGTTTCAGCTTTCTGAATATGGCTTGACAGTTTTCCCAACAGTATTTATTAAATAGAGAATCATTTCCCCATTGCTTGTTTTTCTCAGGTTTGTGAAAGATCAGATTGTTGTAGATGCGTGATGTTACTTACGAGGACTCTGCTCTGTTCCATTGAAATATATCTGTTTTGTTACCAGTACCATGCTATTTTGATTACTGCAACTTTGTAGTATAGTTTGAAGTCAGGTAGCATGTTGCCTCTAGTTTTGTTTTTTTTTCTTAGGAATGTCTTGGATATGCAGGCCCTTTTTTTGTTCTATATGAAGTTTAAGGTGGTTTTTTCCAGTTTTGTGAATAAAGTCCAAGGTAGCTTGATCAGGATAGCAGGGTATACATAAATTGTGTTGGGTTATATGGCTATTTTCACACTATTTATTCTTCCTAACCATGAGCATGAAATGTTTTTCCATCTGTTTGTGTCCTATTTCCTTGAGCAGTGGTTGTAGTTCTCCTTGAATAGGTCCTTCACATCTCTTGTTAGTTGTATTTCTAGTTATTTTATTCTCTTTGTAGCAATTGTGAATGGGAATTCACTCATGATTTGGCTTTCTGTTTGTCTGTTATTGGTGTATAGGAATGCTTGTGATTTTTGCACATTGATTTTGCATCCTGAGAGTTTGCTAAAGTTGCTTATGAGCTTAAGGAGATTTTGAGCTGAAATGATTTGATCTTCTAAATATACAATCATGTCATCTGCAAATAGAGAAAATTTGACTTCCTCTTTTCCTAATTGAATACCCTTTATTTCTTTCTCTTGCCTGATTGCCTTGGCCAGAACTTCCAATACTATATTGAATAGGAGTGGTGATAGAGGGCATCCTTGTCTTATGCCAGTTTTTAAAGAAAATGCTTCCAGTTTTTGTCCATTCAGTTTGATATTGTCTACGGATGTTTTGTAAATAGCCGTTATTATTTTGAGATACCTTCTGTTGATACCTAGTTTATAGAGAGTTTTTCGCATAAATGGCTGTGGAATTTTGTTGATGGATTTCTCTGAATCTATTCAGATAATCACGTTTTTTGTCTTCGGTTCTGTTTATGTGATGGTTTTCATTTGTAGATTTGCATATGTTAAAGCAGCCTTCCATACCAGGGACAAAATTGACTTGAGTGTAGTGGATAACCTTTTTAAAGTGCTGTTGCATTCAGTTTGCTAGTGTTTTAGTGAGAATTTTTGTATTAAGGTTCATCATGGATATTGGCCTGAAATTTTCTTTTTCAGTTGTTTCTCTGCCAGGTTTTGCTATCAGGATGACATTGGTCGCATAAAATGAGTCAGGGAGGATTCCCTCTATTTGTTTTGTTTGGAATTGTTTCAAAAAGTATGGTACCAGGTCCTCTTTGTAGCTCTGATAGAATTCGGCTGTGAACCCCTTTGGTCCTAGACTTTTTTTGGTTGCTAGGCTATTAATTGCTCCCTTATCTTCAGAACTTGTTATTGGTCTATTGAGGGATTCAACTTCTTCCTGGTTTAGTATTGGGATGGTGTAAGTGTCTGGGAATGTATCCATTTCTTCTGGGTTTCCTGGTTTATGTGCATAGAGGTATTTGTAGCAATCTGTGATGGTAGTTAGTATTTTTTGAAATTGGTGGTGATATCTCCTTTATCATTTTTTATTGCATCTATTTGATTCTTCTCTCTCTTCTTTTTTTATCAGTCTGGTAAGCAGTCTATCTATTTTGTTGATCTTTTGACAAACCAGCTTCTGGTTTTACTAATTTTTTTTTTTTTTTTTTGAGATGGAGTTTTGCTCTTGTCACCCAGGCTGGAGTGCAATGGCATGATCTCAGCTCACCACAACCTCTGCCTCCTGGGCTCAGGCAATTCTCCTGCCTCAGCCTCCTGAGTAGCTGGGATTACAGGCACGTGCCACCATGCCCAGCTATTTTTTTGTATTTTTAGTAGCGATGGGGTTTCACCATGTTGACCAGGATGGTCTCGATCTCTTGACCTCGTGATCCACCCGCCTCGGCCTCCCAAAGTGCTGGGATTACAGGCCTGAGCCACCGCGCCCGGCCTAATTTTTTTAAAGTTTTTTTTTGTGTGTCTCTACCTCCTTCAGTTTTGCTATGATCTTAGTTATTTTTTGTCTTCTGTGAGCTTTTGAGCTTGTCTAATCTTGCTCTTCTAATTCTTTTAATTGTGGTGTTACTGTTTTGATTTTAGATCTTTATTTGCTTCTCATGTTGGCATTTAGTGACAGAAATTTCTTTCTATATCCTATTTTAAATGTGTCCCAGATATTCTGGTATGTTGTGTCTTCATTATCATTGGTTTCGAAGAATATCTTTATTTGTGTCTTGATTTTGTTATTTATCCGGTAGTACTTCAGGAGCAGATTGTTGTTTACATGTACTTGTGCAGTTTCAAGTGAGTTTGTTAATTCTGAGTTCTAATTTGATTGCACTGTATTCTGAGATACTGTTTGTTAGGATTTCCATTTTTTTGCATTTGCTGAGAAGTGATTTACTCCCAATTATGTGGCCATTTTTAGAGTAAGTGCAATGTAGTGTGCAGAAGAATGTATATTCTGTGGTCTTGGGGTGGAGCGTTCTGTCGATGTCTTTTAGGTCTGCGTGCTCCAGATCTCAGTTTAAGTCCTTGATTTTCTTATTACTTTTCTGTTTCATTTATCTGTCTAATATTGACAGTGGAGTGTTAAAGTCTTCTACTATTATTGTATGGGAGTCTAAGTCTCTTTGTAGGTCATTAAGAACTTTATTTATCTGGGTGCCCCTGTATTCATTGGGTATATATATATATATTAGCTTTTTTTTTTTTTGGATTGATCCCATTACCATTATATAATGCTGGTATGTAGTTTTTAAACCTTCTGAAATACTCCTCCCTCTCATATATGTTTGTGTGGAGGGAGGTAGCAAAGCTGTTTTCGAACTTTATCTGTCTTCTCAGTGTGAAAATCAATGAATTTGTTTAAATTGTTGGCTAGAATATTATGGCATAGGAGTTTATTTTTATTTTTTAAAAATTATGTGATTGGAATGTTAAGCCGTCTATCTCCTTATTTGGAAATATAAAAATAGGGTTCAGGGGAAAATCTGTTAGTTTGAGTGGTTGATCTGAGTAACTATAAAGGTTTGTGTATGTCTGAATCAATATTACTGTAGTTATGGAGACAGAGAGATCACAGTGAGCTAATGCCTTAGGGAGCTCTGTAAATGAGAAGGAAGAATGGAGAATCTGAAGGATAACCTGTTCTTAATTTATGCATGTAAGTGTAAGAATTTGTTGAGAGTGGTCTACAATAATGGTTTTTACATATCAGTATATAGCTGAGATTCCATGGGAAGAGAATTTTGTCAGATTTTGTAAAATGTATTTTTTTTTTTTACCTTTTATTGCATTTAAAGTTCTGCTCAGTAAAATTTGCTGTAGAAGTGTCCCTGAAATTCAGTTTGTGTTAGATTCTTGCAATGTAACCTGGAGAAGTTATTCAAGAAAGTTGAATACTTTCATAACTTTTAAAGGTTTATTTTAAATTTCTATTGCCCAGCAAAGCAAGACAGACCCCCTTCTCCTTTGTGGAACACTGTAAATCATTTGAAGAATAAAATGAAGTCTTTCTAGGTTCTTCCTCATCTCAATTCATCTTTTAAGTATTGCTTCAGTTTATATTTGAGGCCTCTTCTCTCTAGAACTTTGTATCCGAGGACTCCATTCGAAGATGTTCGAAAGTTATAAATTACAATATTGTTGAATTGATGGTTACGATGCAAGTTTCTGTGTCAGTTCAGCAAATATCTAAGTATGTATTCAGTGATATCTACAGATGGTAATGAAAATACTGATCTATTATCTTTAGAGTAATTTCAATTTTTTATGACAAAGGTTTAAAACATTATAAACATTTAACCATAAAAATAGAAACATGAGTATTCAGAAATAAAAATTTCATTTCAAACTCTGCGCTGTGAGGCTGAATTTTTTTTGAGTCTCCTTATCACAGCAATTTTATTGAGTAGAATTATCTCAATTTAACATACTTAGAGGCCTGAAATCTAGAAAAGTGATAAAATCTGACAAAAACATGATTCATTGAAGAGAAAACTGAGAGTTTGAAGTTACATGTCCTTTCAAAGTCCAGTTGTTTTTAATATGTCATGCTGTTCCCCTGAGGTAATATTTAAAATGAGAATACATCATTCTTTATTCCCTTGATACAGTGAATGAGTGACTGTTTGTTTATAAAGAGAATGTATCCAAGGCAAAGGAAAGAAAGATTTCTTTCCTTTCTTGTATTTCGTCAGCTGATGTAAAGTTTTGATGTTAAAACTAAAAATGAAGTTTTCACTAAATAGAAAACTTGTCAGCAAAGAACCAAGTGTTTTTTAAGGAAATGTATTTATTCCTCACTACTATGGTACATTTATTTAAAATGTGATCTTCATTTTTTAATATGTTTTCTGCCAAACATTGATGGGGTGAAGTTAAGAGAACAAAATAGAATAAATAAAAACAAAACCAACCAAAACAAACAAAATAAAACAAAACCATAAAGAACTGATTTTTATAAACTGTAAGCAATGGAGGGCACAAAAAGTTAAATTTAACTTTCAGGTGAATGTTATCTTTGGATAGGTTTCATGAGCCTATTCAGTTAAAGAAATGTACAGGAATTGCGTAACTATTGCTTGTGGAAAAAGCTTGAAGTAACTCAGATACATACATATTTTACCTTTAAAAGCCCAGAGTTTTGATAACATTTCCAGACTGCATATTTTAGGTGTTTCTTTAGGAATATATATATATATATATATATATATATATATTTTTTTTTTATGGTTTCAATTTTTGTATGTGTGTAAAGATGAGAGTGTTATTTTTCAGTTTGAGTTATAGTCTAGAAAGAGTCTGAGTTCGAATAGGCAAGTTCTTCATGGAATTTTTATGAGAATTATGCAATTCACAAAACAGTTTTATTGTTGCACTACTCTGCTTATATAAATTTCATAGAGAAAACATTTACATTGCATAGCTATACCCATTTTGTGACTAATATATCTAAGATTGACAGCCCCTCTACTGGTTAACACACTAAATAAGACATAAACAGAAAAGTGAATATGAGGTCAACTCTAGACTATGGAATTTCCCAGAACAGCTGGTGACAAGCTAAACCTCCATTTGTAGCTGAGATTTTATGTCAACATCTTCCCAAGGAGATTTCATAGTCTAGGTGGATCATTTAGTACTTAGTAACTGTTAGAGGTATCTTTACTCCAGGGGTAAAACAAATAGCTTGTTCCAGGGATAAATCCTTAAATTTGGACTTCAGATACTTCACTGCTGGCTAGCTGAATATATTTTAATAAAGCACAACATTTCTAAATAAGCCCAGACTTAAGTGTACTCTAGTCACTTCAAATACTTATTAACTGATGCAACCTGTGGCTCACCAGTAAGTAAGAGCTAAGAGAGAAATCTCTGGGAAGGTTAAACACTTGTGGCGTCATGCTCTAAAAGAAATTATAAAAATGGATTTGGACTGGACTTGGGACTGCATAATGTGCATAGGATTACTGATATCCTTGTTGATACTATTATTTAAAACCGAATTATCTGGAATAAACTGATAGGCGATTGTGATTAGATGTAAATTTTCTCTGAGTAAGATGGCAATGGCACACCCAAATTCTTGGTTTTTCTGAAGGCAGAATGTGATGTGTTTAAATATCCTGTGAAGTTCTTCACATTTAGTTTGGACAATAATCAGAAGTGAGAATTTAAAGTATATGTTTTTGTTTTTGTTTTCCTCTAAGAGTTAAGCTACTGTGTCTAGAACTTGTATTATGGGCACATTTATACTATGTTTAATCTCCTCATCATCAGTTTGAGCTCACTGTCTTCACTACACTATGAAGACAGTGAGTGTATTTTTTAATTTACTAAGTATAGTGAGTTCCATATTATCTGACACATGTGTGCTTCCTCCTCCCCAGAAATCTTTTATTGTGGTATTATTTAAATATCAATAAAATATGTAGATTTTAAGTATATAATTTAATGGATTTTGACAAATTTATACATCTGTGTAACTACCACCACAGTCAAGACACAGAATATTTTCATCCCTCCGAAACATATTTCCCTGCCTCTTTCCAGTCAACATCTTCTTTTGCCCACCAGGCAACCATGCTTCTAATTTATTTTGCTTTTTCTTAGTGTTGGTATAATAATAGTGGTTCACGCCTGTAATCCCAGCACTTTGGGAGGCCGAGGCGGGTGGATCACGAGGTCAAGAGATCGAGACCATCCTGGTCAACAAGGTGAAACCCCGTCTCTACTAAAAATACAAAAAATTAGCTGGGCACGGTGGCGCGTGCCTGTAATCACAGCTACTCGGGAGGCTGAGGCAGGAGAATTGCCTCAACCCAGAAGGCGGAGGTTGCGGTGAGCCGAGATCGCACCATTGCACTCCAGCCTGGGTAACAAGAGCGAAACTCCGTCTCAAAAAAAAAAAAAAAAAACCCATTTCACCTGGAGTGAGATAATATTATTGTGGTTTTATTTGCATTTCTCTGATCATCAGTGGTAGTTAGCACCTTTTAATATATTAGTTGGAAATTTTAAAAGTTGGCAGATTTGTATTCTTTTGAGTTGTATGAGTTCCTTATATGTTTTGTATATTAATTCTTTATTAGAGAGATGATTTGCTATTGATGTCATTTAATGGTGTGCACCTTTGTCAGGGTCACTTTCTGTGGATATTTGTCTTGCAGACTTTCACTTAATGACAGATGAATAAAGTATACTGACCCACATATAGTATGCTTTACGATTTCAACTGAGCCTGTGTGGTTGGCTTAGAGATTCCTTGGAGAGTGCTATAAATAGTTGCAACTGCTGGCCCTTACAAGATAATCAGACTTGTATTTATACAGTAAAGTTTAAGTGACAAAGACTTCAGTCACCACAAGTAGAGGTTAAAGATTAATGGAAAGGTTCTGATTCTCAAAGTAAACACTAGGTATTGCTTTGGTTGAACACCCTTTCAGAGAGTATGTTGCTCAAAGGTTAGTTCTGAGACCACATGATTATACAAGCTAGCTAGGTAAACTACACACATTCTTTGGTATTTGCACCTGAATTTCTCTGGCTCCTGCAAAGAGACTTTGGCTGCTTTCAGCCAGGAAGTATAGATAAAACTGAGACCAAATTGTATAAATTTCTCTAATATTTTTCCTTTTAGTATTTTTGCTACTACTTTAAGTGAAATGTCATGTTTCCCAATTTTCTGTTTTTAATATTGAGTCTTCTTGATTTAAGTGATGTACTAGCAACTGGTATGCCAGGCGAGGTGGTCATTGCTTTTACTTTCGCTTTGCGTTTTAGAATTAACAAATAACTTAAGATAATTATGAGTATAATTAACTTTTTTTGTTGTTGTAAGAGTGACTTCTAGGAAGAGGGGTCTAACTAGGGGAGATAGTCTTGCATATCTATCTATAAGACTATTTGTTAGATGTGTAGATTTATAGAGTGAGGGATTGTATAATTTTAGTTTTACGTCTGCCATTAAATTGTAATGAAAGATTCTTTAGAAGTGTTGTTTTACTGCATCTTACGTATCTATTGATTAATTCTATGGCAGAGAAGTGACACAGATGTGTTTATGTTCTTTGGTGCAGCTGAATTACTGCTGAAATGCTAGTGCAGCTTGTTGCTCCTTTACATACTCTAAAGTAGCCTCAAGGGCTTGCAGACGTGTAAGAAATTTTTGATGTATAATTTGTTGTAAGGGAAGTCTATTAGACACATTTTTGCTAATGATTTACATAGGTAGCTGTTTGTATTGACTCAGTAATAGATGCTACAGCAATGCTAGCAGTTGCTAGGATGACTATTACTGGGTAAATAAAGGCCATAAGTGTTACTGTGAGTCTTTTGTTTCTGACTTGGGACATGGTATGTTTTAAGGTTGCAAGGGTAGAAAAACTTTGCTAATTGTGTGTTTATTTGACTGGGAGTAATGCTCTAGATTGTCTCTGTAATACTATGACACTAGTGATTTTTTAATTAGATATGTTGTAACAGTGATACAATGAAGCAAACTAAGCCCGTCCTTGTATTTGGGTTATAAATGTTGAGTTTTTGGGTATAATGGACATGTTAGTTATTATAAAGAAAACATATGGATGGGTAGTGCAAATTAAGCACTGATCAGTGTGATTATGAATAAAGGTCGTAGTATAGTTTTGAGTGGAATTATGATATGTCTTATGCTAGGTGTTAGGGGAAGTGCTCAGTTGTTTTAGGTGGTAGAACGTGCTTTTAGGTGGCATGGATTTTACTAAGGGTCTGGGATATTTCATCTTCTTATCGGCTTTAATTATATGGGAACGAGATGTACTGTGATGGATGAAGACTTAAGGCTGCCTTGAAATTTACTGTAGGGGCTCTAGTCTATAATGTCATAATTACTTAACTGGAGGCATCTGGCTTGTTTTTGTGAAAGACTTCTTAGCTAAAGACTTTCTTAGCTAAGACTTTCTTGCTTTTGTTCTTTAGTATAGGAAGAAATGTTTGGGAGAGAAGCATTGATTGCATAGCTTGGTTTGAGGTTAATTGCAGCTAAGAATGTTAAATAATTTCTTTTGTAATGATATAGCCATATCTGTTTTTGGGCAGGTTCTCAGGAAGGATTAGAACTTAAAACTTACACTCAGTGGGAGGATAGCGGAATAATATTTAGTGTTATCTGGCATCTTAGTTCACTGTATGCTATTAATGAAGAATTTTACTAGTAGAATGTTAATTATTTTTAGCTAAGCAGTTGTGTTGCTAGAATCTAGAAACGGGGGTGTTTGTCTAAGTAACAGGCAGAAAAAAGACAGATTAGAAGATGTGTTTAATACAGTGTGGCAGATACAGGTAGCAGGTAAAGTGAGAAAAAAAAAAAAAAATTATCTGGAGGGACTGATGTCCCTGTGTGGAGCAGGATTTGTTCAGCCTCTTGCGTTGTCCTCAACATTCTTCAGGTAATGTCTGGTGTTTGTGTTATCTTTTAGGGTCTTTTTTATGCTGGCTCGAGTTTTTTATTTTTGTATATTTTTATCAGGATGTAGTCTTTAGCTTGATGCTGGTATAGTGGAAATTTGACTGTTGGTACTTTTGCTAAGAGACTTTTAATAATCTATGTAGAAGAGCAGGTTAGTGCTTTAAGAAAAACTTGTGCTTTATTTTAACGTCTAGTTTACAGAAAAACTGGATACTTTAAGTTCAGCTAATATTTTGACCCACAGAATTTTCCTTATTTTTAATGTTTTAAAACTTGGTAGAAGTTCAAAACAAAATTTATACATTTCCTTCATAAATGTTTTTCTATAACATTTTTCGTGACTTTCACAGACAATCAACATGGTTTAACTTTCTTTTTATTGTTCTCTTTCTGTCTTTCTGTTTCTCTTTGCTTCCTTGTCATGTTGTGTTTCTTTCTTTGTCTTGGTTTTACACTATCTTTTTTTAGTCTTACTATTTTTTAAAATCTATCTCTGATCTCTGTCTCCTCTCATCTCTTATTTACTTATTCTTTCTTTGTACTTCTTTCTCCAATCTTTTTCTGTGTTGAGAGGTTTTAGCAAAGTTGTTTTGTACAGCTGATTGAAATTTGTCATCTAAATTTAAGAAATTTACGGTGAATAAGGCTTGTGCCAGTAGTCTTGCTTGTTAAGATAGAAAACAGGTTGTCCAACTTATTGGTCAATTCAGAAATTCTTTTGTACCCAAGAGCAAAGCCATATGGGTGGCTTTTAATTGTGCCTCAGTAATTCGGGGGCTAGCTGTAATTTTTTTCCTTTAAAGGCTATTGTTCTACTTTAATAGGATTTTGAGATAGCCACACCTTGTGTAGAGCAGGAATATCAACAGTTATTATCATCTGAAGGTCTTACATATTTATAAATTTCATTTAAATGTTTAGAACTTGTAAACAATGAACATATGAAATGTCACTGTGAGCTGCCTATTGAGCTAGAGAGCAGCAGTGCGGGTTCCGGGACAGTGGCCGCTTTTTGCTTGTGCCACTTTTATCCTGTGCCATTTTTCGTTTGTGCTACATTCTCTGCTACCATAGACGTTATTGTGTGTGCCTCCTGCCCTTCCTTAGTAGGCTAACTCTGGCGCCATTGTCCTTGTTCAGGCGAAGTTCTTGGGAACAGTTGCAGGCCGGAGTTTGCAAGGTTTCTTGCAGTGAAGCCTTTCCTTCCACTTACCGCTAGTTTGGCCTCGGGGCTTTGTCTTCTAATAGTTTTATCTGTCAATGTTCTGTCAATGTGCTTGATTGCCTTGTGGTTCCTGTAATAATGAGCAGACAAAGACCTCCCTTTGTGATGTTGTCTACCCACTGGAAGAGGGGGCTCAGGTAAAATCTCCGTTTCCTCTTGTTATTTTTTTTGTGAAGTTGATAACGTTGCTGGGACCCGTTGCCTTTGTCCTTGACGCTGTTTAGCTTTCTTTTCACTTGTTCTCAGAGCTGCACCGGTAGCGTAGTTTCTGTCGGGAACCATGGGCTTTAGGAAACAACGGTTTGTAGTAGGTCCTTTTTCTGTTGAGCTGGTAATTGTTGTCTTAAAACTTCAGCTTGAACAGGTCTTCCTTCAACTTAATCTCCATCAGGTACTACTGACTTACTGAATCGCTGTTATACAGACTCGATGGTACGGTCTTCTGCAGTTTCGTTTTTTCGGGGTCCGTCCTGCTTCTTTGCAGCGATAATCTCAGCGACGTCTTCTTAACCTGCTGAGTGTCCTCACATGGGGCACTACTCTTGGGGTCACCTCACGTTCGGTGCCACTGTGGGATCAGTATCTGTAGGAGTCTGTCTTGTAGACTTTGACGTAATAACAGATGAATAAATTACACTGACACACAGCTATTATGCTTTGCTAATTCATGGAGTGTATAAGCCACCCAGACACATTCAGGAGGGTGCTGTAAACAGCTGCAACTGCTTGCTCTTAGTAGCTAGTGAGCCTCGCATTTATCAAGTAAAGTTTAATTGAGAAAAGCCTGAGTCAACACCACTAGAAGTTAAAGATTAAAGGACTGGTTCAGATGTTTAAAGCAACCAGTATTAGTAGGTAAAATCTTTGGTTGACCTCCACCTGACATGGCTATATGGCTCAAAGGTTAGTTTTAAGAACACACGAGTAATCAATCCAGCTAAGTAAACTATTCACATCCTTTTGTATTTGTGTCTTAATGATATTCTGTCTGCCTTTAGGCAAGAAGTATAGAAGAAAACATTTAGGCTTTCTAAAAAGTTATGAGAGTACATTCAATAACTTTCTCTAATATTGTTTCTTAAATATTTTTGGAAGTACCTTGAATAAATTTTCACAGTTTGTAACTATTACATTCCATATGTTCCCTTTTTAATAGTTGTTTCCTTTGCTACTCATGTTTTTAGTTTGATGTAGCCACACTTTTTTTTTTTTTTTTGGTTTCGTTTCCTGTGCTTTCCATGTCATATTTAAAAAAAATTATTGCAAAGACCACTATGAACTATGTTTTTACGTGTATTGTATTCTAGGAGTTCTAAATATATGGATATTAGATCTTATGATTAAATCTATAATCCATTTTCAGTTGGTTTTCATGTGTGTTGTAGGGCAAGGGTACATTTCTATTTTCCTTCATGTGGATATTCATTTTCCCAACATCATTCTTTGAAGAGACTTTTCTATATCAATGCTGTGTTTTTGTTGCCTTTGTTAAACAGCAGTTGACCATACATTCATGGGTTTGTTTTTGCACTCTCTATTCTGTTGCATTGGTCTGTCTACTTTTGTGGTAATAGCATATTGTTTTGCTTATTGTTGTTTCATAATATAATTTCAAATTATGGAATGTGAGTCTTCCAGCTTTAGTCCTTTTTATCAAGATTGCTTTGGTATTTGACGTCTTTTATGGTTCCATATGAACTCTGGGATATTTTTTTCCATTTCTGTAACGTGTCCTCTTCTTACCCTGCACTCTGAGTCTGACTGTGTATTCTCATGATTCCATCTTTATTTCTATGTGTACTCACTGTTTAGCTCTCACTTATAAGTGAAAAAATGAGATAATTGAATGTTTGTTTCTGCATCATTTCACTTAGGATAATTGGCTCCTACTCAATCCATGTTGATGTAAAGAACACAATTTCTGTTCTTTTTTATATCTGCCTAGTATTCTATGTCATTTATATACTATATTTTATTTATCCAATCCAGTTGCAATAAACATGTAAGTGTTGTGTGTTTTTGGTAAAACAATACATTTTCATTAAGGTAGATATCCAGTAGTAGGATTGCTGTGACAAAAGGGTGTTGTATTTTTAGTTTTTTGAGAACTCTTTATATTGGTATTAATATGAGTTGAACTAATTTGTTTTTGCCCTAAGAGTACATAAGCATTTCCATTTTCTCTACTTTGTCACCATAATCTTTTATTGTTCGACTTTTTAATAATAGCCCATTGTGACTGGTATGAGATGGTATCTTGCTTTGGTTTTAATTTGCATTTGATCTCTGATGATTAATTATTTTGAACCTTTTTTGGTAAGTTTTTTGGCCAGGTATATGTCTTCATTGGCTAAGTATTTGTTCATGTACTTTGCCCATATTTTAATGGTTATTTTTCTTGTTTTAAGTTCCTTCTAGACTTTGGGTATTCATTTTTCATTGGATGCATAATTTACAAATATTTTTCCCATTTTGTAGGTTGTTTTCTCTACTGATAATTTCTTTTGTTACGCAGTTCTTTAATTTAAATTATTGTTGCATTTCCTTTTGCGGTCTTAGTCATAAATTCTTTGCATAGGAGAATGTCCAGAAGAGGTTTTTTAGGTTTTATGCTAGAATTTTTGCATTTTCACGTCTTCGATTTACATCTTTATTTTGCATGAATTTTTGTACTTGGTGACATGTAGGGGTCCAGTTTGATTCTGCATATGACTAATTTGTTTACCTGCAGCATTTACTGAATTGCATATCCTTTCTCCATTGTTTATTTTTGTCAGTTTTGTCAAAAATCAGATGGGTGTAGTTATTTGGTTTTATTTTAGTATTCTTTATTCTATTATATTGATTTATATGTCTAATTTTGTACTAGTACCACAGTGTTTTTGTTATAATAGCCTTGTAGTAGTGTTTGAAGTCAGGAAATGTGATGCTAGCTTTCTTCTTAGGATTGCTTTGGCTATTCATAATTTTTTTTGTTTCATATGTATTTTTGAATCTGTGATGAATGACATTGGTAATTTCATCAGAAGTACATTGAATTTGTGGATTGCCTTGGGTATTATGATCATTTTAATTACATTAATTTTTCCAATCTGTGAACATGTCATGTTTTTCCATTTGTTTGTATCTTCTACAATTTATTTAATCAGTTTACATGGTTCTCTTTTCATAGAGCTTTCAGTTTCTTGGTTAAATATTCCAAGAAACTTTACTTGGTTGTCAGCCTTAACATTATTGGTGCATAGAAATGCTACTAATTTTAATAAATAGATTTTGTAGCTTGACACTTTATTGAAGTCATATATCAGGTTGAGTAGTTTTTTTGTTTTTCGAAATCTTTATACCTATTCTAGGTATAGCATGATGTCATTGGTTAGCAGAGATAATTTGACTTCCTATTTTTCTGTTTAGATTATTTATATTTTTTTCTCTTGCTCAACTGCTCTGGCTAGGACTTCTAGTACTATGTGGTATAACAATGGTGAGAGTGGATATCTTTGTTACAGTTTTAGACAGGATAGTTTAACTTTTCATCATTCAGTAAAATGTGGAGTATCAGTTTGTCATAGATGACTCATTTTTTAGGTATATTTTTCTGATGCCTAGCCCGTTGAAGATTTTTATCATCAAAATGTTGTATTTTATCAAATGCTTTCTCTGCATGTATATAAATGATGAAATGTTTTTTGTTTAACATTCTGTTAATGTGGTGAATCACATTTATTGATTTGCATATGTGGAATCTTCCTTGCTTTAAGGAAAAAACTCACTTGATCATGAGAAATTACCTTTCTAAAGTGCTACTGGATTTGGTTAGCTAGTATTTTATTGAGGTTTTGTGCATCTGTGTTCATCAGTTTTGTTTGCATACAGTTTTGTTTTTTTGTTGTATCCCTGCCATATTGTTTTGATAGAACGATCCTAGTTTCATTGAGGGAGGAAACCCTTTTTGAATTTTTGCAATAGATTCAGTAAGATTGGTACCAGCTTTGCTTTGTATTTATGATAGAATTAAGCTGTGAATTTCTCTGAATCAGGGATTTTTTTTTTTTTGGGTTGGTAAATTTTGTATTATTGATTTAGTTTTGTTACTCATTAGTTGTCTGTTCAGGATTTCAGTTTCTTACTTGTTCAAGTTTGTGTGTGTGTGTGTGTGTGTGTGTGTGTGTGTGTGTCCAGGAATTTATCCATTTTTATTCTGTGTCCATACAGGTGTTCATTGTAGTTTCTGAAGATCATTTGTTTTCCTGTGGTATCCTTTGTACTATCACCTTTGTTATTTCTGATTGTATTCATTGGGATTGTGTCTCTTCTTTTCTTTGTTTATCTAGCTATTGGTTTATTAATTTTACTTATCTTTTCATAGAATCAATTTTTGGTTTTGTTGACCCTTTGTATGGTTTTTCAGTCTGAATTTCATTTAGTTCTGCTCTAATCTTTGTTATTTCTTCTTCTAGCTTTATGTTAGGTTTGCTGTTGATTTTGTAGTTCCCTCAGTTGCAATAGTAGTTTGTCAATTTAATATATTTATATCTTTATGATGTCAGCATTTGGTGCTATAAAGTTCCCTCTTAACACTTATTTTGCTGTCTCTCAATGTTTGTTTTATATTTTATCTGTAATTTAATTTATTTAAACAATTTTTTTATTTCTTCCTCAATTTTATTTTTACCCAAAACTCATTCAGGAGTAAATTGTTCATTTTCCATGTATTTTGTGGTTTTGAGAGTTTCTGTTGGTATTGATTTTTAATTTTTAACAATTGTGAAATGAAAAGATGTTTGATATCATTTGAATTGATTTTCAATTTTATGAAACTTGCTTTCTGACTAATCGTGTAGTAAATTTTAGAGTATGCTCCATTAGCAAAAGACAAAACATATATTCTGTGGTTGTTGAGCATAGTACTCAGTTTATATCTATTAGGATCATTTTGTCAAGGGTCCAATTTAAGTAGAAAGTTTTTTTGTTAACTTTCTACCTGAATGATCTTAGATGATGTCAGTGCTGTGTCAAAGTCTGCTGCTGGAATTGTATGGTTGTCTCTGTTTTTTTTTCGGCATAGACCTATTTTATTTATATATGTCTTTTAAATTGAGTGCTGAGGTCTTTTTCATTCAAAGTTTATATTTGTATGTTGGGGATGCTAGTGCTTTGTAGTCTAGATTATGTAGTTTGTTTATAGGATATGTAAGCTTTGTACTTATGTGTTGTTTTTATAGCAGTAGTTTATTTCTATAATTAGAACTTTTACCATTTCTACCAGTTATAGTGTAGTGGTGATTAATTGACTTAGTATATGCTTGTCTTGAATAGATTTTATTTATTTTTTTCCATTTATGAAGCTTAGATTGGCAGCATATGACATTCTTTGCTGGCATTTTTTTTTCTTTAAGAGGATTAAAAACAGTCTCCTAGTCTCTTCTGGATAATGAGATTTCTGCTGTTAGTCTGATGGGATCTCCTTGATAGGAAATCTGGCTGTTTTCTGTAGCCGCCTTTAAGATTCTTTCTTCTAAATTTAGTTTGAATAGTGTAATTACTATGTGACTTGGGGATGGTCTTCGTGTACAATAGCTCATATATGTTTATGGAATTTCTTTATTATGGTTGTCTACCTCTCTAGCTATAGCAGGGAATTTTTACTGAATTATTTCTGCTGATACATTTTTTTTCAATCTGCTTTCTGTTGTTTTTCTTTCTCACGAATGCCTGTAAGTCATATGTTTAAACATTTTTATTTTATTATAAAGAAGAAATTATTTCCCACAGTTCTGTTGTTTCCTTTTTTAAATTGTTTTTCCTTTTCAGTTTTCTAACTAAATTAGCTTAAAAGACTCATCTTGAAGTTGTAAAATTATTTTTTCTGGTTGGTCTTGTCTATTGTTAAAGCTTCCAACTATGTTTTGGATTTCCTTAAGTGAAGTTTTTAATTTTAGAGGTTCTATTTGTTTTTTCTTAATATCGCTATCTCATGTTTTACATCCTGAATCATGTTTCTAGTTTCTTTGTTTTAGATTTGAACTTTCTTTGGATCTCATTTGGTTACCACTTTGAATTTATATTTTGAATTCTTTGTCATTTCTGACTTTTCATTTTGCTTATGATCCACTTATAGAGAGCAAAAGAGCTAGTGTAATCCTTCGTAGGTGTCAGGACAGTCTGTTTTTTTTTTTTTTTACTGTTGTAGTTTTTGTGATGAGGATGCCTTCTCATGTGAACATGCTGTTCTAGTTACTGTTGAATATGCTATCATTTGGGTGAGACTTTTGAATGTTTCTGTTGTTTTTCTCTTGAGAGTATGTGTGTGATATTTGTTGTTTGTAATTGTTTAGCTTTATTTTTCATGCTTCCAGGGGTCAGAATGTTTGGGTTATTTCATTGTAGATAGCTTCTGTGTGGTGTCTTTCTTGGATGTTGCTTTTTGTGGTGATATATTGGATGTACAAGTTGATATACATAATTATGTGGATCTGAGGATGTAGAGGTCTCTGAAAGGTATTTTGTGGACCACCAGTAAGTCCGTTAAGCAGCAGGTTTCCAATTGGCTGATGTAATTTAGACTGAAATCTAGTAGGTAACACTTTGGTTGGCTCTCATGTGAGATGACCAGTGGAAGCACCCACATTGATGGAGTCAATTCAGGAAGAGATTGTGCAGGGATGCTCTGAGATATGGGGAAAATTGATAGAGAAGTGCACCAGCAATTTTTCCTAACCTGCCAGAAATAGTATCTGCTTTCCTATTGTGCCCCTGTTGTAGGATTTATGATCTTCATTTTATAAAGACTTTTTCCTTTGTTCTGTGGCCACAGTATACCTGTGGGCATTGGATATGCCCTTCTGATACCTTCTACAAAAATAATCTTGTGCGAAGGGGTCTGCAGTCATTGTAGATCAGGCAATTCTATGAGAAATTGTCTGTCCTCCATTGTTGGTAGACTGTCTTCTGTTTAAGAAGGGGGAGTTTAGCCCTGTTCTTTGTAAACTCCCAGGTGGTATGGGCTCACTTTTAGTGGGGACATAGCTACAGCAGAAAGTGTGAAAAATGCTTTTTCTGAATGAACACACACTAGCCCCCAGGGAAAAGGAGTACTACTACATCTGCACCAGTGACTAAGGGAAGTGTTTTAAGATGTCCCCATTTCCATTTTTTTCCTTTGTCCTTAGTGCTGTCACATTCACCAACTGGAGCTGTGCTCCTATTTTCTTTGTCTCTAGAGGCGATTTGGTGAGTTGACATCTCTTCTTCCCTAAGCATGCACTATTATCATGCTTAGATCTCCAGGGATCCTACAGCTTTCCAGTGATTTGATTTTCTATTGTATTTGCTATTATCAGAGTGTGTGTTAGTGAAGATTTCAACCATTGTGGAAGACAGCGTGGCGATTCCTCAAGGACCTAGAAATAGAAATTCCATTTGACCCAGCAATCCCATTACTGGGTATATATCCAAAGGACTAAAAATCGTTCTACTATAAGGACACATGCACACGAATGTTCATTGCAGCACTGTTTACAATAGCAAAGACCTGGAACCAACCCAAATGCCCATCGATGATAGACTGGACTGGGAAAATGTGGCACATATACACCATGGAATGTTATGCAGCCATCAAAAACGATGAGTTCGTGTCCTTTGTAGGGACATGGATGAATCTGGAGAACATAATTCTCAGTAAACTGACACAAGAACAGAAAATGAAATACCGCATGTTCTCACTCATAGGTGGGTGATGAACAATGAGAACACATGGACACAGGGAGGGGAGCACTACACACTGGGGTCTGTTGGGGGGAATAGGGGAGGGAAAACAGTAGGGGGGGAGTTAGGGAGGGATAGCATGGGGAGAAATGCTGGATGTGGGTGAAGGGGAGGAAGGCAGCAAACCACATTGCCATGTGTGTACCTATGCAACTGTCTTGCATGTTCTGCACATGTACCCCAAAACCTAAAATGCAATTAAAAAATTTTAAAAAAAGATTTCAGGGTGATCTGGGTGTGTAGTAATTCAATGGAAGAATGTCAATCAGAGCTGTGGCCCATCACAGATGCACAAGCAGTATCGCATCTGTTATCTTAGTTCTGGTGTACAGGGAGTAGAGACATGGCTGTGCAAGGTGACCTCACAGTTCTGTGTTCTCAGGAACTTCAGAAATCATTATTGATAGTGTTGCTGTGGGTCACAAGAGCATAAAAGCTCCTCAAAGTTTGGCAGTCAGGTAATTGTTGCAGGTATGAAGGGAACAGAGATGCTTTTCCATCTACATTTTCCTTAAGGCTCTGAGTTCTTCAGGGGTTCATCTCTGCCAGACTCTTGCTAGTTTTCTTTTTTGCAACCCACTTTTTTTTTTGTGGGAACTATGATGGGTCTTGGCTCACTTCCCTCAGTTTTCCATTCAGTACTTGTCCATTCATCAGCATCTGTGATCTTCTATCTCAAGAGAGAACTGGAATCCAATGTCCCTAGTTAGACATCTTGGATAAAAAAAAAAAAAAAAAAAAAAAAAAAGAAATACATTTCCATTTACTTGTGTCTTCAATTTGTTTTCTAAATGCCTTGACAAATCAAGGCATTTTGTTTGGGGAATGGGCTAGAAACTTTTAGGTTTTCAGTTTTTTCTGATGTCAATGATGGGAAGCAATTCTTTCCTCAACTTTCTTGTTATTCCTGGATTGATAACATGATTTAAAATTTTATTGTTATAGAAATTGCTTGCATATTTTTATGTCATAAACCTTTCTAAACTGTTAGATGCTTTTCCAAATTATGCATTTTAATGGATGTAGAATTGGAAAATAAACATTTGTGTTTTTTGCCACCACTTTCATATTTCTAGAGTACCTTCATTTTAAAAATGTATTTATTGGAATCTGCTCTAAATAGAGACAATTTTTTCTTTAGGTTATTAACAACAAAAACAATTTAAATTTTAGTATTTAATTGATTAATTCAGAAATATTTGTAAATCGAAATATATTTGAGTAGATTTTTAAGAAAATGTTTTATCAACATGTAATTATTTATGTATGTTTGAATATGTCCAAAGAAACAAACAAAGGAAAAGACTTAATATGCTTCAAAATGTTGTTTTATAATTATAAGTTTAATGCTTATGATGGGTTAGAATTATGGGCTAATTGATTCTATAAGTTACTCATGGATGCATAACATTAGAATGAGTACTTTTGTTCTTAAGTTATATGGGAATATCGTTGTTAATTTTATCTGTTATTATATTGTATACATCATTTAAAATAGCTTGTATGTAGTGCAGCATAGCACCTATTCACATTGTTGCCATGAGAACCATATCAGTTCTTCTCTAACTAGCAGCATAGTATGCTGCATAAATCTAGTGGCACTGAGTCAAGTATTAAGTGTATTGTGATTATTGTGTTCTTTTTTAGCTCAGGATAGTTAAGTATATCAATTTATAATTTTTTTCATTTAATTGGCCTGATGCTTGTTTTAGTAAATTTTTATTGGAATGTAGCTATCACCGTTGATTTGTATATATATAATGTGTATAATTGCTTTTGTGCTACTATGGTGGTTTGAATATCTGCAAACGAAAACATATGCCCCATAACCCAAAAACAGTATCTTGCATTTTAATTTTTAGCCATCAAGTGATGGTGACTTAATGCAAAGTATTGTAATAATGAAAATGCAGTAGAATTCTGGGTTCCTCGTGTATAGGATGAGTAATATGGTAGGTATGTAACACCATGTTTTATGTATACCCATTCACTCCACTTGCCTCCTCTTTGCAACATACTTTTTATTACTGGTTGTTATGGAGCTACTGCTTGATACTGGTGTATTTTGCCCTCACCTCCATGTCTCAGCAACCTCAATCATTTCTTATATCTTCTCCCATTAAAGTATTGATTTACTTTTATTTAAGTCCTGTATAGTTGATATAGTAGGTCTTTACTTTTGGGGATTTAGTACATCTATTTAACTGTGCTAGTATTTTTATTAAGATTCTTTTTACTTAATGTGCTGGTTAGAATGTGGCATAGATATTGTTTTTTCAGCCCTTAGCCATGTGGTATATAAAGTATATTATTTTAGTATAGAGTTGTGTAGAAATTAAAACTTTTCAAAATACATATTTTTTATAGCACAAATTACTCTACAAACTTGTTAGACAATTAACAGTCAATTGAAAGTAGTTATTATAGTGTTTTACAGTATAAGTGAAATTAAACACTTTTTAATAGTGCCTAACGTATGGGGGGGTAGGGAGGAGAAGTGATAGTGGTAAATTTGGATAATTTCAATAGAAAAATATTAGAAACAATCCAAATACCCTGAAACTAGAGCATGGATAAAATATTATAATGTATTTATACAAAGTAGTCATTAAAATAGTAAACCATAAAAATCATATTTCAAAGATTTTTACAATAAAACATTTGTATAGTTTTAAATCAATACAGATAACAGTGTATGTTTTCATAAAACACATATGCAATTATAGTATAAAAATGTTGTCAGAAAGGAGAAATACCAACATAAAGTAGTGGTTACCCTGTGGGACCAAAGTGAACATGATGGGATAGGTTTAAAAAGTATTGGTAATGTTTTACCTACTTAGGAAAATATTTGGGTTTCCACTTCTCAGTAAGAGTAAGCATACTTTATCCTTTCTTTCCCATCGAGCACTGCCACAAAATCTGGCCAGAATGCAGAAAGCAGTAATTTGAGTGCTCTAAAGAGTAAATAATAATCAACACATTGGGGACACAAATGAAAGTTTGACAGTAAGTTTATTCTTTTTTCCTTTGGTCCTTCTTCCACTTGGCTCCAGATATAGTTGTCATAGTGTGCAGCCAGGCCAGATACAAAAACCCTTGTTTTCTTACTCAATATTGTAAAGAGGAGGCCTAATAAGCTGAAAGTACTTAGGAGAGCATTGGAAGGAAGGAGTTTCAAAAAGTGATCTCATAAATTTATATAAACTGCTGAGCTCACTCCTGAGGGTATGCATGTATAAATCTGATCATGAGGATTTTGAGAATTGAACAAACAGATCATGGGCCAGGTCCCATGCTGCTTAGTGATTGCTGCTTAGGATCTATAGGTGAAATAGTTCCTACTAGCTTTATGAAGTCTTTGAAACCTTAACCTAGAGACCTGTAGACCACATTGGGCTTACAGACCACAAAATGTAGGCTGTCACTTGTATTTTCAAGTTAAGTAAATAAATTGTCTTCTAAAACAAAATGTCAACATTCTACATAAGGTTTAAATGAGATCCAGGGTCTTAGAACATAATATCCAGGATATACTCTAGGATTATTAAGTATATAAGGAACCAGGAAGATCTCACTTTTATTGGTAATGACAACTATGAAACTTCAATGAAAAGATGCTGCAGGTAGTGCAATTAGCTGAGAAATATTTTTAAATGGCATTCTAAAGGCTTAACTATTTTAGGGATTTAAAATACCTCAAATTTATTTTAAATACTTCATTATGGAATCATGGTAACCATTAAAAAAAATAGAAATATAGAAGACTGCCCATGAAATGTAGGTTTTAATGGAGAACTAAATGGAAATTTTAGAGTGGAAAAGTACAATAACTGGAAAAAAAAGTCACTTGATAGGCTTAATAGCAGAGATGACAGGAGAACAAGAGAGTTATCCAACTTGAAGATTGATCAGTAGAAATTTTCAATAGATGGAGGGAAAGATGAACAGAGGTTCAGTGAACTTGGAGGCAGTGACTAAATGTCTAACATTCATGCCATCAGTGTCTTACAAGGAGAGGCAAAAGCATGTTGTGATAAAAAATATTTTAGGAAATGATAGTTTAAAAGTTTCCAAATTTGGTGTCTCAATAGGATAAACCCAATGAAATCCATCAACAGAAACAACAAATCTTCTGAAAACTCAAAACAAAGAAAAGCAAATTTAAACTATTTAGGGAAATGTGCCACGTATAAGGGAACAATGATTTGAATAACAGCAAATTTCTGATTAGAAGTCATGTGCCCTAAAAAGAAGAGGCATAGTAATAATATAGTTCAAATGCTAAAAAACAAAAACTAAGCAAAAGAAAACCCATCACTCCAGAAGTCAGTGAAAATAAACTTCAGGAGTAAAGATGAAATAAAGACATCCTTAGATGAAGGAAAACTAACAGAATTTGTCAACAGCAGGTTTGCTTGAAAGTAATTTATTTTCTAAATGTACAGATGGTAATCCACCTAGGTTAATTATGAGTTTGACACCTCAAATTTAGTAAGAAATCTAGATTGAAGTTAATTTTGATTTTTTCCCCATAGTGATATGTTTTATAATATTCTTAATGGGATATTCAATTCTTTATAATGAAATAGTGTTTGTGTTGTATGAGTTAGCCCAGCTGTAGGGTAATTAAGTGTTCTGAGCACGTTTAAAGTAGGCTAGATGACATCTGGTAGGGTAGGTGTATTAAATGAACTTTCAAGTTACAATGCATTTATTTGGATGTAACTTCATTTTAAGTTTTGATCCTCTGTAGTAAGCAGTTAATGCTCAATGGCTATAGATCATTGGTGTGTTTAACAACATTGTCTCCCTAAAAATAAGACAGTGCTGAGAGAATTAGCAGTTGGAATGAGAATCAGTTGGAATTTGCTTTTAGTTAGCAAAGACACACTGTTGAAAGAGACCTTCTAGAGTGAATAGGGACATCTTATTCCAAGAGAAAGGACAAAAATGACAAGTCTCCTGAAATGGTAACATGGCACTCACAAAAAATAGAACTTACCTTATAATTAGAAGAGACACTAAGAAAATATGTCTAAACTCATGGATTGCATGTCAGCATAAACTGGGCTATTAAGCATCTTAATTCAAATGAAGTCTCAGATATCTCAGGTCAAATGGTCAGGGATTGTCACAGCAGAAGATCAGGATATATACTTCTAAGAAACTTATGAGCCACCAAGTGTGTGGAAATATTTAGTTGGAAAACATACTCTATTGTAGTGTGTATTAATTGTGTTAGTGCCACAACTTATTGCTAACCATACTGATCCTATTGTGAAACTTAGGGGTTTTTAACAAATCTTAAAAGGACTAGTGTTTTTTTCCTTCTCTTGAAGATATGTATGCCCTATTGAATGACCCCTTCCATTAAGGGAATTTGATCTGTCAAATCATGTAATTTGAAAAAGAATTTGGACTTATGGTATCCTGAAATAATAGACAGATTGTGTCTAATCTACAGTCCCATAATATATGGTATAGGTAAAATGTAGATTTTGCAGGCAAGAATAAAATAATTATAGAGTAACTATGTCTAATTTTTATGAAAATCAGGTATTTTTTATTTATGTTTTATGATACTTTAAGTTGTTGGGTATATGTGCAGAATGTGCAGTGTTGTTACATACATGTTCATGTGCCACGGTGGTTTTCTGCATCCACCCCGCTGGTCATCTACATTAGGTCTTTCTCCTAATGCTATCTTTTCCTGAGCCTCTAACTCCCTGCTATCCTTCCCCTAGGCCGTCACCCTCCAACAGCCTTTGGAGTGTGATGTTCTCCTCCCTGTGTCCATGTATTCTCATTGTTAAATAGCACTTATGAGTGAAAATATTGGTGTTTTGTTTTGTGTTCTTGTGTCAGTTTGCTGAGAATGATGGTTTCCACCTTCATGTATATCCCTGCAAAGGAAATGAACTCATCCATTTTTATCACTGCATAGAATTTCATGGTGTATATTTGCCACATTTTCTTTATCCAGTATATAATTGATGGGGATTTGGGTTGGTTCCAAGTCTGTGCTGTTGGAAACAGTGACACAATAAACATGGGTGTTCATGAACCTTTGGATATATACCACTTAATGGGATTGCTGGGTCACATGGTATTTTTATTTCTAGATCCTTTAGGAATAGCCACTCAGACTTCCATAATGATTGAAGTAATTGATACTCCCACTCACAGTGCAAAAGTGTTCCAATTTCTCCACATCCTTTCCTGCATCTGTTGTTGCCTGATTTTTTCCTGATCACCATTCTAAGTGGCTTGAGATGCTACCTCAATGTGGTTTTGATTTGCATTTGTCTAATGACCAGTGATGATGAGCTTTTTTCATATATTCATTGGCTGCATAAATGTCTTCTTTAAAAAGTGTCTGTTCATATATTTCACCCACTTTTTGTTTGTTTTTATCTCGTAAATGTATTTAAGTTCTTTGTAGATTCTGGATATTAGCACTTTGTGAGATGGGTAAATTTCAACATTTTTTTTTTCATTCTCTTGGTTGCTGGTTCACTCTAATGTTAGTTTCTTTTGATGCGCAGAAACTCTTAAGTTTAATTAGATTCTATCTGTCTATTTTGATCTTTGTTGCCATTACTTTTCGTGTTTTTGTCATGAAGTCCCTGCCTATGCCTATATCCTGAATGGTATAGCACAGGTTTTCTTATAGTGTTTTTATGGTGTTAAGTCTTATGTTTAAATGTTTAATCCATCTGGAGCTAATTTTTGTATAAGATGTAAGGAAGAGATCTGGTTTCAGCTTTCTGCATATGGTTAGCCAGTTTTCCCAGCACCATTTATTAAATAGGCAATTCTTTTCATACTACATGTATATCTTTGGGATATGGGAGATCTTATTCAATAGTAGAAATTTATAGCTATAAAAAGTGATACATAAGTTTAATTACAAGTGAAAGAGGGTAATGTAAATCAATAAACAAATAATAGATTTTGAAAGTATATCTAAAGTGAAAAGAGTTGAATGTAAATATGTATAATAAGCAGGAAATGTAAAAAGGTACAGTAAAAATATGGTATAAAACAATGAAAATGGTACATCCATTTAGGCACTTATGAATGGAACTTGCATGACTGAAAGTGAGTCCTACGTCAGAGTGTGAGTGGTGAGTGAATTGGAAGGCTGATGACAATACTGCATATTTTTAAATGACTGGTGGTACAGTAGCTTTGTTTACACCAGTATCCTGAAAACATACGAGTAATATATTACACTATGATGTTAAGAAGGTTACAATGTCACTAGGCAATAGGAATTTTTTAGTTCCATTATAATATCATGTGATCATCGAATACAATGAGAGCCAATGCTTCAACTACTGAACATGATAACATAATTAGTAGCATAATTTTAAATTTCAAAAGTTCAGTGACTAGCAGGTTGACATTAGCAAATGGGTTTCTAAGTAAAAATATTTTGCAGAATAGACATCTAATATTTTTAAAATTTTAAATTATTTTTCCATAGTAGGGAAGTGTTAATAGCTGAAAACTTCAGGGAACTAAACATAGATGTCATAAACACTACCTTGTGAGGTCTGAAGCACTTACAAGTATTTTATTATTGAAATGTAACTCTATTTGCAAAGTTTGAGTTAATTTTTAAAAAATATGATTTCTCATTAAACAGCAGAAGTGAGCATCAAAATATTAATTATATTTTTAAGAATTCATAGACTGATTATAAGTTTATAATATGATTATGTTTATGTTTATCTAATCACCGAGATGATAAAATGTGAATATAATATTGGTATGTGTGACAGTTAATTTTATGTCCCTTTACTAGGCCACAGTACCCAGGTATTTTCTCAAATACCAATCTAAATGTTGCTTAAAAAGTATTTTTTAGGTAAGAATGATATTAGAAATAGTAGATTTTGAGTAAAGCACATTGCCTTCCATAATGTGGAGAAGCGTCTTCTAATCAGTAGAAGGTCTTAGGAAAAAAATATTTTCTTAAAAAGGAGAGAATTTTGACTCCGGGGTTTTTTTTTTTTTTTGAGACGGAATTTTCTTTGTTTCTCAGGCTGGGGTGTAGTGGCCGAGATCTTGGCTCAACCTCTCTTTCCCTGCTTCAAGAGTTTCTCTTACCTCAGCCTCCCGAGTAGCTGATATTACTGGCTTGTGAGACCTTGCCCAGCTAGTTTTTGTATTTTTAGTAGAGGGGGATTTCGCCATGTTAGCCAGGCTTACTTGCCTCAGCCTCACAAAGTGTTGGGATTACTTACATAAGCTATGGAGCCCAAACTCCAGGTTCCTTTTGAGCTTGAACTTTGATAACTTTTTTCTGGGTTTCCAGTTTGCTGCAGTACACAGAAATGGGGTGGAATTCTTGGGTATGAAAATTATTTAACTCACATTATAAACCTTACTTGTGTTACTGTTTTTTTAATATAACTGGAACTTAAAAATTTAAACATTTCTTTTGGCTGTTGTCAGAAAGAGTAGTGTCCTTAACAACTCAGGACGTTTGTTGTTTTAGGAGACATGTTGGGACCAATTCCCAAGTCTGTTGTTTTTTCAACAACTCTAGCTCCTGGTTGGGGAGCGTTTGTACCTCTGAGTTTTGTCCAGAAGGGGATTTTCAAAGTTTGTCATTAATATTTTGTTTCATTTTAGGAAGAGAGTTGGGATCATGAGATTGCTGAAGATTACTATTCTTTGTTATAATTTGTTTGTATTCATGTATTTTCTTGTTTTCATTCTCATGGGACTTCAAATTATTTCTCCACTGTGACTAGTATTATAAGGAATACAAAAACATTGCCAGTTAAGTTAGTCTGTTGTTTACATGACACCATACATGGATCAAACAATGTACATGAGAGTATGGAGTAGAGAAGTAAAGATTCTTTTAGCTAAATTTGTTCTTTAACCTTGGAATCCTTTGGATGAGTGTTTTGGTGTCTTTGATTAATCACTTGTCCAATTACCTCAATTATTCACTCCAAATTTATGGTCTCTCAGGGCAATGTTTCTTCAAATTTTTGGACCACACCTTCAAAAATATTCTACTTTATCCCATCTAACTCCTTTTAGGAGTATGCCTCACTAGGTGAGACTCTCTTGGTTGGTATAGAAAGAAACAATATGAAATTATGATCAATCTAGAAAATTTTCTTGCACTTTATTTCTTTTTGGTTGTATTAAGAAAAGAAAAGGAATCTTCTTCAGATGGACACAGAAGGGGTTTCTATATTTCCTGAAGTTTGTCATATATAACATTTAAGGTTAGAAAAAGATTTTAAACTAATTCCTCAGGTTAGAGAAGGCAGTGAATTCTTTCAACATATGAATTAAGATGAAAAATACTTGCTTACAGCAGCATGCTCTTTGTTGTAAAAGACTCAGTTTTGTGATGACAGAGCAGGGTGGTTTTGTCCTCGTCTCTTCTCCACCTTTGGACATTAAGATTTTTCTCTCTGTTTGTCTGGTTTCCTATTCAGCTGCAATACAAAGAAGAAGACAGAGAAAGGCCTAAGCACTCCTTTGATACAGTAAAACAAAGAAGGTGGAAGACTATAGGAAGAGGGAAGTGGCTAATGGAATTGAGGGCTAGAGAGGAGGGGAATGGAGAGGAAATAGATCCCGGAGAACAACTCTGCAGAGAGCTGGGGTTTTGTGGTGTGCCTCCAAGGTGCTAAGCCATCTGTGGGTATTTAGTCTCAATGGACGCTCCAAAGCCTTAACTCAACTTATTGTTGATTAGTTGAAAAATTCTTCAAAGTTAACGAAGTAAATTAAACTTACCTGTAAATTGCTTAGCTAATACAATTTTAACATGTACTTATTTTTATATCGGTAGCATATATTGTTAGGTAGAAAGTCCTGTCCACCCCCCTCCCCCCAGGCTTTCCGCCGCCTGGAAGAAAACCCTCAGGTGCTGCTCTGTTCTGCCCGGCAACAACAAACAGCCAATCATCGCAGCAGAAAAGCCCGCCAAGCCTCGGCCTATCCTGACCCGACACATAACCCTCTGAGCTACCTCAGCAGTCTGCCCAGAGACGGACAGCCTATCCTAAGCTCCCACGACACTCCGCCAGCCCTGTGTCCATGCCCCGTCCACCCCCCCATAAAACCCTCCTACCCCAGCTGCACAGTCGCAGCCAGCCCCAATCTCCTTCCTTTCCTGGCCTGCCCACTGGTCCCAATAAACCTGAACTCGGCTTCCAACTCTTGCTCGAGCTGTTACTTGGGATTGGGTACCAGGCAGGGGTCTACAAGGGGGTCGCACAATATATTACACCAAAATGTCTGTAGTGTTCAAACTTATATAGTGGGGTTATACCATAGTTAAAAAAATATCGAGTCTTTTAAAATACCAGTTCATGGACATATTTGCATGTCATTCAGAATTATCGTAAAATACATATTATAACTGCATAATGTTCCATCATGTAGATTTTTATCACGCCACTAAAGTTTACATTAGTAATACTGTCAGTATGGTAATATTATAAAAGTATGATACATAGTCAGCTCATAGGACTCTACTAGGTTCTAACCATTAAGTCTCTATCTATTACTATGACTCCTTATTTCAATTGATTTGAAGTGTTAACCATTCAGTGATCTACGGGAGAGAAAGGTAACAAAGTAATCTTATCTTTAAGGTAGAATTTCTTATCCTTGGCACTACTAATATTTACAATTGTTTTCAATATGTTGTCACATAAGAATTGTACATATTACATGAGGCACAATGTTGTGTTTTGGTTTTTTGATATGTTTATACCTTGTGTGACCATAAAATCAGGATAACTAGCACATACCTCATTATAGTTAATCATTTCTTTGTGGTTAATGAATTTAGATATGTCATTGGTAAGGTTTTTGACTGGTGAAGTCTTTATTGTGGGGGGTTGTTATGTGCATTTTTTGATATTTAGTAGCATCGTTGGCCTCCACTTATATGATTCCATTAGCACCTTTTATTTCCCACTCAGGTGTGACAATATAAAATGTTTCTAGACATTGTCAGTGTTTCTTTGGAAAGGTAAAGGGGAATCACTGTGTGTGAAGAACCACTGTTCAAAAGCAATTAGCTTTTAACTGTTTGTATTCATAAACAAACTTATGTAAGTTGTATAAATGAGGTTATCTCTCAGGTGGGTCCTTGAGAGATTAAAACAACAACAACAACAACAACAAAAACCAAAAACATGGTGAACCACTGTTAACAAGCTTAAAGTTATGTTTATGAGATCTACTTGAGCAGTTCATTACTCTTTATTTTTATACTTACATTCTAGCTCATTCTACTTTATTGTAGTATCAATTTTTCATTTATAATCTACCAGAGATTGCCTCTTCTATCCATATCCTTGATTGGGTCTCCTCTGTGACTCAGGAGTAAAGCATGGTACTTGGCCCTGAAAGAATCATTCCATTATATTTTCCTGCCTTCAATGGTAGGTTAAGGAGAGACATGGGAGCCAATGAAAATCATCAGGAAACAATGAGACTTCTACCACTCCTATTGTTTCTACAATGTGGAAAAGAGACATAAAATTACAGAGAATTTGCTAGGAACTTTGAATGGTAGAATGTTGGGGTCCAGCACGTCTGCTGGGGGACTACCGACCTGCAGGAGTCCCCGAGACTGCCAACATAGATGTCTCGTTCAATCTGAGCGAGAGAGTGTGCAGAAGTGAAAGAATAAAGGAAAGCGGAGTCTGGAGGGCTGGCTTAGGCTATGTCCAAGCAGCAATTTTATTTTTGCAATATGTTTCATTATATACTTTTCTGAAGTCAAAGTTGTTTATGCCAGATCAACGTACTTAAGTTACAGTAAGCAAGTTACGCCCACTAAGTTACGCCCAGCAAGTAAGTTAAGTCCAGTAAGTAAGTAGGTTACGCCCAATAGGTCAAGGTAAGTAAGTTACAGTCACACCCAGTAAGTTATGGTAAGTTACAGTTACACCCAGTAAATTATGATAAGTAAGTTACCAAGTGTAAATACTTAAGTTAATATTTTACAATGAAGGTGACAAGGGTCCAAAATGAACACAATCAAGCAATAAACCATAAGGAGCCGAAAGTGGACACATTGCCTCCGAAGTCCTCATATCCATAAAGTAATGTCTGTTAATTATTTAGAATAACATAGTCCCTCTCTCGGTTCCTGCTTTCCCTCAGCTTGACTCCCCCAACTGGGGATCTGTGTCTGGGCTCAAGCTCACCGTATGGTGAGGCCCATTTCCCAGGGGCCTCACACGGGAGCGATCCCCGCAGATTCCCTGAGTAGAATGCAGCTGGTTAAGAGATAAATTTAAAGATAATAATTCACTGTTGATACCAGAAATTGTAAGATAGAGACACTTTTTCCCCCTCTTTTTTATTACCTCAATTTATTGCTATGCTCCCAGTGTCTCTATGGTGTAGCACTAAAATTTGTATTTATTAGATGATTAACTGAAAGACAAAATATTTACCAACAAGTAAATTTTTTGAAACAAGGACACTGAATTTCATTCTGGTATGTGAAGTAAAATGGAAAGTTAAAAATGTAAAAATAGAATGGCAATGGTTTAATTTGTTATAGCTTGGCATTATTGGGAAATATTTGTTCTCATGGTTTTTCTTCACTTTAAGAATTGAACATACACGTAATTCTTTCTGTTTTGTTGTTTTAATCAAATAGGTGATGGGGAGGGTAGTGTTTGAAGGAAGTTCATTTGGTTATCAAGGTTAGCAAGAGGGCACTAAAGGTGAAATAGACTTGAGTATATCTAAAGATGTGAGGAATCTGAGAACTAAGCTTAGTTGACAACATTGCCTATGTAGCTATTTGGATGAGTATGTTTGCCATAGATATTGATGTGGTTTGGATTTGCGTATTCACCCAAATCTTGTGTTGAAATATAATCCCCAGTTTTGGGAGTGGGCCTTGGTGGGAGATAACTGGTTTATGATGGCATATTTTCTCCTTTGGTGGTGTTCACAGATAGAGTTGTCACAGATATGGTTGTTTAAACGTGCATGGCACTGCCCCCTAAGACCTTCTGCTTGGGTCATATTAGAGTTTCCTGCTTCTCTTTTGTCTCCTGCTATGATTGTACATTTTCTGAGGCCTCTCCTGAAGCAGAAGCTGTTATGCTTGTAGTAGAACATTTAAAACCATCAGCTAATTGAAACTCTTTCCTTTGTAAGTTAGCCAGCCCCAGTTTTTTTTCTCACATGAAAAACAAATATGTGTATTTTATTTGATTGTTTCAGTTCCCTTAATCCAGCTTCTGTTTCTGAATTTCCTGTATTACTTTTTTACCACAGAGTCAGTTTGTGACTCATCTCCTCATTTCTTGTACAAAAAAAAGTGGTTTGTCATTGTGTGGCATATATCACATTTTTTTCCCTCTATTTTCTTCTTTTATTTATTGTTCTTTAAGTTCTGGGATACACGTGCAGAGCATGCAGGTTTATTATATAAGAATACACATGTCATGGTGGTTATCTACATCCATGAATCCATCATCAACATTGGGTATTTCTCCTAATGTTATCCCTCTCCAATCCCCCCTCACTCTGACATGTTCCAGAGTGTGATGTTCCTCTCTCTGTGTTCATGTGTTCTCATTGTTCAAGTCCCAATTATGAGTGAAAACATGCAGTATTTGGTTTTCTGTTCTTGTGTTAGTTTGCTTAGAATGATGGTTTCCATCTTCATCCATGTCTATGTAAAGGATATGAACTCTTTTAATGGCTGCATAGTATTCCATAGTGTATATGTGCCACATTTTTTATCTAGTCTATCATTGATGGGCATTCGAGTTCGTTCCAAGTCTTTACTATTGTGAACAGTACCACAATGAATATACGTATGCATATGTCTTTAGAACAGAACGATTTATAATCCTTTGGGTACATTGCCAGTAATGGTGAAGTGGAAATTTTGTCCAGGATTTTGTCAGCACGTTGTCAGCAACCTTCCCTATTTTTGAAAGTGTCCCTATTTTTGTTAGTAACTGCCTCTTTCTGCTTTTGTACCTCAGGTTATTGCTTACTAATTGGAAAACTTTAAGAGAAACTGTCCCGTTGTCTAAAACCTGGTGCCTTGTCTAAAGTCCCGAGTTTCTTCCCCTGCCCCTTTACCTATAAAAACTGTAGTTTTCTTAGCTGGGGTCCAGACTTCTGGGTGTGAACCCTTCTCGGCCGGCCAGCACAATACAGTGTGTTCCTCCAGTCTCCTGAGTGCCAGTTGGGTTTCTTGTCGGGTGAGATTTTCCAGAACATTTGGTTCCATGACCGGGAAACCCAACCTCGCTGGCTCCTTGAGCCACTGGTTTGGGGTCAGAAAGGACAGACAGCTCGCCTGTTCCCCGCAGGGGAAAAAAGCGATCTCGGCTCACCGCAATTTCCACCTCCTGGGTTCAGGCAATTCTCCTTCCTCAGCCTCCCGAGCAGCTGGGATTACAGGCACGCACCACCGTGCCCAGCTAATTTTTTGTAATTTTAGTAGAGACGGGGTTTCACCATGTTGACCAAGATGGTCTCGATCTGTTGACCTTGTGATCCACCCGCCTCGGCCTCCCAAAGTGCTGGGATTACATCTGTACGCTTTTATAGGGCCTCCTTCCCTCGAAGGGGAACTGCTGCTGCTTGGGCGTTGCCTTTCGCTGGACTAGCGGAGAGACGGACTGAACTGAACGCAACTCTGGATAGGGTGAAGTCCCGCGACCCGACCCCAGGCAGGCCCGTGTACTGGCGGAAGGGGAGCTTCATCACCTCCCAGGGTCTCCATTTGGAGACAGCAGGCAGATTTTCGGGGTTAGAGCGGGAATGTGATAACCTCTGCTTGAGTGTGTTCTTCCCATCGCTTGAGTGCCGCTTGGCTTGGGTTTCTTGTCAGGTAAGATTTTTCAGAAATACGGGATTGCCTGGTCGAATGGTATTTCTATTTCTAGATCCTTGAGGAATCGCCACACTGTCTTTTACAATGGTTGTACTAATGTACACTCTTATAAACAGTGTAAAAGCATTCTTAGGTCGCCACATCCTCTCCAGATCTGTTGTCTCCTGAGTTTTTAATGACCGCTATTTTAAGTAGTGTGAGATGGTATCTCAATGTGGTTTTGATTTACATTTCTTTAATGTACAGTGACAATGAACTTTTAAAAATATGTTTGTTGCGTGCATCAGTGTCTCATTTTTAGAAGTGTCTGTTCATATCCTTTGTCTACTTTTTCGTGTTTTTTTTTTTTGAAAATTTGTTTAATTTCCTTGTAGATTCTGGACATTAGCCCTTTGATAGGTAGACTGCAAAAATTTTCTCTCATTTTGCAGGTTACCTTTTCACTCTGATAATAGTTTCTTTTGATGTGAAGACGTTCTTAAGGTTAATTAGCTTCCATTTGTACATTTTGGCTTTTATTGCCATTGCTTTTGGTGTTTTAGTCATGAAGTCCATGGCCATGCCTATGTCCTGAAGTACTTTGCCTTGGGTTTTTGTGGTTTTAGGTCTTTAAACTTAATGTGTATTCTATCCGGAGTTAATTTTTGTATAAGATGTAAGGAGGGGATTCAGTTTCAGCTTTCTGCATATGGCTAGTCAGTTTTCCCAATACTATTTATTAAATATGGAATCCTTTCCTCATTGCTTGTTTTTGTCAGGTTTGCCAAAGATCAGATGGTTCTAAGTGTGTGGTGGTATTTCTCAGGCCTCTTTTCTGTTCCATTGGTCAACACATGTGTTTTGGAAACAGTACCATGATGTCTATGATGTTTTATTGTAGACTTGTAGTATAGTTGGAAGTCACATAGCATGATGCATCTAGCTTTTTTTTTTTTTTTTTTTTGGCTTAGAATTTTCCTGGCTATGTGGGCTGTATTTTGGTTTCCATATAACATTTAAGGTGTTTTTTTCCAAGTTTGTGAAAAAGTCAATGGTAGGCTTGATGGAGATTCTATTAAATATATAGTTTGTTTTGTGAAGCATGGCCATTTTCACAATATTGTTTCTTCTAACCATGAACATGGAATGTTACTTCATCTGTTTATTTCCCCTCTTATTTCCTTTAGCAGTGGTTTGTAGTTCTCCTTGAAGAGGTCTTTCACATTTCTTGCTAGTTGTATTCTTGGTTGTTTATTTTCTTTGTAGCAATTGTGAATGGGAGTTTACTCATGATTTGGATGTCTGTCTGTTATTGGTGTACAGGAATGCTTGCAATTTTTACACATTGATTTTGTATCCTGAGGGTATGCTGAAGTTGCTTATCAGGTTAAGGAGATTTTTGGTTGATATGATGAGGTTTTCTAAATATACAATCATGTTGTCTGCCAGTAGGGACTATTTAACTTCATCTTTATGTATTTGAATACAGTTTATTTCTTTCTCTTGCGTGGCTGCCCTGGCTGGAACTTCCAATGCTATGTTGAATAGGAGTGGAGAGAGAGGGTATCCTTGTCTTGTGCTCATTTTCAAATGGAATGCTTCCAGATCTTGCCCATTCAGTATGATATTGGCTGTGGAGTCATTACAAAAAGCTCTTATTATTTTCAGATACATTCCATCAATACCCAGTTTAGTGATAGTTTTTAACATGAGGGCTTATTGAAGTTTGTCGAAGGCTTTGTCTGCATGTGTTGAGATAGTTTTTTGGTTTTTGTTTCTCATTTTTCTTATGCTATGTGTTTCATTTATTGATTTGTGCATGTTGAACAAGACTTGCATCCCAAGGATGAACACATGGACACAGGGAGGGGAGCACTACACACTGGGGTCTATTGGGGGGAATAAGGGAGGGATAGCGGGGGGTGGGGAGTTGGGGAGAGATAGCATAGGGAGAAATGCCAGATATAGGTGAAGTGGGGGAAGGCAGCAAATCACACTGCCACGTGTATATCTATGCAACTATCTTGCATGTTCTTCACATGTACCCCAAAACCTAAAATGCAATTAAAAAAAAGATGATTATGATGGATAAGCTTCTTGATGTGCTGTTGGATATGGTTGCCAGTATTTTATTGAGGATTTTCTTATCAATTTTCGTAAGGGATATTGGCCAGAAATTTTCTTTGTTAATTGTGTTTCTGTTAGGTTTTGGCCTTAGGATGATATTGGTGTCATAAAATGAGTTAGGAAGGATTCCCTCCTTTGCTATTGTTTTGAGTGGTTTCAGTAGAAATGGTACCAGCTCTTCTTGTTCATTTGGTAGAATTTGGTGTGAACCCATCTGGTCCTGCACTATTTTTTGGTTGTTAGTATATTATTTGCTACCTCAATTTGAGACCATGTTATTGGTCTTTTTAGCTATTTGATTTCTTTCTGGTTTAGTATTGGTAGGGTGTAAGCATCCAGGAATTTATCCGTTTCTTCTAGACTTTCTGTTTTAGTTGCGTAGAGATGTTCATGGATTATCGCCTTTATTATTCTTAACTGCATGTATTTGATTATTCTCTCTTTCCTTCTTTATTATTCTGGCTAGTGTTCTATCTATTTTGTTAATCTTTTCAAAAAACCAGCTAATAGATTTATTGATTTTTTTTGAAGGTTTTTTGTTTCTCTATCTTCGTCAGTTCTGCTCTTATCTTAGTTATTTCTTGTCTTCTGCTGGCTGTTGAATTTGTTTGTTCTTACTTTTCTATTTCTTTAAATTGAGACATTTGGGTGTTGATTTTAAATCTTTCCTGCTTTTTCTTTTGGGCACTTAGTGGCATAAATTTCCCTCTAGACACTATTTTAAATGTGTTCTAGAGATTCTGGTACATTGTGTCTTTGTCTTAAGACACAATTGGTTTCAAAGAACTTCTTTATTTCTGCCTTTATTACGTTATTGATCCAGTAGCCATTCAGGAGCAGGTTGTTTAGTTTTTATGTAGTTGTTTGATTTTGAGGGAGTGTCTTCATCTTCAGTTCTAATTTGATTGCACTGTGGACTGAGAGAATGTTATGATTTCCTTCTTTTTCATTTGCTGAGGAGTGTTTTCATTTCAGTTATGTGGTGAATTTTAGAATGGGCACCAGGTCGTGCTAAGAATGTATATTTTGTTGATTTGTTGTGGAGGGTTCTGTAGTAGCCTATTAGGTCCACTCGGTCCAGAGATGAGTTGAAGTCCTTGATATGCTTGTTAATTTTCTGTTTCATTGATCTGTCTAATATTGACAATGTGGTTTGAAGTCTCCTAGTATTATTGTGTGGGATTCTGAGTATCTTTGTAGGTATCTAAGGACTTATGTTTTGAATCTGGGTGCTGCAGTTGTGGGTGCATGTATATTTAGGATAGCTTTTCTTGTGCATTGATCACTTTACCATTATGTAATGCCTTTCTTTGTCTCTTTTGATCATTGATGGTTTAATATCTGTTATATCACAGACAAGGACTGCAACCCATGCTTTTTTTTATTGCTTTACATTTTTTTTGTTAAATACTCCTGAATCCCTTTATTTTCAGTGTATGTGTATCTTTGCACATGAAGTGTATTTCCTCAATACATCACACCATTGGGTTTTGACTCTATCCAATTTGTCAGTCTGTGTCTTTTAATTGGGGCATTTAGCCCATTTATACTGTAGATTAATATTGTAATGTGTGAATTTGATCATGCCATTATGATGATAGCTGGTTATTTTTCCTGTTAATTGATGCAGTTTATTCCTATTGTTGATGGTGTTTACAATTTTGTATGTTTTTGCAGTGGCTGGTAACAGTTGTTTATTTCCAGGTTTTGTGGTTCCTTCAGGAGGTCTTGTAGGCCAGGAGTGGCGGTGAAAAAGTCTCTCAGCATTTTCTTGTCAATGAAGGAAATTATTTCTCCTTCATTTATGAAGCTTAGTTTGGCTAGATATGAAATTCTGGGTTGAAATTCTTTTCTTTAAGAATGTTAAATATTGGCTACTGGCTTGAAGGCTTTCTGCTGAGACATCCACTGTAAGTCTGATAGCTACAAAGCTTCCCTTTGTAGGTAATCCGACCTTTCTCTCTTGCTGCCATTAGCATTTTTTCTTTCATTTCAATCTTGGTGAAAGTGACAATTAGGTGTGTTGTGGTTGCTCTTCTCTATTAATATCTTTGTTGTTTGCTCTATGTTCCTGAATTTGAATGTTGGCCTTCTTTGCTAGGTTGGGAAAGTTCTCCTGGATAATATCTTGAAGAGTATTTTCCAACTTTTTTTCATTCTCCCTGTCACTTTCTCGCATACCAATTAAATGTAGATTTGGAATTTTCACAGAATCCCATATTTTATGGAGGCTTTGTTCATTACTTTTTACTCTTTTTTCTCCAAACTTGTCTTTTTGCTTTATTTCATTGACTTGATCTCTGATCTCTAATATCCTTTATTCTTCTTGTTTTTCAGCTATTCAATGTTGTATATGCTTTATGAAGTTCTTGTGCTTTTTTTAAAATTATACTTTAAGTTTTGGGGTACATGTGCAACTTGTGCAGGATTGTTGCATAGGTATACACATGCCATGGTGGTTTGCTGTGTCTGTTCCCCCCATCACCTACATTAGGTATTTATCTTAATGTTAACCCTCCATATTCCCCCCACCCCCTGCTATCCTTCCCCTAGATCCCCGTCCCTCCAACTGGCCCTGGTGTGTGACATTCCCCTCCTGGTGTCCCATGTGTTCTCACTATTCAATAACCACTTATGAGTGAGAACATGTGGTGTTTGGTTTTCTGTTCTTGTGTCAGTTTGCAGAGAATGATGGTTTCCAGCTTTATCCATGTCCTTGCAAAGAATGGGAATTCATCGTTTTTTATGACTGCATAGTATTCCATAGTTTATATGTCCTATATTTTCTTTTTACAGTCTTTCATTGATGGGCATTTGGGTTGGTTCCAAGTCTTTGCTATTGTAAACAGTGGTGCAATGAACATTCATGCACATGTTTGTTTTAGAATTGAACAGTTTATAATCATTTAGTTATATATCCAGTAATGGGGTTTCTTGGTCAAATGGTAATTCTATTTCTGGATCCTTTAGGAATCGCCACACTGTCTTCCATAATGATTGAATGAATTTATGTTTCCACCAATAGTGTAAAAGCCCTCCTATTTCTCCACATCCTCTCCAGCATCTGTTGTGTCCTGATTTTTTAATAATCACCATTTTACTTGGCATGAGATGGTATCTCAGTGTTGTTTTGATTTGAATTTCTCTAATGACCAGTGATGATGAATGTTTTTTCATATGTTTGTTGGCTGCATAAATGTCTTCTTTAGAAAAGCGTCTGTTCGTATCCTTTGCCTGCATTTTGATGGGGGTATTTTTTTCTTGTAAATTTGTAAAGTTCTTTGTAGATTCTGGATATTAACCCCTTGTCAGATGAGCAGACTCCAAAAATTTTTTCCCATTCTGTTTGTTGCCTGTTCATTTTAGTGATAGTTCCTCTTGCAGTGCAGACACTCTTAAGTTTAGTTAGATCCTATTTGTCTATTTTGGCTTTTGTTGTCATTGCTTTTTGTATTTTAATCATTAAGTCATTGCGTATGCCTATGTTCTGAATGGTATTGCCTACGTTTTCTTTTAGGGTTTTTATGGTATTAGATCTTTTGTTTAAATTTTTAATCCTTCTTGAGTTAATTTTCATATAAGGTGTATGGAAGGGTTCCAGTTTCAGCTTTCTGCATATGGCTAGCCGGTTTTCCCAACACCAGTTATAAGTAGGGATTCCTTTCCCCATTGTTTATTTTTTTCAGGTTTGTAAAATATCAGGTGGTTGTAGATGTTTGGCCTTATTTTTGAGGTCTCTTTTGTCTTCTATCGATCTACATATCTATTTTTGTACCAGTACCATGCTGTTTTGATTACTGTAGCCTTGTAGTATAGTTTAAATCTGGTAGCGTGATGCCTCCAGCTTTGTTCTTTTTTCCTAGGATTGTCTTGGCTATGTCAGCTTCTTTTTGTTTTCATATGAAGTTTAAGATTGTTTTTGCTTGTTCTGTGAGAAAGTGAATGGTAGGTTGATGGCAATAGCATTAAATGTATAAATTATTTTGGGCAGTATGGCCATTTTCACAGTGTTGAATCTTTCTAACCCTGAGTATGGAATGTTTTTTCATCTGTTTGTGTCCTTTCTCATTTCCTTGAATAGTGCTTTATAGTTCACCTTGAAGACATCCTTCATATTTCTTGTTAACTGTATTCCTAGGTATTTTATTCTCTTTGTAGCAACTGTGAATGGGATTTCACACATGATTTGGCTGTTTGTTTGTTATTGATATATATCAGATAATGCTTGTGATTTTTGCACATTGATTTTGTATCCTTAGAGTGTGCTGAAGTTTCTTATCAGCTCAAGGAGCTTTTGGGCTGAGATGACGGGGTCTTCTAAATATACAGTCATATCATCTGCAAAGAGAGACAATTTGACTTCTCCTTTTCATAATTGAATACCATTTATTTCTTTTTCTTGCCTATTTTCTCTGGGCAGAACTTTCAATTCTATGTTGAATAGGAGTGGTGAGAGAGGACACCCTTGTTTCTTGCAGTTTTTAAGGGGACTGCTTCCAGTTTTTCCCCTATTCAGTATGATATTGGCTAGGAGTTTGTCATAAATAGCTTTTATTATTTTGAGATATGTTCCATGGATACCTAGTTTATTGAGAATTTTTAACATAAAGGACTTAAATTTTGTTGAAGACCTCTGCAACTATTGAGATAATTGTGGTTTTTGAATAGATGCAATAAATAATGATAAAGGGAATATCACCACTGATTCCACAGAAATACAAATTACCATCAGGCATTACTATGAATATCTCTACACACATAATCCAGTAAATGCAGAAGAAATGGAAAATTCACTAAATTAGGAAGAAGTTGAATCCCTGAATAGATTAATAACAAGGTCTGAAGGTTAGATGGCAATTAATAGCCTACTAAACAAAAAGTCTGGGAACAGATGGGTTCACAGCTGAAGTCTACCAGAGGTAGAAAGAGGAGCTGATACTATTCCTTCTGAAATTATTCCACACAATAGAAAAAGATGGAATTCTTCCTAATTCATTTTATGAGACCAACATCATCCTGATACAAACACCTGGCAGAGACAGTGTGAAAAAATAAATTTCAGGTATGTATCCATGATGAACATTGATGTGAAAATTCTTAATAAAATACTGGCTAAGTGTATCCAAGAGTATATCAAAAAGCTTATTCATTTAGATCAGGTCGGCTTCATCCCTTGGATGCAAGGCTTGTTTAACATAGGCAAATATATATACTTAATCTATCACATAAAGAGAACCAAAGACAAAAACTTGTGTTTTTCAGCTACATCAGGTCATGTATGTTCTTCTGTAAACTGGTTATTCTAGTTAGCATTTTGTCTAACCTTTTTTCATGGTATTTTGCTTCCTTGCATTGGTTTAGAACATGCTCCTTTAAGTTCAAAGAAGTTTGTTATTACTCACCTTCTGAAGCATGCTTCTGTCAATTCATCAAACTCATTCTCTGTCCAGTTTTGTTCCCTTATTGGTGAGGAGCTGTAGTCCCTTAAAGGAGAAGAGACAAGCAGTACTCGTTTTTGGAGATTTCAGCCTTTTTTTGCTGGTTTCTTCCCATCTTATGGACTTACCTACCTTTGGTCATTGAGGTTGGTGATGTTTGCATTGGGTCTCTTAATGGATATCCTTTTTGTTGATTTTGAAACAAATTCTATTTGTTAATTTTCCTTGAAGCAGTCAGGCCTCTCTGTTGCAGGTCTGCTGTAGTTTGCTGCAGGTCCACTGCACAGCCTGCTTGCCTGGGAATCACTAGCGCTGGTTGCAGAACAGCAAAGATTACTGCTTGTTCCTTCCTCTGGTATATTTTTGCTAGAAAGTTACCTGCTACATGCCAACCAGAGATCTCCTGTCTGAGGTATCTGTTGGCCCCTACTTGGTAGTGTCTCCCAGGCAGGATACACTGGGGTGAGGGAGCCACTTGAAGTGGTAGTCTGTCCCTTATCAGAGCTGAAATGATGTGTTGGGAAACCTTCTCCTCTCTTTAGAGCTACTAGGCAGAAACGTTTACCTGTCCTGAAGCTGTACCAAAATCACCCCTCTTTCCAGGTTCTCTGTCCCAGGAAGACGGGGCTGTATGAATAATTCCTTTTGGACTGCTCTATTTTTTCAGAGCTCTCCTGCTCAGTGAGGACATATAGTAAGACAGTCTGCCTTCAGCTGCTGAGGCGTGTTATCCTCCACCCATTTCAAACTAGCTGGCAGCTGTGCTTACCCTGTGGGGTTGGAAGTGCCTAATCCAGTCTTAGCAATGGTGGACACCCCTCCATCCACCGAATTGGGTCGTTCAAAGTCAAGCTCAGACTGTTATGCTGGCTTTGAGTATTTTAAGCCAGTGGGTCTTAGGTTGCTGATCTCCATGGTGGTAGGACCTGATGAGTTAGAGCATTTGGTTCCCTGGCTTTATCCCACTTTACAAGGGAGTGAATGATTCTGTCTTGTAGGCATTCTGGGTACCAGGGATATTAAAAAAAACTGTTCCAGGTAGTTTGGTTTCTGCCCAAACAGCAACCCATTTTTGTGTTGGACAACCAGGATTCTGCTGATTGTGTAGGTACCCCAGGTAATCATCTGGGTTGCGGGTTTTGAAGACCTTGGGAAAAGAGTAGTATTTGGGCCAGAGTGCATTGAACAGTCTTGAATGGCTTTTGTTGGCTAGCAGGAGTTCCTTGACGCCTTTTGCTTCACTGGTGTCACAACAACCCAACCCTTCTTTGGCTTGGCCTCTTTGGGCTTCACTCACTGCCCAAACAGTCCCAATGAATTGAACCAGGTATCTCAGTAGGAAATGTTGAAATACCTCACCTTCTGTGTCGATCTCGGTGGTAGCTGCATACCAGAGGTGTTGGTATTCAGCCATCTTGCCTGGGGACTGCCCGTCTCAGGCATTTTCTTACACCAATGCAGGAACGAGGTAATACACATATATAGTAGAGTTGTGAACAAAATAGTTGATTAATAAACAGTACAAATATTTATTAAACTTACTTTTTTGACTGAATGTCAATATAACAATCCCTCCTTAATAGTTATCGATTTAATTGTCAATGTCAATGATACCTGTTTACCATGAGGTCAAATTATGGCTCCAGATGACAGGATAAGGTATGATATAAAGACAACATTAATCTGGAATCTTCGTTTCCAATGTTAATTCCATTAATGTTATATCTTAGTCACTTATTCCCTAACTTGTTTGTAAGATGTGGATAAAAATTTTAAATATTTTTGTGAGAACAAAATATTTGCAAAATTAGTCAAGAAGTAGAAGCTCTATAGAATTATTATCAACTATTTATGTTAGTAAAAGAGATGACATGATAGGTTATGAGAATCTCTATGTAAATTTTCCTATAACATTTTATTAAAATTTGGTATAGTGATTAGAAAAACTCAATATATTTTTTTAAAGATTTTTCAGCTCCCTAAAAGGAAAATTAACCATTTGTTTTATATCATGCATTTTTTTCAGAGTGTAAATAGCTGAAATATCATTCAGGGAAAGAATCAAATTCTGAAATCTACTCTGCATACTTTTCAAAATAAGAAATAGTCATTTAATCATAGAAAATCAATTCTGGGAAAAATTCTTTAGGTCATTAAAAAAACTTATAAATGAGGAAATAGAAGATAAAAGTCTTACTGACTTACTATAAGACTCTCCAATATTTTTTATGTCCACTTGTGGTTGCAGTCATTGTGAAAAGTGAGTCATGTACAGCAAGATTTATGGGTGTGTGGGCTCAGTTTCTGGGCAGTGGAAGAAAGTGCTCAGAAGTTGATGATATCCTATAGCCATCCTGAATTATACATATATGTGTTTTTGAGCAGCAATATTTTCAAAATTTTATCACTGTAGCATTAAGGCCATTTTATCATCAATAGTTTGTCAACTTTGTACCAAACATTGAATAGAAGACACTAAAAATTGTTGTGGCAGTTTTGTAAATAGTGGAAATCTAGGACATTGATTAGATGGAAATAAAAGTTTGATAAGCTACATTTTAGGGCATTATGCTTTTGTTAGCAAGACCTGATTCTAATTTTTGAAAAAATATGCATTATAATTAGAAGCCAAATGTTTTACAGTGTTGGTATGAATTAGGGTTCAGTTGTAGATATCAGGTAGTATGTTTGCCAGTTTAAGTAGAAAGACACTTAAATTTACATTGTTTAAAGATTATGGGTTAATAGTTCCAATGAGACCTTAATAGTTAAAAATGTAGTGATGTAGAGAAAGGTTAGAATTAAAAGATGTAGATGAAGGAAGAAAGTCGAGAAGGCATGAATGAGAGAAGATGGGAGGGAAGGATGTAGGAGATGTTGGTATCTCTGCCAGATCATTTTAATTGGATAAGGAAACCATCTTCCAGCTGTGCAAGTGTTGAGATAACTGTGGAGAATTGTCCTTGTATGACCCGATTTTTAGGAGTTAGTCCTTGTGAGGTTATATGCATTCTTGGGGTAGCCAATGAGTGACTATACAAGGTATAATAGCCTAGCCCTCTTGCTTCCAGGTGATGCAAGTTTTCCAGTGTGATTTACACTCTGGACTACACGTGAGGCCACATGGTTACTAGATGTTCATCCTTTCCTCTCCCTCATTTTGTCTCAAATAGGTTTTTCCTAAAGATAACTTCCATACAATATCATATATGCCAGAACCCTTGTCTCCACCCCTGCTTTTAGGGAAGTCTACTTAAGTAAAGGAGAAAGGAAATAGAAACAGAAAGCAAATAAACCCTGCCATACAGCCTTGAGAGAAGTTTATGATACCATTAAACTCTGGCACATAACATTACATTCCTTTGTGTTACATTGTAATTTACTAGAGAACCTAATCTCTTTCAACCATCTTTTAAATTTTTCACTGAAAACTCAATATAAGCCTCCATTTTTGGCGAACATATTAAGTTCAATTCTATTGCTAAATGCAGATTTCTCCTTAAACTAAGAAGGAACCAGAAAAGGAACAAACTTGATTTCTTTCTTGAAACATTGATTGCACTTGAAGGGATTAGTGTTTGAATAAATTGAATAAGTTAAGGTTGTTTTAAGTTTATCCAGTGGATTTGAATAAATATAGTGAAACTTGTCATTTGAGAAGGTTAAAAACAAGAAAGGTTCAGAGAGTGTTTACATAGACAAATGGTATTCATGGTGATTAAGAATGGGAAAACAAGATAGAAGGTAAATTTCTAAAACAATCAAGCATTATCTGATATTCTAAGGACATTTACCATGTCATTCCCTGTGTGTGTGTGTGTGTGTGTGTGTGTGTGTGTGTGTGTATTGGACGGTGGTGGTAGGCAGAATCATGCCCTTCACCTCTGAGACGTCAATGTCCTAGTCGTGGAAACTGTTAGTAGGTCAGGTTATGTGGAAAAGGAAAATTAAGGCTTCTATGCTGCTCAATTTAATGTGTGAGAATTCTTTGATTATCCAGGTGGGTCCAATGTAAGTGTAAGAGTCCTGAAAAAAGGAAGCAAAAGACACATTTGCCTCAAATTAATGTTAAAATTGTGCCATGAAGATGGCAGGGGGTAATGAAGTAATGAATACCAGCAGCCTTTAGAATCTGGAAAAAAAAAACCCCAAAAAACACAAGAAAATGGTTTTTCCCCTAGAGCCTACAAAAGGAACGCAACCCTGTTGACACTTGATTTTGGCTTAGAAGACCTGTCAGACTTCTGACTTACTAAAATGAAAGATAATTAGTTTGTTTTGTGTTAAGCCACTAAGGTAATTATATTGTTATAGGTTTGATGGGAATCTAATACAGTGTGTTTTAAAAAATATTATCAGATTTTTTCCAACTATATTACTTAAATGAGAACATGGTTGTTCTTATAGAAGAGATATACTAAATAATAATAATTTTTTCCTCTCCTTTAAGCATCAGCAGCTGAGCTAAGCAACATTTCACGTCCTTCACCACTTTCGCTATTTTTATAGAAACAGTGATGTGACCTATGTATTTTTATAATTAATTATTTGTTTATAAGAAACAAGGTCATATCTTTTTTTTTCACTTAAATGTAATATAGTCCTTATTCCAGGTCAACTGTTTTAATAAATCTAAACTTTTTGTTTTTATAGCTTTGAAATTTTCCATAGGGTTGATATGGTATAATTTACTTCATTCTTTCTTATTGATCAATATTCATGTTTCTAGTTTTTGTTGTTGTTGTTGTTGCTATGTGTGTATGGTTTTTTTTTCCCCATGGTATAAAATGCTATAATTAATAATGCTCCTGTGTGCATATTTATATGTATTGATACTTTAAAAATATAATTTGTTTATGGAGAATGGTAATGCTAAAGTTTGTTTATTTTTTATTTGTTTTTTTAAATTATACTTTAAGTTCGGGGGTACATATGCAGATCATGCAGGATTGTTACATAGGTATAAATGTGCTGTGGTGGTTTGCAGTATCCATCTCCCCATCATGTACATTAGGTATTTCTCCTAATGCTATCCCTCCCCACCTACCCAAACCTCCGCTATCCCTCCCCCAGTTTCCCAGTCCTCGACAGGCTTCCATGTGAGATGTTCCCCTCCTTGTGTCCATGAGTTCTCATTGTACAACACCTACTTATGAGTGAGAACAGGCAGTGGTTGCTTTTCATGTGTCAGTTTACTGAGAATAATGGTTTCCAGCTTAATCCATGTCCCTGCAAAGGACATGAACTGATACTTTTTTATGGCTGTATAGGATTTCATGGTGTTGATGTGCCCCATTTTCTTTATCTAGTCTATCACTGAAGGGCAGTTGAGTTGGATCCAAGTGTTTGTTGTCGGAGATAGTGCACAATAAATATACGTGTGCATGTGTCTTCATAACAGACTGATTTATTATCTTTTGGGTATATACCCATGGTATTTTTACTTCTAGATTCTCGAGGAATCAGCACACTGTCTTCTGCAATGATCGAACTAATGTACACTCCCACCAATAGTGTAAAAGTGTTTCTCTTCAGCATTTGTCTCCTGATTTTTTAACGATTGTCATTCTAATTTGCATGAGATGGTATGTCAATGTGATTTTCATCTGCATTTCTCTAATAAACAGTGACGATGAGGTTTTTCCATATGACTTTTTGGCTGCATAAATATCTTCTTTTGAAAAGTGTCTGTTCATAATTTTTGCCCACTTTTTGCTCACTTTTTTCTTGTAAATTTGTTTAAGTTGTTTTTAGATTCTGGATATTAGCCCTTTGTCAGATGGGCACATTGCAAAATCTTTTTCCCATTCTCTTGGTTATCAGTTCACTCTAATGATAGATTTTTTTGCTGTGCAGAAGCTCTTAAGTTTAATTAGATCCCCTTTGTCTAATTTAGCTTTTGTTGCCTTTGCTTTAGGTGTTTTAATTATGAAGTGCTGGCCTAATATTATATGCTAAATGGTATTATCTAGGTTTTCTTCTAGGGTTTTTGTGGTGTTAGGTCTTATGTTTAAATCTTTAATTCATCTGGAGTTAATTTTTGTATAATGTGTATGTTAGGAATGCTGTTTCGGCTTTCTGCATATGGTTAGTCAGTTTTCCCAACACTATTTGCTAAACAGGTAATCCTTTCCCCATTGCTTCTTTTTTGTCAGATTTGTCAAAGATCACATGGTTGTAGACGTAAGGCATTATTTCTGAGGCTTCTTTTATGTTCCATTGGTTTATGTCTCTGTTTTTGTATCAGTACCATGGTGTTTTGATTACTGTATCCTTGTAGTATAGTTGGAATTCTGACAGTGTGATGCCTGTAGTTTTTTTCTTTTTTGCTTATGAGTGTCTTGGCTATGCAGGCCAGTTTTTGGTTCCAGGTGAACTTTAAGGGTTTTTTTTTTTTTTTTCCAATTCTGTGAAGAAAGTCAATATTAGGTTGATGGGAATAGCACTTAATCTATGAAATACTTTTTGCAGTGTCACCATTTTCAATATATTGATTCTTCCTAACCATGAGTATTGAATATTCTTGTATCTGTTTGTGTTGTGTCTTATTTCCTTGAGCAGTGGTTTATAGTTCTCCTTGAAGAGGTCCTTCACATTCCCTGTTGTTGTATTCCTAGGTATTTTATTCTCTTTGTAGCAACTGTGAATGGGAGTTCACTCATGATTTGACTCTCTGTTTGTTTGTTATTGGTGTATATGAATGCTTGTGATTTTTACACATCGATTTTGTATCCTGAGAGTTTGCTGAACTTGGTTATCAGATTAAGGAGATTTTGGGCTGAGTTGATGGTCTCTTCTAAATATATAATCATTTCATCTGCAAATAGAGACAATTTGATTTTCTCTTTTCCTAATTGAATGCCATTTGTTAGTTTTTCTTGTCTGAATGCCCTGTCCATTGCTATTTTGAACAGAAGTGGTGATAGAGGCCACCCTTGTCTTGTGTAGGTTTTCAGATGGAATGTTTCCAGTTTTTGCCAATTCAGTATGATAGTGGATGTGGGTTTCTCCTAAAGAGTCTTAGTATTTTGAGATATGTTCTGTTGATACCTAGTTCCTTGAGAGTTTTTAGGATGAATGGTTGTTGAATTTTGTTGAAGACCTTCTCTTTTGACATAATTATGTGGTTTTTGTCTTTGGTTCTGTTTATATGAGGGATTCCATTTATAGATTTTTGTGTTGAACCAGTCTTTCATCCCAGGAATGAAGCTGACTCGATAGTGATGTATAAGTTTTTTGATGTGCTGTTGGATTTGGTTTTCCACCATTTTATTGAGGATTTTTACATTAATTTTCATCATGGATATTGGCTTGAAATTTTCTTTTTTAGTGTTTCTCTGCTTAGTTTTGGTAAGAAGATGATGTCAGTCTCATAAAATGAGTTAGGGAGGATTCCCCCTTTTTGTATTGTTTGGAATTATTTCAGAAGGAATGGTACTAGCTTCTCTCCGTACCTCTGGTAGAATTCTGCTGTAAGTCCTTCTGGTCCTGTACTTTTTTTGTTTGGTAGGCTATTAATTGCAGCCTCAGATTCAGACCTTGTGATTGGTCTATTTGGAGATTCAACTTCTTCCTGGTTTAGTCTTGAGGGGATGTAAATGTGTAGGAATTTATCTTTTTTTTTTCTTTCTAGATTTAATGCTTTAGTTATATTGAGGTCTTTATAGTAATTTCTGATGGTAGTTTTTATTTCTGTGGGATCTCTGGTGATATAGCCTTTATCATTTTTATTGCATATATTTGATTCTTCTCTCTTTTCTTTTTTATTAGTCAGGCTAGCCATCTATTTTGTTAATATTTTCAAAAAATCATCTCCTGGATTTATTACTTTTTTTTGATGGGCTTTTTGTTATCCTATCTCCTTCAGTTCTGGACTTAGTTATTTCTTGTCTTCTGCTAGCTTTTGAATTTGTTTGCTCTTACTCTAGTTCTCTCAATCATCATGTTAGTGTGTCAATTTTGGATCGTTATGCGATTATCTTGTGGGTATTTTGTGTTACAAATTTCCCTCTAGACACTGGTTGAAATGTGTCTGAGAAATTCTGGTATGCTGTGTCTTCCTCCTTATTCGTTTCAAAGAATATCTGTATTTTTTCCTTCAATTTATTATTTATCTGTAGTCACTCAGGAGCAGGTTGTTTAGTTTCTATGTAGTTGTGGGTCCTTTTTTGAGTTAGGTTCTTAATCCTGAGGTCTAATTTGATTGCACAGTGGTCTGAGAGACCATTTGTTATGATTTCTAGTGATTTACTTCCAATTATGTGTTCAATTTTAAAGTAACTGTGATGTAGTGCTGAGAAGAATGCATATTATGCTGATTTGGGGTCAAGAGTTCTGTAGATGTCTATTAGGTGTCCATATCTGAGTTGAAGTCCTAGATATCCTTGTGAATTTTCTGTCTCATTGATTAGTTGGATGTTAAAGTCTTCCACTATTATTGTGTGAGAGTGTATGTCTCTTTGCAGGTCATTAAAAATTGCTTTAAGTATCTCGTTGCTCTTGTATTTGGGTCAATATTTATTTAGGATAGTTAGCTCTTCTTGTTGCATTGATCCCTTTACTATTATGTAATGTTCTTCTTTGTCTCTTTTTACCTTGGTTGGTTTCAAGTCTGTTTTCTCAGAGAGTAGGATTGCAATCCCATCTTTTTTTTGCTCACCTGTTGCTTAGTAAATATTCCTCCATCCCTTTGTTTTGAGCCTATGTGTGGCTTTTCACATGAGATGGGTTTTCTGAAAACAGCATGCCTTTGGGTCTTGACTCTTTATCCAATTTGCAAGTCTATGTCTGTTGATTGTCACATTTAGCCCTTTTATATTTAGGGTTCATATTGGTATGTGTGAATTTGATTCTGTCCTTTTGATGCTTGGTCGTTGCTTTACCCTTTAGTTGATGCAGTGTCTTCATAGTGTTGATGGACTTTACAATATGGTATGTTTTTGCAGTGGCTGGTAGTGGTTGTTTCTTTTCAAGTTTATTCCTTCCTTCCAGATCTCTTATAGGGCAGGCCTGGTCTCTCAGCAGTTGCTTGTCCATAGAAGATTTTATTTTTCTTTTGCTTCTGAATCTTAGTTTCAATATGAAATTCTGGGTTGAAAATTCTGTCATTTAAAGATGTTGAATATTGATCCCTACTCTCTTCTGGTTTGTAGGAGTACTGCAGAGAGATCTGCTGAGTGATGGGCTTCAATTTGTGGGTAAAGTGATGTTTCTCTCTGGGTGCCCTTAGTATTTTATCTCTATTTCAACCCTGGCAAATTTGGCAATTATATGCCTTTGGGTTGCTTTTCTAGAGGAACATGTTTGTTGTATTGTCTGTATTTGCTGAATTGGAATGTTGACCTGACTTGCTATGTTGGATAAATTCTCCTGGATAATATCCTGAGAGTGTTTTTCAACTTGGTTTCATTCTCCCCATCACATTTAGGTATACGAATCAAATGTAGATTTGGTCTTTTCCCATTATCCCATATTTCTTGGAGGTGTTGTTCACTTCTTTTCACCCTTTTGTCTCTAATTTTGTCTTCTCGGTTTTTTTTTTCCTTTTTATTGCATTTTAAGTTTTGGGGTACATGTGTAGGACATGCAAGATAGTTGCATAGGTGCACACATGGTAGTGTGATTTGCTGTCTTCCTCCCCTTCACCCACATCTGGCATTTCTCCCCCTGCTATCCCTCTCCAACTCCCCCCTGCACTGTCCCTCCCCTATTTCCCCCAATAGACCCCGGTGTGTAGTGCTCCCCTCCCTGTGTCCATGTGTTCTCACTGTTCATCATCTGCCTATGAGTGAGAACATGCGGTATTTCATTTTCTGTTCTTGTGTCAGTTTGCTGAGAATGATGTTCTCCAGATTCATCCTTGTCCATACAAATGACACGAACACATCGTTTTTGATTGCTGCATAATATTCCATGGTGTATATGTGCCACATTTTCCCAGTCCAGTCCATCATCGACAGGCATTTGGGCTGTTTCCAGGTCATTGCTGTTGTAAACAGTGCTGCAATGAACATTCATGTGCATGTGCCCTTATAGTAGAACAATTTATAGTTTTTTTGATATATACCCAGTAATGGGATTGCTGGGTCAAATGGAATTTCTATTTCTAGGTCCTTGAGGAATCGCCACACTGTCTTCCACAATGGTTGAACTAATTTACACTCCCACCAGCAGTGTAAAAGTGTTCCTATTTCTCCACATCCTCTCTAGCATCTGTTGTCTCCAGATTTTTTAATGATCGCCATTCTAACCGGCGTGAGATCGTATTTCAATGTAGTTTTGATTTGCTTTTTTTATATGTTTGTTGGCCTCATGTATATCTTCTTTTGTAAAGTGTCTGTTCATATCCTTTGCCCATTTTTGAATGGGCTTATTTGTTTTTTTCTTGTAAATCTGTTTTAGTTCTTTGTAAATTCTGGATATCAGCCCTTTGTCAGATGGGTAAACTACAAAAATTTTTTCCCATTCTGTTGGTTGCTGATTTACCCTAATGACTGTTTCTTTTGCTGTGCAGAAGCTATGGAGTTTGATTAGGTCCCATTTGTCTATTTTGGCTTTTGTTGCCAATACTTTTGGTGTTTTGGTCATGAAGTCCTTGCCTACTCCTATGTCCTGAATGATTTTGCCTAGATTTTCTTCTAGGGGTTTTATGCTGCCAGGTCTTATGTTTAAGTATTTAATCCATCTGGAGTTAATTTTAGTGCAAGGTGTTAGGAAGGGGTCCAATTTCTGCTTTCTGCACATGGCTAGCCAGTTTTCCCAACACCATTTATTAAACAGGGAATCCTTTCCCCATTGTTGTTTTTGTCAGGTTTATCAAAGTTTGTATGGTAGTAGGTATGTTGTGTTGCCTCCGATACCTCTGTTCTGTTCCATTGGTCTGTATCTCTGTTTTGGTACTGATTACTGTAGCCTTGTAATATAGTTTAAAGTCCGGTAGTGTGATGCCTCCTGCTGTGTTCTTTTTGCTTAGAATTGACTTGGCTATGCGGGCTCTCTTTTGGTTCCATATGAAGTTCAAGGTGGTTTTTTCTATTTCTGTGAAAAAATGTCAATGGTAGCTTGATGGGGATAGCATTGAGTCTGTAAATAACTTTGGGCAGTATGGCCATTTTCACGATATTGATTCTTCCTAACCATGAACATGGAATGTTTCTCCATCTGTTTGTGTCCTCTCTTATTTTGTTGAGCAGTGGTTTGTAGTTCTCCTTGAAGAGGTCCTTTACGTTCCTTGTTAGTTGTATTCCTAGGTATTTTATTCTCTTTGTAGCAATTGTGAATGGCAGTTAGTTTTTGATTTGGCTCTCTTTCAGTCTGTTATTGGTGTATAGGAATGCTTGTGATTTTTGCACATTGATTTTATATCCTGAGACTTTGCTGAAGTTGCTTATCAGTTTCAGGAGTTTTTGGGCTGAGATGATAGGGTCTTCTAGATATACAGTCATGTCGTCTGCAAATAGAGACAATTTGACTTCCTCCTTTCCTATTTGAATACCGTTTACGTCTTTTTCTTGCCTGATTGCTCTGGCTAGAACTTCCAGGACTATATTTAATAGGAGTGGTGAGAGAGGGCATCCTTGTTTAGTGCCAGATTTCAAAGGGAATGCTTCCAGTTTTTGCCCATTCAGTATGATATTGGCTGTTGGTTTGTCGTAAATAACTTTTATTATTATCAGATATGTTCCATCAATACTGAGTTTATTGAGGGTATTTAGCATAAAGGGCTGTTGAATTTTGTCAAAGACCTTCTCTGCGTCAATTGAGATAATCATGTGGTTTTTGTTTTTGGTTCTGTTTATGTGGTGAATTACGTTGATAGACTTGCGTATGTTGAACCAGCCTTGCATACCCGGGATGAATCCTACTTGATCATGATGGATAAGTTTTTTGATGTGCTGTTGCAATCGGCTTGCCTGTATTTTATTGAAGATTTTTGCATCTATCTACATCATGGATATTGGCCTGAAGTTTTCTTTTCTTGTTGAGTCTCTGTCGGGTTTTGCTATCAGGATGATGTTAGTCTCATAAAATGATTTGGGAAGGATTCCCTCTTTTTGAATTATTTGCAATAGTTTCAGAAGGAATGGTAACAGTTCCTCTTTGTGTGTCTGATAGAATTCGGCTGTGAACCCATGGCTTTTTTTGTGTGGTAGACTCTTAATTGCTGCCTCGACTTCAGACCTTGTTATTGGTCTATTCATAGTTTCGGCTTCCTTCTGCTTTAGGCTTGGGAGGACACAAGTGTCCAGGAATTTATCCATTTCTTCCAGGTTTACTAGGTTATGTGCATAGAGTTGTTTATAATATTCTCTGATGATGGTTTGAATTTCTGTGGAATCTGTGGTGATTTCCCCTTTATCATCTTTTATTGCATCTATTTGGTTGTTCTCTCTTTTCTTTTTAATCAATCTGGCTAGTGGTCTGTCTATTTTGTTGATCTTTCCAAAAAACCAGCTCTTGGATTTATTGATTTTTTGAAGGGTTTTTCGTGACTCTATCTCCTTCAGTTCTGCTCTGATCTTAGTTATTTTTTGTCTTTTGCTAGTTTTTGAGTTTTTTTGATCTTGCTCCTTTAGGTCTTTCAATTTTGATGATAGGGTGTCAATTTTGGATCTCTCCACTCTTCTCATGTGGGCATTTATAGCTATACATTTTCCTCTGGAGACTGCTTTAAATGTTTCCCAGAGATTCTAGTATGTTGTATCTTCGTTCTCATTGGTTTCGAAGAACTTCTTTATTTCTGCCTTTATTTCATTGTTTATCCAGTCAACATTCAAGGGCCAGTTGTTCAGTTTCCATGAAGCTGTGCGGTTCTGAGTTAGTTTCTGAATTCTGAGTTCTAACTTGATTGCACTATGGTCTGAGAGACTGTTTGTTATGATTTCAGTTGTTTTGCATTTGCTGAGGAGTGCTTTACTTCCAATTATGTGGTCAATCTTAGAGTAGGTGTGATGTGGTGCTGAGAACAATGTATATCCTGTCGATTTTGGGTGAAGAGTTCTGTAAATGTCTATGAGGTTTGCTTGTTCCAGGTCTGAGTTCAAGTCCTGGATATCCTTGTTAATTTTCTGTCTAGTTGATCTAATATTGACAGTGGAGTGTTAAAGTCTCCCACTATTATTGTGTGGGAGTCTAAGTCTCTTTGTAAGTCATTAAGAACTTGCCTTATATATCTGGGTGCTCCTGTATTGGGTCCATATATATTTAGGATCATTAGCTCTTCTTGTTTTATTGATCCTTTTACCAATGTAATGACCTTCTTTGTCTCTTTTGATCTTTGTTGCTTTAAAGTCTATTTTATCAGAGATGAGAACTGCAACTCCTGCTTTGATTTTTGCTGTCCATTTGCTTGGTAAATCCTCCTCCATCCCTTTATTTTGAGCCTTTTTGCATCTTTGCATGTGAGATGGATTCCCTGGATACAGCACACCAATGGGTTTTGGCTTTTTTATACAATTTGCCAGTCTGTGTCTTTTGCTTGTGCATTTAGCCTATTTACATTTAGGTTTAATATTGTTATGTGTGAATTTGATACTGCCATTTTGATGCTAGCTGGCTGTTTTGCCCATTAGTTGATGCAGATTCTTCATTTTGTTGAAGCTCTTTATCACTTGGCATGTTTTTGGAATGGCTGGTACTGGTTGTTCCTTTCTATGTGTAGTGCCTCTTTCAGGAGCTCTTGTTAAGCAGGTCTGGTGGTAACAAAATCTCTGAGAACTTGCTTGTTCACATGCGATTTTATTTTTCCTTCGCTTATGAAGCTCTGTTTGGCTGGATATGAAATTCTGGGTTGAATGTTCTTTTCTTTAAGGATGTTGAATATTGGTCCCCACTCTCTTCTGGCTTATAGGGTTTCTGCCGAGAGGTGTGCTATGAGTCTGATGGGCTTCCCTTTGTGGTTGACTGGACCTTTCTCTCTGGCTGCCCTTAGCATTTTCTCCTTCATTTCAACTCTGGTGAATCTGATGATTATATGCCTTGGGGTTGCTTTTCTTGCAGAATATCTTTGTGGTGTTCTCTGTATTTCCTGGACTTGAATATTGGCCTGCCTTGCTAGGTTGGGGAAATTTTCCTGGATAATATCCTGAAGAGTATTTTTCAGCTTGGATTCATTCTCTTTGTCACATTCTGGTACACCTATCAAACGTAGGTTAGGTCTCTTCACATAGTCCCCCATTTCTTGGAGACTTTGTTCATTCCTTATTGCACTTTTTTCTCTAATCTTGGTTTCTCATTTTATTTCATTGAGTTGATCTTTGACCTCTGATATCCTTTCTTCCACTTGGTCAACTTGGCTGTTGAGACTTGTGCATGCTTTACGAAGTTCTCATGTTGTGTTTTTTAGCTCTATCTGTTCACTCATATTCCTTTCTAAGTTGTCCGTTCTTGTTATCATTTCCTCAAATCTTTTTTCAAGGTTCCTAGTTTGTTGGCATTGAGTTAGAACAAGTTCTTTTAGTTCATGGAAGTTTCTCATTACTCACCTTCTGAAGTCTGATTCTGTCATTTCATCACATTCATTCTCCATCCAGCTTTGTTCCCTTGCTGGTTAGGGATTGTGGTCCCTTGTAGGAGGCGAGGTGTTTCGGTTTTGTGTGTTTTCCTCCTTTTGCTCTGGTTTCTTCCCATCTTTGTGGATTTATCCACCTGTTGTCTGAGTAGTTGCTGACTTTTTGATTGAGTCTCTGAGTGGACACCCTGATTGTTGATGATGAAGTATTTCTGTTTCTTAGTTTTCCTTCTAACAGTCTAGCCCCTCTGCTGTAGGTCCACTCCAGGCTCTGCTTGCCTGGGGCAAACCTGTAGCAGCTTCGGAACAGTGAGGGATCCTACCAGTTTCTTCTTCTGCTATCTTTGTCCCAGAATGATGCCCGCCAAATGTCAGTCTGATCAGTCCTTTTTGAGGTGACTCTTTGGATATACGGGGGTCAGGGAGCTGCTTGAGGAGACAGTCTGTACTTTATAGGAGCTCAAGTGCTGAGCTGTGAGCTCTGTTGTTAATTCAGGGCTGCTAGGCAGGTACGTTAAAGTCTGCTGCAGTAGAACTCATAAAGCTGCTTTTTTTTTCCTCAGGTGCTCTGTCTTGGGGAGTTAGGGCTTTATTTATGAGTATCCGTTGCACTGTCCTGCCCAGCAAGGAGGCAGTCTAGTCACTACCTGCCTGCCAAGGCTCTGCCCTGCTGCTGTGGGCTCCACCCTGCTGCTGAGTGTAATTCCCTGCAGTCCTGTTTATATGGGTGTGGTTAGAACTGCCGTGGTGATGGTGGCCTTCCTCTTTATTGGCGGATTCTCTTTTATGGCAGGTTGCTTTGGCAACGGCAGGCTGTTTCAGCAATGGGAGAGTACCTCTGTAAGGGTGGAATGCCTCGGTAATGGTGAATGCCCCTCCCCCATGGAGCTGCACCATCCTGTGTTCAGCTGTGCTTGCTGTGAAACTCTCAACCCCAAGTGTTTCCAATTGCTGTTTTGTTTGTTTTTGTGGGGATGGGACCCGCTAAGCCTGATCACCTGGCTCCCTGCCTCAGAGCCCTTTTGTTTTTTTTAAGTTGAACGGTTGACTCTCACTCTGGTGTTTCAGTAGCCTGCTGAAAGGGCACCGGGATCTGTGTGATTTCCTGTGCAGTGACCCACTGTGCCAGCTCAAACGTCGCTGCCCGTGAATCTCCTGGCCTGGCTTACTGTTTAAGTCTCGTTTAATCAGATGAATGTGCTAAACTGCCTTCCCAAATCTCAAATTGCCAGTTTAACAGGGCAACCAGACCAGTGTATTTTGTACGGAGTGCCGCTGTGCTGAGGCTCTGGCCAAAACAGCCACGCCAGCTGAAACAGGTGTGCTGGCATCCCGTGGGGCTCCTACACCTGGCCTGGTCTGTGGGCAATAAAGATCTGTCTGTAAATGTGGCGTCCACTCACCCTCTGCACTTTCACTGAGAACTGCAATCCCGAGTTGCTCCTATAGCGCCATCTTCCCCCTTCCTCCTCGGTTTGTTTCATTGAGTTGATCTTCAATCTCTGATATCCTGTCTTCTGCTTGATCAATTCAGGTATTGACTCTTGTGTATGCTTCATGAAGTCCTAGTGCTGTGGTTTTCAGTTGCATGAAGTTATTTATGGTTTTCTCTCTGCTGGTTATTCTAGTTAGCATTTTGTCTAATCTTTTTTCAAGTTTCTTAGTGTCCTTGCATTATTTATGTTCTTATCTAGGTTGGTTATTATAGTTAACGTTTCATCTAATGTTTTTTCAGGGTTCATAGTTTTCTTGCATTGGGTTAGAATATGCTCCTTTAGCTTGGAAAAGTTTGCTATTATCAACCTTCTGAAGCCTGCTTCTGTTAGTTCATGAAACTCATCCTGCATCCAGTTTTGTTCCCTTGCTAATGAGGAGTTTTGATCCCTTGGAGGAGGAAAGGTGTTCTCCTTTTTGGTGATTTCTTCCTTTTTATGGTGGATTTTATCTTCATGGATTTGTCTACCTTTCATCTTTGAAGTTGGTGACTTTTGGATGGGTTCTCTGAGTAGATGTCCTTTCTGTTGCTGTTGAAGCTATTTCTTTCTGTTTTCTTTTTTTTCTTTCATAGGCCACTCTGCTGCAGGTCTGCTGGAGTTTCCTGGAGGTCCACTGTAGACCCTGCTTGCCTGAGAATCACCCACTGGGGCTGCCTGTCTTTCCGGTGGTAGCTTAGTATCAGCAGGGTACCTGCCAGATGTTAGCCATGTCTCTTTTGTATGAGGTATCTCCTAGTCTTGATAAATGGGGACCAGAGAGCCCTTGAGGAAGCCAACTATCCCTTATCAGACCTCCAGTGGAAGATCTGTTGCTTCTTTCCAGGCTGTCAGTCAGAGACATTAAGCAGAATCCACAATAGCTCATTTTCCCAGGTGCTTTTTCCCAGGAAGTTGGGGGCTTTTTTTTATAAGTCCCTGACAGGATGCTGCCATTTTTCAGAGATGCCCTGCCCACCATGAAGGGAGTCTAGTCACAGCCTAACTTGGGAAGCCTTGCTGAGTTTCCGTGGGCTCTGCCCATGTGCTATGTAAACTTACCAGTGACTTTGTTTACACATATTAGGTTAAAGTTGCCCAGGAGCCTTAGCAATGACGTATGACCCTCCCCACACTGAGTACCAAAATTCCAGGTCGAACTCAGACTGTTGTGCTGGCTTTCAGAATTTCAAGCCAGTGGATCTTAGCTTGCTGGTCTTTGTGGGAGTGGACCCAGTTTACCAGATCACTTGGCTCCCTGGCTTCAGCTCCCTTTTCTTTTAGGGAAATGAGTGGTTTTGTCTTGCTGGTGTTCCAGGCGTAAGTGAAGTATGTCTGAGAAAAAAAAGAAAACAAAAAATAAAAACTGCTATTACTAACAGCTGCCCACTTTTGTGGTGGAAACCCAAGGCACTGGTGGCATAGTCTCCAGAGGGAATCTCCTGGTCTGCTGGTTGTGAATATGGTGAGAAAAGCTCAGTGTCTGAGCTCAAGGGCCCAAGTGTCCAGAAAAGTCCCTAATGGCTTCCATTGGCTAGGAGAGGGAGTTCTCTGTTTTACCCTGCTTCAGCTTCCCCTCCTTGGGCTGTACAGAGTGTCTAACCAATCCCAAAGAGAGGAATTTAGTACCTCAGTTGAAAATGCAGAGATCATTCCCCTTCTGTGTTTCTGTCACTGAGAACTGAAGACCAGAGCTGTTCCTATTCAGCCACCTTCTGAAAAGTCAGGTAAATTTTGTTTATATCAAATGTAACAAAGATAATCCCTAAACCTCACTCTAAAATTCATTGTATCCTTTTATTTCACTATATTTAGGATTTCAGTTGCTAATATCTAAAAAAATTAATTGATTTCTTTTTATCTTATTCCAAAGCCTATATTATCTAAAAGTATATTAAAAGTGAGAGAATTCTTAGAAAGAAGGAAAGGAAAGGAAAGGAAAAGAAAATGTCTATATATTTTCTTCTAAAATTCTATGATTACTGCAGGATGTAGTATTAATTGTCAATATGTTGATTGTATATGCCATCAGTAGAGCCATTTAAAAAAAATTTCCCACAGTGTTTATTTATGAAACATGGTGAGACATCAATGTAAACCAAGCAGGAAGAGGTGTAAGGGAGTACATATTTTAGGAAAATTAACTAGAATTTAGAATTACCCTACTAGAGAAGATGTGAAGTAAATTACAGTATCAAAAAAAAAATGCAAGTTTTACAGGCCCTGAGTGGGGTGTAAGGTAAGACATCTTTGGTACATACCATGTTGGGCAGGTGAGGCAATATTTATTAATGTCATAATTGGTATGTGAGATAAAATGGTGGGATTGAAAGATTTTATCTTTTGCTGTCATTTTCTTTTTAAGTTTCCTCTTCTATCACCTAGCACTTCCAGTGCCCATGGATGAGACTTTTTGAAGGTCTCATAATGTACACAAGTGTCTTAGACCAAAACAAAAAGTAAGTTTGATTCCTACTCATTTCAATAATTAAAATTATAATCCCATGTATTGGATGAATGGTAACGTTTACTGTGCATTCATTTCTGTCTTCCAATGTTGATGTTCATTCCTGCTAGAGGTTTGCATTAGGGGCGGGGAAAGGTGATATCTTTATGTTCATCCTTATCTTAATAGCACTGCTACTCCTATCCCCCTCTCTGAATTGCTACTGCCTTTGACATGGTGGTAGTATGGAAGGGAGGTGAATTTAGAGGTAGAAAATGTCTTATTTTACCAACTCAGGTTGTATCTGTTGTTGATATCCTCTGGTCTTTGGTATTGGTTAAAGTGACTCTACCAAGGTTGTTCAGCGAGCCACTTTATGATTTTCTTGAAGCTTTTTCTTTCTAAGTGGACAGAAATTCTCCTTCATCTATTCATTTATAATTCCCATACTTCTTTTGAACCTTGCTATATATCTCTAGCATTCCTTGCTGAGATTATCTTGATTGTTGCAGGAAGCCCTCTTGGCTATGACTCACAACCTCTTTAGGCTATGTCTGTCTCTCTTGGACCCACACGTTGTCCTTGGAAAATCTGGCCCTAGCCAGTGTGAAATGAGTCATCTGCTTTCTTAACCAGCCCTGTTCTCTGCCATTACATGTTGTTTTAGCAGACTCTTGCCCTTTACACAAGCAGGCTTAGTTGGAGAGTGTACCAGATATCCTCAAACTCCAGGGGACTTTGTCAAAGTCTTTAAGAAATTGTTTCCTTTATGTCTTGCTCATCTCACTTCAGATTAGGACAAACTCCCTACATGTCCCCACAAGCCTTCTCTAGCCTTATAGGAACCATCTGCAAAGAAATCCTTTCTGTTTTCAATGTATACATCTGCCTCTTAAACTACTTTAAATAGTCAAAGGTGAATAAAAATAAAATAGTTAACTATGTAGATTCACATTGGCTCTTTCGCATTCCTGCTTGGGTGGTCTAGTATTTCACATGAGAATATTAAAGCATTTGGCACCTACTGTCCTGAATTCAGCAGAAACCAACAGAAACAGTCACATTGAATATTCTATTACTTTGGTCAGACTCCTGGATCCTGGAGAGCACAGCTAGTGGCTCAAGTATAGAAAATGAGAACCAGTTCCTGGAAGTGATGTGGATGACAGGAGTAAAGCAAAACGTTGGAGAATCATTCAAATAGGCTCACGTTCAATGTCAGATTCCAGTCTTAAGAGAGGTTGTACAGGCAGAAAGTTAGGGGAAAATCTAGTTCCAAGTACTGGGCAAATGTAGAAGATTTGGGAGGAAAAAATGAGCACGCTTATGTCCAGGCAGCTTATGGCATACACTACACACTGCTTGTTAATATAAGTGTTTTTTATATTAATACTAATGTTAATGTATACGTTACAAGGATTATATGGCTGAGTCTATGATGAAGTATTAATGATACAGGTACTGAGTGTCTGCACTTTTTCCAGGTGCTTTTTTTGGGAGCCAGGAAAATGAGGAGAGGCTTCTGCCAGATGGAGTTTAGTCTAAAGTGAGGTATCTCTGAGGCCAGGTGGCAGTGAATGATGTTACTCCTGCTGTTTTGTCTTTATCTTCCTAGATTTTTTCCTTTTGATTCTGTTATGCTTATGAAGAACTTTAGGTTAAAAGGAGCAAGGGCAGACCGAATTGGTTAAACTGAGGTAAATTTTGACATATTTTAAAGATTGGATGTAAGTTGCGTAAGAATCTGGAGCTAAAAGAAATGAATAAGAATTATTAGAGATTATAAATCACCAGTACTTTCATTTGTATGAAAATCAAGTGTGTTCTAAAGTATTACTTATGTCGTAATTTAATCAGAAAAAGTATTGGAGTTTAATTGATTTCTCTCAATTATCTAAAAGTAGGGTGAAATTTTCTTCTTGTCTTAACTTTCTTCAATTTCATTCTATTCTGATTTAATGTTTTCATTTCCAGACCACTATGTGGCAGGCCAGCTGCAATCTGAAAGAGATTAGTCTTGGTTTTTGGTATATTAAGAATATGTTAATATTAATAGATTTCCTCTGAGGATATCGTACATCACCATTCCTCAACCAACTTTAAAACAATGTGTGTTATACTTCCAGATGGAGACACAGGTGCCAATCTGTATATATGTGTGTTTTAGATTATTGTCATTAAGTGAGTTTAATTCCATTGAGTTTGACAGGAGCTCTTTGTTTTTGAGTCTCTATAAATTAAAATACTAAGTAACTAAGAATCTTTAGGATTTCCAGTTTTTGTTGCTGTAATAGTATATTTTGTACCAGTATACATTTTTAAGGTTTTTTCCACTTGGGGTAAAAGAGGCAAAATCATAATTGTGCTGTTCAGTGTTTTGGTCAGAGATAAAGTTCTTCAATTCCATTCTTGGAAATAGAACTTATGAATCTTTAAGGTTTGATGGGACCTTAGAGACCAAGTAATCTAAACATCTAGTTTTATAGATGGGAAAATTACAACCTATAATAGAAACTTTAACTTACTTTGCCCAAATAGATTTTGAGATATTATTAACAGTGAGAATTAATTTGATACTGTGGAAACTAGAGATTATCATCTATATGGTGCTTATTTTGAAAGATGTCCTTGATTAAATATGTTTATGGTCACATTTAAGGATCATATATAGATTAAAAATAGATTGCCTGTCAGGTAGTTTTTTTGATATTAGATTCCAAGTAATAATTTTGTAAATGACAATTTGTTCAAAACTGTGTTTACTCCCTCTAGTGTAATATAATTTTAAACTAACATTTCTGAAGTAAACTGGACCATGTAATTGTTCAGTTTTCTTGGAAATGATCGGTTTAAACTTAAGTGAATGAATTTAATTAAAATAAAATTTAAATTTAATTACCAAGTAAATTAATAAATATTTAAGTTACATCTAATTATTTGACATCTCTAATAGATAGCAAAGATGTACTATTCTGTATATTGGTTAGAGAAAGACTGCCATATGAATGGGAATACAATTATTGCATGAATGGATGGGTTTCCTGCCTTGGACCCCAGTTCATATAAGCTGATAGGTCTGTCAGTTTCAGGCTGTAGCCCCTCCCTAGGAAGCTGTCTGCAATAACAATGCAAACACAATAGTTTATGGTCCATGTTGGGGTGGAAGGTAATGAGACAGGCAGACAATCAGGGGAGGACACAATTTACTTTCCTGTGGAAATTGACATCCTTAATATTTACATGATTTGCTCAAATGGAAAGTGAGCCTTATTTTTTTTATACCCTATTGTTTTTAGTTACCTTTCGATTCTCTAAATCAAGAATTACTCTTTGCAAAGGAGGAAAATAGCCATTTCAGTATTATGTCTTTTGATCACAATGGTTACCATTCTTCCAATTGTACTCTAACACTTCAATCATCTTAAACATAAATATCCTTAAGGTATTATATGCATATTTGACAGTTTTTTTTTTTTTTTAATTTTTTATTGGATTATAGGTTTTGGGGTACATGAGCAGAGCATGCAAGACAGTTGCGTAGGTACACACATGGCAGTGTGCTTTGCTTTTCTTCTCCCCTTCACCCACATTTGGCATTTCTCCCCAGGCTATCCCTCCCCACCTCCCCCTCCCACTGGCCCTCCCCTTTTCCCCCCAATAGACCCCAGTGTTTAGTACTCCCCTTTCTGTGTCCATGTGTTCTCATTTTTCATCACCCACCTATGAGTGAGAATATGCGGTGTTTCATTTTCTGTTCTTGTGTCAGTTTGCTGAGGATGATGTTTTCCAGATTCATCCATGTCCCTACAAACGACACAAACTCATCATTTCTGACTGCTGCATAATATTCCATGGTGTATATGTGCCACATTTTTCCAATCCAGTCTATTATCAATGGGCATTTGGGTTGATTCCAGGTCTTTGCTATTGTAAACAGTGCTGCAATGAACATTCGTGTACATGTGTCCTTATAGTAGAACGATTTATAGTCTTTTGGATATATACCCAGTAATGGGATTGCTGGGTCAAATGGAATTTCTATTTCTAAGGCCTTGAGGAATCGCCACACTGTCTTCCACAATGGTTGAACTAATTTACACTCCCACCAAGAGTGTAAAAGTGTTCCTTTTTCTCCACATCCTCTCCAGCATCTGTTGTCTCCAGATTTTTTAATGATCGCCATTCTAACTGGCGTGAGATGGTATCTCAATGTGGTTTTGATTTTCATCTCTCTGATGACCAGTGACGATGAGCATTTTTTCATATGATTGTTGGCCTCATATATGTCTTCTTTCGTAAAGTGTCTGTTCATATCCTTTGCCCACTTTTGAATGGGCTTGTTTGTTTTTTTCCTATAAATCTGTTTGAGTTCTTCATAAATTCTGGATATCAGCCCTTTGTCAGATGGGTAGACTGCGAAAATTTTTTCCCATTCTGTTGGTTGCCGATCCACTCTAGTGACTGTTTCTTTTGCCGTGCAGAAGCTGTGGAGTTTCATTAGGTCCCATTTGTCTATTTTGGCTTTTGTTGCCAATGCTTTTGGTGTTTTGTTCATGAAGTCCTTGCCTACTCCTATGTCCTGGATAGGTTTGCCTAGATTTCCTTCTAGGGTTTTTATGGTGCCAGGTCTTATGTTTAAGTCTTTAATCCATCTGGAGTTAATTTTAGTGTAAGGTGTCAGGAAGGGGTCCAGTTTCTGCTTTCTGCACATGGCTAGCCAGTTTTCCCAACACCATTTGTTAAACATGGAATCCTTGCCCCATTGCTTGTTTTTGTCAGGTTTATCAAAGATTGTATAGTTGTATGTATGTTGTGTTGCCTCCGGTGCCTCTGTTTTGTTCCATTGGTCTATATCTCTGTTTTGGTTCCAGTACCATGCTGTTTTGATTACTGTAGCCTTGTAGTATAGTTTGAAATCCGGTAGTGTGATGCCCCCCGCTGTGTTCTTTTTGCTTAGAATTGACTTGGCTATGCGGGCTCTCTTTTGGTTCCATATGAAGTTCATGGTGGTTTTTTCCAGTTCTGTGAAGAAAGTCAATGGTAGCTTGATGGGGATAGCGTTGATTCTGTAAATTACTTTGGGCAGTATAGCCATTTTCACGATATTAATTCTTCCTAACCATGAACATGGAATGTTTCTCCATCTGTTTGTGTCCTCTCTGATTTCGTTGAGCAGTGGTTTGTAGTTCTCCTTGAAGAGGTCCCTTACATTCCTTGTGAGTTGTATTCCAAGGTATTTTATTCTTTTTGTAGCAATTGTGAATGGCAGTTCGCTCTTGATTTGGCTCTCTTTAAGTCTGTTATTGGTGTATAGGAATGCTTGTGATTTTTGCACATTGATTTTATATCCTGAGACTTTGCTGAAGTTGTTTATCAGTTTCAGGAGTTTTTGGGCTGAGGCAATGGGGTCTTCTAGGTATACTATCATGTCGTCTGCAAATAGAGACAATTTCGCTTCCACCTTTCCTATTTGAATACCCTTTATTTCTTTTTCTTGCCTGATTGCTCTGGCTAGAACTTCCAGTACTATATTGAATAGGAGTGGTGAGAGAGGGCATCCTTGTCTAGTGCCAGATTTCAAAGGGAATGCTTCCAGTTTTTGCCCATTCAGTATGATATTGGTTGTTGGTTTGTCATAAATAGCTTTTATTACTTTGAGATACGTTCCATCGATACCGAGTTTATTGAGGGTTTTTAGCATAAAGGGCTGTTGAATTTTGTCAAATGCCTTCTCTGCATCAATTGAGATAATCATGTGGTTTTTGTTTTTGGTTCTGTTTATGTGGTGAATTACGTTGATAGACTTGCGTATGTTGAACCAGCCTTGCATCCCCGGGATGAATCCTACTTGATCATGATGAATAAGTTTTTTGATTTGCTGTTGCAATCGGCTTGCCAATATTTTATTGAAGATTTTTGCATCTACGTTCATCATGGATATTGGCCCGAAGTTTTCTTTTCTCGTTGGGTCTCTGCCGGGTTTTGGTATCAGGATGATGTTGGTCTCATAAAATGGTTTGGGAAGGCTTCCCTCTTTTTGGATTGTTTGAAATAGTTTTAGAAGGAATGGTACCAGCTCCTCCTTGTGTGTCTGGTAGAATTGGGCTGTGAACCCGTCTGGACCTGGGCTTTTTTTGTGAGGTAGGCTCTTAATTGCTGCCTCGACTTCAGACCTTGTTATTGGTCTATTCATAGTTTCTGCTTCCTCCTGGTTTAGGCTTGGGAGGACACAGGAGTCCAGGAATTTATCCATTTCTTCCAGGTTTACTAGTTTATGCGCATATAGTTGTTTGTAATATTCTCTGATGATGGTTTGAATTTCTGTGGAATCTGTGGTGATTTCCCCTTTATCATTTTTTATTGCATCTATTTGGTTGTTCTCTCTTTCCTTTTTAATCAATCTGGCTAGTGGTCTGTCTATTTTGTTGATCTTTTCAAAAAACCAGCTCTTGGATTTATTGATTTTTGGAAGGGTTTTTCGTGTCTCAATCTCCTTCAGCTCAGCTCTGATCTTAGTAATTTCTTGTCTTCTGCTGGGTTTTGAGTTTTTTTGATCTTGCTCCTCTAGCTCTTTCAATTTTGACAATAGGGTGTCAATTTTGGATCTCTCCATTCTCCTCATATGGGCACTTATTGCTATATACTTTCCTCTAGAGACTGCTTTAAATGTGTCCCAGAGGTTCTGGCACGTTGTGTCTTCGTTCTCATTGGTTTTGAAGAACTTCTTTATTTCTGCCTTCATTTCGTTGTTTACCCAGTCAACATTCAAGAGCCAGTTGTTCAGTTTCCATGAAGCTGTGCGGTTCTGGGTCGGTTTCTGAATTCTGAGTTCTAACTTGATTGCACTATGGTCTGAGAGGCTGTTTGTTATGATTTCAGTTGTTTTGCATTTGTTGAGCAGTGCTTTACTTCCAATTATGTGGTCAATTTTAGAGTAGGTGTGATGTGGTGCTGAGAAGAATGTGTATTCTGTGGATTTGGGGTGGAGAGTTCTGTAAATGTCCACCAGGTTTGCTTGCTCCAGGTCTGAGTTCAAGCCCTGGATATCCTTGTTGATTTTCTGTCTGGTTGATCTGTCTAGTATTGACAGTGGAGTGTTAAAGTCTCCCACTATTATTGTGTGTGAGTCTAAGTCCTTTTGTAAGTCATTAAGAACTTGCCTTATGTATCTGGGTGCTCCTGTGTTGGGTCCATATATGTTTAGGATCGTTAGCTCTTCTTGTTGTATCGATCCTTTTACCATTATGTAATGGCCTTCTTTGTCTCTTTTGATCTTTGTTGCTTTAAAGTCTATTTTATCAGAGATGAGAATTGCAACTCCTGCTTTTTTTTGCTTTCCATTAGCTTGGTAAATCTTCCTCCATCCCTTTATTTTGAGCCTTTGTGTATCCTTGCATGTGACATGGGTTTCCTGGATACAGCACAGTGATGGGTTTTGGATTTTTATCCAATTTGCCAGTCTGTGTCTTTTGATTGGTGCATTTAGTCCATTTACATTTAGGGTTAATATTGTTATGTGTTAATTTGATACTGCCATTTTGATGCTAAGTGGCTGTTTTGCCGGTTAGTTGTTGTAGATTCTTCATTATGTTGAAGCTCTTTAGCATTCAGTGTGATTTTGGAATGGCTGGTACTGATTGATCCTTTCTATGTGTAGTGCCTCTTTTAGGAGCTCTTGTAAAGCAGGCCTGGTGGTGACAAAATCTCTGAGTACTTGCTTGTTCGCAAAGGATTTTATTCTTCCTTCACTTCTGAAGCTCAGTTTGGCTGGATATGAAATTCTGGGTTGAAAGTTCTTTTCTTTACGAATGTTGAACATTGGCCCCCACTCTCTTCTGGCTTGTAGTGTTTCTGCCGAGAGATCTGGTGTGAGTCTGATGGGCTTCCCTTTGTGGGTGACCCGACCTTTCTCTCTGGCTGCCCTTAGTATTCTCTCCTTCATTTCAACCCTGTTGAATCTTATGATTATGTGCCTTGGGGTTGCTCTTCTTGCAGAATATCTTTGTGGTGTTCTCTGTATTTCCTGCAATTGAGTGCTGGCCTGTCTTGCTAGGTGAGGGAAATTTTCCTGGATGATGTCCTGAAGAGTATTTTCCAGCTTGGATTCATTCTCTTCGTCCCCTTCTGGTACACCTATCAAACGTCGGTTAGGTCTTTTCACATAGTCCCACATTTCTTGGAGACTTTGTTCATTCCTTTTTGTGCTTTTTTCTCTGGTCTTGGTTTCTCGTTTTATTTCATTGAGTTGGTCTTCGACTTCAGATATTCTTTCTTCTGCTTGGTCAATTCGGCTATTGAAACTTGTTTTTGCTTCACGAAGTTCTCGTATTGTGTTTTTCAGCTCCTTTAATTCATTCATATTCCTCTCTAAGGTATCCATTCTTGTTATCATTTCCTCGAATCTTTTTTCAAATCTTTTTTCAAGGTTCTTAGTTTCTTTGCATTGATTTAATACATGATCTTTTAGCTCACAAAAGTTTCTCATTATCCATCTTCTGAAGTCTAATTCCGTCATTTCGTCACAGTCATTCTCCGTCCAGCTTTGCTCCCTTGCTGGTGAGGAGTTTTGGTCCTTTCTAGGAGGCGATGTGTTCTGGTTTCGGGTGTTTTCCTCCTTTTTGCGCTGGTTTCTTCCCATCTTTGTGGATTTGTCCGCTGGTCGTCTGCGTAGTTGCTGACTTTTCGTTTGGGTCTCTGAGTGGACACCCAGAATGTTGATGATGAAGTATTTCTGTTCCTTGGTTTTCCTTCTACCAGTCTAGCCCCTTCGCTGTATGACTGCTGAGGTCCGCTGCAGACCCTGCTTGTCTGGGGTGCACCTCTAGTAGCCGTGGCACAGCGAGGGATGCTACCAGTTTCTTTTTCTGCTCTCTTTGTCCCAGGATGATGCCTGCCTAATGTCAGTCTTTTGGATATAGAGGGATCAGGGAGCTGCTTGAGGAGACAGTTTGTACTTTATAGGGGTTTAATTGCTGCGCTGTGCACTCTGTTGTTCATTCAGGGCTGTTAGGCTGCTATGTTTTATTCTGCTGCAACAGAGCTCATTAAAAAACCCTTTTTTTTTTTTTTTTTTCCTCAAATGCTCTGTGTTGAGGGGTTTGGGCTTTATTTTTGGATGTCCGATCAGGTGTCCTGCCCAGCTAGAAGGCAGACTAGCCACTGTTTGGCTGCCGAGGCTCTGCCCTGCTGTTGTGTGATTCGCGCTGTTCCTGCCGGCTCTGCTGTAGTCTCTGCCACGCCCTGCGGCGGAGTCTCTTCGTTGTAGCGTGTTGCCTCAGCAACGGCAGGCTGCGTCAGCAGTGGGCGTGTATCTCAGTAGGGACGGGTTGTCTTGGCAATGGCTGGCTGCGTCAGCAATGGGCGTGTATCTCAGTTGGGGCGGGTTGCCTCGGCAACGGCTGGCTGCGTCAGCAGTGGGCGTGTATCTCAGTTGGGGCGGGTTGCCTCGGCAACGGCTGGCTGCGTCAGCAGTGGGCGTGTATCTCAGTTGGGGCGGGTTGCCTCGGTAGTGGTGGATGCCCCTCCCCCACAGAGTGTCTCGGACCGTCTGCTTGGGATAGTTTGAAATCGCGGTTTTGTTCGTCCCACTGGGTATCCCAATCCCTGCAATCCCCTGGGCTGGCCTACTGTCCAAGTCTCGTTCAGTCTCAAGTCCAGCCCTCTCAAGTCTCAGGTTGCCGGTTCAACAGGGCACCTGGACAAGCGCGCCCTGTGGGGATTGCTGGGTAGGGCCGGCCGCCGCCGCCCCGGCTGCCGGCTTCGCCAGGCAGACCTACTGCCTGGCGTCCTGTGTCTTTTTTTTATACTTGGGAGTTTCCCCATTCTGTGGGCAACAAAGATCAGTCTGGAAATGCCGCTCTGACTCACCGTTTGCGGATTCAACGAGAAGAGCTCTAATCCTGGGTTGTTCTCACAGCGCCATCTTGAGTCCTCTCTCTATTTGACAGTTTTGTATAACTCTATATAATACTTTTAGAGCAAGGGAGGATTTCTGTAATGCTTCCATTTCTACCATTGTAAAACTGATATAATAATCTTTTACCTTTATGACAGATGCTAAGAGTATGGTATCATAGGCTGTTTTTCTTTCAGGTAGGTCTCCCTGTTCCAGAGAATGAACACAGTAATAAAATAAACAATAGTATAATAAGAATATTTATAACTTGGCAATTTTATATACAAAGAGAGAGTATATAAATATAGTTAAGAAGAAGTTAAAACAGTGTTCTTTTAAGATACTATTTTATTGAGATATTTTGTGTCTTCTAGGCTGTCTCTACTTCTTGTGACATGTTTAATAGTCAAGACAATGGAAAAATATATCAGTATATATCTTCATTGTGCACTGTGCCTGTAAAATGGAAAATTGTTATTTGATGCAGTTGTCACCATGTCTTAGCCTTTGGAAACTTAGTACAATGGACTGATTATAGGAGTTTTCATCCTATTAGGGATCCATGGCCTCCCTGGGGGTGAAGAAACTGATACTACGTGTATATAGAATGTTGTCAAATAATTTTTAAAAATTTGCAACTGAAAATTGTAAATGCGATTTGAACTCATAAGTATTGGGATAATGGGGAAGGAACAGATTTTGTTCAGTATTTGCCATATGCAAGGTGGAATATTATTTGCTGTACAAATATTGTTTCTTATAAATTTCACAACATCCCTGCATATCGAAACAATTGCCTTTGGTGGACAAATGAGGAATTGGAGCAACAGGAATTATGTAACTTGCCTTACTAAAGTCATAGGTCATGTAAAAATGAAGTCAGTAATGTAGATAAAGTTTGCCTGACTCAAAACAGGAAGTTGAATGGGGGAAGATAGGTATGGGACATGTATTTTTTCTTTTATTCAGTAGGAGGATTCACCACATAAGCTGACATTTTTTAGGAGTACTACTGATTGGCACAGCTTGTAGGTCAGCCAAAAGCACAGGTTATACTTAAGGCAAAATGGATGTAATGATTAATTGTAAAGGATGTAACATGACACATTTCTTTCCATCAAATCCTGATCTTATCTATTACTCAAACTTCTTTATTCTCTAAAAAGCATACCTCAAATATATTTATGTTTGTACTGTTCTGTTTTCTGCGCCTGATCCAGATCACCATGATGATATTCTCAACATTTTTGTTGATGATCTCAGTATTTTCCTTGCTATTCTTCCTGCTTCCATTCTTAGTACCTCAGATCTTTCTCCAGGGTTTAGATGGAGAAATTGTTTTGAGTTTAAATTTTATGTGTTTAGATTAAAATCAAACGTTCTTGATGTGGACAAGTTCCTTAGTTTTATGGATTTGGCCACTTCTCTATGCCCTTATTTAATATTCTCCTCAGTATTTTTCTACACGTCAGCTAGACTTGATATTTTCCCTATATACCAAGCTTTACTCTGCCTTAGGAGCTTTTGTATGTCGTGATTTCTGTTAGGTAGATTTTTTTCCCATGATTTCCATAATCTAAAAGTAAAAATCTCTTGTATGGGATTTTAGCTTAAATGTGAAGTATTCAATTACTCAGAGAAATTTTCTTTTCTTTTTTTTTTTAACTTGTACTTTAGGTTCTGGGGTACATGTGCAGATCATGCAGGATTATTGCATAGGTACATACATGGCAAGGTGGTTTGCTGCCTTAATCCCCCCATCACCTATATCTGGTATTTATCCCCTCATTATCTCTCCCCACCCTCCCCATCCCCGCTGTCCCTCCCCTAGCCACCCCCTACTGACTGCAGTGTGTGATGGTCCCCTCTCCCAGTGTCCACGTGTTCTAATTGTTCAACACTCACCTATGAGTGACAACATATAGTGTTTGGTTTTCTGTTCTTGTGTCAGTTTGCTGAGAATGATGGTTTCCAGATTCATCCATGTCCCTATGAAGGACACGAACTCATCATTTTTTGAGGCTGCATAGTATTCCATGGTGTATATGAGCCACATTTACTTCATCCAGTCTATTGATGATGGACATTTGGGTTGGCTCCAGATCTTTGCTATTGTAAACAGTGCCACAATAAACATACTTGTGTATGTGTTTTTATGATAGAACAATTTATAATTCTTTGGGTATATACCCAGTAATGGGATTGCTGGGTCAAATGGAATTTCTATTTCTAGGTCCTTGAGGAATCACCACACTGTCTTCCACAATGGTTGCACTAATTTGCATTCCTACCAACACTGTAAAAGTGTTTTTATTTCTCCACATCCTCTCCAGCATCTGTTGTTTCCAGATTTTTTAATGATTGCCATTCTAACTGGCGTGACATGATATCTCAGGTGGTTTTGATTTGTATTTCTATAATGACCAGTGAGGATGAGCATTTTTTCATATGCTTGTTGGCCTCATCAATGTCTTCTTTTGTAAAGTGTCTGTTCATATCCTTTGCCCACTTTTGGATAGGTTTGTTTGTTTGTTTCTTGTAAATCTGTTTTAGTTCTTTGTAGATTCTGGATGTTAGCCCTTTGTCAGATGGGTAGATTGCAAAAATTTTTTCCCATTCTGTTGGTTGCTGGTTCACGCTAATGACTGTTTCCTTTGCTTTACAGAAGCTCTGGAGTTTAATTAGATCCCATTTGTCTATTTTGGCTTTTGTTTTCATTGCTTTTAGTGTTTTAGCCATGAAGTCTTTGCCTGTGCCTATGTCCTGAATGGTTTTGCCTAGGTTTTCTTCTAGGGTTTTTACGGTGTTAGCTCTTATGTTTAGATCTTTAATCCATCCGGACTTAATTTTAGTGTAAGGTTTCAGGATGGGGTCCATTTTATGCTCTTTCTTTTTTCTATACTTATCTAGACTATTATAAATCCTGTTTCACTTTACCTACATAACATTTAAAATCAATTTATCATATTATGCAGATTTTCAGTTTATTTATTTACAGACTATGCTAAACTCTACATTTAAAGAAAATATATTTGGAATTTATCAGAGTATATTCTGCCTTTAATTTAATGCTGGGGACAAAGGGTAGGCTTCAATATATATTAGTGTAGCAAATTGAATAAGATCAGTAAAATAAACTTGATTTTTTCTGGAATTCATAGTAATATGAAAACCTGTGGATCAATTATTATATACATTTATTGGTCACTTAGTTACATCATAAATAGGCAACTGTTCTTTAAAAGCAAAAGCAACATTGTGTAAGGAAAACTAAAGATGGAGCAACTGATTTTTACCTTAGAAAAGAATGCCCTGAGCTAGTGATGTGAACTAGGTCTTAATGATGAATAATAATTTTCTAGGTTACAAAACCTAAATAGATTTTTCAGGATATTTGAGGGAATGTGAAGGCATTCATTGGTTACAATAAAGAACTTCTGAGTCTTTTATTAAACAGGAAATCCTTTCCCCATTGCTTGTGTTTGTCAGGTTTATCAAAGATTGTATGGTTGTAGATATGTTGTGTTGCCTCCGATGCCTCTGTTCTGTTCCATTGGTCTATATCTCTGTTTTGATACCAGTACAATGCTGTTTTGATTACTGTAGCCTTGTAGTATAGTTTGAAGTCCAGTAGTGTGTTGCCTCCCGCTGTGTTCTTTTTGCTTAGAATTGACTTGGCTATGCGGGCTCTCTTTTGGTTCTATATGAAGTTCATGGTGGTTTTTTCCAGTTCTGTGAAGAAAGTCAATGGTAGCTTGATGGGGATAGCATTGATTCTGTAAATTATTTTGGGCAGTATAGCCATTTTTACGATATTGATTCTTCCTAACCATGAACATGGAATGTTTCTCCATCTGTTTGTGTCCTCTCATATTTTGTTGAGAAGTGGTTTGTAGTTTTCCTTGAAGAGGTCCCTCATGTTCCTTATAAGTTGTATTCCTAGGTATTTTATTCTTTTTGTAGCAATTGTGAATGGCAGTTCACTCTTGATTTGGCTCTCTTTAAGTCTGTTATTGGTGTAGAGGAATGCTTGTGATTTTTGCACATTGATTTTATATCCTGAGACTTTGCTGAAGTTGCTTATCAGTTTCAGGATTTTTTGGGCTGAGGCGATGGGGTCTTCTAGGTATACAATTTGGCTTCCACCTTTCCTATTTGAATACCCTTTATTTCTTTTTCTTGCCTGATTGCTCTGGCTAGAACTTCCAGTCCTATATTGAATAGAAGTGGTGAAAGAGGGCATCCTTGTCTAGTGCCAGATTTCAAAGGGAATGCTTCCAGTTTTTGCCCATTCAGTATGATATTGGCTGTTGGTTTGTTGTAAATAGCTTTTATTATTTTGAGATACATTCCATCAATACCGAGTTTATTGAGGGTTTTTAGCATAAAAAGCACTGTTGAATTTTGTCAAATGCCTTCTCTGCATCAATTGAGATAATCATGTGGTTTTTGTTTTTGGTTCTGTTTATGTGGTGAATTACGTTTATAGACTTGCATTCATCTCGGGATGAATCCTACTTGATCATGATGGATCAGTTTTTTTGATGTGCTGTTGCAATTAGTTTGCCAGTATTTTATTGAAGATTTTTGCATCTATGGTCATCATGAATATTGACCTGAAGTTTTCTTTTCTTGTTGAGTCTCTGCTGGGTTTTGGTATCAGGATGATAGTTTCATAAAATGATTTGAGAAGGATTCCCTCTTTTTGGATTATTTGGAACAGTTTCAGAAGGAATGGTACCAGCTTCTCTTTGTATGTCTGGTAGAATTTGGCTGTGAACCCATCTGGACATGCGCTTTTTTTGTGTGGTAGGCTCTTAATTGCTGCCTCGACTTCAGACCTTGTTATTGGTCTATTAATAGTTTCGGCTTCCTCCTGGTTTAGGCTTGGGAGGACACAGGTGTCCAGAAATTTTTCCATTTCTTCCAGGTTTACTAGTTTATGTGCATAGAGTTGTTTTTAGTATTCTCTGATGGTGGTTTGAATTTCTGTAGAATCTGTGGTGATTTCCCCTTTATTGTTTTTTATTGCATCTATTTGGTTGTTCTCTCATTTCTTTTTTATCAGTCTGACTAGTCGTCTGTCTATTTTGTTGATCTTTTCAAAAAACTAGCTCTTGGATTTATCAATTTTTTTGAAGGGTTTTTCGTGTATCTGTCTCCTTCAGTTCTGCTCTGATCTTAGTCATTTCTTGTCTTCTGCTAGGTTTTGAGTTTTTTTGATCTTGCTCCTCTAGCTCTTTCAATTTTGATGATAGGGTGTCAATTTTGGATCTCTCCACTCTTCTCATGTGGGCACTTATAGCTATACATTTTCCTCTGGAGACTGCTTTAAATGTTTCCCAGAGATTCTGGTATGTTGTGTGTTCATTCTCACTGGTTTCAAAGAACTTCTTTATTTCTGCCATTATTTCATTGTTTATCCAATCAACATTCAAGAGCCAGTTGTTCAGTTTCCATGAAGCTATGCGGTTCTGAGTTAATTTCTGAATTCTGAGTTCTACCTTGATTGCACTATGGTCTGAGAGACTGTTTGTTATGATTTCAGTTGTTTTGCATTTGCTGAGGAGTGCTTTACTTCCAATTATGTGGTCAATCTTAGAGTAGGTGTGATGTGGTGCTGAGAAGAATGTATATTCTGTGGATTTGGGGTGGAGAGTTCTGTAGATGTCTATCAGGTTTGCTTGTTCCAGGTCTGAGTTCAAGCCCTGGGTATCCTTGTTAATTTTCTGTCTGGTTGATCTTTCTAATATTGACAGTGGAGTGTTAAAGTCTCCCACTATTATTGTGTGGGAGCCTAAGTCTCTTTGTAAGTCATTAAGAACTTGCCTTATATATCTGGGTGCTCCTGTATTGGGTCCATATATATTTAGGATCGTTAGCTCTTCTTGTTGTATTGATCCTTTTACCATTATATAATGACCTTCTTTGTCTCTTTTGATCTTTGTTGCTTTAAAGTCTATTTTATCAGAGACAAGAATTGCAACTCCGGCTTTTTTTTGCTGTCCATTTGCTTGGTAAATCCTCCTCCATCCCTTTATTTGAGCCTTTGTGTATGAACAGACACTTTACAAAGGAAGACATACATGAGGCCAACAAATATGAAAAAATGCTCATCATCACTGGTCATTAGAGAGATGCAAATCAAAACCACACTGAGATACCATCTCACGCCAGTTAGAATGGTGATCATTAAAAAATCTGGAGACAACAGATGCTGGAGAGGATGTGGAGAAATAGGAACACTTCTACACTGTTGGCGGGAGTGTAAATTAGTTCAACCATTGTGGAAGACTGTGTGGCGACTCCTCAAGGCCTTAGAAATAGAAATTCCATTTGACCCAGCAATCCCATTAATGGGTATATATCCAAAGGACTATAAATTGTTCTACTACAAGGACACATGCACACGAATGTTCATTGCAGCACTGTTTACAATAGCAAAGACCTGGAACCAACCTAAATGCCCATCAATGATAGACTGGACTGGGAAAATGTGGCACATATACACCATGGAATATTATGCACCAATTAAAAATGATGAGTTTATGTCTTTTGTAGGGACATGGATGAATCTGGAGAACATCATTCTCAGCAAACTGACACAAGAACAGAAAATGAAATATCGCATATTCTCACTCATAGGTGGGTGATGAAGAATGAGAACACATGGTCATGGGGAAGGGGGTACTACACACTGGGGTCTACTGGGGGGAATAGGGCAGGGACAGCAGTGGGGGAGCTGGGGAGTGATAGCCTGGGGAGAAATGCCAAATGTGGGTGAAGGGGAGGAAGGCAGCAAAACACACTGCCATGTGTGTACCTATGCAACTATCTTGCACATTCTGCACATGTACCCCAAAACCTAAAATTCAATAAAAAAAGTAAAAAAAAAAACCTTTTGAGTCTATGGCATGAGAACAAGGTGGTTGGGATAATTAAAATTGAAGCCCCAAAATCAAGTTGTTTCAAATACCCTACTATTCATGAATGGGACATTTTCAATAGAAAAGTGACATGACCCCTATTATTTTATAGGAAGATAGTTTCTGAGTAAAATACATTGAAATTGGAAAAACTGGTGAGAAAAAATAGGATGCTATCATGATATTCCATCCGTGAAATGCTAGAAGACTTAATTGATGTATTAATTTCATTTTAGATATGCAACAGAGATGATAATGTCTTCTGGAATATGGAAGTTCTTACTTCAAATGAAATAATTAAAAGTACTGATATATTATTATTTGAGAACGTTTCCTTCTCTATTTTTTTTTCAGTCATGTGTTTGACTTTTACATATTTGTCTTTATTATACTTTTAGTAGAATACAATTCTTTGGAAAATAATGTATTCTTCTAACAGTTTTTGTATTCATTATGGAACTGCCAGGTATAATGTAATGAAGAACATCGTAAACTATATAGTATTTGTGAAATATGTGGCAGAGAGACTTTTAAATCATGTAATGCTTGAGCTAAGACATGACTTGGGGCCAGGTTCACTTCAGCTAGAAGCTGCCGCTTAAGCAAAAGGATAGAGGCATGGTCTGAGCCAGGAAACACAATTAATATAATATGCCTGAAGTATAGAAATAATAAAAGTGAAGATTGTTATGTGTCCATTGTCCATTGATTGTGGACTTTGGCTGAGCAAACTGGAGCTTGGATGAAATACATAAATATTTTTTAACATTTTTGGACTCTGAGCATGTAGTCATCTAAGAGTGAGACTGTAGACATGTACATATAATTGAGTAAGTCATATATATTTAAATGTTATTTTCATGTAGCCAGATTCTTACCACCACAAACATTCTAAATGTTCTACAGCAACGTTACCTTAACAATCTCTTGTGATATATAGATTTCAAGTGGAAGCCATCTGAGAAGAGATGGTGCAACTTCCTATCTCCTGGCTTCAAAGTTCTTCTTCCCTTTGCTTATCTGACCCACATCCTATGCTCTCTTTCCTGATCTGTTACCAACATTAAACTACTCTTTGAAGGAAAATATAAATCTGCCATCACTAGCTTTCATTTCCCACTCACCCTTAACCTTTTGTAATGCAGTTACTCTCCTTACTGCTCTTTGTAATTATCTTTGTAATTCCTTAGATTCCAGGGTGAATTAACTTTTTTCAGTACTTCTAACCTTTAGGTCCACTTCTTGACACTCCTTTTCCCTTTGGCCTGAGCATTTGAAATCCTCTGTTTTCTTTAAATATTCCCTGTTTGACATCTCATCTTTTGTTTTTCCATGCAGATTAATCCTCAAAGTTATTTTCTTTATTCAAATTTTTCCTTTTTAATTGTATTGATATTTATCAGACAAATGTCAATAAATCCAGTTTATCTCTCAGGTTTTAGATCCACAGTACTAACTTCTGGATGAAACGTCTTCTTTGTTCTACGCTCTGTTAGTTCTTCAAAGTCAAGCAATATTGAAGAGATAACTCTTTCTTCATTTTGTAAGAGAAGAAGCAGTTTCCCAGATGTTCATGCTTCTCAGGCAAGCTACTTTTTCTCCTGAATTTCTCATATGTAATACTGACAATTGAATATTGAGATAATCTCTTCCATTGATATTATTTTAGTTTCTTCTTTCATTCTCATTGGTGTACCTTGGCTCATAGCCTCATTTTCCCTTGTCTGCAAAAGCACAATTCTATGCTAACATGTTCTCACTTTATCCTTTCAATATGTTGAAGCCAGATTATTTTAAACCAGATAGGGAAAAAGTCCCACCACTCCCCAGATAACAAAAGCTTCAATGGCTCCCTATTTCCTACAAAATATAGGGGAAACTCCCCAGTCTACAATTAAAAGTTCCCTGTTAAATTGTGTACTCTCCTATAGAAATTATAACTTCTGCTTTTACATATTTTTATAAGCAATCCCTTTATTTGTTTTATGGATCGTGTATTAATAATGTATTGATGCATTACAAATTTACTCCAAAATTTTGCAGCTTAACAATTATAAATATGTTATTTTCATAACATCTATGGTTTGGGAATCTGTGCATGGTTTACTTACTTGGGTCTTCTCTTTGAAAGCCTTTGATGAGGCTACAGGGTACTGTCCAAGGCTAGAGTATCATCTGAATGTTTGATTGCAAAATGATCCGTTTCGAAGCTCATTTATATAGTTTTGGTAGGATTTAGTTTTCTGAGGTTTATTGAACTGACAGGGTCAATTCTTTTCTGGATGTTTGCTGAGGGGTAGTCTCAGTTCTTTGCTATATGATCTTCTCCAACATGGGTATTTCCTTCAATCACAACCAGGAAAAGAGTGTTGGCTAGCAAGATATAATGTATTGTGTTTTGACTCCTATCATAGAGGTGTGTTTTTATCCTATCACGTTTGACATATTCTATTAATTAGAAGGAAATCACTGATTAGTGTGATACTAATGTCAAGGGAATTACACAAGAGTACAAATAACAGGAGGAAGGGATAATTGAGAACAACTTAGAAGTCTCTTGACCCAGATAGACTGGATTGGTAGATTCGTGTAAGCAGGAAATGGATAGCATGTTTATTATAGTCGTAGTGAAAGGTGGTCTTAAGAGAAAATGAGTAGGGAAAATCCTTTCAAAGTTAAGAAGTTTGGGTGGTACACCTGGTTATCTCCTTTTTGTGATAGAATATATGGCCTGAGATTAGGTTTGTATAGACTTATGAACAGTGGCAAATGACTTAGCCAATTGTTGAGGAGCCTGGATGGAGAATATTTTGGAGACTGAAGACTGAAATTTGGGATAAAGATATTTGGTTGTATAAAAGGGAGTAGGTATATAGTTTGAAAATCATCAATGAATTATTAATGCCAATAAGAAAGAATCTACAATGTAGGAAACCCTAACCAACAAAGTAGACAAAAAGACTTGGCTATCAACAAACCTTATCACCAGCCATCCTGGTATAAGCCTCATAGGCACTCGAGTGCTAGCTTGTGTGTGAAGCGGCAGAGTGGTAGCAATAGAAGCTATACGTGAATCCAATAGTAGGGGCCCTAACATATTGAGACCGTCTTCCTCCTGTTGCCACAAAATAAACACCCTGCCACTAACAGAGGACAAGACTATGTTCTTGATTATGGCATCATCCTCTGAGCAAACTAACTGGATAATTGTGTCAGGTAGAAAACATTGAACCCTTTCATTCATCTAAAGGCCAGTAATAACTTAGAATAGTAGAAATGTACTTCAGCGATAGGTTAGCATTTCCTATTTGTAGGGCCTCAGATTGTTTGACACACCAGCATGAGCTTCTAACAACATTATGTCCATCCAGAAAATCCATGTTATGTCAAAGGTTATGTGAGAATGAGCCCACGACTGCTGTGGTCCACATCTAATGACAAATGGATGCATGAATATAAAAGTTTCTTTCCTGCCCCAACACAAGGCTATTGTGAAGTCTCTTTATAGTTCCAGAGCTCCATATGAGTCAGGTGAAGCTGTGTTTGGGATTGTATTGCAGTCCAACCTATTCTTCTGCTCTGTCTTGCTATGGTTCTTCCCATATCCACACAAGTTTTTGTTTCCAAAACTCTTCATAATACACATTCTGCATGTTAAGATCCACCTCTGTCAGTGTCTGCTTCAGGAGGTATACAGTATGGCTTGTCAACATACTAGCAAAGATTTTACATTAAGAAAAAATAGTAGGAGAAAAAGTCTCATTCCAAATTAATATGGTTTTTAAGGAGTTTGAAAAATATTTTTATCATAAAAAGTCTTGGGAAAATATTCATAAGATGAATGGATTCATGAAATTATAGTGTCAACCTACAATTATAGTTCCAAAATAGACTTAATAGTTGAAGCGAGATTTTATGGAACGAATACACAAAGTATTTCACTAGCTTTCAGTTGAGTTTTGTGTTAAATAATGTTAACAATAGAGATTTTTAAAAATTCTAGAATTAACAGGACATAGTTATGGCTATATTTATATTTAAGAAAACTGAAGACAAAATGTACAATATTGTAAAGATATAGGCAGTCATTCTGATATTTAAAAAAATATAATTCATTGGCTTTTTAGTTGATGAAATGTAGATCTTATTTTAAATAATATAAGATACTTTTAATAGTCTATTATTTATAATTCTTTTTTCCATTTTATCTGTCATCATTTAGTATTTTGAATACTTTCCTATTATATTTGTCACAAATCTTTATTTCTGTGATGCCAAGATACAGAATTGAGTGACAGTTTTTATTGCACTGTGTTTTCTCAGCTGAAAGAAAAGGGTTTATCTTTCTTATCCCACAATACACACTTTATGTACAATAATGTCAGTAAAAGGACCTAAACTACGAAAGAAAGCCTTTTATTTGTGAACTCAGTGACTAGTTATTTAGACTTTAAATCTGAAATAAAGTCAGATAAAAACTTGTAAGATGTTGTCTGATATTGCATGTAGGACTACACTCAGCAAGGAAGCTCTGCTGTGGGCAGAATGCTGTCCAAGATGACAATTTCATACACGTGTTTGGGGCCTTAGCCCTGAATGATGGATAGTTGTCCTTAATGTGGGTTCTCTCTTTATGTTGTATTTCATCATTTATTATTCTAGCTTGAGCTTCTTTATTTGGCAGCTAGCCTTCCCGAGAGATAAAACAAAAACTCCTAAGATTTAAGTCCTGAAGTTATATAGCATAACGTTTATTATAGTATTGGTCAAAGGATATTATAATGTCAGCTTAGATTTACAGGGAGTGACTATGTCTCTTAACTGTTAATTGGAAAAGTGGCAAAATCGTGTCAATAAGGGGCATATTCCTTAGGAGGAATTATTGCAGCTCTGTGCGGAAATCATCTGTCACTCCAGAATGGTAAGGCTTGCTATAATGGATGGGGTTGTCTTGGAACTTTTGGCTAAGGTGGTAATGTTAGACTAAGAGGTTCGATGAAACACATAAGTGAACTATAGAAATATGCAGGTAGAAAGAACCTTGTCTCCCAGGAAAAATCAATAACTAAAGGACCTAAACTGTAAACAAGCCTGGCCTGGTATGTCTGATACATTTTTGGTGTTTCTTGTGGTTTAGGCAAAAAAATAATAATAATAATAATTTTTTCGTGATCTAAGGATATATTTTTCAGAGTGGTTAGTTCTTTATATATATATATATATAAATAAAATTGATACGGTTTCCTTTTGGATCATGTTTGGTGTGAAAAAAAGAATCAAAGATAATCCTTACAGTTCTGGGCCTAAATCTAGATAAATTGAGTTGTTATTGAATGAGTTGTGATGAGATGAAGTACTTTGGGTGTAATGGGTTTGAGTGACAAAAACTTTTATTCAATATTTTATTTGAGATTTCTTTATATATCAAAGTGAATATGCTTAGCAGAAAATTCCAGTTACATAGAAGTATAGAATTTAGTACAAAGAATAAGGCTGGATATAAAAAATTTAGGAATTCTGATATTTGATTCAAAAAAATGTGAGTTGGGGGTATCTTATGCAGATAGTAATTGTAAAGAATGACAAAACAAGAGGCTTGGGTAGTAAGTTCTGCAGCAATATATAGGGATTAGAAAGAGTAGGAGGATCTGGTAAAATAGCTTGACATGGGAAATAACTCGTACTGACTGTCAAGTAGAGCAAGAATGTCATGAAAGTAATAGTTGAAACTTGTTTAGAAAAAAATGGAATTATCATGTTATACCCGAGTGAGTTGAGGAATGCTCCACATTCTGAGATTGAATTATGAGTCCTTTATTTTAGCTGGCGGCTGAGAGGTGGCTAACGTCCAAAATTCTCTCAGCCCCGAAGAAAGAGTTGGGGGTTTCTTACACCCTAGTTTAAAAAGGGAGGGGTAGAATCTAGCTGAAGCAGTTTTTTCACAGAAGCAGAGTAAGCAAATGTTAAAAGATAAACTAGTACATGAGAAGTAAAACAGTACCAGGTGCAAGAGCTAGAGCTATCATAAAAAGACACAACTTATAGATAGGGGGGCTCTGGGTACTCGATAGAACCTGCATTCCCAGGCTCTGCTGGCACCAAGTAACTCAGCCTCTTATCAGCAAATGCACTCCTGGATGTGCCTAGTGTCATCCTGCCCTAGCTACATACTACAGTTACATACTTAATGGGGGGATGGGAAATAACTAAAATGAAGAAGCTAAAATGCAGTCTGTCTAGCTCAAGAAGTTAACAAGAAGCCAGAATAGCTCTCAGCTAAGAAAGATAGAGTCAGTTTAAGCTAACAAAAAGCAGATTATCATAAGCAATGCTGACAGTGATATCCAGAAGTCCAGTTAGATGACAACTGAGATTTGATTGTTGGATAATTGTAGAACTTTGAGGAACAGAGCTGTTTCATTGGAAGTTACAGCTAGTAAAAGAAGTAGAAATAGTATGGGTTTAAAATATATGTTTTGTTCTGACAATGAGAGGAAAGAAATAGGGGATTTTTTTTTTGATAGGAATGATCCACAGTGAGGAAAAAAAATGATGATGCAAAAGATGGGAAAGCAAAGTGTTCTGGATTGGAAGAGGAAGAAGAGAAAATACTGAGCTGGGACAGCAACAGGATAAGTGTTTTTATCCACCTTGGTAAGTGGATAAAAATAATATAAAAAGTATAGTTTGAGGATAAAGAGGTATAACTTTGGTAGATTTAATAATGAAAGATATAATTTGTTTTCTGAAATTTTTATATTTTCTTTTAAGTTCTTGGGCACATAGGCAGAACATGTGGGTTTATTACATAGGTATAAATGTGCTATGGTGGTTTGCTGAATCCATTACCCCATCATCTACATTAGGTATTTCCACTAATGCTATCCCGCACTATCCCCCCTCCACGTCCTATTCCTTCCCTAGCCCCTCAACCCTCTACTAACGCTGGTGTGTGATGTTCCCCTCCCTGTGTCCATGTGTTTTCTTTGTTTAACCTCCATTTGTGAGTGTGAACATGTAGTGTTTTGTTTTCTTGTGTCAGTTTGCTGAGAATGATGGTTTCCAGTTTTATTCATGTCCCTCTAAAGGACATGAACTCATCCTTTTTCATAGGCACATAATGTTCCATGGTATATATGTGCCACGTTTTCTTTATCCTGTCTATCATTAATTGGTATTTGGGTTGGATCCAAGTCTTTGCTATTTCGAATAGTGCCACAATAAACATATGTGTGCATGCATCTTTATAACAGAATGATTTATAATCATTTGGGTATACACCAAGCAATGGGATTGCTGGGTCAAATGGTATTTTTAGTTCTAGATCATGAGAAATTGCCATACTGTCTTCCACAATTGTTGAACTAATTTACACAACCACCAACGGTGTAAAACACGTTCCTGTTTCCCCACATCCTCTCCAGCATCTGTTGTCTCCTGATTTTTTAATGATCACTATTCTAACTGGCATGAGATAGTACATTAATGTAGATTTGATTTGCATTTCTCTAATGACCAGTGATGATTAGCTTTTATTCATGTTTGTTGGCTAAATAAATATTTTCTTTTGTGAATTGTCTGTTCATATACTTTGCCCAGGTTTTCATAGGGTTGTTTTTTTCTGGTAAATGTGTTAATTTCTGTGTATATTCTAGATATTAGCCCTTTGTCAGACGGGTAGACTGCAAAAAATCTTTTCCTACTGTGTTGGTTGCCAGTTCACTCCAATTATAGGTTCTTTTGTGGGGCAGAAGCTCTTAAGTTTAATTAGATCCCATTTGTCCGTTTTGATTTTTGCTGCTATTGCTTTTTGTGCTTTGGTCATGAAGCCCTTTCCCATGCCTAATGGTATTGCTTAGGTTTTCTTCTAGGGTTTTTATGGTGTTAGGTCTAAGGAAGGGATCCAGTTTCAGCTTTCTGCATTTGGCGAGTCAAATGTCCTAACACCATTTATTAAATAGGGAATACTTTCCCATTGCTTGTTTTTTTCAGGTTTGTCAAAGAGCAGATGGTTGTAGATTTTTGTATTTTCCAAGCGAATTAAAAGGAAGGTGATCTGCTAAGAGTTAGGAAGTGGTGTAGAATTTTGACATTTCCAGGAGAAATGTGTGAAAAACTCAGTTTGTAGGAATGAAATATGAATCAACCAAAGAAATGTATACAATCAACGAGCAGGTGTAACAGAACTGGCGAGTTTTGTTATAATAAATTTAAAATGGCTAGTAGAATTTTCTGTGTTTTTCTTCATGTACACAAAGTTACAAAGGCACAGGAGTAGAATAAGTGGCTTTTTAGAATTGATATTTTTTCCACATGAGATGGAATGGAGGTAGGAGAAATGAGTTAAAAAGCACAAGTTTTTAACTACAAAGAATGGTTAAAAGAATCAATTATGGAAACCAAGTTAGGAATGGGAGGAGATGAGGAAAATTATAAGGGTATTGGGAAGTGAAAAGAGATCAAGTTAGTGGGCTGAAATTCCTTGTGAAATGGAATTTGCAAGTTTCTATGAATATATAATGCACTTCCTTTATGATTCCTGAAGATGTGACACCCTTTGGAGGGGAACAACGATGAAAAATGATTATGGTAGCAGAGACCAAAAGTTGTCATGTCCTGGGGATAGAAGCAATCATCAATGACTAGAATTACATATGTTGGCAGCATAGAGAGTTGACAGTTTTATTTAACTTACTTTAAAGCAAGAAACCAATGGAGAATTTTTTATACATCTGAATATGTATGTTTGTATGTAGATTTGTTTGCATTTCTGAGGACAGTGGAGTTTTGAATGGGTTAAAGGAATTTTCAACTTTTATGAATTATAATATGCTTAAATATTTTTAAAATGTTCAACTTCAATGTGAAAATTAGAAAAGAAACAAGGCCATACTGGCTATATAATTTGAGTGCAATGTGATATAAAGAATTAAAATATCTAAAGAAAGAATGTTGAAATTTGATGCACACTGGTTAGTCATGGGAGCCATTAAAAAAGAATCATGAGGGCAAATTTGGCAGTTTTTATCTAAGCACTACCCAGGAGAGAAAGACATTTAGCCAATAGACTGTGAGTCCACTGTCTCTGTTGGCAAGCTTATCCCTATTTTAAGATGAATTCATCAACTGTCTGACCCTAATACCATTAAATGGTGGCATCATTTAACTTGTTTTGTTTAGACATTTATTAAGCAATCTTCTGATTATTGTTTGTCTTTCCGTGTGTATGCCTACAAGGACACAATGTGTTGCTCATATGGGCTTGAACATTTTAGTTCCTGTAACAATTTTTATATTTAAATGAAGTCAGATTCTGGTTTTATTTATCTACCTCAGGAGCTTGGACAATATGAGCTGGTTTTTGAGAAGTGAATTTTCTTTTGGAATGCTGACAAAATTAAGTTATTAAGCATGAAAAACCACATGCCAATTAATGGGCTATGGTAAATCCAGTAAGGTAGAGCATACCACCCATGAGGCCTTTTGGGAGGTAGCCAGCCTTTCATCTTACTACTGCCCTGCAGTTACTTTGTACAGTGTGTACACTTTGAACTGTAGCTGCAATTTTTCCTCGCCTGTGATGCCTGCTCTGGGTCTTTACTCCACTTTCAGCTGTTTGAAGGTGCATTGTATTTGTTACACAATCTTCTGGGATCCCAGAGAGGCTAGCCTGCTTAAAAATAAAATTGCCCTTGGAGTCCCTTTAGACTTCTTGTTATAGAAGGGATGTATGACTGATATAAGTTTGTCCTTAGGAGTCCCTTTAGACTTCTTGTTATAGAAGGGATGTATGACTGATATAAGTTTGTCCTTAGAATCCCCCAAACAAAAGTTTTAGTTCAGAATAAAAGACTTTAACCATATCCTTAGTCAAATACAGTATTCCAGTTTCTTTGAGAGGGAGGATTAGGGCCTGTGTGCAGGTTATCCTCATAGTCTACATTTGTTTAGAGGTGGAATTATGATCTTTGGTATAGACAAACACAGCAGGATTTTTGATGTCAACAAAAGAAAAATTTTGATTACTGATATGTTGTAGGAAGCTACGATGGAAATATATGCTATCACGTTCTCAGTGAAAAGACAGTTATGGTAGTTGATAATCTAAAGGAATCATTTATGTCAATGTATATATAAGTTAGGGTCATGATATAATTTGTCAGGTATTGGAAACCACTTTGAGAATAAAAGTGTGTATTATTAATTATGCCTCGACAAGAGGCAGAAACTAGAATTGTCCTGCATAAACAGATATATGGGTATACGTCATACAAACAGACATATGTAGGTTGGATCAATAATGAACAGTTATGGGTCTGTATAGCAATTCTATTTGTTAATGGCCATCAACTTCTATGACTGCTCAGTACTTTATTTTGTTATGCACTGTATATATGGTGTATTATTTGAAAAACATTTTGAAAACTGTCATCCTGGTATCTAAGTATAAAAGTGTTTATTACTTAAAAAATTGTACCTTAAAATTCTTTAAGCCTCATGAAGCTTAAGGGAGATTATTCAAAGTAATGAAGTGGAAGAGAAATTATTTATTTTTTTAGTAAAGTTCCTCATTGAGTATGAATAAAATATTTTATATTCTAGTTTATATAAATATATTAAAGAGGATCTATTGGAAATATGGTACTTTGGGGGAGGATTTTTTTTTCAGTTAGTATTTTTTTATCTCTAAGTTAAAATAATATAAAAAATCTCTTAAAAGCATCACATTGAAGCATATTTTATGAAATTTGTCATTTTGTAGTCCTTACTTTTTAAGGGATTCTATACTGTTTCATTGAGAAAGCTATGTTAAATTATCTGTTCCCTATAGCTTTACCTTGAGACTCTTTTTTTCATTTGTATTTTTTGCTTTTATTAATAATAAAGCAGTTATTGCTAGGATGATGTCCTTATATTCATAAGTATATAATTAATGAGAAAAGTAAAACACTTCATACTCAATCATAGCAAATGATCATACTAATTCATACTATTAGTAACTGTGAATGTGAACGAAGGTCACATAAAATCTGTAGATTCAATTTTTAATAATAATTTTATCCCTTGTGATCAATGTCAAAAAATATTCATTTAAGGAGTTGTTTGCTTTCCTGCAAACACTGTTGGTTGTAACTATGTACTAAATTTCTCAGAAGTGAACTGCTGTTATTAATTTCTCAGAAGTGAACTGATTAAAATCTTAATCAAAATAATATACATTGTTTAAATAATAAACTGCTCTGTTTAAGTCAGTACTTTTCATGTATAAATTATGCATTTATAAATATTATTTACATATATGCTATCTGTTAAAAGACATTTCCTTTCTTGTGCAGCTTACTGTTTCCTCAAAATAATAATTGTTTTATATTTTGTTTTAATTGTTTATGTATCTTTTATTCACTTATCCCCGAACACTATCAGAAGCATAAATATCCATCGTTATGTTCAAATGCATTCATTAATCTATGAGACATTTTCTTTATTTTTCTGGTCAGGAAATCTGTTCTCTGTCATGGAGGGAGACATTATTTCTGTCTTCCAAGGGTATTTACTATGTAAACATCCTTTAAAGATAGTCTGAAACATACTATCATGAACGATAGACTGAAACAGAAGCTGACATAAGACATAAAGAAATGTGAAAGACTCATGAAGAAATGTCTTATATCAATATACTTGAGTCTATTTATGGGATTTCTATTATGTTATACTGCTCTGTTTGTCTATTCATTTTAGAACCATGTTCCTCATATTATAGAGGCTTCATAGTATGTTTTAATAACTTGTTGGAATAGATACACTTATTGGTTTTCTTGTTTAGTATTTTCCTGACTATTCTTACATTTATTATGTATCAACTTACAGATAAGTTACATCTTTATGTTATTGAGTCATTTCACTTAAGAACAGTGGGTATGTTTGTAAGCAAGTTCACTTTTTGTTTTTTAGGAGTTGTCTAAATTTTTCTAAGATAGTTTCATATACTTCTTGTTATGTTTATTTGTTAAAATTTAATCTTGTTGCCGTTTGGATCTTTTTCTGCTTTAATGCAATTTAAATAATTATTGTTTACATACATGAATACTTCTGATTTATCTGTATTACTTTATCTTACTTCCTTATCAAAATATTTTTTGTTTGAGCTTGTTTTATTATTAATTTTCTTGATTTTCCAGATATTCTATAATATCTTATTTACCAATTCCTGTCTTAATTAAATGAATTTAATACCTCTTTTACAGTATTATAGATAGTGTCTTGCCTTGTTCCTTATTTTAGATGAATTTAATCTATCATTAGGATGATGCTAACTTTGGTATTAAGTTATAAATCTATATTTTTTGCAGTGTTGTATCAAGTACAGTGTTACAGATTGTGCCTTGCATTGTTCCTTACCTTGGAAGAATTTAGTATGTCATGATTAAGATGCTAAGTACAGTATTAAGTTATACCCATATTTTGTCATTTTAAGAAAACATCAATTAATTCCTATTTTCTTGAGAATTTTTAGAAAATAAAGAAATCAGGTAGCATTTCAATGGTTTCTTTAGTATTTGTAAAAACAATAATACAATTATTTCTCCTTAGATCTACTCATATTACTGGATTTACTAATATTGGATGAACTTTTCATTCTTTGGGAATATCCCACTTGGTAATGCAGTGTTATTTTCTCAAGGCAGTGTTGAATTCCATGTGCTGATATTTTATTTCACACTTTTGTATTGATATTCATAAGTAATATTGATCTACTATGCTTCAGTTTTCTTGTTGTACTATGTTAGCTTTATATATCAGTGTCATATTTGCTTGGTTAAAAATAATTGGGACACATTCGTGCATTTTCTGTGTTATGAAACAACTTATGGAACATTTGATTATCCTTTTTTGGAAAGGATGGAGGGGTTCCACAATGAAACTTTTTATGTTTTGTGGGGTGTGTGTGTGTGTGTGTGTGTGTGTGTCTGTCTGTCTGTTTGCAGGGAGGGATATTCCTCTTTAATCTACATTAATTGTTGTGTTTAGGCTTTCTATGTAGTATGCAATCTGTATTTCCCTTGAATATAGGACATATATAGATTTTCAAAGATGCTTGTATCAAAGTCTGAAAATAACTTTCATAATTTAGTGTCATATTTTTATCTTGAGATGTTTTTCTGTAATTTTGTACATTTGTATTTTCCTTTTTTTCTAAATCAAATAAGCTGGTGTTTTCAATTTGTTAATTTATAAATAAATTTATAAATTTGGCAATTAGTATTTCGTTGAATTAGATTTAGTATTTTCCTATTCTGTATCTCATTAATTTCAATTTATCTTTATAATTTCCTTATGTTTCCTTTTGCATAACTTCGTTGTCTCTAGTTTTGACACAAAAATTAATTTATTTATTTGCATTCTGTTAACTATAGCATGTCTTTAATCATCTTAATAATATGTGACTGCTTCTCAAAACCTATCTGTGTAAGCAGTGTTTTGATTAACATTAATTTTAAGATTCTTTAATTTTACTTTTTATTTACCTTTTCAAAAGAGTTACTTAGTATAATTAGAAGTTCTCAAATAGTTGAGAATTACTAATAAATATTTTTTTAGTGGTTAGTGGTTAGACTTGCAATAGCCTTACCTACTTTTCTGCCACTTGATCTATTTTGTACCCTGAGTGTTCTGTTTAAGTTTATTAATTTATATTTCTATTCATGTCTTCCTCCATCTCTTGTAGCTTTTCTGGTTAATTCCAGAGAGATATTTTCTGTGATATTTACAATATTTTTTATAACTATTATATCTTTATTTTGAATCATGGTTTTTAGCATTAAAAAGTATCTCAATTGTCACCTTTGGTTCTAAGTTGTACTTTGGCACCTGGATCGTTATTCTTATGTTTCCATTCACCTGGTACAATCTTGTTCTATCTTTTAATTTTTAGCCTTTGTTTTGTGTCTGTCTCTCATATGCAGCTTATAGTTGAGTCTACCTTTTTGCACCAAATTTAAATCATTTTTCTTTTAATAGGTTAACTAAACCATTCATTTTAATTATGCTACTCATATGTTTGTTCCCAACTCTCATTTTATTTTATCATTACATAGATTTTATATTAATGGCTTTTTTTCTACAAGATGTATATTTTTTGCTCTTTATTTATTTTTTAGTTGCTTTTACATTTAGGAAGGCTTTTATTTTTGTTCTAGTGCTTACCTTCATATGTCATCTTTTAATAATGCCGTTAGTTCCCTGTTATATAATGTTTATTAGGTGTATCTATTTTTAATGATATCTCTTTATTTCCAACTATTGAGTGTATATCAATCAAGAAACTTATTTTATTTCTTCTCCTCCACTTTTATTACATTTGGTTTATTTTTCACACAACATACTTGGGTGATGCTTTCTTTATGTATGTTTTTGAGAAAAATTGTTTTCATCTATCAATTTTAGAAGAAACTCATTCTCTAGGAAATTCCTTAACTTTCGTTAAGTTCATGAGTATAGAATTTTAAAGCTTTTATTATGTTTAATATTTGATAATCAACTTGTATGATATAACATCCTTGGGTCATACTCCCTTTCACTGAGTATTTTTTTCAATGTTGTTTCATTTTTGCCTTGCTGTGGTTGTGTTTGACAAGACTTATACTAGTCAAACCATTTTTTTCTTATGAAACTTGATCTTTGCCTTAGAGGATGTGAGAAAGTTTGGTCTTTATCATTTGAAGTCTAATAGTTTTACATGGTTTTATCTGTGATTGGTCTATTTTCTTATGTACTTGGTGGAGCAAATGTTGGTTTTTTTCATTTCTGAACTTCTTACTGGAATATAGTTTTAAAGATGTATGTATGTTGGTTTGCCTTTTTTTTTTTTTTTTTCCTTTAGGGGACTTCAATTATACCCATGCATTCTTTCTTGTTCTATTTTTTTTCTTCTGGTTTTCTTTTTTAATGCTTTTATTTCATACCTCTTATTTACCACTGTCCTATGGATGTCTTTTAACTAAATCTGCATTTCTAAAAATATTTTAGATTTTTCTTCCATATTTTTCCTAACTTAATTAATATTCTTTTTATTTCTTTTTGTTTTATGTCCATCTTAATATTAATCATTTAAGTTTTGATTTCAGTATTTGTTTTCTCAATGTGCATGTAGGAATATATTTTATTCTCAGCTTGGACAGTTGTCTTACACATATTTTTCTGCTAACAGTTTTTTAGAATTGGGTTCCTATCATTGAGGTGTGCTAAAACTCATTACCTGATTGATTTTTGGGTATCAACTTTGCAGTAATTTATTTTGTTTTCTCTTTGTTTAGTGGCTTTGGGATAATTTACAAGACTGTTAGTTTAATGGTACTCTTTTCTCTCAGTAGAGTAAAATGAAGTTCTTTTAGTTGATTTTACTTTTTGATTGTAATAGTAGCAGGAGTTGTGTGCTTCTAAATTTTTGGTGTTTTATTTTTATGTTACAGATTACTATTCTGTGAAAAAGCATCTTCCTCTTTACAGTTTCCAAAGTATACTTTTCCTTTCTTTTTTTATTTTTCTTTTTCAGAAGCCATACCTTGAAAAGCCTGAAAATTGAAACTATGATACTTAAGTATCTTCTCTGTTATCAGTGCTTTTACATAACAGAATATATTTCTAATGTATTCACATTTAGCCTAATGTTTTACATTAAGCTGAAACTTTCTCTTTGTAGTTTTGGAGCAAACTTATAGTCCTTGCAAGTTCTATACTTCTTTATGTTCCTGCAGTTTTTCACAAAATGACCTTTTTCATCATAGAGGCTTTTTGTGGTAGTGTGAGATGTCATTCACTAGACATTTTTGTTTCCTTTTTTTTAATTAAAAAGAATGATTATTTTGAAGCTTTGGTATTTGGTGTCCTTTGGTTATGTCAAGAGTATGTGTTTGTGTAGTTTTATACATTCTTTTTTAGTTCTGTATTCTTTTAGTAGGCTATATGGGAAGGATTAAAGACATAGCCAACGTTTTTTATGCAATCCAAAATGTTCCCCTTTGTCTTTTATAGATAGATTTAAAAAAATCCTACAACTTTCCCTCTCTTCTTTTTTATGCTGTACTTGATGAGATCTCTATTGCCACAAATCCTGAAGATTGAGCCTTTGCAGTGCATTGGAAGTTTGTTCTTGTCTTTTCTCACTGCCAAAGTCAGATCCAGATTTTTTTGGCTTTGCTGTCATTTGGCTCTGCTAAATCACTCCAGTTAGTGACTGGAAAGCATTCACTTAGTGACCTGCTCTCTAACTACCAAATTTTATTCTTAACTCTTCTCCCATTTTCCCTATATTTAAACATTTTTTTTGCCTTTCAACTTTTTATAGCTTTATACCTGTGAGTTTTAAAACAGTTGGTTCTTGGAATTTGTGAGCGTTTATAATCCATAATCTTTATTTAGAGGTTCTTGTTGGTTTGTTTTTGCTCATAGGCAGGGTCTTGTTGTGTTGCTTAGGCTGTTGTGTAGTGGGGTGATTTAACTCACTGTAACTTTGAACTTCTGGGTCCAAGTGATCTTCCCACCTAAGCTTCCATAGCATATGGGATTACAAGTACATGCCATCATAGATAGCTAATTTAGAAAATATATATTTTATTTATTTATTTATTTATTTATTTATTTATTTATTTATTTATAGTGATGGGGATTGCCATGTTGTTCAGGCTGTTTATTCAGAACTATAAAATTTATAGTTCTTTTAAACTATTTTCATATGAGATATAGCTAAGGCTTTTCAGGAAAAAAATTAACAGTTGTATTTATGCTGAGAAAAGAATAAATGGCGGACATAAAGGATGTTGTTATCTATTGTTTTAGAAACAAATAGAAACAAAGGAGAGTTTGGGAAATAATTATTTATTTGTAGGATATATTAAAATTTTCTATGGTTCTTTAAAAAAAATAATACAGTAGTTTTTTTAATAATCCTGTAGTATGTGATTTAGTAAATCTGAGATAGAACCTTTACATATATTTATCTTAATCATCCAAGGTAAATTTTGGTGCTGTTATTTTAGGAATCCCACTTTGAGACATAATAAACTATGGATAATGTAAAAAAAATTCATATTTCTTTCTGTATTACTGTGAATTTTGGTGATAATTTATGCTTTTATTGGTGGCATTTATCTTGGTAGGCTTGGTTATGACAGGCATTACTATTATTTATCAATATTCACTTCTCGTCTACTACTGTGTCAGAAAAGTTGTGTTTATATACCCTCTTAAATGTACCTGTAACAAAATATTAGAAAAATTAAAGTAGTTAAAGTAATACAATAACGTGTATTTCATTTGTTAATGAATTTTCAAAATATACCATCTGTATATAGTTTCTTTAAAGAATAAATAAACCCTTATTAGTAGTAATTTTGGAGGATTTCCTGTTGGAGGCACCTCTATTGAAAAATCAGTGGTTTTATTTTTGGACATTTGTCTTTTTTATATTTTACTTGCAGTTTATACTTAAAATCATGTTTTCATTTTTCATCGTGATATTTTACTCTGCATATAAAATTTCTCCTTCTCACAGCTGTCTTAGAATCCTTGCATGCATCTCATCTCTGTTTTTGTTTTTCTAGATGATAAGTGAGTTTTTTTTTGATGGGCATTTGGTAAAAAGGGTAAGAAGATAAACCAAAGTTCACAGATGTCAGAGGTGTCTTGTCTTGTCTTTACCTTTCTTTTGTTCCTCTCCTCTCCTCCCCACTTTCCCCTCCCCTTCCCTTCCCTTCCCTCCCCTCCCCTCCCCTCCCCTCTCCTCTCCTCTCTTCCCCTCTCCTCTCCTCTCTTCCCCTCTCCTCTCCTCTCTTCCCCCTTCTCTCCCCTCCCCTCCTCTCCTTTCTTCTCCTCTCCTGCCCTTGCCTCTTCTCTTTTCTCTTCTTTTCTTTTCTATCAGCATTCTTACTCTGTTACCCAGGCTGGAGTGTAGTGGCACAGTCTTGGCTCACTGCAACCTCTTCCTCCCAAGTTGAAGTGATTCTTGTGCCATAGCCTCCCGACTAGCTGGGATTACAGATACCCACAACTACGTATGGCTAAGTTTTGCGTATTTAGTAGAGTCAGAGTTTCGACATGTTGGACAGGCTGTTCTCAAACTCCTGACCTCAAATGATCAGTTAACGTTTGCTGCCCAAATTACAGGGATCACAGGGCTGAGCTACTTTGATCCCTGTACTTTGGAATCTAGTGTCTGGCCAATTGAGAATTTTTTTAGGTCGTCCCAGGTCTCCCTCTGCTCAGTTAAAATGGAATATACTACACAACCTATGTTCTGTGTCTGCCATTTATAAGCATATCTTCTAAACTTATTTATGACCCATTCAGACATTTTTGAATGATGAAATAAGATATAGCACTAGGAAAAAATTTATTATATTCTTTGTTTATCTAGTGAATACAAAACGAAATACATGGGAAATAAAATGTGATCCTCAAAGATGAAAGATATTTTCTAAAGTAATTGATATTCCATTTTTTTCTGTTTTTGTAGAAAATGACTAAATTTTTATTAGAACAGCTCTGTAAGCAGTTACCTACTTGTACTCAAGTTAAGTATCTTTCGCTTGCTAACTTTTATTTAGAACTTATTATTCACCAGACACTGTTCCAATTCTCTGTGTTGAAGAAGTCAATTAATCTTTATTATAATGCTGTGAAGTAGGTCCTATTATTATCTTCATTTTAAAGATAAATAGGTTAGCATGATGAATATGGTTAGTAATAACTTGTTATTTGATTAAAACTTTCTAAGACAGCAGATTCCAAGTTTCTTTACCCTTCTTCCCCCACACAGACACACAATGGTAACTATCTGTAGTGAGATATGTGTTAATTATTTTGTGGTAATCATTTTACAATGTACCTGTGTATCAAATTACCACATCATATACCTTAAATACATTTAACTTACATTAGTCAATTGTACCTCAATAAAAATGAAAAAATAAGTATAAATAATCTGAAGAAGAAGAAAATTAAAAAGTTATCCTTGATTGCTTGGGTGATAATTTGAAAAGTTGTATTTGTGTCTAAGTGTCTTATTCAGAGTTCTTAAAATTACAGTACATTATTCATTTAACTTGTGGCAGATGGTATTATCCATGTTTGCTGTAAGATGGTTCAAACCTCCTAGCCTGGGTCCTTCCACTTAAACAGTGCATGGCATAATCATACTCTACTAAAGGCCATGGAGCTGGGAAAAAATGTTTTGTCTCCTTTAATTTAAATGAATTCAAAATTAGCCAAATTTGGTTACCTGTACTTACAGAAAATTATAAATATTGTAAATTAGGAAGCAACGGTAATGCATCCATATAGCTCTTCTTAACCCATTTTCAACATTATAGAGATTTGACTTAGAACATAGAATTATCAAGAATACTATGCATTTTGTGTTTGTGTTATTACATTGTGTGTTTGTGTTATTACATGTTTTTCTTACTGTTCATCAGATTTCTTATGTGGTATGCTTTCATAAACTGCAAATCACACAATATCTATTATGTAATGCTGAGATGGACAGCAGTCCTGCCTTTATTATGTTTCACAGTGTATTATTTTGGGATTACCATGGAAGAAATCCAGATGGCTTCAATAATTTTGTCTTGGGTAATTTTCCACTTGTTCAATAGACATTACTGATACATAACATTGAAAGCCAAGTTTTAAAAGAAGTTTCGAAGCATCTCTACCAAAGGGAATTCTGCCTTAGCTAGTTCACTATCACAGGGAAAATAGATGTGATCATAACTTGTTCTATCTTACTTACTGGTTCTTTCTTTTGCTTGGGATCCACGTAGTTTTAAATATTACTTATTACCAAGAAGGAAATATCTGTATAGAAACTGGACATTAAAAATTTTTAAGAAAATGTTTTGGATTTATTAGTTTTATACATTTTTATTTATTTAATGAATTTCTCAAATGTAAATTGAACCCCAGTTTAAAACCTGTAAGGTAGCAACTTTCCGAATTTATGTACATCTCAAATAGAAATCTCTGTCTTCTTTGAGGTTTGTATTTTGTAAGATATCTCTGGCAGTCTGGCTTCAGCAAGGATGTGTAAACATTATTGTAAGTGACAAACACTTTTTTCAAATACAGATTGTCTCTTGTTCTTTGTGTATCTCCAGCATATAAATCAGTACCTGGCACAGAGCAGGCAATTGATACAAACCTGTAGAGTGAATTAATTAAGCAATAATAATAGTTTCCTCTGTTGGACAGATTGTTTTTTTCCATGAAGAAAAATTTCATTTTTTTTCTTATTTATATTTCCATTTTATTTTTTATTTTTTTATTTTTTTATTTTTTTCATTTCCAGTAAAATTTATTTATATAAATATAAACATTAAATGTGTATTGTCATTCCAAAATAAAGCACTAGCAAATAATATTCACAAAAATAAATTTATGTTTAAAAACAAAAATCACTAACATGAAAATGAAAACACGTAATGAATATTAAAAAGTTAAGGAATTAATGTTACTTAATTTTTTCAAGTGCAGTCTTTTAAAAAAAAAAAGCAAAGTGTGTCTTCTCTAAATCGTACATAAATTTTCATACAAATAATCCAGCCACTGGAAAAATTTTTATGACTATGGTAGTCTGTGGACTAGTGGAAAGATAATTATGATCCAACTCCAAACATTTTCCTTTGGTTCTTACATCTTCAAATAATATCATCTCTTATTTAATAATTTTAAGGAGATATTTTTGAACATCTTTTTTTTTTTTTTTTTTTTTTTTTGCAAAAGCTACCTTTTACTGAAAGTAACCTGAAATTTTTGTTTCAAAGAATGCATAGTTTATTTCATCTTTGTCTTATAATCAATCTGGCTAGTGGTCTGTCTATTTTGTTGATCTTTTCAAAAAACCAGCTCTTGGATTTATTGATTTTTTGAAGGGTTTTTCGTGTCTCAATCTCCTTCAATTCAGCTCTGATCTTAGTTATTTCTTGTCTTCTGCTGGGTTTTGAGTTTTTTTGATCTTGCTCCTCTAGCTCTTTCAATTTTGACGATAGGGTGTCAATTTTGGATCTCTCCATTCTCCTCATATGGGCACTTATTGCTATATACTTTCCTCTAGAGACTGCTTTAAATGTGTCCCAGAGGTTCTGGCATGTTGTGTCTTCGTTCTCATTGGTTTCGAAGAACTTCTTTATTTCTGTCTTCATTTCATTGTTTACCCAGTCAACATTCAAGAGCCGGTTGTTCAGTTTCCATGAAACTGTGTGGTTCTGGGTCGGTTTCTGTATTCTGAGTTCTAACTTGATTGCACTATGGTCTGAGAGGCTGTTTGTTATGATTTCAGTTGTTTTGCATTTGTTGAGCAGTGCTTTACTTCCAATTATGTGGTCAATTTTAGAGTAGGTGTGATGTGCTGAGAAGAATGTGTATTCTGTGGATTTGGGGTGGAGAGTTCTGTAAATGTCTATCAGGTTTGCTTGCTCCAGGTCTGAGTTCAAGCCCTGGATATCCTTGTTGATTTTCTGTCTGGTTGATCTGTCTAGTATTGACAGTGGAGTGTTAAAGTCTCCCACTATTATTGTGTGGGAGTCTAAGTCTCTTTGTAAGTCATTAAGAACTTGCCTTATGTATCTGGGTGCTCCTGCATTGGGTTCATATATGTTCAGGATCGTTAGCTCTTCTTGTTGTATCAATCCTTTTACCATTATGTAATGGCCTTCTTTGTCTCTTTTGATCTTTGTTGCTTTAAAGTCTATTTTATCAGAGATGAGAATTGCAACTCCTGCTTTTTTTTTGCTCTCCATTTGCTTGGTAAATCTTCCTCCATCCCTTTATTTTGAGCCTTTGTGTATCCTTGCATGTGAGATGGGTTTCCTGGATACAGCACACTGATGGGTTTTGGATTTTTATCCAATTTGCCAGTCTGTGTCTTTTGATTGGTGCATTTAGCCCATTTACATTTAGGGTTAATATTGTTATGTTTGAATTTGATACTGCCATTTTGATGCTAAGTGGCTGCTTTGCCTGTTAGTTGTTGTAGATTCTTCATTATGTTGAAGCTCTTTAGCATTTAGTGTGATTTTGGAATGGCTGGTACTGGTTGTTTCTTTCTATGTGTAGTGCCTCTTTTAGGAGCTCTTGTAAAGCAGGCCTGGTGGTGACAAAATCTCTGAGTACTTGCTTGTTTGCAAAGGATTTTATTTTTCCTTCACTTCTGAAGCTCAGTTTGGCTGGATATGAAATTCTGGGATGAAAGTTCTTTTCTTTAAGAATGTTGAATATTGGCCCCCACTCTCTTCTGGCTTGTAGTGTTTCTGCCGAGAGATCTGCTGTGAGTCTGATGGGCTTCCCTTTGTGGGTGACCCGACCTTTCTCTCTGGCTGCCCTTAGTATTTTCTCCTTTATTTCAACCTTGTTGAATCTGACGATTATGTGTCTTGGGGTTGCTCTTCTTGCAGAATATCTTTGTGGTGTTCTCTGTATTTCCTGCATTTGAGTGTTGGCCTGTCTTGCTAGGTGGGGGAAATTTTCCTGGATGATGTCCTGAAGAGTATTTTCCAGCTTGGATTCATTCTCTTTGTCCTTTTCTGGTACACCTATCAAACGTAGGTTAGGTCTTTTCACATAGTCCCACATTTCTTGGAGACTTTGTTCATTCCTTTTTGCGCTTTTTTCTCTAATCTTGGTTTCTCGTTTTATTTCATTGAGTTGGTCTTCAACTTCAGATATTCTTTCTTCTGCTTGGTCAATTCAGCTATTGAAACTTGTGCATGCTTCGTGAAGTTCTCATATTGTGTTTTTTAGCTCCTTTAATTCATTCATATTTCTCTCTAAGTTATCCATTCTTGTTATCGTTTCCCCATATCTTTTTTCAAGTTCCTTAGTTTCTTTGCATTGATTTAATACATGTTCTTTTAGCTCACAAAAGTTTCTCATTATCCACCTTCTGAAGTCTAATTCCGTCATTTCATCACAGTCATTCTCCGTCCAGCTTGGTTCCCTTGCTGGTGAGGAGTTTTGGTCCTTTCTAGGAGGCGAGATGTTCTGGTTTCGGGTGTTTTTCTCCTTTTTTCGCTGGTTTCTTCCCATTTTTGTGGATTTATCCGCTTGTCGTCTGCATAGTTGCTGATTTTTCGATTGGGTCTATCTTTGCGGACTCAAGGTGAGCTCAAATCCTGGGTTGTTCTCACAGTGCCATCTTGAGTCCTCCCCCTCCATTTTATTTTTAAATGTTTTGCACTGTCTACTTTTTATTCTGGGGTCTGTATTTTGTTGTATTCATTTCTGTTTCTGTTTTTCTGCCAGTAGCATACTGTGTTTTAAAAAATAAACTTAATTTAAATTGAGAAATATAAAATTATATAGTGGTCCCCCTCTTATCTGTGGAGAATACAAGATATACATAAATACCTGTAACCTCAGATAGTACGGAACTGTATACATACCTTTAATTTTAATATTGTAAATATATATCTACAATAAATTTTAAATGATAAATTAGGCAAAAGAAGAGATTAATTAGAATACTAGTAAAATAATAGAATTAAATAAAATGTTAGTTTAATATAAGGACTAGTAATTTAGAGTACTACATAATGATGTTCAGGTAGCATATACTGCGTAGATATGCTAGACGAAGGAATGATTTGCATTCTGGGAATGTTGGCATTGGGGGGAAGAGATTTCATGAACATTCAACATGTCGTGTAATTAAAAACATATACATTGTTTATTTATTGAAGTTTCCATTTTATGTTTTGGACTATGGTTGACCCAAGGTAACTGAAACCATGGAAAACAAAACCGTGGATAAAGGAGAACTAATGTATACTTTTATGGTGTACAACAAACTGCATACCATAAATTTATATTTTGAAATATATATGCATGTAGGAGTAAATAATGTTAATAATATATATTTTGTCATCCACTCATAGTGTATATTTAATACAATAGCATACATCTCAAATCATGTAAATCTGACTTACTGAGGCAAAGAGCAAAAACTAGAATTTTAAGATGATATAGGATGGTGAGGAGGTACTTGTTGTTATTTGACAGTGATGTTGAATTCATGTAACGGGAGTATTTAGATTTGATTCAATGAGCCATTTTCAACAGTGGAGACAGTGATATCTGAATATGAATATTGTTTTGTGATTTGGATGAAGAAGGTGTATTGTTCCAGAGAATGTAGAAAGATAATGTGGAAGTAAAAAAGTCAAAAACACCTGTCTGTAAATAATATATTAATTGTTTAATAAATGGAAAATAAACATGTATTTCAATTGTACACAATAACCTTAGCTGTAATTTCAATAATTACACTCAACTTATTTCAGGTTTTTGGGTGTAATCATTTTCTATGCTTTTTATTGATTCCAAGACAAAACAAAGAATTGATAAATAATATGAGATCTGTGTTAGTAGGGGAGGGTTGTAAGAGAATCTAAGCTATTCCTTGGGAGGCTTGGGAGTGAGTACAGTAACCTTTGTGCAGAGGGAAATCTTGGTGGAGCAAGGGTTTAATAAATGTAAGGTTACAAGCCAAGAGAAGAAGCACCGCTTACATTTTTCCATTTTTATTTATTTACAATTCCTTAAATACTTATCCATATGGAATTATAATAGTCAAAAACCCCGAGAGTTCATGGTCACTGAAGGTGATGCTAGAAAATACAAAGTTATTATTGTCAATAAAGTCAAATGCTGAGGATCAAAACACTTTCGTTTTTGACTGTGGAGATCTCCATGGTGTGTCAGCATTCTATAGTTTGAAGTAGTGAGGTTTCTAGAGCTCTGAACATGCCATAATTAATTTACTAGAGGAAAAGCACAACAAAAGTCAAGGAAAAGATTTTCGAATTGGCCAATTTTTTTTCCTCCTGAACCACTCCTCCTTTCCATGTACTGTTGATCATCACAGACTGCTAGTTTATTAACTAAAACATCCCCTGAATGTATTTTGTATTGATTTTATGATATATGTTCATAGAAAAAAGTTTAATCTTCGTAATCAATCAGGTCCCTGAAACCCAAAGCTTCAGGTAATTATATTTTCCTAACACATTCTTCTCATATTAAGTAATTCTCACTGTGTTGAATATAAATTTTTATTTATTTTCATTTGAAAACCTGTTCCACACATTTTATTCATGGGTTTTACAATATTGTCAAATTCTGAACATATATCAATTTGGGCTCTTATTGATGAATCACTTTCTTTCTCAGAAGTTCGGAAAGTGTACTTTTATTTGATCAGCCAGATTAGCTCTAGTGCTGCCTCTTAATTCTGCCTTTTACAAGTGCTAAGACACTTTACAGGAAAATTGCAAATGGGAGAAACATGAGCATTTGTTGAGATTCTCTCTACTATCTGATTAAGAAATTATGTTTCTTGTCCCTTGTGTAGTAGAATTCTCAGCTATAAAAATTTTCCCTGTCCAGTAATTTTTCACAAGGATATGAGTCATGTCATCTAAAGCAGAGACTTGTAACATGAGCTCATTGCAATAGCATTAGAGTTTATAAAATTATTACAACTTTGGAGTATGTACTTCAGTTAATTTTATGTAGTCATATTTAACACTCCATCTTTATATTTTTTTACATTTATCTTAAGTGCTAATGGTATCATCTAGGTCTGTAGGTGTGTGTGCGCAGCATTTTAATAAATTTTAACATAAACATATATATATTATGTATTCACATCATATCTAAATTTTTCTTAATTTTCCCATATTTCCAGGCTGCACAGGTTATGTTTCAATTGTTGCAAATCTCAAAAAAGTTTTCAAATATATTTATAGAAAAAATAATCCACGAATAAATCTACCCATGCAGTTCAAACTTGTGTTGTTCAAGGCAAGGATATACTGGAAAATGATTCGTTTTTGTACGTTAACTGTATAGGCTGAAACTTTGTTATATTGCTCATTAGTTCTAGGAGTTTTAAAAAATTGATAGTTTTTGATTTTATTTTGTTTCAGTTTTTATTAAGATAAAACTATATATAGAGTCATATACAGAGTTTATTTAGATAAAACTATATATATAACTATATATAGTTTAATCTCAATGAAAACAAATAACAAAATAAAACACAAAAGAATTCATATACATAGAGGTGTGTGTATGTGTGTGTGTGTGTGTCTGTGTGTGTGTGTCTGTGTGTGTATGTGTCTGTGTGTGTGTATACATTACTTTAACATCCCTTGCTAGGTAGGTTCATTGGCAAGAAAGTTGATAAATTTTTGCTTGTTTAAGAAAGTCTTAATTTTTACTGTTTTGCAGGGGGTCAAGTTCACTATGTGCAAAATTCAAGGTTGGTGATTTTTTTTTCTCCTAATCAAATATTTCAGTTCATTCTGTTGTTGGTTGTATGGTTTCTGAGGAGGAGTTAGACATAATTCTTACTTTTGATCCTCTGTAAGGTGGTTTTCTCCCCAGATTTCATTCCAGATTTTCATCCTTATTTTTGATTTTCTGTAGTTTGTATATAACATACCTATATTTATTTAGGCATTTATCCTGGTGGTCTTTTCTAATGTTCCCAGCTATGTGGTTTCAAGTCTGACATTAATTTGGGGGAAATGAGTCATCATTGTTTCAAATATTTCTTATGTTTCTTTGTCTTTTTTACTTCTCCTGGTATTCCCATTGCACATACACTACACCTGTTGTAGTGTCTTAACATTCCTTGGAAATTCTGTCCTGGAGTTTTATTTAAGTCTTTGTTCTCTTTGTTTTTTAGTTTTAGAGATTTATGTTGATGTATCGCCAAGCTCAGAGATTCTTCCTCAGCAGTTTTCTGTCTACTAATAACCCTGTCAAATGTATTTTGTTATTTTTATGGTGTTTTTGATATCTTAACAATTCTTTTTGTCATTTCATAAATGTTCATCTCTCTGCTTTGAATAGTCCTTATTTCTTGTATGTTGTGTAGTTTCTCCATTAGTGGTCTTGGCATGTTAATCATAGTTTTTCTAAACACTTGCTTTCACAATTTGAAGTTTCCTCATTTGATAATTTTGCTGCTTTGTTAATTGCAACAGTGTTGTCATATATGAGTTTGTTTCTGTCATATCTGACTATATTCTCAAATTATGTTTATTGCCTTCCGGTATGTCTTGTAACTTTTTCTTCATAACTGATCATGAATCTCTGAATACAAGTAACTCCTTAAATAGCCCTTTCCCTATTTTTGTAAATGGGGGTTCAGTAATGGGGCAGTAAGGTTTTTGGGGAGGATAAGTATTTTATAGTTGTATGATTAGGTCTCACTCTTAGCCTATGCCTCTGGATTTTGAATTTTGTAAGTGCTTCTCAGTGTACATACCCCTCTACCTTTGGTCAGACAGAGTAACTTGAATAATCTGGAGTTGGTTATTTTTCATCCTTCAGGTCTATCAGGCTCTGATAAAACCCCAGCTGCTAGGCTCTGCTTACATAGTTTCTCCTGAGGGTAGCCTCTGTAAAGAAGAACGGAATGCTTGAATACATTTAAAATAGTTGTTTTTCCCCTCTTCTTTTTGAAAACATCAGTGGATTTTTCTGTTATTGTTATTGTGAGAGCCTGGTTGAGGTTCTAAAAGTACAACTAAGAAAAGTAGGGAGATCCCGCGAGACTGCATGTGCCTGGAGTTTTTGATTTTCAGGTGTCTCACAATTTGCCTTCAGCAATGTTTAATTACAGTTTGGGATTCTCTACCTGGCACTGATTCCTGAAGAAGCTTCTACTCCAGCAATTTGTAATTCTCTGTATTTATTTGCCAATTTCTCCCATTTGGGTGTAAGAGTTTGTCCTGTTGTCTCAGTTTTCTTGTGGATTTAAGAAGAGTTGTTTACTTTTTCTTTATTATTTTAAGTTTGTGGAGCTTTTTACTTGTTTGAGAAAGTGGCAATTTTTAAGTTCCTTATTTCTTGGATCAGAAACTAAATGTCTGCCTGTGAGTTTCCAGTGTCCTCAGAATATGTCAGTCTGGTGTAGTTTACTTGTCATGTTGGACCAGAAAATATTATTTTCCTTTTCAAAATAATCCTGGCAAAAATCAATTTACTTTTCCAAAAAAGAATAAATTGATCACATTTTCTGTATTGTGGGATAACTTTCCAGTCTAAGTTAGTATCTTATAGTGTATAGATGATTTATTATTGGACTGTTGCTTGATAAATCAGATGAAAATGACATTATCATTGTGTGTGTGTTTATTTTATACATTTCCCTTTAACTGTTTTGCATTTTTATCATTTTTTATAAGTTTTTCAGGTATTAAAGTAAAAAAGTTTATAAATATATACTTTATTTAAAAGGTGCTAAGTAAATGCTCTTTTTAAAATTGTTTTCCTCTAAAAAGTTGTTTGCCAATAGATAAGATTAGTATGCTATATCTTATGAATTGAACTCTAAATGATAAGCTAAGGTGATTTATTCTTATTGTATAAGCCTCTTTGAGTAATTTTAGTTGCCATATTTGCAAACTAGAGTGCCAAGTACCAGGTCCGTCTTGAGACCCCTACCTAGGCAGCACTGTATGCGTTGAGAGGGAGACAACCAGATAGAACAACCAGAGTGGGTCTATGGTAGCCAGGCTCACAGCATTCCAGGGTGAAGGCCTGGAGCTGATTCCGATCCATTTATTTATTCTCTTTTAACAGGTGATTATTATTAACAAACTGGTGTTCTGTATTTTCTTGTAACTTAAAAATATTCCATTTAGCCAGCTGTTACCCACTTATCACTGATTACAAAATAAAAGGTATTCTCCCCAAGGGAACCAGTGGGCAGGGTAATCTTCATGTTTCTTAACACTAGAGATAACTTTTTAAAATACAATAAAAGAAGTAAGTGCTTTAAGTATCTCTTAATACACCACCCAACTTTGTCAACTGAAGCAATTGCCCATTTGCTTTCAAAGTTTTGGAGGAGTAAAGCTGTAAATCAGTAAGAATTGTCATTACCAACAAATCTTGAAACATTTAGCGGGCAATTAGTAATCACTAAGATATAGTAAACATCACGATGGTATTCACGGTATATTAGTTGTTTGGGTTCTGTTCACTATTGTGATTCTTGGGGTACCCAAATACAAATCCCATGGTTACTGGTGCTCATTTTCTTGAAAATCCCCTAAATCTGTTGACAGAAGAAAAAATATAAATTAACAAAAGAAGGGTGATGTTTTTGAAGTTTAGATAATGGCATATTATGCATCAATATTTGGCAATTAAGTGATTCTTAAATTTTGAAGGGGGAAAAACACGTTTTTGTTGTTTCTTTTCTTATTTTCTCAGACTTTTCAAATCTTTTTGCCTATTAACAGTTGCCTAGATATTAGTTGAAATAAAAAAATCCATAAATAATATTTTAGTATCTTCTCAGGTAAATATAATAGAACTAGTTATATCCTTTTATGATTTTAAGAATTATTTATTCATCAACCTAGTTATTAGATATTTGTAGAAGACATAATAATTTTAGTAACTGTCTATCATTTTGTTGTGGGATACAGAGATTAAGGTGAAGAGTTCCTGTTCTATAATATAGATTGGAGAGGGAAGAAACTAAACCTCTAATTATAATAAAATATAAATTAGTATAATGTAGATCATAATGAATATGAAAAAGAGCATTTATTCAATTGCCTAAATAGTGACATATTAAATTATATTTTAGAGATCCTCATGTGTTTGATAAGAAAAATGTAGAAAAGTGGTTGATGTAAGTGGAAAGAGTGTAAACTTGAAAAAGGAAGAGACTTTTAAGAGACTACAAATAGTTCAACATGGCAAAAGAACAGTATGTGTTTGTGTGTGTGTGTGGGTCGGTATGGGTGTATATATGTGTGTCTGTTTGGCATGGGACTCTGTGTGTTTGTGTGTGTGTTTTATTGTGTGTAATAAAAATTAATGAGAGTGTCAAGGTGGGTAGAAGGAATATGATCACTTAAGCCCTGTTTGCATTACTTAGGATTTTCGGTTTATTGAAATTTAGACTTTTTCAGCTTTTAAGTAGAAGAAACAGTCAGATTTGTTTTTTTGGAAAGATTGAACTGGTTTCAGTATGCTTAGGTTGAAGCATAGTATATGAAATTGCCAGTTGGAAGGCAAGTTAACGGCCACAGAACAAGTTGATAAAAGTCTGTAATATGTTACTTGTAATGGAAATGTGGGCCATGAGAGGTTCTAGATTTAGGATGTAGATGATAGACATTTAAGAGCGATAAATGAAGGATATGAAGAAAAGGAAGTGATGTATATTTCACGTTTTGGCAAATGGATAAAATAAAATGCTGTTATCTCAATAAATAATGAAGAAAAAGAAACTAAATGTAGGAAAGAAGATAAGTAAATCAATTTTTTAATTCAATTCTTTGCAGATTGAATTGTGGATGTTTAAGGGACCATTGTGTGGACATATGCAGAAGGCAGTTATGCATATGTTTCTAGATCAAAAAAGTAGTTCTCGGCTAGTGTTACAGAAATCACTGATGAATGTGTGGTAGTTGAAAATCATCATAGTGTGTATTAAGAAAAATTTAGTAAGGTTGGCACTGAGCATAGCATTAAAAGTTGAGGTAGCAATCAGGCTTGGTTGCTCACCCCTGTAATCCCAGCACTTTGGGTGGCTGGGGGTGGGGGCAGATCACGAGGTGAGGAGATCGGGACCATCCTGTCCAACATGGTGAACCCGGTCTCTACTAAAAATACAAAAATTAACCAGGCACTGTGCAGGTGACTGTAGTCCTAGCTACCCACAAGGATCAGGAAGGAAAATTGCTTGAACCTGGGAGGTGGAGGTTGCAATGAGCCAAGATTGCAATACTGCAGTCCATCCTGTCGATACATTGAGACTCGGTCTAAAAGGAAAAAAAAATGGTTTTCAAGTAAAAAATAAAAAACAAAAAAATATGTCATTAAAAGGGAGTAGTTACGACAGTAGGAAAAAGTAAGAAAAAGCAATATCATGGAATCCCTCAGTGAAAGTAATGTGAAATATTTATTTAGGAGTAGTCAATATGAGATGCTGCATTCAGTTCTAGGAGCATAAAAATTGATAGAAATCTTCAGGACTTATTATGTAAAAGATTGTTAGTGTAGTGTCTCTAAGAAGAAAGAATATTACAATGGTGGTAGAAGCCAAAGGCACAGTCTGAAAATTCCATAAACTAAGTGTAATAGCGTCCTAACAATTTCACAAGAGTATTGTTTTTTAAATCTGTTACTTTTATTTTTCTTTTCTACCTCAGAAAACCAGAATATCCAGAGGAACATCTAGTGCTTTAGTGCAGGGCACTGTATCTTTTATTACTCTTTTTTTTTTTTTAAGTAATAGTAAATAATGTAACTAGACTTTATTTTCCCAGCTTTGGGCTGTCAGTAACTTTCTGTTTCCAAGTGGTCAATAAATCTAAAGTGGAAGTGGAAGCCAAGCATAATGCACTATTGTTTATTTCTAAGTAAATGCATTTGGTTTCTTAGTTCTTTTTGTTTTATACTTTGAGAACAGATTTTAATTATTTTTTCCAATTAAAGATGTTTGGTGTTCTTACACTTAATAAAACTGAAAACATAACTGAATCCAAATAAATTATTATAAGAAAAGGAACTATTTTAGTTTGTGACCATCTTGTAACATATTATAGAGGTTTTGAATATAGACATGCAACAATTTGTGGGTAAGAAAAGAGGTTTATTAGAATTTATGAAAAAACCATGATCTAATTCTGCTCTTTGAATATAAAAATTTTATTTTTATCTATGTGTTTGTTATAAAATTTTTGTTATACTATACTTTCAAGAAACACTAGTGATTAAAATAAAAGTTTCTGAATTAAACAGTATATTACTTCTTTCTGACTGTCATACAGTGACCAAATTCTCCAGTACATTTAAAGTAAAATTTATTATTTTACTTGATTTCTCTTTTTTCAACTATGGAATATTATTATATAAAAATGCAATTAGGAATTCAGTAATATATATTTAATAACAGTAGTAGTTTTTGCTTGTGAATTGTAGAGTTTTTAAAGGCACTTTGTTTAATAAAGTACTTTTATATTTTAAAAATATGTATTTTTAAATTAATCAACATTTTTGACCATTAATAGGCACTATTTTTCTTATCTAAAAGTTGATTCTATACCCTTTTATGCTAACTTTTATGCCCAAATTTAAAGACCCTTCCTTTGTCCTTCTTCTGAATTTCTTCCTTATGAAATCTAGTGGACTTCACAATGTAGGGAGTTGGGAAAGTATTTTGTATATTATTTAACAGTTTAAATATGAATATAATAGCAAATTTTGGTCTAAATTGAACATGAGTATTGAGAGTCTGTATTGTTTTTTCCTAGTAGAGTATCAAGCAGTGTAAAAGAGAAAATAATAGATATTTTTTAGGAAGCAAAACAAAACAATGTTCTTCATTGGTCAATGGAAATACACCTCTTGGGTAATAATATGTGTAAATTATTTACTGAAACTCAGTATAAAACCCACAAAAGGAAAATAAAAAAGCATATAAAGCAGTAATATTAAAAATCCGAATATGTTATAAAATATTTTTATAACTTAGATTGAACAGTTTGTACTGTAGAAATACATTTAATATTTTTTCTTTTTAGGGTTTAAATGCTGGTCAGGAAAATTAATGTTTAATGTCACAGTAAAGACATTCCATTTTAAAAATGATTGTTAATTCTTAACATGGCCGCTTTGCAGAACTTAAATATAGTAAAATATGGTTTAAAACTTTGAACATGAAATGAAATCAAATAAATTACAAATAATTTTTTCTTACATATTATTTTGTAGTATTTTTTTGTCTCTCTGTAAGATACAATGAAAGATTAAATATCTTTCTCAGGAAATGATTTTGAATTAAAGAAATGTTTCCTAAGCCCTTACTTTGTGCTAGGCATTCTAAGTACAGAGTGAATTGAGAAACATAGAAAACAGCACAGAAGTAAAGAAAGAAACACAGGAAATATCAGAATCATCATACTGAACCAAAAAATGAAGGAAATATCAGAATAAGTATAATATTGTTACATTAATAACATTTACTACCATCTCCCCTAGGCAATGTATTTTAAATGCAAATATTTTAGATACACGTTGGTAGAAAGGTAAATTCTGCTAACTACAGTTAGCAATATAGTTGAAGTGAGAAAGCTTTAGTTTACTGCTATAATAAGTGCCTCTCATGTGTCTTTTTCTGTATTCCTCTGAAAAGGATATTTAAAAAGAACTAAAAAAAAATAGAGCTCTGTATTTAAAGCACAAAATAAACAACGGAATCAATGGCTGTTCTGTCTGTCAATGTTGTCAAATGATTTTTTTCCACCTACATACTCAAAATAAGCAGTTCTCTCCTGTGTAGGGAGTTATAGAAAAATAGTTTTGCTACAAACTCATTGTTAGATAAGTAAAGGAACAAAAGCCGTAAGTCTTTAAAGTTTCCTTAGAATTCTAAGTAAATTCTTTTTAATTTTTCAAAGCGTATTATTTTCCTTTACAAATTATGTCATTTATATGTTCTTGTATGAGAGATTTGCTAATTTAGCAGGAATATTTTTAAACAAAGAAGTTCAAGAAATCCAAAGCATTAAAGGTAACATCTTTCCAGCTCATGCTTATTTGCTTGGTTCTTTTAACAAGTTCTCAAATGCCCTCTTACTATCATATAATTTATGATCTTCTATTTGTCGTAGGCTATTATTCAGATAGGTTGATCATCTGCAGTTTGTTCATAAACTACTTTTCTTTGATGCAGAGTAAAAAGAGGAGATAAACTTGCATATTTACTGTAATTAAGGAAAATAATTATCCTTTAATTCCCATTTACAAGGCCTGGCCTTAATGAGATTGACAGGATTATTTTAGAAATTGTCTAAATTTGGGTGTAAGCAATAGAAAATAACCCAGGTATCTCACCCAAAATTCAAAGGAAAGTATTAGTAGGATACTGGGTTATTTAATAGGATCTAAGAGAAATTTTAACATCTACTTTTTAGGAATAACAAATATCAAAACAGTGCTAAGACTCTTAGAAATCATAAGATATACTATAGATTCTTTTAGAAGGGCATAGGGTGTGGAGTTTAAAAGAATACTAAAGTTCTAAATTCGTTTTGGTGCTTCTTGCTCAGAGTATGGTTTACTAGTATACCAAGTAACATTTATTTATTTATTTTACTTAAATTCTGGGGTACATATGCCGAATGTTCAGTTTTGCTATGTAGCTACATATGTGTCATGGTGGTTTGCTGCATCGATCGTCCCGTCATCTACATTAGGTATTTCTCCTAATGATATCCCTCCCCAATCCCCCCATCTCCTGCTATCCCTCCTGTGACTTTAAACCCCTGAAAGGCCCCTGTATGTGACATTCCCCTTCCTGCTTCTGTGTGTTCTCATTGTTCAACACTCACTTCTGAATGAGAACATGCAGTGTTTGGTTTCCTGTTCTCGTGTCAGTTTGCTTAGAATGATGATTTCCAGCTTCATCTATGTCCCTGAAGAGGACATGAACTCATACTTTTTTTGGCTGCATTGTATTTCGTGGTGTATATGTGCCACATTTTCTTTATCCAATCTATCATTGATGGACATTTGGGTTGGTTCCATGTCTTCATTGTAAACACTGTCACAGTGTACATATGTGTACATGTGTCTGTATAATAGAGCGATTTGTAATCCTTTAGTTATATACCTAGTAATGGTATTGCTGTTTCAAATGGTATTTTTATTTCTAGGTCCTTGAGGAATTGCCACACTGTCTTCTACAATAGTTGAACTAATTTACACTCCCACCAACAGTGTACAAGCACTCTTTTTCTCCATATCCTTTCTAGCATCTGTTGTCTTCAGATTTTTTAATGATCGCCAGTTAGTGTGAGATGGTATCTCAATGTGGTTTTGATTTGCATTTGTATAATGACCAGTGATGATGAGCTTTTTTTCATGTATTTGTTGGCGGCATAAATGTCTTCTTTTGAAAAGTGTCTGTTTATCTTTCACCAACTTTTTCATGGTTTTTTTTTTTTTTGTAAGTTTGTGTTAGTTCTTTGTGTTTCTGTTACGTCTCTGTCAGATCAGTAGATTGCAAACATTTTTTTCCCATTCTGTTGGTTGCTGGTTCACTTAAAGAATTTTTTTTTTTCTGTGCAGAAGCTCTTAGGTTTAATTAGATCCCATTTGTCTATTTTGGTGTTTTAGTCATGAAGTCCTTGTGTATGCCTTTGTTCTGAATGATATTGCCTAGGTTTTATTCTAGGGTTTTTATGGTGTTCAGTCTTATGTTTAAATCTTTATTTATCTGGAGTTACTTTTTACATAAGGTGCAATGAAGGGGTCCAGCTTCAGCTTTGTGAGCATGGCTAGCCAGTTTTACTAACACCATTTATTAACAGAGAATCTTTTCCCATTCCTTGTTTTTGTCCAGTTTGTCAAAGATCAGATGGTTTTAGATGTGTTGTGTGACTTCTGAGGCCTCTGTTCTGTTCCATTGGTCTATATTGCTGGTTTGGTGTCAGTACTGTACTACTTTGATCATTGTATCCTTGTAGTATAGTTTGAAGTCAGTTAGGGTGATGCCTCCAGCTTTGTTTTTTTTTTCCTGCTTAGTATTGTCTTGGCTCTATGGGCTCTTTTTTGGTTCCATATGAAGTTTAAGGTGGTTTTGTCCTGTTCTGTGAAGAAGGTCAGTGGTAGCTTGATAGGGATAGTATTGAATCTATAAATTAGTTTGGTTTGTATGGCAATTTTCATGACATTGATTCTTCCTAACTTTGATCATGGAATTTTTTTCCATCTGTTTTTGTACCCTCTTTTTTCCTTGCATAATGGTTTGTAGTTCTCCTTGAAGAGGTCCTTTACATCCTTTGTATTCTTGGTTGTTTATTTTCTTTGTAGCAGTTGTGAATGGGAGTTCACTCATGATTTGGCTGTCTGTTTGTCTGTTAATGGTGTATAGGAATGTTTTTGATTTTTGCACATTGGTTTTGTATCCTGAGACGTTGCTGAAGTTGCTTATTAGCTTAAGGAGATTTTGGGCTTAGATGATGGGGTCCTCTAAATATAGAATCATGTTGTCTGCAAATAGAGACAATTTGACTTCCTCTTTTCCTAATTCAATACCCTTTAAATGTACTGAGGAGTGAGCCCAACGATTTTAGCCATTTTGGTACTACTCCTGATCCTCCTTTTTTCTGACCATTGCAATTAAGTCCTAGAGTACAACTGTCTCCATGGGCTCCAATGGGTGGTAATGTCTTTCATCAGTAGTCACTGGGCTCCTCTCCACTGTCTTGGCTACTACATTTCCTATGCTCCTATGCTGCAGTTTCTTCATGGATACTTCACATGTTTCCCTGAACGCTGCATACCTTTAATAGATTTTCTTTATTATTATTATATACTTTGTGTTCTGGGGTACATGTGCACAATTTGCAGGTTTGTTACATAAATATACACTTGCCTTGATGGTTTGCTGCATCCATCACTCCATCATCTACATTAGGTATTTATTCTAATGCTATCACTCCCCTAGCCTCTTATCCCTCTGATATCTCTCATCAATCTCCCACCCCTGGACAGGCTGGAGTGCATGATGTTCGCCTCCCTGTTTTGACTGTTCAACACCAATTTATCAGTAATAACATGGTTTTTGATTTTTCTGTTGTTGTGCCAGTTTTTTTTTTGAGAATGATGGTTTTAGCTTAATCGATGTTCCTGGAAAAGGACCTGAACTAATCCTTTTTAATGACTACCTACTGTTCTGTATTGTACCTATGACATATTTTGTTTATCCAGTCTATCTTTGATTGACATTTGAGTTGGATCTAAGTCTTTGCTGTTGTTAACAGTGGAACAATAAACTTACATGTGCTTGTATTTGTAGAAGAGAATGATTTATAATTCTTTGTGTATTTAACCAGTAATGGGATTGCTGGGTTGAATGGTATTTCCAGTTCTATATCTCTCAGGAATCATCACACTGCCTTCCACATGGTTTAATTTTCACTCCCATCAACAGTGTAAAAGCGTTCCTATTGCCTGACATCCTCTCCAGCATGTTATTTCCTGATTTTTTAATGATCATCATTCTAACTGGCATGAGTTGGCATCTGAATGTGGTTTTGATTTGTATTTCTCTAATGACCAGTTGATAACCATTTTTTCATATGTTCACTGGTTGCAAAAATGTCTTCTTTTTAGAAGTATCTGTTCATATCCTTCATCCACTTCTTGATGGGAATGTTTGTTTTTATCTTGTAAATGTGTTTAAGTTCTTTACAGCTTCTGGGTAATAGCCCTTTGTCAGATGGGTAGATTGCAACAAATTTTTCCCATTATCTTGGTTGCTAATTTACTCTAATGATAGTTTTTGTTTTTGGTTTTTTTTTTTGTTTTTTTTTTTTTGGCTCTGTAGAAGCTCTGTGGTTTAATTAGATTCCATTTGTCTATTTTGATTTTTGTTGCCATTGCTTTTGGTATTTTAGTCATGAAGCCCTTGCCCATGCCTGTGTCCTCAATAGTATTGCTAGGTTTTCTTCTAGGGTTGTTATTGTTTTAGGTCTTACATTAAATCTTTAATCTATCTTGATTTAATTTTTGTATGAGGAGTAAGGAAGGGATCCAGTTTCAGCTTTTTACATATGGCTAGTTTTCCAAACACCATTTGTTAAATGGAAAATCTTTTCCCCATTGGTTGTTTTTGTCAGTTTGTCAAAGATCAGATGGTTTTAGATATGTGGCATTATTACTGAGGCTTCTGTTCTGTTACATTTGTCTAGATCTCCGTTTTGGTATCAGTACCATGCTGTTTTTATTACTGCAGCCTTATTGTATAGTGTGAAGTGACACAGAGCCATGCCTCTAGCTTTGTGGGTTTTTTTTCTTTCTCCTTAGGATTGTCTTCACTATGCAGGCCCTTTTTGTTTCCACATAAAATTTAAGGTAGTTTTTTTTCCAGTTTTGTAAAGTAAGTCAATGTTAGCTTGATGGGGATTGCATTCATTGTAGATATTAGTTTGGGCACTATGACTATTTTCACGAAATTGACTTTCCTACCCATGTGCATGGATTGTTTTTCCATTTGTGTCCTCTCTGATTTCCTTGAGCAGTGGTTTGTAGTTCTCCTTGAAGAGGTTCTTCACATCCTTTGTTAGTTGTTTTCCTAGCTATTTTATTCTCTTTGCAGGAGTTGTCAATGGGAGTTTACTTATGATTGAGCTCTCTCTGATTGTCTGTTATTGGTGTAAAGGAATGCTTGTGGTTTTTACACATTGATTTTACATTCTGAGACTTTGCTGAAGTTGCTTATTAGGTTAAGGAGATTTTTGGCTCAGATGGGATGCTTTAAATATACAATTATGTTATCTGCAAATAGAGACAACTTGACTTCCTCTTTTCCTAATTGAATACGCTTTATTTCTTTTTCTTGCATGACTGCCCTGACACTTAAGCTGTTTCATGGTGAAAAAGTAACTGGAGGCTGCATCTCTGTTTACATTACACAATCTGAAAGGTCCTAAAACAGCTTATTTTTAGTCAAGAAATTTCTTCCATTGTTACTTGCAATTTCTTTGCCTTTACTAGAACTCAACCATGATTTGAGATCTGCGCTAGGAGACAAAGCTGGTGATCAAATTCATGACTTGTTTCATTTTTACACTGATTCGTCCTTTCTGGATCAAACTCCTGCTCTTTCTTTTTTTGTCTCTCTGGATGGATTATCTCTTAGGATATTAATTGATCCAAATGAAAACAGATTTCTGTTGATATTATGCCAACTTACTAGACAGACTTATGTTTGAATCCCTTTTCAATTCCTTCTTCATTTTTTCCCCTCCCTCTCTCTTCCTTCTTTATTAAAAATTAGTATCTTCTTATAATCAAATGTATTTCATATATGTCCCAGAAAAAAATCACATACTAAAACAAAAGAGGTACTGTTAGCCACAGAAGAAATTTGAGTTACCCTGAGGGGGTCTAAAGCAACTTTAGTTCTTTCCTCCTCAGAAGAAAGAATTCAACTGAGGGGCATAAAACAGAAAAAGAGGCTGAGGGAAGTTCCAGAGCAGGAGTGGAATTATATTTAATGGGCTGTAGAACAGGAAAGGATCCTTGGAAGAGATCCAAGTGAGTTCCTTAATGTCAAAGATTGAAAAAAAAGAGAGCCTTGAACTTTGATCCTGGGATTGTATAGGCTGCCTTTTTTCCATGATTATTCCCTTAGTGTGGGCTTCCTGTATGTGCAGTGTCTTCCTTACCCTTGGGAATGGAACATGTGCAGCATGTTCAGAAAGTTGTATGCATACCCTGGAAGTTCTTTCTCCTTGGCATCTGTATTCAGTTATCACGTTTAATATTAATAGTTGTAGAGCATCAGGGGATTGTTATATCCTCCAGCTGCTGAATTATCATTTTTAAAGATGCATTGTGAAAATCTTCCCACCAACACCTGACATTCCTAGTGGGTAGGAGGAGAGCCCTCTTCTTTCACATTCATGCCTATGTATCTGCCTATAACACTGGTTAACACTAAAGATCAATGGGGAGAAAATGTTTAAAATATTTAAATTTTAATTAAAATAGAATATGAAAGAATTATGTAAAATGATGACAGGACAGAATTTTAATAAGGAAAATCTTAATTCATTCAGGCAACATTTAATTTCTGTTATCTTTATTAAGAGCTTATTTTACATTCTCATATGTCTGAGTAAAAGAAAAATTCAATAAGGTTTAATTGTAGGAAGTCCAAATAATATTATCCAAATAGAAGGTCATTTTGGACGTGAGCAGCAGGCATATTTCCCACTTGAAGGGACAGAAAATCAGATCTATTTTGCATTTGTTATCCAACACTTTCAATGCCTTAACCAAAATTTACACTCTTACCTAGTCACACCAGAAAAATGCAAGTTGTAACAAAGTTAACCTGAGTTTCCTGCCATGTCTCTTGGAAGAGTAAATAACCTACTGTAAGGTTATGACAATTCCCCTTCGGAAATAGGAAATTCTTCTAAGCATGCAGAAATAATTTACAAAGTGCCATTAGGAATGTTTCCATAAATAAGTTTTTTCTTTCTTTTTTTTTTTTTTTTAATTTTTTATTGGATTATAGGTTTTGGGGTACATGAGCAGAGCATGCAAGACAGTTGCGTAGGTACACACATGGCAGTGTGCTTTGCTTTTCTTCTCCCCTTCACCCACATTTGGCATTTCTCCCCAGGCTATCCCTCCCCACCTCCCCCTCCCACTGGCCCTCCCCTTTTCCCCCCAATAGACCCCAGTGTTTAGTACACCCCTTTCTGTGTCCATGTGTTCTCATTTTTCATCACCCACCTATGAGTGAGAATATGCGGTGTTTCATTTTCTGTTCTTGTGTCAGTTTGCTGAGGATGATGTTTTCCAGATTCATCCATGTCCCTACAAACGACACAAACTCATCATTTCTGATTGCTGCATAATATTCCATGGTGTATATGTGCCACATTTTTCCAATCCAGTCTATTATCAATGGGCATTTGGGTTGATTCCAGGTCTTTGCTATTGTAAACAGTGCTGCAATGAACATTCGTGTACATGTGTCCTTATAGTAGAACGATTTATAGTCTTTTGGATATATACCCAGTAATGGGATTGCTGGGTCAAATGGAATTTCTATTTCTAAGGCCTTGAGGAATCGCCACACTGTCTTCCACAATGGTTGAACTAATTTACACTCCCACCAACAGTGTAAAAGTGTTCCTTTTTCTCCACATCCTCTCCAGCATCTGTTGTCTCCAGATTTTTTAATGATCGCCATTCTAACTGGCGTGAGATGGTATCTCAGTGTGGTTTTGATTTGCATCTCTCTGATGACCAGTGACGATGAGCATTTTTTCATATGATTGTTGGCCTCATATATGTCTTCTTTCGTAAAGTATCTGTTCATATCCTTTGCCCACTTTTGAATGGGCTTGTTTGTTTTTTTCCTGTAAATCTGCTTGAGTTGTTTGTAAATTCTGGATATCAGCCCTTTGTCAGATGGGTAGACTGCGAAAATTTTTTCCCATTCTGTTGGTTGCCGATCCACTCTAGTGACTGTTTCTTTTGCCGTGCAGAAGCTGTGGAGTTTCATTAAGTCCCATTTGTCTATTTTGGCTTTTGTTGCCAATGCTCTTGGTGTTTTGTTCATGAAGTCCTTGCCTACTCCTATGTCCTGGATAGTTTTGCCTAGATTTCCTTCTAGGGTTTTTATGGTGCCAGGTCTTATGTTTAAGTCTTTAATCCATCTGGAGTTAATTTTAGTGTAAGGTGTCAGGAAGGGGTCCAGTTTCTGCTTTCTGCACATGGCTAGCCAGTTTTCCCAACACCATTTGTTAAACATGGAATCCTTGCCCCATTGCTTGTTTTTGTCAGGTTTATCAAAGATTGTATACTTGTATGTATGTTGTGTTGCCTCCGGTGCCTCTGTTTTGTTCCATTGGTCTATATCTCTGTTTTGGTACCAGTACCATGCTGTTTTGATTACTATAGCCTTGTAGTATAGTTTGAAATCTGGTAGTGTGATGCCCCCCGCTGTGTTCTTTTTGCTTAGAATTGACTTGGCTATGCGGGCTCTCTTTTGGTTCCATACGAAGTTCATGGTGGTTTTTTCCAGTTCTGTGAAGAAAGTCAATGGTAGCTTGATGGGGATAGCATTGATTCTGTAAATTACTTTGGGCAGTATAGCCATTTTCACGATATTAATTCTTCCTAACCATGAACATGGAATGTTTCTCCATCTGTTTGTGTCCTCTCTGATTTCGTTGAGCAGTGGTTTGTAGTTCTCCTTGAAGAGGTCCCTTACGTTCCTTGTGAGTTGTATTCCAAGGTATTTTATTCTTTTTGTAGCAATTGCGAATGGCAGTTCGCTCTTGATTTGGCTTTCTTTAAGTCTGTTATTGGTGTAGACGAATGCTTGTGATTTTTGCACATTGATTTTATATCCTGAGACTTTGCTGAAGTTGTTTATCAGTTTCAGGAGTTTTTGGGCTGAGGCAATGGGGTCTTCTAGGTATACTATCATGTCGTCTGCAAATAGAGACAATTTGGCTTCCACCTTTCCTATTTGAATACCCTTTATTTCTTTTTCTTGCCTGATTGCTCTGGCTAGAACTTCCAGTACTATATTGAATAGGAGTGGTGAGAGAGGGCATCCTTGTCTAGTACCAGATTTCAAAGGGAATGCTTCCAGTTTTTGCCCATTCAGTATGATATTGGCTGTTGGTTTGTCATAAATAGCTTTTATTACTTTGAGATACGTTCCATCGATACCGAGTTTATTGAGGGTTTTTAGCATAAAGGGCTGTTGAATTTTGTCAAATGCCTTCTCTGCGTCAATTGAGATAATCGTGGTTTTTGTTTTTGGTTCTGTTTATGTGGTGAATTACGTTGATAGACTTGCATATGTTGAACCAGACTTGCATCCCCGGGATGAATCCTACTTGATCATGATGAATAAGTTTTTGGATTTGCCGTTGCAATCGGCTTGCCAATATTTTATTGAAGATTTTTGCATCTATGTTCATCATGGATATTGGCCTGAAGTTTTCTTTTCTCGTTGGGTCTCTGCCGGGTTTTGGTATCAGGATGATGTTGGTCTCATAAAATGATTTGGGAAGGATTCCCTCTTTTTGGATTGTTTGAAATAGTTTTAGAAGGAATGGTACCAGCTCCTCCGTGTGTGTCTGGTAGAATTCGGCTGTGAACCCATCTGGACCTGGGCTTTTTTTGTGAGGTAGGCTCTTAATTGCTGCCTCAACTTCAGACCTTGTTATTGGTCTATTCATAGTTTCAGCTTCCTCCTGGTTTAGGCTTGGGAGGACACAGGAGTCCAGGAATTTATCCATTTCTTCCAGGTTTACTAGTTTATGTGCATATAGTTGTTTGTAATATTCTCTGATGATGGATTGAATTTCTGTGGAATCTGTGGTGATTTCCCCTTTATCATTTTTTATTGCATCTATTTGGTTGTTCTCTCTTTTATTTTTAATCAATTTGGCTAGTGGTCTATTTTGTTGATCTTTTCAAAAAACCAGCTCTTGGATTTATTGATTTTTGGAAGGGTTTTTCGTGTCTCAATCTCCTTCAGCTCAGCTCTGATCTTAGTAATTTCTTGTCTTCTGCTGGGTTTTGAGTTTTTTTGATCTTGCTCCTCTAGCTCTTTCAATTTTGATGATAGGGTGTCAATTTTGGATCTCTCCATTCTCCTCATATGGGCACTTATTGCTATATACTTTCCTCTAGAGACTGCTTTAAATGTGTCCCAGAGGTTCTGGCACGTTGTGTCTTCATTCTCATTGGTTTCGAGGAACTTCTTTATTTCTGCCTTCATTTCGTTGTTTTCCCAGTCAACATTCAAGAACCAGTTGTTCAGTTTCCATGAAGCTGTGCGGTTCTGGGTCAGTTTCTGAATTCTGAGTTCTAACTTGATTGCACTATGGTCTGAGAGACTGTTTGTTATGATTTCAGTTGTTTTGCATTTGCTGAGGAGTGCTTTACTTCCAATTATGTGGTCAATTTTAGAGTAGGTGTGATGTGGTGCTGAGAAGAATGTGTATTCTGTGGATTTGGGGTGGAGAGTTCTGTAAATGTCCACCAGGTTTGCTTGCTCCACGTCTGAGTTCAAACCCTGGGTATCCTTGTTGATTTTCTGTCTGGTTGATCTGTCTAGTATTGACAGTGGAGTGTTAAAGTCTCCCACTATTATTGTGTGGGAGTCTAAGTCCTTCTGTAAGTCATTAAGAACTTGCCTTATGTATCTGGGTGCTCCTGTGTTGGGTCCATATATGTTTAGGATCGTTAGCTCTTCTTGTTGTATCGATCCTTTTACCATTATGTAATGGCCTTCTTTGTCTCTTTTGATCTTTGTTGCTTTAAAGTCTATTTTATCAGAGATGAGAATTGCAACTCCTGCTTTTTTTTGCTTTCCATTAGCTTGGTAAATCTTCCTCCATCCCTTTATTTTGAGCCTTTGTGTATCCTTGCATGTGAGATGGGTTTCCTGGATACAGCACACTGATGGGTTTTGGATTTTTATCCAATTTGCCAGTCTGTGTCTTTTGATTGGTGCATTTAGTCCATTTACATTTAGGGTTAATATTGTTATGTGTGAATTTGATACTCCCATTTTGATTCTAAGTGGCTGTTTTGCCTGTTAGTTGTTGTAGATTCTTCATTATGTTGAAGCTCTTAAGCATTCAGTGTGATTTTGGAATGGCTGGTACAGATCGATCCTTTCTATGTGTAGTGCCTCTTTTAGGAGCTCTTGTAAAGCAGGCCTGGTGGTGACAAAATCTCTGAGTACTTGCTTGTCCGCAAAGGATTTTATTCTTCCTTCACTTCTGAAGCTCAGTTTGGCTGGATATGAAATTCTGGGTTGAAAGTTCTTTTCTTTAAGAATGTTGAATATTGGCCCCCACTCTCTTCTGGCTTGTAGTGTTTCTGCCGAGAGATCTGCTGTGAATCTGATGGGCTTCCCTTTGTGGGTGACCTGACCTTTCTCTCTGGCTGCCCTTAATATTCTCTCCTTTATTTCAACCCTGTTGAATCTGACGATTATGTGCCTTGGGGTTGCTCTTCTTGCGGAATATCTTTGTGGTGTTCTCTGTATTTCCTGCAATTGAGTGTTGGCTTGTCTTGCTAGGTGGGGGAAATTTTCCTGGATGATGTCCTGAAGAGTATTTTCCAGCTGGGATTCATTCTCTTCGTCCCCTTCTGGTACACCTATCAAACGTAGGTTAGGTCTTTTCACATAGTCCCACATTTCTTGGAGAGTTTGTTCATTCCTTTTTGCGCTTTTTTCTCTAATCTTGGTTTCTTGTTTTATTTCATTGAGTTGGTCTTCGACTTCAGATATTCTTTCTTCTGCTTGGTCAATTCGGCTATTGAAACTTGCGTTTGCTTCGCGAAGTTCTCGTATTGTGTTTTTCAGCTCCTTTAATTCATTCATATTCCTCTCTAAGGTATCCATTCTTGTTATCATTTCCTCGAATCTTTTTTCAAATCTTTTTTCAAGGTTCTTAGTTTCTTTGCATTGATTTAATACATGATCTTTTAGCTCACCAAAGTTTCTCATTATCCATCTTCTGAAGTCTAATTCCATCATTTCGTCACAGTCATTCTCCGTCCAGCTTTGTTCCCTTGCTGGTGAGGAGTTTTGGTCCTTTCTAGGAGGCGATGTGTTCTGGTTTCGGGTGTTTTCCTCCTTTTTGCGCTGGTTTCTTCCCATCTTTGTGGATTTGTCCGCTGGTCGTCTGCGTAGTTGCTGACTTTTCGTTTGGGTCTCTGAGTGGACACCCAGAATGTTGATGATGAAGTATTTCTGTTGCTTGGTTTTCCTTCTACCAGTCTAGCCCCTTCGCTGTACGACTGTTGAGGTCCGCTCCAGACCCTGCTTGTCTGGGGTGCACCTCTAGTAGCCGTGGCACAGCGAGGGATGCTACCAGTTTCTTTTTCTGTTCTCTTTGTCCCAGGATGATGCCTGCCTAATGACAGTCTTTTGGATATAGAGGGGTCAGGGAGCTGCTTGAGGAGACAGTTTGTACTTTATAGGGGTTTAATTGCTGAGCTGTGCACTCTGTTGTTCATTCAGGGCTGTTAGGCTGCTATGTTTGATTCTGCTGCAACACAGCTCATTAAACAACCCTTTTTTTTTTTCTCAAATGCTCTGTGTTGAGGGGTTTGGGCTTTATTTTTGGATGTCCGATCAGGTGTCCTGCCCAGCTCGAAGGCAGACTAGCCACTGTTTGGCTGCCGAGGCTCCGCCCTGCTGTTGTGTGATTCGCGCTGTTCCTGCCGGCTCTGCTGTGGTCTCCGCCACGCCCTGCGGCGGAGTCTCTTCGTTGTAGCGTGTTGCCTCAGCAATGGCAGGCTGCGTCAGCAGTGGGCGTGTATCTCAGTAGGGACGGGTTGCCTCGGCAACGGCTGGCTGCGTCAGCAGTGGGCGTGTATCTCAGTTGGGGCGGGTTGCCTCCGTAGTGGTGGACGCCCCTCCCCCACAGAGCGTCTCGGACCGTCTGCCCGGGATAGTTTGAAATCGCGGTTTTGTTCGTCCCACTGGGTATCCCAAACGATCTGTCCCTGCAATCCCCTGGGCTGGGCTACTGTGCAAGTCTCGTTCAGTCTCAAGTCCAGCCCTCTCAAGTCTCAGGTTGCCGGTTCAACAAGGCACCCGGACAAGCGCGCCCTGTGGGGATTGCTGGGTAGGGCCGGCCACCGCCGCCCCGGCTGCCTGCTTCGCCAGGCAGACCTACTGCCTGGCGTCCCGTGTCTTTTTATACTTGGGAGTTTCCCCGTTCTGTGGGCAACAAAGATCAGTCTGGAAATGCAGCACTGACTCACCGTTTGCGAATTCAACGCGGTCTCCAATCCTGGGTTGTTCTCACAGCGCCATCTTGAGTCCCCTCCCACTCAGTTTTTTCTTTCTTATAAGGACCTAACTACTATTTGTACTTCATAATTCAAATAGAGGCAAATTTAGAAATTGTCTTGGTTTCTTTCTGTTTGTTCACCGAAACTAATTTTCCAGTTAATTTATTGAATATTATGTTCAGTATCTAATACATAGAGTATACTGTTTAATTTGTTGTGAGGATTTAAAAATGACAAAGGAAAAATTCCTGCTTCAAGGATTTAGGAATCAACTGTAAGAGACTTCAGATTCACTTTTTTGCAGCAAAGATCCATTGGAAACTATGATATAAGGAACATAATCTTATTTAAAAGGAAATTTATATACAATATATATTAATTCTGATAGGAATGACAGATATTCACGATGAAAGTAGAATTATGTCCTTTCTTTGGAAGAAGTAGTCAGTTGCAATAGATGGGTTTTCAGGAGAGAGAAAAGAGAGTCTGAGTAATGTAAACAGCTGTAAAAAGACAGTGATGGGGAAGGCATTAGGATGATAGATATTGCGGGAAAGTAGAACCTTGGGAGTTTCACAGAGGGTATGAATTGAGGGACGATAATCAAAAATTGGGACTAGCTTGTGGAAGACTAAAATGCTATGTTGTGGATTTTGGACTTTATTCTTTTTGTGTTGTTAAGGAATTGCAAGGTTTGTATCAAAGATACATGAAGAACTTTCTCATTGGAGAACTTTCTCTTAGAAAGAGAAAATTTGTGACAGTGTGGTGGCTCATTCCTGTAAGGTTAGCATTGTAGAAAGCCAAGGTAGGTGGATCTCTTGAGCTCAGGAGTTCAAGACCAGCCTGGAAAACTTAGTAAGACCCCATCTCTCCTGAAAAATACCAAAATTTAGCTGGTCCTGGTCATGCATGTCTGTAATAGTAGCTGCTTGGAAGGCTTGGGTCAGATAATCCTTGAGCCTAGGAGGCGGAGGTTGGAGAGAGCCAGGATTGCCCCTGTGCACTCCAGCCTGGTTGATAGTGAGACCCTGTGTTAAAGAAAGAAATACAACAAATGTGTGTTTTGATAAGTTGGAAAGGCTAGAAACTTAGAATAATGTATTATCAATCTCTGCAATAACCGAGGGAACCCTAAAGTGCCAACTAGAATTTTTACTATTATTACTGCATTGGCTGAGGTTTAAGAACAGAGTCCCTCAATTAAACAGAAGCACCAATCATCTTACAGTTTGAGTAACCCCCTCACAGCTGTGCCAATTGAAGGTAGGACAGACTCCAATCAATATTTTACTACCTTCTTTTCTATTTATAATAAGATGGGTTAGAGATAAAGGTGTTGTTGGCTTTGTGCATTTAATATTTTAGTGACAATTTATTCCCTCTATTTAAAAGGTATAGGTGCTTTTTGCAGAATCAAACCCAAATAGGAAAATCCTAAGAAAATAAAGATTAGAGGTATCTTAGCAAATGCATTAGCATGTCATTCTTCTGTTGGAATCACAATAAGTTGCCAAAATATAGTACTACCCTGATGTTACTCACATATCACAGTAGGTAGTGAGGGAGTCCTTGGGAAGTAATGTTGGGATTCTGGAAACGGGTAATTTTTTGTTTCATTACATCCTACTGTTATTGGAAAGAAATGGGAATTGTTTGAAACGTGTTCTGTGAAATTAGATGACAATATCTATAACAGCCGAAATGAACAGATGTAAAGTTTAAGAGAAACGTGTATTGACTCTTGACTACTTGCAGTTTTTTTTAATCCTCTCAGCAAGGCAGTTTATTTATTTGTTTTATATATATATATATTATTGCATTTTAGGTTTTGGGGTAATGTGAAGAACATGCAAGATTGTTGCATAGGTACATACATGGCAATGTGGTTTGCTGCCTTCCTCCCTATCACCTGTATCTGGCATTTCTCCCCATGTTATCCCTCCCCAACTCCCCACGCCACACTGTCCCTCCCCTAGATCCCCCCACAGACCCCAGTGTGTGATGCTCCCCTCCCTCTGTTCAAGTGTTCTCATTGTTCAACACCCGCCTATGAGTGAGAACACGCAGTGTTTAATTTTCTGTTCTTGTGTCAGTTTGCTGAGAATGATGGTTTTCAGGTTCATCCATGTGCCTCCAAAGGACACAAACTCATCGTTTTTTATGGCTGCATAGTATTCCATGGTGTATATGTGCCACATTTTCCCAGTCCAGTCTATCATCGATGGGCATTTGGGTTGGTTCCAGGTCTTTGCTATTGTAAACAGTACTGCAATGAACATTTGCATGCATCTGTCCTTATGATAGAACGATTTATAATCCTTTGGATATATACCCAGGAATGGGATTGCTGGATCAAATGGAAGTTCTATTTCTAGGCCCTTGAGGAATCGCCACACTGTCTTCTACAATGGTTGAACTAGTTTCCATTCCCACCAACAGTGTAAAAGTGTTCCTTTTTCTCCACATCCTCTCCAGTATCTGTTGTCTCCGGATTTTTTAATGATCACCATTCTAACTGGCATGAGATGGTATCTCAGTGTGGTTTTGATTCTTCCTAATCATAAGTGTGTTATGTTTTCCATCTGTTTGTGTCCTGTCTTATTTCCTTGAGCAGTGGTTTGTAGTTCTTATTGAAAAACTCCTTCACATATTTTGTTAGTTGTATTCCTGGGTATTTTATGTTCTTCGTAACAATTGTGAATGGGAGTTTAATTTCTAACTGCTAAGTTTCTGCAATCTAGTCATCTTTACTCTGGATAGTACTATATTTTAATGTCAAAAATTTAAAAAGCAGCATACTTGCCTTTATTTTATAAAAGTATTTTAATGTATATTTTTATTATTTCTCTAGCGACATATGCAGTTTATTTTTATTGTTTGCTTTTAATTTAGAGATGAAACAACATTGTTACAGGAAACTGAAAAGTGATTCTAAAATTATTTAGTAAATTTTGTTTCATTAAAATATTTCTCATTGGGTCATTTTGTATTTCCAGTGAACTACATATTACATATCAAAAATTAAAGACAAAAATGTGCCTCAGAATCTTTATTTAAAGCAATATATTAATCTGAAGAACGTTTCACTTTTTAACATAACTATTTCTTAGAATCAGTGTTTTATTTTGAGACCTTAGCTGGAGGTTCTAGCACAATAGCACAACTGCTAGTATATCCTGGTTGATGAACAGTCCTCCCGCCAAGAAGGTTGTTCTCTTCATTGAGCTCTCAGCTTCAGGAGGGATACACGTGGAAACAAAAGGTTGGAAGGGGATGCCTGCGTTGCCAGACAGAGTAGCCAAAACAACACTTGTGATCAACTGGGTGATGTTACACCCTGATCACCTGAACTAGTTGATTTTCAAATATGCATATACATCACTAGATTTTTTTTTCAAAGAAATTGTAACTACATGTTAACTTATAAAATAGAAATCATGTACCAGTATCAAAATATCTTAATTTGGTAAGTTCTACATTTTTATGATGAAAGGAAAATTTAACATATCTTAATGTATAAATAGTTTAAGGCAATATTTAGATTAGAATACTAGAATTTCTCAAAATAAAGGTATTTTAAATTATTTAAGTACTAGGCTTCTTACTAGGTTTGAAGCCTATTCTCATTAGTGATATATTTACTTACCAAATACTGCAGTATATTGTTTATATATGTATTTTAGATTTTTTCATTCAAATTTAAACTAAAATTTGGGATATAACATTAAATTCTGAGATTACACTTTATGTTGAGCTAATAGCTCCCTACATGTTGGTTACAGATGAAATGTTGAAGTCTAATTCTGTTTCTCCTTAGTAAGTAAATTAACAAGAGTTTTATTATTTCCGTATAGCAGAATTGGAATTTATCTGAAGCAATACTCATTCCTCATTATACGGTATATTTTCCGTAACTTCTGCTGTGTATATTGTAAACAAACATGTTTTTCTAACAAAAAAGACTGCTGTGACTTTTTTTATAGTGTGCATCAATTGGGTTACATGTGAAAGATACTGAATTTCCTGGAAAACAATAATGAAGTTATGGAAGATCGTCACTTGATATTGCTTAACTCGTTAGTTCTGCTTTAAAATATTCTTGGAAATCCGTATATTTTTTTCTTGATTTCTTTCAGTAGCCAGTGTAAACTTTGTTACAAGAGACAAGAACAAAGGAAAAATCAGACAAAATATTATTGTAGGATGTCTTAGGTCTGTTAAAACTAATGAAAATGGTTTAAATTTAAAAAATAGTGATGTAATCTCCTTCCTAATAATTATGCAGGAGAATACACACATGGTAGTTAAAATATTAATGATCTAAAAATAATATATCCTATTAGGTCTGTGGTATTTTTATAATATTGTTATCAGAATATGAAAAAAAGAATTTCCAAAGAAGAATGTGAAACTCATGTGAGAGTAGAAAGTTTGCATGACCTTAGTCTTCAAGAAGTGTAAGTTTTGTGAAGTCCATCAACTTCAGGATAAATTACAAATTCCTTAACTTAGTAAAGAAGAGATTTGGTAACTGGCCATCACCCACATCTTCAGCTTTGTTTCTGCTATCTTCTCACATCTTCATTATACTTTTGTCAGTTTTGGGGATGTGTACTTTCCTAAACATTGTTTCTGTCTATTTTTGGCAAATGGTAGTTTCTCAGTTTTCCCCAAGATCAGTGTTCAAGACTCAGGTTAGATGAAGTGTCACTGTGTAATTATTGCATTCTTTGTAACCTACCATCCAACAGTTTTCAAATGACTTTTTAACTGTGTTGAAAAAGTAGTGAGCAAACACTTGTTCAGTATCTAGATTTTTATTTTTAGTGCATTTATTGCATAATTTTTGGTCATAAAATATTCATATGATAAATAAGTGATGTTAGAGTTAGTAGATAGATATGAATTCAAGCAAAGTATATTGTCCTTGTTAAGGTTTATTTCTGTAATTCAGCAGATTATGTCTTTCCTCCTTTCAATAAGCATATCTTGTAGTTTTTGCCTAAATATTTCTATAAGAAAAAATAGAATTATGAAATGTGTTTTGCATTCACAAATTATTCATAAAAGAATGATATTTGAATTTTTACAAATTTAGATGTCTTTTGTTACACCCAGTGATATCAGCCCTGCTCACCTCTGATGTCAGTGAGTTTACTACAGTTCATTTCTACATGGGTGGGTCAGCCTGTAGTGCAAAAGACTTAAGACCAGTGTAGGCGTTTTGGGTACACACAAATGCAACAGGATCACAAGGCTTCACATCAGTTAACATAATCTGTGCTCCCAGGAGTTAATTCCAATTGGCATCAGTGATACTGAAATTTGGTTATAATTAAACAAGGAAGGAGACTGAAAACCCAGACACAAGTTTACAATGGACTAAGTCCCATTGTTAATTATCAGAGCTATCAGAGTTTAAAATTGTAGTTTTTATTAATGATATCACACAATCAAACACACAGAGTATGCATGTATCTATCCCGGAATTCTCCCTTGTCATCATTTTATGAATAAAAGAAAGATAGCCATTTTTTTATATTTAACTTTATCTAGAAAATACATGGTCTGGACAAAAAATAAAAGAAAATATGGTCTCTATTTCTACTTGATACAGGGTCTTCTTTTCCAGTGGAAGATGGGTTATATTCATCTTTTTTTAAACACTTATACATCAGAGATGTTTAATTAAAAGAACCCAGAATTGAGGAATTTTAGTATCGTTTTATTTTTCATCATATTATTGTCAGTGCTCTCTTAGCTGTGGATTTCACAGTTTGCCTTCCACAAAGTCTTTAGGATCCCATGATTAGAAGCAAGGAGAGGGAGAAGTGTATACAAGTCAAGTTAAAGAGCTAGAAATCACTTCATAGAGATATAAAATAATAGAGTGTTCATTTTTATATTTGTTAATCCACCATTGCTATATTTTTTATTTTATGTGATGAATTTTTATCATTTAGGAAGCGACATAGTACTCAAGGTTGATTTTTATTTTTTGTCTTAAGTCAAAGAACATGAAATCAAGGCTCAGAATGCCTTTGTTTATTCTATTGTTACTATTCTCATGTTAATGATTTTTATTTAGAAGTTTCTAGAACATTTTGAATCTATTTCTTATGAAGTTAATGGAAAAGTTGTTGTAAAGGCTCAACTATGGAGCAATTTATTACTTTTTAGGTGTTAAGAAAATCTTTTTTTTTGAAGGGTTAGATCAATTTTATTCTACATTTGAACATCAAATTCCATGGCTAAGGAAGCCCATATAATGGGCAACTTTTAGTAGAATCCTTTAGGTTAGATTGTAAATTATAATTCTGTCAATTTCCACTTGCAGTATCCCATCATGTCACATGAAGGAAGCTACTGTTGTCAAAATCTTAAAGCTTAATTTTCAGAAATCAGAGTGTTATATAAATCTGAAGAAAGATGAATGTGAGTTGGGTTATTTAGTTTGTCTTTTCCCTTTTCACTTGAGTTATATGTAAACAATAAGGCACAACATTTTTTCCTAATCTTTATTGTAGGGTGAAGGGGAAGAAGCAATGATGGTCAAGAGTAGAAAGAAAGAATTTGTAGAGGAAAAATAATATTCTTGTTGCAACCTCATAGAAAGAGTATCTCCTAATTTGTTGTTTTTTAGTTTCTTATTTATTATAGTTTAGTTTGCTGCAACTAATCTTTCTAGTTTCATTTAATAGAACCATGATAATTATATGTGATTTGAATTATATTTTATAGAATATTCAATGTTCCATAGTAGTTTATATGGTATATGGCTATTGACATGTATTTACATTTATGTACAAATTAACTATGAGTATAGATAACCATGTGACTGCAAGTATATTTTCATAGGTTCAAAGGAGAGGAAATCAGAATGTATTATAGCAGAATTGTAACCCAGAAGTCATTAGAAGCTGTGTTTGATCTAGAAACAATCAACCCTGCCTGTTTCTGTCTCATGGTGGTTAATAATTCTCTCTCCTATTTTTTTTGTGTGTTTCTTCAGTGTTTCTTTTTCTGTATATCTGTTCTGATCTCCCATTATTGCTGACCTGTTGACTTCTGATTTTTTCTTCCTAGTCAATTTAATTTTTTCTCTTCTCATAGTTTCTGCCTGTTCACAGTTTCTCCTATGAATTATGAGGTAACTATAATCAGTTTTAATGACTTTAACTCCAAGTTTTCTCCTAGCTTTTAGATCCTGATGCTAGCTGACTTGTTCTCTTTAGGTTTCTCATTTTGAATTCTAACAGGGATTTGATTTGCCCAACTTCTCTTTTGGCATCAGAATATGTTAGAAATTAATTCAGATATTTAAATTGGATATTGTTAGTCCAGTCAACTGTAGATGTTAGATTCACATCATGAGATGAAGTTAAGTTTAGAAGAGACCATGAGTGTATAAAGAAAAATATCACAAAGTAGTTAAGTCTGAAGTTCCTGGAGCAGGAGCCTTATCTGTTTAACTTACAAGATTTTTATGCACAACAATACTAGGAAAAGGAAATTTATATTATAATTTGGATATTCATACATTCAAATAATATTTTTTATGTGACATTCAATTAGTGTGAGCCAAGCACTGTTCTAGGGTGCAAGGTTTAATTACTGATCAAAATTAAAGTAAACTGCCTGCTCTTATGGAGCCTGCATCAGCATTGAGAGAAATAATAATAACAAATGAAAAATAAAGTGAGAAGTGGCAAAAGGGTGATGTTAAATGTTATGGAAAAGAATAAAGCAAGTTAAAAAGTCCAGAGATCTACTGTTTTCATCTAGGGTGGTGAAAGCAATTATGTTACATTACATTGTTAGCTTTGTTCCCTTTGAAAAGATTTGAATAGAGACATGAATCAAACCCCTCCGTGGCTGATTACCTCCGACTATTCTGAAAGGAGTTTTCTCACACTGATATATTTTAATATCCTTAAAACAAGGTTTCAGTGTTTTTTGTTTTTGTTCCTTGTTTGCTTTACACTACATAGAAAAAAGAATATTGATAAGAATAGTGTCTCCTTTATTTTGTATTGAATAAAGTTTTACAGTCAGTATTGAGTCTCATTCCCAAGGGATGGGATAGCTGCTTATGGTCCTGTCTAAGAGAAAAATATAAGAATCTGAGTCCTCAATTATTGCTGAAAAGAAAGCCCAATGTAGGACTAAGTATGAAATGAGATACCATTTCTTGGGTATTCTTATGGTCGAATGTTTGTGTTTTTACAAAATACTAACCTCCAAGATGATTTTATTAGGAGGTGAGACTTTGCTTTTTTTTTTTTTTTTTTGAGACTGAGTCTTGCCCTTTCGCCAGGCTGGAGCACAGTGGCACAATATCGGGTCACTGCAACCTCCGACTCCCAGGTTTAATAGATTCTTCCGCCTCAGCATCCTGAATAGCGGGTACTACAGGCGCGTGCCCCAATGCCCAGCTAAATTTTATATTTTTAGTAAAGATGAGGTTTCACCATGTTGGCCAGGATGGTCTTGATCTCTTCACCTCATGATCTGCCCGCCTTGGCCTACCAAAGTGCTGGAATTACAGGTGTGAGCCACTAAGCCTGACTGAGGTGAGACATTTTTTTAAGGTAATTACATCATGATGGCAAAACATTCATGCATGGGCTTCGTGCCTTATAAAAGAGGTTCCTGAGCAATCTTTTCTCCATCCACCACGTAAACACATCAGGAAGGCCCTGTCTATGAACCTGGAAATGGGGCCTCTTCAGACACTAAATCTGCTGGTCCCTTTATCTCAGATTTCCTAGCCACGAAAACCGTTGAGAAATATCTTTTTATTTGTTTATATTCTACCCGATGTATAGTATTTTGTTATATCATCCCTCAAGGACTCAGCCATGTGTTAGTTACGTAATGGGTCAATCATATCTCGAACACAACTCATTTTATATTCCCATGTCGATCTTAAGTTTTCATGCCTTGTTGCATTACATCAAATCTCATCAATCTTAAATTTAGATATCTTGTTGCATTACATCAAATCTCTCAAAGTAGAATCCCATATTCAACTCAATCCTATTTTCTCTCATGTTCCTTCCAGATGCAGTAGGTCGTCAGTACACATGAAACATCTGGAAAATACATTCTCTTCTTTCTTTTGCCGTGGTCTTCATCCTTTCTTTGTAGTTTTTACCTTAAATTATTGTGACATCCTCCCAACTAGTCTCTGTGACACGAATTCTTTTCTGTCCCAGAGTTGTTATGCAAAATAGACAAAGGTGATCTTTCTGTACATTGACTTAAAATTATCTTGAAGCTCCTCATTGCGTTATGTGAACATTCCAAACACTAAGCTCTGGTATTGGTCTGACTTAGATTTGAATAGGTTTACCATTCCATGCTTTATTTCTCTTTACCACCCCAATCTCCCTTGGCATGCAAAACTCTTACTCTTCCTTCAAGACCCATTTCAAATGTCATTATTTAATGGGAAGGGAAATACCTCCTATAAATGCTGACTCTTTTTGTGCGGAATAATCTGTAAAATAATCTCTACTTTTATGTTCTCTACTTATACCCTCTCTTGTCTCACTAAGGAGAGATGGAAAGACTTCTGATTGGTAAGTTTTAGAGGAAGAACTCGGCACTTACGCTTCTGCCATTTCATCTCACATTCATTGTGGAGCTGGCTGATAGAGAGGACATGTGTTTTTTTCCTAATCTTTCTGCCATGAGTTTAGAGATACCTGCTCTAATCTGCCTAATCTGAGACCCAGTGTTAGCCTATTATTAGCATGTATTTAAGGCCCTTATAAAGTGTATGTACTCAATAGATAATTGTTAAACAGATTTTGAATGAATATGAAAAGATAAATTTGGTTTTTCATTTATCTGAAGAGGGTTGTCAAGGAAATGTGATGATTTGGTGTATCCCTCTTTATTCACAATAATCTACTTCAGAAAACTTTCTCTAAAATCTTTGGCAAGTGTAAGTACCTCTTCAGTGAATACTAAATTATCTGTGCAGTAGAATTGCTGTGAAGTGCTTAGAAAATTTTCTACAAATTCTCGGACATACTACAAAGATTGTGAGATGGTACATTGGAGGTCTAGGTAAAGAACTAATTATTTTAACCAGCAGTGCAGACAGTCCTTCAAATACAGTTTGATTACTGTCTACAAGTTCTCAAAGAAGTTTGTTTACATCTGATTAGTGTGTTTTATTTATTCAAACTCCTATTTTTCTATAGTAGGTTGTGATTAGGGATGTTTGGTCTTAGGAGTTGAAAAACATAATACAGAACCTGAAACCTGCTAACAAACAATACTTGTTTGTTAAATATATGTTTGTTGATGAAGACACACAGGAGGCTTGTGTTTTCTAATTTTGAAGTAAGAATTTTGGGATATTTAAAAAAGAACACAAGACATAATTATTGTATTAAGTACTCTTATGTTAACCCACTGAGAGTCCAACATTCAATTTTTCCAATTGAGTAGCTTCTAGCATGTTTAAGAAATATTAATCATCTTTCTTTATGCATCATTCATAAATATACACTAAACTGACAGAAAGTCTTTTTACAAAATCCAGGGTGAAATAATAGTAATAAGAAATCTGTCCTATCAGGGGTCACAGGAATGCTAAGATTGCTGTCTGGATCTTCGCTGACCATGCTGTCTCAGGTGGTACTTTCTGCTGCTGCCAAAGTGGCTCCCTCTCTGAAGAATGCAGCCTTCCTAGGTCCAGGGGTATTACAAGCAACAAGGACCTTTCACACAGGGCAGCCACACCTTGCCCATGTACCACCTCTTCCTGAATATGGAGGAAAAGTTCGACATGGACTGATCCCTGAGGAATTCTTTCAGTATCTTTATCCTAAAACTGGTGTAACAGGACCTTGTGTGCTTGGAACTGGGCTTATCTTATATGCTTTATCCAAAGAAATATATATGATTACCGGAGAGACCATCACTGGCCTAGGAGTAATAGGGTTATATATCTTCGGAGTTAAAAAATATGGTCCTTCTCTTGCAGCATTTGCTGATAAACTCAATGAGCAAAAACTTGCCCAACTGGAAGAGGCAAAGCAGGCTTCCATCAAACAAATACAGATGCAGTTGATACAGAGAAGGCACAGCAGGCACTGGTTCAGAAGTGCCATTACCTTTTTGATGTGCAGAGGAATAACATTGCTTTGGCTATGGAGGTTACTTACCAGGAACGACTGCATAGGGTATATAAGGAAGTAAGGAATTGCCTGGACTATCAAGTATCTGTGCAGAACATGATGCGTCGAAAGGAACAGGAGCACATGACAAGTTGGGTGGAGAAGCACGTGGTGCAGAGCATCTCTGCACAGCAGGAAAAGGAGACAATTGCCAAGTGCATTGCTGACCTACAGCTGCTGTCAAAGAAGGCTCAAGCACAGCCAGTTATGTAAATGTATCTATTCCAATTGAAACAGCTAGAAAGTTGACTGACTACATGGAAACGAGTCTATGTGACAAAATCTTTCTGTATTGGTGTCTACTGAAGTTATGGTTTACCTCTCCCAAAAATGAAAAGTTTGTTTTAAATAGTGAGAGAACGAAATCTCTATCGGCCAGTCAACTATTTCTATCCTTCTTACTCTGTATTTGAGTTATTCTATGATCACTTCTGTATAAGCAGTTTGCCTTTATAAAAACTTGCTGCCTGACTAAAGATTACCATGTTATAGTTTAAATTTGTAATTAATTTACCATCTTTCAATAAAGTGACAATTGAATGACAAAAAAAAGAAATCTATGCTATGCATAATGTATTTTTTTAATAAATGTTATCATGAGTTTTAGACACATAAAAGGTCTCAGGTTGGCTAGCTTTCACTTATATGTACTTTTTCATCTAACCTCAACAGCAAGTTTGCTAGGCAATAGAAAGAAAATATTTTTTTAAAAAACGTTATCTATGAATTCTCCTCAATGGAGGCACAAGCAATATTTGATGCATTACTTACAGAGTGAAAAGAAAAGGGGTGAAAATCAGAATATCTCCTTTGCAGCTGTGTTTTGGTATTCAAGACAACACCTGCATGGGGTAAAATTTCTAGTATTATAAACCTTTGGCAGAAAGGAAAAGGAGACTGCCTGAAAAAGGGGACTATGTCTTTGGGGATTCCTTTTGGCTATTTCAGTAACAGATGTACTAGCTAGAGCTTTGGATTTTGAAAATCTCATGTAGCATGGAGAAGCACTGCATCCTTTGTTTGAAAAGCCTCATGGTAAATTGATATGTTTAATATGTATTTAGAAATTGACACTATATGAGACAGAAACATCCCCTTAAGTATCTTCATTTTGTCTTATAGTAATTTATTACATATAGTTCTGATATGATTATGGTATTTGTATAAGTCCAAAACTGATAATTTTGTAAATGCATACATACTCAGGTTGAGATCTGCATGTATTCCAAGTCTGAAGTATCAAGTGATAAATATTATTGTGAATATCTGTTTTATTTATATATATGTCATATCTTCAGGACACACAGGCACTCTTATACACTCTTGGCTTCCTTAATGTCATCAGTCTTTATTATCATTGGAAAAATAATCATATCTTTTTATTTTGTCATATAAATACAACTGGTCAAGATTTTTCTTTCACAAGGTTTATAGTTGAATAACATTGATAAGATAAACAGTAAAGGAACTACTTGCCTTCTATAAACATTGATTGTCTTCACTGGAAGTTTAAATATAATTTAGAAGAAAATGTTCTAATGATAGAAGTAACAAAGCATATCTAATGGTAAATGCTATTTTAATGGCTTTGAGTTAGTTTATGGGAACAGTTTTTATATCTAATATCAACACTAGGAACTTTCATCATAGCCACAGTAATTTCCTCAAGAATTATTTTGCATAGAAGTATTGCACTTTTAAAAGCCACCCAGGAAGAAGTGTCCAAATTATTGTACTATTTCTAGTATTCTGTTATGTCTTTGCAATCTATTTGGGGGTCATAAGAAATGTAAGGAAACACTGGTAATATTCCATCATAAAATGAATGAAATCCTGCTATTTGTAACAACCTGGGTAAAGGTGGAAGTAGGTTTTTCTAAGTGAAATAAGCCAGTCATAGACAATTAATATGTGATCTCACTTATTTGTAGAACCTAAAAAAGTTGGAACTCAGAAACAGAGAGTAGAAAGGTGGTTGCCAGGGACTGGATGTCGTGGAAGAGGGGAAATGTTGGTCAAAGAGAACAAACTGCCAGTTACAACAGAAATATGTATAGCTTGGTGACTATGCTTAATACTAAATTCTACGTATATATTGTATACTTCGAATTTGCTAAGAGAGTAGTAATAGGTATTCTCACGTCTACATACACACACTCCTATATAGTTACAATAAGAGGTGGTTCTGAATATGTGTAAGTTAATTTGAATGTGGTAATTGTTCTATGATATGTCCATACATCGAATCATAACCCAGTATTTCTTTAAAGCATATATATATATATGCTTTATCTATATACATCTATATATATATAGATATCTCTCTCTCTCTCTCTATATATATATATATATCTATATATCTCTCTCTCTCTATATATATATATAGATATATATATATATATATATAGAGAGAGAGTCAATTATACTTAAAGGTTCTTTTCAAGTAACGTGCAGAGAGATTTGGTAAAGAGTTGCAAACATGTATTATTTATTAAAGAAATATAAAGCCTGTGATAGAAATTCTTCACTATTAATACTAGTCAGCAATATATAAGAAATAATAGGCTGTTATCTGTTAAATCATCTTTTATTTCCTGTTCAAAGAAGGGTTTTATTAAAATAGGCTGTTTGGGCATCAGTACATTTAGTAATAGATTTAAAATAGTTACCAAAATTTTGTAGTATTAAGTGCTGATTTTCACAATTTATATCAACATTTTGACTCATTTATCATCTTATATTCCTTTAAGTTGAAAACAAATTATTCACAGCAAAAACAACTTTAACAAAAAGTTAGAGCAGTTGGGTTTATGGGTTGATTTTTGTCACTTGTAAGTTATTGAATCTTTAAAAATAATGTTCATTCTCTCTGTTTCAGTTTTAGCAAATGTAAAACATCAAAAACAAACTACATAATTTATAAGGTTCATTTCTTTTCCAACATTTTTCAATCAACATATTTATTGATTGCTTACTATGTACCTGATTTCTGTTTGTGAAGCATACCTGTAGTTATTGTGACTGTTGTGATAAAGAAGACTAAGTTTTCCCTACTTTGGAGTTAATGTTCTTATCGTAGAACAGATAGTAAACAAATAAGGTAAAAAGTACTTGATTTGAGATAGCAGTAAGTGTAACAGCAAGTAAGGAAAGGAATAGTAAGGGACTGCAATGGGGTGCTATTTGATTAACATTTTCTCAGAGCCAAATGAGAAGAACCTAGTCATAGAAAGATGTATAAATTGTTTTCACTGTGGAGGCAGGAAGAATTTTCCATGCTATGCTAGTGAATTTGATGGGGTCAAGGAATAATGAGAAGTCCAGTACTGCTGGAACATTGTATGCAAAAGAGAGTTAGTAGGAGAGAGGTCTAAGATGTTTTTGGAGTCGGTCAGGTGCTGTTGCACACTCGAAGCACTTTGGGAGGCTGATTACAAGTCAATCACACGAGGTCAGGAGTTTGAGTCCAGCCTGGCCAACATGATGAAACCTTGTGTCTACTATGATAATACAAAAAAATTAGTTGAGTGTGATAGCAGGTGCCTGAAATCCTAGCTACGTGGGTGGCTAAGGCAAGAGAATCTCTTGAATGTGGCAGGCAGAGGTTGTGGTTTGCCAAGATAGCACCATTGCTCTGCAGCCTGGGTGACAAAGTGAGACTGTGTCTTCAAAAAAAAAAAAAAAAAAGTGCTTGGAGTCAAATAGCAAAAAATTATGTTGCATTTGTTAAGGAGTTTGGATTGTATTTTAAATGGTTTGAGCAGCCATTGAGAAGTTTCAATAATGTATCTGATGTCTTTTAATTTATCTAATTAAAACAGTAATATGACATGTATAGAAAATATTTCTGTGCTGTGAATTGTGCACTAGTTGCATGTGTTTGTGTATGGATATGAGTTATACATATACATTTGTAGATATAATTTAAAACATATCCTCTAAACACTTCTAATAATTGAAAGTATGTCAATAAAAATATAGTTTAAAAATAAGAGCATCCAATTAAAATCTTAGTATGTAGAAAGATAGTGTGAGATACTTATTTACACCAGGATGTTGGATGTCATTGTACTTGGGAGTGAGGGATCTGCTACAGTAGGAGTACCTACTGCCTATAGTTGTGAATCAGCAAATGGAACAAACCATGTTATTAGACGTGGATGATAATTTGTGGCTTGGGTGTTGGAAAACAGCTGTTGATATGAAGAAACATTATCTGCCAGACCATAAAACAAAATCACAGAGAAAACAACATAGGAAGTAATAGTGTGAGGTCTACTGCTGGTCTTTTTCATTTTTGAAAAATTATATTTAAGTTCTGGTGTAAATGTGCGGATCATGTAGGTTTGTTACACAGGTATATGTGTCATGGTGGTTTAATGCACCCATTCATCTGTCATCTACATTAGGTATTTTTCCTAATGGTATCCCTCCCCTAGCACCCCCGGTCCCCCAATAGGCTCTTGTGTGTGATGTTCCCCTTTCTGTGCCCATGTATTCTCATTTTTCAACTCCAACTTATGAGTGAGAGAATGTGCGGTATTTTTTTTTGTGTTCTTGTGTCAGTTTGGTGAGAGTGATAGTTTCTAGGTTTATCCATGTTCCTGTCAAAGAAATGAACTCATCATTTTTTATGGCTGCATAATAATCCATGGTGTATATGTGCCATATGTTCTTTAGGCAGCATATCATTAATGTACAGTTGGGTTGGTTCCAAGTCTTTGCTGTTGTAAACAGTGATGTAATATACATACGTGTGCATGTGTCTTTATAGTGGAATGATTTTTAATCCTTTGGGTATATGCACCATAATGGAATTGCTGGTTCGAATGGTATTTCTACTTCCAGATACTTGAGGAATCTTCAGTGTCTTCCACAGTGCTTCAATAATTTACACTCCCACCACCAGTGTAAAAGTGTTCCTATTTCTTTAGATCTTTTCCAGCAACTATTTGCTGATATTTTAATGATCGCCATTCTGAGTGTCATCAGATGGTATCTCGATGTGGTTTTGATTTGGATTTTTCTTATCACTAGTGATGATGAGCGTCTTTTCATATATTTATTGGCTGCATAAATGTCTGCTTTTGAAAAGTGTCTGCTCATATCCTTCACCTACTTTTTGATGGGGTTGTTTTTTCTTTTTTTTTTTTAAGTTGTTCAAGTTCTTTGTAGATTCTGATTATTAGCTGTTTGTCAGAGGGGTAAATTGTAAAAAATTTTTTCCATTCTGTTGGCTTCTGGTTCACTGTAATGCTAGTTTCTTTTATTGTGCAGTTCAATTAGATCCCATTTGTCTATTTTGGTTTTTGTTGCCATTGCTTTTGGTGTTTTAGTCATGAAGTCTTTGCCTATGCCTTTGTCCTGAATGGTATTGCCTATTAACTAGGTTTTCTTCTAGGTTTTTTATGGTATTAGGTCTTAGATTTAAATCCTTAATCCATCTGGAGTTAATTTTTATATAAAGTGTAAGGAGAGATCCAGTTTCTGCTTTCTGCAGATGGCTCATCTGTTTCCCCAATACCATTTATAAAATAGGGAGTCCTTTCTGCATTACCTGTTTTTGGCAGGTTTGTTCAACATTAGATGGCTGTATATGTGTGGTGTTAATTCTGAGGTCTCTGTTCTCTTTGATTGGTGTATATCCCTGTTTTTGTACCACAACTATGCTGTTTTAGTTACTGTAGCCTTGTAGTATAGTTTGAAGTCAGGTAGCATGATGCCTCCATGATTGTATATTTTCCTTAATATTGTTTTGGCTATGTGGGCTCTCTTTTGGTTACATATGAAGTTTAAGGTGTTTTTTTCCAAATCTGTCACAAAAGTCACTTTGGTAGCTTGATGGGGATAGCATTGAATTTATAAATTTCTCTCGGCAGTATAGTCATTTTCATGATATGGATTCTTTCTAACATTGTGCATGGAATAATTTTCCATCTGTTTGTGTCCTGTTATTTCCTGGAGCAGTTGTTTGTAGTTCTCCTTGAAGATATCCTTCACGTATATTGTTAGTTGTAGTTCTAGGTATTTCATTCTTTTTGTAGCAATTGTGTATGGGAACTCACTCATGATTTGGCTCTCTGTTCGTCCATTATTGGTGTGTAGTCATACTTGTGATTTTTGCACATTGATTTTGTATCCTGAGGTTTGCTTAAGTTGCTTATCAGGTTAAGGAGATTTTGGGCTGAGTAGATGGGGGGGTCTCCTAAATATGCAATTATGTTGTCTACAAATAGAGACAATTTGACTTCCTATTTTCCAAATTGAATACCTTGAATTCCTTTTTCTTTCCTGATTGACCTGTTGAGAAGTTCTAATAGTATGTTGAATAAGAGTGGTGAGAGAGGGCATCCTTGTCTTGTGCTAGTTTACTAAGGGAATGCTTCTTGTTTTTGCCCATTCATTATGATACTGGCTGTGGGTTTGTCATAAATAGCTTTTATTATTTTGAGATATGTTCCATCAATACCTAGTTTATTTAGAGTTTTTAGCATGAAGAGCTGTTGAATTCTGTCAAGGACTTTTTCTGCATCAATTGAGGTAATCATGTGGTTTTTGTCCTTGGTTCCGTTTGTGTAATGGATTAAGTTTATAGATTTGCATATGTTGAAGCAGCCTTTTATCCCTGGGATCGTTATGGATAAGCTTTTTGATGTGGTATTGTATTCAGTTTTGCAGTATTTTATTGAGGATTTTTTCATCTATGTGCATCATGGATATTGGCCTGAAATTTTCTTTTTTATTTGTATCTCTTACAGGCTTTGGTATCAGGATGATGCTGGTCTAATAAAATGAGTTAGGGAGGTTTTCCTCTTTTTTATTGTTTGGTATAGTTTCAGAAGAAATGGTAACATCTACTCTTTGCACCCCTGGTAGAATTCAGCTGTGAACCTGTCTGGACCTGGACTCTTTTGGTCGGTAGGCTATTCATTGGTGCCTTAACTTCAGACCTTGTTATTGGTCTGTTCAGGGATTCAAACTATTCCTGGTTTAGTCTTAGGAGGGTGTAAGTGTCCAGGAATTTATCCATTTTTTTCTAGACTTTTTTGTTAATGTGCATAGAGAGTTTGATGTAATCTTTGATGATAGTTTATATTTCTGTGGAATTGGTTGTGATATCCGCTTTACCATTTTTTATTGCATCTATTCGATTCTTCCCTGTTTTCATTTTCATTAGTCTGGCTAGTGGTCTATTGATTGTCTTGATGTATTTTAAAAATAAGCTCCTGGATTTATTGATATATTTTAAAGAGTTTTTTGTATCTTTATCTCCTTCAGTTCTGCTCTGATCTTAGTTATTTCTTGCTTTCTGTTAGCCTTCAAATTTGTTTTATCTTACTCCTCTTTTTCTTTTAATCATAATGTTAGGGTGTCTATTTTGATCTTTTCTTGCTTCTCATTAAGTGTTACAAATTTCCTGCTAGAATCTGCTTTAAATGTGTCCCAGAGATTCTCTTTCATTGTGTCTTTGTTCTAACTGGTTTCGAAGAACATCTTTATTTCTGCCTTAGTTTCATTATTGATTCAGTAGTTATTCAGCAGCACGTTGTTCAGTTTCTGTGTAATTGTGCAGTTCTCATTTAGTTGCACTGTGGTCCAAGAGACTGTTTGCTATGTTTGTTATGATTTCTGTTATTTTCAATTTGCTGAGGAGTGATTTACTTCCGACTATGTGGTCAATTTTAGAGTAAGCATTATGTGGTACTGAGAAGAATGTATAACCTGTGGATTTGGGGTGAAGAGTTCTGTAGATGTTTATTAAGTCTGCTTCACCCAGATCTTAGGTTAAGGTCCTGAATATCCTTGTAAATTTTCTGTCTTGTTGATCTGTCTAATATGGACAGTGGAGTGATAAAGTCTCCCACCATTATTGTGTGGGAGTCTAAGTCCATTTGTAGGTCAGGAAGAACTTGCTGTATGCATCTGGGTGATCCTCTATTGGTTGCATGTATATTTTGGATAGTTCGCTCTTCTTGTTACATTGTTCCCTTTACCAATCTGTAATGCCCTTGTTTGTCTTTTTTCATCTTTGTTGGTTTAAAGTCTGTTTTATCAGAGAGTAGGATTGAATGCTTGCTTTTTTTCTGCTCTCTATTTGCTTGGTAAATTTTCCTCCATCCCTCTTATTTTGAGCCTCTGTGTGTCTTTGCACATGAGATGGGTCTCCTTAATACAGCACACAGATGGGTGTTGACTCTTTATCCAATTTGCCAGTCTGTGTCTTTTCATTTGGGCATTTATCCCATTTACATTTCATGTTAACACTGCTATGTATGAATTTGATCCTCACTAGCTCTTTTGCCATTTTGATGCTAGCTCTTTGTGTGTGTGTGTGTGTGTGTGTGTGTGTGTGTTATTTGATGCAGTTTCTTCATAGTGTTGATTGTCTTTACAATTTGGTATGTTTTTGCAATGGCTGGTACCAGTTGTTTCTTTCCATGTTTTGTGCTTCTTTCAGGAGTTCTTGTAAGGCAGGCCTGGTGGTTATGAAATCTCTCAGAAGTTGCTTTTTTGTAAATTATTTTATTTCTACTTATGAAGCTTAGTTTGACTGCATATGAAATTCTAGGTTGAAAATTATTTTATTTAAGGGTATTGAATATTGGTCCCCACTCCCTTCTGGCTTGTAGGGTTTCTGCCAAGAGTTCCACTGTGATTCTGATGGTCTTCCCTTTTTGGGTAACTCAACCTTTCTCTCTAACTGCTCTTACCATTTTTTTTCTTCATTTCAACCCTGTGAATCTGACAATTATGTGCCTTGGGGTTGCTGTTCTGGAGGAACATTTTTATGGTGTTTCTTGTATTTACTGAGTTTGAATGTTGGCCTGCCTTGTTATGTTGTGGAAGGTCTCCTGGATGATGTCCTGAAGAGTGTTTTCAATTTGATCTTATTCTCCTTGTCACATTCAGGTACATTTATCAATCATAGATTTGTTCTTTTCATATAATCCAATATTTCTTGGAGGGTTTGTACATTTCTTTTCGCTCTTTATTCTCTAATCTTGATTTCTCATTTTTTTAATTGAGTTGACTTTAATCTCTGATATCCTTTCTTCTGCTTTATTGATTTGGTTATTGAAAATTGTGTATGCTTCTAAAAGTTCTCATACTGTGTTTTTCAGCTCCATCAATTTATGTTCTTCTCTACATTGTTTATTATAGTTAGTATTTTGTATAACGTTTTTTATAGATTATGATTTTCCTTGCATCGAGTTAGAACATGCTCCTTTAGCTTGGAGAATTTTCTTATCTCCCACCTTCTGAAGTCTTGTTCTGTGAATTTGTCAAACTTGTTCTCGTCTAGTTTCATTTCCTTGCTGGTGAGGAGTTGTGATCCCTTGGAGAAGAGTCATTCTTCTTTTTTGAGATTTCAGCATTTTTTGCAGTTGTTTCTTACCATGTTTGTGGATTTACCTACCTTTTGTATTTGAAGTTATTGACTTTTGGATGGGGTCTCTGAGTGGATGCTCTTTCTGTTGATGTTGAAACTGTTTTTTTTTTTCTTCTGTTTTATAGTTTTCCTTTTAACAGTCATTGACCAAAGCCTATTCAAAGTCTGAAGGCAAGGGAGGCTTGATGCTGTAGTCTAGATGACAGACTCCCAGGGCACAGAGTGAGACAGAGAAAAGTAGACATTGATTTTTGTGAACACACAGAGGTGAACCCGGTGTGTCTGTTTACATAGTTAATTCTCAGAACAGTATTTTGTAGGTACTTTTGTTTTCCCAATTTCAAAAATGTGAAATGTCCCTATGTCACAAACCACAGAGGTTAGGTACTGTATTTCTGTAAGTGCTCAAGTAAAGACTTAATCTCGTTTTCCAGGGTAAGTATTGAGAGCAATGTTTTTGCTCCTTAAGATTGTGGTTATGGTTGTTGTTCCTTAAGATTGTGGTTGAAGAAGGGCCAATTCTCAATATGAGACTCATCATTCCTTTTGGTGATACACACTGCACTGGCAGCATCTGTTATTACCAACTTAAGGGAGATAAAGGCAGCCTTTAGGAGAATATTCATGATTGTGAATAGGATTCCTTCCTTCGTTTCCAATTGAAAAATTCCCAAAAAATAATATGTTGACATCTACTTTCCAGTTGAATGACTGATTACCCCACCACAATTGCTCACCTGACTCATGATATCAGAATAGGAGGACAGACCTTTGAACATTTAATAGCTCATTCTGATAGAGTGAGTCAAGATTGGCCCCTCACTTAAATTCCTGGGTCCATAGATATACAGAAGATAAATTATGACCATTTACAGAAGAACTACATATTGAACACCACAAGGAAGTTTGTGCGTAAGTGGAATTTATATGGTGTCATAATCTGGGGATCAGTTGCAAGGTGTGACCTCATCTTTTCCGGGACCAACAAATCTTAAGGAAGCTGTTGGGAATTCAGTTGTTCACTAATGATGCCTGTTGAGGTCAAGCTGGACACTTGTGTTGTGTAGGTAAGCAGTTGGTCAGCAATAATGGTTTATGGAGCAGAGACCTCCATTTCACCAACAGCAAAAATGTTAAATGCCCTTTTTCTTTTGAATTGATCATGAAAGTGAAGCTTTTCAATGAATATGAGAGTATACAATTAATTGGAATTAGTCTGCTTTTACAAAAGTTAGAAAATCAAACTGCCGATTCTTCTTAGAATACTTCTTTTCATAATAAAACTGGTTTGACAGAGGACTGCTGGTAAACAGTATTAGCAGCTGGTATTAGTAAATGTAAGATAATTTCATGTTATAATTGAATGAGTTAAATATGCTTTGATTTTAGATCATACTTTTGAATCACATATTCTTTTGAGAACAAAGTAATGCATAAATAAGTAAATATATTCTAGTCCTCAGGTTTTGTTACTCTTATGTTTTAAGTAAAATTATATTTTTTTACTAATTTAGATTTACTTCAGCAGACTTTTTGGGCTACTGACCTTTTGAAAGTCTATTGAGTGTAATTAGTTGTATAATTTTAATCTACCTTACTGAAGAAGAAAATCTATACTCATCCTCCTCCTCAATGTTGCTCTGCTTCCTCATATTCCTGTCCTTTCTCTTCTTCTATTTCTTAAGTGACTAAAGCATTTAGAGGGGTACCTGGTACATAGGAATGAGCTAGTGATAATAGTTCCAGTAGATAGCATCATCATTCTAATAGTTTTTGTGTTTGTTAATAACATTTACCATATCTACCAACACAGAAATTTTGGTACCCTCCTTCACTGATTGCTTTCATGTGTTAACTTTCTTCCTTTTCCATATACACAGTGCTGCCTTATTTTGTCTGTCATCACCTTACTGTGAATCAATCTCATTATGTAGGACTGGCCTTTATCCTCTATCCCACTGTTATTTAGTTTGGGCCCACACCATCTCATGTCTATACAAATACCAGCCACCCCAGAGGATCCCTGTTGATATGGATTGGCTCTGTGTCCCCACCCAAATGTCATCTGGAATTGTAATCACCATGTGTCAAGGGAGGGAGATGATTGGATCATGGGGGAAGTTTCCCCCATGTTGTTCTTGTGATGGTGAGTGGGTTCTCATGAGATCTGATGATGTGGTAAGTGTTTGACAGTTCTCCTTAACACATTATGTCTCTCCTGCTGTGTTGTGAAGAAGGTGCCTTTGCCTTTTCTGCCATGATTGTAAGTTTCCTGAGGCCTCCTAGCTATGATTCCTATTAAGGCTGTTGAACTGTTTGTTAAACCTCTTTCCTTAATAATTACCCAGTCTGAAGTTGTAATCATTATAACACTGTTAAAAGGGACTAATATACCCATCTTTGGCTGCAATCTGTAGTGGAATACCTTCTGGCCCTTTCCCCGCTAAGCTCCAATGGGTGAAATATCTGTGGAACCAAGGGGTATGTGCTTACCTATATCTTGTGTCCTCCACCATTCCACACTGCATTGCAGAAACACAGAACTCTTCCAGGGACTCTTCCCAGGTGTTGGGAGGGGAGTTACATCACTGAGTATGGCCAAACCTTCTTTGTTGTCTGGATGTGATGGGAATTGGAGGTGGTAGTAGAGGATGGTTTTTTGCATGAGTTCCCTTGTAGTGATAGGGGAGGTGGAGGAGGCAACATTTATCTTCTCCTTCTCCCCTGGCCTATAAATATTAACCGCAAGTCTTTCTGGATATATGAAATAATTTCCTAATTAGCCATCCTCTTGATAGTCTCTTGTTACTCATTCCTTTCCCTGTCTTAATACTTTCTGGTAGCTTCCTATAAGTCATGTGAAAAGTTTAACCTTTTGGTAAGACACAGGAAGAGTTTATAGTTTGTCCCATTTTCAATTTTTGACCTCAGTCTTAAGAGATTCTGTTTTCCATTTCTTGTGAGCCTCTCAAAATTTTCCTTACACATTGTACTTTTTTACATGTTTATGTAAAAATACATGTTTTTCCAGTTTTTTTTTTGAAGTCCTTTTCCATCTTTCTTCCTTTTAGAATACGTTCACTTATTCTTCAATATTCCAGTTAAATGTAACAATTCCTGTATAAATTTTCTGGTTTCCTATTGATTGTTTCTTCCTCCTGTGTCCTAACCCACCTTTCACCTCCCTTGATTACAATACTTTTTCTTCTATATTTTACATATTTTTTTGAGTTTCTGTTGTCTTTGTCAGAACCTGAATCATTCAATGATAGAGGGCTAATTTATATTTTTAGGCGTTTATATTGTTATCTCTTCAAACTGCATTTTGGTTTGTACGTATAGTACATAGAAGCTTACTGCATGTTTTTAGAAAAAAAGTGGAAATGAATGAGTGGTTTTTGTCTCCTTTCACCCTGTCTGCGCTGTTTCTGTTCCTCTTTCCATTTCACACCAGTACGCTTGGCTTTTTTTTTTTTATGCTTTTAATAGAGACAGCATTTCCCCAATTGGCAATGCTGTGTCAAACCGTTGACCTCAAGTGATCTGTCTGCCTTGAGCTCCCAACATACTAGGGTTATAGGCATGAGCCAGCCCTCATGTTAGGTGAAATAGGCTTTTGAACAAAAGCAAAACAAATTTGCCCGACTTTTAATTTTGTTTTCACAAACTGCATAGTAAATTCAAAATGTCTACACCAAAATTGAGCTTGATGCTTAGTTACATTAGAGCTGTAAAAGCAATGAGGTTTTGTAGACTTGGATCTTAGAAATCTTTTATTGTGAAATGTTCACAAAAAAGTCTAGAGACAATCACACATTAGTCTACATACATTCTTTGAGTATGTGAACATAATTGAATTAGTAAGATGTTTCAATGAGTTCTTGAGATGTACAATTTGAGAGAGAGTAAATATAGAACTTATTTCATAAATCTATTATGGAAAACATGTAAGAAAGTAATTATGATAAAAGAAAGACACAAATCTACATTTTCTATAAAGTTTTAAAATTTATGGTTATGTTAGCCATACCTATGAGGAAACTGAACTATGGACCAGGAGAGGTAATAAGTACTTTGCAAGTTAGGATTTTAAAAATTTCATTGAATTGTAATTAATTAAGAAGATACTATCCCCATGTTACAGTGTGGAAAATACTTAGTTTGAGAAATTAGATAATCTCTTCAAAGTCATGCCATACTTTGGGAACTGAGATAGAGAGGTATTGCATAAGAGTAAGAATGCCTGCACTTAACCATTCTACTCTAAATCAAATACTCCATGTAGTAATAATATATATGAGCTATTCAGAATCATATGAAATGCTGAGAAATGGTCAAAGAATTCTAAATATCTTTGATTCAAATTATGATTTTTTAAAAAGCTGATCATTTACTATTTTTTCTATGAAAACTTTTAAAATATCTTAAAATAGCAATAAAGTGAAGGCACCAGAAACTTCCTTGAGATTAAGGACTGAATATAATTAAAGGCCAAATGCTTTCAACAACTTCTAATCAAAGATGAATCTTCAGGAAATGCCTTGTATGCTCATTATTATTGTGTATGAAAGTTCCTTACTTGAATTTAATCTGCTAGCTCTTTTTGCTTTTGCTAATTACTAATGTCGAGGCCTCTGTCATAAATTGCCTTTCTTTGTGACCTCATAGTGATACACTTGCCCCATTACCAAACATATGTCCTGGAGGAAAAATTTTGGAATCCTGAAACACCCTACAAAATGTATATATTAATTTATTCCTCAATTGTAGAATATTACATTTGTCTCAATGGTATTCAAAGCAAAATGGAATTAAAACTCTGCTTGCATCCACCTGTTAATGATATCCTTGCATAGTATCATGACAATATCAATTTTTAAGTCATCTTGAAGACAAATTGCTTCTCATATGTAATTGTTTTCATAACTGTAATAAAAAGAACTAAAAGAGAACTAACACAATTTATTTTTACTTTTTGAGAAATGAAAATCCTTACAACTGAATAATTTACTCTCATTTGAATAGCGACTCAAAATTTAACGTATGAGGAATGATATGAGTTCTTTCCAAACTAAAGATAATATGATTTTTCTTCAAGCCTCTCAGCAGTTGACTTTCTTTGAGTGCCTAAAAATACCAGACCATCTTTTATGTGTTTCCTTTGCAACTTGCTTCTTGTCAGAATTTCTAACACATAAGGGAAGTTGTATACATATACAGTTTATTGCTTCAGAGTATTATTAGCCTCTGCTTTGTATATGTATTCTTTAAAAAATGCAGGCGGCAATCCCTTCCATTAAAACCTACGAGTAGATAAATAATGAGGCCAAGCTCAGGAAATGTCAGAGGAAGGTGCATCCTGGGAGTGTGTTAGTCCATCACTTTCAGGAAGGGACAATCTAGTCCTCTGTCCAGTTGGTGTGTGCAGGTCTTCTGAGTGTGGCAAGCTTCCTCCGATTCATGCCTCTGTAAGTAGTAATAGCTCAAATAGGAGTGGCTCTCCTAGCTTTCAAACTCCCCTTCTAGGGAAACGTTTCCATCATTCACCATTTCCTACAATTGTTATACCTCAAGCTGAAAAAGCTATGCCTAGCTGGGAAAAGGCAGGATTCTGGAACTCTCCTTTTCCGGTCTATCACCTGAATTAAAGCCAGAGGGAGGGGAAAGGGATATAGCACATCATGATATCTCCACTGAAATGGAATTTTACAAAAAGATTTAGAAACTTACAGCTAATTCCTGAATGTGTGCTTTAATTTGCATAGACATAGAACTAGTTAGTAAATTTAGTATTTCCAAAGTTAGGTTTATAATAGTCGACAGTTTTTCACCCCACTGCACCTTTGTTATATATTTGTTGAATGCCAAGTTACTTTATTTTAACGTAACTAAACAGAGCTAGGGTGGAATCACATTCTTTCTTTTTCCTCTTGGTTTTCTTTTGCTAAATGAAAACCCAGTTCAATGGCTGTTCAGCTGATAGCCTGAAATATAGAGTCTTAGCTGGACTGTTACAAAGAGTGTTTACACATTTCTTAGGCACTCTGGACTCACCTGTCCTTTGTGCAGTATTTGGTGATAAAATGGAGGTTTTAAAAAAAACAGTGGTCAAGAATTCTTCCAAGTTATCTTCTACCATAAGAATTTTCATAGGCTGCTTTGTAGTCATTTTTTAATCCTCCATCTATTAACTCCCATAAGCCGATCACACTATCATATTAACCAAGGAAAAAAGACTTATTTTCCCTCAGAATGAAAATAATCTTTCAATTAATAATAGCCCTTGCTATAATGCCAATGTAAATTCATAGCATCCATGCTTTCTCTGAGTATAAAAATAGAAAATTATATAAGATTAAACATTATTTAGTATAATGCTAAGTGGGGATTCTGAAGGATAAATATTTTTACCCTTGTTATGATAATTTCTTTCCATGGGCAATTTTCATATATAGGTAAAACTTAAAGATTGTATGCTCTTGTTTGTAGCATCTAAAACATAGAGTAATAATGTTCAGCCATATATAACACTAGAAACTTGCTTGTAAAATTCCAGCAAAGATGAATTGACTAGAAACGTATTTAAGAATTTTGATTCTCCTATAAAGGTACAAGGGAAGAAAATCCTACTTTTTGATTTATTCTACTAGTTTTTAGTAGATTTGATAAAATTATCAGTTGTGCAAAATTATCAGAGAGGAAAATATAAACATTTCTATTCTGGGCATTTCTCAAACTGTCCTCTTTCAGTTATATATGGTCACAAAACTATTAAATAGTTTTACAAAGTGTTTAATCTCTATTTTTCTGTCCCTCTTCCTACTTGCCTTTTTTTGATATTTCTTAGATATTTTTAAAAGTATATGTTATTTGACATTTCTCTTGTTGCTTTTATTTCTTTGTGAAATGGAACAGTTTTTTTTTTTTAAAGAAAGATTTGTTTTATTTAAACACTCGTGAGTGCAGGAGGGGACATCAGTAGTTTTGATGCAATTCTCATATTCAGTTGCTCCTTTTTAGAATTGTCTCCAGTCACGAAGGAGGGACTCTACAGTAATGTCCAAAACTGTTGTCCCTGCTCTCCTGCTCACGCTGTCTGTGCCACTGGCCAGCAGGGTGCAGTGTCTTTCTTGGCTTTTGCTTCATTTTTAAAGATTTTTTCTGGCCTCATTAGGATCACTTTTTTTATTGTCAGCCAGCTTCTGAACTCTTAGGAACAGACATCCTCACAAACAAAATAATGTTATGAAAAACAGACCCCAGATATTGGCACATCAGCAAAACAGATGGGGTTTGAAAATGAAAGAAAAAAAAAGAAAGAAAAAACTTTAGAAAGATTTCCATGTCTCTACTATATGCAAAATGTTTCTCCGTACTCTATCATCCAGAGCATTTCAAATTTTAACTTAAACATGGGAAGTCTAATGTAATTACATTAAAAGAGAACGTTTTGCATGAGTCAATAGAAGGAATTGAATTGTTAGATTTTAAAGAATTTGCTTGTCAACGTCTCTGCATTCCTGGTTATGAACTTTTATCTAACACTTTCCAAGGGTAAGCAAATTTAAATGACTGAAAAAATTTATTAATAACTGTAAGAAATATTTATATAAACTTTAAATATTTATTTTGTTTAAAATTATTAGTCTTTCGAATTAACCTAAATTTAAAAGGAGTGATTAAATAATTATGAAATTAAATTTTTTTCCAACATTGAGATGTAATGTTTACAGAAAATTTCCAATCAGGGAGACACTATATTTGTGAATATCGGCATAATCTTATATAAACCTCAAAATAATCCTGTAATAAAGATAATTTGATTATGTCATTTTTTAAAACATGGAAACACTGAGAAGTAGGCAAGGTAGTGTAGTTTACGGATCTAGTTCATGGTGGAGCTGTACTGGGATCCTAGCTGTGTGATTCCAGTTAATGCTCTAGCTACTAGCCCTACTAACTCCCCTTTTATTCAATCCTTCTTGATACCTGTGGTTCTCAATTTTGATTACGTAGGACATAACTGAAGATTTAAAAATAATATCAATATTCAAGTTTTATTTCAGAGCAATAAACTCAGAATTTAGTGGGGAGATTTCGTGTCGGCGTTAGTAACTTAAAAAATTAGGATTATTCTGAATTGTAATCAAGACTTAGTACTCCTGTTTAAACCAACAATTATTTTAGGCAGTGAGGCTACAAGATGAAAACAATAAAAAGTTCCTTCCCTCATAGGAGAGTGTATTCATTTCCTGTGGCTGGTGTAGCAAATTATCACCAACTGGGTGGTTCAAAGAACAGAAAGTTATTTTCTCACAATTCTTGATGCCAGAAGTCTGAGATCAAGGTTATGGCAGGGCCGTTCTCTCTTGGGTGGTTCCAGGAGAGAGAATATTTCCCGTGTCTTCCAGTTTCTGGAGGCTTCCAGCAGTCCTTGGCTTGTGGCCACACATGTCATTGAATTTAAGGCTCACCTGGATAAACAGTACATCCAAAGATCTTTACTTAATTAGTGTGCAAAGATCCTTTTTCTAAATAGAGTAATATTTACAGGTTACATGGATTCAACTTCATATACTTGAGTAGCTATCATTCACCCTGCTATTAGGAGTTGACCAACTGACAAGAGAATGTAATTATAGATTAATAATGCAATTCAGATAATTTAATGATGATGTTTACAATAGTTCCAAGGAACTTATGTAGACAAAGGGAATGTATACTTCAACCAAAGGTTTTGTAGGTTACTCACCTGATAATGTCTTAGTACAGATTGCTCTCTACTTGTAAGGGATATGCTTTATAGTGACTGTTGCTTCACAGGTTTAATTTTTATTTTACAACAGTGGATGTCAAATTTTATTGTGAATCAGGATTAATGATGTGGGATGTGATACTGGCATAGAATGGATGTCTGACTCATTTATAGTTATTTAAGAATTTAATGATCTGGGGAAAATGGTGAGAATATGTATATGTGTATGACATTAAGAATAAAATAAGGATAAAAGTTTATTTTATCAAATTTGTACAATGCATATTAAGCCATAAAAAGTATAATTCTTAAAAGGTAATATAAATATATTATAGAATGTTGAGTACCAGTACTTACTTCAAACTAAATATATACATTTATATCTGTAAATATTTGTTACTTTCCAACCTTTTTATAAAACAATAATGCCATTTTTAGTAGTAGATTTCTTGGAGCTTATAGAAATATTGCTGTAGTTATTGTGAGAATTTGGAATTGGCTAGAAATTGACAATAGATTTCTTTGATAAAAATGTCTAATGATGAAAAACCTTCTCACTTAAAAAATTGACCTGCAGTTCAATGTAAACATCACCAGTTAAGGAAAGAGTGCAGCTCTGCATTGTCCAAGTAAAGTTACTTGAGCTAGCCACTACAGTTAGCTAACTTGAAAAAGTTACTTATCCTTATCTCCCACACGGGATTAATAGCGTTTATTCATAGAATGCTTGTGAGGATTAAATGAGAATACATACTTAAAGTTTATAGCACAGAACCTAATATGGATTTGATTCTTAAAAAAAAAATTGTCAGTTTTATAAAAGGTCAATTGTTTCATGGTCACAAGAAATAATTGACAAGTTCTAAAAATGTTCATTTCTTTTTGGAAGTTTTTGCATCTCACAGAATCTTATTGGTCTCTAAATGTATATCAAATGCTGATTATAACTTGTCCTTGAACAGAAGATAAGAGTTATTAAGTCATTGGTTCTACAAATGTTTGCAACTTAATGAATTTAGACATAATTTGACTTTGTTCTGCATAGAAAGCCCAAGTACACACAGTGAAATCTTCCTTACTGAATTCAATTGATATAGATCTTCTATTCAACTTTTTATGTTTATTTTGAACACTATATTTATGCTCTAAGGTATGAGTTAGAATCCAAATCTAGTCAGGATCATGGACATAAAGAACACCACATTTTCAAATTTAGTTTTTATGCCATCCAGAAACAGTCACTGTAGCAAATTTAATTTTATTTTTCAATAAAATGTATTTGATCAACAAAATAAAATAATCTTAGGAATATTAACATTGTCAATATACAAATTATTTTTACCCTGTGCTCAAAGCATTTTATTTCCTGAGAATTACTGAATAATGTCTTCAGGCAATTTTAAATGAATTAACTTCACATAACGTTGTTTCTAGACTCTTTTTCAATTTATACAACGTCATATATTCTTAAGGAAAATTGATATTATTTTGATACATTTCATTTTAAGACTTAGTTCAGAAATTTTATTTTGTACTATGTACAATTTGAATGTCTTAAACGTAGAAAAAAAATGGAATGTTCTACTAAGGTAGATATTTAAGAATCTAAAGTTTAATACAAGTGTTAAATGCACCCGTTTAAGCATTGCTCCAGAAAAAATAAAGGTACAGATTTACAAAAGGAAAGACACCAAATTCTTAAATTTTCTCCAGAAGGAGAACTTGTTACATACAGTGACATATTTTATTTATAACTAAAATAAGTTTTCCAATTTCACTCTCTGAAAGTGACAGAGGCCAAATTCAGTGCATGAGTACCTTTGACTTTGGGAAGCTCGCTCTTAACTACCTTAGTCTATACATGCTTTTTTTGGTTAATTCCCTCTGCTTGTAATATTTGTCTTACTAGATTTATTTTCATAATTTTTGTTATTAACATTGTGTGTGTGTGAGATCTCACTTGCCTTTTATTTTCAATTTTACTTCTATCTCCCTTTCATTTTCGCTTCATTTACATGAAAACTTTTGTCTACTTTTGTCCTGCAACTGTGTTATTAGGTATAGCATATAAGTTTTCATGTGATTCATTTGAGGACATGTAATAGTTTTTCAATAATGATCATGAAAGCATAACTCTTATGAAAAATATGTCTTTATATAAAACATAAATATCTAAACATAAGAAAATATAGTATAAAATCTTTCTCTCTCTATGTATATGTAAAATGGATGATGTTTTGAGGGGATTATATTCATGGCCTCTGTATATCAGCATCCTTTTGTATGGAGGAAATTAAATTAATGGCCTCTTTCTCTCTCTATATATAGGTATAGATATATATTAAATGAATGACCTCTCCCTCCTCTCTCTCCATATATGTATAAACAGAGAGAGGCCATTAATTTATTATATATTAATTTAATACATATATCTCTTTCTGTCCCTCTCTCTATGTATCTATATCATAGATACAGATATAGATACATAGAGAGAGGCCATTTATATATATATATACATATATACATATATATGGATGATGCTTTGAGGGGATTATATTAATGGCCTCTGTATATCTATACATGTATATATATATACATGTATATATATAATGTACATACATGTATATTATGTATATACATGTATATAATATACATGTATATACATGTATATATTATATATATGTAAATATACATATATACATATATAAATGGAGATTTATATATAGATATATATATAAAGAGGCAATTTATAGATATATATGTATATATGTATATCTATAAATGGAGATTAATAGAGATTAAATTAATGGCTATTAATCTCCATTTATATATATACATATATACACATATACATATATATACACATATATACATATATATGCATATATACATATATACAAATATATGTATACACATATATACATATATACACATATATACATATATATGTATACACATATATACATATATACACATATACATATATATGTATATATACATATGGAGATACATATATATATATATAAATGGAGATTAAAGGAGATTAAATTAATGGCCTCTCTCTCTCTCTCTCCATATATATATATGGAGAGAGAGAGAGAGAGGCCATTAATTTAATCCCCTTTATGCATCAGCATAATAATAGCAATATCTATATCTATATCTATCTCTATCAATACAAGTATAATTATGGCTTTATGGATTTGTCTTTTAAACTAGAGAGAAGAATTTAAATAGTTACACACAAAACATACATATTGTGAATTCTCTAAGTTTTTATCGATAAATTTTTGACTTCATGAAGATTTATGTATATATATATAAAATGGTTATGGCATGGAGGGTATTTAATTACTGGCTTTTGATTAAAAGGACAGTAATTAGAAGTTTCTAAAGTATTATGAAACACGAACAGACATAAAAACCTTCCAAAGCATTAAGAATAACATGGGAATAAAGTAAAATGTAGGGAAAATGGCAATGAGGAAGTATAATGTTTCTATCTGAAAATTAGCTGAATATTTAAGGTATTTGATTACAAAATTAAAATCTCAAATGCAAAATCTTCATATATTGGCAATATGATGTATATTGGGAAAATATTTATAATCTTGGTACAATTCTATTTTTGTTAGAATTTCAAGGATAATCCAAAAGTTATCAGAAATTTAAAACTTGAATATATATATAATATAAATGCATTTTTATATAAAAATATAAATATATGTGAATTTGATTTGAAATGTTAACATTGTTTATAAATGCATAATCTTATTCTTTGCTACTCCATGTAATTTGTAATATAATTATACTTCATGATTTTGTAAATAATAATTTTAAATCAAAGTATGTTTCCAAGGAACCTCACCCATTGTTTAATATCATGAATAACTAATTATACAAATGTTGTTGAATGAACTTAGATAATTTGCTAAAATCAAGAAAATTACTGTCATAAAGTAATTAGTATTTTCTATGCTAACTGAAATAAAAGCACCTTTTAAAAATACCATTTGACATTTAGAAATTCAGGTGTTACCTTAGAAAATACATTTAGGATATAATTATTTTAAGCCACCTGTATACATGCACAGAGGCTTTTAGATTTCCCTAAAACATGTTATATCTGTTATTCTTCTTCAGGATTTTGCAATAATAAGGAGTATACAATTTTAAATCTAAGAATGTTCCTAAGAACCCTCACTCATACTTTAATATTCATGAGTAATTATTTGAAAAATAACTATCCTTCAATTCTTTCTGTACAAGAATTGGTTGACCACTAAGTTAACTAAGCAGAGATATCAGTGGCCAATTTGATAAAGAATAGTAATTTTACAGAATTAGTTCAGGGTTGTCAGTAAATAACCGCAACAAACAATGATAACAGCCAATGACAGCACAGAAAAAACAACACACCCTTTGCAAGGGGGCTCTAGTTTCCGGCGTTGCCATATTATATTATTTAAAATGCCTATTTTTTTAATGCACATTAAAAAAATTATTAGATATGGAAATAAGAAAGAATGGCCTCTGCATAAGATGTTGTAAATACAAACAGTTTTTGAGGAACCTGTGTTAGAATTGCTAGTGAAATATTTTAAATTAATTATTTTTAATATGTTCAAAAACTAAGCAAATCAGTATCTAAGAATTGAAGGAAAATTTGAAAGCCATGTCTGCACAAATACAGAATACTGATAAACAGTAGGGTTGAAATGAATTCACTAGAGGTACTGAAGCATATTTGAGTTGAGAGAGTCAGCAAACTTTAATATTGGTCCATTTATGTTGTCCATGTTGAGTAAGAAATAGAAAAGAAAGTATAAAAATTAATCAAGTCTTAGAGACTTATGTGACACCATAAAGTCCACAATCTTGGGCAAAATGTAAATTCCAGAAGGCGCATTCTTGGGGAGAAAGAGACAAAAGAATATTTGAAGAAACAATCACTGAAAACATTCAAAATTTGATTAAAAAAAAACAGCAACCTACACAACCAATAAAGCCCATGAACTCCAAGTAGAATATACTAAAAGATATTCAGATATTCAAAGTACAGGAAAATGGAGGACTTTGAAAGTAGCATGGAGAAGCAAATCATCAACATGAGAATCCTCAATTCAAAGTAATAGGTGATATCCCATCAGAAACCATTGAGGTAATTAGGCGCTGATTTGACATATCTAAAGTAATTTGTAAATGGTTGTCAGTAGAATTTGTACATTTATTGAGATACAAAAATGTTTGTACAAAAATTAATAGATTACTGATACTATTAAGTATAAACATGAGTTAGATTAATTGCATTAATACCCCATTTCTTTTATGTTTGTATTCAATCTCTTGTGATGTTCTCTTGTGAAGGGGTCCCACCCTTTGTAATTTACCTTGGTCAAAGAATTTGGCAGAAGTCACAGTGTGCCAGTTTTTAGTTTTTAGGTAACCTTGTATAATTACCTTTGCTCCATCTTGCATGTTTGTGATTGCAACTGCAAGAGCTCGCTGAATTTAGCTCACAGTGGTCTCAATTTACTTTAGATGAATTCTATGTAGATCCTAAAGACTCTATGTGACCCTTGGAAGAATACACAGTATAAGAGGAGTTTGGCAGAGCTGTCTATCCCTGAGCAGCTGAACCCTGAAATTCACAAGAAAGGAATGTTGATTATGTATGCTTCTGAGTTTCTGAATGGTTTATAACTCAGAAAACCTAAAGCACATAGACCTATTTTAGTAAGAAAAGTGTGCATATTGTCAAGTGTGAATAAACGTGTTTAGAGAGATAAAGCAAATGAATAACTGTGGCTCATTTTAGCATTATCAGTATGGGTACTTTTAGTTTTTCTGGATAATGTTTTATTTTGATATAAATGGAATTTTAAATAAAAATTATAATAGGTTAAAAATTATTTTTCTTCCTTTTTACAGGCAATATATTAGTGTTGAAATTTTATTACTCCAAATAGAAAGTTTTCCTTAAAAAGTATTAAATGGTTTTTGACTCTCAATAAAATTACAGCTATAGTATTAAAGATATATGGATAAAGTATTTCATATTATAATCCTTGTATTTAGTGAATTTTACTGACTATATTTTGAAGTGTATTACAATGTCAAAGTATTGTTGTCCAGAATTGAAATATAGATTTTAGTTTCCATTATTTTCTTGCCAATATGTGAATAGTGTGTTTTTTGCCATTAAAAATGTTATCCACAGTTTTGATGGCTATAAAGTAATTTTTCCAGGAATATTATTTTCAAAAACGTTAAAACAATGTTTAGAAATGCATGTACAGTTTTTAGTGAATCATATTTGATACAAAGACAGAACATCTTTGCTTTTGATCAAAAATAGATAAAATTAATTCATCAAGAGATTTAAAATATAGCCTGGGAGCCTTGTAGGTTTTGTAGTATCAAGTTGCTTTCATAGATGACTGTGAAAGTCTAAGGAAATTTGCAAGTTATTTTTCATATTTCTGTTTTTCTCAGTATTCTCTTCCAATCCATCAATACATCCTGAAGCTACTTTTCTAACCTCAACTTTTATCATTGTAGAGACAAAATATAATTTTAAAGTTAGAAGCATAACTTTCTTACAAATATCTGGTAAGCATATGCTAAACATTGGTTTAAATCATTAATAAGGGAATTTGCAGGATGATAAAGGTAGTTCAAGGGGCATTTGGAGTATAGAGACTTGTTAGTAAAGGTGTACTGAAATAAATTTGCTAGGTTGGGCACAAAACTGGATAATACCTTGCAGAGCAATAAACTTCTAGAAAGAAGTTTTATATCTCTAATGGACAAAAATTACAAATGAACATGTAACATTACAGAGTCTTAGCTTTAATAAATAGTAAATAGTAAAGCAAGCAAAGTTAGATACTAGGAAGTTAAATCACTCTTGGGCGGTCCTGTGAGACAATGTCCTAGTATGACACTGAAATAACATGTAGACATTACTGGCAATTTTTGGTTGTTTTTAAATTAGTTCTCCATAGTTATAAATAACCTTCATCACAAAAAAAAGGGCCAATTTTCTGATGTTTGGGCCTGATTGACATAGGTTGGTAAAAGGTATTAATAACAATGTAACTTTTTAAGATTATGGTCAACATGTATATTAATTCAGTTTTGAGCAACTGTTATTGTCTCAGAATTAATTTCTTTCTAGAGTTAAAGACAGTTCTTTTTGTAGCCTTGGACCAAGTCAGTTCTCCCTTATTTCTCCTGTAGTTCTCATGGATAATTGTAGATTGTGCTGGGAATGCAACATTTTGAGACAGGGGAACTGGCCAGAAAAACCTGGCCTCTGATGCTGTTTCTCTGAAAAACGGGATTTGCTTCAATGCTTCTTCTTAGCATGGTATGTTTCTCCAGAGGTATAAAACTCAGGTGGGTTGTCATTTTGAATCCCTCAGAAGTGATGGAAGGGAGGCAAATGCGGACAAGATTTCACCTATCCAGGATAGTTTTTATGAGCCTCATAAAACCTGCTTGCACTTGAATCATAGGCTTCTGGTTTCCTTGCTCCCTACCTATGAGAAATAGATTTGCTTTGTTTAATTTGTTATGTGAATGCTTCTTCTCACTGGACCCATGCACATAGCAGAAAATTCAGTCCAAGATGCAGTAAGTTGTAATTATAACCAGTACAAAGAGACCTTGTTTAGAATAGAAATAATATGAAGGCAAACACTAAAAGTCATAAGAAAATACCTAAATGAATTGTTTGGGATAACATATAACCACAAATTTTCATTTTTTTTATCAAGTCTTTTTTTTCTTTAATTAAACTTGGGTTGGTCTTGTGACTTTCTGTAACCAATACATTTCATTCCCTTCTCCTTCTCCTAGGCCTAACACTGTTTAACTTATAAGAAGACACTTCAAGACATGAATGGTGAATTTTTGAATTATGGTTAAGTAATTCTAGCTAAACAATCAGAAGACATTTAAATTACATTTCCAGGAATTTTTGTGATTTTTTTATATGCAGTGAATTAAGAAGTATAAGATCTGGAATTCTATTAATGTTAGTTATTTTACAGTTCTGCTTATGCAATACATGAGCTTGATAGACTCTCTTGATGTCATTTTTTTTCTAATCCCTTACCTCTCAAATCCCTTTTCTCTCAAATAATCACTTACTACCGTCACGATGTACATGTCTAGAAGATTGTTAAAAGTTGTGTTTAACAACTTTCACGTATTCTAACGAATATTCTTTTGTAGGTTCTGGAGAAATGGAATCTGAATAGGCCTCCTTCAGTGTATGAGGTTAAGGTGAAGTGTTGTAAGAGGGGTAATTTAAAGCATGTTTAATTAACGAGTAGCAAAACAGAACAAATAATATTCTTTGGTACTTGGGAAAATGTAGGTAGAGAAAGAATTTACTGATTCCTGAAGTTTCCAATCTTTAAAAATGAACAAAAATTCTAGCACCCATTTCAGGTTACTTGGTTCATCTAATCTCAGCTCAAAAAGATGTTATCACTACTCCTTCAACAAGATATTAACTCTTATTTGCTAGAGGTATATATTTATAATTGAACTTACTTTTGTTGAAGTTAGCTTCTGCAAACTTACAGTTGATGAATTCATCTTCTTTCTTTGTTTCTCTTTCCTGAGACAGTGTCTCACTCTGTCACCAAGGCTGGAGTGCAGTGGCATGACCACAACTCACTGCACCTTAAACCTCGAGGGACTCAGATGATCCTCCTGATCTTCCTTTCTCATCCTCCCAGGTAATTGGAACTACAGGCACACACCAAGTCCATCCAATTTTTATTTTATTTTTTTGTAGAGATAGTGTTTCTCCATGTTTTCAAGGCTGATCTGAAATTTGTGGGCTCAAGCCACACACCTGCCTCGGCCTCCCAGATTCCTGGGGTTTCAAGCATGAGCCACTGCACGTGGCTTGGAATTCATCTTCTGTTTCTGTATTCTACAATTAAGAGTTTAGTTTGAGGTTAGGTTTTATATTTTCTCATGCATAAAATATAGAACCTGGATTGTTAAATAGTACAGTGCTTGTAGAGTATTTTTCAATACATTGTTAAATGTAGAGTGCTTGTTTTTGAAAAATATTGACTTTACTCTAGAAAGGGTTGTATAGACCCTATTGCTGTCCTGCTTTTTGGTTATGGCATTAAAGTTATTCCTTCATGCTGTGAAGACTTAAGATACTTTAAATTAAATACATTACATTAAATATTACAAATGTTGATATTCAGATTATCCTTATGGTTTCTTTCTCAATAATTATTTGTGGGCTATATTATCCTGGAAATTCCATGAGGTCTTTCCCTGCATTTAGTTTAGAAATAACCTAACATTGTTTGATAGAGTATGGCTTCAGAGTGCTCAAATTTTTTATAAAATTTTGTGTGCTCCATTTAAAATAATCATCTACTCCATCTTTATATTAGCTGTCTCCTGCTATGCTTACTTTGGTGGCAAGAATCACCTCTCTGAAGCCACCCAGAGGCAGTAAAAGCCATTCATTTAGCCAGTGTCAGCGGAATTATGGTTACCTCTGTCACTTAAGTCATCATTTCCAGTGTTATATTCTTGAAATCCATTATCCATTCAGTAATATCATAACATTGGGAGGAAAAGCTGTTTTCTTTTGGACTTAAACAGAATAAATTAAAATTTTTTTGTTTATATGTATCTTCAACATATCCATCAGTTCTGGCTAATCAGCTTTTTATCTCTCGACCAGCACACAGTCTTTTAATATTTACAGCATTTGTGGCTTGTTTTTCAGTCCATCAATGTTTACAAAGTTATTTTGCTTCAATTGGTTTTTAATAAAGATAATCATACTGTAGGTAAGCCTGAAAGTTTTCTGATACCTAAAAGGCTGTCACAATGCAAATCAAACTATGTGAAATTGATTCCACAGCAAAATCAAAATAAAATAAGGAAGGCTTTCAGTAGAGACTCAAGGTAGTTCTTAAGGAAATTTTAGACTTTTTGCAATTTTCACTGGCACTTCTAACCTAATTCATGTACATACATATATATTCACATATATGACTGCATCAAAAACTTATCCTTCTCTTGAGTAAAATATTATGTGATGCTCCATCAAATTTTGTATTCTAATCCCATCCTATTTCTACACTTCTTTTTTTTTTTTTGAGATGGATTGTCACTCTTGTTACCCAGGATGGAGTGCAATGGCGTGATCTCGGCTCACCACAACCTCAGCCCCCTAGGTTCAGGCAATTCTCCTGCCTCAGCCTCCTGAGTAGCTGGGATTACAGGCACACGCCACCTGCCCAGCTAATTTTTTGTAATTTTTAGTAGAGACGGGGTTTCACCATGTTGACCAGGATGGTCTCGATCTGTTGACCTCATGATCCACCCGCCTCGGCCTCCCAAAGTGCTGGGATTACAGGCTTGAGCCACCGTGCCCGGCCTCTACACTTCTTTTATATAAAAATTCGGTCACTTTACCGGATATCATCCTCAGTTACCTCCTGTATGGTCTGAAGGTATTGAACTGGATTCAGTATGACTAGTTACATCTTTACATTTCTATTCTGAATGCTTTCATCCTCTGGTATGTTCAGATGAATAATGATGTTAAAGTGGGTTAAGTAGTAAATGTTAAATTTTATGTAAAAAGCATATATGTGTAGGAAGTGTACACTGATACTATTTCAATGGTTTCTAATAATTTAACTTGGCAGTGATCTATTTCTAGGTGTTGAACACCTCCGAGTCATTTACTGCAATGAAGCAAACATAGGAAACACATTCCTTTAAAAATATCACTTTTTCCTGGAGGAATAGGACAAATACAAACACTGTATATTGGACTTATGAGACAGATAATGCTGGTCCAATATATACAAAATATGGTTCTTGTCCATAAGAGATAATTAACATATTCATTTATTATTTTGACGACATATATTTCAATTATTTTTTGTGTTTTTTATCCTAGAAAATTGTATCGTTACCCAGCTTACTGAAATCAGAACCCTGGGTTTCTTTGCTATCATTTTCTCCTTATTCTTGTTTATTCTCCATATTCATTCAATCATTTCTTGAACTTGTCCACTTCTTGCATCCCCACTCTATTATCATAATTGAAAGTACTATTGTTTCACTTCTAAATTATTGCAAATGGTTAGCACAAGTTGAGTCCATTCATTTTCTGATATTCTAAAATTTGTCTTCTAAACTTAATTTATTCCGAATAGATGCCGGGCGTGGTGGCTCATGCCTGTAATCCCAGCACTTTGGGAGGCCGAGGTGGGTGGATTACAAGGTCAGGAGTTCAAGACCAGCCTGATCAACATGGTGAAACCTCGTCTCTACTAAAAATACAAAAAAAATTAGCTGGGCATGGTAGCACATGCGTGTAATTCCAGCTACTTAGGAGGCTAAACCAGGAGAATTGCCTGAACCTGAGAGGTGGAGGGTGCAGTGAGCCAAGATTGTGCCACTGCACTCCAGCCTGGGCGACAAAGTGAGACTTTGTCTCAAAACAAACAAACATAAAATTTATACCGAATAGATTTTCAGTTTTTAGAATTCCCTAAGTTTTCTTATTTTTATATTTTTGTACCTCTTGGGTTTATTTTTTGTTAATGAGATACCATATCCACTGCTAATGGTGAATTTTCCAACTTACATATGACTTATTTATAATATTTTTTGAGTCCTCAGACCTGATTTAGATGACTTTCCTACCTGCTTGTATACAAAATTGCTCAACCTCCATAGTTATTGCCCCCAAATTATATTTTAATTGTCCATTTGTTTATTTGTATCAGTAATAAGACCTCAAACTCTCTGATATCTAAAAATTTGTTTTGAACAGTATTGTATCTTTAGAATGTATAATTATGCCTGATATTCAGTAATCATTGATTGAACGGATAGATGTAATATGAGGGTTGGCAAAGTATGAGCTCTGGGCCAACCATCCATTTTTGTAAATAAAATTTCATTTGAACACAGTCATGCTCACTAGTTTATGAATTTTTTATGGCTTTTTAAGCAGAGATAAAAATTGGAATCATCACTCTATGATCTGCAATTCTGAAATATTTACCATTAAATCTTTGATGGGAAGTTTGCTGACCATTTTTATAGGGATCTGCAAGTCTTTTTTTTTTGAGACGGAGTTTCGCTCTTGTCACCCAGTCTGGAGTGCAATGGCGTGATCTCGGCTCACCGCAACCTCCGCCTCCTGGGTTCAGGCAATTCTACTGCCTCAGCCTCCCAAGTAGCTGGGACTACAGGCACGCGCCACTGTGCCCAGATAATTTTTTGTATTTTTAGTAGAGACGGGGTTTCACCATGTTGACCAGGATGGTCTCGATCTCTTGACCTCGTGATCCACCCGCCTCGGCCTCCCAAAGTACTGGGATTACAGACGTGAGCCACTGTGCCCGGCCCAAGTTTTTTATTTCTTATTCAGGGAGTAATGGCACTTCGTGTCTTTAAAGAAATTTTCTCTTTCAAACTAAGTTATCAAATTTATTAACACGAACCTGTTCAAAATATTTCTCAATTATTGTTTTTAACATCTGAGTATCTGCAGGGTTCTCCTTATATATTGCCAATGTTTATATTTCATGTATTCCCTGTTATTTTTTTCTAATTAATTTGACAAGAAACTTACCAAATGTTTTGATCTTTTAAAATAGGTAGCTTTTAGTTTCGGTGATTCCATTAACATTTTCTATTTTCAATCTCACTGAGGCTTCAAGCCCTTTTATTTTTTATTTTATTCCTTCTGCTTTTTTTTTTCTTACAGTATAATTTGCTCTCTATTTCCAGTTTTTTAAAAGGGTACTTATCTTGCTTAAAGTCAATCGAGTTTATCATCTATAAATTGTTGTTTTTCCTCACCTTTAGAAAATTGTTAGCCAGTATGTTTTCAAATTTTCCTGTGTTCACTTTTGTATTTTGGATGTCAATTGCACATAATGTTGAACTATTTGATGTAGTCACGCAGTTCTTGGATGCTCTTTTGTTATTTCTCTATTTCTTTTCTGTGCTGCTTTGTGTTATACTAGTATTAAAATTAATAGAATTTTAATATAGTATTTCTATCCAAAATGTCGGTGGGCCCTATTTACTTAGTGAAGGGCTTAACAAAAACTGACTGAGATTCTTTGAGGAAGAGGAAATTATGTCTCCATATTGTCTGTAGACTTGAATTGGAAAAACAATTCTTCTGTGGGTCCCCATCCTACTAGACTGCTCTTCAGATTTCAGACTTGCCAGCCCTCACAATTGCATGAATGAAGTATTTATAATTAATCCTACTGATTGTTTTTCTCTGGAGAGTCCCAAGGAATGCAACCCAACACAAACCCACCTCCTAATTTCTGAGTTAGTGGTATATATTTTCGTTGTTATAGTAGCATCTCCTTTCTAGTGTCAATTTTTGTTTCATTTACCTATATGTGTGAATCATCTCAAAATTTATGAGGTTGAAATAATAAAAATTTTATTTGCTCACGATTTGTGTGTTAAGAATTTCGCGATTGCAGTCCCGCATTATCTTGGCTTTATAATACCTAATTCTACAGTTAGGGGTGACTGAAATGGATGGCTTATGCTGGAATGGTGTGATTTCGACCATGTGTTTGTGGCCTCTGTCCCAGTTGACAGCTGGATTCCTTGGTTCTTTTCTATATATCAGTGTGTCAAACTTGAACATCTTCAAAGTATAGTCATTTTGGTGTGTCAAGAAGGTTTGAATATAGAAGCACTTATCAAAACTCTTCTCGCATTATGCTTGCTATATACTGCTTTGGCTGCCATAACAAAAGGCCACAGGTGATATGGTGTAAACAATAGAAATTTATTTCTCATTGTTCAGGATTCTGTAAGTCCAAGATCAAGGTACCATCAAGGTTGGTTTCTCTTGAGGCCTGTTTCCTTGTCTTGTAGTTAGCCATCTTCCCTTTGTCTGCCCATGATTTTTCTCTGTGCACTCATATCCCCATTATTTCTTCCTCTTCTAATAAGGACACCAGTCCTATCTGAATATAGCACCTCTGTCTCCACTCCAGAACAGAGAAAAATAAATTAGTTCTACTATTTATATATTACCCTGTCTAAAGTGTTTTGTTACCGTACTCAAAGTGGACTAAGACACTTTTGTGAAGGCTCAGTCTTCAAATATAGATATAGTTACATTGGGGGTTTGGGCATCAACCTGTGAATTTAGAAACTTGGATTAATTCAGTACATAACGTTTTCTCGTGTTTTATTTGGTAAAGCAGGATAAATGGCCAAGTCCAGAGTCAATTTGGCAGGTAGACCAGTATACTGGGGTAAGATGATTGGAGATGTGGTGTAATAGGTTTCCATCAACAGCCAGCTGGACAAAATGTAATTACAACTCAGTGAAACCGCTACTTGTTGACAATCTTTTATTTGTTTTTTACATAATTGTTATTGTCATCTCCTTTTCTGTGGTATCAGTCAGGTGTCACATGTTATTTATCTTCGAAATTCCTTCACAAGGAACACATTAACCTATTACTCTGAAGTCAAAACTGTCTTATTAAGGAAATTAAAGAAGAGAGCACGATGTTAATTCTTCCTAACCATGAACATGGAATGTTTCTCCATCTGTTTGTGTCCTCTCTGATTTCATTGAGCAGTGGTTTGTAGTTCTCCTTAAAGAGGTCCCTTACGTTCCTTGTGAGTTGTATTCCAGAATCAACGCTATCCCCATCAAGCTACCATTGACTTTCTTCACAGAACTGGAAAAAACAACCATGAACTTCATATGGAACAAAAAGAGAGCAGGCATAGCCAAGTCAATTCTAAGCAAAAAGAACACAGCGGGGGGCATCACACTACTGGATTTCAAACTATACTACAAGGCTACAGTAATCCAAACAGCATGGTACTGGTACCAAAACAGAGATATAGACCAATGGAACAAAACAGAGGCACCGGAGGCAACACAACATACATACAACTATACAATCTTTGATAAACCTGACAAAAACAAGCAATGGGTAAAGGATTCCATGTTTAACAAATGGTGTTGGGAAAACTGGCTAGCCATGTGCAGAAAGCAGAAACTGGACCCCTTCCTGACACCTTACACTAAAATTAACTCCAGATGGATTAAAGACTTAAACATAAGACCTGGAACGATAAAAACCCTAGAAGGAAATCTAGGCAAAACTATCCAGGACATAGGAGTAGGCAAGGACTTCATGAACAAAACACCAAAAGCATTGGCAACAAAAGCCAAAATAGACAAATGGGACCTAATGAAACTCCACAGCTTCTGCATGGCAAAAGAAACAGTCACTAGAGTGGATCGGCAACCAACAGAATGGGAAAAAATTTTTGCAGTTTACCCATCTGACAAAGGGCTGATATCCAGAATTTACAAAGAACTCCAACAGATTTACAGGAAAAAAACAAACAAGCCCATTCAAAAGTGGGCAAAGGATATGAACAGACACTTTACGAAAGAAGACACATATGAGGCCAACAATCATATGAAAAAATGCTCATCGTCACTGGTCATCAGAGAGATGCAAATCAAAACCACATTGAGATACCATCTCACGCCAGTTAGAATGGCAATCATTAAAAAATCTGGAGACAACAGATGCTGGAGAGGATGTGGAGAAAAAGGAACACTTTTACACTGTTGGTGGGAGTGTAAATTAGTTCAACCACTGTGGAAGACAGTGTGGCGATTCCTCAAGGCCTTAGAAATAGAAATTCCATTTGACCCAGCAATCCCATTACTGGGTATATATCCAAAGGACTATAAATCGTTCTACTGCAAGGACACATGTACACGAATGTTCATTGCAGCACTGTTTACAATAGCAAAGACCTGGAATCAACCCAAATGCCCATTGATAATAGACTGGATTGGAAAAATGTGGCACATATACACCATGGAATATTATGCAGCAATCAGAAATGATGAGTTTGTGTCGTTTGTAGGGACATGGATGAATCTGGAGAACGTCATCCTCAGCAAACTGACACAAGAACAGAAAATGAAACACCGCATATTCTCACTCATAGGCGGGTGATGAAAAATGAGAACACATGGACACAGAAAGGGGAGTACTAAACACTGGGGTCTATTGGGGGGAAAAGGAGAGGGCCAGTGGGAGGGGGAGGTGGGGAGGGATAGCCTGGGGAGAAATGCCAAATGTGGGTGAAGGGGAGAAGGAAAGAAAAGCACACTGCCATGTGTGTACCTACGCAACTGTCTTGCATGCTCTGCTCATGTACCCCAAAACCTAAAATCCAATAAAAAATTAAAAAAAAAAAAAAAAAAAAGAAGAGAGCAATCACGAATTTAATAGTTTTTTGGGCATAATTAAATCTCTCTTGTCATTACAGTGTGATAGAGTTTAAATAAGTAACTCTTAAATAAATATTAACTTATTTAGAGAGTAAATAAGTAACCCCATGTATACTAAAAAGGAAAAAATTAATTAGACATGGTGGTATGTATCTGTGGGGCAGCTGAGGCAGGAGGGTCGCTTGACCTGAGGTTGTCAAGGGTGCAGTGAGCCATGTTTTTGCCACTGCACTTCAGCATGGGCAACAGAGCATGACCTTATCTTTAGGAAAAGTAAATATATATAAATAAAAGAGAGAGAAATGAGAAAAAGATAGTGACTACTTGATTTGGGATTTGGTTGGGTGATTTAGGGAAGGTCCCAAGGAATTAGGGTTTCCTATAGATTCTGAGTTAATATGGGGAGGAAGACTACTTCTTGTAGTTAATGTACCTAATCATCGAGAACTAAACATCCCAACGTACCTAATCTTTGGACATAAACAGATCATATCTTTAAACCTGGGATTGATAAAGCATTCCTATTTGCTGGGTATGGAGAATGTTTGGGGTTTTGCACTTCAACGAGTTTCTTCTGTGATCAAATATCATTACGAAGTAGTCTTGTTTTGATTTTATATATCCCCATCAGAGAAATTCCTTGTCCCGTATTAAAGTTCTGTGAAACTTCACGTTCAGTAGGAGAGCACCAAGGCTAGTTGTCTGTTTGTCAGGGGCTGCATTTTCTTTCTGGTTCCTGTTGTTTCATTCTAGATTAGTTGGGAATGTAATACTTAATAGAAATTTTGTTTCAACATATTCAAAGGAAATCTTTCATATGTCAGATAAACTATTTGGAGTTTTTCTGTGTTAGTTCCATGTGTTATACTTTTAATTTTGTGGTTTTCATATCATTGAGTTTCATAAAATCAATAGAGAAAATTCCTTCCAGGTATGCACACTGTGGATGCAGCTCTTCTCCTTATTTTCAGGGTATATATTCTCTAGATTTATATGTTATGTGGGGCTGCTTCTAGGCCAAATTTTAGTACATCAAGGCTTTTTTGTTGTGGTGGTGGTGTTAAAACACTCTGTGTCACCTTTCTTTGCTATCATTCTGTTAGCACCTGCTCTTACTGTTCCAGGTAGATGGAATCTAGACTTTGCCTCTGAAGCACCACGGTTAGGCTATCGTTTCCAGCTGAGTGCTTTGGGCCTTTCCTCCTTAATTACCCATCAGGATATACTTGCCCTACTCCATTTCCTCTGTTCCCACAGCTGCATTAAAAATTTGGCTAACAAATCCTTGTTAATGCTTTATTACTTTTTTAACATTTAATGACAAATCCGGTTTTATTGTGGCTTCGTGGAAAAACACTTTTGACTTCAAAATATGAAGAGTTTCTGAACTGGAAGTGAATGAGTTATTTGGGTCACTCAGATCACTTTTCTCCCCCTCAAATTTCCCAAAGAATTCTGGTGGTTTTCTATCCTCTTCTTTCTGGTTGCTAACTATTGTTTTTATACAAATCTGAGTAAAAGGATTTGCTTATTAATGTTCTGCCAGGATTTGAACAATGAAATTATCATCCTCATTCTCAAAGGGCTTTAAAGGACACTTTGTACTTTGGAATGCTGGTTTCTTATAGGGGATGAAAGGAAGTATCTTTCGTTATCTCATTCCTTATTTTCAAACAACAATCTTTCTCCCTAAATCATATTTCTGTGGATTTGAGATATAAAATTATTCTGGATTTAGTAATAAATCCAAATAGTTACTCAACTCAGCAGATGGTTACTATCATTTTCTTCTACAACAACAAAAAATGATCTCCCTTATCAAAAAGAAAATGCTTTGTGGAAAAGATTCAAAGAAAAAAGTCATAATATTTGTTTGGGTGATTAATTAATTTTATCAATTTGCCTTGACATCAAAGAGGGTTTCACACATCCTGAGAATACCACATGGCCTCCTTAATTGTTAGATTTCTCTCCAGGGATGAAAAATTTAAATAGTTTTACTACTGAGTAATATATTTAACATGTGTGCTAAAATGATTTCTACTCGTTATTGGAAGTTAACTCTTGCCAACGTTACTTGAAGAAAAACGCTTTTAATTGTTAATGCAACAAAACAGATGAACTAGTTTCTATCATTTGGAGTAGGTGCTCCCATTGAGCGGTGATGAATGTGTGGGTAACTATAAAACATTAATGTAATTCCTGACATTTTTCGGGAAGAAAGATGGCTTTGGCATGCTTTTTATAAGATTATATAAATAAAAATGGGGACTTCAGGAGAGATAATTACTGAAATTTGAGTTTCAGTATATTAACAGGTATAGAAAATTTGGGCAATATTACTTAATCATAAAATAATACAATGTTTGTAATGCATTGTTGAAAAGAATAAAGCTCAGCACTAACCTCCTAGAGAAAGATAAGATATAATGTAAAAATATGCACCAAATTCAGGATTGTGTATAATAAGAATTTAGCTGTTAGAAGTAAATGGTAGAGATAATTTTTGTCACAGTTTTTTGAGGAATTAAGTATACTATGATTTTATTAGGGCTACCATGAAATTTGAAAACCATTTGTAATAAAAAATTCTCCTGAGTAAAGTACAACAAAACTCTAGCTAACACTGTTGTTTACCTGTAACATGGTTATCCAGAGGAAAAAGAACAAACACAATATATAGGGAAAGATTTATTATAATAAGTGTGTCACATAATTGTGGAGGATTAGCATTCTCCACTGATATACTGTCTGCAAACTGGAGACCTAGAAGACATTGTGGTGTCATTTAGTTTAAGTTTTAAAACCTAGGATTCTGGTAAACCTGTGGTGTAAATCCCAGTCCAATAACAAACAACAATGTATGTTCCATCTAAAGCAGGAAGAGAAGCAGCAAAGAGAGGTAAATTCAAGAACAGCAAATCAAACACCACATGTTCTCATTCCTAGGTTGGTTTGGAACAATGAGTTCCCTTGGACACAGAGAGGGGAACATTACACACAGGGTTATGTTGGGAGGTAGAGGATTATGGGAGGGACAGCAGGGCATCTGGAGCTTGGAGTAGGATAACACTGGGATAAGTGGCCTATCCAGGTGACGGGGGGATGGAGACAGCAAATCATCAGGCTTGTGTGTACCTATGTAACAATCCTGCAACATTTGTACATGTATCCCAGAACTTAAGTTACAATTAAAAAAAAGAGGTGAATTAATTTTTCCTTTACCTTTAGTTCTATTTAGGCCCTCAAGGAATTGAATGATGCCCAAACACATTAGTGGTCCTGTTAACTTGACACACAGAATTAACCATCATATTATCTTTTTAAATAGGAATATTATTTATAAAACTATTTATATCACTAATTTTCTCATGAAATCCACTCTATACTAAAGTCTATAAAGGCTTATATTTTTAAAAAGTTAATATTTTGTTTAGATAGATTAAATTATTAAACAATTTTACATTGTTTTGTGATGTCTAATTGTGCAATTAGCTACATTGCCTTATTAATAAGTGTGTCAACCATACTGTTAGTTTACTTCTTGAATTCTAGCCTGAGGCACAAGGTTAATACTACTTTAACCTCGGAAACATATCCACTCTCGAAAAAAGATTCCAATTAGAAAAACACTGCATATTAATTAAAGTCAACTTGTAAAAAATATAGGTCATCAAATTCAAAAATAGAATTTTATCATTAAATTAGACTTCTTAAATGCTAAAATTTGGGACAGATAACTTCATTAATATATCTTCATCGAATCACATTTTAGTGATAGGGTATAGAGTTTTAGGGTCTTTGTGCTTCTTTTTTCCCTGGGCTTCTAGATGGTTCAAACCAAGTGTATACATATGTATACATATATTTGAACCTGGTGAACCAATAGTGTAAATCCCATTTCAAATGTAAGTGAAGTTTGTCATATACATATACATTTATAAGTATATATGTATATATATGTGTGCGTGTCTTTTTATTTGTGCTTGGATTTGTGTATATACATATGTATGTGCATGTATATAATAGACTTTTTCAGCTTCAAGAAGTAGAATTTGTTAAGCATGTAAAATGCACATCAGCCTTGTCAAACTATGTTGGCTCCAAAAGAAGCTTATAGCCCCTAATTGGTCTATAAATGAAGGCATTTTAATAGTTTTGATTGTGTAATACTTTTAGCAGCTGTAATACATACTCGGATGACAGTGTATTTAAAAATTTAGAATGTATTTCTCACTCATGCATACTGTAAGCATAAGAAGTCGAGAAATTGATCTATGAGTATACAAAAATCCAGGGTCTATGTTGTTGCTTTACTTGTATATTGTGTATTGCTAGCATTGTGCAATAAAATGGCTCTTTGAGAAAATAATACTGATTTGTGTTATTTGTTGATTTTGTTGCATAAATACTCCAACAATATCCTGTTTTACAGTGCCAGTGGTTGAAACCCTAGATTACAGCATTCCAGCTCTCGTACAAGTACCTCTAGCACACTACTGGGAACTGCCATAATCCCCATGTTTAAGAAGGCTCATTAGAAGTCTTACAGCCAGAGGACGAAGTCTTTTCTCTTATGAGTGTCACTTTATGTTGTACATATCATTTCCATTTCTATCCTACTAGTCAGAAGTCCATTATATGTGTATGTCTAGTAGAAGGAGTGGCTACGAAGTGTCTTCTTTAGTTTGTCTACTTGATTATGTGTGTAGCTACAAACTAGATATCTGGTTCTTAGGAAAAACAGAAGAAAAGATGTTGGTGAACAATACAGATTTTTACTGCGAATAGGTATTTAAATTGGTGTCAATTTATAATCATAATTATGAGTGCAATAATGACTGAAATTAAGCAAGATTATATGAGTAAGTTAATACAAGAAAGGTGTTAATTTGAAATGAATGTTCAATTTCAAGAAACAGAGAAATGAATACCGAAGTTACTAAGTAATAACAGGTAAAGAAGAATGCAGTGCTAAGTTAAAACAATGACAAGAATAATAGATGTTCAAGAAGTTAGGTATGCTCTGTGTGCACTAATTATCATTATATATTTTTCTGGAGGTTCTCTGGTTGGCATATTAAAAATTGCATTACAGTCGAATGACTTAAGGAAAACATTAAACATTGAGAAGTCTTTCCCATTGCCCAGCTGTTTATTACTGAAAACAAATCAATAATGATAGTTGGAGAATTTTATATTCCTAAGAGTTCAGATAGAAGAATAAGTAATCTATGAGAGGTTGTCTATAATCAGTTGAACAATGGGACTGTCTGCTTATAAATAGAAAGTCTGTCACAACCAGTACATTGAATATAAGATTGTAGAGTTTGCATTGAAAGTATGTTTATATTACTGGACAATGTTCTTTAGTCCCACCACGCAAAATGAAATAACATTTCTATGCTAATCAGCGACCCTGCCTACAATGTGGTACCCCACCCCCTTCTTTAAAATACCACCTTTTAGGCATCCTGACCTTCTGTAAGATATTAAACTATAACCTGAAAGAGTGGTTGCAATGACCTTTCCTTAGAGTATTGTCCCATGATTCTCAATCAAATAACATATTTGTTAATTTATATCTTTTAATTCTTCTGTTATTTTGGTGGAAAAATTCTAAAAAGGAGATTTTTATATATTTTTTCAACTACTCTTGTTCAATAAATTAAAGCAAAAACAAAACTCTTGCTCCTAATACAAATAATTGGTCCTAGAATAGCTTTCACTTATGTAAATATGTTTTCCTTATATGTATGATTTTTAATACTCCTATTTTATCCTTATATTATTTTCTATTCTGAGACTCAGTCTTTGAAGGTTTACAGTTGATATTTTTACTTTTTAAAATCAGTATCAAAGTTTCATTATTATTATTATTTGCCTGATAGAGCTACTCATTTCCCTGTCTATGTTATACTTCCTTTTTGTGTGTTTCTAATAGGATTGATGTTTTCAAAGACCACTGGATTTAGATGTAGATATGAGTTAATGTCTGGCCATTTTCTTTTCTATAATTTTGGTCTAATATGCTGATCTCTCTGACCTTAGTTTCTACATTTGCAAAATGGGGATAATGTTACCTCCCTTAGTGATTTATAGTGATTTGGAGGGCTTATTTTATAAATTAACTATTGTATTTTGAAAGTTCCTCTTATTCAGATTCTGTTCAAAATGGTGACTGGAATTGAGATTATATTAAAAATCTCTGATCTCTCTCTTCACATTTTAGAACACGTGAAAATAAACTGTCTCACCATAAATACGTTTTAAATCCCTTAATTACAGTAAATGAAGACATTAGAACTAGTATATTTATTCTAGGAAATGTTATCCTAGAGGGTAATACTTTAACAATAACAACAATATATAATACTTATTGAACAAACAGTACATAAAATAACTCATTTAGTCCTCACAAGAAACCTCTGCAGAAAGTATTAAAGAAGATTAAGGCAGATACTGCTAGGGCTGTCTGTTCAAATTCAGCCAGCATTCAATGCCAGAAGGCCAATTTTTCTATAACATATGTTTATTGCATCTCTTTGTCCTTTTTTTTTTCTTTCTTGTTTCTGTGATGGATTCTCACCTTGTTGCCCAGGTTGGAGTCTAGTGCTATGATCTCTTCTCACTGCAACCTCTGCCTCCCAGTTTCAAGTGATTCTCCTACTGCAGTCTCCTGAGTAGCTGAAATCAGAGGTGTGCATCACAGCTACTGGTGCATTTTTTGTATTATTAGTTGAGATGGGATTTCATCATATTGGTATAGCCTGTCTTGAACTCCTGACCTCATTTTCCTCCCTCCTCAGCCTCCTAATATGTTGGGATTTCTGGTGTGAGCAACTGCTCTTAACACTCTTTGTCCTTTTAACACTTACTGAGAATCCTATAAATGTTAGACTTGTTGGGTTAATTTCTGTGTCACTGCAAAGGAATATGCATTTTGGTGTGTTAAATTGAAAACTCTTATTGTGTAACTCGAAAATTTCCCATTTAAAATTGTTTTTGCTTATATTCTCTCTCATAAAATATTACTTTGGAAAGACACTTCATTTTCAGCTGTTACAGCTTTTCCCAACACCTGTTTTCTATTTAGTATCTCTTTTAAGTGTGTTTTTGATAGAATGTGTAAAAGAATTATTTTTTTCATAATTCAGTTCAAGAATGTCTGTTTCAGTGGATGATACAATCCATTTACATTTGTTGTAATTTGCATGTTTTATTTTCCAATTTGTGTTTTCTATTAAACAGGCATGTCTTTGTCATCTTTGTTTTTTTCTGTCTTATATTTGCTCACATTTGTTTTAGTATATGATTTTTAGTTATTTTAACCAGTATATGTAAACAACTTGTTTTATTTGAATTTATTCTGCTACTTTGTAGTGCTTTCTGATGTATTTAGAAGTTTTTAAAAATTTGAAACCCTTTCTTATTCAAGTATTTCCTTATCACATTCTTCATCTTCTATTGTTTATGAAATCCAAGTACCTGTTGTTTGACTCTTTCACTGTGACTCACATATCTTTATATATTTTTTTCATATTCCATTCTTTGTGCTTCAGATTGGATTTATTTTCTCAAATACTTTCCAGTTTACTGCTTCTCTCTTGAGACTTGTCTAATCTTTTATATTAGACATTGTTTAGTACTTAATTTTAGATATTTTCAGTTCTAGAATTACTATTTGATTCTTCGTATACTTTCTATTTCTTGGTTGAAATTGTGTTTTTTTGTAATTTAATGTTCATGCATATTCACCTCCATTATTTTAAAATTATGTATCTCAAATTTCAATGTATGGATCTCCAGTGGATATATATTAGCTGATATTTCCCTTCATTTTATTTTATGTTAATTATTTCTTTTCATTTACATTTATGTATTTTTTCTGCTGCCTGTTTTTTATTGAGTGGTATTGTATGTAAAAATCATTAGATGTGATTTTATGTTTTTAGATCAAATTATCTTTCTCTAGAGAGGATTTTCCTTTTCCTTCTGGTAAGCAGTTTAATTGTAGCTGTTTAGTTTAGATTAATCTAATGACACTTTTAACTGATTGAAAATCGGCATTGATACTATGAGACTTAGTTTATTTCCAGGTCATATATGTATGTATGTATGTGTGTATATATATATATATTAGCAAGTATCCTTTGCAGACAAAGTAAATATTCAGGTTGTATAATACGATCCCAATTTCGTAGTTGTTTCTCAGTTTCAATTTTTGTCCTTAGCATTGAAAGACTGCAAAGAGCATTTTTTTCACAGCTTCTTAACCTCTCACCTGGGCTGTTTTCCTCTTACCTTCTCTAGAGATACTGCTCTAGAATTTAATAATGAATCTATCAGAACATATATTTCTCTTGATCTTAACCTCACAACTTCTGATGTCCATTAATCTTCTCAGTTATTTTATACTTTTTCAGAGGGGGAAGATCAAGGAATCTCAGACACTGTTTCCTCATTATCCTGGACTGTATAAAACACTGAGGTTCAGCTATCACTGTGTTTCTCTAAGCCTTTCTATTCTACTGGCCAGCAATCATGGTGTAAATGGTAGCCATTTGTAAGACTGCTGTTTTTGGAGCAATTTAGGATGCTAAGGTACAGTTTTCTCATGCTGTCGATCTTCCAATTCTATAAGGGAAAGACATATATGTAGGGTTTCTATTGTCCCAGTTAACTCCGATAGCTTAGCATTGAGCTTAGGTCATTGGGTCTTTTTGGAGATACTTAGCTGGGCTTAAAATCCAGTCATCTTTCTGATTTTCTCTTCTTTGCTTTCTTGTTCAAATCTTACCAGTTAGAGACAGGAAACAACTCTTGTCTACTTACTTATTATTTCCACTTTATGCATTACAAGTCTAAGCATGCTTTCAGTCTTGATATTTAAAGTCAAGCTTTTAAAATAACTAAAAATATAATAACTGTTTTCTGTCTTAAACATTTGCTCTTATAATTTGAACCCAGAGCTCTAAAAATCAGTCTTTTCTATAGTTTTATAAAAGTCAAATGAAATGTAAGTAATTTGAGCCTTTCTTTTATCATAAAGTAAGATAAAAGCATATATAAAAATCCTTGTTGATGTTTGCATGATTAGAAGAGTTATGATCAAGAGTAATCTTCTGGGAGGAGGACTCAAGATGGCGCTGTGAGAACAACCCAGGATTGGAACTCTTCTCTTTGAATCCGCAAACGGTGAGTCAGAGCGGCATTTCCAGACTGATCTTTGTTGCCCACAGAACGGGGAAACTCCCAAGTATAAAAAAGACACGGGACGCCAGGCAGTAGGTCGGCCTGGCGAAGCCAGCAGCCGGGGCGGCGGCGGCCGGCCCTACCCAGCAATCCCCACAGGGCGCGCTTGTCCGGGTGCCCTGTTGAACTGGCAACCTGAGACTTGAGAGGGCTGGACTTGAGACTGAACGAGACTTGGACACTAGGCCAGCCCAGGGGATTGCAGGGATTGGGATACCCAGTGGGACGAACAAAACCGTGATTTCGAACTATCCCAAGCAGACGGTCCGAGACGCTCTGTGGGGGAGGGACGTCCACCACTACCGAGGCAACCCGCCCCAACTGAGATACACGCCCACTGCTGACGCAGCCAGCCGTTGCCGAGGCAACCCGCCCCAACTGAGATACACGCCCACTGCTGACGCAGCCAGCCGTTGCCGAGGCAACCCGTCCCTACTGAGATACACGCCCACTGCTGACGCAGCCTGCCGTTGCTGAGGCAACACACTACAACGAAGAGACTCCGCCGCAGGGCATGGCAGAGACCACAGCAGAGCCGGCAGGAACAGCGCGAATCACACAACAGCAGGGCAGAGCCTCGGCAGACAAACAGTGGCTAGTCTGCCTTCTAGCTGGGCAGGACACCTGATCAGACATCCAAAAATAAAGCCCAAACCCCTCAACACAGAGCATTTGAGGAAAAAAAAAAAAGGGGTTTTTAAATGAGCTCTGTTGCAGCAGAATAAAACATAGCAGCCTAACAGCCCTGAATGAACAACAGAGTGCACAGCTCAGCAATTAAACCCCTATAAAGTACAAACTGTCTCCTCAAGCAGCTCCCTGACCCCTCTATATCCAAAATACTGACATTAGGCAGGCATCATCCTGGGACAAAGAGAGCAGAAAAAGAAACTGGTAGCATCCCTCGCTGTGCCACAGCTACTAGAGGTGCACCCCAGACAAGCAGGGTCTGGAGCGGACCTCAGCAGTTGTACAGTGAAGGGGCTAGACTGGTAGAAGGAAAACCAAGCAACAGAAATACTTCATCATCAACATTCTGGGTGTCCACTCAGAGACCCAAACGAAAAGTCAGCAACTGCGCAGACGACCAGCGGACAAATCCACAAAGATGGGAAGAAACCAGCGCAAAAAGGAGGAAAACACCCGAAACCAGAACACCTCGCCTCCTAGAAAGGACCAAAACTCCTCACCAGCAAGGGAGCAAAGCTGGACGGAGAATGACTGTGACGAAATGACGGAATTAGACTTCAGAAGATGGATAATGAGAAACTTTTGTGAGCTAAAAGATCATGTATTAAATCAATGCAAAGAAACTAAGAACCTTGAAAAAAGATTTGAAAAAAGATTCGAGGAAATGATAACAAGAATGGATACCTTACAGAGGAATATGAATGAATTAAAGGAGCAGACAAACACAATACGAGAACTTCGCGAAGCAAACACAAGTTTCAATAGCCGAATTGACCAAGCAGAAGAAAGAATATCTGAAGTCGAAGACCAACTCAATGAAATAAAACGAGAAACCAAGATCAGAGAAAAAAGCACAAAAAGGAATGAACAAAGTCTCCAAGAAATGTGGGACTATGTGAAAAGACCTAACCTATGTTTGATAGGTGTACCAGAAGGGGACGAAGAGAATGAATCCAAGCTGGAAAATACTCTTCAGGACATCATCCAGGAAAATTTCCCCCACCTAGCAAGACAAGCCAACACTCAATTGCAGAAAATACAGAGAACACCACAAAGATATTCCGCAAGAAGAGCAACCCCAAGGCACATAATCGTCAGATTCAACAGGGTTGAAATAAAGGAGAGAATACTAAGGGCAGCCAGAGAGAAAGGTCGGGTCACCCACAAAGGGAAGCCCATCAGACTCACAGCAGATCTCTCGGCAGAAACACTACAAGCCAGAAGAGAGTGGGGGCCAATATTCAACATTCTTAAAGAAAAGAACTTTCAACGCAGAATTTCATATCCAGCCAAACTGAGCTTCAGAAGTGAAGGAAGAATAAAATCCTTTGCGAACAAGCAAGTACTCAGAGATTTTGTCACCACCAGGCCTGCTTTACAAGAGCTCCTAAAAGAGGCACTGCACATAGAAAGGATCAATCAGTACCAGCCATTCCAAAATCACACTGAATGCTTAAGAGCTTCAACATAATGAAGAATCTACAACAACTAACAGGCAAAACAGCCACTTAGCATCAAAATGGCAGTATCAAATTCACACATAACAATATTAACCCTAAATGTAAATGGACTAAATGCACCAATAAAAAGACACAGACTGGCAAATTGGAAAAAAATCCAAAACCCATTAGTGTGCTGTATCCAGGAAACCCATCTCACATGCAAGGATACACAAAGGCTCAAAATAAAGGGACGGAGGAAGATTTACCAAGCTAATGGAAAGCAAAAAAAGCAGGAGTTGCAATTCTCATCTCTGATAAAATAGACTTTAAAGCAACAAAGATCAAAAGAGACAAAGAAGGCCATTACATAATGGTAAAAGGATCAATACAACAAGAAGAACTAACAATCCTAAACATATATGGACCCAACACAGGAGCACCCAGATACATAAGGCAAGTTCTTAATGACTTACAAAAGGACTTAGACTCCCACACAATAATAGTGGGAGACTTTAACACTCCACTGTCAATACTAGACAGATCAACCAGACAGAAAATCAACAAGGATATCCAGGGCTTGAACTCAGACCTGGAGCAAGCAAACCTGGTGGACATTTACAGAACTCTCCACCCCAAATCCACAGAATACACATTCTTCTCAGCACCACATCACACCTACTCTAGAATTGACCACATAATTGGAAGTAAAGCCCTGCTCAACAAATGCAAAACAACTGAAATCATAACAAACAGCCTCTCAGACCATAGTGCAATCAAGTTAGAACTCAGAATTCAGAAACCGACCCAGAACCGCACAGCTTCATGGAAACTGAACAACTGGCTCTTGAATGTTGACTGGGTAAACAATGAAATGAAGGCAGAAATAAAGAAGTTTTTCGAAACCAATGAGAACGAAGACACAACGTGCCAGAACCTCTGGGACACATTTAAAGCAATCTCTAGAGGAAAGTATATAGCAATAAGTGCCCATATGAGGAGAATGGAGAGATCCAAAATTGACACCCTATCGTCAAAATTGAAAGAGCTAGAGGAGCAAGATCAAAAAAACTCAAAACCCAGCAGAAGACAAGAAATTACTAAGATCAGAGCTGAGCTGAAGGAGATTGAGACACGAAAAACCCTTCAAAAAATCAATAAATCCAAGAGGTGGTTTTTTGAAAAGATCAACAAAATAGACAGACCACTAGCCAGATTGATTAAAAATAAAAGAGAGAACAACTAAATAGATGCAATAAAAAATGATAAAGGGGAAATCACCACAGATTCCACAGAAATTCAAACCATCATCAGAGAATATTACAAACAACTCTATGCACATAAACTAGTAAACCTGGAAGAAATGGATAAATTCCTGGACTCCTGTGTCCTCCCAAGCCTAAACCAGGAGGAAGCTGAAACTATGAATAGACCAATAACATGGTCTGAAGTCAAGGCAGCAATTAAGAGCCTACCTCACAAAAAAAGCCCAGGTCCAGACGGGTTCACAGCCGAATTCTACCAGACACACAAGGAGGAGCTGGTACCATTCCTTCTAAAACTATTTCAAACAATCCAAAAAGAGGGAATCCTTCCCAAATCATTTTATGAGACCAACATCATCCTGATACCAAAACCCGGCAGAGACCCAATGAGAAAAGAAAACTTCAGGCCAATATCCATGATGAACATAGATGCAAAAATCTTCAATAAAATATTGGCAAGCCGATTGCAACAGCAAATCAAAAAACTTATTCATCATGATCAAGTAGGATTCATCCCAGGGATGCAAGGCTGGTTCAACATACGCAAGTCTATCAACGTAATTCACCACATAAACAAAACCAAAAAAAAAAAAAACCACATGATTATCTCAATTGACGCAGAGAAGGCATTTGACAAAATCCAACAGCCCTTTATGCTAAAAACCCTCAATAAACTCGGTATCGATGGAACGTATCTCAAAGTAATAAAAGCTATTTATGACAAACCAACAGCCAATATCATACTGAATGGGCAAAAACTGGAAGCATTCCCTTTGAAATCTGGCACTAGACAAGGATGCCCTCTCTCACCACTCCTATTCAATATAGTACTGGAAGTTCTAGCCAGAGCAATCAGGCAAGAAAAAGAAATAAAGGGTATTCAAATAGGAAAGGTGGAAGCCAAATTGTCTCTATTTGCAGACGACATGATAGTATACCTAGAAGACCCCATTGCCTCAGCCCAAAAACTCCTGAAACTGATAAACAACTTCAGCAAAGTCTCAGGATATAAAATCAATGTGCAGAAATCACAAGCATTTGTCTACACCAATAACAGACTTAAAGAAAGCCAAATCAAGAGCGAACTGCCATTCGCAATTGCTACAAAAAGAATAAAATACCTTGGAATACAACTCATAAGGAACGTAAGGGACCTCTTCAAGGAGAACTACAAACCACTGCTCAATGAAATCAGAGAGGACACAAACAGATGGAGAAACATTCCATGTTCATGGTTAGGAAGAATTAATGTCGTGAAAACGGCTATACTGCCCAAAGTAATTTACAGAATCAACGCTATCCCCATCAAGCTACCATTGACTTTCTTCACAGAACTGGAAAAAACCACCATGAACTTCATATGGAACCAAAAGAGAGCCTGCATAGCCAAGTTAATTCTAAGCAAAAAGAACACAGCGGGGGGCATCACACTACCGGATTTCAAACTATACTACAAGGCTACAGTAATCAAAAGAGCATGGTACTGGTACCAAAACAGAGATATAGACCAATGGAACAAAACAGAGGCACCGGAGGCAACACAACATACATACAACTATACAATCTTTGATAAACCTGACAAAAACAAGCAATGGGGCAAGGATTCCATGTTTAACAAATGGTGTTGGGAAAACTGGCTAGCCATGTGCAGAAAGCAGAAACTGGACCCCTTCCTGACACCTTACACTAAAATTAACTCCAGATGGATTAAAGACTTAAACATAAGACCTGGCACGATAAAAACCCTAGAAGGAAATCTAGGCAAACCTATCCAGGACATAGGAGTAGGCAAGGACTTCATGAACAAAACACCAAAAGCATTGGCAACAAAAGCCAAAATAGACAAATGGGACCTAATGAAACTCCACAGCTTCTGCACGGCAAAAGAAACAGTCACTAGAGTGGATCGGCAACCAACAGAATGGGAAATTATTTTCGCAGTCTACCCATCTGACACAGGGCTGATATCCAGAATTTACAAAGAACTCAAGCAGATTTACAGGAAAAAAACAAACAAGCCCATTCAAAAGTGGGCAAAGGATATGAACAGATACTTTACGAAAGAAGACATATATGAGGCCAACAATCATATGAAAAAATGCTCATCGTCGCTGGTCATCAGAGAGATGCAAATCAAAACCACACTGAGATACCATCTCACGCCAGTTAGAATGGCGATCATTAAAAAATCTGGAGACAACAGATGCTGGAGAGGATGTGGAGAAAAAGGAACACTTTTACACTGTTGGTGGGAGTGTAAATTAGTTCAACCATTGTGGAAGACAGTGTGGCGATTCCTCAAGGCCTTAGAAATAGAAATTCCATTTGACCCAGCAATCCCATTACTGGGTATATATCCAAAAGACTATAAATCGTTCTACTATAAGGACACATGTACACGAATGTTCATTGCAGCACTGTTTACAATAGCAAAGACCTGGAATCAACCCAAATGCCCATTGATAATAGACTGGATTGGAAAAATGTGGCACATATACACCATGGAATATTATGCAGCAATCAGAAATGATGAGTTTGTGTCGTTTGTAGGGACATGGATGAATCTGGAGAACATCATCCTCAGCAAACTGACACAAGAACAGAAAATGAAACACCGCATATTCTCACTCATAGGTGGGTGATGAAAAATGAGAACACATGGACACAGAAAGGGGAGTACTAAACACTGGGGTCTATTGGGGGGAAAAGGAGAGGGCCCGTGGGAGGGGGAGGTGGGGAGGGATAGCCTGGGGAGAAATGCCAAATGTGGGTGAAGGGGAGAAGAAAAGCAAAGCACACTGCCATGTGTGTACCTACGCAACTGTCTTGCATGCTCTGCTCATGTACCCCAAAACCTAAAATCCAATAAAAAATTAAAAAAAAAAAAAAAAAAAAAGAGTAATCTTCTGCTAAATAGAATGCTAAGTCTGTGGTGTCCTGAGACAGATGACATAGGTAAAGTGACAATAATAATGTCATATATTTATTCAGCCCATGGTATGTTTCTTAAATGCCCACAATGTTTTGTGAATGTCTATGGGTTCTTCAATAACTTTGTGAATTTAGGATAATTACAAGTGAAAAAAATAAAAGCTTATTTTTTAATGGTATCTCATATCTCTATGAGATGGTATCTCAGTCAATTTGATTCGCATTTCTCTGACAAACAGTGATGATAAGTGTTTTTTCATATGTCTGTTGGTTGCATAAATGTCTTCTGAGAAGTGTGTGTTCATATCCTTCTTCCACTTTTTGATGGGTTGATTGTTTATTTTCTCTTATAAATTTGTTTAAGTTGTTTGAAGATTCTCAATATTAGCCCTTTGTCAGATGGAAAGATTACAAAAATTTTCTCACATTTTGTAGGTTGCCTGTTTAATATTTTCTTTTGTATTGCTGAAGCTCTTTAGTTTACTTGGTTAAATTATTACCACTTAGTAAATAGGGAATAGTTTCCCCATTGCTTGTTTTCATCAGGTTTGTCAAAGATAAGTTGATTGAAGACATGTGATGTTATTTCTGAGGGGTACGTTGTGTCCCATAGGTTTATATGTCTGTTTTGGTACTAGCACCATGCTGTTTTTATTACTGTAGCTTTGTACTATAATTTCAAATCAGGTAGCTTCATGCCTTCAGATTTGTTCTTTTTCATGAGGATTCACTTCACTATATGGGCCCTTTCTTGGTTCCATATAAAATTTAAAGTCTTTTTTTCCAATTTAGTGAATAAAGTCAATGGTATCTTTATGAATGTAGCATTGAATCTGTTATTTACTTTGGGCAGTATGGACATTTTGTTAATATTGATTCTCCCTATCCATGAGATTTGAATGTTTTTCCATCTGTTTGTGACCTCTCTCCTTTCCTACAGCAGTGGTTTGTAGTTCTCCTTGAAGAGATCCTTCACATCTTTGTAAGTTGTATTCCTAAGTATTTTATTCTGTTTGTAGTAACTGTGAATGGGAATTCACTTCTTATTTTGCTTTCTTTCTGTTATTGGTATATAGGAAAGCTTGTATTTTTGCCCATTGATTTTCTATCCTGAGACTTTGCTGAAGTTGCTTATGAGCTTAAGGAGATTTGGGACTTAGACAATCAGGTTTTCTAAATATGCAATCATGTCATCTGTAAACAAAGACAATTTGACTTTTCTTCCTATTTGACTATGCTTTATTTCTTTCTCTTGCATGACTGCCCTAGCCAGATCTTCCAATAATATGTTGAATAGGAATGGTGAGAGTGGGCAGTCTTGTGCTGCTTTTCAATGTGAATCCTTCTAGTTATTGCATATTTATCATGATATTGGATGTGGGTTTGTTATAAATAGCTCTTATTATTTTGATATACATTTTATCAATACCTAGTTTACTGAGAGTTTTTAGCATGAAGGGCTGTTTAATTTTCTCTAAAGACTTTTCTGTATCTATTAAGATAGTTATGTGGTTTTTTTCATTGGTTTTGTTCATGCATTTGCTGAGGAGTGTTTTCAATTGTGCTTATTGTGTAGCATATGTTGAACCAGCCTTGCATACTATGGAGGAATCCAATTTAATTATTCGAAACAAACTTTTTGATGAGGTTCTCAATTTGATTTGTCAGTATTTTTTCAGGATTTTTGCATTGATGTCCCTCAGAGATATTGCCCTAAAATTGTCTTTTTTGGTTGTGTTTCTGCCAGGTTTTGGTATTAGGATGGTGCTGGCCATATAAAATGAGTTAATGAGGATTCCCTATTTTTCTGTTGTTTGGAATTGTTTCAAGAGTAATGGGACCAGCTCCGCTTTGTACCTCTGTTAGAAGTCAGGTACAGGGGATTGCAGTTCCTCATCAGCAACAGAACAAGCCCTGATGGAAAACGACTGTGTTCCATTATCTGAAGTAGGCTTCAGAAGGTGGATGATAAGAAACTTCTGGGAATTAAAAGAACTTGTTCTAACCCAATGTAAAGACACTAAGAACTTTGAAAAAAGGTTTGATGAAATGCTAAAAAGAATAGACAATATAGAGAGAAATATAAATGAACTAACGGAGTTGAAAAATACAACACGAGAACTTAGTGAAATATGCACAAGTTTAAATAGCAGAATGGATCAAGCAGAAGAAAGGATATCAGAGGTCGAAGACCAACTTAATGAAACAAAACAACAAGACAAGAATAGAGAAAAAAGGATGAAAAGGAATGAGCAAAGTCTCCAAGAAATATGGGACTATGTGAAAAGATCCAATCTACGTTTGATTGGTGTACCTGAATGTGATGGAAAGAATGAATCCAAGCTGGATAATACTTTTCAGGATATTATCCAGGAAAATTTTCCCAATCTAGCAAAGCAGGACACTATTCAACCCCAGGTAATACAGAGAACACCACAAAGATATTCCTCAAGAAGAGCAACCCCAAGGCACATAATCGTTAGATTCACCAGGATTGAAAAGAAGGAGAAAATACTAAGGGCAGCCAGAGAGAAAGTCCAGGTTACTCATAAAGGGAAGCCTATCAGACTTACAGCAGATCTCTCAGCAGAAACCCTACAAGCCAGAAGAGAGTGAGGGCCAATATTCAACATACTTAAAGAACAAAACTTTCTGCCTAGAATCTCATATCCTGCCAAACTAAGCTTCACAATTGAAGGAAAAATAAAATCTTTTATGAACAAGCAAGTACTTAGAGATTTTATTACCACCAGGCCTGCTTTACAAGAACTTCTGAAAGAAGCATTATACATAGAAAGGAACAACCAGTATGAGCCTTTCTAAAAATATACCAAAAAGTAAAGAGCATCAACATAAAGAAGAATTTACATCAATGAATGGATAAAATAGCCAGTTAACATAAAATGGCAGTAACCCTAAATTTAAATCAACTAAATCCCCCAATCAAAAGATACAGCCAAAATCTAACGGTATATCCAAAGATACACAAAGACTCAAAACAAAGGGTTGGAGAAAAATTTACCAACCAAATGGAGAGCAAAAATAAATAAATAAACAAAAAGCAGGAGTTGCAATTCTCACATTTGATAAAATAGATTTCAAAGCAACAAAGATACAGTGGTAAAAGGATCAATGCCACAGTAAGAGATCTTAATACCCAGATACATAAAACCCATAATGAGATTTAGACTCAACAAGACAGAAAATTAATAAAAATATCCAGGACTTCAACTCAGATCCGGAACAAGTAAACTCAATAAATATTTATAGAGTTCTCCATTTTAAATACACAAAATAATGATCGGCCATTATTAATACCCATTTTTAGAAGGAAGCAATATTCCTGTTCTCTCTCCCTCTTTTTCTTCCTCTTTCTTCCTCTTCTTTGCTCCTTTCTTTACTTTTCAACATCCTAGTTCCTCACCTCTACTCAATAAAAAAAAAAAAGAAAGAATTTTGAGCACCTCAGTGAATGATTTTCTCTTTCCTTTTATATCAGCCTGTCACTCTGCTTGGTGCTCAAAGTTTGGAAGGGTGAGATACTCACCTTGTTTACCATCAAAGTGGACATCAGAATGCTATAACAGAAAGAGATACCTGTGTTTCAATCCTGCCTGTTATTTGTAATGTAACCTTGTATAAGTGATTTAGCCTCTCTGACTCAGTGTCCTCATCTGTAAAATGAAATCAATTGCATTTAAGGCATAGGGTTGTTTAAAAGATTAAAGGAAATCACACACAATACCCTTAGCAAACAGCGTTAGAAAAAGTAGGTACTCAAAAAAAATGTTATTTTATTTTCCTTGGGGAGAAAAAAAATACACATATGAAGCAATTAGTGAACGAGACAATAGATACACAATGCTAAGTTGCTGGTAGAGTCAGTAAGTGCTCAAGCAGCCAGAGGAAGGAGACTTCAAAGTAGGCTGGAGTCTACAGGGAAGGGCTGAGGAGAAGGGAAAAAAAGGGTCAGCAAAAAAAAAAAAAAAAAAAGTCAGGTGTGATTATGTCTGGTATTGTAAATTTTTTTTTGTTGGTAGACTATTAATTGTTGCCTTAATTTTAATACTTGTTATTTGTCTATTCAGAAATTCTACTTCTTTCTCATTTTGTCTTGGGAGGGTATGTATCCAGGAATATATCAATTTCTCCTAGATTTCCTAATTTTTTTTTTTGCATACAGGTCTGTATAGTAGTCTCTGATGGTCATTTTTATTTCTTTGGGATCAGTGGTAATGTCCCTTTATCATTTTTTAGTGGGTTTCTTTGATTCTTCTCTTTTTTCTTCTTAATCTGGCTAGTGTTCTATCTATTTTGTTGATCTTTTTAAGAAGACTGCTGCTGGATTCCTTGATTTTTTTGAAGGTTTATTGTGTCTCCATCTCCTTCAATTCTGCTCTGTTTTTAGTTATTTCTTGTCTTCTTCTAGCTTTTGAATTTTATTGCTCTTGCTTTTAAAGTCCTTTTAATTGTAATGGTAGGGAGTTGATTTTAGATCTTTCCTGCTTTCTTTTGTGGGAAATGCTATAAATTTCCTTCTTTCTCATTAAGTACTATAAATTTCCATCTATGCAGTGCTTCAAATGTGTCCCAGAGATTCTGGCACGTTGCATCTTTGCTCTTATTGGTTTTAAAGAACAACTTCATTTCTGCCTTAATTTTTTCATTTACCCAGTAGTTATTCAAGGGCAGGTTCTTTAGTTTCCATGTAGTTGTGCAGTTTTAAGTGAGTTTCTTAATCCTGAGTTCTAATTTGATTGCATTGTTGTCTTAGAGACCATTATGATTTCAATTCTTTTTGCATTTGCTGAGGTTTTACTTCCAGTTATGTGGTCAATTTTTGAATAAGTGGAATATCGGGTTGAGAAGAATTTATTTTCTGTTGATTTTGGGGTGGAGATTTTGTATATGTCTATTAGGTCCATTTGGTCCAGAGCTGAATTTAAGTCGTGGATTTTTGTGTGTGTTTATTTTCTGTCTCATGGATCTACTATTGACAGTGGGGTTTTAAAGTTTCCCTCTATTATTGTGTGGGAGTGTGGGATTATAAGTCTCTTAGTAGGTGTATAAGAACTTGCTTTATGATTCTGGGTGCTCTTGTATTGGGTGCATATATATTTAGGATAGTTAGCTCCTCCTGTTACATTGATCCACTTTCTATTCTGTAATGCCCTTGTTTATCTCTTTTGATATTTTTTGGTTTAAAGTCTGTTTTATTAGAGATTAGGATTGTAACGCCAGCTTTTTTTTAACCCCAGATTTTGTTTTTTTATTTGCTTTTCATCTGCTTCATAAATCTTCTCTTAAACCTGTATTTTGAACCTCTGTGTGTCCTTGCACATGAAACGGTTTTCCTTAATATAGCACACCAATGATTCTTGACTCCTTATCCAGTTTCCTATTCTGTGTCTTTTAATTGGGACAGTTAGCCTGTTTACATTCAAGGTTAATATTGTCATATGTTAATTTGATTCTTTCATTATGATGCTGGTTGGATATTTTGTGCATTAGTTTTTGCAGTTTTTTTCACAGCGTTGTTGGACTTTATAATTTGTTACTTTTTTGCCGTGATTGATGCCAGTTGTTTCTTTCCATGTTTAGTGCTTCCTTCAGCAGCTCTTGTAAGGCAGGCCTGCTAGTGACAGAATCTCTCAGAAGTCTCTTGTCTGTAAAGGATTTTATTTCTCCTATGCTTATAAAGGTTTGTTTGGTTGGATATCAGATTCTGGGTTGAAAATTCTTTTCTTTACAAATGTTGAATATTTGCTCCCAACTCTCTATTGGCTTATAGGGTTTTTGCCAAAACATAAACTGTTAGTCTAATGGTCTTCCCTTTGTTGATAATCTGACCTTTCTCTATGGCTGCCCTTAGTGTTTTTCCTCCATTTCAATCTTGGTGAATCTGACAATTATGTGTCTTGGGGTTGGTCTTCTTGAAGAGTGTCTTTGTGATGTTCCCTGTATTGCCTTAATTTGATTGCTGGCCTGCCTTGCTAGGTTGGGTAAGTTCTCCCGCCTAAAATCCTGAAGAGTGTTCTCCAACTTGATACCATTCTCATCATCATGTTCAGATAAATCAATCAAACGTAGATTTGGTCTTTTCACTTAGTCCTATATTTTTTGGAGGGTTTTATTTCCATTCACTCTTTTTTTCCTCCAATCCTGTTTTCTCGCTTTATTTCATTGAGTTGATTTTAATCTCTGACATTCTTTTGCTTGATTTTTTCAGCTATTGATACCTGTGTATGGTTCATGAAGTTTTTCAGCTCCATCAGGTCATTTATGTTTTCTTCTAGGCTGTTTGTTCTAGTTGGCAGTTTCTCTAACCTTTTCTTGGGGTTCTTCCCTTCCTTATATTGGTTTAGAATATGCTCCTTTAGGTTGGAAAAGTTTGTCATTACCCACTTCTGAAGCCAACTTTTTTTAAATTCGTTAAACTTATTCTCCATCCAGTTTTGTTCAGTTGCTGATGATGAGTTATGATCCTTTGGAAGAGAAGAGGCATTCTGTTTTTTGGAATTTTCACCCTTTTCCTGATCATTTCTCCCCATCTTTGTGGAGTTATCTACCCTTTTGTCTTTGATATTGGTGATGTTGATACTATTTTCTGCTTGTTTTTCTTCCAACAGTCAGATCCCTCTGCTGTAGATCTGCTGGAGATTGCTTGTGTTTCATTCCTGACCCTGTTTGCCTAGGTGTCACCAGAAGAGGCTACAGAACAACAAAGATTGTTGTGTTTTCCTACATCTGGATGCTTCATCTAGATGCCTGTGAGAGCTCTTCTGTGTGAGGTGTTTGTCCTCCCCCACTGGGAGGTATCTTCAAATCTGGATACATGGGGGGGGGTCAGGGAACAATTTGAGGAAGCAGTCTGTCCCGTAACAGAGCTTGAACACTGTGATGTTGGAACCACTGCTCTCTTTGGACCTGTCAGGCAGGAACATTTATGTTTTGTGAATATGCACCCATCTAGGCTGCTTTCCCGAGTTGGGCCGTCCCAGGAAGCTGTAGTGGGAGCCACCCAGTTTTAATTTCTGGGCATCTTTGTTTACATTTTGAGGATGGAATTCCTTGCTCAATCCTCAGCAATGGAGGATACCCCTCCTCCCACCCATCTCTTGTCCAGTGCCAACCTCAGACTACTGTGGTAGCAGTGAGAATTTCAAGGCAGTGGATTTTACCTTGCTGTGCTCCATGGAGGTGGGACCTGCTGAGCCAGGTATTGGAGAGAACATCCTAGTGTGTCAGTTGCAATGAGCCTGGCAAAACCTCAGTATCTGGGTCCAAATGCACCATTTCTCCTGGTACAGTCTCTCGGTTTCCCTCATCTAGTATAGCGAAATCCCCTATCATGTTGTGCTTCCCATGTGAGGCATCGCTACAACCTGCTTCTGTTCGCCCTCTGTTGACTGCAGCTACTATCCAATTAGTCCCAATGAAATAAACTGGGTAGCTCAGTTGGAAATGTGGGAATCATATGCCATCTGAGTTAATTTCGCTGGGACCTTCAAATGGGTGCTGTTCCTATTCAGTGATCTTGGAAGCTATACTGTTGTGGATATTCTTATTATGATTTTCTTTTTTTTCTTGCACAATCCATGTTAGAGAAGGTTGCAAGAAATCTCCACCTTTACTCCAAGCAATTCAGTGTAAATGTCAAAGAACAAGTGTATTCTTTTGTATAATCACAATACAATTATCAAATTCAGAAATTTTATTTTAATATATACTAATATTTAATATCTGACTTATATTCAAATCTGAACATTTTGTTCAAATTACTGTCTTGTATAGCAACATTATTTTGTGATTCAGTATCATGGATTGCATTTGTCATGTTTCTTTAATTACCATTATTTTAAAATCATTTTTCAGAATTTTTGTGTGGTTGTATCTGACTCCTTCCACCAGAAAATACATTGTCCAGTTACTTAGCGATGACTAATTTTCTTTTAAAAGGAAAATAAGGGCTTTTAGAAAATATAACTGCAGGTAAAGTGTAACTGCAGATATACTTAAAGTTAAATGGAAGAATGTCAGAGAACGGGAAAAGTTTACAAAGCTTTTTATTTTGTTTTACAAATGTACCCAGCACTGGTTATGATAATTACTATGCCCATAATTTGAAATCGGAGTACCATTTTTGTTCCTATTCTTATTGAAGATCAGAGGAATGAGATTTACCTGCTAAAAATGAATGGTCAAAGAGGCTTTTATTGACTTTTATTTCAAGAAGCAAGTCTATCTTATGGTAATCTACTAGAATATAGAAATAAAAACAGCAAATGCAAATAAAAATAGCAAAGAAAGTCCTGAACTCAATTTGAATGTCAGAGTGGTCAGGGAAGAATATTGGAATCAGATAGACCTAGAAATAATAACAATAATAGTATAGCAATAACAGCTATTTTTGAATAATAAGTATTTATGAGCACTGTGTCAGCATTACCATTTATCTTTAGAATAATTCAAAGTAGTTTTCATAACACATGGTTATTAGATAAGAAAAAGATTTAGAGAGATTTAGTCAATTATCAAGCATCACAGCATCCCTGCCATTCAGGTAGTTAGGAAGAAAATCTGGATTATGTCATAGGTCTGTCCTAGTCGAAAAGAGTACTACTACTTACATAGTACTAGGTCAACATTGACTCTCAGATGCAGGCTCCATTAATGTTATTTTTTATGTCTTTAAGCCTCGATTTTCTCATTTTTAAAATGTTGGTAACAGTCTTCACAGAGTGAAAGTATTGTGTGCAAACTGACTAATAATAGCTACAAAATATATCCCTTCTCTTTCTAGTTAGATTTTAGACTTCCAGTTTTCAATATATTGCTAGATAATATTAATAGGAAAATATACATAAATATAATCCATGTTTCAATATTAGAAATAATAGTTTGAAAAAATTCCCAGAATAAAATGAATATATAACTTATCAAAAGACACGATAGGAATATGTATTCTGTAATTGATATTACCAAATTTTACATAGGTCTGTTGTTTGTTGATACCTCTTCAAAACAATAATTTGACATTCCCTTGAACTTTAATTTTTTTTTCAGTCAGGTATTTTTAGGTTTACAAATTATCAGGAAAAAAATTACCAGTGTTCTCCCCTCTCAACAGCCGTCATTTGTTTCATTTCCTCTTCTGTCACTTATCTCCTAGGCAACAAAGTAAACAAAGGAAAACCTTTTATTATCAAAAAATTAAAATAAGGAATTGAGATAAAAAATTGAGGAATAGATGAGGATTATCTTTTCAGAGGCTTACATAACTGAAAAGCAAAAATTATTTTTTTAACTTCTTCCACTAACATACCAGCTGCCTCTCTAGGAACACTCTGTGTGCAGCTAGCCCCAGAGGCCTCACTACTGACGGCCACATTATCCGCAATTAACCTTTGACCTCAGGCTTCTCTCTATTACACATGTCGTTATTTTTCTGTTCTTTACATGAAACTCTATATCGTGTCAAAATAAAATTACTTTGCATGCTCACAGTAAAGAAAATCGTTTGTTCTAGTAAAATATCCCCAAAAGTTTCTTCCAGGAAAACCCAAAACTAGACAAAAACTTCGTAAGATTTTTTTAGGTTATGGTTTCAATATGTCTGGAAGTGATTTATTTTTCATAGTTCCTAAAATTTTGCTTGAAAACGATTTGCTTTTAATTCAAGAAATCCCTGTTATAATTCTCATTTAATAAAAAAAGTGTCAGTGAAATTTGTTAAATAAAATTATAGTTCTGAACTAAACCAATAGTCAAACATATATAGTGGATTTAGTGTTAAAGTGTGGTTATGAGGCTTGAGTTATGTGGCCAGGGCGAAGCCGGATATTTCTGTGAACTCTTCACGAGGTGGGGGCGGGAATTTTAATGCTCGGGTGCTGGAACTAGCCAGCCGAATTTTCACTGGCAGTGGGAAACTCCAGACATTCAACCAGCTGTGTTCCACCCCTCATGGGAAGGGAAATATGTAGGTGTGTGGGTGAAGGAAAGGCTGAATTTTGTACTAGCCCCATGTCTGCATCTGGAGATGGGGGTGCCCATGACCCCTGAAGCCCCAAGTCCCTGGTCTATCATGCATAACTTGGTATAATTTAGAGGATTCCTTGTAGTTCTATAGAAGCCGTCCATTATGCACACTTGAAACTATCTCCTCTTCCATTCTCCCATCTCATCATGGAGATCCCATTTAGGGTGATCCACTGATACTGCTTTTCCTACAGCTGAGTAAAAAGTATGACTTTCTGCCTGACACTATATGTAATACACAGCTAATCCGCAAATCTCTGCCAGTTGCAGAGCAATGTGCTTCTCAGTGTTATTGATTCAAAAATAACATAATATCTTTCCAGGAGAGTTCAAATACCTGGGATCAATTCTGGAAAGCCTCTACAGTATTCGTCAGGGTTAGCTGAAAACTTTCCAAGATCCCTTTTAAGTTTTCTTCAGTTTTGTTAAGAAACGGGTACCTGGACCTTACTGGTGCCAGATTCACCAGACATCTGTTCGAGGGCTAAGAGGGAGACTGGGGCTTATCTAATTTGAGGATTTCTAGGAGGAGTCAAGCAAGAGAGACAAACTGGATAGTAAGGATTAGATATACACAGAGAAGCAAGGCTGGAGAGAGCTGATTCCCTCCTAGAGGTACCTGTAGGGTTTATTTCTTTTCTATTTTTATTTTAAATTTTATATTTATTGTACTTTAGATTCTAGGGCACATGTGCAGATCATGCAAGATTATTTCATAGGTACATTCATGGCAAGGTGGTTTATTTCTTTAGTTCTCTGGGATTACAGTTGCAGCCTCTCCTTAGATAGCAAGCAGGAGGACTGGATCTTTCCTATCCTGTCGGTGAAAGTCTAAATTACCCTGCAAATGCCCATTGATAATAGACTGGATTGGAAAAATGTGGCACATATATACCATGGAATATTATGCAGCAATCAGAAATGATGAGTTCGTGTCGTTTGTAGGGACATGGATGAATCTGGAGAACATCATCCTCAGCAAACTGACACAAGAACAGAAAATGAAACACCGCGTATTCTCACTCATAGGTGGGTGATGAAAAATGAGAACACATGGACACAGAAAGGGGAGTACTAAACACTGGGGTCTATTGGGGGGAAAAGGGGAGGGCCACTGGGAGGGGGAGGTGGGGAGGGATAGCCTGGGGAGAAATGCCAAATGTGGGTGAAGGGGAGAAGAAAAGCAAAGCACACTGCCATGTGTGTACCTACGCAACTGTCTTGCATGCTCTGCTCATGTACCCCAAAACCTATAATCCAATAAAAAATTAAAAAAAAAAAAAAAAGAAAGCCTGCATACCATTGGTCCTCACATTTATAGAAAAGGTGTTCAACTTCAGGATTTTTTTTTCCCTGTGGTCAATCCAGTCCTTCCTGTAGATTATAATTTGGCCAAATCTTTCTGCAGAGGAATATGAGGCGATTTTCCTCTAGAGTCTGAGAGTCAAAGTAGTCCCAGTCATTCAGGATATTCTCCAGCGGAGAGTATTTTTTGTCTCTCTTTTATCCCCAAAACCTGGCAACCTTAGACAGATACCTTCTATCAGTGCCATTGAGGCCTGCACTCAAGAATTGGAGAGCGCCTATGCCTCCATTCCCCCTATTGCTGTCAGCCTTTGGGTTCCCTGGGTCTTATCTATGTCATGGAAAGTGATCTCCTTATGCAGAGGCTAGTTAACCAGGAGGTTCATCAGCAGGAATCAGTCCTTCCCATTTATACCAGTGCTTGTTGCCTGGCTTTGGATTCCTTAGATCTGATTTTCCTTTCTAGGGGGTCAGCTGAAAATGTAGAATTGTGTTTTGGATAAAAAGATGTCTCAGGGTTAGCGTGGATTTATGTAGATTAATTTTCTGACAGGCCTTGCCAAATTTTCAGTTATTTGCTGGTTGGAGTTGTTCATCTGTTACTTCCCTATTGTAAGCAGAGTGATGAGGTAGGAAAAGTATTCTCTTGCACAGAAAAAAAGAGGAGAGAAAAACAGCTTAAAAATGGTGGAAGAACCTCTCACTCTATACAAATGAATTCCTTTAATCATTGTATCCCTCCGCTGGTTTATACCAAGCTGAATCCCATGGCCAGGGGAGGAAATAATCTATGGGTTGGTATAAATGGACTATAAGTGGGAAACACTGGCTAGGTGCTGTGTAGTGTCTCTGGTTCTTTAGACTTCCCTTAGTCACTGGCGGCAGCTGCTGTTCTCTCCCACCTAGCGTGGCCATTGAGCCTGGCACGTGCATGCTGCCAACATGCTGAAGTGCTCTTGCTGGGTTGGGAGAGGGTGAGGAGTATTCGCCTTGCACTGCCTGCAAGTGAAGTTATTTTGGTGGAGGTAAGGACGGCACCTCTAAGAATAGAAAGAAAGTGTATTGCTCTGAATTGCATATCTGATAGCTGGGCCAAATTCTTATTGTTTCTAGATATATTTCTGCAGTTTGTGTCAAAACACTTAACATTATAAAGCAATAGGTAGGACACATTTCAAATCATGGAAGAAGAAAGGAAAATTCCCATAGAAAAGTCAGGAAATGTGCGCCATGTCCTAACGAAACAGTCAGGAACTGTATTCAGTCTTGGGGCCTTTCATCAACACTGAGGAGTAGCCTCAGGCAGATGTCTTCATTTGACACAGAACTTCATTCTTGTCTCACATGATGGCTAGACCTTCAAAAAGGAAAATGGAGCCAGCATTCCTTTCACTCTAAAGAAAGGGATGGTAGGGGTGCATCCTGTAGTTTGCAATTGGCATAGATGAGACAATATTCTGAGGAGAAGAGAGAGATCTGACAGATCTGCATTCACTTACACTTTTGATGAATCCCAGGCAGACCCCAAGTGAAGCAGGATATTTGGTTCCAGCAGAGGCAAACTCCACTCACTTGGATCTGCTGTATTTCACCACTCACAGGATGGGGAGGTTAGTCGATGTAGAGCTAGGGTGAGCATTTTAGGGTATTGGCCGGGGCAACCTTTGTATCAGCTCTGAGACAGCCTCTGAGGGTGTAGCTTGTGATCCCTGATACTTTAGAATAAGTGTTGCAGTACTCTTTTAGCTCAGCCATCTGTAGATAGCTTAAGTGTTAACAGCTCAATGGAGGGTCAGTATGATAGCCTGTATGAGTTAGGGTTTTCTAGAGGTATAGAACTGATTTTGTGTGTGTGTGTGTGTGTGTGTGTGTGTGTGTGTGTGTGTGTGTATGTTTATTAAGTCTTAATTGAATGATCACAAGGTCCCACAATAAGCAGTCTTCAGGTTTAGGAGCAAGGACAGGCAGGCAGTCTGACTTTCAAAACTGAAGAATTTGGAATCCAGTATTTGAGAGCAGAAAGCATCCAGCACAGTGCAGAGATGGAGACTGGAAGGCTAAGCAATTCGAAGCTTTTCCTGTTTTTCTTCCTTCTTTGTATGCTCTTTGCACTATCAGCTGATTAGATGGTGCCCACCCAGATTAAGCATGAGTCTGCTTCCCAGCCCACTAACTCAAATGTTAATCTCACTTGAAGACACCCTCACAGACACACCCAGGATCAATACTTTGCATCCTTCAATCCCATCAAGGTGACAATCAGTATTAATCATCATAAGTGTACTGCTTATCAAATTAAACACATATACATCTCCTGGAGATTACACATAATCTTCAAATAAAGGCAATATTAAGGTCAAAATTATCTCTAACATAATACAAGCATCTTTCATACAACCAGAAATGTACCAATTCCCAACCCAATTATTGTTACATAAAAATACTTAAATTCTGATATGAAGTCACATGATAAGGGAAATAAAATGAAGACTTTTCTTGGCACAAGTGTATACATGCACAAACATATTTTGAATAAAAGAAGGCAATACTCATGACAGTTACAGTCCTTGGTTCTGTAGCTGTTAAATTTGGTCATAGCTGGTATTGATGACTGTCTTCTTCTACCCATTCTATATTCTGTTTGCCTTTATCAAACAGCTCAGCAGGTCACAGTTTTCTTCTTTGTGGAGTGACCCAAACCTTCATTCTTGAAGGGTCTGGTTTATTTCTCATCCTTCTTGGATCAGGATGTTGTAATTTCCCATTGACTCTAATCATAGGGTTGGTGATATTAATAGATGCCCCAGTGAATTTTCTCTGTTCCATACATACTCTTTCTCACCTGCCTTGTGGAGTAGTAGACTCATTTCATCTTGATAGTGTGAATCAATCACCACACCCACCTCTGTAACTCCTAAGACCTGTATGCCAGCAGAATATAATGTGGAGGAAAGAGAAGGTAAAAATTTTGCAAGAGATCACTAGACACAATGGTGAGTGGTGTCACTTCCACTTCCAACCCTTGATACGTGGTCCTCTAAATTGTGGCTATGGGAGAAACAGTGCCATACACTGGATGCAGATTGAGAGCATACATAGCCTTTTGGAGAACTTTGACCCAGCCTTGTGAAGTATTGCCACCAATTTGCTTTGGTATTATAATTGTCACTTCAAAAGATCATTCCACCATTTTTTCAATACAGCTGCTTCAAAATGATGGCTAACATTGTAAGACTAGTGAATTTCATTAACATGAGCCCATTGACATACTTTATTATCTGTAGAGTAATAAAGTCTTGGTCAGAGGAAATGCTGCCTGGAACTCCATGACAGTGGATAAGGCATTCCATGAGTCCAGGGATGTTAGTCTTGGCAGAAGCATTGCATGCAGGATAGGCAAACCCATATCTGGAGTAAGTGTTGATTCCAGTGAAGACAAACCTCTGCGATTTCCATGATAGAAGGTGTTCCATATAATCAACCTGCCAACAGGTAGCTGGCTTATCACCCTGAGGAATGGTGCCATATCAAGCTCTCATTGTTGGTCTCTGCTGCTGGTAAATTGGTCACTCAGCAGTGATCATAGCCAGGTCAACCTTTGTTAGTGGAAGTCCACATTTCTGAGACCATGCATCACCTCCATTGCTGGCTAAATGGACACTTTGTTCACTGATCCATTGGGTGATTCCAGTGGTGGCATAAGAAAGAGGCTGAGTGTTGTCTGTGGAACAGGTCATTCTATTAAATTGATCTTTAAAATCCTCCTCTGCTAGAGTTACCCAGTTTTGAGAACTCAAGTGGGATACAAATATTTTTATAGTCTTTTACTACTCAGAGAGGTCTGTCTGCATACCTCTTCTACAGATTTCTTTGGTACCTAATTTCCTATCATGTTTCTTCCAAATCTCTGACCATGCAGTGAAACTATTGGTGACAAAAGAATCAGTATATATTCCCATATATGGGCATTACTCCTTCCTTGCAAAGTTTACAATCAGGTGTGTTGCTCAGCATTCTGACCACTGAGAAGATTTTCCTTTACTGCTGTCATTTAGGGATGTCAGGGAAAGAAAGCAGCTGTCTACTTTTGGGTGGTCCCTGTATATCAAGCAGAAGTATTTGTAAACCAGGTAATCTTCTCTTCCTCTGTCAACTTATCACAGGGGCTCTGCATGGCACTATCAGTGCTTGTCGAGAGAGAGAGAAGGCAGTGTGGAAGAGTGGAGACCATAGGCATTTCAGCCACTTCCTCATGTAAGTTACTTGTACCTTCAGGACCTATTGTAACCTGATTATGTACATACCACTTCCATTTGCTGATGGAATGCTACTCTGCACACCTCACTTTATGGCTTGATGAGTCAGAAAGCTTTCAATACATGACAGGCAGTTCTGGCTACCTGGTGACTTCATGACCCAGAATCAAACATTCTGTTTCCACTAAAGCCCAGTAACAGGGCAAGGTCTGTCTCTCAATAAGAGAGTAGTTATCTTCAGATGATGGTAGCGCCATGCTACAAAATCCTAGAGGTCTCCACTGTGATTCACCTATGGGGACCTATCAAAAGCTCTAAAAATCCTACAGGTCTTTACTATGCTTCTCCTATGGTGGCCTGCCAAAGGCTCCCCATCTGCCACTGACTCCTCACCATCATTGTATCTTTTGGTTTACGTGACTCAAGTGGCAGAGCAGCTTGCACAGAAACCTGGATCTATTGCAGAGCCTTCTCCTGTTCTGGACTCCACTCAAAACTCACAGCCTTCCAGGTCACTCAATAAATGGGCAAGAGTAACACACCCAAATTAGCAATGTGTTGCCTTGAAAATTCTAATAAGCTCATTAGGCATTGTTTTCTTTCTTTTCTTTTTTCTTCTTTCTTTTCTCCTCTTTCTTTTCTTTTTGAGACGTAGTCTCCCTGTGTTGTTAGAGTGGAGTGTAGTGTCATGATCTCAGCTGTGATCTCTATTTCTTGGGTTGAAGTGATTCCCCTTCCTCAACTTCCCATGTAGCAGGCATGTACCACCACAACTGGGTAATTTTTTTTAAATGCATTTTAGTAGAGATTGGGCTTCGTCATGATGACCAGAATGGCCTAGATATCCTGATCTGATCCGCCACATCCACCTCCCAAAGTGCTGAGATTACAGGCAGGAGCCAGTGCTCCTGGCCACATTGTGCGTCTTTCTTGGTTTTAGGAGGGGCCAGATGAAGCAAGTTATTCTTCACATTTCAAGGAATATCTCCAGAAGCCCCACACTACTGGACCCCTAGAAATTTTACTGAGATACAAGGTCTCTCGATTTTAGTTGGATTTTTTTCCCATCTCCTGCATACAAATGTCTCACAAATAAATCCAGTGTGTTTGCTACTTCTTGCTCATTGGATCCAATCAACATAATGTAATAAATGTAATGGGTAAATGTAATATCTTGCAGAAGCGCATTTGATCAATATGTCTCTGAATAAGATTATGACACAAAGCTGGAGAGTTGATATACCCCTGAGATAGGAATGTAAAGATATATTGGTGGCCTTGTCAGGTGAAGGCAAATTGCTTCTGGTGAGTATTCATATATCATCACACAGCGAGTGTCCAGTGGTGTCCAAAATGTCTGATAATTTCCCTGTCTCCAAAGCACAGTCATCCTTTCAGAAGTCTACTTCAGGAAGGATTCACTGCATAAATTGTCAGTCATGTAGTGGGTTTTTTTCCTCAAGGGGACCTGGCCTTCCCTTGATTCAAGGTATTCTGGGTCTGTAAACTGGCTGAAGTCTGGAAATTGATTGAGGGGCTGTCATTCTCTTTTTTTAATATTTGAAATTAATCTTCCTTCATTTTGACCCAGATGTTTTCTGTTTATATAAATTAAGTAGGAATGCAGTAGGCTTCCTATCACTTTCACTTGCAGGAAAGATGGTTAATTAGCTAATATCTGAGCTCTACATGAGTCATATTATTCTGATTGCTGCTTTGACTCTGCTGTCCATTAATGTAGCTACACCAACCTTGCCTTTGATAGTTGAGTGTTGTCACTTGGCACTTGCCATGGCAGGACTAATTTCATTGTATTTAAATTTTACAGTTGAGTTACTGTGGTTACCAATGTTAGATCTGACATACAGAGAATAATAATTACAGGCCTTAAAGGTGCAGGTGCTGCCCTAACAAATCTATTTTACAAGATGTTGGTAAAGGGTATATTTTCTGTACCCTCCCAGCTGGAATGAGTAGGTCTAAAGTGACTAATTCACTCCAACATCCCAATCTTATTAAGCCTTTGGATGCTGTCCTCTACATTAAACACAGGGAGATCAGGCATTTTAAGCATGCTCACAATGGGCCATTTCATAATTCTTTCGAAGGATGTAGAAAAATTATTTCAGGTTGCTTACCATGGGCCATCTTTCAATCTGTATGTCAGCTAACCAAGTAAATAAATTATCAGAACGTTTTTTTAACTCTCCGAGCTGCAACATTAAATGCAGAGTCTCTACTTAGTTGCCCCAAATTAATAAATTCAGCATCATCCAACTCAATATTCCTTTGACTAGTATTCTACACCCTTGATCCATTCGCATGCTTGTTCTCCAGATTTCTGTTTACATAAATTTGAAAAGTCAAGTGTTTCTTTTTGCATGTAGTGCACCTCCTCATAGGTTACATTCTCAACCTCAGCTGTAGGGGCCCACTGGAACTTTAGTCTAATTATAGGTTCAGAAGCAAACAAGGCTGTTGGGAGTGGTTCCTTCAGAGAATTAACATTGTCTTGCTTGGAAACTGCCTGAAGGGAGGCCTTCACTATCGCCTCAGGTAGCACAGGGTTTATCACCTAAGTAAAAGTTGGATCGGCTGGTGGCAGCCTGGCTTGTGGAAGGGATATTGCCTCTAATGGGGATGTTACAGCTGTTTCTTCTGGAAAAAACATTCATCGGAGTTTACAAATTCATTGTACCCAGCTTCATCATGGTCCTTTCACATGTCCCCATTCTAAGTTGCAGGGTCACATTCTTTTCTAATCAATGTCCTCATTATAACTGTAGACACCTGGTGAGTCTGTGCATGTACCTTTCATTGCAGGTGAGCCACTTGCATGATAAGAGTTGGTGTCTGTTTTTCTACACTTCAGCTCTTTCCCCACAGGAAATAGGACTTTCACTCAGGGCAGATTTCATGCTCAGTATCTGCTTTTGAAGCCAGGTGAATGAATCCCTGAGTTCATCATTTTTTTTCCATTACTTTCTCCACTGAACTTAGGATCTGCCAACCAGTTTCATTATGGTGCTTAGTTCTACACTTATGGTAAAAAGTATTATGTATAGAGTCACTAAACTCTGTGCCTTTCATGGGCGATGAATCAGGAGTTTCAGATGCATTAATTTCGCATAACTCTAAACAGTTCATGCCAAGGAGTATCAGTATTCTCTATACAATTAGAAGGAGGGTCCTTAGCATTTTTGAGGTCTAATCTTATTAAGCAGATAGGTCTAGAAACCCTAAAACCAATGAAGGCACTTCATTCTTAATATTCTTTACCCGTAGAACCACTCCTGGTACAAAAATCTGTATTAGGGTTCTCTATTGGGAGAGAACTAATGGAATATATATAAAAGGAAGTATATTAAGTTTTAATTAACATGATCACAAGGTTCTACAATAAGCCACCTGCAGTCTCAGGAGTAAGGAGAGTCAGTGGGAGTTCCAAAACTGAAAAACTTGGATTCTGAAAGGGCTGGAAGCATCCAATACAGTAGGCAAATATAAGCAGGTAGGCTAGGACAAACTCTCTTTTCACATTTTTCTTTCTTCATATATGCTAGCCTGCTGGCAGCTTATTAAACAGTGCCCACCCAGATTAAGGGTGGGTCTGCATTTCCCAGCCCACTGACTCAAATACCAATTTCCTTTGGCAGCACCCGCTCAGACACACCCAGGACTAATTCTTTTTATTCTTCAATCCAATCAAGTTGACAGTCAGTATTAATCATCAGACAGCCTTTTGTTTCCATACTTTTGGCACTAAAGTTCTTGTCCAGCATTCAGGAGAAATGAGGTTACACAAATAAATTGAAGACGGTAAATGCAGGAAATTTTATTGCTGATGAAAGTGGCTCTCAGTGGGAAGGTGACATAAAATGGGGACAGAGCATGAAGATAATCTTCCTGGCCAGACTCCTCTCTGAAGCTTTGAGGTGAAGCTGTACTTCTGAAGTCAAGCCCCTTCTCTCTGACACCCAACTATAGTATCTAGTGTCCAGCTGCTTCTCCTCTCTCTGCAGGCTGAGACCAGGTTTTTTTCTGGGTGCAGGATGGGTGAGAGTTGGGCCAGGATGATTTTGAAAAATTCAACATTCGAGTGTAAAACAGGCATGTAAGTTTGCATTTTGGTCCATGATCTCAGGCTTTTCAGTTTGAAGGTAGAGCCCTCACTAGGGACCATCCCTCTTCTGCCCAGAATTTCCCTACCTTCTGTGTTTATCAATGATATCTGGACTTATCAGAAAAGGCAACTGTAACCTAAGTACAACATACAGTAATATTTCTTAATTTCTTTGACCTCTGTATACTGTTAGAAACTTTTAGCTGTTTCAAGCCAAACCTGGAAAAAATAAATCAAGAAAACAGCAACAAATGGTTGCTGCCATTTTATAACAGAATCTTGGCCCATATATTTTAGGATCGTACAATTTTTTTCAATATTAGAATGATAAAATATATTATAGCGTCCAATAAAGATTTCACTTCAGGAATTAAAAAAATCAACTTTCATAAATACATAATTTCATCACAAAGCAAATACTCCATTCCAAACAATATTTCCACATGAATTTAAATTTGTACCTTTCACCTTCCTTAGGCTAATAAAGAAGGACTTTCTCTGTGTGCCTCTTGGTATGTACTATGCAATTAAGTCCCAAAATGAGTACCTTGTCTGTAGTCAAATCACATTTTCCTCACACCTGAGGCTGACAGGTAACCTGTTGATTATACCTATGTACTCTTACTGCACTATGAATTTCTGTAACTATGGCTACCACAGTTCAGGCTAGAGTGCCTAGGTGGTAGTAATAAGAAAAATTGCCCGTGTTTCATGAACATTTGCTAGGTATCAGGCTTTGTACTAGGTGGCTTATCAAAGTTTCAAATTAACCTTAAAAATTTAGAATTGTTTTTGCAGTATACAAATGAGAAAATGTGGGAAGGTAAAATAATTTACCACAAATAAATAGACAGCTTTTCAATGGGAACATTTGAATTGACATGAAAATCTTATTTCCAATTTCTGCCACAACTGTTGCTTATAAAGGTTAGGAATAGAATCGTTGGAAGTAGAATAGGTGGAAATGTCCTAATTCGATGCTCCAAATATTGTGTCATTCATTTCTGGTAAGTCACTTCGTGGCAGTCACTTCTTCTATTATTGATTTTATTATTTAGAAGTCTTGTAATATTACTACCAACTTTCTGGCTTAGGTGTCTGAATTTGAATATATAGGTGGGAAATTATGTGCATTCTGTTTAAAGGTAGTTGAATATATTAAACTTACTGTACTTGTTTGATATCTAGTTTATCTTTTCCAATGCAGTGTCAAGAAAACTGTAAGCAAGTAACAGTTAGGTGCACTGTGAGGATAGTGCTTTTTTACACTACTCTCTCTTTAACACAAATTCTATGATAGCCTTTTGAAATGTCTTTTTTGAATTAGAGTGAATTACTGTAAAGGGATAACCTTAATTGCTTTTTAGAGCTGCCAGCTGGAATCTTATCTGGAAATTCTGCTGGAAGACAATGACTGACTGTTAATGCTTTCATTTGTTGATTATTTAACAAAAATTGCTGTATTAGTCATTCTTAAAAGATCATGATTGTAACTGTGTTGTTTTAGTGGTGTGAAGGTACGTTTCCTATTTCTTATTATTTATAGCTTTCTATTTCCATTAATATAGCCATTTTCCACAAGCAACTGTGCAATGAAAAGGACAGGATGAAAATATAGGTGATTCTTTGTTACATGAAGAAACTTTTATCCGTACAGTTAATAATTTAGTTTTTTTGGTAATTATTTTATTCATTTGCTTCTATATTTTTACATACTAGGCTGATGATTTCCAAATATATTTGCCACTATACGCTACAGGTAACTGTCCATAGTTGAGAGAGTGATTCATTAAAAACAAAAATCCTACTCACATGTGTGTAAAATTATAATGTGGTTTTAAATTAAATCAAAAAATTTTTAAATCATACAAATTTGGATGTTTATCTCGGCCTACTGTGAAATTTACTTTCAAAATATAGATTTTTTTGTAGAAATACAAATGTGAAGTAGAGTTGTGTTTTTTTTTTAATTGGCAGAGCATAGAATCTACACAGTTGTGTAAATAGTTTACTAAAATTGGATTAAACATACGTAAATAAAATTTTCAAAATTATACTAGTTTTACAGCATGTATACAGATGAAATCTTTTAAGCCTATATTTTAATGTAGCTAATATATATATTGGGGCTTTAAAATTATAGTTTTGAAATGCTAAAGCCTGTTGAACTTTATGTAAGAACAATTTTTTCTTATTTAAAACATATTTTTAGAACATCTTTGGTTCTTTCTAAATCAAACAATTTTCATTTCCATTTTAAATTTTCTAGTCTTTTGACCACAGCAAAAACATATCTAGTCATCAACTTTTTATACTGACTCACAACATGGTTTTCTTAACAAGTACATTTGAAGGTCATAGATGTTTTGCTGTCCAAATATTTCAGTTTCATTGATCTTACATTTTAACAGAAGTTTAATGTGAGATGAAGAAAATGTTATTTAAACTACAGTGAATTTTATGTGGCTGAAAACGTAAAAATGTATCTTATATTAAATATAATTCCTTAATATTTTTCTTGTTTGATTATGTGCATTCATGTAAAAATATCACATTTCAGATGGTATTATTAAAATATTCTCATAAAAACAGAAAATCTAGATAGCACATGTGATTTGTAATATACAATTTTAAAAAGATATGTGAATGAATTTTGATTGTGTTACTGTCTCAGTAGTAGAATGTCTATTATGTGTATAACAACAATGAACATTCTACTGTGGTAAATTAGCAAAATCCTCCTAAAAATTACCTTCAGGGATTTAAAGCACTTGGTCTTTATGTTTTCTAGGTGATGGACTTATTTAACTTTCTGATAATGCTATTCCATTTATATAGGCACTTCCTTATGTACAATGACAAAGATTTCAAGACCACCTGAAGACTGTATATTATCATGATGAATATTTATGTGACTCCATGAAAAGAACAGACATGTCTTCTGTGCTTTTCCTTTTCAGTCTAAGAATCACATTTGGAGGCAACCACAATGCATTATGCCGTGCATAGTCTCAAGTACAAAAGGCAAAAGAGTCTTCTGCAAAATAGAAGCCAATCGTAAGTATTTTGTGTTTTATGGGATTGGTAATATTCACCATTCTTCTTCCTCAACTTTTATTTCTCCATGCCAATCCTCTGGAAATGTTACAGGAGATATAGCCACTTTGTTTGCAAAAGGTGTGACATGTTTTCTAGGTTACTTGATAGTGTGATTAAGTTCTGTCACTCTACCAAGAGAAAGTGTTCTTTATTTTTATCTGAGAATAAAATAAAGAAGGGGAAATAGTGTATTGCCATCACGTGAGATGATACTTTTTATTTAACAAACAAACAAAAAAACACATTGAAATGAGAAAATAAGAGCTAATTTTTATCTCTTCACCTAAAATTGTGGTTAACATTCTTTTTTTTTTTTTGTGGTTGACATTCTTTAAAGCAATATAAATACACTTTGAAAGGATATGCACTTACGTTAATAAGATTAGTTTCATTGTTTCTGGCATCTATTTTGAGGTAACCAAGTCGAATCACTCAATTCAAGTATCTTTATCAATGAATAAAGTATAAAGGGCAATACTTTATCTCGTAACTACTTCCCTAAATTAGGATGATTTTGCAATTGCTAACTAAGGGCACAGAATGTGCTCAAATATGTGATATTCTTCCATTTTTTTTTTTTTTTTAGATGGCGTTTCTCTCCTGTTACCCAGGCTGGAGTGCAATGGCGCGATCTCGGCTCACCACAGCCTCTGCCTCCTGGGTTCAAGCAATTCTCCTGCCTCAGCCTCCCAAGTAGCTGGGACTACAGGCATGCGCCACCATGCCCAGCTAATTTTTGTATTTTTAGTAGAGACGGTTTCACCTTGTTGACCAGGATGGTCTCAATCTCTTGACCTCGTGATCCACCCGCCTCGGCCCTTTCATTCTTAAGAAAAATTAATCCTATATTTAGATAAAATGTATACATAGTAATAATTACTAAAGTATAAAACAGTAAATACACTACTTTCTCATCTTACTTATGAGATCCATACATAAAGTGAGGTGAATTCCTAAATGTTAATTTGTTATTGCTTGTTGAAGTTTAAAAATAACAAATAAAGAAACGTGTTGTGTGTGATTTACATCTGTTTTAATATGTGAGCTACTTTGTACTTGGCATGATTTTTTTATTGAACTATCAGGTAAAAATATTTCAATAAATTGTAAAACAATAAGTGTGAGCTATTAAATTTTAAATGTCCAACTTATTACATTTTCTGAGTACTTTCTGGATTTTTAACTGTGAAAAATGGTCTATGAATGGTCTTCAGAGTACTTGTAAATTCTGTGAAATTTTATTAAAAATATATGTCCATGTTTATATATTATGTATTCCATGTTGTGGAATAAAGCTAACTTTCATTAGCTTGTAAACAGTATCTGTAACACAGAAAATGTCAAGGGGCTGCTCCATTATCTGTTCTAATTATTCATTGTAAACTTAAAAATAACTCTGAAACATTGATAGGATTATTTATTTCCAGAGAATTAGCATGAAATAATAGACTAATTAAAATCTCTTTTTGCTGGAATAGAATTACTGAAATGTTCAGTGTAGTAAACAAATACTGTCCCATAGCAACCTGAAAACAAAGTATTTCATGAACCGAATAACCCAAAGGAAGCAAAATGTAAGTCCAACATGATGAATTTCATTTAAAGTGTTGGTTTCCATGAAAAGAAACTTATCATACATGAACACAATTTCAAAATATTTCATGCAATTGTTATTTCTATTGAAAGTAGATATCTGTACACTTTAGATAATGTTGTACCAAGTAGTTAACCATTGTCATCTAGGAGGAAGTTAAGTGTGGAATTATTGGAGATAATTTATTATGTAGAATTTATTCTTCACTTGTCATATTAGAAAAATATGTCAATAAAACTATGTTTTTAAGTAATGATGATATATGTTTATAGTTGACAGATATTTTAGAGGATGCAATGCTAAGTGTGAATTTCAGAAAATGAACAATTTTTAGCATAAGTATGTAGCAAATATTGTATGGAACACACTTATCCCCCCAAAAATTTATCATTCATGTGAAGTTGAAATTAAACAAAGTGTGCTATACTTTTATTTCCTAAATATGACAATCCTACATATATCAAATACTACAAATTATTTCAGAGGTGACAAAAAATAACTATTACACTAACTTTTAATAAAGGTAGTTTAAAAAAGAAATTCTCATGAGAATCAATATTATCTCATCAAAACAGAAAAATAAATCCTTTCTGTGTCTTCAAATGAATAACAGATTAATATTCAGAAAAAAAGTATTTTAAAATTAAATTTTAAATAAAGGAATGTACCATTATATTTGAAGGAGGAAATTTAAATACTACATTTAATACACTCTGTATGTTTTATATTATCAAAATGATGTCCCCTAAAAATGAAATTGATTCCAGAATTAGAGTGAATATATAGAGAAATGCTTGTAGTATGCAGAATGCATTAAACAATAACTAAAGCATTGGGCCCAAAAGGTTATTGATATGATTTGGTTCTGTGTTCCCACCCAATCGTCATGTTGAATTGTAATCGCTAGTGTTGGAAGTGGAAACTGGTGGGATGTAATTGGATCATGGGGATGGTTTCTAACGGTTCAACACCATCTTTCCGGTACAATTATGTCTTGTGATAGAGTTCTCATGAGAGTTGGTTGTTTGAAATGTGTGTGGCACCTTCTGATGCACTTTCACTCTGTCTTGCCAGCTATGATAAGATCATGCCTGCTTTTCTTTTACCTTTTCACCATGAGTAAGTTTCCTGAGGCCTTCCCAAAATTAAGCCTGCATAGTCCACAGAATGGCTAGCTAATTAAAACTCCTCTATTTATAAATTACTCTGTCTCATATATACGTTTATAGCAGTATAGGAATATACTAATATGGTTATTAAATATCAGTTTAGCCTAAAACTATCCTGCAGTCATACGAGAGTAGTCATAGAACTGTCCTAATGTATGTATATAGAGAAAGAAGAGAAAATACATTGGAGGAAGAAAACGTTGAAGGGTAGTAGAAAATTCAAAATGTGAGAAGGAGAAGGGGCAAAAGAAAACCTTGCTGGTGAAAGGGCAAGGTAAAATTAGAAGTAGATTTGAATGGAAGGAAAGAGTTAAATAAGCAAGTTGGATTGAGATTGTTGTATTTGGAATAGAAAAAGAAATGTGATTTATAGAGTTTTTCCAAGTTGAAGACCCAGTTCAGAAAGGCAGGGAGGGTAAAGGTTAAGAGATGGTAGGAGGAAATATTCACATAGTTCCCAGATAGGTTGTATAAGTTAGCAACAAAATGTACAATTGCAACTCATACAGTCAGTGATATAGTTAGCAGGTGGATTCTGAGTGAGTGATGTGATGAGCTGAATATATCATACAGAGTGTCAATTGTTGGTAATAGTTTAGTATGTCTATGTGGTTATTATGAATAATGAGTGCTTGCTATGTGTGTATACCAAATAATATAGTGTACTGTAAAACACAATGTCAGGAGAATTTTCTAAATGGCTTTAGCTTACTCTCTTGCACATTGTGTAAAAGAAGGGATGTTGAAGTTTCACATCATATGTAGCACATGGAATGGAAACATGGTAAATACATATTCTTCGAATTCATACATGAGTGTTAAAAAACCAACTCAGAGCTATTCACAAATATTGCAGTGAAGCAAGTCAATTTCTATGATAGTTAAAGAACTTGATGAAGGAGGATAGAGAGAGATTTGTTAAAGGATATAAAATTATAGCTAGACAAAAGATAAATTCTATTCTTCTATAGCATTGTGGGATGACTAAAGTTAATAACATATAGTTTCAAATAGGTAAAAGAAGGATATGAAATGCTGTGAACACAAAGAAGGGATAAAATACTTGAGACAGTGTACACGGTAAGTATAGAAAACTAATCACTATATATTATGTGTATGAAAACATCACCTTGTAACACCTAAATATGTAAAATTGGCACATGTCAATTAAAAATGAATAAGATGCCAAAAATACTATTGTTGTTCTATTTAATAATGTTCATTTAATAATCAAATATATTGAAGGTTATTATATAATCTAAAATATTAAAAATTAATCTGCTTTAGTTTGTGAGAAAAATTAGGTGTTTTAAAAAACGAATATACCTCTGCTCCTTTATTTCAATTTTAAGATTTAGTGCCCATATTCATTAATAAAAATACAGATATATAAACTAAATAGATCTTCAATACAGGTAGAGCATTTTTGAAAATTAAACTCATATGCTAAAGTATGGTAAACATTTAAATTTTGTGTGAAGTACAACTTTTTAAATAAAAAAGATGTTAGTTATAATTTTCAACAGAATGAAGAAGCATATAGAAACCCATACTGGGGTAATTATGAAGAAAATACAAATCATTTAGAATTAATATGTTCTTGAAGAGCTCTTAATATTTTGAAAACTGAGAATAAATGTGATTTTGTTCAGATTTCTATAGCTTAGCAGCTGGTTGTAAAACATACTTATTTAAATTAAATGTTTTAAGAGATATTTTTTATCTTTTTGTAAGTAGTTATCTCTACTAGAAGTGGTGCAACTCTAATTTAATTAATTTATACTCAAACATGATATACAAAAATATTATGATACAAGAAAATATAACTTTATGCCCTCTAGATGGAAAAATTTAAGAAATCTGAAAATATCAAATTTTGGAGAGTGTGTGTGAGTCAAATTAGTTGTTTACAGTTAAAATTAGTCTAACTATTTTCAAAACAATTGAGCACTTTCTTGTATAATATTTTGGACTCACAATTTTTTTTTCTTCCTTGTATATTTTATTTTATTTATTTATTTTAATTTCTGGGGTACATGTGCAGAACATGCAAGATAGTTGCATAGGTACACACATGGCAGTGTGTTTTTCTGCCTTCCTCCCCTTCACCCACATTTGGCATTTCTCCCCATCTATCCCTCCCCAGTTCCCCTCCCTGATGTCCCTCCCCTATTCCCCCCAGTAGACCCCAGTGTGTAGTACTCCCTTTCCTGTGTCCATGTGTTCTCATTTTTCATCACCTGCCTATGAGTGAGAATATGCGGTATTTCATTTTCTGTTCTTGTGTCAGTTTGCTGAGAATGATGTTCTCCAGATTCATCCATGTCCCTAAAGGACATGAACTCATCCTTTTTTATTGCTGCATAATATTCCATGGTGTATATGTGCCACATTTCCCCAGTCCAGTCTATCATCGATGGTCATTTGGGTTGGTTCCAGGTCTTTGCTATTGTAAACAGTGCTGCAATGAACATTCGTGTGCATGTGTTCTTATAGTAGAACAATTTATAGTCCTTTGGATATATACCCAGTATTGGGATTGCTGGGTCAGATGGAATTTCTATTTCTAAGGCCTTAAGGAATCGCCACACTGTCTTCCACAATGGTTGAACTAATTTACACTCCCACCAACAGTGTAAAAATGTTCCTATTTCTCCATATCCTCTCCAGCATCTGTTGTCTCCAGATTTTTAAATGATCGCCATTCTAACTGGCGTGAGATGGTATCTCAATGTGGTTTTGATTTGCATCTCTCTAATGACCAGTGATGATGAGCATTTTTTCATATGATTGTTGGCTTCATATATGTCTTCTTTTGTAAAGTGTCTGTTCATATCCTTTGCCCATTTTTGAATGGGCTTGTTTTTTTCTTGTAAATCTGTTTGAGTTCTTTGTAAATTCTGGATATCAGCCCTTTGTCAGATGGGTAAACTGCAAACATTTGTTCCCATTCTGTTGGTTGCCGATTCACTCTAGTGACTATTTCTTTTGCCATGCAGAAGCTGTGGAGTTTGATTAGGTCCCATTGTCTATTTTGGCTTTTGTTGCCAATGTTTTTGGTGTTTTGTTCATGAAGTCCTTGCCTACTCCTATGTCCTAAATGGTTTTGCCTAGATTTTCTTCTAGGGTTTTTATGGTGCCAGGTCTTATGTTTAAGTCTTTAATCCATCTGGAGTTAATTTTAGTGTAAGGTGTCAGGAAGGGGTCCAGTTTCTGCTTTCTGCACATGGCTAGCCAGTTTTTCCAACACCATTTATTTAACAGGGAATCCTTTACCCATTGCTTGTTTTTGTCAGGTTTATCAAAAATTGTATGGTTGTAGATATGTTGTGTTGCCTTCCGATGCTTCTGTTCTGTTCCATTGGTCTATATCTCTGTTTTGGTACAAGTACCATGCTGTTTTGATTACTATAGCCTTGTAGTATAGTTTAAAGTCCAGTAGTGTGATGCCTCCAGCTGTGTTCTTTTTGCTTAGAATTGACTTGGCTATGTGGGCTCTCTTTGGTTCTATATGAAGTTCAAGGTGGTTTTTTCCAGTTCTGTGAAGAAAGTCAATGGTAGCTTCATGGGTATAGCATTGATTCTGTAAATTACTTTGGGCAGTATGGCCATTTTCACGATATTGATTCTTCCTAACCATGAACATGGAATGTTTCTCCATCTGTTTGTGTCCTTTCTTATTTTGCTGAGCAGTGGTTTGCAGTTCTCCTTGAAGAGGTCCCTTACGTTCCTTGTAAGTTGTGTTCCTACGTATTTTATTCTCTTTGTAGCAATTGTAAATGGCAGTTAGTTCTTGATTTGGCTTTCTTTAAGTCTGTTATTGGTGTATAGGAATGCTTGTGATTTTTGCACATTGATTTTATATCCTGAGACTTTGCTGAAGTTGCTTATCAGTTTCAGGAGTTTTTGGGCTGAGACGATGGGGTCTCAGAATCACAAGGAATCAGGTGTTCAGAGGAATGTATTCAGTAGAGGTGAGGAACTAGGATGTTGAAAAGTAAAAAAAGGAGAGAAGGAGAGGAAGAAAGAGGAAGAAAAAGAGGGAGAGAGAACAGGAATATTGCTTCCTTCTAAAAATGGGTATTAATAATGGCCAATCAATATTTTGTGTATTTAAAATGAAGAACTCTATAAATATTTATTGAGTTTACTTGTTCCGGATCTGAGTTGAAGTCCTGGATATTCTTATTAATTTTCTGTCTCATTGAGTCTAAATCTAATTATGGGTCTTATGTATCTGCGTATTAAGATCTCTTATTTTTACATTGATTCTTTTACCACTGTATCTTTGTTGCTTTGAAATCTATTTTATCAAGTGTGAGAATTGCATCTCCTGCTTTTTGTTTATTTATTTATTTTAGCTCTCCATTTGGTTGGTAAATTTTTCTCCAACCCTTTGTTTTGAGTCTTTGTGTATCTTTGGATATACCGTTAGGCTTTGGCTGTATCTTTTGATTGGGGTATTTAGTCGTTTTAAATTTAGGGTTACTGCCATTTTATGTTAACTGGCTATTTTATCCATTTGTTGATGTAAATTCTTCTTTATGTTGATGCTCTTTACTCTTTGGTATATTTTTAGATAGGCTCCTACTGGTTGTTCCTTTCTATGTATAATGCTTTCAGAAGTTCTTTTAAAGCAGACCTGGTGGTAATAAAATCTCTGAGTACTTGCTTGTTCATAAAATGTTTTATTTTTCCTTCAGTTGTGAAGCTTAGTTTGGCAGGATATGAGATTCTAGGCTGAAAGTTCTGTTCTTTAAGTATGTTGAATATTGGCCCCCACTCTCTTCTGGCTTGTAGGGTTTCTGCTGAGAGATCTGCTGTAAGTCTGATAGGCTTCCCTTTATGGGTAACCTGGCCTTTCTCTCTGGCTTCCCTTAGTATTTTCTCCTTCGTTTCGATCCTGGTGAATCTAACGATTATGTGCCTTGTGGTTGCTCTTCTTGAGGAATATCTTTGTGGTGTTCTCTGTATTACCTGGGGTTGAATAGTGTCCTGCTTTGCTAGATTGGGAAAATTTTCCTGGATAATATCCTGAAAAGTATTTTCCAGCTTGGATTCATTCTTTCCATCACATTCAGGTACACCAATCAAACGTAGATTGGGTCTTTTCACATAGTCCCATATTTCTTGGGACTATGACCAAATCATCTCTCTAATCAATGATTACCTATCAAACGTAGATTAGGTTTCTTCACATAGTCCCACATTTCTTGGAGACTTTGTTCATTCCTTTTTGCGCTTTTTTCTCTAATCTTGTCTTATCGTTTTATTTCATTGAGTTGATCTTTGACTTCTGATATCCTCTCTTCTGCTTGGTCAATTTGGCTGTTGAAACTTGTACATGCTTCACGAAGTTCTTGTGTTGTGTTTTTCAGCTCTTTCAATTCACTCATATTCCTCTCTAAGTTGTCCATTCTTGTTATCATTTCCTCAAATCTTTTTTCAAATCGTTTTTCAAGGTTCTTAGTTTCTTTGCATTGATTTAGAACATGTTCTTTTAGCACACGGAAGTTTCTCATTACCCATTTTCTGAAGTCTCATTCTGTCATTTTGTCACACTCATTCTCCTTCCTGCTTTGTTCTCTTGCTGGTGAGGAGTTTTGGTCCTTTGTAGGAGGTGAGGTGTTCTGGTTTCGGGTGTTTTCCTCATTTTTATTCTGGTTTCTTCCCATCTTAGTGTATTTTTCCACATGTTGTCTGAGTGGTTGCTGATTTTCCAATTGGGTCTCTGAGTGGACATCCAGATTGTTGATGATGAAGTATTTCTGTTTCTTAATTTACCTTCTAACATTCTGGCCCCACTGCTGTAGGACTGCTGAGGTCCACTCCAGGCCCTGCTTGCCTGGGGAACTCCTGTATCAGCTGTGGAACTGTGAGGGTTGCTACCAGATTCTTCTGCTATCTTTGTCCCTGAATAATGCCTGCCAAATGTCAGTTTGATCAGTCCTTTTTGAGGTGACTCTTTGTATATACGGGGGTCAGAGAGCTGCTTGAGGAGACTGTCTGTACTTTATAGGAGCTCAAGTGCTGAGCTGTGAGCTCCATTGTTAATTCAGGGCTGCTAGGCAGGTACGTTTAAGTCTGCTGCAGCAGAACTCATAAAGCCTTTTTTTTTCCTAAGGAGCTCTGTGTCGGGGAGTTAGGGCTCCATTTATGAGTATCCGTTGCACTGTCCTACCCAGCAAGGGGGCAGTCTAATCACTGCTTGCCTGCAGTGGCTATGCTGATCTGCCGTGGGCTCTGCCCTGTTGCCGTGGGCTCCGCCATGCTGCTGTGGGCCCCGCCCTGTTGCTGTGGTCTCCGCCCTGTTTCTGTGGCTCTGCCCTGTTGCCGTGGGCTCCACCCTGCTGCCCTGTGTAATTCCCTGTAGCCCTGTTTATATGGTTGTGCTTGCCTCTGTAGTGGTGGACTCTCACTGTTATTGCGGCTTGCCCTGGCAATGGCGGGTTGCCTCGGCAATGGCAGGCTGCATCAGCAATGGCAGTGTAGCTCCGTAAGGGTCCAGTGCCTTGGTAATGGTGGACTCCCCTCCCCCTCTGAGCTGCACTGTCCTGGGTTCCACTGTGCTTGCCATGAAACTCTCAACCCCGAGCATTTCCAATTGCTGTTTTGTTTGTTTTTGTGGTCGCGGGACCCGCCAACCATGATCACCGGGCTCCCTGCCTCAGAGCCTTTTTGGTTTTTTTAAGTTGAGCGGTTGACTCTCTCCCAGGTGTTTCAGTCGCCTGCTGCAAGGGTGCCAGGATCTGTGTGATTTCCTGTGCAGCGCCCCACTGTGCCGGCTCAAACCACGTTGCTGCCTGGGAATCTCCTGGGCTGGCTTTCTGTTCAAGTCTTGTTTAATCAGATGAATGTGCTAATCTGCCTTCCAAAATCTCCAGTTGCTGGTTTAACAGGGCAACCAAACCAGCATATTTTGTATGGAGTGTCGCTGTGCTGCGGCCTGGCCCAAACAGCCTCATTGGCCCAAACAGCCATGCTGGCCCAAAGTGCCACCTGAGAATCTCCTAGTCTGTGGACAATAAAGTTCCATATGGAAATGCAGCATCCACTCACCATCTGCGTATTGACTGGGAGCTGTAATCCTGAGTTGGTCCTACAGCGCCATCTTCCTAAGTCCAGAAAAAATATTTTAAATGATTAAAAATATTAATGATTGAGTGTTGTGTGAAGTATATGGGAATTCTTTGGAGTAATCTTGCAATTTGTACATTTTAAATTGTTTAAAAATAAGACACTAAAAGCCTATCCTTTAAAAAGTAAGACATGGAAGTTTTAAAACATATGATACAAAACAGAAAAATGGAAATAAATAAGTTAGATTTGATTTGTTTAGGCAAACATATGTGCCAGGTTCTTAGTGTCTTTTCAGTGAACCTGAAATTCGAAACAGACATCTTGGTTGCTTGTTGATAAGTAGAATCATGTTGATCTGTGGTTTAGATTTACTCATATTCTTATTCTGGGGTTCTGGTTTCTAATTCATTTATAAATTTTTAAACTCAATGTGATTCATGACTTCTGATTCGTACTGTCTAATTTATGAGACTGGATTGATTTTGGAATACCTGCTCTGATGCCAAATTTGTTTTAGTGGTTCTTATTGAGTATTTGGGAGTATTGAATTACCTTAAGTAAAAATAAATAAATAGAAACAACCACCGGGGCATACAAATGTCTTGGATGAAAATTGTCTAAAGAATTTAGAATTTTGTAGAGAATCTGTTTAATCAAAACTACCTGTTTCATAAAATAATACACTTTAAAATCATATATAGAATACCAGAAGAGTTATCGGTGTTAGACTCTCAGCTGGTTCTGATTATGTCATATTAGCTATGTATCAATTAAAGAAGAAAACTTAAATGTCATAAATTATGTTATGTTAGTAAGATATTTTGTTAGTAAGATACTGCTATGTTAGTAAAATGCAAGTGGCATTATTAAAATAATATTGTAGTCTTCATACACAGAAAACTAGAAAACATTCCATGTGTATTCATCCAAGTCATAAATTTTTGTAGAGATAACACTGCAAACATATATAGAAAACTTTTCCACAGGTGTTGCTATTTATTCTGAAATACCCTAATAATCTTCTCCTTCCTTTTCTTCTTTTTAACCATAATGTTCTTTTTGCAATTTAAGTGGGTATTGGCAAAAGTCATAGAATTAGTATAAGTGCCAGATTTATTGCTTATAGTGGAATAAATAGATATATTCCATTAATGGATAGAATGGAAAATATAAGCTTTGACAGTGGCTATAACTTCTCCTGATCTGTCTTTTAACCTCCAGGAGAAAGAATGCTTGTTTACAGGGTTTACCTTTGCTATGTCTTTTCTAAAACAATGTGAATGTAGGATAGAACAATTATTCCATCAACTATAATTCAATCATTTATATAGAACAATTATTGTATCATCACATTCAGTTATATTCATCAAATGATGCATATTGGTTTAATTACATGGTAATTTATATCAGCTAACTTTTAGTTTATCATATTATAGACATCAAAGCAAAAAAGAGCAGAAAATCTAACATGGAGTCTCACTTTGTGGCTCTGGAGTGGGGTCGACAGCAAGTTTAAAAAAGTCTATGAAGAAGATCATTTGAAAAGTAATGAAAAGAATGTTTGGTAGGAAGCCAGATTTTCTTTTATAGGTTTTCATAGTAAAGCTAAGGAAAAGTAGCAACAAATGCTCTTGGTTTTAGGGAAAAGAGAGTAAAGCTTGTAATTTTAGTTGTCAGTGTAATAGATTCACGAGGGAGGATAAAATTCCAGCAGGTGGGGTCAAGGGAAGAGTTGGGGTAGAGAGGAAATAAGGACAATAGGAGTCAAAACCACTTTCCTCTAAGAAATAGTTACATATATTAGGTAGTATCTTTCATAGGATTTTGTCAGCTAATTAGTACATATAATTCATCCACAAGTGTTAATTACTTGGTCAGAGTATTCTGAACTAAATTATTTCCCCTCCATGACCCAGTGGTATGAAAACCGTAAATATATTGCTCACATCACCCTTCTAAACATGGAAGGTAAGAAAGCTATATATTAAAGGAAGTTTTGGGAAAAATAAAACTTTTCAAGTAAGTTTCTATTAGGGAAAGCAAACACTGAGAATGTAATGTATAATGTGTATGTCCCTGAAAAGATGATTATAATGTAAATAAAAAGATGTGTTCCTCATCATAGCATTTTGAGCAGCCCTGATTTACAAAGGAGTTAACTATTAAATCATAACAATAGTAGGAAGTGCCTCCTGATGAGAGACTCCTCCAGTGTTAATGTAATTCCTACAAAATGTTTCCTCTTTCTTACTTTTGTTTATGGTAGATAGATCAATACCATTCTTTGCACCAAGCAAAACAAATAGAATTCCCTTTTTTGTTGTTTTTTAGTTTCTGAGATGAAAATGTTTCATTAATTTGCTTTGATTGTTTAATACATGTTATTGTATGTGAAAAAGGCTATTTACTCATAAATTTCTTTAGATTCTGTTTATGTGTTAAACATTAAGTTTCATGTTGCAATGATATAGTTATTTCTGCTTTCTCTTTTGATCAAAATCTAATTTTAGGTTTCCCTTATTTAGTCTCCTTTAAGATTCTAACACTGAATGGAAATGTGACATTGTTTCATTTAAATGGCAAAGTTTAGTAGCAATAACACACTAGTAATAAACTCATTTTTAAAATAAAATAAAATTAAAAAATCGATTGTGAAAACATAGCACCAATTTCTTTAGGTGAGTATCATTTAAATTATTCAAAGTGAGAATTTTAAACTTAATCTTGAAGATTCATTTGAACTAAACAGAGAAGGTGATATAATCTGCAAAATGTTGACTTTAAAATATGCAAAAAGAATTTATGTTATTTTTGGCCAAGAATGTAGCATTTATAATAAAAGCTTAATGCATCAGCTAAAGCCTTATTATAGGAGTAAATTTATCCTCATAAATTTGGGACAATCGCTGTGATAGAGTTAGGATCCTCTAGACCGTGAGTTTTCTTGTTTTCCTTATTTTTGATGATAGTGACAGGTTTGAGTCATGATGGTCAGAAGTTTATAGAATGTCCTAAATTGGGTTTGTCTGATGTTTTCCTTATAAATTGACTAGGATTATGGGCTATTTGGTGAGTGAGCATAAAGTTCAAATGCTATTTTCATGTGACAGAATTTTGTATTTTGTTTATCATAATAAGATATCACCCCATCTGATAATCTCAAATAATGTTACACAGATTATATTGTAGTCAGCAAATTTTTTATATGTTGATTTATTTATTTAATGTCTGACTCCCCATAAAATAGAAGGTACATTCCATGACAGCAAGTATTTGACTTTCTTGGCCTGGAGTATTGAAGAGTGTCAGGCACATAATAGAAGTATCATTAATGTTTGTTCAGTGAGTGAAGAAAAGAGAAGAGAATGTATTGAAGAGGGTCAGACGCATAAGTGTGATTAGAGACCCCCTTGGAGATCACTGATGTAACTGTAAGAGTACAAAAGCTGAAGAGCTTGGAGTCTGATGTTTTAGATGAAGAAAGCATCCAGTAAAGGAGAAAGATGGAAGCCAGTGTATCTTCTGCCTACTTTTATTCTAGTTATGTTGGCAGACGATTAGATGGTGCCCACCTAGATTGAGGGTCAGTCTGCATCTCCCAGTTTACTGACTCAAATGTTAATCTCCTTTGGTGATTCTCTCACTGACACACCCAGGAACAATACTGTGCATCTTTCAATTCAATTAATTGACACTAAAGGTTAAGTATCACAAGTCCAACCTTTGTCCACTTGAACCCATACACATACATAATATTTAAATAAAGATAATAGTAAGGTTATAATTATGCCAAACATAATACAGGTATTTTTCTGACAAACAGAAACACACTAATCCCCAATTTAAATGCTATTACATAAAGATAAAAGGAGTTAAATGCCAACGGGAAGTCCACAAAACTTTTGTCCCAATATAAAGAAAAAGTAAAACAGTGAAATGGAGATATTTTCTTAATGTAAGTTTATACATGCATGAAAATGTTGTTTATAAAATAACAGGAAATACTCATGAAGGTTATACTCCTTGTTTCTGCAAATAGTCATGTTGTTATAGCTTGTATTGATGACTACTTTCTAGTACCCATTATGTATTCCCATTGCCTTGAGCAGGGGAATCTCTGCAGGTCCTGGTGTTTTACCTGGTGGAATGGTCGAAACCTTCATTTCTGAATCACACAGCTCGTCATTTCTTCTACCAAGTAAAGTACACAACTGTGTGCTGCTCAAATTTCTGACCACTGGAAAGATTTCCCTTTACTATTGTCCTTCAGGGATGTTTTAGAAAGGGGCTGTACTGCTGCAGGTGTCCACTTTCTGGTGATGCTCACATATCATGCAGAACCACCTGTAAACTACATTTCTATGTACTCTTCCTCTATCATCTGATCACAGAAAACACTGCATAAGGCCTATGCTACAGGCTCGGAAAGGAATGGTAGGGTGGCAGGAGTGGACACAATGGGCTTTTGAGTCTCTTCCTCATGTAACTGGCTTGTGCCTTCAGGACCTGCTGAAGTCCAGTCACCTAAGTATGACTTCCATTTGATGATAGAATGCTGCTGTGCATGTCCCTCTTTATGGCTATATGCATTAGAAAGTACTCAGTTTATGATAGGCAATTTCAGTTACTTGGTTACTTGATGACTCATAGTCAAACATTCAGTTTCTATGAAAGTCCAGTACCAGGTTAAAAGCTATGTCTTAAAAGGAGCGTAGTTATTTGCATAAGATGGCAGAGCCTTACTTCAAAATTCTAAGGGTCTCTGCTGTGATTCACCTATGAGGGCCTGCCCAAGGTTCCAAATGACATCCCTATCTGTGACTGATACCTCAAAAACCATTGGCTCTGCTGAGTCATATGGACCAATTGACAGAGCAAAATGCAGAGTAGGCTGGGCCTGATGTAGAATGTTCTCCTGTTCTGGACCCCACTCAAAACTGGTAGCCTTTCAGGTCACTCAATAAATTGGCCAGAGTAAGACACCGAAATATGTAATGTGTTGCATCCAAAATTCAAAGAGGTCGACTAGGTGTTGTGTCTATTTCTTGGTTGTAGGAGGGACCAAGTGCAGCAATGTATCTTACACTGTAGATGGAAAAATAAAAAGGTATGACCTAATGCCCACACGGAGGAGAGGAGAACCTTAAAAAAAAAAAAAAAAAAAAAAACAGGTCCCATACCCCTTGATTCCTAGAAATATTACTGAGTTAAAGGTTTCCTACATTTTATTTGGATTTATTTCCCCTCCTCCTGCACATAAATGTTCCATCAATAAATCCAATGTGTTTGCTACTTGTTGCTCATTGGATATAATCAGCATAATGTCATCAATGTAATGAGCTAGTGTGACATCTTTTGGAAATGAAAAACCATCAGGATCTCTCCAAACAAGATTATAACACCCAGCTGGACAAAGCTTGATATACCTTTCTGATAAAGGACATATTATAATAGTGTCTTATATCAGAGAGTAAAGGTGTATTGCTTGTCTTTTCCAGCAGCAGGCAAATTGCTTGTTGTCTTATGGTCAGGAATGCAGAAAAAGGTGTTTGATATATCAGTGGCTTCATACCAGGGACTATGAGATATATTATTTTTTTGAAGCAATAAAACCACATCTGGTACAGAAGATGCAATTATAGTCAACAGTTTGTTTATCTTGTGTTAATCCACTGCCATTCTCCAAGATGCATCTATCTTTTGCACATTCCAAATAGGTGAGTTGAGCTGGCATTTGTTGTGAATCACCACCCCTGCATCTTTCAAGTTCTTGATGGTGACATTAATCTATGCACTTCCTCCAGGGGTGCAATATTGTTTTTGATTTACTATTTTTCTAGGTAGAGGCAGCTCCAATGGCTTCCATTTGGCCTTTCCCACCATAATAGCTCTCACCATAACAGTAAACAACTGGTGAGGATGTGCATGCACATTTTGTTGTAGGTCAGCCACTTCTGTGATAAGAGCTTGTGTCTGATTTTCCAAAATTTTGGCTCTTTCTCTACAGGAGATAACCTCTTTTTCCCACTCAGAGAAATCTTGGAAGATTTGAGGCTCAGTATATGCATCTGGAGCCAGGAAATAGGATCCCCTAGTTTATGATTTTGTTTCTCACTTTGTCCAGTGAACCTAGGAGCAACCTACCAACTTCAGTATATTTGTCAGTTGTCCATATATGGTCAAATGTATTATGGATAGAGTCATTAAACTCCTTGCTTCTCACAAGGGGTTAACCAGGAGCATGATATGAACTTATTTTGCATAGCTTTCTAGCTGTAGCCAAGGAATATTAGTTTTCTCCATATTATTTGAAATAGAATCCTTAGAATTTTAGGGTCTAATCACATTAGTCTGTTATCATACTGCTAATAAAGACATACCTGACACCGAGTCATTTATGAAGGAAAGAGGTTTAATTGACTAATAGTTTCACATGGCTGCGGGGGGGTCTCAGCAGCATGGTGGAACTCGAATTAGGAACAAAGTCATGTCTTACATGTCAGTAGGCAACAGAGAATGAGAGTCAAGTGAAAGGGGAAACCTACTGTAATACCATTAGATCTCATGAGTCTTATTTACTACCATGAGAACAGTATGAGGAAAACTGCCCCCATACTTCAATTTTCTCCCACTGGGTCTCTCCCATAACATGTAGGAATACTGGGAACTACAATTAAATGTAAGATTTTAATGGGGACACAGCCAAATCATATCAGCAGCCAACTCCATAAACCTGGAAATCAACTGAATAAATCCATCCTTAAGATTCTGTACTCTAGAACGACTCCTGGTACCAAAATCTGTATTAGTCAAGGTTATCTAGAGGGCAACAACTAATAGGATAGATGTATATATGAAGGGTAGTTGACCCACATGATTACAAGGTGAAGGCTCACATTAGGCTATCATCTACAGCCTGAGGGGCTAGGATGCTAGTCTGAGTCTCAAAACATCAAATGTAGGGAAGCCAATGGTGCTGCCTTCAGTTTGTGACCAAAGGCCCAAGTGCCCCTCGCAAATCACTGGTGTAAGCTGAAGAGTCCAAAAGCTAAAGAAGTTGGAGTTTGTCGTTTCATGGCAAGAAGCATCCAGTTCATGAGAATGACGGATGCCAAAATGCTTTGCCAGTGTAGTCTTTACAGGTTCTTCTATCTGCTTTTATTCTAGCCATCCTGTAAGCTAATTAGATCGTCTGCATCCAGATTGAGGGTGGGTATGTATCTCCCAGTTCACTGATTCAAATTCTAATCATTGGCAATTCCCTCACAGACACACCCAGGAACAATAGTGTGCATCCTTCAATTCAATGAAGTTGGTACTTAATATTAACCATCAAATCACAAAGATCAGCTTTTGCTCAGAGTCAGTCATAAATTTCTGGGATATATCAGTTCAGAGGTATATCAATTTTCAACCAGAACATAGAGAAGTTTTTTTTTTTCTTTAACTTCTGGGATACATGTTCACCAAGTATCTTACATAGGTATACACATGCCATCGTGGTTTGCTGCACTTACCAACCCATCATCTACAGTAGGAATTTCTTCTATTGCTATATCTTACCTGGCCCCCCTGACAGACCTTAGTTTGTGAGGTTCCTCTCTCTGTGTCTGTGTGTTCCCATTGCTCAACTCCTACCCATGAGTGAGAACATGTAGTGTTTGGCTTTCTGCTCTTGTGTTAGTTTGCTAAGAATGATGGTTTCCGGCTTCATACATTTTCCCACAAAGGATATAAACTCATCTTTTTTATGGCTGCATACTATTCCATGGTCTATATGTGCCACATTTTCTTCATATAGTCCATCATTTATGGGCATATCTGTTGGTCTTCCATCTTGTGAATTGTGCTGCAATAAACATACATGTGCATGTGTCTTAATAGTTGAATTATCCATAGTCTTTTGAGTATATACCCAGCAATGGGATTTCTGGTTCCAGATCCTTGAGTAATTGCCATCCTTTCTTCCACAATGGTTGGACTGCCACCAACAGGGTAAAAGCATTCATATTTCTCCATTTCCTTTCCAGCATCTCTTGTTTCCTGACACTTTATTCATCATCATTCTAACTAGCATGAGATGGTATCTTGTTGTGGTTTTGATTTGCACTTCTCTAATAACCTGTGATAATTAGGTTTTTTTCATTAGTTTTTTGGCTGTATAAATGTCTTCTTTTTGTAAGTATCTGTTCATATCCTTTGCCCACTTTTTATTGTGTTTTTTTCTTTTAAAATTGTTTAAGTTCCTTGTAGATTGTATATATAAGCCATTTGTTAGATGTGTAGATTGCAAAAAATTTCTCCTAATTTTGGTTTTGGTTGCCATTGTTTTTTTTTTGTTTTAGTCATGAAGTCTTTGCCCATGCCTATGTCTTGAATGTTATTGTCTAAGTTTTCTTCCAGGATTTTTATGGTTTTATGTCACATGGTTAAGTCCTTAATATATCTTGAGTTAATTCTTGTATAAGGTATAAAAAAATAGGTCTAGTTTCAGTTTTCTGGATATAGCTAGTCAGTTTTAACAACACCATTTATTAAACAGGGAATCCCTTCCCCATTGCTTGTTGTCAGGTGTGTTAAAGATCAGTTGGTTGTTGATGTGTGTCATTATTTCTGAGGTGTCTGTTCTTTTCCATTGGTCTATATATCTGTTTAGCCCCTAGTACAATGCTGATTTGGTTACTGTAGACTTGTAGTATAGTTTGAAGTCAGGTAGTGTGACGCCTATTGCTTTGTTCTTTTTGCTTTGGATTGTCTTGGGTATATGGGCTCCTTTTTGTTTCTACTTTTCTAGTAGCCACTGCAAGAAGCACTACTAGTTTTGTACAAAACTGCTTTTTTTGTGTTTTTTTTTTCCTACCTTTCAATCTTCATTAGTGTTTCTCACTGAAAACAGGTGATTAACAGACAGACATTTGGCAAGGGAGTCCAGGGAATGTATTCCCAGGCTTTATATGCCAGGGAAAGAGAAGGCTTGATTGAGAGATACCATTCACATCGAATAAAGAAGGAATGACTAAAAGATAGCTGAGATTTTATACAGTTAACAAGGTAAATAAACTTTTCCTAAAAAACTATTATAAACATTACTTACAAGTTTTAAACAAGGTATTGTGCTCCATGTTTGGGAAACTCAATATGTGTAAGAAATTCATACAAATCCTGGCTGTTATGGAGGCTACTATAGTGAGAAGAGACCCTTACATAACTTAGAATATGCAAAGAAGGCTGTGATAAATATTCTAAGAAATAATATAAACAAAGTAGTAACTAAAGACAAAGACAGAGGACATTAACTTTATCCAGATGTTTCCCCAGTTAAAGTTAATGACTTTCATCCTTGTCCTTAGTTACAACTTTGTTTATATTCTTATTTAGCGTATTTTCAACCTTCTTGTGCTTCATGTTTCTCCTTTGTAAAATAAAAATAATAATGAAAATAGTAGCACCAACTTCAACAGTTATGAGAATATCACTGTGTAATACATCAAATGCTGAAAACGAAATGTTAGGACAATCCTCAGACAAAATAAGGGCTCGTAGTATTTATTAGTTTCTTATAAATGTCTTCATTGTTAATTTAAAAAAATACAAAATAAAGAAAAAGATGGGAACTTTCCAATTATTTGTGTCCCTTTAATATAAGCTGTGGTCACATGCTTTGATTATTAGACACATTATTCTATGTACTTGGTAAGTATATGTTACTAGTAAAAAAATAAAATTTTACAAATCACAAATTGAAACTTGACATCTAATAGATAATATACTTAAAATCTTAAGTATATTAAAATTTTACTTCTAGTTACTTTCAAGTTTGAGTTACCACATGTGTTTTTAAAGATTGTATAAAATCACTGATCAGTTGTTTTCTGTATTAAGAACTTTTGAAATTTTAGATATAATGCAGTCTTTAAGGGATTTCCTAAAACTTTATGAACCACTGGAGAATACGAGACAGGAATAATCCCTGAAGCTATTCTGTAAGTATTAGTGAAAGAGAGAGGAAAGCTCAAATCAAAGGAATTGAGAAGGATGCTAAGAATCAAAAAAGAAGAAAAGGAAGAAGCTTACAGACAAAATAGCCAGTATATAAAAGAACATGACTGACCTGATTGAGCTAAAAATACACTGCAATAATTTCATAATGCAAGTACAAGTATTAATAGCAGAGTAAACAAAGCTGAGGAATGAATCTTAGAGCCTGATATCGTTTGATGTTACATTTGTTAACGAAGAACATGATACAGAAAGGTAAGGACATCTTATATGTTTCCACCCAAAACTACTGATTAATTTCGAAAGATTTCTTTTTCATATTCTCCACTGCCCTAATAGTAGCTCTGAAACACTTGGGATGAGACACCATTTCCTTTATTTATAAGAAGTGTTGCTAAGTTGGGAATTCTATACTTACCATGACATTTTATTTCAGAAAGATAGAGAAAAAAAAATAAGCAACAAGCTTGGTAGATGATTTCTGTGTGATTATAAAATGGTTATTTGAAAAGCACTGTTCTATGGAAATAGCATTACTGAAATAATAGTACTTATAAGAAATCATTGTTTCAAGACATTTTGGCCAATTTAAAAAAATATAGAAATATCTCATTTTACTTTAAATGTTATTATTATAATAATCTTGTAAAATATGACATTAAAATATTAAATTATGACTTTTTATGAGTACAACAGTTGATCTTTCAGCCAACTGATCACTTTGATTTCAGATACCTCTGAGAAAGGCCAGGAGAGGTCACTGAGAGAAATCACTGGACTTCTTCCGTACTTATCCTAAAAATACATAGAAAGATTTTGTTGCTTGAGAAGGAAACTCTATAGAGTTTGTGATCCCCAAGGCTAATTCTCTCTCACTCTTTTTTTTTTCTTGTGGTGTACGTGTTTAACCACCACATGCCAATACTACTTAGCTCACATTTTCTTGTTTAAGAAGCAATTTGGGTTTAATTTTGGGCTTTTCAGAGAATCATTAGCAACCTAAAATAAATTGAGAAAATGAATAAATTATTTGATGAAACAGGGAAATTGGAGATTATATTTTCAGTAAAAATTCAACTCATTTTATTATTGTAATGTCAAGTAACACTTTATATTCTCAACAGGTATTAATATACTTACACAAGTGCTAAAAGAAGATAGCTATGCTACTTAGGTAAATAGTTCAATATATGTATAATTTAAACTCTAGGTTACCAGTTTATTCTATGTAGTGAAAAATTTAAATTAGATCTGTAAAAAAATTATACCACATTTTCCTGGATACAACTGAGTTATTACAATAACCTTTCTTACAATATTTCATCACACAGGGTAAAATAATTTAAATCACAAAAGTATTAAGACTGATGAATATTGAAGGATCACTAAACTCTCAAAATAACTAATTTGTAGACATATCACATATAACAATGAGCACAGTAATTTATTGAATGACATAGAGGCACATAAAAATTATTTTAGATTTTTTCCTAGAAAAATATATGTCAAAAAACTAATTCAAGATTTCTAGAAAGACAAGAAAAGTTAAAATCATTGGATGGCGTGGAAACGAAGAGCAAATTAAAGAGGAAAAAATTGGAAGAAGAGAAAGTTATGCACAGCAAAAGTGAGGAATAAAAAAGACTGACTCTAGTCTGTGCAAGATGGAGAGTTTCAAGTGAAAAATTCAGGCGAGAAAAATTCAAAGGAAATAAAGTAGAAAATATTAGTCATTTTAATATGAGTTAGACATATGTATTTGGGGTTTACCCTTCTGAGAGCAATTAATCTCTTGTTTCATTGATTCATACTGTGTATAATAATAAAAATGGTGATGATCAGAGCTAACATATGTAAAAATTTACTAAGTTTTAGGAATTATGCTAAGCAGTTTACATGCATTATATCTTGGAACACTCAGAGTACCTGTGTAAGAGTTTACAGATGAGTACGTTAATGTTCAGTGTAATTAGGAAACTTGTTCTCAGCCACATGGCTAGTAAGAGTTAGTAAAGACAGAATTAGTATGCCTAATTTTCAACTCCTAAGCCAGAGCTATTGACTTTGCTCTGTTGTCTCCCCAAGGGTCTTCCATAGGGTGGTTCAATTCTAAAAGGAATAATAAATTTAAACCACTAGCTACTTTTATTTTGCTTTTCGGATTCTCTAGCACTTATTTTTAGCCTTGGCTTACAACAGAATTACAATTTGGAGCCAAATATTTACATAACAGTTTACTGAGGTTTACACCACAAAAATGTTTGTGCACACTCTGGTAGGAGGGACAAAGAAGTACTCAACTTTGCAAAATGAAATAAGGAAAAAAAGAGGGGGAAAAGGAGAAAAGACAAAAAGAGAAAGATGAAAACAAGGCAGAGAAGTGAATGTGAAAAAATTAGACACACTAGACACTATTTGAATATTAACTGGATACATTCTCCTATAAGAAGAAGGGGCTTGGAAAACTGAAGTTTGAAACCAAGAGTGTGTGGTGATGGGTTTTTAGAATGTTTGTGAAATAAAGGTAATATGTAACACACATATGAAATAGACACTCTTGTCACCTTTATATATGTTACCCAGTTCAAAGCAAACCAAATCATATTCTCAGTCCTATTTTTTTTGCATACAAAAAATGGCAAAATTGAAATGTGAAATGAGTGGGCTCTCTGCAGAGTTCATGGTCTAAAAGATCTCCATGAAATATAAATATACTATGTTAATTAATGCAATTAAGTCTCTTTTCTCACTGAAGCATAGTTCCTTTTATTTGGGCCAGAAAAATTCTTAAATATTAATATCTAGACAAATCACACCCTGGCCTTTTAAATAATCCAGACTTGAATTAGCATGTTTGGGTAAGGATATGAGACTCTGAGTGTCTGATCCCTTCCTAGGTGATATCGATGGTGCTGATCTGCAGACCAATACTGTAAACAGCAAAGGTTTATTTTCTCGAAGGGAATGGGGTTGGAGACATTGTAAAATGGCAAGGAGAATAGTAAAGAATCTGTGACATTATGATTGTATATATGTATTGGGTTCGTTTCACAATTCTTGTTTGTAATTCCCATGGCCCTTGTTACAGTCTTTTGTTACAATGTTGGGTATATTAGATCTTTGGGGTTGGCTCAGGAAACAATCTCTCTCTCTCTCTCTCACACACACACTCTCTCTCTATGTCTGTCTACATATCTCACAGTTTCCTATTATCCTTTTATTTGCCCATGATAGGACTCTAATCTGATTGTGGATCAAAAGACTCTTGTTCCAGAAAGGATCCTGCACCATATCTTAGGGGAGGGAATTCTACATAGAGACCATGAAAAATCTGACTAGAGAGGCCTTGCTAGGCTTAGATCATGCAATTTTTGTCCAGATACATTTCCACACAGATATCAATCAGACATAGGTAATGAAGCCTTTAAAAAAAAACAACACCAACAAAAAACAACCAAAACCAAAAACCAAAACCAAAAACGGGGTGGGATTCTGTATTGGTTCTCCCAGGGAAGGGCAGGGAAGCTCCATGCCTGTTCCCTCATACTTTGCCCCACCTCTTTTGATCTTTATCCTGTGTAGTATCCTTTATAATAAACCCACGAACATTAATAACTGTTTCTCGGAGTACTGTGAGCTGCCCCAGCCAGATAAGCCCAAATTAGGGATCCATGGAACCACTACTTGAAGCAGTCTGTCAGAAGTTCCAGAAGCCCAGATTTTTGAATGCAGTCTGATTGGGAGTATCCTTGCGGACTGGGGCCCCAACGTTTGGGATGTCAAAATAGATAGTGTCAGAATTGAACTGAAGGGCACCCAGTGGGTGTTTCTCAGTTGGTTTGTGGAGCAAGACCCCAAAACTTTTTGTCACAGACGTCTCCTTCTGTGCTGACTGTTGTTTGGTTGTAGTGTGAGAGCAGTGGAAAAATATAGAGTTGTGTCGCAAACAGAATGGTGATCAATCACCAAAGTGGAGTTTAAATACATGATTGATAATGAATAGGCCCTTCAAAATGAAGTAGTCTTAGAGGTCTTCACACTAATACTTCAAAGGACATCATCCTTGAAGAGCTTGTGGCTTGGTTCCAAAGAAAGTCAAGGATGAAAACCTTTGGCTCCTATTCTGTGTTTTGCCGTCTTCATGCTGCCACAGCAATTCTGAAGATGGTATCTGCTTTCATGGTTTAACTGAATCATGAAGGAGGATTAATCACGCCTATTTTTCAAAAGGAATTTGAGAACATTGTCTTCAAATCTCAATGAAAACATATTCCTGGCTTGAAGAAATGTGGGTATTATAAATTAAAGGAAAAGGCTTTGTATTAGGCAAGATTTTCCAAGAAAGAAAATTAATGGCATGTGTATACATTCACACACATACACCGCCCCTACCCTGACACACATACAGAAAGAGAGAGAGTGATTTAAAGGAACTGGTTTATAAAGTTTTGTAATCTAAATGTCAGGATCTGCTGTTGGCAAGCTAGATACCCAGGAAAGCTGATGGGTACTTTTGATCTCTTTCCAAAGACCTGAGTACCAGGAGAACCAATGGTGTAGGTTGTAGTCCAAAAGCCATCAAGCTCAGAATTGAAGTAAAGTTGATGTTTTATCATAGAGTCTGTAGGACAGAATGACAGTGGATTGTTGTTAGCTTAACCAAATGGTGACTCCAATTACAGCTGCTGTACTAAATCAGCTTGATCAAATAAATGCATCTGGTGGTACCTGGTGTGCAGCCATTGGCTTTGCAAATGCATTGTTCACCATTACTGTCCGTAAGCCTTACCAGAAACAATTTGCTGCAGGTGGAAATGTCAGCAATATTTGTTTACTGTCCTACCTCAGGTGTATATCAACTCTTTGGCTTTGCGTTATGATTTCATTCAGAGACCTTGATCACTCTTTGCTTCTACACTGGTCCAATACATTGAAGACATTATGCTAATTGCATTCAATGAGCAGGAAATAGCAAACTTGCTGGATTTACTTGTGAGATATTTGTGTGTCGGGAAATAGAAAATAAATCTGAATAAGTTCAGGGAATTTCCACCTTGGTAAGCTTTCTAGGGACCAATGGTATGGGGCCTGTCAATATAGTCCTTATAAGGTGAAGGATAAGTTGATACATTTGGTTTCTCCTACAATCAAGAAAGAGATACAACATCTGTTGGGCCTGTTTGTATATTGGAGGCAATGCATTCCTTATTTTAGTGTGTTACTCTAGCCCATTTATCAAGTGACCCAAAAGGCTGTCAGTTTTGACTGGGGTCCAGAACAGGAGAAGGCTCTATAACTGGTTGAGGTTGTTGTTCAAGCTACTCTGCTACTTTGGCCATAAGACCCAGCAGATCCAATTGTCACTGTGGTATCAGCGGCAGAAAGGCATGCTGTTTGGAGCCTTTGGTGGGTTCCCATAGAGGAATCACAGTGGAGGCCTCTGGGATTTTGGAACAAGGCCCTGCCATCTTCCACAGATAACTATTCTCCTTTTGAGATACATCTCTTGGCCTGTCACTGGGCTGTGGTGGCATCTGAATGTTTTATAGGTCATCAAGTCTCCATGTGACCTGAATTGCGTCTGATGAACTGGGTGCATTGTGACTCATCTAAACACAAAATGGTGTATGCACAGGAGCATTGTATCATCAAATGGAAGTGTTATATATGTGTTCAAGCTCGAGCAGGTCCTGAAGGGACAAGTAAGTTACATGAGCAATTGGGTCAAATGCCTATGTTCTCCATGCCTGCCACCCTGCCTTCTCTCTCCAGCCTGCGACAATGGCCTCATGCAGAGTTCTCTATGGTAAGTTGACAGAGGAAGAGATGACTAGGGCATGTTCATAGCTGGTTCTGCATGATATGCAGGCCACACCCAAAAGTGAATAGCTGCAGCATTATAGCCTCTTTCTAGGACATTCCTGAAGGACAGCGGTAAAGAAAAATCATCCCATTGGTTAGAACTTTGAGCAGTCCACCCAGTTGTGTACTTTTCATGTAAGGAGAAATGGCAAGATGTATGATTTTATACTGATTTATGGGCTGGAGCCAATGGTTTGGTTGGATGGTTAGGGACTTGGAAAAATGCATGATTGAAAAACAGGCGACAAAGAAATTTGGGGAATAGGAATGTGGATGGACCTCTCTGAGTGGTCAATTACTGTGAAGATATTTGTATCCCATGTGAGTGCTCAGCAAGAGGTGACCTCAGCAGGGGAGAATTTTAATAATTAAGTGGATAGGATGACACATTCTGTGAACACTACGGAGCCTCTTTCCCCAGCCATCCTTGTCATATCCCCATGGGCACATGAACGAAGTATTCATGGTGGCAAGGATGGAGGTTATGCATGGGATCAGCAAGATGGACTTATACTCAACAAAGCAGACCTGGCTAAGGCCACTGCTGAATGCCCAATTTGCTAGCAGCAGAGAGTTCTTGATATGGTATCATTCCTTAGGGTGATCAGCCAGCTACCTGGTGGCAGATTGATTATATGGGACCTCTTACATCATAGAAACGTAGAAGCTTGTCTTCAATGTAATATACACTTTTTCCAGATATGCGTTTGCTTATCCTGCATGCAATGCTTCTGCCAAAACCACAAACCCTGGACTCACAGAGTGCCTTATGCACTGTCATGTTATTCCACATAGCATTGCCTCTGACCAATGCACTCACTTTACAGCTAAGGAAGTTTTCTACTCTTCAAACACCTAGTTTTACTATAGAGAAGAAAAAGACACAGTACAGAGAAGGAGAAAATGTTCCAGCAGCATTGAAGTAATACCAGCTTTTGGAAGGCAAGCCTTACTCATTCTTTGAGAGCTATATTGCATGATTTCCCCTCTTTATCATAACTGCATAAAAATAATAAAACCTCATAGTGAATGTGCACCCCTGATGAGAATGCATACAGGCAAGGAAAAAAAGAACAAGTTCTCAACCCCCAAAACAAATAAAAGAATTGCTTGTGTTAAAATTAGCTGATGTCAGTTCACATTCAATAATTGTAAATCCAACAAATATTTCTTATTTAATTTTTCTACTCTTTATTATGAAAATTAAGCCCCTATCTTTTAATAAGCATACTTTATTTTCTCTGTTCTAACATAAACTCCACGAGCATGTACAGAAAACAATACATCCCCTGTAACTCTACTTTTTCTTAAATATACAAGCATGAGAAATGGTAACATTTTCAAAACATTGTTTTCGGTAACAGCACTTTCATAACAAAATTATAAAAATGTAAGGAAGTTTACAAAGTTATTTTTGAAAATCTTGTAATTCTGGGCCTGCTGATGACTACTCTCACATTTTATTAATGTATTATATATAAACAGAATTAAGAAGGACTTTGTTGAATAATGTATTCTTTATCTGCCTAAGTACCTCCGGCAGCTTCTACCAATGTTATAGGAGGTGATGCCATTGACCAGTTTTCATTTTGTGAAACATAATGTTGAATCACGCAATGGAAAATCCTAAAAGCAATTTTGATTGTTGTTTTAATAAATGCCTTATTAGTTGAATTGATGATTCTGTATCTTGATAAGTTGTGACAAGTAACATGGGCTGAGACTCTTCCCCAATAATTTAACAATGTAAGCTGTATTATTCCTACGAATATTGACCGAGGAAAGAAGAAAGTCATAAAATGAAAAAATTTCTTGGGCCTAGGTTGTTTCATACTTTAAATGGAGTTCACTAGAAGTGTTCTAAGAAATAAATGAAATAGTGCATGAGGATAATCTGGAATATAGTGACACACAATAATTATCACTATAAAGCAACATTTTATGAAATTATGCCATTCTTTTCATCCTATACGCTTCCTGGTTATCCCATACAAGTCTAATTATCATACGTATTTTGATAGTACTCAAACCAAACCATCTCCAATCTAGATATCTTCTAAGATTTAGACTCATTTTTCATATCTTTATGAATTCATATTTTTTTGGCTAGGAAATAAAATGAATGGTTGCAATAATCTTTGCAATAGTAAAAAATAATGGTGATTTTTGTTGATTGTAGTGGTTAGAAAATGAGCATCTTTCTATCTTACTTACTGAATCCAAAGTTTCCTAGAATGTTTATATATCTTACTCAAGGGCAAAAGAACTCATTTTTAATTCCTCTGTGCTGTACTGTTTGGCATTTATATGAACCGTTTTTTTTTTAATGCTAGAAAACTCAATTCTGTTGTGGTGGTTTTGTTTGCTTGCTTGTTTTTTGTCAGCAGGCTGGAGTGCATTGGTGCAGTCTCAGCTCACTGCAACCTCTGCTTCCCAGGTTCAAGTGATTCTTCTGCCCCAGCCTCCCAAGTAGCTGGGAATACAGGCTCGTGCAACCATGCCCAGCTCATTTTTGCATTTTTAGTAGAGACGGGGTTTCACCATGTTGGCCAGGATGGTCTCAATATCTTGACCTCGTGATCCACCTGCCTCGGTCTACCAAAGTGCTGGGATTACAGGAGTGAGTTACAGTGCCCAGCCTACTATTTTTTCCGTCAGTTGTATACCATTTGTCACTGTGAATTGCTCATGGTTCTGTATGTGATTTTTGCTGGTATAACAAAAGAAAATCTCAAGATTTTTATAAAACTTGTTACAAAACATTCTCTTTTATTGGGCTTGCTTGGAATTGTTTAGCTATGAGATTGGAGCTGTCATTTCTACTTTGTTACCACAGGAGAAGAAAATGCCTAAAAATAGAGCTCAACTGGAATACAGAATCCAGGGATTGCATAATGGCATCATTTATGCCTGTTATCAATTTGTGCTTTTATGTAGGCTTTTTATTTCTTCTGTTTGTGGCATTCTGTGATGAAATCTCTGTCAGTTGGAGCTGAGGGATACCTGACTCAATCACATGATTTTCAGTCTTCAACATTTCCCCTTAGTTGAGATTTTCATCTCTCTCTCAGATTGCTCCAAAGCCCTGTGACTGATTTCTCAGCAAGTATTAATATTTTCTGTGACCTCTCAACTGCACACAGCTCTCAGAATTACTTACATAACATATAGATCTGATGATTATGCCATGTCCCTGCTAAAAATATCTTTTCTGGCCACAGTGTAAAGAACAGTGTCTTTAACATTTTGTGTAAAGCGCTTTGAGATGAAGCCCCATACTTAACTCTGTAAACTAATTTATCATTTTTCCCTGTTAATATTTATGTATCAATAGCACTGAATAGTTAGTATATTTCTCTTATAAACACACTGCAGTGTTTTTCAATACCTCCACTTTATTCAACTTCTTTTGCCTAGAATATACTTTTATTTTTCCTGTCATGGAGTATAACTACTATTATTAATTCCCCTATGCACCAGCCCTAGGTGAGGTGTGTGTAACGATTGCTTTTAGAGTCTGATAGTAGTTTTTGTCATTGGATTTACTATACTATATTGAACACATTTGCTCATCTCTAATGAACGCCCCACTTTCCTCTTATCCAACCAACACATATGACTGTGTCTTTTTACATTTTTAAATTTTTTTTGTGAATCCCTAGGACCTTAAAGAATTCCTGGAAAATAATGCCCATTCAATGTGTATTGAACAAATAAATGTCCTGGAAAACTCTACCTTGCTACTTGGCTCTTTGTTTTATTCTGTAGAAGAGGATTTAAGTATGACAGAAATTGAATTTGTATTTCAACTTCTAAACCAAGTTTACATTAGTCTTCCATTTCAGAATATCCGATTGCTATTCATCAATTAAAATCAAATCGACACTTCTGTTTTAAATTGAGCTAATGTATTGCATTAAAATTTCCTAACTTCATTACAGCGTACTGACAGCCTAATGACTGCAGTATATTTCAATTTTGCCAAACAGAGAGCTCAGGAACCCATTTTTTATCTCTTTTCATTTGACTATACGAGCTTCCTTTTTCCCCTCTTGCTCCAGTTGTGATTTCGTTCTGCTCTCTCTCCATTTCTCCTTTTGGTACATAGCAAAAGCCAATGATGTCGTCTCTCCCTAATTTTCCAAACCTTATCCATAAGACAGTCAGTCCTCATTCTTTATCTCAGCATTATTTCTGCACATCCTAGATTATTGTCTGATAACAAAGGGGTGGCCAGACTTCTAATAAGAGGAAAGAAGAAGCCCCAGGTGGAGGTTTTTGTCCAGCCTTTTGTCCAGTGCTATAGTCTAACACCAGAGTCACAGAGAGGATCTTCAGCACCACTCTATTTCTTTACATTGTGATTCTTAGAGGATTATAGATAGTTTAATAGGACGCTTAAACTGAAATTAAAATGTTACTCTTTTCTCCCTTTTTTATTGACGTGCTAGGAACTTTGTCCAGATTATCTGAATGCAAGAAAAATAAATCTTCTCTTATTTCTCTGCCTTTCTATAGTTGTTACCATCTCTCCTTTCTATCACATTCAAAAGCTGTCAAAGCATAGAGTACTATCTCGTCTTCTATTTCTTTCATTCATTATTTTATTAATTTTATTATGAGATTCAGCCTACATGAAAAAGAGTTTTAGAAAAGATATATGTTTATTTGGAAGAATAATGATGAAGAAAACACCCCTGTTAGTGCCAAAGTCAACAATAAGACATTACCAGCATCTTGGAAGCTCCCCAGATGCCTCTGTACAATTCCAAAGACCACTTTTCCTCTTAAAATTTTCCAGACATACAATTTTTAAATAATAATTCTATTACTTTCCTTTACAGTTTCATCATCTTAAACTGAGCCCTAATAGATATGATTCAATTTTGCAACTTTATACATATGTTTCATTGTCTATATGTGTTTTTTCACTTCATATAATGTTTATGATATTTGATTTGCCCTATAATGTTCTATTTTTATTGCTATCTGTATTTCTGCTGATGGACAAGACAAATGGTCTTGTGTATGTTTCCTGCTTCATGTAGAAGAGTTTTCTTTGTTTATATACCCAGGATGGAATTACTGGTGTGCATCTGCTACTTTAATAGATGAAACCAAACTGTTTTCCATATTCATTGTATAAATTTACAATCCCTCCCTCAGTCCACAAGAGTTACTACTGCTCCAAATCTTTACCAACATCACTTATTGTTAGATTTTATAAGTTTTGTAAACCAGGGGTGTTTAAAAGTCAAAAACTATCTTAATGCTTATCTAAATGTACTATTCTTCTTGCCCCCTCTCCAATCTCTTTTGATGTTTAAATAATACATAGAGAATACAGGACACAAAGCTGGTGTAGTGGATTTAATAAGCCTCCCAAATGCTATGTCCACCAGAACCTGTGAATGTGATCTTATTTGGAAGAAGAGTCTTTGCAGATGGAATTAAGATAACGATGCCTTGATGAGATTATCCTGGCTTATAATGGGCCATAAATTTAATGCCAAGTGATTTTATAAGAGATGAGCAGGGAAAAAGACACATGGAGGAAAACCATGTGAAAACAGAAGGAAAGACTGGTGTTATGCAGCCGCCTGCCAAGGAACATCTGAAGTCACAAGATGAGCAAAGATTCTCCTCTAGGGCCTACAGAGGGACTGTAGCCCTCCCAACACTTTGATTTTAGACTTTTGTCCTTAAGAACTATGACACAAAAAATGCTGTTATTTTAAGCCACCAAATAGTAATTTTTATGGTAAAAATTACTGAGAAAATACAACTACTTAGTGTCTGAGAACTAGAACATCATTTTAAAATATCTAGCTGATGATCTTACTAATTACAAGACAACATGCCCCTTTTTCTCTCTCCTCATTCTTTGTTCTAGCAGTTGTAACAAAACAAGGACAGGTAATAAGCAATGTTAATTCCATCAGCAACCTTAATTTCCCTCTGCCTTGTAGCAGGTGAGCAATCATTACCACCTGAGCTCCACCTCCTGTCAGATTAGCAGCGACAGTGGATTCTCATAGTGGCGTGAACCATATTGTGAACTGCACATGCAAAGGATCTAGGTCATGCAGTCTCTATCAGAATCTAACTAATGGCCTGATAATCTGAGATGGAACAATTCCATCCTGAAATCATTCACCCCCACCCCCAAACCCCATCCATGGAAAACACTGTCTTCCACTAAATTGCTTCCTGATGTCAAAAGGGCTAGGGACCACTGGCCTAACATATTCATAGGTTTTGGAGATTAGGATGTGGACATCTTCAGGAGATTGTTATTCTATTTACTTCACTGTGATTTTCTTTTATATTTCAAAAAGGTAAGGAAGGAAATGCAGGTCATACGTAAAAGAGGTAATGACAATGGAAACAGACAAAGTTGGATAAAACACAAAGTTAGATGATTAATTAAACCTGGGACTATGAACCCTGGCAAGAAGCCTTACTAACTCCCCCAACTGCCAACTCTGCTCTCTCTGCGACCTCACTCCTTCCTGATTCATATTGCAGGCTGCTGGACTTCCTGTCCAGAACAATATCACCTAAGTTTAAAATAGACTTTGATTCCACTAATTAATTCCATGAAATTTGTCCTTGAAAAAAATCTTTTCTACAAGTTCATTTATCAAAAATGAATAAAAGAAAACAAAATTGCATGTGTATGTTTTATGTCATTTCTCTAAATATTTAACTTGTACTTTCCGGTTTCAAATAATTATTTCAATGTATTTTATTCAAATAGGGGTACATAGTGGGCTTTTGTAATTGAATTTAATTTGTTTCTTGATAAATTTCTTCCCATCAGAGAAATAGAAAACAAACATATTCTGGATGTGATGATCATAAGTTATACTGTTACCACCTCTGAGAATAGGAATAATTAGTGAACATTTTACCTACTTTTTTTTTTTGCCTTTTGAGATATGAAGAAAGAATTAAATTATGTTACTAGATACTGAATTCACAGGTCTGAGATCTGAAAATGTCTGAAGAAGAATGTGTTCAAATTAATTCAGGAAAAATGCCTGGGGAAAATATAGTTAGTTATTATGGATATCTCTTGTACATAATTATTGCAATTATGTACAAGTTGGCTGGGCGCGGAGGATCATACCTGTAATCTCAGTAGTAAGGAGGCTGAGGCGGGTGGATCACCTGAGGTCAGGAGCTCCAGAGCAGTCTGACCAATATGGTGATACCCTGTCTCTACTACAAATGTAAAAATTAGCCAGGTGTGGAGGCAGGAGCCTGTAGTCACAGCAACTCATTAGGTCTAGGCAGGTAGATCACCTGAGTTCAGGAGCTCAAGACCAGCCTGACCAATATGATGAAACCCTGTCTCTAGTAAAGTAGAAAAATTAGCCATGTGTAGTGGCGGGAGCCTGCAGTCCCAGCTACTCAGTAGGTTTACCGGTAGCCGGATGTGGTGGTGTGTGCCTGTAATCCCAGTTACTTGAGAGGCTGAGGAAGGAGGATCAAGTGAAGCTAGGAGGCAGAGGTTGCAGTAAGCCGAGATTGTGCCTGCGCCCTCCAACCTGGGTGACAGTGTAAGACTCCATCTCAAAGAAAAAAAGCATATATATATATATATATATATATATATATATATATATATATAGAGAGAGAGAGAGAGAGAGAGAGAGTTAACAAACTATTTGTACCTAATATAGATTTAATTTCATTTTACTGATTACAAATTGCCGTTTGTTACATTGTTTACAAAGAAAATTGTATGCAAAGTTTTATATAAATTTTAGTTAGTGCATTTTAAAATATGATCTGTTTTTAAATTGGGAAATATATCCTAGTTGATAAACTAACTTTTCAGTGGAGTTATTTATGTTGTTTACAGATTAACGTTTTTAAATAAAATTTTTTAGAGCAATTTTAATTTAGCAGATCATATAGAATTCCTATGTACTCAGTCTCCCTTGCTCATAGTTTCTTCTACTATTAATGTCTTGATTCTGTGGTACATTTCTTGCAGTTAATGAACCAGTACTGAAATATTAATTAACTAAAATCCATAGTTTATATTAGAGTTGTGCAGTTCTATTGATTTTGACAAATGTATAATGTCCCATAACCACCATTACAGTATCTTGTAGACTAGTTTCACTGCCCTAGAAATCCCCTGTGTTTTACCTATTTATCTTAACATATTTCTCCCATCTACGATCTTGGCTTACTGCAACCTCTGCCTCCTAGCTTCACTTGATCCTCCAACCTCAGCCTCCCAAGTAACTGGGATTACAGGCACACACCACCACATCCGGCTAATTTTTTATATTTTTAGTAGACAATGGGTTTCACTATGCTGACCAGACTAGACTCAAACTCCTGATCTCATGATCTGCCTGCCTCAGCCTCCCAAAGTGCTGAGATTACAGGTGTGAGTCACCGCGCCTAGCCTACAAAATATTTTTATATGTATAATAAAATATACTAAAAGCTTGAATATAACTATTTATCTCTCTTCTCCCAACTTGAAAAACTGGTAACCAATGATTTTTTCACTGTCTCTGTAGTTTTGTCTTTTCCTAAAGGTCATGTAGTTGGAATCAAACAGAATGTAGCCTTTTCAGACTGGTTTTTTAAATTTAGTAATGGACATTTAAAGTTCCTCCATATTGCTGAGGCTTGAAGGCCACTTCTTTATATTGCTGACTAATATTCCATTGTCTGAATGTACCACAACATTTTATCCACTTACCCTTTTGAGGGACATCTTGGTTTCTTCCAGTTTTTGGCAATTACAAATACAGCCTGTATAAAAATTCATGTGCTGGTTTTTATGTGGATATGGCTTTTAACTCATGTGGGTTGAAATCTAAGAAAGCAATTGCTGGGTTCTGTGGTAAGATTATGTTTAGCTTTGTATGAAACTGCAAATCGTCCTTTAAAGTGATTATATATCTCTGCATTTCTCCTAATAATGTATGATTATTTTGTTGCTCAATAACCTTGGCATTATTTGGCATTGTCAGCTAGTTTGCATTTTAGCCATTCTAATAGGTATCTTGTTATTTAATTTGCATTTCTTAATGACATATTATGTTGAACGTCTTTTCTTATGCTTATTTGCCATCTGTATATTTTCTTTGACAAGCTGTCTCTTCAGATCTTTGCCTATTTTCAAGTTGTTGTCTTTTCTTAATGTTGAATTTTGAGTACGTTATTTTGTTTGAATATAATTCTTTATTAAATATGTGTTTAGTTTGTATTTTCTACCAGTATGTGGCTTCTCTTCTCATTCTCAAAGTGGTGTACTTCTACATGTGCACAGGTATGTTCATTGTGGCACTGTTTACAATATTAAAGACTTGGAACCAATCCAAATGTACATCACTGATAGACTGGATAAAGAAAATGTGGCACATATACACCATGGAATACTACGCAGCCATAAAAAACTGTGAGTTTGTGGCCTTCCTAGGGACATGGATGAATCTGGAAACCATCATTCTCAGCAAACTGACACAAGAACTGAAAACCAGACACCACATGTTCTCACTCATAGGCGAGTGTTGAACAATTAGAACACGTGGACACAGGGAGGGGAGCATCACACACTGCGATCAGTAGAGGGGGCTAGGGGAGGGACAGTGGGGGGTGGGGAGGTTGGGAGAAATAATGAGGTGAGAAATACCAAATATAGCTGATGGGGGGATGAAGGCAGCAAACCACCTTGCCGTGTGTGTACCTATGCAACAATCCTGCATGATCTGCACATGTACCCCAGAACCTAAAGTACAATGAAAAAAGAAAAAAAAATGTTGTATTTCTTTGAGTAGTTTTAATTTTAACAAAGACCAACTTACTAATTTTTTTCTTTCATGGATCACTCTTTTTGCATATCTAAAAACTCATCTAGATTTTCTATCATGTTGTCTTCTAGACTTTTTGCTAGTTTTGCAGTTTGTATTTCTTTCTATTATTAATTTTGAGTAAATTTGGTGTCTACATTCACATTGATTTTTGCATGTAGATATCCCGTATTTATACCACCATTTTTTGAAAAAAGTATCTTTTTTCACTGAATTGCCTTTGCTACTTTGTCAAAGATCAATTGATTATTTTCCTGTAGTTGAATTCTGAAAACCTTATTCTGTTAATTGAGCTGTTTGTCTTTTCTCTCACCCATCCCAGACTCTTTTTATTATTGCAGCTTTATACTACAACCTCAGGTTGGATAGTGTCAGCATGTAAACTTTGTTGTTTTCCTTCAGTATCCATTTGACTATTCTGGGTTTTAGGCTCTGCAAAACTTTAGAACTTTAGGACATTTAAACTTTAGATCCATTTTTTTAATATCCTTAATATAAACTGATAAGATTTTGATTGGTTTTATTTTCAATCTACAGATCAATTTAGGAAGAACTGACATGTTAACAATATCAAGTCTTTCTATCCATTAACATGAAATCTCTCTCCATTAGTTCTTTAATATCTTTTCTCAGAGTTTTATAATTTGCCATATAAAGATATTGTGCATATACAGTTAAATTCCTAAGTGCATCTTCTTTTTGTGGTGCCAATGTAAATGATATGATTTTATATATATATATATGAAAGAAAGAATGGTCAATGGAGCTACTTTCTATATATATCTATATCTATATATCTATATATATCTTTTAGATATCTCTCTATATATTTTAGATATATATATCTATATATATATAAAAAGGTCAGTGGAGCTTCTCTCTCTCAATACATATATATTTTTTAGATATATAGATGCTCCAATGACCTTTTTATATATAATATATATAAAATATACATATATGACCTTTTTATATATATATTATATATAAAATTATATATTATATATTTTATATGTAATATATATATAATATATATTTTATATATAATATATATATCAAAAGGTCAGTGGAGCTTCTCTCTCTATATATGTATTTTAGATATATAGATATCTATATAGATATCTATATTTAGATATAGATATCTAAATATATATATTATATATTTATTTTTATATGTAAATATATATTTTCTCTCTATATATTAGATCTATAGATAGATCTAATATATATATAGAAAAAATATGTATATAGAGAAAATATAGTAGATATATATACACATCTCTATTGTTTCTTTGAAAACTATATGGGAAAATATTCTACATATTCTGCTTAATAGTTTTTTTGTAAATAATTTTCTTAGTAAAACAGGTAATTTCCTTATTAAAACAATGTGTGTGTGTGTGTGTGTGTGTGTGTGTGTAAAAGAGAGAGAGAGAGAGAAAGAGAGAGACCTGTAGCTTCAACCTCCCATGCTCAATAAATTCTCTCATCTCAGCCACCCAAGAGATAGGACTATAGGTCCACACTACCACGTTCAGCTAATTTTTTAAAAAATATAGTTTATTGCACTTTAGGTTCTGGGGTACATGTGCAGAACATGTAGGATTGTTACATAGGTACATACATAGCAATTCAGCTAATTTTTAAATTTTTTTATAAAAATAAAGTATAACTATGTTGCCGAGGCTGTGTTCTCTATTTTAAATGCATAACCTGTGTAATTAAAAATTGAGAAAGATGCAAATGACCTTTTCACTGGGCTGGAGCCATCTTGTCTGCTACTTACCATACCCGCAGATGGAAGAAAGAGAAGATGGAGTCACCATTTTGAACATGCCTAGTCCCAGGAGAAAAATATTGGTAATGATACAACTATCCAACAGTAGGAGGTTGATTAAATAAATTATGGGTTATCCACCCAAAGAATGGAGTGCAGTACAGCTATAAAAACAGTGAAGAAGCTCCTTGCTGGGCAGGACAGTGCAACGGATACTCATAAATAAAGCCCTAACTCACCTGGACAGAGCACCTGAGAAAAAAAGGGGGCTTATGAGTTCTGCTGCAGCAGACTTAAACGTACCTGCCTAGCAGCCCTGAATGAACAATGGAGCTCACAGCTCAGCACTTGAGCTCCTATAAAGTACAGACTGTCTCCTCAAGTATAAAGTACAGACAGTCTCCTCAAGCAGCTCCCTGACCCCCATAGATCCAAAGAGTCACCTCACAAAGACTGATCAGACTGACATTTGGCAGGCATCATTCAGGGACAAAGATAGCAGAAGAAGAAACGGTTCTGCAGCTGCTACAGGTGTACCCCAAGCAAGCAGGGCCTGGAGTGGACCTCAGTAGACCTACAGTAGAGGGGCCAGACTGTTAGAAGGAAAACTAAAAAACAGAAATACTTCATCATCAACAATCTGGATGTCCACTCAGAGACCCAATCGGAAAATCAGCAACTACTCAGACGGCAGGTGGATAAATCCACAAAGATGGGAAGAAACCAGCACAAAAAGGAGGAAAACACCCAAAACCAGAACACCTCGCCTCCTACAAGGGACCACAAATCCTCACCAACAAGGGAACAAAGCTGGACAGAGAATGAGTGTGATGAAATGACAGAATCATTCAGAAGGTGGGTAATGACAAACTTCCATGAGCTAAAAGAACATGTTCTAACTCAATGCAAAGAAACTAAGAACCATGAAAAAAAGATTTGAGGAAATGATAACAAGAATGGAAAACTTAGAGAGGAATATGAGTGAACTGAAGAAGCTGAAAAACACAACACAAAAACTTTGCAAAGCATGCACAAGTTTCAACAGCTGAATTGACCAAGCAGAAGAAAGGATATCAGAAGTCGAAGATCAACTCAATGAAATAAAATGAGAAGCTAAGATTAGAGAAAAAAGCACAAAAAGGAATGAACAAAGTCTCCAAGAAATGTGGGACTGTGTGAAGAGACCTAATCTATGTTTGATAGGTGTACCTAAATGTGACGAAGAGAATGAATCCAAGCTGGAAAATACTCCTCAGGATATTACGCAGGAAAAGTTCCCCAACCTAGCAAGGCAGGCCAATATTCAAGTCCAGGAAATACAGAGAACACCAAAAAGATATTCCACAAGAAGAACAACCCCAAGGCACATAATCATCAGATTCACCAGGGTCAAAATGAAGGAGAAAATGCTAAGGGCAGCCAGAGAGAAAGGTCCGGTCATGCACAAAGAAAAGCCCATCAGACTCACAGCAGATCTCTTGGCAGAAACCCTACAAGCCAGAAGAGAGTGGGGGCCAATATTCAACATCCTTAAAGAAAAGAACTTTCAACCCAGAATTTTATATCCAGCCAAACTGAGCTTCGTAAGTGAAGGAAAAATAAAATCCTTTGAGAACAAGCAAGTACTCAGAGATTTTGTCACCACCAGGCCTGCTTTACAAGAGCTCCTGAAAGAGGCACTACACATAGAAAGGAACAACCAGTACCAGCCATTCCAAAAACACACCAGATGCTAAAGAGCTTCAACAAAATGAAGAATCTGCATCAATTAATGGGCAAAACAGCCAGCTACCATCAAAATGGCACTATCAAATTCACACATAACAATATTAACCCTAAATGTAAATGGGCTAAATGCACCAATCAAAAGATACAGACTGGCAAATTGGATCAAAAGCCAAAACCCATTGGTGTGCTGTATTCAGGAAACCTATCTCACATGCAAGGATACACAAAGGCTCAAAATAAAGGGATGGAGGAAGATTTACCAAGCAAATGGAGAGCAAAAAAAAGCAGGAGTTGCAATTCTCATCTCTGATAAAATAGACTTTAAAGCAACGAAGATCAAAAGAGATTAAGAAGGTCATTACATAATGGTAAAAGGAGAAGAGCTACAAGAAGAGCTAATGATTCTAAATATATATGGACCCAATACAGGAGCTCTCAGATATATAAGGCAAGTTCTTAATGACTTACTAAGAGACTTAGACTCCCACACAATAATAGTGGGAGACTTTAACACTCCACTGTCAATATTAGACAGATCAACCAGACAGAAAATTAACAAGGATATCAAGGACTTGAACTCAGACCTGGAACAAGCAAACGTGATAGACATTTACAGAACTCTCCACCCCAAATGCACAGAATATACATTCTTCTCAGCACCACATCACACATTCTCTAAAATTGACCACATAATTGGAAGTAAATCACTCCTCAGCAAATGCAAAACAACAAAAATTATAACAAACAGTCTCTCAGACCATAGTGCAATCAAGTTAGAACTCAGAATTCAGAAACAAACTCAGAACCGCACAGCTTCATGGATACTGAACAACTAGCTCTTGAATGTTGACTGGATAAACAATGAAATGAAGGGAGAAATAAAGCAGTTCTTCAAAACCAACAAGGACGAAGACACAACATACCAGAATCTCTGGGACACATTTAAAGCAGTCTCCAGAGGAAAATATATAGCAATAAGTGCCCATATGAGAAGAGTGGAGAGATCCAAAATTGACACCCTATCATCAAAATTGAAAGAGCTAGAGGAGCAAAATAAAAAAAACTCAAAACCTAGCAGAAGACAAGAAATAACTAAGATCAGAGCAAAACTGAAGGAGATAGAGACACGAAAAGCCCTTCAAATAATGAATAAATTCAAGAGCTGTTTTTTGAAAAGATCAACAAAATAGACAGACCACTAGCCAGACTGATAAAAAAGAAAAGAGAGAACAACTAAATAGTTGCAATAAAAAACAACAAAGGGGAATTCACCACAGATTCCACAGAAATTCAAACCATCATCAGAAAATATTACAAACAACTCTTTACACATAAACTAGTAAACCTGGAAGAAATGGATAAATTCCTGGACTCCTGTGTCCTCCCAAGCCTAAACCAGGAGGAAGCTGAAACCATGAATAGACCAATAACAAGGTCTGAAGTCGAGGCAGCAATTAAGAGCCTACTACCCAAAAAAGCCCAGGTCCAGATGGGTTCACAGCTGAATTCTACCAGACACACGAAGAGGAGCTGGTACCTACCATTCCTTCTGAAACTATTTCAAATAATCCAAAAAGAGGGAATCCTTCCCAAATCATTTTATGAGACCAACATCACCCTGATACCAAAATCCGGCAGAGACTCAACAAGAAAAGAAAACTTCAGGCCAATATCCATGATGAACATAGATGCAGAAATCTTCAATAAAATACTGGCAAACCGATTGCAACAGCAAATCAAAAAACTTATCCATCATGATCAAGTAGGATTCATCCCGGGGATGCAAGGCTGGTTCAACATACGCAAGTCTATAAACGTAATTCACCACATAAACAGAGCCAAAAACAAAAACCACATGATTATCTCAATTGACGCAGAGAAGGCATTTGACAAAATTCAGCAGCTCTTTATGCTAAAAACCCTCAATAAACTCGGTATTGATGGAAGGTATCTCAAAGTAATAAAAGCTATTTATGACAAACCAACAGCCAATATCATACTGAATGGGCAAAAACTGGAAGCATTCCCTTTGAAATCCGGCACTAGACAAGGATGCCCTCTCTTACCACTCCTATTCAATATAGTTCTGGAAGTTCTAGCCAGAGCAATCAGGCATGAAAAAGAAATAAAGGATATTCGAATAGAAAAGGTGGAAGCCAAATTGTCTCTATTTGAAGACGACATGATAGTATACCTGGAAGACCTCATCACTTCAGCCCAAAAACTCCTGAAACTGATAAGCAACCTCAGCAAAGTCTCAGGATATAAAATCAGTGTGCAAAAATCACAAGCATTCGTCTACACCAATAACAGACTTAAAGAGAGCCAAATCAAGAATGAACTACCATTCACAATTGCTACAAAAAGAATAAAATACCTAGGAATACAACTTACAAGGAATGTAAGGGACCTCTACAAGGAAAACTACAAACCACTTCTCAACAAAATAAGCGAGGACACAAACAGATGGAGAAACATTCCATGTTCCTGGTTAGGAAGAATCAATATTATTAAAATAGCCATATTGCCCAAAGTATTTACAGAATCAACACTATCCCCATCAAGCTACCATTGACTTTCTTCACAGAACTGGAAAAAACCACCTTGTACTTCATATGGAACCAAAAGAGAGCCTGCATAGCCAAGTCAATTCTAAGCAAAAAGAACACAGCTGGAGGCATCACACTACCAAACCTTAAACTATACCACCAAGCTACAGTAATCAAAACAGCATGGTACTGGTACAAAAACAGAGATATAGACCAATGGAACAGAAGAGAGGCATCGGAGGCAACACAACATATCTACAACCATACAATCTCTAATAAACCTGACAAAAAGAAGCAATAGGGAAAAGATTCCCTGTTTAATAAGTGGTTTTGGGAAAACTGGGTAGCCATTTGCAGAAAGCAGAAACTGGACCCCTTCCTGACACCTTACACTAAAATCAACTCCAGATGGATTAAAGACTTAAACATAAGACCTGGCATTATAAAAACTCTAGAAGAAAATCTAGGCAAAACCATTCAGGACATAGGAGTAGGCAAGGACTTCATGACCAAAACACCCAAAGCATTGGCAACAAAAGCCAAAATAGACAAATGGGACCTAATCAAACTCCACAGCTTCTGCACGGCAAAAGAAACAGTCACTAGAGTGAATGGGCAACCAACAGAATGGGAAAAAATTTTTGCAGTGTACCCATCTGACAAAGGGCTGATATCCAGAATTTACAAGGAACTCAAACAGATTTACAAGAAAAAGCAAACAAGCCCATTCAAAAATGGGCAAAGGATATGAACAGACACTTTACGAAAGAAGACATACATGAGGCCAACAATCATATGAAAAAATGCTCATCATCACTGGTCATCAGAGAGATGCAAATCAAAACCACATTGAGATACCATCTCACGCCAGTTAGAAAGGCAATCATTAAAAAATCTGGAGACAACAGATGCTCGAGAGGATGTGGAGAAATAGGAACACTTCTACACTGTTGGTGGGAGTGTAAGTTAGTTCAACCATTGTGGAAGACAGTGTGGTGATTCCTCAAGGCCTTAGAAATAGAAATTCCATTTGACGCAGCAATCGCATTACTGGGTATATATCCAAAGGACTATAAATCATTCTACTATAAGGACACATGCACACGAATGTTCATTGCAGCACTGTTTACAATAGCAAAGACCTGGAACCAACCCAAATGCCCATCGATGATAGACTGGACTGGAAAATGTGGCACATATACACCATGGAATATTATGCAGCAATAAAAAAGGATGAGTTTGTGTCGTTTGTAGGGACATGGATGAATCTGGAGAACATCATTCTCAGCAAACTGACACAAGAACAGAAAATGAAATACCACATATTCTCACTCATAGGCGGGTGATGAAAAATGAGAACACATGGACACAGGGTAGGGGTACTACACACTGGGGTCTACTGGGGGGAATAGGGGAGGGACAGCGGGGGAGGGAGCTGGGGAGGGATAGCCTGGGGAGAAATGCCAAATGTGGGTGAAGGGGAGGAAGGCAGAAAAACACACTGCCATGTGTGTACCTATGCAACTATCTTGCATGTTCTGCACGTGTATCCCAAAACCTAAAATGCAAAAAATAAAAAATAAAAAAAAATAGCCTCTTTCTGTCTTTACAATTTCTGTAGGAATTGTAGTGATAGCCACTTTTTTTTGTATTTTTAATGCATTTTCTCTTTCATTTATTTCTTTTGCTAATATTTTTGAGAAATTCAAAATTTTGATTTATTGACTTTGTATTCTGTATATTAATACTTTATGTATTTGTTCTTATATTATTGTTTCTTTTCTATTGTACTTTTTTTCTTTTTGAGATTGAGGTGGAAGATTGAGATCATTGTTTTTTCTTACCCTTTTTCATTTTCTGTTAAACATTGTTTTAGCAGCATCCTACATGCTTTTGTATGTTGTTTTTCATTACATTTTAATTCAAAATATTTAAGTATTTCTTAAGAGATTCTTTCTTTGACTCTTGGATTTTTTATATTGCTGAATTTCCAAACGTCAACATTTTTAGTTATCTTTATTATTTCTAGTTTAATAATTCCACCGTGGTCAGAGAACATTATTTGTATAGTTTTATTTCTATGAAAGTAATTGAGGCTTCATTTACAGTCTAGCGTATGGTCCATTTTGGCAAATATTTGAAAGGTACTTAAAAAAATACATTGCTGTTGTAAGTAGAGTGTTCTACATATATTCATTGGGTAAAGTTGATTAACCAATGAACAAATCTCTAACCTTAATAATAATATTTGTTCTGCTTGTTCCAGCAATTACTGAGATAAATGTATTATCTTTTGAAGCTGCGTTATGAAATTTCATTTTGTTGTTAATAATATATGTTGCTTTAAGGAGCAACGCAATGGAATAACCAACAAATCTTATCAAGCCCTTACCCTGTTTCACTCATCCTCTGAGCTTTTTGCATATATTAGCACAAAGCTATTCATCACAAGAATTCTGTACTTATTTTATTATCTTTATTTTATAGATAAGTTAACTGAGCTTTAGAGAAACTTGCCAATGCACGTATATGGTAGGTGGCAGAAATGGCATTTGAATCCAGCCAGTCTAGATCTAAATGTTCCTAGTATCTTTCGAACACTGACTTAAGCAAACAAATATTTATGCTATATTACTTGATAGAAAGGCTCCAAAATCAGAGTTTTGTAATTTTTTCATTGTTGTAGAGCAGAAAGTAAATATTTTATGCTTTCAACACGTGATTTTTTAAAACAATTCTTTAAAATATTTTTAAAAATTCCTATCTCACTGGTTATACAGGAATAGAACATTTGCCAGTTAAGTTCCATGGGCCATAGTTTGCAAGCCCTTGTTCTACACTATTAAAATGTGAATTCTCCCTGCCTCTTATGCAAAAATTAAATATCATGTTAATAATGATATAATTATTTGAGTAGAGAAGAACCAAAGAAACCAAAAATGCATTTCACATGTGAAAAATATATAAGCATATAAATAATATTAAAGTAGAAAATTCCCTCTTAGATGGCATGAAAGAAATACAAGCTGCTTAAAAACATACACAAATAATTTCGAGCACTTACTAGATAACATATACCAATCTAACAATTTTTAAATCTATTGTCTCATTTTGGCTTTATCTTTTTATCATTGCTTTTATTATGTCTATAGCTAGATGATATAACATCGATTAAACATTAAGAAAACTAATTTTAGAGTCAGAATTTTAGCTCTTAATTAATATGATTGAAAGTCTGTGCCGCTGTATGCAAGAAGCACAGCTACATCTTAGTAGCAGGCACATTGTAAGAAAAATAATAATGAAGACTTAAAAGAAACATGCAAATCTAAATTAATGTGTGGTGTCTGGATGTGTTGCCTCAAGCCTGTAGTCCTAGCACTGTGGGATACCCAAGTGGGTGAATAGCTTGGGCTTAGGAATTTTAGAGCAATGTGGGCAGCATGGTGAGACCTCATTTCTACTACAAATTTAAAAAAATTAGCTGGATGTAGTGGCACATGCCTGAAGTCCTAGCTACTCATGAGTCTAAGGCAGGAGGATTACTTGAGCCTGGGAAATAGAGGTTGCAGTGAGCTTTGATTGTGTCATTGCTTCAGCCAGACAATGACTATCATTGTTACTATGATACTGATTATCACTAAGGTCTATTATGAATACTTTGAAAATACAGTATCTGTGGCTAGCCCCCCACATAGGCACTGAGGAAGGAGAGCTAAGCAGAATCCTGGCACAATTAGTGCCTGAAGAATATCTCAGTTTATAGTGTTACTACTCAGTTATTTTTTTCGTATAATTCTCTATATAATCATATTTGTTCATAGAATGAGTGCCAAAAGAATATCTTACCACCCAGTTATTTCCATATATATATATATATATATATATATATATATATATATATATATATATATAACTATTTCTTAGTTCATAATCAGAGGAATGCCTAGAGTAGACACATTACATAGCATGAATTAAGGAATAAGCAGCTTATAGTCAGAGGAATGTCTGGAGCAGACATGGTGCAGAGCATGATTTAAGGGAAAAACAGTTATACTAGGACAGGAATCCATGGCCCAGGCTGCAGTGTTCAGTATCGTAAAGATACCCGCTGTATGGCAGGCTTGGGGCAAGAGCCGCTCTTCCTGATAAAGTAGTTGTAGGACCTTGCTCCAGTTCTTTTGAAAGGCTGCCCTCAGACCGGCAATCCCTCCAGCATCCGAGGGCTCAAAACCCCTCTGGATAATCACACCTTGGTGACTGAACGTTATCAGCTCTTGTTACTGTGTTAGCGCAAAACCATCCTCCTATAGAACTCTTTGGAAGCTGCCAGCAGGTGGCAGTAGACCCTGACAGCTCTGTCACTGCTGTGTGACTTAAGCATCCTCCTATAGATATTCTTAGGAGTAGCATGCCCATAGATAGAGGGATTGCACACTGCACCCTCTTCACTGTGCACAGCCCACCTCCATGCCTTGGTGACCTAATGGGGGTGGACCCCTTACTGCACACGGTCCACCTCCTTTCCTCAATGACCTAATGGTGGTGGACCCCTTGCTGTGCACTGTCCATCTCCTAGCCTAGGTAACCTATTGGGGGTGGACCCCTTGTTTTATTGCTCACGACCCTATCACTATCCTTAAAGATGACTTCACTCACTACTCTGCCCTTTAACCTATAGCCAGTGAACATTTGGGGCTGCCTCTCTCTGCTTATAGGTGGCATGTCCCCCTTGAGTCCAGCTGTGCTTTCTTGGTACTTCTGTGTCTTGTCTCTTTATTTCTCAGAACTTCTGCGCCTCAGCACAGCATAAGTGTCACCCCAGGACCCTGTGGGGGCCTTAGCCATGCAATTATCTTTTGAAGGGTTTATGCCTTCATTTATTTTATGTCTACCAAACACAAATTATCCAAATCATATTCTTTTATCAACATGCATTTGAAATTCAACTTAGAAAGACAAATGAACCCCAACAATCATTTGAAAAGACCCAAATTAAAACAACAAGAAAAACAAAAACCCCAACTCTCTTCCAAATATTAGCTAATTAAATTAAAGGTTAAAACAATAAAAATGTACAAAATCTAAGAGAGACACACACACACGTACAGACAATATATATATATATATATATATATGATAGTATATATAATCTCAGTCTGTTCAGGCTGCTACAACAAACATACATATGATAAATTGGATGGCTTAACCAACAAGCATTGTTTTCTAACAGTTCTGGAGACTTAGAAGTCCAGGATCAAGGTATTGGCAAGTCTGGTGTCTGGAAAAGGCACACTTCCTTTTTCATAAATAGTCATATTCTTGCTGCATCCTCACAGAGTTGAAGGAGTGAGAGAGAGCTCCTGGAATTTCTTTCATAAGGGCTCTAATCCTATTTATGAGGACTTTACCTTCGTGACCTAATTATCTTCTGAAAGCCCCACCTCCTAACATCATCACACTTGGATAAATTTTTAGAATATGAATTGTAGAGTCACATAAACATTCAGTCCATAGCATATACATATGTCCTAGGATATATTTTACATTATATTATATATTGTATGTAAATATATGTTCTAGGAAATATTTTTAAAATTACATTCTACACTGTGTAAAATGTGGTTTAAGTGCAAATGTTCAGAGGAAAACTGATAGTGTTAATCTATAAAATTAAGAATTAAAAATAGGCCTGAGTATTGTGGCTCATGCCTGTCATACCAGCACTTTGGGAGACCTAGGTGGGCAGATCACCTGAGGTCAGGAGTCGAAGACCAGTTTGGCCAGCATGGCAAAACCTCGTCTCTTCTAAAAATACAAAAATTATCCAGGCAAGGTGGCTCATGTCTGTAGTTCCAGCTACGAGGGAGGCTAAGGGAGGAGAATTGGTTGAATCCAGTGGGTGGAGGTTGCAGTGAGCGGAGATCATGCCACTGCACTCCAGCCTGGGTGACAGAGATGCCATCTCAAAAAAAAAAAAAAAAAAAGTAAAAAAAAAAATAAAACAATAGCAAGTGTTCTCTTCAAACCATTAGAAAAAGTAAGAAAATCACAAAAAGTAAGATAAAAGCAGAAATTTTACATTCATATTCTTATGCTGATGTATATATCATGAATGACTTTTTGTTGGAGTGGCTAGGCATACTACCATCTATCACGATTAGGAAAAAGGAGAGAAAGCTCACATAGAAATTAATATAGTAATTAGAAGATTATTAAAAGAGAAAATTGATGGAAATATTAGCAAACATATTTTAAATTTTAGAGTAATTAACTAATTAGAGGAAAACATAAGTAAACAAATTTGATCCCATAGAGAAATTCTAAATAGAAGTTGTTATGTAAGAAAAATACATTAAAGTGCTATGTCCCTAAAAAGACACCAGTCTCAAATATTTTATAATTAGCCATGTGAAAACTTTAAAAACAAACTTGTGAGAATTTAACTCTTTCAGGAGTAAGCAAAATAGATATATTTGTTTATTAAGGGTCATTAAGATAAGTAAAAAATAATGTATGACACTGTTTATAGTATGCTCTTACTTAGGCTTACAAAAAGATATTCATATCTACTCATAAGCAGAGAAAATTTCTGGAATTGTATTTAAAATATCATCTGTTGCCTATGGCTGCCTTTAAGGCATGAGTTTTAGAAGGAGATTTATTTTAAGCTTTTTCATTTTCATGAAGTGTGCATTTTTAAAGATGAGATTTTCAATAAGCACAATATTTTAAAATAAACAATCCTAAGAGTACAATGACAAGAAAACAGCAAGAAGACAGATGTCTTTGCAACGTAATTTGGAGTAGAAGAGCGATACTGATAAATCCGTTGAACACATGGACACAGAAAGGGGAGTACTAAACACTGGGGTCTATTGGGGGAAAAAGGGGAGGGCCAGTGGGAGGGGGAGGTGGGGAGGGATAGCCTGGGGAGAAATGCCAAATGTGGGTGAAGGGGAGAAGAAAAGCAAAGCACACTGCCATGTGTGTACCTACGCAACTGTCTTGCATGCTCTGCTCATGTACCCCAAAACCTAAAATCCAATAAAAAATTAAAAAAAAAATCCTTTGAACAAAAAGGTATAAAACAAAAATTTTCAAGTAAACATTCAGATGTTTTCTTTTCATAATGCTACACTATGAGCATTTGAAAACCCTTGACATTTGTATATTTTGGCAACATGTAGTCTTAAGCCAAAATCAGTTACCTTTTTAAACATTAAAAATGTATCATTAAATAATTTAAAACCATCCTCCTTCCTTTTTCCTTTTTTGTGTTTGTAGTGTTTATACAAATATATATGATGTTTATTCTATATGTATATATGTACTTTTTTCTATATATATATACATATATATATACTCCTAAACTATTGTTTACTTTTGTTACTTTTTAAATGTACCAGAAAACATTCATTTTATATTACTTTAGTATTACTAATGTTCAGTATCATTGTGCTTGTAAAAGTTATTCATGAAATACAAGTGCTACTAATTTCTTTTCACTATCCTGCAGTTTCTATTGTACTCTTGCAAAATTGAATTATCTTTCCTTTGTAAATAAACATTTGTGTTGTTTGAAGAATTGTTTTTTTGTTTTGTTTTGTTTTTTTGTTTTGAGAGGAAGTCTCTCTCTGTTGCCCAGTCTGGAGTACACTGATGTGATCTTTGCTCACTGCAACCTCTGCCTCCCAGGTTCAAGCGATTCTCCTGCCTCAGCCTCCCAAATAGCTGGGACTGAAGGTCCCCAGCACCATATCCGGCTAATTTTTGTAGTTTTAGTAGAGATGGTGTTTCATTATATTGGTCAGGCTGGTTTCAAACTCCTGACCTCGTGATCTGCCTGCCTTGGTCTCTGAAAGTACTGGGATTACAGATCTGAGCCACCATGCCCAGCTGAATTTGTCGTTGTTGTTGTTAAAAACAGTTATTTTATGACTATTTGTATAAATGCCTCATTACATGTTCAAACATTTCTATAGCCATAGTAAGTTACAGTTGGATTGCTGGCATATTTTATCTTTACAGAGATGAAAAAAATGCATTTTAAAATCAATAAAATGTGATCGATAATATCAGAGCATGATATAAAGTAGTACAGATGCATAATAAGTTTATTAGAGTGTTTGTTGCTCTGTGGCCAATATTTGGTATTATCAGATTTTCTAATTTGGAATGTCTCGTGAGCATAAAATGGTGTTCTAGTTGTAACTTGTATTAATTAATTAATATTTATATTTGACAACATATAAATTTTATATAATTTTTGATTGCTTTTAAAATTATTAATCTTGCCAGATGGTTTACTATTCTTTTAAAATAAAATTAATTTAGGAGTATTTTAAATGCTTTTATTTTATGCATTTTAAAACTACATACTAATATTTTGTTATTAGAATCAAACCATTGCATATGGACAAAGAATAGATTGTTCGTAAAACCAGTCTCTGAATTTTGTTAAATCTTGTTTTATACCTTATTCATGATCAACTTTATATTTCAAGTTTGAGTCAAATGAATATTTTCAAGATATTGGGTAGACTATTCTATACATGTCTATTAGATCAAGCATGTTAATTGCATTATTTAAATCCTCTCCAGTTTAACAACTCTGAATTCAGACAGCACTTTTTTATACAATAACTGAAGCTTATCCTTCAAGGTTAATTTGCTCCAAGTACAAAGTATTTTTGTAAACTGTAAGACTTACTTTTAATACATTTGTATTAAAGAAGGAACAGCTATTTATTCTTACAAAATTTCATCGTTGTTGATATTTCTTTTGGAACAAGTCAATAATTGCATTAAAACTTGAGAACTTGTAAAATTAACAAATTTAGTTTTCTTCATCTGAAAAACATTGTTCATGTTTGTTTAGGTGTTAGTAGTTCTCCTTTTATGCATTAATAGTTTTATATAACATCTATATTTACATTTTAGTATTACAGGAGATTTCCCATGGTTTTGAATTTCATTTGAACTACCAGACTTCTTCCATGAACTATTTTAATCATAGATCAAATGACTTGTCACAAGAATTAGTCACTCAATATCTTAATAAGGTGGGCAGTCAAGCAAGGCTTGAAAGAAGTCAGATTACTTTTGCTTTCAGATATCCACAGTTTTATGTGTCTCTTCTGAACGAGCCACAAAACATTTTAAAAGAGCAAATATAGGTAAATAGAAAATTAAATGCAAAATCCAGTAGCTCAGCTGCCTTAGAATTTTGAAGGATATACATATATCAGTGAAATACAATACATGCAGTTATAGAAACAGGAAAGCAGGCTGGGGCATCGGTGCTAATTATATCTTTTATAACTAGCCTCCAAAATAAATCATTTAAATTATGATAAATTTCTACACTACTTTGTTATGTTTTAAATTTTGATAAATTGTATTAGGCAAGAAAGAATGTGAAAACCAAGGTTTTAGGAAATTACCTCATCTGAAAACAACATTTGAAACTGAAAATGAGGTTGTTTCTTTTTTTTTTTTATTTCATTTTTTTATTAATCATTTTTTCAGTTAAATTGAGAAGCTCTTCTGAGACAATTTCGGTAATATGCCATTTCAGGCACATCCTTGTGTTTTTGCTTTTGAATTTTTAACAAACTAGATTACATTTGAAATACCAATTTTCCTCACTTGGTTTTCCTCATTCTTTTCTTTTCTTTTTTTTTTTTTTAATTAGCAAACTTTTTTTTTTAATTTTTATTGGATTTTAGGTTTTGGGGTACATGAGCAGAGCATGTAAGACAGTTGCGTAGGTACACACATGGCAGTGTGCTTTGCTTTTCTTCTCCCCTTCACTCACATTTGGCATTTCTCCCCAGGCTATCCCTCCCCACCTCCCCCTCCCACTGGCCCTCCCCTTTTCCCCCCAATAGACCCCAGTGTTTAGTACTCCCCTTTCTGTGTCCATGTGTTCTCATTTTTCATCACCCACCTATGAGTGAGAATATGCGGTGTTTCATTTTCTGTTCTTGTGTCAGTTTGCTGAGGATGATGTTCTCCAGATTCATCCATGTCCCTACAAACGACACAAACTCATCATTTCTGATTGCTGCATAATATTCCATGGTGTATATGTGCCACATTTTTCCAATCCAGTCTATTATCAATGGGCATTTGGGTTGATTCCAGGTCTTTGCTATTGTAAACAGTGCTGCAATGAACATTCGTGTACATGTGTCCTTATAGTAGAACGATTTACAGACTTTTGGATATATACCCAGTAATGGGATTGCTGGGTCAAATGGAATTTCTATTTCTAAGGCCTTGAGGAATCGCCACACTGTCTTCCACAATGGTTGAACTAATTTACACTCCCACCAAGAGTGTAAAAGTGTTCCTTTTTCTCCACATCCTCTCCAGCATCTGTTGTCTCCAGATATTTTAATGATCGCCATTCTAACTGGCGTGAGATGGTATCTCAATGTGGTTTTGATTTGCATCTCTCTGATGACCAGTGACGATGAGCATTTTTTCATATGATTGTTAGCCTCATATATGTCTTCTTTTGTAAAGTATCTGTTCATATCCTTTGCCCACTTTTGAATGGGCTTGTTTGTTTTTTTCCTGTAAATCTGTTTGAGTTCTTTGTAAATTCTGGATATCAGCCCTTTGTCAGATGGGTAGACTGCGAAAATTTTTTCCCATTCTGTTGGTTGCCGATCCACTCTAGTGACTGTTTCTTTTGCCGTGCAGAAGCTGTGGAGTTTCATTAGGTCCCATTTGTCTATCTTGGCTTTTGTTGCCAATGCTTTTGGTGTTTTGTTCATGAAGTCCTTGCCTACTCCTATGTCCTGGATAGTTTTGCCTAGATTTCCTTCTAGGGTTTTTATGGTGCCAGGTCTTATGTTTAAGTCTTTAATCCATCTGGAGTTTAGTGTAAGGTGTCAGGAATGGGTCCAGTTTCTGCTTTCTGCACATGGCTAGCCAGTTTTCCCAACACCATTTGTTAAACATGGAATTCTTTCCCCATTGCTTGTTTTTGTCAGGTTTATCAAAGATTGTATAGTTGTATGTATGTTGTGTTGCCTCCGGTGCCTCTGTTTTTTTCCATTGGTCTATATCTCTGTTTTGGTACCAGTACCATGCTCTTTTGATTACTGTAGCCTTGTAGTATAGTTTGAAATCCGGTAGTGTGATGCCCCCCGCTGTGTTCTTTTTGCTTAGAATTGACTTGGCTATGCGGGCTCTCTTTTGGTTCCATATGAAGTTCATGGTGGTTTTTTCCAGTTCTGTGAAGAAAGTCGATGGTAGCTTGATGGGGATAGCGTTGATTCTGTAAATTACTTTGGGCAGTATAGCCATTTTCACGATGTTAATTCTTCCTAACCATGAACATGGAATGTTTCTCCATCTGTTTGTGTCCTCTCTGATTTCGTTGAGCAGTGGTTTGTAGTTCTCCTTGAAGAGGTCTCTTACGTTCCTTGTTAGTTGTATTCCAAGGTATTTTATTCTTTTTGTGGCAATTGCGAATGGAAGTTCGCTCTTGATTTGGATTTCTTTAAGTCTGTTATTGGTGTAGACGAATGCTTGTGATTTTGCACATTGATTTTATATCCTGAGATTTTGCTAAGTTGCTTATCAGTTTCAGGAGTTTTTGGGCAGAGGCAATGGGGTCTTCTAGGTATACTATCATGTCGTCTGCAAATAGAGACAATTTGGCTTCCACCTTTCCTATTTGAATACCCTTTATTTCTTTTTCTTGCCTGATTGCTCTGGCTAGAACTTCCAGTACTATATTGAATAGGAGTGGTGAGAGAGGGCATCCTTGTCTAGTGCCAGATTTCAAAGGGAATGCTTCCAGTTTTTGCCCATTCAGTATGATATTGGCTGTTGGTTTGTCATAAATAGCTTTTATTACTTTGAGATACGTTCCATCGATACCGAGTTTATTGAGGGTTTTTAGCATAAAGGGCTGTTGAATTTTGTCAAATGCCTTCTCTGCATTAATTGAGATAATCATGTGGTTTTTGTTGAGGTTGTTTCTTATATATTCTATATAGTGGATAGAAACGTGTGTTATGATAGAAATTATTTCAGTCAAGTAATTCCACTTTATTGAACTTTTGGCCAATCTATTTGAATTATTACTCATGGTTGCTAAATGATCTATGGAATCAATGTTATATAATAGATTATGAATATACTATATTCAGAAACAGTGGTGATTACCCTCCATAGACTGCTAACTATTCTTCATTCTTATATTATTTTCCCATTATATACAATTTTCATTTTACAGCTCCTTATATACATGTGAGTACTTTTTTATTCCTCGTTGCCTATAAAGCTAAGTTTAGACACACAAGTCCGGTATTAAAGACCTCCTATAAATAGCATATCCATATACCCTGGTATGCTTGAAGTAGTCTATTTCAGTCTGTCTTTTGACCTGGTATAATTATTAACAGTGCCCCGTTTAGTCTCAAAAGTGTATTATTTTAGGTTATATATTTATACCATCCAAAATCAAATTCCAACCAACTTTTCCAATTGCATCTCACATCGCAATGCATTTTATGAATCCAATTCTCAAACCCAAATGAATAACTTTATGTTCCCTGTATGTTTTTCCATCTTTCCACATTTTCTTTTCTGCCTCTTTTCTCCTGTCCTGTATGAAATGACCTTCATCCCTAAGTGTTTGGTCTCACCTTCAGTAGTCACCTCAGATATCAACTCTCACAAAATTGTCCTGATTCTCAGTTGGAAATAATTTCCCTCCCCAATCTTGGTTTCACTTTACCTACATTCATTTAATTCATATCTGACTTGACTTGTGGTTATTAGTAAACTTCTAATCCCCACTGCTTGATTTGGTGTTTCTTGAATGCTAAATCAATGCCTTATTATTTTATCATTCATAGTATCCAATTCCCAGGGCATGTGCAACAAAAACTTGTTTTTTAAAGAAATGAAAAACTTAAAGTCATGCATTATGTTGTATTAAAAAGTTTCCATATCTAAAATAATCACATTAATCAGTGTAAAGAATTGTGAAAATGATAAAATAAAATTTATTTTATTTAAGAATGCATTGGATTTCTGTCTCTTAAATTACAGGATTTGACTTTATAGTCCACATAGTATATTTTAAAGTTTGAGAATTTCAAAAATCTTATCTTTAAAATTTTTTAAGTTGTATAAAAATATTTCAATACTGTTATTTTGTGGATAGTTTTAACTTTCTCTGGCTACCGATCTTCACAAAAATATATTTAGGTAAATGACCACTAAATTTCTTCCCTGAGGGATTACTTTAATTTAATCATATTCTACAACAAAACTTGAAGTTCTATATCAGTCTGAGGAATAGTTGGGAGTTCTTTCTGTTCATTTATACATATTTACAAAGTTGCTTTACAAAGAAAATACTCTAGTAGTATTTATGAATGGAATGAAAAGAATCCAAAAATGACAAAGCTCCTTCTCTAGAAAAAAGATAGAAAACTGCATTTGCTAAAAATTTATTTTTTTCTTCATTCTAATATTGACTTACCATCAGAGGATTAACATTCCCATGGGTCATGTTTTTTGAAATAAAATAAAGAGATACACTGCTGAAAATACTTTTTGAAAGTGAATGATAATTTTAGAAAGTAGAGAACTATATTCTAGCACAAAGGAAATTGTAATGGGTTATCGTAAAAATATATCTAAGGTTACACATTTTTTAAAATTTTATGTAAGTATACATATACATACTTAAAAGATAAAGCAAAAGTTACTGTTGTTTCAGTAAATGGAGAAAATATTGTAATGAGTTATGCTATTTTAAATGCCATATAATAGATACAAGAGAATAATTTTATTAACAATACTTTGTGACCTCATTTTCTTATTTACCCCTTATAAGATGTTTGTCAGCAATATTGTACTATCTCAGCAAATCACTTTATGTCTCTATAGATGCAAATGTTGGGTGCTACGATTATAGTCAACTCCATCATAACTGAGAGAGAAACAGGCTATTCTCATTTAATTTAGGTTTCTATTTCGGCCAATATTTTAATATTTTATTGAAATTTAACATTATTGAAATGGGAAATCTTTTTTGTCATTGGGGAATAACAAATACTCATCCAAGTGTTTTACACATATTGGGCAAGAAATAGTTTAAACGTGTTTTGAATCATGTTCTGAAACATTGGACTTCATCCATGCCAAGGATTCATTTTTGCCACCACTGTAAAAGCAATATCTTTAACAAATGCTTTGACACAGAATAACCTTGCCAATAAGATTCCCCTGAAATGGTTCCCTATTGTGTAAGAATCTTACCCTATTATTGGATTTGATATTCAAAACCCTCTACAGTCCAACTTCCATCTCATAACTCAGTACTTGAAGCATACTTAGGAAAAGAAACATAACTAAACAAAACAAAACAAATACATGCTTGCTCAGTGTCCCTTTGAGAAACACAAAGTATATTATATGATTTAAAAGTATGACAAATAACATAGTAAAAAAAATCTTCCAAATGAATGTACAGATGCTCCTCAACTTGCAATGGGCTGACATCCCAATGAACCTGTTGTAAGTTTACAATACTGTGTTGTAAATGCATTTATTACACTTAACCTAGCAAATATCATGGCTTAACCCAGGTTATCTTAAACATGCTCAGAACACTTACATTAGCCTAAAGTTAGGCAAAATCATCTAACACAAATCGTATTTTATAATAAAGTGCTGAATACCTCATGTAATCTATTGAGTATCACACCAAAAATGAATTAGAATGGTTGTATGGGTACTGGAAGTATGGTCCCTACTGAATGCATATAGCCGTAGCACCACCATAAATTCAAAAAATTGTAAGATGAACTATCATAAATTAGAGACTGTCTGTAACTGCTCTTTGGTAAGATACTTAGGTAGTTTTAGGGAACTCGTTGAATTTATTTTCCATCATTTTCCTTAGTACATCCTTTGCTCCAGCCAAAGTGGCTGGAGTTTGTTTGAACACTCTTGCCTGTAGAGGTTCCCTTAAAATTCTCTTCTTTTTCTTTTTGCTATTGATCTAAGCCCTTTACCTCCTTTGGATTCTACCATACCTTCTATTACTTTCCTGAGGCTAGCGTTGACAGCCTAGGTAGGATGACTAATTATAGAGTCTATAATTTAGTTACACTTGAGTTGTGCTACATTGTATTTGTTATTGGTCTTTCTAGTCACCATTTATTAATTCAATTAGTATTTATTGAGAGACTACTTTTTGCCAAAACATGGAGATGAAAAGATAACTAAGAACTAATTCATTTATTTTGTCTTTGAATCCCCCAAGATCAGGGTCTTTGTCTAATATCATCACATACTCTCTATACTTTGCAATATCTTTAGGGAGTCACAACTCAGTATTGTTGTTGATAATGAAATTCTAGGTCTAGGATGTTTTAAATAAAAACCTTTTTAAAAGTTGTCAATTTATGTAACTAACACAAAGGTAGATATTTTGGGTTTTTAAAATTATGGTATTTAAATATTACTAGCTGTATTAGTTTGAATCATTTAGGATTCAGCAGACACAAACACAGGGAGAGTATTAATATGACTAATTGTAACTAAAACATGATCTAGTGATGCTATAGAAACACTTAGATTACAGGAAACTGTTTAACAGCAACCCTGTATAACATAAATTAGAGGGTTATACAGGTTGAAATTGTCATGGCCGGCAGTACAAAAAATAATGTTTCAATTTATTTTATAAGTCTTATGCAATAAGTTGTTATTTTCTAAATCATTCACAAATCACATTATTTACATATTAATTTTGATTCCTCTTATAGTAAGAAATTTCATTTTCATATGTCATAATTTGGAATTAGAAAAATGAAAACTCTAGTCGAATGATTTTTGAAGAAATTATTATATTTAACCAGTATTATTCTTTTAAAAACTGATTAATAATAAAATTTAGAAATCACGAAAATTAATAATGATTATGTGTCTAAAAGGTGTTATCCATCATTTCGGGTATTTTGGCATGTACTCTCCATACATGGTGTCTGTTGTAATACTCTTTTTATAGTGAACTTCCTTTCTGTTTGAATGGCTTTATGTGTTCACAGACTATTGATCTTTCTTGCTGTAAGCTGTCATTTCTTTTGCTGTATTTTTTTCTAGTTCTTATAGAAAGCCTTTTTATTTCTTTCACATTGGCCTCATTTTTTTTTCTGTTTTCTTCTGTGGAAAACCATTCAGCTATTTGAAGTCCAGATTGATTTCTATTTATGGAGTCTTCACTGATTATTCAAAGTTAACATAATTCAAGTGTATTTATTTTGCATATAATGTAATTTATCCAAATTAGCACTCCATTTTATATCATCTTGCAGTGTGCTATAATTCCTTCTTGTACATGTACACTTCTTTAAACAAGATTATATGTAATTAGAAGTCAGAGTTAAATAAACAGCATACCACACATAGGTCATTTCATACCCTTTATATTTACAAATGTGCTTGACAGATTTTGTAGAATTTCTTTTATGCCAGGAATGGTTCTTAATATATCATTTCTGAACTTTGGAAAAGATTCTTAAACTAACTAAAATACTTTTGTATAAACTTTACTTCGTGTTCTTTTGTGATACACTGACTAAGGTCCATGGATATCTATAGCTCGTATATCTTGAAATTTTTTAAGAATGAAGATTTATTTCTCTCACAGAGGACAGTCTTATCTAAATGTCTATGGGTCTGGTCTAGAGATATGCATTTTAAGATGCCTGCCAGGTATATCTCAGAATCACTAAAGTTTAGAGAACTATTGAACAGGTTATTGTTTTCTTAAAATTTCTTCAGGATATCAATGCAAATTGAAGTATGCAACCATTTTGATATTTTTTGATGAGTAGCAAATATGGTACTAAGAATTTACATTTGTAATTGCTTTACAATTAATATATATTTTACATATGTAAAGTTATACATATATGTATATGTAATAAATATTTTGACCTTAAAACCATATGCTTTATTACCTTTTACACTTTATTTGTGAAGTAGAATCTAGAAGCTAAAAGAACATAACTCTTAATTAGAATGAATTTTCAAATGTGTGACAGTTTATATATAGTTATTGAAGAGGAATAAAACACAACTTTAGCTAAATGTTACAAAATGTGCCTTGGAACAAATGACTGAATTGATTTTATTTAAAATGAAGTATATAAAAATTTGCCGAAGGTAAATATTGATTCTAAGATCATATAAACTGTTTTGATAAAACAAATTTCAAGGAAGCAGATAATATCAAATGCATAAAATTTATTAAAAATAAATAGTTGTGGGCTGGGAGAGCCTATATTCCCAGCTCTTTGGGAGGTAGAGGCAGGAGGATCACCTGAGATCAGGAGTTGGAGACTAGCCTGGCCAACATGGTGAAATCTCGACTCTACTAAAAATACACAAATGAGCTGGGTAAGTGGTGCATGCCTGTAATCCCAGCTACTTGGGAGACTGAGGCATGAAGATCACTTCAACACAGGAATGGGAGGCGGCACTGAACTGAGATTATGCCACCACCACCACACTCCAGTCTAGGAGACAGAGCATGGCTCCATCTCAAAAAAGAAAAAAAAAAAAAAAAAAGACTACCTGGGAAGGCCACTGGGTAAGACTTGGTTGGTAAGATCACTTGGGCAAAAATACTTAAAAAAAAGAATACATAATATTAGCCGGGTGTGGTGGTGGGCGCCTGTAGTCCCAGCTACTTGGGAGGCTGAAGCAGTAGAATCGCTTGAACCCGGGAGGTGGAGGTTTCGGTGAGCCAAGATCGAGCCATTGCACTCCAGCCTGGGTGAGAAGAGGGAAACTCCATCTCAAATAAATAAATAGTTTTGAAATTATTTTTTCATTGAGAAAATTTTAACATCACCCTCTGTCACCCAGACTGGAGTGCAGTAGCGAAATCTCGGCTCATTGCAACTTCCGCCTGCCAGGTTCAAGCCATTCTCCTGCTCAGCCTCCCGAGTAGCTGGGATTACAGGCGCTCACCACCGCACCCAGCTAACTGTGTGTGTGTGTTTTTCTTTTTTTTAAGTAGAGACGAGGTTTCATCGTGTTAGCCAGGATGGTCTCAATCTCCTGACCTCATGATTCGCCCACCTCTGCCTCCCAAAATGCTGGGCATACAGGGGAGAGCCACCGTGTCCAGCTCAAAACATTTTAAAATAAGAAAACAGAGCACTATCTAGAAGGGTGAGGCAGGAAAGGTTTGGTGCCAAGCTAATACAGTCTCAAATTTTGAGAAGAGATTTTTTTAAAAGACACTGTAATTATGACACTTTTGGTTTGTATTTTAACCCTCTGTAGATCTAGAAGTGCAAAGCTCTAAAAATTTCAAATAGCTCCTACTTAGCATAGAGTTAATTGGACTAATCATTGTATAGGGAGAGCGTCATATGAAATGCTTCAACTAGACATGATTCAGATCTTACATTTTTGTTTTTGGAGCATTTTTGATTTCAAATTATTGGATTAGGGACCCTCAACCTTATTAAATTCAAGAAAGGCTAACTTAACACAGATATTTAAAGCAAGATTACCATTAATAGCAATATATACAAAGCACATTTTCTAGGGGACACAATCAGTATATTCATTAATATACTCATGCACTGCACAGCAAAGTTTCAGTCAATGGGAGACCACATGTGAGATGGTGTTTCCATGGATCATAATCAAGCTGAAAAATTCCTATCAGTAAGTGACATTGTAGCTTCAGTAACATTGTAGCACATCACATTTATATGTCTGTAGTGATACTGGTGTAAAGAAATGTACTATTCTACCTGTCCTATAAAATAATAGCACATACACTTATATAGAGTATATAATACTTGATAATAAACCATTATGTTAGTTTTTATGCATTTACTAAAGTATACTTTTTATCATTATTATAGAGTGTACTCCTACTTATTAAAAATAGGTTAACTATAAAACAGCCTCACATAGGTCTTTCAGGAGATATTCCAGAAAAAGGCATTGTCATCAAAGGAAAGGAGAATTTTATGCCTGTTATTGTCCCTGAAAACCTTCTAGTGAGACAAGCTTTGGAAGTCAAAGACAGTGATGTGGATGATTCTGATCCTGTGTAAGCTTGGCATAAAAATCTTAATTTTTAACAAAAATTTTTTAAATGATAAATGGTAGAATAAAAATGATGAGTTTATGCCTTTTGCAGGGACCTGGATGAAGCTGGAAACCATCATTCTCAGCAAACTAACACAGTAATAGAAAATCAAACACTGCATGTTCTCACTCATAAGTGGTAATTGAACATGGAAACAGGGAGGGGAATATCACACACTAGGGTCTGTCGGGAGCTGGGGGTCTTGGGGAGGGGTAGCATTAGGAAAATCTCCTAAAGTAGATGATGGGATGATGGGTGCAGCAAACCACCATGGCATGTGTATACCTATGCAACAAACCTGCATGATCTGCACATGTACCCCAGAACTTAAAATACACATAACAAAAGTTAAAGTTCTGTGTGCATACTTTTATGTGATTTAGAAGAAGACAGTAATGAGAGTTAATTGGTTTTGCTTTCATTTTTCTTCAGTGAAGAAAAAAATTCATACTTAAAATACTATATTTTATATAAATAAAGCATTAGTCAGCCACTGTGTATGCTGATGCCTAAAATATATAGGTTTTTTTTTCTTTTTTGTTTCAAGAAGCTGTGTCCTAATTACTTTAGGATATTGTAGAGTTTTAGTGAAGATACATGTAAATGAGAATACAGAAATAGCTGTATACAAAAACAGCTTATTAGAATAGAGCTGAATATAGATATTAGAATTGGTGGCTTTTAAAAATAACTGATACATAGCTGCATATTTTCATACTCCTGTGTTTACCATTTAACTTTTTCACCCTCTTTGTAGTTTTCTCTATCTTACTATTTTTCTTACTTATAATTTTGATACTCTTATAGCTTCAGTTTATCAAGCCTTTACAACCATTTTGTCACTCAGTTTTCTCTTTATAGTTACAATTCAGTTTCAACATCTAATAAATACCTCGATACCCTTGTTTGACATGTCAGGTTTAAAGCTAATAATTTTATTGGCCAATCTCACTTCCATGCTAGACATCGTAGATGACTGTTCAATCTGAGGATTAGCTGCCTTTGGATGATTTATCCATTTTTATTTAGTTCAATCTGTTGTACAGCCTGGATCATGTGGTCTAAATATGAGTTAAAATTACATCATTTGGAGATCCAGAGGTTTTCCTTTAGGATAAACTATAGGCTGAGAATCAACAATAATTGGTACATTTGAGATTTCAAAAATTATGTTTTCTATACATGCAGCCAACAAACATATGAAAGAATGCTCAACATCGCTGGTCATTAGAGAAGTGCAAATCAAAACCACAATGAGATATCATTTCACACCAATCAGAGTGGAAATTATAAAAGGTCAAAAACCACAGATAAGTTTTTGAGGTTGTTGAGAAAAAGGAATGCTTTTACACTGTTGGTGGTTGTGTAAATTAGTTCAACCATTGTGGAAGACAGTATGGTGATTCCTCAGAGACTTAGTGGCAGAAATACCATTTGATCTAGCAATCCCATTACTGGATATATACCCAAAGAAATATAAATCCTTCTATTATAAAGATACATGCACATGTATGTTCATACAGCACACAATAGCAAAGAAATGTCTGTCAAGGACGGACTGAAAAAAGAAAATATGGTACATATACAATATGGAATACTATGCAGCCATCAAAGGAACAAGATCATGTCCTTTGCAGGGACATGGATAAAGCTGGAAGCCATTATCTCAGCAAACTAACACAGGATTAGAAAACAAAATACCATGTGTTGCTTCTTATAAGTGGGAACCGAATGATGAGAACACATGGACACATAGTTAGCAATACTCACTGGGGTTTGTTGGGGGTGAGAAGAGGGGTGCATCAGGATGAATAGCTGATAGATGCTATGCTTGATACATAGGTGAGGGAATGATCTGTGCAGCAATCCACTATAGTACATGTTTACCTATGTAACAAACCTGCAATCCTGCACATGTGTCCCTGAAATTAAAATAAAAGTTGGAAAAAAAAAACCCTGTTTTCTCTAATGGAACCATTCTCCAATAATACGTATCATTTATTCATTTACAACTTAGTTGACCATTCAATTGATACTATATATATATATATATATATATATATAAAATGTAATGTATATTTTATATATATATAAAATGCAATGTATATTTTTTATATATATAATGTAATGTATATTTTATATATATAAAATGTAATGTATATTATATATATATAAAATGTAATGTATATTTTATATATATATACAACTAATATAGGGGAGAATATATTACACTTTGTATCTCTTTCTAATTCAAGAACAAAGATATTTTCTGTGAGTGAATTATGAAAGCAAACTTTCAACCACATGACTGCTTATATGATCCCTTGAGGCCAGGTCACTTGACTTTATATTCCTCACATTATAAAATGGTTTACCTAACCCATCTATAACCCCAGGAGCGTTGCCTGCTAGTAGGGATGTATTTCTTACAGATCACACTCCTTGGCACTTTGTAGGCTGGTATATATTAGTAATAGGCCCTGTAAGTATCTCTGTCCAGTGGGCATTATAGGTCTTTCTGATCAAGGTTCTTGGTGCACTTGGTGGTGGACATGCTGTTGATATTTATAGTACCATATTGTCATCACAGTTTTTCCAGTTCCAGATGTCCTTGGTATTCAGTGCTGCGCAGTTATTCTTTGTTATTAATGGATGACAGTCCATAATTGATCCTGTGGGAAACTTGTTTCCCACAGAGTGAGAATAAGTCTTGTATGCAATATGCACAATTTTTAAATTGTAATTTCAGAACATTTATATGATTATTAATCCTACAATTAAATACAATGATTATTAACTAGCAATTGGGTGCAGCATTCTCATATTTGATTGTATGAATTAGATATGTCACACAGCATGTGATCTTAATCCTTCAGTCAGTTAGAACTGTTACTCATATATACCTATAATTTACCAGATTTCAATCTGAATTTATAATATGAATCAGTCTTTCCTAATTCTCACACCCCTAAATTGTCAACTGAGTAAGTTATTTACCAATAATACACTTATCAGTAACATAGTATAGCCTTAAGCTAAAGCATTACTTTGCCTAACTTCTTTTTAACTTTCAGGTTATTTTAGTCTAAACTGTTTACTTGGATCTTCCTCTTTTAATTCCTGGATTCTTCTGTGTTGATCCCAGTATTCTGATAACATATTCTAATCATTCCCCAACCATTCCCCAACCAAAGTTGCCCCATATATAAAAGCTGAAATAAAAGAAAAGGAAAAGTAGTGTAATGAGGAAGGGGATAGAAAAGTCTTCATGTAGAAGATACCCAAGTGGAATTTTGAAAAATGAATATTAATATGTCAAGATTATGAAAGTAAAAGACATTTGTGTGTAATAGATATTTTAAATATTCAATGTGTAATTAATTAATTCACTCATTCTGTAAACATGCTTTGAAGTCCTGCTGTGTTTAGGTCTTATACTAGATGTTGGAGCTAAAGATTTAGAAAACAGTGCCCTAGAATTTATAGGGAGATTCATAATATGTTCTGCACTTGACAAGACAAAAATAGTATAAGGGTTATGCAGAGATTATATGCATGTGTTCTGGACGCTCATGTATGGTCACATTTCTCAGCCCGGGAAGAAAGGAGTTACTAAAAATTTTTTGTATGAAATAATTTTTAAATCAATTTATTGAGGTTTAATTTACATATAATAAAATGGACACATTTACTCTACAGATTAATGACTTTTGACATTTAGTTGTGAATCCTCCACTCAATTAAGATATAGAATGTCTCAATATTCTGTGAAATTCTCCTGTCCCTTTGCGATCTTTCCTTTTGCATCTTTTCCTGCTAGTCCTTCTAGAATAAGTAATTTTTGAAAGGAGCTTTTAACAGACTTTCAAGTAGTTACATAAGAAGAATAAGAATTGGAATAGTTATGTTAGAAGAGCAAGAAGAAAAAGCACCTCACTAAAAGTAGGGCTTCTGTCAGACAGTATAAGAAAATGAGGCTAGAGAAGTCAGTAATTCGATGATGAAGAACACTGAAAGATAATCTGTAGTAATTGCATGGGTTTAAAACAGGGTGAGTGATAATAATAGCAGCAAAGTTAATAATAATGATAATAAACAAAAGCCCTTGCCATTTCACCTTCAACATAATTTTTTTTTCAAACATTAGCAATAAATTGATGATGAATTGAAAGCAGCACAGCTACTGTCTAATTTAAGAGATAATTAGGAGGTAGAATCTATATCTCAATAATAATACATTATTGAGGGAAGGACTTAGTAAAGAGAGTATTGAGGATCATTTTCAACTCGGCTGAGTAGATGATGCGATTACCCAAGATGAAGACAACTGAAAGAGAAACAGGATTAAAGATGACAAGTTCAGTGTTAGCCATGCTGAACTGAAGTGCAAATGTGACTTCTAAGTGTTAAAGTATGGTAGGAATTTGAAAACATAGCTCTAAATTTTGGAAAAAAAGTTCTGGATCATTAAAAAAGATGAGAAATCATTAGTATACACATTTTAGTTAAAGCCAGAGAGAATGTAAATAATTAAGACAAAAAAAGCCAAGGATAGAAGAGCAAAACTTTCATTTTTAAGGAATACTGGGGAAAAAACAAAGATAATATTAAGCCTAAAACTGACAAAAAATTCCAAGTAATAGAAAATAGTGTCTTGAAAATCAAGGGCTGGGTGGGTTCCAAGACACTGTTTCTTCACGACATCACGAGAGTGAAAAGAGAGGTCCTAGAGAAGGGAAAGAAGTACAGTAATTAAATACGTACATTGCACTTTGAATCCAGGTGGTCACTGGAAAAGTGTGTGAAAGTAGTTTCTTTATAATGGGGAAGAAGGTGGACTGCAGTGCGTGGAGATTTGAATAAGAAAAAGGGACTATAGACAATGCATGTAGAAAGTTCAAGATGTTCAACTATGAGGAACGGAAACAGATGGAAATACGTTATAGGAAATCATAAAACTGTGGGAGTTGTTTTTTTGCTTGATCCAATTCCAAAGGAAATAGTCACAAAAAGGAAAAGAAAGAGGAAAAGAGGAATTAATCATGAAGAAGAGATATTTAATGCCGTCAAATCTTTGAGGATATAGGAGTAGATGATGTTTGAGCACAGGTAGAGGAAGAATCTAATGGGGGTCCTGTAACATGGACATTTGTTAGACTGACAGCATAGATTGGACAGCAGGCACTTTTTGCTGAGGCAGTTTCCCCAGACTTATGTTTGTGGAATTTCAGAGTGTGAGTGTTCTGTTGTGGGTGGGGTGGAGGGCTGCAAGAAAAACTGTACTCTGGGGCTCACTTAAGGCATGTGCTGTGGGTAGCACTTGTGAATGAGGTGCAGATTTAGAGGCAGCAGTTATGACATTAGCATTGCAGAGAGCCCAGCAAAAAGTTTTTGGAGGGAAGAAACTTGTTTATAATGATTGCTTTCTGTTTTGAATTTTACTCTATAAGATATCATTTTCAAAATCAGAAACCTAGATGGCCTGTAATTCTTATTAATCACTGCTCAAGAGCTGTGCCTGTTTCCTCCTATTAAGAATGTTTTCTTGTGCTTTTCTGTTGCTTAGACTATTTTCTTTGGTTCCTCCTATTGCATTCTCATTGAGTTTCCTTATCTTTTCTCACATTTGTTTCCTTGTGATAGTGCAGGCCTGAGTCTTCCAGGTTCCTTCAATAGCTAGCTACATTACACTTCTTTCACTGAAACCCTTTTCCCCTGCCTTTTTTTTCTAGTGGGGATGGGCATATTAGTATGGGAAATAGGGGAACTGAAGAGAGAGAAAAGGGGTGTGAGTGGAAATAGTGAGTGGGAATTATATCACTAGGCCTTTATTGCCTATCACTTTCTTTCCTGAAGTTTCGCTGATAACATTTCTGATAACATTAGTAAGAATGTAATAGACCTATTTTTCCTACTTCTTAATATACACTTCAGTAAATTAATGTTTCAAATCACACTATAAGTTCAAGAATTTAAATGGGAAGAAACAATTCCCTAGTCAACCTTGAAAATAGATGAGAATTTAATTTCAAGGCCATATAAAAATATTCTTTATGTGAAATAGGCAGGAGTTATTTTTTGACATGTAAAATAAAATATGTTTTACAGGCATGACAATAGACACATTTTATAATAGCATATGTATTACAAATGAGAAAGTGGAGTATAAAAATATTGTGTGAGAGAGGTCAATGCCAATAAGAAATTATGAAGTTTTAAGGAAGAAAAAGACTGGTGTAAATAGATTGAACGAGTTGCTCTGTTTAAGAAAAGCAGATACGAAGATGGCGCGGTGAGAACAACCCAGGATTGAAGCTCTTGGTGAATGCGCGGAGAGGGTGAGTCAGGGCCACATTTCCAGACTGATCTTTGTTGCCCACAGAATGGGGAAATTCCCAGGTAGAAAAGAGATGTGGGACGCCAGGCAGAGGTTTTGGCCTGCGCTGTAGCTCAGTGGCACTACACAGCGCTCCACACAAAGTGCACTAGTCCGGGTGCCCTGTTAAACCAGCAATCTGAGACTTGAAAGGGCTGAACTTGAGACTGAACGGGACTTGGACAGTGAGCCAGCCCAGGAGATTCCAGGGAAGCAGTGACTGGGGTAGCGCAGTGGGACAAACAAAATGGCAATTCCAAACGCTCCGGATGCGGGCACAGCTGAACCCAGGATGGTGCAGCTCCGTGGGGGAGAAGCGTCCACCATTACCAAGGAAATCAGCCTGTACTGAGATACATGCCCATTGCTGACACAGCCTATCATTGCCGAGGCAACCCGCTAAAACAGAGAGACTCTGCCACAGGGCGTAGCCTGTGGCAGCAGGGCAGAGACTGCAGCAGCACGGCAGAGCCTGCAGCAACAGGGTGAACCTCACACCAGCAGGGCAGAGCCTCGGCAGGCAAATAGTGACTAGACTGCCTCCTAGCTGGGCAGGACAGCACAACGGACACTCACAAAGAAAGCCCCAACCATCCCCTGACACAGAGCATCTGAGAAAAAAATGGTTTTTTTTATGAGTTCAGCTGCAGCAGAATTAAATGTAGCAGCCTAACAGCCCTGAATGAACAAAAGAGCTCACAGCACAGCACTTGAGCTCCTATAAAGTACAGACTGTCTCCTCAAGTAGCTCCCTGACCCCTCTATATCCGAAAGACTGACATTTGACAGGCATCATTCTGGGACAAAGATGGCAGAAAAAGAAACTGGTAGCATCCCTCACTGTTCCGCAGCTGCTATAGGTGCACCCCAGACAAGCAGGGCCTGAAGTGGACCTCAGCAGTTGTACAGTGGAGGGGCTAGACTGGTAGAAAAAAAACAAAGTAACAGAAATACTTCATCATCAACAATCTGGGTGTCCACTCAGAGGCCCAACAAAAAGTCAACAACTACACAGACGAAAGGTGGATAAATCCACAAAAATGGAAAGAAACCAGCGCAAAAAGGAGGAAAACACCCAAAACCAGAACACCTCACCTCCTAGAAAGCACCAAACTCCTCACCAGCAAGGGAACAAAGCTGGACAGAGAATGACTGTGACGAAATGACAGAATTAGACTTCAGAAGGTGGACAATGAGAAACTTTTGTGAGCTAAAAGAACATGTTTTAAATCAATGCAAAGAAACTAAGAACCTTGAAAAAAGATTCGAGGAAATGATAACAAGAATGGATAATTTAGAGAGGAATATGAATAAATTAAAGGAGATGAAAAAGACAATACGAGAACTTCACAAAGCATGCACAAGTTTCAACAGCTGAATTAACCAAGCAGAAGAAAGAATATCTGAAGTTGAAGATCAACTCAATGAAATAAAACGAGAAACCAAGATCAGAGAAAAAAGTGCAATAAGGAATGAACAAAGTCTTCAAGAAATGTGGGACTATGTGAAGAGACCTAACCTACGTTTGATAGGTGTACCAGAATGTGACAAAGAGAACGAATCCGAGCTGGAAAAACTCTTCAGGATATTATCCAGGAAAATTTTCCCCACCTAGCAAGACAGGCCAACACTCAATTGCAGGAAATACAGAGAACACCACAAAGATATTTTGCAAGAGGAGCAACCCCAAGGCACATAATCGTCAGATTCAACAAGGTTGAAATAAAGGAGAAAATACTAAGGGCAGCCAGAGGGAAAGGTCGGGTCACCCACAACGGGAAGCCCATCAGACTCCCAGCAGATCTCTCGGCAGAAACACTACAAGCCAGAAGAGAGTGGGGGCCAATATTCAACATCCTTAAAGAAAAGAACTTTCAACCCAGAATTTCATATCCAGCCAAACTGAGCTTCAGAAGTGAAGGAAAAATAAAATCCTTTGCGAACAAGCAAGTACTCAGATATTTTGTCACCACCAGGCCTGCTTTACAAGAGCTCCTGAAAGAGGCACTACACATAGAAAGGAACAACCAGTACCAGCCATTCAAAATCACACTGAATGCTAAAGAGCATCAACATAATGAAGAATCTACAACAACTAATGAGCAAAACAGCCACCTAGCATCAAAATGGCAATATCAAATTCAAACATAACAATATTAACCCTAAATGTAAATGGACTAAATGCACCAATCAAAAGACACAGACTGGCAAATTGGATAAAAATCCAAAACCCATCAGTGTGCTGTATCCAGGAAACCCATCTCACATGCAAGGATACACAAAGGCTCAAAATAAAGGGATGGAGGAAGATTTACCAAGCAAATGGACAGCAAAAAAAGAGCAGGAGTTGCAATTCTCAACTCTGATAAAATAGACTTTAAAGCAACAAAGATCAAAAGAGACAAAGAAGACCATTACATAATGGTAAAAGGATTGATAAAACAAGAAGAGCTAACGATCCTAAACATATATGGGCCCAATGCAGGAGCACCCAGATACATAAGGCAAGTTCTTAATGACTTACAAAGAGACTTAGACTCCCACACAATAATTGTGGGAGACTTTAACACTCCACTGTCAATATTAGACAGATCAACCAGACAGAAAATAAACAAGGATAGCCAGGGCTAGAACTCAGACCTGGAGCAAGCAAACCTGATAGACATTTACAGAACTCTCCACCCCAAATCCACAGAATATACATTCTTCTCAGCACCACATCACACCTACTCTAAAACTGACCACATAATTGGAAGTAAATCACTCCTCAGCAAATGCAAAACAACTGAAATCATAACAAACAGTCTCTCAGACCATAGTGCAATCAAGTTAGAACTCAGAATTCAGAAACCAACCCAGAACCACACAGCTTCATGGAAACTGAACAACTGGCTCTTGAATGTTGACTGGGTAAACAACGAAATGAAGGCAGAAATAAAGAAGTTCTTCGAAACCAATGAGAATGAAGACATAACATGCCAGAATCTCTGGGACACATTTAAAGCAGTCTCTAGAGGAAAGTATATAGCAATAAGTGCCCACATGAGGAGAATGGAGAGATCCAAAATTGACACCCTATCGTCAAAACTGAAAGAGCTAGAGGAGCAAGATAAAAAAAACTCAAAACCCAGCAGAAGACAAGAAATAACTAAGATCAGAGCTGAACTGAAGGAGATTGAGACACGAAAAACCCTTCAAAAAATCAATAAATCCAAGAGCTGGTTTTTTGAAAAGATCAACAAAATAGACAGACCACTAGCCAGATTGATTAAATAGAAAAGAGAGAACAACCAAATAGATGCAATAAAAAATGATAAAGGGGAAATCACCACAGATTCCACAGAAATTCAAACCATCATCAGAGAATATTACAAACAACTCTATGCAGATAAACTAGTAAACCTGGAAGAAATGGATAAATTCCTAGACTCCTGAATCCTCCCAAGCCTAAACCAGGAGGAAGCTGAAACCATGAATAGACCAATAACAAGGTCAGAAGTTGAGGCAGCAATTAAGAGCCTACCACCCAAAAAAAGCCCAGGTCCAGATGGATTCACAGCCAAATTCTACCAGACACACAAAGAGGAGCTGGTACCATTCCTTCTAAAACTATTCCAAATAATCCAAAAAGAGGGAATCCTTCCCAAATCATTTTATGAGACCAACATCATCCTGATACCAAAACCCGGCAGAGACCCAACAAGAAAATAAAACTTCAGGCCAATATCCATGATGAACATAGATGCAAAAATCTTCAATAAAATATTGGCAAGCCGATTGCAACAGCAAATCAAAGAACTTACCCATCATGATCAAGTAGGATTCATCCCGGGGATGCAAGGCTGGTTCAACATACGCAAGTCTATAAACATAATTCACCACATAAACAGAACCAAAAACAAAAACCACATGATTATCTCAATTGACGCAGAGAAGGCATTCAACAAAATTCAACAGCCCTTTATGCTAAAAACCCTCAGTAATCTCAGTATCAATGGAACGTATCTCAAAGTAATAAAAGCTATTTACGACAACCAACAGCCAATATCATACTGAAAGGTCAAAAACTGGAAGCATTCCCTTTGAAATCTGGCACTAGACAAGGATGCCCTCTTTCACCACTTCTATTCAATATAGGACTGGAAGTTCTAGCCAGAGCAATCAGGCAAGAAAAAGAAATAAAGGGTATTCAAATAGGAAAGGTGGAAGCCAAATTGTATACCTAGAAGACCCCATCGCCTCAGCCCAAAAAATCCTGAAACTGATAAGCAACTTCAGCAAAGTCTCAGGATATAAAATCAATGTGCAAAAATTATAAGCATTCCTCTACACCAATAACAGACTTAAAGAAAGCCAAATCAACAACGAACTGCCATTCAGAATTGCTACAAAAAGAATAAAATACCTAGAAATAGAACTCACAAGGAACGTAAGGGACCTCTTCAAGTAGAACTACAAACCACTGCTCAACAAAATAAGAGAGGACACAAACAGATGGAGAAACATTCCATGTTCATGGTTAGGAAGAATTAATATCGTGAAAATGGCTATACTGCCCAAAGTAATTTGCAGAATCAACTCTATCCCCATCAAGCTACCATTGACTTTCTTCACAGAACTGGAAAAAACCGCCTTGAACTTCATATGGAACCAAAAGAGAGCCTGCATAGCCAAGTCAATTCTAAGCAAAAAGAACACAGCGGGGGGCATCACACTACCGGATTTCAAACTATACTACAAGGCTACAGTAATCAAAACAGCATGGTACTGGTACCAAAACAGAGATATAGACCAATGGAACAAAACAGAGGCAACGGAGGCAACACAACATATCTACAACCATACAATCTTTGATAAACCTGACAAAAACAAGCAATGGGGAAAGGACTCCCTGTTTAACAAATGGTGTTGGGAAAACTGGCTAGCCATGTGCAGAAAGCAGAAACTGGATGCCTTCCTGACACCTTACACTAAAATTAACTCCAGATGGATTAAAGACTTAAACATAAGACCTGGCACCATAAAAACCCTAGGAGGAAATCTAGGCAAAACTATCCAGGACATAGGAGTAGGCAAGGACTTCATGAACAAAACACCAAAAGCATTGGCAACAAAAGCCAAAATAGACAAATGGGACCTAATCAAACTCCACAGCTTCTGCACGGCAAAAGAAACAGTCACTAGCGTGAATCAGCAACCAACAGAATGGGAAAAAATTTTTGCAGTTTACCCATCTGACAAAGGGCTGATATCCAGAATTTACAAAGAACTCAAACAGATTTACAAGAAAAAAACAAACAAGCCCATTCAAAAGTGGGCAAAGGATATGAACAGATATTTTACGACAGAAGACATATATGAGGTCAACAATCGTATGAAAAAATGCTCATCATCACTGGTCATTAGAGAGATGCAAATCAAAACCACATTGAGATACCATCTCACGCCAGTTAGAATGGTAATCATTAAAAAATCTGGAGACAACAGATGCTGGAGAGGATGTAAAGAAAAAGGAACACTTTTACACTCTTGGTGGGAGTGTAAATTAGTTCAACCATTGTGGAAGACAGTGTGGCGATTCCTCAAGGCCTTAGAAATAGAAATTCCATTTGACCCAGCAATCCCATTACTGGGTATATATCCAAAGGACTATAAATCGTTCTACTGTAAGGACACATGCACACGAATGTTCATTGCAGCACTGTTTACAATAGCAAAGACCTGGAATCAACCCAAATGCCCATTGATGATAGACTGGATTGGGAAAATGTGGCACATATACACCATGGAATATTATGCAGCAATCAGAAATGATGAGTTCGTGTCGTTTGTAGGGACATGGATGAATCTGGAGAACATCATTCTCAGCAAACTGACACAAGAACAGAAAATGAAATACCACATATTCTCACTCATAGGCGGGTGATGAAAAACGAGAACAGATGGACCCAGGGAGGGGAGTACTAATCACTGGGGTCTATTGGGGGGAAAGGGGAGGGCCAGCGGGTGAGGGGGAGCTGGGGAGGGATAGCCAGGGGAGAAATGCCAAATCGGTGAAGGGGAGAAAGGAAGCAAAACACACTGCCCTGTGTGTACCTATGCAACTGTCTTGCATGTTCTGCACATGTACCCCAAAACCTAAAATGCAATAAAAAATTAAAAAAAAAGAAATAAAAGCAGATACATATGTTGGATAGAAAAAGTATGGGTAGAGTTAGAGAAAAAAGAAAAACTTAGGATAGATCATTAAATTTAGCTATTTAAAAAATTTGAAAGTATAGCAATGTACTGAAGACTGCAAATAACATTATAGTGATCTTTAAGTATCATCAGTGATGATTCAAAGAAAATCATAAAATGGACCATGGAGTAAACATGATGACTTTTTTAATTTGGTAAAGGACTTTTCATTTTATGTATCTCCAGAGAATGAAAATACAGACAAAAACATGTTCAACATCAGGAATCATAAGGGAAATGCATATCAAATCTACATTGAGACACCACCTCAAATCTGTTATGATGGCTACTGTTCTAAAAAACAAAACAAGTGATGGGGAGCTTGGGAGAAATTTGAACCCCTTTTCAGTATTAGAAGGAATGTAAAATGGTGGAGGCACTGTGGAAAATAATAATTGAATTTATTTATTTTCAAAAAATAAAAAATTGAATTCTGACATAATTCAGCAATTCCATTTCTGGGTATATATTCAAAGGAATTGAAATCAGGGACTCTCTTAGGTATCTGTGCACCTATGTGCATAGCAGCGTTATTCACAACAGTCAAAAGGTGGAAGCAACCAAAGTGTGGATTGCAATTGACATGAATGAACAAGCAAAATTAGATATAAACACAAGGAAGTATTATTCAGCCTTCAATAGGAAAAAATTTTGACAACATTGTATTACACAGATGAACTTCAAGAACATGAAGCTAAGTGAAATAAATCAGACACCATGGGAAAAATATTGTTTGATATCACTTAGAGAATCTACTTAGAATATTCAGAATCATAGGGACAGAAAGTAGACTACTGGGGGAGGAGGAAATAGGGAGTTATATTTCATGGGTATGGAGATTCAGTTTTGAAAGAGGTAAAAGGTTCTGGAGATGGCTGGTGATGATATTATGCTATGTATATTTTTACCACAATTTTTAAAAATATATTTTATTTTAAAAGGCCAAAGAGTGATGAAAATCGTCACTGCTTTATCCTTCTTCATGAGTTTTCTTCTCCATTCAATTCACTAAAAGAACCAACTTTCAAATCTTACAATTTTCTAGGAAGATTTTCCTGTGCAGTTTGCCCTCCTGGATGTCTCCCGAGGGACTAGTGTCATGGAACAGAATTCCACCCAGGTAACATGGAACCCAGCCAACAACAAATGCCAAACAGGCATTTGTATGTTGTCTTTGAGAAGAAAGGAGCTGTTTGGGCCTGAGAGTTAAATGAACAAGAAGGTGTGGGTAGGGGCTGAGCCCAGCCTGGGTGATGGAATTTGTTCTTGTCAGCTGCAGGAAATGCTCTTTCAACGCCTGCACAGAGGCTCCAAGTGCAGAAGTATGTGCATGTGCCCGTGTATGCTTTCATTTATTTATATGTTCATCCATTCATGTATTCAGTGAACCCAATGAGCAGCTGCTGCATGCTGAGTACCATTTTATATAATAGTAAACCAGCCTGGCAAGGACCATGTCCTCATGGAAAAGACATAATGAAAAAGCTCACAGGCAAGCACATGGCTGTACAGTGAACCCACAACTGCACTCTGATGGAGTACATCAGGCAAGTCTCATTTCTTTGGTAGCCAGTGAGAGATGCATGCAGATAAAGCTAAGCCAGGAACGAGATGCAGGACAAGGCTGGAGATGTCATTTGGGCTCAGAATACACAGGCCCTTGCCCGCTGTGTAAAGATCTTAACCAGAGCAGCAAGAAGCCACAATGGATTCAAGGCAGTGAGAGGCATGGTGAGATTCATGTTTTGGAAAGTTCCTGGAGGCTGTAGTGTGAATACATAGTAGGAAGTCAGGAGGCCTGGTAAGAGAGGAGCTGGCATGCTCCAGCAGGTAGAAGCCTCTGGAGTTGTTCAGCAGGTAAAGTCCACAGCATTTGATGGTAATTGGATTAGTGGGAGGGGAAGTGGGAGGGGAAATTGAGAAATGAAGCCAGAACAAAATGATAAGATTTGGTATCCATCAGTCCAACTATTCCTACTTTCCCCTGTGTGATGTTGAGTAAACATTTTGTAGTTTCAGTTGATGTGCTTTTAAAATGAGAAAAAGAGACACCCTTGGCCCCTATTTCTCTAAAATTTCTGCTACAATGATTGGGTGAGATCATGTGAGTACAGAGCTTTGTCATCAGGGTCAAGGTGTTGCAGGTTATTGATGAGAACGTGGATGTTGAGAGTGATGGAGAACATGATCCTGCTATTTAAGGGGGCGAGGAGTGTTGCATGTACTCCATGCAGGGCAGCATACTCAGAGCTCTATGCCTATCATCCAGCAGGCCTTTGCCCCATGTTTGGAGATAGTGAGGAAACAGTCCCAGAGACGCTTGTGCGAGTTTACCCAGAGGATGAGGGTTAGAAGGCAGGTCCACACCACCAGGCATTTAAAAAAGCAATGGTAATTTGAGATTTTATCAATCTCAAGTTGCTTTGGGGCCAGGATGTGTATTCATTCATTCATCAGTCCATTCAAAAAATATATATGGAGTACCTAACATTTGATAGCCACTGCCCTAGACCAGGAGATGAACAGTGAACAAAACACACATCTTCGCATGACTTTTTTTATTGTGGTTAAAAAAAAGACATAGCATCTACTCTCTGAACAAATTTTTCAATGTACAGTGTTGTTAATTGTTTGTGCATTGTGGCACAACGCACCTCTAGAGTTTTTTCATTTTGCCTGGCTGAAAATCTGTACACATTGTACAACAACTCCACGTTTCTCTCCTCCTAGGCTGTGGCAATCACCATTCTACTTTGTTTCTGTGTGTTTGACCATGTTAGATATCCCATGTAAATGTAATCATGCATCATTTCTCCTTATGTGCCTGGCTTGTTTCATTTAGTATAAGTCCTAACATTTCATTCATATTGTAGCATAAAAATTTTGAAACAAAATTTCCTTCCTTTGTAAAACTGAATAATATTCAATTGTCTATAAGTACCATATTTTCTTTACCGACTCATTTCTTGATGGACAATTAAGTTGAGTTCACATCTTAGCTACTGTGACTTAATATTGCAGTGAACATGGGCACACAACTAACTCTTTGAGATCCTGATTCCAATTCATTTAGATAAACACCTTGAAGTGAGATTGCTCAATCATATGGTAGTTCTATTTTTAAAATTTTACAGAATCTATGTATTGTTTTTCATAGCAGCTGCACTGTTTACTTTCTCATCAACAGTGCAGAACGATTCCAATTTCTCCACATTCTCAGCAACATTTGTTATTTTGTTTTCTTTTTAAAAATATTTTAACTTAGAGTAAGAGATTATATGTGTTTGTTACATAGTTATATTATGTACTGGTGGAGATTGTGCTTCTCATTACGCATTACCCATATAGTGAATATTGTACCCAATAGGCAAGTTTTCAGTTTTTCCTGTCCTCCCAGCCTCCCCTGTTTTGGAGTTCCCATTGCCTATCACTTCCATCTTTATGGCCATATGCACCCATTGTTTAGCACTGATTTATAAATGATTACAGGTAATATTTGATTTTCTGTTTCTGAGTCAGTTTACTTAAGATAATGGCCTCCATCTCCATCCCTTTTGCTGTCAAGAACATTCATTCTTTTTTATGGCTGTGTAGTATTCCATGTTATGTGTGTGTGTGTGTGTGTGTGTGTGTGTGTGTGCATGTGTATATGTGGTATTGAATATCTATAATACATATATGTATATTACATTAATAAATACCACATTGTTGATGTGATATACCATATTAAATGTGATATACACACATATTTTCTTTATTCAGTCAACTTTGGACAGACACTTAGGTTGGTTCTATGACTTTCCTACTGTTAATAGTGCTGTGATATACAAACAAGTGCAGGTGTCTTTTTTATACAATGATTTGTTTTTCTTTGAATAAATACTCAGTGTTGGAATTGCTGTGTTGAATGGTTTTATTGTCTGTTTGAGAAACCTCCATATTCTTTTTCATAAAAGTTGAACTAATTTGCATTCCCACCAATAGTGCATGAGCATTCCCTTTTCTCTGCATCCTTGTCAATATCTTTTTTTTTTTTACTTTTAATTTTAGTCATTCTGACTGTTGTGAGATAACATCTTATTGTGGTTTTAACTTATATTTCTCTGATGTTTTATGATGTTGAGCAATTTTTAAGTTTGTTGTTCATTTACTATTTCTTCTTTTGATAAATATCTACTTTTTTTATCAAAAAATAGTTCATGTATTTGCTCAGTTTTTAATGGGGTTGATTGTATCTTACTGAGATTTTGAATTCCTTATAGATTCTGGATATTAGTCCTTTGTGAGTGGCATAATTTGCAAATATTTTTCCCATTCTGTAGGTTGTCTGTTTGCTCTGTTGATTATTTCTTTTGTTGTACAGAGGCTTTTAGTTTAATTAAATCTCATTTGTTTATTTTTATTTTTGTTACATTTGATTTTGGAGCATTCATTATAAACTCTTTGCCTCGACCAATTTCTGCAAGAGTTTTTTCTAGCTTTCTTCTAGAATTTGTGTAGCTTCAGGTGTTACTTTTAAGTCTTTCATCTATTTTGACTTAATATTCATCTAAAGTGAAAGGTAAGAGTCCAGTTTCATTCTTCTGCATATGGCTAGCCAATTTTCCCAAGAACATTTTTTTAATAAGATGTCCTTTTCAGATTCATTATTTTTGTCAACTTTATTGACGACCAGTTGGTTGTGGGTATGTGGCTTTTTTCTGGGTTTTTTATTCTGTTCCACTGATCTATGTGTCTCTTTTTGTACCAGCACCACATTGTTTTAGTACTAAAGCCTTGTAGTGTAATTTGAAGTTAGGCAATATGATGCCTCTGGATGTGTTCATCAGTGCTTTGTACTTTTCTTTATAGAAATCTTTCACCTCTTTGCTTAAATGTATTTAGAAGTATTTCATCTTTTTGTGACTACTGTAAATGGAATTGAGTTCTTGATTTGATTCTCTTTTCTTTTTTCACATAGCAGAGCTCCTTTAATTCATTTTTAAAAATTTATTTAATTTTTTATTATACTTTAAGTTCTGGGGTACATGTGTAAAACATGCAGGTTTTTATATAGCTATACATGTACCATGGTGGTTTGCAGCACCCATCAACACATCATCTATATTAGGTATTTCTCCTAATGCTATCCCTTCTCCCCACCACCCCTCGATAGGCCTCTGTGTGTGATGTTCCCCTCTCTGTATCCATGAGTTCTCATTGTTCAACTCCCACCCAAAAGTGAGAGAGAACATGTGGTATTTGGTTTTCTATTCTTGTCTAATTTTGACTGATATTGGCTTATAGTCTGTCTTACATGATATGAAGGCGACTGGTCATGCTCATTTTTGTTTTCCATTTGCATAATGTGTCTTTTTCTTCCCCTTTACTTTGCCTGTAGTAGTTTTTAGCCAATAGTAACTATCTTACAGGCAGCAGTTGGTTGTGTCTTTTTTTCCTTTAAAATACAATTTGTCATTTTGTATCGTTTACTTAAAGCATTTAGGCCTTTATATTTAAGAGGAATATTGATATGTAAGATTTTGTTCCTGTCATAGTGTGGCTATCTAGTTGCCTTGGAGTTTCAATCGTGTAATTGCTTTCTAACTCCTCTGAGCTTTGTAGTTATATATCCTTTTATGATGGTGAATATCATCCTTTTGTTTCCAGGTTACAAATCTTTTGAGGATTTTTGTTTGACTAGTCTAATGGTAATGGATTTTCTTAGTAGTTGTTTGTCTGGGAAAGACTTTAGTTTTGCTTCATTTGTGAAGCTTTGTTTGGTAAGGTATAAAATCCTTGACTGGCATTTTTAATAGATACAGCGACTAAACATAGGCTCCTAATCTCATATGCTTATAAATTCTGCTGAAAAGTCTGCTATTAGTCTGATGGGATTGCCTCTGAAGGGATTCATCACTTCTCTCTTACCTATCTTAGGATTTTTTCCTTCATAATGACTTTGGATAGTCTGATGACTATATTCCTTCATGAGGTTCTTGAAATGCATCTTCTAAGAGGTCTTTTAACTTCTTGTATCTGGTTGACTAAATCTTTCCTAAGACCAGGGAAGTTTTTCTGAAATAGTCCATTAAATATATTTCTCATGCTTTTTACTTTTTTGTCTTCTCCCTCTGCAATACCTGCAACTCATAAGTTTGTATCCTTTACATAATCTCATATTTCTCAAAGGGTATTTTTATTTTTAAAATGGTTTTTATTGATTTTTTGCTTAATTAATTTGAAAAATCTGTCTAATAGCTCTGAAATTCTCTTTTCCATTGATCTAGCCAGTTGTAAAAAATTGTCAGTTGTATTTTCTCATTCCTTCAACAGATTTTTATTTCCTGAAGTTATATATTTTAAATGATATCTATCTCTTCTTTTATATCCTAAATTTCTTTTCTCATTTATTTGTGTTGGCTTCAACTTTCACTTGGATCTCATTGTACTTCTTTAAAATCAATATTGGAAAAATGTGGCACATATACACCATGGAATATTATGCAGCAATCAGAAATGATGAGTTCGTGTTGTTTGTAGGGACATGGATGAATCTGGAGAACATCATCCTCAGCAAACTGACACAAGAACAGAAAATGAAACACCGCATATTCTCACTCATAGGTGGGTGATGAAAAATGAGAACACATGATCACAGAAAGGGGAGTACTAAACACTGGGGTCTATTGGGGGGAAAAGGGGAGGGCCAGTGGGAGGGGGAGGTGGGGAGGGATAGCCTGGGGAGAAATGCCAAATGTGGGTGAAGGGGAGAAGAAAAGCAAAGCACACTGCCATGTGTGTACCTACGCAACTGTCTTGCATGCTCTGCTCATGTACCCCAAAACCTATAATCCAATAAAAAATTAAAAAAAACAAAAAACAAAAAACAAACAAACAAACAAAAAAATCAATATTTTGAATTCTTTATCTGGTATGTCAAATATTTCATTTTGGTTAGAATTCCTTTCTGGAGAGTTAGTGTGACCCTTTGGAAAGGTAAACCTCTGGTTTTTCATATTTTCAAAGTTGTTTCTCTAGTTCCTTCTCATGTGAGTAAGGTACATCTCCTTATGTGTTGAATTTGCTTTCATTTAGATGGGAATTTTCCCTCTCTTAGGGAGATATCTACAATGTATGTTGCATAGGGTCTTTTGGCTTTGGTTCTGGGTACTTTCAGCAGCAAAGAGTCTCTGTAAGTGGTTTGATGGTGTTTGATAGTGTTATAAAGATTTGCCTTCATGTTTTCTTCTAGGAGTTTTATGGTTTCAGGTCTTATGTCTTTGATCCACTTAGACTTGATTTTTATATATTGCATAGGATAAAATTCTTGTTTCCTTTTTGCATGTAAATATTCAACTTTACTAAATCTATTTATAGAAAAGACTATCCTTTCCCTATTGTGTATTCTTGGTATAGGGCATGTAATATATGGGGCATGAGGGCAGGCTCACAGCCTCTAGTGGGGCTAGGGTGGCAGAAGTCTCAGGATGCTTATCTCATTCACTAGTACTGTGTCCTTATGTCAGCAGATTTTCTACTGTGTTGTGCCACTCAACCTCTAGGCCAGTAGGTGATATTTATAAGTAAGATTTGGCAGCAGCTAGTGCAGATTGGTACATATATAAACCTGCTTGCTGGGAGAAACTCTCTATTGCCTTATGAAAAGGGCTGATTTTTTTTCTCAGGTGAACCCTGCTTTCCCACCTTCTCCTCTTGGGATATAAAGTTTCCTTTGCTCTTCTGGTAAATTCCCAGTTTTCTTCTTGAATTAAAGCACACCGGCTTAATCTTTATACGCTATTTTGCAATTTCTAAGTGGCTGAAGCTTGTTAAAAAGTCTCTAATCTATCATCTTGGTAAAAACAAATGAACAAACATATAAAAAACAATAAAAGCCCCACATTTGTTATTTTCTGTTTTTTTTTTAAATGCTCATCCTATCAGGTGTGACGTGATATCTCACTATTGTTTTCAGTTTCATTTCTTTGTTGATTAGTGATATTGAGAATCTTTTCATATACATGTTGCCATTTGTATGTCTTTCTTGAAGAAATGTCTATTCATATACTTTGCTTGTTTTAAATTTTCAATTGAGTTGTGTGATTTTCTTATATATTTTTGATATTAACCACTTACATGGCTTAGAAATACTTCTCTCATTCTCTAGGTTGCCTTTTCCCTTTGTTGATTGTTTCTTTTGCTGCATAAAACTTTTAGATTGACATATTCCAAATTGTCCAATTTTGGGTTTGTTGCTGTGGTTTGATGTTACATCCAACTATTTGATGCCAACATAGTGTTATAAAAAATTGCCTTCATGTTTTCTTCTAGAATTTTTATAGGTTCAGGTCTTATGTCTTTGATCCACTTAGACTTGATTTTTGTGTATGGCATAGGATCAAATTCCTGTTTCATTATTGCATATAAATATTCAATTTTACCAAATCTATTTATAGAAAAGACTATCCTTTTATCATTGTGTATCCTTGGTATCTTTGTTGGAGATGATTGACCATACATGTGTAGGTTTATTTCTGGGCTCTCCATTCTACTTGATTAGATTACATGTTTGTCTTGATGCCAGTACTATACTCTTGATTACATATTTTTGTCATATGTATTGAATTTCAGAAGTGTGGGGCCTCAAAGATTGTTCTTTCTCAAGATTGTTTTGCCTCTATGAGACCTTTTATGTTTCCATATTAAATTCGCCATTGTTTTTTCCTGTTTCTGAAAAAAGAGTCTTTGAGATTTTGATAGGGATTGCATTGAGATCGTACATTGCTTTATGTATAAGAATATTTTAGCAATGTTAATTCCTCCAGATAACAAATACAGTATCTCTTTCCATTTACTGATGTCTTCTTTATTAATTGAATAATGTTTTTTAATTTTCAATATGCAAGCCTTTCACATTCCTGGATGAGTTTACTCTTAATTTACTATTTCCAAGTGGCTGAAGCTTGCTAAAAGCCTCTAATCTATCATCTTGTTAAAGCAAATTAACAAGCAAAAAAACAACAAAAAACCCACATTTGTTGTGTCCTGTTTTTTTAAATGCTCATCTTTTTAGATGCTAATGTAAATAGAACTGCTTTTTAAATTTCCCTTTTAGTTTTTTTTTGTTGTCACAAGAAATACAACTGATATTTGTATGTTGATTTTGTATCTTAAAAGTTTTCTGAATTTGTTTATTATTTCTAACAGGATTTTAAAAAGTCTTTAGAATTTTCTACATACGAGATCATGTCATATGCAAACAAGAACTTTTTTCTTTCCAACTTTTATTTCAGGTTTGAGGGTACCTATGCAGTTTTGTTATATGGGTAAGTTGCGTGTTAAAGGGGTTGGTGTACCTATTATTGTGTCACCCAAGTAATAAGCATAGTTCCGTTAATTTGTTTTATCCTTACCCTCCTCGCATCCTCTACCTTCAAATAGTCTCCAGTGTATATTATTCCCTTCTTTGTGTCTAGGTATATGCAATGTTTAGCTCCCACTTACAAGCCAGAACATCCTGCATTTAATTATCTGTTTCTACATTAATTTGCTTACAAAAATGGCCTCCAGCTGCATCCATGTTGCTACCAGCAAAAGGCATGATGGCATTCTTTTTTCGATGCATAGTGTTCCATGGTGTATATGTACCACATTTTCCTTATCAAATTGCTGTTCGGCATCTAGGTTGAGTGTATGTATTAGTTACTGAGAACAATACTGCAATGAGAATACATGTGCATGTGTCTTTATGGTATAACAACTTATTTACCTTTGGGTATGTATCCAATAATGCATTTCTTGGGTCAGATGATAGTTCTGTATTAAGTTCTTTGAGAAGTCTTTGAAATGCTTTTCATGATGGCTGAAATAATTTAGACCTACCAACCAGTATATAACCATTCCCTTTTCTCTTCAACCTTGCCAGCATATATTAGTTTTTGACTTTGTTATAGTAGCCATTCTGATTGAGGTGAGATGCTATCTCATTGTGGTTTTGATTTGCATTTCTCTAATGGTTAGTGATGCTGAACATTCATAATGCTTTTTAGCCACATTGAAAATAGTCTGTTCATGTCCTTTTTTCATGACTTAATGGGCTGATTTTTTGCTTGTAAAATTGTTTAAATTCCTTGTAGATTCTGGATATTAGACCTTTGTCTGATGCATAGTTTGAAAATACTTTCTCTCATTCTGTAAGTTGTCTGTTTACTCTGTTGATAGTTTGTTTTGACATGCCAAAGCTCTTTAGTTCATGTAGGCAATATTTGTCAATTTTCTTTCTTGTTTCAATTATGTTTGGTATCTTTATCATAAAATTTTTGGTAGGTTCTATGTCCAGAATGGTATTTCTTAGGTTATTGATGTGGTTATGGTCTGTGTCCCCACCCAAATCTCATCTTGAATTATAATCCCCATAATTCCCATGTGAAGCGGGTATTACCTGGTGGGAGGTGATTGGATTACGGAGGTAGTTTTCCCCATGCTGTTCTCATGATAGTGAGTGAGTTCTCACAAGATCTAATGGTTTCGTAATTGTTTGAGAATTCCTCCTACATGTACACTGTCTGTTTTTCTCACCCACCACCGCATTAGATGTGCCTCTTCCCCTTCCACCATGATTGTACATTTCCTGAGGCCTTCCCACCCAGGTGGAATAAATCAAACCTCCTTCCTTTATAAATTACACCATCATGGGTATTTCTTTATTCCAATGTAAGAGCAGACTAATCCAGTTATCTTACAAGGTTTTTATAGTTTTAGGTTTTAAGTATTTAATCTATCTTGAGTTAATCATAGTATATGGTATAAGGAAGGGGTCCAGTTTCAATCTTTAGCATATGACTAGACAGTTATCCCAGCACCATTTATTAGAGATTCCTTTCTCCATTGCTTATTTTTGTCAACTTTGTCAAAAACCAGACAGGTGTAGGTGTGCAGCATTATTTCTAGGTTCTGTACTGTGTTCCATAGGTCTATGTATCTTTTCTTATACTAGTACCATGCTGTTTTGGTTTCTTTTTATTATTATTATTGTACTTTAGGTTCTGGGGTACATGTGCAGATCATGGGGAATTGTTGCATAGGTACTTACATGGCAAGGTCGTTTGCGGCCTCCATCCCCCTTCACCTATATCTGGCACTTCTCCCCATGTTTTCCCTCCCCTACCTCGCCATCCACCGCTGTGCCTCTCCTATTCCCCACAACAGACCCCAGTGTGTGATGCTCCCCTCCCTGTGCCCATGTGTTGTTGTTCAACACCCACCTATAAGAGAGAAGATGTGGTGTTTGATTTTCTGTTCTTGTGTCAGTGTGCTGAGAATGATGGTTTCCAGATTCATCCGTGTCCCTCCAAAGGACACGAACTCATCATTTTTTATGGCTGCATAGTATTCCATGGTGTATATGTGCCACATTTTCCTTGTCAAGTCTATCATTGATGGGCATTTGGGTAGGTTCCAGGTCTTTCCTATTTTAAACAGTGCCTCAATGAACATACGTGTGCATCTGTCTTTATAATAGAACAATTTATAATCCTTTGGGTATATACCCAGTAACGGGATTACTGGGTCAAGTGGAATTTCTATTTCTAGGTCCTTGAGGAAGTGCCACACTGTCTTCCACAATGTGGAACACTTTCCATCAACAGTGTCAAAGTGTTTACACTCCCACCATTAGTGTAAATGTGGTCCTATTTCTCTACATCCTCTCCAGCATCAGTTGTCTCCAGGTTTGTTAATGATCACCATTCTAACTTGCATGAGGTGGTATCTCAATGTGGTTTTGAATCACATTTCTCTAATAACCAGTGATAATGAGCATTTTTTCATATATTTGTTGGCCTCATATATGTCTTCTTTAGAAAAGTGTTTGTTCACATCCTTCGCCCAATTTTCAATGGGTTTGTTGTTTTTTTTTTTTTTTTTGTAAATCTGTTTTAGTTCTTTGTATGGGTAGATTGCAAAAATTTTTCCCATTCTGTTGCTTGCCAATTGACTCTAAGGATTGTTTCTTTGGCTGTACAGAAGCTCTGGAGTTTAATTAGGTCCCATTTGTTTATTTTGGCTTTCCTTGCCAATGCTTTTGGTGTTTTAGTCATGAAATCCTTGCCTCTGCCTGTGTCTTGAATGGTTTTGCCTAGGTTTTCTTCTAGGGTTTTTATGGTGTTAGGTCTTACATTTAAGTCTTTAATCCATCTGGAGTTAATTTTGGTGTAAGGTGTCAGGAAGGGGTCCAGTTTCTGCTTTCTGCACATGACTAGCCAGTTTTCCCAACACCATTTATTAAACAGGGAATCCTTTCCCTATTTCTTGTTTTTGTCAGATTTGCCAAAGATCAAACGGTTGTAGATGTGTGGCATTGCCTCTGTTCTGTTCCATTGGTGTATATCTCTGTTTTGGTACCAGTACAATGCTGTTTTGATTACTGTACCTTTGTAGTATAGTTTGAAGTCAGGTAGCATGATGCCTACAGCTTTGTTCTTTTTGCTTAGGATTTCTTGCCTGTGCGTGCCCTCTTTTGGTTTCTTATGAAGTTTAAGGTGTTTTTTTTTTTCTAGTTCTGTGAAGAGGCCATTGGTAGCTTGATGAGGATAGCATTGACTCTATAAATTACTTTGGGCAGTATGGCCATTTTCACGATATTGATTCTGCTTAACCAAGAGCATGTAATGTTTTTTCATCTGTTTGAGTCCTCTCTTATTTTCTTGAGCAATGGTTTGTAGTTCTCCTTGAAGAGCCCTTTACATCCTTTGTTAGTTGCATTCCTAGGTATCTTTGTAGCAATTATGAATGGGAGTTCACTCTTGATTTGGCTCTCTGTGAGTCTGTTATTGGTGTATAGGAATGCTTGTGATTTCTGCACACTGATTTGGTATTCTGAGACTTTGCTGAAGTTGCTTATCAGTTTAAGGAGATTTTGGGCAGAGATGATAGGGTCTTCTAAATATACAATCATGTTGTCTGCAAATAGAGACAATTTGACTTCCTCCTTTCCTAATTGAATAGACTTTATTTCTTTTCTTGCCAGATTTCTCTGGCTACAACTTCCAATTGAATAAGAGTGGTGAGAGAGGGCATGATTTGTCTAGTGCCAGATTTCAAAGGGAATGCTTCCAGTTTTTGCCCATTCAGTATGACATTGACTGTGGGTTTGTTGTAAATAGCTTTTATTATTTTAAGATACATTTCATCGATACCTAGTTTATTGAAAGTTTTTATCATAAAGGGCTGTTGAATTTTGTCGAAGTCCTTCTCTGCATCTATTGAGATAATCACGTGGTTTTTGTCTTTGGTTCTGTTTATGTGGCGGATTATGTTTATTGATCTGTGTATGTTGAACCAGGCTTGCATCCCACAGATGAAGCCAATTTGATGTGATGGATAAGCTTTTTGATGTGCTGTTGCAATCGGTTTGCCAGTATTTTATTGAAGATTTTGCATCTGTTTTCATAGTGATACAAAATCATCATGGCCTGGGGTTTTCTTTTATTGTTGAGTCTCTGCTGGATGTTGGTATCAGGATGATGTTTGTCTCAGAAAATAATTTGGGAAGGAATCCCTCTTTTTGTATTGCTTGGAATAGTTTCAGAAGGATTGGTAGTAGCTCCTCTATGTATGTCTGGTAGAATTTGGCTGTGAATCCGTCTGGTCCTGGACATTTTTTGGTTGGTAGGCTATTAATTGGTGTTTCAACTTCAGCCCTTGTTATTGGACTATTCAGAGTTTCAACCTCTTAGTGGTTTAGTCTTTGGAGGGTGCAATTGCCCAGGAATTTATCCATTTCTTCCTCATTTATTGGTTTATGTGCATAGAGTTGTTTGTAGTAATCTCTAATGGTAGTTTGTATTTCTGTGGAATCAGTGATGATATCCCTTTATCATTTTTTATTGCATCTATTTGATTCTTCTCTCTTTTCTTTTTTATTAATCTGGCTGGCAGTCTGTCTATTTTGTTGATCTTGTCAAAAAACCAGCTTTTGGTCTTATTGATTTTTTGAAGTTTTTTGTGTCTTTGTCTCCTTCAGTTATGCTCTGATCTTAGTTATTTCTGGCCTTCTGCTAGCTTTTGAGTTTTTTTGATCTCTCTACTCTAACTCTTTCAATTTTGATGATAGAGTTTCGATTTTAGATCTTTCCTCATTTCTCATGTGGGCATTTATGCCACATTTCCTCATATCTCACGTGTAAATTTCCCTCTAGACACTGCCTTAAATGTTTCCTAGAGATTCTGGTACGTTGTGTCTTCATTCTCATTGGTTTCGAAGAACATCTTTATTCTGCCTTCATTTCACTGTTTATCCAGTCAACATTCAGGAGCCAGTTGCTCAGTTTCCCTGAAGTTGTGTGGTTCTGAGTTAGTTTCTTAATTCTGAGTTCTAATTTGATTGTACTGTGGTCTGGAGACTGTTTGCTATTATTTCCATTCTTTTGCATTTGCTGAGGAATGATTTACTTCCAATTATGTGGTCAGTTTTAGATTAGGTGCCATGCAGTGCTGAGAAGAGTGTATATTCTGTGGATTTGGGGTGAAGAATTTTGTAGGTGTCTATTAGGTCTGCTTGGTCCAGATCTGATTTCAAGTCCTGGATATCCTTGTTAATTTTCCGTCTCGTTGATCTCTAATATTGACAGTGGAGTGTTAAAGTCTCCCACTACTATTGTGTGGGAGTCTAAGTCTCTTTGTATGTAGTAAAGAACTTGCTTTGTATGTAGTAAAGAACTTTTTACCTGGGTGCTCCTGTATTGGGTGCATATACATTTAGGATCATTAGTTCTTGATGAATTGATCCTTTTACCATTATGTAATGCCCTGCTTCATCTCTTTTGATCTTTGTTGATTTAAAGTCTATTTTATCAGAGACTAGGATTGCAACTCCTGCTTTTTATTTATTTATTTTTTTGCTCTCCATTTGCTTGACAAATCTTTTTCCATACCTTTATTTTGAGCCTATGTATGCCCTTGCACATGAGTTGGGTGTCCTGAATACAGCACATTGATGGGTCTTAACTTTTTATCCAATTTCCAGTCTGTGTCTTTTGATTGGGACATTTGGCCCATTTACATTTAAGATTAATATTGTTATGTGTGAATTTGATTCAGCCATTTTGATGCTAGCTGTTTTTTTCCTGTTAGTTGATGCAGTTTCTTCATTGTGTCAATGGTCTTTACCATTTGGTATGTTTTTACAGTGGCTGGTACTGGTTGTTTCTTTCCATATTTGGTGATTCTTTCAGGAGCTCTTTTAAGTCAGGCCTGGTGGTGACGAAATCACTCAGCATTTGCTTGTCCATAGAGGATTTTATTTCTCCTTCATTCATGAAGCTGAGTTTGGCTGGATATGAAATTCTAGGTTGAAGGTTCTTTTCTTTAAGGATGCTGAATATTGGCCCCCACTCTCTTCTGGCTTGTAGGGTTTCTACCAAGAGATCCACTGTGGGTTTGATAGGCTTCCCTTTGTTGGTAACCTGACCTTTCTCTCTGTCTACCCTTAGCATTTTTTCCTTTATTTCAACCCTGGTGAATCTGATGATTATGTGCCTTGGGGTTGCTCTTCCTGAGGAATATTTTGTGCTGTTCTCTGTATTTCCTGGACTGGGTTATTGGCCTGCCTTGCTAGGCTGGGGAAGTTCTCCTGTATAATATCCTGCAGAGTGTTTTCCAGCTTGGATTCATTCACTTCATCACATTCATGTACACCTAGCAAACGTAGATTAGGTATTTTCACATAATCCCACATTTCTTGGAGGCTTTATTTATTTCACCTTTTTTTCTCTAACCTTGCCTTCTTGTTTTATTTCATTGAGTTGATCTTCAATCTCTGATATCCTTTCTTCTGTTTGGTTGATTTGGCTATTGAAACTTGTGTATGCTTCGTGAAGTTCTCATGTTGTGTTTCACAGCTCCATCAAGTCATTTATATTCTTCTCTAGGCTGGTTAATCTAGTTAGCATTTCTTCTAACCTTTTTTCCAGGTTCTTAGTTTCTTTGCATTGGGTTAGAATATGTTCTTTTAGCTCAGAGAAGTTTGTTATTACCCACCTTCTGAAGCCTGCTTCTGTCAGTTCATCAGACTCATTCTCTATCCAGCTTTGTTCCCTTGCTGGTGAGGAGTTGTGATCTCTTGGAGGTGGAGAGGTATTCTGGTTTTTGGTGTTTTCATTCTTTTTGCACTGGTTTCTTCCCATATTCGGGGATTTATCTATTTGTGGTCATTGTAGTTGGTGACTTTCAGAGGGGTCTCTGACTGGGCATCCTTTCTGTTAATGTTGAAGCTATTTCTTTCTGTTTTTTAGTTTTCCTTTTAACAGTCAGGCCCCTTTGCTGCAGGACTGCTGGAGGTCCACTCCAGACCCTGGTTACCTGGGAATCACTGGCAGGGACTGCAGAACAGCAAGGATTGCTTCCAGTTTCTTTTTCTGTTATCTTCGTCCCAGAGGGTACCTGTCAGATGTCAGCCAGAGCTCTCCTTTATGAGGTTACTCTTTGGATATATGGGGGTCAGGGGAGCTGCTTGAGGAGACAGTCTTTCTCTTATCAGAGTTCAGGTGCTGTTGTTCCATTTAGAGTTACTGGGCGGGTACATTTAAGTCTGCTGCAGTGGAACTCGTAACTGCCTCTTTCTCCAGGTGCTCTGTTCTGGGAAGGTGGGGCTTTATTTATAAGTTCCTGACATACTGTTACCTTTTCTCAGTGATGCCCTGCCCATAAAGGAAGTAGTCTAGTGACAGTTTGCCAGCAGCAGTGTTGCTGAGCTGCTGTGTGCCCTGCTCAGCTGCTGTGTACATTTCCTTGCAAGTTTATTTACAGAGGTATAGTTAGAACAGACTCAGTCTAACTGCCGCAGTCTTCCTCAGTAATGGCGGTCTGCCTCGGTAATGGCGGACTGCCTCAGTAGTGGCTGACTACCTTGGTAGTGATGGACTGCCTTGGTAATGGCAGATGCCCTTCCCACTGCAGATCTCCACCGTCCTGTGTCCAGCTGTGCTTGCTGCAAAACTCTGAAGTCAGAGTGCTTCCGATTGCTGGTGTTGGTGGGGGTGGGACCCGCCCAGCCAGATTACCTGGCTTTCTGCTTTTGACTCCCTCTTTGTTAGCTGAATGGGCGGCTCTGTCTCCCAGGTGTTCTAGGTGCCAGTTGAAATGGCTGCCCAGATTTGTGCGAGTTTTTGTGCAGAAACCCATGGCGCAGTGTGAAACAGCCATGCTGGAAACTCATGGTGCCTTTTGGCCTGAGAATCTCCTGGTCTGTGGGCAGTAAAAACTGTGGAAGTGCAGTATCTGAACCTGAGTGCTGGAGTGGATGGAAAAGCCCCCAGTGGCCTCTGTTGGGTAGGGAGGGGGGTCCTCTGTGGATTGTACTTTTTGGGTGAGGCAGTGACCCACTCTGCCTTGGCTTGCCCTTCCTGGGCTACACCCACTGTGCTGCCAGTCCCATTGAGATGCACCTGGTACCTCATTTGGAAATGCAGAGATAACTCACCCTCTGCACAGATCTCGCTGGGAACTGCACTCCAGAGCTATTCCTATGTGGCCATCTTATTCCGTCTCCCTCCCTTCTTAGCAGTGCTCCCTTTTCATGCATTCCACTGAGGTAAATATGCTTTATCCATAGCCCTAGAGCCCACACCAAAACAAGAGAGCTTCTTCTCTGCGATTAGCTACAGTACCAACTTGCATAGGTTGTATTTACTTTTGTGAGCCAGTTTTATTATACTGCTGTTTTGGTTTCTGTATTCTTTTATTGTAGTTTGAAATCAAGTAATGTGATGCTTTAGCTTTGACCTTTTTGCTTAGAATTGCTTTGTCTTTTCAGGCTCTTTTGTGGTTCTATATGAGTTTTAGAATTCTGTGAAAAATGTCATCAATAGTTGGTAGGTACAGTATGGAATTTTTACATTGTTTTAGGCAGCATGGCCATTTTAATGGTAGTGATTCTTCTTATCTATGAGCCTAAAATGTGTTTGCATTTGTTTGTGTCATACCTAATTTCTTTCAGTGTTTTGTAATTCTCATTATAGAGATTTTTGACTTCTCTGGTTAGCTATTTTCTGTTGCATGTGTGTGTGTGCTAACTTGGATATTGTTGGTGTATGGAAATGTAATATTTGGGTACAGGGGTTCAGGGTGCCCTCAGTTCCCCTGAGAGAATGCTTCTCCAGGATATTCATCTCCTACACTCTCAAGAATGAGAGAGGGGACCACAGCACAATGCACAGTAAATGCTGGACTCAAAAGTGTTTGTAGAAAGTGATTTATTTAAAGAGAGAGAGAAATAGCTGACTCTCACACTGAGTAAGAGAATCCAGAAAGATGGAACCAAGGAGAGGAAAGCAGCTTCCACAAGAGTGTTAGGGAATAGAGAGAGATGGAGTTTAGGAGAGGAAGACAGGCTTCCATGAGAAAGTGTGGAAGAGGACTTCAGAGGGAAAATCCAGGAGCGAGAAAGATGGCTTCCATGAAGGGAGTGTTTGTGGAAGGGGATCCAAATGTGGAGTCTGAAGGGCTGTGGAAGAAGGGGACTTTTAGTCTGGGAGGAACCCCCACCTTCTCCAAGACCCCAGGGCAATGAAAGGAGATCCTTAGAACTTCCGCTGGAGTGATTAACTCTTATTTTCTTCCCATGACCAAAAAATTCAAACATAAACCATAAATCTCCCAGATGGACAGAAATGGGAGCGGGGCATGGTGCTAGGAAGTTCTTGGCCTTAAAACTACGCCCCCTTGTGGACCTCGAAAGAGAACACATTCCCTCAGAAATACTTATAATTTTTGTACACTTGTATCCTGAACCTTTTCTGAATTGGTTTAAAAGATCTAGGAGCTTTGGGCAGAAACTATGGAGTTTTCTACATATATCAACTGTGAAGAGAGATAGTTCAACTACCTATCTTCCTATTTGGATAAATTTTTACTTCTTCGTTTAGTCTGATTACGCTGACAGACTTCCAGCACTGTGTGGAATAGGAGTGTTGAGAGTAAGCATTCTTATCTTGTTCCAGTCTCAAGGGAAATGCTTCCAGTTTTTGCCCATTCAATATGATTTGGCCATGGGTTTGTCATAGATTCTTATTATTTTGAGGTCTATTCCTTTAATGTCTAGTTTGTTGAGAATTCTTAACATGAAGGGATGTTGAATTTTATCAGAAATTCTTTTGCATCTATTTAGATAAGCATGTGGTTTTGTTTTTAGTTTTGTTTATATGATTAATCAGATTTATTGATTTGCATATCTGGAATCAACCTTGCATCCCATGAATGAAGCCTACTTGATCCTGGGGGGTTAGCCTTTTAAATTACTGCTGATATCAGTTTGCTGGTATTTTTTGAGAATTTTTGCATCTATGTTGATCAGGAATATTGACCTGAAGTTTTCTTATTTCATTGTGCCTCTGCCAGGTTTTGATACCACAATATCCTGGCCTCATAGAATGAGTTGGGGGGAAATCTTCCTGCTCTATTTTTTAGAATACTTTCAATAGAATTTATATCAAATCTTCCTTATTGTTTGGTAGAATTTAGCTACAAGTACATCTGGTCCAGATTTTCTGTGGTGGGTAAGGTTTTTGTTACTTACTAAATTTCAGAACTTGTTATTTATCAGTTCAGCACTTCAATTTCTTCCTTGTACAATCTTGGGATGTTGCATGTTTCTAGGAATTTATCTGTTTCTTCTGGGTTTTCTAGTTTGTGTGCCTAGAAGTGTTTTTAATAGTCTCTGAGGGTGTTTTCCTATTTCTGCAGGGTCAGTGGTAATGTTTCAATTGCCATTTCTAATATATTTATTTGTATTTAGATGGTATCTAGAAAAACCTAAAGACTCCACCCCCCCAAAAAAATTAGATATGATAAATGAATTCAGTAAAGTTTCAGGATGAAAAATCAGCATACAAAAATTAGTAATGTTTCTATATACCAGTAACAATCTAACAAAGAAAGAAATCCAGAAAGCATCCCCGTGTATGGTATCTACAAAAAAGTAATAAAATAGGAATAATTTTGAATAAAGAAATGAAAGGTCACTATAAGGAAAACCACAAAATACTGATGAAATAATTTGAAGATGGCACAAATGAATGAAAAAGATCTGCTGCTCATGTTTTAGAAGAACTATTATCAATAAAATGACCATATTGCTTAAAGCAATCTATGGATTTAATGCAATCTCTGTCAAAGTACCAACATTATTTTTCACAAAATTAAAAAAAAAATCTCGAATTCATATGGAATCAGATAAGAACCTGAATCATCAGAGCAGCTGTAAAGAAAAATAACTACACTGGAGGCATCACATTACCTGACTTCAAAATATGTTGCAAGGCTATACAATCCAAACAGCATGGTATTGGTACAAGAATAGACACATGGACCAATGGAGCAGAACAGAGAACCCAGAAATAATGCCACACATTGACAGCCAACTGATTTTTAGAAGAGCTAACAAGAACTTACATTGGGAAAGGACACCCTCTTCAATAAGTGGTTCTGGGAAAATTTGGATAGTGACATGCAGAGGAATAAAACTGGACCCTGTCTTTCACCATATGTAAAAATCAATTCAAATGAATTAAGGACATACACTTAAGACCTGAAATTATAAAAAATACTCAAAGAAAACAGGGAAAGCTCTCCTGGACATTGTTCCTGGTAAATATTTTGTGATGGAGACCTCAAAAAGCACAGGCAACAAAAACAAAACTGACAGATGGGACGATATTAAACTAAAAAGCATATGTATAACAATCAATACAGTGATGAGACAATCTCTTGAAAGGAAGAAAATATTTGTAAACTATTCATTCAACCCAGGACTAATATCCGTTGTGTACAAGGGACTCAAAAACTCAACAGGAAAAAACAAACAAACAAACAAACAAACAAACATATAATCCCATTAAAATGTTGGTGGGGGCAGGGAGAATGCTAAATATGGGCCCCTGATGATCTTCAGATTCATAGAGTTGCTGGTGAAAAATCTGCTATGAGCCAGATGGTGCTCCCTTTCATGCAGCGTGTTTCATCTCTCTGGCTGCCTTTGACATTTTTCTTCCATTTTTACCTTGGCGGATTTGATGTCTGTGTATCTTGAAGATGATCATCTTGTACAGTATCTCGCAGGGATTCTTTGCATTTCTTAAATTTGAATATTGACCTCTCCAGCTAGGTTGGGGAAATTTTCAAGGACAGTATCTTGAAATATGTTTTAAAAGTCCCTCCTTTTACAGGATGCCAATGCGTAGTATGCTTGGGGGTCTTTACATAAGCCATTTTTCCCAGATGCTTCATTTATTCTTTTTAATTTTTATTTTGTCTTAGTTGATCTAGTTTTTTGGTGAGCTCTAAGATTCATAATCTTTGTTTATTCTGTTGTTCATGCTTCTAATTATATTATGAAATTTTTATAGCGAGTTTTTAAAAAAGTCAATCAGTTTGGTCCTTTTAAAAATGAGTGTATTGCCTTTCAGCTCTTACATTGTTTTATGGGGTTTCTTAGATTCTCTAAATTGGATTTCAACTTTCATCTAAATCTCAATGATCTTCACTCATATTCATATTCCAAATACTCTACCTGTCATTTCAGCTTCATTAAGAACCATTGTTCTTAATTTTTAGTAGAGGCTTAATTTTTAAAAAGGCTTAATTTTTAGTAGAGAGAAGGTCTTGCTATATTCCCCGGGCTGGTTCTTTTGTTATGTAGGTGTTCATTACTGTGACTTCTCTTTTAGTACTACTTTTGTTGTATTCCATAAATTTCAATATGTTTTGCTTTCATCTTTGTTTATTTCAAGATATTTTTAAATTTTTCTTTGACCCAATCATTATTCAGGATGTGTTGTTTAATTTCCCCATATTTATAATCTTTTTTCTTTTCCTTCTATTCTATTCTTCTATTCCTACTACTTTTCCCAGCTCTGGTAATCATCCTTTTACTCTCTATCTCTATGAGCTCAATTGTGATTTTTTAGATCCAACAAATAGGTAAGAACATGTGACATGAAGTTGCTTGGAGGTAAGAAGATACTCTGGCTTTTTTAGTTCCCTGAGTGCTGTGCTCGTTCTTTCTCATGTGTGTGAGCTGATATTTCTTTAATCTCTGAGCCTTCTGTCTTTTGGATGGGGCTTTTACTTTTATATTCTTTGATGCCCTTGAGGGTGTGACTGTCATATAAGGTGGGTTCAGTCAACTGGCTTCATTTCAGCAGCTGAGTACTCTGAGGCTGTATGCTTTAACTTTGGTGGGGGGTTGTGCCAGCCAAAGCTTTGTTCTCTGGCCCCTCTAGGTTAAGTACCTGCTGAACTGGAAGGGTCAAGGTGTTCCCACTCTATGTCAACAGTACTCCAATGAGAGATGTTGCCAAAAGTGCTTTGAGAATGTTGGGCAGCAGCATCCACATGTAAATGTACATTACTGGTGGTGGTGACTAGGCAGGGTCCTCAAGCATCAGTGGGGTAGGGCACCAAGCAAGACCAGGTAGCAGCATCTGTGACTGCCAGTGTGAGAGTGGCAATAATGTTTGTGACCATACACTCACACCGGCCACGTTGAGGGGTGGGGTGCATGCCCATGTGTGCTAGTCAGGGCAGGGTGATGAGATCTGCTTGTGCATGTCAACACAATGGTGTTCCAGGACTGTAGGAGAGTGTGCTCTGGCAGAGCAGCAGGCACAATTTTATTTCTTCTTTTGAGATGCCCTTTTTTTTCATATGTACTTCCTGTTTGATAAAAGTGGCTAGAGTGGGCATCTCTGCCTTGTTCTTCATCTTAGAAGAAAAGCTTTCAGAATTACTCTTTGGATGTTAGCTATGGGTTTTTTTATATATGCCCTTTGTTATATTGAGCTAGTTTATTTCTACTCCTAGTTTGTTGAATGTTTTTATCGTTAAAGGGTATTAAATTCTGGTAATTTTTTAGCATCTATTAATATTATTGTGTGATTTAAAAAATCCTTTATTAATATAGTATGTCATGTTGATTTTTGTATGTTGAACCATTCTTGCATCCCAGGGATAAATCTTACTTGGTCAAGATGTGTGATCCTTTCAACCTGCTCTTAAATTCAGTTTCAGTTTGATCTATTTTGTTGAGTATTTTATGTCTATTTTCATTAGAGATATTGACGTGTAATTTTCTGATAGTGACTTTGTCTGGCATTGATAGCTGGATAATGCTTCCTCTATCAAATGAGTTTGAAAGTGTTTTCTCCTCTTTAATTGTTTGAAAGGGTTTGGAAGAAAATAATTGGTATTAGTTTTTCAAGTATTTGTTGGAATTCATCAGTGAAGCTATCAGTTCTTGAACTTCTCTTTATTGGTGATTTTTCATTACTGATTCTATGTAATTAATTACTAATCAGATTTTCATTTAATCATTACTTAGTATTAGTAGATTATATATTTCTAAAAATTTATCTATCCTGGGTTATCTAATTTGTTGGAGAATAATTATTCATGCTAGTCTCGTAATCCTTTTTATTTCTGTAGAATAAGTTGTAATGTCTACTCTATCATTTCTGAATTTATTTATTTAAGACTTCCTTATTTTTCTTAGTTTTGCTAAAGCATTCTTACATTTTTGTATGTGTTTTCAAAAATTCAACTCCTGATTTCATTATTTTGTTTTTCAATTTCCTTTTAGTCTCTATGTTACTTACATAAGTCTAATCTTTGTTTTCTTCCTTCTGCTAACTTTGTGTTTAGTTTTTTTTTTTTAATTTAACTTGCCATTTTATATTATTTTCTTTCTTTCCTTTTTATTTTATTTTTTTGGTGCTGGAGTCAGGGTCTTACTTTGTTGCCCAGACTGGAGTGCAGTGGCATGATCAAAGCTCACTTGAACCTAGAACTGGTGGACTCAAGTGATGCCGTTACTTCAGCCTCCCAAGTAGCTGGGAATACAAGTTTGTACCACTACACCTGGCTAATTTTTTAAATTTTTAGTAGAAAGAAGGTCTTGCTATGCTCCCCAGGTTGGGTTTTTTTTTCTTATGTAGGTATGTATCAGGGTAATACTGGATTTGTAGCATGATTTTGGAAATATCCCCTCACCCAGTGCACAGAAATGCATCATATAACCACTGTGGAGGAGTCAAGAACTGAGGTTGTGGGAGGTGGATGATTTTGGCAGTTGAAGCCTGTTTTTTCTTTTCTTTCTTTTTTTAAAATAATTACTTTGAAACTTTTATTGAAGGATAAATGAGGTATACATGCAATGAAATTGTATTTAGCCTTGAGGAAGGAAATTCTGACACATGCTACAGTATGAATAAACCTTGAAGACATCATACTAAACCAGTTATAAAATGATAAATATGTAATTCCACTGCTTATTTGATGCACTTAGAGTAGTCAAATTCTTAGAGACAGAAAGTTGAATAGTGGTTTCTGAAGGAGGGGGAGAATAGGGAGTTAGTGTTAATGGGCACAGAATTTCAGTTGGGGAAGAAAGGAAATACAGATGATGGTGATGATTGCATGACAATGAGAATGTGCTTAATGACACAGAATTGTACACTTCTGTGGCTAAGATGATAATGTTTGTGTTATGTATACTTAAGCACAATACAAAAAAATTACAAATTACAAGTTTTTATTTTTTTTTTTTTTGAGAGGGCGTTTTGCTTTTGTTGCCCAGGCTGGAGTGCAGTGGTGTAATCTCGGCTCACTGCGATCTCCACCTCCTGGGTTCAGGCAATTCTCCTGCCTCAGTCTGGGGTTACAGGCGCCTGCCACCACAGCTGGCTAATTTTTGTACTTTTAGTAGAGACAGGGTTTTGCCACATTGGCCAGGCTTGTCTCAAACTCCTGACCCCAGGTGATCTGCCTGCCTTGGCCTCCCAAAGTGCTGGGATTACAGGGGTGAGCCACTGTGCCTGGCCATTAAAAAGATATATATATATATTTTTTTAAACAAAGTCTAGCTCTGTAGTCAGGTTGGAGTGCAGTAGGGTGATTTCGGCTCACTGCAAACTCTGCTTCCCAGGTTCAAGCAATTCTCCTGCCTCAGCCTCCCGAGAAGCTGGAACTACAGGCGTGTGCCACCACACCCAGCTAATTTTTGTATTTTTATTAGAGGCCTCCCAAAGTGCTGGGGTTACAGGTTTGAGCCACTGTGCCCAGCCATAAAATGATTTTTTAAAGTTTTATTTTGTTTGACAATTTCTCATGTTTAATTCAGGTATCTTTTTTAGTTAATCTAGAATTGAACTGTAAGTGATTTAATAGTTTAAAGAAGTAAATTCTCAGTTTTGGTAGGTTCAGATTTGCCTAAGAGTGAGTTTTAGGTAAGCTAGTTTTTCTTGCCTTTAAGTGCAAGTAAGCGCAAAATGATTCGTTTGATTCTACTGGTTTTGGTTTTTTAAGCTAACCTGGAATTAATCAGAAAGATTAACTTATTATGGTTCTCTTAGCTTACTAAAATAATTCAAAGAAATAGCCCCCAAATTCAGAGTCAGAAATAAAACAAAGACATCTATTGTTTAGCAGTTAGTAGTGGTGGAAAGGAACTTATTTTTATTTTTATTTTTTTAATTGAATTTTAGGTTTTCAAGTACATGTGCAGAACATGCAAGATAGTTGCATAGGCACACATGTAGCAGTGTGATTTGTTGCCTTCTTCCCCTTCACCCACATCTGGCATTTCTCCCCATGCTATCTCTCCCAACTCACCCCTCGATGTCCCTCCCCTATTCCCCCCAATAAACCCCAGTGTGTAGTGCTCCCCTCCCTATGTCCATGTGTTCTCATTGTTCATCACCCACCTATGAGTGAGAACATGCGGTATTTCATTTTCTGTTCTTGTGTCAGTTTGCTGAGAATGATGTTCTTCAGATTCATCCATTTCCCTACACAGGACACGAACTCTTTGTTTTTGATTGCTGCATAATATTCCATGGCATATATGTGCCACATTTTCCCTGTCCAGTCTATCATCGATGGGCATTTGGGTTGGTTCCCGGTCTTTTCTATTGTAAACAGTGCTGCAATGAACATTCATGTGCATGTGTCCTTATAGTAGAACAATTTATAGTTCTTTGGATATATACCCAGTAATGGGATTGCTGGGTCAAATGGAATTTCTATTTCTAGGTCCTTGAGGAATCGCCACACTGTCTTCCACAATGGTTGAACTAATTTACACTCCCACCCACAGTGTAAAAGTGTTCCTATTTCTCCACATCCTCTCCAGCATCTGCTGTCTCCAGATTTTTTACTGATTGCCATTCTAACTGGTGTGAGATGGTATCTCGAGGTAGTTTTGATTTGCATTTCTCTAATGGCCAGTGATGATGAGCATTTTTTCATATGTTTGTTGGCCTCATGTATGTCTTCTTTTGTAAAATGTCTGTTCATATCCTTTGCCCATTTTTGAATGGGCTTGTTTGTTTTTTTGCTTGTAAACCTGTTTGAGTTCTTTGTAAATTCTGGATATCAGCCCTTTGTCAGATGGGTAGACTGCAAACATTTTTTCCCATTCTGTTGGTTGCTGATTCATTCTAATGACTGTTTCTTTTGCCATGCAGAAGCTGTGGAGTTTCATTAGGTCCCATTTGTCTATTTTGGCTTTTGTTGCCAATGCTTTTGGTGTTTTGGTCATGAAGTCCTTGCCTACTACTATGTCCTGAAGGGTTTTGCCTATATTTTCTTCTAGGGTTTTTATGGTGCCAGGTCTTATGTTTAAGTATTTAATCCATCTGGAGTTAATTTTGGTGTAAGGTGTCAGGAAGGGGTCCAGTTTCTGCTTTCTGCACATGGCTAGCCAGTTTTCCCAACACCATTTATTAAACAGGGAATCCTTTCCCCATTGCTTGTTTTGTCAGGTTTATAAAAAATTGTATGGTTGTAGATATGTTGTGTTGCCTCCAATGCCTCTGTTCTGTTCCAATGGTGTATATCTCTGTTTTCGTACCAGTACCATGCTGTTTTAATCACTGTAGCCTTATAGTAGAGTTTGAAGTCCGGTAGTGTGATGCCTCCTGCTGTGCTCTTTTTGCTTAGAATTGACTTGGCTATGCGGGCTCTCTTTTGGTTTCATATGATGTTGAAAGTATTTTTTTCCAGTTCTGTGAAGAAGGTCATTGGTAGCTTGATGGGGATAGCATTGAATCTGTAAATTACTTTGGGCAGTATGGCCATTTTCACGATATTGATTCTTCCTAACCATGAAGATGGAATGTTTCTCCATCTGTTTGTGTCCTCTCTTGTTTCATTGAGCAGTGGTTTGTAGTTCTCCTTGAAGCAGTCCCTTACGTTCCTTGTTAGTTGTATTCCTAGGTATTTTATTCTCTTTGTAGCAATTGTGAATGGCAGTTCATTCTTGATTTGGCTCTCTTTAAGTCTGTTATTGGTGTACAGGAATGTTTGTGATTTTTCACATTGATTTTGTATCCTGAGACTTTGCTGAAGTTGCTTATCAGTTTCAGGACTTTTTGGGCTGAGACGATCGGGTCTTCTAGATATACTATCATGTTGTCTGCAAATAGAGACAATTTGGCTTCCACCTTTCCTATCTGAATACCCTTTATTTCTTTTTCTTGCCTGATTGCTCTGGCTAGAACTTCCAGTACTATATTGAATAGGAGTGGTGAGAGAGGGCATCCTTGTCTAGTGCCAGATTTCAAAGGGAATGCTTCTAGTTTTTCCCATTCAGTATGATATTGGCTGTTGGTTTGTCATAAATAGCTTTTATTATTTTGAGATACGTTCCATCGATACCAAGTTTATTGAGGGTTTTTAGCATCAAGTGCTGTTGAATTAGGTCAAAGGCCTTCTGTGCATCAATTGAGATAATCATGTGGTTTTTGTTTTGGGTTCTGTTTATGTGGTGAATTACGTTTACAGACTTGTGTATGTTGAACCAGCCTTGCATCCCCGGGATGAATCCTACTTGATCATGGTGGATAAGAATTTTGGTGTGCTGTTGCAATCAGCTTGCCAGTTTTTTATTGAAGATTTTTGCATCTATGTTCAACATGGATATTGGCCTGATCCTGTTGGGTCTCTGCCGGGTTATGGTATCAGGGTGATGTTGGTCTCATAAAATGATTTGGGAAGGATTCCCTCTTTTTGGATTATTTAAAATAGTTTCAGAAGGAATGGTACCAGCTCCTCTTTGTGTGTCTGTTAGAATTCAGCTGTGAACCCATCTGTACCTGGGCTTTTTTGTGTGGTAGGCTCTTAATTGCTGCCTCAACTTTAGATCTTGTTATTGGTATATTCATAGTTTCGACTTCTTCCTGGTTTAGGCTTGGGAGGACACAGGAGTCCAGGAATTTATCCATTTCTTCCAGGTTTACTAGTTTATGTGCATAGAGTTGTTTGTAATATTCTCTGATGATGGTTTGAATTTCTGTGGAATTTGTGGTGATTTCCCCTTTATCATTTTTTATTGCATCTATTTGGTTATTTTCTCCTTTCTTTTTTATCAGTCTGGCTAGTGGTCTATTTTGTTGATCTTTTCAAAAAACCAGCTCTAGGATTTACTGATATTTTGAAGGATTGTTCGTGTATCTATCTCCTTCAGTTCAGCTCTGATCTTAGTTATTTCTTGTCTTCTGCTAGGTTTTGAGTTTTTTTATTTTGCTCCTGCTGCTCTTTCAATTTTGACATTAGGGTGTTGATTTTGGATCTCTCCACTCTTCTCATCTTGGTACTTATTGCTGTATATTTTCTTCTAGAGACTGCTTTAAATGTGTCCCAGAGATTCTGGTATGTTATGTCTTCGTTCTTGTTGGTTTCGAAGAACTTCTTTATTTCTGTCTTCATTTCATTGTTTATCCAGTCAACATTCAAGAGCCAGTTATTCCGTTTCTATGAAGCTGTGCGGTTTTGAGTTAGTTTCTGAATTCTGAGTTCTAACTTGATTGCACTATGGTCTGAGAGACTGTTTGTTATTATGCCAGTTGCTTCGCATTTGCTGAGGAGTGATTTACTTCCAATTATGTGGTCAGTTTTAGAGTAGGTGTGATGTGGTGCTGAGAAGAATGTATATTCTGTGGATTTGGGGTGGAGAGCTCTGTAAATGTCTATCAGGTTTGCTTGTTCAAGGTCTGAGTTCAAGCCCTGGATATCCTTGTTAATTTTCTGTCAGGTTGATCTGTCTAATATTGACAGTGGAGTGTTAAAGTCTCCCACTATTATTGTGTGGGAGTCTAAGTCTCTTTGTAAGTCATTAAGAACTTGCCTTATGTATCTGGGTGCTCCTGTAATAGGTCCATATATATTTAGGATCATTAGCTCTTCTTGTTGTATCGATCCTTTTTCCATTATGTAATGTCCTTCTTTGTCTCTTTTGATCTTTGTTGCTTTAAAGTCTATTTTATCAGAGATGAGAATTGAAACTCCTGCTTTTTTTTTTGCTGTCCATTTGCTTGGTAGATCTTCCTCCAATTCCTTTATTTTGAGCTTTTGTGTATCCTTGCATGTGAGGTGGGTTTCCTGGATACAGCACACTGATGGGTTTTGGCTTTTTATCCAATTTGGCAGTCTGTGTCTTTTGATTGGTGCATTTAGCCCATTTACATTTAGGGTTACTACTGTTATGTGTGAATTTGATCCTGCCATTTTGATGCTAGCTGGTTGTTTTTCTCGTTAGTTGATGAAGATTCTTCATTTTGTTGATGCTCTTTAAAATTTGGTGTGTTTTTGGACTGGCTGGTACTGGTTGTTCCTTTCTATGTGTAGTCTCTTTTTCAGGGGCTCTTGTAAAGCAGGTCTGGTGGTGACAAAATCTCTGAGTACTTGCTTGTTCACAAAGGATTTTATTTTTTCTTCATTTATGAAGCTTAGTTTGGCTGGATATGAAATTCTGGGTTGAAAGTTCTTTTTTGTAAGGATGTCGAATATTGGCCCCCCACTCTCTTCTGGCTTGTAGGGTTTCTGCCAAGAGATCTGCTGTGAGTCTGATGGGCTTCCTTTGTGGGTAACCTGACTTTTTTCTCTGGCTGCCCACAGCATTTTCTCCTTCATTTCAACCCTGGTGAATCTGACGATTATGTGCCTTGGGTTGCTCTTCTTGAGGAATATCTTTTTGGTGCTCTCTGTATTTCCTGGATTTGAATATTGGCCTGCCTTGCTATGTTGGGGAAGTTTTTATGGATAATATCCTGAAGAGTATTTTCCAGCTTGGATTCATTCTCTTCATCACATTCAGGTACACCTATCAAACGTAGATTAGGTCTCTTCACATAGTCCCACATTTCTTGGAGACTTTGCTCATTCCTTTTTGCACTTTTTTCTCTAATCTTGCCTTCTCATTTTATTTTATTGAGTTGATCTTCGGCCTCTAATATCCTTCCTTTTGCTTGGTCAATTCAGCTGTTGAAACTTGAGCATGCTTTGAGAAGTTCTCATGTTGTGTTTTTGAGCTCCATCAATTCACTCTTATTCCTCTCTAAGTTGTCCATTCTTGTTATCATTTCCTTAAATTTTTTTCAAGGTTCTTAGTTTCTTTGCATTGAGTTAGAACATGTTCTTTTAGCTCACGGAAGTTTCTCATGACCCACCTTCTGAAGTCTGATTCTGTCATTTCATCACACTCATTCTCTGTCCAGCTTTGTTCCCTTGTGGTGAGCAGTTGTGGTCCCTTGTAGGAGATGAAATGTTCTGGTTTCTGGTGTTTTTCTCCTTTTTGCACTGGTTTCTTCCCATCTTTGTGGATTTATCCACCTGTCGTCTGTGTAGTTGCTAATTTTCCAATTGGGTCTCTGAGTAGACATCCAGATTGTTGATGATGAAGTTATTTCTGTTTCTTAGTTTTTCTTCTAACAATCTGGCCCCTCTGCTTTAGGACTGCTGAGGTCCACTCCAGGGCCTGCTTGCCTGGGGATCACCTGCAGCAGCTGCAGAACAGTAAGGGTTGCTACCAGTTTCTTCTTCTGCTATCTTTGTCCCAGAATGATACCTGCCAAATGTCAGTCTGAGTAGTCCTTTGTGAGGTGACTCTTTGGATATATGGGGGTCAGGGAACTGCTTGAGGAGACAGTCTGTTCTTTATAGGAGCTCACGTGCTCAGCTGTGAGTGCCATTGTTCATTCAGAGCTGCTAGGCGGGTGCGTTTAAGTCTGCTGCAGCAGAACTCATAAGCCCCCTTTTTTTTCCCCAGGTGCTTTATTTATGGGTATCCATTGCATTGCTGCCTTTTTTTTTCTTTTTTTTTTAAGGGCTGTCCTGCCTAGCAAGGAGGCAGCCTAGTCACTGCCCGCAGAGGATTTTCTGAGCTGCTGTGGGTTCCGCCCTGCTGCTGGCTCTGCCCTTCTCTTGTGTGTATTTCCCTGCAGTCCTGTTTACATGGGTGTGGTTAGAACTGCCTCAGCAATGTTGGCCCGCCTCTGTAATGGTGGACTCTCTTTGTTATGTGGGGTTGCCTCGGCAATGGCAGGCTGCCTCAGCAATGGCAGACTATCTCCGTAGGGGTGGAGTGCCTCAGTAATGGCGGATCCCCCCCCCCTCCCGGCCACAGAGCTGGGCCATCCCGGTTTTAGCTGTGCTTGCCGTGAAACTCTCAACCCCGAGCATTTCCAATTGCTGTTTGTTTTTGTGAGCATGGGACCCGCCGAGCCTGATCACCTGGCTCCCTGCTTCAGAGCCCTTTTCTTTCTTTTCTTTTTTTTTTTTTTAAGTTGAACAGTTGACTCTCTCCCAGGTGTTCCAGTTGCCTGCTGAAAAGGCGGTGGGATCTGTGTGATTTCCCATGCAGTAACCCACTGTGCCAGCTGAAACAACGTGGCTGCCCGGGAATCTCCTGGCCTGGCTTCATGTTTTATGTTTTGGTCCCGTTTAAACAGATGAGTGGGCTAATCTGCCTTCCTGGATCTCCAGTTGCCAGTTTAACAGGACAACCATACCAGTGTATTTTGTACAGAGAGCCGCTGTGCTGTGGTGCCAGCCAAAACAGCCATGCCAGCTGAAACAGCCATGCCACGCACTGGTGACCCATGGTGCTCCTCCACCTGGGAATCTCCTGGTCTGTGGGCAGTAAAGATCCATCTGGAAATGCGGCATCCCCTCACCCTCTGCGCTTTCACTGGTAGCTGCAATCCTGACCAGCTCCTACAGCGCCATCTTCCCCCGACTCCCCAGGAATTTTGGCTGTTTTTTCTCTCTGTTCGGTGACTCTTTCAGTGATGTGAAGTTAAAATCAGGTACTGTGAGTACTGAATTTTAGTACTTGTGAAGGTGCTTTTCTTTTGTAGTTGTTAAGTTGGCGTCCTTCTCAGTGGGACAATCAATGGAGACTTGTATTCTGCCATCTTGCTCTGCCTCCCACTCTTTTTCATTTTTGAGGGAAAGTTTGGTCAGACCTACGATTCCAATTTGCTTGGTATTAAAAAAAAAAAACACTTTAGCACTTTGAATATATTATTTTCCATTCTTGCTTGCAATATTTCTGCTAATGTATTTTGTAAAGCATTGGTCAAGGATATATCTTCTGTACATTCCTAGCTGGGATGAGTAGGTTTAAAGAGATTAATCCATTCTACCATCCCAATCTCCCTAAGCCTTTGGATCCCTTCCCTACATTAAACCAAGGGAGATTAGGCATTTCCAGTTCACTCACAGTGGGTCACCTTTTAATCCATATTTTATCTAACCAAGCAAATAAACTGTTAGAACCATTTTATTAACTCTCTGAGCTGCAACAACAAATGCAGAATCCCAACTTAGTGGGCCTAAATCAATAAATTCAGCATTATCCAACTCTATGTTTCTTCCACTATCATCCCACATTCTTAATATCCATCCTCATGCCTGGTCTTCAGATTTCTGCTTATATAAATCAGAATACTCAAGCAATTCTTTCTGAGTTTAGTGCATCTCCTCATGGGCCACATTCTGAACCTCATCTCTAGGGGACCACCAGGACTTTAGTCTAGTTGTAGGTCTAGAAGCAAACAGGGTTGTTGTGGATGGCTCCTGAGGTTAATCAGCATTATATTGGCTGGCAACTGCATCACGGAAGGCCTCAGGCAGCACAGGGTTTATCTCCTCAGACAAATGTGGAAAGACTGATGGCATCATGGGTTGGGGAGGGGGTGCTGCCTCTACTGGGGATGGGGAAGCTGTTTCTTCTGGCAGAAATGGTTAATCTGAGTTTATAAACTCAGCATCCCCAGCTTCATCAGGAGGCTTTTACACAACCCCATTCCGACTTGCAGGGTCCCATTCTTTTCCAGTCAATGCCCTCACTTTAACAGTAGACACCTGACAAAGCTTTGCATGCACCTTTCATTGCAGGTCAGTCACTCACATGATAAGAGTTTGTTTCTGCCTTTCCACCAATTTCAGCTCTTTCTCTACAGGAGATAAGACTCTCACTAAGGGCAATCCTAGCAGATTTGAGGTTCAGTATCTTCTTCTGAAACCAGGAGTTAGAATCTCTGAGTTCATCATTTTTCTTTTACCACTTTGTCTAGTGAACTTAGGAGCCACCAACCAACTTCATTATGTTCCTTCATTCTGTACATATAGTCAAAGGTGTTATATATAGAGTCACTAAACTCCTTGCCTCTCACAAGCAGTGAGTCAGGAGGGTCAAATGTATTTATGTGGCATAACTCTCTAAACAGTTCACTCCAAGGACTGTCAGTATTCTCCATACTATTAGCAGTAGAGCCCTTATCATTTTTGGGTCTAATCATAATAAGTAGCCAACTCCAAAAACCCCCATACCAGTGATACAACTCCGTCCTTAATATTCTGTTCCTCTAGAACCACTCTTGGTAACAAAATCTGTTTTAGTTAGGGTTATCTAGAGGGACAGAACTAATAGGATAGATGTATATATAAAGGAACGTTTAGAGGTTGGGTGCAGTGGCTTATTCCTGTAATCCCAGCACTTTGGGAGGCCATGGCAGGTGGATCACCTGAGGTCAGGCATTCAAGACTAGCCTGGGTGACATAATGAAACCCCATCTCTACTAAAAATACAAAAATTAGCTGGGTGTGGTGGTAGGTGCCTGTAGTCCCAGCTTCTCAGGAGGTTGAGGCAGGAGAATCACTTGAATCTTGGAGACGGAGGTCACAGTGAGCCGAAATCATGCCATTGCACTCCAATCTGGTCCACAGAGTGAGACTTTGTCTCAAAAAAAAAAAAAAAAGGTGGGGGAGAGAAATTTATTAAGTAGTATTAACTCACATAATCACAACATTCCAAAATAGGCCAACATTCCAACCAAACATCCAGCATGGGAGAGAGATGTAGATTGGGAGGCTGAGCCAGTCTAGTCTTTTTACACTTTTTTCTGCTTGCTTTATATTTTGGCCACACTGGCAGCTGATTAGATGGTGCCCACCAAGATTAAGGGTAGATCTGTCTTTCCCAGCCCACAACTCAAATGTTACTCTCCTTTGGTAACAGCCTTACAGACACACCCAGGATCAACACTTTGCATCCTTCATTCTAGTCAAGTTGACACTCAGTATTAACCATCACGGTTCCCATTTTCTTATCTGCAAACTGATGATAATGGTGCCTACCTCACAATCAGGGAATTAGGTTAGAATGGGAGAGCTCTGTAATTACTAATACTATACTGAAAATATCTTATAAGACTGAATTATATAAATGCATTATTTTCTTGAAATAAATTAGTACTTTGTAAATTATAAGCAAGATTATATTGCTTATACATGATGTATGGAGAAAACAAATCTTTCCCAAAGCTTTTTCAAAGCACAAAGAATTTGAAAAACATGACTGTTGTGAATAATGCAGTGTCACTTGTTTATAAAATGGGAAGCTCTATTCTCCTTTGTAATCATCTTGCCTTAAATCAGTTTATTTGTGTTATAGCAAGGGATACTGGGATTTATTTAATCTGAAGAGTAATATGAAAACCTTGGCTCAGAATATCTTTTCCCTTTCTTAACCTTACAGTGTCCAAGAGAAGTTGTAATATGTATGAGTTAATGTTTTGCTTCTCAAATTTATCAAATCAATAAAAAATAACCCAAACTTTGTCCATTGCAATTTTTCCCTAATAAGGAGAGAATAAGTATAATATTTATAAGGGAGATTTAATTAAAATATTTGACCATATTAACATCTCTAAACGTTAAAACTGTCTCATGAACTAAACATTTAATTCCTTGCTCAAGGAGCTGCTTATGCTTTTCTTCAACATTCTTCTATGTGTTTTTTTCTCCTTTCCTTTATCTGACTTAAAGAAAAATTGCTTAGCTTTTGATTTTGAATTATTTTTGATTGATTCCTTCAATCACTTTTTTCAAGCATTCATTAAACAAGGTATCTTCTTGTCAAAGTATTGAACTTCTCACTCTCTAGGTCTCTCTTCTGAAACCAAACATGTTTTTTAAGATGCTTATGCTAAGATTAAAAAAAAAAAGAATAAGAAAAGAAAAAACGTTTTGCTTTTTCTACCATTTTTTTGTAATCCTATTCTAAGTAAACTTCTATTCTTACTGAAGGCTTCTAATAGACTTATTTCTACTTTTTATAACTTATATATGTCTTTAATTTGGCATTTATGACCACTTCTCTACTGAAATGAATTTCTGAATGTGCAATCTGCTTTATCTTCAATTTTCCTCCTCTTTTAACTTTTAGTAGCATTCATCACTGTTAACTGTTGAGTATAAGTGTGCTGTTTGATGGTGATTGACACAGGGTTTGACTAGATTTCTGATATGCCTAAATCCTGCTTTTCCAGGTCTCTCTCTCCTGACGTCATTTTCTAAAGAAGTGAAGCCCAATGAGTAGCAGTGAATGGGAAACACATTATCTCTTTAGTTTTAGCTAAACCAGTACAAGTAAACTTCATGTCTAAGCATTTGTGAAAACAGATTATTATATACCCCAACCCAGGAGTAGAGGTTAAGACCCTCTACTGTTGGCTTTTCCAGTATCATTTTTACCATTTGGTCCTTTAGAAAACCAAAGGCTTTGTAACCAATTTCAAGACTTAAATTTTCAGAACTTTGTTTTATCCCTGACTGAGCATTGACTGATATTGGTATCATGAGTTAGGTCAGGAAACATGTCTACAATGATAGGTATCTAGGATTTGTGCTTTTATGAATTTAAATGTAGAGACATTAATTGCTAGTGAAGCATTGAAAGTCGGTAGTCAGAAGCATGCAGTAGCAAAATAGGCATTCACGTTGTTTGCTGTAGTTATTTGGTATGAAGTGCCTATTGAAGACAAAATTTTGGAAAGTCAAGGGTCTGTTAAACTTGATTATAGTTGAGTAAATGATGAATACATGGAGTGTTAGGGTGGCTGCCTTTTACTTAACTGGAAAGATTTTGGAAGAAAAATGTCAAGCTGAATATTTTAATCAGCTTAAGACATTGTCAGACAACCAGAACGATTCTGGAATTGCCCTAAAATTATTTATTTTCTTAAATAGCCCCCAGGCTGCTGTAAAAAAAATTCATACCAAAAGTTTGATATTGTGGATGAAAAATTTACCATAAAATTGAATTAACATTGCTAGTTTTTATATAAAAGAACTAACCCAGGAAGAGCTCACTTATACACAGTGTAATTGCACTGATTTTTGAAAAACAAATTGTCAATTTTTATTGGCAGAAATTTGAAGAATATATATGGGAGTTTAGATCAATGAGGGAAAATCAACATTTGCATTAAATTTATAAATACTAGTACACTGAACAAAAATTTTTGGATCAATGTGTTATTTTAAGCAGCAACTAGGAGTGGCTCTAAAACTGTATTTAGTTGATTGACAATCTTTGACTCAAGGGTTTTTCATATTTAACGAAGCTTAGATCCCACATCCAAAGACGTAGGTAACAAAGATGTTAGACTAAATTAACGTGTCACTTTCCTCCTGTCTCACAGTGGTCCAGGGAACATTCTCTTTACCAGTGAGTTAAAAAATCTTGGACACCTTTGCATTGCTTGTTCTCTGAAATTTGGGTGATGATGCAAAATCCAGTTAAAAAATTTATTCCTAAAGAAAACAGTGTCTTCATACAAAACTAGAACGTTATGTATTTTAAGGAAGTGTTCTGAGACTCATGAAAAAAAAATTATTCCTTTGTTTCAGTGGAGATGATTGAAATGGGAAAGACTAAATGGTGGTGTTTAACCAACAGACAAGGTGAGCACAGGAGCATAGTCACCATAAAGGGAAGGACTTGGGTCATGACCAGGGTGATTTTCCTTAGGCACTGGCTAGTTGTTCAATTTCTAGGACTGAAATAAACGGACAATATAAAAAAATATTTTAATTTATATAAATCATAGCTTCACACATGTAATCCCAGCATTCTGGGAGGCTGTGGAGGGCAGTTTGAGCTCAGGAGTTCAACACCAGTCTGGGCAACAAGGTGAAAACCCGTCTCTACTAAAATACAAAAAATTAGCCCAGTGTGGTAGTGTGCACCTGTAGTCCCAGCTACTCAAGAGGCTAAGGCAGGAGAATTGCTTGAACCTGGGAGGCAGAGGTGGCAGTGAGCTGAAATAATGCCACTGCACACCAGCCTGGGTGAAAAGCGAGACTGTATCTCAAAAAAACAAAAACAAAAAACAAAAAACCTCTAAATATGACATGACTTGAGTCATTAAAATAGGCATGACCTTTGATTTAGTCTTTACATTCATTTGCCAGTACAAAGACATAGACCTTCTTGAATGAAGGTGAGGCCAGTAACCTGGAGAAGATACCTGAAATGTGACCACAAATATGTACTATTAATTTTCCTCTGTGCTTTTTCTGAAGATACCAGTGGCCATTTTTCAGAATTACTGTACATTAGAAAATGGAAATACTCAGACCTTTATGGGAGTTTTAGTAAAATGGCTTTCAATTAACCTTATTCACTTGGGATCTGAGCCATAATTATGGCCTACTGGTCAGTGAGAGGAGTTATTGATGACAGATAATAAATGTTGATTAGTACTAATTCCATCTTATAGTGGACCTAGTGGGTCTATGGATGGCAACTGCCTCTCTTTTCCCTATCTGTAGCGAATTGTTGAAAGATCATGTTTAATAACTGACACAATACCTACATGGCTTCCTATTCTGTGAAGTGAGAGCTATTAAAGAATGAAAGATTAAATAAAAACCTTTGAAATGACTCTCCCTACTGAAGAACAAACCAAAAACAATGCCTTTTCTTTGATAGAATTGAAGAATGATTGTCATCATTGAAAACTTGAAAGATGCATATGCAATAACAATCATATTTCAATTTTATTCAATTATTGGGATTTAGAAATGCTGGGTAAGTCTTGTAAAATGACATTTAATTATCACAAAATTAGTCAAATGGTATGTAATAGTCTAAGTATGACCTCTTTGCTGGAGCAAGTCAACATTGTCTTGTTGGTATGCATTATCTTTTTCTTCTCATGACCTATCTTCTGCATTCTTAAACAGCACTCATAACAGAAGCTGATTTTGCTGTGACATGTCTGTATAGACTAGCTGAAACTATTCTATTTCTTTCTCTTTTTCCTAATTACTGTTATGTTGATTTCCTCACATTTGTGTAGTACTTCAAAGTTTGCAAAGTATTTTCTCGTGTATTTGTTTCTTCTTTAAAGCCATTTTAATGTAGGTATTTTCTTCTCATTTTCCTAGTGAGGAAACTAATATATATTAATAGCTTTCTTGTACATAGTTAAGAACTTTCCCTAGAGCAAAAGACTACCTAAGAGAAAAGAAGACACTTCATTGTGAATTTTTTTGAGTGAATCCTAGGTCCTCTATGTGTTCCCTAGAAAAAGATCCAGGGGCAGGTGAGAAATACACTGATGCCTGCAGACTGTCTTCAATAAATTGAACCTCTTAATGGAATTATGAAGAACAAGAAAGACTTCAAAGATTCAACCCACTCATTTTACAGACAAAGAAACTGTTATCAACAGTTTGAAAAATTTTACAAATATACACTGAGAGACAAAAATTTATTTACCTAATCTAGTAAATAAAACTTTAAGAGAAAACCCGTTGGTATTCAGTAATTCTGGTATATGACTTCTCTTAAGTGCAATTATAGTATATTTTTAATAATATACAGCATCTGAAATGCTGTTTTCTAAATCGTGGCAATTATTATTATGTATTATTAGTATTTATTATTATTATTTTGGCTGATAATTCTAACTCTCTGCAAGTAAAAGATTACAAATGACTTTGAAAAGCTCAAAATAAAGCAAATCCAAGTAATTTTAGTTCAGTTATCAGGATGTCAATGACTAATTCATTTTTCCTCCTGAAATAGTTACAAAAAGCTAAGACAAACAAATAGGAGTGAAATGTTGTGTGGGGAAGACAGCTGCTATTTGTTAACAGTATTCATGGGTCACATTAAAGTCAGTGGGGAGCCATGGGTGGAGAAATTTCTTTTCTTTTTCCAGATGGCTTCTGTATCTTTGCGTGTCAGAATTAAAACCTGTTGATGAAATATCAGTATGTGTACTGAGGTCTAAGCTTCCTAAAGCTTTTAGTGCATGGGAAGATGTTCCTTAATTCTCTAGATCCGTTTTTCACATTCTTCATCTAAGAAGGCATTATGTTATTTTGGAAGAACACAGAAATCAGCATTAAAATACCTACATTCCATTCCCATCTCTGTGGTCTTGGGCAAATAATTTAACTACTTTAGGCTAAGAATGTTTTTTTTTTCAACTTTTATTTTAGATACAGGGGTCCATGTGTAGTTTTACTATAGGTATATTGCACTCAGGTAGTAAGCATGGAACCCAACAGATAATTCTTCAACCCAGGTTCCCTTTTATCTCTCTCTCTCTCGGTATTTAAGTGTCCGTTGTTCCCATGTTTATGTATGTGTGTTCTCAATGTTTAATTCGTACTTATAATTAAGAGCATGAGGTGTTTGCTTTTCTAATTCTGTGTTAATTTGCTTCAAATTATGACCTCCAGCTCCATCCATGTGGCTGCAAAGAATATATTTTTATTTTTATGGCTGGGCAGTATTCCATAGTATATAAGCACTACATTTTTAAAATACAATTCACCATTGATGGGCACATAGGATGATTCCATGTCATTGAAATTGTGAATATTCTGTGATGAACGTGCAAGTGCATGTGGTTTTTTTTTTTGGTATAATAATCTATTTTATTTGGGGCATATGCCTAGTTCTGGGATTTCTAGTTTAAATGGTAACTCTGTTTTAAGTTATTTGAGAAATCTCCAAACTGCTTTCCACAGTGGCTGAACTAATTTATATTCCTATCAACAGTGTATAAGTGTTCTCTTTTTTTCCCACAGCCTCTCCAGCATCTGTTGTTTTTTTGACTTTTTGATAATAGCCCGGGTGACACAAACTATTAAAAGAGTAAATAGACAACCTACAGTATATAAGAAAATACTTGCAAACTATGCATCTGACAAAATTCTAATCTTCAGAATCTATAAGGAACTTAAATTAATATGCAAAACCAAAAAAACCCCATTAATAAATGGACAAAGAACATAAACAGAATTGGATTCTCAAAATGTATTCTCAAAAGAATTCATACATGCAGCCAATATACATATGAAAAAAATGCTCATCATCACGAATCATGAGAGAGATGCAAATCAAAACAGCAATGAAATACCGTCTCACATCAGTCAGAAGGGCTAAGAATCTTATTCCATAAAAGAAAGTAAAAAATAAAACTAATGGATATTGTATATGCCCAAGATTAGACAGTGGTTGTAAAAATAACTTTTTAAATTATTAGTCATTCCATAAATTTCAATTTAATAAATGTTACATATACATATATACATAGTAGGCATATATCAAAGATGCATATTTCTGATCATTTCAAATCTATAATGGCAATTCTGTTTCTGGAAAGAACAAAATAGTTAAATTGGCATTCCACAAATAATAATTAAAAAGCTGGAGAAAATATATAAAATAAATGTTTTCAGATTAAAAAAATATATATCACAAAGCTATAATACCTAAGATAAAGGAAATGAATTAGATAAACCCCAGAATCCTGTTTTCTGCTTGGAGGCACATTCTGAATGTTAACACAGAGATTGAAGCCCAATAAAAGCATGGCATTCATGCTGAGAATAGGAAACAGATTGGATTTTTGTGGGTACTGAAGTGTCTGGAATTGGTGGGATATCAGGAAAGGAAATTTTACAGAGAACAGAAGTACTAAGGACAAGAAGTCATTCTGCTATTAATTTCATACATTTCTCCAAATTTTTTAATCAACCACATCCCACAGGTAAAAATGTATTTGAACAGTTTTCTATTAAAGCATCACTAAAGTTATTCAGAAATACTAACCTTCTGGATTTGGAACATTTTCTAAGTATCGTACTCCTCATTCCTACCCTGACATTTGAAAAAAATCTCAAACCATTGTTTTTAAAAGAGATAAATGGGTGGAAAAAAAATCCTGATTGTTCTGAGTCCAAAGGATATCTGCATCAACATGTTAAATAATCAGAATTTAGACACTTCTTACAAAAATACTTAAGCTTCTACTCTTCATGTCTTGTAAAGATATACTTCTGTGAAACAGTGCCTAATGTATGTCATGAGAATGAAAGTTATTACAAACGTCCATACTAACCTTCTGTCTATTCTCACATCATAGCACAAATTTTCAAAGCTTCAATGTAAATATTTTTAAAAAGAATTTTCTAGACTCAATTACATTCTGATTATTCTATTTTTGTATTTTTTAACAACCACATTAAGCATGCAGAAAAATAAATAAATAAATAAATGTAAAGTTAGTGTAATGTAGTAACTAAGAACATGGCTTCATAAGCCAAGACACACAGATTTCAACCCAGTTCTGTCTTTATTTGATGAATAATTTAGGCTGTCTTACTTAACCTATCTGCTGCAGTTTTTATTCTATAAAATAAAAGAGGCAAAAAATTTAATGGTGTTAGTGTGACTTTAATACATAGAAGCTGTCTTATTACAAAATATTCAGTTATGATAACTTTATATTGGTCATATTTGCTTTAGATCTCTGTCTCATTTTTAAGAATTAAAACATAAGAGATGCAGTTTAAAGTCTCCTAATTTATTCCCTTTTGTCTCTCCCCAGAGGTGATAAGAGCTTTGTTTTTATCACTCCTATGCCTGTTATAATCTTTATATACATCTATAATTAATATATAGCATTGTTTTATATACTAAATTTGAAATTACATGCTTATTTTGCATATTTATTAGTGAGGATGTACATTTTTGCAAAACATGTGTAGTAGTTCATTTTCACACTGTTGATAAAGATATACCTGAGACTGTGCAGTTTACAAAAGAAAAGCTTATTGGACTTACAGTTCCATGTGGCTGGGGAGGCCTCACAATCATGGTGGAAGGTGAAAGGCACATCTCATATGGTGGCAGCAAGAGAGAGAAAGACAGCCAAGCAAAACGGGCTTCCCCTTATCAAACCATCAGATCTCATGAGACTTATTCACTATCATGAGAACAATAAGGGGGAAACTGCCCCATGATTCAATTATCTCCCACCATGTCCCTCTCATAACATGGGAATTATGGGAGTTGGATTCAAGATGAGATTTGGTTAGGGACACAGAGTCAAACCATATCAATGTATTTAGGTCACATTTAAAAAAAAAAACCGTGCAAAATTATCCTCTACAGAAGCCAACATTCAGCCTTTTATGACTCTTTCAGGTAAGAGATCTGAATAATAAATAGCCTTAAATTAATTATCAGAAGAAATGGTAATCTTTTATCTATTAAAATATGTCCCACAGTTACAAATTAAAGTTTAAACACAAGTGTAGAGTTTAGTGGCTTAAAACTATCAAGCATTTGTTTGTAAATATGGATGAACACGGTCAATTCTCATAAAGCTGAAAGAGGGGGATGATTTTGGTGTACATGAGGTACTGACGAGAAATTCAATAATGCTGTCTGGAAAAAAAAGCAATAAAATATCAAAATATTCTTGACTAATAGCATAGAGAGAGAGAGATAAAGAAATAGCTTCAGCTAGACTGCCCAGAGATATGTCTCAGCAAAATGAGCTTCTGTTACTAGGGCTGCTCAAGAATGCAGGAGCTAGATATCATGGGAATGAGAAAAACAGTGCCTGAATGGTACATCAGTGTGACTTGATGGCCCCCTAGGGCTTTCTTGTTCTTGTATGAGAATGTGCTTCTGTTGTTCATTGATCAAAGATGGTGCTATAGCATTTCATCATAGCAGAAACATATTTTCAAGTTGAGCTCTAATGGAATCTGTTATATATGGTTTCCTCACAGGACACTTATGATTTGATGTTTCTGCTTCCAAGGTAATCTTATGTAACTCACCTTCAATTTCATTTACTCTACTTGGCCACAGTTATATAATACATGAGATTTTACGCACCAGAAAATAGTTGACTAATGAAGTCTTATGTGTCAAAACAATGAAACTTTCCAGCTAAAAAAGAGATGTATTTTCTCTATTAACCTCATCATATTGATTTATTTTCCAGAATTATTTAAAAGTAGACAGTAAATTGCCTCTTTCCTCTATCACTTTGCTATTGTTTTTTGAAAATTCTTTTGGACACAGACTTGTGCCAGAAAATTCAACTAGTGAAAAAACAAGTAATTCATATGAAGCATATTTTCAAGTATATTTTAATTTCAGGATAGCAGATTCAGAAATGCACAAAAAGAACTAGAGATACAGCTTAAACAGGTTAAGAATCTTATAGAGGATAATCAAGTTAGTATGACAATACCAAGAAAGGATAAAGCATATGCAGGCATAACTAAATGATTAAAGTAATTAGTAAAATTAAAATAGTTCAGAAAATTGATAGAAATTAAATTAATGGGGTTCAAGAGGAGAAGTAGAAAAAAACAGTGATTTTAGGGGGAAGTGAAATCCACTTTGGCCAACATAAAACATTCAAAGAAATAGTGGAAGAGTAAAATGAGAAGAGATCTTAGGGAAGTCTAAATACTCAAAGCCTGAATTTTAGTAGGCAAACAGGAATGTGAAGAATGTGAACAGTTGACTGTCATATAAGATAAGCTTTAGGAGCGTCTTCTGACTTGAAAATGTCTGAAATGTTCTTGGTGTCTTTGAAATTTAGAAAACTACATGGACATGTCTTAACATGGTATGTTTTAAGAGATCTAAGTCTTCTGTTCATTACTGCATTGTAGTCAAAATACAGTCTTTGCTTCTGATCTTATTGTGGCTTTCTCCATTGTTCTACTTAAGACTCAAGATACTTTCCAAATATGTCCTAATTATTTTGCTTTTTTGTGACCCTATTTTAATTTCCACTGTCATATTGTCCTCTACTTCAGTACACGAGTCAAGAAGTAGTTAGATATTCAATTCCAAAATGCAATTTTGACCACATTACTCCTGTACTCGAGCTCCTTTAATCACTGCCTATTGTTTAATTGATTACAGGTTTAAATCCAAGCAATTTTACCAAGTATTTAAGTACCTTTATGATCTGACTCATGTCTTTCTTTCCAGCTTTATTACTCATCCTTCCCAGATTTTTTTCTCTATAATAGTCATTAAGTAATAATTTATTTCAATGTCATGCCCTCATATCTCTGAATCTGCCATTGTTTCTGCCCAGAATGTTTTTCCTTGCTTTTTCTGTTTTTATATCTTCTATTCTTTCTTGATTAATATACTGTAAGTATCCAGAAAGGTTTTTCTTCTGACTTTTGCAGGCTAATTAGTCTTCCTCTAAATTTTTTTCCCATACCCCCAGTACCACTTTTTGAAATGCAAATATTTGAAAACATTTATATCTTTTCCACTAGACTGTAATTGATTTGAGTCAGTGCCTCTGCTACTCCAGGTTAGTAGTGTAAATATAGCAAATACAAATTTTGTTGAGTGAAGGAATGAATAAATTATCCATTCTACAGGATAGGAGCAGATACAAAATAAACGTAAGTATCTGTTGAGTAGATGAATGAATAAAAAGGTATATCAGAAGATTTTATTGCAAACAACAAAATTTTTAAAATGTATTTATGGTAATTAGTGTATAGCTGTGCTTTTAACTTGAATCCTCATTTAGTTATTCATCATTTCTGATAACTTGGCATAGTTGAGATAACTATGGACATAGGTCAGCTTTTTTTTGTTTTTGTTTTTGTTTTGTTTTGTTTTGAGACGGAATTTCGCTCTTGTTACCCAGGCTGGAGTGCAATGGCGCAATCTTGGCTCACAGCAACCTCCGCTTCCTGGGTTCAGGCAATTCTCCTGCCTCAGCCTCCTGAGTAGCTGGGACTACAGGCACATGTCCCCATGCCCAGCTAATTTTTTGTATTTTTAGTAGAGACGGGGTTTCACCATGTTGACCAGGATGGTCTCGATCTCTTGACCTCGTGATCCACCCGCCTCGGCCTCCCAAAGTGCTGGGATTACAGGCGTGAGCCACCATGCCTGGCCCCATAGGTCAGCTTTTATTGCTGCCATTAATTTAAATGTAGACAGTTATGGTGCTTTATAAGTATTCATCTTCAGCCTGCTTAAATATTATAGAAATAGCAATAATTTCTACAGGCAGGAATATAAAAGATGGTGACAGTAGAAACCTGGAAAGAGTTAAATCCATAGAGATCTGAAAAATGGTTACTTTGTCAAATCAAAAGCAAAATGATTGTGTATCAGAAGAGGGCAGCAAAGTGCAGCCCAGGCCAGAAATCTGAACTTGACCAAGTGGTCTGATGTGAGACGAAAGTATGACTAAAGACCCCTGGAGGGTGAATGCAACATTTAGCAATACAGAAATGTAGAACCAAGAACCTAATCCACTGTCTTTGTACCAAGGGCAGTAGCCAATATGATAGATGAAATTTTATAAGAATGTAAAAGCAATATTGTTTTCACTCTCATTATCACATTTTAATCTTTGAAGCAATTCTCCCTGGCATGGATAACTAGATACTGCCTGTGGGGAACAATACTCAAAGAAAGAACTACTAAGAGAGACCAGAGCCAAGACTACTCTTAGATAACCCGGTCTAAATAAGCATGAGGAGTGTCAGGTTGAGTAGAGGGAGAGTCATCGAGGTTTCAGCCTAAAGAACAAAGGCCAAGGGCAGGGTCCAAGTATCACAGCAAAGGGAGAACAGCAGGAAGCCAGAATTAGGGGCCAGATTTAGAGTCTAGATAAATGATAGCTTTTGGATGAGATGGTGGGGATTAATTCTGAAGTCTTGAATAGCATTCCTCCTGATTAAAGTTAACTTGTCATACCCAGTATCAGTGTAAGAACGCACAAGGCTAAAAGAGATTTGTCCTGTTGGAAATAAAATCTTCTGATGTTTCTTCATTGCTCAAAGTCATTAGTATGGCATTTAAAGTTGAGAATGATCTAATAACATTGCTATTTCCAGTCTTACTGCCTTCTTCCTATTTAGTGCACTCACAGAATTTCTTATATACTTCCCTTGAATAACTTAAAACATTGTATTAAACTTCTAGTTTATGTATCTTTTCTTTCCATCTTCTACTGAGCTTGTTTTCAAGGGTAGGTATAGAAGAGTGTAATAGGCTGTCCAGGATTTTTTGTTGAATAAGTACGTTATTAGTACTTAACTCATTTACTTTGTTATTTAATTATTTGATTATCTTATAGATAAATTATCTTATAGATGAATTCATATGGAATGTTTTTTGCACTGTCATAGAGTGTGAAATTTTGCAACCAAATTATAGTTCACTGTCTACTTGTAACTAAAGTGATCATTACAGCCAAAATTAGCAGAAGTATTTTCCTATTGAGATGACAGAAGGATTCTTTGAATCGGGGCCCTATTATTAAAGGAAGTAGGTGCTAAATAGCTCTACCATTCTCATAAGCCTGTCAGAAAACTGCCAATGCTTAGGAGTTTAAACATTTCTGCTGTTTTAGTCATAATTGCACATTGGCACAATCAGGCCACAGTTAAAATACACATTACAATTGCTTCCCTACCCATCTTCTCCCCTGCCATTTCTTAATTTTTTGGAAGCACTAAAGACAAAGAGAAAATTTTTCTGACTAGATGAAATCCCTTTGGTTTCTTTTTCACGAATAAGCACGTTTTTCCTTTGACACATACAAAATAAATATTTACTTAGTTAGTTATTTGATTATTATTTTAATTATTTGAGTCACACTCAGTACTTTCTAATTATTATGACTTTTTTACATTTTTTATCTTAAACTTTAATCAATGTGTATTATGCTCAGTGAAGTAGCATGTCTAAAATATATTGATTCAAAAACAAAAAAATTAATATTGGTTAAAGATAGAAAATTCATACTAATATTGGTTCAAGATAGAAAATTAATATTTCCTTTACAATTAAAAGGAGAATTACTTACGGAAGGTAAGCTTTATGCAATCTATCATTCATTTTAAATTATCTAATAACAGAGTCCATATACCAATATCATGGCTGAAAGACTTTGTGGAGAAATAATTTTTTAACCACTAAAGTACCAAAAATAAACCTTCTGAAGTCATTGCTTAATTTCATATGTATATTTTAAAAGCATATCGTAAATTATTATGGATTCATTCTTCTATTGAAGAAATTTTGCTTGATTTTGTTTTTAGCTGTTGTAACATAAAGTTCTGAAATTAGCAAAGAGTAATTATTATAGTACACCATATTTTTTTCTAGTATTTTCTGTTATAACCAAGTCTATAATGCTTTTAATGATTATATGGAAAACAGCTATATAATTTACATTTTTAAATGGCGTAATCAAAATTTGCACTTTGTCCCTAAAAAGGACTTTCAATTTTAATAATAATACACTGATGAATGTATGCTTAAGTATGAAATGTTCAAGTATAATATTCTTGAAATTTTGTTGACAAATTAAGGATAATATAAACTCTGGAAATATACTGTGTATAATTTCCACTTACAGTATCTAAACATTGGAAGAATTTTTTCCAACTGGAATGAAAATATTTGTTATATTTTTTATTATTTTTATACTTGTTTCCCAAGTTTTCTATAGAACATGACATAATACATTGTATTTTCTATTAATTACATAAGTATATTTTTAACATTGCAACACAGTTTTAAATAAAAGGGAAAAATCAACCGGAAGAAAAAAAACATACTCACGTTTTTTCCATTAACAACTTGTACAGTAATTTAAAATTTTTTCTGTTAGCATGAAAAAATCAGTAAAAATTACAAATGTTATTTTGAACTTAGAAACAGCCATTTACTACAATCTGTATTGTTTTTAGAGCTATGATTTGGCAAGACTTCTTTGTATTTTTTTAAAAAGCAAAAATTATTTAGAATATACATCTGGACAACAGCATAGTCATTTAGGAAAAAAAAACCACAAAGAAGTGGCCACAGAAGAGTGCTTTTCTGTGTGTGCTAACTTTGCATGGCAAAAGTTCAAAAGCAGCAGGAACTTCCCATCTGTTTGCAAGCTGTCTCAAACCGTTCGATTTACAGAAATTTTGTTTTCCTTTTGTAAAGGGCATACTTCTCTAAGATTCTAAAAGAAATTTCAGTGGTGCTTGGGAGAAACGGATACCAGTAGTAAAACACACTCTTAGTGTGTATTATTTGTGCATACTAATAATTCTTAATTTAGTCATAAGAATTATACTTTGAAAAAAGTGAAACCACTAATAGGTAGAATTACATTATTTGTGAAAGAACTCAGAAGAAGCAAATAAAAATAAATAATTCTGTATCGTGAAAACGTAGTATACAGGTGATAAAACAGATTATAAAATACATAGTGGATTCAGTCAATCTTTGACAACTTTTTGGAAAGATATTGCACTTGTGCACATGTGCGTGCACACACACACACACACACACACACACATATTTCCTTTTCACAGTAAAATATTGCCCTTGTATTTAGTATCCAGTTTTATCCCATTGTTTTTGAAGACCAGGATGTGATTCACTCTAAAAATAGCTTCCCCAGTATAAAGTATCTGAACAAAAATAGTTTGTTGTTGTACTGTTCAGGAAAGTTTAAAGATCTTGTGTGTGTGTGTGTGTGTGTGTGTGTGTGTGTGTGTGTGTAACAGCAGCCTCATACCATTTCTAAATAGTGTATAGTTGAGCAGTATATGCTGAAGAATTGTTTAATGGCTTCAGATATCAGAAATACAAAAGAATAAGTTAATTTGTATATACAATGGTTATCTAATTTGAGTACCAATCTTTTGTATTTACAATTAAATGCATTTTTCTTCTTTATGTAATTTATTTTAATAGTAATAACCTGGTCATATTTTTAAGTACACATTTAAAATTTTATAATTTTCTCTTTTGATGCATAGTAAATTTTGTATATTTAAGGTGAACCAACATCCCATTGGGGAATAATTTTCTTTTTGTAATATGAAACACTGTATCACAAAAAAGACAAAGCATCAAATGAGAAATTGTTTAAAAATATTTGTTTTCTCTTGTGATTCCTGTTTGCCTTAAATAAGATTATACTTAATTTTATATTACAGCAACGATTATTTAAATCTATCTTTTTTTAATTCAAAAATACCGTGAGCCAAAAGCCTGAGTGCTGTTAGACACAGTATCCACGTAATAAGAGTTTTTTAAAAACTTCTTGTTTCACACCTATAATTATAATCTAGTCAGTGACTCTACTCAGCGGAGCAAATAAGAACATTAATGCCATTAAATTCTGGGGATGCTGACAGTGAAGCGCACCTTAACTTCAATAATTAAGGGTATTGTATTTTACTAGTCTCTTCTGCTGAAGTCCAAAGTGAACATTTTTTAGTATACTTTATGATTTACTAAAGTGATTTTAAGATGAATACATATTAATGTTAACATTAATGCTGTATTTGTGACAACAAAATTCTAGAACAGAATATTATTTAAAATTGTAAAATTTTTAAAAATTAAATTCTCAAATGGTTTTTATAATTGCACTGGCTCATACTCAATCATTTTCTCTGTCTCTACTTTATAGGGAAGTTTTCTTTCATTAATTCCCTACCAGTGTAATTCAGTGTTCAAAAGCAAGAAGCAGTCATTAGGGATAAGACAAACTCTGTCATGCATTAAAAGAACTGAGGGTTTTCTTATCTTTAAAAATGGTGATGAATATTCATTAACCTAAGAAAAGATTTGCCAGCTGCAAATCTTTGCAAGGTGCCCCAGTTCCCTAATCCAAAAGGAAAGGAAAAATTATAAAGCCTCTATTTATCTGTATCACAAAGGATGAAGAAGATAAACTCACAAAAGTATTCTCAGGAGAAAAAAAGATCTTATCTCATACACTTTAGAAGAAAATATGTTTAAATAAAAAAATGGTTTTTAGGTTTTTTTAAGCTAATCATAAAATGGCAGAAAGGGAAGAATATCTCATAATTATACTAATACTTAATTTTCTTTCTTTTCTGCTGTACCACAGGGATCTAGATGAAGGCTAAATATTTTTTCTCTTTTAAACAAGACGTGACTTTCTGAACTAACCCATATCTTATGTTACATGTAGACAATATGAATGGAAGTGGAATACTTCTGCCTTATAGGAAACATATCTGTCTTATAAAAATCTGGTTTGAATTCTTAAATATTAAAATATTCATCAATTTTGTGTTTTTTTGTGTTAAAATCTTAACTACAGTTAAAGTGAAAAAGAAATATTCTCATATATGTTAGAAAAATATTAACTATATTTATATCATAGCATATTTTCAGATTTCTTTAGACAAGAATGTTCCTACACTTTAATGCACAACCTAAAATACAAAATTTGAAAGTTTTGTCTTCATTTTTCCCCATACTTCATAGTAAGGTTTACTAATTATCTGAAATCTATGTTAATTTCTTGTAAGTAAGAATGGATTTGTTTGCTTGAGTCATAATTAGGAATAGCAAAACAATTATTTTATTAAAATATTAATTTATTTCATCAAAAGTTGTCCAGAAGGACAATCTTTCATTGAAAAATGTCCAAAGGACAATCTTTCCTTAGAACCATTTTGTTATGAAAACAGGGGTAACTCAAAGGAGTAGAAATTATTAATTTAAATCACCATGGTAGGTCATAGTCCTTTTTTGGCAATTTGTGCTAAGGTACCTGCATAAAATGGGCAGCATCTATCTTCCTAACCCAATGTTGTCCAAATGACTATTCTTGATAAACTCTCAAACAATAAGAATTCTCTGACTTCCTATAACTTTGTGGGAATTCTACATGAAAATATTCTCCCTTCATGAAAATGAAAGCAGATCCATTTCTAAAGAGAGGAGACCTCCTGCTAATAAAAGTATCCTGCATGTTCTAAAATTACACCATTAGATGACCCTTCTCATAATAGCACAAATAGATCAAAAGGATTAAGTCACATTAATAAACATTTTATCTCTTGTAGGATAGTTGGAAAATACTAAGGATAAATTATTTTGGTTCTCTATAATGTACTTGTGTCTATGCATAATTATTTAGAGAAAATATTTTAATGTAGTATAGTATATGTACAGTAAGTTGTTTTACCATTGAGGGTACATTCATTAGTATAGCTCAGGTTTAACAAAATTTCCAAATTTAGATCCCTCTTGGAACAATCTCCCTATTGCTTCTCACTTGTTGCTTTGGCTGACTGAGAGCTGATTCTTAATGTGACTTCTCAGAGAGGTCTTATTTAATCTCCTTCCTCTTTCTCTAGGTAATGTAAGACACCACTTATCTTCCCCATTTTGTAACATACTATACAACTGTATTTATTTTATTGGCAGTTATATTCCACTCCTCTCAAAACAAATTCTAAGCTCCATAAAAGTATACACTCTCTGCATGTTTACCTATTTTATACATACTGTAACCACAGCACCTAGCCAGTTGACTGGCATGAAGCAGTCAACAAATATTCATTGAGTCAATGAATAAATACTGAAGTTTTTAGTGTTTTCCATTAGAGTAACACAATATATTATATTAATTTTAGTTTCATGCTCATATACTTTACTTGACTGGCACATCTTTACAAGTTGCCACCAATAAATGGTGAAGCTTATGATAATAGGTAGAAAAATTATGGCCATGTGCAGCAAATATGAATGGTATCAGATACTTGAAACAAAAAAATCCCACATCATAATCACAAATAATTAATATTTTCATTCATTTATTCATTTATGTGCTCAGATGAGCTCCCATCATAAGACACTAATGAGATAACAATTAGTAAAGCAGGAAATATTCCTGATCTTATGGAGGTTACATTTTAGTCAGTGCAAACAGACCATTAACATATAAGCAAATAAATTAAAAATAAAAATAATTGAAGAAAATTAATTTTCTGTATTAGTCTATTCTTGCATTGCTATGAAGAACTACCTGAGGTTGTGTAATTTATAAATAAAAAATGTTTAATTGACTCACAGTTCTGCAGGCTATAAGAAAAGCATGGATCAGGAGCCTCAGGAAACTTATAGTCATGGTGGAAGGCAGAGGAAAAGGAAGTGCATCCATCTTACATGGTAGGAGCAGGAGGAAGACAGCCAGCAAAGTGGGAGGTGCTATACACTTTCAAACAATCAGATTTCATGAGAATTTTATCATGAGACAGTACTAGGAGGATGGTGCTAAACCATTAGAAACCACCCCCATGATCCAATCACTTCCCACCAGGCCCCACCTCCAATATTGGAAATTGCAATTCAACATGAGATTCAGGAGCAGACACAGAGCCAAATCATATCACAGGCTAATAGGATGGAGAGTAACGGGATGAGGAAGAGGGACAGGAAGAAGGGGTTATTTAAGAAGATGTTTGAAAAGATTGCTCTGAGGAAGTAATATTTGCCCTAATTCATGAGGAGTCAGTTAATGAAATGGGTATATCAATAAAATCCAACTTTTTGGTATCTTCAAGAAAATTATTAACCACATGGACACTTTTTTTTTTTTTTGAGATCGAGTCTCACTGTTGCCCAGGCTGGAGTGCAATCACACCATCTTGGCTCACTGCAACCTCCACCTCCTGGGTTCAAGCAATTCTCCTGACTCAGCCTCCTTAGTAGCTGGAATTAGGTGCATGCCATCGTGCCTGGCTAATTTTTGTAATTTTAGTAGAGACGGGGTTTTACTATGTTGGTCAGGCTGGTCTCGAACTCCTGCTTCATGATCCGTCCACCTCACCCTCCCAAAAGTGCCGGGATTACAGGCGTGAGCCACTGTGCTAAGCCAAGGACACTCTTTAACTTAGCCTACAAATGATGGCTTGTCATTTGTAATTACCTGCAAGTAATACTTACATAGTTTGGCCGTGTCCCCACAGAAATCTCATCTTGAATTGTAACTCCCATAATCCCTATGTGTTGTGGCAAGGACCTGGTGGGAGGTAATCGAATCATGGGGATAGATCTTACTCTTGCTGTTCTCATCATAGTAAATAAGTTTCATGAGTCTGATGGTTTTATAAAGAGGAATTTCCCTGTATACTCTTTCTTGCCTGCCACCATGTGAGATGTGACCTTGCTCCTCCTTTGCCTTCTGCCACGATTGTGAGGCATCTCTAGCCATGCGAAACTGAGAGTCCATTAAACCTCTTTACTTCATAAATTACCCAGTCTTGGGTATGTCTTGATTAGCAGTGTAAGAATGTACTAATACAAATACATTATAAAAGTATGAGTTAACTTATAAATTAAAGTAGGTAAAAATTAGTTCTTTAGGATCATATCAGATAATATAAGAAATCTTCATGTTTGTTTCAAAATCTGACACTGGCAAAATGCAAGATGTACTAAACCACAGTAGATTTCAGGAGACAGAGAAATGAAAATAGAAATAGACAGAAGCAGACAAAAAGAGAAGGAGAAAGAGACTCTCCTTCATGTAAAGCATAGATACTATTATCAGCTTTCTTTTCTTTCTCTTTCTTTCTTTCTTTCTCTCTCTCTCACTCTTTCTTTCTTTCTTTCTTTCTTTCTTTCTTTCTTTCTTTCTTTCTTTCTCTTTCTTTTTCTTTCTTTCTTTTTTTTTTTTTTTTGGTGTTTCCCGGAAAGCCTTGCTATCATCTATAAGAAAATATTTTTACTTAAATATAGACAGCCAAGAATAAGGATGGAATGGAATTTGCTTTGTTTAGTTGTCATGTGCAAAGTGCAGGAGATGAAAGAGCTTAGTTCAGTTTAGTAACTGCTAAAAGTAAAATCACTTTAATATGGATTAGGTGGAATTAATAGCTTTAAGGGAACTTCTCACAGTAGATAAGTTAGGGAAGAATTGAATGATAATATGTTGCTTTGTCTGATATTTGTTTGGACCCTAAGCATTAATTATAAATGAAATTGCAGATATTACATACTATGTTTCAATTGTCAGTCTATATTTAGCAGAAGAATTTTTATAACAGTTGGGTCATTCTTTAATACGTTGGTTAGACCCATGTAAAATTGTGATTCAAAATTTTTATATCATTATTGCACCACAAGGAAGAAACATCAATTAATTAATGAAAAGCATAGAGATAATCATAAAACCACATCTCTTTGCCTTCAGAAAGTAAAAAAAAAAATCCTGGACTAATTTTATATGGCATTTATAGATAGTATACATTTCACCGATACTTGTATTTTCAGAACTACAGTTCTCATACTTCACCAGCAAACAAAAGAGCGTTTTCTCTTCCTTTTCTGTTTGTCTGAATATTTAGGTAAATTTATGCATTGAATACCTAAAATTAGACATTCTCATAGTCTTTCTTGTCATTTCAGTGCTAGATATGAAAATATTAACAAGAGTTATCTGTGGTTCTTAGTTTATCTGTTCTTTGTATATAAATATAAGCATACATAAATTTTCTCTGTGCTATCTTTGGTTTTGTTGGTACGAAGTGGGGTACAAGCAAAAATATAGCTCTTTTTCTTGTTTTTATGTTTTGCTTCTTTAAATGAACATTTTCTGCAGCGCGGACCTCAGCAGCCTTCTGATACCATGTTGGTACGCTGGTTAGATAATTTGAGCAGTTGGTCCAGAGGCAGAGTTCCTCCACTCTGATTCTAGATCTGTTGCTCTTCATCTCTGTAACCTTCTGGAAACTGCTTAGCTACTCTATACCTTGTTTAATTCATTGATAAAATAAAGACTATAATATTATTCCCACTTCATAATGTCATTGTGAGAACTGACTGAATTAATGCATGTGGAGTGCTTAGGATATATCTGGTAATAGAGGCATTACACAAAATGTTAGCGGCCATTATTATTGTCACTTTCCTCCATCTAAGGGGAGAGAAATAGGTAGACTTTGTGTCCTACTTCTGTCTTTGAGATCCTGAATGTTGCAAGATAAGGGTGGAAATGAAATTAGTGTAATATAAGAGAAGTTGTGAAGATTTACATTGGAAAGTACTTAGAAGAGTATCTAATATATACAACACATTAAATAAGTGAATTTACCTACTATATCTTTTTCTGACTTCATAGAATGTATCGATTATTTTTGATTCATTTATTTTTTAATGAAAAGAGCACAGAGCTGAATGGGGAGTGAGTGGCCAAGAAATTTGAGTTTTAGTATTGCAGAAAGATATCTCAGCCTTTATTGAGCTAGGACCTTTTAGTATATTAAGTGTTTCTATCCAGTCACATCTGAAATGAATGCTAGCTCTGCTATTTCCTAGTCATGTGATGTTAAGCAAGTTAGAAAAGCTCTGTGAACTTCAGGGTTTTTTTATTTGCAAAGTGGAGTCATAATGCCTCTCTAAAAATATATATGTATTGTGAAGATTAAAAAGATAGATTTAGAAAAGTTAGTATCAGGTACAGAGCACAGAGTAGTACTAAATAAATGGTATTAAATGCTCTCTGTTTTTTTCCTGTCTAAATTATAACTTACTGTCTGGTTGACCTCAGCATTTCTTTTCTTTCTTTTCTTTTTCTTTTTTTTTTTTTTTGAGACAGTTTCGCTCTTGTTACCCAGGCTGTAGTGCAAAGGCGCGATCTCGGCTCACCGCAACCTCCGCCTACTGGGTTCAGCCAATTCTCCTGACTCAGCCTCCTGAGTAGCTGGGATTACAGGCATGCGCCACCATGCCCAGCTAATTTTTTTGTATTTTGAGTAGAGACGGGGTTTCACCATGTTGACCAGGATGGTCTCGATCTCTTGACCTCGTGATCCACCAGCCTCGGCCTCCCAAAGTGCTGGGATTACAGGCTTGAGCCACCGCACCCGGCCCGACCTCAGCTTTTCTTACTGCTCTTGTGTGGTCATTCCTGTTGCCTACCGGGTTAAATGAAGCAACATGCAAGTGAAAATGCTGTTGACACAGAATACACTATACTCACCTTATAATTTTGTAATTAATATTAATAACTTTTCTGCTATGGATTATCAATATTTGATCTCAGACCATCTGTTTTCTTTTAAATGTTCTCTCAATATCCCTTCTCTTGTATGATTTCAACTATCATCTTTCCAGACCCTTGGGCATGAGATTTCCCTATCTCCTCCTTCTCTTTATAACCAAACTGTTGCAAAACATCCCTTTATATTCCTTTGAGAGAAAATTGATTTCATTTACCCCTCTTATCTATCTTATGAGAAGAATTCCTGGTGAAAATGTTAGTCACATCACTATGTTTTGGTTTTGTTTTACACATCAATGCTCATTTGTCCTTCTATTAAAAATTCTCCACTTAACTTGCATATTCTCTTATACTTGAAATTTGAAATTCATTGTTGAAGACCTGGATGTTCTTGGATTTTTCCTTATCTGTATGACTTTTATTTTTCTCTCTAATTTAGCACATACCCCTCTTTTTTCTTTAATTTTCTTTTATAAAATTAATAATTTTAAAAATCAGGATTATTGATCATTTTGAACAGTAACAAATACTATAAATATAATTTTAATTTATATTAAACTAATGTTTTGAAATAAAGCAATGTAATGATCAACAATTTTTTATTTGTTTAAATCTAGTAAAATTCTAACTTAAGACATGTAATCATTATGACATTTAAAATTTGTCTTAGAGACTTATCTACTATAATGGTACATAGATATATTTATAATGTTGAATAAGCATAGTTTTAAGCAAATGAATTCACATTTTAAGACACAAAAAATGTCACATATGAAAAAGGAAAGACATTTTCTGGCTGCATATGTACTTGTTTAACTTATTGGATGAACAGTGGCTGGGAAAGTGCAACTCACTCTGATTTTTTTAAAGTAGGGATGATTCCAATTTGATGAAGCAAGAAAGAGGGGTGGAGAAAAAGGAACAGTTTTAAAAATGTTATTGCACTTGCATTTGCCTTCTTTGCTAATCTTAATTTTTACTATAACAGATCCATAAACTTATGACATTCTGAGTTGAATTGAATTCAGCTGTTTAGAAATAAGTAATTACAACTCTTGTCCCTAAGCCAAAATAACAACACACCAATTATGACTAGCCAAGAAGCCTGGAATTCACAAACTGCTTTATATTTATTTATTTCTTCATGTTGGCTGTTTATCAGGAGATGACTTCAGTAAAAAGGAGCTGTAATTCATTTATTAAGTAAACTCTCAAAACTCTAAGTAGAATGGTTCATATGTTATATTAAAAAATGACTAAATAATTTTAATGCAAACATTCATTGAAGTTGATTTGACTAGCATTTTTTTCTAAATCATTTGGGAAAATAAGGTCATGAAGATATGGGTGAATTGGTTTTTAATGTCTTTGCTTTTGTTTCTGAATCATCTTATCGATCTATGTACAGTATGAGCAACGGAGAGATACATGTGTGTATGTATTTACAAACATGTATGTGTAAAGCATGCATATATGTATAAGCTGTATATGTGTGTGTGTGTGTGTATATATATATATAAATTTCTCCTCAATGGTAAATCCAATATTGGTAAAGAATTTGAATTACCATTTTAGGCATCCTAAAATCAGATTTCAATATAAAGTTTATTTGAATATGCAGAAGGCCAGTCTCCACTGAGATGATTTTGTTAGGTGGAGATTTAAAACTAACTTCCCCAAAAGTTGTTTGTAGCAAATGTTGTTAATAGAACACTTAAATTATAGATAAAAGCTCTATTTCAATTATACCATTATGTTTATTTCAAGTATTAAAACACTTATCAATGTTTTTGAGAGCTAATTAATTTCTTAATATACTTTTTTATTTTAGAATTCTACTTTTTATTTTTAACTTTGGGCTTCAAACTTACTCTTAATTGTTGCCTCAGAATGATGGGCTTTATGATCTCATTCATTCTCTCCCACCTCCTGCATCTTAGAATCTTAAATTTTGGGGTGATTATGGGTCCCTTTGAGAACGTGATGAATGTTATTTACTTTATTCTCATCTAAAAAAATATTGTATCTTTAACCCTAGCACTTTGGGAGACCAAGGTGGGTGGATTTCTTGAGCACAGAAGTTCGAGACCAGCTTGGGCAACATGTTGAAACCCCATCTCTACAAAAAATATGAAAATTAGTCAGGTATGGTTATATGCTCCTATATTCCCAGCCATTCCGGAGGCTGAAGTGAGAGAATCGCTTAAGCCTAGGAGGTTGAGGCTGCAGTCAGTGGTGATTGAGCCTGGGTGACAGAATCAGACCCTGTCTTAATAATAATAATAATAACAATAATAATAATAATGTGAATCCTAAAGTCTCTCCATGGTACCCACATGAAGAATACTTTTAAACAAATATTCTTCCTTTCTCACCTTTCTATCCAAATACTATTTAAAGGCAAAATAAATCAACCATAAAAACCACAGAATGAAAGGTCATGATGATCCTGTTCATTGTAATAGACTTGAAAATTATACTTTTGGTTAACTATTTCATTCTGGGTGGTATCTTGCATATATACTCACACTGTCAGAGGACACTTATCATTTAGGGGCAAAAAGAAAAAAGAAAAACAACTTATTTTACTTATACATTTCAAATAAAAGTTTATTGAATTTGTAAAATTTGCCCTTTCTTCAAGATAGACAGTTTCATAATGGAATTGCATGAAAATATTTTCCAAATTTCATCCTATATACTCTTTAGAACTTTTATATCACATTTATTTATTAGCGGTTTTATCTTCGCTAATAGTGAAGGTAATGAATTCACTACCTTCTTTCTTTTTTATGACTCAGTATACTGGTTTTGTTTTCCATTTAAAATTTGTTCATTACAAAAAAATTTTACGATGTGTTTTTAGTAACACAATGCCTTGAAAATCTGTTGGCCAATAGAAAGCTGATGTGAGGGTCATTCGGGGTGTCTCATGCCTGTAATCCCAGCACTTTGGGAGGCGGAAGTAGGCAGATCACCTGAGGTCAGGGGTTTCAGACCAGCCTGGCCAACATGATAAAACCATGTCTCTACTAAAAATACAAAAATTAGCCAGGTATGGTCGTGGGCACTTGTAATCCCAGATCCTCGGGAGGCTGAGGCAGGAGAATCGCTTGAACCCAGGAGGTAGAAGTTGCAGTGAGCCAAGATTGCGCAATTGCACTCCAGCCTAGTCTACAGAGTAAGACACCATGAAAACAAAAAAAGAGAAAAAAAACCTGATATGAGAAGTCTGTAACTACTGTGATGAGAAGTGTGCTGTGGCCTTTAATCACTGTGAATTGCATCTCTTTCAGGGCTTTTACAGTATAGCCATTGAAAGAGTTTACTCCATTAACTCAGTGAATCAATGAATGAATTAAAGAACACATGATTACAAAACCAGGAAAAATTTTGCAGTTGCTAGAATAGAAGCTAATTACGTTTGTTCCTAGTATACTGAAGTGGAAATTGGAAAGAAAGGAGAAGAGATATTTGAAATGTCCATAATATCTTCAGAAAACTCCATTACTAAAGTAGTAGATTTTACTAACAGAGGCCAATAGATTCTTCCTTGAGGAATATTTACTGTATATAACATTATTATCACATACCGATTAAAGTTACATAGGATTTACGAGCATTTTGAACTAGTGTAAATCATTATTACATTGATCACTGTAATTCTAAACTGAAAGAAGACATAAAATAATTTTAAGTGGATGTTTTAATAAAATTCTGACATGTAACATTTATTTATGCTTATATAAATTTAAATTCTGTGCATTTATAATATTTGGGATGGAGGGACAAATAACAGTATGGGGGACAAGATTGATATCAAAGCCAATTGTTACTATCACTGCTGTAATCACTTTGTGAATATGAGTCCTTTAGGAGAAGAAAACAGAACAATTAATTGCCCTAGGGAGTGAGGAAAGACCATGGATGAGGTAGGTTTGAACTGCTGCTGAATGATGAGCAACGGTTTCCTAAGAGGAGGAGACAGAGCAGAATATTCCAGGCTCTCTGTTCTGAAAGCAAGTGGTGTGTTCAGAGAACAGAGAGTTCGGTGTGCTTGGCACATAATACTAAAGGGAGAAATGATGACTAGAGAAATAAGTCGTGACCAGGTTACAAAAGGCCTAACATTCCAGGCTAAAGATTTCAACCTTTACACTACAGGTGATGGTGAGGCCAAAAGGTTTTAGGTTGGAAAGTGAAATGATCTGAGTAAAGAATGTTACGTGTTAAGGGCAGCATGTAAGTATTTACAGAGGGTGAAGAATCCTCAGCCAGAGGAGTTCTGATAGGAGGGAGAAATAATGCCTGAAGTGAAGGATTTTAAGGGACTGAACTAAGACAATTGAAAGGAAGGCAACAGATATTAATGGGAACAAATTAATAGTTATAGAGATTAATTGAACATGGATACTCAGGAAAAGGGGGAAATGTAAAAGGATTCCTAAAAATTGGGCTTAAGCAAATACAGAAAACAGTAATCATTAAATATAGAATACTGGGGGAGATCAAGATCAGCAGGAAAAGTATATAGTTCTATTTTACACATATTGATATGAGATGATATTAGGTTGGTATTTTCAACAGCTAATCCTGCTTTTTAAAAATTTCTTGCCATCTTCCCTCTCTCTTTTTGTTTATTCAATATAAACTTATTTGACACTTGATGCCATGACACTGATTGGAATCGCCCAGAGCAAGTGACCATAATTGGAAGAGGTGAGCAAGGGAATCTAGTAGGTAACATGCATTTAAGAGATGTGTAAAAGAGGAACGGTCAGTAAAGGTGACAGTGATAGATGGGGAAACAAAAATTCAGTGATGTCTTAGAAGTTAAGGAGGAAAGTTTCCTGAAGTCAAGTCACCAGCCTTTGTAAATTCTTTAGAGACCAAAAAGTAAGAGAACGTTGGCAACCTTGGTAAAAGCAGTAGGGTGAGAGTTGAATTCATTCATTCATTTATTCATTTGACAATCATTTGTGAAAGGTCTTCTATGTAACTTGGGCTTGAGACACAAATTTCTGTTATACTTATTATCATGTATATTGCAATGAAATAAGGATATGTCTATTCTATCAACAGTTTTACTTGCAAAGTAGTCCACTGTGGGTAGAACATCTTGGTTACATGCAGGCTTTACATTGCAATCTTCTTTTAAGAATGATGTTTTTTTTTATCAAATATGTGTTTCATTACATGGCACCTATTATTTTCTGGTCTATAACCTCTTAATGAATCAAAGACATGAGCCAAATGAGGATCTCTACCAAAGTAGTTACTTAATATTTAAGATACTTGAAATAATTTTTTTACAGAAAACTCTCCTATTCATCCTCACCCTGATCCCTCTCACCCCAACACACACACACCCATTATCAGTAGTCACACAGTATTACCTAAAATTCTTGGATAAAATAGGAAATGTACAATTGAACTTTTACACTTAACCATTAGAGACACAAATGTTTCCTTCATATTTTAACTAGTAATATTTAAAAACAAATGATGTATCAGTCATAATTAATATAAAGTTTTGACCTCAGATAAAATCTCTCACATTCTCACTTATGGCTATATGACTCTTAGACAAATGACTTAAGTTCTTTTAACTTCCACCTAAGTAAACTGGGCATTACAATACATGCTTTGCAAAGTGGCACATTAACAGAAAATGAACTAATATTTAAGAAATAGCTAAGAAAGAGCTTGGCACATAAAATATTAATAAGGAGTGATTATTAATATAACATAAAGTGCTTAGTAAGATATATAATAAATAGTAGCTGTTTAAAAAATCTAATCCTAAAACTATGTTCTTTGAAATATCCTTCATTATTTAATATCCCACTAGGCATTATAAATATCTTAACTAATTTAATTCATTCAAAATTTATAAAAATGGTTATGCTTGCCTCCTTGCTGGAGAACAAAAGAAATGAAGACTCAGCAAGTTAAGCAACTTGACCAAAGTAAGGAATGACAGAAGTATCATTTGTATGCTGGTCTTTCTAGCTCAGAATCCTGTGCAACTAAACATGGTGTGACTCCGCCTGCTTCTCTCTTAAAACTTCTCCTCACCTTCACTTCTTCCTCTACTTTCTGATTTATTCTATTTTCTTGTATTTTTTACTTCTCATCAATTGTTACCAGGCATCCAGAAAAGCATCTAGTTTTCTAAAACTCCATTAGTGTATGCTTGCCCCACAGTTCAGTTACTTGGGAAACAGCTTACAGTTTGACTGTAATGAATACTGTACTATAAAACCTTCCAGGGAATCATTTTAAAAGTTAGATTTATTAAGATGTGAGGCCAGGAGTAGTGGCTCACACTGGTAATCCCAGCAGCTTGGGAGGCCAAGGGGGAGGATCACTTAAGTCCGGAAGTTGGAGACCACCCTGGGCAACATAATGAGACCTTGTCTACCAAAAAAAGAAAAAAATAAAAAAATTAGCTGGGTATGAGGACATGCACCTGTAGTTCCAGCTCCTCCGTGGGCTGAGGTGGCGAGACTGCTGGATGCCAGGATGTCGAGGCTATAGTCAGCAATGATTACACCAGTCTGGGAAACAGAGTGAGACAGTGTCTCAAAAAAATAATAATAATAATGATATATCTAAGAGTTCAAAATATAAAGAGTTTTTTTCCTTTTCTGACAGATACACTAACTAATCTTTTATTGCAGCTGAAAGCAATCACCTTAAAAAGTGGTTCCCATGGAAAGAAAAATTATAATTAAAGCAAAAGTTAATAATTCAAGTTTGGAAGCTACATATTTTTCTAAGATTTCATATGAAAGAGAACAATGTCAAATTAATCAAGTGTTTGGCTATTATAATCTATTACTTAATATCTGTTCATCCTCCTTTGTACTTGAAAAGGTTAGAAATGACAAAGGTTCCACTAATACTTTCCCATGTGCTTTTTCTCTGAACTAGAGTAAATCTTGGAACATCTTGAAGATCTTGGATGCTGATGAAAGGTTTTACTTATTTTGGTAGAAAGGAAACTAAGAAATCACTTTCTTTTACAGTTTAGCATCTGTATTTCAATCATTCTCCCTGCTGCTTTGTCAGTTAGAAAAAAAAAGTTTAAAGATGAAATGTTTGAGACCCTATGTTTTGAAAAATTAAAGTTACCTTTTACTCAGATTCAGATTCTCAAATTAGAAAAGCTTGCAGTCAAATTTAGTAAGATTTACTTAAATTTACAAAACATATTTGATAGCTGATTTTTGCTTATATTTAGCTAGGTAGCTCCGTTCTGACCTCTGTCAGCTGCCTGTTGTCCTGGAAAAATTGTTTGAGTATCCAAATGTCCTTTGCCTAACATACATTATTAACACTGGGCCCTTGTATTTTTTTTCATTTTTATGCTATCTATTTTTAGTCAAATATTATCTTGTCTTTTAATATGTAAGCCAAACGTAAATGGAATAGCTATTGGGCAAAGAACATGTATACAGTAGGTACAAAAAAATGGAATGGAAGATGGCGCTGTGAGAACAACCCAGGATTGAAGCTCTCGCTGGACGCACGGAGAGGGTGAGTCGGGGAAGCATTTCCAGACGGATCTTAGTTGCCCACAGAACAGGGAAATTCCCAGGTATAAAAGAGACGCGGGACGCCAGGCAGAGGTCTCCGCTGGCGTAGCCGGGAGCCAGTGCGGCTCCGGCCCGCACCTGAGCGCAGAGGCGCTCCACAGCGCTCCAGACAAAAGCGCACTATTACGGGTGCCCTGTTGAACCAGCAAACTAAGACCTGAGAGGGCTGAACTTGAGACTGAACGGGTCTTGAACGGTGACCCAGCCCAGGAAATCCCAGGGACTCAGCGTTTGGGGGAGCGCAGTGTGACAAACAAAACGGCGATTCCAAACGCTCCCGGTGAATAGGTTTTTTTTTTAAAGTGCAGCTCCGCAGGGGAGGGGCGTCAGCCATCACCGAGGCAATCAGCCCCTACTGAGGTACACGCCCATTGCTGACACAGCCTGCCGCTGCCGAGGCAACCAGGTACAACAGAGAGACTCCGCAGCAGGGCGTAGCCCGAGACAACAGGGCGGAGACCACAGCAGAAGGGCAGAGCCTGCAGGAAAAGGGCGAACCTCACACCAGCAGGGTGGAGCCTCGGCAGGCAAAAAGTGACTAGACTGCCTCCTAGCTGGGCAGGACAGTGAGGCGGACACTCACAAGGAAAGCCCCAACCCCCCCCCAGACAGCATCTGAGGAAAAAAAAAGGGGTTTTCTTACGAGTTAGGTTGCAGCAGAACTAAACATAGCAGCCTAGCAGCCCTGAATGAACAACAGAGCTCACAGCTCAGCCTTGAGCTCCTACAGACTGTCTCCTCAAGCAATTCCCTGACCCCTCTATATCCATATAACTAACATTCGGCAGACATCATCCTGGGACAAAGATAGCAGAAAAAGAAACTGGTAGCATCCCTCGCTGTTCCGCAGCTGCTACAGGTGCACCCCAGACAAGCAGGGCCTGGAGTGGACCTCAGTGGTCGTACAGCGAAGGGGCTAGGCTGGTAGAAGGAAAACCAAGTAACAAAAATACTCCATCATCAACAATCTGGGTGTCCACTCAGAGATCCAATCAAAAAGTCAGTAACTACACAGACGACAGGTGGATAAATCCACAAAGATGGGAAGAAACCAGCGCAAAAAGGAGGAAAACACCCGAAACCAGAACACCTCGCCACCTAGAAAGGACCAAAACTCCTCACCAGCAAGGGAACAAAGCTGGACGGAGAATGACTGTGACGAAATGACAGAATTAGACTTCAGAAGGTGGATAATGAGAAACTTTTGTGAGCTAAAAGAACATGTTTTAAATCAACGTAAAGAAACTAAGAACCTTGAAAAAAGATTTGAGGAAATGATAACAAGAATGGATACCTTAGAGAGAAAAATGAATGAACTAAAGGAGCTGAAAAACACAATACGAGAACTTGGCAAACATGCACAAGTTTCAGTAGCCGAATTGACCAAGCAGAAGAAAGAATATCAGAAGTCGAGGATCAACTCAATGAAATAAAACGAGAAACCAAGATCAGAGAAAAAAGCACAAAAAGGAATGAACAAAGTCTCCAAGAAATGTGGGACTATGTGAAGAGACCTAACCTACGTTTGATAGGCGTACCAGAATGTGATGAAGAGAATGAATCCAAGCTGGAAAATACTCTGCAGGACATTATCCAGGAAAATTTCCCCCACCTAGCAAGACAGGCCAACACTCAAATGCAGGAAATAAAGAGAACACCACAGAGATATTCTGCAAGAAGAGCAACCCCAAGGCACATAATCCTCAGATTCAACAAGGTTGAAATAAAGGAGAAAATACTAAGGGCAGCCAGAGAGAAAGGTCGGGTCACCCACAAAGGGAAGCCCATCAGACTCACAGCAGATCTCTCAGCAGAAACTCTACAAGCCAGAAGAGAGTGGGGGCCGATATTCAACATCCTTAAAGAAAAGAACTCTCAACCCAGAATTTCATATCCAGCCAAACTGAGCTTCATAAGTGAAGGAAAAATAAAAACCTTTGCGAACAAGCAAGCACTCAGAGATTTTGTCACCACCAGCCCTGCTTTACAAGAGCTCCTGAAAGAGGCACTACACATAGAAAGGAACAACCAGTACCAGCCATTCCAAAATCACACTAAATGCTAAAGAGCATCAACATAATGAAGAATCTACAACAACTAACAGGCAAAACAGCCAGCTAGCATCAAAATGGCAGTGTCAAATTCACACATAACAATATTAACCCTAAATGTAAATGGACTAAATGCACCAATCAAAAGACACAGACTGGCAAATTGGATAAAAAGCCAAAACCCAGCAGTGTGCTATATCCAGGAAACCCATGTCACATGCAAGGATACACAAAGGCTCAAAATAAAGGGATGGAGGAAGATTTACCAAGCTAATGGAGAGCAAAAGAAAGCAGGAGTTGCAATCCTTATCTCTGATAAAATAGACTTTAAAGCAACAAAGATCAAAAGAGACAAAGAAGGCCATTACATAATGGTAAAAGGATCGATACAACAAGAAGAGCTAACGATCCTAAACATATATGGACCCAATACAGGAGCACCCAGATACATAAGGCAAGTTATTAACGACTTACAAAGAGACTTAGACTCCCACACAATAATAGTGGGAGACTTTAACACTCCACTGTCAATATTAGACAGATCAACCAGACAGAAAATCAACAAGGATATCCAGGGCTTGAACTCAGACCTGGAGCAAGCAAACCTGATAGACATTTACAGAACTCTCCACCCCAAATCCACAGAATATACATTCTTCTCAGCACCACATCATACCTACTCTAAAATTGACCACATAATTGGAAGTAAAGCACTGCTCAGCAAATGCAAAACAACTGAAATCATAACAAACAGCCTCTCAGACCATAGTGCAATCAAGTTAGAACTCAGAAACCAACCCAGAACCGCACAGCTTCATGGAAACTGAACAACTGGCTCCTGAATGTTGACTGGGTAAACAATGAAATGAAGGCAGAAATAAAGAAGTTCTTCGAAACCAATGAGAATGAAGACACAACATGCCAGAATCTCTGGGACACATTTAAAGCAGTCTCTAGAGGAAAGTATATAGCAATAAGTGCCCATATGAGAAGAATGGAGAGATCCCAAATTGACACCCTACCGTCAAAATTGAAAGAGCTAGAGGAGCAAGATCAAAAAAACTCAAAACCCAGCAGAAGACAAGAAATAACTAAGATCAGAGCTGAACTGAAGGAGATTGAGACACAAAAAACCCTCCAAGAAATCAATAAATCCAAGAGCTGGTTTTTTGAAAAGATCAACAAAATAGACAGACCACTAGCCAGATTGATTAAAAAGAAAAGAGAGAACAACCAAACAGATGCAATAAAAAATGATAAAGGGGTAATCACCACAGATTCCACAGAAATTCAAACCATCATCAGAGAATATTACAAACAACTATCTGCACATAAACTAGTAAACCTGGAAGAAATGGATAAATTCCTGGACTCCTGTGTTCTCCCAAGCCTAAACCAGGAGGAAGCTGAAACTATGAATAGACCAATAACAAGGTCAGAAGTCGAGGCAGCAATTAAGAGCCTACCACACAAAAAAAGCCCAGGTCCAGACAGGTTCACAGCCGAATTCTACCAGACACACAAAGAGGAGCTGGTACCATTTCTTCTGAAACTATTCCAAATAATCCAAAAAGAGGGAATCCTACCCAAATCATTCTACAAGACCAATATCATCCTGATACCAAAATCCGGCAGAGACCCAACAAGAAAAGAAAACTTCAGGCCAATATCCATGATAAACATAGATGCAAAAATCTTCAATAAAATATTGGCAAGCCGATTGCAACAGCAAATCAAAAAACTTATTCATCATGATCAAGTAGGATTCATCCCAGGGATGCAAGGCTGGTTCAACATACGCAAGTCTATCAACGTAATTCACCACATAAACAGAACCAAAAACAAAAACCACATGATTATCTCAATTGACGCAGAGAAGGCATTTGACAAAATTCAACAGCCCTTTATGCTAAAATCCCTCAATAAACTCGGTATCGATGGAACGTATCTCAAAGTAATAAAAGCTATTTATGACAAACCAACAGCCAATATCATACTGAATGGGCAAAAACTGGAAGCATTCCCTTTGAAATACAGCACTAGACAAGGATGCCCTCTTTCACCACTCCTATTCAATATAGTACTGGAAGTTCTAGCCAGAGCAATCAGGCAAGAAAAAGAAATAAAGGGTATTCAAATAGGAAAGGTGGAAGCCAAATTGTCTCTATTTGCAGACGACATGATAATATACCTAGAAGACCCCATCGCCTCAGCCCAAAAACTCCTGAAACTGATAAGCAACTTCAGCAAAGTCTCAGGATATAAAATCAATGTGCAAAAATCACAAGCCTTCCTCTACACCAATAACAGACTTAAAGAGAGCCAAATCAAGAATGAACTGCCATTCACAATTGCTACAAAAAGAATAAAATACCTTGGAATACAACTCACAAGGAACGTAAGGGACCTCTTCAGGGAAAACTACAAACCACTGCTCAACGAAATCAGAGAGGACACAAACAGATGGAGAAACATTCCATGTTCATGGTTAGGAAGAATTAATATCGTGCAAATGGCTATACTGCCCAAAGTAACTTACAGAATCAACGCTATCCCCATCAAGCTACCATTGACTTTCTTCACAGAACTGGAAAAAACCACCTTGAACTTCATATGGAACCAAAAGAGAGCCCGCATAGCCAAGTCAATTCTAAGCAAAAAGAACACAGCGGGGGGTATCACACTACCAGATTTCAAACTATACTATAAGGCTACAGTAATCAAAACAGCATGGTACTGGTACCAAAACAGAGATATAGATCAATGGAACAGAACAGAGGCATCAGAGGCAACACAACATAGCTACAACCATACAATCTTTGATAAACCTGACAAAAACAAGCAATGGGGAAAGGTCTCCCTGTTCAACGAATGGTGTTGGGAAAACTGGCTAGCCATGTGTAGAAAGCAGAAATTGGACCCCTTCCTGACACCTTACACCAAAATTAACTCCAGATGGATTAAAGACTTAAACATAAGACCCGGCACCATAAAAACCCTAGAAGGAAATCTAGGCAAAACCATCCAGGACATAGGAGTAGGCAAGTACTTCATGAACAAAACACCAAAAGCATTGGCAACAAAAGCCAAAATAGACAAATGGGACCTAATGAAACTCCACAGCTTCTGCACAGCAAAAGAAACAGTCTCTAGTGTGAATCGGCAACCAACAGAACGGGAAAAAATTTTTGCAGTTTACCCATCTGACAAAGGGCTGATATCCAGAATTTACAAAGAACTCAAACAGATTTACAGGAAAAAAACAAACAAGCCCACTCAAAAGTGGTCAATGGATATGAACAGACACTTTATGAAAGAAGACATATATGAGGCCAACAATCATATGAAAAAATGCTCATCGTCACTGGTCATCAGAGAGATGCAAATCAAAACCACATTGAGATACCATCTCAGACCAGTTAGAATGGCGATCATTAAAAAATCTGGAGACAACAGATGCTGGAGAGGATGTGGAGAAAAAGGAACACTTTTACACTGTTGGTGGGAGTGTAAATTAGTCCAACCATTGTGGAAGACGGTGTGGCGATTCCTCAAGGCCTTAGAAATAGAAATCCCATTTGACCCAGCAATCCCATTACTGGGTATATATCCAAAGGACTATAAATCCTTCTACTACAAGGACACATGTACACGAATGTTCATGGCAGCACTGTTTACAATAGCAAAGACCTGGAATCAACCCAAATGCCCATCAATGATAGACTGGATTGGAAAAATGTGGCACATATACACCATGGAATATTATGCAGCAATCGGAAATGATGAGTTCGTGTCGTTTGTAGGGACATGGATGAATCTGGAGAACATCATGCTCAGCAAACTGACACAAGAACAGAAAATGAAATACCGCATATTCTCACTCATAGGTGGGTGATGAAAAATGAGAACACATGGACACAGAGAGGGGAGTACTAAACACTGGGGTCTATAGGGGGAAAAGGGGAGGGCCAGTGGGAGGGGGAGGTGGGGAGGGATTGCCAGGGGAGAAATACCTAATGTGGGTGAAGGGGAGAAAGCAAACAAAACACACTGCCCTGTGTGTACCTATGCAACTGTATTGCATGCTCTGCACATGTACCCCAAAACCTAAAATGCAATAAAAAGAAAAAAAAAAAATGGAATGATGTTACATCTGAGCAGACATCAATTTCTACAATGTAATTGTGTAGAGAAACCATGTATATTGATACACAGCTACGCTACTTTTTTTTCTTTCAACCTTGTGTATGTCTCTTTCTTTTTTTAGAAAAAGTCATGAATGTATAATCTAATCTATTAACACTTATGAGTATAACTCAGAGGGGAATGTGAATTAAAAATCCATAGTCAAAAGTAAATGATAATTTATGACCATAGAACTTTTTAAAAATACTTTTGCCTGGAAAGAAATAGATATGCTCAAAACAAAATGAAAGACCCAGAGGCTGCTAATCTAATTTGGATCAGGACTAACTGAATTATAAACAAAAAAATCAACCTTTAGAATTTAAATCAATTATAGATTCAAAGATCCTTTCACTATTCATTGGTTTGTATCAATATCTATACAATTGAATTTAAAATTTTCTATCTTGAACAGGTTTCTGAAAAGTGTCCTGGGTGGGAATAAGGGGAATAGAATATGTTATCTATCATTACAGTGAATCACTCATAACTCAGAAGGGAGACTTCATGTGCATGGTACACTTAGAGACAGGAGGATTTGAAGCATGTACATTAAAAAATATCAAAAGACAGACTTATTCTGGGTTAATATCTTGAATATAGTATCCTGATTACTTGCAGATTTTTCTCCTTGATCAACATAAAAATGAATCCATTCTTAGTAAAATGCTAAAGATGTTTTCTATTGATCTGTATTGCTATCATTATTGTAGACCAGACTTTAAAGATATAAATCTTCCTACAATGAGCTTGCTACCCTCTGAAAGCAAAAAATAATTTGAGCATTTCTTTTAAATGTGTATGATCTCCAACTTCTTCTGAACTATTACTTGCCACCATTCCAATGATATTTTTAAGACAATTCTAGGCTTTGATTGTAACAGCTGCTATTCTTTTTTTGAGCAATGCTGCTGCAGTCATTTTCAAAGTGTTGACCCTGGACCAGATACATCAGCATCAGCATCAGCATCAGCATCAGCATCAGCATCAGCATCAGCATCAGCATCATCACCTGGGAACTTGTTTAAAATGCAAGTTCTCAGGTTCCCCCAGACTAGATGAATGAGAAACTATGGGGTGGACTCAGTAAGTAGTGTTTTAACATGATCTCCAGGAGATTCTGGAGTTGCACATTCTCAAAGTTGCATGCTCAACTTTGAGAATCACTGCTTTTCTGAACTGAGCTCTTCACTGTGTTGTGTGTCCTGAATTTCTTTGGTGGTATGGTGAAGCTCATGGATATATTTTCAGAATACTGTTTTTAAAAATCCAAAATGCAATACATAGATTACTAAGGAAATAAGCCATATGGAAATTCAGTTATCCAAATTTGTGATACAATAATACATGTCCTTCTTTATTAACATGCTTAACTAACAAGACTGGGCAAGTCTAATTACTATATAATTTTGAAATACTGGTGATCAAAAAAAGTTATTTTTAGATTACCACAATAATCACAAAGTGATATGACTATATATATGATTTATACTAGTGACATATTCACAGATATTACAAATAATATCGTGGTTTTGCTCACATTTATAATGGAAAGAGAAACTGAATTTGAGCCAGCAGTTAATAAAAATAAAGATAGGTTTTTTTCTTTGCATCAAGTTTATGGTTCCCTTGAATTTTACAAACTTCTAGGGTAAAGAGACCCTTACAAGATGGATCATTTTTAATTCATCTAGAAAAAATGCTTATCTTGTAACCTGATATAAATATGGTACATTGTAAAACATAGAAGACAGGATATGAATCAAATGTGTTCTGGAAACCATAGAATAAATTGTTCTCTCCCAGGACACCTCATAGCCTAACACCTGTGACAATTAAAGTGGAGCTGATCTAATAGTTAACTGGAAATTACTCACAATACTCCATTTTCCTGACTCATCATACATTTTGTTCACTACAGTTTTAAATTTCTTTCCACATGCTTTGCAACTTTCTACTTGTCATGTTATGTATTAATTGACAACTCTTGGTTCTTTAGAACCATTTAGAAACAGCAAGTTTTCAAGTCCCATCTTCATGTTGTTGTGCCAACCCCATTTGAGGAAACGGATATTCAAAGATCAGAAAAACAAACCAAGGTCATGAAGCACAGTTCAGTGTCATGACTCCCACTCAGTTTCATATTTCTGGTTCTGCGTTCTGGACTTACTGGCCATAGCTGCAAAGAGGCAGGGAGCCAGTGAGACCTGACCACCATTTGAGATAGCTGACTGTCAAATCAGCTGAATGAAAATAATTTTTTTAAAAAAAGATTTCATTTCAGTTACTGCAGACAGACTATTTAAACAGGAAGCAGAGTATAAAAGTATGGACTACTTTCATCACAGAACAGAACAGACAATAGAACTGTCAGAAAAGGAAGAGATCTAGATTTTGTAGATAAGACTTTGTATAATAGGATTATTTTTTTAACAATTCCTTCTTTCAGAAACCATTAATTTAAACCATGTTTTAATCTTGAAGCTTGTTTAATTTTCCAGATTCTTTCCCCAAACCTTGATTATCAAAGGGCAATAGGAGGTTCTTTGAAGGGCTTTTTAATAATGTTTCTTAGTATGTTGTCTCTTGCTGGAATGTGCAGCCTGATAATCTGATATAGACACTAATTTTCCTAGTCTTAACTTTATAATTTAGTAACTGTGACATTGACATAAATTTTCAAATTATCTATTTTGTTATTTATGACATGAGAATTATGTTTGCCTTATTGATTCAAATAGAAGGAAGAGAAAAAAATATTTATTTAGCACGTACTATGTGCCAAGCTCTCATAATACGGAAGAAGCAGTGTAAAACGGCAAAGAAGGTAACACATCTAATTGGGCAGGCAGAGGTAGAAGAAAGGAGAATACACCTCTGTAAATGTTACAGCTATCAGGGAGCCAGATGCCTACAATGAGGAGGTACAGAAACAATGAGACCATGGTACAGGAAGAACCCATGATTGTCTTGTTGGGGTTTAAATGTCTGCAAAATTTCAGTGGTAGCAAGAATCAACCAAAGTATTTTTGTTATGCAGCGTGCTGAGTTTTCTTCTCTAGCTTTTTCTGAGGCTGCAGAAATGTCTGCAGACAGCTGCTGATGGAAAATTTAAGAAAGATGGAAGACAGAAAATCTGTCTAATGTGGAACAGATGCTGCATTCTTACAGGACAAAGAGGAGGGACAGCCACATTTACTGTTAGTTTCTGTATTTCATATGTAATATCTACATTTGGAAGATCAGACAAAAGCAGAAAGGAGAACTTTGCAGTTTCTATGCGGAAGGGAGTGGGAGGACCCTTTAAGTGAATAAACTCTTCATGAGAAACAGTGTCTCCAGAGAAAGAAAAACTGACCCACACTCTGATGTTTAATTCAATGCTTAGGAATACAGCAGGTATTTATTTTTATTTTTATGCCAGGAAATAAAGAATTTGAAATGACATGTAGAACAACAGTGAAGCCAGACTCAAAAATGTGTCCATTTAAGAAGCTTATTATGACTTCTGGAGGAAATTTTTTGCAATATCACTTAGCACATCAAAGATAAAGATTGTTAGTTACTTTCAGAAGTGAACCATGCTTCACAGGACCGTGCACTATAATATTTGAGCTATATTTATTAGAATAACATGGTAAAATTGGCTATTTTCATGGATATTGCTAAGAATTATTAAGTTGTGTCCTGCTAAAATAGCAGATAAATGTGAGATTTAGTATGCATAAGGAAAGCATGAAATAGATGAAAAAAAAAAGAAAAAAGGCGTAACTATTTAATATGCAGTTTTTACTTGGGGACAGGAAGGAGTAGCCAAAGTGAATATGGGAACATCTGATTCGTTATCTAAACCTGGGCACTTTTTTTTTTTTGAGATAGAATCTCACTCTGTCTCCCAGGCTAGAGTGCAGTGGCACAATCTTAGCTCACTGCACCCTATGCCTCTCGGGTTCAAGCAATTCTCCTGCCTCAACTTCCTATGTAGCTGGGACTAAAGGCGTGTACCACCACACCCATCTAATTTTTGTATTTTTAGTAGACATGAGGTTTCACCATGTTGGCCAGGATGGTCTTGATCTCTTGACCTTGTGATCAGCCCACCTCAGCCTCCCAATGCTGGGATTACAGGCATAGGCCACCACACCCCACCCAAACCTGGATACTTTTATTTGGCACAAATGTTCAGGCTCCTCCTTAGTATCTTTGGGAACTAAGACTACAGGAAAGAGTATAAATGGAAGCTCTTATATTTGAAATATTTAATTCAAGCATATACAAGAAGCAAGAAAATCATCAAATAGCTTTCTATTTCTTTTTTAAATTATTTTTGTTTTTATTATATTTTAAGTTCTTGGGTACATAGCTTTCTATTTCTATCTTTACTAATAATTATTCCTAAAACCCAAGAAAATTTATATCAAATTTAGAATTCTCAAAATCCTTAGAATCCTTGGAGTTTTATACAAGAACGTGCTAATCCCTTACCTCAGCCCCTTTCTGTCCACCACCACCTCCTTCTTGCACTGATGAGGCCTCTTGTGTGTATGTAAGTCCACACTTCAGCCTATGTATCTAAGTTGTATGCATTTCTTTGTGTAAACAACCATCTTATGACCACTCCTTGAAACTAGGGGTGGATATAGAAGAAGCATCATTCATCATTAGAAAGGGGAATCAGACAAAGCATGCATGCAGTTTCTGAATTTGAGCATAAGCCATTTGGGTTTTAAGCTCTGGGGTCCCAGGTACCAAGGATATGGTTACAAGGGTGGGTTTAAGCTCTAGGTAGTCAGATTTCTTCATTTCCAATACCTCATTCATGGAGTGAGGGCTAGCTAGAGGAAGACCAAGGGGGATCTCTGAAGAGACAAAGGCAGAGGTCCTTTTTTCATGAATCTGAGGATAATACTTCAAACGCTAATCTGGAATTGGTGCCAAAACAAGCAACAAACCTAGACTCCTTGGAAACTGGAATGCATAGTCACCCTAAATTTATGGTGCACATGCAGTATAAACTACAGTCTTGGTGAACTTTCTGGACACAAAATCAGAAGGACAAAAATGATGCTGGCTGCACTTGTTACATGAACATGAAGAAATAAAAGTTTAAAGTGAGCAGAGTGAACTGTAAAGAGAGAGTTTTCAAATTAGTGGAGATTGCTTTGGCTATTTGGGCTCTCTTTTGGTTCCACATAAATTTTGGAATCTTTTTTTTCTAAATATATGAAGAATGACATTGATATTTTGATAAAGATTGCACTGGATCTGTAGACTTCCTTGAGCAGCATGATTACTTTCACAATTTTTCCAATCCATGAGGCCAGGATGTTTTTCCATTCGTTTGTGTCATCTACAAATTCTTTCATCAGTGTTTTGCAGTTTTCTTTTTACCTGATATCTGTGAAGAAAAAGCAAATGGTCATAAACGATCATCCAGAATAGACTTAAGCAGGATGACAACTTTTGCAGAACACTTATTTCAGAAAAGGAAATAGTGTTTGATTTAGAGGAAGAATGTGTAGTGTGGTTGTCCATTACTTGTTTTCATTATGAGGTAATGGGTACACAGAAAATTTCTAATAAAATAATGGAGTGTTATGGATTGAATGTGTATGTGCTGTCATCATTTATAAGTTGAAGCCTGTCTTGGTTTGTTAGAAGTACTATAATAAAATAAGTGAGAATGAGTAATTTATGAAGAACATAAATTTATTTCTCACAGTCGGGAGGCTGAGATGTCTAAATTCAAGGCACCGGCAGGTTTAGTGTTTGAGGGTCAGTCTCTGCTTATCAGATACCTTTTTGCCTTGTTGCTATATCCTCACATGGCAGAAAACAGAAGGGCAAAGGAACTAGCTAGTTCCCTCCAGCCCTTTTTTAAAGTAACTAATACCATTCCTGAGGTTTCCCTCTTCATGAGTTTTTATTTTTTGATGTAGGATCTTACCCTGTCATCCAGACTGGAGTGCAGTGGTGCAATCACAGCTCAGTGTAGCCTTGGCATCCTGGGGTCAAGGGATCCTCTCTTTTCAACCTTTGTAGGGAAGACTACAGACAGCACCCTCATGATTTAATTACTTCCTAAAGGCCCCACATCTTATTACTATTACATTGGGCATTCAGTTTCAACATGATTTTTTTGGAGGGTACACAAACGTTCAAACAGTAACAATGTCCTTACTCGATTGTGGCTTATTTGCAGATGAGGTAGATGAGGTCTCAAAGGAAGTAAGTAAGATTTTTGTGCTGGAATTTGAGTCTAGTTATAGATCCAGAAGCAGAGAAAATGGTTGAGGTGGTTCCTGAAGAGACTCAGCATTATCTTACATGTCAGCTGCCACGGGAGATACCATTACCATTCCCTCAGGGAATGCAGGATTTATTCCCTCATAGAAGCTAGAAAAACCAGTATTAAAGTGGATGGGGAGGCCTTTTTGCTGGAGTAAGAAGGCCACTTTCAATAAGAATGGAGAGGCATCTTCCACTAGCAAAGAATACTTAACAGAATTTAGAGGCTCAATGTCCCCAGCTTCATCAAGGTCTTTTCACAGGTCTCCATCTCTTCTTACAAGATCCCATTCTATTCTAAGAAATGTTGTTACTTTAACAGTAGACATTCTTCAAAGCTGGGAGTTTAACTTCTGTTGTAATTTGCCAAATTATAGGATGAGGTTCAGCAATGGATTTTAAGGATACACCTAAAAGCTCTTAGGTCATTTATGCAGCATAGAATCTGGGAATTTGAGTTTCTCAGCTTATTCTTTTCTTTTACCACTTTGTCATAAAACGTAAGGAGCAACCAACTAATGTTATCATATTTTTAGTTTTCCAAAAATGCTTAAAAGTATCATAAAGTCACTTAGTTCCTTGCTTCTTAGAATGGTTGATTAGGAGTATCCAATGTAGTCATTTTATATATCTCTATAAACATTTCAAGCCATACACTATCAGTAGTCTCTTCCTTACTAGAAATAGAATCATTGTGATCTTTATGTCTTATCTGATTGGAGAGCCAGTTCCAGAAACTCTAGACCCAATTCAGAAAACTCATCCTTAAAATTCTGTTCTTCTGGAACCACTCTTGGTATAAAAATTTGTATTAGGTCAGAGTTCTTCAGATAAATAGAACCAGCTGGATATTACATTGTGTGTGTGTGTTTATACCCACACACATTTGTAATTTCTATACACACAGAAACAAATTTTTTATGAGGGATTGACTCATACCACTATTGAGACTGCGAAGTTGCATATTCTGTATCTGGAAACTGAAGACCCTGGAAAGCTAGGTTTGTAGTTTCAGTCTAAACTAAAAGACCCAAGAACAAGAGGGTTGTTTGGTAGTATAAGTTCTGGTCTCAGTCCAGATACCTAGAACCAGCAGCACTAATATACCAGGATAGGAGATGAAGGATCCAGTTTAAGCAGCGAGAGTGAATTTGTCCATCTTTCATCTTTGTGTTCTGTTCAAGCCTATAATGATTTGGATGTTGCCTAGTCACATTATTGAGAGCAAGCTTCTTTACTCAGTTTATTGATTCAAATGCTGCTCTCTTCCAGAAACACCCTCACAGACATACCTAGAGATAATGTTTTACCAGTTATCTGGGTGACATGGTTTGACTGTGTTACTCAGAGTTCATGTGCTGGAAACTTAATCCCCGGTGCAACAGTTGACAGGTGAGACTGTTAAAAGGTGACTAGGTCTTCTCATGAATGGATTAATTTTGTTATTACAGGAGTGATTTGTTATTGAGACAGTAGACTTAAGAGTGAGTTTTGCAGTCTCTTAGATACTCTCTTTTCCCACCATGGAATGGCACAATTAAAGGATCCTTGCCAGACACTGGTTCCTTAATAGGGAAGGTCTTCCCAGCCTCCTATAAGGAATAAATTTCTATTTTAAATAAATTACCCAGTCTCTAACACTATGTTATAGTAACATAAACAGACTAAGACACTGGGAATCCCTTAGCCCAGACAAATTGATACATAAAATTAACCATTACAGGTGCATTCATAGGGTGAAACTCTGATCAAGTAGAATTAGTGTCTTTAAGAAGAGATACCAGACAGCTTGCTTCCTCTCTCTCCACATATGCAGTCATGTAAGCACATAGTGAGAGGCTGACCACCACAAGCTAAAAGAAGGGGCATCAGAATATAACCCACCTTGCAAGTATCTTGATCTTGGACTTTCCAGCCCTCAGAACTGTGGGAGATAAATTCATCTTGGTTAAGCCACCCAGTCTATAGCATTTTTGCTGTAACAGCCAGAACAGACTAAGACATGAAGAAAAGGAGACTGGACTGAATATATAAATATATTTTCAGAACATTTAAGATAATAGTAGATAGAAAATAACAAATAGCTTGAAATAAGATGAAGAGAAAGAGATCGAATTAAACTTAAAATGAAAATGTGAAGGAAAAATTGAAATAGTAAAATATCCAAGAACCACCTTATAAAATTATAGGATTAAAATTGGAATTTCAAGAGGGAAAAGAGATCTATTCTAGTAGGTGTTTGAGAAAAGAGAATATAGATGGAGTTTAGAGACACCAGAATATTCATTCAACTTTGCTGAAAATGTAGGCTGAGGGTTTTAGTTGTGGTTAAGTACTCTCAGATTGGCCAGAGATAAGGTTTCGTATCCATTAATCTATTATGTCACTGAAATTATATGTAAATCTTCTGTTTGCTTACAATTGTAATTTAAAGAAACAAAAAACTGTTACCTCTTCTATAGGCTGCAACACTTAACAAGTGACAATTTTAAAGCATTTTGGCCTTTTAGAGCCAAGAGAACAACAATTAACAGTTAAAAGAAGACACAAATGCAGCTAACAAATATAGGAAAAAGTGCTCAACATCACTGATCATTAGAAAAATGCAAATTTATACCATATCTCACACCAGTCAGAATGGCTATTATTTAAAAGTCAAAAAATAAATAAAAAGAAAATAATAGGTTCTGGTGAAATTACAGAGAAAAAGGAACACTTATACACTATTGGTGGGAGTGTAAATCAGTTCAGCCACTGTGGAAAGCAGTTTAAGATTTTTTTCAAAGAACCTAAACTGAAACTACCATTTGACCTGGCAATCTTCTTGTTGCACACATACCCAAAGGAAAACAAATTTCTACCAAAAAGATACATACAGGCATTTGTTCTTCATAGCAAAGCAATAGCAGAGAAGTGGAATCAATCTAGATGCCCACCAATGTTGGAGTAGGTAAAGAAAATGTGGCACATATACATTATAGATGATATGATTTGGCTTTGTTTTCCCAGCCAAATCATGTGTCGAATTGTAATTCCCAATGTTGGGGGAGGGACCTCGTGTGAGGTAATTGGATCATAGGGGCAGATTTCTTTCATGCTGTTCTCGTGATATTGAGTGAGTTCTCATGAGATTTGATGGTTTAAGAGTGTGTGGCACTTCTCCCACCCCTCACTCTCTCTCTTTCCTGCTGCCATGTGAAAAAGGTGCATGCTTCTCTTTTGCCCTTCCACCATGATTGTAAGTTTCCTGAGGCTTCTCAGTTATTCTTTTAGCTTCTCCTGTTAAGTTTGCAGAACTGTGAGTCAGTTAAACCTCTTTTCTTCATAAGTTACCTAGTCTCAGGTAGTTCTTTATGGATTTACCCTATGCTGTTGTCGTGATAGTGAGTGAACTCTCACAATATATGATGATTTAAAAGTGCGTGGCACTTTCCCCTTCACTCTCTCTCTCTCTCTCTCTTCCTACCATGTGAAGAAGGTGCTTGCTTCACCTCTGCCCTCTGCCATGATTGTAAATTTCCTGAGGCCTTTCAGTCATGCTTCCCATTAAGCCTGTGAAACTATGAGTCAATTAAACTTTTTTTCTATATTAATTGCCCAGTCTCAGGTAGTTCTTTATAGTAGTAGTGTGAGAATAAACTAATACAATGGATGACTACACAGCCATAAAAAACAGAAAAAATAAATCATGTGCTTTGCAGCAGCATGAATGCAGTTAGATACCTTTATCCTAAGCAAATTAATGCAGGAATAGAAAATTAAGTATTGCATCTTCTCATTTATAAGCGGGGGCTAATCATTGAGTACACATGGACACAAAGATGAGAACAATAGACACTGGGGACTACTAGGGGAAAGTGGAGGGAAGAGGGATGAGTGTTGAAAAACTGTTGGGTACTATGCTCACTATCTAGGTGATAGGAACATTCATATACAAACCTGAGAAACACAAAATTTACCCATGTAATAAACCTGCATGTGTACCCCTGAACCTCAAATAAAGTAAAAAGAAAGCATAACAGCTTTGAGCCTTGCCTATAAGCCCATTTCTTACTCCTGGCATTCCAGAAATGCACAATTTTAAAGAAGAGAATATGAGAAATTTTAAAAAAAAAGCTTCCCTGGGAATAATGTCATTCTACTTCACCTTCCAGTGACCATTTTCTGCTTCCTTTCACTGCAAATTACCTCAAAATTGTTGTCTACATGCCCCCTCCCCTGTTCTCTCTGTTCTATTCATATGCCATTGCCACATTGTTTTAATTATTGAATTATGTAATGGTTGACAAAGCTTAACTCCCCCTCCTCTCATGTTTATTTTTTTAGAGCTTTCTTTGCTATTTATTTTTATTTCTTCTTATGAAAATTAAAATCAGCACATGTGGTTTCAGAGTAATTACATACTATCTTTTTTATTTTGATCATGTATATTTTATAATTTATAAAGGAAAATGGACATCTTTATAATCTTCTTCTTTCAAGAACAGGGTCTATCTTTCCATGTATTGATAACTTCTGCTGTGTCCTTTTGTAGTATTTAAGATATATTTTGTATAGATACTCTTCTTGTTTAATTTGTTCCTATATATCTTATCTTCTTTAGTGTCATTATAAATTTTCTTCTTTCTTGCTCACTGTATCTTCTGTTATATGTGTATATGAAAATATTAATTTGTGTACATTTATTTTATATGTTGATATATTTCTAAATTCTAGTGCTTTCACCTCCTTTCCAAATTTTATAATTCTATTTTGTTTAGATTCTTTGACATTGTCTAATTACATTGACTGTTTTATCCAGTTGGATATTAAATATTAATTATGATATATAAGCATTCATATCTTGATCCTAACTCCAGGAACAATGCTTTCAATATTTCTCTCTTGATATCACACTGACTTTGGGGCTGATTTAAGTATCTTTGATCATGTAACCAAGTTTCAGTAAATTCTTTACTAATTTTTATTTTCTAAAATTAATTATATAGTTGAATTTTGTGAACTGCTTTTCCACTATCTTTGGTGATGGTTATATGGTATTTTTTTATTCTGGTAATATGTATTAAATTCTGTTTGCCAATATTTAATTTCCTTTTTTATTGATTAGTATCCATAATCATACCTTATAACTGCAGCCCTCTTAGTCTTTTTATTCATGTCTTTGTTTCTTTGACACCCCATTAGAGAAACTGCCTGATCACTGGCAATACTACTACTTTACAATAAGTATTTGCTTAGTGATTGAATGAATCTGTAGGTAGATCTAGAGTTCAAGCAAGGTTGTTTATTATCCTACCACACTTTTAAAAATAATAATAAAAATCAAAGAAAAAGAAAAGAAATTCCCTTTGCATTTGAGTTGAAATAAGTTGCTTGCTTTTTGGGTGTATTCTGCTTTTTAAAGCATGGATGTGCAGCCAGAAATGCAGACTTTGTAAAACTCTCTGAAGTCAGCAAATACATGGCTCCACTGTGAGAGCTGTAGTGTTCTGACCATACACATGCAAGTAAAGTAAATGGTCCATGTGGGGGCAAGATGAGATAGATGTGGATTGCTGTCATCTTGTTCTAATTTCATCCTTTGTCTCTTGCATGTGTAAGCTAGTTGTAAGCTTGTTAGCATAATGTTTATAACACTTTTGGAATATAGCATGGGAGTTTTGATCCAAGGGAGGAGTTGTCTCTGGGTCATACTCTGAAATTCTTTGATAAAGTCTCCAATTGGAACACAGAAAATTTCATTGTGCTTGAAAGCAATAATGTCAGATCTAACTCATCTCTGTTAAATAACTACATCTGCTTCTGTAAGCTATGTTGAAAAACTATTTGTGTGGTTTGAACTGTAGCTTTGAATGCTATCTTTCATAGATTAAAAAGAAAGTTGCATAATGCAAAGGATTTAGTTTAGAAATGTCAGCTTGAAAGTAAACTGAAACATATTAGATTGTAAATACCACTTAAACCGCCTAAAATCTTTGAAGGAATGCTATCTTATATTGCAATGTTCCTAGTATTGTGCTTTTGAAATAGAAGATGCTCAGTATACTTTATTGATTTGAATTTATTTAATAATTTCTTCTCTGTTATAATACCATTAGCTGGACATTGGGGATTTATCAGCGTTTGTTAGTATATATTATACTTTGGGTTTTTGTTTTGTTTTACAAATGACATAACTTCATGGCTGAAAGCAAATACACAATGGGTAGCATCTGTATTGACTAGTTGTTTCTTATTAATACTACTAAATATTTTTACTTTCCCCTCTGAATGCTTGAGTGTTTTTTTTTTGTTTGTTTTTTGTTTTTGTAACTAAATATAAGTATTTTGCTCATATGTGATGTTATTCTTGTCTTATTTTTTATCAAATGAGTATTAGTATGTCATTTTAATGGTTTCCCTGTCTCCTCTGAGTGCTTACAGTCTAATTATAATTATATTTAATGCCTACTTTAATTTCATAGAAAAGTGTATCTAACATTCTTGATAACAGCATGTACTAAATGTTTCCTGAATTCCAAATATTATAATTATTTTGCTGTCAGAATGATGTTTATCTTAAAAATAAACATCCAAACCCAACTGGGTAGATAATAATAATGGTCACATGTTTTATGCTTTACTTGTACCAAGTTTATATTTAAGCTGATATCTTTTCAGATTTGTTTCTTGAATTTATGATATTATTATTTTAAATAATTCTCTATGTAATAAACTGATGGGTATTTTAGGACTTATTTTAAAAATTAACACAAATAATGGTAGATGTGAATGTCTGATGTACATACAAGAAAAATCATGATCTTCTGTGAAGTGAGGCATTTATATTCAAAGATTCCTAGAGCTTGTCAGCTTGATAAAATAGCTTATGTTTTTGAGCCACAGTTTTATTATCTATGCAAAGAATATATTTTAACAAGCTCAATACTATGTCAAAAATATAGTAAATATCAATACATTGTGGCTATATTATATTGAATATGCCAAAATGACATTTCAAACTTATAACATGGATCTGAAAAGAATATTCTGAAAGTAAAACATTAATTTATGAAAAGTCTAAGACATAAACGTTTCTTATATCATCTACAAGTATATGAAAATCAATGTGTAAATTAGTCAGAATAGGAGAAATAAAACTTCAAAGAAGAATAGAGTGTCACAGTGTCAGATCTTGCAAATAACCATGATAATACTGCAGATACTGGGAGCTAAAGATAATGTCCACATTGTAGAGTTTTTAAAGCATTGTTTAATAAACACTTGCCCTTACTATCTGCATCGAACTTTTATATTCTTACATTATTCCTGTCCTTTCCACATATACCTATGTGAGTTAAAATGTAAGTCTTTAAAATGGTGTAAAATTTAGAAAGATTAGAGTATCACTTCTAGTGCAACCTTCTGGGTTACCCACTTTTATTTGTCTATTTTTTGTAAGACATTTTGCATCTAAGTTGTGAAAAAATAGATAATAATACAAATAATTCACTTCATAGAAATGCAAATTCCTTGTTTCCAGTAGAATTCAATTGATAATTGCCCATGGATAGACTCCTTTTTAAAAATCTATTTGTTAATCCATTTCAGCATTTCTTGTCTGCCTGTATATGTGGGGTATTTTGAATTCTCCTTATAATGTTATAACATCTTAGAGGTTCCTTCATTAGCTAATGAGTTAAACAAAATCTTTGAAATGTGTTCATTTTACATTTGTATGAAAATCATAATTGTAACTTCTTTTATAGATGAATTAAAGACTTAAATGTAAGATGAAATTATAAATAAAAGTCCTAGAAGAAAACCTAGGAAAAAATCTTCTGCCTAGGCAAATAATTTATGAGTAAGTCCTCAAAAGGAAATACAACAAAACCAAATATAGAAAAATGAGACAAACTAAAAAGGCTTTGCACAGAAAAAGAAATAATCCACAAAGTAAGCAGATGACCTACAGAATAGGAGAAGATATTTGCAAACAATACACCCAATAGAAGGCAAATATTCACAATCTCCAAGAAACTCAAATGATTTAACCAGATAAAAGAAATAACCCTATTTAAAAGTGGACAAAAGACATGAACAGACATTTTTAAAAAGAAGTCATACAAGCAGTCAACAACCATATGAAAAAAATTGCTCAACAGCACTGATTATCAAAAGAATGAAAATGGAAACTACCATGAGATACCGTCTTACAGCAGCTGGAATGGCTGTTTTTAAAAAGTCAAATTACAACAGATGTTGGTGAAGATGTGGAGGAAAAAGAATGTTATACACTGTTGATGGCAGTAAATTAGTACAACCTTTATGAAAAGCAGCATGGAAACCTCTCAATAACTAAAAATAGATCTACCCTTCAATCCAGCAATCATAGTGCTGGGTATCTACCCAAAGGAAAAGAAACTATTATATCAAAAAGACACCTGTACTCATATGCTTATTGCAGCACTATTAACAATAGCAAAGTCATGGAGTCAACCTAAGTATCTATCAACTGGTAATTAGATAAAAAATATGATATGTTTATATGTATATATACATATATACATACACACACTATGGAATACTACTCAGCCATAAGAAAGAATAAAATTGTGTCTTTTGTAGCAACATGGTTGAACCTGGAGACCATTATCCTAAGTAAAATAACTTAGAAACAAAAGTCAAAAAAATATATACATGTTCTCACTGATAAATGGGAGCTAATTGATGGGTACACATAAACATGCAAAGAGGAATAATAGACACTAAAGACTCCAAAAGGTAGGAAGAGGGGAGGAAGGTGAGGGAAGAAATAATACTTCTTGATTATAATGTATACTTACTTGAGTGATGGTTACACTAAAAGCCTAGACTTATCACTGCACAATACATACATTTAACACAACTGCACTGGTACCCCTAATTAAAGATAAATAATACAAAATAAAATAGATTCTCTTTAAATACTTCTTTCTCTTTTTTTCTTTCTACCATTTGATATAAAAACACACAATTGAATCTATAATAGAGAATGAATATAAGTCACTGTACATTTTCAAGTTTCTGGGCTCCTTCCCCTTCTTTTTAAATTAAAAGGAATTTGCATGCATTGTAGTTTATTTGGATTTCTTAAGTCTTGAATATTTTTCAAGAAGATGTATAGTGGATTCACCTGATAGAGCAGTGTTATCTGCTTTGACAGAGCAATGTACCTCTTGAATTGTATAATGTTAGGCGTGTCTTTCTTATTGGCTCTGAGAAGTGAATCCTAAGAAGCAGATATTTATTCATTTTTTTGTTTCTCTTTTTTTAAAAAGAAATTTTCACCTATTCCCTTTAATGATTTTATGTTTGTTTGGAGTTCTGGTTTGTTTGCATTAAGAAATTATTTTGCATGGAAGCAGCAAACCACATTGCTATGTGTGTACCTATGCAACAACCCTGCATGATCTGCACATGTACCCTAGAAACTAAAGTACAATTAAAAAAAAAAAAAAAAGAAATTATTTTGCATTGGTGGCAGCAGTGATTGGTCATTTAGTTTTATTTTCTGACATTTGTTGATCATCGTGAGTGGATTAAACATTATAGAGCTCTATTCTTTATTGGGTGAGTTAAAGAGATTCTGATTTGCTAGTCATTTTTGGTTTTTGTCTATTTGTCTACATTAACCTCAAATTATTTAATAATTTTATGCCCATCTGAAAGGAGAATGGCTCTGATGGACTCTGATAGACTAGTGAAATTTTGAGCTAACATTATAGATTGAATCTATACACTCTTTTTGTGTCTACATATAATTTACATAGCCTTTACCTCTCCTTGTTTGAGTGTTTAATATTTGCTTGTATTTGGGGATTATTAATAACACATAGAAATCTCTTAAGTAGCTCAATTTTTTGACTTACAAAAATAAGTACCTATATGAAATTAATATTTCAGAAAATAATGAAATTGAACTTCTAATACTTTAAATGTGCTATACCTAGTGTCTGTACTCATTAAGAAACATATTAATAATCCAACAGACTAAGACACATTTAAAGAATCCAAGTTTCTTATTAAAGTAAATCTTTGGCACATGAGATTAGTGTATTAATTTCTGTTTAGTAAACACAACTGTCTTTTTTTCTCATTTATTAGTATTAATGATCCCAGAGCATACATTATATTAACATGGGTTTGTTTGTCATACACTTATTTAGGCAGTAAGCTAACATTACTTCTAAATAATGTTTAAGATCATAAATATATATCTGTGTTCTACTGAATTGAATTATGGTCATGATTCACTTTTTATTTCAGCAGTAATTATATTTTGTGGTACATCAACTTGAAGAATATTTCCAAGATCTTCAAGCAATTTAAAATCTTGGACTGATATTAAATCTTGGACTGATACCCATTGAGTTAATGGATAATCACTGGATATACAGTTAATTTCTATATAAGAAAATATTGAACAATTTCTTTTAAGCATGATTTTAAGTTTTTGCTTGACATTTTATATAGAATATTTTTGGGGGTTACATTCATTTTTGCCACTTTGTAATGGCATAAAACAGATGTATGTAGCTGTAGAAAATTATTTTATTTGTATTCATGAGCTCTTCTTATCTGCTAAATTGCTTGCATATGACAGACAGTTCTCAATTTTCATACCCTAGTTTTATTTGAAATATAAGTTTATTACTTTGATTAAAAGTTATAATTAAGAAAAGTGCTCATGGTGAGTCATGCCTGTAATCCCGACACTTTGGGAGGCAGAGGCAGGCAGATCACCTTAGGTTAGGGGTTCAAGACTAGCCTGGCCAACATGGAGAAACCCTGTCTCTACTAATAATACAAAAATTAGCCAGGCGTGTTGGCACATGCCAGTAATCCCAGCTACTCGGGGGTTGAGGCAGGAGAATCACTTGAACTCAGGACGTGGAGGTTGCAGTGAACCGAGATCACGCCACTGTTTTCCAGCCTAATTGTTTGCTTTATGGAAAGAAGTTTATCCGTACACCCCATTTCCATAATTTGTTTTAATCTTGGAAGAAACACTGAAAAAAAACTTGCCAAGTTTTCGTATAGTTATCACTGTCCTGGCATTGTTTTGCCTGATGAGATTAGACAACAATAAAATGTTATCAATCATAATTTCAGTTATTATTTATTTAAAACTTTGTTTGGCTACAGTCTTACTCCTTTAATTTGAATCTAGTATCTATTAGACCAGTGGTTCCCAACATTTTTGGCACCAGGGAACAGTTTTGTGGAAGACAATTTTTTCACAGATGGGATGGGGGATGATTTCTGGATGAAAGGATGAAACTATTCCACTTCAGATCATCAAGTATTAGGTTCTCACAAGGAACTCACAACCTAGATCTCTCACTTGTGCAGTTCATAATAAGGGTTCGAGCTCCTATGACAATCTAATGTTAGCCTCCTGCAGTCATAGAATCTTTAGGGGGTTGCTTTTCCAATTGTAAACCTCTGTGGCCAGTGGTGCCTTTACCTGAATTTTTCTCATGGGCTTTTTCTCCCACTTGTGCTGACAGCCCAGATCTCACACCTGCCAAGGGCAAGCCAGGTGCATAGCAGCTAGGGGTGTCTGAGTAACTGAGCACGTGGTCCAGCCATTGCTCACAGCCACACACACTAGCTTCTGTGGCAGGGTGGGCAGCTCCAGGTGCAGGCATAGGTGCCAGCTCCGTGCGAGGCTGTAGCTGTACCAGATGTACCACACGCAGCTTCCGCTGTAGGCACCCATGCCTGGATAAGGGGAATGCAGTGGCATCCAGAAGCTTGGAGATGCCAGAAACTGCAAACCTCCAAACACAGTTTCACAGCCCTGGGTCAGAAAGCCCCTAGGTCTGGGATTCCTCGCTACAAATCTTCTCTCCTTCTTCTAGCCCACAACATGTCAAGCAGTGCGGGGTAGGGTGAGGGGTGTTTCTGCCCTATTTGTGTTACAGTTCTTTCAGTCCTGACATTTGTGAATCCTGAATCCTTGTTCTATGTTTAGGAAGAATTAGATATGCAAACAACTAGAGGGTGAGCATGGCAGAGAGGAGCTTCATTACGCAAAAGAACAGCTCTCAGGAGAACCAAATTGGGTAGCTCCTTTGTGCAGGCAGGTGGTCCAGACAAGGATCCAGCTCTCAGCAGAGAGAAGACCTGCAATGGGTAGCTCCTTTCTGCAGACAGATAATCCTCATGAGTCCAGGAGACAAGAAGTGGGTAGCTCCTTCCTACAGCTGGTAGTCCTGATGTCTATTCTAGTCTGGCTGAGTCTGGTGTTTTTCCGGGATCAGAAGGGAGGAAGGGCATGCTGATTGGTCCATGTGTGACCAAGGGCAGGCAGGAAAAAATACTGTAAGTTCTCACTCTGGGCTGTGAACTCCACCTGGAACTGGCTGCCTGGTCCCCAGTCTTTTGAAGGTAGGGTTTCTCTAGGGATACAACCCATTCTACCCTTGAGCCTGTCTGCCTCCTATTGCCATCAACATGCTGTCCACAGCACCAAGGCTATTCCTTCTGAGGGACACCTGGAGGCCCATGTCCAGCCACTCTCAGCCCCACCTCTGCCTCCATTCCATATTTGTTGGCACTCAAAGTCCAGAGGGGACAGATGTGGCCGGGGGCTAGTATGTCAGCCTTGCCCTGAGTGCACATACAACCTGTCAGGTTGTAACAGCACTGGGGTTTGGCCACAACTCTGCTTCACCCTGGAGTTGACACTGGGAGTGGGGACAGGCCAGGGAGCAAGAGTAGGCACTTCCAAGCCTGTGGGGGGAAGGGGACTTCCCAGGTCCCTGAGAGTGCAGGGATGCCAGGTCTGGAGCCATAAGTGGCCTGCCCTGCCTACTAAGTAGGGGGCAGGGCCCCTGCCTGTTCCTGGCTCCATGGATCCCACAGCCCAGGCTGCAGCCAGCATCTTAGCAGGGGCCACTCCAGACAGGCCACCACTTCCATCATTACTGTACAGCCAGGGTTCCAAACAGGGCACAGAGTGGTACCAGTCCAAGCCCTCACAGTTGAGGACCCCTGTTCTAGACCAGTGATTCTCAGCTGAGACAAACTTAGTTGTGAAGGTTTAGAAAACTAAAGATATTTAGGTCTTTTGCTAAACTTACTGCATCACTTTGCTTAATATTCTTTGTATAAAAATATATCTCAAGATTATTGTTATAGCTCAATGTGTATTACATTTTGTCTATTTTTTTAAAGAATGGATTTATTTTTTGTTTTTCTTCCTACAGGAACAACTACATTTTCTTCTGTCACATTATTATTCTTATTATGAACCTGCATTAAAACTTTTACTTTTGAAAATTTTCACTAATAAATTAACCACAGACATTGTGAATTTCTGTCATACACGTATTGTATCTGTTCATTTTGTTTTACACTGATGCTTTCCCTGATGCTCTGCTATAAGTTATAGACAAGAGTTTTGTCTTCAATACTGAAGGATAAGCACACAAGGCACTTCAAACTGCTGGCACGTCAAAAAAATAGATGCGTGAGTACACATTTGAACATTTCATAAAAGAGTGAACTGGGGTTTTGAGAACACTTTTTCTTTGGTATCTGGCTTTTTCTGGTTGCACAGGAGATGGCTTCATGAGATTGCTAATTTGAGATCCAGTTGAACAATAATTTCATAAGACTAAAGCAATTGATGAGGACAATTTTCTTGTGTAATTTGTGTGAAGTGTTGATTGTGTTTTCATATTCTACTTACTGGACAGATAGCTCAACCTCTTCTGTGTCATCTTAAACTCTCTATTCCACAATAGTTTTGTAAATATTGTTTTTAAAGTGAAACAATATATTTAGAAATAATAGTAGATTCTAACTTATTCTCAGAATTTTAGGGGAGAAAATGTATTAAATATCCTTACTTTTCATGTTAATATAGTTAATTGCATAGGCCCCAAAAGAATTTACCTTCCTTTCTACCAGTATATAATAAGAGAAATGGATTACATGCTAAAGGACTTACCTGGAGTGTCATATATCAGAATAATAGTCATCAAACCATGCTTATATTTGGAAGCAAAGTTTGGCTATTTTATGGAGCCAATGCCTACAATGTTCCCCCAGGAAAACTGACCTGGTATCTAAATGGCCTAATAACTGTCTCCATGTCCTAGACTTATAGTTGATAAGAAAGGTCAACTTTGGTAATGCTAGAGAATACAAAAACTTTTAGGGACTTTGAGAAAAGAGACATATATCCAAGTTTATAGACATAGCAGAGGACATCTGATAGACTTGGTAGTGTCAAGATAGCAAATAATATAAGCTTTCAAAAATCCAATTCAATAGTCCTTTTTAAAACTTTCAGGCAGAAGTTGAATTTGTGACCGTAGTGGTTGCTTAGTAATTTGTAGTTAACAAATTAGATAAATTGGATTAAATGGACAAATCTCCAGAAGAAAACAAACTGCTAAAACTGTCACAACAAGAAATAAACAATCTGAATGCACCTATATTAAGTAAAGATTAAATAAGTAAGCAGAAAACTACCTATATCTGACTCAGGCCTATATAGCTTCACCACTGAATTTATTAAATCATAATTAATACCAATTATTCACAAATTTTTGCAAAACTAGAAGAGGAGGAACTACTTTCCATAACTTTCTAATAAGTCAGTGTTACTCTAATATAAAAACTACACAAATTCCAGCACTTTTGGAGGCCAAGTCTAATGGATCAATTGAGGCCAGCAGTTCAAGACTAGCCTGGCCAACATGGTGAAATCCTTCATACACACACACACACACACACACACACACACACTAGTGTATATACTATAGTATATATTTAGTATATTCTGCAAGAGATCCAGAATACCAAAAGCAATCCTAAAAAAGAAGAATGAAATAGATGAGTTCATACTTACTGATTTGAAAACTCACTACAAAGCAAAGATAATAAAGACAGTGTGGGGGAGGACTCAAGATGGCGCTGTGAGAACAACCCAGGATTGGAGCTCTTCTCGTTGAATCCACAAACAGTGAGTCAGAGCGGCATTTCCAGACTGATCTTTGTTGCCCACAGAACGGGGAAACTCCCAAGTAAAAAAAAGACACGGGACGCCAGGCAGTAGGTCTGCCTGGTGAAGCCAGCAGCCGGGGCGGTGGCGGCCGGTCCTACCCAGCAATCCCCACAGGGCGCGCTTGTCCGGGTGCCCTGTTAAACCGGTAACCTGAGACTTGAGAGGGCTGGACTCGAGACTGAACGAGACTTGGACAGTAGGCCAGCCCAGGGGATTGCAGGGATTGGGATACCCACTGGGACGAACAAAACCGCGATTTCAAACTATCCCGAGCAGATGGTCCGAGACGCTCTGTGGGGGAGGGGCGTCCACCACTACCGAGGCAACCCACCCTAACTGAGATACACGCCCACTGCTGACGCAGCCAGCCATTGCCGAGGCAACCCGCCCCAACTGAGATACACGCCCACTGCTGACGCAGCCTGCCGTTGCTGAGGCAACACGCTAAAACGAAGAGACTCCGCCGCAGGGCGTGGTGGAGACCACAGCAGAGCTGGCAGGAACAGTGCGAATCACACAACAGCAGGGCGGAGCCTCGGCAGCCAAACAGTGGCTAGTCTGCCTTCTAGCTGAGCAGGACACCTGATCGGACATCCAAAAATAAAGCCCAAATCCCTCAACACAGAGTATTTGAGAAAAAAAAAAAAAAAAGGGTTTTTTAATGAGCTCTGTTGCAGAAGAATAAAACATAGCAGCCTAACAGCCCTGAATGAACAACAGAGTGCACAGCTCAGAATTAAACCCCTATAAAGTACAAACTGTCTCCTCAAGCAGCTACCTGACCCCTCTATATCCAAAAGACTGACATTAGGCAGGCATCATCCTGGGACAAAGAGAGCAGAAAAAGAAACTGGTAGCATCCCTCGCTGTGCCACAGCTACTAGAGGTGCACCCCAGACAAGCAGGGTCTGGAGTGGACCTCAGCAGTTGTACAGCGAAGGGGCTAGACTGGTAGAAGGAAAACCAAGCAACAGAAATACTTCATCATCAACATTCTGGGTGTCCACTCAGAGACCCAAACGAAAAGTCAGCAACTACGCAGACGACCAGCGGACAAATCCACAAAGATGGGAAGAAACCAGCGCAAAAAGGAGGAAAACACCCGAAACCAGAACACCTCGCCTCCTAGAAAGGACCAAAACTCCTTACCAGCAAGGGAGCAAAGCTGGACGGAGAATGACTGTGACGAAATGACGGGATTAGACTTCAGAAGATGGATAATGAGAAACTTTTGTGAGCTAAAAGATTATGTATTAAATCAATGCAAAGAAACTAAGAACCTTGAAAAAAGATTCGAGGAAATGATAACAAGAATGGATACCTTAGAGAGGAATATGAATGAATTAAAGGAGCTGAAAAACACAATACGAGAACTTCGCGAAGCAAACACAAGTTTCAATAGCCGAATTGACCAAGCAGAAGAAAGAATATCTGAAGTCGAAGACCAACTCAATGAAATAAAACGAGAAACCAAGATCAGAGAAAAAAGCGCAAAAAGGAATGAACAAAGTCTCCAAGAAGTGTGGGACTATGTGAAAAGACCTAACCTACGTTTGATAGGTGTACCAGAAGGGGACGAAGAGAATGAATCCAAGCTGGAAAATACTCTTCAGGACATCATCCAGGAAAATTTCCCCCACCTAGCAAGACAAGCCAACACTCAATTGCAGAAAATACAGAGAACACCACAAAGATATTCCGCAAGAAGAGCAACCCCAAGGCACATAATCGTCAGATTCAACAGGGTTGAAATAAAGGAGAGAATACTAAGGGCAGCCAGAGAGAAAGGTCGGGCCACCCACAAAGGGAAGCCCATCAGACTCACAGCAGATCTCTCGGCAGAAACACTACAAGCCAGAAGAGAGTGGAGGCCAATATTCAACATTCTTAAAGAAAAGAACTTTCAACCCAGAATTTCATATCCAGCCAAACTGAGCTTCAGAAGTGAAGGAAGAATAAAATCCTTTGCGGACAAGCAAGTACTCAGAGATTTTGTCACCACCAGGCCTGCTTTACAAGAGCTCCTAAAAGAGGCACTACACATAGAAAGGATCAATCAGTACCAGCCATTCCAAAATCACACTGAATGCTAAAGAGCTTCAACATAATGAAGAATCTACAACAACTAACAGGCAAAACAGCCAGCTAGCATCAAAATGGCAGTATCAAATTCACACATAACAATATTAACCCTAAATGTAAATGGACTAAATGCACCAATCAAAAGACACAGACTGGCAAATTGGATGAAAATCCAAAACCCATCAGTGTGCTGTATCCAGGAAACCCATCTCACATGCAAGGATACACAAAGGCTCAAAATAAAAAGATGGAGGAAGATTTACCAAGCTAATGGAAAGCAAAAAAAAGCAGGAGTTGCAATTCTCATCTCCGATAAAATAGACTTTAAAGCAACAAAGATCAAAAGAGACAAAGAAGGCCATTACATAATGGTAAAAGGATCGATACAACAAGAAGAGCTAACGATCCTAAACATATATGGACCCAACACAGGAGCACCCAGATACATAAGGCAAGTTCTTAATGACTTACAAAAGGACTTAGACTCCCACACAATAATAGTGGGAGACTTTAACACTCCACTGTCAATACTAGACAGATCAACCAGACAGAAAATCAACAAGGATATCCAGGGCTTGAACTCAGACCTGGAGCAAGCAAACTTGTGGACATTTACAGAACTCTCCTCCCCAAATCCACAGAATACACATTCTTCTCAGCACCACATCACACCTACTCTAAAATTGACCACATAATTGGAAGTAAAGCACTGCTCAACAAATGCAAAACAACTGAAATCATAACAAACAGCCTCTCAGACCATAGTGCAATCAAGTTAGAACTCAGAATTCAGAAACCGAACCAGAACCGCACAGCTTCATGGAAACTGAACATCTGGCTCTTGAATGTTGACTGGGTAAACAACAAAATGAAGGCAGAAATAAAGAAGTTCTTCGAACCCAATGAGAATGAAGACACAATGTGCCAGAACCTCTGGGACACATTTAAAGCAGTCTCTAGAGGAAAGTATATAGCAATAAGTGCCCATATGAGGAGAACGGAGAGATCCAAAATTGACACCCTATCGTCAAAATTGAAAGAGCTAGAGGAGCAAGATAAAAAAAACTCAAAAACCAGCAGAAGACAAGAAATTACTAAGATCAGAGCTGAGCTGAAGGAGATTGAGACACGAAAAACCCTTCAAAAAATCAATAAATACAAGAGCTGGTTTTTTGAAAAGATCAACAAAATAGACAGGCCACTAGCCAGATTGATTAAAAATAAAAGAGAGAACAACCAAATAGATGCAATAAAAAATGATAAAGGGGAAATCACCACAGATTCCACAGAAATTCAAACCATCATCAGAGAATATTACAAACAACTATATACGCATAAACTAGTAAACCTGGAAGAAATGGATAAATTCCTGGACTCCTGTGTCCTCCCAAGCCTAAACCAGGAGGAAGCTGAAACTATGAATAGACCAATAACAAGGTCTGAAGTCGAGGCAGCAATTAAGAGCCTACCTCACAAAAAAAGCCCAGGTCCAGACGGGTTCACCGCCGAATTCTACCAGACACACAAGGAGGAGCTGGTACCATTCCTTCTAAAACTATTTCAAGCAATCCAAAAAGAGGGAATCCTTCCCAAATCATTTTATGAGACCAACATCATCCTGATACCAAAACCCGGCAGAGACCCAACGAGAAAAGAAAACTTCAGGCCAATATCCATGATGAACATAGATGCAAAAATCTTCAATAAAATATTGGCAAGCCGATTGCAACAGCAAATCAAAAAACTTATTCATCATGATCAAGTAGGATTCATTTCAGGGATGCAAGGCTGGTTCAACATACGCAAGTCTATCAACGTAATTCACCACATAAACAGAACCAAAAACAAAAACCACATGATTATCTCAATTGACGCAGAGAAGGCATTTGACAAAATTCAACAGCCCTTTATGCTAAAAACCCTCAATAAACTCGGTATCGATGGAACGTATCTCAAAGTAATAAAAGCTATTTATGACAAACCAACAGCCAATATCATACTGAATGGGCAAAAACTGGAAGCATTCCCTTTGAAATCTGGCACTAGACAAGGATGCCCTCTCTCACCACTCCTATTCAATATAGTACTGGAAGTTCTAGCCAGAGCAATCAGGCAAGAAAAAGAAATAAAGGGTATCCAAATAGGAAAGGTGGAAGCTAAATTGTCTCTATTTGCAGACGACATGATAGTATACCTAGAAGACCCCATTGCCTCAGCCCAAAAACTCCTGAAACTGATAAACAACTTCAGCAAAGTCTCAGGATATAAAATCAATGTGCAAAAATCACAAGCATTCGTCTACACCAATAACAGACTTAAAGAAAGCCAAATCAAGAGCGAACTGCCATTCGCAATTGCTACAAAAAGAATAAAATACCTTGGAATACAACTCACAAGGAACGTAAGGGACCTCTTCAAGGAGAACTACAAACCACTGCTCAACGAAATCAGAGAGGACACAAACAGATGGAGAAACATTCCATGTTCATGGTTAGGAAGAATTAATATCGTGAAAATGGCTATACTGCCCAAAGTAATTTACAGAATCAACGCCATCCCCATCAAGCTACCATTGACTTTCTTCACAGAACTGGGAAAAAACCACCATGAACTTCATATGGAACCAAAAGAGAGCCCGCATAGCCAAGTCAATTCTAAGCAAAAAGAACACAGCGGGGGCCATCACACTACCGGATTTCAAACTATACTACAAGGCTACAGTAATCAAAACAGCATGGTACTGGTACCAAAACAGAGATATAGACCAATGGAACAAAACAGAGGCACCGGAGGCAACACAACATATCTACAACTATACAATCTTTGATAAACCTGACAAAAACAAGCAATGGGGAAAGGATTCCCTGTTCAACAAATGGTGTTGGGAAAACTGGCTAGCCATGTGCAGAAAGCAGAAACTGGACCCCTTCCTGACACCTTACACTAAAATTAACTCCAGATGGATTAAAGACTTAAACATAAGACTTGGCACAATAAAAACCCTAGAAGGAAATCTAGGCAAAACTATCCAGGACATAGGAGTAGGCAAGGACTTCATGAACAAAGCACCAAAAGCATTGGCAACAAAAGCCAAAATAGACAAATGGGACCTAATGAAACTCCACAGCTTCTGCACGGCAAAAGAAACAGTCACTAGAGTGGATCGGCAACCAACAGAATGGGAAAAAATTTTCGCAGTCTACCCATCTGACAAAGGGCTGATATCCAGAATTTACAAAGAACTCAAGCAGATTTACAGGAAAAAAACAAACAAGCCAATTCAAAAGTGGGCAAAGGATATGAACAGATACTTTACGAAAGAAGACATATATGAGGCCAACAATCATATGAAAAAATGCTCATTGTCACTGGTCATCAGAGAGATGCAAATCAAAACCACATTGAGATACCATCTCACGCCAGTTAGAATGGCGATCATTAAAAAATCTGGAGACAACAGATGCTGGAGAGGATGTGGAGAAAAAGGAACACTTTTACACTGTTGGTGGAAGTGTAAATTAGTTCAACCATTGTGGAAGACAGTGTGGCGATTCCTCAAGGCCTTAGAAATAGAAATTCCATTTGACCCAGCAATCCCATTACTGGGTATATATCCAAAAGACTATAAATCGTTCTACTATAAGGACACATGTACACGAATGTTCATGGCAGCACTGTTTACAATAGCAAAGACCTGGAATCAACCCAAATGCCCATTGATAATAGACTGGATTGGAAAAATGTGGCACATATACACCATGGAATATTATGCAGCAATCAGAAATGATGAGTTCGTGTCATTTGTAGGGACATGGATGAATCTGGAGAACATCATCCTCAGCAAACTGACACAAGAACAGAAAATGAAACACCGCATATTCTCACTCATAGGTGGGTGATGAAAAATGAGAACACATGGACACAGAAAGGGGAGTACTAAACACTGGGGTCTATTGAGGGGAAAAGAGGAGGGCCAGTGGGAGGGGGAGGTGGGGAGGGATAGCCTGGGGAGAAATGCCAAATGTGGGTGAAGGGGAGAAGAAAAGCAAAGCACACTGCCATGTGTATACCTACGCAACTGTCTTGCATGCTCTGCTCATGTACCCCAAAACCTATAATCCAATAAAAAATTAAAAAAAAAAAAGACAGTGTGATTTGAGCACAAAGACAGACATATATTTGTATCAGTGAAATAGAAGTTTAAACTAAACCCACGAATCTATGGCTATTGCTTTTTGATAAGGATACCAAGACCTTTCAACAGCAAAAATGGTCTTTTCAACAAATGATCCTAGAACAAAAAAGCCACAAGCAAAAAAGCTAGACTCTTATGTCACACCATAAACAAAAATTAACTCAAAATGTGCCAATGACTTAAATATATATGTAAAAACTATACATTCTTTAGAAGATTTTATAGGAGTAAATCTTCATGATTTTGAATTTGGCTAAAGATTCTTAGATGTGACCCTAAAAGCATGAGCAACAAAAGAAAACATTGTTCTTCATAAAAAATTAACTTTTATGCTTCAAATGATAGAATTAAGAAAGAGACAAGACAATTCACAGAATGGGAGAAAGTATTTGCAAATTATCTGAAAAGTGACCTGTACATATATGTTTGCAGATATAAGCATATGAGATTATATAAAAAGACAACCAAATTGCGAATGGACCAAGAATCCAAATAGACATTGCTCTAAAAAGATTACACATGACCAATAAACATATGAAAAGATGCTTGACATAGTTAATGTCAGAGAAATGCAAATTAAACTACATGATACCATTTCATATCCATTAGGATGGCTAAAATAAAAAAAAAACTGGTAATAAGAAGTGTTGAGGAAAATGTGGAGAAATCAGAACACTTTATGCGCTACAGGCATAAATGTAAAATGATCTGGCTGTTTTGCAAATGTCCTGAAAAGAAGAAACAAAAACTTGTGTACAAACAAAATCTTGCAAAGAAGTGTTTATAGGTGTATTATTTATAATGACCAAAAAGTAAAAGCCAAACAACATGTCCATTAATAGACAAATAAAGAAATAAAATGTGGTGTGTTCACACAGTGGAATAAAAAGAAATATTGACATACCAAAACATAAATGAATCTTAAAACCATTATGGATGCAGCAAACCACCATGGCATGTGTATACCTGTGTACCAATCCTGCACAATCTGCATATGTACCTGAGAACTTAAAGTATAATAATAATAATAAAAACACAAGTGAAATAATTTTCTCACAAAACATCACATACTATATTATTCCATTTGTATGAAAGTTGAGAATAGGGAAATCTATTGAGACAAAATGTAAATTAGTTGTGTTTATAGCTGGAATGAAAGTACGGATGGGGGATAGAGAATTGATGGCTAAAAGACATATTGTTTTGTCTCAAGGTCATAAAAATATAATGAAATTGACTGTGGTGATGGTATAGTGTCTCTTTGGATGTATTAAAATATACTTTACTAATATACTAAAAACTGCTTTGAATATGAAGTATTATGTAATATGTGAAGCATATCTCAATGAAGTTGTTAAAAAGTGCAGTATGGTTCTAGATTTGTAAAACCAACTTAAAGAGATCTATATTGTAAATTAACACTCTCATGTATCTATATAAACTATAGGCGAAACATTATGAGACTAGCAATATTTTTAATCAAGGATATTTTTTCCTTGGGATTAGTATATTAAAAAGGAAGAGAGTGTAAGAAAAAAATTGCAAAAGTGTTTTAAATGGGCACTTTTTTCCAGAAAACTAATAATAACATACACTATTCTTGATTATAAAAATAAACATTAGTTATTAAGTGGAATGCAACTGATTATTGCCCAAAGGATACAGTGGTTTTGCACTTATTCATAAAATTATTTCAGCATTTTAAATATTCTCATATAAGTATAATTTTTGAACTCTCCTTTGAATTGTCGTAACATCTTAGTTGTTCCTTCATTAATTAATGAGTTAAAAAATATTTGAAGCATTTTCATTATGTATTTGTGTGAGAGCCATGATTATGCCTTCTTTAAAAAATATCTTTAAATATTTCTTTTTCTTTCTAATATTTAATACAAACTATAAAACGAAATACAGTAGAGAAAGGAGATGAATTTCTGAACATTTTCTTATTTTGAGACATCCTTTTTCTTCTTTCAGCATAAGAAGGAGTTTGCATCCAGTGTAGTATATTTGGATATTTTTAGTTTGAAAAACAAATCACAATTTTTTCTTAATTGGTTTATTGAATTTATTTACTGGTTTACTGAAGACTTTAGAGAGGACAAAAGAGATATATTTGTTAATTTTTTTAGAAGTATCCCACTGATTACTGCATAAATCATGTTTATAAATTAGATTATGTGGCATTCTAGTAAATATCAATGAAAATCAACTTTAACCCATAACTTTAATATTTTCATACAATCAAAAACTCGAGATATACTTTAGGCATAACATAAATTGTTATAATTGATCAGAATATCTTGAATATATTTTTTACAGATAACTAGTGACTTCTACTCGTAGATTAAAACCAAGAGAAAATTAAAAGTAAGTTCACATTCAAAAAATTTATAAGCAATAAATACAGAACAGCAATTACTAGTAATTCAATGTACATTGGATTACATTTAAACAAACACTACATTCCAGAATCAATATTTTATGAATAAATGCACTGGAAGTTAACTTTAGGAAAAAAAATGACAAATTAGAATTTAGAAAATTAAAATGTGACTTTCACAAGTAATCACAGTAAAATGGTAGATCTACATTTTAAAACTAGAAATTCCCCAAATCAGTTTTTTGATAACAAAGAAGTTTGCTTTTAAAAAGTGTCAGATTTACTTTGCTTTACAAGTATGACACAAAAATCTTAAGTAGCATTCAGCTTTTGAGGAATCTAACACTTAAAAATATTAATTCTAAAAATATATGGATAGATAACTAACAGTGATTAATCATGGAGGACTGGTATGCCTCAAGACTGTACAACAGATAAACCCTGGCTATACAAGAAATCTGATCTAGAATTAATATTATAAAAGCACAACAAAAATACTTGAAAATTATATGTTCATTTTAATATAATCTTTGATAATTCACCATTTTTACTGTCACTTCTACTGTCAAGATGGCTGAGACTTGACAGTTTAGCTAGAAGAAGACTGATGTATTTTAACAAGGTCTGCAAAGGATTTAAATATGTGTCTTTGAATAATAAATAAGTAATAACTGAGTTTATTAAAATGAATTTTATAACTTAGGCAGTTGAAGTTCCAGAACAGCCTGCGATCCTTTCTATGGCAGCTTATTATCATATTCATGTTTGAAACCAAACAGTACGTTTTCATGCATAAATTATAAATGTACTGACCAGACCATTAAATATGTTAATTCCTACGAATTTAGATAATTTTTCTTAACAATTTTAAATGAGTTCTGAACTCACCATCTATTGATAGCTTAAGAAACAACTTATGATGAGTAATTCATTAGTTTCATCTATTTTAAGCAGACTGACACTTAAAAAACATAGACACCTGACTTTCCAAAATGGACTTTTACTAATTGAAGTCATTCTTGTTCTTCAGAGATTTCAATGGAAAATAACATTAAAGGAACTGAATCCCATATAAATGTCACTTTAATTCATTAGCAAGGCTTTCTTCTACCTTTACTTAGTAAGGTCTGACTATAATTCAATAAGGTCTGACAATAATTCTTTCTCAATGATATATTCAAGTATTTCCCTGGTTTGTATTATATACAGTAGCTGTATTAAAATACAAAAGCATTGTATATAATACATATTGTATCCCTTTAGTTTTTTTTTCTTGAATAACCTGGGACATTTCCAAAGCTATATAAATTCATATAGTAAAAGTCAGTAAAGTAATATTTTAATGGGGTAAAATCTATAAAGTTGCAGATTGGTATTTATTACAGTAGTTGTTTAAAATTTCTGGATTAGAATGTGAGTTCATTGTCAAAATGAAAAAAAAAATGTCAAACACACCTATTAATTAGGTATGAGTCATCAAAACAAATGTATTCAATAATAGTGATCTTGTGTTTTTAAAATAAATATCTTCATCTTATTATAGATGCTTCTGTTCTCTTAGTTCTCAGACTTCTGATGCTGGCATCTGGTTGTCTATAAAATATTCACCAAATATAGAATTCCAGACTCTATTTCATTTTTTAAAAATAAGCCCAGATACAGTATCAGATATTCACATGCAAACGTTTTTGCTTTATATATTTGCTTTAAAAATTACCTAGGTTGTATATATTTCATTTAAGACTACAAAATAAAACAATGGAGTATTTACACACTCATTTTTCTCAATTTCTTTTTACAAAATTCCAAGAAAATAAGAAATCCTTCATTGATTTTCTTTATGCAAAATGATTGCTAATTTGTTTATACAGTAGAAATGGAACAGACAAAATTTCTATTTATAGGTACAGGGAAATGAATTCCCTCTCACTGTAAGACAGGAAGAAGCTGACAAGGTGTTTTTAGCTTCAACTAAGATGTTTCCCTAATGATATAGAAGTAGGATTGTGTATTATACATCCTGTTCATCAAGTTTCGACAATGGATATGCCACAAGGTATAACTGATGTGTCAGCAAATGAGTAGATGTAACAATAATACTCAGTTACTTTTCATAGCGAGAAGAAAGCCAAAAAGGATAATTAACTTCTGGTATTGTCGATTTGAAAGGGTAATTACAAAAAGAACTACAGCACTCTCTGGGTGAAAAATGTCAAATGCACCAAAGAAGATGGGATGAAGAGTTTTAAAACTAAAAACTAATTTCCCCTTTATGTCTATAGGTCTTAGCTAGGTCTCTTTGAGCAATAAAAGTAGAATCATGCCCAACATGTTTAGGAAATTTTGCAGTCATTTATCTGTGAATTCATGCAATGGTGTGCTGAAGCTGGCTTACACCAACCAGCTCAGAAAAGTTGATTGTGCTTTTCTCCAATTCCACATTTGGTGATGTCATGTTGGTAGCATCACATCAGGCATAGTGGGAATATTTACTGGCAAACATTACAAACCAGGATTTCTTTTTTCCCACATAGAGCTGGCTGTTATACTCTTATCAACACACTACTAATTTCATGTGAGGCTTTTCTTTATGAGTTTCAAAAATCATTTGATATTGAAGTCGTTCTGGCTATAGAGTCATGGATCCAAGTCCTTGAGTTAGGAGTGGCACAAAACAGTCAAGCAACAATCCTTCTATTTTCAATCATATATATTTTCTGGTTTTAGGATAACAGTTTCAATATCATGGATGCTTTTTCCATTTAAGTGTTCACTAGAATAGTCATGACTATAACCTGGACCATCACTGATTGTTGACACTGTGTAAGATGCACTACGAAGAGCTTCAGAGTTGGAAAAACTGTTTCCAAATTGGATTTTGTATTGATTCCAGTGTCTTCTCAGAATTGCTTGAACCTATCAATCAAAAAGAAACAGAAAAAGAGCAACCCATTAATTGAAATGAAGACACTGTTTTTGAAGCACTAAACAGGTCTTGGAGAAGAGCTTTTTAAAAAAAATGTGTTAATTCGTGAATAATACAGCTTCATTTTCTTACCTAATTTTAAAAATTAAGTGTACCATCTTTACATTAGGAAATATATTACAATTACATTGTACTTTACATTCCATTAATATTTTTCATGCCATGTTTTGTCTTCAAAGCTTTTATAATGCCTATGTATTTATTGTTGGCAAACAGGTAATCAGAAACCCCATTTATAAGACTTCATGTCCAGTATCTAGTTTATATTAATGTCTTTATTAAAAGAATAAGGAGACAATTCATAACAGCATAAAAGAAGTGAAGGATATACAAAAGAAAAGTTAGACTATGAAGAATACAAATCATCATCAGCAGCAGCAGCAGTGGCAGCAAACTTTATTTTTGAGTGATGCCCGTATGCCAGAAATTATGCTACATTCTTAAAAAAGTAGCATGATATTTGTCCTCAAGGAGTTTACTACATAGAGGAAAGAAAAGTGTTGAACAAATAAATATAAATGTGATGAATAGTATAAAAATATATTTAGGAATGTAACAACTCCACTTTTACATATTTGAATCCTCTTCTGCTGAATGAATTTGGAGTTTAATGACTTCCTTCCCCTATGTTCGAAGATAGAGATCAGGGGTAGGTGTTCCTATGCAGTAAAAATATTGCTCTTAATGGAATGTAAGGCACTGAAGTGTATGTATTTAAATATTCTCATTTGTGCCCATGTACTGACAGTTTTCTTCAGTGTCAGTCAATGTGCACAATGAGAATATTTAAACACATCTCTAGCTCAAGTACCTGGACTTTTCCAGGTCTGATGAGTGAGCACACTGGCTTGAAGCAGCTGCTTCTACATTATGAATGTGTTAGCCAAATCTCTGTGACCCAAAGTGCGTTTGCTTTAAATGGTCTTCCCCAAGCTCTATATTGCTCGTTGGCTCTTTCAGGACTTTTCTAAAGGGAATCTGAGTGTCTCACAGCGATTTTCTGGTAATTCCTGTGTAAGAATTACAATCATTACATACTTATGTAATAATTGTTTAACTTTCTAGTACTTGTACAGAATTTTTCAACTTTCTCTTCACTATATTCATGTATACAAATTAATATTAAATCTTTAAAAAGAGCTGACTTCTTTCTTGTTATTTCCTAGTCTAATCAGTTTTAAAAAAGCACACACACACACAAAACCTCAATTTCTCCAATTACATTCTTTGGAAAATAGGTCTGCAGCTTTACAGAATACTTCGAAGTTCCTGTTAAAGTATCTTATATTCTGTCGCTTAAAATAAACCCAAAGTTTTATTGTCTCATTTCATGTGGAAAAAAAGAAGGAGCAAAGATAAAGCCAACAATTTATTTAGGTAGAACTCAGCATGAGGTATTAAAATTACCATTTAGTTGCTCTCTACTGCATAGTTCAAAAATTATATAATTAAAATGAAATAACTTGATATTAAAAGTTATGATGAAGTTCAGTAACTTCAGGACTTTCAAGCTTAATTTAAAAAATACACGGTAACCATATTTGAAAAAAATAATTCATATTCATGTAAATATGGTTTGAAAATGAAAGCATTTATAAGGCAATAAAATTTATCTTGCTAAAGTTAAACTTTCCTCTCAATTTAGTAAATAAAATATCTAAATTAAGGTAATTTTTTTATGGTACTTTAGGTTCCGGGGTACATGTGCAGATCACGCAGGATTGAACTAGCATCTGCATATGTAACAACCTCAAGATCATGAGCAAACTACAAATTGAAGGGCTTCAGATTGCGAATTTTAAATAAATATTCAGAGATTCAAAGTAAAAATGCCCATTGATGAGAATTTTTATTACTAAATACTGGACTGGTTGAGTACATAAACAATATAGTTTCTGGCAGAGAGGAAGTAGAACATCTGATGAGAAATTTTCTGATCGTTATTTTTTGTTTCATAAATATCTCCTCATTTTATTACTAAATACTGGACTGGTTGAGTACATAAACAATATAGTTTCTGGCAGAGAGGAAGTAGAATATAGCTTTGTATAAAAATTCTATATAAAGGTTGAAAAAACGCTGACAGGAAGCCATATCTTAGCTATGAGTCTACTACTTAAAGTCTTAAAAAAGAAAGCTTAAATTCAATTTGGGAGGAAAATGGCTATTGAAATATATGAGTGTTTGCTCTTAAAATATCTACTTTGATTAAGGTCATCATTCTATTTCTTCTTTGCAACTAAATCATCAGAAAAACCATAAAAAACCAATTTCTTAAACTGTGGGGTTTTACTATAGTTAAAAATAAACGTAACTAAAGATCCACAGGCCTTGTAGTCCTATTTGTTTATGTTATTTGCTCTAAGGATGTTACATGTTTCTTCTGCTTCCTCTAATACAATATCACACCTGTTAAATAGGACATTAAAGTGACTACTCTTAATAAACTTTCAATGAGAAAATATTAATTGGGAAGAGAAACAAGCAAATTTCCATTGTAAGGGGAGATAGCTGAGTATTATTAAAGATATGAATATGCTTTTATTGGTTTATGATATAAGTAGTCAGGCAAATGTTTAGAATGTAACATTACAACTTTATATACCCATTAACACCAGATAAGGAACTAACTTTATATTCCTTAATGTGAATCAATTTAAAATATTTTACAGAGCTTTCATAAAAAGTCTACCTAGTTCTCATTAAATAATTTGGGTTTAATTGTTTACAGCAAATTTTTTTGTTCATCTTCTAGAGTATCTACCTTCAGGTGTTAAATATACTCTTCTGATGACTAGAGTCCTTAGTTTATGATCACAGTGTACACCTTTGTCTAAGGGCACTAGGGATTAAATGAAGGTAATCCAAGCACTTGTAAAGGCACATTCATTTAACTAGTGAGAAATGCTAATAGGAAGATGTTGGCTGAAAAGTACATAAAAGGTGGGAGAGAAAAAAAATACAAATTTTAAGCTAAAGGCAGGCACTTGACCTAATATGGATAACAAGGAAACTAAGCCTGAGCAAATGATTTTAAGAAGTACATGACATAGTTGGAACAAAATGAATTTGGCAATTGTTTCTTCATGTTATGAGAGTGGGAAAAAGAGACATTGAGACAAAAAGGGAGGGATTATAGTATTTCTTAAGATGAGAAATGAGTCATACTCAAACAGGGATTTTATCTCTAGAGATGAAGAAAAGGGATGAATATTAGAAATGTTGTGAGGAACCAAAGGATTTGGCAACTGCCTAGCTCAAAGATTTGTATTATTGTAATTTTCCAATGTCAAAATTTTCTCAATTTTAGGACATGGCAGACAATCAAGGTTCTGTGTCCCTTTTGTTTACTCAGAGTGTAACAGGAGTGTTAGGTATTACTTTAGATATTCCCTGGGCACTTTTTCTACACAAAAGGGCCAATTTGGGGATTTTGATCTAAAATGACTAATGTTTCTGTAATGTATTTTTAAAAATGAGTGATTTAATATATCAAATAATGAGTATACTGAGTATCTAATGAAGTGGAGCATGATACTAAAAACTTTGTCTTCCTTAGCTTGTATTTATCTTTCTGAGACCTATGTAGAGAATTTGCTTTTATTTCCCTTTAAGAAAGACAGACACAGGCTGGGCACAGTGGCTCATGCCTGTACTCCCAGCACTTTGGGAGGCTGCACTGGGTGGATCACCATTAAGAGATCAAGAGATCAAGCCCATCCTGGCCACCATGATGAAACCCTGACTCTACTACAAACAAGAATTAGCCATGTGTGGTGGCAAACACCTGTAGTCCCAGCTACTTGGGAGGCTGAGGCAGGAGAATCGTTTGAACCCGGGAGTCCGAGGTTGCAGTGAGCTGAGATTGCACCACTGCTCTTCAGCCTGGCGACATAGCCAGAATCCATCACAAACAAACAAAAAACAAAAAACAAAATCACAGACTCCCAGACTCCTGAAGGTTGTCATTTCCCGAAATATCACAGCCAAGATGAAAAGTAGCATCTTTGGTATTTAAATACCTCGCTGTGTTTATTCAACACTGCCTCCTATTACAAAATATTTTACTAGTGAGTATGTTTTGAATATTTAAAATTTACTTTATAGAGTTAAAATCTGTTTCTGTAGATACAGAGGTCTACCGTTCCTATTTCATGCATATTCTTTAGCATGTCATTCATATCACTCTCATCTATATTTAATTATTACATCTTACACAAGTAGCATTTAGGATGATCTAATTCAGGGTATATAAATTAAATTTATAGAGATATAGAATAAAATCTTTGAATGATTTATCAAACAAGTGATTTATCTATTTTTTGTAACAGCATTTTTTGTCTGTACTTCTCATTGATTTCAGAAAAAGTTGCTCTTGTCTTCTGTATAGCAGAATAATTATGGAAGTACCACTTAAAGGTATGAAATATAGTCTACAATGTATGAGAGTTCTGTACCTCATTATAAATAAATAAATATATAAAATAAATACTTATGTGTTGAACTTGAAATATATTTTAATTAAAAACTAAACATTGAATTTTATTATATGCCAAGAAGAAGAAGTAAAATATTACTCAAGCAAGAGTAAATAACATGTTACAATTTTTCATAATGTGTGCATGATTTGTAATGTTCATTTGTTTTATAGGAATGGTTGTCATAGGTTATACCAACTAGTCTCATGTGTTCCCCATCTGAAGGTTTATGATAAGTTTTAGTTAACAAGCATCTGTGCCTCACTCAGCTGCTGTCTGGAGTTCTAAACTTTGCTCAGTTTCACCAAAATCCTCCTACAGGTTAAACTATGTCCAGCAGATTAAAACATATAAGGAGCTAAGTCAGTAGAGTTCCAATTACTGAGTTGTAACACATTTGTATGCATAAGAAATATGTTACCAGTTTTCAAAACTCCTAAAACTTTCCAAGTAGGAAATGCATGAATAAAATCTAGAAGTATTGAAGAGTACATGGTCATGTTATAAATTAGAGCATTCTCTTCTAAATTTCCTAACCCACTGAATTTCTTCCCTTTATAACCAAGAGTTTAACTTTTTAAAATGCTTTGGTATTCACCATAAAATTGTTTCCGCAGGCTACATTGCAAGACAGGCAAAAAAGAGAAAGAGGGAAATGAGATGATCCTATTTCTTTTTTCCTATTAGAGTGTTCTATGAGCTTTGGGATTACCTAGCACTGTATCTGGGGAAAAGTTCAGACATAATAGGACTCAAAAAGTATCTCAAAAGACTAGTTGAATATCTTTTGAAATATTTTTAAGTGAAGCTGACTTTTCCCTACGTTTGAACTCCATTATGACCTGAGCTTTTGAGAAGGAGAGTTAAACCTATGAAAAGAGATGATATGGTTCTTTCCTGATGGAAATTTAAAATGGTTGTTCCTCGGGAATTTTTGATTTTTATCTTATTTAAACACATGTATAGATAGATAGTAAATATAAAATAATAGAAGGAATCAAATCAATTACCATACCTCTCCATTAAAGAAGCAGAAAATGGTGGAGACCAAAAGACCCTGTAAAAGACAAATAGAATGATCTGAATCCAAATGGAAAGATACATGTATTTGTAAACAAATAGCTGTACAAGTAGTCAGAAGTAAAACCAGAGCTTTATGTATATATAATACCAAACTTCTCAAGCTGCTTTCTTATCAAGAATGCCATACCTGGAAGTGCATATGGATGTGCATGATGTAGTCATATATCTCCTCTGCAATCTTTCCTTCAGGTCGCCATGGAAATAGCACAAATTCAATGCCAAGCAATGGCACTAAGATAAGAGTAGCTCTCACAGCTTTCATGTAGAGATTGGATTCCGCTTGGTGTGTAACTTTTAATTTGGTGATGAGAACACGTACAATATTTAACAAGAAGAAAAGATTCACCTAAAAAGAAAATAAAATGGCATCTGAAAATAATTTCATGTTTATTAAGAAATATTATTCAAGTATCTCCAATTGTATACATCTTAAAACATTTTTAATGTACAAGAATATTTTAAAGGGTATGATTGCCTAAGATATGAATTTATATTTCTGTAATTGTTATTTATCCATTTAACAAGTACATCAATTTTAATAAACAAGTTTTAGAAAAGTAAAATTAAATTATGATAGAATTATTGTAGAAAATATTCAGTTAAGGAATATTTCAGTGTTTTTCTCAGCTCATTTTTACATACAATAAAAAAATTATATGGCCTAAAAACTAAAGCTTTTGAACATTTTCATATCAAAGAAAATAAATATTTATAGAGAAATGCTAATTTTTAAACCATTACTTCTTAATCATATCCAAAGTATATACTTTCCAAATGTATATTATACCATAATAATCACTTTCATCTCTTAAACCAAAAACTTTCCTGTTTCTTTTTGTAACAATAGTATTTACAACACCTCTCCAAAATAATATGTAATCCTCTTTTACTTATGAGGGAACTGAGTTATACAATTGAAAAAGCTAATATTCAACTCATGTCAATGTAGAGCTAAAATAATTTGGCATTCTGTAAGTCATCCTGTTGATTACTATCTGTAATGACATATATTCACTATTTTTGTGCCTTAACAACTTTCCTGAAGACACAGTAGCTTCTTTGGATGGGAGACATAAACCTTTGACAATGTAATGTTACTTAGCAAACAGGGTCTTATGAAACATATTTATTTCTCTTTCTCTCTCTGAATACAAGTTTATCTTTTTCTTATTTTCACCCAAGTCAGAGTTTATTGCTTTCTTATTTTCACCCAAGTCAATATCTTTTACTTTAGTCCATTTTTTTATGCCCATTCCTTATGCCCTCCATAGAGTAATGAATATTAATTCCAGAAGCACTCCATAGGGGCTAATTGCTATTCTCTTTTCTTTTTCCTCACTTAGTTCTGGCATCTGCTCTTTGTGTAATAATCTTACATTTTCAAACTATTAACCAAATATCATTTATATCCATTTATTATTTCCCATTTATTATAGAAAAGAAATAACAAATTGCATCTATTTGCAAAGTTGACACGTCATAAAAATAACTGGGCATAAAAATATTCTACCACTATTTTTAGAAAAGTTAGTGGAACATATGCTTCAAAAATATACAGCTCACTATATTCCTAATGGAAACATATCTATAAAAAGCAATGTTTGCAGACACAGAAATGTGATGAAGACAGAAGCAGAATAAGCCATTTCAACAGGTGTGAGAATGAAACATGATGAATCAACATGTCAGCTGTGATTCCACTCATCATAATATATTCCCTTCCTAACCATCTATTGCTTTTTTTTTAAAAGATGATAATGCTCTTTTATCTGCTTAATATAGAATATTTTGTAATCTTAATATATTAATAATGAACTATAAAAACCACAGTAGAAATGTAGCAATTTAGATCCTGATTATATGAAAATATTTAAATGCAAAGTGCTTCTTCAAACGGCAAGTCTGATTTAAAATGCAAAATTAGAAACTAGAATTGACAATGGAATTAATTATTCTATTAGCTATTTTATAAATAATTGTATTAGAATGAATCGGATGCTATTTTCTGTGCTATTTTTTAACAAAACATAGTTTTTGAGAATTATAATTCTCATCCTACTTCATTTTCTGTAAATACTTCCATTTACTTTAAACAAAAATAGAAAAAGAATTTTAAATTTTAGAAGAACTATGTCTGAATTTCACTCACCCTAGAGCAAAACTAGTTCAGTAGAAGAGAAGAAACCTTAAACTGGTGCACTCATAAAGTTCACATAGTTAGTAGCACATCATGCTATTTTCATACCGCAATACCAAGCTGGGGTCATGACAGAAAGCAGGGTAAGTCTCCACAGTGACTGTAGGAGAGTTTCTGGAAGTCGTTCCCAAACAATCACCTAACTATGCACTCAGGTCACCTAAATATCTGTCACTGAAACCAAATTAAATGTATCATCTCTCAACTTCCCCTAAGTAGGATCTTGAAAATGCTGTAGTCACTCCAATACCACCCTGCTGACATAAAAATGTAACAGAGGAAGTTTGAGTGGAATGACATGTGGTTAAAATATCTTATTTATAAAAGTTGTACAAAAACATATGATGACAATGAGAACAATTACTAAGGCTCCCCCCCAGGAGCTTAGAATTGGCCAGGACCAAGGAGGAGCTCTGGAACTTAAACAAGGACAGAATAATTTATCCTGGTAGAAAAATAGGTTTCTAATCTTGTTTTAGGCCAATAAGATAGGAAAGTTTAAGGTAACCAAGGCGAATTTTTACTTATTTTCTACTGACCAGCTTGATGGGCTATATTCCTATATTTCATCCTTACTGCATCATTTACTCTTCTTCCTCAAAGTTGACATGAACAGACTTTTCCAAGGATTGTGTAGATACTGCTATATTTCGCGTTTGCTAGGTGCTTTTACTTCCTGAATCTCACTGATTTAAAAGTTTAAATCATTTATCCCTCTGTGCAGCCAGATCTTTTGTAATAAAATATTGACTTGTGTTTGTTCTGGAATCTCCTGGGTAGCCCAAACAATACATCATAATTTCTTTGAGCTCTCCTCAGAATAGAAGCATGTTATCATGCAGAAATTGCAAGTGAAGAAACTTTGAAGGTCTCTTTTTTTCAAGAATTTATAATATTCTATGTACTAACTGTGCTAAATCACTTAGCACAAAATATCTCATCTAATCCATATAATACTCTGTGAGTTATATATTCTTATTTCATCATTACACATGAGAAAACAAAGACACAGAGAGGTTAAAAACAAAACAAAACAGAAAACTTGCCCTGAGATGATACACAGGCAGCTGTGGTAGGGCTACAATTCAGTGCTGTTTTGAGCACAGAATGCAACGCCAAGCAGCCTCAGGGTAAAACTTAAACATAGTGTGTCACTCATGTTCTTAGAATGTAGGAGATGGAAGGGAAAGAAGTGCCTCTGCCTTTGAAAGTTTCACTATAATCTACATTAAGGTATATCAAAAATTTTTATAAAAGTCATCATAAATTCTGTGAGAATGACTTAACAGAGATACATTTTGAGAATGGTTTGAACAGCATTCCAACACAACCATATACTAAACTGCAACTACCAAAAATAGTTAAATAATACGATATCTGTATTAAAAAAGAAAAAGAGTCTGAAAATAAAAGTGAGAAAACTTTGAATTTTACATGAGAAATCTCTCTCTCTCTTTCTCTCTCTCTCTCTCACATACACACACAGAGAGAGACAGAGAGAGAGAGAGAGAGAGAGAGAATTTAATACCATCTGTAGATAAAGGGTGTTCAAAAGGAAGAGAGGAAGTCAAATTGTCTCTGTTTGCAAATGACATGATTGTATATTTAGAAAGCCCTACTGTCTCAGCCCAAAATCTTAAGCTGATAAGCAACTTCAGCAAAGTCTCAGGATACAAAATCAATGTGCAAAAAATCACAAGCATTCCTATACCCCAATAATAGACAAACAGCCAAATCATGAGTGAACTTCCATTCACAATTGCTACAAAGTGAATAAAATATCTAGGAATACAACTTACCAGGGATGTGAAGGACCTCTTCAAGGAGAACTACAAACCACTGCTCAAACAAATAATAGACAATACAAACAAATGGAAAAAACATTCCATTCTCATGGATAGGAAGAATCAATATCATGAAAATGGCCATACTGCCCAAAGTAATGTATAGATTCAATGCTATTCCCATCAAGATACCATTGACTTTCTTCACAGAATTAGAAAAACTACTTTAAATTTCATATGGAGCCAAAAAGAGTCTTTGTAGCCAAGACAATCCTAAGCAAAAAGAATAAAAGATGGAAGCATCACACTATCTGACTTCAAACTATACTACAAGGCTACAGTAACCAAATCAGCATGGTACTGGTACCAAAACCAGATACATAGACCAATGGAACAGAACAGAGGCCTCAGAAATAACACCACACATCTACAACCACTTGATCTTTGACAAACCTGACAAAAACAAGAAATGGGGAAAGGATTCCCTATTGAATAAATGGTGTTGAGAAAACTGGCTAGCCATATGCAGAAAACTGAAACTAGACACCTTCCTTACACCTTATGTAAAAATTAACTCAAGATTATTCTTATAGATTTAAACATAAGACCTAAAACCATAACAATCCTAGACAAAAGCCTAGGCAATACTATTAAGGACATAGGCATGGCAAAGACTTCATGACTAATACACTGAAAGCAATGGCAACAAAAACCAAAATTAACAAATGGGTTCTAATTAAACTAAAGAGCTTCTGCACAGCAAAAGAAACTATCATCAGAGTGACGAGGCAACCTGCAGAATGGAAGAAAATTTTTGCAATCTATCCATCTGACAAAGGGCTAATATCCAGAATCTACGAGGAACTTAAACAAATATCCAAGAAAAAAAAACTCATCAAAATGTGGGCAAAGGATATGAACAGACACTTCTGAAAGGAAGACATTTATGCTGCCAAAAACACACACACAAAAAAGCTCATCATAGCTGGTTGTAAGAGAAATGCAAATCAAAACCACAATGAGATAACCATCTCATGCCAGTTAGAATGGCAATCATGAAAATGTCAGAAAAACAACAGATGCTGGAGAGGATGTGGAGAAATAGGAACGCTTATACACTGTTGGTGGGAGTGTAAATTAGTTCAACCATTTCGGAAGACAGTGTAGTGATTCCTCAAGGATCTAGAACCAGAAATAGAAAAACTACTTTAAATTTCATTTGGCCCAGCAATCCCATTTTTGGGCATATACCCAAAGGATTATAAATCATTCTGCTATAAAGACACATCCACATGTATGGTTATTACAACACAATTCACAATAGCAAAGACTTGGAACCAACCCAAATGCCCATCAATGATAGACTGGATAAAGCAAATGTGGCACATATACACCATGAAATACTATGCAGCCATAAAAAGGATGACTTCATGTCCTTTGCAGGGGCATGGATGAAGCTGGAAACCATCATTCTCAGCAAACTAACACAGGAACAGAAAACCAAACACTACATGTTCTCATTCATAAGTGGGGGCTGAACAATGAGAACACATGGAAACAGGGAGGGAAAGGTCACACACCAGGGCCTGTTGGGGGTTGGGGGAGAGGGAAGGGATAACGTTAGAAGAAATTCCTAACGCTTATGGGGCTTAAAACCCAGATAACAGGTTGATGGGTGCAGCAAACCACCATGGCATATGTATACCTATGTAACATACCTGCACATTCTGCACATTTTCTCCAGAATTTAAAGTATAATAACAAAAAATTAATAGCAGCTGTAACTAAAATATGATTTCCGAGAACTGTAATTGCATTATGATCTCTAATACTCTCTTAGACAAAGCATGCTAGTTTGCTAGTTTGTATTAATTTACTTTCTCATTCAAATAATGTAATACACCTGTAATCCCCAGCACTTTTGGAAAACAAGGCAGATAGATCACTTAAGCCCAAGAATTCAAGATCAGCATACACAACATAGTAAGACCCTGTTTGCATAAAAAGTTTTTAAAAAATTCGTCAAGCATGGTAATGTATATCTATAGTCTGAGCTTCTCAGGAGCCTGAGTTGGGAGGATCCCTCAAACCCAGGAGCTGTGGGCTGCAGTGAGCTATGATTATTCTACTTCACTCCAGTCTGGGTAACAGAGCAAGACCTTGTCTCAATTAAAATAATAATAATAATAGCATAATAAAAGCATCTAACCTGACTTCTGTTTTTCTGCAACAACACTCAAATGTCTAATTGGTGCACTCACATTAAGTGATAATAATTATAAAGTAAAATTTACATAAGTATTTTGGTTTTTCTTGTTTGCTACCTCACCCCCTCCTTGCTAGATTCATCCTCTCTTCCTCTCTGTACCACAGGAGGCTGATGTCTATGGACAGTATCACCCAGACTTCCTTGCTCTGTGACATCTGCTGCATCTGGCTAATGGGAAAAACCAAAAGATAAGAGTGTGGGAATAAAGATAAATTTGATTATTTGTTTCTGCTGCTTCTTTTCTGCCAGGCTGTGGTTTTGCTAGTGGTTGTTTTTCTCTACTCAAGATCAAATCTCTTACTGGGTGACTCCTCCCAGTGCTCAACCCACTGCACTAACACTCCTCTCTTTGGGTCTAGCTGTGATAACAGCATCCCACTGTTGGTCCCTAATGGCTCACCATCCCTTACTAATTAGTTCCTTTGCCTTTCCTGCCCGTATATCAAACATGATACCTTCACTAAACTCTATTCATTTAAGCATTATGAGCACGCATGTCTGTCAGTGTCCACTGGAATCCTGAAGGATACGATAGGCCAGATGATCCAGAAATAAAGTTGAAATGTGAGCAATGATAAGGAAAGGAGAATTTACTACATACCAGTAAAGCAGCACAAATTGGACCATGGATAATGTAGAGGAGATGGGTATCAGAACTGATCCAGCAACTAGAGAAAACATAAAGAAATTATGTTAAAATATTTTATTTTGCTTTGTTCCAGTAGAAATAATAAAAAGAGATTTTCTTACTTGTCATTGTAATATAAGCTTCTAGCAATGGCATGTATACAAGCCGGAATCAGTGGAAATCCTGTAATACCAAAGAAAAAGAAAATAAATAGGATTTTTTTCTACAGAAGGTATTTCTAAAATATGTAATGAAATAGAAAAATTCAAAGATATTCCAGGAGCAAACAAAATACCCACTATTTATTTGTTGAGTAAACATTATTTGTATAGTCAACAATACACATTATAAAGTATTAGGTATTTACATTTTTATGTTTGTGTGTATATATGTGTGTTTTATTCTAATATAAGTTATAAGTCATTTTAAATCAGTGGACTTCAGAGCTTAAGTCTAAAGATGTATTTCCTAAGCCCCAAGGATTAGAGGAAATTCAGCATTCATGTACTTTCTGTGAGATGGAATGGCAAATGTTTGGCACATTATCAGATGTGGAAAAAAGTTGAGAATCACAAGAACTTCCACTATCAGAGAGATTACTCCTAGAAATCTATTATTTGAAGAACAGAAGAAGAAAAACAGAGATTATTTTATGTACCAAAAATTGGGCATGCTTGGCACGTTCACAAGAGCTAAATTAGCTCTTCTGAATATAAAATTAGGCAATATTTTATAAAGGTAATCAGAATACACTAAAATCGTGTGTGTGTGTGTATACACACACACATATATATATATATCTGTATATCTATTTCTCTTTAGATATACATGATAGCTTAGATAGATAAATGGTAGGTAGAGAGAAAGAGAGAGAGATAGGATAGGTAATAGATGATAATAGGTAAGTACACTTCAGTTTTGTTTCTAGAAAATAGTCCTGTTAAGTTAATTTCTGCACTTCATATTTTGTATTATTCCAGTTATTTTTAGTATGCCAGAAGTATATCACTGTTTACTTTGTGAAAAATACCAAACCAGGAGATTGTATGGAAAAAAATAAACCTTTTGTTTGCCTTTATGCAATTACGAATTCCTCTACTCTTATCATAAAATGAGAATTTTTTAAAACAAATAGTTTTAGAATGAAACTTCAAAGATGTTTAAATGCAATGCTTTAATTGTACACATGGCAAATATGAATATTCAGAACAGTACAAAGACTAAATACATAATTTATGATTCTACTTCTATTGTTTTAGTCACTACATATTCAGCAGAGATACACTATTCATTGGCATATTCAATAGAAAAACAGACACTATTATATGTTGACTTGTGACTACTGAAAACAATGGATGAGTCAGTGATAGTTTGCTTAAAATGTTACAATTTACAAAAATAGGGAAAAATTAATCACCTGATATTCTTTAAAAATGATTGCTCATTGGTATATTTGTATTACAAAGGAACCTGCACCCTCCTAAAGCTTTTTTAATCCATTGAATCAGCAGGTATATATAATGGCACTTACCCCACCCAAGAAAATAATACCACATCAAGTGTTGCTTCTCTGCAAACACGGCCACCACGATGAGAGTATGTAGGTAAATGCCTTCACAGAGCATCCAAAAGTAATTACAGCCCATCAAGTAAAGATGAATGAACTGGGACACCTTGCAACTAACCTATGAGAAAACAAAACAAAACAATATTTACTTGTTTATGAATTCACATGTAAAACAAGAGTCTAGTTTAGCTCAGGAAACATGGAACTTTCTCTCCTCTACACAAAGTCCTGTATGTTAATGATTAGGATTTGTGGAATGCCAGTCTTCATACTCATCTAATGATGCCTTTAAAGTTTATAGCCACAGACTCCAAATGTTTATAATGGTATATTTTCCAGAAAAAATGTATAAATTCTAAATTTACTTTATTTAGTGAATATGTATTTTCTGAACGTGTTTTTGTTATGTAATTATAATCCTAAAAGTTTCATACATAAATAACTTTACACTTATTTACACTGACATTATCATGAATCCCTTGACTGTTGCATTCTGTTGGAAGTAATAGTAATTTTAAAACTAATTTATTAAAAGTGTCCAAATACTTGAAAAGTTTTGCATATTACATGCTACCCATTCAAATGCTTATTAAATAATAATCTAATACGTCCATAGGTTATCCTGTCCAAATATGGGGTTTGAGGGCTTTTGTGTAAGTAAAAACAGGACAAAATTATGGTTTCCCTTCCTCTTTTCCTGAGGTCCCCACTTTTGCTTCTCTACTTTGAAAGAGGCAGGAAGAGACACATTCAAATTGGAGTTAAAAAAAACCCCCCCACACACACAAAGGAGTAAGAGAGCGAGTTTACTTGCTTGAAGAGGAGAAAACAGAAATACATGGCCCGTTACTCCTATTGGCTCCAGTTTCTAGTCTGTTAATGAATTAATGTTTAACAGCAATTATCATTATTTTAGAAATAGTTTTTTTAACCAAAAATAAAATTGAAAAGAAAATGCACTGATTGTTAATATTGGGTTATCACAGAATGGTAATAATGGCATTTGCGTAGGAGCTGGCCTAAAAATATTTTTGCATACATTGTTTTATTTAATTTTCTCAATAGTCCTATGAGGTGTACATTCTCATTAGCCATATATTTTATAGATAAAAAACTTAGAGCCAGAGAATTTAAATGATTTTCTCACGTTTATACATCAATCAAATCTACAACCTGAACATAATCTTATAATTTCAATTTTGTTTTCATTATACACAATGCCTCTGAACTAAAGGATATTTGTAAAACCTATTTATTCATTAAATATATCTGTAGTATATATAACATTTAATTTTATATAATGTACCTTATTTGAATAAGTAAATTTTAAACTGTGTTTTAAAAATGTGGCCTGTAAGGCGACAATTTATAAATGTTTATTGAAACTGAACATTGTAGTTCTTTTGAAAATGTTATGCTATAAAGTTTAAGCTTATGTAGGATATGTACAATTCATTTTTTATGGGTTTATTGACTTTTTAAAGTCAGCCTGATGCCAAAAATGCAATTTATTTAAATTTTCCATATGCATTTACCATTTATCTAACTACACAGAGTTCATTGCTTTAAGTTTTTCATATGGATTGAATAAATATTATGTAACAATAAACTGTTATGTCCCATAGCAGCAGGACTCTACAGCTATCAAATGAAGTGAAGATATATGCACATGTATTATTTATACATGTATTATTTATCATTTAATTGAATCAAAGAAATACATTACACTTTTTGATGTTCACTCTTTATATCTTGAGGAATATTGAGAATATTCTAGGGGACTACTCTGTAGAGTATATGTAGCTATATTCCAATCTAGAAAGGTAAATACTTCCCAATATTCCCCAAGACATAAAGACTTGAAAATATACATAAGTGTCAGACTTGAAAATATACATATGTGTACTTAATTATACACATCATGCATATGTCAACCATGTTCCCCCTTTCCCATTAGGCCCTGGAACCAAGGGCACAATCTTGTTTTACTTACAGGATTTGTGGCTACCAAGGCCTGGTTGTTGGCCACTGCAGTGAGGTGAATGATTGTTACAACAGAGTTACAAACAAACGAGAAGAACAGATTTTTGTGTAAGGTAATCCTTTGGCAACTTAGGCTCCTAGAAAGCAAGAAAAACAAGGGGCATGTTGACATAATGAAATTTTTATATTAATCATTATTCAAACAAGATACATTCCCAACTCACAGTAGCTGCTCCACTTTTGAAAGAATTTTTTTCTCCCTAAGATTCATTTATTATGAAACCTTAATTAGGGAAAACATGTAACTACTTAAACCTAGAGAGAAATGAGTTGCTTCAGTAGAAGTAGATATACAAAGGGATAGAAAATTTGCTTGTACAAGACCTCTACATGACTTTCTGTCTTAATTTCTGAACACAATGAATACTTTAATTCATTTTGCAAACATTGAGATTTAGTAAAGTTAGATAAATGATCAAAACTTAGGCAGCTAATTAATTTGAACACTGTATGTGCTGTCAGATTCTCATGTGCATAATTCTTTTTTCATTACACCATATATATTATTCTGTTTACATATAACTATGTGTTTTGTTGTGATAGCAGTGATATACAGACTAACCTGCAATAAAATAACAATGTATTCAGAATAAATGAATTGATAAAAATATAAACTTAGCAACCAATGAGATTTTCTCAACTTTACTGAATTTTTGAAATTGGTGCAGCCATATATAAGGTAAAAATAGGACCACATTTTACTAGAGTTCCCCTTATATAAAACAAAAGAGTTTACTGTGTAGTTTGCATAGAAGTAGACTTTAAGAAAAAACATCAGTAATGATAAGTGGTGTCACTCTTAGATTGAATCCATCTTGACTCTAAGAAGATCGTCCACATATGACTACCTGTACTACCTCCTTCATAAAACATTTACTCAAAGGCTTATTATGCATAAAGTTTTAAAATAATAGCATGGGATACATTTGAACCTGAATACTTAATGTCAAATATGAACTCATATGAAGGAAGACCTGAGGAATTATTTCATTATGGGCATAAAATTTTGTGATGTGTGTTTTTAAAAAAATATGTAATTAATATGGTCAACATACATAATCCACCAAATATAATGCAAAGCCTTCTATTTTGGAAACTTTGAGGAGATTTTTACCCAATTTTATCACTGCATTTCTTTATCTTAAATAGACTGTGTGCCCAGGATACTAGAATTAGGATGGGGTGCCAAGGTTTTCCATATTTTAAAAAATGCAGTTTAGAGTATATTGCCTCTGAAATTGCCTTTCTTCCAACTGTAGGTCTGTGATTCTATATATAGCTCTAGTAAAGAGTCTGGAGGGATATTTAATCCAAATCAATATTTATAAATTGTCAATGTATGCCTTCTACAAGTCTTCTATGAAAGGATTCATGGGCACGATGGCTCTTGGAATGACTGCTGAATGTGTGTGACAGTCATATAACAATAAATATGTGAAATCCAGCTGGAATCCATCAAAATAGAAACAACTGGGACCAGCTAGTATTTTCATATTAAATAGTAGCTTACTTTGGCTTGACTTTTTATAGTTTATAGGAATAGTAAGGCAGGCAGTAATCAAACCTTATCTATAAATTATTGATAACATTCTATAGATTTTGAATGTTTTGAACAAAGGAATGGAATGATTTCTGCTATTACTTAGGGAAATTCAACACTGGAAGAAGGACCATCCTACTTTCGATAAAATGCCACAGCAGTGACATATTACTTTCTGTTCATTGATCTTGAAGAGTATTAATGAATATCAGAAAAAGTCTAATAAGCAATGTTCTTTTCAAATGAGTTATATTATGTGTGGTTTATTTCTGTAATTAATCACTGTTCCATGATGGAAGTTATGAACATATAAAATTTGTCCACATGGTCTTATTTTTCTATTATTATTGTTATTATTTTGAGACGGAATCTTGCTTGTTGCCTAGGCTGGAGTCCAGTGGCATGATCTCGGCTCACTGCCACCTCTGCCTCCCTGGTTCAAGTAATTTTCCTGCCTCAGCCTCTTGAGTAGTGGGATTACAGGTATGCACCACCACGCCCAGCTAATTTTTGTATTTTTAATAGAAACAGGGTTTTACCATGTTGGCCAGGCATCTCGAACTCCTAACCTCGTGATCTGCCCATCTCGACTTCACAAAGTACTGGGATTACAGGCATGAGCCACAGCGCCCGGCCCACATGGTCTTACTTTAAAATGCCTGCTTTGAGCTTACCCTATGCCTATTGAGTGCCAAGCATTGTTTAGGGAGGAACTGCTTATCCATGCAAATACACATGTTTTTAGTATTACAATATAAGTAACTCAGCTACCATCACGGGGAATAAAAATAAAGCATTTGTCTTAACTGGGCAATTTTATCATTTTCTGCTGAACACACGTATATCTAAGTCCATTGTCTAAGACATATATATAAACAACAGAATTTCATAGTTTTCAAACTATGATGAAAAGATTGAGAAGGTTTGTTTAGACAACAAATAAGATATAGTTGTAAGAAGTAAGTTGGAACAAATGAAAACAAACATTAAAGAAGACTTTCAAAAACAGAACTAGTTGGCCATAGAAAAAGAATGAATTTCTGTCATTCACTACAATATTGATGTAACTAGAGGACGCTATGTTAAATGAAATAAGCCAGGAACAGAAAGAAAGACTGCATGATCTCACTTATTTGTGAAAGCTTAAAAAAAATTGATTGCATGAAGAAGAAAGTAGAACTAGATGCTTAAAGGGTAAGGGGAAGGTGGAGAAAAGGAGAAATTTATTAAATGATACAAAATTACAGCTAGATAAGAGGAATACATTCTAGAGTTCTGTATCACTGTAGGATGAATATAGTTAAAAATGTTATGCAGTTTCAAATTGCTAGAAGGATTTAAATATTGCATGATAAAAAAAATTGGAAAAAAAGATACCTAGAAGGAGGATATTGAATTTCCCCAAAACAAAGAATTTATAAATATTTGAGGTGATGGATATGCTAATTGCCCTGATCTAATCACTATATATTATAGATTGCTAAAAATCACTAGTATCCCATAAATATGTATAATTATTGTATGTCAATTAAAAATGAAATAAAATAAATAGTAATACATGATAGAAGAACTTAAAGGAGGTAGGAACCTATAATATAAATATTTATATTTTAACTGTTTATATTAATAATATTCACATGTGTAAAGATTGGAAGGGAGTAAAATAAAATGCTAACTGTAGTTAGTTAAAAACAAATTTAATCCTCTTGTATACAGTTAAAGTTTAATCCTCTTTGTATAAAGTTAAATGTCCTTTATAAGGGTCTGCATTTCTGTTTCTCTCAGAATTCCCTGTTTTGTAACCCTGCTCCGACCTCAATTCATCTTGAAAGGTAAGTACTTAAAAATGAACTGCTGGTATATATTTTTTTTCAAAAATGTTATTATTGTGAGTACAACCACACACACACACACACACACACACACAAATGACTTCTTATTCTCTTATTATGGGACAAAAGGATATACCATATTTCTCTTTTTAAGACCCAACAATATCATTATGGACAAAGTTTTGAAATAATACAATGAAATTCCCTTGAAGTTGACTACTTAATATCAAGATAAAACAAGTTCTTAAGAAGATGCATTACAAAGAATATTTAATAGGCATATTAAGTATTCATTAAATATTCATTAAGAAATATTCTTATGCATTCTTAAGAATATTTCATTACAAAGACATTGAAGTTTTTTTAGAGTGTTTTAAGCAATTATCCAAATAATGTGGTCAAACTATATAATCCACCCTATATAATTCAGACCAAATACTTCTGCTTTGGAAACTCTGATATCCAGGTTAGCTGCCCAAATTGTAGTAAACTGGACCCTCGCCACATCATTTCATTTTTTGTTGTGTAAATATGTCCTACTGTCTACAGTACTAATCTTTTGCTTTAATTTCTTCCATTTCTACCTCCAGGCACTGTGCAACTTAAACAAATGCAGACTGATGCTAACTAACATATGGTTTCTATCAATGTCTGGTGGAAAAATGGCTCAGATTTTTCTGATGATGCATATTGTTTTCTTCTAAACATATTCATTAACACATGTAAGTAGATTGGTACAAATAAAAGCAACTTGTAAATGAAAACCAAAAACATGTAATTGGTAAACATGATTTGTTCAAATGAAGCCCTAAAATAATGTATGCTTTTTCAAATACTAACCTGCAACCAATTTTACCTACTTTAAAGTTTTAAATATTCTTATTTTATTCAAAATAGTAAAAGCAATCATCTTGCAGCCTTAGAAAATGTTTACAAAATCTCTTTGCTTTCCTTGAATTTTATAATTTCCCTTTCTATCCCAGCATAATCACAGAACAGAAAATGTGGTTTGTGGGTCCAGATTGTTTCTATTTCATATTTTTTACATATCATTATTTTAAAACATTATTTCAATATGCAATTTTGGCAAGCACAGCTACAGAGGCAGTTGATGCTATTGTGTCAACAAAATAAATATACTTCATATGTAATGAAATCGTGCCTTTCAATTCAATTTTGGAACAATTTTAGAAGAAAGTAGCATCAAGTCACTATGTGTAGTTCAGAAAGTGAATCTGAACTCTGCATTCATTAACAGTATGACTTTGGGTAAATTATTTAAGATCTTGAACCTTTAATTTCCTCATCTATAATTTAGGGATAACAATTGTACCTCATAGAATTGGCTTGAGAGTTAGAGGAGATAAATCACTTAAAATCTTAGCATAACATCTAACTCATGATAAGCATTCCACGTTAAGTTAGCTGTTGTTTTTAAACATAATTATCATATGGCTGATTTTAGTCTAATGCTCTAATGGGTTTTAGCTACAAATAATAAAATAGCATCCAGGTTTACCTCAGTAATGTAAAGCTTTCTCTATATTAAAACAAGTATGTTTTAAGTAACTCAATTAAACAGAAAAATAGTCATGTTTTCTTACCAAACAGAATTTAGCATTAGACAGAATTTCCATATGATAAAGGGCAGTAGATAAGGCAACCTAAATTATCTTCCCAAGAAATTTCATTATTTCTGTAGATGTGGGCAAATTATCAGGTTCACTTTCATGCAGATCCCAAATGTTACAGTATTCCATCTTCAAAGTTCTGCCACTAGTATGTTCAATAACCGTGCCTCTGTCTTCCATGTGCTTTTGACATGAGCTAAAGATTTCCAAACTACTTTTCCCATTAGTAACTACGAGCAAAATGAATCATGAAAGGAGAAAGTACAAGCAATATAAGAATAGCACAAAGTATTGTTTTCTTATTCTAGTTTATCTAATTTAATTCCCAAATCCTCAGATCTTTTCCACAAAGAACAATGTATCCACAAGAAAAGCCCTGTCAGTCTGAACATTGCCACAAACAATAGGCAGAAAGCAACAAATATATTAAATATATTAAAAGAATCAGAAGTATGACTCTTTTTTGTCTACTCAATGGAAACTCTTAATTTGATGGAATCACATGTTTACATATGAGAAGTAGATACAACCTCTTATCAATAGCTCTCTTTTGGAGGCTGCTGGTGATCCAAATTAGATTAGGGCAGATGAGAAAGAGTATATTTCAACCAAGATGCTCAATTAAAGTCCTGGAGGAGAAATGATTGTTCTTCCTCCATTATGTTCTCTCTTCTCCTGCCCTTGCCTTTCAGGGCTGCTTATTTAGTGCAATACTGGAGTATCAGGATGCATAAGGAACAGCCATGTTCATTTTGTATGGTCAACTGGTTTTCTACCATTTGTGAACTGCTTTGGTGAGAGTGCTTTTCCTGGTCTTCCAGTGAGCAGGAAACCAAAAGAAGAAAATTTTTCTGAATCCCTGAGATTCTGTGGCTCCAAAACCAACCAACTAAATAAAATCTTTTAAGAGGCAAAATTTATAATAATAGCAGCCACCATTTTTGAAATCCTTAGAATATCCCCAGGACAGAGATAAGCATGTTAAAGTCATTATCATATTTACAACTCCTTGAAGTATTACTGTCTTTTAATAAAATGGAGGTAAGTTTCTCAAGGTCACATTCTTATAAGTGATCTATCGAGTTTGAATTTTGAAGTTCTCAAGGAAGCAATAAGGCTTCTGACTACTTTATTTTCCATCTGGTCACTTACTATTGCATAGTAATATTTTGGGCACTGTTATTAGAACTGAGGAAACAGTTGTGAATAATATAAAGCAAAACTCTGATCTCACGTGACTCAAATTATAGTGGAGGGTAAATAGGCATATAAATTAAACAATGTAATCCCAGATAGTGGTGTATGCTTTTTAGAAATTAAAACAGGATTAAGAGATTCAAAAAGAATGCAGTAAGGGTGAGAAGACTACTTAACATACAACTGAAACAAGATAGTATAGAGGAGAGAAGTATGCCAAACAGGGAAGACACCCTGAGTCCAAGCCCTGAGCTTAAAGTTTCTGAGGGACAAGAACGGGCCTTGTAACAGATTGCAAGGTAAAAGTCCATGTTGGCTTTTCTTTTCATTCTACAGGATAAGTAAATTAAATTCAAAGAAATTAACTTGCTGAATGACTGTCTGATGCTGAAGTTCATATTCTTTTATGTTATTAGCTTTTTAACAATTAAGGAAAAGAGAGTGTTTATTTTATTTTTTTTAATTATCCCCATCTCTTTCATGTAAGACCTCCTTGGTTTTTGACATCTTAATGGTGTATCAGCAAATGTTAGCAGCGTAATAGCCAGTCGTTCTGGTTTTTCTTTTCCCTAAATACTAAAAATATGCTACAGTTATGAGAGTGTACTTTGACTTTCTTCTCATATATGGTAATATCTGTGTGTATGATCTAGAAAAATAAGCTATCTAGAAGAATGGAAAACTCGATTGCAAAATATATGATGACTTTTAAGAGAAAGAATGTTATGTATTTCTATTCTTTATTTCAAATAACAGAGTTTTAATCTATTCAAGTTATGATATAATTTTCATAATTTGTCATTCTTTTCCCATGAAAATTTATTCATGCTTAAGTAGCACATATTTTAATTAGCTAAAACAGAAAAGATGAAATTCACTACTCAAAGGTTGCATATTAGGAATAAAAAAGGTTCATTAGGAATAAAAATATGCAACATTTAATGTGGATTTATAGCTTTATGTTTTAAACATATTGTTTAAAATAAGTCCAAAATATCTAAATCAATTACTGTATTTACTTTATATTTCCATACCTGGGACTCTTCTCCATAAGCCAGTAATAGCTATGACCTTATAGCAGAACAGGTTAATGTTAAAACAAGTCCATTACTTCTTGCACTACTCTGTCCTCATTCAAACCTTATACTCTATGTGGAAATGCAATTATTTTATTATATAACTAAATGGATGTATTTTAAACATTTTTGCACCATCTCACATTATGGAATAAGAATATTTTCACCTCTCACAACATTCAGTTTGAAGGGGATGGATTTTTACGCACACTGATTGATTACAATTCATTAACTTGGAGATAGACTCAGTGAGTATGATCCAATAAAATATTTAAGAAAACCTATAGTTAAATAAATAGTATCTAATGTTAAGCTGAAGGAAACCTGAGACACAGACCACAGAATAGGACATATCTCAGGACCAGAGTATATAACGAACATACAATGAATAAATAAACATACCATGAGTTAAGAGAACAATGGCGATGCTGAGTAGGCAGTGACAGGTATGCTATTCAGGGGACCCTAGATGACTCCTTTTGAACTCAGTCCTTGTCAAACCTCTGACAGTGCAGTTGTCAGGTTTTAAATAAATGAAAAGTGAAACTTGCAATTTGTCAAAACAGGTACAACATCAGAATAATTAGTAGAGCAAACCCTACAAGTTTCAAGGTAGGATTTCATTAATAGTTATCTGTGTTTAAATATGGTTTAAAGATTAATCATGTGGAAGGCTGAGGCAGGAGAATCACTTGAACCTAAGAGGCAGAGATTGCAATGAGCCGAGATGGCGCCATTACACTTCAGCCTGGGTGACAGAGCTAGACTCCATCTCAACAAACAAACAAACAAACAAGATTAATCATGCGCAATTTTCAGGAGAAAAGTTATAGCTTAAAGAAAAACTATACATGCTCTAATTCAAGAAAAATATGAAGAAACTGGAAATGAGATGAAAGTTCACAATATTGTTTAAATATATTCAGATGTGATCTAAGAAAAAATGAGGATTTTGGTCATTTGTACTGAGAAGGAGAAATACAAGCACTAATAGGTTATTTTAATAAGTTACATTGAGAATGCTTTGGTCTACCAATTGGATAGGGTTATTTTTCTGAATTTTATTTGGGGCCTATGGCAAGTACCTACAAAAGACATTATTGTCTACATAGTTCCAAATATGCAACTTGGCTTTTAAATTGTTTGGGATCAGTATCTGAATGTTAGCAAAGTTGTTCTTTTAAAAAAAAAAATTCTTTTTTTTTCCCTATAAAAGTTGGATAGATGTCATATGCTCTCTTTTCTGTGGAAAAACATGAAGCCCTTTTTTTTTTGTCTCGGTTGTAAGTAAGAGTGAGATTTGCTCTGCTTTCTGATTTTAAACAGTAATTAAAATATAATTTGTAACTAATTCCAGTAAAGTTTATTTATTTGTTTTTTTATCTAAAGGGTTCCTCTTTGTTTTTCCAAGGATCATTATGAGTAAGAGTCATTGCCTCTCAGGGCTTGGCAAACCCTAAAGTTATGTCTCTTTCTCTTTTCCCCTCCCTCTCTGTTCCCTTTCTTTTTATCTCCTGCTCTGACTTGTTCTTTTAATTGGCTCTAATATAAAACTGAAGCATATCTGGTGAATACTGTTTCATGTTCTCTGTTTCTAATTTAAATCATGGATGAGTGGTAGACTTTTCTCTCTCTAAATAAAAAATAACAAAGAGTACCCTAAATCAACTTTTTGTATGATTCTTGGTTTTGATTACAGTGGGTCAGTGACCCTCAGTTACCAAAGGAGAGGAAAAAAGTTTCCCATACTGAGTAAGCAAGAATAACTACAGTATGAGGAACTGGGTTAAGAAACAGAAAGGATCTGCTAATAGATATTTTTATACACAATGAATGATTTTATGTGAAACAGCTCCTCTAGGAATTGTTTTCAGGTTAGTTGGAAGAAAGTTAATAATTTCTTTTGTCCCTGATTCTAAGAGAACATACTTCACGAACCATTCAAATTCAGTATTTTCTGAGGTGGCCATAATCTTCTTTGGATCTAGCTGCAGTCTTGCATCTTGTTTTACACAGATGCTTCTACTGATTGGAATTTTAGAGTCCTAGTCTAATGCCTTTCTTTGTTGATGGAGACAAATAAGGCCAGACAATTTTAAGGTATATGCTGAGGGTCACAGATAAGACATGGGCAAGTCAGTCCTTAGATGTAAGCTTCAAAGCCAGTTAATGTCTTCATTTCTTAAAAATTTATTGAGTGCTTACTGTGTGCAAGATCCTGTGCTAAGCCCCGAGACGTGTAAAGAAACAAGGTGGAAGTGACTCCTGCTCTCACAAAGCTAACTTTGTAAGGTTATTTTCATTACTTCTAGTGGCAGATTTGGTAGACAGTTCTACGAAATAAATATTAGAAGTATCTAAATTCAAAGGCTAAAATATCTTAATATTGATTCAAAAATGCAGCAAGCTACATAGTATCTTCTGGTCATAAAAAAATTTTCTTATTACTTTTGACTGATTTACTTAACCATAGCTTTTTTTCTAACAAAATTATATTATTAGTTTGGTTTATAAAAGTGTTCATTCAATGTTTACTTATTTTTCACCATGGATGTTATAACAATTTCTTTATAAATATGCTTCCTTTAAAACTAGAACTTGTATTATTCAATTTTTAAAAAAGATCTTACTGGTATAACATGCCAACCAGGGCTAAATATTTATATTCAAACCTTTTAATGGACTGATAAGTGAGAGCAATATCAATCATATAAAACATTTTTTGTATCAGATACTCTGCTTAACACTGCATCTCACTGATAACGCTGCCATTATCTCACACCTTATAGAAAATCTATGGTGTAGATACTAATATGATCTGCCTATTAAACATAGAACTGAGGATTAGAAAAAGGAAAATGTATTCCACAGTACACAGTAAGTAAGTGACAAAGTGGAATTTGAGACCAATTCTGCCTGTCTAAAAATACTCTCAGGCTGGGCACAGTGGCTCATGCTTATAATTCCAACAGTTTGGGAGGCTGGGGAGGCTGAGGAGGCTGAAGGAGGAGGATCACTTGAGATCAAGAGTTTGAGACCAGCCTTAGCAATATAGTTAAACCCCATCTCTAAAGAAAAAAATATTTAAAAATTATCTGTGTGTGGTAGTGTGTGCTTGTAGTCTTTGCTTCTTGGAAGGCTGGATGGGGGAGGATTGCTTGAGCCCAGGAGTCTGAGGCTGTAGTGAGCTATGATCGTATCACTGCACTCCAGCCAGGGTGACACCAAAAGCCTAGCTCTAAAACAAGAAAGAAAGAAAGAATACACTCTCCTGTAATGACCTCTAGACATATAGAAAATTTTGAAATGGTATACATGAGTTTTTCTTGAAGAGTGTTTCTCAGGTTTTACCTAAGGCCTGATAATGTATAATAATAAAGGAAAATTTGTAGTTTTACTTCTTTCATTTTCAAATTCTTCGTTTTTAAAGATTTATAGAGTCAATTAAAAAATTAAGTGAACTAGAACACAGATTAGTAGAAATCTTGAAAATGTTAATTAATCAGAAAATAAGTAAAATTAGTTGTGAGACTAGACAATCTCTTCACTGCTTATGGCTTATAATTTCTATCTATTGAAGTTTCACCCATCATTGAAGTGTTTGTTTCAATGAGAGTATCACCTCAGGAATCTTCAGATTTTATGAATTAGAATGTTCTTTCCTTCCTCTGTGTTCCCACAGGTCTTTGTGGCTCCACAGTAACACTCTTTTTTGTTTTGTTCGTTTTGTATCTTACTTTGTATTAATATTACATATGAGTATTTTAGATGACTACGTAAATGTATTTTGAGTGCCTATATGATTGATACAGTCTAATGGAAAACTTAGTAACTCTTACTACTTATTGAGGGAGTTCCTAAATGCCAGGTACTATATGAGTCTACTTTGCCCAGTATTTTAAAAAAGCATCATGACCCGTTACAAAGACACACACACACACACACACACACACACCCCTGAGGTTTAAGTAAAGCAAAATCAGGCTAAGTCCATACTATCAGCAAGTAGTAATGGCAAGTTTGGAATACATACCATGTTTTAATCATTGTCTTATACTTAACATTAAAATTAAGTTATGTCTGAATTCAAGTGCACACCTCTCATATTAACTCATCATTGAAAAATTCTTTTTTTCTTTTCAGTTTGCTATACAAAATAAAAATTGTATTTTCAGTAAAAACTTCAACTAGAAATAAGATAATTATTTGAAAACCTTATTTTTTCTTTTATATAGAAGTCGCATATCTTATATTGACAAGACATTCATTTGCTTTAACAAAGGGTGGCCTATGTAGCATGCTATGCATCTTGTTTAAAAGTGTGGACATTTTAGTAAATAGCACATGCATGTGTTTATTGAACACAGTAGTCTTTATTTTTTAAAATATTATTATTATTTTTGTAAAATGGCTCTATTTATATGGAAAACCTGAGGACAGTATTTGGGAGAACGAAATTTCTGGCCTCTCTTTTGGAATGAGGACTGTGCCTACAGGTCGTATCTTTTAGTAAATATATACACAATATCATTTTTTTTTTTTTTTGAGACAGAGTCTCGCTCTGTTGCCAGGTGCCAGGCTGGAGTGCAGTGGCGCGATCTCGGCTTACTGCAACCTCCGCCTCCCAGGTTCAAGCAATTCTCCTGCCTCAGCCTCCCGAGTAGCTGGAACTACAGGTGCGCGCCACCAGGCCCAGATAATTTTTGTATATTTAGTAGAGACAGGGTTTCACCAAGTTGGCCAGGATGGTCTCAATCTCTTGACCTCGTGATCTGCCCACCTCGGCCTGCCAAAGTGCTGGGATTACAGGCATGAGTCACCGTGACCAGTCTACAATATCATTTTTTTTAAAAAGCACGTCTCTATAGATGAAATAAACATTCTATTGTTTTAAATTTTAACCCTTAAATCAAAATTTAAAATTACTTGTGAATATCAGTTGAATAGTATTTGCTCTTGAATAAAACATACATCAATATAGATATAAAAATATTGAACATGATTTTATTCCAATCTTTATCAATAAGAAATACAGTTTACATAGATTGCTTTAATCTTGCAAAATACTTTAGCAAATACCAACGTCCCTGATACGGAGATTATATATTTTGATTAAAAAGCTAACGCTTTCATTTTAATCCTCTTTACTAAATTCCTGTTTCACTCATAGATTCTTGGGCTTGGAAAGAGCATTAAAGACCCTCAGGTCCAGCTAAGAACCGAGTATAGATAAACGATCTACTTCAACTTTCTTGGTAGGTTAACAGTTAATTTCTCTCTGAATCCCCTGAGTGACAGGAAGGCAATTGTAAGGTTCATTAGATTTTGCTTAGTTATATTTGTTTTTTAACTTTTTATTAAGTTTTAAAAAATCTGTTATATGTTATGCTAATTGTATTCTCAATTATAGGCATTTGGATTCATAAAGTCATACATTGTGCCTTATATATTTTGTCCTTTTTTTGGTTTAACACTCTTGGTGTGGTACCTTGATGCCCTGATCAGCTGATATTTTCTTCAATTTCTTCACGTGATAAGCCAATTTTTACTTTGCTCTTACATAGTGAACAGGTGAATAAGTGGCCTGATTAGAGATTAAAAATTGAGTCCTGTACATTTGTTGGTAATGGTTTGGCCTGCAGCATTGTTTTCACTTGGCAGCCCCACTATTGCCCCATTAGTTCTCAGCAAGCATTTTCCATTAAATCTTAGACTCTTTCACATGCAAAAACATAGTTAATATAGCATTTGACTTTAGGAAATTGGTGTAGAACTTTATTTATCTTTATTAAATTCAAACTTGTTTGGGACCATATGACTTAGAATTCTAGAAGACCATTGTCCTCCTTCTAGCTACTGGTTTTGGCAGGCAAGTGTAATTGTTATGCTTCCTAATTTTATCTTCTTCAAAAATGTAATGAGCTTGGATATTTTGACTTATGACATGCAACATAAAAATAGACCATTTAATCTGAAGACTCTCAGCTGTATTAGTTTTTAATTTGCAGAGATAGTGGTCTTCCAAATGTAAATTAAAATTTTACCCTATGTCTACTGTTATTAATTGCAATTCCAGAAATATTACAATAAGTAAGTCTGTAAGAATTCACTGAGGAGGTGATGCTAAAATTTAGTTGAAAGATAAATACATTTAATTAGACTAGGGAGGAGGCAAAGAGAATAAGCAGGGCAACTTAATAATTTTGATTTTATATGGAATACAATGAAAAGTCTAAAAATTATAAAGCAAAGAATGGCAAAATCAGATCTATATTTGATCTAAATCATTGAAACTATTATTCTGGCTGCCTTGTTTCGAATTAAATAAAGACAGAAAGTGAATTTACTAAGGCTAGATGAACAACCCTGGTGGTGACGGTAGTAGTGATCAGCAAGTGGAATAGATTAAAAAGATTTCAAAAGGTTAAATTCACAGGGTAAAAGGAAAGAGTGATAGAGAAGAAAAAGGAGAGAAATGTCCCATGGATTACTCTTAAATTTCTGACCAATGTAACTGGATTTTAGGTGTTGTCATTTGTGAAGATGGGTCACTCTGGAAGAAAATCAGCTTGGGTTAGGAGGAGGGAGATGCTATGAATTTGTTTTGAACATGAGCCTTTTGAGATATTTTTGAGATGATGTTTTTCAAGAGCCATAAAAAGATATATACCCTTTGACCAAGAAATCCAAAGACTCTGGGAATGTAGCCTAAGAAAATAGTACAAAAATATGGGAAAAGTTATAGTTGAAAATGTCCATTGCAGTGTTTTTTAATTGAAAAAAATGAAAGTAATGTTAATACTCAAAAACAGAGAACTTATAAACTTTTGTACACTTAAATAAAAAATAATTTAGCAAATGATTGTTTAAAAACTATTTAGTAACATGTAAATTACTAATTATATAATTCTATTACAAAAATAGTTAAAACATTTTAAATAGTATTAAAACTGTAGAAACAATATGAAATAAAACTAGAAAATACAAGAAATTGCTCAATAGGATATTAGAATTATAAGTTTATATATATCTTCTTTGTTTAAAATTAGTAGAAGAAGGAACATAGAGGAAGAAGGAAGAGGAGGAGAAGGCAAAAGAAGAAGAAGAAGAAGAAGAAGGAAAAGCAGAAGCAGCAGGGGCGGCAGTGGCAGCTACAGGAACAGAAAAAGCAGAAGATGATGACAATGCTGATGAAGATACAATGAAACATAGCTACTTACTCTTGTCATACTGAATTCTATAACTATTGCTGATGATCAAAATTATGAAAACCATGTGAAGGCATAAAATAAGACATGCATGACTTAGAATTTAACTTTCTACAAATTTTAAATTGCTTATTGATTGATTTGTTCAAAAAATTGGAGCTGACTCTTCCTCCTCAAAAACAAGTGAATTACAAGTAAAATTGATAGTACAATTAAACCTTTTTAGTGATGTTCCTGTAAACCAGGGAAAATCCCAAACAAAGTATATTTAGATGATATTTTAAATAACATATATTAAATGTCATTGCTATTATTTACACAAAATTCCAGTTTCTATAACGCATACTTATTCTGACATTAAAATTGGCCAAAAGCTAAACATAAATTAAGATGGTCTATTGTCTTTGACAGTTCCCAAAGAAAATACATTTAGCTTTGTATATTGGTTTGGGCACCCTTCTTATTATATGTCTTCATTTTTATATGCCTACTAATTTTGTAAAATTGGGGTTAAGATATTTCATCAATCTCCCCTACGTATTTTACAAAGCTAAGATCAACTTATTTCAACTTATTTTAAACATTCAATTTATTTTAAACATTATACATTGTCAATATTTTTATATTTTGTCAGCAGATGACATAAATATGCACATGACAGGGCATTCACCCAAGACAACTTGTGATTTTTAAAAATAATTTTAAATTTACTTACTTGAAATAAAAGAATATGCCAAGTGAGATAAGCAGTGATGCAATAGATAATCCGTGTCCAATTATGGTCAGGTAAAACAAATTTAGTGCAGTCTGTAATTTGTATAAAAAAATTTGGTTCATATCAATAATATAAGAATCTATAATCCTACACATGTAGAAGTTCAAATTCAACTGAATAAACTATATTTTTTAATGTGATCTGATAGTTTTACAACGATTAGTTTGCAAACCAAGAAATACTTGAACACATCTTGAATGAAGAATATGTATCAAGCTACAGTATCAAAATTTATAAATTGTATGCCCTTTTAAAAATAATTTTAAAAAATTAGAAGTCCAATATTAAATCTATGAGGCAACATTTTGATTGATCTAGATTATATACTATATGAAACTAGTATTTTATATTTTGTGCACCTTTAAACAAATGCTGCTTAATGATTTATTTTGTTCAGACTTAAATCCCAGATAAAGTTTCTTTTCCAACTAAGTTTCTTTTTTCTTTGACAAATTTGAAGCTCAGAGACAAATCTCAATTTGTTAACTTAGAAGATCCTATCATCTGTACGAATGTGTTCATTCTCATGGTTTTCACTTTTTTATTTGCCCATATTCCATTTATTGTGCATTTGTATAATTATCTTCCAACTGTTCTCTGAATAAGCCAGTAATATATTATTTAAAAACATAATGATAGCTGGTAGTTATCAAGAGCTTACTATATGTTAATCTTTTAAGTTTTTTTTGTGTTAAATCAATACCTATGAAAATAATAAGAATAAAATCTATTCTTACCCTCATTTCATATATGAGGGGACTGAAACAGAAAGATGTAAAATGGCTTTTTCAAGGTCAGTTTGTAAGAAGCAGAAAGAGGAAATTGGGTTTTAGGATTCACAGTTGTAATCACTGTGACAAACTGACTCTATTCCAAAAACATGCAAATACATGCAAGTGATTGCTCTTGAAGCTATATTATGGTGCCAAATTGTAATTAATCTTGACTTCACATGTAGTGTTTAAGAAAGCGATCCTGAGTGCATGTGACCTAAGACTCAGTCAGAATGAGAGCCTTCTGTTGAGGGAGAGACAGGACTGTTTAAACCCTGCGGGGCTTATCCTGTTTACTTGAGCACAGTTTCAGAGGTCATTCTAGAAATTCCACTGCAGATGAAAGATTTTCCTTTTCTTACACTTTTAAGGTATGTTTTCTTTGGAAAATTTGAAACCCAGTACTGAAACATTGACTTGTAAATTACACTATTACCTAACAGGATTGCTTTTTCAGTGTAATGACAAAATGAATAATAATTTTTTTCCTTGGATATATTTCTTAATTGTTCTTCTCAATTTATATTATGAAAAGGCGTTATAAGGGAATGGAATAATGACTGAATTTTTTAAGGGATTGGAATAATGACTGAATTTTTTCAATACAGTAAAGGATAACTAGCTGTTTAAATAGGTAGCGTAAATTCAATTTCAATTCAGAATTATGACATACCTTCACTTTCTCATGGGTGTTAACATTACACTGGGTATAATTTGTCCATGTTCTGTTGCTTGCTGGATGTCTAAACCAGTTTCCATCTTGGTCACAGATCTTTGTAACTTTTTCTTTAAAATTAAAAGGAAAAAAAGGGGAAACAGGAATTTAATTAACCTAGAGTTTATTAAATGGATGTCAAGGAGATAGGTAGATACATTACTGCTTTTACCTGATGGATCAAAGTCCTGAAAGTAATCAGGGCAGAGCTGCATTGATTCAGTTCCTGCGGCAACATCATTCCAGCAGAGCCATCCATCCCAGGTTCTGTTGCAGTAAACGCCTTAATGAAGAAATAAAAATTAGGGATAATTAACTTCCTCTAGTTCTATATGAAGACATAGTCTTAAAAGTGGTTTCACACGAATGCGGAGTAAAGGCTATTTATGGAAAATGGAGATATTACATTAAAATGTATGTACAGAAATTATTTGGCTTCTTACCAAATAATATTAGAATAATATCTAAATTAAATTCTAAATTAAATTTAGAAATATCTAAATATATAACATTTAGATTTAATTCTAATTTTCCAAGATAGTTATTTATTTAATAAATCAAATGGTCTTTGCTAGTTGTCCTTAGCCATAATGTAGTGATTAATTAGTGTCCCTACACTTAAAATTAAAAAACAGAAAAGGGAATTAGGGACATGTTTCATTTTAGAAACTATATGCTTAGGGAAAGGTGTTAATATTTTCTGAAGCAAACAAATAAAATAGTCCAGTATTTCCTATTATGCCATTGTAATCCCAAAAGATACTTATTGAGGCCCTTCAATCAAATTCTGGCTCTTCATTCCTTTTCTTTTCAAATAAGGTAGAATGTTTAATAATCTTACATTTTTCTCCAAAATTAAAGAAAAAACTTCTTACATTAAAACACATAATGTTTTTTTGTGAGAGGTAGGTAAATTAAACGACCAATGTTCAAATGTTGTAACAGTCTATAATCAAAGAAAGTAATTTTCTAACTTGTTTTCTAACTCATACAGAGAGAATCTTAAATGCTACATGAGATGTTTATTATCTTTAACAGATTTACAAAGCCATATCAAAATTTATCTAGCCCTCATGAAAATAGAACAAAATTCTGATGGCCTGTAAGTTCAGGTAAATTCAACTAAAAAGCATAACAAAATTTTAATGTCACTCCAGATGATGTTTTTTGTCCTGTGATTTTTTAAAGCAATTATTTAAATAGTTTGAATTCATATATTTCTAGATAAAATATGGCCTATTAAAAAATTTTATAACCTATTTAAAAAAATTCTTGATGTAGTGTTAGAAAGCATCTCAAATGTGTCCATATCACAGCTCCAAAAGAACCTATCTAATTCACTACAGCACTGGTAGTGTGAGAGACTGCAAGGTCCAGAATTTTTGAAATTGTGTTTTATGGTATTTGAGTGAGATGTGACTGGGTATTCTATGAAAAAAGTTTCTCTGGTCAAATGGATTTTAGAGACACAACGTTGAAATAAAAATAGCTCTTTATTGCAAGACTTTATAGAGCATTTAAAATTATAATGTGTATTATAAAACTTCAAGAAGATGTATTATACAATGATCCTGAACTTATTTTACCACAGAATACTTTTATTATGAAATCCTACAAAGATATTCCTATTGTTCAACAATTAAGTTGAAATCTACTTTTATATAATATATAGCAAGAGGGTTTGGAAGGGTTTAAAAGTTAGAAATATTTAGAGAGTCTTTTAAATTGTATTTTACTCTGAGTTTTACATTTGATATTTTGAAAATAACCCTTTCTTTAGGGTTGTCAGTCAAAATATAGGACCTATTTTTGTTTTGCTTTATCTGGCAAATCTGCTTGTGTTACTCATCTTTTATCTTCAGAATTTACGCAAATATCTGGTTCTTAGCAGGCTCTCAATAAATGCTACCCCAAAAAACAAAAGAATATCTTAATGAAAACAGAAGCACTTAAATTTTATTAACTTTACTACCAAATGTACTATGCAAACTGTGTGTATTATGCAAAACAATACTTTTGTATTCATCATAATATTATGCAACTTCCTATCAGGGAGGTTGTAAATAAAAAAGAAATATACAATTTCATAAGCTGAAAGTCAGTTGTCATTAAAATTTGTGTTTTTGTGTTAATATTAATACTTACTTGATTTAAATATCTTTGTACCATAAAAAATCATACTAAACAGATCACTGTCACATATTTTTATTAAATTTTTAACAACAAACAACCCTATCAAAAAATGGGCAAAGTATATGAACAGACACTTCTCAAAAGGAGACATTTATGCAGCCAATAAACATATGAAAAAAGCTTGTCATTACTGGTCATTAGAGAAATGTAAATCAAAACCACGATGAGACACCATCTCATGCCAGCTAGTTTGGCGATTGTCTGTTGTCAGGAGACAACAGATGCTGGAGAGGATGTGGAGAAATAGGAATGCTTTTACACTGTTGGTGGGAGTGTATAAATACAATTTGACCCAGCAATCCCTTTAGTGGGTATATACCCAAAGGATTATAAATCATTCTATTATAAAGACACATGCATATGTATGTTTATTGAGGCACTATCCACAATAGCAAACATTTGGAACCAACCCAAATGCCCATCAATGATAGACTGGATAAAGAAAATGTGGCACATATATACCATGTAATACTATGCAGCCATAAAAAAGGACAAGTTCATGTCCTTCGCAGGGACATGGATGAAGCTGGAACCCATTGTTCTCAGCAAACTAGCACAGGAACAAAAAGCCAAACACCACATTTTCTCATTCGTAAGTGGGAGTTGAACAATGAGAACACATGGACACAGGGAGGGGAGCATCATACACGGGGGCCTGTCGGGGGATGAGGGACTATGGCAGGGATAGGAGAAATAGCTAAAATAGATGATGGAGTGATGGATGCAGCATACCACCATGGCACGTGAATATTTATGTAACAAACCTGCATGATCTGCACATGTACCCCAGAACTCACCCCAAAACTTAAAGTATAATGATAAAAATTTTTAAAAAGAGATATAACATGATGTCATAAGATGTTCTTCAAACATAATTAAAACTGCACATATACAAAAAGGTAGCAACTAATCTATTTTTAATAATGGACCTAAGGAACTTATAATGATATAATGGAATAGTTTTCTTTTAAAAATATGTCAAATGCATTTACAATTAAGTAGTCATGCTTACCTTCTACTTGTTGAATGGGATCTTGCATAATTTTTTGGTAACATTCATATTGAGCTGTCATGATTTTATTTCTAGTAACTCCCAACTGCACTGAGTCCTCAGGACTCTCTTCTAATTCTGCTGTGACAAGAATCTGAGGGATTAAAAAAACAGTATCAACTTCATGAAAAGGATTATAAAAATGTCTTTGTCAAAGGCAGTCTGTCACAGTGGAAAACAGCCAGTGCAGTGATGTACTGGAAGATGAACTTGTTCTCTGGGGAAAATCTCCCATTTGTAATGTTTGCTATTTTCATGGTATAAATATCCCCTCCGTGTCCACTTTCAAAACACTAACAAGATGTCACCATTGGCAGAGTGGGAAAGCACAGTTGGTTCTCAGAAGCCTGTGGTAGCCAGCTCCAGGATAGTCCTTAATACATGTTCTGGAATGTAGACAGAGATGTCTTCCAATCTGACCCCAGTGTTTTTCCTGGCTCTGTGAATGAAGGCAAGATATTGTCTGTCCCCTCCCCTCTTCTTCCTTATTGTAAAATAGTATAAAATAACATCAAGATGACAGAGGAGATATATCTGGCACATGGAACTACTCACAATTTATGGTCATTGTTATAATATTTTGATAATAAAAATATTGGCAAATAGAAATTTTTGTGATGTTGGCAAATAGAAATTTTTCTTCTATGCACATCAATAAAGTTTTTGGACAAGTTATGTATTTATTTTCTTTCAATATAGTAGCACTATTTTAAGCTTCAATTCTACTTTAATTTCCACATGACATTTTTTCTGATTTATAATAGGAAGCCTGAATAAACCTCTTTTTAACCGATTTCTAGTAGTAATTTTTGCATAATTTATATTAACTATATTCCATAAGCTGTTATCTTCATATCCTTCCTTTGTTCCCTCATTGCCGTATTTCTGTTTTCTAGCAGGAAGTTGAATTTAGTAAAGTGAAAATGACATTCCCTCACTGTTGTAGCATCAGTCAAGTTTTACCATTGTGTGACCACCATTCATCATTAACTCTTTCATTCCTTTATTTATTTCCAAATAAAAATTTATGCAGTGGTAGTGTTGCACAAGTAATAAAGGAAATGTGTGACATAAAGAAAAGTAATATATTTGAAAACCACATAACTGCTGATCTTCTCAAAAAGTCTATAGAATTGCATAAATCCATATCATTTTTATCCTTCTGTATAAATCAATATCATTTTTATCCCTACTTGGAATACAGACTCTGATTTATATACTATCTTACACGAATTCAAGAGGAAGAGTCATAATATCTTAAATTACAATAATCAGTTGGTAATCTATTACAGAATTGCCTGCAGGAAAGTAATGTTCTGTGCAGCTTGCTCAGTGGAGGGTGTGAGCTGAAGTCAACTTAAAGATACTATCTAAGAAGTGCAGAATTTGGACTGCTCCTAGACTTGAAAATGTTTTCAAATACAAATGCTGACAGGAATGTAGTCTTGGGTTTGCTTGTTTTCTTTTTCTCATTTAGGTTTTCTGTATTCTCTGGGTTTCTTTGTTTCCATCTTTGTGGTATTTGCTAGAAACACCTCAAGCAAATTCTTTGCTGTCACAGGACTAAATGAGAGTATGTCTCTTGGTTTCTCGTGTTTGTAATGAGATAAGAGCACAGTCACTATTTGAGGCAGAGAAAAATATGGGTAATTCATTACTATGATAAAAATAAAATTAAGTGTATGAAGTATATGATTCTCAAGCAGAGCAGCTGAGTTTTTGTCTTCTTTGTCTGCCTTCCACCTTGGGCCCCATATCCCCAGTGTATACATGTAGAGGGGCAGATGAGTATGCACACTTATGCACGCACCTGCCACAAATTTAACATCAATTGTCTGCTTATTTAAATGAAGGATTGAGGAAATTAATTTAAAACACACTGCATGGTTCTAAATTGCCTTGCAATCAAGATATGTCAATCAGCTGGCAGAACGGGATAACTATCAATGGGAGAATCACTTTTTTTTAAACAGATCTAACTGTGAATCAACAAGTCTGGTTGAAACTATTTTCGCTACTATGTAAAACCTGTACTATAGTGTCATTCCGTTTGTATCTCTGATACAAACTATGCATAGTCCTCTGGTGTCTTATGCATTTGTGTCTATTGATCTTTCCCATTCTGATTCCCTCTACTTCCTCTCATTCTATACCTGTTATAGGACTAAAAGCATACACTGAATGAAAACTCATTATTGCTGTATCAATCAGATACAAAAATGTGATTAATTTATGTATCTAGTAACTTCCTTAATTTTCTTTATCAATTACAGGTGTATTGGAAGCAAAAACAGAAATAATCATATATTGTTATGCTTACCACAAAAAAAGGCAAGAGAACCAGAAAATACTGAGTACACTTTTTCTCCATCATTGTGCCAAAATGAAATATGCTATATAGCATAAACTGCAATAGAAAAAAAAGAAATATAATTCATGAATATTTATGATATAAACGTAGATGGCTCTCAACAGAGAATTTATTTTAAAACTACATATTAATTCAATAATTTTATTTTAAAGATTTGATTAATGGTTTTGGGGATTTTATTTTAAAGATTTGATTAATGGTTTGTTTAAAGACAGGGTCTCACTCTGTCACCAGGGCGAGAGTGCAGTGGCACAATCTCCGCTCACTGCAGCTAGACCTCCCAGGTTCAAGTGATCCTCCCTCCTCAGCCTCCCAAGTAGCTGAATTACAGGTGCACACACCACACCCAGCTAATATTTGTATTTTAATAAAGATGGGGTTTCACCATGTTGGTCAGGATTACACGTGTCAGCCATCCTGCCCAGCATGTTAAAATAGATTAAAACTACAAATGTTTAAGAGCATTATAATTTAAAGTATTAAGAAGCTTATTAACACATTTTAATTTAATTTAATTAGACTTACAAACAGAAATGCTCCTTATAGATAGATAGATAGATATTTTAATAATTATAAAACAAATGATAAAGGTATTAAAGCATTTTGCATGGATAGAAACAATTTTGATAGCATCTTTTATTATAAAGTTTACATTTATTTTCTGTAAGTATTCTTCTAATTTTAAATTTTCCGACTCCAGTTATTTAAGGAAGGAAATTGTTCTCAACCAATTTCTTGAGAATCAATGTCTATATATCATAAAAATGTCGTTATAATTTAATAGAAATTATTCTTCACTAGTGAAAATCAATTTTTTTTAAATAAGAAATAAAAGATTCCCTAAATCATCCACATTATTGAAATAACGTTACAGGGAATGAACAACATTAAATAAAATATTTGAATATTTTTAATGCTACATACAAGTCTGAGCTAATGAAAAATGGCCTCTAAAAACTAGTTCCTAATTCTGAGAGACAAGAATTGCTGTAGTGTATTTCCAAATGCTTCCACCCTGTGAAGTCCAGGAGCAACCTACTCTGACACGTTGTCAGGGTGTAGCCATAGACTATAATATTTATTTGACTGAATGACATAATTTGGCTCTGTGTCCCCACCCAAATCTCATCTTGTAGCTCCAAAAATTCCCATGTGTTGTGGAAGGGACCTGGTAGGAGATAGTTGAATCATGGGATAGGTCTTTCCACTGCTGTTCACCTGCTAGTGAATAAGGCTCACAAGATCTGATGGATTTATAAATGGGAGTTTCTCTTGTTTGCTGCCATAATGTGAGGCATGCCTTTCAACTTTCGTCATGATTGTGAGGTCCTTCCAGCCATGTGGAACTATAAGTGCATTAAACCTCTTTCCTTTGTAAAGTGCTGAGTCTCAAGTATGTCTTTATCAGCAGCATGAAATGGACTAATACACTGAACATGCAAACAATATACTGAAAGGAGAGAAAAAAATTCTGATCAACAGATATTTGCCATTGAACTGTGAACTTAGATTTAATTTTGTTAGGAAACTAGTGATGGTTTTTATTATAGAGCTAATGTGGGAAAAACAATTAAAAAACCTTCTTTACATGTTCACATATTTTGCTTATTATTTTCATTATGACATTCAATGAGAGCACATCATTAATTATCACATAGAATTTGTGCCATTGGTAGCCCTCACCAGTGACTCACCTAGAAGTTGTAGCAATCTTGTTTTGCAACCTTGTCAAATTGTAGTCGACAAATTGAAGTTTGCCGCAATCTTGTCAAGTTGCAGTCGTTTTCTTTTTACTTGCAGCAGTTTTTTGATTATTGTTTTCTCTTCTATCAGCTAGCTTGGGTTTTTATTATTAGACGATCTTGAGGAAAATATAACCAAAATATCATGAAGCACTCTATTAATTTTAATAAAACTAGTGTTGTTCTAGACAGAAAACAATGAATCAAAGTTTCTTCAGTTCAGTAATTAATAAGTAAATATTTTTGTTTTTATTACATTTTACCATGAGAAAATCTAATTTCCCAATACTTACATGCACGATTGTCTCCAGACTCAAATCACATTTTCTCTTGCATCATATTTGACATTGTCTTTAAGAATTTCTTAAATTCAGGGGTCAAGACCTGAAATATTGATTAATGTAATAATTTAATATTATGCTAATGATCAAAATTATTCCATGATAAATTTAAAATTTCAAAGTAAATACTGCTGCTAAAATCATATTTTTATTGACTGATTCCAACTTTTGAAAGCCTCTTTTGCTTACAACAGATTTGAGTTACTATATAGCATTAACATATTCACAGCATGTGATATTTCAATATGAATTACAGAACTAGATTATGAGAACACACTTGGTCTGAAAAGGTACATATTTTCTATGAGTAACTAATTTTTAAAGACTTCTTATGTCATTTTCACTTGATAAATTGTTAAATTTTAGATATTTACATTTTTTGATAGAATTACTAAAATGCTTTCCTCAGGCATTTATGTTACATAAATATTTATTGTGTTTATAGTCATATAATTCTGCAATGATTCTAAATTATGCTCACACCCTTTAAAAATAAATTTTGTGTTTTAATCTTCTCAGTGGAGCTTTCACTATCATCAAGTATTAATAGCAAGGTGAAAGAAAAGAGGGTTATTTTTGGCTTTGGTTTTCATTTTTCTACACATTTTTGTTGAAGAATGAAAATAGTTAACAGATATAGTAATTCCTAAAACTCCTTATCATATTAATGATAATTTATTAGGATTTTTGTTAAATTACAAAAAATTAAAGCAATTTAAAATTAGTTATGAGATACATTCTTCCATGCACATTTCACCTGGAAATGTGATAACCAATGATACTGCACACTTTACAAATTTGTTGTGACCATTAAGTAATTTTCACTATATTGTAGAGCCCTGAAAGTTCCTAACTCATGGCATACTCTTGGCTACATATTTAAGATGTTACTAGGTTATATTTTTCTGTATAAAAGCATATATATTTAAATATGTTAGTAATATAAATAAATGTTATTCTCTTTAAAAATCAGATGTGTTTTACAAAACAACTTTTTATGATTTACATACTAGTCAGGATTAAACTACCTTTAATATGCACATGAACTCCCAATTTTGAGGGGGAAAGTGCTTCAAAAATCTTGTTTGAAGTTTTTCCAAAATCAACACTTTGAAAAACATTTCACCCAACATTATCATTATTTTTATTGCTTATCTAATAGACTTCAAAATCAGAGTTCCAAAAAGTATCTTAGTGAAATATCTCTTAGGGGTAACTAATCATCCTGACATCAATAATTAAAGCCATTCAAACACATAGTGGACACCTGTGCCTTCTATGAGATCCAGCAATGACCAATTCATTGGTAGTGCAATTCACTTGAGTCATCTGGGTTGCAAAGGACCTGTCAAAGTTTCCTTGCCAGCAGACACATGTGGTGAGTGGTAGTTATGGAGGACTCACCCCTTTCATCAAGAAGTCTCACGTTCCATAATAGATGAATCATGGAAAGGCATGTGCATAATGCCATTGCAAATATAGGTGAAAGTCAACTTAGATAGATTCTCATACTGGGAGATGAAATGATAAGATTGTTCTCAGGAGAAATATGTTTAAGTGGAATCCTTGGTTTTAGCTCATTGGGTTCTCTGAATACTGCTTTTAATTAGCTGATTCAGCAAGCACTTCTCTCCATGTATTTAGCTTTTTTAAAATACATCTTCACTAAGATACAATTGATGCTAATTGACTAAAGCTGTTAAGCAAATCATTTTTAATCTCTTTCAGATCTTGTTAAATTATTTACTGATAATTTTACCACGTTACATCATGAAATATAATAGTTTCCGTTTAATTTTGAGGAGAGACCGAGCAAATAATGAAAAGAGGTCAAGTTAAGTGATTAAGCCTGCCAGAGGATTTGTCCATGTATGCTAAGGTTTGTTTAGTAGGAAAAGTACTTCAGAGTTGTGAAAGTGCTAATTTATACTGTTAAGTAAATGTGTAATCACATTGGTACTGCCAGTAGTTACTGACATTCTCGAGAGCCGCTAGTCTCATAGTTCCTATGAGTACTATTTTATTTTCCTTTTTCAAAATTAAACAAAGTGGTTTATTACTAGAAATGCGATACTTTTTAGTATACAATAAGAAGTTTAAAAGCCATTTATTTCTAAATGTTGTCTGTGCTTTAGCCCCCATCTTCAACATTAAAATAAAAATGAAGTATTTCATCACAAAAAGAACTATGAAAAATGAAAAATGTCTTAAAACCTGAAACAACTTTTGAAATATTACTGCCTAGTCACTAAAGAATGTATGTAACTTACCATTTTGGTTTCATTTCTTAATATATCATACATCTACCCTCCAAGACAATTTTCCCAAATGCTTACATTTTAAGAGGGCAATCTTCTTGACATACTATAGTGTAAAAGCATGTTTTATTGTATATAAGCATTAGAAACCAATGTGACTTAATCAATATTTATAGGAACACCAGAAAACATAAATCCTGCACATGTGTACCAGTGCCTTTCAAGCCTATATCTTATTTTCTAAAATACGTATTATTCCCACACATACTTTTATCATTCATGTTTCTTTATAATAATTCTTATTTTTCACGGAGTCACCTATCCCTAGTATTGAAAGTGTATGTTCACTCCAAGATTAAGAAAAATAATAACTTAATCTTTTATTTCTGTTTTCCCTTTCTTATGGTATATTACACAAACTACATATCTCTGGAATCAAAACAAGGAATAAACACTCTTCTGCAATACCAATGTTCCAACCTGCACGGAAAATGGAAGCATTTCAATCATTTTTCACAATCTAAAAAATGTCAAAGTGCAAGAGTATAGTTAACTTTTACTTTTCTCACTGCTTATTTTTAGAAAACCTAAGTCTTTGTGCTAGAATTACCATTGCAAATTACTATCTTTACTTCTAATAGAGTCTTCTTATCTTTTAGTTTTTTAGAGACAGGATGTTACTCTTTGCCCTGGCTGAAGTGCAGTGGTACGATCATAGTTCACTGGTGACTTGAACTCCTGGTCTCAAGCAATCCTCCCACTTTGGTTCCCCAAATTGTTGGGATTACAGGCATAAGTTCCTGCACCTGGCCTCCAATAAAATATAAAAAATAAATGCCAATGTAAGGTTTTAGTGCCCACTCCAACCTAGCTTGGAATGCCACTAACACTTTTTGTTTTTGAGATGGAGTCTCACTCTTGTCACTCAGGCTGGAGCACAGTGGCATGATCTCAGCTCACTGCAACCGCCACCTCCCAGATTCAAGCAATTCTCCTGCTTCAGCCTCCTGAGTAGCTGGGACTATAGGCACCTGCCACGACGCCCAGCTAATTTTTGTATTTTTAGTAGAGACAGGGTTTCTTCATGTTGGTCAGGCTGGTCTTGAACTCCTGACCTCAGATGACCTGTCTGCCTTGGCCTCCCAAAGTGCTGGGATTACAGATGTGAGCCACTGCACTCAGCCCACACTTTTACTATGTAAAGCAATTAGTAAAACAAAACATAAAGAAGCTTCACTTTCCTGAAGATCTGTTACTGATATAAGAAACTGAAATTATATGTCCTCTTTAGGATGTCATTTGAGTCATGCATTATTTTTTAAGCTATTAAGTGAGCAAGTGCCAAATCACTGATGCAGTACACAGCAGCATCCTCAAAGTGTAAGGCTGTGGGCCACCTGCACCAGAGTCACCCCCAAAACTTACTGAAAATGTTAAGTAAGTTTTAGGGTGGCCAGGCCCCACCAAAGACCCTCTGGAACAGTATTTTTTTAAGAATAATTTAGGAATCTGCATGTTTAGTAGGTACCCAAGTAAATTCTTGGCCTGTTAAACTTGGGAAAGCACAATATGAATACTTCATTCTTACTGGGCCATGTCAAAACCTGAACACACTTGTATTTCACTGTTTCTAGGTACCGGCCTGACGGTTTTAAAAGGAAGCATAAAGTTTAAATCAAGCCAATATTCTGCAGTGTTCCCAGGCTTAATTAATGTCACAGAACTCCCAGAGCAAGTTATTCAAATATCTATTTTAAAACATATCATATAATCTTATGATTATTTCTTTATGTGTCTGTGCATGAGATTGTGAGCACAGTAAGAATAGGGCAGGCAGCATATTCATCTCCATGGCTACACACCCTAGCAAAGTGACTGCATAAAGAAGGCATACAGAAAGCGTTTTTAAAGTAGATGACTTATAAAATAAATTTAATCAAGTTGAAGAAACCTGATGTTTTTAGTTATTCCTAACCCTTTCAAGCCTAGTATAATTTTCTGAGTCATTAAAAAAGGCCATTGCCTCCACTCTACTCCAAAAATTTCTGATTCACTTCATCTTGCTCGGGGACCAGGAATAAGCATTTTTTCAAGTTTCCCAGGTGATTTTAATATATAGCTAGGGTTGAGGATACCTGACAGAGATAGAAGAATCATGTGGCATGCAAAATAATAGGCATACAAATATTTCCATACCATATTCACTAGAATCTTTGATTACAGCTATGACTCAGGTTACAGATCTTAAAATAGAACGATTCACCTAGATTATCTTGAATTATCCAGGTTAGCCTCAGCTAATAACTTGAGTTCTTAAAAGAAGAAAAGAAAGGGTGAAGGGTCAGAGAGATGCAGTACAAGGGGAAGCAGAAAAGATGAAAACACAAGAAAAAGTTGATTTCTTGTTGCTGGCTCTGCTGTAGGAGCCCACATGCAAGGACTAGAAAGATGCCTCTAACCAACAAGGAAACGGAGACTTCAGTCCTACAACCATATGGAATTGAATTCTGTCAAAAACGTGAATGAGCCTGGAAGGAGATTCTCCTCCAGAGTCTATAAAAGGGAATGCAGCTCTGTCCCACTTTGATTTTGACCTTGCAACACCTGATACAAAGAAACCAGCCAAGCCAACAGGACTGACCAATAGAACTGTGAGACAGATAGCAAACGAGTGTTGCTTTAAGCTACTAAATTTATGGTCATCTGTTACAGCTAGGTTAGAAAACTAACAAAATTCCTTACCTGACAATAATTGCATTTTTTTCCATCAAACCAAAGTAGAAACTCTGCTTCCCACTAGCCAGTGATTCCTCTTAACCTTAGAATACATTCATTCTCCAGCAAGACAATACCATTAGCTAGAAGTGTTTCTCTCAAGCTGCTTCTAAATTGCTATGTAATTTTAAGAAAATCAATTCAACTATTTTTCTATTTTATACTCAACTAGAAAATGAGTATAAAACTTGATCGTTAATTGAGCTTCCTGCTTTCTATTGCATACTTACTAGAAGACATACACTAAAGTCGCAGAAACATATCTTCAACTCCAGTTCTCATACACTTAAACTCTCTAAACTAATTTTCTGACCTAAAATGTGCATAAAAGTAGTGGCTGTTTTTAGAAGGTTAATGTGACTCGTAAATGAGATAATGCCAATCTATATTTGGCTAAATCAATGTTGCCTATAACTTTTATAATAGCTCATCTTGTCGGATTATTTCAAGTGTTAATTACATGATGGATATAAAAGCCTTGCTTCATAATAAATACACAGTAAGCATTAGCTATTACTGTTTTCCGTATCGCTTGATAATTCTTTTAGTCATGGCAATAATAATGTTGACTGAACAAACCCGATAAACCCAGCATGCACAGTTAAGTGACTTGGCCAAAGTCACAAAGATGCTTAGGTCTGACTCCAAGTTCAGAACTCAGATTCTCTGAGCTTAAATTTCTACCCTTTGTCCTGCATCATGCTGACTTAGACAGTGGAGTTACTTATTTGCATAAAGTGAAGGACACATTTCTATTTAGCTTACTCAGTTATTTTGCCTAACCACCAGTTTTCTCATTACATTTCACTTGTACTCATCAAACACATTTATACTTTTTCCCAACAATCCCTTCTTTCCATTCCTCTTCTTAGTATCATATTTGACTTTTTTAAAAAAGCTTACATTAATAAATGGCTTGAAAACTCTCACTTGCCATTCGGGCAAGGGACCAAAATAAAAACACATGTATTGTCTAATTTTCTAGCACTTTAAAAAGTGCATTTTAAATGAAGAAAATACCTTCTGGAAATTAAATTTGTCTTCCTACCCTATTTATTAAGCATCTACTTTTACCTAGTTTGGCAGGGTGAAGGAAGTAAGACATATGTTAATATTTCTGCTTTCAATAAAAGTATTTATCAAGTTGGAGAACAGTAATCTACTGTTTTTAGAGGCTTATTTCATTGATTTTAAACATCCTGTATAGAACTCATTCACAAGGTTCTAACGAGGGATGATTTTATCAACATTTATAACAGGAAGTTAGTAGTCTTCCTCAGTCCTACCTCTGTCATTCATTGGGCCCAGGTACATTCCATGCCTTTCCAGGTGTTTCCTACTCATCAAACAAAGCATGAGAGTAAAAATTTTAAGTCTTGGGTGAGAGTTCAAAATTTACATGGAAATAAAAAAAGGTTGTTATGTAAAAACAGTTTTTACTCCAAGTAAACTAAAGCCAAAATACCCTTAAATCCAAATCTCTCCTGACACGGTTTTGTTTTTGTTTTTTGTTTTTCCTGTGGCTCAGGAAGACTTTTCCTATGTCTCCTATTACCTAATGGCTCAAGGGAAAAAGCAGACGATTTGGCTAGATAATTTTTCTCTCATTGCATGAGAATCCAGGGAAAAGATATCTAGGCCAAAAGAAAAAAAAAAAAAAAAAAAAGAAACAAAACGAAAAGAAAAGAAAAGAGAAAAAAATCACTAATTTTGCTCTCACCTTTTCATATGCTGCCTCTTTTTAGAGCTATTCTTACTTTTGAAATTCCATCTGAGGATTGTCTAGTTCTCTCTTCTCCATTGCAGAAAGTCCAAATTAGAAAATAAGACACATATCTTCATTAGCCCCCTTGCCAGATGTCTCAGAATGGAATCTGGTAAGTTCATGTACCCTAAGCTAAACCTATTACTGTCATCATTGAAACAGCCTTAATGGTCCTAGGACTAGAAATTAACATTTTCTGAATTTTGGCTACATCAAGTTTTTATCTTGTTTGCATTTCAGAGGAAGTCATTAAGGCAAGACTTTTAAATATACAGAGTAACAAAAACTGTGAGACACATTTAGAAATGATTCAACAATGCCTAAACTCAACAAGGTAATAGAAAAAAAGAAAATTATTACATTTAACCCATTAACTTCCTATGGATGACCTGGTATATAAATTGCCAATTTTTAAAAATCATTAAAAACTCTCACAAAAACGTCTAGCAAGTATTTTATTTTTGAATAGATGCTTATATTTAATTATAACTATTAAAATCTGCATTAAAATCCATATATAAGAAAGCATATACTGTAATGTTTTCTCATTGGTTAATGACACAGTTTTCCTTTTTCCAGAGAGATATTGAAATTTTAAAAGTAGTATCCAACTGATATTTAATAATTCACATAGTTGAAGGATGATGTCTAATACCAGTTACAAGTAGAAACAGTAGTTGTATTGGTTATAAACGTGAGTTAGATTTTCTTTTTTTGAGATGGAGTTTTGGCTCTTGTTGCCCAGGTGGGAGTGCAATGGCAAGATCTCAGCTCACTGAAACCTCTGTTTCCCAGGTTCAAGTGATTCTGCTGCCTCAGACTCAGGAGTAGCTGGGGTTACAGGCATGTGCCACCAAGCCCAGCTACTTTTGTATTTTTAGTAGAGACAGTGTTTCTCCATGTTGGTCAAGCTGGTCTTGAACTCCTGACCTCAGTTGATCTGCCCGCCTCAGCCTCCTAAGGTGCTAGGATTACAGGCATGAGCCACTGCACCCGGCCAGACTTCTTGTTTATAAAATCCAACTCAGTCACACACTAGCAAATTAAACAACTTCTTTAAGTATCATTTTCTTGTCTGCAAAATGAATCTTAAACCAGAAAGTTATTGTAAAAATAAACTTAGATGATATGAACTTCTTAGAACTCACTCAGTATTACTTATTATAATACCACATTAACATTTTATAAATGTAAATAAGCTTATTATATGTTTTCATGTATTTGCCATAATTTCAATAGTACTGTATGTGGAAACCTAACACTGTATTTTAAGGTGGCGGTCACATGCATCTTGTGTTTTTTTATCTTCTGCAGAAATAATATAGTCATTTATTCTGTCATTTAAGTAGTTGTAAAATTATTAAATAAAGTGAATTCTAAGTATATTCCTTGATAGGATGTCAGTGTAGTTAATATGACTGCAACATTACTAAGACTGAGCCTACATATATTCCAAAGCTCTAGCAAATCTTTATAACGTTGTAATCAAATGTTGACTTCTTAAAGAATATAATGCTAAGCCAGTTAAAAATAGGATGTAAAACCTGCCAAATTTTACTTTAATTTTTTATTTTATGTTTGTATAATAAGGGGGATAAGTGCAGTTTTATTGCATGAATAAATTGCATAGTGTGAAGGCTGGGCTTTTAGTGTAACGATCACCTGAATGATATACATTGTGACCATTAAACAATTTCTTATCCTACAACTGTGCTCCACTCCTCCCACCATGCTAAATCAGTAATGTTTGCTATTCCACACTCTATGTCTTTGTGTATACATTATTTAGCTCCCACTTATAAGTCAGAACATGCAGTATTTGACTTTTTGAGTTGTTTCACTTAAGATAGTTTAATTTGGCTATCATATCCTTCACTAACACTGTACTGGATCAACAAAGGAAAACATTGACTCTATGCTTACTTGCTTATTTAATGAACATTCCAGATTGAACAGTTGAATAACTATTGAAGAGAGAGAATTTTGTGATTAAGTTTGGGATTTCACTTTAGACTCTTAAGTACTTACTCACGGGACTAATTTTCCCATTGTGGGCATAATTAGCCATTTTCCGGTGATTTGGGTCACCTTCTTTTTATTTGAAACAGGCAAGCAGCCAAATCTCAGCCCAATTAGTAAAAGGTGGAAGGGATCCTGAAAAAAATGCTTTGTACTTGATGGAACACTCTCCCTCCAGGAGATCTAATATGGAAAGAATTAATTGCTCAAAGAGAACAGAAACAAAACACATCTTTCCAGCTCTTTGGAATAAGAGATTTATACCTGTTTTCCTTCCACAAAGTCAGGAGTCAAATACTATATGAAAACATGTTTGGTTTCATTTTTCCTACCAACAATATAATCAGAAAATATATAATTCTGCTGGAATTTTAAGTTGCATAGCAGCCCATAAGCAAAGTTATGATATTTTTGTTACATTAAGCTTTCCAATCATTCTCAAAATAAAATTTATATGGCACCTACTAGCACATTCCATTTTTAGGAGGTAGAGGAACTCTGTTGATACTGTCTGTATAGCACATCTTATTTCCCCTAATAAAATAAAGCTTTTTCTGATAGAGAATCCATTCTTTCTGGTTCAAATGAGACCTCCCTTTTGACCACTGAATTAGGAACTGATTGAAATCTGGTCAGACTAGCACAATCCTCTGATTAAATTTAGCTTGGCCATGGACTTGTGTGGTCCAAGCGACACCACTGGAACTCTTCCTGGGACATTTATATTGTTGTTATTAGGGAAACTTGCTTCTTTCTGCTGGGGTTGCAAAGCAAGTAGGGCATGAATACCAGACTATTCTCATGAGTCCTTCCTATCATACAGAGAAAAAGTTCAAAAATGGAGTCAAGTACAATCAGCTGAGAGGGAAGGATTGCTGGAGAATCCAACAACATTGGAGCCCTTTAATTTGCCATATTTGAAGGCAGATTCAATTCTAGAATTTCTCATCAAAGTAGCCATTAAATTACGTTTTACGCATAACTGATTTATTTGGAGCAGCGCAGTGGAATAATCACTATATGTGGAATAAGAAGGCTCTGTTTTGCATCCTGATTATGATTAAATACCCTGAATATTTTTAGGTTAGTCACTTTGCTGGGTCTTCATTTCCTAACCTATAAAAGAAGATGGCTTTAAGCATATTTTCATTTTATAATCTAGATATTTACAGATTGTTTTCTTTTTCACAAAATAAGAACATCATTGTTTATACTTAAAGCACATTCCATGCCCAGCCAATAGGAGTTCAAAACTAACTTTTTTATCCAAATACATCTATAGAGTATTTTTTAAAAATATGAAATAGACTTAGCAGTATATGTTTTTGCATAATATACAAGGAATGTATATCTATGGTGAGGTATTAATACCCTGCCCAAAAAAGTAAATGCAACTCTTAGATAAAAACATAGGAATAAATTTTTGTCACCTCGGGTTAGGCAATGGCTTTATAGTTATAACATTGAAAGCAAAAGTGATTTACAAAATAGGTAAATTAGATGACATCTAAATTATAAATTTTGTGTTAAAATTATTCTATCAAGAAAATGAAGAGGCACACAGAATGAAAGAAAAAAATTGCAAATCACATATTTGAAAGGGACTTACATCTAGAATATACAAATAATGCTTACTGCTCAATAATAGTAAGAAAAAAATCCAATTAAAAAATGGGCAGAGTAGATGTGGAGTCACCCTAAACATCCATCAACAAATGAATGGATAAAGAAAATATGGTGTAGACACAAAGTAGAATATGACTCAGTCATAAAAAAAAATCTTGTGGCATCATGGATGAGCTGGAAGGACATTATGTTATGTGAAATAAGCCTGAAAAAGAAAGATAAATACTGTGTGTTCTCACTCACATACAGAAGCTAAAAAAGGCGATCTCATAAAAGTAGAGTAGAATGGTAATAAATGGAGTCTAGGATGGGTAACAGAGAGAGAGAGCGATATGAAGAGGATGATAAAAGGATACAAAATTACAGCTAGACAGGAAGAATAAGTTCTGGTGTTCTACAGACTGTGGAGTGAATACAGTTAAAAATAATTTATATTTTCAAATAGCTAGAAGAGAAGATTTTGAATGCTTTGAACACAAAGAAACAAAAAGTTTGAGGTGACTGATATGCTAATACCCCTAATTTGATCACTACATATTGTGTGTATTGATATTGCCCCATAAAATAAGTACAATTATTCTGTGTCAATTTTTTAAAAAATTGATGGTCAAAGGATCTAACAAATACTCAATAAGCTCCTGTATGTTCAATATTCTTAGTAGGAAAATGCAATCCCAAACCATAATAAAATACCACTTCATACAGACTAGGATAGCTATAATAAAAAAGATAGACAATAACAAGTGCGAGAAAGAATATGGGAAATTATAACCATCATACATTGCTTATAGGAATGTAAAATAGTGAAACCAGCTTGGAAAACACCTTAGTAGGTTTTCTCAATGTTAAACATAAAGCTACTATATGACTCAGCAATTCCACCTTTAGGTATAAATTCAAGAGAAATAAAAACATATATCCAAACAAACACTTGCACATGAATATTCTTAGCATCATTTATAATAACTAAACAGTGAAAACAACTCAAATATTCATTAATTTGTGAATAGATAAACAAAATACAGTATTTTCCTCAAACGGAATATTATTTTGCAATAAGAAGAAAGGAGTACTTAATACATGCTACCTACTGCATGAACGAACCATATAAACATTATGCGAAGTGGAAAAAGACAGTTAAAAAAAGAACCATATTATATGATTCTCCTTTATATGAAGTAACCAGAATAGGCAAAGCTATAGAGATAGAAGATACATTAGGGGTTACCTCAGACTCAGGGAGAGTGCCAATGAAGAGTGATTGCTAATGGGTACAGATTTTTTTCAGTATCATTAATGTATTAATGATAGTTGTACTACCTTGGGAATATATAGAAACCATTGAATTTCCGGGCGCGGTGGCTCACGCCTGTAATCCCAGTACTTTGGGAGGCCAAGGTGGGCCAATCATGAGTCAACAGATAGAGATTATCCTGGCCAACATGGTGAACCCTCACCTCTACTAAAAATACAAAAATTAGTTGGGCATCGTGGCGCACACCTATAGTCCCAGCTACTCAGGAGGCTGAGGCAGGAGAATCGCTTGAACCTGGGAGACAGAGGTTGCAGTGAGCCAAGATCACGCCACTGCCCTCCAGCCTGGGTGAGAGAGTAAGATCCATCTCAAACAACAACAAAACGAACAAACAATCAAACAAAAAATCGCATTGTTTTCTGTTTTCCTTTGTATTTTAGACTCAGAGGATACATGTGCAGGTTTGTTACATGGGTGTATTGTGTAATGCTGAGGTTTGGGTTTCTGATGATCCTATTGCCCAAGTAGCAAAAAGTGAATTGTACACTTTAAGTGGGTGTTCTCATAAACTGTGTGGTATATAATTTATAGCGTAGTAAAGCTGTTTTTAAAAAAGTAAATGCCAAAAGGGCATGTGTATCTAAGGAAAGACTTAAAGCTGATCAAAACACTTAGTCTTCTCTCTCACCTCTCCTGTCTTCTTTTGTTAAGAGATAGATGATATTCACATTGTAAAACAAAACACATTGACCAAAGAAATTACCTAGCTAACACAGCATATCATGCATGTAAACTCTGAATTGTTTCTTCAATTTGATAGATTATTTCATGTTAAAGAACAAATTAATTCTATTTTATATGTATAGAACTGTTTTGACTTGTAAAATACACATTTTTCTTGAAATTTATTTTCAACAACTAATTTTTAATTCATGCACAAATATTGTCTTTTCTTTGATAAATAAATTTTATTTTATAAAAAATAACTATTGTACATAGTTGAGGCAAAAGATACACACACACACACACACACACACACACATATATATACATACTTAGAAAATTTCCCTTCATTTTAGATAGGATCTGTAATTGTTTATCTTTTTCTCCTGTCAGTGATTTCACTTTACATATTTTAATTTCTTATAGGAGTGGAGCACTGATAACTTACATACAAAAATGTAGATATATTATTATATCTGTGATTTGTGACATTTTAATTGTGTTATTACAAACAGCAACATCAAAGATGCCAGAGAAACATTAGCAAGAAAAAATGAGAACATGTTGAACTTTAGTTTGTTTTTGGAACTTAACGTAGGTTAGAAATTTTATATCCTCACTATGTTCCTTCTATGGAGCTATTACAAGATGAAAGAAAACTAAAGATGGAAAAAGAAAACAAGAAAAAAGGAAGAAGGGAAGGAAGGAAAGAAGGAAAGAAGGAAGATCAGTATGTGTGTCTCGGGTAAATGAACACTTTAAAAAACTCCTGTTATTTTTATTAAAAGCAAATAAAATGTTGATATACTAAAATTTGTTTCTCTAGTGTGTCTCATTTCAGATATAACTCCATCTTAGTGCCTTTTCATATATTAATGTATTTATTCATTCAAATATTTATTTAAAACCTAATATGTTCCAAAAGTTATATTAAGTTCTGGGGATCCAGAAATGCTAAAATTTCTGTTTTCAGAGATACTTAAATCTTTGTAGGGGTAGATTGATATTTACAAATATAGGTAAGAAAGTATTATAGGTAGTCAATAAATATTTTCTGTGTCTAATTGTCCAGTGGAATGATGCATTTTACATGGAGGAAGTATGCATGTGAGTGTGTGTGAGTGCCTGTGTGTGTGTGAAAGAGAGAGAGACATCTACATAGAGAATATGAAACTTATGTGTAGTTTGGGCATGCCAGGTGCTTGAGACATGCAGGATACATCAGGGATGAGAGATGAGGCTTTCTAGTAAGACAGAAGAGCAAATTAATGGTACTCTGTTGTATTTAGGAGTTTTGATTTAATGCTGTAGGATGTATTCATTTTTAATATCTACTCTGATTTACTGGTAGTGGCAGCCAGAACTGCTACACTGAGCAATGTTAAAATTATTCTAGTCTGGTGAATCAGAAAAAGTCTCATGATTCATTATTGATATCTGCCATGGCAGCATCCTGAAAAGGAATGGCATGCATTCCACAGATTTGCTAATGCTGCTGCATAAAATGAGTAATAATTGTAGGAAAATTATACAGTAACGCAATATGACAAGATTTTCATTTTAGACATATAAAATATGATGGTATTTGGAGGTGGAGCCTTGGGAGGTAATTGGGTTTAGATGAAGCAATTGGATTAACACCCTTATAAAGAGAGAAACAGGTGATTTTTCTTTCTCTGCATGGATGCACCCAGGAGAGACCATGGGAAGGTACAACACGGAAGAGGGCCCTCACTAAGAATCCAATCATACTGGCACCCTGATCTAGGACTTCCTGTCTCCAGAAATGTAAAAAATAAATGCTTGTTGTTTACCCCACCAAGTTTATGGCAATTTGTCACAGCAGCCTTAAACTGATATGATGCAGAAAAATATTTAAACATCAGAGTTATTTTAAAAGTTTTCATGTATAAGGATGTGAGAGCTTAGCAAGTATAAGTAATGTAAATGGATTCCTGAAATTCAATCAGAGGTATTTGAGTAGGTTTTAATCACTGCTATAGAGAATACAGCATAATGAATGGGTGATGGGGAAATATCTGAGTGCAGTTCACACATCTTGAAGAAAAAAGTCCAGGAGTGTTTTCTGCACAGTTCTGTAGATAAGTAAAGGAGGGCTTTGAAGTAGAAGTTTCACGCCCATCGTCATAGGATACAATTGTAGTTAAAAGAAAGGTGACACTTTGTCTGGAAAGGCAGCATATGTATGCTAACACATGTGTATTGGAATTGAATTATAACATATTTCAAAACATTAGTGTTTAAGGAATTCAAAGTGAGTAAGAAGTTGAGCTGGATAAAGGGTACAGTTTGCTAGAGACAAAAATTTAAAAATACAGAGACATGGGTACAGAAGTGAGCATGGCTGTATGACTAGAGGTAAAAGGAGAGGCCTGTGAGAAGCTTGAGATTTTTTGGGAAATTAATGAGTGGAATCCTGGAAATGTGACTTCAGACATTTGCTAGACAAAGTACCATTAAGCACTCTATGAACTGCTGTAATTTCACACATACCAAACACAGCTTATTTTTAATCATTTACTCCTGTGACTAAGTCTGGGTTATAATTATAAATAGATCTTCCAGTGCAAAAGAAGTTGCACAGGAAGGAGCTCCTTGCTGAATTAAGCTGTGCTTAAGTGAGAACTGCCGCTTAAGAACAACACGTTCCCTGTGAAAAAAGATGGCAAATCCATTTCAGTGAGCCTAACCTTTACCGAGTGCTATTATCAACTCAATTGTATGTTTTTTCCTGTTTCACAAACATGTTCCCAAAAGACTTTTAAAATAGCTTTCTTTCCTGCTAAACTGTTGTGCCAAGCACTTTTTCTGATTTGCAGCCTTAACTGGACCAGGATGTGTTAAAAAAAAAAAAAAAAAAAAAGCCCTATCACAGTTTAATAGACCTTAATAACAACAGCCAAACATTTTCCTTAAAGTGACTATTCCTCCCTCACTGAATCTTAGCGCAGTACATTTTTGTCAAAATATAAAATACCCTGAAGTCACTAAAGAAGCAATAGTATCTTAAAAAGTTACTTATTAAATCAAGACATCTAGTGAAAACTCTTCAGGTCTGTCTTGGTCATTTCAAAATGAATCCCATGGAGTATTTTTTCTCAAACTGCAACTTGGCTTGTAGTTTACTGTTCATGTCTGTCTTTCCAGTGAGGAGTTTCCTCACTAAATTCTTTCTGAGGCTGGAGCGAGTTGGCTTACGCCTGTAATCCCAGCACTTTGGGAGATCTAGGCGAGCAGATCACAATGTCAAGAGATCCAGACCATCCTGGCCAACATGGTGAAACTCCGTCTCTAATAAAGGTACAAAAAAATAGCGTGGTGTGGAGATCTGCACCTGTACTCCCAGCTACTTGGGAGGCTGAGGCAGGAGAATCGCTTGAATCCAGGAGCCGGAGGTTGCAATGAGCTGAGCCATTGCACTCCAGATTGTCGAGAAAGCGAGAATCCATCAAAAAACCAAAAAATTCTGAGCTGCAATAACAATGACAATCACAAAAGAAAAAGAAAAAAAAAGATGAGGAAAATAAGTAAAAAAGAAACACTATTTGATGGACATGGGTGGAGGCTATGGCCGGAAAACTCACATGAATGAGGCTTTCTGGAGCCAAGTCAGTATGGCTGAGTAGTATGCTGCTTTAGACAGTAGATAACAGCAACTAAAAATAATAGCAGTAGGGACTTGTACCAGAGGGAAAAAAAAAGAACAGTAGAAAGTGAAACACAGGGCAGAGAGCACAGGTTCCACACAAAATGACTCTGGTTTTGGATACCAGGGTTTGGACACTAGGGTTTGGATACCAGCTGTGGAACTGCAGTTATTTACTAACTGGAAGGTAGGCAGAAACCTAACCTGCAAGCTTTACCTTCTGTAGCTCTAAGATGGGGGAATACATGTCTCATAAGTATATTACGGGGGTTAAATGTAATAACCCACACAATTCCCTATCACAAGGACTAGGAAGTGATAACTGCTAAGTGAGCGGTGGTCTCACCCCTGCAGCAGAAATGGGATGTCTTGGTTTGCTTTAATTGGGCCCAGTTACAAAACTTATAATTTTGAGTATAATTATATGTGAACATTTAACAATGTCAATTTTCCCAGCTTTCTGTAAAGGAGGCTTTGTGAGCTCATGAACACATGGTAGGATTTTAACATATTTTAGATTGAGTAAGGATGGGCACTACCTCCAAAATCACTTGTTTTCTCATCAAAACTACTTGTCTCTGTATGCGTAACACTCTGCTCTGTCATGCAGTACCTTTTAAATATATATTAACCCTCCCTTCTAAGAGTGGAATAAACACCAGTGTTAGAGTCTATCATTGTTTCTCATCATCCCAAGGAGAGAGAGTATTATTAAAGAGGTGAAGACATTTATGCCTTGTCACAAACACAGACTCTGAAATGGCTTGTGTATTTGCATTATAACTCTTGATTTTTATTTGCTTAATCAATTCCTAGAGGAAGAGGAAAAACAGTGAAACTGAAGGTGAGGGATTCATTACCTATAATTAGCACCAGGTTACTAGTTGGAGATAAATTAGTGCAAGGAGATAAGATACAAATGGCTTAAACAGAAAGAAGGAAAAACCTGCAGCAGTTAAGTTTAGCAGAAAGTTTGGTAGTTGGGAGGAATGGCTGCTGTATTCCTGAGATACTTAACATGTAATAACTAGGGAAATCATTTAAGAAATTCTGTTCTTATGAAGTACTTACTTCCATTGGACTGTATGTGGATACACCTGTGTTGTCTGTATGTAGGGATGTGTGTGTGTGTGTGTGTGTGTATGCATTTACATGTGCATATGTTTTAATCATTTGGGACAACCCAGTGTTGTGTCTTTTAATATAAAATAGTAACAATATGGGCCTCTGAAGCAGTTGGGTATTATCACCTCATTCACAGAATGACTTGTCAAAATTTATCACCAGATCATCCAACCACCATTCCCAACCAAGACAAAACAAAACAAAACCTACCAATTAAACAAAAACAAAAAACCTGATATGCTGTATATGAAAAAATCAGTTCATCATTTTTCTAAAATTATTTTTGAAACTCAAGAATAACTCAAATGATTTGTTGGCCTGTAATATTGCATGTATTTTGTTTTACCTCTATTTTATAAAAGTTATTTGTAAAAAACCATGTTCTTTGAAAAAAATGGAAGTAAATGTACTTGTGTAAATGTACAGAATATTCAATACACATTTCACATTTAAATTTCTGCTAAATATCTTCATCATAAAACATATCCTAGGCGAATTCTATCTCTGCAAGATGCAGAACATCAGTTGGTGAGAAAAAGGGAAAGGCAACTAAATAAAGAAAATAAAAGGAAGTATTGAGAAATCTAACTCTATTTATTTATTTATATTTATCTATGGTCTTTGTAACCAAGCATTGCTGGTAATGCTGTGGTTGGTACTCAAAATAAAGATCCAGTAATTGTTTGAAAAAGATGTGGTTTGGTCACTTTTTTGTGGTGTGCATATGAGAAAGAAAAAAACAGAGAGAGAAAAAGAATACAGCTGAGATTGTGCCACTGTACCCCAGCCTGGGAGACAGAGCAAGACTTTGTCTTGAAAAAAAAAAAAAAAAAAAAAGACTACAGAAGGACAGTCTTATTTGGTTTATTTTCTACTAGAATAGGAGTGATGGAATCAACATTATTAAATACACACAAATTAATTATTTAACTGAAAAATCTTTTAGATGTATGAAGAGCGGAACTTTGGAAAAAATAGAGCTATGTTGTACAATAATGCTAGTAGTGTTTGTGAAGTTTACCAACTATCATTCTGGGACTTAACTTTCATTCCCAAGCAATCTTATTTGAACTCATAACTTCCATAGTTTCGTTCCACCTTATGCCTACAGCACAAATAGGCTGAGTGCACCTTTGATACGTGCCTTCCATTATCACACTAGATAAAGTTAGGTCTGTTTTGTTTTGTTTTCTTTTTTATCTTCCCCACTAAATGAAACCCTTTTTCAGAGCATTGCCTTTTCAATCATTGGGATTCCCCAAGGTATTGTCTGGTATTCATTAATCTTAAGTAAATTTTTTAATGAATAAATATCTATTATAAATATGCATCCATAGTGATGATAATTAACATTGTTTTAATACTTTACGAAGTATTAAATACTCACAATTAAAATCTATATGTATTTAGGGAGAATAAAGACTGGTTAAGATAATTTGTTTTGTCCATTTGTGAAATAAATGAGAAAAAGCACTTGAACTACTCAAAGGAAGTGTTCTCTTGCACTTTGAAAGAAGACAAGCAAAAAAATAGTAGGCAATAATTTTATGGCAGTTAAAATGTAAACACTGCAAACAATTTCAAATGAATTATTTCTTTTAATTCAGTAATAATGCATATTCAAAATTTTAGTGGTGTATTTTTGCCTGTTAATCTTAGAAATTTGTGCTGACATTGACTTTTATGAGAGAAAAACTTCAATTTTAATAATAAAAGAATGAAAAGTCATTGGGCATAAGATAAGGACTGTTGTGCACTGAAAAATAAATATACAAAGCATTGGCACTAAATCTTTCTTTAGCAACAAGTATATATTTAGGCAACATACTGCATTAAAAAAATTCAAATAGCACTACAATGAATATGAATAAATCCACTTCTAATTTTAACTGAACCTGGGGATTACAGAGGAGACGGAATTGAGGCTGGTTCCATCAGCAACAGATGTGATTCTAAGACTTCTTTTGTGTGGTGCATTAAGCTTTGCTAATGTTCCCACCTCTACATGTTAACTTTATTTTTGTTACTAAGCAAACTCTACATAGTTTGAGCAAACCATACCATTTATCTTTTGGCCTCAGGTTACTTTTCTTTAACTTGTATTATAAGGTACTGGATTAGATTCTCAAGGTCTTTTTTTGTTCTTTAGGTCTATCATTTTGAGGTAAAAAAATGTCATTATTGCACCCAAGGCATATATATAAATGCAAATACATTAAGTATTGAAAGCCAAATTTTAAAAAATGGAAAACTTTTTGGTTATTTTACCTCAGATATACATGAAACAATACGGTTTGCAACACAGCACTATTTTCATGTTTATTTATATATTTGTGAAACATTTTTGGATTTTGCTTTCAGCTGGGTTGAGGTTTTTTGTCTTATTTATAAGTGAATAGGGTAACATTCTTGAGAACCATGACAATATATATTAACATTTATTTAAAACATTAAGAAATTGAGAATCTAGAAATAAAACCCAATGATGTTTAATGTGATGTTCATAAAATTATATTATGTGCTATATATCTTTCCTATAAAACATTACAATGATATTGAAATGCCTATTGCAGAAATAAATAAATGTATTTATTCTTGTACTAGAGTCCTCTGTTCTGTACAGAAAATAATAATAACTAATAAAACCCCCTTCTGTGGGTGGTTTTATGTTTGTTCATTAACTAAGAAAGGATTTTAATTTTATTGTATTTTATGTACTAAGTCTCACATCTCAGAAAAGTTACCAGGAAAACTTTAATGAAATAAATTAAGTAATTTAGTAACTGCATAGTGGAGTGAGATAATTATATTCCAGCCAGAGTAAAAGAACAGCTACACAAAGAAAAATAATATTTATAAATGCAGTTTTAAACATTTTTATTCATTCTCCTTTTCTCTGTACTCTCTACAGTCACACAGTGCTGTGTAATACTTTATAGAAATATGGAACTTGCTTTTTCCTAAAAATAAGTAGCAATCACATTTTAAAGGGAGCATAAATAAATTAATTCAGAGCACATAAAATGTTCACAGCTACTCTTGGTTAGAGGTCTGAAGTCTTTCCTTCTTCTCTTTTCTTTCTTCAAAGACTGTAACAGTCCTTGTAAGCTTTTTGTAAAGAAATGTTTTACATGTGAATGCCGTTAATTGACTCCTTTTACCAAATAATGATGGATAATAGCCTTGGTCTCCCTGGGAAAGTGTTTACATTAAGTCACTTTTTCTCCCTCCACTGGGTCAGCCTTTCAAATATATTGGCTTTGATCAGTGTCAGGATTTCTTTCTGGACAAATAAAGGAAACGTTATTATGATCTAAACATCTGTCAGAAGATATTTATGAAATATTTATTTTCTGATATTTTCTTTCTAAAATACTAGGCTCAAATAATGTTAGGCAAAAGAAATCTGGTAGGAAACATTTGACTTTATAGTAATATAAGTTTAGTGCCATGAATGCATACACCATTGAAGACAGCAACTGTCCAAAGCATAAACTGCAGTCAAATTATTATATGGCATGTTGTACTCTAGAATAAAGTTTAACTTTATTCACACATTCAACAAATGCTTATTTAGCCACTGCTATGTGCCTACCAATTGGTTGAGTGTGAGAAAATAATGGTGAATAAAAGATTAGATTCAGGCCCTTATCAAATTACAATAGAGGAGACAGGTATTAATCAAATATTCATACAAATTTAAACTGACAAGTGAAGACAAGTCCTATGAAGGAAGAAGATGACCTAGTCTGGAGGATTAAGGATGGTTTCCCAGAGGAAGCGGGATTTTACTCACTTGATATCTGAGATTTGGGTCCTCATCTACTAGTGAAAGATTGGAGTGAAGTTACTGTGGGAAAGTCTTCCTGGATCCTTCCAGTTAGAATTGAGTTTCAGTCTGTGTGCTCTAAATCTTTCCGGATTTTCAGAAACATTTTTACATTTTCTATCTCCACTAGTCAGATAGCTTGAATGGGTGTTATTTCTTAAAATCTACAGTCTATGTTGAATGCGCATGCTTTTTCTCTTCAAGTGGCCCAAAGGACAAGAGAAATGGCCCACAGGGTAGACTTGGAACCAAGTACTGAATAAGGGGGTCAAGAGCATGGACACCAGTCTTCCTACGGCATCTGACTTGAGCAGCCTTTCAAATTCACTTATCTCTCTGACTCTTCTTTCCTCATCTTTGAAGTTAAGTGAAGTAATCCCTGTCTCCCTCTAATTCTAACTCTTTCTAGTTTCACATGAAAAATCTCATGTTTATTGTATTAAACAGATCTTCACAAAATATATGACTGTATCTGGAATTTAAATCATAGACTATTATCTGAATTATTCAAGCTAAGGGCAGCCTCTACTTGATACACTATTTTAAAGCATTTTTTAAAATAGCAGGTGAAAGATACAAGTGTGAAGACTGAGACTTAGATCAAGCCTCGAGGCCTAAGGCTTAATCTAATGCAAAATAGAATATTTAAATACTGTAAATAGCTTTCAGGTTTTAAAACCTAGGACATGTCAAAAATATTTGTCCTTTAGTGATTAATTCCACATATATCAATAATTAATTAGTTTTTATTGATCATTTTCTCTCAGTAGTACTATTATAGTTACTATGGTTCATAAACACTCTTTGTTGATTGTTTTCTCTCAACTAGTACTATTATAGTTACTCAAATATGCTTTGTTTTCTAGAAACTTACAGTTTGGTGACGAAGGCCAAATAAGCGTGATAAGAATTAATCTCTGTACGTTTTCATGAAAGAAATTATCAAAGACGGCTGGAATGCTCAGGGTTATGGAGAGGAAATCTAAGCTTGTCCTTAAAGAAAAAGTAGAAGAAAAACAGACAGAGGGAGAGAAAGAGAATTCTAGGTAGAAGAGGTAACATGAGCAAAGACAAAAGTCAAGGAAACAAAGAGTGAACATTATTAAATGGGCATAGCACTTACATCTGAGGATTTCAACAAGACTGAAACATTCATTGTTTTCTTTGAGATCATATATAATTATGTGTGATAATTATCAGCTGTTATATTTTATACCTTATACGTGAATCACTATTTCTATCTTACTGTTGCTCTGCCTATAACTGTTATATATTTTACCAGCTAATTTAATTACATCTTCCCTCCCATATGAGAAAAGCAAGAGAATGAGATAAGACTATAATATAAGGCATTGCAATTTGCATGTCAAAAAGACAAACCTAGGAGAAGACTAAGTCCCCCTCAAACAATAGAAAAGATTCTTTCATTTGGCAATTCTGATAGAAAAGCTCTGCAAAGTAATTGTTAATGGCCTGACTTTGAAATAATCCTTTTAATTTAAACTATAACTTGTATCTTGACAGCACAAGGGCTGACACACAAAAAGCTGTGATTTATATTTCAGTAGATATAAAATAACAGAGAGGGAAATCCAGCGTTGCTTTGGTCACATTTACATCTTAAGGGAAGTGAGAGTCATTTGGCATTTGCAAAGACTGGAAATCTGCATCTAATAATGGAGTTGGACATTGATTGAGGCAGTATTGTATTAAGCTATGATGGAAACTAAGGCTTTCTCTGTATCTATGTAACTCGGGCAAATTATTGTACTCCTCTAACCTCAATATCTACATAAATAAAATGTCAATAATTGATTATATTTCATATTATGTGCTATTTGAGACTATAACTTGAAAAAATGGAATGAGGATAGCTCAAAACATTTTCTGGCACAAAACACTTGGTAAAGTTTAGGCATAACTATAATGCAAATTTCATATTGGATATCATTACTTGTCATCTAACAGGAGGAAAGGAAAGCATTATATCTAAATTGGAACAGCAACATAACAAACATTTTATTTATGTATATATTTTATTTGTAGGCAGGAAGCTTCCGTCTAACATGTTTTATTAGGATGTGAGGAAGAGAAAGTCATGTAATTAGAATTGCCTTAAAAAGTTAATTTGGAAATTTTTATATAAGAAGGTTTCTGAGTTTCTCCATTTGCAAGTATAAAAATAACTTTAAAAGTTTAAATGCATGGTCACATTTTAAACCCATCACTCACATCTTAATGTAGGCAACAGTATGTCATACTGGATTCATTTAAAATTCACTTTGCATTAAGAGGTGTTGTAATAATTAGCTGCCAAGCTTGAAAGAGATGGAAAACATAATCTTTCTTTTTCCATAATATATAGTGCCTAAACTCAAAGTACATACGTGAATCTTGGCTAAAAAATGACATCTGACCGGCATCCTATTTATGATATTCCATCCTCTGCCTTTATGCCGACTCTACAGGGATACACAGACGTCGAAGAAAAATGTATGGAAACACTGACGCTGAAGACAGATTTTCCTAAGAATGTAGAGGCATTCTTGTTGATGTGAAACTGGACTTAGAAACAACCAGTGTCTACCCACCAGACAAACATTGGCACACACATCGTCCCAAATTTACAATTTACTTTGATGCTCAGAGAATTGAACTGTGCCCACCAGGAAATTAGTTATAGTTTTTTTTTATGTAGTCTATTTTTTTTCAAATGTTTTCCCCACATCCATCCAGAAAATGAATTTCCCAGAAATCAAAAAATACATTTTGTTTGTTGATTGATAGGGTTGATTAGGTGTGGTCACTGGTGCTGTCACAATAATCTCTCTGGTTAAATGTTAATTCCACAAGTCAAAATCCAATAGACAGGGAATGAAGTAGTAAGAGCCCTGGTAGCAATATGTGAAGGTTCCTGGAGAAGGAATTTTTTATGCATCCTATTGTCAAAAGTGTGAGAACTCCAGATGATAGGATAAAAGAGATATAGAATATATGAAAAGTCCACACTAGATAAATGCTTAGACGAATGCTTCCTAAATGTTAGGGCTTTTGCTAAAATCTGTGATTGTATGTCTGCTTTAACTTCTCGCATGAAAAGGGGTTTTGACAGAACCTTAGTTAATAGCGAGCACAGCCAAGGCAATTCACAAAACATGTCCATGGCCAAGAAGATTTGTCTACAGACCTTGATTAGCAAACAAAATAAAATGAGATTTAAAAGGTGGCATGCTTGAAAAATATCAAGACAAAAAAGAGTCAGAGGAAAAATATACATCGGAAGTGCACTGAATAATATAAAAATGTTATGTAAACTTTTGTGGTATCTAACAGTGTTTGTGACAGGAAACTCTGACATTAATTTGACATTCAAGTAGGAAGAGGTTCTTAATTATTTATATTTTACAAACTATTTGGCTGAAAATTCTTTTGAATGGCTAATATGTAAGAAGATCTTACATATCCATTTATTAAAGAGAAACTACAGCATCCACATACTGCCAAAAATTAGTCAAAGACATGACTAAGTAATTCATGTTCAATAAATACAAAAGCATGCTAAACATAAAATACAGAAGTATGCACATGTATAAGATGTAATTTGACATACACAGACACATAGACACACACACACATACACACACACACTACTGTTACCTTAATTGCACAGACTGAATATAACAGAAGTAATTTTTCTGAAAGTGTCGATAAAAAAAGCACAAGAAAATTTTATGTATAAATGGATCTTAAATTGGAAAATAATCCTAGAGTAAAACATGTTTTTATAAAGTTATAATAGAAGAGAAAATGTGGGCATTAGATTAACATGATGCTTTCTGTTTACCTTTATATCTGAAAAATTGTTTGATAAATTATTTCTCTTTGTAATTTGGATATTTTTATTTCCAGAATCACTTCTTTGGTTTTTATCTTCCTTTATTTTTCTTCTACTCTTATTTATAGCTAAACTTCTAGAATTCTAAGTTTAAACCTGAACCAGGTAAATAAAACAATTTGGGGAAGAATAAACATAACAAATAATTGTTTAATGTTCACAGTTAGATTTCAAATATGTTTTCATAAAAATGTTATTTACACTAATTCTTTAAAGTAAACATTTATGAAGAATTCAAATAACAGCAAGAAAAGAAATAACTTGATTAAGAAATGGGCAAAGGACCTGAATATACATTTCTCAAAAGAACATATATAAATGGCCAAAAAGTATATGAAAATATGTTCAGCACTAAGCAACAGGGAAATGCAAATTAAAAGCACAATAAGATACCAACTTACACGTGTGAAAATGACTATTAACAAAAAGTCAAAAGGTAAGTGTTAGCAAGGATGTGAAGAGGGAACCCTCGCTTACTGTTGGTGAGACTGTAATTTAGTATAGCCTTTAGGAACACAGTATAAGAGTTTCTCAAAAAATTAAAAATTTAGCCATATGATCCAGCAATCTCACTTCAGGGTATATATCTAAAGAAAATGAAATCAGTATGTTACAGAGCTATCTGTACTTTCATGTATATTCCGGCATCATTCACAATAACCAAGATATGAATCAACTTAAGTGTCCATCAATGAATAAAGAAAATGAGACATATACACAATGGAATAGTATTCAGTCACAAGAAAAGAAGGAAATCCTGTCATTTGCAGCAACACGAATGGACTTAAGGGCCATTATGTTAAGTATAATAAACCTAGAACAGACAAATACTGCATTTTTCACTCATATGAGGAACCTGAAAATGATCTTAAAGAAGTAGAAATTGGAACAGTAGTTACGAGGGGCTAGGGCAGTTGGAAGAGATATAGGCAAAAGGATACAAAATTTTAGTTAAATAGGAGGAATAAGTTCAAGGGAGCCATTGAATAAGTGGTGACTATAATAATACAGGTATTGCTCTCTGCTCCTCCCGTTTGACAGACAGACTCATCTTCTCTTGCATCGCCAGCCACATCCCCGAGACACCATGGGAAAGGTGAAGGTTGAAGTCAACAATATTGGTTGTATTGGGCACCTGGTCATCAGGACTGCTTTTAACTCTGGTAAAGATACTGTCACCATCAATGACCCCTTCACTGACCTCAACTACATGGTCTACACATTCCAGTATGATTTCACCCATGGAAAATTCCAAGGCACCGTCAAGTCTGAGAATGGGAAGCTTGTCATCAATGGAAATCCCATCACCATCTTCCAGAAGAGAGATCCCCCCAATATCAAATGAGGTGATGCTGACATGGAGTATATCATTAAGTCCACCAGCATCTTCACACCATGGAACTGGCAGGGGTTCACTTGCAGTGGGGGAGACAAAAGTATCATCATCTCTGCTCCCTCTGCTGATGCCCCATGTTCGTGATGGGCGTGAACCATGAGAAGTATGACAACATTCTCAAGATCATCAGTAATGCCTCCTGCACCACCAATTGCTTAGTGCCCCTGGCCAAGGTCATCCATGACAACTTTGGTATCATGAAAGGACTCATGACCACAGTCCATGCCATCACTGACACTCAGAAGACTGTGGACGGCCCTTCCAGGAAACTATAACGTGACGGCAGTGAGGCTCTCCAGAACGTCATCCCTGTCTCTATTGGTGCTGACAAGGCTGTAGGCACTGTCATACCTTAGCCAAATGGGGAGCTCACTGGCATGGCCTTCCGTGTCACCACTGCCAATAAGTGGTGGACCTTACCTGCTGTCTGGAAAAATGTGCCAAATATAATGACATCAAGAAGGTGGTAAAACAAGCATTAAAGGCCCCCTCAAGGACATCCTGGGCTACACTGAGCACAAGGTTGTCTCCTTCAGCTTCAAGAGTGACACCCACTCTTCCACCTTCAATGCGGGGGCTGGTATTACATTCAATGACCACTTCGTCAAGATTATTTTTTGGCATGACAATGAATTTGGCTACATCAATAGGATGGTGGACTTTATGGCCCACATGGCCTCCAAGGAGTAAAACCCCTGGACCGCCAACCCCAGAAAGAGCACAGAGGATGAGAGGCCCTTACTGCTGGGGAGTCCCTGCCACACTCAGTCTCCTACCACACTAAGAATCTCCCCTCCTCATAGTTTCCACACAGACCCCCTGAAGAGGGAGGAGCCTAGGAAGCCCCACCTTGTCATGTACCATCAATAAAGTCCTCTGTGCTCAGCCAATAATAATAATAATGATGATAGTATAGGTACAAAGTTTTTTTTTTTTTTTTTTTTTTTTTTTTTGAGACGGAGTTTCGTTCTTGTTACCCAGGCTGGAGTGCAATGGCGCGATCTCGGCTCACCGCAATCTCCGCCTCCTGGGTTCAGGCAATTCTCCTGCCTCAGCCTCCCGAGTAGCTGGAATTACAGGCATGCACCACCGTGCCCAGCTAATTTTTTGTAATTTTAGTAGAGACGGGGTTTCACCATGTTGACCAAGATGGTCTCGATCTGTTGACCTCGTGATCCACCCGCCTCGGCCTCCCAAAGTGCTGGGATTACAGGCGTGAGCCACTGCGCCCGGCCCAGGTACAAAGTTTTATTGAAAAGTGCCGAGAGTGGATATGTTAGTAGTACACAAATACAACTCTACTAGGTAATGCAGATATTAATTAACTAGACTTAGTCATTTCACAATCTATAGATGATACATCAAAACCTCACATTGTACATAATGAATGTGTATAATTTTATCTGTCAAACAATCATAATAAACAAATTTACTAATGGTCACCTAATAAAGTAATGTTTAAGCAGGAAATTCAATACTTATAATTTCTGTATATAAGTATCTAATATTTTTCATCTTGAATGACACAGACTTACCATGTCATACTGAGTGACATAGAATACCTTCTGTACTCCTAATTTTCCTGTTACATTAGTAACATATCCAGATAGGCACAAGAGTCTCCCTGTTTCTTTCACTTAAATAAAACTTACTGTACACAGAGAACATGTCATACATGAAAAAGAAGAAAAAATACAAGTATTGGAAATGTAAAGAAGAACTAGAAATAAGACATTAAAAGGTGAGGTATTTTTATTGAAAACTCTTGTGAGTGAGGGACAGTTTAAAATTTTAAGTCTAATTCTTCTAGCAGATCAAGTTGCCAAGCATATGGTCTATGGAATGAAACTAATCAGTTTCTAGGAAGAAGAGCTATTATACTCTGAACTAACTGCAAACAGAATATGTAGGATTCTCTCAAAGAGAACATTCTGTAATTCAATGTATATGCTTATCAGGTAAATTTCAATAATAGAAACTTTGACAAGTTGCAAAGGGCTGTTTCTTAGCATGTTCATCAATAAAGGCCTATAATCAGGCATAAAAAAGTATTCTATAGCAATTAAATATAATGTGGTCCTTCAATCTGTTGATTTGACTTCACCTAAGAATAAACTTTATTTTTTTTTCAGACATAATCTGAAAAAATACACTAAATATTCTTTGAGTAATCCTGACTCTTTCTTTCTCCTGAAAAGATTTTCTTCTTTCTCCTGAAAGAGATTTATCTATTTGATAAATACAATTCTTGACAAATAATGAGGGTGAATCTCTCTTACTGGAACAAAATTGAAAAGTTTTTGTGTCTGAAAATAAAGGCCACCTATTTCCTATACTCAAGTGAATTTTAAAAAGTATTCCCAATGCAACATTTTTGAAAACTAATATATAGATGAAAAAAGCCAGCTGATGTTCCAAAGGTATACTCAAAGTAGATAGTTAACAACTACCACAAAACACACACACACACACACACACACACACACACACGAAGGAAAGAAAAGAAATACAAAAAGCTTCAATGGACCCAAGCAAAGCTACCTTTGGAATAGCTTCCAGAATAAACAACTTGTGACATTTATGCCAGTGAGGTTTATTATTATATGAGACTGCAGTAGACTTCAATCCAAATCAAATATATATTTAAAATGTTTGATGAAATATATGCTTATGCTTATTTATTTTCCAATTTAAGCATAATTTTTAATAATTTTTAAAACCATTTTAACATGCCTTTGACTTGTCATGAACAATTACAGAAACTGAAAGATTCAGTAGTAACGTAAGTAATATATGTGGTAAAGTATTGATTTAAAAATAATGTGAACTACATTAAAGCTACTTAAATAGGTGATGGGAATGGGGGAAGACACGAAGCCTAAACACTTTGCAATATTTCGTCTTATGGAAATATTTTTATGTTGAAATAATTTTATTTAAATTTAGATTTTGTGACAAAAGTTAATTTAAAGGCATAAAGTATAAAACCACCATAGGAAAGAGGATGATGCTTCAATAGTTACTTGTTAATGTGTAACAGCTTAAAAAATAAAAAATAATCTGCAGCATAAAATTGTTCACATTTACAAAGTGTCAAGTGTCTACTTCTTTATCAATATTGTCTACATTTTTGTTATTTAACATCTTTGCCCAATTCCCACTGTAACCAATGTATTTCTATGCAGTCAAGTTACGATCCAGCTGAGTTTGAGGTTAAATGTTGTAAAAAGCTTTGGCACTTTCAGTTATCAGAGTCCTCTTGCAGAAGGCTTTGTTCTGACCTTTCCTCCACCCCCAGGACTTTTATTCACTAACAATTTGGGATTGTTCATGGTAATCTGGAAATTCTGATCATTACAAGAAAAAAATTATGATTACCATTCTCTGCATCAAATTTAAAAGTTATTATTCACACCAATATTTAGAGATGCAGTTGAAGCTTAAAAATATTCAATCGAAGGTAATGCTTCTGGGTTTTGCCCATTCAGTATGATATTGGCTGTTGGTTTGTCATAAATAGCTTTTATCATTTTGAGATATGTTCCATCACTACCCAGTTTATTGAGGATTTTTAGCATAAATGGCTGTTGAATTTTGTCAAAGGCCTTCTCTGCATCAGTTGAGATTAATCATGTGGTTTTTGTCTTTGGTTCTGTTTATGTGGTGAATTATGTTTATAGATTTGTGTATGTTGAACCACTCTGGGGAGAAATGCCAGATACAGGTGATGGGGAGGAAGGCAGCAAATCACATTGCCATGTGTGTACCTATGCAACAGTCTTGCATGTTCTTCACTTGAACCCCAAAACCTAGAATGCAATAAAAAGAATATATTCAATCGAGCATATAATTTTATAAAAACAGAGCATTCTAAAAGGAATTGAGAATCAGGTAAAATTTAACCTCTTTTTATTGGATCTATACACCAATATGAAATATTTATTTTTCTGTGTACCTTCCTATAATATCTACTTGATGACACTGTATCATGCTGATTTTGTCTTTCTTCCTTCATTAGCCTATCTATTCTTCACGAGAGTAAATAAAACTAATCATGCCTTAAATATTGACTTCTGTTGTTATTTTGAATCTTCCTAAGGGTATAGATGAAAGTTTATTCATTCTTACCTTACCTTCCATTTTAGTGTTTAAGACAGCTCATAGCAAACATTAGAAGATTGGTTAAATTGCTATTTAATTGGCCTAAAATACAATTGTTCAAGTAAGTTACCAACCTATGCAAAGCTGACTTATAGTTTTGTATTCTCTCAATATTACATAATACTAAAGTTCAGAGATATGTTCTTTTCTTTGTCTTTATTCAGCTTTTCCCATATTCTAGAAAATTCTTCTTTGTAATAATTTCTTAGAAACTTGATATTATGGACTAAATTGTGTCTGCCACAACACTACATATTTAAGTTCTAACCCTCAATATGGTTATATTTGGATGTAACACCTTTAAAAAGTAATTATGGTTAATGAAGCAATAAGTGCATATCCCTCATCTAATATAGCTGATGTCTTCATAAGAAGAGGAAGAGATGTCAGGGATATGCAAACACCCCTGTGAAGATGCAGTAAGAAGGTGGACATCTGCTCATCAAGAAGAGAGGCCTGAGGAGGATCCAAACTTGCCAACACCCCGATCCCAGATTTTCAGTTTCTGGAACTGCTAAAAAATAAATTTCAGTTGTCTAAGCCTTCTAGTCTATTACTTTCATTATGTCAGCCCTTGCAAATTAATAGCTTGGGTAAGCTCACAGAACTTAACTCTAAAACAAAAATTGTCAAAACATTTTCAAAATTTTCTAAGTGGAATTTAAAAAATTCTGTAATTTTAAACACCTATTATTTAGTAGGCAGTTTCATTTTTTTTCAAAGAAAAAAGCAAAGAAACATATTTTAATTTGCAGAAGAGCAACTTACGTTAACTGAAGAAAATGCTTACTGAATGTGAAGTTAAAGTGAAATGTGTTAAAAGAACCTTCCTTAAATTATTTTAGCTAGAAGCATAAATCTGCCTCTAAATGTTCTATGATAGCATAATGAATATAAATAGCATATTATGCCATTTAAAATAGCAGTTTAAAAATGATATGATTAATAACTGTTAGTTCTGGAGCCATATGTTATCTTTGTGGAAGCAGATGCTGGCTCATATACTGACAACCTCTGTTTGCCCTACTAATAATTCAACCCCTAGTTGTTATTGTCACATTGAACTACAAATTCCTGACAGAAATTAATCCAAAATCTAAGAAACGAAGCATATGCTAGCATTTCATGAAAGTCTTCAGAACAAGAAAATTAAAAAATCATTTTCATATAGTGGTCGAAGTAAATAAAATCTGCTGGTATTTCATGTGCTTAAGCAATCAGAGTTTTCCCAGCTGGTGAGTATCTTTAAAAGAGAGATTTCTGTCTTTCATATCAAGTATTATTTTTGTTAACATAATCATTTAATGAACTACATCTGGAAGAAATAAGTTATTTTATAAGATTCTGACATAATATTAATAATTAATATATTGGAAAAATCTCATATTTACTGAACCACTGTTTTTGTTCAAAGTATAGGGAAAACATTATGATAAAGTTCATCGAAGGTATAGCGCATATAGGCTAATTAGTTAGTTATATTATATTAGTTATCCTATAACTAATATATTAGATTTCTTCTTCTTTTGATTTTTTTCAAAAAAAATGTTTAAGTTTTTTAAAAGAATGCATTAAAACCAGTTATAAATTATTGTCCACTACTGCCAGGAAAAAATTTAAATCACTAGGGCCTCATGTAACTTATTTGGAAGTACATAATTGATGGTAAATATTATAATATGAATTTACATTTCAGAAAAATATATATGCAAATCCATTGTGAGTAAAAATAAAATTTTTGAAATGTGCATGTTAGAGACGTCCTCTTCTGAGAGTAGAGGTATGGGGAATGCTAGATTCAGAACAGAGGAACAGAGAGTAAATCTTTTTTTAAATCTAGTCTTGGTTTATTGATACATAAATATGGTAATAATCCATGTCTAGAGTTTTTTCAAATAAATTTAACATATCTGAATATTGGATATTTTGTATGAGTTTCAAGAAAGGATTGAGTTAAAGCCTTCAAAGCCATTTGAGAATTTCCTTTGAACACACTAAAGGGTACTGTGAATGCTGATTTATTATATCACGGCTGATTTATAAAAATGTACATTTCGCCTTTCTTAGCTGGAACTATATATGCCAGGAATAGATTAATCCTTAGGGTTACATAGATCAGCAGCAAGACCTCCCACATAGAAGTAGCTGTACTCATTTTTTCCCATCTGAAAATAACTTTACTAGGAAATATCACATATCTTCTTATCGCCAGGTTACGCATAGGAAAATACAGATACCTGACAACTACATAATCCTATAGTTCCAACAGTTTAAAACCTACTGTTGGTAAGTAAATATTTATCTTAATTATATCTAAATAATCTCTTTCATAATTACTCCTGTGATTGAAAGCTTGTTAGGCCTTAGAAGCCTCTGGATATCAAAATGACTCATGAATTTCTACTTTTATGTGGACCTCAGAACATGAGACTTCCAGCATCCTTCAAGTTTCAAGCGTTTCTAAAATTTTTTAAAGGGATGGTTGGCAAGCCAGGCTCTTTCACGGGACCACCATACGCCATTCTTTCTCTAACGTTCTGACTGAATTTGTCCATGACTTCTTCCCTGAGAGTCAATTGGAGTGACTTTACTCTTGCTACTATGTACTATTATCCTGACGCTATCTCCCGATGCTCTCAAAGTCATCAACTCTTGGGGTGCCAGAGTCCTGTCACATTCGGTGGACAAATAGTGAAAAATTGCCTTCAATTTCACCCTCCGCCGTGTTGCCGTCTGGGCCCTATGTCAGCACAATTTCTGTCAAGAGTTTTATTAATTCCCTCATGAAAAGGCCGTTTTCATCTTCAGCTCTCTAGAAGCTCCAAACCAGTTCAAGTGACCAGTAATGCTTAGACATCATGCCACCCTTTGAGCCTTTACGTTCTTATCATCAAAGTTGGGTCTCACAAAACAAAAGAAAACCATCCAGCTTTCTTTTTCCTTCTTTAACAAAATTCAAAGCTGCTTGGCACATTATTTCAAGCATACAGATGCTGGCGGAGTATAGTAGGGAGTCGACAAAAGGAAGGCTATTAGGACCAAGTATTTTATCCCGGTTCCACATTATGAATAAAACAAAGCAGAATTTGTTAGGAATTCATTGATGTGTCCTTCAAAAATCTATTACCAAAAGAGCAAAAGTAGATAGCAGGAAATAAGATGAAGGACTGATACTCAATTATATCTACAGGTCCAGTGTTTGTATTACTAAAATTCTAATTAAAAGTTAGTGTTTCTAGAACATAGATACTTATATCTGGGTTTAAGTAGATTAAAAAATCAATGAGTTTTAAAAGTTACATTTAGTGAACAGAGTCTGCACTTGCTGTTTTGTTTGTTTTCTTTACTAACCTGCCAGCTTGATGTCCCTAATAACAAGTCCGCCTTGATGCCCCTGCTACCAAATCCAGCTTCATCTAGTCAAACAGAATTATCTTTTTCTCAATCTTCTTCCATTTACTATCTGCTCAGTTTCTTGTTAGAAACTAACTTGGCAAATTCAATGGACAATGGATTGGATATGAATCTAAAATAAGGCGGTTTCCTGAAGTCCAGACTTAACTGTATTTGACAATTTGCTTTGGGGCATTGTGAAAGAGAAGGTTCCTCACATTTGTCTAATAATAGTGAGTCTCTGATAGCAAATATCACAGAATGCTTTGTTAAATTTGAAGTTCAACATATAAGAAAATGCCCAGAAGAACACATTAATGTCCAGAAGACACTACCTAATCTTGTCTCGTAAAGTCAAAAGCAGTATAATGTCGCTTATAACTTCTAAGAGACAAGATTAGGTCATTTTTTTCAAATTTCCATCTGGACATTTTACAGAATAATCAGTACAAATATATTGAAGACAAATGGTGTAATTCTGGTTGTGACACTAGATTACTATTCTGTTTCTTTTAATTTTCTTGCTTCTCAACTTTTTATCTAAAATCTGAGGGGGGTTGTATTAGAAATATAAAAGGGTCTTTGTAGTCCTAATAATCTATGAAGATAGTCTATTAGAAGATTTTAATACAGGTATTTTGAAAACTCTGTGTTTAAATTCAGAACAAAATTCCAATAGACAAATGAATTACAATTCACTTTACAATATTTAGATAGGACTATAAGAGAAATAAATGTCTCTTTCTTATTTCACAATTAAAATTTCAGACAAATTTCATCTTCAAAGAGAGAAGTCTAAACAATAGAAATAGAACATAATAGAAAAATTGTTCTGGCTGCAAAGAAATAGACCTTTTCCAACAATCACTTCAAAATGCAAACCAGAATGTATGGTCTATACTGTTTTTAATTTAATGTATCTATGTCAACAAACATGCTTCTTCCTCTTCATATTCATTGCACAAATTTTTAGTTGGAATGCCTTTGAAGTTAAGCCAATATGCTTCAAAGTTACATGTATGCATGGTTTTTTTCACCAAATGTATGTATGTCTGTAATTTCCCACCAAATATGGAATCAAATATTTAGAAACTAAGATGTTATAAATGCATTCAATATCATATTTTCTCCATGAAGGAAACACAAAATTGACCTTAATAGGATATTGTGAGAAATATTTTAATTATCTGGCTATGAAGATGAATTCTAAGGTCTCCTAGGATTTAGAAAACTTACTCTTTGATAGCAAAATTTACTCAAGTATTTTGCAATTATGTGTGTGTGATAGTGTTTGAAATGACAGGGAAACCTATGTGTACTGGAAAGCCTATGTGTCAAGGCACTGTTTTCTGGATCATTTATTGACATGTCCAAATGCTTTGGAGAAATTTAGGATAAATAGAGAATAATGAACTTTTCAGAAATAAATAGCTAAGATTATTCTATGTAATAGAATCCCAAATGATTTGAAGCTATACTTTATTAGTAGTTTTACGGTAAATGTGATAAACAAGTTTACCTTGTGTGATACAAAAAATAAAAAACTTCACTATGACCATATTTTTTTCTTTGTAGATAAGGAGCTCTCATGCTTAAAGCCTGATTGGCAATAACCATATCTGATTTCAAAATATAGATATGCCTAATGAGGTAGTTCTTTACAATGGCAATTGCTGGTTAGATGCTGGTTATTCAATTGCTCTTATTCAAGGTTTAGTAGATATTTGATGCTGTATAGACAAAACATTTAGAAGTTTCAAATTCCCATCTGGAGATGGGTGTCATATAAAGCAGTCAAAAAAAAATAATAATAATAAAGTAAGAAGCAGAACGGTTAAAAGGCTTGCTTAACTAATTGTTGGTAGGTCCATTTGCCATCCTTATTGAATCAAAGCTTTACCCTCTAAATGTGGGGATCTGTTTCTCATTGCAGCAATGTTTTAGATTCAGCATATTAAAAGCTGCAAATATTTGTGTTGGGTTTTCCTTTGTGAGATATCTATAGCCATGTGAGACGGTGAGTACATTTAGCCACAGTGAGTACATTTAGTCACAGAAAGATCCTGCAAAATCACAGTAAATAGCTGTACTTTTCTCATAAGCCACACCCTTCATAGGCATTTCTCAAAAACTTTACATAGAAATTTGCTCAGTTTAACCGAAATCAACAAATGCAAATATTATTTCATTTGTTTTTATTAACTAGTAGAAATAGCAGTAATATGGTGTTAATTATATTAGCAGGACCTATGCCTTAACGCAACAAGTCAAAAATCATCTGGCTATTCGTTGGTACTGTGAGTGACAGAGTAAAAAGAAATAAATGTAGTACAGAGCCAGAAAGAAGATAAAGTGACATGAAAATAGATCATTAGATGAGCAGGTAACATTTTAAAATCTGTGATATTATGATATCTGTCTTTTTATTTTTTTTCAGATGTGTGCATAGCTGTGATGTAAATCTTTTCTAATCTTTTCTTGTGAAAATCTTTACTCTGTTTTAACACTTTTTTGCAACAAGATTTGCACATAGATTAAAATTTTATTTTAAAAGAATCCTGTCCAAATGGCAACAAATGAATGTTTTTGAAAAATTCTTCCAGATTGCATTACCACTACAATGTTTATCAAAAATAATGGCAATTATGATCATGTTTATAATGATAGGAGCTAACACGTTTGGAAGGCTTGCTAAGCTTCAAGCGCTAATCTAAGCATTAACTATTTTTACATCTACTTGTAGCTATCTGTTTATATAGAGTGACCACCAAGTTTGGAAACACAAATGATACATAATAAATGATTCACTGATATTATATTACATTGTAATGCTTTTCAAAAGCAGTGTTTGATTTTCTAGACTTTACAATCACATAAGAATCATGTACAGTAGGTACTATGATTAATCCAGCTTTAACTAGGAGGGACCTGAAGTGCAGTCAGTTTATTAACTTCACCAAGTATTTAAAAAGTGGTTAATTCAAGAGTTGAATCAGGCAGTCTGGTTTTAAAGTTTACACTCAAGATCAAAATGCATTATTATAGATTTTGATATATAATTTGATTCATAATTCATCTTAAACACAAGTAAAATTTTATTTGCCCTGTATTCCTTAATGAGATGAAGAAAGGGAAGCACACATGTCCTTTTGAAAGGAGGCTTGGCAAACATTATACATCCACTATCCCTGTCCCTTTGTTTGTGGCCTAGGAAAGTGTTACACCTTACAAAAATGCTCTGTAATAAGATTCAAAACAGGTGATACAACACTTGTGTGTTTTTGGCGGGGGGAGAGGCAGGTAAAAGAGGAGAGGAAGATTGTGAAAAGAGAAGTGGAAAAACATAACTAGCTGGAAACTTGTAATATCAAAATTGTCTCTGGTGGATCAGTTTTTGGAAGGAGAACAAATATAGTTTGAGGATCAGGAAACTGATTTCTGTAAAACAGGCTGTTTCTGCCTATGTGGCAAGGGTATGGATAACTCATTTCTTAGATCCTTGGTCTAGGGAAAAGTGTAACACATAGTGAATGATGAAATTCAATTCTACCACAAATGAAAATGTTGTTACATTTGAGAATCATTATCCTGGGTAATTTAGTAAAAAAAGATAAATAAGACATTCATACTAATTTAGTGTAAAACAAATTTGAAAAGAATAGATGATAACTAAAGAATTTCATGAAGGGATTATTGTTACTGCATATAACATGCTTTCTACTAAATTTCAATAACAGTTTATGTTTACCTACTTACATATTAAATAATTATAACACTGGCATCATAATTCCTCTTTTAGAGAGGAACTGTTCTTTCTGATAAAATACGTTAAAAATCTACTTAGAGAAGAGAAGACTCTTGGTCATACAAGTTATCAGGTGTTCAGATATCAGGGGAAGAAGTCTCCTCTCCATGAATCAGATTTGAAAAATGTGTTACTTTTACTCCTGAAACGGAATCTGGAAAAATGAGTGACAAAAAGAAAGAATGGGGTAAAGGCAGACTGAAGTAAAAAAGATAGAGAGAGACCAGAATAGATTATTGGAAGAAATAAGTGACATGTAAAAATGGTCATTTCTACTATTTGATTTAACGTTGTTTGCACTGGTAGTATGTGCATATCTTCCCATATCTTCTATCGCATAAATCTTTAATGAAGTCTACTATCCGTGTGAGTGGAATTTTTTACCAGGGCTATTTCAGGGATCAATGCAAAGTAGAACAACTTTATGCATTAAAGAAGAGTCTGATTAAAGGCAAATTAACAAGGACATTGCAAGCATATTCATGAAGATTTCCACCATTTTACAGGAAGAATAATAACATGGAAACGTTTTAATGATGAAGGAATACTGGTAGACTTTCATGGCACTGAAGATGAGACCCTCAAGACACATGATCAAGTACCATTACCCATACTTACTTATTTAAGCAAGTGCCCTGCTTCATTGTACTGTGATACATGTAAGCTAACATAAATGGCAAATTATGCTGACCTCATTTGGTTGAATTTTAATTACTTTAATTGGGAACACTGCTCATTCTATAGCAAAATGAGAATAGGTATTTTGTAAACATTCTGTTACAAAAGTGAATGTTTTGAATCTTTATTGCCTACAGGTCATTAATTGTGTCTCTCATACACAGGGGATACCTAATTTGAACTACAAGCAATAGGACAGTATGGTATAAAATTTCAAACAGATAATAAGATGATTATTTATAAAATTAACTTATGAAGCACATTTTAAAACACTAAAAACATAACTTTTCTGGAATATTTCATGTAATTTATAAATATATTTATTGAGTTTATATAATATAGTAGATATTGCTTCAGTTGCAGCTAGATTAAGATTTAAATGCAAAAATTAACTTATTAAATGATTAGAAATTTATAAGTTAATATATTTACTATTTTGGAATCTGAAAGAACTTTCCACAAGATTACTAAACTTTACTGATAACGAGAAATAGATGCTTCTGTTGCCAAAATTCTGTCTAGTCAGAGATATTTCCCCTTATATTTTTTCTGTCCCACTTCTTACCCATCTGTCAAGTTTCAGTCAGCTGAATGATTACATAAATAAAACCACGTGAAAAAAACTTGTAGTTAGAGGAATTGAACTATTACAAATCACATAGTTGTTTACGAAGAACTTCAGATGATGTTTTATTTCTAACTCTTATCTTTAGGTCAGAGAGTTGCAGGCAGCTGTTTCAGAATCTCAGAGTTGGAAAGGACCTGAGAAATCTTGTAGAAAAATCTTCTTATTTTAGAGACAGAAATTAGGAGTTCAGGAGGGTTCTGTGATATGCTTTATATTCTACAGCAGTGGTAGATGAGCTAAGACTGGGAGCTCCCTCCCCTACGTCTCCGTTCTGTACTCCTTTTATTATGTAAAAATGGAAACACACACAATTCAAACTAATATGATGGCAAACTGCAATCATAGTTCTTATTTACATTTTTAATCTCTATGAAGATTATTTTTTTCTACCTCTTTCTTACTGGAATTGAAGTTAATTTACACCTTAAACTGCACTCTTACAAAGAAAAAGAACTAAAAAGGCAGCCATTGACTTTTCACAGAAAAATCTTTCCAATGCTCTGCAAGTCCTATGAGACTAGGCTAATGAAAACAGTGTACTTTTAAACTTGGACCTTTCATTTTAAGCTATTTCCAATTTATCTCCTTCAAACTCTCAAATATATGTTATAATTTATAAGTTGAAAAGAGACTTGGAAAAAATATAAAGTATTTCTCTCAGTGTTCACATGAAGGCGTGACTGGTACACACAGATAGTGGCAGGCCAAATCCCGTTCTTTCCTAGTAAGTGAATCTTCTCCCATTGCGCTCTCTTTCCTATATATTTTTATTAAGCAAAACTTGAACCTTTTGAAAATTGATCTGGCATTACTTCACATAAGAAATATCAGGAAGACAAATCCAGCTGTCAGACATAAGCAGGCATTTTGAGCACTCAAACCTTCTCTAAGGAACAGTGAGTCATGTGAAATGTAATGTGCAAAGGAAGCTGACACATGAAAGGACAAAACAACAATGATGAGTTCCCAAAGACATGCTGTGGGAGAAAGAACAATTATAGAGGATCTATTTTTGGGTCCAGCAGTATGAATTGGGAATTTAAAAATCACATCTTAAGTACAGAAAGAGGAATGATGTCACCCAGCTTTGAATTTAAGAGAAAATAATTTAGTAGTCTTTAGCTTTAATTTATGTTATTATCACTTATTGGGATGACACATTATTGAATTGCTAAACTTTCGCAGTCTAAAACAAGTTAGGCAGAACATTTAATTTCATAGGAAAAGGGGATATGAGGGGTAATTGCATAATTAATGTTTTATGGTACTATAATGGCAAACACAAATAACAAGACAAATTCATCTGAAACACCAAAGCCCCCAAAGCCTGTAGTTAATGCCCAGGATTGAAAATGAAACTCCCAATATTGCCAGGGAGTTCCAAAAATATTTAGAGTCATTTAAAGTTTTTTCTTTTGTTTATAAATAAGGTATCATCTTATGCTCCAACAATGAGAAAGTTTTACATCCATTCATATGAATGTAACAGTGACAATATAAATAGAAAATAAAGAACTCTATAGAGAAAAGGAATTTAGTTCAAATGAGCGATTTTGTCCTACTATTTTATAATGTTCAACATATATTTTGGTTTATATGCATATAATTATTGTTCTAGTATGTTTTATATGTTGTACATATATACATATAATATATGATGACTATGGCTAATTTCATAAAATAACTAATACTAATCAATCTAATAGGATGCATTCAAATTAATTTAACCCTCCCAGTAGTCTGGCCAAGGGAACAACAATATGGTGACTAAGTCCACTGCCAAGGTCCCAAGGAAATCATTTTTAAGTTTGACAAATGTTCATAATTCCATCTTTATCAGTATTCTGTTGGGTTGCCTTTCAAGATTTTCTTTTATTCTAAAGTTAACTATATACCTTTCTATGAAATATTTCTTACTGTTGTTAACATGCTCTTCTCCTCAGCTTTACTGGAAATGCAACACGTTACTTTCAGTAGTTCATGAAAGTTCTTTTGTAATATACGCAATACCTGAAAGTAGAGCCATCCAAAGTTTTGACAGGTGGTAGCACAAGTGGTAGGTGTATCATCGTAGGACCCTAGATGACAAGAGAACATTTCTGTGAATTTGGTGATAGTATTAGTGGATAGGGAGATTTCTCAGAATTAATTTAAAGTTAAATACTAGCGTGTTTATTTGTTAAAATCATAAACATATATATTTCAAATGATATATTTGAAAGGAAAGTTGAGAGGAGACATGTCAACTATATTCAGGTTGTCACCATGCTAACCTGAAAGTAATCAGTAACTTTGTTCTTGGCATCATATGTCCTAAGATTGGGAACTTCAAGGGGCACAAACATGGAGGCAGATAGTGCCTGTTGTTTAAGGTTTTAGCCTTAGGAAGATGTGTAATCTATGTATGCATTGCTCTGGTCTAGGAGCTGGGAATATGGCAGTTCCTGCTCTCATGGAGCTTATATTATAAGGAGAAAACAAACAAACAAAAACAAATACATTTTAAAATGTCCAATGTTGATAAATGCTATGAAGGAAAATAAAACAGGCTAAGGGAAGATATGGAGAAATGTATGATGGTGGCAGATTAGATAGAATAGTCATAAAAAGCATCTCTGAAAAGCAGTAACCTGAAGTAGGGAGCACACCATAGAATGTTCGGGAGAATGGTCATTTCTAGAAGAAAGGATGACTGAGTCAATGGTTTTGAGGCAGGAATAACTTAGCTAGTTCAAAGTATAGAAAGAAAGTCAATATGGTTAAAGTGCAGTGAATGACAGCAAAGAGCATGCAAGATCTTGCTCAAAGAGGGAACCAAAGGCCAGATCTTGTCAGTAATAAGTTTTAATTCTGCATAAACACAGGATGTTACTAATCAGTTAAATTCATTCCCTGTCAAACAAAGATTGAAGTTACATAAATGTAGTTTACGTATGTCCTTTCAGGCTCAAACTAATGTTGAAAGCAATATATAGCTAGTTTACCTTGCTTTGTGCTTACATGCTTTTGAATTTTAAGAACTTGAAAAATGTCAGAATTATAGTTTGTGAATTATTTATCTCAATTAACTCATATTGCCATTTGAAATGCTTTTAGTGACTTTGAACTTATGCAGCATCAAATTTCTACTATATCTAACAATAATCTGAGTAACTGCCAATAATTTTTTTAAAGTCAATAGAATTGTTTATGTAAACCCTCAGAAGTACTTAGAAAGCTTATTAAAAGTAATCTCTGCATTAGAATATTTTGTAAACAAAAAACTGCTTCTAATTATTTCAAAAAATTACCTTGTGAATTTTTACACCTTCATATGTTTATATCACTAAAAATTGCCTAATACATGTTATAACTAGAATCATGATGTGGTCATATTAATCAGATGTATATTTTCACATTAGCAAAACACCCTGCATATACCGTCATACACTACAGAAAGATGTTTCAGTCAAAGATGGTCCACGTATATGACTGTGGTACCATAAGATTTTAATACTGTATTTTTACTGTACTTTCTATGTTTCAATGTGTTTAAATACACAAATAGTTACCAGTGTGTTACAGCTGCCTACAGTATTTAGTACAGTAACATGCTGTAGAGGTTTGCAGTCTACTAGCAATAGGCTTCACCATGCAGCCTAGGTGTGTAGTATGCTATCCCACCTAGGTTTCTGTAAGTATACTCTGTGATGTTCAAGTGATGACAACCTTGCTTAATGACACATTTCTTAGAGCATATCCCGATCCTTGTGCGACACCTGACTATATTTAGAATCTGAATTTTCTGAAAGCTATTTTGGAAAAAAAATAAAAGTTCTTGTTAGTCTCAGCCTTTCTTGGCATACATATGGAATTCGCAGGTTCAAAGTTGAAGTTTGTTTTGAGTTTTTTCCCAACTTGCTAGAAAATACCACTAGAAGTAGAAAAAACTGAGAAGCATTTTTTTTTCCTGCATGGTACTTTTTTCATCCTAGCCTAAAATGCTATGAAAGAATGTTTCCAGCTTTTTAGGGTTAGGGACATGTAAACAGTCACTTCTGGCTATCAGAAAATTTATTGATGAGTTGATTTTGGTTAGTAAGTATGTTGCATATATTAATACAGTTACAATGTATGTGTCAACATGTACTTAGTCTTCTTAAAAATACCAGATATCTGTAGTATCAAATTATGTACTAAAATAGATTAATATTCAAGAAGAAAGGACACAAAGAAAACATTCTCAAGCCCCAATGTAAATGATAAAAATACCTAGAGAAAACTCAAAACAAAGAGCTAAGTAGCAAAACTGGCTGAGGTGATTGGAGAATAGAATCCTAATCAACGAAATTGGGAAAACACAGAAAAGAAATACAGCAAATAGGGATAATACCTAGACTTTCTTGATATAATGCTGCCATGGTGAAGTATAACAACTTAGCTGAAGAAAAAATATATAAACCTAAGTATATTTATGATGAGAAAATCAGTACCTTGAAGAAATATACTGGTTATATTCAGCTATTGGCTATAAAGTCAATCAAGTGAATGCAAAAATGAGGAATTATGTGAAAAAACACAAACTTCAATGTTTTCTATGACATTTTGATGTGTAGGAAATGATTTTTTACAACAGGTAGACACAATCACTCTCAGGCTATTTGTAAGTTTCAAAATTATTGTAAATGTACAGTCAATTTTTAAAAATAGAGCATATATATATATATATATATATATATATATATATATATATCCCTGAATGGAATTATTTACTTTCCTCCTCTCTTTAGATTTCAAAGGAGATTTTGATAGATATTTGATGTAGTTTTTGAGTAAAAATAAATAGAAAGTTAGGGCCATGATTCAAGACATTTCTTATCTGTGTTCTTGTTCATAATGAGAAATGTTATTCATAATATTTTAAAAGCAATAAAACGTATTTTTTCCTTTCCTTGCACCACCAACCAAAGAGAGAAAGTTAATCCTTCTCTTAAATAGGTATAAGCAAAAAGGGACTTAACTATAACCCTGCAACATTAAGTCACTGCCATTCAATCAGAAACAAATGTTTCAGAGGAAAATTTTAATTTATTTAGCTTACAAATTCACTGTGACTCAAAATAAGAAAAATGCAAATTAAAACCACAATGAGATACTACCTTGCACTCAGTAGACTAGCAAAAATTAAAAAGTTTGACAATAATACACAGTATTAGAAAATATATGCAATGGAAGCGTCATACACTGTTGGTGGAAGTGTAAATTGGCATAAGCACTTTGAATTGCTAGGATCCTGAAATACCACTCATAAATCCTTTTTTTTTTTTTTTTTTAAACATGGATATATGTGTACCAGGAGATACGTTAACAACATGTTCATAGCTTCATTGTTTGTAATAGCAAAACTGTGGAAGCAATCCAGATGTTCCTCAGCAGGAGAAAGGATAAATACATTGTGTTATATTCATACAATGGAACACTGTAATAGTGAAAGGAAAGAACCACAGCTATACCCATTAACAATGATTTATCTCAAGAACATAATGCTGAATGGAAGAAGCAAGTCTTCAAAGAATAGATTCAAGATAATTCCACTTTCATTAAAGTATAAATGAAAACAGAAAAATAAAGTAATAGTTTGCCCAGAGACCATATGCAGTAAAGTCATAAAGTAAAACAAAGAAATAATTAGTACAAGCTTAGGGTAATGGTTTACTTCTGAGGATGTCCATATGAGTCAATCAGAGAAGAACATGATGGAAAATCTTGGGTCTAGTCATACAGGAGTTGATTTATTTAAATAGTATATGTATATATGATATACCTTTCTTGTTTTAGTATAAAGAAATACCTGAGGCTGGATACTTTATAAAGGAAAGAGGTTTAGTGGGCTCATGGTTCTGCAGGCTGTATATGCCTCCAGCATCTTTCTGGCAGAGTCTCGGGAAGTCTACAATCATGACAAAAAAGAAGAGGAACTGACATCTCTCTTGATGAGAGAGGGAACAAGAGAGGGAGCGGAAAGGTCCCATACTCTTTTAAACAACCAGACTTTGTGTGGACTTACTAAGGGAGAACTAACTCACTTATCACCAAGGGGATGGTTCTAGGTTATTCATGAGGAAGCAGTCCCCATGATCCAATCTCCTTCCCCCAGGCCCCACCTCCAACACTGGGAATCACATTTCAACATCCAACCTTCATCTGAGATTTGAACGGGACAAACAGCCAAACTATATCAGTATGCTATACATAATATTCTACATATAAGAATTTTTTTTTTGTTATAAAATGTTTTTGGGCTGGGCGCGGTGGCTCACACCTGTAATCCCAGCACTTTGGGAGGCCGAGGCGGGTGGATCACGAGGTCAACAGATCGAGACCATCCTGGTCAACATGGTGAAACCCCGTCTCTACTAAAAATACAAAAAATTAGCTGGGCATGGTGGCGCGTGGCTGTAATCCCAGCTACTCGGGAGGCTGAGTCAGGAGAATTGCCTGAACCCAGGAGGCGGAGGTTGTGGTGAGCCGAGATCGCGCCATTGCACTCCAGCCTGGGTAAGAAGAGCGAAACTCTGCCTCAAAAAAAAAAAAAAAAAAAAAAAGTTTTTACATTTTTTACATATTTTTACAGAAAAATATGTAGAGTATGATTCCCTCCTATGGAATGATGTATCTGGAATGAATCTATGGATCAAAATATATGAAATGCAATTTATTAGAGAAAGGTCAGGGGATCTGGGTAGGAGATGGAACTGCCTTATACTGTACTGATCCTACTTGAAAGTTTATTATGTGATTTAAATGTACAAATTCTATTTGATTTCAAGTTATATTCCTATATATATATATAAAGGATTTTTGGCACAGCAGTCATGACTAACCCTTGAATCAAGAGGTGTGTGTGCATGCGTGTGTGTGTGTGTGTATTTACCCCTGAATCTGACGAGGGTGAAAGGGGTCTACAAATTTGTAATTTGGATTATTACCAAGCTCCTAAGACTTTTAAGTTAAAATGATTCAGACAGAAAAAATGTGCCACCAAGTCACAGAACTAATCATTCTCAGCCCAGAATTATAATGGAAAGTATTACAAACTTATTGTTATTCATGGGTAGTTCAACATACATTTATAGTTATTGTTTAGTAACTTATAAAGACAATTAATTGATTTAAACATGTGTTCTATTTACTGTCTTATTTCGTTATCGTAAGTTTGACTCTATTGTGTTATTATGCCTTATTCACACAACATCCAAAGTACAGAAAAGAGAACACTGTCTCAGGACACATATGCATCGTTTAAGCATCATCTCCATCTGTCTGTTGAGACATCCCAGACTAGTATAGTGGGTTCAGAATAAGCTGAGGGATTTTCACTTTACCAAACAGCACTGCTGCTTTAAATGTGCTACGATCAATGTTGCCCAAACTGTTGAGGTTCTGAGAGACTAAGTCAGATTTTATGACCCCTCCACTTAAAAGTAGAGTAATTATCTTGACCAATTGGGTTAAATTCTTAAACACAAGGCGGTGATTACCACCCAGGAGGTGGCATTTACTTTTTTGCATTTTTTAAGTAAATACGTTTCAGCTCTTATCAGAAGTAATAACACTGAGTCTTAACACTTACCATGTTCCAATCAAAAAGGCAGATAAAGAGTTACCATGCAACATTTTAGACCAATCATCTGGAAGATATTTGCATACCAACTAAAAATGGTACCTATTCAAGTATCCATTGTATATGGCTATTTATGCAAAGCATCTCATCTTAACTTATGAGATTCAGCACTGGATTTTATAATCTAACTTTTCTAGCAAATAAAATTGCTTATTGGACGAATAAACTTACTTCAAACTACAAGTAATATTTTGTTAAAAAAGGCTCTCAAGAAAGTTTCATGTCACCACTGAATCTAGATGAGAGTGAACAAATATTTTGGCACAGCCTTTTTCTAAACAGGAATACTGGGAGTAACCATTTGTCATTGTAGGGACTGGTACTAGCTTGAGAAAGTGTGAAGTGTCTCCTTATCATGAAAAATTAGTCATCGTTGCACTCAAATTTTAAGGGTAAAGTATAGAAACTCAAATTTCTTTCAAGGCTTTTATTTATGTAAAGTTTATTTTAAGCGTCTTTTACATTATTTCGTCAAGCTGGTTCATATGAGAAATTTGTACTTTTTTGTGTTTTTAAAGACAGCCTTATTTAATTATTATTATTTTTTCTATTTTAAGCTCCTTAGGATAAAGAAACTGTGTTGTAGAATACTGAGTTATCATGCCATATATAAAATTACCAGAAGCAAATTGACTAATTTTAAAAACAAAATATAGCTTTTTAAAGGACACATTTAACTTTATGTTTTGTGATAATAACTTTATCATAGGCTATTTGATAATGGCTATATCAAATAAAGTCAGAAAGTTTAGGGCTAAGAGGTAAGAAAGAGACAGGGAAGGAAGATGGTAAAAGAAGCCATTTGACAATTAAAAAAAAGTTTTGAATAATGGTTTATCTAGGACAGAGAGTTATTTAATCCAAATCAGTGTGTTACTTATGTTTTAAAATCCAGTCAGTGGTGTGATCAGAGGAATGTTGAAGAATAGTAAAATTACAACTTTGACATATTTGATATAGATATTTTACCTGAATGCTATGTATATACGTTGACCATTAGTATTTTTCTCAAAGTAAAATGATTGTTTCACTGAATGGCATACATATCTGAACTTGGAAGAAAGAAAACTTTAATAGTGGTATTTCTAGGTGAATGAATGATTAGCATTCTGTTTTAAAAGAAAACAATAAAGTTAACACTGAATCTCAAACAAATGGTGAATCTAAATTGGAAAATAAAAGGTGTATTTTATATGAGTTGCATCCATTCAGAAGATAACTTGTGTGAAAATCCATAATGAGACTTTCAAACAAATCATAATTGATTTAATCACAAATATATATTTTAATTTATAAAATAGTCCTTTAGCTTTAAGTTTAGAAAACTTCTGTGATCGTACAATAATGTAAGGTCATTGACAGTTGGCATTATTTTTAAAATTATCTTTATTTGCACTCAACACTAAAAAGCTGAATAAATTACAGACTAACAAACATGTAACTTATTGTTTACCAAACAGACATAAAACTTTTTGGCAATTAAACAGAATATGTATTCTACTATATATATTTTTATAATAGATTAATTTGCTTTCCTTTAATTTCACTGGGAAGTTGTTTTTTTTTTTTTTTTCCTGTATAGGTTCTTTAGTGCTATTATCCTGAAAGGCAATAAATAATGGAATAAGGCGTTTGTTGGGAGTCAGGAGTTAGCAAGTCAGCCAGTTTCAACAAGAAATTCTGCCAGTTTTGGCCATTCTGTGGCCATTTGGGGAAAGGCTTCAACATTTTATGTTAAAATACTGAGCAATCTTCTCATTTATCCTAATTTGAAAGGTCATTCCTTGGAATTTAGTAAAATCTGAACACTAAGTGTACCACAGGAAGCATCTTTACTGACATTTTTCCTTTCAAAGTCAGTGAAGGAATACATATGAGGTTGAACTAAAAATTTAAAAATGAAATTAAATTTTGAATATTTTCTTTTTGGAAATTTGTAGTGATTCTAACACCTTCAGAATTTCTGCTCTGGTGTCTCTTGTATACTGCACACAAAGTCACATGAAGCCAATACCCAGTTTTCTGTGAATTAGACTCTAGTATAAATAAACATTCATTCATGTATTCATTTAAATATTTAGTAAACAGTTTCGGGAAACCTAATATACAGGCACTTATCTAGGTGCTTCATATATATTAGTTAAATGAAAATCAAGCAGAAATCCCAGCACTGGAGCTTACGTGTTAGTGAGATGGATGGAAAATAAAAACAGCAAGGCTGGCCACAGTGGCTCACACCTGTAATCCCAGCATTTTGGGAGGCTAAGATGAGTGGATCACTTGAGGCCAGGAGTTTGAGACCAACCTGGCCAACATGGCAAAAACCTGTTTCTACTAAAAATACAAAAATTAGTTGGGTGTGGTCATGCAAGCCTGTAATCCCAGCTACTGGAGAGGCTGAGGTAGGAGAATTGCTTGAACCCAGTAAGCCAAGATCGTGTCACTGCACTCCAGCCTGGGCAACAGAGCAAGACTCTCTTTCAAATTTAGCATTTTTTTTTTTTAAATACTAAGAGAAAAAAACCCGCAAATATGTAATTTATAGTAGATTGTTATGTTGCAAGGTGATTAGTGTCAGAGGAAAAAATACAAACTAAAATAGATGAAGAAGAAAAGAGGGCTGTGGTGGTATAGACATAGCTTGATTTTAAATAATTATCAGCATAGGCTCTTTAGAAGAGTTCACATTGGAGCAAGATTGCAGGGTGGTGAGGGACTTAGTTATATGGATATCTGGGAGAAGATCATTTTATACTACTTGAATGAAACCTGCAGGTAATTTTTAATTCTCCTTTAGAAAATGTGCCTGTCTTTCCTTAAATTTGTGCCAGTTGAAATCAGAAGTACAAGCAATAAGTAAACTTGTCTAGGGGTGAAGGACTTGATAAATGGAAGAAGAGAAATTTAAACCCAGAATACAAGATCTATAGGGCCATAAGGAAGATTAGCATTCTTTTCATATTCAGATACTAATGTGATGCTTATGGAATGCACGGTAGAGAAAAAGACAAATGATAAAACTTAGAAATTATTCAAATAAATACCCCCTTCAATTACTATTATAATCTTAAACTGATAAAATTCTATGATGCACAATGATTTTAGTTTCTTACCAAAAATTTCATTTCATTTCAAATAGTTGTTAAACTGGAACAAATATACTGTAATAACTGATGTCCATATACATATTAGGTTGAACTAAGATGTCCAGATGAAAAAAACCATTTCTGTTAGAAAAACTGTTTCCTTTTCATAATGACAACATCATACAATTATTTCTGTAAAGAAAATGTACACCAGAATGTAGGACAAGCCTTGAAGTCTAAACTATTTTGAGTAATTAGGGGTAGAGTGCTGTAAGAGTGCAAACATCTAACATCTTTTATTTCTTTTAAAAAAGCACATGCCATTTCAAGACCTACACCGTAGATTTAATGAAACACTGAGATAGAGTCTCCCTTTTCTAAGTTAGGAATCCATTAGCTAAATTTATTTAACTTATTCAGGCCTCTAGCTTAGGAAGCTGCATGTCACAGGAAGCCACATGTCACATTTAAGGTTTGGAGCATATGCAATCTTTTATGGTATTGGAGTCAGGATAGTTGAGAACTTGCTGAACAAACTTAGCTTTCAGGATTAGTATGAAAAATTACACATTTAATGGATGTTTTTGAAGAACACTTGTGTTATATCAAACCTCAAATATAAACTCTTTGTTAATTTTGGTGTGTATTTATTTTGAAGGAAGTAGACTGGAATTTGGTTCATTAAATATAAACATATATTAATTTTATGATCAGAAAGACTTTCACGCTAATATCATGGAACATAGAACAGGAAGTCCTTTTGGAAAGTGCATAATTAAGGAAGTTAGCTATTGTGAGAAATTCAATTAATTTAAAAATTAAACAATATTTAGGAAAATCATTATATGAATTTCACTCATGCCAGGTTTTTCCAGACCTTAATATTTGCTCATATCTCATTTGAAGGCCTTCCTATTCAAATTAATGAAGACAAATATTATTCAATGCTTTATTCTTACAAATATCACTTTCTTTAACCATGATATTTCAATAGAATTAGACACAAGAAAATATTTTTTGTTAAAGTAGGAAAGGTAAAAATTATATTAAAAGCAGTTGAAAGGGAGATATTTTAGAATGTCTTAACCAAGGAAAACATAAAATTGTGAACACAGTGCATCTGTTTGGATGTTGTTTATTTCAGGTTATTTGATGTTTCATCAATAACTGAAGGTTTGCTTCAATAATAAATATATACAGTTAATCACATGTATTTGATTTATCTGATTTATCAGACATTAAAAGATCTGATTTATCAGGTTTTGTCAATTTAGAAAACACTCTTGTTAAGATATTGAGACTTGATCTTGTGACAAGATGAAAAATAGAGTGGCAGCCAGTGTTATGGATGAAGAGTTCACATTTTGATTGGCATTGTCTTAACATAGCATAGAACTAGCGGTGATGTTGTCCAGAGCAGATCGGTCTTGTTTACCTTTGACACCTAGCATAGGGCTAAGCATCTCAGAAGTACTTCTTAAACGATGGACCATATTGTTTAATCCTAGTGTCCCCAACATAAATAAATGTATAGTCATATTAGTTAAAATGTAAATGTTTTGACAGGAATAAACTCTGGGATAAAAAACAAGTCTGGGCCGGGCATGGAGGCTCACGCCTGTAATCCCAGCATTTTGAGAGGCTGAGGCTGGTGGATCATGAGCTCAGGAGTTTGAGACCAGTCTGATCAACACGGTGAAACCCATCTCTACTAAAAATACAAAAGTTAGTTGGGTGTGGTGGTGCACGCCTGTAATCCCAGCTGCTCAGGAGGCTGAGGCAGGAGAATCGCTTGAACCCAGGAAGCAGTGGTTGCAGTGAGCCAAGATCGCATCGCTGCACTCCAGCCTGGGTGACAGAGCTAGATTCCATCTCAAAACAATAATAATAATAATAATAAATCAGCCTGCTTTCTTCTTCCAAATGAAATATACTGCAATATTACCAGATTTTAATTTGTTTAGAGAAAAAGCAATTTTGGCATGCAGGAAAACATGCTACTCTTGACCACCTGAGACCAGAATATAGCGACTGGACATATGATTTGGAAAAAAGTGAACATGAGACAGCCTACATGAGAAACTTAGTGGAAGAAGAGGGATACCAAAAGAGAGATGGAAAATTACCAACTGCAAATTGTGCTTACTGTATAGTTTTTCCTAGAGCCCTGCATGTCATATCTTCTGTTTGCTGGGAAAACTCTTATAGGTCATTTGCTTCTGATGTCCATGTCTGTCTTTTGAATGCTATCCCTTACTCTCTGATCTATAAAAGTATCTCAGGTGGCTTAAAACACATACATATAATTTACCTTATCTTATAAGAGTAACTGTCAATGTGAATTACCTGAAACATGGGTTTTTAAACTGAGGGTTGAAGAACTCTTATCATAGCTACCGAAAAGAGGTCCCTTTCAAATTAATGCAACTATATGCAAAATGTTGTTTATTTACGGAAAATATTTGTTTTGTTTCATTGCCTTTTCAATATGAGTTTTAATTTATTAAATATTCAACAATAAATTCTTAAAATGAATTATGTTAAGCCAAAGCCTAAATGTTTTTTGCCATCCTATTGTATAGGCACACTTTCTTCATATTTTTGAAATATAGGAAAATATAAATGTCTTCCATTAGGTGGCAGTAATAAGTTCCTATAATAAGAACTTTTTTCCCCCAAAACAAAGTAGTCAACAACTCGGAAACCTAAAAATTGAATTTATTGGATCCTTCTCAATGCAGCTGCTATAATAATCAAAACCAAAATTTTTTTGACAGATGTCTACATTTATCTCTACTGTAGTGTATTCATACAAGTAGTAAAAGTAGCAAGTAAATTTGGGTAAATAAATTTACTTTTGTTTTCTTGTGTTAGAAGAGATTCAGTTTTGATTTGGTGAATCATATCAACTTTGTGCAACTTCAGTATTGAGAGGTCTAATAATAGATAATACACAAAAGTGTAATGAAATATTTCAGATTTTGAGTCATATTAGATATAGGATAAAACCAGTTTTGTTAATGAGGATTGTGCAACTTTGAGTTTTACTAAGCTTCATGTGTAAAGAAAGAAACACAATTTTTGTTTAATATACCTTTTAAAATTGTTAATACGCAGGTATTTTTAAGTGCTCCATTCTATGGAAATAGTAATTATCAGCCTCAATTCTATTGGGTTCTGGCATGTATTATATGAGGCAAAGAGATGATCACCCTAAAAACCATAATTATAAATCACACTTGTTCACTCTTCCCATCTTATAAATAGATTGTATTCTGTCTATCTGGATGCAGGACAGTTGTTTGCAATGAGATTTTGCACAGAAACAAATTATATACTCAGTCTCACAACAGACTTATGATGAACATGAAAATTTATTAAATATGTACTAAATGCCAAGTGCTAAACAATTTCCATGTGTTAATTCATGGATTACTTACTAAACCTTATAAAGCAGTATGATTATCACTTCCACTTTATAGATGAGAAAGCGGAAGTGGTAGATTCTGGGTTCATATGTGGATGGTCTAAATCGAAAGTCCATCACAGTGCACTTCTATAAATAACACATACCTAAATTTCTAAAATAAGTGTGTAAGGTTTTTTGTCTTAATCAAGCATATTGGTATGTCTGTAGAAAAGACAAAAACAAATATATCATTAAAAGTAAAATTTTAAGGACATATGCAGATTGACTAGGACATTAAACATGTTACTCTAATATTAACTTTCCATTACTAAGTACAAAGTAAAAATCACAGTTTTGTATTGATGACATTCTTTTCCCATTGTTTTAACCCTGTTTTTATATTGCAATGTTATTTATTGCTCTCTGATACTTACCAAGGTTTCAATTTTTCCTTCAAATTATCCTTGGAGGGAAGGCAAAATTGAGGTGCATATGCAAAATATCTGCATAATCATTGGTCTCAGATTAATTAACGGACGTGGGTTCAAATTAACACTCATGTAAAATTTATGAATTCAGTAGCTGGATGCAAGAAAAATTTATCTTCATTTTGGTTAATAAAACCAAATCTGCTTGCTCATGAATATGCTCTTGATCCTCCATGTCACTACTCTATAAGGAGATGGGTACTTATAAACCATCTAGCTGCAACGTAACTAAATCATTGCAATTTAATATACCAAATGATATGCTCAAAATTCACTATGATTTTATGAGAAATGCAAATGAGCTTCGGTCAGCCTAAGCCTGAGTAGAGATAAAACTACTACAGTTTTATATAAAAGTTTATGTCATATTAACAGTTTTTTAATTCAAAAAGATACATTCTATGTTAAGGGAAATAAGATTAATCTGAAAATTGGGCTCCATTAAGCAGTGTTAATAAAATATAAAACTATCACCTCAGTACCATAAGGGTTATTTATTTATTCATTTTGGCTTATGCTATGTTTAACAGGGTTGGGATTTTTGTCATTTTAATTTTTAGTGATGTAAAAAGTGTATAATACATTTAATTTAACCCATGAAAAATTAAAATAAAATTTCTTTAACCTTTCAAAAGTAAATATACTCTTTTGAACACTTTTGCAAACAACAATATTTTGCTCTGTTAGTTTTGAATACTATCTCTTAAGTAAACAAACTAATTGAAAAAAAAGTGGAAGACATGTGTCTTGGGAAAATATTTGCCACTTATTCCCTGATAACAATTCTAGTAACCTAGGAAACATAGATCCTAACTCTGTTCACAGGCAGTGACACTATTTTATTTATTTTTTAAGCAGTAAAACCTTACTGTGTCCTTAAGAATTGAATACATTTCTTCTCTTTTTTGTAAAATAGCTTATTAAAATTAAATTAATTTGATTTTAAGATTATTCAATTATAGAAAAATGCAGAGATTAATCGATCTAATCTAATTCACATGGTCCATGTGACCAAATGGGTAAAGGACTGATCTATCTGGTTAGCAGGTAGAGTTTATTTTGTATTTCTGGTAAGATTTTATTTTCCACCTATTTGCATTATAATATTTTTGTATATTACAGAAGAAAATGTCTTGAAATAATTTGTAATCCATCATGGGTCATGTACTTTGGCAGAAAAAGAGAATGTACCTGAGAAATTGTGAATGTTTATAGTTCACCCATGTATTTGAAAATCAGATACAGAGAAATTCTTTAAATAACTGTGTACCATTTTTCCATCTCCAGTATATCCTTCAGAATTCTGAGTAAGTGAAGAACTAAGATTCTCCTAAGAGTGTCTTTCATTGACCCCATTGCAATGATACAGCTTGTGTTTATGGCATAATAGCTTCTCTCAGTGCCAAGCATAAGATATGCAATATAGTAAAAGATTTTAAATAATGTTTCTTGAACATATTTATATTCTGAAAAGTTGATACCGTATCATTATATCTCCAAAAATAGAATTATTTGTTAAAGCTGTATTCAAGGTCATATGTAGAATATGAAATAAATTTTGTTTAGCGAATACATTTTTCATCACCTGAAGTTTATTTTATTTTTCCTATAAAGGTCCAGAACAATCTTTAAAAATAAAGTTACTCTCAAACTTTTGAAAAATAAAGTTACTATCAAACTTTTGTCATGTAGATAAAATTGATGACAAAATATTTTTACAATGTTTCCAAGTATGATCTAGTTAGAAATATATAATAATATTAACTGAAATTCAGCTAGCTTTTATGTGTTTATCAAATAATTTGTCCACATTCATCTGTAAAGCAAATAAGGCAATAATTTTACCTTTATATTATTCTCAATTTACTAAATTTTATTTCTTTTATGCATGAAAAAATATTATAATATGTGCAGGTGAACCTAAATGTTCTTACAAATGTGCTAGGTATTGACTTCACTTAAAACTCATTATATGTTTGGAATCACCAGAGAGAAAAGCATATACATCTTGGCCATTCATTTAAAATAATTTTAAAAACTGCAGACCCAGTTTTATTTTTAAAAATGTTTTTGTTATTCCAATTTTTCAAAGTGAATAGTTTCATATATTATAAAAATCTACATATTTTAAATGTTAGTATAATGCTTTGGCATGTAAGATAGAAAATAAATCTTGTAACAATAGCCAAAGGTATTATCTTTTTAAGAAATAGAATATTTCAGGTAAAAAATGTTTCAGCTCACATTATTCACATAATATTTCAATTCTATGTTTCATTTTACTATTTAGAATTGACTGTAGGTTCAATGCATTGATTTTTTTGACACTGCAGGGAAACATCATCTAGCAAATAAATTCATTTCTTTATGGCTAAAAGCATGCATGGATACTCTGATATTCTCTTATCATTGAAGAAAGCACATTTTGAATAATTCATATGAAGTTTTATTTCAAACTTCCAGTTATTTCCTAAAATAATTCCTTTGCCTAATGACCTTCAATATTCATCACCTAGTGTTTTTCAAAAGTATTTTTGGAAAATAAAGATTGTAAACCATACTGTTACCAAAGTCATAAAAATTTAACCAAATTATACAAGAAAATAATGGGTTTTGGGCTGGCAATTAAATAAAAATTAAAGAAGTTTGGAAAGTTACTCATTATACAATATGATCATAATATACTGCCTCCTAAAAAAAACTTAAATAAAAAATATTATTTTAATTTTTGTTACTAACCCATGCCATTGGGTTACTAAATGTGTTGTTTCTACTCCATCCCCTCCTCCCCATTTATATAATGACTAAAGTCACATTCTAAAAACACTTTTCCCATTTCTACATACGTGACAGGAAACTCCGCACAATTGAAGATTTAAAAGAGAGAGAAATCAGCCATGATTCTTTCAAAGAATCACAAAACTAAATTAATTTAAATTTTCATTATATTGAGGAATTTGTGGAAAAATTGAGTTGAAAATTACTGAGGAGTTAACTCAGGATGTTTGCAGTCTACTGTTAATGTGTCAGATATGAGTGATTAAGTACAGGATGCTTCTATTGCAGGACATCTTGAAAAGTACAATTTCATTTAGGTGAGAAAATATATAACTTAGAAATGATATCTATCAACAAAATTTAAAATTTGACATCAAACTTTCTTCAACAACAAATTTGTGGTAATCTATAGAAACACTCTATTAAGCAGACATTAGTTTCTTAAATTGTTCAGGACAGTCTGTACTATCAGAATGAGCATTAACAGATGTTTTATCTCAACATTTCAGCAAATTCTATCCTGGAAATTAATTTTTAATAAATACTTCAGTTTCTTCAATTAATCATCTCATATACTTGTTTGGGAAATCTGTCACGTTTCTTTATCCACAAACATCTTGATATCACACCCTCCTCCAAAAGCTTGCAGAGAGGAGCCAGTCAAGTTGAAGTATTCTCTTAAAGATTTTAAAATTAAGAATTGTTATAAAAATAAGCATTTTTTAAACTCTAGTTTTTTTATTTTTTCTTTGTAGCCGACACCATGATCCAAAAAAAGAGGGAACGGTTCGGGGTTAGCAGAAGAGAGATTTAGCACGTCTGGCAACAATGAACAGCAAAAAATAGTTTAATAGTTAGAGATATATGTGTAAATAGAGGTGAAAGGCAAATAAAGGCAAATATAATAAATCCAAAGTGATTACTTTTCAAAACTCTGCATTGTGTTCAGCCACAGAGTAAGTGAGACGCCGAGACCCCTTAGGTAGTTATTCTTTCACCTCTTCTTAGAGCTGATTCCATGGAAAGTTTAAAGACCCTTCCTAAGGGGAAAATGTTTTCCAGCTCTCAAGATTCAAACTTAGCTAATAGTAGAGCTAATTTTTAAAGGCACTGTTCTTTGATCAGAAATATGTCTTTTAATTCATTTAGATTTTTAATACTTGCTAAATTTATTTTCTCGATCACCGTGATAAACAATATTATCTAGTAGCAACAGATTTTGTATTCATGTTGGGGTAATATGCTGTATTTTCTGAAGCATGTGAAATAAATGAGAATATATTTCAACATTATTTCAATGCTACCTACTAAATTCTATAATAGAAACATTGTCAAACTGTATGAGAATAGTACTTAGAATAAATATGGTTATTTTGAATAATGCACTTACCCAGTCCAGCTCTTAAGGAAATTCTTGGTGAAATATTCTTAGGATGGAATTTTACTTTCTGAGATTCCGCAGAAGAGATTTACCCCCAGGCAAGGTGGGGAAGAGTGAAAGCTTTGTAATGTGATCCTGCAATCAGGGTGAGATCCAGTTAGCAGAGCTTGATGGTTCTAAAGCAGGAGGTGACACTCTCTGCTGGAGAGAGAGAGGTTGTTCTGAGTAGATTTTAAGTGTTGTCAGATTGTAAGTGATCAGCAGCAAAAGGGAAACATCAGAGCTTCCTGTTACATCACTCTGACCCCGCCTGCAGTTAGTGTTAGGTTACTTTCTTTCTCAAATAGCATACCCCAGGAAAGCAGCACTCCTTTCTTATTGTGAGACAAGAGCAAGAAGCAGCCTGAAGAGAAAGAGATCAGAGGCTGTGTGAATACATTGTTACCAGTAAAAAGCTGGCTGGCTTTCACCTTTACTGAGTTCTGTTAGAACTTGCCAAACAAGCTACTTGTGATTTGAAGGAAATCTGAATATAGTATTCTGCTCAAAGAATCAAAGGAGTTAGGAGTGTGTGTGTGTGTGTGTGTGCGCGCGCGCGCGCGCGCGCGTGTGATTGCGTGTGAGAGTGTGCGTGTGTGTGTGTGTGTTAAATTATAGCTTACAAAGTATCCAGGAAAAAAAAATCTAACAAATCGTTCTTTATAGCAGAATACAGAAAAAAATTAACTGCTTTCATCATAATTGGTTCTGTGATTTGGCTCTTCTTACTTTGGAGCTCTGCTAATTGGGTGCTGTTCCTCAATCAGTTCCTAATCAGTTGAGTCAATCAATAAACTTTATCCTGCATTTTAAAAATCTTTTATTTTTCTTTTACTTTATTCATAAGAATATGAGTGTGTGTGTTATAAATTCAACTTGTGTATGTGTGTGTATGGAGTGCTTCTTTTATAATATATAAGTATATATATTTGACAAAAGAGACAAAATTGTTGCACATATTTAAAAATATTTGGTATAATTATGTTTTCTATAATCTAAAAAATAATTTATACTATAATATTTGTAAGTCAAAACAACCTTAAAGAAAATATAGATGGGCTATAAACATAATATTATAAGGTAATATAAAATACATAGCATACTTTTTATTTTAGACAAAATTTCATCTCAAAACACAATTTTATCCTTAATATGTTTAATAAATCATTGGATATGATCAGGGGAAATGTCCTAAATTTGAAATGGTTTTTTCATTTTTATAACTTGGTAAATGTATGATATGAAACAATAGATTGCCCCTGTAACCTAAACAGCACTAAAAGTCACGTAATTTATCTGGGCATACATTTTCTCACCTATAAACTAGAAGAGACAGATTTTATTCCTAAGGCTTTGAATTGACAAGTTTCATAACATTTAGAAATAGATAAGCTATGGTGAGACTCATTCAATTCTTAGTAAATTGTTAGGGAAATTCCAGGGTAAAATGAGGTGCCCATACACCTACTAGGCAAACAAAGGATGTAAAGGCAAAATAAATTCAGAAATATCATCTTTTTAAAGCAGGGTGCTCATGTTGACATTTTTATTGTCTGGATTAGTGAAAGAAAATGTTTATACAATCTTTGATTTTAAGACCAGTAAGAACAATATTGATTTAAAAAACAGACATGTAAAAATAGGCTATACCTTAATCTCTATAATTACGGTAATAGAAAAGACTTGTAAGAAACTGAGTTACACCAGTGTGGTTATTGGAAGATAGAAGGGGGAAAAAAAACAGAAGAGTTAAGTAGTCAAGTTATAAAATATTTTATTTTGTGATAGGGGTTTGATTTTGCTTTGTTTTTGGGGGGCTATTGAGTTGTACTTCATTTTGAACTGTTTCCTTCAGCCCATGAGAAGAAAAGATTAATGTTGCAAATTATTACTGGCTACACAAACAATGACTCTTCAATCAGAAAATGAATGTGGATATTTCTAGGTGAAATCTTGATTCAGTTCTGATGTGGAGCTAGCACTCTGCTTGGGGAACAACCAAGAAAGAAGTCGAAAGCAGTAAGAACTAAAAGACATGAAGTTCCAGTTTGGGTTCTGATACTGTGTTGTGATGTTGACAAAGCTTTCTAGGCTTGGTGTATCCATCTTGAAATATCAGAGCAAAACAAATACTGGATTTTAATACGAAAGTAATGATGGGTCATGTCTCATCTTTCATGCTAAGTGTAATATATAAATCCTATAAAGAGATTAATATATGGTTTTTGAATTTAATTAATTTGTGGAAAACTAAAACATTTACCAATATGTTTTTAAGAGCATTGATATTTTTGTCTTTCCAAAGATTACTTGATTTCTTTTTTTTTTTATACCAAGTTTTGCTCTTGTAGCCAGGACTGGAGTGCAATGGTGCAATCTCATCTCACTGCAACCTCTGCCTCTTAGTTTCAAGCGATTCTCCTGCCTCAGCCTCCCAAGTAGCTGGGATTACAGGTGTGTGCCACCTCGCCTAGCTAATTTTTGGTATTTTTTTTATAGATATGGGGTTTTACCATATTAGCCAGGCTGGTCTCCAACTCCTGACTTCAAGTGATCCACCCATCTTGGCCTCCCAAATGGCTGGGATTACAGGCGTGAGCCACTGCACCCGGAAAAATTCATTGATTTCATTGGCCCAACACTAGCAAAATCTATTGAAGGAAAAAAAAATCATGTTTGAATTCATGTCAGAAAATCCTTAATCCAATGCTCTTTCTCTTCTACTCTATATCAAGTGTTATACTTGATGGGGTGTCTAATAGAAGTTGTATCATTTACATTTAAATTGATGGACACATGGGTCCACCGTTGTAAGCCATGAAGACTACTAAATTTTATTAATATCATCTTTAAGCCTTATTTAGACATAGTAAGAAAACTGCAACCTAGTAATCCTTAAAAGTTACCATTTTATACACTTCAGAAGAAATAAATGGTACAAGGACTTCCAGGAAGGCATTCAGAGTATTCTAAGTTAATTAGGAGCAAGTGAAAAGACAGATTATAAAAACTTCTGTAATGCCTACTGAAATATGAAAGCAAATGTTTGGAAAACTGTAGCAGAACTAAATGAAAATATTTCAATAATCAAGCGAGCCAGTGTGGTATTATGTAGATTTATATGTTATAATCTGTGCAATAATTTGCAATTATTTAATTGCAATAATTTAATTAGTAGTGACCAAATTTGTATTTTGAGCTAGGTAATGTGCTAACTGTGTTTTAACAAGATAAAGAAAAGTCAAATGCGTCCTGCTATCTAGTCTTTTAGTGAACAGGTTGACTAGCACATGAGAAGTTAAGGGTCAAATTTTGCAAAATTAGCCACTGATGCTGGTAACATAGTCTAGATGTAATGATGCAGAGCACTGCAATAAGATTTTCTGCAGAAGTGAGGAATGGTGTTTAAGTGTAGAAATATATACACGTAATGACAATCACACATTTTCATTTTAGAATCCTACATGCAGGATTTATGCTTTTATTTGTGGTCACAGGTAAGGCTCCCAAGCACCATTTTCTTCCAACTGGTTACCATGTGAAATACATGTTGACTCAGAATTAGGCGGCAGCTAACTCAAAATTTCTGGGCTACTGTTTATATTGAATATGTTAGTTAAAGCAGACCAAAATGTGGTTTGACAAATTTAGTTTTCTACTGACCGAACTGACCATTTATTTTGAATTTGTGTGGATACTGCCTTGGAGTATAGTTCTGCCACAAGAATAAACAAAACAAAACAGAACACTTTTACAGGAAATACATTAAGTACAGACTTTCCCTGGTGAGAGTGTAAGAATAAGTCAAAAGAAAGACTTTATAAATGATTTCTATGAAGTTTTAAAAGTTATTATTTTATGTTAATAATTCCTGTGTGTTCTTAATTGTCTGAAAGTAATTACTTATACTTGGTGATAATTTATGAAGTCCACAAAATTATACATAACGTGCTTTATGAAAAATGCACCAATAATTTGAGGAGAAACCCATCAACTTTACATCTGAAGCTTATGTGTTTACAAGCTTTACATTAAAAAACTACTTCTGGCAAGGAAATAAGTTGACTAGACCTTTTATTATTTTACCTAGGAACTGCTGTCAGCATTTTTCAAGTTGCTTTTCAAAACAAATAAAAATAAATTGCATTTAGTAAAAGAATCTGGTTACAATGTCTGGGACACTGAGCGTGAATATGCTATTATCTATTACTAAAACCAGGGCAGATTTTCATTTTAATTGTGCACATAATTATCATTTTAAAGAAAATCACAATATTATTTTAAAAACATGTACTATGAATAAGAATTTGGAAAGTGCAGAAAACTATGCTTGAAATGAACGGTATATATATCAGGTCAGATATGCAGAAATGTATACCAGGTTAATATGCAGATAAATAAAACTACCTTATAGCCTACATAGAGAATTTCTTTTATGTATTTCCTCAAGAAAGTCAAGTAACATAAAAAATAATTGGCCAAACATTTGCTATTTTTAAAATTCTTATATCCTGATGGATTAAGTTCTTCCAGGGAACTTAGTATTTTCTTGCAGATACTCATGGGTGTTGGAGGTGTGGTTATTGTTAGAATAAAGTGTCAGTACTGGCAAATGAGTGATGTCACGGACTAATTCAAATGGATTTTTAAATACAACAAAATTATACATACTTTAAATGAGAGTACACGATGAACTTTCTGAGGGGAAATACCTTCAATAGGGTTGTCATATGTCCTAGTTTTCTGAGGCAGTCTTAATTCATACTTTCAAGCTCAAAAGTGCTCTCGTTGAAGAAAAAAAGTTATACAGTATACGGTGAACATAGCCATATTATCCCTAGAGCAATGACAAGTAGCATATAAATACTAACAGTGAGTGAGTAATTTATTTGGAAAACCCATTTTTTTTTCCAGAAGAGTTTAAAATAGTTCTTACTATTTCTAGGATGGTTTTAGTTGACATCAAAAAAGATGCCCTTTTAAATAGATATGCATTTAATGTGGATTTATTCTGAAATACTTCTTACTTGCTGAATATCAATCTTGATTGTGAAAAATAAAAGGTTTGTTTAAATTTGCATTTAGGCATTTTCACTTCAGTAGTATTTGATTAAATGACCAATCCCTATATTTTACATAAATAATTTAATCATTAGGTTCTAAAGATGCCAAATAGTATTTGTGTCTTTCCAGTATTAACAAACTATTTTCTTCAGCTATTATCATATTTACATAACTTTTAAAAACATGAAAAACTGAAATTTTTCTGTATTTTCTTTAAAGACTTATTCATATTTACTATCACTCAATGTACAGTGAGACTTTAAATATAAACGACTATGGAACTGTATGTAGTGCGTATATTGAAGTGTTAGACAATGGATTTGCCTCAGAACCCTTAACACCTTTGAGAAAGTGTCACCTTTCTTTTTACAGTTTTGAGGAATCTATGGTGTCATCCTGCCATCTAGTGTTAGACATTCTCAAATTACAAAAAGTTGTTCTCTGACCAGAATAAAAATGAAATTCTACCGCCTTTTCTCTATTGAAAAAAGTCTCACAAACTAGGGAAGATTTCTAAGAAAACATTCTGATTTACTTGATAAATATAGTTACAAGGGGCAGGTAATCAATGCAGACTCTACAAATTAAAGCCCACATAGTCGAAGGAGAATATATGTTTCATCAAATTTCAAATGCAAAGGAAAACAATTATTTAATAAATATTAAATCACAATGTAATTTAAGAATTACAAACTAAGGTGGCATACCTTCTTTTGTCTTCCTATGTATCTGTCAATCCATCTGTATTCATCATTCAAAAGTAGAAATATCTAGGCCAAAGCAGACTAACTCCTACATATCTGATCAAGAATACAAATCAGAACATTGAAAACTAACAACAGAGTGGTAAATGTCTCTCACATCTAATAAACAAGGTTCTCACTATGTTGAAGCATGGAAAACATTTGTTCTGCCACAATCAGTTGGAAACAAAAATCAATCATTAATTCACTACAATTCTGCTTTGGCTTAATAACGACCACCCTGCTAACATTGCCATAGCCAGTACCAACTTGCATTTGCCACCTGGGGGCATGGGAACTGGCCCACCTAGTATGATATCACCCCTGCTAACACCAGCGCATGCTATTTTGGAGCCTACGGATTGTCCCACTATGCTACTGCCATTGCCCATGACACACATGATACCCAGGGGACTGAGAGCTCTGCCCAATATTATCACTGCCAGTAGCTGAGCAAGCTTCTTGAAAGCCCCCACATTAGCCTGTTTGAACCTGCTAACATTGATGTCCATATAAGTTAACCAGAGACCCAAGGACAGGAACAGTTGGCCCACCACTGCATCCACTGTGTCCTGAGGACTAGCCCAAGTGGAGTCCATATACCCAGCAAAATCTCACCACAGCCTGCAATAACAACTGCAGCCTAAGACACTGAGGAAATCACAAACACAACTGATGTTATTTGTAGCTGAAGAAATTATACAGAGACTACATTACTGCACATTCTCAGAATCGAAGCTAAAGTGTCCTATCCAACCGATACCCTAGATATGTCTTCAGGAAAAAGTCTTGCCCTATTAAAGCCAGTTCAATGGACAAAAATAGAGAACCCAGAAATATATTCACATAATAAACTACCATCTGGTTTTCAACCAAGGCACAAAGCACCTTCATCGGGAATGGACAACCAGTTCAATAGATAGTACCAATACCCAGAACACTGGATAACCATATTCAGAATGAATTGGAGGCACATTCCAGGGCACTGATCTAGTTAAAGATTTTATGTCTAAGAAAGCATAGGCAATAAAACAAGATAAACAAATGATACTGTATTAAATTAAAAAGCTTCTGTACAGCAAAGTAAACAGCAGAATAAAAAAAAATGACCTGTCAAATGGGAGAAAATATTTGCTATCTTTTCATCTGACAAGGGCCTAATAAGACAACTCAACAGCAAAAACTAACAACTCAATTCAAAAATAGACAAAGGACATGAATAGATATTTTTCAATAGATATGACACAAATGGTCCACAGATACATGTTTAAAATGCTTATTATCACTGATCATCAGGGAAATGAAAATCAGAATCATAGTGAGATATATTCTTCTGTTAGAATGGCTACTACTAAAAACACAAACACAATAGATGCTGGTAAGGATGGGTGAGGATGTGGAGAAATAAAACACTTAAACATTGCTGATGAGAATCTAAATTAGTGCAGCCATTATAAAATCAGTATGGAGATTTTTCAAAACACTTAAAAACAGAACTGCCATGTGATCCAGCAATCCCGCAGTATAGTATTCACAGGAAAGGAAATCAGCATATCAAACAGATACCTGCACCGTATGTTTATTGCAGCACTATTCATAATAGCCAAGATATGGAATCATCATGTCTATCAATATATTACTAGATAAAGAAATTTGGCTTACATACACAATGGAATGCTACCTGGGTATAAAAAAAATGAAATATTGTCTTTTGTAGCAACATAAATGGAACTGGAAATCATTATGTTATGTAAAATAAGCCAGGCACAAAAAGTCAAATATTGCCTGTTCTCCCTCATATGTGAATGTTTAAACATTTGATCTCCAGGAAATAGAGACTAGAATGAAAGTTACCAGAGTTTTGGAAGGGTGAGTGGAGATTAAAAAAATATATTGGATAATGGTTGCAAACATACACTTACATAGAAGGAATAGGTTCCACTGTTCAAGGGCAAAGTAGAGTGACTATAGTTAACCACAATGTACCGTATATTTTAAAATGCCTAGAAGAGAGGACTAGAAATGTTCCCAACATAGGAAAACGGTTAGTATTCAAGTTAGTGAATGCTTTAAGCACCATGACTTGATTGTTGCACATTCTGTGCACCTAACATGAGACCATATGTGCCCCATAAAATGTATGACTATTATATATCAATTTTTTAAGTATGTGAGAGAGGCATCAAAACAGAGTCTACTAAAAAGGCTGTTGCAGGTAGACAAAACTTATTCAAGTGCTATACTTGGATTGCTCCTGGAGCTTGGAGACCAGTAAGCAAGAAGAGAGACACACACATATGAGGACACGGAATGTAGGGCCATGTTGATTGTGGTAAGGGATTTGTATTTTACTCAATGTGCAATGGGTCATATAATCCAAAGCATGTTTTAAGAACATGGTGGTGGGTTTGGATGAGGTTTGGGTAAGGACAAAAGTCCAAAAACTTTTTCTAGAAAATATTTTTATGACTTTCTACAAAGTATTAGTTGAAGTTAATACCCTTAGTTTTAATCACACTCCGTTATATATGATACCCTTAAAATTCATTTCTCATGGCGTTTTTAGATTCAGAAATTCAAAATGCTACCATTAAAAGACTCTCTTTTGTGAATTAACTGTAAGGAATCATAAAGACAAATTTTATTTTGAATTATGTCAACTATTCTACAGTTATATGTCAATAATAAGGACACATTTTGAGAAATGGGTTGTTAGGTGAGTTCATTATTGTGTGAACATCATAGTGTGTACTTACACAAGCCTAGGTAGTATAGAGTATTACACACCTAGGCTATGTGGTGTAGCCAGTTGCTTCTAGGATACAAACCTGTACAGCATGTTACTGTACTGAATACTGTATAGAGCACTTATCACAAATGGAGCTTGCAGGACTAGAAGTTGCTCTGGGCAAGTGAGTGGAGAGTGAATCTGAAGGCCTAGGATGTTGCTACATACCACTGTTGAGTTTATGAACAGTGTTGTCTTAGACTACAATGAATTTGTAATAAATATATATATTTTTCTGAAACAAGATAATTTTAGCTTACTGTCTTTTATTCAATAAACTTTTTAATTTACAGAAAATTGAATTTAATGTAAAAAGTTTGCATTTACAATTTTTTAAATTCCTTTGTAATAACACTTAGCTTAAAACACAAACATGTTGCACAGGTGTATGAAATATTTTTTTCTCCATAAGATTTTTCCTGTTTTTAAAATTTATTAATTTTTACTTTTTAAAGTTTTTGTTAAGAACAGAGACACAAACACATGCATTAGCCTAGGCCTATACAGCATCAGAATGAACAATATCACTGTTTTCTATCTCCACATCTTGTCCTTATGGAAGATCTTCAGGAGCAATAATATGCACGGAGCCATCATCTCTGATAACAGTGACTTTTTCTGGAATGTCCTTCTTCTGAACAGCCTGAGGATGTTCTACAGCTAACATTTTTTTTAATAAGTAGAAGGAAGACATTTAGAAATAATAATAAGGTGAGATTTAGTGACTCACCCCTATAATCCTAGCACTTTGGGCAGGAGGATTGCTTGAGGCCTGGAGTTCAAGACAATAGTGAGACTGTCTACACACATGTGTGCGAGTGTGCGCACGCACACACACAAATTAAAAATTGGTGATGCACATCTGTAGTCCCTACTTGGAAGGCTGAAGTGGTAAGATTCTTGAGCCCAGGAGTTCAAGGCTGCAGTGAGTCATGATTGTACCACTGCACTACAGCCTGGGAAACAGAACAAGACCCTGTCTCAGAAAAACTCCAAATTGAATATGTAAGTAAGAATAAACTGCAATAGCAGTAAAACATGTAGTATAATAAATACATAAATCCACAACTTAATTTTTATTATCATAAAAATTATTTATCAAGTATTATGTACTGCACACAATTGTGTGTACTATTCCTTTATATGACTGGCAACACGGTAGGTTTCATCAGCTTTACCACAAACGCATGAGTAATCTGTTGTGCTCTGACATTATAGCAGCTAGGAAATCATTAGGGGATAGAAATTTTTTAGCTCCATTATAAACTTATGTGACCACTGTCATATGTGTGGTTGGTTCATCATTGACCGAAATGCAGCTCATGACAATATTTTCAAGTACTTAATATCTGGTAGCACTGAAGGGTCTCTGTTTTATTTTAAGGAAAGTTGAGAAAGAAAAGTAACATTGTTGAAAACCGGGATTGTTTCCAAAAATATGCTATACTATTTATATTTTTAAAATTGAATTCTGTGGAGATTTTATTTCCACTTTTTAGATGAGGAAATGGAATCTTGGTAGTTTATTCAGCTGGAAATTGGTAGAACGGAAGCTTCAGGTGTTTTGTTATTGAACCTGTCTTCCTTCTTTACAACATGTGACCTCCAGTTTATTCATTATTTGAAATATATCTAATTTGGTAAACTATTTCAGATATTTTTTGAAGAAAATTATATGGACTATATGCCAAATTACATGGGGCTTAAGTTAGATAATTCCACATTAAGAAAAAAAAAATAGTGAACATTAGCAAAATAGGAAAACATAACAACCTTGAGCAAGTTCACATTAAAACTTTGACAACTAACTTGTTTACTTTTCTATTTTGAATTCTGATGTCTAGCCATAGCATAAGTTGCCCATATTATTCATGTATGAATAATAATATAGATTCTGAATAATTGGGAGGATGACAAGCAATAATGATGGTCATTTTTTAAACTTTTAAAAGTTCTTAGGAACATAAAACATATGCAGATATTTTAAGATGAATTTTATGTTTGTAAATAAAAAGAACAATTCACTGATTTTTGCCCTTTTAAAAACCATGTTAGAGAACTTTTCATATTTAAAAACTATTAGGAATTCTTAGACAATTATGTCAAAAACAAATTATTTACAAAAATCAAAAGTTATCTAATGCATAATTTTTTACATGTCCCTCAATTAATCCTGTTAACAGTAAAACCACTTCATATTTATGTTCATTTCTCATTTTATAGAATTACCTTAACAGACACAATTAACCTCAGATTTCTACTTAGATTTGTAATTGCCTAGCTTATTTGAGTAATTGTTGTTACAGCTCAGAGACTGTATTCTAAACCATTGAAATATTAAATAGTAAATTATATAAACCAAATGCTACCGTTTTACTGAATCCTTACGATGTAGCACAGTGCTAAGCCCCTTCGTATGTATTCTCTCATTTCCTCACAATCATTTTACAGACAAAGGAAGAGGATTAATGATATGAAGGCCTACTGAATTCAAATCTAAGTTGATTTGAATTTAAACCCTGTGATAGTATCGTGTCTGATGTGGTATTTGATTTCTCTCCCACTATAGTCTTAAAATAGTCTTCATGTGCATTTTCCAGTTTATTAACAACCAGTACAGATGACAGAAACTGTGGAATGCAATGATTTTAAATGTTGTCTCTCTAATTAAATTACTCTGTGTGTGTGCATGTGTGTGTGTGTGTTTAGCTTGTGAAGAATGAAAATAGTTAATAAAGAATATGTAAAGAGCTAAATAAAAAGTTTTCTAACATACAGTTCTTAGCTTTAGAATTTTAAATATTTTCTCATTGAACAGTAGCAGACGTATTGAAGAAAAAATGGTAATTGTTTATTTTGTCATCTCTGGAGCAGCAATTTCTTGGCAAGATGGATCAGTTAGGTAGCTCACAGCTGTTCACATCTTGAAACTCTGGAAATTTCCCTAGAGTGATTTACAAATTTTGTGGAACATTCTGTTGAGAGTGGGGAATATGTTTAAAAAAAAAAAGACTCTTGGAAAGTCAAAGTTCTTGCTTTCTGATTCCAAGAATTGACTAAGAAGAAGGAAGTAGCAGTTTCCTCTGGCTTCTAATTTGAGAGCACCTGCAGCTTAGAAAAAGCATTCAGTAAATTAGAATTTTACCCCTTGTGCAAATACAGATTAAGTATGGATTAAGTCCCTAAAGACATTCAAGTTCATAATTGACTTGCCTGATTTTATCTGACAATGAAAAAGAATAGCAAATCATCAGCAATGTTGACAGGAATGAGTTGATTTTGGCTACAATTAGGATTTGTCTAAAATTTATTAGAATAAATTGTTGATTGAAATAAAACATTTTGTACTAGAAAAATTTAATTCTAGTTAATTATTCTTAATTAAATTTGGCTTGCTTCTTTAGAATAATTAAGAGACTACAGGGTCTAAAAATTATTTTAAAACTTCTCATAAGCTTGAAATGCCTTGATGAGTTAGAATACATCAGATCCATATCTAATATTTTCCCTACAATATATATAATATTGAAAAAGAGAAAGTTGATGGATTCAGAAACTTTTTTTGATTATAAAAGTCATTATTAAGGCATTCAGAAAACTTCAAAGTATGTGGGACCTCCTGTAAAGTAATTACTTGGAAGCTTCTCATAAAATCTTTAGATGTTTGGGAATTAATCAGGCACTGAAAGAGGAAATAGCAGCTACACTCAGTTTGAAGACAAGGTCCATCAACATAGGCTAGTTTTGAAGAATACAGAAGACTGGTATAAATGACAACCTTATGCTAGGTGTGTTATGGGTATTACCAAAAGTAGAATCTGGCCAATGTTGATTTTTGTTTTTTAATCACAGAACATCTCTCCATTTTTCTTTTGCCTTATCATATGTTGATATTAGGTACTTTTAAATAGAGAGCATTGCCATAAAATCTTAAAATTCTCCAAACTAAAACACTTGTTTTTATAGCCAGTCTAGTGCAAAACACTAATTCTAAGTATAAGTAAATATGGGGCCAGAGAAATTAGATGGTCAAAAAAAAAATTCATTCCACTAGGTTATTATTGGTACTAGAAACAGTATCTCTTAGTTTGTATTATAAAACTTTTTCTCTTCGTTTATATTCTAAAACTTTTTCCCAAAGCCTCTTTTGTGTCTTTCAGCAAAGCACTACACACACATAATTGAAAGATCAGTTAGTACAAATGGACTTCTAGCAAGTAAACAGCCATTCCTCATCCCTCAGACTTCCGCATCCAACGACCTGTGGCTTCCTTCCATTATTGTGGTCAAAATGTACAATTCCTTTTTACTTCTATTTCTTTGTGTGTGACTTATCCCTCCACATTTTCCCCTGTCCTTAGGACTTTTCTCTTCATTGCTAATATTTGAAATTTCATGTGTGTGTGGAGGGGGCGTGACAGGTGGTTGCTCTTTGTTGGACACAATGCACCATTTCAATAAAGGGATCTCTGTTACTTTTTTTTCTGTAAGATGACCCTCACGTCTATTTATCTCTGCTATTTTCCAGATCCTTTTGTCCCTTCAAGGTGGGACACTTGAATTAATGGCCAATTTTTACCTTTTGTATCTTAGTTTCCATCCTTATAACTTTTTCTTTCTGTAGCTTACATTTTTTTAACTTTATCATTTATGTCTTGATTTTAAAAAATGTTTTAGTTTAATTATCAACAGTTTTTTTCTTATAGTGTTATCATGGATTTCTCTGTGAATAGTAACTATAGAAGTTACAATACATAGGAAATATTTAGTCTTTTAATGTCTTTCAATAATGTATTTGAATTTTCAATATAACATATTTTTTCTCTAAAAGTTTTTAAAATCATCTTTTGTGGGATTTACTGTTGGGTATATTAGGATTTCTGTTCTATTGTGGCTAGTGCATTTTCCCTAGTGTAGAGAAATGCTACTGATTTTGATACAGGAGTGCTGGGAAGGGCAGAGCATGATATGGAGCATGGGAGAGGGAAGTGCTGGGTATACGAAGGCGGGTCCCAAGCTAAGGCTTCGCCCTTGGGCCTGTGCCCACGACCTAGATGAGAACAGGAACTCCTGCCTTTGCTCCAAATGTTGCATTTTTCCAAGACTACCCTGGCCCACCATGCCCCCATCCAGGGCCTATAAAAATTTCTGAGGCCCTAGCAGGCAGACACACATGCATCTGGACGTCCAGAGGAGCGATCGGTGGAAGAAGACACAAGCGGCTGGACGCCGATGGGAGCACGCAGGTGGAAGAGCATATGACACACACCGGCAGGACGGCAAGCCATCCACTGGTTGAACCGTTTGGAGTTTGGCGAGAGCAGTAGGAGGAGAGTGCAGGCCGCCAAAGGCTGGATGCGAGGGGAAAACCATCTCCTGTCTGGCTTCCCCATCTGCTGAGAGCTACTTCTACTCAATGAGACCTTGCACTTATTCTCCAAGCCCACATGTGATCTAATTCTTGCAGCACACCAAGGTAAGAAACTCTGAGATACACAAATCTCTCCGTCTTTGTGACAAGTAAGGGGGTCTATGAGCTGCTTAACACACACTTACAGACGGCAAAAGTAAAAAAGCAGATCTAAAAGAGCTCCCTATAACACATGCCCACTGAGTCTTCAGGAGCTGTAAGCATCCAATCGTAGTCACCGCTGTGGGATTGGAGCCCCACCGCCTGGCCTGCTTGCCAGTCTGTGTGCTCCCCTGGAGGTTTGAGCAGCAGAACATTGAAGAAGCAAACCCCTCCCCCTGTCACACACCCCGAGGGGGACAGGGGAACTTTTCCCATTTCAATTTCATATGTTGAACTTTCACATAGCCATCTTGCTAAACTCCAGTATCATTTATTTCTAATTGTTATGCTTTAGATTATCTTGCATTTTCAATTATGACAAGCATATTGTGATAACTAAAATGTGTAATATTTATATCTAATTTCTGTTTATTGTCATTTTGCATTAGTTATAAACTAAGATTGCTTGAATATGCTGTATAGCACAGGTAGTGGACTTTAATGAGAATATTCTTAAAATTTTAACACTTAGCATCAAGTTATTGTATGTTTTTGGTTGATAGCTATCCTCATATTATCAGGTCTCATTTTAGTTTGCTGAAAGTTTTAAACATGAAACAAGCATTAACTTTTATCAAATAATTTTTCTTTATTAAAAGTTATTAGTATTACCAGTTTTTCCTTTTGCCTTAGATTCCAATATGAGTTGGTTATTCATCTGGTCTTTTTAAAAGTTCTGATATTTTATTCGTCATGGACTTTTGCTATAATTTTAATTTTTTAAACATGCTGCATTACAGTATTATTTATCTTGGTTACTGAGATTTTTTAATGTTCCCTTAAGTGTTGTGCCTGAAGAGATTACCTCACTTGCCTCACTCTAGTAGTCCTATCTCTGCTGGTCAGATTACACATTTTGGAGAGTGTTTACACCAAAAGGATATTTATCAGTGGACTAGTGAATCAACATGGTCAATAAGATAGCCATATTTCTCTGAACATGATGTTAAGTTCAAGGCTGACCATAAGACATTTGGGTCAATGAGCCTGAAGTCAGAACTTTAACTCAATTCTTTGAGGTAGGAGAACCTAAAATGTTTAAGACTTTACCATGAAAAGATGTGGACCTTAAATTCTGAAAGTCATATTGAAACCTGTGCAACTAGAAAACAAAAGCAAAATATATTGGGCGGCAGAATCATGAGCCAAAGATAGACTGAGTTTTATTGACCTAACATTTCGCTTCTGTATCTATCTATACTAAAGTCAAATTCCTCTGGTCTTTTCAGTTTTATGATTTAAATGTATCTCTGTTTTGTTTCAAACTGATTGGCCTAGAAATTTTATAATCTGTGACAAAAATTGATGAGGAAATCTTATTCATTGTCCTAATGCTCCATTTTATTTATTGAATTATGTGGTTAAAGTGCTTTCTCTGTCTCTCTCTCCCCTTGTATAATAAATTACCATGCACCTACTATCTAAATCCTTTCTATATTTATGAGTACTCTGAGCCTTTCTAACCAAGAAACTAGCTTATATGGTTGAAAGTAGTTCAGAAACGGGACCTGCAGGACCAACAAAGGCATGGTTTTATGTTCTACTTAGCAAAAGGTGGTAAAAGTGATTAAATTACATCTAAGCTAAAGTCCCTGAGAAAGCACTTAAAGTCAAACGTTGGAAACGATAAATAAAAATGCTACTTTGATAAAAACCAGATAAGAGCAGGAGCAGCAGATGAAAGAATCAACAAATGACCTAAATAGTTAGCTAGTTTAATGTCATTATCTTCTTTCTTCTGGTATAGAGATGTGCTAGACAAAATACAATAGTCAGGATTGGAAGTTATGTAAAGTATAGTTATATGACATATATTTAAATATACATGTCTATATTTGTATAATTATGTGTGAAGTGAGTGATGAAAATACATATGTAGCAGAGTAAATGTAGAATGTATAGATTGTTAAAACATAGTGTATTAATTTGACAAATAATTACAATATATGGTTGTATACTTATAATTAAAAGGCAGTTGTTAACAATTCCAATTTAATGAAATAAAAGCTGAGTGTGGGAACATTTCTTTTGTCTGAAGATTCTGTATTTCTGTGATAATTACTGATCACCAAATTCTTTTAGTAAAATCTTTATAAGCTGGGCGTGGTGGCTCATGCCTGTAATCCCAGCACTTTGGGAGGCTGAGGCTGGCAGATTACGAGGTCAGGAGATCCACACCCTCCTGGCCAACATGGCAAAATTCCATCTCTACTAAAGAAAATATACAAAAATTAACTGGATGTGGTGGCATGTGACTGAAATCCCAGCTATTCTGGAGGCCGAGGCAGGAGAATTGCTTGAAACAGGTAATTGGGAGGTTGCAGTGAGCCAAGATCTCGCCACTGCACTCCAGCCTTGCAACGGAGTAAGACTCCATCTAAGAAAAAAAAATGTTTATTTGTGCAACAACCAACAGCCAGGTTTCATTATTCAGAATAATATTTTTTACTTCTTATAATATAAAAATATCATTTGAGTGATTTTCAGCATTACCTGTTAATTTTGAATGCAGAGAATGAACAAAGAAGATAAATATATGTATATGCTGTATAATATAATTCCATATATAATTCACAGTTAGATTCATTTGATTATGCAAAATAAAAGAAGACAATACTATCAAGATCTTATTTCAAAACACAGTAAAAATAACATTCACATCCATTAAACATTGCAAGCCATCCCAGTATATGTCTTTCTTGAGTAAGTAATGAACCAATGGATCAGTGGTTATTGTTGGAATTAGGCTGTTCACCAATGTGCTATTTATACCCCCTTGGTGATTATTTACCACTTAACCTAAGTAGACTTTCCCACTTGTTTGAAGCTATTGCTATCCCTAAATAATGACAACAGGAAATGTTTCACAATGGCTTTTGATTTCCAAAAGTCTCAAATTCCAGAGCAAAGACTCCATCTAAGGCAATTATTTATGGACTGAACATTTGAATCACGATATAATATTTTCCTTAAGTAAAAAAAGCCGACACTAGTACATAATGATAAAATTTTTAAACCACAGTAGATAATGATTTGTAACTCTATGTTAGGACATTTCATATTCCATATTGAAACAGTGATTCTGTAGCTGGCATCAGCTGGATCCTGACTTCATTCAGGTGAATGATCTGGAGGGGATCATATTTTTAAATAGGAAATCTGTTTGAATAAGCTGAGTGATTAACATTCAGTGAACAGCGAGTATTCTTAACTAAATCAAAGTAGTCATGAAAGCAAGTATTGTAGGTAATTCAAAAAATATATATATCAAAATTAAATGGTGAGGTTGAAGGTTGTAGTTAAGTACCAACTAATGTGAGTTCTGGGAGCATTTTGAAATGGTGGAGGAATTATTTCTGAGGAATTAATACTGATGGGAAGGATGCAGGAAAGAGTAAATATGGGGAGCTGTGGTTTATTCCTGTAATCCCAGCACTTTGGAAGGCTGGTGCTGGAAAATTGATTGAGCCCAGATGTTCAACACAAGCCTAGGTAGCATGACAAAACCCGTCTCTACAAAAATTATATAAATTAGACAGTATGGTGCCCTGCACCTGTAGTCTCAGCTAGGTGGGAGGCTTTATTGACCCATGTTTGCACCACTGCCCTTCATCTGTCTCAAAACAAAAAATAGAGTAAAAAGCCTGTGGGTTGAGTAATTTTTCTTTGAAAAAGAAGCCATAAGGATTTGGAGACCGTTTAGATGTGGTATATGACGGAAAATAAGAAATCCAAATTGAGTTCAAAATCTCAGGCCTAAGGAACAGACAGAATTATCATTGCTGGCCAGAAGTCACGAAGCTATACCAAATGAATGAGGTGGTTGTATCTAAATTAGTTCAGATTCGAATGTCAAATTTGAGGTGAACACTACAGAAACTGACAAGTCTTGAAAGTTGTTGAGATACCGGGCTGCACATGGCTCACGATGAAAGATATTGATCTGGATATAGTGAATTAACTCCAGAGAAATATTAACACCCCAAGAGTGACCAGCACATGAATGTTCTAGTAGACTTTCTTGCTGATAATTCTCTTCAACAGATATAATCTACTTTTTTTTTTTTTTTAGCACAAACTATTAGTTGCATTGTCAGCAAATCCTAATGATAACTGAATAGGTTTCAGCAGGTTTAAATATTTTGTTATTTTTAGTAAGAGAAAATATTGTGAAGCATAGTATTAGGAAGTACATAAAAATAATTTCCTTTTGATTGCTATAAAACTTCTTGTTTCCATAAAGTTTCTCCTTATCATGAGTTGTGTTTAACAGACAATTATTCAATCATCTTGACTGACAGAATGGCCTATGGTCAGGCCGGGCGTGGTGGCTCACGCCTGTAATCCCAGCACTTTGGGAGCCAGAGGTGGGTATATCACGAGGTCAAGAGATCGAGACCATCCTGGTCAACACGGTGAAACTCCGTCTCTACTAAAAATACAAAAAATTGGCTGGGCATGGTGCCGCATGCCTGTAATCCCAGCTACTCAGGAGCTGAGGCAGGAGAATTGCCTGAACCCAGAAGGCGGAGGTTGCAGTGAGCCGAGATTGCACCATTGCACTCCAGCCTGGGTAACAAGAGAGAAATTCCGTCTCAAAAAAAAAAAAAAAAAAAAAAAAAAAAAATGGCCTATGGTCAAACAAACAAAAAAAGTTAAACCAATCCAAATCAGGCAGGAATATGATGCAGAGTTGACTTTTCAAAGCGGCTTGGCTGAATATTGATGGAAGTGCTGGTTAGTGCAAAGGAGAAAAACTATGTATAAGGAGGAATGCACATAATAGAGTTCTGTTATTATCAGTCTTTTCAAATACATAATTGAATGAGCTTTATCAGAAGCAGGTGTTTGTCACCATTTTAGATGAGAAACTCAAGAAGTGCTTGATTTTTTTCTGGCTACAGGCTATAAAGGAGATCATCAGTTACATGATCATATTCTCAAACAGATGGTGAGCAAATGGAAACAAAGGACTGATTTGATGTAGCTGGCAGTATGATAATTTGTAGTTAAATGAAAGTAGAGAAGGATTCAGAGAATGAGTAATTTCACAGGAGCCAGTTGATAAATTATAGACCTAGAAGAAGAAATTTGACAAGATTAGAAAAGCAACTTTGACACAGATGTGCAATAAACATAGAAAATTTAATGAACACATTACTTAAAATTATTTTACTAAAAGGAAAAATAGAAAACAAAGTGAAACATTTCATATAAAATATTTATTAGAATCAATGCTAAATTGCTATAACAAATTTATGTATTTTAAAGAAAAATTTCTTCATATCCTATTTTCACTTTCAGCTTCTTTCTCTTTCTTTTGGTTTTAATTAGGCCTTCTTTTGATTTTCTTTGGATGAAACCTATAAGAGGAAGAGGAATAAATTAATGTGTGATAAAGTAACACCATCCTGGTCAACATGGTGAAACCCCGTCTCTACTAAAATTACAAAAAATTAGCTGGGCATGGTGGCACGTGCCTGTAATCCCAACTGCTCGAGAGGCTGAGGCAGGAGAATTGCCTGCACCCAGGAGGCGGAGATTGCGGTGAGCCGAAATCGTGCCATTGCACTCCAGCCTGGGTAACAAGAGCGAAACTCCGTCTCAAAAAAAAAAAGAAAAAAAAAAAAAAAAAAAAAAAGTAACACAATGAAACATTTTATCTAAAATCTTCTCAAAGTATCTTTTAACATTTAAATCCAAAAGATGTTATTGATTTAAAAGCCTTTAATTTGCTTCTGTATTTGTGTAGAACAATCTATTTTTAAGAAAGTTACTTTGCTGGGTCAAAGAATGTTCATTGCAGCACTGTTTACAATAGCAAAGACCTGGAATCAACCCAAATGCCCATTGATAATAGACTGGATTGGAAAAATGTGGCACATATACACCATGGAATATTATGCAGCAATCAGAAATGATGAGTTTGTGTCGTTTGTAGGGACATGGATGAATCTGGAGAACATCATCCTCAGCAAACTGACACAAGAACAGAAAATGAAACACCACATATTCTCACTCATAGGTGGGTGATGAAAAATGAGAACACATGGACACAGAAAGGGGAGTACTAAACACTGGTGTCTATTGGGGGGAAAATGGGAGGGCCAGTGGGAGGGGGAGGTGGGGAGGGATAGCCTGGGGAGAAATGCCAAATGTGGGTGAAGGGGAGAAGCAAAGCAAAGCACACTGCCATGTGTGTACCTACGCAACTGTCTTGCATGCTCTGCTCATGTACCCCAAAACCTAAAATCCAATAAAAAATTTAAAAAAAAAGAAAGTTACTTTGCATATATGAGTTAATAAAAATGAATAAGCATGCTGTTAATTTTTATTACTAGTTCATTTTCTGTTACAAATCCATTCTTCCTTTATTTTTAAAAAGTAGAAATGTGGCTGTATATGGCTGATGGAGTTACAGACAGTATTATTTGTATTTTTATACTCTTCTCACTCTATTATAGACATGCATCACTGTTATATTTCAGAAGACATCAATAAACAGGTTAACATTTTGTGCATTTCAAGAAAGTTTAAAGGAATTGGGTATAATCTTTTAAAATAAATGCTTAGTATTTCAACATTAAAAGAATAACATGTTTAAATTGTTTTAAATTGATTCTTTTTCTAAGAAGACATTAAAAGAAATTAAAGTTGTATATCTAGCAATATTATCTAAATGTATTTGAAGAGGACATTTATTAACTGGATCATATTTTCTTTCCTTTCTTTCTTCCTTCCTTCCTTCCTTCCTTCCTTCCTTCCTTCCTTCCTTCCTTCCTTTCTTTCTTTCTCTTTCCTTCCTTCCTTCCTTCCTTCCTTCCTTCCTTCTTTCTTTCTTTCTTTCTTTCTTTCTTTCTTTCTTTCTTTCTTTCTTTCTTTCTTTCTTTCTTTCTTTCTTTCTTTCTTTCTTTCTTTCTTTCTTTCTCTTTTTTTTGAGATGGAGTTTCACTCTTGTTACCCAGGTTGGAGTGCAATGGCGCGATCTCGGCTCACCGCAACCTCCGCCTCCTGGGTTCAGGCAATTCTCCTGCCTCAGCCTCCCGAGTAGCTGGGATTACAGGCACGCACCACCATGCCCAGCTAATTTTTGTATTTTTAGTAGAGACGGGGTTTCACCATGTTGACCAGGATGGTCTCGATCTCTTGACCTCGTGATCCACCCGCCTCGGCCTCCCAAAGTGCTGGGATTACAGGCTTGAGCCACCACACCCAGCATATTTTCTTATAATAAAGATAATTAATTTCATATTTTAATAGATTATAATTTCAATTCAATTGTTATCTTAAACACTAATCAATTAATGGGAAGAGTATCTTCTATACCTTTTTTACATGACTTCCGACATTCTTTTTTGGAAGTAAAATTGTTTTCATTTCCCCCGCATCCACTGTACTTAAATGGGCGGCATTTCCCAATGACTGAATTGTAGTAGAATCTGGTCTCATTGGCGCGACACAGTCCTCTGTCTGCTGGATCGAGACACCATGAGGGACCATGAAATTCTAAAAACATCAGGAAAACACGGCAAGCCATACATGAAAGTGAATTTGAGGCTTTCATATTGATACTGTTTATAGATTAGTCTTGTTGCATGCAAATGTAAGAATCATCTGAATGAATAAAGGGATATATAATAAAATTCATGGATTTCAATTCTAGGAAAATGCTTAACAAAGCCCTGTGCCGTCTATATTGAGATCTTTCTCCAATGAATTAAAAAAATCTCATTTGCCAAAGACAAGTGTTATGATTATTCTTTATATGAACAATTTGTACATAATAAAAATTTGTACACTATTCAACATTGTTGAATAGTGTACATAATAACAATTTGTACACTATTCAACAATGTAACTGCTGAAAATTTCTTAGACACACACACACACGTTCATTTACATATCATTTGTTCACAAGAATTTAGTTTTAAAAAATTCTAATAAGCGAAGTTTTTATTTGTGATGTAACAAATACACCGAAGCTGAGGAAGTTTCCTGTCTTGAATAACACAGCATGAACGATGTAATATAATCATAATTTAAAGTGAAGGAATTAAACCATAACAAGTTTTAAGTTTCAAGGAATGAGTCCAGATGAGATGTTTGTCTTGGTAGTATTTTTTTTTCTCATAAATTGAAGCTTAGTTCTAGATGAGTTAAATGTTTTTACAAAGGAAGCAACATTGCTAAAACCAGTGAAATGAAAGGTTGATTTGGATCAGACAGATAAGCTGGTTTCTCAATGGGATCAATCAATGGTTTTCAAAAACAGAAGAGAAAAATACAGCTAGGGCAATAAAAAGAACACTCATTTGCTAAATCAAAGAGAAAATTAATTTCAGCTCAATGTTAGTTTTTAGCTCTTTGGGAATTACTGTCAGTGAGAGGCACTGGGAGCTCTTCAGTAGCATAGCTAAATTGCTTGATGTTAATAAATCTGTACTGCAGGTAAGTTGTTGTATGTTATGGAATCAATGTAAAAAAACTTTAATGGTTTTGCCAAATGGTGAGATGTGATACAAGCAAATACAGATGAGGAAGATTTGCTAAATGTTCAATCCTAATAGAAAATAGTACTTTGAAGAATCCAGTAGTTAATGAAGGTAAATAGATTGTGCATTAAGCAAGAAGCTGTCTTTTGGCAAATAAACCCCAGATGAACAGACTGTAAAAGAAAAAAGAAATAAAACAGTGAGAAAAATTGAAAAGAAATCTCAAATTGATATAAGCATTTTTTTTTTACCACCTCCTGCCTTCTGGATATTTAAATAGATACTAGAGTGTTGTCTTGATATAGTAACTCAAATAACAAAAGCATTCTGGGAAATATGAGGGAATTAATGCTATGAGAATGATTTATGTGAAGAAATCTGAGATGGGTGATATTTTTGTTCCAAAATTTAAGAACTATAATCAAACAAAGAATCTTTAGTTTTACTTAGGTCTTTGACCAGTTATACATGCAGTAATTTTTTTTTTTTTTTGAGATGGAGTCTTGCTCTGTTGCCCAGACTAAGGCGCAGTGGTGCTATCTCAGCTCACCTGCCACTTCCACCTCTCAGGTTCAAGCGATTCTCCTGCTCAGCCTCTTTATATCCAGTGATTTTTAAGAAGACCTCTTAGGACTTGTAAAATGAAAATGTTATTTTAAATCATATGTTGCCCTTTCTGTTTTACCTTATCCTATGTGGGGATTATAATGCATGATTTTTAAGAACAATTTTTGTTGTGTATATGTGAGCTTTACAAAACGATGTTATGGGATAGATATAAAGAGTAAAATAGTTGCTATAGTGAAGCAGATTAATATATCCATCTCTCATAGAGTTATAATTTTTTGTATATGTCAAGAGTAGCTAAAATCTACTTATATAACAAAAGTCCATAACACAATATGTTTTATTAATTGTTGTCTTCATGTTGTACGTTAGATCTCTAGCCTTATTTATACTACATGCCTGTATTTTGTATCCTTTTACATGACGATATGCCATCATAAATCCAAGTTAAAATGAGTGGTGAGAATGTGTGCTAAATATTCTAGAAAATGTTGACATTTCTGGTCTTTAAGAATCATTTATATAAGAGGAATTTTCTAGTGGTCTAGGAGAGTTACACTGTAATGAAGTTGTACTATTGTACAAACTTTTCCAATGTACGTGATATGGAGTATTACCCTTGCACAGTATAGAATATGAAATGATTATTAATTGCCGCCACTTTGATCTCATAAGCTTCCAGTTATCACTTATGTTCAGAAATAAAAGAGATGTTCTAGATGCAATTAGCCTAATTTGAGAAACAGAAAACAGAGGAAATTGCTTTTTTTTCCTGTTTAAAAACCCACAGTAACTTCCAAAAAGATGTGTATGATAAAATGATGTATGACTTATACATCAATTTCATTTTAGCATTTTGTACATAAGATGTATCTGCCCACAGTAAGCTGCAGGTAGTATGTGTGAATGTGCTTGTAAGTTGTATCCTTCCTTGCAAATGTTAGTTGTTATGTCTTAATAGTAATGCCAGATGTCAAGCCCCCAGAACAGAGAAAGTTTTCTGATGACAAGGAGCAAACTTCTTCTCTTTTCGCCATATATGACCTATAATAAACATGGCCCAATCATAACATCAAGGTTATTTCAAAATGAGAACAAGCTAGCCTAGTAAATCTAGTAAATCTGGGGCTATAGTCCCTATATTGGAGATACGAGAGCAGGAGCCTCATAGACCAAGAACACCTGGTGAATGCTAGAACCATATGGCCCTTTCCAATGAAGCCAAAACCATGGAATATACACCACAGATGTGGTAGAGAGACATTACTAGCTTCCATCTTCCTTTGACCATCCAGTCACACAACAATACCATTTACCAAATCCTTTCAAAAGCTAGAAGAGAAAGATTCCCCATAAAACCATGAGGCAGGGTGAAAGCAGGGGGTTGGTTTGAGAGCAAACAGACAGTTGGCCAGAATAGATGCCAGCAGAGAATCTTTCACTAAATTACCCAACAGAGTTTTGACCCAGATCAACAGTAAGGCTCCTAACCTCTAGAAATGATGGTATTTCAATAGTGTATTAAAATTTGAAGTTAAATGAAAATAGAGAAGTATCCAGAGAATGAGAATGAATAATATTGTATTATATGTAGTTAACTTTTAGAAGTTTTTTAAAGATGCAATAAATTATTGTCAATTAAGGAATCATAAGGCAATTATTCTTCAGAACAGAAATTTTACCTGATACGTAAACTAATTCATTTCTCCTCAGTTCGTTTTAACTGTGAGCAATTAGACTATCATTGGGTTGCTATTGCATAAATCACAGTAAAATTTAAGTAATGAAGCAAATGGTTTTTAGAAAACATTTTAGCTCCATTTGAATTGTTTTCACCTCTTGAAGAGAAAAACTTCATAGATAGAAGGGCACTCATCTATTTAAAATCCAGACTTTGCTATCTGCAATCAAAGAAAATATAAAGGTTTTGCAAAATGTGACTTTTTTTGGTTGAGATTATAATTATTCACATAAATTTAAGATAGAATAAAAAAGTTACTAACCTGATTTTTGCTTTTTTTTTCCTGAAGAGAATTTAATAATCAAATGCATTCTGTCTTAATTCAGCCATTAATAACAAGTTGGGTACCTTTCTTTAGAGGGTCTTTGATAAGTTTCAGAATTCAGGATCCACTTTTTCTTCTTTCTTTCAAGTCAGGAACTATCATGATCCAGTGTGACTGCTAAACTATAAGGTGGTGCTCTAAGTTCAGTTTTACAGGCAAGGTTGTTAATGTAAATTTGCTTTGAGATTTATATAATAAACTTTGAATTTTATGTTTACTTTGAATCTTTACTGTGGTATCTTTTTGATGATTCCCATTTGGCATGCCTACTTAGGCTTTCGTTTTACTAAACAAACTAGGTTTTATGAAATATCTTACAACTTGTTAAGTACATTTATTTTTTGTCTTCTGAGACTTTTTAAAAAGTTAGTTAACAAATCTTTTTTTAGGTTTTACTTTTCTATAATTTTGTATTAAGAGAAATATATTTACTGTAAATTATCTTTGTAAAACTTTGAAATAATATGAAAGTATAAAAAAATGTAAAAAAATTATCGATAATTTGATTCTTATCCTTTAACCACTACCAATGATTTATATATCTCCAAATTGTTTGCATATGCAAATGTATTAGCATAACATTCTATATTTATTACTATACTTGATAATATTTTGTGGCTGTGTCTCTGCATTTTTATATAGACCTCACTCTTTTTAATGTATGTACAGTACTTCATTTTATGAGTTGACTATATGTAGTCAAATGGACATACAGATTATTATAATTCATTTTTTTCAGGCAGAAGTTCATGAACACCCATGTATACTGGTTCAGGTGCTTCCAGAAGAGATATTTCTGAAATTAGAATTATGCAAAATCTATATTTAATTTATAATTTGGTAGATGTTGCTGAATTTTCCACTAAAAGGTTTTACAAATTTATATACCTACAATGACATTTAAAGTGCCTACACCATTTAGCAAAACATGGACTTTACTGCTATACATTTATCTACTATTCAACACTTTTTTTCGTCCCTATACCAACAACAGTAGAAGGGTATGATGTGGGACAAGAAATTGCTTATAGCTTGCCAAATGTTCTGTGAAGTATCATTTACATAAAGTCTCAATGTCATTGATTTGAAGATGCACTATTACTTTATGTACTGCTTGTGAAGAAAGAAAAACTGCTGGTTGTGATAGCTCACACCTGTAATCCCAGCACTTTGCAAGTCCGAGGTGGGTGGATCACCCAAGGTCCAGAGTTCAGTATCAGCCTGGCCACACGGTAAAAACACATGTCTACTAAGAATACAAAAATTAGCTGGGCATGGTGGTGCACACCTGTGGTCCCATCTATTAGAGAGGATGAGGCAGGAGAATCACTTGAACTCCGAAGGTGGAGGTTCCAAGTGAGCTGAGATTGAGCCACTGTGCTCCAGCCTGAGTGACAGAGAAAGACTCCATTTCAAAAAATAAATAAATAAATAAAACATAATTACACTATTATACACTATGATTACATCATGATTAAAACTATGTTAAAATGTAGAAAAACTTGCATGTTAGAATCAACAAAATATAATCATATATATTTTTGTGCCAACACACAATTACATACAAATACATATATAAACACACATAAATGAGAAGAAATGATATATGTGTTCATTGGTCAAATATTTAAGAGGATATGCAATCAATTGTGAGGATGATGACTAAAGAGATAGCTTTATTAGGTAGGGAGCTTAGACACTTGCTAGGTCAATTTTACAAAAACATACTTTCATGCTGAGCTTATTCCATATTGTTAGGGTTTCTCCAGCAGCTACTTCCAGTCTTGAACTTTATTTACTTTGTGATAAGTTGAAAAAAATATACAAGGAAATAGTAAAATAAAATATACTACAATGCCAACAGTGATTGTTTCTGCCTAATGTGGAAATGGCCAGTTTTTCTTCTTTTATTTTCTTTTTTTCTCAAATTGTCTGCAATTATAATCCTCAAGATATACAACAGAAATAAGTTACAGTGAGTCCAGTATCCTGAGGCAATAGATAAAAGGCTAGAGATTAGATATTAGAATCTGTTTCTGAATAAGAATGTGTGGTAAATCTGTCTCTCTCTCTCTGTAAACAAGAAAGAGTATGTATCTCTATTCACTGATCAGGAGAAGTGGCATTCGTGGAAATCAATATTCTATAAAGAAAAGAATATGGGACAGGGAATGGAAAAGCAAGCATTCTGGAGCTTTTTCTTCCCCCATGTGTATACTGGGTCACTTACCTTAGGATAAAATGTAGAAGGAGGGTTGCCAGTGAACTTGAAATGGAAAGGTAATGAGAAATAGACTGAGTGAAACCTTGCCCAGATAGAAACGCCCTCCACATATTAAAAGAGAAGGAAAGAAATTGGTTAGATGTTTTCTTGGTTGAATTTCTTTGCCTAGATACTGCCTAATCCATGGACAGAGTTCATAAAGTCAAGTTCATTCAGGGACTTTTCTAAGCAAAGCCACAAAGAAAGCCATGGTAAAATTACATATTATACAGCTACTGAGTATACTTTATTCTAAGACAATTATGTCTTATAATGCATTAGGAAAACCTTCTTCATTATGTGTAAAATTTAAAACCCTACAAAATTTATTAAAAGTAAAAATTGATGTTTAGTCTCTTTATCAGCTTTTTAGGAAGAATGGGATTTTAATAAGCAGAGGATACAGAGAAGCATGGGGGTGAAGAAAGGAAAAAAAGCACAAAGGTCAGAATGTTTCTGGTTTGCTTGGGGGTACTTTGCAAACTCCAGGCTATCTGGATAACACTACACAGAGAGGATAGTGGGATACAAGGCTGGAAAAACACATTTAGGTCAAATTAAGAAGGTTCTTGAATACTGTTATGTTTGGATTATATAATGCAGACATTAATGAGCCACTGAAATTATTAAAGAATCAAAGAGAGAAGTTCTGATCTTTTTGAATACATGAAGGAAACTCAGCCAGGCATGTTTAGGTTGAATCCAGTAACTTTCAATAAAGAACAATATAAAATTGCCATAACCAAAGCAGTTACCATGGGAGTAGCTAAAATTAAGTACCAGATTGAATTTGAGCAGGGAGGGAGCTAGAGATGAAATAATTCTAGTGTTTTTATATTCAGAAAATGTAGTATTTTTCTAATATGTTATAAAACGTTAAAGAATAAGTTCTACTCATGATAGTTGTATTTTTTTTGTATACTTTGGTGGCTTGTTTCATTGTGGCTTTACTTAGAAAAATATCTGAATATAAAGATGAAATTGTAGACCATGTCCATGGATTAGCCAGCATCCAGGCAAACAAATTCAAAGTGGAAATGAAGATACAGTTCAGGTTTTGGGAAGAGAGAATATTTTAATTTTGACATTGTTTAATGAATGAAAAATATTACTGTGACTCTCTTCTCCCATAACCCTTGTGCAGGTCTCTGTCTTAGCGTGTAACATACACATTGAAGTGATCTATTTACGTCCTTCCCTATTTGACAAACACACCCGTAAAGGACAAAAGTGCACTCTTATTAATCTTATACTCTCAGTACCTATGGTAGTCATTCCCATGTAGGAGACCACTCAATGTTTGTTGCAATGAGCTGAAATTAGGAAATACACAGATCTGTACTTTAGGTCATAAAATAAAGTTGAAAATATAGGTCTATAAATTCTTCAATTAGATATAAGATTCAAAGACAAAAAAATTGTATTTTATAATTGTGTTTGAATTTTCAAGTGCTATATATGTTATTTCAAATAATTTTAGCATAAAATATGTTAAATGCAGATACCTCAGATAAAGATTACAGACTTTAGCTGCATTAAAAATGATCAATAATAAAATGTATACAAATAGTACTCCTGAATTTTTTGTTTGCTGTAAACCTCAGATGAAACTGGGCCATCATCACCATCATCATTAAAAACAACCTCAAAAATTAATAGTCTGTGCTCTAATTGTGTACTCAACACCGGGTTAAGAATTTTATGTCTCATTATTGTTTGACAAATTATTTTGAGATATTTCCTGTCACAGATAACAATGAGGAACCTGAAGCCGAGGGAAGTTTTGTGATCTTTTTCAAGTACACAGACTGAGTCAGCAAATAGCAGAACTGGAATTAAAAACCACATCTTTCTTTCTATAAAGTCAATGCACTCAACCAGTAAGATATGTCATTCTGTAAACTAACTGGAAAAGTAAGAAAATAATAATACGTGAGCAAAAATATTTTAATTATTTTATCAGATAAAAAGAAAATTGTCACAACTTCTCCTTTAAAACTGATGTTCCAATTCCCTTTTTTTGGAAGCTCAGATTCTGAAAATGCTAAATGTATCATAGTCGGCAGTTACAAGCATGAAGTTGGAGATTCCTAAGTCTGAACAGGAAATAGATCACCCCACAAGGAAGCTAAAAACAAAGTCTTGGGAGCAACAGTGCTGATTCAAACGGTATTTAGAGAGCTTGAACACTTGACAGCAACAGCTACTGAGCTGGCATGGTCATTATGAACTAATTCTAGAAATATCCACACCAAAGTTCCACACTTGCAGCCATGTGATCACATTTGCACTGGTCACTCAGATCTGTGTAATGGTATTAGATATAATAAAAAACTAGAACCCTCACTCCGCTGGGTTCCTAGAATAGGCAAGGTTGAGATTTTCCTAATCAACACATTTTATTTATTTATTTATTTGTTTGTTTGTTTGAGAATCTTGCTCTATCATGCAAGCTGGAGTGCAGTGGCTCAATTACAGCTCACTGCAGCCTCAACCTCCCTGGGTCAAGCAATCTTCCCACCTCAGCCTCCAGAGTATGTGGGACTACAATCAATCACAGGCCACCACACTGGGCTATTTTATTTTTTGTAGAGACAGGGTCTGCATGTTATCCAGGCTGGTCTTGAACTCCTGAGCTCAAGTGATCTTTCCAACCTAGTCTCCCAAAGTGTTGGGATTACAGGAGTGAGCCACTGCACCTAGCCACCATTTTGTATTGATACTTCTTAACTTCATTTCTGTAAAGATTTTTCATTACTCGAAGAGAAAAAAGGTAGAGAATTAACACAACATAGAATAGCTCAAGTTTGTCTAAGCTATTCCCACCATATTCCTAACCTGCCCTATACCAGCCACTATTAAAATCATATTACAGTAAGGATTTTTATTTTTCTTAAGCAAAAGAAGTCTTATCAAATTAGTGTTATTAATTTATTAGTTTATAGTTTGCATGGTATTCGTTTGTAAACAACTTTTGGTTTATAGTTGTATAATGAGCATAATAAATTTATTCTTACTATGTTACTGGTTCACACAAAATGAATGTTATTTTAAGCAATTTGGTTTACAAATTGGAAGTCTGTGATTTTTTTTCTTTAAAGATATCTGTATATTATTCAAGCTTGAGAAACACTTCTCTGGAGGACTCTTATTACAGGGGCAACAAACTATCTTTGTTAAGACTAAAGATTGTCCTGGAAGAAAGGGATTAGAAAGGTAGACAGCGGTCATCTAGGGTGACTGCATTTGGATGGCACTGATTTTGGCAGAGATGAAGTGCCACATTTTTGTTTCTCATCAGCATTCCTTTCAGGAAGTAGAAAACTTGCTGGATGCTGTCCAAAAGTTGTTATCTATTTTTGGAAGGCCAACTTGTCAGAAAAGCAGAATATGAGGCTCCAGATTTACTAGACAGGCATCTTTAGTTTATGAAGGATATTCCTGTGCTTCTTGGTTTAGAATACATTACAAAAGGCAAAATACTTCTTTCAAACTATGAAAGTGGACTGTGGATGAAGTGTTTTGTTTTGTTTAAGAACTGTAAACAGTACTTGTGATGACTTGTGGTATGCAGCTGGATGTGGAACTCTTTGGCTGGTGGGTATAGTTTCTTTCCAGAAAGTTCTCAGGGTTTCAGTATTCCTCTACGTGCAATCACATCTTCCACAAGAAGCCAAGGAGGTAATAACAATCTCAAGAAGATTTAGAAATTGACTGTATCAGTGATGGTGTTTGGCTGTCCATTAGGCCCTTTGTAAACATAATACCTGTTTCAGAAGGCTAGTGATAAACAAAACCTTTTAAAAATGTATTTATAGATGCATAGATTTTATTTTCCATATTTTGCCATAAATGAAATGTATGCCAGGAGGTCATACACTGAATACATTTAGGAGAGGGATAGAGTTTCAAGTGGATCTTCAGGATGTCATCCAATTATGTTCCCTAGACCTGGAGGCAGGAGGCCATGTGGAACAGGGTCAGGTATATAGGTATTCCCTTTCTCAGTCAGTGAAGAAATAGCAGAACTGGGTTGTCAGTAGCTTTTTAGGTCTACCCAAAGTTTTTTCCCCCCAGAATATTGTAAAGCTGATGTAGTTCCAAAGCAGCTCTCAAGAGTTGATGTATGGGGCCAGACATGGTGGCTCATGCCTGTAATCTCAGCTCTTTGGGAGGCTGAGGTGGGTGGACCACCTGAGGTCAGGACCAGCCTGACCAACATGGTGAAACCCTGTCTCTATTGAAAATATGAAAAATTAACTGTGTGGAGTTGGGGGTGCCTGTAATTCTGGCCACTAGGGAAGCTGAGGGAGTAGAATCGCTTGAATCTGGGAGGCAGAGGTTGCTGCAGTGAGCCAAGATCACGCCATTGCACTCTAGCCTAGACAGTAAGAGTGAAACTCCATTTCAAGGGGTAAAAAAAAAAGAGTTGATGTATGGGAGCAAAGGGATGTATAAAAATAAAAAAAAAAAGGCTTATTTTTTTCATGAATAATTAGGTCCAGTCAAAAGCTTGCAACTAGTATGAACTCCTGAGAACATTCATTTTTCTTTGCTAGTTAGACATTTACCAGTGAGATGCAGTGAGAAGACTGTTTACTATGCATGAAAATATAAAACTTTATTAACAGTATGCTACCAAAGGCATCACATATACATATAAATATTAAGGAAATGCCAAAAGCAAAGATATTAACATAGGCATAAAATGCTATCCAATCCTAGAAAGAACATGGATGCATGAATGCAGAAGGCGTTCAGAAAGACTTGATAAATATGATCCGCATTCTTCCATCCATCATTTGTTCCTTCTTTTGTAACTGTGGATCACAAAATTAATAAATAAAAAATGTGAGTCATCTTTATATGTTTAACACTATGATCAATGCTGAGAGTGGGGGCAGTCTATAAACTATATAGCACATTATCTCCTTCAAAAAAACCTTGTAATCTAGACAGTGAGGCAGAGCAAACAACTCTAATAATACAAGTATTAAAGGAATAATATTAGGAAACCAGGGGAAAGAGACAGAAAGAAGGCCTTCTTCTGATAGTGAAAAGGCAGATTGGTTAAAAAGATGAGGAGGGTCAGTGAATTTTAGGTGGGAAAATCACATAAAACATCCTTTAGAATGAGAGTTAATAACTTGTGTGTAATGGTAATGAAGAGACCAGTTTGAAAGGACAGAAAAAATGATATTTAAGGGATAGAAAATATCTGCAATAGGTAGAGGACTAATGGATGATGCAGACAAATTTTATGCAAATAGATGAAGTTAATTACCACGTGATAGATGAATAGAAACAGGACAGTGATGTTAAAAATGTCATATATAATTTGTTACATATGACTGTTCCTTTTTCTCTCTAATATGCTTTAGTTTACTTATGTTAGATATATGATTACATTATTTGTAATATATATAAAAATATATCTGAGTTATATCTGAGCGTTCTGATATCTATTTATTTATCTGTTTGTCTCATGTCTATACAGCCTGTTTTGCCTAAGCCCCTATTAGTTTATGCTTATTTTGGGAGAATATTATGTTTCTATATATATATATATATATATATATATATATATGTAATTTAAAAAAAATGAAATACTTTTAAATATACAACTATTTTTGTAGAGTCACCAAAATGACAATTCCAATTTTATGTCAATGCATAATATCAAATGTCTCCTAGTTACTGCAACATTGTTTCAGTAATGTCTATATTTAAAATAAACATATATCTTACTTTTTTAGCACTTTCTTTAACTATCATTAGTGTTCCAAATTGGATGACATATGATTGTTTAGGAAATCTAACCGTGAAAGGCTGATGATCTGAACACAATGAATAGGAGTGAAAATGGAAGAGACAAAAATAAATGTTTCATTAAAAGCAATGAAATTTAATGAATGGCAGGAAGAAAAGAAGTGATACAAAGAAAATTACTAATCGTTCAAATTGGAACAATTAGAAAAACAGTGACATAACTCAAAAAGTTTGGAAAGTTGGAGGTGTCGAAAAGATAAGGAACAATTATACAAATAAACATCTTTTGACCTTGAAGCCCCGTGATACTTCTCTGTGCCAATAGTCTCAACTGTTTCTAATAAACACATTCAAACTCTTTGAGTTTCCATATATGCATTAATTTAGTTCTAGTATGAATTCTTCTGAAAATATTAGCCATGATTTCGCGACTGTATGTTTACTGATGCATTTATCTGAATAACCAGAGACTTTATGACTGTCTGAAATAGAAATTTATTCTGCAAATGGGAACTTACAAAGGAGTTGTTTTACAAATGAGAAACTAAAGCCTGGTGAGTTAAGTGTATTGTTCTGAATCACATGGATGATAATAATGAGCAAACCTACACTAACTGATTAGATACCAGGTACTGTCCTAAGAAAGTTATGTATTTTAATTGATTTAACCTCATAACACAACTTATCAGGTTAGTACTATAGTATTACTATCCTCATTTTACATTGGGAAGATGAAATTCAGAGAGGTCAAGACATATCTTAGGGTCAAACAGCTATTAATTGAAGAGCTGGGAATTTAACACATGCCCTCAGGCTCAAAGGTTTTTTATCTGCTGTATCATTATTTCAATCATCAGGTAAACCAAGAGGAACCAATTGTGATGATTTTCAATTATAGAGTTTATGTGCAGAATTGCACACATTCAGGGAAATATTTCTTTTACACATGGAAGAGAACACACATTTAACTACGTGGATATACTCATAATACAGCCAATTAAACTGAACTAAGGCACTCACACTCAGGGATATGCCTACAAACCATTACATAAAATCTCTTTAAGGAAGAGTAAGTCTCAGTCTTTGAGATTACCTAAATAACTTGTTAATATTAAAATATGTAAATACAAAGAAAAATTAATTACTGAGTTGTGCTTAGTAAGTATTCAAGTGTCTTGAATCAAGAAAGCTTACTGGAAAAACATTCTGAAAGCCACTTACAACATTCCAATTAAAAATAAACAGCAATTTTTAAAACATGATATTCTAATAATGTTTAACAAAACTTCTAAAATGTTTCTATAATATCATGAAGAAAAACACTAAAATTATACTTATAAATATTTCACTTAATGAGAATTGAATTTTAGAATACTCAAATATACTACTTAAAGATTATTATTTAGTGGAAAAAATTTTAAAAGAATGCTGTTCCATTTATGTTGTGGGGCAGATTATCATTCTTGTACATTGAATTGAAACTTTAAAGGATTTACAGCTTTTCAAAATGAACTGATATCCACAGACAGCCATGCACATTTGATAAAACCCTTGAACAACAAAGTTTTCTGTAAACAAAGAATTTCATTCTCTTAAATTATAATAGAATGTAATAATATAATTGCAAGCAGTGACAGATATAATTATATTTGATTGGATAAATTAAGAGGAGTCTATAGAACTCATCAAACCCCTCAGACAGAAGTGACAAGGGGGTCATCTAGGTTCTAGACTGTACAGGGACATCTGCATTCCCACTTCTACATCTTGGCTGGGGCAGATTAGAAATCATGCAGGTTTTAAAAAGAATGGAGACATAGCGTCATTGACGATCCACATTAAGCCATCCTTAATATCAAACGTCTCCTAGTTACTGCAACATTGTTTCATGTTTTAGATTAGGGAGGAAGGAAGAAAGGAAGAGAGGGAGGGAGTGAGGAAGGGAGAAAGGAAGGGAAAGAGGAAGGTAGAGAAAGAGGGAAGGGGAGGAAGGGAAGGAGGGAGAGAAGAAAGGAAGGAAGGAAGGAAAAAAGGAAAGAAGGAGAGAAAGAAAGAAAAATAAAGAAAGACATTAAGCTCCTAGTAAAAGAGGAAAAGGGGTCAAATTGGTTAGAGGAATGTGGATTTTGAGGGCAACATATCCAATAAAAAATAAAACAGTTTTCTAGACAAATAAAGGGGACATTTGCCCTAATTTTAAATGCAGTTATTATGAAAATATTATTCCTTAAATGTCTATTATTTTAAATAAAATTTATTATTAATATTGTTAAATTCTTAGTTTACTTAGTTAATAATTTACTTTTCAAGCATTTATTTTTTCATTTTAATTTTCAATGTGCATCTACATGAAAAACTAGAGAAGACACGTGTCAGAAGGTATTTAAAACTCACTAATATTACCTTCTCACACTTATTTTCATTTTGCTCTTTCTAACTTGGTAGTATGCTTACCAAAAATTATAAATTTTATACTTCAAAAAACTTAAGGCAAAACTATTCCCTAACCTATTCTATTCACTTTGATGATAAATGACTGCAGATCTCCACTTAAATTGGTAAAATAATTCAAACAAAATTATTCAGACATTTTGCAATCTGCTTTTTATATTTTTTGTACTTTTTGATATACTATGTGACATGTGTATTTAAACTTGTTAATAATTTCATCATTCTAAATTTTCTTTTACAGCAATTAAGATTTAACGTGTTTTTGAAGATGTCATACTTAGCTGAGTAAAACAGAATATGAGTGAAAAATATAAAGCTGGAAATATAAACAATACGTAAGAGTGCTTAATTTTTCAGATAAAAAATCAGAATCACAAAGGTATTAATTATTACAAAGTAGTATTTAAAAATTACACTCAAGTTCATCCAGCATTCAATTCACTTCTCTACCTACTTCAGAATCTAAGAACCTGAAGCCATCTTGAATGCATCGTATTTTCCGACTCCCACTGAAAGTTTGCAGTTACTTAATGACCTCTTAAGTGCTAACTGAACACTAATCGAATGCCTACAAGTTAGTGAGTTTATTAATCCCTGAGCCATCAATTTGTTAAAGATCTCACATAAGAAAGAAACATATTATAGAAAGGTATTTATACCTTTGCCCTCACACATTAATCCTCATGATTACACTGGGTTGAAGGGGATAAGGGAGGATAAAGATGAAGATCTGGGCAGGGTCTAAAATAGGCAAGACCGAAGGGTAAGGCATGTACAGAACTTAATCGTTCTTTCACATAATAGTGTTTCAATTATTAAAAGCACATATTATGCTCCCTAATAGATCTCATGTTTCTTTACACTTTCCATTTCCTCTTTAATCATGTTTCAAATCCTCTTTGTGATTTCCAAGGTGTGACCTTAGTGCTGAAGCAAGATGCGCAAATGATTAGATCACTGTGGGACTCAGCTGACATTCACAGACTGTTTCTAGATAATTCAGTCAACATTTTAATACGTCAAATCCACCGGGGCAGTTTTGTTTGCGTTCTGTTGGCTTGCTTGCTTAGTTTTCCTTTGTTTGTTGTAAAGAGTAGCTCAAAGTCAATCTAATTCTGATAAATGGCCAGGGTACAGAATTCCTGGCCCAGACACCGCGTTTCATTATTATTATTATTTTAATCCTAAGATTGCAATTTTAATAGTTACAGAATTCCTTACATTCACACTAAATTTCTATGTAAATAAGCCAAGTTTACACTTGACATGTTTACATGGACTGCTTCTAAGCAAAATCTTCAATATTTGAATAAGAACATGATTTTTATAATTTATCTAGGATCTAATAATTTTACAATGATAATTTTTAGCTTTCTATGTTATTTCTAACCACCCAGATATTTGTGATTTCTGATTGTGTTTCCCAGTATTTTCACTATTTTCTCAGCTCTGCATTTTTGTGGAAATATGTCCTGTATGTTCATTTAAATCTGATAAATAGGTTAACAGACTAGAACATAAAAAAGAGTCCCGCAGAATTCAAAAAAATAATTCGCTCTAGAATGGCATAACATTTAGGTATGATTATTCAATTAATTTCTAATCTTCCCTATGAGTAACACTAGAGACCTTGCCTAGTGCCATACTGACTTTAAAAGTACTTTAGATTGCCTTTAATGCTCTGCAGCCAGTACAATGATTTACCATTTTACACTGAGGATGATAATTCCTAGTACTATTTTGCAAAATAAATTTGGCATAGAGTTAAATATTATATGAAAGTTTTTCATGTGATACATAATCAAAAGCTTACTTCAAGGCATACTTTAAGATAGATGAGGAAAATTGTTGCTTTTATGGAATTAAATGTCTTAAACAATTTGAATCTCAGTATTTCCACAAACTCATTAAGTAACCCCCTGCCCCCCCCACACAAACATATTTAAAGACATATTTCTAATACATAATCTACTTCATTGTTACCATGATAATAGTTTCCTGGAAGCAATAAAATCCAGGAGATTCTTACCTAAAAGTCTGGGAGCCTTGGTTGATTGTGGAGTCAGGGAGTTATTCACAGCATAGACCTGAGTTCCATAATCACTCACTGGAAAAAAATACAGCCAATTAAAACAGATAAACATTGTCAAAATCTCATATTTGTACTCATGATGCATAGCACAATGTTAAAAAAGACTTCTGGCAATTTCATTCACATTGCTATGTCAAATTAGCAAACAGTGAATCTTTAAATATATTGTATGATAATATTTCCAAGGGTAACAGTAGTTCTTTGTCAAAAAAGCATAACAGTTGATGTTTAAGTCGTCCCTTAAATAAATGCTGGCCGGGCGCGGTGGCTCACGCCTGTAATCCCAGAACTTTGGGAGGCCGAGGCGGGTGGATCACGAGGTCAACAGATCGAGACCATCCTGGTCAACATGGTGAAACCCCGTCTCTACTAAAAATACAAAAAATTAGCTGGGCATGGTGGCTCATGCCTGTAATCCCGGCTACTCAGGAGGCTGAGGCAGGAGAATTGCCTGAACCCAGGAGGCAGAGGTTGCGGTGAGCCGAGATGGCGCCATTGCACTCCAGCCTGGGTAACAAGAGTGAAACTCCATCTCAAAAACAAAACAAAACAAAACAAAACAAAACAAAACAAAACAAACAAACAAACAAAAAAACCATAAATGCTATAGGCAGATAAAACTCATTTTGGGCGATATTCAATAACTGTTTGCTCTCATATTTGTATAAATGTGAAAGACCTTAGTCTTTTAGTATATTTTGTATATTTAGTAACTTAGTATATTTTGCTAAAATTGTACTGTAGTATTTTCAGGAAGAAAAGTTAAATAACATAACATAAAATGTGAAAGACTTTAGTCTTTTAGTATATTTTGTATATTTTGTATATTTAGTAATTTAGTATATTTTGCTAAAATTGTACTGTAGTATTTTCAGGAAGAAAAGTTAAATAACATAGCATAAAATGTATTAGAGCTTTGAAAATAATTTTTAAATTTTCTATGCTTTCTAAAAATATATATAGTCACAAATCTCAGATTGAATGAACACAAATATATCTTAATTTGCATGGCTAAAACAAAACCAGAGTAAACTTGAACATCATCTTAGATGCCTTGGTCCATAAAAGAACTAAAATGAAACGAGAAATAAACTTACAAGTGTCTCCACAGGTGTTCTTGCATTCTTCCAGTGTCTCAAAGTTGTTCATATTGCCCAGACATCCACCATACTTGAAACGTTCACACTGTTTTGTTTGATTGTTATAAAAATACCTGGTAATATAACCTCGACATATTCCAGGATCTTCTTCCAAAAAGCAGAAATCTGGCTTTCCTATAAATTATAAAAATGTCAGAAAGCAATATTCTTTTTTTGTAAATAAATTACTGAGTTTAATGTAATTTATAATAACTGGCTAAGTTATTTAAGAAGTAAGCATAAAAAATTAAAATCAAAAATTGAACTATATTCACAACTATACACTAATAAAATTACCTATCATATTTTGGGATTGGTATTTCAAATTCTAAATTTCTCATAGTAAATTAATAGAAAATTAACTATGATATTTTTATGAATTTAAGGAGTAAAAGATTATTTTACCATGTACCACTCTTGGTTTGAAATTAAAAAATATTATGGCAAAAATGTGGTTTAATTATTTTTAATATGTTTATGTGTATGAACATTTAGGAAAGGTCTGTGAACATTTTAAGTTATTGAGGGTGGCTTCTCAGAAATAGCAGTGTGGTGCGTTGCATCACTAAGGATGGTTTAAATTTTTAAAAGTTGAAAAAGAAGATTTGTGGGTATGGAATTTTTCAAGGCTAGCCTTAGAAGTTCCTCAGTTCTTATGCGGGAATTAATATCTATACTAGGTAGGACATCCTCTACTGCTGTGTCATTTTTTTTCCTGCTTCTTGGCATTGAAATGACTTCAGTAATGCAGAGGCAGAAAGGAAATACATGTTCAAGGATTGGAGAGGCTGTTGCAAAAGACTAATACCTCTTCTTTGATAGTGCTCCAAAGCAGGCTAAACTCAGCTGTCACAAAAGTTTGTGCCATTGTGATCTACATTACCAGCTCTGTCTACATGCATGGACTGTGAAAAGAACTGAGCTAATTTTCAAAATAATTATGCTCACAAGACATTGTGCTTGAATATTTTAGAACAGAACTCGAATTTCTTCTCAATTTTTTTATTCCTGCAACTATATTACCACATAGGCAAAAATGAACTGTGGTACCTTTTTCATCTTAAAACAACAAGTTCTTCTACATCAGAGAAGCAACCCACGAGTGTTTTAAAATAAAAAAAAAACCCATGTATTTAATAATATTAATGATTTCTGCAAGTTACAGATATACAAAAGAACCAACTCCTTATTAAAAGTTATTTTATTAAGTAAAATTTTCTACCATAATATACTTTTAAAAGTCTATTTACTCTAACATTTCAATGTATTAATTTGAAAGCTAACTTTGTGTCTTCTTTATTGTCTTTTGTTCTTTCGAGTGACTGTTTTTATGATTTTTAGCTAAGTGCAATAATATCTCGGGAAAGGAATAAAACAAATCTTTAAAATTTTTTCAATTTTGTAAGATTAAAAAATACATTCAATTACTATCATTTGATTTGTTTTAGTCTTAATGTGTACCTTTTATGAAATTTTAAATGAACTGAACAGAAGACGCAAGAATTTTATGTTTGCCAAAAGTGGATGGGTGAAATATATTGCATATAAAGAACATAAAAGTCTAACAGATTATGCTGATAAGTATAGTTAAGAAACTTTACATGTACATAAATATACACACCTATATGTACCTACAAAATTAAAAATAAACAAAACAGAACAACAACAACAAAAAAGGTACAAGTCCTAATATGTAACCACAAAAATTAAAAACAAACAAAACAACAAAAAATAAACTGTACAACTGAATGTTGTTATTTTTCATATGAACCCCCACTGGGAAACTTATTTGAAGACAAAGGTGAAAATGCACACATGTAAAATAATTCTTTTCTGGCCTGCAGTTTAAAATACAGTTGTGAATCAAGAAATTAATTTCCCATATCCCTCAGGTAAATAAATTGACTGTCTTACTGAATTTGCATACATAATCCTTGCTCTAAGTTGGTGCTCAATTGAAATTGAGTAACAGAATGCAGACTGGATAAGCCACAGCATTATTACTGTTAACTTTTGTTTGGATCTGAATACTTGGTAATTGTCTTGAACCAAACTTTCTTTCAAAGAGATTGTATTAAATCTCAAATTTCTTTATAATGGTCCAATGCTAGGAAACATAATACTAAGTTAACTTGAAATTGATAGAAGTCTTTTTTATAAATAGGTGTTAGCATGTAAGCATTTTAAACACTCGTGTAAATACATATTTATTCTATAACTTTAATATATAATATGAATTATGAACGATTGAATTTTGAATTACAAATATATACTTTATAGCATAATTGTACATAAAAATATTACCTGTATTTATTTTTTTATAATTCTATGTTTTTGGTAAAAGGTCCTAATATTTAGATATTGGTATTTTCTTTCACAAAAATATCTTCTTTTACTTTGTGGACAAAAACTTCTTTATCATAAATATGCCATTTCATTTAATATTACAGGTAAGGCCTTCATTTAATTGACATACTAAACATTTTTGCCAAGATTAGTTTGATATTCATAGGAACTTTTTAAAAAATTGTAAGTAAGTACATACATTTACTTATGTTTCTTGTACAAACTTTGCTATCACCTTTATTTTATAAATTTTGATTACAATTCTGGTCAGTGAATTGAGTCTAAAGATTATCAATGTGTCACAGATATTTTCAAGTCTTTCCCACATAAATAAATCAAAATAACTAAAACTAAAATGCGCTTTGAGTTTCGTGGTCTTTTTGTCCTTAAACATTTAATCTCTTTGTTCAATATTTTATCATTGAAATGTAAATGCCATAAATGACAATTGGACCAAATCAGTTTCTAGACCTTTATTAAAAGGCGGTTCGTTTCCCTGATCCATTGATAACGTTTTTTCCTGTGCTGATATGTTTGTGAAAAAGTAATTATTTTAGGCTACAAATAATAAATAATATGATTTAAATTACAAAATTAAATGTAAACATAAATGCTAGATATTTATTTTTAAATATCTTCACTTACTTTTGCAGGTCTAACTAACTACTGGCAACTCAGAGGCATGCATCCATTCAAGGGAGTATTTGATGAAACTTGCTAAGGCCACACAATGCTGAGATTAACAAGTGATTAGAGATCAGAGAAATAAAGTAAGACTCAAAACATATAAATCTCTATCTGGAAGATGTTAAAACAGCATGTGTGGTTCTGGACTATGATTGAAATAAAGCTATATATCATGCTGCATTAGAATTAGGGTAATATGGTGTTTAGAGCCTCCTCTGACAAATAATAATGTTTATATTTTTCTTATTATTGATTATGTCAATTGAAACACACAATAAGTAATTTCAATAGTGATATGATCCATCTCTCATACGAGTTATGATCTATCTCTTTAATGGGTTTTTGATCAACCTCAGAGAAACTTAAGAATTGAATATCTATACTGAATCAAAGACCAGAAGAAACAAACAAACAAAAAATTGAATACCTTACATAAATGTTTCAAATTTACAGACAAATGAATGTTTACCATTTTGCAATGTTGTCTTTATCATCTTTCCGTTACCTGTAATCAAAAGAACATATGCATATCAACTGCTACAGTTTATAATGTAATACCATAAATTTGAATTTAAATAACTAGAGTGATGTATTTATCACCATTAAAATATTTCTTATATAGAATGTCTTAATAAAAATTAAATTTCTTTATTTCTTTAAAAAATAGTCTTTTCTATTTCCTGTAATCATGAAACCACCTCATTTGAATATAGCAATGTTTTAGGAACTATGATAAAACTTTCTAACACACTTACAAAGCTGAGAATTCATAGTGACTAAGTTTACTGATCCCAATGTCTATAATTAAACTAATTATTTAAAAATGTGAAATATGAAAGTAATTTAAGCAACCTATTTTGCATATAAAAATAATTAGTTAGTTACCTGGGAATAAGAGTAAAATTAACCGGAATTATTTCCTTTCCTTTATCTTTCCCCTGCTTCATTGTCTCAACCCAATTGCAAGTTTCATTATTATTACTAAGGTAGAGAAGAAATGAAACAAAAGTCATCTGGGACATTGTGGGGATTGCTCCTGCGAAGGGCCCTTGACAGGACCCTCGTCATCTTGAGCTTGAGCCCATACACATTTCTCCTCTCCTGGAGGCTGTTGAACTAACAGAAAGGAGGAAGTCTGGTTGCACTGATTTTATAAACATTAATCTTTGCCTCCGACATTTGCAACAGAATGGCTGAGCTCAGGCCTTGTGGTCTAACAAGACGTTGTATGGTTAGACATTGTGTGCCTCCTAGTTCCTTCTAACCTAGCCATATAACTGGTCTTTGATTATATAACCAATTGTAATCTGCTTTGACCCAATATTTTCTCTGTAAAACAAATGATACCACAGCAAAATAAATATCACTCAACTTTCCTAATGTCTCTATGAGGAAACACAATAACTCTATGACTTTGTTTACCTCTGCTAACTCCATCATATTGTTTGCATATGATCCTATATGAATAGGCAAGGTTAGAATGACATTTGGAAAGGTCCAGCTATACCTTGTTAACAATCTTACTTGCTTGCTTAACTGATTTTAGAAAAACACATGTTTAGATTTGTGACCCCCTTTTTGCAAACTTTATTGTCCCTTTGCTGGACATCCTTTGATTAAGAGTCATACTTTCTGTACCCCTTTTCTTGTGATTTTTTGTTTTTGATTTTATTTCAAGATACAATGGAATGTATGTCACTCCTCAAGCACTGAAAGGTATATCACCTGTAGTTTGCACAAATAAACTTGCTGTCTTGGCACTTCTTGCTCCGGCATTGCCTGGCAGTCCTCCAGACCCCACTCTCTATCTTTCTTTTCTTCCACGCACTCCCTCTTCCAGGTTAAGAACACTTGAGTGGGGCTGAGTCTCTCCGCTGGTCGGAAGCCCCCCGGCAGACGTGCCAGACCCCCACAGGACATATTGTTTAGTTTAACATTTGAATTGACAGAATCATTTTCTTCAAAATGTAGAATGCTAGTTGTCTTTGTCCTACCATATTCCAAGTATGAATTCTAAGTTCTCATTTAAATAATAGGTAATGAAAATCAAATTGACAAAATAAGTCTATGTAATTTGATTTGTTCACATAGACATTAGGAAAGTTGAGTGATATTTATTTTGCTGTGGAATCATTTGTTTTACAGAGAAAATATTGGGTCAAAGCAGGTTATAATTAGTTATCTAATCAAAGACCAGTTATATGGCTAGGTTAGTTATATGACAGAAAGGGAGAGAGCAAGAAGAGGGAAGAGAAAGAGAGAGAAAGAATATGAATTGGGTTATAAGCCTCTTTTAGCTACTGGATCATCGTTTTTCTCTTGAAATAGTTCTATGAAAAGTAAAATGTCTGTGAAAGGGAAACTAATGGACACAAACGTCTTTTCAAATTATACTATGTTTTATTCAATAGCCTTTTAAAAAAAGAGGTTATGTGTGTGTATGTGTGCTTGTGCGTATATAGCTATATCTATTGAGGTAAGTTTATTTACTTGTTTTCATTGCAACTAACCAACTTAATATTTTGAACTAGATTGTAGACTGTCATATAATATGACATTAAAATATTTAAATATAAAACCAATATGTTATGATTTAATTGATAAGGAGAAGAAAGGAATATATACATATAATGACTACATAAAACTAGAACACTAAGCAATTTCCATTCCTTATTTACCTATTGACTATAATCATAGGGTGGGAACATGAATGCTTGATTCATACAATATTTTAGGGAACATCTATTTTGTTTGTTTATTGTTTCATTCTGAATAGGATTAATTTAGTTAGTATCCATGCCAACTAACTCAATGTGGGTTAGCACACTAGAATTTTAAGTGTACTTATATTATCAATAATTATCTTTGTGTAATCTAATAATAATAACCATGGGCTCTCTTATTTGTCCATGAGAAATTTAAGAAATGAATACACTGAATCAAACCAGAAAAAACAAACAAGCGAGCAAACAAAAAAATTGAACATCTAAATGCCTTACATAAATATTTCCATAATTCGTATGCCAACAGCTGTTTGAGAGCAACTAATAGTTAGAAAAATGTATAGGAAATTATCAAGTTTTCTTAGATTTAGACAGGACAAACACTTTATCAATGCTTTTTAAGGAGTTGATAGAATATTAGACTAATTTCCATTCTAGTACTCTTTTGAATTTCAACTTATATTAGTTTTAATATTTCATTATGAACATTAAGATCTAAGACTGATAGTGAAAAATTGCAGAATTTGCATTTTGTTGATAGACATTGGCATATAATACTTATACTTCAAACTGAGTTACTGATTTTTGTTTCTAAATCTACTCAAAAGTGTGCCATATGTAAATAATGATATGCTCATCTGGGTGTGCAAGGAGAGTGTTAGATAAATATCAATTGTGTGGAGTTGGTAGAGAATGTTGTCCAAATCTTTTATATCCTTAGTAATTGTCTGTTTACTTTTATGGTCAATTACTAAAAAACATGTCTTGAAGTATGTAAACTGGACTGAGGAATCGTATACTCTCGCTTCTGCCAATCTTTTCTTTAAAAATTTTGGAGTTCTACAATTAGGACCATGCACATAGACATTAAGGATTGTTACGTATGTTTTATTAATGGGACCTCTTATAAATATCTTTCTTCCACCTGGTAGTATTTCCTATCCTGTAGTCTACTTTTACTAATCATTCTTATAGTTAGCGCTTACATGGTATATCTTTTGCCATCATTTCACTTTTAATCTCTCTGGCCTTATTTTTAAAGGGCCTTTCCTATAGACAACACGTAGTTCTTGATTTATTTTTGCATACAGTCTGATAATATATGCTTTTTAATTTGAGTGACTCGACCAAATTTTAATTCAAGTTAATTACTATTAAAGTTTAGTATAAACATCACTGTTTAGTATAATTACCATTAAAGTTTAGTATAAACATCACTGTTTGATTTCTGTTTCTCAATTCTTCTTTGTTTCTGTTTCCCTCTTTTCATGTCTTCTTTAGAATTATTGTAATTGAGTATTTAATGGTACTTTTATCTTTATTATGGACCTATTCACTATTTTTGTCTATTTCATTTTTTTTAAAGATTGCTTTAAGGATTATAATGTACTAATCCATTACAGTCTAGTGTCAAGCAACTTATGTCATTGTCACCTGTTACAATAATCTCATTGCTTTTTGCCTTCTTTCTTGGGTGCTTTAATTTTAAGTCCTTTAATACTAATTGTACTGCTACTCTACCAGGAATAAATTTCTGCAGATAATGTTGATTTGAACAGTGCATATTTTAAGGAATAGATTAGTGATTGGCAGTTTTTTCTCTTTTAGTTCTTTACTTTTTCTTTTTAAAAAATTTCTTTCTTTTTTTATTTTCATCGATTTAGGGAATAGAACCACAGTTTTGTTATGTGGTTATACTTCATAGTGATGAAATGGATCTTAGTGTAACCATAACCAAAATAGTGTCCATCATACCTGTTAGATCCCTTACTCCCCTTTCATCCTTAAATCCCACTGAGTGTCCATCGTCTATTTGTCTATTATTCTACTATAACCACATGTACAAATTATTTACCTCCCACTTACAAATGAGAACAGGTGGTATTTGAATTTCTGTTTCTGAGTTATTCCACTTAAGATAATGGCCTCCAGTTCCATCCAGGCTGCTATAAAAGACATGATTTTTATTTTTAATGGCTGAGTAGTATTCCATGGGGGGGTATAAGTATATACATATAAATATCATATTTTCTTTACTGAATTATCTGTTAATGGACACTTATGTTGATTTTATATCTTTGCTATTATAAATAGTGCTGTGCTAGACATTTGAATACAGTTATCTTTTTGATATAATGATTTCTTTGCTTTGGGTTAGATATCCAGTAGTGGGATTACTGGATAAATGGTGGTTATATTCTTAGGCCTTTGGGAAATCTCTATACTGTTTTCAATAGAGATTATATAAATTTACATTTCCAGCAGCAATATATAAGCATTTTATTTTCTCTTAATCTTCAACATTTGTTTTTTGTCTTTTTAATAATAGCTGTTTTGATTGCTGTAATATGATATCTCACTGTGATATTAATTTGCATTTGTCTGATGATTTGTGATTTTCAGCAGTTTTTATATGCTTGTTGGCTCCATGTATGCTTCTTTTGAAACATATCTTTTTGTGTCCTTTGTCCATTTTTTTAATGGTTTGTTATTTTCTTGTTGAATTGTTTGAGTTACCTGTAGATTTTGGATATTTGTTTTTTGTCCAATACATAGTTTGCAAATATTTTTCTCATTCCTCAGGTTATCTGTTCACTCTGATATGTGTTTTGCTGTGCAGAATATTTTAATTTACTTGTGGATCAACTTTAATTCTCATTTGTCTATTTTTGTTTATTTTCAATTTGCTTTTGAGGATTTAGTCACAAATTTTTTGCCTAGGTCAAATATCCAGAAGAGTTTTTTCTAGATTTTTTTTCTTCTAGAATTATTATGGTTTTAGGCCTTACATATAAGTCATTAATCTATTTAAATTTTTGTATAAGGCAAGAGACATTGTTCCACGTTTATTCTTCTGCATAGGGCTATCCATTTTCCCAACACCATTTATTGAATAGAGTGCCCATTCACCAGTGTGTGTGGTTTTGTCAATTTTATCAAAGCTCAGTTGGCTGTAAATAAATATAAATAACTGTTACAGTCAGGTGGAGGCTGTACCCTGTAAAGCCACAGGGACAGAGCTGCCCAAGACCATGGGAGCCCACTACTAGCTTCGGCATGACCTGTATGTGAGACATGGAGTCAAAGGAGATTATTTTGGAGCTTTAAGATTTGACTGCTCCGCTGAATTTTGGACTTGCATGGGGCCTGAAGACCCTTTGTTTTGGCCAATTTCTCCTATTTGAAACAGCTGTATTTACTTAATGCCTGTATTCCCCTTGCAGCTAGGGAGTAACTAACTTGCTTTTAATTTTAAAGGCTCATAGGCAGAGGGAACTCGCCACCTCTTGGAGAACACTTTGGACTGTGGACATTTGAGTTAATGCTGAAATTAGTTGAGGCTTTTGGGGACTGTTGGGAAGGCATGATCAGTTTTGAAATGTGAAGAAAGGCGATTTGGGAGGGGCTGAGGGTGGGGTAAAATGTCCCCATGCAAATCTTATCTTGAATTCCCTCGTGTTGTGGGAGAGACCTAGTGGGAGATAATTGAATCATGAGGGCAGGTCTTTTCCCTGCTCTTCTCGTGATGGTGAATGAGCCTCAGGAGATCTGATGGTTTTAAAAAGGGGAGTTTCCATGCACAAGCTCTCTTCTCTTGTCTGTCGTCATGGGAATCGTGCCTTTCACCATCTGCCATGATTGTGAGGCTTCCCAAGCCACATGAAACTGTGAGTTCATGTAATCTCTCTTGTACATTGCATGGTCTCGGCTATGTCTTATCAGAGTGAAAATGGACTAATACAGTTCTCTATTCTATTTCTATTGATCTATTTTTATTTTTATACCAATATCATGCTCTTTTGGTTTTTACAGCCTTGTATCATTTGAAATCCGGTAATTTGACATTTTCAGTTTTCTTCTTTTTGCTTAGGATTACTTTGGCTATTTGGGCTCTTTTTTGGTTCCATATGAATTTTGCTATTTTTCTAATTCTGTGAAAAAATGACATTGGTATTTCGATAAAAATTACATTGAATCTGTAGATTGCTTTAGGGATTATGATTATTTTAATTATATTGATTCTTGCAATCCATGAGCATGGAATGTTTTTCCATTTTTTCATATCATCTAAAATTTCTTTCAACAGAGTTTTGTAGTTTTCCATGTAGAGATCTTTTACCTCCTTGCTTTAATGTATTCCTAGGTATTTTGGTTTTCTGTAGCTATCGTAAATAGAATTGACTTATTGTTTTCACAGCTTTATTGTTATTGGTAGATAGAATCTTTCAACTCTTTAAGAAATTTATTCTCTTTTGAGTTGTTTCTTGTAAGAAATTTGTAATTATTTTGGTCTTTGTTTCCTTACATCTAAGGTATTCTCTCCTTAGATGCTTTTAAGATTACTTTGTATCTCTGATTTTCAGCAATTTAACTCCAATATTTATTTATGTGTTTTATTTTCTTTTTGTTTATTATTTATTATTTGTAAGGGCTCTTGGTTCTATATATTACAATTTTTATCCAGTGTGGTTAATTCTTTGGTATTTTATTTGTTTACATATTTTTTTCTGCTGTGACTCTCAGGATTTCAGTTATGCATTTTGGTGGACCAGTTTTTATTGTGTCACTAATTACTAGGCTATATGCTTATTTGCTTGTTTGTTTCGTCTGTTATTTTCCACTGTGCTTGATGTTAAACTGTTGTGCTGTTTTAAAGTTTACTAATCTTTTCTTCCCTAGTGTCTAATATGGTCTTAAGTACATCCAGTGATTTAAAATTTTTATATATTTTTCAGTTTCAGAATTTCCATTTAGTTCATTTTCATATTTTCAATTTATCTTTATATTATGTTCATGTTTTATTTCATTTACTATATTTGTAACAGCTATTTTAAAGTCCTTGTCTGCCAATTCAATCACCTTTGTTATTTCTGTCTGTTTAAATTGAGTCATTTTTCTCCTGGTTTTTGATCACAATTTGCTTCTTCTTTGAATATTTAGTATTTTGAGATATTTTTGAATATCATACTGTTGGTTGATGAATTTTATTGTCTTTGGCTAAAGAATGTTGAAGTTCATTTTTGCAGGTATTTAAGTTACTTGTGGATTAACTGAATCCTTTAAGTCTGTTTTTAAGCTTTGTTAGGGCAAGCCTAAAGTAGCTTTTACTCTAGGTCTAATTTAGGCCTAGTACTAAATTAAATACTTAATGTTACTTAGTCATGTGGGCCCTTTACCAATTGTTCCACTTATAGATCCTTGATAATTATTTTCCCAAACTCATAGAATTTCACTTATTCAATTAAATTTTTATTATTCAATGAAAAACTCAAAGGGGACCCTATCCAGATTTCTAGGGTGTTTCTCCACACAGGTCTATCACATTCCACACTGAATTAGTCTGATTTCACTCTGCTGATAAAGACATACTGAAGACTGGGCAGTTTACAAAAGAAAGAGGTTTATTGGACTCAGAGTTCCACCTGGCTGGGGAGGCCTCACAATCATGGCCTCCCCTAGGAGGTACAAGTCACATCTTACATGGATGGCAGCAGGCAAAAAAGAAAGCTTGTGCAGAGAAACTCCCACTTTTAAAACCAACAGATCTTGTGAAACCCCTTCACTATCATGATAACAGCATGGGAAAGACTTGCCTTCATGATTCAGTCATTTCCCACCAGGTCCCTCTCACAATACCTGGAAATTATGGGATCTACAAGATGAGATTTGGGTGAAGAAACAGAGCCAAACCATATCATTCCACCTCTGGCCCCTCCCAAATCTCATATCTTCACATTTCAAAACCAATCATGCCTTCCCAACAGTCCCCAAAAGTCTCAGTGCATATCAGTATTAACTCAAAATCCACGGTCCAATGTCTCCCCCAAGATGTGGCAAGTCCCTTCTGCCTATGAGCCTTTAAAATCAAAAGCAAGTTAGTCACTTCCTAGATACAATGAGAGTACAGTGCTAGGTAAATACAGCTGTTCCAAATAGGAGAAATTGGCCAAAACATAGGGTCTACAGGCCCCATGCAAGTCCAAAATCCAGCAGGGCAGTCAAATCTTAAATCTCTAAAATGTTCTCCTTTGACTCCATGTCTCACATCCAGATCACACTGATGTAAGAGGTGGGATTCCAAGGCCTTGGGCAGCTCTACCCCTGTGGCTTTTCTGGATACAGCCTCCCTCCTGGCTGCTTTTGCAGGCTGGTGTTGAGTGTCTGCAGCTTTTTCAGGTGCATGGTGCAACCTGTTGGTGGATCTACCATTCTGGGGCCTGGAGGACAGTGGCTCTCTTCTCACAACTCCACTAGGTGATTCCCCAATAGGGACTCTGTATGAGGGCTCTGACTTCATATTTCCCTTCTACACTGCCCTAGCAGAGATCTTCCATGAGAGCCCCACCCCTGCAGCAAACTTCTACCTGGGCATCCAGGCATTTTTATACACCTTCTGCAATCTAGGCAGGGGTTTCCAAACCTCAATTCTTGACTTCTGTGTACTTGCAGGCTCAATACCACATGGAAGTTGCCAAAGCTTGAGGCCTGCACCCTCTGAAGCCATAGCTTGAGCTCTTCATTGACCCCTTTCAACCACAGTTAGAGTGACTGGGAGATAGGGCACCAAGTCCTTAAACTGCACATAGCACAGGACTCTGGGCCTGACCCCGGAAACCAGTTTTTCCTCCTAAGCCTCCAGGCTTATGATAGGAAGAGCTGGTGCAAAGATCTCACATGCTCTGGAGACATTTTCCCTATTATCCTGGTCATTAACATTCAGCTCCTTGTTACTTATACAAATTTCTGCAGCTGGCTTGAATTTTTCCTTGGAGAATAGGATTTTCTTTCTATTGCATTGTGGCTACAAACTTTTATGCTGTTTCCATTTTGAAACTGAATGTCTTTAACAACACCCAAGTCACTTCTTGAATGCTTTGGTGCTTAGAAATTTCTTCTGCCAGATACTCTATATCATTTCTCTCAAGTTCAAAGTTCAACAAATCTCTAGGGCAGGGGCAAAATGCTGCCAGTCTCTTTGCTAAAACATGAGAGTCAGCTTTGCTCCAGTTCCCAAGTTCCTCACCTCCATCTGAGACCACCTCAGCCTGTACCTTATCGTTCATACTATTATCAGCATTTTTCTCAAAGCCATTCAACAAGTCTCTAGGAAGTTCCAAACTTTCCCACTTTTTCCTCTATTTTTTTGAGCCCTCTAAAGTATTCCAACTTCTGCCTGTTACCCAGTTTCAAAGTCACTTCCACATTTTCAGGTATCTTTTCAGCAACACCCCACACTACTGGTACCAATTTAGTGTGAGTAAGTCACATCTTACAAGGATAGCTGCAGGCAAAGAGAGCTTATGCAGAGAAACTTCGGTTTGTTAAAACAATTAGATCTTGTGAGACCCATTCACTATTATGAGAACAGTATGGGAAAGACCACCAGCCCCCTCATCGCTTGTGATTCAATCATTTCCCACCAGTCCCTTCCACAACATGTGGGAATTATGGAAGCTACAAGATATTTGGTTGGAAACACAGAGCCAAACCCTACCACACACATTGTTAGAAAAACCACAACCACTTCAGCTTTCTAATCTCTAATAGCCATCGCCTCTCTTTAGAGAGTCCACCCATTCTATACTTGGATTCCTTTCCCATAACTGTTGTTCAGAATGCCTTCGTACAGAAAGCAGGGGAGATTGGAGGGCTTATCTTATGTATTTACCTTCTCCCAGAGGTCACAATCCTTCACTGCCTTTTTATCAATGTTTACAAACATTAGTTTTTTACATTTTGTCCAGTTTCATAGTTCTTTATGTTGGGAAAGAAAGTACAGTTCTAGTTATCTGTCATGGCTGTAGATGAAATTCTCTTCTTAGGTGTGTTTTTAAAAGTCTAGCCATACGTTTTCTACATATCAGCTATATCCTTAACAGTAATGAGCTGGATGTAACACTCAGATATTGATACAATAATAGAAGGTGACTTGTTTTTTTTTTTTTTTTGGGATGGAGTCCTCATTTGTTGCCCAGGCTGTAGTGCAGTGGCACAATCTCAGCTCACTGCGATCTCCACCTTCTGGTTTCAAGCAATTCTCCTGTCTCAGCCTCCTGAGTAGCTGGAACTACAGGCACATGCCACCATGGCTGGCTAATTTTTATATTTTTAGTAGAGACAGTGTTTCACCATACTGGTCAGGCTGGTCTCGAACTCCTGACCTCAGGTGATCCACCTGCTCTGGCCTCCCAAAGTGCTGGAATTACAGGCAAGAGCCACTGTGCCCAGCCTCAAGTGACTTTTGATAGATAATGAGGAGATGGGGTAAGTAAGTTACATTTACATGCTAGCCAGTAATGATATGTTAAATGATAAACAGGGCCATCACTGATGAGTAAAATGATTACATCTGAGTAACTTTTAAAGAAAAGAGTAATCTTTGTACAATGATAAAGCATAAGACTTGAATTATACACATATACAAAGAACAGGTGTGTATTTCAGAGAGGAGACTCATTGATGAAAATAAATAGCCTGCTAAATGAAAGAGTGAGGATTACTAAGGATGAGCAATTAAAAATGATTTTCAACTCAACACAAAAGGATACTTGGCCCAATATATATGAAAGAAATCGAGGTAGAGAAATATGTGATGAATGGAAAATGACCAGGCAATCACAAAAACCAAAGGCACCTCTGAGGAACACTGAGCTGCCTAAACTGCATTAGTAACATTCCTAGGGGATCTATGGAGAGGAAATAGGGAAATCAGTGCTGTGAGGTTAAAAAAAAATATATTCATGCCTATTCTCTTCTGAAAGCTCTGGAGCATACAACAAAACACGTTACAGAGTCACAGAGGAGAGAAGTTTGCTCTTTCACCACATTGAGGTTTTCCCACAGAGCAAGAGCACTGTGATGCCAAGGCTGTTTAGAAAGCAGTAACAGAGTGAGAATGCAGAGCTGCCTGATTTGCAAAAAGCATGACATCTAGTGTTACTAACCAGAGATATAATTTCTGTATCACCTCAGTTCTATCCAATCAGCTCTACAAACATGCTATGGCAGAATTTTAGACTAGGGAAATAAAAGCAACCCAACTTATTATATTCCTTGAGTAACTTACAATTTGGGGGAATAATCTGAGATTTAAAAAAGCATTCAAAATTTTGGTCAGTAATTATTTGTAATTTATCTTAGTGAGAAGATATAAAATCACATGGAATAAGGTAATTAGCAAAATTTATAAAAACATTAAATTTTAGTAGGATTAATGCAGAACAATAGTTTAATATGATGTACTTTTGAAATTTGTAACTTAGTAATATTAATATAAAATGTTGGGTTTAGTAAAGCCTACAAAGGTCATCAGGGATGACTTTTCTTTTTTATAGCATTCTGTTTTTACTTTCTGTAGTATTTCAAAGTTCCAATAACAAAAAACCCTTAAATTTCATATGTAGTTCAACTATTTCATGCAGCTTAGAATTTTATTATTAGCAGCCATAGAACTTCAGTTTTCAGATCATGATCTTGAGAAAGGACCATCATGAGACCATTGTGTCAACAAAGGAAAGACCAAGTCAATGTGACGAACGGGTCTTCTGCCGACTCAGATCGCAATGTCGGGTTGCTGAATTATACCCTTTTCATTTAAAAAATACTCCACCATTCTGTAAACACGAGTTGAGATTTTCTTCTTTTGTCTTTATTATGGATAAGAGTATAAGACAATAAATGAGGCTTCATATATTTTGTAATCACTGATATGAACAAATGAAAAATGATAGTTGAATATACATGTTGAACTTATCTAAAATATGATAATTTGCTTTAAAAGGTCTCTCAGGCATATAGAGAGTCTCTGGTACCTATAAATATGGGTAATTCATGGTAAAATTCAGAATTGTCATTAATGTGGAAATAAAAAATTCCTTGGAAATGTTAAAATAGTATGGGATTACTTTTTTCCCTAAACTATCAAATCCATAATTAGACTCAATAGTCCTAAAGGGTATTGAGTAATAAGGGTTCCCAGAAACCTACCTATGGCACACGTTTCTTCGCACTCTTCCAGACTGTCAAATCGATTCCGATTTCCTTCACATCCCCCATATATAAATTCTTCACACTGTCGAGTGAAAACATTGAAGAAATATCTCTTCATCCATGCTTTACATGGGCCATCATCCGCCTTAAATGCACAAAATGTATGCCTAAATTTCAGTGCTGGCAACTCAGTGTCTATAAGGTAAAAATAAGAGATATAACATGTCATCCTTCGTAACACTATAATAATGTTCTTTATTTCCTTTTTAATATGTCCTGATTTTAAGGAAAAATGCCATAACACATGTGGATAAGAAACAATAGAAAGTTATTCAGTTATCAAAATGGTAGATAAAGTTAATACATTCACCAAATGAGACACAACTTCTAGACTCTTGTTTGAGAGGTATTGCTTAAATCTCACTAAGTGAACTGGGAGGGAATTGAGTAGTACTTGTAAGGTAACTTAGAAGTAAGGTAACTTCATTCAAGTGGATGTGTCAGCAATAGACCCCTTCTTTTAACTCAAACAATGGACAATTATTTGAGTTTCTCTCCTTAACCTACAATTGTGTCACTCTTCATCCATAAAACAACAGCATATTCATTTTCATATATATATATATACACACACATCTATGTATATAATACCATATTAAACCATTCCCTAATTATGAAAATGTATGTGTTTGATGTTACAAAAAACAAACTGCATAGTGCTTTTTTGTTTTTTACTTACCATACCATGCTTGGGTTTTAATAATGTTGAAATAACGTAAATAATGCTTTCTATGTTTTACATAGAATGAGGCAATTCTTTTGACTTTGAATTACATATATTTTCTTTAAATATTTAACTACTAATTATAACAACAGAGTTTTCTATCCTGGGAATGGGCGTACACATAGAAGAAATTCAACTAGATTTTTAAAACATTTTATTTTTTTCACATCCAATAAAATTAATAGAAGAAATCTAATGTTAAATAAGTTCTATTTGTTTACCAGTAAAGATAGATAAGAAAATTGTGGTTGGTGCAACCAAAAGAATAATGATGAAAATGCTATATAATACAGCTTGAATATTTTCTGTATATTGAGTACATATATTTTTTTGCCTTTGGCAATTGATTATTATGTGGAATATTGAAATCAGTAAATGACCTAAACCAGTTTTCCCTTTAGAGGAAAGCAATACTATATTAAACAGATGAGTATAAATATCTTCAAATAAAGTGTTTGCATGTACTCTAAAATAGTTTACTTTGAACAAAAAAAAGAATGAATGAGACTTTAATATTTTCACATAAAATATTTTTAAAGCATAAAATATGGGATAAGTTTGTGGATGTATGATTGTCTAAATAGAAATCCATTTTAAATTTCCTGTAATTTCAACACATGAATTTTTTTGAAAGAGAAACTATGCATATAATAAAAGTTAAATTAGATAATTTTATTAATTTCATTCCACCCATAATGTATTATTATTTTAATGATCAATTTTGAATTAATAGCAAGTATTAGTCTTACTTTACTAACGTTAAAACTCTTTGTAACAAAATGATTGAAATTGTATTGTTAATTTTGTATATGAGTCATAAAATTGTAAGTAGTCTTTCCAATCTTGGAAGCGTTAAAAATATAGCTTTCTATATATAAATTGGCATTTGCTGCTGTTTGATCCATGGGACACTAATTATTTATGAGAATGTATATTTTATCTCAACTACTAACACTGCTTTTAGTTGTTAAAAATTCCAGTTAAATTTATATAATGCCATCTAATCATTTTGATCTATTTGATATTAATTATTTTTTCAATTGATATAAATTGAGATTACAAAACTGATAGTAGAGTAGGGTTTTCAGATCCAAAATTTGTTAAGTTAGAATAACATATGGCAGATAATGATTATAATACAGGGATACTTTTATCATCAAACACAGTTGTTACAAAATAGCTAATTAGCAAATAAGAATGTTGGTCAAACCTTTAACTAAAGTTGAGTTTTATGTACATATGCTTTATTTTGTTTTTTTTGAGACTGAGTCTTGCTTTGTTGTCAGGCATAAGTGCAGTGGCGCAATCTCGGTTCACTGAAACCTCGGCCTCCTGGGTTCAAGAGACTCTCCTGCCTCAGCCTCCTGAGTAGCTGGGACTACAGTCGTGCGCCCACATGTCCAGATAATTTTTGTATTTTTGGTAGAGACAGGGTTTCACTATGTTGGCCAGGATGGTCTCGATCTGTTGACCTCATGATCTGCCCGTCTCCACCTCTCAAAGTGCTGGATTACAGGTCTGCACCACCGCTCCCAACCAAACATATGCATTTATGTGTCTTCAACTTTCTCTAGAATTATGTTCAATTGGCAAAATACAATGCTTGTGTTTACCAATATGATATATTTTAATAATTTTAAACCAATAACAGTGTTACTAGATTCAATAAATATCTACAGTCTATATATAAATAATTTTATCAAAATGAGTTAAGAAATATTGGTAAACGTTGACAAGTTTAAATGTCATTTTTCTTTCAAATCCTTTATCTAACATTTTATGTTGATGAACTTATCTAAAATATGATAATTTGCTTTAAAAGTTCTCTCAGGCACACAGAGTTTCTGGTGCCTATAAATATGGGTACTTCATGGTGAAATTCTCCCATTTTTCTTAAATTAGATACAAGTACTTTCTACTCTCTAATAGAAATTCATAACATAAATTTAATTGCGAATTGCTAAAAATGTTTTCTAAAAATAGAAAAATATATCAACCAAAATGACTTCTTAAAACACATTTTCTCTATCACTGAAATTAAAAATTGTCCGTTTGAATTTAAAAGAATGAAAGTTTTTTGCTGAGTGGCACATTGTGAATAATTGTAAATGCCGTTTATACTTTTTTGTCTTTACTTAAGCATTTTAGAATGCCAAGCTGACATTTTGAGTTGTTATGAGAAGCCAGAAAGTTTGGTATGAAAACCCTAAGTACCGCATATGACTTGCAGTAAGTCACAATAAGTATAATCGAATTTAGCATCATGAGTTTCTGAACTGTAGGCATGTTTGTTTTTGACACCAATAAAAATGTGACCTACCAGCTGTTTAAATATTGGACCTCAGAATTCACGTAATTTTAATTAACAAGGCATAAATAAAAATATTCTGGCATTTTAAACTTTACAGCTGTACACCATGATCTCAAATTGCTGCAGCACTTCTCATACAATGTGATGTTATTCATTCCCAAGCTACCGTTACTTTAGAACTTTAGAAACAAGTTATTGAAGCAGTGTTTCAGACAGAAAACTTGAATACAAATGTGTATCTGCAGAACACCGGGAATATTACCTAATTTCTCAGTTTCCATGTATATTCAGGAAAATCATTTGTTGTAAATCAATAATTTTATCAGATATTAATTGATGACTTCTCTACTTTTTATTCTCGATATATTTGATAGTGTTTATCATCAAGCTAAATCTTTTTTCCATTTCCTGCATTAAAGATGTACTCACCCAAGTTCAATCTGCTATTCACTAATTGGCCAGCAGGTGGCGGCAGTGCACCACAAAAACCAAAAGAACAAAAACTAACTGTAGTAGTTGTACGCGGCAATAATGGTTAATGTTGCTCACTGAGTAATTACAATACTCTGGACATTTTTGTAATTGTACCATTTAATGATCATAATAGTGAGTTAGATGCTATTATCTTCATTTTATAAATTATAAAACAGTATTGAAGAAATTAAGTAAATGGCTTAAATTCATACCATAAATGATGGATTTAGAATTGACCCCAATATGGTTTTACAACACGTACCTCACACCTTCCTTATACCTGCGTGACACTGTCACAGATGAGACTGAGATTCCTCAACTAGCATTTGGATCAAGCATACAGTTTTAATTACATAATCTTAATTAACAGCATTCTTTTTTCAGACATTCACCTTTATGAAAGTAAAAATGGTTGAAATGACAGAGGGAGGTGGTAATTGTACAGAAATTTTCTAGGAAAAGCACTAAGTATTAACTTTTATGAATTATATTTTGTTAATTATTAGGTGATTATTCGTCTTTATTTACACTTTAATGCATTTCTTATAAAAATCCTGTGTTAGACTATTCTTTGTGCAGTGATCCTGCGGCCCACACCTGAGCGCAGCATCCCGGGACTCAAGCAATGACCAGGCTTGGTGTGTGACCTTTGTGCCATGCCACTCCACCCAAAAGGGATGTAAATCTGCCTTGGTTTTCATTTCTTATTTTGGATAAACCCTTTTGGATGTTAATAATTATGTGGTGACCATGTGTTGGGCACTGTGCTGTCACTGCAGATATGACAGTTTATTAGGTGACAGCAGCTCCTCCTTCATGGAGCATATGGACACTAAGGACTTACACAGATATTCAGAAAGCTCTGGGTGCTGTGAGAGCGAACGATAGGATACGTAAATTATCCTGGAGTGGTCAGTGATAACTTTCTTGAAACTTGAAAGTGAGACTTGAAGGAAATGTTTACAGAGGTAATAATTATCTGACAGCAGCCATGAGAAACAAAACACATACAGGCAATCTAAAAGGAATTTAATGTGATCCAGCCATAGAAATAGAATTATGGTTTGTATCCAATCATTCGCACTTGATACCATGAATTTTATGTCTCATATTTCGAAGGTTACAATCCTGCCTTCCCCTCCCCACCGCCCTGTGTCCTGGGATGTTGGATAGAAAGCTTACTATAATATTTGATGCCTGAGAACATGTCATGCCCTTGACTGTAAGAATACTCATCCTCTTAGAACTTATTTGTGTATCTAGAGCTTTCAGGTAACTTACTATCTAAGAGTCTACATGCTGCTTGCCTCTAATGAAAGGATTTGATTTTTTTTTCTGGCAGGGAAGAACAAAGACATTTTCTGCCTTCTCTTTGTCAGAAAATATGCCGGATGATTTTTCACTGTTTATATTAAAACTATAGGAAATTAGTTATTTACATTATTCATTACAGCTTAAGACACTGGGAGTTAGAAAGTTTAAATAACTTATTCAATCTCACAAATGTACTTGGTGGCAAACCACACCTGCAAACTCAGGTCTGTCTGATTCTAAATTCTAAATTCTACCTTTCACTAAATGTTCACTCTTAATTTTCTCACTCCCAGCCCAATGGAATTGTTTTAAAAAGTGTATTACCACTGCTTTTGTTATCATTTTTTGTCTTATCTAGAAGTTAATTCTAGATTATTCTCCCTGCTGATTGTGAGAGAAGCAATAAAATTCAATGTATTTTTCTATTAATTGTAGCTTATTTCAATTAAATAATATACTTCTATAAAATGATGATATGATCTTAGCATCATGTGATAAAGTGTATCACCAAAATAGAATTTTTTTTTCAGATGTGAGATCTGGTTACTGTAAAAATTAATTTAAAATAAAAACAGAACAAAACCAGATAAAACTGAAATTAGTTGACCAAGAGGTCTTTAAGTCTAGTTTAAATATCAAAATTATTTGTTATCCATCTTGGTTTGGGAGCTATCTTAAAGTAATTTTCAATTCTGGCTTAATTACTGATGACTTGATTCTGGATTATTGGTTGACAGTGGCATCAGCAGCAATTTCAGGAACTTCCTGGTTAAGCAGTATTCATTTTCTCAGTCCAATTGAGGAAAAGTAGACTGGGACAATACAGGGAACACTTGGATCTATTTGTTCTCACTTTCCTCACGTGAGGTTGCCTGCTTTTTCCCTTTAGGACTTATTTTATCTCCATCTTCCTTGTTTCTGTAACCTCCAGAATGTTGGAACTTTAACCTATCCCTTTTTGAGAAAAAAGCCAAATGAAGGATTGAAACTCAACTTAATGTTCAATTCCTATTTTCAAAAAGGCATATTAGGGTTTTACTTTACTAAATAATGTCTCATCTCTAGGAAATTTTTATAACACCACGTCGCCTTGCAAGAGCCTCGGAGAGCCAAACTAGAATGAGTCTTCATCCTCTTCCCATCAACAGCAGCACCCTCCACATGCTTCCGTCACTTTGTTTACTCCATTATCCAGAAATAGACTGTCCACCCTTCAGACTCCTCTAGGAAATGGAGAGATTCTTCAGCACCTCATCTCAGCAATACCCGTTTCTCTAGCATGTTCCACAGTTTCAGGCCCAGAAGATGTATTATTTAAACTTTACTAAAGCACACGGAACGCAGTCATTTTAAAGCGTTATTACAGATATAAAATAAGAATGCATTTATGGAAATCTTTTTTACATCTTAAACTGCTATATGAAATAAAGCTATCATTTTGTTAATATTCTCTCATTAATACCAATACTTGAGATTTCTGTCAATAATTTACTAATCTGCCACAAAATGTTACTTTTAAGAAAGGTATTTTTTCACAATAACCATCACCATGCCGTCTTCTCTTTGCTCTACTTTTTATTGTTAATATTCTCATTTTTAGACACAGAGTTTTATGGGATTGGAGCTAACTTATATTACTAGATCCTTTGATGTCCTGCTTGACTAGATTTTTATATTCGTCTCGACTGGGAAGTTTTTATTTTGGAAATATGGGCAAGAAGCAGAGAATAGCTGAAGCCTCAGATGTCTGAAGTTCCCTTTCCTTCCCTACACTTTTCCTCATCTAAGGGTGGCATCAAATATTACAGGGAGTTGTTTTTACATGTTGCTCCTCGCAATAGCCCAGAGTTACTCCAGTGTTTGACATGGTACACGGAATAAAAAAGAGAAGTCTTTCAGCTAAAGTTACTTGGTTTTGGACTGTTTAGAACACAAGTGTGTGCATACACACACACACACAGAATAATAAATTTCCAAAGAAAAATATCACTTCAATAACAACTAATTTCTCTCCACAATGGAAAAATATTATACATTTTTAGATTAGAATTGAGAGGTTTGCCTAGTTTAAAAAGATAAGCGCTTCTAATATTTTACCTGTCATAATTACGTATTCATCATCTTCCTCAGAATCGGCATTAAGAGGGGTAGAGGCAAGATTAAGCAGCAGGCATATGGAAGCCCAAAGTGCATGTACTTTCTTCATTGTGCAAACCATCTCTGAAATACAGAACGCATGCATATCTAATAAACAAAGTGATAATGTGGACTCTTTTGCAGACTAGTAAACATCATATGCATACTTCAAATGCAAATTTCTATGACATTGTATGTGTGTACACATACATTTCTCTGTGCATACTCCATGAATCATATTTAAAATGTATATGTAGTATTCAGAATTATGGGCAAACACCTTCAGTGCATATGGTTATTAATATTTAAGCAAACAGGTTATATTTCAACTTTGAAAACATAAATAAAAAGGACAATAATTGAAAGACATGGGTAAATATTGATCATATGACAAATAATGTATTAAGTAAGGTCTGTTTCTGCATGCAGTTTCACTTTCCACATCTTTCTCACAGTTATTCTTCCTGAGTCAGAACTAATAAAGCATTTTTTGCATTTTTAAAATTATTTCTTTAATGCAACTTTTCATTTCTGATTTATCGTTCCCTCTGCTTTGATTCTTTTTTTTTTTTTAAGGAAACACATTTTCAGAATTTTCATCTTTGTGTCCTTTAAAAAATATATTATTTACCTGAATTTCTGAATCAGGTTTTCTATGAGATAGCAGACAGTCAAAACAGCAGACAAAAGAACTGTCTGACATTCAGCTAGTCCTTTTTCCCAGTTCATTATCTCCCCAGTTTGGGGAGTTATCTGATTCAAAAGAGTTTCACAGAAAAGTGACTCTAAGTGATAAGCCATCACTCATTACACTCCAAAGGAAACAGATTTCAGTAGGAGAGTGAGACTTTTCCTGTTTCAACATCATTTAAAGATCTATAGCCAAAAAAAGAAAGAAAGAAAGGAAAGAAAGAAAGAAAGAAAGAAAGAAAGAAAGAAAGAAAGAAAGAAAGAAAGAGAAAGAAAGAAAGAGAAAGGCAGCAGAAAGCAAGAAATCACCTCTAGGTATATTTTTAAAGATGATTTCTTCTTTGGATTCAAAGGTGGAAGGAAAAGTGTAATGATCATACAACACAGGAAAAGAAAAACAGAGAACACTTGTTTCCTTCCTGTTCTCAGCCACCAGTGCCATTCCAGTCAGGAAGGAAAGCAAGATCTTATCAGCAAATATTCACCAATGCAGGGAAGATACTCCATCAAATACAATCTGGAGAATTATCTGGTTTTGTCTGTGGCAGTTCACAGCTGCAATATACACCATTGTGGGTAGCCATATAATAATCAAGTAATACATGTTATTATGCTTTAATTTGCATTAAAATCACTACTGAGATAAATAACCTTTTTTTCTCACAGCACTTTGCAAGTGTTAACATACATTTGATTTTTAGTGAGTAGAGATGCCATATATCTCATAAATCATATCATAAACTATTTGAATTCACAAATATATATGAATTTTTATTTATATATAAAATTATATATATATAATTTATATAATTATATATATTTATAAAATTTATATAAATTATATATATATTTATATATATAATTATTTATATATAAAATATTTATTTATATATTATTTATTTATATATATAATCATGTAGCTGTTTATATAGCTACATGATTTTGAAGAATCTTTAAAGTAAACTAATTCTTATCTCATTTTTGAACACATATTTTTCAGTGATTTATTTGTTTCCATTTGATTATTTGAAATATACGATCCTGCTATACCTTGAGTATAAAATACAGAATATGTTTTGTATCACACAGTTCAGGAAGCAGGTTGAGTTTGAGGGTCTACTGAAGCAACTGAGAGTCAGGCTCTAAATCCAAGAAGTTCCTCTCAAAAAAATGGCGGCCTAGGATACTTCATAAACTTAGTACTCTAGGCTTTCCTTGGGTGCTAGGATTAGAAACCAACTCTGACAAATCTGGATCATCAGTTTATTTCTTCTAGAATATTTGGAACAATCTGAGACAGAAGGTCAGGGTTGCACTGGTTCTCAGAAACAACTACAGCTGGTGAGCCAAGCACCACCAGGTATTTCTCATTGTAGCTACACACCTTAGACAGCTTCATTTTCTCTTGGTGTGACCCAGTCTTCTTGCATAGCGTGATGTATGATCAATGGACTATTCTTGGTTTTAAACCCAAAGAGTTTTTCCATCAAAATAGCGTGACTACTTCTCTTTATAGCCCAGGCTTAAAGAGCTTGAGACCAGCTCTGATAGTTTCAGCTTGAAGCAAGGGCCACCTTTGGGACCAATCCATTTGAGCTAGGAATTATAGGAGACCATCATGGATTTGATGGACTCACAACCAGTCTGGGGTCCGGAATAAGAACATGCAATCACATTGCAAATATTAATGAAATTATATGGTCTGGGTGGTGGAGGGGACAAGTGTAACTCCCAGAAGGAGGAAATTGTTGCTTTCAGAAGGGAAGGGTGTTGGACAGATAAAGCTATGACTATATACCATAGCAAGCCATAGCTAAATGATAGCATATGTAATTTTAAAAAAAGAAAAATAAGCAAAAGGGAAAATAAAGTACATGAATTGCAGGAGGAATTAAATATTCAAATTTTTATTAAAAAATTCTATCTGGTCCTGGGTGATAGCAGATTTAATGTAGGGATGAACCCATACATCAACTTGTATATACCATACAAAATGTTTTTCCTTTTGGAAAACTCCAACTTTCTTAAAACTGGTAAACAGAGGTTTATAAAATACCATCTGTGGATCTCCTCCTCCCATAGACCAGCAGAGAATTTGATGTAAAGATCTGTTTGATAAACCCATAATCCTGGCTTTCTAATACAAACATTTAAAAAATTTACTTAATTATTTAAAATAGTTTTATATTTCCAAAAATAAAAACGAGAAGAGCATACACAGACTTCTCATACAGTTTCCTTATTAGCATGTTACATTAGTATGGCGCACTTATCACTATTACACCAAAATTGATATCGTTACTAACTAAAGTCCATACTTTAGTCAAATGTCCTTAGGTTTTTCCTAATCCTTTTTCTGTTCTAGCAACCCATCCAGAATACCAAATTGCTCTACTTGTCATCTCTCCTTAGGTTCCCCTTGGCTGTGATAATTCCTCAGACTTTTCTTATTTTTGATGATCTTGACAGTTTTGAGTAATACTGGTCAGATATTTTGCAGGGTATCCCCTCATTAGAATGTATCCGATGTTTTTACTCATAATTAGAACAAGGTTACAGGGTTTGAGGAAGAAGATCACAGAGGTAAAGGCCATTTTTTGTCACATTAAGACAGGATATATACTACCAACATGATTTATGACTGCTGATATTGATCTTAAATGCATGGCTGGGGTAATGATTGTTCGGTTTCTCCACTATGAAGTTACTTCCTACCCCCAACTTTTCCTACCATACTCTTTATTATTATTATTATACTTTAAGCACTGGGATACGTGTGCAGAATGTGTAGATTTGTTACAGAGGTATATATGTGCCATGATGGTTTGCTGCACCCATCAACCCATTATTTACATTAGGTATTTCTACTAATGCTATCCCTCCCCTCACTGCCTCATCCCCCTGCAGATCCCAGTGTGTGATGGTCCCCTCCCTATGTCCATGTGTTCTCATTGTCCAACTCCCACTTATGAATGAGAACATGCAGTGTTTGGTTTTCTGTTCTTGTGTTAGTTTGCTGAGAATGATGGTTTCCAGCTTCATCCATGTCCCTGCAAAGGACATGAACTCATCCTTTTTTATGACTACATAGTATTCCATGGCGCATATGTGCCACATTTTCTTTATCCAGTCTATCATTGATGGACATTTGCATTGGTCCAAGTCTTTCCTATTGTGAATAGTGCCACAATGAACATACGTGTGCATGTGTCTTTATAGTAGAATGATTTATAATCCTTTGGGTATATATCCAGTAATGGGACTACTAAGCCAAATGGTATTTCTATTTCTAGATCTTGGGGGAATCATCACACTGTCTTCCAAAATGGCTGAACTAATTTACACTCTCACCAACGGTATAAAAGCATTCCTATCTCTCTATATCCTCTCCAACATCTGATGTTCCTGACATTTTAATGATAGCCATTCTAACTGGAGTGAGATGGTATCTCATTGTGATTTTGATTTGCATTTCTTTAATGACCAGTGATAATGAGGTTTTTTTCATATGTTTGTGGGCTGCATAAATGTCTTCTTTTGAAAAGGGTCTGCTCATATCCTTCACCCACTTTTTGATGTGTGTATGTGTGCATGTGTGTGTGTGTGTTTTCTGCAAATTTAAGTTCTTTGTAGATCTGGATATTAGCCCTTTGTCAGATGCATGAATTGCAAAAATTTTCTGCCATTCTGTAGGTTGCTTGTTCACTCTGGTGATAGTTTCTCTTGCTGTGCAGAAGCTCCTTAGTTTAATTGGATCCCATTTGTCAATTTTGGCTTTTTTGCTATTGCTTTTTGTGTTTTAGTCATAAAGTCTTCGCCCATGCCTACGTGCTGAATGGTATTGCCTAGGTTTTCTTCTAGAGTTTTTATGGTTTTATGTATTACATTTCAGTCTTTAATCCAGCTTGAGTTAATTTTGTATAATGTGTAAAGAAGGGATCAAGTTTCATATTTCTGCATATGGCTAGCCAGTTTTGTCAACACCATTTATGAAATTCTTTTCCCATTTTCTATTTTTGTCAGGTTTGTCAAAGACCCGATGGTTGTAGATGTGTGGTGTTATTTCTGAGGCCTCTGTTCAGTTCCATTTGTTTATATCTCTGTTTAGGTACCAGTACCTTGCTGTTTTGGTTACTGTTGCCTTGTAGTATAGTTTGAAATCAGGTAGTTTGGTTCTTTTTGCTCAGAATTGTCTTGGCTATATGGGCTTTTCTTTGGTTCCATATGAAATTTAAAGCAGTTTTCTTCTAATTCTGTGGAGAAAGTTAATGGTAGCTTGATGGGATAGCATTGAATCCATAAATTATTTTGGGTAGTATGGCCATTTTCATTAAACTGTTTCTTTTTATCCATGAGGATGAATGTTTTTCCATTTGTTTGTGTCCTCTATTATATCCTTGACTAGTGGTTTGTAGTTCTCCTTGAAGAGATCTTTCACATTCCTTGTGATTTTTATTCCTATGTATTCCTTATGAAGTTTAGTTTGACTGGATATGAAATTCTGGATTGAAAATTCTTTTCTTTAAGAATGATTAATATTGCCCCCCATTCTCTTCTGGCTTGAAGGGTTTATGCAGACAGATCGCTGATAGTCTGATGGACTTCCCTTTATGGGTAACTCAACCTTTCTCTCTGGCTGCCCTTAACATTTTTTTCCTTCATTTTAACCTTGGTGAATTGGATGATTATGTGTTTTGGGATTGCTCTTCTTGAAGAATATATTTGTGGTGTTCTCTGTATTTCCTGAATTTGAATGTTGGCCTGTCTTGCTAGCTTGGGGAAGTCCTCCTGGATAATATCCCGAACAGTTTTTTCCAACTTTATTTCAATATCCCTATCACTTTCAGGAGCACCAAACAAATATAACTGCTAGCTTATTGTCTGCTTAAATGGCCACCCAGTTTTGTGCTTGAAACCCAGGGTCCTGGTGGTATAGGCATTTGAGGGAATCTCCTGGTCTGCAGGTTGTGAAGACCCTGAGAAAAGCATAGTTTCTCGGCTGGAGTGCAGTTCTTCAGGGCACAGTCCTTCACAGCTTCCCTTGCCTAGGGAAGGGAGTTCCCTGACCCCTAGTGCTTGCCTGGTGAGGCAATGCCCCACTTTGCTTCAGCTTGCCCTCTGTGGGCTGCACCCCCTGTTTAACCAGTCCCACTGAGTGAGCCAGTACCTCAGTTGGAAATGCAGAAATCACCCATCTTCTGCACTGATCTCGGTGGGAGCTGCAGATTGGAGCCCTTCCTATTTGGCCATCTTGGCAGCCACCCATACTGTGCTCTTTGAAAGAAAGTCACTACCTATAGCCAACACTTAAAAAGAATGTAGAATTATGGTTCTTCCTCTTCAGGTGACAGTATCTATATAAATTGTTTGGAATACTTTTGCACCAGGTATTTGTCTCCTCTCTTTATTAAATTATTTAATCCTTTATTTATATCAGTATAGACTCATGATAAAACTTGTGTTATAATTCAATATAACTTGTATTATTGTTCATATGGTCCCCTTGCTTTGGCAAATTTGAGAAAGCATTCAGTTGGCTCCTGTCATTCTTTGATATAGCTCCATCAATATGAGTTTTTAATTTTCTCTGAGTAACTTTTACTTTTTGTCAGGTCTAGATGCTGCAGGTTCATATTGTATATTTTATGCCCCACTCTTAGAATCACAGCCATTTCTCCAAGAAGCCCGGATTCCTTTTATTAGAGATTGGCATTAGAAACCCAGGTCTGAGCTGTAGGCATGCTCATTGTTACTGGGATGTCATTTATTTTAGGCCTTCTTTTTGGCATGTTAAAGAAATACATGTGTGTATTCCACCCTATCTGTAAAGGTATACTATCTTTGAACACATCAGCGTGTTTTTCTGTACCTGGCTTATTTACTATACAATCCACGTTGTCACAAATAGTAGGATCTCCTATTTTAAAGCTGAATAATATTTCACTGTATATATGTGTATGCCACATTTCTTTGTTCATTCATTAGTTAAAGAATGCTTGAATTGCTTCCCTATCTTGATTATTGTGAGGAATATCTCAGTGAATGTGGAAATACAGATATCTTTTCAAGACTCTCATTTTAATTATTTTTTAATTCTCAGGAGTGGAATTATGGGATGGTATAACAGTTTTATTTTTAATTTTTGAGAAATCTTCATATTATTGCCCATACCTACTGTACCACTTTACATTTCTGCCAACAATTGGCCAGCATTCCAATTTCTACACATCCTTGCCAACATGTTACATTTTGAGTGTTTTTTATAATAGCCGTTTTAACAGGCATAAAGTGATATCTCATTATTATTTAGATTTTCATTTCCTTGGTAAATAACTCTGCTATGCGTCTTTTTATATACCTGATATGTATGCCTTCTTTGGAGAAAAATGTGTTCAACTCCTTTGTCCATTAAAAAAAAAAGCTTCTTCTATTGAGTTGAAGAAGTTCCTTATATATCCTGGAAATTATCAGATATATAATTTAAAAATATGTTCTCTCATTTAGTTTGTCTTTTTATTCTATTGATTGTCTCTACTGTCATGCAGAGCTTTTTAATTGCATGTAATGTTACTTGTCTATTTTTGCTTTTGTTGCTTGTACTTTTGGACTTATATTCAAAAAATCATTGTCAAGACCAATGTCAAGAAGATTTACCCAGCCGAGGCGGCTGGATCACGAGGTCAAGAGATCATGACTATCCTGGTCAACATGGTGAAACCCCGTCTCTACTAAAAATACAAAAAATTAGCTGGGCACAGTGGCGCGTGCTTGTAATCCCAGCTACTCAGGAGGCTGAGGCAGGACAAATGCCTGAACCCAGGAGGTGGAGGTTGCGGTGAGCCGAGATCACGCCATTGCACTCCAGCCTGGGTAACAAGAGCGAAACTCCATCTCAAAAAAAAAAAAAAGAACAAGATTTACCCTATGTTTTTTGATGGGAAGTTTTACATTTTCAGGTAGTAACTACAGTAGCCAAACTCCTAGAAGCAGAGAATGTAATAGTGGTTGTTAAGGGCTGGAGAGTGGGGAAAATAGAGTGCTTGTTGTTCAATGGATATAAAGTTTTAGTTACTCTAGGATAGTAAATTCTAGAGGTCTGCTGTACAACATATTGTTTATTGTCAACAACATAGTATTTTGTGTTTCAAAATTTCTTAAAAAGGCAGATCTATGTTGTGTTCTTATCACAAAACAAACCGAAAATGAAAACAAAATAAAAAGACAAAGAGACACAGGGAAACTTTAGAAGGTACTGAATATGTCTATTATTCTGATTGTGTTGATGGGTGTTTGCATATGCACAAACTCATAAAATGTTATCTAACAAAAATATGCATATATTTCAATGAGGTATAATCGCTATACAAAGAACTGCTCATAGTATTGTGCAAAATTTGATGAGTTTGTGCAGTTCTTTGTATAGCGATTATATCTCAGTGAAGTTGTTTAAAAAATTCTGTGAAATAAATACATAAATAAGGAACCAGCTTTGTCTACTTAAGCCAAACATTAGTTCTTATGCATGTATTCAACACATGAATTATTTTAGCCATCTCTCTTGACCTATCTGTAAACCTTTTCTCCCAATAGTGAGAAACTTGACTCCCACCATCCACCAATTCTTTAATTAATTGTTTCATTATAATTTACATGTATAGCAATAGGAAAATTGTTAACCCATATGTCCATGGGATACAGCTTTTAACTAGAGGGCAGTGCTTGTGTTCAGTTCTCTTTCCCTTTAGGCTTACAGGCTCCACTTATTTTCCAAATTATTTAGATCAGCCCTCCTCCACCACAAACTCCTTCAGTGAGATTGCCTTATACATTCATAGTAGAGTGAGATTTTCTTGTCACAGTCTGCATTCCTTCCACATTCCTGGCCTTTTAAGTTATACTTTTAAATTGTATACATTAAAATTCACTCTTTGTGCTGTAGCTGTCTATGAGTTTCAACAATTGCATAGTGACACATATCCACAGAATAGTTGCAGTATCATACAGAATATTTTACTCTAAATATTCTCTGTATTTTATCCATTCATCCTTTTCATCCTACCCTCTATTCCCTTTGAAGTTATTGATCTTTTGACTGTATCTACAGTTTTATCTTTTCCAGAATGCCATATAGTTGAAATCATACATTATGTAGGGTTTTCAAATTAGCTTCTTACACGTAGAAACCTGCATTTAAGGTTCCTCTATATCTTTTCATGGCATGATAGCGCATTCTCATTTTTCATTATCACTGTGTAGTATTCCATCATATGGGTTTATAACAGTTGTTTATTAATGTATTGAAGAACATCTTAGTTGCTTCCAGTTTTTTTGTAATTATGAATAAAGATTCTATAAATATTGTGTGTGGTTTATTTACATGGACATATGTTTTGAAATCAGTTGGATAAGTATGTATGAGGATGACTGCTGGAATGTATGTTAAGACTATGCTTAACTTTGTAAGACACTAGCCATCATTTCTTCTGAAATGGCTATACCATTTTGTATTCCCACCAGCAATGAAGGAAATTTCCTGTTGATCTGCCTCCTCATCAGTAATTGGGCTGCCAATTTCTAGGGCGTTAGTTATTTTAACATTTGTCTACTAGTATCTCATTATTGTTTTAAGTCTCAATTTTCTGATGAGAATGATAAATCTTTCCATATACTTATTTACCATCTGTATATCTTCTTTGATTATGTGTCTATTCATATCATTTATTCATTTTTAAATTGGATTATTTTCTTATTGTTGAGATCTAAGAATTCTTTGTATATTTTGATATATTTTCTTCATCAGATATGAGGTTTGCAAATACAGTCCGAGGGATCATGTTTTTATCTGGTTTTTAGTGAGTTTCAGAATGCGACCACGTGACTTGGTGGCCTTTGATTTTTTTGATCTTGAATTACATTGAGCTGATTGTTTGGTAAGAGGTGTCTCTTTGACAGCCACTGTACAGGTGTAACAAACTGTTCAATATCACAGAGTCCACAAATTTAAAAGTACAATTAGAATATTTTATTTAATGGTTTGACTTATACTTTCCTGCCTTAAAATATATTTACTTTTTTTCTACAGAATCATAATATTTTTACTATTTTACTTTCTTTCTATTTGGATGTATTTCATTGTCTAGACAACTGTAGCATAATTTAAAGGTATGTCTTTTAAATTGTGCATTCTTTCTTCTAACTGTTCCATATTTCCATATTTATAATTTATTTAAACTTTCTTGGTATGGAAGCCAGTCAGCTAAATTGAGTTCATAGATAAACAAGACTGTTGAGTCAGTGGCTCGATACATTTATAATAATAGTTTTCTGAATTAATTAAACCTATCACAGGAACAATCTTACACCTGATCTTTTTCAAAATTTTCTTCAGATATCATTTGTCATGTATGATTCATCAAGATTTATTGTGACAGTTCAGTCAATAATGCTCTGGGAATTATTTAAACATATCAAGCATAGAAAAACATTCTGTTTGAAGAAAACTTTACAGAGGAAAGTTGACTTAGTATATTTGAAAATGAAAGTAAAAATATATTTTTCATAGTATTTAAAAATCAAGCATGATTTTTGCACCATCATAATTAGTCAGGCATACTGATTCTTACATTAGGCTCCACTTTTTGATATATTGGCTTCAGAGTACCTTGACAAATCTCCTTTAATTTTTAATTTATCAAATGTTGTTTAAGCAAGGATATTTTATATAAATGTGTTAGTGACTAGTTGTGCATGATGACATGTTAGACACTAAGGGAGATTTGAAAATATAGACCCAGCCTGGAATCCTTAAGGAATTTATGCTAAACACATCTTGAGAAATAATGCTATAAATAAAGTCAGTAGATTTTTTGGATCATAAAAATATAATAATGTATAATGTGCTTGCTCATTTGTTAAAATTAAGAATACACAGAGAGATATTGAGAAGACAATGTTATAAGTAAAATTAACAGCTAGAATATTGCAGAGGATTAGATTGAAATTAAGAACAGAGTGCTATCAGTGGAACTATGGAGAAAAGCAGATATGAGAGACTTTTAAAGTATTGGTAAAATTGAGTAATTGAGTAGATAAAGGATGTGAGACAGAGAATTCAAGGATATCCTGAATGAGTTGTGCTCGTCATACAACTAGATAAATTAAAATAAGTGTTGATTGGTGTGTTTATTATGGCTAAATTCAGTCCTACACTGATTGCATCTGATGTTATAACGTTTCTAACTGTATAAGTGCAGGTAGACACATGAAGCAGGAGCTGGTAAATGTTTGACTGTGTTATTATCATCCTCATCATTATGAGACAGGATCATGTCACCAAGGGGAAGAGTTCTAATACATCATTTGCAACTACTTTTCCAACTTAATTTCCTGTAAGCCTTTCCAGCAATCACTCAGCCTTATGACTTCTACCTATTAATCCTTTGGTTCCATTGATACTGCTGATTCTTGAATAAACCAAGGTTATTCTTGGTTTAGTACTTCTAAACTGCTATCTCCTATGCTGGGAACACCGCTCTACAAGACACTGAAATGGCAGACTTCCTTCTTATTCAGGACCTCTGGTTGGGTATTCCGGTCAGATATTCTCTCTTCCAAAAGTTGTTCATCAAGTACCATATTTAAGAAACTACCATCAGTTTCTTTGTTCCTCTCTATCTCTATAATCTGCTTTTTAAAAATATTACTTGTCCTTTAAATTTTTTAAAATACTACTTATCTTTTCATTATTGAGTTGTAGAAAATCTTTATATGTAATGGATATAAATTACTTGTCAAATACACATATATTGTAATTTTTTTTCAGTTCTTGGCTTATCTATTTTCTTACAAGTGTCTTTTAATGAGCATTAATTTTTGGTTTAGATAAATTTAATTTATAAAATAATTTATTCACAGATTTGTACAAATATTATTACATTCAATTTTAGAACAATTTCATTCCTCCACAAGGAAATTCTCCACCCTTTAGGCATCACCATCTTCCCCTAAATTTCCCCACCTCTACATCACTAGAAAACAATTGTTTGGCTTCTATCTGTATGTATTGCCTATTCTGAAAATTTTAGTTAAATGGGATAATATAATACGTGGTCTACTCTGTCTTGCTTCTTCAATTAGCATGTTTTCAGGGTCCATTTATGCTGTAGCGTGTATCATTGCTTTGTTTCTTTTTATTGCTGAAAATATTTTATAGCATAAATATATTAAAATGTATTCACCCATCAGTTAATAAAAATTTGTGCTGTTTCTACTTTTTGCTTATTATGAACAATTCTGCTATGAACATTTGTAGACGAGTTTTGGTGTGAACATATTTTTTCATTTCTCTTGGGTATATAACTAGGGTAAAATTCTTGAATTACATGACAATTCCGTTTAACCATTTGAGGTACTTCCAGACTATTTCCAAAGCAGCTGCACCATTTTCCATTCATACCAGTAATGTCTTGCTTTATTTTTTGAATAGCGCTCGTCACCATTTATATATTTATGGCTTCCATGTGTGCTGTTTCTATCACTCAGATGTCTTCTTTCTCAGCACAGGCACTTTACGTAGGATTCACAAGTCTATGTTCAATACCCCAAACAATGACTGATACCAGTAATACTTGATAAATAATTAATAAATTAGAATAAGTTTTGTGAGTTAAAATTAGGGTACAGTATAGATCTTTGGATATATGCATCGTGTTTTATTTATACAAATTCCACCAAAAATAAAGAGATCAGAAACAAGTACTTGAAATGGGGCCATAAATATTTTAAAAATTGTGTCTTGTATTGCTTCTTTCATTTTTTAAAGGTATGAAATACTTCAAATTGTTTAATGAATGTTTAATAAAAAATGAAACACAAATGACATAGATTTAACGTTTTAAAAATTTTGCTGAAATGATAGATATTTTTCAAGTCAATGAAGACAGATAATAATGATTGCTGAAATTCAAGCAAAAGAGAAACGTGAGTCTGTGGGAAAGATAGCAAAAAAAATATGTGCTTAGAAAAGAGGTAATTAGGTAGAAGAAATGCATAATTTGCTATTTTACTCTTTATAATATTAATGTTAATGAAGGAATATTTGGAAGACAGGTAAATGGTCTATATTGAATCTACTAAGAGAGGACCCAAGAAAGGAAAGAAAAAAGGAAGAACTGAGATTTTCACTTTTTGTGAACTCTTCTATGAACTTCGTATGAACTATAATCTCCCCAATAATCCTAGCCTATAAGAAGTAAGAAATACATCTCAAGAAAACTGAGGTTCACAAAGGGAATATAACTTTTCTAAATAGAATAAAACAGTGTAATATTTGCACTTAAATCTCAGTGACTCGAGATTTCATGTACACTTCACCACACAAAGCTACCTTACCAAGAATTAGTTATTTTGTCGCCAGCATCTTCAGGAAAGCATTCTGCCTCTAGTTGCCTTCATGATTATTCTGGTTTGCCTGGCAGGTGCATTACTGTAGAAGAGATGGCTATCTCCCTTACGGAAACTAAAACCATTAAATCAATCCATGTAATGCTCTATGCTGCCATCCCAAGTAGCTCCTTTCTTTTGCCCTTCCTCCCTTCGTCCTTTTTCTCCTTTCCCCCTCTTTCCCTCCCTCTTTCTCTAGCTTTTCCTTTCTTTTCAAAGTTTGTTTAGTGGTTAAGAAGAGGGGATTAGTAGTAAGATTGTTTTAGGGGCTGAATTGTGTCCGCTTTCCAATTTATATGTTAAAGTTTTATCTCCCAGTGCCTCAGAATGCAACTGTATTTCCAAACAAGACCTCTAAAGAGGTTACTAAGAATAGATGAGGGGATAGATGAGGGTTGGCATGAGGTGGGGGGATTGGGAAGGGATAACATTAGGAGAAATACCTATTGAAGATAACGGCCAGGGAGGAAATGGAAGCAGCATACCACGATAGCACGTGATAGCACCTATGCAACAAACCTGCACATTCTGCATATGCACCCCAGAACTTAAAGTATAATAATAAAAAAGAATAGGGCAGGGCGCGGTGGCTCAAGCCTGTAATCCCAGCACTTTGGGAGGCCGAGGTGGGTGGATCACGAGGTCAAGAGATCGAGACCATCCTGGTCAACATGGCGAAACCCCGTCTCTATTAAAAATACAAAAAAGTTAGCTGGGCATGGTGGCGTGTGCCTGTAATCCCAGCTACTCAGGAGGCTGAGGCAGGAGAATTGCCTGAACCCAGGAGGCAAAGGTTGCAGTGAGCCGAGATCACGCCATTGCCCTACAGCCTGGGTAACAAGAGCGAAACTCCGTCTCAAAAAAAAAAAAAAAAAAAAAAAAGAAAAAGAAAAAAAAAGAATAAATGTCATTGGGGCTGAGCTCTAATCCAATATGTCTGGTATCCTTATAAAAACAGGAGATTAGGACACAGTCACACATAGAGGAAAGACTGAACATCTTTAAATCAAGAACAAAGGCTCAGAAGAAATCAATCTTACTGATCACCTTGATCTCAAACTTCTAGCCTTCAGGACCATGAGGAAATAACAAACTTTTCAGTTTAGCACTTTGTTACGGCAGCCCTAACCAATTAAAACAGACCATACAAACACCAGTTCTGTAACTTACTAATTATATAAAATGGACACTGTATTTGCTTTTATCTCTATTTACTTATCTATAAAATGGGTACTTTACTAGAACCTACCACATGGTATTATAATGGATTAAATAGAAAAGAATTAGAATGGAGAGTAGCTTGATAATGTTAGCTATTATGATTTTTATAAGTAATTTCTGAAAACCTCTTGGGTACACTGTAGAAATAGAAGCTCAGTATTTATAGAGCTTATTCTGTGTTAAGAATGTCATCTCAGACTTCTTGAAGGTCTAAAAATATAATTGAAAAATAGCAGTGATTTGGAAAGAGTTTAAAGGTCAAACTGAGAGATATTTTTGTTTGAATTTGGTTAAGCATAAGGTGAAGCAGTGCAGGCATCAATGTAAAAGGCATGTTCTACAGATTCTGATCCATCAGAGCTAAAATATTTTGGCAATCTGGCTTTGGTGGTTTGAAGAAAAAAACCTCAAAGGGGACGGCAAGGGATATTGACAAGAATGAGATGTATGTGATGGAAAAAAAAGAAAAAAAAGAGCAAGAGGCTCACATAGAATTAAAAAGAGTAATAGGATTAAATTATAACATTAAATTTCTAGTTCAACATTTGAGAAAGGTATGATACAACTAGTTGGCAGTTACTGATCTATTTTATCATTCGTTTTGTGGTATGCACATTATTTTATCATCTTTAAATGAATCTTGAAAAAATATATGGTGCTTACATGTATACTAAAAGCATGGTACTTACATAATTTAAAGTTTCTAGTTCAGATTTTTCTCTCTTTATTACATATTGTTGATTTTTTTTTGTTTCTTAAAGATTTACTATTAATCTCTAAGCTCAGTGAGTACTTTGCTGTGTCTAAAGGAAAGAAATTTCATTTTAGCTGCTTATTTATGGTGTACCAGTGGTAGACAGGAGAGACAAAACCTGACAACCAGAAAAGAAGAAAAAAAAATAACTTGAAGAATCTTTCTAATTTTGTGCTCAGTGGTGGCTGATGTCGTTGTCCTCTTGTTGATTACTTCCATCCACTGAATTTGGCTCATCTCCAGTGGGCCTACCCTTCTGTCCACTAAAACCTGGCAGCCTGTTTTTTTTTTTTTTTTTTTTTTTAATCTTTAACTGATGTGCTTTCATTTTGTTTTATTTTGACTGTTTTTCATTTTGAGTGAGTTTACAGCACACTAATACCAAAGAATATGAATAAAGAAAGAAAACATTAGAATAAAATTATGGTGGAGGAGAGGAGGACAAGAAACTACAGGAATTCTGATAGTTTTCTATTTTCTGTTTTTCAAGTTTACTTTTGGTAAGTAGTATTCTCAGTTGTAAATCAACAAAATATTGACAATAACTAGGATTTGCAAGTAGACTTTTGTTAATAAACATTCTTTACTAGATTTCCAACTCTATTTTCCCAATGGAGAACTTGCATAGTCTCAGGGAGAGGTTTGAGAGCCAGATTTTTCTCAGGAAAAGAGTATTTCCTGAATAAATACACTGTGGGAATGCAAATGTTTGGGCAGTTTCCCAAGGGAGGTCTAAAGCTGTGTAACTGAACATTTGCCACATACCACATTCTGACAAGTCGGCACAGAGCCTTCTTTATCTCTTTATTATTGTCCCTGTTGGGTCCCACATTTTTGGGATATAGAGTCATCACTCTAAAGATTATTTTGACATTAAGCTTATTTATATATGACTTAAAATTAAAAAGGTAAAATTGTGTAACTTTGGCTATATAGTGAATATATATCATATTTATTTAAAGCAATAATATTAGAAGTGCAAAGATGTTTCATTATAAAACATTTTTATAATAATTTACTATTTTCTTTTTCTTGTTTTTTTTTGTTATACAAATATTTATTGTTTACTAAAAGCAGTGGACCTCTTATCAAATGCTGCTTGGTAACAAAATCTTATCACAGTTTCAATAAAAAGAAAAAAAGAATCTAACTATTTGTCTCATTGTCATTAGTTAGACTTTCTGAAAGGTCACTTAATCCAGACTTATTCAGTGCATTAATCAGATTCTCAGGCGTCGCATGAACCCCCTCTTGATTTTGCCAGGCAACCAGGAGCTGTTTAGCTCTCATCTTTATGTCTTCACTGTCACACTCAATCTGCCTAATTTCTGAGTCTTTCATTTCCAAGTAGAGAGCCAGAATCTTCCAGTGTTCACTCAGCTTGTTGGCAAATACCTCTATTTGTTCTCTGTTGCAGGGTTGTCTCCCCAAACACCAGGACTTTCATTTTCCTTCAGTAAAACATCATTATCTTCCTCATCTTCATCCTCACCAGTTTTTATTTCTTCAGAAGGAGGTGGTAATTCCTTGGCTAGCGTTATTACCATATTTTCAAGGTATTCTGGTAAACTTTTAAACTGCTCGTTGGTTGGAAGAAGTGAGGACTTCTCTGTGCTAATAGTCTCAGGGCTCTCCAACCATAACTTGAATTGTTCACAGCCTTATATTCATTTTCAACCATATTTTCAGGGTCTGCCTGTTCAATGGCTTCTTCAAAGAATTCCTCCAAAGTGGGCATATATTCCCTTGACTCTGATTTACAGGCTTCCATATTATCAAGACAAAGATTCCAAAGCCTTATTAACTCCTCATTTCCCATCAGAATTTTTTTGCTGGGTCCCTTCCCTAGGAAGTCCTCAAGTGTTCTTCTCTTTCGAATTATTCTCATTGTATCTGATTTTCTTTCTTTCACAAAACTTGGGCAACCTTCATTTTTCCATGAATTCCAGCTTTCTTCAGTGTTTATTATATGATCTACCATCTTTGAAAATCTCTCCATCGGGGGGTTTTCAGATAGTAGTTGATAAACTGATTTTGTAGTATCTTCAATCCAAAGTGATTATTCATCTGTTAAAACATAGTTTGAACTTTAGAATTTGACCTGCCCCTTGAGATATTGGAATGAAATGAGATACTGCAACAGGTTGTGTCAGCGAAACTTACTGTCACTCAGTTGTAAATCCATCAGCTTTTCACTTGTTAAAAATTTTGCAAAATATACATGCTCTCCTCCTGTTTTCAACTCTTCCATCTTTTTTCTTGAGGACTGAGTATCATCCAATTTGTAACTCTTAAAAACAACTAAAACTTCTTCAGAATAATTGAGAAAAGTTTTCCATGAAATCTTCTCATAGCATTGCACAGAGTTCCTGAAGTAATCCCAAAGTGACCCGAATTTTCGATACAGGTTGTAATCAACTGGAATAGAGCATGTTGTTGGAGCTTCCTTATTTCCCATTTCACGTTCTTCTGCATCCATTTCTTCTCTATCTTCAGTGTGCTTCTGACCCAGGGTACTTTCCTCCTCATTGGTATTGAAAACAGTGACATTTTCCAGATTAAATTGACTCTGCAAGTTAAGACCTGATTTCTCAGGTAGAGAGGGAAAGTACCTGAGAAAGGGAAAGTACTAGCCAAAAAGAGCTGAATTGGTCCACAGAAGACTGTATTCTGGGATTTAGATAATCTTCTTAGGAGATCATTGCACGTATGTAGTAAGTAATTTTTCCCAGCAGAATAGAATGTATTTTATTTCCAAGTAGCAACATTTTTTTTCCACAAAAGTAAATACTGTATCACACTGATCCAAAGGAAGACAATCCAAAACATCTCCCAACAATACAAAAGATATAGATGTGGTACAAATACCCAGGCAGTCTGGCTCTACAGTCTGTTTTCTTCACCATTAAGCTTCAGTTACTCCCCTAGTGGCAAGAGAAATAATAGCTAAAATGTTTTCATATGATGAATGATTTATAGTTTCTTTTTCTAGAACATCTCTGAAAGCTTGATCAAGGGTCCATTTGTTTTTTTCATTTTCACTGCCAGGTACCTGGCTGAAGGTACATAACAATGGCTTGATGTTTTTGATGTTCAAGTCCTCTGTGGTAGACTTTGTAAACCACGTCTGTGCTTCAGGCAAACTGAAGAGTGGCGGCATCAGAGACTGATTTACTATTTTCAAAGTGGTTTCTTATCTGTTAGGCTACATATTGACAATAATACTGTCCAAGTATTTTGAATAGTACTATGCAGGTACATTGAATTTATCTTAGTGCTACATAATATATTTTCAGCATCATATGTGTAGATGGCTAGTAAGTGACAAAGGTAGAACTAGAACTTCTACTATGTTATCCCAGAGCAGCCTGAAAATAAACACAGTAGATGAAATAGAGGCCGAAGCCCAACCCAGGAAAATATAATGAATACATAATTTACTTAAGTTTCTCTCTCTGTATATATTTTTAAATATTACCTTAATTCAACTTGAAGAAGATGGTTGGAACTATCACAAAGCAAACTACAGGATAAAACCTGGTTTCTCTGGTTTGCTAATTCTACATGTAGAACTCATTTACCAATATAAGTTTGATCATAATTGTAATTTTTGATTCAGTGAGTTGCCTGAATGTTTTCTATTTCTAGATTAAATTCTAAATTTCATTTATATTTATTATCATAAAATACTTCTACATCACTCTATTCACATATATAAAGGAATCTGGGTTTCAACCCAAACCCTAATTAACCTCATTAGAGAAGGGAATAATTCAAAGTTTAGAAACCTGGAGATTTCCATATCACATCTGGGAATAGGGCATAGAAGTTCACCCAACAGTCAAAGCCGGAATGAGTAGATTAGAACAGCCCAAACAAGGGAATGTCTAAAGAGAAACTTGAATTTATTAATTTCTCCCAGATTTACTGGTTTGTCTACATAGAGAATAAAATACCTAGGAATTCAACTAACAAAGGATGTAAAGGACCTCTTCAAGGAGAACTACAAACCACTGCTCAATGAAATAAGAGAGGACACAAATAGATGGAAAAACATCTCCAAAATGCTCACGGTTGGGAAGAATCAACATCGTGAAAATGGCCATACTGCCCAACGTAATTTATAGATTCAATGCTATCCCCTTCAAGCTACCAATGACCTTCTTCACAGAACTGGAAAAAAAAAAACCACTTTAAACTTCATATGGAACCAAAAGAGAGCCCGCAGCCAAAACAATTCTAAGCAAAAGAACAAGCTGGAGGCATCACACTGCCTGACTTCAAACTATATTATAAGGCCACAGTAATTAAAACAGCATAGTACTGGTACCAAAACAGAGACAAAGACCAATGGAACAGAACAGAGGCCTCAGAAGCAACACCACACATCTACAACCATCTGATCTTTGATGAGCCTTACAAAAAAAAGCAATGGGGAAAGAATTCCTTGTTTAATAAATGGTGTTGGGAAAACTGGCTAGCCATGAGCAGAAAGCAGAAACTGGACCCCTTCCTGACACCTTACACTAAAATTAACTCCAGATGGATTAAAGATCTAAACATAAGACCTAACAGCATAAAAACCCTAGAAGAAAACCTGGGCAAAAGCATTCAGGACATAGGAGTAGGCAAAGACTTCATGACTAAAACACCAAAAGCAATGACAACAAAAGCCAAAATAGACAAATTGGATCTGATTAAACTCCAGAGCTTCTGTACAGCAAAAGAAAACAATCATTAGAGTGAACCAGCAACCAACAGAATGGGAAATAATTTTTGCAATCTACCCATCTGACAGAGGGCTAATATCCAGAATCTACAAAGAACTAAAACAGATTTACAAGAAACAAACAAACAAACCCATTCAAAAGTGGGCAAAGGATATGAACAGACACTTTACAAAAAAAGACATCGATGAGGCCAACAAGCATATGAAAAAATGCTCATCGTCACTGGTCATCAGAGAGATGCAAATCAAAACCACATTGAGATACCATCTCATGCCAGTTAGAGTGTGGATCATTAAAAAAATCTGGAGACAACAGATGCTGGAGAGGATGTGGAGAAAAAAGAACACGTTTACACTGTTGGTGGGAGTGTAAATTAGTTCCACCATTGTGGAATACAGTGTGGTGATTCCTCAAAGACCTAGAAATAGAAATACCATTTGGCCCAGCAATCCCATTACTGGGTATATACCCAAAGAATTATAAACTGGTCTATTATAAAGACACATGCACACATATGTTCATTGCTGCACTGTTTACAATAGCAAAGACCTGGAACCAACCCAGATTTCCATCATCGATAGACTGGATAAAGAAAATGTGGCACATATACACCATGGAATACTACGTGGCCACAAAAATTATGAGTTTGTGTCATTCATAGGGACACGGATCAATCTGGAAATGATCATTCTCAGTAAACTGACACAAGAACAGAAAACCAAACACTGTATGTTATCACTCATAGGCGGGTGTTGAACAGTGAGAACACATGGACACAGGGAGGGGAGCATCACACACTTTGGTCAGTTGTGGGAGCTAGGGGAGGGATGGTGGGGATGGGAAGGGTGGGGAGGAATAATGAGGAGAGAAATATGAGATATAGGTGATGGGGGGAATGAAGGCAGCAAACCACCTTGCCAGGTATGTACCTACGCAACAATCCTGCATGATCTGCACATGTACCCCAAAAGCTAAATTACAATAAAAAAAGAGAAACTTGAAAATCTTTTAAGTATTATATTTCTTTTCCTTTCAAACATGAAAGGAAATACAAAGCATTTATACCCCAGTTTTAAAAAAATCTTGGCTAAAGAGTTTAAAAGAGCAAACCGTTTCACGTGAGTCTCCTTTCAAACATAGTCAATTCAAATGATCCGGAATTAATCGTTACATATAGATTACGTCCATTTAGATTTGCTCTGTAGGTGCCATTTTATTACCATAGGGAGGCTGAATTACAATTTGTCCTTTTAATTCTATTAATCTTTAATGCAAATAGTTTTCATTGTTGAATCCTTATTATTATTTTGTTTTTCTCATTTGTATCTCACACTTGCCTTAAGAAAATGTTACCGATATACAAAAATTGGCTGTGTGGTAGAGGGCGTCTGTATTCCCAGCTACTCTGGAGGCTGAGGTAGAAGAATCACTTGTGAACCCGGCAGGTAGAGGTTGCAGCAAGCTAAGATTGCACCATTGCACTCCAAGCTAAGTGACAAGAGCGAAACTCCACCTCAAAAATTAAAAAATAATTAAAAAAAAGAAAATAGAACAAAAGACAAAAGAGACAGAGCACGGGGGGGAGGACTCAAGATGGCGCTGTGAGAACAACCCAGGATTGGAGCTCTTCTCGTTGAATCCACAAACGGTGAGTCAGAGCGGCATTTCCAGACTGATCTTTGTTGCCCACAGAACGGGGAAACTCCCAAGTATAAAAAAGACATGGGACGCCAGGCAGTAGGTCTGCCTGGCGAAGCCGGCAGCCGGGGCGGCGGCGGCCGGCCCTACCCAGCAATCCCCACAGGGCACGCTTGTCCGGGTGCCCTGTTGAACCAGCAACCTGAGACTTGAGAGGGCTCTACTTGAGACTGAACGAGACTTGGACAGTAGGCCAGCCCAGGGGATTGCAGGGATTGGGATACCCAGTGGGACGAACAAAACCGCAATTTCGAACTATCCCGAGCAGACGGTCCGAGACGCTCTGTGTGGGAGGGGCGTCCACCACTACCGAGGCAACCCGCCCCAACTGAGATACACGCCCACTACTGACGCAGCCAGCCATTGCCGAGGCAACCCGCCCCAACTGAGATACACGCCCACTGCTGACGCAGCCAGCCGTTGCCGAGGCAACCCGTCCCTACTGAGATACATGCCCACTGCTGATGCAGCCTGCCATTGCTGAGGCAACACGCTACAATGAAGAGACTCCGCCGCAGGTCGTGGCGGAGACCACAGCAGAGCAGGCAGGAACAGCGCGAATCAAACAACAGCAGGGCGGAGCCTCGGCAGCCAAACAGTGGCTAGTCTGCCTTCTAGCTGGGCAGGACACCTGATCGGACATCCAAAAATAAAGCCCAAACCCCTCAACACAGAGCAATTGAGAAAAAAAAAAAAAGGTTTTTTTAATGAGCTCTGTTGCAGCAGAATAAAACATAGCAGCCTAACAGCCCTGAATGAACAACAGAGTGCACAGCTCAGCAATTAAACCCCTATAAAGTACAAACTGTCTCCTCAAGCAGCTCCCTGACCCATCTATATCCAAAAGACTGACATTAGGCAGGCATCATCCTGGGACAAAGAGAGCAGAAAAAGAAACTGGTAGCATCCCTCGCTGTGCCACACCTACTAGAGGTGCAACCCAGACAAGCAGGGTCTGGAGCGGACCTCAGCAGTTGTACAGCGAAGGGGCTAGACTGGTAGAAGGAAAACCAAGCAACAGAAATACTTCATCAACAACATTCTGGGTGTCCACTCAGAGACCCAAACGAAAAGTCAGCAACTACACAGACGACCAGTGAACAAATCCACAAAGATGGGAAGAAACCAGCGCAAAAAGGAGGAAAACACCCGAAACCAGAACACCTCGCCTCCTAGAAAGGACCAAAACTCCTCACCAGCAAGGGAGCAAAGCTGGACGGAGAATGACTGTGATGAAATGACGGAATTAGACTTCAGAAGATGGATAATGAGAAACTTTTGTGAGCTAAAAGATCATGTATTAAATCAATGCAAAGAAACTAAGAACCTTGAAGAAAGATTTGAAAAAAGATTCCAGGAAATGATAACAAGAATGGATACCTTAGAGAGGAATATGAATGAATTAAAGGAGCTGAAAAACACAATACGAGAACTTCGCGAAGCAAACGCAAGTTTCAATAGCCGAATTGACCAAGCAGAAGAAAGAATATCTGAAGTCGAAGACCAACTCAATGAAATAAAACGAGAAACCAAGATCAGAGAAAAAAGCACAAAAAGGAATGAACAAAGTCTCCAAGAAATGTGGGACTATGTGAAAAGACCTAACCTACGTTTGATAGGTGTACCAGAAGGGGACGAAGAGAATGAATCCAAGCTGGAAAATACTCTTCAGGACATCATCCAGGAAAATTTCCCCCACCTAGCAAGACAAGCCAACACTCAATTGCAGGAAATACAGAGAACACCACAAAGATATTCCGCAAGAAGAGCAACCCCAAGGCACATAATCGTCAGATTCAACAGGGTTGAAATAAAGGAGAGAATACTAAGGGCAGCCAGAGAGAAAGGTCGGGTCACCCACAAAGGGAAGCCCATCAGACTCACAACATATGTGTCGGCAGAAACACTACAAGCCAGAAGAGAGTGGGGGCCAATATTCAACATTCTTAAAGAAAAGAACTTTCAACCCAGAATTTCATATCCAGCCAAACTGAGCTTCTGAAGTGAAGGAAGAATAAAATCCTTTGCGAACAAGCAAGTACTCAGAGATTTTGTCACCACCAGGCCTGCTTTACAAGAGCTCCTAAAAGAGGCACTACACATAGAAAGGATCAATCAGTACCAGCCATTCCAAAATCACACTGAATGCTAAAGAGCTTCAACATAATGAAGAATCTACAACAACTAACAGGCAAAACAGCCACTTAGCATCAAAATGGCAGTATCAAATTCACACATAACAATATTAACCCTAAATGTAAATGGACTAAATGCACCAATCAAAAGACACAGACTGGCAAATTGGATAAAAATCCAAAACCCATCAGTGTGCTGTATCCAGGAAACCCGTCTCACATGCAAGGATACACAAAGGCTCAAAATAAAGGGATGGAGGAAGATTTACCAAGCTAATGGAAAGCAAAAAAAAGCAGGAGTTGCAATTCTCATCTCTGATAAAATAGACTTTAAAGCAACAAAGATCAAAAGAGACAAAGAAGGTCATTACATAATGGTAAAAGGATTGATACAACAAGAAGAGCTAACGATCCTAAACATATATGGACCCAACACAGGAGCACCCAGATACATAAGGCAAGTTCTTAATGACTTACAAAAGGACTTAGACTCCCACACAATAATAGTGGGAGACTTTAACACTCCACTGTCAATACTAGACAGATCAACCAGACAGAAAATCAACAAGGATATCCAGGGCTTGAACTCAGACCTGGAGCAAGCAAACCTGGTGAACATTTACAGAACTCTCCACCCCAAATCCACAGAATACACATTCTTCTCAGCACCACATCACACCTACTCTAAAATTGACCACATAATTGGAAGTAAAGCACTGCTCAACAAATGCAAAACAACTGAAATCATAACAAACAGCCTCTCAGACCATAGTGCAATCAAGTTAGAACTCAGAATTCAGAAACCGACCCAGAACCGCACAACTTCATGGAAACTGAACAACTGGCTCTTGAATGTTGACTGGGTAAACAACGAAATGAAGGCAGAAATAAAGAAGTTCTTCGAAACCAATGAGAACGAAGACACAACGTGCCAGAACCTCTGGGACACATTTAAAGCAGTCTCTAGAGGAAAGTATATAGCAATAAGTGCCCATATGAGGAGAATGGAGAGATCCAAAATTGACACCCTATTGTCAAAATTGAAAGAGCTAGAGGAGCAAGACAAAAAAACTCAAAACCCAGCAGAAGACAAGAAATAACTAAGATCAGAGCTGAGCTGAAGGAGATTGAGACACGAAAAACCCTTCAAAAAATCAATAAATCCAGGAGCTGGTTTTTTGAAAAGATCAACAAAATAGACAGACCACTAGCCAGAATGATTAAAAAGAAAAGAGAGAACAACCAAATAGATGCAATAAAAAATGATAAAGGGGAAATCACCACAGATTCCACAGAAATTCAAACCATCATCAGAGAATATTACAAACAACTATATGCGCATAAACTAGTAAACCTGGAAGAAATGGATAAATTCCTGGACTCCTGTGTCCTCCCAAGCCTAAACCAGGAGGAAGCTGAAACTATGAATAGACCAATAACAAGGTCTGAAGTCGAGGCAGCAATTAAGAGCCTACCACACAAAAAAAGCCCAGGTCTAGACGGGTTCACAGCCGAATTCTACCAGACACACAGGAGGAGCTGGTACCATTCCTTCTAAAACTATTTCAAACAATCCAAAAAGAGGGAATCCTTCCCAAATCATTTTATGAGACCAACATCATCCTGATACCAAAACCCGGCAGAGACCCAATGAGAAAAGAAAACTTCAGGCCAATATCCATGATGAACATAGATGCAAAAATCTTCAATAAAATATTGGCAAGCCGATTGCAACAGCAAATCAAAAAACTTATTCATCATGATCAAGTAGGATTCATCCCGGGGATGCAAGGCTGGTTCAACATACGCAAGTCTATCACCGTAATTCACCACATAAACAGAACCAAAAACAAAAACCACATGATTATCTCAATTGATGCAGAGAAGGCATTTGACAAAATTCAACAGCCCTTTATGCTAAAAACCCTCAATAAACTCTGTATCGATGGAACGTATCTCAAAGTAATAAAAGGTATTTATGACAAACCAACAGCCAATATCATACTGAATGGGCAAAAACTGGAAGCATTCCCTTTGAAATCTGGCACTAGACAAGGATGCCCTCTCTCACCATCCTATTCAATATAGTACTGGAAGTTCTAGCCAGAGCAATCAGGCAAGAAAAAGAAATAAAGGGTATTCAAATAGGAAAGGTGGAAGCCAAATTGTCTCTATTTGCAGACGACATGATAGTATACCTAGGAGACCCCATCGCCTCAGCCCAAAAACTCCTGAAACTGATAAACAACTTCAGCAAAGTCTCAGGATATAAAATCAATGTGCAAAAATCACAAGCATTCGTCTACACCAATAACAGACTTAAAGAAAGCCAAATCAAGAGCGAACTGCCATTCGCAATTGCTACAAAAAGAATAAAATACCTTGGAATACAACTCACAAGGAACGTAAGGGACCTCTTCAAGGAGAACTACAAACCACTGCTCAACGAAATCAGAGAGGACACAAACAGATGGAGAAACATTCCATGTTCATGGTTAGGAAGAATTAATATCGTGAAAATGGCTATACTGCCCAAAGTAATTTACAGAATCAACGCTATCCCCATCAAGCTACCATTGACTTTCTTCACAGAACTGGAAAAAACCACCATGAACTTCATATGGAACCAAAAGAGAGCCCGCATAGCCAAGTCAATTCTAAGCAAAAAGAACACCGTGGGGGGCATCACACTACCAGATTTCAAACTATACTACAAGGCTACAGTAATCAAAACAGCATGGTACTGGTACCAAAACAGAGATATAGACCAATGGAACAAAACAGAGGCACCGGAGGCAACACAACATACATACAACTATACAATCTTTGATAAACCTGACAAAAACAAGCAATGGGGAAAGGATTCCATGTTTAACAAATGGTGTTGGGAAAACTGGCTAGCCATGTGCAGAAAGCAGAAACTGGACCCCTTCCTGACACCTTACACTAAAATTAACTCCGAATGGATTAAAGACTTAAACATAAGACCTGGCACCATAAAAACCCTAGAAGGAAATCTAGGCAAAGCTATCCAGGACATAGGAGTAGGCAAGGACTTCATGAACCAAACACCAAAAGCATTGGCAACAAAAGCCAAAATAGACAAATGGGACCTAATGAAACTCCACAGCTTCTGCACGGCAAAAGAAACAGTCACTAGAGTGAATCGGCAACCAACAGAATGGGAAAAAATTTTCGCAGTCTACCCATCTGACAAATGGCTGATATCCAGAATTTACAAACAACTCAAGCAGATTTACAGGAAAAAAACAAACAAGCCCATTCAAAAGTGGGCAAAGGATATGAACAGATACTTTACAAAAGAAGACATATATGAGGCCAACAATCATATGAAAAAATGCTCATCGTCACTGGTCATCAGAGAGATGCAAATCAAAACCACATTGAGATACCATCTCACGCCAGTTAGAATGGCGATCATTAAAAAATCTGGAGACAACAGATGCTGGAGAGGATGTGGAGAAAAAGGAACACTTTTACACGGTTGGTGGGAGTGTAAATTAGTTCAACCATTGTGGAAGACAGTGTGGCGATTCCTCAAGGCCCTAGAAATAGAAATTCCATTTGACCCAGCAATCCCATTACTGGGTATATATCCAAAAGACTATAAATCGTTCTACTATAAGGACACATGTACACAAATGTTCATTGCAGCACTGTTTACAATAGCAAAGACCTGGAATCAACCCAAATGCCCATTGATAATAGACTGGATTGGAAAAATGTGGCACATATACACCATGGAATATTATGCAGCAATCAGAAATGATGAGTTTGTGTCGTTTGTAGGGACATGGATGAATCTGGAGAACATCATCCTCAGCAAACTGACACAAGAACAGAAAATGAAACACCGCATATTCTCACTCATAGGTGGGTGATGAAAAATGAGAACACATGGACACAGAAAGGGGAGTACTAAACACTGGGGTCTATTGGGGGGAAAAGGGGAGGGCCAGTGGGAGGGGGAGGTGGGGAGGGATAGCCTGGAGAGAAATGCCTAATGTGGGTGAAGGGGAGAAGAAAAGCAAAGCACACTGCCATGTGTGTACCTACGCAACTGTCTTGCATGCTCTGCTCATGTACCCCAAAACCTATAATCCAATAAAAAATTAAAAAAAAAAAAAAAAGAAAATGTTACCTTATGCTCATTTTGAGAAATAATGGTTCAAAATAAAATAAACTGTCCAAAAAACTGCTTGTAAGTGGCAGTGTAACTATATCTGACCCTGAAACAAATGGCTTTAATCACTGCTCTATGCGGTCAGATTTTTTAAAATAGTGTTGGTGAAAGAAAATTAGTAAGAGGCATATTTAAACACTGATGTATAGATTGATTAGTATGATTGATTTTAATAAAAATGATAAGAATTTGAAAAAGGCAGTAAAGATTTGATAGAGGCAGTCATCATCTTATAATGGTGTCACATTCCAAACTATGTTGGTAGGACCAGATTTTTGGAACTCTGAACTTAGAATATTATAAATGAAAATTATGTTGACAGTCAAGCTGGTAGAAACAAGCAGGCATGAATAAAAAAGGCTCAATGCATAAGGATGAACTTGTCCAGATTTGAGTTTTGGCAAGAATACTGCATCAGACCCAGTTCAGGGTGGCTTTTATTTGCTGTCACTTTTAACCTAGCCAACGAAGTCTTAGAATGGATCTTCATCAGGTAAGGATACAAGTGGTTTTGTGGGTGAAGTTCTCAGGAGCTATCTTAGTCTACTAGGGCTGCTATAACAAAATATCAAGGACAATGTAGCCACATGAAATTTGTGTCTCACAGGTCTGGAGGCTAGGAAATTCAAGATCAAGGTGCTGGCCCAATGGTTCCTGATGAGGGTTCTCTCTTGGCTTGCCAATGATGGCTGCTTTCTCACTATGTCCTCACATGGTCTTTCCTGTCCTGTGTGCAGATGGAGACAGAGAGAGAGAGAGAGAGAGAGAGAGAGAGAGAGAGAGAGAGAGAGAGAGAGAGAGAGAGAGAGAGAGAGAGAGAGAGAGAGAGAGAGAGAGAAAGAGATGTGTTTCTCTTCTTTAAGACCATCAGTCTTATTGAATTAGGATTGAACACTTATTATCTCATTTAACTTAATTATCTCCTAAAAGTCTTACCTTCAAATATAGTCACATTGGGGGTTGAGTCTCCAACATTTTGGGGATACACAATTCAGAGCAAGAACATTCCTAGTATTTCAGGGAAGTGCTTCTAACTTGGTTAGTAAATTTGTTTGGAAGCAGGGTTACTGATAGAAGGAAGCCCTTCTATCAGTAGGCTGGAGCTGAAGATACATTAGCCCTAGAGTCTGCTTTCTCATGTGTAGTTCAATTCTTTCCTTTCTGCATAGCTATAGATTTCCATTCTGTTTCTTGAGAGATTATTAACCTTTCGGCAGTACTGGTGATACCTATCACATTTCTGTAGAAAATATAGAAATCGCCAACTTCTTACATTGTACATTTTATGACCATTTGCTCAAATTATGGGGTTTGTTTGTTTGTGGTTGTTTTTTTAAAGTTGAAGAACTGGTCTGGGAAAATGAATGTTTTCTAGAAGTGTCCTCCAATGAGAAAGTGTATTTTTTGCTCACAATAAGAAGGAAAGACTTGGCAGGAAAAACAGATCCTCACTGTCTAATTCCTTTTCTACCCTCATTTCCCAACTGTAATTGCAAAACACATGTAAGAGAGCAGAAGGCATTGCTCAGGAAGTCAATTCTTGTAAACTGAAATTGAGAAATAGATTTGTTTACTGATTCAGTTAGCTTTTCAGACTAGCTATGAAAGTACCCAGAAGGCTTATTTTGAAATTGGAGATTTTTTTCCTAATTGTGCGTAATAAAATTTGTATACTAAACACATTCTAATGGCCCCAATCTAAATATGTAATATGTATCACAGTATTTTAGGAAAATGATCAGTCATTATCACTAATATGAAAAATGGTGGAAAGATATTCCCAATGGCAGCAGAGCGAAATTTCTGATAAATCCTACTCATATTGTCATTATTATCTCTCCACTTTTGGCATACTTCCCTGACTTAATCTCATGAATGGAATAGAAATACTGCTTCTATATAAAATCTCTACCCAAATGGTGTCTTTCAGAGCATAAAATAGTCGATGGTTGTATTCTCTTCCTTCCTATGCTTTTTAAATCACCGTGCCTCTTCCTGTGTTACACATCATATATTTATTTGCTTACTCTGACTTTTTTTTCACATTGAAATGTGGGAATCATGTTTGATCTTTCTGGTACCCACTGGAATGCAATGGATATTTGTGGAATAAATCTTTTATGAATTAAAGATTCAGTAAAAATTGTTTTATTTTGTATTTTCTCTTACAGAAAGCAAAAGCTCACTGGAGAAATTTAAAACAAATATATCAGCTAAAATTATTTTAAATGGTATCAATAAAAGTGAATATAATGGGTAATGGACCTCAAGTATAAATTAATCCTTTATTATACAGAAGACAATTATTATTTAATTAATCACTTTTTCCTTTCTTCTGCCTTTGTTTCTCAGAAAATCTGCCCGAATTCTGTAATCATGAAATGTATTCTCAAAACTCCTATTAAATAGACAGTAATGGAGTCACATCAGCATCAAGCCACAACTGATTTGCTAAGGAGTCAATATCTTTACAGATTTGAGTTAACTACTGTCTACAGAGAGATATGTGGTATAGAGTTGCACAGAGGCTGCTACAATGAACTGAGTTTTTTATATTGTAGTTTCTGGCTTAGCTCATGACGATAGTCTCTAATATACGGTACAGTCTACCAAAGAATTCCAAATTACTTTCAAGGTTTATTATGTAAAGTATTTATTGTGTCTGAACGAATTTAGTCCCACAATAAATCATTAAAATGTGATGTATTTTATCAGCACCTTATTGACGCAATAATTAGTTTATTTTTACAGTTATTACAAGTGTCAAAAACAGAAATATAAATGTTTTCACAGAATTTTTTCTCTGTATATTTTGCAATCTTTTGATTAGAAATAAATTTCATATCAATTTTTCTATTTTAAAATATCTATATCATATTGCTCTTTTGATATGATTTATATGAACTTGATAAGCTTACATGTTCTCTGTCACCCAAAAATATTATTTTTTCTCATCTCTGTAATGGGAAAAATTAAAACAATTTATCAATGAAATCATTTAGACATTGTCTATTTTACTTATGTTTGATGCCAATTACAACAAATACTTCATTTTTCATCTACGTGATATATCAACATAAGTCTAAAGAAAGCACCCTATGTGATATTGCTAAACTGGTATTCATTATAATTAAACAAAATTGTACTATGACCATTCATAACACACTTAAATACTTTCTTCCAAAGGTAGAAAGGATTGAGAGAATGAAGATTTCTTACAAACTGCTTTTATTTAAATTTTTTTTCAAAATTGGAGTATTCTGCTTATTTTTTAGCTACATATTTCACTGTTCTATTCTTTTCATATTTAAAAAATTCAAACTGTCTTTTTAAACTGGAAAAGTAATACATGTCTATTTTTCCAAAATCATAAAATATAAAGCAGAATAAAGAAAATACAGAATAACCACCAATCTACCTATTCAGAAACAACTTCTGTTGTGTATGATTTCTTATACACATGAATATGTGTAAGTGTGTGTATACATGTGATTGCATTTATATGAGCATATGCGAATGATCACTGCACATATATTGTTTGGTAACCTCCTTTGTCATTGAATGAGATAATATTAATGACTTTTGAGTTGTAGCCACAATGGCCGAATAGGAACAGCTCTGGTCTGCAGCTCCCAGTGAGATCAACACAGAAGGTGGGTGATTTCTGCATTTCTAACAGAGGTACCTGGCTCATCTCATTGGAACTGGTTAGACAGTAGGCATAGTCAACAGAGGGCAAGCCAAAGTAGGGTAGGGCATCACCTCACCTAGGAAGTGCAAGGGGTCAGGGAACTCCCTCCCTTAGCCAAGAGAATCTGTGAGGGACTGTGCCATGAGGAATGGTGCACTCCAGCCCAGATGCATTATGCTTGTCCCACAGTCTTTGCAACCTGCAGACCAGGAGAAACCCTCAGATGCCTGCACCACCAAGGCCCTGGGTTTTAAGAACAAAACTGGGCAACCATTTGGGCAGATATTGAACTAGCTGAAAAATATTTTTTCATATCCCAGCGGCACCTGGAATGCCAGCAAGAGATAATTAGTCACTCCCCTAGAAAGGAGGATGATGCCAGGGAGCCAAGTGGTCTAGCTCAGCACATCCCACCCCCTCCCCCCGGGGTCCACCAAGCTGAGATCTACTGGCTTGAATTTTTTACTGCCAATACAGCAGTCTGAAGTTAACCTGGGATGCTCCAGCATTCTGGCAGGAGCAGCACTCACCATTATGGAGGTTTGAGTAGGCAGTTTTCTCCCTACAGTGTAAACAAAGCTGCTGGGTAGTTTGAACTAGGCAGAGCCCCCTGCAGCACCACAAATCTGCTGTAGCCAGACTGCCTCTCTAGATTCCTCCTTTCTAGGCAGGGTATCTCTGAAAGAAAGGCAGTAGCCTTAGTCAGGGGCTTATAGAAAAAACTCCCATCTCCCTGAGACAGAGAACCTGGGGGAAGGGATGGCTGTGGGTGCAGCCTCAGTAGATTTAAACATTCCTGCCTGACAGCTCTGAAGACAGCAGTGGATCTCCCAGCACAGTGCTCAAGCTCTGCTAAGGGACAGACTAATTCTTCAAGTGGGCCCCCGACACCCATGCCTCCTGACTGGGAGACATCTCTCAGCAGGGGTTGACAGATACCTCATAAAGGAGAGCTGCCACTGGCAGCTGGTGGGTGCATCTCTGGGAGGAAGCTTCCAGAGGAAGGAACAGGCAGCAATCTTTGCTGTTCTGCAGCTTCCTCTGGTGATACCCAGGCAAACAGGGCCTGGAGTGGACCTCCAGCCAGCTCCAGCAGACCTGCAGCAGAGGGGCTTGACTGTTAAAAGGAAAGGTAACAAACAGAAAGGAATAGCATCTATATCAACAAAAAGGATGTCTGCACAGAAACCCTATCCAAAGATCAACATCAAAAACCAAAGGTAGGTAAATCCAAAAAATGAGAAAAAAACCAGCACAAAAAGGTTGCAAATTTCAAAAGCCAGAGTGCCTCTTCTCCAAAGAATCACAGCTTCTTGCCAGCAGGGGAAATAAACTGGACAGAAAATGAGTTTGACCAACTGACAGTAGTAGACATCAGAATTTGGCTAACAACAAACTCCTCTGAGCATGTTTTAACCCAATGTAAAGAAGCTAAGAACCTTGAAAAAAGGTTAAAGAAATTGCTAACTAGAATAACCAGTTTAGAGAAGAACATAAATGACCTGATGGAGTTTAAAAACACAACACAAGAACATCGTGGAGCATATACAAGAATCAATAGATGAATCTATCAAGTGGAAAAAAGGATATCAGAGACTGAAAATTATTTCAACTATTGTAAATGGCAGTGTGGTGATTCCTCAAGGATCTAGAACCAGAAATACAATTTGACCCAGAAATCCCATTACTGGGTATGTACTCAAAGGATTATAAATCATTATACTATAAAGACACATGCACACGTATGTTTATTGTGGCACTGTTCACAATAGGAAAGACTTGGAAACAACCCAAATGCCCATCAATGATAGACTGGATAAAGAAAATGTGGCACATACACACCATTGAATACTATGCAGTCATACAAAAGGATGAGTGTGTGTGTATTTGTTCAGAGACATGGATAAAGCTGGAAACCATCATTCTTAGCAAACTAACACAGGAATAGAAAACCAAACACTGCATGTTCTCATTCATAAGTGGGAGTTGAACAATGAGAACACATGGACACAGGGAGGAAACATCACACATGGGGGCCCGTGGGGGTTGGGGAGTTAGGGGAGGGATAGCCTTAGGAGTAATACCTAATGTAGATGCTGGGTGGATGGGTGCAGCAAACCACCATGGCACATGTATACCTATGTGAGAAAAATGTACATTCTGCACGTGTATTCCAAACTTAAAGTATAATAAAAAAAATTGATAGCTTTCCAAACTGACTTGCATAACCTCATTTAATGACTACATTTTATTTTTTGGATTTTTAAAAAATTTATGTTACCATTCTCATATTATGGAGCAATTAAGTGATCCCTATTTTTGCAATTATTAAGCATTCATGGAAAAGTATATTTGTAGTTTAATATTTCCAAACTTTGAAACTTACTTGTTTATAGTAAATTAACAGGAGAAGGAGTATTAGGTCTAAAGTTTAAACATTATAATAATATTAGTAGGTATTGAAAATTGTCATTTTGAGCTATAATGCTAACCTATACTTTTTTTAGGAGCATAGGAAAGTGTTTATTTATTTGTACCTTTGCCTAAATGGAGTGTGTGTGTGTGTGTGTGTGTATTTGTTCTATCAAACTTTATCAATTGTTCATTTGGATTTGAGTAAACATGAAGTGTCGGCTACTGTGGACAGTATAATGTCTCTGAGTAAATTAGAGAAATATTTTACAGAGTGTGAGGATGCAAAGTAAGGACTGGTGATAATAAAATTCTAGGTGTGCTCTTGTATGCTTTCTTTCAAAATAACTTAAGAATTAAAACAAAATGAGAAGGGGCAAAGAAATATATTGATGTTATTTCAGATATAGGGCAAGGTAGCATGACAAAATGAGATGAATAGAATGGACACAGGAAAGGAATTTAAAAAATCTAAGTTCGATTACCAACTTTTTAATAGAAAAATACACTAACCATCTATAAGACTCAGTTTTCCGTTTTTTAAATGAGACCATTAAACTTATTTGTGTTTACGATGAGTGAAGATAACGTGTCAATAACACAGCAGATACCCCCTCAGTGCATTTTCCTCAGCAAAATTTAATCCATGATTGGAAACTCCAACATCTGTGATTTTTTCCAGAAGTAGAAAATGCCTTCAGATAAGGTTTGATGAAAGTAGAAAGAGAGCTAGAAAAAAAATGGCCCATTTGTTTCAAAAGGCTAGGTGTGATTTACTCCAAATCAGACAACAGAAAATAAAGAAATGGTGGAGGAGGGGAGGGATTGTTCATGTGAAAGTAGAATCTAGTTTATCCTCAAATTAAATAAACATGTTTTATATTCAACACTTATTCAGAGAATTCCGGACATCTTTAACACCACAGCCAACACCCATTACATCATCCTCATTGAAGCTCTTAACAATTTGAGCTTTGATACTAAACAGAAAGAGTAAGATCCAGACTCCTTTGTAAAAAATTGTAAAATAAGATAGAAAATACATCGTGTGTCAATAAATCACATCATACTATGATCAAAATCAAAGAGGCCCCACTGCACATTCAGTATAGCTGAAATAATGCTCTTAATAATATGACAGCTGTAAACTGGAAGGAAATAGTATTTGGAAGATATATTCTTGGTAAAGTGAAATTAAAAAACTTTTGAAAACTTGGAAAGAAAACTTAATAAATTTGGACACAAATGAGCAAAATCTGTGAGAAATTGTACAGATGTAAGTCAAATAAAGAGATGAGTTCTTTTGCATAAAAAAATTTTCTTTAAAAAAATGAATAAACCAGCCAGGTGGGGTGGCTCACGCTTGTGATGCCAGCACTTTGGGAGGCTGAAGTGGGCTGATCATTTGAGGTCAGGAGTTCAAGACCAGCCTGGCTAACATGGTGAAACCCCATTTCTACTAAAAATACAAAAATTAGTCGGGTGTGATGACATGAACCTGTAGTCCTAGCTACTTGGGAGGCTGAGGCAAGATTATCACTTAATCTCAGTAAGTGAAGGTTTCAGTGAGTTGAGATTGTGTCACTGCACTTCAACCTGGGTGACAGAGTGAAACTGTCTCATACATACATATATGTATATATATATATCCTAGAAGTGAACTCTGAACAACAAAGAGAAAACAAGTATGAGAAAACTGAGAAGAAATGGCTAGCAAAGCAGGAGAAAACCTGGGAGGCTGCAACACAAACACTAAGGGAAGTGAATATTTTCAAAAATTGTCAAGAGTCACCAATGTCTATAGCACAGCGTGTTCCAGAAGGCAAGGGGTAAAGATATGCATGGGTTTAAGAATGACACGCATGGTGCCCCTTCACACTAATAAATATTTTACAAGTTTACTGGTGATGCCATTAATGACAATGCACCAGTAAGTGAGATGGGGTAGGAGCAGAAACGGAGGCTATGAAAACAGAAATTTTGGATGTTATTTTTTAAATCTATGCTGAAAATTAACAGACAGAATATGAAGGAAATTTTTTGTGAAGGTTATAGTGTTATATGGCTAAAGAGTGAGAGTTAAAAGCTATAAGAAAAGTAAAATAAATAGCAGGTGAGATCCCAGGCACAGGTGAAAATAATTTAATGATAGGCTGAAGAAAAGATTTATTTTCCATTAAAATGATAGATTTTCTTGGTGGTGGATACAAATGTATTTGCAAAATGTGTGTAATGAATGTGTGTGTTTGTGTTTTGCTGGATGTGGGGCGGGGGACAAAGAGACAGAGATAAACAGAGAGAGATGAGAAAGTTACTGAAGAGCAGATAGGAAGATGAAAAATTTCTGGCTGTGATTCAATTTTGTATGTGAGAAAGGGATTGAGATTGCTTTTCAGAATGACAAGAAGTAGTAGACTTTTAAAAATGTAAAGGTTTGATGTTTTCTTTAGGTAAAATAAAGTGGAGCATTAATAATTTATCACTAAAAGATTTCTGAGCTGCTGGCATCCCAACCATGAATTAATAGTAACTTTTACTGCCTTAGAATTTCAGCAACTCTCCCCTCCAGATACAGGAATTTAATATTCAAATGATTATAGTTGGATTTTATCAACTGGACAGAGATAAAGAACAAAAGAGGCAAGACTTTGAAAGGTTTTAAGAGAAAATATGTAAGTGGTTTATTACTTAATCATAAACGAATCATTTTTTCTACATGTGTTCTTTCAATGCTTAGAAATGTGGATAATACTTCAAATTAGTAATATCACACTTGGGAATTAAAATATTAAAATGGCTATGTGCACATTCACATTTATTTTACTAGAGAAAATAAAATTACATTTTAAACAATGTTGGTTTCTAACATAATGAAAGTTATTAGATATGGTGGCACATCCATCTACCCGATATAATAAACACTAGGTAAAATGGGCAATGATAATGACTAGAAGATAATTTGGGAAATAATCCCTGTGATATGAATTTTAAATGCTATTTGCAAAAATATATGCACACTTAAAGATTAACCAAACAAAAATTGGTGTTCATGGAGAAAAAGATGATTTGGTAACAGGAAATACCTTAGGTCAATGAGATTGTGAATGCATTTTCGTCATTTCTCTTCTACTTACAAAAATTTTTAGTCATCTTGTTTGCTTGCCCATGAAACATTCTCTGTTACATTTGACAGTGAGAAGGCTCCTTAATATGTTCATGAATCCAGCTCTCAGAGAAGGTTAGTCTATGCCCACCTAAGGAATAAATCACCATTAACCCACACTAATCATGGTAATTCCATTAACTTTACAGTGCTTATTTAGATATTTCAATGTGAACTCTGGTTAATAAGTTGAGAAGGGATGTAGCTGCATGCTTGGGGATGGGTGATTTTGAAAATCTTCCTTGCTATGGATGCTGCTATATGGGAAGAACCACAAGGTATCTCCTCCTCCTATTTGTCCTGTCTGTAAGTGACATCTGTTGCTGAAGCTGCTACCTTGTAACATTGAGGCAGATGACCAAAAAATAAAATTCATCTGCTTCGAATGATGGAAATAAAAACATAGGAAAAACCTGGTTCCTTGTTGAAGGAACCAGTCTTGGAGCAGCTTACCTCTGTATTTTGTATAATGTGGGATAATAAATTTAAGGTAATTATTTATGCTTCTTATGCTGTGATGTTTTCCTATTAGCAGCCAAATATAACTTCACAGTTGTTTTGCTGTTTTTGCTTTCATAAATGAACTATTAACCAATTTAGAAAACTGATAGAAGGATGGTTAAGAAATGAGAAGATAATGTTGACGATATAAGCCGATGCCAAATTCCCATTTCTTATCATTAAAATTGTTCTGGCATTAAAGCAATGCTTCTTCTTATTCTTATTATTATTATTACCATAAGAGTTAAAAACTACTAAAGCTCTCTAAAAATGAATGGAATTATTTTGTCTGGACTTTATAGTTAAATTTGTAAGTTTTTTTTTTTTTTTCAGAAAAAGATCACATTGTTTTCTTTGAGTGAATTCACCTTTCTTCATCATAATTACTCTGATTTCCATACATATCAATTTGTTTAAGAGCAAAGCTCTTTATATTATGTTATTGGCATTTCCTTAAGGGGGAAAAACAAATAAAAGTTATTATTACATATCTGAACCAAATGGAGGTTTTCAAGAATACAATTCCACATACTGTGAAAGCTACTAGCTCCAAATGAAAGGAAATGGAATGAAAAATGAATGCAAGTTAAATCAATGAATTTTGGTGTGAGAGGAGAAAAAAATTATATATTAAATGTGTATTTCTCTAGAATAATTACCACACATATTAAAAATGAGAATGGTATGGAGAGATAAAGAGACCTGTGGCTAACTGCTTTTTGTATTTGCTCTTCTAGATACCCATTATTGAGTTAGATAAGCAAATGGCAATTGAGGACCAAAACATCTATTTCCTCAAGAATTGCTCCTCCAATTATGTACCTAGCTACCTATGTATCTCTTGGTAAATGAATTAACTTTTTAAATTAAAATTAATCTCTTAATTCATGATGAATGGGACATCTTGTCGGCGATGGAAGACATGGAAGGACAGTTGAGACTTTCCTAACAGGTTCTGGAATTCAGGTTGATATTACCTTTTCAAAAATTTTAAGGATCAGTACCTAAAAATATCAAGTCGGTTTCTTCATTTCCGCTGAAAGCCTGTTTCCATCAGATTTTATCTCTGCCTAGACAAATATATTGGAGACTTCTCAACTTCCTGCTTCTGATGATCTCAGCTTGTCATATGACAAAAGGAGATCCAAATATTAGCCCAGGTATGGGAATTTCTCACAAAAATGTTACTATATTAGGGAAAAGAGACTGGATTTCTAGAACCTTTTGGTTTCAGGTTTATGATGAATTAGAAAACTTTCTGATGAGAAAAAAATGCAATAGTTACAAATATTAGCTAAATTTTTTAAGTACAATAAACATGACAAATAAATAGTCAATGTTTTCATGCCTATTAAGGAGAGTATTTGTGGTAGTAAAAATAAGCCTTAATATGAAAAAGCTAAGAATTCATGATTGCTTCTAATGACATATATCTGGTAGGGGTCTGAGTTTGGCTCCAGAGAGGAACTACAGCTGTTGGTGACTGCAACCATCTGCCCAGATGACATCGTGATAAACTCTGAATCACTCTAAAGGAACGAAGAGCCCTAACAGCTGAGTCACGGTCCCCCAGGAGCCGTTAAGAAGTTGGTCTTCGGCCACTTTCATTCAAACAACAACAAAAAAGCCATGAAAGATGAGAACTATGGGTCCTGAGAATGACAGGCAATTGCTGCCACTTTATTCACAGAATTCAATAAATAGTTACTTTTTCTCTTTGTTTCACATACTTAATGCTCATTATTTTACATTTTCCTAAAGACCACTTAGTTTAAATTACCATTCATCTCTTTCCTATCAAAATCTTACCCAACACATAATCATATAATCAGAAATGAGATAAGGTTTTCTTGTTTAATGCCCTGCGTAACATATTCAATTGCAATTTTCTGGGAATGGTGATCAGGGATTTGATTTTTTTTTTTGTAAGTTACATCAAATCCTCATTACTAGGTTAATTTATAAATGATTATAATTTATCACATGGTAAACTTTTCATATCTTTTAAAGGATTAATATGTAAAAAGTACAGTTAATGCTCAGCTTAAAGGTATTAAAATTGAATCTGCTTATTCAGGTATAATGATAGAACTGATTAAACCATCTTTAAATGGTTTAATCTCATCCTTGGCTTTCAAAAACATAAAGTCTTCTTCTTTATTGGAGATTTCTTTATCCATAGAATATCTTAATGCCCCATGTTCCACCTTCCTCCCCATGTCAAGTTTTATCTGTTTTTAAAATATTTATGCTGACTTCTTCAGGATATATCATTGATTGACACTCTTTTTGATTCTAGTTATATATACTGTTATCCTTGGATATTAAAGTAGGTCTCAAATACATCTTTCATGATGGTGTGTAAGGTTCTGAGAGATCTGGAAAAAAGGTATGGTCTCCCTTCTGAAGGGCAAGTATATACTTGTAGAGATATTTTTTCACTTACATTATGGGAGATGATCCATGGTCTCCCCATGTCTTTTACAGAAGAGGCTTCCAGCACCTATTATGGAAGCCAAATGGTCATTTGGATCTCCCTTATCTCTGTACTAGATGATAATATCAAATGCAGATAAGTGGTGGTGGGGAGAGTAATATTGACAAAATAGTGATATGGCAAACATTGGCACCTCAGAAAGTTTGTGCTTTTTAGATGGTTCTTATTAATATTTGCAAACTTTTAAAAGGCTTAGGCTTGAAAAGAGTTTTTATCCATAGCTGACCACATATAGAAAAACAGATCTCTCTTGTCATGGGAAATGAGGATAGTCCAAATTCCCCCTGATTAAACATCTTTTCTCATTGAACACATTCTTCGGCAGTTCCTTAAGAGAAACACATACTAAAAAAGTTAATTCTGGGAAATCTAGAATTAGATTAAAATTATTGACACTAACAGGAAAGCCTGGATATTTCTTAAAAAAAAATGCTTATCTTAATTTTTTTGAAAACCCACATTAGCACCAGATCATTTCTTTAATGTGTACCGATTTCCTTTCTTCATTGGCTAAATAGCTTTGCTATTATGAGATGAAAATCACGTAACCCAAAGGAGATGTATAAGACCTGGAATAATGTCACATAGTTATAAAACCAAATTCCAATGCTCATATAAATAGCATTTGACATTTATTTGGTATTATCTGTTTGTCTCAAGTCGTTGAAAAAACTGAGTAGGAAGCACCTGAAACTTTCCTTTCACCACAAGAGAAAGTTTTAATTTGTATTCACTTTACTCAGCTTTCTTTATATGAAAGTAGCCAGGAAGCAGGGGAGAAAAAATAATTACAAGAAATTGTGATAGGAAACTATTAGGAAAAGCAATTAATTTCTGATAAAAGCTCTACAATCTAGGTAAATAACAATGAGCACTCATAGTTTGTGAAATGGGAAGTGCCTGTTGAACAAGTTGGTTTTAAGCGCATGTGGAGCTCATTTGTCATCTAAAATATAGAAGAGAGTGAGATATCAGTTTCCTGAATGGCTGTTGTTATCAGAAAACATAATGAACCAATAAAATTCTTATATAAGATGAAATAACGATTGTTTTAGAAATAGTGATCTTATGTTCTTCGTTGTTTAGACACATATGTACTCATATAACATAGCTCCTGGGCTACAATAAAAAATAAATGTATGTTTATCTTATTTAGGCAAACTAAATTGACAGGCTCTTTGCTCTTAAATTTTTAAAATTTATATTCATCTTTTGTTTTTTACGATGTTATGAAAATGCAATTTTAAAAGCTCTTCTACTTCTAACTGCCATGTATTAACAGGGATTGGATTTTTCTACCTACCTGAAATAACTAAAAATAAAAATAAAAAGTGTAAGAAATTATATTGGTCAATGGAGAGAGGTAATTTCATAGAGATGAGAAACAAGTGTTTAGCCCCACATCTGTACATTGTTCCAGCAGACTGATTGAAGAGACTCAGTTTAGTTTCTATGAGTTTAGACAAGAGTCTCAGGTGGTAGGTAGGGTATACAGAACCAAGCATCAGAGAAGACAGAGTTATACAGAAAGGAAGATCCAGAGATCTTCAGGTGGACTTCTAATTGTCAGCTCAATATTGGTCTGTGGCATTCATAAAAGTCTAAAGTCTGGGTGAACCACCACCTAAAAGGGTTAGAGGGGCCCACACATGTAAAGCAGGGAATATTTTTTGTTCCCAAGTTGCAAAACTCTCAATTTATGAAGCATTAAGTATAATACTCAGTTGTTTGCCTCAGTAGTAGGAAAACATTAACCATAGAATAAACAATTCTTTGGTCTTACCTAACAAAGTTTAATAGCAAAACTACAAAATATGAAACTGTTTTCAAGTAATTTATATCCCAGAAAAGAGCTCAAGGATATTTATAGAAATACAACAAATACAATACCCGATAAGGTAAAATTCATAATATTAGGCAACCACATCAAAATTACTAGGTACTCAATAGTAGAATATAACTCATAATGAGAAAAGTCTAAATGACACCAAAAACAGAATTAGCAGACAAAAATAGTAAAAATTTAATTTTAAGCATTTTCCATGTGTTCAAAAAACTGGAGAAAAGTTATATTACATTTTAATATAACCATTGTGATTCATTTTCTGGGATGAAAACTAATCTTTGAAGCTTCCTAAGTGGACTTTAAATATTACCAAAATATTGATAATAAACACCATTAATCTCGAGACTTACCTGTTTCTGAGATTTACGCTGTTTTTAAGCCTTGGGAAATGAAGAATGATGAAGGAAGCAATGCTTACAGATGAATTATCATAGAATTCAAGGACTGAACAGAAATAGATAAGGATCAAGAAGAGGAAGAGAGATAGACTAGCTTGGTAGCAGCGTGGTGGCAGCTCTAGTTCCAGGGTGTCAAAGGCACATCATGCTTGGTAATAAAAACACTATTTAAATTTTATCAGTGTCCTACTGATGAATACTTTCACATTTCTGATGCTGAAATAGCTTTATCATGTTCTAATCAATAACATATAATCATTTTTACTCACATGTTGACTGGGGAGTTCCTTGCAATATCTCTAAGTCTACACAGAGACCTGTGGTCCATCAGATGGAACAATTGGGAAAGTAGTATTGCAGCACTGGGACTTCTGTTATGGGTCATGGTGTTCTTACTAACAACTGATTGTTCCAACTAAGAAAGGACATAATATCCCAAGGGAGGCTTAAAGAGAAAAGAAAACAGTGGATTTGACATGGGTCCATACTTTTTGTTATTGTTGGTTTGAGGAAGAAGAAAAGTAGGGGTGATGAAGTTGCCCTCAGCAACTGGTAGTTGCTGGTAGTGGAATCTCAGGCTATGATTCTACTTGGCACCTGACCCTTAGAGAAGCAAAGACAGGGGCAGAGGGTAATGGGAAGACTGGGCTCCTGGACTTGATACATAACACTTAGAGAGCAGTCAGTGGGGATCTCAGAGAGCCAGGAGAGATGGTCTAGTATTCAGAAAACTTGCTGGAAATACTTGAATCCTTCCCTAATTTTGGTGAGATTTGATATCCAGAAACACATGTCCATTGAATTCTAATTTCTCCTAATGCACATTGTAGCAATCAGAAAGAATAATAGTGCTGCTACATTTCTACAAAAGATAGCAGAATCTACCTTTGACACTAATGCATGAAAATATTTTTGTGTTTTAAAAAGACAACCTGCCAAATTTAATTCCTCAAACGAGTTAATTGCTGTAGATGGCAGACAAAAAAATAGTATGGCTGACTGTAGAAGGCCTTTATTGAGAACAGATGAGTTGTATTGTAGCACAATTCTTAGATTGTGTCCACATAGTAAAATCATTGATGATATAATTAGCCCATTTTAATCTTTATTATAGTTCAATTTAATTCATTTATACTAAAAATATGATTTTTTTTTGAAAATCCTAGTCTGAGTAATTTTCTTCAGTTTTTATATTGTCTCTTCATTTTTTATATGTTGTAAGGATGTTTACTTTGAATTTTTTTCTTGTATTAAGTAGAGATATCAATTGAAATGTATCTAATTTTGTGACACTGAATTTAATCAACCCACCATTCCTAAGGAATTGATAGCATATTTACTATTTGGTTACATAGATAGGCATTCTGGCATTAAAGTAAGTCTTTACAATAAGATTAGAAAATTACTTTTTAAGATAATTAATGTTTTGAAAATTTGAGTTTATTACAAAATACATTCTCATTTTATGTACTATTATTTAACATAAGTTTTTATGACAGATTTTAAACTAGTTGTTAATCAACAAGCAAATGATATATGGTCAATCAATCAGACCATCAAATACCAGTTGGTGGCATACTCCATTTGAACAGGAACCACATTTCCAAAAGGAATGTGATTTAGTCATTGGAGGTAAAACAAAAAATATCAGACTATACCTTAAAAACAAACAAACAAAACAAAACAAGACAAAAACTTGTCCAATTCAGATAAGAACTTGTCAATTCTACATAATAGAAATAGGAATCAAACAGTAGTATGTATGTCATTAAACCTTTCTAACAAGATTCTGTGATCATCTGAAATAGAAAAACATGGTTTTCCAATATAACTACTCAAATCAGTAAAAATAAGTATTTTAAAGCTTTACTCTTATTTTAAAATTTTACTTTATTATCTTAGTTATCTGTATTTACATTAATATTTTTCAATCTTTGTTTATCCCTATTTATAGTTTATATACTTTTATTAAGCTAGAGGCCATAACCTAACATTTCATACTCAAGTAAATTTCAGGGACTATTCTCTCTTTAGTTTAAGGATTAGATGAGATATGGATACTATATATTCAAATAGTCATGCACTAGAATGACAGATCTAAAATACTTTTTAAAATGTGTTATGAAGATTTGTTATGTTCAAAACTTTTGCAATAAATCTCAAAATTGTCACAACCTTCCCCCTTTCATATAAATATTATGCCTTTACACAAGAAATATGACTCTATGTGCAGTATGTTTCCTGCTTGAGTTTTGCCCTTTGTATTCATATTATCTCATGTTATACAAAGTCATTTTGTGACTAATTTCCAGGGCACTGAGTCACAGTGTGGCTGTTGCTTATCTTTTCTACTCTCCCACATGGTGGTACTCTTGGCCCTTATATTTGGCCATTATTTTATACTTAAGAGTGCTTTTTTATAATTAAATAATAGTTTGTCTTATTATATTTCTGTGGTTGTTTAGTGCTGCATTACATGCTTTCCTGTCTTAATAGAAGCAAACATTTTAGATCCAACATAACATAACAGTACATCATGTAGGCATGTTATCTGTTGTTTTAATTTACAAAATTGTACAACATAGACTTGTTTGTAAGTATTCTCATTTAGTTATCTCAGAATACAAACTTTAGTCTTTGGAGACTTGTAAAATATTTCCTTAGAGAGATTAGTTAATGCTGGCATAAAGTATTCAATTTAGATTATAATTATTTGAATGTTTACACATCATTTTAAATAACATCAACTAATGGTATTGAAGGAAGATTCTTTACACAGAAGAGTGACAGTCTCCTTATTATACGTGATGAAATAAAATGGAAAGGTAAACCAAACTTTCAAAAACTTCCAAGTAACCAAGCACAATTAGTAATAAATTCTCTTGTAATCTTCAAATTATAAAACAGGTACATACACCAATTAGTCACAAACATGTTCATGGTTTAAAGTCATAAACATCACACATAAATTTGCTTAAGAACTAAATGCAAAATGCTGAGAACTCGTTTTCACTGCAGTTTGAGTTTACTTTGTTTACAGGGAAGGGTTGATTTTCATTTTAGGCAAATAAACAGTGATCCTCCCCTATCAGTTCTTTGTCTCTCAGCACCCTGCTTTTCCCCCAAGAAAAGGAAATTGAAGTTATTTCTCATGGGCCAGACAGTATATCGCCATGTACTCACAAGTAAAATCTCTGATGAAAGTTCTTGGAATGGTTTTTTTTTTCAAAACGGAGTTGAGGTTATTTTCTTTTTCCTTCCAGGTATTGAAGAGATGATTTATCTTCTCTACTTCTTCTTTTAGAAACAGATCAACAAACTGGGGATTGAAGAATACTGAAAGAAATGCAATCTGATCTTACTAGCAGTGAAAGAGGGAGCTAAGAATTTGACTATTATCCAGCCTAAAGACGCTGCTGTCTGTTGGAGCAAAGAAGGAGCCTCAGAGTCTGTTTGAGATCACCGGCAGTTGGGAATAACCCAGCTTCCTGTTAGGTCACTACTGCAACTCTGATGACTCTATATAGTACAAACCTCTTTTTTTTTTTTTTTTTTTGGTGGAGGAAACAGATGAAGGAAACAGCTTACACCCAAGATTTCAGATACAATCATTTTGAATAACTATTTCTTTCACTTTCCAGGATTGTTTTTGTAATCAGTTTAAAAAGAATGCTTTTATTCTTCTAGAGTTAGGGTGTTTTATAAAATTACATATTTATTATTACATTGTTAATAAATAAACTTGTTTGCAGTTTGTTTCTTCTTCTTCAAGTTAATTCATTTGTTTCACCCACTGTCAGTATATTTGTTTTTTTAAGAAGTCTGAGGGCTACTATTGAAGATCTCTCTTAGTGAGACAGTGTAATGCATTATCTATTGCAGAAGGTCAGGCTTTGAGCCCTACCTTAGCTACTTGCTAGCGTAGCAAGTTATTTGACTTCTCTATACCTCAATTTCTTTATTCCTAAAATGTTGACAATAAAAGTTTCTGAGCTTGATATAAGCACTAAATGGCTTAATACATAAAAAGTACTTAAGGTAGGCCCCAGCATGTAACGAATCTCCAATAAATGTTGATTATCATTATGGCTGTTGTATTCTATTATTATTCTACACATCATATAAATATTTAAAGGTGTCAACCAGAGTCTCTCTGCTTTATGTCCCTATCATTAAGGTTAATCCTTACTGTTTCTGTATTGGAATTATGGTCATATTAGATTAAGATCACTAGAGATCTAATGGGCAGAATCTACCTTGCCAGCAACACTGAAGACATTTGGTCAGAAAGTATACCAGTTTCTTGTTTCTCCATCTCAGATTCTTTGTGCCTTCAACTTTTCTTGCTTTCCTTAGACCTCTCTGTAAAAGATAATCTTTCATTTTGTGTATTTTTAACATGTATTGAATAATTATTAGGTGACTGGAACATAAATTTTCTTATTTAATTTTCACAATTAGCTTATTAAAAAGGTCCTCTTTGTATGCCCATTTCCCAGGTCTAGGAAGATTGAGTTCAGTATGTGGAGCTGTGATTCTAATCATGCAGTCTGATTTTAGAGCACAAATGCTTAAATTCTCCTCTATGATGCCTTCTTACTCATGTTCTGGATTTGATAACATGTTAATAATTTATCTCCTATTGCCTCATGCCCTGCCCCTCAGCCACAATCAAAGCTCTCGTCTCACTCAGATTGCAGAGGAATGTTGCCTCTTTTTTTTTGGTTCCATAATGGATCTTGATTAAACTTTTGACCAATCTATAGCTCAGGTAGAGACAAGCTCAGCCAGTCAGATTTTCTTTGTTGAAAGCATGAAATGAGAACTATGGAAAAAATACATTGTGTAAAAATATAAAATTTCAGGACCATTTAAATTTATTATGTCAAGAGAAAAGTTAAGCCCTGGAGATTGTCAGGTAGCATATTTGCAATTCTGCCCCTTATATTGTAGATTGGCTCTCTTTTTATTGGGGGCTGGGGTTTGCTCTGTCACCAGGCTTGAGTGCAGTGGTGCGATCTTGGCTCACTGAAACCTCTGTCTCCCAGGTTCAAGTGATTCTCCTGCCTCTGCCTAACAAGTAGCTGGGATTACAGGTGTGTGCTACCAGGCCCGGCTGATTTTTGCATTTTTAGTAGAGACGGGGTTTCTTGATGTTGGCCACGCTGGTCTTTAACTCCTGACCTCGTGATCCTCCTACCTCAGGCTCTCAAAGTGCTGGGATTATAGTTCTTGTTCTAAAAATGACTCGCAGAGACAAGAGATCAAACCTGGCCCTACATCCAATTACTCATCTTTGTTATAGATTAACTGCCTCCTTTATTGCCTGGTACCTAATTCAGACCAGATGGCACCTCAGTCTCCATGACAGTTACGTCTTCAGTGTGGAATATTGAGTATACATTTCCCAAGACAAAAGCACCACCTGGACCAATTAGCTAATTGTAACTATGCCATTAAGCCTTACATAGAATGATGCTGAAATTCTGTTAAGCTTCCCTAAACTTTGACTCTTTAAGTGATCCCAAACTTCTATACTTCTGAACATTGACTTTCATTCTTTGGAATCTGTACTTCCTGAGCAGCTAGTCCTCAAACTTTGTGTTTGAATAAATTCTCTTTAAACTAGATTCTGACTCTTTTAGTTATTTTAGGTTGACAACAGTAAATGTCAGGCTCTTAACTAAAAAGCCAGATGGTGAAAGGGCTGATAGCCACATGTCTTGTGTAAGAAGGTTATGTGGTGAAAGCTAATTGAGAGGGTATTGAGAAAAATAATAAAGGAAAGAAAATAGGTAACTTCTAAGAAAGAACAAGAGAAAAAGTGAAAGCAAGAGCAAGAGTGAGAAGCACGTGATGTGAGCGTGATGCCTGAGCTCTACAGTGGCAGTACATCCTCAGGCCTAGCTCAAGTTTTCCAAAGTACTCAGGAACAGGCATCCTTGGCATAAATCCCTTTTTGTCCTAAAGTTATTTTTAAAAGGTTTTTTTTTAATGTTAAGAACCCTATCTGAAAGACCCATAGTTTTAACACCAGAGATCATCCATTTCATAGTTAAGCTGCACTTAGCATCAATGAAAGCTTATCGTTTTTTAAATGTAACTTACAAAAACTTCAGTATGCTTGTGCTCAAGGTAATGTGAGAACTTGATGTTGTTAACAATATTGTTAGGTTAGCCTGATACTGTAACTATGGACCCTGTAGACTCAGCTCCTCTCTGTGTTTTTTTTTTTTTTTTTTTTTTTTTTTTTGCTAGTTTACTATTCCACTGTATATAATTCTAAGGTCTTATTTATTTGGATAAAACAAATATCCTCACCAACAATTTGCCTATTTGCCTTTGTATCGTAAACCTCTCTGTATCTAATAAGTATCTGGACCTTTTCATTTCCCACAACTTTTTGTTATTTGTTCTTTCCAACTCACATATGTCAAATAATATTGTCAGCTCTTAATATGAGCTTTAACATCTCTTGACTAAGATATAAAAATAATCTTTTTTTTTCTTTACTTGCCCTGCCTATCAGGAGACATTTTCTAACTTTATCATTTAAGAACGCTGGCTATTAAAACATATCTGATGTTTCAGCAAGTTCAGGTAATTCTGAGTGATCATGGTGAGAAGGGTACACATTGTTGCAGGATAGAGAACACTAAGACTAGGAAGGATGTTAGAACTTTAGACAGAGGTTTTGATAAATATCCAAAACAAAATTAAATGTTATTACATCAAATAATCATTTCATGCATTTTTGTCTACTTAAAAATGTGTAAAACTTTAGATATTCCATTATTTCATATTTTAAACAATTACTTTTCATACAAAATGTGACTGCAAAGATGTTTAACTGGATTGGGTGAAGGGTGAGTCCTTGAGCTTCACTCTTTATTCCAGTCTTCATCCTTACATACAGAATCTAAGCCGTATGCTGTTTCTAGTTCACTTTTTCTGAAAATAGATTTCTAAAAACAGATCAGCAAATGAAAAAATGGACATTTTCAGATTTCATATGTAAAAAAGAAAGACAGCTAGGTTATATCAGATTATATTTATCAAAACTCTATGTAATAGGTAAGACATATGCAAACATGGTTTTAAATGTGACTATATTTATTTCATCATTACTGAAATTTATTTGGTTCTCATGTCTCTATGTTTGCTGATTTGGAAAGCACAATCTTGCTTTTTCTAGGTAATTTACTGCTAGCTAAATTATCACTTAAAATTTGGTCACTTTGGGGCAAATCTAGGTAATTCAGATATGTCCTGTTGTCATTCTTTCCCTTCTCCTGAGAGCACCTGAACCTTTGGGAGTGATTGGGAAAGACCCCCGGCCCATTTTCTGCTCTGTGTTCTGACTGTCCTCTGCTAAGAGGGCTCTTATAGCTTGGTTATGTCTATTATAGACAAGATTTAAAATTAAAAATATGTTCTCACTTCAGATCGTATTTCTTGCAATTTAAAGCCTTGCCTTTCAAGAAAATCTTCTTTCCTGTGGGTTAAAACATCCATTTGCCAAGCCACATGAAGTTCTTTTTTGCTCTTATCTTTATCTGCCAGGGATAAAGGATAAGGACAAAAAGAAATAAAAAAATGTATCATGGAGTAAATCAAAATATTACCAACTATAGTCCAGTGGCCTCATTTTTAGCTAAATTTAATATAATGTTCATTTTAACAATAGTTGAGACATCTACTATTAAGTATATCATGCAGGTTATCTGCATGATTAATTTCTCTTTAGATAGTTTTTTTAACCATTAAGTATCTCAACTTTTTATATTTCTTAAGAATTTAAAAAAAATCCACCTTACAGGGAATCAGGAACAATTAGATAGATAGAGGTGAGGGAGAAGGGACATACTTAGCCTCTTTTCCTTCTCCTCTTTCTGGTAAATTATATTATTTGTTCAAACGTACATATTTGCTTCCCTTCCCTTTTGGTCCCTCTTTGGTAACGAGTGAGAAGAGAATATTTCCCTCCTCTCTAACATAAGGTCATGCTGCATTATTGGCTTTGGCAAATACAATGAGCGGAAATATATATATGCAACAGGTGAGTAGAATTTTTATGAGATTCATGACAAGTTTATGAGTTTTATGTTCTATATTTTTTTTCAGTTTTTCTGCCAGATGGTTGCTATGTTCAAGATTAGGGCTATTCTTTTTTTTTTTTTTTTGAGGCAGAATCTCCCTCTATCGCCAGGCTGGAGTACAGCGGTGCCATCCTGGCTCACTGCAACTTCCGTTTCCGTTTTCTGGTTTGAAGCGATTCTCCTGCCTCAGCCTCCCGAGCAGCTGGGACAACAGGCATCCGCCACCATGCCTGGCTAATTTTTTGTACTTTTAGTAGAGATGTGGTTTCACCATGTTGGCCATGATGGTTTCCACCTCTTAACCTCGTGATCCGCCCGCCTCGGCCTCCCAAAGTGCCGGGATTACAGGCGTGAGCCACTGTGCCTGGCCAAGATTAGGGCTATTCTTTCATACTGAATCGTAATAAAGAGGAAAAGAAGCACTAACATGGATGATCCACGAAGGTGATAGAAAATGAATTCTTTGTAAAAGCTTTGTAAATGTGGGAGTAGTTTGCTACCAAGCATAAGTTAGGCAGAAATGAACAATACACTCTCTATCTTGACTGCATGTATGTGATGACATTATGTAACCCTGAACCACTGGACTAAATTGGACTGCTAGACCCCACGTTTCCATCTCCCTGCGCCCCATCTTCTTCCTACTCATTTCCTTGCAGTGTATGAAGAAATCTGGGAAAGAATCCTTTCCTGAATTTACCTATAGTAAGCAACAACCTTCAACAGCAATTTACTAAACGAGGATCAATTTGAAATATGTTGCAGATTAAATTCTTTTTATGCAACCTCGTAGTAGCAAAAGGGTTTTCAGCAATTTCCTATTCACAAGCAAGCTGAGTTCATCTGTAGGAAAATTCCATCTTTTCAACCGGTTAAATTTTGATGGGGATATTAAAACAAATACCCACATGCAAAGGTTGAGTGCCAGCATTATTGTAATTTTTGTTTGATCAGTATCATATTTATTATTAATAAGGCATTTCTTGCTAAGTTGAAAATGAGGAGAATGGTTGTTGAGAAGCAGTTGTAGCATGTGGGACCATGAAACTCTAGTCATTGCTTGAGGGTTATTTAGCCCTCACAGAAAATTTTTCAAAGAAGTATTAGTCATAATTTGCCTTAAGGCAATATTGTTTACTAAAGGTAAACATCTTAGGCAAACTTTCTTTTATCAGACTGAACATATTCACTAAAAAAATAAGGGCAGCTAATCTTTTGATCTGCGTGTAGGCATGGCTTTTCACAATAATATATTGCTACTTATTTTTTAATGTAATGTCTCACACAGAAGAAAACATTTCTTCTGTGGACTGAAAAAATGTGTTCTGTCTGAGATATTACATTTAAAAAATTCTAATATTTTAGAATCAGACTTCTTTGACTTTAAAAATTATACTTTTAATTATAGAATATTGTTAGAATAATACAGACATAAACACTAGGATAACTGTGACCAATACCATAAGGAAAACTGTTTTACATATTGACTTGTTCACTCATTCTCCACAACCATGGAAAACAGGCACAGAGTGTTCACGGGGTGTGCAGAAGCAGCCAGGGACTAGGGAGCAGAAGGCATGCAAAAATCATTAGTGAAGAGAGTATGATGCATAAGTTCTACACAAAGTTCAATACAGCAAATGGGCAACAACTGGCAGAAGAAGAGGAGGCAGCTGGTGTGGCCCTTGCCCTTTAAGTTTCCCAGCTAGACTCTTCATGTATGGAGATAGCTGGGTGCTTAGAAGCCTTGTCTTGAGCCCTTCGCTTCTAAGAAGCCAAAAGCAGCAGGAACTAGTTGGGGTGGGGCAAGAACACTAGGGAAGGAAAAGCGGGTGAAACCCACTTAGGTCATGGAACTGCTGTCATCTATGGCCACTCCCAAGCTGATACCCATAGTGGCTCACAGAAACAGCAGGAGAACTTTGATATTTATTAAAACCATCAGCAACATATATGGGAAAAGATATATTTGAGTTTAGTTACCAAGAATATATGTGTCACCCAATACCCACAGTCGTTAGATTTTGTATAGAACAAAAAAAAAAACACACTCCTTGCCTCAGTTTATCCTTAAAAAGGAGTGGCAACATGAAGGAATCCCCTGGAAGATGGGTTACTTTCAAGGTTGTGTTATTATTTATTTATTTATTTTTGAGGCGGAGTCTCACTCTGTTGCAAGATTGTAGTGCAGTGGCATAATCTCGGCTCATTGCAACCTCTGCCTCCCGAGTTCAAGTGTAGAATCAGACATTCTACTACACAGCATGGTGATATTATTTAGATATCACTTTTATTAATGTGGTTTCTTCCTAATACTATTTTATTTATTTCTCTTCCTCTTTCTATGAGAAGCTTGTAAGTATATCTATATCTCTGAAATCTGAAGAGGTAAATTGATATACATTAATTGATTTAGTTTTTGAAGGTGCATAACAAGGGTTTCCTATATGCTTACCTTTAATAAATAAGTCCTATACAAAGACATACCTGTAATAAAAATATCACAGTCTCTTAGGTCACGATAATTGACACAAATATGTAGCATAAGGAAAGTAATATTCCCACTGCACTTTGCAATCTTTTGCTTCCATCTGTGGACCAAACATTAGGAGAGCCTTGTCAAAGCAGAGAATGTTCAGAGGAGTGAGTCAAAAGGCATGGTATTTAAATGATACACGTTTAGACACCTTAAAAATATATGTACTTCAAAACAAGTCTGAAGCAAGTTGAGATATTTAACTTTAGGAAGAAGAAGCTTGGAAGGTCGGGGGAGGGTAGTATATAATCACATATTATATTACATTATTTTATATTACGGTAGCTAGAAAACTAGTATGTGGAAGAGAGTGTAAATGTAATCTATTTTGCTCCAGAGAGAATTAGGTGAGTGGCAATATTGGGCACACAGATTTTAGCTTAAAATCTGGATAACTTTTTAACAATCATAGTTTTCAAAGCTGGAATAAGCTGCCCTACAATAGGGTATGAGTTCATTCTCAGGAGTGTCAGAGAGTGGTATGCGGAAGCCACTCAGAAGACATATTGACACTGGTGTCATTATTCAAGAATCTTTGACTAAACTGAAAGATCTGGAGAATTACCTCCGTTATTCACAATCTTCTAGCCCTCTCATTCCTTGATGAATGTGGGAAGTAGAAAAGTTCCTTTTTAAAGTTTCCTATCCTGTTAAAGAATAAGTGTGCTAATAACTTTGTTAAGTCCTATCCTGTGTAGCTGTTAAACATGCCATGCTTACAGGCACGTAGTACATTCTATGTCCTTGTACTTTAACCAAGATTCCTATGCTGGTCGTGCTTACAGGCATGTTCCAGCTATCCATTGCTTTTACCTGTTTAGAAAAGTTCTAAGTTGTTAGCCAATCGGGTTTTAGTTTAGATTGTGAGATCTGGCTCCAGCCAACTGAGATCAAACACAGCAATAAGGACAACCCCAAATGAGTAAGGAATAAGTTTGTGTGTATTCCCTCTGTTCTCTGTACTCTAGTGGCAAGATGGCTAGTGAGAGTACCCTTCCTGCAGCCCAGGAAGTAAAAATTGCGGGACTGAAAAATCCTTTGCCTCAGTGCTGATTTTTCTTTGTGGCACTGAGCATCTATTTCCAACAATCAATAACAACAGTAATGTAGTTACATATACAAAAACAATAATACAAATAAGCATGGCAAAAACAGTTAATGTTTGTTGAAGGCTTACAGAATGCCAGACATTATTCTCAGTTCTTCATGCCTTAAAATTACTTAATTCTCCCAACAAATATGTGAGGTAGGTAATAGCATTTTTCCAATTTATAGATGAAGAAAACTGATTAAATGACTTGTGTAAGTTCTAACAGGAAATAGAAAACAGTAAAATTTTAATCTTGATAGTTGGATTCTAAGGATACAGTCCTAACTACTATACCACACTACCCCTCTGTTTCAGTAGTCACGTTATCTTTTATATATTTAATTAACCATAATAATAAATATTCATTGTCCTTCTCAGTTAAATTAAAAAAATTCCCAAGGACAAAACTAATAATTTTAAAATTATGTATAATCTATAACCCAGAAATTATATCTCTAATAGTCTAAAAAAACTTGCACTTTGCATTTATGCAATTATTATATATTATATATGTAAGAAAGAATATATATAATTAAACTATAATTATATATATTATATATAATGTATATATAATTATTGATATATATAATTATTCTTCAAGTTCTGGGATATATGTGCAGAATGCGCAGGTTTCTTACATAGGTATACATGTGCCATGATGGTTTGCTGTACCCACCAACCCATCATCTACATTAGGTATTTCTTCTAATGCTGCCCCTCCGCTAGCTCCCCACTCCCCAATAGTCTCTGGTGTGTGATGTTACCCTCCCTGTGTCCATGCGTTCTCATTGTTCAGCTTCCACTTATGAGTGAGAACATGTTGTGTTTGGTTTTCTGTTCCTATGTTACTTTGATAAGAATGATAGTTTCCAGCTTCATCCATGTCCCTGCAAAGGACATGAACTCATCCCTTTTTATGGCCGCATAGTATTCCATGGTGTATAGGTACCACATTTTGTTCGTCCAGTCTATCATTGATGGACATTTGGGTTGGTTCCAAGTCTTTCCTATTGTGAATAGTGCTGCAGTAAACATAAGTGTGCACGTGTCTTTATAAGTAGAATAACTTATAATCATTTGGGTATATACCTAGTAATGGGATTGCTGGTTCAAATGGTATTTCTGGTTCTAGATCCTTGAGGAATCACCACACTGTCATTCATAATGGTTGAGCTAATTTATACTCCCATCAATAGTGGAAAAGCGTCCTTATTTTTCCACATCTTCTCCAGCATCCATTGTTTTCTGACTTTCTAATGATCAGCCTTTTAACTGACATGAGATGGTATCTCAGTGTGGTTTTGATTTACATTTCTCTGATGACCAGTCATGATGAGCTTTTTTTCATGTTTGTTGGCTGCATAAATATCTTCTTTTGAGAAGTGTCTGTTTATGTCTTTTGCCCACTTTTTAATGGGTTTGCTTTTTTCTTTAAAATTTGTTTAAGTTCCTTGTAGATTCTGAGAAATTGTCTCTGTTTGCAGATGATATGATTCTATTTAGAAGACCCCATTGTCTCAGCCCAAAATCTTCTTAAGTTGATAAGCAACTTCAGCAAAGTCCCAGGATACAAAAGCAATGGAAAAAATCTCAAGCATTCCCATATGTCAGTAATACACAAACAGAAAGCAAAATCACGAGTGAATTCTCATTCACAACAGCTAAAAAGAGAATAAAATATCTAAAAAGACAACCAATAAGGAATGTGAAAAACCTCTTCAAGTAGGACTGTAAACCACTGCTCAAGGAAATAAAAGTGGACACAAACAAATGGAAAAACATTCCATGCTCATTGATAAGAAGAATCAATATCCTGAAAATGGCCATACGGCCCAGAATAATTTATAGATTCAATTCTATCCCCATCAAGTTACTACTGACTATCTTCACAGGATTAGAAAAATCAAACTATACTAAATTTCATATGGAACCAAAGAAGAGCACATATAGCCAAGACAATCCTGAGCAAAAATAATAAAGCTGGAGGCAACATGCTAACTGACTTAAAAATACTACAAGACAGCAGTAACCAAAACATCATGGTACTGGTACCAAAGCAGAGATATAGACCAATGGAACAGAACAGAGGCCTCAGAAGTAACACCACATATCTACAGCCATCTGATCTTTGACAAACCTGACAAAAACAAGCAATGGGGTAAGGATTCCCTATTTAATAAATGGTGTTGGGAAAACTGACTAGCCATGTACAGAAAACTGAACTGGATCCCCTCCTTACATCTTATCCAAGGACATCTGTTATATTTTTATAAAGTCATAAAATTGAAAGCAATTAAATTTTTTAACATTATAATTCAGGGGTACATACATGGGTTGGCTATACAGGTGATTATATGTCATGGGGGTTTAGTGTACAGATTACTTTGTTACCCAGGTAATAAGCACAGTATCTGATAGTTTTTCAGTCCTCACCTCCTTCCCAACCTCCACCCTCAAGTAGGCACCAGTGTCTGCTGTTGCTTCTTTGTGTCCATATGTACTTGATGTTTAGCACCCACTGAGTAAGAAAATATAGTATTTGGTTTTCTGTTCCTGTGTTAGTTTTCTAAGGGTAATGGCCTCAGCCTGCATCCATGTCACTCCAAAATATATGATCTGATTTTTTTCATGGCTGCATAGTATTCCATGATATATATATATATATACCAACCACCTTTTCTTTATTCAGTATACTGTTGATGGGCATTTAGATTGATCAATTTCTTTGCTATTATTCATAGTGCTTCAGTATACATACATGTGCATGTATATTTATGATAGAATGGCATAATTTAAAAATTAATCAATGTGGACTGAGTAAATACCTTGTGGTATAATCATTTGATAGAAGATTATTTAGGTAAAATACAATAATATGGTATTTAGATAAAATACAGTATACACATGGCCAGGACAAAAAATAAACCAGAGTAAAAATTCAGAATATCATTTACATAATTTTAGAAATACACATAGCTATATATGAAATAAAAGGACACATAGTTACATTTGTTGCTTCCTCTAGAAAGGAGGGCAGAAGAATGAAATAGGGAAAAGAATAAGTGGCCTTCAACTATTCAAGATTATACATATCTTACATGAAATACTGAATAATACTGCATTTTACATAAAATATAATAGAATGTGCACTTTTCTTCAATTTCAAATACTTAAAAATAAATGAGAACATTTAGAGAAACATTTTTACAATACATTCTTTCCAAAATGCTTAATTTTGTAAATTCTAATAACTATCTAAATGAAAGAAAAATAACTGGGTTATCAAGATAATATTTATAAAAATGAATTAAAATTACTTTAAATATTATTTCATTTGATCATTTTTATTACATCATAAAAAGGGAAGGTATTCTTTTACTTTTATAAAATGGTGTTATTCTTTTATATTGTAGTTTCCAAAGTCAATGTGCATGAAAAGTAAAAAATATCTTTCCTGGTTATCTGTATAAGATGCAGTAACCAATAAACTTCTAATATAATAACCATGTGGAACTAACAGCATTCTTTTTCTAAATGTACTGATTTTTTTTCAATAGCTTTTTCTCACAAAGCAGCTGAACATTTTTGGCAAGATCTAAGGATTTTAACCTACAACTTTCTTTAGCTGTCTGTGTTATGCATGCCTGGCAACAAATGCTGCCTTCTGAATTTCACTCTCAAAAGAAGCTTCTTTTTGCCTGTATTTTCTCTTTCTCTTGAGGAAAGCAAATAAACTTCATTTATGCTGTGACTTGATTTAAAAAAAAAAACAACAGAGAATGTGAATCCTTCTCTGTTGATTCACATTCTGTAAACTAAATAAATTGAAAGCTGTGGTAACACTCCGTATGTAAGCTTGACATCACGTTAGTCTTGCAACATTAAATATAAATCTTGGAACAAATTATTTTGTGGCACAAGAGAAAGAACACAAGAGAAATTTGTTATTTCCCTTTTTGTGTATGCTTTTTCTTCTTCTGTGAAAATTACATGTGGGATAGAGTGGACTAGCTGACTAAATTTAGTTTTTTCCTCTCTTTCCCCAAATCTGTGTGGAAGATAAAATCTCAGAACATAGTTTTCCTGCCCAGCTTCTTGCTTTATCTTTTCTGGGAATTTTCCTAAGTGAGAAAAAAGTCTGGATAAAAAAAAGTAATATTCTTTGAGAATTCAATAGGCAATTTAAAAAGTGCTGGAACATTTGTCCTATCTCTTCTCCTAGGTTCTGGCATGTGTGAAATGCACCTGATAAAGAAGAGTGATTGATTGATTGGTCTGGTCACCATATTCTCTTAAAGTTAACTTTTCATAGAGAAAAGTAATGTTTTACCTAACAGAGAATCATAAAACCATTATTCACCAAAACTGTTCTAAGCTATTAAAAAAATTAATGACGTAAACACACTTGATTTTCTTAACAAAGCTATAAGATAGCATACGGGATGTTTAAATAACTTTACAAGTGTTAAGTCCAACTCTATAATCCTGCGATTTAACCATTATGAGGTATTGTCTCACTATACTCCTTAGGACTAAGGGTTTGCAACTTAGTTATCCCTTTCTCTTCACAGTATGTAAGGGATCAGTTTATACACACAAAATCTTGGGTGAGTGAACACAAAGAGAGAAAAGACTGCTGAAAGGAGAAGCAAAACTGCTGGGAATAAATTCACAGCCTTGTCCCTGAAAATTAACCATTGTTGTGCTCACCAGAGTTTTGGTATGCACAGCTTTCATTTAGGACATCTTCCTGGGGACCCCCTTCGAAGAAAGTGAAATCTCAGGGACAATTATCTTTGCTTTTATATTTTCTACATCTTTCAGGACCCTGTTTGCTTTCTCATTGGAATGTTATGTCTTAGAATTTATAGTTTTAGCAATTCTGTGCTTTATTCTTTAACATTTTAACCTTTAATTGTTTTGCTTTTGTTTATTTTCTATATTTCAAACTGGCTTTAGGCTTTTCATTTAGTAGGTGTTTTATTTTAATTATTTTGTAACACATTCTTAATCATTTATTTAATATCTACTACTTGTGTTCGATTAAAATCATTTAATATTAAACCCCATCTATATTTTATTTTTAACTAAATTTATTATTTTCAGCATTATTTTAACTCTCATTTTTGTCATGTCTGTCTTAAGTATTATTATTGGTGCTATATGAATGTATATATAATGTATGATGCTCATGTGTATGAATTAGCCCATTATAAATCAGAGAGGCTGGGCCTTTTTTCCCTTCTACTTAATATAACAGCAAGCCTTCCAGCCTCTAGGATGGACTACTTTTCCCTTAGCCAAAATTATTCTCAGTGACTCTGTGATCACTGCACTTAATAATTTTATCAGTCTGTTGACCAAAATTTACCTGTCCTGCAAGGAAGGACAGTAGCAAATTGCATGAAACGTTTGTCTTCTCATACAAAACAACTTCATTTTGGATCTCCCAGGAAAATTTGTATGAGGATGGATCCATTTTACTCCAATCTCCCCCATAAGCATACACATTTGCTGATTTCTATCTCTTTATGAATTGAATTTGAGGGATAATTACTTATGGCCTAGATTATCTTATCTCTCTTATTGATTAGGAAGGCTTAAAGAACTTTGACCTCAGGAAGAATTACCCTTATAATCTATTCCTATTTTTTCAAACTGTATGCAGGGACCTAAGCCCTTGATGGATCCTGGCCTGAGAAAGTCTGCCTGATTAGATAAAAACAATCCTGCCCAGATTCTCAAGTGCACAGCCAGTCATCTTCATTCTTTCCTTGACTTTAACCTTCAGCATCACAAAAGGTTCAACCGAATTGAGTTACGCAGTTTCTAGACTCTGTTCATTTCTTTTTTTTTTTTGTTTTAGACAATTTTATTATTATTATTTTAATATAAATCACTTTTTAAATTTCATTTTAGGTTTTGGGGTACATGTGAAGAATATGCAAGATTGCTGCATAGGTTACACACATGGCAGTGTGATGTGCTGCCTTCCTCTGCATCACCTATATCTGGCATTTCTCCCCATGCTATCTCTCCCCAACTCCCCATCCCCCGTGTTCCTCCCCTATTTTCCCTCACCAGACCCCAGTGTGTGATGTTCCCCTCCCTGTGTCCATGTGTTCTCATTGTTCAACACCCACCTATGAGTGAGAACATGTGGTGTTTGATTTCCTGTTCTTGTGTCAGTTTGCTGAGAATGATGATTTCCAGGTTCATTCGTATCCCTACAAAGGACATGAACTCATCATTTTTGATGGCTGCATAGTATTCCCTGGTGCATATGTGCCACATTTTCCCTGTCCAGTGTATCATCGATGGGCATTTGGGTTGGTTCCAGGTCTTTGCTTTTGTAAATGGTGCTGCAATGAACATTCGTGTGCATGTGTCCTTATAGTAGAACAATTTATAATCCTTTGGATATATATCCAGTAATGGGATTGCTGGGTCCAATGGAATTTCCATGTTAAATTCTTTAGTTGAGAACAATATCTCGTTTTAGGAAGGCTTCAGTCCTGCAAAGCAGGTAAAAATGTAGCTGACTTTCCCTAATGTATTGTCCTTCTCAGCAGTTAAATTGTATATTTGCCCCCAGATATATTAACTTGGGCACTATTGAAGTTTTAGAATGAAGAATTCTTTGTTGCAGTAGGTTGTCCTGTGCACTGTAGGCTATGTAGCAGCATTGCTACTCTCTATACACTAGATGCCAGTAGCAATTGCCCCTGATGGTAATGCCATGTCTCCAGAATTTGCCACCCATTCAGCGAAGAACATAATCATGCCTAACTGGGAACCATTGTTCCATTTTGAGCCCCACTCTGCAAACCTGACTGCAATTGGGGGGTTTTAGTCAACTGTCTTTTCCTATGCTCTGTGTCTTGCATTCTCCCTCTGAACTAATTACCTATCTGTGAGCTTTGGGGCTCTCAGGTAGTTTCTTAGAAAAGTTTATCTGGGTATGATATGTGGTCATTCTCTCAACTGATTTTCATTTCAAATAAAATAAAATAAAATACTTGATTAAGAATATCTGCTAATTATAAAAAATAAGAAAAGCATAAAGACAAAATTCAAATAATACACATTATTCATATATATTTCCCAACTATAGGCAGTATAAATAATTTTTCCATGTATTCTCAGTCATAGAGAGCTCTACAGATACATGTTTCTGTTTTTTTTTTAATGGATTGTATTTTGTCTATTAGTGTGTGGTCTGTTTTGAATGACTTAATATTTTTTTAAACTGTTGCACAGTCTTCTAAAACATTACTTTTATTAGTTCCATGTTATTTAATTGCAAATATGTTTGATTACTTACTAAACCAACAATCTGTTGTTAGAAGGCTGCATTTTTTAAATGACTATAAAATATCTGAGTTCCATAGGCAATAAGTTTTAGAAGGCCTGTATCTCTGCTACCACGTTGGTATCAATAATATATTTTACCTAAAGGAATTAGGCTGATGCCTACCTTATGAAGTCAGTCAGGTTGTAGCCACAGATTCAGGGACTTCTATATTTTATTATGTAAGTGGCTATATCTTGCAACAGTAGTTGATACTATTAGAAGATTTATCTCCCAGGGAGGAAGATTCTTCTCTTGGAATGCGGCAGGACAATTTAAAAGTATATAAATGTTTACCTGGTAATATTTCCTCTAGGCTACCACAGTTTCATAAAAAAGTTGTAGAGGCGGAGTAGCATTGGTTGAGTATTGACTAAAGGAGGAAATGTGTCAGACATGGGTAAATTTATTCTAAATCAAGACTTAGACCAGAGTACACATTCCTCTGAGTGAGGATTGGACTAACTTGTATATATAATGTGTACAGTGGTATATTAATATGTATCTGTATTGTAGTTCAAACGTTATGTTTACAACCATATATCTCTCTTTTTTTAAATTGCATTTTAGGTTTTGGGGTACATGTGAAGGACATGCAAGAAAGTTGCATAGGTACACATGTGGCAGTGTGATTTGCTGCCTTCTTCCCCTTCACCTATATCTGGCATTTCTCCCCATGCTATCTCTCCCCAACTCCCCACCCCCCGCTGTCCCTCCCCTATTCCCCCCAACAGACCCCAGTGTATAGTGCTCCCCTCCCTGTGTCCATGTGTTCTCATTGTTCAACACCCGCCTATGAGTGAGAACATGCGGTATTTCATTTTCTGTTCTTGTGTCAGTTTGCTGAGAATGATGTTCTCCAGGTTCATCCATGTCCCTACAAAGAACACAAACTCATCATTTTTGATTGCTGCATAATATTCCATGGTGTATATGTGCCATATTTTCCCTGTCCAGTCTATCATCGATGGGCATTCGGGTTGATTCCAGGTCTTTGCTTTTGTAAACAGTGCTGCAATGAACATTCGTGTGCATGTATCCTTATAGTAGAACGATTTATAGTCCTTTGGTTATATACCCAGTAATGGGATTGCTGGGTCAAATGGAATTTCTATTTCTAGGTCCTTGAGGAATTGCCACACTATCTTCCACAATGGTTGAACTAATTTACACTCCCACCCACATCCTCTCTAGCATCTGTTGTCTCCAGATTTTTAATGATCGCCATTCTAACTGGCATGAGATGGTATCTCAATGTAGTTTTGATTTGCATTTCTCTAATGACCAGTGATGATGAGCATTTTTTCATGTTTGTTGGCCTCATGTATGTCTTCTTTTGTAAAGTGTCTGTTCATATCCTTTGCCCACTTTGGAATGGGCTTGTTGTTTTTTTTCTTGTAAATCTGTTTGAGTTCTTTGTAAATTCTGGATATCAGCCCTTTGTCAGATGGGTAAACTGCAAAAATTTTTTCCCATTCTGTTGGTTGCCGATTCACTCTAACAAATGACCATATATCTCAATGATATCTCTCAGTGATACCAGAGTAGGAGTTCAAAAGAATTTAATATACTTTGCCTTTTTTATTCTATAGTCTGTTTGATCACTTGAATTTCCAAATGTCTTGTATGAGTAACTAACTTTGAATAATGTATGTATATGTATGTGTGTGTAGTGTATATATATATATATATGTATGTATGTGTGTGTATATATATATATACACACACACACATACACACATGCATATATATATATATATATATGAGAGAGAGAGAGAGAGAGAGAGAGAGAGAGTCTCTCTCTGTCACCTAGGATAGAGTGCAGTGGCATGATCTTGACTACCTGAGAGCCCCAAAGCTAACAGGTAATTAGTTCAAAGGGAGAATGGGAGACACAGAGCCTAGGAAAAGACAATTAAGTAAAACCCCACAAATGCAATCAGGTTTGCAGAGTGGGGCTCAAAGTAGAACAATGCTTCCATAATTGGGGATGATTCTGTTCTTCATTGAACATTAGGCAAATTCTGGAGACAGGTTAAGTTGTTACCATCAAGGGCAGTTGCTACTGGCATCTAGTGTATAGAGGCCGATAATGCTGCTACATAGACTAGGGTGCACAGCTTCCCAGGTTTAAATGATTCTCATTCCTCAGCCTCCCATGTAGCTGGAATCACAGGCCTGTGCCCACTGGCAAAGGCCTGTGCCAAAGATTAGCCTGTTTGGCTAATCTTTGCATTTTCAGTAGAGACAGGGTTTTGCCATGTTGCCTGGCTGGTCTCAAACTCTGGATCCTCCTGTCTCGGCCTCCCAAAGTGCTGGGATTACAGGCATAAGCCACCGTACCCAGCCTGAATAATATTTTTTATTCAAAATATTTTATTTTTATCTCTCTTTATTAAGTATATATTTGTGTTTTCACTAATCTTTTCTTAGAGGAACCAGAAAAAAAGAAAAAGTATTGGCTGGTGCCCTTTGGAACTCTGAGAAAAAATGACTCACTATCAATCACAAAGCTAATGGTATTGTGATTATTTATCTCCCTTTGTCTAATAACACAAGAAAAATCTACAAAAACAAGAATGGTTAGCAGACAGAGAGTTTGACTGATTTTAGGTAAAAATCATAAAAATATTTTTAACAGATAACCTTGATTTTAGACATTTAAAAATAGTTTCCTGTAAGTTTATAATTATTTTATTAAAATATTTTTACTTAAAGTTTCTTAGAAAAAAGTTAAAATAAAAAAGCATTAAAATAGCATATAAACATACCACATAGACATATTTATTGAGCACCAACCATATGGCAAATACTGTTCAAGAATTTTTAAAAATTAGCAAAAAACAAGACAAATAAAGCCACTTTCTTCTTGCATCTTTTATTTTACTACAATAAAGTGAATTCTACCAATGACTGTAACTTTTACTCTGAATGAGAATTAGAACAAATTGCAGAAAGTCTCACCTTTCGACATATCTCCTTTTAAAACTGCTAAGAAATAAGTGATTTCAAAGCTTCATGTAAAAATCTGATTATTTCTGCCTTTTAACTTATACAGAATTGTGTTGGTGCAACTTGGGGAGGTTTTTACTGGTTGTTCAATATTTAAAATGTAAAAAAAAATTTGTATTCATCTTATATTTGGATTTATTTCTTAAAAAATTTAAAATTGGAATCCCATGGTGAATAATTATATTTTATGTCAATTTCTAGTCACTTGCACTTTGCAGTTTATGATAATAAGTTTTTTTAATAACACAAATTTTTTCCTCAGTTTTATAGACAAAACCTTCCAAAATTTTAAATTTGCAGTCCACTGAGTAACAGTGAAGTTGAATATTAATTTTCTTATGGGATATTTTTCTTTGTGTGTGTGTGAATTGTTATGTTCCTTGCTCATTTTACATGACATGAACATATGTGCATATATATATATTACATATGTTACATAAACATGTACATATTTTGTATATATGTATATATGCACAAAAACTTAATGATAAAATGCAATATTCTTTCTATTGTTAGATACTACTGTCCTAAATCAAATAAATCTTGTATAGAGATAAAAGTAGTATGGTAATAATAAACATTATGGAACACCTATTACAGACCTAGTACTGTTATACCTTTTCAAGTAATTGTTTTAATCCTTCAACAATCATCTAAAGTAGCTATTGTCACTATTTTAAATCTAAATAAATTTGAGAATTATTAGAAAGCTCAATTAAATTGGCCAGAGGTTTAGTACTTACTGGCAGTAAGTAGCCAAGCATAGTTTATGCTCAAATCTGTTACTGCTTTGTCTGTGATCATTCCAGTGGGCACTAATGCATTTCATCCACTGCGCAAGTGATTAGAAGGCAGAGACTGACATTTGGATTCCCACTGGCAAGGACCCCTCTGTCATCACAAAATTATGTTTATAATCTTTTTTCTTTTATTATGTTTTTATTTCTAATCCAAAGGACTGATGTTTGAAATGAGAAGTGTTTGGTTGGTTGAGGTCTTCGTTTGGATAAGAAAAAAGCGGAATGTGATCAAATTTTTTAGGAATAGAGAAGAAAATGGTGGTCCTTTGAATACCATCTTCCTTTAAATTCTGTTAAAATGATTCATGCCTGCTCAGAGAACAAGGGATTACTTGTGGCTAATTACTGCCCTCTGTTGGCAACATGATAAATTGTAATTTATGTTTTAAGAGGAAAGTTAAAATTACAAGAAAACTCATTTGCGAAGATGAGTAATTAAATCTCAAAAAACTCAAGTGCCTTGCCCAAACACCTATAGCAAGTTAATTACGGGGACAGAATGAGACTCCAAGTGTCATAGGCTATGATTAGTCTTGTGTTGACTAAATTAACAAGAGTATTATTTTTGGCCTGACAATATTTTCCTATTTTCTGAGATTCAAAAACAAAGGTTGATAGTACTCAAAAGAATTTAAAATACATTTTATTTAAGAAATTTTAAATACAATTTACATTCAGGTTAAAATAAATTATGCAGTACAGAAAAGTGGGAAGTGGAAAATAAATATCTTTTTCTCACTCTCTATCTGATCCCAGAGATGACAATTACTAACTGTTCATTTGTTGTTTTGAAATCAATTATAAACGTATAGGTTTTTTTTTTTTTTTCAAAACTAACATACTGTTCTCTAACTTTTTTAAAACCTCAAACATATGTCTTAGGTATATTCCATATAACTGCATAGAGATGTAGCTTAGTTTTTTATATGTTTGTGGTTTTTATTTTGAGACGGAGTCTTGCTCTGTCGCCAGGCTGGAGTGCAGTGACATGATCTCGGCTCAGTGCAATGTCTGCCTCCCCGGTTCAAGCGATTCTCCTGCCTCAACCTCCCGAGTAGCTGGGACTACAGGCGCATGCCACCATGCCCGGCTAATTTTTTTTTTTCTTTTGTATTTTTAGTAGAGACGGCTTTTCACCATGTTAGCCAGGATGGTCTCGATACCCTGACCTCGTGATCCGCCCGCCTCGGACTCCCACAGTTCCAGGATTACAGGCGTGAGCCCCCGTGCTTGGCCAGCTTAGCTTTTAATATGACTGCCTAGTATTGATACTTTTGAGGATAACTGGCATGTTTAGAATGCCTTTAATTTGGATTCATTTGTTATTTCCACATAATTAAATTCAGGTTATACGTATCTTCTAGGATTATTATGAAAGTGAGGTTGTTTTGTTCTTATTTTCTTTTGTCAAGGGGGCACTTCATTTTGGTTTGTCTGGATCAACGTTAACTTCGATCACTGGATTAAGTTGTTGTTTCAAGCTTTTTCATTGAAAGCTACACCACTTTCCTGCTTCTGTGTACAAGAGGGATTTCAGTGGCAAAAGTTCTCAGCCAAGATTAGGAAAAAAAAAAAAAAAATTACCCTGTCAAATCTTCTGTCCCAAGTAGCAGGAATAATGGAATGGATCATAGAGTGTTAAGCACTATTTTCCCAAAAGTGCTGAGTGTCTTATGATTCTAATTCCTTTCTAAAGTAACACACAAATAAATGAGCAATTGCACCAGTTGTACACGGACGGTAAGGAACCTTTTCCTATACAAAGCAATTCATTTAACTCAAATTGTTGCTATGTAAGTCTATAAGCAACATGTGAACATTTCCATTGGCAGCTGGATGAACATTAAAATTGATGATAGTTTTTTTTTTTGAAACATTTAATAAAACAGTCATTTTTAAATAATATTAAAATTTGTTTCATTTGGCTATTTATTTCAAATTTTTATATTCGTAATAAATTTGTAATTTGCATCTGTACTTTAATAAGTAATGTAGAATTCCTCAGAAGAAAAAACATCTTGAAAAGATGATGTTTAAAAATGTTTAAATTTAATTTACATCTTTGAAAAAATATTTCAAATTGCATATACTTAAAGTACAACAAAATAATGTGACAATCATGATTGCAACATAATTATTGGTTTTGCTGAAATGAATTAAAGAAAGATCAATATGGAATGAGCATATACTTATAAATTATCTATGTATTTTCATTTATTATTAATCCAAGCATCATGGCCAATTAACTAAATACCCAAATATGCAGAAAAAATTGAAGTGTCTCAGTATTTTGTCAACTTTTCTAACATAAAAATTACAGCTTTTAAACATATCTTTCAATTGTCTTTATGGAATATATTTGTCTAATTGGGATGGAAATATTTTATGTAACAATATACTAACTTGATTAGTAACTTTTAATATTTAACATATAGTTACCATAATGCCTGCGGCCTTTCACCTCACAATAATACAAACAGTGAATTTACTGAATCATCCATTCACCAGCCATTATTGGCCAACTATGTGCCACTATTGGGACTATAGCAGTAAACAAACAAAGGAAAAATTCTGTTTGCTTGGAACTTACATTTTAGTATATTTTTCACCAAAGAGGAAAGGAGACACATTCATACATGTAAGATAGCTTTAGCCCATTTTGTATCACACATAACTTTCTCGAATTTGCTTTATTGGCATGATAACTTCTGACTGAATTAATGTGGTTTTAGAAGACTATAGTCGTAACTACAGATAGATTTACCAGAAAACTGAAGAAAAAGCTTTACCTTAGGAGAAATGTTTAATGAGTAAATGAAAACAGAATAAAAATTTCAGTGTGGCCAATCGTATGTTCACTATTTAATGAGTACTTGAAATTTAAATAGAGTTTTTGTTTTACTTTAAAGAAATATTACAAAATGTAAGCAGAATATGCTTGATTAACAGATCCCATAACAAGTAATATACAATAAAAATCATATCCTCTATGTCCCCACAGAAACAAAGTGATAAACAGCTGCTGTCCACTTTACAGGAACAGAAAAGCAAGGTTAATTAGAAGTACTGTACCTGCAAATTCAGTTCCATTTACAGCAAAATAAATTCAGAAAAGAGCATTTTCAAGGCATATTTTTTTTTCCTAGTTCCATTTGTATTGTGTCAGATCCATATATTTGTGATTCATTAGACAGCTTAGAAAGTGGGATGCCTGCCAAAGCCCACCTGGACTGGGAAGAAAATAATTTCTACCTTGGTAACAGTTATTTTTCTTTCTTTCAATGTAGAAATCGTTCAGAATCCAGGTGACACTCACGATAACCCAAGTCACACTAAACAGTAGAAGCATATAGGAAGTACTCGGTCATCTACCCCCCAAATAAGTAATAAAATCCTTAAATCACAAGCTTAATCCATATTTTTATATTTATCTTAAACGTAAGAAGTGTCTATAACTTTCCTTTCACAAATATTCACAACTGATTAAGGCATTTACTTTAGGATTATGTTTAGGGCTCAATTTCCTGTGTGACCCAAAGTATGGAAACAATCTTCAGTGAGTATTAAGAGTCCTTTACAGTAGGTGGGGTTTACGGCAGAAGTTGTTTTTTATCTTCAGATGTTTCTGCTGATACTTGTTCTGTTCATGCTTTGTGAATTGCAATTACCACTCATAGTCAATATGAACCCAAACTGATTTTATCTTGTCTGACGACCTTAACTCCAGTCCATTCTACAGTCTTTCTCCCTTTTTAGTAGTAGCCAATAATGAGAAGTTGGGGTGAATTTTCCCCAGGTACATTCCCTATCTATTTACATAAATAATTAATACATTTTTCCTGTTTTAAGAGATACACAAATTATATTTTACTTATTCTTTTGTAACTTACTTAAATATATATACATATATATTTACTACTTGTTTTATTTTTGCTGCAACTTGTTCTTTTGAATAGATATGTAACAGTGGAAATGCTAGATTGTAGAATAAGTCGTTTTTCAATTATACAACATGTTGCTAAATGGTTCTACAAAGGGTTCTCACCACAACACTCTGGAGGGGTATTTATTTCTTCACATACTTGCTAAAAACTGTGATGAGAGTTTTTAATTCCTGCCAAAGTAATCTTTAAGCAATAATGTTTTTTATTTGATTTTAGATTCTCAGATTTCTTGTGAAGATGTGTCGATATTTACTGTTTTTGTCTTCCTAGAAGTTCCTGTTCATATTCTTTAACCATTTACAAAATTTGGTTTCTGCTCTGCCTTATTCTTGTTTAAAAAATAATTAGTTTTTATTCTGGACACAACCCTTTGTTGATTATGTGACTTGGAGATAACTTTTCCAAATACATGTCTTGACATTTTAGTTTGTTTAGAGTAGTTTTTTTTTTTGTAATGTAGTGGTTAATACTGAGGTAAATAACTCTATCAATCTTCATTTCCTTAATAATATATGAATTTTAAATTTTATTTTAAAAATTCTACCTACCATAATATGATGAATATAATACTACATTTTCTTCTGAAATCTGACCTTTAAGTCTTTATTTTTTACATCTTCATCTTTGTCTTCTGTTTTAAGTACTTTAAAGTTCTTTTGGCTATTTTTGTACCTTTTACATCTTCTGCGTGCAGTCTAACATTGGCTTGCCATTTTCTTTGAAAAAATTTTTAACTAGTATTTCACTGGATGAATGAATTAATTTTGGGAGAATAAGGTTGATAGATAAGAAGAACTTGAAAAAGTGACCAGATAGATGCCCTCACCTTAGCTGGTAGAAAGGTAGCTCATCCATAAAAACAGAAGTAAAGGCTGCGCTAGCAATTACCTTGATGAACTTGTGGCTACTACAGTCACACGAGATGCTATGCTCAGAAGAGATCTGTGCTTGGCTTAACTGTCTGTTGTCACCGTCTTGAAACTATAAGGGGCCTACTTTTTCATTTGACACTGGATTCCAATATTTTATAGAGAATCCTAGCAAATATATGGATACAGTTGCAAAACATGGGCAGATAGAGTGGCTGGTGTATATATGAAAGTTCTCTTCTGTTAGCTTTTATATCTTTCAAAACAATGGAAAAGTAAAGGTCATTTCTCTCCCTGTGCTGCATTCTAGGTTATTTTCCTAGGTCTCATATTCAATTCATTTTTTCTCTCAATGCTTTATCTGAAATTTGAGTAGATCAATACATTTATACTTACAATAACTATATTTTAATTTTAGAAGGCCTACTTAATTCCTTTTCAAATCTGACTTTTCTATAAATTTGGTGCTTTGGGCTTAATGATTTTAGTTTCTTGTTTTTTCTTTTATAACTACTTAAATTATTTTCCTGGTCTTTTCTAAACATGGTTTTTCTATTTTTTGAAGTTCTTAAGACTATTGGCTATGTCTGCTAATACTTATGATGCTAATAATTGGGAAATGTACTCACCTTCATAGCAACATTATTTATGAAAATCCTGTCTTGGATTTTGTATATTTTCCGAGAAATTATACATTTTTATATGCTAGATATCCTAAATGACTGCTATCAGTCCACAGGGGGAACTTTTTGCTACCATTTCTACAGGCAATGAATTTCATTTAATTGTCATAATATACTAAAACAATGCAACTTACTGCCAAAACTGAAAAAAAAGTAATAGAAAATATACAATTATAATGTCAAAAATACGATTCACTTCTCTTGAAAGTAACACCATTGTGCAATGCAAAGTCTACACAAAATTTTGTGAAGCTGTAGTCTTATCTGTTTTTTAAGTTTTTCTATGAAACCAGCCTCTAAGCTTATTTTCCCCTCCTACTGGCATTTCTAAACCATTAGAACTGTGCAAATTGGACCACGAACTCACCTAAGAAATATACTCATTGCTGTAAATTATCAAGGGAAACTTGTTTTTTGGCTCGAAACACAGCGCATAGTCTTCTGATCTACTTCTGCAGGTGGATAGAGATTTTTCTAACTTTCCTTTTCAGTAATTGTGTAACCTTTCCTAGAGTCTCAATATTTTACAGGTGCATCAGTTCTAATGTTTTGTGTCATATAGACTCAAAACATATTTTCTGTCCCCACGGTATGTAAAACCAAACTTAATACCCAGACACAGCCATAAGACCAGCTCAGTATTTTCACTTTATTCCTCATTTTCTTTTCTTCCCCTGACCCTGAGTATTTCACATTTTTTTCTCTAAACATAGCAATATATTTTATAAAACTTTAGTATTAATTGATTCTACCATATTGCTTCCATCACAGTAATTTTGGTTACATTCCATTAACTCAGGAATTTAAAATTTCTCTTCAAAACAAGAGGCTACAACCACCAGGCAAAAGATTTTGAATACTAGCTCACTGTTAAAGTATTTATAATATTCTTCATGCCCTTACTCCAACGCATTCCTGTTTACTCTTAAGAGAGGATTTTATTTTGTTTTGGGAGAAAAAGGACACAGCTAGAAAATGTGTCCGAACTTCCTGTTTCTCCCCAGCAATCTTTTCTCTATCCATACCTTTTTGTCTCAGCTTATAGGTCACGGCTGAGTTGGAGCAAGCAGAATATACTGTAATTTAAGGGTAAATCTATTTATCCAGTGTTCCAAATGGATTTTAAATCATTGAGAGGACTTAAGAAAGAGACATATAAATATTTAACAGCAGAACTGTGCTGCCAACTTATCAGCAGCTCTTCCCATAATAAGGAACTTGTCTGTTCATTGATAAGTTGTCTTCATAGCTGTTGTACACACACACACACACACACACACACACACACACACACTACTATTACACCTCCTGGTTTAGAACCATGCTGCCTCTTTTACAATACTGACCACCAATTAGAAAACCATGCACTATGCGTCTCTTGTCAATCAATAATCTCATTTGTAATTTCAAGTCTCATGTGAGCTCATTTGATTATGGAGCCTGAAACACATTTGAAATTCTAGCTATGAGATAATCTGGAATTTGTTTTAAGCTTTCTTGTCTCTGCAACATAGAAAAAAATAATAAAGGGAAGCTGGCATAAATATTGAATATCTTCCACTCACACTGTTCTTGGAAATTCTTCTAAGATTTTTATATTTATTAAGTTAAATGGACAGTTTTCAATGACCATCTTGACCTCCAGACTTTGAACTCTTCACATAACTTGAGATTAGTCATTGTTTTTTCTAGAAATTTTCACCTGATTGTCCGTCTCTGCCTCAGTCTTATTTCAAGTTCTTCTTTCTCTGCCCATCCATCAGTTGTGATTTTTCCCAAGTGTTTGTATACTTTTCGGTTAGTCTGATAACTACATCTAATTTATTTCTCTCAATTGTTACTATCAAATAACTATAGATGTATTGAATCCCAAAGAAAGTAAATGCTGTAAGAAGAGGAAGGTTAGGGGCTTGCAGTTAATAAGAAAACTGTATAATGTTTTGTCAAGATGAGGGGAACATAGAGTTTTAAGTATCTCGGTCAAGCGCCATCAGAAACATCTACATGTGTCCTCTGCAAGTGACCACTTGGCTTCCTCCCAGTAAGGGTGGCTGGGGGTCAAAAACAAGCATTCCCTTTCAAGGAGGAGCTTCTACAGCTTAACCTAAAAAGTCAAATAGAGCATTGCTTCTGCTGCATTTTGTTTGTTGAGTCAGTTACAAAAGTTCACCCAAGGAAAAGCAGAGGGGAAGAAGTTTACCCTTCTTGATAGAAGAGTGACAAAATTCTGGAAGAGCATATTACTACATCTGTTTTTGGAAAATACAATCTGTCACCCTGTCACATATATTAATAAATATCAACAATAAGTGTAGAAATTGTTTGCAATGACACCAACACATTTTTTTTTTCCCTAGGAGGAGTTTAGGATTACTGGTACCTAATAAGGAATAATTTAGAATTGCTGGTACCTAATAAGGAAAGACCAACTAAGTTGATTTTGTGTCAGTCCATTTTCATACAGCTATGAAGAAATATCCAAGGCTGAGCAACTTATAAAGAAAAAGAGGTTTAATGGACTCACAATTTCATATGACTGGGGAGGCCTCACAATCATGGTGAAAGGTGAAGAAGGAGCAAAGGCACATATTATATGTTGGCAGACAAGAGAGTGAGTGCAGGGGAACTGCCCTTTATAAAGCCATTAGATTTCCTGAGACTTATTCACTGTCACAAGAATAGCATGAGAAAAACCTGCCCCCATTATTCAATTACCTCTCACTGGGTCCCTCCTGTGATAATGGGAATTATGGGAGCTAAAATTCAGGATGAGGTTTGAGTGTGGACATAGCCAAACCATATCATTCTGACCCTAGCTCCTCCTAAATCTTATGTCCTCACATTTCAAAACCAATTATGCCTTTCCAACAGTCCTCAAAACTCTTAACTCATTTCAGTATTAACCCAAAAGTCCAAGTCCAAAGTCTCGTTTGAGACAAGGCAAGTCTCTTCTGCCTATAAGCCTGTAAAGTCAAAAGCAAGTTAGTTACTTCCTAAATACAATGGCAGTACAGGCATTGGATAAATATCCTCATTCCAAATGGGAGAAATTGGCCAAAACAAGGGGGCTACAAGCTACATCCAAGTCTAAAACCTAGCAGGGTAGTCATTCAACCTTCAAGTTCCCAAATGATCACCTTTGACTCCATGTCTTACATCCAGGACACAGTGATGCAAGAGATGGGCTCCCATGGCCTTAAGAAGCCCCGCTCCTGTGACTTTTCAGGGTATAGCTCTTCTCCTGGTTGCTTTCACAGGCTGGCTTTGAGTGTCTGTGGCTTTTACAAGCTCTCGGTACAAGCTGTTGTTGGATCTACCGTTCTGAAGTCTGGAGGACAGTGGCTCTCTTCTCGCAGCTCCATTAGGCAGTGCCCCAGTGGAGACTCCATGGCTGGTGGCGGGGGGAGCTCTAACCTCACGTTTGCCTTCTGCATAGGTTTTCCACATTGCCTTCTTGCAGAAGTTTTTCATGAGGGTTCCACCCCTGCAGCAAACTTCAGCCTGAACATCCATACATTTCCCTACATCTTCTGAAAACAAGGTGGAGGTTCCCAAACCTCAATTCTTCACTTCTGTGCACCTGAAGGCTTAACACCACATGGAAAATGCCAAGGCTTAGGGTTTGCACCCTCTGAAGCATGGCCTAAGCTCTATATTGGCCTCTTTTAGCCACAGTTCAGATGCAGGGCACCAAGTCCTGAGACTGCTCAAAGCAGCAAGACCCTGAGTCTCGCCTATGAAAACATTTTTTTCTCCTAGGCCTTGGTGCCTATGATAGGAGGGGCTGCTGTGAAGATCTCTGACTTGCCCTGGAGATATTTTTCTCATTGTCTTGATGATTAACATTTGGCTCCTTTTTACCTGTGTAAATTTCTGCAGCAAGCTTGAATTTTCCCCCTGAAAATGAGTTTTCTTTTATATTGTATCATCTGGCTGCAAAATTTTCCAAGTTTTTATGCTCTGCTTTCCTTCTAAACATATGGTTCAATTTCAGATTATCTCTCTCAAGTTCAAAGTTCCACAGATCTCTAAGGGAGGGTCAAAATGCTGCTACTCTCTTTGCTAAAGCATAGCAAGAGTGACTTTTACTCCAGTTCCCAATAACCTCCTCATCTCCATCTGAGACCACTTCAGCCTGGACTTTTTTGTCCTCATATCATTATCAGCACTTTGGTCAAAACCATTCAAAAAGTTTCTAGGAAGTTACAGACTACTATCCCACATCCTCTCTTTTTCTGAGCCCTCCAAACTCTTTGACCTCTGTCCATTACCCAGTTCCAAAGTCACTTTAACACTTTTGAGTATCTTTATAGCAGTATCCTACTCCAGGTACCAATTTAATGTATTAGCTTGTTTTCAAACTGCTATAAAAACATACATGAGACTGAGTAATTTTTTTTAAAAAAAGACATGTCATTGACTCAGGTTAAATGCAAAAATCTATGCAACTTATTCTTTCTACTGTTATCATTTAAAAATGGAAATAAAAAACCCATTGTGATAGTCAACAATAAACACCAAAATATTAAAAGATAAAATATCTAGAAATAAGTTTCATAGTAACAATAGCACATCAATATTTATTTTTAAAATTATTATTAATAGATGTATAATGAGACCTATACAAAATGGAGAAAGGGAAATCATGTAGCTGAATAAAAGTGATTGCAAAATTAATGAATAATTTCAAGCAGATACCATACAAATTTTATTTTACCTTAGATTATATATAGGATTTTAAAGTTCAGAAGAATTACACCTACTAAAATTTGGAGAATAGGAAGACAATGTTCTAGTCTTGCTTTGCTACACGTTAAAAAATAGCATATGAAAACATTGTAGGTAAAAGAGAATATTGCCTTATTAAGATACACAGTAAGTGCTTAGAAAACACTTTTGGAAGAAATATAAAGCCTACAAAGAAACTTAATATAGTGTTTGAAAGAATATATTTTAAATCAGTGGGAACTGAATCGTTTATATAATAAATGTTGTAGATGGAATTATTTAATTATCTGCCAGAAGAAAAGCCAGAATTTTACTTTATTGACTTATTGAAGAATAAATGTCCATCAAGCTAATATCTAAATGTAAAGAAAAGTAGTAGAATAATAGTAAAAATGTAAATTTTAGTAAATAGCAGTAGAATAATAGTAAAAGTTTGAAGTGATATAGATCTTCCTAAACAAAGAAGATAATTCAGAATCTATAAAGCAAAAGGTGTATATGTTTTTATGTATACTTTCTATTATATGGCAAAGGATACCACGAAATAGCTTAAGACAAATAAATAACAGCTAAGTATGTGTATCATCATAAATTACACAAAGTCATTACTGTCTATAAGTATGTCCTGTAAATTAATTTAAAAGACAAATATCAAATTAAGTAAATGACAATTGTTGCAGACATAGTCACCATAAAATATTTACTAAATATAGGTCACATATTTTCCAGTCTTGCTTATAGTCAGATTGAGACCATAGAACTAGTTATTGTAAGAAGAAGCGATAGATGTATTTTGGAGCTAAGGCTGCTATGGGCTGTGTCTCCTCTATAATTCTTTGCATCTTGGAAGCTTATTATTTTCATTGTCTTAATAATTAACTTGTTTTTGTTTTCAGTGAGTGATGTTTTAAGGGTACATCTTAGAAAATTTAAAACAAACATAAAAAGGTATGCAGTTAATTATTTAATAACTAATTTTCCCCTGCTTTTGGCAAATCTAAATAATATTCCTTGAATTAATCTGAGTAGTCACTGGATGTCACTGTTGCTTTACCAAATATGACTGTTTTGTTTGTAAAGACAATTATTTAAGATATTGTCTGAATCAGCACTTTATTCAAAGAAGCAAATTCACATCTTAAGTACCTATCAATAATGTTTAGATCAAGTTACATAAGATATCAAGAATTTCAAAACATTTTATTTTTTAATTTACATGCTGTTTGTTTCTTCCTAGGCCTTATAGTCATGCTTCAAAGGGCATTCATTGAGAAAGTTGTACAGTATTTTAAGTTTTTCAACAATGTTTTTATCAAAATAGAGACTTAGGTTTTATGTTACAGGTGGTGAATGAATGACATTTTACAAATTACAAATTATTTTGTAACAAATAAAACATTTAAAACCACATGTGCATATATACTCAAATATTAGAAGTATATATACTTAATATAAAATTGGAGTAAGTTTATTTGACATATTTTTTCTACTTCAATCTGATATATTTACTGAAAATTTTGTGTTAAAATATTTTCCCTTAGGAACAAAAAAAGTTTGAAGGAAAATAGTTTACTCCAACTACCATATGACCGCAAGAGAGTATAATTACCAGATAAAACTGTGTATACAGATCAGCTTAAGTCCTTAATGCTGAAACTGTTCCTACACTTGTGCTTCCATGCTTGGAACGTGACCCACCCACCACCCCACTGTCTGGCTAAACTCTTCTCACCTTAACATCCTTTCCTCAGGGACTCCTATGCTGAAGATTGTTAGTTATATCACCTTAGAACATTACTTTTTACTTATCTTTGTGTGTTTGTATTTTTTTGCTTTAGCATTTATCACTCGGGTCATTATCACTTGAATGTCTACTTACAATACGGGGCTGTAAATTTCCTGAAAGTGGCACAGTATCTGTTTTATTGATTGCTCATGTCCAATAGCACATAAAAATTATACACAAACGTGTTAAATAGTAAAACTTTTGCTAAGCAATAGCTGCTGTAGTACTATAAAAATGTTACACTAAAACTGATTTATAAACATAAAAATTTTATTAAAATTTTGAGGGAGGGATAGGGATAAAATTCCAAATCTAAAATAAACTACATTTGTTACATAGGTTTTCAACTATTCCCTGTATTGAAGAACATGTGAATACATATAGGGAGACTATCAAACCTCGCACCTTTTTATACAGAATTTTCTATTGTGTCCTACTTAGGATCACAGATCTACATTTACCATCATTGAGAAAATAATGATAAAACACTGTTTACATATGCCTAATAATCAATGTAAATATGATTTTAATGCACAATTTTATACTTTAAATATTCTGTTTTATTTGCCTTTGAAACTTACCTGGATTTCAGGCAAAAGTTGTTCCAGGCTTATCTTGTATCTCAGCCCTGGAAACAGCCATTTGTTTCCACATTGCCACAGTTCTTATATTGGGACACGGCATTTAAAGTAAATGTATTGTTTCAATGTCCTCTCAATGCAAAGATCTAGGGTCAATGTATATTTTTATATATACATGTACACGGGCAACTATATTATGTATGTATGTATGTATCTATTTATTTATCTATCCATCTATTTAATCTATCATCTTGAAAATCAGGTTTGCACCAATATCACTAATTCCAAATTAATACCACAGGGTTCATTTTGCTTTTTAAGTAGAATAACAGTATTAAATTATAACACAAAGGATAAAATAAATGTATGAAAATACATACTAACATAGATAAAGGATGGAATAGATAGATTTATGTGGGAGAAATGACAACTCTTTCTTACCAAAGAATAATATTCAAATAATAAATGTAAATAGGATGAGAGAAATATAAATTTACCATAGCAATGTCAGTGTGTGAAATTTTAAAGAGAAACAGCATATCTACAAGTGCTCAAAATATGTCATTGAAAATATGTATTAATTACTTAGGTGATTTTTAAAAATTTTTTTATTGCATTTTAGGTTTTGGGGTACATGTGCAGAACATGCAAGACAGTTGCATAGGTACACACATGGCACTGTATTTTGCTTCCTTTCTCCCCTTCACCCACATTTGGCATTTCTCCCCAGACTATCCCTCCCCAGCTTCCCCCCCACCCCTGCTGGCCCTTCCCTTTTCCCCACAATAGACCCCAGTGTTTAGTACTCCCCTCCCTGTGTCCATGTGTTCTCATTTTTCATCACCCGCCTATGAGTGAGAATATGCGGTATTTCATTTTCTGTTCTTGTGTCAGTTTGTTGAGGATGATGTTCTCCAGATTCATCCATGTCCCTACAAATGACACGAACTCATCATTTCTGATTGCTGCATAATATTCCATGGTGTATATGTGCCACATTTTCCCAATCCAGTCTATCATCAATGGGCACTTAGGTGATTTTTAACATATGTCCACAAATTCTTTGATATCCCTCTCACAAGGAGATGATGCATAATTCTTTTCCATGTGTTCTGAAAAAACCTGTCAGATTTCACTTAGCTAAGTGACAAAGGTTAGTATCACTAGTAACAAGTCCTGTTGACATTGCATAACCCTTGATATGTGGTGAGAAAGCCACTTTGCTTTTGTGGTATTTTTCATAAAATCCATAACCCAAGTCTAATCAAGAGGAAACACCAGAACAACTCAAATGAAGGAATGTTGTACAAAATACCTTACCAGTACTCTTCAAATGAGTCAAAGTCATGAAAGAAAAGAGAAGACTGAAAAACCATTACGGTTTTGCAGAGACTAAAGAGCATTGTAACTAAATGCCATCTGGTATCCTGGATCGGACCTTAGAGTAGAAAAGACATTAGTGGAAAAAATAAAGTATAAAATTTAAGAAAAGTCTACAAAATAAATAGTATTGTGGTTACTGAGGTTAACATTGTTATGTAAATATAAACATTAGGGAGCACTGGTGAAGAGTATATGAAAACATTCTGTTCTATATTTGAATCTCCATTGGAAATATTTTAATTTCAAAATATTTGTAAGCAAGATACAATTATTCCTGTTATTCCCAAAGCTGATACAAACAGCAGTTCTAGTGTGTAATATTAGTTACATAATATTTCTAAGTATTGCAATTGTGTATACAAGTTATATTGTTAGGCACCTAACTGGATTTATATAAGAAACAATAAATCTTACTTTCTTTATGCTAAGGTCTAACAGTTTTAAGTTTTTTAGGCACAAAAGCAGAAACAGTTGCAGTACGGGCTGTAGGTTCCTCAGAATACAGATTAATGCTGGAGTTACACTGAACTTTCCAAGTGGTACAAAATTGCTTTTAGATATTCTTGTTTTCATGTAGGAATTGGAACTCAAGTATGGATCTCTGTACTGAATAAAAATGCAACAAAACCAAAACACCCTGGGATTTCCAGAACTGCATTATTTCATAAGGTTTCTGGGCACCTAAAATTGACATAATAAAAGGAACAGAATCAAAATGAAGCAGACAAGTGAATACTTCAGAAGAAAATCACCAGGATTCAGAATATGCTCATACAATAAATGTTTTCTTTTCTATGATCCTTTATTCCTTAATAAATATTTCATACAACAAGTAATTATCTAGCTTGTGGACTAGGTCTGTGGTGTGCACTAGAGACACACGCATAGACACATGAAACATCGTCCTCTCTGTGTACTGCAATGTCTATTATGGCAATCATTGTTGGTCCTTGGAGGATGATTTTTGCAATCTTCTAAAAAACAGACTAAGAAAATTAACATACTGTAAGTCATAATTATAAAACTATATTTATACACAGTTAATCAGATGTTTTTGTCCCACTGAATACTTATGCTGGCAAACACTTGTATCTTAAACTAACAAAAACTATCACCTCACAATTGTTTATCTACAAGAGACTGCCGTAAAATTCATAATACATGCTAAAGTTTATATGACGGAGTTTCATAGAATATTTGAGCTTATTTTAAAGACTAAATATTTCAAAAGGAATAAAAAGGAAAATAAAAATCATATGAATTATTGTGTTGTTAACCTCAGTAATGTATATATGTATACTCAAAAGTAGTAATGAAATATGACTCTTTTCCTTTTTGTAATAAAATCACACTGATAAAAATCTTGTCTACGCTAATAGTACCTGTGGCCTTTTTTTTTTTTTTTTTTTTTTTTAGCTGGAGTCTCACTTTGTCGCCCACTCTGGAGTGCAGTGGCGCGATCTCGGCACACTGCAACCTCCACCTCCCGGGTTCAAGCAGTTCTCCTGCCTCAGCCTCCCGAGTATCTGGGAATTACAGGCGCTCGCCATCGCACCAGGCAATTTTTTTTTTTTTTTTTTTTTGTATTTTCAGTAGAGACGAGGTTCCACTGTGTTAGCCAGGATGGTCTCCATCTCTTAACCTCGTGACCTGCCTGCCTTGGCCTCCAGAAAGTTCTAAGATTACAGGTGTGAGCCACCGCGCCTGGGCCTACCTGTGGCTTTTTAAAAAATTATTATACTCTAAGTTCTGGGGTAAACGTGCAGTACGTGCAGGATTATTACAAAAGTATACACGTGCCATGGTTGTTTGTTACATCCACCACACTGCCATCTACATTATGTATTTCTTCTAATGCTATCCCTCCTCTAGCCACTAACCCACAACAGGCCCTGGTGTGATGTTCCCCTCTCTTTATCCATGTGTTCTCATTTTTCAACACCCACGTATGAGTGAGAACATGCAGTGTTTGGTTTTCTGTTCTTGTGTCGGTTTGCTGAGAATGATGGTTTCCAGCTTCATCCATGTCCTTGCAAAGGACATGAACTCAGAGGTAGTGTTTAATACAGATTCTAGAAAGTGACTTGGGTCACCATCTTTTCCATGGTAATATGTTGACTTCAAAATTATTGCATACTGCAGCCTTGCTAGTCATGGCAAATTTGGAATATATTTCGATGATACTAACAATAAAATAACAGTGAGGGTTTTGAATTGCAAATACCTATAAGTAATTTATTATTAATAGAATATTTCCATTGGTATAAAGTATGTAATAGCTATGTAGAAAAAACAGAGAATCATAGGATCAAATCTGTATTATAACAGTAGGCAAAGGAAATAAATTGACCACATATCTGAGAAATAAAATTATATGTATAAATATAGATGATGGAGAAAGGTTTTAGCGAATTCAGACTATTCATTATGGAAAGTAAAGTACATTTATATCATATCTGAGAAATAAGAAATATATAAATATAGGTGATGTAGAAAGGTTTTAGGGAATTCAAGCCACTTACCATGGATAGTAAGATACAAATATAAGACATTGATACTGGTATTAGTGATAACACTTTTTAATATAATACTAGTCGGTGGAAGACTGCTAATCTCTTCCACTATTAGGGTAGCCATATGATTTATGGTTCTCTGAAAGTCAAAGGGTCTTAAATCTGAAGAGATTCTGGAAGAACAGATGTGCTTAACTTACGCAGCAAAGTGGGATATGTGGTCACCCCTCATAAGATTAATTCCCCACTAATTTTATACTAATGACATTTTAAAACCAGAGTCATGTCTTTTCAAACAAAGATTACTTTTTCCAGCTTCTCTTAAAGTTATATGGAGCCATGTGTTTAATTCTGCTGGCCGGAATACCATTGGTGGTAAACTATTTTATATCGGATAGACAAGGGCATGAACTAAGAATGGCAAAGAGTGTGGAATGAGCTTCATATTATGACACAATATCATAACTATCTTTCCTGATTGTTATGAAATAGAGTTATTATAAAAGCCAAAATTTTTAACAAGAGATAAACTTATATATGTCTTTTTAAACTGCTGTTATTATATGTCTGCCATCTGCAACTTAACTTATCCTCACCAAAAAAACACAAAATATAATAATACCTAACAGAACATGTAAAGAATAACAATGTATAGTAAAAATATTTTTTCAGACTATTGGCAACAGTAAGATGTATTGTTTTAGATAATTATTAATTTATTTAGAGGAACAATCTAGGACATAAGTGGAAAGAATATATCTGGGAATCCAAGCAATTAAATTAATCAATAAGATATTAAGTAATGTATTAGTTTTAGGAGAATCATGATGACTGAAGAGTAACTATCTAACTAAATCAATCAATCAATCTACCTATCAAATTATACAAGATCAAAATATTTTTAAAGAAAAATTTGCATATTCATCCAACATGGCATAGAATAAATTCAGTGAAATTAATATGATCAAACACATATGTCTGTGTAGCTGATACAGGTTGTTTATCACTTATTCAGAATGCTTTGGACCAGAAGAAATATTTTAGATCTTGATTTGTTTGTATTTTATAATGTTTGCATCTACATAATAAGCTATCTTGAAGATAGGACCCAAGTCTAAACATGAAATACATTTGTGTTTCATGTACACTTTATACATACAGATTAAAAGTAATTTTATAGTGCTATTTCAATAATTTTGTGTATGAAACAAAATTTTAACTGCGTTTTTTATTGTAACCCATCACATGAGATCAGGTGTGAAATTTTTGCTTCTGATGTAATGTTAGACTCGAAACATTTTGGATTTTTTTAGCATTTTGGATTTTAGATTTCCAGATTAGGGATTCTCATGCTGAATAATTAATTACTACCTTGATAAATTCTTGACTACATATTATAAAGAGTAAATCAATGAAAAACATGTATAGCATTATAATGCATCTTGAAATGCAGCTTATGTTTTTCTTGAAGATTTATTTTCTTATATTTTTATAAGATCAATGCTAAATTATTTTGAAGATCACTTGGCTATTGTCATTGTTTTGCCTCTCCACCCTCAAAATCAATCCCCATTCCTTATATTTTATATAATCTCATAATTTATAAAATGTTTTTGTATCCATACATGATCTTGATTGGCTTGACAAGCAAGTTTTAATCTTTGGCATGCATTTTATATATTTCTTCATACAAACAACCTAAACACATTGGATTAAACAGATGTCAACAACTTTTTTCTTTAAAGGACCACATAATTATCTGTGGATAACATGAAGTTTTTGTTGAATATTATTGTTATTATTATTATTGTTTCTTAGAAAAATAAAACATTTAACTTTTCAGCTCAAAGTCCCATATATAAGTGGTTTGCAAGTTGGATTTGGCATGTGGTTTGTGGTTTCCCAGCCCTGGTTTAAAAAGACACCATTTTATTTCTTTATAATTCTGTGGATCAGAAATTTGGGTTGGACTTAGCTAGGCTATCCTTCTGCTTGTCTCACCTGAGATCACTGTTACGGTTGTGGTCAACTGACAGCTCAATTGGAATTGTATGGTCTCAGACAGCCCAATTCACATGTTGGGGGTTGGTGCTGATTACACAGAGTGCTTCTTTCTGTAAGTGTTCTCTCTCATCCTCAGGAGGCTGGCCCAACTTCTTCACATGGTTTTCTCAGGGTCCTAAGAGGGAAATACTGGGAACTGCAAGTAACAAGGCTGGCCTTGATTCAAAGGGCGAAAAAATGGGCACCGCCTATTGATAGGAGAGTTCAAAGCCACCTTGTAAAGAAGTATGTATATGTACACAGGAATAATTATAGTAGTTATCTATATAAGCAATATAACTTTAAAGATCTTGAAACATTACTTTTTTTGCTGTTTGTTTGTTTAGTGATAATACATTTTCCTGGAAGAAAGTCGTATGAGAAACTAAACATGAAATCCAAATTTACTAGTTTTCAATAGGATTTATGACTGCCAGGTACTCCAGAATGCTTGTGTCAGGCAAAATAATGTTTTCTTCTCCATAGGCAGTCAAAACAAAAGCTTTTCTTCTTACTTTTGAGAAGGAAATAGGATTGTGTTTGAAGTGGGGGACTTGAGGTATGAGTAGCGGTAGTTAAATTTTTAGTGGTTACTATCTTTGGGACAGATGCTGTGAATTGGTTCTCTCACCGTACCTGACAGCTTCCCACAGGCCTATCTTCCTTTCCTGCAGAAGCATGAAACACCATCACAGAATTTCCAGACTCCCCTGAAGCTGATATCACCTACTAACTACTACTATTGGTTTTATAATAAATTGGGAATCACACGGTATGAAATGAGCTCATCTTCCAAGCACTATGGTGATGGTACTTCCATACATACCACGAAAAATCTCTGGCACCCAACCTACCTATACATTCAATATAATTAAAACAAACATTTCTGGAGAAGTTTTGTAGAATTTGATTTAAAATTGTTGATGTAAGAGTTAATGCCCACAGGTGTATAAAAGAGTTTTGAGACAAAGAAAGATATTTTTTTTATCAGATATTAACACACACCAAGGATATAATAAGAAGAATGTCATGATATTTGTATGTGACCAGAAAACTAGGATTATGTAATAAAATAGTCTATAAAATTGTCCTTTAATATAGGGAAACTGTATGCCATTGGTATGTCTTAATAAATTTGTAAGGAAAGAATGGTTTGTCCAAGAGGTGGGATTGAGAAACCGGATGCTATCTGCAAAAAAAATAAAGCTTTTGTGGACCTCACAACAGTATAACTGTGAACTTTAATTGGATCCAAGATGTCAATGTGAAAGGCAAAACACTTTAAATAGAAAAAAAGACACTACTTTTATTACCATAATGTGAGGAAGTATTTTTACTTAACTCCCTCAAGAATGAAATAGGTTTGCTCGTATTTCTCTTTGGGGAAGAGCACACCAGATAATTCAAGAGATGAATTACTGACTGGGAGAGGATGACTGAAACAAAGAGATCAGAAACTAAAATATATCAGAAAATCTTGTCCATTAATAAAAAAGAGACAGTGAACTAGAAGGAAAATGTTCAAAATATATAAATACTTATCAGAAAGATTTTTTGATGGCTAATCTGTTTATGAGAAGATGTTAAACTTCACTAATAATCAAATAATTAAATGTAATTAAAACATCAGTGTTATAGGGTGACTGTTCATCCAGTTTTGCTTAATCTCAGTTTATGATTGAAATGTCTTTGCAGTTATTGTCTCTTAATTATCAAAAGATTTCTTAATAGTTATTATGTCATATGCATCAGATATGAAAAAATAGCAAATGAATTAACACCAAGAGTTGGTGAGAATATAGAGAATTGAAAGCAAGTCTATCTTGCTAATATAAGTGTAAACTAGAAAAGCCATTATAAATGGCAAACTACCAATCCTTAGTAGATTTGTGCCTTTGTATTTCCTATGACACTACAATCCTGCAAGAGTGTGTGGCCAAGGGACATTCTCATTATCTGTTATTCCATGGCTGTTGAGGGCACCTAAGGTGTCTTTAAACAGGTAAATGGAAATATGATGGGTTGTAATAGAATATTATGCAGAAGTTAGGGCAAAGAAATAGATAAACATACAAAAAGGATCTTAAAATCTAGTATTGAATTTAAAATTGGAAAAAAAATGTATAGGTGAATATCATTTGTCCAAATTAAAAGCATATACATCAATGACAGTACTATTTTAAAAAATGAAAGTAAGGGCATATTAAAATCTATACTAAACACATCAGTGTGGTTAGTGAGGGGAGGAGAGTACACAGGGAAAAACTAGTGATGAGGGGCAAACAACTAAATGTGAATGAAAGAGCCTTGTATAGATGATAATATCATCGCAGGAGATGAACAGTACACTTACGTCTGCCCCTTACATAATGGTAACTCACATATAGAGAGTGTATATATGTAAACATGTGACATTCACGCATGTATATATGTATGGTTCATAATGTTAAATATGTGACTGCAAAAAAATAATTCTTATGTTTATTTCTTTATTTGTTTAGTTGTTTCCTGAGTGACTTAGTGATTAGCTTTTTTTTAACTTTCCTTGAGCTTTAATCTCTGAGTAGTAAGACTATATAAACAGTTATTTATTTTTAAAGAAAGGGGAGAAGGAAAGAAAGAATAAAAAGGAGTGAAGGAGAGGAAGATAGAGGAAGAAAAAGAGGGAGAGAGAACGGGAATGTTGCTTTTTTTAAAAAATGGGCATTGAAAACCTCTTTTATGCCAATAATTGTACTTAATAGTGGCTGATCAATATTTCATTTAAACCTATGAGTAGGTGTGATGTGGTACTGACAAGAATGTATTTTTTATGTATTTAAAGTGGAGAGCTCTATAAATGTTTATTAAGTTTACTTGTTCCAGATCTGAGTTCAAGTCCTGGATATCCTTATTAATTTTCTGTTTCGTTGATCTATCTAATATTGATATTTGAAGTCTCCCACTATTATTGTGTGGGAGTCTAGGAAGTCTAAGTCTCTTTATAGGTCTTATGTATCTGGGTGTTAGGATTGTTAGCTCTTCTTATTGCATTGATCCTTTTACCACTATATCTTTGTTGCTTTAAAATCTATTTTATCAGATGCAAGAATTGCAACTCCTGCTTTTTATTTATTTATTTATTTTTGCTCTCCATTTGGTTGGTAAACATTTCTCCATCCCTTTGTTTTGAGTCTTTGTGTATCCTTGCATGTGAAATGGGTCTGGATGTAGAATACCATTGGGTTTTGGCTGTATCTTTTGATTGGGGAATTTAGTTGATTTAAATTTAGGATTATTGCTGTTTGATGTTAACTGGCTGTTTTGTCCATTCATTGATGTAAATTCTTCATTATGTTGATGCTCTTTACTTTTGGTATATTTTTAGAAAGGCTAATACTGGTTGTTCCTTTCTATGTGTAATGCGAAAGAAGCATTATAAAGCAGGCTTATAAAGCAGGCCTGGTGGTAATAAAATCTCTGAGTACTTGCTTGTTCATAAAAGATTTATGAACAAGCATAAATGTGTTGGTGGTGTTCTCTGTATTACCTGGGGTTGAATATTGTCCTGCTTTGCTAGGCTGGGAAAGTTTTCCTGAATAATATCCTGAAGAGTATTTTCCAGCTTGGAATCATTCTCTTCATCATATTCAGGTACACCTATCAAACGTAAATTAGGTCTTTTCACATAGTCCCATATTTCTTGGAGACTTTGCTCCTTCCTTTTTATCCTTTTTTCTCTATTTTTGACTTCTCGTTTTATTTCATTAAGTTGGTCTTTGACCAACTTGGTCATTTATTTATTTATTTTCCCATCAATTATTGAAACTATTTCTTCAATCTGTTATTCTTCATTAGATGCTCAGGAATAGCTGAACATAGTTATTTTAAGTATTAGTTTGAAACTCAATTTAAAATTTAAAGAAAAATATAGTAATGTTGATATATACTGTGAAATCAATTAATTTCAGCAGACTAACACTGATCAGTTATAAGAATAAAACACTTAATTTATTTTTTTGACAGTGTAAATCAATTGCTGACTGATGCCTATAGCAATGATGCCTATAGACTGATTCTTCTATATTTTAATTGGCTTGGCTGTATTTGCATTTGGCTTTTGTGATAATAGAATATAATAAGGAGAAGCATAATTCAACAAGTATAAGTATAAATGAGTTATTGATATAATATTTCTCTAACTCAAAATTCTCACAAAACAGAGAATTATTGATTTTACTCTAGAAATAAAACAGATATGTTCATACAAATAAAGTATGTCTGTTAAGCAGTTGTCCTGCTAAGTTTTCTAACATTCACTGATCACCCGGCCTTGACTCTTCTAATTGCTTTACATTTATCACCCTCATTTAATCATCATAGTAGCTCAATAAATTAATGTTTAGTATGAGCTCGATTGAGGACAAAGGGGATCCTTCCCTGTAATTTAAGTAGAGATTAAATATGGAAAATGAGTGATTATGGAACTATGGAAAAGGCTGGAGGATCCATTATTAAGTTGGGTCCCAAAGAATCACTTTTGGCAAAATCCCAGATAGACAGCTTACTGAGGGTTGCATCTGTGACAATCACAAATCTGGGTAACTTGGTCACAGATTCTAGAATCACACTACATTTGAAGATCTGGGTTTTAATCTCGCCTAAACAACTCTGGGACCTCTGGCAAGTTACATAAACTCACTGAGCCTGAGATTTCTGTCTGTAAACTGAAAACACAGTATCAGGTTTGATGCCTAGCTTTAACATTTACCAACTGTGTGACTTTGGTAAAACCATCTCAACACTGTGTGGCTCGTATCTTCTTTGTAAAATGGTGATAATGGTCATACTTCCTTCCCTAGGCACTTTACCCAAGTGGCTAATAAAGGAAACCTCCAAGGTCTTAAATCTAATTGTATATTTATAATTTTGTAAAGTCCGCCTACCTGTCTGGGAAGTTTTAATATTATTATGTTTCATAATGACTACTGTCTTTCAGGATTAGGTGGGTGACATTAAGTGTCATGTCTAAGTCAAAGTAGCTGCTTAATTAAAGGTAGTTTTAATAATAATGTTGGCATTTACTATTATTGTTATTCTATAAAGACAAAGTCATCACATCAACTTTGTTCGTGTAATTTTTCCATGTGCAATTTATAATTCTTAAATTATTTACTCAAAGAAGGTTTCTATACCAGTTAATTCTCATTTGCAAAAGTATCTCTTTCATGTGTAGGTATGCATTTTGTTGGTTAACAAAAATAAAAATAGTAATTTTTACTCTCATTATAGTTAGCATTTATTGAGTGCTTACTCAGTGCCAAGCATTCAGTAATTGCCACCTGTAAAAACAGCAGAAAATAAAGTAACAGTGAGTAGTCCATACTGACGCCTTCTGAAATTATATATTTTTAATTTTCATGAAGTGTAATAAAGTAACATGACAGTGTAGCAGGAAATAGATAAATTATGAAATATGATCAAAGTCCTATAGCTTGAAGAGGCAAAGTTAGGATGTGAATGTAACTCTGTCTGACTATTGAGTCTATATTATTAAAACACTACTCCATAATGGCTTTTCATGTTTATAGACACCCTAAACTTATAACAACATCAGATAGAAAAAGTAATATACCTTAGTTCTGAAATATTTGTCGCTATTTTGTTTTCTCAGCATTCATTTCTCCCTTTCTTGGACACCCTGACTTCCTTTTCAATTGTTACTTCCTTTTCACTTTGAGTGATCATAGTGGGGCTGCCAATCCAGACATCCTGCACTCCTCAAAGTTCCTTTTAGAACTCTGTAAAGCAGTGAGAACGTTCTCATGAGATTTGTCTGTCTAGTTGAATTTGAACCATGTCCTTTAATTTCTAATAAACCATTTTGCCATAGATATCAGATTTTTAAACCTAAGGCTGATTAGACTTTTGATAGTCAGAAAACAAGTCTTTATAGCATCTTTCATTGGATGTGAATAATATCATAAAAGACACTCTATAATAATAAATTATTTATCAGTGATGTAAAAAGTAGTGGAAAGTGTGATTCATATGACAACTATTTCTGTTAAAATATTGTTTCTTTAAAAAGTTAACAATCTATCTTGAATGAATGAAAAATATGGTGTTTTTTCTCTTAAGTCAAAAAGTTATGACATTAAGACTCTAATATAAGTTCTAATTAGGAAGTAAAAGTCATCTGTACTAGTTGGTTCTCATGTTGTTATAAAGATACTACCGGAGACTGGGTAATTTATAAAAGAAAGAGGTTTAACGGACTCACAGTTCCACATGGCTGGAAAGGCCTTAGGAAATTTAGAATCATGGTGGAAGGTGAAGGAGAAGCAAGGACCTTTTTTACATGGCCGCAGGAGAGACAAGCGCAAGCAAGCGAAATACCAGACACTTATAAAATCATCTGAACTCCTGAGAACTCACTCACTATCATGAGAACAGCATGGGGAAACCCTCCCCATGATTCAGTCACTTTCTTCCCTTGATACATGGGTATTACAGGCCCCTCCCTGGACATCTGGGGATTATAATTCGAGATGAGATTTGGGTGGGGACACAGAGGCAAACTATATAATCATATTTAAAATAAATTTTAATATTTTTTTAACACAGTGTATCCCAAATACTATTATTTTGACATGTAGTTAATATAGAATTTTTTTTCTTTTTTTATTATACTTTTAAGTTCTGGGGTACATATGCAGAATGTGCAGGTTTGTTACATAGCTATACACATGCCATGGTGGTTTGCTGCATCCATCACCCTGTCATCTACATTAGATATTTCTCCTAATGCTATCCCTCCCCTATACTCCCACCCCCTGCTATCCCTGTCTTAGCCCCCCACCACCTGACAGGCTCTGGCATGTGATGTTCCCCTCCCTGTGTCCATGTGTTCTCATCGTTCAACACCCGCCTATAATTGAGAACATGCAGTGTTTGGTTTTCTGTTCTTGTGTCAGTTTGCTGAGAATGATGGTTTCCAGCTTGATCCATGTCCCTGCAAAGGACATGAACTCATCCTTTTTAATGACTGTATAGTATTCCATGGTGTGTATGTGTCACATTTTCTTTATCCAGTCTATCATTGATAAGCATTTGGGTTGATTCCAAGTCTTTGCTATTGTGAACAGTGCCACAATAAACATATGTGTGCATGTGTCTTTAAAATAGAATGATTTATAATCCTTTGGGTATATACCTAGAAATGAGATTTCTGGGCCAAACAGTATTTCTATTTCTAGATCCTTGAGGAAGTGCCACACTATCTTCCACAATGGTTGAACTAATTTACACTCCCACCAACAGTGTAAAAGCTTACCTATTTTTCTGCATCCTCTCCAGAAACTATTGTCTCCTGATTTTTTAATGATTGCCATTCTAACTGGTGTGAGATAGCATCTCAATGTGGTTTTGATTTGCATTTATCTAACAACCAGTGATGATGAACTTTTTTTTTTATATGTTTGTTGGCTCCATAAATGTCTTCTTTTATTGAAGTGAAGCCACACAGTTCACTGAAACAGTGACATACCTTGGGTCACCACATTAAGACAATAAACAACACCAAAATTATACAGTAATCTCTGACACGTGACATAATCCACCAGAAACACTTAGAATAAATGAGAAAATTTCTCTAAGTAATCATAGAGAATGTTTATTTCATGGCTGGCTGATGTTAATGGGCAGTGAAAAGGACTTTAATGAAACTGTATGATGTGTGAGCTTGATAACTGCTGTGATCAAATTCCTTAAATCACTGCAAGGCTTATTAAAAAAGATCCAAATGCCTTTGATTAAAAGAGCCATGCTTCAGCAAGTCTGCAAGGAACATCCAGCTGTGTGTCATTCCACGTGGCTCATGGGTTAGTTTCTGGTATCGTGTGTCAAAGATTTCAATATGAAAATTCAATTAAAAAAGGGAATTTTGGTAGCAAGCAGTACTGACTTCTGGAGAAACCTTAGCAGTTTTTGTCCCCCTCTCTCTCTTTTTTTAACCCTTTATGACCTAAATGTATGAAATAATTTTTATTTGCAGAATATGTTTAGTAGAGTAAATCTTTTTTTTCCTTTCATGTACAACAACCAGATACTCCTGCATACCATACTCTTCAGGCCTTAATGATCTGGAGAATGCTCAGAAGTGACTGATAAACACACTGCTTTTAATAGCAAGACAGTGGTCAATATGCCCAATTGTATAGACCTAAAAGGCAAGTAGAGATACCCTACAGATAGCTTTTAAGAAGAAAAAGAAAATCTATTTTATATATGACCTCAAACATTTTTAAGGCCTCTAAACATTATTCTGTGTTTTTGGTTAATAGCATTTTTGAAATATCAGAGAGATTAAGACAATAGACAATGAAAATCAAGTGGAAAAGTACAGAGCATCAGTAATGTTTTATTTTAAAATTTCTCTAAAAATAAACTGTAACTTGTATTTGTTTACCTTATTTGTGCTCTTTCTCTATAATGTGTTGAGTATATGAGCCACACATGTAGTGGACATATGATTAGTTTTGGTTTGTGTAATAAACCAATGAATCAAATTTGTAGGTTATTCATGTTAATATATTTTTGAACATAATAATGTTGTGAAAATATAAATTATTTAAGCAAATGTTAATGTAATTCTATATTAATATCAACATTGTATATTTCTTCAAATATGTTTCAGCAAAAAAAATTGATGTTTACAACTTGAAAATAATATTTTGTTTTTAGTAATTTATTGGTTAAGGATTAATTTTGTGAGACAGTAAATACCACACAGAAATTATTGAAGACATTTTTATATTTTTGAATTATATTCTTAGTATCTCCAGTTTCTCTGGTGTCCTACACATATAATAGTACTTAGATTTGTGAACAAACATCACGTCCCTGTTTATTAGAGGTCCTTGAAAAACTCTCTTTATGTCAGTGTTAATCTTTTTCATATAGTAAATGGTCTAAAAAGAAAAACAAAGAAATCTTGTAATTCCTTTGAGAGGGTGAATATAGCCTAATGTATCACTATGAAAGAGAAGAGGTAAGTTCTTCCCTGGAAATCACAGGTATGAAATTAGAAGACTAAGTTAGAAGGCTGTGATAGAGATTTATTTTTTACTTAGTAATTCTTATCAAATAGTCTTTGTAGGTTATATGATTCACTTTAATGCTTTAACAGTATTGACACTTCCAGGGTTACTAAAGAAATTAAAGTAGTGATTATTTACACAGTTGAATAAACAACTAATTTATTTTTCTAATAATGACTTGTGTAAAATAAACTTTGGTAAATTTATGTCTTGCTAGCTAATAAGCTCTCAATGTCTCAAAAAATAATTATTTTTAAAAAATTAGCTATATTACAGGAATTGACATTATACAGAAGAACAAAAGTTTCTGAATATTATGAGGGCTGAGTCAGAAGCTGAAAAGTTTCATTACTATTTATTTGTACACAACATCTATAATACTTAATATAAAAGCAATAATTTTATCAGTGAGATCCCTGTAGCTTTCCAATGCAACTTATCCTAATAGGTGAATTATCTCCTGGTTTTGAACTGTGGTAAACATGAATTTAGTATTGCAATTTTTATGTGTGGGTTCTCTTCTCTCTAGTGTCTCATATTGTTCTTTATTGGAATATGAAGTGAAATGGAATATACTAACTAAATCAGGGAGAATAGCTGCTTGAAGCAAAGGCTGACTTACCAAAATTAATAGCTGTTAACCAAGCATAACAAAGATAACTGAATAGTTCAAGTGATGAGAACAGCAAAAATAAAGGCAATAAAGTGTGAAATTAAAAGTTAAGTGGAGTCGCTAAGATGGACAAAAATGGACTTCTTTTTAAATCACAGAATAAAACCAATTAAGCTAATCGATTTGTTAACAGTGAACACATTCTGCAGACCTCTGGTGATATATTTCAGACTTTTCCCCTAAAATATGAGGGTACAACTGTGATTTTGGTTTTGCATCTCTTCCTGGAGCAAACATCCAAAGCAGAGAGCTTACAATGTAAAGTAAACCACTGTGTTCCCTGTTTTAAGGGAAAGTTGATACCCCCCAAACCATCATAACATCATGAACGCTTAGAGGGTCCAGAAGGAACACCTACGTCCCTGTACTTAGATGCGTTGGAGTTATCACACACCCATGGTATCAAAGCTGGAAGAGGAAGCTGTATGGACATAATCATGAGCATGCTGGAAACAGGTGTGGAAGCACCTCTTGGGAGACTTCTGCTGGTCAGATGTCATAGTCTTCTTCTTATGGGAATTCTGCCATTCATGTTGCAAGTGTTTCCACCATAATAATGATGTGACTTTAAGTAAACCACTAGTGACTAAAGGGCACAGCAGAGCAGAGTGGTTATATGCACAAGAACTAGATAGATTTCCTGCTTAATTACATTATAGAGACTCATTTTCCCTATTTTGGAAAGTGAAGTTCGTAATACTTCTCTCAGGGTTCTGTGTGGGTTAAACAAATTAGATAACAACTGTCATCTTCTTTAGTTAGTGTTTGTCACTTGGGGTAATTGTGTAAACACACGTGTGCTTGAAATCCACATGATCTAGTTTCTTTGCAGATTGAGTCTGTTCATATGTATTTTGAAAGAAGTTCCTGAGAGATTTTGTGAACATATGCATAATGAAGGAAAGCATAAACGTGCAGAGGTCACAAAGGGGAACATGTTTTATTTCTCCTTCCTGTGCCCGCTGTTAGGACTTTTGGATGTCAAAGGAAAATAATGATTTAGATTAGGGAACCTTTTTGTTTGAGACCATTGCATTTCCTTGTATGCTGTTGCTGGCACAGCAATCCTTCTGACTTTGTAGCTTTGCTCTGCACTACTCTCAGTTAACCACCATCTATCAACGTGATGGTTATTGGTTTGTAACTGTTGGCTATTTCACCACTTCTGAGTTCTGGACTTGAATGTAATTCCTTTTCTGTCCTTTAACACTCACCTAGCCAAAGGATGGATTATTTAACATCGTATTACACATTAATGAGTTCTATACCTACACATTAATGAGTCAACACAGATTCCCAGATCAGCAAAGAATTCCAGCTTTTAAATTTATGTGTAATAAATACACACATAATTTAAAAGTATTAGGTACCAATATTTTAAAACAAAACAGAATTACTGAATATATAATATATTAGATGTTTTGCAAACTATCAAATACATTTGCAACCAGCTTAGAAAAAGAATAGATAAAATTTTAAGTGGTTAGTTTTAAAGATTATGTGGTATACTTCAGTTCAGTGGCTCTCAAGTTTTACTTACTAAAATATAAAGAGGTTTATATTTCATTATGATATTCGATAACTGTGAAAATTAAAAATTTCTCTCAAAAATGTTACTCTTAATAGCAAATAGTATTAAATATAAAGACGTACTGAAAGGCATAGTATTTGATAGCAGTGAAGAAGATTGAGAACCTTAGTGAGGGATATGTCATAAAATCAAATGTTATCCAAATTAAATTTAACAAAAGACCCCTAAGTTAAAAACTACAAAACAATGATGATAGAAACTTAAAAGACCTAAGTAAATGGAGACATAAACCAAGTGCATGAATTAAAAGTATCAATTTATGCAAATACAGATCAATGAAAGAGAACAAGGTACACACACACACCCATACACACACATTAGCAATTGATACAAACAAAATAAAGGAGATAAGGTAATTGAATGGGAAAATAAAACTCTCAACAAGTGACACTGAGGGTATAACTACCTTTCAGAATTGCTGTGATGTATTATTTATCATTATTGTGTAATAAATTATTCAAAAATTTAACAGCTTAAATACAAACACATATTTACTCAAACCATTCCTTAGAGTTAGGGGCCCAGGAATGGCTTAGCTGGGGCCTCTGACTCAGTGTTGCTCACAAATTTAAAGCTATCAGCTCAAGCTACTATCTTGTCTTTGCTCAACCAGGGCTGGAGACCCCACTTCCTACAGAGCTCACATGACTGTTGGAAGGCTTCACACTCCTTGGCTGTTGACTGCAGGCATTAGTTCGTTTCCTTGTTGCCTTTCCATAAAGATTCTCACACATTACAGTTCGCTTATCCCAGAGTGAATGATGAGAGGGAAGGAACACAAAGAGTGTGTGAGGGCCCAGATGGAAGCTTTTAAAATAACCTAATCACAGAAATGGCATACCACCCCTTTTTCTGTATACTCTTGGTCACAGAACAAACCCAGTACAATGTAGGAGGGTACTGAACGAGAGTGCGAATACCAGGAGGTGAGGACCACTGGCAACTATCATAAAAGACTCTCTCATGAAAATAAAGGAGTTAAATGTATAAAGCACTCAGAACAGTTTCTGACAAAGAAGAAATACTATGCAAGCATCATCTATTTCTATTACAACCTATACCAATTATTTTTATATTCTTGACAATAAAGTATCACGTTTGAGATAGCATTATTACAGTTTATTCCATATTTGTAATTATGATTTTTTTCCTCTTATATCCTTTGAGGGATGATTGGTAGTAAGTTCACTGAAATTGATGTTTCAAATGCAGAGAATTTATTTTAGCATTTAATGTGAAGTTTCCAGAGTGAGATATTTGAGTGAATACAGGGACTGTCATTTCAGTGTCAATGTGAATTTGGGGAACTGCCCTCATAATTACAGGCTGATTCTGATTGCATTATATCCGATGATGAAAGTCCCTCATTCTAGACTTTGATAAATTATGCCATGTGGCAGTTTCCAGTTTCAGCATCAGCAAGTACAGCCAATGTGCCAGGTGCAAGCTGAGATGATGTTTCAATGCACAACAATTTGGATGCCAATGTTAGTGCTTTACTTCCTCTGGGTCAGCTCATCTTTCTGATATTGAGCTGTAATTGGGTCAGTGCTCTGGTGATATGAGGTCAAAATAAATGAAAGCCATTGTGGGTGATTCTTGTAGGACACGTATCTTTGCACCGAAGTTGTTAACTTTATTGCTGCTTAATATTTTCCTTTTCAGAGTTAGACTCATGACCTCTTTGAAATTTCGTAGGTTGAGTGAGTGGATTTATAGTATCTGAAAATTTTTAGACCAACTTATAAAGTAAGGAAACATAAAATTTTAGATTTTTTGAGAAAAATGAGAAGACAAGTTTGTGTCCAGCATAATTTTACAGTTGCCCTGACTCTGTTACAAGGTGTATATCCTTGAAAGAATGCCTTGAAGATGATAAACAGGCTATAGCACACAGTACCCCAGGTCTCTTGCCTCAGACACTACATTCCTTAAAAGAGAAATAACTCTGCTTCTTGCCTTTTCTTACACATAAAAAAGTGCCTGCCAAGTTTAGCAATTATGCTCCTGCAAACTATAACTAGATATACTCTTAAATACAAGCTCTGATATAATTTGCATGTACTGAATTTTAATTGACTAAATAAAAAGTGGAAGCGAAATGCTGCGTCAGAGCTGACAGAAATTCTCTCAAAGACCCTCCGAGGTTATAATCCTCAGTAAGACTGAATACAGCAACTTTAATTCTTTAAAAATCTGATTTTTCTTTAGTTGAAAATTTAAATAGGCAACTGTGTTTGTTTTTGTGTTGCTATAAAGGAATACCTGGGGCTTGGTAATTTACAAAGGAAAGAAGTTTATTTGACTCATTGTTCTGCTTCTGGTAAGGACCGAACAGAAGCTTTGACTCACAGGCAGCTTTGACTCACTGGCAGGGGGGGCAGTGTGTGCAGAGATCACCTGGTGAGAGAGGAAGCAAGGGTGAGTGAGAGGGGAGATGTCAGGTTCCTTTTCACAACCAGCTCTCAGGAAAACCAGAAGAGCAAGTTCTTCTAATACCAATAATGGATGTTGCTGTGAGGGTGGAGCCAAGGCATTCATGCGAGATCTTCCCCCACAACCAAAACACCTCTCATTAGGCACTACCTCCAATACTGGAAACTTGCAAAGGTAATTTATTTTACTTATAGTTTGCAACCAGCCTAAGTCCGTCAGGCTGATTATATCACCAAAGAGGTACAGAAGTACTGCTTGGAACTCCTGCTTTGAGTTCTCCTAAAGCTAAATTCTTTGTACATATCTGCTTTGAGTTTTCCTAAAGCTAAAAGACAGAGTAAGTTTAGTGTGTGTGTGTGTGTATCAATAAAAAACCCTGGGAACTTGCTGATGAGATGCTTGTTGGAACATAAGGCTTGCCTATATTATCTTTACCTTTTTGCAGTGCATCATTTGCCTTTAAACAAAAGCCTAGTTAGTATGCCCTGTGGAATGTAGTGAGTTTTGAAAGGACTTTCGGATATCTGAATTTGGGAAATCTTTACATTATGTATTGGGAGATTGAATTAAAACCCCCTCATGATATTATCCTTATGAAAGAGAATTGACCTGATGATTTAGACTTGATTAATGAGAAACTGATTATGTTTTCCTAGTCATTCCGCAGATGTAGAACATAAATAAATAGAGTAGGGTGAAAAATTATAGCTAGTACAAAAATAAATATTTTGTTAGTGCAAACAGATTTGTGCTGGTATTGGATCCTTCAGCTGTCTGATTTTATACCAGTCCTAAACACTGGGTAGCACAAATGTTTGGAGTTTGTAGGGTACTTTTGATTCTCTTTTTTTTTTTTTGAAAGAAAGAAAGAGAAAGAGAAGGGAAGAGAGAACAGGAGTCTTGCTCTATTGCCCAGGCTGGAATGCAATCCAAAAATAGGTATCAAAAACCTCCTTTTATGCTTATAATTGTGCTTAACAGCGAAGACAGGAAGGAATAAGGGAAGAAAATAACAAATAAACTCAATATTTCATTTAAGTCTGTGAAACGCTATGCAAATGCTGAAGAGTGATTTACTTCCAATTATGTGGTCACTTTCAAAATTGGTGTAATATGATACTGAGAAAAATGTATGTTTGTGGACCTGGGGTGAAGAATTCTATAAATATTCACTGAGTTTACTTGTTCCAGGTCTGAATTCAAATCATAGATGGCCCTGTTAATTTTTTATCTCGTTGATCTGTCGAATATTAACAATGTGGTGTCAAAGTCTCCCGCTATTATTGTGCGGGAGTCCAAGTCTCTTTATAAGTCATTGAGAACTTGTCTTATGTATCTGGGTGCTCCTATATTGGGTACATATATATTTATGATCATTGACTCCTGTTGTTGCATTGATCCTTTTACCATTATGTAATGTCCTTCTTTGTTTCTTTTAGTCTTTGTTACTATTAAAGTCTATTTTGTCAGAGATGAAAGTTACAACTCCTGTTTTTTTTTTCTCTCCATTTGATTGATAAGTCTTCCACCAACGCTTTGTTTTGAGTCTTTGTGTGTCCTTGCTTATGAGATGGATCTGGATACAGCGTACAGATGGGTTTTGACTTTTTATTCAATTTGCCTGTCTGTGTCTTTGATTGGGGCATTTAATCCATTTAAATTTAGGATTAATATTGATATTTGTGAGTACACCGATCAAACGTAGATTAGGTCTTTTCACATAGTCCCATATTTCTTGGAAGCTTTGCTCATTCCTTTTTACTCTTTCTTCTCTAATCTTGTCTTCTCATTTCATTTCATTAAGTTGGTCTTTGACCTCTGATATCCTTTCTTCTCCTTGATCAATTCGACTGTTAAAACCTGTGCATCCTTCATGGAGTTCTTGTATTCTTCAGTTCCATTAATTCACTTATTTTCCTTTCTAAATTGTCTATTCTCGTTAGGATTTCGTCAAACCTTTTTTCAAGGTTCTTAATTTCTTTACATTGGGCTAGAACATGTTCTTTTAACTCACCGAAGTTTCTTATTATCCACCTTCTGAAGCTTAATTCTGTTAATGGAACACACTCGTTTTCCATCAGGCCTTGTTCCCTTATTAATGAGGAACTGTGATCCCCTGTAGAGGGAGAGGCATTCTGATTTTGGGTATTCTCAGTCTTTTTATGCTGGTTTCTTCCCATCATTGTAAATTTATCCACCTATTGTCTTTGTAATTACCAACTTTCAAATTAGGTCTCTGAGTGGACGTCCAACTTGTTGATTCCCAGTGCCTGAATCTGAGCAACCCACTGCGCTGACTAAAACAGCAGTGTTAAGATTCATGGTGCTTTTCTGCCTGGGAATCTCTGGTCTGGCTTCCTTCTTGAGTCCCTTTTTAAATCAGCTAAATAGGCGACTCTGCCTTCCCAGAGCTCCAAACATCGACCAAGAGGGACCGAGTCCCATTTACTTTGCACCAAGAACTGCCACGCCAGCCACAAGAGTCACGCTGAGCGACCTGTGGGGCTCCTCTGCTGGGAATCTCCTGGTCTGTGAGCAACAAAAATTTATTTGAAAGTGTGGTGTCCTCTCATTCTCTGTGCTTTCACTGGGAGCTACAATCCTGAGCTGCTAGTAATCAGCCATCTTGGATCTCTCTCTGGGACTTTTGATTTTCTATCTGATTATATGATGTTTCAAGGAAAATACTGACAAACAAAAATGATACTTTTGTCATAAGATGGTCTTGACCATCGATTGGTCCGAGGCTTGAGTGTGCTTTGAAAGTTAACGTTAGCAGGTCTGGAATTAGCTTTGGCTTTCCTACTGAAATGAGAAGCACACATACATGGTGCTGACCTCTGGTCAAGGTATTAATATATTGATTAATAGGGTTGTTTTTTGACCAGGAGTGTAAGAACATATAGGGTAGTTTGTCCTAGCCTGTCTAAATTAGTTATTGATTACAGAGAGATTGATTAATGATTTTAACTTGGGCTTAGTAAGATCATTAGAGCACTCTGCTTTTGAGTCTGGCTACTCAGCAGCAATATGCCTATATACCCAGCACTCTCTGAATATATATGGGGCTTCTTAGTTTGGAGGTGTTCTATGCACAACTTCTTTCTATTGTCTGATGATGATTTCCTTTTGCTCTACCTATATGAAACATTCACCAAACATGTATTATAGTGCTTTCTTCAGGCCAGACTTCTAGCCATTTGGACTCCTGTTGCCTTTGCTAATCCCATAGGTTTGTCTAATCCTGAGATCTTAACCTCTACTAGAATTGTCCGTTCTATGAAGAGCAAAATATTTCTCCTAAAACTAACAAGAATAGAAAATAAAAGCTTTGCTCTTCTAAGTCCATTACTGTACAACTAAAATAATTTCTTAAAGTATCTAGAAATAATCACCTTTGCTATGTTAATGTCCTAAATCAGAACCCACAGATATCTGGTTGAGCCAAGGTAATTTGGAATTTTGGATTATATAACCTTAAAACTGGAAAAAACAGTTGCATTGAAATTCCTAAGAAATTGTTGTTCCATTCTGTACCTTCAACTCCTATAGTGAATTGATTATACATGTATTCAAAAAATGGTATCTTTTGATACAGGTGAGAAAAGAAGAATTTCACAAAGCTTCATGAAAAAGTTCAGCCAATTGTTTACCTTAGTAGTAAATTCAATAGGTAAATTCTATTTAGTTTTGTAAAATTGTCTCAAATCTTCTACATTTAACTTTATTCTAACATCTGATTTATAATTTAAATATGTCCATGCAAATCTATATATATATCCTCATTTTATATAAAAGGAATTCTAAAATTATTTTCTCATCCTCAACATATACTGAATTTAAATTAATCACAATAAGTATACATAAGAGTAAGAATATCTAAAAATAATTTTGTGAGTCATTTAATATAAATTTATTCAGAACAGAAAAAAAGAGGTTTAGGCCTGTGCAGTGGCTCATGCCTGAAATCTCAGCACTTTGGGAGGCTCCAATAATTGACATTTAAACCTATTGCATATATAAAGTGATTTCACTTGAGGCCAGGAGTTCCAGACCAGGCTGGGTAATGTGGCGAAACTCCATCTCTACTAAAAATACAAATAATTAGCCAGGCATGGTGGCACACACCTGTAATTACAGCTACTCTGGAAGGTGAGGCACAAAATCCCTGGAACCCAAGAGGCGGAAGTTGCAATGAGCAGAAATCACACCACTGCACTCCAGCCTGGGTGACAGAACAAGGATCTGTTTTCAAAAAAAAAAAAAAAAGGTTTAAATTATTGCAAACATTTTTAAACAGAATAAAGTGACAGAAATGAACTCATTATTGAGGAATTAATTGAAAACAGGCTTGAGATTGATCCATAAAACTTTCTTTTGATACCATTTTTAACTTTTAGTAGTTTGATTTTTTAAAAAAGCAAAGTGATCAAATTCTCCTTAAAATTGTCTAATTTAAAATACATTTTATTTGATCAAATCTAGAGACACATTAAATGTAAAAGGCTCTTATGGAAGTTTTCAAAGGAGACTGATACAGAGGATGAATATTGCAGAATGGTTTAACTTTATTTCATGTCATTCTTAAGAACTAAATTATTTTTTAAAAATTTCTTACTTTCCTGCAATCCCCAGGCTATTCCAGTGTCTAAATTCTTGACTTCTAAGGACAAATATCTTTGTATTTTGTTACCTGTTTTTGAAAACTTACTTCAAAGCATATAAATTCTGACTTTATAATTGACATTTAAACCCATTGCATATATAAAGTACAGGAAGTACCTATTAAAGAAACAGAACAAGAAATGGAAAGAGAATATATAAGTGAATACAAGTAAAACTAAGATTTTAGAGAAGAAACTTCTTTGAAATTACAGATGATAACACAAGAAATGCCCTTCTTGCTATAGTTAAATGTTGTTTATTTTTTTCTAAAACCTCTGTCTATATAAATGCCTATTGCAAAGCCCAATTACTCTGAAATGCATATTGCACAAACAGGCACACATATCTTCTAAAAGAAGGAAGTTTTATCTTTGTATGTCACAAACTGAGCTCCAAGGATTAAATGTCTATTTTATTCTTCCAGAGAAAGAAACCCAGACTAGCCCTATGGAAAATGCTTGTAAACTAAAGGAAGATCCATTTATCTTTCCCAGACAAGCAGAATCCTGAAGAGCAATGAACAGATTCCTCTTTTTCCTGTGTACTCTAGGAAAGTTTTTGAGTGAAGAACAACTGTATTTATTTTTCCTCCTCCTCTTTTTCCTTCTTCTTCTTGTAATTATTATCAGATACAGTTAACCATAATTTGACATTATTCTTAATGGTTAGTACTGCATTAAGTATATTCTGATCAATAAAGCCATGTGAGTCACAAATTAAGAAACACATCATCACATTAATTTATCTGGTAATAAATTCCGGAGCTGACAAATCAGCGTAGAGTTCAAGGGAACACTATGAAGACTTTGACATTAGCTGTTGAAAAAGAAGACCATATGTAAACAATAGGCAGAAGCAGTTCATCTTGATTTGTAGAATAAAGTGTAGAAACTTTCATTCACCTGCTGTTTCTTTAAAACCCTCCTTAAGGTTCATTATAATCTGATGTCACCTGGATAAATACTTTGGTATGGTATGCGAGGTACTGAACAAAAACAGATGGGACTTGGAAGATTTCATCAATTGACTTTTTTTTTGAGATGAAGTCTTGCTCTGTCTCCTAGCTCCCAGGCTGGAGTGCAGTGGCATGATCTTGGCTCACTACAACCTTTGCCTCCCAGGTTCCAGTGATTCTACGACTTCAACCTCCCAAGTAGCTGGTATTACAGGCACCCACCATCACACCTGGCTAATTTTTGTATTTTTAGTAAAGATGGGGTTTCACCATGTTGGCCTAGTTGGTCTCTAACTCCTGACCTCAGGTGATCAGCCCTCCTCGGGCTCCCAAAGGGATGGGATTACAGCTGTGAGCCACCATGCCCCCATCAATTGACTTTTAGTCCTGTCTGACATACAGTAGTTTATAAAAGTAAACTATTTTAAAGCAATTTAATCTTAAATCATTTTTAGAAAATTATACTCTCAGATTAAAAATGAAACAAAAGAAAATTTAAAAAGTAATTGATAGTATCATGAAGATATTTCAAATGAAATAATATATCAACAGTATTTTAAGGCCAAGAGTGTTAGATGACCAAATCTGAAGATCTGATAATGACATAGAAAGGAGAAAAGAAAAATTATAAATGTATTGACTGTTGTTTAGCCATACATATTTGATTTGCTTATTTAGTTCTTTTCTTTATTGAAAACTGATTTTTAAAATTTAGTATAAATTTATATTTAGAATGAATAAATTTACTACAAATAAAATGAATTAGCAATTGTAAAATGGACATTGGTTTTCTATTACTAGTTTCTATCTGTGATCATGGTCAAGCCACTTTATTTTCTTATATGAAAGATTCTCTGTAATTTTAATAAAAATTTTAATATTTCTATAGCAGTGGTATGAGCATTAATATCAGAAGTTTATAAAGTCAATGACTATGACTAGAAACTATTTTAGATAAATAATTTCTATAAATAAATATGTTACCTAAAGACAACCTTCCAAATTTGCAATTTATAAAAATTAAAATTTTCTGTGATGACTGCATTTATCATCTACATTAATGTGAAGCTGAGAGGCAGTTATTGCATATAATCCAGAATATTTAGAACATCTTTCCTGGATTGTGAAAAAGACTATAATTGAATTGCTCTTGAAATATAATTGTGATACAAGGCATTTTTCTACATACATAAGATTGACTAACAGTCCAATCACTTATACTTAGCCATATGGTTATAAGTAGCTTGCAGCTGACTATGGATTTTACATTACAATTAGGAAGGACATACTTTTAAAACCCACAAGAGGAAATTTTACTCATGATGCATCACATTTTAAATTGTGATATATCCAAATCCATATTTAAGAAAACATTAAGCTTTCATCATATTTCTAAATTCATATTTTAAAAAGTAAAGCTTTTATCATATAAATATTACATGCAGTACGCTTCAACCTGTCTAATCACTAGAAGGATAAGATATTACTAAAAAAGGGATGACAGGGGTGAAATTAAAAGAAACAAAGTGCATTTTAACTTGTGATATGGCTTGGCTGTGACCCCACCCAATTCTCATCTTGAACTGTACTCCCTTAATTCCCATGTGCTTTGGGAGGTACCTGATGAGAGAGAATTCAATGGTTTCTCCCATATTGTTCTCCTGGTAGTGAATAAGTCTCACTAGATCTGATGGTTTTATCAGGGATTTCTGCTTTTGCATCCTCATCATTCTCTCTTTGCTTGCTGCCATCCATGTAAGACAGGACTTGCTCCTCCTTGCCTTCTGGCATGATTGTGAGGCTTTCCCACCCAGGTGAAATTGCAAGTCCAGTTAAACCTCTTTCTTTTGCAAGTTGCCCAGTCTTGAATATGTCCTTAACAGCAGCATGAACACAGACTAATAGGAAATATTGGTACCCGTAGAGTATGGTGTTGCTACAAACATACCAAAAAATGTGGAAGCAACTTTGGAGCAAGGTAACAGGCAGAGATTGGAACAGTTTGAAGGGCTCAGAAGAAGATAGGAAAATGTCGGAAAGTTTGGAACTTTCTAGAGACTTGTTGAATGGCTTTGCCCAAAATGTTGATAGCGATATGGACAATAAGGTCCAGGCTGAGGTAGTCTCAGATGGAGATGAGGAACTTGTTGGGGATTGGAGCAAAAGTAACCCTTGTGGTGTTTTAGTAAAGAGACTGGCAGCATTTTGCCCCTGTCCTAGAGATTTGCGGAACATTGAACTTGAGAGAGATGATTTAAGGTGTCTGGTGGAAGAAATTTCTACACAGCAAAGGATTCAAGAGGTGACTTCGGTGTGGTTAAAGGTATTCAGTTTTATGAGGGAAACAGAGCACAAAAGTTAGGAAAATTTGCAGCCTAACAGTATGATAGAAAAGAAAATCACATTTTCTGAGGAGAAATTCAAGCCATCTGCAGAAATTTATGTAAGTAATGAGTCAAATATTAATCCCCAAGATAATAGGAAAAATGTCTCTAGGGCATGTCAGAGGTCTTCATGACAGCCCCTCCCTTCACAGGCCTGAGGCTGAGGAGCAAAATATGGTTTTGTTGGCCAGGCCCAGGATCCCCTGGTTGCTGGGTATGCAACCTAGGGACTTGGTGTCATGTTTCCCAGCTGCTCCTGTCATGGCTGAAAGGGAACAGTGTAGAGCTTGGGCCATGGCTTCAAACCTTGGCAACTTCCATGTGGTGTTGAGGCTGTGAGTATACAGACGTCAAGAACTGAGGTTTGGGAACCTCCACCTAGATTTCAGACTTCAGAGGGTGTATGGAAATGTCTGGATGTCCAGGGTGAAGTTTGCTGCAGGGGTAGGGCTTTCATGAAGGACCTCTGCTAGGGTAGTGCAGAAGGAACATGTGGAGTCAGAGCCTCCACACAGAGTCCCTACTGGGGCACTTCCTAGTGGAGCTGTGAGAAGAGGGTCACCACCCTTTAGACCCAAGAATGGTAGATCCACTGAGAGCTTGCACTGTGTGCCTGGAAAAGCCACAGACACTCAACACTAGCCCATGATAACATCCAGGAAGGAGGCTGTACCCCGCAGAGCCACATGAGCAATGCTGCTCAAGATCATGGGAACCTACCCCTTGCATCAGCATGACCTGGATGTTAGATGTGGAGTCAAAGGAGATCATTTTGGAGTTTTAAGATTTGACTGCCGCACCATATTTCGGATTTGCATGGAGCCTGTAGCCTCTTTGTTTTAGCCAATTTCTCCCATTTTGAATGCCTGTATTTACCCAATCCCTGTACCCCCACTGATCTAGGAAGTAACTAACCTGCTTTTGATTTTACAGGCCTGAGGTGGAAGAGATTTGCTTTGTCTCAGATAATACTTCAGACTGTGGACTTTTTAGTTAATGCTGAAACAAGTCAAGACTTTGGAGGAACTGATGAGAAGGCATGATTGGTTTTGAAATATGAAGATACGAGATTTGGGATGGGCCAGGGTCAGAATGATATGGTTTGGCTGTGTGCTTACCCAAATTTCATCTTGAGTTGTACTCCCACAATTCACACATGTTGTGGGAGAGACCTGGTGAGAGATAATTGAATCATGGGGCAGTTTCCCCTATGCTGATCTCATGGTAGTGAATAAGTCTCACTAGATCTGATGGTTTTTTCAGAGGTTTCTGCTTTTTCATCTCTTTCATTATTTTTCCTTCTGCCATCCATGCAAAATGGTACTTGATCCTCCTTGCCTTCCACCATGATTGTGACACTTCCCCAGCTACATGGACCTGTAAGTCCAATTAAATCTCTTTCTCTTGTAAATTGCCCAGTCTTGGGTAAGTCTTTATCGGCCGTGTATAAACAGACTAATACAACACGATTTAAATGTTATAATCCTTAAGACAGGAATAGGTCCTATTCAAAATATGTGTGTATATAATTTTTATAAACCTTATTAGCTATGTATAGGTCTTCTTCTTTTAAAGGTAGAATTCAATAAAACATTTCAAGTGTATTTTGGGAAACAAATACAATGGTTTTCCCCACAAAATCCAACCCCTACTATTGTGTTCAATTTCACATTAATCCTGCTCTTTATCTTCACTTCAGCCACACTGGTCTTTTTATAAATCAAGCTTTCAAATCCTACATGAGGCAGTAGGCTCCTGTCCAGAGGTCCCTCAAACTGGAATACTTTTCCTGCTTTGTCTGGTTACTCTTCCACCAAATCTTACTCTTGATTGGTTTAATCCTGCTAACTCTCTAACTTATTTATTCATTTTGATGCCATGATCATCATGTTTGACATGACCACTGTTCAACACTTTCATAATTTGTTTTGCTATATCTGTTGAAAACCTGTATTATTTTAAATGTAAAATCTCCCCATTAAATTCATTTTTGATTAATATATTTACATGAAAATTGTTGATATTCAATTATATAATGAGAATAGTTATATATAATATATATTATATAATGAGAATTGTTCAATTATTATATAATGAGAAATTTGATCACATAAATGAACTTTCCATGAATAGGTATTTTTAATATGTTTAAAAAATATTATTTAGACATAAGACACTTTAGGGAAGTTCATGTAATGAGTTGAGAAGACAGTAGCATCAACTCTCTTTCCATAGATTTAGAAATATAAAACTCAAGTAAGTCACCCTACTGATTTGACCTGAAAATGTTGTCAAGGCCATATGCCTTCTTTATAATCTCATCTCTTCCTTCTCTGCAGATGTACCGATTGGCTTGCGTCATTGTTATGAAAATTATCACATGCATATTGTACTGATGTTATACTGTTTCCCTTATAAAATAAGGGAAGACTAAAAGTTTATGTATCTAGTAGCACTCTTGATCTCTTTTTGTATATTATACAGTAGAAGAGAACTGTAGATGTTAGACACTCAATACATATTTAATTATTTTAAACTAAAAATTAAAATTACTTTTAGTTTTAGGTGTTTTGAAGAAGGAAAGATAATTTTTTGAAAATCATAAGACATTAGTATTTCTCTATGATTGTCCTAAAAGTGCTTTTGTTCAACCCACATGCGATATGTGTAGAAAATAGTAAGCATTTTTATAAACATACTCTTAATAAATTAATGGCAGTTATTCATCATTGAATGGGAAATTCATGCAATAGTTGTTAACCAAAACAATTCCATGATAATTATGTCATTTCATTCACACAACCTGCATATTAAAAGGAGAAATGATATTATGTGGAAGTAATTATAACCATGACAATACTGATCCTACTGAGCATTCAAAGTTCAATTAACTAAGTTCGTAAATTTTAATAACATTATTATTCTAGTAATAGTCCGCTTTCATCTCATACAACATATGCCCAATATTATTGATCAGGAAATATTCTTGTTTATAATAAAATAAATACGAATTTATCGAATAAATCGAATTTATGTGAGGGAAATAACCTTAATTGATTTGTGAATATTTAAGAGTTTGGTAAAGTCTTATAAACATCAATATCATTCTCTTAGCATAAAAATATTAATAATACACAGTGCAATATAATTGTTTTCCTCAATTTTAGCAAAAGAATAAAGAAAACTGTAAAGTAAATTCTGCCTTTGATAAAAGGTAAGTCAGCATATTAAATGTTAAAACACACAAACATAGTCATTATAATCAAACACACCTTTATTTATTAAGAGTTTATTGAGAGGGGACTCAAGATGGCGCTGTGAGAACAACCCAGGATTGGAGCCCGCGTTGAATCCGCAAACGGTGAGTCAGTGCTGCATTTCCAGACTGATCTTTGTTGCCCACAGAACGGGGAAACTCCCAAGTATAAAAAGACATGGGACGCCAGGCAGTAGGTCTGCTTGGCGAAGCCGGCAGCCGGGGCGGCGGCAGCCGGCCCTACCCAGCAATCCCCACAGGGCGCGCTTGTCTGGGTGCCTTGTTGAACCGGCAACCTGAGACTTGAGAGGGCTGGACTTGAGACTGAACGAGACTTGCACAGTAGCCCAGCCCAGGGGATTGCAGGGACAGATCATTTGGGATACCCAGTGGGACGAACAAAACCGCGATTTCAAACTATCCCGGGCAGACGGTCCGAGATGCTCTGTGGGGGAGGGGCGTCCACCACTACGGAGGCAACCTGCCCCAACTGATATACATGCCCACTGCTGAGGCAGCCAGCCGTTGCCGAGGCAACCCGCCCCAACTGAGATACACGCCCACTGCTGACGCAGCCAGCCGTTGCCGAGGCAACCCGTCCCTACTGAGATACATGCCCACTGCTGACGCAGCCTGCCGTTGCTGAGGCAACACGCTACAACGAAGAGACTCTGCCACAGGGCGTGGCGGAGACCACAGCAGAGCCGGCAGGAACAGCGCGAATCACACAACAGCAGGGCGGAGCCTCGGCAGCCAAACAGTGGCTAGTCTGCCTTTGAGCTGGGCAGGACACCTGATCGGACATCCAAAAATAAAGCCCAAACCCCTCAACACAGAGCATTTGAGAAAAAAAAAAGGGTTGTTTAATGAGCTGTGTTGCAGCAGAATCAAACATAGCAGCCTAACAGCCCTGAATGAACAACAAAGTGCACAGCTCAGCAATTAAACCCCTATAAAGTACAAACTGTCTCCTCAAGCAGCTCCCTGACCCCTCTATATCCAAAAGACTGTCATTAGGCAGGCATCATCCTGGGACAAAGAGAGCAGAAAAAGAAACTGGTAGCATCCCTCGCTGTGCCACAGCTACTAGAGGTGCACCCCAGACAAGCAGGGTCTGGAGCGGACCTCAACAGTCGTACAGCGAAGGGGCTAGACTGGTAGAAGGAAAACCAAGCAACAGAAATACTTCATCATCAACATTCTGGGTGTCCACTCAGAGACCCAAACGAAAAGTCAGCAACTACACAGACGACCAGCGGACAAATCCACAAAGATGGGAAGAAACAAGCGCAAAAAGGAGGAAAACACCCGAAACCAGAACACATCGCCTCCTAGAAAGGACCAAAACTCCTCACCAGCAAGGGAACAAAGCTGGATGGAGAATGACTGTGACGAAATGACGGAATTAGACTTCAGAAGAAGGATAATGAGAAACTTCTGTGAGCTAAAAGATCATGTATTAAATCAATGCAAAGAAATTAAGAACCTTGAAAAAAGATTTGAAAAAAGATTCGAGGAAATGATAACAAGAATGGATACCTTAGAGAGGAATATGAATGAATTAAAGGAGCTGAAAAACACAATACGAGAACTTCGCGAAGCAAACGCAAGTTTCAATAGCCGAATTGACCAAGCAGAAGAAAGAATATCTGAAGTCGAAGACCAACTCAATGAAATAAAACGAGAAACCAAGATCAGAGAAAAAAGCGCAAAAAGGAATGAACAAAGTCTCCAAGAAATGTGGGACTATGTGAAAAGACCTAACCTACGTTTGATAGGTGTACCAGAAGGGGACGAAGAGAATGAATCCCAGCTGGAAAATACTCTTCAGGACATCATCCAGGAAAATTTCCCCCACCTAGCAAGACAAGCCAACACTCAATTGCAGGAAATACAGAGAACACCACAAAGATATTCCGCAAGAAGAGCAACCCCAAGGTACATAATCGTCAGATTCAACAAGGTTGAAATAAAGGAGAGAATACTAAGGGCAGCCAGAGAGAAAGGTCGGGTCACCCACAAAGGGAAGCCCATCAGACTCACAGCAGATCTCTCGGCAGAAACACTACAAGCCAGAAGAGAGTGGGGGCCAATATTCAACATTCTTAAAGAAAAGAACTTTCAACCCAGAATTTCATATCCAGCCAAACTGAGCTTCAGAAGTGAAGGAAGAATAAAATCCTTTGCGAACAAGCAAGTACTCAGAGATTTTGTCACCACCAGGCCTGTTTTACAAGAGCTCCTAAAAGAGGCACTACACATAGAAAGGATCAATCAGTACCAGCCATTCCAAAATCACACCGAATGCTAAAGAGCTTCAACATTATGAAGAATCTACAACAACTAACAGGCAAAACAGCCACTTAGAATAAAAATGGCAGTATCAAATTCACACATAACAATATTAACCCTAAATGTAAATGGACTAAATGCACCAATCAAAAGACACAGACTGGCAAATTGTATAAAAATCCAAAACCCATCAGTGTGCTGTATCCAGGAAACCCATCTCACATGCAAGGATACACAAAGGCTCAAAATAAAGGGATGGAGGAAGATTTACCAAGCTAATGGAAAGCAAAAAAAAGCAGGAGTTGCAATTCTCATCTCTGATAAAATAGACTTTAAAGCAACAAAGATCAAAAGAGACAAAGAAGGCCATTACATAATGGTAAAAGGATCGATACAACAAGAAGAGCTAACGATCCTAAACATATATGGACCCAACACAGGAGCACCCAGATACATAAGGCAAGTTCTTAATGACTTACAGAAGGACTTAGACTCCCACACAATAATAGTGGGAGACTTTAACACTCCACTGTCAATACTAGACAGATCAACCAGACAGAAAATCAACAAGGATACCCAGGGCTTGAACTCAGACCTGGAGCAAGCAAACCTGGTGGACATTTACAGAACTCTCCACCCCAAATCCACAGAATACACATTCTTCTCAGCACCACATCACACCTACTCTAAAATTGACCACATAATTGGAAGTAAAGCACTGCTCAACAAATGCAAAACAACTGAAATCATAACAAACAGCCTCTCAGAACATAGTGCAATCAAGTTAGAACTCAGAATTCAGAAACAGACCCAGAACCGCACAGCTTCATGGAAACTGAACAACTGGCTCTTGAATGTTGACTGGGTAAACAACGAAATGAAGGCAGAAATAAAGAAGTTCTTCGAAACCAATGAGAACGAAGACACAACGTGCCAGAACCTCTGGGACACATTTAAAGCAGTCTCTAGAGGAAAGTATATAGCAATAAGTGCCCATATGAGGAGAATGGAGAGATCCAAAATTGACACCCTATCATCAAAATTGAAAGAGCTAGAGGAGCAAGATCAAAAAAACTCAAAACCCAGCAGAAGACAAGAAATTACTAAGATCAGAGCTGAGCTGAAGGAGATTGAGACACGAAAAACCCTTCAAAAAATCAATAAATCCAACAGCTGGTTTTTTGAAAAGATCAACAAAATAGACAGACCACTAGCCAGATTGATTAAAAATAAAAGAGAGAACAACCAAATAGATGCAATAAAAAATGATAAAGGGGAAATCACCACAGATTCCACAGAAATTCAAACCATCATCAGAGACTATTACAAACAACTCTATGCACATAAACTAGTAAACCTGGAAGAATTGGATAAATTTCTGGACTCCTGTGTCCTCCCAAGCCTAAACCAGGAGGAAGCTGAAACTATGAATAGACCAATAACAAGGTCTGAAGTTGAGGCAGCAATTAAGAGCCTACCTCACAAAAAAAGCCCAGGTCCAGATGGGTTCACAGCCGAATTCTACCAGACACACAAGGAGGAGCTGGTACCATTCCTTCTAAAACTATTTCAAACAATCCAAAAAGAGGGAATCCTTCCCAAATCATTTTATGAGACCAACATCATCCTGATACCAAAACCCGGCAGAGACCCAACGAGAAAAGAAAACTTCAGGCCAATATCCATGATGAACATAGATGCAAAAATCTTCAATAAAATATTGGCAAGCCGATTGCAACAGCAAATCAAAAAACTTATTCATCATGATCAAGTAGGATTCATCCCAGGGATGCAAGGCTGGTTCAACATACGCAAGTCTATCAACGTAATTCACCACATAAACAGAACCAAAAACGAAAACCACATGATTATCTCAATTGACGCAGAGAAGGCATTTGACAAAATTCAACAGCCCTTTATGCTAAAAACCCTCAATAAACTCGGTATCGATGGAACGTATCTCAAAGTAATAAAAGCTATTTATGACAAACCAACAGCCAATATCATACTGAATGGGCAAAAACTGGAAGCATTCCCTTTGAAATCTGGTACTAGACAAGGATGCCCTCTCTCACCACTCCTATTCAATATAGTACTGGAAGTTCTAGCCAGAGCAATCAGGCAAGAAAAAGAAATAAAGGGTATTCAAATAGGAAAGGTGGAAGCCAAATTGTCTCTATTTGCAGACGACATGATAGTATACCTAGAAGACCCCATCGCCTCAGCCCAAAAACTCCTGAAACTGATAAACAACTTCAGCAAAGTCTCAGGATATAAAATCAATGTGCAAAAATCACAAGCATTCGTCTACACCAATAACAGACTTAAAGAAAGCCAAATCAAGAGCGAACTGCCATTCGCAATTGCTACAAAAAGAATAAAATACCTTGGAATACAACTCACAAGGAACGTAAGGGACCTCTTCAAGGAGAACTACAAACCACTGCTCAACGAAATCAGAGAGGACACAAACAGATGGAGAAACATTCCATGTTCATGGTTAGGAAGAATTAATATCGTGAAAATGGCTATACTGCCCAAAGTAATTTACAGAATCAACGCTATCCCCATCAAGCTACCATTGACTTTCTTCACAGAACTGGAAAAAACCACCATGAACTTCATATGGAACCAAAAGAGAGCCCGCATAGCCAAGTCAATTCTAAGCAAAAAGAACACAGCGGGGGGCATCACACTACCGGATTTCAAACTATACTACAAGGCTACAGTAATCAAAACAGCATGGTACTGGTACCAAAACAGAGATATAGACCAATGGAACAAAACAGAGGCACCGGAGGAAACACAACATACATACAACTATACAATCTTTGATAAACCTGACAAAAACAAGCAATGGGGCAAGGATTCCATGTTTAACAAACGGTGTTGGGAAAACTGGCTAGCCATGTGCAGAAAGCAGAAACTGGAACCCTTCCTGACACCTTACACTAAAATTAACTCCAGATGGATTAAAGACTTAAACATAAGACCTGGCACCATAAAAACCCTAGAAGGAAATCTAGGCAAAACTATCCAGGACATAGGAGTAGGCAAGGACTTCATGAACAAAACACCAAGAGCATTGGCAACAAAAGCCAAAATAGACAAATGGGACCTAATGAAACTCCACAGCTTCTGCACGGCAAAAGAAACAGTCACTAGAGTGGATCGGCAACCAACAGAATGGGAAAAAATTTTCGCAGTCTACCCATCTGACAAAGGGCTGATATCCAGAATTTACAAACAACTCAAGCAGATTTACAGGAAAAAACCAAACAAGCCCATTCAAAAGTGGGCAAAGGATATGAACAGATACTTTACGAAAGAAGACATATATGAGGCCAACAATCATATGAAAAAATGCTCATCGTCACTGGTCATCAGAGAGATGCAAATCAAAACCACATTGAGATACCATCTCACGCCAGTTAGAATGGCGATCATTAAAAAATCTGGAGACAACAGATGCTGGAGAGGATGTGGAGAAAAAGGAACACTTTTACACTGTTGGTGGGAGTGTAAATTAGTTCAACCATTGTGGAAGACAGTGTGGCGATTCCTCAAGGCCTTAGAAATAGAAATTCCATTTGACCCAGCAATCCCATTACTGGGTATATATCCAAAAGACTATAAATCGTTCTACTATAAGGACACATGTACACGAATGTTCATTGCAGCACTATTTACAATAGCAAAGACCTGGAATCAACCCAAATGCCCATTGATAATAGACTGGATTGGAAAAATGTGGCACATATACACCATGGAATATTATGCAGCAATCAGAAATGATGAGTCCGTGTGGTTTGTAGGGACATGGATGAATCTGGAAAACATCATCCTCAGCAAACTGACACAAGAACAGAAAATGAAACACCACATATTCTCACTCATAGGTGGGTGATGAAAAATGAGAACACATGGACACAGAAAGGGGAGTACTAAACACTGGGGTCTATTGGGGGTAAAAGGGGAGGGCCAGTGGGAGGGGGAGGTGGGGAGGGATAGCCTGGGGAGAAATGCCAAATGTGGGTGAAGGGGAGAAGAAAAGCAAAGCACACTGCCATGTGTGTACCTACGCAACTGTCTTGCATGCTCTGCTCATGTACCCCAAAACCTATAATCCAATAAAAAATAAAAAAAAAATAAAAAAAAAAAAATAAAATAAAATATTTTGACTTTCATATTCTTGTGTTTTATATTTAAGATGCTTCTCTTGAGAGCAAAATAGCATTAAATTTTCTTGAGCAGACAATCTTTTGCTTTTAACTGAAATATTTATTATACTTGCATTTATTGTAGTTACTGGCATATTTATATAAATTTAACATCTTCCTTTTTTTTGCTTTTTTACACATCTGACTTATATTCCATTTTATCTTTTTTATCTTATCTTGTTTGCACTAATTAGCATTAGATTTCAGCTTTTTTCTTTATTATCGTTTTCCTTTATATTCTTTAACGATTTTAAAAATTATTCTAGAGAATATATGTCATATCTCTGATAAGAATCTAATATATAAATTTGTACTCTTTGCACTTATTAAAGCAAATACATATGAACACTTACTTTAATATACTTAAATTTAAGATGTATTTTGTGTATTTTAACTTTTAAAAGTCACTAAAGAATGAAAACCTGCCATTCCTAGTACATTCTACTTTCATTTCTGAGTTTCAAAATTGTGATATAATAAAATGTTTTGGAGTTTAAAAATTTTTTTGATAGATAACTGGCTCTGATTTGGATACCAGAAGTGGTGTGCTGCCATAACAGAAATCTGAAATATGAAGCATTGTCTCTGAGTCTCAGAGACACAGAGAAGGTGGAATTTCCTAAAGAGTACATAGTGAAAAGTTGAATGAAGTGAGAAAATTGTTGTCAGTGATATATGATTTGTGACTAGAATCTCCACAGACTTTGTTCTACTTGGTGTCTACAATGACTATTTTATAAATTCATTAACTGCCCCACATGAAATTGAACTTATTATCAAGTCAGAATGCACAAGAGTTTTGATCAGCATGAGAAAAACATAAACCAAAATTATCCATTATCCATATGGTAGAATTACCAGTTCATCAATAATCTGTTCAAACTCATAATTATTAACATTATTTCTTATTTAAACTTATTTTTCATTTTTCATAAATAATTGATGCCAAATACTATTTTAAAATTCACAAAACAATAAAAGAGGTTATTGAAATAAATAGCTCCTTAAAATCACTTCTATATATTTCATATTTTAGACATGGGGAATCTTAAAAAATGGAACCTGAAACTCCTCTCTAAACATTTTAAAATCATTATTTTGCAAGAACATTTTTTAAACAAGAATGTTCTGTTAATTTGATAAACATCTATATAGTGACATTGGTTTCTCCTTTAGAATTGAATAGACTCAAGTATTACATATGTTAATAAAAATCAAGACAATTGCTATACTTGTGTTCTCATTGCATAGGGCAAAAGCAGTGTTTTGGTAGATAGGATAAAAACAAAATCACATAAAAAAGATTTTTTTTAAGATGAGGAAAATATTTCTCCAAAAGATAATGCATAATTACAAAACTTTCAGTGGAGAATCTATTAAAATTTTAGGGGAATAGATTGTATTTTTGGGAAAGGATTTATGTTGTCAAAAATTAGTTATGCTCAACCATCTGAATATTTACTATTATTCTGTCTTGAGTAACTGAGTTATGAGGCAAATCTTTAACCCGTTCCTTAAGTTTCTCTTGTTTAGTGACAGTGAAGCAGAAACTCTAATTAAACTAATCAAAAAGCATTTGGGGATGATAAATTTTGTTTACATGAAAACTAGTGAAGCTGTTCTGGTCAGAAAATAATTCATCATCTAGTAAAATTTAGTCAAAAGGACACATTTCTCTGTTGATGCCATGCAGAACATCTTTCAATAATTAAAGTTTCCTCCTTCCATTTCAGCAGAGTTTACATTTTCTGCCATCTGTTTAGAGTAGACATAGTGCTGATGTCTAATCAGCTAATGCACAGTATTTTTCACATGTAGATTTCTCTGAGTCATCAAGTGCCTTTAGCCAACAGCATAATGGTTCACTGATGATACTCAGATATGGAGCAGTTCCCAGAAAAAAATTTGGTTATCTGTGGTAGTCATAATTGTTGCTTGTCAAATATTTCCAATACTCTAACCCCCGATCTTCCTGCCTTCTAGGCTCCTAGTAGTATGGCCCTGCTGTCTGTTGTGGTTGCAAGTGGTTTGGTTCCTAGTTTAGGTAAATGAGGCACAAGCATTTAATTGTTTAAGTCAGAACTTAGCATGAACTTGCTACAGCAAGAACTCTTAGATCCTTTATCTTTCTTCTGACATGGGAGCCAATATGATGCGCAAAGATGACCACTCCATCACCCAAAGTCTCTGAGTGATTGTAATAAACAAAGGCCCCATGATGGACATAGAACATAAACAAGAAATAAATCTCTGTTGTTTAAAGCCTCTGAGATGCTGGAGGTTGTTTGCTACTGTAAAAATTCTCAACTCAAATCCATATCACCTAAGACTTTCTTTTTTTTTTCCTTAGGGTTATATAATTAGAAATATAATTCTCTTATAGACAGGTCAACTAGGGGAAATAAGTTAGCAAAATCATTTGAATTGGTTGTGTGCATACTAGGTAGGACATTCCTTTATTTTAGCTTCTTTGCACATGTAAAGCACGCCATAGGATGTCCTGTTTTGCCATGGACAATGCAACCATTTCTAGGTCGACCTTGACAAATCACACAAGGTTCAATGGCATTAAGGGGCAAACTAGATTCCATACTTTCTTCTTTGTCTTGTGTTTCTTCTCTTTCAAACTTTTTTACATCTTCTTGGCTACTATAAATAGTGCTACTAGAAGTTGATGGCTGAGACTAGTCCTCACTTTCTTGTGATTCTGAGGTTTGTGAAATTTTATCATCATTTTCCTCAACACACAACTCTTTGGAATCATTCCAGGTGTCACTTTGAAGGAGGGACTGATCAAAAGGACTCTGTGCAAGAGCTGCAGGAAAAGAAACCTTCATCTTCACATTTGATTTCTAGACCTTCTACCTTATCTAGAAGGAAAACAATTAGTGAGACAGAAGAAATTCAGATTAATTATCTGGTGAATGACAAAGAAAATGCCACAAATCTGATTGTATTGGCCTTTCCTTTGATGAAAGCCTGGCTCTGTGTAATAAGGGAGATATGTTGTAGAAGAAGCGGTAGCAATGAATCTACAGGGATGCCATCGAATCTGAATCCTGATGCTGGTTAAGTGAACATTCAAGTGATTGGTTGGATCGGGATTCAGTTTCATATCAATTTAGTGTAGAATTTGAAGTTGAATCATTTGACTCAGAAGATCATAACCTTAGTGAACAAGGACAAGAACTCTCAGATGAAGATGATGAGGTATATTGAGTTACTATGTATTAGGCAGGGGAGAGTGATACAAATTCATTTGAAGAAGATCCTGAAATATCCTTAGCTGACTATTGGAAATGCACTTCATGCAATGAAATGAATCCCCGGCTTCTGTCACATTGAAACAGATGTTGCGCCCTTCAGTGAGAATTGGCTTCCTGAAGATAAAGGGAAAGATAAAGGGGAAATCTCTGAGAAAGCCAAACTGGAAAACTCAACACTGAAGAGGGTTTTGATGCTCCTGATTGTAAGAAAACTACAGTGAATGATTCACCTATGACTTTCAAAGCAGATTTCTATTCCTAAGAGTACAGCATTTGTTTTGTAGAAATCAGTGGTGCATTATTTATTTATTTATATATTGTAAAGTCTCCAAATGGTATATTAGTTTGATGGAGAGATATTTTGTGTCAAAAGCTCTTACTTCAGGAAAATTTACTGTCTAAAAACACCTATATATCCTTATTCACATATACTAGCTTCTTGTTTCCTTGCATCAAGAAAAATGTTACATTGTTGAATGATAGGATTGAAGCAGTCTTTCTTAACTGTGGTCTATCATCAAGAGCATCACAATTAATGACTTTGCTTATTAAAAATGCAGATTTCCCCAAAACCTCATTTCAGGTCTACTGAATCTGAATTACAGGAGATTTGTAGCTGTACAGAAAACAAGCATTTCCAACAAGTTCTCCAGATGTTTCTAATATATAGCAATATTTGAGAATCACAGCTTCCTGAATACTTTCATACAATATTATTATATTCATTTAGAGCATTAAAGTATTAGCCAATTCATGTAATGTCTAGTATTACGAGAACGTTGATTGACAAACTTATAAAACTTGGACAATAAACATTATTTTAGGTACAAATTAAATGTTTAACTTTTTTCACAGCCTTTAAAGCTCAGAACAATTTTTGTTTGACTTAGCTTTTTGCTTACAAACTAAATTGTTAAACTGTGCTGTGCATCTCTTTGTATCAAAGGCTGAAAAATAGTGGCTGAGTAGAGTTAACATAAAAATACAATAAAATCTGTTGTAGAATGACAGGTTTAAGTTGTCTTCACTTGTGAGTTGCCAAATTTTCAAGATAGCCCTAACATTTTCTTTGTATGAGAAATATTGTAAGTTGCACCTCAAACTTTTATTTACAGAAGTATTTTAAGGGCTATAATATAATGATATCATCCAAATTGGTGGTGTTCTGCCATGAAGAAGTCTGAAAAAAAAAAACCCCACAAAGATCGGCTTAGATTTTATCAAAATTCTTTTACACATTTCCAAACACAATCAACATTATTTCCATTCTTGACCTCAATTGTTCTCAAAAGCATTATTATCAACTAGCATAGGAATTAATGACTGATGAAATTTTATTGGTGGGGAAAACAGATGTTTGTGCTGATACATTTTTGCAGTTTTGGTAGCATGCCATGATAGACACAGTTATAGTCTATTTACATACATTGTATATTGTCATGTTAGGGAATTTTAAAAAGTAGTATTCAGTAGTTACATATCTACTTGAATGAATTTGGAAAATGATTCCACATTAATGCCAGTACTTCTACAAATATCCCCAAAATAACTATGCAGCTGATCCTGTCACTCTTTCTGGTGTAATAACAAAATAGTTAAAATATTTTTTTGAGTAGCAAGTGATATGTATAAATTGTCTCATTTATTTCTTACAGTGACTCTATGGGATGAATACTATTACCATCACCATTTAATACAAGAGCAAACTCAGGTTCATAGAAGTTAAGTAAATTTCTCAGTTTATACTTTATCGTTCAGCTTTGCATAGGACATTCTCCTCTCCAGATTGAAAACCAAAAGATAAATTATTCAATAGCTAGATGATCATTAATGGTTTACATTGGCAGTTCTAATGTCACATTTTATACATAAATGCATATGCCTTTTCTACACAAGAAAAATAATATGAATATATTTTAGATAAGAATATGAAAAAATGTATTTTTAACCATGTCTTGAAGTACCATTGATCATTCAATACTAATTCATCTTTTGATGATTTACTAACTGATATTTCCTGACATCAAACCGATACATATTAAGTATGTTATGAGCAATGCTGTATGTTCTAGAGATGTATCTGTTGAACTAAACAACAGTCCTTTTCTTCAAAAATTTATATTGTAAAAGGTCAGTGATGTGTGAAAACGGACATTCAATAAACATATAATTTCTATTGCATATTATATAGTGATAAGAACTATGGAAAACAAGAGGAACAGAAAAGACTACATTGAGTTATAAATACTGTAAGTGAGTGGTGAGAATGAAATTTAAATTACAGAACTCTGGAGGGATATTTTTAAAAATATCTGGCCCTATATAAGTTACAAAGATATACTTAAATGTATTTAAGCACTATTATCTGTCTCTATTTTATATGCATTTTCCCCACCATTAAACATCTCTACAATATAGATCCATCTTACTAAATAGTTGTTATGAGGATTACACTACGTATAAATGTAAAGCCCTTTAATGTTTCTGGCATGTAGTAAGTGCTTTATAAGTACTGCTGTGCTTATCCTCTCCCTCAATTCTTAAAAATAACATCTTGCTTCCAGCAGATTAGAGGTGCATTCTTCCTAAAAAGTATATTCCTTTAAAATAAAATGTTATTTTGTATAATTACCTTTTGCTGTTTTGGAAGATTTCAGGAAAGAATTTTATTTTGTCATTCTACTTTGTAATTTTGCATATTATGATTTGTCTTAGCACTTTTAAAGTTTTATGTCCATACATTTTCCCAAAATTAATTGTTTCTCAAGGAGTTTATGTCATCGATGGCCGGCAGTATGAGATGTTTAATGAAGATAGTATTAATTGAGAAGAAAATGTTTTATGATAAAAGAAAAGACTAGCTGAAAATGAACTAAGATGTTAAAGCTACTACAAAATAAAATATCTGAGACAAGAAGCAGAATATATGTTAGTATTTGAGCGTTTTTTTCATCTCCTAGATGCTTATACATTTCCTTTAAATAATCTACTCAAAATTGTATAAAGCAGTTAAAAGACAATCAAAGAAATTTCTGAATTTCTTGTTTTCTTAAAATGTCTTCTACATTTTTGTTTCTAAATATGCATGAATCACTTGATGAATATTGGGCATTCCCCACTAATAAGTCTCAAATTTATAAGTATATCATGGATTTTAAAAAATACATGGCAGAATGATATTATTTTCCTTTATAACTTGCCTGTTTCATTAGTCACTATAATATATATCACCATGAAACTTATTTACTTTTTGTGAGGATTCGAATAGGCTCAGAAAAATTAAGAAAGGCCTTAATCGCATTAAAGGAAATTGATTATTTTTATTGAAAAATTCACAGCCCTTAAATAACAATAAAATCATATATTATAAAATTATGCCATACTCTGAACAGGATTAAAATATACTTTTTGGCATACTTGAAATGAATGTAATTCTTTATTAATTATCTCAAATGCAGAATGGTTTCTGGAACAAAAAGATTGGTTATTTTTAATCTTAAGTATTAGCATAATATAAATTTTTGACTAATGGTAAAAATATTGTTTCATTTTTTTAACATTTAGTATAAGTCAGTAAATAAATTTGAAAGGCAATCAGCAGCAAGAATCAACAGCGATGGCAAAATGGTTATAATGCTGTTGCTTTTCATATTTTTCCAGGAAATGATGCTCTTATGATGAGCAATAATAAACAACTGTGTTAGTCAAGATTGCTTGTATTATTTAAATTAATCACAACGTGTGATTTCTCTGATGGCATATAAGCCAGAAGGTTGATAGAGAGGTGTCAGTATTATTTGTACTAATTGGTCACCATGTATTATTTCCTCCAAATAAAGTAACAGAATTTTGTTGCTCACACAAAGTGCCATGAGTTATATTCATAAAACTATGCAAGTGATGCCTATGGACACACTCTAGTTTATAAAAGTCTGATTTGAAAATTATTAACTTGAAAACTCAGATATATTTAAACTTTTGAATGACCCATCACAGATTTTCTTCAGGTAGATATTTTTTTCTTTCAACACTGAAATTAAAACTTACCCTCAAACCCACAGATATTGTCCTTCAGATAACTGTTCAGGGATATAATGGACTACATCAGCCAGTACATTCAATCAACTAATCTGTGAAGATATAAAACTTAGATTTGATTAAATTAATAATTAAGTTAGTTATCTGTTTCTGTGTGGTATATCTTACAAATGATGACAACCCAAACAAATGAAAGATTATAAATCAAGTTTCTCCAAAAATGCAGATCATCTTTAGTAGAAATTGTTTCTTTTTATTTATTTTTAAATAAGGTGCTAATATGGAAAAATACAAATTACTCATATTAAATCAGCCTCTATTTTTATTGATATATAGTAGTTGTTCATATGTACAAGGTACAGGTATTGTTTTGATACATACACACAATATGTAACGATCAAATAAGGGGAAGAATTGAGATATCCATAGCTGCCAACATCATTTCTTTGTTTTGGGAATATTCCAAATCTTCTCTTTTAGCTATTTTGAAAGGTACTATAGATTCTTATTAACTATGGTGATCTTACTGTGCTACTGAACACTAAAACTAATTTTAAGTGAAATATTACAGAAATATTTTTAAAACTTCAGGGGAGGAAACATTTTTGAAAGAAAATTATAATGTAGAGTTTTTATGGTGTTAGGTCTTATGTTTAAATCTTTAATCAATCTGGAGTTAATTTTTGTATAAGGTGTAAGGAAAGGGTCCAGTCTCAGCTTTCTGCATATGGCTAGCCAGTTTTCTCAACACCATTTATTAAATAGGAAATCTTTTCCCCACTGCTTGTTTTTCTTAGGTTTGTCAAAGATCAGATTGTTGTAGCTGTGTGATGTTACTCCCAAGGCCCCAGTTCTGTTTCATTGGTTTATCTCTGTTTTGGTATCAGTACCATGCTGTTTTGATTATTGCAGCCTTGCAGTGTAGTTTGAAGTCAGGGAGCATGATGCTTCCAGCTTATTATTATTATTTTTTTTTATTGTGCTTAGGATTGTCTTGGATATGTGGACTCTTTTGTGGTTCCATATGAGGTTTAAGGTGGTTATTTCCAGTTCTGTGAAAAAGGTCAATGGTAGCTTGATGGGGAAAGCATTGAATCTATAAATTACTTTGGGCAGTATGGACATTTTCATGATATTGATTCTTCCTAATTATGAGCATGAAATGTTTTTCCATCTCTTTGTGTCCTCTTTTATTTCTCTAAGCAGTCATTTGTAGTTCTCCTTGAAGAGGTCCTTCACATCCCTTGTTAGTTGCATTCCTAGGTATTTTATTCTCTTTATAACAATTGTGAATGGGAGTTCACTCATGATTTGGCTTTGTGTTTGTCTGTTATTGGTGTATAGGAATGCTTGTGCTTTTTGTACATTGATTTTTGTATGCTGAACAATACCATTCAGGACATAGGCATAGGCAAGGATTTCATGACTAAATCCTGCATCATCTGCACATGTACATCACAACTTAAAGCATATATAAAAACAACAACAAGTACCTTAATTTTAAAAAAGCACTGGTATCAAAAGCAAAAATAGACAAATGGGATCTAATTAAACTTAAGAGCTTCTGCACAGCAAAAAAAAAAAAAAAAAACTATCATTAGATTGAACTAGCAACCAACAGAATGGGAAAAAAAATTTTTCAATCTACCCATCTGACAAAGGGCTAATATCTAGAATCTACAAAGAACTTAAACAAATGTACAAGGAAAAAACAAACAGCCCCATCAAAATGTGGGCAAGAGATATGAGCAGACACTTTTCAAAATAAGACATTTATGCAACCAACAAACATGAAAAAAAAGCCCGTCATCACTGGTCATTAGAGAAATGCAAATCAAAATCACATTGACATATCATCTCATGCCAGTTTGAATGGTGATCATTAAAAAATCTGGAGACAACAGATGCTGGAGAGCATATGGAAAAATAGGAATGCATTTACACTGGTGGTGGGGTATAAATTAGTTCAACCATTGTGGAAGACAGTGTGGCAATTCCTCAAGGATCTAGAAATAGAAATACCATTTGACCCAGCAATTCCATTACTGGGTATATAGCCAAAGGATTATAAGTCATTCTATTATAAAGACACATGCACATGTATGTTTATAATGGCACTGTTTCCAATATCAAAGACTTGGAACTAACCCAAAAGTCCATCAATCATAGACCAGATAAAGAAAATGTGGCACATATACATCATGGAATACTATGCAGCCTTAAAAAAGGATGAGTTCATGTCCGTTGCAGGGACATGAATGAAGCTGGAAACCATCATTCTCAGCAAACTGACACAAGAACAGAAAAGCAAATACTGCATGTTCTCACTCATAAGTGAGTGTTGAAAAATGAGAACACATTGACACAAAGGGGAACATAACACACCAGGGCCTGCTGGGGGATAGGGTGACTAGGGGAGGGATAGCAAAGGGTGGGGTGATTGGGGAGGGATAACATTAGGATAAATACCTAATGTAGATGACAGGGAAATAGATGCAGCAAACTACCATGTCATGTGTATACCTATGTAAAAATCCTGCATGATCTGCACAGGTACCTCAGAACTTAAAGTCTATATATAAAAACAACATTAAGTTAAAACAAGAAAGAAAATTATACTACAAATAAATTATTTTGAGCCTGTAGACTTTTTAATGGAGTATCAATTATACATTTAAACAACAGACTAAAGTTCTTAAGAGTAATCTGAAGAAACCAAAAAGGATTTAGTGAAAAACTAGTGTTATCAAGGGTTTGAAACAAAAACTTATGGAGAAAAATTTCTCTATTGTGATTTTTTTCAGATATAATATTTGGGAGACAAATCCTAAATGACATTTCAGTGTGGCATAGAAGGATATAACAAGAATGATAATAATTCCATTTTTAAATTTTTTAGTCTTGATGCTACACAATCCTGATTAAAAAATATCTTGGTAACATATATGTATAGATAGGAATTATCAACTAAGAGAAATGAAAAATGCCTTCTGTGGCAATGTGTGATTCCATTATGTGTGGTCCTGAGTGCAAGTTTGGGCTGCAAGCACATGCCATAGTCTACAATTAGAAAAGTTCCACGTGGCCAATACTTCTAGATTACAGAGTGCATGTCTGAACAACACTTAGACATTCCATGTCAAATTCAAGTGTTACATCCTTCTTGCTAGCTCTCAAAGAAGCATATGTGGAACACGCATATGACATCTCTGAGAAGATGTGTCACTAAAAGAATGTTCCCTGAATCTAATGAAACAATATTTATGTATGCACATCCATAAACTCACAGATAAACTCAACCATATTATCTGGAGATTGACTTTAGTTTTCATTTGCCTACTTCTTTTCTTCTTTAATCATGTCTTAATTCCATATTCCATATCCATTTATTAATTACCTGCTTAATATGGGACCATATCACTATGCTGGACCTGAACTTAACACTAGAGAAAGTGAAAGGATGCTCTGGTTAAAAGGACACACACAAATACAAACAAATGTGCACACACACACATCTAAGTATTAATATATGTGTATATAAACACACTAACATACATACACACATATACGTATACGTGTAAAAGTAGTAAAAGCAAAAGAAAATAGATATAAAATGTATAAGCCCTAGAATTTCACAATAAAATCTGTGTATCTGTGTATTGTAAGATAAAAACCTTATTGAGGCATTGGTTACTTGGAGGAAGTATTAAAGGAAGTATAAACAAAATTTGGAAGGTAAGAATTTTCGGAAAGTGAAAAGTTTGTTCAACGACCCCCATAGGAAAGAAAAATCAAGATTTCTATATTAGGAGATAAGAAAATTGCTTTGGGGGGGGATAAAATGAGATAAATGGTAAATAGAGATCAATTACAAATATATTATACTGAGATATTTTCTTCAATATCTTTTAAGTAATCAATTATGGGTGATTTTGATGATGATAGTGGTAACAATGAAATGACATGTTGGTGAAATTTGCAATAAATTTGGGGTTGAAAAGCAATGTGCACTTGGAATCCATACAAGGTACTAATAGTTTGGCAAGTTAGAAAAATTAAGACAATGCCATAGTGTTGCAAGATATAGCAATAGCATGCTCCATGTGATTCTATCCTCACATTTAAAAGCACTTTTTATTTGCAACTGCTAATGTAAGCCTTGATATTTCCAGCACTATTTAAATCGCTTTGTAAGAAAGTTATTTTTGTACTTGTAAATATTTGTTAATTCTAAACAAAATTACCACGTCACACAATAAAATGCATACTTTCTCATGAATAGGAAATCAAAGAAATACTGTGTGTGCAACTAAAAACAAAAAAACCACAATCGAAGGATGTATTTTCAGATAAATAAATTACTACAAATGAGTTGCCAATGAAGTATTCTAGATTCTCCATTGAAGTTCTGAAAAATAATTATCTGATCTCTGAAATTGCCTTATAGGGAGTAATTATTTATATAGAACAAATTAGCTCAATAAAAATAAATGATATTTGTACATAGAAAATAGGGCAATGTCAATTAAATAGCAAATGACATAATTTTGCATATATAAGAAAATTATGAGAAGTAATATTGCTCAGGAAATAATTTATTTTCTGAATGTATATAACTGTAGATAAAAATTAAAATTACTGCTGTAATGAAATGCACTTTTTTTGAAGAAAAATCTAAAACTGTCCAAATTACACTGAAGTACTTGTGCCAAATGAATGAAATGAGTTCAATAGCATTAAAATTTTATTCCCAGCAAAGCAAGAATATTATCTATTCATTATTGAGATCAATCACATTTATATCTTTCTTTGTTAATCACAGTCCTCAAATTATAAATAATTAGGGATCACCAAGAATATACATAAAATATGAATGGCTGATTTTATTAGTTTTCTATTTGTTAATTTTCTGCATTAAAGAGACATAACTTAGGTTACTTTAGAGGATGGGGCTTTATTTTAAGGATATAGAGAACAGTTAGGAAATCTATGAAATAATCTTATTGGCATAGTCTGCATTCAAGTATTGTTGGGCATGTTTGAGATGCCACAAAAAATCTGAAAATGCAAATCCAACTTTGAAAGTTTTGAAAATCTCAAAATGCAAATCCAACTTTTTAAATTTTCTTAAGTATCTTTGTTCTATTTTTCCTATTTTTTTTCTAATAACTGTGTTGATTGCCCCTTCTGTAGTCTGCTTCTTTTTATATTTGACCTTCTGCTGTCTATATCAGCATTTGCATTGCTCTATTCCATGTGAGGAACTTGTGCTCAAGAACTACAAAAGCACAATGGGTTAGCTAGCAAGTCCCTGAGTCTTTGGGCAGAATTCTAATGCTTGCCTAGTCAGATGGCTTTGGAAACAAATCTCCAATGAAAGCAGCTATGTCCAAGCAGGGATGGTTGAAAAGTTCAGAGTATTCCAAGCTTAGCATAGGGAGTGTATAGAGAATCTCATAATTTGATCAAAAATAGCCATGAAAGTTTTCCAAAATAAGATATAAATGTCTCCTCTGTCACTGAAAATGGCAATTACCAAATCCAGGACAACAAATATTGCAAAAAGAAATTATCATATAAGAAGGAACCAAACTAACAAGTGACATAATTATGACAAATAGTTTTTTGTATAAGAGAATACTTTTTCCATTGATATTTATAAGACTCATTTGAAAGATAGAGTGATTACCTCTCTTTTATGCAATCATTTTACTTGGTATTTCCATTAATATTATTTTCACTATTATCATTCAAGACTGATTGTGTTTAATTGATACAATGAGTGTCTATAAGAATTCTCCGAATTTCTCAAGACTTTTCCACAACAAACAGCTATATCACAGGAATACCAAATACCAGTAGGACTGACAGAACAAAGTACAGACAAATAGGCAACTCTAAATATAAATATCCCTCAAGTAAAAGGCTTTTCTATAATTAAATGTTTTAAATATATTTAAAAAATCAAAATTATATTAAAAGTGACAAATATGTATTTATTAAAATTATATTCAACATAGACCTATGCTTAAAATATTCACTAACATATAACTTACTCAAAATATTATATACTCTGTTTTTGGCCTAATCATTTTTTATTATGCTAATAATTTAAAGCACTTTTAATAAATTTGATAAAATAATATTTTCTATGTTAATGCCAAAAATATTAACTTATTTAATAGTTTAAAATAAATGTATTTATTGAAGTAGTGAGCAAACATTAGGTCTATGTTCAACACACATTGAAGTTACCATATTATTTCTACTCATATTACAGTATGTTCAAAGAATGTCCAAATACGTGCAGGGGTTTCCTTGTAGTCTGCATGTTTGAATATTTATTATGTCTTCTATTGCTCTCATAGAATTAATGAAATGTCAGATTTCAACTTAAGTGACTACTTTGTCATGCTTAAGGAAAAAGACTATCATAAACAATTCCAGTTCCAGAAATAAATATCTCAAAATATTTGTCGTATAAAACCACTGCAGATGTGGTTTAAAACAAAATGCTAGTAGCATCTTTGTTCTTCCATTATCATCTGAAATGAGAATTAAAAGTAAAAAGTAAATGATTTTCTAATAAAATTAATAGTGAGATAATTTCTTTGAACTCACACTAATTAGCAAGTTATAATGTTAAAATATAGTTCAAAATGTGATAAATTTCTTAGACTTCTGTTTACCAAATAAGTTACATTTTCATAGATCTTTTCAGTCAAAAGGAATTCTTGAATTTAGACAATTAGTCCCATTTATAAAAACAATAAATGCACTGTTATTAAAAATAATATTAAAATTACAGTAAGTATAAATAAATACCACTAAAATTTTGTTACATTTATTTTTAAACTTTAAAAATATAGTTATAATATTACATTTGATTTTCTGATATGATTACCTATGTATCTTGGACAACATTTTTTATTTTAATTCAATGGATAATGATGCTTTCAATTTTTCTGCCAGCAACCCACAATGTATAGTCACAGCCAGCAAGGTATAGGCTTGTGGCTACTTTCCTGGGTTTGTAATAATGATCTCTCTATTTTGGCAAGATCTCTCTTCTGTGTTCCTTTATTTGTTCTATGAAAATTTTATGACATCAACTGACAACACTGTTCTAGGAACAAGGTTTTCACAGTGCACATGCTCTCACATTTTATTGTAGAGAGTTAGACAATGAATAAGCCAACAACCAGCTAAGATAATTCCACATCGTGATGACTGCTAACAAGACACCTCTTTTGTTGATAAATCTATGGGGTATTGGGCTACAGATTTAATTGTGTGTTGAGAAGCTACATTAGCTCGATTGTGCCTTTCTAGGCAGCCAATATTTAATTTAAAGCTGAGTATTAAAAAGGGTCCAGGCATGGGAAGTATTCCATAAAAAGAGACAGCAAATACAAAAGACTAAAGCAGCAATGAACTTTGTGGACATGATATTTTAAAAAATGGCTTTGAGGCTGTTCTATGGGAAAATCTTTAAAGCTGTGTAAATCTACTGTAAGAAATTATTTACTGCTTGAACACATTATTCTCTGAAACTTTAGTGAACTTGTCAGGACAATGATGAACAAGCAATCAATAAACTGGTCTTCTATCACATAACATCAAGAATTCATCTTGTTAGACTTACCTGTCATGCATTACCCTCTGTGAAAAACAGGGCAACAATGAATGGGAGAGTTAGTTAAATTGTGTCCAGTTCCTAAACTCACTCAGAGAGATGCCACTCCTTTATACTTCCTTTGTTCATTCCTATAACCTTTTATTTGCTTGCCTGAGTGCATATGGTCAAATAACAGATTTTAGACTTCTGCGAAGATGGTGATGGGGTAGAAAGATAGAGTACATTTTGAATTATTACACATTCAAAAATAAAACTTCCTAGGAGTCTCTGTTAAAAGGTTAGATTGGGAAAGAGAGTTGAGTTATTTGCATAATTAAACATTATAAATATATTTTTCGGTTCAACCAGATTCTACTATTTTTGACCCCAATTAACATAACTAACCAAGGACCAGTCGACATATCACACTTTATTGACAGTCTTAGTAAGTGGCCAGTTAACATCAGTAACTGCCAATCATATTTATTTATTTATTTACTTTTATTTTTGGAGACAAGTCTTACTCTGTCTCCAGGGCTATAGTGCAGCGGTGCAATCATAGCTCACTGCAACCTCAAACTCCTGGACTCAAGCAGCCCTGCCACCTCAGCCTTCCAAGTAACTGGAACTACAAATGCACAGCACCACACCCCGTTAATACCAATGTTATTTCTTTGATTTTCAACAGGCCTATAACTTTTTATTCTGTGGGATGAACCTCATTTGTTGAAACTGTGCTACCAAACGTGGATAAATCGGCAGTTGCAATGAGATTAGAAAGTTAAAAATATGCTTTTACAATATAAAAGTCTAATATATTCAGAGGCAGCATGAAATTTTACAAAATGTGGAATTTTTAATCAGTAACATCTACATATCTATTCACATATATACATATATATTATTTCACGAGAAAATATAGGTATTTAGGATTTAAATAGTTTATGCATTTGATTTCTTAATCTATTCAAATAATTCAAGAGACTTACTTTATGTGAGAATTAAATAAGCAATTAAATGACAGCCTATGGTCACCTTTAAGAGAGATCAACAAAACGGGCTTTATAAAAGATTAACATATACAATTTTTATGTTTCTTTTATATATGCAAAAAATTAAAACAATATTTTTTCTGTTCAGAATTTAAAAGGACAACAACTATGGAAAACTGAAACTACTAAGACCTAATAATGGGCAGACACACAGATAATATCATAAATATTGAAAGTGGCATTTCAAATCAAGGGGCAAAGTATGGACTATGTACTAAGCTATGTAGAGTGAGGCTCATTCCGGTCAAGCTCTTAGGTGGCTGAGATTCAATGACTGATCAAGGCCAATACCAGACAACACTGATGGCCATTTCAGCTTCAGATCTCTCCCACTGGGTTAAGTGAGGCTGAGATCTAATCTACATCACAGCTCAGCTTCTCCCTCTGGACCATCTGGACTCCTTCCTTGCTATTTTATAGGTGATGCTCCATGATAAACAACATCCAACACATAAACCAGTACCTCAGAATCTCTTTCCCAGAAAACCCAATCTGTAGCATGCTCATAATTCAGAGTTATGCCATATGAAGAATATTTTCTTACCTGGAGGGCAAGAAACATGAAGTATAATAGGCCTGCATAATTGGAAGTAGAATGGCCATGATTAGACATAACTCCATTTTTTATAAGCCAAATGAGACTGAACTCTGACTGAAAAGACCTAGAACACTTATTTCTTTGTTCTAAAATGCACTCACTTGTTAACTCCCCTATGAAAATATCCACAATAGGCAAAGCTACCTATAGAAAATAAGTTTTAGTAATATGGACTATACTTATGTCAAAAGTTTTTCTTAGAATAATTTACATTAAATAATAATCTGGGCTGGTCCGAGTGCAGTGGTGTTTACAACCAATTGATCACAACCAGTTACAGATTTCTTTGTTTCTTCTCCACTCCCACTGCTTCACTTGACTAGCCTTTAAAAATTAAAATAATAATATTCTGAATATTTTTCTTGCTAAAATTAACTTACAGAGCAAATGGAAATTGGAAACTTACATATAAAATTTCATGTTTTCAGTTTTTCTTGACAAATTAGATCTAACAAGCAGCCCACATTGCTGCTTTGGTGGGAAAGCCCTTTTCCATGGAAAATGTTTTCCTACTTCTCGACAACAATTGTCTCCCTCATTCAGTCATATATGAAGTGACCATATATCCCTGCTGACCTAGAACCGTCCTGTCGTACCCTTGTCACAACATTTCATTCTCAAATGCCAACACTTTCATTCTCACTAGTGTCCCAGTTTAAGTAATAAAGTTCATGGACACGCCACCAATTTACCATTCTGGTTTGTAAAGGCATTTAGTTCAAATACCATAAACATGTAATGGGAGAGATTCTCAATGACTCCCTGAATCACCATCAATGCAACTTTCCTCTGGTAACAGCCAATTACTATCAAGAAACTTGCTGGTACACTGGAGTTCAATCATGACTTTTTTCATACTGTAGATGGTAATAAGATTTCCTTTATTATCTGTCAAGGGGATTTTCAGCATGTTAGTGTAAAGTTATTTGTGGTCCTGTCCCCAATGTGGAAACACATAGAGAGAAGCAAGATGAGAGACCAAATGAGTCCTAACAGGAAATAAAACCTATTTCCATGGCTACTATCATCCAGGCTTTTTCTAATTATAGGGGCAATGTATATCATTTTTATTGAGCTAAATGGAATTCAGATTCTGGTAAGATGCAAATAAAAGGAATCATTTACTTTTATTCCAATAGCTTAGCTTGTTCATTTTTACTTATATATATAAATAGAAATAAAATAAAAATTTAGACATATATTTCAGTGAAATAATTTAATACTTTTTCTCTTCTTTCTCTTTTATTCTTTTAGTCTTAAGAATACTGATCTATTCCTTTATCTAGCATTTCATGTTATATCCTAAGAGAGAAAGACAGAAATTAAATTTTAATGTGTAAGAGAAACTTTGGAAACCACCTTCTGCAGCTATGTAATTTTACAGAATCCAGAAATGTTACATGACATAACTGTTCATATCCAGTCATAATATATCACTGACTAAATTTTTTAAATATTAATTTACCTTTAATTTCACTTATCCTTCTACACTTATTGTCAACCTTTATTTTGGCAGGGGTGGGGTGAGGGGGCTAGTTGGTGGTGGTTAAGGATAGAAGTGGACTCATTTATTCTTTGAAAGAAGCACTATGCTTCTCCTTATGGTTTTATAATAATAGCTAATTTTTACTGTGTACCATTGTAATGATGAGACTGAAAGATGGGAAGGGCTCCCTAGCTAAACTCCAGCCAGCCTGGACACTGGGATGGAGCCACAGAAGTTCACACCTATTTGCAATGGGGAGGAGCCTGGCCCCTCCTCTTCCTCGGTGGAACCTGGGATTCAAGCTGGAAGGCAGGAAGCTCACTAGCAGGAACTTTGGCCTTGAGAAGAGTCCCTGTTCCCCCTTTTTTCCATTTTTACCCAATAAAACCTTGCCTTACTCACCCTTCAGATCATCTATAAGCCTACATTTTCAGGTTGTGAGACAAAATCCCCATCTTTTGGTGAACTAGGGAAAATTCTGCAACATTTTTGGCATACAACATAGATTTGAGAAGCGATGAGTGAAATGGGAACACAAAACGTCTCACTCTTGCTTCTAAACTTTTCCATCCTTGTATTTCTGAAGATAAGGGACACCGTGCCCTCACCCCAGTCACTTCCAGGGGTGGAGATGTCAGCCTGGTCTCCATGGCCTTTCCATCCTTTTTTGGGATGGACCAGTCATCAAAGCAGCTCCTCTCCACTCCCCACTCCTTGCCAGAGCTGGGCCACATGGCCCAAGAAACCCTGGTTGGCTTGCTGGCATTTTCTCCCACATGCCCACGGAGTCTCCCTGTCCTGAGGTCAGCTCTGTCCCATAGCAATTAAACCAGTCTCCCTGGTGGAAGAACCACTTACATTAGAATAAGAGTTTCCATATACACCATGGAATATTATGCAGCAATCAGAAATGATGAGTTTGTGTCGTTTGTAGGGACATGGATGAATCTGGAGAACATAATTCTCAGCAAACTGACCAAGAACAGAAAATGAAACACCGCATATTCTCACTCATAGGCGGGTGATGAAAAATGAGAACACATGGACACAGGGAGGGGAGTACTAAACACTGGGGTCTACTGGGGGTAAAAGGGGAGGGCCAGTGGGAGGGGGAGGTGGGGAGGGATAGCCTGGGGAGAAATGCCAAATGTGGGTCAAGGGGAGAAAAGAAGCAAAACACACTGCCATGTGTGTACCTATGCAACTGTCTTGCATGTTCTGCTCGTGTACCCCAAAACCTAAAATGCAATAAAAAATTTAAAAAAAAAAGAGGTTCCTCCCCAGATGTTTTACAACTGTTTCTTTTTTGACTCTTCTTCACCCCATCAACAATTAACTTTTATAATTTTTTTTTCTTTTTAGAAGACTTTTTACTAGGCCAGGGCCCCCAACTATCACTTTATAGTCTCTGTAAAGTGTTGGTTGTGAAAAAGAATCTTGTGGGACCCGGGCTTTCTCCTTCCTGTATGTGTGATGTGTGTAATGTCTGTAAAAAGGGCTCTAATTAATTTGGCCTAAGAAAGACAGGTGCTTGGATCAAACATTTTTTAAAGGGAAGATAAAAGCTATGGTGCCTTTTAGTTCATGTGACTTTAATCTCTGAGAAATAAAAACAGCCTTAAAGATTATTAGTAAAATGCAGGTGTCATTAAAACGTAAGCAGGTGACCTAAACTATGCAGGACAGATGCAAGGTTTACTAAACGCTTTATGGTTATAAACTGCATTCTGGGTTTTGAAAATGATTTGACTTGTCGACTTTACAAATGGTAAGGCCTGGGGACATAGGGAATTAACCACACCCTGAATTAGGCAACTAGCACACAATCTGCCAGGTCTTACATTAAAGTTAAAAATTGCTAGGAGTTACCATTATAACGTGTAATTGAGACTACTGGAAATAGATTTACATGCAAGGTGTGTAAGAAGAGTAAAGTGTGTTTTTCTTTTGGTGAAAGGTTATAAAAAGAAATGTAAATGTACATTTTTGCATAGGATTAAATGATTGTTTGGATTAGATAAGGTAAAGCTGAAGGTTCAACCAAATGGTGGAAGGAGTGTGGAAATTAATCTTGCAGAAGAGGTTCTCTGTGTACACATATTGACTAAATTCAAAAAACTACTGTATGATTTTTCAGTAAACTGATCATTAAATAAAAGCACAACAGTGTTTTCTTAAGGTACTATTATTTTCTTTGGCAAAATCTGTAAAAGGTTATAAAAGATTTTTGCTTCTTTAAAATTTCCGAGTCATCATTTTGGCAAAATAAGTAACTTAGAGTACTCTAGAATTCTATTTCACAATATCAAGTATTTTAAACCTTGAAGATATTTAACAGTCTTCCCCAAATCAAACTTCAGTTTCAAAGTTGTCTTTTCTAATAACCTGGTTTGTCTCTTCTCGACTTCAGGCCCTCAGACTCCAAATGGCCATGCAACCTGAGCCTTCTGTCAGGTACCCTCGGATAAGCCTCTGAGGGAGCTCTGACTGCCTTTCCCCAAAACATTGCCCCTATCAGCAGGAAGCAGTTAAGACCAGTCTTCGTCCTTATCCTTGTCCTCATCCTTACCCTTATCAGGTCAGTTAGATGAACTTCTTTAGAGAGGAGAGTGAGACAGACAGGTGGGTGGGGACCCCCAGAAAAACTCCACCAGCCCTGCACACTGGGGTGGAGACACAGAAGTTCATGCTGTTGCAGCAGGAGGAGCTTGGTCCCTTCTCTTCCTGTGTGGAACCTGGGATTCAGCTGCAATTCGGGAAGTGTACTAGCAGGACTCTGGCCTTCCGGAGAGTTCTGGTTCCCTCCTTTTCTCCTTTTACCCAATAAAATCCTGCCTTACTCACCTTTCAAATTGTCTGCAAGCCTAAATTTTCATAGCCATGGGACAAGAACCCTGTCTTTAGCTGAACTAAGGAAAAGTCCTGCAACAATGGCATTTAATCTTTTTCATTTCATCCCTGCTTCAGTGTTATAAGATATTTATAATCCCTGATTCAGCTTTATGATTAATTTCCCATCCAACAAAGCATTCACTCAGAAGTAGCAACCATGGACTCCTGTTATTGGATCTAATTTATGAAGTAAAGCTGGAAATGTGAATTTTAATGTAAATTTCCAATTTTTCTATTATTGACAATGGATTCAATTTAAAAAAATTTTTTTTAAATTTATTTTTAAAACTTATTTAAAAAAAAATAAAATTAAGAGTTTGGAGACCCCAGTTGGGAAGTCCTGCCCAGTGAGGAGAAATGGAATCTGGAACCATTTTAAAATTCAGTGTGGTCAAGTTTTAGTAGAACAGCCGTGCTGTGCTGGGTCCACTTTGGCCCCTGATTGTCTCATACACTCCAAAGCCAAAAGGCTGGGACAACTGAATTACCCATACTGCAAAGATGGCAGCCAGCTCTTCCCTCTGGGAGCCAGTCCCAGGGGGAATTCAGATCTCTGCTGGCTGGGTAGCTCAGGCAGTGGTGGCTGGAGGTCCTGATTGGGAGGTCCTGCTCAGTGAAGAGGAAAGGGGTCAGGCACCTGCTTAAAGTCAAAGTTTGGTAGAGCAGCTGTTCTGTGCTGGGGGATCCTTTCTGCCCTGGACTGGCTCAGACTCTCCAAAGCCCGAAGGCTGGAACAGCTAAGGAACCAAAATAGCTAAGGAATTAGAACAGCAAAGATGGTAGTCCAGGCCTCCCACTCCAGGAGCTCCTTCATAAGGAGGTGCAATGCCATTTCTGGTAGCTGGCTGGAATTCTAAACCAGTGAGTCTTATCTTGTGAGGTGCCATGGAAGTGGGGCCTGCAAGCTGCTGTTGCTCAGTTCCTTTAATTCAGCCTCTTTCCGTGTGTTACACATGGGAGTCTAACCTCCCACTTCGCTAGAGCTGCAGCTATTTTTGCTGGAAAACTCAGATATCTAAGTCTCCAGTGTTTCCGTCCATGCCTGAGGGGCTGCTCTGCCGAGATTCCACATAGCTGTCTGTCAGACTAAAGACTGAAGGCCCTGGAGGAGTGAGTTCACAAGATCTCCTGATCTAAGCCTTGCCAAGTTCTGTTGGAGAAGCATGGTTTCCTGGGGTTGCTCATTCACTCATCACTTCCCTGGGCAGGGAAGAATCCCCTAGCTTCATGTTTCTCCCAGTTGGACGGTGTCCTGTCTTGTTTTTCTTCATTCTTGGTGGGTTAAGTTGTTTCCTTAATTAATCCCAATGTGAATACCTGGATGTTTGAGTTGAAGGTGCTGTATTTACTTGTCCCTTCTGTTTTCTCTGTGATAGCCATGCAAATTAGCTGCTTCTAGTTGGCCTCTTGGCCACTCCTTGAGATTCACTTTTGTAAACTCTTTAAATATTTTGGAAACTTCTTGCTAAAGAACCTAAAATCGGGCTGGGCGTGGTGGCTCACACCTGTAATCCCAGCACTTTGGGAGGCCGAGGCGGGTGGATCACGAGGTCAAGAGATCGAGACCATCCTGGTCAACATGGTGAAACCCCGTCTTTACTAAAAATACAAAAATTAGCTGGGCATGGTGGTGTGTGCCTGTAATCCCAGCTACGCAGGAGGCTGAGGCAGGAGAATTGCCTGAACCCAGGAGGTGGAGGTTGCGGTGAGCTGAGATCGTGCCATTGCACTCCAGCCTGGGTAACAAGAGCAAAACTCTGTCTCAAAAAAAAAAAAAGAACCTAAAATCAATGAGGTCAAAGTTGGCCCTTGAGGTAAGAGACTAACCTCAGATTTGCTCCTGAAGCAAGACTTCTAGACTTCTTTCCTTCTCTCCAGCAAGCACACCATGATGTTCACTGTATGAAGAAGCCAGGATTCTTCTATTTTTTTTTGTTCCACTGTGTAGGAGGTATCTAGTTCCAAGGAACTTCATGGTTCAAGGAGGCTTTGACTCCATTTTAAATTCAACCTGTAATCAAGAAGCTTATTGCTCCAAGTCTAATAAATCAGACAAAATTATTGACTTTTTCAATGCCCTACTCACAAAAGTATTTAAAAATCCCACATAAATTCTGTAAGATCTATCTCTCTCCTACACAAATTCTGACAAATCATAATGTGCATATAAATTTAATTCACAGCTAGAGATTTAACTTTGTTGCAATGTATTTGGGACTAAAACATAAGATGATGACATATCCAGTATGAGTCAATTTTGTCCCATCATGCAAGCAGTATTATAACCATGTAATCAAATACCTGGAGCTAAGTGTATGTGTATATGGTGCAGGATAATGAATGAGTATGGTCTTAAGGGAAAATGGACCCTGATAATAAAAATAGTGGGCTCGAGGTACCTAGTCTCATACTCCGATCTGATCAATCTCTGACATTATCATAACTAGATATGTCTGGGTGAAGTATTTAATGAAGGAGAAGGCACTTAAAATACACATAGCCTTCTGGGAAAATTATTTTCATTTTAGAACTCTTTACATGACAAAGCCTTGGAACAATGTTCTTTTTGCTCTATATATGTATGATATGGATCCCAGAGCAGAGCATTTCACATTTCATTTAACTTTCACAATTTATCATTCCCAAATAGTATGTCTGACTGACATGCTATAAAATATTTTTGGAAGAGAAAAGCTGAGGGTCTGTGGATGAATGATTGAGGGAATTGGAAGGCAGGTAAACCACACGCCCGGATCATTTCATGAGTATTAGAGATAATTGCCATGGCTCTGAGGCCAGGACCTCCAGATAGAAGAATAAGAATGGGAAATGAAGAGATAAGGCAGAAAATGTGACTGTTCAATGACAAATTTGTTCAGCATACAGAGTATAATATCCATATATTAACTTTTAAATCATGTCCTCTATATTTCTTCAAAGAAATAACTGCTGCCAATTACAAAGGCTATTGGTAGTCTTTCACACTTAGTCATAGCTGACCTGCTAGAGCTCTAATCCACAGGAAATATAATATGACAATATTAATACCACAATCACTATTACTATACATGTAAAATACTTAAAAATAATCATATAATTGATCTATATGACTTAATGTTTTAAGATTTTTTATTCAGATATATCTCAATATTAAGGAGTTTTTGGTGATTATATTTTATCTTTATATTTTTAGTTTATTCTATGTTCATGTTAATATAACAATTTCTGTTCATTTGTTCATAGACATATGCCATCTATTTTTTGTCAGCTTTCAAGATCTATGTCTAACATTTAAATATTAAATATGTTCATCTTCATTTTTAAAAGGGCTAGTGTTGAATTACATGTAGAGTTTTAGAAACTGTATCTTCCTCATGAAAGAATTTTTGTAAAGGTAAATTGTGTATACATTTGAGGCTTTGTAGTATCACACAGTTGTACTCTAGTATTAAGTAGAAGAAGAAAGATGATGCCTGATGTGCTCAGAGATGCTCAACCTTTGGCACCCTACTTCTCAGCATCAGCAAAGAGTCCAGTGTTCAAACTGAATGCAGAAAGAACTGGACAACTAGACTTCAAAAGGTGATGAAGCCTTGACCAAAGGGCATTTCAGAGGCTACAGGTGAAGAGGAGATGAACGAAGGCTTATGGACCTGTCTTTTTACTGTGATGAAAAATCTAAGGAATTTTTCACCATTGTTACCATAGCTGGATAAGACCATAAATGCAGAGGTTCAGTGGACTCTCAGAGTTAGAATTAATTTGCTTGCAGTATATAAAATATCATGACATTAATTGCTCACCTAAATTAATGGCAGAAGCATTGTGCCTGTTACAACTTCAAGTACCTTAGATAAATCTTTAAATTATTTGTTTTTAATGTTTCTAACTTAAATTATAAAAAGGTATAGAAAATGTTTTCTTTCATCTTTCTAATCAGAAACAGGCTTTTAGAAATGCTCTGAGTTTAAAAATACGTAAGCAAACTCATGAATCAAGGTGTCCAACAGAAACTTAAATTTTCTCAATGATTTTTAAAAATCTGGATACTTACATTTTTACTGTTTTGAAATTGGTAACCAGCATCAGTTCTTTTCCCCCAGAAGCAGATCTCTGTGATGATTACTAGATCGGGGATGATAACCTTGGAGTACCATTGGCATTCTCACATATTACCAACCATCCAAAATACAGTATATTCATTACTCAAGGTCAGCTGGACACATGAATGTGGTAGTATTCCTTACTCAGACCCTTACATTGCATTTACAAATGTTGTCAATAAGCTAAAGTAAGCTTTATTTCTAGACAAGAATAAATAGAGGAATTTATTACCATTAATTTGAAGAGTTAATTATATATTATATAGTTGTATGCATTCTAAAAAATTAAAAAAAAATCAGGGAACAGCTGACTGGGGAGCTTTAGGAGCTAGTGGGGAGAAAAAGAATAAACGATAGAGAATGAACAGCAGCCACAGGGGAAGGAGCATCATGAATGTTTACTACAACTTTCTAGGATCATTGTCTGATGTACTTTAAGGATATACACTCTTACTAACATCATTTACATTTAATAGATGTCTTAGTACCATAAAGCAAGAACAATAAACAAAAGACATAGAGTATAAAAAAGTAGAGAACTTATTATACTTATTCCCAGACTATCTGATTACTTAAAATTCATGGAATCTACAAATACAAAAATCTAAAACTAATAACTGAAATAAGCAAGATCTCAGTATAGAAATTCAGTATCAGTTGTATTTCCATATATGAGTAATACTTGAAAATAAAAATAAAAAATAGTGTTTATAATAGCATAAAAGGACATATATAACATATGATACACAAAATTCCCACATTAAAGCTAGAAACAGTACTGAAAGCAGTTTTTAATACCTAGATAAATGGAGAGAGATCCTGTTTCTGAGTTAGAAAACTCAATATTGTTAACTCACTCATTCTCCACAAAATGATCAACAGAATCAATGTAATACCAATCAAAACCACATCCAGTTCAGCCATTGAAGTGGCCAGGTGATTCTAAATTTATATAAAAATACAAAGGTCCTAGAATAGCTAAATCCACATTGAAAAATAAGGCAAAATTGGAAGAATAACTGATTTTAGTACTATAACAATACAGAAATTCAAGCAGGGTAGTATTAGTGTAAGGATAGAAAAGTACAACAATGGAGGGAGCAGAGAGCACAGAAACAGAATCACCAATATGTGATCAACTTGTGTTTGACAAAGGTACCAGAAAAATTCAATAGGAAAATTCAATGAGAGATAGAGCTGGACGCTGTTTTGCCTATGAAATAGCCATTCTTTTGTTTCTTTACTTTCTTAATAAATTTCCTTTCACTTAAAAAAATGGAAAAGAAATAGTATTGGAATAAGTGATGAAAAAAGTTGAATAAACCTTGAAAAACCTACTCCACACCATATACAAACATTATTTGGGGTTGTAGTACAAACCTAAATATTAAATCCAAACCTATAAAATGTTGGAAGAAAATATAAAAGACTATCCTTATGATTCAAGTAGACAAAATTATCTTAGAAAGAAAAGGAAACCTCTAGGCATATTAAACACTGGTAAGCAGAACTTTATCAAATTAAAACTTATGCTTTTCCAAAGACAACTTTTAGAAAATTTAATATCTTCTCCAAAACTGATTTGAGACGACATTAAATATGTATGTATATGTTTGTGTGTGCGTGTGTGATTGAGAGAAAACTATTTATATTTAGAATATATCATGAACTCTTACAACTCTAAAAAGACACCATCAAATTAAAAGGTATAAGAAATTGAACACACAACTTGAGAGTAAAGATACATAAATAGCCTGTAGTACAGATATGTCTCGTCTTATTGTGCTTCACTTACTGTGTTTTTCAGATGCTATATGTTTTACAATTTGAAGGTTTGTGGCAACTCTGTGTTCAGAAAGTTTATTAGCACCATTTTTCCAACAGCATGTGCTCACTTCATGTCTTTGTATCACATTGTGGTTAACTCTTACAATATTTTTAATCTGTCCATTATTGTTATATCTGTTATAGTGATCAGTGATCTTTGATGTCACGATGATAATTTTTTGGGGGATGGCACATAAGATGGTGAATTTAATTTATAAATGTTATGTGTGTACTGACTGCTGTACTGACTGGCCGTTCCACTGTCTTTCTCTCTCCTCAGGACCCTCTATTATCTGAGACACAACAGTATTAAAATCATGTCAGCTAATAACCCTACAATGGCCTCTAAGTCATTAAGTGAAAGGAATAATCTCACATCTATAACTTTAAATCAAAAGTTTAAATAATGAAGCTTAGTGAGGAAGTCATGTCAAAAGCCAAGATATACCAAAATCTGGGACTCTTGAACCAGTTAGCCAACTTGTAAAAGCAAATAAAAAGTACTGAAGGAAATCAAAAGTGCTTCTCCAGGCAGGACATGGTGGTGGCTCACGCCTGTAATTCCAGCACTTTGGAAGGCCGAGGTGGGAGGATTATTTGAGGGTGGGAGTACATGACCAGTCTGGCAAACAGGGTGAAACACCGGTTTTACTTAAAAAAAAAAAAAAAAAAATCAGCTAGGAACGGTGGCATGAGAATCACTTGAATCCAGGAGGCAGAGGTTGCAGTGAGCTGATATTGCATCACTGCACTCCAGCTTCAGTAACAAAGCAAGACTCTGTCTAAAAAAAAAAGAATCTTAAACAGCCATATTGCTGATATGCGGAAAGATTTAGTGGTTTGAATGGTAGATCAAACAGCCACAACATTCCATTAAACCAAAACCTAATCCAGAGCAATCTAATCCAAAAACCTAATTGAAGCTTAACTCTTCAATTCTATGAAGGCTGAAAGAGGTAAGTAACCTGCAGAAGAAAAGTTGGAAGCTAGCAGACACTGTTTTATGAGATTAAAGGAGAGAAGCCGTCTCTGTAACATAAAAGTGCAAAGTGAAGCAGTAGGTGCTACTGTAGAAGGTGAGGCAAATTATGTAGATTTAGCTAAGCTACCCAATGAAGGTGGCTGAACTAAACAAATTATATTTTTTAAAAATCTTTTTAAATTGTAATTAAGTTTTGGGGTACATGTGCAGATTGTGCAGGATTATTACATAGGTATACACATGCCATGGTGGTTTGCTGCATCCATCCCTCTGTCATCTACAGTAGGTATTTCTTCTAATGTTATCCCTCCCCAATCTCCTCACCCTCTGCTATCCCTCCCCTAGCTCCCCAGCCCCCAGCAGGCCTTGATGTATGTTCTTCCCTTCCCTGTGTCCATGTGTTCTCATTGTTCAACACCTACTTACGAGTGAGAGCATACAGTGTTTGGTTTTCTGTTCTTGTGTCAGTTTGCTGAGAATGATGGTTTCCAGCTTCATCCATGTCCCTGCAAAGGACATAAACTCATCCTTTTTTATGGGTTCAATAGTATTCCATGATGTATATGTGCCACATTATCTTTATCCAGTCTATCATTGATGGGCATTTGGGATGGTCCTAAGTCTTTGCTATTGTAAACAGTGCTGCAATGAATATACATGTGCATTTGTCTTTATAATAGAACTATTTATAATCCTTTCAGTATATACCCAGTAATTGCATTGCTGGGTCAAATGGTATGGTATTTCTATTTCTAGATCCTTGAGGAATCACCACACTGTCTTCTACAATGGTTAAACTAATTTACACTCCCATCAGCAGTGTGATAGCATTCCTATTTCTCCACATCCTCTCTAGCATCTTTTGACTTCAGATTTTTTAAAGATTGCCATTCTAACTGGTGTGAGACAGTATCTCAATGTGATTTTGATTTGCATTTCTCTAATGACCAGTGATGATGAGTATTTTTTCATATGTTTGTTGGTTGCATAAATGTCTTCTTTTGAAAAATGTCTGTCCATGTCCTTTGCCCACATTTTGATGGGGTTGTTTATTTTTTTTAATTGTAAATTTGTTTGAGTTCTTTGTAGATTCTAGATATCAAACAATGGAACAGAACAGAGGCCTTGGAAGTAATGCCGCACATCCACAACCATCTGATCGTTGACAAACCTGACAAAAACAAGCAATGGGGAAAGGATTTCCTGTTTAATAAATGGTGTTGGGAAAACTGGCTAGCCATATGCAGAAAGATGAAACTGGACCCCTTCCTTGCCCCTTACACAAAAATTAACTCCATATGAATTAAAGATTTAAACATAGACCTAGCACCATAGTAACGCTAGAAGAAAACCTAGGCAATACCATTCAGGACACAGGCATAGGCAAGGACTTTAGGCCTAAAACACCAAAAGCAATGGCAACAAAAACCACAATAGACAAGTGGGATCTAATTACACTTAAGAGCTTCTGCACAGCAAAAGAAACTATCATTAGAGTGAACTGGCAACCAACAGAATGGGAAAAAAGTTTTACAATCTACCCATCTAACAACTTTTCAATATATACAAAACTGACCTTTATTGGAAGAAGTTTCCATCTAGGATTTTTGTATCTAGAGAGGAGAAGTCAATGCCTGACTTCAAAGCTTCACATACAAGCTGCCTCTCTTGTTAGAAACAAATGCAGCTGGTGACTTTAGGCCATTTGTCATTTACCGTTTTGAAAATCCTAAAACCCTTAGGAATTGTGCTAAATCTACTTTGCCTGTGCTTTATAAGCGGAACAACAAAATCTGTATGACAGCTCAGCTGTTTACAGCATGGTTCACTGAATATTGTATGCCTACTACTGAGACATATTACTTAGGAAAAAAGATTCCTTATAAAGATGACTACTCATTAACAAGACACCTGGTTACCCAAGATCTCTGTTGGTGATATACAAGGAGATTATTGTTGTTTTCAGGCCTGCTAACATAACGTCCTTTCTGTGGCCCATGAGTGGAAAAAGTAATTTTGATTTTCAAGTCTATTATATAAGAAATACATTTTGTTAGACTATAGTTTCCATAGACAGTGATTCCTCTGATGGATCTGTGCAAAGTAAATAGAAAATCTTTTGGAAAAGATTCACCATTCTAGATGTCATTAAGAACAGTTGTGATTCATGAAAAGAGGTCCAAATATCAATATTAACATATTTGGTAGAAGTTGATTTCAAATCTCATGAATAACTGAGTGATTCGAGACTTCAGTGGGATAAGTGACTGCAGATGTGGCAGAAATAGCAAGAAAACTAGAACTATGAAGTGGAGCCTAATACGTGACTAAATTGTTGCCATCTCACATCAAAACTTTAACAGATGATGAGTTTCTTAGTATACACGATCAAAGAAAGTGATTTCTTGAGATGGAATGTACTCCTGGTGAAGATGCTGTATACACTGTTGAGATGACAACAAAGTATTTAGAATATTCTGCAAATTTAGTGGACAAAGCAGCAGCAGAGTTTGAGAGAACTGACACAGAGAAATCTTACGTGAAAGGAGTAGTCAGTCAGTGCAGCAAACTTCATTGTTGTCTTATTTTAAGAAATTGCTACAGCCAGCCCAATCTACAGCCACCACAACCCTGATCAGTCAGTAGCCATTTATATAGAGGCAAGATTCTCCACCAGCAAAATGACTATAATGTGTGGTAGGCTCAGATAATCATTAGCATATTTTAATCATAAAGTATTTTTAAATTAAGACAGGCATATTTTGTTTTTAGATATAAAGCTACTGCACTCTTAATAGACTGCAGTATAATGCACTGGGAAACCAAAAAATTTCCATGACTTGCTTTATTGCAATAGTCACTTTATACCACTGTTCTGGAACTAAACCTGCAATATCTCCAAGTATGTCTTGGAATAATGGAATAATATATGGTCAGTGAATAGTTATATATATATGTGTGTGTGTGTGTGTGTGTGTGTGTGTGTGTGTGTGTATGTATATATGTATATATACACATGGGAAATATATATATACAAACATATATATATGGGAGATATATATACACATGGGAAATATATATATACAAACATACATATATGGGAAAAGGGAGTTTCATTCTGTCACCCAGACTGGAGTGCAGTGTTGCCAACTGGGCTCACTGCAACCTCTGCCTCCTGGGTTCAAGCAATTCTCCTGCCACAGCCTCCCAAGTAGCTGGGACATGCCACCATCCTCAGCTAATTTTAGAGACGGGATTTTGCCATGATGGACAGGCTCATCTCAAACTCCTGACCTCCAGTGATCCTCCCACCTCAGCCTCCCAAAATTGCTGGTATTACAGGTGTAAACCACTGTGCCCACCCAAAGAATACCAATATTTTGAAAGGAATCTTTTTTCTAGCAGCAGGTCTCAACAGTGGGCTGAAAATATTAAAAAATTTAAAATAACTTTTGAAAGCTAACATTAATAAACATTGAGTGAATATCTCTGTAAATTAACTTCTAATTTCTCATGGTTATAGTTTTGTTTCACTTTTGAATTCATTGATATGAAATCTGAAATGTGATTTTCAAAAAAGTTACTGCTTGCAGAGAAAAAATAATACCTAGAAAACTACAGCAGATTACATAAGTAAATTTATATAAAGATTTAAATCCTAAAAAATTACAGAACCCTTATCCTTTAAATTAACAAAGAAACATTACCCTTTTTGTTCACATTAAGCAAAATTATTGTATACCATTGTTTTGGTATAATTTTATATTGATATTAAGATTTCTAAACTCAACACCTTTGAAATTATAGCAATGAAAGTATAATAGCCAAATGGTAGGAGAAAAATGAATATATAGTCAAAAGCATGATTGTAACAGCTTAAAGGTTTATAATGACATTTAACAAAACTTTGATATTCACATTGCTTTCAGAGTATACTGAAATTTCAGAGGTATTAAATGTTCCTCTTTGCAGGGACTGCCCTATTGTGACATTACACTTTGTCTTAGTCCAATTCCTTCTTTTGTGCTCTGAGGGATTCAAATTGAAGTATGAAATACGTGAAGAAAACATTCAAATAAAATCCTTCATTTGAAAATACTGGCACGCTGAAAAAAACTTGGCACACACTGATACATTATATAACACGTGAAACCTCAATTTGGACTTTCCATTTTATAGTTTGCTTTGAGTATTACATATCAGCAATTTGTTCAGTATTACAAAAGCATATTGTCTACTGCAGCACTTTAAGAACATCCAGAAGCAAAGCTTGTAGTCAGCCCTGTATATTTCATTTTATATTCTTTTTGTTACAATGATGTGCTTATTCATTTAATCCCTTGAATACAAGTTATAGAATAATTTAACATTGGGATTATTTAAAACTTCCATTTGTAGTCCTTTAAATTTGCTTTACTTTAAAATATTTATTACTTAGACATAGAAAAAAACATAGAAATAGTAATTTTTAAAAACTTGTAAATAAACCCAGCTTCAACAATGCATACATCACCCAGACAGAAAATCAATATGAAAACAACAAACTTGAATGACACTGTAGCTCAAATAAACCTAACAGAGACATACAGATCATTCCATTCAACAGCAGCAGAATACACATTCTTTGTAAGTGCAGGTAGTATATTCAAACACTCAACAGGATAGATCATATGTTAGGTGCCAAAACAAAATCTTAACAAATTTAAGCCTGAAAGTATACAAAGTATTGCTTCTGATAACAATGGTATGAAACTAGAAATTGATAACAGGAAGAAAACTGGAAAGTTCACAAATATGTCAAAATTAAACAATTTACTCCTGAACAACCAACCACTGCGGGAAAGCAGAAATCAAAGGGAAATTAAAAAAAAATCCTGAGATGAAGAAAAATGAAAACATAGCATACCAAAACTTATGGGATGGAGCAAAAGCAGTTCTAAGAGAAGAGTTTGTAGCAATGAATGCCTACATTAAGAAAAATGAAACCAACAGAATGGAATCTACCCATCTGACAAAGAGCTAATATTGAAAATCTACAAAGAACTTAAAAAATTTATAAGAAGTAAACAATCCCATCAAAAAAGTGGGCAAAGGATATGAACAGACACTTTTCAAAAGAAGACATTTATGCAGCCAACAAATATAAAAAAAAGCTCATCATCACTGGTCATTAGAGAAATGCAAATCAAAACCACAGTGAGATACCATGTCACACTGGTTAGAATGGCGATCATTAAAAAATCTGGAGACAACAGATGCTGGAGAGGATGTGGAGAAATAGGAACGCTTTTACACTGTTGATGGGAGTGCAAATTATTTCAACCATTGTAGAAGACATGGTGGTGATTCCTCAAGGATCTAGAAATAGAAATACCTACAGCTGGGTGCTGTGGCACACGCCTGTAATCCCAGCACTTTGGGAGGCCGAGGTGGGTGGATCATGAAGTCAAGAGATCGAGACCATCCTGGTCAACATGGTGAAACCCCATCTCTAGTAAAAATACAAAAAATTAGCTGGGCATGGTGCCTGTAATCCCTGCTACTCAGGAGGCTGAGGCAGGAGGATTGCCTGAACCCAGGAGGCAGAGGTTGTGGTGAGCCAAGTTCGCGCCATTGCACTCCAGCCTGGGTAACAAGAGCGAAACTCCATTTCAAAAAGGAAATAAAATAAAATAAAATAATAAAATATATAAATAAATAAAAATTAAAATAAAAAAAAAGAAAGAAATACCATTTGACTCAGTAATGCAATTACTGAATATATACCGAAAGGATTATAAATTGGTGTGTTATAAAGACACATGCACATGTATGTTTATTGTGGCACTGTTTACAATAGCAAAGACTTGGAACCAACCCAAATGCCCATCAGGGAAAGACTAGATAAAGATAATGTGGCACATATACATTATGGAATACTATACAGCCATAAAAAAGACAAGTGCCTGTTCTTTGTAGGGACCTGGATGAAGGTGGAAACCATCATTCTCAGCAAACTGACACAAGAACAGAAAACCAAACACCACATGTTTTCACTCCTAAGTGGGTGTTGAACAATGAGAACACATGGACACAGGGAGGGGTACATCACACACTGTGGCCTGTTAGGGGTGGGGCGCTAAGGGAGGGTTAGCAGGGTGTATGGAGGTTGGGGAGGGATAACATTAGGAGAAACACCTAATGTAGATGACAGGGGAATGGATGCAGCAAACCACCATGGCATGTGTATACCTATGTAACAATCCTGCACGATCTGCACATGTACCCCAGAATTTAAAGTATAATAATAAAAAAAAAAGAAAAGATCTTAAATAAATCCTAAAAAGAGAAACAAACTACATCCAAAGTGAGCAGAAGCACGGAAACAATAAAGATTTGAGCAGAAATAAATATTACAGAGTTAGAAAAACAATAGAAAAGATCAATCACAGTAATAGCTGATTTTCTGAAATGGTAAATAATATAACAGAAATATAAAAAATCACAAGAGGCAATTAAGAGTAATTATATGCCAAGCATTTGAATAACGTATAAGAAATTGATAAATTCCTAAACACATGCAGCCTACCAAGATTGAATAATGAATAGAAAATCTGAACAGACCCATAAGGAGTAAAAAGATTGAATCAGTAATAAAAAGTCCCAAATTGAAGAAAAGCCCAGGACCTGATAACTTCACTGCTGTGGTCTACCAAACATTTAAAGACCTAATACCAATCCTTCTCAAACTCTTTAGGAAAATTATGGAGGAGAGAATACTTCCATACTAATTTCACGAAGCCAGCATTACCTTGATACCAAATCCAGACAAGGACACTATGAAAAAGAAACCATAGGCCAATGGCCCTTTCCCTAACATATATGATGTATTGTTTCTAGAGCAATACTTCAACAAAAGTCTTCAACAAAATACTAGCAAGCCAAATTCAACAGTATATTAAAAAGGTAATTCACCATGGTTAAGTGGAATTTATGCCTGAGTTGGAAGAATAGCTCAACATACGCAAATCTATAAATGCAATTTATGCTATATTAACAGAATTAAGAACAAAAACCATGTTTGTTTCAATGGACAAAGATAATCATTTGATAAAATTGAATATCCTTTTATAATGAAAATTCTCAACGTTTAGATAAGAAAGGACTGTCATTCAACACAAAAAAGGCTATATATTATAAGCCAACAGCTAACATCATACTCAAAGGAGAAAGGTTAAAAGTTTTTTCTCTAAATCTAGAACAAGACACAAATGGCCACTCTCACCACTGTTATTCAATATGGCACTAGAAGCCCTATCAGAGCAATTAGGCAAGAGAAAGAATAAAAGGATTCACAACTGAAAAAGAAAAAGGTAAATTGTCCCTGTTTACAAATGACATGATCTTATATAGAAAATATAGAAAACCCTAAGGATTCCACCAACAAATGTTTTGAACCAGTCAATCAATTCAGCAAAGTTACAGAATACGTAATCAACATATACAAATTAGCAGCATTTCTATATAACAACAAAAATTATTTTTGAAAACCTGATTCCTCCTTGTCTCTTTCTGGAACACTTAATAAATTGTTGAACTTTTTAATTTTTAACTTTATGTTGATGTCTTTCAATTTCTTCTTCTTTTTTTTTTTTTTTAGTTTCGCTCTTGTTACCCAGGCTGTAGTGCAAAGGCGCGATCTCGGCTCACCACAACCTCCGCCTCCTGGGTTCAGGCAATTCTCCTGCCTCAGCCTCCTGGGTAGCTGGGATTACAGGCATGAGCCACCACGCCCAGCTAATTTTTTGTATTTTTAGTAGAGATGAGGTTTCACCATGTTGACCAGGATGGTCTCGATCTCTTGACCTCGTGATCCACCCACCTTGGCCTCCCAAAGTGCTGGGATTACAGGCTTGAGCCACTGCGCCCGGCCCTCAATTTCTTCTTAAGTTTCCTTAATCTATTTTCCCGTTCACTAATTTTATCTTCCTAACCTGAGGTTAATCTAATGTATTAAAATTCTAATTCAATGAGTTAAATAATTGCAATTTCTGATTTTTTTCCAAATTTTCCTATTATAATTTTATAGTTGTTATTTTAAATAGTTTTAACTTATTTTCATGTTTATTTAAACCTCTATAAGACTGTGTTATTTATTAAACATTATTTTAGCTTTAAATTTCCTGTTTACTTTGCTGATTCTATGGTGAGTGCTTTATAGTGTGATTTATATAAAGCTCACATGCTTTATAGTGTGAGAAATTATGACTTCATCAAATAAGTTGCACCTGTGACCATTAAGTTCAGATTTGCATGAGCTCGTTTCCCTTTGGAGTAATGTCTGGCAAATATCCTAGTTTGTCACAGCCTGGGACCACTTTACATACATTTGTCAACATCTAAGTTTGGAGACTATATGGATAATATGAATTTTAGCCCCATGGAAGAGACACTTTCCCTCTCATATCCCGGACAGATTTAGAAAATGATCCCTTTTATTTTTACATGCCAGGGTTTTCCTTGTTTCTAGAACACTGGAGACAGCTCTGTTAACATTATTTTCTTCATATGGCAATCTCAGTTCCAGTTGTGACCCTGAATGAACACAAGGACATTGATCCTGTTCCTGGATGGGCATGAAATACCAATTTTCTGGTCTAAACACATTCCCATGCACCTACACACACACACACACACACACACACACACATGCTCTCGAACAGTTAGAGCTTCATCTTCTAGCCAGTATTGTAGAAATTTCAGCAGATGAGCTTTCGAGTTATTTAATTTTTTTATATTTACAAAAGTATATATAAAGCCATACGCTTTACTGACTGCTATGGCACTTTATCAACAGTTTTTAGTCCTATGACTGTTGTGTAAAAAAAAAAGGCATCATTTTATGTGTAGTGATTCATCCAAGTTTCTCTAATCTTTGCCAAAGATCTATTTTCTTTACATGTTTCCATCAACAGTGGAGACTTGCTCTCTTTCTGGAATGTAATATTATTTTTTCTTTTGCCTCATTAAAAAGGGGAAGGCTTATTTATATTCCATGTTATTTCCAAGTGACGTTTCTCTAAAACTCATTTAATGAAGTATATGTAATTTAACTTGAGCTAGCAATATATTTGTTATTCCAAATTCTGAACGTATGCCTTTCATTTGTTAGGTTAATTTAAAGTATCTGCAAAAAAGTGGGTAAATTTTGTATTGGTAAGTTACAGGGCATAATAAAATTATACTAGACTCATGTGGCTATTTTTGTGGCTAAAACTGATGTTTCTTTTGACATTAGTTGATATGTTGATGTCATATTCCTTTCTATATCTTTTCTTTTAAACTTAATGTAGATGTTCTTTCCATTGTTCAAACAAATTACATAACAATTTGCTTATATTTAATGACTTTTTGCTCATATTTGATTATTTATATGCTACATATGTGCTCCTCAGCTGACATCCTAGTGTATATCTTCGTGAAAATATTCATTTTCATGATACATACCATGGAATACTATGCAGCCATAGAAAAGAATGAATCATGTCCTTTGCAGGGTGGTGGATGAAGCTGGAGGACAGTTTCCTTAGCAACTAACACAGGAACAGAAAACTAATGTTCTCACTTGTAAGTGGGAGCTAAATGATGAGAACACATGGACACACACAGGGAAACAACACACACTAGGGCTCTTCAGAGGGTACAGGGTGAAATGAGGGAGAGGATTGGGAAAAATAACTAATGGGTACTACACTTATTACCTGGGTGATGAAATAATCTATACAAAAAACCCCCACACACAATTACCCATGTAACAGACATTCACTTGTTCCACTGAACTTAATAAAAGTTAAAGAGACATAATTTCCAGAAAGAAAAAAATCTATTTTGTAGCAAGCATGTCTCCTTCGGTCATATAGGGATAACAATGTTTTATTGATTTTATGAATCATTTATTCAAGGAAACAAAATCAAATTTTTAAATACCCTTAGGCATCATAGTGCCAAAAGGTAGATTAATTAATAATGTCTTAGATTAACCAATAAAACTAATTAAAAACTTACAAAAGAACAGATTTTGCTGTTATTTCAAGGAGACAACATCCAGAGAGGGCAACAACAGAGATGAAATTTAGATTTTTGACAGGTATGTTCCTCCACAGTATGTGATATTCACTTAGATTTAGAATAATATTATATATATCACATTATACATATATGTGTATACACATGTGTATATATGTGTCTCTGTGTATATGCACACTCACAGACACATGCATATACATACCTACATATACCCACACTTACAAATACATTCAAGTATTATTTCTGCAACAGAGTTTATAATTACCTAGATGTTGAAGTATTTACTAGGATTTGTCTAAAAAAAGAAGACAAAGGTCCTCAAAGTTACTATGAGTTTTGAGTTTTTTTCCAGAGTTTCTATGAGTTTCTTTCCCAGAGTTTCCTTTCTCTACCTGGCTCTTTATTTGTTAGTTTGCATGTCTCTCATTCACACTAATTGTTTGTATTTCATGTTCTAGTCAATACACCCCATACCTCTTCATCTCGTATTCTTTTCAGTCAGCCATAGAATTTTAAGTAAGCCAAGATTTATTCTATGTGAAAGAATATTCTTGGATTTGTAGTTCTGTTGAAATTTTTCTTACTTGGTCTTAATACACACCAACTTTCCAAGTTTATTCATATTTGTTATTGGCCAGGTCCAGATCCATCCCACCTGCCTGCAGCAAGTCAATCATTGTGACATGAGTTTTGTAAAAGAGAAATGGTTTTTTTTTTTTTTTCACAAGGGTACTAAGCAAGAAAGTGGGAGAATAACACCCAAATTGACCTTGCTGAAGATAAGGCTTAGGGACATTTATGGGTTAGGGAAGTAGGATGGTCTAAGGTATGGGGAAAAGTAATTCTCAGTGGGGATAAATGAAGTAAAAACTTCATTCTGCCAAAGTAGAATGACCATGCAAATAGCACAAAATCTCAAAATGTAGATTTAGAAAAAGATAGGAGACCTTCATCCTAATCTGCATGTGCCAGCTCAGCTTTTAATGTGCAGTATTCCACTGTGGGTATTAGATTCTTGCACAGCTATTAATAGATTCATTACTTTCTCAAATATTCAAGTATGTTCTATCCCTCTTAAAAACTCTTCACCACATCTGTTTAAAAGAAACAACGGCAGGTTCCCAGTAGGGTTTCTGGTCTGGTTTCTCAGTACATCTCTGTTCTAACTTGATTTTTTTTTTTCAGTCTTGTGCTAGTGACTGAAGGGAATGAGACCTTCAGTCTGTGTGACCTCCCTCATGACACTAAATAGCCAGAGTTCATGGCATTTCATTGGACATATGCACAAAAAGTGGTGGCATCAATATGATCTGAGGGTGGAGTTTGATTTCTCCCACATCAAAAAATGTGATCTCTTGAGCACTTGTGCAGGCCCAGTTGAAAGATCACTGGTCTCAATCTGTTTGAGCTCACCAGGAGCTGGCCAGTTTCTGAAAAACAAGTGAAGCAACCGTTACCATGGTGACTTATGAATGTTATCTATAACATAGCCAGTGAAAACTTTCAGCATTTAGTGGTGTGTCTCTCATCTACTGTAGTCTTGAAGTTCATGAGAAAAGGGAAAAAAATTAACAAGAGGCAAATAACCAAAAGCAAGCAGGCAGGCAGACCTGATCAAAGTAATACCTTAGTTTCATATTACCATATCATTCTTTCTTAACTGTTCTATTTATGTTCAATTAATTGATATATTTATTTTAATTTCAATCTTTGTTGCAATAATTACCATGAATTCTCAGGTCTCTTCTGTAACCCTCAGCAAATGTTTCAAACTCTTTGTCTCAATATCTTAATTTATAACACAGTAATAGAATCTGCTTCAAAGAATTGTGGTGAGAGTGATTTTCATATACGTCAGTCATCACAGCAGTTTCCTGGCACATAGTGGTCATTAAGTAACTGTAAATTATTATCATTTAATATTTATCATAAATTATTAGTAACTTTATAACTTTCACAGTGTTTATTCCATTGTATCCTGTCAAATCTACCTACATACAGACTTTTATATCTATCCAAGCCATTTCTGTCTCCAGAATCGCTAAATTAATCTAGTCTCTAACCTTTTGTATAAGCTCTTACTTTATTTCTGAAAGTATTCCTTTGTCTTTAGCCTTTCCTATAAAACCAATTATCTGTATTATGCCCATAATTTATTTCTAAAACACCTATATATTCATATTTTCATTCTTCAAAACTTCAACAAGATTTTCTAATGATTAACTTCAACATCCTTAAGTAAGGCACACAAAGCTTTTCATATACTTGCATTGGAGAAATAAAAATAAAATATTATGCCATTCTACAAATCTTCTTGACAAATGTTAAAAAGAAAGAAAATAGTTTTATTATTAAATAAGCACTGAACCTGATTGTGATATGCCTCACAGGCAATCCACTAAAGAGAATGCAAGACCATAAGAAATCTCACTTGTTTATATGCCAGGAAGATACGATTCATTAAATACAGCTTAGTTGTTTTATCCAGAGAAAAGTAAAGCTTCTCATATCTCCAAAACAAGCAAGAAGTTACAACTTGGAGCCAGGCATTGAGGCCAAACTTCTCCAGATATAGGGGAAAAAGAACCTTTCCAATCTGAGGCCCACATTTCAAAAAGATGGCCCCAAAGATTCATGGGATTCAAAACCAGCAAGAATATTATTCAGCTTTCTTAAAATTGATAAATACAAATTCTGTATATTTATGGTGTACAGCATGATGTTTAGGTTTATGTACATATTGTAGAATGGCTGAATCAGGCTGGTAACACATCCATTACCTCATATAGTTATTTTTTAGTAGCAAAACGTGAAATATACTACCTTAGCAGTTTTGAAGCACACAGTATGATCAACAGTTAAGAGACAATCTAAAAAACGGGAGAAAATATTTGCAACCTATGTATCGGATGAAGAATTAATATCCAAAATACGTAACAGTTTTTAAAAGATTTCCTATTTCATGTACTCTTGTCACAGTTTGTAACTTTAGATTAATTCCCTTACACCTTCCTGAAGCACAATATGTTTATACTTATTTGTTCCAAGAGTTATTTATATATTTTAGATAACATTTCCTTATTATATGCAATTTGCAAGCATTTTATTCCAGTCTATTCTTTTTTTTTACTTTTTTATTGGATTTTAGGTTTTGGGGTACATGAGCAGAGCATGCAAGACAGTTGCGTAGGAACACACATGGCAGTGTGCTTTTCTTTCCTTCTCCCCTTCACCCACATTTGGCATTTCTCCCCAGGCTATCCCTCCCTACCTCCCCCCTCCCACTGGCCCTCCCCTTTTTCCCCCAATAGACCCCAGTGTTTAGTACTCCCCTTTCTGTGTCCATGTGTTCTCATTTTTCATCACCCGCCTATGAGTGAGAATATGCGGTATTTCATTTTCTGTTCTTGTGTCAGTTTGCTGAGGATGACGTTCTCCAGATTCATCCATGTCCCTACAAACGACACAAACTCATCATTTCTGATTGCTGCATAATATTCCATGGTAAAATTAACAACATACAAAAAATGGGAAAAAGGTTTGAACAGACAGTTTAACCAAATAAAATAAATGAATGGCAAATAAACACCTATGGTAAAATTAATTTATAATTTAGGTACAGTATGAGATTAGCAATAATTAATAACAAAGTGAAACAATTATAATAATACACTGTAATAAAAATTATGTTAATGTAATGTCTCAAAAAATATGTTTATACTTCATTTTTCCATACATTTATGCCTTTATTAATGCAATTTATTCACCATGCTGAAATCTCTTTCTTTTCTTTGTCTTTCTAGAAACAGTTAAGCATTACTCAAGTTTCTGGCCCAAGTACCACTTGGTTTATGCATTGACAAATACCAAAATGTTGCTATATCTAGTAAAAAATTATTTTTTTAAATACCTAAAATAGCTAAATATTTTTAAAACAGCTCTATTTATTAAACAGAGATATATCATAACATACAATTTGCAAATTTAGTATTACAGAGATATGTTTGATAATTTATAGAGAAAAATATTGGACATTTATGACCAAGTATGTTAATGTAAACTGATATATAATGATCAAGTTTTAGTATGTTTCTTTTTTATTCAAACCTCACTAAGCATATAGGAGTAGTGAGAGTCATGACTGTGTAACTGTGGGCACAAGAGCACAAACAGCTGCTTCTGATCCCTATGATGCCCTTTAATTTTCTTACTTTAGGAGCTTCATAAACACAGAAAGATGAATGAGGTAGGGACTCGGGGTTTCTCTTTTTTCAGTGAGTCATTATAAAAATAGTCTCTACAACATATTCGTAAATTATGATTAATGTGCTGCAAATTCACTTTGCAGCATAATCAGCTTCGTTTTAGCTGAGAGGTGTTACTTGAGTCTAACTTTACAGAGAGATCATATTTAAAAGTGAACAGTCATCATCTAACCTATCTTTCGTTTCAACTCTAGCATCACATTAAAACAAGAAAATTGAGAAGAAACCCAATATTTACTTTTTCAAGAACCAAATATTATTGCTTTGACAATGTATTTCAGTTTTTATTGACCTATAAGAACTCTGAATGATTTGGTTTTATCTTCGTAAATATTTTCAAGTATTGGCTGGGTGCAGTGACTCATGCCTGTAATCTCAGCACTTTGGGAGGCTGAGGCGGGTGAATCACTTGAGGTCAGGAGTTTGAGACCAGCCTGGCTCTCTAAAAACCCTGTCTCTACTAAAAACACAAAAATTAGAGGAATGTGCTGGCATTCACCTGTAAACGCAGCTACTCAAGGGGCTGAGGTAGGAGAATCACTTGAACCCGGGAGTGAAAAGTTGTAGTGAGCAGAGATTGCATCACTGTACTCCAGCCTGCATGACAGAGCAAGATTCTGTCTAAAATAAATAGATAAACAAACAAACAAATATGTATTTTCAAGTATTAGTTGTCAAATGTCAAATAAGGTATGTACTACTATGTACTATTATGCTATTGAACAAAACAAATACTTTATATTAAAATACTTTTATAGGATACTGAAACAACAAAAAATATGATGATTTAAAATAATACATAATATTTCAATTATGTGAACCAGAGAATAGTTGCATTAGAACGGAATGTAGAAAATCAGGAACAATTTTCACAGTCGTTTGAAACCATGACCCAATACCCCACCTAAAAGAGGAATAGATAAAATGGCATCGTAACACAAACATGGATAATCCGAAGAGGTGTTGTGAGTCACAAGGGTGCAGTTCTAAGTTCGAAATAGGCTTCAAGCACTCGTCCTTGAATACGTCGAATGTCACTTTCTCATTTGAGAAATCTTGTCTCCAAGATTTATAGAGAACTGAAATAACATTGAATGCATTAAGTAGTATCTCAATGCCTGGAAAGTCTTAAGATTTCAACCAAACTGCTTTCCATTTTCCTCATTGTCTGAAGCTTCTGCTAAGAATATGTCTAATGTTGAGGGAATGTGTTCTTTTTCCCCGGTCCATGAGGGGGAATAGTTTTAAGGGCAAGAATTTCACAGCGCCATGCCCCGCTCCCATCTCTCTCCATCTGGGAGATTTAACTGTTTATGTTTGAATTTCGCAGGCACGGGAAGAAACTAAGAGTCAATCACCCCAGCGGAAGTTTAAAGGAACTCCTTTCATTGGACAGAGGAACTTGGGAATGTGGGAATTTCTCCCCGGATAAATTCTCCTGCTCCTTCACCCACTCCGGATTTCCAGCTCTCTGGAATCCCCTCCCACATGGTGGGAGCTCCCGCCGGATTTTCCCCTCTGGAATCCCCTTCCACACTCTTCGTGGAAGTCTTTCTCTTCTTCTCCTTTCCTTCTCTTTTCTCTCCCTAAATAAAATCACCTTTCTGCAACACTTCTTAGGTCTGATATTTACTTTTATGAGCATATGACACACCTGCAGTGTTCCCATTGCTTATTCTTTAAGACGTTGGAGACCAAGAACCCACAGCATTCTCTTGGGGGAGCTGTGCCTCAGCAGCATCCAAGTGAAAACCCAGTTATAGGGTGTTGCATCCTAGCAAAAAGAAAAGGTGGAATCGTTCATGTCAACAAAAATAACTGTAAAGTGGATGATCCATACATTGTTAACTAGTAAAACTACAGTCTATTTATTTTATGTATAAGATGAATGTACTTGTAAACAAGTTAGCTCTGATGTTGGTGAAGTTACATTGCATCTTTACAGTGAGAGCAAAACTTAAGATTATAGTACCTCATTTGTAGAGTTATTGTAAGAATTAAATGAAACTATACATTTTAAAATTTAAAAATGATTACAATACAGTAAGCACCCCATTAAGTGATACTTTTGAATAGGTTTTAATATTTTGGATTATGACAATATTGATGTTAATGATGATAAAGTTATCATTATATATTTAACATTAAGTATATCATTTTACCACATTATTTTATGATAGGTCTAGTCTTGAAGGGAGAAAAAATTTAATTATATATAAACATGTATACATTTATTAAAGTATCCCGGCATTTTGTCACTCTAGTCTATCTTCCTTTTTTATTTTAATGTGAATATAAGCAATCGTCCTCCTACCAAAGATAATAGTTTACAGTTAGTTTATAGTTAGTAAAGTTAGTCTGAGTACTGAAACTTAGGGGCACACATCTTAATTATAGCTTTAAATGGAGAAAAAATCAAGTATATATATTTAACACCAGTTTTATGCTGCTGGGAAATTGCTAATGTTTAACTGACTTTTGGGAGAGAATGCTACTTATGTAACTGCACTAATAGTGATTCCAGTGAAACCAAATGAGTCCACGTGTCATATTAACCCCTCTGAATGAAACCCTGCACCTACTGACTTTTTTCTTTCTCCCATGTACCCTTCATCATATATAAAATGCATCTCCATGGAAACAAAAAGCATTTCCCTTAGAAGACAAGAGGTGAATGATTCCTACCGAGTTCTATCATTATTCTTCAGAGACTACTTCATTTTATTACAAGTGAAAAAGCTGCAACAGCAATCTGTACTCTGCAATTATGAACAGGGCAGTTTAATTCCTGCAATAAGACTGGACCAGCAGCAGCTAAGAATGATTTTATTAACTTCCTAGAGGATTTGTGGCTGTACAACATTAAAGAAGTCCTCATAGTAAACTAGTTTCCACGGTGGAGAAGCCGTGTATTTTAACCATGCATGACAGGACAGAAAAGCCCCATTGAGGAGTAGCTAAAATAGTCGGTCTTCTAAAGCACTGATCAACAAAATAACACCATGTCATATGTGTTTGCTGCAGGCTGACACTCTACCTATTCTTGTTTAAGATTTATTTTAAAGAATAACAAAAAATGCTGGAAATGCTTTATGGCTTTGTGTATAAACTTTATGAATTAAGAGCCACAAGTTTTTTCTAAAAATACATGAAGTTTTTGCATATTCCTAATTCCATTATTGGTTTTATATAATCTTGTGATAAATTTTATATAATATTTTAAAATAATACAAAATATTACATTATTTTATGTGTATGTTTTCAAAATCATCATACAAAAATGACCAATGACTTCACATTCTCACCCATTTAAATAATTCTATTTTTTAGAAGTAATTTCCTACTTTCTGCCTTCCTTTATTTTTTCATAAAAATGTATGGATAGGTGCATGACCTATCTTTTGCAGTAGATGTCAGAAGTTTAAAACATCCTATTAGAAGGAAACCCAGAAAAAATAATAAATGAGAGTGCTTCACATAGACGGCTATAACAAACTTCACAAATTGGGATACTAGACAAATGAAATTTTGCAAAGGTATTAGAGTAGAGAAGAAGCATGTGTGTATTTGTGTGTGTGTTTGCATATATAGTATGTATGCGTGTATATACACAAATGTCTATATATGTTGGAATACTGGTATATAAAAATTATGTTTTCTTTGTATTTATGTAACATGATTAGTATCAATAAAAATTAGAAAAATATACAAAGAATAATGCTTTGGTTTTCTCCAGTGCAGTCATTCACAATCTAACTTCTTATATTTTCTCATTGGGTCAAGTGAGTTAACTGTGTTGCATTTTCTTTTCTATTACAAAGTAGAAGTACATACAAGAGTCAAAAATTTAGTGATTTGACTTTATAAATTTTAAAAAGTAAAAAGTAATAAGATTTTTATTAACAGATGAAGCCTAAAATAATTGCTGAAATTATGTTATATATATTTGAAGTTATATTTATGTTAATTCATTGTAATTCAGAAATTTTGTTTGCTCAGAAAACTTACTGAATATAGCACATTGTTAACTCCATAATAAAAACTGCAAGTTTTACTTCAAGAAACATTGTTCTTGTTTTTTAATTAATGTGATGGCTATACATTTTAATCTTACCATACATTAAAACCAATGCAGGAATTAATAGACAAAACCCATATTAATTTATATGTACTATAAATAACATATTGTTAGACTGAGCAGATAGCCAGAAATGAGCAGGCAAGGAAGCCCCCTGGGAAAAGAAGTCCTAGAGATGCTACCCACTGATAGTCAGAGCTGCACATTAACAGTAAGCAAAAATAATGATGGCAATATGGTTTGGCTGTGTCCCCACACAAATCTCACCTTGAATCATAATAATCCCCATGTGTCAAGGGCAAGACCAGGTCAAATCAATTGATTCATGGGGGCAATTTACACCATGCTGTTCTCATGATAGTGAGTGAGTTCTGGTGAGATCTGATCTGATTAAAACAAATTTTTTTTTTATTATACTTTAAGTTCTGGGATACACGTGCAGATCTGATGGTTTTAAAAGGGGCTACCTCCTTTGATGGGCACTCACTCTAACCTGCCTTGGGAAAAGGTACGTTCCAGCAATCTAGAACTGTGAGTCAATTAAACCTCTTTTCTTTATAAATTACCCAGTCTCGGGTATTTCTTCATAGCAATGTGAGAATTGATTAATACAGTAAATTGGTACCACAGGGAGTGGGAAGCTGCTATAAAGATGTGCAAAAATATGGAAGCAACTTTGAAACTGGGTAACAGGCAGAGATTGGAACAGTTTGGAGGACTCAGAAGAACAAAGGGAAAGGTAGGAAAGTTTGGAACACCCTAGAGACGCGGAGGGCTCAGAACACAAGAAAATGTGGAAGTGTTTGGAACTTCTAGAGACTTATTGAATGGCTTTGATCAAAGTGCAGATAGTGATGTAGACAATGAAGTCTGGCCTGAGGTGGTCTCAGATGGAGATGAGAAATTCGTTGGAAATTGAAGGCCACTCTTGCTATGCAAAGAGGCTGGTGACATTTTACCCTGCCCTAGAGATCTGTGGAAGTTTGAACTTTGGAGAGATGATTTAGGACACCTTTTAAAAGAAATTTCTAGGTTGCAAAGTGTTCAATAGGAAGCAGAGCATAAAAGTTTGGAAAATTTGCAGCCTGTTGATGTGATAGAAAAAAAATTTCTGAGGAGAAATTCAAGCCTGCTGCAGAAATTTGGATAAATAATAAGGAGCCAAATGCTTATCACCAAGATAATGGGGAAAAGTATCTCCAGAGCATGTCAGAGAATTTTGTGACAGCCCTTCCTATCACAGACCTGGAAGTCTAGGAGGGAAAAGTAGTTTCTGGGCCAGGCTTGGGGCCCCGCTGCTCTATGCAGCCTCAGGTCATGGTGTGCTGTATCCCAGCTGCTTCGGCTTCAGCTGTGGCTAAAAAGGGCCAACGTACAGCTCAGGCTGTTGCTTCAGAGGATGAAAGCACCAAACCTTGGCAGCTTCCATGTGGTGTTTGGCCTGTGGGTGCACAGAAGTTAAGAATTTAGTTTTGGGAACCTCCACCTAGATTTCAGAGGATGTATGGAAACACCTGGGTGTCTAGGCAGAGGTTAGCTGCAGGTGCAGAGCCATCCTGAAGAACCTCTGCTAGGTCAGGGAAGAAAGAAAATGTGGAGTTGGAGCCCCCACATAGAGTCCCCACTAGGGCACTGCCTTCTGTGAGAAGAGGGCCACCATCCTCCAGGCCCCGGAATGGTAGATTCACTGACAGCTTTCACCGTGTGCATGAAAGGCTACAGACACTCGACAGCAGCCCATGAAAGCAGCTTGGAGGGGAGTTTTACCCTGCAAAGCCACAGAGGTGGTGCTGTTTAAAGCTGTGGGAGCCCACCTTTTGCATCAGTGTAACCAGGATGTGAGATATGGAGTCAAAGAATATAATTTTGGAACTTTAAAGTTTAGTGACTGCCTTGTTGGATTTCAGACTCACATGGGCCTGTAGCCTGTAGCCCCTTTGTTTTGGCCAATTTCTTTCATTTGAACAGTTGTATTTACCTAATACCTCAGCTGTATCTAGGAAGTAACTAACTTGCTTTTGATTTTACAGGCTCACAGGTAGAAGGGAATTGCCTTGCCTCAGATGAGATTTTGGACTTGGAATTTTGGGTTAATGCTGGATGAATTAAGACTTTTGGGAACTGCTGGAAGGGCATGATTGTGTTTTGAAATGTGCGGACCATAGAAATTTGTGAAGGGCCATAGACAGAATAATATGGTTTGGCTCTGTGTCCCCACCCAAACCTCACTTGGAATTGTAATAATCCCCAAGTTGCAAGGGCGGGACCATGTGGAGATAATTGAATCAGAGGAGTGGTTTCCACCATGCTGTTCTCATGGTAATAATAAGTTCTCACTAGACATGATGGTTTAAAAGGGGCTTCCCCCTCTGCTTAGCACTCACTCTTTCCTGCTGCCCTGTGAAGACTGCCTTCCACCATGATTATAAGTTTCCTGAGGCCTCCTCAGCAATGCAGAAAGGTGAATAAATTAAACCTCTTTTCTTTAAAAATTACCCAGTCTTGGGTATTTCTTCATAGCAGTATGAGAATTGAATGATATACATGGCTATGCTGGCTACTTCTGGCCTTGTGATTTGGCTCCTTCAGCCCTAAAAGAAATTTATCAGGCCCTACCTGGAGAAAACCACACTCGGGATTTTCTCCACTGAAAAGCATGCACATTCCTCCAAAAACTCATCCCAGAATAGCCCCCTTTACTCATTATAATAGTAAAAAATACATCCCTGGGTGGAGCTTTTTTTTGTTGTTGTTGTTGGAGTTTTGCTCTTGTTGCCCAGGCTCGAGTGCAGTGGTGCAATCTCAGCTCACTGCAACCTCTACCTGCTGGGTTCAAGTGATCCTCCTGCCTTAGTCTCAAATAGCTGGGATTACAGGTGTGTGCCACCATGCCCAGCTAATTTTTGGTAAAACTGGATTTCATCATGTTGGCCAGGTTGGTCTTGAACTCTCAACCTCAGGTGATCCATTCTCCTTGGCCTCCCAAAATGCAGGGATTACAGGCATGAGCCACCATGCCTGGCCTAGTGGAGCTTTTAAATGCTAATAAGACATGCAACATGTACACTACATGCATTTACAACCACGGAGCATGTGTGTTCAAAGGGGACTCAGACATGCTTGCAAGTAACATCCCCTCATGGCCCTTCAAAAATAATCATGTAAGATTTTCGTAAAGAGAGTCCTCCAGCACTAGCTGCCGCTGCATCATTCTTTTAAGCAGACTCTGTCCCATCTCTCACAGTGTTCTGTCTCTATAAATAAACACGACTGCTACTATTTTTTCCAAGCTTAACAGCCTGGAGCTATTTTTCACTTCACTCTAGGAACGTGCTTTATCTTCCTTCAACAAAACCTGCTAATTAACTGTTGCTGTGACTTTTGGCTGAATTTTTTCTTTCAATTTAGACAAGAACTGAGGATTCCCACAGTTCCTGGTAACAATATCACAAGGAAATAGTCAAAATTCAGACTATGTATCTCTTCCTTTTTCTTCATTTAATAGTTGGGTATTTGAGCAAACTTCTTATTCTCTGTAATCTACAGTTTCCTCATCTCCCAAATCATATTAATAATAGCACTTGCCTTATATGAAAGTCTTTAGTCTGATATTTAGTACAGTATAGCAACCTAATTCAATCAATATAGTTTGGCTGTGACCCCACCCAAATCCCATCTTGAATTGTAGCTTCAATAATCCCCATGGGATTATTGGGACCTAATGGGAGGTAACTAAATGGGGGCAGTTTTTCTTATGCTCTTGTTGTGATAGTGAATAAATCTCATGAGATCTTATAATTTTATAAAGGAAAATTCCCCTACACATGCTCTCTTACCCATCACCATATAAGACATACCTTTGCTTCTCCTTCACCTTCTGCCATGACTGTGAGGCCACCACAGCCATGTGGATATGTGAGTCCATTAAATTTCCATGTCTTTATCAATTACTCAGTCTCAGGTATTTCTCTGTGGTAGTAAGAAAACGGGCTGATACACTAATCCTTTCTTCCTTCAATGGAAATTTGATACACATAAGATTATCATACAGGATAAAATTATGCAATATATGGGATAGCATTTGTAAACTCTAAATTAGTCCATACTCTTTAGAAATTATGATTATTTAGAATGCTTAAAACTTCCATTGTTTACTTAATAAAAGCTAATATTTACTGATTCTTCAACATGTACCAAAGACTTTTAAATACTTTGAGTGCTTTCTCTCATTTAAACCCCCAACAACCTATTGGGATAGATGTTATTAGTTATCTTTTACAGAAGAGGAAACTGTGGCTCAAATGTTGTTTAACCTGCCCAAGGTCATGTATCTAGTAAGCAATTAAGTCAGTATTAAAATTTAGGCACTGGCCGGGCACAGTGCCCCCCACCTGTAATCGCAGCAGTTTGGGAGGCCAAGGCGGGCAGACCACAAGGACAAGAGATCGAGACCATCCTGGCCACATGGTGAAACCTCATCTCTACTAAAAATACAAAAATTATCTGGGCATGGTGACATGCACCTGTAGTCCAAGCTATTCAGAAGGCTGAGGCAGGAGAATCACTTGAACCTGGGAAGTGAAGGTTGCAGTGAGTCAAGATCATGCCACTGCATTCCAGTCTGGTGACAGAGCAAGACTCCATCACAAAAAAATTAAAAAATAATAATAAATAAATAAGATTCAAGCCCTATGACTATAGAGTCTATCTTCCTAACAAATGTTCCATGCTGCCTTGAAAAATCATGGCTTTTCCTGTCATTAACTACCATGATAATGGGCATTTCTTGTTATTTCACAAAGCTTAGGCAATAGATGCACTTAGCATCACATAGGCAAGGAAATATTTCATAAGATCAATGAAATTGTTATGTAATAAATCAGAATGGAAATTTATATTTCATTATGTATACTAGAAAGGCATATGTAATTGAAAATTGATGAGCTGTAATATATACAGTGAGTCTTCTCTTAACATCATCCACAGGTTTTGGACACTGGCCTTAAGTGAAGAAACATTTAACAGAACAATTTATCACAAGCTACTTGATATAAACAACAGTCAAATTCCTAAATCATATTTCTGGTCACAAAAGCATTGTCAAACTTTAAACTAAGGGCTCAAAATTTCTCTAGTATCAAATATTTAAATAAATGTGAGCTATACATACATTTAAGAAAGACTACCAAGAACAAATAAAATCACTGTTCACCTGCTCATTTAAGTTCAAAATTGCAGCTCAGTTTGCAAGGTAGAAATCAGCTGTGGACAGGATTCCTTCCTATCACAGGGTGTACACATGCACACCCACACTCAGTCAAACTGGGATCATCTACACACGACTGTACCTAATGTGCACATCTTTGGAATGTGAGAGGAAATCAGAGTACCTGGAGGAAACTCACTCAGACATGGGAAGAACATACAAATTCCACACACTTCCGACTCGAAACACAAGAAGGAATCGAACAAAATGATGTTATTCGAGAACTTGCTGTAATAGCTTTAATAAAGATTCTCATTTCATATTATTAAATAATATAAATTACTTAGCATTAGTAAAATATGTAAAGTTAGTTTTGGTTAAAAAAAGAGCAGGATAATGCAAATTTAGTACAAATTATTTGGGTTAAATACATATATTTGCAAATTGTGTTCTACTATTGGAAGTTTCACATATCATTGAATTGGAAGAATTTATTTCACCTAAAACTACACTGAAAACAAAATCCAGTGCTTAATAAGTCAATGAACAGCCATATTCTGCACATAAGTAGAAACTAAACATTTGTACTTTAAAATGAAATTCTATCAAATTGCTTAACTAATATAAAATACAAAGGAAAATATGCAAACAAGTCATTTTTACAACTGTTATAAATTTTAATGGATAGTTTTCAAAGTACACTCCATTTTACTTAAATGTTTAAAAGGATTTTATTTCTTCATTGTACAAAGCATTCTTGCTTCAATAATTCAGTATTTTTCCTTTTGAAAAGGCAAATTCTGTTATGCTTTCACATTTCATTTCTGTCCATTCTATCTTATTTTAAAATACGAATCCCACATTCTTTCATAAACCTTAATTATGCTACTTCTGTTAAATCCTTTTATAATAATTTTAATCAAATCAGCATAAAAGATCACCAAGTGATATAGTCATCAGGCTATCTAAAGTCAACATGAAAGAAAAAATTCCAAGAGCAGTAATACAAAAGCATCGGGTAACCTACAGAGCAAAACCTATTAGACTAACAACCAACTTTTCAGCACAAACCTTGGAAACCAGAAAGGATTAGGGTCCTAACGTCAACCTCCTTGAACAAAACAACTGTGGGCTAAGAATTTGATATCCTGCAAAACTAAGTTTCACCAATGAAAGAGAAATAACGTCATTTCAAATGCTGAGAGAATGTGTCACACCAAATATGCACTATAAGACATACTAAAAGGAGTTATAAATCTTGAAATCAAAAGGCCAATATACACCAAATTAGAACCTCTTGAAAACTTAAAACTTAGCCTATAAAACAACACAATAAAAACAAACTAGATAACAATTAACATGATGAAGAGAATAGTATCTCACATCTCAATATTAACGTTGAATGTAAATGGCCGAAGCACTCCACTTAAATATATATAGAATGACAGAATGGATAAAAAGTCACAATTCAAATATCTGCTGTTTCCAATAGACTCACCTAACACAGAAGGATTCACATAAACTCAAGGTAAAAGAGTAGAAAAGGTATTCCACAAAAATGAAAACCTAAAGCAAGCAGGAGTAGCTATCTATTCTTGTATCAGACCAAAGAGTCTTCAGAGTGATAACAGTGAAAAGAAAGGTTGATTGCTATATAATGATAAAAGGATCAATTCACCAAGAAGATATTACAATCCTAAATCTATATGCATCAAACACTAGAGTTCCTAGATTCATAAAACAATTACTACTAGACCTAAGAAATTAGATAGACAGGAAAACAACAATAGTCAGAGACTTCAATACACCCCTGACAGCACTAGACAGATCTCTAAGATAGAAAATAAATTCAGAGAAACAATGGACTTAAATGACATGTTAGAAGAAATGAACTTAATGGACATTTACAGAATATTCTACCCAAGGTTTGCAAAATATACATTCTTCTAATCCACACATAGAACACTCTCCAAGATAGAAGATATAATAGGCAATAGAACAAGAGTCAGTACACTTTAAAAAAATAATATCATGTCTAGTATCTTCTTAGACCACAGTAGATACAACTAGAAATGAACTGCAAAAGGAACTCTTGAAACTATACAAATACAAATACATTAAATAATCTGCTCCTAAATGATGCCTGAATTAATAAAATCAAGATGAAAACATAAAAAATCTTTGAATTGAATGATAGTAATGACAAGTTATCAAACCTCTGAGATACAGCACAAGTGGTGCTAAGAAGAAAGTTTATAGCACTAAATGCCTGCATCCAAAAGTCTGAAACAGTACAAATTGACAACCTAAGGCCACACCTAAAGAAAGTGGAGAAACAAGAAAAAACTAAACCCAAAGCTAGAAGAAAATAAATAACAAGATCAGAGCAGAATAAAATGCAATTTAAACAAAGAAAATAATACAGTCAATGAAACAAAAAGCTTATTTTTTTTGTAAAAAATAAACAAAAATGATATCATTGCTAGATTAACCAAGGAAAGAGATCTAAATAAGCTCAATTTAAAGTGAAACTAGAGACATTATAACCAACACCACAGAAATACAAAAGATCATTCAATACTACTATAAACACTTTTATGCACATAAATTAGAAAATCTAGAGGAGATTAACAATTTCCTGGAAATACACAACCCACCCAGATTAAATGAAGAAGAAATAGAAACCTTGAACAGACCAATAACGAGCAGTGAGACTGAGTCAGTAATTTAAAAATTGCCAACAACAACTAAAAAGCCCAAGCCTAGTTATATTTACAGCTGAATTCTACCACACATTCAAAGAATAATTCCACCAATCCCACTGAAATTATTCCAAAAGACTGAGAAAAAGGGAATTCCCCATAAATCATTCTATTAAGATAGAATCATTTTGATACCAAAATCAGGGAAGGACATAACAAAAAAAGAAAACTATAGACCAATTTTTCTGATGAATGTAGACATAAAAATTCTTAGCAAAATAATAGCTAACCAAATCCAACAGCACATCAAAAAGCTAATTCATCATAACCAAGTGGGTTTCTTTCCAGGGTTGCAGAAATGGTTTAACACATGCAAGTCAATAAATGTAATACAGCACATAAAGAGAATTAAAAAAAAACATGTGATCATCTCAATAGATGGAGAAAAATTGGTTGACAAAATTCAGCATAAATTTATGATGAAAACTCTCTATGAATTAGGCATTGAAGGGACTTACCTCAAAATGATAAAAGCCATATATGATAAACCCACAGCCACCATCATATAGAATGGGGAAAAGTTGAAAGCATTTCTTCTAAGAACAGAAACAAGACAGGATGCCTACCTTTACCACCCCTATTTAACATAGTGCTGGAAGTACTAGCTAGAGCAATTAGACAAAAGAAGGAAATAAAGGGTATCTAAATTGGAAGAGAGGAAGTCAAACCATCGCTGTTTGCAGATGATATAATTGTACACTTAGAAAATCCTAAAGACTCCTCCAAAAGACTTTTAGATTTGATAAATGAATTAAATAAAATCTCAGGTTACAATATCATTGTGCACAAATTGGTAGCACTGTGATACACCAACAAAAACCAAGCTGAGAATCAAATCAAGAACTCAATTCCTTTTGCAACAGCTGCAAAAAAATAAAATACCTAAAAATATATTTAACCAAGCAGATGACAGATTTCTTCAAAGAAAACTACCAAACACTGCTGAAAGATGTCATGAATGACACAAACAAATGGAAACACAGCCTATGCTCATGGACTGGAAGAATCGATATTGTGAAAATGACCAAACTCCCAAAGCAATCTACAGGTTCAAGGCCATTCTCAGAAAAATACCAACATAATTTTTAACAGAATTAGAAAAAATCATACTAAAATTCATATGAAATTGTTAAGAGCCCAAATGCCCAAAGCAATCCTAAGCAAAAGGAAGAAATCTGGAGGGACCATATAACTGGATTTGAAATTACACTATAAAGCTATAGTTACCAGAATAGCATGGTCCTGTTATAAAAGCAGTCAAAGACCAGTGGAACAGGATAGAGAACCCAGAAGTAAAGCCAAATATGCACAGTAAACTGATCTTTGGCAAGGCACACAAAAACATAAATTGGGGAATGAACATCCTATTTAATAAATGGTGCTGGGAAAACTAGCAAGCCACATGTAGAATGAAACTGTATCTCTCATCTTATTAAAAGAAAATCAACTTGAGATGGATCAAAGCCTTAAATAAAAGACCTGAAAGTATAAAAATTCTGGAAGGCAATGCTGGAAAAACTCTTTTAGATATCAGCCCAGGGAAAGAAGTAATGACTAAGGCTTCAAAAGCAAACGCCATAAAAACTAAAATAAATGAATGAACCTAATTAAATTAAAAAGCCCTGCACAGCAACTGAAGCAATCAAGAGAAAACCAAAAAAATGGGAGAAAATATTTGAAAAGTACACATCTGACAAAGGACTAGTCTCCATAATCTACAAGGATCTCAAACAAAAACAAAGAGAAAAGCAAATAATCCCATTAAAAAGTGTGTAAAGGACATAAACATTTCTCAAAAGAAGATTTACAGGTGACCAACAAACATATGAAAAAATATTCAACTTCACTATTCATCAGGAAAGTGAAAATTAAAGCGCCAATTAGATACCATCTTACTGCCACAAAAATGGACATTATTGCAAAATTCAAAAACAAGGCACAATCACTTATGCCTGGAATCTCAGCCCATTGGAAGGCCAAGGAGGGGCTGATCACTTGAGCTCAGGAGTTCAGGACCAACCTGGACAACATGGCAAAACCCCAACTCTTCAAAAAGTATGCACACAAAAATATCAGCCAGGTATAATGGCATGTACCTGTGGTTCCAGCTACTCCAAGGGCAAAGGTCAGAGTATCATTTGAGCCCAGGAGGTCGAGGCTGCAGTGAGCCATGATCATGCCACTGCGCTCTATTCTGGGTGAGAGAGTGAGAACTTGTTTCAGAAAAAAAAGAGTAAAAAAACTGTAGACATTGGTGAGGATATGGGGAAAAAGGAACATTTGTACACTGCTGATAAGAGTATAAATTAGTGCAACCTCTATGGAAAACAGTATGGTGATTCCTTATAGACCTGAAAGTCTGATCTACCATTGACCCATCAATCCCACTGCTGAGTACACACTCAAAGGAAAGAAAGTCATTACATGAAAAAGACACTGGCACACGTATGTTTATGGCAGCACAATTCACAATTGCAAATATGTGGAACCAACCTAAGTGCCCATCCACTAATAAGTGGATGAAGAAAATGTGATATATACACACCATGGAATACTACTCAGTCATTAAAAACAGTGCAATAATGTATTTTGCAGCAACTTAGATGGGGCTGGGGGTCATTAATGTAAGTGTAGTAACTCAGGAATAGAAAATGAAATACCATATGTTCTCACACAAGTGGGTACTAAGCTATGAGAATGCAAAGGCATACCAAGTGATATAATGGATTGGAAGGAAGAGGGTGGAAGAGGAGCTAGGGATAGAAAATGACACATTAGATACAATGTACGCTACTCAGGAAACAGGCGCACTCACTCAGAATTCATCACCATATGATTGATCCATATAACAAAAAAATCACTTGTACCCCAAAGGCTATTGAAATAAAAAACATATAGGAAGAAAGCAGTTTTGATATGGAAGATCAAAGACATGCATAGTTTATATGTCTATATAGAGTAGACATATTTGGGATTGTCAGCAAATCATTTTCTTTTTAGTGGTTTCTCAGTTGGCTGTATTACATTTTATATAATCAGCTAGCCACTGATTACAGGAGGTGGATAAGTTACTGTAAATTAACAAATAATTCTCTCTCCTGAAACTTTCGTATTTGTGATGATAAGTAATTACAGCCCTCTGTCAATAGTGCCTGAACATTTTCAGGTCAACGGCTTTTTGAGGCCATGTTTAATGTCATTTATTTCTTCTGAAAAGTCAGAAATAAAGGTAGTTTTCTGAATAAGAGAGAAAAGGGAATCAAGAACACAGACAAGAGTGGTGAAGCAGAAGGTTTCTGAAGGCAAGCCTCTACTTGCTCCTGATGCCTAGCCACATTCAATTTGTTAAGATTTTCAGTATTTTTATAATAATTCCTGATCATGTCTAGCTGATTTACATTATTATTTTGGCAAGCAAACTTATAAAAGAACATGCTTATATTAGGTATCATCATGATTATGTGGATTAGTCAGTTTAAGTTTTCCAGAAACACACCTGATGAGATTATTTCAGCTGATGGGGAGTTATTTTAAGGAAAGACCAGATAATAAAGATGAAACACATTGTAAACATTACAAGCCTTAGGAAGAAGTGGTATTCTACTCTTCCATATTCAGGTTATGATTCAGAGAGTAGCTTTGATGACCCACTTATAGTTCTGAGAATTGAGCCAAGATCCATTGCTTCTCCTTCTCTAGCAAATTCTTCATGCAATAACACAACAGCGAAAACTGTCAATATATTTATAGAATTTTTATGATTGTGGCTATAATGTAAAACCAGATGCAACCTACATAGCATTATGTTTTCTCAGAAAGAAACTATTGATAAAGGAGAATGAGTAATCTAGGCATTTTCGATCTTGCTAGAAAAGAGTGTGAAAATGGAGGGGGCAATGCAGTGATTGTAGTAATACTGTCTAATACTTTTTGTCTACGCTCTTCCTTCTTCGGCTGCCCCTAAATGCTAATGTGCACTGGATTCTCTACTTGGCTTGCTCACATTATCCACCCTATCTGCATGATTACAAGAAATTACACAGCTTATATTAACATCTGATATGGTTTGTGTCTCCACCGAAATCCCATGTTCATATGTAATTTCCAATGTTGGAGATGGAGCCTGGTGAGAGGTGACTGGATCATGAGGGTGATTTCTCAGGAATGGTTTAACAACATCCTCCTTGGTACTGTGGTCATGAAGGTAAGTGAGTTCTCATGAGATGTTGTTGAAAAGTTTGTGGTACCTCACCCACACTCTTTTGCTCATACTTTGGCCATGTGATATGTGTGCTCCCCCTTTTCCTCTGCCATAATTGTACATTAACTGAGGACTCCCCAGAAGCTAAGCAGATACCAGTAATCATGTTTCCTGTACAGCCTGCAGAACTGTGAATCAATTAAACCTATTTCCTTTGTAAACTACCCTGTCTCAGGTATTTCTTTATAGTAATGTGAAAATGGACTAATAAACCATCTCTGGCAATTCTGGAAATTCAGAAATACATATTATTATCCAATTAGACTTTGACAGAACTCTTGTACTATATATAAAACTTTTTACTGAATATATATGCCTGGATATTTCAACATATTTGGTCTTGAACTAATTTTTTCTCAAACCAAACTCTTCCTCCTCTTACATCCTCACTATTGATACAATCATCACAGCCTAAAATCTAAGCAGTATCAAGCAACTCTTCTCCTTCACTTGGGATTAATTCCTAAGTCTCATGAGTTTACTGTCTCTGGCTTTCCAGTCTTTCTATATCATTGCTGCTGTCGTAAGCAAGTCCTACTTCATCTGTTGTTTAGATTATTGATAGGCGATTAATACAGTTCTTAGTAACACAAGTTCTGTGGCTGTATAACTGGGATTGATTTCCAGTTATACTATATATTTACTCTGTAGTCCTCATGTCTCTGTTTCCTAGTTTCCTAGACTATAAAAGAGAAAGAATAATCATAGTACCTATCTCACAGGTTTACTCTGGGGAGTCAATGTGAATACATGTAAAGTATTTGGAATACTGCCTTGACACTTGAATAAAGGCTTCACTAATTTTGATTTTGATTTTGCATTTATCTTCTTGAATCCACCTCCAATCTGTTCAATTCTTCTTCCACATTGATGCACTAATTATTAATCCAAAACCAAAATTTGGCCTTCTCGAAGCTTTTTAGTTGATCTTCATTACTTGTACAATAATATTCTAGCCTATTTTTTATTGCCACACAATAAGACTATTGTATTGTACAAAATGCCCTTCATGCTATGGCTCATGCCTGCTAATTTAGCATCATTTTTCATTAACTGACACTTAGTATAATAACATAACAAGGCTTCCCTATACATATCTTGCTGTGTCTTAACAGGTGTTTTTCTTTGTATGTGCTTCACTTTCTTCTCTCATCCCTCTGTCAAATTTCCTCTTAAGCTTTCTAATAAATCATATTAATTTATGTGCTATCCCTTCAACTATTCTCTATTTCCTTCTTTGATTTTATGTTTCCCCTTTCCTGAATGTGTATCTAAAAAGATTAAAAGGCTTATTTCAGAACCTCCTAGATTAACTGATTTTTTTAGTTATTCCTTGAATTATGGCTTTAAAATAAGACAGGTAACTGTAAACTAAGCAATTTTTGTTTTTGTTTTCTTATTTTTGCTGTAATCAGTAGGAAATTATTGTGGGGTTTGGAACAGCAAAGAAACATACTGAAAGGTATTCTAGTAAAATGCATCCAACAGGAAAACATGAGGTAGATTTAGAGCAGAGATTCCCAAACTCAGTTCGAGGCTCCCTTCCTGTTTCAGTAATTTTTTAATATCCCTCTTAGGCAAAAAAGTATCTAATGATTTGGTCTATTAAGTAGCTACATCCAAGCCACAAAACAGTAATAGCTATCAACAAATGTCAACACGTTTCCCTTGAACATTTAAAATACCCCAAGGGCATTCCAGTAAGTTCGATGTGGTGCCTCAATGCAATTTGTTCATATTTTTTTTAACTTTAAGACTAAATGTATGTAAATAGAAAGACTTGCACAGGAAGGTCATTTGGAACAGGAGCTGAAAAATTATGACCCATAAGCCCAATCTGACCCACTACTTGTTTTTGTAAAGAAAGTTTATTGAGACACATGTATTGTTTATGTACTGTTTTTAAGTTAGAACAGCAGAGCCGAGTAGTTGAGACAGAGAACATATGGCATGCCAACCTGAAAATAGGTATTCTCTGACCCTTTACAGAAAAAGCTTTGCAGCCTCTGTTTTAGAAGGTTATTTCAAAATCAACTTGTGATGTGGTAAAAGTATGAACCAAGGTTACAGCCCTGGAAATTTAATTTTATTGTACTTAATTCACAAACATTTGAACATCTATGTTATGCTGGACTCTTTGGAAAAGCTGTAAGAGATTTGTTATAAAGTTTTAATCAGCATCTTAGAAAATTATATTTCCACAATGGGTCAATTCTTTAATAATCACAATCCTTTCTATAGTTGATGGGCGATTAAGATAATTTTGAAATCTATTCTTCTCAGTTATTAAAAGCCACAGTAAAGTTGATGTACTTACTGATATCTGTAAGAAAAATGATTACAGCCATCTTCACTTAGATTAACCAACAGGTTAATTACCAATATAGTTTTAAGTAATGGATATAGAAAGTCAGTTCAAAATAGTATAATGAACTTATTCCCTGAGCAACCTGTCATGATATAATATTGACTTAGGAGAAATTCTCACTCTTTTCTATTAGTAAACTTGCCTTTTCAACATATCAGACATAATTGAAATCATTCCTTTTCTATTTTAAAAATAATTTTAGAGATTAAAGATAACAGAATTAGCCCATAGAGCTGTCCTTAAATCTTTACCAAAAAGTAAGTATTGTTTATCATTCATGACCCATTCAACCTCACTTCAGGGTTTCAAAAATATTTTGCAAATAATGTATCCAAATTGACAGACATAATCTTAAGGTTTTTCCACAGTATTTTTATAGGGCTAAGATGATATCTGAGTAAAATATAAATATAAATTAATAGGCATAGTAGTTTAATTTTGAATGTGAACCAAACTACTCTATATCCTTTAGCAACAGTCTATTGTATATATAGAAAATATGTGTGTGTGTGTGTGTGTGAGAGAGAGAATTAGAGGCAGATAGAAAAATACTTCTTTCTGTAATTTGCTAAGAAAGTAAATTGAATAATACAATTTATAAATCTTGGCTATGCATCAAATTAAAATTATATATTTTTAAAAACTATCATTTTAATTTATGAAATCAATGACTTTTGTAACATTTTCAGTAAATTATTACTTAATAGTTTTACATAGTTTATTGCATGAAAGATTCTTATTCCTTGTTTATTGGTGGAATGTTTCTTTTAAAAAGCTTAAAACCTTTCATTTTTTATAAACCAAACAGTAATTTCATTTATAAAACTTATCAATGGGTATTGTAACATTTCTAATATGATTGTGAATGCAACGGTAGAATTCCTTGGTGAAAACTCCAACATCTCTTTGAAGAATGATAGATGGTGGGCTTCAGGATTCTGGTTGCTATAGAGAGGCCAATGGCACAAACTGCGCAGGCAACTTTCTCTTCCTTCACTTCCACTTCTCTTCTTGCCCACCATCCCAGCAGTTTTCATTTCTTCTTCCTAAGCAGTCTGGCCTTCTCCCTTCCAGTTGCCAGGACTGCCTAATAAGTGATCTTTCTTTCCATTTTCTCATCTTCTCCATCTCTCCAAACACTGAGATATACCAAATAAATTGTACCTTAGCACACTATCTCTTAGCTGAAGTTGCTTTTTTACCCACTAGCAGCAACTTTGTCATCTGCAGTGTCTTTCCAATGTCCTGAAGCCCTCTCAGCTCTGGTTGCCATTCCTCAAACAGTGGGGGAATTCCACTACTACCCTCTTCATCTCTATGCCACTACTTTGGACTAAAATGTCACACAAAATATCAATTGCCTCTTTCTTTGCCAAAGACACTATAAGTTTCAGATATTATGCAGATTATTATATTTTAACCCAGAAGACATTTTTAAGAAGATATTATAGTCCTTGCATTTCAAGAAATCACAAAAATCTTTCAATTATTTAAATGCTAGGACATTTTTAAGAATAACTTGAGTATTATACTATTTTGTAAAAATGGTGAACTATTTATTCAAATTTATAATGTACCTTTGCAACTAATATTTCATTGTGGCTGGGTATGGTGGCTTATGCCTGTAATCACAGCACTTTGGAAAGCCAAGGTGGGAATATTGCTTGAGGATCTTTTGAGACTTGTTGGGGGAAGCAGCAAAGGAGAAAGGACTTACAGAGTGCCTACAAAAATTGGTTATAAGTAACATATAAACTGGGAACAACAAATCACCACTAACTGCAGGAGGCCTCTAAGGAGACAAACTTCTCCATGCCTCATGTTCCAGTGCAGGGGAGACCTAGGCTCTGTTACCATAAACATTGTGCTCACAGATGTAAAACCCCTTCATAGCACTAAGACATAACCAGACTTGTAGGGTCCTTGTGAGGCCTGCGTTCTACCAGCTGCACATAGGTAATAGAACCACATGTTCTTGTTTTGTGAAACTCCTGAAACTGACACTGTAATCAATTTTTAGAATGACACACTAGTTCTGGCTCACTGATTCAGTTCCGGCTCACTGATTCACCCCACCATCACGTCACCCTCTCCCTACCATCGCTCCACCACGTACCCTATAGATCAAAGTTATTGTAACCAATAAATACTATGGAAGATCCGAGCTCAGGGCCTTTGCAGTCTCTGTTTATGCATTGGCCCCCTTGTCCAACTTTATACATTCTTAATCTGTCTTTTTCTCATTCCTTTGTTGCTACTGACCTCAGGGTACCCACAGGTGGTGTGTGGGGGCTGGCTTCCTACAAGACTAGCCTGGATATCCATCTCTAAGCAAAAAGTTTCTTTTTTCTCTTTTTAGTTAGCTGAGTATGGTGGTTCATGCCTGTAGTCCTAACTACCAGGAGGCTGAGGTGGGAGAATCACTTGAGCCCAGGAGGTCAGGCTGCAGAAGCTATGATCAAGCCACTGCACTCCAGCCTGGGTGATAGAGCAAGTCTTTGTCTCTAAAAAAAGAGATAAAAGAAAAAGTTTTTTTTTAATTGCTATAGACTAGTTTTTAGAAATAAGAGCAGCTCATACTGAAAACTATTATTTTATCAAAGAACAGGGTATATTTTCAATAAATCATCTTGAAATTGAGATCATCAAGCTTAAATTAGTCAATTATCTTAGGTATATATTTTGCATTTGGATATGAGAAATACATTTCAGTTATATTTCATAACCGTGAATCAAAAAAATCTAATATAATCATGATTTCTACAAAGTGAAAGCATCATGAAACAAAAATTGTTTTATTTGCAAAATTATATTTTGTTTTTCATTATGCTAAATCTTGTGTTTCTTTTAACATATGACTTAAAATTTTGGTCCCTTTAGTGTGGCTCAAGTAAGACATTGACAAATTAAAGATACACTAAAATTATTTTTCAGAAAAAAAAATATCATTTTTTATCATATAAAGTATATTGAAATCCCAGTTTTGACTTGGATTCTAAAACAAATACATAAAAGTAAGTGGTTTTGTATTTTAATTATACTTATGGCAGCAGACTTATTTGCCAGGCTTTTCAGTCTCGACTTTTCATGACCATAGAATTCTAGCCTCTCTTTTGAGAGACAGACGTCTTCTGATTTTGTATTTGGATAAAGAATGGAAAGAGTTGTCAATCAACTTGTTTGGACAAAATCACGCTCAAAGTTTGTTTCCATAATACATCTTTTGAGTTTTCTCATCCTTCCCATTTTCTCTGATTTCACCCTGCTTTTAGTCCTAATCCCTTTTTTGTTGAAATAGTATGTTTAGCACATGCACACATACACACACCTAATTACACAAGCTTAACACTGGTATTTTAAACTATTATAAATGGATGTTCACCCAGTACTCTTCAGAGTAATGGAGTGGGCTGATGGAATAGTTGTCTTTACAACCAAGGAAATGGCTTTAATTTTAATAGTAAAGTAATACTATTTGCAATGGAAACAGCAGCTTAAAGTACAGCCAGTACTAATTCATGGCTCATTATTTACTTTCTAGAATTAAAACTGATTTCACAGGCCTGATCCATCCACTAGAAGGATGGATATCTTCCACTTTTTGACATATACTTTATTTGTAGGGATCTTCAATAATGATCTAAGCAAATCTGTATGTCATTTAACAAAGAGCTTCTTAGTGCCTATTCTCAGTTTCAGTCTGGAGATCCTATTCTGGGCCCTGAACAGCTAACAAGAGTGGCATGAAGAGATATGGGAGGTGGTGCTTCCTGAGACCCCAAACTTTATTAGTCACCAGTACGTTGATCTCCTTGAAGATAAATATATATCTTTGGAAACAAATGCCCTTTTATTTGAAAAGTAGTTTTGCTTCTTTTTAGTGGAATAACTAAAATTACAGTAAATAAAATGTCAGTCATCTATTATTTTCTTTGCATAATCTCTTTATGATTACAAGCTATCAACCATGGTGATATTAATTTTCTTACATTTTACATATGTCATGCTGTTATCTTCTTTGAGTTATTTTGATGACGTCCCTTTCATCACAAGATGATGTGAAAACTTTGGACACAGACTTTATGACTTTAAAATATGGCTCCAAGTGTCTGAACCTTGACTTCAGACAGTTTCTCGTTGAACATCATCAAGACAAAACTGCTACTGCTTTCCTTCCATCCCAAGCCTTCTGTAAAAACTCTAAGTGGTTCCAGTTTGATCAACTCACTTCCTTTTTTTTAATGTTTGCACTTTTCCCCTTTTCCAATTATTTAAGTCATATTGGAATGCATTCCATCTTCTTCGGAACTCACCACAATTCCAACTAATCCTTCAGGGCACACAATTTGTTTCATCTTCTCTATGAAGCCCTCCTAGACTACCCTAAAACAATAAATCCTCTTTCTTCTGTTTTCACCACAATCACACCTCCCAGTCACTTAAGAGCAATACATGTGTCCAAAACCAACATTTATGAAGGTGTGCCTTCACAGAATTAGAAGTCAGGATGTTAATACAAAGTATCGATATAACAATATTTATCCAGAAAAAATTTGTTGAGCAGTATATTTTGTGTGGAGAACTTTTCTAAATGTTGAATATAAATGAATGACCAAAGCAGACCAACAGCCCTGTTTTTGTGGAACTCATGTTCTAGTAAATTGGATAATCCAAACATACATTATATAAGTAAACTTCATAATATATTAGAACTTCTACAGAAGAAATATATGATGCTTAATTTGATGTATCAATTTGATGGGGCCACGAGTAACCAGACTTTTGGTCAAATATTATTCTAGATGTGTCTATATGGGATGTTTTTAGCTGAAGTTAACATTTGAATCTGTAAACTGAGTAAAATAGATTGCCCTCCCCAATGTAGGTGGACCACACCCAATAAATTAAAGACTTTTGTCAACCAAAATCTGAGTAGGAGGGAACTCCTTCTGCCTAACTGCCACAAGATAGAACGTTGGCCTTTTCCTGCCTTCAAAATTGAACTAAAAAAAATCAGCTTTTCTTGGGTTCCAAGATTGCTGACTTTTGAACTGAAACAGATACCACCAGCTCTCTTCATTCTCAGACGTTTGGACTCATGCCGGAACTACACCATTGGCTTTCCTTGGTCTCCAGCTTGCCTACTGCAGGTCTTAAAATTTCTCAGGCTCTATAATCATATAAGCCAATTCATTATAATAATATATATTTATCTGTCTATATATCCGTAGTTATATCTATATCTCATTTATTCTGTTTCTCTCGACAACCCTGACTAACATAGAGGTTAACTGAGAGCACTGAGAATCAGAAAGATCAAAGATAGATTGGGTCAGGTCATGGAATTAAAGAAATTTACCTTTAATTTACTTACGTTAGGTGGTAGAAACATATCACAAATTTCTAAGCAGCAGTTTTACATGAAAAAAGTTTAAGGAAAATCCTAAGCAAGAGTGGACCAGCATAAGAAAAACTGAGGTAGGGTGGTGATGCAGATGTGACCAGAGCAGACTCAGTGAAAATGCAAATGAGGATAACAGGGCCTGACAAATCATTGTCTAGTGAAGATCAAAAAATAATTACACCTGTTGTTTTTAATCCTAGGTGATGATACAGATAATACTGCTGAGGTTAGGAGACTTAAAGGACTAGTTTTCTGGTCACAACCCTGGGGAATCTGGTCCAGACAGAACAAAGTGAAGAAATTGGCAAGAACCACCAGATGGCCATAAAAGTAATCACTGGTTTTCCTCATTGTTCACTGGTAAAAGACACTCCAACCAGTGCCATGGCACTTTACAATTGCCACCCCTTTCTTAGAAAGTTCTACATAACTTGCCCCTCAATTTGCATTGCTTTGCAAGGAGCAGTACTGTTCAGTAAAAAGATTTCTGTCTAACACCACTGGCTCATCCTTGAGCTTTCTTGAGTGAAGCCACGGACTCTCCTAGGCTAAGCCCCAGTTGTGGGACTCATCTTTCTTGCATCACTGTTTTTCAGTGAAACCAGATGACTGAGAAAAATCTCAGAGCAGAGGGAATGAATGAGTCCATATTTGCATGTAGGTTGCAAACTGGGAGCATATAAACCAAGTCTAACCCATTGATTTTGAAAGGCTTTCTAAAATTCTAATTTTTCAATAGTTCAAAAAAAATTACAACTGTTTATTTTTTAAAAGTCTGTAATTTTGACTTTTTTACATAACAAAGGAAGAATGGCTCTTCTGTAATTTAACTATTAGTGGATCTGAGGATCAGTCACTTTTGTTAGACAAGTTACATTAACTGTGGTTTGCTACAGGCCCCTCTCCAAGACTATTCCTAAAACTGAGGCAGAGTCAGGAACCACCTTATAAGTTTTTGCATATTCCTTAGATTGTGGGTACTGAAGGCAGAGCCAGGGTTTTTTTTTTTTTTTAAATTTTTTATTGGATTATAGGTTTTGGGGTACATGAGCAGAGCATGCAAGACAGTTGCGTAGGTACACACATGGCAGTGTGCTTTGCTTTTCTTCTCTCCTTCACCCACATTTGGCATTTCTCCCCAGGCTATCCCTCCCCACCTCCCCCTCCCACTGGCCCTCCCCTTTTCCCCCAAATAGACCCCAGTGTTTAGTACTCCCCTTTCTGTGTCCATGTGTTCTCATTTTTCATCACCCACCTATGAGTGAGAATATGCGGTGTTTCATTTTCTGCTCTTGTGTCAGTTTGCTGAGGATGATGTTTTCCAGATTCATCCATGTCCCTACAAACGACACGAACTCATCATTTCTGATTGCTGCATAATATTCCAACTATCCAGGACATAAGAGCCAGGGTTTTTATAAGCCACCTTAAATTGTGTTTGTTATGTGATTCAATTAAAGCTTTAGTGGCTATAAAATAGTAAGACCAATTAAACCCAGGCCTGATTGATTTCAAATCCCAGGTATTTAGTGAGTGTCTTATCTTTTTTGAGCCTCAGTTTCTTCATGGGTAAAATGTTTAATAGTACTATCTTCTCAGAAGGATGTTATGAGGGTTTTATGAGCTATTGTGCAAAAGATGCTCAACGCATTATTTCAATGAGCAGGAAATGCTAGGCATAATGTCAGGAGAGTAAAATCTAACATGTGACTACCTTGCAAAAACAAATGGAAATAGCAAAGTTATAGTCTCCTAAATTACAAGTCCTTCTTGGGCTTTACTTCTTGGGCAAGTTTTATTTTGTTCGTAAACACAGGCAATAAATAATTTCACTCATTTAAAGATATGATAGAACAGTTTTCCTATGCTTAATCCATATCCTCATGAAAACTTCAATATTTAATAGAATGTGGCATTTTAAAGCAATATACCATAAAAGCAGTGTAGAAAATTTTGTCACAGAAATAGTTGGCTTGTTTATATTGGTTTATATATGTTTATGGTGAATGCCAGGGGCTTTTTGCCTGCTATTTCATTTTATTTGCATTCTTTGAGTGTTATTTAAAAATTCACATTGTGTTTTTAGCAAATAAAAAATAGATGTGGAAATTCAAAATGAATGTTCTATAGGAATAAACAGCACTCATGTATATATAACATGCATTATATTATTTTACATACAATTAGAACATTTTAAAAAATTCTCATATCACCAGGAGTAAAACAGATACTGCAATATGTATTGAAATGCTATTTTAATATTTGCATGAAATAATTGTCATCTAATAAAAAATTTGCAATAAGAGGGATAAAAGAATTTAGAACATCCTAAAACTTGAAAAAAAAATCATTTTTTCTAATGTACTTTAATTTAATGAAAAGTCCTTTTACACTTTAGGCTTTTTTTCTTAAACCAAAATAAAAATATAATTTTCTTTCTCTAATGAATTTCTTTCTCTTGATTACCAAATAAAAGTTAGATGCTCTACATCTGGAAATGAAATTCCATTGTTTGCAAACTATCTTAACAGAACATTAAAAGAGATTCTTTAAAAAAGATGTTGACACTGAATTGCAAGGCAATTTCATCTGAGTAGAGGCAGTTAGCTTCAACTGGAATTGAACAGCCACCTTGGGAAAGCTTGTCCAAGAGAAAATGAGTACAGTTAAATTTAAGGTAAGGTGTAAGAGAACATCTGAAAGTGTAATGTGATGCAAAGTATTTCAGTATGGCCTATTAGTCACACCTAGAAGCCTGTTTTAAAAGTCTAGACAGACAATAAAAATAACTACAAGAGAAAATAAAGAGAGATTCTGGATGCCTATGGTAATTTCCTTTAGTGGAGAAATGATTTTAACTGACCACAAATCACCTCTTCCACTTGCAAATAACTTTAGGATGGATTAATTTTAGCAGAGAAATCATATTCAAATATTTTCTTAAAATGTAGCCATATTACTCCTCAGAGCCTTTATTGCTTTACTTTGCGATAGACCAAGGCATGTTAAAAAATATTCTAGGTCTTGCATTTCTTGCAGCCTTAATCTATTATTACTCTCGGTGTAGTGTTATGTGGGAGAGAAGGAACATTCTATAATCTTCTGATTGAACTCAGTCTTTTAGTAAACTTGTACCTTGGGCTGTGAGCTTTACAAGTATTCCTCAAATGGTGTAAATATTTTTTCCCTCCCAGAGTCTTCTATTTTCCTCCCTGGTATAGCACTCTAATCAATTTAATTGAAATCTTCACTCCTATTGACTGTGATTTTCCCTGATCTTGGATAGGAAAGCTGAAGGGTACTGAAGCCAGAAAAATTTCATTTTCTCAGAATAAGGCTCTTGCTAATTATTTTCCTCTAGAAAAGTAAGCTTTTGTTATGGAGAAAGATTTAGGCTCATTTCACAGTGATAACTCTCCCTTTCTCTGCCAGAGCCACAGAGCTCTTCGACATCTTAACTCTGAGAACCTAGTGGCGTTTCTGAGAACAGTCCAGAAAAGTATGGGCTTCCCCCAAGATTGCAGCTCAGAAGTTTTTACTCTCACACTAGTCCTCATCAGTCTATTGCGTTAAATTAACATTTAAGTATTCATATTAGCTTCTGGCTCTAGCAGTTTCTGCTCCAGGTAAGCAGGTCTTGGCTGTGCCTCCTTGGATTCATCTGCTTCTCCAAGTTTCAGTGTTGCAAGTTTCTCTATAATGTTAGTTCTCTTGAATACGGGATAAATCATTGATTTTCATTTTTTCTAGCTATTCTTGTAAGTAGGTAAATAATTCCAAGCTTTACATTTTAGAACTGAAAACAGAAGTAACCCCATCTATTTTAAAATGTTAATTATAATATTTTTCATACTAAATATTGTAGCTCCTTGCTCTAGCTTCCTATTACTTATGGTTTTTTTAATTACGAATATTCTTATCTTCTTTCAAGCACACTACTTATTCTTGTTTTAAATTCTTGAACTTCTTCTATTTACTTTTTTTGTAACCTCCATATTTCTGTTTGCTGTCATATTTCCATAGCAGTGATATAAAACATGTGTGCAATAAATTTTGTCCAGAAGTTATTCTCACTTCCAAGTATTCCTGAAGGTAAAGCTGGGTATGCTTATCAGGAGAAGACACTGAAACCCAGACTTTAATTTGTACCATATCTTTGAGAAAAGTTGAGGGTTTTGCCTGAGGAAAGAGTACTCTAGACACTGCAGTACTCACATTGCTACCACCCTATCTTCTAGCTCCATCCCTCAGATAACTCTGAAACTCCATCCCTCAGAATACCTTCTTAAACTTCAAAAAGTATACCAGTTCATGGCCAGACACAGTGGTTCACTCTTGTAATCTCAGCACTTTGTTAGACTGAGGTGGGTGGATCACCTGAGGTCAGGAGTTCAAGACCAGCCTGGCTAACATGGTGAAACACTGTGTCTATTAAAAATACAAAAATTAGTCAGGAACAGTAGCAGGTGCCTATAGTTCCAGCTACTAGGGAGGCTGAGGCAGAAGAATCTCTTGAACCTTGGAGGCAGAGGTTACAGTGAGCCAAGATCATAACACTGCACTCTCCAGCCTGGGTGACAGAGTGAGACCCTGTCCCCCCAAAAAATAAAGTATAGCAGTTCAAGGTTATAATCTCTTTTGATTTTAATTCACAACTTTGGGAACAGAAAGATAGAAAAAGAAAGTAGGAACATTCATGTTTAGCAGGTCTATCTGAACCAAATTTTGGTGCTGTCTTGATGGTACCCCAACGAAACCTGTGTGGCCTCAGCTGCAGTAACTGTTTTCTTGTCATACAGTGGCAAAGTCAAACAATAATATGCCTAACTTAATGTGGGAGGAATGAAAGAAATGCTTGATAGCTGCACCCATCATAGCCCCTTATGCAGAGCCTCCTGATTTAGGCTGTACATTCTCCCTTATCACTTCTGACTTAATTGCCTGAGGGGTTTCCTCAGCGTTTGGTGTTAATTTTTCAGAATGCTGCTTTTTTCTTTTTCATCTTTTCTCTAGAGTTACACTTTAAACAGGGGGCCAACAGCATAGGCTAGTTCCATTTTTATTCTACATGTCAATTTGTCAATTTAAGTTTATAGAAATGTAAACCAGACTGTTTGTCTAGACTGCCTCAAAATGGAGCTTTGCCTCTTTTGCCAGTGTAGTGGTATTTCTGAAACATTGCTACTTAAACAATATCTGTCTTGAATGACACGATTCCATATTAAGGTGATGTTACATTGTGACAGTCTTTTTTCTGAATTGATATACAGTACTCCAACTGTCAAGGATCTATCAAATATTATTTATAGAAATCAGTTCAGTAATTCTATGAAATGAAGAAAAACAGCATATAGCTTTTCTTTTTTTGAGACGGAGTTTTGCTCTGTGGTCCAGGCCAGAGTGCGGAGGTGTGATCTCAACTCACTGCAACTTCCACTTCCTGGCTTCAAGCAATTCTCCTGCCTCAGCCTCCCGAGTAGCTGGGACTACAGGCACGTGCCACCATGCCCAGTTAATTTTTTGTGTTTTTAGTAGAGATGGGGTTTCACCACATTAGCCAGGATGGTCTTGATCTCCTGACTTCGTGATCCACCCACCTTGGCCTCCCAAAGTGCTGGGATTACAGGCGTGAGCCAATGCCCCCTGCTCATGAGCATGTGTCTTTACCTTAGAACAATGTATAACCCTTTGGATATATACCCAATAATGGTATTGCTGGGTTGATACATCTTACTATTTTAAATTCTTTGAGAAATCGCCAAACTGCTTTTCAAAATGGCTACCCTAATGTACACACCCTCCAACAGTGTATAAGCATTCCCTTTTCTCTACAACCTCACCATCTATTTTTTGACTTTTTAATAATATATGTGTATGTATATGTGTATGTTTTAAGGAAAGGGTCCAGTTTCAATCTTCTGCATATAGCTAACCAGTTATCCCTGTACCATTTATCAAATAGAGAGTCTTTTCCATATCGCCTGTTGTGGTCAACTTTATCAAAGATCATATTAAGTGTGTGGCTTTATTCATGAGCTCTCTATTCTGTGCCATTCATCTATGTGTCTTTGTTTTTTGACAGTGTCATGCTGTTTTGGTTACTGTAGCATTGTAGTATAGTTTGAAGTCAGGTAATGTGATCTCTCCAGCTTTGCTCTTTTTGCATAAAATTACGTTTGCTATCTGGGCTCTTTTTCAGGTTCCACATAACTTTTAAAACAGTTTTTTTTTTTTTTACCAATTCTGTGAAGAATATTAATGGTAGTTTGATAGAAATACCATTGAATCTGTAAATTGCTTTGGGCAGTATGGCTATTTAAAAAGTATTAATTCTTTCTATCCATGAGCATCAAATACTTTTTGATTTGTTTGTTTCATTTCTAATTTCTTCTTTTTGTGGATAGAATTTTGTTCTTGATTTGGCTCTCTGCTTGGACTTTTTTATTTATAGAAATGCTAATAATTTTTTTAGACTTTAAGTTCTGGAGTACATATGCAAATCGTGCAGGTTTGTTACAAATGTATACACGTGCCATAGTGGCTTGCTGCATCCATCTCCCTGTCATCTACACCAGGTATTTCTTTCTCCTAATGTTATCCCTCCCGAATTCTCCCACACCCTGTTATCCCTCCTCTAGCCCCCTCACCACTCAAGAGGCCCCAGTGTGTGATGTTCCCCTCCCTGTGTCCATGTGTTCTCATTGTTCAGCACCCACTTATGAGTGAGAACATGCAGGGCTTGGTTATCTGTTTTGGTGTCAGTTTGCTGAGAATGATGGTTTCCAGCTTTATCCAGGTCCCTGCAAAGGACATGAACTTATCTTTTTTTAAGGCTTCATTGTGTTCCATGGTGTATATGTGCCACATTTTCTTTGTTTTTGTACATTGATTGTGTATCCTGAAACTGGGGAAGTTGTTTAACATATCTAGGCATTTGGGGGGCAGAAATTGTTGGATTTTCTAGGTATATAATCATATCTTCTGCAAACATATAGTTTGACTTTGACTCTTCCTATTTGGATATCTTGTTTCTTTCTCTTGAGTTATTGTCCTGGCTAAGGACTTCCAGCACTATGCTGAATTCTAGGTATTCAGCATAGTACTGAATAGCTTAATAAAATAGTTATATGTTTAGCTACAATGCTAATAACTGTTATTCACCAAATGCTTAATCTGTGGTCTGTATTGCATTATACAAAGAGAGTTTATATGTTCTTAATCCTCATGAGATAGTTATTAAAATGAGAAAATGAGGTTTTTATAGGTTAAATATTTTATATTTCTTCAAGGTTACAAAGATAGATGGAGTCAGGACCTTAAGTTAGCTTTCTTCTTTCCAGAGTCCACATGCCTCTTCAATGTTAATATCAAGTACTATATACAACTAATGACTTCACTACCTAGAAGACGCATTACAATGCTGCTTTTTAGAAAGATGCACTAATATTTGTAAAAGACACTACTGCGATGCATTTCCAGATCAAGGAGATGTGGTTTATATGAGGAAATTTTTGCTTACTGGCAAAATAGAGTAAAATTCACAGCACCCAGATATAAAGTCTAAAAAAGAGACAGAATAATGAGCACTGGGAAAGAGTGAGGGAGTGTAAATATGTCTGTGTGTGTGTTATTGGAGGGTTTCTTATGGACTCTTAAGCGAATCTTTAGACAAAACAAAAAATAAACTTCACTTATTTAAAGAAAGTTATTTTTCTAGGGCAGCATTTCTGCAATTGGTTTCCCAGACTACTCTTTCAATGAGATACTAGGCGAGGGAATGTGGGAAGAAAGCGATGAGTATTTCTCTGGTCAAATGCAATTCACAAATACAGTGAGCTATTAGACATTCAAAAATCTCATAAACACATTAAAAACTTAAAAAATTTCAGTTAGCTGGGTGTAACTTAGTGCTTAACAGCCATTCCATAATTTTCTGAGTTGGTGGTATTAGCTTATTGCAAATATACTTTGGGAAACGTTGGTTTATGGACAAAGAAATATGTTTAGGGATAAAGAAACAAATATAGAATTCTAATTCTTTTTTTAAATCAAAGAAAGCTTTTAATTCACTTGTAGTTTTCTAATAAATGTAGCTTTTGAAAAGAATGCTTGAGATTTAATTTTTTAATTGCACATTTAAACAGTAAATACCTCTGATGAGAGCTAGAGATCTAATAAAACTGGCCTGTTTTGGAATAAACAAGGAGTAAATTAGCAAATGTGCTGAATACACTTGTATTCAGACTTTTTTAATTGACAATTTTAATGTTTTGGGGAGGGCATTACATGGATAGATCATAGAATCTTCACATCCCGAAGCTTGGGGATATAGGATTCCACTGGGACTAAATCCTCACTTATACAGAGACAACAAAGATTGAAAACTAGCCCATTTCCTTATACTTTAAAAGATGAGATTTTCTTCTTCAAGTATATTTATGACAGTTTTTTAAAGCATATCATTAAGGTAATTGATAAATAGAATAATTAAATATCAATAAGACTTTAAATCTACCTTATGTTATAACTCAGCAACAAAATAAGTGTAGATCATTATTTATCTTCAAAAATATATATTTCTTAAATCTTACCACATTAAATTAACATGGTGATGGAGTTTACATTAAAATACATTTAAAAATAATTGAGGCACATTACAAACAATAGAAATGATCCATCATATATAAATGAAATGGCAACAATGTATACTTAACTAGATATTCTATCACCTTTAATGAAATTAAAGAAGGATCAAATACTAGCTCAAATTAATGACATAGTCATTCCTTGTTCTGTATTCACATGATCATTTTCCCCTGCAATTTAATTTTTCTTACTCTTTCCCTGAACCCTGAAAACGTTTAATGGGACTCCCACATTGATTTATGAGCTGAGAATTATCTCTATTTGGAAGCCTTAAAACCACTGACTGATTATACAGGAAGAGTTTAGCATTAATAAAGAGCAACCATTTTCAAGTCTGTATTTTATTTCTTCCTGTTGTCAAACACGAAGTTTATATTCACATAGAGGCTTTTTAAAAGTTGTTTTACATTTATATATTCAGATTTTTATCAATAACAAGATTCATCTAATAATACATTAGAAATATTTATGGAAATATTAGTTCTATATGCGCTTCATTAAGCATCTATCATATTCCAGGTAAGCACTGCATTGTATACTTTCCTATAATTCATATTTCTTGTGTCAAGGATTCTCTTTGGCTCTTTACCCTTTATTAGTTCAACACTCAAATGGAGAGGGTTAGAGCTTTCAGCATCAGCATTTGCTTGAGTAGGTGGGGACTAGGGAATGGAATTAGAAAATAACTGTATCCAGATAATTTGTTAATATTTGATTAGATGTGCAAATGTGTCATTATATTTACTTTTTGCTTCTCATAAGAGTATGTACTGAGTGAAAAATATTGCTTTGCATCGATAATGTGACTGCATTTCATGCAACTTAATATGTTGTTACCTTATGGTGGATTTAGTGCTTTTTATATAGCCCTCCTTTCTGATAAAAGAAAAATATTTTCTAAACTGATTTTCCATTATAATAGTCCCAGAGTCCCAGAGTACTGAGAATGAAAAGTTTTGTTTACACTTATTTGATAAAATGTCTACTTGTACTTGTTTCATTAAATTATATTTTTATTTGGGGAAGAAAGAAAACATTAGTGTGATCTTATTATGTTTATAAGTCAATATTTGATTCCATAGGCATAAGTCAAAATAATAATATTATAACTCATTTTGTGAATTAATGACACAATTTTGTACTAATATTTCCCTGAAGTCTATGTTTTTTGTTTTATTATTGACAATCTTGAAAAACTGACTTTCTCAGTCCCATACAATTTTACCAAAATGAATATTCATTCAAGCATATGAAAAGCTATCCTCATTTTTTCTAACTTAAAGGAAGATCAATTATTCTTACCATTCTAATAATAATTTTTTTTAAAAAACCAGGTCTACCTGCTTCATTTTTCACTGTCTTCAACCACAAATAAAAGTGACTTATTATTATACTAGCAGTTACCAAATATTTTTCTCTTAATTTATACTAAAATGCAGAAAATGCAGTGAAAATATTGCTTCTAAACTTTTTTTTTTTTAGATGGAGTCTTGCTCTGTTGCCCAGGCTGGAGTGCAGTGGTGTGATCTCGGCTCACTGCAATGTCCGCCTCCAAGGTTCAAGTGATTCTCCTGCTTCAGCTTCCCAAGTAGCTGGCTACACCCAGCTAATTTTTTTTTATTTTTAGTAGAGACAGGGTTTCACCATATTAGCCAGGTTGGTCTTGATCTCCTGACCTCATGATTTGTCCGCCTCGGCCTCCCAAAGTGCTGGGATTACAGGCGTGAGCCACCAAGCCGAGCTGCTCCTGAACTTTTTACCAGGTAGCAGGAAGCTAAATGTAACTTAAAAGCGAATTGTATTAAATATATTTTCCAAATCAGAACAATTTCTACTTTAGCTTTAGACAGTATTATGCAAAGGTATTATATGGTGAGGGCATAGGCATCCCAAGCTCACAGTAACTCACCATTAGTTTTGTCCAACATCATTGCATTTTTTTGGTCTTCTTTTTCCAAACTTTTTATGTCAAGAGAATGATTTATGGATCTAAGTTACACAACTCCAGGAGGAAATGCTATACTTTAATTTCTGTTACTGACTTTGAGGTATAACATCTAATTTGTTACCAGGCACTAAATTTTACTTTGCTTTTTATTTACCACAAGGGGACAAGAAAGTATTGAATTCCCATTTTACCTAGTAATTATTTAAATATAATCCATTGAGATACACTAATATAATTCAAAAATATGTTAAAAGTAAAAATTTTTCAGATCCCATATTCTCAAAACTCTAGATATTCTGAAACTATTTTTCACACAAGTGAACGTAGAACATCAATAAAATAGCTAGAAAACATTAAAAATTAGATGGCAATGGCAAAAAAGAAATAAACCAAATTATCTTCCTCTTTATATCATTAATTACAATCAAAAAACAAAAATAATCATTTGTAATTTAAAAAATACGTGTTTTTTTTTTTTTTTTGTTTTTTGTTTTTTTTTTTTGAGACGGAGTTTCGCTCTTGTTACCCAGGCTGGAGTGCAATGGCGCAATCTCGGCTCACCGCAACCTCCGCCTCCTGGGTTCAGGCAATTCTCCTGCCTCAGCCTCCCGAGTAGCTAGGATTACAGGCACGCACCACCGTGCCCAGCTAATTTTTTGTAAAAAAATACGTGTTTTAATAGAAAATATTTGAGTCTCCTGTTTAATAGATTAAATTACCATGAGAGTAATTATTTGATCAACTTCAGTGTGAATCTATTTATGGATGAAGTTATTTATGCAAATATGCTTATTTTAAATATGAAGGCAATCTAACAACCATTTGGTCTTCTAATGAAGACCAAGAACTAAATTACTGGCTTCATAGAATTTAAAAGTTTAAAATGCTGTCTTAATGATACTTCTGAGTTTGGAATATTGTTCTCTAATACTCTGATCTCTAGCTTTACACACAGTATTTGTTTCCTATTTTTTTCTTTCACAAATTATCAAAAATGTATTGGCTTAATTGAGACCCTTCCTTCATCTTTGAAGTCAACAACATACCATCATTCTGATCCTGTTTTCATTATCACTTCTCTTTCTCTGACTCTTCTTTTGTATTTCTTTTAGGACCTTTATGATTACATCAGGCCTACCCCTATAATCCAGGATAATCTTCCTATTTTAAGGTCGGCTGGTTGGTAACCTAAAATCCCATTTACCAGATAACATATTTATAGGTTCCAGAGATTAGAATGTTGACATTTTAAGGAGCCATTTGAAAGTCGAATAGAGAAGAAAGGAAACCCAGTAAACTAAATAGTAAAAAATTAATGCAAAGTAGATGGAAAGGAATTAGCTCACTGATGTATAGATTACATGCAATCATAATGAAATTTCCAGCCAGTAATTCTGATGAAATAAAAGGAATTTCTCAAAATTAATATGAAAATAATTTTAAATTAATATAAACCAAAATGTAATATATCAAATTTTTAAATCAAAATTTAAGAAAATTTACCCTAATACAGTTCTTTTTGGGGTAGATACCACAATTTTTATTATAATAACATGTATTATTTGCTCCACATATAATAAATATGGTGGTATTAATTTATGTGATATTCCAGCATTAATTTTTTATATGAAAAGCAGTTTAATATTGAATATATTTGTATCTGTATACAAGTAATAATTCATATCTAGAATCCTAGAATTCTAGGGCTATAAAATACCTTAGAAGTTCTTTTTTTTTTTTTTTTTTTCAGTTTTTCCTAGGCTCTCCATTCTGAAAAACTAATGTTATTTAATGATATATAATCACTGGGGTTTTGTGTTTGGTTGGTTAGGTTTTTTTTTTGCTTACTCTCTTGCTAAGACTGGAGTGCAGTGGCAGGATCTTGGCTCACTGCAGCCTCCCACTCCTGAGTTTAAGGGATTCTCCTGCCTCAGCCTCCCAAGTAACCGAGACTACAGGCATGCACCATGACACTCGGTTAATCTTCTTTTTTTTTTTAGTAGAGACTGGGTTTCCCCATGCTGACCAGACTGGTCTTGAACTCCTGACCTCAAGTGTTCCACCCACCTTGGCTTCTCAAAGTTCTGGGATTACAGGCATGAGCCACGATGTTCATTTTTATAAGCTCAAATTTATTATACTTAGCAAAGAGTAATTTTATAAAGTTCAATATTATGTACTACTATAGGACTTCATTTCATTAATCTGCTAATATATATTTTGATTTCCCAAAGAATAATAGTTTCCAATATTTTTCAATCTCATTTTTTTTAATCAAACATCCTATGAGTCTAATGTTATAAACATACACTTTGAGAATTTTCTCTCTAGAGTGCCTAACAATAAATACCTTGTTCATTTTAAAGTGTTCTTCATGGAGTTATCTGGCCTTAAGTGAGCAATTATCATTTATATGTAACATAGCAGAGACATTACACATTCTTTAATATGGCCAATGCAAGGAAAATTTGTAAAATGAAGAAATTAACTACAGTATCATCAATCTCATCTACTAAATAATATTCATCAAACATGTACCTTCTCAATATTTTCTACTCATCATTATACTATTCCATTCTTCTGTCCATCACATGCAGTTTCTGAGGTTTTCTTCTTCCTTCCTCTACCTATATATCATTTCACAAAAGAGATCTCTCATCTATTGCATTTTATTGATTAATATAAAAATAACCTTTTTACTAACACTTAATTTTGGCTGTGTTGTCTATGGTAATTTGGCATTTATAAGAACAGATGAAGTATACATTTAGAAAGAAGGTAAATTCCTCAATTTATATCATGCAGTCAAAAACATCTTCACTTACTAGTTAGATAGATTGTACCTTGTTTGACTACATAAGCAAATGTTCCCATGATATTATCAGTTTGTCAGGCACTAAACTATGCATTAGGAGCTCTGGTGCCTGTGACATAGAAGGTACATCAATAGTACCCATTGATTTCTGAGCCATAGTAATCCAGTTATAACAATTGTTTCTTTGTTATGTATATAGTATATATACAGTGAACAATATATATACAGTGAAGAACACGGTCTTTCCTAGTAAATATTTACTAGTGAATATCCCATTGATTTTAGATTGTTTTATAAAGTGAACAAAATAAAAATGAAATGGCCATTTGGTGAAATAGACATTAACTCTGAGAGTTCAAACAAGCCTCCCTTAATAAAAATATCTAAAGAAACAATAGGCATAATACATTTTTGGCAAGAAAGAGTATATTCAAAAAGTCACTTAACATCACACATTTTTAAATAAAACAGTGTTTTAAGAATTTTTACTTTAAAGATACAGTTCTAAAATTCTCTCACTGATAGTAATATTTCCAGGTTAACTAGCAAGTGCTATGATCTATTCTCCCACTTATAAAGTGCACTGAGAACCTCTGATCTAATAAAGAACAGAGTTATTCAGAGTTTTTCTGAGTTAGTTCCAGAATAATTTCATGCTGTTTAATAAATATACTTTTCAGGTTGAGTACAAATTTACAAACATAGATTTATAAGTATAATAATTTAATGTGCGGTGAGGAGGAGAAGATGGCAATGTAGCACCAACTCAGGATTGCAGCTCCCAGTGAAAGTGCAGAGGGTGAGTGGACACCACATTTCCAGATGGATCTTTATTGCCCATAGACCAGGAGATTCCCAGGTGTAGGAGCCCCATGGGCTGCCAGCACAGCTGTTTTGGCTGCTGCGGCTGTTTTGGTCAGTGCAGCTGTTTTGGACAGTGCTGCAGCACAGTGGCACTCCATAAAAATACACTGGTTTGGTTGCCCTGTTAAAGCGGCAATTGGAGATTTCGGAAGGCAGATTAGCACATTCATCTGATTAAATGGGACTTGAACAGAAAGTCAGGCCAGGAGATTCCCGGGCAGTGATGTTGTTTCAGCTGGTGCAGTGGGTCGCTGCATGGGAAATCACACAGATCCTGGTGCACTTTCAGCAGGCAACTGGAGCAACTGGGAGAGAGTCAACTGTTCAACTTAAAGAAAAAAAAAGGGCTCTGAGGAAGGGAGCCAGGTGATCAGGTTCAGCAGATCCCGCCCTCACAAAAACAAACAAAACAGCAATTGGAAATGCTCGGGTTGAGAGTTTCATGGCAAGAACAGCTGAACCCAGGATGATGCAGTGCAGTGGGGGAGGGGCGTCTGCCATTACCGAGGCACTCCACCCCTACGGAGGTACTCTGCCATTGCTGATGCAGCCTGCCATTGCCGAGGCAACCCGCCATAACAGAGAGACTCTGCCATTACAGAGGAAGGTCACCATCACCACGGCAGTTTTAAGCACACCCATATAAGCAGGACTACAGGAAATTACACACAGCAGCAGGGTGGAGCCCACGGCAGCAGGGCAGATCCCACAACAGCAGGACAGAGCCCAGAGCAGCTCAGTATAGCCTCTGCAGGCAGGCAGTGACTAGATAGCCCCCTTGCTGGGCAGGACAGTGCAATGGATACACATAAATGAAGCCCTAACTCCCAGGGACAGAGCACCTTAGGAAAAAAAGGTGCTTTATGAGTTCTGCTGCAGCAGCCTTAAATGTACCTGCCTAGCAGCCCTGAATGAACAACGGAGCTCACAGCTCAGCACTTGAGCTCCTATAAACTACAGACTATCTCCTCAAGCAGCTGCCTGATCCTTGTATATCCAAAGAGTCACCTCACAAAGGACTGAACAGACTGACATTTGGTGGGCATCATTCAGGGACAAAGATAGAAGAAGAAGAAACTGGTAGCAACTCTCATGGATCTGCAGTGGCTACAGGTGTTTGCCAGGCAAGCAGGGCCTGGAGTAGACCTCAGCAGTCCTACAGCAGAGGGGCCAGACTGTTAGAAGGAAAACTATGAAACAGAAATACTTCATCATCAACAATCTGGATGTCCACTCAAAGACCCAATCTGAAAATCAGCAACTACTCAGACGCCAGGGGATAAATCCACAAAGATGGGAAGAAACCAGTGCAAAAAGGAGAAAAACACCCGAAACCAGAACATCTTGCCTCCTACAAGGGGCCACAACTCCTCACCAGCAAGGGAACAAACTGGATGGAGAATGAGTGTGATGAAATGACAGAATCAGACTTCAGAAGGTGGGTAATGAGAAACTTCTGTGAGCTAAAAAAAACATGTTCTAACTCAATGCAAAGAAACTAAGAACCTTGAAAAAAGATTTGAGGAATCTTTTTTAATAAAAAAAAAAAGGATTGATAACAAGAATGGACAACTTAGAGAGGAATATGAGTGAATTGAAGGAGCTGAAAAACACAACATGAGAACTTTGTGAGGCATGCACAAGTTTTGACAGCCAAATTGCCCAAGCAGAAAAAAGGATATCAGAAGTCGATGATCAACTCAACGAAATATAATGAGAAGGCAAGATTAGAGAAAAAAGTGCAAAAAGGAATGAACCAAGTCTCCAAGAAATGTGGGACAATGTGAAGAAACCTAATCTACGTTTGATAGGTGTACCTAAATGTGACGAAGAGAATGAATCCAGGCTGGAAAATACTCTTCAGAATATTATCCAGGAAAATTTCCCCAACCTAGCAAGGCAGGCCAATATTCAAGTCTAGGAAATACAGAGAACACCACAAAGATATTCCACAAAAAGAACAACCACAAGGCAAATAATTGTCAGATTTACCAGGGTTGAAGTGAAGGAGAAAATGCTAAGAACAACCAGAGAGAAAGGTCGGGTCACCCACAGAGAAAAGCCCATCAGACTCAGAGAAGATCTCTCGGCAAAAACCCTACAAGCCAGAAGAGAGTGGGGGGCCAATATTTAACATCCTTAAAAAAAGAACTTTGAACCCAAAATTTCATAAACAGCCAAATGGAGCTTCATAAGTGAAGGAAAAATAAAATCATTTGCGAACAAGCAAGTACTCAGAGATTTTGTCACCACCAAGCCTGCTTTACAAGAGCTCCTGAAAGAGGCACTACACATAGAAAGGAACAACCAGTACCCCCCATTCCAAAAACATACCAAATGATAAAGAGCATCAACTAAATGAAGAATCTGCATCAACTAACAGGCAAAACAGCCAGGCAGCATCAAAATGGCAGTATCAAATTCAAACATAACAATATTAACCCTAAATGCAAATGGGCTAAATGAACCAATCAAAAGACACACACTGGCAATTTGGATAAAAGGCCAAAACACATCAGTGTGCTGTATCCAGGAAATCCATCTCACATGCAAGGATACACAAAGGCTCAAAATAAAGGGATGGAGAAAGATTTACCAAGCAAATAGAGAGAAAAAAAAAGCAGGAATTGCAATACTCGTCTCTGATAAAATAGACTTTAAAAAACAAAGATCAAAAGAGACAAGGAAGGACATTACATAATGCTAAAAGAATCAATACAACCAGAAGAGCTAATGATTCTAAATATATATGAACCCAATACGGAGCACCCAGATATATAAGGCAAGTTCTTAATGACTTACAAAGAGACTTAGACTCCCACACAGTAATAGTGGGACACTTTAACACTCCACTGTCAATATTAGACATATCAATCAGACAGAAAATTAACAAGAATATCCAGGACTTGAACTCAGACCTGTAACAAGAAAACCTGACAGACATTTACAGAACTCTCCACCCCAAATCCACAGAATATACATTCTTCTCAGCACCACATCACACCTACTCTAAAATTGACCACATAATTGGAACGAAATCACTCCTCAGCAAATGAAAAGAAAACTGACATCATAACAAACAGTCTCTCAGACCATAGTGCAATCAAGTTAGAACTCAGAATAAGAAACCAACCCAGAACCACACAGCTTCATGGAAACTGAACAACTGGCTCTTGAATTTTGACTGGATAAACAATGAAATGAAGGCAAAAATATAGAAATTCTTCAAAAGCAATGAGAACGAAGACACAACATACTGGAATCTCTGGGACACATTTAAAGCAGTCTCTAGAAAAAAATATATAGCAATAAGGGCCCACATGAGAAGAGTGGAGAGATTCATAATGGACACCCTAATGTCAAAATTGAAAGAGCTAGAAAAGCAAGATAAAAAAAACTCAAAACCTAGTAGAAGACAAGAAATAACTAAGATCAGAGCAGAACTGAAGGAGAAAGAGACACAAAAAACCCTTCAAAAAATCAATAAATCCAAGAGCTGGTTTTTTGAAAAGATCAACAAAATAGACAGACTACTAGCCAGATTGATAAAAAAGAAAAGAGAGAAAGACCAAATAGATGCAATAAAAAACAATAAAGGGGAAATCACAACAGATTCCACAGACATTCAAACCATCATCAGAGAATATTACAAACAACTCTTTGCACATAAACTAGTAAACCTGGAAGAAATGGATAAATTCCTGGACACATGTATCCTACCAAGCGCAAACCAGAAGGAAGTTGAAACTATGAATAGACCAATAACAAGGTCTGAAGTTGAGGCAGCAATTAAGAGCCTACCACACAAGAAAAGCCCAGGTTCAGAAGGGTTCACAGCTGAATTCTACCAGACACACAAAGAGGAACTGTTACCATTCCTTCTGAAACTATTCCAGACAATCCAAAAAGAGGGAATCCTTCCCAAATCATTTAATGAGACCAACATCATCCCGATACCAAGACCCGGCAGAGACTCAACAAGAAAAGAAAACTTCAGGCCAATATCCATGATAAACATAGATGCAAAAATTTTCAATAAAATACAGGCAAACCAATTGCAACAGCACATGAAAAAGCTTATCCACCATGACCAACTAGGATTCATCCCGGGCTGCAACGCTGTTTCAACATACGCCTGTCTATAAATGTAATTCACCACATAAACAGAACCAAAAACAAGAACCACATGATTATCTCAATTGATGCAGAGAAGGCCTTTGACAAAATTCAACAGCCCTTTATGCTAAAAACCCTCAATAAACTCGGTATTGATGGAATGTATTTCAAAATAATAAAAGCTATTTACAACAAACCAACAGCCAAAATCCTACTGAATGGGCAAAAACTGGAAGCATTCCCTTTGAAATCTGGCATTAGACAAGGATGCCCTCTCCCACCACTCCTATTCAATATGGTACTGGAAGTTCTAGCCAGAGCAATCAGGCAAGAAAAAGAAATAAAGGATATTCAAATAGGAAAGGAAGAAGCCAAATTGTCTCTATTTGCAGACGACATGATAGCATACCTAGAAGACCCCATCATCTCAGCTGAAAAACTCCTGAAACTGATAAAGAACTTCAGCAAAGTCTCAGGATACAAAATCAATGTGCAAAAATCTCAAGCATTCCTATACACCAATAACAGACTGAAAGAAAGCAAATCAAGAACGAACTGCCATTTACAATTGCTACAAAGAGAATAAAATGCTTAGGAATACAACTTACAAGAAACGTAAGGGACCTCTTCAAGGAAAACTTAAAATCCACTGCTCATCGAAATAGGAGAGGACACAAACAGTTGGAGAAACATTCCATGTTCATGGTTAGGAAGAATCAATATTGTGAAAATAAGCATACTGCCCAAAGTAATTTACAGACTCAACGCTATCCCCATTAAGCTACCAATGAATTTTTTCACAGAACTGGAAAAAAACCACCTTGAACTTCATATGGAACCATAAGAAAACCCACAGAGCCAAGTCAATTCTAAGCAAAAAGAACATGTCAGGAGGCATCACACTACTGGCCTTCAAAGTATACTACAAAGCTACAGTAATCAAAACAGCATGCTACTGGTACCAAAACAGAGATATAGACCAATGGAACAGAACAAAAGCATCAGAGGCAACACAACATATCTACAACCATACAATCTTTGATAAACCTGACAAAAACAAGCAATGGGGAAAGGATTCCCTGTTTAATAAATGGTGTTAAGAAAACTGGCTAGCCATGTGCAGAAAGCAGAAACTGGATCCCTTCCTGACACCTTACACTAAAATTAACTCCAGGTGGATTAAAGACTAAAACATAAGACCTGGCACCATAAAAACCCTAGAAGGAAATATAGGCAAAACCATTGAGGACATAGGAGTAGGCAAGGACTTCATGACCAAAAAACCAAGAGCATTGGCAACAAAAGCCAAAATAGACAAATGGGACCTAATCAAACTCCACAGCTCCTCCACGGCAAAAGAAACAGTCATTAGAGTGAATCAGCAACCAACAGAATGGGAAAAAATTTTTGCAGTTTACCCATCTGACAAAGGGCTAATACCCAGAATTTACAAAGAAATAAAACAGATTTATGAGAAAAAAACAAACAAGCCTATTCAGAAATGGGCAAAGGATATGAACAGACATTTTACAGAAGAAGACATACATGAGGCCAACAAACATATGAAAAAATGCTCATCATCATTGATCATTAGAGAAATGCAAATCAAAACTGCTTTGTGATACCATATCACGCCGGTTAGAATGGCGATCATTAAAAAGTCTGGAGACAACAGATGCTAGAGAGGATGTGGAAAAATAGGAAGACTTTTACACTGCTGGTGGGAGTGTAAATTAGTTCAACCATTGTGGAAGACAATGTGGTGATTCCTCAAGGCCCTAGAAATAAAAATTCGTTTTGACCCAGCAATCCCATTACTGGGTATATATCCAAAGGACTATAAATCGTTCTACTATAAGGACACATGTACACGAATGTTCATTGCAGCACTGTTTACAATAGCAAAAACCTGGAACCAACCCAAATGCCCATCGATGATCGACTGGACTGGGAAAATGTGGCACATATATACCATGGAATATTATGCAGCAATAAAAAATTATGAGTTCATGTCCTTTGTAGGGACATGGATGAATCTGGAGAACATCATTCTCAGCAAACTGACACAAGAACAGAAAATGAAATACCGCATGTTCTCACTCATAGATGGGTGATGAACAATGAGAACACATGGACACAGGGAGAAGAGCACTACACACTGGGGTCTACTGGGGGGAACAGGGGGGGACAGCGGGTGGAGGCGAGCTGGGGAGGGATAGCATGTGGAGAAATGTCAGATGTGGGTGAAGGGGAGGAAGACAGCAAATCACACTGCCACATGTGTGCCTATGCAACTATCTGGCATGTTCTGCACATGTACCCCAAAACCTAAAATGCAATTAAAAAAATGTATTATATTAACTATAAAAAATAATAATAATTTAATGTGAATTTCATAAATTTGGAGAGTCAAAAATAAGTTTGTGTGTCTAAGAACTAAGTCTACTTGATCAACTAAAATTTTAGAAGATTTTGAAATGATGACAGATACAATTCATTAATTGCTTTTCTGCTATTACGGTAAATATATCTAAGAAAAGTGTTAGTTTTTTTTTCAAAAATGTATTAATACACATCCTAAAAGTTAAAAATATTCCAAGATGCCTGTCTTTATGTGCATTCAGAGTTTCCTACAAAATCAAAATTTGAGTACAAAATTTGATAATAACAGGTTCTAACTTTCATTTATTTAAATATAGACACACATTATGTTGGTGCAAACATAATTGCAGTTTTTTCCATTAAAAGCTATTAACAAAAACCACAATTATGTTTGCAGCAACCTAATATATAGAAGTCAATATATGACACAACCAAGAGACAGATATTTTATTGCAAATTGCATATAAAACAAATGTATGCCATACTTATTAGATAATGTGCAGAACAGAAGAATATCTAGTATGCAATATTTACAAAGTCACAAGGGTAAAAATAAAAAAAATTTCAGAAAATTTATAAGATCTTCTAAAAATCAGTATTTCATTGAAGTTATTAAGCTGAGAGAAATACTTTCCCTTTAATGTTTACTAACCAATCCTGAAATATTTATTTATTTATTATCTTTAGAAACCATAAGCTTATATAGAATTAATGTAGCTAAGAATAAGTTATGGATTCTGAGGTATATAAATTTTCTTAGCAATAATTTTAATTTGCTATATTTTCAATAATAAAAATACTTAACACTTTAAAAAATTATTTCCTTTTTGTTTTATCATTTAAATAGTTAAAATGGATATAGCAATTTCTATTCCTTCACTCCATAGTATTAAAAATGAAGCTCACAGAATATATATGATTTTGCTGACATCGGGAGTTAGTAAATGGCAGACTTTTATTGTAACCTCTTGGGTGAGCAATATATTCATTTATCATAATTTGATTATTTAGAATAAGAGATTAGAATAATATATGTTTTATGAGTAAAATATATTTGCATTTTTAAATGCTCATTATATTGGTTTTTACCTGGGCTATAGAAAGCTGGAAATAGTGTAACTTCCACTCTATTTAAGAAAAATAGCCAGATAACCTACAGTATCAATCTACACTAGAAGCTGTAAAAAACTTTACTGTTAACATTGTACTCAGTGGAAAAATATTTTTTTAAAAATTCTTGAAATCAGGAAAAAGGCAAAGTTTCCAATTTTACTGTTTTAATTCATGATTACAAAGAAGTTCTCATTGAATGTCATACAATGATAAAGAAGTAGACATAAAGATTGGAAAAAACTAAATATACTCCTGCTAATATTCACAGGTGACATAAATATAAGCAAAATTCTAAAAGTGCTGAGAAATGAACTACTAGAATTAACAAGTTAATTCATGGTGGCTTCTAGATACAAGGTAAATTAAACTAAAATCAATCACAAAGAGAGAATTATATTTTAACAGTTATAGTTTTTATAACAGCATTGGAGAAAATCCAGAATTTACTAAAATAATCTAATAAAAGTTATACAAGAGTTTGTTACAAAAGGTGATTGGAGTAACAATAGAGGATAGTGAAATACATCTACACATAAATGGTCACTTGAGATGACAAAGGCGAGAATATAGAAGCAAAAAAGTTTCTTTTTGATGAATAGTGCTGGGTCATTTCAATAGTTATATGGGATAAAATATGTATAAGAACCACACATGAAATCAATTCCATATGGACTGCATATATAAATATAAATATTTCTACTTTAAAGGAAAATGTAGAAGAACATCTTTATGTACTTGTAGTGAACAAGAATTTTCTTTTTAACAAGGACATAAATTATGCTAAGAAAAATTATACAATAGTCCATATTTAAACTAGGAAGTTCAGTTCATCAAAAAACAATAGGAAGAAGGTAAAAAAAGTAGCCTATAGAGTTATAGAGAGGGAGAATATATGTTTGATGGACATATATTCAGAACATATAACCATCCCTACAAATCAACAGAAACAAAAGATAGCTCAATGGACAATGAAGGATTACAACCTTCAAAAGAAAACATCCAAATAAAAAATTGTATAAAATGTGTTCAATTTAATTAAATATACAATTAAATTATACAAGATAAAATCACAATAAAGCTTCACTACACTAGAATGAATAAAATGGAAGAAAATGGGATACAGTTTCAGAAATGATTTGGAGCAAGGGGAATGCTCTAGTCCTTCATGTGCATGTGTTATGAGCTAGCAATTACATATGTGGTTATGTATTTGATCTGAAATCTGTACACCTTCACAGAACCATTATTATAATACTCAAAACATAAAGACCAGCAGAATCTTTTTTGATAAATATAACAAATAATTAAGTTGTGATGTGTTCTGTTAATGAAAAACTATACAGTAATAAAAACTAATGAACTGCAACTCCACACAACATGTGGAGTATTAACATCACGAACGTTACATTAATATTCAAGCTTGAAAAGAATTCATTTGTTTGTCATAAAAAAGTGAATAAATAAAGAGGTAGATAGCCTTTTTTTTTTTTTTTTTTTTTTTTTGAGATGGAGTTTCGCTCTTCTTACCCAGGCTGGAGTGCAATGGCGCGATCTCGGCTCACCGCAACCTCCGCCTCCTGGGTTCAGGCAATTCTCCTGCCTCAGCCTCCCGAGTAGCTGGGATTACAGGCACGCACCACCGTGCCCAGCTAATTTTTTGTATTTTTGGTAGAGACGGGGTTTCACCATGTTGACCAGGATGGTCTCAATCTCTCGACCTCGTGATCCACCCGTCTCGGCCTCCCAAAGTGCTGGGATTACAGGCTTGAGCCACCGCGCCTGGCCGGTAGATAGACTTTTCTAAGAAATGTTTAGAAATATATATAACAATGAATGTATTATTCCTTGGTATATAATTCAGATTAATTTTCTTATATGAATTCAAAAATATGTATTTTAAAGTATGTTCTTGTGTATCTATTTGTAGCAGCAGAAAAAAGAAAGAATACAGAAGTATATCACTAAGCATATATTTCATTAAGATAATTAAAAACATAGTAAAATTTTTCAATAGGTATCAACCTCAAAGCATAATTTAAATAAAAATTATAAAAGTGAGGTTATACACAAGTTTATCTGTGTAAATTTTTTATATATACACAAACATGTAAAAGGGAAATTGAGTGGACATAACAGCAGCAAAAAAGAATAAGTAAAGTGGAATGTGATTATGATACAAGAATAAGCAAAATATTAATGGTAATAATTATTTGAAAATTAGATTAATACAAGGCTTCACTCAGACTGATTGCAATATCATGTCAAAACTAAGTGAATAAGTAAATAAATTTAAAGAAAAGAAAAACATCATGGATAAAGTGAAAATTTTGTAACAGGTATGTCTCAGTTAAAACACGTCTATCAGCCAGGCACAATGGCTCATGCCTGTAATCCCAATCCTTTGGGAGGTTGAGATGGGAGGAACCCTTGAGACTAAGAGTCAGAGACCAGCCTGTGTGACATAGTGAGATCCTATCTCTATGAGAAGTAAAACTAATTTTAATATTGCCATGTTGCCTGATACAATAAATGTCTTGATAAAATTGAATTTTGAGGATAGCAATATTTTATATATTATCCATCAATGGGGTCAAGCACAACAGTAAATGCTGAAGAAGCTCCCAATGTGTTGCACAGCCCTTATTGGATTAATGTGTCTTTGACACTGGAACTTGACCAAGTGGCTGTGAATGCAACCTCACCCTTGCCTGCATATTTATATCTCAGAAAGCATTTGGAGAAGCACCTATGTAAGCAATATGCAAGGGTGAAAACAAACTATGTATGTGAAAATAGAAAAGGAAAATAATTATCATATTGTACAGAAAATAATTGCTGCAGCAAAAGTATATATCCTTCAAACAGTCTCTACAGATCCAGACGATGTTAAGTCTAGAGAAGTACTTTAAAAAAAAATTTTTTTTTTACCACTGGGACAAACATTTATTAATTTTATTTATTTTTATTTTTTGTTAAAATTTTATTGCATTTTAGGTTTTGGGGTACATGTGCAGATCATGCAAGATAGTTGCATAGGTACACACATGGCAGTGTGCTTTGCTGCAGTCTTCCCCTTCACCCACATTTGGCATTCCTCCCCAGGCTATCCCTTCCCCCTTCCCCCCCCCCCGCTGTCCCTTCCCTATTCCCCCCAGTAGACCCCAGTGTGTAGTACTCCCTTCCCTGTGTACATGTGTTCTCTTTTTTCATCACCCGCCTATGAGCAAGAATATGCGGTATTTCATTTTCTGTTCTTGTGTCAGTTTGCTGAGAATGATGTTCTCCAGATTCATCCATGTCCCTACAAAGGACACAAACTCATCCTTTTTGATTGCTGCATAATAATCCATGGTGTATATGTGCCACATTTTCCCAATCCAGTCTATCATCGATGGGCATTTGGGTTGGTTCCAGGTCTTTGCTATTGTAAACAGTGCTGCAATGAACATTCGTGTGCATGTGTCCTTATAGTAGAATAATTTATAGTTTTTTGGATATATACCCAGTAATGGGATTGCTGAGTCAAATGGAATTTCAATTTCTAGGTCCTTGAGGAATCGCCACACTGTCTTTCACAATGGTTGAACTAATTTACACTCCCACCAACAGTGTAAAAGTGTTCCTATTCCTCCACATCCTATCCAGCATCTGTTGTCTCCAGATTTTTTAATGATCACCATTCTAACTGGCGTGATATGGTATCTCAATGTGGTTTTGATTTGCATCTCTCTAATGACCAGTGATGATGAGTATTTTTTCCTATGTTTGTTGGCCTCATGTATGTCTTCTTCTGTAAAGTGTCGATTCATATCCTTTGCCCATTTTTGAATGGGCTTGTTTGTTTTTTTCCTGTAAATCTGTTTGAGTTCTTTGTAAATTCTGGATATCAGCCCTTTGTCAGATGGGCAGACTGCAAAAATTTTTTCCCATTCTGTCGGTTGCCGATTCACTCTACTGACTGTTTCTTTTGCCATGCAGAAGCTGTGGAGTTTGATTAGGTCCCATTTATCTATTTTGGCTTTTGTTGCTAATGCTCTTGGTGTTTTGTTCATGAAGTACTTGCCTACTCCTATGTCCTGGATAGTTTTGCCTAGATTTTCTTCTAGGGTTTTTATGGTGCCAGGTCTTATGTTTAAGTCTTTAATCCATCTGGAGTTAATTTTAGTGTAAGGTGTCAGAAAGGGGCCCAGATTCTGCTTTCTGCATATGGTTAGCCAGTTATCACAACACCATTTATTAAACAGGGAGTACTTTCCCCATTGCTTGTTTTTGTCAGGTTTATCAAATATTGTATGGTTGTAGATATGCTGTGTTGCCTCCAATGCCTCTGTTCTGTTCCATTGGTCTATATCTCTGTTTTGGTACCAGTAGCATGCTGTTTTGATTACAGTAGACTTGTAGTATAGTTTGAAGGCCAGTAGTGTGATGCCTCCTGCTGTGTTCTTTTTGCTTAGAATTGACTTGGCCATGCGGGCTCTCTTTTGGTTCCATAGGAAGTTTAAGGTAGGTTTTTCCAGGTCTGTGAAGAAGGTCATTGGTAGCTTGATGGGGATAGCATTGAATCTGTAAATTACTTTGGGCAGTATAGCCATTTTCATGATATTGATTCTTCCTAACCATGAACATGGAATGTTTCTCCATCTTTTTGTGTCCTCTCTTATTTCATTGAGCAGTCGTTTGTAGTTTTCCTTGAAGAGATCTCTTACGTTCCTTGTAAGTTGTATTCCTAGGTATTTTATTCTTTTTGTAGCAATTGTGAATGGCAGTTCGTTCTTGATTTGGCTCTCTTTCAGTCTGTTATTGGTGTAGAGGAATGCTTGTGATTTTTGCACATTAATTTTGTACGCTGAGTCTTTGCTGAAGTTGCTTATCAGTTTCAGGAGTTTTTGGGCTGAGGTGATGGGGTCTTCTAGGTATGCTATCATGTCGTCTGCAAATAGAGACAATTTGGCTTCCACCTTTCCTATTTGAATATCCTTTATTTCTTTTTCTTGCCTGATTGCTCTGGCTAGAACTTCCAGTACTATATTGAATAGGAGTGGTGAGAGAGGGCATCCTTGTCTAGTGCCAGATTTCAAAGGGAATGCTTCCAGTTTTTGCCCACTCAGTATAATATTGGCTGTTGGTTTGTCGTAAATAGCTTTTATTACTTTGAGATATGTTCCATCAATACCAAGTTTATTGAGGTTTTTTAGCATAAAGGGCTGTTGAATTTTGTCAAAGGCCTTCTGTGCATCAATTGAGATAATCATGTGGTTTTTGTTTTGGTTTCTGTTTATGTGGTGAATTACATTTATAGACTTGCGTATGTTGAACCAGCCTTACATACCCGGGATGAATCCTACTTGATCATGATGGATAAGTTTTTTGATGTGCTGTTGCAATCGGCTTGCCAGTATTTTATTGAAGATTTTTGCATCTATGTTCATCATGGATATTGGCCTGAAGTTTTCTTTTCTTGTTGAATCTCTGCCGGGTTTTGGTATCAGGATGATGTTGGTCTCATTAAATGATTTGGGAAGAATTCCCTCTTTTTGGATTGTCTGGAATAGTTTCAGAAGGAATGGTAACAGTTCCTCTTTGTGTGTCTGGTAGAATTCAGCTGTGAACCCTTCTGGACCTGGGCTTTTTTTGGTGTGGTAGGATCTTAATTGCTGCCTCAACTTCAGACCTTGTTATTGGTCTATTCATAGTTTCGAGTTCCTTCTGGTTTACGCTTGGGAGGACACATGTGTCCAGGAATTTATCCATTTCTTCCAGGTTTACTAGTTTATGTGCAAAGAGTTGTTTGTAATATTCTCTGATGATGGTTTGAATGTCTGTGGAATCTGTGGTGATTTCCCCTTTATCATTTTTTACTGCATCTATTTTGTTGTTCTCTCTTTTCTTTTTAATAAATCTGGCTAGTAGTCTGTCTATTTTGTTGATCTTTTAAAAAACCAGCTCTCGGATTTACTGATTTTTTGAAGGGTTTTTTGTGTCTCTATCTCCTTCAGTTCTGCTCTGATCTTAGTTATTTCTTGTCTTCTGCTAGTTTGAGTTTTTTTTTTATCTTGCTTTTCTAGCTCTTTCAATTTTGATGATAGGGTGTCAATTTTGGATCTCTCCATTCTCCTCATATGGGCACTTATTGCTATATATTTTCCTCTGGAGACTGCTTTAAATGAGTCCCAGAGATTCTGGTATGTTGTGTCTTTGTTCTCGTTGGTGTCAAAGAACTTCTTTATTTCTGCCTTTATTTCATTCTTTATCCATTCAACATTCAAGAGCCAGTTGTTCAGTTTCCATGAAGCTGTGTGGTTCCGAGTTAGTTTCTGAATTCTTAGTTCTAACTTGATTGCACTATGATCTGAGAGACTGTTTGTTATTATGTCAGTTGCTTTTCATTTGCTGAGGAGTGATTTACTTCCAATTATGTGGTCCATTTTAGAGTAGGTGTGATGTGGTGCTGAGAAGTATGCATATTCTGTGGATTTTGGGTGGAGAGTTCTGTAAATGTCTATCAGGTTTGCTTGTTCCAGGTCTGAGTTCAAGTCCTGAATTTCCTTGTTGATTTTCTGTCTGGTTGATCTGTCTAATATTGACAGCGGACTGTTAAAGTCTCCCACTATTATTGTGTGGGAGTATAAGTCACTTTGTAAGTCATTAAGAACTTGCCTTATATATCTGGGTGCTCCTGTATTGGGTCCATATATATATATAGAATCATTAGCTCTTCTTGTTGTATCTATCCTTTTACCATTATGTAATTACCTTTTTTGTCTCCTTTGATCTTTGCTGCTTTAAAGTCTATTTTATCAGAGATGAGAATTGCAACTCCTGCTTTTTTTTTTGCTCTCCATTTGCTTGGTAACTCTTCCTCCATCCCTTTGTTTTCAGCCTTTGTGTATCCTTGCGTGTGAGATGGGTTTCCTGGATACAGCACACCGATATGTTTTGGCTTTGTTATCCAATTTGCCAGTATGTGTCTTTTGATTGGTGCATTTAGCCCATTTACATTTAGGGTTAATATTGTTATGTGTGAATTTGATACTGCCATTTTGATGCTAGCTGGCTGTTTTGCCCATAAGTTTTTGCAGATTATTCTTTTTTTTAATGCTCTTTAGCATTTGGTATGTTTTTGAATGGGTGGTACTGGTTTTTCCTTTCTATGTGTAGTGCCTCTTTCAGGAGCTGTTTTAAAGCAGGTCTGGTGTTGACAAAATCTATGAGTACTTGCTTGTTTGCAAAGGATTTTAGTTTTCCTTCACTTATGAAGCTCAGTTTGGCTGGATATGAAATTCTGGGTTGAATGTTCTTTTCTTTAAGGATGTTGAATATTGGCCCCCACTCTCTCCTGGCTTGTAGAGTTTCTGCTGAGAGATCTGCTGTGAGTCTGATGGGTTTTCCTATGTGGGTGACCTGACCTTTTTCTCTGGCTGCCCTTAGTATTTTCTCCTTCATTTCAACCCTGTTGAATCTCACGATTATGTGCCTTGGGGTTGCTCTTCTTGCAGAATATGTTTGTGGTGTTCTCTGTATTTCCTGAACTTGAGTATTGGCGTGGATTGGTAGGTTGGCGAAATTTTCCTGGATATCCTGAAGAGTATTTTCCAGCTTGAATTCATTCTCTTCATCACATTCTGGTACACCTATCAAATGTAGGTTCGGTCTCTTCATATAATCCCACATTTCTTGGAGACTTTGTTCATTCCTTTTTGCGCTTTTTTCTCTAATCTTGGTTTCTTGTTTTATTTCGTTGAGTTGATCTTCGACTTCTGATATTCTTTATTCTGCTTGGTCAATTTGGCTGTTGAAGCTTGTGCATGCTTCACGAAGTTCTCGTGTTTTTTAGCTCCTTCAATTCGTTTATATTCCTCTCTAAGTTGTCCCTTCTTGTTATCATTCCCTCGAATCTTTTTTCAAATCTTTTTTTTAGGTTCTTAGTTTCTGTGCATTGATTTAGAACATGTTCTTTTGGCTCACGGAAGTTTCTCATTATCCAAATTCTGAAGTCTGATTCCCTCATTTCATCACCCTCATTCTCCATCCAGCTTTGATCCCTTGCTGATGAGGAGTTTTGGTCCTTTGTAGGAGGTGAGGTGTTTTGGTTTTGGGTGTTTTTTTTCCTTTTTGCACTGGTTTCTTCCAATCTTTGTGGGTTTATCCTCCTGTGGTCTGGGTAATTGCTGACTTTTCGGTTGGTTCTCTGAGTGGATGCCCATATTGTTGATGGTGAAGTATTTCTGTTGCTTAGTTTTCCTTCTAACAGTCTAACCCCTCTGCTGTAAGACTGCTGAGGTCCACTCCAGGACCTGCTTGTCTAAGGTACACCTGTAGCAGCTGCGGAACAGTCAGTGATGCTACCAGTTTCTTTTTTTGCTATCTTTGTCCCAGAATGATGCCCACCAAATGTCAATCTGATCAGTCCTTTTTTAGGTGACTCTTTGGATATTCAGGGGTCAAGGAGCTGCTTGAGGAGATGGTCTGTACTTTAGAGGAGCTTGAGTGCTGAGCTGTGAGCTCCATTGTTCATTGATGAGTGTTCAGCAGATACTTTTAAGTCTTCTGCAGCAGAACTCATAAAATCCTTTTATTTTTTTCCTCAGATTCTCTGTCTTGGGGCATTAGGGCTTTCTTTATGAGTATCCATTGCACTTTCCTGCCCAGCTAGGGGGCAGTCTAGTCACTATTTGCCTGCCGAGGCTCCACCCTGCTGGTGTTGGCTCTGCCCTACTGTGGCAGGCTCTGCTCTGTTACCTTGGGCTTTGCCCTGTTGCTGAGGGCTCCACCCTGCTGTCGTGTGCTCTGCTCTGTTGCCTCTGTATTGTCAGAGTCTCTCTGTTATGGCGGGTTGCCTTGGCAATGGCAGGCTGCGACAGCAATGGGAGTAAACTTCCGTAGGGGCGGATTGCCTCAGCAATAGAAGATGCCCCTCCACCACCGAGCTGTGCCGTCCTGGGCTCAGTTACATCAGCAGTGAAACTCTCAATCCTGGACATATGGAATCGCCACCCTGCTTGTCCCTGTGGGGGTGGGTCCCACCGAGCCTGGTCACCTGGCTTGCCATCTCAGAGCCCCTCTTTTTCCCTTTCCTAATTTGAAAGGTTGACTCTCTCCCAGGTATTTCAGTCACCCGCTGATTGGGGACTGGAATCCATGCAATTTCCCATGCAGTGACCCACTGCGCCCGCTCAAATGTTGCCTCCCAGGAATCTCCTGGTCTGGGTCACTGTTCAAGTCCCGTTCAATCAAATGGATATGCTAATCTGCCCTCCCAAATCTCAGATTGCCAGTTTAACAGGGCATCCAGACCAGTGCGCCTTGTGTGGAGTGCTGCTGCACTGCTGTGCTGGCCGCAAGGGCAGTGCCGGCCAAAACAGGCGGCAGTGCTCCATGTCTCTCCTCCACCTGGGAATCCCCCTGTTCTGTGGGCAACAAAGATCCGTCTGAAAATGCGGCTTGAACTCACCCTCTGAGCCTTCACTGAGAGCTGCAACCCCGAGCTCTGCAACCCCGAGCTGCTCCTACCCCTCCATCTTGAAGAGTCCCTAGAGAAGTACTTTCTATGAGAAAGAAAAAAAAACATAGAATTTATCATCATCAGTTTGATATCTATAGGAAAAGATATGCTAATCTGCACAGTGAAAGGACAAGCAAAGAAATTTGGATGCTTTCAAGTGTAGAATATGGACTGAAATTTGTGAAATTATAGTTACAGAAGAGGATGATTTTTAACATGGTGGTGTCAGTAGAATTATGTTTCTAATAAAAGTTGCAATGCAGAGTAGTGAATTTTTGCAAAAAGAGATCACATATTGAATTTGGGATAACTCAAGAAGGTTTAATAAAGGGACTGTATATAAGGGTGTGGATAGGGTATAGTCAATCACAAAAGATTGGTAGCATATTAATCCTTATACTACCAATAACAGGGCAGCTACATCTGAAAGGTAAGAGAAAGGAGTGGTTACTATAAAGTCTGGCATTCTAACTGGCATGGGGTGGTATCTCAATATGGTTTTGATTTTGATTGCTTTAATGACCAGTGATGAGGAACTTTTCTTCATATGTTTGTTGGCTGCATAAATGTCTTCTTTGAAAAATGTCTGTTCATATCTTCTGCCCACTTTTTGATGGAGTTGGTTTTTTTTTTTTTTTTTCTTATAAATTTTTTTAAGTTCTCTGTAGATTCTGGATATTAGCCCTTTGTTAAATGGGTAGATTGCAAAAATTTTTTTCCATTCTATGGGTTGCCAGTTCACTCTATTGATAGTTTCTTTTTTTGTGCAGAAGCTCTTAAGTTTAATTAGATCTCATTTGTCTATTTTGGCTTTTGTTGCCATTGCTTTTGGTGTTTTAGTCTTAGAGTCCCTGCCCATGCCTGTGTCCTGAATGGTATTACCTAGGACTTCTTCTAGAGTTTTTGCAGTGTTAGGCTTCATGTTTAAGTATTTAATCCATCTAGAGTTAATTTTTATGTAAGGTGTAAGGAAGGGGTCCAGTTTCAGCTTTCTGCCTATGGCTAGCCAGTTTTCCCAACATCACTTATTAAACAGGGAATCCTTTCCCTATTGCTTTTTTCTTTGTCTAGTTTGTCAAAGAGCAGATAGTTGTAGTTGTGTGACATTGTTTCTGAGGCCTCTGTTCTGTTCCATTTGTCTATATCTCTGTTTTGGTACCAGTACCATGCTGTTTTGAGTACAGTAGCCTTGTAATATACTTTGAAGTCAGGTAGCATGATCCTTCCATCTTTTTTTTGCTTAGGATTTTCTTGGCTATACAGGCTCTTTTTTGGTTCCGTATGAAGTTTAAGGTGGTTTTCTCTAATTCTGTGAAGAATGTCATTGGTAGCTTGAAGGGGATAGCATTGAATCTATAAATTACTTTGGGCAGTATGGCCATTTTCATGATATTGATTCTTCCTAATCATGAGCATGGAATGTTTTTCAATTTGTTTGTTTCCTTTCTTATTTCCTTGAGCAGTGTTTTGTAGTTCTCGTGAAGTTCTTCACATCCTTTTTTAGTTGTATTCCTAGGCATTTTATTCTCTTTGTAGCAATTGTGATTGAGAGTTCACTCATGATCTGGCCCTCTGTTTATGTATTACTGGCATATAAAAATGCTTGCGATTTTTGCACATTGATTTTTTGTCTTGAGACTTTGCTGAACTTGCTTATCAGCTTAAGGAGATTTTGGGTTGAGATGGTGGAGTTTTCTAAATATAAAAACCACATGATGATCTTAATAAATGCAGAGAAGACCTTTGACAAAATTCAACAGCACTTTATGCTAAAAACTCTCAACAAACTAAGTATCAATGGATCATATCTAAAAATAATAAGAGCTACTTATGACAAACTCACAGCCAGTATCATAATGAATGGGCAAAAACTGTATGTATTCCCTTTGAAAACTGGCACAAGATAAGGATGCCCTCTCTCACCACTTCTATTCAACATAGTATTGGAAGTTCTGCCTAGGGCCATCAGGCAAGAGAAAGAAATAAAGGGTATTTAAATAAAAAGAGAAGACATAAAATTGTCCTTGCTTGCAGAATCCTTTGCTTTAAAAAAAAATATTTTGTAGAAACAAAGTTTCACCATGTTGCACACACTGGCCTGAAACTCCTGAGCTCAAGCAATCTAATTGACTCAGACTCCCAAAGTGCTGAGTTTATAGGCATGAGCCATTGTGCCTGGCCAAACGTTATTTTTAAAAAAGATTATCCCTAATTTGACTTTTTGAATTATTTTCATTCCCATTTTTTTCTTCCTTTAAGGAATTCCAAATTTGCATTGGTCCTTTTTGCTTTGTTCTATATTATTTTCTCTTTTGTTTCTGCTTAATTTTATTTTTCATTTTCAGTACTATATTTTTATTGGATATTTGTCATTTCTGTTTTTTTCTTTTGTTCTATGATTAATTTTTTTATATTGGCAACCTCTTTAATATCTAAAAATTAGGTTTTATAAAATAAAGACTAATTTGTCTAATATATATACAACATATGTAGTATAGCAAAGTTAAATCAAATTCATGTAGCATATAGGCAATGGATTAAGCTGAAATTTTCTAATAAACACTGCCAAAACATCTTTTTCAATTTCTTCTGTTCGACATCCCTCAACCCAATGAAGGAATAAAGACAGTACACTGTACACAGAGGTGGTTCAACAATTCCACTTCCAAACAGCATTCGCTGTCAGCTTTCAAAAGCTGTTTACAAAAAGTATCATTCTGTTACTACTCTTAACTACATCGAGCACTTCCAAATAGGTAAAAAGACTAGATATTTTATATAACTTGTCCACCATGTACACAGGAATTTTTAATAAAATTGCACACACATAACAATGCTTATAGTCTGAGTTATTTTCTAAATGTACACTTTGGTCTTGAACCATTCCTCCTTTGCTTTCTTCTCTCTGCTTTCAATCCAGTGGACAAGTACAGGCATGTGTAATTCTTACAAATGGTTAGACAAATTCCTTTCCAAAAGTTACTTACAGAAGAGAAGTTTTTCTATGAATTTCAACACACAACATATACAATAGTTAATTTTACTAAGTACTTTGTCATACACTGGCAACGTCTTTAACTTCTAGAGACTAGAGGTTGCAAAATTAGAACTAATTTGTCCATTGTATGCTCTATACAGAGAGAAAAACAAAACATACAAAAAACATGCAGAAAAAATGGTGTTGGAAAATGTCAAGTATGAACACATTAGCATATTACCTTTTGCAATTTCTTCCTTCCCATATCCTGTAAACCACTGAACAAGTATAGACAGTACCATAGTGCTTATAAAGCTGTCTTCACAATTCAGTTTCCAAAAGACAGCATTTCTATAAATTTTAGCAGAAAGATATTTGCAAAGTGCTCTTTTACTACACCTACATTTAACATATACGGGGCACATCTAAACATCTAGATAAACTAAATGTTTTAAGTAAGGAGTTAATTTGTCCACTATGTATACAGCAGTCTGGAATAAACAACAAATAGAAAACAACAGTTATAACTCGAAAGAGTCTTCCAAATATAAACATTCTGGCCTAAAACCCTTCCCGTTTCTATCAACCCAACGAACAAGAATGCTCAAGTTTTCAGAAGACAATCTTTCTTACAACTTTTAAAACAAATTCTGCGAAATATACTAGTTTACCAACTCTACTTCTATCATACACTGGCAACCTCTTTAACACCTAGAAAGACTAGATGTTGTGAATAAGGACTCGTTTGTTCTTTATATACACTATATACACAGATAATTAAAACAAAATGCAGACATAAGAGATACTGGCTAATCTTGCCTCACTGTAAGTACAGCAGCACAGAGCTCTGTGCACTTCCCCACCTCCTGTCTCCCCTGAACCAGTGTGCACAAACACAATGAGTATTAATCATTAGATGATTTTGCAATTCCCCCCCCAAAAAAAACTTTTCATGTGAATTGTAAGAAAAATATATTTATGGCCAGGCATGGTGGCTCAGGCCTGTAATCCCAGCACTTTGGGAGGCTGAGGCAGGCAGATCACCTGAGGTCAGAAGTTTGAGACCAGTCTGACCAACATGGAGAAACCCCATCTCTACCAAATACAAAATTGGCCAGGCATGGTGGCACATGCTTGTAATCCCAGCCAGTAGAGATGCTGAGGCAGGAGAATTGCTTGAACCTGGGAGGCAGAGGTTGTGGTGAGTCAAAGGTTGTGGTGAGCCGAGATTGTGCCATTTGCACTCCAGCATGGGCAACAAGAGTGAAACTTCATCTCAAAAAAAAAATAAAAAGATGTCTACAAAATGTGTTATTTTACTACCTCTAATTTTAACATATCAGACACTTCAGAACATCTAGAAAGAAGAGACATTTTAAAAAATCTTAGAATTGTCAACTCTGCATGCAGTAGTGAGGAATAAAGTGCACAGAAAACAATAGATAAAATATGAAAATGTCTTCTAAATATGGCTAGTCTGGCATAGAACCTTCTTCTTTTCCTTCTTCTCTTCCTTCTCAGGTCTTCCAGCTCCATGTCCTCTAATCCACTGAACAAATGTCTATGTATCACTTCCAGAGCCCATCTAACAACTCTATTTACAAAAATCATCTCCAGAAGACATTTTCTATGATTCCTTTTAAAGAAATGAGAATTTCAAGATGTGTGACTTTCTAACTCTACTTTATCATATGTCAGTTGGCAACCTCTTTCTGTGTAGAAGGGCTAGACCATCAGACACTAGGTGAGATGGGGAAGAAAAGTTTGCCGCTGCTTCAAGGTCTGGGCCCAGCCAGTAGGCAGCCACATAGGAGTCCCCTGATGTCTGCAGGGAAATGGGTGCAGCCTGTCCCAGAGCCCCCAAGCTCACCACCTGACTAGGGGCAGAATGGGCCATAGGGCCCCAAGGGCCCTGGGGGACCCGGCCACACTCCACATCTCCACATGCTCTTTGCCAGTCTGGAACTTGACTTTTCATTTATTTCTAATTTTTTCCCCAAACTGTGTTAATTCCATTTCGAGTTGTCCTTTAGCCTAGCCCAAAATGGAATTAACACAGTTTGGGGAAAAAAATTAGCCTAATTATACTGTTTTATTTGTCCTTGAGTCTAATTATACTATTTTAAAATATGACTGTTTGTGCTTCCATTCTTTTATGACTTTAATCATTTAAAATTATTTTAGCTAGTTTTAAAATAGTTGACTACATTTTTAATCTTCATTTATGGCCATTTATACTGGTATGACTCAATTTTCAGTGTTTAAATTCTGCTTTTTTATTATTTTTAAAATTCAACTTGAGAGCAACCACTTTCTGTTACTAATATTTACTCATTTTTTTATTGTTTGCTGCAATGTTAGGTGTTTTTTTCTTATAATTTTAGAAAAAATCTTTTTATTTATTTATTTTTTTAATATATATTTTTATTTATATTAAACAAAATTTTTTAAAAAAAATCTTTTTATTTATTTTTTTAATATATATTTTACTGCATTTTAGGTTTGGGGGTACATGTGAAGAACACACAAGATTGTTGCATAGGTACATACATGGCAATGTGGTTTGCTGCCTTCCTCCCCGTCACCTAAAACTGGCATTTCTCCCTTTGTTATCCCTCCCCAACTCCCTATCCCCACTGTCCCTCTCCTCATTTCCCCACTGCAGACCCCAGTGTGTGATGCTTCCCTCCCTGTGTCCATGCGTTCTCATTGTTCATCACTCGCCTGTGAGTGAGAACATGTGGTGTTTGATTTTCTGTTCTTGTGTCAGTTAGGAGATTTTTAAAATAAGGGGTCAAGACATATACCTATCTTCATAACTTTAACACCTTATCTCTATTTTTATAACAAATTATTTGAAAAAATACATCTTTTTGTAGTGCTGAAATCAGAAAAATTGTCAGATAAAACTGATGTTTTTGATTTATTTTGAATAAACATAGAAACTGATTTTCCAGTCTTAAAACTAGTGAAGTAACAAGTAACATTTGTCTTATTTGAATTCCTTTCTCAGGAAATCAACCACGAGTGCTCCCCAAGCGTATTAAGGAACTGAAACATACCAGATTACTGAATCTGGACAATGATATGCCAGACCACTTACCCTTATGACTGCCTTACTGTTGACTTACTCCTCTTTCTTACCCCTCTCTAATACCTGTTTTCCCACAAATGGTTATATTTTCTCCTTGCTAGATAGACCCCTATTTTTAGTTGGTAAGGTAGATGGATTTGAGACTGATCTCTCATTTCCTCAGCTGCAGTTCCAAATAAAGCTTTCTTCCCTGGCAATACTCATCATTTCAGTGACTGACTTTCTGTATGGTGAGCAGCGGGACCTATACCAAACCCCTGGCACTTCAATACAACCACATAACCAATACTTTTTAATATCTGCCACTACTAGTTTACTTCTCAATGTTGTCTGAAACTTCTTTCTTGATTATTCCATAGTTTCTGTTCTGCACACTTTGGATACTCTTATTACCCAGTGTTGTTTCTGAAACACTCCAAAATACTCTTCAGGGAGCATTTTATTGATACATCTGACATCCTTGAGTTTTGAGGTACCTGGGCATCCTCTGATTTTCTTGCAGCATTTTTGTACTCAAGTACAAACTGAATCCTATGAAATATTTCCTCTTTTGTAACATTCTACTGTGAGGTAGTTGTCAAATTATCTTGGGAATAAATTTTTATTAATTCCAGTTTTCTGGCTTGTAAGACTTCCAATATTTTTCTCTTACATATGATATCTAATAGAGCTTCTGATCTAACAGGAGTTATTGGGTAGACATGGTACACTGCTACCCATTCCTTTTTGCAGGTTTATGGATAGCTTATTGCCTACATTGATTGCTGCTGTTTTTTTCTGCATGTGTTTATATGTATGTGTATGTGTTCGTTTGCTGGCTTTGTTTTGCTATTATAGATTATTTTCTGTCTATGAAATATTCAAAATACTATTTTACCACTGCCATTTTCCTTCAATAGGCAAGATGAAACCACAGTTATATTTTTGGACTTGATTTTCTTATAATAGATATTTATGAAAATCAAATCAAGAGTAAATAATCATATTCATCAATTTCTAAGCTTTAATTAGAACTGATATAAAATAAATAATTCTAAATACAGACACTTCAAATATTGGTTGAAAAAACAATATCATGGCAAATTTATGCAATCAAACATGAGGATTTAGACAAATCAATGAAAAATTATTCTTTAATTAAATTATGGGGGAATAGTAGCTTTACTCAACGTGGCCATACATTAAAGCTTGTTGCTAACCATGTTCTAAAACCTAACTAAAAAAGGTTTTTGCAAAATAAAATCTTACAACAGAACACACATAAAATTGGCAAAAGCGATGTCACAGCAATGTTTCTATTAAAATATTATTTTTAAATTTATTTTTACTTTAAATTTTTCTGAGTACAAACTAGATATATATAAGTCATGTGAGATATTTTGATACAGTTTCCAATGTGCAGTAATCACATGAAAGTAAATGAGGTATCCATCACCTCAACCATTTATCCATTATGTTACAAACAATCTAACTGCACTATTTTTAGTCATTTTAAAATGTACAATCAAATTATTTTTGACTATAATCACCTTGTTATGATAGCAAATATACATCTTATTCATTCTTTCTGACTATTTTTTGTACTCATTAACCATCCCACATTCCTCCCATTACCAGTGCCATCACTACCCTTCTCAGGCTCTGGCAACCATTCTATCCTCTATCTCTGTGAGTTCAATAATTTTAATTTTTAGCTTCTACAAATAAGTGAGAACAAGCAAAGTTTCTCTTTTTGTTCCTAGCTTATTTCTCATAGCATAATGACCTGCAGCTCCATCCATGCTGTTGCAAATGACAGGAGCTCATTTATTAAGTGGCTGACTCCATTGTGTATATATGCCATATTGTCTTTATCCATTTATCTGTTTATGAACATTAAGGTTGCTTCCAAACATTGGCTATTTTGAATACTGCTGCAACAAAAGTATGGGTGCAGATATCTCTTCAATATACTGATATTTTCTCTTTTGGGTATGTACTAAAAGTGAGATTGCTGAATCAGATCTCTATTTTTAGCTTTTTGAAGAACTTCTAAACTGTTCTCTGTAGTAGTGGTACTAATTTACATTCCTACCAATAATGTATGAGGGTTCCCTTTTCTTCACATTCTTGCCATCATTGATTATTGCCTGGATTTTGGATAACAGCCATTTTAACTGGTGTGACATGATATCATATTGTTGTTTTAATTCACATTTCCCTGATAATCAGTGATACTGAGCATCTTTTCATATACCTGATGGTCATTTGTATGTCTTTTGAGAAATGTGTATTCTCATCTTCTGACAATTTTAAATCTGATTATTAGATGTTTTTCCTATAGAGTTGTTTGAGTTCCTTATATATTGTGGTTATTAAAACTTGTCAGATATGTAGTTTGCAAATATCTCCTATTCTGTGGGTTTTTTTTTCACTTTGTTGATTGTTTCCTTTGATGTACAGTTTCTTAACTTGATGTGATCTCATTCATCCATTTTTGCTTTGGTTGTCCATGCTGTGAAGTATTACTCAAGAAATCTTTGCCTAATCCAACATGCTGGAGAGTTTTCTCAATGCTTTTGTAGTATCTTCATAAATTGAGATGTTAGATTGAAGTCTTTAACACTTTGATTTTACTTTTGTCTGTGGTGAGAGATAGGAGTCTATTTTTATTATTTTACATATAGATATCCATTTTTCTTAGAACCAGAGAAAAGATTGAAAAGATTGTCTTTATTAGTCCATATTTATGCTGTTGATAAGGACATACCTAAAACTGGAAAGAAAAAGTAGTTTCATTGGGCTTACAGTTCCACATGGCTGGGGAGAACCTCAGAGTCATGGCAGGAGGTGAAAGGCACTTCTTACATGGCAGTGGCAAGAGAAAATGAGGAAGAAGAAAAAGCGAAAACCTCCAGACCTCATGAGGCTTATTCACTATTACAAGAATAGAATGGGAAAGACTGGTCCCATGATTCAATTATCTCCCCCGGGTCCCTCCCACAACACACAGGAATTCTGGGAGATACAATTCAAGTTGAATTTTGGTTGTGGACACCAACAAACCACATCATTCCATCCCTGACCCCTCCAAAAATCAAAAGCAAGCTAGTTCCTTCCTAGATGCAATGGTGGTACAGGCATTAGGTAAATACAGCTGTTCCAAATGAAAGAAATTGGCCAAAACAGCAAGGCTAAAGGGCCCGTGCAAGTCCAAAATCTAGTGGAGAAATCAAACTTTAAAGCTCAAAAATGATCTCCTTCGACTCCAGGTCTCACATCACGGAAATAGAGATGGTTACCAGAAGCAGGGAAAGGTGGCAGGGAATGATGGGGTTGGAGGAGAGTGGGGATAATTAATGGTTACAAAAATATAGTTAGATATAATGAATAAGATCTAGTATTTGACCACAACAAGATGACTACAGTCAAGATGACTACCACAACAACAATTTATTGTACATTTAAAAAACTAAAAGTATAATTGGATTGTTTGTAACACAAAGAAAGGATACATGTTTGAGGTGATGAATACTCCATTTGCCCTGATGTAATTATTAGGCATTGCATGCCTGTGTCAAAATAGGTCATAGAAATATATATACCTACTATGTACCCACATAAATTAAAATAATTTAAAAAATAGTCTCCTTTCCGAATTTGTAAATCTCATCATTCTTAAGTTAGCAATGTCAATAAAACTGTGTTAAGAGGAAAGCAGATCCATGAGCAGGTTACTAAGAAGAATGAAGAAAGAGAAAACATAAGTCCCACCTTTGATCAAAGAAAACAAGGAACAATAAGAAAATGTGACTGTTCTTTAAGCAGGGAATCAGCTTCTCACTTGAGCCAAAAGCAGAGTTTGTTTTTTCAGGCTAGTATTGTTTCCTCCCTCCCTCCCTCCCTCCCTCCCTCCTCCCTTCCTTCTTTTTTCTTTCTTTTTTGCCAATGAGAAGATAGACATATACAATAAACAAAGAACCTGCTAGCTAAGTAATCATCACTTAATAAATAAGAATTATAACTTTGTGATTATGATTGTGATATAAGAAAAAAAGAATTAAAACTTGATCTTACTTTATTTAAAAATGACAAATTTCCCATGCTACATTTTCTTGCCATTTACAAAGAAATTGGGGGCTTTCTTGCTGTTGAATAGTCTTTTTAAGATCTACAATGTTACCCTTAATATAGACTTGAGAAAACTCCTTGGAGTCATAAGACATGCCTGTAGAACATGTGGCACTGTTTGTAACATAAATGCTTTAAAGTATAAATGACAGGTCAATGTATCTTTTTCCTTTTTCTTTTTACAATCTCTTTTTTTAAAAGGACAGAATACTCTTGGGGTTTTTTTTTTTAATGGTCAATAATATTAATTTCCTTTCTGCACAATCAGTAGATAAATTATGAAGTAATGAAAGGGACTCTGGAAATTTAAAGAAGTCTAAAAAGCCAGAGGGATTGTTTATAGCACTAAAACTTCATTGCTTGGGGTAGTTGGGAGCCAACAAAAACCAAAAGAAGCCTTTGAAATGGAAAGCATTATGTGGAGGCTGTGAAGGACCGGCCATGGCGTAAGAATTTTTTTTTATGGGTATATATACCCCGTATTTTTGTATGGGGTATATATATATATACCCCCAGATATATATACCCCATGGTAGGTGAGACCCCTAGATCGTCTTCCCCAGATAGCACAGCCCCTCTCATCTTCCTCACTAAAAGGGTACAAAGCACAGACGAGGCGCAGCTGTGATGAAAATCAGTTAAATGAGAGTCTGAGTGCTGAACTGAGAGATCCATAGCTCATTCTCCTTTGGCCCCAGAATCATGGCCCTCCCTCCAAGCAGGAGACTGGAGGAAACAGACCTACAGATATAACATCTGCGGGACAGGCTTCCCAGTGGAAAGTCAGGGCTTCCTCCTCATCACTCTACACTGAGGTCTACCAGTGTTCCTATCTCACTCCCAAATGAAAACAAGCAGCAAGGGTCACCTGGTGGGTGAGGAGAGCCTCTAAGCTGAAAGAGAGACACAGGAATTACTGGGACGGGGGCAGGGAGAGAGCCTAAAGGAAAGTGAAGTAGGCTTAAAGCAATGAGTGCTGACCAAAGGAGGAAGATGAAGGTATCCAGAGAGACATCTCTAAAGAAAAAAATGGAACTTGATAACACACTTTTTATTGAGAAGAGTTCCCTTCAAATATTTCCCTTCAAAAGACGGGAACTGAACTAGTAATAAGTACATGGAGAGGGAGGAACTCCAGATGGCGCTGTGAGAACAACCCAGGATTGAAGCTCTCGGTTAATCCGCGGAGAGGTGAGTCAGAGCTGCATTTTCAGACTGATCTTTGTTGCCCACAGAACGGGGAAATTCCCAAGTATAAAGGAGATGTGGGACACCAGGCAGAGGCTCTGCCTGGAGAAGCTGGCAGCCGGGGTGGCGGTGGCCGGCCCTACCCAGCGATCCCCACAGGGCGCGCTGTCCGGGTGCCCTGTTGAAACGGCAACCTGAGACTTGAGAGGGCTGAACTTGAGACTGAAAGGGACATGGGCAGTGGGCCAGCCCAGGGGATTTCAGGGACACAGGGTGCGGGATAGTGCAGTGGGACAGACAAAATGGCGATTCCAAACGCTCGCCGTGGAGACGGTCCCTGAGGCACTCCGTGGGGGAGTGGCATCCACCATTACTGAGGCAACCCACCCCTACTGAGATACAAGTCCACTGCTGATGCAGCGTGCCGTTGCAGAGGCAACCCGCTACAACAGAGAGACTCCGCTGCAGGGTGTAGCCCATGGTGGAGAACGCAGCAGAACAGCAAGAGCCTGCAGCAACAGGGCGAGCCTCACACAAGCAGGGCGGAGCCTCGGCAGTCAAATAGTGATTAGACTGCCTCCTAGCTGGGCAGGACACCTCAACAGACATCCAAAAAAAAAAAAGCCACAACCCCCCAAGACAGAGCATTTGAGAAAAAAAGGGGTTTTTTTAAGGAACTCTGTTGCAGCAGAATCAAACATAGCAGCCTAACAGCCCTGAATGAACAACAGAGCTCAGAGCTCAGCAATTCAGCTCCTATACAGTACAGACTGTCTCCTCAAGCAGCTCCCTGACCCCACTATATCCAAAAGACTGATATTTGGCAGGCATCATCCTGGGACAAAGATAGCAGAAAAAGAAACTGGTAGCATCCCTCACTGTTCTGCAGCTGCTACAGGTGCACCTCAGACAAGCAGGGCCTGAAGTGGACCTCAGCAGTCGTACAGTGAAGGGGCTAGACTGGTAGAAGGAAAACCAAGTAACAGAAATACTTCATCACCAACAATCTGGGTGTCCACTAAGAGACCCAATTGAAAAGTCAGCAACTACGCAGATGACAAGCGGATAAATCCACAAAGATGGGAAGAAACCAGCGCAAAAAGGAGAAAAACACCCGAAACAAGAACACCTCGCCTCCTAGAAAGGACCAAAACTCCTCACCAGCAAGAGAACAAAGCTGGACAGAGAATGACTGTGATGAAATGACAGAATTAGACTTCAGAAGGTGGATAATGAGGAACTTTTGTGAGATAAAAGAACATGTATTAAATAAATGAAAAGAAACTAAGAACCTTGAAAAAAGATTTGAAAAAAGATTCGAGGAAATGATAACAAGAATGGATACCTTAGAGAGGAATATGAATAAATTAAAGGAGCTGAAAAACACAATACGAGAACTTCGCGAAGCAAACACAAGTTTCAATAGCCGAATTGACCAAGCAGAAGAAAGAATATCTGAAGTCGAAGACCAACTCAATGAAATAAAACGAGAAACCAAGATCAGAGAAAAAAGCGCAAAAAGGAATGAACAAAGTCTCCAAGAAATGTGGGACTATGTGAAAAGACCTAACCTACGTTTGATAGGTGTACCAGAAGGAAACGAAGAGAATGAATCCAAGCTGGAAAATACTCTTCAGGACATCATCCAGGAAAATTTCCCCCACCTAGCTAGACAGGTCAACACTCAAATTCAGGAAATACAGAGAACACCACAAAGATATTCCACAAGAAGAGGAACCCCAAGGCACATAATCATCAGAATCAACAAGGTTGAAATAAAGGAGAGAATACTAAGGGCAGCCAGAGAGAAAGGTCGGGTCACTCACAAAGAGAAGCCCATCAGACTCACAGCAGATCTCTGGGCAGAAACACTACAAGCCAGAAGAGAGTGGGGGCCAATATTCAACATTCTTAAAAAAAAGAACTTTCAACCCAGAATTTCATATCCAGCCAAACTGAGCTTCAGAAGTGAAGGAAAAATAAAATCCTTTGAGAACAAGCAAGTACTCAGAGATTTTGTCACCACCATGCCTGCTTTACAAAAGCTCCTAAAAGAGGCACTACACATAGAAAGGAACAACCAGTACCAGCCATTCCAAAATCACACTAAATGCTAAAGAGCATCAACATAATGAAGAATTTACAACAAACAGGCAAAAAGACCACTTAGCATCAAAATGGCAGTATCTAATTCACACATAACAATCTTAACCCTAAATGTAAATGGACTAAATGCACCAATCAAAAGACACAGACTGGCAAATTGGATAAAACTCCAAAACCCATTAGTGTGCTGTATTCAGGAAACCCATCTCACATGCAAGGATACACAAAGACTCAAAATAAAGGGATGGAGGAAGATAAACCAAGCAAATGGAGAGGAAAAAAAAGCAGGAGTTGCAATTCTCATCTCTCATAAAACAGACATTAAAGCAACAAAGATCAAAAGAGACAAAGAAGGCCATTACATAATGGTAAAATGATCGATACAACAAGAAGAGCTAACGATATTAAACATATATGGACCTAATACAGGAGCACCCAGACACATAAGGCACTTAATGACTTACAAAGAGACTTAGACTCCCACACAATAATAGTGGGAGACTTTAACATTCCACTGTCAATATTAGAAAGATCAACCAGACAGAAAATCACAAGGACATCCAGGGCTTGAACTCAGACCTGGAGCAAGCAAACCTGATAGACATTTACAGAACTCTCCACCCCAAATCCACAGAATATACATTCTTCTCAGCACCACATCACACCTACTCTAAAATTGACCACATAATTGGAAGTAAAGCACTGCTCAGCAAATACAAAACAACTGAAATCATAACAAACAGCCTCTCAGACCATAGTGCAATCAAGTTAGAACTCAGAATTCAGAAACCGACCCAGAACCGCACAGCTTCATGGAAACTGAACAACTGGCTCTTGAATGTTGACTGGGTAAACAATGAAATGAAGGCAGAAATAAAGAAGTTCTTCGAAACCAATGAGAATGAAGACACAACATTCCAGAATCTCTGGGACACATTTAAAGCAGTCTCTAGAGGAAAGTATATAGCAATAAGTGCCCATATGAGGAGAATGGAGAGATCCAAAATTGACACCCTATCGTCAAAATTGAAAGAGCTAGAGGAGCAAGATCAAAAAAACTCAAAACCCAGCAGAAGACAAGAAATAACTAAGATCAGAGCTGAACTGAAGGAGATTGAGACACCAAAAACACTTCAAAAACTCAATAAATCCAAGAGCTGGTTTTTTGAAAAGATCAACAATATAGACAGACTACTAGCCAGATTGATAAAAAAGAAAAGAGAGAACAACCAAATAGATGCAATAAAAAATGATAAAGGGGTAATCACCACAGACTCCCCAGAAATTCAAACCATCATCAGAGAATATTACAAACAACTCTATGCGCATAAACTAGTAAACCTGGAAGAAATGGATAAATTCCTGGACTCCTGTGTCCTCCCAAACCTAAACCAGGAGGAAGCTGAAACTATGAATAGACCAATAACAAGGTCTGAAGTCGAGCAGCAATTAAGAGCCTACCACACAAAAAAAGCACAGGTCCAGATGGGTTCACAGCCGAATTCTACCAGACACACAAAGTGGAGCTGGTACCATTCCTTCTAAAACTATTCCAAATAATCCAAAAAGAGGGAATCCTTCCCAAATCATTCTATGAGACCAACGTCATCCTGATATCAAAACCCGACAGAGACCCAACGAGAAAAGAAAACTTCAGGCCAATATCCATGATGAACATAGATGCAAAATCTTCAATAAAATATTGGCAAGCCAATTGCAAAAGCAAATCAAAAAAGTTACTCATCATGATCAAGTAGGATTCATTCCGGGTATGCAAGGCTAGTTCAACATGCGCAAGTCTATAAATGTAATTCACCACATAAGCAGAACCAAAAACAAAATCCACATGATTATCTCAATTGATGCAGAGAAGGCATATGACAAAATTCAACAGCGCTTTATGCTAAAAACCCTCAATAAACTCGGTATCGATGGAACGTATCTCAAAGTAATAAAAGCTATTTATGACAAACCAACAGCCAATATCATACTGAATGGGCAAAAACTGGAAGCATTCCCTTTGATATCCAGCACTAGACAAGGATGCCCTCTCTCACCACTCCTATTCAATATAGTACTGGAAGTTCTAGCCAGAGCAATCAGGCAAGAAAAAGAAATAAAGGGTATTCAAATAGGAAAGGTGGAAGCCAAATTGTCTCTATTTGCAGACGACATGATAGTATACCTAGAAGACCCCATCACCTCAGCCCAAAAACTCCTAAATCTGATAAGCAACTTCAGCAAAGTCTCAGGATATAAAATCAATGTGCAAAAATCACAAGCATTCGTCTACACCAATAACAGACTTAAAAAAAGCCAAATCAAGAAGGAACTGCCATTCACAATTGCTACAAAAAGAATAAAATACCTTGGAATACAACTCACAAGGAACGTAAGAGACCTCTTCAAGGAGAACTACAAACCACTGCTCAACGAAATCAGAGAGGACACAAACAGATGGAGAAACATTCCATGTTCATGGTTAGGAAGAATTAATATCGTGAAAATGGCTATACTGCCCAAAGTAATTTACAGAATCAACGCCATCCCCATCAAGCTACCATTGACTTTCTTCACGGAACTAGAAAAATCCACCATGAACTTCATATGGAACCAAAAGAGAGCCCGCATAGCCAAGTCAATTCTAAGCAAAAAGAACACAGTGGGGGGCATCACACTACCGGATTTCAAACTATACTACAAGGCTACAGTAATCAAAACAGCACGGTACTGATACCAAAACAGAGTTATAGACCAATGGAACAAAACAGAGGCACCAGAGGTAACACAACATATCTACAACTATACAAGCTTTGATAAACCTGACAAAAACAAGCTATGGGGAAAGGATTCCATGTTTAACAAATGGTGTTGGGAAAACTGGCTAGCCATGTGCAGAAAGCAGAAACTGGACCCATTCCTGACACTTTACACTAAAATTAACTCCAGATGGATTAAAGACTTAAACATAAGACCTGGCACCATAAAAACCCTAGAAGAAAATCTAGGCAAAACTATCCAGGACATAGGAGTAGGCAAGGACTTCATGAACAAAACACCAAAAGCATTGGCAACAAAAGCCAAAATAGACAAATGGGACCTAATGAAACTCCACAGCTTCTGCACGGCAAAAGAAACAGTCACTAGAGTGAATCGGCAACCAACAGAATGGGAAAAAATCTTTGCAGTTTACCAATCTTACAAAGGGCTGATATCCAGAATTTACAAAGAACTCAAACAGATTTACAAGAAAAAAACAAACAAGCCCATTCAAAAGTGGGCAAAGGATATGAACAGACACTTTACGAAAGAAGACATATATGAGGCCAAGAATCATATGAAAAAATGCTCATCGTCACTGATCATCAGAGAGATGCAAATCAAAACCACATTGAGATACCATCTCATGCCAGTTAGAATGGCGATCATTAAAAAATCTGGAGACAACAGATGCTGGAGAGGATGTGGTGAAAAAGGAACACTTTTACACTGTTGGTGGGAGTGTAAAATAGTCCAACCTTTGTGGAAGACAGTGTGGCGATTCCTCAAGGCCTTAGAAATAGAAATTCCATTTGACCCAGCAATCCCATTATTGGGTATATACCCAAAGGACTATAAATCATTCTACTATAAGGACACATGCACACGAATGTTTATTGCAGCACTGTTTACAATAGCAAAGACCTGGAATCAACCCAAATGCCCATTGATGATAGACTGGATTGGGAAAATGTGGCACATATACACCATTGATTATTATGCAGCAATCAGAAATTATGAGTTCGTGTTGTTTGTAGGGACATGGATTAATCTGGAGAACATCATTCTCAGCAAACTGATACAAGAACAGAAAATGAAACACCGCATATTCTCACTCATATGCGGGTGATTAAAAATGAGAACACATGGACACAGAGAGGGGAGTACTAAACACTGGGGTCTATTGGGGGGAAAAGGGAAGGCCAGTGGGAGGGTGCTGTGGGGAGGGATAGCCTGGGGAGAAACGCCAAATGTGGGTCAAGGGGTGAAAGCAAACAAAACACACTGCCATGTGTGTACCTATTCAACTGTATTGCATGCTCTGCACATGTACACCAAAACCTAAAATGCAATAAAAAAATAAGAATATGAAAAAAAAGTACATGGAAAACTTAGCTACTTAAAAAAAATGATCATTTATATCATGAAAAATAAAGTTTCTTGAATCAAGTACCAGAAGTAAAGAATAACAATAACAAAGTTATTAAAGAAAGGAAATGTCCCAGCTTGGACAACATAGTGACATAGCAAGACCTATCTCTACAAAAAATAAATGACAACAACAACAAAATAGCTGAGCATGGTGGCACATGCCTATAGTCCCAGTTACTCAGGAGGCTGGTATGGGAAGATCGTTTGAGCCCAGGAGTCTGAGGCTGCAGTGAGCTGAGATCACACCACTGCACTCAAGCCTGGGTGACAGAGTGAGAGCTTGTCCCTTTAAGAAAAAAATTTAAAATAGAAAGTGCACATTATATAAATTATCTGGAAGGAATATGTACAAAGTCATAGGAAAGTACACAATGAAAAAGATTTTAATACAAAATTGGATCAAACTAAATTTGGAGGATGAGGGGAAATATAACTTTCCACAGCTTTAATATCTCTGCTGTTTTTTTTTTTTTTTTTTTTTTTTTTTTGAGATAGGGTCTTTGTTAACCAGGCTGGAGTGTAGTGGTATGATCTTGGCTCACTGCAGCAGATTCAACCTCTGGGCTCAAGTGATCTTCTCACCTCAGCTTCCCGAGTAGCTGGGACTACAGGAATGCACCACCATGCCCACCTAATTTTGTATATTTTGTAGAAATGGGGTTTCACCACATTGGCCAGGCTGGTTTCAAACTCCTGAGCTCAAGTGAATCACCTACCTCAGCCTCCTAAAGTGCTGGGATTACCCGCGTGAGCCACAGTGCCTGGCCAATTCCCTTATATTCTATTATCCATTTAATTTCTACATGTATTGAAATTTTACTATATGTCATACACTGTATAAGGTTCTGAGAATTTAAAATCAAGCCAAAAAGAGACAATTTTCTGTGCTCTCAAGGAAGAGCTTAATGTCTATTATGGAAGAAAGAAATGAAGCCAATAATTTCAATTCAAAATACAAAGTATTCCTCTGTGCATAGATAAGAGTCCAAATAAAGGAGGCAGTGTCTGAATCAAGTCTCAAAAAATGAGTAGCAATAACCCTAGGAAGAATGTAGATGAGTAGTGTGAGGTGAGCAGGAAGAAGGCATTCCCGACAGAGAACAGGGAATGAACAGGAAAGTAATAATAATTTTTTTTCAATATTTCAATTAAAAGTTCCCTTCTCTTATTTTGCTATCATGAAATGTTTTCTTCTTTCCTTCCATCCCCCTAGCCTTCTGGAAAGAATCCAAGAATTTGACAATTAGATCAAGGGATCCACCCTGATTAAAATCCCTGCTGAGAAAACTGGATAACATGACCAGATTTTTTGATGTGCTGTATTCTCTACAATTGCTACCGTTTTTAAAGAATGGCGTTGCTGGTGATTTGTACAATGCAAAGCTATGTGAGAGGCAAAGGTTCACTTGACCAAGACTGATTCCTAGCAGTCTGCCCTACCAGAAAGAGTTGGCTTTCTACACAGTTTCTTGAAAATCCACTGTAGCACAGTGTTTAAGATTATCATATGGTCAAGTGCAGGGTGTAAACCCAGTTTCCCAGTCATGCCAAGAGAGGAGTTGCTGTTTTCCCAAACATGAATGGTGATGTAACAACTTGCACTGCTTCTAGCTTGCTGCCATGTAGCTGCAATTACAAAGCTTGGACAACAGCTTTCTGATCATACCAGTGTAGAGGGGGTACACTCCCTCAATCTCTGACACTAAGCTTGGAAGAAAGGGCTACAGCCAAATTTACATGAGTCACACTGTGTACCAGCCACCTTTTGTTCCTTGCCTCACATCCTTTCAGATCACACTTTTAAACTGTAGTTTTTGCTCCAAACAGGCTTGACCTGACTGCACCTTTCCTCAAGTGCACCACAGGATACTGAGCCTTCTCTGCCATGGCTGTTAGACTCCAACTCCTGCTTACTTGATGGCAAAGTTAGTTACATCAAGCAACGTCATGGCCCAGGATTTGGTCTATTTCACCCAGCTCTCTGTCATATCTGAGGGCCATCCTCTATGAAAATTCCCTTGCAGTGGTGAACCTGGTAAGGGGATCAGAGACACATAGGGACATTCTAATCAAGTTGTAGGTGGAAAGGGAGAGCACCAAAAGAGTAATGCTGTCTTTTCTACACCTACATTTTCAGGGGTGATTCTCAAAACAGCCACCAGCATTGCACTGGCACTGACCAATAAGAAAAGACATTAGCCATAGTGCTGAAGCAGGATCTCAGAGAACTCCTGCTTGTCATATTTACCCTTTTCTGGATCATGGAGCTTTTCAGGGTATCCCTGGGGAGGGAGGCATTCAACGAGCTTAGGCTGCAGTAATTCAATTTTCCAAATGAAGGGTTCAATATTTTAACAATGTGGTGTTATTGATGCATATCAGCCAAAATCAGTCCTTTCCTGGTATAAAACTTATGTCTTGAGTTTTGTCATTCTACTTTTAAAATATCTCTCAAAATCATCTACTTTGACTTATCTCTACTGCAACACTGTAATATAGAACACCCTTTTCCACTGCAACAGCATTCTGACTGCTCTCTGCCTCAAATCTTTTCAAAATTGTTTATAAATAAGGCTGGGAACCTCTCCAAATCCTGTCATTCTACTATCATGTGCCTGGGGATAGTGCTGGGTGTATTTACAATAAAGTGCTTTATCACCCTAATACCCAAACCAGGAAAAAAAATCACAAAAAAATAAAACTACAGACCAATATCCATGATGAACATGGTTGCAAAAATCCTCAACAAAACACTAACAAAATCTGATAGCATATCAAAAATGATAATACACCATGATCAAGTGGGTTTCATACCAGGGATGCAGGGATGGTTTAACATATGCAAGTCAATAAATGTGATACATCATATAGACAGAATTTAAAACAGAAATCATCTCAATAGATGCAGAAAAAACATTTGACAAAATCCAGCATTGCTTTACGATTAAAACCCTTAGCAAAATGGGCATAGAAAGGACATACCTCAAGGTAATAAAAGCTCTCAATGACATTATATTGAACAGGAAAAAGTTGAAAGCATTTCCCCTGAGAGCTGGAGCAAGGCAAGCATGCTCACTCTCACCACTTCTATTCAACATAGTACTGGAAGTCCTACCAGAGCAATCAGACAAGAGAAATAAATAATGGGCATCCAGATTGGTAAAGAGGAAGTCAAACTGTGGCTGTTTGCCAATGATAATATCATTTGCCTAGAAAACTCTAAGATTCATCCAAAAAAAACCTCCTAGATCCAATAAAGGAATTCAGAAAAGTTTCAGGATGTGAAATCAATGAACACAAATCAGTAGCACTGCTGTACACCAACAACAACCAAGCTGAGACCCAAATCAAGAACTCAGTACTTTTTACAACAGCTGTAAAAAGTATAATGCAATACAATACAATACTTAGGAATATACCTAGACAAGGAGGTAAACTATTTTTACTAGGAAAACTACAAACCATGGCTGATATAAATCATTAATGACACAAACAAATGGAAACACATCCCATGCTCATGGATGGGTAGAATCAATATTGTGAAAATGGTCACACTGCCAAAAGCAATCTACAGATTCAATGCAATTCTCTTCAAAATACTATCATCATTCTTCACAGAACTAGAAAAAACAATCCTAAAAGTCATATGGAACCAGAAAGAGCCTACATAGCTAAAGCAAGACTAAGCAAAAAGAACAAATCTGGAGGCATCACATTACCTGACTTTAAACTATACTACAAGGCTATAGTTATGAAAACAATGTGGTACTGGTATAAAAATAGGCACATAGACCAATGGACCAGAATAGAGAATATGAAAATAAAACCAAGTCCTTATGGCCAATTGATCTTTGACTAAAGCAAACACAAACATAAAGTGGGGAAAGGGCACCCTTATTCAACAAATGGTGCTGGGATAATTGGCAAGCCACATGAAGCTGGATCCTCATCTCTCACCTTAAACAAAAATCAACTCAAGATGGATTAAATACTTACATCTAAGACCACCTAAAATCATAAAAGTTCTAGAAAATAACTTAGACAAACCCTTCTAGACATTGGCTTAGACAAACAGTTCATGACCAAGAACCCAAAAGCAAATGCAACACAAACAAACATGATGAGACCTAATTAAACTAAAAAGCTTCTAAACATAAAAGAAAAAAAAATTAGTAAATAGACAACCCACAGAGTGGGAGAAAATATTTGCACACTGTGCTTCCAACAAAGGACTAATATCCAGAATCTACAAGGAACTCAAACAAATCACAAGAAAAAACCAAACAGTCCTATCAAAAAGTGGGCAAAAGACATGAACAGATAGTTCTCAAAAGAAGATATACAATAGTCCAACAAATATATGAAAAATGCTCAACATCACTAATTATCAGAGAAATTCAAATCAAAACCACACTGAGATACCATCTTACTCCTGTAAGAATGACCATAATTTAAAAATAAAAAAAAATAGAAGTTGGCATGGATGTGGTGAAAAGAGAATACTTACCACATTGCTGGTGGGATTGTAATGTAAACTAGTACAACCACTATGGAAAACAGTATGGAGATTCCTTAAAGAACTAAAGGTAGATTGATCCAGCAATATCAGTACCAGGTATCTACCCGGAGGTAAAAAAAAGTCACAATATGAAAAAAGACACTTGCACATGCATGTTTATAGCAGCATAATTCACAATTGCAAAAATACAAAACCAGCCTAAATGCCCATCCACCAACAAGTAGATAAAGAAAATGTGGTGACTGGCTGCAGTGGCTCATTTCTGTAATCCTAGCACTTTGGGTGGCCAAGATGGGAGGATCATTTGAGGCCAGGATTTCAAGACCAGCCTGTTCAACAAAGGGAGACCCTCATCTCTAACAAGAAAAGAAGAAAAGAAAAGACAATGTGATACACACACACACACACACCAGGGAATGTTACTCAGCCATAGAAATGAATGAAATAATGGCATTCACAGCAACCTGGATGGAGCTGGAGATCATTATTCTAAGTGAAGTAACTGAGGAATGGCAAGCCAAATACTGTATGTTCTCCCTTATAAGTGGGAGCTAAGCTATGAGGAGGCAAAGGCATAAGAATGATATAATCAACTTTGGGGACTCTGGTGGGAGGACGGTGAGGAATAAAAGACTACACTTGGGGTACAGTGTACACTGCTTGGGTGACAGGTGCATCAAAATCTCAGAAATCACCACTAAAGAACTTAGCCATATAACCAAAAACCACCTGTTTCCCCCAAAACTATCAAAATAAAATTTTTAAAAATTTTAAATGATTTTTAATAAAAATAATTAAGAAGTGGCCAGGCACAGTGGCTCACCCCTATAATCGAAGCCCTTTCGGAGGCCTAGGTGGGTGAATGGCTCAAGCTCAGGAGTTCAAGACAACCTTGGTCAACACAGTAAGATCCCATTTAAAAAAAAAAAAAAAAAAAAAAAAAAAAAAAAAAAACTTAAGAAGTGTTAAATTCTCTTACCTACTGAACTAAACTCTGTAAAAATGTCCTTATTTGTTTGAGGTTTTCCATCAGGATCAATGTCCAGGATGGTACACCACAATTCAGAGAATCTAGCTCGTTTTCCTTTGGGCAGGTATATTCCATGCCATAGTGCTTTCAGCATATAGTCAATGTTGATCAGAATTTGCCCAATTCTGGTATCATAATAAGCTGGAGGTAACCCACAAGAAGAACTCTGATCATAGTTAGCTTCTAAACTGATGGAAGAGATTTGATTTAAGCAATAAATTCCAATAGCCAACTCTCTTATTATCTGATGGACTTCTCTATAGTCTAAGAGGGCAGTAGGGTCCACAGGAGTCAGGATTGCAGTGGAGAAGCCTATGTTATTCATTTGACTCATAATTCCACATGGCATGTCTACTTGAGAGCGACCATCCTCTTTGGTAGACAACCAGCTAACCAGTGCAGTAGTTACTAACTCTTGTATTTCACTCCGATCATATTTTTCAAAAAAAGCAAATGCATTTCTTTGTATTGCTAAATTTTCCAGGAAGGTTTCTTCATCTTGAACTTGATCGAGTCTAGGTATTCCTTTTTTTTGGCAATCTTAACATTACTAATTAAAACCAGTGTGTTCTTTGTGAAGTTTCTGCAATGAATAAAGAGGAAAAGACCATCAATGAAATCTGACATAGGAATGAAGCTGGATTTCTCTAGAAATAAATCTGTACCTTTCACCTACATAAGGTTAATTTTTCATGGTCAACCATTACATTGTTCAAATTAAAAATAACTGCAGTACATGAAAGCTGAAATTTGAATTAAATAATTAGAATTATCAAACTTTTAACATTAACCATGTTCTGCTTTTCAAAGAAGTCAAAAGAAGATGTATGTCAAAAAGAAATATTAAGTTTACGAGTGAGAAGCTACTGTTACATACCTATTTTGTTGTTGGAGAGGCTTTCTTTTGTATATGTTTGTGTTTGTCTGTTTGGCTGCTATAAAGGAATACTTGAGATTGAATAATTTATAAAGAAATTTGGCTCATGGTTCTGCAGGCTATACACACATGGCATCAGCATCTGCTCAGCTTCTGGTGAGACCAAGCTTACAATTATGGTGGAAGGGGAAGGGGAGCCAGCGTGTCACATGGTAACAGAGGGAGCAATCGAGAGAAAGAGGAAATGTCCACTCTTTTTTTTTTTTTTTGAGACGGAGTTTCACTCTTCTTGCCCAGGCTGGAGTGCAATGGCGTAATCTCAGCTCACCGCAACCTCTGCCTCCTGGGTTCAGGCAATTCTCCTGCCTAAGCCTCCTGAGCAGCTGGGATTACAGGCACGCGCCACCAGGCTCAGCTAATTTTTTGTATTTTTAGTAGAGATGGGACTCTTAACCAGATCTTTCATGAACTCAGAGGCAGAGTTCACTCTGCCTGTAAAGCATCAAGCCATTCATGAGGAATCTGCCCGCAAGATCCAAACAGCTCCCACCAAGCCTTACCTCCAACGTTGGTGAATATATATATTTTTTTTAATTTTTTATTGGATTATAGGTTTTGGGGTACATGAGCAGAGCATGCAAGACAGTTGCGTAGGTACACACATGGCAGTGTGCTTTGCTTTTCTTCTCCCCTTCACCCACATTTGGCATTTCTCCCCAGGCTATTCCTCCCCACCTCCCCCTCCCACTGGCCCTCCCCTTTTCCCCCCAATAGACCCCAGTGTTTAGTGCTCCCCTTTCTATGTCCATGTGTTCTCATTTTTCATCACCCACCTATGAGTGAGAATATGCGGTGTTTCATTTTCTGTTCTTGTGTCAGTTTGCTGAGGATGATGTTCTCCAGATTCATCCATGACCCTACAAATGACACAAACTCATCATTTCTGATTGCTGCATAATATTCCATGGTGTATATGTGCCACATTTTTCCAATCCAGTCTATTATAAATGGGCATTTGGGTTGATTCCAGGTCTTTGTTCTTGTAAACAGTGCTGCAATAAACATTCGTGTACATGTGTCCTTATAGTAGAACGATTTATAGTCTTTTGGATATATACCCAGTAATGGGATTGCTGGGTCAAATGGAATTTCTATTTCTAAGGCCTTGAGGAATCGCCACACTGTCTTCCACAATGGTTGAACTAATTTACACTCCCACCAACAGTGTAAAAGTGTTCCTTTTTCTCCACATCCTCTCCAGCATCTGTTGTCTCCAGATTTTTTAATGATCGCCATTCTAACTGGCGTGAGATGGTATCTCAATGTGGTTTTGATTTGCATCTCTCTAATGACCAGTGACGATGAGCATTTTTTCATATGATTGTTGGCCTCATATATGTCTTCTTACGTAAAGTATCTGTTCATGTCCTTTGCCCAGTTCTGAATGGGCTTGTTTGTTTCTTCCTGTAAATCTGTTTGAGTTCTTTGTAAATTCTGGATATCAGCCCTTTGTCAGATGGGTAGACTGCGAAAATTTTTTCCCATTCTGTTGGTTGCCGATCCACTCTAGTGACTGTTTCTTTTGCCGTGCAGAAGCTGTGGAGTTTCATTAGGTCCCATTTGTCTATTTTGGCTTTTGTTGCCAATGCTTTTGGTGTTTTGTTCATGAAGTCCTTGCCTACTTCTATGTCCTGGATGGTTTTGCCTAGATTTCCTTCTAGGGTTTTTATGGTGCCAGGTCTTATGTTTAAGTCTTTAATCCATCTGGAGTTAATTTTAGTGTAAGGTGTCAGGAAGGGGTCCAGTTTCTGCTTTCTGCACATGGCTAGCCAGTTTTCCCAACACCATTTGTTAAACATGGAATCCTTTCCCCATTGCTTGTTTTTGTCAGGGTTATCAAAGATTGTATAGTTGTATGTATGTTGTGTTGCCTCCGGTGCCTCTGTTTTGTTCTATTGGTCTATATCTCTGATTTGGTACCAGTACCATGCTGTTTTGATTACTGTAGCCTTATAGTATAGTTTGAAATCCGGTAGTGTGATGCCCCCCGCTGTGTTCTTTTTGCTTAGAATTGACTTGGCTATGCGGGCTCTCTTTTGGTTCCATATGAAGTTCATGATGGTTTTTTCCAGTGCTGTGAAGAAAGTCAATGGTAGCTTGATGGGGATAGCATTGATTCTGTAAATTACTTTGGGCAGTATAGCCATTTTCACAATATTAATTCTTCCTAACCATGAACATGGAATGTTTCTCCATCTGTTTCTGTCCTCTCTGATTTTGTTGAGCAGTGGTTTGTAGTTCTCCTTGAAGAGGTCTCTTACGTTCCTTGTGAGTTGTATTCCAAGGTATTTTATTCTTTTTTTTTTTTTTTTAATTTTTTATTGGATTATAGGTTTTGGGGTACATGAGCAGAGCATGCAAGACAGTTGCGTAGGGACACACATGGCAGTGTGCTTTGCTTTTCTTCTCCCCTTCACCCACGTTTGGCATTTCTCCCCAGGCTATCCCTCCCCACCTCCCCCTCCCACTGGCCCTCCCCTTTTCCCCCCAATAGACCCCAGTGTTTAGTACTCCCCTTTCTGTGTCCATGTGTTCTCATTTTTCATCACCCACCTATGAGTGAGAATATGCGGTGTTTCATTTTCTGTTCTTGTGTCAGTTTGCTGAGGATGATGTTTTCCAGATTCATCCATGTCCCTACAAACGACACGAACTCATCATTTCTGATTGCTGTATAATATTCCATGGTGTATATGTGCCACATTTTTCCAATCCAGTCTATTATCAATGGGCATTTGGGTTGATTCCAGGTCTTTGCTATTGTAAACAGTGCTGCAATGAACACTCGTGTACATGTGTCCTTATAGTAGAACAATTTATAGTCTTTTGGATATATACCCAGTAATGGGATTGCTGGGTCAAATGGAATTTCTATTTCTAAGGCCTTGAGGAATCGCCACACTGTCTTCCACAATGGTTGAACTAATTTACACTCCCACCAACAGTGTAAAAGTGTTCCTTTTTCTCCACATCCTCTCCAGCATCTGTTGTCTCCAGATTTTTTAATGATCGCCATTCTAACTGGCGTGAGATGGTATCTCAATTTTATTCTTTTTGTAGCAATTGCAAATGGCAGTTCGCTCTTGATTTGGCTTTCTTTAAGTCTGTTATTGGTGTAGACGAATGCTTGTGATTTTTGCACATTGATTTTATATCCTGAGACTTTGCTGAAGTTGCTTATCATTTTCAGGAGTTTTTGGGCTGAGGCAATGGGGTCTTCTAGGTATACTATCATGTTGTCTGCCAATAGAGACAATTTGGCTTCCACCTTTCCTATTTGAATACCCTTTATTTCTTTTTCTTGCCTGATTGCTCTGGCTAGAACTTCCAGTACTATATTGAATAGGAGTGGTGAAAGAGGGCATTCTTGTCTAGTGCCGGATTTCAAAGGGAATGCTTCCAGTTTTTGCCCATAAAGTATGATATTGGCTGTTGGTTTGTCATAAATAGCTTTTATTACTTTGAGATACGTTCCATCAATACCGAGTTTATTGAGGGTTTTTAGCATAAAGGGCTGTTGAATTTTGTCAAATGCCTTCTCTGCGTTAATTGAGATTATCATGTGGTTTTTGTTTTTGGTTCTGTTTATGTGGTGAATTACGTTGATAGACTTGCGTATGTTGAACCAGCCTTGCATCCCTGGGATGAATCCTACTTGATCATGATGAATAAGTTTTTTGATTTGCTGTTGCAATCGGCTTGCCAATATTTTATTGAAGATTTTTGCATCTATGTTCATCATGGATATTGGCCTGAAGTTTTCTTTTCTCGTTGGGTCTCTGCCGGGTTTTGGTATCAGGATGATGTTGGTCTCATAAAATGATTTGGGAAGGATTCCCTCTTTTTGGATTGTTTGAAATAGTTTTAGAAGGAATGGTACCAGCTCCTCCTTGTGTGTCTGGTAGAATTCGGCTGTGAACCCGTCTGGACCTGGGCTTTTTTTGTGTGGTAGGCTCTTAATTGCTGCCTCAACTTCAGACCTTGTTATTGGTCTATTCATAGTTTCAGCTTCCTCCTGGTTTAGGCTTGGGAGGACACAGGAGTCCAGGAATTTATCCATTTCTTCCAGGTTTACTAGTTTATGTGCATAGAGTTGTTTGTAATATTCTCTGATGATGGTTTGAATTTCTGTGGAATCTGTGGTGATTTCCCCTTTATCATTTTTTATTGCATCTATTTGGTTGTTCTCTCTTTTATTTTTAATCAATCTGGCTAGTGGTCTGTCTATTTTGTTGATCTTTTCAAAAAACCAGCTCTTGGATTTATTGAGTTTTTGAAGGGTTTTTCGTGTCTCAATCTCCTTCAGCTCAGCTCTGATCTTAGTAATTTCTTGTCTTCTGCTGGGTTTTGAGTTTTTTTGATCTTGCTCCTCTAGCTCTTTCAATTTTGACGATAGGGTGTCAATTTTGGATCTCTCCATTCTCCTCATATGGGCACTTATTGCTATATACTTTCCTCTAGAGACTGCTTTAAATGTGTCCCAGAGGTTCTGGCACATTGTGTCTTCGTTCTCATTGGTTTCGAAGAACTTCTTTATTTCTGCCTTCATTTCGTTGTTTACCCAGTCAACATTCAAGAGCCAGTTGTTCAGTTTCCATGAAGCTGTGCGGTTCTGGGTCGGTTTCTGAATTCTGAGTTCTAACTTGATTGCACTATGGTCTGAGAGGCTGTTTGTTATGATTTCAGTTGTTTTGTATTTGCTGAGCAGTGCTTTACTTCCAATTATGTGGTCAATTTTAGAGTAGGTGTGATGTGGTGCTGAGAAGAATGTGTATTCTCTGGATTTGGGGTGGAGAGTTCTGTAAATGTCCACCAGGTTTGCTTGCTCCAGGTCTGAGTTCAAGCCCTGGGTATCCTTGTTGATTTTCTGTCTGGTTGATCTGTCTAGTATTGACAGTGGAGTGTCAAAGTCTCCCACTATTATTGTGTGGGAGTCTAAGTCCTTCTGTAAGTCATTAAGAACTTGCCTTATGTATCTGGGTGCTCCTGTGTTGGGTCCATATATGTTTAGGATCGTTAGCTCTTCTTGTTTTATTGATCCTTTACCATTATGTAATGGCCTTCTTGGTCTCTTTTGATCTTTGTTGCTTTAAAGTCTATTTTATCAGAGATGAGAATTGCAACTCCTGCTTTTTTTTGCTTTCCATTAGCTTGGTAAATCTTCCTCCATCCCTTTATTTTGAGCCTTTGTGTATCCTTGCATGTGAGATGGGTTTCCTGGATACAGCACACTGATGGGTTTTGGATTTTTATCCAATTTGCCAGTCTGTGTCTTTTGATTGGTGCATTTAGTCCATTTACATTTAGGGTTAATATTGTTATGTGTGAATTTGATACTGCCATTTTGATGCTAAGTGGCTGTTTTGCCTGTTAGTTGTTGTAGATTCTTCATTATGTTGAAGCTCGTTAGCATTCGGTGTGATTTTGGAATGGCTGGTACTGATCGATCCTTTCTATGTGTAGTGCCTCTTTTAGAAGCTCTTGTAAAGCAGGCCTGGTGGTGACAAAATCTCTGAGTACTTGCTTGTTCGCAAAGGATTTTATTCTTCCTTCACTTCTGAAGCTCAGTTTGGCTGGATATGAAATTCTGGGTTGAAAGTTCTTTTCTTTAAGAATGTTGAATATTGGCCCCCACTCTCTTCTGGCTTGTAGTGTTTCTGCCGAGAGATCTGCTGTGAGTCTGATGGGCTTCCCTTTGTGGGTGACCCGACCTTTCTCTCTGGCTGCCCTTAGTATTCTCTCCTTTATTTCAACCCTGTTGAATCTGACGATTATGTGCCTTGGGGTTGCTCTTCTTGCGGAATATCTTTGTGGTGTTCTCTGTATTTCCTGCAATTGAGTGTTGGCTTGTCTTGCTAGGTGGGGGAAATTTTCCTGGATGATGTCCTGAAGAGTATTTTCCAGCTGGGATTCATTCTCTTCGTCCCCTTCTGGTACACCTATCAAACGTAGGTTAGGTCTTTTCACATAGTCCCACATTTCTTGGAGACTTTGTTCATTCCTTTTTGCGCTTTTTTCTCTGATCTTGGTTTCTCGTTTTATTTCATTGAGTTGGTCTTCGACTTCAGATATTCTTTCTTCTGCTTGGTCAATTCGGCTATTGAAACTTGCGTTTGCTTCGCGAAGTTCTCGTATTGTGTTTTTCAGCTCCTTTAATTCATTCATATTCCTCTCTAAGGTATCCATTCTTGTTATCATTTCCTCGAATCTTTTTTCAAATCTTTTTTCAAGGTTCTTAGTTTCTTTGCATTGATTTAATACATAATCTTTTAGCTCACAAAAGTTTCTCATTATTCATCTTCTGAAGTCTAATTCCGTCATTTCGTCGCCGTCATTCTCCGTCCAGCTTTGTTCCCTTGCTGGTGAGGAGTTTTGGTCCTTTTTAGGAGGTGAGGTGTTCTGGTTTTGGGTGTTTTCCTCCTTTTTGCGCTGGTTTCTTCCCATCTTTGTGGATTTGTCCGCTGGTCGTCTGCGTAGTTGCTGACTTTTCGATTGGGTCTCTGAGTGGACACCCAGAATGTTGATGATGAAGTATTTCTGTTGCTTGGTTTTCCTTCTACCAGTCTAGCCCCTTCGCTGTACGACTGCTGAGGTCCGCTCCAGACCCTGCTTGTCTGGGGTGCACTCTAGCAGCTGTGGCACAGCAAGGGATGCTACCAGTTTCTTTTTCTGCTCTCTTTGTCCCAGGATGATGCCTGCCTAATGTCAGTCTTTTGGATATAGAGGGGTCAGGTAGCTGCTTGAGGAGACAGTTTGTACTTTATATGGACTTAATTGCTGAGCTGTGAGCTCTGTTGTTCATTCAGGGCTGTTAGGCTGCTATGTTTGATTCTGCTGCAACAGAGCTCATTAAAAAACCCTTTTTTTTTTTTTTTCTCAAATGCTCTGTGTTGAGGGGTTTGGGCTTTATTTTTGGATGTTCAATGAGTTGTCCTGCCCAGCTAGAAGGCAGACTAGCCACTGTTTGGCTGCTGAGCTCCGCCCTGCTGTTGTGTGATTCGCCCTGTTCCTGCAGGCTCTGCTGTGCTCTCCGCCACGCCCTGTGGCAGAGTCTTTTTGTTGTAGCGTGTTGCCTTGGCAGCGGCAGGCTGCGTCAGCAGTGGGTGTGTATCTCAGTTGGGGCGGGTTGCCTTGGCAACAGCTGGCTGCGTCAGCAGTGGGTGTGTATCTCAGTTGGGGCGGGTTGCCTCGGCAGTGGCTGGCTGCGTCAGCAGTGGGCGTGTATCTCAGTTGGGGCGGGTTGCCTCCGTAGTGGTGGACGCCCCTCCCCCACAGAGCGTCTCAGACCATCTGCTCAGGATAGTTTGAAATCGCGGTTTTGTTCGTCCCACTGGGTATCCCAAACGATCTGATCCTGCAATTCCCTGGGCTGGCCTACTGTCCAAGTCTCGTTCAGTCTCAAGTCCAGCCCTCTCAAGTCTCAGGTTGCCGGTTCAACCCAGCACCCAGACAAGCGCGCCCTGTGGGGATTGCTGGGTAGGGCCGGCCGCCACCGCCCCGGCTGCCGGCTTCGCCAGGCAGACGTACTGCCTGGCGTCCCGTGTCTTTTTTATACTTGGGAGTTTCCCCGTTCTGTGGGCAACAACGATCAGTCTGGAAATGCAGCTCAGACTCACCGTTTGCGGATTCAATGCGAGCTCCATTCCTGGGTTGTTCTCACCAGTGAATATATTTTAACATGGGATTTGGAGTGGGTGAATATCCAAGCCATATGGATGTTTCTTTTCTTTTTTAAAAGCAAGACTATAACGACCTGCTTAAAAGGAAAGGGCCAGGCATGGTGGCTCATGCCTGTAATCCCAGCACTTTGGGTGGCTGAGGCGGTCAGATCACCTGAGGTCGGGAGGAGGAGGTTGTGGTGAGCCGAGATCACGCCATTGCACTCCAGCCTGGGCAATAGGAGTGAAACTCCAGAAAGAAAAGGAAAAGAAAGAAAGGAAAGGAAGGGAGGGAGGAAGGGAAGGAGGTAGGGAGAGGTGAGAGAGAGAGAGAAACAAAGAAAGGAGGGAGAAAGGGAGGGAGGAAAGAAGGAAAAGAAAAGAAGCATCTGTGCAATTTGCTTAACCTTCAATTTCTGCGTCACTGAATGTGTCTCTATTCCTGGAATAAATAATAATAACCATGCCTACTATTTATTGAGCATCTACTATATTCCAGACTCTTTACTATATAATAGTTTTATTTATTTTATCTTACAGGTCTCTGTTATATAGTGGGTCTCAAAATTTAGCTTGTATCAAAATCACCTGGGGTTTGTTCAAATACAAATGGCTGAATCCCACCACTGAGTTTCTGACTCAGTCAGCTGGAGTTGGCCAGAGAATATGCATTTTGGTAAAGTTACAGGAAATGCTGATATTGCTGGTTTGGGCGCCACACTTGAGACCTCAGGTGAGTGAGTTAGACCTTGTTATGCCCACTTTCTACAGGCAGAAATGGAGACCAGGAGGTTGAAGGACATGTCTGAGGTTTCACGCCTTTCAGAAACAGAACCCACGTCCACAAGCAGCTCGGGTCTGCCATGGGCACGGGAAAGGGGAAAGAACAAGGAAAGGAGAGGGACCTGCTCTAGAATGACTGTTTTCCTGTCCGGGAGAGGAACGCTGCGTCCCCGCCGTTCCTGTGGGACTGAGAACAGCCGCCGCCGCCTTAAATGGCTTCTTGCAGGGCCTTGAATCCGCCCTCAAGGCCCCCGCATGGGCCAGCGGAGGCGCACCGGAAAAAACTGAGAGGAACTTTCCGGGAGGTTCATCCCACCGCGGTGACTCGGCCCTCCTGGCCTCACCAGCCAACACAACCGCTGCCCCGCGCGGGTCGAGGCGGTTGGTCCTCCCGGCCCTGGGCTCGCGGGGCCTCTCCTGGGGCGGAGCCTGTGGGCGACTAGGCCTGGCGTCCCGCGGGGGCTGCAGCGCCTCCAGGCGGCGCCCGGCCCCTCAGCGGCTCAGACCACCGCGTGCTCATCTTCCCAAGCCAGTTTAAAGCTCAATCCAGCTGCTTGCCCTGGGCATGTGCCGCACTCACTATCTGCCTCTAAAACACGGTAACAGAGTGGCAGAGGAGAAAGCGCGGGGCTCTGAGGCAGTCCCGAGTTGTGTGGCTGTCCTCCACGAACGGATAGCAACAAGAACTGGATAATTTATGTCATAACTTTTTGAATGACCTTGATTACCAGAAATAAGATCTGGAATATACCTGGGTTATACATATATCAAATAATGCCAGAAACCAATACTTTATTTTTTCTTTAAAGTTTGTGAGAATTAAAACTACGAAATACTTGTTTAGTATCTTCAGTAAGATTAAAAAGATCCAGATGATGTTCTCTTACTTTAAAGCTAGAGTATTTTTATTAAGTCAGCTAAAGCTTTTATGTAACTCATAAAAATAATATGAACATTTTAAATAAAGTCAATCAAAATCTATACAAAAGTTTTCCCTGATAGCTAATTTGATATATTTTTTTTCGTTTTAATTTTGGAAACATGTTCATCCAGCTATATTTAAGGGAAAAACTCAATTTGTCCTTGGGAAAAGATTCAGCGTCTTTCTCATGGTGATAAAAAGGACATCTTGGTGATAAAAAGGACACCTGTGTCAACTTTTTAATTAAGGGTCGTATGAGTTATCACAGTTAGCCTTAGAGTCATTCATGTGATAGTGTGTTGTCTTTAACAAACTTGGACCTGAAGAAAGTTGTTTTCGTTACTTAAAGTTTGTAATAGCTTACTTTAAGGCCACAGTTTTTATTCCTTATGATGTTTCTAAGCAAGCATATCTACAGTAATACAAGTTTAAAATGATTTGATGCCTGATGAAGACTATTTAAATGATTTAAATTGTACCTTCATGTATTTACTATGTCATATTACCCAGTTTATATTAATGTCAACTTATTTAATCATATGAAAATCACATTTTTGCCAGAAAGCATAAATGAACAAAAATATTCTCCTTGCATATGAAAGTGCAAAGAAAATATGAGCTTCATTGTGAGTTTAACTGATTACTCTCAAAATTTCTACCTCAGCATGAGGGCCAAACTGTATGCAGCCAAACAGACATATTCCAAGGTGAATAAGAAGCATAAATGAAAAGCATTAATTTTTTTCAGTCATTTTAACTTTGAAGTGTCTCAAAAAATCATGTTCTGCAAGATTTATTATGAGCAATAGAAAGCTGGTATCCAATGTTGGTTGAACAAATCACACAAATACACACATGTATATAAAATCAAAACAGACTGTGAAGACTTATGTGCTTAATACATGGTCATTAGATTTCATAGAATACTGCTTTCCTTTTAAAATGCCATAGAGGTTGTTTTCAAATAAGAATTTATATTCTATTTGCAATATGTCCACACATGCTTATTCAAATATTAGTATTTCAAATGCGAATTTGATTAAAGGCTTGATCAGCCTTTAATTTATACATATATAGCTAAATGGATTTTCAAAGCCAATAAGACATAAAATTATTTAAATTATTGAAATTTATTTTAATAACTAAAATACATTTATTTAAAAATAATTAAAATTTATTTGTTGTGATAAGCAGATTTAATTTCAACCCAAATAATCTAACCTTTTAATAAGAAAGTTTCTATTTCATAAAACACAGCTTTATCCATAGAAAAATATTTGACTAGAAATATATGAGTGGTGACAGGAGTCTCAGGATATCAAGTCAATGGATATTAGGCTAAAAACAAAGTCTAATGTAAGTCAAAACTTCCAGACCTTAAATTCAGTGGTTTATTAAATCTATTCATTTTCATTCATTGAAAAGAAAGTAAATTGTTGAAAAAAATCAAAGGGTATAAAGGCAGGAAAAGAAGCAATGAAAATTAAAATACTTGCTTTATGTTAACATTTATATATTATATCAGTATAAACAAAGTGGAAACAAATAAATATAAAAACAAAAAAATGCAAGCTTCTGATCAGGGTTTCATTGTCTAAATAAAAATTAAGCTGTGTTTTAACAGTTTTCAAGTTTTGGTACTCTCTTTTTTATGAAGATGCCTTTAAAAAAACCACACACACAAACTTAATTATCGAAAATTGAGTCCATATTGTTTCCAAGATGTTTAGAATACATAATGCTTAATTTATTTTAATGTTTTATTTTGATATAATCCCAACAGAAAATATAGAGGAATAATGTAGAAAACCCCCAGGCACCTTATTGGATTCACAGATTGTTGTCACATGTTGCCTTATTTGCATATATACGAATTTATATTTAGAGTCATTTTTTTCCTGAACATGTGAGAAAAGCCTGGAGATATTGTATCTATTTGCTACTAAATATTTCAATATGTACTATTTTATGGAAAATGGCAGGACATTTTCTCACATGTCCATAGTATAATGATCAAATCAGAAAATTTTAGTATTAATATAGTTCCATAGTATGCACATATATCATAATTAAATTTATCGAATGTCTCAAATACATCTTTTTTAATAGTATCCTTCTTTGTTTTATTATTATTATCTACTTTAGGTTCTGGGGTACATGTGCAGATCATGCAGGATTGCTGCATAGGTACATATATGGCAAGGTGGTTTGCTGCCTCCATCCCCCCCATCACCTATAGCAGGCATTTCTCCCCATGTTATTCCTTCCCAACTTCTCCACCCCACAATGTCCCTCCCCTAACCCCACCCCAGCTGACACCAGTATGTGATGCTCCCCTCCCTGTGTCCATGTGTTCTCATTGTTCAACACGAGCCTGTGAGTGAGAATATGAAGTGTTCGGTTTTCTGTTCTTGTGTCAGTTTGCTGAGAATGATGGTTTCCAGATTCATCTATGTCCCTACAAAGGACACAAACTCATCGTTTTTTATGGCTGCGTAGTATTCCATGGTGTATATGTGTCACATTTTCTTTATCCAGTCTATCATTGACAGGCATTTGGGTTGGTTCCAAGTCTTTGCTATTGTAAACAGTGTGGCAATGAACATATGTGTGCACCTGTCTTTATAATAGAACATTTTATAATTATTTGAATATATACTGGGCCAAATGAAATTTCTATTTCTAGATTCTTAAGGAATCGCCACCCTGTCTTCTACAGTGCTTGAACTAATTTACACTCCCACCAACAGTATAAAAGTGTTCCTATTTCTCCACATCCTCTCCAGCATCTGTTGTCTCCAGATTTTTTAATGATTGCCATTCTAACTGGCATGAGATGGTATCTGAATGTGGTTTTGATTTGCATTTCTCTAATTACATCTTTTATAGTTACTTTATTTTTCCTGGTCCAAGAACCAATCTAAGACTGCACTTAGTTGTTGCATTTGTTTAGCCTTCTTTTATCTGAAATAGTATCTTAGCCTTTCCTAACCTTCTTAGTCTTGCAATTTTTGAAGTGTAGAAACCAGGTATTTTAAAAAATATTTTTACTAAATTGGGCCTTTGTCATTTTTGGAGTGAGTGTCACTAAGTTAACATTGGATCCTTCTCAATGCATTATATTTGAGGCACATGATGTTGAAATGTTTCAATATTAGTTATGTTAATTTTGGTCACTTTCTTACGCCTGTAATCCCAGCACTTTGGGAGGCAGAGGCGGGTGGATCACGAGGTCAAGAGATTGAGATCATCCTGTCTAACATGGTGAAACCCCGTCTCTACTAAATATACAAAAAAAAAGAAAAAATAGCTGGGTATGGTGGCGCGTGCCTGTAATCCCAGCTACTCAGGAAGCTGAGGCAGGAGAATTGCCTGAACCCAGGAGGCAGAGGTTGCGGTGAGCCAAGATCTCGCTCCAGCCTGGGTAACAAGAGCGAAATTCTGTCTCAAAAAAAAAAAAAAAAAAGATTGTATCTGTCAGTTTTTTTCAATGTAAAGATATGTTTTTCCTTCTCATAATTAATCATAATATTTGAGGTAATGTTTTGAGACTGTGAAACTCCTGTTTTTCATACACTTTTCCTCAAAATTTTAGCTTCCATTGATGATTTCCTATCATCATTCTTTCTGTATTTATTAGGTATCATTCAACTTTCATTATAATTTATTAGACCTTTTCTCCCAAATTTCTTTATTCATGAAGTTTATTGTATCCAATGAGTCAACATCACTTACTATAATTACATGTGTTAGTGATCATGTAGTCTCATATGTGGCCAGTATGTGCCCCTTTAATCTATCTCATCATATGTTCTTTTGATATTTCCTTCTGGTTACTTTCTGAACCATCTTGAACTTTCCATTCATTTGAAAATAAAACTTTGTTCCATGGAACATACTTTCTGGAATGTATTTCTGTTTCTCTGTCCCAGGGACTTGAAAGACCCAGTGCCTTGCTGGAAAAGACTAGATCCTATTGACCATAGCATTATTTTGGTGAGTGAGTAGGCTATAGGGTTTTTGTTATTTTGTTGTACATGTATCCCAAACCCCCTCCTGGTCAGGGAAAGGCTAGAAGAAAAAAAAAAAAAAAGAGGAAAATGAAATTCCTGTCATGCCACTCTATCTTTTTCTTGAAATTTCTTAGCTCTTACAAAGAAAAAAACTCTCATTTTCTCATAGGGAGGGAAAGAACTACTCTACCATAAGCAACATGAACCACACACAGGCTTTCACCGTTGTAACCCGTCTATACATTTGCTGGAGCTTGGTCCTCAGTTTAATCTCTTACTGTGTGAGCTTATTCCTGTGTGTCTTTGTCAAATACCCTAAAACAGAGGCCAAGTAGAAAGTTATGCTCCCTCACAAACACAGAAATGGAAAGAAAAACAAGAACATTTTTTTCGTTTTATGCCTGCAGCTTTATGTTTAACCTGAATATGGCCTCTTACATTCTGGGCAGAGATATCTCAGCATAATGAAGTTTAAATGTCTTGAGTTGAGATAAAAAGGATGCCTAGATTTTTAATTTTTTAAAATTATTCCCCATGGCAGTATACTCTCAAAATCTCTTCCTTGCTCAGAGTTAGAGCTGGGGGTAGCAGTCTTTTCTCTCACAGTATCTTTTTTAGCATTCAGGAACCAAATAGAACATGCCAAGGAGAAACTAAAACAAAAACTAAAATAGTTTCATAATCTGTCCAGAACTGAACTTGATACACAATAATAGCATACTTTGGGGGTCTGAATCCTTTCTACATAGGCTTCTGATGGACAATAATTTTACTAAGCAAAATTGAAAATGCATCACATTTTGTAACACCTGTCCCCTCTGCAAATTTTGTGTTGCCAGACATTGGTATCTAGTTGTATTTTAGAAGTTGTATTAATTTCATTCACAATCAATTAACTGTTCATATTTTTCCTTCACTAGAGAACCAGATTCATAATTTCCTCACTTAACCCTGGAGCTATGCCTTTTTCTTCAGCACTGACTGAAGCTCCAAATTTTTCCACTAAATTCTGTATCAGTCTTCATTGGCCATTTGTTTCCCCATGCTGGATTCCTTCTGAGATGTTATTTCTAACTCCAGAATGGCCCCTACTGGCTAATGCACAAAAGGAAATATTATTAGATGACTGTAAAGTCGCAATGAGTTAGAAGGATACTGCAAAAATATTTACTTAGTATCCTCACTAATTATCTCTCCTACTACACTGAGGTTGGGCCAGATAGCATCTCAAAATATTTTCTTCTAGACTCTAACCTCTTCCCTTGCCACTTCCTTTAACAATTCCTTTTCTCTTTTGCTTTCTCTGCTCCCCTCTTTAGGGTCCCAGTTTAGCCTATATGTTTCATATTCTGGGCCTCTTCTTTGACTCTAGAATCAGCAGCACTGGCTTCTCCGTATTGAAGAATATATTAGGTATTCCATTTTTTATTGACTTTTCCTAGGCTATTGAGGTACAAGTGGTATTTGGTTACATGAGTAAATTCTTTAGTGGTGATTTGTGAGATTTTGATGTACCCATCACCTGAGCAATAATCACTGCACCCTATTTGTAGTCTTTTATCCCTCATTCGCCTCCCTTCCCCCAAGTCCCCAAAGTCCATTGTATCATTCTTTGTCTCAGAAACTTTGTTTGTGTTTCCCTCCCTTGTATCTACTTTCTTTTGTTTGTTTCTCTTGATTCATTCATATCTCTGTTAAATATTATTTCAGCTCAAAGTCCTTCCCTGATGAATATATACAAAAGAGATGCTGCCCCCAACCAACTCCATTTTAATACTCTCCATGTGTTTGAATAAACAAACATATAGGCCATGATTTTTTTCTCTTTTATTGTGTCATACTAAATAATTTTTTCTTGCCTAGAAGAGAAAAAGGTAAGGAGGATTCAAATTCTTTTTTATGTGTATATAAGAATATATCTCAATAAGCAATAGCAAGAGAAATAACAAGGTGTTTTGTAAGAGGGGGTATGCTGTAAGTTGGGTTGCTAGCAAAGGCTTTTAGAAGAAATTTAAAGTGATACTTAAGAGTTGAGAAGAAGCCAGTTGAGGACTTGAATAATAAAGATTTTCAGGCAGAAAGAATAGCATGTATAAAAATGTTTAAGCACAAAACTGCTACAAGAGAAAATATATATCAAAGCAGAAATAAATGAATCTGAAATGAAGAAAGTAATACAAAAGGTCAACCAAACAAAAGTGTTTTCTTTTAAGATAAACAAAATTGACAAACCTTTAGCCAGACTAACTAAAAACCAAAGAATGACCAAATAAATAAAATCAGAGATGAAAAACAAAACATTACAACTGACAGTACAGAAATTCAGAAGATCATTAGTTGCTAATTCAGAAGATCATTAGTTGCTAATATGAGCAACTATATGCCAATAAATTGGCAAATCTAGAAAAAATGCATAAATTCCTAGACACATACAAACTAACTACAAAATTGAACCATGAATAACAGGTCAATAACAAGTAATGAGATTGAAATTATAATAAAATATCTCCTAACAAAGAGAAGACTGGGACCCAGTGCCTTCCCCACTGAATTCTACCAAACAACTAAAGAAGAATGAATACCAATTCTACTCAAACTATTCCAAAAAATAGAGTAGGAGGGAATATTTTCCAAATCATTCTACAAGGCCAGTATTATCCTCACACCAAAATTAGATTCATCAAAAAAAAAAAAAAGAAAATATAGGTCAATATCACTGACAAATATTGATGCAAAATATCCTTAACAAAATAATAGGAAACTGAATTCAACCACACATTAAAAATGGCATTCATCATGACAAAAAGAGATTTATCCCAGGGATGCAAGGATGTTTCAACATTCACCAGTGTGATATATTATATCAACAGACTGAAAAACAATAACAAAATATTATTTCAACCGATTCTGAAAAAGCACTTGACAAAATCCAACATCCCTTTATAATAAAAACCCTCAAAAACTGGGTATAGAAGGGACCCAAATAATAAAAGCCATACATGATAGACCCATAGCTAGTGACTGACTAGGGAAAAAAATATTGAAAGCCTTTCCTCTAAGATCAAGAACATAGGATGCCAGCTTTCACCACTTCTATCCAACATAGTACTGAAAGTCCTAGTTAGAGCTATCAGACAAGTGAAAGAAATAAAGAGCATCCAAATTGGCAAGGAAGTCGAATTATTCTTGTTTGCAGAAGACTCCATCAAAAAGCTCTTAGAATGGATGAACGAATTTCCAAAATCAATATACAAAAATGAGTGGCATTTTTATATACCAACAGCAAACATACTGAAAGAGAAATCAAGGAAGTCATTCCATTTACATAGCTTCAAATTAAAGAAAGTACCTAGGAATTAACTAAACAAGTGAAAGATGTCTACCAGAAAAGTATAAAACATTGATTTAAAAAATTGAAAAAGACATCAAAACTAGAAAGATACTCCACGTTCATGGATTGAAAGAATCAATATTATTAAAGTATCCATCCTCTACCCAAAGCAATCTATAGATTTAAAACAATCCCTATCAAAATGCCAATGACATTCTTCACAGAAATAGACAAAAAATCCTAATATGGAACCACAAAACACAAAGAATACCCAAAGCTATCCTAAGCAAAAAGAACAAAACTAGAGGAATCACAAAACCTCACTTAAAATTATGCTACACAACTATAGTAAACAAAACAGCAAGGTACTGGCATAAAAATAGACACATAGGTCAGTGGAACAAATAGAGAACCCAGAAATAAATCTTTACATGAACTCGTTTTTGACAAAGGAGTCAATAACATGCATAGGAAAAATAAGTCTTTTCAGTAGAAGATGCTTAGAAAGCTGAATATCCATATGCAAATTACAAAAATGAAAGAAGTCCCTGTCTCTCATTATATAAAATATCACATCAAAATGGGTTAAAGATTTAAACCTAGGATCTCAAACTACTAATCTTCTGCAAGAAAAAACTGGGGAAACACTCAGGACATTGGACTGGGCAAAGATTTCTTGAATGACACCCCACAAGTACAAGCAACCAAAGGAAAAAAAAAAGGACAAATGGGATCACATCAAGTTAAAAAGCTTTGCACAGCAAAAGAAACAATCAGCAATGTGAAAAGACAACCCACGGAATGTGAGAAAATGTTTGCAAACTACACATCTGACAAAGGGTTTAACATCCAGAATATATAAGAAACTCAAACAAATCTGTAGGAAAAAAAAAATTGAAGATTTGATTCAAATAAATGGGCAAATGACCTAAATAGACATTTCTGAAGAGAAGAAAAGAAGACATACAATTGGCAAACAGGTATATAAAAAGGTGCTCCATATCACTGATTGTCAGAGACATGCAAATAAAAACTATAATCAGACATCATTTCACCGCTGTTAAAATGGCTTTTATCCAGAAGACAAGCAATAACGAATGCTGAAGAGAATGTAGAAAAATGGAAACTCTTGTGCAATGTTGGTGGGAATGTAACTTAGTACAACCACTATGGAGAACAGTATAGAGGTTCCTCAAAAAACTAAAAATAGAGCTGCCATATAATCCAGCAATCCTACCCTTAGCTGTATATCCAAAAGAAAGGAAATCTGTATATTGAAGAGATATCTGCACACCTATGTTTGCTGTAGCACTGTTCACAGAAGCCAAGGTTAGGAAGCAACTGTGGCCATCAACAGATGGATGGATAAAGAAATGTTGTATATATGATGAATTACTATTCAGCCATGAAATATGAGAGCCTGTCATTTACAACAACATAGATGGAACTGGAGATCATTATGTGAAGTGAAATAAGCCAGGTACAGAAAAGAAATTTTACATGGTTTCACTGATTTACAGGAGCTAAAATTAAAATAATTGCACTCATGAAGATAGAGAGTAGAGGGATAGTTATCAAAGTCTGGGAAGGGTATTCGGGGAAAGTGAGGCGGAGGGGAGTGGGGATTGTCAATGGGTACAAAAAATAGAAAGAATGAATGAATAAAACCTAATATTTGGGATAACTACAGTCAAAAATAATTTAATTGTACATTTAAAAATAACTAAAAGGGTATAATTGGTTTGTTTGTAACACAAAAGATAAATGCCTGGGGTAATGGTTACCCCTTGTACTCTGATTTGATTATCACACATTGCGTGCATGTGTGAAAATACCGTATGTAACCCATAAATGTACACACTTACTATGTACCCACAACAATTAAAAAAATGTTTAAGACCCAAGATCTCCTTGTGAATGATACATAATCAACATGGGGAGAGTGGCATAGGAATAGTTGGGAGAGGCAGGTTGGGTCTCGAACTCATGGTGTCTGGTGGGCCATGTATAGAAGCATGGCTATTATTTTTAAGTGGAAAGGGAAGCTATTTGGTGGTTTTAAGCAAGAGGGTAACAAAACATTTTGTGCTTCAAAATTATCATCTTGGTTGCTGTGTGGAAAATGAAATTGGTAGTGAGATGAAACCACTTAAGAGCGTATTGCTGCACTCCAGATGAAAAGGGTAGGTAATATCCATCAGAAGTGAACGACAGAAGTAGGTGGCACACATTAATGTGAAATAGAATAAAAACAACTGAGATTGCATAGATTAGAAGTAGGGGTAAGGAAAAGAGTCACAATTTCCTCAGAACTGAGATGCGACTGAGTGGATGTTGGGGTTTTAAATAATTTGGAAATGTCTGTTGGGAAAAAAAAAGCTACTATGAAACAGTATTGGGAAGGGGTGGAATTAGTAGTTCAGCATAGTTGTATTAGGTATGAAATATCTCAGAGGTAGTCAAGTGAAGATTTGAAAAAGACAACTGAGGCTGGGCATGGTGGTTCATGACTGTAATCCCGGCACTTTGGGAGGCCGAGGGGGGTGGATCACAAGGTCAGGAGTTCCAGACCAGCCTGACCAACATGGTCAAACCCCTTGTCTACTAAAAATACAAAAATTAGCCGGGCATGGTGGCGCATGCCTGTAATCTCAGCTACTCGGGAAGCTGAGGCAGGAGAATTGCTTGAACCCGGGAGGTGGAGGTTGCAGTGAGCGGAGGAGATAGCGCCACTGCACTACAACATGGGCAACAGAGTGAAACTCCATCTCAAAAGACAATTGATACACAAATATAGAGCTTGAAAGAGAGGTTTAAACTTAATAAGAGAAAATTGGGAGTGATTTTTTCTGTTATATCTTCCCATCAAAACAATATATCTTCTAAATATAATATAATAAAGCATAATATAAACATACATATTATTCTAGCTCTTTCCAATAAGGTTCCATATGTTGATTATTGTATAGAAGAAAGGGACAAATAGTTATAGACTGTTTTTAAAACACCATGACAAATGATTTACTTTTTCTTTTTTTTCCTTTTGTCAATAATGTTAGACATTTAATTATTTACATTTAATCCAAGCAAACTGAGGTTTAAATAGGTTAATTAAATTGCCCCAGGATCACTTACCTTATAAGGGAGAGAACCAGGACTCAACCTTAGATTTTTGTTAAGCCCACACTTCTTTTACACCAACTGTAACATAAACACATATTTATTCTTTTCTTACTTAATGATATCTAAAAAATGAAGTAGGATAACTTGAGGTGAGGAGTTTGAGACCAGCCTGGGCAACATTGTGAAATACTGTCTCTACAAAAAATACAAAAATTGGCTGAGGGTGGGGTGCGCCTGTATTCTCGGGAGTTACTCGGGAGGCTGAGGTAGGAGAATCACTTAAGCCCAGAAGGCAGAAGTTGTAGTGAGCTGAGATAGCAAAACTGCACTTCAGCCTGGGCGATAAAATGAGATTCCAACCCTGAAAAAAGAAAAAGAAAAAAGAAAAAAAAAAAAAAAGGAAATGGTGATATGAATTAAACAGCATTTTTATTTATTTCAAATCATAAATATTTTAAAAAAGTTATAGTTTGCCTATAATTTCAAACGGTCTGGTAATTCAGTTTTATTACCATGAAGAAAAACAAAATGAGAGCTGTATCTTGGTGGTGATTAGTTATTCTCCCCCCCAAAAAAACCTTGATATTTGGGGGAGGGGGTCTTAAGTTATTCCTTAAGGTAAGAAGTGCACTTTGTCAAAATTCTGGCACTGTGTATAGTCAGAATTACCTGGAGTGCTGGTATTTGCTATTCTTGCTATTTTTGGTAAAGGACAAGGGCAATGAGAAACACTAGCTCCTAAGAGGATTTTTCCAAAAAGTGATCATGCATTTTTTACAACATGAGGAGTTTTATTTCATTAGCTTATATAATTCTATCACATTTGAAAATGAAGCAATTTTCCTTCACTATCTTTTTCTGAGGATTTTGGAGGAAACAGGATTATGGTATAGGCGTACTAGAGATATTGCTTTATGTTCTTCCTGACACATGAAATATTTTATTATCCTTTTGAAAATACTACAACAAAATATAAATATCCTCTTTCATATATTTTTTAATTTGTGTAACATAAAGAAGTTCTATTACATCTGAGTGTGTAACTCTGCTCTTTCATATTTCAATGAACATCTTGGTCAATAACAATGATAATATTAGAGGCATTTTAAAAAATGAAACTTTTTGAAATAAAATGAAATTATTTTATTCTTTCTCATTGCTCTTCTTGGATATCATTTTAGAATATGAAAGTTTTAGAATTAAAAATTATATAAAATGTAGTTGCTTCTACAGTTTAAAAAAGGAGAAGGAGAAAGATAAAAAAGAAGAGGAAACAAAAGGAGAGAGGAAAAAAAAAGAGCAGGTATTACTGAGAGATTAAGATATTCCTTTAGGAGAGTATATGTGTGGTTTTCAACACCTTGTAATTTAGGACTTTTTTTCTATTTTAAAGGTGATTAAAGATCCAGCACAGAGGCTTATGCCTGTAATTTCAGCACTTTGGGAAGCCAAGGCTGGCAGATTGACTGAACTCAGGAGTTCGAGAGCAGCCTGGCCAACATAGTGAAAGCCCATCTCTACTAAAAATACAAAAAATTAGCTGAGAGTGGTGGTGGACACCTGTATTCCCAGCTACTCGGGAGGCTGAGGCAGGAGAATCACTTGAACCCAGGATGTGGAAGTTGCTGTGAGCTGAGATTGTGCCATTGCACTCCAGCTTGGGCGACAGAGTGAGGCTCCCTCTCAAAAAAAAAAAAAAAAAAAAGAGATTAAGACTAAGACTCAGAAATAGGAAATAATTATCCCAGGCTAACACAATTAGAGCTGTGTAAGTTTCACCCTTTAATTTGGAATAAAACAATTGTCTAAACATTCCTGAATCACTGAAAAGGAACTGATCTACAATTTGCTTTTACCAACTGCTCTCAGAGATCTGTGGAATTCCCCAAATCTGTAAGTGGAAATGAATAAAATAATGTATGAAATAAAATAATTATGGAAATGAATAAAATAATGTATGAAATAAAATAATTATGGAAATGAAGAAAATAATGTATGAAATAAAATAATTAGCATCAATGACATTTGAAAAACATAGAATCAGCTATTACCCTGATTCTTCATTCAGAGACACTTCAACTTTACTAGTATTTTACTTGCTCAATGAACTTTATATAAACACACCACTATTCATTTATTCATTCATATCTATTGGTTTTTTACTTGGACTTAACAATTGTTACAAAAGTGTCTTTTTTGGTTCATATTTGCTTGGTATATCTCTATGCATTATTTTATTTCCAACCAGTCTGTATTCATTTATTTAAAATATTTCATTACTACACAAGGTATTGTTTATTTGTTAGACTGCAAGATGCAGTTTTTTAAGGGGTGAATGTCCTGTCATGAACCAGGTAGTCTTGAAGCAGAGCTTAACATGAAATTCTGGTGAAAGTGATTATTGAAGGAAGGCTCTTAGGAGAAATCTGTAAAAAAAACTTTGAAAAGCAGATTAGAACTGGGGCAAAAACTATTTAACTATGTATTTCTATTGATGTGCTACCTTTAGATAAATTAAGTGAGAAGCTCAGAATCAGAGTTGCCCAAACTCCCGACTGAGTTATTATTTTGTACTATGTATCAGTAAATTATTTTCTGCAAGCTACCTCTGGGTAAAGGGCATACATTTTCATGCCTTTTCTGGTGAATTGATTCCCTTGGATAATAGCACTTTTTCAGACTGAAGCTGTAAGCAATCAGAGGCTTACATTAATTCATGGCAGCTGGGGGTCTGTGTATACTGTCAATGGAGGGATTTCTTTTTTAAGATGGAGTCTCGCCCTTGTTGTCCAGGCTGGAGTGCAGTGGCAGGATCTCAGCTCACTGCAACTCCGCCTCCCAGGTTCAAGAGATTCTCCTGCCTCAGCCCCCTGTATGGCTGGGATTACAGGTGCCCACCACCATGACTGGCTAATTTTTTGTACTTTTAGTAGAGATGGGGTTTTGCCATATTGACCAGGCTGGTCTGGAACTCCTTACCTCAGGTAATCCTCCTGCATTGGCCTCTCAAAGTGCTGGGATTACAGGCTTGAGCCAACGTGCCCAGCCAAACTATCTTAATTCTCACATTAGTTCATTCAATCTAGGCACAGTTTCTCTAGGATTCTTCAGACACACTATCTGGAAGAAGATTTGTTAGGAGGGTTTTTGGAATATATCATATCCTTGATCTCAAGGATGTTGCTGATGTTCAGACTATCCCTATTTTACCATCAATTCTAAATTCCTATTCATTCAAGGAAAGCTTCTGTCAGTGTGGGTGCCCTGTCTCATGAGATAAAGCAGGCCATCATACCTGAAGTGACTGACTTCGCAATTATATCTGTATCAAGCCATTGTTTTTATCCTTAACTATTTAATGGTAAATATGTTAAAGTGAGTATATGATTTATCATTTATGTATTCTATGTTTTTCTTGCTGCCCTCATTATGTAATAACAGACATATTTCTCATGATGCTGAAAGTCGATAAACATTGGCAATGTGTTAACTCTTTTCCTTGCCACCTAGTTAACAGTCACAGGAGCCCAAGGTGAAAAGGATATTTTAAGTTTCGTGGGGATGGTGCTGAGTCCTCCTCTGGAAGTAGTGGCATTCTAGGAACCAAATCCTTTAGAAGCACAGAGCCTAATATTAAATAAAAAAAAACCCAAAAATTTCCCAAATACATTACCAGGAGTGTCAGACATATGTAGTGTACACCTTGGGAAATAGGGCTACATAATGAATATTGGTATAAAGTATATATTGTACACAAAAGGATAGTATACCATCTCCTCAGGTTATCACACTGAAGCTGATATTCAGATGCACTTTAAAAGACTGTTTCATCACTAGCAAGCCAGAGGTGCTATCACATTGTAGCTCTGATTTGCATTTTCCCATTGACTAATGGTATTAAGAATCTTTGCCTGTGCTTATTTGTCATCTGTTTTTCTTCTTTTGAGAGATTTCCATTCAAATTCATTACTGATTTTGGAATTTGGTTTATATACCTTTTCATTATTGAGTTGAGGATGTTCTTTATGTAGTCTGGATATCAGTCTCTTATCAGATATGCAGTTTGTAAGTATTTTCTCCCATTCCATGGATTGTTTTTCCATTTTATTATAGTATCATGCAATACAAAGGATTTAATATTGAAGAAGTCCAATTTATCTATTATTTCTCCAGGCTCTTTTGCTTTCAATATCATATCTAAGAAACAGCTGCCTAATACAAGTTGACAAAAATTCACTCTTAGCTCTTCTTCTAAGATATATAGATATAGATATAGATATATATGACTGCTTTCGAGACTTTGCCTTTGGCATCAACATTTTGACTATGTCTAAGTGTGGATTTCTTTGTGCTTATCATAGAGTTCATCAAAATTCTTAAATTTTCTGATCACTGTCTTTCATCAAATGTAGAAAGCTTTCAGGTCATTCTTGGAATATTTTTCTGCCATTTTCTTTTCTTCTTTATGCTTTTTCCATTATTCCTAGGTTGGAGTCCTTTTTGGTACCTTACATTTCTCTGGCTCGCTTCATTTATTCTTATTTTTTTCCCTTTCTTCTTCAGATTATGTAACCTGTTTTGGTCTACATGAAGTATGCTGATTCTTTCCTTTGCCAACTCAATCTACTGTTGAGCCAATTTTATGAATTTTTTATTTTGATTATTGCATTTTCAACTATAAAATTTTCCATGTGGTTCTTTTAAAAAGTAATTTCTCTCCATTTATTTATATTTTCTATTTAGGGAACATTATTGCCATATTTTCTTCAAATTTTTTTAGACAGTCTTTTAGTTCTTTGAATATATTTATAGTCCTGATAACTTCAAGCCAAGTCTTTGATAACTTCAGCATCTAGACCATTTTCAAATAAGTTTCTATTATCTGCTTTCTTGTGTGTATGGTTATGATTTTCTCTGTTTCTGTGCACCTCAAACATTTTGTTGCAAATGGAACTTTTTAGATACTAAATCGTAGCACCCCATGTTGCTGATCCAATTCACCCCAGGTTATGTTGTAGTTTTTTGATTGGCCATATTTATTTGCTTAATAATATTTAGTTGCCACTAAACATTTACATAATATTTTATGTGTTTAATGGCAAGACTGTTTTTGCAGAGTCTATTTCTCAGTACGACCGTGTGACTTTTGATGTACTCACTCTGAATTTTTCTTATTTTAATATTTCAGCCTAGTTATGTAGTCATTGTCTCCAGATTAGCATAGGCCATTTATTACTAAGGAGTTGTGCTTAATCCCCCTTTACCTGTTAGAGATTGAATCTTTACCACTAAATGCATTTGGGGGTGGAGGCTACTGTTAGAGTTAAAGGAGTTTGTTTTTGACACATGTTCACACAAGTAAGAATACCTTAGACTCTATTTCTCCATTCACTCCTGAGAGGGCACAGCTTTGGCCATAGATACAGTCTTCCAGGTTGCCATGGATACATGTAATTTTATTTTTAAGCTTAGTTCTCAAGAGTTGCTCCTATGTCAAAATAGCTTATTGTTTAGCCAGAAGTTGATCAGAAGTTGTGTGTAAGCTCTAGTGCCACTGAGACTTCTGCCCTTTTTTTATGGCTCTTTATGTGGTTAAGGAATGCTTTCAAATATTCTCTACATTCTGATTACTCCTGATTATTCTGATTACTCCTGATTGTGCCCTGATTACTCCTGACAAGGTGCAGTTTAGAGCTTATAGTCAGCCCTTCCAACCCCGTTGGCTGTTATCACAGGATAGACCTCCTTGACTCACTCATTCTCTGGTTCTCTCTGATAAAATTCTGATGCTCAGCACTTTTGCTTATTAATAATTGTATCATCAAGTTATAAACATGTCTTCTTAGCTGCCCTTCACCAAAACTCCATTGCTTTTAGCAGGATCCTTATGCATGAAATCCTCCATAATTTGTTCCAAATAAAATTAGTTTCCTCATGTAGAGCTGTGGAGCTCTTCATCCTTAAGGATGACCTCTCCAGCTTGCCTCTCCCCATAGTACAACCTCTGCACTACTACACAAGAACTGGGGACAGGGACACTAGCCTTATTTCCTAGAGTGACAGCTGGGCTTCAAGAATGTAGATTGGAAGGGGCTCTGGTCTTCCTGACTTGCCTCTCCTGGAATGTAACCTATGCCCTATGAGTGAGCTTGTAGGCATGGTATAAGAGAACTGAGTATAGAATTCTTGGTCTGTTGCATCTAGGGTAAAGCTTCACCCTTGTGAGTAAAGGCTAGGTGAAGCTAGAGTCCTCTCAACCACACCTGCCTGAAATAGAAATGGCTGGGGGGTGGAACGATAAATTCAATAGCATGTTCACTGCTCCTGCAAGTTGAAACCAAAGCCCTGTCTGGAATCTGAATGAGAGAGAGCATCCCCATCTTCTTGGGCTTCACATTCCTATATTTGAGCTCCTAGAATGCTTTTTTTTAAAATATTGGAGCATATGAGGGATGGGTGAGAGGTGGAGGTGGGGATGAAGGTCGATTGTAGTTCAAATGCCACAGATCCTTACTATTCTTACCAAATTTAGAAGATTTTCTCGAATAAATGTTACTTCTTTGTTCTCCACATGCCCATAAAAAATTTTCAGCTACCTCAGAGTAGCTTCTCCAGAAATAGAGTTAACTCAAGGCAAACGCAACATGAGACACCTCAGTTTGAGGGAAGCTTGTCCAAAATATTTCCCATGCCCAGCTCTCTGCAAGTTGAATCTTTTCCCTGCAGCCTACTTGTTTCGCAAAATGTCCCTTATTTGGCCAGCGGTTGCTTGCTTGAGCTGGCTCCTGTATCTTTTTGATATGTCTCCCCCGTTGTTTGAATATCTCTTTATGTTCAGGCACAAAAAAACAATGTTTTATGTTCATGTGAATCAGGCATTTCTCCAAGGAGTTCTAATTCCTTTCGAAGGAGTTTTAAGAATATTAAATATAATCTCTAAAATGCTTGGAGCTCTAATGGGATTTTCTTTCCACTCTTTCTTATTAAAATATTTTGGTAAAGAAATTTTCTATCACCCACTCCAAATGTATCTGAGCCAAAAGGGGCTCAGATAAATTCATCTAAGTTGGACTACATATTATCTTAGCTTATTGTCATCATGCATTTTAACCAAGTCCTCATTAAAATAACTCATTAGCTAGCACCTTTTCTGTGATGCCAGTTTTTAAACCTACAAAAATATAATCTAATTCAAAAAGTTATCAAACTTAAAAGAAAGAAAACTGAACCTAAAGATTAAAAATTATAAGCTATATCCACTTCAAGGAAAAAAATCAAAGTGTATCTTGTGACTGCAGAAATTCAACCCATAACCCTATTTCATTTTCTATATTTTTTAGCTTTCTGAAAGTTGCTACATAATTGTAGTTACTTAAGTTATACAATCAGAAATAGACTTGGAAAGAAAAAGAAATATGTCAATATGGTGTCTAAATTTTATCTTAAACATGAAAAAATGTCAAATTATTAAAATGAAGTGGTAGTTAACATGACATTTTTATATTTTATATAATGTAGGACTTTAAAAGTTGTTTATTAAAAGAAATTAAATTACATTGTCATGTTTCTTCAAGCCTCTGGAAGGTCGTTCTTTCAAACTAACTTTAGGTACTCATTTATTCTACACTTGATTCATTACTGAATTTTATTCCAGTTCTTTGCCCGTGTGTTTGAGGTGGTCATCTCAGATGTCTAGCTTTTTTCCTCACAAAACATTTTTTCTTTACTTTGAAATGGCTTCATATTTTCTATCATAAATTGTATGGAAGTTAACCCTAGAAAATGAAATTAATTTTCTAAAATACCTTTATGATTTGTAGTCAGCTACACTTGATAGTAAGCAGTATTTATTGAACAAAAAATTCTAATGAAAATTATATAATTATCTGTTCTCTGAAATTAACTCAGGTAAGATTGTAATCTATCACATTTTAATAAATCAATTTCTCTCATTTACTACCACATTGTTAAATACTTAGTCATTGATTTTTTTCACAAATATATAAACTAAAAATAACTTTATGTATTTATATAAAGACAGAGTCTCCTTCTATTGCCCATGCTGGAATGCCACAACCTGATCTCAGGTCACTGCACCCTCCACCTCTCACATTCAAGCAATTCTCCCACCTCAGCCTCATGAGTAGCTGGGACTACAGGCGTGTGCCACCTCGCCCAGCAAATTTTTGTATTTTTTGGTAGGGATGGGGTTTCACCATGTTGGCCAGGCTGGTCTCTAACTCCTGATCTCATGTGATCTGCCCACCTCGCCCTCCCAAAGCTCTGGGATTACAGGAGTGAGCCCCCATGCCTGGCCATTTAGATTATTATTATTTTTTCTTTTCTTTTTTAATTGTATTTTAGGTTCTAGGGTGCATGTGCAGATCATACAGGATTGTTGCATAGGTACACACATGGCAATGTGGTTTGCTGCTTCCATCCCTCAGTCACCTACATCTGGCATTTCTCCCATTTTATTCCTCCCTGACCTCCCCCGTGCCACTGTCCCTCCCTTGCCCCCCCAACAGACCCCAGTGTGTGATGCTCCCCTCCCTGTGTCCATGTGTTCTCATTGTTCAACACCACCTATGACTGAGAACATGCAGTGTTTGATTTTCTGTTCTTGTGTTAGTTTACTGAGAATGATGGTTTCCAACTTCATCCATGTCCCTACAAAGGACAGAAACTCATCTTTTTTATGGCTGCATAGTATTCCATGGTGTTTGTGCCACATTTTCCTTGTCTAGTCTATCATCAGTGAGCATTTGGGTTGGTTCCAGGTCTTTGCTATTGTAAACAGTGCCGCTATGAACATACCTGTGCATGTGTCTTTATAATAGAATGATTTATAATCCTTTGGGTATATACCCAGTAATGGGATTGCTGGATTTCTATTTAGTTCCATGAAGAATCACCACACTGTCTTCCACAATGGTTGAACTAGTTTACACTCCCACCAACAGTGTAAAAGTGTACCTATTTCTCCACATCCTCTCCAGCATCTGTTGTCTCCAGATTTTTTAATGATCGCCATTCTAACTGGCATGAAATGGTATCTCAGTGTGGTTTTGATTTGCATTTCTCTAAAAATCAGTGATGGTGAGCATTTTTTCATATGTTTGTTGGCCTCACATATGTCTTCTTTTGAAAAGTGTCTGTTCATATCCCTTGCCCACTTTTGAATGGGTTTGGTTTTTTTTTTTTGTTTGTTTGTTTTTTCTTACAAATTTGTTTTAGTTCTTTGTAGATTCTGGATATTAGCCCTTTGTCAGATGGGTAGATTGCAAAAATTTTTTCTCATTCCGTTGTTTCCAGGTCACTCTAATGATTGTTTCTTTTGCTGTACAGAAGGTCTGTAGCTTAATTAGATACCATTTGTCTATTTTGGCTTTTGTTGCCAATGCCTTTGTTGTTGTAGTCATGAAGTCCTTGCCTATGTCTATGTCTTGAATGGTGTTGTCTAAGTTTTCTTCTAGGATTTTTGTGGTATTAGGTCTTATGTTTAAGTCTTTAATTCATCTGGAGTTAATTTTAGTATAAGGTGTCAGGAAGGGGTCCAGTTTCTGCTTTCTGCACACTGCTAGCCAGTTTTCCCAATATCATTTATTAAACAGGGAATCCTTTCCCTATTGCTTGTTTTTGTGAGGTTTGTCAAAGATCAGATGGTTGTAGATGTGTGGTGTTGCCTCCAAGGCCTCTGTTCTGTTCTATTGGTCTATATCTCTGTTTTGGTACCAGTACTATGCTTTTTTGATTACTATAGCCTTGTAGTATAGTTTGAAATCAGGTAGCATGATGCCTCTGGCTTTGTTCTTTTTGCTTAGAATTATCTTGGGTTTGTGGGCTCTCTTTTGGTTCCATATGAAATTTAAGGTGTTTTTTTTTTTTCCAGTTCTGTGAAGAAGGTCATTGGTAGCTTGATGGGGATAGCATTGAATCTGTAAATTACTTTGGGCAGTATGGCCTTTTTCACGATATTGATTCTTCCTAATCATGAGCATGGAATGTTTCTCCATATGATTATTATTAGTAAGTGTCCATAATATGCTGTTTCCTTATACAAGCATTTGTCTTCCTTCTAATATTTACTAATATAAAAAAATTTACCTGTAATTTTAATAAAAATCGTTCTCCATCTTGTTTCAGCTCTTGCTTTCAAACATTATAAGGTAATACTGGCTTAAAATAAGTCATATTAAAAAATAAATAAAAATGCTTAGTTCATGTCCTTTCTAGGGACATGGATGAATCTGGAAACCACTATTCTCTGCAAACTGATACAAGAACAGAAAAATCAAACACTGCATGTTCTCACTCATATGCTGGTGTTGAACAATGAGAACATGTGGACACTCAGAAGTGAGCATCACACACTGGGGTCTGTTGTGGGGAGGCTAGTGGAGGGACAGCATTGGGTGGAGAGGTTGGAGAGAAATAACGTGGGGACAAATGCCAGATATAGGTGATGGGGGGATGGAGGCAGCAAATCACCTCGCGATGTATGTACCAATGCAACAATCCTGCATATCTGCACATGTACCCTAGAACCTAAAGTACAATTAAAAAAGATAGTAAAAAGGAGAAAAAATAAACTTATCAAAAGACTGTTATTCTTTTACTTTAATTGTATTTTAAAATTAAAATAAATTTAAATAATATTTAAAATAAAATAAAATACATAACCTTAACTGTATTTTTAAAGCTTAGCATTTTCAATTGCTTTTTGCTTTGTATATGTTTTTTAAGATTCTCTGAGTTATATGTGCTTTCTAAAACAGTGCACATATAGCTGTCAAAACTAAACTATGCAAAGGAAAGGTCAAACTTCAACAGACAATTCCTGTTGCCATGGAAACAAAGTCGGTTTAGAAAAAAGTTGCAAGTTCTTATAAATAATCACAGAATCAAAAACTACATGGTCTTCCTTTGACAGGTGTAGTGATCTAAGTATTAACTGAGAAAAGACCAATTCATAGGTCAGTCCCATCTACGAATTTTGAATATTGGTACTGATTTATCCATCTTTAAGAGGCACAACTTATTCAGGGTCACATTCTTCCAGATAAAAAGCTGTAAATAAAATAAATCAGATGTTTTCATTGAGGCAAATTACTTGCTCATTACACATTCGTTTTCATCCGTTGTCATAAACTTCATATCTTCTGTTTCTTGGAGGAGTGAGCAAGATAGTGAATACCTTTAGCCTTACACCTTTTGGATATTTCTTTGTTTTTTGGGGAGAATTTATATTAGGTATGCTAGTCCTCCATGCATTTGAGACAAGGGTATAGGAAAATAGGATTTACACTGATGCAATGTAAAGCCAAGAGGACCTGCTTGAAAGAGATCAATAATGAATTAGAAAATATTTTGGGTTATATTCCTTTTGAGATCCATGCACTTGATTAAAATAACTTATTAGTAGTAACCAAGGTTGAATTGGATTGGGATCCCTTACTACATGAACTGTTTTAAGATCTAGAATCCATTATTTATGTCTCAATTTGCCTATTTACATGGTAGTATTTTTTTTAATTATTAGAACTACATTGATAATAAGTGTCTTGAAAAAACTTGTGGGTAGAAATGCTAGTTACTTGATGACTACTTCTTCCCTCTCACTTTCTGAATTATTTTTCTTATTTTTTGTCTTATTTTCTTTCTTTCCTGCTTAAATTTGTCAAACTGTTTTAATAATTCCACATCAATAAATATAATTAATGGGTGAAGTTCATCAGAATATAATTTAAAAATTCAGTAATTTTCAAGTACATATAATTTTGCTTTAATGGCATCACCACTAATTTTATTTGATCTTTCTTTTTCCAAATACCCATGAAAATACTTCCAAATGAAACTTAAAGTAGAAAGAACTTTGAAAAGATAACATTTGTATCAATCATTTCTGAAAGTCTAGGAAGACCATGTACTAAAAATAGTTGAATTTGAAGCACAAACAGGAATCATAATTAGTTGTTTTACACTGAAAAATAGTTTAGAACAAACTACAATGTAAGTGAAAATGTAGGGGACTGATGGTCCCCTAAGAGATGTAACCTGTTATAAAAATTACCTCTCTCTGTTAACTGCATGTTGTATACCTTCCAGCAGAATAGATATTAAAGTGGAAATTCACAAAGCCAAGTCATGGGTTAAGATTTATAATAGTATAGCAGTTAAGGTAGAATTCTATGACTCAATTCTCTTATTTACATGACCAAACCCCAATTTATCCTTTTAGATGAAGCTCAAAATAAAAATTCCTAGTGAATTTGAAAAAACAAATGACTACACTTTTTTATGCTTCTAGATACTTTATTCAAGTTGTCAATATACATATCAGAAGACAGAGTATTTTATTTTTTAATGCTTTAAGTTCTGGGGTACATGTGCGGAACATGCAGGTTTGTTACATAGGTATACACGTGCCATGGTGGTTTGCTGCATCCATCCCCCTATCATTTATATTAGGTATTTCTCCTAATATTATCCCTCCACAATCCCCCCACCCTCTGCTGTCCCTCTTTCAGCCCCCCCACCCCCTGACAGGCCCTGGTGTGTGATGTTCCCCTCCCAGTGTCCACGTGTTCTCATTGCTCGACTCCCATTTATGAGTGAGAACATGCAGTGTTTGCTTTTCTGTGGTCTTTCACCTCACCATGTACAACTTCAATCTAATTATGAAAAAAGCATCATTAAAATCACATTTTAGGGATAATTTACAAAATATCTGACCAGTACACCTCAAAACCATGCAAGACATCAAAAGTAAGGAAATTCTAAAAAAAAAAAAAAAAAACTATCACAGCCAAGATGATCCTCAGGAGACATGGATAATAAATGTAATGTCATGACCTGACCTCAAACTATACTACAAGGCTACAGTAGCAAAAGCAGCATAATGCTGGTACCAAAACAGATAGATAAACCAATGAAACAGAATAGAGGCCTTGGAAATAATGCCACATATCTACAACCATCTCATCTTTGGCAAACCTGACGAAAACAAGCAATGGGGAAAGGATTCCCTTTTTTTTTGTAATTGTAATTTAGGTTCTGGGGTACATGTGCAGATCATGCAGGATTGTTGCATAGGTACATACATAGCAAGGTGGTTTGCTACCTTCATCCCCCATCACCTATATATGGTATTTCTCCCCTTATTATCCCTCACCACCCTTACAGTCCCTCCCCTAGCTCCCCCCTACTGACTCAAGTGTGTGATGCTCCCCTCCCTGTGTTCACATGTTCTAATTGTTTGACACCCGCCTATGAGTGATGACACATGGTGTTTGGTTTTCTGTTCTTGTGTCAGTTTGCTGAGAATGATGGATTCCCTTTTTCATAAATGATGTTGAGAAGACTGGCTAGCCATATGCAGACAGCTGAAACTGGTTCCCTTCCTTACACCTTATGCAAATTAACTCAAGATGTATTAAAGGCTTAAACGTAAGACCCAGAACTATAAAAACCTAGGCAATATCACTCAGGACATAGGCATGGGCAAGGACTTCATGACTTAAACACTTAAAGCAATGGCAACAAAAGCCAAAATTGATGAATGGAATGTAATTAAACTATAGAGCTTCTGCACAGCAAAAGAAACTATCATCAGAGTGAGGAGGCAAAATACAGAATGGGAGAAATTTTTGCAATCTGTTTATCTGACAAAGGGCTAATATCCAGACTCTACCAAGAACTTAAACAATTTTACAAGAAAAAAACAACCCCATCAAAAAGTGGTCTCTGAATAGACAAATAACGAGGTCTGAAATTGAGGCAGTAATTAATAGCCTACTAACCAAAAAAAGTCCAGGACTAGACATATTCACAGCTGAGTTCTACCAAAGGAACAGAGAAGCTGGTACCATTCCTTCTGAAACGATTCCAGACAACAGAAAAAGAAGGAATCCTCCCTAACTCACTTTCTGAGAACAGCATCATCCTGATACCAAAACCTGGCACAACAAAAAAAATAATTTCGGGCCAATATCCCTACATCGATGTGAAAATCCTCAGTAAAATACTGGCAAACCGAATCCAGCCACACATCAAAAAAGCTTATCCACCACAATCAAGTCGGTTTCATCCTTGGGATGCAAGGCTGGTTCAACATATGCAAATCAATAAATGTTAATTCATCACATACATGATTATCTCAATAGATGCAGAAAAGGCCTTCAACAAAATTCAGCAGCCCTTCAGGATAGAAACTCTCAATAAACTAGGTATTGATGGAACATATTTCAAAATAATAAAAGCTATTTATGACAAACCCACAGCCAATAACATCATAGTGAATGGGCAAAAACTGAAAGCATTACCTTGAAAAACCAGGATTCTCTTCCCTTTAAAAATCAGGACAAGAAAGGATGCCTTCTCTCAACACTTCTATTCAACATAGTATTGGAAATTCTGGCCAGTGCAATCAGGCAAGTGAAAGAAATAAAAGATATTCAATTAGGAAAAGAGGAAGTAAAATTGTCTGTTTGCAGATAACATGATTGTATATTTAGAAAACCTCATCATCTCAGCTCAGTCTCCTTAAGATGATAAGCAACTTCAACAAAGTCTCAGGATGCAAAAATCAATGTGCAAGCATCACGAGCATTCCTATACACCAATACGACTTAAAGGGAGCCAAATCACGAGTGAACTCTCATTCACAGTTGCTACAAAGAGAATAACTTACCTAGGAATGCAATTAACAAGGGATGTGAAGGACCTCTTCAAGGAGAACTACAAACTACTGCTCATGGAAATAAGAGAGGACACAAACAAATGGAAAAACATTCCATGCTCATGGATAGGAAGAATCAATATTGTGAAAATGGCCATATGCCCAAAGTAATTTACAGATTCAGTGCTATCCCTATCAAGCTACCATTGACTTTCTCCACAGAATTGGAAAAAAATACTTTAAATTTCATATGGAGCCAAAAGCCCTCATAGCCAAGACAATCCTAAGCAAAAAGAACAAAGCTGGAGGCATCACACTACTGACTTCAAACTATACTACAAGGCTAAAGTAACAAAAACAGCATGGTACCGGTACCAAAACAGATATATAGACCAATGGTACAGAACAGAATAGGCCTCAGAAATACCACCACACATCTACAACCATCTGATATTTGACAAACCTGCCAAAAACAAGCAATGGGGAAAGGATTCCCTATTCAATAAATGGTGTTGGGAAAACTGGCTCAGCCATATGCAGAAAGCCATATGCAGTTCAGCCATATGCAGAAAGCTGAAACTGGATCCCTTCTTTACAGCTTAGACAAAAATTAAGATGGCTTAAACACTTAAAAGTAAGACCTAAAACCATAAAAACCCTAGTAGAAAACCTAGGCAATACCGTTCAGGGTATAGGCATGGGCAAAGACCTCATGACTAAAACACCAAAAACAATGGCAACAAAAGCCAAAATTGACAAATGGGATCTAATTAAAATAAAGAGCTTCTGCACAGCAAAAGAAGCTGTCATCAGAGTGAACAGGCAACCTACAGAATGGAAGAAAATTTTTGCAATCTATCCATCTGACAAAAAGCCATTCTCCAGAATCTACAAAGAACTACAACAAATTTACAAGAATAAAACAACCACATTAAAAAGTGGGCAAAAGATATGAACAGACACTTCTCAAAAGAAGACATTTATACAGCCAAAAAAAAAAAAAAAAAAGCTCATCATCGCTGGTCATTAGAGAAATGCAAATCAAAACCAACCACAATGAGATGCCATATAATGCCAGTTAGAATGGTGACCATTAAAAAGTCAGGAAACAACAGATGCTAGAGAGGATGTGGAGAAATGGGAATGCTTTTACACTTGGTGGGAGTGCAAATTAGTTTAACCATTGTGGAAGACAGTGTGGTGATTTCTCAAGGATATAAATTGAGAAATATTATTTGACCCAGCAATCCTGTTACTGGGTATATACCCAAAGGATTATAAATCATTCTACTATAAAGACATATCCACATGAATGCTCATTGCAGAACTGTTCACAATAGCAAAGGCTTGGAACCAACCCAAATGCCCATCAATAATAGACTGGACAGGGAAAATGTGGCACATATACACCATGGAATACTATGCAGTCATAAAAATGGATAAGTTCATGTCGTTTGCAGGGTGATGGATGAAACTGGAAACCATCATTGTCAGCAAAGTTACACAAGAACAGAAAACAAACACTGCATGTCTCACTCATAAGTGGGAGTTGAACAATGAAAACACATGGACACCTGGAAGGGAACATTACACATCAGGGCCTGTCAGGGGTTGGGGAGCTAGAGAAGGGACAGCATTAGGAGAAATACCTAACGTAGATCACAGGTTGATGGGGTGCAGAAAATCACTATGGCACGTGTATACATATGTAACAAACCTGCACAATCTGCACATGTACCCCAGAACTTGGAGTATAATACACACACACACACACACACACACACACACTGTCATATTCTGGATTGTATCCTGGAATGTTAGGTAAAGAAAGGGACATTAGGTAGAAACTAAGAAAGTCTAAATGAAGTATGGAATTCATTACCTAACAATGTATTAATATTGGTGCATTCATTATAACAAATATACCATTGAACATTTATAATAAAGGAAACTATGTGGGGTAAGTGAGAACTCTCTGTACTACCTTGGCAAGAAGGAACAGCTGGTGGGGGAATAAGAGCTTGAGCTGCGTCAGGAAGGCTTCCCTACTGATGTGATCTGGTGTTGTGTGCTAAGCACAGTGAGGTGATTGAAAAGAGAGGGATGATTATTTGTAAAAAGTAAATAATAAGGTTATGGGAGGTAGTTTCTTACTGTCAAAAAGGAAGTTACACATATGGAAAGGAAAAAATCTCAAAGGAACTTTGAAGAGCTTCTGTCTCCTTCAATCTATCTAGGTAGCTCTTTGTATATGTGCTTGTGTGTGTAAACATACATGTATTCCCTGGTTCTGTCTACTGTGAGGACCTGGGAGCATGCACACATCTGACACCTAGATATTAGATCATTGGGAAATTGGTTGATTCTAGGTCTGGGGCAGGGAGATTACAAAAAAAGGCTAGAACGCATTGTTGTGTCAGAAATAAAGGAGGTTCTCAAAGAAAGTTAGAAACATGAGAAAAAGACACAGAAGTCAGCTTGAACAGAGTCCCACTAAAAAGTTAGTACAATCTGAGCATCAAAATATGTAATAATAATAATGAATTATAACACATTGGATAAAAAAGGAATCCAGGAGAACATACTAGTATAAACATATTCATGAAGATATCAAAAGTTGCATAAGAAACAGTGTAAGTACATCGTTTAAAAGTACCTCCCCACAAGTTATTTGTTAATTTATAAGGGAGGAAAAAAGAGAAAACTGTTAGACACCAACTTATTCACATGATCAAATTAAATATAATCATAAATGAAACAAATTTGATGCTCTGCCTATGGAGTAGCCATTTCTTATTCCTTTACTTTCATAATAAACTTGCTCTCTCTTAAGACAAAAAGAGAAATGAAACAAATAAAAATTGCTCTTTATTCAATAGATGCAATGAGAGCATAACATCTCTTCTGTGTTATTTTTGCCAAGGTATATAACCTGAATCTAACCATAAGGAAACATTAGGTAATCTTTCCAAACTAAAGAAGGCTGAATACCTGACAACTAAAACAACCTGAATGCTGATATTTAATTCTTAACTGGGTTATTTTGTTTTAAAAGACATTTACAAACAATTGGCAAAAAATTAATAGCCTCTGAGGATTAGAAGTCAGTGATGAATAAATGCTATATTTCTCATTGGGATGGGTGTTTTATGGTCACATTGAAAGATGTCCTTCTTATAGAAACACACAGTAGAGATTTTGGGAGTGATAAGCCATCACAGTGATTACTTATTCTCTAAAAAATTATTTGTATTATACCCTCAAAGACATTGTTAAATATCACAAATACAACATTGTATTAAGTACCAAAAAAGGGCCCACATAGCCAAAGTAAGACGAGTCAAAAGGAACAAATCTGGAGGCATCATATTAACTGATTTCAAATTATACCATACACCATAGTCACCAAAACAGCATGGTATTCGTATAAAAATAGGTGCAGAACAGAATAGAGAACCCAGAAATAAACCCAAATACTTAGAGCCAACTGATCTTTGACAAAGCAAACAAAAACATAACTTGAGGAAAGGACACCCTATTCAACAAATGGTGCTGGGATAATTGGCTATCCACATGAAGGAGAATGAAACTGGATCCTCATCTCTCACCTTATACAAAAATCAACTCAAGATGGATCAAGGACCTAAATCTAAGAACTGAACTATAACAATTCTATAGGGTAACATCAGGAAAACCCTTCTAGGCATTGGCTTAGGTAAGAATTTCATGACCAAGAACCCAAAACCTAATACAATAAAGACAAAGATAAATAGTTGGGACTGAATTAAACTGAAGAGCTTTTGTAAGGCAAAAGAAGCTATCGGCAGTGTAAACCAACATCCCACAGAATGAGAGAAATTCTTCACAGCCTATGCATCTGACAAAGGACTAACATCCAGAAAGTACAATGAACTTAAACAAATTAGCAAGAAAAAACAAACAATTCCATCAAAAATTGGGATAAGTGCATGAATGGACAATTCTCAAAAGAAGATATACAAATGGCCAACAAACATATAAAAAAATGTTCAACGTCACTAATTATCGGGGAAATGCAAATCAAAACCACCAAGTGATACCATCTTACTCCTGCAAGAATGGCCATAATAAAAAAAAATTAAAATATATATTAGATGTTGGCATGGATGCAGTGAACAGGGAACATTTCTACAATGCTGTTGGGAATGTAAATTAATACAACCACTATGGAAATCAATATGGAGATTCCTTAAATAACTAAAAGTAGAACCACCATTTGATCCATCAACCCTGCTACTGGGTATCTACCCAAAAGAAAAGAAGTCATTATATGAAAAAGAATCTTGCTTACACATGTTTAGAGCAGCACAATTCACAATTACAAAAATGTGGAACTAACCCAAATACCCATCAATCACAGAGTGGATAAAGAAACTGTCAATATGATAGAACACTACCCTGCCATAAAAAGGAATGATTTAATGACATTTGCCGTGACCTGGATAAGGTTGGAGACTATTATTCTAAATGAAGTAACTCAAGAATAAAAAACCAAACATTGTATGATTTTACTTATAAGTGGGAGCTAAGCTATGAGGATGCAAAGCCATAAGAATGACACAATGAACTTTGGAGACTTAAGAGGGAATGGGTGGGAAAGGGAGGGATAAAACACTACAAATTGTGCGCCATGTATACTGCCTGGGTGACGGGTGCACCGAGATCTCACAAATCACCACTAAAGAAGTTACTCATATAATTAAACACCGCCTGTTCCCCAGTAAAGATATGAGAGGAAATATGAAAATAAATTTTTAATGAATAAAAAATAAGAAGAAGCCGGAATGCAAACAAGAAGCAAGTAAAAACAATACATTTAGTAGAATTTCATTTTTAAACTTTAAAAACAGGTGAAACTAGGCTACATTTTCTAGAAAACATATATGGTGATAAAATTAAAAAAAAAAAGAGTGTCATAGAAGTCAAAATAAGTGTTGCACTTAGAAGAAATGGAAGGAATCACAAAAAGTTTCTTTGACTTAGCTCATTGCTACATGGCTGTATACTTTAAGTCATTTAGTGATTTGTATTTATTATATTTATCTGCATTTTAAATAAAAATATTATAAGAAATTATGATACAATCAGTTTATACCCTTGAAGTGTAATCTCAGAGTGAGGGTTGCCTTACTACCTACCATATTTTATCTAATCTATGGCACTATCATTTTTCTGTCACCAGTATTTTATACCAGAAGAAAAAAAAAATCCACCAATTATAAAACACATCCTAACATCAAGGATATTAACATGTAAAAAAATGTAGGACTTTCTCTTAACCATAGCTATATCATACTGTCTCAATAGAGTGTAGTTATTTTATCTTAGCTTCTGAGTCAAAAGGGGTTGAATGTTTTTTCAAAATTAATTCAAATACTCTGAACTAAAGATCTTTACTCTAACAAATGTATTCTAATTTACATATTTAACTGTTAACCCAATTTATTTAACAAAGTAACATGCTCAGGTCATTTTTAAATAGAAAGTAAATGCAACACTCCTCCTAAGATGGAACTTGAGGGAAAGTTTCTCTGATTATACTTAGATAGATAGTTATATATTCTAATAAAACAAGTCCTTATATCTAAAATGTCAATATATATATAAATAATTTATATATAATTATTTTTTATAAATTATATATAGTACATGTGGTAGTAATATATATTATTATGCACAATATATATTAACATATAATGAATATAATTATATATTACTTTATATATAAAATGTCAAATTACTTCATGTCACTATTCTACATTTAAAGTTTATTTCTTCTATTTCCTTCCTTCTTTCCCTCATTGAAGTTCTTTTCTCAAGTATGCAAATACTGCCTCCTCTTGGGACAGTTTAAAATCAAAATTAATTATGCTAATTATCTCATTTGGGTTGACCTAATTAAATTTAATTAGTTAGTCTTGTTAATTCCAAACACTATCCTCTGGGAAATTTTACCTTTTGGGTTAAACCAGTAGAAAATCTAAGTGCCCACTTACCCTATCATACTTAGAAAGCATAGCACATGTAGGTATTCCAGTGGTGTGTGTACAGTCATCTAGCAATTGGTGATACCTCTTGCCATCTATTTTGTTAAAATGTAGATTTCTGGTGAAAATTTACTGAGGTAAATGTCAAGGTTTTAATTAGTAGTTATATACTTTCATTTAAATCAAAGTCACAAAAATATAAAATCATGATATACAATGTGACTAATACTCTAATAAATTGTTTTATATCCCTATTAATTTTTAATTATTTCTGGAATGTTGTTTTGTGTACTATTGACTCATTCTTAGCTCTTGTGATACTTCCATTCCCTAATACCCTTCCTCTTTTTATTCTCACTGTTCCATTTCATGGAGCATTATTGCCTCGGGCTAGCAAAATTAATTTGTATTTCCAAATGTTTTTCTCTGGTTTCACTTTTCTTCTCTCATTAATGTGCTCCCAGGCTGACATCACTCATTGTATAAATGGCTTTAGTTTCTATGTATGGTCTGGAAAGTGCTTAAATATTTCTTTTTCAGTCTTGAACTTCACTTGCAGTTCGTACACATATCCAAAAATCTGTTCAACATATGAACATTTATTATCCACAGTCATCAAAAAACAAACCCAAACAAGAACAACAAAAATTCAAACACTGTACTCATCACCTGTACCTATTCTCAGTTTTCAGGTTCTAACCATTTCTCACCTGCACTAGTTCAGTAATCTTGTCTCTCTTCTTAATCTCCTATCCTCCCCTACCTCCAAGTTCATTAGCTCCTCTAACAGCTGCTAGTAATGATCTGGTTTGCTTAATTTGAAAGAGTAAACTTGTTTGTGTCACTTTCTGCCCCTTTGCTTAAGATAAAAAAATTGATCTTTTGCACCTACAAATGAAAGCTAAGTGACTCAGCAAGAATCTGTAAGTCAAGGTTCCCATTTAGTGCAATTTATCAGGACTTCATTTGAAATGTATACTTTAAAGAAACCATCATTCTCATCAAACTGACACAAGAACAGAAAACCAAACACCGCATATTTCCACTCATAGGTGAGTGATGAACAATGAGAACACTTGGACACAGGGAAGACAAGAACACTCACTGGGATAGGCTGGGAGGTGAAGGGGAGGAGTGGGGAGGGGAGGGGCAGGGCAGGGGTGGGGAGGATAGGGAGGGATAACAGTTGGAGAAATACCTGATGTAGGTGACGTGGGGCGGGGGAGGGGGGGACCGGAGACAGCAAACCACCATGGCATGTATATACCTATGCAACAATACTGCAGGATGCAGGATGTGCACATGTACCCCAGAGCCCAAAGTACAAAAATAAAAAATAAAAAAAATTATAAAAAGCAAGGCTTTTGTATTTCCCCACACAGACATTTCAGTTTTGAACATCTACCAGTGTGTTGTTTACTGCTGTCTATGCTTGATGTGCTATTCTCAACTTTTTAATGGCTTTTATATGCAGTTAATATATTGTTATTTGCTAAAAATAAAAAAAAAGTGTTTTAAACAGTACAGGTATGTAGAGAGTTAAAACAAAATTGTACCTACGCAACTGTCTTGCATGCTCTGCTCATGTACCCCAAAACCTAAAATCCAATAAAAAATTAAAAAAAAAAAATTATACTAAACCTGTCTCCTATCCTACTGTTCCTGGCAGTAATAACTGGCTAAAAAAAAAATGATGCATATCTTCCAAACTTTCTGTAACTGCCTATTTATCTATCTTAAAAATTTGGATTTTTGCTCACTCCATGTCAGTGTTTTACATATAAATATATATAAAAATGTTTTTTTACATATATATGCAACATATATACATAATACTGACATGGAATGAGCACATTGAGGAAGTCTGTGTCATGTGTCATGGGCAGACTTCTTCACCTTTACCAAAGCCCATGAGTCTTGTTCCTCAGGAAGCGTATATATATATATATATATATATATATATATATATACACACACACACATATATATATATATATACACACACACACACATATATACATTCTGATATAAACACATACATGTATATATGTATATACATACATGTATATATGTGTATATACATACATGTATATATGTGTGCATATACATGCATGTATATATGTGTATATATACATACATGTATATATATGCACATTTTTTATTTTACAGTTATAGGGTAAGGCATAGAGTATAATTTGGTCATTCAGCTATGGGCAGATATTTGGTGGTTTTTCTTGTGGTTTATTATTATTATCAATAGTGCAATGAGTGGTCTTGTATTTCCACTGGCCAAACTGGGTTTCTTATTCCAGTTTTTCAAAAAAGAACCCAGTCTGATAAATATTCCTCTCATAAATATCTACTGATTACATGTTATATATAGGCAGTATTTTCTATTAAAATGTCTTTAAATATTATTTTGTAAATGACTTTATCTCATATTATTAGAAATAAATGACACTAATTACTTAGATTTGATAAACAATTGTATGCATTAATTTGCTACATATATATTTTAAATTATTTTTAAATGTTTCTGGCCAGGTGTTGTGGCTCATGCCTGTAATCCCAGCACTTTGGGCGGCCAAAGCAAATAGATTACTTGAGCTCAGGAGTTTGTGACCAGCCCAGGTAACATGGCAAGATCCAGTTTCTACCAAAAATATATTTAAAAAAAAGTTTCAAGTTTAATCTAATTTTTGAAAATGATTTGACTTAAGCAGGAAATGTGATCATCATTTAATGCCATTTTGGTCATATTATTTATTAAAATATATAATAAATGTTATGAGAGCTCTATTATAAGTGAAATGTGTTTAAAAACCATTAGATGTTGAATACAACAAGAAAAAGAGAAATACATTTTTGTGTGAAAGGAAAGAAACACTCTTCCTTCTTAGTTTTATTAGTTCTACATCTATGTCAAAATAACACAGGATTCTTTCAGTGCTGCTTTACCAGCCAGAAATCTCTGCAGCCAGTAGTGAGTGCCTCTGCATGGGCTTTGCTCAGCTCTGAGCTTGCCCCTGGGATCCCACCATTCACTTGGTCTGGCAGGCTGCACTCAGCTTGTGCTACCAGCCTGGATTCGACACCCATCATGGTTCTGGGTTCAGTCTGCAGCCGGGCCAGGTATGCCGTGACCTGCTTCAGCCTCAGGCACTGGTGTCTGGATGAACGGAACATGGTGGTGCCCAAAATTTCAGAGATGCCGGCAACTGCAGGGACCCAAGGTGTGGTATAACTCTCGCCCAGTGAGTCTTGAGATCTGAGCCCCGAAAGACTGTTACAGCTCTTTCTTTTTCCCACCACCCACAGCGCAGCAAAAAGGGATGTGTGTTACAGCTCACGTTCAATCCCGCCGCCCACAGTGCAGCAAACGAAGGGTTGGCATGGGGCACCCAGCAGCTTTCTCTCCCCATTGCTTGGTGAGTGGGTTACAGTGTTACAGCTCCTTTCACACCTGACATTTGGTGGGCTCTGGGTTTTTGTTCCATGATCAAGAAGAATGAGGTTATGCAGACACTGGAGAGTGAGCAAGGTGGAGAAGAATTTTACTGAGTGAAAGAAAAGCTTTTGACAACACGAAGAGACCCAGTGTGGGTAGCCCTCTCTGTGAGAGGGGGGCCAAAAGTGGATAACGCAAAGTGTGGCTGGCTCCAGAGCTTTTATGGGCTTGGAATGGGGGAGATTGTATTGACTCGTCCACAGGCAGACCTGGAAAAAGCACCATTTGATTGGCTAAAAGGCAGGAGGAAGTTCCCACTCCAATCATGGATTCTACCTGGAATTGTTAGCTCAGTTTTCACACTTTAAATTGTCTTTGGTTTGAAGATCAGGTTTCACTGGGAACCTGGCCCTGTCTGCTTAGGAATTTGTCTGTCTCCTGCTGCTATCAGATAACCATAAGTTTTAGGATATGTTTGTTAAGCTCCACATTTACAACCCAGGCTTAACAAACCATATCTGAGCTAGATCCTTGATTTTCACACGCATTAGTTTTGTCTTTCCTTACCTCTCAAGCAAATACAGCTGTGAATGCAACTCATTACATGAAAGATCTATTCACTTTAATTGATGCTCTTTTTAAAAAATCAATAATAGTTGTATATCCTTACTAATGATAATAACGTATTTAAAACAAAATCATACATTTTCCAGTTTTGTTTACAAAATAAAATATGAGAATGAGAGTAAACATCTGAAAAAAATACCCAAACAAGGCCAGGTGAAGTAGCTCACACCTGTAATCCTAGCATGTTGGGAGCCGAGGTGGGCAGATCACTTGAGGTTAGAAGTTCAAGACCAGCCTGACTAATATGATGAAACCTTGTCTCTACTAAAAATACAAAAATTAGCCAGGCATGGTGTTGTGTGCCTTTAATTCCAGCTACTCAGGAGGCTGTGACAGGGACAATCGCTTGAACCCAGGAGATGGAGGTTGCAGTGAGCTGAAATTGTATCACTGCACTCCAGCCTGGGTAACAGAGGCAGACTCTGTCTCAAAAAAAAAAAAAAAACAAAACCCAAAACCCAAAGAACAAACAAGTTTAACATGAATAATCACAATTTTCAAATAAATCAACCCTTCCTAAGTTTACTAGAGATTTTAGCCAAAGAATACAAAATTTCAGTTAGCTGTGAGGAATTTCTAAGAGATCTATATACAACATGGTGACTATATTTAACAATGTATTGTATCCTTGAAACATGCTAAGGGAGTGGACATAAAGTGTTCTCACCATAGAAATACTCCTGTGAAGCAATGTATATGTTAATTACCTAAATTTAATCATTCCACAATTTATATATGCCTCGTAACATCAGGTTGTACATGGTGAATACATAGAATTTTGCCTGTCAATTTGAAAAATAATAAGAAAATTAAAGCTGAATATGCAGTTTTGCCTGGAGTGAAGAGAGGGCTTGAGTCAGTTGAAGGCATTTTGCCTAGATGCAGAGAAAATCACTTGTTCCTAAAGATCATAAGCTCCACAAAATAAAACTCTAAATTTAACTAAAAATGAACAAACGTTGACTGAAAAAGATAACGTTTTAGTCTCATAAGGATGTGAAGATGTTTCAACTTGTCCATACTAGCTATTGATGACTGTGGAATTAAAGGCTTGCATTTTGCTTTAGTGATATCTGAGGGCTGTTCATTTGGAGCAACTCATGGAGCAATACTTCACCTACGGAAACAGCAGAGTATGAGAAGCATCAGCCAACAAGAAGATCAGGCTTTCTGGTTCATACTACTGAAAAAGATCAAATAGATTTTGTTCATTTTAATTTTACAGAGTATAAAGAAACATGCTATATAATTTCTGCTTGGCTTTTTTAAGGATTTTATTCAGAAACAAAATATTGTATTAACCGAAATAAACATGAAAATGTTTTTTATGAATATGTCAATAACAATTGTAGTATTTTCATTAAAAGGTAACAGATACTACGTGAGTATAGAAACATAGATCACTTATAATTCAATTATTTCTTATTTTCTCTGAAATCCAGTGACTGGTAGTCATTAGCTTACTGTTGCATATAAGTCTTTTTCACAAAAAATTATTCTGCTAGCCTAATATAAATATCCTAAGTTTAAATTGCTTTATTGATATTATTTTGTACATAATTTAGAAATATCTTTAAAAAATCATCCTGAATGCTGTTTTTAGGTAGATTGAGCCCTTCACAGGATAACAATTCTGCTGGACACCACCTGAAAAGTCAAATCGTTTACTGTGTATACAGATAGAGATCTAAAGAAGTCACTCCCAGAAGTAAAATTTTAGTCTTTCAGAGTTGATCTGAGTGTCTTCTGCTATTTCTGGGTAAACTTATTAATACTGGATCTTGCCAAGAGTCTTGAATTTTAGGATTGACCTAGGAAGAGTGCTACAGAGAGACTGAGAGGTTCCAATGGAGCTTTACATAGTTACAGGGGGCAGGATGGGGAAAACATACAAATAAACAAATAAAACCTTCTGTGCTACCTACTACCACCTAGAAGTGATGTATGTTAAAGATAAGGTCACAAAAATGTTGAAAATGAAGAAATAAAAGACCGGCAAAATTGAGGCCAAGACAATAAATCTGTGGGTAGCTTTACTAATATTGAAAGAAAAAGTGTGCTTCACGTAAAGAATCACTGTAAATAAAAAAATTATATTATGATACAGAAGTTAATAGAAAAAGACTATACCAGTCTAAATCTGCTTATATTAAACAAAGAAACTTCAAAATACTTAAAACAAATATCATCAGAATTAGAAGGGATAGGCAATTAACAGTAAAACTGGAAGGCATTAACAAACCTCTATATGACTGTTACGATTAGTAGATAAGAAGTAAATAAACAATCTTCTATCCTATAGAAGATTAGAAGATCTAACAAACATAATTATCAAATTTCCTATGTGAAATACTGTCCCCAACAACCTCAGAACTTACCTTATTTTCAAATGCTAAAGGATAATTTACCAAAAGTGGACAGATGTTGAGACATGCAGAAACCTCAAAAAACTTTAAAACGTTGAAGTTACTTAGATTATGTTCTCTTACCAGAGTAGAATTAAGTTAAAAGTAATAAAAAAATAACAAAAATATATTTCATCTATCAAAAAAATATGCAACATTCTTATTCACAGGCAAAAGAAAATATCACAATAAAAATTCAAATACAGGTTGGCTAAAAATACATTTAGATAGAAGGAATAAGTGATAGTGTTGAGTAGCCCAATAGGACAACTACAGTTAACAACAATTTATAGCGTATTTTAAAATAGCTATGAGGAAAGGATTTGAATGTTCCCAACAAAAAGAAATAATAAATGTTTGAGATATATAACCCAATTACCCTAATATGATTTTTGCACATTGTATGTATCAAAATATAACATGTACCTTATAAATATATACTATATATGACTCTTATGTATCAGTTAAAAGCCACTTTAATTTTAATGAAGACAAGATATATCAAACTTGTATGTTGCATCTAACATATAGTTCAGAACAAGTTTGTAGCTTTAAATGTATAAATTAGAAACAATAGATATATAATTTTCTAACTCAAGAAGCTAGAGAAGGACTAGCAAATTAAAACTTATGGGCTGTAAAAGGAAAAAAGCTAAGGATATAAATTATTTTAAAAATGCACAATGAAAAAAATTTAAAAGTCAGGATTTGGCTCTTTAAAAGAATAATAAAATAGATTAAATTTCTAGAACTACTAATGAAGATATAAACTGATGCCAAAATCTGTCAAGGATGTAACAAGAAATATTAAAGTAGAGTAATCCTTCTCATAAATATAGATGCAAAAATCCTAAGCAAAAGAGTAGAAAATTGAGTCCAGTGATATATGAATACACAATTATTTAAGCACTAACCTCAAGGAGTTAGAGAAATAACAGAAAATAAAATTTAAAAGAGATGTAGAAGAATAGAAATATCACTTCAGTGTAATTTTAATACAGCAATGCAGGGAACAATTCAATTTCTGAAATCAGTCAACATATCAATTCACAATATTAACAGAAAAAAATTATTCCAGCATCTCAATATATGTAACATAAGCATTTGGAAAAATTCAATAAATATTTACTAAAGGGAAAAAGTAACAAAAATGAAATTAAACAAAAAAGCCAGGTGTGGTGACTCACACCTGCAATCCCAGCACTTTGGGAGGTTGAAGCAGGTGGATTATGAGGTAAAAGTTCAAGACCAGCCTGGCCAAGATGGTGAAACCCCATCTCTATTAAAAATACAAAAACAAACCAGGCATAGTGGTGGGCGACTGTAAACCCAGCTACTTGGGAGGCTGACGCAGATAATTGTTTGAACGCTGGAGGTGGAGGTTGCAGTGAGCTGAGATTGTGCCACTGCACTCCAGCCTGGGCAACAAAGTGAGACTCCATCTCAAAGAAAAAAAACTCTCAGAAAATGAGAAGAATCTGATCAATAGTCTGACCAATAGTGTCTCCAAATTAACTCCAGCCATCATGTAATACAAGAAAAACACATCACTAGTTATTGAGACTTATTATAGTTATATGGTAATTATAAGAGTATGCTATTGAGTCAATGATACAATATAAAATAAGAGGTGTGAGAGTCTACCCACAATATGGTCACATAATTTGTGACAAATTGCTACTATTCAGTGAGCAAATAATGGGATACATATGTATGTAATGATAACCCATTATAATTATATTTGCATATTATGCAAATGGGCAAATACACTGTAGTACAACTAGACAATGAAATGTTATAAATATTTCATGTAAATATACAAATATAATTATAATGGGTTACAATTATATAATTGTAAATATATAATTGTATATATAATACACAATTGTATGTATATTATATATAAAAATATAATTGTATATATGTATATATAATACATATAATATATATGATTGTGTATTATTATACAAATATACAAATATAATTATAAGTTTTAATTGCATACATATATATCCCATATTTGCTCAATGAAGAGATTAATTATACAAATATACAAATATAATTATAATTACATATAATTATATCTATAAGATATAATAGATATATAATAAATATATCTATAAGTAGATTATTAATTATTCAAATATACAAATTTTATTTATATTTAAAATATAAATAGTAGATAATTATTATATACAAATTATACTGATTAAACCGATTATAATTATATAGAAATATCCAAATTATAATGATATTTAAATACAAATAGTAGATTAATTATTATATACAAATTATACTGATTATAATTATATACAAATATATAAATTATAAAATATACAAATATACAAGTTATAAAAATTATATACAAATTTGCAAATTATATTTATATACGTATTTATATATGTATAAAATATACATCTATGTATTAATGTGTTTTAGAACAGTTATAGGTTCACCACAAAATTGAATGGAAGGTACAGAGAGTTCCCCTATACTTCCTGCCCCTAAACTTACAATTAGTAAACCTACATTGGCATATTGTTAAGGTTCACACTTGGTGTTGTACATTCTATGTGTTTAGACAAATTCATAATAATATCTACCTACCAATACAGGGTATTTTCACCACCCTAACAATTCTCTATGCTTCACCTATTCATCCTTTACTCTCCACAACCCCTTGCAACCTCTGATCTTTTTACTCTTCAAGTTCTGCCTTTACCTGAATGTCATATAGTTAGAGTCATGCATTATATAACCTAAGGAAAATGTGAAACAGCAGCAACTTTGCTGGTAAAAATAAAAAGTGCTGCAGCAACTTTGGAAGACACTTTTACAAAACTAAACTTAATCTTACTGGGTGATCCATCAGTTGTGCTCCTTTGTATTTATAGAAAATGTTTGAAATCTTATTTCCACACAAAACATTGCACACAAATGTTTATAGCAGCTTCATTCATAATTGCCAAAACTTGGCAGCAACCAACATGTCCTCCAGTAGGTGAATGGACAAATAAACTACAGTACAACTAGACAATGAAATATTATTCAGCACTAATAGAAAATGAGCTATCATGCCCTGCAAAAATATGGAGAAATCTTAAATGCATATTACTAAGTGGAAGAACCTAAAAGGAACAGAATTGTCTTTTTAACAAATGGTCTTGAGTAGACAAAGAGTTTTTAAACCAGACTAAAAAAGTACTAAACATAAAGGAAAATATTGACAACTTGAAGTATATTAAAAATGTAACACTTCAATGAATCAAAAGACATTAAGTGTGAAAAGTCAATACAATAGACTAAGAGAGATACTGGCTACACATATATCTTAAAAGGAAGAGAAAGAGAGATCCAAATATCTATAGAACTCCAAATATATATCAAAAAATCAAAATGAGGACAAAAAATATAGAAAATAGGGAAAGGACAATGTAATGCAAACATAAACCAGTCAGAATGGCTGAAATAAATATAAACCAATGACAATACCAGTCACCTTTCCCCTCAGTTGAGGTAAGTCTGAGCTATCCTCCTCCATCTCCCTATTATATCTCCCAGAATTTCTCAACAGGATGGAAGAAACAGTAACTACTTGGTAATGTGCTTGCTATGGTCTGGATGTTCGTATTCCCCCCAAAATTGACATGTTGAAACATAATCCCCAAAACAATAATTTGAAGGTAGAAATTTTGGAAGGTGATTAGAACACAGAGGCAAAATCCTCTTCAGTAAGATTAATGCCCTTGTTAAAGGGCTAGATGGTTCTCTAGCCATCTAGTAGGATGAACAGACACTTTCACTATTTAATTTTACTATTATCTGTACTAACAATCCAATCTAATTATGTTTGAAAACTAACAGGTCAACTTTCATGTCTCACTGATTCACACAATTCATTTCCCTTGATAATGTTAACTTTATAAAAATTTCATCTTTAGTACTTGTGAATTTTTTGATGAATTAAAATAGGTAAATTGGTGAATATTATAAATTTGCAGGCTTTTAATAAGAATATTTAGCATAATTAAGATCTTTCTTTTAATGTAAATCAAAACCACAATGATATACCATCTTACAAAAGTCAGAATGTTGATTATTAACAAAGCAAATAAGAGATGCTGGTGAGGCTGTAGAGAAAAGGAAATACTTATACATTGTTGGTGGGAATACAAATTACTTCAACCACTGTGGGAAGGAGTTTGGAGATTTCTCAAAGAACTAAAATAGAACTACTATTCAACCTAGCAATCCCACTACTGGGAATATACCCAAGGGAAAATAACTCACTCTATTAAAAAGACACATGCACTCGCATGCTCATTGCCATACTACTCACAATGGCAAAGACGTGAAATCAGCCTACGTACTCATCAACAGTGGATTGGATAAAGAAAATATGGTACATATGCACCTTAGAATACTATGCAGTCATTAAAAAATGAAATTGTATCCTTCACAGCAACATGGATGCAGCTGGAGATAATTACCCTAAGCAACCTTCTGCACAAACAGAAAACCAAATACCACATGTTCTCACTTATAAATGGGAGCTAAATATTGAATACACATGAACATTAAGATGTGAACAATAGACAATGGGAACTTTTAAACAAAGAAGGGAGGGAGTGGGTGTGGGCTGAAGAACCACCTATTGGGTGCTATGTTTACAGCCTGGGTTACAGGATAACTGGGACCCCAAGCCTCAGTGTCATGCAATTCGCTAATGCAACAAGCCTGCACAAGCACTCTTTAATCTACAATAAAAGTTCAATAACTTTTAAATACTTTAATATTCATCTGAGGAAGTATATATAATTTGGCCTAACATCTCTGCTGCCACATTGTAGGAGTCAGAAAATCTGACAGGTATTTTAAAATTTAATTTAAATCAATTGTATGACCATGGGCAACTTGTTATTTATTTATTTATTATTATGCTTTAAGTTCTGGGGTACTTGTGCAGAACATGCAGGTTTTTTTCATAGGTATACTCGTGCCATGGTGATTTGCTGCATCCATCACCCCTTCATCTATATTAGGTATTTCTCCTAATGCTATCCCTCCACTAGCAACTTCTTTCTTTCCAAGTTAGCATTCTCTAAATTGTTTTCCTTAAAATCAAGAGAAAAATGATCCACTTAAATAAACTGGAGCAATAGTATGTTAAATAAGATAAAGAAAAAATTCATTGCTAGAAAACTTCAGCATATTTGGCACACTGGGTTGCAAAATAAACCTTTAGAATGCAACATGACCCAAAATTATTTGAAAACAGATTGCATTTTTTTATATAATACATATCACCAGTTAGGGTTTTCTTCTAGCGGAAGGCAGTAGATTAAAGCCATTTTTTTAGTACAAAGTTTATGTTGATATATAAAGCTAATATAATAATTCTAAAATTACTTTCTAAGTATAATTTAAAACCCAAGAAAACTAGATTTCATTGGCAGATGAATTGACTAGATAAGAAATACGAAGTGATTTTATGTTTATTTTGTCATTTCAACTGAATATCAACTTTTATACAATAGAGCAACCACATCTAAAAAATAATTGTCAGAGACATCATTGCATCATGATAATCAATAACTAATTCTGATAGAAATTAATGAAGAAATTGAAGAAGTACTTAATTATATCAAGAGCTAGTAAATTTATTTACATTACACGTATATGATTAGTAGATGGATTTTCAGAGTTAATATGGTTGCATTGATCATTCAAGTTTATTTTTTCAGATTATTTGTCATAAGATTAATTATCTCCACTTTCGCTTGCATTAAACATTTCACATACAGTAGTGTTTGGAGACCTTAAATGAATGTGCTTTAATGGTGATAAGTCAATTTTTATAATCATCTATTTATCTTGAATCTTTTATTAGTGCATTTTATTTTATTTTCTTTCAATAGATTCTTGCACTGAAGATTGTGATGGTGAGTATATTGTTGTTGTGAAATTCAATAACTGGTGTTGATATTATTCCCTATGATCGAACAATAGATTAAGTTGCAATTAAAAATTGGCAGCCTGCAGACCAAATCCATCTCCCATGTGGGTTTTGTCTGGCCTTCATCTTGTTCAATTGTTATTTCAAAGAAAACTTCAAAAATACACATTCGAATAACAACAGCAGCAACAAATCTGGTCACTTGGGGTATGCACTACCAATGGCAGAAGCCAGCTGGAGCTGAGCAGAGGACGTCTCTTTAGGCAGAAGAATTGCTTTCCAGTTTGCATGTCTGTTCACACAATACACACTTGCACAATTTCGTTGCTTCTGTTCATTCATTTAAATGACCTTATATGTTTGAATTGTAATCCCCTCTATGTCTGAATTGTAACAACTGGAATAAAGATAATTTGAACAATAACATGCAAAATATATGCTGAATTTATCTGAACATAAAACATACTATAGTAGAAATAGTCATGAAGAAATCAACAGAATAATTTGGCTTTAATCCCATACTGCCCCTAATTTACTATCTAATAATTGTCAAAACATTGAAGATTCGCTAACCTCAGAAGACTCGTCTGTGAAACGAGTGTATTTGTGTCTCTTTTGGTTTTAAGAAGTCCTTAAGCCTCTAATCAATGTTTTTATAAATTAAGCTCAATTTAGAGTGATTTTTAAAATGTTAGCAGATACATGCTTCTTTCATTAGACACTGTCAGCACATTAAAACAGTACTGCAGGTGTTTACATACAGAGTAATTCTGCATTTACACCATTCATGACCAAGGCTAAATTATTTTATTACCATCAATTTGACGTGCTAAGATTAATAGTGAGGAAAAATGAAAGATGAGTGTTTCATAAAGAAATGGAATAGTTATCACTTTGTTTAAGCATCAACTATTGTTTATGGAGTCTGATTAAGAGTTATGACTAGGGTTCTGCAATCCTCTGCAGTATAGATGGGAGTCCACAAGGCATAGAAGTGGCTTAATTACCTTAATACCAGGGTACATACACAACACAGAAGCCATTCTTCTGTGAGAGTCTCAGGCAGAAGGGCCACTTATATATGCCTATGTGTATATAAGTATGTACACTTACATACACATAGACTTGATACAGGGCAGGTTTTTGGCTTCACCTAGGAATAAATTCAAGAGCGAGTTGGTGGTGGAAGAAAACAGCCTTATTGGGGTGGTGGCAGCCAGCAGCTCTGTGACTGCTTCTCTGGAGCAGTTTTATCCTATAAGCAGTATGTGGAGAAAAGCAACTCAGGAGCAGTTCTGTAGTCACATTTATACACACTTTTAATGATATGCTAATTAAGGGTCAAACTAGAAAATGGGCAGTAACTTCTGGGTTTTGCCTTGGCAAGGACTGGTAACTTCTTGCTTTTGCCAAGGCAATGGTAAGTTGTCATGGCACTGTTGGGCATGTCTTATGGAGAAGTGTCTTTGGTGACTCTTCTAGTCTTTGGCCAGTCTTCAATCTGGTCCAGAGTTGTGGCCTGCCTGCCTCCTACCTCAGAATTATCCATATGTATAGTATGTTTATAGATACACAGCTTTTTTCCTTATGCCATCATAAAACCCTCTCCCGTTCCCCTTCTCCAGTGTGCATCCACTGTAATGCATCTGGTATTTGTCTTTGAATAGCCACAAATCTGTGGAAAACACACATAGTGTGGTTGCTGAGGCTGGTGGTGGTAGTGATGTGTATGTGTGTTTAATTTGAATAAATAAGTTACTAAAGCACTTATGTTGTACATATGTATTTTTATTTTTAAATTGCCTCTATTCTACATAAATTTATAGTTTCTAACTGGTGCATAACATGCCACATACACCTGTCCAATATTTTACTTTCTTCCTTGTATATATGAATCTCCGGTTATACTCAACTCATTCACATAAATAATGCTACTATGAATATCCTTATGCATATACTTACTTTAAGTTTCTGTGTGTGAATTTCCCTACTATGTATCTAGAAAAAGTCTTCCATAGAATAGGTACATGCTGAATTTCACCAAGTATCGCCAATGAGATCTTCTTGTTTCATCCTGTAATTCCATTCACTTGTTTTGACAATACATACCCTTTAGTTCTATTAATTCCAACAGAATGACTAAGGCAATAACATCTTTCTCCCTCAATATTTTTTTCTGAAATTTTCCTCTGTTATCCACTCTGCATAATACCTGTCCTTCCCCTCATAATTCATTGTAGCATCTCACAAGAGTTCATAGGCTGTCTGATTTAGTAATCTACATAAAAAAACCTTCTAATTAAGAGAAGTATGGCAGTAACTTTTTCAGAAAATTACCATCAAATGAAACAAAAATTTGCTACCTCCAAATAGTATCCCCCCCTTTTTTTTTACATTATTTAGACCACTATGGTATTTGTATCTAAAAAAAATCCTAAAAATTGACTTTGTATAATTTTATAAATTCTTGAAGAAACAAATATAATGACACTTGTTTTGTTTATCCAAAGGAAAAGCCATTTGTGCATTCTCTTGAAGCAGAATTAACAAAACTATTTTTGTATCTATCAGTATAAGATGTGTTTTTCTTTGACACCTAAATTATATCCAGGGAAGTTAATAGCATTCTAATAATGTCTCAACACTTGAAAGTTAATTGTTTGTGTTATTTTACTTCATTGCATTCTTCTTGGTACATTTTGCTAATGTGACTCATTTGATCTGAGAAACTTTTTGTCTTGTTTGTGAAATGCTTAGAGGTAAAAAAATGATAAGTGCTTTATGCTTTTCTCTATTGTTAAACTTTGTGAATTCTCAGCACTATACTACTTTCCTAGAAATAATAAAAATAATCATATTTGTATTAAATGAGATAATCTCTAATCTATTTATTTTTTAAATCATAGCTTCTTAAATTTATTAAATTGTTCATTCATCTGATTAACAAAGCACCGAACCTATTAAAGAAAGAGTGGCCTTCATATCTGTCCTATATCTTAGCATATTAATTATTTTGCTAAGCTCAATATTAAGCATTTGGAAAATATTTAGGATTTTTCCTAATAGAGTTGAATCTTGAGTGTATTCTTCAATATAAATTTAATTTAGAACCACAATCAACACAATTATTTGAAAATTTGGTAACTCTTTATAAACTGAAAATCTAAATTATCATTATTGTTGAAAATATTTGTATTTTGGGGCAAAACTATTAGAACATGCAACAATTATAAATTACTCAACTGACAAGAGATAAAGGCAACATTTTAAGAAGACATCTAGTTTGCAAAGAAAATAACAATCATGTATTTTAGCAGGGGATTTTTTAAAAAGTAAACTAGTATCATCTGTGTTATAGGTATAAAGTATATAGGTATACCCATTTATCCCCTTTTTCTTTTAAATGATACAATCTGTATCTCTGGGATGGTGGAAGGTTGGTTTCCCAAAAAGGAGGGGTAGACATGCACATTATTTTCTCGTTTAAATGTATTAATTATGAGTAATTTATATTTTATTTTATGTTGTCATACGTTTTTAAGATTTTATTTTTAAATAAAGGATTCAGAGTCAAATAATTAAATATTTTAACGAATTATGAAGATAGAGTTTTCTAGGAATGTAAAGAGACAAAGCAGACACAATTTTATAACACAACCAAGAGAATTTTTAATATATAAGCTTCAAATTTAAGTCCTTATAGTAAATTTGTATTTATAATGCCAATACATTATAAATATTACAGATACATCAATACAATCAATTTGAATTTAATTATGGAATTATATTTTAAAGAATATTATAACCGTAGATCTTCAAACTAGTGAGCATATCCCTGATGGTAAAAGTACATAAATAAATTAAAGAGAATAAATTTTAAGATATTCAATTTGAAGATACTCAATTGCTTTATATACTATGTTTCTTCCAAAAATGATCTGCAGGAATAATTCTAAAAATACAAGTATACTAAAACATTTATTAGTATAAATTTATTTTGGCATGAAGAGTGGAAATATTAATTCAAAGAAGAATGCAAACAAAGTAACATGTTTAACTGTTTAGGAGCTTTTTAACATATTTTATGCAGATGTTGATTAATGTCAAGACACAGTTATAAATGGACATATATAGCTACAACAATGATTAAATTTACATATGAATTAAAAAGTGTATGAGGATAGATTTTAGATATCTTATAATGTCTATTTATGCAAACACAAATTAATATGTAACTTTCTATTATAGTGCATATGTATACATATGAAATAAGTGGATTCACTTAAATGCACTATAAAATTGTTTTTAATTTGTGGTGATAAAATATAGACATCTACCTACAAGTATTTGAGTTAAAAATAAATCAAAATTATATTAAGTGTTACAAGAGTTGAAAAGTTCAAATATAACACAAAGAAATTTTTGACTTATACATTTAAAAATGTGTCAAGGCAAATATAGACACTCTTCCTAATATCTTATCTAGCTACCTTTCTAGTATCTTCTTTATCTACATTATTCATAGCTTATCATTCCTTCCAAAGTTATCAAATTTTTGGCATCTATCAGCCAATCCTTGGTGATACAAAGAGAATATGCATACACACATGTATGCCTTGGTGATGAAGAGAGAGAATGTGCATACACAGATGTGTGTATGTATTTACTAGGGAGAGAAAGAGGGTGCGTTTGTGTGTGTGTGTGTTTGTGTGAATACAGCCAATAAGAAATATTCAAATAGTCATTTTAGTCTGTATTTTAGTAAGTATCTAGATACCTGAAAGCCCTTTTGTGCTTGTAATTGATATACTTACATAATAGGTATAACCAATACTGTCAAATCTGTTGATTTTTACCACTTATTTATACCACTTCTGCTTCTGTTTGGCTCTTTTGCCTCCTATGGCCAGGTCAGCGTTTTGATTCTTTTTCTCAACACTAGCCACAAGCTAATGGAGCTGTTTTGCCCTCCAAGGGAGAGAGAGTGACCGTGGCTGGGAGTTTTATCTCCAATCCACCCCATCCAACTTGGAAAGTCAGCTTCTTTCCTTCAAATAGGGATATATTTGAGAACTAATTTACACTCCTAATTTAGGCTCCCCTGCAGGGTCTGATTAAAGCCACCCTCCTGAAATTTTATCTGAATTTGAAGTCTCTCTTGGCTGCTTCTTTTCCCCCTTCCTCTTCCTACCTGCTTTTACCAAAAGCCCTTGGGAATAAAGTTTTTAACTATGTATTTATTTATTGACAAACAAATATTGTATATCTTTATGAGAATAATTTTTAAATAAATCAGTTCTTCATAAAGCCACTCTTCAGAGGTTGCTTACTAGGGAATTCAGTTTAAGACCATGGTCTCATGGAATAATTACAACATAGTTCTCTAATGTGCCATCATTATGGAGTCTTTAAAAGTGTTACAGACACAGAGTCCTACATATTCCTTAATAAAAGGGGACAGATTTAAGCAGGAACAGTACCAGGACTATGTTAGTGACGAATATAACTCAGAACAAAGTCTAAAGATCACCAAAAACTGAATAATTAATATAAATAATACTGTTAATGTAACATTTAAAAGTCAAAATTAATTTAAAATATAGCATGATTAAGATTAATTCTAGGAATGCAAGGCTGAGTTTACCATTCAAATATTCATCAACATAATCTGTCATGTTAACAGAATAAAGCAAACTTCATTGGAAATTCTTTGCCCAGATAAACTATTCTAACTTACTAAAATTGAAACAAAGATCTGAAATGATTGAGAAATCTCCCAAACTCTATGGTGTAAGCAGGATTTACATTTTAACTAAAGACAAGATCAATATTACTTATTTCTTTTCCTTTTTTTCTCAGATTCCAATATGATTTCAAAGCTTCTGTGTTTTGACTTCTAAAATGAAAAGAAAAGATCAAAAGAAATCAAACTAAAGCAACACAAGAAAATAAATAATGTCTATAACAGCTAAAATCAATGCAAACAGAAAAACAATAGACAAATAACTGAAATAAAATATTGGTTATTTGAAAACAATAGCATTCTAGCAAGGCAAAGAAGCAAGAGAACAACACACATTGCCAATGTCTAGGATAAAAAGAGAAATTACTACTACAGATTCCACAGATATTAAAAGGACAGTAAGGGATTACTACAGATAGTTCTATACAAATGAATTTGGCAACTTAAGAGACATGAACCAATTTCTCAAAAATTGTAGACTCCCAAAACTCACCCATAATGAAATAGTCAGAATAGTCTCATAACTATTAAGGATATTGACTTGGTAATTAAACAATTTATCGAATAAAGAAAACTTCAAGTGTAGGTAATTTCACTGGAAAAATCTACCCAACATTTAAAGAATTAACCCCAGTTTACACAGTCTTTTTTAAAAAACAGAGAAGGTAGCAAAACTCCCAATTTATTATACAAGGCTAGCATTGCCCAATATCAACACTAAAGTCAGCGTACACACACACGCTAACATGAGTGCGTGTGCACACACACACACACAGAGAAGACAATAAAGTAAAATAAAAAAGAGCCCAGGAGCTCCCTTGAAAATAGACATAAAAATCCTAAACAAAATATTGCAATTCAAGTCCATAATAAATATAGAATGATTAAGTAAGATTAATTCTAGGAATGCAAGGCTGATTTTACCATTTAAAAATTGATTAATATAATCTGTCATATTAACAAAATAAGTGAACTTCACTGGAAATTTTTTTGGCCAGATAAACTATTCTAACTTGTTAAAATTGAAACAAAGATCTGAAATGATAGAGAAAATAATTAATTTGATTTACAGACTGGACAGATTTGGCAACTGTAATTTTTAAGCTTTTGTTAACAGCTCAAACAAGTGTGGGAAAAATGAGACATAATTTTGATATAGTCACTGAATAAAACATAAAACATATTAAAAAGCTTATTTTGTTCTTTTTCTTAATCCACTGCTTGTACATTGTATGGAAAAAATTAGAGTATTATACATAATTTAGATACACTTGTCTGCAGAATTATGATATATTTTTACCTGGAATACATTTGCATAATAAAAGAATAGATCAATAGTTTTAGCTAATAAATGAATAAACATTAAATCTATTCTACATTTCACAACTATAATAATGTTTTGGTTGACTTTAACATGGTCTGGTGAATCCTAGCAAAACATCTTTCCAACTCTAAATAGAAAGCACATTCCATACCTTTATGTAAGATATATAAATATATGTAGAAATGTGGGTCTTTTACATTTAGGATATCAATAAGTATTATAAATATTATTTCTAAATTTAATTATTCTAAATTATCATTGTCATTAATTAATAAGCACTTTAAAATGTTTCTAATATATTTAGAAATTTTTCCTTGTATAACAAACTTCCTTTAGAAAAATATGTCTATAAGAGAAACGATATGTGACTAACAAAGACAGTAAAACATGAAAGTTTACATATAATAAACTTAAATAATTTAAAAAGCAAAAAACAAATAGCCCTATTTTAAAATTGGTAAAAGAGATGAACTAATACTTCTCAAAAGAAGACAGCCATAGAAAAAAATGCTCCACATCACTCATTATCAGAGAAATGAAATCAAACTTACAGTGAGATACCATCTCACATGAGTCAGAGTGCTAATTATTAAAAAGTCAAAAACAACGGAGGCTGGTGGGTCTATGGAAAAAAGAGAATGCTTATACGTTGTTGAAGGGAATGTAAATTAGTTTGACCACTGTGGAAAGCAGATTGGAGATTTCTCAAAGAACTTAAAACAGAACTATCATTTGACCCAGAAATTCCATTACCAGATTTACATCCAAAAGAAAATAAATTGTTCCAAAAAGATACATGCTTCATTGCATGTCTCATTGCAGCACTATGCACAATAGCAAATACATAGAATCATCCTAGGTGCCTATCAACAGTGGATTGGATAAAGAAAGTATGGTTTATATACGTCATGGAATTTCATGCAGCCATAAAAAAGAATGAAGTCATGTACGATACAACATGGAATACTATGCAGCCATAGAAAATAAAATCATGTCCTTTGCAGATACACGTATGCAGCCGGAGGCCATTATTCTAAGAGAACTAACACAAGAACAGAACACCAAATACCGCATGTTCTTACTTATAAGTGGGAGTTAAACAAAGGGTACTTGTGAACATAAAGATGTCAACAATAGACACTGGAGGCTACTACTACTGAGCTCTATGTGAGACAGGAAAAGGTAGAAACATTTCAATGACACATTGGACAGGAGTTGGAATGGCCTGAATAATTGAGGTCCAGTGTGCAAAGGGAAGCCAGGAGGAACTCTGAAAGCAAAGTTTAAAGGCATCTATGTTTATAAGTGGTTTAGTTGTTGACTTACATGAAAGCAAATGAAGGCTTTCAGAATTGTCATCTAGAATCTCTTCAATCTTATTTATAAGCTTGTGAAGAATGCGAGTATGATGAGAACTGATTGGAAAAGTCATGCCCTGATCCATGATTTTACATCAATCAAGGCAAGAAAAGAGAAAAGCCTGATGAATTTTATGATGCATTTATATCCAAATGGCTTTGTATGGTGGTTTAATACAAGTGAAGGTGAACTGGAGCAAAAAAGGAAAAATATATATAAATATGCTAAGTGTCTCAGGAAGTCCATGTGGACCACTGAGCCACAAGAAAGTTGTCATGGAGTCTGGAAGAAAGGGGAATTTAATTTTCCACCAGACACCACCCAGACAAGGAAATGAGCATGAATTACTGTAAGACCAGGTAGTCCCTGATCTGAAGGAATTCGTGTATTTCTAAGTGGGCGACTTTTACTAAGAATTTTTTTCTAAGCTGACTCGAAATATGATACAATCCAGGCTTTAGTTTTTAAAAAAACTGCGTTATGGAGACATTCTGGGAAAAGCTAGTATACCTTCTTACATGGGGGCTGTGCTGCTGTCTTCTGGATAAAGGAAAAGAAAAATTCCACTGGGAAATTAAAAAATCTTCACTTCAGATACACATAAAAATGAAAAGTGCCCTCATCTTACTCAGTAGAATAAATATGTATGTGTATATATAGGTCCATATATATTCATTATGTATGTAATATTTTTATATTGGGAGTACTAAGACATCAAAACCAAGTAGTGATCAAGTTAGAAGACTAGAGCGTATGAATGGACTGCTAACTGGTCCTTAGAATATAGAGTGTATGCTATATCTCTAGCACCTAGAACAGTGTCTGAAATACAGTAGACACTTAAAACAAATCACATCTTTAAGAACTCACACCCCATTTTATAATTTTTTTTAAAATTTTTATTGCATTTTAGGTTTGGGGGTACATGTGCAGAACATCCATTTTATAATTCTTAAGTGGCTTCACTTTATGGTGGAGCTGAGCTCTAATTCTTTGGCACGGCATCAAAATTTTTCAAAATCAGATTCTAACCTGTCCTTTAAGCCATGAAGCCATTTACATCTTCAAGGCTTTACTTTAGTCCGGCTGCAAATATTGTTTCAACCACATCTTTCTGCTAATTGCTCTCATTTCGTAGAATGCCTTTTATCTCTCCCCTCTGTATTACCGCTAGTGAAAATCGTACCATTTTAAAAAATCAAAACAAATTACTAATTTATCTGTGGAGTCTTTACCAGTATTTCATATCGAATTGCTTTCTTTTTCTGTTCCTTCAAACTATTTTGATTTTCTTTACATTGTAATAATTTACATTATCTGCCCCTCAGTTTCTTCTTGTTTATCTTTGATGGAGATCACTTTTTATTCATCTTTGTATCTACATTCCTTATCAAATGCTTAACACACAATGTAGTCATCCAACTTAATAAATGTTGAGAACATTAATGTGCAAAATCATAATATTTTACATTCAAAATGAAGTTAGCTGAGTTGAAATTTGTTTTAGCAATGCAGATGGATTACAGTCAGGTTAAATAAGGTTTATAACAGCAAGAGAAGAATTAACAATTTTCACTAATTACAATCCAGGCGGCTAATGATAGTCATTAATCATGAATCATTCTATAAGCATATTAAATTCTGAATCATATCAACCTGTTCTCTTGTACTGGTGTGTGGTGCACTGAATAATGGCTCCCAAAATAGGCAAACCTTAGTCTTCAGAACCTGTGAATATGCTGCTTTACATACTATAAAAGATTTTGAAGATGTGACCTAATTAAGAATTTTGAGATTGTGAGGATTATCCAGGTATGTCCAATGTAACCACAAGGGTTCTTAAATAAAGGAGGCAAGGGGAGCATAGTAGAAAAAGAAGATGTCCTTATGCAAGCAAAGGTTGAGGCGATGCACATTGAAGATGGAGAAAGGGACCATGATGTAAGGAATACAGACAGCTTCTGAAAGCTGGAAATGCAAGGAAACTAATTCTCTCCTGGAGTCTTGAGAAGTAATGCAACTCTGCATACTTCTTGATGTTAGCTAAGTAAGAAACATCTCAGACTTCTGAACTCCCACAACTGTAAGATAATAAATATTTGTTGTTTTAAGGCATAAAGTTTGTTGTAGTATCAGAGAGTAGAAATTGGAAACTAACACAGGGTATTCCTCCAGTCTTATGAGAATAGCTCTTTTATGTATATGAAGCCTTTGAATATGACTAAAGTTGGATAAACATATAAATTGTGATACATATCTTGGGTCTTTCAGATGGACTATTACTACAGAGTTATTAAATAAATGTCACATCATTTAAAAATAATTATAATTGGCTGGGTGCAGTGGCTTATGCCTGTAATCTCAGCACTTTGAGAAGCCAATGCAGGCGGATCATGAAGTCAACAGATCAAGACCATCCTGGCCAACATGGTGAAACTCTGTCTCTACTAAAAATACAAAAATGAGCTGGGTGTGGTGGTGCACACCTGTACTCCCAGCTACTTGGGAGGCTGAGGCAGAGTATTGCTTGAACTCGGGAGGAGGAGGTTGCAGTGAGCCAAGATTGTGCTCTGCACTGCAGCCTGGTGGCAGAGCGAGACCCTGCCTCAAAATAAAATAAAATAAAATAAAATAAAATAAAATAAAATAAAATAAAATAAAATAAAATAAAATGATTATAATTGAAATACAGTATTTAGCCTCTGGAGTCGCGATACTGACTTTTCAAAATAGGTTTGTAGAACAGTGAAGTTTTGTCTATATCCATGACAAATATAGTCCTCATGTATTTTATTCATTGTTAGGGCCAAAAAGTCCTAGATATTTGCCTACAAATTAAAAATAAATGCATTAAAGTGTACCCATTAACTGGATTTAAATTGTTTATTAATGCGTTTGCAATCAGGTTGCAGTTTATCCTACATAGCATAGACATCAACTGGTCAGTTGGAATAAACAACTAGAGTTGTATGAAAAAAATTACTCAAATGATGTTTTTGAAAAACTTACAGATTTATAAATTTAAAGCATATATCTTAATGGACCACTTTCATAGCTATTTTTATATTTTTGCTACTTACACTTAAGTTTATGTGTGTTGCATGTGTATGTGTGATATTTCATACAGTATCAGAAATTTATAGATAAATTTTTTTCTCAATATGTACTTTAAAATTTTAATGTATCCTATGGTTTTATTCTTGTGGGGTAGAACAATAATTTTTTGTTTTAAACTTATCTTCTTGAAGATATTTTACTTATTTCTTACTTTAATAAGCAAAATATCTTCAAGTGTATACATTGAGTCATGCAAAATGGCATTATATGTATACACTTTTGGTTTTAAAAAATTGGGGGAATTCTATTTTAGAAATGTAACCTGGAACGCTAAGTTACATGTAATATGCTGTTGAAAATAGTCTACACAATTAATATTTTAATTTAATAAGTGTCTTTCATTCAAGCCAGATATGAAAAAATGAATCATGGCTGGCTATTGTCAAGGCACATTTTTAAGAAAGCAGTTTCTCTGAAGAAACTTTTTTCTTCAAAGAAGTTCAGAGACTTTCTTTCTTTCTTTTTTTTTTTTTTTTTTTTTTTTTTGAGACGGAGTTTTGCTCTTGTTACCCAGGCTGGAGTGCAATGGCGCGATCTCGGCTCACCGCAACCTCCGCCTCCTGGTTTCAGGCAATTCTCCTCCCTCAGCCTCCCGAGCAGCTGGGATTACAGGCACGTGCCACCGTGCCCAGCTAATTTTTTGTATTTTTAGTAGAGACGGGGTTTCATCATGTTGACCGGGATGGTCTCGATTTGTTGACCTCGTGATCCACCCGCCTCGGCCTCCCAAAGTGCTGGGATTACAGGCTTGAGCCACCGCGCCCGGCCCTGAAGTTCAGAGACTTTTTTGGGGAAAAGTGAGGACTGCTTTTCAGAAAACCGTTTTTTTCTTTTCTTTTTTGAGACAGTGTCTTGCACTGTCACCCAGGCTGGAGTATAGTGGCATGATCACAGCTTACTGCAAACTCAGACTCCTGGGCTCAAGGGATCCTCTCATCTCAACCTCCCAAATAGCTAGGACTACAGGCAAATGCCACTATGCCCAGCTCTTATTTCTTAATTTTTGTAGAGATGGTGTCTCATACATTGGCCAAGTTGGTCTCAAACTCTTGTATTCAATTAGTTCTCTTGAGTCAATCTCCCAAGGTGCTGGGATTACAGGCATGAGTCACTACGCCAGGCTCAGGAAATCTTAAAACTGAAAGGAAGAAAGGAAACCCAACTGGTAATATGGCTGGACCCTGCCTTAGAGGATTTGTGAATGATACCGTAGAGGATGGAAACTTTACATTAAGTAACTGTAATTTCTGCCTCATGAATTCACTAAATTTCTCAGAAATAAATGTAATCACTTGTTATACTTGCCACTTCCCGAGTCATACTTTCTTTGTCTAACTTTTCAACTACAATTTGCTATCATTCCAACTTATCTACTCAAAAATACTCAGAAGAAATATTTCTTTCACTTCACTGAAACTTCCAGACAATATAATTCACTAACTTTTCACTAGTCAGGAGATCTATCTTAAAATTATTTCCTTCCTTTCCATGTTATCTTCCATTCTTTCTATTTTCCATTTGATTTTTTTGCTCATCTCTCTCATTACTTGTCTGGGAAAACCAAACTCTGCATGTATGTTTATATCACCTTTGCTGTTTCTGCACACAGGTGAGCATTGATTAAGAAAATAACACAACCAGGCAGACTGGCATTTTTGTGAAATTATAATCCCAAAACTCAGTGATGCCCTTCAATTCTGTTATCTTTCTTGCACTTGCCATTTGGAAAATTAAAGTAATCAGGTGGGAAATCCCTCAACTTCTTATGGCTAATTCCAAAAATAAACTTCTATCTTTACCCATCTACTTTTTTTCTTCCTGTCTCTATGGGGAAGATATGCTTCCTCTTACCAAAGGCAAATGCTTCTACATCTACTTGCAATTCATTCATCTCATGTTTGAGGGTTTGGTCCTTTACACTTACAATGATCTCCCCCTCTATTTTGCACTATCAATTCCTCCCTATCTAGTTCATCATTCAAAAAAAAAGATCCTCCAGTTCACCAATTTTAAGCAAATAAAATTGGACTCTCTATAGACAGTGAGTCAAATCCAATGAAACCAAACAGCAAAACTTTCCTAACGGCTCTCCCTTCACTTTAGTTACAATTTGGATATTTCATCTTGATCTACAGGTACTGAATGTTCTTCGACCCTACTTATACTCCCAACCTTAGCTAATGCCATTCTGCTCCTAGCTCAGTACATGTTTACCACACATTTTTCAAACATTGAAGTGCTTCAACTAATGAGAACTCCTGGGAGCTTCAGTTGCTATGCGTGTCACGGCCATTCCTGGGCAACCTAGAAAGCCATACATTTCCTGTGTTAGGGTCCTTCCTCTGTCACTACCTTATTACCTGCTGCAGCAAGATTACTCTGCTGCCGAAGTTGCCAGCAGTAGCAAATTTCACCTTTGGACCATGGCTTTGCAGAGTGTCCCTCAGACAACACCGCAGGTATGCTGAGAAAACAGAGGGATCAGATTATTTATTAATCAGTGTTGTAATCCAAGAGCCATTGGATTACTTAGAGATACCCATCAGACCTTTGGCAACAGACACCTGGACTATTTATAATCTAATTAGTCATAAACAGAACATAGGATTTTGAGAGGATAATTAGAACTCTCTTTTGGTACAAGAGATTTGGAAAGAAAGGAATTTAATAAGCCAGGTCAGGGAAAAAGAATTGGGGAAATCCTGAGCTGTCTGAGTAGGGTGAGATAGCCGCATGCCAACCAGCAAAAGAGATACAAAAGCAGAAGCAATTCGAGGTCAACCTACACCACACATCCTACTCAAGTTCCTTTCTCTTGTCTTGTGAACATAATAAGCATCAAGAGAGATCGGCTTATTGCACTCTGATGCAGATGGCTTTTAACATCAGTACAGGCAAAGGACAAAGGAGGCCACTGTTAACAAGGAAAGACATTTACAGGGTTTCTGAAAAGGATGTCAGGTAATTTTCCTTCAAATTGACCTCTGTCTCTTCTGGAGCCAATTCTGCAAATGAGTGAGCAGTTTGGGACACATCAAGAAATCAAAGGCAGGTGACCAAGAACACACAAAAGAGGACTGGAGGAGTAATACTGATTAGGAGAAACTCACAGAGAAGGAACAGTATTAAGTATGTGGGGCTTCTGTTGTTCATTGCATTTTGGGTGAGCACATAGGACATCAGACTATCAAAAGAAAGCCTAATTCTTAAGCTTGAGCTGCCTAATTAATAAGCACCAGCCATTTCCTTGTTGGGACCGTTACTGGGTTGCTGGCATCTGAAACCAGTAAGACATGGCAAACACTGAGCAACAGCCCTACTCTACCAGTCAGCACTGATGGATGGAGAGCGCCTGTCCATCCTCTGATGTGATCATGGGGATTTGGTATAAGCCTTTTTGTTGATAAAAATTGACTGCCTTAAGCTCTTAGCTATAAATGGTTTCCATGGAGTTTTACAGGAGGCCAGTCTCTTTAGTCAGGATGCCAGCTTGCAGGACAATTCCTCTTAGACACATTTAACCTTTACCTTCCCCAAAACCATCTCATCCCTAAGGGCCTATAAAACTTAAAAAGCCAGGAGAAACATAACCAGATATCTGGGGGAAAAAATGTCATAAACATTTCAAAATACACTGTGAGAGTATGGACCTGCCAGGAAATGGAAGAGAGGGAAAGCAATGAGTTTGCAGAGTGAATGACAAGGCGATAGCCTGTTAATGGAAATGATCCACCACAAGAAAGCCGTATCAGCAGAGTTGATAACATTAACCTGTTATGTGACGTGGCCAGTGAAAATGGAAATCATAGCAGCTCTATCTAAGCAGGTTTCTCAGTCGCTAACATGCAGAAGGCAGAGTAATTGTTGACATAAAACACCTAGGGGTCAGTTATAAAGAGAATTCACTTATGAGGTAGGAGTTTTAGCAAAACCTCAAAGAACTAACCAGCATTCTAAAGTTGTAAGTAGGTCAAATCTGTGTTCACCAAAATCACATTAAGTTAGCCTTCTGGGATTATCAGACTTTTCCTTACCCAATATGTTCAAATGTCTTTCTGGATTTCAAAGTAATGAGAATATGAGGGCATATTGTCACATTGCCCCAGCATTGGAACACATGATTCTAATATTGAAACACAAAATCTCCAATTGACAAGTACTTAACAGAAAGATAAATTATTGATATTATAATTACCATTATTACTATTTGGATTATCTCATGTAACAAGAAGTCTAGAAGCAACACAGTTACAGGATTGGGTCAATGTTTTCCAGAAAAGCTCTAGTTTCTTCATTTTTTTACTCTGTTCTCCTCAGTATGTTGTTTTTATCCTCAAGTTGGTAACTGCGTATGACATAATGCCTGACAAATTTCCAGGCATCTTAGTTGCACAAGTTAAATGCCCAAAGGAGAGAAGGAGAAAATCACAGTAAAAAAATCTCAATAATTGCTGATCATTAGAAAAATGCAAATAAAAACCACAATGAAATAATACCTCACATTAGTCAGAATGGATATTACTTAAACATCAAAAAATAACAGATGCTGACAAGGTTGTGGAACAAAAGGCATATGTATACACTGCTGTTGGTGGGAGGGTAAATTAGTTCAGCCATTGTGGAAGACAGTGTGGTGATTCCTCAAAAACCTAAAGACAGAAATACCATTCAACCCAGCAATCCTATTACTGAGTATAGACCCCAAAAAATAGAAATCATTCTATTTTAAAGATGTGTGCAGCAGTATTCACAAAAGCAAAGACATGGAATCAACCCAAATGCCCATCAATGATAGACTGGATAAAGATAATGTGGCACATACACACCATGGAATACTATGCAGCCATAAAAAAGAATCAATCATGTCCTTTGCAGGGACATATGTGGAGCTGGAGGCCGTTGTCCTTAGGAACCTAGCACAGGAATAGAAAACTAAATGCCACATGTTCTCATTTATATGTATGTGCTAAATAATGAGAACCCATGGACACAGAAGGAAACAACACACACTGGGCTTTTTGGAAGGTGAAAAGTGGGAGGAGGGAGAGGATCAGGAAAAATAACCAATGGGTACTAGACTTTATAGTTGGGTGATGATATAACCTGTACAACAACCCCCATGACACAGGTTTACCTGTTTTTATTTTTTTAACTTTTATTTTAAATTTGTTACTTGCACGTGTATCCCCCAAACTTAATACAAAAGTTAAAAAAGACAATAAGATGCATCCCTCTTTTGTGAATTTTTCTTGAACAGACAGCATCCTTCAGGATCTACTAGTACACTTTCCCTCAAATATCATTGCTCAGAATTAAGTCACATAATTGTTCTTAAAGCAAACACTAACAAGAAGAGAAAATGACCATGATTTAGTTTTAATTTCGTTATATAGGCAGCTCCCCTAGCTGTCAAATAATACAATTCAAAAAGGAAGACTGACAGAGGGTTGAAGCAGAGGGGAGCTAGGATTTGTTATTGGGCCAGCAATCAAAAGTGTATGTCACAAAATGCTTCCATAATAAATTAATGGCATTTTCTACATTCTTTATAGTGTTTTTAAAAAATTTTTGCTTTGTTTTGTTTTAATATTCTAGATATAACATGGTTATTTTATTTTTGAATTTTTACCTAACTGTAACCATGAGGCTGTCTTTCTACGAATCACCATGACATGTAATATAATACTATTCAGAGTAGTCCCTCAATAAATTAGTACTTAACATTTATCTTAAAGTGGTATACAGGTATGCCTCTTTTTGCATAAGACAATGTTCTTCAAAGCTGTAATTAATGCTTGTAAGTCAAATTTGGTTTCCCACAAGTGTTTTCATTGTAATTAATGAAGCCTGTTCTGCATTAATATTCAATTGGCAGTATCTAATATTTAAAATGTATATCTCATGTTTTCTCAAGTATCTCTGACAACCAATTAATTATCTAAAAATAAACACTTCGGTACATGAGGAAAGCTCATTAATTAAAGGATTTTTGAATCTTATTACAAAATAAAAAATCCTTTTTGCATCATGAAGTATAGCACTGAAAACAGTATATATTTAAAAGGAGAGTTTTAAATTTGCTTTTATTATGTTGACACAACTACATTAAAATATCAGAATTGCATTTTCAAATACTCATCTAATTTGGTTTTGGTGTAAGTACTTATAAATTCAAACCCAGAAAGATAGAATTGCTACACTGTTGAGTAATGCTTAAAATCTCCAACTTGGGTAGGAAAACATAACACTTTTTCCATCTATCTTCTTGAATGTTGTTATATTCACACCACTTCGGTGTTCTACTGGGCTACTCAGTTTTAGAATTGAAATACACTTTAGCAATTCTGTAGTCAAATTCAACATATCATCACAATCTCTAAAGGTGCCACATATGTAGGTACTATATCACAGAAAAAAGGTCAAATTCCCCACAGTAAAATAAAGTACTATTATTATAAATGAAGATAATTAACCATTTCATAATATTATATTATGCACTTGCAGGTTATACTGTTTTAATAGTAGCATGTTATAGTTTGTAGATTTTAAATATTAATAAGATACTAATAATACCCCAGGGTAGAAATATGTATGTGTGTTTATAATTCAGGATGGAAAAGTTTTTTTTTCTTTTCTTTTTTTATTGTACTTTGGGCTCTGGGGTACTTGTGCACATCCTGCATTCTGCAGTATTGTTGCATAGGTACATACATGCTGTGTTGGTTTGCTGTCTCCATCTCCCCTGTTGCCTGTAATTCAGGATGGAAAAGTTTTAAAATATATAAATATTATGAAAATCACATGTAAGAGTAAAAGTTTTAGGAAAAAGAATGCATTTTTTTTTTTTTTTCTGAAAATGTTGGTACTGAATTATGTGGTGACAGTTTTGGTTCCATTTACTAAAATCTCTTGCTGTCTTTTTCCTGTTTGTAAAAAATAATTTTAAAAGATCACATAAGACTGGCCAGTCAAGCTGCTCTATTTAAAGAGGTTATTTAAGGAAGCTGCCAACAAAAATTTACTTTTTATTTGTGGTCAATAGTTAAATAAAATGCATATTTCTTCCAAAGTTAGATTTTATTACCCAGAGCTGACAAAATTTCTGTCCAAACAGATGCTATGATTTTAGAATCCAGCCAATGAGTAGATCATGCAGTCCTACACTCCACCCCTGTAGAATGAGGAGAGTGAGGGGAAGAGTGTCCATGGTGCTAGTGGGAGAGCATATAAGGACATGTTACATTTGAAAAAAACAAATGTGCTGCTCTACCCAGCCTCATACTCCATGGAGAAAAATCAAACTGACATTCTCAAAACAAAGTAGGAAAAGTGAAAAGAGGTGCCACCCTGTTTCCAATATACAACCCTGACCCTACATTAGAGTCACCAGAGGAGACCTAAAAATACCTACGGCTAGGATCCATCCTTGAATATTCTGATCAGTTTGTCTTCAGTGGGGTCTGAATATTTTTTTAAGGTCTTTATTTAAAGAAGTTCTGGGTGCATGGCAAAGTTGAGATGAAGGGGCAGAGACTTCCCGTGTACTCTCTCTCACAACACATGCGAAGTGTCACAGGTTATCAGCAGCCTCCACCAGAGTGATACACTTAGAATTGATGAACTTGCATTGACACATCACTGTCACCCAAAGTCCATGGTTTAAATGAGGGCTCACGTTTAGCACTGACATTTTATGGGTTTGGACAAATACATCCATCATCACAGTATATTTTCACTACCCTAACAATCCTTTGTTCTCTGCCTATTCATTCTTTCATCCTTCCTAAACCCTGGTAACCACTCATCATTTTACCATCTTCATATTTATCATTTTCCAAGATGTTATACAATTGGAATCATGTGGTATAAGTCTTTTCGGGTTGGCTTCTCTCACTTACTAATATGCATTAAGTTTCTTCTATGTCTTTTCATGGCCTGATAGCTCTTTCCTTTTTAATACTGAATAAATTTCATTGTTTCGGTGTTCCACATTTTATTTATCGATTCACCTTTTGAAGGATATCTTGGTTGCTTCCAAGTTTTGGCAATTATAAACAAGTTACTATAAACATTCATGTGCAAGTTTTTGTGTGGACATGAGATTTCAACTTCTTTAGGTAAATACCAAGGAGTGTAATTGCTGGATCATATGGTAAAAATATGTATAGTTGCATAAGAAATTGCCAAACTGCCTTCTTAAGTAGCTGCATTATTTTGCATTCCTACCAGCAATGAATAAAAGTTCTGGTTGGTCCACATCCTTCCCCAGGATTTTTGTTGTCGTGTTTTGGATTTTGGCCACTCTAACAAAGGTGCAGTTGTATCTGGTTGTTGCTTTGATTTGAATTTTCTTGATGACATATCATGTGGAACATCATTTCATATGCCTTTTTGTCGCTTGCATACATTATTTGGTGAGGTACCTTTTAAGGATTTTGGCACACATTTAAATGAGTTGTTTGCTTTTTGTTGAGTTTCAGAGTTCTTTGTATACTTTGGATAACAATCCTTTATCAGATAAGCCTTTTGCAAATATATTCTCCCTGTGTGGCTTGTCTTTTCATTCTCTTGACAGTACTTTTGGCAGACTATACATTTTTAATTTTAATGAAGTCCAGCTTAACAATTCTTTCTTTCATGGATTGTTTTTGGTGCTAGGCATACCTATTTTTTAAAAACTGCCCTAGTATTTATAATCTTCAGTCAGAACTGGGAAAAAAAACACTTTAGGGTTTATTGAGTTTTATCTATGAAGGGGTCATGTATATGGCATTCTGCCTTTAGTCCTACTGTCGCCTGGTTTTGCAAGCCATTCTTTAATGATTTTTAGCAACTCATTTTAATGGGGTCTTGTAATCAACTCCTACAACATATATTCTTCAACTTAGATGTGTGGAATCTAGAATATAACTGAAAAGACACTATGGTACTAGAGCAATAACCTTAGCATGATGAAGCAAGGTTACACTGGAACTCAGTATCACAATAATTCCTCCATCCTTTTCTACCCTTTTAGTTGGTAAACTGGTTTATATCTATTTCAGTTTGGAAATGTCACCTAAATGCATTACCATTTTGATAATCTCATGCTACCCACCTAAGAGAGACTTCATCACACTTCCTCTGGAAAGCCTGTGTATTTTTATGGTTAGAGAGTTGCTTTCAATTTCAAATCTCAACTCCAGTATGACTATATGTGTTATCATGGGGAAGCCACTCTAAGTCACTGTTCACCAGTTTCTTTATTTGAAAAATAATGTTACCTCTACCTTATAGGGCTGTAGCAAGAACACACAGAAAACTAACTGTTATTGTTCTTAGACTTCTCCTAGAGGCCTGCATCTTCTTCCAGGTTATGTCAAAGCAATACATTTTAACATTCTCGGGATTTTTCATAACTATGTAGATGTTTCTAATCTTCTACAAGAAAAGGGAAAACTGGAACTTGGGATTTTATCTCTGTGCCTTATCTCTATCTGCTATTCCAGTCCTACAAAATCTTAAGGCTAGAAGGGATTTTTCTCATACCCTCAGAGTTCTCTTAACCTTTTGAGTTAAGGTTTAAAGTTGAGACATTAAGAGGAACTTAAAGAATTGACTTTTTGTTTTTTAACAGTATCTTTTGAAATATCCCTTTGCTATAGAATCACAACTATGTTTGTAAATGTCAGACACCTAATATTGACTATTTCTTTGCATTTAGGTTCTACCAATCTTTTTTTGTTTTCTGATTTGAGGATTTGTATTTCTAGAATAGGTCAAAACTTGGTAGCAATGGAGGTACTTGAAGAAACTGTAAAGAGTAACTTTGCAAGAACTAACCAGTTCTATGCCTTTTAAGTTCTTAGACGTTATGTGGAACAAGGTCACCAGCAAAGCAGGAAGTAACAACACAATTAAAACTCCATGAAGTGGCTTAAGATTATACAAACTAAAATGTACCTCACATTAAATTGTGATCTGCAAAACACATTAATTATATAAATAATGACAGCTTATTCTTATTTTGAGCTTTGAAAAACCTCACTTCACTTGAACTTTTCATACCCACTCTGGAAGATAGTCTTGGTTACACTTTTCTTATTTGATAGAGGGGACCTGAGGCTCAGAGCAGTTAAGAGATTTCCCTGATAAGATAATGATGACATGAAGTAAGATCTTCCAAGACCAAGCTCGGAGCTTTTTGTAACTATACAAAACTTAGTGCAGATAACAATTATTTTGTAATAAAAGCACTCTTGAAAATTATCTCCTGTAATCTCAGCACTTTGGGAGGCTGAGGCTGGGGTGGATCATTTAAAGTCACAAGTTCAAATGATCTCTTGACCATCATGGTGAAACCCATCTCTACTAAAAAAAAAAAAAAACACAAAAATTAGCTGGGCATGTTGGTGGGCACTGGTAATCACAGCTACTCTGGAGGTTGAGGCAGGAGAATTGCTTGAGCTTGGGAGGCAGAGGTTGCAATGAGCAGTGATCGTGCCATTACACTCCAGCCTGGGAGACAGAGTGAGGCTTTGTCTCAGAAAAAAAAATTAAAAATGAAAATAAAAATAAAAGAAAATGCTCTCTGCAAAGCTTTCAAAGAATGCAATTTTATCTTAAAGTTCTCTGAGGTTAGTAAATGAGAATAATTATAAATGATTTCTCTTTGACTTCTTAATAAAGGCAGCTTTGACCAATGACACAATGTTAAACACAGCTCTAAGGAAAAGCAGTAATACGTTCATTGCGGTCCTAAAATTTCTAGGATTCGATTAGATTTATCTTGGAAAAATTTAACTGCTAAAATGTTGTCATTTTTGTAATATGAATGCTTATAATGCTATTTACATTAGACATAAATTCCAGTAATGTTTTAAATATTAAGCTTTTTCTTCTACTTAGCCTGAGAAAGAGAAAAAAATTAGTGTTAGAGTTCTAATTCTGGTTCAGCTACTAAGTTTGCAGTTTCTTAAGAACATTTTCTACACAAAATAATGATAATCATACTTAACACTTAAGGCTTGTTGAGGGTAAAATAAGAAGTTGTGTTTAACATGTTTGTCACAATGACTAGTACATGGTGAATGTTCAATAACTGGTAGAAACAAGAGCAATAATCATCATAATTGTTATTAATATTAGTAGATTATTATTTTAGGGGGAACATATAACCACCCACAGTAAATAAAAAATTGATATACTTTATATTTACCACCTAATTTAGCATCTCGCACCTAATTTAGTGCATTAATATATTAAGTTGTTCTTATCTTTAGAATAGAGCATCTTTTATGAATGAATTTTATTTGATTTTTTTCAACTTTTAACTAGCAAAGATCTTTTAGAAGCATCCAGTTGTACTTAATGTTTTAACATATCACAAATGAGAAAATGGTTTACATGAGACATTAAGCATTTTTAAATTACAATATTCTTTGAGCAATCATTGAAATCTATGGACATTTTCCTCAGAACATTAAATACACACACACACACACACACACACACACACGCACACACACAAATGGTTTGCAAGAGATTTGTAGAAGCTCTGAAGCTTATCTACGAATATTTAGAAGTCCGCAGTCTACAAGCCAAGAATTCCCTACCCAAGATAGGTAGAAATAGTTTACAAAAATATTTTATAAAATTGTAAATTATTATGACTCTAATTTTCAGTATTACATAATTAAACAATTTTTTTTCTTAAGTGTTGCTATCCCTACATCTAATCTTGAGAACAAGTTATGCCCTTAGTTGAGAAGGTCTTGATGTCACATAAGAAAAAGTCACAAAATTGTATCAGAATTGTGTGTATATGTGTGTGAGATAGATGGGACAATTCCATATGAAGTTGCAATTTTCCCCAAAAGTGACATCTAATTTTAATCATTGCATTTTACTAAAGTGATGTTAGAGTCTACATTAAAGAATAAGTAGTCATGTAATAATTATCAAATTTTTGAAAGTGATGGATGAGTTGGTCCTCCAAACGGAACATTATACTACAAAACTACAATGGGGTACTCATTCTGGAATATACAAATATATTAAAGGAATAAAAGAGCAAATACACAAACAATTCTACCAACATTGGGATTATAAAGGGAGCTATTCAAAGCACTACCAAAACTGAAGGTAATAATACAGTTAGCTAACCACAGGGTAAAAAATAAGTTACATACATGCACATCACTTTCCAAAATTCATAAGAGATATGATAAAAACTCTCAGGGCTAAGAATGTAGCAGAAGAAAGTATAGGTGAATATATAATCTTTAATCAGGAATTGCTTTCAGAGCAAGACCATAAGGACACACACCAGAGGTTATAAACTGGTTGCAGACAAGGCAGCAGCGATAACATACGGATAATTTTTTACCGTTCATTCAAAGACGTTGTTTGCTTTTAAGTTACTCAATATGTAAACATTTTAAAAATACAAATACAAGGCTAATTAACTGGTTTCTTTTGGTGAAAAACTACCGAATTATCTGGAAAAACTAGACTAATATTTCCACAGGGCTGCCATCAGGCAGAGCTGGGTTCAGGGGTCCCCTTTAGAAAGGAACAAGATTTATCCAATAAATCCTTATTTATTTACCCAATAAAGCAAGTTGTATCCCTCACCTGCTTGGTTTCACTCCTTTTTCATTCAGCCTGTACTCTGTGTGCTTTTAAAGCTGAGTTCCTAGAAGATAACTCAGTTCAAAATATGAACTCATAGTTCATATTTTGTTTGTTTTAAACAAAGTAAAATGAATAAAAAACTAAAAAACATATTCAAGATATGATGACTTAATATATTTATTATACAGAAAAGCAATTTCAGAAGCTGAGATAGGCATATCACCTGAGGTCAGGAGTTCACAACCAGCCTGGCCCGCATGGTGAAACCTGGTCTCTACTAAAAATACAAAACTTAACTTTGCATGGTGGTCCATGCCTGTAATCTCAGTCACTCAGAAGGCTGAGGCAGGAGAATTGCTGAACCTGGGAGGCAGAGGTTGCAGTGAGCCAAGATTATGCCATTGCACTCTAGCCTGGGTGACAGAGCAAGACTCTGTGTCAAAATAAATAAATAAATAAATAAACAAACAAACAAACAAGAAAAGAAAAAAAACCAATTGCAAATGAATTAGAAACTATGCATTTGATGTTTAAATGAATTAAATATACAAAGTAATCCAAGGCAGAAATGTAAATTTTAATAAAAAATGTAAGAGAAAATTCTAATTCATTTGTTATTTAAAAAATTAAAACTGTATTATTTGTTTATCATTATTGTATTGACAAAAACTAAATACAAAATATTTTTTGGAAGAGAGTTAGGTGATATTTGTAAACTACTTGCCAGAAAACTCCTTATATAATAAATACTCAATGTTATTCACCAATTTTGTTATTAGCATTTAAATAGTTATAAATAAAGAATATGGCCAGCTAGCTCAATACTTTAATATTAGTGTAAAGTCTGCAAATTAAGAATAGTTGTGCTTGTGAATTATACTATGCTATAATTAAATAGTTCCATGACCAATCTGCCAGAAAATAAATTGTTGACTATGCCTTCCATTTTTTAGTTTACTATGCAATTTTATCTCACACCCTTTCCCTTTCATAACATCTTTTATTTCTAAGCATTCTTTTAACCGTGTCTCTACTGTATAGCTAATTGTATCCCCCTATTCTTCTCCTCACAGATTTATGAAATATCTCTAAAGTATTTGTTAGGCAGAGCAATAAAAACAAGAAAATGCAAGAATGTACATCATCTTTTCCAATCTATAATGTTATAAAATCAGTAATTTTATAATTTAAATAAGTAACAATATAAATCCAGGTGTTATATTGATTTATTGTACAATTTCTTAAGCTACATAAAAGATAAAAGCAAATTCAAACATATTTTGCTTTCATTTTCCACGTCTGTTACCAAAACACTGGGTATTTTGTCTAGATCCTGCTGCTCACCACACAGACAGCCTATCACTGAGACAATGAATATTGCCAGGAAGAAGGCTTTAATTGGGTGCTGCAGCTAAGGAGCTGGGACACCAAAGCAGGTGGATCACCTGAGCTCAGGAGATGGAGACCAACCTGGCCAACATGGCAAAACCCCTTCTCTACTAAAAATACAAAAATTACCCAGGAATGGTGGCAGATGCCTGTAATTACAGCTACTTGGGAGTCTGAGGCAGGAGAATTGCTTGAACCCAGGAAAGAGATGCTGCAGTGAGTGGAGCAGCCTTGGCAACAGAGACAGACTTAGTCTCAAACAATAATCATAACAATCATAATAATAAAAAATGAACATAAAAATAAGTAAGATAAACTCTAATTTTAAGTTCAGAAATGCTGAGCATGTAGTAGAGTGACAGCAAAATTGAAATACCTATATATAACTAAAGGCTAAGGCTGTGACCTGTCTGCAGTGTTTGGTATTCCCCATAGTAATTAGCCATATTTTAATTACTCCGATATTAATTATACAAATATATTTAAAATTGTCTGGCTTTGTTGGAATCAAAATTTGAAATGAACTTAGAATAAGATAGAAGAGAATATTTTGAAAGCTATTTGTAATTTTTGTATTTCTGTATCCTGACTTTATTTTGGTAATACTGTAGGTCTCTAGTAAGTTTACATTTTTCTGAACTTTTCAGCCTCAGAGAAGGATATTTATTCATTAAATTGACATATATTTATCAATTAACTACTGTGTTCAAAGAACTCTTCTGGACATTAGGTATATAACTAAGGACACCACAAGGAGTTTGCCCTCCTAGAGCTTATATTATAGTTGAGAAAAGGAGGAGACAAACTCATCAGTATGTATAATATGTACATATACAGATCAGATCATCTTAAAAGTCTTAGTGAAAATAAAACTGGATAAATCTAATACAGAGTTGGGGCATGGAGAGATTAATATTGTATGTAGAGTGACCACAGAAGTTCTCATTGATGAGTGGCATTTGAGGAAAGAAAGAAAATAAAAAAGAGATGGCTGTGACTTTTGGGGAAAAAAGATTGGTTCTTTTTGGTACCACTTTGGTAACAAGCATCATCTCTGAGGCTTATTCTTTCTATTCCCCCCAAAAAATCAGTGGGCAACGTTTCTGACTGGCTCTGATATTGCATACTATCCCCACTATCACCTCTCTGTCATGAAATAGCATATATAACCTTAAAAATGATTTAAAATATCCAAAACACAGAAAAATAAAGGGGAAGAAGGGAATAAAGGAGAAATAATAGAATGCAATATTGACTAATACATGTATTCTCAGATATAAGAGTAGAGTGAGATGAAAGGAAAAATACGTACCTCTGTTTTTGTGTTTTGTGTTGGTGTGTGTGTGCACATGTTTGCTTTACCATACACTTTGGCTTAATCATATTAGATTCAGTAGATTTCAATTAAGTAGTTTGAATCTTTACCAATGTGAAAGAAAGAGAATATTTTGCTAATAAAACAAAAGAGAAAAGGTTGGAAAATGCATCAAACCAAGTTTGCTCCTGTGCTGAGCGCTATGCCTCTCCATCCATGAATAAAACAACCAAAAGTGGAAGGGAATCGTGTTTGTACTTTGTAACGTTAAGGTATGGTAAGAAAGATGAATTGACAACATTTATCCCATCTGGTGGATAAAAATATTACATAACCTTGCTAGTAATGAAATGTCTTTTGTTTTTTCCATGGAGGTGAACTTTGAGACTATCCGTGGACCACAATTTAAGCTTGAGACAAAGGAAACTGATTGTGTTATCTCTTTGTAACCCAAACACTTGTAAATCTGCTCTGCCAAGCTTTGACAGTATCTGAACACTTGCTGATCTTAAAATGGTACAAAAACTTTTCATTGTTTGTCAGTCAGCAAGGGTTAGTAGACAATATAAACAATATTCTAAAGAAAATGTACACTTTTCATAATCTTACAGTGCCTAATCAGCTTCCTAGATAACCAAATCACTTTATTTTTTATTCTGGAGGGGAACGGAGTGGGACACCGATTTTTATTACATATCTTTATGCCTTTTTGTATGGGTAGCCTTCAGTCTCACATTTTTCTTCTGTCAGTCATTTTTATTTAATTCTAACAAATAATTACTCTGTGCCTAACATGTACTGGTTCTGGAGCTATGATTGTGAATGAGATCAACATAGTTCATGCTCTTGCGGAGTTTACAGATTAGAGGAGAAAATTCTCAAAGGGCACTAATTATACAATGCTTTGATTGCTTTAATGGGGCTAGTATAGTGCATAGCAGAAGCAGCTATGTGAAACACAACCATAGCTTACAAGGGGAAATGGGCAAGGAAAACTCATGGGAAAAGGGACATCCAAGCTACAATTTAAAATATTGGTATGTATTAGCTAGGAAAAGTAGCAAAAATAGCATGTTCAAAGCAAGATTAAAGACAGGATAGTGGCATCAGATACATCCAAGTTGTTGAAAGGAATGAGTTAAGACAGTGGATGAAAGTCGTGACGCAAAGCTTGGGCCAAATTCTATACAAAATTGGGCATACTTTAAAGCTTTTAAGCTGCATCCTAAAGGGGGGATCACTGAAGTTTTGCTGAAAATAAAGAAGCGGTGAGTTTTAAATGTATTAACTAGACTGGAGGAGGCCTAAACAAAGTATTCTTGTAATAACTCAAGAGAAAGTTGATGAAAGAAAGACTAAACTAAAAAGGTGCTATTGGTATTTAAATGCTAGAATTGACATGTTAGAGATGATAGATTGAATGGGCAAGTAATGAAAACGAGATTGCAAGGATGGGCCTCTGGTTTCTAATTTAGCAAATACCTAACCTCTGGTGTTTTCCCCTAATATGAGAAACATAAATTCATCCTCGAACAGGTTGAATTTGAGGAATATGTGATATAGAGTTGCTAACTGACTTTTAGATATATAACACCGAATCAGGAGAAGTGTGGCCTAAAATCTATTGACTTGGGAAAGTAAATGGTAGTTGAAAGAGTAAGGATGGTCTCAAACAACATAGCACCTTAAGGGATTGGAGTTGTTTTTTTTTTTTTCATGGAAGAAGGAGGGGTGGGGAAAAAGAGAGAGAGAGACTAAAGATGAAAAAGAATAAACTCAGGATTAAGTTCCCTGAGAAAGCTAGGCAACATAGAATATAGATCATAAGTGGAAGATGTAGCAGACCTCAAAGTGAAGAACACTTTAGCCATTTTAATAGAAGGAAGGAAAAAGGGATGATTATAGAGATACTTGTGGAGTAATATCAGGAAGTTGAGTGCCATACTTTAGATATGTGTCCCTGCCCAGATCTCATGTTGAATTGTAATCCCCAGGACTGAAGGTAGTGCCTGGTGTGAGGTGATTGGATTGTGTGGGTGGGGTGTATTTCTCATGAATGGCTTAGCACCATCCTTTAGGTGCTGTCCTCATGATGGTAAGTTCTTGCAAGGTCCAGCTGTTTAGAAGTGTTCCCCTTGCTAGTTCTCTCTCACTCTTGCTTCCACTATTTGGTGTGTCTGTTCCCCCATATTTTCTGCCATGATTATAAATTTCCTGAGGCCTCCCCAGAAGCCAAACAGATGCCAGCATCACACTTTCTGTAGAACTTGCAGAACCATGACCCAATTAAACCTCTTTTCTTTGTAAATTACCCAGTTTCTGGTATTTCTTTCTAATAATCAAAGAACTGCCTAATACATTGAGCAAGTCCTATTTTTTCTTGGTTGTAGAAACCACTGACCAAACACTCTGAAGGAGAGTTAAAGGTTTTAAGAGAATGAAGACAGTTTCAAATGTTCACTAAGGAGAATGGGGAAAAGAGCTGACTGAGAAAACAGAAAAGGAGGCCAGGCACAGTGACTCACACCTGTAATCCCAGCACTTTGGAAGGCCAAAGCAGGTGGATATGAGGTCGAGAAATTGAGACCATCCTGGCCAATATGGTGAAACCCTGTCTCTACTAAAAATACAAAAATTAGCTGGGCATGGTGGTGCACGCCTGTAGCCCCAGCTACTTGGGAGGCTGAGGCAGGAGAATCACTTAAACCAAGGAGGCGGAAGTTGCAGTGAACCGAGATTGTGCCACTGCACTCCAGCCTTGTGGCAGAGCGAGATTTTGTCTCAAAAAAAAAAAAAAAGAAAGAAAGAAAGAAAATAGAAAAGGATATCAAGAAAACATTGAAGAAGATATTAAAGTTAGAGGAGATTATTTTGTATTTTTATAAATGTGCATGTTTCCTGAATTTTTCTCCAATGCATGTATTACTCTGGGCATGAGCACAGAAAGCCAGACAATTCCTAGGTAAATGTAATGAAAAATAAGTTGAAACACTGAAAAAGATAAAGCATGTCAGTGGAATATGAACAGATGAGGGAATAAAATAAAGAACAGGAGTGGGCTGTGGAAATAAAAGGAAACACAAAACTGGAGGCTCAATGAAGTAAAAATGCACTAGGAAAACCAAGATGGCTGAAAAGACAGCAGATTGTGGACACACAATATATTCTGAGCTTCAATTGTCACCAGCAGTAAAGCAGTATCAAGTAATGAGAATTCCAGTTGTGAGGCTGTGTAAGTGATTTGCTGGAAAGGCACAGAATTATAGGTCAATGGCAATAAAGTTATCCATAAACAACAAACAAGGGTGTTGAAGGAGCCATCCAGGGATGTTTAGAAATGTGATTTAGGCAAATGGCAAGAAACCCTCAGAAATAAAGGTATAAACACATTACGTAAAATGTCACAAAACACCAGTGTTATGGCTGGAAATAACTTCACAATTTCTAAAGGCTTATTTTTTATGTTTTATACTTGATGACTTCAAATTATCTTGTGGTTAATAATTTGTAGCAAATATAACATGAATAAAAGTGCAACATTAACTAGGTAAGTACTATAAACTGAATAGAACATGGAAAATTAGTATACACAGGGCTATGGGGTGATGAAAGCTGAAAATAAGTGTATTCAATTTGTATAATTAGAATTTTTATATATTAACATTTCATCTTTGTTACAGTTCAAATGTAGGCCTTTTAATACTCCCATTAATATATTATTATTACCTAAAAAAAAGAAGCAATTATTAGCAGGACTAAAAACAAGGAATAGAGTATGTTTGGAAAATTGTAATGTTGAAGATTTGTTTCTGTATGCATTATTCTTCTGTAAACATGTAAACAGATAGTGGTGATTAAAAGTAATGTAACTATAATAATAATAATTTTATGTTAATAAGAATACCATATAAGATTCTGCTTTTTTAAAAGCTTGATTACCTAGAACATTTTAGAGTTGCTTATGTTGAGGATATCATTTCTAAAAACAAAGAATGAATCATATTGTATATATACAAAATGTATTGAAAGTATGCTGTGAAAAAGAAACTGAAGTAGTTATCTGAAATTCTAATGTAAATTATTTATAAAAACATGCAGACACAAACACTGATGTTGAAAATAAAAGAAGCCTTTTTCTCCTGACCTGAAATAACTTTTAATAGAATCAAATCATCTGGGAATGATGGTTCCAAAATTTTATTGCTAACACTAGTTTAACTTAGCATTTATTTTTATTATCACTTCTACACAAGATGGGTGTTCAGGAATGAGTGTGAGTGGTATAAATGGACAGAAACCTGAGGTAGCTTTCTTACTACCTCCCTACTTCTAGTTTTCCCTATTTTTATTTACTCAGATGACTTATATTCATTTCAACTTAAGTTATTTATTCACGTATTCATTCATTTATCACTGTTTGTGTACCTGTAAAGAGTGTCAGCTATATTCTAAATGTGTACTAACCAATACAGTAGCCATACATAGCTATTTAAATTGATCTCAAACTAACCAAAACTAAAAATTCAGTTCTGAAGATACACTAGCTACATTTGAAGAGCCCAGGAACTCCATATGGCTAGGGGCTAGTTTACTGGTCAGCACAGATATAGAACATTTTCCTTATCATAAAACATTCTGTTGGATGGTCTTATTCTAGAGCTGAGAAATATGGAGATACAGGTTGAAATCTCTTCTGTGAAAGCTCGCAGACCATAACAAAACAAAAATATTAAGATGGAAGCATCTCCAAAAAACTCTCAGGTAACAAAGAATAAACATCTGAATGAATCTGAGGAGGAACACGAAATGAACAAAATGATGCCTGACGTGGATTTAGTCAGGTGCTCAGGGACGATGAAACTGTTGGGACTCAGGACACACTTGCCCAAAACATGGCTGTAGGAGACCAGAATGCCATCTCCACATGTACTTAGTCATATTTTGAGCAGGTTATTCTGAAAAACTACAGGCAGAGAGGTAGCTCTGAAATAGTATATTTTTTTCCTGGGAGTCTTGTATCTGCCTAACAAGACCACTTTATTCACCACACGTTTCCTTTCTTCAATTTCCCATAATTTGTCTGCACCATCTCCTAGAAGCCTTGAGCCTCGATTCCTTTCTATACCTCAGGATGCTATATAAGTTTCAATCATCTGATCTCTCTCTGAGTCTCATGTTTTGTGAGATTCCAGTGCATGTGCAGGTAATTAAAATCATTTTTCTCCTGTTAATCTGTCTTATGTCATTTTAATTCATAGGCCAGCCAAAGAACCTAAAAGAGTAGACAGAAGACATTTTTCCCTCTCCTATACGGGCAAGGATAATATGATTTGCAATGTTAATGGACAAAACACCAAAAAATGTATACTTTCAGGGGCATAAAAATAGTTTGAAATGGCTAGAATGTGGAGTGATACTCGATGAGGTTTTATAACAAGTCTCATGTTTGGTTTAGTTTGGTTTCATCTACAAAATAAGAATAATAATAGTACCTAACTCTTAAGGTTGATGTTAAAATTTAACCAATTTTAATATATGAAGCACTCATAACAGCTCTTGGTACTAGCAAATATTTATAAATAATGACAATTATTATTGTCATTATGATGTACATCATTTTTTAGAAGATTGGAAGTATGATCAGAGACTTACTTCAGAGTCAGAAGCAGAGACACACTCCTTATCAGAACACCATACCCAGTGATAGTCAGGAAAATAATTAAACTAAAAACCTCCTGATTCTTTTTTCTTTTGGAGGCTATGTGAATGGTGGGAAAAGGAGGTCACTGCTTCTAGATGTGCTGGTGGGGGAAAAGTCACAAACAACTTGGAGTACGTAGAGCCAGAATATTTCCTGACTATTGCATGTGGGTGTATGCTTTTAATTTACAATTTTTTTCTTTTTTTGAACTTTACTTGGTAAGAAAAAACATATCAAAATTATAAAACTAAAATAAAACCATGCTTTTACTATTTATTTTATTTTTCCTCTTTTTCCTAGTCCAAAAGAATCAAGATTAAAAACTGCCTAGAATATCCTAACACAGACTGTTCTTATAAGAATTCCAGTCAAGTTTGGAAACTTGAAAGGCTTGGGTGGTTTGGCTAAAAGTCAACTAAGATTCAAACATCTTAACTGTTTATTCAGACTGAACTTTTGAACCATCTCTTGTTGTTCTTTTTACTAGTATACACTAATGGTAAAAACCACTGTTTTTTTCCTTAATTTACTAAGGCAAATCTTTGCAAATACTATGCAAATAGCAGCATTTAGTTAAATTTGTAACTAATTTATTTCTCTTACATTAAGCTGTGAGAGCAATAGCATTGTAAAATCATTCATTACTAGTTTTAAAGTGACCAGCTTAATACTTCAAGCTATTTTATTCAGTAATAAAAGAGCTTCAATAACATATGAAATGTTCTCCTTTCCTCAAGGAGCATAAATTGTAAAAGTTTGTGAATTTGATTAATTTTGGGTAGTTTCCATGAAGTAGTTGGTAATATTTGTGATTCACTGAAAATAGGAGAGTTCTGATTTTACATGCAAGCTAATTTTAGGGGGCAAGGAAGCTTAGAAGTTTTCTTTGACCCAAATCATTGGCAATAATTTTATGCATCACACTGTTACTCAATCCAGAATTTATAAATCAGAATCTGCAGGAGAGGTAATCTGGTTCTCAGAGTTTTTTTTAAAACTTTCACAAGAAAAACTGATGATCACCCTTTTAGAGCAGTAATTTTCAGTACCAATAGGCTATCTTTTTTATTTTTGGATGATAAAGTTAAAAACCATTCATTTTGATAAAAGAATAAGATCAAATTTAAAACAAAAATATTTATATATATAAAATTATATAAATATATAAAAAATTATATATTTATATAAATTATATATAGTATTATATATTTATATAATATGTGTACTTACATAACAGTAATCTCCTTTTCCTATCACTCACACTGTCCCCCCACAAAAAGAGAATGGTCAGGAGGTTTTTAGTTTAATTGCTTTCCTGACTATCACGGGGTATGGTGTTCTGATGAGGCATATGCCTCTGCTTCTCACTCTGTAGTAAGTGGCTGATCATATTTCCAATCTTCTAAAAATAATAGTAGAAATATAATAATACTAATAATTGTTAATATTTATAACCACTTGATAGTGCCAGGAGCTGTTCTAACTACTTCACATATGAAAAAATAATTAAATTTTAACATCAAGAGTAAGAGTTAGGTAATCTTATTCCTACTTTGTAGGTGAGACCAAACCAAACCAAACATGAAATATGTTTAAAAAACTTCATTGAATTATCACTCCGTATTCTATGCAAACAATATTCCCTTTGTGTGTATAAGAGAGGGAAAATGTCTCTCATAGATTCTTTGACTGGCCTATGAATTAAATTGACAAAAGTCAGATTAACCATGAGAAAAACTCTATTAATTACATGCATTCGCACTGGTGTCCCACAAAACATGAGACTCAAAGAAAGGTCAGTTGATTGAAGCTTATATAGCATCCTGAGCTATAGAAAGGAATTCCATTCCCATATATGTCAAAGATATCTCTGCCTGAGAGCTTTTTCTCAACTCACACCCTGTGCAAGGCTAGAAATGACCACGATTAAACCCTTAATGGTTATCAGTCATTCAATTTATAGAAATGAATTGAAGGGTAAATGTCCCAGGTTTTTTGAAGTTTGGATCAGATAACTTGGCCATGTACCAGGGGTTTTCCTTAAGACTGAGCCTTAGTGCCTCAGGGATAACCTGGGTAGTTAAAGCACCTTTTATTAATTTTGTTTCCTCTTCTGTCTTCCCACTTCTTTACTGATTCTTCCTGCAGTTAATTTGCAATCAAATCCTTTTCTTGAAATATGCATTTAGGGAACTCAGCTAAGGAGAGTTGTTGAAGGATGAGATTTTGAAGTTAGATCTCTTGCTGTGCAAATGTCAACAAGGCCCTGCTTGCTGTTAGTAGCTGGGTTAATAATCGATCAGATTAGAAAACCTAGAAGACTTGTAGAAGCTAGCACTGGTCTGTGTAATAGCTCCAGTGCTTGAGAGAATGCTAATTATGCATATTTTTATGTTGTTTGGTGATTGTTAACATCATAGAAGCCCCAAAGAAGGGAAGTTAACAAACATGGATTAGCAAACAAAATGACTTATAGTGTGAAGCTCAGAAAGTGTCCTTGGTGGCACTTTGGGAGACCCTTATCAACTGTAGCTAGAGACAGGAGTGTGTTGAAAACCACAGTCTTAATTATAACAAGTGCAGACCCCAAAGGAAGCTTACTTTACAACCATAGCAGGGCTCCTCCTGTGTTTAGCTGAAGCTGTGTTAACAAATAAATGAGATCCTTAGGCCAGAACATTTGGGTAGAGATGTGAGAGGTGTTTAAACCCCTAAATATCTGTAAACACTCTAAGCAGGCTGAGAAGATTTCATTCTCCTTGATGGAGAAACACAGTCTCACACTATATTATGAAAAGGAATCACCTGAAGTTAATGCCCTGCAAAATGATTCTTGGCCTCCTTTAAGGTATCTCCACTGTGGCCCACTGTTTCCAGCCCAATAGAGAGAATCAAGTCTCACCACAGCTCAGGTAAAGCATAGTTCCTGCTATGAGAGGAAAATCGTACCTAAAAGTCTTCTAGGTATTGGCTAATATGTACTGGTAGAATCTGTAGAACATGCTAGGCAATGGATCTTGATGATGTGGGATCAGAGATGAAGTAAAGGCCTATAGAAAATTGTTGACATAGGGCCACTCATTCATCATTTAGAATTTAATAATGCCTTAAGAATGCTGGAGATAGGTCTAATACGTTTCAAAAATTATTCCTGGAAACTTGGAAACACCAAGTAAATGAGGTAGATATGTCAGAACTGCTTAAGCAAAGCATTAAGAAAGCAGATAGAAAGCTCAGTAAAGTGAACATGTACAGACCGATTTATTCTACAAGACGGGAAAAATCAGCAGATAATGTACTAGCAAGACACGAAAACCAATCTCTTCCCTGGAGAAATAGCAATTATGTTAGTAGAGTGACATGACTATCATTGAGAAAGTCCACAACAGCTCTCCTCTGTTCCCTCTTCATTAAAAAAAAGTGTATTAATGGAAAGAAAATCAAGAATTAATGTATTTATTGAAATAAATGATGTGAATTCATGAATCGGTGCCTAATATTTAAGAATAAAATATTAAAATATCACATGTATTTGAAACATAAATCTACATTGATAAATATTTATTGATTCTAAATAAAACTCAGTGTTAGTATGAACATGGAGATAAATCAACTAAAAATGTTTAATGATACAAGTTATTATTTAAATATATATGATGCTATAAGGGAGGAAAAATATCTGTCTTCTTCCCATCTTAGGCTACTGGCTGAGGACACATAAAAGACAGATTAACAAGAGAAAAATATCTGAATTTACTTACTATATGTTTTACCTGTTATGGGAGCCTTCATAAGAAAATTAAGACCCAAAGAAACAGTTAAACCTAGTGCTTTTACAGTGGGTTGGATGAAGAATAAAGAGTCATGGTGAACTATGATAGGGCAAAAACAGTGTGATTTAATGGCATTAAGCTAGGGCAACTTAGCAAAGGCAGTATGTTCAGATTCGTCTAGGCAGCTCTGTGACTTTTGAGATAAGGATGCTCGTTTCTTCTGGCTATAGGGAAGGCATCTCTCAGATGGGGATCTTACGATTTGCTTCAGGAGAGGATCCAGAAAATCCTTCCTAGGTTTGATGACTGGCCTGGGGAGAAGGGTAGCAGAAGGTCACGGAGACCTCCCTGCTTCTGCCACTTTCTCAGACTCCTTCTACCTAAAACATTCCGAAATACATCAAGACGCCATTGTTTTGTAGTAGCAAATCCTGAACCCGAACAATGCCTTAGCATATATTTTCAGAAAAGTTAAGCCATCTCAGAAAAAGAAAAATTATAACTAAAAGAGATTATAAACATTTTTATTATTTATTACCTAAAAGTAAGTTAATTTTTGCAAAATATATTTTATAAATGTTCATATATCTACAGAACATTACTCATGAAAATATAACTTTTAAAGTTCCTAAATAAATTACAGATATTAGTAATGTTTCATGCAATGCTTTATATCTGAAATATTTGATTCTTTTTCACTAACCTATTAAGAATCTGTTACCTTTTATTTGGATGTCTATTTATCAATACCATACACTTACTGCATGTTTATTATGTAGCAGGCTCTTTGCTAAATTTTAAATTGATTTTCTTGTGTAATCCTCACCGTAACCCCATAATATAGACATTATCACTATGTTAAAATGTTGAGAAATTTAAATGAGGCTAAGAAGGATGAAATAATTGTCCCAGGATTATATAGCTGGTTAGTGACCAAGCTAGGAGTTAAATTTCTATAATCTGACTCCAGTGGTGGCACATTTAGATGTTTTCGTGGTTATAAAAAGACATATTCCATGAAACAATGCCTATGTATTTTTTTCAAAATCAATGAGCATAAAAATTATTCAAACAACAATTTATTTGGTTTATATGCTACATCTTTTAATCAACATTTCAAATCATGTACATTTGACTTCCAGATTATAACAAATAAATCTAACAACCAGTAGGAACCAAGAGGACCACAGACATGACCAAGTCTCCCCTCTCCTAGACACTCATAATCAAACAGCTTAAGCACTTTCATTTCTGTCTTCGCTTTTCCACTTCTCAGTTCTTATTAAAATAACTGTGCTTAGGGCTTTATTATCTCTAGCCTGCTTTGTTTTACAAACTTCTACCATTTTCCTTCTTCAATCCATCATATCTATCAGAGCCAGTGTTGGAAAAAAGAAAAGAAAAGTTTCTTTCTACTTGTATGCTAGGACGTTATTTAATTTTACATGTTTCAGATGAGGAAGCTGGGGCACTCAGTGTAGCAATACTGACATTTATATTTTATTACATTGTTCTCTTATTTCTAAATATATACACACAATTTTTTTTAGTGTCTAGTGAAACCATTACCAAATAGTTATTGATTGATCAGCACTTGTTTAACATAAACTTTAAAGTTTTCCTAGATTAGTACATATCAGAATCATCTTGAGGGCTTGTTAAATCAATTAGCTGGGTCCCATCCTCAAAATTTCTAATTCAGTAGGTTTGGGGTGGAGCCTGAGAATTTGTCTCAAACAAGTTCCCAGGTGATGTTGAACCTGGTCATTCAGGAACCATACTTGGAGAAGAGGTGGCCTAGGCTACAATCTGACAAAGATAATAACAACCTATCATAAAAAGTGTCATACCTCTGTCCTTAATTTTTATTTCATTCTATTTTCTTAATAGAATATAGGAGTATATACAGTAGTATAATATCAGGAGAAAAATAAAACACATTTGCTTTGTGTTATTTTGATTTTAGTTTACCTAATTTATTATGTATAAAACATTGGCTTTTCCTTTTATAAATTACTGATTTAATGAACTTAAATGCACTATTTTGATAACTGTGATAATTGAGGTTATTTTCCTTATGAAATGAAAAAATTAGTTTATTCAATATTATTAAAATATATCCCTGCCCAGATTAAAAAAAGAAGAATGTTGAGATAAAGGCTATTGATTAGGACCATTAACTAATTAATTATTCATTCCTCACTACTGAGTAAAATCTGCCAATAGAATGAAATGTCATATCTTTGAGGACTTCCTCAGAGGTACAAAGTGCAGTCACAGCAGTACATAAATGAACAAGCCTAGCAGAAATGACCTCATTTCAGATTAAGAGAGCAAGCTGACCAAGAATTTTCATTGCTAGTGTGCCAAATTCATACCATGCTGTGTCATCAGTTTTTATTAAATACAAATTGCGAAGTTGTTGTACATTGCAAAAGGAAGCCACTTATCTTTAAACAGCAAATTTATTAGAGAGTGACTAATGCAGGCATTCTACCGCTATTCCTAGAAAAGCTGTGTCTGACATCTGTTATTTTTGTCTATTTTTATTTTCTGCATATGTTCAGATTGTTTTAGATGTGCCATTGTAAACATATAACCAAAGCTTTTTATCTCAGTAGCACCTTCTAGAGCAAATAGAGTCTGCCAGAGGAAGCTGGCAAAATCAGAACCTACATCTACACAAACACTGGGACCTAAGATTCACTCATATATATATATTTCATACCTAACACATAGACTGGGAAGAAAAATTTAGAGAAAGTGTAAAAAATTTATATATAGTATATAACTCAATTTTATTATGAAGTATATTTAGAGTTTCCATAGCCAAACATCTGTTGAATGCTGGCTCTCAAAACATCGACAAAGCAACCTCTTAAAAATATTAAGCTGAGTTTATTGCTTATTATACTTAAGAGAACTATCTTGACAAAATCTTAGTGACATCCCAGAGGAGAGAACACAAAGTCTAGACATTGAAATTGTGAAGTCACTTTTAAGAAAGTTCTTTCAACATGGGGACTTGGTTAGGATTGTGTAATGATCATAATATAATAGTTTAGAAGCAGTAGACAAACTAAGGAGAGGAGGATCAGGCAGGGAGACCAAAGAGTCATGGAGTATAAATTGTGGTTTGATGGTTTTCTGCGGAAGAATTAATGAGTCCTTGAGAAAACTTGTGGAATAAATGAAAAAGAAATTTATCATTTTTCTCATCCTGGGCAAGTGTTTTCAGGAATTATAAAGTTAAATTGATGAAGATAGCACAATACTATAGTCATGTTAATGTAGACAGTAAACTGTGCAGTAGATTTTGATTATCAATTCACTGCAAAATTTTCAAATCCTTACAGAATATTATCTCTGAACTGGTGCTTTTGCTCATTCTTCATTAGGCCTTTCCAGTGATTCTGCTTCTGGTGCAGTATGCAGTACAAACAGTGAATCCCATGGTCACAGGCTCATTTCTATAATTATTTTTTTGTGTTTGTGACATGGGTTGTTTGGTTAAATCGTAGGTGATGTGGAATCTCAAGACTATGTATGAGCCATTCTGTAATCCATGTATAATGATCCTGGCTGAGGCTCTGTGAGCAAGAAGGCAAATCCACATTGAGCAAACAACCCTATTATTGTTAGGGTAAAGCCCTGACCCTTACAAGGTAGCAAGAGATGAATGTAACTGACATGAGCCAAGTGGCCAAGTTAGTCTTCTCAGGGAATTATGCCATATTTAGAGCTCATTTTTGTTGTTGTTGTTGAAATGCTGGACATTCAGAGGCATCAGGAGCTAGATCAACTTTAGAGTCAACGGGAGGTAAATCAGTGGGAATCAGTACCATTTAGTTCACATGCAGCATCACTCTGTCAATGTTGTTAGTTTGTTCATAGACCCATGACGTCAGTTACATAGTGACTGATGATTGTTCAGTGGTCCTTCAGAGGTGAATAAATTCCCATAGATGTGAATGTGTGATACAAAAATCTTTACTTGCTGTGCCCCCAACTAAATATCTATTTATATGCCTTTATCTAAAATGTATTGTCTCTAATTTTTATTCTTTTTCCTTCCAGGGTCTTCCAAAATAGCCAGTCCATTGACAACTGCCCAGTAATCCGTATTTATTCTCGGCTCTGATCATCTTTTCTTTCATGCTAAATAGATAACCAGATATGCTGTAACTCTCTCCACTGTTTACTAAGGCCATCCAAGAAGTGACAGTAATGCAACTTGCATCCATTTTTGGTTTGCAGCCATATATCCAGCCAACCTATATGTAAACCAAATTTGGGTTTCTTCATCCTCCCTCAGCTGGTTAAAAAGAATGCCCTTATGGCCAAAAGTGTAGTGAGAAGAATTCCGTGTAACTATGGTTCATGATATGGAGTTTCTGGCAATAACACAGATCTGCCAGACCTATGGCCCTAACAGCAGAACTGCTTGAATGACAGCTTTGACCTGCTGTAGTCCTCTTTTCTAGTCCAGGCCTAATCAAGGCTTGTAGCTTTCTGTGTCATTCAGTGTTTCTACGTGTACAACCTATCACAAAAAGGCCTACCAAATGCTGTGCTTTTTAATGGTGAGTGACGTAACACAATTCTCAAATATTTGGCATTGCAAATGATTAGAGACCAGCAACAGCATTAGGAGTTGTGAGTTTTTGACTTTTGTAAGAACACAGATTGGCAAGTAATAAAGAGAGCCCATCCTGTGTAAGAGTTTAATATTGACAGTTCCAGAATTTCTGAACTGTTATTCTACTGGTGGGCACATTTGGTCCCCAACTGTCATGTCTGTTATGGTATGGTCAAGAAAACTTATTTATATTTATAGAATTAAACATGAAAGCCCCAGTTCTGATATTAGAACTGATTTCTCAGAGGTGTGTGTGCATTTGGGTATGTGTGTGTGTGTCTGTAAGAAAGAAATAAGAAACAGACATTTAGGGGAAAATTGTTATATGTTTTATAAAGACAATGATTCTGTGTGTAACAGAGACTAAGTAGGAAACCCCAGCCAGAAAGAAAACATCATTTAGTCTTATCTTTTGTTATTCATGATTATCTTCTTTATTTCCCTGCTTCTCCCCAGCTCCATTATTCTCTAACAACTGACTACTTAAATTCTCAAACACAGCAAAATGCATAGTTTCACCTTTTACTTTCTCATCTTCTTGGGTGTCTAAGCTGTAGCTATAGCAAGGAAATAAGCCACTGCAGTTAGAAGGAGCCGGATTCAACCTCTCCTATGTGTAGATGGGTAGATTTGGTCACATACTGGGGTATTCATTTCCTGCTACTGTTGGAACACATTACCGCAAACTTGGTGGTGAAATAAAACCCACAAATTTAACTCTTACTCTAGTGGTCAGAAGTCCAAAATCTATTTTACTGGTCTAAAGTCAAGGGGTAATCAGGGCTGAGTCCTCTTGGAGGCTCTAAGGAACCATCCATTTCCTTGCTTTGCCAGGCTACCTACTGTTCTCAGCTTATGACCCCTTCCTCTGTCTTCAAAGCCAGCAGCATAGCATCTTCAAGTTGTTCCCTTTCTCTTCTATTTCTTCTGTAAGCACATTTATTTCTACTCTTCTGTAGTCAAATACTCCACCTCCTTCATATAAGGACACTTATAATTGTATCAAGGGCCTACCCAGATAATCCAGGGTAACTTCCACTTTAAGATCCTTAATTTAACCACACCTGCAAAGTCTTATTTTTTTTTCCATATAAGGTCATCAGTTCCTGAAATTAAGACATGAATGTATTTGGAGAGCATTTTTCAGCCTATCACAACCAGTTATGACCAAAGCTGCCAGATGGAATCCTTTACTCATCATTACTCTAGTTTTGTTCATAATATTTGATTCATCTGTCACCATCTCTTCAGCATGGAAAACATATCCTCTAACTATAAACAGGCCTAATTAATCGAAGGAAAAAAATGTACAAAATTCTTCCTGTGGCTGGCAGATTATTTTAAGCTTTCATCCTTAGTTACCTTTGCAATTTATTTACTCCAAGAAAATGGTATGAAAATGGAAATAGAGTGGATAATTTGAAGTTATTTTCCTCAATCTATGAAATAAATTTCAGTCATTATAAGCATTCAAATGAATAGCTAAAGATAAAATGCTCAACATCATCTTTCTATTCTCCTTAGTAATCAATTTTCCTGACTACATGTATAATCTTATTTATCCTTCAAAATGTTCTCTAATATTACTTGAAAGTATTGTATATTGTGCTAAGAGCAGAAAGACTCTATAGTAGTGTAAAACACTGAAAAGACTAACAATTTTAAATGGTAACATTATCATATTCAATTCCTTCAGGATTTAAAACAGCATGCAATTTATATTTAAAGTACTGATGCATTAATATCTAATGAGAAGATATCTGTTTTAAAAAGTTTCTGCAAATTATATACCAATTCAACACGTTTGAAAAGAGTTTTCTAGTAAAGGTATTTCACATAACTTATTAGTTGCTATTATTATTAACTTCCTGTCCAGGTATTCTAAGGATACAGTGGAAAGTGGGAAAATCAGTGTACAGAAAGAAATAGGTTTCATTGAGTAAGAAATTAATTTTGTATTTTAAATCTGAAGAATTATAATACTTCCTTATATATGTCTTTAATGACCTCAAGAGAGCTAAGACATAGTTCATTATTGTGTAAAAGGAAAAAATGTGAAACTGGATATTATGATATAGTGAATTATTAAATGAATGCATAAATGTTAGTGTAAAAAATTTGTTTTTCACTTTCATATGAACAAAAGAAAAGATTGTAAGTATATATGTATGTATTTTCTTAGAATTATAGCTAGCAAAATTAAGAAGCATTATTTCACTATAGTAGCCAACATTAATGTTGTAAACTTCACAGAATGATAGAATTCTTCATTTTATATCATAGTAGCCTGATACCATTCTATAACATATCATGGTAGAGATGGTTGGCTGGTCACCAGATCCATTTCCTTTTTCATTTATGAACAAAGTTGAGCTACTTTTCTAACATTCTTTTTGATTAGATGTGGTCATACAACTCAATCTGGACAATGGAACGTATGATGGTTAATATTGAGTGTCCGCTTGATTGGATTGAGGGATACAAAGTATTAATCCTGGGCGTGTCTGTGTGGGTGTTGCCAAAAGAGATTAATATTTGAGTCAGTGGGCTGGAGAAGGCATATCCACCCTTAATCTGGTGGGCACAATCTAATCAGTTTCCAGGAATTATAAAGCAGACAGAAAAACAGAAAAAGGAGAGACAGGCCTAGCCTCCCAGCCGACAACTTTTTCCCTTGTTGGATGCTCCCTGCCCTCTTACATCATATTCCAAGTAATTCACTTTTGGGGTAAGAACTGGCTCTCCTTGCTCCTCAGCTTGCAATATCCTGTATGGGACCTTGTGATTGTGTAAGTTAATACTTAATAAACTCCCCTTCATATATATATGAAGATACATATGTGATATATATATATATATATATATATATGTGAGATATATGTATTCTACTAGTTCTGTTCCTCTAGAGAACCCTGACTAATACAGGAATGTAAGCAAAGCTATACCATTTTTATGTCTCCTACATGGGACCATTTATGAACTTACCTTTTGAGCTGACATGATGTAGAGGGGCAAAATGATCTTAGAAGCCATATGTTGATGACAGTACAGCAGTTCAATGGGAGAGGTGTGTGTTCTTAAGTATTATCTTAGAGAAGGGCCATCCATGAATCAGAACTTTGGGAAAGTACGAAATAAGCTACTATTTTGTTTAAGCCAGCATACACTTGTATGTCACTGAAGCTACTATTACACTAAACAGCATAATTTGCTACTGTTTGCTTGAAAACACAAAACTCAAATAAATAAGCATATCTTCTATTTAAAGAAATTATGCTGAATCAATTGGCTATACATGATGGATCTATCTTGAAAGAAATATAAAACAGCATCTTCTTTATTTTTAAGAAAAATGTTTTAGGCTAACAAATATTAATAACTTTAGGATATCCAAAACATCTAATATAATTTGGACAAAAAAGAGGGAGTTGATAAGGCAACAGGATAAACAGAAACAAAACACAGGACATAAAAGAAACTTTTATGAGATATCAGGTATTTGTAATTCTTTATTAAAACTATAAGCCTATCTTATAACTGTCTCAAACTGTTTACATACAAAACCCGACCAGTGCTACCCTGGGGCTATTAATGTATAAATCCACCACTTTGAACTCTCTTCCTGTCTCAAATTAACATTTCCAAAGCAGACCTGGCAGAGCAGTATTTCCCCAATGTACAAGTAGACCTGGACTATTTCATCAGCCTGAATTTTTACAGTTTCTAAACAGTGAGATAAGGGCTTCTTGCCTCAATCTAAAGTGTGTTTGAAATGTTAGAAAGCATTTCAGAAACACATTTGCAGAAAAAACAAAACAACAAACAAAACATAGGAAGTATATTTCTCAGCACACATTGCAAGTAACTTTCAAAGATCATATCTGTAAATCAATGAAGATTGATGAAAGTATCAGGCATTGTAAACATTCAAGTCCAGAAATGGCATGAACAACATATCCCCCTATTTTTTAAAAATGATTTCAGTTTTGTAAAATACTTATTTATAACAGTACCAATTCTCAGACTATTTCTAAGAAGGATAAATATAATACAATATTGCTTTCAATTGTTCAAGTGGAGAAAAATGTTCTAGTTTCTAACTCTGCCATTTATCATTTAGCAGAAGCTCAAACAAATGATAACAAATAGTCAAAAAGGGGGAAAGGCTAGCATACATCTAAAGAAATATCTTCATGCAGTCTTCAACATGGCTTCCTAAAGATTTTACAAAGTACTGATTTAGTCTTTGTAAAGCTGCCTTAACAACTTCACTAGGGATATGCTAATCCCACTGTCTGGCTGATGGAATGCTAATACTTTGGCAACTGTCAGGGAAGGATCCTCTACAAATTGCTTGTTACTTCATTGTGATTTTGAAACATCCTCTGGAGAATAACTGTCATTACACTCCTTAATGCTACATTATAACTCATAGACTCTGACACATTATTTAGCTGAGACAGCGGATTATTAGCCAAACTGCTTTGAGAGATTTTATCATTTAAAGAAGTCCAAAAATCAAATTAAATAAATAAACTACGGCATAAAGACAGATTCTATCCCTCTATGGATGATTGACTTTTACCTATGAACTAAAGTATTGGGTTTCTGTTTGTCTCTGATCAAGATCAAGTCATTCAATTGACGTAAATGTACAAAATGAGTTATATATTAACTAAAACGGTAGCTCCAAGGCATACCTTCTTAAACCATCTTTTGGCAAAGTATCAATCTCTAATGAGCTGATTATTCAGGAAAAGCAGCTGTCTAAATCATCCAGTAACTCTAATTAGTTAATACGTGTGACTGTGCTGGTTTCGTACAACATCAGCACATCCTGATTACTCAAACATTATTAAAATCAATTATGAATACTGGGAATAGCAAAATGAAGAGGTCATTATTGGTTCAGCTGATTATCTGAGGAGATATTCCAGGCAAATTTCAAGCTAATCGTAGTTTATGAAAGGGAAGGAAAGATGAGGAAGCTCCCTGATCAATGGCGATAGCCAGTGGTGTGCTGACTGTCAAACTTTAAGAAACTTTGTAAACCAGTTAAACACAACTATTATTTTAAAAATAAGTTATATAAACTTACAATTAAATAAATTATACTAAAATTGAAGTACATATTCAAAAACCATCATTTCATAATTATTTTACTACATTTAACTTTTATCTATGTTCTTGGATTTGTCATTGCTGTAAGAAAAAAATACTGTGCAACTTTGTACTGGCTCACCAAATTCCTGAAGGATTAACAATCAGTTGTCAAAAGCTGAATGGTGGTGGCTTCAGCACACCACTGACTACTTCCATTGATCAAATTCCTTTGCAATTCTGAGTTCAGTGATGACTCATTGATAGCTTAGAATCGGCCATAGTGAATGGATTTACACTACAGAAATACTAAATTTGGTATTTATAAAGCTGGAGATAATCATCATTCTGTTGCAAACCTATACGGCTATTTCATATCTCTGTAAGCAAATACAGAAACTGTCTGCTAATTCTGAGTTGGCAAATATATGAAAACTCCAGTTTCACAAGTGTTGTAATAATCAACAGTTATATCACTGATTTAGCTTAATAAATTATGTAGGATGTAATGTATGTTTGTTTGAATGCAAATTCCGGAGCTTTTCGACTAGCTGGGATTTTAGCTAATAAATATTATAAAATATAACTAAGTCCAATAAAAGATAAAAGCTGTACTTGGAAGACAGATAAAACCAACTGAATTTTACAAATGGCAGTATCACCAACTGCTTATTATTTAATGACAGAATATTCATTAAAATATGGCAGGATAACTTAAATAGCTAAAATTGGTATATAAATATCATTTGGTGTAATACTTCCCCAATAGACCTTCGAACTACTCTACTAAGCTACAGAGTTGTTTACACTGAGCTTAACAATGGTTTTGAATTTTATCCATTGAACTTGTACAAAAATCTTTATTTCTTCACTATTCTCCTTAGATATTGTTCTAAAGAGTCTGAATTATTTTGGTGTTATTCTGTTATAAGCATCTTACTCATCATTTCACTGTCTATAATCTGAGAAAGAAAGAATCATATTTGTGACTTGTTGTCAAGTTTATCAACCTGCTAGGCAGAATTGCACTTACTGCAAGTGTAAAAGTCCCTTGTTATGTTAGCCTGCTCTTCCACTCAAATAAACACTGTCACTTCCAAGCCTTGCCCTAGTAACTGCAGACTGCTAGACTTTCCTTAGCAACACTTCCTTTCCTACTCTGTTAGGTTCTCTTCACTTTCAAAATTAATTCTCAGCTAACCAACCTGGACAATATGTGATGTTTATTTGCTTCAAAATGAATTGTACCTCAGTAAATTATAAGCAATCAGATGTCTGCTTTGCATATGGAAAGCTATTCTCTCTTACATTTTTTCTTTTGTTACTAATAGAATTTATACATTCTTTAAATTATTTACTTAAGCTTATTCTAAAAAAGTAAATAGTACAGTATAGAATTATTTCAAAAAGTAAAATTAAATAAAGAGGCCAGGCTTTTTAAACATAAAAATTAAGAATACAGAGTAGCCATTTTTCAAACAAAAAAAGCATTGCCCTCCAAAACGTCTTTTAGAAATAAAAATCTTAAAATACAACTATTGTTTATATTCTTTTGCAATAATCATGATAATTATGTTGGATGATCATAATAAACAAATTCACTCAAATTCAATTCATTGGCAGTGGAATCATCCTATTTCATCCACCCACCCTCAATGTGTTTTGTTCCAACATTACACACAAAAACAGTCTCTTTTACAGAAGACTACATTGTTTTGGTGTACTGTTATTTTGAAACCAGAGATAGGAATGCAAAACAAGTCTATTTAGAATGGATTGTCAAAACAACATCTGGTTTTGACAGATTTTGCTTAAATTGCTGATTGTTCAGCATCTGAAATTACTTTCCTCTTGGTACTTTTTTTTTTTAATATGAACATGAAGTTTTCCACTAAGACATGTCATAAATAAGATTCATTCTCTTCTAGCCTTTCAAATATGAATTAATTTAAAGACTTTTAAACAGAAGAAAAAGAACACTAGATCATATGGCTATTACACAAGGATCTGAAACCTGTGGGGTCAAACTTGGAAATCTGTTCTTCTTTCCCATGTGGATACATCTGTTAAAAGATGTGTGTGTGTGTGTGTGTGTGTGTGTCTTTATTCACTTTTTATATTCCTATTAATTTCAACTTATTGAAATAAAGGGATCCGCAGGATATTTGTATTATATTTCCATGCTACAGTTTTTCTGCTTGACTCCAATAAAATATACATTTATCACGGACAGTATACCATAACCACTTAGCGTGTACAAAACCTGCATGTATTTGGTTATCTGAACCTATAAATATATGAAAAAATAAGCATTGTCTTGGTTTTTGTTTCCATCATAGATAGTAAAAAGAGATATAAATAGGGCGACAGTACAATGACTTAACTATAGGAGGAAAAAGCTTTATCACTGGACAAACATTTGTGAAGTTTAGGACACAGGCCTCCTAAAAGATTGAGTTTTAATCAGATTACAGAACGCTCCCATTCCTCCACACTATACCACATACCAATGGTGCTTTCATATGATAGCAGTGGAGTCTAAAGTTGAACTAGCTGTAAGGCACAAACTTTCTAGAAGAGGTACTTAGAAAAAGCCCAAAATCAAGAGCACAGGCAAAAACAAAAACACTAAAAGAATTTGAAGACTCTAGAACTACAACAAAAATAAAGAATACCTTTTTTTTTGGTTCATCGGTGGACAAAACACAGCCAAGGAAATAAGCAGTGAACTTCAAGGTAACTAAATAGAACCTTCCTAAACTGAAAGGCAAAGAGGAAAAAAAACAAAAACAAAACAAAACTGAAAACAAAAGCTGAATGTGAATACTCAAAATAATTTCAGAGGATGTAATATATGTGTGAACATAGTATCAGAAGAAGAAACAAAAGGAAAAACAGAAAAAACAGAGAGGAAGAAATATTTGAAGTAGTAATGGCCAAGAACTTTTAAAAATTAATGACAAACAGAAAATCACAGATGCAGCAAGTTGAAAGAACATCAAGCAGAATAAAGACCAAAACCCCACAGGTGGGCATATCATTAAAACTGCAGAAAACTAAAAAAGAAAAAAACAAATTCTTTAAAGAAGCCAAAGAAAAAATACATCTTCCTTATAGAGAAACAAGGATAAGAATTATAATAGCCTCTTGTGCTACAATTATAAAGATATTTGGTGTTTATACCCAGTTGCTGGCACAGAGCTGCTAAATCCCTTGGAATTTCCTGAGTGATAAGAATAACTTTGTTATGCTACTGAAGTTACACATGTGTAATATATTGTATTTTATATACACACACATATTTACATGTATTTATTTGTATGTATGTGTGTGTATGTATGTACACATATATTATACACACACACACACACACACACACACATTTTTAAACCAAGTCTCCCCTTTGTTAATTGAGTACTATTTCTTCACATTTACCGTCTGTGGCCTGGAAGTGCCTGCATATAGTAAATGATAAACATTAGTAAGAATAAATTACTAAGCTTTCCAAATAGGAATACATATATTTGAATACATGTTTTTTTAATGATGTACTTAGGTGTTTATACATTTCTCCATTACTCAGTATGTTTTGAGACTCTATTTTGAACATAGGAAAGCAGACTGATTATTGATACTCTCACCTTATACTATTTTATTTTTCCTAAATGCTACATGCATAGCCTGATAACCCAATTGATTCAAATAACAAGTTCAAACATATTTAAATATGGCTGTCTGAAAGGTGATTTTTACCTTAAAATATTTACCTAAATTGGAGACATTTAAAGTGATGCACTATAAGTTTTTCAGGCTAGTCCCAAAAGTGAGTTTTAAGAGCAATCATATTAAAGTATAAAATATGAGACATCTTGGCAGTGTCTGCCAGATCATGTTCTCTGCTGCATGCCTTTTCCATCCCCATGGTTAGGGGCCCCAAGACATGATGTTTGTACTATATGCTTATGCCCCCCTTACAAGTGATCATCATAGAAACAGACATCCATGTCGGGATGAGATCAAAGATACAAATATGTAATTATGGAATTCTAAGTAGCTGCATTCTACTATGTAAAAGAAAACCTGGGCCGGGCGCGGTGGCTCAAGCCTGTAATCCTAGCACTTTGGGAGGCCGAGGCGGGTGGATCACGAGGTCAGCAGATCGAGACCATCCTGGTCAACATGGTGAAACCCCGTCTCTACTAAAAATTACAAAAAATTAGCTGGGCACGGTGGTGTGTGCCTGTAATCCCAGCTACTCAGGAGACTGAGGCAGGAGAATTGGCTGAACCCAGGGGTCGGAGGTTGCGGTGAGCCGAGATTGCGCCATTGCACTCCAGCCTGGGTAACAAGAGCGAAACTCCGTCTCAAAAAAAAAAAAGAAAACCTGAAAAGTTGTTTAGTATATAAAAAAATAAGATGACAGAGAAAATGTATTTTATTAGTTGTTAAAAAGACTTTCTAGTTCATTGCTACAGAGGCTGCCTTAGACCTGGACACTTCCCTATCCTTAGGTTCCATGATATTTCCCAGCAAAATGTTGGGCTCAGCAAAATGAAACCCCAAAACATAGTGCTTTGACTTGCTGAGTACAACTCACTCTTGAACAATGGAGTGGGCTCCAGCTCCCCTACACAGTGAAAAATTCACACATACATTTCGATTCCCCTAAAACTTGACTACTAATAGCCTACTGTTGCCCAGAAGCCTTACCAACAATATGAACAATTACTATATATTTGGTATGATATGAGTATTATGTACAATATACTTATAAGTAAGCTAGAGAAAAGAAAACGTTATTGAGAAAAACAAAAAAGAGAAAATATGTTTACTATGTATTAAGTGGAAGTGGATTACCCTAATCATCTTTAGGTTGAGTAGGCTAAGAATGAGGAGGAGAAAGAAGAGGGGTTGGTCTTGCTGTCTCAGAGGCAGAAGAGGTAGACAAGGTAGAAGTGAGGCAGAAGAGGCAGGCATACTTGGTGTAATTTTTATTTTTAAAAATCTGGATATGAGTTGACCATTGCAGCTCAACACTGTGTCATTCAAGGATCAACTGTACATTGCACTAAGGAAACAGCCTCAGAACCAAGGTCTCTCTGCCCTTCTCTCACACCAGCTTCTCATCTTTTGCTCCTCTGCCTCTCCTGAAGCACAGAGAGGGCCTTTCTGAAAATTTCCTTATCTGGCGAAGGAAAATTCCTCCAGAATAAATGCTGTTGTCTTGGGGCCCACCCCTATAATCTCATGAAACAGAAGATTAACTCCCAGGAAAGAAGATTAGAGTTGACACTCACACAGAGCCACTGGAATTTTGTCACAGGCTATTATCTGTCCTTTGGGCCTATTTATCTCCCCTGAAAATTATTTACTTTTCCTCTAAAATTGCCTATATCCCCCACTTCCCTCTCCCCTAAGAAGGGAATACATAATCTCCAATCATCTGACCCTGTTTGAGTTCTCATACTTAGTGTGACTCCCATAGAATCCATTTTCTCCTGTTAATTTGTCTAATGTCAGTTTATTTCAGCAGACTCAATTTTCAACTTTTCAGAAAGTTTTAACTTTCCTGCAATAATAGAATAAACCTTTTTTTTATTGTGTTAGGTAGTTTAGGATATCAAATTGTTACCCAATTACCTTGATTAATTCTATTTCATAGTTTAGTGACTTAGACCATTGCTATCAAACTGTAGTTCATGGACAGGTAGTAATCCATAAAATATTTGATATTGTCATTGATGATATAAGTAAAATGTACCAGATTGTAAACTAACTACTTCATGACTTTAAAGAATTTGTTTAATAGTAAAACTTCATCAAAGAAGGAAGTGGTAAATTGTTTTATTTTTGGCACATGCTTCTTATCACCTTATAAACCTATAATTAACAGATCACATAAAAATTAAATTAGTAGTTTAAAACTGCCTCACAAAGAAAAGCACAATTCCCAAAACTTTTTGGTAAAGTTTACCCAAAATTTGAGGGGAAATAATGCTATTTCTTCATATGTTCTCCCAGAAAGAGAGGAAGTGGGGAATACTTACCAAATTATTCCAGAAGGCCAGTATTACTCTGACACAAAAGCCAGACTAAGATGTCACATGAAAATAAAAACACAGATACAAAAATTCTCAACAAAATATTAGCTAAGCAACACATAAGAAAGATTCTACACCATGGCAAATTGAGATTTCTTCTGGTTATGTAAGGTCATTTGAAGATCCGATAATATCAATATATGTAACACATCATGTTTAAAAAATACAGGAGGCCATTGTTTTTGACAAAGTGCCTATATTAGGCTCCAACAGACCAGACTAAAAAGCAAATTATAGTCACACAACCCAAAATAAGTTGTCTGGCCCTCCAAGAAATCAGGAGAAATGGCCAATTTCTTGAATAGGCCAGTTTAAATACTTAAATGGGCATAGCAATGAAGTTCCCTCTGTTCTAATCCTTACACAAAAAAGGTAGCCTTAAGTAACCTAATATTGACTAATCAGTTATTTTCCATTGTTCTGTACACTTGTCCCTGCCTTACCAGAAAAGCATGTTTAAAAGGAATAAAATACTCTGCTCTTTGCTTCTGCTTTCTTAGGCTCTTTGCTGTCTAAAAGTCGATGATTTCTGTTCAGCTCATTGAAACACTTATTCTATTTTATGGAATGAAGTTTTGGTGCTTCTAGAATTACAAAGAAAGTCAACTGAAATACTTAGGCTATATTTGTTGTAATTTTGTCCTTTGACAGAATAAAGAGCAAGAACTGCATGATCATCTCAACAGACAAAGAAAAGTAATTGAGAAAAATCTGACATATTTTCATGATAAACTGTCACTGAAAACTGGAAATAAAAAGGAATTTTCTAAAATTGATAAAGGGCGTCTATCAAAAATGTAGGCCAGTATCAAATTTAATGTAAAAGACTGACAGTTTTCTCTCTAATATTAGGAACAAAGCCAGGATGCCTACTCTTACCAATTTTATTTAATATTTTTCTGGAGTTTCCAGTCAGTACAACCCAGCAAGAAAAAGAAATTAAAAGGATCCAGGTTGGAAAGGAAGAAGTAAAGCTTTCTGTCTTTATTCACAAATGACATGATCTTTTATACAGAAAACCTTGCAAGCTCACCCTTATCAAATCACATACACACAGAACTACTTAAACTGTAAGTTAAGCAGGATTTTAGGATAGAATATTATAATTATATATAACTTGTCATAATTCATTTACTTAGAATAGCAGTAATAAAATATTGCTGACTACATTGTTTAAAAAGTGCTTTCAAACAAGATGTACAAATTAAGAGTTCATTCTGCTCTCTATTAGTTCCAAGAAAATTTCTGGATGCTGAATGCTATATTTGGGAATATTTTGTATTAATCATAAAATTTAAGTCATGCATATACTTTCTACTGCAGTTGCATTATGCTATTTTTATAAAATTATATATAGACACGTGAGTATATATGTATGTAAAATACATATTTTACATACATGTATATTGTACTATAGGTAATATAGAAGCCAAATAAATAAATGAGAAGTTTTTTTTTTAATTTGCTTCTTTGGTTTAAATTTTTTTTTTTAAATTTTTTATTGGATTATAGGTTTTGGGGTACATGAGCAGAGTATGCAAGACAGTTGCGTAGGTACACACATGGCAGTGTGCTTTGCTTTTCTTCTCCCCTTCACCCACATTTGGCATTTCTCCCCAGGCTATCCCTCCCCACCTCCCCCTCCCACTAGCCCTCCCCTTTCCCCACCCAATAGACCCCAGTGTTTAGTACTCCCCTTTCTGTGTCCATGTGTTCTCATTTTTCTTCACCCACCTATAAGTGAGAATATGTGGTGTTTCATTTTCTGTTCTTGTGTTAGTTTGCTGAGGATGATGTTCTCCAGATTCATCCATGTCCCTACAAACGACACAAACTCATCATTTCTGATTGCTGCATAATATTCCATGGTGTATATGTGCCACATTTTTCCAATCCAGTCTATTATCAACGGGCAATTGGGTTGATTCCAGGTCTTTGCTATTGTAAACAGTGCTGCAATGAACATTCGTGTGCATGTGTCCTTATAGTAGAACGATTTATAGTCTTTTGGATATATACCCAGTAATGGGATTGCTGGGTCAAATGGAATTTCTATTTCTAAGGCCTTGAGGAATCGCCACACTGTCTTCCACAATGGTTGAACTAATTTACACTCCCACCAACGGTGTAAAAGTGTTCCTTTTTCTCCACATCCTCTCCAGCATCTGTTGTCTCCAGATTTTTTAATGATCGCCATTCTAACTGGCGTGAGATGGTATCTCAATGTGGTTTTGATTTGCATCTCTCTGATGATCAGTGACGATGAGCATTTTTTCATGTGATTGTTGGCCTCATATATGTCTTCTTTCGTAAAGTATCTGTTCATATCCTGTGCCCACTTTTGAATGGGCTTGTTTGTTTTTTTCCTGTGAATCTGTTTGAGTTCTTTGTAAATTCTGGATATCAGCCCTTTGTCAGATGGGTAAACTGCAAAATTTTTTTCCCATTCTGTTGGTTGCCGATCCACTCTAGTGACTGTTTCTTTTGCCATGCAGAAGCTGTGGAGTTTCATTAGGTCCCATTTGTCTATTTTGGCTTTGTTGCCAATGCTTTTGGGGTGTTGTTCATGAAGTCCTTGCCTACTCCTATGTCCTGGATAGTTTTGCCTAGATTTTCTTCTAGGGTTTTTATGGTGCCAGGTCTTATGTTTAAGTCTTTAATCCATCTGGAGTTAATTTTAGTGTAAGGTGTCAGGAAGGGGTCCAGTTTCTGCTTTCTGCACATGGCTAGCCAGTTTTCCCAACACCATTTGTTAAACATGGAATCCTTTCCCCATTGCTTGTTTTTGTCAGGTTTATCAAAGATTGTATAGTTGTATGTATGTTGTGTTGCCTCTGGTGCCTCTGTTTTGTTCCATTGGTCTATATCTCTGTTTTTGTACCAGTACCATGCTGTTTTGATTACTGTAGCCTTGTAGTATAGTTTGAAATCCAGTAGTGTGATGCCCCCTGCTGTGTTCTTTTTCCTTAGAATTGACTTGGCTATGCGAGCTCTCTTTTGGTTCCATATGAAGTTCATGGTGGTTTTTTCCAGTACTGTGAAGAAAGTCAATGGTAGCTTGATGGGGATAGCGTTGATTCTGTAAATTACTTTGAGCAGTATAGCCATTTTCACGATATTAATTCTCCCTAACCATGAACATGGAATGTTTCTCCATCTGTCTGTGTCCTCTCTGATTTCGTTGAGCAGTGGTTTGTAGTTCTCCTTGAAGAGGTCCCTTACGTTCCTTGTGAGTTGTATTCCAAGGTATTTTATTCTTTTTGTAGCAATTGCAAATGGCAGTTCACTCTTGATTTGGCTTTCTTTAAGTCTGTTATTGGTGTAGACGAATGCTTGTGATTTTTGCACATTGATTTTATATCCTGAGACTTTGCTGAAGTTGCTTATCAGTTTCAGGAGTTTTTGGGCTGAGGCAATGGGGTCTTCTAGGTATACTATCATGTCGTCTGCAAATAGAGACAATTTGGCTTCCACCTTTCCTATTTGAATACCCTTTATTTCTTTTTCTTGCCTGATTGCTCTGGCTAGAACTTCCAGTACTATATTGAATAGGAGTGGTGAAAGAGGGCATCCTTGTCTAGTGCCAGATTTCAAAGGGAATGCTTCCATTTTTTGCCCATTAAGTATGATATTGGCTGTTGGTTTGTCATAAATAGCTTTTATTACTTTGAGATACGTTCCATCGATACCGAGTTTATTGAGGGTTTTTAGCATAAAGGGCTGTTGAGTTTTGTCAAATGCCTTCTCTGCGTCAATTGAGATAATCATGTGGTTTTTGTTTTTGGTTCTGTTTATGTGGTGAATTATGTTGATAGACTTGCATATGTTGAACCAGCCTTGCATCCCCGGGATGAATTCTACTTGATCATGATGAATAAGTTTTTTGATGTGCTGTTGCAATCGGCTTGCCAATATTTTATTGAAGATTTTTGCATCTATGTTCATCATGGATATTGGCCTGAAGTTTTCTTTTCTTGTTGGGTCTCTGCCGGGTTTTGGTATCAGAATGATGTTGGTCTCATAAAATGATTCAGGAAGGATTCCCTCTTTTTGGATTGTTTGAAATAGTTTTAGAAGGAATGGTACCAGCTCTTCCTTGTGTGTCTGGTAGAATTCGGCTGTGAACTCATCTGGACCTGGGCTTTTTTTGTGTGGTAGGCTCTTAATTGCTGCCTCAACTTCAGACCTTGTTATTGGTCTATTCATAGTTTCAGCTTCCTCCTGGTTTAGGCTTGGGAGGACACAGGAGTCCAGGAATTTATCCATTTCTTCCAGGTTTACTAGTTTATGCGCATAGAGTTGTTTGTAATATTCTCTGATGATGGTTTGAATTTCTGTGGAATCTGTGGTGATTTCCCCTTTATCATTTTTTATTGCATCTATTTGGTTGTTCTCTCTTTTCTTTTTAATCAATCTGGCTAGTGATCTGTCTATTTTGTTGATCTTTTCAAAAAACCAGCTCTTGGATTTATTGATTTTTTGAAGGGTTTTTGTGTCTCAATCTCCTTCAGCTCAGCTCTGATCTTAGTTATTTCTTGTCTTCTGCTGGGTTTTGAGTTTTTTTGATCTTGCTCCTCTAGCTCTTTCAATTTTGATGATAGGGTGTCAATTTTGGATCTCTCCATTCTCCTCATATGGGCACTTATTGCTATACACTTTCCTCTAGAGACTGCTTTAAATGTGTCCCAGAGGTTCTGGCACGTTGTGTCTTCGTTCTCATTGGTTTCGAAGAACTTCTTTATTTCTGCCTTCATTTCATTGTTTACCCAGTCAACATTCAAGAGCCAGTTTTTCAGTTTCCATGAAGCTGTGCAGTTCAGGGTCTGTTTCAGAATTCTGAGTTCTAACTTGATTGCACTATGGTCTGAGAGGCTGTTTGTTATGATTTCAGTTGTTTTGCATTTGTTGAGCAGTGCTTTACTTCCAATTATGTGGTCAATTTTAGAGTAGGTGTGATGTGGTGCTGAGAAGAATGTGTATTCTGTGGAGTTGGGGTGGAGAGTTCTGTAAATGTCTATCAGGTTTGCTTGCTCCAGGTCTGAGTTCAAGCCCTGGATATCCTTGTTGATTTTCTGTCTGGTTGATCTGTCTAGTATTGACAGTGGAGTGTTAAAGTCTCCCACTATTATTGTGTGGGAGTCTAAGTCCTTTTGTAAGTCCTTAAGAACTTGCCTTATGTATCTGGGTGCTCCTGCATTGGGTCCATATATGTTTAGGATCGTTAGCTCTTCTTGTTGTATCGATCCTTTTACCATTATGTAATGGCCTTCTTTGTCTCTTTTGATCTTTGTTGCTTTAAAATCTATTTTATCAGCGATGAGAATTGCAACTCCTGCTTTTTTTTGCTTTCCATTTGCTTGGTAAATCTTCCTCCATCCCTTTATTTTGAGCCTTTGTGTATCCTTGCATGTGAGATGGGTTTCCTGGATACAGCACACTGATGGGTTTTGGATTTTTATCCAATTTGCCAGTCTGTGTCTTTTGATTGGTGCATTTAGTCCATTTACATTTAGGGTTAATATTGTTATGTGTGAATTTGATACTGCCATTTTGATGCTAAGTGGCTGTTTTGCCTGTTAGTTGTTGTAGATTCTTCATTATGTTGATGCTCTTTAGCATTCAGTGTGATTTTGGAATGGCTGGTACTGGTTGATCCTTTCTATGTGTAGTGCCTCTTTTAGGAGCTCTTGTAAAGCAGGCCTGGTGGTGACAAAATCTCTGAGTACTTGCTTGTTCGCAAAGGATTTTATTTTTCCTTCACTTCTGAAGCTCAGTTTGGCTGGATATGAAATTCTGGGTTGAAAGTTCTTTTCTTTAAGAATGTTGAATATTGGCCCCCACTCTCTTCTGGCTTGTAGTGTTTCTGCCAAGAGATCTGCTGTGAGTCTGATGGGCTTCCCTTTGTGGGTGACCCGACCTTTCTCTCTGGCTGCCCTTAGTGTTCTCTCCTTTATTTCAACCCTATTGAATCTGACGATTATGTGCCTTGGGGTTGCTCTTCTTGCGGAATATCTTTGTGGTGTTCTCTGAATTTCCTGCAATTGAGTGTTGGCCTGTCTTGCTAGGTGGGGGAAATTTTCCTGGATGATGTCCTGAAGAGTATTTTCCAGCTTGGATTCATTCTCTTCGTCCCCTTCTGGTACACCTATCAAACGTAGGTTAGGTCTTTTCACATAGTCCCACATTTCTTGGAGACTTTGTTCATTCCTTTTTGTGCTTTTTTCTCTAATCTTGGTTTCTCGTTTTATTTCATTGAGTTGGTCTTCGACTTCAGATATTCTTTCTTCTGCTTGGTCAATTTGGCTATTGAAACTTGTGCATTCTTCGCGAAGTTCTCGTATTGTGTTTTTCAGCTCCTTTAATTCATTCACATTCCTCTCTAAGTTATCCATTCTTGTTATCATTTCCTCGAATCTTTTTTCAAATCTTTTTTCAAGGTTCTTAGTTTCTTTGCATTGATTTAATACGTGATCTTTTAGCTCACAAAAGTTTCTCATTATCCATCTTCTGAAGTCTAATTCCGTCATTTCGTCGCAGTCATTCTCCGTCCAGCTTTGTTCCCTTGCTGGTGAGGAGTTTTGGTCCTTTCTAGGAGGTGAGGTGTTCTGGTTTCGGGTGTTTTCCTCCTTTTTGCGCTGGTTTCTTCCCATCTTTGTGGATTTGTCCGCTGGTCGTCTGCGTAGTTGCTGACTTTTCGATTGGGTCTCTGAGTGGACACCCTGAATGTTGATGATGAAGTATTTCTGTTTCTTGGTTTCCCTTCTACCAGTCTAGCCCCTTCGCTTTATGACTGCTGAGGTCCACTCCAGACCCTGCTTGTCTGGGGTGCACCTCTAGCAGCTGTGGCACAGCGAGGGATGCTGCCAGTTTCTTTTTCTGCTATTTTTGTCCCAGGATGGTGCCTGCCTAATGTCAGTCTTTTGGATATAGAGGGGTCAGGGAGCTGCTTGAGGAGACAGTTTGTACTTTATAGGGGCTTAATTGCTGAGCTGTGAGCTCTGTTGTTCATTCAGGGCTGTTAGGCTGCTATGTTTGATTCTGCTGCAACAGAGCTCATTAAAAAAACCCTTTTTTTTCTCATATGCTCTGTGTTGAGGGGTTTGGGCTTTATTTTTGGATGTCCGTTGAGTTCCTGCCCAGCTAGGATGCAGACTAGCCACTGTTTGCCTGTCGAGGCTCTGCCCTGCTGTTGTGAGGCTCGCCCTGGCTCCGCTGTTCTGCTGTTCTCCGCCATGCCCTGCGGCGGGGTCTCTCTGTTGTAGCAGGTTGCCTTGGCAACGGCACGCTGCATCAGCAGTGGGCGTGTATCTCAGTAGGGATGGGTTGCCTCGGCAACGGCTGGCTGCGTCAGCAATAGGCGTGTATCTCAGTTGGGGCGGGTTGCCTCAGTAATGGTGGCTGCCCCTCCCCCTCAGAGCGTCTCGGGCCGTCTGCACAGGGCTAGTTTGAAATCACGGTTTTGTTCGTCCCACTGGGCCAACCCTAACGCTCTGTTCCTGCAATCCCCTGGGCTGGCCCACTGTCCAAGTCTAGCTCAGTCTCAAGTCTAGCCCTCTCATGTCTCCGGTTGGTGGTTCAATGGGGCACCCGGACAAGCGTGCCCTGTGGGGAGTGCTGGGTAGGGCCAGCCGCCGCCACCCTGGCTGCTGGCTTCACCAGGCCGAATATCTGCCTGGTGTCCCGCGTCTCCTCTTCACTTGGGAATTTCCCCGTTCCGTGGGCAACAAAGATAAATCTGGAAATGCAGCTCAGACTCACCTCTCCACAGACACAACGAGAACTCCAATCCTGGGTTGTTCTCACAGTGCCATCTTGAGTCCTCCCTGGTTTACATTTTTAAAATTTATTCACAAATACTAACTTTACAAATTTATATGTACAACATATTGTTTTGAAATCAATATACATTGCAAAATAGCTAAATCTATTTAACATAAACATTATCTCATACATTGGAAAGTTTTAGTTATTAATGATGATAGCAATTATATGTAATTGACTATAATTGAAAGTCATACTAAAATATTTACTTTGGTCTTTAAAAACAGCTCATTATGTTTTATATTTTGAAACGATCACTTTCATTTTTATTACTAGAACATAAAAAATCTATGTAAGGTTTGTATGGAAGAGATTTTCAAGTAGATAAGTCTCTGCCACTGTAGAGTTAGCAACATTCATGCTGACACATTTTGACTTGGTAGTTTTTCCAGAGTCAGAGTGTATTTGGGGAAATCCATCCCCATTTTCCCTATAACTGAAGAAAATTTGACCCAATAATGAATCAAATAAAACTGCAATTTTTTTTAATTTGGTGGAAACAAAATTTAAAAGTGATATAACTTGGAAGTTTTATTATTTTCTTTTTTTAAAATTTTTTTATTTTTAATTATTTTTATTTTTAATAATTTTTTATTGTATTTTAGGTTTGGGGGTACATGTGAAGAACATGCAAGATCATTGCATAGGTACACACATGGCAGTGTGATTTGCTGCCTTCCTCCCCATCACCTATATCTGGCATTTCTCCCCATGGTATCTCTCCCCAACACCCTGACTCCCACTGTACCTACCCCATTTCCCACCAACAGACCCCAGTGTGTAGTGCTCCCCTCCCTGTGTCTATGTGTTCTCATTGTTCAACACCTGCCTATGAGTGAGAACATGCAGTATTTCATTTTCTGTTCTTATGTCAGTTTGCTGAGAATGATGGTTTCTAGGTTCATCCATGTCCCTACAAGGACATGAACTCATTGTTTTTGATTGCTGCATAATATTCCATGGTGTATATGTGCCACATTTTCCCTGTCCAGTCTATCTTCGATGGGCATTTGGGTTGGTTCCAGCTCTTTGCTATTGTAAACTGTGCTGCAATGAACATTAGTGTGCATGTGTCCTTATAGTAGAACGATTTATAATCCCTTGGATATATACCCAGTAATGGGATTGCTGGGTCAAATGGAATTTCTATTTCTAGGTCCTTGAGGAATCACCATACTGTCTTCCACAATGGCTGAACTAATTTACACTCCCACCAACAGTGTAAATTGTTCCTATTTCTCCACATCCTCTCCAGCATCAGTTGTCTTCAGATTTTTTTAATGACTGCCATTCTAACTGGCATGAGATGGTATCTCAATGTAGTTTTGATTTGCATTTCTCTAATGACCAGTGATGATGAGCATTTTTTCATAAGTTTTTTGGCCTCATGTATGTCTTCTTTTGTAAAGTGTCTGTTTATATCCTTTTCCCTTTTCATATCCTTTTGAACGGGCTTGTTTGTTTTTTTCTTGTAAAAATGTTTTAGCTCTTTGTAAAGTCTGGATATGAGCCCTTTGTCAGATGGGAAAACTGCAAAATTTTTTTCCATTCTGTTGGTTGCTGATTCACTCTAATGACTGTTTCTTTTGCCGTGCAGAAGCTGTGGAGTTTGATTAGGTCCCATTTGTCTATTTTGGCTTTTGTTGCCAATGCTTTTGGTGTTTTGTTCATGAAGTCCTTGCCTACTCCTATGTCCTGAATGGTTTTGCCTAGATTTTCTTCTAGGGTTTTTATGGTGTTAGGTCTTAGGTTTAAGTCTTTAATCCATCTTGTCAGGAAGGGATCCAGTTTCTGCTTTCTGCACATGGCTAGCCAGTTTTTCCAACACCATTTATTAAACAGTGAATCCTTTCCCCATTGCTTGTTTTTGTCAGGTTTATCAAAGATTGGATTGTTGTATATATGTTGTGTTGCCTCCAAGGCCTCTGGTCTGTTCCATTGGTCTATATCTCTCTTTTGGTACCAGTACCATGCAGTTTTAATTACTGTAGCCTTGTAGTATAGTTTGAAGTCCGGTAGTGTGATGCCTCCTGCTGTGTTCTTTTTGCTTAGAATTGACTTGGCTATGTGGGCTCTCTTTTGGTTCCAAATGAAGTTTAAGGTGTTTTTTTCCAGTTCTGTGAAGAAGGTCATTGGTATCTTGATGGGGATAGCATTGAATCTGTAAATTACTTTGGGCAGTATGGCCATTTTCATGATATTGATTCTTCCTAACCATGAACATGGAATGTTTCTCTGCTCTGGGGTGCCTACAAAGCAGCCGTGATGGGCAAAGCAGCTGCACCAGCCAAAACAGCTGTTCTGGCCAAAACAGCCATGCTGTTCCTAAATGGCCATCTTAGATCTTCTGTAGGTTTTAAATTAAAAGGAAAGAGGCATGCAATAAAGATAGTATTTTACAGTTGTATTTGATAAACAATATACTTTTTCAAATAATACTTTTCTATAAATAAGGACTCTATTTGTTTCATTAATTAGACATTTGAACAACTCTTGCTAATTTCCTAGGATATACCAGGTATTGAGTTACTGCTTGAGATGCAGAAATGAAGAAGGCATAGTCTTTGCAATTAGGGCATTCTCAGTTCACTTGAAAAGTCATGAAAGAAAATCAATACCTACAATACTGTATAGTAAGTGGTATAATATAGGAATGAATAAAACATGATGGGAGCAGAAGTAAAACTGGGTATGAACACCAGTGTCCCTGAAGGAAATTTCCAGGAAGATTTGGCAATGATTACAAGAGATAAAAAACTTTAATTCTACAATGAAAAAGCATGGATCAAGAAGATGTAGAAGAAGATTATTTGCAGAAGGAAGAAACAGAATATGGAAAAGTAAAGAAATAACCACACTGCCTCCAATCATTGAAGCTACACCTACTCATATACTTAATTGCACAAAATGGTGTGCACCAATCATTTTCCTGATCATCAGACTGACCTTCCACACATGTTCTATGTGGTTCCTGCTGATACTATTACTTTGTAAATTTGCAGTCCTATTTTGCCTCTGGTTGGTACATTTAAATAATTCTGTTCCCCATCTTATTCATCTTGGCCCACAAAGTTGGCTCTTCAGAACCCAGCCCAACAGTGTTTGTCACCCCAGCAAAACATCTATTAACATCCCTTTGAGAAAAGTGGTGGTAGATGAAATGGGTATGGGAAGCTGAGGGATGTATTAGTCCATTTTCATGCTGCTGCTAAAGATATACATACCCAAGACTGGGAATTTTATGAAGAAAATGTAGATTAATGTACTTACAGTTCCAGGGGGCTGAAGAAGCCTCACAATCATGACAGAAGGCAAAAGTTATGCTTACTGAGAAGGGCAGCATGTCTGCCGGGGGCTCTTGGCCAGCAAGAGGGTCCCAACCTGGATAGGGGGATACGTGGAAGATAAAAGATGACAGACAGATGGGTTCTGGAGGGTTGAGAAGCTATGCTTTACCAACAACTTTTGCACTTAGGGTCTGTTTATATACATTACAAGTAGAGTTGCTTACATAAAACACAAAAGTTATTTCCATGAGATAAAGGGGAACACAAAGTTTTACCATAAAATCACAAGTCTCCTTACATCAGATAAGTATAATGGAATAATACTTAAGTCACAAGGTAAGTAAGTTATGCCCAGCTGTAAATTCTTAACAATTGTAAATACTTAAGTCACAAGGTAAGTTACACCCAATTGTAAATACTTAACAATTGTAAATACTTAAGTTAAGTCACAAGGTAAGTAAGTTATGCCCAGTTGTAAATACTTAACAATTGTAAATACTTAAGTTAAGTCACAAGGTAAGTAAGTTATGCCCAGTTGTAAATACTTAACAATTGTATATACTTAAGTCACAAGGTTAGTAAGTTATGCCCAGTTGTAAATACTTAACAATTGTAAATACTTAAGTCACAAGGTAAGTTACACCCAGTTGTAAATACTTAACAATTCTAAATACTTAAGTTATTATTTTACAACTATTGTAGCAAGGATCTGAAAATGAACGCAATGAAGCAATAAACCATAAGGAACCGAAAGTGGACACAATGCCTCCCATATCCTCATATCCATAAAGTAATGTCTGTTAATTATTTTGAATAGCATCATCCCTCTCTCGGTTCCTGCTTTCCCTTAGCTTGACTTCCCCCAACCGGGGAATCTGTGTCTGGGCTCAAGCTCACCGTATGGAGAGGCCCATTTCCTAGGGGCCTCACATAGGAGCGTTCCCCACAGTTACATACTGGCAGACAAGGGAACGTGAGAGCCAAGTAAAAGAGGTTTCCCCTTATAAAACCATCAGAGCTTGTGATATTTATTCACTACCAAGAGAACAGCATGGGGGAAACTCCTATGATTCAATTATCTTCCACCAAGTCCTTCCCACAGCATGTGGGAATTATGAGAGCTAAAATTTGAGATGAGATTTGGGTGGGGACACAGCAAAACCATGTCATTCTGCCCCTGACCCCTCCCAAATCTCATGTAGGCACCTTTCAAAATCAACCATGCCTTCCCAACAGTTCCCTAAGGTCTTATTTCAGCATTAACTCAAAAGTCTACAGTCCAAAGTCTCATCTGAGACAAGGCAAATCCCTTCCAACTATGAGTCTGTAAAATAAAAAGCAAGATAGTTACTTCATAGATACAATGGGCATACAAGCATTGGATAAATACACCCATTCCAAATGAGAGAAATTGGCCACAACGAAGGGGCTAAAAGGCTCATACAGGTCAAAATCCAGTGGGGCAGTCAAATCTTAAAGCTCCAAAATTATCTCCTTTGACTCCATGTCTCACATCCAGGTCACTCTGATGCAAGAGTTGGTTTTTCATAATCTTGGGTAGCTCTGTCCCTGTGGCTTTGCAGGGTACAGCCTTCCTTCTAGCTGCTTTCATGGGCTAGTGTTGAGTGTCTTTGGTTTTTCCAGGTGAATGCTGCAAGCTGTTGGTGGATCTACTGTTCTGGGATCTGGAGGATGGTGGTGTTCTTCTCACAGCTCCACTATGCTGTACCCCCTAGTGGGTATTCTGTGTGGAAGTTTCAACCTCACATTTCCCTTCTACAATGCTCTTGCAGAGGTTCTGCATGATGGCCTCACCCCTGTAGCAAACTTCTACCTGGACATCCAGGCATTTCCATACATCCTCTGAAACCTAGGCAGAAGTTCCCAAACCTCAATTCTTGACTTCTGTTCACCCATAGCCTCAACACCACACATGAAAGCTGCCAAGGCTTGGGGCTTACACTCTCTGAAGCTGCAGCCTAAGCTGTACCTAGGCTCCTTTTAGCTGTTGCTAGAGCATCTGGGACACAGGGCACCAAGTTCCTAGGCTGCATACAGCAGGGGCGCCCTGGGCTCAGCCCATGAAACCATTTTTTTCTTTCTAGGACTCTGAGCCTGTGATGGGAGGGACTGTCATAAAGGTCTCTGACATGTCCTGGAGAGATTTTCCCATTGTCTTGAATATTAACATTTGGTTCTTCATTATATGTGCAAATTTCTGAAGCTGGCTTGAATTTCTCCTCAGAAAATAAGTTTTTCTTTTCCATCACATCATCAGGCTGCAAATTTTTCCTACTTTTAGGCTCTTATTCCTTTTTAAAACTGAGTGCTTTTAACAGCATCAAAGTCATCTCTTGAATGCTTTGCTGCCAAGATGTTTATTCTGTCAGATACCCTAAATCATCTCCCTCAAGTTCAAAGTTTCACAAATCTCTAGGGCAGTGGCAAAATATTCCCAGTCTCTTTGGTAAAGCACAGGAAGAGTCACCTTTGCTCCAGTTCCCAACAAGTTTCTCCTCTTTATCTGAGACCACCTCAGCCCGGATTTTGTTGTTCATATGATAATTTGCATTTTGGTCAAAGCTCTAGGGAGTGCCAAACGTTCCCACATTTCCTGTTTTCTTATGGGCCCTCCAAACCATTCCAAACTCTGCCTGTTATCCAGTTTCAAAGTTGCCCTTCAAATTTTTGGGTATCTTTATGGTGGTCCCCCTCTCTACTGGTGCTAATTTACTGTATTAGTTCATTTTCATGCTTTTTATAAAGATATACCCAAGAGTGAGTAATTTATAAAAACAAAACAGATTCAATGGACTCACAGTTCCACATGGTTGGGGAGGCCTCACAATCATGGCTGGTGAAAGGCATGTCTTACCTGGCATCAAACGAGAAGATGAGAGCCAAGCAAAAAGGGTTTCCCACATAAAACCATCAGATCTTGTGAGATTTATTCACTATCACAAGAACAGTATGGGGGGAACTAATCCCATAATTCAATTATCTCCCACTTTCCCTCCCACAACATGTGAGAATTATGGGAGCTACAATTTAAGATGAGATTTAGGTGGGGACACAGCCAAACCATATCAAGAGAATACTCAGAAAATTAGAGAAAAGGCAATATACTCCACTGTAAAAGTGGGATTATAAGAGGATAGAGCCAGTGATGAAGCTAGTAAGGAAGAATGAAATAAGACATTAAATGTCACTTCGTTTATTAGATAGAATTTGATCCTAATTCTGAATGAAATGTGATTGTGCTAGAAAGGAAGAAAATACACATCACCCCAAAAAATACAATACTTGTACTTGTGTTTCTTGAAGATAACATGTTAGATGATCATATCGAGGAATATTTAGGGAAAAAGGAGTCTATTCCAATAGATTGAGAAAGATGAGATAAAGTAAGTTTAGGAAATGACATTGGAATTTAATATTCTAGATGAAAATTTAGTATTGGCCTTATTTTATAGAATTGAGATTGGCATTCACTTTTTCTACTCTTAATATTGTGCATTCAGTTTTTATACCTATTACCAAGTTTGAGATTCAAAAAAGGCATAACACTAACCACATGCAAACGTGAGTTTATGGCTAAAAATTCTCTCTCTGGTTCTTATGTCATATGCTACCTTGGTTAGACCCTGAGTGGGACAAAATGGAGCCCCAGGGAGGTCTTTTACTTTTCTTTTCTTAGGCTAAAGTATTGACTACCATTATACTCTATTTCTATCTCTCATTCACAGCTCCAGTCTATTCACATTCCTAGAATTTATATTCTTCTACACAGGCCTTGTTTTCCATTTCTCCAACTTTAGTGACCACTCCTGATCTTTTGCTTTGTTTTTTTTTTTTTTCTGTCTGTCTCACTCAAAACTTGGAGTAATTCTTTTAGGAAGAACATTTTAGAAGAAAGTCCCCTTGTTCCTTATTTATCTAAAGAGATCTATATTTTCTTTTCATAATGTTTAAGAGTTCAGAATTCTAGGTTCAAAATTTCTTTCCTCAGAAATAAGAAAAACACCTATTTAATCTATACTTAATATAGTTTAATATAATTTAAAATTACTTTAACTGTGGTATTATTGGTCACAGGCAATAAAAACATACTTATATATTTATTTTATATATATTTATTTTGTATATTTATTTTATATATATGTTATTGTCTATGACTGATAATACCACAGTTAAAACTAATTTTAAAGACAAGGATCTCAAATATATAAATGACAAATATAAACATCATATAAATTTAAATACAAATATGATCTATACAGAGAACATATATAAAATAGTTTAGTATTTATATATAAATACGTATATACACTTTATTCTGTATTTTATGTTCCCTACAAATAATTTTAGAATTTCTTTTTTTTTTTTTTTTACTTAAAATTCTAAAATTTTATCCTAATTTTTCTTGGTGGAAATCTTAAAAATGATTATTTCCACTTGGCATTCTGTGTTTACCTTTAATTCAAAAGTTCACATCTTTTGTCAGCTCAGGATATTTTTTATGTTACATTTTTTTTTTTTTTTATCTTGTGGCTTGTTAGTTCCCTGCCTTTGTGGCATCTATAAAGTTAATTTTGAGATCAACAGACATATCCATGTTGTCAAATGTTTTTTCATGACTTTTCCTTTGTTGTTCTTTTGCATACATTTTGAAAGACTGCCACAGTTTTTTCTCAAGGTCATCAAAAAATTTTCAGCATGGAGACAAGTAGTCTGAGTTTAGAAGTCATCTATGAATTTGAGATTCCTGTCTCTAAAATTATCATTTTAATTGTGGTATTCTTGGTCATAGACAATAAAATATACTTTCACTGCTTATAGGAATGGTATATAGTGACATACTAATGATCTTCATATACTGCGTAAGGAGCATGAATTTCTCATCTAGTTTGTACATGTTCCCATTCCTCCTGTAAACAAACAAATAAACCAAGGCCATTCATTTTTGCATCATGTTGGCTGTTTCACAATTATGTTAATCATAGCAACATTATACACCCTTCAAATTTTCTATTTACATATTAGGAAATATGATTTTCTCAATTTAAGGTTTCAAAAATGCAGACTTTTTTTTGAATGTTATATATGTTAGAAGTGAAATACAGTCTACTAGAAAATATAACCTACCCAATGTTAAGAAACCTTAAATAGAAATTCCGTTTTACTGAGCAATCCCATTACTGGGTATATATTCAAATGATTATAAATTGTTCTATTACAAGAACACATGCACCCGAATGTTCATTGCAGCACTGTTTATAATAGCAAAGACTTGGAACCAACCCAAATGCCCATCGATGATAGACTGGACAGGGAAAAAATGTGGCACATATACACCATGGAATACTATGCAGCCATCAAAAACAATGGGTTCATGTCCTTTATAGGGACATGGATGAACCTGGAAACCACCATTCTCAGCAAACTGATACAAGAACAGAAAATCAAACACCACATGTTCTCACTCATTGGCGGGTGTTGAACAATGAGAACATGTGGACACAGGGAGGGGAGCATCACACACTGGGGTCTGTGTGGGGGAACTAGGGGAGGGACAGTGGGGGCTGAGGAGTTGGGGAGAGATAACATGGGGAGAAATGTCAGATATAGGTGATGGGGAGGAAGGCAGCAAACCACATCGCCATGTATGTACCTATGCAACAATCTTGCATGTTCTTCACATGTACCCCAAAACCTAAAACACAATAAAATATATATTAAAAAAAGAAAAAAACCTTAAAGACAATGCAAAATCAAACTGTTTACATCCTATGAAATAAATACATTATAAGTGCAAATGAATAGTTATTTCCATTAGTGATAAGCACAAAAAATACAATAAAATAAATTAAACAATAATTATAAGACATCTCAGAGTTTCAGAACTTGCTTTAATAAAGCTGAATCTCAGAGGGAAATTAAACTACATGTCTTATTTGAGAAACAAATTGCTTATTCCAGAACCAACATTTTTATGGCTCTAGGAAATCCCAGGTGATTTTTCTAAATTAAGACAAGAACCAATTAATATCTTTCAGAACAGCATAGACTTTTTATATGGGCTATGACATATAATTGAACAGTTTGTATCAATAGTCAGGGGCTTCTATATGTATGTAAACTGTTTAGCAGATGGATATTACAACCTTTAGCAAAGTAAATTAACTGCTTCACTTCCTCGAAAAAGAAAAGTATTATTTTAATACACCATCAAGTGATATTGTACTAGATTACAAAAGATTCCTATTCAGGATCTAGCTGCAAAGGTGATTTACTTATTCTAATCTATGAAATATATCACGAAGGTCTTCAACACTAATATCCAATAAACACACATGATGAAAAGGATTAATTAATGCATTAGATGGAGAGTATAAGAAAAATAAGAATCACATTAGACCCCAAGGTTTTTCACTTTTTACTTAAGCATCTAAAACACTGTGATTGCCGTTTACTCAGATAGGGTATTCTGCTGAAGAGGTTTTTTTAGCAGGATGGTCAGAGTTGGATTTGGGAATGCTGGAGTGTTTAAGTAGGTGTATTCCCTTTCTGTAAACTTGCTAACAGCAGCTTCTGCTGAAATACTAGCTGTGTGGTCTGAAAGGGTCTCTCTTATAGCAGAGATTTAATAGATTTTCCTAACAAAACTGGAAATAAAAATAATTCAAAAGTCTGTTTCCTGAGAAATATATCCCCATTCGTCATTACTATTCATTTACAAGACAATTTCTCGTCTTCTACGTTTAGAAGTTCTGGATTCACATTATATCAGCTGTAATGATGAAAGCGCTAAGTTGTTTGCAATAATTTACTTCTCAATTTTTCTGCTTGGTGTTTTACTATGCATAGGTATTTCACATTAAGACCAGGCTAATGGTGGGGAAAAGTTCCTATTTACACAGCTTTCTCATGCACATTTTACTTGTTAATAGAAAAATTAGTAGGTTCCTTTCACATATCAAAAGAAGAAAAAAGAGCAAGGTGTGAATATATTAACTAAAAGTATATTATTTTAGCCAGGTGCAGTGGTGCACACTTGTAGTCCCAGCTACTTGGGAGACTGGGGTGAAAAGGCAGATCGTTTCAGACCAGGAGTTTGAGTTCACCCTGGGCAATGTAGCAAGACCTTGTCTCTAAAATAAAATAATAAATAAAGTATATCTTTTTTATTATTTGAAGACATTACATATTTGGTGTCATTCAGTGTAGTTTAGATACAGAGAGCAGAAAATAAGAAAAAAATCAAGCTGAAATCATTTCACTTTACTCATTTATACTAATTCTACTCCAGTTTTTTGTTCATAAACTGATATGTTTCGGTCAAAAACATCACTAGTCTGGCTGAAATGAATAATCCCTCTTTTTAATAGTAGTGGAGGACTACTGAGGCAGTGAAAAAGATGGCTAAGACTACAAGAAATGAAAAATCTGAGACAAATTATAAATATCAGAGTATAATAGAAGATCTACTTTCAAGTAATCATATAAAATAACAACCAAACTAAAACTCAGTACCCAATAAAAATATCCTTCCAAAATGAAGGTAAGGGGAAAAAATTTCAGAAAAACAAAAACAGTGAGAATTCCTCTCCAGTAAAACTTTAAACACACACACACACACACTCACACACTCATACAAACACACATGAGATTTTTCAGGCTGAAGAAAAATTATGCCAATAAGAAACACTGAATTCCTGAGGGAAAAAATGTAAATATGTAGGTAAATATAATAGATTAATGACTATAGAAAACAAGAAAATGATATGTTTCCTGCTTTCCAATATATAAAAATTAGTGAATGACAAAAATAATATAAAAGATGAGGAGGTAAATGAAGTTAAAGTATTCTAAAGTATTCTAATATCAACAGGCAATGTGTGAAATAATTTGTATTTTACTAAATTAAAATATGTTCCTTGCTTTTAGCAATGGCAGGAAAATAGTTAGACAAAATAATTTTAATAGAAAATAAGAGGATGCTGTAACAGTCAGATTTCAGTCAGGCATTATGTAGGTGAAATAAGCCAGGAGCGGAAAGTTAAGCACTACATATTCTCACTCATATTTGGAGGTTAAAACCTGTTGCTCCTAGTCAGGCATGGTGGCACACGCCTATAATCCCAGAACTTAGGAAGGCTGAGGTGGGTGGATCAGCTGAGGTTAGGAGTTCAAGACCAGCCTAGCCAACATGGTGAAACCCTGTCTCTACTAAAAATACAAAAATTAGCTGGACATGGTGGCAGGCACCTGTAATCACAGCTACTCAGGAGGCCGAGGCAGGAGAATTGCTTGAACCTGGAGGTGGAGGTTACAGTGAGCCAAAATCAGGCCATGGCACTCAAGCCTGGGCGAGAAAGTGAGACTCCATCTCAAAAAAAAAAAATGTTGCTCCCATAGAGTAAAAAGTGGGATAGAGGATACTGGAGGCTGGGAGATAGGAAAAGAAACATTGAAGTTGATGTAATTACTGGAGGAATAAGTTATAGTGATACTTGTGGGCTAAAGGAGGTCCCTCAACACCAGTGAGATGTCACTCCTGGCTGATGTCCAGGATTTTGGCACTATTATGAGAAAGAATTCAAGGACAAGTCAAAAAATAGTGAAACTTCAGAGATTTATTGCAAACTGAAAAGTACACACTCAAGAAAGGGGAGTGCAGGCATACTCAAGAGAGAGAGGTAAAAGCAATAGGATGTAGGGTTACTATCTTTATGGGTTTCTTTAACCAAGGGGTAGAATAGTCATGACAATTGCTGGAAGAATGTAAATATTTATTGGAACTGTGGCACCATTCATTTTTTTTTTCTTTTGAGACAGAGTCTCACTCCGTCACCAGGCACCATGCTGGAGTGCAGTGGCGCGATTTCGGCTCACTGGCTAATTTTTTTTTGTGTTTTTACAAAAGATATTTTTACTGCATAGAGACGGGGTTTCACCATGTTGATCGGGATGGTCTTGATCTCTTGACCTCTTAATCTGTCTGCCTCGGCCTCCCAAAGTGCTGGGATTACAGGTGTGAGCACCACTCATTTTTACACTAAATATGAATGCTCCAGAACTGTCATGGCACTGATGTGTGTGATTTAGTATGTTGATGAGCATCTAATGAGGTCCTAGGTGAAACCTAGGTCAACTCCAGCTCAATGTTGGGTCAAGTTGGTCTTAGCCAGCTTGGCCCACTTGCTTTTTCTGGGGATCTTATCTGTCCCTAGCTTATGCAGCTATGTCAACAATTTCCTTTTACTAGTCATGTGAAATTGCTGAATGGAATTTTCTCTTCTGTGCATAGCCTGTCTCACTAGTATATTACTGTAAGTGGACTACAGTAAACAAAATATACAGATTCAGATAGCTAGAAGAAATAAATGTTCCCAACACAAGAAAATAATACATGTTTAAAATTATGGGTATGCTTATTACCTTGATCTGATCACTATAAATTATATGTATCTAAATGTTGCTATGCACCTCAAAATGATACACAATTATTTTCTGTTAATTAAAAATGAAATAAAATATTTTACTCAGGAATAAGAATTCATACCATTTTTTAAAATGCAGATGATTTAATTCTAACATTAATTATAAAAAATTGTATCTCCATGTGAATTAGTCAGAATTCTTCAGAGAAACAGAACCAGTAGTTTATCATAATGAATTGACTCATGTGATTAAGAAGTGCTAAGAACTCCCCAAATCTTTCTGCAAATTAAAGTCCTGGGAGAACTGATGGTGTACTAACAGTCTGAGACTGAAGGTCTGGGTATGAGGAAAGATGATGATATCAGTTTTCAGTCCAAATCCAGAAAACCAATACCTAGGCTTGAAAACAGTCAGGTAGACAGAGAAAATTCTCCCTGACCCTTTTTTTGTTCTATTCATATCTTCAATAGAACAGTGGAGAAGGCAATCTGCTTTATACATTCAAATGTTAATCTCATTCAGAAACCTCCCCACAGACACACCCAGAATAACATTTGGCCAAATATATGGGTACCTTGCAGCTCTGTCAAGTTCACATATAAAATCCACCATAACACAATAAACATTCTTGTACTCATTTTATAACTTTCATGAATGTTCATCTATGTTGTAAATGCCAGGCAGGCATTTATATATTTATAGTCTCTACCAGTTCATTTGTAAATTACTTATTAAACCAGTTGCCTAATATTTTCAAATAAATGGATGATTAATATTTTGTTCTTAGATCTATTTATACTGAGAAGTTCAACACAAGGGCTGCTAAACCACTGAAAATATCTAAACTATAGTGTTGTTGGCTGTTGTGACATGATATATTGGTTCTTGTCTTCTTAGTTTAAAAGAATTTAAACAGGAGACACACAGAAAAAGAGGTGCAGCATAGAGCAACTTATTACAGAGGAAAAATAATATTTTGAAAGATAACTGCAGAATAGACAGTACATCCTCAGAGACAGAGGGTATTCAGGGCAGGCTGTTCATAAGGATGAGACAGCAAAGCTTGGCACTAGGAAGACTCTGTTTATGGGAGTCTTACATGATTATTCAAAAGGTGTTACTAGGAATTATGTTCTGGATGGTCCTCTGGGTGCACATGCACAGTAGCTGTACATGCTTGTTCATGCATCACATGTTTCATCAGCATCAAAAATCTCTACCTTGGGTTGTGTTTTTTACTATTATAAAGAGCAATGATCAACCTGAAAACAGGCAAAATCAAAATGCACATGCTTTCTACAGGGGAAATTCCCTACTAGAGATCATTTTGCTTTAATGAATTGACTATAATGCAAATGCTGATGCTTATTGTGTTGACTGTATGGTCTCCACTGTCTCACATCCTGGGAACATGTTTACTTCCTTGACTGTCTCTATCCTACCTCAACAGGATTTCAGAAATGTCTCCCTGACGTTGTGATCATGTAGAAAATATTATCAGTACATATCGGCTTTGAATATTTGGTAAATTTACCTTTTGGGTAACTTTTATGAAAAGTAATAAATTTAAATTCTACCTAATATTTAAGATCAGCAATTCACTTTTCTAGTGTAAACACTGAAAACTTGAGATAGACCTTATTTAATTTAGAAAATTCATTTTGCCAAGGTTGAGGATACATGCCCATGATATAGCCTCAGGAGGTCCTGATGACATGTGCCCAAGGTGGTTAGAGCACAGCTTGGTTTTTACATTTTAGGGAGACATGAAATGTAAATCAACATATGCAAAATGAACATTGGTTAGGTCCAGAAAGGCAGGACAACTCAAGTGGGACAACTTGAAGCAAAATAAGTGGTCTCAACCAAATGTAGATTTTTAAAAAATCTACAAGAAGATTAAAATAATTTCTATAAGAAGTTTGATAATATGGTTTGGCTGTGTCCTCACCCAGGTCTCATCTTCAATTCCCACTTGTTGTGAGAGGGACCTGGTGGGAGGTAACTGAATCATGGGAGCAGGTCTTTCCTGTGCTGTTCTTGTGAGAATGGATATGTCTCATGAAATCTGTTGGTCTATACAGGGGAGTTTCCCTGCATAAGCTCTTTCTTTGCCTACTGCTATCCATGTAAGACATGACTTGCTCCTCTTTGCCTTCCACCTTGATTTTTAGGCCTCCCCAGTCACATGGAACTGTATATCCATTAAATGCGTTTTTTCTGTATAAATTACCCAGTGTCTGGTATGTCTTTATCATCAGTGTGGAAACGAACTAATACATTCGGGATCTGGCAGTAAAGAATTAGAAGAAAGTAAATTGTAATAATCTTAGGCCTGTCACAGCAACTTGCAGTGATTCACTTTTTCCTCCAACTAAATAGTAGCTGATATGATTTGGCTCTGTGTGCCCACCCAAATCCCATCTTGAATTGTAGCTGCTGTACATAATTCCCACATATTGTAGGAGGGACCCAGTGGGAGATAATTGAATCATGGGCGTGATTTTCCTGATACTGTTCTCGTGGTAGTGAATATGTATCACGAGATCTGATGGTTTTATAAGGGGTTTCCTCTGTCACTTGGTTCTCATTTTCTCATGTCTACTGCCATGTAAGTAAGACTTGTCTTTCACCTTCCACCATGATTGTGAAGCCTCCCAGCCATGTGGAACTGTGAGTCCATTAAACCTCTTTTTTTTTTTTTTTTTTTTTTTTTAATTTTTTATTGGATTATAGGTTTTGGGGTACATGAGCAGAGCATGCAAGACAGTTGCGTAGGTACACACATGGCAGTGTGCTTTGTTTTTCTTCTCCCCTTCACCCACATTTGGCATTTCTCCCCAGGCTATCCCTCCCCACCTCCCCCTCCCCTTTTCCCCCCAATAGACCCCACTGTTTAGTACTCCCCTTTCTGTGTCCATGTGTTCTCATTTTTCATCACCCACCTAGGAGTGAGAATATGCGGTGTTTCATTTTCTGTTCTTGTGTCAGTTTGCTGAGGATGATGTTTTCCAGATTCATCCATGTCCCTACAAACGACACGAACTCATCATTTCTGATTGCTGCATAATATTCCATGGTGTATATGTGCCACATTTTTCCAATCCAGTCTATTATCAATGGGCATTTGGGTTGATTCCAGGTCTTTGCTATTGTAAACAGTGCTGCAATGAACATTCGTGTACATGTGTCCTTATAGTAGAACGATTTATAGTCTTTTGGATATATACCCAGTAATGGGATTGCTGGGTCAAATGGAATTTCTATTTCTAAGGCCTTGAGGAATCGCCACACTGTCTTCCACAATGGTTGAACTAATTTACACTCCCACCAACAGTGTAAAAGTGTTCCTTTTTCTCCACATCCTTTCCAGCATCTGTTGTCTCCAGATTTTTTAATGATCGCCATTCTAACTGGCGTGAGATGGTATCTCAATGTGGTTTTGATTTGCATCTCTCTGATGACCAGTGACGATGAGCATTTTTTCATATGATTGTTGGCCTCATATATGTCTTCTTTCGTAAAGTATCTGTTCATATCCTTTGCCCACTTTTGAATGGGCTTGTTTGGTTTTTTCCTGTAAATCTGCTTGAGTTGTTTGTAAATTCTGGATATCAGCCCTTTGTCAGATGGGTAGACTGCGAAAATTTTTTCCCATTCTGTTGGTTGCCGATCCACTCTAGTGACTGTTTCTTTTGCCGTGCAGAAGCTGTGGAGTTTCATTAGGTCCCATTTGTCTATTTTGGCTTTTGTTGCCAATGCTCTTGGTGTTTTGTTCATGAAGTCCTTGCCTACTCCTATGTCCTGGATAGTTTTGCCTAGATTTCCTTCTAGGGTTTTTATGGTGCCAGGTCTTATGTTTAAGTCTTTAATCCATCTGGAGTTAATTTTAGTGTAGGGTGTCAGGAAGGGGTCCAGTTTCTGTTTTCTGCACATGGCTAGCCAGTTTTCCCAACACCATTTGTTAAACATGGAATCCTTGCCCCATTGCTTGTTTTTGTCAGGTTTATCAAAGATTGTATAGTTGTATGTATGTTGTGTTGCCTCCGGTGCCTCTGTTTTGTTCCATTGGTCTATATCTCTGTTTTGGTACCAGTACCATGCTGTTTTGATTACTGTAGCCTTGTAATATAGTTTGAAATCCGGTAGTGTGATGCCCCCCACTGTGTTCTTTTTGCTTAGAATTGACTTGGCTATGCGGGCTCTCTTTTGGTTCCATATGAAGTTCATGGTGGTTTTTTCCAGTTCTGTGAAGAAAGCCGATGGTAGCTTGATGGGGATAGCGTTGATTCTGTAAATTACTTTGGGCAGTATAGCCATTTTCACGATATTAATTCTTCCTAACCATGAACATGGAATGTTTCTCCATCTGTCTGTGTCCTCTCTGATTTCGTTGAGCAGTGGTTTGTAGTTCTCCTTGAAGAGGTCCCTTACGTTCCTTGTGAGTTGTATTCCAAGGTATTTTATTCTTTTTGTAGCAATTGCGAATGGCAGTTCGCTCTTGATTTGGCTTTCTTTAAGTCTGTTATTGGTGTAGACGAATGCTTGTGATTTTTGCACATTGATTTTATATCCTGAGACTTTGCTGAAGTTGTTTATCAGTTTCAGGAGTTTTTGGGATGAGGCGATGGGGTCTTCTAGGTATACTATCATGTCGTCTGCAAATAGAGACAATTTGGCTTCCACCTTTCCTATTTGAATACCCTTTATTTCTTTTTCTTGCCTGATTGCTCTGGCTAGAACTTCCAGTACTATATTGAATAGGAGTGGTGAGAGAGGGCATCCTTGTCTAGTACCAGATTTCAAAGGGAATGCTTCCAGTTTTTGCCCATTCAGTATGATATTGGCTGTTGGTTTGTCATAAATAGCTTTTATTACTTTGAGATACGTTCCATCGATACCGAGTTTATTGAGGGTTTTTAGCATAAAGGGCTGTTGAATTTTGTCAAATGCCTTCTCTGCGTCAATTGAGATAATCATGTGGTTTTTGTTTTTGGTTCTGTTTATGTGGTGAATTACGTTGATAGACTTGCGTATGTTGAACCAGCCTTGCATCCCTGGGATGAATCCTACTTGATCATGATGAATAAGTTTTTTGATTTGCTGTTGCAATCGGCTTGCCAATATTTTATTGAAGATTTTTGCATCTATGTTCATCATGGATATTGGCCTGAAGTTTTCTTTTCTCGTTGGGTCTCTGCCGGGTTTTGGTATCAGGATGATGTTGGTCTCATAAAATGATTTGGGAAGGATTCCCTCTTTTTGGATTGTTTGAAATAGTTTTAGAAGGAATGGTACCAGCTCCTCCTTGTGTGTCTGGTAGAATTCGGCTGTGAACCCATCTGGACCTGGGCTTTTTTTGTGAGGTAGGCTCTTAATTGCTGCCTCAACTTCAGACCTTGTTATTGGTCTATTCATAGTTTCAGCTTCCTCCTGGTTTAGGCTTGGGAGGACACAGGAGTCCAGGAATTTATCCATTTCTTCCAGGTTTACTAGTTTATTTGCATAGAGTTGTTTGTAATATTCTCTGATGATGGTTTGAATTTCTGTGGAATCTGTGGTGATTTCCCCTTTATCATTTTTTATTGCATCTATTTGGTTGTTCTCTCTTTTCTTTTTAATCCATCTGGCTAGTGGTCTGTCTATTTTGTTGATCTTTTCAAAAAACCAGCTCTTGGATTTATTGATTTTTTGAAGGGTTTTTCGTGTCTCTATCTCCTTCAGCTCAGCTCTGATCTTAGTAATTTCTTGTCTTCTGCTGGGTTTTGAGTTTTTTTGATCTTGCTCCTCTAGCTCTTTCAATTTTGACGATAGGGTGTCAATTTTGGATCTCTCCATTCTCCTCATATGGGCACTTATTGCTATATACTTTCCTCTAGAGACTGCTTTAAATGTGTCCCAGAGGTTCTGGCACGTTGTGACTTCGTTCTCATTGGTTTCGAAGAACTTCTTTATTTCTGCCTTCATTTCGTTGTTTACCCAGTCAACATTCAAGAGCCAGTTGTTCAGTTTCCATGAAGCTGTGCGGTTCTGGGTCAGTTTCTGAATTCTGAGTTCTAACTTGATTGCACTATGGTCTGAGAGGCTGTTTGTTATGATTTCAGTTGTTTTGCATTTGTTGAGCAGTGCTTTACTTCCAATTATGTGGTCAATTTTAGAGTAGGTGTGATGTGGTGCTGAGAAGAATGTGTATTCTGTGGATTTGGGGTGGAGAGTTCTGTAAATGTCCACCAGGTTTGCTTGCTCCAGGTCTGAGTTCAAGCCCTGGGTATCCTTGTTGATTTTCTGTCTGGTTGATCTGTCTAGTATTGACAGTGGAGTGTTAAAGTCTCCCACTATTATTGTGTGGGAGTCTAAGTCCTTCTGTAAGTCATTAAGAACTTGCCTTATGTATCTGGGTGCTCCTGTGTTGGGTCCATATATGTTTAGGATCGTTAGCTCTTCTTGTTGTATCGATCCTTTTACCATTATGTAATGGCCTTCTTTGTCTCTTTTGATCTTTGTTGCTTTAAAGTCTATTTTATCAGAGATGAGAATTGCAACTCCTGCTTTTTTTTGCTTTCCATTAGCTTGGTAAATCTTCCTCCATCCCTTTATTTTGAGCCTTTGTGTATCCTTGCATGTGAGATGGGTTTCCTGGATACAGCACACTGATGGGTTTTGGATTTTTATCCAATTTGCCAGTCTGTGTCTTTTGATTGGTGCATTTAGACCATTTACCTTTAGGGTTAATATTGTTATGTGTGAATTTGATACTGCCATTTTGATTCTAAGTGGCTGTTTTGCCTGTTAGTTGTTGAAGATTCTTCCTTATGTTGAAGCTCTTTAGCATTCAGTGTGATTTTGGAATGGCTGGTACTGGTTGATCCTTTCTATGTGTAGTGCCTCTTTTAGGAGCTCTTGTAAAGCAGGCCTGGTGGTGACAAAATCTCTGAGTACTTGCTTGTTCGCAAAGGATTTTATTCTTCCTTCACTTCTGAAGCTCAGTTTGGCTGGATATGAAATTCTGGGTTGAAAGTTCTTTTCTTTAAGAATGTTGAATATTGGCCCCCACTCTCTTCTGGCTTGTAGTGTTTCTGCCGAGAGATCTGCTGTGAGTCTGATGGGCTTCCCTTTGTGGGTGACCCGACCTTTCTCTCTGGCTGCCCTTAGTATTCTCTCCTTTATTTCAACCCTGTTGAATCTGACGATTATGTGCCTTGGGGTTGCTCTTCTTGCGGAATATCTTTGTGGTGTTCTCTGTATTTCCTGCAATTGAGTGTTGGCTTGTCTTGCTAGGTGGGGGAAATTTTCCTGGATGATGTCCTGAAGAGTATTTTCCAGCTGGGATTCATTCTCTTCGTCCCCTTCTGGTACACCTATCAAACGTAGGTTAGGTCTTTTCACATAGTCCCACATTTCTTGGAGACTTTGTTCATTCCTTTTTGTGCTTTTTTCTCTGATCTTGGTTTCTCGTTTTATTTCATTGAGTTGGTCTTCGACTTCAGATATTCTTTCTTCTGCTTGGTCAATTCGGCTATTGAAACTTGTGCATGCTTCGCGAAGTTCTCGTATTGTGTTTTTCAGCTCCTTTAATTCATTCATATTCCTCTCTAAGTTATCCATTCTTGTTATCATTTCCTCAAATCTTTTTTCAAATCTTTTCTCAAGGTTCTTAGTTTCTTTGCATTGATTTAATACATGATCTTTTAGCTCACCAAAGTTTCTCATTATCCATCTTCTGAAGTCTAATTCCGTCATTTCGTCACAGTCATTCTCCGTCCAGCTTTGTTCCCTTGCTGGTGAGGAGTTTTGGTCCTTTCTAGGAGGCGATGTGTTCTGGTTTTGGGTGTTTTCCTCCTTTTTGCGCTGGTTTCTTCCCATCTTTGTGGATTTGTCCGCTGGTCGTCTGCGTAGTTGCTGACTTTTCGTTTGGGTCTCTGAGTGGACACCCAGAATGTTGATGATGAAGTATTTCTGTTGCTTGGTTTTCCTTCTACCAGTCTAGCCCCTTCGCTGTACGACTGTTGAGGTCCGCTCCAGACCCTGCTTGTCTGGGGTGCACCTCTAGTAGCCGTGGCACAGCGAGGGATGCTACCAGTTTCTTTTTCTGCTCTCTTTGTCCCAGGATGATGCCTGCCTAATGACAGTCTTTTGGATATAGAGGGGTCAGGGAGCTGCTTGAGGAGACAGTTTGTACTTTATAGGGGTTTAATTGCTCAGCTGTGTACTCTGTTGTTCATTCAGGGCTGTTAGGCTGCTATGTTTGATTCTGCTGCAACACAGCTCATTAAACAACCCTTTTTTTTTTCTCAAATGCTCTGTGTTGAGGGGTTTGGGCTTTATTTTTGGATGTCCGATCAGGTGTCCTGCCCAGCTCGAAGGCAGACTAGCCACTGTTTGGCTGCCGAGGCTCCGCCCTGCTGTTGTGTGATTCGCGCTGTTCCTGCTGGCTCTGCTGTGGTCTCCGCCACGCCCTGCGGCGGAGTCTCTTCGTTGTAGCGTGTTGCCTCAGCAACGGCTGGCTGCGTCAGCAGTGGGCGTGTATCTCAGTTGGGGCGGGTTGCCTCGGCAACGGCTGGCTGCCTCAGCAGTGGGCGTGTATCTCAGTTGGGGCGGGTTGCCTCGGCAACGGCTGGCTGCGTCAGCAGTGGGCGTGTATATCAGTTGGGGCAGGTTGCCTCGGTAGTGGTGGACGCCCCTCCCCCACAGAGCTTCTCCGACCATCTGCCCGGGATAGTTTGAAATCGCGGTTTTGTTCGTCCCACTGGGTATCCCAAACGATCTGTCCCTGCAATCCCCTGGGCTGGGCTACTGTGCAAGTCTCGTTCAGTCTCAAGTCCAGCCCTCTCAAGTCTCAGGTTGCCGGTTCAACAAGGCACCCGGACAAGCGTGCCCTGTGGGGATTGCTGGGTAGGGCCGGCCGCCGCCGCCCCGGCTGCCGGCTTCGCCAGGCAGACCTACTGCCTGGCGTCCCGTGTCTTTTTATACTTGGGAGTTTCCCCGTTCTGTGGGCAACAAAGATCAGTCTGAAAATGCAGCACTGACTCACCGTTTGCGAATTCAACGCGGGCTCCAATCCTCTAAACCTCTTTTTCTTTATGAATTACCCAGACTTGGCTGTGTTTTTATCAGCAGAGACTAACACAGAAGCTACTTATGACCAATTTTACATGTAAATGGAATGCTAAAATAAATTCTAGCATGCTATGAAAGTGTCCATGAGATCCATTTGAGTAAGATTGCTATACATATTCTACTCAAAACTAATTTATTCTAATACAAAATCAAGTAAAAATGCTCTATTTTGTTTGAACACCCGCAATGTTCACTTTTTTATTTTTATTTTTTGAAATGGAGTCTTGCTCTGTCACCCTGGTTGGAGTGCAGTGTTGCAATCTTGGCTCACTGCAACCTCTACCTCTTGAGTTCAAGCCACTCTTCTGCCTCAGCCTCCTGAGTAGCTGGGATTACAGGCACCCACCACCACACCCTGCTAATTTTTACACTTTTAATAGAGATGGGGTTTCACTATGTTGCCCAGGCTTATCTCAAAGCCTTGACCTCAGGTGATCCACCCACCTTGGCCTCCCAAAATGCTGGGATTATAGGCATGGGCTACCATGCCTGGCCCACATTTAGTTCTTAATGCTTAACTGCAAAAATGTACCTTGCAGTTAAGCATTGAAGTCTAATGCGCTGTTATTAAATATACCAGAGAAACAACAATAAGCAAGTGTCAAGTATAATGGAATAGTGTTTATGCCAATTTATTTATTTTTGCATCATTGTTGCTAATCTACATTTTACTTCATAAATGGCCATTCCTTTTGTAGGACAGTAAATATTTCAGATATATTTGTTTGTTCCAGAATGATGAAAAAAGACATAAAACTATCTCACTGTTTAGGTGTACTGAATAGCTAGCAGAGTCTTTTTTTTAACTCAGATTACATTTTTGTATTATTTATTTATTTCTCTTAATCACTTAGGACCCACATATTCCTTTTTCTATTACAGTTGGGCTACATTTGCTTTTTTCTGTTACCTTAAGATTGAATGAAGAGCACTCCAAGAATAAGCTTACATTTTGTAGGCTTCTAAAACAAGAGGTAGATCTTTGACCAGCACCTGAAAAAATTGACTTCTAGATAATCAATGTCTGCTTTGATGAGGATGAGAAAAACGTGTCCTGATCTTCAGCTAGAAATAACTTCCTGGTCACCTTACAAGTGTTTAATATTCTAACTAAAATTAAACAATATCAATAATATCAATGCCTCCTGAAAGTGACATTCCATGGGTAATAATAGTATGTTAAAATGTCAAATTCTGAATTAACCATTTTATAGTAACACAGATAATAAATCTGGCATGTAAGAAATGACTTAATTACTTACTCTTCCTGGATCCAAAGAGGAATGGAATATCCATGGGGTGACCATATGTCCTATTTTCCCATGTTAATTATGATGTCCCAGGGTAAATATTAATAGTACCTTTCTGTCACAAAAGTCTCCCAGCATGAATGATAAAATATATTCTTGACTCATACTATGGACTCAGACCTACTGTCTTATCTGTCTCTTCTGAGTCTTTTATGGCATTTTCAATAATCCACACTCCAGAGAGATGTTCTCCTCAGGTAAATTAGAAGTAGATTACATTAAAAAGATTAAATAATTTGTATTTGATGCTTCTCTTACGTCTTCCCATGGCACCAGGCCACCCCTCTAACTTATGAACAGAAGATTGGAATGACCTGTTAACTTACCATTCTCCAGCAATAAAATGTGAACCCAATGATGTTTAATAAAAATATGAATAAAATAAATTGCACTTTCATAGTTTAAACATGTAATTGTTTTTTGCCTCATTGTTGTACAGGTTGCAAAGCCATTATTCCATTTGCTAGATATTGACCTTTTTCAAGTAAACCTTTACCTCATGCTCAAGAGAGAAGTCAATTGACTTTGAAATATGTGTGCTGTTTGTTTACTCTGCAGTGTTGTTGGGGTCTTTTTGAAACATTGGCTTTCAAAGCAGGATTCTAAATATGCATAAATGTTTAACCGGCCTTTCTCCATTTCTTCAAAATAATTCACCTAGATGCTAAAATATTCTTTAACTTAAATTGGAAAAATAAGATAACTGTTTAGAAATATTCATTAAGTACAGTTGCCAAAAGTGATGATTAGAATCTACATAGTAGATTTGTCCCATTTGCATATAAAAGAAAGCTATTTTTACTATTTGCCACACAATTACTAACTATATATCAGAGGAAACTGACACAGGCAGAATTTCATTCAGAAACTAATATTGCTAGGCAAACAAAATTTTTATATGAAATAGAGGCCTTCAGAACACATTCACAAATATAAGAACCTTCTGTCATAAGACATAATTGAAAACAGAAAATTGCATCTTATTAAATCAAGAAAGATGATCACATGTATAAAATATAAAGACATTTTATCTTTGCTTTACAAACTCGAAAATCCTTTAAAGTACACAGACTTTTCTGGGATATTACCTGAACATCACAATGCTATTGATTTCCTGTAGGTCTATAAAACAAGTACTAACCAAGTTTGAAATAAGACTTTAATGCTACATGAATCACTTTCAGCTTTCCAAGTCATTGAATTCTCTACATGATACTTCATCAAACTGTTACATAAAAGCTCCTAAACAGTGTTATGTATTGTTTTTATTTTTTGTTTTATAATAGCACTCTGGGCTTTCCTAACTCAGGTGAAGTTTCTGTTACTGGATTAAAAGCTGAAGCAACTTGGAAACAATGTTGACTTCCACCTTTAGTAGAAGTCTGCTCTGAAGGTCATTGGGCTGAGTATAACTTGTGGATTATTTATCTTACTTTGTTAAATTATTTTAATGTGTATTAAATATTAGAAGGCTTCCCATAAAAATCTGAATTTGGGGCTGGGCATGGTGGTTTATGACTGTAATTCCAGTTCTTTGGGAGGCTGATGTGGGAGGATCAATTGAGGCTACTAGTTTCAGTCCAGCCTGAGCAACATAACAAGATCCTGTCTGTACAACAAACTTGAAAAATTATCTGGGCATCGTGGTGCCCCTGTAGTCCCAGTTACTCTAGAGGCTGAGGTGAGGTAATAGCTTTGACCCAGGTGTTCAAGTTTGCAATGAACTATGATCTTGGCACTGCACTTCAGCCTGGGTGACAGAACAAGGCTCTGTCTCTCAAAACAAACAAACAAACAAACAAAAAAAAAAAAAAAAAGAAGAGAGACAGAGGAAAAAAAATCTGGATTAAGATTTTTAAAAGTTCAGTGACACTAGCCCCATGGTCCTAGGATGCATCTGCTGGAGCTGATTATCAGCTGACCCTGTTAGCTGACCTACAGTTTACCACAGTCACCTCTTAGCCTATGATAGGCATATATGTTCCATTATGGAATATGTAGGCATTTGAGGTTGTCAACCTTGGCCTTAATTGATCTACAGCATTCTTGATTCTGAGCATGGTGTGGATCTGTACCATCACTGACTGTGCGTGCCTGGTAGGGTTGCCAGACTTAACAAAGAAAAAAAAAAGCAGTAATGAAATTTGAAATTCCTATAATGAATATATTTTTAGTATAAGTATATTTTCAAGTAAATATACTTTTAAAGTTATGCCATTTATCTGAAATTCAAGTTAAATGTGCCATAGCGGATTTTTCTGGCAAGCCTAGTCCCAGGAGATTATCAAATCTTCAGAGACAAATGGCAACATGATTCATCCAAGGAGGCTAGATTTTAGGTACAGAAGTTTTTTGGATTGCCAAGAGTCCCAGGAAGGACTAAAATATGTATCTTCAAAAGGCCAGACAAATTTGAGAAATGAGGTTCTGACTAGAGACCATGATGATGTAAATGAAGAAGAAAGGGAACTTTCCATATATACCACCCAGGTTTCTCCAGAGAAAGAGAACCAGTGGGATCTCTCCATGTCCCTCTCTATCTAGAAAGAGACTGATCAAATTATTATAACACATTGCTTCACATGATTGTGAAGGCTAACAGTACCATAATCTCCCCTAAGCAAGCTGGAGACCCATAAAAGCTGGTTGTATAACTGAAATGCCAGAGAGCTAGAGAGCTGATCGTGTAGATTCCAGTCTGGATCTAAAGGCCTGAGAACCAGGATGGCTGAGGGCAGAAGATTGATATCCCAGTCTGAAAACAGGCAAAGAGAGTAAATTCTCTGTTTTTTGTTTTATTCAGGTCTCCAATGGTTTATGAAGCACACCCGCCTTTGGGAGGACAAACTGCTTTACTCAGTCTACAAATTCAAATGTTAATCTCATTCAGAAATGCCCTTACAGACATGCCCAGAACAAGGTTTAACCAACTATCAGGGCGTCTAATGTATCAACAAGTTGACATATAAAATTAATGATTACAACACATTTTCTAGGTACTTCTTTACAAAAAGATCCTATCCTTCCTTATCCAAGGTAAGAAGACTGAATTTCTTTCCCAGCAAAACATATCTGAATTAAACTTAATTTAAGAAAAAAAAAAAAAAGAAACATTTCTTGTGTACTTAAGTGTATTTATCAAGATATATATCTGATGAAGTGAAAATCTTATCAAAAAGTACCTTTGCTGTGAATTTATCACAATTTCATATGCTATCAATTTGTTCTGCTCCACAGAAACAATATTGTTCCACATACAATTTCAAATTTGATTGTGGCACTACCTAAATGTTTTATCTCAATATCTCCAACCTGTGAATCTTTTATATCATCTCCCACAAATGAGTCACACAAAATTCATTGTTTTCTAAATAAAAAATGAATCTTACTGAAAATAATAAAGGTATATGCTTATTAAAAATTAAATTTATCAGGTTGGACAAATAAAATATAAAAAGAAAACAAATATGTTGACATAGGGCAAAGAAGTGCTATAATGTCTTATTTCATCACAGTTTAAAGCAATACTAAGCTAGCTATCTTTAACCTGTTGTTAGTGATAAGAAAAGAACATCTAAAACAGTCTGGTTAGATAATACTTTAATGTGGATTATGCTTCTTCAATGCCTACAGGTATACATTCAGTTTAAGCAGAGAACACCTCCAAATAATGAATTATATACACTCAAGCCACCTCTAAATATGCATATAATGAAATTCATATATAAGCCAATTGTTGACGTATGTATGGGAAAGATGTATTCCTGGGGCTCTGTAAAATAGGTAATGCCTCTGCATTGAATTCTTTAGGACACAAATGATAATTTATGGCCTTGCTTTGTTTAGCAGGTATGGGGCAAAAAATACAGTGGATTTACAAATCTATAAATGAAATATTTTAAGCTAAAATTTAAAAATACACATGTGCAAAAATGGTACAATTTTAAAGGGATCTATAAAGTCTCTCATCCATCTTTTGAAAATAGCCATGATATGTTATACAATATCTCCTCAATTCTAAGTTGCACTTTTTTTCTCATATTTAATATTTTAAAAATAAGGATTGGAGTTTTCTTTTTGTGTGTGTGTGTGAATGTAAAACATTTAGTGCTTATTTTTACACTACAAAACCATTATTAAATTTTTAATATATGTTTAAAAATAAATGATTATTGTATTTAGGTTGCTTAATAGAATAATCAAAAATTTAATATGATTTAAAGAGGGGTTTATTGATATCTAAATTCCTGAAAAAAATTAAAGCCCTTAATTTTTTACCCATTACAAAACATGTGTCTTCTAATAAATTTCTGCATTTGAGCAGATTTTTATTGTTTTCTATTTGGAGAATGAGTTTTTTCTTGAGTAAGTCCCTATTCCAATCTGGTTTTGGGGTCAAAATGCCAAAATGATGTCTGGTTCTCTTCTTCAGGGAAGTAGAAAAAAATGAAGTCTATATTCTGATTCCATTTTTGATACCTGTTCTTTTTTTTCTACCCAAGGTAGCCAAGATTTGAAACATTTTTTTATTTGTATAAATTTAAGAGGTATACATGCAATTTTGTTACATGGCTATATTGTTTAATGGTGAAATCTGGACTTTTAGTGTATCTGTCATCTGAATAATGTATATTGTACTTCAGATATATTTTTACACATACTTTTGCTAAAATGACTAGGAATGGTTGTCCTAATAGGACCTGTAAGAACCCTAAAATTAACTAGAGCTAAAATTTTTGAAAACTTGTAAATCTTATACAGTAATTTTAATTATTCTATAACCAGCAATAAACTTAGAATTTAGGCACTCTAGAAATTATCAATGATAAATATTGTCACATATAATATTTCTCTTAGAAATATTCCTGGCTCAAGTTGTGGTCCTCATATTGTAGAGAATACTGTACCTGCCACAAAATGATTTCAAAATTCTAAGGAAAGAGAAGGTACTCCTCGCCAGAGCTCAACTGCCATCCAAAAACTTGAATTGAAAAAGGAAAATAATAATCAATAATGCAATCAAACACATTTAAAAAATTGACCAATGTTTAAAAAACAAAGGCAGTAAAGTAACACTGAGACTTAGTGTTGGTAATAAGTTAACATATACACAGTAAATCATGGCAATTTGTGGAGGTATTGTTATGGGGTTTACTAGGAGACTTCAACCTAGAGCAGGTAGTATTACTCTCTGAAAACAAAAGAGAAAAAATAATGGTTCAGTCTAGGGAGGGTATATATGTTCAGGAATTTTTCCATTTCTTCTAGGTTTTTAAATTTATGTGCATAGAAGTGTTTATAGTATTCTACGATGGTTCTTTGCATTTCTGTAGGATTGGTGGTGATATCCCCTTACCATTTCTGATTGTGCTTGTTTAAATCTTCTCTCTTTTCTTCTTTATTAGTCCAGTTAGTGGTCTATTTTATTTAGAAAAAAAACAAAAACAAACAAACAAAAAAACCAGCTCCTGAATTTGTGGATGTTGTAAAGGGATTTTTTTTTTGTCTCCATCTTTTTCAGTTCAGCTCTGATCTTGATTATTTTTTGTATTCTGCTAGCTTTAGGGTTTACTTGCTCTTGGTTCTCTAGTTCTTTTAGTTGTGATGTTAAGTTGTTAATTTGAGATCTTTCTAGCTTGTTGACATGGAAATTTAGTACTATAAATTTCCCTCTTAACACTGCTTTAGCTGCATCCAGAGATTCTGATACCTTGTATCTGTTCTCATTAGTTTCAAAGAACTTCTTGACTTCTGCCTTAATTTTATTATTTACCCAAGAGTCAGTTGAGGCAGTGATAAACAGCCTACCAACCAAAACAAGCCCAGAACCAGACAGATTCATGGTTAAATACCATGGTACCAGAGGTACCAAAAAAACTGGTACCATCCCTACTGAAACTATTCAAAAAAAATTGAAAACGAGGGACTACCCCCTAACTCATTCTGTCAGGCAAGCATCATCCTTATACCAAAACATGGAAGAAATACAACAACAACAAAACAAAAACAAAATAAAAACTTCAGGCTAGTATTCTTGATGAATGTCAATGCAAAAATCTAAAATCCAGCAGCATATCAAAAGCTAACCACCATTATCAAGTAGGCTTCATCCTTGGATGTAAGGTTGGTACAACATGTGCAATTCAATAAATATAATTCATCACAGAAACATAACTAAAGACAAATGACACATGATTATCTCAATAGATGCAGAAAATACCTTCAATAAAATTCAACCTTGCTTCATGGTAAAAACTCTCAGTAAACTAAGTATTGAAGAAACATACCTCAAAATAATAAGAGGCATATATGACAAGCCCAGAGCCAATATCATCTGAATGGGCAAAAGTTGGATGCATGCCTTTGAAAACCAGCATAAGACAAGGATTCCCTTTCTCACCACTTCTATTCAAAACGATATTGAAAGTTCTGGCCAGGGCAATCAGGCAAGAGAAAGAAATAAAGGTATTCAAATAGAAAGAGAGAAAGTTAAACTATCATTGTTTGCAAATCACAGGATCCCATGTCTACAAAATCCCATTGTCTCAACCCAAAAGCTTCTTAAGCTGATAAGCAACTTTAGCAAAGTCCCAAGATACAAAATCAAAGTGCAAAAATTTCCAGCACTTTGGGAGGCCAAGGCGGGTGGATCACGAGGTCGGTAGATCGAGACCATCCTGGTCAACATGGTGATACCCCGTCTCTACTAAAAATTATAAAAAATTAGCTGGGCACGGTGGCATGTGCCTGTAATCCCAGCTACTCAGGAGGCTGAGGCAGGAGAATTGCCTGAACCCAGGGGGCGGAGGTTGCGGTGAGCAGAGATCGCGCCATTGCACTCCAGCCTGGATAACAAGAGCGAAACTCAGTCTCAAAAAAAATAAATAAAATTACTAGCATTCCTATACACCAACAACAGTCAAGCTGAGAGCCAAATGAAAAATGAACTCCAATTCTCAATTGCCACAAGAAGAATAAAATACCTAGGAAACTTAAGAATATAGCTAACTAGGGGGTGAGAGATGTCTTTAAGAAAAACTAAAACCAGCACTCAAACAAATCAGAGATGACATAAACAAATGAAAAAACATTCCATTCTCATAGATAGAAAGAATCAATAGCATTAAAATGCTGCACAAAGCAATTTATAGAATGAATGCTATTTCTATTAATCTACCATTGACATTCTTCACAGGATTAAAAAAAAAACTTTTAAAGTTTGTGTGGAACCAAAAAAGAGCCTGAATAGCCAAGACAATCCTAAGCAAAAAGAACAAAACTGAATGTATCACACTACCCAACTTCAAACCATACTATAAGGCTACAGCAACCAAAAGAGCATGGTACTGGTACAAACACATAAATATATACCAATGGAACAGAATAGAGAAACCAGAAATAAGCCCACACACCTACAACCATCAGATCTCGAAAAAGCCTTTCAAAAACAAGCAATGGGGAAAGGATTTCCTCTTTAATAAATGGTGCAGCAATAACTAGCTTGCCATATGCAGAAGATTGAAACTGGTTGCCTTCCTTATACCATACATAAAAATCAACTCAAATGGAATAAAGACTTAAATGTAAAACCCCAAACTGAAAAACCCTAGAAGAAAATCTAGGCAATATCATTCAGGACATAGGCACAGGCAAATAATTTATTATGAAGATGTCAAAAGCAATTGCAACAAAAGCAAAAATTGACAAATGGAATCTAATTAAATTTGAGAGTTTCTGCACAGCAAAATAAACTACCATCAGAGTAACCAGACAATCTACAGAATGGGATAAAACAAAACTTTTGGAGTCTACCCATCAGAAAAAGTTCACATATCCCACATCTACAAAAGACTTAAACAAATTTCAAGAAAGAAAACATTAAAAAGTGGTCAAAGGACATGAACAGATACTTCTCAAAAGAAGACACACAAGTGGCCAATAAACATATGAAAAAAAGCTGAACATCACTTATCATTCAATAAATGCAAATCAAAACCACATGAGATACCATCTCACACCAGTCAGAATGGCTATTATTAAAAAGTCAGAAAAACAAGAAATGCTGATAAGGTTGTGGAGAAAAAAGAACACTTTTACACTTTTCCTGGGAGTATAAATTAGTTTAACCATTGTGGAAGACTGTGTGGTGATTCCTCAAAGACCTAGAGGCAAAAATACCATTTGATCCAGCAATTCCATTACTGGTATATATCCAAAGGAATATAAATCATTCTATTACAAAGACATATGCATATGTATGTTTATTGCAGCAATATTCACAGTAGCAAAGACATAGACTGGATAAAGAAAATGGGGTACATATACACCATGAAATACTTTGTAGCCATAAAAAGGAACACGGTTATTTCCTAAAAAGGAACATAAATGCAGCTGGCAGCCACTATCCTCAGTAAACTATGACAGGAATAGAAAATCAAATACTGCATGTTTTCCCTTATAAATGGTAGCCAAATGATGGACACATGAACACACAGTGGGGAACAACACACACCAGGGCCTGTGGGAGGGTTGGGGGAGAGCATTCAGAAAGAATAATGGATGCTGGGCTTAATACTTAATGATGGGATGATCTGTGCAGCTAATCACCAAAGCACATCTTAAGCTATATAACAAACCTGCACATACTGCACATGTACCTCTGAACTTAAAATAAAAGCTGGAAATTAAAAAAAAAAAAGAATGAAAACAGAATTGAAGCCAGGATGGCATCCGCCTGAACCAAAGATCTCTGCTTGCAGCTTGCATAGAAAGAGTTCACATTGTGTCCCTGTATAATGTAATCAGTAGCCCCTTCTTTGTAAATTAAAAATAAATCCTTTTTCCTTAATAATGTTTAAAAAGAAGAGAAAAAACACTCTATCTTTCTATAAAGTAATTAGTCTTGCAGGATGTTTCTTTCAACATCTTGTACCTAGAAATAGAAATGAATGGGGAAAGCTGTCATACTCCATTGGTCCAATTGGTAACAGTTTGAAAATAAGTTCCTAGCTAATTGAATTGGCCCCTGGCACCAAATAAATTGACAACTGTGAAATTCTTCTGCTAATCTCAAGCATTTAAATTGCACAGCTCCAAAGAAGTTTTAAAAAGTTAAAAAACAATGAAAGATTTTAAGGTATCATTATTTTACATTGTATGTATTTAAAACTTCAAATAATAATTAAGAAGAGTTACTTAAATATAAATGATACTCACTTTGTAGATCCCAAACTTCTAAAACTCAGAGAGCTTGATAACACTCACTGTGACTCTAAATGAAATTTTCTGCAAGACTCTTCAATGGGATAGTATTTTTGTATGATAACCGTATCGCTCAAAAGTTCTATGATGAAATAGTTTGGGCACTACTGTACATTCTGTCTACCTGACAGTAAGAAACTTTACTGTGTATGTTTAATGTACTTCCCCAAATAGGTCTAATTTATATAATGTTGATTGTACATATAATTTTAGGCATTAGTAAACTTCATCTGTCCCTTCTTGGGAAATATTTTTTCTTGGCGTCAAGGACACAACTCTTTCTACTTTCCTCTTTGTCAGTGGCAGATCCTTTTCATTCTTATTACCTGGAACATTCTCTACTTTCTAAACTATTAAAATGGACTCTTTTTTCATCTTCATCTATACTCTATCTTCACACATCTTCAGGTGATCTCAGTGAGTTCTACATGTTAAAAAGCATATTAGACTGAGTGTGGTGGCTCACACCAGTAATCCCAGCACTTCAGGAGGCCAAAGTGGATGAATTTCCTGAGGCCAAGAATTCAAGACCAGCCTGGGCAACATGGTGAAACCCTCTCTCCTAAAAATACAAAAATTAGTCGGGTTTGGTGGTGCATGCCTATAATCCCAGCTACTCAGGTGGCTGAGGCACGAGAATCGCTGGAACCTGGGAGGCGGAAGTGGCAGTGAGCCGAAACCATGCCACTGCACTCCAGTCTTGGTGACAGAGCAAAACTCTGCCTCAAAAAAAAAAAAAAAAAAAAAAGTAAAAAACATGTTAGACCTACATTTATATACCCAATGACAATTCTTTTATACTAAATACTGGAATGTTTAATAGACATCTCAATCGTATCTGTAAACTGAAAAACTGTCAAACCCTCCAAATCGGCTTCTCTCTCCAATCCAACAGTGTTCAGAATAATATTTTATGCCACCACACTTCATTAAAATATTGAGTTTTTTTGAAAAAACAGAGCAAACAAAATTGGAGAATCATCTTTGATTTTGCAAAATCTACAATAACTGATATCCAATTAATTACTAAACAATTTCAGCTCTACAGTCAAAATACTTTCTATATTAGATGATTTTGCTATTACCTTGATCAATGACTCTTGCCTGAACTAGTGCTATTGACATCTAACTAATGTTTTTGTTTGCACATTTATTCTTACTGCAATCTATATTCTACAGAAAAGACAACATAGGTCTTTTAAAATATAAATTACACAATGTCGTTGCTGTAGTCTGAATGTTTATGTTCCCCACAAATTTGTATGTTGAAATCCTAACCCCTAATGTGATGGTGTTAGGAGGTGGAGCCTTTTAGGAAGTGAACAGGTTCTGAGGGTGCTTGGAGCCCTCGTGATTAGGTTTAGCATCCTTATAAAAATAGTGAGAGAGAGCTAGCTAGTCTCTTCAGCCATGTGAGGTTGCAGTGAAAAATGTCTATCTGTGAAGGAAGTGGGCCCTCACCAGACACCTATTCTCCTAATGTCTTGACCTTTCCAAACACTGGAACTGTGAGAATAAATTTGTTTTTTACAAGCTACTCAATTTGTGGTCTTTTGTTATAACAGCCTGCATGGACTAAGACAGTCAATGTCCTAACTCAACTATTTGAAGACACTCACGAATGAACAAAATTTGGTGGAAAATCAGAAGTAGTCAACTCTTGAAAGAAGGGAACTACCTAAGAAGCATATGTATGTGAATTTTTGCCTGAAGGTACTTTCTGTAGCACAGCATAGCTGGAAGTGAAAGTTACAGTGCTGAGAAGGAAATTTAATAGAAAAAAATGTTTTAAATATAGGACCTAGGTTGCACCATCAGAAGTTAGGAAAAGATTATTAAATAAACCCAAAATAAGTATAAAAGAAGAAAATAATGAAGGACAGAAATCAGTGAAATAGGAAATGAGTAAACAGTAGAACATTTTAACGAAGTCAGTAGCTTATCCTTCAAAAAGTGTAGTAAAATTGATAAGCCATTAGTAAAACAAATTGAGAAAGAAAGAGAAAAATCAATTATCAATATCCAATGAATATCAATATCAGGAATTAAGAGAGAATAACACTATAGATCCTTGCAAACATCAAAAAATAATAATGAACAATTTTAAGCAACTATAGGATAGTACAGTAAGTTAATGACTTAAATAAAAGCCATTTTTTAAAAAAGTACAGGTAATAAAATCTGACACAAGTTGAATTAGAAAATATGGATAATTCTGTAGGACATTGTGTTAAATGAAACATGCCAAGCACAGAAACTCAAAAACCACATGATGTCATGTATATGTGAAATCTTAAAAAGGTTAAATCATAGAATCATTGAGTAGAAAAATGCTGCTTACCTGGGCTTGGGGGAATTGGGGTGGTAGTTTGGGGAAATGTTGTTCAAATGATACAAAATTTCAGCTAGACAAAAGGAACTAATTCAAGAGATCTATTGCAGGGCATGGTGATATAGTTAATAACAATGTATTTTACACAGTAAAGTTGCTAAGATAATAGATTTTAAGTGATCTCGCTACAAAAAAAAAGTCAAGTAATATACGTAAATTTGCTCGATTTAGCCATTCCGCAATGCATACCTCTTTCAAAACATCGTAATGTACACCATAAATATATAAATAATGTTTGTTAATTAAAAAAAAAAAAAAGAAAGAAAAGAATAAAGGAAGTCCTTAAATAGTTCCCCCTGGCCAAATGTGAGATATTTTGAATATTAAATTAAATAATTATAGTCATGCATTATGGCTTGTTGAATAAAATAGAAATTCACAATTTAATACTGATGCAAATAAATGAATGAAGAAGCAAAAAACCTTTCTCAACACTATAGAAGGTGAACTAATATATGTAGAAAAATGATGGGGTTAGAAAACCATATATTGTAGTGGTAAAATTTTTATTAGACATGGGATATTGAAATAAACTCAATCCCCCCACAAATGATTCGTTTTCAGAGAAAAAATAGAAACTTTGCCATTGGAAAAAGCGGTGAATACTGTCGAACAAACTGATCAAAATTAATATCAAAAATATTGGAACAAAGTAAGATCATGTGCTTTTTTATGTGAGGTACTGGGGAAGACAAATCATGTTTGCCATATATTTCTGCCAAGAATGTACAATTTGAATCTAGTCACAAAGAAGCATCAAATAAATAAAAATTGGGAGCATTGCATAAAATAACTGACCTATACTCTTTAAAAAATGACAAGGGTAAGAAGATAATAGAAGGCAGTACAACATTTTTTAGATTAAAGGACAATAAAGAGACATGACAACTAAATGCAATACCTGATCACAGATTAGATCGTAAGTTGGAGAAAAAAATAGCATTTTTCTAAATACTTTGTATAGTACATCTGATCAAACAAGAGTTTTCACTCTTTTTCTTGACAGAAAACACAATGTTATCTGTTGTCTTACCATCTGTTGGAGACTTCCTGAGGGGTATTGTGCTTGCCTCTTGTTGGTCAGAAGTGTTGTACTCAAAGCTGTATCCATAGAGAGAGACAATAAAAAAAGATGTGATCATTTAAAAAAAAAAAAAAAAAAGACAATTACAAATAACAGCCTTATAGCCTAAAAAAAAATGGATCACTATATCAAGATCCTGATCTAGAGACACACTAAAACCGGAAGGAAGAAAAGCCTGTGTCCTTTCAAGTTTAACTTAAACCTGTCCTGCAGTCTCACCATCTACTTTGTTGTCCAATAAGTCTGCTTTGGCCTTTCAAAGTCTGGGATTACATGAGCCACTGCCCCCGGCCTAGGCTTTTATGTTCCAGGTACATTTGGGGATAAACACACATGTATCATGATTAGATTCTGTTTGGGAAATATATTGACTTTACAGATACATTGGGGAGAATTGAGGGTTAAAGGGTTAGGTTATCCAGAAAGTTGTTGTTTCTTATATTTATTCAGGCTTTTATAATATCATCTAATATCTAGCAAATGTCTAGAACTATCTTTTGTACTCTTGTAAGTATAACAAAGATTCTTAATGGATTTTGTTGCTAGTGAAGGGATATCTTCTTTTCTTTAATTTTAATGAATTATTTGAGACATAAATAGAGAATAATAGAATTAAGACTCAGGTACCTACAACTTAACTTTTCTAATTAAATATTTTACCATATTTACTTAAAGTATTATTTTAAGCAATAAAATATTAGTTGAAGTATTTCTTGGGCTCCTCTCTGAACCCTCCCATTTTTTTCTCCTTCTCTTACCAGAGTTAACTCTTCTGAATTAATCATTTGTCTTTATTATATAAATGTTTGTCTGCTTTTGCTATACATCTTTGCAGTTTTTTTAAAAAGTTTTAAAATGTGAAATAAATAATATGCTGTGTTAAAACGTCATTGTTAAATCAAAAATCTAGTTTGATATAGAAAAAATAAAAGAAAAAATAAACTAATGTGTTCACTCAGTTTATTTACCTCATAAGTGATTAACAGCAGGTACAATTTATAATTATTTTCTCCTACATTGGGTATTTGCTTTGACTTAATGAAAATATTAAAAATATGTTTCAAAAACTGAAAGTCCACACAAATATAATGTCTATAATTTATATTGTTTTTACGGTTTAATTTTTTTATTTCTTAAATTGTGAATTGACAAATTATAGTTGTATATTTGACCCTTGAAAAACACATGGCTTAGGAGTTAGGAGTGCCGACCCCTCATGTCCTGAAAATCTGCATACAACCTTTGATTCCTTAAAAACCTAACGACTAATAACCTACTATTGACACTCTTTACCAATAATATAAGCAATTAACACATATTTTATATGTTCAATATATACTGTATTCTTACAATAAAGGAAGTTAGGAAAAAAATGTTGTTAAGAAAATCATGAGGAAAAGAAAACATATGTTGTATCCATTAAGTGAAAGTAATCATCATAAATATCTTTTTCCTCATCATCTTCATGTTAAATCCAAGGAGGAAAAAGAGAAGAGATTGGTTTTGCTGTCTCAAGGGTGGTAGAGGTGGAAGAACATCCACATATAGTGGATTGCCACAGTTCAAACTCATGGTTCAAGGGTAAATTGTATTGTAATTCATTGAATTTCTTTAAGAAGATTATTCTGAATTCTTTGTCTGTCATTTAATAGACCTCCTTTTTTTTAGAGACCACTGTTGAAGCTTTGGTGCTTTTTTTTCTTTTTGATTTTGGAAGTGTTGTAATTTCCCGGTTCTTTGCAATCCTTGTCTTCTGGTGTTGCTGCCTTTGCTTTTGAAGAGACAGCTACCTTTTCTGGGTTTCCAGTGTGTTTGGCAGGGACAAACCTTCACTGTTTAGCTGGTGATTATGGATGGATCAAGGATAACAACACTGGGCAGCTGAACTTGCTTTGGATTCTCTAAATGGCTGGGCTGTTGCTTTTACTCTGAGATGAGGTGGGGCATCTGGCAATCTGGGATTATATTATGCTGAGCTGCTAGATGAGTGCTGCAGTCACCTCTAATTTGGCCAGCTCACCTCTAATTTGGCCATGGCCATATGATACTGCTATTTGAGTTCACCAGCTGGACAGGGATGCAAGAGGGGCACTGAAGTTAGGTGCAGTCGCTGATTGGAATGGACAGGACCAGTTGCTATGCTAAGCAGAAATGCACATTTGAGATTTGCCTCTCTGCCTCCACAGAGAAGGTTTTAGGGTGAGCTTTGAGGCTGAAGTGAGTGCTGTTTAAATGCTGGTGGTCATATTTAACCCCTGATTTTTGCCAAGTGCTATTAACCTCCTAGGAGTTGTGGAACTTGCCACTGCTCTTTGCTGAAATTCACTGTAGTAGTTGTCTCCCTTCCTGGGCGGAACTCCAAGGTACAATCCAAGGCTGGTTCTTCAGATTGGTCATCTAGGGATTCCAGGCAGGTAAAATTTTTTATCAGTTTTGCAATTAACCAGCTGAGTTTTGTGAGCTCTGATACAATTGGCAGGTATGCAGAGCTACCACCAAGATGTATGTTGGGTGCTGTGGGCTCCACCTTCTTTATTTCTACCTGACCCTGGGTAGTCTAGCCACCCTGAAAAGTATTTCAAAATACTAAAGAACCTAGATGTCAATCTCCGGTTCCATTGTCTCTCTGTAGAAAGTATGATCCTTGAGGGATCCTTTCTATGTAGAACTATGCTGACTTGAGGTCAGGGAGGGGCAGCACAGTCGAAGACCATTTCTCTACCATTGCCTTGTGGGGTTTATTATATTTTATGGGCCACCTAGGTCACTCAGATTTATTTCCAGTTTTGGAGGATTTCACCAAAGTATTTTTGTCTGTGGATAGTTGCTAGTTAAACTTTTTGTGGCACGTAGTGTAACTGAGCTCAGGTTTGGCTGCTCACTGCTCAAAAGCCAAAACTTGAAAGGCAAAGGTTGGTGGGAGGGAAAGAAGGTTTATTCAGGAGCCAACAACCGGAGGAGACAGCACACTTGAGTTGTGTATTAGTGTGATTTCACACTGCTATGAGGATACTACCTGAACCTGGGTAATTTATAAACAAAGGAGATTTAATTGACTCACAGTTCCAGATGGCTGGGGAGGTCTCAGAAAACTTAAAATTATTGCAGGAGAAGCAGGCACCTTCTTCACAAGGCCACAGGAGAGAGAACAGCAAGGGGCAAAGGTGGAAGAGCCCCTTATTAAACCATCAGATCTCATGAGAACTCACTCACTATCAGAACAGCATTGAGGAAATCACCCTTCAGATCCAATCACCTCCAATCTGGTTTCTCCCTCAACACATGGGGACTATGAGGAATACAGTCTGAGATGACATTTGGGGGGCTCATAGAGCCAAATCGTATCAGGTTATAAAGCCTGAAACTAACCTGATAGTCCCATAGAGAGTTCTCTTTGGATAAACATAGAAATTGTCCCTCTGGTCTTAATCTATTTCCCCATTAGGAAAAATAAAAAGAAGTGCAGCTCACTGCCAGTGGAGTATTCTCCAGGCAGTCTTGAATCTTACACTTCTTTTATCTGAGTTCCTTCCTCAGGAAAAGATCCCAGGCCTTTCAAAGATTATCAAAGAATTGAAAGTCACCGGATCAAGGGATACAGACAATGAAATGTCAGCCTCCTCATTCATCATGATTGCTTTCTTACCCCTCCTGAGATCCTGTTTTATCACACATAGTTACATTTCTTCCCTGCTATTTAAACACCTACCTTCAGTGAATCAAGGAGATGAGTTTGAGACTGAGCTCCCATCTCCACTACAACACCCATTTAAAGCCTTCTTCCTTGGCACTTGGCAATAATTATTGTGTCAGTGATTAGCTTTCTGTGCAGTGAGCAGCAGAACCTAGATGCATGCCAGGCCCTAGATGAATCCCTGTTTTTTTTGTTAACTAGACCATCCTTGCATCTGGGATTTTAGGATCCCAGCTGGAATTCCTGGGATCTCAGCAGCTGCTGAGAATGCTTTTGTCTCTATTCTTTCCCCTTCATGGCATCAGCTGATTGCAATGCTTAGCCCGTGCAAGGAAAAGCAGTATCTGGGAGTTGATGGATCCAAGACTGAGTAAGTCAAACTGGTGTGCACACCAGGAATCTTCAGTCTCTGCCATTTGGATCTAGCATGAGTGATTTGTGGTACTGCTTGGTGTGAGATAAGATTTTTGAAGACAGCTCTTCAGTCTCCATTTTTTTAGAATTAGCTTGGGAGTGTTCTGTTTTGGTTTCTGTATGTTTGTTGGTTTTTAATTGTTTAAAAGGTGAAACATGAAAGTTCAAAGACATACCAGATTTTCTGGGACACCAGCTGGTCACATATTATCTCCATTTTTGTGCACATTTTAAACTAATGGGCAAATTACAGCAAGAAAAATCCAGGGCTCAAATGGTTAACCAGAACTCCAGAGTTAAGTAGAGGCTTCTGAAGCTCCCTATTTCTCTTTTTTTCCCTGTCTTCTTTGAGTCTGCTGCTATTGAGCTACTAGTATTGAGATAAAACTCAATTCAAAGTTACTTGGGATATTTTGTTTTTCTTATACAGTTCAGCCAGTTCTAGCTAAAATATAAACATGGAAAACATATGAAACTTAAAAAAAAAAAGGTGAAAGAGGTTTCAAATATTAAACTTGTATTGAAAGTGCTTTACCAAAAATTTTGGTCAATGGCCTTCATGCAACTCCCTAATGAGACAAAGTTTAGCCATGTGAACAGGTTCCAACTTTGTTAACGAAAAAATTTGGATAGAGCTATCTTTTATAGGCTGGTGAGTTTATGATACCCTCTGATGGCTGGAGCTCTGAGGTAAAAGCTATTGGATCTTTGTTTGTATGTGTGTATACATGTTTAGATGTGCTTATGTATGTGTATATATGTGTTGTGTCTAACAAGTACTAAATTGGATTATAAATAAATGGGTATTCATAAATTAAGTCAGTCCAAATGCTTTTCACATTCATGTAAACTTAGTAACCTTTGGTAAATAAAAAATGATTTTGTAATATTAATAAAATAAAAATAGAAGTATCATCCAAATTGTTAGCATTCATTTTTGTCTGGATATGCCAATTAAGAGAAATACATATTCACCCAGCCAAACCCTTGGAGACATGAAGAATAGCAGAAGCGAGACTTTTAATGTCAGTCTCGCAAGATCGGCTATCTGGTAGACAGTTACAGCAGGTGATTTGTCTCCTAACACACAAGTCCCTCCCCCAGTTCCTCATTGGTGGAGTACTCTGGGGTTACAATCTTCCTGGATGTTGCCTAAATTTTATTATCCCCCTTATAAAGTTATACTTGGTCCCATCCCTCACTTAAGTTTTGATTTCCCAATATGAAAACTTTCTTCCCTTTTATGGGCTGACCTCTCCTCTACATTCTATTTGTTTACTGACCTTCTAGGTACACAAGCTGTGTGGTTTGTTACATCCACAGGCTGGGTTCACATACTTAAATTTATAATGCCTTGAAAACATTTAAAATGTTTTCTCACACCAATTGTTTTATTTCTGCCTTTGCTAAATATTTCAGGTCCAATAAAAACAGCTGAGGCTTCTGAATTATTGGCAAAATGCCTTGTTTAAGGTTCTTACTCAGGTGAATGCCTTAGGTTCACAGGCTTTGTAAATGGCTAACAGAGAAATAACTTTAAGTGACAACTAGTTTTGTCTAATATCTTCATTTTCAGAAGTAATCTAGATAAACTGTTAAAAATAAAAAATTAGTGCATATAAATAGGATAAATGCTTGCAGGTAAACTTTTTATGTAATTTTAAAATCCTAAAATTATTTTGAATGCTTATTGAATATCTGGATTATTTCTAACTAAGAAAGGGTTATAATATGGAAAAATATATTTCTAAATTTGTGGAGTGGTTTTGTCTATAAAATGTTCACATCTGATAGACAGTTCAGGATTTCTTGCTTCCTAGGTTTTCACTAAAAGTTAAGGTTACTAAGAATAAGAATTCTAGTTAAGTATAATTTTATAAGTTGTGTTCTTGAGGAAAAATAATTTTATATAAGTCAGAAGTTATTCAAAAGTTATAAAAAGGTAAAAAGAAAAGAGCAAAAAAAGAGATGTTAGAAAAGTTATGAATATAAAAATAATTTTTGTAAGATTATTTAAAAATAATAATTTTATTTAAAAAAAATCTTGTGTAGCATTTTTTGTCTTAAAGTAAAATGACTGGTTATTTTTAAAAAGTGGTTATGTAAGACAAGTAAGAAAGTAAAAAAAATTTATAAATGGGCTGTGTAAGTGGTTACAAGGTACAAGAAACAGAACTTACAAAAGGAATTTTGTAAGTATTTAAGTTAGTTATAATTAAAAAGGAAACTATTTACACTAGTCTTTCTAAAATTAGCCCCTTATATTAAAACAAGGGTTACATAAGGTATTGCTTTGCTTTTACGTAAATTACAAGAGGTTTTTGATTTTTAATTATATAACGAATTTCTTTGAAAAACGTTTGATTCCTATCTCAGAGGTTCCACATGCTGTGTCTTGTTGTTTTTAGCTTTTCCTTCCCTTGAGAAGGCTTGAGATGACGATTATCTCCTTCAGTTTTTTCATCACTCCTGAATGTTTTTCCCTCTAGTTCTGTTGTGGTCTGATACTAAAATGTTTTATTTTAAAGGTCTAAACAGCAATGTTTACTTCCAGTATAAATTTATCTTTACTCTTGATTTTTCTTGATAAATCTATTTTTTTCAATGTAATTAGGAATTTCTCATGCTGTTACTAAGAGTCATGTGTTCCCCTGCTATACTCATAATTTGAACACACTCTTCCTGTGTCTGATTAAATTCATGTACTCTTTTCAACGGGTTTGACTTTTGGGTTATTAAATGGGCTTCCCATAAGGAGAAGCAATTACACTGCAGAAGGTTTTCTTTGCTTTTTGGTACTTGATTAAAAAACAAATGTTTTATATTTTATTAATATCAAAATTATTCCTATATTATATATTCATAGGTTTTTGATTTTTTAGGAAAACAAAAATTTAAAAGGGTTAGGTATTTTTTTTATTCACATAACTTTGTATATTGTTTTAAAGTCTTTTAATTCTCAATTTTGGTTAAATGAACAATTTTTTTTGTTTGTTTTGGTGAAATATTTTGAGCTTTTTAATATCTTTAATAAATACTCTCATAATAAAAAACCCTTCAAAAATCAATAAATCTAGGAGCTGGTTTTTTGAAAGATCAACAAAATAAGCAGACCACTAGCCAGATTAATAAAAAAGAGAAAAGAGAAGAATCAAATATATGCAATAAAAAATGATAAAGGGGATATTACCACAGATTCCACAGAAATACAAACCACCATCAGAGGTTATCACGAACAGCTCTATGTGCATAAACCAGTAAATCTGGAAGAAATTGATAAAATTCTGGACATGTACACACTCCCAGGCCTAAAACAGGAAGAAGTCAAAACCCTTAATAGACCAATAACAAGGGCTGAAGTTGAAGCAGCAATTAATAGCCTACCAACAACTAAAAAAAGCCCAGGTCCAGATGAGTTCACAGCCTAATTCTACCAGACATACGAAGAGGAGCTAGTACCACTCATTCTGAAACTATTCCAAACAATCCAAAAAGAGGGAATCCTTCCCAAATTATTTTCTGAGACCAACATCATCCTGATACCAAAACCTGGCAGAGACTCAACAAAAAAAGAAAACTTCAGGCCAACATCCATGGTGAACAGAGATGCAAAACTCCTTAATAAAGTACTGGCAAACAGATGGCAACAACACATCAAAAAGCTTATCCATCACGATCAAGTAGGATTCATCCCAGGGATGCAAGGCTAGTTCAATATAGGCAAGTCTATAAACGTAATTTGCCACATAAACAAAACCAAATACAAAAACCACATGATCTCAAAGATGCAGAGAAGGCCTTTGACAAAATTCAACAGTGCTCTATGTTAAAAACTCTCAATAAACTAGGTATCAATGGAAAATGTCTCAAAAAAATAAAAGATATTTATGACAAACCCACAGCCAATATCATACTGAATGGGCAAAACTGGAAGCATTCTCTTTGAAATCTGGCACTAGACAAGGATGCCCTCTGTCACCACTCCTATTCAATATAGTACTAGAAGTTCCAGTCAGAGCAATCAGGCAAGAAAAAGAAATAAAGGGTATTCAAATAAGAAAGGAGGAAGTAAAATCATCTCTATTCGTAGACAACATGATTGTATATTTAGAAGACCCCATCATCTCAGCCCAAAATCTCTTTACATTGATAAGCAACTTCAGCAAACTCTCAGGATACAAAATCAATGTGCAGTAATCACAAGCATACCTAAACACCAATAACAAACTTAAAGAGAGCCAAATCAAGAACAAACTGCCATTCACAATTGCTACAAAGAGAACAAAATGCCTAGGAATACAACTAACAAAGGATGCAAAGGACCTCTTCAAGGAGAACTACAAACCACTGCTCAAGAAAATAAGAGAGGACACAAACAGATGGAAAAATTTTCCATGCTCATGATTAGGAAGAATCAATATTGTGAAAATGACCATACTGCCCAAAGTAATTTATAGATTCAATGCTATCCCCATCAAGTTACTTATAACCCTCTTCACAGAACTGGAAAAAAACACCTTAAACTTCACATTTAAGGTGAGAGAGCCTGCAGAGCCAAGACAATTCTAAGCAAAAAGAACAAAGCTGGAGGCATCACTGTACGTGACTTCAAATTATACTACAAGGCTACAGTAATCAAAACAGATATATAGACCAATGGAACAGAAGAGAGGCCTCAGAGGCAATGCCACACATCTACACCCATCTGATCTTTGACAGACCTCAGAAAAATAAGCAATGGAAAAATGATTCCCTGTTTAATAAAGGGTGTTGGGAAAACTGGCTAGCCCTGTGCAGAAAGCAGAAACTGGACCCCTTCCTGACATCTTACACTAAAATTAACTCCACATGGATTAAAGACTTAAACCTAAGACCTAACACCATAGGTTAGGTGTTAATCCCTAGAAGAAAATCTAGGCAAAACCATTCAGGACATAGGCATAGGCAAGGACTTCATGACTAAAACACCAAAAGCATTGGCAACAAAAGCCAAAATACACAATTGAGATATAATTAAACTCTACAGCTTCTGTACAGTAAAAGAGACAATCATTAGAGTGAACTGGCCACCAACAGAATGGGAAAAAAATGTTTGCAATCTACCCATCAGACAAAGGGCTAATATCCAGAATCTACAAAGAACTAAAACAGATTTACAAGAAAAAAAAAAAAAACAAACAAACTCATTCAAAAGTGGGCAAAGGACATGAACAGAAGCTTTTCAAAAGAAGACATACATGAGGCCAACAAACACATGAAAAAATGCTCATCATCACTGGTCATTAGAGAGATGCAAATCAAAACCTCATTGAGATACCATCTCACTCTAGTTCGAATGGTGATCATTAAAAAATCTAGAGATAACAAATGCTGGAGAGGATGTGGAGAAATAGGAACACTTTTACACTGTTGGTGGGAGTGTAAATTAGTTCAAACTTTGTGGAAGACAGTGTGGCGGTTCCTCAAGGACCTAGAAATAGAAATTCCATTTGACCCAGCAATCCCATTACTTGGTATATATCCAAAGGACTATAAATCATTCTATTATAAAGACACATGCACACGTATGTTCACTGCGGCACTGTTTACAATAGCAAAGACCTAGAAATAACCCAAATGCCCATCAATGACAGACTGGACAGGGAAAAAAAGTATGTATATCTATCTATCTATCTATCTATCTATCTATCTATCTATCTATCTATCTATCTATATCTATATCTATATATATCTGGCTAATATCCCCAAAGTTTGAAAGTTGTTCAATCCTATTGAGTCCATCTGTTTTGCCTTGCTTGAACTGTTATCAAAGCTGTATAATGTCAAGCACTCTCCCTCTAAGCCCAGGGACTATTGTATTAGAGGTAGGTGCATGCCATTATAAGAGTGAATTTTGAGGAATAAAATTAGTTCAGATTCTCCAAACCAAAGATGGGCATACAGATGCTTAAATAGCAGATTACTCAATATGTTGAATTTATAAATTATTCAATTTTGTAACCTGGCATTTTTGCTTTTAGTTTTGAGCTCTTATGTTGCCTAAAAGGTTTTAAGAGTTAATGAGTGCCTGCCCACCTCCACTCCTGCCTTGTCTGGAATGATTAACTGACTATAAGTCTTCTGGCTTTAAGTCCTTTGGCCACAGGAGTCCTACTGAAGGACGTGATGGACCCAGGGCAGGTAGCCACACCACTCTGGCAATGATATGGGACAAAATAAAAGCTTGGCCATTGATGTTGTCTCTGGCATATCTTTCCCCAAAAGGAGGAATATAAACACACAAACAAACAGACAAAAATCCCAAGTCCCCTACTGACTGAACAGACCAAGAGGCCAAGAGGAAACCCCCTACCCTTGGCTCCAAAAATTAAACAAAATTAAAAACCCAGTTCCCAGCCATGATGGTATAAAAGGTCAGTCATGCCTTATTATACTTCTTCCACTTTATGGTTTAGACACACAGCTGACCAGCATTAATGTTAAAATAGATATCATAAGATTGACCAAACATTATTTGTGGCAATAAGATATCAAATTATAAACAGAACCTAAAGCCATGTCAGGCAAGGGCAAAGTTATACACCTCTAGACTTAAAAAATAAACCATTTTCTAACTGCCACCTGATTTTTCCTTTCCTCCAGCAGCTAAACAAGCACTGTCCTCGAGATAAACAATATTAAAACTACTGCAGTTCTACCAGATACTAACAGATCTTCCATGCACCCTGCCCATGTTCCACTAACCATAACTATAACTTTGACTGGACAAAAGGCTGACTTCAATAAATTTCCCAAGAATACCACTGACCATAGGCTGGTTCTGGTTAGTTTACAGACATTGTGTATTTGCGTGCCTTTGTGTTCTGAAAAAAAGATGTATAGGACCTAGCTGTAATACATTTAAATGTTAAGTCTCCACTCCAAAGTGAACATAATTGATATGTTACATGTATGTTTATTCAATATGCATGTGTCAGAACCACCTTTATAAATATTTGTAACTTCTCCTATAACCTGTTGAATATGTATGTTTAACCAACCTGTCATCATATACATACAGGGGCCCAGGTATGATTAACAGTGGGAAGAAAATTTACTGACTTTCATATTGATACAGGGCCATATATTCTCTAGTTAATTCCAGTCTATCCTCTGTTTCAAAGAAGACTATGACGATTACAGAAATGTCAGGAGAAATTGTGACTTTCTCTTTGCTACAACCTTTGGATTGTCATCTTGAAGACCACAATCTAAGGGAAAAACTAAAAGATTAAACATACTCTGAAAAAAAGAAAAGCATCATCGAAATATGTCCAAAAATCCATTTGACTTGAGAGGTGTTGTCAGTTGCCCTGTTATAAATGTAAATAGCTTCCTGAAACAGACAGAAATTGAGTCCTTTTAACATATCCTGTAGTAGGCCATTTCAGGTTTCTGCCATGGCAGGAAAGCCATCTGATATTAAAAAAAAAAAAAAAAAATGCCGAATTTGTTAAGACTCCAGGCACTATAGTAACTCCTGTTTATAAATTTACTTCTAATGGGAGCAGATGCCCCAGACATAACCCTATATTCTTTTCAACTTTGAATTGAGTGCTTCTAAAGACCCCAAAATAAAACAACAAACAAACAAACAAACAAAACAAAACGAAACAAAGACCTGAACATAGCATACTGCCAGGTCAAACGGTTTCATTCCAAAGTTCCCAATCAACACCTCCATTCAGCAGGAGGTAACTAGACTAGAGAGATGCCCCTTTTCCATAGAAATGGTATAAAAAATCACAGCGGAGAGTTTGTAACTGAGGCAGTCACTCCCTTTCTAAAAGTAAATAGTTATTCTTTCTTTCACAATGCTTCGCTGTGTACCTGCTTAAGAACTCCAAGAACTAACCTTGAGATAAAATCAAGGTTGAGAAATGTCCACCCATAGAAAAATGCTGAGCATTTAAAGTTCAAACCTGCTACAATCTAGTTGATGCCTGATAGACTACCAAATGGCCCTTTACTCAAGATTATCATTGGAACAGGACATGCCAACCTGCCCTTAGCTAATTTGTGCACAGGTTCCCAAGCAACTTCCTTTTGAAACTCCTTTGGCCAGCCAGAAAAGAGGGAGATGGTCTTTAAAATGCAAGTTTACCATCTTCTTAAGTTGTTACCTCCTGGACAAATCTGCTTTTCCTCACACCACCCATTGTTTCTGGAGTTTTGGCTTCTGCGTAAACAGCAGATGAACCCAAATTTGGTTATAGTAGTGTAACCTAGGACCTCCTATTCCTCCATCCTGCTGACACCACTTCACATTATTTCCTGAAGTTTGTTTCTATCTCCTTCTTCTTTCTTCTTTTTCTTTTTTCTTCTTTCTTCTTTCCTTTCTTCTTTCTTCCTCCTCCTCCTTCTTCTTCTTCTTCTTCTTTCTTTCTTCTTCTTCTTCTTCTTTTCTTTGAGATGGAGTGCAGTGCTGCAATCTCAGCTCAATGCAACCTCTGCCTCCTGGGCTCTAACAATTCTCCTGTCTCAGCCTCCCAAATAGCTGGGACTACAGGTGCATGCCACTATGCTCAGCTAATTTTTTGTATTTTAGTAGAGACGGTTTCACCGTATTGCCCAGTCTGGTCTCAAACACCTGAGCTCAAGCAATCCACATGCCTTGGCCTCCCAAGAAATTTGTATTCTTAAAAGTGATATAGACAAGGTTTATTCAGATGTGAGAAGGCTTTTCTTTCCTTTGGACCATGGATTTTCAGGAGACTTGGAAAGTATGCAAAACCATAAAGTGTTAATGCATAGCAAAAGGCAACCAAAATTTGTACTTTAGCCTTCATCTAAGTATTTCTATAGACAAGCATTGTAAACTATGGGCTATTGTAAACAATCTAAATCAGTGACAATTAACTCCATGGCACTTATGTGAAAATTAAAATGATTAAATAGGTTGCTTCCTAATGCTTTAATAAAAGAATGCACATGTTTTGATTATTTTTTTTGAGACAGAGCCTTACTCCAAATTCTTTCTCTCTTTGCTTCAAAATGATGCTGTTTAATATCTTATAATTCTGTTCATTTTATCTCCTTGAATGATTCATTCTTTTATTAATTTTTATTAATTATCTTTCTCCACTAAACATATTAGTTTCTAATTTCTGAATTTTCTGGTTGTGATATTATTACATCTGTTTTTTTTCAAAATGTCGTTGGTCAAGTATATTTGTCTCTCTCTATTTGCAACAGTTTCTATATTATTTGTGTCTCTTGCAATCATTTCATATATGTTCATATTGTAAGATAGACCTAAAGTCTCTGTATTTCAATAGGTATTAATTCACCCACAGTCCTTATGATTACTGAATTCTATCATTATGACTTTCTTTATTGCATTCTTGATTTCGTTTTACTTTCCTAAGCTTTGTTGAAATGATCAAGCTTTTAAACTCAGTTAATTGGCTTTATTTCTCTTTCTCTATCCTCTACTTTCTGAAATAAAATATTCCAGCTGCATTACCTTATATATAAAATATATTTAGAAATTATGCATAATTTTAATTGATATTATCATAGACTCTATCTTACTTTGCTTCCTTTTCTATTTCTTTCTTTTTTTTTTAATGGAGTTTTACTCTTGTCACCCAGGCTGGGGTGCAGTGGTGCAATTCCAGCTCACTGCAACCTCCTCTTCCTGGGTTCAAGTGATTCTCCTGCCTCAGCCTCCCAAGTAGCTGGGATTACAAGCCCCCACCACCATGCCTGGTTAATTTTTGTATTTTTAGTACAGACGGGGTTTAACCATGTTGGCCAGGCTGTTGTCAAATTCCTGAGCTCAGGTGACCTGCCCACCTCAGCGTCCCAAAGTGCTGGAATTACAGGCGTGAGCCATCACACCTGATTTCACTTTGTTATTGTCTTACATTTGGTGTATTATATTAGCTCTGGCATAATAAGCTATATTTTTTTCAAAAAGAACTTATCCCGAATAGACTTTGAGCTCTTACATATCCAAAATAAATTTTATTTTGCCCTCATAACTGAATGCTCACTTGATTAGCTACAAAGTTCTTAATTTAACATTACTTTTCCCTCAGCACTTTGGAGGCTTCATTTGATTGCCTTTAAATGTTTTCTCCTCAAGCTGAAGTTTTATGTATCTTCGATTTTTTTTTAAATTTTTGGCATGTGACATACTTTGTTCTTTAAAAATATTAATAACTCTAACTTATCTATGCAGTTCTTAAATGTCACTAACACGTATCTGAGTTTGAATCTGTTTTTATTCCCTTTGTTCAGGTCTCAGCTGTTCATTTTAAACATTAGACTCATTTATTTGATTGTTTGATTATTTATCCCAGTCACTTATCTCTGTTCTTTTTGGTTGGAGCCTGGAACCCCTGCAAGAAGGCTATTGTTATTCTGGATAACAATTATAGTTATAAAGATAAGAAAGAATAATATATTTTGGAAACTATTCAAGTTAAAAAACACTCAATATTCTTAATATATGTGAAAACACCTATTATGTATGTGTACCTATGTTGAAACAGAATAGACACGGCTGAATGTAGTAGACTAGAAGACTGAGAAAGAAAGATGACATCCAGAATAATAATAGCAATCTTGCAGGGGTTCCAGGATGTGTATGCACACACACACACACACACACACACACACGTATATATATATGTGTGTGTTGTTAATAAATGTTGTTAGATATAGTGTATGCATGTATGTGTATATATATATTTATATTTTGTGTATATATATAATATATATTGTCTGTATATATAATTTATATTGTGTGTGTATATTCTGTGTATTTTTATTGTGTGTATATATATTATATATATATAAAATACATGCACACACAATACTACATGTACTTTCACTTTTATTCATTTATTTATGTGATTTCTGGGAATTTTTTTTCTCAGTCTTCTAGCTTACTATCTTCAGTTGTGTCGATTCTGTTTTCAACATAGGTACACATACATAATATATGTTTTCACATATACTAAGAATATTGAGTGTGTTTTAAAACTTAAATATTTCCCAAAATATATTACATAATATGTTTTCACATATATTAAGAATATTGAGGTTTTTAACTTGTACATTTTTCAAAATATATTATCCTTTCTTATCTTTACAACTGTGTTATATTAGTTTATTTTTAATTAACTCTGTTTTCTCATGACTCAGGTTTGTTAATTAATTTTCTTGCCTCCATTTTGAGGTCTGAATTTAACACAAATATTTGGTGACTCTCAGCTATCTGTTTATATTGCTTGTAGAGGTCTTAGAAAGTGTATTTTCTCAGGCCAAATAAAAATTCTTCTTGCCTTGTTTGGGAAAACCAATTTTACTTTTAGGAGCCTTGCCTTGGACTTTTCAATCCAGAAAAATCTGTGGCTTTGAAGTATGGAGCTGTGTGAAATATGAGGAGCTTGTGATATGGGGATATTAGCTTCACCCCGTCCAGGCTAGGACAATCCCTGTACCAACTCTAAGTATCTCTTGGATGCAATCTTTCTACACTAGATCTTAGTCAAAAGGCTGAGCATAGACAGGAGGGAATCTTTCTATGCACAGAGTTGAAAGCACAGCTTTCTTCTGGATGTAGTTGCAAAAACTAATATTTTCTTTTCTTTTCTTCATTTTCTTCTTTACTCTTTGCTGAGATACTGAGTTGACAAGTCTCTAATCTCCTTCTTTTTCTGTTTGAGCATCCAGGCTAACCACTGTGATTGGGCACATAGTCCAATTCTTTAGGAATTCATGTTTGAGGCTTAGTGAAGGACAAAATGTTTCTGATGCCAATTACTTAGTATAGATGGATGGTGGAAAAGACCTCCTGAAACAATTTTTCTGGGGGCAGCCCTGTATTACAGAAATCACTGCTCCATACTTCACTCTGTTTTGTTTTGTTTTGTTTTGTTTTGTTTTTTGAGACCTAGTCTCACTCTGTCACCCATGCTAGAGTGCAGTGATGTGAGCTCAGCTTACTGCAACCTCAGCCTCCTGCATTTAAGCAATTCTTCTGCCTCAGCCACCCAAGTAACTGGGACTACAGGTGTGTGCCACCATGCCCAACTAATTTTTGTATTTTTAGTAGACAGGGTTTCACCATATTGGCCAGGCTGGTCTTGAACTTCTGACCTCGTGATCCACCTGCCTTGACCTCCCAAAGTGCTGGGATTAAATGTGTGAGACATTGCGCCTGACCCCTCACTCTATTTTGTTAAATTTTTTTAAATCTAACCTTTATGATGAGAATGCTGTTTGGGCTGAAGTTTTTCTCTTTTCTGGTCTTTGCATGAGTGCAATTCTATATTCTGTCCTAAAGATTCTATAATTCCCAGTCTGTTGGATTCAAATTTCCTCAAAGCAGCAGTTTCTTACACAGCACTTTGGCCTGTCATCTCTAGACCTGACTTCAAAAGATAGGTACTTTTGTTTTTGCAGCTCTCCAATCACTAGAAATTATCATAAAAAGAAAAGTGATTCTAGGATACTAAAAGACTAGGACAGAGTTCTACTGATAACTTTCATTTTATCCCTCTACCTTTTCATGTAGAAGCATTCTCTTTGATCCTTAACAAGTATAGATGCTTTGAAGGGTCTTCTTGCCTTTTCTTTATAGATCAGAGGAAAGCACTTCAACTCAAGAGAAGTTACAATGAAAGGTTAGCCTTTCTTTCTTTATTTTTTAATGTTATATTTAGAAGAGGCCACCTTTTGTGAGAAAATGTGCAATGAAAATTAAGTAGCATCACAAAATGAAGAATAAAACACTACTCCCTTCTGAGCTCATATCTATTGGAAACCAGATGGCTGCCCAAATTCATAATTTCTAGCAATCCTTTTATATAAGGATTAATGTGATTTGGAAGTTAATCCATGACATTGCCTCTCTTAAGAAAATGGCAAGACCAAAGTCTAAATACTTTATTATTTGAAAATATTAATTAAATAAAACAAAACTTAAAGCCTATGATACAGACATAGCTTGTTTTATTGTGCTTCATAGACACTGCTTTAAAAAAAACAATCGGAGGTTTGTGGCAACCTTGCATTAAGCAAGTCTATCAGCACCGTTTTTTTTCCAACAATGTGTGCTCATTTTGAGCCTTAGATTTTGAGACCTTATATTCTCTGATAGCAAGAAAATTAAGAACCCTATTTCTCTCCTGAGAGACTGCTTTAGCTGGGGCACAAGGGAGGCAGTCATCTACATATTGTAAAACTTTAACCTGATGATAAAGGAACTCAGAGAGATCTTTTGACAACACCTGCCCAAAGAGGTGGAGGCTGTCTCAGAATCCCTGAAGTAACACCATCCAGGTTAGCTGGGTGGTCTTGTTTAAGAGATCTTCAGATGCAAACAAATACTGGGAGTTAGAGTATAATGGTATGCAGAAAACAGCATCCTCTAGGTCCAAGACCATGAACCATTTAGTTCCCCCAGGTATTTGAGTTAGCAGGGTATAGGTATTGGGAACCACGGCCATATAATGAGGCAGAGGACCTGGACCAGTCTCCATTCCCTGTTGGGTTTTTCTACTCCAATATAGGGTTATTACAAGGGCACTTGCAGGGTTTGAGGAGGCCTGTATCAAGTTATCAATGATAACTTCTAGCACTTTCCTAACTTCTGATTTTAGTGGATAATGTCTCTGGTTAGGAAGGAAGTAGGACCCTTAAGATAGATCTGGACCAGTGTGGTGATTGTGACTCAGCAAATTTTCCCTTTATTTGCCCAAACTTCTGGGTTAATATTGGTCTCCACTAGAAAGAGAGCCATAGTCTGTCCTAGAGCCATCAGGAAGGTGGTTCCATATGAGCCAAAATATCTCTGTCTAGCAGAGGAGTTGGGCTTCCAGGCACAATTAAAAAGGCAGGAGTAAACAAGACCTCTCCCCAGCTACAACTAAAGGTTTGGAAAAATATTGGTTTAAAGACTTTCTCTAGACATCCCTCATAGTTGGGCTAAGAGAGAATGTGGTTTCAATTTCAGAGAAATGAAAGGCCCACTCTGATGTCCATAAGGAGGAAGGTACACCTTCCTCCTTTCAACTTCCTGAATCACCCAGGGCTCTTGGATGTTAATGGCAGTCTGAACCACTTGAGGTGGAAAGAGCAGACCCATGACCCATCAGTCCTGCTGGACCATTTGGAAGACTGGCCCTGGATCCAGTGATATGTATCTCCAGGGACAGTTCACCCTCCAGTGGTTCCCATCACAAATTGGACAGGGTCAAGGTGGCTTCCTCATGTTGCTTGGGCAGTTCTTCCCAATGTGCCATGGCTTGTCACACTTATAGCAGTTACCAGGTGCATCACAGAGATTCTAAGGTTTGTGAGCTTATAAGGTGACCATTAGAGCCTCTGCCTTTTTTTTTAAATTGCATTTTAGGTTTGGGGGTACATGTGCAGAACAGGCAAGATAGTTTCATAGGTACACATGTGGCATTGTGATTTGCTGCCTTCCTCCCCTTCACCTGCATCTGGCATTTCTCCCCATGCTATCCCTCCCCAACTTCCCTACCCCTGCTGTCCCTCCCCTATTCCCCACAATAGACCCCAGTGTGTAGTATTCCCCTCCTGTGTCTACGTGTTCTCATTGTTCAACACCTGCCTATGAGTGAGAACATGCGGTATTTCATTTTCTGTTCTTGTGTCAGTTTGCTGAGAATGATGTTCTCCCGATTCATCCATGTCCCTACAAAGGACACGAACTCATCATTTTTTATTGCTGCATAATATTCCATGGTGTATATGTGCCACATTTTCCCAGTTCAGTCTATCATCGATGGGCATTTGGGTTGGTTCCAGGTCTTTGCTATTGTAAACAGTGCTGCAATGAACATTCGTGTGTATGTGTCCTTATAGTAGAACAATTTATAGTCCTTTGGATATATACCCAGTAATGGGATTGCTGGGTCAAATGGAATTTCTATGTCTCGGTCCTTGAGGAATCGCCACACTATCTTCCACAATGGTTGAACTAATTTACAGTCTCACCAGCAGTGTAAAAGTGTTCCTATTTTCCACATCCTCTCCAGCATCTACTGTCTCCAGATTTTTTAATGATCGCCATTCTAACTGGAGTGAGATGGTATCTCAATGTGGTTTTGATTTGCATTTCTCTAATGGCCAGTCATGGTGAGCATTTTTTCATATGTTTGTTGGCCTCATGTATGTCTTCTTTTGTAAAGTGTCTGTTCATATCATTTTCCCACTTTTGAATGGGCTTATTTGTTTTTTTCTTGTAAATCTGTTTTAGTTCTTTGTAAATTCTGCATATCAGCCCTTTGTCAGATGGGTAAACTGCAAAATTTTTTTCCATTCTGTTGGTTGCCGATTCACTCTAGTGACTGTTTCTTTTGCCGTGCAGAAGCTGTGGAGTTTGATTAGGTCCCATTTGTCTATTTTGGCTTTTGTTGCCAATGCTTTTGGTGTTTTGTTCATTAAGTCCTTGCCTATGCCTATGTCCTGAATGGTTTTGCCTAGGTTTTCTTCTAGGGTTTTTATGGTGTTAGGTCTTTCGTTTAAGTCTTTAATCCATCTGGAGTTAATTTTAGTGTAAGGTGTCAGGAAGGGGTTCAGTTTCTGCTTTCTGCACATGGCTAGCCAGTTTTTCCAACACCATTTATTAAACAGGGAATTATTTCCCTATTGCTTGTTTTTGTCAGGTTGTCAAAGATCTGATGGTTGTAGATATGTTGTGTTGCCTCCAATGCCTCTGTTCTGTTCCATTGGTCTATATCTCTGTTTTGGTACCAGTAGCATGCTGTTTTGATTACTGTAGCCTTGGAGCATAGTTTGAAGTCCGGTAGTGTGATGCCTCCTGCTGTGTTCTTTTTGCTTAGAATTGACTTGGCTATGTGGGCTCTCTTTTGTTCCATAGGAAGTTTAAGGTAGCTTTTTCCAGTTCTGTGAAGAAGGTCATTGGTAGCTTGATGGGGATGGCATTGAATCTGTAAATTACTTTGGGCAGTATGGCCATTTTCATGATATTGATTCTTTCTAACCATGAACACGGAATGTTTCTCCATCTGTTTGTGTCTTCTCTTATTTCGCTGAGCAGTGGTTTGTAGTTCTCCTTGAAGAGTTTCTTTATGTTCCTTGTGAGTTGTATTCCTAGGTATTTTATTCTCTTTGTAGCAATTGTGAATGGCAGTTCATTCTTGATATGGCTCTCTTTCAGTCTGTTGTTAGTGTATAGGAATGCTTGTGATTTTTGCACATTGATTTTGTATCCCGAGACTTTGCTGAAGTTGCTTATTAGTTTCAGAAGTTTTTGGGTTGAGACGATGGGGTCTTCTAGATATACTATCATGTCGTCTGCAAATAGAGACAATTTGGCTTCCTCCTTTCCTATTTGAATACCCTTTATTTCTTTTTCTTGCCTGATCGCTCTGGCTAGAACTTCCAGTACCATATTGAATAGGAGTGGTGAGAGAGGGCATCCTTGTCTAGTGCCAGATATCAAAGGGAATGCTTCCAGTTTTTGCCCATTCAGTATGATATTGGCTGTTGGTTTGTCATAAATAGCTGTTATTATTTTGAGATACATTCCATCAATACCGAGTTTATTGAGGGTTTTTAGCATAAAGGGCTGTTGAATTTTGTCAAAGGCCTTCTCTGTGTCAGTTGAGATAATCATGTGGTTTTTGTTTTTGGTTCTGTTTATGTGGTGTATTACATTTATAGGCTTGTGTATGTTGAACCAGCCTTGCATCCCCAGGAAGAATCCTAGTTGATCATGGTGGATAAGCTTTTTTATGTGCTGTTGCAATAGGCTTGCCAGTATTTTATTGAAGATTTTTATGTCTATGTTCATCATGGATATTGGCCTGAAGTTTTCTTTTCTTGTTGAGTCTCTGCTGGGTTTTGGTATCAGGATGATGTTGGTTTCATAAAATAATTTGGGAAGGATTCCCTCTTTTTGGATTATTTGGAATAGTTTCAGAAGGAATGGTAACAGTTCCTCTTTGTGTGTCTGGCAGAATTCGGCTGTGAACCCATCTGGACCTGGACTTTTTTTGTGTGGTAGGCTCTTAATTGCTGCCTCGACTTCAGATCTTGTTATTGGTCTATTCATAGTTTCGGCTTCCTCCTGGTTTAGGCTTGGGAGGACACAGGTGTCCAGGAATTTATCCATTTCTTCCAGGTTTACTAGTTTATGTGCATAGCGTTGTTTGTAATATTCTTTGATGATGGTTTGAATTTCTGTGGAATCTGTCATGATTTCTCCTTTATCATTTTTTATTGCATCTATTTGCTTGTTTTCTCTTTTCTTTTTATCAGTCTGGCTAGTGGTCTATTTTGTTGATCTTTTCAAAAAACCAGCTCTTGAATTTATTGACTTTTTGAAGGGGTTTTCATGTCTCTATCTCCTTCAATTCTGCTTTGATCTTAGTTATTTCTTGTCTTCTGCTAGGTTTTGAGTTTTTTAAATCTTGTTCCTCTAGCTCTTTCAATTTTGACAATAGGGTGTCAATTTTGGATCTCTCCACTCTTCTCATATTGGCACTTATTGCTATATATTTTCCTCTAGAGACTGCTTTAAATGTGTCTCAGAGATTCTGGTATGTTGTGTCTTCATTCTCATTGGTTTCAAAGAACTTATTTATTTCTGCCTTCATTTCATTGTTTTAGTCAACATTCAAGAGCCAGTTTTTTAGTTTTCATGAAGCCGTGCTGTTCTGAGTTAGTTTCTGAATTCTGAGTTCTAACTTGATTGCACTATGGTCTGAGAGACTATTTGTTATGATTTCAGTTCTTTTGCATTTGCTGAGGAGTGCTTTACTTCCAATTATGTGGTCAATCTTAGAGTATGTGTGATGTGTTGCTGAGAAGAATGTATATTCTGTGGATTTGGGGTGGAGGTTTTGTAAGTGTCTATCAGGTTGGCTTCTTTCAGGTCTGAGTTCAAGACCTGGATATCCTTGTTAATTTTCTGTCTTGTCTAGCCTCTGATTTTTTGTTGCGTCTTCTCTCTCTCTCAGGCTTATTCCCAATCCTTATTGTAAAAAACCGAGGTGTCCACTTTCAGCAGGTTTTCTGAAGTACCATCTGGCCCCATGCCCTATTTCTGCAGCTTCCTATTGATATCAGGGGCTTGCTGAGTAATAAATATATCCTTTAGAATTAGTTGTCCCTTTATGTAATCAGAAGATAGAGAGGTCTGCTATACTAATGCTCCTCTTAGACTTTCCAGGAAGGCAGCGGAATTTTCATCTAATCCCAGGTCTATCAAAGATAGTTCAGAATAATTGGGAAACTTAGTTCTAGGGCTTGTAAAGCTCTGTAACATGTGCTCCTGAAAGTGCTTCATTTTTCATTCTCTCATTTCATCATTGGGGTCCCATTTAGAGTCCTCCAATAATACTTCTATTTTTCCTATTGGATAAGGCTCATCATTCTCCCTGGCACTATATGAGATACAAAGCTCATCCACAAAATTCTCTGCCACTTGCAGGGCAGACTTTTCAGAAATAGTCAGGGTTTAATGATTCAAAGGTAACATAACGTGCTTCCAGGAGAGTCCAAATACTTGGGTTAAAATCTGGAAAGCCTCTATATACTGTCAGGGTCATCTCAAAACTTGCCAAGATCTCCCTTGATTTACCTTATGTCCTGTAGAGAAAAGGGAACCTGAATCCTAATGGGGCCATATTCACCAGGCATCTATTGTAAGGGCAAGAGTGAGACTGGGACCTGCTAAAATGAAGATTTCTAGGATGGGGAAAGCTTGAAAGAATACCTGGATATGGGGGATTGGGTGGAACAGAAGGAGCAGGACCAGAGGGAGTTTACTCCCCTGTTGAAGGTACCTCTGAGGTTTGTGTCCCTAGTCCTTTGGGATTGCTCTTTTCAGCCTCTTCTAAGATGGCTGCTAGGACTGAATCAATTCTATAATGTTGGTAAAGGTCTGCATTACCCTGCAAGGCAAAGAAAGCCTGCAAGTATAGAACCTCGGACCATTTTCCCTCATGTTTACAAAAATGATCCAGCTGCAGGATGATATTAAAATTAACGCTTCCTTCCTGAGGCCAAACTTATTCTTTCTGAAGAACATAATCCAGCCATGCCTTTGAGCAAAGGAATATGGGGCACTTTTCTCCAGAGTCTGAGGTCAGAGAAATTCCAGTGATTCAGGACTCACTCAAGAGGAGTAAAGGCCGAAGATGATTGGTTACCCATTGGGAAGAGAGGGGAAAAGGCATCCCATAGTTACTCTCTTTCTCTTCCAGTGAAAACCAGGGTGTGTGTGTGAGAGAAAAAACATATGTTTCTCCCTTCCTGCCCCAAGTTCTGGCATCCCAGAGAGCCACCACCAATAGGAGAGAGTGCAATCTCCACTCATGTAGCAGGGAGGCCTAGTGAGTAGAGATATTCTCACTTACCTATGCTGCCCTATCCTCACACTGCTGGTAACCTTTGGATTCCCTAGTCCTCGTCTATACCATGTATGCAAACAAGTTCTCCACCCATGAAGTGGGAAGGCTTAATTGGCAGGTATAGTCATGCTCACCCACATTGTGCCTTGGCCTTCCACTGTAACTACTTTTGGGTTCCTTTTTAGGGATTCAAACTAAAGCTTGGAATCAAATTTGAGACAAAAAAGTGCCTCATGAGGGTGTACGAACCTATTAAATTAGTCCTAGGTGGGCCTCACAAAATTGCAGTCAGCAGCCAGCAGGGCAACTCCTCCATTGCTTCCCTATCATAAGCAGAATGCTAACACGAAGCTGCAGAACCAGGTTTTCCTCAAACAAGACAGAAAGAGGGAGGTCCAGGAATTGGGGACCTGGCCTAATAAGATGCCTCCCAAAAGGAAAAAAAATAAATCTTTGTGTGGAAAAATTCCCTGCATTTGCAAGATTATGTTGATTCCTGACATGGTGGGGGAAAAAACACCCAAAAACTTAAATCCAGAGGACAAGTGGGTGCCTGGGGAAGTAGCTTCTTGCCCTATGATAATAAATTTCCCCAACAGAGGAAAACTAAAGATTTCAATCATTACATCCTCCTCACCTCTAAGAAAAGACAAAAACCACATTGTTCTGGATTACAGTCCTGATGACTATATTATCTCTCTGGTTCACAACAACACCATTAACGTTATATATTTTAAAAAAAGAGAGATAGGAACCATAACATCCATGAAAGAAAGATAACGTGACAGGAATGAATGGAAGTCCTATCACTGACACCATAATAGGCTGTTGGGACTTTCTGGTCTTCAAGCCAGTGTGGCCTCAGCTAGATGCCATGAGTTGCCCCAGGACCTTACTCCAATCTGATGCTGTAACTAGACATCCATGCAGGCAAACTGGATTGGAACAAAGCCAACACTCCCAACACCCAAGGGTGAGGAGGGATTAACAGTGTCCTCCCCATCAAGCCTGTCCTTTGTGTCTTAAGTCCAGCAGCCACGCTAGTCAGTTTCACCTGGTCAATGAAGGCCAGTGTTTTTCTTTCATTTTGATTATTGTGGATTTTGGGGACTCTAACAGAAAGGACAGAAAGCAGCAAGTCCTGTAGAAGATCGGTCAGGGTGGTGGAAAATTACAGGAAAGATGCAAATCTTCTTGGAAGGCCAAAATGTTTTACAAAAGCCTGGGAGAGAATTATGGCTGAAGGCAGCCTGATCCTTTTTTCTTGAGCTAATAGCAAAGAGTAGATAACAAAGGAATGTAGAAGAGTTATGGAAACCATAACTTGACCAAAATGAAGGGAATAACAATTCCTTTGAGAAACAGTTGGCCTAAGTGCTACAGAAACATATTCACAATTTTCTTGAACTTCTTTGAAACTAGTATATAAACTAATGATAAATATCAAATTGTCATTAGCTGATGTCTAAATCATTTAACTACCTACTATATATGAGTAAAAGTAATTGGTATTAATATATTACTCAAAAAGTATTTGTTGAGCTTATTATATGCTCAGAGTTGAGGGAGACAAAAACAGTAGTGCCCACAGCATATACCATGGTTTCTGCCCTCAGTCAACTGGAGGTCGAATAAGAAAAGAAAACATTTTTATGAAACAGAAAATGGAATTTTAATTTTCAAAAGTCAAATAACACTTACCAACAATTAAAGACACAAAATTGGCAATTAGGCTGTAAATCAGGCAGCTTCATATAATCATTTAAAAGACATAACAATATGCTAAAAGAGTTAGAAATAGCTTATTATTTTTGAACCAGTAATTTCATTTGTAGGAATTTATTTCAAGAAAATTTTCAGATGTGGCTCTCAAAGTTTTATGCCATAGGAGGTTTCCTATAGTTTTAATAGCTTTATGTATAATAACTTAAAACTGAAGCATTCCAAATGTCATACAATAGCAGATTGGTTAAATAAATACAGGACAATATTAAGATGAGAGATTATGCAACCATTAAAATTGTGTTTGAATATGAACCTTTACTCAGTAATCTAGAATAGCCTCCTCCCTTCCCTGTACCTCCTAACAAAGACTGCTACTAATTATACAATTATCTTAGAAAAGAACTATAGTTTCTGAGGTATCCATTTCCACTTCTGAATTATTTAAATTTGGAATCAAAAAGGCTTTTCTCACATTTTGTACTTCTGATTTCTTTTACCAAAATTGATGCTAGTATCCCAGAAAAAAAGTCATAAGAGATATCCCCAATTTCTTCACACAGGCCTTGGTAGTTATGGCATTTTGTTTGTTTGGCATGAGGTCTTTATAGGTGACAGCAAGGTTTTTATGTTCCAAAACTTTAATATAATTGCCTATATGTTTATCAAGGTACCTTTAATATGCCACATCATTTGAATCTACTGATATGTTCTGAGTATAATTTCTCGCAACACTACTAGTGCCATATTGGTATATTGGCAACAATTTATATAACATTCGGATGTCACAGAGCTTATATGATATATATGTAGCTATGTAAAATGTCCATTTTACATGCGGCTAGTTGTGTTTTCTATAGGAAGGCTTAGATAGGCCTAAATAAAGCAGGTCTGGTCATGGTCTACCACAATTGAAACAGTAAAGGAATGAATAGGAAGGGCTGTGAGGGCACTCAACAGGCAGAAGGTATGTGTATCACTAAATAAAGGGGCAAGAATCAGAAGCCATCTTTTTCTCGCTCTTAAAGGAAGATGGAGAACTCATGTTTACCAATCTTTTAATGGAACACATGCATTAAAAGAGTGTGTTAAAAATCTTAAGTAAAATTTTTCTTGGGTACTATCCATATGTAGAGGAGGGCGTGTGTGTGTGTGTGTGTGTGTGTGTATTTGAGGTATAAAGACAGACATAGAGATATAGAGATAAGAGAAAGAGATTTAAATGTACTGTAACACAACCATTTTACTGTTCAAAACTAGAAGGAAATAAAGATCTCTACTTATGCACAAGAAACCAACATGGCTGAAAAAATTGATAAGAGAATTAAACAGTGGAAATTGCGGCAAAGATGTGTAAGTAAAGCATGAGAAGATTTAAAGAATCAGTGACTTGGTCTATGAAAATTATAGTGTTTTGACATAGGTAAGTGTGACATCTGGTAAGTTATGTCTTCTGTAACTTGCACCTACGTGTCCGGCATGACTGTTGCAGCAGCAGTGACTGATGCCTCCAGGCTACCAACTGTGCATTTTTATCAACAGGTGGTTTCAGTGCACCTTCATTTCCTTAGAACTTTTAGAGATTTGGGCCTTGGCAGCCACATATAAGAAAATTAAAGAGAATGCTGTCTTGTACAACATCTGAGGGCCTGACTGAACTTCCTCTGGAGTTTTTCTCTACTTCACAATAGAGAACAGCATTGTGAGAATGGTTGTTGTTGTCCTCACACTGCGCACAGGAGAAATCGTTCAAGCATTGCTGTAGGGCAGCTAACCTCAGACTTCACTAGAGATAGCATGGCTATGAAGTGATGCCACTAGTGCTAATGCCAGTGGGGCTGGAGTTCCTATCTAATTCAGCAAAATCTGAAGTCTCTAATAATAATTTTGTGATACATGTATGTGTGTCTTGGCATTCTTGGAATATAAAAAGTCATAGAGAACCATAAAAAAGATGAAACAGCCTGCTGAAATCACAAATGAAAATCTGACATTTGTAATCTGGGATGATTGCATTTATTTTATCAATGGTGGTCACGTGCAAACTGTGGATCTGACTATCCCATTCCTTGAGTGGGGTTACTAAATTTTATTCATATTTGTACTTCTGGTGTATAAACACGTTATGTTTTTTCATTGTTTCTTTCTTTAAAGAATAGATATTCAGTGAGGCCCAGAACTGAAGTGCTTTCAGGAGCCAGATAGATAATACACATGTATGAAAAATTCTGTTGCATGAAAAAGTGGAATGGAAAGGTGAACACTAGTGTCAACTTAGAGAGGGTATGCCATATCTACTATTATATAATAAACCACTCCAAAATTTTGTGGAATAAAAAATTACTTTAATAAATGATGACTCAATGGATTGTCAGTTTGTTTTGAGCTCAGCTGGGTGGTTCTTCCATTGGTATGCTCTGAGTTTATCTGTGCAGCTTCAGGTGCCTGGCAGGTAATTGAAGGCTGATTGTTTTGGGATGACCTCACACACATAACCCATGTTTGTTCATGACACATGTTTGCCACTTGAACAGCCAGACGTGTGTGAGGCCATCGTGAAACAATCAGTCTTCAGTTACCTGCCAGCATAATGGGTCTCTAGATACTCAGCTAATCTCAGCTTCTTCAAATGACAGCTGGTTTCCAAAAGCGCAATAATGATCAAAGATGTGTCAAACATCACCTTCACTTATTTTGCTAGTATTCCATTTGCTAAAGCAAGTAGACTCAAACACTTACAGAAGAAACTGCAAATTTTGAATTAATTTCTTCATTCTCCCACAAAGGACACTAAATTGTTTTTAATGACTTACACATAAAAACACCACTTTATCCAAAAATAACAAAATCCCAAGAGTGACCATATTTAGCTTCTGGCACTGGCTCAACACCTCTTCACAAAATGATGATAATTTTTTGAAGAACCTTCAAGTAAAACATTTTTTTTCCTCAGTCCAACTTATAAATATCTCTTGCTATACACTGAAGTGTGAATGTACCATTTTTCTTGGCCTTTTAGTGTTTCAGTAACTAAGTCCCTTTAAATGACACCTAACATGCATATCTTACTGTGAATTCTTTTTTATGGGGGATATTAGAAAAGTGTTCCCTTCACAGTGTCTTGTGCTCTGTGGTTACAGAAACTGTGGCTCCTGGACTTCTACCCAGAGGTATTCTTCAATGTCTTATGTCTGTCTTACAAAAATTAACAAGTCAAACTATTATAATTTATCTTAACTACTGTTAATAATTTACAGTTTTTTCTATGCAGGAAAAACAATTGCTCAGTCACAAGCAGACGTAAACCTGATAAAATGAATAAAAGATCAAGTAATTAGGTATTTTTCCGTATCTCTCTCTCTCTTTTTCTCTATATAAGTAAATGTTATACGTATTAAATATTATTTATACGTATTAAATATTAACAAATATTAAATATTGTATATAACTTTGAACTTGTGTTAATATCGTATATACATATGAGTATGTATAATCTGTTTGCAATTACAAGGAATAATACCAAATATTTCTATATGATTTCATAGGTTCTGTCATTTCTCACTTTAATTGACTTATAATAATCTCATTTTATGCCATTGTTACAAAGCTCTCTCATTATTTCAAAACTTGCATCAAAGAGACAGGGTTGCAAAAGAGAAAGAATAGATTCACTAATATATAGTTTCTTTTAAAATATATATTGTTTTACTTATTTAATACAGGTTTATATAGTATAGTATTTCCATGCAAGGTTTAATTCAAATGGACACAATAGGGATGTTAAATGGATTGTCAAAATAAAATATGACCAACTTCCAAAATTTTTGGCACATGCAGTACATGTGTTTCTTAACATTCAAGACATATAAACCCCTGGAGAAAACACCTGTGAATTTCCCACAATCTATAAATCCCAGTTTTTGAAACACTGCAGGATATTATTATCACAAGAAAAAAAAACATGCAAAGTATAAAAAGTACTATTGCACAATGGAACATTAAATGATTGCTCTCTTTTTTAAAAAGACCAATGGAAAGTAACTATAAAGAATAATCTAAGGATCAAAAAAAGTAGCTTTCATATCTTTAAGTCTCCAGGTAACTGAGGTAAGAAAGGCTACAAATTTTAGAAATATTTTTTGCTGCCTTAAACACAGTTCAGGCTAATTCAACTGAGCAGAAACAGTCCTTGACTGTGCTATGTCCCTAAGGAAAGCTGCTTACTACACTGTAAAATGCTAAGGACCAACATGGTAACTACAGAGTCAGCTATATCCTCCTGGTATGGTTAATTTTGATAATACAATATATTTATTTCACACCAAAACCTAAAATCACCCTTCTAACTCATTTTTTTTTGTAAAAAAGTTGAAACATAAGAAAAGTTATCCTAAAGAATGACCTACTTTTATGTTAAAAAAAAAATAACTACAATTGTGATACAATGAAAACTGACTTTCTTTTTTTTATTTGAGACGGAGTTTCACTCTTGTTACCCAGGCTGGAGTGCAATGGCGTGATCTTGGCTCACCGCAACCTCCGCCTCCTGGGTTCAGGCAATTCTCCTGCCCCAGCCTTCTGAGTAGCTGGGACTACAGGCACACGCCATCATGCCCAGTTAATTTTTTGTATTTTTAGTAGAGACGGGGTTTCACCTTGTCAACCAGGATGGTCTTGATCTCTTGATCTCGTGATCCACCCACCTCAGCCTCCCAAAGTGCTGGGATTACAGGCGTGAGCCACTGCGCCCAGCCCAAAAACTGACTTTCATAGTGTTCATGTCCTGGCACCAAATTTACATTTTCTTTTGTCATCACGGCTCTGTTATTTTTTTTTTTTCTATATACATGCTTATCCATGTATTAATGTTTTCTCATTGTGCTTGTCTAGATACCTTGAGCATAGAATTTTTAGTATCACTGTCTTCAGTAATTCACAAATTAGCTTTGAAAGTTAAGAGACTTTCTAACTCAAATACAAAGGTTTAATTAATAGAATATGTGTGTGTTTGTGTTTGTGACGGTGTGGTGTGCATTCCTTATGTCTCTGTATATATGGGAAAACTGTACATGCTTCACAGTGAGATAAGTTTTAGAAATACTATTTGGTATGTTCCTTGCAAACAAAGCCAATGCATGTTTTCTGCACAATTCTTATTACAAAATATCTCCTATAGTTACACTTTTGAAAAAAGGGCATTTACAGACTTCTCGGGCTTCGATATGGAAAAATAGTACTTACATGCTTTTTCCACATTACTCAACAGTTTCTGCTACATAATTGACCAAATCTTTACTTTTAAATATTATCGACCTGAGCTACCAGTGTAAATGTGTTTACTCGCCAAACGAAAGGCCTTTCTCAGATGTTGCTACTAAATGGTTTTAGATCCACTGTATATTGATAATACACACACCAAGGACACATACAAAAATTTCTCAGAAAACTTTGAAGACTCCTTTTAGTTCCCTTCTTTACCTCTTTCTTTGGAAGAGATAATTGAGAAAGGGATTGGAGTCCTCATGGAAGCAAGCCATTGAAGGATACACTGCTGAGTAGAAAATAGGCAGACAGTGAAAATGGCATGTGCAAGTTCGGACCAAGGCAGCACTTAGGGCATCTGAGCTTACCTTGCAGCATAATGATAGGGTTTGCTGCTCTGGAGTCTAGAAGTGACTTTCCCTCAACAAAACAGTAGCTTTTGACCTCCAGGCAAGTTGTTTAAATTATGTTAAGCCTACGTTCCCTCATCCATAATGGATGAACAATACATCGTCCACCTAATTGTTCATGGAAGGATTTAGTTCTGGTATATGGTAATTGTCCAAAAGGGTAAGAAAAGCGGATAAGAACAATAATAGCAAATATAGTAAAATATAAAATGGTAAAATATGAGTATGTACAAGTGTGTATAAGGATAAGAAAAATAATAGTAAATATAGTAAAATGTAAAATAGTAAAATACTAGTATGTACAATCCTTCCTCTTCCCATACCTTCAAAGGCAAAATAGAAATAAAGAGAGAGGAAGGGAGGACTCAAGATGGCGCTGTGAGAACAACCCAGGATTGGAGTTCTCGTTGTGTCTGCAGAGAGGGTGTCCACTCAGAGACCCAATTGAAAAGTCAGCAACTACGCAGACGACCAGCAGACAAATCCACAAAGATGGGAAGAAACCAGCGCAAAAAGGAGGAAAATACCCGAAACCAGAACACCTCGCCTCCTAGAAAGGACCAAAACTCCTCACCAGCAAGGGAACAAAGCTGGACGGAGAATGACTGTGACGAAATGACGGAATTAGACTTCAGAAGATGGATAATGAGAAACTTTGGTGAGCTAAAACATCATGTATTAAAACAATGAAAAGAAACTAAGAACCTTGAAAAAAGATTTGAGAAAATGATAACAAGAATGGATAACTTAGAGAGGAATATGAATGAATTAAAGGAGCTGAGAAACACAATATGAGAACTTCGCGAAGCATGCACAAGTTTCAATAGCCGAATTGACCAAGCAGAAGAAAGAATATCTGAAGTCGAAGACCAACTCAATGAAATAAAACGAGAAACCAAGATTAGAGAAAAAAGCACAAAACGGAATGAACAAAGTCTCCAAGAAATGTGGGACTATGTGAAAAGACCTAACCTACGTTTGATAGGTGTACCAGAAGGGGACGAAGAGAATGAATCCAAGCTGGAAAATACTCTTCAGGACATCATCCAGGAAAATTTCCCCCACCTAGCAAGACAGGCCAACACTCAATTGCAGGAAATTCAGAGAACACCACAAAGATATTCTGCAAGAAGAGCAACCCCAAGGCACATAATCGTCAGATTCAATAGGGTTGAAATAAAGGAGAGAATACTAAGGGCAGCCAGAGAGAAAGGTCGGGTCACCCACAAAGGGAAGCCCATCAGACTCACAGCAGATCTCTCAGCAGAAACACTACAAGCCAGAAGAGAGTGGGGGCCAATATTCAACATTCTTAAAGAAAAGAACTTTCAACCCAGAATTTCATATCCAGCCAAACTGAGCTTCAGAAGTGAAGGAAAAATAAAATCCTTTGTGAACAAGCAAGTACTCAGAGATTTTGTCACCACCAGGCCTGCTTTACAAGAGCTCCTAAAAGAGGCACTACACATAGAAAGGATCAACCAGTACCAGCCAGTTCAAAATCACACTGAATGCTAAAGAGCATCAACATAATGAAGAATCTATAACAACTAACAGGCAAAACAGCCACTTAGCATCAAAATGGCAGTATCAAATTCACACATAACAATATTAACCCTAAATGTAAATGGACTAAATGCACCAATCAAAAGACACAGACTGGCAAATTGGATAAAAAGCCAAAACCCATCAGTGTGCTGTATCCAGGAAACCCATCTCACATGCAAGGATACACAAAGGCTCAAAATAAAGGGATGGAGGAAGATTTACCAAGCAAATGGAAAGCAAAAAAAGGCAGGAGTTGCAATTCTCATCTCTGATAAAATAGACTTTAAAGCAACAAAGATTAAAAGAGACAAAGAAGGCCATTACATAATGGTAAAAGGATCAATACAACAATAAGAGCTAATGATCCTAAACATATATGGACCCAATGCAGGAGCACCCAGATACATAAGGCAAGTTCTTAAGGACTTACAAAAGGACTTAGACTCCCACACAATAATAGTGGGAGACTTTAACACTCCACTGTCAATACTAGACAGATCTACCAGACAAAAAATCAACAAGGAAATCCAGGGCTTGAACTCAGACCTGGAGCAAGCAAACCTCATAGACATTTACAGAACTCTCCACCCCAAATCCACAGAATACACATTCTTCTCAGCACCACATCAACCCTACTCTAAAATTGACCACATATTGGAAGTAAAGCACTGCTCAACAAATGCAAAACAACTGAAATCATAACAAACAGCCTCTCAGACCATAGTGCAATCAAGTTAGAACTCAGAATTCGGAAACAGACCCAGAACCGAACAGCTTCATGGAAACTGAACAACTGGCTCTTGAATGTTGACTGGGTAAACAATGAAATGAAGGCAGAAATAAAGAAGTTCTTCGAAACCAATGAGAACGAAGACACAACGTGCCAGAACCTCTGGGACACATTTAAAGCAGTCTCTAGAGGAAAGTATATAGCAATAAGTGCCCATATGAGGAGAATGGAGAGATCCAAAATTGACACCCTATCATCAAAATTGAAAGAGCTAGAGGAGCAAGATCAAAAAAACTCAAAACCCAGCAGAAGACAAGAAATAACTAAGATCAGAGCTGAGCTGAAGGAGATTGAGACACGAAAAAACCCTTCAAAAAATCAATAAATCCAAGAGCTGGTTTTTTGAAAAGATCAACAAAATAGACAGACCACTAGCCAGATTGATAAAAAGAAAAGATAGAACAACCAAATAGATGCAATAAAAAATGATAAAGGGGAAATCACCACAGATTCCACAGAAATTCAAACCATCATCAGAGAATATTACAAACAACTCTATGCGCATAAACTAGTAAACCTGGAAGAAATGGACAAATTCCTGGATTCCTGTGTCCTCCCAAGCCTAAACCAGGAGGAAGCTGAAACTATGAATAGACCAATAACAAGGTCTGAAGTTGAGGCAGCAATTAAGAGCCTACCACACAAAAAAAAGCCCAGGTCCAGACGGGTTCACAGCCGAATTCTACCAGACACACAAGGAAGAGCTGGCACCATTTCTTCTAAAACTATTTCAAACAATCCAAAAAGAGGGAATCCTTCCCAAATCCTTTTATGAGACCAACATCAATCTGATACCAAAACCCGGCAGAGACCCAACAAGAAAAGAAAACTTCAGGCCAATATCCATGATGAACATAGATGCAAAAATCTTCAATAAAATATTGGCAAGCCGATTGCAACAGCAAATCAAAAAACTTATTCACCATGATCAAGTAGGATTCATCCCAGGGATTCAAGGCTGGTTCAACATAGGCAAGTCTATCAACGTAATTCACCACATAAACAGAACCAAAAACAAAAACCACATGATTATCTCAATTGATGCAGAGAAGGCATTTGACAAAATTCAACAGCCCTTTATGCTAAAAACCATCAATAAACTCGGTATCGATGGAACGTATCTCAAAGTAATAAAAGCTATTTATGACAAACCAACAGCCAATATCATACTGAATGGGCAAAAACTGGAAGCATTCCCTTTGAAATCTGGCACTAGACAAGGATGCCCTCTTTCACCACTCCTATTCAATATAGTACTGGAAGTTCTAGCCAGAGCGATCAGGCAAGAAAAAGAAATAAAGGGTATTCAAATAGGAAAGGTGGAAGCCAAATTGTCTCTATTTGCAGACGACATGATAGTATACCTAGAAGACCCCATTGCCTCAGCCCAAAAACTCCTGAAACTGATAAGCAGCTTCAGCAAAGTCTCAGGATATAAAATCAATGTGCAAAAATCACAAGCATTCGTCTACACCAATAACAGACTTAAAGAAAGCCAAATCAAGAATGAACTGCCATTTGCAATTGCTACAAAAAGAATAAAATACCTTGGAATACAACTCACAAGGAACGTAAGAGACCTCTTCAATGAGAACTACAAACCACTGCTCAACGAAATCAGAGAGGACACAAACAGATGGAGAAACATTCCATGTTCATGGTTAGGAAGAATTAATATCGTGAAAATGGCTATACTGCCCAAAGTAATTTACAGAATCAATGCTATCCCCATCAAGCTACCATTGACTTTCTTCACACAACTGGAAAAAACCACCATGAACTTCATATGGAACCAAAAGAGAGCCCGCATAGCCAAGTCAATTCTAAGCAAAAAGAACACAGCGGGAGGCATCACACTACCGGATTTCAAACTATACTACAAGGCTACAGTAATCAAAACAGCATGGTACTGGTACCAAAACAGAGATATAGACCAAGGGAACAAAACAGAGGCACCGGAGGCAACACAACATACATACAACTATACAATCTTTGATAAACCTGACAAAAACAAGCAATGGGAAAAGGATTCCATGTTTAACAAATGGTGTTGGGAAAACTGGCTAGCCATGTGCAGAAAGCAGAAACTGGACCCCTTCCTGACACCTTACACTAAAATTAACTCCAGATGGATTAAAGACTTAAACATAAGACCTGGCACCATAAAAACCCTAGAAGAAAATCTAGGCAAAACTATCCAGGACATAGGAGTAGGCAAGGACTTCATGAACAAAACACCAAAAGCATTGGCAACAAAAGCCAAAATAGACAAATGGGACCTAATGAAACTCCACAGCTTCTGCACAGCAAAAGAAACAGTCACTAGAGTGGATCGGCAACCAACAGAATGGGAAAAAATGTTTGCAGTTTACCCATCTGACAAAGGGCTGATATCCAGAATTTACAAAGAACTCAAACAGATTTACAGGAGAAAAACAAACATGCCCATTTAAAATTGGGCAAAGGATATGAATGGATACTTTATGAAAGAAGACATATATGAGGCCACCAATCATATGAAAAAATGCTCATCGTCACTGATCATCAGAGAGATGCAAATCAAAACCACATTGAGATACCATCTCACGCCAGTTAGAATGGCGATCATTAAAAAATCTGGAGACAACAGATGCTGGAGAGGATGGGGAGAAAAAGGAACACTTTTACACTGTTGGTGGGAGTGTAAATTAGTTCAACCATTGTGGAAGACGGTGTGGCGATTCCTCAAGGCCTTAGAAATAGAAATTCCATTTGACCCAGCAATCCCATTACTGGGTATATATCCAAAAGACTATAAATCGTTCTACTATAAGGACACATGTACACGAATGTTCATTGCAGCACTGTTTACAATAGCAAAGACCTGGAATCAACCCAAATGCCCATTGATAATAGACTGGATTGGAAAAATGTGGCACATATACACCATGGTATATTATGCAGCAATCAGAAATGATGAGTTTGTGTCGTTTGTAGGGACATGGTTGAATCTGGAGAACATCGTCCTCAGCAAACTGACACAAGAACAGAAAATGAAACACCGCATATTCTCACTTTTAGGTGGGTGATGAAAAATGAGAACACATGGACACAGAAAGGGGAGTACTAAACACTGGGGTCTATTGGGGTGAAAAGGGGAGGGCCAGTGGGAGGGGGAGGTGAGGAGGGATAGCCTGGGGAGAAAAGCCAAATGTGGGTGAAGGGGAGAAGAAAAGAAAGCACACTGCCATGTGTGTACCTACGCAACTGTCTTGCATGCTCTGCTCATGTACCCCAAAACCTATAATCCAATAAAAAATTAAAAAAAATAAAAAAGAAATAGAGAGAGAGATTTTGATACCTTTTTATGCTGATCAGGAAGAAAGGAGAGAAAGAACAGTACACAGCCAAAAAGAGGCAAGTTGATTTATATAAGAAAGACAAGGAGCTGTTTAAGAAAAAAAAAAAAGCAACAAAAAACAGAGTAAGAACTATAGTGAAGGCAGGAGGAGCTGAATGAAATAAAGGTATGGACAGTGGATCTGTAATCTATTGTGGAAGTTTCTAGGAGTTGTCTCAGGATGGGGTCTACAAAAAGCTGACCTCGAGAATGAAATTAGTGCACCACAGTTTTATTAAGGCATGCTCTGGAAGTCAACACCTGTGGAAGAGAAAAAAGGAAGCAAAACTGGGCACAGGGGAAATGTTGAGTTGTAAAAGAGTTGCAACAGAGGACTCAGCCAACCCTCTTGGGAATTCTGAAACTGGAATGAGCCATTTGAGTTGTCCTGAGTTGGGGTGATAAGCCCAGGGGTTTCTAGTACGAGTTGAGCAGTAATTGGATGCTGGCTACCCTGGGAAGGGAATATGACCTTGGATAGGATCCTTGCTTAAACCATGGCCATCCCAGATGTGAACTGTTCTCTTAGCACTTTGTTGCCAGCATCTCTAGCAGCTGTGCAGAGTCCTCTACAGAATCAAAGCAGTGAGAGGATATTTAAGCTAATGAGAATATTGAAGAGAAAGATAAATATCTAGAAATGGAGGGAAACTTCAGTAAAGTTCATAAGCCAACTCCTCCCATGGCAACCCCTCCAAAGATTACACTGAGGATAGGTTTCGTTTTATGGCTTAAAAAAAATCACTGACACTTTATTCATGACCTATTGAACAAGCACCATGATTAATTCTAAAATGTTTCTTGCTGTCCTCTACCCAGAATCTACAATTACTGGTTTCAGTGTGAACACATGAGAATACAGTTATATATGTTGTATGTGTGTTGTATGTAGCCACACTTTAATTACCTTTATCTTAACAACCCATTACCTCCAAATAATTTTTTATATTTAACACACATCCAAAGGCCTACCTAAATTTTGGAAGTTTATCTGAAACTTTCAAAGCTATGGAGAGGCAACTAAAGAGAGAGGTTTAGAACAGAAACTGGCTCTAGATTTCCTGTGCTAGTCTCAGATTTATTACGTGACTGACTTACAGCAAGACTTTAAGAAAATTTCATATTTACCTTTATTTTTTTTATCAATAATGTGGAGTAAGCAGTACTATTTGTTTCACAGAGTTGTAATAGAAATTAAATAAGTGAATAAATTTCGACAAATGGCTAAAGTGCTACTGAAGTAGTTGTTGTTCCTATCACTTTTGCCGTACAAAACACCTGAGTTTGTACACAGTCGCTGCATTGCTTGGCAAAACTTCTGCTCTTTCTCATGAGTTGCAAAATCAGTCCCTAATACCACTTTTCTCAGCTAGCAACTTGGCAAATGATGAAGTGAATCTATGTCTTATTTTTTTCCAAATCTTCAAATAAGCTACTAAATTAATTGGTTTGAACTTTAACTCTTTCTTCAACTTCCATTTGTCAATTTATCACAACCTAATTTGCATATCATTCCCTAATGATATACATTACTCTACTGCCCAGAACTTTTCAATGGTTGTCAGGTTGCTATAGAATGAGGCCCAAACTGCTCTATTTTAATATTAAAAGCATTTCCAAATTATGTCTTGATATAGATTTTAGCATCATGTATCCACTTTCTACTTTCACTTAGCTTACACATTATAACCAAAGAAGCTACTTTCTTCTAGTGTACGGTTTCCTTTTTGATCTTCTTTTGTTTTTCTCTTCCCAATATTTTTCTTATTTTTTTCCATGGCCCAAATTCTGTGTATTCTCTAATGTTCAGGTACCATGCTATCTTTTTAAAACAAATATCACTGAGGTGTCAATATTGGCAATAGAAAGGCTTAGTGTTCTAGGATGGTTAATTTTAGTTGTCAACTATACTAGGTCACAGAGTATCCATACATTTGGTTAAACATTATTCTGAGTGTGTCAGTGAGGATGTTTCTCGACAAGATGAACATTTGAATCAGAAGACTGAGTAAAGCAGATTAAGCTAAGATGGGTGGGCTTTATCCAAACAGATGAAGTCCTGAATGGGGAAAAAAAAGCTTACTTTCCAGGAATAAGAGGGAATTTCTCCTCCCTGACTGCCTTAAACTGGGGATCAATCTTTTCTTGCCTTTGGACTTGAACTGAAACATTAGCTTCTCTTGAGTGTTGAGCCTGCTAGCTTTTGAACTGGAACTATGCTAGCAGCTCCCCTGGCTCGCAGGCCTTGAGTGTATGGAAACAAACTATGCATTGACTCTCCTGGGTCTCCAGCTTGCTGACTGCAGATTTTGGGACTTGTTAGCCTCCATATTCATGCAAGCCAATTCCTTGTAATAAATCTCCATCTTGATTTGAGATATCCTATTGGTCCTGCTTCTCTGAAGAACCCTAATATATGCTGCAAGAAATTATTTGTATTAAAAGATTACCATAAAATTCTAATTGTCCTTCTGATTGGTGGAGAAAATGTATTTTATTTTACATTTATATTTTGTCCTTAAAATTTTTTGTCCTGCTCATGTATCAATTTCTTCACATTCATGTTTTAGCATTCCTGAGATTTTTATGCACAATAAAAACAAACTAGTTCCATGGAGGCAGCATTTGTTGGCAACGAGTATTAACAAGTAGGAATAGTAATTCTGAGCCTATACAGAAATAAATATGCATGTGCATTGTGTAGGTATGTGTGGGGTGTGCGTGTGTGTGTGTGTGTATTTGTACATACATTTAGAGAGAGAGAGGATATAATACTTGCAGATACAGGTATACATATAAACAGTCTTTTTCATGAGTGCTGAACTGTAATGCCTTATTTTTTTGTTGTTTGTTTGTTTTCAAGTGTACCTACTTCCTGATTCCCCATATATCTCTCTTTCTCTCTCTCTTCTTATCATCCCTGAATCTGTTACTTTAATAGCTCTGCAGGTCTAACCCAGTTAATTAATGATGAGTATCAGTTTCCCAAGTGATGTGATTCAAATACCTCTTGGGTGAAGTTTTAATGTGTCTTCTTTCACAATATATGTACTCAAGAGTATCACAAACTTTGCCATGGAATCATCAATTTTACCAGTACTTTTGAGGAATTCAATTTGATGAACAACATGTTTGCATAATTATCATGTGTTGCCCAAGAGAAATTCCATCAAGTTTCTTATGTGGAAAATGGGGATCATATATAAGTAATTATAGCATACAAGGAAGGAAAAAATAAGCAAGAGCAAAAAATTTAATTTTAATAGTAAATTAATTTGGTATAAATTTTTTCCACTAATTACCAGTCTTTGCAAATTAATCACTCTCATGATTAAATTGAGATAAAAATAACATCATTGATTTGCTAAGCTACAGAAAAATGTAGAAAATCTAGCAGCATGTTAATAGGGAAAAAACAAAAACTGAATTATTATCTTTAATATTAAAAGTTAAATAAATAAACTTTTCAAATTGTATTTTATTTACTGATGAGAATACTGACATATCCCCTATGATTTTATAGTGCTTTCCATAAAGCATCATATGATCAATAGTCACATGGACATCAATGATCATTTGATCATCAAATTACCCCTATGAGATAGTTTTATTCTTCCCATTTTTCAATGAGAAAAAAAGAGTTCTAAGAAGATAATGATTTGAGATCACAGAGTAATTCTCACCACAACTTCATGTTTAAATTTCTTTAAAACATACTAGCTACTCAAATGTGAGATGAATTACAGATATGCAAGAGGAATGTCTGCATAGATTAAATGGAGAATAAGGTATTTGCTTGGAAGAAAATCTAACTCTTTTGAACATCACGTATGAGACAGTGGGCCGATTGCTTCATATTTGTATGTTATGGTAAAAGAGGGATCTCCCTGGGACAGAGCACCTGGAGAAAAGGGTGGCTGTGGGCATAGCTTCAGTAGACTTAAATGTTCCTGCTTGCTGGCTCTGAAGAGAGCAGGAGATCTCCCAGCACAGTATTCAAGCTCTGATAAGGGGAAGACTGCCTCCTCAAGTGATCCTCTGACCCCTATGCTTCCTGATGGGGAGACACCTCTCAGCAGGGGCCAACAGACACCTCATATAGGAGAGCTCCAGGTGGCACCTGGGGTGTGTCCTCCTGAGGTGAAGCTTCCAGAGGAAGTAGCACACAGCAGTCTTTGCTGTTCTGCAGCCTCCACGGGTGATACTCAGGCAAACAGATTCTGGAGTGCATCCCCACCAAACTCTAGCAGACCTGCAGAAAAGAGGCCTGTTAGAAGGAAAACTAACAAACAGAAAGCAATAATATCAATATCAGTGAAATGGACAACCACACAAAAACTCCATCCAAAGATCATCAACAGCAAAGACCAAAGGTAGATAAATCCACAAAGATGAGGTAAAACCAGGAAAAAAAGGCTGAAAATTCCAAAACCCAGAGTGCCTGTTCTCCTCCAAAGGATCACAACTCCTTGCCAGCAAGGAAACAAAACTGGACAGATAATAAGTTTGATGGATTGACAGAAGTAGTTTTCAGAAGGTGGGTAAAAACAATCTCCCCCAAGCTAAAGGAGCATGTTCTAACCCAATGCAAGGAAACTAAGAACCTTGAAAAAAGTTAGAGGAATTGCTAACTAGATAACCAACCAGTTTAGAGAAAAACATAAATGACCTGATGAACCTGAAAAACACAGCAGGAGAATGTCATGATGTATACACAAGTATCAATAACTAAATTGATCAAGCAGAAGAAAGGACATCAGAGATTGAGAGAGACCTGAGTAGTTGCAGGACATCATGCACCTTAATAGGATGATGCATGCTATACAGACTTTATTTATTTATATAAATTATGATTCTGATGCAATTGCTAATGGGATTTTATTTTAATAAACAATATAGCCTATAATTAATATGGAAGAATAAATAAGAATAAACAAGAAAGTGTTTTAAAATATAACAATGAACAGATATTTTCCTTTTAAGATATCAACCATGGCAACAATCTTGAAAAGGTATTATTTGCTTTTTGTGTAAGAATGAGTAAGTTGATCAAGTGGCATAAAGAGAAACAGACTCATGTATATACTGGACTATATTTGTTTTCATCCATTCTTACACTGCTATAAAGAACTACCTGAGATTGGGTAATTTATAAAGACAAGAGGGTTAATCAGTTCATGGTTCTGCCTGCTGTACAGGCTTCTGATCCTGGAGAGACCTCAGGAAATTTACAATCATGGTGGAAGGGGAAGCAGGCATGTCTTACATGACCAGAGCCAGAGGAAGAGTGAAGAGGAAGGTGCTACAAACTCTTAAACTACCAGATTGCATGAGAACTCACTCACTATAATGAGAACAGCAAAGGGAAAATTGTCCCCATGATCCAAACACCTCCCACCAGGCCCCTCCTCCGACATTGGGGTTTACAATTCAACATAAGATTTGAGTGGGACACATATCCAAATCATATCAATATTATCTTCAGAATGACATTTCAAACCATAACAAATCATGACACTCCAAATTATGAACTATTCAAAAATAGTATTTGTCAAGTTGGCTATTTTTTAAGCCAAATAAAGTTAGGTTCCTACTATGCCTCATATTTTAAAATCCCAAACAAATTAAACAACTAACTAGAAATACAAACTGCAAATATTTGCAATCATTAGGAAATGAGAAGCAATCTAATTCTGCACCCATGTACTGTCATATCTGTTTCACTAGCTAATCTGGAAAACCTGAAAGAGCTGTCAACAGAAAAGAGCCTGTCACAGAGTGCTACACAGTTTGGCACAAGTTATGTAAAATAAACTATACAAGCATACTGGCCTATGCCAATGTACAAAAAGGAAACTTAAAGGAGTCATAGTACATTGCTATTGACAGAGCTTACTTCCGGTAAATGGAATTTCAGTGAGGAAGAGAATGAAAAGAAGAGCAAGAGAAATTAGAAAGTTCTTCCCATGCTTTGATGTGTTAGAAGTTTCTTTTCTAACAAATGTAATATATTTCTCAGTTAATCTGGTGGTGTGCATACTCTAAACTGAGATTTTTCTATTTTTTTCTTTTAGAGCTTTTATAGTGACGTAACTCTTTTGAAAACATTCTCTGGTCAGTTGATTATCATGGATTGGATGATGTGCTCTTTTATCTTGCCAGTTGATGCTGCCACAGTAAAATTTAAAACAAAACTTTAAATAAATTTATTACTAAAATATTTTATTACAACCTACTTCAGTAGCAAAAAATGTCTAAATACTACTTAGTCTTTTACAAACAATTGAGTCATAGAAAATAACATGGTGGTTAAATGCTAAGAATTCTGTTTATATTATGAAAGTGAAAACAGAACTTATTTCTACCAATCTAAAATTCTCTTCCAAAATATTTATTTAGGCATAATAATGCCTCAGTCTCATGCCAGTTACCTCCAAGTACCAAAGGTTTAAGAATGCATGTAGCTTGAATTGGCAAGGAGTTTTATTAAAGACCACCAGTCATAAAGTTAAATAAAATAAAAATTATAAATAGTTTTTATTAAAAAGTAAGTTAACCCTTTATAAAAAATTCTCAAAGAATGCCAAAAGGAGATTCCATGCATAATTATAGTAAACTTCTGTTCTAGCTCACCACCATTTCCCTTCCAAATTGCCCTTTATCTTTCTCAATTTTGTACCTTTCTATTCTCTTTTTCTAAAAGAGAAATTCTGATAAATCTTATTCCAACTCACTCTGCGTGGGGTGCATGTGGTTTTAGCCCACGATTCCTGTTATCTTTCTGCTAAAAACTCTTACTCTCCATGTCCTGCTATTTCTTTTGTATTTTTTGTAGAGATGGGATTTCTCCATGTTGGTCAGGCTGGTCTCGAATGCCCTGCCTCATGTTAGCCGCCCACCTTAGCCTCCCAAATTCCTAGGATTACAGGCGTGAGCCACCTCGCCTGGCCAGAACTCTTACTCTTTTCTACTTGAAGTAATTCTGAGATCTCTCGCTTCTCCACTCCACTCATCAGCCAGGGTAAATTTCTTAAAACAGAGATCAGATTATTATCACTCCTTTATCAGAAACTCTCCATGTTTTTGACCCTCTGACTTCTTAAATTTCTTCCCCCGTCACTGAGCTTCTATATAAAAATATCTAAAATGTGAAATTAAAAATTCATGGATATAATAACTATCCTTTTCAGGAAAAATAGCATTACCCTGGTCATTAATAGTTCAAGTTTCAATCATTTCATAAGATGCAATGGATTATAATAACCTGACCAAGAAGTGATGGTCAAAAATTCAATTTTTTTAACCTATTGCTAATTCTAAAAATATTCTATTTTTCTGATAAGAGTATTTGTTGGTCAAAACAAAATTCCTGTAGTGTTAACAAAATATAAAACAAATGCAAATCAAATAAAGCAGTACAATCAGCCAATTGTACTATTACTACTAAAAATTCTAGTATGTTAATATATATTCTCTATTTGTCTATGTTTCATTTTGTATGTGTGACTTGTTTAAATGAATCAGTCATATATAAATAAACAATCGTCATTTGAATTGAGGTGTATTTAATTAAGTTTGTAACCAATATTTAATCTTCTAAGAAAAATTAAATTTCTAAGTCTTTCTTATTAGTTGTACTTAGCTTACTGTATAATAAAAAAACTTACAACTTATATATTAGCTTAGCCTTAATAAATCGAATGTGAAACAAAACATAAAAATTAATGAACATTGTAAATTCTGGATATCAGCCCTTTGTCAGATGGGTAAACTGCAAACATTTTTTCCCATTCTGGTGGTTGCCGATCCACTCTAGTGACTGTTTCTTTTGCCGTGCAGAAGCTGTGGAGTTTCATTAGGTCCCATTTGTCTATTTTGGCTTTTGTTGCCAATGCTTTTGGTGTTTTGTTCATAAAGTCCTTACCTACTCCTATGTCCTGGATAGTTTTGCCTGGATTTTCTTCTAGGGTTTTTATGGTGCCAGGTCTTATGTTTAAGTCTTTAATCCATCTGGAGTTAATTTTAGTGTAAGGTGTCAGGAAGGGGTCCAGTTTCTGCTTTCTGCACATGGCTAGCCAGTTTTCCCAACACCATTTGTTAAACAGGGAATCCTTTCCCCCTTGCTTGTTTTTGTCAGGTTTATCAAAGATTGTATAGTTGTAGATATGTTGTGTTGCCTCCGGTGCCTCGTTAAAAAATCTGGAGACAACAGATGCTGGAGAGGATGTGGAGAAAAAGGAACACTTTTACACTGTTGGTGGGAGTGTAAATTAGTTCAACCGTTGTGGAAGACAGTGTGGCGATTCCTCAAGGCCTTAGAAATAGAAATTCCATTTGACCCAGCAATCCCATTACTGGGTATATATCCAAAAGACTATAAATCCTTCTACTATAAGGACACATGTACACGAATGTTCATTGCAGCACTGTTTACAATAGCAAAGACCTGGAATCAACCCAAATGCCCATTGATAATAGACTGTGTTGGAAAAATGTGGCACATATACACCATGGAATATTATGCAGCAATCAGAAATGATGAGTTTGTGTCGTTTGTAGGGACATGGTTGAATCTGGAGAACATCATTCTCAGCAAACTGACACAAGAACAGAAAACGAAACACCGCATATTCTCACTCATAGGTGGGTGATGAAAAATGAGAACACATGGACACAGAAAGGGGAGTATTAAACACAGGGGTCTATTGGGGGGAAAAGGGGAGGACCAGTGGGAGGGGGAAGTGGGGAGGGATAGCCTGGGGAGAAATGCCAAATGTGGGTGAAGGGGAGAAGGAAAGAAAAGCACACTGCCATGTGTGTTCCTACGCAACTGTCTTACATGCTCTGCTCATGAACCCCAAAACCTAAAATCCAATTAAAAAAAAAAATTAATGAACATTAAGCACCAAGTATCTTCCACAAGTTTTTTTTTTTTTTTTTTTTTTTTTTGCCAATCAGTTTGAGCTTTATGAGGTTGCTCAGGTTAGCCTTGAACTGATGACCTCGCCTTCACGAGCGCCATGACCTCCGGCGGGAGCCACTTTGGACCCCTGCCACAAGTTTTAATGCAAATATTTCTACTGTTTACATGAATTATATATTCGTTTAAGGCCTGAAACAAGAGACCACGGAAGGCTGGAAAAAAAAACCAAAGCAAGTAATGAAGAATGAGCTGTACCAACTATTGCTCCTTTCTGGTCATTCAGATTTATCACTGAATCAGTCCAGATAATACTGGATATACTAAAACCTTACTGGTGAGCAAATTTTAAATGTAAACTGGATTCTTCACTTCAGATAATTCAATCATGAAACAGTACACAGAATGTATTAGAAGGATGATTGATTGATAATTGAACAATGCAGTTCATCTCAAACACTTTGTAAATTAAATGGGTATACATTAAAATAAGATTGGCCATATGTTGGAAGTGGTAGTAAAGAGAGCAATCAGGATAGACTAAGATTATTAAACAGAGACTTGAACTGTATTTTCCATGATAGAGTTTCTATAAGTGTTCCTTAGCCTCTAAAGAACTTAGGCTTAAATTCAACTTATTTTATTTTGATTAATTTAAATGTAATAATTTGAAAAGTATTCTATTACTAATAGTAAGCTATTAGTAACAGTATATTCTGGTAATATTCTCACAAAATAATTTGAAGCTTAAGGGGTCAACTTTAGGAACAAAGTATTTAAAAAAGATATTGATATTGCAATAATCTTGAAACAGTTCAGTTTGATGATTAAATATATCCTTTGGACTCTTTACATTTTAAAATTGAAATTGAAAAATAATTGAATTTAAAGAAAAAATAATTCAAACCACTAGCCAGTCAATCCTTCACAAACAAAAATATAATCTGGTCATTTTGGCAACTTCTCTGTGAATGCCAGAGATTTTCTGAATTTCAATTATGTCATAAATGTTCTCATAATATTTTTCCATGCAATCTGCCTTCCAAAGAGGCCTCCAGTTATGAGATGCAACACAGCTATGTGATGTAATGGAAAGAACAGTGAGCCTGTGCATCCTGGAGCAACAAGCTTGTCATTACTAACTGGGGACTAGATCTCCATTATTTTATCCGGACAAGATTAGAATTGAACACATAGGGAGATTATTTATAATAAAAAATTTTATTAAAATGTGATTTCTGTAATCAGAAGAGGCAAGATGACATGATGCTCTTATGTGATTAGAATTTATTTCAGGAATAATTAACACTTTGACAGGCTATATATTATTCCTGCATTAAAATTAAGTTATATGAATTTTCAATCAATGAAGAACAATAATCTGATCAGAGAGAAAGGAATCCATAACTTATTTTATACATTTTGAGTAAAAATTATGACATTTAAATTAGAATTTTTTTGAGGTCATTGTGACATTTAAATAGGCTTTTTATAAAATAAAGGAAATTCAAAGCTGTAATTCTTACTTGGGAGCAATAATGTGATCAATACTAATTTGTTACTCTCCATTCAAATTTCTTGTAAGGGACCTATCTGCATGGTAGTGCCATTTAACTTGCCACATGTAAGTTGTCATATTTGAGGTAATAGTGCTGGAATTTCTTAAAATCTTTTAAAGAGATGTTATAAGTTTATGCCAATGAATTATGGCCATTAGTGAGTAGGAGATAAAACTCAAAGTCCTAAATATATAGGCAGGCCTTTCAGAATACTATAAACAATTCTTTTATAAATAAAAATATTTATTATTATTAAGACTTAAAAATGAGTGAGTGTGAGCTCAGAAAGACCCCAAAACCAAAATAAGCAATCATCCTCCCATAGATATCATTCAGTAATTACATAAAAATGTGAGGTTTCTAGAATCCCCATATATTACAGAACAATAATCCATAGGAAGCTGGACACAGTTTTTTTCATCATCAAAATAAAGCATTGTTCTACATTAATGACCACCATTTTTTTGGTTCAAAGGTTAAAATTTTTAAAAATAACAGAAAGACTAGTTTCCCTCTTCCTACATTTTGAGTAATGTTGATAACTATTATATTATAGTTTTATACTTTAAAATTCATGTAGACTACTTTACATATTCTTAACCTAAGCCATAAATTTGTCAGTATAACTTTTCTCTCTCAAATATTGACAATAAAAAAAAACCTAGCTAACACGTTAGAGTGATAATCAAATGCCATCCAAAGAATGTAAATTATTTTCCCTGACCCCTTTTCTAATAATTTTATGAACACTAGTCAAAAGGAAATAAGATTTATTTTTGAATATTAAGGATAGAGTTTATTTAGTTAGAAGGCAAAATATAGTGATAGGCATAGTTGCTCACCTAGCATTTGATATGCATATAGAGTTATATGGCCAATTTTCTTGGCATAGGCACAGTCGTTGACCTTAGACACATAATGTGACTCATGGGAATTACATCATCTATATACCCCATCAGTTAACTTCACTGACATTCTTACCATAACTTCTCTATATTCCAGCTCAGTTTTTCAGTGCAGGAGATAGAAACAGTTTTTGTTATTTTAAGTAGAATGAAGTCTTCTGTTAGGTATGAGGAGGTGGTAGTGTGGACTGATCACACAATAGATGGGAAGTTTGAACTGGCTAGAAGAATGGGAAGGATCTGAGGGAATCTCCAGTGGGCTATGCAGCAGGAAACTGAGAAACAATCACACAGCCAAGAGTCTTCCTGGATGCCTGGCCTTCCCTGCCACAATGATAACCTGTGACACTTTCAACATTGACTCAACCAGCAGCTGGGAAGAAAAATACATGGCCTTTTCTGCTGTGACATGACGGGTATATGATTCCTTGAAAACAGACAGGAAGAAATTAGAGATTAGGAGTAAAATTAGATGAGAGAATTTCATAAAGCAACTAAAATCCAATGTACCTACTTTCTATTTCCGGACACGGTATAAGTTTCAAAATTTAGGTCAATTGTTTAACCACACTGAATTTTCAGATATAAAGTGTTTGTCATAATCTGAATGGCCTAATTGAGGTCTTTTGTTCAAAATTAATTACAAAATGAGAAAGCACTTTGCAATATATTGCTAGCACTACACGAACTTAAGAAACTATTTTATTGAAAAACATTTGCAATAAAATAAACATTTTTATATACTTATACATTTGGGGATATTTAAAAGCCAGTTTCTCTCCAGAAAAACACTTATTACTTAAAAAGTAAAAACTGAATGAAGCCCAGTTGCCTTGATTGGCACTAGTATGTGCTGTCTTGGTAACAGAGGGTAACACAGAATAAAGTGCCAAGAAGATAATATATAGGGCAGGTAAATTTGGATATGTTAGGAAAAGCATTAGTCAATGCCCACAGAACTTTTTCTTAATTGGGGCATCACAGAAAGAAAATGAGAAAACAAAATAAGAAGAGTGTTTATACGATTAAGGCCACCACATTTTTGATCTGCTTGCCTTAGAATCAAAACATCTACATTCTCGAATTTGGCAAGGTGTTCAAATTGTATTCGGACGGCTGTCTACTGAAAAATGTAATAAGCTTTTTGAAATTCCAAATGGATTTCTGGGGGAAATTCTATATCGGTATTTCTAGATCGATCACCTGGAATCCTACTGACCTTAGTTAATTGAAATAGTTAGCTTTCTTATGGCACCTCTAATGTCTTTCTAACACTCTAAAAATTGCCTTTAGGGAGTTAAGGCAAGGTTTGAGAACTCCCTTCTGTGTCCTCTCTCATAATGAGATATTAAATATGAGAGTTTCTTTGTTTGTTACCCCACATGTTTGTAGTTCACATACTCTCAGGGAATGTTTAAGAGTAGAATTTTGTGCTTTTTTTTTTTAATTTTTTATTGGATTTTAGGTTTTGGGGTACATGAGCAGAGCATGCAAGACAGTTGCGTAGGGACACACATGGCAGTGTACTTTGCTTTCCTTCTTCCCTTCACCCACATTTGGCATTTCTCCCCAGGTTATTCCTCCCCATCTCCCCCTCCCAGTGGCCCTCCCCTTTTCCCCCCAATTGACCCCAGTGTTTAGTACTCCCCTTTCTGTGTCCATGTGTTCTCATTTTTCATCACCCACCTATAAGTGAGAATATGCCGTGTTTCATTTTCTGTTCTTGTGTCAGTTTGCTAAGGATGATGTTCTCCAGATTCATCCATGTCCCTACAAAGGACACAAACTCATCATTTCTGATTGCTGCATAATATTCCATGGTGTATATGTGCCACATTTTTCCAATCCAGTCTATTATCAATGGGCATTTGGGTTGATTCCAGGGGAAAGGATTCCCTGTTTAACAAATGGTGTTGGGAAAACTTGCTAGCCATGTGCAGAAAGCAGAAACTGGACCCCTTCCTGACACCTTACACTAAAATTAACTCCAGATGGATTAAAGACTTAAACATAAGACCTGGCACAATAAAAACCCTAGAAGAAAATCTAGGCAAAACTATCCAGGACATAGGAGTAGGCAAGGACTTCATGAACAAAACACCAAAAGCATTGGCAACAAAAGCCAAAATAGACAAATGGGACCTAATGAAACTCCACAGCTTCTGCACGGCAAAAGAAACAGTCACTAGAGTGAATCGGCAACCAACAGAATGGGAAAAAATGTTTGCAGTTTACCCATCTGACAAAGGGCTGATATCCAGAATTTACAAAGAACTCAAACAGATTTACAGAAAAAAAACAAACAAGCCCATTCAAAAGTGGGCAAAGGATATGAACAGACACTTTATGAAAGAAGACATATATGAGGCCAACAATCATATGAATTTTGTGCTTTAAAGGTGCTACCTCCTTGTCTTTGAGAGTTTAACTCTCTCTCTCTCTCTTTTTTTAATCAGAAGAAGCTATAGTACTTAGCATTTTCTTGAAGAGTATGACCATTATTTAGGTGGCTTAGTGCCTTTTCAGTATGTCAGGAACTTAAAAGACTTAACTCCACTCTCAGATTCTTCAGGAACTATGCTACTTTTAATTTTTTTCTGGAATTACCTCTAATTAGGCAATGGGAACACATAAACCAATTAGTTCTCATGTCACTGACATGAAAAATAATCACTGCACTTATTCTAACTATGGGGGTATAGATCAAGCTTAGTCCAAGCAAAATATGCCCTAAATTACACTGATGTAAAGAATTCCAGAGGCTGACATTTAAGAAAGTCACTTTTTCTGAACTAACCCATTGGAACAATGATAAAGTTTCAAAATCAGCTTTAATGGTTTGTGAACAGGATAAAGGTATTAATTTTCTGATTCAAGGAAAAGGAAACCAATTAAGAAATAGGAAAACCTAACTATTGTGTCAACTTGGAAAAATCTTTAACTTTACAAAAGATTATTTTTAGTAAGTTTTGAAAGTATGCCTCTAAATCACAATAATGTTGGAGTTTAACTGTAATTTAATTTATTACAGTTCTTTATTATTCTGATTTTATATACCTAATTATTTACTTTTCATTAAAATATGGCTTTTCAGAAAATATTTATCAAGATCTTTATTTATTAACAAATATTTTAATATTGCTGCTGTTTTAAGAGACAAAGAACATTAGACATATATGTAGATAACAACATGCTCCCTTGAAATAAACAGATTATATTTAAATTTAACATATTCATATTTGAATATTATTTTTGAACCCAAATGATTGATATGACAGTTTGAGTCACTAATTTTGTTTTAGAACATAGGTTTGGTTGGTTTCTCTGTTTATTTTTCATATTAGCTAAACTATTGTCTATGGGGGTCCTAGAAAATAGAATGTCTTACTCAGAAATGATCATCAAAGATGAAATTGTGGATATCTGTTCTTCCTAAATACCTTTAGAAACAGCATCTGTAATGTTGTGGGCAGACAATAAATATAAAGTAAAACATAATTCATAAAAGAAAATTTTCAGAGTGATATTTCAGACATTTTTATGTCACTTTATTGATAACTCTATTAAGAAAAAAAGGGAAGAAAATACTCCCACTTTACTGCAAGTAATAGGACTATGCGTTCTCACATGCCTCATACCCATATCAAACTTACACGATTGAGAGCAATCAAAAAAACCTTGTGAATACATTTGAAGTTTATACACTTCAAGAAACTCTGCCAAATTCCAGAGAAGTGTGCATAATTCAATACTACAATTCCTTGAATACCTGACTCAGGGATTGTGTGGTCTCAGTAGTCCACTGGCCTAGATCCCATAGGAATCCTTTTTCTTCAAATACAACCCTATACTTACTAAACTTGTATGCTAGTTCACGTTAGAAAGATTGCTGAATGTACTATAAGTTTCAAAAATCTCTCCTGATATCTGCAGTAAAACTAAACAAGGGCTTATATCAACATTTATTTCCAAATTGAAGGTTAATCTCCATTCCTGAATTGCCACTTTGCACTTCAGTAAGATTTGCCAAAAATACTCATACCACATTATTGAATATTTATTTCATACTTTTATATTATTTCAGAAATAATAAAACAAAAAAATTATAATTGTTACTGTTCCATTAATTTAAGGATGATGATTGATTTCTCTATTTTAGAAATGTTTTCATGGGGAGGTATAGGACACACTACTAAATTTATGGCTAAAGTAGAATGTGTATTATTTGATTGAAAGTTATAGCTCTTATATATTAGAATAGTTAGAATTCCTGAGAAAAGAATATGTTATTTTTATCCTTAGAAATCATAGAAAAGAGAAAGAAGAGAAGGGAAGATGAGAATTTTTTATATTAAATGATTCCAGAACTAGCAGGTTAGGTTCCAAACAACACTTCCCAAAATGCTATGTTAAGTAATAATGTGAAGATATAATTGGAGTCAATATGAAGAAAAACACCATTATCTGTGTCTGTCTTGGAAAGAAGAGAGTGAAATGGACACATGCAAAGCAGGTATTCTATGCCTAATTCATATAGCTACTTGCTGGAGCAGTAGAGATGAATCTAAAGATTCTACCTGATTCTGGGTTTTATATAAAAATACCACCTAATCTGACTGAAAATTATGTTGGCTCAAATGGATATAACCATGTGAAAATAAAAGAATAATTAAAGAGCCAAAATGTCAAGTCTGCCAAAGAGAAACTTACATCATGGTTAAAATCTGCAAAACAACAAAGAATGTAAGAAAATGTTTAGTATTTTGAAGGTACACTAGGTAATTTCTTCACATAAAACATCATGTATCATAAGTTATATAATATATCTTAATTATATCAGTTTATAATAACAACATATATTCAAACTAATCATCTGACAGGATATCAATACTTATACAAGAAACTCAAATATCTTAATAGCAAAATAAACAATCAATTTAAAAATGGGCAAATGATTTAAACAGATATATCTCAAGAGAAGACATACAATTGCCCAACAAATATATTAAAAAATACTCAAATCACTAATCATTAGGGACATGCAAATCAAAACCACGATGAGGTATTCTCTCACTCAATTAGAATGGTTATTATCAAAAAGAAAATAACGAATTCTGGCAAGGATGCAGAGAAAAGGGAACTCATACAATGTTAGTGGAAAGGTAAACTAGCACATCAACTACAGAAAATAGTAGGGAGGCTCCTCAAAAACTACAAAGATAACTATCATATGATCCAGATCCAGCTATCTCACCACTAGGCATTCATCCAAAGGAAGTGAAATGATTTTGTTAAAGACATATCTGCACTCTCATGTTTATTGCAGTGTTATTCATAATAACCAAGATACTGAATCAACAACAGATATTCAAAAACAAGTGAATTGATAAAGAATTGATAGACACACACACACACATGTGTGTATTTGTATTGTGTGTACACACACATATATGTGTGTATATATGTATATATGAATCTAAGTATGAGGGAGGGAGAGCTACAAAAGTTATAGTATTAATTTCTTTAACAGGTTTCCAATTTTAAAATCAATGTCTCTGAAATCTGTGGTGGGTACATTTAGTAGACAATCTTGAAACATTCAATAATGCATAAGTCACTGAACCACAGACATTCTGGGTTGGCAGATGCAGCTTCCTTCCCTATGGAATGAGGAGGAATAGTCTCTCCTTGTTTAGGGCATTGCACACACCTCACCTGAAGCAGATTTCTCACAAGTTGCTGTTTATTCTCCTCAATATCTGCCTTTCCTCATCATTTATTGTTTCTATGTAATTAAACGAAATCAGCATCAGCACAAACAGCAGAAAGTTGTTCATCCTTGCTCAGATGGAAATAGCACATACTCCAAAGAAGCTATAAGACCTGCCTACTAAGTACTGAAAAGAGCTAGAGGACAAATTTTGACCAGAAAAGGAAGAATATGACAAAATAATTTAATAACTTGAAAACAATCATCCATTATTCAGGGTTCAATGACCTGGCAGGGACACCTGAAACAAATTGAAGCACCATGCTGAGATAATCTCTTTGAAGTTTGTACAAAGTGATAGCCTACAGTAAATGACATGAAGCTTTTTGAGAACTGCCATAATAGATAAATGAGGGAGAAGTCAGAAGTTTTAAAAAGGTAGAAGTATAATAATAGGTTTATTATGTAAATCCAAAGGATCTCTCACCTCACCATCTATGATTTTTCCTTAGGAGCTCCTATAGAATGCTCCATTTTAAGTCAAGTAATGCATTTGTGGTGTTGAGAGAGGGGTATGGGATGTACAGGCATCTTTGTGACATTTAGTCATGGATTTCTGTGCAGGTTGGTGTGAGCAGATAGAACTGGGTGTCCTTTTTACAGAATTCTGGAATGTTAGAGGTGGCAGTACTTAACTATCAGAAACAAAGTATTTGTAATTACTATAATGGGCAGCGGGATCAGAGTAGCAAGCGGGGTGCTTTGACCCTCAGAGATGTGAGGATAATTGAGAGAGCATGATGTTCCAACACCACTGAAACGATGCTACATAACATGCTTAATAAGAAGAAAAATGTGGTCTGGCAAGCAGAAGACTGATATCAGACACCTAAATGGAAAATCACAAGTTTTTACTCAGGTTCCAGATATAAGTCACTGCATGGATACAACATCCATTGATTGGAGGAAAAGCTGGGTCTCCTTGAGGAAGGACACAATCATACACTATTAGTATATCAAATAAACATGTCTCTATCTTTTTCTCTAAAAAGATCTATAGCCACTTAGCATTTATGAAGAAAAGGAAAACGGTCAGAATTTTGGAGGTCTGTGTCTAAACAGACACTAGTAACAGGCAATCCAAAATGCTATCTTGGAACTTCAGTTGAATGTGGTGATGAAAGCCAGTTGATAAATTATGTTCTGATCCAAGATCATATTAACCTAAATATAATTGCCATTTCCCTTGCCCCTGAATTCAAACATCATAGCAACTGGCAGAAGCGTCTTTCACATTGGTTTTCCAACTTGTGGAGTCAAAGCTACTAAGGTAGAAAAGGCTAAAACAAAATCCCCTAAAACTAGCCCACCATCCATGAAGACCAGCATAATTAATATGAAGCAACACTGTACCCCAGATGGAATGGAATCAATTAGTGGCATCCTCAAAGTTGAAATGAATGCAGAGGTACAGGTGCCAATCATATCCCTGTTTGATTCAACATCAAAATGATGGATGAATAATGTTAGATTTCTACAATTTAACATAATGGTAGTCTCAAGCTCAGTTGCCACAGCAGTTGTGATATCTACTAGGAGAGATCAACACAGTTGCAGTGCTTAGTATAGAGTTACTAATATAAAGAATATGTATATCACAATCACTATCAATTAAAAATATTAAAAGCAGTGTGCTTTCTCATATGAAAGATGGAAGTATACATGAAGTATGCCTAAGACAAATTAAATCTTCTCTGTTACAATGTACTATACAGAGAATGCAATCATTTTGATATTTTGCATGAGTCACACTAGTCCTCCATATATTGATATCAGATACAGCAACTTCTAAATATAGAACATTATAAAATATAATGAAGATATTTCATAGTAGCAATAGAATAATACATCAAAAACATAAAAATGAATGCATATGTGCCTAAAAACAGAGTTCAAAACATATATATGTATATACAAACAGAATTGTACAAAGAAAAAGATAATTTTTCTATTATAGTTAGAGATACTAGATAACTCTTTTAACAACTAATAGAACAATGTATTGGTTCATTCTCACACTGCTGTAAAGAACTACCTGAGACTGAGTAACTTATGAAGGAAGGAGATTTAATTGACTCATTGTTCCACATGGCCGGGGAGGCCTCAAGAAAGTTACAATCATGTTGATTACTAATGGGAATAAAGCACGTATTACCATAGCAGAGTAGGAGAAAAAGTGAAGGGAGAGGTAACACATAATTTTACCCCGTCAGATCTTATGAGAACTCACTATTATGAGAACAGCATGGGGAAATCTGCCCTCAGGATCCAGTCACCTCCCACTAGACCCCTCCTCCAATTCAACATGAGATTTAAGCAGGGACACAAATCTAAACCATACAATATCAAACAGTGACACCAACAATAAATAAAGTTACAGATAATATAAACACTACTGTTAATCATTGTGACTTAGATGTTTATATAGCACTAAGAACTGCAATTGAAGAGTACAGATTATCTCCCTGTGAATATAAAATGTTTACCAGTTTAAATATATGCTGGGGCATCACACAAGTATCAGAAAACTTCAATTGATTGCAGTCATACAGAGTACATTCTAAGTCTATAAGCAAAATAGGCATATATAACAATAAAGTATCAGGTAGATTCCCAATATTTGTAAATTAAAGTATATATTTCAAAAAATCAGATTTCAAAGAGGAAATCATAAGAAAAGACAAAAAAAATTTCCAGGAAATGTTAGCACAATACAATGTATCAAAAGTTACTGAATGGAGCTGAAGTAGTACTTAGAAGCTTCAATGTCTATCTTAGAAAAGTACAAAGGTCTAAATCCGTAACTAAAAGATGACGGAAAAAGGAAGTAAAAGGAAGTAAAAAATGAGCAGATTTAATATTAATGAAATTAGCGGCAGACAAAAACTCTTCAAAAGAAACAAAAGTAAGCACTTTCCACATCATCTTATAAGGCCAGCAAAACTCATATGAAAACCTAACAATAAATCACAAAAAATAAAATTATAGGCCCAAATCCCTCTTGAACATAGATGCAAAAACGATAATATGTTACCAGACAGAATCAGGCAGTATATCACAGAGGTAATGCATCATGAATGTGTTAGTCCGTTTTTGCATTGCCATAAAGGAATACCTGAGACTGGGTAATTAATAAAGTAAAAAGTTTAAACTGGTTCTCTGCAAGCTATACAGAAAGGGTAGTGTTGGCATCTGCTTCTTGTGAGGGCCTCAGGAAGCTTACATCATGGCAGAAGGTAAAGGGGGAGGAAAGGGGAAACAAGCAGGGAGGAGTAAGACAGAGAGGGAGAGTAGCCATGCTTTTTTATTTATTCATTTATCTTTTAAAAATGTTTTAACTTTTATTTTAGGTATATTATGGCCAGGAGAGCTGGATCATTCTGTAATCCCAGCATTTTAAAAGGCTGAGGCAGGTGAATCACTTGAGGTCAGGAGTTTGAGATCAGCCTGGCCAACAGGGTAAAACCCCATCTCTACTAAAAATACAAAAATCAGCAGGGCATGGTGGTGGGCGCCTATAATCCCAGACACTTGGAAGGCTGAGGCACAAGAATTGCTAGAATCCAGGAGGTAGAGGTTGAAGTGAGCAGAGATGACATCACTGCACTCCAGCTTGGGTGACACAGTGAGACTGTGTGTCAAAAAAAAAAGGGGGGGGAGGACTCAAGATGGCGTTGTGAGAACAACCCAGGATTGAGGCTCTCACTGGATGCACGGAGAAGGTGAATCAGGAACGCATTTCCAGACGGACCTTTGTTGCCCACAGAACGGGGAAATTCTCAGATATAAAACAAACGCGGAACGCCAGCTGGAGATCTTGACTGGTGTAGCCAGCAGCCGGTGCAGCCATGGCCTGTGCTGGAGCACAGAGGCGCTCCAAAGAGGTCCGCACAAAAGTGCACTGTACCGGGTGCCCTGTTGAACTGGCAACCTGAGACCTGAGAGGACTCAACTTGAGACTGAATGGGACTTGAACAGTGAGCCAGCCCAGGACAAAGTGTTAGGGGTAGCCCAGTGCAACAAAAAAAATGGCGAGTCCAAATGCTCACTGTTAGGAGGTTACCTTAAAGCGCAGCTCCATGCGGGAGGGGCGTCCGCCATTACTGAGGCAATCAGCCCTTACCGAGGTACACGCCCATTGCTGACGCAGCCTGCCATTGCCGAGGCAACCCGATACCACAGACAGACTCCGCCACAGGGCGGAGCCTGCGGCTGCAGGGCAGAGACTGCAGCAGAAGGGCAGAGCCTGCAGAAACAGGGTGAAGCTCACACCAGCAGGGCGAAGCCTCGGCAGGACAAGACTGCCTCCTAGCTGGGCAGGACAACCCGGCAGACACTCAAAAATAAAGCCCCAAACCCCTTCAGAAAGAGCAGCTGAGAAAAAAAAAGGGCTTTTTTATCAGTTCTGTTGCAGCAGAATTAAACATAGCAGCCTAACAGCCCTGAATGAACAACAGAGCTCACAGCTCAGCACTTGAGCCCCTATAAAGTACAGACTGTCTCCTCAAGCAGCTCCCTGACCCCTCTATATCCAAAAGACTGACATTTGGAAGGCATCATTCTGGGACAAAGATAGCAGAAAAAGAAACTGGTAGCATCCCTACTGTTCCGCAGCTGCTATAGGTGAACCCCAGACAAGCAGGGCCTGGAGGGGACCTCTGCAGTCGTACAGCGAAGGGGCTAGACTGGGAGAAGGAAAACCAAGTAACAGAAATACTTCATCACCAACAATCTGGGTGTCCACCCAGAGACCCAATCGAAAAGTCAGCAACTATACAGACAACAGGTGGATAAATCCACAAAGATGGGAAGAAACCAGCGCTAAAAGGAGGAAAACACCCAAAACCAGAACACCTCGCCTCCTAGAAAGGACCAAAACTCCTCACCAGCAAGGGAACAAAGCTGGATGGAGAATGACTGTGATGAAATGACGAAATTAGACTTCAGAAGGTGGATAATGAGAAACTTTCGTGAGCTAAAATAACATGTTTCAAATCAATGCAAAGAAACTAAGAACCTTGAAAAAAGATATTAAAAAAGATTCGAGGAAATGATAACAAGAATGGATAACTTAGAGAGGAATATGAATGAATTAAAGGAGATGAAAAACACAATATGAGAACTTTGTGAAGCATGCACAAGTTTCAATAGCCGAATTGACAAAGCAGAAAAAAGAATTTCAGAAGTCGAAGATCAACTCAATGAAATAAAACAAGAAACCACGATCAGAGAAAAAAGCGCAAAAAGGAATGAACAAAGTCTCCAAGAAATGTGGGACTATGTGAAGAGACCTAACCTACGTTTGATAGGCATACCAGAATGTGACAAAGAGAATGAATCCAAGTTGGAAAATACTCTTCAGGACATTATCCAGGAAAATTTCCCCCACCTAGCAAGACAGGCCAACACTCAATGGCAGGAAATACAGAGAACACCACAAAGATATTCTGCAAGAAGAGCAACCCCAAGGCACATAATCGTCAGATTCACCAGGGTTGAAATAAAGGAGAAAATACTAAGGGCAGCCCGAGAGAAAGGTCGGGTCACCCACAAAGGGAAGCCCATCAGACTCACAGCAGATCTCTCGGCAGAAACACTACAAGCCAGAAGAGAGTGGGGGCCAACATTCAACATTCTTAAAGAAAAGAACTTTCAACCCAGAATTTCATATCCAGCCAAACGGAGCTTCAGAAGTGAAGGAAAAATAAAATCCTTTGCGAACAAGCAAGTACTCAGAGATTTTGTCACCACCAGGCCTGCTTTATAAGAGCTCCTGAAAGAGGCACTACACATAGAAAGAAACAACCACTACCAGCCATTCCAAAATCACACTAAATTCTAAAGAGCATCAAAATAAGGAAAAATCTACAACAACTAACGGGCAAAGCAACCAGCTAGCATCAAAATGGCAGTATCAAATTCACACATAACAATACTAACCCTAAATGTAAATGGACTAAATGCACCAATCAAAAGACACAGACTGGCAAATTGGATAAAAATCCAAAACCCATCAGTGTGCTGTATCAAGGAAACCCATCTCACATGCAAGGATACACAAAGGCTCAAAATAAAGGGATGGAGGAAGATTTACCAAGCTAATGGAGAGCAAAAAAAAAAAGCAGGAGTTGCAATTCTCATCTCTGATAAAATAGACTTTAAAGCAACAAAGATTAAAAGAGACAAAGAAGGCCATTACATAATCATAAAAGGATCGATACAACAAGAAGAGCTAATGATCCTAAACATATATAAACCCAACAAAGGAGCACCCAGATACATAAGGCAAGTTCATAATGACTTACAAAGAGACTTAGACTCCCACACAATTATAGTGGGAGACTTTAACACCCCACTGTCAATATTAGACAGATAAAACAGACAGAAAACCAACAAGGATATCCAGGGCTTGAACTCAGACCTGGAGCAAGCAAACCTGATAGACATCTACAGAGCTCTCCACCCCAAATCCACAGAATACACATTCTTCTCAGCACCACATCACACCTACTCTAAAATTGACCACATAATTGGAAGTAAGGCACTGCTCAGCAAATGCAAAACAATTGAAATCATAACAAACAGCCTCTCAGACCATAGTGCAATCAAGTTAGAACTCAGAATTCAGAAACAGACCCAGAACCGCACAGCTTCATGGAAACTGAACAACTGGCTCTTGAATGTTGACTGGATAAACAACGACATGAAGGCAGAAATAAAGAAGTTCTTCAAAACCAACGAGAATGAAGACACAACATGCCAGAATCTCTGGGACACATTGAAAGCAGTCTCTAGAGGAATGTATATAGCAATAAGTGCCCATATGAGAATAATGGAGAGATCCAAAATTGACACCCTATCGTCAAAACTGAAAGAGCTAGAGGAGCAAGATCAAAAAAACTCAAAACCTAGCAGAAGACAAGAAATAACTAAGATCAGAACTGAACTGAAGGAGATTGAGACACGAAAAACCCTTCAAAAAATCAATAAATCCAAGAGCTGGTTTTTTGAAAAGATCAACAAAATAGACCACTAGTGAGATTGATTAAAAAGGAAAGAGAGAACAACCAAATAGATGCAATAAAAAATGATAAAGGGGAAATCACCACAGATTCCACAGAAATTCAAACCATCATCAGAGAATATTACAAACAACTCTACGCACATAAGCTAGCAAACCAGGAAGAAATGGATAAATTCCTGGACTCCTGTGTCCTCCCAAGCCTAAACCAGGAGGAAGCTGAAACTATGAATAGACCAATAACAAGGTCAGAAGTCGAGGCAGCAATTAAGAGCCTACCACACAAAAAAAGTCCAGGTCCAGACGGGTTCACAGCCGAATTCTACCAGACACACAAATAGGAGCTGGTACCGTTCCTTCTGAAACTATTCCAAATAATCCAAAAAGAAGGAATCCTTCCCAAGTCATTCTATGAGACCAATATCATCCTGATACCAAAACCCGGCAGAGACCCAACAAGAAAAGAAAACTTCAGGCCAATATCCATGATGAACATAGATGCAAAAATCTTCAATAAAATATTGGCAAGCTGATTGCAACAGCAAATCAAGAAACTTATTCATCATGATCAAGTAGGATTCATCCCGGGGATGCAAGGCTGGTTGAACATATGCAAGTTTATAAATGTAATTCACCACATAAACAGAACCAAAAACAAAAACCACATGATTATCTCAATTGACACAGAGAAGGCATTTGACAAGATTCAACAGCCCTTTATGCTAAAAACCCTCAATAAACTCGGTATCAATGGAACGTATCTCAATGTAATAAGAGCTATTTATGACAAACCAACAGCCAATATCATACTGAATGGGCAAAAACTGGAAGCATTCCCTTTGAAATCCGGCACTAGACAAGGATGCCCTCTTTCACCACTCCTATAAAATATAGTACTGGAAGTTCTAGCCAGAACAATCAGACAAGTAAAAGAAATAAAGGGTATTCAAATAGGAAAGGAGAAAGCCAAATTGTCTCTATTTGCAGACAACATGATAGTATACCTAGAAGACCCCATCGCCTCAGCCCAAAAACTCCTGAAACTGATAAGCAACTTCAGCAATGTCTCAGGATATAAAATCAATGTGCAAAAATCACAAGCCTTCCTCTACACCAATAACAGACTTAAAGAAAGCCAAATCAAAAACGATCTGCCATTCACAATTGCTACAAAAAGAATAAAATACCTTGGAATACAACTCACAAGGAATATAAGGGACCTCTCCAAGGAAAACTACAAACCACTGCTCAACCAAGTCAGAGAGGACACAAACAGATGGAGAAACATTCCATGTTCATGGTTAGGAAGAATTAATATCGTAAAAATGGCTATACTGCCCAAAGGAATTTACAGAATCAATGCTATCGCCATCAAGCTACCATTGACTTTCTTCACAGAACTGGAGAAAACCACCACGAACTTCATATGGAACCAAAAGAGAGCCCGCATAGCCAAGTCAATTCTAAGCAAGAAGAACACAGCGGGGGGCATCACACTACCGGATTTCAAACTATACCTCAAGGCTAGAGTAATCAAAACAGCATGGTACTGGTATCAAAACAGAGATATAGACCAATGGAACAGAACAGAGGCAACAGAGGCAACACAACATATCTACAACTATACAATCTTTGATAAACCTGACAAAAACAAGCAATGGGGAAAGGATTCCCTGTTTAACAAATGGTGTTGGGAAAACTGGCTAGCCATGTGCAGAAAGCAGAAACTGGACCCCTTCCTGACACCTTACACTAAAATTAACTCCAGATGGATTAAAGACTTAAACATAAGACCTGGCACAATAAAACCCCAAGAAGGAAATCTAGGCAAAACTATTCAGGGCATAGGAGTAGGCAAGGACTTCATGAACAAAACACCAAAAGCATTGGCAACAAAAGCCAAAATAGACAAATGGGACCTAATGAAACTCCACAGCTTCTGCACGGCAAAAGAAACAGTCACTAGAGTGGATCGGCAACCACCAGAATGGGAAAAAATGTTTGCAGTTTACCCATCTGACAAAGGGCTGATATCCAGAATTTACAAAGAACTCAAACAGATTTACAGGAAAAAAACAAACAAGCCCATTCAAAAGTGGGCAAAGGATATGAACAGACACTTTACGAACGAAGACATATATGAGGCCAACAATCATATGAAAAAATGCTCATCATCACTGGTCATCAGAGAGATGCAAATCAAAACCACATTGAGATACCATCTCACGCCAGTTAGAATGGCGATCATTAAAAAATCTGGAGACAACAGATGCTGGAGAGGATGGGGAGAAAAAGGAACACTTTTACACTGTTGGTGGGAGTGCAAATTAGTTCAACCATTGTGGAAGACAGTGTGGCGATTCCTCAAGGCCTTAGAAATAGAAATTCCATTTGACCCAGCAATCCCATTACTGGGTATATATCCAAAAGACTATAAATCGTTCTACTATAAGGACACATGTACACGAATGTTCATTGCAGCACTGTTTACAATAGCAAAGACTTGGAATCAACCCAAATGCCCATTGATGATAGACTGGATTGGAAAAATGTGGCACATATACACCATGGAATATTATGCAGCAATCACAAATGATGAGTTTGTGTCATTTGTAGGGACATGGATGAATCTGGGGAACGTCATCCTCAGCAAACTGACGCAAGAACAGAAAATGAAACACCGCATATTCTCACTCATAGGTGGGTGATGAAAAATGAGAACACATGGACACAGAGAGGAGAGTGCTAAACACTGGGGTCTATTGGGGGTAAATGGGGAGGGCCAGTGGGAGGGGGAGGTTGGGAGGGATAGCCTGGGGAGAAATGCCAAATGTGGGTGAAGGGGAGAAAGGAAGCAAAACACACTGCCATGTGTGTACCTATGCAACTGTCTTGCATGTTCTGCACATGTACCCCGAAACCTAAAATGCAATAAAACATTAAAAAAAAGAATGTTTATTACATAGTTCAACTCATGTACTACAGATTTGTTGTACAGATTATTTCATCACTCAAGTATAAAGTGCAGTACCCAATAGTTATCTTTTCTGCTCTTCTCCTTCCTTCCACTCTTCACTATCAAATAGGTCCCAATAGATCCCACTGTCTATTGTTCCCCTCTTTGTATCCATGAGTTCTCATCATTTAGCTTCCATTTGTAGGTGAGAACATGTATTCGGTTTTCTCTGTTCCTGTTAGTTTGCTAAAGATAATAGCCTCCAGCTCTATCCACGCTCTTGCAAAAGACATGATCTCATTCATTTTTTATGACAGCATATTATTCCATGGTGCATATGTACCAAATTTTCTTTATCCAATCTGTCATTGATAGATGTTTTGGTTTATTCCATGTCTTTGCTCTTCTGAATAGTGCTTAATGAATATTCATGTGTATGTGTCTTTATGGTAGAATAATTTTTATCTCTCCTGCTACAGAATTGCTGGGTCAAATGGTAGTTCTTCTTGCTCTTAGCTCTTTGAGGAATTGTTGAATTAATTTACACTCCCGCCAACAGTGTATAAGTGTTCCCTTTTCTCTACAACCTTGCCAGCATCTTATTTTTTGATTTTGTAATAATAGCCTTTCTGACTGGCAAAGATTTAATGACAAACATACCAAAAGCAATAGCAACAAAAGCAAACATTGAAAAATGGGATCTAATTAAACTTAAGAGTTCTGCACAGCAAGATAAATTATTAACAGAGTAAACAGACAACCTACAGAATGGGAGAAAATGTTTGCAAACTATGCACCTGACAAAGGTCTAATATCCAGCAACTGTAAGAAACTCCAATAAACTTAGAAGAGAAAAACAACCCCATTAAAACAATGGGCAAAGGACATGAACAGTTACTTTTCAAATGAAGATATACATGTGGACAACAAGCATATGAAAAAAGCTAAATATCACTGATTATTAGAGACACACAAATCAAAACCAAATGAGATACCATCTCACACACGCTTTTAAACCAGATCTCATGTGAACTCAGAATGAGAACTAACTCATCGCCACAAGGAGATCACCAAGCCATTTTTCACAGACCCACCCCCATGACCCAAATACCTCCCACCAGGTCCTACCTCCCACATTCGTGATTATATTTCAACATGAAATTAGGAGAGACTTTCATCATTGAAAGTCAAACATGACAATTTATCAATTTTAGAGAATAATAGGAGAAAAGCTATTTGATTATCTCAATAGATAAGAAAGAAAATTACAAAATCAATCTTTCATAATTAATATTCTCACAGAATAGTAGTAGGAAGAAACTTTCTCATTCTGATACAGAACTTCTACAACAAGAAAACCAAACCTATGCTAATATCGTATTTGATGTCAAAATACTGAATACTTTCCCAAAGATTGGAACCAAGTCAAAAGTGTACAAAAGGGTCAATCAGGATGAAATGGGCTAGCTACTGACCTCAAGACCTTCTGTAAAGACACTCAAGCCATTCATTGGGAAACGCACATGACCTGTTTACCTCCACCCTTATAGTCTCTAGGTGCCATCACCCTACATGCAGTTATGATAAAATAGAGGCCCAGATTAGGCAATAAACTTCTCGAAAATGAACAAGAATTACTTTTACATATGCACTGTAGGGTATAAAATGACATATATTTGATGCTAAGTACGATTAGTCATTAAACATTTAAAAAACAAAATTTAAAGAAAGAAAAGAGTAAATTTGGGAAATCAAACAACATAAACCCAGTTGGCAGTCATAAAATGCATCTACTATTTAAGTTTAACTTTTAAAATAATCATATTTTGCTATATATTCCAGGTCCAAATGTAACGTTTGTACTGTATTTATTATTGAATATTTTTCTGTTTCTCAGTTGAGTAAAATATTCTGGTTTCAATATAAATACATCATGAAAAATGTGGCATTGTGTCAAAATATGATATTCATAATATAATTGCAAAAGCTAACACATAAATTCCTCTTTTGACTTAAATATAATGTGCAATAAGAAATTACATGTGACTTAATTTTATTTAAATCAAAATCAAGAAATTTTGTTATTCAAAATTGAAGTTATTCAATTTCTCTCTTAGTGGTTCAGTTTTCTGTGTTAATTCCCAGTCACCAGCTTTACTAAGCTGCCTTTTATATTATTAATGTTAATGATGAAATATATTGGTCTTTTTTATAGGAAATTGAATAACTATGATGCTTTAATTTTTAGTAAGGTAAACTGATGTTACAACAGAGTTACTTTACCACTAATTACAATGTTTCCAATGAGTGTGAATGTTATTCCTTTATATGTTTTAATTGACTAATTTTGGAAAAGCAAATTTAAGGTAAAATTAGGGTGAACACTTGTTCTAGTTTAGTCCTGGTGTGTGCTAATTTTCCCAGTGTTCTGTTTAGTGCCTCCTCTCACTGTAAATATGTCCAAGTTTGGATGATAAATTATCTTCACCCTAGGTAAAATACTAAGGAAATTAAAGCTTCTTAAGTGGTGCCAAGAGATATGTATGGACTTGTGAAATAAGTAAATGGTGATCTTCTCTAAGAATGTACCTGCTTCTTTCCTCCTGTTCCTGCCTCAACTATGCACGTTTCCAAGTCACATCATGTGTCTTGTGTCACATCATGTGACACAATCACAATAGGCTAGCTCTCTGGCAAAAGAAAAGGCAGAAATCTTCCAGCAAAAATGGCATAAGGAGAGAAATGAAGGCTCTGAATGAGAACCCAAAGAAGAGACAAAAACAGCAGAAGAGAAACAGAAGCAAAAAGACAACATGCATCAGAAAATGATACAAAATAAATGCACCAAGCAGTGAGGTAATGAATAAACACACCAGGCAATATGTTCTTTCTTTATCTAGAAGAGGGTGGGAACCATTTTATCCTCTTGCAATCAGAGTTCAGTTTTTTATTAAGAAAGTATTTTGGTTATCATACTATTTGAAAGAGTACAGTTGTCTACATAATAACTATTTGCCTTCCATGCAAATGCAGATGATCCCTGTCTTATGATGGTTGAACTTAAACTTTTTTGACTTTACCATGTCCATTCAGTAGAAATTCCACTTCACATTTTGTATTTGTATCTTTTCCAGGGGTAGAAATATGCCTCTGACACTCTCAAGATTCTGGCTAGTGATGGCGATCCCAGCTCCCAGTCAACCACAGGGTCATGATTGTGAACAACCAAAACTCTACAATGAACTGTGATGTGAGATGAATTTTCCCACTGTAGGCTAATGTAAGTAAGTATTCTGAGAACATTTAAGGTAAGCTAAACTGAGCTATTACTTTTACTAGTTTTATGCATTAAATACATTTCCCATTATGATATTTTCAGCTTACAATGAGTATATTGGTACATAACCCCATAGTAAATTGAGGAAGATATGTAGCATTTTTACCCTAACATTTCAAATAGGAGTTCACTCCTAAAATACAATTGTAGTACACATAATACATTTATATTTAACATGCAAATGTTTTTAGAATATATCATATACATAATTACTGAATACAGACATACCAAAGTCAGGTGTAAAAATTAGATTTATATTGACTCTCATGTTTCTTTGAGTAGATTTTCTAACCATTCTAGAGAAAAAGAAATTATATTTGAAACGGTATTTGAGTTACTAACATCTGTAACATATGTAAATATAATGTATTTCATTATGTACATGTTATAATGAACCTAATAGGATCCTAAGTATTTACTTACCATTATTCTAAATATTATCTAATTATATTAGATATATATGCATTATATATAAAATGCATTCTATAACAGGTTTAGTTACAAAAGTATCTCTACTTTCAAAATGAGTGAAATACACTTTATAAATGAGATTCTGATGAGTGTATGTATCTTTTCTGAGGTGTCTCCCATAGATGTCAGCTGTGAGCTAACACCTTTCAGGATATATATATCTGCCTTTCTCCACTATTAAGCTTAATCTTGGTGATTGTTTTTGTTATTTTTTCTTCAAACTTGTCTCTTTATACATTTTTGAAAGAACATTAGTATAATCAGAGCACTCTGTCAGAAATTTATATTTATTAGTCATCCTTTATTCCTATCTCAGGTATATTAGTATTCAGACCAAGAAATTCATTTTCAAAATAACCAGTCAAAAAATTATCAATTCATATTGTGATTTTGTTCATTTTTCATCTTTCTTCTAAAAGTCTGTGGTATTATGCTACTTTAAATTCTCTTTTAAGTGTATGATTTTATTATTCTTAGAAAGTAAAAAATATAAACATAGGACTGAAGATTTTATTTGCATGTATTTTTCTTCATAGTAATTTTCACACTAATATCAAGGTGGGGTGTCATGCTTGCGTCATCTCATTTAATTCTCTCCACAATACTGATTAGCATTTTCTGCATGCTTTCAAATAAATAATGAGCTTTCGAAAGGATAATAACTCACTAAAAATCACATATCTAGGGAACACTAAAACTGGAATTCAAACTAGTTCTTACTTTTACATCAGTATTTTCCTGGTGGTACTTTATGGTGGAATGAAGTAGTACTGGGGAAACCAGAAAAATTTAAATGCCTCTAGGACACTTGCTAAGTAAATTACAGTCTGATATTAATAGAATGGGCTATCCAGTTGGTAAAATGAAAGACTGACAAAAAATATTGACAAAATAAATACAATCCCTGAAGCTGATAACATTATTTCTAGGAAGGTGGTTGGGTCAACCTGAAAACGGCAAGAAAAGAGGATCTTCTCATTCTTTACTGTGTGTTTGTATTTTTATTGTGATATACTTTTAAAATAATGTATGCATATATTTATTATTTATTGTAACATGCATTATTTATTTGTATGTCATCTTTATGTTTTGGTATTAAAGAGGGAAAGAAAAATTCTATATATTCGGACCTGCTGGCTCCACAACCTTTCCTCTTTCTGTTAAAATATGATGCAGATAAATGCTGTTCTCCTTCTTGATATGCTATAAACAGTTCATGCAAGGAAAGAAAAATGGCTTTACTAATTTAGTCTGACAACTGGCTCTAAGTATGACAGCAGTCAGGCTGGCTGGTGGACTTTTCTGACAACACATTAGCAAGTGGAAATTGGTTCTTCTACAGTACATGTGACTCATTCCTTCATCTTAGCCATAATGTCACTTGTGATTGAACCACCCTAATAAAAGGAACTTATGTTTTCCTCTCTTGATGTTAGAAACTCCACATAATTAAAAATGGTGAAATTAAAATTTAGTCATTATGATTTCTATCATATTCTTGTCTTTCTCTTGTTAGTTGATGTGGTTATAACAAATGGTCCCCTATCTCCAATGAGAAAGATTTAAACTTCATAGGCTATTTGCATCACTTTTGACTCTACAGTTAAATTATTGAAAGCAGACTCTATTGCATCCTGTTTCCAATTCCAAGTGAATGCTCAGTGTTGTGACATGGTAATTGTGTCAGCATTCCACTTGCTTTGAAGTTAATCTGGTATTTGTTTCAGAGGTCAATTCAGGCACAAACTGAAGAAATCTTTCTAGGCACAGAACAAACCAATTTACATTACATCAAAAAGAAAGTTCAGTCAAAAAATTAGACTTCTTAGGTAATTGCATAGTATTGCTGGTAATTTTCCAAAGTGACCTTGTTCTAATTACAGAAAAGGAAAGTAATATATATATATACATTGTGCTAGTTGTGATTCGACCAGGAATTAGGCTTCCTGATGGTTTCCTACCTTTATTACATCCAGTTACAGTCAATCTGCTTAAAATCTCTGAGGAGAGGGCAGACAAAATGCCCCAGAAATGTTCTTTTCCTAGGACTTCTGCTCTGAATCACATATCTGTTCTCCACCTGAGGGGGTGTTGGACTACATAGAAACATAAAGAAGGCTTTTTCTCACTAAATCTTTTTAGCGTGGTAGCTCTGAGACACTTTGCAGTTTCTTTCCGCCGCCTTAGTGCAGAAGTAAAAGTGCATATCATACAAGCACTAGAGGAAAAAGAGTACAACACAGATAAAAATAATTTAAAAATTTTATTATTTCTCTAATAACTTGAGTTAATAATCTCAATTCATGTCAGAGAAACATGAATATTTTCGTTGCCCAGTAATTGTTACCGAAAGTGCTCTGATGAATCACTTTTCTCCTGGCCATGGCAGGTGGTGGGGCGGAGTGTCCTCCAGTTCTTCTAATAATCCTAACCAATCCTAAAACTTCACAATCACATACTGTAGAAAAATATCCTCAATTCAGTTAACTCTTAGTCCTATTCCAATTAAAGTGTCTTCTACTACTCAAAGAAAACTAGACTACTACCCAAAGAAAACTATGAGGTAGAGGTAAGAAGAGCTGGGGTCTATTCTCCTGCTCTTAACTTCCCTGTACTTATCCCCTGGTGTTGGAGAAAGAGGAAAGGAAAGGAAAATACATTTTAGGTTTCATCATGGCCTATGGCAAAGTTTCAGTCTCTTTTCTTTCAGATACCACTACTGCCAACGTAGCTTGTCTGTAGGCTCAAGGTAGACAGACACACATATCAACAGTCAGTAAAGAAAGACTGTCCTTAACTAGCCGTGGTGAACTCTGGTGGTACTCAGTTACCTGATGATTCCTAGCTTTGAATCCCAGCCTACTTCCTTGGATATTTAGACTTTCCTTCTAAAACTATGAACATCTTTGTCAGGCTTACATTCCCTCAATGAGATCTGTTATTGTGGTTCCCACATCTAGTTACTACAGACGCAGAAAAAACCCTATTCTTTGAGATAGCCCTTGCACAGTGGACCTTGTGACTCCGTACACACTACCCTCTCTAAGCCTCTTTGCCCTGCTGATAGAATGGGAGCAAATTAGTCCAGTCAACAAGTCTTCGATTAAGCTGTTATTATTCGGGTATTGTGAGGTCTTTGATGACAGGGTCAATGATTGTATTCCCTCAGATAAGCATAATTCCTGGCACGAAACAGGCATGCAGTAATTGTTGAGTTTTAATATTTCAGTGTAAACTCAGATGTAATTAATGGTGATAAATGCCTCAATGTCAGCAATAAAAAGCAGTCTTTCCCTTCTTATCAACACATCCAATCTTTTTAAGCAATTCTCTTGGCATCACCTTCTCCTGGCTTTAGGAGGGAAAATTAGTGGAGATAACATCTTTTTCATTAAAAATGCATGCTCTAAGAAAGTAAACCACCTTCTCTTCTAGCTCTTTCAGATCACTGGAAGGCCATAAAAGGAGTCCGGCATATTTTTCTTACCTTGTACAAGTTTTGGCAAAATCATTAAACACTTTCTATTTCTGTATGTTTTATGTTAAAATTAAATGCTCATTATAATTTAATATTTTGGAGCATGTAAATAGAAATATAAGACATTTTGAGTCTGGAATTCTGTCTCATTGACAACCAGAGAAATAATTTTCTGATAGTTAAGAGTTTTCTGCACTGTAAAGTTGGAGACTAAACGATTTATGTTCTCTCTCAATGAACTTGTGAGATGATGGATTCCCTTAATACTGAGAGACCCAGGTGACTACTCATTGTTCTTTTAGCATTCTATAGGTGCAGGTTTACCCTGAGCATAAGCTATATTTGAAAGATAAAGTCATCTTTATTGATTTGCTTCAGGTATAAATTTAAAAACTAATACAGTCAAATTTGCTCAGTTCTGTGAAAGGTAAAAATGGAAATTGCTGTTAATATTTAAGTCACGGTTGTACAAACTGACTTTAAATGTAAGTTATACAAGTGGATCAAACTCTCTTAATAAATAACTTTCTCATTTTACTTGCGGTCTCCATTCTTCACTGGAGTAAACATTTAGATGGTCTGTTTGTTGTAAATCGCTATGGTAGTGTGAGGTCTTTGATAGCAGAGGCAATGTGTATCTTTCTGTTCTCACACATGGGCACAGTTTTTGGTACAAAAAATCATGTAGTGATTTTTGAATTTAAAATTTAAATTGTAAACTCAAATACATTAATGGTAGTAGGGTCTCAAAGCATGAATAAATACATGACACAATAAAATATTTAGCTTGGTATTAGATTTAAATATTTTTATGATTGTTAAATTGCAATTATTTATAACATTAGGACAACAGCATCAACTTTAACAACTTTATTGATAGCAAAATTAATCTAAGCACCCTTTTAACACTAACTCTACATCAGTGAGTAAACTGAGCATGACCTATTTTGTTTATTTCTCAACAAAATACATAAAATAGAAAACATTTATTAGTTTTTTAAAACTAAAGTGTTTAAATTGCTATCACAAGATTGCAAAGCTAAGGCTGAGTTGGAAATTAAATTCAGGCATCTCTTTCCACAAACTTTTAACCACTACGCTTCATGGTCTGGATAAAGCTTAAACTATGATTAAGCAGTCTAAAAGAATCTTACAAATGAAATATATAATTTTGGAATGAATTATCTAAAATTATACTCAGTAATATGATTAATATTTGAAGATTTAATAAATAATCTCTGTCTCAATTTCATGGAGATGATAAAGAATGGGATATGAAAAAATTAGAAACATGTCATATTTAATCTAGTTTTGGATCACATTGTTGTTGGGTTTTTTTGTTTGTTTCTGTTTTTAGACAGATTTTTGCTCTTGTTGCCCAGGCTGGAGTGCAATGGTGCGATCTCAGCTTACTGAAACCTCTGCCTCCTGGGTTCAAATGATTCTCCTACCTCAGCCTCCTGAGTAGCTAGGATTAGAGGCATGCACCATCATAGCCAGATAATTTTGCATTTTTAGTAGAGATGGTGTTTCTTCATGTTGATCAGACTGGTCTCAAACTGCCAACCTCAGGTGATCCGTATGCCTCAGCCTCCCAAAGTACTGGAATTACATGGGTGAGCCACCATGTCCAGCCTTGCATCACATTGTTAAAGAATAAGCATTTATTAACTCTATTTGAAAAAAGTAAACATACACCATGTGCCATAAATTAAGACAACATATTATAGATAAATTTATATGAATGTGTAGCTAAAGAAGGTCATGTCAATAATACTCCCAAACTATACTCTTATTAGATGCCAAACATAGCTTACTTTGTGTTACAGATTCATTCTATTGTTTAATGCTGAGTGACAGTAATTTATGGATTTCTTAAAAAAAAAAGTTGTAAATCCTTTAAAAAAGTTAGATAAAATTCAGAAAATGCTACTTCCACATTGAAAAATTTCATATATGATGTTGCACTGAAGTGTGTTTAATATTATGCTTATTTAAAAGTTCTTTTTTTAAATAGGTTTCTAATCTCTAAAATAACAAAAATGACCAATATTATGACTTTCAGGGATTGAAATGCTAGATTTGAAGTTTTCAAATACACTGGAAATTTTAAAATTCTACACTCACACCAATGCAAGAATTATAGTTTTACACTTGATATTGTTTTGCTTTAATATGATAATCTTTTGTTTTTATAATTTAAGAATAGGTTTCTCGTAGCAAAGAAAGCTGAAAGCTGATAATATTGTTATACTATACTGTATTGAATTATGTTAACTTAGATTATGCTACAAATTCACATATTTGACTCAAATTAGCTAATATACCAAAAATTATCTAACAGAATACAATTACTCATTTTAAAATCAAGTTTACTATGATCTAATTATTTATTTCATGTGGCTCTCTGATTATTATTATTGTTCAATATTATCCTTAATGATTTTCACAAGCCTAATGGAGCATTTCTTGCTAAATACTTTCACCTTTTATGTCAGTGTCAGGAATGTTTCTGAACTCCCTCTTGTGTGTTTGTTTCTGTTTTTTCCCAAGCTTTATTGAGGTATGATTCACCAATAAAACTTGCATACCTTTAAGGTGTACAATGTAATGTTTTGATATGCATATAAGTGGTAAAATGATTACTACAATCAAGCTAATTAACATATCTATCTTAAAACATAAATAAGCATTGTACTTTTTTTAGTTGTTTGTCTGTACTTAGAATTACTTTTCAAAAGAGTGTAAATCACTATTAGATAAAAGAATAACTTATAAATGAACATGTACAGGAACATGGTTAGTTGTCAATAAGAAATTGTTATATCCTTACCATTTATATAAATGAGTTATATTGTTTTTAAAGCTGAACAATAACTTCAATAAATAAAAATATTTTTTGACAGCTAAACAGAATGATTAACATTTTACAACATTTTAGGGAAAGGTACCCTAGTTAGGAACACTATTTAATTGGTACTAATGAATATGTATCATTTGTGCTTCTATCGTTTTGACTTCGTGGCTGGCAAAAGCAAACTATTATTTTGAGCAAGGTGAGAAACATATTTATGTTAAGCCATTGCTTCATAGATTAACATTAGGAAGGACATTTGAACACAGTTAATGAGGTTTATTGCTCACTTTTCGTTAAAGTGAGCAATAAATCCCTTCTAAGGATCAATTTAACTAATCAATTAATTTACTAGTGATATATATTTAAATCTTTACTTAGAACTTTATTGTTCTTTCTTTTTTGGTCTACCTCAGAAATCTGTCTATTTTAAACACCACACATAACTCAAATTTCAAAAGAATTTTATCTAAGACAAAATTCTACTCTATGTTATTGAATATGCAGGTTGTAAATATAAATTTTTCTAATGAAAACTGGATTCAATGTTTTAGAGTAAAAATTTACCTTTCTTTTCTTTCAATATATTATTTACATCAAAAATATCTTCCCTATGAGTGAACACCATGGAAACAAAATATTTCTGCATTCAGTTTTGCAAGATAGCCCACTGAACACAGTTTTTGCCTAGCAAGTGTTCTATGAATACTCTTTTTAATAGTTTACCTATTGAAATAAAAAAAATAAAACGTTCTTAAAGTCTATTTAAAATGAGCAATTATGTAGTCAATCCTCATTCACAGATTTAGTATTTTTGAATTCGCCCACTTGCTAAGATTTATTTATAATCTCTAATCAATACTTGCAGGACTTTGGCAGTCATTCAGGGACATGTGCAGAGGCAAGGATACACATGTCCCCAGCTAAGGTCACACAAGGTGAAGCTCTGCTTTCTTTTCTTAGCTCTCATACTGTAAATAAGTGTCCTCTGCAATCTATTTAGCATCACTTCTGTACATTTTTCTGGTTTCTATTGGTGATTTTGGTATTTAAAATGTCTCCCAAGTGTAGTGATAAAGTACTGCTTGGTGTTTTGAAGCACAAAAAGGCTATGATGTGACTTACAGAGGAAATGTGTGTGTTGGATGAGCTTTGTTCGGGAATGAATTGTTGCACCTGAGTTTGATGTTAATGATAAACAATATAAATTTAATAAGATGTATTCAAACAGAAACACATATAAAACAAGGTTATTAACTAGTCAGTTGAGAAAAATATCATGATCAGAGGCTCACAGAAATCTAGCCCTATATATTCTGTAAGAGGCATGGTTCGGTATTGACAAATTCTATGTTCACGGCAACTTTATAGAATGCAAGTACTGCAAATAATGAAAATTAGCTGTATAACTAAGTAAACCAAATCATGCTGAATAAGTAAATTGAACACATGCTAATTTTTGTATCGTTTTTTGTCAATAAGCTATCTACAACTTGATTTTTATTCTTTATGCAAAAGGGTTAAAGTATGATCTGAGCATTGTAAAGAAATCTATCAGTATATAGCAATATGCTGTTTCAGAAATGCAAATTGAATCATGTTTTCTCTCAGCTAGAAAGTGTTCTATGACCTTCCAAGGCTTAAAAGATGAAACACAGTTTACTCAGCACTGCATAAAATTGATCACAAGCCTAATACTTCCCTACCTCTCAAGTACTCATACTGTCCATGCTACCTTTTGCAGCTTCCACACTGAAGTTCACGTGCTATCCCCACTTCCTGTAAATGTTCTACTTGATCCTTGCCTAATTGTTGAACTTCTAAAACTCATCAAACGTCTAATTCCCAACGTTACTTTCTCTGTGACCATTTCTCTGAATTGCCAATGCAGAGATCACAGCTTCCTTTTTAGTAATCCCGTAGCATTCTGTAGTTTTCTTTTTTGCCCCTGTCTTTCTCATTGCACTGGGAGTTGCTGCACTCTGGTAGCTGCATGTTGGACATATGAAATTCTAAGTCAAACATTCAGAACACAACATACTTGTAACATTTTAACCAATTTTCAAATTTAATCCTCATAAAACAATAGCAACTAAATATATGCATTTATATCAAGATTGCATCATCTTAATATTCAACAGAATGGAGTAATCTTTTGAGGGGACATTAAGCAGGTATTGGCTATTCTATATGTAACCTATACTATCTAAGAGTTCTATGGTATCCTCATGAAGGATTGTTCTCCCACTACTGTACATGGAGCTTTGCAGGAGGGGCATTACCGCTATGCACATTTTACCACTGACATACATTTGAAATAAAATTTAAAATTAGTCTTATAAGACAAGGAAATTAGGACAAAATTTGATAATTGCAGAAGAACAGTGTCCATGTTAAGGCAGCATTAGCAGGAGATATAGGAGAAGCCCCTGGTGTGCTAGCTAGAAGGATGGATAATAATGATAGGCTCAGATGGCCAAGATAAATTCTACAGTATTCAATATGCATCTGAATGATAACTCAGAAACTGGTACTTGTAAAGTGATTGTGGTCATTAACATAATTTGATGGTAAAAACCCTTGCAACCTAGATAGTCTTAGCAATTTATTAATGATAAAAGCTAACACTTTCTTAAAATTTAAAGAGACAGATAATAGACATATGGTCCAATCTATTCTTTGAAAATATAGGATTCTTAATAGGGAAGTGATATAGTTTGCCCAAGGTCATATAATCATTGGCAAAAAAGCCAGGCTTTTGAGGTTTAATTTGGTACTATATTTTATGATGCCATCAGTTTGCCAGATAACTTCTTACCCATTTTTATTTTTAGCATAACTTCAGAGTCTTTACTTTTTAACTTCTCTACTTAAAAAAAATCCCTTATCATGTGTCATCACTTTTTAGAATAAAGATATTAAGAGTTTTGTAGATGTCGTATATGAATAACATCATTAAACATAACAAAAGTCTTGTTTTAATATGTAAATAAGAAGTATAGAATGCAGAATCATATACACTGATATTGAAATTAGACCTCAATTCTAGCTATGATTTGAAAACTTGAATAATATATTGCTCTGCATACCATCTTTATATGTTAACTCATTTTACGGATTTTTTTCAAATGTCTCTATTTTATGTACATGGGAATTTTTAAAAGAAACATTTGGTCAGGTTATAACAATCATATGAGACCAACTTGATAGCCAACAACTCCAAATAAAACTTAATTTAATAAAACTTATTAAAAAATAAAATGATATTTATTTGGGGCCAAAATTTTTAAATAAGTCATGCAAGTTCAAACTTCGCGAGGCAGTGAAAATTACAGCTTTTAAAAAAAATCCAATCTGGATTTAATGGCAACAATGTCTTCACCTTTAAATATCTTCCAGTACTCTGGACCCATTAAAAGGCTTGGGACAGGGCCTTGTTATTTTTATTGCCATAACCACCATCACAAAAGGAAATTAAAATCTCCGACAGTGGCGTCATTACCAAACTCCCTGCCTCTCAGTCCATTCTCAAGTCCATTCCAGACTTGGACTTAGAACAGCAGCACAGTTCTCACAAGAAATCACAACACAACTTACCAAATTGCCTTTTTATGAAATATTTGTTTCCAAAGTTTGGGTAGGCAATCTCTTTTATTAAATTCTCTGTTTGTTCCTATTTACAATAAAGCTTGAAATATTTTACATGTGAAAGATTCAGAAAAACAGGCAAAAAATTTTAATTCTTTTCATTGGTCTAATGATTACCTAAAAGACAAAGAACAGTTTGATTTCAGAGGAGGTTATCAATACATGAGTATGTAGTTCTTTAACCAAATTATTAGTTAAATGTACAGATGGCACTGCATAATCTTCGCTGAGTGAAAGAGCTGTTTAAGCTGTATTTAATAATAAATTTCTGTAGGAAAAATTAAAGTTAACTCAGCAATTATGAAATTAGTAAATGTGAAACCAAATGCCATGGACTTTTATCAAAACAGAAGTCTACAAAAGAGAAATATGTAGAGATAAAAAATTTAAAATTGTCAGAATTAGACTTAAGTATATTCTTCCACAAAACCTACCCATAATAAGCAATGATACCATGAAAACAAATAATTTACAATACCATACATTCTACGTATGGTAGGATTGTTTCAGCACATCTGCTTGCCTCTGAAGAAAACCAACAAAAGGTTTTTGTTCTAGATAAGAGCACCAAATAAAATCTTTGGGAAGTGTGAGTCAGTGATTTCCCAGAGAGAGCCCTTTCTCTAGGTTAGCATTTTGCCCTGTTTACTATCTTTTTTGTTCTTAAGTAGCTACAGATAAAGAAGCATTTACCTTTAGTATAAGCTAAGATGCTTTTAGCTGCAGAAATGGAAACTCTAAATAGAGCAGTTTAAACAGTAAAGCAATCTATTGTCTTTTTTAACAACAAAACCAGAAGGAGAAGTGGCTTCAGAGATGGTTAGCAGGCTAGTGCTGTCATCAAATAATCAGGTGTCTGTTTTTCTAGGGTCAGTGTGACATTCCAAGGAGGCTGGAATCAGTTTGGCCTATTTTACTGAAATGAGAATTGCAACTTCAGACACTGAACTCTGATCAATGTGTGAAACACACTGTTTAATACCCTAACCTTGTAACCATGAGGCTGAGCAGTTTCATGCAGCAGGTACTGTCTTGTTTGCATTGCTCAGAGTTAGCAGTGAGATTGATGCTATGCACCTGGTGTCAGGATTGATGATGTGCCCAGAGACCCCCGGAGATCACTCAAATTGGGCTGGTTATGTAGCAACAATACATTTAGGTCATCAGCAGAGTAGAAGAAATCCCAGGTGAGGCTCTATTCTGGGCACCCTAGTTTTGTGGGGCTTTATTACGCATTAGGTGGTTTCTGATCCAAGATAGAGAGCATGTCAGTAAGGCCTTTATAGAGGTAGAACTGGTGTTTGAACCTGCTGTCTGGTAACCCCTTGCTGTGAGAGAAAGCCTTTAACAGAGACTCAGATCCTTACTTTAACACTGTGATGCTATTGTAGCTTGTTCCTGAAATAAAGGGGAGATGTGTAAGCACTGTCATTTGGGTCTTGTGGGTCAGGGCCACAAGGTGGGTCAGGTGATGCAAGTATAGAGTGAGTATCTCCTAAAATTATCTGGTCTCAGCTTTGTTGTGAGTCTTCATTGTCAATCAAACCCTTTGTCACTGTTAATCAAATCTGCTTCATCCTCAAGCTAGTTTACTATTGTCACAAGATGCCTACCAGCCACAGTGGAGGAGCCGTGCTTTCTTCTTCACATATGGCAAGAGATAAAACTTTGATTCCCACACTCAACTATCAATTTTTCTTTTAATTCCCTTAATCTGGGACATTTCACCTCACTAGGAGAATGCCAGGTCTTTGTTAGTTTACTAATCAGGGTGGCTCTGTAGAGCTGGTGTTAGGGTGGGTAGCTGGAAAGAAAAAATATTAACACAAAATTTTGTTAAGGAGAAAAGAGGGAGGTCTGTTGTCACTTGTGCAAGCAACAGTGTCCACTCTGCCTTCTTACTGGCAGAAACATTAACTTAAAAGGGAATACATGCAGTTTATAAGTCAAATGTCAAATACTTCTAATTAAAATTAATGTGCTCCCATTTTTAATTTTCATGAGTCAACTTATGGGCTTAACTAAATAAAATTTTCCTAAGAAAACCATTCTACATTAATGCCTAATATACATCATTCACATAATAAAAGATCAATATCAACAATATCAAAATGTAGTAGCAAATAACATCGTTAAGGCAGAGAATTTAAGTTAACTGCTCACTCAGATGTCAGGTATTAATTATCATTTTTCTTCTATTGATTTCCAAAAGGAGAGTAAATCAGATATTTGAATTTTACTAACTTCTTGCCATAGGCATGCTATTTTACATAATTTAAAAAATATATTTAAAAAGTGCATCTAAGATTTTATTAAAGTTGCAATTATTCTGCATTAAAATCTTATTCATTTGATTTGAAACAACTTAAAATTCAAATAATGCATGGTAATAATACGGTTAAATATTTTATAAGATTTTGCAGTGTGAAATATTTCATCAGCAGCTACTCAGTTCAATGATTATAATACACGAGTTATTAAGAAATAATTTTTAGGTAGCTAGAAAGGGTAAAAGTTCTTGGTTGAATTTTCCTTTAATAAAAAGCAACCCTGGAACCATTTCCTTTCTAACAAAAAGATGATTGAAAAACCAGACTGGCAAGCATTGATATGCAAATACTGGCAGCTAGAAACCAGATCCACACAATATGTCTGTTTCCATCATCTTCTCCTTGTCACCACCTGTGCCAGGTGTCATGGCCACCACCAGATAGCACCACGTGTGCAGGACAACATGGCGAACCATATTTGCATATTAAAAAGCTAGAGATGGAGGATCAGGTTTTTCTGCTAGCTACGTGAATGACACACTTGGTCAAACCAGTTCCCTGGGCTCCAGACACTGCCTCCTCCAGCCTCCCAATATAACCTACTTCTTTCTACCACACGTGGGACTTCTCTGTTGAGAGCCTTCCTACCTCTGTGTGGGACAGCTATTTTGTTCTTACCTATTAAACTTTCTACTACTTAAAGCCATTCCACATGTATCCATGTTGCTAATTTTACTGGCATGAGATGAAGGACCCTGGTGTTTCTTCGGTCTTCAGACCCATATCAGTTATTCATTTTATATTGCATTGTACACTTTGAGGATTATAAAAATGTCACTTGTACTTTGTAAAAACATAAATTAATAAATAACAATATGTTACAAATAAATAACAATATGGGGCATATAATATGGTAAGAAAATGAAAATACAAGTAAACCAGAGAGAGAATGAGTACCAAAATCAAAAAGTCTAGGAAAGAAGACATCTATATAACTTGGAAATTGTTATAAGTAAAGTTTCCCCCAAATTTGCTTTGAACAAACTTTCAGTGCTACAAAAGGAATAGCATTCAAACATCAATTTTTTCAGCAAGGCAATTTTTACTTCTATAGAAGGGTGCATCTCCCAGATGGAGCTCAGAGCACACCTGAACAAGGGAGAGGAAAGGGTTGTTATCCCTGATGCAGGTCACCCCTACTGCTGTGTTGTTCCCCTATTGACTAGGGTTGGACCACACAGTCTAAGCTAATTCTGACTGGCTGTTTTAAAGAAAGCAGGGGTATAAGCTAGAATGGCAGGGTGAGCAGTTTCAGCAGGAAAGATGGTTATGGAACAGGTAACTAAAGCTGACTCAGGTCAGAGCAGGTGACCAGGATGAGTCAGGACTCTAAATATGTGGATTAGAGGGGGATGTGCCAGTGGAAAGTTCAGTTTTGGTGAGAGGAATAGGTGCAAGTAACCAGGGGAACAGATATGAACTACTGATTAGAACTAGTGAGAAGATTGTTTGCTGAAACTAGGGGAAAGGGGGCGAAGAGAACAAGGAAGTTAAATTTTAAAATGGAGAAAAAAGAACTGAACATACTGACATACTAATTCTTTGATGAGAATTTGAAACTGACTGTATTTAAGAGAAATTCTTGTTGAAATCTTCAAATTAATGTTTTTGAATATTTTGTTAATACAGTGAATTCTATATACGGACCAATAAAATCATATAGAGGAGCTTAGGATAGAGAACAGATATCTCATATTTCATCAGCCCTGCTCTCACTTTCAAAAGACTTTTCCTTGTCACCATTTGTCAATATTTTGGGTTGTTCTATCTGAAACTATAAGTAACATACATATTATTCTATTTTGTCTCTACATAGCCATTTTACTTGCATTACCTATTTCATAGATTCTCTCACTTTTCCCAGTGGCCTGCTGCTCAGGTCTGGACAGGTCACCACCCAAGCCCTCTACAGAGCTATCAGCCTAGCCTGCCCTTTAGTGCCAGCCCTCTTTGAGCTACTGTATCCTGGAGCCCAATGAATACTCAAGATAATCATAGAAAGAGCATGTTGAAGATTTGTGTGCTAAATCACTAAATGCCACAAATTACTTTTATTCTGCCATTATGCTTTATTGACCTTGACTGGGTAAAATTTCTAAGTTCTAATTCAGTTTTCCTCAGAAATATAAATTTATTTTTCTATTGTCTAGCATCCAGTCTTAAAGAAATGCCTAAAGCCATTTTTATTTTTGTTCTACTGAAATTGATATTTTATTTTTTCCCCTTTGGAAGTTTATTTGTTCTTCTATTTGTCCTTGGAATTCTGAAGTTTCAAGTTAATGTTCTCATATAGAGGTAGATAATTTTTTATTCGTTGATCAGGATATTCAACAGGTCCTTTCAGTGCAAAGACTTACAATTTCTTCATATATGAGAAATTATCTTATATTTTCTCATGACCACGTCCTACCTCTGTTACCTTAGTTCTCTTTTTCTATGAGTGGCTATTGTCTTTTGTGCCACTGATCTGCACTACACCCAGGTTTTTTTGTTGGTCTGTTTTAAATTATAGAAAGAAGCAGCGGGTGGCTTTTGTGGGTTTCTTCTGCTATTGTGTTGGTTTTTTTTCACATCAAATCTCTCCCTGAGGAAGAAGTTTTACCACTCTATCTCTGCAGTGAGAAATAGAGAAGGCAAGGGGGTGGTTAAAGGCACTCTAGCAACGAGCCCATTTGATTCAACTTCTTTTTAAAAGTGTTCCCAATTGCTGCTTCCATCCCAAGTACTAATCATCCGAGCACTGGCACTTTGTGAGTTAACAATGGAAAGGCATCCTGACTTATAAAATAGAGCTTTACACAGACCCCCAGGTAATCCTCCTGTTTATAGCTGCATGTGCCACTCCCTCTTATCCACTAGGTCTGAGATCAGAGCCCCTGGGAATTGTGGAGATGTGAATGAGATCCTCCCTCCACTGCAGGCTCTTCATAAAGTATTTTGAGCTTCAGCTTCTAGGCCCAAACATTTAGTCTTTCAATGTGTCCCATCAACATTCTCTCTTCGGTAATTTTTCTGCAATCTCTCATTACTTGTGATCATCTGCTTTAAACTTTTTGCTACATGTGCTATGTTTTGTCCTTTTCCTCTTTTATTCCAAGATAGAAAGCAAAAAAAAAAAAAAAAAATACATCGCAGGCATTTTGACTTTCAGTGTTTATGTTGTCATGTTATTAAATAACTTTTCCTTCAAATTATTTTTTAAACTTTTATTTTAAGTTCAGGGGTATCAAATTATTTCTGAAAGTAATTTATTATGTGCAACAAATTTATACAGAAACCAGCTTAGACAGATTTACTAAGGAGATTATTTTAAATTATGATTTTATAGTGTGCTTATTTTATTCCTCTTTTGGGGAAAACACTTTCTCCTTTTCAAGATGGTAAAATCAGTCCCTATCTCAAAATAAGCAGAAAATCTATCTTGTCCCTACATCTGCAAAGATATAAAATAAATGTCTCTCATTATTTCACCAAAATGCAAAGGAAACAGACAAAGTTCTAAAGTTCAGAAAACCAAGTAGAGGTTTCTAGAAATATTTTAAAAAGCAAGAAGAGATGTTTTTCTGAAATAACCAGAGAACATGTTATGATGTTCTCTGATTAAAAAAAAGAAAGAGAAAAAATCACATACTATGTTTATATAGGAAGCTGCAAGCTTGGTCTACAAAGCCATGAGAATAAAAATGGCACTTTATTTAAATCTTGAAGAGCTGGAACCAAATTAAGCTGATACAAAGCCCCGAAGCTTGAGAAAAATAGAGCCATTTCCTTATTGAGATATACCAAATCCATACAGTCAATAAACATGACATGTTTCAACAGTTACTGCTTTGTTAGAGTCACTTTCCATGAGACACAGCTTAAGCACTGTGTTGATAGCACAACTCTTTGAAGTATTATTAATCCAACTTAGCAGATGAAATAGTCAAAACAATACACATTCAGTAATTTGTGCAGGTGACATGAGTAGTAAGTAGCATATGGAAAACCCTGCATATTTCCATCATCAATATTCTGGAAGCCATTATCCTAAATGGATTAATGCAGGAGCAGAGAACCAAATACTACATATTCTGACTTATAAGGGGGAGCCAAACATTGACTACACGTGGATATACAGATGGAAACAATAGACACTGAGACTACTAAGGGAGAGACAAGGAAAGGGGTAAGGGTTGAAAAACTACATATTGGGTACTATGCTCATTACCTGGGTGATGGCAATCACTTGTACCCCAAACATCAGTGTCACACAGTGTACTCATGTAACAAACATGCTCATGTACTCCTGGAATCTAAAATAAAAGTTGAAATTAAGAATAATCAGAATCATCCAATTGTTCTCTACCCTGCTGCACTTTAGAATTCTCCCTGAGAAGCTTTGAGAGAAAGAACAGAGAAGGGAGGCAAATAGGGAGGGAGGGAGGGAGGAAGATGGGAAGGGAAGGAGGGAGGAGGGAGGAAGGATAAGGGAAGAGGGAAGGAAGGAAGGAAGGAAGGAAGGAAGGAAGGAAGGAAGGAAGGAAGGAAGGAAGGAAGGAAGGAAAGAAGGAAGGCGGGCTACCATTTTCTAAGATTATAATTTAAAGGGTTTGGAAAATTTTCTAGGATTTGGTATTAATTTTAAAGCGATATTTAGGGCATTCTAATGTATAGCCAGTGATGAGAACCACTGTCCTAAATCAATAATTCTCAAGCTTAATGTGCATATGAATCACAAGGGAAGTTATTAAGATACATATTCTAAGTCAGTAAATGTCGATGCTGACTCAAAGCTAAAGTTCCCTGGGCCATAAGCAAAGTCATCTGTAAGTTACCTTGTATGAGAAGCTTCACTGAGGCACCTGCATTCAAAGGTCTTTTGTTACTAAGGATAAATAGCAAAAAGGTTTTCATTCAATTACAGAGAAAATATGTATCATCTAAATTATCCCTCAAGTAATACTTCAAGTAGAGACCATTGGTCTAAAATTTATGTGTAGAGGGAAAAGAGCTCAGAGAGGAAAAGTTGAGGTTCTTAAAGTAAGAAATGGGTCACTGGCTGACGCCTATAATCCAAGCACTTTGGGAGGCTGAGGCGGGTGGATCACGAGGTCAAGAGATCGAGACCATCCTAGTCAACAAGGTGAAACCCTGTCTCTACTAAAAATACAAAAATTACCTGGGCATGGTGGTGCGCGCCTGTAGTCCCAGCTACTCAGTGGCTGAGGCAGGAGAATTGCTTGAACCCAGAAGGCGGAGGTTGCGGTGAGCTGAGATCTTGCCATTGTACTCCAGTCTGGGTAACAACAGTGAAACTCCGTCTCAAAAAAAAGAAAAGAAAAGAAAAGAAATGGGTTGAGAGGAGTGCTACTGTGAGCAGAAGAGGAAGTATTAGCATCAAACAGGAAGAAAATCACTGTTCCCCTAAAATTGGAAGAATAGCACATGCCAATCAAAATACCTTGTTTCAGAATAGGCAGAATACTGATGGAGTTTTCCTGTGTTCATCCTTGTTGGTTCTGTGATGTAAGAGTAAAGTAGTGTTTTACTGAGAAGAATATTTGTAGAATTGGGAGCTTAAGAAAAAGATAGAAGATTAGGATAATTACCAGAGATTAAAAGAATGATCTGACTAGAAACAACTACAAGGATTGCCAGGTAGAAATGTGGACACAGCTCTGGCTGGGCAGAAAATCATGAATTAGTGAAGGCACCACACAATTTTAATGTCTCTTTTAAACAGTAATTCGCAGTACTAAGCTCACAGATGAATTCAATCAAAGATGGGGCGTTGTGTTAGAAAATAACTGTTAGAATATAATTGTTATTGCGTATTAAATATTTAAATTATATTTCCCAAAGATCTCTTTGGAAAGATAAAACAAGCCATATAAAAACCCTCATAGTTAATCTTATTGATATGCCTTAATATTTATTGGAATCTCATAAAGAAATTAAATTAATCAATGGCAAGTAATTAGGAAAACCCCATAAGATTAATTTAAAAAGGTAAGTCTCAGTAGTTAAAATCTGATGTAGTGTCTGTTAAAAATTAAAACATGTATTAAAGTCTCTACAGAAGGAAACCAGTGTTAACTTCCAAAGAAACAGAGAGAGAGTTTGCAGGCTGGATTAGAAACAAAGGTCATATGCAATGACTTCATGAGTGACAGTCCCCAGAACTGATGCATGTATCCACACAAATAATTTTTAACATGCACGCTTCAAAAAAGAAAAATCTAATTAGTGTTAAATACTTATAAATATCTTCCCACTCCCCACCACCCCACACACACTGTCCCTGCTGTCCCAAAGACAGCAGATCAGCGGCATTGTTAGCATGCCTCCCCCTCTTGGACAAACAAAATAGTGTGCAAAGATTCATGCTGTGAACTTATTCCCAAGAAGCAGTATGGGAACTTAACAAGAAAACTGTACAAGACCACAGGCTCTTTTAAAAAAAAACAGCAGGCTGCAGCCTACAATGTGAGCTAGGCAGAAAACTGTGTGTCCCCAGAGTATGAGTGGGGAGAGACTGGGATACACACCAGCACTGGGGAACCTGGCAATCCAAGCCACAGGGGAAAGCCTTAACCCTACCCAGCACTGGAACGAATTCATTGAAAAGTGGGGACTGTATAAGAAGGAGTGGCATTGGGATGTGCTTTGTATGCCCTCTCAGACTCTCCAGGAACAGTGAGAAACCATTCCTGATCCTACCTCACAGGGGACCTCCCAGATGTCTGCTAGCTCTTTGAGACAAGACTTGATGAGAGGCCAGATGCAGTGGCTTATAGTTGTAATCCCAGCACTTTGGGAGGCCCAGGCAGGCTGATGCTTGAATTTAGAAGTTCAGCCTTGACAATGTGGCAAAACCCCATCTCTATAAAAAAAATACAAAATTTTTTGTATTTGTATTTTGTTGTGGTGTCTGTAGTCCCAACTACTTGGGAGGCGCTGAGGTGGGAGGATCACTTGAACTTGGAGGCAGAGGTTGCAATGAACTCTGTCTCAAAAAAGAAAAAAAGTTAGTGAAAGAAGCTTCCAACTGAGATTCATGATATAATCTTTAATGGGAGCTAACCCCCTTAGCCAGAACCAAGGAGCCAGTGGGAAGTAGTGCCATATAGCCACAGAAGGATCTGGGCACCGTGCTTCAGGGGCATACTGGAAAGGGTCTGGCCCAAGAGCCATGATTTCAGTTTCAATGGGGAAGGCTTATGACTCTGGGAAGTTTTGGATTCCAAGCACAGGGTGTCGGGACCCCAGCTAGCTGCTGCTAGTGGAACACCTTGGGTGTAATACCTGCCTCACCAAGTGCATAGGAGCTGAGTGGAGCTTACTGCTGCCTGCAACACTCCACTCCCCATGTGGGTTCTTTTGTGCAGCAGAGGCAGCTGCACTTCACCTTGGAACATTATCTCAGTAACGGGAGAACTGCCTTCTGATGCCACTGGGGCCTCTGCTTGCTCCTGCATGTGGGAAGCCAGAGTACGAACTTGCTTGACCCAACCCCCACCTGACTTTGCCCCTCCACTCATCACAGTAGCTTAACACAAAGAACAGGGACTTTTTGAAGTTCTATGGCCCTACCCATTGCCTGAGACGCCAGAATACCTCCCATGTATAATGTAGGGCAAACACTAATCCTACTGCTACCACCTCAGCTGGTGCTCTTTTGCAAGTGCCATCTCCTGGCTGGAGGCCAACCAGCACGGCATCTGCAGGCAGAATAGCACAGTACCAAGGAGCGTATTTTGCATATTAAAAGGATAGGGTGGGAAGGCCAGTTTTTTCACAGGCTACATGAGAAACATGCTTGGTCAAACCAATTCCCTGAGCCCTGTGCAAATCAGACACCGCCTCCTCCAGTCTACTCATATAAATGGCCACTTTTCTGTGACACAGGGGTTCTCCTCTCTCAGCTTTGGAGCCCTCCTCCCTCTCTGGACAAGGGAGATTCTTCCTTTTTTCTTCTCCCTTCCTTCTTGCTTATTAAACTCTCCACTCCTTAAAACCACTCCACGTGTGACAGTGTAGTCTTATCTAATTCTGCATGAGACAAGAGCCCTGGCGTTCCTACACTCATCAGAGGCGTATCATCAGGTCCCCTACTCCTAAGGGAAGGGAGAGTGCATCTCATCAAGGGAGCACCTTGTGGGACAAAGTAATTCAGACTGCAGGCCTTGAGTTTCAGAACTTTCCACTTGTGGAAAATTTCTTTCAGCAGAGGCACAGATGTGTGGTGGGCCCAGTGGGGAGTGTCTAAACTCTACCCCAATAGTCAGGCAGCCCTGGTACTCATTAAGGTTTTGGAGAAGGAGACTTATTCTCCTCCTCACTTACCACTGCAGACACAGAGTCTTGACATAGGTGTGCCCATAGACAGCCTCTCTGGAACACTTCAGGGTGATTGCATCCCCACAGGAGGAGTGCACTTCAGGTTCAGGCTTGCATAAGGAGTAGTCACATTCTCTCTCTACACCAAACATTAGCATTCCTGCAGCTGAAAAGAGGTGCCTGTCTGATCTGAGTATCCAGAACTCTGGGTCAAAAGTTGACTGTGAGGTGGAAAGTGTTCCTGCTGGTGTGGTGGGGGAGCTGAGATGGCTCCCTCTCTTCTCCCTGAAGAGACCTCAGTGTGTTAAACTGAGAGCTCCTCTAGCTGTTTGTGTCAAGGCTGGGATCTCTGCCCACCATTGGGGTATTATTGCATTTATCCACTTGCTTCAGCTGTTAGCAGTTTTTACCCACAGACACTCTTTACTGGGTTGAAACCTGAACTGTTAAACACAGTGAATAAAATACTGGAAGAATGAATGAATGAATGAATAAATAAATAAATGTACACCACTGAGAAATGAGATAAGCTTCATGAGACCTCTGCTATTCTGTTCTCATGGAAGGCAGTGAACCAGTTCACACACCAAGTATACTGCTACTACAAACATCACTGGAGAAAGCCATTATACACAGACTCTCTGTAACCAAGGATTTCATATGCAATCTTCACCACCGAAAGCACTCAGAGGCAAATTATGTTACAATAAACTGTAAACATTAAAGTTATACCCTCAAATGGAAAAAAATAAAAAGTACAATTATGAAATATAAATTTAAAAATATTTAGAAGAAATGGTCTGCCCAAACAATAAGAAACCAGAAAAATAATTCTGGCAATATGACAAGGCAGGGCTCTATAGCATCCCCAAAAGATCACCGCAGCTCTCAGCAATGGATTCAAACCAAGATGAGCTCTTTCCAATACTAGATAAAGAAATGAAAAAGGTTATTATTAAATTACTCAAGGAGATACAGAAGAAAGGTAACATAAGGAAATTTTTATAGCTGATTCAGAATATGAATGAAAAAATTTCTGAAGAGGCAGATATTTTAAAGAAAAAACAACCAGAACTTCTGGCAATGAAAGATACACTTAGGGAATCCCAAAACGCAGTGGAAAGTTTCAACAATAGACTAGATCAAGTAGAAAAATGAATTTCAGAAATTAACAACAAGGCTTTCAAATTAATCCAGTCAGAAGGAAAAAAGAATTTTAAAAAATTAAGAAAGACTTCAAGAAATGTGGGATTATGTAAAATGGTCAAACCTAAGAATCACTGGTGCTCTTGAGGGAGAAGAAAAAGTAAAACATTTGGAAAACTTATTTGAGGAAATAATTGAGGGAAACTTTCATGGATCAAATAAATGAAGTTCAGAGAACCCCTGGCAGTTCATTGCAAAAAAGACATCACTGAGGCATATAGTCATCAGACTATCTAAAGTCAATATGAAGGAAAGAATTCTATAGGACATGAGATGGAAACATCAGGTAACCAATAAAAGAAAACCTGTCAGATTAAAAGCAGATTTTTCAGCAGAAACCTTGCAAGCTAATAGGAATCGGGGTCCTATTTTTAGCCTCCTTAAACAGAGTAAGAGCCAAGAATTTTGAATCCACCAAAATTAAGTTACATAAATGAAGAAAAAATAAACACCTACAGATATGCAAATGCTGAGAGAATTTGTCACTATCAGGTCAGACCTACAAGCAATACTAAAAGGAGTTCTAAATCTTGAAACAAAAGATTGATATGCACAAGAATAGAAAGTCTTGAAAACATAATATTCACAGGGCATATAAAATAATAATGCATTGAAGGAAACAAAGTAACTTGTTAGCATTAACGTGTTGACTGTCACATTAACTTACATCCCAGTACTAATGTTGAATATAAATAGTCTAAATGTTCCCTTTAAAAATACAGATTGGCAGAATAGATTTAAAAAAATCACAAACCAAATATCTGCTGTCTTCAAAAGACACATCAGACATGTAAGGCATTTTATAGACACAAAGTAAAGGGATGGAAAAAGAGACTCCATGCAAATGGAAACCAAAGCAGGCAATCATAGCTATTATTACATCAGATAAAACAGACTTTAAAGCAACAACAGTAAGAAAAAAAAGTTAATTATCTAATGATAAAAAGATCAATTCAACAAGAAGTTATAACAATCCTAAATATATATGCATCTAATTATGGAGTTCCCAAATTCATAAAACAATTACTCCTAGCCTAAGAAAAGAGACAAACAACAACATGGTAATAGTGTGGGATTTTAACACTCCACTGACAGCAATAGACAGATGTTGAGGAAGAAAGTGAACAAAGAGACAGTGGATAAAAACTATAATCTAGAGCAAACAGACCTAGTAGATATTTGCAGAATATTCTACCCAAAAACTGCAGAATATACATTCTTTTCATCAGCACATAAAGCATTCTCCAAGATAGACCTTGTGATAGATCACAAGTCTTAATAAATTTTTTAAATCAAAATTATGTCACGTATCTTCTCAGACCACAGCAGAATCAAACTAGAAATTAATTCCAAAAGAAACTCTCAAAACTAAACAAATACATAGAAATTAAACACTATGCTCCTGAATGATTTTTTGGGTTTACAATAAAATCAGGATGAAATGAAATCAGGATTTAAATGAAATCAGGATTTAAAAATTTTTTGAAATAAGTAATAATAAACAGTGATGCAAATTATCAAAACCTCTGGAATACAGCAAAAGCAGTGAAAAGAGGAAAGTTTATAGTGCTAATGCCTATACCAAAAGCCTGAAAGATAACAAATTAACATCTTAACCTCACACCTTAAGGAACTAGAAAAACAAGAACAAACTAAACCCAAATCTAGCAGCAGAAAAAAGCTAACAAAGGTCAGAGCGAAACTAAATAAAATTGGAAAAAAAAAAATACAAAATATCAATGAAAGGAAAAGTTGGTTTTTTGAAAAGATAAACAAATTAATAGACCATTATATACATTAACCAGGAAAAGATTCAAATAAGCTAAATTAGAAATGAAAACAGAGACATTACAACTGACACTGCAGAAATGCAAAAGCTCATTTGAGACTACTGTGAACACCTCTATGCACAAAACTAGAAAATCCAGAGGAAATGTATAAATTCCGGGAAACATGCAACCCTCCTAGCTTGAATCAGGAAGAAAAGGAATCCTGAACAGACCAGCAACAGGCAGTGATATTGAATCAATAATAAAAAACTTGCCAACAAAAAACAGACCGATTCACAGCCGAATTAAACCAGACATTCAAAGAAAAATTGGTACCAATTCTACCTATTCCAAAAGACAGAAAAGAAAGAATCCTCCCTGTTTTATTGTATTAATCTGGTATCACTACGATACCAAAGCCAGAAAGGGTATAACAAAAAAAGAAAATTGCAGCCTAATATCCCTGATGAATATGGATACAAAATCCTCAACAAAATAGTAGCAAACTGAATCAAACAGGGATTCCCAAAACCAAATTTAATGAGAATAAAAATAAATCACGGGACCTAATTTAACTAAAAAAGCTTCTGTGCAGAAAAAGAAATAATCATCAGAGTAAACAGACAACCCGCAGGATGGGAGGAAATATTTGCAAACTATGTGCAAAGGACTAATATCAAGATCTACAAGAAACTCGAGTAAATAAGCAAGAAAAAAACTCATTAAAAAGTGGGCAAATGACATGAATGTGTTTCTCAAAAGAAGATACACAAATGGCTAACAAACATGAAAAATACTCTGCATCACTAGTTGTCAGGGAAATACAAATTAAAATGAGATACCAACTTACTACAGCAAAAATGACTATTTTAACAATAAATAAAACAATAGATCTTCGTGTAGATGTGGTAGAAAGGAAATGCTTATATACTGCTAGTGGGAATGTAAATTAAGACAACCTTTATGGAAAACAATATGGTAGTTTCTCAAAGAACTAAAAGTAGATCTGCCATTCGATCCAGCAATCCCACTACCAGTTATCTACCCAAAGGAAAAGAAGTCATTATATCAAAAAGACACCTGCATGCTTTAATTGCAGCATAATTCACAACTCTAAAGATATGATAACAATCTAAGTGCCCGTCAAGCAATGAGTAAATAAAGAAGACGTAGTAAATAAATACCATGGATTACTGCTCGGCCATAAAAAAAGAACAAAATAATTTCTTTTGCAATAAATTGTAATGGAACTGGAGACCATGATTTTAAGTGAAGTAACTCAGGAATAGAAAACCAAATACCAAATGCACTCCCTTATAAGTGCAAGTTAAGCTGTGGGTATGCATAGGCATACAGAGTCATCAATGGACATTGGAGACTCAGAAGCAGGGGATTTGGGAGAATGATAAGGAATATAATGATATGCACTGGGTACAATGTACATTACTTGGGCAATCGGCATATTAAAATTTTAGAGCACCACTTTACAATTCGTCCATGTAACAAAAAAACACTTGCACCCCTGAAGCTACTAAAATAAAATAATAATGATAATATAAATGTCAACAAAATGATAATAAATTGTTGTGACTCAGAATCTTGAAATAATTTTTTAAAAAGTCTCATTTCTAAATAAGACAAGTAGCAATAAATGATAGATCAATGCAACTATTTGGTTTAAATTGGTTTCGTCTTTTAAAATATAAAAAGTATCGATAGAAATAAAAAACACAATTGTTATCAACAATATCAATAGTGTTGATTAAAACCAAAAATGTAAGTTCAAAATTTTACATAATGAGGCCATGGTTAAGCTAAGTTGAAGATTACATAAGTCTTAAAAGAGAAATGAAAATTGTGCTTTCTTTAATGATAATTAAAGGTACATCTCTGGGAATTGGGCACAAATTTTAGACACTACTGAAGTGTCAAAGGAAGCAGTCTAAAATTGAAGCTTGAGGCATTTGTACACCTCCTTGTTGGATTAATTTCTAATATCTTTCTACAACACCTGGCTTAAACAATTACCATTATTCATTCACTATCATGACTACTAAATTCATTCCTGAAGAAGAAAGCTCATTTGTGGAACTGAGTTGAACTTCAGAATAAATAAATAAAAATGTTAAAGTAATATATGAAATTCCTGTAGGTAATATGAAATCTGTAATTACTTGGAATTTTTAAGACTCATTAGCATATGTATTTAGCTCTGATAAGATATTTTCAAGTATTGGGAAGAGAATAAAGTAATATTTTAGCATAAGTAATTATCAAATAGATTGAATAAACTGTTGATCTTGTGTCCATAAAAACAGAACTATGCACTACTGATCCTGATGTAATTGAGATTATTGGGCAGTTTTACTTCTCTCTACAAATGTAAAAATGTCTCTACTATGTTTGATTACTTACTCTCTATAGTTAACAACTATCTACACAGGGTGACATCACTTAACTTAGTCAATTTTTTTTCCTTACTATACATATTTTTGACAATATGTTCAGATAATTCTGACTTTTTTCTACTCTGGGCCGTATTAGTAAATATTGTTCTTCCTGAAATTTCCCAATACAGTTGTGTGAGACTATTTCTGAGTTTTAAAGTTATTTTCCCATAGCTACCAAGAGATAAGAAGCACTATCTTTGTTCCCATTGTCTGTACAAGTACTCAGGCTAAGAATAGTAAAGCTCAAATATGACATTTAAAACTGCCACTTAGGCTGGGCGCGGTGGCTCACGCCTGTAATCCCAGCACTTTGGGAGGCCGAGGCGGGTGGATCACGAGGTCAAGAGATCGAGACCATCCTGGTCAACATGGTGAAACCCCCGTCTCTACTAAAAATACAAAAAATTAGCTGGGCATGGTGGCGCGTGCCAGTAATCCCAGCTGCTCAGGAGGCTGAGGCAGGAGAATTGCCTGAACCCAGGAGGCGGAGATTGCGGTGAGCCGAGATCGCGCCATTGCACTCCAGCCTGGGTAGCAAGAGCGAAACTCCGTCTCAAAAAAAAAAAAAAAATCCTGCCACTTAAACACCTTCTAAGTTGTTTGCTCCACTGTCCAAAACTTCACATTTTTATTATAGAGGACATCAAAAACCATGTAGATTTTCTAATTTCCCATTTGTTTCTATATCCAAAGACGATTTATCATCAGTTGTGAGGTATGTTTATACAAATAAGCTTTCTGTATACCCCACTGGACTGACAACTTCCTTGGTTCATTTTCCGTGTTTGCTCCTGTGCCCACTCCAAAGTTACCTGGCTCTGTTGTTCAGGGTATCAAAGTCCTCACAATCATGGCCGAAATGAAAATCCTAACCACAGGTTTCTAAAAATTATACTCAGGTTTGCGTCTTGCCACACCTTTACTTTATGCTCTCATTCACTGTATTGGTCCCAGAAAATCTGGGCTGTATCTGTGTGATGTTCCATAACACTATTAATGGATATCTCACATTTTAATCCATAAATAAAGAGGAACTTGAGGCACCACCGTTAGCTTTTTGCAACACAGCAAGGGCTATACACACTACACAACAACTCCTTTCTAAACAATCCCAAATACTTGGTGACAAAATAGTATAGATTTCATAAGACAGAAATCAGCTGTAGGTACCTAAGAGAAAGAATAGGTAGCTTAATTCACGGAGGTGATGACATCAAGAAAAGTATATAACTATAAATAAACGTATAAACACACACATACACAAAATGTCCATCTACTACTCTACGAGCCTTATTACCCAACACAATTATACTGATACTTGATTAGCAGGAATCCATTCGAGTACTAGAAAAGCTGAACATCTTGACAGGCATTAGTCAATACATCCCACTGGAATTTGGTATCTGGATAAGTGGATATTAGTTAATATTCTTTGCTTTTAAAAATAATGCTGATATGGACATTCCTATACATTTTTTTTTCCTGTTTGAAATTGTCCGTTTGTCTATAGAAAATCTCTGTTCTTCCTTTTCAAGAGTGTTGGCTACTCTTAACATTTTTCTACTGTGTATATATTTTAGAAACTACTTCTTAGCATAAATGAGAAATCCTATAGTTTTGATAATGATTGCATTGAATCTATATATTAATTTAAGAATTCACATAACTGTTTTTGTACTACTAATAAATATTTTTACATTTATATAGAACTTCCTAAATATATTTTTTACCAAAATATTTGACAGATTGCATACCTTTCACCTGGTTTCTTCCTAAGATTAACACTTTTTGTTAATATGTTCAAAGCTATCTTTTAAAAATTGTATAATATGTTATTATTGCTATGATATGAAAATTACTTACTTTCCCTGGGTTTGTCTTTCTTTCTTTCTTTCTCTCTTTCTCTCTTTCTTTCAGACAAAGTCTCACTCTGTCGCCCAGGCTGGTGGTGGCATCTCTAGTGGCATTGTCTTGAGTGGCGCAATCTTGCTTGGCTCACTGCAACCTCTACCTCCCAGGTTCAAGTGATTCTCCCACCTCAGCCTCCTGAGTAGCTGGAACTGTGGGCATGCACCACCACTGCCAGCTAATTTGGGTAATTTTATTTAAAATGGAGTTTCAGCATGTTGGCCAGTCTGGTCTTGAACTCCTGACCTCAAGAGATCTGCCCCCTTAACCTCCCAAAGTGCTGGGATCACAGGCATGAGCCACTGTATAGTTTTTTGTTTGACCTCTGTGAATTGTTTACCTTTATGCCATTTCAATCATGCATCATATATATATATATATATATTAAAAATAAATATAAAAATAAAACTATATATTCCTTTTAATATGTGTCCAATCTTTAAGCTTACTTTTATTATGAGGTTTGTTTAGTGTGCTTAGTCCACAGTACTATCAGAAACAGGAGACTGTCATTCATTTGTATTTGGGTTCTTATATCCCTCCCTCAGCAAGAGTTTTAAAAGCTCTTAAATATCAGCTAAACATGGTAGCCTATGCCTGTAATCCCAGCACTTTGGATGACTGAGACAGTAGGATAGCTTGAGCCCAGGAGTTGAAGACAAGTCTAGGCAACATACTATCTACAAAAATTTAAAAATTAGCCAGGCATGGTGACGTACACCTGCAGTCCAAGCTACTTGAGAGGCTGAGGTGGGAGGACTGCTTCAGCCTGGGAGGTCAAGGCTGCAGTGAACCAAGATTGCACTCCTACACTCCATCCTGGGCAACAGAGCAAGGCTGTGTCTCAAAAAAATGACCCTAAGTATCTGGAATCCATAATAATGTCATAATAACACTTATGCACTTTTCATTTTACCTAGCATCCTTAATTCCTTATAATTGATTGTTACTCCTTATATGTTGACAAACAAACATATGGGCTATGGATTAATTTGCCCTATACTTTGCGTGTCTTCTAATTTGTGTGGCTTCTATGCCCAAATCTACACAAATAATTAGAAAACTCATAGAACATTTCATTTGATGCAGATGATTAGGGTTTATGTATATTTATGTCAACTTTATTAGTTTTTAAACCCTAAGAACTGAATAACTATAAAATAAACATGTCAGTTATAATTCATTTAATGGCAAAAATGACCTTTGCAAAAACGTTTTTATTTTTTCTAAGCATTCCTATCATTTAAGAAGCACATATTAATCCAGGGATCACCAGTGCAAAGTCACTGAGAATGTACCATACCTTAAGGTTTATAACAACCAGAATCTTGTCTTTATATTTAATCTGTCAGGATTACCACTAATTAGAGAAGCATGTTCACAGGTAGATCACATAAGGTATAAAGTAACATGTAGTGTTTGATAGGCAAGTTCAATTCTCACAAAATCCACCTCCTCTCTGAATTTGAGAAAGTTACCAACCTATAATTCATATAGAAATTATAATGGATTTTACCTCCCGAAATTTTGAGAGCTGGAGATTGAAAGACAATCTCAACTAGAAGACAGCACAATTTTTGGAAGATTGTAAGTAACCAATATATGACATTCTTTATTTTCATTACCATTACTATAATCACTAATACTACCGCCCAGCAAAATAAAAGTAGCCCTTAATGATTTCAAATCTATTATCATTATCCTTATTTAACCAATGGTTATTTAAAATAAATTATTTCTTTTCTAATCACTTTCTTTATTATAAGCAAGCTCATTTTCTTTCATAAAGTCCCCTCTATTACAGAACATGATCACATTTTCCACATTTCTTAGGCTTTGTAAGGTGGCAAAGGTTACTGTAGAGGATACAGATTATTTTAAAAGATGCTAGAGAAAGTAAGGTAATTAGAAACAATGGTATCAGGGATCAGAGAGAAAACACCCAGTGTTCTAGTAGTCTGAAGGATGGATGCATCATTGACTTTACAGGAAGTCCAGTAAGTGCGGACCTCAATAAAGGCAGCCTCCCTGGCTGTCTCAATTGTACTGTTCCTGTACTCTCAAATGTTAGAATATCTCTATAATTCCCTCTCTACCATGTGACTTTTCCTTTCCTATGCCTTATGCTTAGTCATAGCTTCTACCATTTGTCTTCTTTCTATGTGTCTTCTTCCTGTTTATCTTATACCCCGTTACCAAATTGAGTCCATCTTTATAACTTTCTGTCAAATGTCTTTAGTCTTCTGTAATTTTTTTTATTTTATTCCTATTGCTGCTGTTGGACAGGGCTGTGACACCACTGGCCTGGCTATAAATTGCTTTTGCCTCCATTACATACCCACACTTGATCTAATCAGCAACTTAAAGGGGGTACATTGCTAAGATACCACACACACACACACACACACACACACACACTCAGAGCAGGGGTGTAGAATGGTTGGCAATCTGAGGACTGAGCAGTGAAATCAGTCACCATTTTGTTCAATTCTAACCAGAGTGATCACTTATTTGCAAGAATCCTTTAACTCAAATCCAGTACCTCCAAGGTATTGTGATCATTTTGTCATTGATAAATGCCCATGTCTTTTCTCTTTCTACTTCCAACTAAAACTTCCAAAAAACCACATAATTCCTATATTCTGTTCTCAGATCATTTCTTTATCCCTTTCCTTCTGATCTAAGAATAACTGACCCATTCTAATGTATATTTTTACACTTATTTGATACTTTCCCTTGAATAGGTATAGAACCCTACCTTCTTCCATGCACATTTCTCAATCATTTCAAGCTTTTCTAAGTTCTTGACCTGCTGATACAGATTATTTTGCTATATTCTTGCCTGCATAATTTGATGTGCTGAGACTGCCCTCTTACCCTGACACATTTCATTATTATACTTTCTTTAACAATATAAAGCAAGAAAGAGAGAGGTCTCTGTAGTGACTTTTCATCTTAGATAAAATAAAATGCTTTAATTCCAGAATCACCGCTTCTGTTGTTTGATATCCCATTAATATTCTGGCATTTGTTTACTGTTACATGCTTTTACAGATTGCTCTATTGCATTTTTTAAATGTCTTCAATATCAAGAGGTGAGAGAGAAAAACTCAAGAAGAAACTGGCTCAATTTATTCAGATAAACACCCTTAATTCCTGTCAAAATAGTAATATTACGAAGTCTCTGAATGACGTTGTATTCTATCTTGCTTGAGCCAAAATAGCTCACTTCTTTAGGTTATTTTTCTGAGAAAAGTAATAAATTCCACTCTGTTCTTTTGGTTTCTGACTTCAGTTTCAACTATTTTATTCATGTTTATTCATGTGTCATCACACATATTTTGGAGAAATAATTTCAAAGAGGGATTACCCTTTGTTATTCTGATAAAACTTTCAAAATCTATTTTTCCTGCTACAACCAAAAATGTACATAAAAATTAATATCTGTTGCTAAAACTTAGAAAAAAAGACTTATGTACTTAGCATTAAGACTCCAAAGATTCAAAACAGTGCCAGGAAATATATCTATTATTCTTTCTTTTTGCTTTACTTTTATCTAAGATGAAATGCTATACAGATCCTTAAGGTAGAATGATTTAAAAAAAAAAAAAAAAAAAAAGAAGCAGCCAGAAACAACAGATATCTACCTGAGTCATTATGGAAAATCTATGTAAGTATAGAGATATTAATATGTTATTTTGTCTTTTATGTTATTAAGATTCCTGCTTAGTCCAATTCAGTACTTTATTTGTATAATAATAACTGTATTTTAATACAAACTGTTAATAACTAATAAATAGACTAAGTTTTGACACATATTGGAATAAAATATCACCACCATTAAAAGTTATGAAAATCACACACAACACATGCACACACACACACACACACACACACTCACACAAAGTGAAGTTTGTATTCCAGTGACTGACATACAGCAGAGACTCCAAAAATATCTATTGCAATTAATGGGTAAATAAATGATGATTCTAACTGAACTACCTCCTCCCTTTTGATAACACTTTGGGATGTTGTTTTCATAATATTCTTTACAAAGAACTCAGTGTTTTAAGTATTTGAGGACTGTATGGCACAAAAACATTACTGATGTGTACCATAGACTCCAGGCAGAAGCTGCTCCTGTAAGATACTCAGAGCTCAAATAGACTGCACGCTCATAATCACAAAACTGTGTTGTATTAGTCTGTTTTCATGCTACTGATAGAGACTTACCTGAGACCAGGCCATTAACAAAGGAAACAGGTTTAATGGAGAACTCACAGTTCCATTTAATTGAAGCCTCACAATCATGGCAGAAGGCAAGGAGGAGCAAACACGTCTTACCTGGATGGAAGCAGGCCAAGAGAGACTGTGTAGTGATACTGCTGTTTTTAAAACTATCAGACCTTGTGAGACTCATTTACTATGACGAGAATACCACAGGAAAGACTCACTCCATGATTCAGTCATCTCTGGGAATTATGGGAACTACAACATGAGATTTTGGTGGAGACACAGAGCCAAACCATATTATTTATAAAAAGGTCAGCAATAAAAGTGGTTAAGTATAAAATTCCAGAGACTGTCTGTTTTAGCTACAGGAAATGGGCATAGTTTTAATTTTTCATTGATTTGGTTAAGGTAATGTTTCATAATATTCTCAAACAAGGACAACTGTACCAGATAGTTGTCAGAGAATTACATAAGCATAGTCTAAATCTTTCAAAGGATTTTATTTTATTTAATTTTTATGAAGAAAAGAAAAAAAGAGGAAGAGAAAGAGGGAGAGAGAATGGGAGTGTTGCTTAATACCCGGGCTAGAATGCAGTCTAAAAATGGGTATTGAAAACCTCCCTTATACCATCAATTGTGTTTAATAATGGCCAACCAATATTTTATTTAAACCTGTGAGTAGGTGTGATGTGGTATTGATAAGAGTGCATATCTTGTGTGTTTAAAGTGGAGAGTTCTATAAATGTTTATTAAGTTTAATTGTTCCGGATCTGAGTTCAAGTCCTGGATATTCTCATTAATTTTCTGTCTCGTTAATCTATCTAATGTTGATGTTGAAATCTCCCACTACTACTGTGTGGGAGTCCAAGTCTCTTTACAAGTCTTATGTATCCTGTACTGGGTGCGTACACATCCAGGATCATAAGCTCTTCTTGTTGCGTTGATCCTTTTACCATTATGTCCTCTTTTGATCTTTGTTGCTTTAAAATCCATTCCATCAGAGGTGAGAATTGCAACCTCTGCCTTTTATTTATTTATTTATTTATGCTCTCCATTTGGTTGGCAAATCTTTCTACATCCCTTTGTTTGGAATCTTTATGTATCCTTGCATGTAAGATTGGTCTGGATGCAACATATCGATGAGTTTTGGCTGTATCTTTTGATTGGGGGATTTAGTCAATTTAAATTTAGGATTACTGCCATTTGATGTTAGCTGGCTGTTTTGCCCATTAGTTGATGTTAATTCTTCATTATGTTGATGCTCTTTACTTTTTGGTATATTTTTAGAAAGGCTAATATTGGTTGTTCCTTTCTATGTGTAATGCTTCGTCAGAAGCTCTTGTAAAGCAGGCCTGGTGGTAATGAAATCTCTAAGTACTTGCTTGTTCACAAAAGATTTTATTTTTCCTTTGCTTATGAAGCTTAATTTGGTTGAATATGAAATTCTGGGTTGAAAGTTCTTTTCTTTAAGGATGTTAAATATTGGCCCCCACTCTCTTCTGGCTTGTAGGGTTTCTGCTGAGAGATGTGCTGTGAGTTTGATAGGCTTCGCTTTGAAGAGAGATAGCCAGACCTTTCTCTCTGGCTACCCTTAGTATTTTCTCCTTCATTTCAACCCTGGTGAATCTAATGATTATGTGCCTGGGCGTTTCTCTTCTTGAGGAATATCTTTGTGGTGTTCTCTGTATTACCTGGAGTTGAATATTGTCCTGCCTTGGTAGGTTGGGAAAGTTTTCCTGAATAATATCCTGAAGAGTATTTTTCCAGCTTGGATTCATTCTCTTCGTTGCATTCAGGTACACCTATCAAACGTAGATTAGGTCTTTTCACGTAGTCCCATATTTCTTGGAGACTTTGCTCATTCCTTTTTATCCTTTTTGCTCTACTCTTGTCTTCTCGTTTTATTTCATTAAGTAGGTATTCAACCTCTGGTATCCTTTCTTCTGCTTGATCAATTTGGCTGTTAAAACTTGTGCATACTTTGCAAAGTTCTCGTGTTGTATTTTTCAACTCCATTAATTCACTTATATTCCTCTCTATATTGTCTATTCTTGTTAGCATTTAATCAAACCATTTTTCAAACCTTAGTTTCTTTACATTGGGTTAGAACAAGTTCTTTTAACTCCCAGAAGTTTCTTATCATCCACCTTCTGAAGCCTGCCTCTGTTAATGGAACGTAGTCATTCTCCATCAGGCCTTGTTCTGTTGCTGATGAGGAACTGTGATCCCCTGTAGAGGGAGAGGCATTCTGATTTTGGGTATTCTCAGCCTTTTTACACTGGTTTCTTCCCTTCATTATAAATTTATACATCTGTCATCTTTGTAATTACCACCTTTCTAATTAGGTTTCTAAGTGGACGTCCAATTTATTGATTCCCAGCACTAGATTTTATGTAAAACAGTTTGGTTTCTGTTTAAATGCTGAGAATTACATAAACCTTTTTTTTCAGCTTCAACTCAGCTTTCTCGTTTCTGATGTCCATAAGCAAAATTTAGCAGTTGCCTCTAAAAGTTTCAGTTGGAGATATATTGGACCATCTGTTTCATTTGTTCCCTGATACTTGGAGATAAGTAACCCCTGGCATCAGAAGCAAGTACAACAGCTGTGATTTTGCTTGTAGCCTGCTAGTTGTGCTATTAAGATTGCAAATCCTAGGGTATCATAATGCCTTCTAAGGCCAAACGATTTAAATCAAGGTCAGTAGATTGTCCTCTGAGGCCAGGGAACTATAATAGTTTAGGATATGATCACTCAGGTATGGTGATAATCATTAATTTGTGACTTTTAGATATTGAAATTGATTTTGCCACTAAAGAAGAAAGTTTCAAACTGAATAAGGTATGTGCACATCAATCTAGTAAATGTGAATGGTCAAAGCAAACCAACCAGATGCTTTACAAGTATTTCCCCTCATTCATGCGAGGGGTGTATAGCATGCATAAAAGTCATCGCTTAAACTCCTTATATCAATCTCTCCAAACCACACATTTAGTCTATGCCACTGCTCATTTGACTACTGGTAAATTCAGTGAAGATCATATTTTATGGAGTCTCCTCTTCTACTGAGTTTTAGTTTTAAGCTGGACTATTTGGTCTTGAGTTCATATTGAACACCACTTGCCCAAGCCCACATGAGTTTTCTGAAGTATTTCTTTTGTTCCTATGCCATGCTTCAACACAGGAATGTTTTACTGTGTCTTTCGGTGCTTTTAGTGTTCTGGTCTGCTTTCTGTCCTCTATTTGTCCACCCCATCCCCAATTCTCCTGACATCAATTCAGAGGGCCTGTCATCTAAGACATCACAGTTCATGTACTGCTGCCACAGGTAGACAATTTCATCAATGATCACCCCTGTTCCTCCATACTTCTTTCAAATCAATCAATGTGAATGACCTTTCCTCTTACCTTTTCACAACCTGGATGTATTTTCTAAAACAAATGTCTGGTAGAAGTTCTCTGGAAGTAGTGCAACTATTTTGTTGCACTACTCCCAAAAAATAAGTCAAAATGACTATCTTTTGGGAATGAGAAAGAGTTTGCCACTTTTTTCATTCTCTTACAGCAACATAAATATGAAATAAACTACCTTCCCACTTGTGGATGTACTCATGTTGCAGGGGAAAGGTACAAAATATTTTACAAAACCTTTTACTTCAAAATATTTCTCTTCCATTAAAATGCATCTTATGTGTTAAATCCTCTTGAATAGGTTATTTATAAGCAGGGTTAGGTTATATGAATTATATGCTCATCTTATTTATGAGTACCTTAAGTTCTCCTTTGTGTTATTTATTATTTAATTGTGAAGCCAATATATTCAGAATCAAAACTATTTTTTATTCAACTAAGAAAGACCGTTTTGAGACTATCAACCTACATTAATAGCTCAGGTGACAGTGATGAATGGAATCTTCCAAATTTTTAGATTTTATTATACTGATAAACAAAGTTCAAAGAATTTCACTAAACGTGGCTTACCATCTTGTAGAAATTTCTTAATGGGTAAAAAACATGATTTACATATAATATTTTGCCCTAAATTCAGGAAAATAACATATTTTTAGAATTCATTTCTAGCCAGGGATTAGGAGAGGCTTTAAAATATTATATTACCATGTAAGGTTTTAGGAAAAGTTCTTATACTGCTGATATTTTAAAACTTGCATAAAAAATTTGCCATTGGCATATTCTAATCCTACTAGGAGGATTGAGTAGCAAAGCTTATCTCTCATTTTTGTTTTCTCTGGAAAAGAGGACCAACAAGGAGGTTTGATAAATAATTTGTGAATACTAAATGGCAGTGATCAGTATTAACTTAGGCTAATTGTTTTAATGTATGGCCAATTGACATAACATTACATGGGCTCAAATATTTATCAATGATACAAGTTCATTTTGAGGTGTACTATTTATTTAAAATGAATCATCATCTGGATAATATGCCAAGCATTCTGAGAATTACAGGTCCCAGTTTCCTGGTTTATTTTGTTCACTTCTTATTAACCAATTTAATTTAAAATGATGTATTACTTCCTAAATCATTTATATTCTTTACATACAAATCTGCCAGAACAGAGAAACAAATTCAAATTCATTGTCATGACAGAGATAGAGAAAATTGACACTTGTTCAAAAAAAAATATTCATTACATTTGTTGTCTTATAAACAGAATCCTGGAGTTTCTCTCTAGTGTCACTTGGATTTATTTTAGTTCATACTATTTGAGGATAATGTCTGAAACCAAACAATGAATCCTTTAGTGAACTGAGAAGATGTTGTGGCTTCTAAAAATACAACAGCTTTTGTTTCTTCTTAATAGTCCATCCTCCATTGCAGGGATTTTTGGCATGCCTAAATTTATGTCCATTTGTTCATCTGTCACACAAATAGAAATGCATCCTTTAAGCAACAGGCAGAATATGGGATGCTGCAGGTGAGATAAAAGCATGACACATGGTTTCTGTTTAAATGTTCCTTACAATCTAATTATGAGATCAGACATCTAATTCAAGGTGGGGTGTGTGTGTGTGTGTGTGTGTGTGTGTGTGTGTATGCCATGCGAGAGGTACAGGAGGAATCACATGATTCTACCTAGATAAATCAGAGAAAGTAATTTAAGAGGTAAATAATATAAGCGAAATCTTGAGGCTTTGAACCTTGATTTTGAAAAATTCATAATCAGGAGTAAGGAGCACAGCTACTCAGAAGAAATATCATGAACTCACCCAGGGCAAACACTACTATTTTTGACTTCTGGTAATTTTTATAAATTGGCTGAAATTAAGGTAACTAACCATCTTAACTTGACCAATACTGAGAAATTTCCTGGAACGTGGGACTTTCAGTGCTAAAACAAGGACACACGTGAGCAAACTGAGATGATTGCTCACCCTAGATTAAATACAAGTTTTTCCTACCTTTATATTCTCCCCAATATTATTCTTACTTCTATGTCATACCTTTCCTACATTAATCTATAATTATTTTTATTTATTAATCTAATAATCCATTAAACCCAGCAAACCAATTGAAGACTTTTCCCCTTTTGTGTGATCTGCAAGGGTTTAAACTTCATTCTGTTTGGGAGTTAGTTGGGTGGAGAAATGCTACATTGAAACTCCTTAGCATGGCAAAATCAACACAGGAAGGTAATGACGATAAGAATAATAATAGCTAACACAAACTGAGTTATTACTATGGGCCAAGCGTTGTTGTAAGCATTGTATGTAATTTATGTATTTAAACCTATATCAACCATGAGAGATGGGAATATGTGTGAAATTGTTACAGTGAGAAAACTGAGGCATTAAAATATTAAGTAAGTTGTCTGAGTACTAAAACCAGAAGTAAACACCAAAGCACTATGAGTTTAGATTCAATCCTCTTCATTACACTACTAGATTTCCATATCAAAAGCAGAACTTTATATTCTGCAGTATTTAGAAGAAGATGCAAGGTCAAACATGACTGGGTTTAAAAAACACTTTCACATTCCTTTCCTTTTTTTATTCAGATGTAAAAGATTTAAGGGGATTTAAAGACTATGAAGACAGTAGAAGTCTAGGAAACAAAGAGAATGCTATTGGAAGTTATAAGAGGAAATAATCAAAGGGGAGGATTGGCCTTGAAAAAATTCTTCTTTCAGTGGAGGGAGATTAATGCTGTTATTCACTAGACTTTATAGAATAAAGAAATAGATGAAATATAGAATCTAGGAAGAATATGATCTCAATTTAAGTGAAATGACATGATTTTCAGTAACTATATTCCTAAGAATTTCCTTTTTGCAATAATAAACAGGAGATTGAAAAGGGATACATCAGGTCTACGTGTAATGCTTACTAGGGTAAAATGTCAGTCAAGCTCATTGTCCTCTCAGGAACATTTTCCACATGTCCTCCTGAATAAAACTCTTCCTTTAACATCTAGTTCATTGTTTCTATGTCTCTAAATCACGCTCCTAGTCTCATTCCTGGATCTTACTCCCCTTTTGTCAAATCCGTGTGTACCCTACAGGTTTATTCATGTGATTTTAACTCATGTGATTCATCCACAATTCCTTTCCTCTATCATTGCGGTAATATCAACTCACATTTTTGTTTCTCATCACATATGTTTAGTTAAATTAATAACCATAGAAACTACGAATCTTGGATTTGTCAAACATTTGTAAGATAATTTTTATAGTGGATTCTATTGCCATAGTTTTTACACAGAAAAATAACTAGTGATTTCTGAAAAGTTTTCTTCTTGGCAGGAATAAACAGGTCACAACTAATTTTTTCTGTAGTTATATCTACACGATAGTTAAACATTTTAACATAAAAAATATTCTGCCATTTTAAATCTATATTTTTATTATTAGTATTTTTTTGCTTTTGTTTATTTTCAAATTTCAGTGTTGTCATTTACACTTCTAGTAGAAAAAAAAGCCAAAATATTTTCGACTAGACTTAACCTTTTAGCATTATCCACTTTAAAATGGAGTTGGATTGCCTGGACACAGCCTAAAAAAGAAATTATATTGTATCATCTAAGGAGGAATAAATTCATTCTCAAGGAATGAATACTTCAGAGGCTAGAGAGACACTGATTATTTGTACAAAGAAAAAAAAAGTCTTAGACCCTGGACAGATCACTTCAAGGAAACCTAGATGAGTTTCTAACTATGTACCTCAAAAACTCTTAGAGCCACTACCCATTACCCAGTTCCAAAGCCACTTCCATATTTTTAGGTATTTGTTTCAGAAACACCCCACACTTGGTACCAAAATCTGTGTTAGTTTGCTAAGTGTGCCACAATGAGTATTACAGACTGGGTGGTTCAAACGACAGAAATGTATTTTCTCACACTTCAACACTGAGTTGTCTCACCACCGTCCTTACATTGCAGATGGTTGTCTTCTTCCTCTGACTTCACATGCTCATTTCTCTGTATCTGCACATGGGTGGTGTCTCTCGCTGTGTGTCCAGATTTCCTCTTATTAAAGGACACACAGCCATACTGGGTTACGGATCAACTAAAGCCCTCATTTTAAATTAATAACTTCTTTAGAGAACCAAATACAATTACATTCTGAGGTACTAGGGATTAGGACTTCAAAATACGAATTTTTAGGGAACGAATTCAGCCTATAATATGCACTACTTTCAAAAAGTGCTGCATAATAACATTTAATAAGTAGACATCTCTGTTATTTCAAAGAAACAAAAACTGAGATCAAGCATTTAAGACTAGCTCAGAGTTACGTAGCTTATTAGAAGTATAGTCAGGACTGGTTTTTAATTTTTTTTTTCCTATTCTTCTATCCATCTTTCTTTTTTTTTTTTTTTTCTTTTCTTTTTTTTTTTTTTGAGATGGAGTCTTGCTCTGGTCCCCAGGATGGGGTGCAGTGGTTGCCGTGGTGTGACCTCAGCTCACTGCAATCTCCACCTCCCAGGTTCCAGCGATTCTCCTGCCTCAGCCTCCTGAGTAGCTGGGATTACAGGCACCTGCCACCACGGCCACAATTCTTGGGTTTTCAGTAGAGAAGGGGTTTCACCATGTCACCAGGCTGGTCTCGACCTCCTGACCTCAAATGATCTGCCTGCCTCAGCCTCCCAAAATATTGGGATTACAGGCATAAGCCACCATGCCTGGCCTATTCTCTTAATGTTTAACCTCTACCTTATCTTTCTTTTTCTCAAATTCTTTCTGAAGAGATTCTTTTTTTTTTTTTATTTTTTATTGCATTTTAGGTTTTGGGGTACATGTGCAGAACATGCAAGACAGTTGCATATGTACACACATGGCAGTGTGTTTTGCTTCCTTTCTCCCCTTCACCCACATTTGGCATTTCTCCCCAGGCTATCCCTCCCCAGCTCCCCCCCTGATGCTGGCCCTCCCCTTTCCCCCCAATAGACCCCAGTGTTTAGTACTCCCCTCCCTGTGTCCATGTGTTCTCATTTTTCATCACCCGCCTATGAGTGAGAATATGCGGTGTTTCATTTTCTGTTCTTGTGTCAGTTTGCTGAGAATGATGTTCTCCAGATTCTTTTCACTGCCATTGCTTTTAATACTATAACTGTACTTCCACTCTGGATTTGAATTTCCAGCTTCATCCTAACTGTCACTGAACTCCAAATCCACATGTCTACTGACCACTGGACATCTCTACTCAGGTGCCCCCAGACTCCTCAAATCCAATTCCACTCGCCCCCAAAATGTCTTGCTTTTTATATTTTATGTTCTTAAACTCCTTCTCCTTTGAAACACATATCTGAATCACTCAACACTTACCTTGTCTAAAGCTAGAAATCCTAATACTGTTCTTAATTTCTTCCTTTACCACACCCCTCATATATAATCAATCACTATGTCTCGTTTCTTCCACCCTCTAAACAATCTCAAATGGGCCCAATCCTTTTTTATCAGCTCTTCTTCAGTTCCCAGAATTTATTTTCTTGCCTCCTGGCTTTTGTATATGTTATTCTTCTGATAAAGAAATAGCCAACTTTACATGTCACTAATTTCATATCATTGTGCTCTGCTTTAAACTTAGAAATAACTGTTTCTAGAAAAACTTTGCTGTTCACATTGGATTAGTTCCTTCTCCACATGCTCTATTCCTGCTGCACTGCAGCTGCCATGGCACTTAGTGCTCTGGATTCTTGGGACCTGAACACTGGCCTCATTGCTACTCACCCCGTCAGTAGGCTGGCGATTCCTGTATGACAGAAGCTATGAGTTCTTACCAATATCTCCATAATGCTTCTTTTTGAGGGGAGGTAATGATTACATAAGCATTACTTGTGGTGAATGAATTCAGGTCTACACAATTTTAATAAAATGTTTATTCTATTTTATTAGGCTGCTACATTTTGGCTAAAATTATTGAAGACACAGGTAGACAATATATATAAAGACAGATTTAATTTTTGGCAGTACATATAGCCAAGATAACATGTAGAAAATAAGATTCAGAATATAGAGATATGTCTTTATTAGCCTTGTGTCTTGGGTTTATTTATTTTTTCCTGAAAATCAGACTGAGGGATGCAACTCAGTAAAAGTGTCTCAGTTTATTTTGTCTGCCCTGGCACTTTAAAATTCATTTAGGTTTTGAAAAATGTATGCTTAAGGATCATGAACACGTTTAACAACGTTAGTGTGCAGTGATAAAAAATACATGAGAACAAAAGGAATAGGAGCTCAAATTAAAATTTGAGGACCATATAACATTTAAAAAATTTGTATACTAAATTATGATGAAATGAAAGTGACATCCTGCAAAGTGGTTACCTACTATATTTAAACTTATTAGCAATTCTTGCAGGCCAAGCAGGCAGGGGGTTTTGGATGACGGTGTCTGTTACAGAGTGCTCTGCAATCTGATCACCAAAGCGGAGCTGCCGGAAAACCTCAGAGAAAACTCAGGTCAAATCTCATTTAAGTCGTCTTAGCCGTGACACCATTCACCTCAAAGAAATAAACGGATAGAATTTAAAATATATACACATTTTCATAATGCTATATCTTAATATTTTATTTTAAGGATTTTATATCTGGATCATAATGAAAGGAATGCTCCTTCTAATAGCTGAGGCATCAGTGAAAAGCCAGGTGCAAGTACAGGGAAAATATCTGAATGTGTAATAGAGTAGAAAATTAGGTCACAATAGGCATTAATATTTTGCCTTGTTCTTTATTTTATATTTTTCCCAGGTCTCTTCAGTAAGGCAGCAATAAGGAAGAGGTGACAGGGACAGTGTAGAGATAGGAGTTTTGATGTTGATTTCTTTACCAAGGAGAAGATAGATTGTTTATATATACATACATATGCATAGATATGTATACGCATATATATGTGTATATATACATATATGTATATGTATGTGTATACACACACATACACACACACACACACATATATATATATATGCTTGAATGGGTTGGAAAGAGAGGGACCTTTTTAGAGGTTGAAAAAAGCTTTAACAATGTGTTTGCCTGATAGATCCTTTACTCATATTTTCAATTTGCCTTTCAAATATATTATTTTTACATTGGTTTAGATTCCTACCAGAAATCAACTGGATAGTCCATTGGATGATTCTCATTACCAAGACACTGTCTGGAATGTATTAAAGGAGGTACTATTGCAAGAAAAAGTACATATGCCTAAGCATTTAACCTCTCAATGATCATCCTCCAATGCCACTTTTGCCTTCAAGTTGATTAGGATAATCCACCAAATAATGTTCATTTTTAAACAGGTTTGCTATTCTAACTTTGTCTGCCATTCTGCTCTTCTATTGAAGGAGTCATATGAAGGCTTTTACCATGGATTCCAGCTGACCCCATACTCGTACCCTTAAAGCCCAAATTGATTGAGTGAGGTTTCTGGGCAATACTCTAGCAGCAACTGTTCTTACTATAATAATTCTTCAATCTTGTATATGAAGGCTAACTGCCTTATGTGTGAGGTAATGAAATGTAAATAATAATGTGTGTTTTTGGCAGTGGTGGAGTGTAGAGGAAAGAGGGACTCCGTATGACTACTGAAGAAGTCATTATGCACAATCACTGTTGTAACAAGCTAAAGTTACATTTTCTTCACATCAGCAGTTGAAAGTCTACTATAAATTGACAGACCTGGAACAATGTTATATATAGTATATATGTAATTCATTTATAAATATTCATATTTATGAATACTCTGTTAGCCTCTCGCTCTTTCCTAGAAGACAAGTCTCTAGAAAAACCATCTTGAATTATTTTTTAAATTGCCATTCCTGTCAGTCAGTATGTGTGACAGGGTTTGGTTGTATCCCTACCTAAATCTCATCTTGAACTGTGGTTCCCATAATTCCCAAGTGTTGTGGGAGGGACCAGATGGGAAGTGATTGGATCATGGGGGCAGTTTCCCCTGCTGTTCTGGTGATAGTAAGTTGTCATGAGATCTGATGGTTTTATAAACATCTGGCATTTCCCCTGCTTGCACTTATTCTCTCTCTTACCACCTTGTGAAGAGGTGCCTTCTGCCATGATTGTAAGTTTCCTGAGGTTTCCCCAGTCATGTGGAAATGTGAGTTAATTTAACTTCCTTTCTTTATAAATTACTCAGTCTCAGGTACTTCTTCATAGCAGTGTGATAATGGATTAATACAGGAAATTGGTATGAGGAAGTGGCATGCTGAATTAAGGATACCCAAAGCTGTAGAAGTAACTTTGGAACTGGGAAACAGGTGAGGTTGGAACAGTTTGGAGGACTCAGAAGAAGGCAGAAAAATGTGAGAAAGTTTGGAACTTCCTAGAGACTTGTTGAATGGCTTTGACCAAAATGTTGAGAGTAATATGCACAATGAAGTCCAGGCTGAGGTGGTCTCAGATGGAGATGAAAAACTTCTTGGGAATTGGAATAAAGGTCCCTCTTGCTATGCTTTAGCGATGAGACTGGTGGCTCTTTGCCCCTGCCCTAGAGATCTGTGAAACTTTGAACCTGAGAGAGATAATTTAAGATATCTGGCAGAAGAAATTTCTAAGCTGCAATGTATTCAAGAGGTGACACAGCATAAGAGTTCAGAAAATTTGTATCCTGGTAATGCAGTGGAAAAGAAAAACCCATTTTCTTAGGTGAAACTCAAGCCAGCTGCAGAAATTTGCATAACTAATGAGGAGCCAAATGGTAATTACCAGGATAACGGGGAAAATGTCTTCAGGGGATGTCAGAGACCTTCATGGCAGCCTCTACCACCACAGGCCTGAAGGCCTAGAAGGGAGAAATGGTTTCCTGAGCTGGGTGCAGGGCCCCCATGCTGTGTGCAGCCTCAGAACTTGGAGCCGTGCATCCCAGCCACTCCAGCCTTGGCTAAAAGTGGCCAAGTTACAGCTCAGGTCATTGCTTCAAAGGGTGCAAGCCCCAAGCCTTGGGAGTCTCCATGTGGTATTGGACCTGCAGGTGCGCAAAAGACAAGAATTGAGGTTTGGGAATCTCCATCTAGATTCTAAAGGATGTATGGAAACACCTGGGTGTCCAGGCAGACATCTACTGCAGGGGTGGAACCCTCATGGGGAACCTCTGCTAGGGCAGTGCAGAAGGGAAATGTGGGATTGGAGCCCACACGTGGATTCCCCACTGGGGCACTGCCTAGTGGAGCTATGAGAAGAGGGCCACAGTCCTTCGGACCCCAGAATGGTAGACCCACTGACAGCTTCTGCTGCATGCCTAGAAAAGCCACAGACACTCAGTGCCAGCCATAAAAGCAACTGAGAGAAGAACTGTACCCTGAGAAGTCACGGGAGCAAAACTGCCTAAGGCCATGGGAGCCTACCTCTTGCATCAGTATGACCCGGATGTAAGACACTGAATCAAAAAAAATCCTTTTGGAACCTTAAGTTTTAGTGACTGCCCTATTGGATTTCAGACTTGCATGGGGCCTGTATCCCCTTTGTTTTGACCAAACTCTCCCTTTGGGAATGTGTGTATTTACTCAAAGCCTATATCCCCATTGTACCTAGAAAGTAACTAACTTGCTTTCGATTTTACAGGCTCATAGGCAGAAGGGACTTGTCTCAGATGAGACTTTATACTTGGGCTTTTGGATTAATGCTTGAATGAATTTGGGGAAGTGTTGGAAAGGCATTATTGTGTTTAGAAATGTGAGGACATGAAATTTAGGAGGGGCCAGGTGCAGAATAACGTGGTTTGTCTCTGTGTTCCCACCCAAATCTCATCTTGAATTGTAGTCACCATAATCCTTACATGTCCTGGAAGGGACTTGGTGGAAAGTGATCGGATCATGGAGGCAGTTTCCTCCATACTGTTCTGGTGATAGTAAGTGAATTCTCATGAGATCTGATGGTTTGGTAAGTGTCTGGCATTTCTCCTGCTTGCACTCATTCTCTCTCCTGCCACCCTGTGAAGAAGTAACGTCTGCCACGTTTTCTTAAGACCTCTCTAGCCATGTGTAACTGTGAGTCAATTAAACTTTTCTTGATCAATTACCCAGTCTCAGGTATTTATTCATAGCAGCATTAGAACTAATTAATACAATAGGTATGTATGTATGTGTGTGTGTATATGATTTATAGTAATAGATCATATTATGTGGTCATATGAATAGTTAAAATATGACAAAAATACTTAAAGTGACTAATTAGGTCTTCTCTGGACCTCATGGTGTTCACATTTACTGCCATAAAGTGAATTGGTAACTTTTTTGAAATTTCCAGAACCAGTATAAAAATTGACTTGAGTAGCTAAAAGACAACCCAAACCCTAAGAAAACTCTGAGCAGAGTAAAATAACCCACATCATTAATTTTATTTATTAATCAAAAATAAGCTAAAAAAACAAGAAATCTAATTAGCTCCTGCCTATTCCTTCCAGATCCCATCAACCTCTGCTTCCCAAAAGAGTCACTGCAAACACACAGGCACAAGCACATACACATCACCTTTGCTCACTCTCCCTGCTTACTCTCTGAGACACTAAGTAGGACCTGGGTAAATGAAGAAATTTGTATCTTTAGCTTATTGGGGTAAAATAGCATACCTCTCACATAAAGGACTAAGTGTATTCAGGTTGCTTTTAGAGAGGTAAATTATAAATCAACACAATAGCTCCTAGATTCCCAAGGTAGCAAGATTGAGAGTTTCAATATAACTAAGAAAAGAAAAGATCAGTCACAACATGGTGACAGTGATAGTCATGAAAAAGTGACATTACCAAGACCTTGAAAACTCCATCCACATAAATTAGATATTTTGTCTTAGGGAAAATTTATCTGCATTATACGAATAGTTGTGTTAGAATATTTGGGCATAAAGCTATGAAATATTAAAATCCTGTAATTCACTACTCTTGCTCTCATTTCAGACTTTCCAAGCATCTGTCTGATGACGGAGATAGCTTCCTATAGAGAGAGGTCAGGCTAGTCAGGCCTTCATGAACACTGAGCCCACTGACAGGACATTTCTTATTTTAATGTAATATGCTAGAATCCTGATTTATACAGTTCACTATCTTAAGGTTATAGCTCCTTGAATCACTCAATTTCACTAAGCTGGCAAAACAGCATTTTCTGAATCTGCCCAGCTGAGGTCAGGTAAAGGATCAGGTAAATATCACTTCACTCCATCTTATAAAATCTAGACTTTTCCAGCAAACCTCTGGCTTCATTGTCCATCTATCTTTAAAATTTCAAAAATGCCGACTTTGTTGGTTTATGATGAGTACTAAGCAGGATTATGTGTAAAATGAACCTGGCCCAGTGCATTTTATTTAAAGCTCATATAACATTTCCTCTCTTTCTGAACTTGAAAGCCCATAAAACAACTTTAACTTTGTGACACTCTGGTGCTCTTTCTGCCTCAGCTGTAAAAACTTAATGCCCCAAACTAAGCTGAGAAGTATGCCAGTCTATAGTGGTTTTAAAATAATATGCTTTTTCTTTATTATAAAAGCAAAAGATATATTTAAATCAGACACATAAAGAGCTATAAAAGGAGAAATAAAATCATTCATAAACAGTGGCATACTAGTAAATGTTTAACAATTGACTCTGGGGAAAAAACATATATGTTATATGTTGACATACTTACACAAGTTTCTACAAGCTTTGGTGATACACAAATGATAATAAAATACACAATACTCTATCATAAATTATATCTAACCTATTAATTTTTACACAATGTTTTCCTGAAATTTTTTTGCCAAATTCTTTTATCTATAAACAAACTCTGGTTATAATCCAAACATGATTCAACAAATGGAGTTTTATCCTACTCATCTATTACTTTTTCCAAAATAGTTATTGTCATTAAATCTAGATTTTGTGGGTGACAAATTGTTTGCATCTTGGCATGTTAAAAGTTTCAATTTGCCTTTATATCTGGATAAGAACGTAGCTGGCTATAGGAATCTAGGTTCAGATTATGTCTATCCATAAGTTTAAGGTTATTGTCCACTGACTTCTCCATTTGTACTCTTGTCACTAAGAAGTACAATATTAGGAGTTTTTTCTCTATTGTCAGTAGCCGGGTTTTAGTTATTGAAAAAAAAATGAAGTTTTTTTTGAAACTTTTGATTTATTAAAATTTTTGTTATAAGAACTTGCAGTCTGCATCATTTCTATTTTATGTTAGAGTCTGTTTATTAATTTCTCTTGATACTCAGAGTTTTTGTTTGTTTGTTTTTAGAGTCTCACTGTGTTACTCAGACTGGTCTCAAACTCATGGCCTCTATTGATCCTCCCCTCTCAGTCTCCCAAATGACATGTGTGAACCATTGTGCTCAGAAAGGCTACTTTTACATTTGGGGGGAATTGTTTTATATTATATATAATTTTTATTTTTTTGAAATGGAGTCTCACTCTGTCACCCAAGCTGAAATGTAGTGACACAGTCTCTGCTCACTGCAACCTCCGTCTCCTGGGTTCAAGCGAATTTCCTGCCTCAGCCTCCCAAGTGGCTGGGACTACAGGTACACGCCGACACATCCGACTAATTTTTTGTCATTTTAGTAGAGATGTTCTTTCACTGTGTTTCCCTTGCTGGTCTTGAACTCTGGCAATCCACCTGCCTCCACCTCCCAAAGTGCTGGGGTTACAGGCATGAGCCACATGCCTGGTCAGTTATATTTTTTAAATATTTTCATTTTTTTTGTCTTCTGATATTTCTCTGAAACAAATTCCAGAGCTATTAGATCTGTCCTCTCAGATAAACTATTAGTTATACTAACCTTCTTTTTTTGTAATTTTGCCAATTTTCTGAGCTCTATCCTTCATTTTATTTTTACTTTTAAGGGAGTTTAGAGGTAGTCTGTATAGCTACCAATAAAAGAAGGGGTGGCAAAGGAGCCTGGATTCTGATGTTACCAAAAATCGCACTGTAATAATAAGTGTTACTTATATACCTAGATTTTCTCAGTTTACTAGGGACTTATTTTTTATCTTACAATGCTGTTATTTTCATATACCCAATCAATATTTTTAGATTGTTCATTTATTGCAATTACAACATTATTGTTCTTAATACTGAACATAGGAGCCTAATATTTCTCAGTGCAACATGCTCTGAATTGTTTATCTCTGAGAAAAACAAATTATTTTAAAAAGTAATATTTATGAAAACAAAACCTGTTTACTTCTGTGTCAGTCCTTTAGTTTTCCATCTTTATCATTCATAATTTTGTGTTTCCTTGGTTTGGTAGTATTAATGTATCCATGTTTATAAATGATGGGCTAGAATAATCAACAGATGCATGGAGTTCTTTAAAATTGTGCATATCTCTTTATCCAATTAGCTTTGCTCATGCAGGGGAGGGTTCTTTGCTGGCTCTGTGGATGTGATGGGGCATGCTCTTTAGTCAGCACACTCTCCTTCAGACCACACAAAAGGAAGGAGGCAGCTACCAAAAATATGGCGCACTTTTAATTTGAAAATTGAGCTTTTTAGTATATTTCACTACAGGGTGAAACTAATGTTCTTTTTTGTTCTTCCTTTCATTGTTTGTTGTGGGGATCTGGACTTGATATGCTTTAAAGATGTTTATATTTTTATGTAGTAGAATTTTTCAGTCTTGTGTATTTTTTTTCTTTCTTCTTTCTTTTTATTTCAATAGGTTTTGGGGGAACAAGGGTTATTTGGTTACAGGAATGTGTTCTTTAGTATTGATTTTTGAGATTTTGGTGTACACATCACACTAGAAGTTTACACTGTACCCAATGTGTAGCCTTTCATCCCTCACCCACCTCCCACACTTGCCCCAAGTCCCCAAAGTTCATTGTATTATATTATATATGAGTATGCCTTTGTGCCCTCATAGCTCAGTTCCCACTAATGAGTGAGTACATATGATGTTTAGTTTTCCATTCCTGAGTTACTTCACTTAGAATATTGGTCTCCAGACTGGGTGTGGTGGCTCACACCTATAATCCCAGCACTTTGGGAGGCCAAGGCAGGTGGATTACCTAAGGTCAGAAATTCGAGACCAGCCTGATCAGTATGATGAAAACCCATCTCTACCAAAAATACAGAAATTGGCTGGACGTGGTGAATTGTGCCACTGCACTCCACTCTAGCTTAGTGACAGAGCAAGACTCTGTCTCAAATGTGTGTGTGTGTGTGTGTGTGCATGCGTGTGTGCACACATATAATTAACTACAATAATAGTTAAATAAAATAAGTAAAAAGTAAATGAATATTTGCAAAATGGTGGCAAAAAGTAATTGAATTCACAATGTTAAAGAAACCACCACAAGGATTATTTTTATCCAGTATTGTTTATAATAACACACATTTGGAACTCCCTAATATTAATAACTGAAATTTCACATGACTAAGTTAAGCTACACTCAAGCAATGAATATTAAAAGTTTGAAAAGCAAGATAAATATTGACATTGACTGATGGAGAACATTCTTTAATTGTTAAATGATAAAAGTATGCTACAGCTTTGAATGCTGTTCATATCAAAGTATGTATGTGAATGTAAGTACCTGGCCATGTGTGCATACATAGAAATTTTTTTGTTGTTGTTGTTGGAGTCTCACTCTGTCACCAGGCAGGAGTGCAGTGGCACAATCTAGACTCACTGCAACATCTGCCTCCCAGGTTCAAGCAATTCTTTGCCTCAGCCTCCCTAGTAGCTGGGATTACAGGAGCCTGCCATCCTGTTTGGCTAATTTTTTTTTCTATTTTTAGTGGAGACAAGGTTTCACCATCTTGGCCAAGCTGGTCTTGAACTCCTCACCTTGTGATCCACCCACATTGTCCACCCAAAGTGCTGGGATTACAGGCATGAGCCGCCGCACCTGGCATTCAAGAGATGACAGATCATAAAAGTTTGAAAAATTTGCAGCCCGATGATGGTGCAGTAGAAAAGAAAACCCTATTTTCTAGGGAGAAATTCAAGCCAGCTGCAAAAATTTGCATAAATAATAAGGAGCCAAATGCTAAATTGCCATGACAATGGGGAAAATGTCTCCAGGGACTGTCAGAGACCTTCTCGGCAGTCTCTCCCATCACAAGCCAGAAGCCTAGGAGGAAAAAATGGTTTCATGGGCTGGGTTCAGGGTCCCCCTGATGTGCACATTGTGACTTTGTGCCCTCATCAAACTATTCCAAACATGTTTAAAAGGGGCCAGGGTACAGCTCAGGCCATGGCTTCAGAGGGTGCAAGACCCAAGAGTTGGCAGCTTCCATGTGGTGTTGAGTTTGTGGGTGCATAGTAATCAAGAATTGAGGTTTGGGAACCTCTGCCTAGATTTCAGAGGATGTATGGAAATGCATTGCTTTCCAGGCAGAAGTTTGCAGCAAAGGCAGACCATCATGGAGAACCTCTGCCAGGGCAGGGAAGAGGGAAAATGTGGGGTTGGAACCCACACAAAGAGTCCCAAATGTGGCACTCTCTCCTGGAGCTGTGAGAGAAGGGCCCCCATCCTTCAGACCCCACAACGGTAGATCCACTGACAACTTGAACCATGCACCTGGAAAGGCCACAGACACTCAATGCCAGGCAGTTAAAGCAGCCAGGAATGGGGCTGTACCCTTCAAAGCCACAGGGGCTAAGTTTTCCAAGGCTGTGAGAGTCCACCTCTTGAATCAGTGTAACCTGGATTGGACACATGGAGTCAAAGGAGATCATTTTGCAACGCTAAAGTTTAGTGATGTCCTGTTGGATTTTGGGCTTTAATGGGGCCTGTAGCCCCTTTGTTTTGGCAAACTTCTCCCATTGGAATGGGTATATTTACTCAGTGTCTTTACCCCCATTGTATCTAGAAAGTAACTGACTTGCTCTCAAATTTGCTGGCTCATAGGCAGAAGGGACTTACTCTGTCTCAGATGAAACTTTTGACTTAAACTTTGGGACTAATGCTGGAATGAGCTAAGACTTTGGGGGATTGTTGAAAAGGCATGATTACGTTTGTGAGGACATGACATTTGGGAGGGAACAGGGGTGGAATAATACAGTTTTGCTCTGTGTCCCCACCAAAATCTCATCTTGAATTGTAATTCTCATAATCTCCACATGGCTTGGAAAGAACACAGTGGGAGATAATTGAATCCTGGATCAGTTCTCTCATTTTGTTCATGTGATAGTGAGTGAGTTCTCACAAGATCTGATGGCTTTATAGGGGGCCTTTCCCCAGTTCATTTAACACTGCCACCCGGTGAAGAAGGATGTGTTTGCTTCTTCTTCCACCATGATTGTAAGTTTGCTGAGGCCTCCCAAGCCATGTGGAACAGTGAGTCAAGGAAACCTCTTTTCTGTATAAATTATCCAGTCTTGTTTATGTTCCTATAGTAGCATGAGAATGAATTAATACAGTAAATAAATAAATGTATAGGCATGCACATGTGAATGCACACACACACACACACATACACACACACACACCATGACCAAGTAACCAAGCAAAGCCTATTTTGGGGAAAAGGGCAAGATGGTTTCAATATTCACAAATATAAATCAGTATCATCCACCACAACGGGTTAAAGAAGGAGAATCACATAATTATGCCAATTGATGCAGAAAAAGCATTGGATAAGTCAGCACTCATCCATGATAAATAATTCTCAGAAAAATAGAAACAAAGAGAAACTTCCTCAACTTGATAAAGGCATCAAAAAATTGATATCTAATTTAGCACTTAGTTGTGAAAAGATGAGAAAGGAAAAAATAAAACTGTTCTTATTTGCAGATGATGTAATTATCTATATAAAGATAAAACAAAAAATCTACGAGAAGATAGTGTCTAGAGTCAATATGTAAGTTCACATAAATATATGAAAATAAATTGTATTTGTATGCTAGCAACAAACATGTCAAAATATTCAGTAAATATTCTGGTCACAATATTAATATATAGTTTACAAGATGTTAATATTGGGGAAAACTGGGTGAAGGAACAAGGGATCTTTCTCTGTAATTTCTAAGAATTGCATATAAATCTACAATTATCCCAAAATAAAAGTTTAAATTCGAAAGCTGTTTCTTTCCATTTTAACTACTGACAATGGCCTGCTTCCATTTGGAGAAAACTTTTACTATTTTTTTTCTATTGCTTTAATTTTCTGTCTAATTATGTATTAGCATTATAAGGAGTAAAAAATTATTTTTACTTCAGAAAAGCAGCAGCCAAAATATGCAAAAACATAATTACAAAGAAAAACAAGTCTGGGTGTGGTAGCTCATGCCTATTGTCCCAATACTGGGAGGCCGTGGCGGGCGGATCACTAGGTCAGGAATTCAAGACCAGCCTGGCCAACATAGTTAAACCCCGTCTCTACTAAAAATAGAAAACTTAGCTGGGTGTGGTGGTGGGCACCTGTAATCCCAGCTAGTAGGTAGTCTGAGGCAGGAGAATTCCTTGAACCTGGGACACGGAGCCGACACTGTGCCATTGCACTCCAGCCTGAGCCACAGAGTTAGACTCCGTCTCCAAAAAAAAAAAAAAAAAAAAAGAAAAAGAAAAAGAAAAACATATACATCATAAAAAATGCTTTATGAATAACTTGCAAATCTCAGGTAGTGCTAGATAGGGTAGTTCTTGTACAGATGTTTAAAAAATATGTAGATGTAACATGAATGGAATCAAAATGATTATCTCCACGGAGCTAAAGTAACATTTTAAGAAGAGCATACTTAAAATATATTTTAAAAAATAATTTTCCTTCAAAAAAGAAGCTAGGGAGCATCTTTTAACTTTATTTGTACATTTAATTAGAAAGGAATTTAGAAGATTTGACAGGGCAAATATCTGATTATCATGTGAATATGGAAAGTGGGCCAGAAGTTACACTGAATATTCTGTTAGCTCTCAAGAGCAAGGTGAAAAACAATCCTCCTAGAGATTCAGCCTTTGAAGTAAAAAAACCTAAACATACATTGCATCATTGTGTAGCAGAGACTAATGTTAGAGAAGGCAAGTGGAGAATCCCAACAACACCCACATTAGAGTTATAAATAAGTCTATGCAATGCATGTTTCTGATTTTGATGTAAATTTGGTGGAGATGAATCACTGAGGTGCAGTTTAAAGATGGTATATAAAGTATGAATACTACAGTATCCTTTGACATTCCCTTTTTGAACATGCAGCTTAAAGCAGATATTTTACATTACAAGTAAAGGAACTAAATTAAAAATAGTTTAATTTAAACATGGGATGGATTGGAAGGATATGAGATAGCTGCAAAAATTAAAGGAAGAACTACAGGAACAGGGCATCTCAGAGACTTTAGAGAATGAATCTAAAATTTGATCTTACAAGACTCCTTCTGTTTCTTACATACTTCTTGGGCTTTGTCACATGAAAAAGACTTGATCCTTGGGAGGTTTTTATAAACTACACTTAAAACTTGATATCCAGAAGAGAAGAGAAAATTCTTCCTCCTAGTTCTTAGAAAAGCCCAGCAGAACTCTGCTTTTCCTAACTTGAATCATATGACTACTCCTCTACTGGCAATTTGGCCAGATTAATGAATGCTAACTATGACTCACCTCACTTATGTCACATATTCAACCCACAAGAAGGAGAAAGAAATGTTCTTGGTAGACTAAAATAATGTGTTCTATAGGGACAACATTATAAGCAGGTTCAGAGGAAAGTAACGTAAGGATAATCTGACTTGAGAAAGAAAGTAAGAAAATAGCCAGAGGGTTTTTTCCCTTGTTTTATTTTTGCCACAATTTTTCCACTGGAGCACTCAAATAAATATTCTTCCTTTTTATTCATAAAAGAAAATGTATTAAATGAGAAAGATTTTGAAAAATAGACTCTTACCTTATACTTTATTATAGTAAACATAAAAGCAAATTGCACCTTTTCAATAATGAAAATAAATAGTAGATAGAGTACTCAGTAATAATTGGTAGGGAAATAATTACTATGGCTATGGTTTGAATGTATTTGTCCCTTTCAAAACTCATGTTAAAATTTAATCCCCAATGCAACAATGTTGAGAGGTGAGAGCTAATGGGAGAGTTTTAGGTAATGAGGATTCAATCCTTATGAATGGATTAATGCCACAATAAAAAGGACTTCAGTGGGTTCTTTCTCTTTTGCTTTTCTGCCACATGAGGATACAGCATTTGTATCCATAGCAAGAAGGCCCTCACTAGACACCATGTGCCAGAACCTTAATATTCAACCTCTCAGTGGTTAAAAAGAACAGTGAGAAATAAATCTCTATACTTTACAAATTACCCAGTTTGTCATATGTACCCAAAGGAGTATAAATCATTCTACTGTAAAGACACATTCACATGTAGGCTATTGCAGCACTCGTCACAATAGCAAGGACATGGAATCAACTCAAATAACCATCAGTGATAGACTGGATAAAGAAAGTGTGGTACCTATACATTATGGAATACTATGCAGTCATAAAAAATGAGATTATTTTCTTTGCAGGGACATGGATGAAGCTGAAAGCCATCATCCTCAGCAAACTAACACAGGAACAGAAAACCAAACACCACGTGTTCTCACTCATAAGTGGGACCTGAACATTGAGAACATATGGACACAACGAGGGGAACATCACACACCAGGGCCTATTGGGGGGTGAGGGGTCAGGGGAGAGAACTCACAGGATGGGTCATTAGGTGCAGCAAACCACCATGGCATTCGTATACCTATGCAACAAACCTGCATGTTTTGCACATATATATCCCCCGCCCCACTTTTTTTTAAAGAAGAAATAAAGAAAAAAATAGCACAAATTACCCAGTTTGTCATATTTTGTTATGGTAGCACAAAACCAAGGCAGAGATGGGCACCAGGAGTGGGGAATTGCTATGACAACTAAAAACATGGAAGTGGCTTTGGAACTGGGTAATAAATAGAGGATGAAATAATTTGAAGGAACAATATAGAAAAAAGCCTATATGTAATGAACAGCATAAAAGGTGATTCTTGTGAGGGCTGAAAAGAGAATAACTGTAGAGGATGTCTAATTCTTAGACATTTATCTAGGTGGTTGTGAATGGAAAGTGGGTAGAAATATGTACAGTAAAGGCCATTCTGATAAGTTCTCATGGAAATGAGGAACAAGGCATTGAGAACTCGAGGAAAAGCCATCTGTGGTAGTTAATATTGAGTGTCAACTTGATTGGATTGAAGGATGCAAAGTATTGCTCCTGGGTGTGTCTGTGAGGGTGTTGCCAAAGGAGATTAACATTAGGGTCAGTGAACTGGGAGAGGCAGACCCACCTTCCATCTGGGTGGGCACCATATCATTAGCTACCTGTGTGGGTAGAATAAAACAGGAAGAAGAAATTGGAAAGAGCAGACTTGCTGAGCCTTCTGGCCTTCATCTTTTTCTGTGCTGGATGCTTCCTGCCCTCAAGCAGCAGACTCCAAGTTCTTCAGCTTTTGGACTCTTGGACTTTGTATTTGTCTGTCCTCGTGCTGCTAATAAAGACATACTCAAAACTGGGTAATTTGTAAGAAGGAAGGAATTTAATGAACTCAGTTCCACATGGCATGGCTGGGGGTGGCCTCACAGTCATTGCAGAAGGTAAAGGAGGAGAAAGGCATGGCTTACATGGCAGCAGCAGCAGGCAAGAGAATGAGTGCCAGCAGGGGAGAGGCCAGACACTTATAAAGCCATCAGACCTCATGAGACTCACTCACTATCGTAAGAGCAATATGGGGAAAGTTGCCACTTGGTCCTGCCCTTGGCATCCTGGGGATTATTACAATTCAAAGTGAGATTTGAATGGGCACACAGCACCAAACTATATCAGACTTTTGCCATGGGCTCTTGTCCCTACTTTTGAGGTTTTGGGACATGGACTGGTTTCCTTGCTCCTCAGCTTGCAGATGGCCTGTTGTGGGACTTCATCTCTTGATCACGTAAGTCAATACTACTGAACAAACTCCCTCTCATATATACATCTATTCTATTAGTTCTGTCCCTCAAGTGAAGCCTGATGAATGCACCACCTTCATTATAAAGTGGCAAAACTAAAAATGAATAAACAAACAAACCTTGGCTGAATTTTGTCCAAGCTCACAGGCTTTGTAGAAGGCAGAATTTAAGAGTAATTAACTACGATATTTGGGAGAAAAAATATCTAAACAGCATAATAGTGAAGGATCTACATAACTTCTTTTAGCTTCTTATAGTAAAATTCAAGAACTGGAATTGAAGGAATTTGTAATTAAAATGAAAACAGAACATAAAATTTTTTTTTAAATTTTCATCCCAGTCATGTAATAAATTAAAAAAGCAACTTTAGGAAAGTAAAAATCTAAGGGTGTGGCCAAAGGCCATTTCATAAGGATATTAATAGAAGTAGAAGGAATTCTGGTACTATTCATCAAAACAATGTAAGAATGACCCTGAGGCATTTTGGAGTCTTCTGAGGTTGTAACACCTATCACAGGCCCAGAGTACTAGGGCCTTGAGGGCAGCAAGTTTTTAAGAGAAGATCCAAGGGCACATGTGTGACCTTGGGGCTCACTACCCAGAAACCTCTGTGTGTCCTTGGGGCTTGCTACCCAGAAACCACTGTAGATTGCTGCTGTCTGCATTCCACTGTAGTGCTTTTTGGCTTCTGCAGCTGTAGTTCAAGCATACCCAAGTGTAGCTCAAGGAAAGCTTCAGAGATTGGAAGTGTTAAGCCTTGGTGGTGTCTACATGGTGCTACTTCACACTGAGTGATAGAGAAATAGCTTCCTCTACCTAGATTCAAAGGATATCTCAAATAGCTTCAGGGCCACCACAGAGAACACTCAATAGGGTGATGCCCCTTGGAGTTGTGGAAGCAGGGCTGCCCCAGAGACCCCATAATTGTGGAGCCAACTGTGTGCAACACCAGCCTGGAAAGGCCATAGATGCCTTACTTCAACCTATGAGAGTGACACAAGCTGCACCCAGGAGAATCATAGAAGTGGGTCTGACAGAGGCCTTGGGAACCCACACTTTATCTCAGTGTTTCCAGGACATGGAATGCAAGACAACTATTCAGAATCTTTAAGATGCAATATTGTTTGCCCTCTTGTGTTTTAGACTGACTTGGGACCTATTGTTCCTTTCTTCCTTCCTATTTCTCTTTTTGGAATGGTAATATCTATCCTATGCCTGTCTCATCATTGTATTTTGGAAGCATATAAATTATTTTATTTCAGAAGCTCACAGCTGGAGGAAAATTTGCCTCAGGATGAATCATGCCTAGAATCTCACTCAGATGTGATTTAGATAAAACTGGATTTTGGAATTCTAAAGTCATGCTGTAACAAATTAAGACTTAGTCTACTAGATGGAATGAATATATTTTGCATATAAGGTGAAAATGAATTTGGGGGTGATAAGGGCAGAATTTAATAGTTTGAATGTTTTTATTCCTTCCAAAACAAATGTTGAAACTTAATCCCCAATGTAACAGTATTGGGAGATGGGAAGTGTTTAGTTTATGAAGGTTTGAAGGCTCAACCTTCTTGAATGGATTAATGGCACTATTAAAAGCACTGTGAAAGTGAGCTCTTTTTCTTTCACTCTTCTGCAATGTGAGATCCCAGTTTTCATCCCTGCTTGCTCTTCTGCCTTCTACTGTATAAGGATGCAGCAGGAAGGGCCTCACCAGACACCACATGCCAGTGCTTTGACTGGGGACCTCTCATCCTTCAGAACTGTCAGAAATAAATTTCTATTCCTTATAAATTATCCAATGTGCAGTATTTTGCTATGACAGCACAAAATGGACTAAGAAAACCACCAAAGAGTAAATCATTTTTGGAAATTCTAGGTTAAATAATGAATATGTGTTGGTTTAATTTTTCTATCACTAATCACTTAATACAACATGAAAATTATTAACTAACAAATAGTTACAATACCACATTCATACAGAGATTTAATGTTAACATACCAGGCTTACAATGCATCCCCACAATGCCTTACAAATGGTGAAATACAATTAACTACCAAAGAGATAAGCCAATGTTATAAGACTAGTCTGAGTAATGGAAGTGGGGATGTCTTCTGGAAACTCACAAACTAACCCGAAGTATTTGATTTGGAAAACTTGTAACTATAAAAAGTATCATAAATGTTTACCCTTTTCCCTAAAAACCACTATGTCATTTACTCACTGTATTTCTTTGGATTTACATATTTTAAGTTTGGTAATTTGAAATATTTTGTTATTGGCAACAAAACTTAGAAACAATCCTTTCTATCTTTTGCTATGGCCATTGGGATTTCAGTATTAGTATCTGAAAACCTGTTTTTAATCATTTAAAAAGGTGTTAAAAATAAATTTGCCAGTCAGAAAAATAGTCTCTGCAATGAGCAGATGCCATACATAATCCATTATAAGTTTTTGCAACTCTGTTTCCACATAGCTTATATCATCTAACACACAGCCAATTTATTACCTCACCACAGGTTCTATAAGACATGAAAACTTCAGGTCTGTGTTAATGCCAATTCCATAATAGATTCAGCATGTTGTTAAGTGCAGGTCTATCTTAACTAAGAGCTAGCAGTTTTTCTTATTTATATTCAATATGTTAATGTGTTTTTTTTAAGATGGGAATGACTCATCTCAAATTCAGTCTATAGTACAAAATGTAAGAAAAATTCCATAGGTAAAATTGCTATTTAATGTAACAACAGGAGAAAAAAAAAAAAAAAACAAAGAAAAAACCTGAAACTTGTATCAAAATAAAAACCTATCTTTTCTTCATAATTACATAAAAATAACAAAATGTAGAGGACAGATGTGAGGGACCGATTCAAGATGGCGCGATGAGAACAACTCAGGATTGAAGCTCTCGGTGAATGCACAAAGGGTGAGTCAGGGCTGCATTTCCAGACAGATCTTTGTTGCCCACAGAATGGGGAAATTCCCAGATATAAAAGAGAGGCAGGACACCAGCGCAGTGGTTTTGGCTGGTGCAGCCAGCGGCCACAGCAGCACTCCACAGCGCTCCACACAAAGTGCACTGGTCCATGTGCCCTGTTGAACCGGCAATCTGAGACTTGAGAGAGCAGATTGGCATATCCATCTGACTGAATGGGACTTGGACAGTGAGCCAGGCCAGGAGATTCCAGGGAAACGACGTTTGGCCCAGGGCAGTGGGACAAACAAAACGGCGATTCAAAACGCTCTGGGTGGAGAGTTTCACTGCGGGCACAGCTGAACACAGGATGGTGCAGCTCAGTGGGGGAGGGGCGTTTGCCATTACTGAGGCAACCCGCCCCTACTGAGGTACACTGCCATTGCTGACGCAGCCTGCTGTTGCCAAGGCAACACACCACAACAAAGAGAATCTGCCACAGGGTGTAGCTCGTGGCAGCAGGGCAGAGACCGCAGCAGCAGGGCACAGCCTGCAGCAACAGGGCGAACCTCACACCAGCAGGGCGGAGCCTCGGCAGGCAAATAGTGACTAGACTGCCTCCTAGCTGGGCAGGACAGTGCAATGGACACTCATAAAGAAAACCCCAACCCTCTGAGACAGAGAATCTGAGAAAAAAAGGGGTTTCTTTATGAGTTCTGCTGCAGCAGAATTAAATGTAGCAGCCTAACAGCCCTGAATGAACAACAGAGCTCACAGATCAGCACTTGAGCTTTTATAATGTACAGACTGTCTCCTCAAGTAACTCCCTGACCCCTCTATATCGAGAAGACTGACATTTGGCAGGCATCATTCTGGGACAAAGATAGCAGAAAAAGAAACTGGCAGCATCACTCACTGTTCTGCAACCACTACAGGTGCACCCCAGACAAGCAGGGCCTGGAGTGGACCTCAGCAGTCATACAGTGGAGGGGCTAGACTGGTAGAAGGAAAACAAAGTAACAGAAATACTTCATCATCAACAATCTGGGTGTCCACTCAGAGACCCAATCGAAATGTCAGCAACTACTCAGACGACAGGTGGATAAATCCACAAAGATGAAAAGAAACCAGCGCAAAAAGGAGGAAAACACCAGAAACCAGAACACCTCGCCTCCTAGAAAGGACCAAAACTTCTCAGCAGCAAGGGAACAATGCTGGACAGAGAATGACTGTGATGAAATGACAGAATTAGACTTCAGAAGGTGGATAACGAGAAACTTTTGTGAGCTAAAAGAACATGTTTTAAATCAATGCAAAGAAACTAAGAACCTTGAAAAAAGATTTGAAAAAAGATTCGAGGAAATGATAACAAGAATGGATAACTTAGAGAGGAATATGAATGAATTGAAGGAGCTAAAAAACACAACACAAGAACTTTGTGAAGCATGCACAAGTTTCAACAGCCGAATTGACCAAGCAGAAGAAAGAATATTAGAAGTCAAAGATCAACTCAATGAAATAAAACGAGAAACCAAGATTAGAGAAAAAAGCGCAAAAAGGAATGAACAAAGTCTCCAAGAAATGAGGGACTATGTGAAGAGACCTAACCTACATTTGATAGGTGTACCAGAATGTGACAAAGAGAATGAATCCAAGCTGCAAAATACTCTTCAGGATATTATCCAGGAAAATGTCCCACACCTAGCAAGGCAGGCCAACACTCAAATGAAGGAAATACAGAGAACACCACAAATATAGTCCACAAGAAGAGCAACCGAAGGCACATAACCGTCAGATTCACCAGGGTTGAAATAAAGGAGAAAATATGAAGGGAAGCCAGCGAGAAAGGTCAGGTCACCCACAAAGGGAAGCCCATCAGACTCACAGCAGATCTCTCAGCAGAAACTCTACAAGCCAGAAGAGAGTGGGGGCCAATATTCAACATCCTTAAAGAAAAGAGCTTTCAACCCAGAATTTTATATCCAGCCAAACTGAGCTTCATAGGTGAAGGAAAAATAAAATCCTTTGCGAACAAGAAAGTACTCAGAGATTTTGTCACCACCAGGCCAGCTTTACAAGAGCTCCTGAAAGAGGCACTACACATAGAAAGGAACAACCAGTACCAGCCATCCTAAAATCACACTAAATGCTAAAGAGCATCAACATAATGAAGAATCTACATCAACAAATGGGCAAAACAGCCAGCTAGCATCAAAATGGCAGTATTAAATTCACACATAACAATATTAACCCTAAATGTAAATGGAATAAATGCACCAATCAAAAGACACAGACAGGCAAATTGGATAAAAAAACAAAACTCATCAGTGTGCTGTATCCAGGAAACCCATCTCACATGCAAGGATACACAAAGGCTCAAAATAAAGGGATGGAGAAAGATTTACCAAGCAAATGGAGAGCAAAAATAAGCAGAATTTGCAATTCTCATCTCTGATCAAATAGACTTTAAAGCAACAATAAATGCTTGCATTTTAGTTTTCTTACATTTTATTATTCTTTTTTAAAAAATTTTTATTGCATTTTAGATTTGGGGGTACATGTGCAGGACATGCAAGACAGTTGCATAGGTACACACATGGCAGTGTGTTTTGCTTCCTTTCTCCCCTTCACCCACATTTGGCATTTCTCCCCAGGCTATCCCTCCCCAGCTCCCCCCCCACCGCTGGCCCTCCCCTTTTCCCCCCAATAGACCCCAGTGTTTAGTACTCCCCTCTCTGTGTCCATGTGTTCTCATTTTTCATCACCCGCCTATGAGTGAGAATATGCAGTGTTTCATTTTCTGTTCTTGTGTCAGTTTGCTGAGAATGATGTTCTCCAGATTCATCCATGTCCCTACAAAGGACATGAACTCACCATTTCTGATTGCTGCATAATATTCCATGGTGTATATGTGCCACATTTTTCCAATCCAGTCTATTATTAAGGGGCATTTGGGTTGGTTCCAGGTCTTTGCTATTGTAAACAGTGCTGCAATGAACATTCGTGTGCATGTGTCCTTATAGTAGAACAATTTACAGTCCTTTGGATATATACCCAGTAATGCAATTGCTGGGTCAAATGGAATTTCTATTTCTAAGGCCTTGAGGAATAGCCAAACTGTCTTCCACAATGGTTGAACTAATTTACAGTCCCACCAACAGTATAAAAGTGTTCCTATTTCTCCACATCCTCTCTAGCAACTGTTGTCTCCAGATTTTTTAATGATTGCCATTCTAACTGGTGTGAGATGACATCTCAAAGTGGTTTTGATTTGCATCTCTCTAATGACCAGTACTGATGAGCATTTTCTCATATGATTGTTGGCCTCATATATGTCTTCTTTTGTAAAGTGTCTGTTCATATCCTTTGCCCATTTTTGAATGGGCTTTTTTGTTTTTGCTCTGTAAATCTGTTTGAGCTCTTTGTAAATTCTGGATATCAGCCCTTTGTCAGATGGGCAAACTGCAAAAATTTTTTCCCATTCTGTTGGTTGCCGATTCACTCTAGTGACTGTTTCTTTTGCTGTGTAGAAGCTACGGAGTTTCATTAGGTCCTATTTGTCTATTTTGGCTTTTGTTGCCAATGCTTTTGGTGTTTAGTTCATGAAGTCCTTGCCTACTCCTATGTCTTGGATGGTTTTGCCTAGATTTTCTTCTAGGGATTTTATGGTGCAAGGTCTTATGTTTAAGTCTTTAATCCATCTGGAGTTAATTTTAGTGTAAGGTGTCAGGAAGGGGTCCAGTTTCTGGATCAAGTTACCACAAAGAATGAAAAATCTACATTGGAAAATCATTTCACTCTTTAGGTAGTTACAGTAATGTTATCCCACTAAAGCCCTTTGGATGCCTCAAATCTTGAACCAAATTGCAACACAGAGAATGCATACTGCATTTACACAATGACTAGGTAACACACACACAGAGAAATAACCATTAGCATATGGGCAATGAACACCAATGTTTCTCATTCATTTTAATTTTTCTGCTATCTAAATGCCAATTTCCACAGGTGGAGAGCTTTGTGGGTATGCAGGATTGCTTATGAATTGACAGCTGGCTGCTCCTAACTGTTCTGTGCCAATTAAAAGTTTTCCTGGAATTAACTACAACTAATACTCAATGTATTTATCTTCTTAAGAAAATATGACATCCTATTCTAGATAAAATTTAAAAAACAAAAAACTACTACCCAAAATATGTATCAAATTGAAAATATATACATAATAATTTTAAATATCAAAGAAATAATACTGTAATGACTTCTGGTATACTAAAAAGACTTTGTTAGTCACAAACAATCATTCTGAATAATCTGTAGAAACAAAAATTAAACAAATGGTGCCTGACAGGTAGGAAACATCTAAAAGTGAATCCACTTGTTATGGATTGAATGTTAGTGTACCCCCCTCACATTCATATGCTGAAGCCCAGACCCCCAGTGTGATTATATTTAGAGATGAGATCTCTAAGAAGGTAATTAAGGTATAAGGAGGTCATGAATGGATCTTTGATCCAATAAGATTAGTGTCCTTATAACAAGAAACACTAGAGAGCGAAGGTGAGCACAAAGCAAGGTGACAGGCATTTGTAAGCCAAGAAGACACTCACTAGAAATTGAATTTACTGTTGCCTTGATACTGAATCCCTCAGCATCCAGATCTGTGAGAAAATACATTTCTACTGGTTAAGCAACCCAGTCTGTGGTATTTTGTTACAGCAGCCTGAGAAGATTCACTGTATGACTTCTTCCCATAAACTCTTTTTAAAACAGGAGGCCAAGATCTTTAGTGTTCTCTTGGGGAACAGTCAGAGAAGCATATCTTGAAAGAGGAAGCTGACAGTATCACAACTTGAATATAGACTAGAGTGAGGTAGAAAAACTGAAAATGACAACAAAAAATAAACGAAAAAGCTCCCATGTTTATTTCTTATTCAGTTAACCAATATTTATTGAATACTTCTATGTGTTGGACCAGGTCTAGCTATAAATATAAGCTAGATCGAAATAATATGTCAAAACTCTAACCCACAAGAATGTTTCAGTAAATGAACAAACAGCTATAATGCAATATGAACAGATAAAGAAGGTGCTGAGGAGGCAGAAAGAAATGAGCAAGTAATTCTGTTGGTGTGGGTTTTGATTAATATTTTGCATAAGAGATGGTATAAGAGCTGTGTCCTTTAGAGCAAAGCCAAAATAAATAAGGAGGAAAGAGAACTATAGGCAATGGCCATGGGGTTTGTAGCAACATCATGATGACAGAGCAGATATCATGAAGAGAACTCTTAGAATAAAATTATCCAGATAATCCACTGAGTCTGATTATACTAAGGATCATCTTTCTATCTGCAGAAGAAGGAATGCTTAAGTAGGTTAACCAGGTTTATACTATGGGAATGAAGAGAATAGTCTCTGGCTGAGATTTTCTAAAGTAAACTGGCTGCTCATTATGAGGTCCCAAATAATACATTTGAGAAGCCTGTCCATTCAGTTAACATCAGTCATCGTCATCTATTTACTGATTTCCTGTGTTAATTTACTAATTCCCTGCAAGTTAACTCACAGACTGCCCTTCACAAATGATTCCTCTTTTGTATGCCAGACACGTACTTACATACATACATCCACACATAGAGAATGAAGAAAAAAGAGACCCACATTTAGAACACTGCTTTTCTTACTAATGTCATTAGATCTAACATGGCTTAGTGTAAAATCTTCCTTTTCTCTAGGATGCCTAAATGGGGTTTTCATATGCTAAGCACCCAGAAGCATTCAAACTGAGAGGGTCCCTTTCCTCAAAGTTTAGACTATTCAACTTTATAGAGTGAGCTCCTTCTTCTCATTGATATGCCTAATCACCCAAGATATCAAGTTTTATTAACATATTGAATAATCAGTTTTGCCTATTTGTTCCATTAGAGGGTTTACCTAGAACCCTCTAACTCTATCCCTTTATGTGTGAAAAAGAAATTTGTAGTCAAATACATTTAGGAAACACTAAACTAAGCATAGTTAAATAGGTTTTCTTACCCAACATTTTCAGAGCCTCTACTATGCCATATGCTAGTATGAATTATGGATCTTTATGGGTGGATAACATATAGTGTATAGTGTTTTCCACTTTTCAGCAGAAAAATTAAGTGAGCTAACTCTCTGTAAGAACATATAATGAGGATGACTTCAATGTGGTTCTCTTACATTTTCTCTAGTGGCCCCAGGAAAATTATCACAAAAGCTAGCTGGTTAATCTTCACGTGGCATTTATTTGTGTTTATAAATGGTAACAGTATACAAACTAGAAAACATTTGAGAAATTCTTTTCAAGTACACTGAATAAAGGATAAACTAAAACTCATTTTCTTAGATTGTATAGTAAATGGGTCCTTCCTAGTAAATGATCTCTGTCTTTACACTGTTAAAGTTGTATTAGTTCAGTTGAATGAAGTTCCCTGAGGCAAAAACAATAAATGGCCACTTTCTTATTCAATTACAGGAAGTTAACCTTCAATAAAATATGATACTTAAGATTGATAGTTATTGCTGATAGAGCTAAAAAGTAGTGGCAATTTTTTTCCTCAGTAGGCATACATGCAAAATATACTTAATGTATTTAATTTTTAAAAAATATAATGAAGTAGAATAAAATGTTAATCTATGTAACTGCTAGGAAACTGCTTTGAGAAAAAAATCATCAAATATTCACTTTATTAATTTGTAATATTCTTAATGTAATAAAACTGTACTTAAAGAGAATTAAATTCTCATAAAATTTAATTACTCAATTATTTCATAAATTGAGATATCCTGAAGTGCAGCTGACATTTGGAAAAGAGAACAGCATTGAGTGAGGTCTTTTTTCTATATCCCCTTAACTGAGGATAAGCACTGGTTCTTGTCATGTGGGGTGGCTAAAAGTCAGATAAGGAGTATGCAGTGTTATTGGCTTGAAAAAATAAAGGGCAAAGTTTAGGGTTCCCATAGCAATGGGAAAGGAAAGTGTTACTGAAATACCAGGGGTTCCCTCTAGGTCCCGTTACTCATGGCACAGAAAGCCAGTCATTAAAACAATGAGTACTGTTTAGAAGGCTGGTGCTGCAGCCAAAAAGATGGGAGATTAGTCTCAAATTCATCTCCCTGACTGACTAATATATATATATTTTTTGAGACAGAGTCTTGCTCTATCATCACGCACCAGGCTGGAGTGCAGTGGCATGATCTTGGCTCACTGCAACCTCTGCCTCCTGGGTGCAAGCAGTTCTCCTGCCTCAGCCTCCCAAGTATCTGGGACTACAGGTGAGTACCACCATGCCCAGCTACTTTTGTATTTTTTTTTTTTTGGTAGAGATGGGGTTTCACCATGTTGGCCAGGATGGTCTCAATCTCTTGATCTTGTTATCCACCTGCCTTGGCATCCCAAAGTGCCAGGATTACAGATGTGAGCTACTGTGCCCAGTCTGACTGACTAATATTAATCAGAAGTTTATATAGCAGGGAAGATGTGTAACCATGTGTGGGAAAACAGGAAGTAGGAAAGAGTAAAAAAGAGAAGTTGGTCAACAGGGAGCCAGTGGTTGTTGAAGCAGTCATGCAGGGGAAGAGGCCTGACATCTCACTGTCCAAATGTGGGATCTGGTAGGTTTCAGCTCCTTGCCACTGTCTGAGAGGACTGATGATTGGTTTCCCAAGAAAGGAACTCAGATAAGACAAATGTAACTTTCTCAAGTTTTAAGGCTGGGAGAATCAATTTCTGTATTTCTTTAAATAAATCATAAACATCAGCTCTATGGGACTATTGGGTGAGTTTCAAAAGGAAGAAATGCATAAAAAAGGAAAGGGAAAGTTCTATCTTTTGGGTATAAATCCTGCCCACCTTTCCAGCTGATCACCTAAACTATGCATGCATGGGCCAGTCTACAAGCAGCCCAATTAAGACTAAGTTTGCTAAACAAAGATTTTAGTGCTCCCCAGGGAAACAGGATTTGGAGATTGGATTCGACCAAGTTAACTGACTGTTAAAAACAAAAACAAATAACAAAACAATTTCCAAAGGATTAAAACAGAATCTATTATGCCTATGATATCCAACTCCCAAGTGTCCAGGAAAAAAATTTAAACTACTAGACACACAAAGAAACAGGAAAGTGTGGCCCATACTCAAGAGAAAGGGCGACAAAAAGAGACCAATCTTCAAATATTTCAGATGTTGTAACAGGCAAGGATTTAAAAGCGATTATTATAATTTATACTCAAGAAAAAAGAAATGAAATACTTGCCATGAACAAACCAATAGAAAACCTTAGTAGAGGTAAATTATTACAAAGAACAAAATAGAAATTCTAGAACTAAACATTACAATTTCTTTTTTTTTTTTTTGAGACGGAGTTTCGCTCTTGTTTACCCAGGCTGGAGTGCAATGACGTGAACTCGGCTCACCGCAACCTCCGCCTCCTGGGTTCAGGCAATTCTCCTGCCTCAGCCTCCTGAGTAGCTGGGATTACAGGCACGTGCCACAGTGCCCAGCTAATTTTTTGTATTTTTAGTAGAGACGGGGTTTCACCATTCTTACCAGTATGGTCTCGATCTCTTGACCTTGTGATCCACCCACCTCGGCCTCCCAAAGTGCTGGGATTACAGGCATGAGCCACCACGCCCAGCCTACAATTTCTAAAATATAAACATTAATTGAAGGGCTTCACAGCAGACTGGGAATATGACAAAAGTAAAATTCTGACAGTAACGTAACTGTAGTGACACAATCTAAATAATAGAGAGAAAAAAACATTTTAAAACTATTAACAAAATTTTGTGTAACAATATCAAGAGCTCTATCATACATGTAATTGGAGTCTTAGATAGAGAAAATGAAGAATATACAAGGAACATTTATTTGTAGACATAGTGGCCAAAATTTTCCCAAAGTTGTTGAAAAATATTTACAAATTGAAGAAACATAGAAAACAAAATAAAGATATATTTAAAAAGCCCAATATTGGTCCACATACTCAAACTGCCAAGGATGAAGGCAACTGAAGAAAAATGAGGTACTGTGTATGGTGGAACAATGATATGAAATATACTGATTTCACATCTAAATTATGAAAACCAAAAGACATGAGAAAACTTAAAAATGATGAGAGGGAAAAACAACCAATCATAACAACAGCATAAATAAATAAGCAAAAACCCTCAACTCATAATTTTATATCCAGAGAAAATATATTTTAAGAATAAAAGTATTTTTAGACAAGCAACACTAAGACATTTCACCACCAGCAGATTTTTAGTACAAATGATACTAAAGGAAATTAGGCAGGCTAAAAGAAAATTATGCCAGATGGAAACTAACTCAGGACAAGATGAAGATAACCATAAACACCTAATATGTGGATACTGTTGGCTCTAGTGTAGATTTTAAAAAACAAACACACCAAAGAAATACAAAAATAAAAGAGTTATATTTTAAGACATCTATTCATGGAGAGAGCAAAGTTTTGGGTCCCTGGGTGGTTCTGATATATTTTTAATGTTGATCAAATTCATCAGAAAATAATTTGACTTGATAGTTCATTTTTTACTACCTTATATTAATATGTTTTGTCCCTTTCATTATTTTTTCATTGTTTCATCCCATTATCTGCTTAAAATTATAATAAATTTTTAAGAAGTCCACACACTGAAAAATCTATAAGTTGTAAGTTATATTAGACAGGAAGTTACAAAGTAATGAAGCTAAGTGAAACTCTTCGTTCAAATTTAAATGTAGCCAGATGACCTAAGTAAATATATTAATTGAATTAAATTTTAATTTGTTGTAGAGCTTTAATTCTTTATTTATTGGTCAATTATTGCTGTAAATAAAAATCAACTCTAATTTAAGTCAATGTTGTATTAAAACCTATTAAATGTAGCAACTTGAGATCTATCAGGATAAATATAAAATAAACAGAGATAAATCTTTTCAGTCACAAGATGTCATTTTATATCTTACTACTGAAACACAATTCCTCTAAACTGACAAAACAATCTACTACTTACAAAATGAAGGCAAATGTAAATTCTAATAAATTTTAAAATCTCTTCCATTTCTCCCCCATTATTTAAGTATGCTTGTGTTTCCAGTTAAGTCATATTTCTAGAAAATAAATAAATCAGCATTTTTAGATTGAGAAATACGAATTGTACATTATGATGGCACAGATTAGCAGAAACATGAGGAGAAAGAAAAACATACAGTTGATGTAAGAATATGGCTCAAGCAGTTTTTTTTTTTTATTTTTTATTGGATTTTAGGTTTTGGGGTACATGAGCAGAGCATGCAAGACAGTTGCATAGGTACACACATGGCAGTGTGCTTTGCTTTCCTTTTCCCCTTCACCCACGTTGCTCAAGCAGTTTTTTTAAAAAACCCTCTGTTTTCTCAGGTGACCACGAATTACTTGAATATATCAACCTCCCAAGCTTTTAGCATTACATTTTTTTCATTCGAGGAATGTTAAGGGTATCTGTACTATTCATTCCACATGAGCTTTCTGAATTTCAGATTATCTAATGCATAACTAAATAAAGATTAAAGAGCAAAATCTTGCTGGTCTTTTAAAAGGTATTCCCGTATTGTCAAATTTTTTTTTTTTTTTTTTTGAGACGAAGTTTTGCTCGTTACCCAGGCTGGAGTGCAATGGCGCGATCTCGGCTCACTGCAACCTCCGCCTCCTGGGTTCAGGCAATTCTCCTGCCTCAGCCTCCTGAGTAGCTGGGATTACAGGCACGCACCACCATGCCCAGCTATTTTTTTGTATGTTTAGTAGAGACGGGGTTTCACCATGTTGACCAGGATGGCCTCGATCTCTTGAACTCGCAATTCACCCGCCTTGGCTTCCCAAAGTGCTAAGATTACAGGCGTGAGCCACTGCGCCCATCCTGTTTTGTCAGTTTTATGTGCACACAAATACATGCATTTTTATTAATGTAAATGGTTATTGAATTGTGAATAGTTTTTATACACTATGGTTTTTATTTATTTTATAATTCTTTGATCTGTCCTTTAGATTTCCTTTATGAGATAAAATATAAATGGCTAGGTACAAAAGGAAATATCTTGGCTGGGTATGGTGGCTCACACCTGTAATCCCAGCACCTTGGAAGGCCGAGGTGGGTGGATCACGAGATCAAGACATCATCCTGGCAGACATTGTGAAACTCCATCACTGCTAAAAATACAAAAATTAGCTGGGTGTGGTGGTGCACACCTGTAGTCCCAGCTACTCAGGAGACTGAGGCAGGAGAATTGCTTGAACCCGGGAGGCAGAGTTCCAAGTTGCAGTGAGCCAAGATCATGCCACTACACTCCAGCCTAATGACAGAGCGAGACTCCATCTCAAAAATAAAATAAAATAAAACAATAAAAAATAAAAAGAAACCTTGTGCATAGATCCCAGTGTCTGGAGGGGCAAAGCAGAAACCCAACTTTTTTGAAACAGAAGTTCTTATCATGAAGGTCAAGAGATAAAGGGGACCCAGGGACACACGGACCCAATACATTACATACAGAAATATTTCTGTCTGCGCCCATGTTCATTTTCTGAGATCTATCACAAACAAAACTCCCAAAGGCATTTTAGGGACAATTTGATTAAGAACCTAACAGAATGGAATTGTTATTCAGTTTGTGGATAATGTTGGTTAAAAAATAACTTTGAAAACTATAAAGCATTATACCAAAAAGCTATCAATGGCAGTATCTTGCATTATATCTTACATAAATAGATACTCATACATATTTATCGGGTGAGTTAATTTTATTTAGGAAGCAAATATAACACATTACATACTTCCCCAATGATCTATAGTATGTAATACATAAATAGTAGAACAAGAGGCAGAGCTTTAACACATACTGTAAGCACCAGCTTTTATCTATGGACTTGTCTTTCTATTAACAGCTAAGTTCCCCTTAATTAAAGTTAGACATTAGTTAACTGGATTATTAATTTCTTCATATTGCATTCTAAAAGCACAGTTACCTTATCCACTTGATAAGGTAGTTGAACTGTATAAACAAGCTGTTCGCATATTCTACCCCAGGAAGAACTAAAGTCAAACCTCTAAGCTTACAATTATCTCATTATCTCTGCAAATATGAAAATGGTTAAATACATGGACAGACTAGGTAGACTGTGAACTTGTACTTTGCCATTCCTTTCCAGGGTGTTAAACAATTTGTTATTTGATGAGCAAGAGAGGAAATTTGGTAGTATTTTCAGCTTCTTCTGTGTAAGGTTCTTATTCTTGGGTTTCATTCATTTGTTTGATATTGAGTGGAATACTCCACATAACTAACTGCTTCACCTCACTCATGGGTCTCAATTCCCATGGGGCAAGAATCAGAAATGGAGGTTACAAGGCCCTGGGCTACTCTGCTTTGTTTGCTAGCCTTAATATTCCATCCCCCCTACCAGTCTGCACAGTGAAATAAAATTCCACTCCTGTTCCTATCTTGCTCCATGACCCTAGTTATGATTCTTTAGCTGGTCAGGCTTATAGACACAGCCCTTTCTCTTCAGCCTATTTTCAAATGTCCATGTTCAATCACTCTTCTTTCAGGATAAGTGAAAACTGGTGTCAAAAAACAGAAAAAGAAACAGTATTAAGGATCTTAGTAAAATGGTTAGAAAATTTTGGAAAATTATATAATGCTTTCAGTTAATTATCTCTGAGTAGCCAGAGGTAAAACTGAGAAGCATTATTAGAGCTTTCAAATTAATCTTGGAAAAAACTTCTAAACCATCCTACTTCAAACAATTATTGTCTGATCTACCATGGCCCAAGTAATTAGAATTATATTTCTAATAATTAGGTTTAATTCTACTCAGGCTTTAGATTATCTATTTGGAGGCATGAATAATTGGGACTTGATTACATCTAATATGTAATAGATATGCAATTAAATATAATATTTAGTAAATTTATGCTATAAATTATATATTGTTTATAACACTATAAATATATACTTAGTATCTATGTGTATACTTAGCATCTGTATATATGCCAAAATTTTCAGCAAATATTGGCATTTAAATCTTCTTATAAAAATAATACTATTGGTCCAAAAATTGATTATTTTCTTTTTTATAACTTCAAACAGTCTTCCCAGTCCCATATAAAAATAAGTGAGCATTCTTAGTTCATTCATGTTCCTCAGAGTAAAGCAGCCATTATTGTTTCCTGATTTAGAGGATAAAGGTAACTAATGGGAAGTTCCATGTCATCAGCTAGTAAATAGCATTTATTCTGAATTTGTAAACAGTACTTACTTTGAATTAAATCCTAGAAATTAATTAGTGGCCTGTTAATTGCATTTTACTATACTATACCCAAATTACCAGGATTGATTTGTTTGAATTTAGTCACTAAGTAAACATTACCACTTCTCCTCAATAGGTCTCCACTGTCACCAGCTCTCTACTAGGTACTCTGTAATCACAGCCAAATCTTAACAACAGAAAATGGCCCTCAGCAATGGCCCCCAAGATTTCCACACTGTCTGCAAGACAGAACTGACTGCCATTTCTGGCCTCAGCTATTCAATGAGTAAATGAAAGCAAGAGAAACAAGCTAAGAAAAAATATTATTTCTCTATTAATAATTTTAATATATACTCATAACTGAATGTTAGTAGAAATATGAATCTTAAGGGTGCTTTTGGGAAAGGCTCTGAAGGAAATAAGAAAAATGTCATTGGAAAGAAAAAAAAAGATGATCTTTCTTACACAGTCAGAGAAAACATGGCTTGGTTGTATTCTACAGTTACGGAGAAAACAGAACTTGTAAGTTGATGAACTTAGATATTTAACTGAGAATCTCAAAGTGTTGAAGGTGTGGCCTGGTTTCTTCTGTTACTTGTAGTAAAATGTAGGAAGAACAAGACAAGTTAAGAGATAAAATTTTAAGCAAAAAGAAACCAGCATTTTATAACTTGAGAAATGTTCAGCCTAGCCAGATTGCAAAGGATGCTAAATTTAACCTCACTGTTAGGAAAGTGTGCTCTGGAAAGAGACAAAATGGATGACTAGACAAGCATTTACTGAAGAGATTAGATAATCTCTTCAGTAAAAAGATTTATAAATCTGCTCAAACATCTTAGCAGAAGCCAGGAAAAGAGATGGGATAATCTAGGAAAATCTGTGGAGGAACCTCCTGTCCCACTTTATGAATCCCTGTGACATACACAGGAGACCCACAAAGTTTTTGAAAATATTTTATCAGCAGAAACACCATCAGTTAGACTGACAGGGATAGAGAGAGGACAAAATGAAGAAAGTTGTCACACTTCAAAAACTCTACAGGATGGAAACAGATTGATACTACTATTTGGCTGCAAATATATTCTGTCCTTCAAGAAATATCCAGATGAGTGTGCCACAGGTGCAGAGACCTACAGAGACATGGTGCAAAGGCTTATGGAGCTACAGCACTACAGCCAAGGCTGGATGTACATTCATAGATGCAGAAGTCAAAAGCACAAACACAGAGGCAGAGACCTACTGAGCCACTTAAGGTACAGAGACAAAGGCTTACAGAACTGCTTTTGGGGTCAGAAGCTATAGAGCTGTCTTAAGCAGAGGCTTATGGAGCTGCCATGCTCCATGTTTCACCTAACCAGTGAAATCATGAATCCAGAAGGCAGACCCCCTAGCCACAGAGGATTATACCTAGGCCTTAAAATCTAATTAAGTTGGCCTGTTGGTTTTGAACATGACTGGAACTGATGATTCTTTTATTCCTTAATTTTTTTCCCTTTTGAAGTGGAAATGTTTAAAACTGTTATCCTATCCCTATCCTACCATTATATTCTTAAAAATAACTTGTTTTATATTTTCACAGGTCCACAGATGGAGAGAAACTTTGCCCCAGGATGAGGAATACTCAGTGTCTCCCCCATACCTGATTTGGATGGTGACATCTGGGACTTCTGAGCTAATGACATTTAGGTAAGATTGCGAACATAGAGTTTGTGCTTTAATACATTGAAGTTTTGCAAGATGTTGGAATGGGATTAATGTGTTTTGTGCACGAGGCAGATGTAAATTTTTAGGGTTCAGAAGGTAGACTATAGTGAACTCAATGGTGGTTCTCAAAGATATGTCCATGTCCTTATTCCTAGAACTTGGGAATGGTACCATCTTAGATAAAGGATCTTTGCGGATGTAATTAAGACAAGAATCCAGAGATGAAAAGACTATTCTGCATTATCTGGGTGAGCCATAAATCCAGTGGCAAGTATCCTTATAAATGATGCACAGGAGAGCCACAGAGGAAGAAGCAATATGGCTACAGAGACATATATTGGAAACATGTGGCCATAAGCCAAAAAACATCTGAAGCCACCAGAAATTGGAAAAGATAAGAAATAGATTTATCCTTAAAGGTTTTAGAGGAAGTGCAGCTTTGCCAATCCCACAATTTTGAACTCTGGCATCCAGAACTGTATTTATAATAATAAATTTATATTATTTGAAGCCACTAAATTTGTGGAAATTTGTTACAGTCACCCTAGGAAAGTAATACAGTGTGATAGCCATTGCTTGGGACCTGGGGGAGAGCATGCCCCATCTTCTTGGCCATGTGTTCCTACAGTAGAGCTGCTATCATGCTGAGTGGGGGAAGGAAAAGAACAAATTATGACACAAGTACTACGTGATCCTATTGTTCTTATGTGATATTGCAGATTTTCTTGAGTGTGTTTCTTTATTTGCTGTATGCCTTGAGGACAATTTCCAGACAGACACTTTACATTTATTACCCATGGTTTTCACCAGTTATGGTTGTTTTATTGAGAAGCTGGTTCCCAGAAGTTCTGCACACAGCCATTCCAAAAATGAATCTCCCAAAGTTTGGTTTTTATTCCTGCCTAACTCAGATGAAAACAACACAAGTATGTGAAATAGAGAAGTTCAGTTAAGATAATCATGTCTTTGTCGGCATATGGTGACAAAGATATTAGATATTTTTGAAAAAACTAAATGCCATGCTAGTCTATTTAGAGAAAAATTTATAATTCTCCTTTACAAACTTATCCAGTAAAGACATAAAAATGCAATGTGCTTAAAATGAAGCAACCTCCAGTAGCCTTATCAAGTTTTTTTCCTTTAATGTTATATTACAATAAAGGAATCTTCTTGCCCCCAAACTATTCCAAGCAAAATCACTCATATTATTTTAATATGCTCAAAATTGCTTTTTTAGAAAGAAGAAAAAAAAGCTTAGCTTTCCTTTTTAATAGTCTTTATAAGCATGAAAGTTGGATACTTCATCAGCACTATAATACATCAAGCTTTTAAATTTGTATAACCCCGAACCAACAGCTTAAAAATCTACATTTCCAAATGCTTGATTTTATCTAAATAATGGATATATCTTTTTAATCAACCATACAGAATTCTTTCACTTTAGGTACTCTCAGGAATGTTAATATTTCGTTGTCTTTTTCCAGGTCCTGCAAAGAGTACTACAGAAATGATTGATATTTCAAAGAACTACATTAACAGATACATTAGCTATTCATTCATCTAGTTTCTCAAATCAGGATTCTGCTCTCAAATAAATTCAGACGATAAAAAGTTACAAACATGAAATACATCTTACTCTTTTCAACACCAGGTGAAAAACTATTAATGGACAAATGATAATAAAGTGTACATTATTCTAATAAGAATTAAACTTCTTCCATTAAAATAATTTAAATTAAACTAAATTAGAATAACCAGTAGGTATTTATTTGTTCAATATAAAACTCAAAGTTTAAAGTTTGGGCATCCTTACATTTTGGAGGTTTACACAGGGAATTGTTTATACAAAATATTAAGCATTTATGAAATTATCTGGATTTTTAAGAAGCAGAAATATAAAACCTAAAGCATTCTAATTGTAAAAAATATCATTAACTTCAAGACCAGTCTATACCAGTTTGGGAGTAGTGGAGGTAAGATATTTTAACTGGTTATCCTAGAGATAACTTTCTGGTGTTCCTTTGGCAAGATGCTAAGGAACCTCGTCTCCTAAATAATTTCCATGAATTAGTGATACAAAAATTTTACCTCTTATTTCCTTGGCTTCTGACATGATTAAGTTGTCAAAATTTCTGAGAAAAGAAAAAAATTAAGCCTCATTTCTTATTTGCATTAACCTGATAATGCAAATTTAGCTGATAGACAAGGATAACCTGAGCTGGGTAGAAGACTGGGCCACTGCTGCTTTTTAAGGATCCCAACGTGAAAAAAAAGGAAAAACCAGATTTATACAATATTATAATTAGTTTGCATAAACTTAAGAGCATGCAAACTAATTGGAATATTATATTAATCTGATATACTTTATGAATAGCTTCGTATTGAAGAGCAAAAACATGTCTATGAGAACTAGAAGGAAAGAAAGGAGGGCAAAGAACATATAGGGTATAATCCAAATTGAATAATTATTGACTTCAGTTTCTGAATATGAAAGTTTTCTGTCTTCAAGATGTTATTTTGGAATGTCTTCCCAAACAATATATTTATTTAAAGCTCTTAACCCATAATAATTCACTGATAATAATTATATATACATGGATACCTATATATATAGATGTTTGTGTATGTATATGGACACATATAAATAAGCTGTAAAATTAGAAAATAATTTTCAGTTAATTTGTGTATACAGTTCATGCTTTTGAATTATGTTTATATAATAATTATTCATTAAATTTTGGATTATAGTACATGAATATGCAGGCTTTATTTAGGGGAATCAAGTTCCCATGGCCAATTAGATATTCAAAGAATCTTAAAATTAAATAAGATTTTATTTTAGGAAATTTAGTCTGTGTTTTTGTGCTTAATTGGAGATTTTTCAGAGTTAATCGGCTTCCTCTGTTTAATAAATTCAGTCAGACCATATTACAAACACAGGAAGATATAATTACATGAGGAGTCATGCCCTGTTTTTCCTTAAATATAATTTCTCTTTTATAAAATTTGATTTATTCTGTTTATAAAAGTAACAAAACAAGAAATAAATTAACATTGAATCAAAAACTTGAGACACAATTTATTTTGGACTCTGAGAATCCAATTTGGAAACTAATTCTCCAGGTAAATGATAAAAAGCTTTGGACTCATAACTAACAACAAAGAATGACACCAAAATGCCAATATAGAAAACAGTTGAAGTGTATGCATCAGTGTATCACACATTATTAGTGTTATGTTTTCATGAATGTGCATATGTATATCCTTTCTATATTATTAAATAACTAAACTCAAGATTATTTTTTCTTTACTAATTAAATATTATCAAACACTTGCCTTTTAAAATTCTGTATTGTAACCAACCACTGATAGACAAATACAACATATATATGGCTGTCAATAAGAATTTCTTCAAAACCTGAGTCAGTCATAATTATTAATGCAAAAGAGAAGACTTCATTTATAGGAAAAAAGGCAGTTATCTGGTGTACAATGTGTTATTAGATGTAAATATTAGGAAAGACTACTGTACTATGTCTATATTTACGGAGATGTCATTTTATTAAACTCACCTGAAGGCTTACCTAATTGTTCACTTAGAGACTGTGCCTTTAGGTTGGTTTTGAATTAATTCCAGTGTGTTTTCTATGCAATATAAATGGATCTGAAATAAAATTTTAATAATGTTTGGAAAGAGTTAGTATTAACATTGTCTCAGGTACCAAATGGATAGTAAATCGAAGTTACTTGATATACATATCTCCTATGCATTCATTATATCCTTCTAGTAAAATGTAATCTTAAACAATAACATTTGTGACAGAAGAGATGTATAAATGAAGGAAAAGCACACAAGTAGGACTTTTATTTTTAGTATAGAAATAATCAATTGTATCTCTCTTTCTGAACATTAACAATTATCAAGCATAGAAATATGATCAAGAGTTAGAGGACAATTGATTCAATTTATCAATCATTTTTAGTGTCTACTTTCAAGTGCAACAATATTTCAGGAATGGGAATACAAAATACAAGAGGTACATTGACAGAAGGAAGACTCACACTGTCTAGTAGGAATGATACCTATGTGGAGAATGATAAAAGGTGTTACATATTTCCCCTTTTTCTCACTCATAGTCATTATATGTGGATCAATAGGTCAAACATATTAAATAGAAACCTCCACCAGTTATTTGAAAGAAAAAAATACAGGATCATTTTATTGCCAAGGCACTACATTCACCTGTCTGTATATTGCCTTGTGACCAGTTGTTTTCCTGTTGTCCTGCACTACAAAATAACCTCCCGGAAGTCAAGGACGTTTTCAGTACATAGTGCAGTTGTCCATGTGCATGTAGTAATTTATCAGTAAATATCCACTAGAAAAAATATCTACTGAAAAAAACATGCTTCCCCACTTCCTTCATTGGTTGTAGAACAGAAGACTTCTTGATTACATTTTTACACTACAAAATGACCCACCCTAAGAAATGCCAATGACAGTACCTGTGTTTACTGATCATCACAACCATTGCCTTGCAGTAGAATTTAAATTTGTTTGTTTTCTATAGAGATAGCAGAGCACTGAATGATTTTATTACACAGTACCTGCAAGTTATATTTTTATTTAAATAAGATTCAATGAGGAAAATTATGTATTTTTATTAAATTTATAATTACTGTGTGATATTAAGACTCACTGTTTTTTACTAATCTTTCCTTTTTATTAATATTTACCTATTTCTTAATAAACTAAGATATAACATTTAAAAATCTTCACATTATTGACATGAAAATTCTTATGAGGACATATTTTGGTTATCTAACTTAAATATGTACTTTAAGTTTTTATAGACAGAAAATGTATACACTATCTCAGAAGAAGTGGAGTCCCTTTCAATTCACTACAATGGTGTTGTAACTTATTTGGGAGTGAAATTCTAAAGAAAGAAAACAATCCAATAGTTATGTTTTTAAAAAAGTATGTGTTTTTTTGGCTACGCATAACATAACATCTTTCAAACTTAACTTTGTGTGTACAGTTGTGCATAGCAATGTTTATGCACATGAAAATTTGAGAACCATGGAAGTATTAGAGTAAAGGGGAAAGATTTAGGGTCTCTGGGTGGATGGGAGGGTTTTCAAACTATCCTAGCTTTAAGATAACCATTAAATTCATAGTGATTAATGGAATTGAACTATGCAAATGATTAAATAAGATTTCCAGTGATCTGACTTTAACGTGGAATTTTATATATAGCATGTGGGTGCCAAAGCTTAAAAAAAAAAAAAAAAAAGAAAGAAAGCTCTCATAGCTCAAAGTAAACGGGGAATGGGTACAGAATTCTAAAAGCTTAAACTTTTCTTAAAATTTTTACTCTATGATTATGTCTTTATAATTGTTCCTCTGTGATTTTCGGGAATGTTAATTCATTTGCTGGAGCCATTCACACTTTGTTGTTTCTTGAACACACTAGGTACTCTTCACCTTGTGAAGCATTTCTGTTTCCTCCTTCTCCTATAATACCCTTCAACCATTAATGCACATGGTTCATTTCTTATCTTCAGCTCAAATACTTTTATTAGGGGCACCTCTGAACATCAGCCTATATACAATACCTCCTCTTGCACATTCCTTACTTTTCCATAGCACTTATCACTATTTGACATTTACTTCTTTATTTATAGTTTTACATTCCAAACTAGAATGTAAACTTCATGAGTTCATGAATTGGCTGTTTGCTGCCCATTTCTAGATACTAGAAGAGTGCCAGTAGGCTTTCCTTCAATAATTACAGGTTGAATGCATATATGAATTAATTAAAAATTTAATACAGAGTAAACAAGGCAGCGTAGTCAATATTCGTATATGTGTTAGCAATTCTCCTTTCATTGAGTCTCATGTGTGTTTGTGTGCACATACATGACGCTTATTTCACACTTTTTCACAGCGTGAAACATTTGAATTCCTTAACTTCTAGGGCATTTAGTCTTTTTAGAGTTGAAGAACCATCATATACCACTATATTAGTAGAAAAACAATAGAGAAAATCAATGAATCTAAACATTTACTTGACAAGATTAATAACAGTGATAAAACTCTAGCCCGGCTAATGATGGAAAAAAAGAGAGAAGACAAAAATTATCAATGTCAGTACATTGGGAGGTTGAGGCAGGCAGCTCACTTGAGGTGAGAAGCTCAAGATTAGCCTGCCCAACATGGCAAAACACTGTTTCTACTAAAAATACAAAAGTCAGCTGCCATGGTGGTGGGTGCCTGTAATCCCAGCTACTTGGGAGGGAGGCTGAAGCAAGAGAATTGCTTGAACCCTGGAGGGGGAAGTTGCAGTGAGCTGAAGTCACACCACTGCACTCTAGTCTGGGTAACACAGTGAGATCCTGTCTCAAAAAAGAAAAAAAATATATACCAATGTCAGAAATGAAAAAGAGGTTATTGTCCACCAAATTCGTGGACATTAAAAGTAGAATAAAGAAATATTACAAAATGACTCCATAACCACAAATTTGATCACTTAGATGAAAGGGGCCAAACCCTTGAAAGATATAAACTAGGAAATTTGCATAAATTCAAATAAAATGGTAATATTTTATTAAATTCATATGTAATATGTAACTGCTTAGTTTCCGCAACTGACTGGGAACGGCTTAAGTCTGCCACTATGGGATTAATCAGTTTTGTTACAAATTTCATCCAATGCCAAGCCTATGTTAGGTTAACAGTCATGAAACTGATGAAAACAGGAAGTAGAAATCATTTCCGGTGTTGAAGAAGACCTAATTCCTAAAACAATTTCTCATGCAGACCTGCCTACTTGGCTAGAATTTTACCCTTAGATATCCATTTTGTGAGTGTGTTAAACATTGGTATTTTTCAGAAGAAATTACTATGTGTTAATTGGTATTTGGAGAAATAACACATTAGTCCTTACACATCAATAATACTGCAGTTTAGATCAGATTATCTGATTTATTGTGCAAGAAGAATGACATGAAGATGGGACAAATTTTGACAAAGATGAATTGAGTAGGATAAACAGGAAGGCATACATATGTACAATAGTCATTATTTCAGTCATATTTCCTGAGTGAATATTACTGCCTTCAATCCTTCATGTTTGGTACCCATAAACACCTACTTCTACATTTTCTAAAACTTCTCAAATGTACTCTTCTCTTCAGCTCACAGAATATTTTATAAATCCTTTAAAGAAATGTGCTTCTCACACTGTAATGTATTTGCACATGATGTCCTGAAATGGCCTTTTTCCATTTTTTTTTTAACCAAGCCTAATCTGTTCCATTCAGCTATCCCTTGAAGCTTTCTTGGTTAATTGATTCTCCTGTGCATAGCTTCCTGTGATTGCTTCTAGTGCACTATCTATCATGTGGAATATAAATTAACTAATAGTAAATTGTCTATTGGATTGAGAATCCCTGGTGAGTAAGGACTATATTTTGTATTGTTTTATTTTCATCTTAAGTCCTGGTCCCCTAGTCCAAGATTTTAGTAAAGGAAGGGGCCAAAAATATTTGTTAAAGAAATAATAATGCCTTGAAAGGTCATGAGCTTTAAAATAAGAAGATACGGATATTTGCTACTTCAGGAGAAAAATAGAGAACACAATTATGTCTGTTATCAAAGCCTGCTTACAGCTAATAATAATAATAATTTGTACTAGTATACAAAGCCATACAGCTTCATGAACAGTACAGCCTTAACTCAGATTTTAATACTGAAAAGAATCCTGGAAAACTGCACAGAAATAAAAATAGATCAGAAGAGACAGTAGTTTCCAGGAACTAGAGCCATGAAGGCTTTAAGGAAGGGCAAAGTAGTTCAGGGGACATTTGAAGAACTAAGACAGAGTCTTCGTTTTTCATTGAGGCAAAGGCAGGATCCAAGTGTTTTTGAGGTCTCTATAAGGTAGTAATTCATTCAGATCAAGGCCAAAAACAACTGAGGTGGTAAAAAGGGTCAGAATATTAAAGGTTAGGAAAGAAAAATAGAATGTTTGTGTGTGTATAAATGTATGTATTTATTTTTAATTAATAATAATAATTGTGCATCAGTGGATAAATGGTTAAAGAAAATGTAAATATATGCAAGGGAATTCTATGAAGCCTTACAAAAGAAGGAAATTCTACCATTTGTGACAACATGATTGGAATTGAAGGACATTGTGTTAAGAATAATATCTTGATAGAAATCTTAGATACACATTCTGGAGACTAAGTATCCTTAAGTGTTGGCACTAATTTTTTAAATAGCCTGTTTTGGACTGAAGAATGATAAATCATACTCACCAGTGAAATTGATTATGAAAATCAGATTAGGCTGAACTGCTGGACAACATGACAAGAATTAGAACATTTTCCAAAAGCATATAGGAAGAGCGTAGAAAGAAGCATTGGCTAATTCACTGTGAGGAGAAGTCCAGAAATAGCAATTGTTAGTATTATTTTCTAATATCTAGTAATATTTTACATGTGATTCAGAGGAAGAAAAAAATTAAGTATTTTGTAAAATGCATCCCTTTCTATGGAATAGTCAGCGGGAGCCAAATAAACATGCAAATCAAATATTGAAGCCATGCTGGAGAAAAAAAGGAATGAATAAAGTACTAACCTGGGTCTGAGAATTAGTTCTAGGGACTGAAAAAACAGAAGTATACCACAAATCATGATGAAGTAATGAGAAAATTAAAAATGAGGATCCTCTAAATGTCTTCCAAGTTGCTGGAATTCATATTAGTTATTTTCAAAAGTATAATTTTAATTACTCCTTTCACAAAGGGTATAGATTAAGAATCATTATCTCCATTCTGTAAATAAGGTCACTCAAGCTCAAAGAATGAATCACTAAAGTCATCTAGTCAGAAAGGCACAGATTTGTGTCTGAAAGCCAGGTCCTCTGATTACAAGTGTCATTCTGTTTTCGTGATTCCTTTTTGCCTCTGTTCTTTTATTGTGATCTACTTAAAGGCATATGTGTCCTAGGGGGACATGAGAGCTTTGAGACAGCTGATAAAAATGTAGCAAAGAATAATTTCACCTGTATGAGAGCAAAATCACAATAAAAAATTTCATCCGAACTCTTCTTGGAATTACTTGGTTTCTGTATATTTTAGAATTAATTTTGTATTAGTTTCTTATGAAAACAAGATTCAGTTGTCACAAAATAATAATGTCAACATTCGATAAATATTTGAATTTATGATTTCTGTTGTTATGAATACAGTTCCCAAAGACACTCAATATATGCTTAAGACAGAAACAGTAAACTATATAACATTAAAATAAAACTTATTTATAATTTATTAATTTGGAGGATCTCTGAAAACATTACATACCCACAATATCAAAAATACCATTTTGTACTAACTACAAAAAAAATATGATAGGGATTCAACATTACTCTTTCATAGCTGTTTTTTTCAGCACTTAAAAATGGGCCTAGAAGCAAATATAGCAGGGAAACCCATTCATAAAATAGAATATTTAAATAATTTAATTCAGAATCACACAGGGATTGCTAAATGTTAGCCTTAAAAAATTGACTGCTGTATTAGTCCATTTTCACACTGCTACAAAGATAGTACTTGAGACTGGGTAATTTATAACAAACGCTGTTTAATTGACTTACACTTCCACATGGCTGGGGAGACCTCAAGAAACACAATCATGGCAAAAGATGAAGGGGAAGCAGCACCTTCTCCACAAGGCAGCAGGAGAGAAAAAGCACAGGGGAGACTGCTAATTTTAAACCATCAGACCTTGTGAGAACTCCCTCATTTTCATGAGAAAAGCATGGGGAAAAACCGCTTTCATGATCCACTCTTACCAGGTCCCCTCCTTAGCAAGTGGGAATTACAATTTGATATGAGATTTGGGTGGGGACACATACTCAAACCATATCAACAACAAAGAAAAATATTTAGGATCTTAAGACAAAACATTGAAATAAGATGCTCTCTGAAATAAGAGAAATGGTCAACATCTTTTGTATGAAAGGATATTGTATAAAAATTAAAAAAAAAGAAAAAAAACAAGGCTATATGTGGTGGCTTATGCCTGTAATCCCAGCACTTTGGGAAGCCAAGGCAGGCAGATCACACGGTCAGGAGATAGAGACTATCCCGGCCAATATGGTGAAACCCCATCTCTGCTAAAAATACAGAAATTAGCTGGGCATGGTGGCACATGCCTATAATCCCAGCTACTCTGGAGGCTAAGGCAGGAGAATTGCTTGAACCAGGAGTCGGAGGTTGCAGAGAGCACAGATGGTGACACTGGACTCCAGCCTGGCAAAAGAGTGAAACTCCATCACAAAAAAAAAGAAAAAAAGAAAAAGGAAAGAAAGAAAAAAGAAAGCTCAAAATTAAAGATTAATAGAAAGGCAAAATAATGTTTAAAATATGTTCTAAGAAAAAAATATTTATAGATGCATACAATACAGATGTTTATATCATTTTAGTGAGGCTATATTTACTCTGATCTTTGTATTTATACATAGATTTATCAAAATCATGTATTCAAAAACAGACATTTGAGTTTCTTTAAATACAGTCAGTTCAGTTTTCCAAGTTATATTTTTAAGAATTTTTACATAGATTTCCACAAATTTTCACAGTTACAGAATAATTATGTTTATGAATCAAAATTACCTTTCTGTTATATAAATGCCATAATTTCAGTAAAATGGCAATAGCACTAGATAATAGTGACAATTAGATTAAAGAAATTAATTAGTCAATGAAGACTACTTAAACAAGTAAGAAAATATGTGTGGAAAACTATAACAATATGTTTACAATTTACAATTTTCTTTCTGTCGTACTTAGCAATTAGTTTTACCTGTTTTTTTTAAACTTGTATTGGATATTTAAATTGTATAGTTGCAATTTTATATGTTCTTTTTAATTTTTAGAAATGAACATATTTTGTGATGGTCTAGTTGTTCTTAATAATCTTCATTGCACTCTCATTAGACAAATTTCTATATTAAAATTGTATACAATTGCCAAAATGTGTATCACCTTGGACAAATTTTGTTTCCTTTATTAATTAATTTTCTTTTTCAATTTTTATTTTTTGGTTCAAGGGGTACATGTACAAGTTTGTTACATGGGTAAATTGTGTGTCACTGGGTTTTCTATACAAACTATTTTATCACCCAGGAAGTGAGCACAGTTTTTGATTGGTAGTTTTGTGACCCTCACGTTCCACCCACCCTCCACCTTCAAATAGGCCCCAGTGTCTATAGTTCCCTTTTGTGTCCACATGTACTCAGTGTTTAGCTTTCTTTATAAGCGAAAACATGAAGTATTTGGATTTCTGTTCTCATGTAATTTCACTTAGGATAACGGCCTCCAACTCCATTCAAGTTGCTGCAAAAGACATGATCTTATTTATTTTTTATGGTTGCATAGTATTCCATGGGGCCTACATACCACATTTTCTGTATTCAGTCCATTGTTGATAAGCATTAAAGGTTGATTCCATGTCTTTGCTGCTGTGCATAGTGCTGCAATGAATGTATACATGCATATGTCTTTTGGTAGAAAGATTTAAATTCCCTTGGGTATATATTCATAGTCGGATTGCTGAGTCAAATGGTAGTTTTGTTTTAGGTTCTATGAGAAATCAAACTGCTTTCCACAGTTGCTAAAATGAATTTATATCCCCAACAGCAGTGTATAAGCATCGCTTTTCTCTGCAACCTCACCAGCATTTGTTATTTTTTTTTAAGTTTTTAATGATAGTCATTCTGATTGGTATGAGATGGTATCTTAGTGTGATTTTCACTTACACTTCTCTAATGATTAGTGATGTGGAGTATTTTTTCATATGCTTGTTGGCCACATACATGTTTTCTTTTGAGAAATTCCTGTTCGTGCCCTTTGCCCATTTTAATGGTTAAGTTTTTGCTTGTAAATTTAAGTTTCTTACAGATTCTGAATATTAGACCTTTGTCAGATGCACAGTTTGCAAATATTTCCTCATGTTCAGTGCAGTTTAATCAGATCTCGCTGGTCAATTTTTGTTTCTGTTGCAATTGCTTTAGGAGACTTTGCATGCACTCTTTGCCAAGGCTTATATCCAGAATGTGTCCCACGTTTTCCTCTAGAGTTTTTATAGTTTTAGGTCTTACATTTAAATTTTTATTCTGTCTTGAGTTGATTGCTGTATATAAGGAAGGGGTCCAGTTTCAATCTGCATATGGCTAACCAGTTATCTTAGCATCATTTGTTATATAGGGAGTCCTTTACCCATTGCTTGTGTTTGTTGACTTTACTGAGGATCAGATGGTTGTAAATGTGCAGTTTTATTTCTGGGTTCTCTAACCTATTCCATTGGTCTATGTGTCTATTTTTATACTGGTAATCTGCTGTTTTGGTTACTGTAGCCTTGTAATATCATTTGAAGTTGGTTAGTGTGATGCCTTCAGCTTTGTTCTTTTTTCTTAGGATTGCTTTGGTTATTCAACTCTTTTGTTCTATGTGAATTTTACAATAGTTTTCTCTAGTTCTGTCAAAAATAACGTTGGTAATTTGACAGGACTAGCATTAAATCTATAAATTGCTTTAGACAGTCTGTTCATTTTAACAATATTGAGTCTTCCAATTGTAAACCCCAAATAACTGAGACAGGTGTCAGTCCATTTAGAAAGTTTATTTTTGCAAAGGCTAAGGATGCACACCCGTGACACAGCCTCAGGAGGTCCTGACATTTGCACAAGGTGGTTAGGGCAGAGCTTGATTTCATGCATTTTAGGGAGAGATAAGCTATCAATCAATAGATGTACATTGGTTTGCTCCAGAAAAGCAGGACAATTCAAAGTGGGAAGGGGACATCCAGGTCGTTTGTGGATAAACACAGACAGTTATATTGTTTTGATTTCTGACTAGCCTTTCCAAAGGAAGCAATCAGATACACATTTTTCTCAGTGAGCAGAAGGGTAACTTTGAGTTCTGTCTGTGCTTTGTCTGCACGGAATTTCTTTGAGGATAAATTGTGAGGCAGGCAAATAACTTTTTTATATTAGCAGCTATCTTTTTCAGGATTAGACTGGGAGGCGGGTTTGTTCTAAGCAGTTTGCAGCTTGATTTTTCCCTTTGGCTTAGTGATTTTGGATGCCGAGATTTATTTTCCTTTCACACTCTAAGTGAGCATGAAATGGTTTTCCATTTTCTTTGTGTTGTCTCTGATTTCCCTCAACAGTCTTGTAACTCTCATTGTAGAATGTTTTCACCTACCTAATTAGCTGTGTTCCCAGTTATCTTATTCTTTGTGTGGCTATTGTGAATGGGGTAGCATTATTGGTTGAGCTCTCAGTTTGGCCCTTACCGGTGTATAGAAATGCTATTAACTTTTGTACATTGATACTGTACCCTTAAACTTTACTAAAGTGATTTATCAACTCTAATAATCTTTGGGCAGAGACTATGGGGTTTTCTAGGTATAAAATAATATCATCTGTAAAGAGAGAGAGTTTGGTTTTTCTCTCTTCCCATTTGGATGCCTTTTATTTCTTTCTCTTGACTAATTGCTCTGGCTATGGCTTTTCTGCACTGTGTTAAATAGCAGTGGTGAGAGTAGCCATTCTTGTCTTGTTCCAGTTCTTAATTCCAGTTCTCATGCCTCCTGGTTTTGCCTGTTTAGTATGATGTTGGTTGTGCATTTATCGTAGATTGCTTTTATTATTTCGAGGTATGTTCCTTCAATACCTAGTTTGTTTGTTTGTTTTTAACATGAAAGGATATTGAATTTATTGGAAGCCTTTTCTGCATCTATTGAGATTGATATGGAAAGAGACATGGAAATACTGGGTAGAAGAGGACAGCTTCCTGGCAAAGACCCCACCCTGAAGACTGGAAACCCAAGGCCCTAAATGGGAACATGCATTCCTGCTTTCCTGCTCAAATGCTGTCTTTTGGTTTGCCATGTTCCCCTATCCTGTACCCATGTAAACCCCAAAGCCCAGGCTTTATGAGCAAATAGCAAATGAGCAGATAAACAGAAGAGCAGAGGAGCAGAAAAGCAGTGCAGCAGAAAAGAGAAGAGAAGGAGCCTCTTGAATGTTGAGAGTTCAACTGGGGGCATTTGGAGAGGAGATCAGTTGCAGAGTGGCCAGACTCTTAGGGAATACCATCTTCAACTCCAACCCTTTCTGGATCTTTATCCATCCCACTGACAGCCTGGCTGGGAACGTCTTTCAGGAATGCCAATGAGTTGTACATTTTGTGTATCACCATGCAATGAAACTTCTGCATTCACCATCCTTCAAGTCCATGTGTGAACTGCTTCTTCCTGGATGCTGGACAAGGACCCGTGTACCAAGAGGGCACTAAGCTCTTTAACACTTTAGCCATCTGTGGACAGAAGCCCTAAAGGAACACTGTAACCTACCTGGGGCTTCAGGAGTCATAGGCACCTACCTCTACATGTCACCACTGAGGCCAGAACCTAAAAGCCCTAGACCTGGCTACTGCACCAAACTGTCTGCATGCTCCCCCTGCTGTAAGGGGTTTGAGCATGCATGTGGTTGCTGAACAGATGAACCACATCCCTGTCACACACACTTCAAAGGGAGTCAGGGAATTCTCTTACTTCCAGATGATCATGTGGTTTATGTTTACACTTCTATTTGTGTAATGTATCACATTTATTGATTTGTATATGTGGTACCAACATTGCATCCAAGGGATAAAGCCTACTTCATGGTGGTGGATTAGCTTTTTGATGCGCTGCTGGATTTGACTTGCTGGTATTTTGTTGGGGAATTCTGCTTCTCTGTTCATTGGGGATATTGGCCTGAAATTTTCTTTTTTCATTTCATCAGTCCAGATTTGCTGAATGATGGGGCCTTATAGTTAGGAATCCCTCCTCCCTGATTTTTGGACAGTTTAAGCAGAATTGGTACCAGCTCTTCTTTATATGTCTGGTAGAATGTGGCTGTGAATCTCTCTGGTCCAGGGCTTTTTCCAGTTGGTAGGTTTTTCTATTACTGATTCAATTTTGGAACCTGTTAGTGGTCTGTTAAGGATTTCAGTTTCTTCCTGGTTCAATCTTGGGAGGTTGCATGTTTTCAGAAATTTACCCCATTTCTTCTATGTTCTCTTATATTTAATATACTTAAGAGTGGTGGTAGGTAATAGTGTTTCATTTCTATGTTTAGCACTCTTTTAAGGACCTCTTGTAAGGCAGGTCTAGTGGTAACAAATTCCCTTAGCATTGGCTTTCCTGAAAATGATTATTTCTTCTCTCAATTATGTAACTTTCATATTAAGTTTGGCTAAATATAAAATTCTTGGTTGCTATTTTTTTTTAAGAAAGCTGAATATAGGCCTCAGTCTCTTCTGGCTTGCCGAGTTACTGATAAAAGGTCACTATTAGCCTGGTGGGGTAGCCTTTATACATGAATTGCTCCTTCTGTCTAGCTGGCTTTAAGTTTTTTCTTTCTCATTGACTGTAGAATCTGATGGCTATGTGTCTTGGGGATGATGATCTTGTATAGTATCTTGCAGATATTCTCTAAATTTCCTGAATTTGTATGACAAACTCTCTAGCAAGATTGTGAAAATTTTCTTGGACAATACCCTCAAATATGTTTCCTAGGTTGCTGGGAATGTCTTTCAGGAATGCCAATGAGTTGTACATTTTGCATATTTACATAATCCCATATTTCTCAGACATTTTCTTCATCTTTTAAAATTTATTTTTCTATGAAAAATGAGAACACATGGACACAGGGAAGGGAGTACTACACACTGGGGTCTATTGCGGGGAATAGGGGAGGGACAGCGGTGGGGGGAGCTGGGGAGGGATAGCCTGGGGAGAAATGCCAAATGTGGGTGAAGGGGAGGAAGGCAGCAAAACACACTGCCATGTGTTTACCTGTGCAACTATCTTTGCATGTTCTGCACATGTACACCAAAGCTCTGAGGTGCTCTGAGCTTTCCTCAGTTTGTGTATTCTGTTATTAATGCTTCCAATTTTGAAATTCCTGTAGAGAATTTTTCATTTCCAGAAGTTCAATTTGGTTTTTTCTTTCTTGAAATGTCTATGTCGTCTTTCACCAGTTGGATTCTTTTATTGTTTTCTTTTGATTGAGTTCCAACCTTCTTCTGTATCTTGATGAGCTTCCTTATCATCTAGATAATCAGATTTTGGTTCAGCTAATATAATTGCTGGGAGCTCGTGCACTCATTTGGATGTAACAAGACACTGACATTTAGAGTTGCTGGCGTTCTTATGCTGGTTCTTTCTTATCTGTGTAGGCTGATGTTCCTTTAATCTTTGAAGTAGTTGTCTTTTGGATGTCTTTTTTTTTCTTTTATATTCTTTGCTGCCTTTGAGGTTTTATGTGATATAAGCTGGGTTTAGTCAATTGGTTTCATTTCTGGATGCATTCAGGAGACCAAAATCTCAGCACTCCTAGGCTACATGCCCTAACCCTGGGGGCTGGGACTAGGTCCATGGCTTTGATCTCTGGCTCATCAAGGTTAAGCTAGCAACACTCCAACAAGGGCTACTGACAAAAGCTCCCCAGGAGGCCGGTGGTGAGTCCCCATTCATGTGTTTACCAGCAAGGTGGTGGTGGCCCTCATAAACATGCATGTCAACAATGAGTCCCCAGGCACATTTGTGCTGGAGGGGCAGTGCGACTCCCCATGCATGTATGCATGTGCTTGCCAGCAGGACAACAGGGGGTATATGCATATATGAATGCTAATGAGGTTGTGGGATGAGGCTGTGGGTGAGTGTATATCAGTGAGGGAAGGCTATGGGTGAGTGTGCACTGTTGGGGTATCCAAAAATATATGCAAAAGAGCTCCAATGGCTAGGTAGATTCTCCTAGCAAAGGAGCTATAGTGACGGCCACTGGAAAGCACTTTGGCTGGGATACTAGGGCAGTGCCGTGAGCAGGTGAGGCCAGGAAGGGACTCTGGGCCAGCCAACAGGGGATTGCTCAGATCAGACTGGTTCTATATTAGTCCACTCTTAATGCTGCTAATAAAGACATAACCTAGACTGAGTAATTTATAAAGGAAAGTTAATTGGACTCAAAAATCTGCATGGCTAGGTAGGCCTCAGAATCATGGCAGAAGGTGAAGGAGGAACAAAGTCATGTCTTACATGGTGGCAGGCAAGACAGCATGTGCTGGGGAACTCTGCTTTGTAAAACCATCAGATTTCATGATACTTATTCACTCTCACAAGAAAAGCATGGGAAAGACCTGCCTACATAATTCAATTATGTTCCACTGGATCCCTCCAAGAACATGTGGGAATCCAAGAATTATGGGAACTATAATTCCAGACAAGATTTGGGTGGGGACACAGCCAAACAATATCAGGTCCCATCCCACAGGAAACACAGCCTTGCTCTGTCCAATATCAGCAGCTAATAAAGTCTAAAGCTGCCTAATGGAGTATGAAGAGCTTTGTAGGATGAGTACCCACGGCCATGCTCTGCTGCAGCTGTTCTGTGCCAGGTACTCTGGGCTCTATTGATGCAGGAGTTTTGTCTCTACCAACTCTCTAGGCAGTTTTCTCTGCCACCTCAGATGTCTATGGGGGTCCTGGGGTCTCCTTCAGCTAGAATCCCAGAGATCAATGATGAGAGTGAACCACTCCAAGCCTATTTTACTCACCCCTTCCCTAGGAGTGGCTGGGGGCCAGGAATGAGTCCTGATGCTTGGCAACCCCTTGTAGAGTTCTCAGCTTCCTTCTCTTTCAGCCTTAAGTCTGCATCCACCCTCTGTCCACCACTCCCAATGCCTTTTTCTGAAGATATGTTGGAGTATGCTCCTCTACTTGATTATCTGGTCTCTCTCAGTGGGAAAGCTCTTTATGGCTGTGTCTACTCAGCCGTCTTAGCTCTGACTGATTATGTACTCTTAAGGGCCTTTAATTAGGACATTTTAAAAGAAGAAAGTACAGACGAAATAAACAGACATTATCTATTTTTAATAAAAATAACATTGGTATGTTTTTTTCTGTCCTACGAGCCAGTAGAATATTTTTCCGTTTCTTTTCCAGTGCCACTTATTTCAGCTGCCTGCAGCATAGATGACATAGCTCTGGTCTTTTATGTAGTAGTAAAACTGAATACAACCAGGCAGAAAGTTCTCTTTGACAAGCACTATGTTCTTATCAAGCTCACGTTACATTGACTCCTCCTGTCAGACAAATGTGATGACATCAACATTAGTAACCTCTCAAGAATTGTTTGAACATGATTATTTGAGATTTTACTTAATAGCAAAAGCAGATTTCACATGCATAGGGATTTGTTTTCAGCTCTCTAAAATTGTCCTTCTCCTTTATACCTACACGCTCGTTCATATAATCCAGCTGTGAATCAACCAGGTCCTTCACATGTTATATATTTATCATATAAATCCTGTCTCAAATGTTGATATTTTAAAACTTTCAAAGCACATTGAATGTTTTCATAACGTAACCTGTTTCCTAGGGAATCATTTTAAGGCACAGAGGTAATTTGAATTTGTTAAATCAAAATTGGGTTCTAAATAAGTTGCAGTTTTAGTAATGAAATTTGAAAAGCTATGTTTAACTTGTTACCTTTTTCTTGGAACATCTTTTTGCATTCTGAAGGAGTCTTATTTCTAAAAATGAGTCATATTCTCTGTATGACTTTTTGTTGCAACCTACATATAACCTTACAAAGCTCAGGTGTAGTCAGTTCATCTCTTTCTAGTTGCCTTATGGTCTTGTCAAAGATTATCAAACATTTTTAGGAAACAGCATATACATTTTCTGCTTTATTGCAATCCTTTTATCTATTTTTACTCTCAGTATATCTCCCAATTAAACAATTTTTTTCTTGTTCCACAATTAGAAATTATGATTTTATGGAAGGCCACCATTTTAATATCTTTTCTATGTCAAGCAACGATAGCCATCTTTTAGGCACATGCCTAAGGAAGCTATTTCTTCTAAACCTATAAAATAAAAAATATAATTATATGATTCTTCATATTTGAGGACACTAAAAATGGCCTAAATCTTTCATTATGAAAGCCCTAACAGGGCAGGCAAACAGATCACACACCTTTTTATCTTCATGTTGTTGATGGTAATCAGGACTTTTAGCTGGTAAAACCTTTTTATTTTCTTTGATAAGAAGTTTACTCACTGAATGGAATTTGCCAACTTTTTTGTTTGCATTGTCTACTGAATATGTGGATATAGGAGCAAGTCTATTCCAAAGTTTCACTAAAACCTTCATAGAAATTATGAAGATTTTGAAACTTCACTTTTCAAATTAAAGTGCCTATGCACTAAGAGAAACATTTTGCTGCTACTGTGATTCCATGCACCTCACTTGACTCACTGTAGAAAGCATGATCTTTGCTAAGATCTGACAGAATCAGATCTACCCTGTAAGAGGCCAATGGATCTCTTATCAAAATCCCCCATTTGTTCTCTCACAGGATATTTTAGATGCAACTTCTGAATTGGGTAAAGTAACTTTACACAGTTTCATACAGCCACCAAGGGAATAACATGATAATGCATGTTCATTACTCGGTTATGCCTAAGATAATTCAGTGGCCACTATTTTCAACTGATCATTGATATTTTGGGGGAAATAAAAAAAAAAACCTTTGGATTGATTTAGAGGTACCTACCTGTCTTGTGCTAATCTTATGTTTCCCCATCTCCAAATTATTTTTTGCATAATCTGCAAAATAATTTGTTTTGTCATTTATTCCCTTAATGTAGCTCTATGTGTTTTTTCACCTGCCATTAATGTGATGAAGTTATAAAGCCTTCTTTTAGGGGGATACACAAGTAATACTGGTGTTGGTATTGTAATTGCTCCTATTTTCATTATCTAGATTCTTGAAAAATGTGGTCATAAAATTCACAATGTTAAAATTAAACTGTCATGAAGGACAATATACAAATAGAAAAGGGTCGGATCATATAAGACAATAGAACTCTAACCCAAAACCTCTGCAGCAATTAGCCCAGAATGGTCAAGAATTAGTCTATCACTACCAACTTTTCTAATTTTTGCTGACCTGACTTCCACCTCAGCACCCAACGGAGAAAGCCAAATATACTTCCCAAATTACATGCATGCTATGCCCCACTGCTAGTCAATTCACTTCCAGCTTCCTTGTGCCAGTAACCTCTTATCAAGGTATATCTGAAGTCTCCCCTTTTATCCACTATAAAGCTCCCTTGTCTGCCTTTGAGTCTGCCAAATGCAAGTGATGGTGACTGACTCCCTTGCTTTATCAAGCTCTGATTAGGGCATCTATTTGTTCCTATTTTGGTTGCCTTTTTATTTTTTTCACAAGCAGTATCTCAATACAGAGCACAACAGTTAATCCACAAACAAAGTCAAAGACAGATTGTTAATGCTCATGATTACAATGCACTAAGGTTTCACACAAACTGTGTCACTTGAAGTAAATCCACCAAGCATGACCCATTTTGGAGAACTGCCAATCATAGCTGCAAACATTAGTGATAAGAAGTAAAAACAGCAGCAACTACAAAAGACAGATAATCTATACTATATTCATTTAACACTAAATTCGTTTTCTTTCAGTCATTATTTTGGGGGCTGCCTTTTCAGCATGGCACTTACCCACAACCTTCCTTACCTAAAAACTGGGATGTTTTGCTTCCTGCAGAGTTGTTTACCTAGGATGTGAGATTTTTAGGACTAAAAATAGAACAATCAAACCTTAAAAGTGGTCTTTTTTTTTTTTTTTTTTGAAACAAAATCTTGCTCTGCTGCCCAGGCTGGAGTGTAGTGGCGTGATCTTGGCTCACTGCAACCTCCACTTCCAGGGTTCAAGTGTTTCTCTTGCCTCCTTCTTCCAAGTAGCTGAGATTATAGGTACCCACAACATGCCCAGCTAATTTTTTGTATTTTTAGTAAAGACTGGGTTTCACAGTGTTATCCAGCATGGTCTCAATCTCCCAATCTCATGATCCACTCGCCTTGGCCTCCCAAAGTGCTGGGATTAGAGACGTCAGCACCACATCTGGCCATTCTATTTTTTGTTTATTTGTTTGTTTACCATATTATCATCCAACCTGGAATACAAGCTAGAAAAATCTGCCAGACTTCCTTTATTCCTGTTTTTCTGATCCTTCATTCATATCCAACCAGTCCCCTGAAGTAGGCTCTATTTCCTGGAGATGTGTTCACCATAAACTGTATAAACTTGAAGCCCCTTCTGTTTATGGATCTCATTCCCAAGCTTTGAGGGAGGTCCTGCCAATGTGTTCATATGTTTATATGATTTTCTAAAAATTTCAGAAGTTAGAATCACCATCAGTTAAGATGACTGTCTCCACAGTGACTGCTGCTCCATCACACTTCCCTTAGTGCTGGGTAACATTAGGGTGACCACAAAGCATGTTTGGAATCCAGCTAAGGGGCAATTGAGTTGGAAATACTTCATTTTTGGTTTATTGGAATATACTGTGGTTTTCAGCCACTTCTAGGAATGGTTTCATAATTGCTAGCATCCCTGCTGTAGGAATGACTTCCAGTAGTATTCCTACCACTCACTATACTGACCCACCCAGCATCACAGCAGGAGGGAGAATGGCCAATTTGTGTATGAAGGTGTTCTCTTCCATCTGTCACTGAAACTATAAGAATGAAGGAGAAATATGGTTTAAAATGTGCAGAACCAGCAGCTAATATGTGGAAAAATCTTCCAATTATTAAATATATATATGTGTATATATGTATATACATACATATTATAAAAAGAATACTTGGTTTTCATAAGTGCCTAATCAAAATGAAGTTTATTTCTGGCTACAAATATGATTTATAATGCAGGGTGCATAATTATAAACCTGCCATGATCCTTTTCTTCCTTCTTTGGATGAAAAGTGCTTAAAGTTAAATTTATCAGGAGTTTTGTGTTGGCAGGGAACAGCCAGTAGCAGTACTATAAGCAACAGATACAACTTGCTGTAAAACCATATTTTTTGCATCCAAACTATCAATAATTTTTATCCATTTTAGTAGAAAAGTCTTGATTTCTTCCTAATCTCTATGAAAAATATTATTATAAAATCATTTTCATATGAAGATATTAAAAAGTATATATCTAAAATGTTTATATGTGGATAATATATGGAGATGTGTCAAGAAGGTAATTCATTAAACTATTCTGTTCTTTTTCAGGATTATCTGAAGTTTGTGTATTTATTAGCCTTTTAAAGTTAGTAATGTTGTATTATCTCTTTCCTCATTATAAATAAATATTTGCTTTCATACTTAACTTTGTAATTTTGAGCACTTTTCAGAGAGAGAGACTCACAAAAGTGGATTCACTCCTACTATTCCCTAGTCATCACTAGAATCTTTTACTCACTTTTACCTTCTTTGTGCTGGTTCAGGAATTTATTCTCTGGCTCACAGCTCTTTTTACTCCAATCAATTCTCCCTGCTGCCACGAGGGTTAATGTTCTAAAATACAAATTCAGCTGTCATCATGGGACACAAAACAACCACAGGTGCCATAGTCCCCCTGTTTCATCCTAAGCTCCCCCAGCTTGGGCTGCCTGAAGCACTGCTTTACATGGAACTTCTTATATGCTCTCACATGTCACTTCTGAGTGTGCAGCTTCTCTCTGTATGAGGGAAAATCTGATTAGTTCCTTCACCATCAACCTGAAGTATCACCTACTCACTGAAGATTTGTTCAACTTATCTACCATTTATACGCTCTCAGAACATCTTGCTTATTTTTCACTTCAGTACTTTTCACTTTGTATGAAATTTTCTTTTTGATATTCATGTATCTCCTGCTAACAAACAAGTTTCTTGAAAACAGGGTCTTCTTTATCTTATCACTGTATCATAAGCTTGCTGGACTTAGCTCTCTTTTGCTCATTTATTAATCTTACATATATGCTTATATTACCTACAATATGCATCAGACATTCTGCTGGGTACTAGAGATAAATAAAGCTTGTAATAGAGTCATGATAAATATTACTGAAATGAATGAATATCTTACCTTCTGATTTTGTCATAAAGATAACCACATTGTATCTTTACTCCAAGTCCTATCATCATATCATTGTCATAGAGAAGGCAGAGAATATTTCCTCTATGTTCAAAGAATCAGTTGTGGCATTTAAAAAAGGCTGAACTAGAATCAAAAGTCTTGGATTTGAGTCTCTGGGCTGTAGTTAATGGTTAAGGATGTTAAGCAAGTGATGTAAGTATCTCTGGTAATAATTTTCTTTTCTTTAAAATGAGGGAAATATCTCATACCCCATTAGCACACTCTAAGAATTACATGATATAATATAGGTGGAAATGGTTTGTTAACAATTGTTTTACACAAATGTTAAGGTGCTATTGCTTTCAGATAAAAGGTCTTACTATTTCTCTGCATCTGTAACATTTTTCATTTACACTTTCAACAGTAATGCACTGTATTTATTATTTACTGCCCACCTAGAATGAACATCATCAAATACCACTTGTTCGATCAAACTTCAATAACACTCAATTCTCAGAGATAATGAGATTGAACTGGGGCTAAATGGAAATTCATTTTGCTAAATCATAGTCACAGCCTAAAAGTGAAGGTCAAAATGGAACTATAATTCTGGGTAGAGTGTGCTGGAAAATGCAGAAAATTCTAACAGGCGCATTCAAATTAAATATTATCAGATAAAAGCCCATATTATACCTCACAATTTTAGAAAGTGTAAAATACGTTATATCTTTTCAGGCTACCAGGGTCTGGACCCATAGCTATTATCTCCAGTATAGAATAGACCTAAGAAGTTGCAGACCCATACTTCTTGATGCTTCTATTCACTGGACATAAGATGTGTTTCCATTATCCTTTTTCCCTGTCATCTTAAAACACAGTCCTACTCTCTAAAATACATAGAATCTGATTTGATAGAGAAGATTTCACTGTGAAATTATTTATGAAATGCTTAATTGACTTATTGTTAATTATGAGCTAAATCAAAATTTTAGAAATAATTTCTAGCCATGTTTCTTTACCAACCACAAAGATTGGTGTAGCAGTTATTAAACGTAGAGAAAGAAAATAAATTGAACCTCATATGGTAGAATAATGTGCGTCACATTTTAAGTCCTATTAATATGTTTCCCTTATTCTGCTGAGAAATACCCTGGGATTTTCTTTTAATTTTAATTTTTTTTTTTTTTGGATGTTGCTGTGCTGGCATTTGTTCTCATTTCACAGTCGAATTATCCCTGCCATTCGTGTTTTCCAACATGGGCATGTGACCCAGACAATGTTAAAAGAGTCTATCTCTATGATATTTCAAATAAGAATTTTTAAAACATAGAATACCTTCCTTTGTAGTGATGCAACAGAAAAGATGAGAGCCTGGGAGCCACTCGGGGCCATAATTGCAGCTTAGTCAGGAAAGCCACAAAGATAGATTAAAAGCAACAAGCACACAGAGAAAAACAGAACGAAATACTATAAAATCTGGAAAGTAATGAGATAAGATATTAAAGATCAAGTTTTCCTATAAGGACACAAAGTAAATTTCAGAAAAAGCTAATATCAGACTCTTTTTTTTTTTTTTTTTTTTTTTTTTGAGACAGAATCTCACTCTGCCTCCAGTCTGGCATGCAGTGGCACAATCTCGGCTCACTGCAACCTCGGCCTCCCACGTTCAAGAGATTCCCCTGCTTCAGCCTGTTGAGTAGCTGGGACTACAGGCGTGTGGCACTATGCCTGGCTTGTTTTTTGTATTTTAGTAGAGACGGGGTTTCACCATGTTGGCGAGGATAGTCTCAATCTCCTGACCTCGTGATCTACCCACCTTGGCCTCCCAAAGAGCTGGGACTTCAGGTGTGAGCCACCACGCCCGGCCATCAGACTCTAAAAACAAGAATTTGTTCAGAGGATAAATCTGAAAAATAAACAAACAAAAATAGGAGATGCAGGGTAAAGAGATTAGATTAAGTTCTTGGACCAGAAGATATGCTCAGAAAAATAAAGCATATTCCAGAAGAGGTATGGAGATTTTGTGTATTCTTGTTATGCAAACCACATTGAATACTCAAAGGCACTGGTGTCAACTATACTGTTCTTAGGATGAATTCACTCTATATCAACCACTTGACAAAATCCAGTCCCCATCTCCTGTAGTATATTTTGTGCTTTGTTCTATTCAAATGCAAGCAATGAATAGTTTCTTCTCCCTTACTTTTATCTTCCAAAGTGGTGTGAGTGCTAGCACTCTAACAGTCTTTGACTTCATTACCACATGTCCCACTTATGGCCGAGAATAGCCTTATATATACATCCCTTCAGTTGCTTGCACTTCTTTTATTTATCCTTCTCCCATTTTCTGCCTGGTTAAAGGAAACAAGGATTAAAGTCAGAACAACCATTTTCAGACTATGAAGATGGCAGTAACATGGTAAGCTTGGTGGAGTGTGAACATGAATTTTAGAGCAGACACATGTTCAAAGCATTGCAGGTCCCTCTTTTTTCATCAGTAGCCATCTTCAGCATTAACAGATGTTCCTACAAAATGCCAAGGAAAAACATGCTCCTTCCAGGAATCACTGTCTGTCTCCTAACATTTTTAGGTGGAAGGTGAAGATAAGAATGTTGCATGTGACAAGTTTTCTCTTGTGTAGAATGGCAAATTTGGCCTTTCAAAAGTTGTGAATGCTCATATCATCGTGTACTATAATATTAAGGAATTGGTATATGTTTTAAACAAACTGAAAATAATTCTTAAAAGTTGATTTTGACCTTCCTTCATTATAATTGACCTGATTTCAAATATGGTTAGGGTCCAAATAACATTACATTTTTAGAAATAAATTATATTTTCTTTATATTAAATAGTTTCTAGGCCAGGGGCAGTGGCTCACGCCTGTAATCCGAGCACTTTGGAAGGCTGAGGCAAGTGGATAACCTGAGGTCAGATTGTTCGAGACCAACCTGGCCAACCTGGTGAAACCCCAACTCTACTAAAAATATAAAAATTAGCTGAGCATGGTGGCTGGCATCTGTAATCCCAGTTACTCAGAAGGCTGAGGCAGGAGAGAATAACTTGAACCCAGGAGGCGGAAGTTGCAGTCAAGATTACGTCATTGCACCCAGACTGGGTAACAAAGTAAGACTTCATCTCAAAAAAAAAAAAAAAGAGAGAGATAAATAGTTTCTAAGTCCCTTAAGAGTTAATTATTCTTTTTGTTTGTTTTTAATGTTTAAAAACTATATTACTTAACAAATATTTGTAATCATTTTTCCTCTATTGGGTCTTATAAAAAGAAATAGCCTTGTCACCTCAGAGTCATTCTGTTAGAGTGACTCTGATGTTATCTTTGAGTTACTATCCTGCCTTTCTTTAACTTTTGTTTCTCTTTTTTTTCAGTCTTTCACATTCGCTAGTGAGCATGGTATTATATAGATACTACATTGATATCTAATTTTATTATCTCCAAATTTCCCTTTCATGTAAAATGAAAAATGTTTTAATGGGTTTCTCATCCATTACCATTTTTAAAATAAAATACTTGACCATATACTTAGTAAGAAAACCACAGCTATTTCTCCACACGTATGTAATGCCTGAATTCATATAGTTCACCTTTCTCTATGACTCATCCTATCTCCGGAAATACTGCTCAATAAAACCAAATCACAACACATTTTCCCTCATTTTTCTTATGATTTTCTTCTTTCTATCCACATAATTGCTTAGCTAACAATTATATTTCTATATGGGCCTTACTGGTTATGTGAATTTGTAGATTTATTGTTTGACAGCTTCTATTTTTACACTTTGACCTACTTCCAAATAGTCTGTCAAATTTCTACATAACTGTGAAAATAATTGTCAGAGGGTTGTTTTGCCTTCTCTTATTGTACATATACAAAAAGATAAGTTCTCATTGCTTCAATAATGTTTGTGTGTTTGAGTTTCTGTTCCTCAATTAGACCATGATAATTTACCCCTAGTTTAGAACTCTATCTGGTACATATAAGGTTTTCAATAGATATATTTTGTCTTTACTTGATCATAACAGACTGAGGGGCTAGAATAAAGTCTACTTCCTTTCTAACTGCCCACAAGAGCTAATAGAGCACTTAGAACATGTTTAGCAAATGCTGAAAAATAGAAAATGAGAATAGGACTAAAAGTCTGGCCTTAAAAATTGACTGAGCATAGGATGTTTTCCTCCCCAAAAAGTTAGTCTCTTATTCCTCCTGCAAATTACAATTAAAAATATCAGAGAAAATCAGTGGACCTTAAAGGTCAAGAAAAGAAAGCAAACTAGCTAGAGATTTGACAACTTGAGGAATAACGGGGAAGTGAATTGTCTGTGTTTTGTTTGTTTTTCCTCCTGTGTATCTCTGCCTGGGTACTGGAGAAACCCACAAAACATAAATAATAATGGTAGCAGATAAAACAACAAAACCCCCACATGCACGGTTTCTCTCTAAAAAGACAGAAAAGGATGGCTAATGAGACATAACCCTATTGATTGTGCACACCCTCCAAGGAAAAGCTTCCCTACAGGATCCTCCAGCCCCAGACATTGAACAATACCTTGTCTCTCATACCTGTTTTCCACAAAGGAGGTTGCATCCCTATCTCTCCCCACTGCGCACTTTACCAACTGTCCGCTGGAGCCCTAGCGGTCACCTCCACCCTGCACTAAGATGAGTAGACGTGCTTTTCCTCCCATCCACAGTGAGCATTGTGACTAGGAAGACTGTGGAGTAAAAAAGCTATGTGATCATTCCAATCTTGAACTAAGTGAATATCAGAAAAGAAGCAGCACTCTTTTTCCTTTCTATTATGTGCTGTGGGGCTCATGAAGGGGAGCACTGCTACTATCCTAATCTCGCACTAGCCAAGTGACAGCAAAGATGAAACAACCAACTCCCACCCAATTAGAAAATAGAGGCTATGAATAGGGAGAAGAGGGAGCTGCAGAAAGGGAGTCTGTATATGAAGCTCTGAGCAGACTCTGGAGTGGCCCTCCATGAAACCAATCACAATCACACAGCAAAATGTGTGAGAACTGATCTATGATTCAGAATATTGCCAAGATTTCAAATTGCTTGAAAATCTTCTGTAAATGGTTTCAAAAAAGATTTACAGAAGATCACTATAAATGTTTTGAAATCTCAATTAACATTTAAAGTACAGCCCACAAAAATTGGCCAGGACATGCAATCTGAACTTTAACAGGTATATCATCTGCCTGAGCAGACATAAATAGGAAATATTATCATATACAACTTAAAATTTCCAGAATATGTTAAACATCATTTACTATTTCTTGTACCATTGATATAGTAAATCAAGGTAAAAGGATAGTTTTCTAACAAATGAACTAATTGGACATCCCTAGGCAGAAAATAAGCCTTAATCTAAACTTTAAAAATTGTATAAAATATTAATTCAAAATCAATTATAGATGTAAATAACCTAAAACTAAAATTTTTTTAGACAAAAACACAGGAGAAAATTTTTGTTACTTTGGGCTAGGTGACAAGTTCTAAGACATAATGCCAAACGCAAAATTTACAAAAGGAAATATTTACTGGCTGGGCGTACTGGTTCACACCTGTAATCCCAGCACTTTGAGAGGCTGAGGCAGGTGGATCACGAGGTTTCAGAAGTTCAAGACCAGACTTGCTAAGATGATGAAACTCTGTTTCTACTAAAAATACAAAAATTAACTGAGCATAGTGCCGGGTTCCTGTAATCCCAGCTACTAAGGAAGCTGAGGCAGAGAATTGCTTGAACATGGGAAGCAGAGGTTGTAGTGAGCTGAAATCACACCACTGCACTCCAGCCTGGGCAACAGAGAAAAAAAATATTAATTAAACTTTATTAAAATTGAAATACTTTTGTTCTGCAAAAAATCCTGTTAAGGATCTAGCCACAGACTGGAAGAAAGTATGTACAAATTGCTTATGTTACAAAGGCTATGTTTCCAGAATATGTAAGGAACTTATATTCAGTCAGAAAATGGGCAGAAGTCTTAAACAGGCATTTCATCATAGAAGACATACAAATGATGAAAAAAATCACATAAAAAATACTAGCCATTAAGGAAATATAGATTAAAGCTATGATGAAATAACACCATAAAGATACTAGAATGGCTAAATTAATAAATTCTGACACTCCCAAATCTTGGTGTGAGGATATAGACCAATTGGATCTTTCACATACTCCTAATGGGAATAAGAAATGCTGTGACCTCTCTGGAAAATAGTTTGAAAGTTTCTTGTAAGTTTAAATATATACTTACCATGTAACCCTGGGTATTTATAACAGAGAAATAAAAACTTACAGTCATATTAAAAACCTGTCCATGAATTTCCATAGCAGCTTTATTTTTAAGAGTGAAAGACTAGAAGCAATTTAAATGTCCTTTACCAAGTAAATGCGGTATAAAAAAGGTGGTACATCTGTGCAAAGTTATATTACTCAGGAATAAAAAGGAATGGAGTATTAATATAGGCAACTACTTGAATGAATCTCAATGGCTCTATATTAAGTGAAAGAAACAGAACCAAAAATGAGTACATACTGTATAATTACATTTATGTTAAGTTCTAGAAAAGTCTAAATGATAAGAGTCTAAAACAGATCCATGATTGGCAGGAATTGGATTTAGTGGGGAGAGATTATGAAACAGTTTTCTATTTTGATTCTGGAGATAATTACGTTAATCCATATCTATGATGAAATTTTATAGAACTAAATTTAAAAAAAATACATGTAAAATATAAAATCCAAATGAGCTTTGTAGTTTACTTGATAATACTGGCCCAATGTCAATATTTTGACTTTGACAATATGCTACAGTTATTTAAAATGTCATCATTGGGAAAACTGTAAATTATCTGTATTTGTTTTGCAAACTTTTGTGAGTCTTAATTTATTTCAAAACAAATTTTTTATAAAAAAACATTCTCAATGGAGGCATAATTTAGTATTTCATTTATTTAACCTATTAAGATTAAGAAAAATTATTGATAGAGAACAAATTTGTGATTTCCGGGGGTCAGGATTAGGAATAGGGAGTAACTACATACACGTAGCACAAGGGAGTTTCTCTGGAGCACCAGAACAGTTCATTCTGATTTTGGTGGGGGTTATACAAATCTACACATGTGATAAAATTTCATAGCATTTTGCAACAACAACCACAAAAAAACTCAAAGAAAAAGTAAGTGAGTACAAAAACTGGTGAATTCTTAAAAAAAAAAATCAGGATATTTGGTTTATAATATTCGGTTTTCTGTTTTTAAATTACACTATAGTTTTGTAAAATGTTATCATTAGGGGAACCTGAGTGAAAGGTACATAGAAACTCTCTGTACTTTTCTTGGAATATTTAAATCTAAATTTTTTTCCAGATAACAGTTTAAAAATTGACTAAGCATAGAAAATAGAGTGATTTTTGGTGTGAGTTCTTAATTCTGAAGTGTTTTCCTGCTGCTACCTGATGTCATCTGCCACCTAACGACCTCATTCCTCATTGACAGGCATTATGAATGGGAAAATGCCCCTGAATTACTTCTCACTGACTGTAAAGCAATCACATTATTACTTGGCCACAAGCCCAGGGTTATGGGCAAGAAGTTACTCAGAAAAAAAGCTCAAATGCAGCTTTTATTTGAAATTTCCCCTGAAATAGAAGGATGTTCATCAACACAGAATGGGAGCATGCACAGTTTGAGAGAACATAAGACTGTATGTAATTTGCACAATAGTTCAGTAATTTGCTGAACTATTATAGAAGATTTCTTATCAAGTTTTCAAAAAGTAGTAAAACAATAATATTCTGAAGCATTTGATACATATTTAACCAACAACATATAAACAGGTCAAATTTAAGCAAACACTGTAAAATCATTCCCTAAGCAAGCTACTATTATGTTTAAATTAGAGAACTAATAATATTTGGTAGGAGTGTGCTCTAATAATGATTAGTAAAACTCTACATTTTATAATTGAAAATAAACCAAATAAAAGATATGAAATACCCACTACATTAAAATAATGTTTCTTTCTACCATAAAGGAAACAGCTTCATATTACTGCAAATACCAGATAAAACTAGATATGTTTCCAGAAAATTCACCTCTTCAAACATTTCTTTATACTCCCAAATCACCTAAAGTTAAATTTTGACTCGGTTTTGTGAAACAAGCAGTATCTGGGAAGAAGTGATAAAAATGTGTTAATTTGATGATATATATTTATGTCAGGAATGTGGAACTCACATGTAAAATATGACAATGTTTAACTTTAATCAATCACTATTTTCTCAGTAAACAGTGATAATTAGGAAATCTGCCCCTAACTTTCTGTCTTCTAAAATTTTCCCAGCCAGGGTGGGCACAGTGCCTCACATCTATAGTCCCAGGCACTTGGCAAGCTGAGCCTGGAGGATCACCTGAGCCTGGGGAGGTGAAGGCTGCAGAAAGCTGTAATTGCATTGCACCACTGCACTCCAGCCTAGAAAAAAGAAAATCTAGTCTTTTGTGATCCAGGAAACATCTTTCCATAAAGAATCAAATTTCCCCATAAAATTCAAGTAAGACTTATTGTACACTCTTTTATTGACTCCTATATGATTTGTGTATTACTTCCTTTAAAATCTGTTTAGACAAGGCCAAAGAGAGACCCTCTAAATTTTTATTCTTTGTCTCAAGAGTAATTAGCTAAGATTTGAACTATTTGTTCCTTTGAAACTAGCCAGACACAGAGATAAACATTTCCTGTTCAGCCAACTGGCTGAGACTTCCTTGATTGTAAAACAATCACAACTCTAAATCACACCACCTATAAATCGTCTGCTCCTCTCTATGAATGTCTAAGGTAAAATTCATCCTTCCAGGACACTAATCTTCAGATCTGCAGTGCTCTCCCTATAGCAATAAGCTGTATAAAATCTCTCCTTAATTATCTGGTGCATATTAATTTTGACAAAATAAAACACAATAAGGAGTTTTGATTTTGCTTAATGATACACTGTTTTGTATAAAAAATGATTCCAACGTAAGATTTAAATTTTAATAAATTTTTGAAGTAGCAGTTTTTTTATTAATATACTTTAGAAAGTTTTCAAGGTGGAACCTTAGCTGTACAAAACTACCTACTACTTTCTAAAACATTTTTAAATTTTATTTTTAATTTAAAGATAATAATTGTATATACTATACATTGTTGGTTAAAATATGATTTTCTCTTTTTTTCTGAGACAATCTCACTTTTGTCAGCCAGGCTGGAGTGCAGTGGCATGACCTGCAACCTCCACCTCCTAGGTTCAAGCAGTTCTCTCACCTCAGCCTCCTGAGTAGCTGGGATTACAGGCACCTGCCACTAGGCCTGCTAATTTTTGTATTTTTAGTAGAGACCGAGTTTCGCCAGGTTGGCCATGCTGATCTCAAACTCCTGACCTCAGGTGATCTGCCCGCTTCGGCCTCCCAAAGTGCTAGGATTACATGCGTGAGCCACCGTATCCAGAAGATATTTTTATATATGTTTATATTACTTAATGATTCACAAGCACTAATTAAATAAATTCTAAAACAAGTTTAAATTTCAAGAAGTCTTTTTCAGCCAGTCAGAATATGTCATCAGTTAGTTGATTCATATGTCAATACGAAAGGAGATTCCCTGCCAACTCAAAACCATATGATTAATAAATTAGAGATAACTTCCTAATAGTGAATTTGTAACTCTGCAATAATTATTCCAAGTATATTTGGGTTAAACTCGGTCCATCATAGCAATAAAAAAGAATTGAGAAGGGACCAAAAAATTATTTCAGTCTCCCTCTTTTACACACAGTGAAGATATGAAATTTTCTAGTATTGAAATCTCTTGTTTGTTTAGTTTTCTGAAAACAACACATAAATAAACATAAAGGGATAGGCATTAGGATACTGAAAAGAATCAAACATAATGCTGTGCAGAAGAAAAGTAAATTATCTCATTCATCTCTGACAGGGAAAGCTAGAAGTAGTAAGTTATTTGAAGGAAAGACTGAAGACAGAAAAGAAACTCTGTTAAACATGGGAAAAAAAGAAAGTCTTGACTATAGTATTTTTTCATCCGTTAAGGGTGAAAGATCACATTTGATTCAAAGCTGGTGTTAATTTTGTAGACCATGACTCTTCACTCTTGTCACCAATCCTTGTAGATTCCAGTACCTCAACTGACAACATTCTATTAATTCAATGGAAGGTCTTAATCTCAATCAAGAAGACATGAGTATCAAGACGCTAAGAGTCTCTCCATTTCCACTGTAACGATCATAGTCCAATCTACCACTATTTTTTACTTGACCATTGTCACAGCTCCAAATTTGTCTTTCCAAATCCACTAAGAACTCTACTCCCAACCAAATCTCCTTTCTCCAATTATGGCTAGAATATTTTTTTAAATTTCAATTATGATGTTTTTTTTTTACTTTTACAACTAAATGCTTTAAAATTTTTACATTGTTACTCTATTTTAAGTCTAACTTTCTGAACATAATCTTTCTGATGTTAAAATTCTTCCCACTTCTTTCAAGGTTATTTCTAACCACTCCCATCACTGAATACAAAGTAGTCATTCTGTGCTTTCTATTTCTATAACTGCTCTTCATTGTTCCTCCTCAAGGCATGCACATATTTTTTTTTCCTTGCCTAAAATGTTTTATTTTCCCCACGTTGGCTTATTCTTATTTGACCTCAGTCCTCATTTTAATTTTATTTCTTCAGAGATGCGTTCCCTGGCCATTCTTCACCTCCAAAATTAGATTTAGTTTACTCTCACACAGCAGTCTTTACCTTCATAGCACTCATCAAATTATAAAGAAATCACTAAGTTTTCATTAGACGATGATATCAAAGCAGACTGGCAGGAGAAGTGATTGAATGACACTTTTTAAAGGATCCTCCTATTAGTGAAAAAGACTTGAGCAGGATATTAACATTAAAACCTTTCATTATGTTCTTAGGAGGTTGTCAAAAGACAAGTGGTACTAAGACCGAAGAAAATTTCCCAGTGACCATTCAAAAGTGCTTTGACCCATCCAAGGGAAAGTGTTTCACATTATTAAGTAGAAAAAGAAGGGTTATAGAAAAATCTAAAAGGACAAATTATCCTTTGTGGAACAAAATGAAATAATTGTAAATATTGGCTGAGTGAGACACTCTCCTTGGCAGCTTTAGTAACTAGATCAGCATTTCAGAAAAAAAATCGCAATTCAGAAAGGCAATAAATTGTAGGACAAAATCAGAAACAGTAGTCAGAATGATTTTACAACCCTTCCTAAGAGCCATTCCTGACTGTTTCTGAGTGTTTTCAGAGGTTTGGAAATTGTTATGTGGTGAAAAATTCTTTTTTCTCTTTATTTTTAAAATTTAACTTGCTTTCTGTTAGAATTTTGTAAAGTACAATACTAATCATACAAAATGTTGCTAAACAAATTAATTCTTCAGACAATTAAAGAAAATCGATTTTTGCTACTATTACAGCATGCATTCTTCGGCTTTTATCAATGTGGAAAGGTGGCTAGAACTTGGATAAAATAATAAATTTTATTGTAATTCTGAGTTGGAAAGATAGAAGTAGAGAAAACTTCCAAGGGACAAACAAAATTGTTGAAATCTGAGCTTGGAGTAGGAAGCACAGTAGAAGTGTAGCTAAAGTTCTAATATCAAGATTGCTTAAGGGAAGAGGAGGGAGTGACCAGAATCTGCTGGCTTGAGCCAAGAAATCTAAAGGAGACATGTTTAGATTTAAATTTAGGATTTCAAATTGGTAATAATTCCTCTCTCACAAAGAAGCAGAAGCAAGTTTTATCTGGATAAAAGCATCTTCAATTTCAGCCTCAGTTTTTACACATGTTGAGAACAACCAATAAGAGCTTTTATCAAATATAGTCAAATTTATCTGAAAATCGTTTTTTGAGAGACTGCCAGCCCAAAAAAAAATGCCAATAATCATATATGTATAAAAACATTAAATATATAAACAATACAATCATTCATATATATATATGTTCAAAGAATAAAGAAGATAATCCAAAATTATTGGATAGATTTCAAAACAAAGATCATTTAAAAATAAAAATTTTAAAAATATACATGTATAATTGTTGAAATAAAAAATTCAAGGGTGACAAACTGATTAGACTTACCTAAAGCGAACTAGAAAATTTACCTCTATTTATCAAGAATACAGAACTAGAAGTTAGACTTGGGTCTCATTCCCAAGGTACCTCATTATGAATATACATATATTCTAAAATACCAATAAAAAAAAAGTGAAACCCAGAAAACTTCTGGTCCTATGTATTTTGAATAAAAGATACTCAACTTGTACTAAAAGTAAATAGTTGACAATCTAAAACTGATTATCAAGTAAAAGTATCTGAAATGGTTTGACTCTGTCCCCATCCAAATCTCATCTTGAATTGTAGCTACCATAATCCCCACATATCAAAGTGGAACCCAGAGGGAGGTAATTGAATCATGGGAATGGGTTTTTCCCATGCTATTCTTGTGTTAATGAATAAGTTTCATGAGATCTGATGTTTTTATAAAGAGCAGTTCCTTTGCATACACTCTTTTGCCTGCTACCGTGTAAAATGTGCCATTGCTCCTCCTCCTGCTATGATTGTGAGGGCTCCCCAGACACGTGGAGCCCTCTTTTTAACCCTCTTTAACCCTCTTTTTCATTGTCTATTACCCAGTCTCAGGTATTTCTTAATAGCAGTATAAAAATGGACTAATACATAGGCCGGGCACGGTGGCTCATGCCTGTAATCCTAGCACTTTGGGAGGCCAAGGTGGGTGGATCATCTGAGGTCAGGAATTCAAGAAAAATGGACTAATACAGTATCTTTCAAGAACAATAGTAAAATAAATATTTTCAAACCAAGAAAAAGTGGAAAAATTCACCAACATATGAATGACAAATTTATTTCTGAAGGGCATAATTCAGAAGGATGGAAATGTGTCCATCTTAAAGTGAGAAATGCATGGTTAGTGGCTGATAAGCTGCTCTATAAGCTATGGCAGTAGCTCTTGAGAGAGGTCCTGGGAGACTTGATAGGCAACACTTGGAACTTTAAAGTTGGCTTCTTCTTTTAGTGTCATGTAAGACATTCCAACTCTGTGTTTAAAACTAGGCTCACAATGAGATGGAGCCTTACAGGTGTCCTGCTGGGGGATGGTAGAGGGCAAATTTGGAAATGTTAAAGATTATAGGGATTAGAGTTCCTCCAAATTCTTCAATATGTCACAGATATTCTATATCAGTGAGCAGAATTCTATTTCTTGCTTTGTTTGTTTGATTTAAACTAGGTTAACATTTTCTCAGAAAATAAAATGACATTAAGCACTTTTTACAAAATTCATCTGAAATAAATTATTTCTGAATAAAAAATTAAGCATTGGGGGGGAATTTCAGCAGCTGGGTTATCTTCATAGCTAGTAATTTTAAAAGAGTACCAAAATAGATTAATATATTGTTGCATTACAGGCATAAAATATCTTTGGAATATTTTTAATTTGGACTACTACAGTATCACATGAGCAAAAATTTCATATTTCATACAAGTGCCATAAAACTAGAGGTGTGCTTGTAGAATTTCACTGGTTCCCAGTGTTCTGCTGGAAGGGAGAAAAAGAATTATTTCTAGCAATATGACTTGCAAGGTGAAGTAATTTTCTCATAAATCATTATTAAATATTTCATTGTCTCCAAAATGTAATTTGAGTATCTTTGAAGGAAATGAATACAAGGAGAAAAAATAACTCAAAAATATCATCAGCACAATTTTGAAAAATATTATTCAAAAAATTTTTCTTACTCAAAAATTCAATTCTACTTATAAGTCAGATTGCTATAAAGTAGCTTGATTTCCTAAAATATAATTACTAAAGTCAAAATATTCTACCTGCACTATTTTAGAAGATTTATTACTTGAGAATAAACATATGCTTGACTATATGAAAAGCAGTGAAAGTTTGCCATCTAGAATGATCAAGTAAAATTGTTAGAATTTGTAGCCAAAAAGTGCTTTTGCAGATCACTTTCATGTGACAAGAAAGTGCAGCATTTTATTGACTAAACATATAACCAGTCAGTGACTGTCTCTTATAGTTGAAAGAGTGGTACGGTACAGAAGGTAAAAAGATGAACAGTATAGATTCCTCAAGTTCTGGAAGAAAAAAGACATATTGACAGCATTCAAAATAATATTATAGAAAGTTCTATATGTGAGTCTGGATGGGTGTGAGGGGTATTGTATTAGTAAAGGCTTTTATCAAACAATTAGCTTTTTAATATAAAATTAAAAGGTGGTAGCAGGTGACAAAAAAACAAGAACAACGTTAATAATTAGAAATATAGGCTAGAACTAGACTATTTAACAAAAACAAAAAACAAAGCAATGCAGTAAAAAATTTTAAAAAACGAACCAATCTATAAAATGAGATAGTATTCAGTGTTGCAAATTATAAATAAGGCTGAATCAGAGGATTCTGACATAAGAGATTTTTAGCATAAAGCACAGGGAGCAAAGGCCCAGGAGTTGAACAAGAACCAGAGAAAGAGGCAGAAGCCAGACCATACAGAATACAGGAGAGACTTGGGGTAAATTGCAAAAGAAAACAATTTGAAAGCTTAGAGCAGGTGATGACTTGATCTTATTGGTGTATTAAAAGAATGTCTGGCTACAACTGTGCCACAGTAGTCTATTTGGTGTTATAAGGATCATGAAAATTGGAAGCACGAGTACTAGGGAGAAGGCTACTATAGTAATCCATGCAGCCATGGCGAGAGTGGTTGGCATGGTGAGAGGTGGTTGGTTCTACGAGGTATTTTGAAGATGTTGCTCACAAAATTTGTCATATAGGATATGGATATGAAGAGAAAGGCAATTGAAAAATTCTTTTCAGGGATTTTTACTTTAGTAAACGGACAGATAGTGGTGCTATTCACTGAAATATAGGAACATTGTGGTGGGAACAAATTTGGTAGGTAGACCGTGCGGGAATTGATAATTCAGTTTGGGATGTGCTAAATTTGAGATATCTGCTAGATATCCAAGTTGAGAAGTTGAACAGCCATTTGGATATATGTCTAGATTTCTGGAGAACATTTAGAAGTACAGATAAAAATTAAAAGTTGTCAGCCCTTGGCTGCAATTAGATGCCATGGAATTAAAAGTTTCTTGTTGGACATGAGAGTAGAGAACGAAAAGAAAGGGAGGGCTGGGTCTACGCTCTGGGGTACTCTGATATAAAGAGATTTAAAAAGATAATAAGGACTCAGAAAATAACACAGATAAATTGTAGCCAGTGAAGAATGCGGAATATTTGAGTATGAGGCATGAGTTTAAAGCAATAAAATACATAAGCAAATCAAATGAGAAAGGCTAGTTTCACTGAATATCCCCAAAATAAAAAGTTTGTTAAATAGAGAATTATCTTTGCTTACTTTCATAGACAGCAATTTATTTAATACATTGTGATAGAGACTGACACTTCTACGAAACTGGAATTAAAGAATGTCCCAGATAATTTTATGAAAGAAAAATATATACGAAAATATAATGAAAAGGCCAGACAGTATGGATATTCCTACGCATACAGCTGCATAAATTAATAAGAAAAATTTTCTGTGAAAACACTTTTAAAATCAACTCAAATCCAAAAATCTTAGAGACTCCCATTTTATTTAACCAAACACTGCAAACATTCACCAATTTAATTGCATTTCTGGAAAACTGTTGAAAGTTCAGGACTTAATCAGAATAAGTAATACAACTTAAACATTTTTTTAAAGAAATTAATGTCAGGGTTGGACCTATAATGGGAAAAAGTAGTAAGGTAAAGAATTTATGTAATAAAAGTTCCAAGTAAAATATTAAGTAACAAGGAGAATGAATGCAAGGAAGCCTTTGAGTAAATAAAATAAATGTTTGTTTCTCTTGTTGACATAAGTTAATTGCAGGTTTCTAAAGAAATCAAGGAGACAATCAGTAGTACCTGAAAACTAAGTGCTCTTTATTCCTTCCTGTTTTTAGTGTCTTTTCATAGAATAAAGGTTTAATTCAGAAAATGTTTGTTTTGCCCCATTCACTTTCTTTCACCTCCAGAGGATTTGTACAACTTTCACATATTTATATTTCGCAACCGGACACTGATAAAAAGTCAGGCAAAATGGGAAAGGGACCTCTTCAGCAATTCCTGACAACATTCTTTTACTCCAACCCAAATCAGGAAATCTGGGAGCTTCCCTATGCAAGATCTCCCCACTCTTCCATCTTGTACAGGGCACTACACATGCTCATGTGTCTATGAGAAATCATGGTTACCTAACAAGGTCTAGGCACTGGCTTGACTTTTCAGAACCACACTACCGGGGGCACACCCTGTGAAGTATGCAGTTTGACAGAAGCAGAGTACCAAATAGCAGAAACTGCAGGCTCTAAAAAGTTTGCATCATCACAAAAGGTTCTGTACAGAAACCAATGTATAAATAGCTCATAATTCAAGTAACTTAGAAGCGCTTTAAAACTAGAATTGCTAGATGTAGCAATTAACACAGGAATTCCAGCTAAATTTGAATTTGAGAAAACAATGAACAATTTTTTGTATCAGTATATCCCATGCAATATTTGGAACACACTTATACTAACAAAAATATTCATTGTTTATCTCAAATTCAAATTGCACTGGAACTCTGTATTTTATCTGACATCACTAACTGTAATCTCAAAATTCCCAAAGAAGACGTGGTCTCACGTGTATTTGCCTAATTCCATACTTTTTTCCAACAAAATAAAAATGCAGAAAATGCATATTATGCATTCATTATTCTCCTATAAATGGGAATGAATGTATCTTGAAGAGAGATAATGTACACCTAAAGTTCCACTACTTCTGTACAAAATGCTTTATAAACATATTTTATTCTATCATATTGTATTATAATTATACAGCATATTTGAACTAGGAAGATTTTGTTAACTCTCATAAAATAGAGCCAAGAACCAATTTTATCCAACTGAAATAACTTAGAATACGATTTACATACTAGTAAGTTAAAAACTCAGCCACATATTTAATAAAAAACTCTAACCTTTAAAATTTAAAAATCATTGCTTGTACATTTAAGGTGTTGTTTTTTGTTGTTGTTGCTTTTTTAAAGGGGGGCATTTGTTTTATTATTTTGTTTGTTTGTTTTTGCTGCTGTTGTTGTTGTTGCTGAGACAGAGTCTCACTCTGTCACCCAGGCTGGAGTGCATGGTGCAATCTCGGTTCACTGCAACCCCTGCCTCCTGGGTTCAAGCAGTTCTCCTGCCTCAGCCTTCCAAGTAGCTGGGATTATAGGTGCTCACCACCAGACCCAGCTAATTTTTGTATTTTTATTAGAGACGGGGTTTCACCATGTTGGCCAGGTTGGTCTGAAACTCCTGACCTCAGGTGATCTGCCCTTCTCAGCCTCCTAAAGTGCTGGGATTACAGGCGTTAGCCACTGCTCTCGGTCAGTATTTTGTGTTTTTAAAAGAACACCTGCTTGTTTTCATGCTCTTCATAGGCATTGCTTCAGATAACATATGTATTTAAGGTACCAGGTGCAATCATGTTACCACATTCCTGCAGTAGAGGTTGTGTGAATAAATATGTTTCAGCTTCCACTGATGCTTTAATTTTTAAAATTATATTGAGATAGAAAGGGTCAAGCCTGATTGTTTAAGGGAATAACTACACTGAGATAAACTTGACAGGGGGGATGGCAATAAGAAACTTCAAAAGAAGGAAAACTTGAGAACAGAGGAGTTGCATCGTTCATCCATCTCAAAACAAGATTACACTTTTAGTGTCAGCCTATGAAGCCTTATGTTTTAATTTATAAAGAAAAGCTGAAAATTTCCACATATGACCATTGAGATGTAGCTTTGATTGAGTACATGTTGTCTCTGGACTTACAGATATGGAAGATGTACTGATCCACTGTCACATTAATCAGTTAAGAGGGACAATATTATAACTACTTTATCTTATATTCTTTGAACATATTCTAATCTTTGGAATACAATGATTACATTTCTGGTTTCTTTTAGTGCCTTCTTAGGCATTATTTCCCAATCAAATCTGTGGTCCTTTTCTTTTTCCCGCTCAAAAATATTTTTTTTTTCTGCAAACAGTTCTGAAATAAAATAGCTATGCAAAATTGATGCCATAATTCAAACCACCATTACCTCAGAAGAAAAGCCAATTTCAAGACAAGTCTTTAAAACTTTTTTTTCTGACCCACTACAATCATGGATGATAATATAAGCAACATGCAGGTTGTTTATAAAGCAAAAAAAAAAAAAAAATCAGATTTGCCAATTGTACAAAGAAATGCTTCCCTTGTTTTATTTGTTTTAAAAGGTATTATTGGAAACATGACTACAAGAAAAAAAACCACTGACAGTATTTCCCAGTTTGATGTTAGAAATGAGACTGCACAACGTGTTTAGCGTTTTTGAAACTTTGAGTTATTAAATAAGTAATGTCAATCCATATGTTAATAAGGACAGAGTCCAGAAACTTAATTTTTACCCTGAAACAAATATAGGGATTATAATTCTCAGGTAAGCATACAAAGTTTCAAGAACTTGATGTCTTCTTCCTGGTTAATTCGTGCCTCCGCAAAGTAACGTCAGGGCAAATTTTTCATCATAATACCTACAGTATTTTATTTCAGAATTGGTTGTGATTATCCCAAGTTCTTCATTTTATTTCCTTACTATTTCAATAGCATGGCCTAGTTTTAATGCTTTTCTAAGGAATTTGTATATTCATCTAAAAACGAGGTAGTTAAAAAAGTAATAAGAAGAACCATAGTAACTTTTTATTGCAATAAAGGCAGCTGAAATAAAATTTCAGTTTAATCAATGTTTTAATACTTTTCTATAGATGTGACTATGCAGAATATAAACACTAGTGCAGTCCATGTTATATCAGCAAATTGCCAACTTTATTGCAATAACATGATCAATTTTTTTTTTTTTTTGTAGAGAAAGCTACACCTACATGATGTCAAATTAACTGAGAAAAAGGAAAGTTCTTATGAGTTATCTGCACTTGGGCTCTTCATGCCTGTTATGTGATAGTGTCCTCTCCCCCTCTTGCCCAGTGATTCTGTGTATCATACAGGTATATATCTTAGGGCATTGATGATTGAAATTCAATAATGGAAAAAATAGAGATAAAACACAATTACCTTGTGCTCTTAGTGATAAAATTGTTATGAAAAGTAGTTATGACAAATTTGAGGATAAGTTTTCCAGGGATTAATAGTGGGATAAATTTTGCTCATATTTAAAAATAATTTTAAACTTAAAATAATCAGTACTCAATATAACAGTTAAATTTTAGAAATGTGAAGAAAGAAGGATTATTACTATATTTTAATTTATTTTTTAATAGATTTTCAGTATTGGGAAATATTATAGAATGTTTAAAAAGAGAATACATTTGAAATGCCAAAGCACCAAAACATGTCTATGGAGTGTCTCATATGCTAGAAGTTTGGGGATGTAGTCTCTGTTATATCTAATTTAGTGCTTTTAACTTTTCTAGGGGAGTATGTGTATGCCTTTATTTTGGTGCTAGGAAAGTTAGCCTATGTAGAGTAATAAGTAGATGACCCAAGATCTAGATTACCTCTTTTCACTCAGGTCCATCATTATTTTACTAAACCATGTGAGGAGACAAACAACACAAAGTTAAAAGTCAATATCAAACAATATGACTAGAAGCCAGACCCCCCAAAAAACCCTCAATATTATTGACATTTAATATTTTGCATAAATATTGAATATTTTATATGAATTCCTGAAAGTTATGAGAGTTCCTCACAGAAAATATGCCCAAAAACTTAAATCAAAGACCTATGACTTCACATTAAAAACTAGAAAACTGGACAAATAAAATCCCTCTGGGTAGATGAGTAGAAGTCTATATAAATTATATGTAAACTTATAACCCTTACAAAAATCTACTATGTTCATGAATCACAATGCTCAATATTAAGAAATTAATTACTCCCAAATTGATTGATAGATTAAGTGCAATCACAGTAATATAAATTAAGATTCTGATTCCAAAATTCAAATGGGAGAGAACTGGGCAAGATGGCTGACTAGGTGCAGTTGGAAGTAACATCTGCCTCCAAGGGACCAGAACACTGGGAAAACTGGCACACTCCTAGCAGATTTTCAGAGGGAAGGCATTGAGAGTGGGTGAGGGAAGACACAGATGCTGTGCTGAAAGGGGAGGAAGCTGGGAACCTGGCATGAGGCTACTGCACACTGGGACTCCTTCCTAGCCCCCAAGAACTCTGGGAGAAGGGTTGAGCAGGCAAACAGCCACTTGCTCTGGCCACAGGCCTTTGGAATTCTGGCCAGGAGACCCCACAATCCCCATGGACACTTGAGCTGGTGAGAAGAGCTGCTTTGAGAAGGTTCAGGGTCAGAACTCCAGCCCACCCAGAGCCCAGAGGATTTGGTGCCAGAGGGTCTGTAGTGGAACAGCCAGAGAAGCATATCTTTCAATGCTTGCCTTGATTCTCTAACAGACTTTAGCCATAGTCAAACTTTATGACCTGAGCAGTACAAGGCATCTTGTCCATGAGACAGATGCAGCCTGATCTGAGCACCCCTTAGTCTGCTGGTCTCTCCCAGATCTCTAGTCCTGCCACATCTGCTTGCAGTGCAGCCTCGAATGCCCAGAATGGGGTGCTTCATGGGGGCCCTACATCATAGCTCTTGTACTGGCAGTCCTTACTGGACAACTGGAAAGCTCCAGCAGAGTAGCTCCCAGGCATGCACACCAACCAGTGCTCTCCAACACCAGAATCTCCACCATGCTGCTTTGCCTGCATGTATTCGCCAGCAGCCACCCCCCACATTGCTTTGCCAGCACATGTGTGCATGAGTGAACCTTGCCTTCACTTACCTGCCAGTTCATGTGTGCATGTGCACCTCACCATGCCACTGTTGCTGGCTTGAGTGCATCCTATTGCCCCAATCCTTCACCAAGCCACCATCCCCATCAGAGTGTTTACAGGCATGGACTGCCAGTCCCTTGCCCAATGCCAACACTGCCACCAGTACAAAACTAAATGTGGGACCAGTATACCCACTCCCACCCTGAGTGGCAGCTGCCAACCACAGGAACACATGCACAGAGGGCACACAAGGTCCCATGGCCACCAGCACCCTGCCTCCATGCTAATACCACTGCAACTGTAAACATGCACACAGATACTGTTGAAGCCCCCAGTACCCCTGCAGCATGCTGACACCTATGGCTGCTGTGAGCACCTGCAAAAAGACCAGCACCCTTGCACCTAACAGCACCCCACTGCCTCTAAGAGAATACACCCCACTGCACTGCCACTGAGTGCTACCACTACTGCTGGCAGGTGAAAACAAAGAGGGAGCTTGTTGCCAACCACACTGTGAAGTGCTTTGGTTAGCACTACCCATTGGAATGTTGTGACTAGTGGTCAGAAAAACTTGGCCCCTTCAACACAGCAGGTTTCTAGTCTCTGGGGTGATAGTACAAAGCTAGGAGCCCAATACCTGCCACCCAGAGTTAGAGCATGGAGACCAGGAGTCCTGAGCTGATCTTGTGTAGTATTTTGCAGGGGTTCTCTGCATTTCCTGAATTCCCCACTAAATTTCTCCAGAAATGAAGCCAGTAAACTGACCTCACCTTATATTACAATCAAACCTCCAAGGAACTCAAATAGGATTTTTTTTTATAAAGCCATCCAAAGGTCAACAATCTCAATGATTCAAGGAACGTCAGCCCACAAATATGAGAAAGAGCTAGGGCAAGAACTCTGGCATCTTGAAAAGTCAGTGTTGTCTTACCTCCAAATGACCATATTGGTTCCCCAGTGATAGTTCTTAACCAAGCTGAGATAATTGAAATGAAAGAAATAGAATTTAGAATATGGATAAGAAGAAAGTTTATCAGCATACAGGAGTAAGTCAAAACCCAACCCCAGGATTCTAAAGAATAAAGTAAAATGATAAGGAGATGATAGACAAACTGGCTATTATAAGAAAGAACCCAACCAATCTGAGAGAGCTAAAAAACACTACATAAATTTAATAATGCAATCACAAGTATTAGCATTAGAATTGACCAAGCTGAGGAAGGATTTGCAGAGCTTGAAGACTGGATCTCTGAAATAACTCAGTAAGAGGAAAATAAAGGAAAAAAAAATGAAGATGAATAATAAAAACCCTGCTAAATATGTGATTATGTAGAAAGACCCATATACAACTCACTGGCATGCCTAAGAGAGAGGGAAGGAAACAAAGCAACTTGGAAAACATATTTCAGGTTATCACCCATGAAAAATTTCCCAACGTTGCTGGAGAGTACAACATTAAAATTCAGGAAATGCAGAGAACCCCCGCAAAATACTACACAAGAAGACCATCCCTGAGACACAGTCATCATATTCTCCAATGTTGAAATAAAGCCCAACAGTATGCTGTTTTTAAGAGACTCATCTCACATGCAATGACACCCATTGGCTGAAAGTAAGAGGATGGATAAAAATCTACCAAGCAAATGGACAGCAGGGAAAAGCAAGGATTGCCACTCTAATTTCAGATAAAACAAACTTTAACAAAGATCAAAAAAGACAAAGAAGGGCATTATATAACAGTTGTATAAGACTGTTCTCATGCTTCTATGAAGAAATATCCAAAACTGGGTAATTTATAAAGAAAAGAGGTTTAATTGACTCACAGTTCTGCATGGCTGAGGAGACCTCAGGAAACTTATAATCATGACACAAGGCACCCCTTCATAGGTCAGCAAAAGAGAGAATGAAAGCCAAGCAAAGGCGGGAAAGCCTCTTATAAAGCCATCACCTCCATGATTCAATTACCTCCCACCAGGTTCTTCCCAAGCGACATGAGAATTATGGGAACTATAATTTCAAGATGCAATTTGGGCAGGGACACAGACGCAAACAAACCATATCAATGGTAAAGGACTAAATTCAACAAGAAGACCTAACTATCCTATATATAAATGCACTCAACACAGGAGCATGCAGACCTATCAAGTGAGTTCTTAGAGACCTATGAAAAGATTTAGATAACCACACAATAACAGTGGTAGACTTTAACACTCCACTGACAGTATTAGACAGATCATCAAGCCAGAAAACTAGGAAAGATATACAGGACCTTAACACAACACTTGATGAAGAGGACCTAACAGACATCTACAGAACTCTCCACTTGAAAATAATAGAATTTACATTCTTGTCATCTGCAAATGGCACATACTGTAAAATCATCCACACAATTGAGCATTAAATAACTCTCAGCAAATTAAAAAAAAAAACTGAAAGCATACCAACCACATTTTCAGACAACCGTGCAATAAAAATAGAAATCACTCAGGAGGCTAAGGCAGGAGAATTGCCTGAACCCAGGAGGCGGAGTTTGTGGTGAGCTGAGATTGCGCCATTGCACTCCAGCCTGGGTAACAAGAGCAAAACTCCGTCTCAAAAAAAAAAAAAAAAAAAAAAAAAATAGAAATCATTGTTAAGGAAATCGTTCAAAACCATATAATTAAATAAAAATTAACCTCGATCCTGAATGACTTCATAGTAAATAGTGAAATTAAGACAGAAACCAAGAAATTCTCTAAAACTAATGAAAAAAAAAAGATACAATGTATCAGAATCTCTAGACCATGTCAAAGCAGTGTTGAGCAGCATCTCTGGGATACAAACAAGCAGTGTTAAACTCCCACATGAAAAAGTTAGAAAGATCTCAAATTAACAACCTAACATCACAACTAAAGGAACTAGAGAATCAAGAGCAAACTAATTCCAAAGCTAGCAGAAGGCAAGAAAGAACCAAAACCAGAGTCGTACTGAAGAAAATGAAGATGAAAAAAAAAAAAATAGAAAACATCAACTAATCTAGGAAATCTAGGAGCTAGTTTCTTGAAGGAATTAATAAGCATGACATATTACTAGCTAGACTAATAAAGAAAAAAGAGAAGATTTAAATAAACACAATTAGAAATGACAAAGGGGACATTACCACTGACCCCACAGAAATGCAAAAAAAAAAAAAAAACCCTCAAAGACTATTACAGACACCTATATGCACAAAAACTAGAAAAACAAGAAGAAATGGGTAAATTCCTGGAACCATATTAATACAGTCTCCAGAAATTAAACCAGGAAGAGACTGAATTTCTAAACACACCAATAATGAATTTTGAAATTGATTCAGTAATAAAAAGCCTACAAACCATAAAAAGCTCAGGACCAGATGGATTTACAGCCACATTCTAATTTCTAATAAGTAAGAGTTGTTATCATTCCTCCTGAAACAACTCCCAAAAATGGAGGAGGTGAGACACCTTTGTAACTCATACTATGAAGCCAGCATCATCCTGATACCAAACTGACAGACACACACACAAAAAGCAAGGTTTGGGCTAATATCGTTAACGAACATAGATGCAAAAATACTCAACAAAACACTAGCAAACTAAATCCAGCGGCATATCAAAAAGTCAATCAATCAAGATCAAGTAGGTTTTATCCCTGGGATGCAAGACTGTTTCAATATATGGAAATCAATAAATATTATTCACCACGTAAACAGTACTATAAACAAAAAACACATGATCTTCTCAATAGATGCAAAGAAAAGCTTTTGATAAAATTCAACATCCCTTCATGTTAAAAGCCCTCAACAGACTAGGCACTGAAGGAACATACTTCAAAATAATAAGAGCCATCTATGAGAAATCCACAGCCAATATCATACTGAATGGGCAAAAACAGGAAGCATTTCCTTTGAAAATCAGCCTAAGACAAAGATGCCCACATTCATCACTCCTATGCAACATAGTACTGGAAGTACTAGCCCGAACAATCAGGCAAGAGAAAGATAAAATGCATCCAAAGGTTAGCTGGCAAGATGACGGAATAAGAACAGCTCCGATCTGCAGCTCCCAGCCAGGCTGATGCAGAAGGCAGGTGATTCCTGAATTTCCTACTGAGGTATCTACTTCATCTCATTGGAATTGGTTGAACAGTGGGTGCAGCCCACGGAAGGTGAGCTGAAGCAGGGTGGGGCATTGTCTCACCCGGGAAGTTCAAGGGACTGGGAAATTTCCTTTTCCTAGCCAAGGGAAGCTGCAAGAGACTGTCTCAAGAAGTGCCTTCCCGTCCAGACACTGTGCTTTTCCCATGGTCTTTACAACCAGTAGAACAGGAAATTCTCTCTGGTGTCTGGCTTGGCAGGTCCCACCCCCAAGGACCCCAGCAAGCTAATGAAGGCAGAAATAAAGATGCTCTTTTAAACCAGTGAGAATGAAGACACAACAAACCAGCATCTCTGGGACACATTTAAAGCAGTGTGTAGAGGGAAATTTATAGCACAAAATTCCCAAAAGAGAAAGAAGCAAAGGTCTAAAATCAATATTCTAACACCACAATTAAAAGAACTAGAGAAATAAGAGCAAACAAATTCAAAAGCTAGCATAAGACAGGAAACAACTAAGATCAGAGCAGAACTGAAGGAGATAGAGACATAAAAAAACCCTTCAAAAAAATAAATGAATCCAGGAGCTGTTTTGTGAAAAGATCAACAAAATAGATAGACCACTAGCCAGATTAACAAAGAAGAAAAGAGAGAATCAAATAGACACAATAAAAAATGATAAAGTAGATATCACCACCAATCCCACAGACATACAAACTACCATCAGAGAATACTATAAACACCTCTATGCAAATAAATTAGAAAATCTAGAAGAAATGGATAAATTCCTGGACACATACACCCTCCCAAGGCAGAACCAGAAAGAATTCAAATCCCTGAATAGATCAATAACAAGTTCTGAAAAATTGAGTCAGCAATTAATAGCCTACCAACCAAAAAAAGACCAGGACCAGACAGATTCACAGCTGAATTCTACAAAAGATACAAAGAAGGACTGGTATCATTCCTTCTGAAACTATTCCAAACAACAGAAAAAGAAGGAATCATTTCTTTTTTTATGAGGCCAGCATCATCCTGAAACCAAATTTCTCATTTTATGAGGCCAGCATCATCCTGACACCAAAACCAGGGAGACACAACAAAAAAAGAAAATGTCAGGCCAATATCCCTGATGAATATCAATGTGAAATATTGCAGCTCATCAAAAAGCTTGTCCACCACAATCAAGTCGGCTTCATTTGTGGGATGCAAGCCTGGTTCGACATAAAGAGATCAATAAATGTAATCCATCACATAAGCAGAACCAAAGACATAAAACACATGATTATCTCAATAGATGCAGAAAAGGCCTTTGACAAAATTCAACAGCCCTTCATGCTAAAAACTCTCAATAAACTAGGTATTGATTGAATCAAAATAAGAGCTATTTATGATAAAGCCACAGCCAATATAATACTGAATGTGCAAAAACTGGAAGCATTCCCTTTGAAAACTGGCACAAGACAAAGATGCCCTCTCTCACCACTGCCATTCAACATAGTATTGGAGGTTCTGTCCAGGGCAAACAGGCAAGAGAAAGATATAAAGGGTATTCAAATGGGAAAAGAGGAAGTCAAGTTGTCTCTGTTTGCAGATGACATAATTGTATATTTAGAAAATCTCATTATCTCAGCTAAAAATCTCCCTAAGCTGATAAGCAACTTCAGCAAAGTCTCAGAATACAAAATCAGTGTGCAGAAATCACAAGCATTCCTATACACCAATAACAGACAAACAGAGAGCCAAATCATGAGTGAACTCTCATTCACAATTGCTGTAAAGAGAATAAAATACCTAGGAATACAACTTACAAGGGATGTGAAGGACCTCTTCAAAGACAACTACAAACCACTGCTCAAGGAAAAAAGAGAGGACACAAATGGAAAAACCTTCCATGCTCATGGGTATGAAGAATCAATATCATGAAAATGGCTATATTGGCCAAAGTAATTTATAGATTCAATTCTATCCACATCAAACTACCATTGACTTTCTTCACATAATTGGAAAAAACTACTTTAAATTTCATATGGAACTGAAGAAGAGCCTGCATAGCCAAGATAATCCTAAGCAAAAAGGACAAAAATGGAGGCATCACACCACCTGACTTCAAACTATACTACAAGGCTACAGTAACAAAAACAGCATGATACTGGTACCAAAATAGATATATAGTCCATTGGAACAAAACAGAGACCTCAGAAATAACACCATACATCTACAACCATCTGATCTTTGACAACCCTGACAAAAACAAGCAATGGGGTAAGGATTTTCTATTTAATAAATGGTATTGGGAAATCTGGCTAGCTATATGCAGAAAGCGAAAATTGGATCCCTTCCTTACACCTGATACAAAAATTAACTCAAGAAGGATTAAAGACTCAAACATAAAACCTAAAACCATAAAAACCCTAGAAGGAAACCTAGGCAATATCACTCAGGACATAGGCATGGGCAAAGACTTCATGGCTTTCTCTAGTTTTAACTGAACATTCTATATGATTCAATTTTATTTTCCTTCTTGCTGTATCATTTATAATCATTTAAAAATATTTTTAGTAGTTTTCTAAGCTTTACAGCACATTTAAAAATAATCTGAACTCACCTTCAAAAATACTGTACCACGTCTTGTGTAGCGTGGGATTCTCTTAAAGGTATTCTCAGTCCTCTTTCTGAAACTGATGACATGGCTGTCATTCGGTTCACTTATTCATACACTGTAATTAGGAATATGTTGCTACTATTATTGCTTCAAACAAACAGCTTTTACAGCAATAAAAAATAAGAAAAATACACAATTTTATCTTACCTTATTTATTTATTCTGTGATACTCTCTTTCTATATGAAGATCCAAGTTTCTGACCTGTATCACTTTCCTTCTGCCTGAAGAACTTTTAGCATTTCTTTCAGGGAGCATCTGCAAGTGATGCATTTCCACAGTCTTTGCTTGTATAAGAAAGTATTTCTTCTTCAGTTTTGAAGGATACTTTCACTTTATGTAATTGTTTTTCCAAGACTTTCTTTTTTTTTGCCAGCTGTGATGGGTCACACCTGTAATCCAAGCACTTTGGGAGACCAAGGCAAGCAGATTGCTTGAGCCCAGAAGATTAAGACCTGGGCAACACAGAAAAACCCTATCTGTACCAAAAAAAAATTTTAAAAAAAATATGTATATATATACACACACACAAAAATTAGCCACGTGTGGTGGTGCACAGCTGGTCAGGAAGCTGATGTGGGAGGATCACTTGAGCCCCAGGAGGTCTAGGCTGAAATGAGCCATGATCATGCCACTGCATTCCGTCCTGGTTGACAGAGTAAGACCCTGTCTCAACAACAAAAAATTATTAGTGGGTTTTTGTTTGGTTGGTTTTTGGTTTGTTGGTTTGAAGTATTTAACCTCCTTGGGTTTCCTAGATCTGGTTTGGTATCTGCCATTAATTGTGAAAATCTCTCACTTACTATTATTTCAAATACAATAGTCCTTCTTTCCTTATTCAGAATTCACTTGTGCCATTTTAGGAACAGTGTTGAAAGGAAGGAGATTCAACTAGCATGCCAGGATCTGTCTATAAAAATGGATAGTTATGTGGCTGGCTCAGGGTGACCCTTCTGCTTGCTGAAAGTACAGCTGTCCTGATTGATCTTGTCACTGGCCATTTTAAAGTGCTGCCTCCATCATTCAGTATATTCAAAATTCTTTAGGCAGACTGCTGAGCATCCTTCACATAACGTCAGATGTTAGAAACTCTGATGTTTGAGATCTCCTGGACACCCTTACCAGGCTATTATACCCCTCCCAGAGTCTTCTCAAAATTACAGGAAACATGCCAGTGGTCCACCACTTACAACTTATCTGACTGGCCAGGTGTCTTGTCTTCTTTTTTGCCTCAGTTATGGCAATAGGCATAATTTAGAACTAAAGAATGTTTTATTATTGTTTTTAACTGCAACCTATTTCTAGAATAATCTAATACTTTCTGCTAACCCTTAACAGAGGGCACATCAGAATAGAGGTGTCTTATGAGACCTTCACACACCACTGTTAAAACAGAGAACATTAAAAATAGCTTTACAGAGTTAGCTCAGCGTAACATAGAGATTTTTAGTACTTCTGGGAAAGAAGCATGTCAACCTCATCTGCACTAGCATAAGATTGAGGAGATCAATCCAGTCTGTACTACAGAATTTAGAGGTGAAGGGCATGCTGGATCACCTGGAATTAAATCCTGTTCCACTACTTGCTGTTTCTCCCTATCAAACAAGTTAAATTATCCATAATTCTTTTTTCTCATGTACATAGTTACTAAAGGTGACTTAATCATAAAGTGTTGGAGGTTATTGTAAAAGTAATTCATATAAAACAGAAGAATACTCGACACACAGAAAATATTAAATAATCATTTTTGAACATTGAAAATAACTAAGGATATTAAATATCTTCACTAATTACACAGAACATCCCAACAATTACCTGGTGGGAAAATTAAATACATAATTTATGAGAATTATGGAACAACTTAAGAGTAGGCAGCGACATCTGTATGGCATTGAGTTTCTACTGAAGAAAGGAATTATTTCTTTAGAATAAATAACCACTTTTTCTGGTTAAGCATTGAAAAGGACAACTAATATTGTGAGTTACAGTACATAATGAGTTATAAATGGCTAAACAAACTACTAATTGTAGAGTTGATTATTATGTATTACTAACACAAAATTTATTCTAAGTAGATATTCCTCGGATTAGTCATCAAATATATGTGAAAATCAAGATTGAAATCTATATTTGAACTTGAGAAACACTTAACTTACACGTTGTAAGATAAATAGTTTAGTTTCTAATTAAAGCAAATTTGGTTTGGTGAGAGTAGTATGTACAACACTGTCCTGGCCAGGCACAGTGGCTCATGCCTGTAATCCCAGCATTTTAGGAGGACAAGGTAGGTGAATTGCTTGAGGTAAGGAGTTCAAGACCAGCCCAGCCAACATGGTGAAACCCTGTCTCTACGAAAAATACACATTAGCCAGGTGTGGTCATGGGCGCCTGTAATCCCAGTTACTTGGAATCCCTGGAACCCGGGAGGTGTAATTTGCAGTGAGCTGAAACGACACCACTGCACTCCAGCCTGGGCAATGGAGAGAGACTCTGTCTCAAAACAAAAACACAAACAAACAAAAACACTGCCCTACATTAACTATGAGAATTTTACTTACAGAGAAACTTAACTTTCTACAAATATTTAAAAGAAAGGAAGGAAGGGAAGGAAGGAGAAAAAAGGAAAGAATAATGAGGAATAGAACATTTTTACTTAAACCCTGTCTTGATAATCTTTAAGCCAGCAGTAGAATTTATTGGCTTCAGTATACTATTACATACAATTAAATTATTTTTACCTATTAAGGATTTGTTCCTCATGTCTGTGGAATTAACATTTGGTTACCAATCCTTTAGATTTGGTCCATGCTGCTCTTCTTAATCCTTCACTGTGCAAATTTAAAGAGACAGCAGGCACAATAATCTCATCAGAGTCTATTCACAAGACAAAATCTATCATATGTAGGCCAACTCACTGCATTTTTTTTCTAAATCCTTAAAGAGATTAATTATGTCTTAATTTCTTTCTGATCTCCTGATGCTGAGAAATAAGAGAGAAAGAGCTGTGGTTTTATTTTGTTTCATTTTTTTGGCATGAAAATATTTGAAGATATGTGAAACTCCCAATTTTAATTTTATAGATTCAAAGTTTGGATTGTAAAAGCATAGCTTACTCAATATCTTTACATTAAATACATATTTGATCAACCACTTAAGAGTATGAAATGTACCAAACTGTTTTAATATTACCTCAAATCTGAAATTGTTGATATCCTAAAAATGTTTTCTGAACAATTAATTAAATTACATTTAACAATGGAGATTTTAAAAAGCAAGGTTCCATTTTGATTATAAGTGTTAGTGAGCACAATATAAACTAAAACACAAATTTGATTAAATCTAAAGAAAACTTCACTTTTACTCTCCCTACAGCAATGAATTCAAGATATTTTTCTTTATGGACCACGTATTATTTTCAATATATTTTACAAGTTCAAATACTTTCTAAAACAAAGACATCAGACATCCCCTCACAGAATTAACCTTGTAATCCTGGCAAGGAACAACTAGCTCAATTACAGAAGTGAAGCAAGTAACCTAAATGAAAGAAGAAGTTCTTTGTTTAAGGGAAGAAAAGTGATTTCTCCCTTTGAGCAAAGCAACAGCTTTCTCAGCTCCAAATAATTGTTGTGTGAGGCTGTAAGGATGTCAGAATATGAAATGTAGATAAATCTTCATGTATTCATTAGAAACTGGAATCCAAGAGCTTTCCTGCTTTTTAATGTTGGCAATAATTCTAAATAATTTTAATTATGTCTCAGACCAAACAAAATATCTCTGTAGGCCAAATTAAACCAGCTGGTGACCAGTTAGTGAGTCCACACCAACATTCAACATATTTTTCTGCCTCTGAAGATGCTCATAACCTCTCTCTCAGTGAGAATACACTTTCCACTCAGATTACCACATATGAATTTGCCCAGATAAACATCTACTGTCTGCAAGAGCTCTTTCTCATGTGTTAAAAATGGAAACAATGCCTGCTTCCTCAGGGTTTGTCCTCACTTCTCCTGTGCTTGCTACCACTCATATCACATATCTTGAAAATAATTGTGTCTTATAACTATGCTGATTTGAAAGCCAGAAAGACAGGAATGGTTCTCATCAAATTTAATAGCTACACTCATTTAGTACAATATCTTGTACATATTAAAGGTTAAGGCATAAAGAATGAGTTAATTCTAGCATTTGCCTTTTTGAAATTAGCTAATGCAGAATGTTGACTGTCAAATAGAAATATAATAATTTCTAATATTTTTAAAGAATAATTGCATAATATAAAGAATATATTTTTTAACATCACCTAAAGTGGGGGGATAAGAAATTGAGGCAGTGGGGCATAGGCAAGCAGATACAAATAGAAATCTAGGCTTACTCTATTTTTAACAACTGCCAGTAACAGTTTTAAGAATAATCCTTTAAATTAATACTTTATACATTAAAATGCTTAAAATTATTTTTAAAAGCATTTTTTCAAACTTAAGTTTGAAATAATAGAAATACATTGTAATACAAATTATATAGCTTTATATAACTAGATTGTTTTTATTCAAATAGCAGTCTAAAATGGCTCATTACCTTTCTATTAATTATTTGGTATTGAACTTCAATAGACAATGACACTGATTCATTTCTTAAGCTCTGAATTATGGAAAAATCTTTATTGAAGATGAGTTCTACCTCTGACCTTTCCCATTATGATATATTTTAAACCTAACAGAAATAACAAAAGTAACAAGATGCAAGAAGAAGTACTAAAATCCCCTGTAAAAAGGAAATATATAGTTGGCTTTTGTTAAAAATTATAAATTTATTAAATAAGACTAACATTAGCACAATAAATTTAGTAACTACATGTGGAGTTTATTTATGGACGTGAATGTCTCCAACAACTCAAAGGCAATAAAACCTTGACAAGCTCTATTATTAATGCAGCAAGCTCTTAAAAATTACATTTCAAGCTAATCTTTAGACCAGACAATGGCAAAATGCTAATGTTTAGTTAGAACAGTAATGTTTCTTAATTTTACGTAGAATTAAAGTTTACAAAGTATTTCTCACATATTACTTCACTTGATAAATGCTACTCTCCTAAGGAGAAAAGGCAAAAAAGCTAATATCCATTTTATAATGGAATACTAATTATTAGAAAAAATAGACGATTTGCTGAATATTAGCTATTAGCAAGTACTGGAGACAGGGCTAGACCCCAGGTCTCTGGATAATATCTTTGGGGTTTCCATTAAACCCTTTAGCTTGTCACAGGTCTGGAGTTCAATCATAAAGTACATTAATATACCTTTGCCGCAAGAGTGGGGGTTTATCTAGTTCTTTTTTTTTTAATTACATACAATTTTACTAAAATTACTGAACAAAAATTAAAATTCATTTCTGCATAATAGGACCTGGACAGAGCATTTTTTAGTATTTTGTTGGCATTGACTCAATGGCTCCAGGTTTATATCGGAGAAGGGAAGCTGAATCTTCTCAGCTCCATTTTTGGAGTAAGTTACTTGGGTTAATCCAATCAGAACTTCTTTTTCTGTTTCCTTCTATCCTGAGCATCACTAGACAAAATTGTAGCCCTGAAGTATTGGTTGCCACCTAAAATGAATGCAACATCTTTTAAGGTAAATCATAGAGATAGAAACGGGCCTTTAGTGACATCATTGAGCCACTAGATCAGACCTTGGCATGACCTGCTTCTGCTACAAGATCCAGTAAATTAGACAACTAAAAAGCTGGCTTTTTAGTTCTTGCCAACTGCAAACATTCTAATTATTGATGAATTTATCAGTTCTAAGCTGCAATTACTTCCAGTCTTCTTCAGTAATCTATTCTTGTGTTTAAAAGAAATCACTGTCAGAGATATGACCCAAATTCTCCATGGGTCTGTCAGTGAACTCACTTTGCTTACTGTCCTTTTTGGTGTACAGATTCCTGTTCAAGACCTTGTTGAATCCTCAGGGAAGTAAACAACAGGCTTTCATTTCTGTTGAAGAAATCTTTGGTCACTTTTTAATTCAAACTAGTATCAGTTCCTTCAACTAAATAATCTCAATCTCTTGGCTTTTTTCATAGGACTTATTTTCAAGACTTGTAACTTAACCTTTATGGATGACTCTGATTTCTCCTTAATATATCCACATCATTATTAAGTGAGCCTTAGAAACTGACAAAATACAAATTTTGAAATCTTGAAATGTTTTGTACAATATAAATTGGAAAAATCTGTACATTTTTAAGAATATAACCTTCTTGTTATGAAACTTGTTTTTCTAAATATTACATTATCTGAAAAAAAGTCTCTGCATTTATTTCATAGAACCCTTCTCACTAGTAGTTTTTGTATAAAATAGTGATTGGTTCTTAAATTGAAATAATTTCTTTGAGCATTGTTTGTAATTTATTTATTTTTTAAAATCTTCTTCCCACATTTTTATAATGTGTTTCTTAATAGATAATAAAAATTCTTTAAATAAATCACCAAATGTTCTTAATGGTGATCACTTTCAACATTACAGAGTAAGCAAAACATATTTTTGATAAGTAACACGATTGGTAAACATTTTTAATATTAATTCATGATGTGTCAGTGAGTACCTATCATTTTCCTGAAATGTGGATTTATTAATAGCAATAACAAATATTAATGATAGCCACCATTAATTGGAATCTTATGATGATCCAGGCACTATTTTAAATAATGTACCTGATTAATTATTCACAAAACACCTATAATTATTATATGAGGGACACATTAGTATTTTATCCATTTCACAGAGAAGGAAACAAAATACCTCAAGTTTCTATATAAAACCATTTGACTAGCTTTTGAATAGGAGTTATACAACTAGTAATTTGCCATGCCAAGATTCAAATCCTGGCAGTCTAGCAAAATGGGATATCCCGTAGAATCTGGGAGCATACACAATTGGCATCTTAGAGGAAGTACAGAAGATTGCAGGAAAAAAAAATGTAAAATACAGACAAATAAGTACCTGAAAAATTGATTCTATACTATACCGTTCTGCTTCCTTTTCATATCTCCAACAATTTCCTGACTGACAATATGTACTTTTCTGCTACCATTCTCGGAAAAGTCTATATCATCTGTGGTTTTACATGTTACTGGCTTATAAACTTTTTCTATCGCCTCAAATGTGGGTTTCTTTTTTTATTTTTATTTTTTGTCTTTATGTCTCAACTTATCTAGTAACCTGGCAGACCTCAACATCCTGGTAGCCTGACATTCCCATCTTCCTGATTCATGACTCTGGCTACTTGAGGGGGAGTTTTATAAAAGTAATACCATCAGTCATTTTAGTGGCATCCACAGTCCAAATTACAGGACTTTGGGTTAGCTCCAGTTTTCAGGACTCTTGATGTATGGCATTTGAAATTTACCATGTAGGTATTAACTGTCCAGAAAAGTCACCAAGAGTAGTAATTTAAGATGGCTCTTCCTTCTCTTTCCATAGCTAAATTGAAGTAAAGAAAGAAATGCTTGGAATAAGGAAAAGTAGAAATGGATATGGAACCAATAGTTATCAAGTGATTATTATTAGAAACAAGGTATTTTTCTCATTGAAGACAGAATATTCTGACCATCTTGGGGCGACCTATTTATCAGCAGTAAGTATAGATCAGTGTTCATTTCTTTGCCCAGTTTTTCACAGGACTTTCAAGAGTTACTCCAATACTTTTAAATGAGGCTTGGAGAGGATGGAATTTACAACCAGGGCATAACTCAAGCCTAGGCTTAACTGGCAAACAGTCTTAACAATAAACCAGAACTTTGAGCTGCCTCTCTTATTTCTTATCACATCAATTTAAAAGAGAATAGAAAACTTTAAGTTTATATTCTCCCTATTCTAAAATTCAGTATAATTTTGCTTTTTTACAACTTACCACAAATAGATTTTTATCTAATTATCTTAAGAATGCTATTACTGGCTATAATTGTGTGGCTCTGCTGCAATGTTATTCAGCTACTTGGCTCCAAATTCTGGAATGAATGAACATGAAAACAAATGACCTAACCAAAAACATAACATAGTTTATTTGGCTGTTGATAAGGGGCTTATATTTTTATAGCTGTTGGAATTTTGTTGTTCATACATTTATCCAATAGCTATGCTTTTAATATCTAGATGGTGTATGATCATAAGTGTGCCTTCAAAAAAAACAGTCTCTATTAAGAATACCACTAATGCAAATATCAAGTTTTTAAATGATTGATGTTTAGCTGACATCTTAATGCTTTATCTCAGAACTTCTAATATAAAATGACTAGATCCTCCATACAAGGCTATAATCACACTGCTATTGCCATGTGGAATAACAGTCGGGTCAATCAAACAGTGATCCATGATTGTGCTAACAATTACATGGATGCTAAGATACAACCATGCAGCCAACTGGCAAGCTGGAAAGAAAAAGAAAAAAAATCAGACAAAACCTTTGGAGTTAAAACATCAGAGAAATAATTCTGTTTGCTCAAATGTTTCCCTGGCATTTATAATTGCCATTATTAACACAATTTTTTCTTTAAAGTCAAGAAAAATATTTTCTTCCTACATAATTTAACCCACACCTCTTTGATTATATATTCTAAGATAATAACCATAGTTGCCAGTAGAAGCTTAGGGATTTTATAAATATCAGTCAATGTTACTGCTGGAAGTAGATAAATCGAAAGATACAGCAATAAGTCCTAAAGTGTCTTCATTATGACACTAGTCAGTTATTTCATTAAGAAACATTTTAGATTAAAAGTAAAATATACCTTATCAGCAGTAAATTTTTATCAGAGCAGAAAGGTTTATATTAACTATCTGGGGTAAAATCAGAGGAAAAAGAGAAAAGATGATATTCCTCCAATATCTCATATAAAAAAGGATTTTAATCATAACCCTAATACCTACTTTTTCTCCTTCCAACCAAAAGAGCACATTTATTGGGCTCTGGAAATACTGGTGAATTGAGAGAGACAACACAGAAGGAGTTAGGAGTCCTGTGACTGTTGACTGGAAGCAGGTGCAGCTCAGTGTGCTCTAATAAGCTACTCTTAGGCCCCAGCTTCATTCCATATATTCTAATCCAAGGGGTGATGTGAGGGATAGAGAGTTCTGGGTTCTTCCCTTCTGAGAGAAGGATTATTAGTTCAGGAGCCACAGGACATGGAAGAGTAGCTGTATTCGTTCATTCTCACACTGCTTTGAATACCTATTTGAAACAAGGTAACTTATAAAGAAAAGACATTTAATTGAATCAAAGGTCAGCATGGCTTGGGAGGCCTCAGAAAATTTATAATTACGGCAAAAGGTGAAGAAGAAGTGAGCATATCTTCACATGTGAGAGCAGGAGAGAGAGCAAGCAAGTGAATAGGGAAGTGCCACACTTTTAAACCACCAGATCTCCTGAGAACTCACTCACTATCACGAGAACATCACAGGACGCAATCACCTCCCAGCTGGCCCCTCCCCTGACATGAGATTTGGACGGGGACACAGAGCCAAACTCTTTAGAGCCTCTTTTTTTAGCTTCCCCCAATTTGTATGGCTACTAATAACATATTATTAACCTGTTCATCAGCAGTAAGTATGGATCACTGTTCATCATTTTGCCCAGTTTTTCACAGGACATATTAGTAGCCACATAAATGGTATATGTAGTCATATAAATTTATAACCTATTAGTACCCATATAAATTGGGGGAAGCTGAAAAAGAGGCTCTAAAGAGGATATCCCATGAGAACAATAGTGCTCTTTAGTTATTATTTGTCTCCCAAGTTCAAAAACCGAGAACCTGGCTCAGTTGTATTCTTGACTCATACCAGAAATTGAATAAGTGAAAGTATTCTGGAGCTCTCCAAAGTAGTTTGATGTATTATTAAAGTGTCCTACATCTATCTACCTCTGAGGCCCTGAGCCCAGACAGCATGTGTCTGTAGTTGAAAATCACGCACTGCAGTTTCTAGCAACTCTCCATGGAGTTTCTAGATTCCTTAAGTGTCTCACCATCAGTTCCTCTGCCTCTTGGAATCTATATAGCTTAGGGTTACTCTTACCATTGCCTCAAGAAGGTAAGATTCATGAAGAAAACTGAGCTGATATCTATTAGAATGCTTTCTTTAAAAGTTTTAGTTCTAAAATTTCAATATCGATTCAAGAAGGCAAGCCAGTGTCACACTACAGGGCATTACAGGCACACTTTGTTTTACTGTGCTTCACAGATTTTGGAGGTTTATGTGGAGCCTTTGTTGAGAACGTCCACCCCTACCACTTTTCCAACATCATGTGCTTATTTCATGTCTCTTCAAGTGTTCAACTTGAGTGGATGAAGAGTTGCTTCTTATGAATGAGAAAAGAAGGTGGTTTCTTTGGATGGACTCTACTCCCAGTGAAGACGCTGTTAAAATTTTAACATTGTTAAAATAACAAGAAATTTAGAATGTTCCATAAACTTATTTGATAAAGCAGCAGCAGGGTTTTAGATGACTGACTCTAATTTTAAAAGAGTTCTGGCAGGGTGCGGTGACTCACACCTGTAATCCCAGCACTTTGTGAGGCCAAGGTGTGTGGACATGAGGTCAGGAGTTTGAGACTAAACATAGTGAAACCTTCTCTGTACTAAAAATACAAAAATTAGCTGGGCATGGTGGTACACACCTATAATCCCAGCTACTCAGGAGGTTGAGGCAGCAGAATCGCTTGAATCTGGGAGGTGGAGGTTGCAATGAACCCAGATCACACCACTGCACTCCAGCCTGGACGACAGAGCGAGACTGAAGTTCTACCGTGGGTAAAATGCTGTAAAACAGCATCATGTGCTAGAAAGAAATCTTTCATAAAAATAAGACCCTAATTGATATGGCAAATTTCATTGTGTTATTTTAAATTTCTGCAGCCACACCAACCTTCAGCAACCACTACCCTGGTCAGTCAGCAACCATCAACATAAAAGCAATACCATCTACCAGCAAAAACAGTAGGATACTGAAAGCTCAGATGATGATTGAAAGCATTTTAAAACAATAAGATATTTTTAATTAAGATATGCCCATTTTAGATCTAGATATAATGCTATTGCATGCTTAAAAAACTATAATATAGGATAAGCATAACTTTTATATGCACTGGAAAACCAAAAAAAATTTGTGTGACTTTCTTTATTGCAATATTCACTTGATTAGAGTGATTCAGAACTGATCCTGCAATATTTCTGAGGTCTGTTTGTATACCTAGCTTACCCAGATTACTGTCTATGAACTCTTAGCTCAGTGTGTGCTTTCAGATTCCATAGGACATTATGTGAAATATTTTTAATATAATCTTTTCCTAAAACAGAAGTTACTATGGAGACCCCATAATTTTCTTAGTTGAAAAATGTTAACACCTTGATAAAACTAACAAATTCTCACAAATCCTCTCTCCCCAAAAAGGTGAAACAAAAATTTGTGAATCCTCCAGGAGCAACTAACCAGAGGCAGATATGAAAAATGAATCATATTTCTGTTGCCTGGACACTGATTTCTCTTTAACTGTAGAGGAGTACACATCTTTTGGCAAATGAACTGAAGATCCCAAATTTACCTAAGTTAGTGCTGAATTAGATAATTCCATATGTCATACTTAATTCCCAAATGTATCCATGTTTTCATGAGCTCCTTAAGCTATCATAAAGCTTAAATATCAAGAAGAAAAACTATGACACTGAATAAAATGATTTTAAAGTGATTCTTAAGATCTTCATAAACAATTCAAAATAATTAAAACAAATTTTAACATAATAGGTTTCAAAGGAATCTTTGGATTCTGTCTCCAGAACAAATGTTCAATGGAAATTCTAACAATAAAAATTAGTGTATTGATGAAGTACTCCCCCCTTCAAATTTATGATTTTTGGAAGCTCTCCCTGAATTTCTTATATTTTTAGATTTCAACAACTCATCTACTGTAAGATGCATAGTTTCCTTAATTTGAAATGGCCAAATCAAGGAACTTTTAACACTGTAATTTTTCTGTCTTCCTCTGAAAGATGAATTCCAGTCATCTTTAAAGTATTCTGACTTTTACACTGTTGGTGGGAGTGTAAATTAGTCCAACCATTGTGGAAGACGGCGTGGCGATTCCTCAAGGCCTTAGAAATAGAAATCCCATTTGACCTAGCAATCCCATTACTGGGTATATATCCAAAAGACTATAAATCGTTCTACTACAAGGACACATGCACACGAATGTTCATTGCAGCACTGTTTACAATAGCAAAGACCTGGAATCAACCCAAATGCCCATCGATGATAGACTGGATTGGGACAATGTGGCACATATACACCATGGAATATTATGCAGCAATCAGAAATGATGAGTTCGTGTCGTTTATAGGGACATGGATGAATCTGGAGAACATCATTCTCAGCAAACTGACACAAGAACAGAAAATGAAACACCGCCTATTCTCACTCATAGGCGGGTGATGAAAAATGAGAACACATGGACACAGAGAGGGGAGAACTAAACACTGGGGTCTATAGGGGGAAAAGGGGAGGGCCAGTGGGAGGGGGAGGTGGGGAGGGATTGCCAGGGGAGAAATACCAAATGTGGGTGAAGGGGAGAAAGCAAACAAAACACACTGCCCTGTGTGTACCTATGCAACTGTATTGCATGCTCTGCACATGTACCCCAAAACCTAAAATGCAATAAAAAAAAAAAAGAAAAGAAAAAAAAAAAAAGAAATTTCTGGAAAACCATAAAAAATAAATAAATAAATAAATAAAGTATTCTGGTAGCTTTAAGATAGTCTCAAAATATAGTCTAATTTATTTTCATGAAAATAAATCCTCAGCTCCCTAGATTATACTTTCATAGGTTATCTCACCTTAACATTTATATCTAAGCTTCTTTCCCAACAGCTTATTAGAATAAATCACTCAATTTAAAATCTTTCAAGAGAAGCAAGTAGATTTTAGACACAATTATGCCACCACTGTGTCTAACCTCTCTCTCATTTTATCAAGAAAATGACTAATAATAGAATAAGCTCTTTGCTGAGCTCATTGATCTTGCCTTGATTCCACAAATAGATTCTGACTGTGTTCCAGCATGTACAATCTTGCTACAGATCATATGCTATTATTGTATCAACAAAGCCTGTCCCATAATATTCCTCTAAGACACAGACAAAGGAGAAGTTTCTGGCACGTAAAATATATTTATTATATAATATAATGAATGAATTAGCCCTACCACTGGTTTTGACATACCTAAATAATTTACAATCTATATAATATCCCTTAAGAAGTAGACAAAGCAATTATAACACGTTGGGGGTTTTATTTATTATCAAAAATTAAGAATATATATAAAAAACAAATAAAACTACTGGCTATTTATTGCCAGAAAGGACAACTTATTGTGAATAGTTGAAAATTAAATTAGTTTTGACATAATTTATCAAAGCTTAAATTAATACTAAATTCTACATTTCAGCAGATTAATTAATGCTATCATTTTTAGATATTTTGCTGTAATTCATCCTAAAATGTCTGCCAGGTAGACCTTCCCCTAAAAGGGTTTTGGGGTAGATATTTATGAACATTAATGAACAACAAGGTAATTGAATAGCAATGGAATATCTTTAAAAGAACATATCAAAATCAGCTTTTCCGTGCAATATCATTGCAATACATTGAAAACTTGTCCAAGGAACTTAGCAATGAAAAATCTCCCTTCTGAAAATGAAAATGCTTCTGCCCACATGTTCTGCTGTAAGTCAGTTCTCTTTGGAAATAAATGGCCCTTTATCACTTGGCTATTATTATTCATAATTCCTTTTACCTACTCAGTATTACCAATATAGTAATTATTTTCAAGAATGTTTATCTTGCTCATTTTAAATATTAGCAATTTTAAATTTCAGCCTTCATGGTTGAGGATTATCACTTTCTGACTTGTTTTTATTTTATTTTTATATTTTTATATATGTATGCACTTATTTATTTATTTTGTCTCATGGTATTTACTAAAATACTAGAACTCACCCAGGACTATGTTGTGGAGAGAAAAGAGCATATTAAAAAAAACTTCTGCAACCTGTTCATGAGCTGTGATACCCAGGACCTCTCTACCCTGGAGCCACACAAGGCCAGAACACCTTCCACATCCCTGGAGGTTTCCTGGAGTTTTGCGTTTTTGAGATGCATATGTTTCTCTCTAATTCTGGGATAGGTTTAGGTTTGATCTGAGGAGAAAGGCCACAGGCTTGCAAGATTGTAATCTTGTCCGCTCTTTGTCATTATATAATTTAATATCATGAGTCACTTTAAGTCCTTTTTGAAACTTGATCTGATTATATTTTCTTACACAAAATAAAAACTATATGGAGTGGCTTTTGTCAGTAACTTAATATCACACAGCTCTTCGTCCCCTGTGGATAATGTCAGCCACTGTCTCCTTTCTTGTGGCATCCATCAGTGCCTAAATGAGAGCTGCATCTCTGACTCTGTTACCTAAGTTGGCTATTGTCTAAAAGCAACTATGTTCCCTTTATCTGTCTGCTTTGCTCAAAGTAAAATTTCTAGTTCAGATTCAGATCATCTTTAAGTCAGAAGACCATAATGAAAAAACTAAGTTATGGTTTCAATAAAATAGATTTGTCTCCAGGCTAGTATGAGAGGGATATAAAAAAGACTTTATTATATACAAATTACAACAATAATTAGAATTTATGTTATTTAGATGTTTTACCAGATGCTTTCATAATGTGAACATGCCTTAATTTTAGTAATATTTTGAAATTCAAAATTTATTTATATTTCATAATTAATATAATTTAAATAATCACTTTTATTGAATTATGTTCTAAGTTGGATTTCTACTTAAATAAAGCAGCTGTTCAGACTACATTAATTCCTAATGAGCTCATTTAATAGGTGGAATTAAATTGTTTCTTATTTGTTTATAGCATATCGGAAATGATCTACAGTTTATTGATATAACCTTTTGGAAAAGTATGTGCTCAGATTACTCACCATTTTTTCAAAAATTAATTAGATTTATATTTATTGTCTTCAGTGTAAAATAACTTGTTGTACTTATTTTGAAATATGTGAAAATCTATTTCCAAGCACATTTCGAGTACACTATTTCTTTAAAAAAGCACCAAAAAAGTAAAATCATTTACTGTTCTTAATGGCACATTCTGGGATTTCTGTATTTGTGTTTCTATTTATCTACTGAAGTCTTCTTCTAGTTATTTGTATGCCCAGTGCATAGAGGAATTTTAATATTCAGTCAGTCATCCCTTTACTCATAAACATTCATTGAACTCCAACTATATGCTAGGTATTTTGTTAGGCACCAAGAATACTGAGCCAATTGAAAAGGAGAAAACATATTGGAAACACATGTAAAGTATCATGAAAATATTAATTCTATTACAAACTATTTATAATATTGAATATATTAAACATATATTTATGTATATTATATTAATTCTATATTATAAAATACTTATATAATGTTAATATAAAATTATATATTAAATAAATATTCAATATATGAAGAATGATCTAATAAATACCTATGTAGCTGTTGCTCAGTTTTAACACAATTTAAAATTTTCATATATTTGCTTTATATTTTCTAAAAATAAAGCATTACATATGTAATGAAGCTTTCTGGATGATCCTCTTTATTCTCTCCAATTTTCTTTCTCCAGAAGTAACAACTCTCCTGAATTAGTTTTGTTTTATAATTTATTATTTTATACTTTTAATACATAAGTCCTAAAATAATACATAACATTGATTTGCATTCTTTCATACCTTTGTAAACAGCATTCTACTTCATGTATCTTTATTTCTTTACTCTTATCAATATCATGCAATTGAGATTTATATATACTTTGAATTAATTCCAACAATATCCTAATAAAAGCATTCATTTTGTGAGAAATCTTTTATATATTTTCCTGTTGTCATGAGCAAGCATTACTTCTAGTATTCCTAGAAATGAAACTGCTTGGTAGAATGCAGGGCAAATTTACCCTGTACCTTCTCCAGAGTAGCTGTACCAATCTACTCTTTTACCGACATTGTATATTTTATGTTTCTTTGTATCCTTTTCAACTGTTGGATTTTATGTTTTTTTCCAAACTGAGAATGAAGCGGAAACTTGTTTTGATTCATAGATAAATGACCCCCTTTGCACATATTTATTAGCCTCTTTATTTTCTTCGTGTGTATATTTCCTGTTCATATTCATAGACTAGTTTTCTATTGGGCTGTCAGTTTTGTTTTTTTAGAGGAGTTCTCTTCATCACTGCAGGTCTGAAAGCACGGCTTCCCACTGGCATCAAATGAAGCGCCCTTATAGGAATTAAGAAGAAATTACTTAGGCAGATAATGAGAGTATGGAAGCCTTTGGTAAGGCTTGTCTTTTAATGAAAAGCAGCCCCAAATTATTTTTCTTTCTTACAAAGAGTAGACTGTAAAATCGAGCTGCAGACATAGATGCCAGCAGTTGTGCCAATCATGTTCAAGATGGTGGCTCCGTCTTCCCTTCATTTTGTCAGCCACATGTTACAGAAAAAAGCAGACAAGATAGTGCTGGCCAAGGGGAAAGTTCATTTGCATAAGATTAGGGTGGTGCTGCCAGCCTTCCTGGCCCTATGTAAACGATATATTTGTTCAACCAATCTGTGAGCCCTATGTAAATCAGACGCTGCCTCTGTAAGCCTGACTATAAAATCTGGCACATCAGGGGCTAACCAGACTTTTCCTCTCAAAAGTCCCCTTTCTCTCACTAAAGAGTGAGCTGTTTTCCTTGCTTTTTTTTCTCGCCTTGTTTTTTTTTTTTTTTTCTTTCTTTCTCTTGGCTATTTAACCTCCACTCCTAAACTCCTTGTGTGTATCCATGTTCTAAATTTTCTTGGCACGAGACAACAAACCCCAGGTATTTATCCCAGACAACTGGCTGCTTCAGCACCACAGTAGGGCAGTTTATAATATGGCTTTTAAAATCTTTGTGGTTGTCCTTAGAACTAAATTGGCTAAAGCATATACAACATTTATTAAGCCTGGTACTTAATAAGTACACAATAACTGTAGTTACCATCATCATAAACATCATCTTATCCTCATCTTCATTACTGTATATAAATTACCATATGTGTTTACATTGGCTTCCAGACTCCATATTTAATCACCAGGTATTTGATTGTTGCTATTAGATAACTAGCATATAGTTTTCATTTCTTTAATTTTACATTCTCTTAATGATCATGTTTTACATGTGTGTCTTATAAGCAGCATAAGTTTTTATTTTTTAAATTCATTTATTATCTCTGATTTAATAGGTAAGTGAAATACATTCGTACTCATGTATTTACTAATATATATAAGCTTAAATATTTCACCTTATTTTATGATTTATTACTTATCATCCTCTTATTTTGATTATTTTTTACACTTTTTTGTCTTCTATCAAACTGATGAAATTTTCCATAATTTTCTTTTCCTCTCGTGATATTTGGAAACCATTCTTTCAGTGGTCACTTTTAGGTATTTGATATAAATTCTTAACTGTAAATATTTCTGTCAATGTCTGAAGTTAATTATTATATTTATTCCCCTCCTGAATGAACACTACAAAGAATTCAGCATACTTTAATCTTGACATTTTGTCTGTAGTTTTATTTATATTTTTATTAACATGAAAATTTATTCTATTTTTCAGTCAAAAGTTAATTGAATTTACTAAGATATTTAAATTCCTATGCCTACCATTTTTTATTATTCCACACATTTATGTCTCCATTTATCTTTTTTCTTTTTTAGGGCATCTTTAAATAGGTTTCTTAATTAACGTTTTCGTGTGGTAGACATTCTCATAACCTTATTCCTGAAAATGTTTTCATTTTGTTCTTATACTTGAATGAAAGTTTCATTAATTATACTGTTCTAGATTAACAGGTGTATTTGTTCAACAACTTCAAGACAAGCTTCTACTTTCTCCTGGAGCCCGTTATTGTGTAGGAGGTCAGCTCTCAGTTTATTGTTATGCCTTTGTAAGTAATCTGTATTTTCTCTGTTATTGCTTTAAATTTTTTTTTTTAATTGAAGTTCTGTAGGCTTATTATGTGCTTAGGTGTGGAGTTTTATCTACAGTTTTTAGGTACTCAAACCACACTTTTTCAATAAATATTGTCTCCTTTCAATTTGAAAAAAAAGATTACAGCTGTTATTCCCTCAAATATTGCTTCTCCATTATCATAATTATTTTATTTCCTAGAACTCCTATTAGATACACCTTGGAGGTATTTAATCCAAGTTCTGCATCATTCAAACACTCTTTGTTTCCAAAAAAGCATTTTGGATAAATCTATCAGTACTGTGTTCCACTTTACTAATTAGTCCTTTCTATATGTGCAACACGTTTATAATGTCTACTGAGTTTTTTAAAAACTCAGTGATTTATTTTTATTTTGAACATTTTTACTTTTCTTTCTTTTTCATAGCCAAAATCGTTGTTTTATTTCTGCCTCTTTTTGTGTATCATATTTTGTTCTTTGGAGGTATTTGAGTCAAATGCTTTGGACACACTCATATGAAATTTCATGTCATATTATTTTATAAGACTATTAATTTTGGAATTATCTCATACCTTGCTGATTTTGTTGTCTGTCTTCATTATTGATTTTCTTTTTGTGTTTCAAAATTTAGACTCTTCATATCATTTATCATTTTTAGTGGGATATTTGAGATTTGTATTTTGTTTTATTTTCCATCCTCACTCTACGTTACTTTTTCTATAGTGGACAGTTTCTCGGGTGTCTGTAATTATCTCTGGGACCCTTGAGTTCACAAGCAAAGCTAATGATTATGTTTCATGGTTACTATCTTCTGGTGGTATTGGGAATATTGCAGATTCAGTCTTCAGGGTGGCACTGGTTCAATTTATGAACTCAAACATGACTCCATTTCCCACTGGCCATTCTAACCCATCTTCTCAAGGAGCAGCTTCTCAAGTAGAAGTAGCTAATATGTTTTGCAGTCCTATTTTACAAGAGAAATATCAGAAGTTACCCAGTGCCTAAATTGTAGGCAATGAGTCTCTCTGATTATCAATCCTCATGTCTTGTTATAATATTAGTATTCATTATCCCAAAAGGGTCAAACTATAGATGCTTCTACCAGCATCTGGACCATATGTAGTTAGTTGCTTAATAATACCAGTGTATTATAAGACATAGCTATGAGGCTAATAACAGAAAACATCGAAAAAACTATCCAGGACATTGATCACATCAAGGATTTCTTGAGTAATACTCACAAGCACAAAAAAGCCTAAGCAAAAAAATGGACAAATGAGATCACGTTGAGCCAAAAAGCTTCTGCACAGCAAATGAAGTAATTAACAAATTGAAGAGACAAGCCACAGAATGGCAAAAAATATTTACTAACTACCCATCTGACAAGGAACTAATAAACAGAATATACAAGGGTCTCAAAAATCTTAATAGGGAAAAAAAATCAAACAATCAAATTAAAAATGGGCAAAAGATTTGAATAGACATTTCTCCAAAGAAGACATACAAATGACCAACAATCATATGGAAAAAAAAAATGTTGGACATCATTAATCACCAGAGAGATGCAAGTCGAAACTACCATGAGGTATCGTCTTACCCCAGGTAAAATGGCTTTTATGGAAAAGACAGGCAATAACAAATGCTGGTGAAAATGTGGAGAAAAAGGAACCCTTGCACACTGTTTGATGGGAATGTAAATTAAATGTAAATAGCCACTATGGAAAACAGTATAGAGGTTCCTTAAAAAGCTAAAAATAGAACTGTCATATGATGCAGTGATCCCACTGCTTGGTATATAAGCAAAATAAAGGAAATCAGTGTATCAGAGAAGTATCTGCACTCTCATGTTTATTTCAGCACTACTCACCATAGCCATGATTTGGAATCAACTTAAGTGTCCATCAACAAATGAAAGCATAAACTATATACATATGAAATATTACACAATGGAATATTATTCAGTTATAAACAACAAAATGTCATTTTTGACAACATGGTCAGAACTGAAGGACACTATGTTAAGTGAAATAAACCAGGCACAGAAAGACAGATTCTGCATGTTCTCACTTATATGTGGGAGCTAAAAATTAAATCAGTTGATCTCATGGAGATAGAAAGTAGAATAATGACTAACAGAGGCTGGAAAGGGTAGCAAGTAGGGAGGGATAAAGTGAACATGGTAAATAAGACCATGTTCACTTATTAATTTTTAGCATTTTTCATAAAACTTCTATGGTTTCTTGTTATTAACATTGTCTGTTTTTCCCACAGTTCCCTGATATACTTGGAAGCAATTATCTTGATTAGTTAAGTATATATAGTCATGGCTGCTGATTCAGAAGTTATTAAATTAAGGCTTCATATGCTTCACACTTTGTTCAAAACATTTAAGCATCCATTACCTCACTAAATTCTCAAAGCAACATTATGACAGAGACAAAGTCTGAGCATGCCCCTTCACACAGCATATAAATCAAGTGCAGTGCCCTAACTTATCTGTCTACCCACCCACAGCAATGATGGACAGCAACCCCCAGATAATTTGGTTAAAACATGATTTCTTTCTAAAGTTACAAAAATATTGAAGTGGAAACAGATGCACTTAAAATTTATAGTGACTACATGGGTATGTGTATTTATGAGATATATCTTTTTTTTCCAGTGACACTTGAAAGAAACAAATATGGAAAGTTAAACCAAGTAGTCCTGCCCAAGTTAGACAATTGTATAAGAATGGGAAGTAGTAGACATTGAAAAGTTATGAAAGAAAAATATTTTCAGTGTATCTTTCATAATAGTATTTCCTTTATGACACTTTATAAAATATAGATTTTAAAAATAAGCATTCCACATATTAAAATGAGTTAAGTGTCTTAGATATATGTGAATAATTTTATTTTTAAAACCTTTATTTCCTTTATGAACTCGTACTTAATCTTGAAGGTCATGTTTGTTTTTCATTCTTTCTTGTTTTATATTTGCATTATTATGAAAATTAAATGATAAAAACCTCAGATAATAAAATATATTCAGTACAGTATACCTGAAGATGTAATATTGAACATAACCTCTGCTATTACTATCAAAATGAATATTGGAATTGCAAGACTACTGTAAGAGATGCATAGACAAAATTTTCTAAAAGGCTTACTACAAAATAATGGTTAATTATACTGACCTCATAGGGTTTCTGTGTGTGATGACTAATAAACTATTGAAAATTCAATTCAAATTGAAAGTTATTTAATTCTATATTATAATCAGGAATATTATCAAAAACTTTCAAAAATGAATGTTTTCTTGATGAAATTAAATCTAGCAGTGAGAAAAACACATCATCTAACTACACATTATTTGGCTTTTCAAATAATGACCGTGGCTCACTTGATAATGAAGGTTCAGACCACATTCTATCTAAAAGGCTCTGGCATAAATAGATTCAATGTCAGTCTGAATCAACAAAAGCAACTGCAGCAATTATTGTTATTTTACCATCACCATTACAGTTGAAACAATGTGAAGAATTAAGCATTAAGAACACCAGACATTAAAAATACCAGAAAGTTCTACGACTAAAAATGTTCATTGGACTTCAAAAAATGTAATTAGCATGTCTCATTCCAAATTCAAGAGTCTTGCCAGACATTCTACTTTGTCCATTAGACTGTAGGAGTAAGAAAGAAAAAATCATTAATCAAATTGGTGTCATGAACATGTATGTATAAACAAATATATGTGCAAGGAAATTCCAAGTGGATATGCAGTAAAATTTAGATGATAAATGTGGGGAAAATTCTAAAACATTATTGAAAAATTTAGACCCGAAAAATGCAATGAATGACCTTTAAAAAGAAACTACTCATATGACTTTTAGAGGATATAAATCAAACATTAAATTTTAGAAGTATTAGTACCCATGAAACAAATTATAGGGGTTAGACAATTGATCAAAGATATAGGTGAAAACTCATGAAGTCTGTTAAAAAAATTATATCGCCTTAAATTTCTGACATTTTCATTTTTTTTAATTTTTTATTTCAGGTAATCATGATCCTGAGGTTAAAACATTTTTGTGTCAATTTTTTAAAAATATGGATCTTGTGAAAACTATTTTTTAAGACGTTTTCTTCATCTCTCACAGGCTGGAACAACCATCAGGTCCCTTTGTCAACTATATCCAGGCACATGATTAATAAAGTAGAAGCAGTTGGTTATTCACCAGAGCTAGAATTTAGCCTAGCCTGCTTTCTTGCTTAAATACGCCACCTTTGACATGCTGTTTTATTTTTTGTTTGTTTGTTTTTTATACTACCCATTTGAATCTGGCTTTGGTTTGGGAAGCTTACTTTTTTGGGAAAGCTAAACTAACATCACAGCTATAGTAAAATATCTTCTAACACTTTTATCATCATTCCCCATAAGAACTCCACAATGGGTATTCTTCATTACCAACCACTTTCAAAGAATAGATTTACCATTTAGTACTCAAAATGATAACTATCATCTATAGTGATAGGTGTAAAACTATCTTAGTCCATTTTGAAGTCAGAGTGTATGTTTGAACAGATGTACCCATAAATAATGGTGAGTGCATGTATGTGTGTGTGCTGGGAAGGGGAGGGGCGTTACAGAATGCTGCAGATGAGAAAGTTTCAGTGCTAAGGCCACTACCACCATCCAACAACCCAGCACTTCTGCATGCATAAATCATGACATGCAGTTGATAAGTGATGACAGAGCAGTCTTTGATGCTTGGTTTGTTCTCAAATTTGGGAATATTCACTGGGAAAATATGTCCTCTCTGCCAAGGTCAAAAAGCATTTTCCTACTCTGGAAGCATAGGAGTGCTGTGGCAGGTACTCTAGCAACATGGACATGAGACAATATAGCAACTGTGGTAGCAGAAGTGACAGAGCAGAAGCAGCAAGCAAACTCAGAGGAGCCTCAAAGGAGGCTCAGAGTCTGAGGTGAAAAAACACAGCACAGATCACAGTCTTCAAGAGGAACCATGGTGTTTGCCGTTGGTCGAACTGCTGTCTCTCTGCTAGCAGGAAACGAAGAAACGTAACATAATTTATCTTTAGAAAATGACATTCTTGTGATTTTGTAGATCAGAATTTGTGATAGAAACAGAGAACAATATAAAGGCTATTGCTAAAGTCCAGGAGAGAGAAGATTATAACTGGGATTGGGGTGATGTTTGCAAGATGAAAATTAGTTGAAGGATTTCAAAAAATGTTTGAATAGAAAACATCAGTATTTTCTGAAAAATTGAACTGTGGAGATTAGGAAAAGAAACAATCAGAGATAACTTCTAGGTATAAAGGAATTCATGTACATGTAAATTTAGTGAATAACTCAAACTATATTTTTTCCTATTGAAATTATGAGTGAAGCAGTCAGGCTCCAATGTCACAGCTTTACTGGTCATTTTAGCCCTGACAACATTAGGAGATTCTTTCAAATTCTGACAGCTGATTTTATTTTTAGATATACAGATCAGCCACTTATGGTGTATAATTTGGGAGATACCATGTGTTTATCAACTGCCACGGACTACCATAGCATTATAGAAAATGTTCACCACAGAGAAAATATTTATTCACCCAAAATTTATTGAGCATCAAATATACACAGTCATGCACCACAAAACCAACTTTTCAGTCAACAAGGGACCACACATACAATTGTAGTCCCATAAGGTGATAGTGAAGCTGAAATTTTCTATTTCCTAGTGACGTTATGGCCTGGCTAACGTTTGTAGCACAATATATTACTTTTTCGGTTTTTAGACATATTTTGATACACAAATACTTACTACTGTGTTAAAATTGCCCAACAGTATTCTGTAGAGTAAAATGCTGTACAGGTTTGTAACCTAGGAGCAATAGGCTACACCATATACCCTAGGTTTATAGCAGGCTCTACCATCCAGGTTTGTGTAACTCCACTCTATGATGTTTGCACAACCACAAAATCACCTAATGACACACTTTCCATAAAATTTCCCCATTATTAAGTGACACATGACTGTATCTGGGAAAAACGTGATTTTTAGAAGTGCACACATAAATAACACAATGTCATTTTAGGATAGGGAAATTGATAAAACCTTATATGATCTCCTCCATTACTGCAGTATCTCACAAAGGGTTTCCTGTAATATTTGATAATGTTATTTATATGTAAGATATTAACATAAGTTTATAAAAATAAGTGAATATGTTTTTTTTAGTATGGCACTTTTCTAGTGTTTTTCTATGTTACTATGCATGGGGATCTTGAAGGTGGGTGTAACATTTTCCAAATTTACTTAGAAATTATTGCTTTTAAGATGCATATTATTATTTGATGCCAGAAAGAACAGACATTTTAAAGAGGTTAAGAACGGTGAAGGGGAGATGGGCAATGTTACTTTTTCCTGAGGCATGTTGCAGTCTCTGTCAGTTTCTTTGATTTCTATTTGAGGACAGTCTTGCCTCCATGACCCAAATATAGAATCTCTTATCTCTCTTTGGTTCCCATTTTTGTTTCCTTTCAGTTGTCTCTCCCACAGAAATGATGAGATGAGACAGCCAGGATGGTTGTGCTGCCTGGGAGATACGCTAAAACTGAGAAGGTCTGGCATGAGAAGCTCCTGGTTTTAGAGCGAATGATCTGGCTTCTTGTGCTAGTCTTTATGCTAATTTGCTTGGCATTCTTTTTTTTTTTTTTTTTTTGGTAAGCTAAATTGGCTTTTCCCATCAGAGGACAGGATCAGTAGATTTGAGGCCAAAACACTTTCTTGAATTGAGGCCTGCCTTTAGCAAGACAAGGGAGTCTTGCTAAAGAGTCTCATTTGATCACATCTAGCCAATGTAAGTTTGGAGGAGGTGTTTTGTTTCTTGGCCTAATAATAGTGTTTACTTATTAGGCTTGCAAACCCATACATACATTTTCTTCAGGTATCTCATAAAGCAATAGGAAAGATATTAAATATGCAATGCAGTATATTCTGGAAATTGCAAAGAGAGTAGATTTTAAGTATTCTTACCACAAATAAAAGTGAGGTAATAAACATGTTAATTAGCTTTATTGAGTCATTCCACAATGAATGAATATTTCAATACATTATGCTGTTCATAATACATCATTTTTTGAGAGACCAGGTCTTGCTGTGTTGACCAAGCTGGTCTCAAACTTCTGGTTTCAAGCAATCCTTGTGCCTCGACCTCCCAAAGTGCTGGAATTATAGACATAACCCACCATGCCCAGCCTGTACAATTTTTGTTTGACAATTAATTTTTTTAAAAAAAAGAATCGTTTATTGGTGTTGCAAGTCATCTACCTACCCCATCTCAACAAATTTTTACAAGATTCCTGGAAAGAAGCTATTGATAAACTGTTCTCCTGCTGTCTTTCTCATATGCACTATCCTTGAAGTCAACAAATTTCAAAATGTTAGACAACTCCTTTCCCATCCTCCAGCTTCTAATTCAATATCATCTCCTTTTAAAAGTTTTCCAGATTTTGTTAGTTTTGGAATGCCCCCTTCTATGAATGATCTGTTCCTGTTTGGTAATGGTCTGTACATCTTCACTAGACAATGAATGTATTCATTGAGGGTAAGAACTAGCATAGTCAACTGTATGTTGACAAAAATTTTTGAAGTTTTTTTACTTTAAGGATAGTGCTTATAATGAGAAAGACAACAGTTTATCAACAGCTTCTTTCTAGAAATCTATAACCAAATGAGTGAATGAATAAGTTGGCATGAGAAAGAAGTCAGATAAGTCTTCATAATCATTTTCTTATCCATTCTTAATGAAATTACTCTTTTATATCAACTATAGCCATAACCTTCAATAATGAACATCTTGCTCTTAGTCTTTCCCATTCCAATTTACATACTACTTTATCATCTTTCACATCGTACTTTATCATCTGCCAGATCACTTTATCGATTTGAAAACTCCCAGTTGCTCCCAGTGATATAACTAGTGATATGAGTTACACAGAAACAGATATACTCCCAACTTCTCTCTTGTATTAGTTATAAAGACACATGCTGCCTGGAATGGGATGAGCTGCCCTGTCTACTTCTCTCTCATGGTGTCCCTGGCTCCCATTCTCTTTGTTCTCTAAATTCTTTCTCTGCCAGCCAGATTCCTGAGCCTATTTTTATTTTCTGCCCATAGCCACCAGGGCCTCTTCAGATTCCTCTCCATACCATGACAGTTGAGCTGCAACCTCCGCTGCTCACTGGCCAATTCTCTGTTCATTCTTTAATTCAAACTCATAAGAGGGAATCTTATAGGCTCAGCCTGAATATTTCCACAAAGCCCTAAATGCTGCTCTTTGTTCACCTCTTTCTCTTTTTCTCAAAGCATGAAATAGAGGCAGAGTTTAATAATTAAGAAACCTTACCTGTAAGGTCCACCCCTGTGGCAGATCTGTAGGCAGAGCAATTGATATAAGAATGGGCTGTAGAATAAAAGGTACTGGTGCTGAAGTACATGTTTACATGGCTAGCTGTTGGAGCTGTGTATTCTTGGGCAAGTTTCTTAATTTCTTGTTACCTTAATTTCTTCATTTATACACCGAGAATACTAATAGGGCTCATAGAGTTGTTGTGATCTTAAGTGACGGTATATATATATATATGCTTCCCCACATATATACATATATATATATATATATATATACACACATGCATGTATGTATATCTATCTCTCTATCATCTATTTATCTATATCATAGACTAATATCTAGCCCATAGTAAGCACTGTAAAGTATTTATTATTATTACCTATTTCCATCAGGGTCCAGGTCAAATGAAATCTCCAATCGAAATTCACCTACTAACCACTGTTTCTTGAGCAATTAAAGCATAGCTATTATTTCTTTCCCTCTTGGATTGTCTTCCCTTTAATGTACCACAGAATCCAGGGTTTTCTCGCATTCATGTTCTTATTTGCTCCTTCCACCTGTGGATAATAGGTATCAAATAAGTGCTTAACTCTATTTAATGAACATTTGCAGCTTTGAATTATACATTTTTTGTAAATATGGTCTTTTCTCTCAATGTTCTCAGGAGACGTATTTAACACCAAAGAATATGGTCAGATTGTGTGATCTTTTTTTTTTTTTTTTCCTACCTTAGAAACTGCTGGCCTGAAAATGGAAATTCAACATTTCATCCGGTCATCGAGCTCTCCCTGTTAAGAGAATAAGTCCATTCCCTTATTTATCAGACAAAAATAGAATTAACGTCTACAACTAATAATGGCAAATTCTGGTATTCCAGCTCATCAGGTTCCTATTATGAATAATTATTTTATTAAAGACTTGCAGCTGTTTAAACTGACAAATATTTTGAATAAAGTGCCTAATTTACTAGTTAAAAGGATTGATTATTTGAATTTAAACATAGTCAAACAGGAGTATTAGCTTGAATATAGTTGATGACTAGCAAATGCTCACTAAACCTGTATGCAATAATAGTAAAGTCTCTTTTGTCTCAGGAAACATTTGTTTATCACAAATGCTTAGTTTTCAATGTCATTAATCTTTAGAACAGTGGGCATGAAATAGTTATGTGATAGGGATGTTATAAATTATTGAAAAGGTGTGCTGTACTGAAGAATAGAAAGACCTTTTAATGCAGAACTAACTACTTTTATGCCTAGTCATCAATGAAAATTTTGATTCTAACTACTCTCTTTTATAGACAACAAGATATGTTTTTGGTACAACTTGGAAAATAATATTGCCCCTTCCTTTGGATAACCATATATGGCAAAGTTGTTTTATTGTCTAGAGACTCACTATGCTTTTATCTCTCACAGATATAGAATCTCGATTAATCACCATATTCAGTTCAAGACCCCACTGGTTAATTTAAAATTAATTTTTGTGTGACAGAAATGAGAATGAATAGGAATCTTGAAAGGCAGAATAGTAGTGGCCAAGATAAATCTCTCATCTGACATGGGTTGTTAGTTGTCCTAAATGTAAAAATGCTATATCAATTAATCAAATCAATGTTTTTAATATTAAATTTAAAAAGTAAACAAACTCTGACTCTAGTTAGCCTCCGCATAAAGGTAGGAATGTCATAAGGAAACTGGAAGAACCAGCAGGAGGCTGGAATACAAACCAGTGGCCAGAGACAAACAGAGTTTGCATAGCACTTGGCCATTGTCCAGATGAAAGCTTATGGCTGCCACCACTGGTACTGTGAATGTTTGAACTTTGCCAACACAGCTGGACACTCATTGCCTGCCACCAGACTCTCTACTCTGCCACTGCCGTAAGATAAAATCCCCACTGGCCCTGCTCCAAATTACTCTCAGTTGAAACATGTTCACCATAGATGTCTACATTTTAAAGCTCGTGTTTCACCTGTTGAAAGTTAAATACAATTCTGATACACCAAATGAATTATAAATCATTCCTATGGACTATTGTGAATTTTCAAGTAAATATTACAGTTACAAATACTGTTCAATATGAATGTGTGTGTTTGCTTTTTTGGTTCTTTAAGGAATTTCCCAACTCGAGCCTGAAGATGAATGATCTGGGAGAAAAGTGATAATATTTACTTGGAGTGTATGTTTCATTAGAGAACACAATCAAGATAGTTCAGTAGAAAAAGCAGTAAATAATTATGTAAGAAAAAACTTGTAAATCTTAATAATGGTGAGTGAAACTGGGAAAAAGATGGCTCTTTAAATATGTGAATTGTTTTTAAATGTGTACATATACATAATTACAGGTAAATATAACAATAGACCATGTATAAAGAGCAGTTGAAACACATAAATACTTAGAAAAGGTTTTATTTTAGAGCAATTATTTTGGAGTCGTGTTATTCATATCAATAAAACATGTATTCTGTGGTTTTTTTTCAGTAATGATGAACAATTCGTTTGTGCTAATGTTTTTCTATGTTTGTCAGTAATGTGGAATGAATATTTTGCTTAATTGGGCAATAGTTTTGAATAGTGGAAAAATATTCCATTTTAAATATTCTATTTACATTGTAAAATCTACAGAACAGAACCAACACATTTTTAAGTTTAGACTGCATCATTAACATTTTACCCCATTATATATATACTAGAAATATCATGATGAATTCACAAACAATATATATGTAAACTATATATGTTTAGTTTATACATGCATTAAGATGTAATTCCATTTTTACCTCATCTTCTACCAGATAAATTTAAAGAAAATAAATAAATATTGTGATAGTATACAGAGATTATTTCATACATTTGTATACAAATGCAAAATATTGTTTTCTAATGACTAGGTAACTTACAGCTTTATTAAAATTATATTATTAAGTAGAAAAAAAGGAAAACAAATGACTAAAGTATTGTGATTTTTTTTCTGGTTAAAGCCTCTTTGAGAATCTAATGAATATATAGATATATACACATTCTTAATTAAATATCTGGGGAGTTCAATATTTTAAAAATGCACATACATGCACGTATGCAGTCAATTTCTCTATGATGCAAGCATACATATATTTTGCTCAAAAGAAAAGACATGCTAAGTTCCTTTTTTATATACCAAATAGATTTGTGCTTCACATAAATGAAAAAGACAATGTAAATAACTAATTCAATTTAAAACTTTCTATCTTTTCCCAGAAAATTAAACTAAAGTATCTAATCAGTCCAATGTGTTTAAATGTAAGAAACCTGATTTAATTACTTGCTTTCTCTCTTTGCTTTTTGAAAGTGTGTCTTGGTGCAAGATGTGGCTCATTAAAAGTTGTGATATGCCCTGCCATTAAAATCTTGCAGATTGCATATTAGAAATAGGTAATGAAGTTAATATTAAAAGATACATAAATTTACAAGCTCTATTTTGAGCATCTAATCAATAAGACACAAAAGATAAGACAAGGATTTGAAACCAAATGATATTTTAATAGTGTACACATCTTATTTTAAAATGTTTAAGAAGCATTGCTAGCTGTATTCATGTCACCATTAAATAACTCACAAAGGAAAATTTCCTCACATAGTGTAAATAGATGCATTCACCATAAAGCAATGATTACCTTAATAGCATTGCCCAAAAATATATAATCATGCCTAAACTTGGCATGTTAGCATACAAGAGTAATAAAATATGTTTTCTGTTTCCTAGGCTACAGTTTAAAACAGCAACAAAAAGGTAGAAAGCTACTGTAATGTACAAATGTGTAGATTTTTAAACACCAATATTTAAACATTCTTCCAATTTAGGAGAACTCCTCCATCAGTCTAGAAGGATTTTGTAATCAATCTAAAAAGATTTTCTGAAATAGGTGAAATAATGTTAGATACTATTTAAGGAAGGAGAAAGAGAGAGAGAGAGAGAGGAATATAAATATTATAAAGATTCAGAAACTTTGGTGGTGTTTAAAGGAAAATAAGACCAGGCATATGACCTTACTTTGGTATGGAAAAAATTCAAAATGAGAGTAGAGGAAAAGTGACAATAGGCCCCCTGGAAATAGGTTCAGAAAATTGTTTGGAAATAGAAAGCCAAGGGGAAGAAATACATATCATTCAGTAGCAGAACTTAGATCTTAAAATCAGAACCTGGAACTGAAAATATAGTGAAATGGGAAGCTAGAGATAAACTTCCAGGTGTTAGGGGTGGGTGTCATGTGTTAAAAATAATTTATGCTAGAATACTTTTGACAGCAGAAATGAGGGTATGTTGAAGGGGCATAGATAAAAAGAACAGTATTGAAAAACTCTCTTGTGAAGTGATAGTTACAGAAATAGTTCCAGATAAATGACATCTAAGACAGTGCTGAGGGTGACATGGGAAGGGAATCTAGGGGGAACTATATAAAAAAGCAACAAGATTTTACCACCAAATGTCTATGCCAATCAAAAGTGAGATGTCTTGAAAATCATTTCTGTCCTTGCTTGAATTGTCAGCAAAATAACACTTTTTCATCTAGTTAGTGAGATGTTCTACAAGTAGGAAAACGTTCAGAAAAAAACAGGAGAGGAATCTATCTTCATCATATGCAGCTGAAGTTAACATCAGATCACCCCATCACATTTGAAGTAGAGATGCTATACAAAACTGGACACAAAATGTGACTATGAGATGGAAGGGGTGAGATAAACTTTATCACTACATCACCAGTCTTGAATTTTATGGACATGATTTTATCACTCAGGTTCAGGATATATCCCTTCTCTTGCTGCTACATTAGATGTAGTCTTTCTTTTCATAAAAATAAGGGAAAAATACCAAAGTGAAAACCAGAATTATGAGATTCATTAGTATTACTAAAACCTACTGGCTTGATATGAAAGCTGAAGAAAGGAAGATTACTTGCTTTTATTTGTAGTGATGTAATTCTATCGAGTGCCAATGTTTTACTTTTAAAGCATTAAACTTAGCATATAAAATCTCTGAAAAAATTTCACTGGACCTCTTGACTAAATATTTTATCCTGACTTTTTTATATACAAAAGTAGCCTTGGATATTATTCCCAGAAGCATCTACTGGTCTTAGTGATCAAAATTTCAGAAAGATTTAACAGATAGAGAAATAACTGGATATTGTAACACTGACAAGTCCTCACTCTCAGTTAAAATAGATAAGCAGTAAATAAGGTTGGGCAACATCTTCAAAGTTTAAAGTGAATATTAAAAAGAAAATTTATAGCTCTTCATTTGCATTTTTGTGTATAATTGGACAGAAAGTTTTCATTTAGGAGTGTATAGAAGAAAATATCTAGAAAATGTTAGGAATATATGAAAGACCTAAAAAAGAAGTATTTTATAGTGGTGTGTCAGGGAAATCCTTTTCCAGAATACTGAAATAAGCTGTGACTTGAAGAATGAATAGGATCTTGCTAAGTAAACAATGAGGGAAGAGAAACTGCTCTGGATAAACAGAACTATATGTCTAACAACTTAAATAAAAGATAAAAACCTGGAGTTTACCTGAGAAGCTAAAATCTTAATGTATGCAAATTTTAGAAAATATTTAGGAGGTCAGAATATTGTAGGATGTGACAAAACAATCTGACTGTATTACAAACACATAAAAGAACTTCTCTGAAAGGGGTGGAGGAAAAAGTACTGAACTAAAAAGCTTTGCATATAACTGGAATTTTTATGACTGAAGGAAAAATAAATTGTTTATAAGGATTATACTTTAGTTGATAAATTTGATCTTCATGAGGGTATGGGTTAAACAATGACAGAACTACGTATATGCACTAAAATTGAACAATCGGTAAATAAATGGTAGATGATGGAAGCCAGGTTTTTCACTTTCAGAGTGGAAGGTTACAAGTAAGCAAAGAGAGGAGGGTAGAATAACTTATATGGTAATGGACTGGAGTTGAAGGCATTACTACAAACTTATTAATGTGTTTAGCTCAATACACATATGGTTTACAGATAGATAGATTAGATTAGATAGATAGATAGATGATAGATAGATAGATGATAGATAGATAGATAGATAGATAGATAGATAGATAAATGTATATGAACGTGTATTCCTTTGTTCTGTCAGCTGAGAAAGCCTGGAAGCAACAACATTCTAGTAGCAATGAGCACACCTAATGCCTAGAGTTTTGTTTCTAATACCATTCTTCAACAAAAGCAAAAGCAACCAGGCTGTTTGGAGAAATAGGGCTGATTCTACAATAGGGGCAGAAAACTTAAAAATGAGCTTATAGTAACTTTTAGTATCAGAAAGTAAAGAAGGGCTCAAAAATTTACAAAAAAAAATGTAAACACAATGATGGGATTATGCCCAATGAACATAAGAGCCAATTGAAAGAGCTTCCAATGACTAAAGCAATTTGAGCAAGAAAATAAATGAAGTAGTATCAGATTATGACCCATAGTAGTAAATAAACATGAGTCCCTACTGATACAAATAAATGATTTAATAATTTTTTATTTGGGATGAATAGAAATCTCTCATTCAGAAGAATTCCAAATAATTTATTTAGATACTCTGTCCTCAAGGAAATAAAATGCAATTTTCACTTAAGTATGGACTGTGTAGAGTGACTTCTTCCCAAAATGAACAGAATGGAAAGAGAGAAACAAAGAAGAGCTTTACAATGGACAGACTTGACAAACACTACCTCAACCAGGTGATCAAGGTAAGTCACATTGATAGTATGTACCTTTGCTATGTTATGACAAAAATGGCATTTTACCTCTGTGGTCTTCATCCCCAAAATCCGCAACCCCCAATCTAATCATAAGGAATACATCAGATAAATACAAATTGAGACATTCTACAAAATACCTGACACTTACTCTTCAAAACTGTCAAAACCATTGAAAGCAAGGAAAGTATGAGGAATTGTCACAGTCAAGCAGCACCTAAGGCAACATGACAACTAAATGTGTTGTGGTATCCTGGATATGATTTTGCAAAAGAAAAAGGACATAAGGTTTGCAACCAAAGAAGTATGATTAAAGAGCATGGACTTTAGTTGATAACAATGTATCGATGTCATTTCATCAATTGCAACAAATTTAACATGCTAATACAAGATTTTAACAAGTAGGGAAATAGTGTGGGTACATAAGAACCCTACACAGTAGACTAGCATCACAACTTTTCTGTATGTCAAAAATTGTTCTAAAATATAAAGTTTGTTTCAAAAATATACATAAAATGGAAAATTATACTCAAAGTATAAAATTGTTTTCTCAAAAATTGGGAAAAAAAATATGTACTTTTGAAAGGATACTGCAATTGTATACATGGCATTGAGACTGGTATGTGAGATTTAAATACAGCCCAAAGCTAACTCCCTTTGCTACAAATTCTTTCATCCTCCAAATATATTAGATGTGATCCTCTTGAAGAGATGTGTCAGCAATTTCTGCTTCTTAAATAGGTTAATCTCAAGCACAGTGAATTTCTTTACAGGTTTCCTCTGTTACTAGTTCCCCTTGGCTTTTTAATGAAGATTTTATTATTGCTTTCACCTATGAAATTATTTTTCAAAACAATATGCTTTTGTATTACAGATTCCAAATAATCTGAGAAGTATTCCCATTTCACTAAGAAAATACCACACACAATTTATTTGCTTTGTTTCATTACTAAGCATAACGTGTTTTCACTTAAAACCAAAATAGTTTATTTCTTGCTCTTAAAAAGTAATGCTACAGGCCTCACCTGTCTTAACAGATATGTACAAATATTAGATTCCCTGATTCATGAACAGATGAAAAGAACAAATTTGTTTTGAGCTCTTGGTTTTAAAACTGTGACCATCATGAATACCAAAAGATGGGGCAAAGAATAAAAACAGTCTTTATGACTAAATCTTGCTATGTATCTTTACATACGTTAATTTAAAACAAAATATAATTTTGACAATGAGTACTTTGATAAAGGTAAGAATTCCTGAGTAACTGCTGATTATTTGAATTGCATTGATCTTATTTTTCTCTCTTTTTCACCATGTAGAAGTTCTATACCAAAGAAAATAAAATGTTGAGTAAGTGAAGCTTGGTGAAAACCAAGCCTCTAACATTTTGCTAAGAAAATGCAGATCAAAATACTTGGCAAACTATGAAGTGTTATGCAAAAAGTAATGTATGGTTGCCTTGTCATGCATCTGAAAATATGAGTTAGAAAGGTAGAAAACCAACAGAATGGTAAAACTGCCAGGGACAGCAGCTTTCATAACACCAGAAATGAAATAAAATGAAAGTTCTCAAAAAAAGGATCAGAATACTTTTCCATCTTGTAGTTTCTACTTTGGGACTTTAAAGAAAAGCCTATCTTTTTCTTTTACAGCGACCTAGAAAGAATAAGCAGAGCCTTTGTAAATAACTCCTGTCTTAAACTTTTCATTCTATTACCTAAATCCTACAGCACCTACCTCTATTTTTGACCCCCACCTTCATTGATAAGATATAATCAAATTGGATTAGATTATCTTACTATCCATTTTTCATTGTTGGATGCTGTCTTGGAAGTTGTGGTTGGGGAAAGTTTTCGTAGTGAATAAAGCATTTCGTAGTCCAATAAAGCATTATGGGCAGCTCCAGTTTTCTTTAAAAATAGACATAACTGCATAAAATAAAGAAGTAGCAGAGAAGTAGACAAAGTACAATGACTCTCAACATTATTTGAGAATGACTGAACATTTCATTTTAAATAAATCTTATTAAGAATGTTTATTTTATTTTCAATTTTCTTGTCCTCTCTCCAACTTCCTTTAAAGACTAGTACTGACATTAACAGTAAGAACAAAAATAACAGTAATACCTTACATTTATGTTATTTTGTAATAATTGCTTAAAATCATATAAAAAGTCCTAATTTATTATTATTCCATATCCCTCATTATATTTGGGATTCTGTTGTATTTTTTACTTGACCTTTCTCACATTGTTTACCATTCTAGCAATATGGAAGGTTATTTTTTTGCCTCTAGACCTTTCTGTGTGGTCTTTCTCTAGTTCCTCTTTTTGTTAACTTTTGCTTATCCCACAAATCTTGGCTTAAAATTCAAGTTGATCCTCAAGTTTGGATTTGATGATCTTCTTTTGTGCTGGCTCTCATGAAACCCATTATCAGTGTACATACAGTGTTGTGAACTTGCCTGTGTACTTACGTGTACTTATTATTATATAGAAGAACTTTGAGTGTAAGATACACACACACACACACACACATATTCTCCAACGTATAACTATTGCCGCATGCCACACCTGGCTTGCCTCACATATGGGAAGGAATCAACATATACATATGAATCAATGGATGGATTGATAGAGGGATAAAATAAGCATGGTGTGCTATTTTTTCCAGAGGAATCAATTGACCTGCTTAGGTTTCATTGTTCAATTATAAAGTGTTCTTGAATATCTGTCATGTGGCAGGAATAGTACTGAGCACTAGCCATATAGCCATGAACATCGTCCTTATTCCCTAAGTTTACACCAAGATTTCTTAATGTTGTCACTACTGATATTTTGGGCTGGACAATTATTTATCATGGGGAGTCTCTGTCCTGTGCATTAAAAAGCATTTAGCAGCATCCCTGGTTTCTACTCATTAGATGCCAATAGAACCTCAGTTATGACTACCAAATACATCTCCAGGCTTTACTGAATGTCCTCCAGGGTTCAAAAACATCCTTGGTTGAGAAGCATTGGGTTACAATGTATTGTATTATAGAGATGGTAAAGTCGTATTTATAATAAGCATTGTGGTGGAAGATGATGTAAGTATATAGAGGAAGGTATACATAAATCATTCCAGGGACATAAGAAAAGCAACTATCAAAGTGACAGGAAACAAGACATTTTTCCTGCCCACAAAATGCGCACAGTCTAGTAGATACAGGAAGTGGACAAATAGACCATTGCAATATAGTGTAGTAAAAAATGCCCTTAGAAGTACGCAAAGAATGATACAAACATAGAAGTATCCCTAAGGAAGATTTTATGACTTCAAAAAAATTTACATGAATAATGATGATGAGTTACAAAGGGGCAAGGATTATATTTATTAGCACTAAATATTTATGGAATTTTGAAGTTCAAATATGATGTGGATGCCATGACTTAAAAATATACAACTAGATTTCTGCTGTCAAAAAATATAAAACAAAGTATGAAGGGCCCAACATTTATAAATAATATATTAGAAAATAATAAAGCTCTAATTCTTGTGATGTAGTGTACAAAACGGTACTTCCAAAAGGAAGCAGCCAGTGTGGGCTGCGATAATAGCAGCTTCATGAGGAAGATAGGAATTGAGAGGGATTTTAGAAAGAGAAAAGCAAATGAGGATGATAGGCCCATGCAGGCGAGAGAAATGGAAGCACAAAAGGATATCCTCCATGATAAGAATGAGCAGGAAGGTTGGAGCTGGGACTGTGATCTTGGGGCAATAGTGGCAGTATAAAATATATAAGGACAGGTTTTGAAAGCAGAGAAGCAGCTGCAGTAGAGAAATTTAAATCAATGCTGGTATTTTTTATCAGTACACTGGCAGTTAAAAGTCTACTCGAATATAACTGCATAGTTCATATGTAATATTAGTACACAAATAAAGAAACTGGAAGAAAGTTTCAGTGATCCAGGGTGAGAAGGCAAGTCTGGTGACAACAGGTTGAACACCAAAAACAGGTGAGATCCAAATGCATACAGTAAATATGGGCATTTTTTTGTATATTAGTTTTACTTTAATAAAGCTTTTCAAAAAGAATGGTAAATAATAACATTCAGTATCCAATAAATTGTTCTCTTTCCTTTGTTTCTTTGTCCAAAAATTCTGTAAGGTTTAACTTTAAAGGAAATAATGACTATAGGACATAAAACAATTGGAAAAGTGAGACGATGAAGGTAGAGGAAGATTCAACAAAAGTAAAGAATCTTTGTCTGAACAACTGATTCTCAAATTTAACTGCATTTTGGAAGTATGAGAAGATTCTTAAAGGTAGTGATTCTCTCAGTCAAACCCAAAGAAGCTTATACATTGACCAACCAGAGGCCCACTGCTGATATGTTATAAAACTTCCTGATGACTCTACTGTGCATCCGGGCTGAGAATTACTTGCCTGGACTTAGCTGTGACTGTCTTTACCTGGAGTCTCTTACACTCAAGCTTTTGTGAGGTACACAGCTTGTCAGTAGATATTCATAAATGATGAACACTGGACCTACAACTTTTCCTCTTTTGAATTATGCACTAATTAATGATTTTCAAACCTCTTTTTTTCTTACATAAAATTAATATAACCATAAACTTCACAGTAAATTAATTCATTAGACTGGCAAAATCTATTAAGTGTTTCTTGCTACTGGTGATAATTTTTACAATTTTACATGATATGACATGTTTTGGAATAAAATTACAGTTTCTTCTAAGGAACCATATCTGTCCTTTTCTTTCAGAATAAGAAAAACAGGAGTATGAGGAGAAAGAGAAAGAGGAGGAAGCTATGTTTTCTTCATCTCACCCTGTTGATACATTTTCAGTATTAAACAAGAATTTCTTGAAAGAAATAAACATTAATGGTTGCATCAGGATGTATTCATGTCTATCCTTGCCCCTCTGCCTCTTCAAACAGTGCAACATATTTTCCTGATGAGCAAAGCTTTCAGTGATGGTATCATATGACTGGAAAACAATATGAGAACAAGATCCCAACCAAGGCTCTGAAATTCATTATGGGAAATGTGCAAAAAACATCCTACTCAGAAATGCAGTGCCAAACATAGATGGTGTTGTGCTTAAATTAGAAATTCTCTCATGATACTTGGAATATACTTGTAATTATGTGAATTTACAAGGACATGTTTATTCACATTTTTCTGGAATGTTAAAAATTGAAATTCATTTTGGACCAAGCAATGACAGGAGTGCTTAATACTCAATAACCAATACTCTCCTTTGCCTTAAAGTGACTGGGTTGTGTTTAAATCAAATGTCTTTGATCAAATTCTCTTTTTATGCACTTGGCAGAAAAACACATTTTCAAAGACAAAGAAATGGTGGTTTTATAAAAATGCAAATATGAGGAGGTCATTGCCCTGCGTAAAACCATTCTGTGGCTTTGTATTGCTCTTGCTGTAAATTGCAATTATCTTAAACTAGCCTGTAAGGCTGTTCTGACCTCTCTGATTTCATCTTATGCCGCTTTCCAGATTTTAGCTATGCTGTACTTCTTTCACTTTCTCAGATGTCAAAGTCTGCTCCACATTTTTAAAACTAAATGAGCTACAGTTTCTGATCTGTAAAATGGGGGCTAAGAATATTCACTTAATATATGTAAAGTGCCTAACACAGTGTCATGTCAGAGAGAAAGCACTGTAAGGAATGGCTGGTGTGAGTAGCAACAGTAGAATTAATAACACTTTTGGATATACACAGCCAAGAGTCTCCTTTTACTAAGATATCGTCAGTGATAGCTGTAAACAGTGTTTTGTGTATGCATATGTATCTTTTCTCGTATGTTTTAACTAACCAGGTAGCAAATATGGCTCAGTGAGGGAATTATGACTCTTTTTATTGACTAAATCTCATATCTTTAGTAAAAATCAAATAATAACTGTGGAGAAATTAATTTTTTACTTTCAAATTACTGTTATCCTATGAAGTTTTATCTGTAATAAAGCAAATCTAAGCAAATTTACATATTTCACAGGTGTTTATTGAACTTTTAAAATTTGATAAGTTTGTAAGTGCCATTGGTCTGTTGTCTGATATGCAGCAAAAATTTTAATTACTGCTGAAAGTTACAAAATGTTTTTCAATTTTATTTCATAATTAGACAATAGTGACATGTTCAACTTAATATATTTTCTATAACATTTTATGCTTTTCAGTTTATTTAGTAAGTAAAAACAAGTACAGAGATAAATGTTAATTTATGAAAGAAAGCTTTATTAAACTACCATCAGGAAAATAAAAACTAATACAGTGGTTTTAGCATTCATATAAGGCAAAAATGATTCTCTAATTTCCTTGGTCAATGCACACTTATATTTCTTCATGTTTGTGAAAAGAGGAATTTCCATGTCTTACAAATCTATTAATATTCATTTAACCCTGTGTTCAATTATCAGCTCTAAGAGAATTTTATTTTCAAGTTCTCAAAACTGATGTCACACATTTACAATGTTCACTAAGATAGGAATTATATGTTCCTATATATAATTCCTAATCAATACACCAGTATAGACCTTAAGAATGGGCTTCAGTGTGTCTATAAGTTATCTGAAAACTATATTCCAATGGTTGTGCATGATTGTATTTTTATAAAGGGAATATTAGTATTTTAAAGAGTTTCTTTCTCTGGTATTTTAAAGTAAATCTCATTTGAGACACTTGTAGCTGAGAAGGCAAATTATTATGCACTTATGAATCTAAAATCCCAGAGGAGACTGACAAAAACTGTAAGTAAATGAGTGCATAAGTATGGCCTGTTAATAATGAAAAAGTGGCTCCACCTACTTTACACTTATTTATTTGTTATCACATCTATGAAGAATACAATATATTGGACTCATGTCTACATGCTAGAGATAAAGTTGTGAAGGAAAAAAGGAATAAAAACGCTACTCTCATGGAGCTACCTTTTACAAGTGGAGACAGGAAACAAAATTAATAAAGCAAATTTGTCATATATTAGAAATAGATTAGTGCTGCACAGACAAATAAAGCGGAATATCAGCCTATAAACGATTTGGGATGGCAGTGGAAGGGGTTACAACTTTTGACACAATGGTCAGAGAAGATCTCACTGAGACAATACTACCAGAAAAATGAATTGAAGAAAGCATTTTAAAGCAAATTGTAATAAATCTGAAGTACAAATGGGAGAGCGGTAAAGAAGTTGAAGGTGTGTATGCACGAATATATTATATTTCTATTGCTGCTAGGACAAATTAGCAGAAATTTAGCATTTCAGAAACAACAGATGTGTTGTCTTACAGTTCTGCATTTCAGAAGTCTATCGGCAGTCTCTCTTGGCTACAATGAAGGTGTCAGCAGGGCCACATTCTTTTGTGGAGGCCCTAGGGGAAAATCTATTTCTTTGTATATTTCCCCTGATTTGTAGAGGCAGTCCACATTCCTTGGCTCATGGTCCCCTTCCTCCGTCTTCAAATTCAGCAATGACTTTGCGTATCTTCATGCGTTTCTTCTGCTACCACGTTTCTTTGACCAGAGCCAAGAAAGATTCTCTACTTTTAGAGACTCATGATTATGTTGCATAATCTCTTCATTTTAAGGTGCTTACCTTAATCACATCTACAAAGGCCCTTTTGCTATTCCTTTCTGTGAAGTAGGAGCAGAGTTCTGATTCTGAACAATTTTGCTGGTATTTTTGTTGCTTTTTGAAATCGATGTGTGGGGGTTTTCACTCTCTCACCCAAGGGGTCTCACCCTTGCTGCTGGCTGGAGAATGGAGTAGAAGGAGTCACTGATGGAGAGAACCTCCAATCAGGTGGCAAATGCAGTGCTCTGATGGAGAATTGTGATGCCTTGGATCGGGTAGTTGCTAAGTTGTAAAAGTGAGAATTGGAGGGACTTGTGCTACCCTTCTCATTGACTTACTCTTTACCTATTATAACACTTCTTTTCTTTCTCATTCAAAGATACAAGAGAAAGCCATAAAACGTTTATGCTTTCACTTTACCAATATGACTAATTGGAGGGATAACACAGTCTAAATCTTATGAATTTATCCAAATGTTAATAGCTACTTTTAACTCTCAGTTGATAAACAATAGAAACTTGCTTATATTAGCAGCATGTCTTCATGTAATCTAAATAAGATTCTTATTTGGATTTCTATTTACCTGGACATGGATGTTCAGTTATTGCATAATACCCAGGCACTTATTATATCCACACCTTTCTCTCCTCAGTGCAGGTACACACATCCATGAGATCTAGCTGCTCGGTTGAGGGTTGTGATGTAGACAATTATCAGCCTTTCTGTAATCCTTAGGCTTTCTGGACTAGGGAAGCCCTGCTTTACATAATCAGCTATATTTATTTTGTTCTTCATGTCCTCTAAAAATGAAATGAATTTTGACTCAGCTTGAGTCAAAGCACTACTGACAAAATCATTGTCAAATATATTTCTAAATATACAGTGACCAACTGAGGGATTTTCCACTCTAGAAACACATTTTGGCATACATTTTCTTAGAGACATATTCTGAAACACTAATATATTATCTTTTTAAACCAATGCCTATTCAAGTGTCATGTCATCTGTTCCATTCTCTATATTGCAAACATCAAATGCTGATGACATTACTCAATATTAGAGACTGACACAATCTAGAGAGCAGAAATGATTTTATAATTATTGTATATTTCACTACTTTCCCTCTAATTAGGGATAAAGTTGACCATACAAGTTTTAGTGGAATTGTACATTTTTTGAATATATGGAGAAGTCTATTCTAAGTCAAATCGGTAAATGTTCTGCATACAAATTGCTGTAATAAGACCTATGAGATAATTTGAACAAAAGCTAACAATTGTTTTCTCTTGTATGACTTTACATTTATCTCTGATCATGACTAGACTTCTTCGCATTAAACAAAATGATTTTGACCTTACATTAAAGATTTTTCTTCAGACAACAGATGTCTTACGTGAGTTATCTGTTGTAGTACAGTTTTTAAAACATGATAGTTATAAATGTAAGAACCTAATGCCAGTGTTTAGTAGTATACTCATTCCATTTTGTAATTTGGATAAAGTATTTATCCAAATATAACAGTACGTTGCTATTCTGGAATGTTCATCGAGTAAGCAGTAGAAAGGTAAAAGCAGAGAGAACAGCTGACACATAGGACCCAAAGTTCAACCAGAGCTGTGGTGATGGAAGCCCCTACCTAAGAAACTACCCAAAAGAACCAAAATACCCAGAAGTTTGTCTTCATTTTTATACCTTGTGTGCTTGACCTGACTTTTGCATCTGCCCCATCACTCATATCTTTAGTTAAGTTCAGAATACCTTAGCTGTTGTCTCTCTAGGAAATCTATGAATGCTTCTACCCAATACTTCTAGAACTCAACAGAATCCAAATATAAAAAACAAATCTTCCTAATTTTCTCTACTATAAATTACTATATCACTTGTCACACACTTATGGTATCCAGTCACTTAAAATAAAAGACAATTTATTTGTAAAGCAGTGGCATATAGTGGGCTTGTTCAATCACCTCTTTTCTCCTCAGAAAAAAGGAAGAGTATTTCATAAATTTTTACCATAGTTTTGTGGATTATCCAATAGAGAGATTATTAGCAGTATGTTGGCAGGTAACCTTTTGGGGATTAACTTATGTGACTAAACATTACCAGACCCTTAATTATCTTCTCAGAGAAGGTATGAAGAGCAGTAGTATGTTCTAAGCTTCTGTCTCCCACATGATAGAAGATCATTACTTATGAAAAACTTGTCTCTCTCTCTCTCTCTCTGTCTCTCTCTCTCTCTCTCTCTCTCTGTGTGTGTGTGTGTGTGTGTGTGTGTGTGTGTTTTCTGCAAATTTCCTTCTTATTACTGTTTATCTCAGTGGAGCTTTGGTACTTATTACTTTAATACTCATAAACTGTTTAGTAAGGTGATTTTTAATAGGCTTTGTTCTCCCTTATGAATTTCCCCTACCTCTTTGAATTTTTATAATCTTTATAAAGAATAAATATTTCAGATATTTCTCCCACCTCAGGACATTTTAATACATTATTACTGCTCTAAATGACCTCTGAGATACGAGAAGGTAGCTATCCAGAGGTAGCTTGGAGACAAGTTAGGCTCTTTTACAGATGAAAATACTTAAAAGTAGACAATTGCAGGAACTTTCCCAAGTTTTGACAGTGTTAAGGGCAGAAGCAGGAATTGCCATTACATGAACTTTAAAGCAATTCAGTTTATTAGATGCCATGTCACTCAAATAAAACTTACTCCAATGCCTACTCTTTAGTACCAATTTAAATTGTGCCAACAAACAGTAAGATAGCATGCTAAATATCCTCCAACTAAAGCCAGTTCCCCTATGGTATGCATATGCACACTGCATACATAGAGTAAGTGTAAATGAAATGAGAGTAATGTCAATATAACACTCATGATTGTCATAAAACCTGTTTTACAAAGTAAGGCATTCCAGGAGCTTCGGCAAATTGAAAAGTGAAATCAAGAATAATAACAACAAAATGTAATAAGCCATTTAAAGAAACCATTCATTCTAAAAGAACAGAGAGAAAATAGGTGAAGAAAACTTTCATCAGACTGACTAAAGCAGTCTCAGTTATCATCAGCTTTAGCCTAATCATAACAAAAGAACAACACTGTAGCTTAATCAATTCTAGAAATGGATAGAGTTTATAATCAGTAGCAGTTATATTGCAATCTGTCTGAAGAAAAAAAATGTTATGATAAGAGGGTTCCTCAGAACAGTACTATTATTTGTTTGTACTAAACTTTCTCATTAAAATTCATTATTTTGACCTCATTCTTTTCCATATAGATTTCTTTATGAACGTATCTGCTATGTTCTTTAACAGCGTAAGATACTGTATTAATTAGAAAAAAGGAGCCAGAGATTGTATGATCAATTATTTTTTAACCTATGTCCATAAGAAACGTAAATCAATATATCATGAATCTTCTGGCATTAAAGAAGCATCTTCTTTTCTGAGGCATAAAAAATATATAAAGTTTATTTGTTGCCTGGATAAAATGTACCTTATGACTGGTCACCTCTCCCTGATATTTCCATCTTCACTGTATCTGTTCACCTCATTGCCACGTTGGACTTTTCAGAGGCTCTATTATTGAGAGCACAGTGATTTGAGGTGTAGGAGGAAGCATCAGGTATTCCGGTGGCTACAAAAAAAGGTCCTATTATAAAAAATGCCTATTCACATATACACCATGGAATATTATGCAGCAATCAGAAATGATGAGTTTGTGTCGTTTGTAGGGACATGGATGAATCTGGAGAACATCATCCTCAGCAAACTGACACAAGAACAGAAATTGAAACACCGCATATTCTCACTCATAGGTGGGTGATGAAAAATGAGAACACATGGACACAGAAAGGGGAGTACTAAACCCTGGGGTCTATTGGGGGGAAAAGGGGAGGGCCAGTGGGAGGGGGAGGTGGGGAGGGATAGCCTGGGGAGAAATGCCAAACGTGGGTGAAGGGGAAAAGGAAAGCAAAGCACACTGCCATGTGTGTACCTACGCAACTGTCTTGCATGCTCCGCTCATGTACCCCAAAACCTAAAATCCAATAAAAAATTTTAAAAAAATGCCTATTATAAGTTAATAAGCATTTTGCTTAATATAATTTGAGTTTTTCTAGCATTAATAACTTTACATCCGCTTTCTTGCAACTCTGAGGTATAAACCACAAAATATATTTATTCCACTCTGTATCCCCACATATAAAGTCCTACACTGTACCCTTTCAGTTCCTCATAAATGCTTCCATAAAACTGCTGCAGAGTTTTCTCAAGTCAAGAAGTCATAAAATGGATGTGAGATTTTTTTAAGTGTGGGGGGGAAAAAACAGCAGAAAAAAGAAAGCTGACTCTATTTATTTGAGTCTTGTAAACTCTCTCAAAACTTTTAAACTCTTTCCTTTGGCTTCCTTCTCCCTCACACAGACTTTGTTAACATGCTTGCCACCTTATTTGAGGTGATAAGCTCCTGGGAGATAAGAATTCAGGATTAATCTGCTTTGTTTTTCTATAATCTAGGACAGTGTCTGACATATAATAGCTAGCTACAAAATAAATACTTAATGATGAGAAAATTAATGAATTAATTTAAGTTCCTGAGAGAATAAAAGAATCCACTCTTACTTACAGAGTTCATTATGTTTATAGGATCTCTAAGTAATTGTTACCAATAGCAAAGAACATTTATTGCCTATTAAATATAATCCTGTTTATATAATGAGCAGTTATACTCTCTCTCTGAACTGAAACATTCTTTTTAATTCTCAAGTATGGAAGATTAAAATAATATTTGTGGTAATTTATTAATGAAGACACTAAAGGAGGAAGATAATTATAATTACACATACATTGAAAAGATATGGAGAGAAGGGAGAAAATTCAGATCTTTTTCTTCCTGCATTGGATTCCTGCAGAGTTCTGATTCAAAATGCAAGAGTAATAAGTTGGAAATTTGCCTTGTGTGGTTGATCAGAAATGTCTTGAAATTTTAAACAGCTTCATGCGTAATACATCATTAAGGAGTATCAACTGTCTTTACTTCCGTTACTCTAGGATATTAGACACAGTACAGTCCAATGTTGATCATTTATTGAAACATCTGTGTAACTATGTAAGAGGAAACAGTTATTGTTGGACATAATAGCACTACATTATGGTACATTAAAATTGCAGCCTATTGAAATTTAACAGGTGTTTTCCCAGTAGATGTTTATGATAAGAAAAAGATCACTTCTCTCACATTCAAGTAGGTCAATGCAATAATTAAAAAGATAGTAGTTTAAACATTTATAAAGCTCCCATTTAGTCAAACTGCATCCTTGACTATGACACTATAATTATGTCTTAATGGGTTCTGTTGAAAGGCTAGGTATCAGCTATCTGTGGTTTTCATGGTTTATATTGTCTTACCATTAAGGATTTCTCAGTATTTTCATACTGCCCATCAGCCTGCTCCTTGTCTTTTTTGTTGAAAAGCGACCAGACTATTCCAAGTAACGTATGTCCAGTCTCCCTTTATGTTTTACAAAAGGTATACATATTCTTTAAAAGTAAACATTCAGCAAAAGTTCTGGAGGTACTGATTGCTGGATCATTTCACTTACACTGAAATAGCTTTACTACCTCTAACAAAATAGCAATTTGGAGCTGTCACAGTATTAGTCCTCCTAGCTGCCTTTATGATGTGCTTTCAAATAATTTTAGCTCCAGATTTTAGATCCCTGAGGGAAAATAACACAAGCTACAATTATTATTTTCTACTCCTTCTAGTTCAGGATTAATACTTTTTCCAAAACATTCTTGTCCTCACCTCCCAAGTATTTTTGAAGATGTAATACAATATTTTAGTGACTTTCATCTTTAGTAATAATAATAATGTAATGCCTCCAAAGCAGATATCCGAGAAAGCTCATGTTGATATGATTGAAAACAGTTTAATTTTTAAAGCAAGTTTCCATCTGGTCTAAATCTCTACAATATCAAATAGTTGGCAATAGTTTCCCCTACCTGTTTGGCTCAGCTTAAAAATCCAACATCAAAGTCTCAGCTGGAACAGCAGGCAGGAAAGCACAGTCTGGCATCTGTAGGTTTAGCCAACTGTAAATGCCAATGTGAACCCAAGGCCATAGTGCTCTTTTCCGAGACATGTCGCTTACCAAACTTTAAAATTCACAACACATTTTAAATTTAGTAAACTACTCTACTGAGAAAGAAAATGTTAGTCCTTATCCTGGGGCAAACTGAAATGACTCATTTTAAATATTTCTGATGTTTATGTTCGATTTGTCAAACTCTTACTCTACATATATACTTTGTGTAAAATAACACGGTAGTTATAAGAGGGCTGGAGGTGGCAGGAACACAAAGCGGGAAAACAAACAAAGCAAAGCACAAACCCTAACTTCAAGGTGCTTACAATACAGTGGTTTCCTTGGTAGATACAGTAATAAAATACTTTGTATAATTTGTTTACTTTTCTTATTATCTGACTTTGTTGTTTGTTAGTTGAAGGCAAGATATACTAAACTATAATGAAAATTCACAAAAGCACTAGGTAATCATAAATGATAGTTGGCTGATGGAAAGCTTTACGAATTAGGTGGCATTTTAGGAAATAGTGGAAATCAAGAAATCGAGAGAAGGTAAAAATAAAAGAGTAAGAAATATAAAGCAGGACTATGCAAAATATGTGACGGGAATATCAAGGTGTCCAGATTGGCAGGAGTGCGGCATCCATGAAAAAGAATAATGAGAAATGAATCTGGAGAAGCAGGTGGAGAAATCCAGATTACTGAGTGCCTTAAATTCAGCCTGACAAGTTTGAACTGTAGGCATTGAAGAGTCATTAGCTGTTTCCGTTTTGTTTGTTTTTAGCAGGTGGGTGAAATTATCAGGGTTCTATTTTAGAAAGAATAACCTTACAGTCTTACACAGGGTGGAATAAATGAGAACGGAAGGAAAACAGGAGGCCATTACTTTACCTTGTGCAGAAACAAGCCCGGAATTGAAATGATGGGAGTAAAAACAGGAAGGGAACTAATGTGAATAAAATTATTTCCTTTTTTCAGACATTGAAAGAAAATCTTTTCACATTTACATGTGCAACTATTACCTTGTCATATTTTAACAATGAAACTGAGTCACTGACATTTTCTGCAGTGATTTATCTTGCTATGTACAGAAATAGTTTGCTTGTAATGTGAAATTTTATTTCTTATGTAGTTCTTTGATATGTAAAAATGTTCTGAATTTTAAAAAATATTGGAACTTAAGAATGTATTTGGTGGCCAAACATATTCATACTCAAGGTTTTATGTTTGTTATCTTTCAGATGTATTTTTAAAAAGTATTTTATTGGCTGAGTGCAGTGGCTGAAGCCTGTAATCCCAGCACTTTGGGAGGCCAAGGCAGGTGGATCCCGAGGTCAAGAGATAGAGACCATCCTGGTCAATATGGTGAAACCCTGTCTCTACTAAAAATGCAAAAAAATTAGCTGGGCATGGTGGTGCTTGCCTGTAATCCCAGCTGCTCAGGAGGCTGAGGCAGGAGAATTGCCTGAACCCAGGAGGCAGAGGTTGTGGTGAGCCGAGACCGTGCCATTGCACTCCAGCCTGGGTAACAAGAGCGAAACTCCGTCTCAAAAAAAAAAGTTTTTTATTGTAGTTTAGGTTCTGGAGTACATGTGCAGCTCATGCAGGGTTGTTGCATAAGTGCATACATACAGGTGGTTTGCTGCCTCCATTTCCACTTCATCTATATCCAGCATTTCTCCCCACGTTATTCCTCCCCACCTTTCCCAACCCTCTGTCCCTCCCCTAGCCCCCACCAAATGACCCCAGTGTGTGATGCTCCTCTCCCTGAGTCCACATGTTCTAATTGTTCAACACCCACCTATGAGTGAGAACATGCAGTGTATAGTTTTCTGTTCTTGTGTCAGTTTACTGAGAATGATGGTTTCCAGATTCATCCAAGTTCCTACAAAGGGCACAAACTCATCATTTTTAATGGCTGCATAGTATTCCATGGTGTATATGTGCCATATTTTCTTTGTCCAGTCTATCATAGCTGGGCATTTGGGTTGGTTCCAGGTCTTTGCTATTGTAAACAGTGCCATGGTGAACATATGTGTGCATATGTCTTTATAATAGAATGATTTATAATCCTTTGGGTATATACCCAGTAATGGGATTGCTGGGTCAAATGTATTTTTAAGGATCAGCTTTTTATTCAAAACTAGGAGCTGAAAAGATACAATAACAGCAGCTATCTACAAATGGGGTAGACAACGATTAATAAGGAAGAAACTAAATACGAGTGACAAAGCTAACTTAAATGATGGACTGGAGTGCTGGCGTAAACTTGTTAGGAAATTGAGGCCTAAAGATAAAGGCTAGCCCACTGAAATTTCAGAACTCAATGAGGTGGAGAGGAGTGCCTTCATTCATTCATTTATTCATTTATTCACTATCATCTCATGACTCTGCCATGGCCTGCACAAGATATTTGGCAAAAAGAAAAGCGACTTTAATATATTTGTAATCAGATGTATTAATTGTCTAACCTAAAGGTTTTGAAACGTTTGAATATTAGAGTATTTGGGGGGTTTTGTTTGCTTTTTGTTTTTGAAGATAGAGTCTCACTCTATTGCCCAGGCTAGAGTTCAGTGGCATGATCTTGGTTCACTGCAGCCTCTGTCTCCCAGGTTCAAGTGATTCTCCTACCTCAGCTTTCCATGTACCTGGGATTACAAGCATGCACCACCACCACACCCAGCTAATTTTTGTGTTTTTAATAGAGATGGGGTTTCATCATGTTGACCAGGCTGGTCTCAAACTCCTGACTTCAAATGACGCACTCTCCTTGGCCTCCCAAAGGGCTGGGATTACAGGCATAAGCCACCATGTCAAGTCTAATATTGGAGTATTTTTGAAGCATAAAAAAATGCATCAATTTCAAACAATCTTCCAAATAATTATTTTCACTTATAAACCTATACAATGAATATATAAGCAATGTTCTACCTTAAAATATTCTTTAAAGTAGCAACACACTTGGGCACCTTGTATATTTCTAATTATTTTAGTTATATATATGCTATTTTCATATTAATTGCACCTTTAAAAATCATTTTATGCTAGTCTATTTATCAGTATTATAAAATATTTAATAATATACTCTTGTTTATATTTAATAATATACTATTGCTTATAAGTACGATATACATATAAACAATAGTATATTATTAATCATTTTAAGGCAGGCCTAAATTTGCAAGTATAATATCTATGTACTTTGTCACTACTATATGTATATATTTATAGTTTTAAAATCTCATACACAGATATATGTATGTGTATATATAAAGCGTATGTATAAAACACATATATACATGTGTATATATACAAACACATATGTATAAAACATACACTATGTGTGTACTATAAAAAATATTATGGTAATCTTTAGAATCCTAAAAGCAGTTTTTTTCTGAATAAGTGGCTTTAGGGTGATTTTTGTTTATATTTATTTTCACAAAAATTAGCTGGGCATGGAGGCTCATGCTTGTAATCCCAGCTACTTGGGAGGCTGAGGTAAGAGAATTGCTTGAATTGGGACCCTGGAGGTGGAGGTAGCAGTGTACTGAGATCGGACCCCTGCACTCCAGCCTGGGCTACAGAGCAAGACTCCATCTCAAAAAAAAAAAAGAGTAAAAAGAAAGTACACAATACCTATTCTTATTCTGGCCTTACAGTGGGAGAAATCTGTATCACAGGCATAGAATAAATACAAATAAAATGAGAACATAACCATAACACATATATGCCTGTCATAAACTCCATTGCTTTCAAAGTACCTGGGGGAAAGTGAGGTACCCATAACTTTAACAAGATAAAGACTGAAATCTATTATAACAGCAATTAAATGTAATAAACTACCTGTGGAAATCACCCACTTGAAAGAGCAATGGATAAAATACCTAGATTTGGTCAGATTTATCAGAGAGGCTATGGCATACTCATGAAAACATAGTTAAGTGATCTCCAGATATAATCTAATCCTAATAATAAATGAGGATATCTCACAGTTCATTCTAAAAACAGATGGAGTTTAACATTGTTATAACAGAATTTGCCCTAGTAAAAATACTTTTATAATTTAACTCAAATATTAAAGGCAAAAAGTAGCATTCACACTGGACCTCATATTTTACAAAACGCATTTTATTAACCATGTTTTATTACTTTTTAAAAACTTTTTCTTTTCAGAGAATTGTACATTTATATGTAGTTATAAGAAATAATACAGGGCATGAGCATACTCTATAGTCTTCATGTAGCATTCCCCAGTGGCAGCATCTTACATAACTGTAGTACTGTATCACAAGCAGAAAATTAACATTACTAAAACTCACTGGCTTTATTCAGATTTCACTTGTTTTATATACAGTCATTTCTGGGAGCATATATATTTAGTTCTATGTAATTTTTTGCACATATATATCACATCACAGTTAAGATACAAGACAGTTCCATTAGAGGGCTCCTTTAGGTTACACTGTTAAAGTCACAGCCATCTGCTTCCTCTCCTGATCCTGACCTCTGTCAAGCACTGGTCTATTTTCCATTTCTATAATATTGCCAGTTCAGGAATACTATCTAAATGTAATTTTACAGCATGTTACTTTTGAGATTGGCTCTTTTCACTCAGCATAATTCCCTTGAGATTCATCAAAGTTGTCATGGTGATCAACAGTTTGTTCTTTTGCTGAGTAATATTCAATAGTAGCAGATAGAATGATTCCTCCCACTTTATTATTCTTTTTCAAAACTGTTTTTAACTATTCTAGTTTCTTTGCTTTTCCATATAAATTTTATAGTGATTTTGTCTATGTTTGTGTCTAAATAAAACTCACTAGGATTTTAATAAGGAATGGATTAAGCCTACAGACCAATTTTGGGCAAAGTGACATCTTTAATATGTTCCAATCCATGAATACAGGATGTCTCTTATTATGTCATTATTTAGATTTTTTTAAATTTCTATTGATAGAATTTAAAAATTTTACCATGAGTATTCTTTACATGTTTTTATTAGATTTGTATCTAAGTTTTTATTTTCAGTGAAGCAATTGTAAATGTTTCACACATACTCATAACTAGTATATAGGAGTGGATTGACTTTGTATGTTGATCTGGTAACATGCACTCTTGTTTAACTCACTTATTAGTTCAAGGAGATTGGGTATTTGTTTGTGTTTTCTTTTTGTAGATTTATTAGGATTATTTGCACAGACTATTATTCATCTATAGATAAAGATGACTTTATTTCTCTCTTTTCGATGTGTATGCCTTTTTTGTGGTCAGTTTTATTATTTTTTAAAGTTTGACATTTTGGATAGGTGAGTAATGATACTAGTATTTCTAACAACAATATCTTTACAATTTAATTTCTTGTTAGAAAAGACAATTATCAATTTGAATAAAATGAAGTATGGAAAGAAAATAATAGTGTAAACATTATCTAAACTATTTTATTTTATAATTACCTAAAATCAGCAATCAAAATAACATTAATAACAAAGGCAATGCAGTTTCATTAGCAGGTCCTGCTTAACTGTACCAAGTATATATATATATATATATATATATATATATTTAAAAAAAAACCTTTCTTCTCTCAGGGACAATTAATTCCTTAAAAAGAAATCCGAATAAACATATAAACATATCTAGTACTTGAATCCATTAAGGTTTATAATCTTAATAAAGAAGTTTTTACTTTAATCACTTCAAATAGAAATAAATCTTATTGCTAAAAATTAATTATAGTCAATAATTTGGATCTAATACAATATTAAAACAATATCATCTCATGCCTGTGTAGGATAAAACTATAAATTCTTATTTTGTAAATGACTAAGTGAGAAAAATAAATGTTACAAAATCTTTCATTATGTCTTAAAACAGTATCTTCAAAAACAAAAATTAGAGAGTGTTGAACTTAAAGGAAAATTATTCCAAAGCTAAAATTTTGTTTTAAAGTAGAATGGCAACATAGTTCCTTCCTTGATATTAGGGTTATAATAATTTCTGAACTTACCAGATGTTAAGGTTTTGACTTAGCCACTAAATATAGAACAACATCATGGGGATCCAAGATTAGAAAATTTCACAGATAAATTATTTTTGTTGTTGATTTACACTTGAATTCACAATTTTTAGCTTGTTTTCATCAAAACATCAAGGTCACCAGACAACTTCTGCTTCTTTAGATATATTTACTTTGTTGGCCAAAACTAGGAAGATAAATACAAGAGACTTTATCCTTGTAGAATTTTGTCTTTTTATTTGGGAATAAAAACCTTTTTTAGGGTTTGTATCTATACAGCATTGGCCAAAAGTATGTCATATGACCATCCATAGCTATGATGAACACTGAGAGGTCAAATAATTTGCCTTCTCAGTCAGAAGTATAAAAGAATATAAGAGAGAAGAGTTATAAAAGGCTTTGGAAAACCTAGTCACAATATCTGCCTCAGCAATATTAAGTTCCTCATGAAGTGGAAGATTCCAGTACAAAGGTTGATGTCCGTAGATACATGGAGCAGAATATAAGGAATATGGTCTAGTTGTAAAAAATATCTGGTTTCAGATAAAATTATTGTGTTGCTTTTCAGCTGCATTTTAAATCTTGTAAGCTGAAGATGCATATGTCCAGGTGTCTTAAAAATTACAGTAACAAAAAAATGTATTTTGTAATGCATATGAAAAGATAAAGGCTCTTGTGAATCTTAAACTTATTGTTAGATGCTTGTTTTGTCTTTCTTGAAAAACACATTTATTTATTAAAATGGATAAATATCAAAGAGTCCCATAGAGCAATGAAAGAATAAGCTATAATTCAAATGTGGATTAATCAAACTAAATGTGGATGGTTTGTATATATCCCTTAGTCCAATGTTGAATAAAGTGGAACTCTACATCTACACACTTCTTACAATAAATATGTCATTGACTAAAATATAGAACTATTTTTAAAAATTGTTTTATAGCACAAATAAGTAACTCAGGTATCAAAAGCAATGGCATGTTTCCTATCTTAAACATTAGTAAACTGTATAATGTATTGATAACTTTGTGTGAAATAAAATATACCAACAGCCTAAAGCAAGCTCCAAATCCTTTGTAAAGGATTTTTGTAAAAAATTTTTGTTCTCCAAATTTCTTTGCAGCCATGCTACCACCAAAGATTCTAGCTTTCTTTACTTTTACTCATGTAGCATGTGGCCTTTCTTTCTCCAGTCTCCGTTTTTTTATTGGATTTTTTTTTTTTTTTGGAGGAAACTTGAATTTCTCTCCACTATTACAAAGAGTTGTTCCCCAGCTCCTACCTAATACTTACACCCTCACACCCATCACGTTGCTCTGGAAACTCTCTTCAATTAACAGTATCTACTCTACTTAGAAAGCAGGAAGAAGTTATAAATAGAATTTCATTTGTTAAACTAGAAAATCAATCTTATTATTTCCCTTTAATAATTTTCTCTTCCACTAACTCACTACTTCATCTGCATGTATATTGATCATTTTTCTCTGGAGGAGGAACCAATGACATAAAAAATAAGAAAAAAATAGACAAAACCAAAAGCTGACTCTCTGAAAAAGCCAGCAAAATTGACAAATCTCCTGGAAAAATAACAAACACAAAGGAGAAATAATACAAATTATGAATATCAGAAATGAAAAGGATCTCATAATTAATCCCATGGACATTAAAATGATAATGAATATTATAAACAACAATATGCCCACCACTTAGATAAAATGAATCAATTCTTTGAAGACGAAATCTAAAAACCTACACAAGAAGAAAGAGACTATCTGAATAGATCTGTATCTATTAAAGAAATTGAATCAATCATTAACAAACTTCTAAAACAGAAAGCACCAGTCCCAGATGACTTCATTGTTCAATTCTATCAAGGATTTAAACAGGAAATTATATTGAGCACCTTTTCATGTACCTGTTGGCTACGTACATGTTTTCTTGGGAAAAATATCTATTTGGGTCTTCTGATCATGTTTTTAATTGGTTTACTTGGTTGTTGCTATTGAGTCATTTGTGTTCCTTTTATGTTTTGGATATTAACTCCTTATCAGATACACCCTTTGTAAATATTTTCTCTCATTTAGTAGGTGGCTTCTTCAGTTTTTCTCTTTTCTTTCCTGTGTACAAGTTTTTAGTTTGTGTTGTTCCATTTCCTTTTTTTTTTTTTTTTTGCTTGTGCTTTTGGTCTCATATCCAAAAAAATTAACTGCTGAGACAGTGAGATATCATTTCATGCCTGCGTAGGATAGTTGGTGACCATGTAAACTGGTACAGCCGATATAAAAAGCAGTGTAGCGGTTCCTCAAAATAATTTAAAAATTACCATGTAATCCCATTTCTGGTTATATGGGCAAATATAAATAAATAAATCAGTGTCTCATATATCTGCACATATTTGCACTCCAATGTTCATTGGCAGCTTTTTTCACAATTGCTAAGATATGGAAACAACCGAAGATGAAAGAAAGGATAAATAAAATGAAGTATATATAATGTACATTATTCATCCACAAAATGAAATCCCACCGTTTGTGGCAATATGTATGATCCAGAAAAGCAATATACTAAATGACATGAACCAGACACAGGCAGACAAATACTGTATGATTTTATTTACATGTAGAATCTAAAAAAATTTGAAATTATAGGAACAGAAAGAACAGTGGTTGTCAGGGGCTGGGGAGTGGGAAAAATAGGTAGGTGTTGGCAAAAGGTACAAACTTTCAGCTATGAAATGAATAAATTCTGGGGAAGCTAACGTACAGCATGAATTGATGTATGAACTAATGTGGTTGTGGCAATCATTTCGCAATGTCTATGCATATCAAATCTTCACATTACATACCTTGATTATATACAATTTCTATTTTTCAATGAAATATTTCAAATTAAAAATATAAATTATGCCAATTCTCTATGATTCACTCTTTTTGCATGTTTAACATAGGATATTGTTTGTTTAAAAAAATTAAAAGAAAATTGAAATTTTGTTTTGTTAGTACTTTCTTGCTAATTTTATTAATTTCCTAATGCTATTTGGAAATATGTATAGTCGTCCTGTTAAATGTGAACTAAAGAAACCTATAGCAATAAAAATTTGGTTATATAAAGAGGGAAAATGAATTATATATGTACATGTTAGAAATGACATATTTCCTCAGAATACCTCTCTTTTCAGGTTTTGAGAGACTAATACATATAATGCCTGAAAATAGAGTAAGGAGACAAATTATTCCTAAAGCAAACCTTTCTGACTTTAAAAATAAGTTTTAAAGGAGATGTTACAAAAAAACTAAATACAATAATGTTTTGGTAAATCATATAGAGGCTGAAAAATGTCTCAATGGGTGCTTTTTTAAAGCTTTGTTACAGTAAAGTGTTATCACTTTACGTTTCTGCTTTTCTCAAAGTTAATTATAGTGTGAATAAATCAATATGCAACACTTCTTAACAATGACAATTAACGAAATTGCATATGTTACTGCATACCAGAAAGTTCTACGATATTCAAAGTTGTTAACAATTACATAAAATGTGATTTAAATAATTTTTTTAGAAAAATATTGTAACAAGAAGCTGAAATTTTTTTTTTTTTTTTTGAGATGGAGTTTCACTTGTTACCCAGGCTGGAGTGCAATGGCACGATCTCAGCTCACTGCAACCTCTGCCTCCTGGGTTCGGGCAATTCTCCTGCCTCAGCCTCCCGAGTAACTGGGACTACAGGCGCGTGCCACCCATGCCCAGCAAATTTTTGTATTTTTAGTAGAGACGGGGTTTCACCATGTTGACCAGGATGATCTCAATCTCTTGGCCTCGTGATCCACCCTCCTTGGCCTCCCAAAGTGCTGGGATTACAGGCGTGAGCCACTGCACCTTGCCGAAGCTGAAACATTTTACATTGCTGATTATTGTTTTCTTATAGGAGTTATTAAAACACTGGGGTATGGTGTTCATCTCTCCGTATTAAGTCTTAGTTTTCAAAGAAAAACTGACAATACTTTTTATAAGTACTTCGGTTTCTCAAGAAGTGCTATAAATGAACTCAAAATGTTTCTCTTTCCTTGTTAACTTTTAATTTTTAATGTAACATATTGAAGGATGTTTTATAATCATTTCTATTTGTGTTTAATTGCTATCAGAACGTTTTCTATTTATGCCTAATACAGCTAAGAACTATAATTAATCATGAGTTGTTCAGTAAAATTCTGAAAACTAAGTTGTAAGGTATAGAACTTTAATATGATATGCTTTGTTTGGGACTAGAAAAAAATATATTCATGAAATTCATTAAATAACAAGTAAATTTCCCAATAAACCATGATCAATAGTGAAATAGATTTCAAACCTCGCTATACCTAACACACTGTTTCTTTGAATTACTTTATAACTGTAGGAAAGATTTTATACATGTGTACTATTTCATCTCTATTTTTAGATTTGCCATAACATGTATGATACCATCTCTCAAGCTATTTTTCCCCTGCTGTGTGAAACACAAACTCTCAGATTCGAGGCCATTTCATACAAATTCCCTTTTTGCTAAACATAACAAAACACTTTCTTCACTTACAAAGAATATCTGAGTGTCACTGAAAATGACATTATTGGAGAATTAACTTGAGTCCACTAAAACATATTTAAAATAGAAATTATTCGCAATATTTATTATTTATTTTTTGAAAGAGAATCACTTTCAACACAATTCACAACTGATTGAGCAAAAACCTGTAATATCTAATACAAAGATTAATTGTAACAACATTGTCTAAAGTATTACATTTTTAAAGAAAAATGAGTTCAAATAAGATATATTATTTTTAAAACACATTAATTATACATAATGTATGAAAAACTGTATTGGCACCAACTCATATTCATCACTTTTAATTTTAATTTTAATGACTCAACTTAAGTTCTCATGTTTTATTATTTCATAGCCTGTCTAGAATTATTTCTATTATTTTCCCTATAAATTTCAAATCCCTACCAATTCTGAGAAGTTGGTATTTGACTATTACCTTCCAGAAGACAAGAGAATGAAAACATTCTTCATTCACATTTAAAGGAAATGAAACAAATTATAGTCAATTTTACATAAAATTTAAGGGAGAGGCTGGGTGTGGTGGCTCATGCCTATAATCCCAGCACTTTGGGAGGCCGAGGTGGGTGGCTCACCAGGTCAAGAGATCGAGATCATCCTGGCCAACATGGTGAAACCCTGTCTCTACTAAAAATACAAAAATTTGCTGGGCATGGTGGCACGTGCCTATAGTCCCAGCTACTCGGGAGGCTGAGGCAGGAGAATCACTTGAACCCAGGAGGCGGAGGTTGTGGTGAGCCAAGACTGTGCCATTGCACTCCAGCCTGGGTAACAAGAGTGAAACTCCGTCTCAAAAAAAATAAAAATAAAAATTTAAGGGAGAAAGGTAGAAAAACAAATGTTAGTGACTAAAAATATCAGGGTACCAAAACATGTGCTATGGTCTGTGACCAAATAGCTTTGATTTTTGTTTTTTACAATTCAGTTATTGCAGTAGTTCATTCAGAGTGCCATAATAAAGTACTACAAACGAGTGGCTGAAAACAAATGTATTGTCTCATAGTTCTGGAGGATAAGAATCCAAAATCAAAGTACAAGCCAAGCAGGGCCATGCACCCTCCAAAGCCTCTAGAGAAGAATCTTCCTTCAGGTCTTTCTGCTTCTACTAACCCAGGCATTTCTTAGGTTGTGGCAGCACAATTCCCATATGTGCTCCCATCTTCATATAGCTGCCCTCCCTCTCTGTCTGTGTCTCTGCATCTTCTCAAGGGAGTCTCTCTGTTTTCTCTTCTCTTTTTTTTTTTTTTTTTTGGAAATGGATTGTTTATTTTTTTTTTATTTATTTTTTATTTTTTTTATTGCATTTAGGTTTTGGGGTACATGTGCAGACCATGCAATACAGTTGCATAGGTACACACATTGCAGTGTGTTTTGTTTGCTTTCTCCCCTTCACCCACATTTGGTATTTCTCCCCTGGCAATCCCTCCCCACCTCCCCCTCCCACTGGCCCTCCCCTTTCCCCCCTATAGACCCCAGTGTTTAGTACTCCCCTCTCTGTGTCCATGTGTTCTCATTTTTCATCACCCGCCTATGAGTGAGAATAGGCGGTGTTTCATTTTCTGTTCTTGTGTCAGTTTGCTGAGAATGATGTTCTCCAGATTCATCCATGTCCCTACAAATGACACGAACTCATCATTTGTGATTGCTGCATAATATTCCATGGTGTATATGTGCCACATTTTCCCAATCCAGTCTATCATCGATGGGAATTTTGGTTGATTCCAGGTCTTTGCTATTGTAAACAGTGCTGCAATGAACATTCGTGTGCACCTGTCCTTGTAGTAGAACAATTTATACTCCTTTGGATATATGCCCAGTAATGGGATTGCTGGGTCAAATGGGATTTCTATTTCTAAGGCCTTGAGGAATAGCCACACTGTCCTCCACAGTGGTTGGACTAATTTACACTCCCACCAACAGTGTAAGAGTGTTCCTTTTTCTCCACATCCTCTCCAGCATCTGTTGTCTCCAGATTTTTTAATGATCGCCATTCTAACTGGCGTGAGATGGTATCTAAATGTGGTTTTGATTTGCATCTCTCTGATGACCAGTGACGATGAGCATTTTTTTCATATGATTGTTGGCCTCATATATGTCTTCTTTCGTAAAGTGTCTGTTCATATCCTTTGACCACTTTTGAATGGGCTTGTTTGTTTTTTTCCTGTAAATCTGTTTGAGTTCTTTGTAAATTCTGGATATCAGCCCTTTGTCAGATTGGTAAACTGGAAAAATTTTTTCCCATTCTGTTGGTTGCCGATTCACACTAGAGACTGTTTCTTTTGCTGTGCAGAAGCTGTGGAGTTTGATTAGGTCCCATTTGTCTATTTTGGCTTTTGTTGCCAATGCTTTTGGTGTTTTGTTCATGAAGTCCTTCCCTACTCCTATGTCCTGGATGGTTTTGCCTAGATTTCCTTCTAGGGTTTTTATGGTGCCGGGTCTTATGTTTAAGTCTTTAATCCATTTGGAGTTAATTTTGGTGTAAGGTGTCAGGAAGGGGTCCAGTTTCTGCTTTCTACATATGGCTAGCCAGTTTTCCCAGCACCATTTGTTGAACAGGGAATCCTTTCCCCATTGCTTGTTTTTGTCAGGTTTATCAAAGATTGTATGGTTGTAGCTATGTTGTGTTGCCTCTGATGCCTCTGTTCTGTTCCATTGATCTATATCTCTGTTTTGGTACCAGTACCATGCTGTTTTGATTACTGTAGCCTTATAGTATAGTTTGAAACCTGGTAGTGTGATGCCCCCCGCTGTGTTCTTTTTGCTTAGAATTGACTTGGCTATGCGGGCTCTCATTTGGTTACATATGAAGTTCAAGGTGGTTTTTTCCAGTTCTGTGAAGAAAGTCAATGGTAGCTTGATGGGGATAGCGTTGATTCTGTAAATTACTTTGGGCAGTATAGCCATTTTCACGATATTAATTCTTCCTAACCATGAACATGGAATGTTTCTCCATCTGTTTGTGTCCTCTCTGATTTCGTTGAGCAGTGGTTTGTAGTTTTCCCTGAAGAGGTCCCTTACGTTCCTTGTGAGTTGTATTCCAAGGTATTTTATTCTTTTTGTAGCAATTGTGAATGGCAGTTCGTTCTTGATTTGGCTCTCTTTAAGTCTGTTATTGGTGTAGAGGAAGGCTTGTGATTTTTGCACATTGTTTTTGTATCCTGAGACTTTGCTGAAGTTGCTTATCAGTTTCAGGAGTTTTTGGGCTGAGGCGATGGGGTCTTCTAGGTATACTATCATGTCATCTGCAAATAGAGACAATTTGGCTTCCACCTTTCCTATTTGAATACCCTTTAATTCTTTTTCTTGCCTGATTGCTGTGGCCAGAACTTCCAGTACTATATTGAATAGGAGAGGTGACAGAGGGCATCCTTGTCTAGTGCCGGATTTCAAAGGGAATGCTTCCAGTTTTTGCCCATTCAGTATGATATTGGCTGTTGGTTTGTCATAAATAGCTTTTATTACTTTGAGATACGTTCCATCGATACCGAGTTTATTGAGGGTTTTTAGCATAAAGGGCTGTTGAATTTTGTCAAATGCCTTCTCTGCATCAATTGAGATAATCATGTGGTTTTTGTTTTTGGTTCTGTTTATGTGGTGAATTACGTTGATAGACTTGCGTATGTTGAACCAGCCTTGCATCCCCGGGATGAATCCTACTTGATCATGATGAATAAATTTTTGGATTTGCTGTTGCAATCGGCTTGCCAATATTTTATTGAAGATTTTTGCATCTATGTTTATCATGGATATTGGCCGGAAGTTTTCTTTTCTTGTTGGGTCTCTGCCGGGTTTTGGTATCAGGATTATGTTGGTCTCATAAAATGATTTGGGAAGGATTCCTTCTTTTTGGATTATTTGGAATAGTTTCAGAAGAAATGGTACCAGCTTCTCTTTGTGTGTCTGGTAGAATTCGGCTGTGAACCCGTCTGGACCTGGGCTTTTTTTGTGTGGTAGGCTCTTAATTGCTGCCTCGACTTCTGACCTTGTTATTGGTCTATTCATAGTTTCAGCTTCCTCCTGGTTTAGGCTTGGGAGGACACAGGAGTCCAGGAATTTATCCATTTCTTCCAGGTTTACTAGTTGATGTGCATAGAGTTGTTTGTAATATTCTCTGATGATGGTTTGAATTATGTGGAATCTGTGGTGATTTCCCCTTTATCAGTTTTTATTGCATCTATTTGGTTGTTCTCTCTTTTCTTTCCTTAATCAATCTGGCTAGTGGTCTGTCTATTTTGCTGATCTTTTCAAAAAACCAGCTCTTGGATTTATTGATTTTTTGGAGGGTTTTTCGTGTCTCAATCTCCTTCAGTTCAGCTCTGATCTTAGTTATTTCTTGTCTTCTGCTGGGTTTTGAGTTTTTTTGATCTTGCTCCTCTAGCTCTTTCAATTTTGACGATAGGGTGTCAATTTTGGATCTCTCCATTCTCCTCATATGGGCACTTATTGCTATATACTTTCCTCTAGAGACTGCTTTCAATGTGTCCCAGAGATTCTGGCATGTTGTGTCTTCATTCTCATTGGTTTCGAAGAACTTCTTTATTTCTGCCTTCATTTCATTGTTTATCCAGTCAACATTCAGGAGCCAGTTGTTCAGTTTCCATGAAGCTGTGCGGTTCTGGGTTGGTTTCTGAATTCTGAGTTCTAACTTGATTGCACTATGGTCTGAGAGGCTGTTTGTTATGATTTCAGTTGTTTTGCATTTGCTGAGCAGTGCTTTACTTTCAATTATGTGGTCAATTTTAGAGTAGGTATGATGTGGTGCTGAGAAGAATGTATATTTTGTGGATTTGGGGTGGAGAGTTCTGTAAATGTCTATCAGGTTTGCTTGCTCCAGGTCTGAGTTCAAGCCCTGGATATCCTTGTTGATTTTCTGTCTGGATGATCTGTCTAATATTGACAGTGGAGTGTTAACGTCTGCCACTAATATTGTGTGGGAGTCTAAGTCTCTTTGTAAGTCGTTAAGAACTTGCCTTATGTATCTGAGTGCTCCTGCATTGGGTCCATATATGTTTAGGATTGTTAGCTCTTCTTGTTGTATCGATCCTTTTACCATTATGTAATGGCCTTCTTTGTCTCTTTTGATCTTTGTTGCTTTAAAGTCTATTTTATCAGAGATGAGAATTGCAACTCCTGCTTTCTTTTGCTCTCCAGTTGCTTGGTAAATCTTCCTCCATCCCTTTATTTTGAGCCTTTGTGTATCCTTGCATGTGAGATGGGTTTCCTGGATACAGCACACTGATGGGTTTTGGATTTTTATCCAATTTGCCAGTCTGTGTCTTTTGATTGGTGCATTTAGTCCATTTACATTTAGGATTAATATTGTTATGTGTGAATTTGACACTGCCATTTTGATGCTAGCTGGCTGTTTTGCCCATTAGTTGTTGTAGATTCTTCATTATGTTGAAGCTCTTTAGCATTCAGTGTGATTTTGGAATGGCTGGTGTGGTTGTTCCTTTCTATGTGTAGTGCCTCTTTCAGGAGCTCTTGTAAAGTAGGCCTGGTGGTGACAAAATCTCTGAGTACTTGCTTGTTCGCAAAGGATTTTATTTTTCCTTCACTTCTGAAGCTCAGTTTGGCTGGATATGAAATTCTGGGTTGAAAGTTCTTTTCTTTAAGAATGTTGAATATTGGCCCCCATTCTCTTCTGGCTTGTAGAGTTTCTGCCGAGAGATCTGCTGTGAGTCTGATGGGCTTCCCTTTGTGGGTGACCCGACCTTTCCTTCTGGCTGCCCTTAGTATTTTCTCCTTTATTTCAACCTTGTTGAATCTGACGATTATGTGCCTTGGGGTTGCTCTTCTTGTGGAATATCTCTGTGGTGTTCTCTGTATTTCCTGCAATAGAGTGTTCACCTGTCTTGCTAGGTGGGGGAAATTTTCCTGGATAATGTCCTGCAGAGTATTTTCCAGCTTGGATTCATTCTCTTCATCACATTCTGGTACACCTATCAAACGTAGGTTAGGTCTCCTCACATAGTCCCACATTTCTTGGAGACTTTGTTCATTCCTTTTTTCGCTTTTTTCTCTGATCTTGGTTTCTCGTTTTATTTCATTGAATTGATCCTCGACTTCTGATATTCTTTCTTCTGCTTGGTCAATTCAGCTATTGAAACTTGTGCATGTTTCGCGAACTTCTCGTATTTTGTTTTTCAGCTCCTTTAATTCATTCATATTCCTCTCTAAGGTATCCATTCTTGCTATCATTTCCTCAAATCTTTTTTCAAGATTCTTAGTTTCTTTGCGTTGATTTAAAACATGTTCTTTTAGCTCACAAAAGTTTCTCATTATCCACCTTCTGAAGTCTAATTCCGTCATTTCGTCACAGTCGTTCTCCATCCAGCTTTGTTCCCTTGCTGGTGAGGAGTTTTGGTCCTTTCTAGGTGGCGAGGTGTTCTGGTTTAGGGTGTTTTCCTCCTTTTTGTGCTGGTTTCTTCCCATCTTTGTGGATTTATCCACCTGTTGTCTGTGTAGTTGCTGACTTTTTGATTGGATCTCTGAGTGGACACCCAGATTGTTGATGATGGAGTATTTCTGTTACTTGGTTTTTCTTCTACCAGTCTAGCCCCTTCTCTGTATGACTGCTGAGGTCCACTCCAGGCCCTGCTTGTCTGGGGTGCACCTGTAGCGGCTGCAGAACAGCAAGGGATCCTACCAGTTTCTTTTTCTGCTATCTTTTTCCCAGGATGATGTCTGCCGAATGTCAGTCTTATGGATATAGAGGGGTCAGGGAGTTGCTTGAGGAGACAGTCTGTAGGAGCTCAAGTGCTGAGCTGTGAGCTCTGTTGTTCATTCAGGGCTGCTAGGCTGCTATGTTTAGTTCTGCTGCAACCTAACTCGTAAGAAAACCCCTTTTTTTTCCTCAGATGCTCTGTCTGGGGGAGGGGTTGGGGCTTTCCTTGTGAGTGTCCGCCTCACTGTCCTGCCCAGCTAGGAGGCAGTCTAGTCACTTTTTGCCTGCCGAGGCTCCGCCCTGCTGGTGTGAGGTTCGCCCTTTTCCTGCAGGCTCCGCCCTTCTGCTGTGGTCTCCGCCCTGTTGCCATGGGCTACGCCCTGCGGCGGAGTCTCTCTGTTGTACCTGGTTGCCTCGGCAGAGGCAGGCTGTGTCAGCAAGGGCGTGTACCTCAGTAGGGGCTGATTGCCTCGGTAATGGCTGACGCCCCTCCCCCGCGGAGCTGCACTTTAACAAAAAATCTATTCACCGGGAGCATTTGGAATCGCCGTTTTGTTTGTTGCACTGCGCTCCCCCAAACGCTGAGTCCCTGGGATTTCCTGGGCTGGGTCACAGTTCAAGACCCGTTCAGTCTCAAGTTCAGCCCTCTTGGGTCTTAGTTTGCCGGTTCAACAGGGCACCCATAACAGTGCGCTTTTGTATGGAGCGCTGTGGAGCGCCTCTGTGCTCAGGTGCGGGCCGGAGCCGCACCGGCTGCCGGCTACGCCCGCGGAGACCTCTGCCTGGCGTCCGTGTCTCTTTTATACCTGGGAATTTCCCTGTTCTGTGGGCAACTAAGATCCGTCTGGAAATGCTTCCCCGACTCACCCTCTCCGTGCGTCCAGCGAGAGCTTCAATCTGGGTTGTTCTCACAGCGCCATCTTGAGTCCTCCTGTTTTCTCTTCTCTTAAGGACACCAGTCATATTAGATTAAGGCTCACCCTAATCAAGGATGATCTTATATTAATTTGAATATATCTACAAAACCTATTTTTAAATAAAGCCACATTCACAGTAACCAGTGGTTAGGATTTTACTGTATCACTTTTGTTTTTTTGGCCGGGGGGACAAAATTCAACCCATAAAATATACTATCTACTGTTTTTTTTTTAATGTGTATTACATTAAAATAAAAACTATGTCATTACAAATTATATATAATGTTATCAAAAACAATTACTGTGACTTTGTCAGCATTATTTTTCAAAGCTTCTAAGGTCAAACAACAAAAGCATTAACATTGGAATTTTTGAGCTTTTAAGAATTAACTCAGATGGGCATGTATACCAAAAAAGAATTAAGCTTTTAAAACATGGCAAGAAATCAAGATAGTTTAGAGGCCTGAGTCATGTGTTAGCCTTTCTCTGACTCATTAACTCTTTTTCTATGATGCCAACGCTACTCATTTATATACTCTACAGAGACAAAGTAAAGACAACTGGATTATCTAAATTAGTTGTTCTCAAACCTTAGAAAACATGTAAATCACATGAAAAGCTGGTTAAAACACAGATATGAAGGTTCTATCTACATACTTTCTGATTCTATACTCTAGGGTAGAACCTAGGCATGTTTACTAGTCTAGATTTAGTGTAGGACATAGAAACCACTCTAGCCATTTTAAACAGAGTGGCATTTTAATAAAATTATATTTCCAACACACTTTGAATTAACTGAGGAGTGATGATCACAGGGCTGCCAATGGACATGTGACTTCAAGAATATACATTGCAGTGACAATCCAGTGGCTCTGATGCTACCGTTCCACTCCACAGCTACCAAAACTGAAAGGGGTTATTAACTAGAAGAAGGTAGGGCCCAACCACTACCAAAATGTTCAATCTTCACAGCATGTGTGTCAATTGGCATCAACACAAGCCAACAGAAATATGACTTGTCCCTCTGTTACATAGCACACTTTATTAGCAGAACCCACATCACATTTAGGACCTTAGACCTTAGCTACAAGGGAGAGTGGGAGATGAAGTTAGACTTAGAGCCATAAGGTACTACAGAAAAGGAGAGGGATAGCCTAGATTTTGCACAGCACTTTAAGTGCTTTAAGGTTCTAAAGTAACTGACCCTGAAGACCACACTTTGAAAAGATCTTAATGTTCACCCATTTAAAATAAGGTTAAATCAAAGTTCGAGTTTACTAGTAACAAATGTTTCTTTTTCATCTTAGACTTAATAAAGTAAGTAACACCTATAACTGGGTTCGGTGGCTCACACCTGTAATCTCAACACTTTGGGAGGCCAAGGTGGGTGGATCACTAGGTCAGGAGATCAAGACCATCCTGACCAACATGGTAAAACCTTGTCTCTAGTAAAAATGCAAATGTTAGCCGGGCATGGTGGCACGTGCCTGTAATTCCAGCTACTTGGGAGGCTGAGGCAGAAGAATAGTTTGACCCAGCAGGCAGAGGTTGCAGTGAGCTGATATAGAGCCACTGCACTTTACCCTGGGTGACAGAGGGAGACTCCATCTCAAAAAATACAGGAAAAGTAACATCTATGCTGAGTCTAAATTTAAAAAAAAAAAAAAGGAAAACGGAGACATTGTAACCAGAAGCACTATCACGAATAAATAATTTGGGCACACCATAAGAATATATGCTATTTTTATTCAATAGAAGATAATTCTAAACGATACTTGGTGCCCATGATGTAAAGAGCTTTGAAATTCTAGGCTAAAGAATTTAAATTTCATGCCTGTATCAGCTTGGGTTATGCTAGCTGGTAAAACAAGTGGAATCAAAATATACAATGGCTCTAACAAAATGGAGGTTTATTTCTCATTCTCATAGCTATCTAAGATGGAAGTTGCTGGTTGGCACTCAGCTGTGCTCCACATAGTGATTCAGAGACTGTTGCCTCTTATTCTGTAGTGCAGTTGTCCTCTACATCCACACCTTTATGCATATACCACCAACGGAAAGAGAAAGCACTGCGGAGATTGCACCACTCTTAAAAATCATGGCTCAGAAATGGCACATATACCTCCCTCATATTCTGTTGGCTAGAGCTCAGTCACATGAGTTTAAATTCAAGGGATGCTGGGAAATATAGTTTAGCTGTGCACTCAGGAAAAAAATATCGTCCTTAAAGATCTGCTACAATTCTGTAGTCACACGTCCTCTCATGGGTTCTCCAAGAAACACTAGTATTATGAATTACTTCACAATAATTAAGACAAACCAATTCCCAGTGAATTAAAGGCTCTGAGAAATTGTCTAGTAAAGAAACCTTATAATTGTATTTACACAAAGATTTTATACCTGTTTAGCTATTGAAACCCATTTACAAAGAATGCTTCAGAAAATATAAGCAAAGAGCAATTAGTAATAATTTCTGAGTAGGAGAGTATTGCTGTATGATCAGAGCTATTCCTGTGAGTTATTAAGCTGGATAGTATTTGCAGGGCACATAGGAAGAGAATTAGTTTGAGGAAAGCATACCATTAGGGATGACATTTAATCATAAATGATGACATGCTGAAGTTAAACATGATATAGCCTGATTTAGATAGATGGCAGAATGAAAATGAGAGTTTATAAAAATCATTGATACTAAAATAAACAGACCTGACAACTAATTAGATGTAAGGCTACAGAAAAGAATCATAGATGCATCTGCTTTGAGTGAACCAAGGATGAGGGAGAAATTATAGATATCTCCAAGGTTCTATTTTTAAGGAACTAGAAACATTGTAATCAAAAGAATTATGGAAATTAACAGAAATAAATCAGAGAAATATAGGTAACAGTTGGTTTTGTTATGAGGCATTACAGAGTCTTAAAATAGGGTAAATCTTGGAAATTTGAAGTTGCCAAAGATAAAGTACACAACAAGAAATAAATAGGGTTAAAGCATAGTTGTTGAGGGTCACTGCATTTAGATGGGGGAAAAAAGATGGGGGAATCTAAGAGAGATATGATAACTAATATTATGTATCAAAATTATCCCAGGACTTCGGGAGGCTGAGCCAAGCGGATCACTTGAGGTTAGGAGTTCAAGACCAGCCTGGCCAACACGGTGAGACCCCATCTCTACCAAAAGCACAAAAAAATTAGCTGGGCATCGTGGGTGCCTATAATTCTAGCTACTCGGGAGGCTGAGGCAGGAGAATCGCTTGAACCTGGGAGGCGGAGGTTGCAGTGAGTAGAGATCACACCACTGCACTCTGGCCTCAGCAGCAGAGCAAGACTCTGTTTCAAAAACACAAAACAAAACAAAACAAAAAAAAAGTGGAAAAGTGACCTGGGCTTGCACAAATAGGAAATGTTTTCAATCCAGTGATGTGGGAACAGTCATAGGAGAGCAGTTCTTAACTTCGACTGACCACTAAAATCACCTGGAGAGTTTTTAAAAGTTCAATGCTCAGAACACACACCAGGCCAATTAACCAGAATCTCTTGGGGTCTTTCCAAGGCATTAATATATTTTAGAGCTTCTTAGGTGAATCCACTGGACATCCAAGGATGAGAACTGTACCCATATCAATTTGACAAAAGCTAACAATTTGAAGCCAATGGGAGCTATAGTTGTCTCCTAGAACTTCGCTGCTGGGAGGTATGTTACCATTACAGTAAGACTCAGGCTGAATTATTACATGTTTTTAAGGTTCAAAAATAGCTAAAGTCATGTTAATGTAAACTAGATGAAGTCTTAGCTATTTAGCCTTTTAAGCACTCCAACTATTGTTGGTAGGCCAATTCAAGTTCTTGACTTACCACACAGAATTTGAGAGCAAGTCCAAAGTAAGAGTAGGCAAAGTTTATTGCAAAGCTAAAAGAGGCAAAGTTGTTTATACATATTCACTCATAAAATATTAGTGAGGTCAAGTTATGCAAAGCTGGACCTGTGGTTGGTGCAGGGGCTCACCATCTACATATCCCAACACACATCTCATGCATCATTAGCATATAAAATCTCACCTAGGGGTCTGTTTTTTACTATCAAAATGAGGAAAATTTCACTGTAAGCTAAACCTTGAGCCTAGCTGCACTGAATGTGTGGGCAAAGTTCTCGATTCCTCCCACCTCCTTGCAGGAACTTGTGGTTTCTTGGGTTTTTGGTGTTGATTGGCTGGAGACTGGGGAAGTTACATCAGGAATAAGCAAATTTTTTTTTTTCAGGGGCTCTGTTAGGTATCAGGAAGCTATAACCATCTGGCGGTCCTGTAGGATTGCTTATCTTGCAAAAAAGTTTCTGAAGCAGGCCGGTGCAAGAGAAAGGAGCCTGCTGTGAAAGGGGCTTCATACAAAGGGACAAGTTAGGATCACCTAATTTTATAGTTGGATCAGGAGACAAAATCTCCTAGCAAGTAAAAGAGACGAGTCTTAATGGGCCGCTGGAACTAGTATGCTCCTACAAAGCTGTTAGCGTGCTGAGCTACTCAGATTTTTAGATCTCACTAATGATAACTGTACTTCTTATTTTTAACCAATCATGTATCTTGTACAACACTCATTTAGATGATGAAAATTTATTTTTACCATTCTTATGTTAATTAACAAATTCTCTCGTGTAGATTTAACACTAATTAAATGGCTTGCTATACTTGTGGCTGAAGTGTGGGCCTTTGATTAAAGTCTTTTAAATGCTAATTAAACACCCTTGAATTGTAAACAACTCATTCTGTTTCTTAAAATTTAAACACTTTCTAAAGTGTTGATTGAAGTTAATCTCAGCAAATATCATCATTGAGTGCTCAGTGACTGAGGGCCAGAGTTGCAAGACTTAGGACAGTATCTTACACAGCAGAATCAGACTGAATCCCACGCAATTCCAAATGATCTGCCAGATAATTCTAGTAAAAGATTATCTTATTTATACATATCTGAACCCAGGCTACATCCCTGCTTTACATAAAAATATAAAGTGTTTCTGCATTATGTTGGGGAACTCTTAATTTTTCAGTATTGCAAGTGACATGTGAGTTAATGGACAATACTTTGTATTGTTCAAATATTTATCAATAATTGCTTATAATTTCAGAAAACAATGTCACCAATAGCAGTGTTATCTGTACTAACTGAGTCATTAACACAGCATCCCTTTATCAGTCTGCATTTGCGACTGTTGTCATCACAGTAATATTAAACATTGGTGAAACATTTAGCTATTTCATTACGCTTTCTGGTGCAAGCTGTACATGATCTTTTTTCAAATAAAATGCACTTAACTGTATTGTAACTTTCCTTTTATCTCTTTTTTAAGTTATAGCTATATTTCATCCTATGTTGCAGTAATTCAATCTTTCAAAAATTTTTAGTGTAAGTAGGTCATACATTTATGAATTCTATTTCATAATAGTAAAAAGACAGTTAAAAATATTGTGCTATTGGTCTATCCTCAGCTATTTTAAGGTAAATATAGATAATATAAAAGTTTTAAACAAGGTTACTGAACAGAAGCGTGCACACTGAGAACTCAATAAAAAAATAGAAAGTATGTTTTCAAAGTAGAACTAATTACAATGTTTTGTGATGTTTTTCATCAATGCTCATTATGTGAGCATTATTCATCAACTGCTCATAAGCAGTTTCTCCTGAAGAATATGGCAGAAAAACAAAAGATGAGAGTCATTTTGAATAAGTTTCTAAACTCATCTAGCAAGATTGAGAAGTATGTTAGAAATAATAGATATGTAGATAAGTATGGAGAGAATGAATTTAAAAATTTATCCTCTGTGAAAACAACACAAAGTTAAATAGGTGAGAAAGATTTCAATGAATGTTATTACAATAAAACAGAGAGAGACCAGATTACAGTACAGAAGCCTTCCCCCAACCTTATCCACAGAGGACAGGTTCCAAGAACGACAGTGGAGGCTGAAACCTCAGGTAGTAAGGAGCCCTTTAGGTATATACAGTCATGTATTGCTTAATGAGGAGTATATATTCTGAGAAATGTGTCAACAGGCAATTTTGTTGTAGGAACATCATAGAGAGTACTTACACAAACCTAGACAGAATAGCCAACTATACACCTGGGCAATATGGCATAGCCTATTGCTTGTAGGCTACAAGTCCGTGTAACATGTTAATACTGTAGGCAACTGTAACACAATGGTGTCTGTGTGTCTAAACATAGGAAAGGTAATGTGCTGTGCTGCAGCTTTACACTGGACAACAGGAATTTTTTAGCTCCATAATCTTTTTTTTTCTAAGAAACAAGGTCTAACTCTGTCACCCAGGCTGAAGGGCAGTGGGTTGATCATAGTTCACTGTAACCTGGAACTCCCTGGCTCAAGCTATCTTCCTGCCTCAAGCTATCCTCCTGCCTCATCATCCCAAATAGCTGGGACCACAGAAATGCACTATCATGCCCAGGTAATTTTTAATATTTTTCTTTTTTTTTTTTTTTTTTTGGTAGAAAGAGGGCCTCACTATGTTTCCCAGGCTGGTCTCAAACTGTTGGCATCAAGCAGTGTTTCCACCTTGGCCTCCAAAATGTTGGGATTACAGGCATGAGCTACCTCACTAGGCCTCCATTATAAATCATATGGGACCACCATTATACTTTCGTTGATTGAAACTTTATTATGTGGTACATGACCACTGTTTTGCCCTATACATAAATACCAATGATAAAGTTTAATTTATAAATTGGGCACTGTAAGAGATTAACATCAATAACTAATAATAATATACAATGATAACAATATCCCAGCATCACTACTCTTGTGATTTGGGGTCATTATTAAGTAAATAGGCTGACTTCAACACAAGCATTGGGGTACCTCAACAGTCAATTAGATAACTGAGATGGTTTCTAGGTGACTAACGGGTAAGTAGCACATACAAGGTGCATATACTGGATAAAGAAATGACTCATGTGGTGGGTGGGATGAAGAGAGGTGATACAAGATTTTATCACACTCCCAGAACACTCTGCAATTTAAAACTTATGAATTCTTTACTTCTGGAGTTTTCAATCAATATTTTTAGACTGCACTTGACTGTGCATGGGTAACTGAAACCAAAGAAAGTCAAACCACAGTAAAAGGTGCCTGTCATATGAACTCAACTACATTGAAACAGAGGGCAGGAGAGTTCTTCAAAAGCCAGGGAGGAAGATCATTGGCAATTTGTGTCGCCAACTGATCTTACCCAAAAGAAAACTTTCTCATATTTTCATAAAAAGAGGTAGTTTTATAACTTTGAGCAAGGCAGCCAACCAAGTTAGGCCACTACACTCCCATAGAAAGCAGGAGATGGGAAAAAAGAGGAGGGGACTCAAGATGGCGCTGTGAGAACAACCCAGGATTGGAGCCCGCGTTGAATCCGCAAACGGTGAGTCAGTGCTGCATTTCCAGACTGATCTTTGTTGCCCACAGAACAAGGAAACTCCCAAGTATAAAAAGACACGGGACGCCAGGCAGTAGGTCTGCCTGGCGAAGCCGGCAGCCGGGGCGGCGGCGGCCAGCCCTACCCAGCAATCCCCACAGGGCGCGCTTGTCCGGGTGCCTTGTTGAACCGGCAACCTGAGACTTGAGAGGGCTGGACTTGAGACTGAACGAGACTTGCACAGTAGCCCAGCCCAGGGGATTGCAGGGACAGATCGTTTGGGATACCCAGTGGGACGAACAAAACCGCGATTTCAAACTATCCCGGGCAGACGGTACGAGACGCTCTGTGGGGGAGGGGCGTCCACCACTACGGAGGCAACCTGCCCCAACTGATATACACGCCCACTGCTGACACAGCCAGCCGTTGCCGAGGCAACCCGCCCCAACTGAGATACACGCCCACTGCTGACGCAGCCAGCCGTTGCCGAGGCAACCCGTCCCTACTGAGATACACGCCCACTGCTGACGCAGCCTGCCTGTTGCTGAGGCAACACGCTACAACAAAGGGACTCCACCCAGGGCGTGGCAGAGACCACAGCACAGCCGGCAGGAACAGCGCAAATCACACAACAGCAGGGCAGAGCCTCGGCAGCCAAACAGTGGCTAGTCTGCCTTCGAGCTGGGCAGGACACCTGATCGGACATCCAAAAATAAAGCCCAAACCCCTCAACACAGAGCATTTGAGAAAAAAAAAATGGGTTGTTTAATGAGCTGTGTTGCAGCAGAATCAAACATAGCAGCCTAACAGCCCTGAATGAACAACAGAGTGCACAGCTCAGCAATTAAACCCCTATAAAGTACAAACTGTCTCCTCAAGCAGCTCCCCGACCCCTCTATATCCAAAAGACTGTCATTAGGCAGGCATCATCCTGGGACAAAGAGAGCAGAAAAAGAAACTGGTAGCATCCCTCGCAGTGCCACGGCTACTAGAGGTGCACCCCAGACAAGCAGGGTCTGGAGCGGACCTCAACAGTCATACAGCGAAGGGGCTAGACTGGTAAAAGGAAAACCAAGCAACAGAAATACTTCATCATCAACATTCTGGGTGTCCACTCAGAGACCCAAACGAAAAGTCAGCAACTACGCAGACGACCAGCGGACAAATCCACAAAGATGGGAAGAAACCAGCGCAAAAAGGAGGAAAACACCCGAAACCAGAACACATCGCCTCCTAGAAAGGACCAAAACTCCTCACCAGCAAGGGAACAAAGCTGGACGGAGAATGGCTGTGACGAAATGACAAAATTAGACTTCAGAAGATGGATAATGAGAAACTTTAGTGAGCTAAAAGATCATGTATTAAATCAATGCAAAGAAACTAAGAACCTTGAAAAAAGATTTGAAAAAAGATTCGAGGAAATGATAACAAGAATGGATACCTTAGAGAGGAATATGAATGAATTAAAGGAGCTGAAAAACACAATACGAGAACTTCGCGAAGCAAACGCAAGTTTCAATAGCCGAATTGACCAAGCAAAAGAAAGAATATCTGAAGTCGAAGACCAACTCAATGAAATAAAACGAGAAACCAAGATCAGAGAAAAAAGCGCAAAAAGGAATGAACAAAGTCTCCAAGAAATGTGGGACTATGTGAAAAGACCTAACCTACGTTTGATAGGTGTACCAGAAGGGGACGAAGAGAATGAATCCCAGCTGGAAAATACTCTTCAGGACATCATCCAGGAAAATTTCCCCCACCTAGCAAGACAGGCCAACACTCAATTGCAGGAAATACAGAGAACACCACAAAGATATTCCGCAAGAAGAGCAACCCCAAGGCACATAATCGTCAGATTCAACAGGGTTGAAATAAAGGAGAAAATACTAAGGGCAGCCAGAGAGAAAGGTCGGGTCACCCACAAAGGGAAGCCCATCAGACTCACAGCAGATCTCTCGGCAGAAACACTACAAGCCAGGAGAGAGTGGGGGCCAATATTCAACATTCTTAAAGAAAAGAACTTTCAACCCAGAATTTCATATCCAGCCAAACTGAGCTTCAGAAGTGAAGAAAGAATAAAATCCTTTGCGAACAAGCAAGTACTCAGAGATTTTGTCACCACCAGACCTGCTTTACAAGAGCTCCTAAAAGAGGCACTACACATAGAAAGGATCAATCAGTACCAGCCATTCCAAAATCACACTGAATGCTAAAGAGCTTCAACATAATGAAGAATCTACAACAACTAACAGGCAAAACAGCCTCTTAGCATCAAAATGGCAGTATCAAATTCACACAAAACAATATTAACCCTATATGTAAATGGACTAAATGCACCAATCAAAAGACACAGACTGGCAAATTGGATAAAAATCCAAAACCCATCAGTGTGCTGTATCCAGGAAACCCATCTCACATGCAAGGATACACAAAGGCTCAAAATAAAGGGATGGAGGAAGATTTACCAAGCTAATGGAAAGCAAAAAAAAGCAGGAGTTGCAATTCTCATCTCTGATAAAATAGACTTTAAAGCAACAAAGATCAAAAGAGACAAAGAAGGCCATTATATAATGGTAAAAGGATCGATACAACAAGAAGAGCTAACGATCCTAAACATATATGGACCCAACACAGGAGCACCCAGATACATAAGGCAAGTTCTTAATGACTTACAGAAGGACTTAGACTCCCACACAATAATAGTGGGAGACTTTAACACTCCACTGTCAATACTAGACAGATCAACCAGACAGAAAATCAACAAGGATACCCAGGGCTTGAACTCAGACCTGGAGCAAGCAAACCTGGTGGACATTTACAGAACTCTCCACCCCAAATCCACAGAATACACATTCTTCTCAGCACCACATCACACCTACTCTAAAATTGACCACATAATTGGAAGTAAAGCACTGCTCAACAAATGCAAAACAACTGAAATCATAACAAACAGCCTCTCAGACCATAGTGCAATCAAGTTAGAACTCAGAATTCAGAAACAGACCCAGAACCGCACAGCTTCATGGAAACTGAACAACTGGCTCTTGAATGTTGACTGGGTAAACAACGAAATGAAGGCAGAAATAAAGAAGTTCTTCGAAACCAATGAGAATGAAGACACAACGTGCCAGAACCTCTGGGACACATTTAAAGCAGTCTCTAGAGGAAAGTATATAGCAATAAGTGCCCATATGAGGAGAATGGAGAGATCCAAAATTGACACCCTATTGTCAAAATTGAAAGAGCTAGAGGAGCAAGATCAAAAAAACTCAAAACCCAGCAGAAGACAAGAAATTACTAAGATCAGAGCTGAGCTGAAGGAGATCGAGACACGAAAAACCCTTCAAAAAATCAATAAATCCAAGAGCTGGTTTTTTGAAAAGATCAACAAAATAGACAGACCACTAGCCAGATTGATTAAAAATAAAAGAGAGAACAACCAAATAGATGCAATAAAAAATGATAAACGGGAAATCACCACAGATTCCACAGAAATTCAAACCATCATCAGAGAATATTACAAACAACTCTATGCACATAAACTAGTAAACCTGGAAGAAATGGATAAATTCCTGGACTCCTGTGTCCTCCCAAGCCTAAACCAGGAGGAAGCTGAAACTATGAATAGACCAATAACAAGGTCTGAAGTTGAGGCAGCAATTAAGAGCCTACCTCACAAAAAAAGCCCAGGTCCAGACGGGTTCACAGCCGAATTCTACCAGACACACAAGGAGGAGCTGGTACCATTCCTTCTAAAACTATTTCAAACAATCCAAAAAGAGGGAATCCTTCCCAAATCATTTTATGAGACCAACATCATCCTGATACCAAAAGCCGGCAGAGACCCAACGAGAAAAGAAAACTTCAGGCCAATATCCATGATGAACATAGATGCAAAAATCTTCAATAAAATATTGGCAAGCCGATAGCAACAGCAAATCAAAAAACTTATTCATCATGATCAAGTAGGATTCATCCCGGGGATGCAAGGCTGGTTCAACATACGCAAGTCTATCAACGTAATTCACCACATAAACAGAACCAAAAACAAAAACCACATGATTATCTCAATTGATGCAGAGAAGGCATTTGACAAAATTCAACAGCCCTTTATGCTAAAAACCCTCAATAAACTCGGTATCGATGGAACGTATCTCAAAGTAATAAAAGCTATTTATGACAAACCAACAGCCAATATCATACTGAATGGGCAAAAACTGGAAGCATTCCCTTTGAAATCTGGTACTAGACAAGGATGCCCTCTCTCACCACTCCTATTCAATATAGTACTGGAAGTTCTAGCCAGAGTAATCAGGCAAGAAAAAGAAATAAAGGGTATTCAAATAGGAAAGGTGGAAGCCAAATTGTCTCTATTTGCAGACGACATGATAGTATACCTAGAAGACCCCATCGCCTCAGCCCAAAAACTCCTGAAACTGATAAACAACTTCAGCAAAGTCTCAGGATATAAAATCAATGTGCAAAAATCACAAGCATTTGTCTACACCAATAACAGACTTAAAGAAAGCCAAATCAAGAATGAACTGCCATTCGCAATTGCTACCAAAAGAATAAAATACCTTGGAATACAACTCACAAGGAACGTAAGGGACCTCTTCAAGTAGAACTACAAACCACTGCTCAACGAAATCAGAGAGGACACAAACAGATGGAGAAACATTCCATGTTCATGGTTAGGAAGAATTAATATCGTGAAAATGGCTATACTGCCCACAGTAATTTACAGAATCAACGCTATCCCCATCAAGCTACCATTGACTTTCTTCACAGAACTGGAAAAAACCACCATGAACTTCATATGGAACCAAAAGAGAGCCCGCATAGCCAAGTCAATTCTAAGCAAAAAGAACACCGCGGGGGGCATCACACTACCGGATTTCAAACTATACTACAAGGCTACAGTAATCAAAACAGCATGGTACTGGTACCAAAACAGAGATATAGACCAATGGAACAAAACAGAGGCACCGGAGGCAACACAACATACATACAACTATACAATCTTTGATAAACCTGACAAAAACAAGCAATGGGGCAAGGATTCCATGTTTAACAAATGGTGTTGGGAAAACTGGCTAGCCATATGCAGAAAGCAGAAACTGGACCCCTTCCTGACACCTTACACTAAAATTAACTCCAGATGGATTAAAGACTTAAACATAAGACCTGGCACCATAAAAACCCTAGAAGGAAATCTAGGCAAAGCTATCCAGGACATAGGAGTAGGCAAGGACTTCATGAACAAAACACCAAGAGCATTGGCAACAAAAGCCAAAATAGACAAATGGGACCTAATGAAACTCCACAGCTTCTGCACGGCAAAAGAAACAGTCACTAGAGTGGATCGGCAACCAACAGAATGGGAAAAAATTTTCGCAGTCTACCCATCTGACAAAGGGCTGATATCCAGAATTTACAAACAACTCAAGCAGATTTACAGGAAAAAAACAAACAAGCCCATTCAAAAGTGGGCAAAGGATATGAACAGATACTTTACGAAAGAAGACATATATGAGGCCAACAATCATATGAAAAAATGCTCATCGTCACTGGTCATCAGAGAGATGCAAATCAAAACCACATTTAGATACCATCTCACGCCAGTTAGAATGGCTATCATTAAAAAATCTGGAGACAACAGATGCTGGAGAGGATGTGGAGAAAAAGGAACACTTTTACACTGTTTTGGGAGTGTAAATTAGTTCAACCACTGTGGAAGACAGTGTGGTGATTCCTCAAGGCCTTAGAAATAGAAATTCCATTTGACCCAGCAATCCCATTACTGGGTATATATCCAAAAGACTATAAATCGTTCTACTATAAGGACACATGTACACGAATGTTCATTGCAGCACTGTTTACAATAGCAAAGACCTGGAACCAACCCAAATGCCCATTGATAATAGACTGGATTGGAAAAATGTGGCACATATACACCATGGAATATTATGCAGCAATCAGAAATGATGAGTTTGTGTCGTTTGTAGGGACATGGATGAATCTGGAGAACATCATCCTCAGCAAACTGACACAAGAACAGAAAATGAAACACCACATATTCTCACTCATAGGTGGGTGATGAAAAATGAGAACACATGGACACAGAAAGGGGAGTACTAAACACTGGGGTCTATTGGGGGGAAAAGGGGAGGGCCAGTGGGAGGGGGAGGTCGGGAGGGATAGCCTGGGGAGAAATGCCAAATATGGGTGAAGGGGAGAAGAAAAGCAAAGCACACTGCCATGTGTGTACCTACGCAACTGTCTTGCATGCTCTGCTCATGTACCCCAAAACCTATAATCCAATAAATAATTAAAAAAAAAAAAAAAAAGAAAGCAGGAGATGGGGTGCTATCTGTCTTAATGTTCCATTTTTTTTTTTTTGTTTTGTTTTGTTTTTTTGAGACGGAGTTTAGCTCTTGTTACCCAGGCTGGAGTGCAATGGCGCGATCTCGGCTCACAGCAACCTCCGCCTCCTGGGTTCAAGCAATTCTCCTGCCTCAGCCTCCCGCGTAGCTGGGATTACAGGCACACGCCACGATGCCCAGCTAATTTTTTGTATTTTTAGTAGAGACGGGGTTTCACCGTGTTGACCAGGATGGTCTCGATCTATTGAACTCGTGATCCACCCGCCTCGGCCTCCCAACGTGCTGGGATTACAGGCGTGAGCCACCGCACTCGGCCCCTTAATGTTACATTTTAAAGACATGGCAAACAGATCCTTCAGACAATCCTGAGCTGTAAAACTGACAAGAGCCTTTTAAAAGGATTTACTTCTCTAAGGGACAGAAAAATAATTTACAATTACAGATTTTCTAAATAAAATGCTCTAAGGAAAGGGAGGTCAGGACCTAGAGTCAGAAAGAAGGCTGCCTAAAGTTTAGTCAGGCAGAGAGAAACTATAAGGTCACCTTCAGACTAATCGCCCTAGAAATCATAATTAATTATGGTTAACAAATCTTATTCCAATAATCCCTAATACCTGATTCTCAGCCAAAAGGTATTGAGAATTCTTTTGCTGGATGAGGACAAACTGTGTTTTGCATCATTGTTCCATTTTTTGTTCTTATTCTCTATTAAAATTTAGAGTAAAATAAAATAACATAAATTTAGAAGATAAGACAAAGAGTTTTCTATATAATTTTTGTCAACTGTGAAGAAAATGCCATTACTAGTGAAATTGTGCTCATGGATAAGTTTGAATGTGTCTGTTAAAAAATGTTATTGTGTTATATGTATATGTTAACATACAGTATAAATATCACATTTTATTAATATGTTAGTATTATCCTAAATGCTACAATTTATCATGATTTGCCTTGTTATAAACAATATTAATAATCATTTAAATTAATTTTTCATTATAAAATTTATGTTCAACAGGCAGCATGAACATTGTGTATACTCCCTTAAACTAATGTATTTCTTTTCATTTAAAGAAATGAATGCTATACTTTCATTTAAAGTAGATTTTCATTTATACAATACTCTATTGCTAAAGCACTGAGGGCTTACTTCAGTGCATTATGCATTGCATTTTTTAAGTACAGGAAAGTATATTAAAAAGCTCCCATTATTATCTCTACTTGAGAATATATGTTTATACAAGACTTGAAGTTGAACAGTATGTTTTTTATAAAACCTTTAAGCAAAGATTCATTTATCCCTAAGGATAGAAATAGTTGTATCTGGCCGGGCACGGTGGCTCAAACCTGTAATCCCAGCACTTCGGGAGGCCAAGGCGGGTGGATCACGAGGTCAACAGATTGAGACCATCCTGGTCAACATGGTGAAACCCTGTCTCTACTAAAAATACAATAAATTAGCTGGGCCTGGTGGCGCGTGCCTGTAATCCCAGCTACCCAGGAGGCGGAGGTTGCAGTGAGCCGAGATCGCGCCATTGCACTCCAGCCTGGGTAACAAGAGCAAAACTCCGTCTCAAAAAAAAAAAGTTGTATCTGTGTAGATTTAGCTTTATGATAAATCTAATATTTCTAAATTTGCAGATAAGTTCTATTAGAGTTTTCCCCAAGCGTATCCCCAGACACTAACAATAAATATTTGAAAAAGATACTGCTATTTTTTCTCTCTTTCTTATCACTTATGTGCCTCATCTACCCTTCATATTTTCCCATAAGTGATTCATTTAAACACAATTCTTAACAATATAGTATTTAGGACACATAGTGCATTTTCTGAATAAAGGAACAAAAATGTGTTTCCCTTTCAAATTTTTTTGCTAATGTTTCTTAGTCTTTTGAGTAAACGTAATTCTATAGGTTTCAGTAATCTTGAATAAATCTTTAACAAGTTTACAATTTTAAGATATAAATTTACAATTTTTTAACTATAAATTTAAAAATTTTAATGCATATAAATAAGTTGATAATATTTAGGTCATATAAGAACCTGTTAAGTTATGGAAAACAAGATCACCTTGTGCATTTGATCATACTTAAAAATTCAATTTATTCACTCTCAAACTTTCAGGAATAATAAAACAACAACAACAACAAAAAATTCTAAAGTGAAGCAAATCACCTGTGCTTGAATCGGAGGTCTGAGCAACCATGAGGGAATAAGAGTCACTTCAACAACTCTGAGACAACCTGTGGAGCCACAAAACCAATAGATTTAGAGGCATGTAGACATGGATAGAAATTTCAACCATATCATTTTTTAGCACATATTGGAGACAAAGGATAACTGATTCTCTTTCTTGGCTATATTAAAATATCTGAATATGATTATTAAATTGCTCTTTGTATTTTTCTTAGTATTAATTGCATCAGGAATTTTTATTGTGTAACCCTATTTATTCTTTTGCAGTCATTTTATTATTTACATCTGTCAATTTTTCATGTCTTAATGTTCCCCTTCATCTCTGTGATTCACATCAGAAAAGGAGCAATGTGCAAAAATCTTTTAAATCACAAGCCAACGATCTCACAGATCACCTTTAGACATATGGCGTAGTAGCAAAGACATGGCTCTGATGTTTCCCTTGATCCAAATCTATTTTCTTCATTAAATGTCCAAAGATTCTACCTATGTAATAGCAGAAAGCTTTTTTTCTTTTTTGGCTTTACTTCTTTTTTTTTTTCCCCAAATTTTCTATATGTAATTATATCAAGTCAGTAACTTCATTGTATTCAATCAGAAGACACCAACCTGGACATAATAATAGAATCATAATAACATTTTTAAACAAACAGAGATTATTTCTCTTGCTTTGATTCTCTCATTTCTGCAGGAATGCCAGCTCCTCCAAATTTCAACCTCATTGTTTTTTTAATCTTTGAAACAGTGACTTCTACCTACTCACCAAGTATTTATCAGAGATATCACCTTCTGTGTCTGTGGTTTTTCACATTCCTGCTCTATTTCCATGTGGTACCTTCTGCCAGATCATCAAGACCTGCACCAAAAGCAGCACCACTTATGCTGAAAGTACCAAGACCTAGTGCCTATTTTCCATTCTAAAAGTAAACTGGTCTGAATAGACACTATATACTGTATCTATCCTACAAAAATTGCTCTTCTCTTATAAAAGCCACAAGGAGTGCTTTCATTTTCTCGTGTAAAATTTAAAGTAACGGCCACTAGAGCTTTTCTTTTGCTTTCTTTCCAGTTTTCTTTTTCTGCAGTAGATAAGTTCAGAGATGTGAGCACAGGATCATCTAATGAGAGCCAACAGCTTTACAGAAGAAGCAATCTGTCTTTTTCTGATAGAGATGCCATGTTTTTAAATCAATTGTACTTTTTAACTTTTATTTTAGGTTACTTTTTCCCTAAGGAATGTATTTGTCCTTGAGTATACAGATATCCAAGAGATTAATTTTTCCTATGTGACTTTGCCTCTCACAGCCCCTTCCATGAGGGATTAGATTAAGAGACAGATCTAAGTTCTATTCTGAGCTGCTTTAGGACTTGTATGGCACCCTTCAATAAAAGGACAAAGTAACCACCATATAGCCATTCATTGTCAGTTGGTTTGTTTTGTTTTTCCCCCAGGTAGACATAGCAGCAGTCAGCGGGAAAAAAAAATACCTACTTTTTGATTTCTGGGATTTCTCCATCTGTGATAAACTTGAGGCAAGATCAGATTGCCTCTGGTGAACCACAAACAGAAAGGATTAAGAACTCCACTCTCAAGGAAGCAAGGGACATCTCTCCTGAGGTGAAAGTAAATTTAACCTAGTAAATTAAACAAATTAACATCAAAATTGCAAAGACAAATTGAGTTTATACTGTTGTATTTTATTTCATATTCTAATTACTACTATAGCTATGATAAATTCTATACTTATAAGATTATCATTTTTATGATTTTCATATTTTAAAGAGGTGAACATGAAGTCTAAAATTTTGAAATAATGAAGAATCAATTGGATTAGTGGGTTACTAAAATTATTTTAATTTAACAATAGGCAAGAACCTTTGCTTCATGTAAAACACTGTGGATCCAATCAAATTACTTATCTAGAATTGATATGTAACTTTATTGTCTAATAGATGAGGGCTATAATGTGGCCATAAATTATCAAAACTACCCTACCAAAGCTAAAGAGATAAATTAACCTAATGGATTACTTTGTGGACGGATTACTTACCTTGGGTGAGTGTATTCTACTTGGGCTCTCTCATTTCACCTTTTTAAAGCAATTGTTCCTGAAAGGAAATGAAACATAACCTTTACTTTGTATACATAATTATATATACCTAGAAATATCCCACTAGAAACCATCTCTGTTGGTTTTACCTTTTTCATCTTTGATTAGTATCCTCGAGAGAACCTATAGCAGCTATCTAGTCACCTGTGGGTATTGCTACTGTCCTTTGTCACATATTTAAAAACTCTAGTCCAGTTTACTATTAGTTAACATCAAATCCAGCTTTTTGTCTTGCAGGACACTTTCTTAGGATCTTTGAAGCATCTCCTTGTGTCATTTAGTTTTTGTTGCATTATAGGACAGCTTAAAACTCAATGGTTTAAAAAACATCCAATTATGATCTCTTAGGTATAGTTGACTAATCTAGATTGGTTTACTTAGGGGTGGCTCAGCTCCACCTCTCTTTCGTCCTCATCCTGTCTGTAGAATGACTGGGCTTTCTGAGAAACATTCTTCGCTTAATAGCAAAGGCATAAAGGAGGATGGGTGAAAGTGAGTGTGCAAGCATATTTAAAATATATGTTGTAGCACATCTACTGTCATTTCAAAGTTCAAAGCAAATCACATGGGTAAGCCCAACATCAATGGAGAAGATATTCCTTCCATGAAAGTGAGGACATAAGAGTGTGAACATTTCTGAATAATAATTTAATCTACCACACTCTCTTTAATTCCTATATCCTGTCCTACCACCCCCAACCACAAACTCTCCACAACACTATTCCCTGAATTAGTGATGAAAACACTGGATCTTACTGGTTTTCCTCAGTCTTTTTGTGCAGAAGTTTCACCCTCCCAAGACAGTCCTTTCAGAATGATTCCAACCTGTTACCTTCTATAGCATCTTTATGACCCACAGGAAAACTCAGCATCTTTGGGCACCAAACTTTAAGAATCTCGGTCATTTCTACCATAACCCTGTTTCTTTGCCCCACACTTAACGGCACTTCTAGGGGGTATTCTGTCATTAGGATTTCCAGGTAACATGTGGTCATCAATTTCAGTATCTTCCCCAAACCCCAGGGTACATGGATCAAGATTAATTAACATAGTGTTACCACGTTAGCACCAGGGATCCTGGAACCCCTTTATGTAGCTTGATCACTTAGGTAGAGAAGAAAAAGCCCAAGTATCACAACTTATCCTAAAGGTTTCAATATCCTTAGTTTCTACCATCCTGATGGTCACAAAGCAGTCAGAGCTCCACTGCCCTTATGCGCTGTATTGTGAGTTTTCAATTTAGGGTATTGAGCTGTGGTTGAATAAATAAAAAAGGAAAAGTTTCCATGTTTATGATTTTGATACTATTTTCTTCCTTGATTCTTCATCCAGTACTGCTTATGTAGGTAGAAGCCTACTTGTTATAACTTAAACAGTTCATAGAATGCCTCAGTTAGTGCCTAAGCATATTTTTCCTAGCTGGATGCCATAATAAATAAAACTACACTATTAAACATGATTTCTTCAAGTCAGCATCTCATCTGTAAGAAGCCCACATTTTGGACTTACGTACTTTGGTAAGACCTAACATTAAGTTACTAATCCTTCACATGTTTGTTACTGGATGTTGGTTAGGAGTATAGATAAAGTAGGAATAGATACATTGGAAAAGGAAATCAGGGATCAGAAAAAGGGCTTCTCTTTTACGTCTAAAGCTATTCCCAATTAATAGATTTGTTCATAATTTCATTGCTGCCATATTGGTGCATAGAGATTCTTAAAATTAGATACTTTCAAACACGAACATATTTGCAGAAAACAAGATGAAAATACTTGTGCTTAGTTTTTTGCCTAAGAACCTATGATACTCAGAGGAAAGTTTAGTACCTCATTGTTTTATTACACTTGTTTTACATCTATAGGGCATTGTAATCCAGAAATTATAGAGGGCATGTAAATTGCTTTTAAACTACAAAGCACTATGTGATGAATTGATAATATCAGTGTAATTATTTCTGATGTATATGTTTAATCAAAATGTATGTTTCCAACTTCAAAGATTAAGGAATTATAAGGCACTTTGGAATGTAGTACTTTGAACTTATTACTAATGAAGTACAATTAAGTGGATAATATATTGTAACTTTCATTATGTTATACCTGTTTTGAACATAAATTTTATATAAGGGAACTTTTAGGACATGTTTAAGGTGTTACTAGAATAATATAATAATTTCCAATTCACTGAGAATCTCGGCAACATGATGACAAAATTTTTCTATTTTGTATGGAAAAATATTATACTTGAGGATTTGGGGGATATAATTTCTTATTAAAGATCCAGAAACGTTATATATATTTGCCAAATATTACATATTTATAATATTCAAAGTATTTTTACATATATTTTTGTCAATATAGTTACAGTTAACTCTTTTATGAGGATCACATATTAAAACAATAGTTATAATGCTGAGTTTGGAAAGAAGAGTAATTTTCTTTTTACTTCCTTCAGTAGCAGCTCAGAGACTATCAGAACAAAACTGTTGGCCTTTACGTTTATTTCAAATTATTTGGATATCATTTTTAAAATATTATTAATATGTACATGTATAGAAGACCTAAATATAGTATATTAATAATTTTGTAGTACTTGCATTAATATAATACATTTTATAATGTACAATTTTAGTTGTCACCATGCCCAGCCTCATTTCATATTTTAATTCCTTTTGTAATTTATTATTTGACATACTGGTTGTTTAAGAGTCTGTCGTTTAATTTTCACATATACGTGAATTTCCTAAATTATCTTCTGATATTGCTTCCTAACTTTACTCAGTTGTTGTCAGAGAACATATTTTGCATGATTACAATCCTAAATTATTGATATTTGTTTGATGAACTCACTTTGTCTAACCTGGACAAAGTTTCACCTGCCTTTGAGAAGATTGTGGATTCTCTTGGTTTTGGGTGGGGTGTCTTATAGATTTCTGTTTAGTTTAGTTGTGCTCTGGTACTGGTCAAGCCTTCTATGCCCTTGTTGATAATTTACCTAGTTGTTCTATTCATTTTGAAACAGGAGTTATATTTTAATTGTCTATTTCCTTTCAATTTTGTCAATATTTTTATTATATGTTTTGGGTTCTTTTGATAGATGTAATATATGTTTATGATTGTTATATCTTCTTTATAGACTGACCCTTTCATCATTTAAAAAATTTAGAGTGTCTTTCTTAACATTTTGAGTATCGATACTTCAGAGTATGCCAAATCCATTCTGTTCCCTCCAGTGGCTGCTAGGATTCTAGACTTCATGTGGTACAGTGATTGAAAGGCTGCTGGTTTTCTAAGCTACCAGATAGCTGTGGAAACGGGGATGGAAATAGGGCAAAGTAGAAGCTGCAAGCTCAGTGTATTTCCTGAGATTCAGCAAACCGGATTGTGGCAAACCTCTGGTTACTTCCTATAGTTCTGAAAAAAAAAAGTTGAGTTTCGACAATTTTTTTTTCTTTCTTTCTTTCTTTTTTTTTTTTTTTTTTTCAGGACAAAATTTTTCTAGACTAGTATAACAAAAGATAAGAATAAATTGGTCTAGTCCCAGAAGAAGATAGAAAGACCAGAAGAATTGAAGAGGCAGTGTGCAAATAAACACTGCTATTTTTTTGTTTTTTTGTTTTTTTACAAGAAGAACTTATTTTGGAATAGATGAAATAGGATTGTCAAGGGTGCTTAGTCCGTAATTAACTGACAGAGGACTTAGTACTCTTTTTTTTTTTTTTTTGTCTTTTTCTATTGTCCATGATCATTTTTCTTTCTTTTTTTTTTTTTCTTTTCGATGCTGTTTTTCTTTTTCTTTAGAAAGGAAAGAAGGAAAGAAAGGAAAAAAAAGGAGTGAAGGAGAGGAAGAAAGAGGAAGAAAAAGAGGGAGCGAGAACGGGAATATTGCTTTGTTCTAAAAATGGGTATTAATAACGGCCGATCAATATTTTGTGTATTTAAAGTGGAGGGGCAGGGCGCGGTGGCTCACGCCTGTAATCCCAGCACTTTGGGAGGCCGAGGTGGGTGGAACACGAGGTCAAGAGATAGAGACCATACTGGTCAGCATGGTGAAACCCCGTCTCTACTAAAAAAAAATACAAAAACTTAGCTGGGCACTGTGGCGCGTGCCTGTAATCCCAGCTACTCAGGAGGCTGGGGCAGGAGAATTGCCTGAACCCAGGAGGCGGAGGTTGCGGTGAGCCGAGATAGCGCCATTGCACTCCAGCCTGGGTAAACAAGAGCGAAACTCCGTCTCAAAAAAATAAAAATAAAAAAAAATAAAGTGGAGAATGTATATTTTGTGTATTTAAAATGGAGAGCTCTATAAATATTTATTAAGTTTACTTGTTCTGAATCTGAGTTCATGTCCTGGTTGTCCTCATCAATTTTCTGTGAGTTTTGACAATTTTTTACCAGTGTACTAGTTACTTTTATGGATAACTAGATTTTCAAAGGAACTTGCTCTGATATTTCATGAACCAGAACTACTAATGGAAGTTTTATTGGAATTGCATCATCTTCTGGAATAAATTTTAAAATATATATATACAAAACTTTACACTATTAAGTATCCCATTCATCCATAGAGTATCGTTTTGCATATACTGAGGGATTATTTTTATATTTTTGTACCATAATGATTTTTCATACGGTCTTGGTCATTTTTGTTAGATTAATTTCATAGAATACTTCTAGTTCAGCTGTTGTAATTGGTAATTAAGCCTATATAAATTAGTAACACATGCACCAAAACTTTTTTTTTTGAGACAGATTGTTGCTCTGTTGCCTAGGCTAGAGTGCAGTGGTGCAATCTCAGCTCACTGCAACCTCTGCTTCCTGAATTCAAGCAATTCTCCTGCCTCAACCTCCCTAGTAGCTCAAACAACAGCTGCGTGCCACCACTCCCGGTTAATTTTTGTACTTTTAGGAGAGATGGGGTTTCACCATGTTGATCAAGCTGGTCTCAAACTCCTGACCTCATGTGATCTACCTGTCTTCACCTATTACAGCCATGAGCCACCACACTCAGCCTGACACAAACTTATATCTATATCTATCTATCCATCTAACTCTATGTGTGTGTATATATATATATATATATATATATATATATATATATAGAATATAAGCTATATCTTTCTCTTTCCACATATGCACAAGCACACATATATGCACATATGTATTTTTAAGACATTACAGAGGTATTATGGCTAGGCTTGGAATTAGAAAGTAATGGACATTAAGAAACAAATAATAAAATAAAATAATGGCTTTTCATTACCTATGTCAGAAAGTGAAAAAATGTGATTAATTCAAAGTTATGCACTTAAGTCAAATAATGTGACTACCAGATCATTTGTTTCTTTATGATTTTGACAACTTTTAGATGATAATAAATTTTCATTATGCTCAATCTGGTAACAAATACAAAGAAAGAATTAGTTTCCTCTGACTAATTTGACATGTTAACTCCTTTAAAGGATTAAATGATACAAATAATAGCAGCTTTAAAACTAAAACTAAAATGTTCCCTATTGAATGAGTAGTAGGAGGAAAGTAGAAAAAAATATTTTCCTATTTTGGTTCTGCAATACTCAGTAGCAGAACTTCTAACTTTTAACTAACATTCAGAAACTTATGACACACTTGCAGAGCAGTCTAGTAAAAAGAGTTTAGATCAGGAACCACACTTCCAGAAAGAAAGCACATTCTGTTCCCATGGGAGATTTTTCACAACAGCCTCTATGCCAATTCATTCATAAGCTATTTCTTTTTCTCCCAAGGTAATATAGTTCAGGTAAAAAGGAATGAGATTCTCATAAAGTAGGTGGGGAGTTGCTCTGGCTTAAACACCTCGGGAGAAAATACCTCTTGTAATATCTTCCAGTGCATAGCTTCCAGATTCTTTACAATTGATATGCCCACTTTCAGACATCACTGTTATTGGGCAATGTCAAATGACACAGTCCCTTAGATTACCAAGGGAACAAAGACAGAATAAATAAATAAATAAATAAATATGATAATGGTTCAACAAGGAGAACAGAGTACAAAATAAGCAACAAATGATGCCATTTTGCCTTCAAGCTGAAGATAATATTGTTTATTCTCTGTGCTCTGCTTCTTGCCTTCTTGTTAGCTCTTCTCTTACCAAGGCTTCACCTTTTGTTCCTAGGCTATATTTACCCAAACCAGACCAGAGTGCTCATGCATGCTTCAACCATGCTAACCTTGAAAACTGATACAGCTAAGTCTCACTACAAAAAATAAAAAATAAAATAATTTATTAAAGACACAAAAAGATTTACCACTAAACATTTATTTGAATAACTGTTAATTCTTAAAAAAAAAAGTCAGAAAAAAAATTTGCAGTCTATCCATCTGACAAAGAGCTAATATCCAGAATCTACAAAGAACTAAAACAGTTACAAGAAAAACAAACAAACAAACAAACCCATTCAAAAGTGGGCAAAGGATATGAACAGACACTTTACAAAAGAAGACATATATGAGGCCAACAAATATATGAAAAAATGCTCATCATCACTGGTCATTAGAGAAATGCAAATCAAAACCACATTGAGATATGATTTCACACTAGTTAGAATGGCAATCATTAAAAAATCTGGAGACAACAGATGCTGGAGAGGATGTGGAGAAATAAGAACACTTTTACACTGTTGGTGGGAGTGCAAATTAGTGTAACCATGTGGAAGACAGTGTGGCGATTCCTCGAGGATCTAGAAATAGAAATACCATTTGATCCAGCAATCCCATTACTGGGTATATACCCAAAGAATTATAAAATGTTCTATTATAAAGACACTTGCACATGTATGTTCATTGCAGCCCTATGTACAATAGCAAAGACCTGGAACCAACCCAAATGCCCATCAATGATAGACTGGACAAAGAAAATGTGTACATATACAACATGGAATACTACACAGTCATAAAAATCGATGAGTTTATGTCCTTTGTAGGGACTTGGATGAATCTGGAAACCATCATTCTTAGCAAACTGACACAAGATCAGAAGGCCAAACACCATATGTTCTCACTCATAGGCAGGTGTTGAACAACGAGAACACATGGACACAGGGAGGGGAGCATCACACACTGCAGTCAGTTGGGGGGCTAGGGGAGGGACAATGGGGAGTGGGGAGAGTGTGGAGGGATAACATGGAAAGAAATACCAGATATAGATGATGGGGGGATGAAGACAGCAAATCACCTGGCCATGTACATACTTTTGCAACAATCCTGCATGATTTGTACATGTACCCCAGAACCTAAAGTACAATAAAAATGAAAAGAAAAATACTGAAAAAACAAATAAAACAAAAATTATATCAAGTTTGAGTCAGCATTGCTTTGTTCTTCCTTGAATAAGAGCATGGCTCCTGCAGTATCCTCTTTTTCCCTAGCAGTTGAGTTTTTCCTCGATTTTCAGTTTATTGTCACCTACACCTTGGAAGCCATCTATATCTGTCATCATTGCTAATTTCTCTCTTCCCTGAATCTTTCATTTTTAATCAATCAACAAATATTGACAATTTGTACCTTATATTTTCATCCACTCTAATCAGTTCATTTTTACACTGCTAAAAAATACTGCCCAATAAGGTGGTGGTCACCTGTAGTCCCAGCTACTCAGGAGGCTGAGGCGGGAGAATCACTTGAACCTGAGAGGTGGAGGTTGCAGTGAGCTACGATTGAAGCACTGCACTCCAGCCTGGGCAAGAGAGTGAGACTCTTGTCTCATAAAAAGAACCGCCCAAGATTGGGTACTTTATCAAGGTAATAGGTTTAATTGACTCACACTTCAGCATTGCTGGGGAGACCTTAGGAAGCTTAAAAACATGGTGGAAGGTGAAGGGGAAGCAAAGCACCTTCTTCACAAGGTGGCAGGAAGGAGACGAGCTGAACAAAGAGGGAAGAATCCCTTATAAAATTATCAGATCTCATGAGAATTCACTTGCTATCAACAGAACTGCATGGGGGAACACCCCTATGATTCAATTACTCCCACCTGGTCTCTCCTTTGACATATGGGGATTATGGGGGCTACAATTCAAGATGAAATTTGGGTAGTGACACAAAGCCCAACCATGTTATCTACATCTTCCCTTTATTTTCCATTCATTCATTTCTTATTAGCAGAAGCTAATATACATATTAATTTTTCAGTTTCAAGAAAATGTATTATGTAAAGAAGGGTTTCCAGATAGTGGTGTGAACCCGGAAAAATCTGAGACAGGTCTCAGTTAATTTAGAAGGTTTATATTGCCAAGGTTGAGGACGTACCTGTGACACAGCCTTAAGAAGTCCTAACAAAATTTGCCCAAGGTTGTTGGGGCACAGATAGATTTTATACATTTTATGGAAATATGAGACTTCAATCAATATATGTAAGTAATACATTGGTTTGGTCTGGAAAGGCAGGACAACTTGAAGCAAGGGCAGGAAGACTGGAAGCCCAGAGGGATCTTCTAGGTCACTCAGATAGGTAAGACATAAACAGTTGCATTATTTTGAGTTTCTGATTAGCCTTTCCAAAGGAGTCAGTCAGATATACATCTATCTCAGTGAGCAAATGAATAACTTGGAATAGAATGGGAGGCAGGTTTGCCTTAAGCAGTTTCCAGCTTGAGTTTTCCTTAGTGATTCTGGGGACTCAATAAATTTTCCTTTCACAGTGGTACAGAAAATCTTAAAGGGGAAGGAAAGAATAATTCTAGTATTATCTTCTGGAAAAACCAACCTACCAACACTGACTCTTTTCAATGAGGTGCTCAATTTATTGTCAGTATGTTCACCCTTCACCTTTCTAGATGCTTGCTCTATGCTGTCGTGCAACCTCAGGGTCAGCAAGAGGTATGCTCTGGGATTCTTTTGCAGTCAAGGTGGTGAGTTTCAGTAAGTAATTCATATTGTGTTTTCTGCTTTACATTGTGGCCTCTTTAAAAGGGTGTCATTATAGCTTAGGTATGTGACTCTGGTTGAATCTCAGGTACTGGAACCTATGATCACAATGGCTTCAATAAGGCCTTGAGAAGAATCCAGTTTTCATTAGTCAAGAAGGATAATTAACTAAAATTAGAGCATTATCTTCTATCTTATGAGTCATCTATGTAATATAATATATTTACCTCAGTACTTAGATTATTCAGTAATAAATTATGCAAAAAATTATAGTTGGAAATAAGAAAGAAAAAAGTCATTCTTGAATTTAACATTGAAAACCCAACCCAAGTTACACATTAAATAATATGTGAACATATTTTCTAAGTTTCTGAAATGTAGCCAAGAGTGGCAGCACACTCCTGTAGTGCCAGCTACTTGGGAGACAGAGGTGAGAGAATCATTTGAGCTCAGGAGTTCAGACTGCAGTGAGCTATGATTGTGCCTATGAAGAGCCACTGCACTCCATCCTGGACAACATAGCAAGATCCTATCTAAAAAAAGAAACATTCTGAAATGTAGATCGTAAAAGATTTTAATATGCTAAGATGGAGAAATTAAGTGACTATTTATTCATTTTGTATTTAGAAAGTTAAGCTTTTGCCTACAGAAATTATGTGCATATGTCATTTACTCTAGTTAACTCTCTAGATCATTTTGCTTGAATGCTTGTTTTTGTTAGAGTTAAGAACTTGTTATTCAATTTCACTTCTGTTATATATAATATATTCAGTTGATACTCTTTAAACTGTAGAAATACAGCTCTATTTGTTTCCTTTATTTCCCTAATTTTACCATCTTCACTGCTGTTTTTTTTAAATCACAAGTTGATCATTTCCCTTTTCTTGCAAAAATGCCACTTTTATTTGATTCTTCTTCTGCTACTAGAGTAATTAATTTTATGTTCATAAAGTCTGCTATGTCTTCTACTGAACATTTATTTTTCTATTAATCAGTAATTTGTTTCTTTGCTTTTAAAAAATCTGATCAAAAATATATTTATATAATATTTGTATATATTTATATATTATCTGCAAAAAGTGAAAAATAATCAGTTTAAACATTTTGCTTTGTCAGGAACTCAGAGAACAAGCCCCCCATTTCTAGATTGAAAAGTTATATATGATAAATCTATTTTACAATGGCATGGTTTTATAAAAATTAAAATGCATTTTCACTATTTTGGGTAATCATGAAAACATTTAGTTTACTGGAGAAAGTAATAGGTTACTCTGGGGCTCATCCTGGAAATAATGAGGCAAGACTGCACAACTCCTATACAGTGAGCTTCTCTTTGCACTTTGGAATGGCACCAACTCATACTAAGGCTAGAGATAAGAATTAGTGAACAGAGGATAATCTTTGTGCACAAAGATCTCAGCTAATGCCTCCAGATTCACTGTGTTCTGTCTTCTACCTTGTTGAACTCAGAAGTCAAGCTGGAAACGTAGCCAGAGAGATAAACCTTTTCTCAGAAACAAACAATTGAATAGAGAAAACTGTTATTTTGTGGGATTTGCCAAAAGTATAAAAAATAAGAATAAATGCAAACACAAACCTGGCTTTCTGGACCCTCTAAAAATAGTTAGTATTTGTAGCACTAGGTTGGACTCACCATCTAGCCTTGAGTTGAATATTTAAAGCTTACGTAACATCTAGAAAACATCTTCTCATTTCAAAGGAGGAATTAAAAGGAAACCCAGAGATTTTAAATTTATTAGCCCCAGATTATTCAGCTAGTTAGGAGCAGAACAGAAACAAGAAACAAACTTCTTGACTCCAAATTTAAGTTTTTCTGCCCATTTTTGCTTTCTAAACATAGAAAAATTGGGTTAAATATTCTCTAGACTGAATTTCTGTCCTTGGAAAAAAATGAATTCCTGGTATGCTACCTAAACTTGTATGTGGATCTTCAGTATGTTGACCAAGAGATAATGAGAATAACCTATTAACCATGATTATTTTCTCACCCCACTTTTTAAACAGCCAACAGACATTTCTGTTATTTCAAGGCTTGACTTTCCGCTAACTCTGTATATCTCATTTTTAAAATTCTGTTTTCCTTGATCACTATACCCTGGAACACCTCCTTGTTGTCTCTTGAACCCCAACAGCATTACAATTCTAGGTTGAAATGTTCTTCCTCCAGAAACTCTCATAGCTCACTCCCTTGGCATTGCCAAGTTTCTGTGCAAATGTCACCTCATAAGTGAAGACCTTCTTAACCATCCTATGTAAAGTAGGTCTATCCTAACTCTAAAAATCCCCCTTTCATTTCTGTGAGATGTAAAAATATTTTTAAAATCATGTATATATTTGTATAGCCCTTATTATTTGACATACTATTTTTTGCATATTTACTTCTTAATTATCCTATTCACTAGGAATACAACTTCCATTCGGGTAAATTTTGTTTGCTTCATATACTGCTGAATGTGTAGAACCTAGAATAGTGCTTGGCATATAGTTTGTGCACCACAAATTTGTTTGACTAAATTAATAAGCATTTAATGCTTCTCCCCCAGGTGCCCATATCTCCAACTTCCTTCACTGCTCAACATATATCACCACTGCCTTTCATCTAGGACTGCTAGGCCTTCCAACCATAAAGAAATAGAAGAAATGAAAACTTTAGCTAAATCACTCAGGGGAAGTTATACCAGCAAAATGACAACAAGACAGTGGGTCTCTTTTGGATGTGCACACATTGCAAGAAATGAACCACTAATGTCAAATGAAGTCATAAGCCTTCCTCTTTCTCTACCTTGTTCTCAATGGTATAAAATCAGATATTTCCACAAAACTCTCATAACAACTTAAATAAATATTTATCTCAACATTTAATATACCTTACTTTATGTTTGTAAATAGTGGTCTCTTTAATTTGATTATGAATTTCTTAAGCTCAGCGATAGTTCTTCATCTTTCTTTTCCTCAGAATGAATAAAACATAGGAAACACTAGTGTTAAAAACAAATCTCAGTGTCACAAAAGAAATAGCACTAGAACATAAATTTTCTCAGCAAGGCAAATTTACTTCTATAGAAGGGTATGTCTTGTGGATGGAGCAATGGTGAGAGCACACCAGGCAAGGGAGGAGAAGGCAGTCTTATCCCTGATGCAGCCATTCCCTACTGCTGTGTCTTTCTCCTATTTGGCTAGGGTTGGACTGCACAGTCTAAGCTAATTTTGATTGGCTATTTTAAAGAGAGCAGGGGTGTGATCTGGAGTGGCGGGGTGAGTAGTTTTGGTGGGAAAGATGGTTACAGAGCAGTTGACTAAGCACGAATAAGGACAGAGCAGATTATAGAGGCTAGGAGGGGATTGTTTACTGAAACTAGGGACAAAGAGGTGTAAAGAATGAGGAAGTAAATTTTAAAATGGAGAACAAAGAGCAGGAAAGCTGAACATACTGACATATTGGTTCTTCGAAGAGGAACTCAGAACTCATTGTACTTAGCAATTTTCCCCTCTTGGATTTTAAAGGAATTTAACAAGCTAAAAACTTTGAAGAGGAATTTACTATACCCTACACTACTAAAGTTTTACTTAATTGACTTGAATTAAATATTATAGTGAAATTAAGACAAGATGATCTCCATGAAGCCAGTGACTGCCTTGTATCTCTAGAATATCAGTGTTTGGAGTAATGCTTACAGATAGCAGGAAATCTGTAAAGGTGAAATTAATGAATAAAATAATAAGGCAGAGTTGGAAAAAGGCAAAAATTCAGAGTAACAGGAAGACTGATTGCCTTATAACAAAAAGCAAAAGACAAATAGAAAGAGATTACCAGAGTCATCCAGAAAAAGGCTACCTCATCAAAAAAAAAAAAAAAAAAGCGTGTGATTTACTTTATTATTCTAATTGCTTTATTGTAATGGTTTGGAACCAAACTCAAAATATCTCTGAGGTATGCCTCTACTTACATACCTATGATAAAGTTTAATTCATAAATTAGGCACAGTAAGACATTAAAACAAGCACTAACAACAAAATAGAACAATTATAATAATATATTGTCATAAAAGTCATGTATAAATATGGTCTCTCTCTCAAATTAATGTAACATTTTTGGACTATGGAAATATAAAGCAGGAATAAGAGGAGGCTATTGTATTCCAAATCTTATTTCACTTATTTTCTTTTCCTAAACACTCTCACTGAAACCTTACTTCACATATAGGTTCAAAAGGCCTAACTTCCCTACACGATGATTAATATTTTAAGAACTCATATTCATATACTCTTGTTTCAAATAATATTCACCTAAAGGAAGCTCTCCATAAGTCTTTAAATCTAAACAGTTATAATTTATTCAGCATGTTATACTAATGAATTACTATCAATTTGCCTATGTAACAGGAGCTTCAAGTTCCAAATATTTTTTTGTGGTTAAGAAATATAAATATTTTTATAGGGTGACCCCTAGAAATCTGTCATTCTATTAGGTGCCTGTTAACCACTGTGAAAGAAGATGAATGTGTATAGAGGCACTGAAATAGCTACTTATCCTGAGAAGCCAAATCCCATTAACCCAGCTAAATTGACTCTACTCAAACTGATTTGATCAGAGAATCACTTACCAGAAATCAGAGGCATTTGCCACTACATGCAAAAATAGTATCCTAAACTGCTTTCAAGTTTGAATCAAGGACAGCAATAGAATATAAAGGAAAGTATCAACAATGAATAATTCTGGGTGATTCCTCCCACTGCTTCTGAAGAAATATAGGCTGACTTTATTTGAGTTATTGTATGTAAAATTGTTAAATAGCATTCCCCAGTAAAAAATCAGGGTAAACCCAAAATAATTTAATGGGTTCACATGAAACTTGAATGTTAGACATTTTTAGAGTTCCATTATTATATGCATATATATCATTAAAATTATATATTAAAAATTTCCCCAAAGTTCAGATGATTATTATATAATTTTAAAAGTTTCTGTTTGTTTCATTACATTATTTTCATTATCACTAGTGACATTTATTAGCCTTTCTCAGTGAAAGTCACTATGGTAAATGCTTTACACAGATTATCACATTTAATCCTTATAAGAATCCTTAGAGGTAAATTATCAAATTATCATTATTTCCCTATAAAATAAAAGAGGCACAACAGCTAAGATAAGATTTCTGCTCACAACACATTTACAGTTTTAAAAGAGGTTAATAGGTTGGTAGGTTTAAGTTATATAAATATTAAGTAGTGACTGGGCACAGTGGCTCATGCCTGTACTCCCAACACTTTGGGATGCCAAGGCAGCCAGATTTGCCTGAGCCCAGGATATCCAGACTAGCCTGGGCAACATGGTGAAGCCCCATCTCTACAAAAATACAAAAAAATTAGCCAAGCATGGTGACATGCTTCTTTAGTTCCAGCTACTGAGGAGGCTGAGGTGGAAGGATTGCTTGAACCAGGGAGGTTGAAGTTTAAATAGGCCATGATTTCATCACTTCACTCTAGCCTAGCCACAGAGGAAGACCCTGTTTATAAATAAATAAATAACATATTAAGCAAAGGAAGGCATAATTTAGTATTAACTTGATTGATGCAGAACCTATAGGAGATATGAAGCCACTAAAATCAGAAATGTTTATAGATGATTCCATAGAGAAAATAAAATTAAGCTGTGAAAAATTGATATATATTTGATAAATCCACAGTGAAAGGGAAGATATTTGAGCCAATGACAACATAATTATAATTAAAACAGAAGTTAGAATATAATGAAACAAAAGCTTTCCAGAAATATCTTTATTATAGAAAGTTTTTTCTTTATTATGTCACTTATCTCTTTTATTTAGAAAACAATTCTGTAAAATGTAGGCGAAGTATTTAATATCCCCAAATCTTGTATCTCTAGTCAAAATACTTCTTTATGTAATTCCCATTATAAAATATGCTTCTTTGGATTGTAGCAGTTTGTATTCTTTCTTAGTTGGATGAAGAAACTGCATTCTTTTCACTCAATAAATTAATGTTGATCCATGACTTTTTTTTTATATGACCTTGTAGTTTCATGATCTTTGTAAAGAAAAAGAGCAAGTTTTTAAAACAGTTTTAAAGTGCACATTTTTTAACAGAGAAAAATAATATTTATTTACAATGTGTACTCTTTGTTCATATACTAAGAGCCTGTGTCTACTGGCAAATAGGTAACATAAACAAGAAAGGAAAATAAGTTTTTGTCCAAGGATTGCTAATGGTTTGAAAAGCTTATTTTCCTTCTTTGGTTATCTTACTTTCTTAAGAGAACATAGTCTGCCCTTAAAAACAGTACCGTATGCTCTCTTTAGAGAACAGAGTCACAAATCTTTCTGGGGTGACTGAAGATTCTCTCTGGGATCTAAAACAATAAGTTATTTTTTGGAGCATAACCATTTTGAGTTCACCCAACTATGCTCCTACACTTTTTTTTTTTTTGTACCAGAAGAGGGTTCTAGAAACTAATCCCATCCACAGCATGACTGACCAGGATGAATAAGAATTTCTTAAGATTTTCCATAATAATCTCCTGATATATTTCTGTATAGAAAAAATAAAACACAGAACTGTTTGCTAGTATCTTTGTGCTCCTGAGCACAACCAAACACCAGCTTACACTGAAATGACAGTGTTATATAATATTCCTAAGTCAACTATTCTCTTCATGTTTCATATCCCTTTAATCTCTGCTAGTGCTCCCCACCGACTATTTGTCTTCATTAAATATATGGATATTTAGGATAGATAGAGAGAAGGAGAGAGAGATTTGGATAGTTTTTTTCCTCTTTTTCTCTTTTTCTTGACTTAAGTCCTATATTTCCTGAAAGTCTTTTTTTTACTCTGCTCTCTGGAAATCACATTTCATGTTTCCTAAGCTTCCCTATGAACCCAAACTTTTCACAAAAATTCTCTGTCTCCAATTTTTCATCTCAATTGAAATAAATATTTTTCAGGAATACACTTTTTATTTAAACTTTTCCAAAAGAAGTTATTTTTGTTTTATGTCCCATATAGCCATTTGGCAATATCAATCACTCCCTCATTGCCCAGGTCTGCCATTAATTTACATTCTTAACAGCCTCCCAAGGTCACCGGAAAATTTTCAACTAGGCAAAAAAAATTTCTCTATGCCTAAACTGCCAGCATTATCTTGACACACTGACCACCTTAATTCCATTAAACTGGGCCTCCATCTCCTTAAGCCATTTATATTTGCAATCATAGCCTTTCTTTTTTTTTTTTTTTTTTTTTTTTTTTTGAGACGGAGTTTCCCTCTCCTTACCCAAGCTGGAAGGCAATGGCGCCATCTCGGCTCCCCACAACTTCTGCCTCCTGGGTTCAGGCAATTCCCCTGCCTCAGCCTCCTGAGTAGCTGGGATTGCAGGCACGTGCCACAACGCCCAGCTAACTTTTGTATTTTTAGTAGAGACGGGGTTTCACCATGGTGACCAGGATGGTCCCGATCTCTTGATCCACCCGCTTCGGACTCCCAAAGTGCTGGGATTACAGGCGTGAGCCACCGCGCCCGGCCTCATAGCCTTTCTTTTCAGGGCCCAGAACCACTTAACTCCAGCTTTATGACAAGCTTATTCTCACCACTGTGCCTTTGTACAAGCTCTCTTTTCTCTAGAATGTATGTGTCAGTCAGGATGACTTCAGCTGCAAGTAAAGGAAAAATGCAAATTATCTTAAACAATAGGACACATAATATAATGTAAATGAAATTTGAGGGGGATCAGGCTTTATGGTTTATTGACCCCAGAGCTCAATAATGTAATCAAGTTCTTAAGTTCTTTCCATTGTTTAGTTCAATCATCCTTCATGCTGGTTGCATTATAAATTCAGTCTTCATGTTCTGAGAATGTCTGTCAGTACGAATTACGATAAGATGCTTTCTCGTTGACATCTATAGTTGGATTTTCTCACCCTCCAGAGGAGTGATTGACTTCTTTTCCAAGAAACCTTCATAAAACTGCCTTTTCATCTTATTCTCCAAGGGGTGGCAGGGGGAGACATATCACCATCCCTAAATCAATAACTGTAGAAGGGCAGAAGGGATTACTTTACTTGGTCAACAATAATTAGAATCTAACCTTAAATCTAGGGATAGGGGATTGGTAAGACATTTACATATATGGCTAAATGAGTGCTCCCTATGTGAGCTATTCATCTAACATGATACAGGGATTGAGCTTAAAGAAACTATAGAAAAGAAAATTTCCTATGATCCTTATAGCAGTGATTTGCAAACCTCATTTTTGTTTGAGAAATATGTTCTCCAAATAAATGCTATGCAGGGGCAAAGTAGTTGAAAGATACTAAAGCAGAGCTCTTTTTCTTGCAGAAGATAGGAGTTAGTGATGTTTCTACTCTGACCTAGGAAGTTTCCTAATGTAAACTTGAAACTCTGAAGAAATCCTGAACTTTTCCAGGGTCATAATTTAAAAACTGCTCTCTTAGATTGTTTCTGGAGAGGTGCTCAATTATCTTAGCCAGGTAAATGTATCTGATTGCTCATATAAAAATAATGGGCCAGATGTGGTGGCTCATGCATATAATCCCAGCACACTGGGAGGCTGACGAAGGAAGATTGCTTGAGGCCAGGAGTTCAAGATCACCTTGGACAACATAGCAAGACACTGTCTCTACAGAAATCGCTTTAAAAATAAGCCAGACATTGCGGTGTGCACCTGTAGTCCTAGCTACTCTGGAGGCTGAGGAGGGAGGATCACTTGAGCCCAAGAATCCAATGCTATAGTGAGCTCCTACTGCACCATTGCACTCCAGTCTGGGCAGCAGTGTGAGGCTTTGTCTCTACAAAAAAAGGAAAGAAAAGAAAAGAAAAGAAAATTGTATCTAAAGTTCCTTGTTTCCTTGCTATTGATTGAATAAAATCGATTATTCCAAATATCAGGAATGCTTCATCATCATTGATATTTAATTATGAAAATGAAGAAGCTAATTGTGATTCTACTTCACATAACACACTTTTTGACTCTACAAAAAGACAAATATCAGGACTGCATATAGATGAAGTCCATATATTTTTCATGAAGTAAAAGATTTATTAATCTACATAAAAATCAAACCTAGAGTTAGCTTGCTTATGCTGAGAAATGGCTTAACACACACACACAAATCTTCATTAGACTATTTCATTTAGAATAACTATCTAGACCTTGTTGGAGTATGGTTAACACAACTATGGCTTTTTTTTTTCCATAACCAAATCTGTTACTATTTTGAGCCTGAAAGACTCATTTACATGTTGAGTTATTTACATTTTGAATTCTTGACATTTTGATTAAAAGTTTAAAGACTAAATCTGCAAGTACCCACATTTATCTGCACCATGCATTTTTATTTTTCCCTTATTGATTAAGATATGGGAAAGGGAGATAATAAATGTCATGTGCTTTTAGTAATCAGGTCACACTCCCTAAAAGGACATTGCCTTTCTAGAAGAACAGTCAGAGATCAGTCACATGAAGGAGTTAACAAAGTTCATAAAGCATTAAACTCAGATATCTGAATTGGTTTTTTGTGAGCTAGCAAGTCTTGGTACGGCCTGCTAACCTCTAATCAGGGACAACCACTGTGATGTAGGAATAAAGTAAGCAGTAGAATTATTACACTTTTGAAAACAACTGGTTTCCATTAATTGGACTTCAAAACTGTGCAGAATTTCTGCTCTGCTCAAGTTACTTCAGAGTCCCTGGATAGAAGTAAAACCAGGATTATATTTCAGAGGACCAAACTCTCAATTTGGTTGTTAGTGGTACACATTTTTTATTGTTGTTTATCATAAAGTCCATAAGAAGAAGAATAAAATTCAAGGCGTGTGTGCCACATCTCTCATCTTTTTGGTCATAGCAGCCATCATAAATCAGAATTGGCCCCTTTCGTTGCATCTATTTTCCTGATTTAATACACTAAGCATAAATCTAAAAGTGAGATGATTTTGAAAGATACAATGCCTAAGACAGACAAAACGATAACTGTATCAACTAAATAGAATGAAAGAGGGTGATTGCCACTAAAATAAATGAGCATTTACTAACGGAAGAAAGATACATAAAGGAAGCATGAGAAAAGAACAAAAGTTCATAAGGGTATTAAGATATTGTTTCCCTTAAGAAATTAAGGTTTAGCTTGGGCACAGTGGCTCAGGCCTGTAATCCCAACACTTTAGGAGGTTGAGGTGGGTGGATTGCTTGAGGCCAGGAGTTGGAGACCAGCCTACGCATCATAGCAAAATTCCTATCTCACCATAAAAAAGAAGCTAAGGTTTAAATGAATGTATAATACAAAAATAAATGTGCAGAAAAATGGGGGGAAAAAAGACTGGATAGTAAGGGAAAAGTAGAATCTTGAACAAATTTATCAAATGACAGAATTAGCAAAATAAACAGCTGAAAATAGATAACTGATTAAATGATAAAGTTTAAGAAGTCAAATGTAGTTCAGAGAGTGGAGAGTAGGAATGCAATTTAATGACTAATGATAGAATAGCTGATATATCACAAATTTAGGCTGACAGCTACAAATGGCCCTTATGTTTCACAGTAACGTGGATCTCTCTCTAGTCAGTTTTCCACTAGTACACTCTGGGAATGTCAGTGCCTCCACTGAATCTTGTGATTATTTAGCCTAAAATGCTAGGGAGCACTGTTCTCATAACTGGCATGAATGGCAACTCCTAGAGATCAGTGAGCACATGTGCTCATCTGTGCATGGTTCCCCTGCCCTCCATGATGTTTTCAAATCCCCTCTGCTCTCCTTTGCAGTCTGACTATGGGTGTCAGCTCTTAAGTCATTCTCGCAGATAACTTTTTTTTTTTTTGAGATGGGGTCTTGCTTTGTTGCCCAGGCTGGGGTGCAGTGGCGCGATCTTGCCTCACAGCAGCCTCACCGCAGCCTCACCTCCCAGATTCAAGTAACTCTTCTGTCTCAGCCTCCTGAATAGCTGGGACTACAGGCGCACACCACCACGCCCAGCTAATTTTTTTGCATTTTTGGTAGAAACGAGATTTCACCATGTTGACCAGGCTGATCTCAAACTCCTGACTTCAAGTGATTCACCTGTGTTGGCCTCCCAGAGTGCTGGGATTACAGGCATGAACCACTGCACCCGGCCTTATCTTCTTTCTATGACAGATAGAAAACAGCAAATGGAACTACATCAAAATTCTGCTACCAAGTCCACAAATATTTCTGCACCTGTCTCCATCCTTTCTTATTATTCTGCAGATGAAATTATTCTCTTAATTCTTGTCTAGAGAGTTACTCCATCATCAAGTATCCCTTTATCTCAGTGTCTTCATATTGCATGTGTTTATGATTTATCATATAAGAACTTAATCACATCAAAATCCTCTCTTCATTCTTATCATCCCTCCAGCTTCTGTCCCATTCTCCAGATCTTCATAGCAATTTTTCTCAAAAAGGTTTGCCATTTCTACTCACAGTAAACACCCTTCAATCTGCTGTAACTTAGGTTGCTAGGGAATTCTACGTTACTAAACACAGGGAGGACTTTTCTTGCCTAAGCTAAGTGAGTGTTAAGTGATATGTCTAGTTTCCAATATCCTCAAAAAGAAAAAAGCAACCTCTTCCTTTCTCTTTCATTTAGGCTGAAATGCATTCATGATCGCACCAGCTAGAGTAGCCACTGTAATAAAACCTTGTCCAGAGATAAAACCTTGAGTTGAAATTAACAGACTTGCCTGACCAGCCCTATACCACCTTCTTCTGTATTGCCAAAGATGATAGAAATGGTTTTCTGTCTTGTTTAAGCCATTGTGTTTGGAATGCTTTTCATTGTATCAACTTAAACTAAACCTTGACTAATATACTGTATTGTTGATGAGGACTCTCAAATCTCTCTCTCCAGCTTAATCTATAAATTCTTATATTCAATAACTTAATTGATATGTCTCAGAGTCACAAAAACAAAAAAATCCAAACTGTTTAACTTTTCATCTCCATCTGCAAACATGATTTTTTTCTGGTTTCTTGGTCTCTGATACTGATATCATCAACTACTGCCCTTGCGGTCATTTGGACCCCTCCCAATTCCTCACATACTTGCTGTCATCCACATCCAGTCCCTTCCTATTGATCTGCCTTACAAATGTATCAGTCATCTATTTATCTTTATTTTCACCACCATCAGAATAGTCAATCCTCTCACCTGACTCTTCCAAGACCTTACCATGATCTACAAGGCCAACATAACGCAATGCTTCATGGTACTAAGTTTTTTCAGAAAACATTCTATGTTCTCTCTATGCCAGCTCTCCTGGGCTTTTCTCATTTACTCACTTCTATTGGACTGTTTGTCCTCTCAGAGCCTTTGCCACACTTCTTCTGCCCAGAACACTCTTTTCTTCTTGCATAAGTGCATGCTACTCCTAAGTAGGTGCTACACTTCATGACCCAACATCACTTTCTAAGGGGAAACACTTCCTGAACCCCCAGTCTAGGGGCTACGATGGGTTTTCCTGCTCTATACTTCTGTGGTCTACTGAAAATCTAGTTTTAAATATTAAACTTGTCATACTTTAATCATTTATTTACTTGAACTAATACATATCCCATTTTCCTATGTAGAGTGACAGCACCATGTCTCTAAGCCAGCATAGAGATCAGCCACAGTCCTGTACATAATTTAGGTACTCAGTGATAACTTTTGACTTCTGATTTAAAAAATTGTAAAGAATAGAAAGTTCTAAAGTATTTTAAATTTTACGGTTTATTTCAAGTATGTTTTCACTGGGGCTTAGGAGACCTTATTATTATATACTGATACAGTGGATGCACTCACTTCCCTGCTTGTTTAGTAAAAGTAAATATCCTGGTTTATACATTTGAGAATATGAAACAGCAAATTATTTTTAGATTTTATTTTCTAAGAGTAAAAATATCAATGCAAACTTCATCACCAAAGAAAACAACAAATGAGTAATGAGTAAGAATGAAAAACACCAGATGAGAAAGAATGCAGTAGGGACAAATCTAAGTACAACTATCACTTCCTCTTTCAGTGACCTGATAGTTTCCTCCAGTCACTTAATTTGGCAAGGCAAGTAACCATAGTGTGATTTTTTTTTTAAATCCTGTCTATTTCTCCAGTTTAGCCTTTCAAACAAGAGTCCCATTGCTATTTTGTTGATGTTTTTGTAGTTGTTTATCCCATTTACTTTGCACAGCTGGATATCTGGGCACAATGCCAAATTCTGAAATCTAAAATGGCTGTTGTATGACTCTTTTATATTCAGAATTCTCTACCCTACAATTTTTAATGTATTTGTGTCTGGCTGTCTAATAAATTAAAAATTCCCATTATACTCTTGGTGAGCCCCTGCTTTTTGATCTAATCACTGTGTGTTGAATAGTTAAGACATAGTCTTTATTTAAGAACAATTCTTTTCAAATTTTTTGTGTTAAAAATATATATATATATGTGTGTGTGTATATTTTTTGTATATATTTTTGTGTATGTGTGTATATATATATATATATATATTTTTTTTTTTTTTTTGAGACAGTCTCACTTTGTCACCCAGACTGGAGTTCAGTGGCATGATCTTGGCTCATCGCAACCCCTCCTCCTAGGCTCAAGTGATTCTTTTGCCTCAGCCTCTCAAGTACGTGGGGTTACAGGCGCATGCCACTACCACCTGGTTAATATTTTGTATTTTTCAGTAGAGACAGTCTTTTACTATGGTGACCAGGTTTATCTTGAACTCCTGACCTCAAATTATCCACCTGCTTCAGCCTCCCAAAGTGCTGGGATTACAGGCGTAAGCCACTGTACCCGGTCTGTCTAAATATTTTATAACAATCCTGCAAACAGAGCTCTACCACCATGGCTCCCACAATTAAGTTTATGTATATGTATATTGAATATATTTAATTCTATCTATTCATTTAACATAAATAAGCAATGACTTCAAAAGTCACTCAAATTACATGAAAATCTAAAATGTCATAGGAGAATTTCCTTTTAAAAGAAGAGAGCTGACTTTGAAAGAGTAGTAGAAGTGGTTTAAATTATTTATCTTGCAAGAAATGGACCTTTGGATATCCCAAGATAAAAGTTATATTAGCAGTTGTTTCATTTGATCAATATCTCAACGTTATGTGCAGTTTGTTCTGCAACTGGGAAAAAAAAAGCCCATTGCTTGAAGGACAGCAGCACAAAACAACTAGATAGAACAAATCTCTGACAACTAAAAACTTTAGGATTCAGGCAAGGGATTGAGAGAACATAAACAAGAAGGCTTGTAAACTATATACATACACATATGCACACATACAGAGTTTCATCTGTAAAAAGGTAGCATCATCCACATTTATCTGACCATGCCATTACCCAGATTGAAAAGTAAGGTGAGGGTAGTACAACAGATAATTCTTTAAAAATGAAAACATTAATTGAGCTTAAAGAATAAACAGTCTTTTATGATACTTCTGCTCCATAGTTCTGTTTCAGGTTTTGTTCGGAGAAATATAGGGAAAATGAAACAGAGGAAATCCAGGCATTGACATTCAAAGCAAGGTCTTCACTTCAGAGACTTACTCCTCCATAGAGTAGATCTTTTTAAATTTCAAACTATTTAACTTCATTTGAGTTTTGTACATAGTAAATGGTGGATTAAAAAAGTGCACAGAAAGCAAAGCTTTCTAGATTTTCTATAAAACTAAGGCAAAATACAAGCCTTAGTTGAGTATCAAAGTAATTGTAGGCAAGATAACTGATGTGAAAGTCAATCAAATCTGCACTGTTCACCTCTGAAGTTTAATCAGGAGCATTCCAGACTTCAGAAGATGGTACTCTTCAACCAAACCAACTCTACTAATTAAAAAAAGAAAAAAAAAACATATGTATATCTAATGATTCAGGGTAATGCAAGATGGTGGGGCCACTTAAATCTGTGAAACTCAAGCTCATTTTTAAAAGTAACTTCATTTTTCCTCTCATCTATACATCTTTTTCACTGAGATGTCAACAAATGTAAACTGACTTACATAAGTTCATATCCTACAGCTTTCTCTAAGCACTCTGGATAAACTGATGTTGAGAAAATTTTTCCGATTAATTAAATTTTTGTCTGACTTCAACCAAAGGTAAAAATAGCAAAAAGAAAATCAATTTACTCTAAGCCAAAATAAGAAATTGTGGGTTTCCTCTCTATGTCTATGAAATAGAAATGCTAAAAACCATCTCCTGTGCCTCAGAACATAGCTTGATAAATGAGAAAAAAAAGATGCAAATATCTTCACAAGCATAAAGAACAAAATAAATTCTGTTAGTATTGCTCCTCTTTTCATAGACTTCATCCAACTTTAAATGTTATGATAAATGAAGGATAAAAAAGTGCTGTTATTGTTATTTATATGAAGATTTCACCAGTACAACCTCATTAATCAAAACTTCTTCAAGGAAATGTATCATTTTAATCATTTAAATTAGATTGTTTAAAAAGATTTTATTTTTTCAGAGGAATTTTAGGTCCACAACAAAATTGAGAAAAAGATACAGAGATTTTCAAATACAGCCTGGTTCAACACATGAATAGCACACCCCACCTCCTATTATCAACGTCTCTCACCAAAGTGGTGAGATTGTTATAATTAATCAACCTACGTTGCCATTTCACTATCATCCAAAGTTCATAGTTTACATCAGGGTTTGCTCTTGGTGCTGTATGGTTCTGGACAAATTTATGACATGTATACACTGTTATAGTATCATACAGAATAATTTAACTTTCCTAAAAATCCTCCGTACTTCACTATTTTATTCCTCTCTTCCCCTTAATCTCTAACAATGGTTGATCTTTTTACAGTTTCCATAGTTTTGCCTTTTCCAGAATGTCATATAGTTGGAATCACACATTAGGTAGATTTTTCAGACTAGCTTCTTTCATTTGGTAATATGTATTTAAGTTTCCTCCATTTCTTTTCATGGCTTCATAGGTAATTTCTTTTATAGCATTGAACAATATTCCATTATATACTGGATATATCACAGTTTATCACTCACCTACTGAAGGACGTCTTGGTTGTTTTGAAGTTTTAGCAATTACAAATATAGCTTCTGTAAAGGTCTATATGCAGATTTTTTGTGGACATATGTTTTTGGCTTTTGTGGGTAAATACCAAGGAATGTGATTGCTGAGCCCTATGGTAAGAGTATGCTTTTTAAAATAGTAAATTGCCAAGCTGTTAATTCAAAATGTCTGTAAAATTTTGCATTTGCACCAGCAGTGAATGAGAGTTCCTGCTGCTCCATATCTTTGTCGGCATTTGTTATTGTTATATTTTGACCATTGTAACAGGCATGTAGTAATTATCTCAGTGCTATTTTAATGTACATTTGCTGATGATATATCATAATGTGGAGCATCTTTTCAAATGTGTATACATCTATATATCTTCTTTGGTGAGGTGTATGTTAAAAACTCTGGCCTATATTTTAATTGGGGTTTTTTTTTTTATTGAATCTTAAGAGTTCTTTACATATTTTGGATAATAGTCCTTTATCAGAAATGTATTTTGAAAATATTTCTCCCAATTCCTGATTTATCTTTTGATTCTCTTGGCAGTACTTTTCTCAGAGCAGAATTTTTAATTTTCATGAAATCCAGCTTATTCATTTTTTTTCTTTAATGGATAGTGACTTGGTATTGTACCTAAAATGTTATCAGTGACCCCAAGGTTGAAGAATAGTTGACTATATATTGGGGAGTCTATTTATGAGTTTTCATTCTGTTCCATTAATCTATTTGTCTGTAATATAGCCAATTCTAGACTGTCTTTATTACTATAAACTTAAAGTAAGGCATGAGGTATTTTGGGTAGCATCTGTCCTCCAGCTTTGTTTTTCAATATTGTGTTGACGATTCTTGATCTTTTTCCTCTCCATACAAGTTTTAGAATCAGTTGTCAATATTCACAAAATAACTTTCTAGAATTTTGGTTGCAATGGCATTAAATCTATAGATTGAGTTGGGAAGAACTACTATCTTGACAATATTGAGTCTTTGTAGCCATAAACATGGAGTATTTCTTCATTTACTTAGTTCTTTGATTTCTTTCATCAAAGTTTTATAATTTCCATGTATAGATAGATTATATACATATTTTTTTAGATTTATACCTAAATACAGTCAGCCATCTGTATCTACAATTCTGCATCCACATATTCATCAACAAAGGATAAAATCTAGTCCAAAAAAATACATTAAAAATTATTATACACTAAAAATGTAAATAATAATATGACAAACATTTAAAGTAGCATTTACATCATATTATGTTTTATAAATAATCTAGAGATGTTTTAAAGTACATAGTAAAATATATGTAGATTATGTAAGGGATTTGAGGATCCATGAATTTTGGTGCCCACAGAGAGTCCTGAAACCTGTCTCCCATGGGTAGATACCAAGAGATGATTTTATTTCTTTTTGTGGGTAAGAGGTGCTAATATAATTGATATTGTATTTTGAATTTCAAATTTCACTTTCTCATTAGTGATGCATAGGAAAGCAATGGATTTTGTATATTAACTTTGTATTCTGCAACTTTGCTATAATTACTTATTAATTCCAGAAATTACTCAGTTGATTCTTTTGGATTTTCTACATAGAGAATCGTGGTATCTATCAGCAAAGAGAGTTTTATTTCTTTCTTTCCAATCTGTATATCTTTTATTTCAGCTTTTTGTTTTATTGCATAAGTTAGAGCTCCCATATGAAGTTAAAAAGCAATTGTGAGAGGAGACGTCCTTGATTTGTTCCTGATCTTAGTGGGAAAGTGTTGACTTTCTCACCATGAATTATGATGATATTAAGTATTATGTTTTTCATAAATATTGCTTATTGAATTAAGAAAGTTCACCTCTATTCCTAGTTTACTGAAAGCTTTTATATGAGTGAGTTTTATTTTGTCAAATGTTTTTTCTGCATCTATTCATATAATTATGTAATTCTTTATTAGCCTATTAATGTAATGGATTACATTAATTGATTTTCAAATGTTGAACCAGTCTTGAATATCTGAGATAAGTCCCTCCTGGTTATGGATTATTACTCTTTTATGCATGGTTGGATATGATTTGGTAATACTGTGTTAAGGATTATTATATTTATGTTCATGTGAGATATTTATCTGTTGTTTTTGTTTCTGTTAGTGTGTGTCTGGTTTTTGCACTAGGGTATGCTGGCCTCATAGGCAGAGTAAGGAAGTTTTCTGCTGCTTCAATTGTCAGACCAAGACTACATAGAATTGGTATAACTTTTATTTGAATAATATTTTAATTTAATAGCTACAGTACTTATCAAATTATCATACATAATTAATCATCAATATTTCCTTGTGACTAATTTAGTACATGTATTCTGATTCTGATAATTTCTCCTAAAAAAGCAAATCGTAGAGATGGATTATTTAAATTGAAATATTCCTTCATTCACGGCAGTCATAAATTTCTTTACATCTTTCTCTAAGTGTAATTTAAAACTTTGTATGGCTCATCTTAAAATGTAGTATTTGTAGTGAGCACTAGTCAATTTTTGGTTACACAGCATTTGAATTGTTTTTGCTACAGTTAGAAAGTGCCCCATCATATGAATCTTGCTGGAGAGCAGAGCCTACCCCAAACTATTGAACCTGGAATATGACACAATTTGCTTTTCTTGCCTCTAATATCTCAGCCAACAAGAAGCATATTAAACAGAAGCTAGAGACTCAAACATAATTTGAAGAGATTTCATTTAAGTGGAATGTGACCAACATGCAATTCCTATAGGTATTTGTGGCAACAATGGCAAATATGATGTCACTATTCTGTGCCAGCAGCACCAGAGGGAAAAGCTATACAAGTCTTCAAAAGTGGTATCATCAAAGTCCTTATTGCCCAGTTCTGCCATACATGATTTTGACTGACTGTGTTTCTGTGATTCCCATATCACTCTTCCTTTTTAATAGTCATTCATTTTGTTAGCAATACAGTATCATTTTAATAAATTTCAGGCAGTCAAAGTTGGTTGGTATTGCTGATATACTGTTAATACATAAAGTAAAAAGAAATACACATTTTTTATTTAGAAAAATACGATGCTAACTTTGAAACAGGATACATGAAAAGGAAAAATATAAAATGTAAAGAAAATGTACAATGGCATAAAAAGTCAGATGTAACTAGTTGGCTACAGAATAACATGGAAACAATAATCATTTTTATTTATGAAGAACTATGTTCCAGTTGTTGTGCCAAGCACTGTACTAACATCTCATCTAATTGTAAAAGCAAACTATGAAGTAATATTACAGGAGTAATTAAGAAATTACTTGGCTGGGCATGATGGCTCACACCTGTAATCCTAGCACTTTGGAAGGTCAAGGCAGGCGGATCACCTGAGGTCAGGAGTTCGAGACCCGTCTGGCCAACATGGTGAACCCCCGTGTTTATTAAAAATGCAAAAATTAGCCAGGCGTTCGGGTTTTGCACACCCGTAATCCCAGCTACTCAGGGGCTGAGGCAGGAGAATGGCTTAAATCCAGGAGGTGGAGGTTGCAGTGAGCTGAGATCTGATATCGTGTCACTGCTGTCCAGCCTGGGAGACAAAGACCCTGTCTCAAAAAAAAAAAAAAAAAAAAAAAGGAAAAGAAAGCAGACCTGCAAGCATTAATATGCAAGCCACAGGCTGCCAAGAGCTAGGTCATGGCGATTACTGCTCTCTACTTTCTTGTTTTTCATTATTTTTATTTTTTCTGAGACAGAATTTTGCCTCTGTCGCCCAGGCCGGAAAACAGTGGCACGATCTCAGCTCACTGCAACCTCCACCTCCTGCATTTAAGCAATTCTCCCACCTCAGCCTCCTGAGTAGCTGGAATTATAGGTGCACACCACCATGCCCAGTTAATTTTTGTATTTTTAGAAGAGACAGCGTTCACCATATTGTCCAGGCTGGTCTCTAACTTCTGACCTCAGGTGATCCTACCACCTAGGCCTCCCAAAGTGCTGGTATTACAGGCAGAAGCCACCGCGCCCCTCCTCCTGCTCATTTTTCTTTGTCCCCACGTGTTCAGGTGTCATGGCACAACCAGGTGGAAGCCTCATTTACATAATAAAAGGTTAGGGTGGAAAGGCCAGTCTTTTTGCTGGTTATGTGAATGACACATCTGGTCAATCCAATCCGCTGTTTGCCCTCTTTGGGCCCCATGTATTAAGACACCACCTCTTCGAGCCTCCCAATATAACTGCTTCCGCCTGCCCGCCCCCACCCTCAAAGGGTGTTATTCCCTTTGGAGCCCTCCTCCCTTTTACATGGGAGCTGTTCCTCTTCCTTCATGCCTATTAAACTTTCTGCTCTGTAATCCACTCCACTTGTGTGTCCGTGTCACTAATTTTCTTGGTTCGAGACAAAGGACCCTGGGTGTTTCCCCAGACAACGGAGCCATTTCAATAGGTATTAATGTTGTAGATGTAGGTGAGAAAACGAAAGCTTATGAAGGGCAGATAATTGTGTTTTGTCATACGGTGAATGTAAAGAACATATGTGAATGAGAGTCCACCTGATTCTAAAATCCAAGCTCTTAACCTTTATAATACTACCACTGTGCTGTATTTAAGTTGAATTGTTGATTACTATGATTGTATATAGAAAGGTCGTTGTGACACTTATCAACAATAGTTATAACAACAAATCTATTACTAGAAATAAGATATTTAATTCAAGTTTTGCTTGAGGGTCCAGAATTTGTTATGTCCTTACAAAAAGAAAATTTTTTTCAATTCTCCAAACAGTCATTTTTGTATGTTCATTGGTAACTCTTGATAAAATAATAGAGTATAGCATATTAAAAAATGGTAAGAAGATAAACACTCTGTGGTTCACCCGTGTATGTATTTAAAAAACCTGTATGCCTTTTCTCCAAAAGAACCGAAAACAAAACAGTGCATTGTAAGTTTTCATTGAATAGATTTATGATGCAATAAAAAAGAAATTGAATAAATTATTTCTATTCTCCAGCTTAATACATATGTCTCTTTTATGGAAATGCTTAAGTTCTCAGTCAACCGAAAGTTAGAAAAGTTAAACATCACTTATTTTTGTTCAGTCCATATGAAACAAATGTCTTTCTTTCTTTTCTTTTCTTTCTTTCTTTTTTATTTTTATTTTTTTAAGATGGAGTTTCGCTCTTGTTACCCTGGCTGGAGTGCAATGGCACCATCTCGGCTCACCGCAACTTCCGCCTCCTGGGTTCAGGCAATTCTCTTGCCTCAGCCTCCTGAGTAGTTGGGATTACAGGCACGCGCCACTGTGCCCAGCTAATTTTTTGTATTTTTACTAGAGACGGGGTTTCACCATGTTGACCAGGATGGTCTCGATCTCTTGACCTCGTGATCCACCAGCCTCGGCCTCCCAAAGTGCTGGGATTACAGGCTTGAGCCACTGCGCCCGGCCTCTTTCTTTTTTATTTTTTTATTTTTTGAGACAGGATCTCACTGTAGCCCAAGCTGAAGTGTAGTGCTGCAGTCATAGATCACTGTAGCCTCAATCTCTTGAGCTCAAACAATCCTGCCATTTCAGCCTCCCCAGTAGCTGGGACATGCTACAATGCCCAGCTAATTTTTTTGTTTTTATTTTTTGTAGAGACAGGGTCTGACTATGTTGCCCAGGCTAGTCTCAAACTCCTGGCCTTAAGCAATGCGCCCATCTCAGCCTTCTAAAGTTCAGGAATCATAGACATGACCTACTGTGCCTGTCCCTCTAGCATCTTGATGTATCTCCACACCGTGGCTCAGCATAGTGAAACACACAGAGTTCTTTTGCCTGTGGTTTCTGCCATCAGTCAACTTGATCCTGGAAAGTCATCAGAAATGTCACATTTAAGAGGAAGCCAAAGTTAGAACTGTAGGATTTGCCTCTGTTCTCCAGACTCCATAACTCTCTTGTCAACTCTTTCCTGTATTTCAAATTAGGAACCAAAATAGGCAGAATCATTCTTGGTAATACTGTTAGCAATCACAACCAGAGAACAAAGCCCTGCTACCTTAGAAAATCAGCCCTTGCTGTGTGAGGAAGAACCTTCCCTTACAAGAGAGCACAAGTGCAAATATGCAAGGAATCTATTCCAATTAATCTTTATTACTATAATGATTGTGGACTCATCATGTTGGAAAGAAGCCATGAAGAATGGAGTGGGGCATGGTCCTCACAGGGCCACAACAATAACTCAGAGTGGAGCATCAGGTTCCCTGCAGAGATCAGACTCGAGGGGTTCAAAGCCAACTGACCCCCAGTGACAAATAGACAGCAACCACTGACCTTTGTAATTTATATTTAGCATTCCTAGTACATACAAATGTGATAATCAGGTACAGAAACTAGAAACACATTTTCACTTTTTCTAAAAGAAAAAAGATGAATGCTATCATATACAAATTATGGTAGGTTTCTCAAATTTCAATTTTTAAACATCTTTTTCTAAAAAAAATTTATCGCAATTTCCAAAACGTTATTTTTCTTTGTTCATATGCTTTTGAATGTAATCCATATTTGGATATGCAAAACGTATTATCTTAATGCTACCTCCTAAGTGATAAATCTCCTTCAGAATCAGGCACATGAATATGAGAAATAAATGAGTTTGAGATTTTTGGGTTATTGTGCTTTTCTCTATAATCAAATCTTGTTTAATTTTGGTACTCAATCATTAACCTTATTCAACAGACATGAATCTTAATGACACAGATGTTTAAAAAGTCAAATTCATCTTCAAAGGACAAAGTTTGGCCACCACAAATGATATTCAATAAAAAGAATCCTATATGTGAAGAGAAATCCACAGTTGGCACCAGGAAAAGAGTTGTTGCATCTACAGCTTTTGTTCAGCTACATTTAAAGACTATTTCCTAAACTGAAATGGTTGGAGTTGAAAACACATGTACCTACAAATTATGCTGCATGTATTCATAAGGTATCATGAAGATGAAAATCAACAGAATGGCTATTAACATCTCCGACTCCAAAAGATATTTAGTGTCATCTATCATATTTTTATAATGTTAATATCACCTCAGAGTTTTTCAAATAAGCCTTGGAATGAGAGGAGTCCTTTAGGAGTGAACATTTTTCTCGGTATTCTTAGAAGTCTGTGCTCTCCAATTGGTAAACTTCACATTCATTAATTAGTTGTTACAAATTAATTTGCTTCTTGTCATTTCAGAGTTTTATTTTCTTACAGGTATCTAAAGCATCTAGTGTTCAATTTTCTTATCAAACAGTTACACATATAAACCTATTTATTCTGTCTCAAATCTTTGTCTTCTATATTTAATATATGAATGCGTATGAGTGTGTATGCACGTGTGTTTGGGTATGTGAGTAGGTGGTTGTGTGTCTGAAGTTACTTTTATGTGATAAATATGAGCTCTAAAGGGAAATGTTCTGATTCATAAAATTTATTAGTATAGGGATTTCAAATTTTATTTTTTCAGTATGCCTTTCTGAATCTATACATTTTAAAAATCTATTTAAGAATACATTTTCTGCTACTTTTCTTTGTTGCAGAAATAACTTATTACTTCAAGCTTAGTTTTCCTGTGTTTCTGTTTGTTTAGGTTTAGGGCTTGGGTGGGGGTTCCTTGTATTGTATGTGGTTTTCTAAGAGCAGAGGATAATGTTTTTGTATAGCTCTATTAAATAAAATCAAGAACTCTATGGTATGAGTGAAATTTGAAGGTGATTCTAATTCAATTCTTTATATAGTCAAATTCCAATGCAACCATATTTGAGTAATCCAACTTATTGGGTTTTTTTTTCATAGTGAGTTGAATTAATATTGAATTGATGATACATAATTTTTATATCTTTTTAGCGATGAAAAAGGACTTTCAATTTTTCTGCCATTCTTCATATGCAATGACCAAGTCTTTTCTTCACTCTGATTAATTTCTCCAGCCACATTTTAGCATAGGCCCCACTTAGGATACAGTTTCCATAAATCAACCTGCTCCTCTGAGTGAGAGAATAGAAGTCACTCAGAAAACACATGTACCTACATGTGTTGGAATGAATAACAACAGAACAAAACACCTGAAATAAGACCTTTTTCATACATTAGAAGGAATGGGTAGGAGGGGCTTGCTTGAAGACTACTGCTCTCTCATCAACACTTCTATCAAATTGATCAATAATGGCAAATTAATTTTAACAAAGAAACACTTTTCTCACTCATTTTCTCGTTTGTATCCCCACTATGACGTTGCTATAGCTCAGGCCTCCAACATCTCTCACCTTGGCTGTTGCAAAAACTACCTCATTGATATCTCTTCTTCCAGCCAAGCCCCAGCCACCCACACTACTGCAGTGGCCCACTCCATTTCCATCATCAACACTGCTGTTAGAAGAATCTCCCTAACACAAATCTTAAAGCGCTACTGACTACCATGTATCAAATACTTGCTATGAGCTTTATCCTCGTTTCCCAAATTCTCCAAATAGCCCCTCAAAGTAGTATTGTTATCTTACTCTACAGAAAATAATACCAAAATTTAGAGAGGATGGTTAAGTTTTCTGAAATCGTATACATCTGGTAAATAGAGAAGCTGGTCTCTAGCTTGAACACAGGAATACCATACTCAATACTATACTAGGATCCAAGTATCACTTTTCAGCCCCATCAGCTGCCATTTTTGCTCACCATACAGTGACTTTTAGCAATTTATGGTTTGGGAATGTATTATTCTCTCTCATATTTCTTTTCTATTTGACCACAGTGCCCTTTCCTCAGTTTTGTCTGAAGATAAGGATGTGGAAAACAATAATGAAATGGTATGTTTTTTCCTAGGGCATTTGTAACAAACTGGGTGACACCAAACAACAGAAATTTTATTGTCTCTCAGTTCTGGAGGTTAAAAGTCTAAAATCAAGGTGTTGGCAGAAGTGTGCCATCTCTCTGCCTGCTTCTGGAGTTTGCCAGCAATCTTGGGCATTCTTAGATTTACATTTGTATAACTCTAATTGTTGCCTCTGTCATCACTGTTCCATCTTCCTTCTGTGTGTCTTTTTGTTTCCATGCTTTTCTTTGTATATGTGTCTGTCTCTGTGTCTCTTCTCCTTTTTTTAAGTTTCGGAATACATATGCAGGATGTGGAGGTTTGCTACATATGTAAATGTGTGCCATGGTGGTTTGCTGCACTTATCAACCCATCACCTAGGTATTAAGCCCCGAATGCAATAGCTGTTTTTTCCCATGCTCTTCCTTTCCCACCCCCACCCCTAACAGGCCTCAATGTGTGTTGTTATCCTCTGTATGCCCATGTGTTTGCATTGTTCAGCTCCCACTTTTAAGTAAGAAAGTGCAGTGTTTGGTTTTCTGCTCCTGTGTTAATTTGCTGAGGATAATGGCTTCTAGCTTCATTCATGTCCCTGCAAAGGACATGATCTTGTTCTTTTTTATGGCTGTGTAGTATCCCATGGTGTTTATGTACCACATTTTCTTTATCCAGTCTATCACTGTTGGGCATTTGCATTGATTCCATGTCTTTGCTATTGCAAATAGTACTGCAATGAACATATCCATGCAAGTATCTTTATAACTGTCTCTTCTCTTCTTAGATAACCATCAGTCATATTGGATTAAAGGCCTACCTATTTCAGCACAAGATTATCTTAACTTACATTTTGGATACATCTGCAAAGACCTTAATTCCAAATAAGGTCACCCTTCATAGGTACCAGGAATGAGGACTTTAACATGTTTCTGGGGACACAACTCAACCTGCAATAAATGATAACACTAACTAATAATTGTAAAATAGCAAATTATTGTTGACATGTGACTAACAAATTCACACTTACTGTCAGCTGCTAAAACTTAGTTGAAATGTTACTTCCCTTTAAGCAACTTCCCTCGTAGCTTCTCTCCATCTCACATTTTAGGCATAGATAGATATCCCCTCCTCCATGCTCTAGGTCCTTGTAATATTCCTACCATAGTATTAAGACATAATTATCTGCGTGCCAATATCTTCCCCTCCGGAATATGAAATCAGAGAATTTGTCTTATTCAGCTTTTTAGCCTTAGCATTTCACATCATGACTAGCATGTAGCAGACATGGACTGTATAGTCACTTAATTAAATTGATTATCTGACACAGTCACATTGACAGATATCATAATGCCAACAGGTTTCCATTTATTATATACTTTTTATGTCTCCAAGCACTATCTAAGTATCAAGAATTGTGAAAAGTCTGAGATTATTATTTTTTTAACCAGTTAGTTTACCATTGTTTTATAGATGCTGGCAGAAAAGAATAGACTTCAGGGTCACAGATGAAGAACTTTACTATTTATAGTATAGCAGGAAGCATGAGCCTCAAGTGTTCCTCTATTCTTTACCTACCAGGATCTCCATGGGCATTATGGTGATAGACTCACATGCATGCTGCTCATAGAGTGGGACTGTGTTACAGCTAAGGAACCTCAAGTTTTAAAAAACTCAGTGTTTTAAAGAGGGTTGTAACAATCTTGCCTTACCTTTGTCTTAGAGAGCAATACCATCTTAATAAAGATAATATTCCTGACCTCTGCCCTTATAGGAGACATTATCTCTGTCTTCCAAGGCTGTTTCCTACACAAACATCCTTTAAAAAGTTGGTCCAGAGCAAAAGTTAATATAAGACATGCAGAAAGGCCTTCACTTGCCATCCAACAATAAGTGTTTTATATCCATTAACTCACTTTTTATTTATTGTATTTCATGCCCCTTTCTAGATAAGCAAACTAATGCAATTAGCTCATGACAGAGAGAGTGAGTTGCATGACACTTAGTAATTTCATGGGTTTCCTTTGATATTTTTTGTTCAGGACGTCAGAAAATCTTTATATCTCACTGTTTTGATTTCATGAATGTATTGTATGCCGGAACTGTTTCATGCTGTTTTATCCTCTTCAAAACAATTCTCAAATACAAGTATGCTAGGAATAAAATCTGTTCCTACCTCATTAAGGTGGTGCCAATATTAAATGAGTTAACAAAAGTTAATTTGAAAACTACTTTCTATAGTGCCTAGCATTTGTTAAGTGCTCAATAAATCATAGATACTATTTTATAGATTTTAAAATGAGGCATAGAATGATTCAATGCTCATACAAAGTGACAAATTAGTAAGTATCAAACGGGAGATTTGAATACAACATGTCTAACTTCAGGGTTGACACTCCTAAACACAACAATATGATAGTTGTTACTCCTTATGCTGATTATTTTCCTCTCCATGCTGTCTCACACCAGCTCTTCTGTACAACACTTTATTCCCCGGATAACCTTTCTATCCTGGTTCTAGTTCCTTTCATTTTTGACCCTTCACACTTCGTGGATCTCAGAGTAATTATGCCTCTCTGGAAGTCAGATTCTTAGCCTCCAATGACTCTCTCATATCCACTGGGCATCTCCAAGGAGGCAGATATGACACACCATATGCTGAGCACTTAAACACCTTTCCAAGTCTTCATATCCCTTGTTAGAAAAGGCTTTCAAATGCAGCGATACTCAAGCTCCTGGGTACAGCCTCAGTGTGGTATGAAATATATAGAATATGTCAGAAACAGTAATGAAATAGAATGAAACAAGATAGAACTGAATAAAATAGAAAATGTTAGAGTGCGTCACACATGAGAAGGGTAAATAATGTCCTTGTGTGTGTCTGTGTGTGTACATGCACTACCTGGTTCCAATAGAATTGTCAAAGATTTGAAAGCCACTTCTTCAGTAAAATACAGGTGCAGAAATCTGCCTACTGGTAAAACCTCTTCACTCTAGAATCTAAATATCTGGTCTAAAGCTTCTATTATTATTATTATTATTAGGTTTCCTTTTCAAAAGCTTTTTAGGCCATGGTAGACAACTTGCCATCAAATTACTATCAATTACATTACTCTAACCTGTTTTCCCCTAGTATTGTTGTTCACTGGCAATTTTTCCAGTAGGTAGTCTGCCTGATAGCATTTTACAGTCATGTATGTATCTCCAACTTCCTACATGATCAAAATTGAGGCTCTAACACAATTAATCTGGTTCAAGCATTATAGCAGGGTCTTATTTAGTCTGAGAAATATCTTAGAGTTTAATAAGAATAAGTCCATTTTCTTTTCTTCCTAGATATAAATACAAAAAATATTTATGCTAATTAAAAAAACTCTTCTCCAAGGGTGATAATATCTCTATGTTGTTCACACACAGTCCACTTCTTATTGAATTTCCTTGCAATGTACTGGTACATTGGGATCTATCTTCCAAGGACATTTCCTTAACTTCAATCAAGAATCAATTAGAAATTATTAATTAGTCTGTCATTTATCTGATTTTTTCAGTGCAAATATTTCCTTTGATGGAAGATTCATATCTTCCAACTGATATCTACCCCCCAAAAATGGGAGACTCAAAATCATGCAAGCCATGGTGCCTACTCAAGAGCTTAAAACATCCTAGAAATGGAAACTTTATTAAAAAGAAAAAAAAGAGAGTTGACAAAACATGATACATGGCACTCCATAATGGATACTACTCTGCACTTTGGTGGTATTAGGAACTGAATTATATTTTCCCGCCAAATTCCTGTGTTGAAATCCAACCCACAGTGCCTCAGTATGTGATTATATTTGGAGATGGTCTTTAAAGAGGTTTCTAGGGTAAAATGGGGGTGATTAGTGTCAGCCCTAATCCAATATGGCTGGTGTATTTATTTATAAGAAGTGATTGGGACTTAGACACACATAGCAGAAAGACAACAGGAAAACAAAGAATGAAAATGGCCAACTATTTTATTTTATTTATTTCTGTTTTTTGAAACAGAGTCTCACTCTGTCACCCAGGCTGGAATGCAATGGTGCGATCTTGGCTCACTGCAACCTCCACCACCCGGGTTTAAGCGACTCACTGCCTCAGCCTCCCAAGTAGCTGGGACTGCATGCATGCACCACCATGCCCAGCTAAGTTTTTGTATTTCAGTAGAGACGGAGTTTCACCAGATTGGCCAGGATAGTCTTGATCACCTGACCTCCTGATCGGTCCACCTCAGACTCGCAAAGTGCTGGGATTACAGGCGTGAGCCACCGCACCTGGCCAAAAATGGCTATCTATAAGCTAAGGAGAGAGACTCCAGAAGAAACCAACCAGAAAGACACCTTGATTTCAGACTTACAGCCTCCAGAATTGTGATAAAATCAGTTTCTGTTGTTTAAGCTAACCCAGTCTGTGATACGTTGTTATGGCAAAATAATCAAGTAGAAAAAAAAGGCGTGAAATGTAATCATCAAATATTTTTTCTCATCTGTCTTTTCTAGCTACAATTACAATTCATAATCATAGGATTCTTTTATTGATGTCAACAAATTTGTTCTTTAAGTTTTAATATAGGATACATGAAATATTTTATTAGTATTCATGACTACAACTTGCAAAATTATCTGGGACAATAGATTTATACATTTAAAGTAAAGTTTTTCACTAACAAAACACATTAGTCACAGCTTTTCATATCATTGTACTATACTTGCCTTGCAAAGTTTGTTATAAAGCCTATCTCAACGTAGTAATGGCATTTAAATATAGGTATTTGTAAATAGTACCATTATACTTATCCTAATTTTCTTCTTCCTTTTCTGGATAAGCAGAGTGTCATTCAAGTTTCATGTTGTATCAGTGTTCCTCAAGCAAGTTCCGGGAAAATTTGATTTTTATATCTAGAAATCTTTTCATTCAGATGCAGTAGTATTCAGTAATCCCTTCTTAAGGGTATCTTACCATATGACGAATAGGGTCAATATTATTGTGCTTGAGAAAGTGTTTGGGAGGGTCTTTAATATACTACCTCTATACCAAAGACTCTAAAATTTCCTTTAAGAAGATAACTGGAGTTACTATGATATTGAAAAGGACAAGAACCTATTTTAAAGATATGAAAACCAACTATAATGTAGTTAACTGGAGAGTATGTGTATATTAAATAGTGTCTGAACTCCAGACTTCAACCTGTCTCCAGTTAATAGAGATCCTCTTGACTTCACTCTCAACGAAAAGCCAATGTTTTAAGAAACAGGGAGTTTTAAGACTTTTCTCAGCATAGGAAGATTAATAGACATGATTATAATCAATATGTAGATACATAGATTTTTTTTTAACAATTTACTACTGAATGTCATTAAGAGATATGGCAAATTGCAGACTGAAGCAATAAATTATGACCTATTCTCTTACAGAATCCAAATACAGAAATCAGGAGAATATTAATTTAAAATGCAAATTCAGTTTGGGGGTTGGTGCGTGCCCCAATGGGGTGCACGGAGCCAGCGAGGAGGCACTGAATAGCCACAGAGCACAGCCTTTCTTGACCACGTGGACAAGTAAATTTGAATTCTATTTGCAAGTAAGAATAAGGAAGTGGTATCAAATCCTCCGAGTTCTGATCTCCCAGCCTTGGCCTACATGTTTTTTGTTCACTTTCCTGTTGCATCTTTGATGCCATTTCCTAGAGTCTGCTCCATGATTCAACTTGATATTCTCAAATGAAGATGGAGGAGTCAGTGGGAAAAGTCAGAGAACTCATTGAGTCCAAAGTCCCACCAAGTATATCTGAACAAGAGACAGAAAAGGAGGAAGATGGATCTGTAGAACTGGAATCTCAAATTTAGAAAGATAGTGTAGCAGATTCTACAGTTCTTTCTTCAATGCCTTGCTTGTTGATGGAGCTGAAAAGAGACTTGTCTGAGTCTCAGCATCCACAGAGAGACAAGCCTACAACTGGCTGAGTTTCTGAGAGTGACTCCTCTAATTACTGCATGCTTTCCTCTTTCTCTAGGGGTCACCTGGCTGATTCAGATACGTTGTCTTCCGCAGAAGACAATGAAACCTCTCAGGCAGAAACAGTGGTAGAAGGAGACTCTTCAGCAGTCTGGTGCCACAGTTACAAGCAAGTCTAGGTGGTCCAGATGGGAAAGTGAAACATCCACTATGACTGCCAAGGAAAACCGGCAATACAGTGATAAACAGAATGGCCGAGTCACCAGGGTTAAAGGTCATAGGAGCCAAAAGCACAAGGAGAGGATCAGGCTACTGAGGCACAAACAGAAAGCTGCTACAAGGAAGAAATACAATGGGCTGCAGGACAGTAGTACCAGTGATAGTGACCCTACTTGTGATTCAAGCATGAGCTCATCAGATGATAATGAAGAGGTTTCAAGGAGCAACAAGACAATCACTGCAGAGATACCAGATGGACCTCCAGCTGTAGTTCATTATGATATGCCTGACACCAGCTCTGACCCAGAAGTGGCAAATGTGTACAATTTATTGGCAGCTGCAGTGGTTCAAGAGGACAATAATTCTGGTAGGCGGCTAGGACACAGGCGCTAGCTGGAGAACCAGCCGGCTTCTAGAAGAGCTGAATACAGAGGCAGGTCATTTGGATCCAGGATTCCTAGCAAGTGACAAAACATTTGCCAGCAATGCACCACTCAATGAAAAAATTAATATTGTCTCTTCATATAGTGAAGTAGAGATTGTGGGAGTTCAGGAACATGCAAGGTGTGTTCATCCTCGAGGTGGTATGATTAGTGTTGCTTCATGGAAGCATGGCTCAGGCACACATTATCTTAGCACCAGGCACACACAGTCATGGACTGCTGTGAGTCCCCAGCAGACTTGGACTTCACCAGCAGAAGTTGTTGAGCTTACCTTGGATGAGGTTAGCAGGCATAAATACCTACTGTGATACAATGTCCCTATGTTTCCTCTGCACTGTTCCCTTCCAAAAAAAAAAGAGTGGTAGAATAATGCATAGTAAATACTGATTTTGCCACAAAGGCTTGATACAGATTAATAAAAGTGAAACAAAGCAAACCTTGGCCTCAAAATTATACACTTGTAGCATCTATAAGGATGGAGATAAGATGCCTTTTAAAGGAACAAAAACAAATAAGATGAGACCAAGGAAAGCAAGACCCAGCTAGTATATAAGGAACAACTGAATCAAAACCTAGTTTTTGGATATGGAGGCAGAACTCAGCATTTTCTAAGACAACACTAGAAAAGCATGAAACATTTGGAAGGAGGAAAATGAAACAATGTACATTTTGTTCACAAGCTGCATTTTAGTAAGTATTTCTGTAGCAAAGTCAAACACTATTACAGATATCTCATTCAAATTGAAGACTAGGGAAATTCTAAAAAATATTTTTAAGAAAGTAAGTGGTAAATATTCAGATTACTATTTTTGCTGTAGAAGATATGTAAAATGTTATTGCTATTGTCTGTATTTTATGTGCCAACTATTTTTTTTGTTATTTTGTTTTATTTTAAGATGGAAGTTCACTCTGTCTATAGGCTGGAGTGCAGTGGCGTGATCTCAGCTCCCTGCAACCTCTGTCTCCCAGGTTCAAGCAATTCCCCTGCCTCAGTTTCCCAAGTAGCTGGGACTACAGGCATGCACCACCACTCCCTGATGATTTTTTAATTTTTTAGTAGAGACAGGGATTCACAATGTTGGCCAGAATGGTCTCTATCTCTTGACCTTGTGATCCACCTGTATCGGCCTCCCAAAGTGCTGGGATTGAGGGTGTGAGCCACTGTGCCTGGCCTATATTGTTTTATTTTAATATACACAGAATACATACATACAATTCACTCCAGACTTTTGTCTCTAGCGCATTTTTCAAAAGAGTATGAAGATCCTTAACCAAAATTCTTCTAACCAGGGGGCATTCTATTTACTTTTTTTAATTTTTAATTTTTATTTTTTGAGACAGAGTTTCACTTTGTCTTCCAGGCTGTACTGCAGTGATGTTATCTCAGCTCACTGTAACCTCTGCCTCCAGGGTTCAAGCGATTCTCCTCCTACAGCCTCCTGAGTAGCTGGGATTCCAGGCATCAACCACCACACATGGCTAACTTTTGTTTTGTTTTGTATTTTAGTAGAGACGGCTTTTCACCATTCAGCGAGGCTGGTCTCAAACTCCTACCTCAGGTGATCCACCTACCAGCCTCCCAAAGTAATTGGAATACAGGCGTGAGTTGCTGCGCCTAACCCACCAGGGGGCGTTTTAAAGACCCTGTCCTCAAGTATAGGGAGGAACTATCACCTAGGGTTGAAAAGAATGTAAAACAATTTTTTTCCTGAGAAAATGCTATTTATTTTTTACAGTTAGTAGTTAAATAAAATAGAAAATGACATCATTATTGTGACAACGCAAGAAGTCCACAAATTGATACATGTATTCTACTTGCTGTTTTATCAGTTTTACCTTCTCTTTTTTCTGAGTCTAAAGATAACAGTATCTTTAAAATCATACAATGCCTTCCTCTTAACATTTATAACATCATTCAAAATGATGTTCTGCTTATGGTTTTAGACTTTGCTAATTTACTTTGAATACCTTTATTATTTAATAACATCTAAAGTTTAGTGAAATCTTACTGTATGCCAAACATTTTGTCTGTATTATCTCATTTAGTTCTCTCAATTCCCTAATAATTACTCTCAGTATTTAACAAATAATAAAACTATGATAAAAAAGAGAGTTACCTTACCAATGTCATACAGACAGGAAGCTGGGGAGCTAGATTCTGAGTCCAGGACTGTATGATAGAATTACAGAATTCAGAAATGTGTTTCTCTATACTCTGCAGAATTTCTCTAGAGCCTTCCATTCCCAGGTAACAATAATCTAACTCTCCTTTTAAAAAGGAAGAGTGGGAAGAGTGTTATTGGCTCAGGGAACCAAATCAAAGAGCTGGTAAAGTTTATCTCAAATACAAGTAGATTTTGTGCCTGAAGCAATGCCAGAACTTTCTGTCCCTTACCTATGACTCTGTCAGATATTCCATTCTGTCCTACAGATGAACTTTTTCCCTTCAGGGGATCACCAATGGATATACTGGCAGGCAGTGGTTGTGGCTTTTCCATTAAACCTGCTGAATACATATGACTCTATTTTGTAGTACAGACCCTGTGAGGCACAAAAACCAACCTGCCCTTTCCCTTTTTGAAAAGACAGCACACTCAGTTCATACCAGAGACTGTCTCTCCCCAGTTTGTAAACTGGTATCACCAATAAACCTCCCTTTCTACTATTAGCCATCTGGTAGTCTTTTGGATGACAGCAGTTAAATTTTTTTGTCCCTAAGACAAAAGACTACAAAATGCATTGTTTGTTTTCAGAATGTCAGCTGCCTGCAATTGGTAAGTTTCTGTCACTGTCAGCTGGTTGTTTTCACAATTGTTTTCAGAATCTAGAAAACTAGAGTTGCAACATGTAATTTTTGTATCAGTTAAATATTCAATTATAAAGTTCAGCATTGTGAGATGTGTTTTTGTTGTTATTTTCAGTTAAGCAACTTGTTACAATTTAGAAGGGTCAGGTCGATGTTTTATTTTGCTAGCTACATGAGGATGTGTGTGTCAGAGGCACATGAACCAGAGCAACTCCATCTTGAATAGGAGCTGGGTAAAATGAGGCTAAGGCCTACTGGGCTGCATTCCCAGACAGTTACAGCATTCTAACTTACAGGATGAGATAGGAGGCCAGCACAAGATACAGATCATAAAAACAGGTTGTAGTAAAGAAGTCGACTTTACACACTCAAAACCAAGATGGCCACGAAAATGACCTCGGGTCGCTCTCAGTGCTACACTCTCACCAGCGCCAGGACAGTTTACAAACGCCATGGCAACGTCAGGAAGTTACCCAATAATATCTAGAAAGGGGAGGCATGAATAATCCACTCCTTGTTTAGCATATCATCAATAAATAACCATAAAAATGGGCAACCAGTAGCCCTTGGGGCTGTTCTGTCTATGCAGTAGCCATTCTTTTATTCCTCTACTTTCTTAATAAACTTGCTTTCACTTTACTCTATGGACTTGCCCTGGATTCTTTCTTGCATGAGATCTAAGAACCCTCTCTTGGGGTCTGGATCAGGACCCCTTTCCTGTAATATCTTTCTGGCAATGACAGAAGGGACAATAGTGTGAAACCCCCAGTAAAGGGTGGGGCCCTGTAACATCTTTCTGGCAACCACAGAAGCAACCAGAATGCATAAACTCCTGACTCAAAGGCTAACTCTGGATAAATGGTGGGGTCTGGTAATATCTTTCTGGTGAACCACAGAAGAGATGATACTGAAGATATCCCCACCCCAAAGGAAATTTATCTGTGTGCATCAATTGGCTGACTTTGAGTAAGTGGCGTGCATATACTAGGGTAAAGGATGGGACTGGGTTACAGGCCCAACTTAGGGGAATTAGAGTCTCTCTTAAGACAGAATGGGTTAAAGGCCTCTCTTAATAAAAAACGAGGATGTGTTACCAACCTTGGGCTAGAGGCCCAACTTAGGATGGTTAGAGTCCCTACTAAGATTTTAGGGGTTAGAGGCCCCTCTCAGTGAAGTCTCTCTCCGCTAAGAACAGGTGTGGCACTATGGGATGTTAACTAGGATTCTCTTTGGATCAATCTGCCTTGCATTCTTTGCTGATGGCTATGGGTGGCAAGATGAGGCATGTACAGGATTGTGGGACATGGGGAACTTTTTCCTCCCCAAAAGGAGAAACTTGTGAGTGATGAGACCGCTAGAAAAAATCCCTTCACAATAGTAGCCACCTGAACTTTTCAGTGTTGTTGCAATGAGTGGTCTTTCTCTGGCCTACCTGAGTGCCTCACCTTCCCCACCCTGCCTCAGGCACTGCTACCCCCTCTCTTTCTTTCTCCGTGCAAACTGGTTGAATGGTAAGATTCATGTTTTATCTTCTACAAAGTTTTAATTAAGTGGAAAAAGGACTTACGAGGCTAGTCCTAAGCTGTAGCAATTTTGATGTGCTTTGTGTGTCTTTCTGTGTTGTATAATGTAGTGTATCTAAGGATAAAACACAGGTTTAGGACACCTGTAAGCCTGCTTTTCAAGACAGCCCAGCAAACCGGTCAGTTACAAATTCTGCTGAGGGTCACTGAAAAATACTGGATGAGGTGTCCCTCTTGTCTTGTGTGTCCTTGGGAGCTTGACCTTGTAATCAAGTGGGAGTCCTTTCTCTTGGTCTCTGGCATCTCAATGGCAGCCCAGGTTCAGGGTTCAGTTTCCCACTTAGAGGATGAGTCCTTTTTCTTCTCTCTCTCTGTATATTTATATGTGTTGTGTGTGTGTAATATAAAAGAGATTTAATTGGTTTAAAAATGATAAGAGCTTAAATAAAATACCTTGTCAGAAAAGTAAAAAGTATAATGCCTTTTATTTACTTCATGCAACTTTAGTCATCTTTAGGAAATAAAAACAGCTTTAAATATTGTTGGTAAAATGTAAACATTTGGTCCAAATTATGCAAGTCAGATAGTAAGTTTTCTAAATGCTCTAAGTTTATAAACTGTTTTGACTTTTGAAAATTGTTCAATTTGGGCCAGGCGCAGTGGCTCACGCCTATAATCCCAGCACTTTCGGAGGCTGAGGCGGGTGGATCATGAGGTCAAGAGATCGCAGAAATCCTGGTCAAGGAGGTGAAACCCCATCTCTACTAAAAATACAAAAATTAGCTGGACATGGTGGTGCGTGCCTGTAGTCCCAGCTACTCAGGAGGCTGAGGCAGGAGAATTGCTTGAACCCAGGAGGCGGAGGTTGCGGTGAGCCGAGATCATGCCATTGCACTCCAGTCTGGGTAACAACAGCGAAACTCTGTCTCAAAAAAAAAAAATTGTTCAATTTACCTACCTTAGAGACAGTAGATTCTGGATAAGGCCTGGAGACATGCACAGTTAGCCATGCTCCTAGTTAAGCTGGAGTCAGCCCTTACCTGCACTTCTGCCTGGTGTATCCTAGGCTAGGCCCTACACCTGGTACATTATTAGCATCCTGAACTTACCAAGGTTTTCACTAAAAGTAAGTCACTAAGGGTTAACAGTATAAGATGTTTTTGAGACTACTGAAGAAACAGTTCTACCTGCAAGGTGTATAAGGAAAGTAGAACGTACATCTGGTAAAAGTTTATAAGAAGGTATGGGAATGTAAATTTTCTTGCCTGGCTTGAAGAGTTAAAGGATTATTTTAAGTTAGGATAAAGCTGAAGGTCTAAGAAAATGGTGGAAGGTTTGTGAAAATTAATTGTAAAAGAGATTCTGTGTGTAAACATATTACCTAAAAATAAAGGGGTTTTATACAGTTTGTGTGTAAATTATACATTGGGATAAAAGCACCACATATTTTTCTTAGAACAAAAATCTGCTTATAATCTACTCTTTAATAAAAATTTGTGAAGGTTTATAAAAAGTTTCTGAAAATCTTACCTTATTGTCAAACTAATTAAGATTAAATGCATTTGTCTATCAGGTTTTACTAAGAATTGGGTTTGACCTTAATAATGCACTACTGCAACACTGGAATTTGGCTTATTTGGTATAAAAGTTATACAAAAAGCATCATCAAATATAAAATGGTATGTGGATTTCTTTGAGTTGTATTTGTATAAATGTGTTATTGGTATATGTTCCAAAATTATGGGATACTCCTATAAGTCTGATGAATTAGTGTATGTTATTAACAATTGCTAAATAAAATCATTGTATGATACAGAGATAACCAAATCTTCTTATCAATTGTGTCTTTGACTGTGGCTGCCCTAAAACATTTTGTCAGCCAAAGACAATTGCTGTCCTGTTTTGGTCCTCTTTGGAGGTCGTTTTTAATCAACCGTAGAATTCTAGTAACTGCTCTTAAATGCAGATTTCTGACAACTTTGGAGATTATAACATCAGAATAAATGAAAAAAAATCGTTTAGTACTCTCATGAAGAGCTGAAATATTCATGAATATCAAACAGAACAGGAGCTAACTGCATGGCATAAACTAAAGAAGTCTGAAATAGTGTTTTTGATTTTGCTTTAAACATTGCTGATTCTTTGTTTTTTCAGTGTAAAGAAACTTTTAAGCTATTTATGGCTTTTAACAACTGAGTAACGTAAACTCCTGTGAACAAAATTTGAAGTATATTTGTTTCTCTATACCTGATTTCTCCAAAATGTGGACACTGTTTGTGAGAATTGTCAATATAGTTATTTGCATAAGAGCAATAAGAATCTGTTTGCTGTGATAACAGGATACAGTTGAAAAACCTGTATATTTTCCAAGGCTTTGCCTTGAATGGTGTTCTTTCCTTTAAGGAATCAAACTTCACTTGTAAAGCCAATAAAAGCCCTTTGGAGAACTGGCCTCATACCTTGCCTATACAATCTCTGTACAGAGTTTCTGACCTGTGATAAGTAAAGAATGTCACTTTCTAACGGGTCTAGGAGCCCCAAGTTATCTTGGTACCCCAAGAGGAGAGGAATTTTTCTAACTTATGGGTATTAGAGGGTACAACCCCACGGCAGGGCTCAGCTCTAAAAAATAGTCTTATCTGGCCAGGCATGGTGGCTCACGCTTGTAGTCCCAGCACTTTGGGAGGCCAAGGTGGGCTGATCATGAGGTCAGAAGTTCAAGACCAGCCTGGCCAAAATAGTGAAACTTCGTCTCTACTAAAAATACAAAAAATTAGCTGGACGTGGTGTCAGATGCCTGTAGTCCCAGCTATTCAGGAGGCTGAGGCAGGAGAATCACTTGAACCTGGGAGGCAGATTGCAGTGAGCATGGAGATTATGTCATTGCACTGCAGCTTGGGCCACAGTGTGAGACTCCATCTCAAAAAAAAAAAAAAAAAGATAAAAAAGAAGAGAAAGAAAGAAAACCTTATCTAAGATTCTTTCTATGGAAGAGTTCCATCAAAGCCAATATCAAAAATGCTTATGTAAAAAATAATCATTCTTACTGTACTTTTTATAAATAATCAGGCCAAGTGTAATAAAACAAATCTGTTCTACCATGATTTGCCTTTAGTATAAATGGAAAACTGGAGAGAGAAATTATGTTTCAAAAACTATGGTATACTTGTTATTAAATTTTAGTCTCATTATTTGTTTTTAAGTTTGTTTCTGCATTTTAGGCTAACCCTGCTTGTTCCTGTGAACCAACCAGTGATTTCTAGTTGCTCTTCAGAAGAAACAAGGGATACATAATGTAAAAATCTGGATCAATGTTCTAATCTTGGGCATATTGTAATCTGCTAGCAACCTTACATCAGTTTGATTCCAACAGTTGCTCAGTTCATAGAAAGCCTTCTAATTTAGTTTACTTGGAATAATTTTACCTATTTGGTTTACTCTTGTGGAATATATTGCTGTTGCACTCTTTGTGTAGGAATGCAGAACAAACTTACTGAGTGTTTTCTTAAATTGAACAGTTATTAATCTTCCCAATATCATCTTTCATCTGAACTGGGAGTTACAAATGGTCCTCACCATACCAATGTTTTCTGACTGAGCTTCCTACTACCCTGAAAACAAGAGACCCTAGTAGTTAGGCAGGATTATCATTGCCCCTTTTCAGCCTAAAGTAGTTACAGAACGGGATTTTATTCCTCTGCAACCCTTAGCATTAACAGTTCTCTTATAAAAGGTTAGGGGGTGAAGGTGGGAGTGGTGACTCATGCCTGTAATCCCCACACTTTGGGTGGCTGAGATGGTAGGATCACTTGAATTCAGGAGTTCGAGACTAGCCTGACCAACATGGTCAGGCTATCTCTACTAAAACTACAAAAATTAGCTGGGCATGTGGCAGGTGCTGTAATCCCAGTTACTCAGGAGGCTGAGGCAGGGAGTCTTGAAGCTGGAAAGTGGAGGTTGCAGTGAGCCGAGATCACACCATTGCACCCCTACCTGGGCAACAAGAGCGAAACTCCATCTCATAAATAAATAAATAAATAGGAGGGGTGAAATGTCAGAGGCGTGTGAACCAGGGCAATTCCATCTTGAATAAGAGCTGGGTAAAATGAGGCCGAGACCTACTGGCCTGCATTCCCAGACACTTAAGGCATTCTAACTTACAGGATGAGATGGGAGACTAGCATAGGACACAGGTCATGAAGACGTTGCTGACAAAAAGTCTGCAGTGAAGAAGCTGGTATTGCACTACCAAAACTAAGATGGCCACAAAAATGACTTCTGGTCGTCCTAAGTGCTATATTCTCGCCAGTGCCATGATAGTTTACAAATGCCATAGCAACATCAGGAAATTACTCTATGTAGTCTAGAAAGGGGAGACATGAATAATCCACCCCTTGTTTAACATATCATTAAAAAATAACCATAAAAATGGGCAACCAGTGGAGTACAGGGTAAAGTAATGGGACAGGGAGATTAAGAAACTGTATTATGATGATTCTGTTTCTTGGTGGGGGTCTTTAAACCAGTTGGCACCAACTATTTCATTGGAATTTGGAATCTGAAAAACATCTTAAGCAATTCTTAAACAAAAGACCTATGACTTCAATGTCAGAATTAAGTCAGAAATCCCATCTATAGAAACAAAGGGAATGAAAATGTCAGTATCTAGCTCTACATAACTTTTTGTTATAGAAAGTAGGTCAAAGTGAAGCCTGATATGTGCTTAATGCTATTTCTTTCCAGAATTCTTGTTATCCCTGTAAGGTGACTTCAATACAATGTTTGCTCCATAAATAGTAATAATTTTTACCTGTATTTATCCATACTTACCCATAAATATTAACTGTATAATATGTATGTTTGCCTGACAAAGAGGAAAGTAAGGAAGAATTCAGGAAGAGGCTTGTGAGAGGAATAAGAACAAATTAGAATTCTTTGCAATTTTGCCTGTTTTGTGGTGGCAGTCAACATGACCCACAAAACAAATTGCATCAGACTTTTACTACTCCAAGTTTTCTGTAAGAGTCATCATTCTAAAATGCATATAAAATCATGATCATCCTGAACTAGTTACCTTTAGCCAACAGAATAAAATCCAAATGGTTTAGAAAGGCATCTGTTCAACCTGAATTAATCTACAAATTTAATGCATTCTGATTTAAATCTCAGCAAAGCTTTTCTGGGAGCCTGATGGCTTGACTTAAAACATATATTGAAGAACAAAAGGTAAAAAAAAAGTTAAAAAAAATTAAGAAGGAAAGAGAAACAGGAATATTGACCTGCTATGGTTAAAATGTTGTGTTCCCCCAACTTCATCTGTGGAAATCCCAACCCCAAAGGTGATAGTATTAAGAAGTGGGACCTTTGGGAGGTAACTGGATTAGTGCCTTCAGAAAAAAAAAAAAAACAGTGAGGGAGCTTTTAACTCCTTCCACTGTGTGACATGGTAAAAGCTCCATAAAACTGCATACCTCAACCGTACGTAGGCTTTCTGTTGAAACTGAAAGGTTATTCACATAACCCAAATGTGAATACGTAATTAAGGACTGTAATTTCCACCCTAGCAGACAATGTAAACAAATGCTAATCTTGACTTTTATGAACCACTTAAGTAACAATCAGAATGTCAACAAGTCCCCTGGCCCTGGGAGAGTCCAGAGCCCCTCACCCTCATCTTCACCCAGGAATCCACTGGAATGTCCGGAGCCCCTCACCCTCGTCTCCGCCCAGGAGGTGATTTACAGAATCCACTAGCCCTCAAAACGTCTGAATCCCCTCACCCCCACCCCTGCCCCTCACCCTCACTCCTGAGGTGGTTTTACAGGTATAAAAGGTCTTGACACCCTCCTTTCCGGGCCACGGGTTGGAGAGACGCGAGTCCTCCAAGGCCACCGGCAATAAAGACCCTGCAATTTGGCATACTTTTGTCTTGGTGTTGACTTTTTATGCTCAGGCCAGTACAACAACTGTGTGCAGATACTCCAAAAAAAGCACCGTTCTATAAATGAGGAAATGGCTCTCATCAGAAACAAAATCTGCTGGTGTTTTGAACTTGAACTTCCCAGCCTTTAAAATGACAAATTTCTGTTGCTTGCAAGCCACCCAGTTTATGGTGTTTTGTTATAACAGCCTGACAAACCAAGACATAACCCAATCAGAAAACGTCATTATTTTAAAGATGTAGTATTTAAAATTGTATGGTAGTCATTATAATTAAATAAAACAAAACGCTACAATTAGTTATAATTATAACTAATTATAACAAAATACTACATTTATAACCATACCATTTTAAATTCTACATTGCTGGGAGACAAACAATTAATGAAACAGAATACAGATATTTGGCAATTGGCATTTTTAACAAAAGTAAAATGAACTATTTTATAAATAGTGCTAGAAAAATCAGTAATTCATATGAAAGAAAATGATCTTATTTTTCTATGTTATTTCATGCACAAAAATAAATTCCAAGTGAGTAAATATTTTAATATAAAAATCAACTTTTATCAATTCTGGAAGTAAGGGTAGTAGCTTATTTTTAGGACTCCAGTTCAAATGAATTTATTAAACAAACATAAAATGTGTAATCTCCAATAAAAAAGATAGATGGATAACTTTGACTACATGAAAATTTAAAACTTTACTACTAAAAGTGGCCTTATAAAATGTTAAAAGATTGGGAGGCCGAGGCAGGTGGATCACGAGGTCAATAGATAGAGACCATCCTGGTCAACATGGTGAAACCCTGTCTTCTACTAAAAGTACAAAAAATTAGTTGGGCATGGTGGCGTGTGCCTGTAATCCCAGCTACTCAGGAGGCTGAGGCAGGAGAATTGCCTGAACCCAAGATGCGGAGGTTGCAGTGAGCCGAGATCGCGCCATTGCACTCCAGCCTGGGTAACATGAGTGAAACTCAGTCTCAAAAAAAAAAATGTTAAAAGAGAAGTCTAGTCATTACTAGTATTTGAAAAATAAGAATCAATAAGATAAAGAAAGAGTCTAATTAAAACAAAAACAACAACCAAAAAGGATAGGAACAGGCAGACTGCTAAATGAGAAACTCAAGTAGCTCATACAGAGATGAAAAGCTGCAAATCGTTCTACTATAAGGACACATGTACACGAATGTTCATTGCAGCACTGTTTACAATAGCAAAGACCTGGAATCAACCCAAATGCCCATTGATAATAGACTGGATTGGAAAAATGTGGCACATATACACCATGGAATATTATGCAGCAATCAGAAATGATGAGTTCGTGTCGTTTGTAGGGACATGGATGAATCTGGAGAACATCATCCTCAGCAAACTGACACAAGAACAGAAAATGAAACACCGCATATTCTCACTCATAGGTGGGTGATGAAAAATGAGAACACATGGACACAGGAAGGGGAGTACTAAACAGTGGGGTCTATTGGGGGGAAAAGGGGAGGGCCAGTGGGAGGGGGAGGTGGGGAGGGATAGCCTGGGGAGAAATGCCAAATGTGGGTGAAGGGGAGAAGAAAAGCAAAGCACACTGCCATGTACCTACGCAACTGTCTTGCATGCTCTGCTCATGTACCCCAAAACCTATAATCCAATAAAAAATTAAAAAAAAAGAAAAGCTGCTCAATCTTTCTAGAAATTAGAGAAATGAAAAACAAGACCACAATAAAATGTGATTCATATTCATCAAATTGGGAAACATTTATTGAAATGCCTTATATTGGAAAGGAAGTGAATATCCTCATTCATTGCTGAAGGAAGTATACATTTCCTCTGGAAATAAATTTTGCAGTATCTCATAAAGTTGGAGGTGTACATGATCTAAGACCCAAACTTTAACTCTTAGGAATGCATTCTAGAGAAAGTCTCACATTTTTATATAAGACATATGTATGAGAATGATTTTTTAAATCATTTTGTGATATGTAAGATGTTATTATCCAGCACCCATTCTACATTATTACCGATATTAACTCTTTTCAGCTTCACAATAACTCGCTGAAGTAGATCCTGATTTTATCCTCCTTTATTGTTGAAGAACTTGAGACACAAAAGAGGAAGAAATTTGCCATGTTCATAGAGCTGATAAGTGGTGGAACAGATTTTAAAGCAGACAGTCTGGTCCCAGAGTCCATCCTCCTCACCCATATGTTTTAACAGCTCTTACGCCTAAAAGGAAAAATTTAGTAACATCTTAAATTTCCATCAACAAAGAACAAAGAACTAAATGAGTATAAGGATATAACAGAAAATTTTACAGTTTCATCTATCAACAAGGACAAACTGGGAGTGGTGGCTCATGTCTGTAATCCCTGTTTTTTGGGTGGATGATGTGAGAGGACTGCCTGAAGCCATAAATTTGAGACCAGCTTGGCAATATAGTGAGGCCTACCTCTTACTATACAATAAAAGAAAAAATTGCTGGGTGGGATGGCATGCACCTGTAGGCTCAGCTATTCAGGAGGCTAAAGCAGGAGGACTGATTGAGTTCAAGAGTTCAAGGCTGCAGTTTTCTATAATACTGCCAGTGCACTCCAGCCTGGGTAACAGAGGGAGACTCCAGACTCCATCTCAAATACGAAGACAAACAAACAAACAAACAAACAAAAACACAGGAAAAAATCTTGAAAAAAATTACAGTTGAGTATATCAATTTGATGTTATTTATACATTTTTATGCATTTATACATCATTTAAAAATAAACAAAATGTATTATTTTTGGATATATATAATAAAGTAAATATGTTATATATAAGAAATAATATCAAATTCTGGTTAACAGTTAGTGGAAGTTATCAATTATACATCAGTAAATATGGAGGAAAAAATAAAGCAATGAAATTAATTTAACAGCAGAAAAGGAAAAAAAAAATTAATGAAGGAAATATGGCCAGTGAGGAGTATAGAAGAAATTTCAAATATATTGTAAGGTTAAAAAGAAAGAATTTGAAGAAAGTCTGGCATAACATTAATGTCTGTCAAAATTAGGAGGTAGATACTCAAATGTTTCTTAAATTATTTTGTATAATTTCCTGTATGTGTATATTATAATGATACTACTACTAGTAAAAATCATTAAAAATTTCAACTTGACACTCACTATGCAACTTTCTCCTGTTTCCTGGTTGCTCCAGATTTGTGAAGCAGGTTGATGTGGTGTTTTCAGGGAGGAAATCCCGTCTTCTCCCAAGTCCTACCGTTTTATTCCTAACAGTGTTTTACATTTGGGCACCTAAGGACTCATCACATTGTGAGCTTTATCTACTCTCCTTATGATGGGTGCTGGATACAAAATGGCCTCTAATCTTGGTCACACGTGGTGCCAGCCCAGCTCTCCCTACCACTGTCATTCTTGGCTCTGATTCCTACCCCAGTCATCATGGTGAGTTTTCTTGGGGACTGTCTAGTGTCCTTTGTGTTTTTAAGGAAGGACCAGCTGAGACCATAAAAGTGATTATAATAAGACTCAACCATAAAAGACAATGATTCTTATACCCATTTTCCTTCAAGTCTCCTCAGGTATTATGCAAATTTTTATCTATACTTTTCAGAAAACTTTGAAGATTTCCTGACAAGAAGATTAAAGAGATAGGTTTATAAGAAAAAAAATAGCAACTACAATGTCATCATCCTAAAGTCATATCACTAAGAAAAAGATATGCAAGTGCTTCTTCTCCACTTTGAGATGACACACTGTCTACCCCAAAATTGAGGAGGTATTGACAGCTTATACATATATACATATTATATACATGTATTTAATATACATATGCATAATTATTATGTGCATTTTGTTTATAAATGTGTGTGTTTATGTGTTTATATATATACACATTTGTATTTATGTATATATATACACTTAATTATGCATGTGCATATGTATGGATTTATATGTGTATATGTATTTATATGTATTTTAAATACATATATAATACACACACACACATACATATATATGTATATATTTGAGACAGGGTCTCACTCTGTTGCCCAGGCTAAAGTTCAGCAGCACAATCACAGCTCACTGCAGCTTCAACCTCTGGGGTTCCAGTGATCCTCCCACTTCAGCCTTTCTAGTAGCTCATACCACTGGTATGCATCACTACACCCAGAAAATTTTGATTTATTTATTTATGTATTCATTCATTCATTTTTTTGAGATGGAGTTTCTCTCTTTGTTGCCCAGGCTAGAGTCCAGTGTTGTAATCTTGGCTAACTGCAGCCTTCACCTCCAGGGTTCAAGCAAATCTCCTTTCTCAGCCTCCTGAGTAGCTGAGACTGCAGGTGCCTCTCACCATACCAGACTAATTTTTGTATGTTTAGAGACAGGGTTACACCATGTTGGCCAGGCTAGTCTCGAACTCCTGACCTCCCGTGATCCACCTGCCTTGGCCTCCCAAAGTGCTGGGTTTATAGGTGTGAGCCACCATGACCAGCCCTAATTTTTATTTTTTTGTGAAGGCAGGGTCTTCCCATGTTGCTCAGGCTGTTCTCAAACTACTGGGCTCAAGCAATCCTCCAGCAATGGCCTCCCAAAATGCTGGGATTACAGGCATGGGTTGAAACGCCTGGCCTGACAGCTTTTAAATAGTAGCACTGATTGCTTAGTTTCTGACTAATCAGGTTCCCACCAACATGATTCATCCATGTTTTAGAAAACCTGAGTATGGGTATGATGATATTCTGTCTCTACCTTTCAAGTCATCTACAATTTTAAAGATATGCAATTTTTATTATTTTGTAGAGTCAGTTTTACAGGAATTTAAAACTTTAAGGGAAAGGAATTATGTTTCCATGGCTCAATTTCAGGCATCATTGAGCAGGTGGGAGATCTGCCCCCTTTTCTGTTTTTGTTTAATTAAGGCTTTGACTTTCATTAAGTCTCAATGTAAGGCACTCTTTTACTTAAGCATTTCATTTCACGCAACTAATTCAAATTATTTCATTTCAACATGTATCATTTCTACCTAATTAATATTTATATCAATATAGAAGACAAGTTTTTAATATTGTAAGTAATATTGTCTGTTGTAATTTTTTTTAAAAAGTCTCTTAATCTCTTTATGCAATACTATCTAAAATGCAAAGCAGTATTGGTTTAACAAGCACTTATAACATTTTATAGAAAATTACCTTTTTCATCCCTGTCTTTCTGTATAGGGATAGAATGTCAAAAGGTAAAATTATATTGTTTATTATGATGATAATGTTATCACAAAATAAATAACCTAACATTTTAAAAGCATTTATTATTTCAGATGCTTTCCCTTCTTACATAATACAGATTTATTCTATATAATAAAGTCTATAGTAACTAATCCTGTAAGAAGATGAACGGTGCACACTTATTTTTGAGAAGACAAAATGAAGCCTCATCTTTGGTGTCCTACACAATTTAGTGTCTTTTCAGAAATATTTCTAATTCCTTTGGGCCTGTGATACACTTTATTTTACTAATAAAAAATGTAAGGCCAACAAATTTCCTCCATCCATTTTATAAAATAAACATGCACAGAATGTTTTTGGCAGAAGTCAAAACTTTATTATTCTCCTGACAAACTTTTTGAGAGCTTCATTAGTGATTGTGATACAGACTCTGTAACATACCTGACAATAAGACGTTTTTGGCAGATCATATCAGAATATAATCTGAGTGTATAGCTATTTATGTTAGAGGTGCTTGTACCTAAGAATCATACAGTTTTATTATAAAACCATCAATGTTCAGCAAGCTCTAGATATTTAATGTTTAATATTAAATATCATTTATGTTTAATATTAAATATCATTTATGATTAATATTAAATATCATTTAATAATTTAATAATGTTTATCTTTAATTCTTTCAGTAAACAATTGTCAAATGCCTGCTATATGACAGGGTCTAATTAAAGGCTAAGGAAACAAAACTAATAAAATTACTTTCTTGACTAAAGGAATCTGTTTTGTAAGGAAATAAATACAAATGAACAAGAATAAAAAAGCATAATATTACACATAATTTAATGAGTTGTATAAAATTTTATTTGCCACAATGCCTTTATGATAGAGTGTATTATTATGCATAAATACTTACTGTCCTTACTGGTTCAAGAAGACAAATCATAGCTTCCTTAACCTATTGATGTCATATGTGCCTGTATGACTTGATTAATGGAACATGAGGTTAAGTGATACATATCACATAGGCCAATAAGGAGTTTATCATTTTGTTTTTCTTCTTCCAAGGAAAAGGGAAAAAAATAAATTGACTGTTAGCATTTCTGCTAGAAGCAACAATATCTTCCTGAATCTTCAAGTAAAAACTACTTAGATTCATAGCTGACCTGGATTGAGCATGTAAAGTGAATGAGGAGAAAACTTTTGTTACTAAGCCTCTGAGACTCAGGGATTATTTGTTACTTGATATGGTTTGGCCATGTCCCCACCCAACTCTCTTCTTGAATTCCCACATGTCATGGGAGGGACCAAGTGGGAGGTAATTGAATCATGAGGGCAGGTCCTTCCCATGCTGTTCTATTCTCCTGATGGTGAATAAGTCTCACAAGATCTGATGGTTTTAGAAAGGGGAGGTTTCCTGCACAAGCTCTCTTCTCTTGTCTGCTGCCATTTTCTGCCGTGATTGTGAGGTCTCCCTGGCCACGTGGAACTGTAAGTCTAATAAACTTCTTTCTTTTGTAAATTGCCCATTCTCAGGTATGTCTTTATCAGCAGCATGAAAACAGACTAATACATTGCTGCATCATAACCTATCATATCTGGACTGATATAGTCCCCTGGAGTTGTACAGCTCATGTTTTAACAAAATGCTCCTAAAAGTTCCTGTGAAGTAAAATTGGAGCCTCTGAAGTCATAGATGGAACGTCACTAAGAGGACTACGCCACTCCACTTGAGATTCAAGGAATTAATTTGCTGTTAGTAAGATGGATCAATACTATTAGAATTAGGTGTAGAAAGGAAATGTAGTAAGAGATAAGAAAAAACACATAAAACCACAGAAAGCAAAGAACTGCCTAAATATGAGACCACTGTGGGAGCAGATAGACAATATCAGGGCTAGTGATTTGGGTTTTTACAGGCCTCAACATTAGCTTAGGTACCACTATATATTACTAAATTGTTAAGCAGTAGACTACTGAGATTAAACAGTATTTCTCTCCTAAAGTGAGAAACAAAATACTTGCGGAAAACAAACAGAAATAAAGCCAGAGCAAGGTAACAAACTTCCCATGTCCGATTACCTCTATGTGCCCACATAATTATCACATTCCTCCCCACTGACTGATTCCTGTGATTTGTGTTGGGAACCTGGCTTGCTTGAAATTTACTGATTGGTTTGCATCCACTTAGGGATCAAGGAATATAAAGCATAATCAAATATAGGACACCATGTAAGTATATAAATCTTGGTAGAACTATTTTGGCATAAGGCCTAGACATGTTTTTAGGTTTGAACAATTGCACAGTGGAATTTCCAAACAATTGTAAAATGTAGTCAGAATGTAATGCTATTGCAATAGAGGGATAGAGAACTAGCTCCAATATATGTATTTCAATGTAGCTCTTTAGAGATAGTGCTATATGTTTATTTATTTTCTATCTTTTTAGTAACTTTAGTGGTTGAAATTTTGGGATGAAAAATGGAAGGTCAGCCATAATAATAGGTGGTGCTGTCTGCAAACAGTAAAGGACAGGAACTACTCAAATACCACAGATAGCATTTCTTCAATCATTCCATAGAATATATGAATTGTAATCTGTTCCTGGCACTGAGCTGAGCTTAATTTCTGGTTCTGGTGAACCATGTTAGAGCTCCCAGTCTTGTGGAAAGGGAAAATATTTAAGTTCACAATGCAGAGAAAGCCTTTTTCTTCTCATTGAGAACAAAGCAGTCTAGAACCGGTGACTCTAATACTTATACCAAACCACCATGCCTTTCTAGATCTCATCACTTAGTATGTGAATCACATAGAAAATCAGTAAAATATTATTTCTATTTATGCTTTCTGTCAGTGAGATAATATGTGGATAATTTGATGTTTGAATTTATCTGATCAAAGCAAGAAAAGTTCATTACAAAATTATTTCAGCATTTTATATTGTCTCTCAAGCACACCATTTATTTGCTCTTTGATTTTATTTCAGAAGTGTTGATTTTCATCATATCTGAAACATGTATAATTCCAATCCAAGTACATTCTAATTTATGTGGTTCATTTCACAGTCTTTAGAAACTTAACTGCAAATAGTAAGATAGTTCAACGTCTGTAACTTGTTTGACTATAGAAAGTTTAAATTCTACAGATATTTAAATGAAAGATTTTAAAGGAAAAAATCTGTAGAAATAGGAGGAAGAAAAACATAAAAGCACAAAGAAAATTACAAAATACTTTTAGATACAGACAACTCTTGATTGCTCAGAGAATTAACTAGTTTCAGATATTCTGAAAGAGCTGGGTAGAGGGTATTAAGGAATCAAGCAGGTGATATTTCTCAGTTTGAAGTCAGTCTAATTTGGAGTTTAAGCTTTAATGTTCCCTCTCCTACCTCCTGTAGTGGTTGCTAATCAAGGATAATTACCCAGATATATACGTTTTTACTGGGGAGATAAAGGAACAGAAGAAGGACACAGCTGCAAAACTAGAATGAGCAATGCTTCTCAGACTTTACTGTGCCCACAAATCACCTGGGAGTTTTGTTAGAATGCAAATTCTGAGCAAGCAGATCTGGAGCTGGGCCTAAGAGTCTGCATTTCTAACAAGCTCCCACTTAATACCTATGCAACTGATTCTTGCATCAGACTTTTTTGAGTAGCAAGATTGGACTTGAATAGTTCTAATGATGTTTTATCTATGACTTACTCATTACTGCAGTTAATTGAGTATTCACTCTTTTTTTTTTGAGAGAAGGAAAGAAAAAAAAGGAGTGAAGGAGAGGAAGAAAAAGGTAGAAAAAGAGGGAGAGAGAATGGAAATGTTGCTTTATTCTTAAAAAAAATAGGTATTAATAATGGCCAATCAATATTTCATTTAAACCTATGAGTAGGTGTGATGTGGTATTGACAAGAATGTATATTTTGTGTATTTAAAGTGTAGAGCTCTATAAATATTTATTAAGTTTACTTGCTCTGGATCTGAGTTCAAGTCCTTGATATCCTTATTATTTTTCTGTCTCATTGAGTCTAAGTCTCTATGTATCTGGGTGTTAGGATTGTTTGCTCTTGTTGTTGCATTGATCCTTTTACCACTATATCTTTGTTGCTTTAAAATCTATTTTATCTGATACGAGAATTGCAACTCCTGCTTTTTATTTATTTATTTATTTATTTTTGCTCTCCATTTGGTTGGTTAATCTTTCTCCATCCCTTTGTTTTCAGTCTTTGTGTATCCTTGCATGTGAAATGGGTCTGGATGTAGCATACTGTTGGGTTTTGGCTGTATCTTTTGATTGGGGGATTTGGTCGATTTAAATTTAAGATTACTGCCATTTGATGTTAACTGGCTGTTTTATACATTCGTTGATGTAAATTCTTCTTTATGTTGATGTTCTTTACTTTTTGTTATATTTTTAGAAAGGCTAATACTGGTTGTTTCTTTCTATGTGTAATGCTTCTTTCAGAAGCTCTTGTAAAGCAGGCCTGGTGGTAATAAAATCTCTGAGTACTTGCTTGTTCATAAAAGATTTTATTTTTCTTTCAATTGTGAAGCTTAGCTTGGCTGGATATGAAATTCTGGGCTGAAGGTTCTGTTCTTTGAGGATGTTGAATATTGGCCCCCACTCTCTTCTGGCTTGTAGAGTTTCTGCTGAGAGATCTGCTGTAAGTCTGATAGGCTTCCCTTTGTGGGTAATCTGACCTTTCTCTCTGGCTGCCCTTAGTATTTTCTCCTTTGTTTCAACCCTGGTGAATCTAATGATTATGTGCCTTGGGGTTGCTCTTCTTGAGGAATATCTTTGTGGTGTTCTCTGTATTACCTGGGTTGAAAATTGTCCTGTTTTGCTAGTTTAGGAAAATTTTCCTGAATAATATCCTGAATAATATTTTCCAGATTGGATTCATTCTCTCCATCACATACAGGTACACCTATCAAACGTAAATTTGGTCTTTCCACATAGTCCACATTTCTTGGAGACTTTGCTCATTCCTTTTTATCCTTTTTTTCTCTAATCTTGTCTTCTCGTTTTATTTCATTAAGTTGGACTTCGACCTCTGATATCCTTTCTTCTGCTTGAACAATTTTAGTGTTTAAACCTGTGCATACTTCTTGGAGTTCCTATATTGTATTCTTCAGTCCCATTAATTCACTTATATTCCTCTCTAAGTTGTCTATTCTCATTATGATTTCATCAATCTTTTTTTCAAAGTTCTTAGTTTCTTTACGTTGGGCTACAACATGTTCTTTTAACTCACAGAAGTTTCTTATTATTTATGTTATGAAGCCTGATTCTGTTAATGGGATGCACTCGTTCTCCATCAAGCCTTGTTTCCTTGTTGGTGAGGAACTGTGATCCTCTTTAGAGGGAGAGGCATTCTGATTTTTAGTATTCTCAGTCTTTTTATGCTGGTTTCTTCCCATCATTGTAAATTTATCCACCTGTCATCTTTGTAATTACCAACTTTCATATTAGGTCCCTGGGTGGACGTCCAAGTTCTTAATTCCCAGGGCCGAAATATGAGCAACCCACTGCACCGGCCAAAACAGCGGCGTTAAGACTGATGGTGCTTTTCTGCCTGGGAATCTCCAGTCTTGCTTCCTTCTTGAGTTCATAATAGGCAACTTGCCTTCCCAGAGCTCCAAACCTCGGTCAGAAGGGGAACCACTCCCATTTACTCTGCACCAAGAGCTGCCACGCCGAGGTGCCAGAAAAGCTGCTGCACCGGCCACAAGAGTAATGCTGGTGACACGTGCAGCTCTTCAGAACCTCGATCAGAAGAGGAACCAGTCCCGTTTACTCTGCACCAAGAGCTGCCACACCCAGGTGCCGGCAAAACTGCTGCACTGGCCACAAGAGTCACGCTGGCAATGGGTACGGCTCCTCCACTTGGAATCTTCTGCTCCATGAGTGACCAAAATTTGTCTGAAAGTGTGGAGTACTCTCGTTCTCTGCGGTTTCACTGAGAGCTGCTATCCCGAGATGTTAGCGATCGGCCATTTTGAATTATTTACCCTATTCACTCTATTTTTTTCTTGCACTAGCAGAATCATTTATTTATAGGTGATAAGATGACGAAAATTAATACAAATCTCTTTACTTATGTTACTAATCTACTATTTTGTTTAAGTGGAGTAAAAGTCAGAAGAATGAAATTGAGTGAGGAAAAGGTCTTTTCAAATAACCATTTTATAAAAATTAGGCAAGCAGAAAGAAATAAAGATCTTTTTATCCAAATGATAACTTGTTTTTAATTTTGCCATAGAACATTTTTATTTAAAATATATAAAATAATTTATATAATAGTAAGACAGCTTGGTCCTATCTAGCTAGTTGGCTTGGAGAAATTTAACTAAATTTTATTTCTCCACTTGTAAAAGAAATAATTGAATAAAATTAGTTTGACTGCCTTAAAATTCTGCAATTTTATAAGGATTATTTTATATTTCTACTTCACAAACATAAGTCAACATGGTCAGTGGATCTAGTAAAAATTTGACCTCAAAACAGACTCAAGATGGCGTGGTGAGAACAACCGAGGATTGAAGATCTCAGTGAACACGTGGAGGGTGAGTCAGGGTTGCATTTCCAGATGGATCTTTGTTGCCCACAGAACAAAGAAATTCCCAGGTATAAAAGAGACACAGGGCGCCAGGGCAGCGCAGCTGGCGGCCGGTGCAGCCGGCGGCTGGCACTGCAGCACAGCAGTGCTCCACAGTGCTCCACACAAAGCGCACGCTTCCAGGTGCCCTGTTGAACTGGCAATCTGAGACTTGAGAGGGCAGATTGGCATACCCATCTGACTGAATGGGACTTGGACATTGAGCCAGGCCAGGAGATTCCAGGGAAATGGCGTTTGGGCCAGCACAGTGGGACAAACAAAACAGCGATTCCAAACACTCCGGGAGGAGAGTTTCACTGTGGGCACAGCTGAACCAAGGATGGTGCAGCTCGATGGGGGAGGGGCGTCCACCATTACTGAGGCAATCCACCCCTACTGAGGTAAACTCCCATTGCTGACACACCCTGTGGTTGCCGAGGCAACCCGTTACAACAGAGATACTCCGCCACAGGGCGTAGCCAGTGGCAGCAGGGCGGAGACCACAGCAGCAGGGCAGAGCCTGTAGCAACAGGGCAGACCTCACACCAGCAGGGCGGAGCCACGGCAGGCAAATAGTGACTAGACTGCATCCTAGCTGTGCAGGGCAGCACAACAGACACTCATAAAAAAATCCCCAAACCCCGAGACAGAGCATCTGAGAAAAAAAGGTGTTTTTTTTTATGAGTTCTACTGCAGCAGAATTACACATAGCAGCCTAACAGCCCTGAATGAACAACAGAGCTCACAGATCAGCACTTGAGCTCCTATAAAGTACAGACTGTCTCCTCAAGCAGCTCCCTGACCCCTCTATAGCCAGAAGACTGACATTTGGCAGGCATCATTCTGGGACAAAGATAGCAGAAAAAAAAACCGGTAGCATCCCTCACTGTTCTGCAGCTGCTATAGGTGCACCCCAGACTATCAGGACCTGGAGTGGACCTCAGCAGTCATACAGTGGAGGGGCTAGTGTAGAAGGAAAACCAAGTAACAGAAATACTTCATCATCAACAATCTGGGCATCCACTCAGAGACCCAATCAAAAAGTCAACAACTACTCAGATGACAGGTAGATAAATCCACAAAGATGGGAAGAAACCAGCGCAAAAAGGAGGAAAACACCAGAAACCAGAACATCTCGCCTCCTACAAAAGACCAAAACTCCTCACCAGCAAGAAAGCAAAGCTGGATGGAGAATGACTGTGATGAAATGATGCAATTAGACTTCAGAAGGTGGATAATGAGAAACTTTTGTGAGCTAAAAGAACATGTTTGAAATCAATGCAATAAAACAAAGAATCTTGAAAAAAGATTTGAAAAAAGATTCGAGGAAATGATAACAAGAATGGATAACTTAGAGAGGAATATGAACAAGAAGAGCTAATGATCCTAAACATATACGGACCCAATACAGAAGCACCCAGATACATAAGGCAAGTTCTTAATGACTTACAAAGAGACTTAGACTCCCATACAATAATAGTGGGAGACTTTAACACTCCACTGTCAATATTAGACAGATCAACCAGACAAAAAATTTAGCAAGGATATCCAGGGGTTGAACTCAGACCTGGAGCAAGCAAACCTGATAGACATCTAAAGAAATCTCCACCCCAAATCCACAGAATATACATTCTTCTCAGCATCACATCACACCTACTGTATAATTGACCACATAATTGGAAGTAAAGCATTCCTCAGCAAATGCAAAACAACTGAAATCATAACAAACAGTCTCTCAGACCACAGTGCAATCAAGTTAGAACTCAGAATTCAGAAACCAACCCAGAACCACACAGCTTCATGGAAGCTGAACAACTGGTTCTTGAATGTTGACTGGATAAACAACGAAATGAAGGCAGAAATAAAGAAGTTCTTCGAAACCAATGAGAACGAAGACACAACATACCAGAATCTCTGGGACTCATGTAAAGCAGTCTCCAGAGGAAAATATATAGCAATAAGTGGCCACATGAGGAGAATGGAGAGATACAAAATTGACACCCTATCATCAAAATTGAAACAGCTAGAGGAGCAAGATCAAATAAACTCAAAACCTAGCAGAAGACAAGAAATAACTAAGATCAGAGCTGAACTAAAGGAGATAGAGACACCAAAAACCCTTCAAAAAAAAAAAAAAAAAAAAACAATAAATCCAAGAGCTGGTTTTTTGAAGATCAACAAAATAGACAAACCAATAGCCAGATTGATAAAAAAGAAAAGAGAGAACAACCAAATAGATACAATAAAAATGATAAAAGGGAAATCACCACAGATTCCACAGAAATTTAAACCATCATCAGAGAATATTACAAACAACTCTATGCACATAAACTAGTAAACCTGGAAAAAATGGATAAATTCCTGGACTCCTGTGTCCTCCCAAGCCTAAACCAGAGGAAGCTGAAACTATGAATAGACCAATAACAAGGTCAGAAGTCGAGGCAGCAATTAAGAGCCTACCATACAAAAAAAGGCCAGGTCCAGATGGGTTTACAGCCGAATTCTAGCAGACCCACAAAAGGAGCTGGTATCATTCCTTCTGAAACTATTCCAAATAATCCAAAAACAGGGAATCCTTCCCAAATCATTTTATGAGACCAACATCATCCTGTTACCAAAACTTGGCAGAGACCCAACAAGAAAAGAAAACTTCAGGCCAATATCCATGATGAACATAGATGCAAAAATCTTCAATAAAATATTGGCAAGCCGATTGCAACAGTAAATCAAAAAACTTATCCATCATGATCAAGTAGGATTCATCCTGGGGATGCAAGCCTGGTTCAACATACGCAAGTCTATCAACATAATTCACCACATAAACAGAACCAAAAACAAAAACCACATGATTATCTCAATTGATGCAGAGAAGGCATTTGACAAAATTCAACAGCCCTTTATGCTAAAAACCCTCAATAAACTCGGTATTGATGGAACTTATCTCAAAGTAATAAAAGCTATTTATGACAAACCAACAGCCAATATCATACTGAATGGGCAAAAACTGGAAGCATTTCCTTTGAAATCAGGCACTAGACAAGGATGCCCTCTCTCACCACTCCTATTCAATATAGTACTGGAAGTTCTAGCCAGAGCAATAAGGCAAGAAAAAGAAATAAAAGGTATTCAAATAGGAAAGGTGGAAACCAAATTGTCTCTATTGCAGACGACATGATTGTGTACCTAGAAGACCCCATCGTCTCAGCCCCAAAACTCCTGAAACTGATAAGCAACTTCAGCAAAGTCTCAGGATATAAAATCAATGTGAAAAAATCACAAGCATTCCTCTACACCAATAACAGACTTAAAGAAAGCCAAATCAAAAATGAACTGCCATTCACAATTGCTACAAAAAGAATAAAATACCTTGGAATACAACTCACAAGGAATGTAAGGGACCTCTTCAAGGAAAACTACAAACCACTGCTCAACGAAATAAGAGAGGACACAAACAGATGGAGAAACATTCCATGTTCATGGTTAGGAAGAATTAATATCGTGAAAATGGCTATACCGTCCAAAGTAATTTACAGAATCAACACTATCCCCATCAAACTACCATTGACTTTCTTCACAGAACTGGGAAAAACTACCATGAACTTCATATGGAACCAAAAGAGAGCCCACATAGCCAAGTCAATTCTAAGCAAAAAGAACACAGCAGGGGGCATCATAGTACTGGATTTCAAACTATACTACAAGGCTACAGTAATCAAAACAGCATGGTACTGGTACCAAAACAGAGATATAGACCAATGGAACAGAACAGAGGCACCGGAGGCAACACAACATATCTACAACCCTACAATCTTTGATAAACCTGACAAAAACAAGCAATGGGGAAAGGATTCCCTGTTTAATAAATGGTGTTGGGAAAACTGGCTAGCCATGTGCAGAAAGCAGAAACTGGACCCCTTCCTGACATTGTACACTAAAATTACCTCCAGATGTATTAAAGTCTTAAACATAAGACCTGGTACTATAAAAACCCAAGAAGGAAATCTAGGCAAAACTATCCAGGACATAGGAGTAGGCAAGGACTTCATGACCAAAACACCAAAAGCATTGGCAACAAAAGCCAAAATAGACAAATGGGACCTAATCAAACTTCACAGCTTCTACACAGCAAAAGAAACAGTCACTAGAGTGAATCGGCAACTAACAGAATGGGAAAAATTTTTTTGCACTTTACCCATCTGACAAAGGCTGATATCCAGAATTTACAAAGAACTCAAACAGATTTACAGAAAGAAAACAACCCCATTCAAAAATGGGCAAAGGATATCAACAGACACTTTACAAAAGAAGACATATATGAGGCCAACAATCATATGAAAAAATGCTCATCATCACTGGTCATTAGAGAGATGGAAATCAAAACCACATTGAGATACCATCTCACGCCAGTTAGAATGGTGATCATTAAAAAATCTGGAGACAACAGATGCTGGAGAGGATGTGGAGAAATAGGAACACTTTTACACTGTTGGTGGGAGTGTAAATTAGTTCAACCATTGTGGAAGACAGTGTGGTGATTCCTCAAGGCCTTAGAAATAGAAATTCCATTTGACCCAGCAATCCCATTACTGGGTATATATCCAAAGGACTATAAATCATTCTACTATACGAACACATGCACACGAATGTTCATTGCAGCACTGTTTACAATAGCAAAGATCTGGAACCAACCCAAATGCCCATTGATGATAAACTGGATTGGGAATATGTGGCACATATACACCATGGAATATTATGAAGCAATCAGAAATGATGAGTTAGTGTCGTTTGTAGGGACATGGATGAATCTGGAGAACATCATTCTCAGCAAACTGACACAAGAACAGAAAATGAAATACCACATATTCTCACTCATAGGTAAGTGATAAAAAATGAGAACACATGGACACAGGGAGGGGAGTACTAAACACTGGGGTCTATTGGGGGGAAATGGGGAGGGCCAGTGGGGGGTGGGGGAGCTGGGGAGGGATAGCCTGGGGAGAAATGCCAAATGTGAGTGAAGTGGAGAAAGGAAGCAAAACACACTGCCATGTGTGTACCTATGCAACTATCTTGCATGTTCTGCACCTGTACCCCAAAACCTAAAATGCAATAAAAAATTAAAAAAAAAATTTTGACCTCAAGTCCTAAACAATCAAATGTAAAAAGTATAAAAATCTGATATCTTACTGAGAAACAAAAATAGGATAACAGGCTTTAATGCCAGCTCTGCAACAAAGCATGGAAGATTTTGGCTTTTTTCTTTTTTTCCTTTTTTTTTTTTGAGATGAAGTCTTACTCTGTCGCCAGGCTGGAGTGCAGTGGCGCAATCTCGGCTCACTGCAACCTCTGTCTGGGTTCAAGTGATTCTTCTGCCTCAGCCTCCCGAGTAGCTGGGACCACAGGCACTTGCCACCACGCCCGGCTAATTTTTGTATTTTTAGTAGCGATGGGGTTTCACCATGGCCAGGATGGTCTCGATCTCTTGACCTAGTGATCCACCCGCCTCGGCCTCCCAAAGTGCTGGGATTACAGGCATGAGCCACCACGCCCACCTTCTCCTTTTTGTAAACCACTGATAGAGGCCTCAGATAAAAGCAAAACTCCCAAAATTCAGTGTCATTTATAAATTAAGCCTGACAACTATCGAGTGTGAATAAGAACTCTTAAGTATTATACTACTACAGTAGTCAAAACCGACTACAATGGCCTTCTAAAAGTAAGCAGGTATTCTTAATAAAACATCAATTTTGAATTTCATTATTAAGGGAATATTTAGGGTTAAAAAGTAATTTACTAGTATTGTTTGAAATTCACCTTTAGAATTCAAAGTATTTGAAAAAAGTCACATGTAGTAAACCCACTTCTGCTTCTGGCTAAAATGAAGTAATATGGACAAGATGTAACTTAATGACTAAAAGGAAAATTTTAATAATTATACAAAAACGATGGGTTTCTAAGACATTGAAGATTCTGCAACTAAAAACAGTGATCTTTGAGAGACAGGAAACAAATGAGGTGAGGCTTACAATTGTGCTACCTTACTACCTGGAAAGACTTATTGGGCCTCAATCCAAGACAGAAAACACAGGAAGGACTTAACGATCTCCCTGATATCAGCAAACTGAGTTGGGAGTCCAGGGAGATAAAGGTGGCTAGAGTATTCAGGGCTGGGTATGTGACAGAAATGAGCTTCATAGAAAGAAGCTTTACAGCCTTGGCCTACTTAAGTTCTCAGCTGGGTACTGATCAGTATATCCATATGAGAAAACTACCCAAGGCCAAGAAAACAACAACCCAAAAGAATTAGAGGGAATAAACCCAGCAGCTAGCACAAAGCCAGAAATAGTTACTTTTACTAAAAGCCAGAGTGGAAAATTTACTAATTCATGGTGAATTAGCTAGACTGCTCAAAAAGGTTTTGCCTCATTGGTAGAATAAAATTAAGCCTAGACTAAATGTTGCTTTGATAAAGGCTAACAGGGCTTAAAAGCAAGAGACAAATGACTAAATGATTTCTAAATGATGTAACTGTTTTCCAGAAAAAGAGTTCAAGAATATTTATAGAAATAGGAAGATCCAACATCTAATATAAAGGTAAAATACATAATGTCTGGCATCCAATTTGTTCTAAAGGAGGCATGAAAATATACCCCATAATGAGGAAAACAAATAATCAATGTAAACCATCCCAGAAATGACTCAGATAATGGAATTAGCAGACAAGAACTTAAAAATTGAATTATAAGTGTGTTACATGTGTACAAAAAAATAGAGAATAAGATTGAACACATTAAATAAAAACAGGCCGGGCACAGTACTGTAATCCCAGCACTCTGGGAGGCCAAGGAGGGTGGATCACAAGGTCAGGAGAAGGAGGCCATCCTTGGCTAACATGGAGAAAACCTGTCTCTACTAAAAATACAAAAAATTAGCTGAGCATGCTGGTACATGCCTGTAGTCCCAGCTGCTCGGGAAGCTGAGGCAGGAGAATCACTTGAACCTGGGAGGCAGAGGTTGCAGTGAGCTGAGATTGTGCCACTGCATTCTAGCCTGGGTGACAGAGCAAGACTCAGTCTCAAAAAATAAAATAAAATAAAAATAAATAAATGGAGATAAAAACAATATTAAAAACACAAAGGCAGAATTCTAGATAAGAACACAAATTTCAGTTAGTTGTAGTACATTTCACGTGGTCTAATATACATGTCATCAGAACCTTCAAAGGAAAGGAGTAAAGAAAAATTATTTGAAGACGAAGTGACCAAATCTTTTTCAAATTTGATAAAAACTCTAAGCCCACAGATCCAAGAGGCTCAACAAATTTCAAGCATAAAAACATGAAGCAAACTACATCAAACTTCATCATAATCAAATTGCTTAAAACCAGTGATAAAGACCAAATCTCAAAAACAGTAAAAGAAAAGCGACACTCTAAAGATGACAGCAAATTCTTACTGGAAACAATGCAAGCCAAAAGAAATTAGATCAATATCTTTTTATGGACCTTGTTCAAAATAAAAAAAAAAACCTGTCAATCTACAACTCTACTCAGAGAAAGTATGTTTTAAAAATGAAGGCAAAGACACAAAGGCATTTTTAGACATATAAGTGACAAAAACTTTCTTACCATCAGTCTAAAAATACGTTGAAGCAAGTCCTTCAGACAGAGAAAATGAAACCATATGGAAATCCGGATCTATACAACTGAATGAAGAGAACTGAAATGTAATTATGTGGGTAAATGAAAAGACTTAAAAATAGTTTAAAATGTTTAAAAGGTATTTGGCTGTTTAAAGCAAACATGATAACAATGTATAGTTGGGGTTATAACATATGTAGAATTAAAAAGTATAGCAAGATCAAAAAGCTTAAAGGAGAAATGGAGGTATCCTGTTGTAGGGTTCTTATACTACACAGAAAGTGATATCTTATTTGGAGTAGACTATAATAGACTTAATGTGCATACTATTAAACAGTAAAGCAACAGTCAAGAAAACAAGAGTAATAACTAATAAGAAAAAATAGGAAATCAAATTGTAAAAAAAGCACTCAACCCAACAGAAGATGAGAAATGAGAAAAGGGCAAAAAAAGAACAGATAGCACAAACAGAAAACAAATAATAAGATGGTAGATTAAAATATGATCATATCAATCATATTAAATATTAATGATCAAAAAACTCAAAAAGGTAGAGATTACTGAGTTGATTTTATAAAGCAAGAACACACTGTATATGTTCTACAAAAAAAAAGAAAGCAAAGCCATTTAAGTGTAAATAAATACACTAAAAACAAAAAGATAGAAAAGGTCATGCCATGTTAATATTAATCCAAGGAAAGATATAATGTTTGTATTAATGTCAGACACAGGAGAATTCAGAGGAAAAATATTATCAGGGATAAAAATTATCACTTCATTATAATAACAGGTTCAATTCTTTGAGAGGTTGTAACAATTCTAAATGTTTAGGCACTTATCAATAGAGCTTGAAAACACCTCAAGCAAAAATTAATAGAACTTTAATAAAAAATATACAAATTCACAAATATAGTTGGATATTTCAACACCACTCTCATCACGATTGATAGAAAGCAGATACAAAATTAAGTATATAGAAGTTTCTAAAAAAAGATCAACCAACTGATCTCATTGAAACTTTTAGAATGCTCACAATAGAGTGAGTAGAGTACAAAAATACATTATTTTATGACAATAGTGTTAAATTATTAATAGAAAAATCAGTAGTGAGAAAATATGTGGAAAATATTCACATATCTGCAAATACCCACATAACTACATATTTATTTATAAATATTAATATCATATTTACATTGAATTGAATCTTGGATATGCCCCACTCATTAGCTGAGCCTTGGTTTTTAACCTGTGGAATGGATAAATTATTGTCAGTATTGCAGGATTATTGTGAAGATTAGAAAATTAGAGGTGATAGGAAGAGAGAAGATTGAAATTGTCTAAGCTCCTACATATTCATTCATTCATATATTTATTTATTCATGTGGCCTCATTTTATTTTAGCCTATACTATGTATCAGAGGTCAGACAGTCCTCTAGATGCATGAATCAATCATTAAAAAAGATGTAACCTTGTTAAATTACAGCAAAGGGGCCCACATTTAAAATAAATATGGTAAATAAATAACATATCTTTTGTTAGAAGGTGAAAAATTAAAAAACGTTAAGGGAATTCAGTAGCACAAGAACGGGGCTGGTTGTAATTTTAAATTGGAGGAAGGGGTGTTCAGAGTAAGTCTCACTGAGATAGTGACATTTGACAAAAGAGATAAGGGAGTACCATTGTGAATAGAATGGCATTCCAGGTAGAGAGAAAGCTAGTGCAAAGTCTTAAAAGCTAAAGGACACCAATGAAAAACCATGAAAGATTAAGCAGAAGAAAGTAGATGAAGTTGGAAATATATGAGGGTGCTGGAGTGGGCAGAGAGAGATGACTTGTAGAGGTGTAATGGGTCTTGTGCTATTTTAAGAACTGGCTTTTCCTAAAGCAAAATAGAAAAAAAAATTTGACTAGAGGAATGACATAATCTGACTTATATTTTAAAAGGATTACTCTGGCTACAACATTAAGACTAAAATGGGTAAGTGTGGAAGCAGGAAGAATAGTTGAGAGGGTATTACAGGACTCTAGGAGAGAAACAATAACGGCCTGGCCCTGGTTAGAGGAGGTGAGGTGGGTATATTGTAAAGATAGAACCAATCCCTTTGTCTTTTCTGAGGAAAACAGGCAAACCCTGAATGAAGCCAAAATTTTGAAGACCTCTTTCTTTCTTAGCCAGGTAGTAGGCTGGGTTCAGAAAACTGTATCTAGGATCCATGATTGTGCATAAGCATGACCTTCCATAATTTGGAAATTCCCATAAGTTAAGGTGACTATGCTTCATATTTCTGCCCAAAATTTTCTGAGAAATTGGAAAGGAAGCCAAGCCTTCTTTAGCTTTTAAGCAGAGGATCTAAGAAGACAAAGTGTTTTTTTCCTGGTAGCAGTGATAGGATCTGATAATCTGTCTGCTCCTGCCACATTGATTTATAACAGGAGAAACCCAGGTTCTCTCCATCACGTTCACTGCTGCCTCAAATTATGGTGGTATTTGTTGTAATTCACTGTCCAGATTGCCCTTTGGGAATGACAAAAATATTTGCCAGCTTTCAAAAGTCCTACTAAAGATGGCTTTCAACTGTCCATAGGTGTTAATCCAAAAACCACTTCCTATTAAAGATAGTGCACACAAATCTCCATTCCAATTGCATTTTCTACAGAGCCCAATCCAGGATAGTGCTATGGCAACTGCACCTGAGATCCAGTGAGAAGAACAAAGACATAACCCTTCACCGGAGGGTCCAGCAGTCTGTTCAAAGAAGAGCAACAAAACATTTAGCATAGTTCTTTATTTAAATAGAACCTCTGAGGAAGAACTTTTCAGGAAGAACATTTATAGAGAAGTATTTCTGAAAATAAAACATGTATTTGCATTAAAATACACTGCAGATATATTACAGTATGGACACTTGAAATCTCAAAGAGAGGATCCAGAGGAAGAAATTCCACAAAAAGCAACACAAAAGCACTAACACATGGAAAATGTGAGTGAAGATGAGAGCTGTAAAGGATAGTAGAAGCAACTAATGTAACATGTGAAGAATATTAGTTCTAAGAGGAGGAGGAAAGAATACATTGAAAAGAGGAAATGATCAAACAAATAGTGAAAGAAATTTTCTCCAAGCTAAATAAATGTTTAGCTTGCAGATTAAAATGCCTCATCACATTCCAAGTAATGTCGATGACAAAAGATTTATGTGAAGGCACAATGTGAATTTTTGAACTGCAAAATCTTAAGAAAATTTTATGAGCTTCCAGGTAGAAAGAACAAGTCACTTATTTGCCAGACAGCAAAGATTAATACTAAGACTACTGAGAAAAAAACGATGATAAACTGATCATTCTTTAGTCAGACAAGATATCAGTCTCCTGGCAGAGAGAAAGATATTTGTTAGTAGTCAAAGATTCAGAGAGCTTATCACCCACATTCATCATTTGAGGATAACAGTTTTTAAAAAATCATAATTAACGCACAGATTTACCAGAGCTGAGAATTCGAGATAAGAAAGAAAAGATTCGTAATAATTCTAGGCGTACAAATACAGCTAAATCTGAAAGGATAATGATATATTATCTGCCAGGAAAATCTCAAAGCAGAAGTAATGTGCTACAAAAGAAATTATATAACTTGTAAAGAAATGAAATATTAAACTGCCTTAATAAAATCCAGGAGAATTAAGAGCTGGAAAGAAAAAGGCAGAGTAGTTTAAAAGTCTCAACCAACTAGAATGATGTGGATGAAAGGAAGAGGAGTCTAAAAACACAAAATTATTAGACTGAGGAGTATGGTGAGAAAATGGGTTGTCACAGAAAAATAGTTTGTACGATTTAGGGGAATGATTGAACTTTTCTGGCCTTGTTTGTTCTATTTATTCAGCAAATATTTATTCAAGGGCCATAAACAGGATGTCATTTATATGTCACAAACTGTTCTGTGAATTAAAGGCATACCATTTGAACAAAGCACACAATTTCTATCCTCTTGTGTCTCCAATTTTAATTAGAAAAAGAGAATAAACTGAGAGATAAACTGTTTGGAGAAACAGAGTGTTGTAAGGCAGAGTTATATGGATATGGACATAGAATTAATCAGGCATAAAAGAAACCAGATGAGGTGCATTCTTGAAATTCTTGCTTATCATATGAAGTATGATTGGTGTCAAAGTATGCCGGAAAACAAATAACATGGTTTTGATATGACCACCTTTATTAATACTTAACATAATAATCACTAGATTTCATAAGAACAGAATGTAGAAATGACTCTAGAATCTACTGGGAAAATCCAAGGGACCTCCAAAATAAAAGGGCTACAAAACTCAGCGGCAAAATGCTTCCTTCAGCTGTAAAAATTTTTATTTCTTTCCACTTTAATCAAAATAAGTTTTCACGTTGACTCTTACCTCATTGGTAAATTTTACTAAATAATTAAGAAAATAAAAATGTTAAATGAATGCACAAGTGAATAAATAACATGAATATAACCACTCTCAACTCTAAATACCACAGAAAAAAACAACAGCTTTTTATTTAATAAGATCCGATTTACCCTTGGGATCTTCACTTTCAGGTACTTTTCCAAATTTCTTTTGTCTTTTTCTTTACCAGTGTTCTCCACATAAAATGAGTTCAGGTTTCTTTGCAGTCATTAATCAACCAGCAAAAAAGAAAATGTGTAATACATGCAAATTGAAGTACTTTTATCCAAGATTTTTTATTGTGTCTTATCTGTGAATAGAATGATATATGCATGTTTACATGCAATATTACCTATTTAACTTGTAGAAAAAAAGGTTTCAGTAGTCTTAATATTTAGGGTTTCTTTTCTCTTCCTGTGGTTAAAACAATATGTGAGAAAAAATGATTTTATTTTTCTATTAAATTTTTTTAGCTAAAAGTACAACACAGACTGGAGGAAAGTATTCTCAATATGATCAACTGAAAAACAGAACCTAGAATATATCAACTTCTACAAATTAATGCAAAATATGAATAATAGTATACTGTCCAATAGCATACTATGCACAACTAAAGTGAAAGAATGAACAAGTTCTAGACATATCAACATTGATAAATATATAATCATGTTAAGTTAAAAGCAAGTTCTAAAGGTTTATTTCCATTTGGTATAATGTATGTAAACTTAAAATCTGAACTAACAATCCCACAAATGTAGATAGAACATATGCCTTGAGAAAGGGAGGTACAAGGACTGACTGCATAAATGGGCATTCAACTGTATCTATAACTTTCTTTTTTACTGACAATTGTGACAAAATTTGAACATCTTTAAAATCTAGGGAAAAAGTAACTAAATAAACTATTAAACAATTATTAAATATTAAGTCATCTGGCTTTTATTTGTGCCATAAAATACTGTCTATGATGCTTTGAGATATTCTAAGCAAGCAAAAAATATATTATTACTGAAAATAATGTGGTAGTAGACACCATTTTTTGGTTTCTCAAATACTAGATCTGTAATTTTATCATTAATAAAAAAGTGCTTCTATGATTCATGAAGCTAGAATTCAATAGCAGAAAGAATTTAGAAAAATTCCCAAATATGTGGAAATTAAACAACAAGTTTCTAAACACTAAATAGGGCAAAAAGAAAATTTTAAAATTATTTTGAGACAAACAACAATGGAAATACAGCACATCAAACTGTGCAAGATGCAGCGAAAGCAGTCCTTTTTTATTGCATTTTAAGTTTTGGGGTACATGTGCAGAACATGCAAGATAGTTGCATAGGTATACACATGGCAGTGTGATTTGCTGCCTTTCTCCCCTTCGCCCACATCTGGCATTTCTCCCCATGTTATCCCTCCCCAGCTCCCCCAACCCCGCTGTCTATCCCCTATTTCCCCCAATAGACCACAGTGTGTAGTGCTCCCCTCCCTGTCTCCATGTGCTCTCATTGTTCATCACCTGCCTTTGAGTGAGAATATGTGGTATTTCATTTTCTGTTCTTGTGTCAGTTTGCTAAGAATGATGTTCTTCAGATTCATCCATGTGCCTACAAAAGACACAAACTCATTGTTTTTGATTGCTGCATAATATTCCATGGTGTATATGTGCCACATTTTCCCAGTCCAGTCTATCATCAATGGGCATTTGGGTTGGTTCCAGGTCTTTTCTATTGTAAACAGTGCTGCAATGAACATTCGTGTGCATGTGTCCTTATAGTAGAATGATTTATAGTCCTTTGGATATATACCCAGTAATGGGATTGCTGGGTCAAATGGAATTTCTATTTCTAGGTCCTTGAGGAATCGCCACACTGTCTTCCACAATGGTTGAACTAATTTGCACTCCCACCAGCAGTGTAAAAGTGTTCCTTTTTCTCCACATCCTCTCCAGCATCTGTTGTCTCCATATTTTTTAATGATCACCATTCTAACTGGCGTGAGATGGTATCTCAATGTAGTTTTGATTTGCATTTCTCTAATGACCGGTGATGATGAGCATTTTTTTCATAAGTTTGTTAGCCTCATGTATGTCTTCTTCTGAAAAATGTCTGTTCATATTTTTTTCCCACTTTTGAATGGGATTGTTTGTTTTGTTCTTGTAAATCTGTTTGAGTTCTTCGTAAATTCTGGATATCAGCCCTTTGTCAGATGAGTAAACTGCAAAAATTTTTTCCCATTCTGTTGGTTGCTGATTCACTCTAATGACTGTTTCTTTTGTCGTGCAGAAGCTGCAGAGTTTGATTAGGTCCCATTTGTCTATTTTGGCTTTTGTTGCCAATGCTTTTCGTGTTTTGGTCATGAAGTCCTTGCTCTCTTCTATGTCCTGAATGGTTTTGCCTAGATTTTCTTCTAGGGTTTTTAAGGTGTAAGGTCTTATGTTTAAGTCTTTAATCCATCTGGAGGTAATTTTAGTGTAATGTGTCAGGAAGGGGTCCAGTTTCTGCTTTCTGCACATGGCTAGCCAGTTTTCCCAACACCATTTATTAAACATGGTATCCTTTCCCTATTGCTTGTTTTTGTCAGGTTTGTCAAAGATTAGATGGTTGTAGATATATTGTGTTGCCTCCGGGGCCTCTGTTCTGTTCCATTGGTCTATATCTCTGTTTTGGTACCAGTACCATGCTGTTTTGATTACTGTAGCCTTGTAGTATAGTTTGAAGTTCGGTAGTGTGATGCTGCCTGCTGTGTTCTTTTTGGTTAGAATTGACTTGGCTATGCAGGCTCTCTTTTGGTTCTATATAAAGTTTAAGGTGTTTTTTTCCAGTTCTGTGAAGAAGGTCATTGGTAGCTTGATGGGGATAGTGGTGAATCTATAAATTACTTTGGGCAGTATGGCCATTGTCATGATATTGATTCTTCCTAACCATGAACATGGAATGGTTCTCCATCTGTTTGTGTCCTCTCTTATTTCGTTGAGCAGTGGTTTGTAGTTCTCCTTGAAGAGGTTCTTTACATTCCTTGTTAGTTGTATTCCTAGATATTTTATTCTCTTTGTAGCAATTGTGAATGGCAGTTCATTCTTGATTTGGCTCTCTTTAAGTCTGTTATTGGTGTAGAGGAATGCTTGTAATTTTTGCACCTTCATTTTGCATCCTGAGACTTTGCTGAAATTGCTTATCAGTTTCAGGAGATTTTGGGCTGAGACAATGGGATCTTGTAGATATACAATCATGTCGTCTGCAATTTCAGACAATTTGGCTTCCTCCTTTCCTATTTGAATACACTTCATTTTTTTTTTTCTTGCCTGATTGCTCTGGCTAGAACTTCCAGTACTACATTGAATAGGAGTGGTGAGAAAGGGCATCCTTGTCTAGTGTCAGATTTCAAAGGAAATGCTTCCAGTTTTTGCCCATTCAGTATGATATTGGCGGTTGGGTTGTCATAAATAGCTATTATTTTGAGATAAGTTCCATCGATACTGAGTTTATTGAGGGTTTTTAGCATAAAGCACTGTTGAATTTTGTCAAAGGCGTGCTATACATCAATTGAGATAATCATGTGGTTTTTGTCTTTGGTTCTGTTTATGTGGTGAATTATGTTTATAGACTTGCGTATGTTGAACCAGCCTTGAATCCCCAGGATGAATCCTACTTGATCATGGTGGGTAAGCTTTTTCATGTGCTGTTGCAATCGGCTTGCCAATATTTTATTGAAGATTTTTGCATCTATTGTTATCATGGATATTGGCCTGAAATTTTCTTTTCTTGTTGAGTCTCTGCCAGGTTTTGGTATCAGGATGATGTTGGTCTCATAAAGTGATTTGGGAAGGATTCCCTGTTTTTGGATTATTTGGAATAGTTTCAGAAGGAATGGTACCAGCTCCTCTTTGTGTGTCTGGTAGAATTTGGCTGTGAACCCATCTGGACCTGGGCTTTCTTTGTGTGGTAGGATCTTAATTCCTGCCTCAACTTCAGATCTTTTTATTGGTCTGTGCAGGATTTCAGCTTTTTCCTGGTTTTCACTTGGGAGGAGACAAGTGTTCAGGAATTTATCCATTTCTTCTAGGTTTACTAGTTTATGTGCATGGAGTTGTTTGTAATAATCTCTGATGATGGTTTGAATTTCTGTGGAATCTGTTGTGATATCCCCTTTATCAATTTTTATTGCATCTATTTGGTTATTCACTCTTTTCTTTTTTATTAATCTAGCTAGTGGTCTGTCTATTTTGTCGATCTTTTTGAAAAACAAGATCCTGGATTTATTAATTTTTTGAAGGGTTTTTGTGTCCCTATCTCCTTTAGTTCTGCTCTGATCTTAGTTATTTCTTGTCTTCTGCTAGGTTTTGAGTTTTTTTTATCTTGCTTCTCTAGCTCTTTCAATTTTGATGATAGGGTGTCAGTTTTGGATCTTTCCTTGCTTCTCATGTGGGCACTTATTGCTATATATTTTCCTCTAGAGACTGCTTTAAATGTGTCCCAGAGATTCTGGTATGTTGTCTCTTCGTTCTTGTTAGTTTCGAGGAACATCTTTATTTCTGCCTTCATTTCATTGTTTATCCACTCAACATTCAAGAGCCAGTTGTTCAGTTTCCATGAAGCTACGCAGTTCTGAGTTAGTTTCTGAATTCTGAGTTCTAACATGATTGCATTGTTGTCTGAGAGACTCTTTCTTATAATTTCTGTTCTTTTGCATTTGCTGAGTAGTGATTTACTTCCAATTATGTGGTCAATTTTAGAGTAGGTGTGATGTGGTGCTGAGAAGAATGTATATTCTGTGGATTTGGGGTGGAGAGTTCTGTAAATGTCTATCAGGTTTGCTTCTTCCAGGTCTGAGTTCAAGCCCTGGATATACTTGTTAATTTTCTGTCTCGTTTATCTGTCTAATATTGACAGTGGAGTGTTAAAGTCTCCCACTATTATTGTGTGGGAGTCTAAGTCTCTTTGTAAGTCATTAAGAACTTGCCTTATATATCTGGGTGCTCCTGGATTGGTGTGTATATATTTAGGATTGTTAGCTCTTCTTGTTGCATCGATTCTTTTACCATTGTGTAATGTCCTTCTTTGTCTCTTTTGATCTTTGTTGCTTTAAAGTCTATTTTATCAGAGATGAGAATTGAAATTCCTACTTGTTTTTCCTCTCCATTTGCTTGGTAAATCTTCCTCCATCCCTTTAATTTGAACATTTATGTATCCTTGCATGTGAGATGGGTTTCCTGGATACAGCACACTGATAGGTTTTAGCTTTTTATCCAATTTGCCAGTCTTTTGATTGGTGCATTTAGTCCATTCACATTTAGGTTTAATATTGTTATGTGTGAATTTGATACTGCCATTTTGATGCTAGCTGGCTGTTTTTCCTCTTAGTTGATGCAGATTCTTCATTTTGTTGATGCTCTTTACCATTTGGTATGTTTTTGTAGTGGCTGGTACTGGTTGTTCCTTTGTATGTGTAGTGCCTCTTTCAGGAGCTCTTGTAAAGCAGGCCTGGTGATGACAAAATCTCTGAGTACTTGCTGGTTTGCAAAAGATTTTATTTTTTCTTCACTTATGAAGCTTAGTTTGTCTGGATATGAAATTCTGGGTTGAAAGTTCTTTTCTTTAAGGATGTTGAATATCAGCCCCCACTCTCTTCTGGCTTGTAGAGTTTCTGCTGAGAGATCTGCTGTGAGTCTGATGGCCTTCCCTTTGTGGGTAACCCGACCTTTCTCTCTGACTGCCCATAGCATTTTCTCCTTCATTTCAACCCTCGTGAATCTGAACAATTATGTGCCTTGGTGTTGCTCTTCTTGAGGAATATCTTTGTTGTGTTCTCTGTGTTTCCTGGATTTGAATATTGGCCTGTCTTGCCAATATTGGGGGAGGGTTGGGGTAGTTTTCCTGGGTAATATCCTGAAGAGTATTTTCCAGCTTGGATTTATTCTCTTCGTCACATTCAGGTACACCTATCAAACGTAGATTAGGTCTCTTCAGATAGTCCCATATTTCTTGGAGACTTTGTTCATTCCTTTTTATGCTTTTTTCTCTAATCTTGCCTTCTCATTTTATTTCATTGAGTTGATATTCGACCTCTGATATCCTTTCTTCTGCTTTGTCAATTCAGCTGTTGAAACTTGCTCATGCTTCATGAAGTTCTAATATTGTGTTTTTCAGCTCCATCAATTCACTCATATTCCTCTCTAAATTGTCCATTCTCATTAGCATTTCATCAAATATTTTTTCTACATTCTTAGTTTCTTTGCATTGGGTTAGAACATGTTCTTTTAACTCACAGAAGTTTCTCATTACCCACCTTCTGAAGACTGATTCCGTCATTTCATCACATTCTTTCTCCATCCCGCTTTGTTCCCTTGCTGGTGAGGAGTTGTGATCCCTTTTAGGAGGAGAGGTGTTCTGGTTTCGGGTGTTTTCCTCCTTTTTGCACTGGTTTCTTCCCATCTTTGTGGATTTATCCACTTGTCATCTTTGTAATTGCTGATCTTCAGATTGGGTCTCTGAGTGGACATTCAGTTGACAATGAAGTTATTTCTCTTTCTTATTTTTCCTTCTAACAGTCTGACCCCTCTGCTGTAGAACTGCTGAAGTCCACTCCAGGCCCTGCTTGCCTGGGGATCACCTGCAGCAGCTGCAGAACAGTAAGGGTTGCTAGCAGTTTCTTCTTCTGCTATCTTTGTCCCAGCATGATGCCCACCAAATGTCAGTCTGATCAGTCCTTTGTGAGGTGACTCTTTAGATATACGGGGGTCAGGGAGCTGCTTAAGGAAACAGTCTGTCCTTTATAGGAGCTCAAGTGCTGAGCTGTGAGCTCTGTTGTTCACAGAGAGGTACATTTAAGTCTGCAGCAGCAGAACTCATAAACCCCCTTTTTCCCCCTGGGTGCTCTGTCCCAGAGAGTTAGGGCTTTATTTATGGATTTCCATTGTGCTGCTGCCTTTTTTTTCAGGGCTGCCCTGCCCAGCAAGGAGGCAACCTAGTCACTGTCTGCCTGCAGAAGCCCAAAATTTAAAGTAAAATAGAAAATAAAAATGAAAAAAACAACATGATATAATCTCACACTTGTTAGAATGGCTATTCTCAAAACAAAAGAGCATAAATGTCGACAAGGTTGTGGTGAGAAGGAAACCACTGTATATTGCAGTGGATAATGTAAACTAGTATAGCTACTTAGAAAACAGTATGAAGGTTCCTCAAAAAATTGAAAACAAAACTACCATATGATCCAGTAATTTCTTTAATCTCATTAAAGAAAATGAAATCAGTATTTCAAAGAGATAATCCGCCCTCTCATTTTCATTGCAGCATTATTTATGATAGCCAAAATACGAACTTAAGCTAAGTATCCATCAACGTATGACTAGATAAAGGAAATGTGAGATATATACATATAACAGACATATAATGGAATATTATTGTACATATAACAGACATATATTGTATATTGGTTACATATAATAAACTATTGTTCAGCCTTTAGAAAGAAGGATTTCCTGACATTTGGGAAAACATGGATGAACCTGGAGAACATTACATTAAGTGAAATAAGCCAGGCACAGAAAGACAAATACAGCATGATCTAAGTTATATATAGAATCTAAAAAAGTTAAATTCGTAGAAGCAGAGAGTAGAATGGTAGTTACCAGAAGCTGGGGTGGGGGGTGAGGGTGGGAAGATGTTTGTTAAAGGATACAGAATTTCAGTTAGATAGAAGGAATAAGTTCAAGAGCTCTAATTTACAACATGGTGACTATAGTTAATAACAACATATTCTCGAAAATTGCTAAGAGAGTAGATGTTGTGTTCTCACCACAAATGTGGTAAGTGTGTGAGGTAATGCATACATTAATTGGCTAAATGTAGCCATTCTGCAATGTATATATATTTCAAAACATCATATTGTATGTGATCAATACATATAATTTTTATCTGTCCATTAAATAACAATCATAGTAGCCATAGAATATACAAATACAATAAACACTCTTGCCAAGAAGCTTGTAAAACCACCCATAAAGTTAAGAAATATAGTTTATAAAGAAAAAATAAAAACAAAATAGTATATCTGTGCTCCCAAAATTCATTCTTATATTTTGTTTTATGAGAATATTTTTAAATGCAATTAGAAAAATATAATGTCTAATTGTGTTAAAATTGAATGTGCCCATATAAAGAATTAAAAGTGAATATTTTTATACGTAAAATCATAGTGTATTTTGCTTTGCTTATCTGCTGTTTCATTTTTCAACTTTTTCTCTTTCTTATCTATATCAAGGGAAGTTAAATTTTCCAGAACCCCTTGCCCACTAGTTTTCAACTAGTGCCAACCAATGGGATGCACTCAGTAGAGACTGGAAAACAGGATAAAATGAGAAGTCAAGGTTTTTCACTCCACAGTTTCTCCCCTTAACTCTCTACCTCCACTGGTATCTCCAGCAATGGTCAATTTTTCTCAGTGGTTCGATTACCCACCAAACAACCTACTGCACGAATGGAGGTCTGTTGTGTAGTGTAGTTCCAGCTTCTCCCAGGTAGTCCTGGCTTCTAAGATCCCATAATATGGCCTTCTGGGTTTATTCTTTCAGCATAATGATGGTAACGACTTCCTGCCATTGCAAATTTCTGGGTCATCTTATCATCCTTTGTTTGGCTTGTTAGCTCCAAATTCAACTGTGTCAACATCCTCTGGGTTAAATTATCTCTCTTTGAAATCCAAGAGTGGCTTCTGTTTTCCTGACTTGATTCCAGTGGATACATCAGCACTGCCAAAAACAGAAAAAAAAAAAAACCTGAACTTGCATTGCAATTATAGAACCTGTATGAACAACAAGCATAAAATATGTGGTCAATAAAGTATAAAACTCTTTCTTTGGGAGCTCTTATTCAGTTTAAGGGAGGGACGGGAGGGACCAACTTTCCCATAGCCTTTCATTATCTGCATTTATACTCATTGTGAATATCATTAATTTATTTTTTCACTCATTGTATTAGTCAGGGTTCTCCAGAGGGACAGAATTCATGGCATAGATATATCTCTATGTAAAGGGGAGTTTATTAAGTATCAACTCACACAATCATGAGGTCCTACAATAGGCTGTCTGCTGGCTGAGGAGCAAAGAGAGCCAGTCCAACTTCCAAAACTGAAGAACTTGGAGCCCAACGTTCAAGGGTAGGAAGCATCCAGCATGGAAGAAAGGTGTAGGCTGGGAGGCTAAGCCAGTCTCTCTTTTTATATTTTTTTCTGCGTGCTTATATTCTAGCTGCACTGACAGCTGATTAGCTTGTGCCCACACAGATTAAGGGTGGGTCTGCCTTTCCCAGTCCACTGACTCAAACATTACTCTCTTTCAGCAACATCCTCACAGACACACCCAGCATCAATACTTTGCATCCTTCAATCCAATCAAGTTCACAATTCATTCCATATAATATTTAATGAGAAACCACCTTGTCTGTGAATAATTATAAGTACTGACAATATAGAAATGAACAAAACAAAGCTGCTGCTCTTAGCATCTTTGGAGGTAGAACTTTCTAAAGTGTTATCAAAGAGAGGTAATGTAATTCTTATTTGGTTTTAAAATTAATGAAATCAAATTATCATTAGCTATTTTGTTTGTGAAGGTTAGCAAAAAATTACGATTATTCTATAATTGGGATTTCAAATTCAGCATTACCATTCCTAGTTGGAATAGTTAAAATTTTTCATTTGAATCAAGAAGTTCTTCTTTGCTATGGTATATTTCAGTAAATGACCGAAAAAATGTTTCACTAAAAGTACAAAGTTAAATTTCCACGCTTGTTGTCACAGGAGTTTCAGTTTACTCAAAAGAACTGCTACCTTTTGATATAACCCATGCAGAATACATTCCCATTTCTTTAATAGAGTGATCCCTCATCTATTAGTGTAGTAGGTGACATTAGAACTCAAATATATTCATCTCAAATATTCATATCAGTTTGAAGCTTCCAGAGAAAACATAATTACACATATTTATAATAGAGATGATCTTTATTCATTGTTTTTATTTGCTGGCTTGCATTTTTTACTGTAAAGTGGTTTATTAATATCAGTAGTCATACAAACTACTTCACTCAATTGATTTTGTTTGTTTGTTTGTTTGTTTTTTTGAGATGGAGTCTCCCTCTGTTGCCAGGATGGAGTGCAGTGGCACCATCTAGGCTCACTACAAGCTCCAACTCCCTGTTTCAAACGATTCTGCCTCAGCCTCTCGAGTAGTTGGGATTACAGGCATGTGCCACCATGCTGGCTAATTTTTGCATTTTTAGTAGAGACAGGGTTTCACCATGTTGGCCAGAATGGTCTCGATCTCCTGACCTCATGATCCACCTGCCTCAGCTCACAAAGTGCTGGGATTACATGCATGAGCCACTGCACCCGGCCCACTCAGCTGAATTTTAAACAAAATTATGACTTTTAGCTTTGAATATAGTCTATTTATTTGTTTATGACACTGTCATGTGTTTTAATTCAATGTACATTCACTTTATTTTTTGGATACTATGTATAAATTTCAAGACAGAAACAGTGCGATATCTCAAAAGTGATATTTTACAAGCTTTGCATTCTGGTACCCTGCAATATTTAGTACCCTAGTCATATTAAAAAAGTTTGATGTAGGAATGCTTTAAAGTGCCTCTAAGATTACAGATTTCATTAAACCCTGTTTGATGAGAAAAACACCAAAATAATTTTAAAAAGTAGTTCCTCAAGACATAGCTATCTAACTGAGAAAATATTTTTGGAGTACTTATGCGCAAGACATTGCTGTGTTCACTTTATTTTTCTTCATGGTATTTTTATGCATTCAATATATATTTTGCTTCTACTTTAGTTTTACCATGTTAGTTGCTATTGGATACAAAAGTGAATCAGATAAAGTTACTATCCTCAAGAATCACCTATTCAGGGGGAGGATCAGACATTAACATGAAGTGTTACATGTTTAAAAACGGTACATAAAAGGCAGTGTTTGCACAAAAAAGAATGAGGAAGTTTGCATGGAGAAAGTGAGGAGACAGATATATGTATCATCATTAAAATCTCCACGGAAACATAGCTGTGATCTTTGTGCTAGGCTTTGGCATATAATTTTACCCCAAAGGGCATAAATATGTGAAGTAACCAAACAACATGATATGGCTGGGTCATACAAGTGGTTTTCTATTAGTAGACCAACATGGATGAGAGGAAAAGGGAAGTGAAGTTCAGAGTGAAATGTCATGGAACTCTTATGGCATCCTTCCTGTCTTTTATAGTAAGGATTCTTTTTATTTCAAAAAACAGAATCACTAAACACATAAGTTCTATATTGAAAATGACTTCGTTCTATCATGAAACTGAAATAGCCAGAGCTAACATCAGAAAAAGAATCTGAGACTAGATCCAGATGACTTCATTTATTACATGCAGTATTTTAGCAATTATATAAAATTGCTGGAGATTCAAGTGATGTACAAAGGGATTTAAGGGAATTAATCAGCTTACCCTATGCTTCTTATGACTACATGGGACTGAGCGACAATGTGGACACCATTGCCTCAGCAAGAGCACAGTCACTGGTGAGGAAACCAGGGAGACCTGATTAGCCATGCTCTCTGAACAGCCACTAAGCTGATTTCTTTCATTATCCTTTGCTGCCTTTATATTCTTTGAGGTTATAAATGTAAAATCTAACTTCTAAAAGAGTTGAAGTGATTATTAAAGTGTTCATTTTCACAATGTGTCAAAGCTAGTGCTCCCTATGAAATTAATTCACTTCTCAAGAAAATTTAAAATGCCATTACCTTTTCTATCACTCAAGGGACAGCTGAAAAAGCATGAACAAAATTAGTAACATTTTTATTAAGACCAACTAGCTAGCATCTTCATTTGTTACAATATTTTTTCTACCTCCCAAAGGACTTGTCTATATTATACATTTTGTGATTGACATTAAGAGTCCATAAATTTGCTAAACAAATTAATGTGCAAAAGCTCTTAATTATGTGCAAAAGTAATTTTAATTATGTTATAACCACTTTAAACAATAGGCTATATTGTTATAATTTCCTAACCACAGCTTCTACTACAAAGGTATTTATTCATCAATTACATAGAGACTATATGCTTAGTCAATGTTTCAATTGTTAGAAATAGAAAGATAATTAAAAGACTATTTCTTGTCACAAATTTCAGATTAACTGTTTAACATTATTCCTTATCACAAGTTAATATTAAAGGAAGAGTCATATTATAGTGAATTTATTGAAGTGTAGTCAAAGAAAGACCATGGTTAGTGTATGAAAAAGAAGATCACACAGAAAGAAAGAAAGAAAGAAATCTTATTCTATGGTACAGGAGGAAATTCTCAGGACAATCTCACAGATTAGATTTTTTTTAGACTAAGTCATGTAATATAAATTAGGATTTAGAGAGGAGAGAAAATAACACTTTAGTTTCTCTCTCATATCTACCTATTTAGTGTGAATCTGCTGATGAAATTTTCTTTCAGATCTTTTTATCTAGAGAAAATTATTTTCCCTTTATTTTTTGAAGATAATTTTACTACTATAGGATTGTAGGCTGAAATAATTTTCTTTTTTTTTTTTGAAATAATTTTCTTTCAGCACCATTAAGATGTCATTCCATTATACCCTGGTTTCCATAATTCTTGCTAAAAAATCATTTGGATTTTTGTTGCTCTTTTTAAAGATAATGTGCCTTCTCCCTCCCCCTTAATACTTTTAAAAGTCATCTTAGGAATTCTGTTTTTATTTGTTTTTACATAATTGTCCAAATTATGTTAAAATAATAAATAAAGGTTTTTAAAAAATAATTCTAAATTGAGTTTAGCAAGCTTCTCAAATCAGTTTTGGAAAATGTCAACCAGTATTGTTTCAAATACTGCATTTTTCTGCTCTCCTAAAATCACAATGCTAGTAAGTTTATAGAGTTAGAATTTGATTATAACCAAGATAAAATAACTTTATTTGCCATTTTTAAAGATTTAATTTAATTTTTTTTTTATTTTGAGACAGAGTCTCACTGTCACCCAGGCTGGAGTGCAGTGGTGTGAACTTGGCTCACTGCAACCTCTGCCTCTTGGATTCAAGCAATTTCTCTGCCTTAGCCTCCTGAGTAGCTGGTACTATAGGTGTGCACCACCATGCCCAGCTAATTTTTGTATTTTTAATGGACAGGGCTTTCACTATTTTGACCAGGCTGGTCTAAAACTCCATACCTTGTGATCTGCCCATCTCAGACTCCCAAAGTTCTGTGATTACAGCTGTGAGCCACCGCACCCAGCCTTTACTATATTTTTAACTTCTATGTTAAAAATATACAATAGGAACAATCCAAGATGGCCGATTGCTAACATCCCGGGATTGCAGCTCTCAGAGGAAGCGTGGAGAACTAGAGGACGCCACACTTTCAGACAAATTCTGGTCGCTCATGGAGCAGAAGATCCCCCAGCGGAGGAAACACACGGGTGGCCAGCGCAACTCTCATGGCCAGCGCAGCGGTTCCTCTGGCACCTCGGCGCGGCAGCACTCGGTGCAGAGTAAATGGGACCAGTTCCCCTTCTGACCAAGGTTTGGAGCCCCGGGAAGGCAGAGTCACCTACTACGGACACAAGAAGGAAGCCAGACAGGAGAATTCTGGGCAGAAAAGCACCATCAGTTTTAACGCTGCTGCTCTGGCCCTGGGAACTAACAACCTGGATGTCCACTCAAGAGACCTAATCTGAAAGTTGGTAATTTCAAAGAAGACAGGAGGATAAATTTACAATGATGGGAAGAAACCAGCGTAAAAAAGCTGAGAATACTCAAAGTCAGAACGCCTCTCCCTCTAAAGATGATCACAGTTCCACATCAACAATGGAACAAGGCTTGATGCAGAATGAGCGCATCCTGATGACAGAATCACTCTTCAAGGAATGGATAATAACAAACTTCGGTGAGTTAAAAGAACATGTTGTAGCCCAACGTAAAGAAACTAGGAACTTTGAAAAAAAGTTTGATGAAATCCTATTGAGAATAGACAACTTAGAGAGGAGTATGAGTGAAATAATGGAACTGAAGAATACAATACAGGAACTCCGAGAAGTATGCACAGGTTTAAACACTCGAATTGTTCAAGCAGAAGAAGGGATATCAGAGGTCAAAGTCCAACTTAATGAAATAAAACGTGAAGAAAAGATTAGAGAAAAAAGGATAAAAAGGAATTAGCAAAGTCTCCAAGAAATGTGGGACTATGTGAAAAGACCAAATTTATGTTTGATAGGTGTACCTGAATGCGACGGAGAGAATGAATCCAAGCTGGAAAATACCCTTCAGGATATTATTCAGGAAAATTTTCCTAAACTAGCAAAGCAAGTCAACATTCAACCCCAGGTAATATAGAGAACACCACAAAGATATTCCTCAAGAAGAGCAACCCCAAGGCACATAATCATTAGATTCACCAGGGTTGAAACGAAGTAGAAATTACTAAGAGCAGCCAGAGAGAAAGGTCAGGTTACCCACAAAGGCAAGCCTATAAGACTTACAGCAGATCTCTCAGCAGAAACTCTACAAGCCAGAAGAGAGTGGGGGCAAATATTCAATATCCTCAAAGAACAGAACCTTCAGCCCAGAATTTCATATCCAGCCAAACTAAGCTTCACAACTGAAGGAAAAATAAAATCTTTTATGAACAAGCAAGTACTCAGAGATTTTATTACCACCAGGCCTGCTTTACAAGAGCTTCTGAAAGAAGCATTACACACAGAAAGAAACAACCAGTATTAGCCTTTCTAAAAATACACCAAAAAGTAAAGAGCACCAACATAAAGAAGAATTTACACCAATGAATCTATAAAACAGCCGGTCGACATCAAATGGCAGTAACCCTAAATTTAAATTGACTAAATCCCCCAATCAAAAGACACAGCCAAAACCCAATGGCATGTTACATCCAGACCTGTTTCACATGCAAGGATACACGAAGACTCAAAACAAAGGGATGGAGAAAGATTTACCAACCAAATGGAGAGCAAAAATAAATAATAAATAAATAAAAAGCAGGAGTTGCAATTCACGTATCGGATAAAATATATTTTAAAGCAACAAAGATATAGTGGTAAAAGGATCAATGCAACAACAAGAGCTAACAATCCTAACACCCAGATACGAGACTTAGATTCAATGAGACAGAAAATTAATAAGGATATCAAGGGCTTGAACTCAGATCCGGAACAAGTAAACTTAATAAATACTTATAGAGCTCTCCACTTCAAATACACAAAATATACATTCTTGTCAATACCACATCACACCTACCCATAAGTTTAAATGAAACATTGACTGGCCATTATTAATACCCAATTTTTTTCAAAATAAAGCAATATTTCCATTTACTCTCCCTCTTTCTCTTCCTCTTTCTTCCTCTCCTTTACTTATTTTTTTTTCTTTTTCTTTCTTTCTCTCAAAAAAAAAGAAATCAACTTGTAAACCTCTAGATCCAGGTCGGCAATGTCTCTCTCATTGCTTGATTTCCTTCCTTCCCTTCCCTCCCTCCCTCCCCACTTCCTCCCTTCCTTCCTTTCTTCATCTCTTCCTTCCTCCCTACTGTCCTTCTTTCCTCCCTTCCTGCCTTCCTCCCCACCCCCCCAAAAAAATATATACAATAACCTTCTCTATGTCTGCATTTGTTCAAAAAATTCAGTTTTAACATTTTCTCAAATATTTTCTTTAAGTTGAATTTTAAGATATCTTCAAACAAAGCAAGGAGTTTGAAAACAATCTTCATTTTATTTAAATCAAGGTATTTTTCCAAAAAACTCAAGATATGTGCTAAATATGTGGTATTTGTGTGTGTCCATGTGTGCGTAAGTGTTCAGTTTATTAACTGCTGCAGATATATTAGAATGGGATTTTTCTATTTTAGTAATAATTCCTGACTTTGACAATAGTGTCTTTTTATATACATATAAGAATTTAACAAATTGTATTTGAGGTCCTTACTACATCACTCCTCATGACTTTTATTTTAAACAAGTTCAAATTTTCTAAGGAGACATTTTTAATATATTGTGTCATTATATGACCCAGAAGTTTATAACAGACTTAGTATTTGTATCACATGCTATTTAAGAAAATAATTTTAAATATAGAAAGCAGGGAAAGATTTCTATTTCTATCATTACATAGAAAACATCACAAAATAACATTAATAGAGAATTATTATTTGTTCCAAGAAGTATTGAGACCAAGAAGAATATCAATGACTATTTTTAGAGTAGGATTTGAATTAACAAAGTATTATACTAATAGACTCTCTATGTATTATACACTAATATATCTGGAAATATAAAATAATATCCAAAATATTTTCAAATATATAGATTTCCTCTGAGTGATAATACCATTTCTCTTAAGCATATTATACAGTTTTGATGTATTTAGTCTCAGATTTCTTTTTTTTTTTTTTTTTTTTTAATTTTTTATTGGATTACAGGTTTTGGGGTACATGAGCAGAGCATGCAATACAGTTGCGTAGGTACACACATGGCAGTGTGCTTTGCTTTTCTTCTCCCCTTCACCCATATTTGGCATTTCTCCCCAGGCTATCCCTCCCCACCTCCCCCTCCCACTGGCCCTCCCCTTTTCCCCCCAATAGACCCCAGTGTTTAGTACTCCCCTTTCTGTGTCCATGTGTTCTCATTTTTCATCACCCACCTATGAGTGAGAATATGCGGTGTTTCATAGTCTCAGATTTCTTGATGAGGGATTAATTAATCAAACATGAAAATATTTTGTGAAATTTTAAGAGTGTGTTTAGTTGAAATAAGAGGGTGACATATAATAAGAAGAATGAAAACATAAGCTTAAATATTTTGACAATTGCAAATATGTGAGAATGTTTTCTTACCAAAACCAAATGGCAAAATTTCAATGTTTAATTTTATTTGGAAAATAGTAACTTATCTTACTGAATTATTGTAATTGGATACATTCCTATATTAGGTCTCTAATTTGATGTTGACTTATCAGTTTTATCTTAAATATCTTCTATACCAACATGTTTTGTATTTAAAATGTATATGCCAATTAAAATTATAGATTTTTGACTATTATTTATGGAAAGAATTTGTAGGCAATATTTACTAAATTACACTTTTAAGTAGTATTTTTCTAAAGAATATAGTTTGTGCTGATTCTAGTCATTGTATCATATGACTGAAATAACTTGCCTATTTCAGTTGACATTGTAATAAGTCAAGTCTGTATGATTCATTTAATTTTGAAGACATTGAGGTATGTCATAATCTTGGGACCTTGGCTTCAAAGTATCCTGTAACCTCATTAGGAGAGAGGCTTAACCAAGACTGGGAGCACAATGGCTAAATGGGATGTTTTGCTGGCCATTACAGGTGCAGTCAGCAATTCAAATAATTATATTTGAAAGATAACTGAAGAATTAATAAATGCATTAATTCTTTTTATTAATCTATTAATTCCAACTACTGGAAATAAGGGAAGGAACCAAAATGGGATGGAAAATGTGAGCTGTTATGCAACATAACCAGAGAAATATTGGGCCTGAATATAGTCCCTAACCACTAGATACATAGTGTATCTTCCTATAAAAGAAAAGAAGTGTTTTAGTTCAGAGCAAGCTGGCAAGATAGATTTAGGTCTCAATAAAAGGGACAGTTAATTCCACTAGGCAGAAATATAAACTGTTAACAGAAGAAAAGAAAACACAATGGCAGAATAAGAATCATGAACAGAAAAGAGTAGTTTGAAAAAAATAGAAATTCTGAAAATAAAATATATAAATACTAATACTACATTGATAGTTAAACAGACATGGTATGACAAGAATGAATTATATAATTAAAAGATAGAGAATGCTGCAAATAAAAGACTATTTAAATGGAGAAGGTTAATATATGATTTTAAAAAAAGAGTTTCATAAAAAGAACAGAAATTTAAAGGACAAGATTGGCAAATAAAATTGTTTCCCATGTAATTGATAAGCTGATCCCAAATTTAAATGGAAAAGTGTAGTCTAATCTAGACTTGCAGAAAACTAGAATAAATTAGAGGAGGAAAAAATGAGCTTAAAATGAATAAAAATGAAAAAGAATTTTAAAAGAGAAGAAAAGGACTAAGAGAAAGAGAACAGGAGATTTCTATTTAAAGATAAGTTTATAGTAATTAAAATGGTGTGGTATTAATAAACGAAAAATTTTGGGAAACAATAGAACAGAATAACATACATAGAAACAGATCACAAATATGACACCATAGTATTTAAGTTACAAGGAATTACTTACCAGTGGTGAAGAAGTGATTCCAGAATAAAGGCACCAGATTAATTGGGCATCCAAATGAATAAAAAGAAAATTTAGAATCTCATTTCAGATCAGACATAAAAATTCATCCCAGGTAGGCTAACACCCAAAGAGTTAAAGCATTTAAGGCATTTAAAACTATTTGAATATTTTAATTTTTTAAGTTGCTAAGAGATACAGTATAAAAAAAAATCTATTTTATAAGAATCACTTTATTCCATCCTATATAACTTCAAATCATTTTCTACTGAAATTTTTTTATATGTATGCTTGCTTTCTTCCTTTTTAAAAAAATTACCAACTTGTTATTAAAAATATGCATTCTAAAATACTCCACTTTTAAATTAACTGTTGAGTAACTTTTTTTTATTATTCAATGTTTAAAATATCAAATAAGGACAGGTTAGATGTGTTGGTCACAGTGATAAGTCTTTAAACTGTTTCAAATGATTAATTGAATAATATATTTATGTCTTGAAAAATTTGATTCTTTTCACCATCTGTCATTCTGATGTAGGAGGCCAGATCTACACTGGAGGTGGAACTCAGACACTGGACCAAATTGAGGACTAGTTAAAACAAGGCCAGGAAAGAAGCAGCTCTCCATAAGACATATCTACCAGTATGTCATGCCAGTTCATTGCCATATCAACACCTGGAAGTTACTGCCCCTTTCCATGCAATGACCTGGCAATCTGGAACTTATCAGCCCTTTCCTGGAAATTTCTGTATAATCTACATCTTAGTTTGCATATAACTAAAAGTGGATATAAATATGACTGCAGATGTGCCATTGAGCTTCTTACTCTGGGCACACTCCCTATAGGGCAACCCTGCTCCACAAAGAGGAGTACCTCTGCTGCTGCTGTATGTTGCCACTTCAATAAAAGTTGCTGTTTACTACCACCAGCTTGCCCTTGAATTATTTCCTGTGTAAAGCCAGAACCCTCCCTGGCTAAGCCTCAATTCTTTTGAGCTGGGGCTTTTCTGCCCTGCATCAATTCTGAAGCAATACATTTTTTGGATATATTCTTTAAAAACACCCTTAAATCTTCATAAATAGCTGCATCTTCCTCTCATCCCCGATCTCCACAAAGAAATATATTTTTATGGTCTCCTTATGAGCTTCTTTGATTTTTTCAAATGCCATGTATTTTAGTTAGCTCTTGCTGTAAGTAATCTCCCCCCAAATTGAGTGGATTAAAACAATAATTATTTAATTATCACTTAAAATATCCTCCATAAGACATTTGAACAAGGCACAGTGGGTTTGGATGGTCTCAGTTTTATATGCTGTCTGCTAGGCAGAATTATACATGAATTGCCAGGCCAGTGCAAAAAGAAGCAGTTGGACTTGTTCATAATTTTTTTTTTTTTTTGCCAATCAGTTTGAGCTTATGAGGTTATCCTTGAACTGATGACCTCGCCTTCGCAAGCGCCATGACCTCCGGCGGGAGCCACTTTGGACCCCCATAAATTTTTAAGTATTTCAATTTAGTGACAGCAGAGCATTAAGACAAGCGCAGAAACCTTAAAGCATTGGAACTTTCTGTGTAACTGCTCAGGTCACACGTCCATAAAGCCTGTCCTGCTGCTGGTGCTAAAACATTAATGATGGCTTTTATATCAAATGCCTGATACCTCAGGATGGTTAAAGAAACTGGAGACTAATTAACATGGTTTAACTTGCATCATATGCCTGGGATTTTGTCCTCACTGTCAGCTGGGTTTCCTGGTTCTGCTATGTAGTTGCAGGACATTCCCCTCTCCACATGGCATCCCCACCTGGCCTGTTACCTTGGTTGAGGCTTCTCATTTTCTGGATGCTGGGTTCTAAGAGGAAGAAAGTGAAAGTTCCCTGTACTTTTTAAACCTGGACGTAGAAGTTGTCGGCATTTTATGGGATAAAGTGCTTCACAAAGACAGCCGAGATTCAAGGAGAGGGTAAATACACTCTACCTATTGATGTGCAAAGCAGAAAAGTGATGTGAAAGCAAAGCACTTTGGGGAACTATCATGTTACATGCATAATATGAGATATAAGAAGTACTGTTGAAAAATAGTCACAGAGCTCAGCATTTGAATGCAGACCTATTTCATTTCAAAGACCATGTTCTTTCCACTACTACAACTTTCTCTCAAGAATTAGGAGCTAGTTTTAAGAATCAAGTTAGGCCAGGCACAGTGGCTCACACTTATAATCTCAGCACTTTGGGACCCCAAGACAGATGAATCAGGAGGTCAAGAGTTCGAGACCAGCCTGGTCAATATAATGAAACCCCATCGCTACTAAAAATACAAAAATTAGGCAGGTGTGGTGACATGTGCCTGTAGTCCCAATTACTTGGGAGGCTGAGGCAGGAGAATAGCTTGAACCTGGGAGGCGGAGGTTGCAGTGAGCTGAGTTCACGCCATTACACTCCAGCCTGGGAGACAGAGAGAGACTCTGTCTCAAACAACCAATCAACAAACAAAAAATAATTAAATCAGAATAAAAAGGCATATTGTTACAGATTTTCTTTTTTCAGAATCACAGTGTACAAAACATATACACACCAAATTTAGTTAATGTTCAATGACCTGAAATTTTCAACTGGAACTGTAAGAATTTATCCATAACTTGACGAAGAAGGGAATGGTGTATCCCATGAAAGGGCCAAGGGAAATCTTCTGAAGGTTCGCTGAAGATCAGTGAACAAAAGGCAGATTTTCAGGAGAGAGGACATAAAAATGTATTAATGTGCAGATAAGGAAGACAAAGGAACTTCAGGTAACAACTTCATCCTGTACTTTGTGAGATACAAAGGATTGAGGACAGAGTGGGGGTGATACTCAGAGAGAGCTTGAGGCCTCTTCTTCAGTTCAGCATGTCCAAGCACCATATTTTGGGGTATCAGTTTCTGAGCTCCAACACGCACTAATTTTTGAACTAAAAGTAAGAAACATTGCTCTTGTAATAGTGATTTCTATAGCATTAGAATGATACTATAATATTTCTATAATTTTTCTCACTTAAATAATATAACCTAGAAATTAGAAAACAACACTAAATTTTACACAGAAGAAAAACTGTATAAAATTTAGGAAATGCAGACAATTAACAAATAGTTAAATAATTTTTATTTCTACCACCCAGACTATCCACTAATAACATTCTATGAATATCTTGCATTACTATTTTTTGTCTTCACCATTGTATACATAGTATAAAAATTAAGTGTATAAATTAGTATAAAAATCTCTATTATGTTAGTCATTACCACCTTCCCCCTTACTTAAATTACACTCTTTATATCATTATGTTTATTTGGAATTCCTTTCTCATTTATCTATGATTTTCATGGTTTGACCAAATGTTACTTGTTTCAGTATAGGCATTAAAAGATCTCATTTTCTGTTTTAGAGTAAATGATGGTTCTAGAGTCAAATTATTTGGTGGTTGATGGAATATAGAATATAAAACAATAAAGGAAGCAGCATCATCTGAAATAGAAAACTGAAGGAAATATGATATCCTATATCTCTAAAACAATCCTGCTAGGTTTTAAGTTGTTTCTTCCCAAATGCTAACAACATGATAACTTTCTTGAAAGTTAAAAAAAAAAAAAAAAGGAAAGAGAGAGACAGATGTATTCATAATTAACCTGAGTCTAGAATAATTCATGATTCACTGAAACTTTTGAAATTAGTAGTTAAAATTACAATTATAACTTATGCTTTTAGTTGAGACATCACTTTCTTGTCTTCAATAATCTTTTTCTTTTTTATTTTCCTGAGATTTCAGAATTTGAGATTAAAGTAGAATTCTGATTAATTTTCAAATCAAAATCAGATTTTTTAAAACACAAACCTCCTAATACAGTATGACAGGACTCCTCTAATTTAATGTCTCTTGGCCATTTTCCACTACTACTCATATAAACTAATGTTTCAATAAGGTTTTGTAAAAATAGTGTCTAACAGAACAACTATATTTACTTAACAGAGTTTTCAGATTTTTCTGTGTGCCAATACATGCTGTGTGTCCTTAAACATACCCTGTATAAGTTCCAAATGGAGTCATGCTCTGTCATAACAAATCAGTCCAATTTTCCTTTGTATAAAAACTTAATTATGTGGCTATATTCTGGAGCAAATGTAAAAGAGATGTGGAGTTCGATGGGAATTATTTCTCCCTTATGACATCTAGGTCTTATATTCCACATGGCAGACTTCATGAGTTTTCTGTATTGTATACATTTTGTACCTAGATGAATCCTTGTGACAGAAAATTGTCAAATGTGTTTTCTCTTTTTTTTTTAAATATGGAACGCTTCACGAATTTGCGTGTCATCCTTGCGCAGGGGCCATGCTAATCTCTGTATCGTTCCAATTTTTGTATATGTGCTGCCGAAGCGAGCACTTTTCTCTTTTTTAACTCACTTCATTAAAAAAATCTCAATAAGCAAAACTATAACGATTTTAATTTCTCAATCCATCATTGAAACCTTAGAAAACCATTGTAATTATTACTGTGTAACCTAAAAATATAATTAGTTCTAGATAATCTTTAAATATTTGCATAACGGAATTTTTAATGAGATTTTTCTGACTGTCCTGTTGTGCTGAAAACCCAAAACGAAAAATAAAGCCACCCGCAAAGTGAAAGAACTAGCTCCTACCCCTACTTTAGATAGGGAGTGGATTGGGATTGGGGAAAGGGAACTGTAATTCTCAGCCTTTTGGAGGTGCAATGTAATTTTTTGTTTTTGTTTGTTGAGAGGGAGTCTCGCTCTGTCTCCCGGACTGGAGTGCAGTGAGGCTATCTCGGCTCACTGCAACCTCCGCCTTACCCGGCTCAAGCAATTCTCCTGCCTCTGCCTCCTAATTTTTGTATGTTGTGTAGGGACAGAGTCTTGCAATGTGGCTCAGGCTGGTCTCCAACTCCTGGGCTCAAGCAATCTAATCGCTCGACGTCTTAAAGTGAGGGGATTACAGGCTGAGCCACCACTACTAGCAGGGAGGTGTAATTTGTAGAGAGATTTTGTTTCCATTCCACCGGGAGGATGGAGCATTCCTTCTTCTGTGAGTGGGGTGCTCTCTCAGTTGCTGTTACTCGTATACATATATATTTTTATATTAATAATTTATATAAATTAATAACTAATAAATATATACATATATTTTTGTTGTTTTGTTGTTGTTGTTAGGCTGGCGGGTATAGAGCCCTGGCTCTATAACAGAACTAAGGCAGCTACATCTGCTGTTTCTAGAATCCCATAGCTAGAACCTTTTGGTCTTGTTTGTTTGTGGTAAGAAAATTGTTTTAGATTATCACTCTTCTCTATTCTGATTACTGGCATTAGTTTTGCCAGCCTTGCTTACAATATGCAAAACTCAACTGTAGAAATTCCAAATGAAACGTTTTCTCTCTCAATAAAGCCTATCATTTGGAAATCAAAAGCACTTTAACTTTCAAGCCATTGTTTGCAGTTTGAGCTTCTGAAAGCCTATTTAGGGGCTCAAAAGCCAAAATGCCTGCACCTATATATGTATACAGAGTACAGAAGGAAATATTGTTACAAGAACAATGGGCACAAGAAGGCATATCAAACAATATCTTATTTCATACCACAAAATGTTACCCTTAGCTGGTAAAACTGACTCACAGAGCTCTTTGGGGGCATAACCAAAACGCAGACCCCATTGTTCTGTCTTCAGCCCAGGCATTCTTTTTGTTTGGTGATTGTTGTGTATATGTCACTTCTCTCAAACATGATCTCTAACTCTTTGTTTTAGACTTGTCAAGACCAGTTATGTAAGAGGGTTAGTACTCATCTTTTGACAGGAACTATTATATCAATTTGAAATGTAATCATTTTTGTCAACAGAATAATATTTTCATATTACTAAAAATATTTGAAATTGAAAGCTATAGAAAAGATCTCGACATAATTGTAGTCTGAAGACTTTCAGTAAGCAAACTAACTAAATAAATAGGTTAAAACGCTTCTCTGCCTTTTATTAGTGGTGTATAGGCTGTGAAAATTACCTCCTTTGTATAAAAATGAAAATAATAATGCTTATCAGAAAAAATTAATATTTGTAAGGTAGTTTTGACAAGGGCCTGGTTAACAGAAACTTTTTTTTTAAACTAATACAATATAGAATATTCTGAAAAAGAATCCCCAATTTGTAAAAAATAATTAATTTTGACTTTTGTTTTTGTGTGTATTTAAATACTGTCTCACTTTAAAGATTTACTATAAAAAGAAATATTTTTCCATAGTAGTAAAAATAATGTTGTAATACTCAATTAAAATTATAATCTACTACTATGCTTAAACATTATTTGAAGTAGATGATGACATAATACTGTTCAATTATCCATGTGAAAATTCAAGCATTGTACTAACAGACACACACAAAAACCAGATTCTTTCGTGGTACCATTTGAAGAAAACGTTTTAATGTTAGAATCATGAAAACATATAATGCTTTGCCTAAAGGCATCTAAGAAGTTTCCAATGCGTGAGCATTATGTAAATAATTTTTCTAAATATCTGTTGTGGGTTTTCCTATTTATTTTATGTCAAATTGGATTTATGATGCCCAGCAGGGAACTGAAGTTTTTAAGCCTATAAACTGTAACCATTTTTATATTTTATTTCATTATTTCATTATATAAAATGACATATATCACTACTTTCATGTATGTGTGTGATTTTTGTATCTTTGTATGTTCTTTCTGTTTTGAATAACAGTAAAATTTATTTAAAAGTGATAAAACATATTTAACATGTTAATAAGTACTATACGTCCTTAAGTGGAGTAAATTCCAAACATTTATATTGACTTAAATCTCTCTTATATATTTTTTTAAATGCAATCTAAAGAAAGACAAGTCTGGCTTTCTTTAAATTAGTTAAAATGCATTGAATATCTTTAAGTCTCTAGATATACTTTCCATCTTTCTTTATCCTACTCTGTTCTATGTAAGAGTAACCCATAGAAACTACATTCACTTGTTTCATTGCCTTCAGATTTTCTACGGGTGGTGTTGGCCAATAGATAGCCCCAGCTGGAGATGGGAATGTGAAAGAGATGTTAGCACATTTTCCCCGTTCCCTTCCTATCTGATTGTTATTTCATTGTGCTTCTTTTTTGAAGGTGACAATTTCTATCAGACATTCTTTTCCATATAATTATCCTCTCTGGGTTCTGGTAACCATTCTCTTTTCTTTTTCTTGTCCTTCAGGGGTAGAGGTGGTAATTGGCTTCCCTAAATATTACCCTATGAGGATAACTATATTATTTAAACCCTGCCTGCACTTTGAGAAATAATCTTTTTATTAATCTTTTCTCAAATTATCTGGTTTGGAATGAGCCATTTCACACAGTTTCCCATGGATCTTTCTAAAACATTTGTATAGATTAGTATTTTTGGTACTCAGGAAATCTTTAACGTTTTTGCACCTAAACACAAAGGTCAACACATTATTAGTTTGTTGTAAATAGCATGTAGTCTAAATTGCCATTATTTATGCATTCCTCTTTAATATCTAGATAATATCTAGAAAATATATATTTAACATCTAATCTAAGTTCTCTTTAATATCTGCATAATATTGTATTTTTAGACTCCAAGTTGTTCACTTAAAACTGGGATGTTCTTCTACTATTTATCTTTCCACTTTTCTGGAATTTCTTCAACAACTGACTTCACTCCCATGACTTTAAACTTTCCTAACAGCTAGGATTTAATATTGACTTAGAATAATTAAAAGGATGGTGCTTCCTGAATAAATGTAACTTTAGCAATATAGATAAAATAGATCCATTGAGATTCCTATACTTCTCTAATTTCCAGCAAACTAGTAAAGATTATGAAAATATACATTGTAAGACTGTGAAGGCAGCTAGACAAAAGCAGTGTCCAGCAAATCTGGATTTTTCCATTATCATGTTATGACACAAACTTTTCTAAGTAGTCAGCATTACTGAAAATCCTAATAATATGGAATTTAAGGTACTCAAACATGTTAATGGGTTATGACCGCAGCTCACAATTCATTTTGAAAAATCAAAGCTATAAGACCCTCTCCCTGGTATGTTCTCTTCATACAATATAAAAATCACATCACTCTAAAGTTTGTCATTTCTTTACCCTCTTGTATTTAGCAGATCAGACACCTGATAATAAGTTTGATAATAAGAGAATCCAAGTCCCTTCACTGGCCTTTCTTACCTCCAATCTCACGTGGCTTAAATATCTTCTCTAAATGGTCACCAAAGTGTTTTTTCTGAAACAAAATTGTCCTATAATAAGATGTGCAGTAGCTCCTATTTCTGATAAAGTTTGAGATCCTGATTCTATGCTCCCCAACACACTAAGCTGTTTTAACTTCTTCATATTATCTTGCTATTTCAAGTTTCTCAGCCTTTGATAATGTATTCCCTCTGCCATAAATGTTTCTCCCTTTTTTTTGTCTACCTGCCATACACACAATCATCCTTCAAAATCCAGCTCACAATTTGACAACATGACTGTTTTCTAAATTGTTACTATATCCTGCCCCCAATGAAGAAATATATATATCTATTTTCATATCTAACCACATTTATTTATAATTTTATTTATTACATTGTGTTTCCCTCTACTGGACTGTGAGCTCCTTAAGGGTAGAAGCTGTACTTATTCATCATCATTTCGTCTATACAAGTTCAGTGCCTGACATTAGAAACACAATACTGAATGCTGAATGAATGGTGATGGGACTTCTGGGGCAGGTCTGATGTCTGTCATTCTTGCTCCCTAGATATACATTCAGTCTAGTTCATTGAGCAGACATTATTTTAAGATTTGAACTAAGCTGAGTTAAAAGATGACTGTAGATGAAGGAAAAGAAATAATTCTTCCTTACAAAAGAATTCCAATTAATATATATAAACACTGTGACAGGATATAGGGAAATCTTGTAGCCAATATCTACTAATACATGTTAAAACTAGTGGGTCAAAGTTTAAGGAGAAACAGAATACTTGTATTGTCTCAAAGTATCTCTCCCCAAATACTGATTAATTACCAGGAAAAATAGTAGCTTTACAGTGAAGAAACCTGGCAGATACCACCTTTACTGACTTACCGTTGATATGTGTGAACTCAGTGTCAATGTCAGGTGCCCCCAATATAATGCAATGAAGACACTTTACTTTTGTTGTATTTTCCCCCCAAAATCATAACCCCAGTGTAACCATAAAAAAAACAGCAGACAACCTTATTTTGAGGGACTTTTTACAAAACACTAAACCATCAGCCTTCAAAAGTGTCAAAGTCATGACAAACAAGGAATTGTCACAGATTAGAAGAGACTAACAGACATAAATGCTATGTGAAATTCTGGAATAGAAAAAGGCATTCGTAGAAAAACTGGTCATATCTCCTAGAAGAAAATCTAGGAAACGCTATTTTGGGGATTGGCATTGAGAAAATTTATGAGTAAGTCCTCAAAAGCAATTGCAACAAAAACAAAAATTGACAAGTGGGACCTAATTAACTAAAGAGTTTCTGCACAGCAAAATAAACTATCAACAGAGGAAACAGACAACTTAAAGAATGGGAGAAAATATGCTCAAACTATGCATCTAACAAACATCGAATATCCATAATCTGTAAGGACCTTAAAAAATTGAATAAGTGAAAACCAAATAACTTCATTAAAAATGAGCAAAAGACATGAACAGACACTTCTCAAAAGAAGACATACAAGCACCCAACAAACATGAAAAACTGCTTCAGTCAGAGAAATGCAAATCAAAAGTACAATGAGATACCGTCTCATACCAGTCAGAATGTTAGGATTAAAAAGGTCAATAACAACAGAGGTTGGCAAGGCTATAAAGAAATGGGAATGCTTATACATTGTTGATGGGAAAGTAAATTAGTCCAGCTACTGTGGAAAGCAGTTTGAAACTTTCTCAAAGAACTTAGAACTACCACTTGACCCAGCATTCCCCTTTACTGGGTATATATCCAAAAGAAAACAAATAGTTTTATCAAAAAGTCACACAAACTTGTATGTTTATCACAGCACTATTTGCAATAGTGAAGACATGGAATCAACTGAATTGCACATCAATAGTGGATTTGATAAGAAAAATGTGGTACATATACACTAGAAAACACTACACAGACATAAAAAGAATGAAATTATGTCACTTGCAGCAACATGGATGCAGCTGGAAGCCATTATCCTAAGCAAATTAAAGCAGAAACAGAAAACTGAATGCCGCATGTTCTCACTTATAAGTGGAAGATAAACATTAAGTATTCATGGACATAAAGATGGCAGCAATACACAATGAGGACTACTAAAGGGATGAGGAAGTCAAGGGCTGAAAAAGTAACTGTTGTGTATTATGCTGTGTACTACCCAGTACCTGGGTAATGGAATCATTTATACTCCAAACCTCATCATCACACAATATACCCAGGTAATATACTCAGCATTCCACAACTTGTACATGTACTCTTGAATCTAAAATAAAAGTTGAAAAAAAAAAAAACAAAGAAAAACTGGTTAAAATTGAATAAATTCTGTAGATTGGTTAAGAAATAAAAATAAGAGCATAAATATAATTATTCTTTCTAGACAAAAATAACACCAGAATAGTTTTCTTTTATCCAAGAAAAATCTACATCTATAATTTCAGCCAAAGCTATTGTTTTCCTTTTATTTTTACCCACATTAATTCAGTTTCATGAAAACCTTTAACATATCAAAAGCTTTGATAGTTTTACCTATTTCCATGAAAAGCCATTATTTATTTTATACTTACTTGCCAGACCATGCTAAGTGCGTTACGCTTCTTAACTCAATTAATCTTGACAATGGTTTCAAAAATAAGAAAACTGATATTAAAGGAGAATAATTTGGCTTAGCTCTGTGTTCCCATCCAAATCTCATGTTGAATTCTAATTCCCAACATTGTGGGAGCGCCCCAGTGGGAAGTGATTGGATCATGGGGGCAGATTTCCCTCTTGTGATTTTTGTAATAGTAAGTGAGTTATTTAGATTGGTTGTTTAAAACTGAGCAGCATTTCCCCTTTTGCTCTTTGTCTCTTGCTCTGCCGTGGGAAGACATGCTCACTTCCTCTTCTCCTTCCACTATGATTATAATAAGTTTCCTGAGGCTGCCCAGCCATGCCTCCTGTATAGTCTGTGGAACTCTGAGTCAATTAAACCTCTTTTATTCAACAATTACCCAGTCTCTGGTTGTTCTCTATAGCAATGTGAGAACACACTAATATAGAGAAGAAAGTGACTTGTCCAAGATTTCAGTCAGTAAGTAGTAGAGAACACATCCTAACCGTGCCTTTGGACTCCAAAGCACATGCTTTAAAGTTTTATCCAATGCTTCATCCTTCAAAACTCAACAGTCTGAAGTTCACTTTTATAGGAAATATCTGAAACTTAATTCAGTAAATAAAATTTAAGCCATGAGAGCTTTCTTGAAACTTTAAGAATGGTCTTATAAATCTATTCAATCATTAATTTAGATTCCATTAGTTCTCCCCCAAACTCATGGCACACTACAATAGTATTTCAATGAAAAAAACTTAATTAATTTGGTATAAGATTTATTATATTCTTCACTTGTATAATATACAGATTTCCAAACAGAGCACTGCATTTTAGGTAGGGGTGTTCATTTAAAAGCCCTTAGCAAGTTATTTTTATGTGGAAAATAGATGATATTTACCTGCACTCACAGTATGTGTAAATTATTTGTATAACTTTTAAATTGCTTCCGGAGAGCTTCATTTTTGAAATTGAACAATAGTCTTCTGCTGCCCCACACTCTGAAAACCTGCCAAGTTCCATTGAACTGATAGCACTTTATCTGTATGTATTCTCAGATTGCTGAGCTAGAAAGTCTGTTGATGCAGAACCAGCATGGCAAGTCTCTGTTCTAACAATTCTTGCCACAGACTGCCTTTTACAGAAAAGCCACTCTTAGAATTATTTTACCCCGTTATGGAAAAGATACTCGATGTGAGAACGTCTTTTGTTGTTTGGTTGTGATAGGCGCCAATGTCCCCTTTGCGTTTTAAAGCCTGATAACGTTTTCTCAAATCACATTATGTCAAGTCCAAGCATATAGGTGCCTTGCTTAGCATTGCTTTTTTGTTAAGCCCTATCAGCAAGCCTGAGAAAATTCTGATATAAGATTTTGAAAAGAATTAAGAAATTAGCATTCTAGTGAAAGATTACAAATCATAATTTTCAAATAAAAAGTTTCCTTTGTCAAAAATCATTTTAGAAAATTTATTTTTTACTCTATTAAGAAAATAAAACTGTAATTCCATTTGCAATAAAATGTCTTTGTTTTATTTTTGTATTTTAAGTAGATGAGTCTTCAAATGAACAAAATATCTTCTCAATGCAGCAGTTTTTCAAGCAAGTAAAACTGCTTCAAGCACATTTTCTAGGCTTGAAAACTCTGTGGCAGAAGAGCATACCTCAGGAGACTATTCTGGGACGTTAGGTTAGGCCTTTCCATGAAGGTAAGTGTCACCTCTTGACTTTTGTTCCTGGCTGGATTCCATGTAAGACACTCATTCACTATCATCTAGAGTGCATGTGAACTGTAACAAGAAGCAGAAACTTGATCCTTGATTAAGATCTGTGCTTTCTCTCGTTATTCATGTTAAGTAGGGCTCTTCTACCCCAAGTATTATTTGTGTCCTGCAGTTGTCAGACAATGGCCTTTCACTCTTAGCAACAACCCCGAACTTAACAAGTGGTAATTTAATAGATTGGAGGGTAAAATAAAATATGAATGGATGCAGAATCAGGTCTTTTCAAGTTGAAAAAGTATCCTTTTTCAGGATCAGAAGAAAAAATTGAACAATGAAGTGAATTCAAGTAAATTGATACATAAGTTTAACACTTCTAACAGAAGACTTTTGTGGTCAAAAGTAGGAAATGAGAAGCTGTGACAAGGAAACTTAACGGAAGAGATCCAAAGTTCATTTGGGAAAAAAAACTTGAGAGAATAGTGATGAAAGTTTTGAAAGGGGGAGGAAATATTAAAGGAGAATTTGCCTTAGTAGATATTTTAGATGACTATAGGTTGAGATAAATAATAACGTCTATTGCAGATATACACTGACTATTAAATGGGAAAGGGCTTACCGCTAGTCCAAGTGATGCCCAATTCTTTCCAAGGAAGTTTGGCAAGTGCTTTGCTAGGAGCTGAAGATGCCTTTGTAGTTAGAAAAGATATCCCTTTCTTCCGGCTCACAAGCTCCATTGGCTTGGCTGGCAAAGGATCTTGGCTGGATTTCATTCTGCACTGGGCCTTTTTTAGGTATCTTACTGCATTTTGCATGGTGTTTGACCATACCTGGAAGTTCTGAATTAACAGACCCTGTTTTATATCTAAGTTAACATATGATAAAGATTATTGCTAAAATCACTGGGAAAAGAATGGGTCTATTTAATATGTTCTACTGGACTCCTAGATCATTATTCTGGGGGAAGCAAAAGCCCTACCTGTAGACTTGACATCAGAATAAATTGAAAAGTAAAAACAAAAACTACAAAATGCTAGAAGAAAATACAGCTAATTAGTTTGGGTAAAATGCCTTTACAAGTATATTTTTTAAAAATTCAAGAAATCATAAAAAGATAACATTTAAAGAAATTCTACATAGTTTAAAAATACAACAAAATAATTTAATTATTTTAATTAAGTTAAAAAAACAAATACATCCTTTTATGGATAGAGGTTAATATACTTATTACATATGGAACCTTTAAAAATTAATAAGAAAAAGAAAAAATATATGAAACAATATATACAAAATATATAAATAGCCATCTCATAAAAAATATAAATGGTCATTAACTTTATAAAAACTTATTCAGTTTCATTAATAGTGAATGTAATAAAAATTAAAGCAATTAATCTACTAATTTTTCACTAAGATTACTTGAAAATTTAACTGTTTGGAGAAAAACAAGTAAGAGTCAAGATAGAATAGTTTAATGATATCATTTAGGTAAATGAAAAATACATACAAAAATAAATATTTTGAAAGAATACATTTAAAAAAAGGCACACCTTAAACTCATTAAGTTACACATTATGTTAACTACTTTTGCTGGGCCAGTGAATTGGAGAAAATGAAAATAAAAGTACATATTCAATTTTTTTCTATTTTATTTGTTTATTTTTGCAGAGCTCCCCTCACAAAAGAAAGAGTGCATATTTAAATAAAATCCTCAAGATGCCTTGTAGGCTAATGATGTGCCAAACACCAACAAGCACACTTAGCACAGCCATCTGCATCTGAGTCCATTATAGTCTACGTAGACAACATACGTCATAAATAAATCACAAGTACCACATGTTGAGGAAGTGACACTGACTTGTTGCTCAAGGGAATGTATGTTTTTATAAACTTTTCAGAATTCATTTGGCAGTATGAATTTAAACTATTAGAATTGGCCAAGTAAGATAAGCATCTGCACTGGTATAAGGGTGACAGGATTGCAGTGGCCCAGAGATGGGGCGAGGAGACCAAGTACAACGAAAAGGGTGTTCCAGTGGAGAAACAGCCTGGTGTGGTGGTTGGAGCCCATGTGAGATGCAGAGGAAATCCATGTAGAGAGAAGCCTGATACTGTGTGCTAGAGCCCTAGGTGAGGGAAGAGGGATAGGAGGGCTGTCCATCTTGAGGACTTAAGATCTGAGCAGGATGATGAGGATGTTCCTGCAGAAGGAGTGGCCTGGGCACATAGGAAAGGGGAGTGTGACAGCCATGGGAGATTGGGTATGAATAAGGACATTGATTAATTAAGAAAATATATTAAGGATAACGACAGTGGAAGCCAGATTTTTACTGGAGAAGAGGGGAACAAATATAAACAGTAGTATTTTACTAGAATTAAAGGTAAATGTTTGAACTCGTGGCTTTCACGATAGATAGACGATAGACGATAGGTGATAGATAAGCAGATAGATAAGCAGAATGATGTAAATATATGCAAGTACATACATGCATATATTCCCTGGCTCTGGTTACTGAGAGGGCCTAAGAAAAGGAAAAACCTACGAGTAATAAACATAGCTACTGGAGCTCAGATTCCAAATACCATCCTTCACTAAAAGGAAACAAATTTCTTGAAGAAATGGCTGATTCCTGGGCTGGGGCCAGGGAAATACAAAATTCAACTTGAACATCTCTTTGTGCCCCAAATTGAGAAAGTGCTCACAGAAGGCTAGAAACATGGCAAAAAGATATGGAATTTAGCTTGAAACCATCCCGTCTGGCCAAATCTGAGACAATTTGAGTGTTAAATTAATCTTCATAGAAACAGATTATACCTATTTAAGTAAAATAGGAAACCATGTATCAATACTAATATAAATAAACAAATGAACAAATTAGAACTTTGATGAGAAATGAAATATTTGCCTAGTTTCAATACCTGCCCAGGAAATATGGACCAATTATGGTTGAAAAGTAGCTACACTCACCACTATACCACCAATGCCACCAATATGGACCAATTATAAAGAGGGAGGGATTAATGTTACAGAGGAGAAGTCTGACCAATAATCAAGTGATGATCAATAGTAACAGGAAAAAATCAAATCTGGGTACAACTTACCAGAATTGTTTTTTTAAAAAAGAAAATAATATCATACTTCTGTTTTGTTACCAGTCAAAAATTATATTAGTTGACTCTAATATGATATATTACACTTTTGCCAGGTAAGTAGTAAATAATTTACAAAAGTATCAATACCATGATAGTTAAGGAGACATGATAATTTGCATGCAACAATGATCACAGACTGGATCCTGCTTTTATAATGAACATTACTGGAGTAATTGGAGAAACCTGAATAGGACATGAAAATTAAATGGTAGAAATATATTAATGTTAATTGCCTGGGTTTTGATGTTTTACCTTCTTTATGGAGGAGAAAATCTGTGTTCTAAAGAAGTATACAAAGGATTTCAGAAGGATGAGGTATCATGATGGCAAGTTATACTCAAATGGTTCAGGTAAAATTAATAATTATTTGTACCCTATCTGTAACTTTTCTGTAATGTGAGATTATTTTAAAATAGTAAAACGTCTATACTCTAACTTGATAATCTACTTATAGATATTTATTCCAAGGAAATAACTGCAAAGGATAGGCACAATATATAAACAGATGATAAAGTATGTACAAATGGCCATGATTTCTGTTTGTAATGGCAAAAAATTATTAATAAACACTAGCATGGAAAAAAGCCCATACTATACTGTTATAAAGTAGTAGTATGTACATTACGCTTCCACATGAAAAAAATGGAAACAAAATTGATAAATGGCTGTGTGTGCTGGCTAATGCCTTTCCTCTACTCCTGGTTTCTATGAAAAAATATTTTACTGGGACTTTACTTACTTGCCCTTGGAGAGATGTTACAACATTTGGTAGATAAACTTAGGAATACACTTGGGAAGAACTGCTGGGCATGCCAGTCTCAACTACCTCTCTCTCTCTCTCTCTTTCTTTGGAATAGGACTCAAAAAACAATTTAAATCTTTTTCAAAGGCAGGGTCTCCTTTCATGTTAGAAGGAGGCCAGGAACTACGTGACTGAGGCTGTTGTTTCATTTCTTCACTTTTGGATCTACCAATTCAAATCTGTTATATGTCAATAATGGGGTAATATTTTGCTCTCATTTTTAACTTTTTTGGTCAATTTATTCCCAACCCAGGCATAAAGAGGGATACTATTTATCCGAGTCTCTCAGAGGCCTCAACAAACCTTGGAGCATATAGAGAAAATATAAGTGATGGGAATAGGTGATATTTATTTCCCTTTTGCAGTTGCTCTCCTATTTTGTTTTTCTTTTTTTGCAATAGTCATCTTTCATGTTCTTAATCAAGAAGATCAAAATAAAGTAATTCCTTCAGAATGACAGATAAAAATTACAGAGGTTTGAAGGTAAATGTAACATAATGACTTTGGAACTCAGAGCCCCTTAGAAACTCATAGGATATTTGGCCACTGTTACACATGGCAAACGGAATCATGTGCCGCTTTCAAATCACATGACTGAAATTTTGATTTCAATCTTGGTTTTCATTACAGTTTTTAAAAAGTTGTCAAATACTTTAAATTTTGGTTTTGCAGAAATATAGGGCAAAACAACCAGCATATTTTTGTGTGCTTTGCAATAATCAGAAATATAATTGTTTTTCTTAAGATAACAGGCAGTTTTTTGTCTTAGCCAAGGTTCCCTTAATTAGGGTAAGAGAAACCTAAAACTTGTTTGAGCAAGAACAGTAATTATAAAATTACTGGAAAGCTGCTGAGTTTCTATCAGGTCTGTGATGAATGTGAAGAACTTTCAAATGGAAGTCAGAGGAATTTGCAATAGGTAAAATTAGGCGTATTTCTCATTGTAGTGCTCCTGCTAGGCTTCTGCAACCCTTTTCTTTGGCGTCTCCCTTCTTCACTTTCAGGGGCATGCTATAAATTTGCTTTAAAATCTTGTTCCATTTCATTTTACTGTTTTTAAACTCTTGGTTCTGACACTCTTGAGATTTTTATACCTCTAAGTCATTTCACAAAGCAGATCATATCAAAAGTCGGGTTATAAAAATTATAAAGCAGTAGCAAGTTTAAAGACTTTAAACAGTTGTAGAAAATATAAAAATGAGTACTCTTTAGCACTGTATGCAATGATTGAAAAAAGACAATTATGAGGACTCATCTGTCATTTATCCATTTATGTTGGATGTGCTTTGTAGCCATATTTTTTTCTCTCTTTAGGATCTTCCAAGTCTGGTGGATAGGAAAGATAGATCTCTAAAGAGAAGACTATGATATGCCTTTAGGAAACTAAAGATGAGGCTAGAGTGGTAAATAATTCCTACTTGGAGGATATAGGGTCTCATCTCTGAGAATATGGGAGTTCGTTGTGTAAAAGTTCAGATGACATTCAATATTATGAATAGTAGGAAAGCATTTTTGAAAAAAGGTATCAAATTTTTTACACTTTCCTCTTACAGGTATCAGCGGCAAATGAATGAGAAGTAAGTACATAGTATGGGATTTTTCCATTATTTCACCGGATGGAAAGTTTGATCTCTGTAGCCTGATTTGTTCTTTGGCCTTGAACTTGTTCGAGTTGAGTTGTGTGTCCTGAACACTGATCTAGTGGTTCTCAAACTAGGGTCAGCCAACCACAGTGGTATGTTGATGTATGGGAGTCTGGAGTTCTTTATTATAATCTTTTAATATTATGGTTAAAAAACCCAAAATATCTATCTGTAAATATATAATATAAGCATGGATTTGTTCCTCTCGTCAACTGCCTTATTCCTAAATACTGGACTACCATTTGTTTTATTTTCATAACATTGATACCAAATGATCATCTAAATGACATTATTTAATTTTGAATGATTGTTCACAAATTAATTGCTTAAGAGTTATTTACAGAAAAAACAACTAGCATTTGTCCTCAGATTAATGTTTTTAATATAATTTTTTTTTATGTATGCTTGACTGTTGTGATAAAGGGGAAAACAGTGAAAAGAGGACTCTGGCACAAGTATTAAAAGGACTGATTTCTGGTATTAGCTCTAGTACCTCCAAACCATGAGATTTGGGGAAAGTCACTTAAGATCTCTAGACTTCAGTTACCTTGTATTTAAAATAAGAGAGTTCTGTTAGAGCTAGCTAATCTGTAAACAAACAGTTTCTATTTCAAAAATTGTGAAGTTATACCTTTTTAAATGGAAAAAAGCATTAGGGAAAAGAAAGCTGATTCAGTTATAGGGTCTTTGGGGGAAAATTTCTAGCACCACCCTCTCCTAATTACAGTAAAATGTGGTGGGATATAAGAACCAAATATCTATTGAATACTTTTTCTATGCCTATTGTGACTCTATTTTAACTCCTGCAAATGTGACTGTGACTCCGTGAGCTAGATTATATAATTCCTGTTGGCAGTTATAATTGATAGGCACAGAAAGAGTAAGGATGGAGTTTGGAATGGAATTTGGCCGGTCTGACTCTAAGTCCTGAATCCATTGTAATACATTGTAACTGCTAGCTTTGCAAAATGCCTTTTCCCTTTTCTCATCTATTTTCATACCCAAACTAAAATTTAGTAAACTAAATTCTGAGCAGCACCAACAACTTTAGTCTAAGTCCTCTTATCCTTTAAAAACTTCTTATACAAGGATACTCCTTTTCACCCCCTTTCCCACACAGAGCTTTACTAAGATCCACAAGAATGCACCGTGGTGTTTTCCCTCAAATACTATACAGAAGTCTTTAATTCCGAGGTAAACATCTGAATGGAGCAAATGAGTGTGATGTGGGGGTTGTGGCAATTTTCACGTGTGTGTGTGTGTGTGTGTGTGTGTTTTAAGGCATAACAAAGTCCAGAGATTAAGGCCGACTTAAAAAACAAATGAGGACAAACCAGTATGCTGAGATGCGGCCTGAGCAGCAGCAACTGTGCTTTCTTGATAAAGGCTGTGAAGAAGGCACGTTTTACTCACATTCGTGTATTTCTTTTGACATAATCCCCCTCTATGAAGCCTCAGAGGTGTTTTAAAAATTGTGTTAGGAAACACACAGAGATAAGAAAACGCAAATGGTCCTGGTCTAGTGTCTCAGGGGGAAGGCTGGAAAGGAAACGCGGTGCGAGTGGGGTGGGGGCAGGGGCCTGTGGTTTTGCTTCTGTCGGGTCTAAGGAATGGGTAAGGTAGGGCCCCTCCCTCTGCAGATGGGATTCTCTCTCATTCCATCCTCTCCTCACCTCCGGTTCCGCGTGCAAGCGCGGGATAGCCCAGTGGGCCTACAGATAACGATCATCAGAGATTAAAGGAGGAAAGTCAGAGAGCTTCAACACAGGCGTCCCGTGTGGAAGTGTCCAAGGAGACCGCCAGAAGTGCGCAAGCCGGAGTCTGCGAGAGTTTCCTTCTCACCGAGAGGGGGAGCCCCTCGTTCCCAGCCGGGAGCGACCTGGAGTCCCGAGCCCCTAGTCCCAGCCGCCGCCAGCGCCAGTTTTGGATTCAGCGGATTAGGAAGAGGAGGGAGGGAGGGGGGAGAGAGCGCGAAGAGGGAGGGGACCGAAGCTGGAGGGTCCCGAGTCCAGCGTTGTGTTGACGTAGAGAAACTTTCCCTCTCGGCCACGGAGACTGCTCCCCCGCGGTGCTTGAGCGGAGATCTCCGGGCTTGGAGGATCCGGCAGCTCTCCACGCCCCTGCCCGAAGCCTGACCCGACTGCATCTCTCAGTGAGGTACGGAGATTTATCTGGGCTCATCTCTGGCTGCGAGCCCAGACTCCCTCCAGGTAGCGTGGAATCGCTTAGAAACTGATATCCAGAGGGGCGGCGGGGGTGGACAGCTTCGGCCCCCAGTGCCCGGGAAGGAGGGCGCGGGGCTGCGCTTAGCCGCTCCCGGCAGGTTGTAAAAAATTAGGACAGCTAAAGGCGCAGGGAGTCGTCCAACACGAAAGGAGGCTAAGACCTGTTGACGCCTCTATGGCAGCGCTTGAGGAATGACGGGGGAGGCCAGCGAGGTCGGGGACGCAGCGGTCTCCCGGCTCCAAGAAGCCTCCTTTGCCTTTTGTGGTAACTTTGGTCAGCTGGTGGGGGCCGATGGGCAGGAGCTGAGGGAGGCGGTGGGGCAACCGTGGATCAGTCCGGCCGAGGGTGCGTGAATCAGCCTGAGCTGAGCAGGCGAGTCACCGCCGGGTCACAGAGAGGCGAACCAGGAGCGAACTTCCAGGGCAGCCTCCCTTTTGTTGGCTCTGAGCGAGAATGTGGGCATGGGGGCGGGGAGGCGCGAAGCTCTGAGGCCGGGCCGCGGATACTTTAAAGCTCAGAGCTGGGAGGGCCCAAAGGAAGGGGCGGCGTCCACATGGTTACCCTTTTGCTGCGTGGGTCAAGTAGCTGCTTCTGGAGGGCGCAAGGCGCGGCAGGGGTGATGAGCCCTTGGGTTCTCGCTTGGCCAGGTTCACCTTTTCCGTGGCCTCACTCACTACACGGACCAAAATCCAGAGCAGTCAGTTCTCTCTATCCTGCGGCTCCCGCGGCTGCCGCGCTGACTTCCCTCTGTGCGGGAGGGAACTCTGGGCAGGCTGGTTTTCTTGGAATGTGTTTACGATGTTGAATGGGACTTGAACAGGAAGCTGGACGCTGCAGCTGGAACTAGCGTGCCAAGGTAGAGTAAGGAAGACTTAGCTAGTGTTGGGCTTGGCGGGTCTCCTTGGTACATTGGGCAAACTCCAAGTAAGTGAGGGCTGGCAGTCAAGGTACCCCTCCCTAGGTCCTCGTAGTTTTTCCCAGCTGAGCTCGCCTTACTCTCATTTGCAATCACACATTTTACATGCACTATTTCAATCTGCAAGTTTGATATAGCATAATGCAATCAATTAGGAAGGATTTAATATATTTATTTTGTTCCTGCTTTTAGAATACATTACACCAACATTTGAGAATAAAAAGTTATGGAGAATGTAAACGTCATGACTCTGCTTGTTAATATCTAGGACTAGCTGGAGACCACAATACTGATGATTTTGTGTCTGTATTACGAAATGGGTGATTAGGTGCTAAAGTAATGGAGATTATTAGACAGAGTGAATGTGAGAAATTAGAAAACTTTGAAAGGAATTGGAAATTCTTCAGATTTGCAAATTGCTTCCTTTCTCTGCCAGTCTTTCCCCTTTCCCCAATATGAACAAGTAGCCTTGCTAGAAAACACACCAATTGGGAGACTGCAGTCTCTGGTGACTGTAGCCTTGCTGAAAACAGCCGACAGGCTACGATACTGCCCCACTGCATAATTAAAGGTCTCCTTGAGCTGTCCAGGAGTGTTTTCCAAGTTTTTACGACTGACAAGGAAAAAAAAAGAGAGGAACCTGGCCGGCAGCCAAACTAGACTGAGCTCAGTAGCCAGGCTTGAAAGAGACTGGGGAAGTTGCAGGGGATAATTGGAAAGGGGCCGTTGGTTGTACTTGGGTTAAACAAGAGGTTTCTTTTGCAATGATAATTTTTAGGTGGCTAAGATCAGTCTTCTTGGAAAAAAAAAAACAAAAAACTAAGCATAGAGTGCAGTTGGATATGACCGAGGGGATTACAAAAAGAGCTTCAGGAGCAAAGTCTGAACTGTCCTTATCAGGGTTGCCATGGAATACTTGGGGGCCTGATGCTGATTGTGCTGATCATGCTTTCCAAATGCCCACACTTTATTGCTATTAGGAGGTTTGCTGCAACTTCAATTCCTTGACTTTGGCCTTACTTTGTTTTCATAGCAGCAGGAATTGAAGACTTCGGAGTTTGAGCAGATGGTTTCTACCTAAATTGAATAATTCAATTAGGTATTCTCAAATATCACTGATTTGGGTCATGGAGTTAAAGTAGAAAACGTATCCACCATGACTTCTTTGTGCTTGTCAAATGTGATCCTGATAAACAGATCTTGGTCTTTCATGTGAAGTAGAAAGTGAGATGATCTCAGTATTTCACACATTTGCCCAGTATTTAACTTTACTGCTTCCTAATTCCAGACCAGCAACTCAAAGCCTTAACTGCAATTCAGACTCTTCTTTATGTATTGAAGTTGTTTATGTTTCATCTCTCTCTCTCTCTTTTTTTTTCAAAGAGGTTGGTTGTAGGTTTACTATTGTGGGCTTAGGGGCTAAGTGGTTAAAAAAAAGTACTAATGCGGTTTATATTTCCTCTCTATTTATGAGTTTGAGATTGTGAATATCAGCCTGCTCTCTGAGACTCACTTTGTGAATCACCCTTAGCCAAGTGTTTTCCCTATGATTTCAGTTTTTCCACTTGCAAAGTAAAGAAACTTTCCTTTACATAATTACAGTATCATTGTGAGAATTAAAGAGAAGAAATAATGTTAATAGGCTTTTCGACATAAATGTTATAGGGTTTCTGACTCATCTGACTCACTTGAGTTTATGGGAATAAAATAGGAATACTTCTATGTTGAATAATCAAGTAATAATGACATATCTGGATCTAATTTATAAAAAAAACTACTTTTACATTTTAATAATAGCTTTAGTTTAATCATAAATTTTTGAGGATATTGGGGAGATTTTGTTATGGTTAAGGCTGAGTCATTTTCTCAAACAGAAGAGAACAATTAGCAAATTCCTTTATTTTTATTTCAGTTTATATTTATACACAAGACCAGTTATTTTTAAAGTCCAGCTTAATTTTACCTTTATGAGAAGTTGCCAAGTATATTCACAGAAATTGGTTCCCTTCTCAGAAATAATACTTGAGAGGCTGAAATATATTTATAACATACATACAGACTTTTTTTTTCTCAATGGCTACAAAAATTTCCTTAAGAATTTGGAGGATAGATTTTGGAGCCATTCATTAATAGATCTAACCAATGTTTGTTACATGCATATTATGCATCATCAATCCTGTATTCCAATCAGCACTGAACTTCTCAGCTTTGTGATTTCTCTGTGCATGTTATTTTACTTCTTAAATATTTACCAACATATCATTTATCCTCTATATTTCTGTCTATAATTTATGAACCTGTTAATTTTTGATTCATGTATAATCATTGTGAAATATTTAGTTTTTAGTTTGACATGTCAATTAGTAAAATATACTACCTATTTTTATGGATCATTGTACTGTGCTACAGTCATGGATGTTTAACTTACCCCTTTTTCAGGTGAACAGGCCAATTTATTAGAGAAAACAGAATAAGTATCGATAAATTGTTTAAGGGATAAAATTTTTGCTAAAATACCTGTCGTAGTTTTTATTTTTAGACTTTATATTATCATTAATAGTGAATCTATAAAAAAACACAAGTATATAGGATACGTATGTGTTGAATTTATAATGAAACTTATACTATTGGCATCCTTGAACAAGTGGCTGTTCAAGGATATATTAGGGTAATTTTAATATAAAATATCAATTTTTACCTTTCATTTTAAATTAGAAATCCTTAAAATCCTTATTGCCATTGACAAATGGTAGGCGATGTTAATTTACATTTTACTTAGCAGAGTGATGTGTTTGTGATTCAATTCACAGTACTGCAATTTGTTTTCTAAAACCTCTAAAGAATTAAAAACATTTATTTTGGTATAATAATGAATTCAAAGATAGTTACAAAAGCTAACTGCATGACTGCTATGAGCCCTGGTCCCTAAATATTTTAGAGGCTGGTGGATCTAATAGCGTTTGCCTTAATGCATTCAGAGATCAGGGAACTTAAGCTTTTTTCCTACAAGAGCCTAAAATATATTCAGATTGGAAGAGGAAAAAATGGTATAAACTTTGAATGGAGAAATTGCTTCACTTTCAAACACTGGAGATATGAAATTGAAATCAGGTCTTTATTTTTAAAGAGAATGGCTAAAGGTCATTGTTCCAGAGTAAGACTTAGAAAACAATGTTTATACTGTTTTCAGGCCCTGCTATTTGCTAGTTTTTTGTTTGTTTTATGCTTAGGAAATCTTTTCAGCTGCTCTAATGATGCTTGCCATGTGTGATTATTTTTCATCAGAGGACAGTTAATTGATTTAAATATTGTGTGGGACAATAATTTTCTGTTTCCACTGAAATGGTATAGTTATGAAATTAGTTTTGTCATTCAATATCATATACTTAAGAATAGTTTTGAAGAGGCTGCTCTAATTTGCTCATATAATATGAATAAGTGAGTTAACTTCTATAAAACTTGTGATTTTTCTGTATATTTTTGCTTAATTACAAAGATTAATATGTCTTTTTAGGAGTTTTGAATAACCTTGTATGTATTTCTAGGATGCAACCAGAAGAGTGCATGTAGATATCAACACTTGCCTTTATTTCATGTTTTTCTATTTTGCTATTAACGTTATATAAATGTACTTATACATCAGCTGTATCACATGCCTCCTGATGAAGTTCAGAATAGATCTTAGAAACTTCCATGTTTTAGGGGACTGCTTTCTCTGTCTCTCCCTTTGTCTCTGTCGTTCTCTCTGTCTCTCCATCTCTGTTTCGATCTGTCTATGTGTGCATACTTATGATACATACATATTCTTTGATGCTTCTCTATTTGTTCTACAGTTTTTCTGTAGCAAAAAATAGCTTCAGTTAACTGATATTTTTGAGCCAAGTTTTAACAATTAATTAAAAAGATTTCCCAGATAAGTATTGCTAGAAATCCTTTTTTTTCTTTTTCCAAATTCTAAAAGTGTCTTTAGACGTTTATTTATACCTCTAAAAGAGAAGAGAAAAATAGTGGGCAAGATCAAGATCTTCTACCTACATTCTTGGTTGTTGGCTCTAATGATGACATACTCAGGGAAGCCTTTTCTATGCTTCCTAAGTAGAACACAAGCACATGTACAGTTAACTACTGTAAGAAGGTAAATTCACTACTTAGAAGTTAGACACTATTGATCAGTTTATAAGGTATTGTGAAGTGAGAATTTTATACAAATGTAGGGTTTTCCTGGTATGGTACAGCTTTTTCTTAATATTAGATGTTACAGTTGATCCATTTCCTGAAACTTCATCCACCAGTCCTCCAGGAACATCAAGGATCTTAAACTTTGCTGGATCTACAAAGACAAAATTTATAATTCTTGAAGTTCCTTGGGGAAGCGTGGATGATCATTTTTATTTTTATAAGAGAGTAAACTGAAAACTGTGGGCTAAGTCTTCCAATCTACTCTCTTATAGAAATAAAGATAATAATTTAAAAGCATGCATAATCTACTAACTGAATCATTAATGATTTGCCTATTTATAGCAGTATAATATTTCAGGAGATGATAACTATTATTCTCATTTGCTTTGTATTTAAATGAAATATCAATTTTAAATATAATTTTAGCAAAAAAACCCCCAACATTTGTGGTATGTTAGCAAACTTGCAAATTTGGGGTAAAAAATTGAAATAAGAGAATACATGTGATTTTGGCTTCTCAATTTTTCTCATAGCCATTTATAATCATCAAGAGATACCATGTTTTAAGTAAAATTTTAGTAGCAAATAGGTTCATTTATCCAGATTTCAACCTAGGTGAGTTAAAACAGTGTTATAAGTACTAATAAGAGTTTTATTTAAGAAACAGAATATTTTGTAAAATGTCTGTAAAGGTCAAAGTACATGTTATGCTCTGTAATTTATTTTGTTTTTGTCTGTTTTGAGGGACTGTGTAGTGATAAAGGACTTTGGTTGATGATCAAAGTTTCCTTCTACTTCCTTGATGATGTGTGTGATTATAGTCATAAAGATGTCCAACAACATAAATGCTGATCTTTATTGATAGTACAAATAAATACAGAGAGAGTTTGGCTTATTAGAAAAAACAATTGCATAACTGAATTAATTTCAAAGCAATTTATCTCTATGCTGAATAATCTAATTAAATATAGTTAGGGGATGTTTATGGCGTGTAGTCTTTCAGAATACAGTTTGAGAGAATTTTTAAGAAGTCACATTTGAGTAAATAAATTTTATTTTAAATGATATAAATGCCATCTGAAATGGTAAAAGCCTATTGGTATTTTGGATTTATAAAATAGCATTGTTTTAGAATAAGAATGGCTACTGCTTTGTAGTTTTATGAATTATTTCTGTTTTAATGTATCACTATGACTGAATATATAGGAGAAAAACCTTTAAACTTCTTAATAGCAAATCGATAAGAGCTCTCATATTGCTAATCTTTAATCCTTTTAAAGGAAGAACTACTGCTAAATTTGTAAAATCTGAGTTATCATAGGTTTAGTTGATTATATTAAGTAGACTAGGAAATTCATGATTAATTTGGAAAAATGAAATTTCCTAGAGTAGCACAGATGAAGTTTTAGAGAACAACATTTTAGACTTGATGTAATGAATCCTTCTTTGGGACTTCCTTATTCAATGAGATTTCTTCTTTATTCAATGATTTTTCTATCCACTTACAAACATTTGAAATCTTTCCCCCTCTTCTCATGCTGGGAAATGTAACTATATTTAAATTGTAAATCTGCAAATAAAGAGATTCTGATATGATACAGTTGAATTTAATAAATATTTATCAAATAATACTTGTTCTTTTCGTAGTTGTGTCATTAGTAGGTGACAGAGACCTACTCTGGTTAACTTGAATAGAACTTGGTATTTCTATATAATTCTGAGGTACAGTGTAGAGGATGTTGAGGAAGGAGGAGTGGGGAAGAGGGGTATTCACCAGTGTGAAAGGAAGCAGTGTATGGAAAGAATGTGTGGAGGGGATTCTTAGACCAAGTCACAGAGAATGAGATTGAATTGGGCAGGCATTGAAGAGGGACAGTTCCAGTCAGAGCAGGTGGGAAAGGCAAGAAGGCAAGAAGGCATGAAGCCATGAAAATGGGTTAGGAGAACAACTTGTGGAATTTACAGCTATGGAGATGTTCTTTCTTTATGTCTCCATGTTCATGAAATAATCATCAGTAATTACATATAGGAGTTTTAGCTGGATTATTAGTTTTAGCCGAAGAATTTTAGCTAGATTATCTTGCAAAGCACCCATCTCTCCAGACCTGATTAGCATGTAATTGAAATTTAAAAGAGTAGGTTGTATCTCAATTTCATATTGATATTTAATTTTAGAACATGCAAATTTTAAAAAATAGTTGATCTTCTTCATAGCGTTAACTATATTGGGAGGAGTTATGATTTGACTGGGCATCATGACTTATAGTATTAGTTTATTTTTCATATATAAAGAACAGATATGTCACATAGTTATCTCCTATTTGGTAATAAGTAACTGTGCCAGTATTAACAATTTTTATGAATAATATTGAAAAAAAATTTTTTTCTGTACATATGGAAGCTTGATAGTTTTCTATGCGTCATTGACTTAAGATTATGTATTTGGTTATATGGTGTGGATTACTTACCATTGTTGATAAAAAATTCAAATGTGTGCTTAGAAGTTTGGAAAACGAATTAGAATATACACAAGTATAACAAATTACTATCTTATGAAGGGGACCTATAATTAAAACATATATAAAATATTCCCTATAATCCCTTTCTTCTTTTTGCTTGGCTTGATCATTCTGTGAGATACATTTATTTTAAAATTAGTTTCTATTTGATTTATTTGAAACTAATGATTCAACTTTATTTTTGAAATATGTGACAAGAACAGTCTGTTTAAACTTGTTAATTTTAAATAATTAATAAATAGAACTTCACATTTATAAATCAATTTAGTGGGTCTGGACCACTTTGAAGTTCCAGGGATGGGTCTAAGGTTTTGTACTTGAAAATTGACAATACCTTCAAGATCATAATAAGAAATAACTGTCTTTCATGGCTGGGCACGGTGGCTCATGCCTGTAATCTCAGCACTTTGGGTGGTGGAAGCGGGTGGATCACCTGAGGTCAGGAGTTTTAGACCAGCCTGACCAACATGGTGAAACTCTGTCTCTAAAAAAAAAGAAAGAAAAGAAAGAAAGAAATAACTGTCTTTCAGTCTCTTGCTGGCTTTTGGCTCTACTTTGTGTCTTCTGTAATGGTAAGCTTCAAGCACCATTGACACTTAATTTGCCTTCCTCTCCTGTTAAGCCTTCACGTTCCTGCATTTATTTGTTTGTTTGTTTATTTATTTATTTTAGAGACAGGGTCTCACTCTGTCACCCAGTCCAGAGTGCACTGGTGCAATCATAGCTCATTGCAACCTCAAACTCCTGGGCTCAAGTGATGCTCCCACTTCAGCTTCCCAAGTAGCTGGAACTATAGGTGTGTGCCAACATGAATGGCTAATCTTTAAATTTTTCCAATTCCTTGTAGAGACGGGTTCTCACTGTGTCACCCAGGCTGGTCTAGAACTACTGGGCTTAAACAGCCCTCTGTATTGGACCTCCCAGTGTACTAGGATAACAGGTGTGAGCAGTGCACCTGGCTCCAGGTTTCCTTTTAACGAGGCTAATGACATTGGCTTAAACCAGGTGTGATTCTTTACTTGACATTAACTCTTCTTTCCATTTCTTGCATTTCCATTTGTGATAAACATGTTTTCACTTTTGAGAGCTATATCACCTTCCTCGTACTGTGGCATACATTGTTGATTGTCCACTAAAATCTATTTCTTCTTATTCTTTTCTCTGGTATCATTAAAATGTCCACTCTTTTCCACATAACTCAGGGGAAGTCAATCTCACTCCTAATTCTCACAAGGAATTTTAGATTAGTTTCAGCTAAAAATCTTGGTGTTTCTCTGCCCCTTGGCAATGATTGTCCCTCGTCCCGGTTATAATCATCTACCACATGTCAGGTGAAATGAGAGGACTAAGGGCACGTGGGTAGAAATGATTTCTTTCCACTTAGCAAGGGAACTTTGGATGAGAAAGCACGTTGGCTTTCGATAGTTGTCCTGTCTGGATTAGATGCTTCAAATTGCTACAGGGATCATTTTTTTTTTTGCCACAAGGAGATTCAGCTTGATGGCAAAACAAATGCTTTAAAGATGGCAGAAAAAATGTAAAGAACTTGGGTACTTGAAGGAATCATTGGGTTCTTGACTCCCTACTATATTTCTGTGTGAAATAATGAATTTCTTTCTTTTTCAAACCAACTTGAAGAGAATATTTGGCTACTTAAAATAGTATCCTAATTATAGCCATTATTAAATGTATCTTAATTTCATAAATAGAAGTTTTAGAAGTAGTAATTTAGATTATTGTGGAAATTTTATAGACTACTTGGGCTTTGTAAATTTTAGATATGGTCAGAGCTATTAGTTGATAAAAACATATTATTATTCAAATCACCATGTATTAAGTTTTTAATATAGTAGATATGTCAATCATCTTGTTAACTATGTTTATTTTAAAATAAATAAATTAAGCAGATGGTAGAGGCTAGCAAAACTGGGAATAATCTAACATGCTCAGACAATAGAGAACTAAATTTAAAAAGTTTTGAAATATAAATTCGTAATCTAGTCAGTTCACAAAATTACACCACTGTTTATTGGTTGTGTCATATCTTCAGTTTATTGGAAACATTAAAAGTACATAAAAAACATTAAAGCAATTTCAGTTTCTGTCTGAGTAATTTAAAACTTATAGTGTGATGTTAAGATTAATTTATAACTATTTAAATATAAAAGGTAAAGCTGATAAAAGTAAAATTAAACGGTAAACTATAGTTTCACTAACAGAGGTATAAAAAAAATAGACATATAGTAAACTTTTAATTAAGAGCTAGTGACAAAGATTTTCTCTTTGACCAAATCCTGGTCAGGCTCTTGTGCGTCCTCTTCTCAACTAGGCCTTGACTTTTGGGCTTCTGTGTTCTAATCTGCATTGCCAAATTTAGCAAGAATCCTGCTAAGTCAGTTTGGCCATCCTGAATATTTGATCACTCTATATCTAATCAAGGTCCTCGTTCTCCACCATTTTCCACATGAGGTCTGATCACCCTAACCTTGATTTAGCAAGAATCCTGACCAGTAATTTTTTTTCCCACTGTCTTACATCCTGCTATTTGGCTACAAATTCCTACTTTTTCTTGTAGTATTTGAAGTTGAGCCTAATTTTTCTTACTCACTGCAAAACCCCATTGCAGTGGTCTCTACACCTATTGTTATGGTCATTAATAAAGTTCACCTTCCTGTTCTTTAACAGTATCATGAATCATTTTTTTTTCAATACTAGTTTTATAAACTCTAGTTCACTGGAACCAATAGCAATTTAATCTTTTTTCTCCACTAGGTTCTTGACCTGACTCAGCCTTTACAATGACTTAGTAGTATGCATATTAGTTTTTGTAATGTGCTCTAATCAAAGTAGGAAGATATATACTTCTTTGTCTTTTTGCTCTGAAGGTGGTAGGAATAACCCAAATCTGAGGATTGCCAAGAGCAGGGATCAAATATATTTTAGAGTATTATTTCTTCCTTCAGCTAAAGTAGTTAACCAAGTAATTTAAGATGGAGGTGGAGGCAAGCAGAACCAGGACTAACCTAATCTGCTGAAAGAATAGGCAAAGAATGGGCAAGTTTGTTGGGAATGAGGGGATGTGAGAAATAAAAAGCTACAGGTTGTGTAGGTGGTACATTTAAAGAGCAGTTGGTGAAACTGTTGGTGGGAATGTTACAGATGCTGGAAACCTGCTGTAAAACTGTGTGGCAACCAGGTAATTGGACAAGACTGAGAAAGGCTAATGTATTTGAATTGGTATCAGTGAGGATGTTAAAACCATGGAGATTGGATTGGAGGGAAATATAGCCAATAACAGGAATACCTAACTAAAGTGGTAAAGACATTAGAGAAGTAGTTATTGATGGCCACATTTGAAGTAACAAGACCTCCTACATTACTGATTGACTTGTGCATATTAGTTTTTTTGCATAAGAATGCAATAAACATGCTTGAGATGCTTTCTCTATGAGATCATGACCTTCATTCCTGGCAACTAAGGAAGTCACCACACTGGGGAAGCTAAGCAAGGGAGACCAGAGAATACAAAGTGCTGCAGTTCTTAGAGGATTACTGTTCTTTTAGAAATTATTGTTTAGAGATTGTCCTGGGACCTCCCTTTGCCCTTACAGAATAGGAGTGCTTTCTGGTGACCTTTTCTTATTTTAAAAGGAAGCCACATTCTTGTGGGTTTCTGAATGGGAATAAATGCTACTTGGTATGGAAATTATCATAAGGAACTCTGCTTATGGAAGGATTTGGAAACTATAGTAAAAAATATAACTTGGCTCACAGCAGATATAAAACGAGGGAGAGGATATATATCAAGATAATTCAATTTCCAACTCCCACTTACGATGAAATAATCAGATAAAGTAAAAATAGTATCCCTCCTTGATTTGTCTCTCTGTCTATTAAGATCTTCATAGCATCTGCACCCTTTCCTTAATCTATTTTCTTATACCCATGAGTTCACACCAAAAAGGATTCTTTTGAATAAGAGAGTAAAGATGACAAGAATAGCATTTACAGAGTGCTATGTCCTAAGAACATGCTAAATGTTTTTTATGGTCTGCAAATGATAAAGAAACTTGTCTAAGTCTCCACAGCCAGCGAACAGTGAAACCAGGACAATTGGTAGTGGCTCAAGCCTGTAATCCCAGCACTTTGGGAGGCCAAGGTGGGTGGATCACGAGGTCAAGAGACCGAGACCATCCTGGTCAACATGGTGAAACCCCGTCTCTACTAAAAATACAAAAAATTAACTGGGCATGGTGGTACGTGCCTGTAATCCCAGCTGCTCAGGAGGCTGAGGCAGGAGAATTGCCTGAACCCAGGAGGCAGAGGTTGTGGTGAGCTGAGATTGCGCCATTGCACTCCAGCCTGGGTAACAAGAGCAAAACTCCATCTCAAAAAAAAAAAAAAAAAAGATGGGAAATGATGCATCTCAACCACCATACTAGCTGAAAAAGTGGCTGTTGAATAAGAACTGGACAATTAGGCCAGCTTTGGTAATTCTCGTTACAAGTGAGAATGTAACACATTTGAATTATGTGAATTCCTAGATTCCTGGCAGATGCTTGATTCCTTCTTTTTTGTCCTCTAATGGGACAGTGAGCTACTTATTTTCTGCTCTTAGGCATAGCTGCTTGTACCTCCTGTGTGATAAGATGTTTGTTCATTTTATCATCTTCAGTTAGATAAATCATAAAAATTAATCCATTGTTTAAGGAAAATCTCTCACTGTTTTTACTCTGCTCTCATACAACAACAACCAACACAGAAGACATCTGTGACCAAATATGTGGAGGCTTTTTCTGTATCAATAAACAGTGGAAAACAAATGAGTGTCCTCAAATTCGATTCTGACGTTATCTATCTGGAGATAGATCCCACAGTTTGAGGTCTCATTCTGCAAGACTGCCCCTCAATTCCCTCCAACACTTGTTGGAAGTCTGGGCTGCTGCAACTTCTGACTGACTGACTTCAAGCTGAGGTTTTCATAATCCCCTCTTCGGATTTGATTAATTTGCTGAAAGAGCTCACAGAACTCAAGGAAACACTTACTTATGTTTACCAGTTTATTATAAAGGATAATAGAGAGGATGCAGATGAAGAGACACATAGGGCAAGGTATGGGGACTTACATGCCTTCCCTTGGCGGGCCACCCTCCAAGAACATTTACATGTTTGACTCTCCAGAAAGATGCTCTCTGAACCCTTTTTGGGTTTTAAAGGCTTCATTACATAGGCAGAATTGACAACCAACTATGTAGAAATGTGATTGGACAAAGCATATGATCAAACCCAGAAAAGCATAGGACAAACCCAGAAAGGCCTGTCTGTTCAGACTTTACATGGCCTCTCTGTGTAGCATTCCTTCCTTTAAGGGCATGGGGTAAGACTCTCTCTGTAATGAGTGTTTTGATGCACAACCAGATTAGAGTCCTACTTGGACAGGTAAAAGGAGAACAGGAGGTCAGAGAGAAGGTTTCCCGAGGCCTAAAGTGCGCCAGCTTTATAACAAGGACTATGGGAGTTGGGAGCCAGGACTGTGGATGAATAACTATATATATATATATGTATAGACACCACACCCATTGACTACATTTTATCTGCATATTGCTTGGACTTTTGCCTGATTTGATTTGTCAGGATAGTTAAAATGTTGGGTGGGATAGTCTGACTTCTTCTTTTTTTAAACATTTATTAAAATTTATTTTTGAGACAGAGTCTCATTCTGTTGCCCAGGCTAGAGTGAAGTGGCGTGATCTCGGCTCACTACTACCTCTGCCTCTTGGGTTCAGGTGATTCTACTGCTTCTGCCTCCCAAGTAGCTGGGATTACAGGCACTTGCCACCATGCCTGGCTAATTTTTGTATTTTTAGTAGAGATGGGGTTTTACCATGTCGGCCAGGCTGGTCTCGTATTCCTTACCTCAATGATCTGCTCGACTCAGCCTCTCAAAGTACTGGGATTATAGGTATGACCCACCATGCCTGTCCTGATTTCTTTTTAAATCCCATTTTTCCTCCTTGGTTTTGACAAATGATAAGTTTGGGTAAATAAAACCTAAGATTTAAAATACTAATGTCAATAGTTTTGAATCGTTCAACATATACTTTTCACTTAAGTATTTGACAACATTTTTCTTCACTGAGAAGATGGACAAGATAACCTCAGAGAACATTTCAGCTTTAACTTTAAATAGTTGTTTTTTTAAAAAAGAAAAACCTAAAACCAATTTCTTAATCAAAATACCATATTCAAAGTTGTCCTAATTTTAGCAGTTGATTTTGTCAGTTTGTCATTCTTTGGTAAGTTAAACTGTTAGACATTTGATCTCTTGTGCTGTTTGTTGCTGGTATTATAAAAAGGTTCTCTTGACAGGGGATTTGACAGTCCAGTTGTGAGGGAAGATTTCTTGGTTGAAAGTAATGAAAGTGTGCAGAGAGTGGTTCAAGTGCGTAAACAGGAGAGAATGTATGGTTTAGCTACAGAATAGGAGACTGAAAATAGAGCTAGAGAAAGAAAAGAGCTAGGGTAGAAAAATAAGAGGAACTAAAATTGCTGGAGATGAAGCCAATGAGGCAGGCAGTCATCTTGTCAGACTTTACAGTCCGAAGTTTGTACTTCATTCTAACAGCAATTCAAAACCATTTAATAAAGGTTATAATGGCGTAGGAATTGGCCAGCCTTGATGGCTCACACCTGTAATCCCAGCACTTTTGGGGGTCGAGGTAGGTAGGTTGCTTGAGCCCAGGAGTTCAAGACCAGACTGGGCAACATGGTGAAACCACATCTCTACAAAAAACCATGAAAAATAGCCTGGTATGGGGGTGTGCACCTGTGATCCCAGCTACTCAGGAGGCTGAGGTGGGAGGACTGCTTGAGCTTGGGAGATTGAGGCTGCAGTGAGTTGAGATCACACCACTGCACTCCACTCTGGGCAACAGAATGAGACCCTCTCTCAAAATAAACAAATAAGAAATTAAGCCATATTATCCTGAGATTCCAACTCAATGTAAGAAAGAAGCTTCTGATAATGGATCAATATTGATTATGCAATAATGATGCTCTGTTACTGAAACTTTTTGGAGAAAACATGAGTACCTATGGGTCAGGGCTATTGTTGAAGAGTATCCCATTGCTTTTCTGTAACTTGAGATATTGAGTGAAAAGAATTTTTAAGTTCAGCTTTGGTAATTGAAATTTAAACTGGGTGATCAATCTTGTGGAATAATATTTGTAAAGTAAGGCAGAGCCAATAATTGTGTGCTAAGTGGATGAAAGCTGCTGGGCTTCCTGCTTTTACTATGCAGACCTTCATTCATTCAACATAGTTTTCAAAGCTTATTTTTTTATGTGCCAACTACTGTGCTAGGTTCCTTCAAAATATTCTTAATGTTAGAGAAGTTTGGATTTATAAGCTGAATCTGCCTTCCGCAAGTGTACTTCCTTTGAAATCTTAAATTCATTGGAATCTGACCTTTCACTTCATAAAGTATGTTTTAAAGTAAACCTACCGTATTTCAGTTACAATGAGACAATTTCAATCCTTTAGGAATATGGAGTATTAATTTCTGTGACTTCATTTACTCCTTAACTCTGTTACATTTCGTAAAGTGTTTATGTGCCTCTGTTAGAGTTCTGTGGCTGTGGGGAACTATTCAAAATTTTTAAGCAAAATAAAGGAAGGGAAAAAGAGGAAAGGAACATGATACACTTTGCACTTATAAAACCTCACAGCTTTGAGCAAGACAGAATGAAGAGGTATGAGAATAATGTAATAGAAACAATTTAGGAACTGTTAAAATAGTCTAAATTAGAGAAGATGAAGGCTTGAATTTAAGAAATATCAAGGAAGTTGAAGAAGAATGCATCAGGGTGATTTTACGGGGTGATGTTTATGGGGTGATGTTTATAGAAATTGTTGGCTGATTGGATGTGAACATATCACAAAGAAATAGAGAGAATCATGTAGATTGCAAGCTTGCTTGATTGACTAGATTGCAGGAAAATTTACCAAGACAAGGAAATACAGGACAAAGAATGTGATTGGAAGAAAAAAGTAAGAATTCCACTTTGTGTTTTTGAGATTGAGGTGTTTTGGGGACATTCAGGGAGAGGTGCTCCACAGCGAGTTGGATATACCATTTGGAAGTAGGGGGAAATCCTGAGATGGAGATGGATTTCAGAGTCCTCATCCTGGAGATGATTGTTAATGGCATGAAGTCATACCCTGAGAGCATTGATAATTGAGGGGAATCAGAAAATGAGAAGCCAGTAATAGACACTGAGAAGAAAATCTGAACCCATAATTAAAATACCAGAGGGACATCTTAACTCTCAAAGGAGGAAGCTAATAGAGATCTCAACTAGCATCATTTTAGAAGAGATAGAAAAGACTGACTTGAAAAATATTTTAATAGGGCTAATCTGCGTTAAAGACCAAATTGTATCTGATATTTGTCAGATATTTCTAGAAATGGTAGCATAGCTGGCCAAGGATTTGTGTTCATTTTTGGGTTGCAGCTTTCCATGTTCATATAGTTCCATACCAGAAATTGGATAGCGATTTCAGAGGCCTGGCAAAATGAGTTTCAATCCTTGGTCAAAGGATAAAGAATTATGGGCCTCCAACTCAAGGAATTATGCCTAATTCCTCTAATAACATTTCTGCAGCTGGTTTCCACAGAGACATTTTTTTTTTTTTTGAGATGGAATCTTGGTCTGTCACCAGGCTGGAGTACAGTGGTATGATCTCAGCTCACTGCAACCTCCGTGACCTGGGTTCAAGCGATTCTCCTGCTTCCTCTCCCGAGTGCCTGGGACTACAGGCACGTGCCACCATGCCCAGCTAATTTTTGTATTTTTTGTAGAGACGGGGTTTTACCATGTTGGCCATGATGGTCTCGATCTCTTGACCTCGTGATCTGCCCACCTCAGCCTCTCAAAATGCTGGGATTATAGGCGTGAGCCAACACACATTGTGGAATTATCTTTTCCTTTTTGTGACTTCATCTTGAGCTTTGCTGATTCTGACACCATTTTGAATTTGACCAATTATTTAAAAGAAGTTGAGATACCTAGAAAGAAATATGAGTAGATGTATCCAATTTTAAGAAAATTGATTTTCTCAGTTACTGAAAATTGTTTACCATAAGGTTATAGTTATATTTAGAAAGCACTTTATGATAAACATTATAATGTTTAATATTAATATTTATCTATTTATACATCTAATATTGATATAAAATAAATATTTAAATATAAATTTAATATTTATATGTATACAATTATACATATAACTGTACTATAATACTTAGAAGCATTATCTATTATAAATATATACACATTACATATTTATGATACATATTATATTAATACATATATACCTTGAATATATTACTGCTAAACATTTCTTAAACTGGCTTAACAACATCATTCTGATGAAAAAATAAAGAATTCAGAGAAATACAGCATTAATATAGATTTCTAACTATACTATGCATATAATGAGGTCTTTATAATCAGCTCCTTCAAGATAATTCAACAACACCATGTGTAGATTTGCTATTGTCTTTCTGTTATGTCATGTCTCTTTATGTTTTTTTCTTTAAAATACCTAAGTACTTTAGAAAATACCTAAGGCTTTTTTCTTTTTAAATTTCTTCTAAAAAAAAAAAACCCAGATACATGTGCAGAACGTGCAGGTTTGTTACATAGATGTATGTGTGCCATGGTGATTTGCTGCACCTATTGACCCATCTTCTAAGTTCCCTCCCCTCATCCCGCACCCCTCAATAGGCCCTGCTGTGTGTTGTTTCCTTCTTTGTGTCCATATGCTCTCATTATTCAGCTCCCACTTATTAGTGAAAACATGTGGTATTTGGTTTTCTGTTTCTATGTTAGTTTGCTGAGGATGATGACTGCCAGCTTCATCCATGTCCCTGCAAAGGACAAAATCTCATTCCTTTTTAAGGTGGCATAGTATTCGACAGTGTATATGTACCATGTTTTCTTTATCCAGTCTGTCATTGATGGGCATTTGGGTTGGTTCCATGTCTTTGCTGTTGTAAATTGTGCTGTAATAAACCTACATGTGCATGTGTCTTTATAATAGAATGATTTATATTTCTTTGGATATATACTCAGTAATGGAATTGCTGGGTCAAATAGTATTTCTGATTCTAGATCCTAGAGGCATCGCCATACTGTCTTCCACAATGGTTGAAGTAATTTAATTCCCCCAACACTGTAAAAGTGTTCCTATTTCTCCACAGCCTTGCCAGCATCTATTGTTCCCTGACTTTTTAATAATCGCCATTTTATAGGCATGTGCATTTCTCTGATAATCAGTGATGTTGAGCTTTTTTTCATATGTTTATTGACTGGATAAATGTCTTATTTTGAGAGTGTCTGTTCATATCCTTTGCCCACTTTTTGATGGGGTTGTTTTTTTCTTATAAAATTTAAGTTCCTTGTAAATTCTGGATATTAGACCTTTGTCAGATGGGCAGATTACATTAATAAAGATTTCTCCCATTCTGTAGGTTGCCTGTTCACCCTGATGATAGTTTCTTTTGCTGTGCAGAAGCTCTTTGGTTTACTTATCCCATTTGCCAATTTTGGCTTTTGTTGCAATTGCTTTTTGGCGTTTTTGTCATGAAGTCTTTGCCCATGCCTATGCTCTGAATGGTATTGCCTAGGTTTTATTCTAGATTTTTTATGGTTTTGGGTTTTACATTCAAGTCTTTAATCCATCTTGAGTTAGTTTTTGTATCAGGTGTAATGAAGGGGTCTAGTTTCAGTTTTCTGCACATGGCTAGCCTGTTTTCCCAGCACCATTTACTGAATCAGAGATCCTTTCCCCATTGTTTGTTTTTGTCAGGTTTGTTGAAGATCAGATGGTTGCAGATTTGTGGGGTTATTTCTGTAGTCTCTGCTCTGTTCCATTGGTCTTTATATCTGTTTTGGTACCAGTACCATGCTGTTTTGGTTACTGTAACCTTATAGTATAGTTTGAAGTCCAGTAGTGTGATGCCTCCAGCTTTGCTCCTTTTGTTTAGGATTGTCTTGGCTATATCGGGTCTTCTTTGATTTTATATGAAATTTAAAGTAGTTTTTTTCTAATTCTGTGAAGAATGTCAATGGTAGTTTGATAGGAGTATCTTGAATCTATAAATTACTTTGGGCAGTATGGTCACTTTTTCAATATTGATTTTCCTATCCATAAGGATAGAATGTTTTTCCTTTTGTTTGCATTCTGTCTTATTTCCTTGGGAATTGGTATACAGTTCTCTGCAAAGAGGTCCTTCACATCCCTTGTTAGCTGTATTCCTAGGGAAATACATAAGGCTTTTAATTTTTTTTCTTCTTTTAAATTTTCATAAAAAGGAAAATTTTAAATCCTCAAAATATTTATAAAAGAATTATGAAGTAACAAAATAAGACTCTATTCTTGGATCTAGTGCTGACATGAACTGTTAGCACTGTTTGTAAGTTACTTTTAGTCATTTTTAGTTGTAGATTCTTTTGAGTTTTCTATATTTTCTATATAGTTTTTTGTACCAGCTGGATTGCCTTCAAGTTACTTAATCTGTCTGTATAAAATGGGGGTCAGTTTGGTGAGAAAAAAGTCTCTTTATAAAATTTCCTTACCAAAGTACCAGTAGTACAGTAGAGGAATTGTCTTTGCCCATAAGAAACATTTTTTAAAACTTGAAATGTCAAGGTCAAACTTTCTCCTGTGCAAATTTTTTTCTTTTAGTTGTTTTCCTGTAAAGTGAAAAATAGAACCCATGTCCTAGTGTCCTAGATCTTTATCCTCCCCCCTCTGTCTTTCATGATTTAGTTTCTTGCATACTCAACCTCTGTCCTCCCACTTTCTCCTGTTCCCATAAGACTATAAAATCTTTCCTGTAGTAAAGCTTAACAGTTCTTAAAACACTTAATACATTTGTAAATTATTTTCGCTATCTAAAGTTTCTGTTTGCTTTTTTCCTTTTGGAGACAATAATACATTGTCTGATAAAGACATACTTGAAACTAGAAACAAAAAGGGTTTAATTGGACTCACAGTTCCACATGGCTAGGGAGGCCTCAGAATCATGGCAGGAGGTGAAAGACAATTCATACGTGGCAACAGCAAGAAAAAATGAGAAAGATAAAAAAGTGGAAACCCCTGATAAAACCATAAGATCTCGTGAGATTTTTTCACTGTCATGAGATTAGCCCTGGAAAGACTGTCCTCCCACAATACAAGTGAACTCTGGGAGATTTGGTTGGGGACAAAGCCAAACCATATCAGACAGCTAATTTTTTTTTTTTTTTTTTTTGAGATGGAGTCTTGCTCTGTTGCCCAGGCTTGAGTGTAGTAGTGCAGTCATGGCTCACTGCAACCTTTGCCTACTGGGTTCAAGGGATTCTCCTGCCTTAGCCTCTTAATTAGCTGGGATTACAGGTGCACATCACCATGCCTGGCTAATTTGTTTTGAATTTTACGAGAGACAGGGTTTCACCATGTTGGCCAGTCTGGTCTCGAACTCCTGACCTCAAGTGTTCTGCCCACCTTAGCTTCCAAAGTACTGGGATTACAGGCGTGAGCCAACACACCCTGGTTTTTAAAAAAATTTTTCGTAGAGATGATGTTCCCTTGGTTGGTGTCAAACTGTTGAGTTCAAATAATCCTTTTGTCTTGGTCACCCAAAGTGCTGTGATTACAGGTGTAAGCTACCATACCCCTGCTCACTTTTTGAAAAATAGTAACCATTATTCAAAGTTTAGCATAAATTATTAAAGTAGCTGCTATTTAACAGCTACTACTTTTTCCTTTGTTACAATTTCATGGGTTGAAGATTAGTTTTCACTATGGAGCTCAGCAATCTCAGCCTCCCAAAGTGCTGTGATTACAGGTGTGAGCCACCATACTCCCTGTTAACTTTTTGAAAAACACTAACCATTATTCAAAGTTTAGCATAAATTATTAAAGTAGCTACTATTTAATAGTGCTTTTCATGTCTCAGAGATGTTCCAAGCACTTTTCCCATGTATTAAATCCGTTAATCCTCAAAATAAACCTAAAAGGTAAATACTTTATCTTTATTTTTTCACTACTGGGATTTAAGGCACGAATAGTTTGAATAACTTGCCCAAGGTCACACAGCTAGGATGTAGACCTCAGCCAAATTTGTAGTCCCCCATAACTTGTGCTTTTACCAATTACAACTTTTAATTTTTTTTAATTTTTATTTTTTTTTTAATTTTTAATTTTTTTTTTTTTTGAGACGGAGTTTCGCTCTTGTTACCCAGGCTGGAGTGCAATGGCGCAATCTCGGCTCACTGCAACCTCCGCCTCCTGGGTTTAGGCAATTCTCATGCCTCAGCCTCCTGAGTAGCTGGGATTACACTCACGCGCCACCATGCCCAGCTAATTTTTTGTATTTTTAGTAGAGACTGGGTTTCATCATGATGACCAGGATGGTCTTGATCTCTTGACCTCATGATCCACCCACCTCGGCCTCCCAAAGTGTTGGGATTACAGGCTTGAGCCACCGCGCCCGGCCCCAACTACAACTTTTTAATAAAATTAACTTTGTAAAACCTCCTTTGGCTCCACAGACCAAGTAGATTATACCATGCTGTGGCCAGTCCCACTAAACTTTCTTTATATACCCTTTAAATACATTACAGTAGTCTACCCTTAACAATGGTTTTGTTTTCTGCAGTTCCAGTTATCTCTGGTCAGTCGAGGCTGGAAAATATTAAATGGAAAAATCCAGAAATAAATGATTTTTGTTTTAAATTGCACACTGTTCTGAGTAGCATGATAAAACCCCACACTATTCCCCACTTTTGAATCATCCTTTTGTCTAGCCAACCGTGCTGTCTGTGCTTCCCACCCGTTAGTCACTTAGTAGCCATCTCGTTATCAGATCTGCTATCTTGGTATAACAGCACTTGCAATCAGGTAACTCTTATTTTACTTAATAGAGGCACCAACGCACAGAGTAGTGATGTTGGGAATTTTCCTATGTCAAGAATAAGGCTTAAAGTGCTTCCTGTAAGTGAAAAGGTGAACTTTCTCAACTTAATAAGGAAAGGAGAAAAAAGCATACGCTGAGATTGCTGAGATCTGTGGTGAAAACTAATCTTCAATCCGTGAAATTATAATGAAGGAAAAGAAACTCATGCTAATTTTGCAATCTCAATTTAAACTGCAAAAGTTATGGCTGCAGTGCATGATAACTTCTATTATAGTATGTTGCTGTAATTGTTCTTTTATATTAGTTATTGTTAATCTCTTACTGTGCCTAATTTATAAATTTAGCTTTATCATATATATGTATAGGAGAAAACATAGAAAATGTAAGATTTGGTATTATTTTTGCCTTCAGGCCTCTGCGGGAGGGTCTTAAGATGTATCCGCAGCAGATAAGGGAAGACTGATGTATTGTGATATTTTACTCTCTATATTGTGGCCTGTCAGAGTCTGTTTCCCAATGTCTTTGTTTCAGACCTTTGAATTTTTTGTATTTAATCATAAAAGTTTCTTGGATTAATGAATAATAATAGACCCCTTTCATCCTCAGGAGATGTGTTTTAAGCTCTCCAGTGGATGCCTGAAACCGCAGATAGTATGTAACCCTGTATAGACCTATACTATGTTTTTTCCTATACATAACAATCTATGATAAAGTTTAATTTATAAATTAGGCACAGTAAGGAATTAACAACATTAACTAATAACAAAATAGAACAATTATGGCAATTTATTGAAATAAAAGTTACATGAATGCTCACTCTCTTGGTTTCTCAAAATATCTTAGTATTTTCAGAGTGTGATTGATTGAGGGTAACTGAGCCACAGAAAACAAAACTGTAGATTAAGGGAAGCTACTATAAATGAATGAATGAATGTAAGAAACACCAAGAAGAAACAGGATATGAGTAAACAGCTGCTATGAAAGACAAAAATAAACAGTTGTAATGATGGCAATTACCATTTAGGGTAAAGGTAAAAGAAAAAGCCATGACAGTTGATCTACACTTAGAATGAAATTATATTTATTGCTCTGAATAGAAAGTATAGCTTTCTTTTTACTTGCATGCCTGATGCAACAGAGAAAAGTAGAAAGACTCCTTTTTACAACTCATTTTCTGTTTTTGCAAATGCAGATAAAACTGATAAGTTTCATCCTGTGACAAGAAACTTCTAATATATTTGAAGAATTACAATCCCTTTGGCTAGCATCTACCTTCTTTATGGCCTTTTACACTTTTTTGACTTTTTGTCTACTATATTGTTTGCTTTGTGGCAGATTTTTTCATTACAGTTGCAGCACTCACTTCTGTATATTTTCTGTTTTCTCCATTTGAGTGTCCCAGATCCTACATTATGTCACTTTTCTACTCAAAACCTTCCATTGGCTTCCATGTCACGTAAAGGAAGAGTCATTACTTGGGAAGTCCCACATGGTAGGGCCTCGTGATTTCTTTCTGACCTCGTTGTTCTCTGTTCACACACCACACTGAGTGCTCCTCCCCAGCTGTCCTTATCCCTCACTTTTCACTTCCTTATGCTTTTTCCTCAGAAGTTACTTCCTGAAAAGCCTACCCTTACCTCTTACCTCTGTATTTATAATCACAACACCATGGTATCTCCCATTAATCCTATTTTAATGTTCTCAGTAGTACTTATCACCTAATATACTATATCATGTAATGATTTGCTATTCTTATATTTCTTACCCCATAAAAGCAGAGATTGCTGTGAATAGAATCCCCATAAAAGCAGAGATTGCTGTGCATTTATTTGTTTATATTCCTAGGAACCCAAAACCTGTAACAGTGCCAGGCACAGTAGACTTTCAAATATTTGATGAGTGAATGAAGAAACAATAAATTCAAGATCTCATTTCCTTTAAAGAAAATATGCTTCATTGAAAATGCCTATATTAAAATATGCCTTGGGAAGAATTGTGAGAAAGATGCAAACATTAGATAATGAATTGGGGCAGGGCCACACCTGCACATTAACCCTTCTTCTATTACCTGAGTGCCACTACTTTGCAAAATCAGTTTTTATCTCAGAAACATCAGCAGAAAACAGCCACACTCTCCCCCATGACATACATAGCCCGCATAATCTGGCCTCAGCCACTTTACTACCTCATTTCATTCCATAGGAAGGAATGACATAGTTTTTCATGGCTCATTTTGTTTCCTAAGATTATACATATGTACAGATGTAGGCGAGGACTTTAATCCTAAAAACATGGTTCTTTTCCGATTGAATTGCAATTTTCTACTTCCAATACAAGATATATTGGAAGTGAAGTGATAGTTGACACAGTCTAATCAACTGGCATTTTGATTGATGATTTGGGGAGTCTAAGAAGTAATGGCAACTGGAGAGAAATATATTTAGTATAATTTAATAATAACCTGATTTGCATGTTTTTGTCTGTTGGAATGATTACATAGATTTACCTCTTACATCTTTTATACTGATTTACGTTTATTTTTCCAGATTACAGTACAATCTGTCAAATGTTTTGTGTTGAAAAGGCCACTTACTGATAGAATATGGGAAATACAGGTATACATGTTTTTGATTTATTTGTTGATGCATGTTAATGGATAGCTTTCCTTGGAAAGTTGGGGAAGACATAGATTTTATTTATAATATATAATAATATACCAAATCATGACTATATAATTCAAAACAAAATGTTTTTATAAATATTTACAATGTGTTTTAAAACATGCTATTAAGTAGATTAGTAGCCTTATGTTACTCTTTTTTATATATATTGTGGCATATGTATAGTGGATCAAAAATGATATTAGATGAAATGAGAAAAGTTTTCCTGAGAGTAAAACTATAGTTTCATAAATAGATTGATTTTATGATCACAATGTTTTCTCTTCCAGTTTTTCATTGTTCATTTTTTATACCTTGGCAAATTAATCTTCAGTGTCAGCCAAAATTTCACTTGGCTTTTATTGTAAATTGCCCTAATTGATGAGTGAAAAAGCTTTGATATCTGCCTAATCTTAGTTGGATGAAATAACTGATTTCCTTCTAATTCATTTTTGCTCCATAAAATGATATGTTAATAAATGAGGAAAACCAATCATTATCTAGAAAAGTGCAGTTATTCCTGCTCAGAATTAAATAAATCAGAATGGAGAAATTTTATAGCATTTTTTTTTAACTGTTGACTGTCACTATATATGTTATTTTAATGAATGAGAGTAAGTCTTATAAAAGTTGTAAAACATTTATGGGATCCATTTCAGAGGGTATATAAATATTTTATAACTAGTAGGAGAATTTCTAAGTACTGTTAACTTGCCTATATGTGCTGCTGTTAATCAGTTGATTAATTTTCAGACAGATAACAAAAAAATTCCCGGTAGTAACAATGGTGTACTGATGGTATTCATTTGTTCTTTTTTTTTTCCCCCAATAAACTCTATATATGGAAATGTAGCTCAGTATGAGGCAGAAGGTGGGACTCAACACTAGAGACAGGGAGGGACATCGGACCAAATTGAGGACTAGTAAAGCAAGGAAGGGGCAGAGACAGCTTTTCATAAGACATGTCCACCAGTGCACCATATCAGTTTATCATTGGCATGAGTTACTGTAAGTTACACCCAAGTTACTGCCGCTTTCCATGAGAAAGACCCAACAACCCAGGAGTTATTACCCTTTTTCTAGAAGTTTCTGCATAATCTGCCCCTTAATTTGCATGTAATTAAAAGTGGGTATAAATATGACTGCAGAACTGCCATTTAGCTGCTATTCTAGGTGCACTGCTTATGGCACAGCCCTGCTCTGCAAGGAGCAGTACTTCTGCTTCTGTTATACACTGCTGCTTCAGTAGAGGCTCCTACCATTGTCATGCCTTTGATTTCTTTCCTGAGCTAAGCCCCAATTTGGAGGCTTGCCTGCCCTACATCAAGTATCGTATTTAATTTATGGGTGATATTTGTTTTCAAATCTATGGAATCAACTCTGTAGAATTTCTTTAGCAATTTTTTTTATTGGGAGCATGATTAAAGTGGTTATTATAACTACTGAACAATTTCTGAATTATACAAAGCAAGATATTTGGATTAAATGTAATAAGCTATAGCAGAATATTTGCATCTTGCTTTTGGGAAAACTTATTATTTGTAAAAATAAAAATTATTATACATGAATGCATTCTCATTATAAAAGACTCAAACACAAGACAGAGCAAAATGAATGTTTATCTTCATGCCCCCCTTAGACCCATGTTCGTTAGAGATAAAAATTTAACAGTTTAGTATGCATTATTCCAGGACAAAATTTCGACCATTTTCAGACATGTACATCCTGATGTTAATACATTTAAAGATGGAATCATAGTATATATCCTTTTAACTTGGGTTGGAGGAGGTCAACATACTTTGGAAATAAAGAGATTTGCTTTTACAACTGAAGGTCACTCTTTGGTATATAGACAAATCTACCCAGCCAGCTACCACTGCTAGCACCTCATAAGAATGAGAAACATGACTATGAGAGTATAAAATAATTGTGTTAAGTCAGTTCATTCATCAACAAGCCACAAATATAGCTTAACAAATAGGAATCCTTTTTATCTTATGGTTATTTGCCAAGTTTGCCACAGTCCTTGTGTATGTGTGTGATCATTACTGTAGCATGACCCCATATTGCATTCTCATATTAGCCTTTAAATACTTACTGTAACACTTTAGCTTTTATTTCATTGATTCAGATCTTTTTTTTTTGTCCTATTCTTTCTTTCATTTGATCTTTTTTGCCCTTTTTATTTTCTTCTATCTTTGAGTTTAACATTTTGGATTATGTTTGATGGTGATAAGTTTAGTTCAGAGTTTCCCATCCTCAGCAATCTTGACATTTTGGAAAAGATAACTCTTTGTTATCAAGAGAGAGGTCCTTGCTTTGTAGCATGTTAAGCAACATCCCTGACATCTACTGGCTAGATGCCAGCACAGTGCCCCTAGTTGCGATAATGAAAAATATCTCCAGATGTTTTCAAATGTCCCTGGAAGGTAAAAGCACTCCTAGTTACTGCCAAATGTCCCCTGGGAGGACCATCCCCAGCTGATGCCAAATGTCTCCTAAGGAGCAACACCATGCTGGTAGAGAACCATGGTTTATTAGCATTCCTAAACTTATGTAGTATTTTTTGGGCATATTTTTTAAGGAAAAGTAGCTATCCCTGAACCAATTCATAACATGTTTTGATGTATAATTAACATTGTCATAAATACAATAGTAGTGAAACTTCACTCCTTATATATACAATTGACTTTAACTTTCTTGGCAGTAGATATGTATTTGCTGCATCGTTACATGGAAAGAATATTCGCTGATGAAATAATCCTCTCCAACTTGAAAGAAATATTTTCACCTGTCCCTGTGTGTATCAGTCACCTGGTATCTGACCTTCCTTCCTGTGTCTAGACATAAGTTCATACAGCACTTTGACTCTTGGTATTTTTACAAATGTATGCATTTGGCATACAGCAATGTAATGCCAAATATAAACTTGTTTTCTAAGAAGCATGTTTTGTTTAAAAAAAACACAACCTTTCAAAATAAATGCTGCATCATAAAGTCTAAATATATATGGATTTTCTACACATAATCCCTCAACACTCGTATTCTAATATGTGAGTATGGGCAATCTTCAATTTAAATGGAAATAACATAAACAAAAATTTTAATATTTTACCTAAAATTTGCAAAATTCAGTAATGTTTTAATAATAAAAACCTTATCTATGTACTATCTAGGATATATGTTCAGACATGTTGATCTTTGAAGTTAAAAATTCTTGTACTTTCCCCCTCCAGAAAAAAAAAACTACAAAAAGAAAAGACACCAACTGTCCTTCCCAGTGAAATTTAGACTACTTCAAAAAGAAAAAAAGTTTCCTGTATTTCTAGACTTAATGGCCTTATTTCCGCCCTTAGTATATATTCATGTTTAATGAATTTCCTGTTGACTTTAAAAGGAATTTCCACTATTGGCTATTTTAAAATAATTACCTATTTCAAGCTTTTCCTAGCATGTGGTTAAATCACTTCCTTTGCAGAAACAATACTCAACCTTTTTTGAAGTTAAGATCTGAATGTGAAAATTCAAGCACTGTATTGATTTTAATGGATCAATTTATTTTTCTGTCTTCAACACACCAATCTTTAAATCCATAATTTCTGATTTTGTTTTTAACTATGTAAACCAATTTCAAAAGATTTGAAAATGGCAAATCCGATAGACAGATGAAGTGTTTTTGTTGTAAATTAATATAAACCACATTCTAGATATTGATGTTATGTTTGATACTAATACTGAGTCTAGCTAATACAGTAGACCTGATTTTTCCATAAACTGGAGATCAGGTAGAAACTACTAAAAGATAACATTGTGATGAAAAGATGTGTGACACTAAGTTTAGTGTGCTCACATGCTAAAAATGTTTTTCACACATAAGAATTTATTGTATTACTGGCACTATCTGACAATCACTTGTATAGGCTTTTAATATTTTTATCAAAATAAACTTTTTAAAAACTTAGATATATTTAAAAGGGAAATATAGTCATATATAAATATATATATGTTTTTTCAGTATACATTAAATAGTAAAGTAAAAAGGACCACAGAGTTAGAAGATTACTCAGGTAGCCGGGTGCAGTGGCTCACATCTGTAATCCCAGCACTTTGGGAGGCAGAGGTGGGTGGATCACTTAAGGTCAGGAGTTCGAGACCAGTATGACCAACATGGTGAAATCCTGTCTCTACTAAAAATACAAAATTAGCTGGGCGTGGCGGAACATGCCTGTAATCCCAGCTACTTGGGAAGCTAAGGCACAAGAATTGTTTGAACCCAGGAGGCGGAGGTTGCAGTGAGTCAAGATTGTGCCATTGCACTCCAGCCTGGGCAACAAGAGCGAAACTCGGTCTCAAAAACAAAAAGAAAAAGATTACTCGGGAATCATGGAATCACTTAAAATCATCTAGAGTATTACCACTGAGTTTATGGGAAAAAATTTGTGCATTACAAAACTTGCCTTTTAATTTATAGGGGTTTCAGGTTTTAAGTAGGAATCTTCAAGAACATGATAAAAAATTCTTCTGCTTCATTATTTTTAAATTGTATGTACAGTGTTCTCTATATAGTGTATTAATTATTATAGAGTATAATTAAGTATACTGCTTTTATATTTTAGAACTTTTCTTTGGGAGGTAGAGGAAGAGGTTAGCATTGGCTGCTAGGTGAGATTGTAAATGAAGTAACAACATGACCTCCTAATTTTGTCCTATTCTCATGGCATATATTTGTAATACCTTAGGGAAAGGAGAGAGTTGAAGCTGATTTCAGCTTAATTCTAGATCTCCTCTGAATGGCATTAAAAGCAGTTTATAACATGTGGCCGGATATAATAATATTCATGGTGGTTTATTATCATCCAAATTTGTAGCAACTTTTTTACCAGGTATTTCTGTAGCTATTTCTGAGTTTCTCTCAACACTGCAATTCTTCTCTACCTTTGTTATTTCAGCTGTTTTATGAAGGTTTATTTTGGAACTGAATATTGACTAAAGTCTTATGCCACTCTCATTTAGCTCTTTGTGGCAAAGGTTACATGTATTTGAAGTTGTAGCCTTTATGGCTGAGAAGTACATCAGAGCCAGCCAGTGTCCATTGCCTCTACTTCCCTGACCCTGACTTTGGCCTTCAATACCTCTTTTTTCCCAGCGTTAGGCGTTTTCTCACTCTTGTTCATTACAGCCATGATCATGTTATATTCTGGCCAAAAACCTTCAATATTCTGCCTTTTGTCAAGACCTCTTTATCTTTACTCTCTATTCTCTCTACCATCTGCAATGCCCTTATGTTCTCATTACTCCCCCTACTTGATACAAACTGTACAATCATTGTATCCTTGGGAGATTTTACTGTTGCTTTTGCTGTCCTTTCTTCTGTGTGTTGAGTTTTCCTAAAAAACCAATATAAGTTCATTTGTCTGTAAATATCTACACTCTTCTAGGTCCAGCTCACATTTTGCCTCTCACCTTAAGCTGCTTGGGTTCTCTTTTAATCCTTTGCAGACAGAATGAATATCTCCTCTCCTCCCTGAATTGCCATTGTACTTCTTGTGATTGCTTTATTTTATTATATTTTACTGTGTTGCAGTTATATTGCAATCTCAGCACGGAAGAAAGGCATGGGTTTTAGAGTCCGGTATATCTAGTTTTTGATCTGTTTCCTCTTTAACTGCCCCAAAAACTGGCTGTGCTGTGGTATATTCTTTTATATTCTAGAGACTCTGTTCTTTGCATATACTGTTGCAGTTGGCAATAGATGTTTAAAGGATGAATCACCACTTATTCATGAAGGACTGTTATTTTGATATTTATTCAAACAATATTCTGAAGAATCCTCAATGTTTTTCCCACCCACAGAGGAATTACTTTCTTCTCCAAAAAGTACGCAGTTAAGGAGTTTGTGTGTGGAAAATGAACAAAAATGTTCCATGGAGGAGATATCTGATATCTGAAGGGGTGTATGTGTGTGTGTGTGTGTGTGTACAACGTCAGGGAAAGGGAAGGTTGGTTTTAATATCACACTTTTCCTATTTTTTTTCTGTTTTGGTATGTATTCTAAACGTAGTAATTTATAGCTGTTATAGCTCCAGACACTTATGAATCCTAATGCCAGTTTCCAGTTTTTAAGGCGGGAAATTGCTGGCACGTCCTCTTAATCCTCCTCTCCTCTAGGATTTACTTTCTGGGTAGCAAGATACTAGACAGGAAAAATGTCACAAGTTTGCAAATAAGTTATGCAAAAGGTTTATTAATTTAAATAATTGTGTCATATAGTTAGGCCCTGAAGATACTAACTTGCTTTTCTGCCTTTCCTACATTTTCAACACCATGTGCTTAGTATAGCAAAATTTAGTGCTAGATGTATTTGTCTTAAACTTAGTTCAAGGGACTAATAAGATTAATAGGAAAAGAGGATTTAATTATAAGATATCCTAATGTCTGGAGAAGGCCCTCAGTCAGAACCCTCATGCTTCTCATGCACAGAGATGTCTGTGAATACTCTGACCACTTTTCTTGTGTTTACTTAGGACTAAATGAGTAAATGACTGAATGTCAGCACTATTAATTAAATTTGTTGTAGAGTCTCTGATGGCCCTGAATCATTTTCCAGGGAACATGCTGAAACTAAGCTTCTAAAAATCATTGCTTAGTGAACATGTAAGATGGCAATAAACTTTTCAGTGCTCTATTTTCAAGAATAATAATATTCAGAAGAGCCTTCTTTTAAATGACACATAAAGATTTTTCCCCGCTTTATTAAATGCCTGTAAATTCTAGGTTGAACTTTTAGACATTGAATATAGTGACTTAAGAATCTTTAAGTTTTTACTTCAGCTTAATTATTTAAGCAGTTGAGATGCCAATTTAAATTGATATTTAACAAATATTAAACAAATTAAATATCAATTTTATTATAATGCCCTCTCTTATTAGATGCATGTATTATTTAAACAGTTGAAATATCAGTTTTATTTAGAAGTGTAGGCTCATTATGTTTCAAATTTGAGGAAAGACATGAGTTTTCAGATTGACAGTGCACTCTGAGTAAAATAAAGATAAATCTAAATATAGACGTGTCATGATAAAACTATAGAACATAAGGAATTAGGAGACGACCTTGAAGGAGAGAAAGCCATTATGTACAAAGGAATAACTATCGAAACACAGAAGTCAGAAGACATTGATATAATGTATTTAAGCACCATTAGAAAACCACTGTCAACCTGGAATTGTACACACAAGTAGTCTCATAAAATGAATGCAAAATACAGATATTTTCAGATACACACACACATATACACACACACATGCACACAAAGAAATGTAGGCTTATTTCTAATCTACTGAAATCAATCAAATATGTTGATGCTAAATGAAGCTACTGCATACCGAAACTTTTATTTATATATAGTTTCCAAAACTCAGGGTAGATATTTGAATATTCTTAAAGGAGATTGTACCAAATCATGTTGATAGTCTAACTTGAGAGAATCTGGGCCTTCAAGTTTGCAGAAATGTATGAGGTCATAACAGTTCTTGATGAACTTCTTAGAGAATGCAATGCAATTTCTGATTATATGTCAGGCTAGTGGCTTTGAATATACCAGTTATTAAAAGGAGAACAAATAGAATTTTTCTGTTGTTACTTCTTGCTTTGTCCAATCACATGTTAAGTCTAGTCAAGTAGAATTAATTTAATGTTGATTTGTTGTTTCTGTCAGCAAACAACATATAATATTTGTGATTTAAGCAAAATATTTTTCCTCACAGGTGTTTTGACTAATAGGGCAGGAAATAGAGAATGGCAGTAACTCTCATGGGGAAAGTACTGACTAGGATAGATTCACTAGCCAACCTTGTCACTTGGCACGTTGACACCACTTTTATGTAAAGGTGAATTTTAGTCTGAAAAATTATATAATGAGCATAACATTTATCAGCTCTTATTCTTCATAGATCCTTGATTTCTGAGTGTCTAGACCAATGCTTTTGTTGCCACTTTTTTAGTTATTATTTTTGTACACATTGTTTCAAGTGATGGAACAATGTAGTAGTCATATATAGTCCATATCTTTAAAATATAGTTTCAGAAGAACTGTGTTTATTACTTTCTTTGCAGTAGTCTACTATACCATAGTGGGTTTTTGATACTTGGTGACTACTTTAAATGATGGTTAACCCTATTCCGCTGCTCTGCTTCATTTTTGTTAGCTTATTCCTTGAATCTGTGGGATCAGAACCTAGCTCACCTGTTGGGATACTTGAAGTTTCCTATACTTTATATTATATATATTGTCTAGATCTAATATTTCACTATACATACAATCTGTGTAAGCTTTAAGAGTTTAATGATAAATTAATAACAAATATTTTATTTGTTCACACATGTATTGAATATTCAATACTTTACTAATTTTTAACTTTAGGCAAAATCCTTCAAAAATAAGTGAAATGTTTTACAGATTTAAAAATGAGGGTTAGGGGATTAAAATAGTTTGCCTTTAGATAATAATACCTTCCTTATTGGATTAATATGAGGATTGAGATGTATATCTGAAGCAGCTAACACAGAACCGGGCACAACAAATGAAAATTGTTGTTGCTGTTGCTTTTATCAATGCTGGTGTCTGAGCTAGTGGTATAGCCAGGTTCTTTCCGATCTGAATCTAAAGTCTATGTTGATTATCTTTCTGATCTGAATCTAAAGTCTATGTTGATTATATTTGAGACCTTTTGAATTTAAATGAACACTTGATATAGTTTTATTTATTCTCCTTATGTAGCAGTGTTCTCAATTATTTCAAAGAAGCCAGGTGTTAATGACCTTCTGGAATAAGTTTTTATTCTTGGTTTTAGCTTCCGCAGCAGTCCATTAACGATTAGGGCTGACACCATGTTTCATGCTGATGACACTGTTCCTAGAAACTCTGCAACAGATGGTAACTTTTGTGTAGACTCAGCACAGTTCTCCCAGACTATGCTCCTGACTTAGCAGAATTCAGCAGATCAACAGTCTGTCTATACAAGGCATCGGTCTGTGGTGGAGAGACTTATCTGGAAAACTAGCAGAGAAAAAGATGCTAACTAAAATGGGTCAAGAGCTCTAGCTGAACTCTGTTCTCTGTGTGGCATTTTGTGTTGGATTTAAAAATCATATGGCCAGAAAGCTCTTTTACTGTAAGGCCAGTTAAGCAAATAGCCTGGTGTCAGATTCTAGATAAGGCACAAGTTTACATTTTGTACTGAGATCATTTTTATCTGAGGCCTCTATGTTTTACAAATGCCCATGTGAGGGCAAGATGCCTACTATACAGAACATGCAATTAATGAATGCCCTAGGGAATAAGATAAGGAGATGGAATTCCTGTGCCAACATAGGGCTCTTTGTTTCACACATTTTCATCATTTTGGACAGGATTATTTGAATTTGGCAATAGATGGACAAGACTTTGTTCTGCTTGTGCCTATAAATTGGGAATCATTTCATTGTGACATATGGGGGAATATTTCTTTGGGGGAAAAGAGAAGTATGTTTACTTTTCTGATACACCTTACAAGTTTCCTTGGGACTAGTCAGATGACAGAGATTTCAGTGATAGGACTGAGACTGTAGAGGCTATTTACTATGAAGTTAATGGACCGTAGACTTTAGGGCTCCTTATTTTCTCAGGCTGTGTCCAAGACCCTGCACCTTATTCACATGATCATATGTAACATTTGCAATTAATATTATTTAAACATAATCAGGTTAAAATGTGCACTTCTACCCCTCTTTGTCATGTTTCTTTTAGTGCAAAATGGTGTTAGAGCAGGCATGGGCAATTTTGAATTCTGGCTAATGGGTTAGGAATACATTTATTTTGCACTTAGTGGAATATATTGGTGTGAGCCATATGAAACTGTCATTTTTTGAGGTTGAAAATGATTGAGCATTGACAATTTCATATGGCCAACCTAGTATTTATGTGGTTCAATATTAGTTCAATGTATAATGAAGTTACTTCTACTGCTCTGGTAAAGGAATGTCTCCCTGAAATCTTCCCACTTCTCCTACTGCTTCCCAATGACCCTACCTACATACCCAGAATGATGAGTAAAAGCACATACCAAGAGGTCATTTTGTAATATGTATGTGTCTGAGAGCATCTGGCACCAAAGGTATTTGGAGTCAGAGGAAACACCACCACCATCACCACCTTGATCTAGAATTGGAGAGCAATCATAATAACGTATCTGACTTCCTTTCACAGGAAAAGGAGTTTAATAGGATGAAAATACATTGTCACACTGCTACGAGATTATATTTCTAGGGTTAATAGTAGAACACATTTCAGAAACTTCATACCAACTCAGTCTCTCTATTTCCATTCCTATCTTCTCTCAAGATAAATGTTTATTCTCATCTTTCCTTTCAGGAAAATGAAGACAGACAGGGATCATCAATGAATGAGATTTGTCTCTTAATGAAACTAGTAGTGGGTGGGGAAGACCTATTCTAGGGATATCTTCTAGTGTTTTCTACTTCTGTTTCTCTTAATGACATGTTATCCTGATTATTGTTTTGCCTCACCAACTGGGGTGGCCTAGGAGGTGCTACTAGAATCAGCAAAAATACATTGCTTGCTAATTAATTCTCCTCAAACATAAATTCCTCAGTTTTCACAAGTAAAATAGATGTTTGCTCTTCCATCCTATGGTTTTATCTTTTCCTTTAATTGCATCAGCTTTGGGGAGTCTGAGAAGCTGTAACAAAAAAAGTAATGTTTTTCTGATTTCTGCATACAATGAGTTCCTAAATGTCGCAAATAATTGAGAAAATCAAGGAATGTCAGGTTCTCTGAATGTCTGTTTCTCAAAGAGCTTTTCTTTAATAAACTCTTGCCAGGGGATGAAGTGACCTATGAGAGTTTTTACTTGATTTATTCATGACGAATATGGGTATGTAGGATGAATATTTAAACCTTTAATACTATCTTGTCTTTTGGAATATAACATATAAACGTACCTTCTTTTCTACTTTTTAAAAATCTGGAGCATCTATAATATGGATCAAACATCACGAATCAACTAATAAATCTCTTGCAACTCAAAAGGGTCTCAGGATCCTCAGTGCCCATCTGTGACTCTACTGCCTTCCTTTTATATTTCCCTATTTTGGTGAATGTGATAACCAGCCACAGAATCTGAGGCATGCAAGATGCCTCATGAATTATTCACCATATCAGGCTCATGAAAACCTTCCTAATCTCTTCTCTGGATGCCTCAGTTCCTCCTGACCTCCTAATTAGATAAGTCTGTTATTCATAATGCATTGTTGCAGCTATCCTTGAAATGTAGTTTACCCAATTAGGAGGATGGAAAAAGAAGAGTTTTTCTTAAGGAAATATAGCTTATATAGCATGATTCAAAGTCCTCTTTAGTGGACAGTCACCATTTTATCATATTAATTCACTCAACAAATATTGTTAGAGTGCTTAATATGTGCCAGGTACTGTGTTAGGTACTAGGGAGACCACAGTACACAAGGAGACAAAAATGCAAGCCCGCAGAGGGCTGACAATCTCAGGGCAGGGGGAAGCAAGTAAGTCAATAAGTAAGATATATTATATGTCAAACAATGACATATGCTGTGAAACAAAATGAAGCAGATTAAGGGGCTGGGAAGAAATGGAGTAAGGTAATGGGTTGGGTATCTTGGATTGTCTCCTCCAGATCCATTCTCCACTCTTCTGCATCCTGCCCTCTGCTCTGGGAAGTAAATTAATATGGATTATATATATTAATAGGCTCTCTGGAAAGAAATTCATGGGAGGGAGAAGTGTGAGTTCAGGGTATTTATTCTCTCAGCTTCTTTTTCACAGGTAGCCTCAGTCTGTCTTCCCTCCTTCAATCAGTATTTTTCTCAAGGCAGCCCTCTCTGTTGGACTCTTTCTGGTTTCTCTTCTCTTCTCTTCCCCTTCCTCCTTCAGGCTTGAGGAGGCAATAGCACTCTTATTACCAAGCCAGTGGTTCTGTATTTTACCTTCTGTTTTATTACATCATAGAACTCATACCCTTGTAAACGGTTCTTTATTCAACTGTACTGGTTGTTTGAATTTAATGTGGCACCCATTTTGGGGGATCCTGACTGATACAGTTACTAGTCTGGGAATAGGTAGTCTAGGAATAGGTTTGACATTATCAGTGACATGTGAAGGACATGAGGAAAAAAGCCATGGAGATGTGTGGGGGAAAGAACCATCTGCATAGAAAAGCAGTAGCTTTATTCTTGGAATGTTGGATTGAAAATGAAGTGGACTGGGTGGCTGAAACGAAGTAAGTGGGAGAGAAGTAGGAAATTAAGTCAGAGAGGTAGTAGACTTAGGTGGGAAGATCACAGAGTGACTTCTTAGGGCAAATACTCAGTATGAGATTAGAAATTAGTGGAGGTGATAAGTTTATAATGTGTCACTTTTGCTACTATTTGGAGAATAATCTGTATGGGGACAAATCACTATGAAAGCAGGAAGGCCTGTTAGGAGTCTGTTGACAAAGATGATGGTAATTGTAGCAGCAAAGATACTGAGAAATGATGGGGTTTGGGATGTATTTTGGCAAGATGGGGACAGGATTAGCTGATGGATATAGGATATTAAGAGAGGAATATGGAATTATGCCAAGTTTAGCAACTGAGTAGATAGATCTGTTTTCTGTTAGGAGAATAGTCATTGGAGGAAGAGTTTAGGGAAGAAGATCAGGAATTTGATTTTGAACCTGTTAAGTTTGAGATGCACCAAAGGAGATGTATTAAGAAGGCCTTTCATGGGAAATGTCTAGGCTAGAGATACAAATTGAGGAGACATCAACATATAGATGATATTTAAAGTTATGCAACTTACTGAAATTGCCTAGGCTGTTGATTCTCAAACTCTTTAGTTGGATATTTGTAAATATAATTTTCACTGTGAATGTATGGTGGTTGGGTCATTCCAGTCAACATTTAAAATCATCCTTAGGATTAGATATGTTTTTATAAAATAAACATATATTTTATAATTAGCAAATATACTACCTAAGTATCTATATATAAGTATATCCATAAATTACTGACATGTCTGTGTAAACTCAGGTAGACATATAAAGTATGTATAACCTAAGAACTATGTTTGAAAATATTATTTGTCTTTTTGGTGGGCACTTTTTTTGTTTGCTTGTTTTTTTGTTTTTTTGAGATGGAATTTTGCTCTTGTTGCCCAAGCTGGAGTGCAATGGCATGATCTTGGCTCACCGCAACCTACATCTCCCAGGTTCAAGTGATTCTGCTGCCTCAGCCTCCCAAGTAGCTGGGATTACAGGCATATACCACCATGCCCAGCTAATTTTGTATTTTTTTTTTACTAGAGACAGGGTTTCTCCATGTTGGTCAGGCTAGTCTTGAATTCCCGACCTCAGGTGATCTGCCTGCCCCAGCCTCTCAAAGGGCTAGGATTATAGGCATGAGCCACCGTGTCTGCCTGGGCACTTTTAAATGCTCAGAAAGTGAGAGTAATCTATAAATAGGTATATCCATAAAATACTGACATGTCTACATAAACTCAGGTAGACATATAAAGTATGTATAACACGAGAACTATGTTTGAAAATATTATTAGTCTTTTTGGTGGGCACTTTTAAATGTCAGAAAGTGAGAGTAATCACTGATTTTCCTGCCAAACAGAATTAAATTACAACTCTGAGAGGAGAACATAAGGAGTGTTATTGCAGCTATCCTTGAAATGTCAGTCTGCTTTTAAAATGTGATTATTTTAGACCCTTTGTTTACACTATGGCATCTTTATATGTATAAAATTTTAAACATTTGGGCATTCTGTGATTTGTCTAACTTTTAGTATTTTGAATAAAAGGCAATTTGCAATAGTAAAGAAATCTTTATTACCAAAAACAGTAGACTAGGAGTGAGAAGTGTGGATTTCTAGAATATTTTGTCACCAATAAGCCATGTGAATTTATAATACTGAACTTCTCTGGGCTTCGTGTTCTTTGTTTGAAAATGAAAAGGTTCAGTTGGATTACTGGTATTTCCACAGTTCCATAGATGCCTCTCTCTCAGCTCCCAAGTATGTCAGAGATGCCCAGATCCTTCTCTCTGTTTCAACCAGATCCTTTAGCTTTTATTTGTTCTTTGTCAGTGCTACTGAAAAGACATTTGGAACCACAAGATCACCAGTTAAAAAGCCTTCATCTTGTGTAGAAATAAAAGTTTCAATTAGTTATGTACCAAGTTTTTGTCAGATTTGAGAGCTGCCTTATGACCGAACCACTCCCTACAAAACGTATCCCACTAGTTTTACAACTGTCTTACCAAGTAACTATTCTTTTTCTTTTTGCCTCTGAAGAGTAGTTTAACCTTAACATGCTTTAATTATAGAGTCTTAGGATCTTACAGTTGAGACAGACCTTAGAAATCATCTCTTTCAGCCTCTTTCCTGATACAGAATGAGCACCACATCCCTGAGACTAGTTATTCAAAATCTATTTGCAGAGTGCCAGGGTCTCATCAACTGGGATGGTAACCCATTCCATTTTGTAATAGCTTTTATGCTTTCCTTTGTGAAGCCAAAATAAATATGCTTCAAACCTCTACTTTTTGGCCATTTTACTGTAGTGGTTTAAAATACTATCTGTGGTTAGCAGCTCTAAGTGTACTGTATATAAGAATCACTTAGAGGGTTAAGTTGAATATTCCAGAACTCCATATTCCAAGATTGCTTCAATAGATCAGGGATGGGGTTCAGCAAATTTATATCTTTAGCAAACATTTGATGTGATTATAAATTTGAATTGTTATTATAACTCAACACATAATTTTGTGGATTGGAAAATTCTGTTATAGAATAGTTTGTGTAATATGATTCCATTTAGGTATGTAATAGCATTTATGTATTTAAAAAATCTAGGGGCCGGGCGCGGTGGCTCACGCCTGTAATCCCAGCACTTTGGGAGGCGGAGGAGGGTGGATCACGAGGTCAAGAGATCAAGACCATCCTGGTCAACATGGTGAAACCCAGTCTCTACTAAAAATACAAAAAATTAGCTGGGCATGGTGGCGCGTGACTGTAATCCCAGCTACTCAGGAGGCTGAGGCAGGAGAATTGCCTGAACCCAGGAGGCGGAGGTTGTGGTGAGCCGAGATTGCGCCATTACACTCCAGCCTGGGTAATAAGAGCGAAAACTCTGTCTCAAAAAAAAAAAAATCTATTTAGGAGGATATCCCCAAAATATTATCAATGCTTGGTTATTTCTGCTTGTTGTGAAAATGGACAATTTATACTTCTACCTTATTTTTACATTCCTAATGTAAAAATGATTTCTACAATTATTACATATTACTTTTATAATTAAAATATTTAATGGACAACTTATATTTTTACTTATCTTCATATCTTGTTTCTATAATGAATATATATTTATTAGTAAAATGAAAAATATTTAATGAGTAATTTATTTCCCTACTACTTATCATAAAGTTGATTTTGTAGAAGGTGGAGATTTGCATGGATGACAGGGATTTATCTTGTATGGCAACATTCAGATTCACACTGAGTGTTTTCAGGGTATATTAGTGTAAGGGTCCTTGGGTACGATATCCTGACCCTTCCAATATTCTCTAAGGGAGGATGATGATAGCTTTGATAGTCGTTTCACTATTCAGCTCAGGCCATTCCATTGGTCATTTCTTTATTGTTCTTCTTTTTTTAAACAGTTTTACTCTGTCATCCAGGCTGGAGTGCAGTGGCACAATCTCAGCTCACTGCAACCTCCGCCTTCCAGGTTCAAGCCATTCTCCTGCCTCAGCCTCCTGAATAGCTGGGACTATAGGCACGTGCCACCACACCCAGCTTATTTTTGTTATTTTTGGTAAAGATGAGGTTTTGCCATGTTGGCCAGGCTGGTCTTGAACTCCTGACTTTAAGTGATCCACCCTCCTCGGCCTCCCAAAGTGCTGGGATTACAGGCATGAGCCATCATGCCAAATCTCATTTATTCTTTTAACGAACATTTACGTTCCAGGATCTGTGCCAGTCATGAGAGCCGGAAAGGAAAACCTGTGTACCTAATTCCTACTATAGCAGAGGAAGCAAAGGTGGCAAAAATAACAGATGTGCTGTCTATGCACAGAGCCTGGGAAGCTCTGGGGTGGTTTTACTGAAGAGTGGCTGAATGAGGAGAATCTTGAAAGTGAGGATCAGTCTTATCCAAGCAGATGTGGGATGGAGAGACTTTTTCTTTGAAAGGCCTTATGCAAAAGCTACAGAAATGTGACCTAGTGTGTTATAAATGCAGAACTGTGAATAATTTGAAATGGTTAGAGGACTGCACAACCATAAGGGAATTTCATGAGGTAACTTTGGGTGGATAAGCAGGAGTCCAATTTTGCAGTAACCTATATACCATTTTAAAGAGCTTGGATAAGTAACTTGGTTGGCTTTTATGTTATGACAACAGTATGGCAGGTATAGACTGGGTGCAGTGGCTCACGCCTATAATCCCAGCACTTTGGGAGGACGTGGCTGGTAGATTGCTTGAGCCCAGGAGTTCCAGACCAGCCTTGGCAATATAGTGAGACCTCATCTCTACAAATAATAATAATAATAAAATTAGCTGAGCATGATGGTGTGTGCCTGCAGTCTCAGCTACTGGGTGGGAGGCATCGCTTGAACCCAGTAGCTGGGAGGCTGAGGTGGGGGCATCGCTTGAACCTAGGAGACTGAGGCATAGAGTGAAGCAAGATCATGCCACTCACACTCTAGCATGGGTGATAGAGACATTGTCCAAAAAAAAAAAAAAAATTGGCAGGTATTCTGAAGTGAATGGCTAGAGATAGAAAGACAGATTAGAAGAACATCCTAATACTAAGTATTTTGAGGCAAGCATTATTAAGGGGTCAAAAATAGTATTTCAGGTATTCAAGCAGGTGACAGTATTTGCAGCAAATATCTCTTACTAAGTAAGAGGCAATTGGTTTAGGAGAGTCAGAATTAATTCTCTTTGTATTTGTTCATTTCTACTCAAAGTAGGTAGTAATTATGTATGACATCTCTTAATCTGTAAACTCTTATCTTCTCTTTTCTAAGCACCACGAAAACCTACTAATCTTAGCTTAAGGAAAACGAATAACTTAAACTTCCAGTGTCTGTTAAAAGTAGTTAGTTTTGTACTCCTTGGGTTGAAGAAGGAGTTGTATGTTAAGAAAAGCCAATTTAGAAGACATGTAATTTTACAATTACTAGTATTCTCTTACTTGAATTTTAATGACGATAGTACCACTCTTTGAATTTTGTTAGGAGCTTTGTCCTCCAGTCTATAAACAGCAGTTTGAAACCATATGATTCTCTGAAATCTCTCCGTAAGACCAGCTGCAGTTCAGATGTGATCACTCATTGTTCTATAATAAGCAGCTTAGACCCAACTAGCCACCCTTTGGACTGAGACCATACAAAGCTGTTTCTGTCCCACATAGGCAGGATTCCCTGCACTCCAGACTCAGCTGCAGGGCCTGCTGAATTAATCAAAGGGTTCTTAGACCACATTCCCTAAAGACTAGTGAATTTCTATAGCGACTCCAACCCAACACTGAACTTCTTGCTCTTTTTAAATGTTCTTCTGACAGCTGGGGACCTAAGAGCTGTCTAAGTCCTGGAAGATAACTTTGGAAGAATGTTCTCAAAAGTTTATTGATGAGAAATGTAGAATTACATGTTCTTTTGGCTGTTGGAATTTATGAAAAAAAGTTAATTTGCAATTAATAGCATTGTTAAGCATTCTAGAATGTAATAGGCACTGCATTTAGTGCCTTACTTTCACTGTCACATAGTTCCAGTAAAACCTTACCAGATACTTATAATTATTTCTGTTTTACAAAGGAGGAAATGGAGAGCCTGCTGGTATATGGATGCCTTCTCCACTTAGGACAAGTGGTTCTCAGCTCTGGCTACACATTGAAATCCCCTGAATAGCTTTTCTAAAATTCAGATTTCTGGGTCTATAGCAGATAAATTTGATTAAAGTTTCTGGAGGTGTGGTCCAGGTATGATAATTTTAAAACAAAGGAAGCCTTCTTGAGTTGATTCCCATATGCAGCTAGGGTTGACAAGCTTAGTCCTGATGTGTCTGACACTCATACCTTATCAAACCGTGGTCCCTCGCTCAGCAGCATTTGGATCAGGTAAAAGCTTGTTAGAAATCCAGAGTATTGGGATTGTCCCTGACCGACTGTATTCAAATCTGAATTGTAAAAAGATCTCTAGGCAACTGTTTGTATTGCCTTTGCAACTTTCCTTTAATTCCAAAGCTATTATATAATTAAAATTGTTTATTGGGGGAATAAAAGATCATATTTGGGATAGAAAGGTCAAAACCTTTCCTCTAGAAACTCTTTCTAGCAAGAGAGAAATTTATTAAAATGCAATTTGCTACAAGCTGTGATGGAAATAATGCAAAATGTGCTGTCATGGTATAGGAGGAAATGAAAAACCGCTGTTTAGAGGAATTAGAAAATTGCCAAAAGAAGGTGACTCGAAGGCATTTCAGCCACAGAGAAAGATATAAGGAACAATTTTTAAAAGTTGCTGATATTAAAGGAATTTAAAAAGAAACACAAGCCTGTGCTTTGATAAAAATGTAATGTTTAATACACATGTATATATGTTTGATATATCATAAACTCTAACCAAAAACTGAGGACATGTCTAAACTAGAAAGGTAATATAATAATTAATGGAAGAGTTTCTTTCTCTTTTCTGGGGAAAGCAGAGTAAATTAATTATTTGTAACAACACTTTTGGGGGGTGGGAAAGACCCTGTTTTGATCAACTCTCTCTTCTTGTGGCTGTTGTGACCCTTTTCTCTCTTGATTCATCAGCTCCTTAGATACACCGTGCTTAAATTCTCTACTGGGCCCTTTCAGATGTTTCCTTTGCATTTACAAAGAACTTCTGAGTGTATCTGACCCTTTATAATCTTGGTTACCTCATCCTCGCTCTACAGCTAGGTTTCTGCTCAGAATCACTTCTAAAAAGCCCTTGCTAATTATTTGTAGTCTCAACTGGGTACCATTTCTTTGGGTCCCCATAGCATCCTGTATACATCACATTGCTGCTAATTGTCTTCTTGTCTGCTTCTCTCATTAACCAATAAATACCTTGAAGGCAAGGGCTATTTTCGGTGACTTCCATGTCTCTAGTACTTTGCATAGGATTTGATGCAATAAATGCTTTGAAATAAATAAAAGAAGTGATAACAAAAGCCTATTTTTGCCCTTAGTTGATAGTAACAAGATAATCTTTGGAGACGGCAATTAAAGATTGAAATGTTGTTAGCATTAGGAGCTAGCAAGAAAATTAGAGACTTCAACTTGTATATAACACATGCCTGGCATAAAGCAGAATTTTAGTTGTGTCAAAGTGAGAACACTCTCCTTTTATACATGAGGGCTCTCTGATTTAGGTCATGTTATAGATATGTGTCCCTGAGCATACTACTAAGAGACTATAAACTCAGATATGGATATCATTGTTCATAAATTAATAATAATTATATACCTTCCAGTTATGAAGTGCCTATGCATGTTGTGTTATAAAGTGCTTTTTACATATATGATTATATTTAATTCTCTGAAAAAATCTTAAGAGATTTGTATTACATTTGGGGACACAGATTTGGACTCAGAAATGTATAATTATAAAACGCATACTTATCCCCTAGCTAGTGTCTTTTTTGCTCTGTCCTGTTGCCTTTCTTTAAGAAGCAGCTAACACCCCTTCTATTTGTCTTTTCTGGGAGATTACATGGTTAGGAATCAAGAACTTGCCTTTTGATCAGTAATTTACTGTGTGATTATATATAAATCACTGAGCCTCTCTTTCTCAGTCTACATGTTTATAGAATGGGCCTATTGAACTATATCATGGATTTATTCTTATGCAACATATATTTGAAAGGCTACTATGTGCCAGACACTGTTCTAAATGCTGAAGATATAGCATCACAAAGGACAGACAAGAACCCTAATTTCACAGAGCTTTCATTCTGGCATATCAGGCTGAAAATAAACATATTGAATAAAATCATGCAGTGATTACCATCATGAAGCCGATAAACAGAAAAACAAAGAATAATGTGGCTGGAGTGTCCTGGAATGTGGGAGACATCTATGGATGAGGTGGTCTGGAAAGTTTGCCCTGAAGAACTAACATTTGATATCTGAGAACAAAACAATAGTCAGCATGAATATATTTGAGTGTGTAGAGTTGAAGGCTGAAGGAGGCTCAAGGGTGGAAATTCTAAGGCTATGAAAATTTTGCATGTTGGAAGACCACTAAAAGACCAGTATAGCTGGTGGGAAAAGTGACAGGAGACAAGGTGAGATGTTGGCAGGTCTGGATCACGGACTTATAGTCAATGGTTTCAGACCCTTTCTCAAACACGGATGGGCAGACACTCTGCGGAAATCCACAATAATTTTTTCACATCCTTGATACATTCGATACTTTTGATACTTCCTTCCAATTCTGTGATATCTTTCATGGTTTTAGAAAATCTTTCTTTGTGAGTAGTTTCCCAGAATAGACACCAGAAACTTGTTCAACGTTTTTTTTTTTTCTTTTATGAAGTCTTGCTCTGTCGTCCAGGCTGCAGTGGAGCGGTCTGATCTCGGTTCACTGCAACCTCTGCCTCCCGGATTCAAGCGATTCTTTCTCAGCTTCCCCAATAGCTGGGATTACAAGCATGCACCACCATGCCCAGCTAGTTTTTTCTAGGCCAGCTAGTTTTTCTCCCTTTTAAGACATGATATACATTTTTAATTATACATTGCTCAAAAACTAAGATTGGAGATGCACATTTGTTGTTTCATTGGGAAATTTTGAGAAATTGAAGCTAAATCCTTGAAATAACCATTATATCTAGGTGATGGTTATATGAAGTTTTATTGTGTTTTTCTGTCTACTTTATCTTTTGATATATTTGATTTTCTACATAATAAACACTTAAAAAGAAAACATTATGTGTTAGTCTAATGTAACCCTGTGACCTAGGTTATTCACTGGGCTTCTTTTAGCTTCAGCGTCCTTATTTGTAAAATAGAAATCAATGCCTCATAGGGTTAGGATTTTATCAGGAAATGAATGCTCTAGTGTTCTAGTGTGGACTTTAACGTACTGTTCACATGTTGAGTATTAATTAAAAAGGACTTTGTAAAAGTGTCACTCAATATTGAGTAACCTAAAAAGAAAGAGAGAGATTTATATAATTGTTTTTTGTATTAGAATAATGTAGGTCATGGAATCCGGAAGAGGGGATGGACTGCCTTTAGGAGGTGGTCACTTAAGAAATGGTGGAATGAAAGTAAGCCTAACTTGGGGCAAGAAACCCTTCATTTTCTGTGTTAGAGAAGAGAATAGTGAACTTAGTTAAATATAGATATTGTTAGGCCATTTTTACATTGCTATAGAGAAATACCTGAGACTGGGTAATTTATAAGTAGGTGTAATGGACTAATGGTTCTGCTATGCAGGAAATATGGTACAGGAATTTTTTCCTGACCCCTTCGCAGCCCTTGCAACAGGGGTGCCTTGCTTACTCAACCCATAGCTCTCATCCCATCGCAGGAGGGGGAGATTCCAGTGAGTGGGTGCAGGAGTTTGGGCAAGTGCTTCTGAGCACCAGCAGGAGCAAAACTCTGTGTGGGTCCCTAGGGCAGCATCTGCTGTGGAGTACTCATGACCCCTGAAGCCCTAGAGGGCATGTGTTACAGTATGCTCTTTTAGCTTTGCTGTGGCAGATGGCTTAAGTGTTAAATAGCTCAGTGGGCCCTCTGTCCTTTTGTGTGAGGTGATTGCTTTCTGCCAGTGAGAGCAGAGGGTAAGTATGACAGCCTTTAGCATGGCACCTGAGCTCTTTTTTGGCATCCAGGAAAAATCAGATCACACAAACAAATTGAAGGGTGAATACAGAGGACTTTATTGCTGATGGAAGTGGCTCTCAGTGGGAAGGGGAGTTGGAAAGGGGAGGGAGCACGAAGGTATTCTTGCCCTGAAGTCCAGTCATCTCCTGCTGGACTCTTCTCCAAAGTCATGCCATCAAGATGTCCCTCTAAAATCACACTGCCTCTCTCTGACATTCAACTGCTGCTTCTTTTCTCCTCTTCTCTGCTCTCTGCAGTGAAGCCTGGGGTTTTTATGGGTACAGGATGGGGATGGCGTGGGTCAGGGTGGTTTTGGAAAAGGCAACATGTGCATAGGAAACCAAGAATGAATGTCCTCACTTTGGGCCGTGGTTCCAGGTTCAAGCAGGGGGCTTCACCAGGGACCATGCCCTTTTCTGCCCAAAATTATTTTTGCATCTTGTTCCTGTCACTGGCATCTACTTGGCTTCTGAGGAGGACTAAGGGAGCTTTTACTCATGGCAGAAGGTGAAGTAGGAGCAAGCACAACACATGGTGAAAGCAGGAGCAAAAGAGAGAGAGTGGAAAGGTGCCACACAATTCTAAACAGCCAGATCTCAAGAGAGCTCACCATCACAGGGCAGTGCCAAGGGGATAATGCTGAACCATTCATCAGAAATTCAATCCTGTCATCCAATCACCTCCCACCAGGCTCCACCTCCGCTACTGGGGATTATAATTCAACATGAGGTTTAGACAGGACAACATTCAAACTATATCACAGAGGTTAACTGTTTCTTGGTTGGGAGACAGTCTTAATACTATCTTACTTAATATCAGTTTTGCAAGTGAGGTTTTTAAAAATTAGATCAGTTGTCACTGGAGAAAGGAGACTAGACTGGCTTCTCAGGTCGTCTCATGGGAATTTATATCTGCTATAAAGGATTGATTTTCAGAAAATACATGATGAAAACTTAATTCTAACTAATAATAGATAACAATTTTTTCAGAGTTTACTATGTGCCAAGAAATGTAGTTTTTAATATAAATTATCACATTTCTTTCTCAAAAGTACATAATTAAAGAGTGCTATTTTTTTTTCATTACATGGATGAGATAGGAAATTATGGCTCAGAGAGGTTAACACTTTGCCTAAAGTCGTATAAACTAAACAAGGGATAGAACTAAGACTAGAAATTGCTAGTCTAACTCTCTGACTTGTGGTTTTTGTTATACCATATTAAATTCTTTATAGCAATTATTTCAGCCTAGGCTCTTAGCATTTTTTTTTGTTTCCTTACCTTTTCCTTTATACTCTTTAGTGTGCTATATGAGCAGATATATTTGAGATTTTATTATAACAGTCCGAAAAGTCCATTTTTAGAAGTAGAAAGAACATAAACAAAAATATATAAATACAAGTAAGTAATTAAATATTGGGTTAGTTATGGCTAGAGCTGCCATAACAAATATCATATACTTGGTGGCTAAAAGTAACAGACTTTTATTCTCTCACAGTTCTGAAGGCCAGAAGTTCTAAATCAATGGTTGGTTTCATTAGGCAGGGTTGGTTTCTTCATGATTCTCTCCTGGCCATTGGTGGTGGCTGGCTGTTCTTGGCCCATGGCGCCATGACTCCAGTCTGTGTCTATATTTTCACATGGCTTTCCTCCATGTCTCTTTGTGTCTTAGATCTCTCTTTCCTTTTATAAGGACACTGATCACTAGATTTAGGGCTCACCCTAAATCCAGGATGATATTATCTGAATTCTTTTTACCTTGTTAAGTACATCTACAAAGAGTCTATTTCCAGAAAAGGTCACATTCACAGGTACCAGGGATTAGGATTTAGACATATCTTTTGGGGACCACTATTTTTAAATCTTACTATTTTAAGCTTTTGTATTAAAGAAACAGATGAAAGAGTACAATACAAACTTGGATTTCAGATCATCTCAATTCACAGATTACTTAGTTTTAAGTGTGTTTTATAGAGGGATGTTATTGTATATACATTATCTTAATGTCACAGATATCCAATGATTTTAGACTTAAATCCCATTTTCTGTTCGCTACTTCTCTAGTAAAAATGTATGCTGATCTATATCTTTTTGTTATTCCCAGGATATACTATTACATATGTACATTTAGTTCCTCTCACTTGAAAATTTGATATTTGAAATTTCTTTTAAGAGACTCTAAATGGTAAAAATATAACACATATTTCAGTCCTAAAACAGTTACATAGAATGTTTCATGACATAAATTCTAGCACTAAATTTAGTGAAGAGATAATGAATTCAAAAGATTGTCATGGCAAAGAAAATGTAATAATATTTGGTGATTGACTAAAATTGGAAACACCTTAGGGAGAAAAGGCAAAGACACACTAAAGTTGACATAAAAAAAATCTGGATGTTATTCTCAGCATTTTGCAAATTCTGTTCCTCTACAGAGTGGAACAGCAAAAAAAAAAAACATCTAGAGAATAAAATGCATGGAAAGGTAACCACAGCCTGTTGATTGTTAAGCACCCTGGAGAGGGTGGTTCATGAAGAAATGTGGACAGCAAATTTGGAAAGTGCTTTTAGAGATAAAATATGAAAAGCCATCAATATGTTTTATTTTTTTGACACAAACTTAAAATGTTTGTTTTTAGACAGTTTAGTGGCACATTGGGGGGAGATGTTAACTGAGCAATAAAAGCTAGTAGTGTATGTTCTCTGGTCTGATAGGATCATGACTATAGTTTATAAGGTTGCAGTAAAAGATTCTTAAAGTGAATTACAAAAAGATGCACATCTACTTAAACTATTTTATTTTAACTAAAAGCTTATACAGATGTATTTATCTGTGAAACTTCTTGTAAATTAAGGCTTTTCTTTGAGCATGATTCTGCTAATTGGAGTTCTACAAAGACTTTCTTATGTGACGAATACCCATTACAGATAATCCCATTACTTCTTCAAAGGGTGGGAGAACTTAGGGACACCTATACTGTGATCTAAGTACAAATTTCTTCTATGTTTTAATAATTTCCTCTCAACTTTTTATTTTTTATTTTTGAGACAGAGTGTCTCTCTGTCGCTCAGGCAGGAGTGCAGTGGCGTGATCTCGGCTCACTGCAACTTGCACCTCACAGGCTCAAGCAATTCTCCTGCCTCAGCCTCCTGAATAGCTGGGACTGTGGGCATGTGCCACCACACTGGCGAATTTTCGTATTTTTAGTAGAGATGAGGTTTCACCATGCTGGCCAGGCTGGTCTTGAATTCCTGACCTCGAGTGAGGCCCTGCCTCAGTCTCCCAGAGTGCTGTGATTACAGGTGTGAGCCACCATGCCTGGCCTTCTCAATCTTTTATAGCCTGGCACTCTCAACCTTTTATAGCTGTCTTGCCTATACATAATGTGGCAGTAGGGAGTAAATACCTGACTAAATTGTGATTTGATTAGAAAGGAGGAATGAGGATGTAGGCTTGTTAGGCAGCCAACTGGTTTTATTACAGTAAGCATATGAAAGAATTAGTGGAAGAGAACTACTTGAATATCAGTGGGCAAAGTCAAGTAATTCTGAGTGTTCAGATAGCTGTGGGCACCAGTAGGTGTGGTTGACACTTTAATGGAGTGAATCAGTCTGGTGAGTGGTGAGCTGGTTAAGTGGAACTTTGTTTTGAGAACATCTATTCTTCTAATTGTGCTTTAAAAGTGTTGTAAAAAGCTCACATAGAATTTGAGGGGAAAGGATTTGCAGAGCCAATTAGATATCAGTAAACTTTCAAGGACAAGATAGTAGAGGGATTTATGGTGAGTGCTTGTTTGTTTTGCGGGCTTAAGAAATTATTAATTCCTGGCATTTATATCACAGACTGAGATGATGAGAGAGACATTTCCAGAATTGATTTCAGATCATGAGAGAACATGTCTGTGACCATTGGGTCATTCAGTTATGCAGCTATTCTTGGGTGGTCTTTTCCTTGATGGCCATTCTCATCTCAATTGAGTGCAGGTCAGAGACTGATTATAGACATGACATTCTTGGATTGTTTAAAACTGTACTCATTGCAAATATACACATGCACATACATATGTACACACAGATACATATACACACATATATGTACATATACACACATTTAGTTTAAGATCAAATTCTTTGAACAGGTAGGTCTTTCAAAATAAATAGATATGTCTTGCAATATGCTTTTTTTTTAAAAAAAATAAAGGTATAGCTTTGTTATTACAAAACAATTAGGATCTTATTTTCATGAGTAGTAAATTTTATGCCAAAACTCTGAGCAATGCCTATAAATCTCTCTCTTCTTTAAAACCACAGAGTATGTACTTCAGGCTCTGACAAAGTTACACTTTTTGCTAACTAAGTGTGGTTTTGAAAAAATTGTATCCTTTGTTGTTTTCATGACCAGTTTGTAGAGCTAACTGTGAAGCAGATGGACCCCCTCCTCTCCAAGCAGTTATGCAAGACCGTTTCCCTAAATCATTACCATCACACCACTCTCCTAAGCATTTTGCACTGTTTGCCAGTTGCTCCTGCCGTCACAAAAGAACACTTGAAATGGTTTTCAAGATCATTTTTCCTTTACTGATTTTCACAAATCCTTCCAACAAGCTTCACTACACACCTTAGGTAGCCCGTGAGGTTTCAAGGAGACTATGAGAGGACAAGAAATAGGATAGAATGGTATCTAGGAAGCCAGGGGAACAATTTTTTTTTTAAAGAAATAATAAGCATGGTTAAGTGCTGAAGGGTTAAGTAAAGTAGTGACTAAATATGATAATTGGATTGAGAGTTTGGGGATTACTGTTGCCTACTGAAAATAGTTTCAGCTGGGTGGTGAATATAAACTGAGTTGATGTGGTTTCACCAGCATTTATGAAATGAGAAAATGTGAATATTGTATGCAGAACACTCTATCAAGAAGGGTAGCTGTGAATAGAAAGGGGCAGGATTTCATTTAAGATGAAAAAGTTGCAAGTGCATTTATAAAGAAGTCCATAAAGAGGGGTAGAAGTTTAGAAGAGAGGAGAAAATGAAGTACTTTGGTCTTATTCCCTCTTCCTTAAAGTACTTCTATTCATTCATTCAAATCCTTATTAATAATACTTCTTGAATGTACTGAATGTGTCACTCTGTCTGATGTTACAGAAAGAGAGCTATAAGGTCATGTTCATGCTCTTTGGAATTTATAGTTTAATGCTATAACCAAAGATATGAATAGGGGTCATTTCCGCTTTGAGCATGTTCTTTAGTAGAGTTTAATATGGCCTATTTTTATGGAGGGTCATGATTTAATAGACCTATCTAGATAAATCACAGAGTGGAACTTCCTTTTAACCTTGACAACAAAACCAGAAATAATTCCTGTCTTATAGGCTCTAGTCCCAAGCAATATTTTATCGGGATTTTATTAAAATGATGTAGCTTAACCCAGGGTAGGGTTAAATCCATGTAATGACCAGTTGTGTTATAATGGGATGGTTGGCTTGAGCCCAAAAATAACTTTACAAGGCATTGCAGAAATCTCTAGGTTAAAGGGATCTCCTGATGAGTCAAGTAATGCCTCCTAATGCTTACTACAGTAGTCGTTTAGTGGCTTCTAGATTTAAGTATAAACAAATTTTTAATGAAGACCAGGTTTTTAGAATTTTTTACAACAGTAATCTTCTTACATGGTGTATATTTGATAAATCTTAGTACAAAAATTGTTTTACTTTTAGAGAGGGCATTGTTCTTTACAGCTGATAAAGCACTGCAGTAAGCATCATTGCTCTTGATTCACAGTATTGCTGATCCATAGGCAGAGGAAGTGCTGTTATTATTTTATCACAAATAAGAAGATTGGGACTCAGAAAAATTAGTAACAATAGCTGACATGTTGAGGACTTTTACATCAGGCATAGTGTTAAGAAATTTATGCTGTCAAAGTTATTATTAACTGAATTTTGTTGTTGAGAAAATTGAGACGAGGTTAAGTAACTAATTCAAGTGTATGTGACTGGCAAGTAACAGAGCCATAGAACAAACCCGGGAAGACAGACCCAACAGCACTCTGAGCTCCTAATTGTAATGCTGTACTGCTTTTTTAGGGTCTTCACACATAAGTAGTTTTTTTTTTTCTTCTTCTTCTATAGGTCTTGCAACTTCTAATAAAAACAAACTGTCAGGAACAATGCATTTATTATGTAATATAGTTATCTAAATAGTCTCCAAAATGTCCAAAAAAGTCAGTGAACTAACTTAATGTCGTCATGTTTTAATTGGCACAGGTGTAGTTTCAGCTTCTAGTCGGTGACTATTTCAAAGCATTTTCTTTTTTTTAGAGACAGGGTCTTGCTCTGTCCCCCAGGCTAGAGTGCAGTAGTGTGATCATGGCTCACTGTAACCTTGACTTCCCAGGCTCCAGTAATCTTCTCACCTCAGCCTCTCGAGTAACTGGGACTAAAGATACATGCCACCATGCCCAGCTAATTTCTTTTTCCATTTGTTGTAGAGACGCATTTTGCCATGTTGCCCAGGCTATTCTAGAATTCCTGATCTCAAGCAGTCTGCCCACCTGGGCCCCTCAAAGTGCTGGGATTCCAGGCATGAACCACCATGCCTGGCCTCAAAGCATTTTTGTTTTTTGTTTTAATTGAAGAATTGATAGTCATTATCTACTGACATGAATTATGAAACTTACTATCAACTGGAGTCAGCTTATGTTTATTTTCCTATGAAAATATTCTAGATGTAGTAGATACCAAAGAAATAAAATTCAATGTGGAAGCAATTTATTGTGAAACTTTTGGGAAACTCATGAATTTATAAAGCAATTGAGAAACTTGTTATTCAAAATACTTCTTTTAATGAAACTGTTAATTGATATAATAGGGGAGATATTAATGTTACACAATTTCTCTGATACTATTTTAAAATATATTTAAGAGAAATGCTAAACACGTTGAATAATAATCTGCTTTTAATAGATTCAGTGTCAGACCCAGAATATCAGGAAGTTATTGGCCATACTTGTAACTATTAACTGAAGCATTGGCCTTTTAACTGCCTTTACCAACTAACAGGCCCCACTGAAACATGTCATCCATCCAGTAATTGCTGGAGTATGATATGAATCTTGCCTCATGATTTGAATGTAATATGTTGCTGATATTACTCAGTGTTCATGTAGATTAAACATATATTTATGAAAACACCAATTCCAGTCCCATAAGGATGGGTATAAGGAGGATGTTTCAGATAAAAGCATAGTCTTGAATTTGCTTTCTAGCTATGTATCTGAAATAAACAAGCAGAATATCAGAATACTGAAAGGTAAAAATGAAGAGTTACAAGGTTTTATTTTGAAATAATTATAATTCCATAAGAGTTTCAAAAATACAAGAGACGTCCCATATACTCATCACCTAGCTTCTCCACTGGTAACCTCTTACCTGACGATAGTACTACTCTGGGACTTGAGCACCTGTGGATTTTGTTATCTGTAGGGGGTCCTGGAACCAGTCCCTCTCTGACACCAAAAGATGACTGTACTTTATCTTCTATCAGTAAATGATCTAAAGCAACAGTTGCCTAAGTATGAACCAATTTTGCAAACATTGAAAAGTAATACCTTTTTCTCAATAGTAGATGGAAATTATTGAAACTTCTGACATATCAAAAAGTGAATATTAAAATCTATTTCAAAAAGAAAACTCATTCACATTTCATCTTAAAAAAACAAATTAACTCTGAATGCATTCAAAGTTTTATTATTATTTTAAACTTTCACAATTCAAACAATGTCTCTACAAATGCATGATTTTAATGTATCATGTTCTGTTTATGCATTATCAGTTGACAGACATTTGGGTTGTTTCCACTTTTTGTCTATTCTGAAATATGCTGCTCTGAACATTTGCATACAAGTTTTTTATGGACATAATTTCTCTTGGGTATAAACCTTAGAGTGGAATTACGGGGTCATATGGTAACTCTATGTTTAATATTTTAAGGGCTTGTCAAACTGTTTCCCAAGTGGCTGCAGTATTTTACAATCCCATCAACAATATACGAGGGTCCCAATTTCTCCTCATGCTTGCCAATGAGAAATGCTTGTTAATGTGTTGTAATTTTAACCATCCTAGTGGGTGTCTAGTGTCATCTCTTTGTGGCTTTGATTTGCATTTCTCTGATGAATAATGATATTGGGTATCTTTTCAAGTGCTTATTAAGTATCTGTATATCTTCTTTAGACAAATGTGTACTCAGAGCTTTTGCTCAGTTTTTAATTGTCTTTTTATTGTTGAGTTGTTCTCTGTCAGATGTATGATTTGCAAATATTTTCTTCCATTCTGTGGATTGCCTTCACTTTCTTGATGCTGTCCTGTGAAACATAAAATTTTACATTTTGATGAAAACATTCGATGATGTATTTATTTTTCTTTTATTGTTTTTCTGTTTGGTTTCTTTCTTTTTTTTTGAGATGGATAAGAAATAACCTAACAAACCGTAAGTTATTGGTCAATTGGGTTTCATAAAGGGAGGTTTCTTCAAGTGGTCAGGAAGCCAAGGAAGAAAAAGAAATACATATGGTAGTCTAACTTGTTGATTAAGTCTTTAAAAGTGCTTTTACATATCTTTCTTTCTTTTTTTTTCCTTTTTTTGAGACAGCCTCGCACTGTCTCCCAGGCTGAAATGCAGTGGCACAATCTCGGCTCACTGCAACCTCCGCCTCCTCGATTCAAGTGATTCTCCTGCCTCAGCCTCCCAAGTAGCTGGGACTACAGACATACGCCACCAAACCTGACTAATTTTTTTTTTTTTGGTATTTTTTAGTAGAAATGGGATTTCACCATATTAGACAGGCTGGTCTCAAACTCCTGACTTGTGGTCTGCCCACCTTGGCCTCCCAAAGCTCTGGGATTACAAGCATGAGCCACCGTGCCTGGCCTGTTTGGTTTCATATGTGGGAAACTATTGCCTCAATCAAAGTTATGGAAATTATGGCTATGTTTTCTTCTAAGAATTTTACAGTTTTAACTGTTTCATTAAGGTCTATAAACTATTGTCAATGAAATTTTGTGTATAATATGACATAAGGGGTCCAACTTCATTATTTTACATGTGGATACCCAGTTGTACCAGCACCATTTGTTCAAGACTATTATTTACCTAAAGATTTGTCTTGGCACATTTGCAAAAAATCAATTGAATACAAATATAAGGATTTATTTCTGGATTTTCAATTCTGCTTCATTTATGTATAGGTCTAGATTTATGCCAGGGCTACACTGTCTCAATTACTTTAGCTTTGTAGTAGATTTTAAAATTGGGGAGTGAGTGTGTCTTCCATTTGTTTTTAGTATTATTTTGTCCACTTTGGGTTCCTTATATTTCTATACGAATTTTGGGATCAGCTTATTAGTTTCTTCAAGAAAGGCATCTTTTAATAAGGATTTGCATTAGATCTGTATATTAAGTTGGAGAATATTGTCATTTTAACAATATTAAGTCTCCAGTGTATAAACCTAGGATATCTTTACCAGATCTTCTTTAATTTCTTTTAACAATATGTTTTTAGTTTTTAGTGTACACATTTTGCACTTTTTTTATTACATTTGTTTTACATAGTTTCTTCTTCATGTTAATTTTATTTTCAAATGGTTCGCTGCTTATGTGTAGAAATAGAGCCAATTTTTATATATTCACTTTACTGAACTTTTTTATAGTTGTCATAGGTTTCTTTATTGTTTTTACTGGAATGTCTATATATGGGATCTTGTTATCTGTGAATAGAGATAGTTATAGTTCACCCTTTTCAATGTTGATGGCTTTTATTTTTTTTCTTAACTAAATTTGAAGATTTGAATTTTACAGTATAACAAGTTTAATTGTAACAAATTTTTGAAAAACATGATTATATTTATTTGGGCATCTGTTCCAATACACATTTTCTGTACAACAGTAGATGAACCTGGAGAATAAATCATCCTCATTTTGTAACACAGATGTCAGCAAATATTTATTGAATGCAACATTATTTCCAGGAATGTACTAGGCATTGTACAGTTTAGAAAGAAATTGGGCTTTGTCTACAAACTTAATTTCATAGAGAAGCCAGAACATGCTTGAAATTGCTCCAAGGAAAATATAGTACTGAATACAAATTTAGTGGATATTGGTGAAACTAATATGATGTTTCACACTAATGTAAGTATTAGGACTATGGAAAAGGCAGAAAATAGCCTTATTATTTTAAAAAATGGTTGGAATTTGACAATTAGCTCTTAGATGAATAAATCAGAGGATGGAATATAGTTTGAGTAGGACTTAAAAAAAGAAGACTAATTCAAAGTATTATGATTAGGCAGATATAAAATGGAAAGTTTAATTTTAATGAAACTAGAAAAGAAGGATAAGGAGGAGAGAACTTTTGAGAAAGTTAGACAAGAAAATAAGACTTGATGAAAGATTGATTATGGCAGAATGAAGGAAAGCAAAAGATAAAAAATATGAGAGGCAGTCCTATGAATTGTCCAGCGTCCGAAAGCTATGAGTGATAAAACTAGTACTTAAAATATACCCTTCTGACTCCAAACCCTATGTTTATACCATGCTGCATTTCAGGAGTAACTGTGAGGAGTAGTAGGCTTTAATACATCCTCCCAAATTTCAAATTGCATACCATTAATCCAACTAATGTTCCTAAGTAGGAAAAATGTTAAATTTTTTACTGAAGTGCACCTTATAGCACAATAATATAAACTCTTGCTTCATGCGTTCTAGAGGTTATAGACAAGGATGCTCATAAGTAGAAATACATTTTTAAAAATATAAATATATTTTAATATATTTATATTAAAATTTACATTAATATATTCCAGTCTTCAATATGAAACTTGTGCATTCATTAGATTTTTGAGATTGTGTTACATCAATTTTAACATCAAAATGTAATCATACTACAGGAGCAAATTATGCTTTTCTTCAATCATTTAATGTGAGAATTCCTGTACATACTTCATGTATTAATTTCCTCATTTATTCAGTAAATATTTGCTTCATATTTACTCCATTCCATTCCCCATGAGGAGAAATTATGGCTTTGTTAAGCAAAGAAGGCAACTTGCTTCTTATACTAGCTCTGTTTCTCTTAACTATCCCATTTTTTTTTCCTCTGGCACTTTTCCTTGCTTGCCAGAGAAAATCTGAGTTTGCACTGAGGTTCTGGAGCCCTGTCAAATTAGCTCTCTTTTCACTTCTGGATGTAAACCAATTTGAATGATAAATTGCATCATCATCTGTAATGGTTAATTTTATGTGTCAACTTGACTAGGTCATGGTGTGCCTCCACATTTGGTCAAATGTTATTCTGGATGTGTCTGTGAAGGTGTAAGTATGAGATTGACATTGAATTGAATAAAGCAGATTGCCCTCTCTTATGTGGGTGGGTCTCATCCAATCAACTGGGGTGTGAATATAACAAAAAGGTTGAGTGACATGGAATTTCTTCTGCCTGGCTGCATGAGCTGGAACATTGGTCTTTTTTGGCCTTCAGACTTGGACTGATATCTTATTGGCTCTTCTTGGATCTTGAGCCTGAAGGATTTTGGACTAGAACTTACTCCATTGGCTTTCCTGATTCTCAGGCCTTTGTACTCAGACTGAAACCACACTGTCAGGTTGCTGACGATAGATCTTGGGATTTCTTAGCTTCCATAATTGCATGAGTCCATTTGCCCATTCCTTGAATTTCTTCTCTCCCTCTTACTCACTCACTCTCTTACACACACACACACACACACACACACACACACACACACACACAGTTCTGTTTTTTGGAGAGCCCTAATAGTCACATGGCTTATAATACATTTAAATTTATATTTATGTTTTAGTAAGGTTTCAGTATGACCACATATCTTCAGTCTTCAGCCTCACTATTGAGGAACTGATGTAGGAAAATGTTAAGTATATAAATGCCAAAATTCTATATTCATTATACATTGAACTTCCAAGAAAATGCTGCAAAGTAGAAGTGAAGAAGTTTTCTAATTCACAAAACAAGATGCCACTGATGTAGCACTTATATATACTTATAATACATTTCTAATTTAAATTAAACCATTAAATAAAGTCATTTTCCCCACTGAAATTGATCGATAAGGTTTTGGCAGAAACATGAGATAATTTTGTATGCAAAACTCATGATAAACGATAAACCTGGAAAATTCATGGGATAATAAGTAAGTAGGTACACAATGGCAGAGTAACACACTCTGAGTATTTACTATCTGGCAAATGCTTTATGAGGTTCTTTACATGAATTATTCTAGGAAAAGACTTGGTAGGGATAAGGAAAACTTAAATCTGTAATGGGAAATACTAAATAAAAAATGAAAGCTGACATTTATCAAGTGCTCACTACATGCCAGTTTCTATATTTTTTCTGTTTACTAACTCATTTATCCTCACAACAGGTTAAGATGATCTTATTTTAACCCTACAAGTGAATAAAATGAGACACAGAGATTTTAGTTAACTTGCAAGGCCACTCTCTGGGAAACAGTGTCTTGGTGGAGCCACTCCACTCCATTTTCCCTTAGAAATCATTGCCATGTGCTGCCCATAGGGGCCTGAGTTGAAGCTGCATATTGCCTCTGAGCAAACAGTGCTTTAGCAAAGCTACTGCATCTACTCATTGTAGTCACTGTGCCTGAGCTTAGATAGCACCCTGCATTCCAGAGAAAAGATGCCTTGGCTGCTTACAGCAGTCAAAGCTGTCTGTGCCTGAGCTGAAGCATTATCATGGCTCCTGGGAAAACAGTATCTTGAATGCCCAGAGTAGACATGCTCCACTCGTCCTTATGACTATCTTGAAGTAGCACCATTCCTCCTAGGAATTGGTGCCTTGGCCTCCCAGAGTGGTCATGTACCCTTATACTCAAGCTGAAGAGGTGCCCTGTATCCCAGAGAAACAGTGCTTTGGTCACCCAGAGCAGACACCTTACCCCTCCTACCCCTACAGAGGACCTCACTAATGAAGTTAGTTACATAATACCTCCTGAGAAACTGGTGCCTTGGCCAAGAAGAACAGCTATGCATCCCAGGACAGAGCTAACATGGTACCCTGAGTCCCAAAGAAACAGTGCAGTGGCTGTACTGAGACACCTTGTCCTACAGAACAAATAGCGCTAGGACCCTGGTTCCCTGGAGCTGGACTAGCCATCTAGAGATGAACTGCTGAGAAATTTCTCTACCCAGGGAGTAGCGTCATAGCTGTGCTGCTCCTTACTCCCCAGGACCCAAGCAACAGCTACACTACACCATTCTGGGGTCATTGTTGACACTACATTTGACTTCATAGAGTCTGGGATACGGCCAGTTTTCCCATCTCAGAGTCCAGAGTCACCACTACATGGTGCTTTATCCCCCCAGGATCTGAGTTGTCTCTGAGGCCTGTGGGTTCTGGTTCCCAAACTCCCCAGGTCCAAACCTTCAGAGCATTTCAGGGGCAGAAATGCCCTAGTGGTTTGGACCTGGGGAGCAGAGTAGGGCTAGGAGAGAGTCTCAGCTACAACCAAATTCCCTTGGTCTGAAGTGCTAGGGGTGCCTCAGAGTCATGGATGCTACCTCTGTGGGCAGTCTACATCCAACACTGTCACAGAGAGTGAATCTGTACCCCAGGACCCATATGCCACAGCAGGTTCATGAGGACCTGAGCCTAGGACCTCAGCTTCACAGCTACTCTGAGTAACTGCACCCTGAAACCCAGCACTACTGTAGCTACTTGTAGGCCATGTCAAACTTGACACCAAGATGGATCTCCATGGGTAAGTCTCCCCACAGTGGGGAAAATAGGAAGATCTAATAGACATTTTCAGACCATTTTATCCAACATATGCAGAATATACATTTTTTTTAAGCAGGACATGAAACATTCTCCTGGATAGATTATATGTTAGGTGAAAAAATAAGTTCCATCAAATTCAAAAATCAAAATGATGTCAAGTATCTTCTCTGTTTGTAACACAGTAAATTTAGAAATCAGTAACAAGAGCTTTCAAAACTGTACAAATACATGGAATTTAACACATGCTCCTGAATGACCAATAGATTAATGAGAAAATTAAGAAGGGAATTAAAATATTTCTGGAAACAAATGAAAATAGAACTGCAACATACCAAAACCTATGGGCTATAGTAAGAGTATTAAGAGGAATGTTTATAGCAATAAGTGTCTACATCCAAAAAGTAGAAAGATTTCAAAGAAGCAACCTAATGGTGCAACTCAAGGCACTAGAAAAGCAAGAACAAACCAAACCCAAAATTAGAAGGAAGAAATAAAGATTAGCAGAAATTAAGAGAATTGAGACTAAAAAATAAAAAAATCAACGAAATGGAAAGTTAATTTTCTTAAAAGATAAATAAAATCAACAAACCATTAGCTAGACTAAGGAAAAAAAGGATAAAATACCAAATTATATAAAATCAGAAAAAGCACACAATACAACTGATATCACACACATACAAAGAATTATTAGAGACTATTATGAACAACCATATGCGAACAAATTGGAAAACCTAGAGGAAATAAGTAAATCCCTGGGCACATAGAATCTATTAAGACTGAACTAAAAAGAAATAGAAAATTTGAACAGACCAATAATGAATAATGTGATCAAAACCATAATAAAAAGTATCCCAACAAAGAAAATTAGTAGGTTTCACTGCTGAATACTGTCAAACTTGTAAAGAATAACTAATACTAATTCTTCTCAAACTTAAAAAAATTGAAGAGGAGAAAATTCTTCCTGTTTCCATGAGACCAGTATTATCCTGATATCAATACCTGACAAAGATCCAACAAAAAAGAAAGCAATAGCAAAAACAGCTTATAAAATAATAGCAAACCAGTATTTTGAATCGAATTAAACAGCAAATAAAAAAGATTATATATGATTATCAAGTGGAAATTAACCTGGGATGCATAATGGTTCAGTATAATCAAATCAATATACAGGATACATATCAACAGAATGAAAGACAAAAACCATGTGATCATTTCAATGGACACAGAAGAAGCATTTGATAAAATTCAGCACATCTCTTCATGATAAAAACTCTCAACAAATTATGTATAGGAGAAACATACCTCAACATAATAAAAGCCATGTATGACAAACCCACAGGCATATATGACATATTGAATGTAGACAAGCTGAATTATTTTACCCTAAGTACTAGAAGAAGACAAAGATGTCCATTTTCATCAGTTTTATTCGACATAGTACTGAAAGTCCTAGCAAGAGCAATAAGTCAAGAGAAGGAGAAAAAGGGCATCCAAATAGGAAAGAAGTACGTGAAATTGTTTCTGTTTGCTGATGACATGTTCTTATACAGAGAAAAATCTAAAATCTCCACCAAAAAGCTCTTAGAATTGATAAACAATTCAGCAAAGTTACAGCATATGAAATCAGCACTGGAAAAATCAGTAGTGTTTCTAAACATCCACAAAGAACTAGCTGAAGAAGAAATCAGGAAAGCAAACCCATTTACAACAGCTACAAAATAATACCTAGGCATAAATTTAACCAAGGAGGTGAAATATCTCTACAAGGAAAACTACAAAACATTGATGAGAGAAATTGAAGAGGATACGCACACACACACAAATGGAAAGACATCCATGTTTATGGATTATCACAATTAATATTGTTAAAATGACCATGCTACCCAAAATGATCTACAGATTCAATGCAGGTTTTTCAAAATACCAATGACATCCATCACAGAAGTAGAAAAAATATTCTGAAATTCTTATGAAACTACAAGAGACCCCAAATAGTGAAACAATCCTAAGCAAAAGAACAGTCAGAGGTGTCAAACTTCAAAATATACTATCAAGGACTAATGACTGAAATATACTATAAAGTGGTGGTAACCAAAACAGCATGATACTGACATAAAAACAGACACATAGACTAATGGAACAGAATAGAGAATCCATAGGTAAATCCATGTATTTACAGACAACTGATTTTCAACAGATGTACCAAGAACATTTATTATAGAAGTGACAGTTTCTTCAATAAATCTTGCTGGGAAAACAGGATATCCACATGCAGAAAAATAAAACTGGACCCCTATTTTTCATGATGTACAAAGATCAACTCAAAATGGACTAAAGACTTATATGTAAGTTCTGAAAGTATGAAACTACTAGAAGAAAACATAAGGGAAACACTTTAGGATATTGGTCTGTGCAAAGATTTTATGAACATACCTCAAAAGCACAGGTAACCAAAACAAAAAATAGACAAATGGGATTATATCAAACTAAAAGTCTTCTGTACAACAAAGGAAACCATCAGCAAAGTTAAGAGACAACCTACAGAATGGAGAAAATATTTGCAAATCATTGATCCAATAAGGGATTGATATCTAGAATATATAATAAACTCAACAGCTTACAAACAAATAATCCCTTTTTAAAATGGACAAATGATTTGAATAGACATTTCGCGAAAGAAGGTATACAAATCAGAAGTAAGTAATGAGAAAATGCTCTACATCACTAGTCATCAGGATAGTGCAAATCAAAACTGTGATGTCATTTCACCACAGTTAGAATTACTATAAATAAAAGACAAAAATAAAAAATGCTAGTGAGGATGTGGAGCGGGTACTTTTATACTCCTTTGGTGGGAGGATAAATTAGTACAGATATCATAGAAAACAGTCTAGAGGTTCCTCAATAAACTAAAAATAGAATTACCATATGATCTGGCAATCTCACTATTGGGTATACCTAAAGGAAAGAAGATTAGTATATTAAAGAGATATTTGCATTTCCATGTTTATTGCAGCACTAACCAAGATATGTCCGTTAACACTAGCCAAGATATGGAATTTGTCTCAGTGTATATAAACAGATGAATAGATAAAGAAAATTTGGTATATATGTACAATACAACATGCAGCCATAAAAAAATAATGAAATCCTGGCTGGGCATGGTGGCTCACACCTGTAATTCCAGAACTTTGGGAGGCTGAGGCAGGTGGATCCACTTGAGGAGTTCAAGACCAGCCTGACCAAATGGCAAAACCTTGTCTCTGTTTAAAAAAATACAAAAGTTAGCAGTGCATGGTGGCACACGCCTGTAGTCACAGCTACTCAGGTGGGTGAGGCACAAGAATTGCTTGAACCTGGGATGCAAAGGTTTCAGTGAGCTGAGATCACTCCATTGCACTCCAGCCTGGGTAACAGAGCAAGATTCCGTCTCAAAACAACAACAATAACAAAAATCTTGTCAGTGAAATAAGCCAGGCAAGAAAAGATAAACACTACATGTTTTCACTTATACCTGGAAGCTAAAACAGTTGTTTTTATAGGAGTAGAGAGTAGATTAGTGGTTACTAGGGACTAGGAAGGATAGAGGAGATGGGATAGGGATTGGCTGGTTCATAAATACGAAGTTTACAGTTAGATAGAAGAAAAAAGTTCTGTTGGTTTTTGGCACTGTGGGGTGACAATAGCTAACAATTGTGTTATTTTTGAATAGGTAGAAAAGAGGATATTGAATGTTGCCAACACTGAGTTGATAAACATTTGAGGTAATGGATATGCTAATTAACCTGATTTGATCATTACACATTGTATACATGTATTGAAATAGTACAATGTATCCTATAAATATGTAAAATTATGCGTCAATTAAAACCTGAGAGGTATAAAGTACTAATTTTTCAAGAGACATACTTAGTGAGGTTGGAATAAGATTTGCGCAGTATAAGATTTAAGACTGCCTAATTCTTGGACAGTATTTTATATGAAGAAAATTAAATAAAAATAAGTTTGCTTCAAATAAAATTCAGTTTGAAAACATCTGTTGTAATAGTCATCAGTTTAATTAAAGGTATGAACATTGGACATCCATTTCTAATGAGTAAGTATTAAGTAACTGACACATTAAAAAATAAGTAATCAGTCCAGCATCTTAATTATGTGGCTGAAATGGACTCAACTTTGTATTCTTTTGGTACACAAATTCTTTTTATTTTGGGAAAAAAAAACAAAAATTTCTTTTGATTTTCAAAAAATGCTAACATAATTATGATAAGGCAATGATAACGAAGCATTGGAAGCCTTAACAGGTGTAAGTTTTTCACAGATAAATTTAGTATTTTAAGTTGGATTTGTATGATAAACATACAGCATCTTTAGATATGTGGTTCAGTGTCTGCAAGCTGATATGCCTTCTTTCTGTTTTCATTTCATTAATTTTTAACTTTAATTTATTCTTTCAAAAGATATTTATCAAGTTACCCTTATATGCCAGGCATTGTACCAAATTTTGGAGATGCAGTGATGAGCAAAGCGGATGCAGTTACTGATAATTATTTAAGCTCCAGAGTGATATATGCTGTAATAGATAAACAGGGCTGTGATTGTATTTTACAGTTCTTAAAATGACAATAAAATAACTGACTTATTCTACTACCAACAAACTTAAATATCTATCTAACTAAGCCAAACATTTGGAAAGCTTTTCTCTGCTAGCATGGCATTGAATGTATTTCCTGTTGGCATATGCTTCATGCTTCTACAACATGCAAAATCAAAGCCTTTCATTAGATTGTGATCAAGTTAGTCTCATGGGAAAAATTGCCTCAGTTTATTGTTTTGAATGTAAGGCGGCTTTATAGTTAGCTATAAATATAACAGCAAGATGAATTGTATTAAAAATTATGTTGATGTGCTCTTAGCTATAGCTTCTCTGAGGAGAGGGAGGTGATAGACCCCAAATAACTGATTGCTCATTTTTTCTTATCGTAGTTTTGGAAGGAAAAGACTTTGCTTTTTCATGTGACATTAGTAATATTGTAGGACTCAGAAAACTGAACTCAAAGTGAGATGCTGCTTATGTACTGGTTAACTTTAGGACTTGCGCAAAAACATATATTAGAGCTATTCCACAGAGAGGAAAGAATCAGTGAGTAAATAAACCAGGAAAAAAAAATGGGGATTAGCTAAATATAGAAACTTTCAGTGTTTGTTTTGTGATTGTTCTGTATTTATCTAGCCTTGCTGATTTTTTTAATGTCAGGTGAACTGGAGAATTTTGTTTTCCCATTGGCAAGATGCTCTGCTGCCTCTTGATCTCCAGTTCTCTTTGATTGAGATCCTGTAGTTAGTTTCTTGCTGGTTTACTTTGATGATTCTACCTACTTCGTTCTTAGATTCTCTGGTTATGATCTTATAAGCTGTGTAACTCATTACTAAAACGAATGTATTCTGGACAAAATAGGCTTTACTTTTATTCTGAACTGCTAATAATTTTCAAGCATAAAAATCTTCTATCACAAAGCCAAAATCTATAGCTACCTACTGTAGCTATTAAAGAATCTCTATTGTGCACGATAGGTAACTCAATGTTTTCTTCTAATACTAAATTTAAAGCAATTAAAATTTCCTTGACTAGCTGAAAACTGCAAGTATTTCGAGTTTTTTAAAATCATTTTTTCTGGCATCAAATCTTGGATGCATCAAATCATAGAAAGCCCTTTGGCAGTAAGACCTGCTTCCACCTGTGAAATCTTTATTCTGATTTCTTAAGAGGAAGATTGATTTAATTATCAATGTTGACTAAGTAAGTGGTGAAGCTTTTGTTTTTGGTTTGGACATGGTGTGCACAATGTCTGAGCCCTGTAGCCTTGAAAGTGCTCTTGTCTGTCAAGACAGCCCTGGAGAAGATTAAGTGGAAACCATTTGGCTGCTGTTTTTGGAAAGACAGCAAGGCATGAGATGCTTACTTGAATGCAGAGCAATAAAACACAAACTGCCTTTTAGAAACTTTATTGTGAAATTTATATTTCATTTTATTACCTGATTTTAAGAATTGAAAACTAAATAGCCCAAATAACAGTTTTGATTTTAATACATAATAAATAGTTTAGTTACCATACAATTGAAGGGTATTATCATTCAACACAATCATGAAACATAGTTTCTTTTTCAGGTTCATGGTGGCATGAACCTGAAAACTTAATTATTTTCCCCAATAAATTAGTAATTTAAAGCTCTTTGCCTTTCTAAAATGTCACTGCATTGCACAATATTGCACAGATGACAATTAAAGATAGCTTGACCAGGAGGTATTAAAGGCTAAATGTTATGTGCAGCATGTAAAAGATGTTCTGCTTTGTAAAAAATCTTTGATAGGGAGTCGCTGTCTTTATTTATGTCAATCATTTATTCTTCTGTTCTGTCCTATGCTTCTTTTTATCTAGGCATTTTCAAGAAGCACTGATGCCTGCTTCTGATCTCTAACTATTTAAATTAGACTCTCTGAGCATGAAAAGGAGCTAGGCCAAGGTCTAGGAAAAGAAATCCTAAGGAAGGAGTGACTCTGGCTTGTATGAGGCACAGCGAGAAGATTTATATGAATGGAATGGGTGGGGCGAGGACATGGGTGGGAGAGAAGAAAGAAAGAGAGAAAGAGAAAGAGAGGGAGAACAAGGGCCAATTTATGTAAGATCTATTTGTCTGTAAGTGTTGGCAGAAACAGCGAAATGATTTTTGTGCCAGGAAATGATGTGATATAATTTGCATAAGAAGATCATGAGACTCTATCATTACAGAAAAAACCTGGAGGACATCCTTGGAAATAGCACATTTGATGTTTGTTGTGATTTGTCAGGTATTCACACCTAAGCCAAATTGAGGTAATTCTGTTTGGCAGATTAATTGTATGAGAAGAAAAATGTGTTGGGGGAAATTGACACTTCTCTATTCAGCTTTTAGTAACCTGTTTTAGAAAGCAACTTAATGCCTACCATGCCTTTGATGTTTATGGTGATAATTATCCTGTTTTAGTGGAGATGAAGCACACTTCTTTTAAAAATATGTATATATCATTTATATTCAACAATTTTTTTTCTTAATTTAAAGAGATTTTGAACAAAGTCTAGTTTCCATCATGATTGCCTTCCTTTCCAAATTTAATTCTATTTCCTTCTTATTGACAAAATTTCCTTTGTAAATACTGAGATTTATTGTTGCTCAATTTCAAAAAGTAAGAATTATTTCGAGGCATCTTTATGACCCTGGTTTAAGGTGCTCTTAACTACTTGCATGTCATATACTGCTACATTTCAGTCATGAGCTCAGTTGTAATAATTGACTCGTTTTCTGGAAATAAAATTGTTAATGGTGAAACTATATCTCATCATTTTTCTGAGAGCATTACAAACAAAACTCTGGAAATATTCCATGTAAAAGTGTTCCCTTGTGAGATTAAATAAGGAATTATGTTACATTATGCTTTTGGAGCTTTAAAGTAAACATTAATGCATTAAAAATATGAGAAATACCATTATAAAATTGTTTATATCTATTTAGTCTTATGGAACCATTTTGAATGTGTATGTAAAACACTTCATATGTTTCATAGAACTAGTGTTTCTCAGAACTCTTTTTGGAAATGTTTTCCCACATATATAACTCATTTTTATTTCTGCAGGTGATATTATTGATGATGCCTTGCTCACCTGCACATGTTTATAAGCAAAACAAAACAGTGGAAGACTTATGATTCTTTTTGACACTGAACAGATGTGAAGTTTACTCCCTTATTAGTGCCTGCAAGACATACAGGTAAACCTATTAAAGGTTTGTTGCTTGTTCTTCCAAAGTCTTAAATTTAAATTTACAAGTAACCCCAGCTTTTTCACAAATGAATAACTACAGTCCTCTTAGCCATATGCCAAGATACTAGCTGTATATGTTTCTTTAACAAGCCTCTGGACGTAAATGGGCGTAGATCCTTTCCATTTTTTCACCTGTTATCTGACTTAGAAGGCTGATGGAGCATGCTGGCCAAGAGAGTAAAATATTGTTTGATTCTTTCAATGCACACATTGGCTTTTCCTACCAAATGTGTAACAACAGAAACATTGAATGATCCAAGATGGCCGATCGCTAACATCTCAGGATTGCAGCTCTCAGTGAAAGCGCAGAGAACTAGAGGACGCCACACTTTCAGACAAATTCTGGTTGCTCACGGAGCAGAAGATCCCCAGTGGAGGAGTCACACGTGTCGCCAGCACGACTCTTGTGGCTGGCGCAGTGGTTTCGCCGCACCTTGGCGCGGCAGCTCTCGGAGCAGAGTAAACAGGGCCGGCTCCCCTTCTGACCGAGGTTTGGAGCCCGGGGAAGGCAGAGTCACCCATTACGGACACAAGAAGGAAGCCAGACAGGAGAATCCTGGGCAGAAAAGCACCATCAGTCTTAACGCCACTGTTCTGGCCCTGGGAACTAACAACTTGGACATCCACTCAGGAGACCTAATCTGAAAGTTGGTAATTTCAAAGACGATAGGAGGATAAATTTACAATGATGGGAAGAAACCAGCATAAAAAGGCTGAGAATACTCAAAATCAGAACGCCTCTCCCTCTAAAGATGATCACAGTTCCATATCGACAATGGAACAAGGCTTGATGGAGAATGAGCGCATCCCAATAACAGAATCATGCTTCAGGAAATGGATAATAAGAAACTTCTGTAAGTTAAAAGAACATGTTGTAGCCCAACGTAAAGAAAGTAAGAACTTTGAAAAAAGGTTTGATGAAATCCTATTGAGAATAGACAACTTAGAGAGGAATATAAGTGAATTAATGGGACTAAAGAATACAATACAGGAACTCCGAGAAGTATGCACAGGTCTAAACACTCAAATTGTTCAAGCAGAAGAAAGGATATCAGAGGTCAAAATCCAACTTAATGAAAGAAAACGTGAAGACAAGATTAGAGAAAAAAGGATAAAAAGGAATGAGCAAAGTCTTCAAGAAATGTGGGACTATGTGAAAAGACCAAATTTATGTTTGATAGGTGTACCTGAATGTGACGGAGAGAATGAATCCAAGCTGGAAAATACCCTTCAGGATATTATTCAGGAAAATTTTCCTAAACTAGCAAAGCAGGTCAATATTCAACCCAGGTAATACAAAGAACACCACAAAGATATTTCTCAAGAAGAGCAACCCCAAGGCACATAATCGTTAGATTCACCAGGGTTGAAATGAAAGAGAAATTACTAAGGGCAGCCAGAGAGAAATGTCAGGTTAATTACAAAGGCAAGCCTATCAGACTTACAGCAGATCTCTCAGCCAAAACTCTACAAGTCAGAAGAGAGTGGGGGCCAATATTCAACATCCTCAAAGAACAGAACCTTCAGCCCAGAATTTCATATCCAGCCAAGCTAAGCTTCACAACTGAAGGAAAAATAAAATCTTTTATGAACAAGCAAGTACTCAGAGATTTTATTACCACCAGGTCTGCTTTATAAGAGCTTCTAAAAGAAGCTTTACACACAGAAAGAAACAACCAGTATTAGCCTTACTAAAAATATACCAAAGAGTAAAGAGCACCAACATAAAGAAGAGTTTTCATCAACGAATGGATAAAACAGCCAGTTAACATCAAATGGCAGTAACCCTAAATTTAAATCGACTAAATCCCCCAATCAAAAGACACAGCCAAAACCCAATGGCATGTTACATCCAGACCTGTTTCACATGCAAGGATACACAAAGACTCAAAACAAAGGGATGGAGAAAGATTTACCAACCAAATGAAGAGCAAAAATAAATAAAATAATAAATAAAAAGCAGGAGTTGCAATTCTCGTAGCAGATAAAATAGATTTTAAAGCAACAAAGATAGAGTGGTAAAAGGATCAATGCAACAACAAGAGCTAATGATCCTAACACCCGGATACATAGAGACTTTGATTCAATGAGACAGAAAATTAATAAGGATATCAAGGACTCAAACTCAGATCCAGAACAAGTAAACTTAATAAATATTTATAGAGCTCTCCACTTCAAATACACAAAATATACATTCTTGTCAATACCACATCACACCTACTCATAGGTTTAAATGAAACATTGATTGGCCATTATTAATACCCATTTTCTTTTTTCAGAATAAAGCAATATTTCCATTCACCCTCCCTCTTTCTCTTCCTCTTTCTTCCTCTCCTTTACTCATTTTTTTCTTTTCTTCTCTCAAAAAAAAAAGAAAAAAAAAAGCAGAAACATTTGGAGATCTACCACATCTTGCGTCTAACCAGTGAAGGAGAACAGAATATGGAACAGAAAAAAGATGCTTAATAGGAGGTTGGTTCTAATTTTTTAAAAAAGAAAAAATATGAATTGTAAGGAAAGGTAGATGAAGTAGCTAAGTGACTGGACTTTCTGCAGTTATTTTCCTAGGAGTTATGGAAACATTAAAGTTTGAAAACTGACAACTTTCTCAATTTTTATTATCTTTTAAATTAACATAATTTCCTACTTTTTCCTCTAGAAAACACTTGTGCTTTTCAGGTGTATTTGTAAGAATTTAAAGTCATAATGTCTAACTGACTTTGGTAACTTTGAGGGTTCATTTTTGCACCTTTGAATAATTATAGTATATCTCTGTGTGTGATGTTTTCAGTCTACAGATGATAACTTGATGTGCCTGTGGATTTGTAGATGCTTTGAAATAATTTGTAGCCCTTAGAGTCCAATGGATTGGCATTATCAAAAGCAATGGTTATACATCAGGAAGTAGTTGACTATAGTTTAGGTATTTGCAGGGACCTTATTATGGAGGAGTGTAAAATTTATCCTGAAAATTACAAGGAAGAATTGCAGGATGGAAGATAGGTTGGTGGCAGAATCAAGATTTGCAATTATGAGCTGTCAATGCCAGACAGCAGAGCAAAGACTGGGGAAAACAGTGTAGGAATGGAGAGTTAATTCAATTTTCAAGGCCTTTGCCTCTGACACTAATGGAAAGGATGAAGGTATACATTTCAGTGCTCTTTTGAAAGCAAAATATCAAGTCAGAGCAAAAGTAATCGTGGTTTTCATCATAGTATGTAAGATTTGATGACAGGATGTAGAGTTGAAAGGAAGAAATACTGTATAACTTGAAGAACTGACATTTACAAGGTAAGAAATTTGAAAGAGGAGCAGCGTTAGCAGTCATGAAGATAAGGGCTTATTTGGGTGTAGCTAATTTGTGGCAGCTTTAAGAGCTAACCACTGGCAGTAGTCTCTGCTGATCATACTTATGTGCTTGTGTGTTACATCAAATTTTGTAAATTATGTTCTATTAAAGTTATCAGACCTAACATTGCAGCTTTTTAAAAGGTATATTAATATCTTCAGTTTACTTGCAGTACACTTTATGCATGTTATTGCTACTTCATCTATCATCTATCTTATTTAGAACTTGCTGACCTCCCTCTGTGCTTCTCAGAATTATTTGTGATAGGTAAATAATTAAATAAATTTTTGTGGATTGCTATCTGGTCATATTGCTCAAGTAGTAGGCATCCCTTTTGCAAATAAGTGCCTGCAAATCCCTGTGAAATCCCTTTTGGCTTTCCATGTGGATGTCTGCATTTCTGTTACATGTAGGATCCCTGAAACCACTTGTTGATCCTCAGAGTTACTGTGTTACTTATAGGTGAAAGGATGTCTGTGGAGAGAATTCACAATGGAAAGTGAGGATTTTAAATTCCATAAAATCATGGAATTTAAACTCATGGTAGTAGACTCTCAGCCTTCACATCTGTATACTAATAAAGCCCAACTAATTTGGAACATTCTTTCTTTCTTTCTTTTTTTTTTTTTTTGAGACAGAGTTTCGCTCTTGTTACCCAGGCTGGAGTGCAATGGCGTGATCTCGGCTCACCGCAACCTCCGCCTCCTGGGTTCAGGCAATTCTCCTGCCTCAGCCTCCGGAGTAGCTGGGATTACAGGCACGTGCCACCATGCCCAGCTAATTTTTTGTATTTTTAGTAGAGACGGAGTTTCATCATGTTGACCAGGATGGTCTCGATCTGTTGACCTCGTGATCCACCCGCCTCGGCCTCCCAAAGTGCTGGGATTACAGGCTTGAGCCACCGTGCCCGGCCTGGAACATTCTTTCTTAATGGAAGTAAGAAGAGGGAGCTATAAGGTAGACCATAACCTCAAAGGAGAGCAGCTAATGGAGCATTATCACTTTGTATTTTCCCCTGATTCTTTTTTTCTTTCTCTGGGGAGGGAGATACTAGTCATGTATCCCATGGTTTGTGGTTTTCTGCAAAAAGGGGAGATTAGAATCTCATTCATAATTTTTGCTGATATGCTACAGTTTAGATTATGTGACATGTACGTGTATGTATATTTATACATATATCATATATACATATATGACCCAAGTATATTTATATACACACACACACTTGAGTCAATTTATTTTAACATCCACCACTGGAGTGGTTGAATAATATTTGAAGGACTTTATTCAGTGATCTAAGTCCAGGAGGCAGCTGGGGCAAGATTTCAAATTGCTGTTTACATCTGTACCAGTGGGCTAATTAGCACAAAATGTATTAGTCATAGTGTTTCCCTGATGAAACAAGTGGTATTCATTATATGCAGCTGGGTAGAAATATTGTTTGGAAACCTCTGCCTTGCCAGCTGTGTGCTGGTATAGCAGTACACATGGTGCTATACTGCAGCTCTGCCATTTCCTTAATGGAAGAGCTGTCTTGGGATCTTTTTCTGGATTGACAGGGAAGGTTAATCTTGTAGGGGATGCAATTTATTTATCTCAGAGATCACCATTCATGTGAGGGGCTTTTGTAGTGATAGATCGGGGACTTCACAGAGCTTACTGAAACAGTATGCATGACTGTTTTAGTGCCTGAGGGCTAATAAATATTTGCTTATGAGGCAGAATTTTGTTTGTGCCTTATTTTGTTGTGAAATATACCTTGTTGTCAGGTTGGTTATGAGGAAGCATAAAATTCTTGAGTGCTACCGGTATTATTAGAAGGAACCTGATAATTGTTGATTGAACATTGGTTTGGGTCTTGTTGCAAGTTTTATGGGAAGGAATGTCTGCAACATTGTCTGAGGGTCACCGGACTTTGGAAAGAATGAATTAAGAGAGGGTAGGGTGTCAAGAAAGGCTTGGTAAAGATAGTCTAGGCCTGAGATGTAAGCAGACTCTAGTTGGCCCTGCAGGAATCTGCTTCCTATGTTATGAGACATGCAGAGATTGCCCAATGAGGTGAGATAAAGGAAGCAGCACTGCTCTTGGAAACTCTAAGCTCAGAAGACCATGAAGTGGACAGTATGGTACATGGGCACTTAAAGACCATGAATGTGCTGCAGAAAAGATGCCATCTGTGCAGACCTAGAGAGAACAAGTGGCCAGAACATTAGTAGGTTAATATCATACCAATGCCAGGACCAGATCAAACGATGATGGGAACAACATGTCCAGCAGGGAAATACATGGTCAAGACCAGCTATCTAACTTTTCTGCTCAACTGAAGGACATTCCTCAGGTTATCCAACTTTCTGTGACACCTCTAGCAACCAGAGCAGGCCAACCAAGAAAAGACAGCATAGGAGAAGGGGGAATGGAGGCAAAAGAAGGGACTGTAAAGGAGGAAAGGAAACTCTGAGTTAGAAATTTTATGCTGAACAGTGACTGAGATTTGAAAAAGAAAACAAAAAGCCCCAAAACACCCCATAAAAACAGAAAACAAGAAACGGTTTACATGGCAAAGCCACTGGACTAAGAATACCAGAAAGGCTGAACTATTTTCCATAGACAGATTGAGGTTTATGAAGTTTATGACGTTATGTGCAATTCAAGAGAAAAAAATAAGCTTCATGTCACATATCTGAGTGTTAAGTGTACATATTTCTGTGTTGACTGCCCAGTATGCATCTATTGCATCTGAACTAGCCCTCTTTTCTTTCTCCCTCACCTTTTGATTCATTTGCATATCTCTCTGTCTACGATTACATGGGCGTTTTGTATTTTAACTTATAGGGCAGCTTTCAATTTCTTAAATCCTTGCATCTTCCACTCAAGAAATGTGGTGTATGTTCCTTAACTTATATTTTGACATAACATTTCAGATACTTTCTCTATGTTGGGCAATAGATATAAGCGTACATATTTTTATTTGTTGTAATAACAAATGGATGTTTTTACCTTTATATGTAGTTAAATTTTTGTTTATATGCAGATAAATAGAACACAAATTTCTTGAGGGCAGAAAATCTGTCTTGTTCATTGTCATATCACTACCATACAGATATATCTCTGACATTCAATAAGGATTGGTTAAATGAATACATTTCAGTTACTGGAAAAATGTCCCACTGTTTATAGTTTTTCTCATATCTTAGTATTTGTGTCTGTGTGGACTGGTCATGATGGTTAGGGGAGCAGGCCAGGTGCTGGAGATGTTGTCTCAGCTGCGGGGCAGACAGTTGAGCTCCAGTGGGTAAATAGAAGCAACATGATGTCCAAGGTTACCAGAGATGACCTCCAGGTGCTTTAGAGGAAATAGATTAGCTCCAGGAGTCCCTGATGATGCAATAGGGAGCTTTAGCTTGTGGGCATGACATAGCAATGGAGAATCAGTTGGTATTTAATATGTAGGACACCTGGGGCTATAACAGGTGTTCTTTTTGAAGTCTAGGTTTGTCATGCCAGTGAGTGGGATTTATTTGTTAAGTTGTAGTTTCTGGAGTGATGGTGTGACAAAAGTACATTAAGATTCTAGGAACTCTGAAACAGGTATCAAGATAGGAACAGTTAAATATTGAGGCCCAAGGAGGGATGCACAATAGGAAAGTGGTATCTATGCTCTCTTAACGGAATGGGTAGCTTCCAAGAGGGAGGAGGCTGTGACTCTGGATCCAGCCATCAGCACAATCATTTAGCCTGTCAGAAAAGTGATCAGTATCATTGAATTAGGAATGAAAAAGCCTAGCTGCTCCCTTCCCTGAAGTGTTTTGACAGATCCCCATATAAGCCTTAGATGATTTAGTCTTAGCTCAGATGCCTACTCTCGTATCTTCAGCGGAGAAAGGTTTATGTTGATTGCCTTAAGGTAGGGTTATTCTTCCAGCAGGAGAATGGGAGAGGACCCTCATAGATGAGATTTATAGGCATGGCAGGCATTTTGAGAGCACACAGATGGCCAGTGTGAGCATAGTGAGAAATTTCCTCTCACAAATGCACTGGTTGGACAATCTATGGCACCTACCCCAGGAACCTGATTTTAGTTGACCATATATTTTTGTTTATCTTTGTTTTGTTTTGAGTAAAACAATCATTGAATGAGAAATAACTATTCCTCACTGAGTTTTTGAGACTTTCTTTGGATGTCATTGCATATTTTACTTACCACCCTCCTCATTTAATTCACAAATATTTCTTACAAATTAATTGTCATTTATCACTTTATGGGTTATTTCAATCCATAGATGGGACTTCAAACACATAAACCACTTATACAGGGAATTAAACTTACTTGATAATGTTGACATCTGTAAGTATTTCAGTTTTGAAACGTAATAAAGATTGCATCTCAGAGTGTAGTCTCCATCTTGAATAAATTGCTACTCTGCAAAGCCACTCAGAGATTACACACGTAACATTGGCCAAAAGCACAGTTGCATTTCTTAAATTTAAGGGGAGGTTACCTTTAAGTGAATATACTTTCAAACATTTGTGCTACTTTAACTCTGTGTGTGTGTTTGTGTGTGTGATTGCTGGTTTGATTTTTGGCAGGGTGGAGCTTAGTGACCTATTGATAAGATTTTTCTCCTTTCTTTAACACTTTCTGTTCTTCACCCAAATTCCTCCTAAACATTTCGTGAGCATTTACTATGTCTCAGGCACAAAGAAAATGATGCAGTTTTCATCTAATTCAGACATAGTGAATCTGTGATTGCTGTACTTAATAATTCAGCTGGCAAGATGTAAGTAGTTTGAATACTATGGTTCCCTTGATTAGGCAGCAATTTTTATTCATTTGTACAAACATCAGTATTCTTCCAAATTTCACAGTGTATGATTTCTTCTGTAGTAAGGTTTCTTGGCAGGTATTAATAGAAAACAATAAACATCATTATTTCATTTGGCAATAAACAATTCGTAGCTTAGAATGGTTTTCTAATAAAAACACACTCTACAATGAATGAGTTTTTCTTTTTCAGCACTATCAATAAAAACTTACAGTTCCCTAAAGAAAAAAAGGTGAAGTCAAATGATAAATAGTACACAGGATTTTAGCATGCAAACTAGATGTGATATCCTCCATTTGTAAGAAGGAAATAAGAGAGTTGAGATTCTTGAGTCCCGACTTTGGGTATGGTGCTACTAACTCATCTTTCAACATTGATTTTCTCTTTGGTAAAAGAAGGAAAGCACAACACTATATATGAGACAGAGTTTTTTGCAAAATAAAATGTCATTATATCCTTGAAAGCATTTTTAAAAAATTAAAAGAAAATTATAAATTCATCATGATCAAAAGCTTACCTAATTTGTACTGATTACTATTTAGAAATTAAGAATTAAGTTAGCAAACATTTAATAGACTGACACCTATTATAACATTATGATGACAAATTTTTATAATTTATTTACTTGTCTGTCTACTAGATTAGAAACTAAATTTCTTCATCTGTTTTCCTTGTCTGCAATACAATGCACAGCATTGAGCAGGTGTTCAATACATGTGTATTGAATGAATACAGCTGGAGAAGAGATAAAGGGGAATCTTTACAATATCATAGTCTGATTATTATATACTACTGAACAAGCTTTCAGTCAGACTTCAGAGAAAAAGATAGATCTATTTAAGAGATAGGTACATCGTTGATTTCCCAGTACCTCAAACTATGAGACTGGAAGACTTTTGTTCCTTTAATTTCACTTGTTGTTGCTGCTATGAATGGTTACAGCAAAACACAGAGAGGCTATGCTCCTGGAAGTATTACTGTCATTAGCTGTATATTAAGTTGTCTTCATTGAGAGAATGTACTGACATCAATATAAGTGTTTTCATGAATGGCAGAGAGGAAGACTGGTTTGTTCACTTGTATCTAGTTCTCCAGAGGACTGACCTTCTATGGCTAATACTAGTACTTTCTACTTATTAATAGATTCAGAGCATTAGGAAGACCCCTCTTTGATCATTTACTTCTTTTAATGACACACAGCTTGGAAATTAGATGTCCTTAACATTACATAATCTTCTGTTTCCTATGTTAAAATGTCTTGGTGAAAGTTTACATGCAAGTGCATACTCTGACATCACTGTGGGAAAAAGGAAATTTAGTTGTAAATTTTGCCTTTTCAGCATGTCATAACTTCTCCTGGAATGTGTAACATGACCTTATATTTGAATTGTACTTATAGTTTTGAATGTCCTTTCATATATGAACTCTTTTGAAAATACTCCAGGAGAGAGGGATAATAGGTATTATTAACATCATGTTGCAAGTGCTCTATAGATTATTTTGACCTGACCTCCATGTGACATATGTAATTGCTAAATGAAATTAGACTTGACCTTTTCATATTGATACTTCTGCCCCTTTTATTTTTCTGATACATTTGTGAACAAAGAAGATACTTGCTCTACACTAAACTGTATCACTGGGTGTTGGGAAACTGACCTCAAATGAGATGATTGAAATCTTCTCTTCTCATACAGAGGAAACTATCTTCAGGTATCACAGAATAAATGATAGATAACTGAAAAGGTCAGAGAGATTTTTAAAGTTTTGCTAGGAGAGAAAAAATTTCCCTTCTAAGTTTTATCTTTCTGTCCTACAGCAGGCTGAAGAGAAAGATGTCCTTAGCTTGGGTAGATATAATACAGTGCTTGTTCATTATAAGTATTTTTGTAGTCATTTATAGCATAGTCTATTTTATGGAGCTGGGGAAGGGAATTATTAAAGTATATATTTATAGTGCATGACCTCTTTCTTAAGTAGTTATAGTTTATTGAATTCTGTTTGAAGTGGAAATTAAGCTCTAACAGAGAGAGGAAACATGAAGAGCATTCTTGAGAGGGATCAAGTACCTTCAGTAGCAATCAGATTGAAATAGTGTAGTAAAGTAAAACCAATTTAAGAGAAGAGAAAAGTAGCCATAATATTTTCTGAGGGAACAATGAAGAAACAAAGCTACAATAAGATAAACTTTTATTTATTTAATAGTTGATATTTAGCAATACATTTTTGTATTTTTTTATTGTATTTTGTGATGCTATCAAATATACCAGCATCCAGTCTTCAATACTGAAATTATAAACCCAGGTGTCTGATATGTCTTAAGTTTCTTATAAAATAAAGTTGGATTTACTTTTCCAGTCTATAAACACTGATCGTTCATTTATATTTTTTTATTTTTATTTTTGACAGGCCATTCAGATATCACATAGTAGATGTTGAATCCTTAGGCAGTGAAAAGCTATAAAATGTTCAGGTATAAAAGCAGATAATTACTCTAGAAACTTATTTGACCAGTTATTAAGACACAAAGGATTAACTTAGCTATTGTCTTTGGGAAGAGCTTCAAAGAAATAAGAAAATACCTTGTTGGAGTAGAATTGAATTGGAATCATACTATTAAGCTTCCAGTGACTTCTTTATTTGCTTGCAGTGTAAAATATGTCATTAATTTATCTGGAAAAATTTAAAGTATATAAACATACTTAAAGTGTATGCAATTCTTACTGAAGGCTCATCTGAAATTCCATATTTCTTTTGAGCTTCTCATAATAAAAAATGTCTTCAAAACACCAAAACTGTATCTGTATAATTTTATATAAAACTTTTATTTCCTTTGAAGTATCAGTCAATCATTTTGGCCCATTATTACTTACAAATATTAGCTCGATTTGGGATAAGCCATAGAAAAATTCAATAAAATGTGTAGTATACATTAGTACATAATATATACACTTAAGAATAATTATTTGGTTATATTTGTCAGACAACAAATTAAAACTCTGTTAAGCAAAACAATATACATTGGTTATCATAGTAGAAAGTTCTAGAGTAGTCCTTCAGGCCTGACTAAAATCAGGCAGATATTTATTTCTCTATTATAGCTCTGTTTTCCACTGAATTCAATAGATTTTAGGGCAAGAAACACGAGGTCAAAATGACCACCAGGTTGTCAGTTCTCCAGTTAACCAATTCAAGTGGAAAGGGATTGTTTCTTTCTAGTTTTTTAAAAAGGTGCTGATTTTATTTTTTTTATTTTAACTTAGTCCACATTTCCATTCAAAAGTGAATAATTATGATTAGGATCATGGTGCTGCCATTGACCAGTCCTGGAACTAAGACTAAGGTCACCATTAGCCAAACCTAACTACCAGGAAAGAAGAAAAAAAAATGTAAGTCTGGAAAGGAAACCTGGTGTGATATTAGCAGAATATTTTGGTGGAGGGGAGGGTGTTGGGCAGAGACGGGAAAGCACAGTGTATATATATACTAAATTAAATGCAGAGTGAAATGCACACTGATATGTGAAAATGCTACTGAACAAAAGAGCAACAGTTTAAATGGTGTAATAACATTTGACATTAGAGTAACATAAGGAACAATCACAAAATATTGATATGGAAAGTGTTCAATTGCCGATGAAGGGCCTTCAGACATAACCAATCATCATATAAAATACCTATGATGTCTGCATCTCTGAGACTGTTTCCTCATCTGTAAAACAATTATTATTATATGGCTAACAGCAGATGAATTTGTATATGTTTTTGTGCTTGATTATATTGGTACAGAAGGTATTACAGATTTTACTGAACAGTGTTTGTATAATTTGAGTGAAATTATATCCAATTATGGTGATATTACAATTAATGTAGAATAGAGACAAGGATTAGTAAAGTTGCTGACTTCTGCATCCTGCAACTGTGGGAAAATGGAAGACTGAATAACAGCTAACTGAAATTTGCCTTTAAATATATTATACACTCTATGAATATTAATATGAACAAAATTAAACTCCATAGGACTGGAAAAATTAAACTAATGACTTTTATGTCATCCAAGTTAATGAATGTTTTCTGGCCCAACTTTTCATTAAGAAATTAATCACAGTTTCTAATTTCCTTCATTCCAACAGTTTCCATTGTGTGACTGTTTACAAAAGTGCTTAATAAGAGCCCTTAATGAAGACTTGCTCTCTTCTCTTTAATACTGAAATACATTTACGTAGTTTTACAGCTTTTGGTAGTAATAGGCACTCTTAAAAATTAATAGTGGCTATTAGAATAGGTGTTGTATAAATATTTTCTTTAATCATATGAATATTTCTAATGTATTAATATACTATAGTAAAGAATAGAGAATCATAATTTTATCTTTTAAATGAAAGAAGGAAGGCAGGGGCTTAAAATATGGGGAATATTTGGGAAAAATTCTATTTCTATTGATCTTGGTGCTGAAATTTATATTTGCAGTGTTTTACAAATGTGTTCGCTTCCCTGTATCCTCAGGGGATTGATTCCAGGGCTGCCAGCAGATTCCAAAATCTTTGCATACCCAAGTAAGACTGCAGTCAGCCATGAGGAACCCATATATGTGAAAAGCCAGCCCTCCATATCCATAGGTTTCATATTCTGTGAATACCAGTATTTTCCATTCAAGTTTGGTTGTAGTTGCGAACCCATGGGTCTGGAGGGCCAACTGTATTTATTGAAAAAGAATCCACCTGGAAATGGACCAACCCAGGCAGTTCAAACCTGTGTTGTTCAAGGGTCAACTGTAATCTAGTGTTAAATGATAAACTAAATGCAAAGATGATTAATCCCAAAAATTAAACATAATTAAATCTCTGAAACATATTAGACAAAAACGATTTTAATAATTAATTAAATAAACTTAAAAAAACACCTGTGATAATGACTTACGCACTTTAATGTCTTTGTATTAATTCATAGCTAAGGTCTTAGCTGTAAGATTTAGCAATTTATATTACATTATTTTATGGACAAAATATATAACAATGAAACTAAAATAAAAACCAAACTTTTAAGGGAAACTAAAATAAAAACCAAACTTTCCTAATCTGATGATGGAATTGAGTGAATGGTTGGTTATCTGTAAGAAGAGCAACCAAGATAAAGGAACAAAAATTTCAAAGGCCATAACCCAGAATGTTTTTATTAAAACCTCAGAAAACCTCACCGAAATACCACAAAATTAAAAACACACCAAAAGGAAAATAGAAATTATAAAATAAGCATTCAACAAAGTAAACATATAAACTTATTATTAACTTGCAGTTAAAGAAGTACACATTTTAGAAAAAGGGACAAAATTTGCCAAATTGTCGAAGATTTAAAAGATCACTGCTGGCAAGTGTGGTTTAAATGTAACATTGTCATATGTTATTAGTGGAACTCTATGTTGACATATATTTCCAGAAAATAATTTGATATGCATTAAAATACTTAAAAGATCAAATACTTTTTGACAGGATTTTCAATTTTATGAAGCCACAATAAAGAAATAATTTGGGCCAGGTGTGGTGGCTCATGCCTGTAATCCCAGCACTTTGGGAGGCCAAGGAGGGCAGAACACAAGGTCAGGAGCTTGAGACCAGCGGCCAAGATAGTGAAATGCCGTCTCTACTAAAAATACAAAAATTAGCTGAGTACGGTGGTGCATAGCTGTAGTCTCAGCTACTCAGGAGGCTAAGGCAGGAAAATTGCTTGAACCTGAGGGCAGAGGTTATGGTGAGCCGAGACTGTATCATTGCATGCCGCTTGGGCAATAGAGCGAGACTCCATCTCAAAAAAAAAAAAAGGGGGAGGACTCAAGATGGCGCTGTGAGAACAACCCAGGATTGGAGATCTCATTGTGTCCACGGAAAGGTGAGTCTGAGCTGCATTTCCAGACTGATCTTTGTTGCCCACGGAACGGGGAAATTCCCAAGTGAACAGGAGATGCGGGACGCCAGGCAGAACCTCCGCCTGGTGAAGCCGGCAGCCGGGGTGGCGGCGGCCAGCCCTACCCAGCGCTCCCCACAGGGCGCGCTTGTCCGGGTGCCCCGTTGAACCGGCAACCGGAGACGTGAGAGGGCTGGACTTGAGACTGAGCTAGACTTGGACAGTGGGCCAGCCAGGGGATCGAAGGGACAGAGCATTACGGTTGGCCCAGTGGGATGAACAAAACTGCGATTTTAAACAAGCCCCGGGCAGACGGCCCAAGACGCTCTGAGGGGGAGGGGCATCCACCATTACTGAGGCAACCCACCCCAACTGAGATACATGCCCATTGCTGCCAGCCGTTGCCGAGGCAACCCCTCCCTACTGAGATACACGCCCACTGCTGATGCAGCCTGCCGTTGCCCAGGCAACCCATCCCTACTGAGATACATGCCCACTGCTGACGCAGCCTGCCATTGCTGAGGCAACCCGCTACAACAGAGAGACTCCACCGCAGGGCGTGGCAGAGACCACAGCAGAGCCTGCAGGAACAGGGCGAATCACACAACAGCAGGGCGGAGCCTTGGCAGCCAAACAGTGGCTAGTGTGCGTCCTAGCTGGGCAGGACCTCAATGGACATCCAAAAATAAAGCCCAAACCCCTCAACACAGAGCATTTGAGGAAAAAAAGGGTTTTTTAATGAGCTCTGTTGCTGCAGAATCAAACATAGCAGCCTAACAGCCCTGAATGAACAACAGAGCTCACAGCTCAGCAATTAAGCCCCTATAAAGTACAAACTGTCTCCTCAAGCAGTTCCCTGACCCCTCTATATCAAAAAGACTGACGTTAGGCAGGCATCATCCTGGGACAAAGATAGCAGAAAAAGAAACCGGTAGCATCCCTCGCTGTGCCACAGCTGATAGAGGTGCACCCCAGACAAGCAGGGTCTGGAGCGGACCTCAGCAGTCGTACAGCGAAGGGGCTAGACTGGTAGAAGGAAAACCAAGCAACAACATTCTGGGTGTCCACTCAGAGACCCAATCAAAAAGTCAGCAACTACGCAGACGACCAGTGGACAAATCCACAAAGATGGGAAGAAACCAGCGCAAAAAAAAGGAAAACACCCGAAACCAGAACACCTCACCTACTAGAAAGGACCAAAACTCCTCACCAGCAAGGGAACAAAGCTGGACGGAGAATGACTGTGACGAAATGACGGAATTAGATTTCAGAAGATGGATAATGAGAAACTTTTGTGAGCTAAAAGATCATGTATTAAATCAATGCAAAGAAACTAAGAACCTTGAAAAAAGATTTGAAAAAAGATTCAAGGAAATGATAACAAGAATGGATAACTTAGAGAGGAATATGAATGAATTAAAGGAGCTGAAAAACACAATACGAGAACTTCGCGAAGCAAACACAAGTTTCAATAGCCGAATTGACCAAGCAGAAGAAAGAATATCTGAAGTCAAAGACCAACTCAATGAAATAAAACGAGAAACCAAGATTAGAGAAAAAAGCGCAAAAAGGAATGAACAAAGACTCCAAGAAATGTGGGACTATGTGAAAAGACCTAACCTACGTTTGATAGGTGTACCAGAAGGGGACGAAGAGAATGAATCCAAGCTGGAAAATACTCTTCAGGACATCATCCAGGAAAATTTCCCCCACCTAGCAAGACAGGCCAACACTCAATGGCAGGAAATACAGAGAACACCACAAAGATATTCCGCAAGAAGAGCAACCCCAAGGCACATAATTGTCAGATTCAACAGGGTTGAAATAAAGGAGAGAATACTAAGGGCAGCCAGAGAGAAAGGTCGGGTCACCCACAAAGGGAAGCTCATCAGACTCACAGCAGATCTCTCGGCAGAAACACTACAAGCCAGAAGAGAGTGGGGGCCAATATTCAACATTCTTAAAGAAAAGAACTTTCAACCCAGAATTTCATATCCAGCCAAATTGAGCTTCAGAAGTGAAGGAAAAATAAAATCCTTTGCGAACAAGCAAGTACTCAGAGATTTTGTCACCACCAGGCCTGCTTTACAAGAGCTCCTAAAAGAGGCACTACACATAGAAAGCATCAACCAGTACCAGCCATTCCAAAATCACACTGAATGCTAAAGAGCATCAACATAATGAAGAATCTACAACAACGAACAGGCAAAACAGCCTCTTAGCATCAAAATGGCAGTATCAAATTCACACATAACAATATTAACCCTAAATGTAAATGGACTAAACTTACGAATCAAAAGACACAGACTGGCAAATTGGATAAAAATCCAAAACCCATCAGTGTGCTGTATCCAGGAAACCCATCTCACATGCAAGGATACACAAAGGCTCAAAATAAAGGGATGGAGGAAGATTTACCAAGCTAATGGAAAACAAAAAAAAGCAGGAGTTGCAATTCTCATCTCTGATAAAATAGACTTTAAAGCAACAAAGATCAAAAGAGACAAAGAAGGCCATTATATAATGGTAAAAGGATCGATACAACAAGAAGAGCTAACGATCCGAAACATATATGGACCCAATGCAGGAGCTCCCAGATACATAAGGCAAGTTCTTAATTACTTACAAAAGGACTTAGACTCCCACACAATAATAGTGGGAGACTTTAACACTCCACTGTCAATACTAGACAGATCAACCAGACAGAATATCAACAAGGATACCCAGGGTTTGAACTCAGACCTGGAGCAAGCAAACCTGATAGACATTTAGAGAACTCTCCACCCCAAATCCACAGAATACACATTCTTCTCAGCACCACATCACACCTACTCTAAAATTGACCACATAATTGGAAGTAAAGCACTGCTCAACAAATGCAAAACAACTGAAATCATAACAAACAGCCTCTCAGACCATAGTGCAATCAAGTTAGAACTCAGAATTCAGAAACCGACCCAGAACCGCACAGCTTCATGGAAACTGAACAACTGGCTCTTGAATGTTGACTGGGTAAACAACGAAATGAAGACAGAAATAAAGAAGTTCTTCGAAACCAATGAGAACAAAGAAACAACGTGCCAGAACCTCTGGGACACATTTAAAGCAGTCTCTAGAGGAAAGTATATAGCAATAAGTGCTCATATGAGGAGAATGGAGAGATCCAAAATTGACACCCTATCGTCAAAATTGAAAGAGCTAGAGGAGCAAGATCAAAAAAACTCAAAACCCAGCAGAAGACAAGAAATAACTAAGATCAGAGCTGAGCTGAAGGAGATTGAGACACGAAAAACCCTTCAAAAAATCAATAAATCCAAGAGCTGGTTTTTTGAAAAGATCAACAAAATAGACAGACCACTAGCCAGATTGATTAAAATAGAGAGAAAAACCAAATAGATGCAATAAAAAATGATAAAGGGGAAATCACCACAGATTCCACAGAAATTCAAACCATCATCAGAGAATATTACAAACAACTCTATGAACATCAACTAGTAAACCTGGAAGAAAAGGATAAATTCCTGGACAACTGTGTCCTCCCAAGCCTAAACCAGAAGGAAGCTGAAACTATGAATAGACCAATAACAAGGTCTGAAGTTGAGGCAGCAATTAAGAGCCTACCACACAAAAAAAGCCCAGGTCCAGACGGGTTCACAGCCGAATTCTACCAGACACACAAGGAGGAGCTGGTACCATTCCTTCTAAAACTATTTCAAACAATCCAAAAAGAGGGAATCCTTCCCAAATCATTTTATGACAGCAACATCATCCTGATCCCAAAACCCGGCAGAGACCCAACGAGAAAAGAAAACTTCAGGCCAATATCCATGATGAACATAGATGCAAAAATCTTCAATAAAATATTGGCAAGCCAATTGCAACAGCAAATCAAAAAACTTATTCATCATGATCAAGTAGGATTCATCCCCGGGATGCAAGGCTGGTTCAACATACGCAAGTCTATAAACGTAATTCACCACATAAACAGAACCAAACACAAAAACCACATGATTATCTCAATTGACGCAGAGAAGGCATTTGACAAAATTCAACAGCCCTTTATGCTAAAAACCCTCAATAAACTCGGTATCGATGGAACGTATCTCAAAGCAATAAAAGCTATTTACGACAAACCAACAGCCAATATCATACTGAATGGGCAAAAACTGGAAGCATTCCCTTTGAAATCTGGCACTAGACAAGGATGCCCTCTCTCACCACTCCTATTCAATATAGTACTGGAAGTTCTAGCCACAGCAATCAGGCAAGAAAAAGAAATAAAGGGTATTCAAATAGGAAAGGTGGAAGCCAAATTGTCTCTATTTGCAGACGACATGATAGTATACCTAGAAGACCCCATCGCCTCAGCCCAAAAACTTCTGAAACTGATAAGCAACTTCAGCAAAGTCTCAGGATATAAAATCAATGTGCAAAAATCACAAGCATTCATCTACACCAATAACAGAGTTAAAGAAAGCCAAATCAAGAATGAACTGCCATTCGCAATTGCTACAAAAAGAATAAAATACCTCGGAATACAACTCACAAGGAACATAAGAGACCTCTTCAAGGAGAACTACAAACCACTGCTCAACGAAATCAGAGAGGACACAAACAGATGGAGAAACATTCCATGTTCATGGTTAGAAAGAATTAATATCGTGAAAATGGCTATACTGCCCAAAGTAATTTACAGAATCAATGCTATCCCCATCAAGCTACCATTGACTTTCTTCACAGAACTGGAAAAAACCACCTTGAACTTCATATGGAACCAAAAGAGAGCCCGCATAGCCAAGTCAATTCTAAGGAAAAAGAACACAGCGGGGGGCATCACACTACCGGATTTTAAACTATACTACAAGGCTACAGTAATCAAAACAGCATGGTACTGGTACCAAAACAGAGATATAGACCAATGGAACAAAACAGAGGCACCGGAGGCAACACAACATACATACAACTATACAATCTTTGATAAACCTGACAAAAACAAGCAATGGGGAAAGGATTCCATGTTTAACAAATGGTGTTGGGAAAACTGGCTAGCCATGTGCAGAAAGCAGAAACTGGACCCCTTCCTGACACCTTACACTAAAATTAACTCCAGATGGACTAAAGACTTAAACATAAGACCTGGCACCATAAAAACCCTAGGAGGAAATCTAGGCAAAACTATCCAGGACATAGGAGTAGGCAAGGACTTCATGACCAAAACACCAAAAGCATTGGCAACAAAAGCCAAAATAGACAAATGGGACCTAATCAAACTCCATAGCTTCTGCACGGCAAAAGAAACAGTCACTAGAGTGGATCGGCAACCAACAGAATGGGAAAAAATTTTCGCAGTCTACCCATCTGACAAAGGGCTGATATTCAGAATTTACAAAGAACTCAAACAGATTTAAAAGAAAAAAACAAGCCCATTCAAAAGTGGGCAAAGGATATGAACAGACACTTTACGAAAGAAGACATATATGAGGCCAACCATCATATGAAAAAATGCTCATCGTCACTGGTCATCAGAGAGATGCAAATCAAAACCACATTGAGATACCATCTCACGCCACTTAGAATGGCGATCATTAAAAAATCTGGAGACAACAGATGCTGGAGAGGATGTGGAGAAAAAGGAACACTTCTACACAGTTGGTGGGAGTGTAAATTAGTTCAACCATTGTGGAAGACAGTGTGGCGATTCCTCAAGGCCTTAGAAATAGAAATTCCATTTGACCCAGCAATCCCATTACTGGGTACATATCCAAAAGACTATAAATCGTTCTACTATAATGACACATGTACACGAATGTTCATTGCAGCACTGTTTACAATAGCAAAGACCTGGAATCAACCCAAATGCCCATTGATAATAGACTGGATTGGAAAAATGTGGCACATATACACCATGGAATATTATGCAGCAATCAGAAATGATGAGTTTGTGTCATTTGTAGGGACATGGTTGAATCTGGAGAACATCATCCTCAGCAAACTGACACAAGAACAGAAAATGAAACACCGCATATTCTCACTCATAGGTGGGTGATGAAAAATGAGAACACATGGACACAGAAAGGGGAGTACTAAACAGTGGGGTCTATTGGGGGGAAAAGGGGAGGGCCAGTGGGAGGGGGAGGTGGGGAGGGATAGCCTGGGGAGAAATGCCAAATGTGGGTGAAGGGGAGAAGAAAAGCAAAGCACACTGCCATGTGTGTACCTATGCAACTGTATTGCATGCTCTGCTCATGTACCCCAAAACCTAAAATCCAATAAAAAAAAAAAAAAAAGAAAAAGAAAAAAAATAATTTGAGAGGAGCAGAACAAATATTTACGTACAAAGATATGTACTGCTGTTTAATTTACAGTGTGAAAAATATGGAACTTTTAGATAAAACAACAGAAATAACAATAGTTACTATAAATTTCTGAGTTTTTATGTGTTGGGCTGTATGATTAGTGCTGGGTATAGATGATCTCATTTATGTTTAAGTTCACAATGATATGTAGTTAGCATATTTCTAAATTTACCTACTACTGTGTTTAGAATAGGCAAGATTTTTCAATGGAACTCACCTTTTGTCATGTGGGGAAGCTGTGTAACTTGGGAAAATTAGCCATATTTGTGTCTCCAGGAATACTCCCTGATTGTCTTAAGCCAGTCAGTGATTCTGCACCCCTATCAATTGGTTAGCAATGTGCATATCGCTTTATTTGCCCAGATAAGAATAAACAACGAAACTTTTGATTAGGAATTGAGGTAGAAATTATCTTCTCACCTTAGTTCTTAGTTATGTAAAAGGTAAAATAAAAATTGAGAATAGGAAATTTATCAATAAGAAAAAAATTGTGCAAAAGCTAAATGGGCAAAAGCTAATGTTACATAAAAGAAATGCAATATATAAACCAATTTTCATATTATTATTCAATTTTCCTATTGAATTAAAGTAAATTTCTAAAACCCTGATATGTATATACAGTATAGGGAGGTTGGGGTGAGATTTGCATACTTTTTCACTTCTCTGGGAGTATAATATGCCCTATTTTCCAGACAAAGTATTGTAATTATATACACACTTAGATCTGGTAATTTCCATTCTTCTTCATCTCCATAGTCAGATGTTTGGCAATGATTTATATAACAGATAAAAATATATATGTAGAATATATTATTCAATATTTTAAGTATTTCACAAACTTTGCAATCATTTCTTTCTCAAGGCAACACTGTGTTAGATTATATAGTTAACGAGACTAAGGCATATCCTGTCAAGGCAACATAGTTTTGGAATTAGGCTTATAACACTTTCCAGGCCAACTATAGTCGTTTTAGTCAGTATATTACTTTGCTTCAATTCTAATCATCACAGTGTCTCTATATAGTAAAAAATAAATGAAAAAATCTTAAATGTGAAACATTAGAACGAGCAAAAAAGTTATAACATGGCATGTTATGCCAATATTATTTATTTGAAGACTTATTTAATGATATAAGAATGTGATTGCACTATAGTGAAAAAAAGTAGAATATGAAATTGTATATTGTATCAATTTGTATATATTGCTATAAAGGAATACCTGAGGTTGGGTAATTTATAAAGAAAAGTTTATTTGGCTCATGGTTCTACAAGCTATATAAGACACTTGGTGCCAGCATCTGCTTCGGGTGAGGGCTTTAGGCGGTTTAAACTCGTGGCAGAAATTGAGATGAAGCCAGCATGAGCAGAGATGACATGGCAAGACAAGGGGCAAAAGAGAGAGGGGAGGGAGGTGCCAGGCTCTTTTTAACAAACAGCTCTTACAAGGGACTAACAGAAAAAGAACTCACACATTATCAACAGAATCGCACCAAGCCATTCATGAGGGATCTGCCCTGCCCCCATGACCCAAACCTCTCACTAGGTGTTTAACATTGGGGATCATATATCAACATGAGGCTTGGAGAGTGAAATAGCTGAACTATTGTGTATGTGTAGTACAATTTCAGTTTTAGGAAAAGACTAGGTGGAAGGTATCTAAATATTATCTTTTAGTTTATCTTAATATAGATGGTTTCTATTTTCCTTTATAGTTTTCTGATTTTCTAAGTGTTTTGTTCATACACACACACTATAATTGCATAATATATATGTTTTTACTTCCCTCAAACATTGCTGGAATTACCATTCCTTTCTCTAGTCAGATTTATTTTCTACTTCAAAGTCCCGTTGGATTAAAAAAGCTCCTCTACCCTGGTAATAATTTAGCTTTGCTATATAGCATTCATTAAACCAAGTAAATTTTTTAACTGGGGCCAAATGTCACAAGTTTTGATCTATCTCAGTGTCTACACTGTGCTTTCCGTAAGAGGCTCTTAATATTGAGAGATAAGAGTTTTTGAAGAGTTAATCTTAAAAAAGAAAGAAGACTTTACATTAACCTGTTTAGACTGAAAAAGATAATAACCAAATGATTCAAGGAAAGTGATTTGTGATTTCCATTAATTTCAGCAAAAAGAGTGAATTACTTGATAATTATTCTCCTACTTTTTCTAATTAGAAAAATTTTCTGTCATTGAGAGCTTCAAAGCACTGCTGCAATTTTATCATCAAATGCAATGGAAAGCATTGATTGAATTTGATTTTAAATGGATACATTTACAATTTTTATGTGTTCTGAAGATTTTGTTATGTCTCATCCACTATCACTTTTTTCATTACCATACCGAAAGCTAAGGATATGGAACTTAGAATGCATTTGGGAGAATAACAGCTGATATGAATTCTTGGTCCTAAACTGATTTCTCTGGGAATAGAAAAACCCAGGACCAAAACTATCTTTGTCTGGTTCTATTCCTATATAAATTAAATTTTAAAGATCTTTCCAGTTTTACATCTTATAAATATGAATGCCTTGAGTCTATTTTGCATTAGCATCTAACAAATACACACAGATTTCTAAGAAGTAATCTGCTTGTCTCATCCCCTTCCTTTCATGTCTCTTTAGAGCCACATTAGCAACACGATCTTCCTAAAACACATATCTCATTGCACTGCTTCCCTGTTCAATCATACTTCCATCACTTTTAGGGTAAAATGCAAATGTTATAACATGGCAGTCAGGAGCCTTCCTTATGTGGCCTCATCTTATTACTAAAATTTTATATGAAAGAGTTTCCTACGCATATTCTATTTTAAAATCAAATATACTAATAGCTCATCCTTGAAGATGGAGTGTTCGTTCTTATTCCTGCGGCTTTGTTTTTGACGTTTCCTTTACCAGTTGTGGCTTTCCCCACCTTCCCCACTGGACAGCTTCTGTGAAGTGAAGGGTGATGAGTCTTATGTCTTTCAGGAAGACTTTTCTTTAGCACCTAACCTTGCTATAAACGTAGTCCTTATCACATTGATACATGCAAAGGAGTAAACAGACTTAGTTTCCTCTCACTAGTAACTAAACAACTGGGCATTCAGTTCAGTGAATATTGGTTTAATGAACAAACTTACTTATCTAGTTTTATTTTCCTTAGTGTATAGGGATATATGTATGACTATTTGTATGTCATTTCCTCAGTGAGATGACTAGAATACACAGGAAATGATTGCTCCAAGCTGCTTAAGACAATCATTCTAATCTCTCCTTTTTTGCACCTGTTGCTTAGAACATTGGGGTGAAAACATTTGAGGTGTCTTAAAGGCATGCTAAGGCATTTGGACTTGGTCCGTTGGTAATATGACCAAATTCCTTGTTAGAGAAATTATGATTGGCTAGGGATGGATAGGTGGGGAGTGTAAACTGGGAGAGAAAACAAATTGGAGATTGTCATATTAAATAAGATTGGATTTACTTAACTGCATGTAGGTGGTAAGAGAAATAAGAGGGATTAATAATGCCAGATTTCATGTGTGAGCAAGTAGTGGGGATTGTACTAAATACCTACTTAAAGTCGCAAGACAAAAAATAAAAAGTAGGAAAGAAAATCAGGCCCAAGATCTGATTTTAAATATTTTGAATTTAGGAGCCTATAGTGGATTAAAAAAAAAAAAAAAAAAAAAAAACAGAAAAACTCCTAAAATATTTTGCAACTTAGATTAAATACTGTTAAATTCTTGGACTTGGGCAAATAAGAGAATAACGATTTTGAAAATATTTTAAGATCATGATAATGGTGATCTGTATTTCATATGATGACAAGTAGAAATACAACTTGACCTAACTTGTTTGTTTTGCTTGGTTTATTGCATGTGAAATATTTAAACATTTACCTGTTACATTAACAAATTGAAGAATTTAGTCATATTGAAATATTTCTTAAAGGTACTGTTGGGGATAAAGGAAGTTATAGTAAAGAAATAGTTGGCTTTATTTAATTTCATATACATCTTCAAATTGTGTGAAAATGTGTAATAAATGGTGGCAAAACAGTATCAAAATGAGCATTTTATGTTCATACTAAAATTTTAAGAAGCATTTGAATTGGAAATCAGGATTTTATATTTTAAAATAAAAATATGTTCAAAAGAACAACCCCTAAACCAATCTCAGTTTTGCAGGAATATTCAAAGTGTTCTTTCTATGAAAAATATAATTATATCAGACATTGAATAATAGATTCCATTTGAAAAATATGTCATTTCCTGCAAGAAGAAAGACAGAAGTAGGCACAAGTTAGTTCTTATATTTTGATGTGTATATTTTTGTGCTCTTCCTTATTCTGTCACATTGCATAAAATATTATAGTTTCAAAAGTATTTCCTGCATTATGACTGGGTTTCAGTCAATCTAAGATAAAAATAAAGGCCACAGGGATATTAAATTGAATTGACCGTTTCAAGGACAATGTTTTCTTTTATTAAATTTTGGAATTAAAATTATTGAACTGTTTTGTTAACAATTATTTATCTTGATTAAGTTGAATTGACTAAACAAAAATATTTTCTACTGACACAAGAACAGAAAATGAAACACCGCATATTCTCACTCATAGGCGGGTGATGAAAAATGAGAACACATGGACACAGAAAGGGGAGTACTAAACACTGGGGTCTATTGGGGGGAAAAGGGGAGGGCCAGTGGGAGGGGGAGATGGGGAGGGATCGCCTGGGGAGAAATGCCAAATGTGGGTGAAGGGGAGAAGCAAAGCAAAGCAAACTGCCATGTGCGTACCTAACGCAACTGTCTTGCATGCTCTGCTCATGTACCCCAAAACCTAAAATCCAATAAAAAATTAAAAAAAAAAATTTGGAATGAAATGTATTGAATAGTTTTGATCACGATTATTTATCTCGAATTATTTCTCTCTAATTTCTGTTCACAAGATCAATAGTTATCACAAGATAAATAGAAAAACTGTATCATCCTAAAAAGGATCATTCTAAAAAGAACAAATTTTGTTCTTCCGTTCTCTTCTCTCATCTAAAACCAACAAACAAGAAACACATGATCTGATAAATGACTGGAAATCATGACATAGTTTTATAGTTTACCTTTTAGCTATGTGTCATGTTTAAAATTTCCTGTCCAGGATAAACACATATATTTTTAGGGCTGGAAGTATGTGATGATACAACATTTACATTTTGCAGAAAGGTGAAATGAATTGTACCATTCATACATGCTAAGATCCAGTGAATGCTAAGAAAATAACATGATTTAATAAATAACAATGTTTCTGAGTAAACAAACATTATTTTTCACTAAAATTATAAAATATTAATATATGGCCTTAAAATATACTCTGCTAATATTTTAATTCAAAAATCTAAAATTGCTGCCTTCTGTAGTAGATGCTTTTGATGATCAGCCTACAACTTCTCTTTTAGTGCTGTAGCGCAAACTGGCAGAATTTCTAAAGCTTATCCTGAATTTCTTTATCTAAGGGATTCTTTGGCCACAAGAGACCACTTTGCCGACCAAACAGGCTGAAAGTTCCAGGGAATTAATGCCCCTGGGAGCAGCTCTCAGCTAATGACTAGAGGATTGGTGTCTAAATATGCTAGCTCTCATTCTTACAGTGAGTATATCTGAGAGGTATATTACACACTAGATGCCTGATATTCCCCAGTCAGATTAAGCTGTAGTTGCCAATAGTGTTGTAGGTCTGATAATGATCTCTGTTGGTAACAGGTCTTCCACTCCTTGTCTCACTCCTTTCTTTTCATCCCTGCTGGTGTTTCCTGGGATCATCTCCCAGATAAGCTAAGCTTCTCACAGTGAAGTTATTACCTCAGTGTTTGCCTCCACAGCAAACTAAACTGAGATCCTTTCATCCTCTCTAAAGTTCTGTTAGAAAATGAAAAGCTGGGAATGGTGGCTCACACCTTTAATCCACCCAGCACTTTGGGAGGCCCAGGTGGGCAGATTTCCTGATGTCAGGAGTTTGAGACTAGCCTGGCCAACATAGTGAAACCCCCTCTCTACGTAAAAAGGCAAGAATTAGCTGGGCATGATGACATGCACTTGTAGTCCCAGCTACTCCAGAGGCTGAGGCAGAAGAAAACAAATAGAATGAAAAAATAGCTCAACAGGCTTCTGAAGAATATTGTGGCTAAGATGGAAAAAGATGGCTTTCACAATATTCAGATGGCTTAGATTGAAACACAGAGGAAGAGATAAAGTCATATTTGAGATTTGTCTAAGAAAGTCAAGAATATAGATATGGCATCATCAATGTCTGTATCAAGGAGTTTTTATCAATGTTATGGTGGGAAGCAGGGGAAAAGAGTTAGATATGTTTCTCCATTCTTACCCCTCCCTCAGAAAGAGCAGTTCTTTTTAGTGGTTTGGCAAAAGATACTATGCCATTAATTCTTCTGGTACTATTTGAATTTATGTCAGAGGTACAGTCAAAATAACAGAATTAAAGGAAGACATAATTTGTGCTGTTGTAGCTACGCAGAAAGACTCTTTTGTTTTGTTTACTGGAATAAAAATATAAAAGTCTTAACCAATTAATACATCTATTCTGGTTATAGCATGATTATGATTAGAAGGATAAGCTATCTAAATGCCTTGCCATAGCAATCAAAGTAGAATGAAAATGAAAATAAACAAGTGCCTGCTAAAATTCGGTTTTACCTACTTAATCATCATCAACAATGTATGTGCTTGGCTAGTCTAATTAAATAATATGTGAAACAGATAGTTGGGGCTACTTGTTGCTCAAGGGGGAAAGGCATATGTTGTTAAAGAACTATCTCCATGCCTTACTAGTAACATACTTGTGAGTTAAAACATTTAACACGTCATCTAGAAATCTGCTCTTTTTCATTACCTAGGTATCTGTAACAATGTTTTCTAAATATTTACATATTTTATCATTTCTCTATTATTTGATAACTTTCTTAAACATTTGAAAGAAGCATAAATAGAATTTTAAAAGACACACTGAATCTCTAAATTAAAATAAACATAAGTGTAATTATTGATTAATTTTAACTCCAATTATATTTTTATTTTTAGTTATTTGTGATTCCATCTGACATACATAGGAGAGACAGAGATAGAAGAATTCTGATGGCAACTGTATGATAGATGCTATATAAAGTCAAGTGTCCATTTTCCTTCAACTATATTTGAGCGTAACCTGGTAAGAATAAATAATTGCTTATACATTTTCCATTATTTCCAAAAAATACTTGAAGTTATAAAAATGCTTTTATTATATGCTGAATATTTAAAAATATATTCTTATGTTGTAAAAAATAGTAAAATCCATAAAAGTAAAATAAAATTAAAAGCATTAATGAGCCTTTTTTCTGAAGGTAATCTCTGTTACCATTTTGTTCTATATAACTTTATTTTTGTTTTGTTGGATTTTTCTTTTAAGCAAAGTTGCAATAATAGTATTATATTTAGTTCATTTTCATGCTGCTGATAAACACATACTCATGACTGGGAAATTTACAAAAAGAAAGAGGTTGAATGAACTTACAGTTCCACTTGGCTGGGGAGGCCTCATAATTATGGAGGAAGGTAAAAGGCACATCTAACAAGGCAGCAGACAAGAGAAAAGGGCTTCTTGAGACTCTATGAACATACAGAGTCCCTGCTGGGGCAGTGCCTAGTGAGGCCGTGAGAAGGGAGCCACCATCCTCCAGACTCCAGAATGGTAGATCCACCAATGGCTTGCACCCTGCACCTTTGAAAAAGTTCAAAGTTCCACGGATATCTAGGGCAGGAGCAAAATACCACCAATATCTTTGCTAAAACATAGCAAGAGTCACCTTGGCTACAGTTCCCAACAAGTTCCTCAGTCTCCACCTGAGACCACCTGAGCCTGGATGTCACTCTCCATATCATTATCAGCATTTTGGTCAAGGCCATTCCACAAGTCTCTAAGGAGTTCCAAACTTTCCCACATTTTCCTGTCTTCTTCTGAGCCCTCCAAACTGTTCCAACCTCTGCCTGTTAACCCAGTTCCAAAGTTGCTTCTACATTTTTAGGTATCTTTTCAGCAGTGCCCAATTCCTGGTACCAATTTACTGTATTAGTCTGTTTTCACACTGCTGATGAAGACATACCCGAGACTGGGCAATTTACAAAAGAAAGAGGTTTAATGGACTTACAGTTCAATATGGCTGGGGAGACCTCACAATCATGGAGGAAGATGAAGGGCACTTCTCACATGGCAGCAGAAGAGAAAAAAGGGCTTGTGTGGGAAAACTCCCATTTTTAAAACCATCAGATTTCATGAGACCCACTTGCTATCATGAGAACAGCACAGGAAAGACCCAACCCCATGTTTCAACCATCTTGCACAAGGTTCCTTCCATGACATGTGAGAATTGTGGGAGTTACAATTCAAGATGAGATTTGAGTGGGGACATAGCCAAGCCATATCAATTATATATATTCTTTCTTTTATTATTATTGTAACAAATTTGTTTTCTTCTATTCTTTGAGAATATGAATTAGTGTTTTTTTATTTTCTATTATATCTGTTAATATATAACATTTAGAATATTTTTATGTTGTGTGTGTATTTATTATTCAGTGAAAATTCTTATAGATAAATCAATCTAGATATCATTTGGTTTGCATTAGTAGCATTACTAAAATTGTTGTAATTGGCTCAGTGACTATGATCTTTTAAAGGCTTTTTATTGTTATTGCTGAGTTTGCCTTCAGAAGGTGGTAACAAGTTAAAGCTTTCATTAGTTCCTTTTGACAATATTGAATCACTGACTAATGTTTTCTCATTCAGATAATTTTCCTAACAAAACCTAGTTTCCAGCAATCCCATTACTGGGTCTATAACCAAAGGATTATAAATCATTCTATTATAATGACATATGCACATGTGTGTTCATTGTGGCACTGTTTATAATAGCATAGACCTGGAACCAACCCAAATGCCCACTAACAATAGCCTGGACAAGGAAAATGTGGCACACATACACCATGGAATACTATGCATCCATAAAAAAAGGATGAGTTTGTGTCCTTTGTAGGGACATGGATGAATCTGGAAACCATCATTCTCAGCAAACTGACACAAGTACAGAGAATCAAACACCACATCTTCTCACTCATAGGCGGATGTTGAACAATGAGAACACATGGACACAGGGACGGGAGCATCACACACTGGGGTCTGTTGTAGGGGGCTGGGGAGGGAGAGTGGGGAAGGGGAGGTTGGGGAGGGATAACATGGGGAAAAATGCCAGATATAGGTGACAGGGGGATGGAGGCAGCAAGCCACATGGCCATGTATGTACCTACACAACAATCCTGCATGATCTGCACATGTACCCCAGAACCTAAAGTACAAAAAAAAAACCTAGTTTAAGTTGAAAAAATATTGAAAATTAAACTAAAAATTTTAAATTTTGGTTGCAAGCAGTAGCAATTCCTTACTCAAATGTATTCAGCAAATATATTCCCTTACATAACTTAGCCTAGAGGAAAAGTGAATATTAAAAGGCTGGGTGTCGTGGCTCATGCCTGTAACCCCACACTTTGGGAGGCCGAGTTGGTGGATTACCCGAGGTTAGGAGTTCAAGGCAAGCCTGGCCAACATGATGAAACTCTGTCTTTACTAAAAATACAAAAATTAGCTGGGTGTGGTTGCAGGTGCATGTAATCTTAGCTACTTGAAAGGCTGAGGGAGGAGATTCACTTGAACCTGGGAGGTAGGGGTTGCAGTGAGCTGAGATTGCACCACTGCACTGCAGCCTGAGCAACAAGAGTGAGACAATATTTCAACAAAAAAAAAGAAAGAAAGAAAAGTGAATATTATACATGTAAAATCTTCCACATTGTTTAAAACCACACCATTTAGAAATAATATCAAGTATACATTCATTCAACTAATATTTATTGAAAACTTATAATTATCAAGCACTGTGATTAGTAATGGTAGTGAGAGGACGGCAAACATTAGAGAAGGGAAGGCACATAAATAGTTCCTTGTCACTTCTAACTTTCAATAAAATATGGCAAGATAAGAAATACATTTTGGTTCCTTATGTTTAAGTAGGCTGTATGAAGTGCCAAGAAGAAGTAAAATAAAAGGGCAGTTTGTAATGATAACAGTTGTAGCTTGGGAAATGAGAACCACTTTCAGAAAAAAAAGACTACTTGGGTTGTGCTTTTTAAGGTAGAGAGGACACTGGCAGGCAAACATTTAAATGGAGATTCAACTTGGAGCAGAGGTACCAGGCTGGCAAACCACAAGGATGGGATGTTCAGGAAACTGGAAAGAGGGTAGATATAACAGAGTAGTTGGAAATGTGTTTTGTGATTTGGATTTTTATAATTAGGCATTTGTGTTTCATTATTATATCATGAGGAACAATTGCTGGGAAATCAGATAAACCATGCTATCATTTAGGAAGTTTAATTTAGGCCAACCAGATTGGCTCATGGCTGTAATTCCAGTACTTCGGGAGACTGAGGCAGGTGGATAGCTTGAGGCCAAGAGTTCAAGACCATCCTGGACAACATAGTGACACCCCATCTCTTAAAAGACAAAAAAAAGTAGAAAACCTTAGCCAGACATGGTGGTGCACACTTGTAGTTCCAGCTCCTTGAGAGGTTGAGGTGGGAGGATCACTTGAGTGCAGGAGGTCAAGGTTGTAGTGAGCCATGATCACACCATACCCTCCAGTCTGGGTGACAGAGAAAACTGTCTCAAAAAATCTGAAAAAAAAAAAAAAAAAAAAAAAAAAGAAGAAGTTTAATTTAAAAGTGATATGTGTGTTAGACTAATGAAGAGAGAGCAGCCTAAAGGAAGGCAGAAGAGTTTGCAGGCTTTTCCTTTAATTTTGATCACCATTTGCTGAACCCTTGCTACTTGGCAGGCACTAAGCTAGGAACTGTAGGAAAATAAAATGCTTAAGGCATAATCTCTGCCCATGAGGAGTTTAGAATGTAGCCTGCATGACAAACAAATGAATAGAATATACTATGCCAGTGCAATAGAATCATGATCAAGTAAAGACTAATGAGTAATATTGTGTTGGCATGCAGATACTGAGTTATCAGTAGACAAGGTTTCCCCAAAATCATTAAGTCTGATTGAGGTAACCCAAGAAGCAATGTTTCTAAATTTTTAAATAATTTGAGAAGAAACAATCGAAGCTTTGTCTAGGATGAAAAAATGTAAATAAAAAGCAAGGTATGGTTAGATGAGACTTGGTAGTGGTAGAAGCAGTTAAGTGGGGGTTAAGGAAAGGGCCTTTTTGCTTAGGCAAGAGGGGCATGTTGCTGGCATGCATAGAAATGAGGAAGACAAGGGAAAAGTGAGCTTCGTTATTGTTGGTAAAATTTGTTTGGTTTTGAACACTGAAGAATTTTTTTTTGTCCTGTTTCACTTTGCTGTATTCAGGCCTTTGCTAGAGGACTCAAAACATTTTAAAATTTCATTTCAATTCCTTATTGAGGATTGAGGAATATTATTGAGGATTAAGGATTCATTTATTTATTATTCAAAATTATTTCCATCCTTTAAAAATGAAAGAATAATAAATATAATTTAAACCAAACAAAACAAAAATATGAATGAAAGACCTGATTTCATTCATAACCACAATATATATAATTTAGCCTTCCACTTTCCAGCAGTCACAAAAGTGGATATATGTTCTTTCTCTAAAAGCTGAGATAGATATGTTATGAGTCTTAGTATAATGCATAGGAAAAGTGTCCTTGTCTCTTAGTGGTACCTTATATATTAAATTGTTAAAATATAAAGGAAATTAATTTTTAAAAATGTCAATAGGTCTTGGAGTATCAGTGGTTTTGGTTACATTGATAAATTGTAAGTGGTGAAGTCTGAGATTTTTGCACACTTGTCACCGGAGTCTTGTGCATTGGACCCAATATGTAGTTTTTTATTCTTCACCCACTTCCTACCCTCCCCATTCTGGATGAAGCTATCCAGAGTCTCCAAAATCTCTTATACCACTCTGTATGTCTTTGCATACCCATAGCTTAGCCAAGTGAAAACATTCGGGATTTGGTTTTTTATTCCGGAGTTATTTCACTTGGAATAATGGCATTGAGCTCCATCTAAGTTGCTGCAAACGACATTATTTCATCTTTTTTTGAGATGGAGTCTCGCTTTGTTGCTAGGCTGGAGTGCAGTGGTAAGATCTCAGCTCACTGCAACCTCCGCCTCCTGAGTTCAAATAATTCTCCTGCCTCAGCCTCCCAAGTAGCTGGGACTACAGGTGTGTGCCACCATGCCCAGCTAATTTTTGTATTTTTAGTAGAGATGTGGTTTCACCATGTTGGCCAGGATGGTCTCAATCTCTTGACCTTGTGATCTGCCCCCATCGACTTCCCAAAGTGCTGGGATTACAGGCATGTGCCACTGTGCCTGGCCTATTTCATCCTTTTTTAAAATGGCTCAGTAGCATTCCATGGTGTATATATCCCAGGTTTTCTTTATGTACTCACTGGTCCATAGACACTTAAGTTGGTTCCATATCTTTGCCATCATGCATTGTGCTACAAAAACCATACACATGCAGGTGTCTTTTTGCTATGACTTCTTTTACTTTGAGTAGATACCCAGTAATGGTATGTCTAGATCAAATGTTAGATCTACTTTTAATTCTTTAAGAAATGTTCATACTGTATTCTATAGATATTGTACTGATTTACATTCCCACTAGCAGTGTATGTGCTCCGTTTTCACTACTTCCATGTCAAATCTATTGTCTTTTGACTTTTTAATAATGGCTATTCTTGCAGGGATAAAGTAGTATCTCATTGTGGTTTTAATTTGCATTACCCTGATGATTAATGATGTTGAGCATTTTTTCATTCAAATGTTTGTTGGGCCATTTGTTTATCTTTTTTTGAGAATTGTCTACTTAATGTCATTTGCCACTTTTAGATGGGATTGTTTGTTTTTTCTTGCTGATTTATTTAAGTACCTTATAGAATCTAGATATTTGCCCATTGTCAGATGCATAGTTTGCAAGTATTTTCTCCCATTCTATGTGTTGTCCATTTACTCTGTTGATTATTTCTTTTGCTGTATGGAAAGTTCTTAGTTAAATTAGGTCCCATTTATTTATATTTGTTTTAGTTGCATTTGCTTTTATGGTCTTAGTCATAAATTTGTAGCCTAGGCTAATGGTCAGAAGAGTTTTTCCTTTGTTATCTTCTAGAATGTTTAAGGTTTCAGGTCTTAGATTTAAGGCTTTGATCCATCTTCAGTTGGTTTTTTAATAAGATCAGAGATAAGGATCCAGTTTCACTCTTCCAAATATAGCTATCCAGTTTTCCCAGTACAATTTATTAAGTAGGGTGTCCTTTCCCCAATTTAGGTTTATATATGCTTTGTCAAAGATCCTTTGTTATAAGTATTTTGACTCCATTTCTGGGTTCTCTATTCTGGTTCATTGGTCTATGTGCCTACTTTTATGCCAGTACCATGCTGTTTTGATGACTATAAACTTGTAATATAATTGAAATCATGTAATGCCTCTATATTTGTTCTTTTTGCTTAGGATTGCTTTGGCTGTTTGATGAATTTTGGATTTTTTTCTAATTTTGTGAAAAATCATGTTGCTATTTTTGTAGAATTGTATTGAATCTGTAGATTGCCTTGGGCTCTATGGTCTTTTTCACATTATTTATTCTTCCAATCCATGAGCATGGAATGTGTTTCCATTTGTTGGGGTCATGTATCATTTCTTTCAGCAGTGATTTTTTGTTCTTCTTGCAGAGATATTTCACATCCTTGGTGAAGTATACTCTTAAGTATTTTATTTTATTTTATTTTTTGTAGCTATTGTAAAAGAGACAGAGTTTTTGATTTGATTCTCAATGTGGCTGTTGAGAATCAAACAACATACCAATGTGTGTTGGTATATAGCAGTGCTACTGATTACTGTACATTGATTTTGTAACCTGAGACTTTAATGAATTTGTTTATCAAATCTAGGAGTCTGTTGGAGGAGTCTTCATGGTTTTCTATGCATACAATTGTATCATCAGTGAATGGTGATAGTTTGACTTTCTGTATTCTAATTTGTGTGCCCATTACTTGTTTATCTTGCCTTACTGCTCTGGCTAAGACTTCCAGTACTAAATTGAACAGAAGCACTGAAAATGCTTTACATTACAATTCTTAAGGGGAATGTTTAAACTCTTCCACATTCAGTATGATGTTGGCAGTGGGTTTGTGACATATGGCTTTTATTATTTTGAGGTATATGCCTTCTATGCCTAGTTTTTTGAGTGTTTTTACTGCTAAGAAAAATGACTTTATTGCATGCTTTTTCTGTATCTATTGAGATGTTCATACGGTTTTTGCTTTTAATTCTCTTTAGGTGATGTATCCCATTTATTGACTTGTGTATTTTAAAACATTTCTGCTTCACTGGGAGAAAACCCACATCTTTTTGATGTGCTGTTGCACTTGGTTAGCTGGTATTCTGTGGAGGATTTTTGCATCTTTGTTAATCAGGAATACTGGTCTACTGTTTTCTTGTTTTATTATGACATTTCCTCACTTTGGTATCAGAGTGATACTGGCTTCATGTAATGAGTTAGGGAGGATTACCTCTTTCTCAATTTTTTGGAATAGTTTCACTAAGATTGGTATCAATCCTTTTTTGAATGTCTGGTAGAATTTAGCTGTGAATTCATCTGGCCCTGGGCTTTTATTGTTGGCAGTTTTTATTTATTAGAAATTCAATCTCATGCTTTTTATTGGTTTGTTCAGGGTTTTTATTTCTCCTTGGTTTGATCTAGGTGAGTTGTAGGTTTTCAGGAATTTGTCCATTTCCTTGACTTTCTAGTTTGTGTGGATAGTGATGTTCATAGAAGTCTCAAATGATCTTTTGTATTTCACTGCTGTTGGTTATAATATCCCATTTTCATTTCTAATTTAGCTTATTTGAAACTTTTCTCTTCTTTGTTAATCTAGCTAATGGCCTATCAAGTTTATTTATCTTTTCAGAAAACCAGCTTTTCGTTTATAATTTGTAGTTTTCTTGTTTAAATTTCATTTAGTTCTGCTCTGATCCTCATTATTCCTTATCTTCTGCTAGCTTTGAGTTTGGTTTGTTTTTGTTTCTGTAGTTCTTTTAGGTGTGACATTAGGTTGTCAATTTTCAGACTTTTTGATGTAGGCATTTAGCATTATAAAATTTGCTTTTACCATGGCTTTTGCTTCAGAGTTTTTAATGACTTATGTCACTATTATGCTTCATTTCAAATCTTCATTTTTTCATTAACTCAAAAATCTTCAGAAGCAGATTAATTTCCATGTATTTGTATAATTTTGAGAGTTCTTTTTAGAGTTTATTTCTAGTTTTATTTCATTGGTATCTGAGAAGATAGTTGATATGATTGTTATTTTAAATTTATTGAGACTTCTTCTGTGGCCTCCATATCGTTTATCTTGGAGACTGTTTCATGAGCTGATGAGAAGACTGTATATTCTGTGTTTATGGGTAGAACATTCTGTAAATATCTGGTCCATTTTTTAGGTCCATTTGTTCTAGAATATAGTTTAAATCCATAATTATTATTTTTTTGTCTTTCTGTCTTGATGATTTGTCTAGTGCTGTCAGTGGCATGTTGATGTCCCCCACAATTATTATGTTGCTGCCTGTCTTATTTCTTAAGTTTAGTAGTAATTATTTTTAAAATCTAGGAGCTCCAGAGTTAGATGCATATAAATTTTAGATTGTAATATCTTTTTGTTAGATTGATTCTTTTATTGTTGTATAATAACTTCTTTGTTTTTTAATTGTTGATGCTTTAAAGTCTGTTTATCTAATGTAAAAATTACTTACTCCTGCTTGATTTTGGTTTTCATTTGCATAAAATATCTTTATCTACCCCTATACCCTGAGTTTATATGAATCTTTCTGTGTTAAGTGAGTCTCTTAAAAATAGCAGATATTTGGTTTGTGATTTTTTTATTTATTCTACATTAAGGCCACTTATATTCAATGTTAACATTGAGATGTGAAGTACTGTTCTAGTTATTATGTTGATTGCTACCTAGACACTTTGTTTTCTTCTTTTTTATTAATTTTTAAGCCTTTGAGTTTTATGCTTTCAAGAAGTTTTGTTTTGGTGCATATTCACCTTTTCTTTTAAGATTTAGAACTCCTTTTAGCATTTCTTGTAGGGCAGCTCTGGTTCATAATTTTTGAAACTTAGTTTTATTGAATACAGAAGTCTTGGCTGACAGTTACTCTGTTTAAGGAGGTAAAGATAGAACACCAGTTCCTTCTGCCTTGTAAGGTTTCTGTTGAGAAGTCTGTTGTTAGTTTGACAGGCTTTCCTTTGTAAGTTACCTGATGCTTTTGTCTTACTGCTCTTAGAATTCTTTTTTTTTTTCACATTGACTTTAGTTAGCCTGATAAGTATATGCCTTGGTGATGTTCTTTTTGCAATAAATCTCCCAGGAATTCTTTCATCTTCTTATATTTAGATATCTAAATCTCTAGCAAGACCAGGAACATTTTCTTTAATTATTCACTCAAAAAAGTTTTCCAAGCTTTTTGCCTTCTATTCTCCCTTAGGAGCATCAGTGGTTCTTAGATTAGATCATTTTACATAATCCCATATTTCTTAGAGACCTTATTCATTTCTTCTGTTTATTTTTCTTTATTTTTGTCTGATTTGGTTAAGTCAAAAGCATTGTCTTTAAGTTCTGAAATTCTGTCTTCTACTTGGTTTAGTCTTTTATTAAAACTTTCCTCTGCATTTTGTAATTGCCTAAATGTGTCTTTCATTTCCAGCAGTTCGGGTAGTTTTTTCTTTAAAATACTTTTTTTTAAAGTATTTTCATTAATATCCTGAATTTAAAAATTGAAGTTGTTTTTCACTTTTCTTTTGTATCTCATTTAGTAGCTTAATTATCAACATTTTGAATTTTTATTTGGTATTTCAAAGATTTGATCTTGGTTTGAACCCTTTTCTGGAGAGCTAGTGTGATTCTGTTGTTATTGTTGTTGTTGTTGGGGGGTGTTATAGAAACTTGTTTTGTCATATTGCCAAAATTATTTTTCTGGTTCCTTCTCATTTGGGTCGATTATTTTTTCTGATTATTCTTCAATTTGTTTTTCATTTGACTTTAAAAAAATATTTTTGCCTCCCTTAAGGATGTAACTTTAATGTTTATAATTTATGGTAACCTAATGCAGCTCTTGGTGCTTCGAGGGGTGAAGTCTCTGCATGAGTTCCTTGATTAAAGAGATTAAAGAGTGTTTTTATGATGGCTTTCTCAAATGCTGGTTGCAGTAGCAATGTCCTTGGTGTCTGAAAAAGTTCACTATCTCCTATGGGGTTGGAACGGCAAAGGTCTCTTGAAGCTTTTCTCCTTCCCCTGTGGTGTGAACATTTTTATGCTTTTATTTTTCCACAGTATTTTATTTATTGTTTGAATAGTTCCAACTTCAGGCCAGTAGGGAAGGTTTCCCTGGGTAGAAACTGGTTGTGGCTAAAGAAGGTGGATAAATCAATATCCAGTAGTGGACAGAGGTCCCATCCTTGACAGAGGCAGATGAAGAATCTCCCAGTGAAACACACTGAAGTCTTATCGGGGGAATGGTTGGATGCACCTGAACTCCCCTGTCTGGCCAGCAGGAAAGCAATCCCCCTCCTAGTTACACTACTACTAACTCAGTATTTTGGCTATTCAGATCAGACCAGCACAAGTTTTCATCTGCAGGAAATTGGATATTCCAAGTAGATTGAAATTGTGATTCTAACACTTGTGAAAGCATGAACCTGGAATGCACTCCTCCTGTGGGGATATAATCCCCCTGAGTTGTTCCAGAAAGGCTGTCCTTAGGTATACCAATACTGACCTCTCATAGAAGAAGCCCCAGCTGGTGGACAAGGGGCAAAACAAGTCCTCTTATCCAAGACCCTTCATGAGCACCAGGGCTGCCTGACTGTTGGAGTGGAGCTTCAGACTTTCCTCACCGAGCACCTTTGCTGAAAGGAACTTCTCATCAGCAGAAAGTTCTGGGACTCAAGTCCTGCCATCCAGATTCTTTTGTCCCATGAGGTGTCCCCTTGATGTGGTGCACTCCTCATTTTGCTAGGAGTAGTATCTAAATACAAGACTCCTGTGAACACTGCTGCTCCGCTGAGTCTGGCCACCCACTGGGGCTGCCACACTCTAGGTTGGTGCTGGGGAGATCCTCAAGGGATCCAATGATGTGACCTATGCTAAGGTCTTCCAGCACTGGGTACTAGTAACAGCTCTGATAGGAGTAGCAGGGGTGTGACATAGTCATAATCATAGTGAGATTTATTGATTATAAATAACCTCAGTGTGCTGACTTTCTCAAATGCCAGTTGTAGTAGTAATGAACTGGTTACATGGACAGACTCAAGACCCCCTGATTAGCCAGGGTGTTACAGGCAATGGTGATAGCTGAGGCCAGGCACAATTTTTTCCATCATTAGTGTTATTCATAATGGAGTGTGTCAGTTAGCCTCCAGCCAGGAGGTGGTGCTTTCAAAAGTGTGCCGGGTGTAGAAGTGGTGGGAATTTTGTGCATGTCTTGTGTTACCCAGGGGAAGTACTCTGGGTTCTCAGGCAACTGGCGGAGTCATAGAGCTGCCAAAACTTCTGTCTTTCATGTCAAGCTACCAGAACAGTTGGAGGGACAAAGCCAGGTGGGGGCTGGGTTGGACAGGTCTGAGCTGTGGTTCTCCATATGTGGAGCAAACAAAGACTCCCATAAGTGTCCAGGGGTGGGTCTTTGGCTACTGGAGTAATGTTTCAGAGATGAGCACAGCTGCCTCTGCTGTTTGGAAGAGTCCGTATAGGGAGTGGGGCGTAACAGGTGACAGTAAGTTCCACTCAGCTCCCCACACTTGGCAAGGCAGGTCTCGAATCTCTCACAGTGTTCCACTAGCAGCAGCAAGCCAAGTTCCAGGTAGTTTGCATTCAGAACTTAAAACTGCCACAGGCCATAAGCCTTTCTGGTGGAGACAGCAACCATGGCTTTCAGGCTGCAGCCCTCCCAGTCTGCCAGTAAAGCTGGCGCTTCCAGCTCCTGCATTTATGGCTCCAGCACACTTCCTACTTGCCTCCCAGTTCTGGCCAAAGGAATTTGTCCCTGCTCAAGATTATATTGTAAATTTCAGTTAGGAGCTTCTCTCAATCTGCCACAGTCACCTGAGTTAGCTGGCAGGCTTCCACGAAGTTCCCTGTGAGTAGGGTGAGGAATGGTTTCCCTCCATCCGTGCTGGAGACTGGGAATGCAAACATCTCTTCCTGCTGCTGCTCCCACTTTTTTATTGCCCACTGCTCCCTCAATTAGTTCCAACACCGGTTGGGGTAAGGCCTTCCCCAGTAGCCTGAATTTTCCAGGTTCCTCAGTAGGATTGTATACCCTGAAGGCAGTTTATCCCACTCCCACATTCTGGGGACTTAGTTTTCTGCCTGGCTTAGAAGATGCAGGCTGTAGCCTACCATTTCTTTCAAAGCATCTGTGATTTCTTTCAGTAGTCTTTTTAAGTTCCTACTTTGCTTCTTGTAAGAAAATTCATAGTGTGACTATCTACATACTATTTTTTCTTTCCAAGTGAATGAGGCATGGTAACAATGCCATCAATCTGCCATCTTGTATGAAAATGAATTTGTTAATATATAACTATGAGTAGGTATGTTTTTACAAGTTCAGAATCTACCTTCTCTAGAATATCATTCCCAGCTTTTGGAATCTGGACCAGATCCTTCTGGACCAGAACCTTAACACCATGTACATTTCTTTATCATAGCACACAGTGTGCACTTGTGTATTATCCCCTGAGAGTATAAGATTCTTGAGAATTTGGTCATTATTTATAATTACAGATATAAATTTAAATCTAAATAAAACGTACTGCGATTTTTTAAATAGAATATACTCCATAAAGTTTGCCTATATGAAAAATTAAATCTATGCCCATTGTTTATTTGTCTTAATTATCACTGACTTAGTCTTACAGTTAATACAGTGTTTATAAATTATCTCACAGTTCCTGTGGACCAGGAATATGGGTACAGCTTAGCTGGTACCTCTGGCTCTAGAACTCTCATGATGTTGCAGTCAAGCTGTCAGCTGCAACTATAGTCATTCACAGCCCAACTGGGGCTGAAGAGGCCAATTCCAGACTCAGTCTCCATGGAGCTGCCTTATGATATGGAAGCTGACTTCCTCCTGAACAATCAATCCAAAGAAGAAAAAGTGATCACCCATGATAGAAGCTACATTCTTTTATAACCGAATCTAGGAAATGTCATCCCATCTGTATTGAGTTGAACGGTGGCTTCCAAAAAGATATGTTCAATTTCTAACCCGGAGTACTTGTGAACGTGACATTACTTGGAGAAAGTCTATGCAGGTATAATTAAGGATCTTTAGATGCAGTCATCCCAGATTAATTGGATGAACTCTAAGTCTAAAAACATGTATCTTTAAAAGATACACACAGAGGAGAAGACCATGTGGAGACAGAGTCAATGACTGATGTGATACAGACACAAGCAAAGGAGGAGTCACCAGAGGCCAAAAGAAGCAGGGAACAAAATCTCTCCTACAGTCCGCGGAGAAAGTGCTACCTTCCAACACCTTGATTTCAGAGTTCCGGGTTCCAGAACTATGAGAGTATAAGTTTCTGTCCCTTTAAGCCATCCACTGGTAACTGTGGTAATTTGTTACGGCAGCCACAAAAAACTAATAAACTACCATTGTTGTAGTTGTCTAATTTTTAGAAGTGAGTCACTAGTTCTAGCCCACAATTAAGAGCAGGGATCACAACAGTATGTGAATACTAACAGGGAGAAATCATTGGAAGCCATCTTAGAGGTTACCTACTCCATCTGATTATTGGGAACCTCCATTTCCATGTTGTATCTACATAGATGGACCAAAGCCAACAGGGCAGATATTAGAATTATTATCTCATGTTTTTAAAAATCATGAACTTTCACTTGTATTTTTTGTTTCTCTGATTAAAATTACTATTCACTTACATAGTCAAATTGGAAAACTTAGAGTCAAAGGAAATTCCTTCCATTTTTAATACTCGAAATCTTTCATTGATTAATCAGTCTTTTTATTTAATTCTTTAAATTTTTATCATTTCTCCTTTTCTTTTCAATTTTATGCCTATGGTTTATAGGATTCTGTGATCTCTTTTCAAAAGTAGGAGAATAGCCACTATCTATAGAATTATAAAAAATTTTAGAAATATATTATGTTCTTTTAATTTTTGCTTGTATTGCCTATAATTCTTCTTTCACTAATTATTTGCTTTATTAAAATATCCAAAGTACCTAGTAGAATGTCTAATATTCATGACCAGCACAGAATAGCTTCTTTATCTGTTATAATCTAATGTTAATGATGAAAGAGTTGTAAAAAGAAGAGACCCAAAACTCAGTACAATTGCTCAACTGATAGACTAGCCTAAGGTGGAAACAAATGAAAGAGAAAGGAAATTTTGGGGCTGATTATGGAGGAAGACTAAGAAACTTAAGGGTAGGCTGAAGGCACATGCAAATTTAGTGCAAATGTGTAGAAGAGTAGAAGGTCAAGAAAGTGTGACATAAAGAGAAAGTTTTGGTTTTGAGACAATAAATGAAGTTTAGATTCAAATGTGACCATAAGGTTTTACGGTTTAAGAAATCTTAAAAAATATGGGCTCATTGACATGTTATGCAGAAAGTATGAAAAAGATGATAGTGTTTCAGAATAGTGAGGAATAGCATGAATGAGAAATGTGGGGAAATACAAGAACGTGGTAGAAGGAGCTGGAAGAATAATTTCTTAATTTCTTCTGCTTCCTTTGTTGCAAACAATAAGACTACTGGCACTCTCCTCTGAAGAGCCTCTAGGGAAATTTTCAGTGGAGAGCAGATTCAAATTCTATTCAGAAGTATTATGTTTTATCAGCATTTAAATACAAATATAAACATTTATTGAAGAAATCAAAGAAAGTGATTTCACTTTCACTGACTTTTTAGAGGATCTATTTAGTGCATGTATATATGTAATACATCTGTTAATTATGATGTTCAAATTAATCTTCACCTATATAAAGTTAACACTGATTTTTAATGAAGAGGTTTAAAGAAAAAGAGTTCTGTATATTTATGTAATACGTAATTTTTAAAAATGGTCTCTTTATAAATTAATTGCTATCTGAATGAAATGATAAAACCTAGAAAAGTGGCTTTTTCATCAATATGTTAGTCTCTATGTTGCAAAGTGATAAACTATAGAGGCCTTTTAAAATCTAAACTAGTTATTCATGCCATGATGTATCATTTATTATACAGAAATCTTGACTTTTTTAGAGGTCACATTCTTTATAAAATGGCTTAATTTGCTTCTACAGCATGATTTCTATTGAGAAAATTTAGTGAAAAATAAAGTATTTTCATGAGAATAACTTTTGTATATAAAGCGTGAGCTAAAGAAGGGAGAAGAGTAGGATTTGCATTAATATGTACAATGCATGAAAAAATTGAAGCGGCTATCTTAGAGAATTGGCAAATCATGAATTTTAAATTGCATAGTTTATCAGTTAGGTAGCCTGACAATCTAAACTAGAAACTTTTGGATCAGACAACCATCTGTGAAACAACACCTATTTATAAAAGCAATCTGTGGTATGTACTAATCACATTTACATTTGAAGAATCTCTTATTCTTAGATCACAAGTAACAGCAACTCATTCTATTTAAACAAAAAAAAATGCATTTTGCTGAAAGGATATAACTTAGCACATAAAATTCGAGAGTAATCAGATGAAACAGTTCTCAGAAAAGACAGGAGTCAGACTGTTCCAGGCATCTAGAGATCAGGAAGTAGAAAGAAACAGCAGTGGATACTTCTGTGGAGCTAAATATGGACCTATAGTATGTTTTAATGTTCTTCCTTTCACACTCACAAAGGGAGTCAGCATGGCTGAGTTTGAGTCATTTGTCAAGGAATCATGGCACTTGATTAACAGTTCTTACAAGACTGCCTGTACTTGGAGAGAGTAGGTCCCAAAGGGAACTTTGAAGTTCTGGAACCAAGACTGAGGGTGAATCTGGGGGCAAATAAAAACAACTGATGCCTCCTATAATTCTTTTTCATAAGTGTTATTTAAAGTCATCAAACTGTTCAAGTGCAGTGGCTTACATGTGTAATCTCAGCACTTTTGGAAGCTGAGGTGGGAGGATCGCTTGAGGCCAGAATTTTGAGACCAGCCTGGGCAGCATAGGTCCCTGTCTCTACAAGAAATTAAACAAAATAAAAAACAAAAACAGAGCCTTCAGACAGTAATAACAATAAAGTTTCATATAACAAAGATTTTACCAGCAAAATGAGTATAGATTAAATAATAATGCTGCTTAGTTCTCAACAGGTATCTACTACCTTGAAAAAATTATTTGTTCTTTCTTTTGTACAACATATTTGTATTTACTCATTGCCTATCATATGTCATTTGCTGTACTTGACAATCAGCATAAAATTATAAACAATGGAGCTATTCCTTGCTTTTTATGGAGCTTATAGTTCAGTAAAATAGAAATAAAACCACTAATATATTGCAATAAGTCTAAGATAGGAGGCATATTCGTTTTCTTGGGCTACCATTACAAAGAACCATAAATTGAGTGGCTGAAAACAACAAAAATTTATTGTCTAATAGTTATGGAGGATAGAAGCTCGAAACTTAGGTACCAGCAGGGTCACTCTCCCTCCAAAAGCTCTAGGGGAGGATGCTTCTTTGCTTCTTCTAGTGACTCCTTGTATTGCTTGATTTTAGGCAACATATCTCCAGTCTCTTTTTCCACCTTGAGATGACCTTTTCCCTTGATGTTTCTCTGTATTCTCTCCTCCTCTTATAAATATATGAGTCCTTGTATTTAAGGCCCATCCTAAAGACAGAATAATTTTATCTTAAGATTCTGAACCAATTGCATCTACAAAGATTATATTTCCAAATGAGGTCACACTCAAAGGTTCTGGGTGAACATACACTTTTGTGGGGTACTATTGAACTACCATAGCAGGGTACATTGTTCTGCTGGTAGTCCCAGCAGGGTCTGGGCAAGAGGTGGAGAGGAGAGATGATGGTGACAAGGCTAGTAGAACGGGATGATAAGGGAACACATTAAGGGATTTGACATTATCTTGAATGTAATGGAGTGCCACTGGAGGGAATTAAGCAGGTGGATGGCGTAATCACATTTGTGTTTTGCAATAATCATATTGGATACAATGTGGAGGCAAGGAGTAACTAAGTAATGCGGGAAGAAAAAAACTAGCTAGGAAATTATGTAGTAATTTAGGTTTGAAATGATGGTGACTTGGAGAAGGACATGCTTTGGAAATGAAAAACAATAAATGGAATTCTGGTCTGTTACCAATAGCAGAATGGACTTTGTGTGAATCAGAGACAAAGTATGGTAGAGGAATCATGTGTAATATGCCCCAGACTGCTAGCTTCTGAGACTATGTGGATAAAAGTCCTAGGCTCTGAAAATGTGTGTGTGTGTGTGTAAAAGAGGGGAAGAGAGAGAGAGAAAGAGAGAGAGAAAGAGAGAGAGAATGAGAGAGAGAGAGAGAGAGAGAGAGAACCTGGGAAGTAACTAACTAATGGATCAGTTTTGGGTATTTCTTTTAGTTTTGGTTGCTGTGGGACTTCCAAGAGAATATGTTTAATAGGCAGTTGTCTAGTTGCCTGTATGAGACTAGTGATGTTAGTAAATAAATCTTTGTATATTAGTATATAAATGGTACCTGAATTTGTTAGTGGGTTGAAAAAATGTTTATATGATTACTATAGCTAATAAAGGAGTATTATGCAGAATTAAGTGACATGTAGAAATAATTTTTATAGCATGTGAAATAACTGTTATAAAAAGCGAAGTGAAAAGAAAAAAACTAGGACACAGCTGTATCTATAGTAATATCTCAATACTATGTATTTGGCTCCCTTTAATCATAAACACTATAAGTAATGCACTTAAATGTTAGTAGTGGCTATTTCCAGGTATTTTTATTTATTTACTTTTTTACTCATTTTAAAAATACAGTGTGTTCAATGAGGATGTAATACTTTTATAGCCAGAAAAAATCCAATTTTTGTAAGGTTTTAGCACATAAAATATACCTGAAATTGGATATTTATAGCATGGTATTTAAAAAAATGAGTGATTAATTTCAAAGATGTTTTGACTTATGAGAAAAATTGTGGGAGAAAAGGGATTATATCATCTGATCCAGGTATTTATATAATACTCAATATGTATATGGGGATAGTATTGTGTGTCCTTAGGTTAAGTAGCTATTTGATAAATCAGGATAAAAATACTACTTTTGCACATAAAGTAGAAAACAACTTAAGCTTGAAGCATTTTTACTTTATTTTGCACACCATATCAGTGAATGAGCAATTTAATAAGACACAGAAATAGATCATTTTATGTAAGTCGTCATCAGTAATAATGCCAGTTTGCCTTATGTAAGGTGATTAGACATAACATTCCTCTGCAGATTTTACTAATTTCTGCAAGATTTTAATGGTATTTATATGTCTGGAATGCAAAACTAGAGCTTTAACATTAAATCTACTTTACATATCCATAGGTCGTGCCATGAGAACAAAACATATCTGCACTTTCCCCTGTTCTCTCCCTTCCCCTCCCCCTCCAAGTTTCAGAATATTAATTATTCCATTAATACATAATGGATGATGTGATGATGCATTTAAAACTCTCAGATTGATTTTAGGCTATTTTGATGGTAACACAGGATAATTAATGCCTTGTAATAACTTTAATAAAAGTTTAAAGGCTGGCTAGTACTTACAATAAGGAAAATAATTTGATAGTTAAGTAGGAGGTTTTATTTTGTCCTTCAAATTTTTGAAAATACCTTAAATATTATTATTTGCTTTGACTTCTCGATAAAATTATTTACTAATCTTGGCCTGGGATAAAGTATAAAAATTTTGTCATTTAAGTAAGTTACAAAACTCAAGCATTCTTTTACTTGCTAATTGCTATGAAATAAGCAGACCCTCTTTTAAAAAAATTTTTGATTAGATTCTAGTAATAGAAATACTAGAATTAAATTTCTTGATTAGTTATTTTATAAAAATATAAGTAGTAATAGTTATGATGGAAAAGAAACAAGCTTAGATTTCAATAGAGATTTTGACTCTTTTAAAGTGAGTTTACATTATTTATACCATTTAATTATACTATGATAGGAATGTTTAAATGACTTGTCCTATACAAAATTTTGGCTAAGGAGTATAAACTGGGCCTTCCTCTAGAATATCTATCTGCTTAGTAGGACTTTTCTTTCCCCTTTCTAGAGTGAAATCTTCTAAATTCCTGAGTGAGTTTCAAAATCTGCCATAGGCTTTTTAATAGTAATAATAAAAATTATGGCCAATACTTAGCATATTACATTGCATGTGTCAGGCACTGTCCTAAGATGCCTACACAAATTAACATATTTAGTCTTCATAGGGAAATTTTGAGGTAGGGAATTTAGCTTACAGTTGAAAAAGCTTATGTACAAAAAGGGAGAGTAAATTTACCTAGGGTCCAATGGCAAAGATGGGATTAGAACCCAGTTGTAGTTCTTGTTTTATTCATTACACTCTACTGCTTGTACAAGGCATACACTAACATGAGAGAAAGTATTTCAATCTAAAAATGTCAAACACCTAGTCAGTATTCCCTTGTCATCTTATTATGAGACTATCTGACATTCAACCCTATGCTAAACGTATTACATCTTTAATATTCTCCCAGTTTCATACTCTAAACTCCTCATATTTCATTCATTTCAGATTCCTTAACTCCTCTCTTCTAATATTCAGTTTTATAGTTTTATTTACATGTTTTCTAGTATGTATCATTAGAAAGAGATTCCAAGGTAAATCTCTTATGTTTTTAATTAATAAATGAAAATATAATTTTGAGATGATAACACATAAATATATTGTTCTGTGCCCTAAATTAACATGAAGGAAAACAACAGTAGTAAATTCCAGATAATGAAATGATTCAAAGAACTTTTGGTATCCCCTTTTATAATTTAAACTTACACTTGATAAATTTATGATAAACAAAACACACACAGTAATCTTCCACTTATATTTCAAATTCTTGGATAGAAGAAAAAAAACAAATATATATAACTTACTTTATAACTATGCAGGAAAGTAAGTCAGAGAACTCTCAGTAGACCAAAAAGTACGAGATATTTAGAAAGGAGACTGTTAGATTTGAGAAGGAAGCCATAGCTAAATATATGCACAGAGAAGACTCAACCAAAGTGGCTGTGGCACTAAGCCTGTAACATACTCAGAAATGGTAGGCTCCTGATTTTTGGAATAGCAGTGAGTTCAGAGAGAAGTAACTCATTGCTTAGTTGGGACACAGCAGAGAAGCAATCAGGTATTCAAGCCTGAAAATCTCCTGTTTATCTTCTGTGGTCTAGACAGTAAGGTTATGAGTTTGGATTAGAGAAAAACAGTGAAGTATTCAGATGATTAGCAATGGTGAGGAGGATCAGGGAACTCATTTCCAGTACACCCCCTACTAAGATTGCCCTTTTTCAGTATTTCTCACCAATCCCCAATCTCGCTGAAGATAGATTTTTAACACTGAGATAGAAAGAGTTAATAAAGTAAGCAGAGTGTAATAAATATGTAACAGCAGAGGAATTGAAGAATTATTCCTTGAATAAAAGGGAGTCAAGGAGAAAAAGTGAACAAAAAATTTGATCACTAATGTTTTTAAAAGAAACCCTCGGCCAGGCGCAGTGGCTCATGCCTGTAATCCCAGCACTTTGGGAGGCCGAAGTGGGTGGATCACGAGGTCAAGAGATCGAGACCATCCTGGTCAACGTGGTGAAACCCCGCCTCTACTAAAAATACAAAAAATTAGCTGGGCATGGTGGCGCGTGCCTGTAATCCCAGCTACTCAGGAGGCTGAGGCAAGAGAATTTCCTGAACTCAGGAGACGGAGGTTGCGGTGAGCCGAGATCGCGCCATTGCACTCCAGCCTGGGTAATAAGAGTGAAACTCTGTCTCAGAAAAAAAAAAAAAAAAAAAAGAAAAAAAAAAGGAAACAAAGAAACCCTCAATAAGTTCAAAATTATAAAAGTAGATTGGTGTCAGCAAGATGGGCTTTCCAGTGCTTGCTCCCCCATGGAAACATTAGCCAGGATCTGGGACCACTCCAGCTGACCCAGGGTCCAGACCAATCTCGGTACATCCCAGAAACTGGGCTTAGCTCCATAGACCTAGGATCCAGAACTGCCCCCATGAACGAGGTTTCAGACTGGTTTCTATGGCCCCAGAATTAAGACCAGTTGATTGCAGACCTATCATCTAGGATAGAACCCAAACATCCATACCCAGCCTTGTCTCATGGATTCAGGCTCCAGGTTGGTCCCCAAAGCCCCAGGCTCCAGGCCAGCACCCATAATCCTAGCCCCCTGATTGGCCCTCACAAACTCAGACATCATGCCTTTCCCAGCACAGGTCAGCTACAGGCTGTAGGCTAGTTCCCATGGCATTAGGTTTTAGTGGACTCATGGTCCACACCTATTCCAGCACACCCAGGCTCTAGGCCCACCCCCATGGACTGAGGCTCCAGAGTCACTCCAGTCTCAGATCAGCTTTCACAGATGTAGACTTCAGACTTGTCTTACTGCCTGGCTGGCCCCTGCCCATTCAAGCACAAGACCTGCCCCAAATGACAGGTTAGCTCTGCTGGACCCAGGCTTCAGGCCAGCCCTTTGTGATACAGGTTCCAGATCCAATTCCACAGAATCTTCAACAGTTCCATGTCAGTGGATCCAGGCTCCAAGCTTAAATTTATGGACTCAGGCATCAGGCCTGCCCATGCATTGATCTAGTTAGCAGGCCAACTTACATGAGGATCCCAGCAGCAAGTCCTTCTGTTGACCATACCAAATGGTCTACCCAGAATTCCTGGATGGGCTGACTGGTGAAGGCTTACCCAAATTAAGTTAGTCTGCAAAAACTGGAAAAGTCCTGGTTTCCTCAAATGTGTAGATATCAACTCATGTCACAAGAATTACAAAGAATCAGATAAACATGACATCACATGACAAAATAAAGTTCCATTAACTGACACTAAAGAAATGCAGATGTATGAACCAACTGACAGAGAATTCGAAATACAGTCATGTCACTTAACGATGTAGATACTTTCTGAAAAGTGTGTATTGTTAAGTAATGTCATCATTGTATGAACATCATAGAGTGTACCTATGCAAATCTAGAAGATATAGCCTACTGTGCCCCTGTGGTATAGCTGGTTGCTACATATACCTATGTGGTATATACTATATAGTATTGCTACAATATACCTATATTGCATAGCTTATTTCTTAGGCTACAAACCTGTACAGCATGTTACCATACTGCCTATATGGAATACAATAGGCAGTTGTAACACAATGGTAAGTATTTGTGTATCTAAACACAGAAGAGGTACAGTGAAAATACTATATTATAATCTTATGGGACCACCATTATATATTTAGTACATCATTAACCAAAACGTTCTTATGCAATACATCACTATAATTGTCTTAGGAAAGCTCAATGAAGTTGAAAAAAAATACAAAAACACAATCCAACAAAATTACAAAAATAATAGATTACTAAAATAAATTTAATAGAGAGGTCAAATAATTTTAAAAAAATAGAAATTATGGAGCTGAAAAATACAACTAATGAAAGAAAAAATTTATTAGTGCCAGAAGCAGAATTGATCTAACTGAAAAAAAGAATCTGTGAAATTGAAAGTCTATTTGAAAATATACAGTTAAAGGAGAAAACAAAACAAAAAGAATAAAAAGAATGAAGAAATATTACAGAACTTATGGGACAGCATCAAAAGAACAAATGTTCAAGTTTTCAGAGTTCATAAGGGAGAAAAATACAAAGGGGAAGAAAATTTAAAGAATAAGGAACATGTTTAAAGAAATGTATTTAAAAAAGAAGACAAAGACAAAAGGGAAGAAAACTTCTGAGCCTGGTGAGAAATATAAATATCCAGGTACAGAAAAATAAAAAATGTCTAACTAAATTAATCCAAATAAAATGATACCAAATTATATTATAATTAAGCTGTAAAAATCAAAGACAAAAGAGAATCATGAAAGCAACAAGAGAAAGAAACATATCACACATAAGGGAGTTTCAAAAAGACTAGCAGCAAACTTCTCAGGAGGGACATTACAGGCCAGCAGAGAGTGGGATGGAAGCTTCAGAATGCTGAGGGAAAAAACTGTCACCCAAGAATATTTACTGGGCAAAGCTCCCCTTTAGAAATGAAGGAGCGATAAATGCTTTTCACAATAAACAGAAGCTGAGGGAGTTCAGCACCACCAGACCTATCTTATAAGAATTTGCTAAAAGAAATTCTCCAAGATTAAAGAAAAGGATACTAATTCCTACCATGAAAACAGGGAAATATAAAATTCACTGGTAAAAGTAAGTACACAGTTCAATTCAGAATATTCTAATCCTGTAATGGTAAAAGGTAAATCACTTATATTTTCAGTATGAAAGGTAAAAGATAACACTTTTAAAAAGTAGTAATAACTACAATAATTGTTTAAGGGATACACAGTGTAAATATATGTAAATTATGACATAAAAACATAAAATGTGAGTGATAGGGTAAAAGTGTAGCATTTCTGCATGTAGTCAAAGTTAATTTCATTAATATAAAATATCCTTTTATAACTATAAGGTGACTTATGTAAACCTGATGACAACCACAAAGCAAAAATGACTAGTAAATAAATAATAAAACATAGGTAATCAAAGCATACTGTCAGAGAAAATAATTGCAAAGGAAGACAGCAACAAAGGAAGAAAAGAACAAACAATATACAAAACAATCAGAAAAAAATAACAAAATGGCAGTAGCAAATCATTCCCTATCAATAATTACCTTGAATATTAATGGATTAAATTCTCCCATCTAAAAACACAGTGAATGGATTAAAAAAAATTCCCAACTATATACTTTCTAAAAGAGACTTATTTAATTTTTAAGTACACACAGAGATTAAAAGTAAAAGAATGCAAAACAAAAGTCCATGCAAATGGAAACCAAAAGAGAGCAGAGGTAGTGCTGTGATTTGAAAGTATACTCCAAATTTAACATTGAAAGCTCAATCCCCAAATTCATATGTTTACTGGAGGTAGGGGCCCTTGGGTTACTAGGATTAGGCCTTTGGGCAATTAGGGTCTTTGGGTTATTAGTAATTAGGATTAGATGAAGTTATTAGGATGGAACCCATGTGATAGGACTGGTGCCTTTATAAGCAGTAGAAGAGAGACCTGAGCTAACACATTTGCTCTGTCTTGCCATGTGATGCCTGCCACCATTGTCATGATGTAGCAGGAAGGCCCTTACCAGATGCCAGCACCATCCTCTTGGACTTCTCAGCCTCCAGAACTGTGAGTTGAATAAATGTCTATTGTTTGTTATTTACTTAGTGCGTGGTATTCTGTTATAGCAACAGAAAATGGAGTAAGACAGGTAAGTATACTTTTATCAGATAAAAGAGACTTTAAGTAAAAAACTGTGAAATGAGAAAAATAAGGTCACTATATAATGACAAAGGGACCAATTCATCAAGAAGATATAAAAATTGTAAATATATACATACCAAACATTGGAGCAGTTATATATACAAAGCAAATATTAATAGCTCTGAAGGAGAAACAGACTGTAATACAGTAATGTTAGGGAACTTTGATACCCAACTTTCAACAATGGTTAAATTATCCAGACAGAAAACAATAAGGAAACATTGGACTTGAACTGCTCTTTAAACCAAGTGGACCTGACAGACGTATAAAGAAGATTCCATCCGAATATACATTTTTCTCAAGTGCACATGGAACATTCTCCAAGATCCTATCTTAGATGATAATACAAGCGACAACAAATTTAAGAAGAATGAAGTCATTTCAAGTATCTTTTCTAACCACAATAGTATAAAACTGGAAATCAACCACAGAAAGAATTTTGGGAAATAAATATGTAGTAATTAGACCAAGGGATCAAAAAAGAAATTGAAAATTTAAAAATATCTTCAGACAAGTGAAAATGAAAGCACAACATACCAAGACTTATAGATTGTAGCAAAACAGTTCTTAGGGCAGTAAACAACTGTATTAAAAATAAAGAAAAACAAATAAGCAACCTAAAATTATACCTCAATGTTCTAGTAATAGAAAAAAATTCTAAGCCCAACTCAGTGGAAGGAAAAAAATAATAAAAATCAGCACAAATAAATGAAATGGAGAATAGGACAACAATAAAGATGAGCAACAAAACTAAGAGTTGTTTATAGAAAAGGAATATGAATCAACAAGCCTTTAACCAGACTACAAAAAAAAAGGGAGAAAACTCAAATAAATAAAATCAGACATGAAAGAGAAGTCACTACAACTGATACGATGGATATACAAAAGATCATGAGAGACTACTATGAACAAATGGACACATACCTATGTATATTCAATCTACCCATGCTAAATTGGGAATAAATAGAAAATCTGAACAGACCAACAATGAATAAGGAGATTGAATAAGTAATAAAATTTCTCCCATGAAGGAAAAGTCCAGGACTTGATGCCTTCATTAATGCATTCTACCAAACATTTAGATAAGAATTAATACTAATTCTTTTCAACTTTTTTTCTAAAAATTGAAGAAGGAATACTTCCAAACTCATTTTATGAGGCCAGAATTACCCTAATACCAAAGCCAGACAAAGTGACTGCAAGAAATGAAAATTTCAGGCCAATATCCCTAATGAAAATAGATGTAAAAATTCTCAACAAAATACTAACATACTGAATTCAACAGCATGTTTAAAAAAAAAGCATATCACATGATCAAGTGGGAATTTCTTTGGAATTCAAGAATGATTCAACATATACATATATGATAATGTAATATAATACAACATAGTAACAGAATGAAATCCCTATAAAAACCACAAAGGACCTTGAATAGCCAAAGCAATCTAGAGCAAAATGAAGAAAGCTGGAAGCATCACAGTACCTGATTTCAAAATATACTACAAAGCTCCAAAACAAGACAGTTCTGGCATAAAAAACCAGACACATAAGCCAATGAAGCGAAGTGCCCAGAAGTAAATTCACACATTTACAGTTAATTGATTTTCAACAAATATTCCAAAAACATACAATGGAGAAAGGACAGTGTCTTTAATAAACAGTGCTGGGAAAACTGGACAGTCACATGCAGAGGAATGAAATTAGACTTTCATCTCATGTCATATACAAAAATTAAAAAAAAATCAAAATGAATTAAAGACTGAAACATAAGACCTGAGGCTATAAAACTACTAGAAGAAAGCAAGGAGGAAAAGCCCTGTGACATTGGTTTGGGTAAAGATTTATTAGATACAGTCTCAGAAGCAAAGGCTACAAAAGTAAGAGTAGACAAATGGTATTACATAAAAATAAAAGCCTTCTGGATAGCCAGAAAGAAACAATCAACAAAGTAAAGAGACAACCTGTGGAATGGGAGAATGTATTTGCAAACCATATATCTGATAAGGTTTTCAAATATATAAGAAATTCAAAAAACTCAATAGTAAAGAAACAAATAACACAATTAAAGAATGAGCAAATTTCCTCATGACTAGTCACAAGGAAAATGCAAATTAAAACCACAATGTGTTATCACCTCACACCTGTCAGAATGGCGTTATCAAAAAGACAAAAGATAGGTATTATTGAGAGTGTGGAGAAAAGAGAAACCTGGTACAGTGTTGGTGGAATGTAAGTTAGTACAGCCCTTATGGACAACAGTATGAGGGTTCTTCAAAAAATTATAAATATAAGTACCATATGATCCAATTCCACTACTGAGTATATATCCAAAGATATGAAATTGATATGTTAAAAAGAGATATCTGCACTCCCATGTTAATTGCAGCATTATTTACAAAGTCAATATATGGAATCAACCTAAAGGTCTATCCACAAATGAATGGATGAAGAAAATGTGTTACGTATACCCAGTGAAATACATTCAGCTTTAAGTAAGTCTTGTCATTTGTAACTACATGAATAAACCTGGAGAAAATTACATTAAATGAAATAAGCCAGGTACAGAAAGACAAATACCACGTGATTTCACTCATAGTCAAACTCATAAAATTAGTGGGTATAATGGCAGTTAAGTCATTAGCAAAAATAAAAGAAAAATAAACTAGTACATATTTATATAGCACAACCACAACAATATAGAGGAAAATAAAAAACTTTGATGTACCAATGTAATATAATGCAATAATGTAATACTGCAGTGATAGAAAATGATATAACTATAACATATATTTAATATAACTAAATGTAAATGTAAAAGCAAAAGCAAATGGCATGTTAATTTCACTAAGCATTTTGATGTATCTATAGTGCAATGATGGGAGAGAGGGGACGTGTTGGTATGTGTTTGTGTGTATACATTTTGTGTGTCATAAATAGAAATAGTATAAAGGAGTCAAATCCCCATTTTGCTTATTAGGAAGTCAAGTAATTTCACCTAAAAATGGAAAATTAAGAAAAGTCTGATATATTTATGTAAATATTAGAATGCTAGTATTTACATAATGCTTGACTCTAAGTAAGACACATTGTATGTCTTAGGCATTATAAGAATTATAAAAATGAGTAACATATAATCCCTTCAAGGTTTACAGCCTATTAGAAAACATAAAATAAGTATACAGTAGCTATAGTACAAAATTACATATTTAGCTCTATGCCCTCACTGGCCCATTACTAACCATATGTAATAAGTATTGTATTCTGACTGCAATAAATTGGTTTGAGAGAGAAATAGAGTAATTTGACTGAAAAATAGAGTTACTTGAGGTTAAAATATCTAAATGTTAACTCAATAATGAAGATAGTAGCTAATATTTATGGCGGCTTTGCATGGATATTGTAATTTAATCTTCACAAGAACTCTATAGGTTTACCAATATCATCCTCACTTAACACAACAGTAAATAAGCAATGGTTAAGTAATTCACCTAAGGTCAAGAACAGCTAGGGTTTTAATTTAGAGCAAAATTATCTTGCATATGGGATTCACAACCCAAGTTTTTAAGTGTAAAAGTGCCAATACACTAAAAAATATATATTTTAAACTATCAATTCAGACTTACATTTTCCAAATAGAGCAAAATGAATTTTTAAAAACATTCAACTAGGCCAAAGCATAAATGTGAAACATTGCAATGTAAAATTCCACTGTGTATTTAAAATTTTAGAAATAGTTATAAATATTAGGAACAAAGATAGAGGAAAAAGCCTATATATTTTCAAAAAAAAATCTCTTTTGGAATGCTATTCTTTTTATTGTTTTGTTTAATTCTTTCTAAAATTGCAATATACTGTCTAATTTTGTACTGTTACATGGTCAATATTTGAATACTAAAACAATAGAAAATATTCAAATTTCAATTGGTGTTGTAATCAGAGTTTCCACAAATAATAATCTGATAACTGCACGTTAACAGCAGGGAGTAAACTTTGACTGTATAGACTTTGACAGTATTATTGTTTATCCTTATTTCTCAGGGATAGGGTAAACACTGCTGTAGAAAATAGACTCTGATACAAAATAACATATTTGGATGCTAAGGAGTAAAAGACTGTACCTTTTCATCTCCACCCTATATCCCTCATCACTCCAGTTAGGAAATAAATTGAATGCACTTTAAGATATTAGCAGATAGCACTTTGGTTTACTAGGCTTTGAACATTACTGGATATGCAATCTAGAAGTAAAGATCTGGGTGCATGTGTCATCTGTGTGGTGGGATATAAAGAATGCTTTTCTATTTGATGAAATTTGGAAGTTTCCAAACAGTAACAAAATAATTTTATTGTTTTTATTCGAATGTTATTTTGTAGATTTTTTTTTTAGCTTTTTAATATTGGCTTGTTTCTATTGAAAAACCTCTTGTCAACTTGAACCCATACACATCTGAGATCATATATGACCTTCAAAAAAAAAGACAACAATAAGGTCATAATTCCACCTAACATAATGCAGCTATCCTTCCTACGGCTGGAAGCATACTACTCCTTAACCTAAATGCTATTATGTAAAGTTAACAACACTTATTTGCTGATATGAAGTCAATAACTCTAATGTCACATGATAAAGGAAAAATAAAGGAAATACAGATATTTTTCTCAGCACAAGTGTATACATGCCTAAACATATTCTTAACAAAATAAAAAGGAAATACTCATAATAATTATAGTCCTTGTTTCTGCAACTGGTCACATGGTTTCAGCTTGCGTTGATAACTATCTTCTTCTACTACTCATTCTGTATTCCCTTTGCCTTCAGCAAGCACCTCAGTAATATTTTGTTTTGTTTTGTTTTATCTGGAGGAGTGATCCAAACCTTCATTTGTGAAGAGTTTGGCCCATTTGTAGTCCTGTCTGGATTGGATTTTTGTACTTTCCCGTTGACTTTAATCACAGGTCATGGTGATATTAAAAGACACCCTAAAGGATCTCCTGTGTTCTATGCATACTCCTCCTTACCTCCATTGTAAAGTAGTAGTCTAATTTTATCTTGATAGTCTGGTTCAATCACCCAAGCCAACACTGTAACTCTCTTCTTAGCCTGTTGACTTAGAGGTAGGAAGAGCCCAAAGTGGCTAGGTGGCAATTTTAACTTCCAGTTTAATGTAATAATTGTTTTGTCCTCTGAAATGAAGACCTCTAGGTAAGCAGAATGTAATATAGTGGGAATAGGAAGCAAAAATTTTGCTAGTGGGTCACTAGGGGATGATGGTGAGTGGTGCCACTTCCACTTCTACACCTTGATTCCTGAACCCATGAATCCTGACTATGGGAGAAACGTATCATATATTGGACACAGATTCAGAGCATACACAGCCTTCTGGAGAACTTTGCCCCAGCCCTGCAAAGTATTATTACCTCACTGGCATTGTAAGTATGACTTCCAAAGGCCATTCCACCATTCTATCAATCCAGCTGCTTCAGGGTGATAAGGAACATGGTAAGACCAGTGAGTTCCATGAGTATGAGCCCACTGCCACACTTCTTCAGTGGTACAACGAGTGCCTTGGTCAGAGGCAATGCTATGTGGAATACTCTGATGGTGGATAAGCCATTCTGTGAGTCCATGGATGATAGTCTTTGCAGAAGCATTGCATGCAGGATAGGCAAACCCATATCCAGAGTAAGTGTCTATTGAGTGAGGACAAACCACTGCCCTTTCCATGTTGGAAGAGGTCCAATATAATCAACCTTTCACCAAGTAGCTGGCTGATCACTCTGATATGGTGCCCTATTGAGGGCTCAGTTTTGATCTCTGCTGCTGGCAAATTGGGCACTCAGTGGTGGCTGTAGCCAAGTCAGACTTGATGAGTGGAAGTCCATGTTGCTGAGCCCATGTGTAAACTCTATCCCTGCCACCATGGCCATTTTTTTCATGATTCCATTGGGTGATCAAAGGGTGGCTGGGGAGAGGCTTAGTGGTGTCCACAGGATGGGTTATCCTGCACACTTGATTATTAAAATCCTCCTATGCTCAGATCACCCTTTGTTGAGCATTCACACAAGATCCAAATATCTTCACAGTATTTTTTTTTCCACTAAGAAAGATCCATCGACCTCATCCCCACATTTCTTTGTTACCAATTTTTCAATAATGCTTCTTGCAAGTCCCTGACCATCTAGCCAAACCATTGGCTACAACCCATGCATCAGTATTTAATCATACATCTGGCCATTTCTTATTCCATGCAAAGTGTACAACCATGTGCACTGCTCAAAGTTCTGCCCACTGGGAAGATTTCCCTTTGCCACCATGCTTCAGGTATGTCCTGTGAAGGGCCTGTAGTGCCACAGCTGTCCACTTGCAGGTGCTACCTGTATATTGTGTAGAACCATCTGTAAACCAGGCCCTAGTCTTCTCTTCCTCTGTAAACTGATCATAGGGAACTCCCTATGAGGCCATCAGTGCAGGCTCATGGAGAGAAGGCAGTGTGGCAGGAGTGGAGACCATGGGCATTTCAGCCACTTCCTCAAGTAATTTACTTGTACCTTTAGCATCTGCTTGAACTCACAATTCCACTGGGCTGAGGAGGCCTCAGGAAACTTACAATCATGGTGAGAAGAAAAGCAAACACATCCTTCTCATGGCAGCAGAAAGGGGAAGTGCAGAGCAAAAGGGGGAAAAGCCACTTATAAAACCATCAGATTTTGTGAGAACTCACTCACTTTCATGAGAACAGCAAGAGGGTAACCACCCCCATGATTAAGTTACCTTCCAAAAGTAATTTAATGCATGTGTACTCTTCCTTACCTCCATTGTGAAATAATAGTCAGACTTCATCTTGATATCCAGTTCAGTCGCCCCATCTTAGCCTGTTGACTTGGAGGTAGGAAGAGCCCAAGGTGAATAGGTGGCAATCTTAACTTCCAGTTTAATGGAATCATTGTTGTGTCCTCTGAAACTCTTGCAGTGTCCCTCTCATGTCACGTGGGGATTATGGGAGCTATAACTGAAGATGAGATTTGGGTGGGGACACAGCCAAACCATATCACAAACCCTTTATGATACTGTTGAAGTGGTATTGGGCATTTTTTATCCTATTCCCCAAGAGCACGCAGTATGCTGCTAAGGAGACTTGACGCCTTTTGAATTCCAACTTTGCAAAATTATTTGAGTTCATCAATGTTTTCAGAGTAAAGAATTAAGCTATTTCAGTAACAAGGAAGTATGATTTCATGTGATGCAGGAATAAAGTCAATCATATATTATTTAATATGTGACTTAAAACCCCACTCTTCAGTGCCTGCTTTGTTTCCGGTACTGATATAATTTGTACTTTTATATGTTGTATCCAGTAACTCAAATCTTAAAAATAACTTACAAATTTTTTTTTTTGAGAGGGAGTTTCGCTGCTGTTACCCAGACTTGAGTGCAATGGCACGATCTCTGCTCACCACAACCTCTGCCTCCTGGGTTAAAGCAATTCTCCTGCCTCAGCCTCCCGAGTAGCTGGGACTACAGGCGCACACCACCATGCCCAGCTAATTTTTGTATTTTTTTTTTTTTTTAGTAGAGACGGTTTTCAACTTGTTGACCAGGATGGTCTCGATCTCTTGACCTCGTGATCCACCCGCCTCGGCCTCCCAAAGCGCTGGGATTATAGGCGTGAGCCACCACGCCCAGCCAAAAATTTTTAAGTTATCTATTTAAAGTGCAGATGAGAAAACTAAGATCTAGAGCATTAAGCGACTTGTCCAAATACATTCAGCAATGCAACAGTAGAGACAGTTCAACTTAGGCTCTTCCGATTGAAAATTGGTCATTTTTTTCATACACTTTTAATATATCTTATGATTTATGCATATTGCTAAAATTTTAAGAAATAATATGAGACACATAAGAGTGCAGTCTAAGATGTGGCTTCTTCCTGTACTTTGTCTCAATTTCTCCTACCTTAAGCTCTTAAGGGTTAGATTGTAGATACTGGCACTTGAGGATAAGGAGTCAAACTCCTTAAACAGGTTCTTGAGTTGCTGGAATTGTTAGTTTCAGTGTGAACCTGTGCTGCCTAGTTCTGATCTGAGATTGTATTCATTCATTTGCTTACTCTTTCATTCTGTGAATATTTATTGAACAGCTGCCATGTGCCTGGCAATATGCTAGATACTGTGGATTTACTGGAAAACAAAACAGACAAATTCCTGGAATCTAGAGTTTAACTTCCAATGTGACAACATCATTGCAGCCTCTTCCTACTCAATTTTTATGACCTAGAATTAAGGAACTTTTTGATTTTAGGTACTGTGACTACAAATATAAGTATGTGAGGTAGTGCATATGTTAATGAGCTTGATAATATTTGTCAAATGGCTTAATTTAGCCATTCCACGATGTGTTTGTATTTCAAAGCATTTTATACATGATGAATACAATTGTTATCAATTAAAAAATAATTAATACATTTAAAAATAGAAACGTTCTTTTCAAATTTTATTTTTAAAAATAAATAATTCTATGAAATAATTAAATAACTGAGCAACCATTCCTATGCAGACAAATGTGACTAACCTGTAGAAATTGTTTGAATTCTGGGAGGTTATTCATAGAGCAGTACATTAAGCATAATCTTTTCTGTATTCACAGCAGTTTAATTAACTACATTTCAGAAACTGTTTCTGTTATTTTTATAAATTATTTTAAAAATTAGCCAGTTGTGTTCAAATGTTGGGAATACCAAAGATAGGCCTACTTTACCACCTATAGTTGCTGATAATATTTTTCAGCCAATAGATCAGATATTTCCTATTAATTTACTGTGGCAAATCAATTCAGAGAGCTTTATAGCATTGCTGAGTTCAAAACAGGGATTTATAGAATTGCTAGGTTTGAAACAGAACATCAGTTTATGCACAAGTTATTAATCTGAATGATTCAATGATTCTCCTCCAATACTGAGAAGCATTTTACTTCTGAGGTGCTTTGCTTTTGTTTTTTGTCTCAGAATAATATGTACTCCTCTCCTCACCACCTAACAAATATATGCACTACAATTAAGAGTTGATTGATGCTATGCCTTCTGAGCAAATTATGACCATTTTCTATTGGTTATTTAGAGCTTTGTAGAACTTACTTTGGTTACATTTATCTTTCCTCTCTAGCAATTCCAGATTTTTAGAACAAGGCTTATATAATCCAGTTGTATAAGAAAATGACAATTTTGCAAAACCCAATTAAATATTAATTCCTTTCATCATTAATATTTTATAACACTTCCTTATTTTTATTGATGATTGACCTAATTCTACATTTAAATGCAAAAGCATGACAGTTTTTACTCTTCACTTTTGAATCTTTGGATAGATTGCTAATCATCTTTCAGTCCTTACAAAAGGATTGAGCTCTCCAAACAGCAAAGATGAATTAACCAAAAACTGTATGGAGTCAAGGTAAAAATATTTTTATTGACTGGGAGATGTGTATCTGTTTCCTAGAACTCCCTTCAGTCTCCCAGATCCACCTGGCATTACAGTACTGCTTAAATCATAATTCTGGGATTACTTTGGCTGCCTGCTACCCGCATTGCTTTCAGACACCAAATCCTGTTCATCAAACCTAAATATAATACATTCACTTATTTCCATTCTCAGAAACAACCCTTGTCTCTCTACCACCCTCTTTTGCTTGAGCTTTTTAGGTCTTCTAGTATCCTATTCAAAAATACTGTATGTGAATTTATGTGCAAATTTGGTCAGTCCCAGCCAACTTGAGTTGCTTCTCATTGCAAGGCATAATGTACTAGAATGTTTCTTCATTGTCTTGTCTCTTCTGCAGCCATATCTATTGTCTCTCATTTCTTTTTCCCCATTCTTAATTCCTATTGTTCTTTTTCCAGTTCTTTAAATACTGTGTTTTCCCCTCTTCAAATCCTTGTGCGCCATGTTCCTTCTGCTTGCTAACCTTCTTTACTTAGATCTTTCAAGTTGCAGCTTAAACATTATTTCCTCAAGAAAACTTTGATTTTTTATTACACTAGGTAAGGTTCTTTTACAATGTGCCCCTACAACACTCTGTATATATCTTAAGTATTTTTAAAAATTCTCATTTGGTGTACAATTATTCTTCCTCCCAATATCGGTCTTTCCTAACATCATGTAAGCTCTATTGGGTATAAGTTTATTTTTTTCTTGTTCTTTTCTCTCATAATGTCAGCCACAATATAAATTCCCAGTAAATAATGCTTACATAAGGGATTGAAAGATACATGTGTTACTCATTTTAAAGGTTTATTATTTATTGAGAAAGCTAAGGCTTACCCTTTTTATATAGGTGAGTTATTTTGTCTTTATTAAGAGATGCTCCTATTTCAATTTTCTTGTTCAAAACGACATTTTTAAATGCATTAAAATAGTTGGTGTTGTTTGTAAAAATGTGTTTAGTTAGAATGATTTATTGATTGATTTGTATATTCCTAGTTGATGACTAGCTTTTGTTATATGTCTTCTTTACTGAAATTTGGTTTATATTCTTACAAAGAAGCTATGAGAATACTTTTTAAAAATAGGAATATTAACCACAGTTGTGTATCCATTTGACAAATAATTTTTATGATTTATTATTATGAATCTAGCCAGCAGGTACTTATCCTAAATCATAACACTTCAATAACCTTCACTGAAGGTTCAAAGTCGTGTGTTCTTTGAACTCAGTTTAGCAAGAATTAAGTGAAGGATTTGAAATATAAGGTGCTTGCCCTCCCAGTGTGCTCAAAAGAATGCTGAAGCTGGAGAGGATAAAATGTCAGTACCTTGGCAATTCCCCTGAGAATTCCACATTATTAATCATTAAAAGGAGTTTTTGTAATTTGTCAGTGGCTTATAATTTTTCCCTATTATACAAAAAAAAATGTGACAGGAAGATTTCAATTTCAGTGATGTTGAATCCATGTAAAAACTTTAATCACACAATTACAGAAAGAGTTCTGGTTTTCAAAACACAAACTTTATGTAATTAGAGCAATTTGTAATTTCTTAAGTAGAATTAATTTGCATGGCTATTTTGTAATTATAAAATGGGATATTAACAGTGAATGTGTGGTATCTGAGGGCTCTTTTAATTTTTTTTGTATGAAAGTATAATTTATTCCTTATGGAATAATGTTATATCAAGAGCAAATATGTTTCCATGTGGAATGTCTTAAGATATTAGAATGCATTGTTTAAAGATGATTTATAGCACTATTTAAGAAATTAAACAGCATTGGTTTCATTTCACCATCCCAGAATTCGTTTACAAATACCTAAAATTCTTTACTATAGATTAATATGATACTACTAATTTTCTTCAAATGTCCTTTGGATCTTTTGAAAGAGAAAGGGGTAAATTTAAGGAAACTACAACATATCCAAATAAAGAGCACAATTTGGGGACTTAAAAAAAAGATGATAGAATGAAGGCTACTGTGGTTCCTGTATCTCAGAGCTAAGTAGAATGATCTCTGATGAAATCCATTACATCTTAGCAATAAAGCAACTTTATATCAGAAGACTGCAGGGCTGTACATATCTGTCTGTGAAATGTAGCTTGAAATACTGAAAAGTTTAATGGTAATTCCTGGGGGTTAGTTTTTTGAAGAGTGCCATATAATTTGGAGAATGTGCCACTAACTCTGCTGCCTTTTTAAAAAGTAACTTTGGGGAAAATGTTACCATCTGTTTAAATCTTTTGACAGTATAGAGTAAATCAGAAAAAAAAAAGGTATTTGCAATAGGAGGCACAATTGGAGTAAGATCTTAGAAAAGAAGACATGGATGAATATAGGTGAATTAGAATTGAAGCTGATGCCAATTTTATGATTGTAAATTTATCTTTTCCCATTGTACAATTAAAAGCACAAGATTGTTAAGACCTGAAAACACATACTAATTGAGTCCTGAAACTGAGCGCTGGAGTAATAACCAAAGGAAAATACTTTCATTATTTCAAAATACCCCAAGGTATCTTGCATTGAGTCCAGTTAAAAATTAATACCATTGTTTACAGTGATACAACCAAGATGCCCCAGTGCTCTGTTAGAAGATGGTTGATTTACAAAGCTTCTTGCTGCAAACATTTTGCCCATTTTGTGACTAATTAATAAAAGTTTGGTTTCTTTTAACCAATGAAAAGAGAAAGAAAATATCTAAAATAAAGTGGGAATATACTTTAGAATTTTGTATTGACTTTATCTTTCCATCATTTCTTATTAAGCACTATCTCCACTCTTTAAAATGAAATTCTTCTTAGGTGATTTTTCTTTCTTGTTTTTCTCCCTTGCTTCCCTTCATCTTTTTCTCTCCCTCCCCCGTCCCACACTATTTTTCTATGTTTTTCTCTTCCTTCTTTTATTTTTCCTTTGGGGTAGGGTAATGTAGCCCTTTGAAAGTGATGAAAATATTCTATGATTAGATTATGGTGATAGTTACACAACTTTGCGAATATTCTAAAAATCATTGAATAGTACATTTTAAATGACTGAAACCTATGGTATGTAAATTATATATCAAAAGCTGTTTTAAAAAAGGTGAAAGGCTAACTAGAGGTTAACTAAGGTGATTGGCATAAGTAAAGTACAGAACAGCCAGCAACCTATTCTCATCTCTCATCTCAGATTGATTACAACAAATCACAAGGCCAGACAGTCAGCTTCAGGACTCAATTGGTATGTCCTTTCAGTTCTCAACAGTTTTGCGCTTTTTAGTCTTGTGATCGAAGAGATAGGCTATCAGAAATTTGGCATCAGTCATACCTTTAACTCACTCACGTCAATTTATGGACTTTGTGTCCTCCATCCTGAGAAAGGAGACTGTGATAATTCAGACAGATTTGCTCTTTATGAAGATAAGCAACAGGATAGTAAGCTCTTGAACATATAGGAATCAGTAGAAAAGTGAACAAAAAGCACACAAAAAACTTATTGTGTTTAATCAGATATAGTTAGGTAAACAGTTTGACTATTTTTGAAGTCTAGTAGACTGTATTCATTCTGAAGTAAATTCCATGTCACAATGGTGAATGAAAATTGAGTTTTTGAAAAAGTATTGTATGTTTGGTTTTTGAAAAAATTTTGGATACCTAGAAAATACTCTTTGTCTACATCAGGAAATTATTCAAAATACCTAAAAGTTAAATTCCATTATAAAACTAGGACAAGAGGAATCCATGCAATCAGAATATATGTAACAGTATAAAAATACAAGATGTGTGTGTTTGTGTGTGTGTGTGCACGTGCGTGTGTGTATGCTGTCAAAGTGCTGTCAGTTTGGTTGCTTTTGGTGCCTCATCTCACTTATTATGACAGGAAATTCCTTTTCCCATGCTCTCTTTGAACGTGATGTAGCTGCATCTTAATTGACTTCGATGTTTCTGCAGAGCTTTTCAAGCATGGCTCATTGGATTCTAAATAATTGTTTTGTTATACGTTTGCTAAAGCTAGTGCTATTGCCCCAAAGTTTATCACTTACTTCCTGTGCAGAAGTTGTCTACCTATTCTAGATTATTGGAATAGCTTAGAAGAGCTACATCAGCAAAAAGGAAGATACATTTAACATTTTTTCCCCAAGGCTAATCTATGTACTATAATTTATTCAAATTAGCTAAAAACAGGAAAAATATATATCACTATAGAAAGTCTAGAAAAGTGGTTCATATTTGTTCAAGTATTATTTCATTTAAATATTTTTCACTTAATTAAAAACTATTATCTTGTAAAAGATAAGTATATTTAATTTTAATGCAACTTTGGCTTAATGGAATTTTGACTGCATGAAAACAACTGCTTAAAAATAAAAATTCAGAGGATCCTTATTGATTATCTAGTCTCACCTTCTCATTGACAAAGAGTAGATTTTTACTTTTATGGAAGAGCTTATATTTCCCTCATTTGTATTTTTAAATTTGTATTTTATTTTATTTTTAGAAACAGAGTCTCACTGTCACCTACGCTGAAGTGCAGTGGCTTGATCATAGCTCACTGCAGCCTCAAACTCCTGGGCTCAAGCGTTCTCCTACCTCAGCCTCCCAAGTAGCTGAGACTATAGGTGCATGATGTCATCTCACATAGCTAATTTTTGTTTTCTGTTTCTTTTTAGAGACAGAGTCTTGCTGTGCTGTCTGGCCTAGTCTCAAATTTCTGGCCTCAAGTAATCCTCCTGCCTTGCCCTCCCAAAGTTTTAAGATTACAGATGTGAGCCACCACATACAGTCTATTTTTATTTTAAAAAATTACATTAAGGACTAGAAGTTTTTATTTAGGATTAAAGTATAGTTTTTAAGAGTTAGTAGGGAAACACATTGTTTCACTGGAATGTAGTTTGCCAAAATATTTACAATGCTTATCTGTGATTGATTAGATTATGGTTTGATCTTAAAAAAAAATTTTTTTTGTGCTCCAGATGTTTCATGATGAACATATTACTTTTCCAGCAATGAAATAACATTTTAGGCCTGACATGGTGGCTCACACCTGTTACCCAGCATCTTGGGAGACCAGAGCAGGCAGATCCCCTGAGGTCAAGAGTTCCAGACCAGCCTGGCTAACGTGGCAAAACCTTGTCTCTACTAAAAATACAAAACATTATCCGGGCGTGGTACTGGGAACCTAATACAAGCTACATGGGAGGCTGAGACATGAGAATCACTTGAACCTGGGAGGTGGAGGTTGCAGTGAGCTGAGATTGTGTCACTGCACTCCAGCCTGGGAAATAGAGCAAGATAATGTCTCCAAAAATAAAAATTAAATAATAACATTTTATAAGGTACATTTTGGCTCTAATAATTGTTTCACAATTTTCGATGACATTTAAAAAATTTTAGTAAGAACACTATGTGAGATCTACCTTTTAGCAAATTTTTAAATGTGCAATACATTATTGTTGACTATATTATATGGCAGATATCTAAAGTTTAATCACCTTGCTTGACTGAAACTTTATGCCTGTTGATTATTAACTCCCATTTTTCCTCCCCACAGTGCCTGGTAACCATAGTTCCTCTCTCTCATTCTGTAAATTTGAGTATTTTATTAATAGATACTTAAGCAAATTACGTAGGATTTGTGTATCTGTGACTGGCTTATTTTACTTAGTATAATATCCTCAAGGTTCATCTGTGCTTTGCAGATTGCAGAATTTTCTCTTTTTTTAAGTGTTATTTTTAAAGGTATATGCCACATTTTCTTTATTCATCTCTCACCAGATATTTAGGTCCGCCTCTCAGCTAGTGTGAACAATGTTGGACTGTACATAGGCATGCTGGTCTCCTTTTCACATCCGGATTTTAATTATTTCGGATAAATATCCAGTATTAATTTCTAGATCATATAGTAATTTTTTTTTAGTTGTTTGAGAAATGTTTGTACTTTCTTCCATGTAGGCTGGCTGTACCATTTTGTATTCTCATCAACAGCTGTGGAAGAGTTCCAATTTCTCTATATCCTGGTCAATACCTGTTGCCTTTTGACTTTTTGATAATAGCCATTCCTAACAGGTGTGAGGTGATATCTCATTGTAGTTTTGATTTGCATTTTTCTGATGGATTAGTGATGCCGAGAACCTTTTCATGTTCCTGTTGTCCATTTGCATATTTTTTGGGGAGAAAATGTCTTTTCAGCTTCTTTGCCTATTTTTTGACTGGACTATTTGTATAGTTTTTTTGATATTGAGTTATAGGAGTTATTTAGTGTTTTGGAGATTATGTTTTATAATATATGTGTTTTGCAGTATTTTCTCCCATTCAGTAGTGCTTGTTTTAAACTCATTGTTGATTGTTTTCTTTGCTGTGCAAGACCTTTTTGGTTTGATGTAGTCCCACATGTTCATTTTGTTGCCTGTGCTTTCGGTGTCATCTGTCACATCATTGCCAAGACCAATATAATGAAGCCTTTCTCTTATTTTTCTTCTAGGAGTTTAATAGTTTTGAGTCTTATGTTTAAGTCCTTCATCTATTTTGAATTGATTTTAGTGTATGTTGTAAGATAAAGGTATAATTTCACTTTTTTTTTGCATATGACTATTCAGTTTTCTCAACGTCTTTTGTTGAAGAGACTATCCTTTCACCATTGTATGTACTTAGCACCCTTGTCAAAGATCAGTTGACTATATTTGTATGGGTTTACTTCTGGGTTTTCTGTTCTGTTCCACTGGTCTATATGTCTGTCTTTATTCTGGTTCTATACTGTTTTGTAATACGTTTTGATATCAAGAAATGTGATGCCTCTAGCTTTGTTTTTTCTGGATTGTTTCGGCTATTTGAAGTCTTTCTGGTTTCAATATGAATTTTAGATTTTTTGTTCTAATTTTGCAAAAACTACTATTGGGATTTTAATCAGAATTGCATTGAATCTGTAGATTAAGTAGTCTGAATATTTGAGCAACATTAAGTCTTTCAATAAATGCAGGATGCTTTTCCATTTATTTGTGTCATAATTTTTTTTTATCAATAACTTACAGTTTTCAGTATAAAAAGTCTCTCTCTCCTTAGTTAAATTTCTTTCTTTCTTTTTTCTTTTTCTTTTTTTTTTGAGAAGATGTCTCACACTGTCACCAGGCTGGAGTACAGTGGCGCAATCTTGGCTCACTGCAACCTCTGCCTCCTGGGTTCAGGCAATTCTCCTGCCTCAGCCTCCTGAGTAGCTGGGATTACAGGCACGCGCCACCACGCCCAGCTAATTTTTTTGTATTTTTAGTAGAGACGGGGTTTCACCAAGTTGACCAGGATGGTCTCGATCTCTTGACCTCGTGATCCACCCGTCTCAGCCTCCCAAAGTGCTGGAATTACAGGCTTGAGCCACCACGCCCAGCCACATCTTTCTTCTCTGTTGAATAACACTCAAAATAGTTTAGTAAATGATTATTATTATTATTTATTTTGAAAAGGAAGAAATTGTTTGATTTGTTGAAAACCGTTGAATGTATTTGTAAAACACTTATTTCCACTTTACGGTACTAATGGAAAAATTAAATAAGATAATATGTGATTTTTCCTAGGCCATATAGATAATGATAGTGAGAATTAAAACCTATTTTTCTCAATTTCCAAGTATTTTTTTTTTTGCTACACAATGCAGTTACACATATATTCCTTCATTGTTTTGAAATAAAATAATTGTTCCATTCAGAGATTACATGATTATGATTCAATTGTATTTTAAGAGTATTATATTCTTTTAAAAGATACTCAGATATCTTGAGAAGGAAGGCATTAATTAGATTTTAAAAATGTGATACAAAAACAGTTTCTCTGCCAATCAGTATTTTCTAGCTCTTTCGAATTTTAGTAACTTATGAATATAAAGGGTTTATTGTGAAAATTTTTTAACATGTTAAAATAGTTTTCAGATGAGTTAGAAATATGAATATTCATGATTAGTTAGCTTTTTAAATTAGGTATAATTGAGTTGAAAATAGCATTTTATTTTAAATTTTATTTTTCTCATTATAAAATCTGCTTCTAGAAAATGACATTTTAAAAATATATAATATTCTAAAAATTTCAAACTTCTATAATGTTTCTATTTTCTAACACACACACACACTCACACCAGTACATGAATTATAGTCCTAAAATATACCTTTAAAATCAAGTGTAGCTCTGCCTCATTTGTGGAGGAAGCTGTGGTCTTTCATTTAATATAGGTTTTAAAAAATAATTTTATGGGCTTAAATGTTCTGTTACTGCAGGAATCATTCTCTGGGCTTGTGATATAAATCTCTCAATGAAATTAGGGTGTCCAGTATAAGACTGAATACCGAAGGATGTTATTTGGATTGATGAAAAAGTTCTAGTAGCCAGTAAGTAATGGAATATGCCTATTCAAAAATGGAAAATATTTTATTGTTTTAAATTTTTATGTGTGTCAATTTTACAATACAAAAAAAAACCTCATCAAAATTGCTAATATGAATTGAATGGAGTTTATTGTAATCATTATTAAAAGTTTCAAGCAGGTACAAAAGTACACATAGTGTAACAAGCCCTCATGTATCCAGTATCCACCTTCATCAATTTCAATGCATGATCATTGTGTTCATGCATATGCTCATTTTACAACCTTCCTCCCAATATTATTTTGATGCAAATTTCAACAATATATTATTTCACTTATAAATATTTCTGGGTGAATTTCTAAAAGAGAAAACTATTTACATGCAAGTACTATGCCATTATCACATTAAAATAGTTGGTAATAATTCTTTAATGTCATCAATAGCTACCCATGTTTCAAATTATCAATTGTCTCATAAACATCCTAATATTTTGAATTTACTTGTTTGTAAATATAACCTCTACTTTCTAACATCTCCATAATTTTCCAAATTTTATATGTCATTATTTTCATCTCTTAATCAGTAAGTTTTTCCATAATTTTTATCTTTCTATTTTTGTTCCCCATGTAACAAATAAACGGTATTTGTGCAGTAGAGTTTCCCACAGTCTGGATTTTAATGATGGCATCCCTGTTGAGTAGTTTAACAGGGTCATCATTTCATGGAATTTCCTGTAAAATGTTAGCTGGGTATAAAAGTTTGATCAAAATCATGTTTGATTTTCTTTTGGCAAGTCTATTTCATAGTGGTAATGTGTTCTTTAATTGGGAGTCTTATTATTTTGGCTTGTTTCCTTTTTTGATGTTAGTACCAACTGATGCTCAATGACTCCACTAATTTATCAGGGATTGAAAATTGTTGTTCCAATCTTATCATTACTAAGATACTGATTAACAGAATACTTCTTTTAAAAATTACCACTGCCCAACAACTACTACCAGATTATCTAATAAAATAAGGATACAGGGAAGTCAAGATAATTAGTTGATTCTTTTCCTTCGTTTGCTGACTCTCAAAATAATGAATTTATTTTCTAGCATTGTTTAATGATGAGAGATGATCTGTTATTATCAGCTTATGGATTTAGACATATTTGACATATTTCAACCCTTTGCAGTTATTATTCTAATTCATGGCTAGTTACTCTTCTCATTTTAATTACCAGAGTCTCTTCAACTTTGTACTAAGACTTTGTGCCACTCTTGTCCCAGACTGTAAATCAGTCATTTGTCCAAGGAACTTTGGTTTTGGGGGTTGCAGTTTTCAGTCTTTCAATAGTCAGAGTTCTTTTTTCTTTAAGATAAACTGTGTCTTGAATTTACATGGCTTGTTATAATTCAGAATCAGGACTGCAGCAGTTTTACTTAACCGTTTATCTTACATTTATATTTCCTTTCACATGCATTTTCCATTTCTCAGTTGCACTGAAGATAATATAATTAAAGTATCATATTATTCACTTTTGTCCCATGTTATACACAAAACAGACATAGAATAACAATTCAAATACTACCCCATCTATATGAGTAACTGAGTTTAAAATCTGTTTGGATTTCTTTTCATCTTTATCATATATCTTCTTAAGGTATTACAAATTATTGTTTTAACATCATATGGAATAGCTCCTGTCTACGTGCTTATACTACCAACTAGATACATATTTAGGATCATATTTTAATTTTATTTTCTATTGTCAGAAAATTACCCCTCTTAGTTTATTTTTTACATTTAAAGTAGTTTATTCTGAGTCAAATATGAGTGACTCTGGATTGTTACACAGCCTCAAGAGGCTCTAAGAACATATGCTTCCAAAAAGGTGTTTGGTATATGGCTTGATTTTATATATTTTAAAGAGACAAGTTACAGGCAAATACATAAATCAATATATGTAAGACATACATTTGTTCAGCCCAGAAAGGCTGGACATCTTGCAGTGATGACAGGGTGGGTAGGCTGACAGGTTGTAAGTGGATTCAAAGATTATCTGACAATCCATTGGTTGAAAAAGATAACCTCTGCCTAAAGAGTTGAACTCAGCAGAAAGAAATTCTTGAGTTAAGATAAGGGTAGAGTTAAGATAAGAAAAGATAGCTAGAGTTAAGACACTTTGTGAAAATTTAGGTTTTTATTATGTAGATACAGCTTCCAGAGAGCAGGTTTCAGAGATAATAGATGGTAAGCCTTTCTTACTGAACCTTAAAAGGTGTCAGACACTTACATCTTTCCTGGATAAGGAAAAGACCTGGAAAGGGAAGGAAATTCTGTACTGAATGCAGATTTCCACCATAAGGTACAGCTTTGCAAGGTCATTTCAAAATATGTCAAATAAATATATTTTGGGGTAAAATACTTTTATTTCTCTCAGGGCCTGCTACCTGTTAAGTGACACTATGCCAGAGTCAGGCTGGGATTTGGTATCTTAGGCAACAGTCTCTTTTGTTGGTTCTGGGATCTCTATTTTAATGTTAATGCTTGTCAGTTGTGCCTAACCTCCAAAGTGTAGGCATTTCTCTATAGCAATGTGAGAACAGACTAATACAGAAAATTTGAGATGTCGCTCGCCACCTGCAGAAGTCTGACCTGCAGACCCTGACTCAATGAAGGATGAAAAATGCAAACTCACACCATTACAGTGATACAAGTGGGCTAGGGATGGCTGTTGGCTGCTTTCAGAGGGTGAAAGTCAGCCAATCAACCAAGATCCTCTGTCCATCCACACTTTTATTCATAGCAGAGGTTCTGTGTTAACACACCTGTGGATAATTAACATGGTTAAAAGAATGATTTTACAACTGATATTAGGTTCCAGGGCCCAGCGTAAATTCTATAAGCAGATAATTTCCCTTTGATCTTCTCTGAGGCCACCAAGTACAAAATTAACATGAGTAAACAAGTGGAGACAAAGGGATTATCTCTATCTTTCTCCTATGCTAATGGACCAGCTGGCTGCCTTTGGCATACCCCAATAAAACCTTTCGGCCTTCCAAAATATTTGAGACTATAAGTTTCTCTAAATATTTTCTGTAATATTTTGCCAACCACCCCAAGTGAATCCCAATAAAAATTGGTACTGAAGAGTGGAGTATTGCTATATAAATATGTGAAAATGTGGAAGTAACTTTGGAACTGGGTCATGGGCAGAACTTAGAAAAATATGGAGGACTCAGATGAAGACAGGAGGATGAGGGAAAACTTGGAACTTTTGAGACTTATTAAATTGTTGTGACCAAAATGCTGATAGTGATATGAACAGTGAAGTCAAAGCTGTGAAGGTCTAGATGGAAATGAGGACCTTATTGGGAATTGGAGCAAAGGTCACTTTTGTTACGGGTTAGGAAAGAACTTGGTTAGATTGTGCCTCTGTGCTAGGGAACTGTGGGACTTTGAACTTGTGAGTGATGATTTATAGTTACCTGATGAATGAAATTTCTAAGGAGCCAAATATTCAAACTCTAACCTGGATGCTTCTACTAGCTTGTAGGAAAGAAATGATGTGAGCAAAGAAATGATGCAGAACTGGAACTTATATTTAAAGGGAAGTAGAGATTAATGGCTTAGAAGATTTGCAGCCTAGCCCATGTGCTCTCTAAGCTTGCAGGCTTGGAAGATTTGCATAACTAAAATGAAGGCAAATGCTATTAGCCAAGACAGTGGGAAAAATGCTTTGAAGCCATTTCAGAGTGACTTGTGCAGCCCCTGCCATCATAGGCCTAGAAGAACTGAATGGTTTAATGGGCCAGGCCCAGGGCCCCGCTGCCCTGCACAGCCTTGGGTCAGTGCTCCCTCCATCTCAGGTGCTTCAGATTAGCCATGGCTCCAGGGGGCCCAAGGACTGCATGGGTCATTGCTTCAGAGGGTGCCAGCCATAAGCCTTGGTGGTTTCTCATGATGTTAAGCCAGCAGGTGTATAGCATCTAAGAGTTGAGGCTTGGGAGCCTCTGCCTAAATTTCAGAGGATGTATGGGAAAGACTGGATGTCCAGGCAAAAACCTGCTGCACTGGTGGAACCCTCATGGAGAACCTCAACTAGAGAAGGGAAATGTGGTGTTGGAGTCCTGGATGTGGGATACAGAGTCAACAGAGCTTTCAGAGCTTTAAGGTTTAATGACTGCCCCTGCTGGGCTTCAGACTTGTGTGAGGCCTGTGTACTCTTTCTTATGATCAATTTCTTTCTTTTGGAATAGCGGTATTGACTCAATGCCCATATCCCTATTATATCTTGGAAAGAATTAACTTGCTTTTGATTTTACATGCTTCTAGGTGGAAGACATTTATCTCGTCTCAGATGAGATTTTTGGATTTTGGACTTTTAATAATGCTGGAATGAGTTAAGACTCTAGGGAACTGCTGGGAAGGTATGATTGTATTTTGCAATGTGAGAAGAACATGATATTTGGTAGGGGTCAGGGACTGAATGATATGATTGAGATGTATGCCCCTGCCCAAACCCCATGTTGAATTACAATTTCCAATACTGTAGCAAGGGCGTGGTGGGAGGTGAATGGATTATGGGGGTGGTGTCTCATGGTTTAACATCATCTCCCTAGTGCTGTTATCATGATAGATTTCTCACAAGAGCTGGTTGTTTAAAAATGTATGGCCCCTCACCCTTCTCTCTCTTCCTCCTGCTTTGGACATGTAAAGTGGATCCGATCCCTGTTTGATTTCTGCCATGATTGTATAATCAGGTGTCCCAGGTTCTTGGCCTCCCCTGCTCCAGGAATGGGGGAAGAGGCCCTGGAGGTGCGGTGGGCTTACCGTTCATATAAATGTCATGGACCCAAAGAGGTTTGCAGAGAGCGATTTATTAAGCAGATATATAGAGAGAAGTAGAGAGATCTCCCATGCTGTTGTGGGAGGGGATCCCAGAGAGGGAAATCCATGCAGGTGAAAAGGGAGATATAGCTCCTATGTTGCCTTGGGAGGGGATCCGGAGAAGGAGTCTGCACAGGTAAGGGGCAGTGGAGTTTTAATTTTGAAGTTATTCCTGCCCCATTCATGTTCTCATCCAGTGAGAGGAGTTCTTTCAAACTTACTCTGGAATGATTGATTTTTGACTCTGATCCCAGATTGGTTGCTTGGGCCCACAACAGAGACCCTCCTTCCAGAGCATTTCGCGGGCCTTCTGAACAAAAGACGCTTACCTGGAATTTTATTTAGCCCACACACGGGAAAGTTAGACAAAGAACTCTAAGTTCCCCGATGGGGAGGTGGATGGTGTTATGGCACTGGGAAGTTCTTGCCTTTGAAACCACGCCCCTTGTGGAACCGGGAAGAGAAGTTAATGTCCCTCAATTGTATGTTTGCTGAGGCCTCCCCAGGAGCCAAGCAGATGCTGCCATGCTTTCTATAAAGCCTAGGGAACCACAAGCCAATTTAACCTCATTGCTTTATAAATTATCCAGTCTCAGGTATTTCTTTGTAGCAATATGAGAATGAACTAATTCAGAGAGAAAAGTAATCTTTGTTGTTTTACTCAATTTTGTAAGCCCTAAGTACCTTAAAAAAGTTTTGTTTTGTTTTAATTGCTCTGGAAAACAAAGAATTAGTAAAGCCTTAAATAAAGATAAGCACTGCCTATCTCTGATGATGACAGGAAACTCTCAGGTAGCTAACATTTAAATTATTTAGAATTAAGGCAAAGAACAAATTATATTAATATAGATAGTGGAAATATTACTAAATGAGTATTTATGCTTTTGTATGCAGGCCTGGTCCTATATCACATGAAGGCAGTTTATATTGACTGTCATCTGCTCTCAAGTCTGAAGATGAGGCTTTAGTTAACTTGAATTTGGTGCCAGATACCAGCGTTGAGGTTTAAGATTCAGTAGGATTTGGGTCACGTGTGCTGGCTCATGCCTGTAGTCCCAGCTGTTTGAGAAACCAAGGCAGGTGGATCACTTGAGGGGCCAGGAGTTTAAGAACATGCTGGCCAACATGTCAAACCCTGTCTCTACTAAAATACAAGTAAATAGCCAGATATGGTGGTGCATGCTTGTAGTCTCAGCATCTTAGGAGGCTGAGGCATGGGAATCTCTTGAACCCAGTAGGCAGAAGTTGCCGTGAGCTGAGATCGTGCTGCTGCACTTCAGTATGGTCAACAGAGCAAGACTCTCTTAAAACACACACACACACACACATACACACACACACATACACACACACACACACACACATAAAAAACAATTCAGTAGAAGTCCGTACTCTTTTTCAGACAAATTAAGTGTACCCAGGAGTCAAAGCCTTGCAACTTAACAGCACAAAGTTTAGTTAGCAATATTTGATAAATATCCTGGGACTGGAGAGACCTTTTTAAATGATGTCTAGTCATTTTGCTGGAGCAGGTAAGACTGGAGTTTTTGACTTAATTGGAAACTTTAAAAACATTCTCCAACATTGCAGTGGTTAATTTTTATAGTTTTGATAAGCCCCAAGCAACAGGTCTAAGTTAAATACTTAATTTAGTGTTCAGTTTTGAAGATGTTTGTCAAAGATGTTAAAAGCCTCAAAAACATTTGATTAAAACAGAATCATAGGTCACTGTAAAATAACAGTTATTCATTTATCAATGTGAAATAAGAAAAGACTTCTAAAATGATATAAAAACTTATATGGATATAAAAACTTATCTCTTTCAAAATTTAGTTTTCTTAAGGCAGTTTTAAAAACCTAGTAAAAACAACAGGAATTATTGCAAAATCTTTATTTCTAAAGCTAGTTATCAAAAAAAGGTAAGGAAGAGCCTGCAGCGTGACTGTTTTTTCTTATGGGAAATTCCTTTGGATAACCTGAAAGTTAAACTTGATGAAAAGAGGATGTGACTTAATCAGACAGGAAGAGTATGCCCAGGGTTGAGTGAACACTGTCTCATAGAGCACTTCTGCAGAAGATTGTGACTCTTAGCAGCAACATGGGAAGTTGCCTGGTTATACTGAACCCTTTCGACATATCTTTGGGCTCAGAAAACAATTCCCCACAATGGAAGCCTCAGAAGCAACTTCAAAAATAAAAGTTTTTGGCCTTCTGACCATCTGTCACTCAGCTCCATCTTTCCTTGAAATGGGAAAATTCTAGTTTCTGCCCATAGAAACTAGAATCTCTCTTCCTCTACATGGATCCTAGAAACCAAAACTCCTTTTCCTCAGAGCCAGCAATACAGCCTAAAAATATTACCTTAATTTTTTCCTCACTTTTCTCTGTAATAACAAGCCATAAAGAAATTCTCTGATCTTTTTTGTTGGACTGTAGATTATAACACCCCCACACCCAGAAAGAAGGAAATGCATATTCAAGGACGTTGGAAGAATCTATACAGACAGACAGGCCTTGCTGGGTTTTTCCTACACAGTCTACTAGCATTAAATTATACCATTTTAAAAATTACATTTTCACATGTCTTTCCATACTTTGTTGAAAGTATAAAATTGACAATTTACCCTGTATCTTTGGTCTTTCTTCTGAAAACTCCCCCATATATACACCAAACAAATCTGCATACCTTCCCTTCAACCATTCTGTCTTTTTTGAGCTTTTATATTGATTTTCAGCCAACATTTAGAGGGCCTCTGGCCACTGAGTGTATTAAGAAAAGCCAGAATCAAGTTATACTGGAGGAAAATAGTGTCCTTTTAAAACCTTCAGGATAAAAACATTTTAGCATCAGGCTATAACAACAGATGTGGAACGAGAGGGAGAAAAAATGTGTTATAGGAGCCAACAAAATATGGAGCTTCAATGAATGGATGTGTGAAAGAAAATAATGGTGAAGAAGAGAGTTAGCATCTCAGGTCTTCTCAAAGGGTGGAGAGCTGAAAGCAGCAGGGTACCAAAATTGAACTTTTAAGTTTTCAATCTGAGAAATTTAAAAAACAAACAGATTATAGACTTAAAAATTTAAAACCTACAATTTCATGAAGAGTGAATCAATACTTTAGGAAATCTTGTTCTAATCAATCCTTTAGTTATGTATTAGCATATTTTAATGTAAAAGCTTAATCTCTGGGAAGACTATTGTAAATCTCTTTTACTTATAGCCAACTTAATCACATAGAAAATTTCTTTTATTAATTCTGTTTTTATGAATTGTATCACAACTTACAAAAACCATTTACAGCATGCTCATACTTTCTATTTTGTAGTAAATATCCACCTGCCTTAAATAACCAGTCATTTTATGTTAGGACAATAATTTATCATACACTTTTATTCTTTTTAACATTTCTCGTCAGAAATGCCTCTTTATATATGTAGTTTATTCACATCTTTCTCTTTTACTGGTTTCTTTTAATTTGTTTCATAAATAATATTAAAATGAACTTTGAATTAGATAAAAATTATTTTCCTTTTAAAAAAAGCACAGTTTCATGTTTTTCTTGTAATTTTTTTTTTTTTTTATCCAATGCACATCTTGTTTTGGCGTACATGATAAACCAAATTATATAAAAACCAGAATTTTTATACTTATACTGACCTTACATTTTTGTGAAAACCTATAAAGCAGAAATCTTGAATTGTCTGTCATTTCAGCACTTCAGCATTTTATAGATGAGAATCATTTTATAAAATTTTTAAGAAAAAATGGTTTACTATATGTTTTTTAAATTTGGAAATTACACAGAGATTTAATGAGTTTGTATTATTTAATTTAGTATAATTTAAGATCTTAAATAACATGACAAGGTCATTTATAAGCATTAATCCTATAATATGTACCTAATTAATTTATTTTTAATAGTTTACCCAGATTACTTATGAAAACTGAGATATTAGACAAAACTAGAAATTATTTAAAGTTATTTTTCTGTTAAATGTTTTTGTTTTTAGTCTGTCAGGTATTTACCCAAGTAAGAACCTTCAGTTTAAATATATGTTTTTTAAATTGTTTTGGTATCAACTCAGGATTTCACTGTTATCATTAAACCAACAATACTAAATATCTTAGTTATCAAAAATTACACAAATATAATTCTGTTTTGCATTAGGTTTATAGTTTTGTGACCTTCATGTCAAAAGGGGACATCTCATAATATCTAGCAGAGATTAAATATAAAACTACTTGATCAATAAATTCAGACAAAATGTTGATAATTCTGAAGACATTTCTAAATTTATTTTAACAGTAATTTAAAAGTCAGCTTATTACTTAAATCACATAAACTTGAAAAATATTTGAGTTTATTTATGTAATTTTTGAGTACTCTATTTTTAAGTCAATTTGGTACCTTGTGGCCAAAACACTTCACAAAACAAATGTCTCTATACATAAACATATCTAAACACACATACACACAAACACAAACATCCTATTACTTTTACTTCAGAACTCTAGCTATTAGATAGTAACAGAAACTCATCAGCCTATAAAAGAAAAAAAAATAAAGAAAAGATTGCATCCAAAGAGTGAGTTTTATCTTGACACTAGTAGAAAAAGAATGGCAGATTTAAAGCAGGTAGGAAAAGAAAATAGAGAAACAGAGAACTTAGCTTTGAAGACTCTATATTGTAAAATATACGCAAGAATAGACCATAAGCAGATGAAGTACTAGAAAATCCAGCATGTCCTTGAACTTTCCCATTTACACAAACACTTGCAAGGAGAGGTGCCATAAAACCAAGTCAGTTGCTCCAAAGGGTGTCGTTCTCTTTGTCTTTCTTCATTTGTAAGTGATTTGTTTATATATTTGTTTTTCTTTAAGGGAAGGACTGAACTGTAGTCTAGATTTCAGTGTAGTGGAGCTGAGAAGCTCAGACTCTCATTTGTTTATGCAAAGGGCAGTCTGGTTTCTTGAGCTAATGCAAAGATGAGCTAACTGAAATTGATTATGAGAAAAAAGGCAATGGAGAAGATCCTTTAGAATGCACATGTAAACTAAAAATAGGATCCTGAAAACGTCTCAGAAAAAAAACAGCTCAGAATAAACCAAAGGACTGTCTACCAAGTGAAGGATCCAGGGCTCAAGACTACTAACCAGTTCTATCTATCAAAGGAGAGTTTCTAAGTCAGGGGGCTTTCAGTGGGCACACCTTAGTTCCTTAGTTCTGAGTTCAGGTGATTCCTTTAGCAGGTCCTGAGTTTTCTCTGAGGCTACCTGTTGGGTGCCAATTAATGCTGATGAAAGAAACCAAACTCTGTAAAGTATTTAAAGAGATTTATTCTGAGTTCAATATGAGTGACCACGGCTTACAACACAGTCTCAGGAGGTCCTGATAACATGTGACCCTTGATTTAATTTTGCTCTATAATTTAGCAAAAAGTTACATTCTTCCAAAGTCCAATTTACAAAACAATTTAAAGAAGACCGGCCTCAATCCTTGTCCTCTCTACTCTATATCTTTTTTTTCATTATGGGTAAACAATGGGGTCTCAGAGTTAGGGCATAATATTTCTTTGTTTTAATTGGAAATTTCTAGTGAAGATAATAGCCTTATGTCATTGTTTTTCCAGATAGTTTGGATGCCTGAAGGTGATGGTATAGGAAGAGCTGATTGGATAATATTTCCTTAGTCTCACATGTAGGAAACAGTTGATCTGCAACTTCATATTTCAGAGTTACTTGTGTGATCTAAAATCACCTTTTATTTTTATTCCTTCAATTGTATTCAGCCATAAAGCATTTGCTGTCAGTAATGTCAAAATTTGATTACAGTCTGTTTTTTTTTTTTTATAAATGCGTTGGAGTTTTTTCCTACATTCTCAAAGTTCTTTTTCTTTGCTTTTTTTGTTGTTGTTATTATTTAAAAATTATGCTACAATTTGAGATTATGTTTCCTTCTTTGTTTTTATGGTGACTTTGCCCAGGTTTACAACATACTCTTCATATGTACATGTTTTTTAATTTAAAGTATTTTTTAATTTTTAATTTTAGTATCCATTCTGCCTCTTGTTTTGGTTTTCTTCTTTAAGGAGTCTTCTTGTATGTTGGATTTTTTTTTCTGCCTTCCATATTTGTGACATTCTTTGAATCATTTGTATCCTTTACTTTTTTCAGTTAAAACATTTTTTATGTTTATATTTTTGTTTTTTATAGTGCTACCCATTTTGTTTTTATTCTTTTGGTTTCCTTTTTCCTTTTGGAAATTACTTTCCTTAATTGTAAATTTTCTGAGTTTTATCAGCCTGTGTCTGAGTTTTTCTAATTTTCATTGTTTTTTCATATCTTCTATTGTTGTCTTAATTGCTTTTAGCTCATTTTGAAAAATTAGGCTAGAGTTTCAATCTGATTTGTTGACAGTTCTTTTTTTTTGCATGCTTTCATTGCTTATAGGTAGGTTATTTTCTCCTTATTTTCTTGTATAATCTTACTACAACTTTACATAAGATGTGAACACAATGTTTTATTCATTTTTAATTTTTGACCTGAGATTAGGCTTTCTAGAATTTTAAACAAAGGTAGTGGCTTACAATATCTTTTCTATCTTTATAATTTTAAAACTCCTTATTCTGGTAGTTTTTATACATAAAAATATAGTCTCATACTTTCACATTTATTCTGGCCTTGTCTTCTTCTCAGTGTTTTTCTAGACTTTTTCTTCAATTACTCTTATTCCAATTTGTCTCAGTTGTTTTTAATTTCCAAAGTTTATCTTTAATGTGAGACTTTGTTCTGAAAAGTAGCTTTTGAGAATTCATAGGATTCAGATTGTTTCAACTATTTTTGATGTGAACAGCAAACACAAACCTTGCCAGTGAATTGGCATAGAAAATGCCCTCTCAATTAATGCCGATCTCATTGACAACCTATTGGCTATTTTGGTATGTTAAATGGGCTTTTGGTATCTTTTATTTTCTCCAAGACTGATGCTGATACCATGAGTGTCTTTTGGCTATTAATAGCTTTCTCTCACTCAATTCCATTTTGAGAATCCTTAAGGTAGCTTCTTCATTAATTTTCTATGTCTTATAACAAATTATATGCCACATAATACACTTGGTCGCTTAAAATTACAGCCATTTATTACCTCACAATTTTCGTGTGTCGAAGTCTGACAGATTTACCATACCTGTATCCTTGTCGGAGGGTATCATCTAGCTGAAATAAAGGACTTTTCTGGGATAAAGATATTTTCTGTGCTCTATTCTCATCTGTGGCCTCTACTAGAGAAGGATCTGCTTCAGACATCCATCGCTCAGGTTGCTGGAATTTATTTCCTTGCATGCAGCTGCGCAATTCATGGCAGCTTGCTTCTTCAAAGTCCTTAAAGGAGAGACAAAAGCTGTACTTTTTGGAGTCTCTAATTTTAGGGAAAGACTGGGTTTTCTCCACAGGCAGTTTGTAACATGGTTCTTTCCTTCCACAAGGCCAGAAGAGCCTCTTTCTTTTCTTTAATAATGCCCAGTCCTTCTTTTAATGAATCTCACTTGATTAAGCCAGGTCTACTTACGTTAATTTCTCTTTTGTTTAACTTGAAATCAGCTGTTTTGAGACCTTAATTATATCTACAAAACCTCTCCATCTTTACCATGTAACTTACGGTAATCCTGCCTATGATATTCCATTATATGCAAAGGTCCTTTCCACACTCAAGGGGAGAGATTACACAGGATGTGTACACCAGGAAGGCAAGAGTCCTGGGATCCATTTTAAATTCCACCCATCACAGCTTGTCACCTAGTTTTGTTGTAGATTTTGTTCCTGTTTTTGTTGTTGTTGTTTTGCTATCCTAGTTGTATTATCTTTAATTGTGGAAAAATTCTCAAACTAGCCACCATGATTACCTTTCCCTAAAATCCTTTGATTAAAGTTTTGTATATTAACACAATTTAACAGGAAGTAATATACAATAATAACGCAAGACTACAGCATCATAGGTATGATATTACTGTATCAAACTATGGGCCCTCAGTCCCTCATCATTTTAATTTAAAATTATGTTCCTCACTGATTTCGCTGAATCTCCTAACATCTCATTATAGAAATTGGTTCATGTCTCTATTAGAGCAATTAGTACATTTTATTATCTATATTCTTTTACACTTGATTTCTAAACTTGCAAACATGGATCCCTACAGGAAATTCAAGGAGAAAAAGAAATTAAAATTTGTATTAAAAATTATTTTTTATTGCTTACCTTTTGATTTGTATTATCAGGTATATTTCATAATATATGCACTAATTTTAAAGGTCGTTCATACATCTAGTTTTAAATTGAGTATAATATGTGTTATGTAAGTATATATCAATTTGTACATATTTTGGGGCATGTGCTCATTTTTTCCATAATAGTCTTCATCAAGAAAACATTTTAGAAACTGCTTTTTAAATAGTGAACTACTTTAATAGGTACTATATAGCTCCATTTCTACCCATAGATCGTTTGCACTTGGTACATAAATAAAAACAATAAAATGTAGCTGTTCTGCAATAAACTAACATGTGTTTTCACTTACCTGGACCACAGCATTATCCACTGTGGTTTTACTTTGTTTTATTAGCTTTACCATACCAGTTCTGGTACAACAATTTTTCTAATATGTCCTTGTTTTTAGTATGTGAAAACTATCACATTATGTTTTTCATATTATTTGTTAATATTTGTTAACTGATAGGATGAATATCATGAAGAAATGTTCCTGAATCTTTCATAGAAATGTAAAACTTATGCTTTCCAGGTTACATTTTGTTTCCAAGGAATGACGAGTATTAAAATCTAAATTTTTTCATTCTGTTTGCAAATGCTCTTTAGGGCTCATTAAAATTCAGAGCTCAAACGATCTGACTGGCAGTTGTACATATCAAGCTGAAGTTAGAATTGATTATACACTGCGATCATCTGTTTTTTCTATTTAGAGGTGAAAAAGCATTTCTTTTCCCATTTTAGCTTCAGTATTTGTTTGGCAATCAAAATACTTGGACTTGTAAGTTATATCAGCCTAAAATACGTTTTTTAAAAACGATATTTGAAGAAAATATATTCTTCAAAACAATCGTCAGTAGTTCTGAGATCAAAGAAAAGTCAGCTACTAGTATATATTATAAAACAAAATCACATATTAATGTAAGATATATTAATCACCCAGATGTACATGAAACTATGTCTTTAGATCACCAGTTAAACATATATACTTGCTGGTTGTCAAGATGTATTTATTATTTTTCTTTGCCACCCCCCCGGAAAGGATTTAAAATTAAATATCAATTTATATGTTCATTTCTTATTATTTTCTTTGTTATGATTTTATAACCATTATATTTACTGACCTTTAATGCAAATATTTTATTACTTCAGGAAAATAAAATGATTTCAATGTGAGGAAAATACATTTTGATGTTGGAAACTAAATATTTACATATTAACAATTTGTACTGTCACTTGATGAATGTAAAAAAATCATATACAGTAGAAAACCATGAAAAAACTCAATAATTTAAATAATATAGAAATATATTTATTTTAGGCCACCTATAAATCAGATCTTGTCAACCTAAATATAATATGTCCAACATGTACATTGATAAATCAATTATATAATCTTTCTAGCTTTAACAGTGACTTTATTCTTTTTAAACATTACCACGATTTTACTTTTATTTTTCCGTTTGTAAAATGAAAATGCACTATCATAGACTAGGTCAGGAAGGGATTAAAGCAATATGAGAATTAAGCACGATGCATGTTAAGATGCCCTACTCCCTAGTTTTTGTGGTTGGAGAAAAGAAAAATGTGGTCAAGCTGCATTTCTACATAGCCTCTTTCTTTGTTCTAGTTGAAACCAGCCATCAAGCATGAAGGAAAGAACAGATACTGGCGCTTTAAAAAAAAATTATATATATATGCACACTATAAACATATATATGTGTGTGTATATATACACACATATATATGTATATTGTGTGTATATATATACACATATATACGTATATATGTGTGTGTGTGTGTGTATGTGTATGTGTGTGTCTGTGTGTATGTGTATGTATGTGTGTATATATATATACTGAGAAGTCTCGCTCTGTCACTCAGGCTGGAGTGCAGTGGTGCAATCTCAGCTCACTGCAACCTCCTCCTTCTGGGTTCAAGTAACTGCCCTGCCTCAGCCTCCTGAGTTGCTACGATTACAGGCATGTGCCACCACACCCGGCTATTTTTTTTTGTATCTTTAGTAAAGATGGGGTTTCACCATGTTAGCCAGGATGGTTTTGATCTTCTGACCTTGTGATACAACTGCCTCGACCTTCCAAAGTGCTGGGATTACAGGTGTGAGCCACCGCACTTTGCCAAAAAATTTGGTTTTTAAACAAAAGTTTTTTTTCTTCCCCAGATCAAAAGTGATATTCTAGCATAGAACTAGAAGATAATTGTGTTACACGTGTCCAGAGGAGAAGTCTTGACTCACAATTTTCCCCTCTTCCGCCGCCCAGCTTTACTTCTACTCATTCTCCCCATGAGTCCAGGGATCATCACTAATGTCTCACCTCCTCTCATATCTGTATCCCACAGTCCATCCATGAGTGAGATTTATTGATTTCACCTTCAAAATATGTGCAAAATCTCACCCTTTATTATTTCTACACTGCCAAGACTGTAGACCACCCTTCATTTCTCATTTCACGAGTCGTCCTACTTGGCCTCCTTGCTTCCACTCTTGCACTGCACTCCACTCCTCTCCAATGGTCTATTTTCCATTTAATTATCATAATCATATTTTTAAACAAAACGATCATATCACCTCTTGCTCAAATCTAATGTCTTCCTATTATACTTGGGTCAGAATCCACACTCCTTACTGTGTTTACAGGACCCTCCAGGATCTGGTCCTTTTGGCTGCTTCCTACTACTTTCCTGTTACCTGCATACCACTGCATGCAGCTTCATTACAATTTCACAAAATACCAGGCTTGTGTTTTCCTCTTCATCTTGTCAGAAATCTCCTTTACTTACTGATTCACTTCACTCAAATCTTTACTCAGAATTCAAATTATCTTTCTTATCTACCGTCCACACACCCTCAGATCTAAAATTATGCCCACCTGTATGACTTTCTAAGTCTGCCTTATTTCCTACAAGTGTTATTTTTTCACTTTCTAACTCTGCCTTATTTCTTTAGTGTTTTTTTCACTGCCTAAAACTGTTATATATTTATTTTATCACTGCCTACTTCCCCCCACCTGAATGTTGTCTGCATGAGAGCAGGGAGTTTATCTGTTTTCTTCACTGCTATCTCCCAGCACTTGGATCAATGCCTGGAAACAGAGAAGATGCTCAATAAGTATTTGTGAAAGGGAGGAAGGAATAAAAGAAGGACAGTAGGGAAGAAGGAAAGGGAAAAGGAAGAGGTGATTTCTTCAAGGCTTACTTTCAGTGTCCCTCTCAAATGGAATTATCTTCTCTGCTTTCATATTACTTTATCTACGTGTCTCTTTTGATACTTTTATTCTTCTTATTTATAGGTGTGTACATAGAAAATATTTTCTTGTGAACTGCCGTCTCTTCAAATTAAGGTTCTGCTTGTATTTCGATTCCCTGAAAAGCATAGTATCACAGGATTTAATAAGTTATTAATTAATGAATAGGTGATACTACTAGTGCATGCCTGGTGGGGTTTTTGGTAAGAGGTGCTTTTCAAGAGTAAGAATGAATTGTGACAGTATTACTATTCTTCCTAACCTTCTAGAAGAACACTTAAACTTACTGGAAAGCAGTGTGGTGATTCTTCAAAGAGCTAAAAGCAGAACTAGCATTCAACTCCACAACCCCATTCCTGAGTATACACGCAAATAATATAAATCATTCTGCCATAAAGTCACATGCATGTGAATGTTCATTGCAGCACTATTCACAATAACAAAGACATGGACTCATCCTAAATGCCCATCAATGACAGACTGGATAAAAAAAATGTGGTATATGTACACCATGGAATATTATGCAGTCATAAAAAAGAAGATCATGCCTTCATGTCTTTTGTGGGAGTATGGGTGGAACCGGAGGCTGTTACTTTTAGCAAACTAACTTAGGAACAGAAAACCAAATACCATATAATCTCACTTATAGAGGGGACTCAAGATGGCGCTGTGAGAACAACCCAGGATTGGAGCCCGCGTTGAATTCGCAAACGGTGAGTCAGTGCTGCATTTCCAGACTGATCTTTGTTGCCCACAGAACGGGGAAACTCCCAAGTATAAAAAGACACGGGACGCCAGGCAGTAGGTCTGCCTGGCAAAGCCGGCAGCCGGGGCGGCGGCGGCCGGCCCTACCCAGCAATCCCACAGGGCGTGCTTGTCCGGGTGCCTTGTTGAACCGGCAACCTGAGACTTGAGAGGGCTGGACTTGAGACTGAACGAGACTTGCACAGTAGCCCAGCCCAGGGGATTGCAGGGACAGATTGCTTGGGATACCCAGTGGGACGAACAAAACCGCGATTTCAAACTATCCCGGGCAGACAGTCCGAGACGCTCTGTGGGGGAGGGGCGTCCACCACTACGGAGGCAACCTGCCCCAACTGATATACACGCCCACTGCTGAGGCAGCCAGCCGTTGCCGAGGCAACCCGTCCCTACTGAGATACACGCCCACTGCTGACGCAGCCTGCCGTTGCTGAGGCAACACGCTACAACGAAGAAACTCCGCTGCAGGGCGTGGCGGAGACCACAGCAGAGCCGGCAGGAACAGCGCGAATCACACAACAGCAGGGCGGAGCCTCGGCAGCCAAACAGTGGCTAGTCTGCCTTTGAGCTGGGCAGGACACCTGATCGGACATCCAAAAATAAAGCCCAAACCCCTCAACACAGAGCATTTGAGAAAAAAAAAAGGGTTGTTTAATGAGCTGTGTTGCAGCAGAATCAAACATAGCAGCCTAACAGCCCTGAATGAACAACAGAGTGCACAGCTCAGCAATTAAACCCCTATAAAGTACAAACTGTCTCCTCAAGCAGCTCCCTGACCCCTCTATATCCAAAAGACTGTCATTAGGCAGGCATCATCCTGGGACAAAGAGAGCAGAAAAAGAAACTGGTAGCATCCCTCGCTGTGCCACGGCTACTAGAGGTGCACCCCAGACAAGCAGGGTCTGGAGCGGACCTCAACAGTCGTACAGCGAAGGGGCTAGACTGGTAGAAGGAAAACCAAGCAACAGAAATACTTCATCATCAACATTCTGGGTGTCCACTCAGAGACCCAAACGAAAAGTCAGCAACTACGCAGACGACCAGCGGACAAATCCACAAAGATGGGAAGAAACCAGCGCAAAAAGGAGGAAAACACCCGAAACCAGAACACATCGCCTCCTAGAAAGGACCAAGACTCCTCACCAGCAAGGGAACAAAGCTGGACGGAGAATGACTGTGACGAAATGACGGAATTAGACTTCAGAAGATGGATAATGAGAAACTTTTCTGAGCTAAAAGATCATGTATTAAATCAATGCAAAGAAACTAAGAACCTTGAAAAAAGATTTGAAAAAAGATTCGAGGAAATGATAACAAGAATGGATACCTTAGAGAGGAATATGAATGAATTAAAGGAGCTGAAAAACACAATACGAGAACTTCACGAAGCAAACGCAAGTTTCAATAGCCGAATTGACCAAGCAGAAGAAAGAATATCTGAAGTCGAAGACCAACTCAATGAAATAAAACGAGAAACCAAGATCAGAGAAAAAAGCGCAAAAAGGAATGAACAAAGTCTCCAAGAAATGTGGGACTATGTGAAAAGACCTAACCTACGTTTGATAGGTGTACCAGAAGGGGACGAAGAGAATGAATCCCAGCTGGAAAATACTCTTCAGGACATCATCCAGGAAAATTTCCCCCACCTAGCAAGACAGGCCAACACTCAATTGCAGGAAATACAGAGAACACCACAAAGATATTCCGCAAGAAGAGCAACCCCAAGGCACATAATCGTCAGATTCAACAGGGTTGAAATAAAGGAGAGAATACTAAGGGCAGCCAGAGAGAAAGGTCGGGTCACCCACAAAGGGAAGCCCATCAGACTCACAGCAGATCTCTCGGCAGAAACACTACAAGCCAGAAGAGAGTGGGGGCCAATATTCAACATTCTTAAAGAAAAGAACTTTCAACCCAGAATTTCATATCCAGCCAAACTGAGCTTCAGAAGTGAAGGAAGAATAAAATCCTTTGCGAACAAGCAAGTACTCAGAGATTTTGTCACCACCAGGCCTGCTTTACAAGAGCTCCTAAAAGAGGCACTACACATAGAAAGGATCAATCAGTACCAGCCATTCCAAAATCACACTGAATGCTAAAGAGCTTCAACATAATGAAGAATTTACAACAACGAACAGGCAAAACAGCCACTTAGAATCAAAATGGCAGTATCAAATTCACACATAACAATATTAACCCTAAATGTAAATGGACTAAATGCACCAATCAAAAGACACAGACTGGCAAATTGGATAAAAATCCAAAACCCATCAGTGTGCTGTATCCAGGAAACCCATCTCACATGCAAGGATACACAAAGGCTCAAAATAAAGGGATGGAGGAAGATTTACCAAGCTAATGGAAAGCAAAAAAAAGCAGGAGTTGCAATTCTCATCTCTGATAAAATAGACTTTAAAGCAACAAAGATCAAAAGAGACAAAGAAGGCCATTACATAATGGTAAAAGGATCGATACAACAAGAAGAGCTAACGATCCTAAACATATATGGACCCAACACAGGAGCACCCAGATACATAAGGCAAGTTCTTAATGACTTACAGAAGGACTTAGACTCCCACACAATAATAGTGGGAGACTTTAACACTCCACTGTCAATACTAGACAGATCAACCAGACAGAAAATCAACAAGGATACCCAGGGCTTGAACTCAGACCTGGAGCAAGCAAACCTGGTGGACATTTACAGAACTCTCCACCCCAAATCCACAGAATACACATTCTTCTCAGCACCACATCACACCTACTCTAAAATTGACCACATAATTGGAAGTAAAGCACTGCTCAACAAATGCAAAACAACTGAAATCATAACAAACAGCCTCTCAGACCATAGTGCAATCAAGTTAGAACTCAGAATTCAGAAACCGACCCAGAACCGCACAGCTTCATGGAAACTGAACAACTGGCTCTTGAATGTTGACTGGGTAAACAACGAAATGAAGGCAGAAATAAAGAAGTTCTTCGAAACCAATGAGAACGAAGACACAACGTGCCAGAACCTCTGGGACACATTTAAAGCAGTCTCTAGAGGAAAGTATATAGCAATAAGTGCCCATATGAGGAGAATGGAGAGATCCAAAATTGACACCCTATTGTCAAAATTGAAAGAGCTAGAGGAGCAAGATCAAAAAAACTCAAAACCCAGCAGAAGACAAGAAATTACTAAGATCAGAGCTGAGCTGAAGGAGATTGAGACACGAAAAACCCTTCAAAAAATCAATAAATCCAAGAGCTGGTTTTTTGAAAAGATCAACAAAATAGACAGACCACTAGCCAGATTGATTAAAAAGAAAAGAGAGAACAACCAAATAGATGCAATAAAAAATGATAAAGGGGAAATCACCACAGATTCCACAGAAATTCAAACCATCATCAGAGAATATTACAAACAACTCTATGCACATAAACTAGTAAACCTGGAAGAAATGGATAAATTCCTGGACTCCTGTGTCCTCCCAAGCCTAAACCAGGAGGAAGCTGAAACTATGAATAGACCAATAACAAGGTCTGAAGTTGAGGCAGCAGTTAAGAGCCTACCTCACAAAAAAAGCCCAGGTCCAGATGGGTTCACAGCCGAATTCTACCAGACACACAAGGAGGAGCTGGTACCATTCCTTCTAAAACTATTTCAAACAATCCAAAAAGAGGGAATCCTTCCCAAATCATTTTATGAGACCAACATCATCCTGATACCAAAACCCGGCAGAGACCCAACGAGAAAAGAAAACTTCAGGCCAATATCCATGATGAACATAGATGCAAAAATCTTCAATAAAATATTGGCAAGCCGATTGCAACAGCAAATCAAAAAACTTATTCATCATGATCAAGTAGGATTCATCCCAGGGATGCAAGGCTGGTTCAACATACGCAAGTCTATCAACGTAATTCACCACATAAACAGAACCAAAAACAAAAACCACATGATTATCTCAATTGACGCAGAGAAGGCATTTGACAAAATTCAACAGCCCTTTATGCTAAAAACCCTCAATAAACTCGGTATCGATGGAACGTATCTCAAAGTAATAAAAGCTATTTATGACAAACCAACAGCCAATATCATACTGAATGGGCAAAAACTGGAAGCATTCCCTTTGAAATCTGGTACTAGACAAGGATGACCTCTCTCACCACTCCTATTCAATATAGTACTGGAAGTTCTAGCCAGAGCAATCAGGCAAGAAAAAGAAATAAAGGGTATTCAAATAGGAAAGGTGGAAGCCAAATTGTCTCTATTTGCAGACGACATGATAGTATACCTAGAAGACCCCATCGCCTCAGCCCAAAAACTCCTGAAACTGATAAACAACTTCAGCAAAGTCTCAGGATATAAAATCAATGTGCAAAAATCACAAGCATTCGTCTACACCAATAACAGACTTAAAGAAAGCCAAATCAAGAGCGAACTGCCATTCGCAATTGCTACAAAAAGAATAAAATACCTTGGAATACAACTCACAAGGAACGTAAGGGACCTCTTCAAGGAGAACTACAAACCACTGCTCAACGAAATCAGAGAGGACACAAACAGATGGAGAAACATTCCATGTTCATGGTTAGGAAGAATCAATATCGTGAAAATGGCTAGACTGCCCAAAGTAATTTACAGAATCAATGCTATCCCCATCAAGCTACCATTGACTTTCTTCACAGAACTGGAAAAAACCACCATGAACTTCATATGGAACCAAAAGAGAGCCCGCATAGCCAAGTCAATTCTAAGCAAAAAGAACACAGCGGGGGGCATCACACTACCGGATTTCAAACTATACTACAAGGCTACAGTAATCAAAACAGCATGGTACTGGTACCAAAACAGAGATATAGACCAATGGAACAAAACAGAGGCACCGGAGGCAACACAACATACATACAACTATACAATCTTTGATAAACCTGACAAAAACAAGCAATGGGGCAAGGATTCCATGTTTAACAAATGGTGTTGGGAAAACTGGCTAGCCATGTGCAGAAAGCAGAAACTGGACCCCTTCCTGACACCTTACACTAAAATTAACTCCAGATGGATTAAAGACTTAAACATAAGACCTGGCACAATAAAAACCCTAGAAGGAAATCTAGGCAAAACTATCCAGGACATAGGAGTAGGCAAGGACTTCATGAACAAAACACCAAGAGCATTGGCAACAAAAGCCAAAATAGACAAATGGGACCTAATGAAACTCCACAGCTTCTGCACGGCAAAAGATACAGTCACTAGAGTGGATCGGCAACCAACAGAATGGGAAAAAATTTTCGCAGTCTACCCATCTGACAAAGGGCTGATATCCAGAATTTACAAACAACTCAAGCAGATTTACAGGAAAAAAACAAACAAGCCCATTCAAAAGTGGGCAAAGGATATGAACAGACACTTTACGAAAGAAGACATATATGAGGCCAACAATCATATGAAAAAATGCTCATCGTCACTGGTCATCAGAGAGATGCAAATCAAAACCACATTGAGATACCATCTCACGCCAGTTAGAATGGCGATCATTAAAAAATCTGGAGACAACAGATGCTGGAGAGGATGTGGAGAAAAAGGAACACTTTTACACTGTTGGTGGGAGTGTAAATTAGTTCAACCATTGTGGAAGACAGTGTGGCGATTCCTCAAGGCCTTAGAAATAGAAATTCCATTTGACCCAGCAATCCCATTACTGGGTATATATCCAAAAGTCTATAAATCGTTCTACTATAAGGACACATGTACACGAATGTTCATTGCAGCACTGTTTACAATAGCAAAGACCTGGAATCAACCCAAATGCCCATTGATAATAGACTGGATTGGAAAAATGTGGCACATATACACCATGGAATATTATGCAGCAATCAGAAATGATGAGTTTGTGTCGTTTGTAGGGACATGGATGAATCTGGAAAACACCATCCTCAGCAAACTGACACAAGAACAGAAAATGAAACACCGCATATTCTCACTCATAGGTGGGTGATGAAAAATGAGAACACATGGACACAGAAAGGGGAGTACTAAACACTGGGGTCTATTGGGGGGGAAAAGGGGAGGGCCAGTGGGAGGGGGAGGTGGGGAGGGATAGCCTGGGGAGAAATGCCAAATGTGGGTGAAGGGGAGAAGAAAAGCAAAGCACACTGCCATGTGTGTACCTACGCAACTGTCTTGCATGCTCTGCTCATGTACCCCAAAACCTATAATCCAATAAAAAATTAAAAAAAAAAAAAATCTCACTTATAAGTAGAAGCAAAATAATGATAACGCATGACACAAAGAGGGGAACAACAGATGCCAGGTTTTACTTAGGGGTAGAGAGTGGGAGGATGGAGAGGATCAGAAAAATACCTATTAGGTACTATGCTTAGCAACTGGGTGATGAAATAATCTGTAAAACAAACCCCTGTAGCATGACTTTACGGATATATCAAACCTGCACATGTACCCTAAACCTAAATTAAAAGTTAAAAAAATACATAAAAAATAAAAATACAGTGATGGTAGTTCTAGTATATACTTCTACAGTGGTTCGAGAAACCCACTAAGATTAATATAGAATCAGATCCAGGACAAACAGAATTAAAAAGCAGTTGTGCAAATGCATTTCAGCCCCCACTTGCACACTTGCATTTTGTCTTCTAACATTTTATTGGCCAATGCAGGTCCTCTCCCCAACCTCAAAGCTTGTCATCATGAAGCCATATCAAGAGTGAGATAGATAGATAGATAGATAGATTACATATATTATATATGTGATACATTATATAGTTCCTTTAATAATTGTATTAAATATATAATATATGACTAATAAATTATTAATGATTATATAATCATTAGTATATTACCATAACAATAATCTTAACATTCCAGAGAAAAGTAAGTTCAGAGAAAGCAAAAGCCACTGGAGTTGGAAAGGGATGCATTTCATAAAGACTAAAATTTAAAACAGATGAATTCTAGAAATGAAGAAAACTTAAAGCACAATTTTTTGTTTTGTATGGCATTTTAATCATCTTCATTTTATAAATTCCTGTCTGGTTGCAAATTAAATTAAAGTTAGAAGGAAAAAAATTCTACCGAATTCATAAGCAGAGAGACCTATATATGTATAAGAATGTCATTCACACCATTCTCTCTTTATCTCCAATCCCTGAATATCTATTAATTGATTAAATAAATTATAATATATCCAGACAATTGAATGGTAGTTGGCCTTTAAAAATGTGAGATGTGAGAAAAAGACTATGCATGTGTGTACACATATACACACATGCTACCAGTTGTGTGTGTGTGTGTGTGTGTGTGTGTGTGTTCTGTAATGTTATACACCAAATTGCTATCAGTGGTCAGGACATGGGTCTGGTGGTGGGAGGTAACTGCGTGATGTGGTAAGGATGCTTTAATTTTATCTTCCTGTATCTCTCTATTTCTCAAAATTTGTAATATGCCTTTTATCATGAAAAAAAATCAAAGTGGAAAGTAAAATATCATAGACAGCCTATATTGATCACTTTTTATGAATAAGGAGATGCAGGAAAAGCATAATTAAATGAGACTGCCTTACATCAAGTAGTACTAAACAACAGAAAGGGGAAGTCATTTAAAACTTACTCAGTTTTGCATATCCTATATTTTTCCAAAATACAGTACAACCAAAACATCTAAAGAATTCAAAAGTAAGGAAATAACAAAGAGGAGATACATTTTTTAAAAAGGAAAACTAAAAAGAGCTGGTTTATTATGAAATGCATATGCGGGAGTGGTATCACATGTGCTAAAATTGGACCACAAATGTGGGTTTAATATTTCTAACAGCCAGACCAGATAAAGAAGCATGATTCACAGTGTTCATTATATAAAAACAAATCTATTGTTGGGAAGCTGTAGCAGTGATTTTGCATCGACTTGAGGGCAGAGAGTTAAAGCTTCTTTCACACGTCATTCAAGTGCTAAACTTAACTGTAGAAAGGTCCCATTCTAAAGTTAAGATAAAAGCCAGGTGGTCTAACACATACCTATCTTAAAAGTTACAAAGGGGGAGTACTTTAATCTTCAAGGTTACATAGGGCATTAAGGAATTTTGGGAAGGATCACACTCATGCAAACGTTTATTTTGATATTGTAGTATTTCAACTTTGAAATAACTCCTGTCTTTAAAATACTGCTTACATTGTTTATGTGTTATGGCTACACATTTTTACTAACTGTAGTTTTCACTAGCCATTTCATGTTGTTATTTTTTGAGACAGAGTCTTGCTTTGTCACCCAGGCTGGAGTACAGAAACGCGATCTTGGCTCACTGCAACCACCACCTCCAGGGTTCAAGGGGTTCTCCTGCCTCAGTCATATTATTTTTGCAATAAACAGAAGGTATGTAAAACATCCAAGACTAGTTGTTTGTTATCAGCTTGAAAGTAGAACCATAATATACTTCATTCCTCAATACTTTACTATATGTAATATTTTTGGTAGAAAAGAGGATGAGATTCCACTGCTATATTGGGAAAGTTTTTTTCTGTCAATGTTAACATGATGGAATAAATCTTATTAGTCTTTCTTCAGACGTATGTTGGGCCTTTATTCTCTGCTCAGAATGGTGCTAGGAATTGTAGGAGGAGGAGTGGGGCAAAAGAGATGTAAGAAGTGGTTCTTATCCTGGTTTGGTTTGCATATTAGATATAAGAAGTGGTTCCTATCCTGGTTTGGTGCTTATTAGAAGGCAAAGGCTTTGGAATAGTATCCTAAGCTCTACTGGGCCAGGTAGATAGCACTGGTCCAATTTGTGGTGGATAAACTTCACAAGTCAGTGTTTGGAGATGAATATAATATACTTAATATCTACATAGTGCTTTAATATTTACAAAATACTTGCCCTTATATTTTTGGTCCTTTCAGAATCCATCTGCTTAGAGGAAACCACAAGTTTCCTCTTATTTTCAAGTCTCCCAGCACATATAAGTTGAAACCATATACCAGGCTTTCTACACACCCTTTGCATGCTTTTTATTGAATCATGCTGGAAAAGTAAATGTTTATTGTGATCTGTAGAGCTTAGGAAGCTGAGTGAGGAGGGTTAATATTTAACCTAAACCACCCACTACAATTCAGAGCTGAGATTTCAACTGAGCTTTACCATCTTCCTATTCCAGCAGTGTTCGTATTTGTTTTCCATAGAGCTAGGATTCTTATCAACCTTGTTGCTGCTCAGACTTGGGCTGTATTACCTGGTGTCTGGGAACCTTTGTAAGGGGTGTTTGCATTCAGGCTCAAATATCTAGCCACAGTGAATCTTCTTGAAAGATATCTAAAAGAGGGAGCCTGAACATCTTCCTATCTTCATAAAATTAAGATTGAGCCACAAGATGGAGAAAAGAGAGGCTTGATGTGTTTCGGTCTACCTTGAGCCCAGACCCAGTGAGGTCCACCACTGAGCTTGGCACCTGCTGTGGTTTGTTAAATGAGCCAGTAGAAACTCTCTTTCTTGCATGAGCTAGAATTGATGTTCCTGTATTTGGATCTGTTAGAACCCTGACCAACAGGTTTATGAGTTAAAGAATGCAACAGATCTAAAATGGCTTCTGTTTCCTGGACAAACCTATATTTTGAGTTAGACTTTGCAGGGATGTGTTGACAGTTTAAGATCTGTGGATTTCAAAAACATAAAAAATAGCCTTTAAAAAATGGGTGAAAAATATCAAATGTCAGTGAATAGAAATGTACTTTTGTTTTAAGAGTACCCGTAAAATTACTCTTCTAAGAATAATTACACAGGTTAAATTATTTGAGTGAAAAGTAAAATAATGGACACATTTGAAATTAAAACAGTGCCTGGTGACATTTTAATTTTATAATAAAGGTCAAAATAAATTGTATTTCATTTGATGCTTTTGAATAATATATAGAAACTCAAGTGTGCAAATACAATTTTCTGCCCATAAGGTAATGTGGTTCCTTTTGTTGTTATTTTGGTCTTTACTTATGACTGGTAGTCACAACCAGTAAGTGTGTTTAGGGCATATGAATCTTCAAGTCATATTCAGAGTCATTAACATTAGTAGCTACATTCTGAGCAGTTAACAAGATGAAGAGGGGGAATTTAATAAGGTCATAATGGATAACCAATTTGCTCTCTGAATAAAAAGGCATTAGATGTTATATTTTTAAAAATAAAACAAAAGCACTTTCTAAGAAACTTTTGAGAAATATCTAAAATTATCTAGAAGTCTTTTTGTTAGTTTGTTTTAATTTTTACCCCTAGGTAAGTGCTGAGATACTTTTGGGAAAATAGCATGCACTGGAGAGTCTGGGTCCAAATATCCTGCTTACTACTTAAATCATTGTGGACAAATTTATCCAACTCTGTTTCCTCATCTGTAAAATTGGGTTATAAAATGCATGGAATGGTGCTTGGCTTATAGTAAAAACTAATAGCTGTTAATATCTTATGATATGACACAGCTGAATCAAAGTAACTTTTATGTGCTTCGCTAATTAAATAATGGCACCATAAAATTCATGACTTTGAATCTTATTTGGAAGATCAGATTCTGTTCCTTCTCTCAGCTTCCCCATCAGAGCTTTCTCTCTCTGAAAAGCAGACTGTCTTTCAACTTTGTACCAGAAAGGAGTTATCAAGGAAACAAAATATAGAGATGGGTAAACAGTCTTAGGAGACTGAAAATTAAGGTGCCTTATGAAGGAGAAAACAGCTGCAACAACAAAAATCCCTTAACTGTTCATAGTTTTAACTGTTAAAACTATTCATGTTTGAAACCCTATTGAATTTGTATAATGATCTTTGGGAGAAGATACACCAGAGATATAAATAAGAATTACCAAGTATCCAGAGAGAGATGGTACACTTAGCTAAAGCAGGAAGCTTCACCCTTTCCTGACCTACTTGCTAGCACAGTGGTTAGCCAAATGCCTTCAAATTGGACGTGTGCTTCTAGTTTCCCACAAGTCTGGCTGCCCCTATTGTGTTGTAGCTGGCATGATTTACATGTTTATTTTACCTCCTGATTCGTGAAGCCTTCTGAATGTTTAAAGTCTGATCCAATGCCACATCTATCACGTTGTAAACATTAAATAGGACTTCCTATGGCATTTAAGTCAACATTCAACACAATGGCTACTATTTTGCTGTTAAGAAAAAAAGAAAAGTTTAATGATTGATCCTTGAGCATAAGCAGTCAAACAAACATAAAGTTAAAAAGGAATTTTACTCATCTAGAATAGCACTTTATCAGTTTATATTATGAGAAATTTAGATTACAAACCTGTATACAGTTCCATAAAATGTTTGCTAAAAACTGATTTTATAAATAGCTTAAATGAAAAAACAATGAATTTCTAATTCTAATTATAGTTTAGGATGGAATTTAAATATTTTAATTAAGAGTAGCAATGGTAATCATATTTGTTTTTCTTCAGAAAGGGAAAGTTAATTGCATATTTTTTTCCATCCCAAAAATGTACTTTTGGAAAGATTTTTAAAAATTCCACTGTGGCATCCTATTTTCTTTCCTAGTACTGATGGCCAGTTTCTAGCATCTTCTTTATTTTGTTGCTTTACTTATATTATCTCCATCCCAGACGATTGCATATACGCTTAGCTGATCTTCCTGCCTTGTAAACTTTCCTTATTCAAATATGCTACTCTCTAAGGATACAGAATTTCAATTAAATAGGAGGAATAAGTTCAAATAATCCATTGCACAATATGATGACTGTAGTTAATAACATACTGTATTTTTGAAAAGTATGGATGTAAAGTGTTCTCACCATGATAACCATGTGAAGTAATTCATATGTTAAGTAGCTGGATTTAGTCATCCCACAATATAAATATTTCAAAACATTATGGTGCACACGATAAATACATACAATTTCATCTGTCAATTTAAATATTAAAAAAAAACAAATTATGCTACACTGGTCTTTGCTGCGGGATTAATATTGAGAAAATACATTTTACTTGATCAATATCTAATATCATTATCTGTCAAAGTACTTTTTCTACCTGAAATTTAATTGGAAAAGCTGATTCGTCCATAAGACACAGTGATTTCTGCTTTCCCTGAGCTTCTGGGCCACTCCTTTCTCTTACAGCCACATGACAGTTAACCATGCCCACATTGTATCATAGCAGTTTCCTATATTCTATGTGCACTCCAGTCCTCAACAAATAACTGGGCTGGTGTGATGGAAAATGCCAATTTCAGTACTTTGTAGATTATAAGCAGTCAGTACATTTTATATTGAAATTCTGATATTGTGCATTTCAGGACAGCAAATCCTCTCCATGTTGTCTATGAAGGTTTAGACAGTTCACTGAAAATATCCTACACCTTCACCTAACATTGAGAGTGAAATGGGCTTACCAAATATTTGTTTTTAGATCTTATATAATAAATAACTAGATTTTGAATGATAATATTATGAGAATATGAAGAAATTTTAAAGCAGACTCGACTGATTGTCACCTGCTATTTTTTAATGTTAATATTCTAATTTTCTGTCAAATTTGTTATAAAATATAACATTATAGTACCTATGCAACTATCTTGCATGTTCTGCACATGTACCCCAAAACCTAAAATGCAATTAAAAAATAAAATAAAAAAATATATATAACATTATAATTTTCAAAGAGGGAAAGAAATGGTTCCTAGTTTATGCAGACACTGAATTTTCAGTATCTCCATATTCTTAGTTCATGCATCCTAGGCTCTCAGATGTTTCTTGCTGTGCCGAATGCATAAACCTTGACGTTTGATGCCACTCAGCCTTTTCTCAGTTCTAGGTTTCTTTCTCAGCTTGCTAACTCTGTCTTGCAATCTGTCTAGGTCCCTAGATAAATGAAAATTATAATAGAAAAAAATGAGGAATTGTTAAAAGGGACATAAACAAAAATACTGAAAGCAGGAAAGACAGATACCGAGCACGCGTTTCTTTGGAAGAAAGATTCAGAGACAGTAATGGCAGGAGACTCAAATGGCTTATGAGTGACTAAAGCAATGACTGTCTATCTATGCTACTGCAAAAATTAGCATATTCTAAGTGCTCTTGCAACCAATAGCTTTGATAAAAATAAATATTTTTGAAATACATAGGGTTAACAAAGGAAAAGGCATATTTGAGACCTCTTATATTTATTTTTATTTCCTACCACTCCCCATAGACTCTTCTCCAGGTCTGCCATGATACCAGATGAGCATAGTACTTCACAGATTATAAGCAATCAATAAATTATGAGTAGTGGCCACAACTAGTTTTTAGTAGAAGTCCCGGATTTTGGGTATGTTTAGAACAATGTTGTCTGGCAATGAAAATGATATTTTAAAATCTTATTCATGTTCTATTATTCTGCTATTTTCTTACCATTCTAGATTATTATTAATCCTAGGAATTGAAGCAGGTTTTCTAATCTCCTGATATATTGTATAGATGGTTGGGGAAAGGTAGTAAAGCAAACGTGAACATGTGAGGTAATTTTAGGATTTAACTTCAGTCTCTGTTGCAAGGACTGATCATTTAAGGTCTGTAAACTTGTTTATAATCACAGATTTACATATGGTAGACACTATTACCTGCCTATTCTTCAGACATTCCTCTAGCCTTTCTTATCAATGAGTCCACTATCTCCTAGAAAGGCTAAAATGACCGATATTCATTTCCTTATTTTTTGAGGGAGGTAATCATCTAATCACACCAATTTTTGCTTGGGAGTTTCTAGACAGTTTTTTTTCATGCAATAAAATGAGATATTGTTCTGTCTGCATTTATGTATGATTAGCTAAATAGAGACAGCCAACTTGTGACAGTGGAACAACCTAAAGACAAAAGTCATCATGTGGAGGGTGGGACAACTGAATTGAAAACACTAGGCTTCTGAATAATAGCTATTTGCTGGGGTATTTACAAACCCTGGAACCACCGACTTTCTGATTTCTTGTAAAATGAGATAATAAGATGCTATAGAACCACTTTTGGTCAGACTCTTACTTGCATCTCCAAAGCATCCTTACAAAGACAAATGGAATCCGAGTTTTGCTACCCTTAGGTGGCAGCATACAATTTTGCATAGGGCACAATTCTAGCTTCTTAGACTCTGAGTTCAACTTTGGATTCTGCTGTTCTGACTGGATTTAGGTTAAGGTTACTCGGTTGTCTTTCTTTGCCACAAATGACTTGTCTGATTTAAATGGCTTTGGTGCCAGTGCTTGTTATGTGCACTAGGATCCTTTCAGTTTTTGACATGTTTATCAAGCAGGACGTTAAAACAGCAAATATTAATTTATATACAAAGAAAATCAGTGTTTGAACTTAAATGATTGAAGTTTTACTTAATGATGTATTGGTATCTCTTGCTAGACATTTGACAGATTTGGGAATAAAAGTTGCTTTGGTCACTTTCATTGTAAAGAGTGATATTTTAGAAGTGTCAACATAAAGAGTTAACTTTTGTAAAATATTTGAAGAGATTTATTTTGAACCAAATATGAGTGACCATGGCACATGACACAGCCCTCAGGAGACCCTGAGGACATGTGCCCAAGGTGGTCAGGGCATGGCCTAGTTTTATACATTTAGGGACACCTGAGACATCAGTCAAATACATTGCTTGTCCCACCAGAAAGGTGAGACAACTTGCTTCCAGGTTATAGGTAGAATTAAAAATTTTCTTATTTGAAATTGGTTGAAAGAGTTACTATCAACAGAAAGGAAAAGGAATGTCTGGGTTAAGAAAAAGAGTTGTGGAGACCAGAGTTTTACCATGCAGATGAAACCTCCATGAAATAGGCTTCAGAAAAAATAAGTAAATGTTTCTTATTAGACTTAAAGAGTCATTTCTATCAGTAATTCTGAAAGGGAGGAAGGTATAATATCCATTAGAGTTATACCAGCTTACAGTAACATTCTGATTCCACTACTTGATTGGCACATACATTTCATTGTAAAGAGTGATATTTTAAAATTGTCAACAAAAAGAGTCAAACTCCCTAAAATATTTGAAGAAATTTATTCTGTGCCAAATATGAGTGACTGTGGCCCATTACACAGCCCTCAAGAGACCCTGAGAACATGTGCCCAGGGTGGTCAGGGCTGGCCAGTCATCCTGCTACATTAGTCCAGATGCAATCATATTGTATTGCTACCATTTTGAAAATATTTTGAGAAATAAATGAGATGCTATATTTAAAGTACTGGTGTGCTTTGCTAGACAGATACTAGGTGCCAAATATATAGTATAGTAACTCTTCAGCGCTCCCTGCAAATGAGATTGAAATGAAGAATTCTAGCTACTCTGTGAACCTGGTGGTTTTATTTTATTCCATACTCATAGCCTGTATGATGCTCTAAATGTGTCTTGTTTTTTTATTATTGATCACTATAAGTTTTGTGGGGTAAAGAATTGAAACCCATGGTTTTCAAGAGAAAGCATAAATAAAACATCAGTGATTGATGCTTCTGTAGGAATATAGTGATCATTCTGGTCAAAGCAAAAATCAGGCACAGAGACTGAAGACATAATTTGAAACATTAGAATATATAGTCTGTGTTGGGTCCAAACAAAGGTGTTAAAGTCAGAGATACAGTTTGGATTCTGAAATAGTAGAATGTATGTAAGTTTGATCACTTGTGATGGTAAAAGAGCAAATCAAAAGCATTTCAGAATCTTTGATAAAGTTTACATAGAAAATGGACAGCAAGTATAAAAGCAGAATTATTAATAATGTCTAGTTTTAGGAAATATTTGTGAATTTTTTTGTCCTACGCTGTTATAATCATCAGGATCTGTATTATTTCTTTTTTTGCTACTCCAACTTTTGTTCAACTATATTATCCCAGAAATAATTTTCCCATGTCACAGAAAAGAATAAATCAGTTTAAAAACAGCAAAAAAAAAAGTAAAATATTTTACTTAACAAAATTATTTTCCTTTGGAAAACACATTATGAAAATCAAATTTTTGTGGCATTTTTAATATAGTGCTAAATCTTCTGAACTTGCCATTAGAAGAGCTGGAGTCAGATATTTAGTGTCTTACCAGTTGTACGATCTTGGATATATTTAGAACTTACACTGGGCCTATGTATCATCACTCATAAAATAGAAATTGTTTTACCTGCTTCAGAGAATGACCGCATTAAAGGAGAACACATGTGATATAGTTTGGGTATTTGTTCTGCCCAAATCTCAAGTTGAAAGGTAATCCCCAATTTCAGAGGTGAAGCCTGAGTTCTCATGAGATATGGGAGGTGTTTGAGTCATCTGGGTAGATTCTTCATGGTTTGGGACTGTCCTAATGATAGTAAATGAGTTCTCATGAGATGGCCATGGTTTAAAATAGGTGGCACCTCCCCGCCCCCCTTTCCTCCTTCTCTGGCCATGTGACATACCTGTTCCTGTTTTGCCTTTGCTATGAGTAAAAGCTCCCGAAGTTCTACCTGGAAGCTGAGAAGATGCCAGTGCCATGCTTGGACAGCCTGTAGAATTATGAGCCAATAACACCTATTTTCTTTATAAATTACCCAGTTTCAGATATTCCTTTATAGAAACAAAACAAACAAACAAACAAAAAAAACAGCCAAACTCAGAAAATATGTGAAAGTGCCTGCATGTGCAGAGCCTGGGACAGAACAGGCACACAGTAGATGTTTATTGAACCTAAATGTGTTATTCTTAAATTCAGTATTTGTCTTTTCCAATTCCATTTTCCCCAGCCTTGAAGAAAATCAGAATATTTATCTTTCAAAAATATGTTAGTCCTATAGTAATTCTATTTTCATTTATCTTATCAAATACTAAAGCTAACCTCAGGAGTAGGAAATGTATTTCAGTGGGCTCTGTTTTATTATTTTTTCTTGTTTTGTCTTCCATACAAATTTTCTTTGTATTCCTCCTTCCCCAGTTGAGTCTCTATGATTTACAGCTTTGGCCTGCAACCCCAATACATCCATTTATTTGGCTCACTAATGATATTGTGTAGAATTAATACTAATTAGGTAGTAAATATACTTCTGGTGATAGCATTATGGAACTCAGTTTATAAAAGTTTCAGGATACAGATGGCGTGAGCATTGTGAAATACCATTACTTCCATGCAGTATAAGGTATGGAGCACAGTGATAAAGCTAAAATTTAAAATAGTAATTTTTGCTGTACACTTTTCAAATGAGAATACATTTCTGCTAATGGGAAAGACTGTAAAGCAATTCCCATTGCTACTCTGGAATTCAGCATCTTGGAATCATGCCTGGAAATAATGCATTGGAAGGACTGTAGGAGATTACGGCCAAAATGAATTATTGCCACATTATTGGCAAATTCAGTGAGAAATTGGTTTTCCTTGAACTTTAAAGGAGGTAGGTTTTAGCGATAGTTCAAATGGCTTTATACAGTTTATTCATTTTTTACTTCACTCAGATATTTAGAAAACTGTTCTTGACTCTGATTTTCTTTCTTCTTCTTTTCTTCTCCTCTATTGATAGTACGCATTTAGATTTCAGCTACTGTGTTTTAAATATAACCAAATGCTTCATAGTTACAGTTTACATATTAATACATACAAATTGATGATATCTAAGATAATGTACATGACATGAAGAAATTGTCAAAAATATTTGTTAAGTTATCCTCACCAACACCATTGAGAAAGATACTTTAGTGATCTTGTGCTGTATTTCTGGCACTATACCAAGTTATTTAGGATTTACAGAACATGATGAAAATAATTATGTTTCCTGATGAGAAAGTAGGGACTTTCTTTCAGGTTTACATATGTTTGTTGTCTAATTACTATTTTTATCATAATATTTGTATATGTAATGTCTCAATTATTTATAGTAAATAATATTTACATATTGTGTATATAATACTGTGAAATTATATTAGAATATTATAAGCATTCTTTTTAAACCATTTCTAGTCAATATTTGAATTAGGGGAATAATAGTTGCCTGAAATAATTGGATGTAGGAAAGTAGCTTACTGTGCACATTTTTAAGTGACTTCTTTAGCATTAAAAAAGTAGCGTTTTTCTAATCACTGTATAGATATATACATTATTTTTATTCATCTATGTTTGTACAATTATATATTTTTCCCTGAATGCTAAAATGAGTGCATCCAGTGGGCCAAGATGAATTACCACTTTCTTTAACTCTCTTTCATTTAGAATGTTTTACATAATATTAAAAAAAGAATATTAGGATACGACAATTTCTTTTTGAAACAATTATTTAAAAAGCATATTAGGACATGACATTTCTTTTTGAGACAAAGATAATTTCCGCTTATTAAACGCATTTGTTCTTAATAAACTTTCCAGAAGAATTGCTCTTTTATAGTATAAAACAGGACCCACAGAAGCAAAAGTAGGATTATTCCATGTTTCAGGAGCCTCAACTTTACTATACAACAAGGATTGCAATTCAGACACCATCTGTCTCACAGCTGCGAATCATTAAGCTTCAGCAACAACATTTCCCCATCTCAGTTCCTGACTTCTGCCAAGCAAGTAGGAAGTATTGCCTTTACCTCATAGCAAATTCCTCAATTAGTAAATGGATATATGCTTCCATTTAAACTCCAAAATTTAGTGATTCTTTTTAGCTGAAAACAAAGCACTGTTGGTATCTAAATTCACATTGTATTTTGCTAATGATTTCTAAACTTGAATTGTTTTTAAATGCTACTTTTTAACTTAATTTTGCCTAACAATTTATAATGTAAAACACATGATATATTCTGGAGGAAAGCACATTGTTTCACTTTACCTGACCAGTGTCGGCATGGAAATGATCAAAAACATTCACAGATATTCACTTTTGTTGGATTGCTGAGCGAGCGTATTTGTGTGATGTTAAAGGAATGAGCTTGGGCTGCATGTTGTTACATATGGTTTGCATTATGAGAACAGAATGTTAATAGGAAAAAAAAAAAGGCAAAGCATTGGAAACATGAGAAAACTCCAGATTTATTTCTCTTTAAAAGAAAGTTTTTATTTTACTTCTACTAAGACAGGACATCTTTGTAACAGAACATATACTACATTTTTATCATTAAGTAATTATTATCTGCTGTTTCTTTTATTAGATGAATTCAGTGAATAGTTTCCAGCACTCAAAATGTGTTTACATGTTACAGATATTCTCATAAGTTTAAAAACAATTATTTTAATTTAGGCTTTTTGTTGTTTTTTCAATATTAATGTCAAAATTGAACATACAATTTTAAAGTGTGCTTTGCCTGAACTTTGTAAAGTATGTAACTGTGAATTCTCTTCTTTTTCTCTTTATAGTTTATTCTTTTTGATATCCCTGCCAGACTAAAATAGGAAAAAATTAGATTTTAAATTGCATTAATGTAATTCAGATACATTGAAGCAGTTGGTTTCTATGTATGTGAGAAATATATCTCTCATTAACATACAGAAAACTAAAGCTTATTATGAAAGCAAATATAGACCTCAATTTGTGATAGTAAATGTATTTTAAATAGGACATTTCTCTAGTGGAAGAAGTAAGCTTTGAAACATAAAGATGTGCAGAATTGGATAAATTATTTTATAATTGAATATTTTTATAATTTTGGATCATTAAAAAAGTAAGTATAAACACTACAGCATTTAGAGTTTTCTAATATGCACACTTAGCTTTCTAAATTGAAAAAGGTAGGAATCATCCAGTCTTGTTATTCCCAGACTTGTGCCTTTTCTGTCTAGGTGTCACTAAATCTGAAGATTAGGCTTTGTGACTCCTCTTTTTATGTGTTGAGAATAATGAAAAGAAAGAAAGCACCCCATCCAGAAGCTAGTGTTTATTTACATAGATGACTCAGAACCAGGAGGTTTTTCACACCCAGGTCACTGGCCTGAAAGGACATCAGGCCTACGGGGATTCTACCTGACAACAATTTTAGGATATAAAAATGCAAAATAAAGAGATAGACTCAGATCACATAGTTTACTCTCCTTTGTAGATGCCAAGAATTATAAAGGGACTGTGTTTTTCCCCATATGTTTATAAACGTTTCAAACCTATATTATTTAAAAATATTTTCTCATTTTATCTTCTGCAATTCTCACTCCTCAAGAATCAATAGAACTTTATTCCTGTATTTTCTATTATGAGCATAATAAATACACTGTGTATATGTCTTTCAAAACAACGATTGTTAGGTCCCTTGCCCTTCCCCAACTGTGGATACTATGACATGAGCTTCTACCTACTTAAGAAGCACTAGTTCAAAGCAATCCACAGTGTCATTTTGGGGTATTACATGACAAGAATAGAGTTTCCCACTTTGTCTGTTTCTCCCACAGTTTCTAACAGAATTCTTGTTTATAGAGGTAGAATTTGAATATTTTATTAATACAATAATAGGTTATATTTCAAAGGTAGTAAGTCATTTTAAAACTATTAGCACTTACAACATCAAGTAGTAAATAACACAGCAGAAGTACAAAATACACCTTTTTGGAATATTGTTTGTTAAATAGTCAAGTTGAATTCCCATTTCTAACAAAAAGCATATTTGCCCTTTTTTGCTTTTTAAGGTAGGGTCTCACTGTGCTGCTTAGGCTGGCCTCCGACTCCTGGGCTAAAGTGATCCTCCCATCTCAGCCTACTAAAGTGCTAGGATTACAGGTGTGAGCCACTAAACCCTTTTTTAAAATACAGAATTTTACTCACTTTTGTCTTTCATGTATTTATCTACCACAGACATCTGCTTATGTGTTGAAATAAGCCAATTTACAAAATGTTAATTTATAATTCTTCTAATTTTATGTGTGAGTATAGATATTCAAAGCACCATTAAAATGGGGAAGAATTCCAGACTATTGATCTATTTAGAAATGTAAATGTTTAAAATATTAATATTATTACTGTTCTTTAAAAGTATTTTACCCTAAAGTATTTTTTCTTCTAGATCTTTTGCCCCCTTTAGGCCTTCATGGAAATGTTTACATGAGTGTCTTCATAGTAACACATTATATTTACACTTTTATAGGACTTGGGATTCATATAGATTGGTGGATATGATTCAGTACCCCTATCTCTTAAGATTTTGGACATTAAGCCAGAGTTATGCAACAGCCTAAATATTTATCACAAATATTGGAGTATGTGGTGACTCTGATTGTTCCCTTGGCTTTTCATTGAGTAGAGGCTAAATAACGACAGTTATTGACATATTCCAAGATGCAGAAAGCAATGGCCTATACGTAGTTTGAATTATTATCTTTTTCTCTGGATAAAATGCTCAAAAGAAAAGATTGCCCTTACTCAACTTGACTGCACTTCATTTTATGTGTAGTACAAGGGTGGGAGTGGGGAATAACTCCACTAAGTAAAATAGAGACCAGAAATATGAAAAGGGATAGGTCAAGGTTTCCAGTAGGAAACGATATTCTAGGTTACACATATGAATTTTGCTAGTTCTGTAGATGCTAATGACTCAGGTGTTTTTGGCTTTCTCTCTCTTGTCTCCCCAGCCTAGACCTGCTCACTCCTTCTGGTAATGATGCAGGAATTTTTAACAGCCATTTTGCCACCTGGGGACTCCTACAGCTGGCAATGCCCCCCTGCTCCCTAAGCATCACTAAGCCCCAGGCCTGCCACTGAAGGCACCCCACCCACTCAGCCTGCCTATGTTATAATTTGTACCTGTGTTTATTATAGCTTGTACCTGCTGTTCCCAAGCTCTTGTCCTATGTCCGAGAAGACTAAGGGTATGCTGACAATTAGAAGGATGAGGAGGGAAGGAAATAATTTTATTGAGTGATGGGACAGCTCTCAGCAGAGAGGGAATGTAAGGGTGGTTCCTCACCCCTGCACTCGAGTCATTTTTCCCCCGCTGTGTGGCTTAGTTTGGGATTTTTGTAGGCACAGGATGGGGGGAACATGATGATTAGTTTGTGAGTATGCAAAAGATTAAAACAAAGGCACCACTCAAAGGTGAGCACAACAGTGTGAAAAACCAATTAGGGAATGGTAGGTACATGTAGAATAGGTGAAGGGTGGAGGTCAGTCAAAAGAAAGCATGCCAGATTGGAAGACATGTTCTCAATCTGGTCCAAGGTTTTACCCAGGACTCTCTTTGACTTGAGAGTGGGGTTTCACTGGGGAACCACCTCTGTCTGCCTAGGCATTTTTCTGCCTCCTGCCTCTATCAGTAGATCAAGGTCAAAAGGGTCTAATTCAAATTGGACAAGAGGACTTACTGTTGAAAAGGATGGGGAAGTCCAAAACTGAGGACTACTGGTACTAATGAATAAAGAGAATTAGTAATTTTAGTCACTGACCTTAGTTGTGATGAAATCCATTTTAAGCATAGGGACACAAAAGTGTATCTCTCTTCTACCTCGTATCTATCCTGCCCTGTTAGAAGAAAATTCAAGAAAATCTTTGTCTGGGCTGGTGTTATATTGCTATAACTGCAGCACTTTGGGAGGTGGATGTGGGAGGGGTTACTTGAAGCTGAGTTCCACACCAGCCTGGGAAACATAGTGAGACCCCCATCTCTACCAAAAAAAGAATTAGCCGGGTATAATGGTGTGCTCCTGTAGTCCTAGCTACTCAGGAAGGTAAGGCAGGTGGATCACTTAAGCCTAGGAGTTTGAGGTTGCAGTAAGCTTTGATTGTGCCACTGTACTCCAGCCTTGGAGATAGAGTGAGATCCTGTCTTAAAAAATAAAACAAGAAAGTAAAATAAAATAGAAAATGTTCTTAGTCACAAATATATTCATATGACAGACAAAATATACGAGTATATATATGTGCATATTTCCCCTTTGGTCATTAATCTGTGAACAAGTTTCAACCCTATGATAATTTAAAAATATTCCTAAAACAGTAAATTGCAAGTGAATATTTATGTTGGGTACATGATATGGTTTGGCTGTGTCCCCACCCAAATCTCATCTTGAATTGCAACTCTCACAATTCCCATGTGTCATGGGAGGGACCCAGTGGGAGGTGATTGAATTATGGGAGCAGAGCTTTCCTGGGCTGTTCTCATGATAGTGAATGAATCTTGAGATCTGATGGTTTTTAAAATGGGAGTTTCTCTAAACAAGCTCTCTTTGCCTGCTGCCATCCACATAGGATGTGACTTGCTCCTCCTTGCCTTCTGCCATGATTCTGAGGCCTCCCTAGCCATGTGGAACTGTGAGTCCAATTAAACTACTTTCTTTTGTAAATTGCCCAATTTCAGGTATGTCTTTATTAGGTGTGAGAAAATGGACTAATACAGTAAGTTGGTACCTGTAGAATGGGGGCACTGCTGAAAAGATAACTGAAAATGTGGAAGCAACTTTGGAACAGGCAGAGGCTGGAACAGTTTGGAGGGCTCAGAAAGAGACAGGAAAATGTGGAAAGTTTGGAACTTCCCAAAGACTTGTGGAATGGCTTTGCCCAAAATGCTAATAGCAATATGGAGGATAAGGTCCAGGCTGAGGTGGTCTTAGATGGAGATGAGGAACTTGTTAGAATCTGGAGTAAAGATGACTCTTGTTATGTTTTAGCAAAGAGACTGGTGGCATTTGGCCTCTCCTCTAGAGATTTGTGACACTTCGAACTTCAGAGAGATGATTTAGGGTATCTAAGTTTCTAAGCAGCAAAGCATTCATGAGTTAACTTGGGTGCTGTTAAAGGCATTCAGTTTCAATTGGGAAACAGAACCTGAATGTTTGGAAAATTTGTAGACTTGCAATGCAATAGAAAAAAATCCTATTTTCTGAGGAGAAATTTAAGCCAGCTGCAGCAGTTTGCCTGAGTAAGAAGGAGCCAAATGTTAATCACCAAGAATCAATGAGGAAAATGTCTCCAGGGCATGTCAGAGACCCTTGCAACAGCGTCTCTCATCACAGACCCAAAGGCCTAGGAGGAAAAAGTGGTTTTGTGGGCTGAGCCTAGGGTCCCTGTGCTGTGTGCAGCTGGTCTAGGGACTTGGTACCCCGTATCCCAACCGCTCCACATTGCTGAAAGGAACCAGTGTAGAGCTCAGGCTGTGATTTCAGAAGGTGTAAGCTTTAAGCCTTGGCAGCTTCCACATGGTATTGAGCCCATGAGTGCACAGAAGTGAAGAATAGAGATTTGGGAACCTCTGCCTAGATTTCAGAAGAGGTATGGAAAGGTCTGGATGCCCAGGTAGAAGTTTGCTGTAGGAGCAGGGTTGTCATGGAGAACCTCTGCTAGGACAGTGAGGAAGGGAAATGTTGGGTGGGAGCCCCCCAACAGAGTCGTTACCTAATGACTGGGGCATTGGTCATTAGGTAATGCCCTATTACCTAATGCCCATTGGGGCACTGCCTAATAGAGCTGTGAGATGAGTGGCACTGTTCTCCAGATCCCAGAACAAGAGATCCACTGACTGCTTGCATTGTGCACCCAGAAAAGACAGACACTCAATGCCAACCCATGAAAGAAAATGGGAGGGAGGTTGTACTGTGCAAAGCCACAACATACAAGGGCCGAGCTACCAGAGACTATGGAAAGCCACTTGTGCATCAGGGTGACCTGGATGTGAGACATGGAGTTAAAACAGATCATTTTGGTGGTTTAAGATTTGACTGCCCCACTAGATTTCAGCCTTGCATGAAGACTGTAGCCCCTTGGTTTTAGTCAATTTCTCCCATTTGGAATGGCTGCATGTACCTAATACCTGTACCTCCATTGCATCTAGGAAGTAACTAGCTTGCTTTTGATTTTACAGACTTATAGACAGAAGGGACTTGACTTGACTCAGATGAGAATTTAGACTGTGGACTTTTGAGTTAATACTGAAATTAATTAAGACTTTGGAGACTGTTGGGAAGGAATAATTGGTTTTGAAATGTGAGGACGTGAGATTTGGGAGCGGTCAGGTGCCAAATGATATAGTTTATCTGTGTCCCCACCCAAATCTCATCTTGAATTGTAACTCCCACAATTCCCACGTGTTGTGGAAGGAACCTGTTAGGAGATAATTGAATTATGGAGCTGGGTCTTTTCTGTGCTGTTCTCATAATAGCAAATGAGTCTCACAAGATCTGGTGGTTTTAGAAGTGGTAGTTTCCCTGAACAAGTTCTCTTTGCCTGCTGCCATCCACATAGGCTGTTACTTGCTCTGCCTTGCTTTCTACCATGACTGTGAGGCCTCCCCAGCCACGTGGAACAGTGAATCCAATTAAACTTCTTTCTCTTGTAAATTGCCCGGTCTCAGGTATGTATCAGCAGCATGAAAATGGACTAATACGGTACAATAAAGAGATATGATAAGAAGAGAACGTATAACTGATTAGTTTCTAGGGCTGGATTAGTTTTTTTTTTTTTTTTTTTTTTGAGACGGAGTTTTGCTCTTGTTACCCAGGCTGGAGTGCAATGACGCAATCTTGGCTCACCGCAACCTCCGCCTCCTGGATTCAGGCAATTCTCCTGCCTCAGCCTCCTGAGTAGCTGGGATTACAGGCACACGCCACTGTGCCCAGCTAATTTTTTGTAATTTTTAGTAGAGACGGGGTTTCACCATGTTGACCAGGATGGTCTCGATCTGTTGACCTCGTGATCCACCCGCCTCGGCCTCCCAAAGTGCTGGGATTACAGGCGGGCTGGATTAGTTTTAAAGGTAAATTTTGTTTCAATATAGAGATATAATTTATCAAGACATCTTTGCCCTTTCTTCTTTCTTACTTGTATGAAAAAATCTCAACCCTTGTTAATGACTATGCACTTTTCTATTTAAGCAAATGATGTGGATGGAACAAACCCCACACACATGCATTCCCACAAACTCATATAACCAAGTTTATTAGTTATACTTTTCTTACATTTGGATTGCAGTCATCATAAGGTCATTATAGTTTTACAGAAATTTAACCTTCTTACCTCTACCATTCACTCTTTTATTTGAGATGACTATTTTCTGCCTGAACAACCATCTTTTTCTGTTCTTGAGTCCTTATACCCCATCATCATACTCAGAGCTAATACCTACTCCTCATTTACTGAGAAAATACACATAATTAGAAAATAAATTCTACATTTTCTCATTACGCAGTCTACCAAACTATTAGATATTTTGATATGTTTCCATGAGTCAGCCTTCCCTTCTTTTATGCTGAGTGAGTTGCTTCTGTTCATCTAAGGACAGGGCCTTCTCTTTGACCATACTCCCTTTTGCTTTCTCAAAGAATTTCTTCTTGCATTTAAGCTATGTCTTTTCTGTATCATCAGTTTTCACCTGTTAACATAATTTTCCCATCAGCATAAATATATATGCAATAGTTCCCCCCAAAAATGTCTAGTTTTGAGTCTATGTCACCCTCCATTTCCTACCTCATTTCTCTGTTTCCATTTAAAGCAAAATTCCTTGAGTTTCTCTACTTCTTTTCTTCATTTCTTTCAACCTATTGACTATTCTAGCCCCATGTCCTCTGAAAATGCAATGCAGATGTCTACCCACACTAGTCAGGTGATTTTATTTTTATATTTTGTGGGTCCATAGTAAGTATATATATTTATGGGGTACATGAAGCATTTTAATGCAGCATGTATGCATAATAATTACACCACGGAAAATGGGCTATTTATCCTTTCAAGCATTTATCCTTTGTGTTATAGACAATCTAATTATACTCAGCTATTTAACAATATAAACTTAAATTACTACTGACTATAGACATCCTGTTATGCTATCAAAGTTATTATTCATTCATTCTAATTTTTTTTTGTTCCCATTAACTCTCTCCACCTCCCTCACAGCACTTTACCCTCATCCCTATACTCTGCCTCCCATCACTTCTCATCCTCTGGTATCCATGATTCTACTGTCTGCCTCCATAGGTTAAATTGTTTTGACTTTGAGATCTCACAAATAAGTAAGATCTTGAGATGTTTGTCTTTCTGTGCCTGGACTATTTCATTGAACATAACAATTTCCATTTTCATCCATTTGTTGCAAATGACTGTATCTCATTCTTTTTACAGCTGAATAGTACTCCACTGTGTGTAACTGCCACATTTCTTTTTATCCATTTATCTGTTGATATGTACTTAGGTTGCTTCCAGTTCTTGCCTATTGTGAACAGAGGTGCAACAAATATGAAAGTGCAGTTATCACATTGGTATACTGATTTCCTTTCTTTTCAGTATATACATAGCAGTGGGATTGCTGGAACATATGGTAGCTCTATTTTTAGTATTTTGAGGAACTTCCAAACTGTTCTCCATAGTGGTTGTATTAATTTACAGCTCCACCAACAATGTAGGAGGGTTTCCTTTTCTCCACATTCTTGCCAGCATTTTTTATTGCCAGTCTTTTGGATATAAGCCATTTTAATGGGAGGGAAAGAACACGATTTCTGAGGCTACAGAAAGTACATATTTTTCATATGCCTATTTATCATTTTTGTGTCTCCTTTTGAGAAATATCTATTCAAATCTTTTGCTCATTGTTTCATCAGATTATTAGATTTTTTTTCCTACAGAGTCATTTGAGCTCCTTATATATTCTGATTATTAATCTTTTGTCAAATGGGTAGTTTGTAAATATTTTATCCCATTCTGTGGGTTGTCTCTTCGCCTTGTTGATTGTTTCCTTTGCTATGTAGAAGCTTTTGAACTTTGTCCATTTGTTCATTTTGCTTTAGTTGCCTGTACTTGCGGGTTATTACTAAGGAAATTTTTGCCCAGATCAATGCCCTGGATGTTTTCCCCAGAGTTTTCTTGTAGTAGTTTCGTAATTTGAAGTCTTAGATTTAAGTATTTGCCTATATTGATTTGATGTTTGTATACAGCAAAAGATAGAGGTCAAGTTTCATTCTTCTGCATATAGATATTCAGTTTTCCTAGCACCATTTACTGAAGAAACTTTCTTTTTCTCAGTGTATGTTCCTGGCACTTTTATATAAAATGTGTTTACTGTAGGTGTGTGGATTTGTTTCTGGGTTCTCTATTGTGTTTCACTTGTCTATGTGTCTGTTTTTATGCCAGTACCATGCTGTTTTGGTTGCTATAGCTTTGCAGTACAATTTGAAGTCAGGTAATATGATTCCCCCATTTTTGTTCTTTTTGCTTAATATAGCTTTGGCTACTGTGGGTCCTTTGTGGTTTCATATAAATTTCAGGATAGTTGTTTTCTATTTCTTCAAAGAATATCATTGGTATTTTGATAGAGATTGCATTGAATCTGTAGATTGCTTTAGGGTAGTATGTACATTTTAACAATATTGATTCTTCCAATCCATGAACATGGAATATCTTTCCATTTTTCTGATGTTTTCTTTAGCTTTTCTCATTGGTCTTCATTATAGAGATCTTTCACTTCTTTGGTTAAGTTAATTCCTAGTTATTTAAATTTACCTGTGGCTATTGTAAATGGAAATCATTTTTTTTTTTACTTTTTTAGATTGCTTACTGTTGGCATATAAAAATGCTGTTGAATTTTGTATGTTGATTTTTGTGTTTGGAAATTTTACTGAATTTATGAATTCTAATAGTGTTTTTTTTTGTGTGTGGAGTGTTTAGGTTTTTCCACGTGTAAGATCCTTTCATCTGCAAACAAAGATAGTTTGACTTCTTCCTTTCCATTTTTGATGCTCTTTATTTCTTTTTCTTGTCTGATTTCTCTAACTAGGACTTCCAGTACTGTTCGAAATAACAGTGGTGAAAGTATGCCTCCTTGTCATATTTCAGATTTCAGAGGAAAGGCTCTATTCAGTATAATACTAGCTGTGAGTCTGTCATATATGGTTTTTACTATGTTGAGGTATGTTCTTTCTATACCCAGTTTTTGAGATTTTTTTTTATCATGAAGGAATGTTGAATTTTATCAAATACTTTTTCAGCATCAATTGCAATGATCATGTGATTTTTATCCTTCAGTCTGTTTGTATGGTGTAGCACATTGATTTATTTGCATATGTTAAACCATTATTGTGTCCTAGGGGTACATCCCATTTGGTCATGATGAATACTCTTTTAAATGTATTGTTGAATTTGGTTTGTTACCATTTTATTGAGAATTTTTGCATCAATATTCAACAGTGATATTGGTCTACAGTTTTATTTTATTTTTACTTGTTTATTTATTTATTTTGGACGTGTCTTTGTCTGGCTTTATCAGGATAATCCTGTCCTCATAGAATGAGTTTAGAAGCATTCCCTCCACTTCTGTTTTTTCGAATAGTTTGAGTAGGATTGGTATTAGCTCTTCCTTAAATGTTTGGTAGAATTCAACAGCGAAGCCACTGGGTCGAGGGATTCATTTTACTAGGAGTCTTTTTTTTTTTTTTTGAGACAGACTTTTGCTCTTGTTGCTCAGGCTGGAGTGTAATGGCATGATTTCAGCTCACCACAACTTTTGGCTCAATGCAACCTCTGCTTTCCAGGTTCAAGCGATTTTCCTGCCTCAGCTTCTCGAGTAGTTGGGATTACAGGTATGCATCACCATCCCAGCTAATTTTGATTTTTAGTAGAGATGGGGTTTCTTCATGTTGGTCAGGCTCGTCTCAAACTCCTGACCTCAGGTGATTCACCTGCCTTGGCCTCCCAAAGTGCTAGGATTACAGGCATGAGCTACCGTGCCTGGCCCTGGGAGCCTTTTAATTATGGCATTAGTCTTGTTACTTGTTATTGCTCTATTCAGGTTTTGAATTTCTTCCTGATTCAATCCTGGTAGGTGGTATATGTCTAGGAATTTGTCCTTGTTCTAGACATAGTAGCTCATAGTAGCCACTAATCCTTTGAATTTCTGGGATAGCAGTTGTAAAATTTTCTTTTTCATCTCTGATTTTATTTGCATTGTCTTTATTTTTATTTAACTTTTCAAAAATAACTTTTGTTTCATTGATTTTTTTATATAGTTTTCTTCATTTTAATTTCATTTATTTCTGCTTGATCTTCATTATTTCTTCTACTGATTTTGGGTTTGGTTTGTTCTTGTTTTTCTGGTTCCTTAAGGTGTCTGATTACATTATTTATTTGAGGTTTTTCTTCTTTTTTCTTGGAGTCACTTACATATAAACTTCCTGCTTAGTACTTCTTTTGCTATATCCTACGTGTTTTGGTATGTTGTGTTTTCATTGTCATTTGTTTCAACAAATCTTTCAACTTTCTGCTTAGTTTCCTTATTGACTCACTGGTCATCCAGGAGCATATTGTGTAATTTTTATGTCTTTGGATAGTTTCCAAATTTTCTCTGGTTACTCATTTCTACTTTTATTCCATTGTGGCCAGAAGAGGTTCTTGATATTATTTTAATTTTTTTTGAATATTTTAAGACTTGTTTTGTGACTTAACATATGTTTTACCCTTGAGAATGTTTCATATACTGCAGAACAGAAAGTGTATTCTGCAGCCATTGGATGAAATGTTCTGTAAATACCTTTTAGCTCCATATGGTCTAGAGTTATAGACTAAGTTTGAAGTTTCTTTGTTTATTTTCTGCTTGGAAGACATTTCCAACGCTGACAGTGGGGTGTTTAAGTCTCCAGCTCTTACTAGATTAAAGTCTATGTCTTTAGTTCTAATAATATTTGCTTCATATATCTGGGTGACCCAGTGTTGGGTGCATATACATTTAAAAATGTTATATCATTTTGCTGAATTGACCCCCTCATTATTATATAGTGAACTTCTTTTTCTCTTCTTATAGTTTTTTTCCTGTTTTGCTTTTATTGAAGGTGATTTTTTCTGGTGATATGATTTAGTTTCTTGTATTTTTTAAATTTTTTTGTGTATCCATTACATAGTTTTTTCCTTGAGGTTATCATGAAGCTTGCAAACACTATCTTATAACCCATTATTTTAGCTGATATAACAAGGAAAGAAAACTTACAAAGACTCAATGCCACAACTTCATACCCCTGTTTTCGTTTTTTTGTTACAACTTATATATTATTGTTTTATTTTTTCTTAAAAAGCTGTTGTAGTTATGATTTTTGATTGGATTATTATTTAGTTTTTCTCCCTAAGATTAGTTCATATACCATGATTACGGTGTTATAATATTCTCTTATTTTTCTATGTACCTACTGTTACCAGTGACTTTTATACCTTCAAGTGATTACTTATTGTTCATTAATATCTTTTTCTTTATGATTTAAGTACTCCCTTTAGCATTTCTTGTGGAACAGGTCTGGTGTTGATGAAATCCCTCAGCTTTTGTTTGTTTGTTAGAGGGATTATTTCTCCTTCAAGTTTGGAAAATATTTTTGCCAGATATATTCTAGAAAAAGTATATTTTTGCCTTCAGCACTTTAAATATGTTATGCTATGATCTCCTGGCCTATAAAGTTTCCACTGTCTCACTGTCTGCTGCCAGAAAAAGACAGCAGCAAAGTCTGCTGTCAGATGTATTAGATCTCAATTTTATGTTATTTGTTTATTTTCCCTTGCTACTTTTAGCATCCTTTTTCATCCTTGACCTTTGGGAGTTTGATTAAATGCCTTAAGGGAGTCTTCTCTGAATTAGATCTGCTTGATGTTCTATAAGCTTCTTTTACTTGGATATTGATATATTTCTCTAGGTTTGGGAAGTTCTCTGTTATTTTCCCTTTCTACTCTTGTCTTTTTCTCTACCTCCTCTTTAAGGCAGTAACTCTAAGATTTGCCCTGTTATGGCTTTCTAGATGCTGTCCATGTGCTTCATTGTTTTTTCTTTTCTTTTTCTTTTTCTCTCCTCTCTGTACTTTCAAATAATCTGTCTTCAAGCCCATTAATTCTGCTTAATCAATTCTATTAAAAGACTCTGATGCATCCTTTGGTATGACCTTTGCATTTTACAGCTCCAGAATTTCTGCTTGATTCTTTCTAATTATTTCAGTATCTTTGTTAAATTTATCTAATAGAATTCTGAATTTCTTCTCTGTGTTAACTTGAATGTCTTTGAGTCTTCTTCATTCAGATATTGTGAATTCTCTTCCTGAATTCAAAGGCCACATGTGATGCCTTATTTAGTTCATTTTGTGAGGTCATCTGTTCCTGGATCATCTTGATAGTTGCAGGTGTTCATGTGTCTGGCCATTGAAGAGTTAGGTATTTTTTGTAGTCTTCACAATATGAGCTTGTTTTTATGCATCCTTCTTGGGCAGGCTTTCCAGATATTAGGTTTTGTGATCAAAACTGTATCTTCTTTAGGGCAGACCTCAAGTTCCCTAATGCTGTGGTTCTTATAGACTCATAGAGGTACTGTACTGATGGTCTTTGACAAGATCCTGAAGAATTACTGAAATACCAGGCAGACTCTTGTTCTCTTCCCTTACTTTCTCCCAAACAAACAAAGTCCCTCTTTCTGCTCTGAGCCACCTGGAGTGGAGGGTAGAGTAACACCTCACCTCTGTATCCACCACTCATAGATTCCACAGGGTCAGACCTGAAGCCAGCACAGCACTGGTTCTCACCTAAGGCCTGCGATAGTCTCTCCCTGGCTACTGCCTACTTTTGCTCAAAGTTCTGGGGCTCTACAATCAGCAGGTGGCAATGCCAGCAGGCCTTTGTTCTTCCCTTCAATGCAGTGAGTGGCCCTAAGACCTAGATGAGTTCAGAGGTGCCATCTGGGAGCCAGGGACTACAGTCAAAAACCTTAAGAGCCACTTGTTCTGTTGTCCTGTGGTTGAGCTGGCATTCAAATCATGAGATGTGGTCCTCCCTTTTTTGCCTCCCCTTTCCAAGGCCACCATGTGGTTACTGCCACCTCCGGCCTATGGGGAGTACTGCTAGACTATTTCCTGTGTTCCTTATGGTCTGAAGGCTCTTGAATCAGCTTCTGGTGAATGCTGTCAAGCCTGAGACTCACCCTTCATGGGAGCAGGCCTCCTCTCTGCCCCAGAGCAGGTCCAGAAATGCCATCTAAGAGTCAAGTCCTAGAATCAGGGATCCCAGGAACCCACTTCATGCTCTACCACCCTGTGGCTAAGCTGGTACCTAAGGTGCAAGACAAAGCCCCCTTTACTTTTTCCTCCACTTCTCTCGAGCAAGAGTCTTGACCTGTAACCACCACAGCTGCAAACGTGCTGAGTGTCACCTGAAACCTGCAAGCCTTATAGTCTCACCCAATATTCTTGATGTAATGTCTGGGTATTGCTTCTGGTTATTACTCTGGTTATTTTTTTTTGTTAGCATGTTACAAATCTTGCCATGACAGAGTCCTTCCCTTCAAGGCAGTAGGTTCCCTTCTGGTACGTGATGTTTCCAGAAATTTCATTCTAAGGTCTGAACAGAGACCATAAGACTGACTGGTGCCCTATCCTGCTGTGGCTGAGTTGGTATCCAAGATGCAAGACAGAGTCCTCCCCACTCTTCCCTCTCTGAGTCTCAAGGAAAAGGAAGGGGTCTCTTTTGGAGCCATGAACTGTGCAGCCTGGAGTTAATGGAGGGGTGATACTAGCAGTCCCTTAGCATTCCTGGCTTGTGTCTCAGTAGGACATGACCCCTCTCTCCCTCAGACCACTGCCTGTGGGCCCGGAGCATTTTAGCTCATGCTGGGAAGGCTTAGGGGAACTGAAGTTTCAAACACTGGGTTTGGTGATTCCTGTCTGTGTAGGGCTTCTTTAAATTCTTCTCCTTGGACAAGCATCACCTGAGTTTGGCCTGGTTTTGCTTTCCACTATAACAAGGGCAGCACTGAGCTCAATGCCTCACAATTGCTAGCTCTCCTCCCCAGTGCACAGCAGTGCTCAAAACACCAGGCTGCCTCTCTGAACCCATGCTTCTATGGAGGGATGGGGGAGGGGTGGAGTCTGAGATTCAAGACTGTTTTCCAGTGCCTCTTTTAGTGGTACGAAGGTAAAACCAGATAGCGTGAGTGCTCACCTGATTTTTGGTTCTTATGAAGTTTGTGTGTGTGTGTGTGTGTGTGTGTGTGTGTAGATAGTTGTTAACTTGGTGTTCTCACTGGGGGGACGATCAGGGGACTCTTCTATTTTGCATTTTGCTGTACTCTCTCCCTAGTCAGGCTATTTTAGTAATTGTCCTCTGAAACTGCAATGCAAAGTTCACCAATTATCTCCATGTTCTGAAACTAATGGCCATTTTTCAGGCTTTCTCTTTGTGGAGCTCTCAATATCATTTAATCATTTTTTTTCTTTTAATAAAAAAAATTCTTCATTTGGATATCAGAAGCACATACCTTGCTGGTTTTTATTTTACCTCAATGGCTGTTTCTTATCTATCTCTAGCTTGCTCTTCTTATTCTACCTGTAAATTTGGCATGCCTTTAGGCTCAAATATCATTTATCTGTGTACACATACTTATTAACTAATCTCGCCATGTACAAGCTGGTTACTTTATAAGTAAAATCTCTATTCCTACCCTACCTATCAGACCATGACTCATATATCCAAATACTAACTCAGCATCTCATCTATGATGTCTGGTAGGTATCTCAGAATTAACATATTCAAAACAATAGTCTTGACAGGTGGGGATACTCACCACCACACTAATGAGGAAAAGCTTCAAAACAGGAGTCTTGAATTCTTCCTTTCAAACTTTGCTTTCCCCAAGTGTCCTTTTCTTAACAAATGGCACTATGATTCATTCAGTTAAGAAGAAAAAAATAGTAGTAGGTGTCCTTGAATTTTCTTTCTGTTACCCTCAATATTCATCCATCAATTAGACTGGTCATGTTTCTCTTAGAAATATAAATCAAACAAGACTGCAGAGGGTCTGGGGACATGACACAGCAGAAAAAAATAAAAAGTTTATGGCAAAAGTTAAAACAGAAATCTCTCATTATTTTCAAGAGTTGGAGTGAGGAGGATAATAATGTTAACTCTCAGGGGTTGGGAAGACCTGGAATTAAACTGGAATGAAGAGTAGAGGGTTCTTGTTGCTATTGAGACAATCTTCTCTTTCTGCCTGGAAGTGTTTCATATTTTTTCTCTGCATGTAATATTCTTAATTTTATTATAACATAACTAGGTGTGAAACTTACAGTTTGAGATTTTTTGTAATCTTTTTAATTCTCTGAAATTTCTCTCCATATTTTTTCTATTATATCCCCCTCTTTGTTTATATTTTTCTCTATAATATTCTCAGTATCAATATTTTGGCAGTTTTATTTCATATATCTTAGTATTTCTTTGATATATATCTTTGCCTTTTTTGTAGTCACCAAGGTGAATTTCTTCACTTTTTCTGTGAACTCAGTAATTCATCTGTAAGCTATGCATGCCATTTTCCAATTTAGGCCATTTATCATTGCTTTAAAAAATCTCAGCTATTATATTTCCTACTAATATCGTCCATGGGGTTCATTTATTGATAACTTATTTTTTTTTCTCATTTGCAAATATCTTTCCCTTTGTTTTTAGGCATATTGACATACAAGATACTAAATAAACATTTTAAAAGATATGAATAAGTAAATGATTAAGTCAATCAAATGACGACTGTGTCACAGGTGGCCTAGTGCTCACTTTATGAATTTATCAGAAACTGCCTGTCATTGATGACATAAATGAAATGTCTGATTAAGCAATGAAATGAATTAGATACTAACATAATTTCATTCTATTCTTAGGATTTGTTTCCATAAAAAACTTAACCTAAGTAAACAAAATTGCCCTATTACCTTATTAAAGTCCATTTATCTTTCATTTTTGGTATCAGAACAATGATGGTGTTTGCTTGAGTTCAATAAAACTTTTGTCTGAAAACATGTATGACTGAATCAAATTGTTCATTTATATTGCTTCAAACATATACATTATTTTAACAGATTTCTTTTGTTTAGTAGGACTGTTTATGTCAGAGAATGATCATTGCTATTATCATTGTTAGCTTGTTTACAATATTTTCCTTGATGAAAATATTCATTGTTTTTATTTATATAGGTTTTCATAATATTGTGTGATATGTGTAATAAAGGGGAAGTATAATTGGTTACTCAAATGACTGGATAATTTTAGGGAATTTCTTTAGTCTAAAAATATCTTCAAAATTATTAAAGATTATTTTAAAATTGACATAGACTTGAAATAAATTTGGGAGTTAATATATGTGTCTATAAATCAATAAAGTATATATGATTTTACAAAACTTGATTTGCTCATTTGATTTGTAATTCAACAGATATTAACTATAGATATGTACTTGACACTAGAGAAGCCAAGATAACACCATTATTTTGAAAAAACTAAATTTATTTACTTTTCTAGGACATCTTTTTCAATTCATTTGAGGGAATAGTTTTATGATGAAATGAAATCACTCATTAGTGTGAGATTGAGAAAGCTAGCTCCTTTTCAGTGGATATTTTGAAAGGAAAATTTGAAAATTAGTTCAGCAAAATAGGTTGCAGTTAGTTGCCAGAAATCTTTCCAAATAATGTTGAGTAGATTGTCAAAAAAAAAAAAAAAAGTCTGGCCTTAGGTAAGGAGACTTTGCTTGAAAGGATGTTTGCAACAAGGGGAGGGGGACAATTGCAATAAGGAAAATATGCCAAGAATAAGATCAGCAAGTGTCTCAAAGGTTAAGCAGCAAAGTGTTTTTTTGTTTGTTTGTTTGTTTGTTTTGTTTTGTTTTAGGGAACAGTAAGCAAGACTAAAAAGAATTGGATGTAAGAAAGTCGGACAAATGAAGGTGGTATGATTAGGGATAAGAGCTCAGAGAACGATGTACTTGGTAAAACAGAGTCAGCCTGTTATTAAGAGAGGCTGTAAATGAAGAGTTGAGGCTACTGAGACTGCATATGGGTTAGAGTTTGGGGCTTGCGGGGAAGCACTAAAGCTTAACTAAAGTTTGGTTAATTCACGGTAGCAAATATTTTATCTAATTTGGTCAATGGCCCAAACAGCTAATCATTTATGAAGCAAAGAATGGCATTTTAGAGGTCTATGTCTGTCCTTGTCATAGGTACAAAAGGGAAGTATTCTGCATCTCATCTAAGTCATATGGGGAAGTGTTCCTTGCATTAAGTTGTTTCTGGAACACAAAGGTGTGGGGTAATTTCTTTAACTTCTGCTTTTTTTCCAGGATGACAAGTGTATTACTCCATTCTCACATTGCTATAAAGAGATACATGAAACTGGATAGTTTATAAAGGAATGAGGTTTAACTGGTTCACGGTTCTGCAGGATGTGCAGGAAACAGTGGTTTCTGCTTCTTGGGAGGCTTAAGGAACTTCCAATCATGGTGGTAGGCAAAGGGGAAGCAAGGCGTCTCACATGGTGTGAGCAGAAGCAAGAGAGAGTGAATAACAGTGGTGAAAGTGTGCATCCTTGCTGTGTTTCAGCTTTCAAAGGAACGCTTACAGTTTTTCTTCATTCAGTATATTAGCTGTGAGTCTGTCATATATGATTTTGATTATGTTTGAAATATGTTTCTTGTATACTCATTTTTATGGTTTTTATCATGAACAATGTTGAATTTTATCAAATACATTTTTAAGCATCTATTGAAATGATTATATGGTTTTTTATCCTTTGATCTGTTGGTATGATATAGCACACTGATTGATTTGCACATCTTGAACCATTCTTTTATCCCAGAGATAAAATCCTACTGGGGATCCATGATGAATGATCCTTTTAATGTATTGTTGAATTTAGTTCACTAGTACTTTGTTGAGGATTTTTACATTAATATTCATTAGTGATATTGGCTTATAGTTTTCTTTTTGTCAGATGTGCCTTTGGTTTTAGAGTCAAGGTAATACTGGCCTCATAGAATGAGTTTGGAAGTATTCCCTCCTCCTTTATTTTTTGTAATACTTTGGGTAGTATTGGTATGAGTTCTTTAAATGTTTGGTAGACTTGAGCAGTGAAACCATCAGGTCCCAGGCTTTTCTTTACTGTGAGACTTTTTATTACAGCTTTGTTTGATCTTGTCATTTGTTATTGATTTGTTCCTGTTTTGAATCATCTTCTTGATTCAATCTTGATACATTGTATATTTCTAGGAATTTGTCCATTTATTCTAGATTTTTCCAATTTATTGCCATATAGTTGCTCATAGTAGCCACTAATGATCTTTTGAATATCTGTGGTATCAGTTGTACAATCTCCTTTTTTGTGTCTGATGTTATTTATTTGGATGTTTTCTATTTATTATTTCTTTTCTTCGACTAATTTTGCTCTTGCTTTTCTAATGTTTAAGATGTATCATTAGGTTGTTTATTTGAAGCTCTTCTTCTTTTTTTATGGAGTCAATTCTGGCTATAAACTTCCCTCTTAGTACTGCTTTAACTGTATTCCACAGGTTTTCATACATTGTGTTTCCGTTGTCATTTGTTTCAGGAAAATTTCCAATTTCCTTCTCAATTTCTTCACTAACCCACTCATCATTCTGGAACTTATTGTTTAATTTCCACATGTTTGTATAGTTTTCAGAATTCTTGTTATTGATTTCTAGTTTTATTCAGTATTGGTCGGAGAAGATATTAGATATTATTTCAACTTTTTTGACTGTTTTAAACTGTTCTGTGACCTACCATGTGATTTATCCTTGATAATGATCCATGCACTGCAGAAAATAATGTATATGCTGCAACTATTGGATTAAATGTTTTGTAAATATCTGTTGCCTTCATTTTGTCTAAAGTGCAGATTAAGTTTGAAGTTTCTTTGTTGAGTTTCTGTCTGGAAGATCTGTTCAGAGCTGAAAGTGGGATGTTGAAATCTCCAGCTGTTATTGTATTGGAGTGTAACTCTATATTGTTAAAATTGTTATACCCTCTTGCTGAATTGACCACTTCATTGTTATATAGTAACCTTTTTTTTCCTTCTTTTGTAGTTTTTGCCTTGAAATCTATTTTATCTGAAATAAGTATAGGTACTCTTATTCTTTTTTGGTTTCTATTGTCAGGAATAGCTTTATACCTTTATTTTTAGTCAATGATTGTCTTTATAGATGAATTGCATTTCTTGTAGGCAGCAGATCCATGGCTCTTCTCCCACTACTGCCCCATGTTTTGCCACTCTGTGCCTTTTGATTGGAGAGTTTAGTCCATTTAGATGCAATGGAATTATTGATAACTAAGGACTTACTCTTTCCAGTTTATTACTTATTTTCTGGTTGTTTTGTGATCTTATCCTCCTTCTTTTTTTCCTTCCTGTCTTCCTTTTATTGAAGATTCTGTCTGGTGATATAATTTAGTTTTTGGCTTTTTATTTTTTGTGTATCTCTTGTATGTTTTTTAGTTTGAGGTTACCATGAGGCTTGCAAGTACTACTTTATAACACATTATCTTAAACTGATAACTTAACACTGTTTGCATAAACCAACTAACAAGCAAAAAGAAATGAAATAAAAACTCTACATCTGAACTGTGTCTTGGCTTTTTAACTTTTTGTTATTTCCCTTTATATCTTATTGTACTATGTCTTGAGAAGTTTGCAGTTATTATTCTTGATTGTTCCACGGTTTAGTCTTTCCACTTAACAGTAGTTTACACACCACAGTTACAGTGTCACAATATTCTGTTTTTCTGTGTAATTGCTATTACCAGTGAGTTTTTTATCTTTGGTTATTACTTATTGCCCATTAATGTTCTTTTCTTTCTTACTAAAGTACTTGCTTTAGCATCTATTCTAGGACAGACCTGGTGTTACGGAAATACTTCTGCTATTGTTTGTCTGGGAAAGTCTATATCTCCTTTAAGTTTAAAAAAGTCTGTATCTCCTTTAAGTTAAAAGTCTGTATCTTTAAATGTCTATATATCCTTTAAAAGATATAGACTTTAAATGTCTATATCTCCTTGAAAAGATATAGACTTTAAAAGTCTATATCTCCTTTAAGTTTAAGGATATTTTCACTGGATATACTATTCTGGGTTAAAAGATTTTTTTTTTCTTTAGCAGTTTAAATATGTTTAAACATTCTCTCTTGGTCTATAAGGTTTCCAATGAAAAATCTGCTGCCAGATGTATTGGAACTCCATTGCTTGTTATTTGCTTACTTTCTCTTGCTGATTTTAGCATCGTTTCTTTATCTTTGATCTTTGGGAGTTTGATTATTAATGGCCTGGAGATAGTCTTCTTTGTGGTAAATCTCCTTGGTGTTGTATAACCTTCTTGTGCTTGGATATTGCTATCCTTCCCTAGGTTTGTGAAGTTTTCGGATATTATCCTTTTAAATAATCTTTCTACTCCTATCTCTTTCTTTGTTTCCTTTTTAAGACCAATTAACTCTTAGATTTGCCTTTTTGAAGCTATTTTCTAGGTTTGGTAGTCATGCTTCATTCTTTTTAATTCTACTTTTGTCTCCTCAGACCACATATTTTTCAATAGCGTGGCTTTAAGCTTATTAATTCTTTCTTCTGTTTGATCAATTCTGCTATCAAAAGACTCTGATGTGTTCTTCAGTATGCCAATTGCATTTTTCAGGTCTAAAATTTCTGCTTGTTTTTTTATTTCAATCTCTTTATTAAATTTATCTGATAGAATTCTGAATGCTTTCTCTGTGATATCTTGAATTTCTTTGCATTTCCTCAACAAAGCTATTTTGAATTCTCTGTCTGAAAGGTGACATATCTCTTTTTTTCCAAGATTGTTTTCTTGTGCCTGATTTAGTTTATTTGGTGAGGTCATGCTTTCCTGGATTGTCCTAATACTTGTAGATGATTGTCTGTGTCTAGGCATTGAAGTGTTAGGTATTTATTATAGTCTTTGCAGCCTGCATTTGTTTGTACCTGTCCTTCTTGGGAAAGATTTTCAGATATTTAAAAGTTCTTGGATGTTGTGATCTAAGCTGTGTCTGCTTTAGGGTGGACCTCAAGTACAGTAATGTTGTGGTTCTTAGAGACTCATAAAGATACTGCCTTGATGGTTTTGGACAAGATCTGAAAGAATTCTCCAGATCACCATACAGAGACTCTTGACCTCTTCTCTTCTTTTTCTTTAAAAAAAAATGGAGTCTCTCCTCTCTCTCTCTCTCTCTCTCTCTCTCTCTCTCTCTCTCTCTCTCTGTGTGTGTGTGTGTGTGTGGTGTGTGTGTGTGTGTGTGTGTGTGTGTGTGTGTGCTGAACCACGTGAAGTGGGGTGGAGTGATAGAAGCACCCCTCAGCTGACCTCCTGGACTATGCTGGGTCAGACCTGAAGCTGGAACAGCACTTATTCTTGCCCAACACTAGCTGTAACCCCTGGCTATTGCGTTTTCTTCTCTCAAGACCCTGGGGCTTTACAATCAACAGGTGACAAAGCCAGCTAGCCTGTGTCCTTCCATTCAGGGCACTGTGCTATCCCAGTCCCCAGACAGGTCCACTGGAAGCCAAGGACTAGAGTCAAAAACCAAAGAAGTCTTTCTGCTGTTCTGGTGTACTGTGGCTGAGCTGAAACCACAAAACACAGTCCTTCCTATTCTTTCCTCCCCATTCCAAAGAAAGTTGAGCCTAACCTCATTGCCACTGTCATTACAGACCCATGGTGAGTACTGCCAGACTACTGCCGATGTTACCTTAAGGTCCATGGGCTCTTTAGTCAGCTTGCGGTGAATCTTGCCACTCCTGAGATTCACCCTTCAGGGTAGTGGACTCCCCTCTGGCCAAGAACAGGTCCAGAAATGCTGTGCAAGAGCCCAGTTTTGGAATCAGCAACCCCAAGAGAACATTTGGTTCTCTATCCCACTGTGGCTGAGCTGGTACCTAGGTGCAAGACAAAGTCCCCTTTATTTTTTCCTACGCTTTTCTCAAGCTGAAGGAGTTTTGCCCCCATAGCCACCACAGTTTGGAATGTGCTGAGTCTCACTTGAAGCCAGCAAGCCATGAGCCTCACCCAAGTTTCTCGATGTACAACATGGGTATTGCTACTGGTTATTCAATGCCCATGAGGTCTTCAATTAGTAGGTAATGAAGGCTACTAGTACTGAGTTCTTCCTTTCAAGACAATCGATTCTTTTCTGGTGCAAGGTGTCTAGAAATGTTGTCTTGGGGCTAGAGCCTGGAACAGGTGCCTGATAACTCTGACAGATGTCCTCCTCTGCTGTGACTGAGCTGCTATCCAAGATGCAAGACAGAGTCCTTTCTACTCTTCCCTCTTCTCTCCTCGAGTGGAAATAAGAGGTGTCTTTTGAAGCTTAATTGCCTCCGCTTGTGTCTCAGTAGGTCATGTGGCCCAGCAGTCTACTAACTCTGGGCCCAGTTCATCACTAGGACTCACCTAAATGTTGTGCTGCTTGTGGCCCAGATTGCCTTTCCAGCTTATTTGGAGCCCCAGAACACTTTAGTCCACAGTGGCAAGGCTTGTGGTAACTCAAGTTTCGACAGCTGGGATCAGACATATCCCTCTGGCTCAGGCTATTTAAAGGCTGTCTCCACGGCCAGAAGTCAACTGAGTTTGGTGTGGTTTTGCTTTCTGCTATAACAGGATACCACTGAGTTGAATGCCTTACAATTACTGTGGTCTCCCATCCCCAGCACTCAGAAATGCTCTTGACAACATGCTGCTGCTGCTGAGGGTAGAGGAGGAGTGATGTTGGTGATTCAAAACCATTCCTTCTACCTTTTCAGTGATACAAAGTTAAAGCAAGGCATTGAGTGCTCATCTGATGTTTGATTCTTGTGAAGGTGCTTTTGTTTGTTTGTTTTGATAGTTGTTAAATTGATGTCTTTATGGAGGAGATGATTGGTCAAGCCTTCTATTCTGCCATCTTCTTCTGCCTCCCAAAGGTAAGAATTTTTTAATAATAGGGAAATGATTCATTCATCTGTTTGTAGTCACTAAAACAATATTTGTGAAAAGTTTCTCTAAAAAGAAGGATTTATGTTACACTATAAATTGAGATAAAGTCAATTTACATAGAATTGTATTTCTTGTTAACATTAAAATTTTAACTATATTATCTCAATTATAAAAGTACATTAAAACATGCATTATTAATCTGTAAAATAAATAGTACATTGAATGCCAAGCTAGTTAGTGTTCACGTATTGTGTTATACACATTGGGGTACTGAACAAAGTAGCTAGTATCTACTTATTTTCTGGTGGAGTTGTAAGACATATTTTACAAAAAAAGGGGAGAGGGAACATTGGATCAAATAAAATGATAACAAGTGGTGTTTGAATAGTCAAATTATAATTTGTTTCAAAAGAATGGCTTATCTGATATATATTGACATTTATATCTGTGCATTTTTGTGAGCGAGCAAAAGTGCTTTTGGTGTTTTAGAGTCATAGTATTGTCATGTCATTATAGATCCTCCATATTTGGCCAAATGAACTTTATATAATTATGCGAAGAGTTTTTTGTTGTTGTTCTTATTCTATTTATATGCCCCCAATTTTTAAATTTAAAAGTCACACTATTATTAAATTTTATGAATTTTTAAATTATGTAGTACAAAACTCCTTTTTTTATATTTCACAATCTCCTTTTGTTGAAAATGTCCACCTCATAGTGATGAAATGTGAGTAGTGGAGAGGTATACTGAATAATTCGCTGATTAATAAACTTCATAGTATTTTGTTACTTTATTTCCAGAGAAGATAGATTTTACATTTGCATATATAATGTTCTTTTTCTACTAGGTTTTTTTTCCCCCTTATTTCTTCAGGATATGCTCAAGAAATAACCAAGTCTGTTAAGATATAGGTAAAAGGTGACTTTCAAAATGATACCAAATATATTATATCCTCTATCGTATTATATTCCGTTGCATGTATATAGTCTGATGGCAGAATCCTCAAAGAAATTCGGGGTTTTGGAATAAAAAAAAGAGAAGTACAGTAATTGAAAATGCATCGTTTCTTGGTCTATTGGTATAATATGTGTGAGAGATAAACAGCCAGACTCTTAAAAGGACTGCAGTAGAACTACTTTGCTCAGGCAACAACTAGATTTCAATAAGAGTGACAAAGTGAATAAAACCTTTAGAAAACAATGCTGAATGCATTTTGATAATGATTTATTGTGAATGCCAGATGACACAGTGAAATGTTTCCAGAAGACGGGAAAAGTGAAAGATGTGGTTACACAGTGTAATGCATTAAAATTAAATTTTAAGTGATGAGAGTAACCTGAACTGCTTATGTTGACTGACATAGGAATAAATAATGTGATAAAATTATGAAAGTCTTCTAGCAGGAAGTGGTGGTGAGACTTTGAGTCTTAGAGTGGAATTGGGGAAGCTATTTCCAGAATCATGCAGAGCTTTTGGTCTCTCGTGCGTTTATCTCTATCAGCTAAGATCTCTAGGAAATAGTGGGCAGAGAGTGGGGAACCTTTACCCAGAGTTCAGTTACTGTCTTCTCATCTGCAGATGAAAGCACACCAAATTGGGGTCTTAATACCAAGCACATGAATTTCCTTTGATTTCTGTTGAAGCAGGTCTCTAGGTTTTCAAGGAAGAATATTGTTAAACGGTTTTATTTAATGTGTTTGAATTCTAAAAATGAAAAAAGTGCAAATTATTGAAAAATGGCAAAATATTTTAATTCTAAAAAGTATTTTTGTTATCCTGAAATATACCTGTGACACTAGGCAGCATAGAATATAAAGTAGAAGTGAAAGGGTATCTTAATTTCAATTTATGAATGTTCTGTTGCCAGAGCAGCAAAGTTACTTCTGCCTTTTTCATCAGTAAGATTAACTATTTTATGGACCCCAAATATATATTACAATGCAGTGCAGAAAGTTTAATCATAACTTTCTTTTCAGACCTTAATGTGAATTGTCTCTGAGTCTCTGAAGGAATTACTCCAGAAATCTTTTGTTGTTGTTGTTGTTGTTTTACATAAAGTTATTAAATATATAAAACTGAAATATCTCAGTTGGACAACAGTGCATAAAGAAAGTCCTTTATCTAAGCTGCTGATTTTGATGTGTAGTCCTCACAGTAAATACACTACAGAACAGATATTAAGAGGACCTCTTTGATGGATAAATAATGCTTATAAAAAGAATACTAAATTTGGATCCCATGCTATATTTAACCCAAAGACACTGGCTAATATTTTCTGAGCTCAATATATACCAGATACTGTGCCAAGTACTTTCATACCTCTCCTAATGTGTAAAACAACCTTAAGTGGTAGATAATTTTATCCTATGGTTTTAACCACTGCTCCTATTATATCATCTGCCTTCGTGACTTTGTAATAAACATAAAACTCCTCTGGGCCTCAGTTAAATAAAAACTAAAGTGCTTATATACACACCTCTTATCAACAAGCTGAGAAAAAAGTAGTGGGTTTTTTCTCATTAAATTTGCAAATAAATGTAGTTAATGATGTATGTGTAATAGAAAAGACAAAATTGAAGAACTTTGGAGGTATTTTTGTTGAGATGTCCCTATTTGCTTGTGCCATTCATATTATTCAGTACTTGTGCTTTTTTTACCCAGTGTCCTTTGAGGCATTTTAGGATGTTGTTTGTAAATATTTTTAAAAATTTAAAAAGGCTTTGTAATTAAACAAATTAGCACAAAAGAGGTCAGTCAGCAGTCCTTCATTTGCGTTTTAATATTTTGTAACTTTTACAGGATATAAGACGTGGAACTGAACATTTATTTGGCTGATCCTCATCATGAACCGTGCTTTTAGCAGGAAGAAAGGTAAGTGTGGTCATTTTTTAAAACTTGGTAGTCAAGCCAATATTACTATGAACATAAGCAGAGATGTTAAGAAATCAGGGTTTTTTTTTTCATTGTTGTAAAACCAACTGGCCCAGAAATGAAGATAGATTAGAGCAACACAAATCTCCAAATGTTGCTAATTAGTTTTCTTTAGTTATCACCCTAGTGAAAGATCACAGTTGTTTATTACACTGAGTTCACGATACATATGTGGTAATATGTTGCCTGGCAATTTGAAGCTTTTTGTGAAATTGCAAAAAATAAAATGATTTGAAATTTCATCCTATCTTTATCTTATGTAGCCATATCATACTAAATTCCCCGGGCTGGCATAAGATTATGATAACATACATTCATTCATAATTGTGTGTGTGCATGTGCACAGGCTTCATGTATTATTGAATAATATGAGAGGATTGGTAGTAGGTAAACTGAAAGCAGTGAGGCCAAAATAAGTTTGTTATTAATTTTTAGGTAAGGATTTAAATAAGTATGAATGCAATATTTATAATGATCACTATAGGACTGAAATAAATGGCTAGTTAGATATTATTTTTTAATGGGCAGAATAACATGGCATTTGACAAACTATTTCATGATGCTCTTATAAAGAAAGATAGAAAAATAAGTATAACTTTGTCTAGTTCAGTGAAGTGTAAATAATGTATCCTTTTAATTCTCAAAGGAGTTCTTTAATAGATGGCATGGGGCTCTCTCCTGTTTTACATATTATTAATGAATTGATAGATAAAACTTAAATAATGTTAATCAAATTCATAATTATTGAAAGCAAGAAGGTAATGATACATGAATGATATAGTAGGATTACAGATGTGCGAAGAAAAAATGACAAGTTAGGTCACATTTCACACTATAAACTTACTAAGATACTGCAGATTGTCAAACAAGGGTCCAGAAAATCTCACGCTTTTATCATGATTCAAATACTGCTGTCATTTGGAAGATGCCTCTTGAGTGCTGTGTGTGTAAAAATGGCTGAAGAATAAAGTCAACAGTGTGATTATCAAAGGCTCTGTGTCACTTTCTAATGTATGGATAATGAATTGTCCAGAACCATAACTCGAGTTCTGTTCAGTATCAGGCAGTCAGGCACTGTGTGTTCTCTTTTTGAAAGGTTACAGTGTTAACTGACACGTAGTAACATTCCCAGATGAGAAAGATAGAGATGACTTCAGGACTTTGAGCCATGCAACAGGAAGCATGACTGAGAACCTTTTTGTGGTAATGAGAGCTGTCGTTCAGTGTTTGAAGGACCATCATTTAGCCATGGGGCTGAGTTTAGTAAAGGACAAATAGGTGTAAATGATAATGTCACTGATTTAATATAGGAAGAAAGAATTCCAAGAAAGTCACTAAAAAGTTTAATTGAATTACTCAAATTACTAGCTTGTTTTTTTTTTCTGTTTGTCTTGACACCCCTGTTTTTTTTGTTGTTGTTGTTGTTTGTTTGTTTGTTTTTTTACTGGATTGGAGGTTTCAGTGGGATGGGAGAATCACAGGGAATCAGGTGTTCAGAGGAATGTATTGAGTAGAGGTGAGGAACTAGGATGTTGAAAAGTAAAAAAAGGAGAGAAGGAGAGGAAGCAAGAGGAAGAAAAAAAGGGAGAGAGAACAGGAATATTGCTTCATTCTAAAAATGGGTATTAATAATGGCTGATCAATATTTTGTGTATTTAAAATGGAGAACTCCAATTTAAAATGGAGAGATCCAAGATGGCTGATCACTAACAGCTCAGGATTGTAGCTCCCAGTGAAAGCTCAGAGAACGAGAGGACACCACACTTTCAGATGAATTTTCGTCACTCACGGACCAGCAGATTTCTAGGGGAGGAGCCCCACGGGTCGCCAGCATGACTCTAGTGGCTGATGCAGCAGTTTTGCCAACGCCTTGGCGCCGCAGCTCTTCATGCAGAGTAAACGGGACTGGTTCCCTTACTGACCGGTGTTTGGAGCTCCTGGAAGGCAGAGCCACTTGTTGCGGACTCAAGAAGGAAGCCAGACCAGATTCCCAGGCAGAAGAGCACAATCAGTCTTATCGCTGCTATTTTGGCTGGCGCAGTGGGTTGCTTGAATCCCAGCACTGGGAATCAATAAATTGGACGTTGACTCAGAAACCTAATTAGAAAGGCAGTAATTGTAAAGATGACAGAAGGATAAATTTATAATAAAGGGAAAAAACCAGCCTAAGAAGGCCACGCATACCCAAAATCAGAACCCCCTCTTCCTCTACAGGGGATTGCAGTTCCTCATCAGCAACGGAACAAGCCCTGATAGAAAAGGCCTGTGTTCCATTATCTGAAGTAGGCTTCAGGAGGTGGATGTTAAGAAACTTCTGGGAATTAAAAGAACTTGTTCTAACCCAATGTAAAGAAACTAAGAACTTTGAAAAAAGGTTTGATGAAATGCTGAAAAGAATAGACAATATAGAGAGTAATATAAATGAACTAACAGAGTTGAAAAATACAACACGAGAACTTAGTGAAATATGCACAAGTTTAAATAGCAGAATGGATCAAGCAGAAGAAAGGATATCAGAGGTCGAAGACCAACTTAATGAAACAAAATGACAAGAGAAGAATAGAGAAAAAAGGATGAAAAGGAATGAGCAAAGTCTCCAAGAAATATGGGACTATGTGAAAAGACCCAATCTACGTTTGATTGGTGTACCTGAATGTGATGGAGAGAATGAATCCAGGCTGGAAAATACTTTTCAGGATATTATCCAGGAAAATTTTCCCAATCTAGCAAAGCAGGACACTATTCAACCCCAGGTAATACAGAGAACACCACAAAGATATTCCTCAAGAAGAGCAACCCCAAGGCACATAATCGTTAGATTCACCAGGATTGAAATGAAGGAGAAAATACTAAGCCAGAGAGAAAGGCCAGGTTACCCATAAACGGAAGCCTATTAGACTTACAGCAGATCTCTCAGCAGAAACCCTGCAAGCCAGAAGAGATTGGGGGCCAATATTCAACATACTTAAAGAACAGAGCTTTCAGCCTAGAATTTCATATCCTGCCAAACTAAGCTTCACAATTGAAGGAAAAATAAAATCTTTTATGAACAAGCAAGTACTCAGAGATTTTATTACCACCAGTCCTGCTTTACAAGAACTTCTGAAAGAAGCATTATACATAGAAAGGAACAACCAGTATGAGCCTTTCTAAAAATATACCAAAAAGTAAAGAGCATCAACATAAAGAAGAATTTACATCAACGAATGGATAAAATAGCCAGTTAACATCAAATGGCAGTAACCCTAAATTTAAATCGATTAAATCCCCCAATCAAAAGATACAGCCAAAACCTAATGGTATATCCAAAGATACACAAAGACTCAAAACAAAGGGTTGGAGAAAAATTTACCAACCAAATGGAGAGCAAAAATAAATAAATAAACAAAAAGCAGGAGTTGCAATCCTCACATTTGATAAAATAGATTTCAAAGCAACAAAGATACAGTGGTAAAAGGATCAATGCAGCAGTAAGGGATCTTAATACCCAGATACATAAGACCCATAACGAGATTTAGACTCAATGAGACAGAAAATTAATAACGATATCCAGGACTTCAACTCAGATCCAGAACAAGTAAACTCAATAAATATTTATAGAGTTCTCCATACTAGCTTGTTTTGGTCTTTGAAATGAGAAGTGTTCAAACATTTGGATGTGGCAGAGAAGATTAATATATTCAGTGGGAATTTAGATAATGTGACCTTTAAGGCACTTTGCAACCCTAGGAAGCTAGAAAATTATTATTTTACTTATTTTTTCTGGATCAGGGGAAAGCAAAAATTGATTATGGTATGTAGCTGCTTCTGATTTACAACATATATCAAAAGTAAAATAAAGTTTCTTTCATTCTTTTTACAAGCAACAAAATCTATAAATAATTCTATGATATATTCAAGTTTTTGTTTTATTTCTTTATGGAGATGGGATCTTGCTACATTGCCAGGGCTGGTCTCAAACTCCTAGCATGTAGTGATCCTCCTGCTTTGGCCTCCCAAAGTGTTGGGATTATAGGCATGAGCCACTGTGCCCAACACGAAGTATTAATAAAGTAATAGAAACCTTACATCACAACTTAACACTTTAATCATCCTAACTTATTTTTAATAAACACTTCCAGACCTTCTCTTTTTATATATATGCACTTACAATCCTCCCTTTCTATCACTTTAAAGTTGAAGCTCCACATTTCTAATTTACTATTTATTTGAAGGGGGTTCATAATGGTTTTTCACTGAGAAATCCCAAGAGTTGGATAGTAATATGAGTAACCAGTAATGGTATATCTATCTCATTTGAACACAGTGGGAGTACAACCAAGGGAATAGTGAAATGATTTGGAGAAACACAAGCAGAAGCACCTGTTCTTTCCTAATTTATTTCATTCTCTTTATTTTTCTTTAGATTTCTCTTATTTTTCAAGTCTAATTTTCTGATTTGATATCAGGAAATTCATTAATATTTTGCTCCAACCTCAAGTTAGAATTTGAACTGAAAATTTTACCTTAAGTTCACCAATCAATTCTGATTCTAACGTTTGGTGAAGTTGTTAAAGAAATCAATCATTTGACTAAATTTTAATTTGACATGAAAAACTTAAATTTTATGAAACAATTTCTATATCTTGAGAAGCTGGGGTTATAAGCTATAATAATTATATCATTAGAGAATATTTAATTTAAGTCATGTTCCCAAAACATACCATCAACATACACTGTGTACAGTATCCTAAACAAAGCAAGATGGTCTTCTATCAGTAAAAGCTTATCTCCTTATTTCATAGACATCCAATATACTTGGTCATCACATGTTATCCTACTAAATGATCCTGAACCTCAGAAGCCTAAGGAAAACAGACCATCTTAAACCTAAACATAATTATGTTTTTTCTTTTAATTAAAACTCCAAATTAGCAAGTTTGTATTTCTTGATTGAATTCACTGATTTTCTTTGCAAATGCTCTAATGGTGTTAGAGTTACTCAGAGATTCTGAAGTGTGCTGAATATATTAGAGTCATATCATTTTGAGCTCTTTTGAAAAGCTCTTTAAAAATTAGTCAAATATAATCATAGATTAAATTTTAATGATTGTCTTTGTTTTGGATTCTTTCCCTGTGTTAATTTTCTCTTTTATTAAAAAAATTCTATATTCTGTTTATTACATCAAATATAAATCATTTAGTACAAAAGCATTAAAAATGGCATGTGAATAAATGATCAAATAATTCAACTAATTACACTTTTTTTAAACTTAGTTGACATACTGTTGAGTAGATATCATAATGCACAGCATTTAAAATGGAATATTTAAATGTTATTTTCTTTTTAATGAATATTTTATTCAAATGTATCTATTCATTAAACAGCATTTAATTTTAAATTTAGTGTACTCAGAGTAGGAGTTTCCCTATCGTAAGCTTTCATAATACAGAAATAATGAAGTTGCTCCATATTTCTTGATGAGTTCTTAGTCTAAATGCATTTTGAAAACCTAAACTTACGGACCCAGCAATCAGAGTACTTGATATTTGTCAAATATGTTGAAATGTTGGCATTTTCTTTCATGTGAGTGTTCAATATTGAGTTAGTGATTTTACTTTAATTCAAGGAAGGGAGACTCTTTCTAGAATGTCTATATTTTCATTTCTGCACATTTTTTGTATATCTAATTCCTTCTGTGAACACATATAGTAACCAAGGACCATCATGTGTATTTCCTACTCAAGATTTAATTATATCTGTAAGTTAATATAAAGAGTTTTATTCCATCAATTTTTTGCCAAAATATATAAATTAGAATGACATTATGAACTGATTTTGTAAATCCTTCAGGTTTTTTAAATGTACTGCTCATACTTGAGGTTATGTAATAAGCAAACACTAAATTATCAGCACTTGATATATGGATACAGACTTTTGTCATTGTAGGAACTGCAGCTTTTCTACTGGAATTTAATATTGTGATTATTTTAGTCTGTCAGCAGAAGCAGCTTGGTATACTCTTTCTAGTTCGCTGCAATATGAGTCTCTAACAGAGGCAATTTCAACAGTTTTCAACTAATAGTGGTTTATAGGATAAATAAATTATTAATATCTCTCTGCCTCAAGATTGGTATGAGCCATCGTACTGACAGTTTAGTCAGACTTTACATACTCTTGAGATGTGTTCCATGTTTTGGAAAGGAGACATGAAAAGAATTGGATATCTTTTTAATTTTCCTAAAGGTGTTTTTATTGTTTTGGTGTTTCGTTGTCTTGGAAGAGTATTGTGATTTATTTTTCTTTAATATGTAAAAGCAAGACTATATCCCAAATCTAAGTACGAATTATTCTTGGATTAATCATATTACTATCCATTAGCAATCACAGAAGGTGTAGTTAAGATGACAATCCATATAGGAAATACAAATTTCACACATTAAATGTCAACCTCAATATTTTTTTGAAGCTTAGAATGTATTACTTTTCAAAACATTTCACCCAAGTATATGGCTATCACATATTCACTCTAGCAGTCAGAAATAGCCCCAGTTCTCTTGGTCCTTCATCTTTTGTTTGGAAATACTTGAGAATATTGCACTGTACCCCATAAACAAATTTAATACAAATATTGTGCATTATTATTCAAATAGTATAAAATACTTTACATTCCAAAAATATATGTCATATTCTCCATGTCTTCACATTTACCCATTTTAAGAAGAACATATTAAGGGTATCAAATTAGTTTCTGTTAACAGCATTTAAAAAATATGAATTGAATGTTGAAAATCCTTTGTTAACAATACAATATTGCCTTCCAGTATGTACTTATATATTTCATACTAAAATAAATCTTTGATTTTGTTTTATTTATAATACTGATTTTAAATTTTTAAACTTCTATGAAAACTTAGACATAAAACTACACTAATGGAGACAAAATACCATTGAAGATTGAGAAGTTTTACTCCAAAAAATGCAGATTCAAAAAGAAGCCAATTTATTTTGTGTAAACATTAACATTTTTTCTCCCCTTTATGCATTCCTCAAAATATAGGGGAAAATATGTGGACTGTATTAATAAAGTTCAAAAATTAAATTAAAAATATTAGTAATACAAATATAAATAACAATGTAAATAATATATAATACAATTAGTTTCAATATATTCTATCTTTTTGAGTTACTTTTATTTCTAATATTTTTAACACTTAGAAACATTTTCATTTACTGTATTTGAGATTATTTATATCCACAACTCCTAAGAGAAGACCTTCAATGTTTCTTCAAATTTAGAATAAAGATTTCTCATAATATTATATTGATTTCCAAATGGCATACTAAATTCGTATATTTCAGCTTCATACAAATGCAGTTGTTAGTATAATATGATAATTTCCCTTTAGCTAAATCTTGATGCTACAATATAATGTTCACAATGAGTTAAAGAGCAGATTATATTTTATTGTTCCAGGAATTAAGAAAAAAAACTTATAATTCACGAGAGCATAAAGTGAAGAAAGAAATATACTTGTTTTAAATTACAAATGGATGTAAAAATCATAGCCCACTGATGTTCTTTTTATATGTTCTTTTAAAATTCGGTTTTATTTTATTATTTGCAAATTTTAATAAGTAAAGCTAGGGACTTTTATACCAAAGAAAGAATTCTATATCACTCCACAACTGCACCGTTCTTTTATCTGAGTGGTTATTCTTTCTCAGTGGAGCAAAAGAATCTCAGAATTAGAAATACTCTAACCAGCTCAGATGTCCTTCAAATGGTAATGCATGACTATGACACCACAGAAATTTATAGTTTAATTCTGTCTTTTTTGTTACAGATAAAACATGGATGCATACACCTGAAGCTTTATCAAAACATTTCATTCCCTATAATGCAAAGGTAAAAATAGTTCATATGCTATTTAATTTTATTTTGTTATAGTATTATTACTAATTCCTGGCTAATCTTAGATTGCTTATATATTGATATTTTCTGGTTATTGATTCCTGAAAAAAGTTTACGTAAATAAAATAATTGTGGTATAGGAAGTTATTTTTCTCTGTAGAATAGTTTCTTTTTAAAAAAAAATCCTTTAAAATTACTATTTAAATCAAATATGTGTTTTCTTCAAGTGATTTTGGTTATTGTTAAAATTATTTGCAATATTAGAGCCTGTATTAACTCAAACAGTTGACAAATTAGCTTTCTTTAAAAAGATTTTTATGTTGCATTACCTGATCTAAATATAAATCCTGCAAATGAAATGAGCTGCAGTTTTAATAAATGTAATTATCATTTAAGATAAAAGGAACAAAGTTTAAATTTTTATTTTATTTTATTTTATTTTTTGAGATGGAGACGTGCTCTCTAGCCATGCTGGAGTGCAGTGGGGAGATCTTGGCTCATTGCAGCCACCACATCCTGGGTTCAAGCAATTGGCCTACCTCAGCCTCTTGAGTACCTGGAGTTACAGGCACATGACACCATTCCCAGCTAATTTTTGTATTTTTAATAGAAACAGGGTTTCACCATGTTGGCCAGGCTGGTCTCCATCTCCTGACCTCAAGTTGTCTGCCTGCCTCAGCCTCCTAAGATGCTGGGATAACAGGCCTGAGCCAGTCTGCCCAGCCTAAATTATTTTAAAAAGCACACCAAAATATGCCCTTTTAAAGTTCTTTTGTTCAAATTGCTGCATTTTAATAGAGAAGTGGAAACATTAATCTATACTCTGTGTCTTTAAAGATTTCATTTGTTCTTGAAAAACTAGACAAATGAGTGAATTCAGTTTACAACAGGGACTTTAAAGAAAGGTGCTGTTTTGTAGTTAGTGATCACCAAACTTGTAATAATTTTCAGGGAAGTATGAGTCAAAATTTGGAATAGACAGAACTGAATTAAGGAAGGGATTAGAAATATTAGAATCAAATGTAAAAGCAGCTGAACTTTGGAGACAGAATAGGGGAAAACAAAGCTTATAACTTTATAAGAGAACTTAAGGGTTTACAGATTTGTAAAGTATACGCTGGGATACAGTGAGATTAGGCATAACAATTATTTCAGGAAAAATATAAGAATGTTTATTTAGAAGAAAGTTAATGGTGTTTAGTAGTGAACACCTAGAGTTCTTTCTGAATCAGAAGGAAGAAATATTTTAAAGCCCATCTAGAAGAAGTTATTCCAGAGCTGTTGCTCAGCAGTGAAATTTGGAGAGTGCACCATCTCTTATTTTTTTCTTGCTTACTTAGCAGCAAAGGAAATGTTCTGAAATGTTTTCTGTATGAGCACATTATATTTGAAATCACTATAGTGCTTATGAATTTTTCTATAAATTTAACATAAAGGTTGATTGACCTAATTTAGCATGAAAAGTTTAGTTAACTGAATGAGAAAAATTGTTTATGTTATCCATCATTTCTATAGATATTCTTCATGTTAGCTATTGATATACTATATGAAATCTATACTGAAAAATATTTTAATCTGGAAAGCTATGATTTTAAAGTGCATGCTCAGTTTTTGATATTATCAATTATAGTGGAATTATATGCTCCAATTGAAACCATCAAGCTTATTTTTATGTGACTGATATGTCTCATTTGAAAAACAGCTTTATAAAATATTAAAAGGTTATGTTATAATTATATCTACCTTTGACTCTGCCAATCATTATGCTTGTCTACATGGAAAAGTTGCTTCTGCCAGTTCACTGAAGCATAACAATTTTAAGACATTCTATAGGAAGTGCATGGTGCAGAAACATCTTCCCAGACTTGAGCCAGTAAAATATGGAGGGGCAAGATGGCTTTGTCTATTCTAATATGGCCTCATGAGTGATAACATGTTGTATGTGTACCAAGTAGCATTAAGATTATTTGGAGAGTATTAGTTTTTTCTGAATTCCTTTGTTTGTGGCACTTTTTAGGTTGACCTTATAGTGATTTTTGAAGATATTCTTGTTATAGACTATACCACTTGAAAACCAAATCCATGACCAGAGAAAGTAGCTTAGCACAATAGAAAAAAAAAAAAAATACAGGCTCTAGGGTTAGATTGCCTTGGTTTATGTCATGACTCCAACTGTGTGCCTTTGGGAAAATTATTTACTGTGTGCCTTTGGGAAAATTGCTTAACCTATGTCTATGATTATTGATCAATAAATAGGGATAGTAACAATAGTAATTTCTCACTTGAGTTGTTAAGGAGTTAGTGCTACAACAGTGTCTGAAATAGTGGAATTTTTTTTTCAGGTTAACGTCAATTCTGTCCCTCAGGTGTGTTCTTAGAGCCGTTCAATTGATTGGTTCTGGCCCATCCGGATTATCCAGGATTATCTCCTTTACATAAAGTGAACTGATTAGAGATATTAATCATATGTATGAAATAACTTTACTGAAACACCTAGATTAGAATTTGATTGAATAACTGGGCACTATAACTTAGCCAAGTTGACACATAAAATTGATCTCATAAAAGTATTAATAATGGACAAGGTTAAAAAGTCAAATTGGGAAGGAAGGCTTTGAATAGCAGAAGCAGCAGTTTGTGCTGTAAACGGATCCAACAGGATTTTAGGAAGATAAATCAGTAGTGATTTAAAAAAAAGTCAGTTTGGATCAGGAGAGATAGAATGACATGGGAAGTTATTTTAATGGTCCAAGTGTGTGGTATAAGTTTACAATAGGGTAGTAGATAAATTTCTAGTGGAAAAGAAAGATATGCTTAATATTCCAGAGGAAGAATTGATATAACATAGGAATGGTACATAAGTAGAGAATAAGAAAAATACCTCTTTTTATCCTGGCTAAAAGGGATAACGATCACACCATTAGAAGATTGTTGTCACTTCACTCACTTTTGGCATCCACTGGTTACAAATTAATCTGATAAATTGAACAGAATTCTTTAGGAATTATTATTCTCCCTGGGGAGAATAATAATGTAATAACATTTATGTTGAAGTGTCTTCAGTTTTAAAGCTGTAGTCTGTTTTATATTATAATTCTTTTTCAGAATACATTTTAGTTCTACATTCTTTCATTTGATGGAACATTGATTTCAAAAATTCACATTTAATATTCATAGTGTAATGATTTCAGATCACATGTCAATATAAAATAACAGATGGTTTTAAATAAACATTGTTCCATGTAGGGCTCATTAGTTTTGGAGTTTTCTTTAATGTGCAGTGACAGCATTTATATTAGTTCATTGGGAATCTTTTATATAATCCTGTGTGCTCTGTAGTGATTTTCCAAGCTAAAGGTTATTACCTATGAAAAAATGTGGTCATTAAATCAATGTAGTGGGTCATGGGGACAGTGTTTAGAGATGAGTAGCAAGGGCAAGAAAGGTGATTGCAGTTCAAGTTGAGTAGGTGCCGGAGGAAAAGAGTACTGAGAATCTGGATAAATTTTGAAAGTAAAGCTGACAGAATCAATAGACAGATTATGTACTAGTTTCTTATTGTTACTATAATTAGAACATTAATGCAGAAATTTAAAAAATTCCCTTCCCTTTAATATTTTATGACAATGCTAAACTCTCTTTTCTATTCAGGTAAAATGCTGGCAGACTTGTATTTTAATCAATTTATTATTCTGTTAGAGAGAGACAGTCATTTCCTAGATGAAGAATTGTGACAAATGTTTTATAAAAGCATTTATTTAATATTTTATTCTAAAATATATAATTATTCTCCAAAAAGTTTAATGTATTTATCCTTTTATGAAAAATCTGGCTTTAAGATACACAAAAATACAAGAATATATAAGAATGAAGTTTCAAAGAGATTACTACCTTATTTTGCACCAGGTAGCAGTAAAGAGAGTCAGCATTCCTTGATTATCTGTTTACTGTGTTCCAAGCTTTAAAAGTGAGCAAATTTAAAACAAACAGGAGCATGGACCTTCACTTTAAAAACTTACAAATTCCCTGTGGAGAGAAAACCATCACATGAAACAGAAATAATTTTGGAAGAAAAGTATATAATGATAACCGACATCTATGTCCTTTTCTTCTTAACTATGGAACATCTTAAAATCAAATACAGAAGTATAACATGAGGCAGTCCTTGCAAAACCTTTCAAAACCATGTCAGGTTTTACAAGTGAGAAAACTACATAGATGATCACCAACAAAATAAAATACAAATATCGAGGAGATGTTTACAAAGAAAGATTACCTTACATTTCAATGCTTTCTAGTGGTATCAGAGTTTTACATATGAAATATGCACTATATGCCACTTGGTATGTTTAATCAGAGAGAAGGATTGCTGCTGACCCAGTGAATTATGTTGTTTCTAGTGAGGCTTTCTCATCTTTACAACCTAAATTCGCCAACATGTATAAACTATGAGTCTTAATTTGGCTTCGAAATACAAACAAAATAACAAAGAATGAAAACACTGCCTTCATCCCCCCAACACAAAAAGGTAATATCAGATGTGACAGTAAGATATTAGAATGTGAGAATTCTAACTATTAGTAGTTGGTTGAAAACCACATCCTGGACACTTACATTTGAAACTTTTAACTAAATCTGCTCAATAGTAATCATAGAAAAAATCAGAACCCACATATCTGCCTGCTCAGATGCACCCCTCAAGAGTAAGCTTTAAACCAACAACTCTACTGATTCTACCAGAATTTTGTAGCCACATGGTTGTTGCATCCTAATACAGTAATCAGAGCAGTCACTTCTGGGTCAAACTACTTTGGTTCAAACTTCTACTCTCTCAACTGATATCAGAATTATGTTTTTTTATTTAACTTGTAAATGTAGATTAATAACTACAAATATCAAACTGGATTGTTATGAGATGTAAATGAGTTAATATATATTTTTAAAACTTAGATCAGTTTCGGGCATGACAAAATTTATTGTTATTAATATTGTTATAGAAAGTGTTCTGTTAACTCTGAAGTTGGCACTAGTCATTAATCTCTCTTGAGAATAATATAGCATTGAAAAACAGAGAACGAAATACTTAGAATGTGTATCAGGTATTTTATTTTTTCTGTTTACCTCAGCTGAAGTACTTTCAGTGACCACTCTGAGAGGTTCTATGGGGACGGAATGTTTTTACCTGAAGCACAGCAGGGGACTCAATACTGCCAACTTAGTAGATTTATGTACAAGAGAATGCTTTGACTATTAAAGAATAATACCATTGTGATTATACTTTCCTCAGGGTACCTCAAGGAGGTATATTGTGATTATACTTTCCTCAAGGTGCCTTGAAGTAACTGCATTCTGGAACAAAATATTAATGCAAAGATTGTCCTGGTCTTAAAATCAAATATAGAAATATAAGGCAGTCATTGTAAACCTTTTGAAACCATTAGGGAGTTTTACAAATAATAAGTTAACAAAGAGAGAAAGTTACAACATTATGTGGCTTGATGAGACATGGTAAAAAAAAAAGGTCTTAATATAAAAAAAATCATTTTACTAATGCTCCTTACATTGTTTTTTTGAGAATATATGATAAATTACCCTTCAATGAAATATTAAGATTGGTATATGACATAATTAAAGAAAATTCAGGTTTTAGAAATAAATGACATCTATTAGTGTGTCAAAAAAGGAAATGAAGAAAAAAAATCTTCAGATTCAACTCTGTGGAATCATTGAAAGTTGGGCAAAAGGTACAACTCTGTAATTGATGATGCCTTGTTGAAACATCCCAAATGGTTTCGAATTGCAAATTCATGAGTTTCTTTAGAGCAGCTTTATAAGAGCATCAAATATAAGCACTTGCCAATTTTGCTGGTTGTAGATACCAGGGGAAATATAAAAAAACATAAAGAGCTTAATTGCATTTCCAGATAATCTATATCATTTATTCAAAACTGAGTTTTTAGTTAATCTCAAAGCATAGGCACTACTATTAAATTTGGTGTTACATAACCTTTAAGAAACATTTTATTAGATTTTAGAACTGGTCTTTAATAATGCTAATATATATCATTTATATGCATTTCAAACATTTTAAAATTAGTGAGCATATAAATTGATTCTTAATGATACTTTTTCCAATTAAATAAATAATATATACTATAATAGGTATTGGTAATTTGGCATCTGTCACCACTTGGAAATTTTCCTTTATGTGTCAAAGTAATACTGACATATGTTTAAAAGGAAATTAGAAATCTGTAAAATGTTACCTTTACCTTGCATTTTCTATAGTGGGAAACTATATAGTGTTTTTTATGCCAAAAAAAAATGAAAGCAAATAAAAGCATAGTAATAACAGGAAGTTTGTTCAATTGTGACTTGTAGTAATAGCTAGTATGTGCTTATAAAATAAAAGAATAAATGGGAAAAAAGAAATGGCAGTGAATACCTACCATTGCCTGGCTTCTCAATTCTTGAGATAAACTTCCAGTTAATTCTGAAAGTTATCATCCTTAGAGAGTATTATTCTACATATGAGAGTACTCTAACAAAGTGTTATATAGGTGCTAGAAATTATTGAAGGGGAAATAAAAACTTTATCAATCCTCATTACATTTCAGTATTCACTATAGTGTCATTTTATTTTTCTGAAAAAGTCTACATGTGTTACAGATTCAAAGACAGCATTGAAAATGACTTTAGTATTTATTATTCAAACTCGGTTATTTTCTTAATAAGGTCTATCAAGACCCAGAGAAGTTGTAATTTATTTAAGTTTATACAGGTAGGTAGTAGCAAAATTAGCTGTAGAATCAAGTATCCTATCCTGTTCAACATCCATTTTTCTATTTATTGCAATATATGCTTCCTAATTTTTGAGAAGCATATATTGCAATATATGCTTCCTAAATTTTTAGTCTACTTAGCCAGCAGATTAAAGACCTAAAAACAAAGTAAAATATGTATATGTGTTTACCATTTGTATATGTTATATGTGAAATTGCTTCATCTCTGGAGCCCTGTCCCTGACTGTTAAATGATTCTCTGGACATCATTTTAAAGTAGGCAGGGGTTTGGCAGAGATGCTAGTGAGCTAAGCAGACTAAATAAAGTCTATATATTAGCCTCTCTAACACAGAGGCCACATGTCTAGGCTTCCATGAAGTATTGTAGCTTTCTTTATTCTGCTTTGCTTAATGATATTTTTATTAACTTAATTCCTGGATAAAAATTCTTTGGTGTTAATTATGTCCTTAAATTGTTATTCAGCTTGAGAGCATCTAATTATAAATAGGAAATTTTCTGAAAGTTGAATATATTTATCATTTATTTCATATTTTTGCATAGATGTGTTTGGCCCTAGATGAAATGATATTTATTTTTTATTTTATTTTTTAAACAGGGTCTCACTCTGTTATCCAGGGTAGAATGCAGTAGCATTAATTTTGGTTCACTACAACCTCTGCCTCCTGGGCTCAGGTGATCCTCCCATTTTAGCCTCCTGAGTAGCTGGGACTTCAGGACTGCAGCACCATGCCTGTCTAATTTTCTTTTTTTTTTAAGAGATGGGGTTTCACCATGTTGCTTATGCTGGTCTTGAACTCCTGGGCTCAAGCAATCCCCCTAACGTGACCTCCCAAAGTGCTGAGATTACAGGCAGGAGCCACTGTGCCCAGAAAAAATAATTTTAAAAAGCTTATTCATAGCTAGAGAATGTACAGAAGGAAAAAATTGATTTGGTCTCAAAAGGATCAAGCAGTAGCATTTTGAAGACTGGACTCTGAGACTTAAGGATCTGAGCAGAAAGAAAAAATTGAGATTAGATTATAGTTTTGGAGAAAAAGACATGTTTGCAAAATTAAAAAACATTTAATGTTTTTATCAATATCATTTCAGTAAAGGCATTTTGATGAATCACTAAAATAAGCATATAAGTGACTAAAATCAGCATAAAAGAAAATTTGCAAACAGGTGAGCCTGTTTTTTAACAGAGAACCTAGGAGAAATAAGAATGAAGAGGAAAGGATTGTTAAGGGAAGTAAAATATGGCAGAAAACACCAAGGTTTTGGAAATAATTTAGATATGAACACAGAAATTCGTGTTATCAATGAATTATTTGGGTGCATTTCAAATATTGATTAGGAAAATGTAGGTGAAACTAATTTGCCTCCAGAAATTACTCTTTGTCATTTGATTCAAAGGTGTAAGATGAGGCAGGTGGCCAGCACACTCTAGAGATACAAAATCTCTTCAGAAGACAAAATGAGATTCCTACTCACTATGTTCTTGCATTTTAAAAGACATTTTAGAGGATGTAATCTCTCATCCCTTAGGCAACATATTCATAAATTCACATATTTTGCATCAAAATAAGTCATGTTTGTCTTTCTTATACTATTTTGAACTATGGGAAACTTCATTTCCACAGCTGTTAGGAATATTTTTACATGTAACTATAGTTTCCTGTTGTGTGCCTATTTCTTCAGTTTCCAGAAAAGTGTGTATCATCTATTTTATTCCTTTCTGCTAGAACTAAGTGGTTTATTTTTCTAAACTTTTAAATCATTTTCATAAACATATACATAGACTCCAGTGTCAGTCTTAAGATAGTATTAAAATACCTCCTCTTTCAGTATCTTGCACAGATGTGATAGCAAAGCAGTGAAAAGACGTTGCTGGGATATGGTGTGATTCGTGCAAGCTAAATCTGAGAAAAAATGTATCTCAAAGTGTGGAAAACACAGGATAACACAATGAAAAATCAACTGTTTACATTATTAGATCTTCAAATTATTTTAAGAATAATTTTAAGTTATTATTTTAAGAATAATAACTTTTTTATTTTCCAAACACAATACATGCTAATTATTAATTAAGCAGTATAGGAAAGCAAAGAATTACAGAAACGAACACATTGCTCAAACCCTATCGGCAGAAATAACCCAGTGTTGACTTTTGGTTAACAGTATTCCAGGCATTTCTTTGCACAAATAGAAGTGCAAGAATGAATATACAGATAAAAAAAATAACATTTATCATTTTATAAACAGGACTCCACCAATAATTTCCCAAGCATTTCATATCTGTCATCTCATTTAATCCTTACAAAAGCCCAGTGAGATTGGACCATTTACACATCCCATTTAACAACTGAACAGTAACATTAAACTATAACTAAGGAAAGTGATGCTGGGGACAACTGGATAGACACATAGGAAGAAATAACTTTAAAAGGAAGAAATTATAACATGGATACTATTTCCATTATAACATGGATTCAATGTTATAAAATAACATTGAACTTTACTTGAATTTAACAGAAGAAAAAAAAAGTGAAGCAAATCAAAAGAGTTATTAAATTTCAGATCTATCTATCTCTTTGCCAACAGGGATATTAGTCTCTAAAAGGTTGTTCTAAGATTCGAAAAGATAATTCTAAAAGTCATTAAGTGTCTGGCATCATTATGTTTTTCCTTAATAGCACATTTCAGGTTTTGATAGTAATATATATCATATATGAATGATGAAGTGCATAGTTGACTTACATTTCTCCCTGGTAGGATACTCCATCCCAGGTTTTGTTTCTTATTTTAGTTTTGCTTGCCAGGATTTGCAACATTTACATTTTGTTCTGAAATTGTAATTTCCATAGTAATCTAAATTACATACTGAAATGCATTCAGATCACCACTTTATTTACTAGTTGTTCTTCTCTATTTATGAGACCTATATTTATAAATTTCAGTTTTCCTCCTCAAAATATTTTTCTAAAAATGACCCAATGACTTTGAAGTTTTGTGGGGTATTTCAAATGTGAGAATATCTATTGTCTTTATTTTTGACTTTCTTTGCCTCAGAACATTAGTCATTGTTGCGCAGTCTTCCTTTATTCTCCTGTAGAAAAAAATCTGAATCCATCCCAATTTCCCTTCTTGAAGGTGTCTTACTTTTTCTGTTGGATGCCTGAGACTTCATTTTTTATCCTTAAATTTTAGTTATATAATTGATATGTTTTAATGTTGATTGTCCTGTATCACTGTTCCTCTGTGTTCTTTCATTAGAATGTTTTTGTCGTTCTTCTGTTCCCCTTGGGAAGTCTCATTTACACACATGACCTAAATCACCATCCATCTCTTAATTACTTTCCTGCCTAAATATCATTCCTAAACTCCAGACCCAAACATTTGTCCAGCAGACACATAGCTTCTCAAAGATCTTAATATAACATAAGGACAAATCCCATATCAGGCTTATGACAAATCTTCAATAACCTTATCCTACTCCATCTGAGCCAGAAACACCACTAAGGACTGTTGGTTTCAATTGACAAAATGAACTCTATCTGGCTTCAGCAGGAAAGGGAAAGCATTGGTTTACATAAAAGAACACCTCACGAGGAGGACTGTTTCTAAGCAACTTGATTCAGGGCTCATTCGATAAACTATTCCCTTCGGTTTTCATTGGGTTGCTTCAATTCTCAGACTCTTCCTACTACCCCTAGCAGAGTCAGATTTACATGACAACTCTCAGATCCACTTCTCTAATAACTCAAACTCACCTTCCTGAATAGAATTTTGCCGACCCTTGTGGGTTTCATATGGATTGTGTGCCCTTCCTAGCCAATCTCTGGATAATGTGTTCATCCCAGCCAGTGAATGATGAACTCATTGACTTAAGGCATGTGACATAATGCATTCCCAGACAACATGGACTGATTGTGGAGAAAGGGTAGGTCCCTAAAGGGAAACCAAGCGAGTTACTGTAAGAAAGGAGAAAGGATGTTACAGACACAAATATCATTTAAAAAGCACTCTACCACAGGTATCAGCTTTGACCAGTGTTCGCCTCCCTTACCATCTACATCTAATTAAACGTTCAGACTTCTGGTTTGTTTGAAAACCTCTTGAATATGTGTTCTTCTCCACATAGCTACTACTGTCCACCTGGTGTAGGTCAGTGCTTCTCCTAATGTGTATGATGAAAGAAAAGATTTTTCTCTAATCTATCACAGACTCATATTTTTCAAAAATCTTATTGTAAGATATTCAAAATACCTCACTTGTCAAAATGCTATAACAACTTGTAAATGTTGACTCTCAATGTCTATATTTATTTGGCATGGAACACTTAGTGTCAACGGAGATAGGCCATCGTTATCTATCTCACACATATATCCTTACAGTAATCTCCACACATCAGGTGTACCTCCTCTTCTTCCCAGTTCTGACCCTGCTCCAAATTAGGAGTGAGCATTTTAAAATTAAATCTACTCATTTTATTTTCCAATGTGAAAATCTTTCAGTAGCTTCACACTTTTTTTTTCTCATGATCTATTCCTCACTCCTTAACATGAGTTTTGGCCTGTCTTCTCAAGCGTCATCTCTCTTATATGTTTTTTTTTTTTTTTTTTTGCATGTGCTCCTTTGTTTGTTCTCACCATCTTTTTCCACTCTTGCTCTCCTCAGGGACTTTATATTTACCTTGAACATACACCGATTCCATTGTAATTCCTTGTTTAATGTCAATGGCCTGCTTAGCTTGTTCCTCCTGGAAGACTTACCTGATACCACTTTCCTCTCCACTAAATCTCGGATGTAAGGGTTTTGTGGTATCCTGTGCTTACCCACTCTATCCTAGCTGTCTATTTTTTAAATTGTTTATTTAGTCATCAGTATGTATGCTTTCATTAGACCAAAGCATACATACTGATGACTAAAGGATCTTGGGAGGTAAGGCCAGATCTTGTTCATCATTATATCTCTGCCTCTAAAACACTATGATTAATACCTTTCTTTAACCAGTTACTGTGGAAATATAGTCAATTAATAGGTCCATCTGAGGAAATGTAAAGGGGGAACTCAAGCCAGATGAGACTGTCCATGCAACACAATTCTATGCCGAATGCCTAGAATATAACTACATATGCCCTCATCTGCGCCTTCCCAGGGCCCCAACCTTGTCACCCTACTTTACCATTTCCATGCTAATTTAAGTCTTAGCAAACACCTCAAATGCCTTAAAGCCAAAAAGTGAAGTCCTCCATTGTATTGTTAAGGCTGGCAGGAGAAGTGGGTAGATAATTAGTAATATGTTTTTCAAAATACAACAACAAACTCACTTATTCCAAAGAAATAATAGTGATTAGGGGATATTATGCTATTAGTGCAACAGAACCGACAGTTTAGAACTGGGAAGGCTATGTCCTGTAAACATTAAAGCATGGGCTTTGGAGTCTCATCAAAATGAATTGAAAGTGGACACTATAGTGGCAAGCCTAGTATTTAATTCAAGTTTTCACACATCTAAAATGCAAATAATACCTTCTTTATAGAGCTTTTGGAACATTTAATTTAAAAAATCTGTACAGTGTGTAGCATGTGGTTGGTACTCATTAAATGTTAGTTTTCCTTGTTTTACTCTTTCATATATACCAAAATTTAACAAAGATTTCATATACCTTTATTACATAGGAAAAAAGCTTCCATGGTTTCAAACAACTATCTTATAGATGAGATTTTTTAGAATATAGCACTTTCATTAAGAGGTTAGTACCTGATTCCTTGCATATTTTAATAACATGACTATTTCAAAATTAAACATTATGAAATTTTAGAACCAAATTGAATAGATTTGCACAACCCCCCTCTCTTCCTGCCCCTTCTCCCAAGCAGATTTTATCTGTGACAGAATTACTCATTAATGATAATAGGCATGGCAGCAATAGCTAATTACTTCCTAGGAGACTTAGATTCAGAGAAGCATAAGTCACCCCACCCCAGACTCTGCAGGTTCAGATAAGAAATATATCTTAGCAGCAAAGTAAGCAATGAAGGGGATTGACCAGTTTTAGTTGATCCAGAGCTATAATCTTAAATAATTAAAACTAGCTTTCTAGCTCCCTCAGAGTTACATTTATTTCCAACAAATGCAACACCATTTTCTTGGTTACATGTCTGCTTTTACTTCTCTTTAGAATGGTATTGCTCCAGGCTTGCTCACACAAACATTTGGTGAGGAGATGACGGAATAAAAACAAAGCAGCAAGCTTTACCAGTAAAGAAGCTATTTTTATTTGCAAATATTCAAGCTAAAAAAATATTCTTCACAATCTTCTGGGGAAAAAATGAGCAAGATTAAATATGCTCAAGCATTGCCAGAAGAAACATGCCAATAAATTTAATTATTTTTAGAGTATAGAGTAAGAAAAAAATCTTTAAAATTTAAGCAATGAAATTAGAATTCTACAGATGGTTTTATGTGTTTGTGTGTGAGTGTGGACATAGCAGGTTAAAGGAGTAAATTAGGCATTATAGTTGATATGGTTTGGATTTGTGTTCCTACCCCAATCTCATGTTGAAGTGTAATCCCCAGTGTTGAAGGGGAGCCTGGTGGGAGGATATTAGATCATGGGGCGGGGGGTGGTTTCTCATGGTTTAGCACCATTCTCCTTGGTGTTGTCCTGGAGACAGTGAGTCATGGCAAGATCTGGTTTTTTAAAAGTGTGTAACACCTCCCACTTCTCCGTCTTCCCACTGCTCTGGCCGTGTAAGATGTGCCTGTTTCACCTTCACCTTTCACCATAGTGGAAAGTTTCCTTTGGTCTCTCCAGCCATGCTTCCTGTATAGCCTGCAGAACTGTGAGCCAATTAAACTTCTTTTATTTATCAGTTACCCATTCTTGGGTATTTCTTTATAGCAGTGCAAGAACACACTAACACAGTAATCAATGAGTTACCTGCCCATTTCTGAAAAGGTAATTAAGATGAAGAAAAAGCGTGTAACAGAGGTCTCATACAGAACACAGTCCTGCTAGCATTGTGTCTGCATTACTTGCACATCTTTGGCTTGAGCTGTTGTAATAAATTAACAAATGAATATTATTTATTATTTATTTAGTAAATTTCATAATATTCTTCTGTGTGTTTTCCTGTATACTAAAAATTGCAAAGAATCCAAACATGCATAACATTATAGTAAATGGTCTAAACAATAGGACATTAATTGACTAAGTGGGTGCAGTGTGTTTCTGTGACCACCAATGTAAAATGGAAATATTTTTAGATAAAGATAATGGACTATTACAACTTAAAATGATTTTATTGTCTCTTTCACCATGAAATACCGTATAATGAGATGATGTGCATATCTATAGGGAGTATGTTTGTTTGTTTTTTTAAGGGTATAAATTAGCAATCTTTTAAACCAGTTCTAAGAGGCAAGTTTGCAATTTGAGAATAACTGATCAACAAAAGAGATAAATATTTTACTATTTTTCTTAAGCATTTACTAGGTGCAGACTCTAGGTGTAGAAAATGTGTATTCCACAGTCTCATGGAAGAAACCCACTACAGAGATGACACAAAGCTGATGGCTGAAAGAACAGACCGACCTTTGAATCTAATGCAAGACTTTAATAAAGGCAAATAAAATGTTATAGTAAAAGAAAGAATACACAAAAACATGAGAAAGCTGAGATGCTTCAAGGCACAGCTCTCTAAGGTCCTTTTTTAATCACATAAAAATCATCTCTAGATTATGAACTAACAGCACATGTGGGAGGAATTGTGGTTTCAGAAGACTTTGTTCTCACCCTGGCCTAGGATTAATGCCAGATTTCCACACATACCAGAGATATTCATATAGCTGGCTTACTATCTCACACATTGGCACCTTGACTTGTACTAAGGAGCATCCATGGTAAGGATGAAGGAAGATTTCCTAATGGATACAAAAAGCCAGTAGAAGTTATTTTAGCATTTCAGGTGAGGTGGCCATTACAGTCAGAGGTAACAGCATTCTCAGCATTGCAGAGACATACCAGAACATGGCACATTTTAGAAAGGTTACTAGTTCACTGTACCTGGAGTGTATGTAAGTAAAATAGATAAAGAATTAAAAGAATACTACTTCAGTTGCATTCCTGGGTGACAGACTTGGTACTGGGTCAGAGATAGCTCTTAGTTCTAGATGTTGAATTTCAGATTATATAGAACATCCAGGTTGGAAATATCCAAGAAATAATTAAAAGCCCAAAATATAGAGCATAGTTATTTTGTGATCACTCAATAAACACTAAACAATTAAAAGATGAATTTTAAGAGCTCAAACAATTCCTGCCAGAATCAGTTATAAATAGGAAAATAAACCAAAAACATGTTTTAAAATCTGTTTTATGCTGTGCACTGATGTTAGAACAAATTGTTTTTAAGTTTCACCATCCTCAAATGAAAAGATGTTTTCTCATTTAAGAAAGGCATCTGATGTTCTATAGCACTGTAGGATGACTATAAATAACAATAATATATTATGTAGTTTCCAATAGCTAGAAGGATATTGAACATTTCCAACACAAAGAAATGAAAAGTGTTTGAGATGATGGATATGTGAATAACCCTGATCTGATCACTATATTAAAAGCTTCATTGTGTACTCCATGAATATGTGCAATTATTATTTATAAATTAAAATAATATTTTTTAAAGAAAGCAACTTACACAAGATCAGGTGAAATTTGGCTTTACGTGGAAAAGGAGTTTGCATTAGAAATTTCATTATGACTTCTTTCTACCATGTGGTGCCAAATTAGATATTCTCTTCCTTTTATTCTAGTTTCTCTTTTATCCAAGGATTTTAATCAATGTCTGAAGTTAGAATTTATTAAAATTTAATTCATATATGTATGTTCTGTGTGTGTATACATATTATATATACACACATACAAATGCACATATATATAATAACTCTGAATTTACTATGTCTTGCAAACGGGGGAACAAATGGTAACAACTTTTAAATCTAGCTGTCTTCATGTTGACGAAGCATCTTTCACATAAGTAATTCTCTTGAAACCTGAGAAAAGAGAAACCTGGATTTTTTTCTGAATACTAAGCAAGTTCCTTTTGAATACTTAATATCAAAGATCCATCAATATTCTATTGTGCATGTACCTCATCCTGCCTCATGGTAAGAAATCTAAAAAGTCATCACAGATGTCAAAAACCCATCTCCTGAGAACTACAGAAATTACATATGTCATTTAGAGTAGTGGCCTCTATACCTTTATAAACTGTGATGTCTCTGCCAAATATTACTACCTTACATTTGTTTATGCTTTTACATTCCGGTGAAATAGTCAGCACTTATTATATTTTATAATAAGAATACAACCTCTAAGTGCATAAATTACTTGTATAAAGTCACACCATATAAAAGTAAAACCTGTTCTTCTATAATAATGTCTTCTATATTAATGAAAGCAATAATGTTCTTTTCAAAGTTTAAATTATTTGAAATATAATGTTTTAGTTATTTACTCTGTCTTCCCTAGTTTCAGAAATATAAGAGTAGAGGAATATGAGTCTATTTTACATATGTTAAAACATATAAAGATAGAGATAGTATTTTTATTATTATGATACAACTTTTATTTTGAATTTTATATTAAATCAACCTTCTGCATTGAAGTATATATAAAAGAGAAAGCTATTTTCAGGAATGACTGGCTCTTAATCCATAGAATGCTGCTACCTGATACCCTATTGCCACATGCTTTTAAAAATATATATTCAGTCAATTTCTGCACTATCCTAATACAGATAATCATTTTAGCAACTAAGGCCAACGAAGTATCCTTGGCCAGATTAAGAGATACCTCAGTACTTTGTGTCATATGTCACGGAGCAACATTCTCATTGAATATGCAAAATTATTCTTATTTGAGTTTATTTAGGATGAATCAGTGTGTCTTAAACTGGTGTGCTTACTAAAAATACAGATTTTCTGTCTATTCATTTTGATTTGGTAGGTCTAGAATGAGCCTGGAAGCCTGCATTTTGACTGCAGTGTACTTGAGAAACACTGGGAAATATAAGGTTACTTTCTTTCTATTGGAGGATGCAAATAGCAAAATCAAGTAAACAGATGAAGCCTGTATTAATCAGTAATGTCTACCTTGTTCCATACCAATCTTTATAGGAAGCTAATGATAAGCCACAAAGTGGGTGGCTTTAGTTTCAGTTTTCTTAAATTGCCCAAACATGATGATTTAGGAGAGTAAAAAGAAAATTGCAGGATCTGAATAATCTTTTGTACTGGTAATACCTAGATAAATAAACCTTTTGTGAACAAAGGTCTTATAATAAAGTTGACTATGCTAAAATAAGTACCGGTTTTCCAATGATATAGAAATATTTCTCTTAAACTGTTCTTGACATGTTTGCATAGCACAGACATTACCATCAAGATGTTTTGAATGTCCACCTATGATTAACACAACTTGGAGCCAAAATTATATAGTATGTCCTAATAGTTCTCTATCTTCCTCCGCTGGCTCTTGATACTCCAAATGGGGCACCTTGTCTTTCCCACATTCTCTTCCCTTGATTTATATCTTCTTACCAGCCATGTTCTGTCAAATTGGGTAAAGATTAGAGATTGATCATTGGTCTGTGCTGACTTATCAACCCTCTTAGTACTTTAGCAGTAAGTACAATCCTGCTAGCACTGTTGGCTGCTTAAAACTTGTCAGGCATCTATTCTGTCTTTATGTTCATGACAGTTCTATGAGATACATACTGCAGTTATAATTATCCTATATATACTTACCTATGTTGGTTACTATTAGGCCCAATTTTATGGATAATAAAATTGAACCTTAGAAAAATTACTAACCTACCTGGTTTGGCTCTGTGTCCACACCTAAATCTCATGTGTATTTTAAATCACCACATGTCAAGGGACCTGGTGGGAGGGGATTGGATTATGGGGGCAGTTTCCTCCATGCTGTTCTCATGATAGTGAGTTCTCATGAGATCTGATGGCTTAGAAGTATGGCACTTCCCTCTTTCTCTGCCTCTTTCTGTTTCCTCTATGTAAGTAAGACTTGCCTGGCCCCATCATTTGCCTTCTGCCATAATTGTAAGTTTCCCCAGGCCTTCCCGCCATGCCGAACTGTAAATGGGTAAACCTCCTTTCTTTATAAATTATTCAGTCTCAGATAATTCTTTATAGCAGTGGGAAAAATGAACTAAAACACACACTTTGCCTTCAGAAGTGACAGTTTGTTATTAGCATAGCACTCAAGTACAGAGGGCAGCATGATTTTAGAGTATAAACTTCTTTTTTTTTTTTTGAGACGGAGTTTTGCTCTTGTTACCCAGGCTGGAGTGCACTGGCGCGATCTCGGCTCACCGCAACCTCCGCCTCCTGGGTTCAGGCAATTCTCCTGCCTCAGCCTCCTGAGTAGCTGGGATTACAGGCACGCGCCACCATGCCCAGCTAATTTTTTGTATTTTTAGTAGAGACGGGGTTTCACCATGTTGACCAGGATGGTCTCGATCTCTTGACCTCGTGATCCACCCGCCTCGGCCTCCCAAAGTGCTGGGATTACAGGCTTGAGCCACCGCGCCCGGCTAGAGTATGAACTTCTAGTCACTGTAGCATGACACCAGGTATGAGACCTCTAAGCCCTTTGTTTTTATTTAAGTAGAGAATGCCTCTTGTTAAAGATGTTTCTATGTCTTACAGTAGTTTGAAAAATTGTCAAGAAGAAGAGTAAAGGGATTGAAGACTCTTGGTCCCACTGACATATAAGCTATATAGAACTATGTAGTGTTGGTTCTGTTCTATTAGAAAAAAGATTCCCGTATGTCTCACCCCTTGATATACTCCTGCTGTTCTGATGAGTAGTTTCTAGCAATTTATTCCTGAAAATTGCCAAAACAGAAAATAATAAGTGTCCTGTTGTCACTGTCTTCTTCCAAAACATATCAGGCAGGCAGGGTGTCTTCCCTCCTCTCCTAGTCTGACATTCCTAACCTTGAACACTTTTTGTGTTTTTACCTCTGTTGCATCAGGATTTTCAGTACCATATTTTTAATTTTTTTTAGTCCCTTAACTTACATATATTTTTAAAAGTGTATTTGTTAATCATTTATACTGACTTCAAAGATAGCACATATTCATGCTCTATTAGAATTATAGTAACCAGGTAGCCTTGGCAAAGTAAGAGGTAATTGTGGAAGAAGAAGAATAGTAGGATGGAATAGATGTTTATAAAACTAGGGCAGTTCTAATAAGAAGAGGAACAGAAAGGGAGAGAGCTGCATTTGATATCCACGGAAGGGGGGTTTCCCATAGGCTTTAATTTGTTGTAATTTACTCCATGTCTGGTGAAGAAATTCTTAAGGAAATATTATCTGTACATTTTAGAATACTTATTGCCATCCACCTTCTGAAGCCTACTTCAGATAATGGAACACAGTCCTTTTCCATCAGGGCTTGTTCCGTTGCTGATGAGGAACTGCAATCCCCTGTAGAGGAAGAGGGGTTCTGATTTTGGGTATGCTCCGCCTTCTTAGGCTGTTTTTTCCCCTTTATTATAAATTTATCCATCTGTCGTCTTTACAATTACCACCTTTCTAATTAGGTTTCTGAGTCGACGTCCAATTTATTGATTCCCAGTGCTGGGATTCAAGCAACCCACTGCGCCGGCCAAAATAGCAGTGATAAGACTGATTGTGCTCTTCTGCCCGGGAATCTCTGGTCTGGCTTCCTTCTTGAGTCCGCAAGAAGCAGCTCTGCCTTCCCGGAGCTCCAAACACCGGTCAGTAAGGGAACCAGTCCCGTTTACTATGCATGAAGAGCTGCCGCGCCAAGGCGCCGGCAAAACCGCTTGCCATTATTAATACTCATTTTTAGAATGAAGCAATATTCCTGTTCTCTCTCCCACTTTTTCTTCCTCTTTCTTCCTCTCCTTCTCTCCTTTTTTTACTTTTCAACATCCTAGTTCCTCACCTCTACTCAATACAAAAAAAAAAAAAAAAGAATACTTATTGCCTAACTTATCAAGATTCATTCTTGAGCCTGGATTTAGTTTTAATAAAGAGATACGATTTGATGTTCATTCTTAGTGCTATAGGAATGTTCTAGAGTAAATTATTTATTTTCCTTCTAAAGTAATGTCTATAATTTATGTAGCAATACCCACTTCTGGATATTAATTATATTACTAAAGGTTAAAATTGTCTTCTTTCAATCTATAAACCTATAGATCGGTATTTCCTGAGACCTTCTATTTCTAGTTTTCTTAAAGGGCCATATTTGAAAACAGCTTCCACAATGTGTGGCATAGAGTAGATGACAAATACATGTTAGAAATCATCTCCTTCTTTATATTTTCTATGGTAATTATAAAATTATGCAATAATTTAATTTCATCTCTGAGTGTTTCAATTACTTAAGGAGTTTTCCTAGAAAGTCTTAGTCAGTTAGTGCTTCTATAACAAAAACCTGATCCTGGATAATTAATAAAGAACAAAAATTTATTTCTCACAACTCTGGAAGATGGGAGGTCAAAGATCAATGCACTGGCAGGTTCTGTGTCTGGTAAGGGTCCCGTCTCTGCTCCCAAGATGACATCTTGAACTCTGTGTCTTCCAGGAAGGACAAATGCTGTGTCCTCACATGGTATAAAGGACAGATGAGTAATAAAAGGTCTAGCTAGCTCCTTAAGACTTTGCATAGGGGCATAAATCCATAGCCTAATCATTTCCTAAAGGTCTTACCTTTTAATACTGTTGCTCTGGAGATTACATTTCAACATGAATCTTTGAGGGGGTACAATATTTAAACCAAGCTTGTTCAACCTGCAGCCCACTGGCCACATGTGACCCAATACAAGTTATTAAACTTTCTTAAAACATTATGAGATTTCTTTTGTATTTTTTTAGCTCATCGACTATCCTTAGTCTTAATGTATTAGTCCATTTTTACCCGGATATAAAGGACTAACTGAGACTGTCTAATTTATAAAGAAAGAGGTTTAGTTGACTCACAGTTCTATATGGATGGGGAGACCTCAGGAAACTTAACAGTCACAGCAGAAAGCAAAGGGAAAGCAACCACCTTTTTCACAGTCGGCAGGAGAGAGAGGAGAGAGGAGGGGAGAGAGAGAGGAGAGAGGAGAGAGGAGAGAGAGAGAGAGAGAGAGAGAGAGAGAGAGAGAGAGCTAGAGAGGAACTGCCAAACACTTTTAAACCATCAGATCTCACGAGAACTCACTATCATGAGAACAAGATGGAGGAAAACGCTCCTACGACCCAATCACCTCCCACCAGGTTTCTCCCTTGACAAATTGAGATTATAATTTGAGATGAGATTTGGGTTGTGACACAGAACCAAACCATATCAGTTAGTGTACTTCATGTGTGGCCCAAGACAATTCTTCTTCCAGTGTGGCCCAGGGAGGCCGAAAGATTGGACACCACTGATTTAAACCATAACAGTCTCCTTTTCTTGCACCGATTGCTAGACATGAACATGACTGTCATGGACTTTGCATGTAACACACACCAAATATTATAAATGACAGACAGTACTATTACCTTGTTTATGCCATATGAATCCCTGAACTAATAATGCTACTGTCTTTTTTTATCTTGATAATACTGTATACAGAAAACCTAAGTAACACATAGACTTTAAAATTAATTCTTAGAATACCTACCTGTATCCTAACTCTTGGGATTTAATTTTATGTTAAGATATACTTAGAAAAACAAAGCCTTGACAATTCTTTATAAAATGCTGATCTTAATCTGCCCAATACATTTTTCCCTGATAATTACCATTCCTTAATTCAGTACTATGGAATATCTCAAAAGTAATGCTAACAATGATACTTTGGAGAGCTAAGTAGCAGAAATAATTCAGCTGTCACTATTCTGTACAGTAGAAGGAAATGTCATGACTTCTGACTTCCAACATTAATAACATAGAGCTAGGAAAGCTCTAAAAAGAATGTATTGTCTGAAAAATAAAACTGACAAGATGTCATAATTCATATATTTTCAATTTTGAAAACATGACTAGAAATTCATTGGGACTTTTAAAAGCTTGGCAGTTTATTGGAAGTAGGAACTATACTAAGGAGAACCATTTTTAAAGCAAGGCTTGAGTTGCCTATGTGGTATATGTACCCCTACAATACATTTGATATGCATTTCAAGCCTAAGAATTATTTCATGGTTTTATAAATTAAATGTTGTTATAACAATTATAAAGAAAGTGATTTAGACAAAGAACTATGTAGATCAGAATGTAAAGGCAAAGATAGTTATTTCTTTATCCCATTTTGACAGAGTGATAGATATTTCTGCAAAGTACTTAGGAATAGCAGAGAAAATGATGGTTAATTAATTGTGAAGCTGTTTTTTATATTTATAGCTATTGTAACAATAAAACAAATATCCAGTGGGCTATTTGAAATTTAGTGAACTATCGAACACTTTTGTTAGTGAAATCACATGTTAATCCAGCTGCAAATCAAAGTTCCATCATATACATGAAACAACTTTATTTTTATTTCACCTAATCAACAGTGAATCATAAATTAATTGTTTTTTTTGTTTGTTATTTTACTTTATGCTGCTGTTGAATAGTCATAGCCTACTTTCTGACTGACCTCTAGCAAATTTATAAGATTATATAGCTTTTGACTGCAAACCTGTTTCTACTCTTCCATCTTGATTGTTTTTTGTTTGTTTGCTTTTTGCTTATTTTGCTAATTTATTTTCTCTTTCTGTATTTTATGAGTAGTTATAAGCTACCTTAAATAAATTTTTGGGGGTAGTGGAATAATTTATTTAATGAATGAAATAAAAAAAAATTTTATCTGAAGAAGAAACCACTGGGAATTCAAGGTCAATCATCAGCAAAATACCATTGTCTTAAACCTCTTTTCTGAACCTTGCTGCTGCTTCTTGCTCCAAATAAAAACCAATTCTCTCATGAGGACACTAAATCCCTGGTAGCCTCTGAAATGGTAGATATTTTCTTTCCACAATTGTCCTATAGCACCTGATATAACAGGTTAATAAGTGTTTGCCCTTTCTTCTCCCTAAAATTTTCCAGCTTTGAATTTCATATTATCAAACTCTGCCACCCTTTCTCTCTGTGTTAAAGTCATCTACAATCCTGAGTCACTCCATTGTTTTAATTTTGTAACTCTTGGTTCATAGGTCTCTTCCAAATAACTCTATACTATGAAGCATATTATAATATACAATATAGAATGTACATATAATATACAACAGCAAATTCTAATATATAGTATTCTATATAAATATAGAATCACATACTCAGTACTCTTCTGAGATACTTATTTCCTTGTCAAAAAAATGTTCTCAAGCAAATAAACACAGCATTCCAAGTCCTTGGTCCATTGACTCAAGATGTGCTATTCTGGACTAATAATAGAATTATCAGTGCACAATCCTATTCATATGGAAAATCACAACCAAGAAGTTAAATGATTTGCTATAAACTCCATCTGTCTATTGAACTAGAGATATGTAAATTAAAGACATTGAAATAATTTATATGATATATTTCTTGAATGCTATGCCTTGAGCTTCATAAACTGGATCATTTAACAAGACAAGTTTCAGACTTTAACCAATTTATCGTCACTGAGCAAATGTGCCTCTGTGATTAACTCAGACGTACCTCTTTTTTACCTTATAGTTGACCAACTTCATGACCTAATTAATGAGATTGCAACACATCCACATAGGGCACTTAAACTACTTAACACATATATAATCATAGTACCCTATCAGAATTTACTTTATTAAATTTAGAAAAGAAGTTTCTAGAAGAATATATGCAACATAATTAGCACCTAATAAAGTTTTAGTATGATATTTCCTGCAAATTTTAACCTCTAACATTTGATAAGTAGTGCCCTATTTATATACTTCTTTTGTCTTTTAATTTTAACTAATGTCATAAGTATACTTGCTAATATAAATATTCATTTTATGATCCCCATTAGATTTAAGATTTTCACTAAATTCCTGGAGTTACAATGGGACATTATAATTATTGAGAGAACAAGCATGATAAATATATTTTCTTTCTCGTTTGCACTTATATAATTTCAAATCAGTAGATAAAAGCCAGAAACCAATTGGTGATAGTTGTTTTCTATAATCTACCTGGATTATTTAGTATGGAACAATTTAATTTTAGGGATACTCTTTGGCTTTTATTTATAAAATTGTTTTAGTTCTCCCACTTGAATAAGTGAGACAAGTCTATTAAATACTAATTTATTAAATCCTAAGTACTGTGCTAAACTCCATTGTCTCATTACTTAAGAAATCCTGACAAATACCTCAGAAATATCCTACTGTTTTTTAAAAGAGTAACAGGGTTGAGATACAAAGTAGATATAACAAAATAATTTAGAAAGAGCTGAACCAAGATTGAAATCTTAATCTCCATAATTCTGCAATTCCCCTTAAATTCTACATCACTATGCAGAATAAAGTTTGACCTTGTTATTCAGTAAATAGTCTTTGAGGACAATGACAATTTACAAAAGTACACACCTTAACTTCAGTGTTTGCATGAAGATTTGTATTTTACCCATAGCTTATATGATAAATTGGTAAATTTACTATCCTAATAACAAATTGAACTCTCAATCAATGTGGGGAAGAACGAACCACAACCCGAACTTCTCCCAGAAAGTGTTTTTACAGAAGCAAACCAAAACTACTTTCTGTGGAGAGGCTAAGACTGTTGAGAGAAGAGAAAGATTTTCTCTCCCTGCATTTGCCCTAGGCTTTTGCCAGACCATCCACTCACTTTACACTCTTTCCTGCAGGCTACTGGCAGGATTTCTATTGGCATAGATTGACAAATGGAGTTCTAGTAACTGAGGCCCCTCCAGCTCCAATGGGATGTCATCAAGGACTTTAAAAGGCTGTTCCCCAAACTATCTGCTTTATGAAATGCTATCTATCTTCAGATAAAGAGTTAATCATGATTAAATGGCAGTAACTCTCAGAGTCTCTAGGAAAAACCCATTATAGAATATATTGGGCTTTACAGAGTGATACTCCCTGGGTTTGTGCAGATGTTTCCACTTGAGTATTCACTAAAAGCATGTGTTTTTGGAGCAAAGAGAATACCGTGTGTTTTCTATATTTTGCATGTAACAAGCAGTATCCACAATTTCTATGGACAAATATAATTTCGAAATTTGTACTAGGTTAGCCCTGAAATGAGATGTAATAAGTATCATGACTCTCATGCTATTATAATGCCATGTTCTTGCCCATATTTCACTTATTTGTGTATTTTAATGGCATGTATTACTTTGAATGAAAACAATCAAATTAATCTCAGAATTGAGTCAGTATATGTATTTTGTATTTTGCATTATTATCAAGGAACTGAAGTGGCATGTCACGAAATGCTTCAACAAGAATTATGTTAAGAGTAAATGATTTACTCTAATCTTCCGTCATATTAATAAATGAAAGTGCATAGTTCATTAATTACTATTCCTATGTAACCATTAGATACACAGTTCATATTTCAATTAATAAATTGAAGTACACAGAGTCAAGGTTCATTTTAAATACCAGTTCTGTAGTCTGAAAATGCCAAGCTTTAATATTTGATACATTAATCAGATATATCATGAAAAACAGATATGTATAGTTCTTTTAGAAAAAAGTGATATACTGCAATATAGTTCTGTATATATAAAGGGAAGTTTTTATATAATTTGGAATTATAGTTACTAATCAGGCTATTAAATTTTCAGAACGGTTCCAATAAAAACATAAAGATCTATGATAATGCCAGGATTAGAACTTTAAAAGGGCAGCTGAAAAATACTCTCAGAAGTTATCTGGGAATATACTACCACTGAATTTTTTAAAGGCCAAGGAAAATCAAATAAAATCAGGATATGGTTAAGTTTCAAACAAAACTAATTAAACATTACAGTGAAACATTACATAACTTTACTAAATAGCACTAATTAGTGATAATTGACTTCAAGTGTTGAGAAAATGAAATCAAATTATCTTTAAAAAACGTGGACTTAAAAAGTAAACAAAATTACTAAACTGAATTTAGAAGTGTATATTAAGATTGGGCTAATTATATCAAAAGCGTGACTTGTAAGAGTGGAAGCAGAATGCTTGCTCACTTTTACACAAGGGGAAGAGAGAATTAGGCTGTTTATTAGCTGCTGAAACAGCCGATCACCTCATATCTATATCTGATTGCAGACTGATTAAAGTGAGATGGACCCAACTGATTCCATTAAGGCAGAGCGCAGCACTCCTTTGCCGTACTCCACTGTGGTCGTAGACAGGACCCGACCATATTTGGATGCTTGATGTTCCTGTCGTCCCATCTGTCATTTAGTGAGCCAAAGTCGCCAGCTTCCCAGCAGATTCCTTTCAGCCTACTAATAGAATTATGTTGGCTTTATAAAATAATAAGAAAAAATAGCCCTTCTTGAGAAGAATAAAAGCCACAAACCCTGATATTCTAGCATGACCTTGGGATCTGGAACCAAATAATACACACCTGAACACATCATTTGACACAATTTGCTTTTGGAAGCAAATACTTATTGAGCGCCTGCTATGTGTCAACACTTTACCCACACATTATGTTTTCTCACAGCCCACTTATAAGTACAAGGAATATTTATCTACATTTTACAAAAGAATAAGCTGCAGTTCAGTGATACTAACATTCATAGACCTAGCAAGCATCAGCGCCAGAATTCAAAGCTTAAGTCCATGTGACTGTTACTCTGAAGCTTATTCGCATAGTTCCACCAAGCCACATCTACAGGGACCTTTGAGTTTTCTGTTCATCACTTTCTCTTCAAGTATCTGGAACAGTGTCTAGTACACAGTAGGTCTTCAGTAAACAGCTGTGGAATAAAAGAAGCTCTACTGTGGTGCACAGCCTGCTCTCACTAGTGCCTCTGTAGGAGGCCACTGACATTAAGCTTGTCTCAATCTGTTCCAGCTCAGAGTGTTTTTTGTTACCATTTATTTTCTTTTCCTTTCCTTGCTTTTGAGTCTTTAAACCTGGAAGGTAAAACAGGATCCAGCCTTCTTTGCTTTGACCTTCATAGCACACTAATGACAGTTCTGCATAAAGCAATGCTTTGCAGAGGTAGTCAGACTGTATTAATCATTGACAAAAAGTCTCTTAAAAGAAATCAATAAATCTGCATTTCAGGAGTATCATTAGCCCACACTCATTTTTCACTCAAAAGAACTATGCACCACCTATCAAGATCTGAAGAGTAGATTATTCTCCTTTTCTAAAAAAAAAAACAAGGACAGCGGTTTGAGTAACAGACTCCCTTAATATGATCACTCATTTTCTGTGATATCCAAATATGGAAAAGTTCTGCTTGCAGCATGGGAGGAGGTTTTCTCAAAAATGGTTTAAGAGGTCAAAACAAACAATAATCACAGCCAGAAAACTATGCTGTGGCAATTGTTGTATATTTGGAAGCTTTTTATTGCAGTTGATTTGGTTTGTTCTCAAACAAAACCAAAATAACTTTGGGTACGATGGAGGCTTTGGGTAGAATGAAGTGAAAGAACTTTTTAGGAAAATAAGGCACCCTGGTCATTGAAGATTCGGGTGTAGCCTCCAGAAACATTAGTAGGTCAAGGATTTGGGTCTATTTTGTTCACTGCTGTATCCTCATGTCTGAAACAGAACCGGATACATACACTATGCACAATAAATATTTCTGAAGTGAATTAGGACATAGAAATCATACCGATGATGATAATGGTAATGACAATGATAGTTCAGTGTCTCAGAGAAGTCCTGTGAATGATAAGCCCTAAAAGATGCGGGGTTCTAGAACATTTAAAGAATCTTCTCTCCAAAAGGATAAATTTAGCTCAAGAGAGCTCAGAGGGTACTTGAAATATCAGGGTTTTCTGCAAATAAATATATTTAGAGTTCAGGAACATAAGCAGATTTAGGAAGATTATTTTGTGCAAGTTTAAACATGAAGTGAAACAATGATCAGTGTGTTGTACAGTCAAAATTAAGTGAGTTACATGAAAATGAAGAATGAGATATAGATGCTTATTATTACTGTTATCCAACATTGCTTTTTAATTAATTTGGTGATCAAAGAAAAATAAGTAGTAACCATATTAGAAAGGGAAATATATATTTCTTTTTATTAATAATCAGATTCCAGGACACTTAAATTAAAAAAATAATAATACTTAATACTACTGGCCTTAAAGAATTTGGTAATCTGACTTCATACTGAGTAAATATTCCTTATATAGCAATATATTCTTTTAGGTAGAACTGAAAAATAATCTAACTTACCAAAAATTATGAAACAACTAAGAACATATTTAGCATGAAGTATACTCAGCTTCATTAAAAAGCAGAATAAACACTTAAAAGACCCTTACAAAGAGACATATTATATGTGTAGATATTCTAAAAATGTCACTTGTCTCACGTTATATATAAACCTGATTAAACTATAATAAGAATTGCAAATAAATTAAATTACAATAAGAATTCAGACAGATAAATGTGTGAAAGTAACTAACATGATTTTAAGGAAAAAAAAAACTTGCGTATGTGTTGGTAAGAATTCTAGCTACCTCGAGAAGTGAAACCCATTTCTAGTAGCTTAAAATAGGGTCTTTATTCTTGCTTACTTTGCAGTTCATTGTGGGTGGATTGGCTCTTTTTATTTGCTTGATGTCGCTATTATTTCATTTTTACTTCTAAGCATAAATTCATTGAATATTTATTCTGTGACAGTCACTGGTTATATTTTCTCATTTAATTCTCATGAGAACACTGAGTTTTTTCCTATTTTATGAATGAGGAAAGTGAGGCTATGAAAGGTAGAGTAAAATAGTAGAATCCGTATTCGGAGATTAATTTTATCTGACTGTAGAGTACGTGGAATATTCTTTTGACTACCTTAGTTTTTAAACCCCTCTCACCATAGAACCAGTATATAATGTAAATCTTAACTAGCTAAATGGACGTGGCCTAAATAAGTAATATTATCCTCAGTTAGATCCTCAGTTTTCACATCTATAAAATAATGGAAGTTACATGAGAATATTTCCACAGTCCATGTGTTTTATAATCATGTGGTTCTCTAGTGAGAAATGGATTGAGAAGCTTGTCTGGCTCCAAACCCCATGCTTTTGGTTTTCTATACAAGTTGATGCTTATTTGTTTTTATAACCCTTCTGCTGATAAGCATATAGGTAAATGCCCTATTTATTCCACCTGTGTCACTCTTCAGATGTGAAGGATGTTTGAGTATGGGAGGGTCTCCATAGAAAGGAAAAAAACTCTCTGCTTCTTACCGTGACCCTCTGGTACAAGCTTGGTTGGGGAGCCTCCTGAGCAATGAGCACTCCTGTTTATAGCAAGTAGATTTGTTTGGACTTAAAATGGAAATTGTATTTGAAAACAAGAGATTATGAAAATAATATACCCCACATCCATATGAAACAAGAACAAATATAATTTAATAAAGAATTGTTATAATAAAATGAGAAACAAATATTAAATAAAATATAAAATGTAGACTTCTTAATACTCAGCCCATATTTTAAAAATTTTCTATCGAAACTTCCTTGTTCTTTGTTAAAGGATAAACTTTTTGGAGTATTTAATTTAAAATTTAAAGTATAACCTTTTTTTTTTGAGTTTTTAGTTTTTGTTTTTTATTTTTTAAAATTTTTTATTGCATTTTAGGTTTGGGGGTACATGTGCAGAACATGCAAGACAGTTGCATAGGTACACACATGACAGTGTGTTTTGCTTCCTTTCTCCCCTTCACCCACATTTGGCATTTCTCCCCAGGCTATCCCTCCCCCTCCCACTGGCCCTCCCCATTTCCCCCCAATAGACCCCAGTGTTTAGTACTCTTCTCTCTGTGTCCATGCGTTCTCATTTTTCATCACCCACCTATGAGTGAGAATATGCGGTGTTTCGTTTTCTGTTCTTGTGTCAGTTTGCTGAGTATAACCTTTTGTTTGATTGATCTATTTTAGTTTTCTTCAGAATTACAATTTTGATTAATAAGTTGAAATCCAATTGATTCTGACCCTAGTTTAGCAAATGACTATTATTATGTGCTTTTTAAAAATAGCTTTTCCTGTATTGCTTGGCAATGGGGCCATAGCAAGTCAGCCAAATAAAGGCTATAAAATTAAATTGGCTTACTCTTATATAGCTTATCTACTGGGTACAGTAGAGTAGCTAATGGGCTTAAATACTTTTTTTTTTTTTTGCATATATGGAGTCAAATTGCTTCAAAGGAAATTTAGTCCCATCATATTATGCGCTCCACAACATTGGTTACAAAGATACATATGCTTTTCTAAAAAAATAATTAGAATATTCATTGTTATGCCACCAATATTTATTAATCTTGAAGCGAGATAAAACTTTTATATTACAAAAGGTAGGAATTTTTCTTCCTTAATATTTTAAAATAAGTCTGTAGAGAGAACATAGTATCTGCATAAAATTACATATAAAATTATATGCATAAAATGTGTATTCCAGACATTTTTGTTATAAATGTTGTCCTTTGTGTGTGAACTACTGTCAAATTTCATAGCAGTTAGACTTAGTAACTCTTTAGCTATTTATTTAATTGTTATTTTTCTGTTATCTTTAAAAAAATCCTACATTATTTATAGAGTAATTCTAAAACATTTGAGGATGGAAAGCAGAGATTATAAATTAGTCCATACGATGTTCAATACTGCTCTCTACTGGCAAAGAAGCAAGTCATAAACAACTAGTCAGCCTTTCAAGTGAAAAAATATTCCATTTTAAATATTTGATAACGAGTGTGGAATCCTCAAACTTTCACACATCATTGTAAGATGCTTAAGGTAGGCATAATATAATACAGTGAAGGAATGGAAGAAATGAATACAGACATAACTTGTGTAAATTAGCTTAAAAGAGAAGTCTGTTTCATTTTAATTATTTGAAAAATAGTTATAGAAATTTTGGAAAATATTAACTAAATACGACATATCTTACTAGCATTTTTAAGAGTCATCAAGGTAAATATTTTGTATATAAAAGCAAGTTTGCTAACATTTCTATCTGTTTAATTTCAGCAGACTGCAGCCTTTAAAATGACTGTTTTGAGTACATCTGCCTAAACAATAAATATTCAAATACATTTAGTGGTGAGATTATGGGGTGCAGTATTTATATGGAATGTAAAATTATGTCTATAGTATCAGAAATTTGTTCTGTATTTATCAAAATATTTGTAGATTTAAAAAAGATGTTTAATAGTTTGTAAAATATGACAAAATCTATGCCATGTTGTTATACCTTTTGTTTTTTATACTAATAATACACAAAAATTTTTAGATCAATGACTACATCTTACTTTTTATAATCCAATATTCTAAATTTCCCATCTGTGTTTTATATCTTCCTTATCTGTTCATTTTGCTTAGGAGTCATATACAATGTTTGAATCTCAAAGTTCGATATATATATATATATATATATATATATATATATATATATATATATGTACATGCACTTGTAGATATACCTGCATATTCACACAATAATACCAAATAAGTAATTGATGAGGATTTGTTTAAGTTTGTCTAATATTGTCATTGGCCGATCACTTTTATTTTAATGTAAATTTAAAAGATAATATGCAATATTTTAAACAAAGTCACTTCTTGGCTATGAGGTAAAAGTTGATGTTTATTTTCATTGATACATTTTTATGGAGTTTTCTCATTTTTCTTAGTAAATATGTATTAATATTAAAATTAAAGTTTTTATTTATAAATAAATAGTAAAACCTTGTTGCTCTTTCCAGGCACAAGCGTACAATTGTGCAAAACACACACTTCTACTTATGTAAACTCTATATACTGATATTTCTTTAAAAAAATTTTACCAAAAGTTTGGATCTGCAGCAGGACCTTGAATAACTGTCTCATTTAATGTTGTTTTATTCCATGTTATTTGTTATATGGTTGATGAGAAAAAAAAAATCAGTTCCCAGCCAGGGCTACTGTCTGTGTGAGGTTTTCAGGTTCTTTCCATATCTGAGTGGGTTTTCTCTGGGTACTCCTGTTTCCTCCCATATCCACATATGCACAGATTTGTGAGTTGATCTGTCTAAATGGTCTCCTTCTGAGTGTGGGTGTGTTGAGTGCACCCTGCCACGAGGTGGCATCCTGTCTAGGGCTGGTTCCAGCATTGCCCCCTGAGCTACCAGGAGAGGCTCCTGCCACCTGGAACCCTGAGCTAAAATAATTGAGTAAATAATTATCTTACTTGTTTTTATTAATTTTTCTTAAATGTATGTATAGTTCACATTTATTTCAGTGTTTAATATTAGAAGCATTTGGTCTTTATTTAGAAGTTTGGTGATATTTTTGTGACCAGAAATATGCTGTAGGAAATTAACTCTTGTTTACATCAGTTAGCCTGTGGGTAAAATTGGTTTTATGTTCTTTGGCTAAAAATTGTAGTTTCAAAGAACCTATTGATGCCATTAAGTGGGGACCTAACCGTACAAAAAAAAAAAAAATGATAAACAAAACCCTGAACACTTTAAGTAAGAAAAAATGCAGGAACAATTATCACTTGCCAGAGAGCACATACCTTCTTTTCTTTTGCTCTTTGAAAAATAGCATGCTGAATCTAATTGTATGAAGCCAAATAGTCTAAAACATTATGCTCTTTTTTTCACTAATGCTGATTTGTTTTGTTTTCTCATATGGAGGAATTAAGACATCAAGTTGCAAAACATAAAGATGAGTATTTTTACACAATTTTAAATAATGTTGAATATACCAGTGTCTCATTTTTAAGAGATTGTCAATTAAATATTTCTATATTTCTTTTTTAGGTAAATAGCAATAGAAAATAAACTTTTTGAGATTAGCTTTTTATATTTAGCAAAATTGCCTTTTGATTTCTCTAACTTGTTCTGTTTATCAATAATTCATTCATTTCCATTTTAGCAGTATTCCGTAGTATAGGTGTACCATTGTTTGTTTAAGCATTCACTCATTGCAGGACAATAGGTTGCTTCTGACTTTGAGCTACTACAAAGAGAGCTACTATGACCATCATTACAGGACATTTGCTTGAACATTAGTATTCATTTCTCTGAAGTAAATACTCAAATGTGCAGTTGCTGCATCTGATGGTAAGTCCCTGTCTAGTTTGAAAGGAAACTACCAAAAAAATTCTTTTCAGATGACTGTAACATTTTACATTCCTACCAGCAGTGACATCCTGTAGTTTTATGTGCTAGATCTAGCAACCCTATTTAAGAGTATTGATGTCTCGCTTGCATGGTTCCCCCTGCCATTTTCTTGAACAGTCATCTTATTCCCCTTTGCAGCATTATTCTCTTTCATCTCCCTCTGAAATATGGCAGCTACCTGAGGACCCATCATTCTGGCACTCTTTTCAATCTCTTAGCCTTTCATTGTGACCTTAGTGCCAGGATCTCCCTAATAAATGTGTTCTCTTCATAAATCTTCTTCTCCAGGCTCCAGCATTGTATACCCATTTATTGACTCTGGTATCTCTAGTGAACACATCAGAGTCATGTTAACCTCAATATGCTTGAGTCTATGTTTCATTTCTTCCTTGCATCTTATTAATATGTCACCTTTTTAGAAAGAACTGATGACTCATTCTTAAATATTACCCACAATCTGCCCAGTTCATCTGTGTGATTAAAATATAACGTGTGTGTCCGTGATCTAGACATAAACATAGACAATAGATATAGACACACACACACACATACACACACACACACACACACACACACACACACTCATTAGGATAAATTCCATGAATAATACAGGGACATTTTTATCTGATCTATACCTGGCACTTAGTAAATACTAGACTGACAGTAAATACTCAAAAATATTTTAGGGAATAAGTGAACATATGCAAAATTAACATGTTATCATCTGGGGGCTTAATTTCATTTTTATTTTATCAAAATAATCTATGTCAATTAAAGTAGTCAAATATTTCCCCACGATTTATAATGAAAAAACAAAAAACCAAAATCTTCTCTAGCCCTTCCCCTAAGTCTCACTCATGGAAGCAACTGCATTTTGTTTTTCTGTCTTTCGTCATTTTGTTCTTTGCTGGATAGACTGTTGTACTGCTGTGCTTTATTTGTCATATTTGTAGTGGCCATCAACACCCTCCTAACATCTCTGCCCTGTTTTCTGGGCTCATTATTTTCTCTGTTTTATTTTAGTTGCTTCTTTTCTTACTGAGAACTGGGACATGGCAGGGCAATTTTTTGAGCCTTTGCACATCTCAGTATGAATTTTTCTTTCCTCATATCCTAGAAACTTAGTTCAAAATGATCATTTCCTTCAGAATTTAAAGTTACTTTCTTCCTTTACTACTGATGTGAAGAAGTCTGATGTCATTCATATTTCTAGGTTTCATTTTGTTTTATTTTTTGATGTTTGTTTCTCCCTGGAATCTTTTATGATCTGTTTTAAAAATCTAATATTTTGATGATAAGCCTATTTGTGTTTGTATATTTGTTTTCACTCATTAATATTGGTATAACATTGAGTTCCTTAATCAAAAAATTCATACTTTTGTTCTGGGTAAGTGGTTGATAGCATTCTTTCCTTTAGTTTTTCCTCTTCTCTATTTCTAGGACTCTATTTGGTTTATTTTTTATTTTTTTTTTTCTTATTTTTTTTATTGCATTTTAGGTTTTGGGGTACATGTGCAGAGGATGCAATACAGTTGCATAGGTACACACATGGCAGTGTGTTCTGTTTGCTTTCACCCCTTCACCCACATTTGGCGTTTCTCCCCAGGCTATCCCTCCCCTCCTCCCCCTCCCACTGGCCCTCCCCTTTTCCCCCCAATAGACCCCAGTGTTTAGTACTCCCCTTTCTGTGTCCATGTGTTCTCATTTTTTATCACCCACCTATGAGTGAGAATATGCGGTGTTTCATTTTCTGTTCTTGTGTTAGTTTGCTAAGAATGATGTTCTCCAGATTCATCCATGTCCCTACAAATGACACGAACTCATCATTTCTGATTGCTGCATAATATTCCATGGTATATATGTGCCACATTTTCCCAATCCAGTCTATCATCAATGGGCATTTGGGTTGATTCCAGGTCTTTGCTATTGTAAACAGTGCTACAATAAACATTCGTGTGCATGTGTCCTTATAGTAGAATGATTTATAGTCCTTTGGGTATATACCCAGTAATGGGATTGCTGGGTCAAATGGAATTTCTATTTCTAAGGCCTTGAGGAGTCGCCACACCGTCTTCCACAATGGTTGGACTAATTTACACTCCCACCAACAGTGTAAAAGTGTTCCTTTTTCTCCACATCCTCTCCAGCATCTGTTGTCTCCAGATTTTTTAATGATCGCCATTCTAACTGGCGTGAGATGGTATCTCAATGTGGTTTTGATTTGCATCTCTCTGATGACCAGTGACGATGAGCATTTTTTCATATGATTGTTGGCCTCATATATGTCTTCTTTCGTAAAGTGTCGATTCATATCCTTTGCCCACTTTTGAATGGGCTTGTTTGTTTTTTTCTTGTAAATCTGTTTGAGTTCTTTGTAAATTCTGGATATCAGCCCTTTGTCAGATGGGTAGACTGCAAAAATTTTTTCCCATTCTGTTGGTTGCCGATTCACTCTAGTGACTGTTTCTTTTGCCGTGCAGAAGCTGTGGAGTTTGATTTGGTCGCATTTGTCAATTTTGGCTTTTGTTGCCAATGCTTTTGGTGTTTTGTTCATGAAGTCCTTGCCTACTCCTATGTCCTGGATAGTTTTGCCTAGATTTCCTTCTAGGGTTTTTATCGTGCCAGGTCTTATGTTTAAGTCTTTAATCCACCTGGAGTTAATTTTAGTGTAAGGTGTCAGGAAGGGGTCCAGTTTCTGCTTTCTGCACATGGCTAGCCAGTTTTCCCAACACCATTTGTTAAATAGGGAATCCTTTCCCCATTGCTTGTTTTTGCCAGGTTTATCAAAGATTGTATAGTTGTAGATATGTTGTGTTTCCTCCGGTGCCTCGGTTTTGTTCCATTGGTCTATATCTCTGTTTTGGTACCAGTACCATGCTGTTTTGATTACTGTAGCCTTGTAGTATAGTTTGAAACCTGGTAGTGTGATGCCCCCCGCTGTGTTCTTTTTGCTTAGAATTGATTTGGCTATGTGGGCTCTCTTTTGGTTCCATATGAAGTTCATGGAGGTTTTTTCCAGTTCTGTGAAGAAAGTCAATGGTAACTTGATGGGGATAGCATTGATTCTGTAAATTATGTTGGGCAGTATAGCCATTTTCACGATATTAATTCTTCCTAACCATGAACATGGAATGTTTCTCCATCTGTTTGTGTCCTCTCTGATTTCGTTGAGCAGTGGCTTGTAGTTCTCCTTGAAGAGGTCTCTTACGTTCCTTGTGAGTTGTATTCCAAGGTATTTTATTCTTTTTGTAGCAATTGTGAATGGCAGTTCGTTCTTGATTTGGCTTTCTTTAATTCTGTTATTGGTGTAGACGAATGCTTGTGATTTTTGCACATTGATTTTATATCCTGAGACTTTGCTGAAGTTGCTTATCAGTTTCAGGAGTTTTTGGGCTGAGGCGATGGGGTCTTCTAGGTATACTATCATGTCGTCTGCAAATAGAGACAATTTGGCTTCCACCTTTCCTATTTGAATACCCTTTATTTCTTTTTCTTGCCTGATTGCTGTGGCTAGAACTTCCAGTACTATATTGAATAGGAGTGGTGACAGAGGGCATCCTTGTCTAGTGCCGGATTTCAAAGGGAATGCTTCCAGTTTTTGCCCCTTCAGTATGATATTGGCTGTTGGTTTGTCATAAATAGCTTTTATTACTTTGAGATACGTTCATTCAATACCGAGTTATTGAGGGTTTTTAGCATAAAGGGCTGTTGTATTTTGTCAATTGCCTTCTCTGTGTCAATTGAGATAATCATGTGGTTTTTGTTTTTGGTTCTGTTTATGTGGTGAATTATGTTTATAGACTTGCGTATGTTGAACCAAACTTGCATCCCCGTGATGAATCCTACTTGATCGTGATGCTTAAGTTTTTTGATTTGCTGTTGCCATCGGCTTGCCAATATTTTATTGAAGATTTTTGCAACTATGTTCATCATGGATATTGGCCTGAAGTTTTCTTTTCTTGTTGGGTCTCTGCCGGGTTTTGGTATCAGGATGATATTGGTCTCATAAAATGATTTGGGAAGGGTTCCCTCTTTTTGGATTATTTGGAATAGTTTTAGAAGGAATGGTACCAGCTCCTCTTTGTGTGTCTGCTAGAATTTGGCTGTGAACCAGTCTGGACCGGGGCTTTTATTGTGTGGTAGGCTCTTAATTGCTGCCTTGACTTCTGACCTTGTTATTGGTCTATTCATAGTTTCAGCCTCCTCCTGGTTTAGGCTTGGGAGGACACAGGAGTCCAGGAATTTATCCATTTCTTCCAGGTTTACTAGTTTATGTGCATAGAGTTGTTTGTAATATTCTCTGATGATGGTTTGAATTTCTGTGGAATCTGTTGTGATTTCCCCTTTATCATTTTTGATTGCATCTATTTGGTTGTTCTCTCTTTTCTTTTTAATCAATCTGGCTGGTGGTCTGTCTATTTTGTTGATCTTTTCAAAAAACCAGCTATTGGATTTATTGATTTTTTGAAGGGTTTTTCGTGTCTCAATCTCCTTCAGTTCAGCTCTGATCTTAGTTATTTCTTGTCTTCTTCTGGGCTTTGAGTTTTTTTGATCTTGCTCCTCTAGCTCTTTCAATTTTGATGATAGGGTGTCAATTTTGGATCTCTCCATCCTCCTCATATGGGCACTTATTGCTATATACTTTCCTCTAGAGACTGCTTTAAATGTGTCCCAGAGATTCTGGCATGTTGTTTCTTCGTTCTCATTGGTTTCGAAGAACTTCTTTATTTCTGCCTTTATTTCATTGTTTACCAGTCAATATTCAAGAGCCAGTTGTTTAGTTTCCATGAAGCTGTGCGGTTTTGGGTTGGCTTCTGAATTCTGAGTTCCAACTTGATTGCACTATGGTCTGAGAGGCTGTTTGTTATGATTTCAGTTGTTTTGCATTTGCTGAGCAGTGCTTTACTTCCAGTTATGTGGTCAATTTTAGAGTAGGTGTGATGTGGTGCTGAGAAGAATGTATATTCTGTGTATTTGGGATGGAGAATTCTGTAAATGTCTATCAGGTTTGCTTGCTCCAGGTCTGAGTTCAAGCCCTGGATATCCTTGTTGATTTTCTGTCTGGTTGATCTGTCTAATATGGACAGTGGAGTGTTAAAGTCTCCCACTATTATTGTGTGGGAGTCTAAGTCTCTTTGTAAGTCATTAAGAACTTGCCTTATGTATCTGGGTGCTCCTGTATTGGGTCCATATATGTTTAGGATCGTTAGCTCTTCTTGTTGTATCGATCCTTTTACCATTATGTAATGGCCTTCTTTGTCTCTTTTGATCTTTGTTGCTTTAAAGTCTATTTTATCAGAGATGAGAATTGCAACTCCTGCTTTTTTTTTGCTCTCCATTTGCTTGGTAAATCTTCCTCCATCCCTTTATTTTGAGTCTTTGTGTATCCTTGCATGTGAGATGGGTTTCCTGAATACAGTACACTGATGGGTTTTGGATTTTTATCCAACTGCCAGTCTGTGTCTTTTGATTGGTGCATTTAGTCCATTTACATTTAGGGTTAATATTGTTATGTGTGAATTTGATACTGCCATTTTGATGCTAGCTGGCTGTTTTGCCCTTTAGTTGTTGTAGATTCTTCATTATGTTGATGCTCTTTAGCATTCAGTGTGATTCTGGAATGGCTGGTACTCGTTTTTCCTTTCTATATGTAGTGCCTTTTTCAGGAGCTCTTGTAAAGCAGGCCTGGTGGTGACAAAATCTCTGAGTACTTGCTTGTTCGCAAAGGATTTTATTTTTCCTTCACTTCTGAAGCTCAGTTTGGCTGGATATGAAATTCTGGGTTGAAAGTTCTTTTTTTTAAGAATGTTGAATATTGGCCCCCACTCTCTTCCGGCTTGTAGTGTTTCTGCCGAGAGATCTGCTGTGTGTCTGATGGGCTTCCCTTTGTGGGTGACCCGACCTTTCTCTCTGGCTGCCCTTAGTATTTATTTTCTCCTTCATTTCAACCTTGTTGAATCTGACGATTATGTGCCTTGGGGTTGCTCTTCTTGTGGAATATCTTTGTGTGTTCTCTGTATTTCCTGCATTTGAGTGTTGACCTGTCTTGCTAGGTGGGGGAAATTTTCCTGGATGATGTCCTGAAGAGTATTTTCCAGCTTGGATTCATTCTCTTCGTCCCCTTCTGGTACACCTATCAAACGTAGGTTAGGTCTTTTCACATAGTCCCACATTTCTTGGAGACTTTGTTCATTCCTTTTTGTGCTTTTTTCTCTGATCTTGGTTTCTTGTTTTATTTCATTGAGTTGATCTTCGACTTCAGATATTCTTTCTTCTGCTTGGTCAATTCGGCTATTGAAACTTGTGCATGCTTTGCGAAGTTCTCGTATTGTGTTTTTAAGCTCCTTTAGTTCATTCATATTTCTCTCTAAGTTATCCATTCTTGTCATCATTTCCTCAAATCTTTTTTCAAGGTTCTTAGTTTCTTTCATTGATTTAGAACATGATTTTTTAGCTCATGGAAGTTTCTCATTATCCATCTTCTGAAGTCTAATTCTGTCATTTCATCACAGTCATTCTCCGTCCAGCTTTGTTCCCTTGCTTGTGAGGAGTTTTGGTCCTTTCTAGGATGCGAGGTGTTCTGGTTTCAGGTGTTTTCCTCTTTTTGCACTGGTTTCTTCCCATCTTTGTCGATTTATCCACTTGTCATCTGCGTAGTTGCTGAGTTTTCGAATGGGTCTCTTAGTGGACACCCAGATTGTTGGTGATGAAGTATTTCTGTTCCTTGGTTTTCCTTCTACCAGTCTAGCCCCTTCGCTGTATGACTGCTGAGGTCCACTCCAGGCCCTGCTTGTCTGGGGTACACCTATAGCAGCTGCAGAACAGTGAGGGATGCTACCAGTTTCTTTTTCTGCTATCTTTGTCCCAGGATGATGCCTGCCAAATGTCAGTCTTTTGGATATAGAGGGGTCAGGGAGCTGCTTGAGGAGACAGTCTGTACTTTATAGGAGCTCAATTGCTGAGCTGTGAGCTCTGTTGTTCATTCAGGGCTGTTAGGCTGCTATGTTTGATTCTGCTGCAACAGAGCTCACTAAAAAACCCCTTTTTTTCTCAAATGCTCTGTCTTGGGGGGTTGGGGCTTTGCTTTTGGTTGTCTGTTGAGGTGTCCTGCCCAGCTAGGAGGCAGTCTAATCACTATTTGACGGCCGAGGCTCCGCCCTGCTGTTGTGAGGCTCGCCCTGTTGCTGCAGGCTGTTGCTGTTCTGCTGCCCTGCAGCGGAGTCTCTCTGTTGTGGCAGGTTGCCTCGGCAATGGCAGGCTGCGTCAGCAGTGGGCGTGTATCTCAGTAGGGGCGGGTTGCCTCGGCAACTGCTGGCTGCGTCAGCCGTGGGCGTGTGTCTCAGTTGGGGCGGGTTGCCTCAGTAATGGTGGACGCCCCTCCCCTGCAGAGCACCTCAGTGACGGTCTCCATGGCGAGACCGTTTGGAATCGCCATTTTGTCTGTCCCACTGCGGTATCCCACACGCTCTGTCCCTGCAATCCCCTGGGCTGGCCCACTGCCCAAGTCCCTTTCAGTCTCGAGTTCAGCCCTCTCAAGTCTCAGGTTGCCGTTTAAACAGGGCACCCATACAGGCGCGCCCTGTGGGGATCGCTGGGTAGGGCCGGCCACCGCCACCCCGGCTGCCGGCTTCTCCAGGCAGAGCCTCTGCCTGGGGTCCCGCGTCTCCTTTATACTTTGGAATTTCCCCGTTCTGTGGGCAACAAAGATCAGTCTGAAAATGCAGCTCCGACTCACCTCTCCGCGGATTAACCGAGAGCTTCAATCCTGGGTTGTTCTCTCAGCGCCATCTTGAGTCTGCTCCCTCTATTTGGTTTAATGTTGGCTCTCCTAAGACAGATTCTCGCCCTTAGGCATGCATCAGAATCACCTGTAGAAGATGTTAAAATGATTGCTGGGTCTCACTCCCAGTTTCTGATTGAGTAGAATTTGTATTTATGACAATTTCCTAGTTATGGCAGTTGATGCTACCAGTCCTGGGACCAAATTTCTAAAAACACTATTCTAGACCAATTCTCCAGCCATTCTATTTTGTGTCTTCTTTTAAATATCTGGCTTTTGTACTTTGTTTCCTTTCCATGGCCTGCAATTCCCCAAATATCTACCTTTCTGATTGTTTTGCATTTCACCTTATCTGTGACATCTCCTCTGAACATCCTATTTAAAATGGTATGACACAGAAAACAGACACACAGACACAATTACACACTCTGACTTCCATCCTTCATTCCTGCTATCTCTCTGGAGCACTTCTAAAGTACCATATAATTCACTTAATCCTATTAATATTGTGTGGCTCACCCACTAAGTTGTAAGTTCCACTAGGGCAGGGAAATTTGTTTTTTCAGTGCGTTTAATGTTATGTTTTGTAATTAACAGATAACATATGTTTTTATTTCATATGATTTGAAGTATATATACATTGTGGAATGGTTAAATCTAGCTAATTAACAAATGTATTACCTCTCTGCTGTGCCCTTAGCTCCTAAAATATGACCTGAAAAACAGTAAGCATTTAATAATTACTTCTTGTAATTTTTTCCAACTTTATCTTTTAATATTATTATTTTTTAATTGCCTGAGTCATGTTTTTAAGTGTCTACTCTCATTCTATATGTACTACTTTTTCTAGCATCTTCTTTTTATTATGAATGCAGTATATTTATATTGATTGTAGAGTATTAGCCATCTTTTTTCTTCTTGCTTTTCCTCTACTTTTCATGTGAGAGACTTTTCTCTAATATATTCACATATTTGCTGTGTTTTGATATTTAAGACTGAGTCACTCAAAAGCCAACTGGCTGCTCTGTGTATTTGAGCAGGGTTTGTCATCCACTGACTGATCAGGTGACCCGCCTATTTCACTTGGAAATTTTAACTGTCAGCATGGGTTACCTTGTTTTTCTTGGGCTGTTTTCTTCAGGGAAAAATTCTTTTGCTTGGAGACTTATAAGATTAGCAGCTACTATCCTGAGAGCCAAGCTGAGAAAGGAGTCTAGGGGTCTTTCAATTCTGCATGTGTACTTCTGCTTAGTATCTTTGTCAGTTAGGTGCCTCACTTCTGCTCCCAGCCATGCCTAGCATTTTGCAGCCTAAAGCTCTCAAGCCTAATTCTTCAGCTAGTTAACAACTCTTCTGTTGGAATAGGGTATATTAATACCCTGCCCAGGGCATGATTCCAATTTTTTGTTTCATCCTCCAGGAATCAGGCAGAGTGGAAAAGATAAAAATCAAAGTTTGTTTCTTCTGTACAAGCCTTCTGATGGCACTTAAGACAGTGATTTATGGGTTTATATACCAGACTGTATGTCCCTGGAATGTAAGCATGTAAGCCTTTACCCAGTGTCTTAGGCAAGTGTTTCCCAGATCTAAACCCCAAGGCAAAAGATTTAATTGCATATGATTTATTAAGGGAGTACTCCCAAGAGAAATCAGTAAATGAGTAGGAACAGCAGAGCCGACAGCAAGAAGAAATGAAGGAAAAATACATATCAGCTGAAGCCTCAGCATTAGCCTAATTTCATGGTAAACTCTGTATCATAACATTATACTTAGTGCTTACGTCACCTCCAAACAAAGAAGCCAAGTCAGTCATTGGCTAAGGAGTGTGATGATGGGTGGTGTGGGTATGGGGGATAAAAGAACTCCCATATGCTTCTAGATCTCAATACTGGCAAGGTGACTTTGACTTCATTGCCCGAAGGGAATACTCTGGAGGTCTTGAGTGTGAGTCATTACCAGCAAAGCATGTGGTAGCTGGAAGATGAGTGTCTGAGTTGATAAAGTGGAACCCAGGAGAACTGACCAAGCACCAGTTGTGTCCACTAAACCCTAGTATCTTCCCCTCATAATAATTTGATAAAGGAGTGGCAATCCCTCATAAACACCTTGCAGTTTAAAGAGCTTTCCTTTTTTCCATCTCTTATTGCAATTGCTCTTCAGAATGATTTTATAAGGAGAGAAGAACATCATCATTATCCTTATCTTTAAAAAGAGCAAGACAAGGCAGAAATTGGGGGACTTTTCTAACATCTTCAGCTTCTAAATTTAGAGCTTGTTCTAGCATGCTACTTCATATCTAAGAGTTTTATAAATATTTTAGATAGGCATAAGAAATGCATATAAATATGAATTATTTAATCTGTGTATCATATTTTATAATTAAAAAATGCAAAATGTATTATAATGAATAAACTATTTTTTAGTTTTAAAATGATTGTCATAGAGGTTTTTTAATATTACATAAGAAAAAGTTGGGTTAAATAGCGAACTCCATATTAAGATATATTTTAATTTAGTTCCTACCATCCCTCAAGGCTTCTCCCAGTGTTGCATTACTCAAAGGATTTAATTAAAGCTAGTCTGAAAGAAACATGTTAAAAGGTTCCAGGAGCACAGCTAGAGGATTATTCATTTTGAATATACTTGGAGTTCTTCCATACTTTTCCCCTATGGCTTTATTTGCATATAATGCTTTTGACTCATGACATTTCTGCTGAAGTATGAATATTCCTCCAGAAATATTGCCAGTAACACTTACAGTCTATTATTGACCCTGCCTTCTTCTAGTTTAAGAATTACTTACCTATACAGGGTCCACCTTTGCTTCTCTGCTCCTGCTAATCTTAGACCACCCACTAATCATGAATCCCTCAGTGATATGATAAATTCAGATAAGTTGAGAACAGTTTACCTCAAGGATGTATTCAGAACTAAATAGCTACTATTATGTTAAATTCCCAGTTATTTGAACTCTTCTTCCTTTCTGGATGATCTGAAATGGTGCTTTTCAAACTTGGTGGCACATTAATATCACTTAGGGAGTTTTAAAATATATAGATGTTGTCCTGATTCTGCCCTAGACTAGTCAAATCTGACTTGCAGGCATTGGTAATAAGTTTACAGCTTCCAATGTGATTCATTATCTCTCTGTTTTAATTGAGACAGGATCACATTGTGTTGCTCAGGCTGGCCTCAAACTCCGGGCTTAGACAGATCTCCTGCCTCAAACACCTTAATAGCTGGGACTAATCATTGCATATAGGTTTTCTAACCACTGCACCTGGCTAAAGTGCCCCCTGTGATTCTATCATGCAATCAAGGTTGAAAACATTCATCCAAAACTGGAGAAATGTGACAGGTCCATTGGTGTCAGGAATAGATTTGGCTGTCTCTCAATCTTGGTAGCAGGATTTCATTTCCTTTCAGCTTAAAATTTCTCATTCAGTTTGGTCTTTTATGTATGCCTGGTCAACCAACAACTTGAGGTCACCGTGGGGCAAAGAGAAAGCCTGTTGATATCTTATCCAAGGCTTTTTAGTTCGGTATAGTTCAAGCATATTAGAAAAAGGAACTGTTGGCTGGGTGTGGTGGCTCAGGCCTCTAATCCCAGCACTTTGTGAGGCTGAGGCAGGCAGATCATGAGATCAGGAGATCAAGATCATGCTGGCCAACATGGTGTAATCCTGTCTTTACTAAAAATACAGAAATTAGCTGGGTGTAGTGGCTCATGCCTATAATCCCAGCTATTTGGGAGGTTGAGGCAGGAGAATCACTTGAACCAGTGAGTTGGAAGTTGCAGTTGAGAGGAGATTGTACCACTGCAATCCAGCCTGGCAGCAGAGAAAAATGCCCATCTCCAAAAAAATAAAAAAGGAACTGTTGTACCTTACAGAATCTGAAAAGTGAAACTTCTCTTTCCTCTGTACAATAGTGTTTTACTCTCTCTCCTCCATGAGTTCACCAGAAATGGAACAGCAGTTATAGCCTGTATTTTCAATTCACCTTGGTACCTACCTTCCACTATCCGCATGGCCTGTTAACTGTTTCTAACCCTGTTCTGTGGACTTCAGTACAAGGAGTCACTTGCAACGCTTCTAGAAATATAATTCCCTTACCCTACCTCTAAAGATTCTGATTTATTTGACAAAGGAACATGTATTTTTACATTTTAACCAGCTCCCTAGGTAATTTTCATGCCGGTTGTGCAGAAAGCTGATTTTGAAAATCAAAACTCTAATTTCTTTAGTGTTGTTTTTTTTTTTGTTCAAAAATGAAGGAAGGAATAAGAGATAGCATGACTTTACTATTTTTTCCCTTCTACTCTGTAAGTTAATATATGAAAAAGATTCCACTTATGGTATCTTTATGTCAAGTTTACAAACATATATTGACACCTATGTCTATATATAGAAATGATTAATTTATGAATCTCTTGGTCTTACAAGTGGTGGTATGTTACAAGAGCAAGAAAAAAAGGCTTTGGAAAATTACATATACTTCATGAATTTAATGTTGATTTGCTCTGTATATAGCAATGTTTTCTAAAATAAAACCTCTATATTTTAGTTCTACTTGGTATTGTACATTTAAGGACGTTAGACTTCTGTTTAGGAGGTATTATGTCTCTCCAAGGTAGAGATTTCATTACAGTATGATAATTATTATGAAACTTTTTTCAATTTATGTATTGGTCAGGTTTTAACTAAACACACTTACTGTATAGTCTATTTTCATGCTGCTAATACCTGAGGCATACCTGAGACTGACTAATTCATAAAAAAAAAGGTTTAATTGACTCACAGTTCCACAGGGCTGGGGAGGCCTCAGTAAACTTACAATCATGGTAGAAGACGAAGGAAGAGCAAAGTCATGTCTTTCATGGCAGCAGCAAGAGAACTTATGAAGGAGAACTTCCCTCTATAAAACCATCAGATCTTCTGCTATCATGAGAAGAGCCTGGGAAACACCCACCCTTGTGATTCAATTACCTCCCATCAGGTTCCTCCCGTAACACATGGAATTACAGGAGCTACAATTCGAGATGAGATTTGGTGGGGACACAGCCAAATCATATCACCTACTGACTACCTTCAGGGTTATGTAAAACAGTAAAATTGTAGATCATGTATGTTTTATTTCCTTAGTCTACCTATAGCTCTGCTTAGTTGTATATATTGGCTATTAAAAGAAGCTTGTATTTTAAATTATACATGTTAGATGAGTCTCATAAGTGGAAAACAAAGAAAAATGTTTACTTGAAATACAAACTGTGAAATATTCTACTGATGTTAAATATAGTAACAAAATACCATTACATGCTTTGAAGGAAAAATAATTTTTAATTACTTAATAAGTTTACTAAATTTTAACTTTTGAGATCAACATTATTCGCTTGGGCCTAATAAAATAACTTTAGTTTTCTTTCCAGAAAAATCTGCAAGTAAAATATTTAAAAAAAAAGTTTTAAAGAATAATCTTTGATTTACAGGAAGTATAAATTATAAAGTAATGTATTTATATTTTAATATAATATAAATAATAATATTTAAGATATGAGTTTACATTACTACTAAACCATTCTATTATGCAGTCTTATAGTTTAACATGATTCAGTGATATACGATGTAGTAAAGCCTGTGTCTCACAAATGACCATTTTCAGTTTCTTGGCAGTACAGAAGTGGAACAGCCAAAAGGAACAGAAGTTGTGAGAGATGCTGTGAGGAAACTAAAGGTAGGGAAAGCCCTTTAAATAAATTACAAGTGTATTGACTCTGTCATGTTGTCAGTAGATTGATGGAGATCAAAGCATGAGTAGTTTTATCACAGACATAGCTTCACTCTATTAAAAATGAACTATTGAGCAAATGTGATCATATCAAGAAAACATTTTTAATAAAAAGTATGTATTCAAAATTGTTTTTAAAATATGGCATACTGTTCATATTTTTCTAAGATATAATGTGTCATTTAAAAAATTATATATATATATATATTTTTTTTTTTTGAGATGGAGTTTTGCTCTTGTCACCCAGGCTGGAGTGCAATGGTGCAATCTTGGCTCACTGAACCCTCCTTCTCCCAGATTCAAGTGATTCTCCTGCCTCAGTCTCTGGAGTAGCTGGGATTACAGGCACCCGCTACCATGCTCGGCTGATTTTTCTGTTTTTGTTAGAGATGGGTTTCATCATGTTGGCCGGGTTGGTCTCAAACTCCTGACATCAGGTGATCCACCCACCTCGACCTCCCAAAGTGCTGGGATTACAGGCATGAGCCACCACGCCTGGCCTAAAAATAATATTTTATGTCAGTGTGCCTTGAGTGCTGATGTTTAGTAGCTTGCCTATACTTTGCTTGGATAATGTGAACTTATACCCCATATCAAAAGCTAGTAATGGTATAACAACTATCTTTAAAAGGTAGGATATATCTACCAGTTAAAAATGTGGAGTTAGTATTGACTCCAGACAGAATTTTGCAGTGACAGTATATATTATATATTAAAGATCTTATATATAAGATAAATATATATTAAGACAGTATATATTATATATTAAAGATGTCCTAATCAACAAATCCAGAAAGAACTAGCAATGTCCATAAGAAGCCATGGGAGAACAGGTGAAACTGAGAGAAGAGAAGGACATTTAATAAGCAACCCCACATATTCTAGTCAACAAGTATCCTGAGAAAATCCTACATAAGATACCACATAGCATGTTTTTCTAATTGTTCCACATCTCAAAGGACATTGTTGTCACTGAGACTTAAATTATAAACCTCCTTCAACAGAATTTTCAGCTTTATCATATAAGAAAATATACATACCACTACTTATTTCTTTTACGCAATTAATGTTATTATCTGTAGTTGCTCTCACATTTTTTGAGAAACAACCCTTCTCTAACTTTATTTGGTTTAGGGACCATCCAGTTATTGTAAAGGAGGGTTAGACCTCTGTTTCTGCCAGGCAAAGTCAGAGACATTAAATGCTTTTACTTTGCTTTGAGAATGTCGTATCTGGTGGAATCTACTCTGTGTTTAAATTGAGGAATAATTGAATTGGTGTGGCTTATATTCTGGGTAAAAAAATAAAGGTCAATAATATTATATTCATGTTATTATATATGAGAATATTTTACTAATTCTTTTAAGTGAATATACTCAACTCCCAAGATAATATCGCTCCATTTGGGAAAAAAGTGGATTAGCCAGCTATTTATTTTCACCATTCATTAGGTAATAATTAAGACTTGCCTTTTATCGGTCAACATTTTTAATCATTTTAAAAGAGGATTTAAAAGGCCTCACAGTTTATAGACAACATTAGAATAGGATTCTGTTTAAATGCTTTCAAACTGTGGCAAATTGTGGGCATGAATTCAACTTCACTACAATCAGAATGTTTTATGAAAGAACAATGCTATTTACACATAGTATTTCTTTATGCGTAGGAGGTTCTTTATTCAGTCATCCCAAATCAAAACCAAAAAGATTCCATTGAATAATGACTAGATCAAATGTAAAGATACATTTGAAATCAAATGCTTTCTAAACAATGTCTAGTTTACATATATTTTTGCAGGATTTTACATGTATTTGTATTGAGTTTCATATTTAGAAATGTACTCTGTTAATAAAAGACTGTGACTTACAATAAGATAAAAAATTATGTAGTATAGTTTAAAAATGCAAACTTAATTTATAATAGCTGTCGTTTCTCAAATGTCTTCCAAAATATGTGTGTATTTAATAAGCAATCTTTACTGTGCTGATTGAAAACATTTTCTATATCAGAAAAGTATATCTGAGGGTAATGATTTATACATTAATAATAATTAATAAAACAATGCTTTTAAGTCTATTTTTATTTTAATTTTTTTAATTTATTTGTGCCAAGGGTCAGAAGCTACAATTCAAAGTATACCAAGAATATTTTTTACGTGTCAAGCCTGGCTCTTTCTAAATTTTGGTGTTGTGCAGAAATGGCCAGTAGGTGGTGGTGTGGCTCTACGAACAAAAGAAAAAAAGAAACGTTCATTTATCATACGTACACATCTCCATTTTAATTTCCTGCTTATTTTTCTTAAACATAGGTACTCTGACTGTTTTTTTTTAAAGTCTATATAATTCAGTATGTGATTTTATTTGCCATATAAGGTAACATTTTATTTATATTTACTCCATTTTCAGCAATATTAATGTAATAGCTTCTGACATTAAAAATGAATTTAAAATTTAAGAAAAAAGCTAATGGAAAAATTAAAGAATTTTTAATAAATTTTTCATGTTTCTGTGTTTAATGATGGCTGCTTAGTTTTCAAAAAAATTTTAAACTTTGATTTTTTGCACTCTATCTCACTGTCATTTTATGGAGAATTTATAGTTTATACCTTTTTAAATAAAGTAGTTTTTATAAGTACTTACCTTTTAAGGTTCAGATACTCAGATACTATATTTATCAAAACATGTTCTTTTATTTCATAATATGTTCAACAGTTTCTATTTCTTAATCATGTTTTAGCCTGAGATTTAAGAAAATACTGTTTTCTAAAATGTAGTAATTTTAAACCCTTTCAATGTCTATGTATTGAATAGCATTATTATTTGAATTAATTTTATTTTTAATAGTAATTTATATATTTTTATTAATGCAACTAATACAAATGCTGGGGACTCAATGTATTTCATAAACAATTCATGATGTTTACACTTAAGTAAGTATTGATATATAAATTCAAAGCTTATCAATTACTCTGGGAGATACCCAGGGGGCAGCATTCCTGGAACACAGGAGATCCCCTCACTCCAATACTGCTAAATTAAATATACATGATATTACTGCATGAAAATGTAGCCTTTGGGAATTGCTGTCAAGCCTTGCAAAGTCCCAGCCTAGTAGATTCTCTGTTTGAACTCACTCTGTCTATGTTGTATTACACTATTTTTGTCTTCACAATCAGTTATCTAATTACTAAAACATTTATAGCTTAATTTAATGATATATAAACATAGCTCATTTTCCCCAGGATTATTGGAAATACTTTAGATTGAAAATATAAACATGAAAACCCCAAAGATGAATAGTAGCTCCAAATAATAGGTCTAAAGTAGTAAATTAATTTTATTGCCTAATACTATATATTCCATTAGTAGCATAGTTAATTTTGCTTTTTAGAAAGTCCTCTGAAAAATGGATAGAAATTGTGTGATGATAATACTGAAACTCAGTTTTGCTTCCTTTAAATTTTCCTTAACAGTTCCATTTATCAGTGGTATATATTTAATGAAATGCTTTCTATATTTCAAGTATTACTCCATCCTTCCCCATCATTTTATGATGGAAAAGGCTTGATTTTATTTGTTTGTTGTATCCAGTCATTCTCCAAAATGCTTTTGCATCACTTCCTTAGAATAATTTTTATTGGATTATCATATCCAAGTTTTAATGGCAGATCACTTTATCCGTCTAACTCTACCCAGAAGTAAATTCACTGAAGCAAAAATTGAAAGAAATTTGTGAAAAAGACTCTTTTCAAGTGTTACCATTAAAATAGTAAATAGGGAGAAAATAGAATATAATCTTATGAAGATTGATCAGCATATCTTCATAAGATTAATTAGAAATACTAGGAAAGCAAGAGGTCTATAAGTAGGAAAAGACACTTAGAGGGGAGCATGCAAACTATAGGTTACAGTTAGCTTAAGTTTTAGAAAAAAACAGAGGCAGGAAGGAGAATATTAAACTGAGTAAAATATAAATTGAATGAATATAATCTTAGGCCCGAGAGTTGTGTAACGTATGTTCAAAAATCAAGGCCAACAGCCAGTATGAACCTTGATATGAATGAAAATAGAACTGGGAATTTTCTGTTCTAAATGCAGAAAGTATATTGTATAAAAGAAAAAGATTATTTAATGAATATTTGCAAGTCTAGTTACTAGGCCTAATTTCTACAAACCCATTTTATGACCAAGATACATAGCTTATCTGGGACTTATTTTTCCCATCTTTGAAATAAGAAGATGGGATTGCATGAATCTAAAGCTATTTTGAGCACAATTACTTCATCCTGTTATGAAGCAGACAGAAAAGTTTTAGAAAACCTAGATAAGAAATATTGTGCTTATTTTTATTTTTCTTTCTCTCATTCTCTCCTTCTTCCCCCTCTCCCTTTCTTCCTCCTCACTCCCTTCTTACCTCTCCTCTTTGTTTTTCTACCTTTCCCCCTGCTTCCTTCCTTTCTTTAGTTCTTCCATTTTTACTTCCATTCTCAATAGATAAGTTTCATAATAGTGGTTGTTTTGTGGTAGACATTTTAGCGGGGGAAGTTGAAAAGATTGCACAGTTCTTGTCAGAAGTCACAGTAATATGGTTGAGTCTGGATGTGGAAGGGGCTTTAGAAGCCATGCTTAGTCTGTTTCTGGAAAACAGCAGCACCTAGGAAACAAGCTGAGAGTGCCTCTGCAGCTGACAATGGGAGTTGCTTTATCCAGATGCATTCACTTAGGTGGAGAGCGGCGGACTTATTTTGTAAGACTTCCTATGTGAAAACCTTCAAATTGCTTAACTATGCTGATATAAAGAGATTATGAAGGAAAAATAAAATTAATTCACATTCTTTGGGAGAGAGTTGAGATAATTTTTAAAGATATACACTCAAGCAAAATAAATTTCTTAAGGATGAAAAATAAAATTAACTGGCAATTTCTTAAAGACAAAAAAGAAAATTATCTGGCAGAAGTTAGTTGTATCATGTGTACCAATAAGACTGCTATATACCAAAAATAGCAATCCAAGTTCACAGAGCAAGACAGACAGCAAGTTGAAAATTTATACCACTCAAAATGGAACAAAACAAACGGTACCCCTTGGGATAGGAAGGCAGACACTTAAAGGCATTCATATATGTATTTATTACAGTATTCTCTGTGGCTGTGCAAAGCCATGAAAAGAGAAACAGACTTCAAATCACTCTGTGCTCCAGGATGGAGCTATACCGTGTGTATTCACATCTGCCCTAAATTACAATGAAATACACAGTGCAAGTAACTATGACATACAAGAGGACTGAAATGCTGTCTTGCATGACATGTCATCAATTTCGAGTCAAGTTAGGATGATCTGTATCCTTAGAGAAAAAAAGGTACACTAGGAAATAACTTTTTGAAGCCCTAGAAGAGGGGCGAGAAATTCTTTCTTCTATTAGTTTTCTTTCCTTTCTTAAAAAGTTGGATGGTTGGGGTGGTTGCAGAGGAAAGAAGGAATGTAGGGGGAGAGTAAAATTGCCAAATAAAATCAAGATGCCCAGTAACCTTTGATTTCATACAAATATTTTTTAGTATAAGTATGTTCTAAATATTGCATAGGATATATGTATGCTAAATAGTGTATATATATATATATATATATATATATATGTTGTGTTTGTGCCTATATTTTAAAATTAAAGTTTTTAAAAATAATATTAATTGTTTAACATTCAAGTTTAACTGGGCTCCTGAAATTTCCCCCCACTAAGTTAAGCAATGCTAGGAGAGAGACAGACACTCCATCTGCTAAGCACATGAGTATTCTGATTTTCTTTTTGATTCTAGAACAGAACTGAACAAGCATTTACATATACCTACTAACTCAATGAGAAAGTAAGATACATACTACTACAAAAGTTTTGAAAAAAGTTGTGCTTTCAAGATACTCATAATATTTATAGTTCTAGACTGAGTCTAGTTCTATATCTGAGTCTTTTAGCTGTGATAATTACTTCAGTTTTTCGCTTCAGTTTGGATATGGTAATCAGCTTCTTTTTGTTTACTGATGTGGTTGGATAGAATAGTGTTCCAAACTAGGTAAATATCTGGAAATGGCAAAGAGGGCTTATTTAATAGCTGATGAACTGCAAATTCTCTGAAGATAATAAAAACAAAAGACTCACAGAAAAACAAACTGATCTCTGCATATCTTCCCACAAAGTATTTTGAGTTTTCTCAATTGTCTGGTATGAATACATTTTTGTAAATACCATGAAAGAAATGCATTAAAATCATAATTTAAAAAGCTTGTAAAAATCAATGTGAATTATACTAGCTGATTGCTATGATTTTTAAATATTTTGAGACTATTTTTATAAAATGCTTGATGATTGGCAAACATTCACTTAAAGTCTGAAATTGAATATGGACTCCAAATGTATATTTATTTGTGTTCATTATTTATAGAAATAGAATTTTAGTTTTGTGAATCATTTTCCATTTGCAGTTTGCAAGACATATCAAGAAATCTGAAGGCCAGAAAATTCCTAAAGTGGAGTTGCAAATATCAATTTATGGAGTAAAAATTCTAGAACCCAAAACAAAGGTAAGGCTTATTTTTGAATGCTAGAGACATTCTAACCTTTAATTAATTGCAATTATATTACTATTTTCACAAATATTTATAATTTTTTGCAACCCTGAACTGTTTAGTTCTGAGTCAAGGACAATTTGAAACTATAGGATTTTTAGAAGCGAAAACAATTTTTGGAATTTTATTCTAAGTGATCTGTTCTTCAGCTTGTTTGGGATATAATATTAATAATTTATACTAAGTGTATTTAATGGTGTTTGGGCTTGTATTTGGGAATGTTTTTCTCAGGAGTTGTGAAAGAGATGCATACAGTGTGGTTCACTGAGTGTGAAAGAAGATAAAAGCTGTGTGTTGCTTGTTAAAATATTCTGCATTGACTTTTATTCCTGTAGATGTAATCAGTGTGTATTAGTTTTCTAGGGTGACCATTACAAAATACCACACACTGGTAGCTTCAACAGCAGAAATTATTTTTTCACAGTTGTGGAGGCTGGAGTTCTAAGATCAAGATGCCAGCAGGGTTGGTTTCCTGTGTGGCCTTTCTCCTTAGCTTGCAGAGGGCTGCCCTCTTGCTGCCTGTTCATATGGTCATCTACCTGTGCACACACTTATCTGGTGTCTCTTTGTATGTCCAGTAAGGACATCCATCAAATTGGATAGGAATCATACTCACAGCCCCATTGTAACTTAATTACCTTTTTAAAGGTCTTTTCTCCTGTTCAAAGAAAAACTGGACTAGTTAAATTTGTCAGAGTTTATTTGAACAGATAACGATTCATGAATCAGGCAGCACTCGAAACCAGAAGTTGTTCAGAAAGCTTTGCCCAGCAGCAATGAACATGGAGCTTTTTATAGGCTAAACACAGAAATCAAAGTGATGACTCACCTGATTGGCTACGGCAAGGCATCTACCTTCTATGGACATGGTATGATGAGCTGGCTACCTGTAATTGGCTGAAACTTAGCTGTGTATTATACTTCTAAATTAGTGTTCAGCTTAGTTACATACTAGTCAGGTTGCAGTTCGTTATTTAGGAACTCAAAGTACAGAGACAACCCAGGTGAATGGCCTCAATCTTATTTAATTTAGCCCTCTAACTGCAGTCTCATTCTGAGGTGCTGGGGATTAGAGCTTCAGCATGTGAATTTGAGGGAATACAATTCAGCCCATAACACAGTGTAAACTTAAGTTTCTTGTGTTTAAGGGCCTCAGACCCTTCAAAGCAAATAAAATATAATCTGTTCTGGATTCAAATTAATTAACATGTACTTGTTTTGAACTAAAGTGTTTCCTTCCAAAAGTCCTATGTTGATGCCCTAACCCCTAATGTAACTACATTTGAAGATGAGGCCTTCAAAGAGGTAATTCAGGTTAAATGACACCTTAAGGGTAGGGCCGTCATCCAGTATGACTGGTATCCTTACGAAAAGAGGAAGAGACACCAGAGATATGTACACACAGAGTAAGGCCCACATGAAGACACAGAGTGAAGGCAGCAATTTTCAAGACAAAGTGAAAGATTCCAGAGATACTAAACCTACCAACATCTTGATCTTGGACTACTAACCTGCAGAACTATGAGAAAATAAATTTCTGTTGAATAAGCCACCTAGTCTGTAGTATTTTGTTATTTCAGGCCTAGTAAACAAAAACAGTACTTTATTCACAATGCCTCAGAGTTATTATTTAGTAATTTTGATAAGACTATATTAGTCCATTTGGAAAAATTAATATTTAACTCTATTTTATAAATATGTACTGTCAAAGCATTCATCTAACACTAGCATACATATTGACAAATTAATTCAGATCAATGGCATACCTTCAACTTTCCATATTAAAAAAAATGGCTTTCCTTCAGACTTTCAAGACATGAATTTAAGTCTTCTCACAATTATCCTGTCTAAATTTCTCTATTATTCACCCTCAATATTCAATAACAAACAAATTTAGTTACGACAATTCTAAAATAACTACTGCTGAGGTGGCTAAAACAGAAGTCAAATGGTGAAAAGATAGTAGAGAGTTGATTCAAGCATAAAATGGGATATACGCAGTTTGCTAGGAAACAAGGCAATTGAAAGCAAGGTATGAATGAGATAAATTCATCAGGCAGTTAGCAGTTACAAAAAGAACAAGAGCCCAAGGAAGCAATAAATTTCAGAAAGACCATGCAATCAAAATGTAGCGACCAAATGTAGTCTTACATGTCATGAAAAAGAAAAATAATCCTATTACTGTATCTTCTTTTCAAAATTAGAAGATACATAGTGGCAAATGTGCAGCCAGAATAGGGTATTTGTGGAGCCATGCTTATGTTGAAAGTTTTTTTCTAAACCATATAAATTAGGTAGCTGTTTTGCAATGTGTGAACATGTTTGTGTGTGTATGTGTAATTAAGTATTCTTATTTTCAATTTCTTATCTGATGGTTTGGGGCTTGTCACAGCACACATTGAAATTTGTAAAGCTGATAATATACTTTATGTGTCATTCTCATATGTTCTTCTTATTTTTTATTTGAGTCTACCTATGGTGTATTCTAAACTCTAAAAATTTCACCACATTTATGTATCATAATTTACTAAATCATTCTTTTGTTACTGAACATATGGAATGCTTCAAATTTTTTATTAGTTGATAATCATGTTTAAATATTTACCAAATACAAATACGATTAAATGGAGTATGTAGAGAAAACTTACTTGGGTTTAGAATTCGTAAGTTAATAATGGCATGTCATTAGAAATGCATAAAATGCGAATTGATTAAAACGCTAAGATAACTACCACTAACTACCACTACAAGATGGCTACCACCTATGTTTATAGGGTATATGTGTGTGTAAAGAGAGACAACAATGGATCATGTAATGATCCAAATATGGCACCTTGTTACCACTTGGCTAGGTTAAGTGTATATGGGTATGCATTGCAACTTTTTCTGTTATTTCCTGCATGATTTCATCTGATTTTTTAAATGAAACTATTTATTCCAATGAAAGATATGTGAATTGGCTGGGTGTGGTGGCTTATGCCTGTAATCCCAGCACTTTGGGAGTCCAAGGCTGGTGAATCACGAGGTCAAGGAGTTCAAAACTAGCCTGGCCAACATGGTGGAACCCCGTCTCTACTAAAAATACAAAAAAAAAAAAAAAATAGCTGGGCATGGTAGCAGACACCTGTAATCCCAGCTACTCGGGAGACTGAGACAGGATAACCACTTGAACCCAGGAGGTAGAGGTTGTAGTGAGCCAAGATTGGGCCACTGCACTCCAGTCTGGGCGATGGTGTGAGAATCTGTCTCAAAAAAAGAAGAAAAAGAAAAAGGAAAAGAAAGATATGTGAAAAGCTCTTTTCAAGACTTAATCAACAAGTTAGGCTATCATATCTATTTGCTTTTTCTTCCTTGGCTTCCTGACCACTTGAAGAAATCTCCCTTTATGAACTGCAATTGACCAATAACTTATGGTTTGTTAGGTTGCTTCTTATTCCTGCTCTCCTGATCACTGGTTATTTACCTGGACTAAGGATAATTTTTTTTTCAATAACTTTAAATATTTGTAAATAGAAAGATAGAAATACCAAACTTTTTTTTAAATAGCATGTGATACTGTAGAGTGAGGAAAAACCAAAGTGAATAGAGTCAAAAATTAAGCTGGGCTTAGAAAAAGTCTGTGGTACAGCAATAGTACAGAATAGAGAAGCCTATGGGATTAAACCTGCACACCTACAGCTGTCTGATTTTTCACAAAGTCAACAAAAATAACAAATGGGGAAATGATTATTCAATAATTGGTGCTGGGATAGCTGGCTAGCCACATGCAGGAGATTGAAACTGGATCTTACCTTCAACCATATACAAAAATTAACTCAAGATGGATTAAATATTTAAACATAAGACTTTAAAGTATAAGAATCCTGGAAGAAAACCTAGGAAACACCATTCTGGACATTGGCCTTGGGAAAGAATTGATGACTACGTCTTCAAAAGCAATTGCAACAAAAACAAAAGTTGACAAGTGAGAGCGTCTGCACAGCAAAAGAAACTATCAACAGAATAAACAGACACCCTACAGAATGGAAGAAAATATTGGCAAACTATACATTTAACAAACATCTAATATCCAAAAGTTATAGGGAACTTAAACAATTGAACAAGCAAAAAATGATAATAACCCTATTAAAAAGTGGGCAGAAAACAGGAACAGATCCTTCTCAAAAGAAAAACAAGCAGCCATCAAACATGAAAAAAGTGTTCCATACCACTAATCAAAGAAATTAAAATCAAAACCACAATGAGATACAACCATCACCATACAGAGTAACTGTTATTAAAAAGTTAAAAAAATAACAGATGCTGGTGAATTTGTGAAAAGGGAATGAGTATACATTTTTGAGGGGGATGTAAATTAGTTCAACCACTGTGGCGAGTGGTTGATTTCTCAAATACCTTAAAACAGTTCCCATTTTCCAGTAACCCTATTACTGGATGTATGTTCTTGGTATATATCAAAAAAAAAAAAACAAATATTTACATCAAAAAGGCATACACTCTCATTTTCTTTGCAGCAGTTTTCAAAATAGCATATGGAATCAACCTAGATGCCTCTCAATGGTGATTGGATAAAGAAAATATGGTACACATACGTCATTGGAACACTGTGCAGTCATAGAAAATAATGAAATCATGTCCTTTTGCAGCAACATGGATGCATCTGGAGGCCGTTATCCTAAATGAATTAATGCAGAAACAGAAAACCATATACCATATGCTCTTAGTTATAAGTGGGTACTTACATTGGGTACTCATGGACATAATGATGCAACAGTGGATTATGAGGGCTACCAGAAGGAGAAGAAGGGAGGGGACATGTGTTTAAAAACAAACTATTACATACTATGCTTAGTACCTCAGTGATGAGATTATATGTATCCAAAACCTCAGCATCATGCAGTATACCCTGGTAACAAACCTAAGTATGCACTCCCTGAATCTAAAATAAAAGTTTAAAACAGGCTGTTTGGTGACAAAAAAAAAAAATAAAATAAAGGGAAAAGTAGTAAGAAAGTAGATGATTCCCACCTACTGTTTTTATTGTTGGAAAATCATATATTCAGGTGTCTCCCAATAAGTTTATCAGATGACAACCTATCAATTATATGATTCTATTTCTTAAGCTTTTAATTTCAAATCTCCATGCTTCACCCAACCTAAGCCTCCTTTACAAATTATCAGTGAGGTGGGCTTAAAATCAACAAGATTAGCCAGTAGACTTCATTATCCTATATTGCCTTATCAAAATTAATAAAGCCAATGCTTTTCTTTCCTGTCCACAAATCTCAATTTCCTATCAAGACTTTAACATTTAATAATTAATTAATATGAATTAATATTAAATTGGTAACATTAAACTATTTAATATTAAAATAATTATTTAATATTTAAATTCATAATAGTAAATTACTAGTTAATATTCAAAATTAATTTCTATTTTTTATGTTATTTCTGCTCTTTTTGTTTGTTTTTTAGTAATTTCAGTTTTCATTTTAGATTCAAGAGTTACATGTGCAGATTTGTTACCTGGGTATATTGCATCATGCTGAGGTTTGGGATGTGACTGATTCCATCACCCAGATAGTGAGCACAGTACCCAATAGTTTTTCAACCCTTAACATTCTCTTTTGTCATCCCTCTATAAGTCTCCAGTGTGTGTTATTGCCGTTATTATGTCCACAAGAACCCAGTGTTTCTCATTTATAAGTGAGAATATGCAGTATTTGTTTTTATGTTTCTGCATTAATTCATTTAGGATAATGGCCTCTAGCAGTATCCATTTGCTGCAAAGGACATAATTTTGCTCTTTTTGTGGATGCATAGTATTCTGTGATACATATGTACCACATTTTCTTTGTCCAGTCTACTGTTGATGGGCACCTTGGTTGATTTCATGTCTTTGTCATTATGAATAGTGTTGCAATGAATATGTGAGTATATGTGTCTTTTTGGTAGAAACATGTGTCTTTTTTTGGATATATGACACGTATATATACCCAGCAACAGGGTTGCTGGAAAACGGTGACTGTTTTAAGATCCTTGGGAAATCTCCAAACTTCTCTCCACAGCAGCTGAACTAAACTGTATTCGCACCAGTAGTGTCTAAGCATTCCCTTTTTATCATACCCTCACCAGTATGTTGTTTTTGACTTTTTAATAATAGCTATTCTGATTGGTGTGAGACTGTATCTCATTGTGGTTTTGATATGAATTTCTTTCATGGTAAGTGATGCAGAGCATTGTTTCATGTTTGCTGCCTGCTTGTTTGTCTTCTCTAGAGAAGTGTCTGTTCTTTTGCCCACTTTTTAATAGGGTTATTTGTTTTTTGCTTGTTTAATTGTTTAAGTTTATTATAGATCAGGGTATAAGATATTTATTTGGATGCATAGCTTGCAAATATTTTCTCTCATTCAGTTAAGGTGTCTGTTTACTCTGTTCGATAATTTCTTCTGCTGTGTGGAAGGTCTTTAATTAGGTTCTACTTGTCTACTTTTGTTTTTGTTACAATTGCTTTTGGGAACTTAGACAAAAATTCCTTGCCAAAGCTGATGTCAAGAAGGGCATTTACATTATTTTCTTCTAGGATTTTTATAGTTTGAGGTACTACATTATTTATCCATCTTGAGTTAATTTCTACACATGGTAAAAGGTAGGGATCCAGTTTTGTTCCTCTGCCTATGGCTAGCTAGCTATCCCAGCACCATTTGTCGAATAGGGGGTCCTTTCCCCACGGTTTATTTTTGTTGACCTTGTCAAAGATCAGATGGCTGTAGATGTGTGGCTTTATTTCTGAATTCTCTGTTCTTTGCCATTTGTCTATGTGTCTGTTTTTGTACCAGTACCATGCTGTTTGGGTTATATAGCCTTATAGTACAGTCTGAAGTCAGGTATTGTGATGCCTCCAGTTTTGTTCTTTTTGGTTAAAGCTGTTCTGGCTATTCAACCTCTTTTTGGTTTCATATGCAGTTTAGAATTTTTTAAAATTCTAATTCCCTGAAAAATAACATTAATCATTTGACAGAAACAGCATTGAATCTGTAGATTGTTTGGGCAATATGGTTATTGTAATAGTATTAATTCTTCCAATTCATGAGCATGGAATATTTTTCCATTTGTTTCTGTCATTTTGATTTTTTTCAGCAGTGTTTTGCAGTTCTTCTTGTAGAAATCTTTCACTTCCTTGGTTAGATGTATTGCCAGGTTTTAATTTTTTTGTTGACTATTGTAAATGATGTTGCAGTCTTGATTTGTCTCTTAGCTTTAATGTTACTGGTATACAGAAATACTACTGATTTTTGTACATTGATTTTATATCTTGAAATTTTACTGCAGTTGTTGACTATCAGTTGCTGGAGCCTCTTGGTGGAATCCTTAGGATCTTCTAGATATAGAATCATATGTTTAGTTAAGAGAAATGACTTGACTTCTTATTTTACTATTTTGAAGTCTTCTCTTTTTTCTTATTGCCTAATTTCTCTGGCTAGGACTTTGAGTATTGTGTGGAATAGGAGTGGTGAGAGTGAGCATCCTTGTCTGGTTTCAGTTCTCAAGGGGAATGTTCCAGCTTTTACTGGTTCAGTATGAAGTTGGCTGTGTGTTTGTCATAGATGATTGTTACTATTTTGAAGTATGTTCCTTTAATGGCTAGTTTGCACAGGGATTTTAACATGAAGGAATGCTGGATTTTTTTGAAGGCTTTATTTACTTCTGTTGATATAATCATATGGTTTTTGTTCTTAATTCTGTTTTTATGCTGAATTGTATTTATTGATTTGCATAAGTTGAACTAACCTCACATTCCAGGAATGAAGGCTTCTTGATTGTGGTTAATTATTTTTTTAATGTATTGTGGAATTCAGCTTACAAGTATACTGTTGAGAATTTTTGCATCTATGTGCATCTGGAATATTGGCCTATAGTTTTTTTTTTTTTCACTGTGTCTTTCCCATGTTTTTGGTATCAGAATAATGCTGGATTCATTGAATGAGTTAGAGAGAAGTTCCTCCACCTCAGATTTCTTGGGAATAGTTACAGTAGAATTGGTACCCACACTTCTTTGCTGGTCTAGTAGAATTTGGCTCTGAGTCCATCTACTCTGGGGCTTGGTTTGGTTGGTAAATTTGTTACTATTCATTTGATTTCAGAATTTGATATTGTTCTGTTCAGGATTTCAATTTCTTGCTGATTCAATGCTGGAAGGTTATGTGTTTCTAGGAATTTATCAATTTCCTCTAGATTTTCTAGTTTGTGAGCTTCAAGGTGTTTGCAATAGTCTCTGAGGGATCAGCTGTAATGTCACCTTTGTTGTTGTTGTTGTTGTTATGTTTTGTTTTAAGATAGAGTCTCACTGCAGTGCTCAGGCTGGAGTGCAATGGCAAGATCTCGGCTCACTGCAACTTCCTCCTCCCAAGTTCAAGAGATTCTCCTGCCTCAGCCTCTCGAGTAGCTAGGATTACAGGCACATGCCATCATGCCCAGCTAATTTTTGTTATTTTTAGTAGAGACAGGGTTTTATCATGTTTGCCAGGCTTGTCTTGAGCTCCTGACCTTGGGTGAAACCACCGTCCTCAGCCTGCCAAAATGTTGGGATTCCAGGCATGAGCCACCATGCCTGGCCCCTTTGTTATTTCTCATTGTACTTATTTAGCTCTTCTCCCTTTTTGTCTTTGTTTATGTAGCTAGTGGACTAGTGATCTTGTCGATCTTTAAAAAGAACCAACTTTTGGGTTTGTTTATTGTTTTTATGGGTTTTTAAAAATCTCAGTTTCATTCATTCCACTCAGATTTTAGTTATTTATTCTGCTAGCTTTGGGGTTAATTGATTTGTGTTCTTCTAATTCCTCTAGCTGTGATATTAGATTGATAACTGGTGATCTTTCTAAATTTCTGAGGTATGCATTTAGCCTTAATAGCTAATTTTTAAGAGCTTGAATTCTCTTCCCAGAAGTGAGTTTTTAAAACTCTTAATGGAAAAGAAGCATCCCTATTTGAATTCCTACCAAACATGGAGAGTAATCTTGGAGTTTTAAAATCCTTGAGATGTTTTATGTATTTAATTATATTGTATATTACTATAGAACAACTATTTACCCTGTTACATATGAATACAGAGTATATGACTATGTACCATACATATAAAGTACCATTTCTTGCATGCATTAAAAATGTGGGAAATCTGAAAAAGGGATTTATAAGCTCTGCTGAGCACCAGTGTCCCCAAGACATTTCTAAGAATGCCAATTGCTCTCTCTCTCTCTCTCTCTCTCTCTCTGTGTGTGTGTGTGTGTGTGTGTGTGTGTGTGTGTGTGTGTGTGGTGAGAGAGAGAGAGAGACAGTCCTCAGTTCTTGGATACAACCTAATCATAGACATTCACAGACATGCATTTAGGAGCTACTCTTCAAGGACACATACATAAGTGAAACAGAAACAAATCCATATTTCATTTTAGATGTATGTTGATATTTAGAAAAAAAATTAAATGTGATACTTCTAAAATAAATTGATTTACAGTTAAACATACATGAATAAGACAGAACTTTTAAATGTATTAACTAATAGACTGTCTTTATACAGAATAGACTCTTTATTTTTCTTTTTTACTTAGATGAATGAAAGTGAAAAATGAAAATGAGATAAATGCAATCTCAATAACAATTGGCTCCCATATCTTTCTTTCTGTGTCCTTTCCCTTTCTGCTTTTCTCGCTTGTCCTCCAAATGAGGAGTATAGTGTGCTAGAAACAGGTGGTGTAGATAGATCAATTGGGGATAAAATAATCTACTGATTTTTTTTGTTTCAACTCCAATAAAATATCATTAATATTAAAGCCTATGTGTTTTTTATGATGATTATTGTGTTCCTGGGTCTCTTTATCATTACAAAAAATTATTGCTACATTTCAAATTCATAATGATCTGTCACAATAATAATAAAAAAACTGATAAAAATAATAAAATTACAGGCAGGTTTCATCTCCCAAGACTGTTTTAGGAAGACACCTTTGCTAATCCGAACAGAGATTTGGATGATTCATCGCTGATCATAACCAAAAACTTCCTGTGATTATACTGGTTGGATAAGTAAATGAGAGACTATGTAGATTTCAGTACCAGCTAAGTAAATGTTGTGTTTTGCATGTTACTCATAATTTCTCCCATCTGTGGAAAAACGAATTTTTCCTATAGTGTATAGTAATAATATTTTCTCTTTATTTATCATAAACATGGTTTTACAATTAGTAAGCTGGTGTAGACATCCTATCAGTATTTTGGGGCCATAATGTAGCAGACGGCTGTTATTTAAATGACTATATTGTCATTAAAAAAAAAAGGTCAGTAAGAAAGGAAGCTGTTCTAATAGGCAAAATATAGAAAGAAGATAGTCTCAAACAAATATGGTGACTGTCCTTCGATGCTCTACACATAAGAAAGGAAAGATGCCCCCATCAAAAGCTAAGTAAATCAAGCACCTCTTCTTAGAATTGGTTCTCCCTGCTTTTAAACAGATGAATTAGGCTATCTAGTAATACTAACAAGCATTACAATCACACGATATACTGCCTCATTTTAATTTTCACACCTACCAAGCAATTATGTCATGACTTACCATTTAGTTTGTATGCAGGGAAATAATGCATTGCTGTAGACAGTTTCCTTAGCATATTTTTTGTATATTGTATTTTATGTATTTATTTTCGGTCTGCTGAGCAGTTATGTAAATCAGGGTAATAGAACAAATCTTAGCAAGTTGACATATCACACTCTGAACTGAGAAGGTTAAGTGTCTTCATGATACCAGTGATTCTTATCTTGATCAAAAACTTTGAGATTTTGATTAAACTGAGGTAAAAACGGTGAAAATTTTTATAGCAAGCCCCCCAGGTATTTGTGCAACAGGTTGTCTGAAGCCACTTTTGAGAAACTCTTCTAGTTACAACCTAAAATAAAGCTTTCTGGGGGATATTCAGCCAGCCTTCCTTGGATGAAAGTGTAGTGGCTTCCATTTCCAATCTTTCAAAACACCCACTCAATATTATGTTAGTGAACTGAGTTTCTGAATGATATTTACAGTGTTATAATGTATCTTAGGAATATGTTTATGACTACAATATAAAAGGGAATCGTTGATTTTTCTACTTGTTATAATCAAAAACATTGAATTTCTTTTCTAACTCCAACATGTTTTGGAAGATGATGAAGAATGAATAATTAATATGGATGATCTTAATGAATATAAAGGGTGTCAAATGCTTCATCCTTTTACTAAATAATAGTAATTTTAGAAACACATTTATTTTATATAAGTATTTTTATTTTAAGGTTGTATACACCTGCTATTTTTTGTAAGTTATATATTTTAATGTGGGTGTGTAAATATATGCTGCAACTGTATCTATCTGGTTGCAGTATTTGTCTTCTGATGAGCAGATTTGACTCAGTGATTTGGAGACTGGATATGTATACGATTCATGTACCGCTTCATGAAAAATACCACAGTAATTCTAAGGATGAGCTTCATAGACATAAGAGGTTCAAGAATGTATGAGTAAACAAAATTATGTAAAACAAAATGTAATAATATTATTAAGGATGAAAGATAGTGTGTTTCACGTGAAATTGTATGCAGATAAAGCTGTGTTCTAAATTATAATGCTAGTAAATAGCAGTGAGATAAAAGTGAGAATTACCCTGGTTTAAAAGAGTTCTGGTAATTCTGTAAAATTGTGGAGGCATCTTGTTCTTTCTGGGACTCATTGTTCTCTTCTGTTAACAGGTAAAGTTTAGGTATATGATGTCTCAGCAGCCATTGTAGCTCAGATAGGCCATGAACCTTTGATCAATTTGTACTATGTTTTGTTTTTCTAAGCAGTATTGAAATGTATATCTTAGATTAATCCTGAATTGGGAGGTCTATATGTATCCGTTATGTCTTTGTTTTAGTTTGGGCTGTTCATAATTATAAAATTAAAGATTGACAGATGATTGTTCTACCTCTAAAGTCATATATTATTAACACAAATGAGTAATTCAGAATATGAAAAAAAAAGAATCTCATCAACTATGTTTATTTTCATCTGTGTTCACAGGAAGTTCAACACAATTGCCAGCTTCATAGAATATCTTTTTGTGCAGATGATAAAACTGATAAGAGGATATTCACTTTCATATGCAAAGATTCTGAGTCAAATAAACATTTGTGCTATGTATTTGACAGTGAAAAGTGTGTAAGTATGCCAGATGTTTTAGGGTGGTCTGTTCTGTTTTAGAAGCCAGGAATTGTCTTGTTTTTGGAATTAGTAAAGTATTTGAAAATGAATAAGTTCTGTAAATACTTAGCTGTACTAATAGATTTATTTTGTCATGAGAATATGCTTCAGGATTTCATCCTTAATTAAGTTCTCATGTTCATGAGCATAAACTTACATGTAAATTTCTTTTATTAGACTGTCATGCCAGCTTATGTTATGCATTTATTTTATTTTACAATAATTTAATCTATTTTATAATTTTAATCTTAAATATGATTTAGTATTATGCACATAATACAAAGAAGAATGGTGAGCAAAAGTGTGTTTCCCCCACACCTGCAGAATCTGATGGATTTTATAAAAATAAATATTCTTAACTCTAGGAAATACAATATGTATGGCTCCTTAAAAAAATTTTCCAATACATTGAAAATTTACTTTCTTATGTTCATTATATAAAAATCTTAATGTACTGAAAGTTAATGGAATTGTTTGTATGAAACTCTATGGCAGCAGTTCTTTAATCATCTGTAATCTTAAGGAAACCCCATTAATGGTTGCAATGAAGAAAAAACTTGTAACCTCAACAATGTTATTGATTTAGAAAGAAAATAAAACAATTATCTATTTGCTAATTTTTCTGCTGTCAAAAATAGCAGAAAGCTAATATTGTTATCACTTTTATGTCATTCATTTACCTAGTCTTAATATTGAGCCTCTTAAGAAGAAATACCTTTTTATTTGTTCATATGACTCCTATGTACAAATGCTCAATGAAACATTCCTTAAGAAAATGACCATGTTGGCCTGGCATGGTGGCTCATGCCTGTAATCAAAGCACTTTGGAGGCCAAGGCAGGTGTATCACCTGAGGTTGGGAGTTCAAGACCAGCCTGACCAACATGGTGAAACCCCATCTTATAAAAATAAATAAATAAATAAATAAATAAAATGACCATCTTGAAAATTTACCAAAAATAGAGCTAGTTATTATTTTTATTTTTAAAACTGTAGTTCTCTAGAAAGGAAAGCTAATGTGCTAAACTACTAGACATCATAATACCTTTTGTGAATTTAGTGAACATTATGGAACATTTCATCAGAAAAAGATACTTACCAATATAAGACAATATTTTGTGCACAATTAGACATTTTATATAGTTCAAATTGGTTTTGAATTTTATTTTATATGAACTTCTGTTGAATTAATAAATAATATTTATATATTTCAAGTGCTTTTAACCATGATTGCTTGCAGATTCTTTTCTCTATGATTGAGATTAAAGTAGATATTTGTTGAATATCTTCTATACATAATTGATAATAATCTTTTACCACCTACACCAAGCAGTGAACTAAGTTATTCTTCTTTCCTGCCTTACCCATAGAAATACATTTCCTTGAGGTCCTGAAATGTTTCAGAGTCAGAGTTCATTATAAATATTAGCCTTCTTATAGATTTGTGCCACTTGTTTTATATTCTTTGACCCCATCCAAATTTGCTAAATGAATATTTAAAATATAAGCTTGCCAGCCTAAAAGCATATCAGCTCTATTTTCTCTCAAATATTGAAACTAATTTCTTGAAGCCTAAGCACAGATTCACAATAATTAATGTGCATAAAAATTATAAGGGGTGCCTTTTAAAAGTTCTTATCAATTGGCGCTGGAACTCGGGAAATCTACATTTATCAAGTATACCAAGTGATTCTGCTGCAGGTAGAGGAAGTCTTGACTCAAAAATTGCCAGATTCTCTCCAACTATGTTAATAACACCACTATGAGCTGAAAAGGGACATGTTTCCTCAGAATTTTATTATACCTGCATTATCTTCACTATTAACTCTTATCAGTGTTAATTATAATGATGACTACATTTAACAAAACTGATGTTACATATATGTAGAAATTTTGATATGCCATCTCATGTAATTATCATTTTAAATAGTTTATCATAGAGTGCTAAAATGGGAAATAAGTTATAGCCTATCTTATACAACTCTCCTCCTATTTTAAAAAACCAAGACCAGAGATGTTGAAGTGAGTTTCTCAAAGTTACAAAACTAAGAAGTAAGTAGAATCAGGACTAAAATCTAAGACTCTTAATTCCCATTGCTACAGTTATCTCATCTTGTTATATTACTCCCATAACTGTGGCCTCCTCTAGAGTTCATCTGCTGCTCTTATTGAGGCCTTTACTCTATCTGTTAATTGTATTTTTTCTTTTTAGTATTTCTTTGAAATTGTTGAGAATTTGAAAGATGACACCTTAGTATGGCAGATGACTGGAATTCACTACTTTATTAACAGTATCATGTTGTATTAATAGTCCTCCTTCTTCCATGGTGGCAGTGAGGCCCATATGAGGAGTCAGAACATTCAACCATGCCAAATTAGAATGCTGAATCTCTATAATTACCAGGCAATAAAGAGATAGCGCATTTCCACCCTCACTCTCCTACTGGAATTGCATCAGATGAAGCCACATAAAGCAGAAAATTTAAATGATATCCAGTATTTTATAAAATTAAAATTACTCTTCATACTAAGAAATAGGTTTCTTAAACTAAAAAAGAAACGACAGTCAGTAATTACCAACACATAGATGTCAGAGATATTAGAATTAAGGGACAAAGATTTTAGAACAGTCATCATATAACATAGTAAAATGAACAGTTACAAACACACATGAAACAGATGAGAAAGTAAGAAAGCCTTCTCAGTGAAACACAAAATCTAAGCAAAGAAATGGAAGATATAAAGAATACTGAAAAATAAAATAATCACATAAAAACATAAATGTATGGGCTCAACAGCAGAATAGAGAGAATAGAGGAAAAAAAATCAGTGACCTGAAAGACTGACAGATAGGAAATGCTCAATCTGATCAACACAAAGATTGTAAACTCAATAAACAAACAAAAACAAAGCCAAAACAGAACCTCATTGACTGTGGGGCCATAAAAAATATCTAACATACGTGTGTCATCTGAGTGCTAGAAAAAGAGAAATAAGCACCCTTAAAAAACACTCAAAGAATATTAGTTGAAAACTTTCCCCACTTGGCAAAAGACAACAACCTATAGATTTAAAATATTGACTGACTTCCAAACAGGATTAATCCAAATAACTTCACATCAAGACACATCATATTCAACCTGTGAAAATTAAAGACGAAAGAAAAATCTTGAAAGCAACAAGAGATGAGCAGAGAATGTGAATGGCAGTGTATTTCTCATCATAAACCATGAAGGCAAGAAGGAAGTAGCATAATACTTTTTGAGTATTGAAAAAAAAAAAACTTTCAAGCAATCCTGTATCCATAAACATATTATTCAGAAATTTGAAAGAAATATTTAAAAATTATTAGATGAATAAAAATTAAGATAGTTTGCCACTACTAGACATCCTAAATGAATGGCTAAAGGAAGTTCTCTAAACAGAAAGAAGACAGTACAAAAAGGGGACTTGGAGCATAAGGAAGGAAAAAAGAACAAAATTAGCAAACATATGAGTAAATCTTCAGTCTTTCTGAATTATGTTGATGGTAAAAGAAAAAAATACTTTCTGATGTGATTTTAAATATGACTATATATGTATATGGACATATGAAATATATAAGACAATTATATTAAACTAGGAAAGGTAAGAGGATGTAAAGGGAGGTAAGGTTTCTACACCTCACATGGACTGGAAAAATAATAGCACTAGGTAACTGATAAGTTATATAGGTAAAATGTAAATCCTAAGACAACCACTGACATGTTATGTAATGAGATACACTTAAAAACACTATAGAGAAATTAAAATGTTCTCATTTTAAAAGTCATAGAAATGCAATGAAAGGAAAACAGAAAGGAAAAAGATAAGTAACAGAAAAGAAGACTAAATAATGTACTTAAGCCCTAACATATCAAACATCACATTAAATGTAAATGGTCTAACTACATCAATTAAAATATGTTGTTAGGGTGGGTTACAAAACATAATTCAGATACATACTGTCTACTAGAACTTTACTGAAAACATTATATATAGATAATAGAGGCAGGCTGAAAATGAAAGAATGAGAAGATTTTTTTAATGCAAGCATCATTCAACGAAAGCAGTAGTATATATGTTTACATTAGATAAAGCAGACATCAGCACAAAGAAAATTACCAGAGTTAGAAGGGGGCATATAGTGATAAAAGGGAACAGCCCCCAAGAAGATATGGTAATCCTGACTGAGTATTCGCAAAAATTGGAGCTGCAGAATGAGAAACGAAAACAGAAAGCACTAAAAGTCTAAATAGACAAATACACAATATAGTCAGAAAGTTTACTGGCACTTTCCCCAAAATTTATAGAATAACTAGAAAGTCATCAAGGATATACAATAATAACATCCTCAACCACTGGGATCTAATGAGCAGTTACAGAGAACAGCAACAACAGAATGTCCATTATTTTCAAGTGCTTGAGAAACATGTACCAAATTTAGTCACACCCTAGACTACAAAATAAATTTTGAGTATGAGATAAATGTGAAACTTTCTTACACGGATATAATGCATAGTGATCAAGTCAAGGCATGTAGGGAGGCCATCACCTGAGTACAATACATCTTTATTAACTATAGTCATGTTACTGTACTATCAAATATTGAATGTATTTCTCCTCTATAACTGTTATATTTGTACCTATTAGCCCACTTCTCTTCATCGTCCCCTCCCCACTCATTCTTCTCCAGCTCTGTTATTGGTCTTTCTACTCTCTACCGCCATGTGATCAAGTACTTTAGCTTCCAGATGTGAATAAGAACATGCAATATTTGTCTTTTTGTACCTTATTTCAGTTTAGATAATGACCTCCAGTTCCATCCACGTTGCTACAAATGACATGGTATCATTACTTTTTATGATCAAATAATATTTCATTGTGTAATATACACCACATTTTCTTCATCCATTCAACCATTGGTGGGCATTTAGGTTGATTCCATATGTTTGCTATTGTGAATAGTGCTGAAATAAACATGTGAGTGCAGGAATCCCTTTTATATAGTGATTTATTTTCCTTTGGGTGGATACCAAATAGTGGAGTTGCTGGATAAAATGATAAGTATATTTTCAGTTTTTGTTTTGAAATCTCCATACTGTTTTGCTTAGTTGATTTAGTAGTTTACATTTTCACCAAGAGTGCATAAAAATTTGTCATTATCCACATCCTCACCTACCTCTGTTATCTTTTGTCTTTTTAATAATAGCCATTCTGACTGGGGTAAGATGATAACATTGTGGTTTTGATTTGCATTCCGTGATGATTATGGTATTGAGAGTTTTTAAATATACTTGTTGGCTAAATGTGTCTTTTTGTGGGAAGTGTTTACTCATGTTCTTTCCCATTATTTTTTAATGGGAACGTTTTTCCCCCTAAGTTGTTTGAGTTCCTTGTATATTCTGGAAGTTAGTTCTCAGTCAGATGAATAATCTGAAAATATTTTCCCCCATTCAAAAGGTTGTCTCTTCATTCTGTTGATTATTTCTTTTTCTGTGTAGATGCTTTTTAATGTAATTAAGTACCATTTGTCTATTTTTGTTTTTGTTGCCAGTGCTTTTTGAGATCTTAGTCATAAATTCTCTGCCTAGCCCAATATTCAGTAGAGTTTTCCCTAAATTTTCTTTTAATGTTTTTTACAGTTCCAGGTATTACATTTAAGTCTTTAAGCCACTTTGAGTTAATTTTTGTATATGGTGAGAGATGGGTTCCAGTTTCATTATCCATGCGGCTATTCAATTTTCCTAGCACCATTAATTGAAGAGGATGTTCTTTCTCCAGTGTAAATTCTTTTTGGCTTTGTCAAAGTTCAGTTGACTGTAAAAATGTGTTTTGATTTCTGAGTCCTTTATTCTATTCCATTAGTCTGTGTGTCTGTTTTTATACCAATACCATACTGCTTTGGTTACTATTATCTTGTAGTATATATTGAAGTCAGGTATTGTGATGCCCCAGATTGGTTCTTTTTGCTCAAGATTGCTTTAAGCTTATCTTATTCTGTGATGAATGATGTCAGTATTTTATAGACGTTGCATTGAATCTGCAGGTTGCTTTGAATGATAGAGTCATTTAAATGATATTATTTCTTTCAATCCATGAACATAGGATGTTTTTCTATTTGTTTGTGTCATCAGCTATTTCCTTTATTAGTGTTCTATAGCCCTCCTTACAGAGATCTTTTACCTCATTGATAAATTTATTCATATATATATTTATTTCTATATATGTATATATACATATATGTGTTTAATTCTATTTATATACATGTGTGTGCATATATGTGTATATATATATAGCACTATTGTAAATGAGATTGCATTTATTTCCTTCTCAGCTAGATCATTGGTGTATAGAAATGCTCCTGATTTTTGTACATTAATTCTGTATCTTCCATCTTACTAAATTCATTTATCAAGTCTAAGGGCTTTTTATGGAGCAATTAGGTTTTTCTAGATATGAGATCATATCAGCAAACAGGGATAATTTGATTTCCTCTTTTCCAATTTGAATGCCTTTTAGTTCTTTCTTATGTTTGATTGCCCTGGGTGAACGTCCAGAATTGTGCTGAATAGGAGTCATGAAGGTGGGCATTCTTGTCTTGTTCCAGTTCTCAGACGAAAGACTTTCAACATTTCCTGCTTCAGTATGACAGTAGTTGTGGGTTTGTTATTTCATGGGGTGTTTCTTCTGTGCCTAGTTTTTTGAGATATTTTTTATCATGAAGGGCTGTTAAACTTTCTCAAATTTTTTTCTGTGTCTATTGAGATGATTTTTCTGTCTGTCATTCCATTAATTTGAGTTATCACCTTTATTGATTTGCTGAACCATCCACACATCTCTGGTATAAATCCCACTCAGTTATGATGTATTATATTTTTGTGTGCTCTTGGACTGAGTTAGCTAGTGCTTTGTTGAGGATTTTGTGTCTATGTTTGTAGGGAATATTAAGCAGTAGTTTTGTTTTTGTTGTTGTTGTATCCTTATCTGGTTTTGTTATCAAGGATATCTTGACCTTCTAGAATGAGTTAAGGAGAATCCTGTTCTTCAATGTTTTGGAATAGGTTTGGATTGGTATTAGTTCTTTATATATTTGGTAGAATTTGGTTGTAAATTCATCCAGTCCCGGGCTTTTTTTGTTGAGTCAGTTTTTTATTACTGATTCAGTATTGCTACTCATCTTGGCCTGTCCACATTTTCTATTTCTTATAGATTCACTTTTGATAGGTTATTTCTAGGAATTTACCCATTTACTCTAGATTGTTCAGATTGTTCAGTTTGTCAGCACATAGTTGTTTTTAATAGTCTTTGATGATCTTTTGTATTTCTGTGGTTACCAGGTTCTATATTTTCTTTTTCATTACAATTTAGTTTATTTGGAACTTCTCTCTTCTTGGTTAGCTTACTTAATGATTTCTCAATTTTATTTATAATTTCAAAGAACCCATTTTCTGTTTCCTTGATCTTGTGTATGTATTTTTAGTCTCTGTTTCATTTAGTTCAACTCTGATCTTTTTAATCTATTTGATAATGTTAATTTTGGGTTGCTTCTTTCTTACTTTTCTAGTTCCTTAAGGTGTATTGTTGTTAATGTGCTACCTTTCTCCATTTTTGGTACAGGAATTTATTGCTATAAATTTTCCTCTTAGCACTCTTTTTACTGTATCTCACAGGTTTTATTTTAGGTTTCCATTTCCATTTTTTTCAATAATTTTTAAAATTTCCATTTCAATTTCTTTGTCAACCCAGTGGTCATCCAGGAGCATGTTGTTTAATTTTCATGTATTTGTATATTTCCCAATCATGCCTTTCTGACAGTCCCCAAAGTCTTAACTCATTTCATCATTCTAAAATCTCATCTGAGACTTATGAACCTGCGCAATCAAAAGAAAGTTAATTAATTCCAAGATACAATGAAGGTACATGTACTGGGTAAACATTCCCATTCTAAAAGGGAGAAACTGGCCAAAAGAAAGGGGATACAGGCCTCATACAAGCCTAAAATCCAGCAGGGCAGTCTTAAAGGTCCTAAAGAATCTTCTTTGACTCCATGCCCCATATCCAGGACACATTGGTATGAGAGGTGGGCTCCCAAGGCCTTTGGCAACTCTGTCCCCATGGCTTTGCAGGATACAACCCTAATGGCTATTCTCATGTGCTGGTGTTGAGTACTTGTGGCTTTCCAGTTACAGGGTGCAAGCTCTCAGTGGATCCACCATTCTGGGGTCTGGAAGATGATGTCCATTTTCTCACAGCTCCACTAGGCAGTCCCCCAGTGGGGAGTCTGTGTGGGGTGTCTAATTCCACATTTCCCCTCTTCACTACCCATGGAGTAGAGGTTCTCCATGAGGACTCCAATCTTGCAGCAAGCCTCAACATTTACATTCTGTGTATCTGCAGGCGTAATACCAAATGGAAACTGCCAAAGTTTGTAACATGCACCTTCTGAAGCAGTGACCTGAGCTGTACCTGGGTCTCTTTAAGCCATGGTTGGCGCTGGAGTGGCTGTGAAGCAGAGAGTACTGTCGTGAGGCTGCACAGGGTAGAGGGGCCCTGGGACTGGCCCATGAAACCATTCTTCCCTTGTAGGCCTTTGATCCTAAAATGGGAGGGTATGCCACAAAAGTCTCAAAATTACTTCAAGGCCTTTCCCCCATGTCTTGGCTGTTAGCACTTGGATCCTTTTCACTTATGAAAATTTCTACAGCCTGCTTGAATTCCTCCCCTGTAAATGAGATCTTCTTTTCTACCACATGGCCAGTGTTTTGGTTTGGCTCTGTGTACCGACCTAAATCTCATTTTGAATTGTACTCTCATAATCCCCATATGTTGTGGGCATGATGACCCAGTGGGAGATAATTTGAATCATGGGGCACTTTCCTCCATACTATTCTCATGGTAGTGAATAAGTCTCATGAGATATGATGGTTTCATCAGGGGTTTCCGCGTTTACATCTTTCTCATTTTCTCTTGCTGCCACCATGTAAGAAGTGCCTTTGGCCTCCTGTCATGATTCTGAGGCCTCCTCAGCCATGGGGAAGTGTAAGTCCAATTATGCCTCTTTTTCTTCCCAGTCTCAGGTTATGTCTTTATCAGCTGTGTGAAAACAGTCTAATACAGTAAATGGATACCAGTACAAATTGGCATTACTGAAAAAATACCCCAAAATTTAGAAGCAGCTTTGGAACTGGCAGAGGTTGGAACAGTTTGGAGGGCTCAGAAGAAGACAGGGAAATATGGGAAAGTTTAGAACATTCTGGAGACTCGTTGAATAGTTTTGACCAAAAGCCTGCAAGCAAGATGGACAATAAGGTGCAGATTGAGGTGGTCTCAGATGGAGATGAGGAACTTATTGGGAATTGGAGCAGAGGTGACTCTTGTTATCTTTTAGCAAAGATACTGGTGGCATTTTGTCCCTGCTCTAGAGATTTGTGGAACTTTGAACTTGAGAGAGATGATTTAGGTATCTGGTGGAAGAGATAAGCAGCAAAGTATCACGAAGTGACTTGAGTGTTGTTAAAAGCATTGAATTTTATAAGGGAAGTGGTAAATTTGCAGCTTGACAATGTGATAGAAAAAAAAAGTTTTCTGAGGAGAAATTAAAGCCAGCTACAGAAATTTGCATAAGTAATGAGGGCAAGTAAAAATGTCTCCAGGGCATGTCAGAGGTCTTCACATCAGTCCCTCCCATCACAGGCCCCAAGGCCTAGGAGAAAATGGTTCCCTGGGCCAGGCCCAAGGTGCCTGTGCTGCATGCAGCCTAAGGAGTACCTGGTGCCCTGTTTCCCAGCCACTCCAGCCATGGCTGAAAGGGGCCAGGGTAGAGCTCAGGCTATGGCTTCAGAGAGTGCAAGTCCCAAGCTTTGGCAATTCCACATGATGTTGAGCCTGCAAGTGCACAGACCTCAATAACCGGGTTTGGGAACCTCTATCTAGATTTCAGAAGATGTATAGAAACTCTTGGATACCCACACAGAACTATGACACAGGGGTAGGATACTCATGGAGAACTTCTGCTAGGGCAGTGCAGGGGCAAATGTGGGGTTGGAGCCCCCACACAGAGCACCTACTGGGACACTGCCTAGTGAAGCTGTGAGAAGAGGCCCACTTGCTTTTGATTTTACAGGCTCATAGGCAGAAGAGACTTGTCTTGTCTCAGATGAAACTTTGAACTGTGGATTTTCAGGTTAATGCTTAAATAAACTAAGACTTTGGGGGACCCTTGGGAAGGCATGATTGGTTTTGAAATATGAGGACATGAGACTTGCAGAGGCCAAGGATGGAATAATATGGTTTGGCTCTGTGTCCCCACCCAAATCTCATCTGGAATTGTAGCTGCCGTAATAGCCACATGTTGTGGGAGGGACCTAGTGGGAGATAGTTTGATTCATGGGGGCAGTTTTCTGCATACTGTTCTCATAGTAGTGAATAAGTCTCACCAGATCTGATGGTTTTATCAGGGGTTTACACTTTTGCATCTTCCTCATTTTCTCTGGCCACTGCCATGTAAGAAGTGTTTTTTACTTCATGTCATGATTCTGAGGCTCCCAGCCATGTGGAACTGTAAGTCCTGTTAAGCCTCTCTTTATTCCCAGTCTCGGATTGTCTTCATCAGCAGTATGAAGATGGACTAATACCAGCCTAGTTGCAAATTTTCTAAAATTTTGCAATTTTAGAAATTTTATGTTCTACTTTCCCTTTAAATTTAAGCTCCAACTTTGGGTTATTTCTTTGCTTATGCCTGAGTATAGCTTGTTAGAAGCAGCCAGGTCTTTTAGAAATTTCCCTCCTCTATCTAGAGGTTTCTTCTTCTGTCTGTCAGATACCCTAAATCATCATTCTGAAGTTCAAAGTTCCCCAGTTCCCTAGGGCAGGGGCACAATGCAGCTAAGTTATTTGCTAAGGCCTAACAAAGATGACTTTTCCTCCAGTTCCCAACAAGTTCCTCATTTACATCTGAGCCCTCCTCAGGCTGGAATTCACTGTCTATATCACTATCAGCATTTTGGTCACAAACATTTAACTAGTCTCTAGAAAATTCCAAACTTTCCCTCACTTTTTCTGTCTTCTTAGCCCTTGAAAGTCTTCCAACCTCTGCCTATTACCCAGTTTCAAAGTCACTTTCATATTTTCAGGTAGTTTTATAGGGATTCCCCAGTCCTCAGTACCAGTATTCTGTATTAGTATGTTCTTGCATTGCTTTAAAGATATAACTAAAACTAGGTAATTTATAAAGAGAGATGTTTAATTGGTTCACTATTCTACAAGCTGTACAGGGAGAATGATGCTAGCATCGACTCAGCTTCTGGTGATGCCTCAAGAAACTTAGAATCATGGCAAAAGGCAAAGCAGAAGCAGGCATGGCTTACCTGGCAGGAACAGGATAGAGGGAAGCGGGGAGGTGCTACGTACTTTTTAATGACCAGATCTCATGAGAACCTGCTCACTATTATGAGAACAGCACAAAACAGATGGTGCCAAACTATTTGTGAAAAATTCACCCCCATGATCCATTCACCTCCCACCAGGTCCCACCTCCAATACTGAAGATTACGATTTGACATGAGATTTCCTGGGAACACAGGTCCAAACCATATCAGCTGTAAACAGCATTAATGAGGTCTGCTATTTCCTTGGAGGTTTATTGTGTAGATATTAGGGGAGGTGTGGTGAATTTGTGCTGGAGACTGGGATGTTATGCAGGTCACTGTTTAAGCTCCAGTCATAGCAGCAGTGGGCTAATCATGCCCATGTTTATTCCTTAGGCTGATAATATGCTGGCAATGGTATTGATGATTACCAGTGGACCAGTTCTCGGGCCTCTGCTTGGCTTGCTTGGATGCCAGTAATGGCCGCAGTGGACTGGGCATGTGGACAAGTTCTTGGCCCCTTGAGCAGGCACTGTGGCATGGGTTATGGTAGTAGCAGGGACAGGACAATTCTCTGTGTCCCAGGTACTGTATGCAGATGTTCACAGTGACTATGATGGGCTGGGTGAGCCAGTCTTCAGGCCCACAGATGGTACTTGTAGTTAGGTACCAGTTGAGGTAGTAGCAGCCAGGAGTTTAGAGTTTTAGGGCCAACCTCATGCTCCTGGGAGGTGCACTCAAGTGCCCAATGTGATGGATTGAGTTGCGTAATCCACAAGACCCTGGGCTAAGTCCTGTGCTGGGCAGGCTTATGCTCAGATCCCCCAATGATGACAGTAGTCACTAGCTGTAGTGGGCAGGGGCAGAGCAATTCTCAGGTTCCCGGCAGAATGCATGAGTGAGGCAAGGAGTATCCACGCTGAGGTCCTGACATTGGAATTGGCTTTGGTAGCCACATCTTGGGCTGGGGTATGGGGAATGCACATCCCTCTCATGAACCAGTCCTGGTACACTTGCCTTCAGCCCTGGCAGTGGCAGTCCTTGCCTAGGTTGTACCTCAGCCCCAACTACAGGAGCCCCTACTCAGCTTGTGACTAAGTTTCAGTGGCAACTTGCACCCCACTCACATCCCATCCTCAGTCTCAGTTGCACTTGTGCCCCTAGTCCCAGCAGCAACAGCCCAGGTTTCCCTAATGCCTCACCCTCAGCCTCAGCTAACTACAAGTACCATCTGTGGGCCTGAAGACTGGCTCACCCAGCCCATCATAGTCACTGTGAACATCTGCATACAGTACCTGGGACACAGAGAATTGTCCTGTCCCTGCTACTACCATAACCCATGCCACAGTGCCTGCTCAGGGGGCCAAGAACTTGTCCACATGCCCAGTCCACTGTGGCCATTAGTGGCATCCAAGCAAGCCATGAAGAGGCCCAAATTAACAATCACTAAAAAGATGCATCAAAGACAAAAGTGACAGAAAGCACATATTTCCAATACTAAAAACAGTGAATGGAGCTGCAGTGCAGATCCTATAATCTTTAAAAGGATACAACGATAAATATTATGTAATTATTTTGCAAGTAAATTTGGTCAATAATATAAAATTGATGAATACCTTGAAACTCAATTTCCCAAATTGACAGAGAATAAATAAAAAATCTGAGTGAATAAAATTACATATAAATATTTAATATAAATACGTTTATATATGTAAACTTATATTTATATTAAAAAATTTTTTACCTAAGTATTTGGCTCACATATTTGGAATTAAATATTTGGTTCAAATATTTGAAAAAACTTTTTGACAAGTGAAATACTACGCCCAGATAGTTTCACTAAGTAGATTTTCTAAAACATTTCTTTTTAAAATACCAATTATACATAAACCTTTTCTGAATTAAGAGAATAAGGTAACACTTCCAAATTATTTTATGATGCCTATGCAGTGTTACCCTGATAGAAAACATAACAAAGACCTTACAAAAAATGAAAATTATTTTACAGTGTTCCTTATGACATAGACTTAACACCCTTTTACATAACTATTCCAAGTCGAGTCCAGCAACATATAAAATATATAATAGATAATACATTATTACTAGGGGGGGTTTATCCCAGTAATACAAGTTTGGTTTAACATATGAAAAATAAATTGACATAATACAACATCTTAACAGAATAATAACACAATCATTTCAGCAAATATAGAAAAAGCACTAGACAAAATTCAACCCAATAGCTGATAAAATTCATAACATGCCAGGAATAGAAGAGTCATTTCTTTTTCTGATAAAGACTTTAAAAGTCCTACAGGTAACATCATAACTAATGATGAATTATTGAATGCTTTCCTCCTAAGACTAGGAACAATGCAAAGATGTCCATTCTTACTACCTATTTAACATGGTATTAGGTGTCTTCACTAATACCACCTAATAGATGGAAGGGCACACAGGTTGGAAAGAAATAGGGAAAAATTGTCTTTTTCATGGATTATAGTATCGTCTTTTTCATGGATTATAGTGTCAACTTTTTCACAAAAATTTTCTGAGGATCTACAACCACAAGATCTATGAAACAAATTCAGTAAAAACAAAGGTTACAAGTCAACATACAAAATTAAATTGTTTGTGTCTACTAGCAAAAAGAAAGAACTAAAAATGTATTTACCATAGCATAAGGAAACATGAAATAATGAGGATTTTAAAAATATGCAAGACATCTATACTGAAATCGTCAAAGTATTGCTGTAAGTAAAGAAGACCTAAATTAATGGGAAAATGATACCATATTCATCGATTGGAAGTCTCAGTTTAATTAAGTGGTCAATTCTACCAAATTGATCAATCTATGAATTCAATACAATTCTAATTAAAATCACAGTGGGGTTGTTACTAGAATTGAAAAGTTACTTCTAATAAGGTAATGTAAGTGACCTAGAATAAAATCAAAGTAATTTGGAGAGAGAAGACCAAAATCTGGAAAAGCATACCTGACATCAGAACTTACTTACACTCTTATCAAGTCAGGGTGTTATTAATGTAATTATAAACATATAATAATTAAACTGTATTGTAGATTTTAGAAATATACATACATAGATGGTTAGCTTTTTTTCACAAATGGTGACAAAAAATTTCAATGGAAAAAAGAAACTCTTTGACAAATGGTGTTGAAATAACTAGCTAAATATGTGAAAAAATTATAGAGAAGTATCTTCTACATATGCTACATCGAATCATTTGAGATGGATCATAGACATAAAAGTAGAAGCTTTTGTAATCTTATATATAACTTTCATTACAAAAACATCGAATGTCACTATGAACTTAGATGGATAGTGATTTCCTAGAAATGACCCCAAAAGCACTAAACATGACCAAAAAAGGGATTCAGTGGACTTTATAAAAAATAAAATGTTTTCTGTTAGTCTATAAACATTATTAGCAAAGTGAAAAGGCAAGCCACATACTATGAAACTGTATTCCTAATATGTGTATCTGAAAAAGGATCCATATCCAGACTATATAAAAAACTTCTAAAAATTACTAATAAAAAGACAAAACACCTTATAAAAACTTCTACAGGAAGTTAGTCTATTAAAGAGAACATAAAAAAGGCAATGAACACATGAAACTGGGCTAATACTATTATTCAACAGGGAAATGTAAATTTAAAACACATTACTATAGCATCACTCATCCAGTAAAATGAATCAAATGGAAAAGACTGTCGATATCTGTGTTTATGAGATTATGGCATAACTAGAACTCTGTTACTGCTGGTGGAAATGCCAAATGATGTTATTACTTTGGAAAAGAGTTGAACAGTTTCTTATAATATTAAAGGCAGATCTCCCATGGTTTAACAACTACATTCTAGGTATTTACCAAGAATCAAGAAAACATGTCTACAAAAAGATTTTAGAAGAATGTTTGTACCAGTTTCATGTCTAATAACTAAGAACTGACAAAGCCATGAATGCCCATCAATAAATAATACAATGGATAAATCACTTGTGGTATATTTGTAACATGAAATGCTAATAGGCAACAAAACCAATGTGTTGTTGATATGTACAAAACATATGAAAGTCAAAAAGTTTAAGTTAGTAAAAGAATAGACAAAAAATGCATATTATATAGTCTATTTTTGCAGATGACAAGGATAGGCAAAACTATAATGGCAAAAATTGAGTAATGGTCACCCATAATAGATGAGATTTGACTGAAAGTAGGCATAAGAGACATTCTAGATGGCTAGAAATAATCTTTATCTTTAATAAGTTGGGGATTATGTAGCTTCTATGATCTATAAATTTATTATGATCTGTGCATTTCATTGTATATAAATTTTACTCCCCACCCCAAAAAGTGTGATGGTTGGAGAGTCAGAAAATCTGGATTTGAATTTCAGGTTTTCCACTCACTAGCTTTAGGCAAGTTATACAATTTTACAAAATTGCAGTTTCATCATATGTATTATAATAATAACTTCAGAGTTATGATGAAAATCAATAAGGTAACACATGTAGAATATTTATGAGACAGCTAAGTGCCCAATAAAGATGTTATTATAAAAATGGAGCATGATTTTTAAAAGTTATTAATATAAATAATAATTACTATGAAGCCAAATGTCATTAATAATCAACAATGTTATCATTTAAATGATTCTTTATAATGTACAAATTGAGTATTTGAAGATAACATAATGTCTCATTGAAAGGATATATTGAAATCATAATTTAAAAGGAAAATAACCTATAATTAAAAATCTACCCATCTGACAAAGGTCTAATATCCAGAATTTACAAGGAACTTAAATATATTTACAAGAGAAAAAACAGCCCCGTCAAAAAGTGGGCAAAGGATATGAAGAGACGCTTCTCAAAAGAAGTCATTTATGTGGCCAACAAGCATATGAAAAAAAGCTCATCACTAATCATCAGAGAAATGCAAATCAAAACTACAATGAAATACCATCCCATGCCAGTCAGAATGGTGATTATTAAAAAGTCAGGAAACAGTAGATGCTGGTGAGACTGTGGAGAAATAGAAATGCTTTTACACTGTTGGTGGGAATGTAAATTAGTTCAACCACTGTGGAAGACAGTATGGCAATTCTTCAAGGATCTAGAACCAGAAATACCATTTGACCCAGCAATCCCATTACTGGGTATATACCCAAAGGGATGTAAATCATTCTACTGTAATGACATATGCACATGTATGTTTATTGCAGCACTATTTCCAATAGAAAAGACTTGGAAACAACCCAAATACCCATCAGTGATAGACTGGATAAAGAAAATGTGATACATATGGCCCATGGAATACTACACAACCATAAAAAAGAATGAGATCATTTTCTTTTCAGGGACATGGATGAAGCTGGAAACCATCATCCTCTGTAAACTAACACAGGAACAGAAAACCAAACACCGTATGTTCTCATTCATAAGTGGAAGTTGAACAATGAGAACAGATGGACACAGAGAGGGGAAAAACACACACCAGGGCCTGTTAGGGGGTGGGAGATGAGGGGAGGAAACTTAGAGGACAGGTCAATAGGTATAGCAAACCACCATGGTACACGTATATGTATGTAACAAGCCTGCACGTTCTGCACATGTATCCCATTTTTTTTAGAAGAAATTTTTAAAAGGAAGAAGAAAAATGTCTTTTTATCTTAAATACAAACCTATTACCTAAGGTTTTGGAATTAGGAACAGAAAACAAGTTATTTATACTTCCCAAATCAATCAAAACCACTTCTACCAGTTTTTAATATTACAAATAATCTTAACATCTAACATAACCAATTAGTTTGAGTCATTGAACGTGTATAAACTGATATCTGTCATTTTCATATATTTAGTAGTTTTTATTGTAGCTCATTGAGTTTTATTTTCTTGTCTTTTTTCTTTGCTTTTGTAAAACTTTTTATAATATTATGTACAAATTTTGCATTTTTTAGTTAACTAGGTTAAATAGTATAATTTTTGTCTAAAGACCTTCTTAAATCTATAAAAAATTCCATTAAATGATCTAAGCTCATTAACAAAGCATATTTTTATGTTGATTGAGTAGATAATAAAGCATTGAATTTGTAGTAGAATTAAAGCATAGCATTTTTGATATATTACTACTATACTAGTCTTTTTGTTAACTGGAGCTCTTACTAAATATGACATAATTATGACACATTAAATCTTATTAATGCCTTAACCAAAATTTTTTATAATTTGACTAAGTAAATAAATCTTTATTTAATCCTTACAATGTGTAAGACATCATGAATCCAATGGAGATATTAATGGAGAAGAAATGAGCTGGTGGATGTGAGATATATTTGAGGCAGTTTTTAGTCAGTAGAACTGAGATTGTAAGTTGTTTACAAGCCCAAATTCAGATGACATATATATTTTGATCATTGGCACTGTGTTTTACTAAAATACAAACTGTTCTCTATCGCTTAAAATTGGGAACTCTCATACAAAGTTTCAGGCTTCTGACCTCATCTTGCATATGGAAAATCTGACAGTTTCAGATTGGAATTGCTCACTTCCACCAGGTAACAATTAACTGGAACTGAGTAGCAGGTGTTCCATTTAGAGGGCATACTTCAAGTTTTCCAAAGACACCACCTGGCCAGCCTCATCCAAGTTACCTGCTTAGAGTTTAACAAACCCTCTTCAGGAAAAGGAAATAAGTAGCAAACCAAGGAAAGAAACTGAATTTGGCACTCTGCTTTTGTTTAATAGGCACTACTAAATATTTGAGGACGTGAGGAAAACAAGTAGGAAATAAATGTCTGACAGAAAGAACCTAACTTTCCCACTTCAACAGCTATTCAGTAATGCCCAACCCCAAGTCTGCTTTTTTTTCAATGTTGTGCCTGGGTAGGCATTGAGTTATTATGTTAGCATACTACCTTACTCATTTACTACATCTCTACTTCCAAGTGTCCTTTTGAAGTACCTCTTGTGAATGTCTTGGAGTAAATACTTACGTGAATGTTGTTTCCTTGATTCAAAAAATGTTTGACATGTTAAAATGGAAATCTTTGTCTAATTTTTACACAGGCTGAAGAGATCACTTTAACAATTGGCCAAGCATTTGACCTGGCATACAGGAAATTTCTAGAATCAGGAGGAAAAGATGTTGAAACAAGAAAACAGATCGCAGGGTTACAAAAAAGAGTGAGTAAACTAAGCTTGTTGTTTTACGTTTGTGTGATATATAAGTACAGGGAAACTTGCATATCATCAAACAAATTTAGAAGGTCTGCCATTAAATTTTCCCCACACTGACTGATTGGAACTGCTTTCACTGTGTTCCTATAATTTTTCATTCCTGATCCCCTGCACAGTTTTTTTTTTTTAACTATTTTATATTGAATTCCCACAAGAACTTAGTGTTCTCATGTGACTTTGCTTCACTTCCTGATGCTTCTCATGGGGATCAGAGCAGCAGAAGCAGCAGATGCTGGGTAAGTGGTTTTCCATGGAGATCAGATTCCTTTGTAATTAAATTATGCCCTTTCTCCACTCTTCAAAATCATCATAAGCAAATTTCACTGTCTTGCGGTTATACTCCAAGATTATGGGTATAGATTGCACAGTCCAACAAAAAAACACAAAATTGAGGCATTAGGAACATAAAATTTGCACACACATGAAAATACATTATAAATTTAAGTCTTTTCAATGAACTAGAGTCCTCCAACGCTTCCAATGCTTATTAAAATTTTATATAATACAAAATCCTAATAATAACTGTAGCCAGTATTTTCTAAGAAAAAAAAATCAGAAAGTTATTCAATAATCATTTTCTTTTTAGATCCAAGATTTAGAAACAGAGAATATGGAACTTAAAAATAAAGTACAAGATTTGGAAAACCAACTAAGAATAACTCAAGTATCAACACCTCCAGTGAGTATACTGATTATGTGTATGTTTTTCTTAGAAACAAGATTCTGTGGTGATAAAACATCTAAAGATTACTAGTTCTGTAATATTTCATATAATACTTTGGGATCAGTGATTTTACAGTAAACATGGATAAAGATGAAAGCTGCTAAGCCGTTTGATTTAAAATTTTAAATTACCTAGTTAGTTCAAACCAGAGTTGTTTTCTTTTTTTTTTCTTTTTCTTTTTTTTTTTTTTTTTGAGACAGAGTTTCACTCCAGGTTGGAGTGCAATGGCGCGATCTTGGCTCACCGCAACCTCCGCCTCCTGGGTTCAGGCAATTCTCTTGCCTCAGCCTCTTGAGTAGCTGGGATTACAGGCACACACCACTGTGCCCAGGTAATTTTTTATATTTTTAGTAGAGACGGGGTTTCACCGTGTTGACCAGGATGGTCTCGATATCTTGACCTTGTGATAAACCCGCCTTGGCCTCCCAAAGTGCTGGGATTACAGGCATGAGCCACCATGCCCGGCCCCAGAGTTGTTTTCTATTTTGCTGTTTTCCTCTGGGTTTTCCAGTGTAATTCATCCCTCAACTTAGTCCTAACTTTTATTAAATAATGTAATTTTTCTCTTTGTGGCATAGTCTTCTTTCATTTCTATTAATTACTATTTGCTGGATTAAATTTAATTACCTATGCCAGTCTCCCCTTGAAGTGCTGAACTTCATTATAGGAATTCAACTGTGAGCAAGACTGAACCTGGTTTCTTATATTACATAGTAAGGGTACCTACTGGGAGTGAGGCAATTGTATTTCAAACATTAAGATGAGTGGTGTTCTCTGCAGACAAAACTCAAGTCTCTTTAGTTAAAATATTTATGTCTGACTTGTCACAGTTTTGAAATCCTTTTCCCAATACCATGTATGATATAATTATTATGTGATTTTGGCAAAGAGAATTTATTGGAGGGAGGTGGAATTTAAAACAATATTTTTTTCTAGGCAAAATATATTCAGGAGAATTTTTTTCAGTTTGAATCATCTGTACTACTGATATTCTCTATTAAAATATATTTATTATTCTTCATTTAAAAATATTTAATGTCTAGGCCAAACACAGTGGCTTATATCTGTCATCCCAACATTTTGGGAGGCCGAGGCAGGCAGATCATTTGAGCCCAGGGATTCAATACCAGTCTGACAACATGGTGAAATCTTGTCTCTACAAAAAGTTACCCAGGAGTGTTGGCACACACCATGATAGCATCACTGCACCCCCACCTGGGTGACAGAGAAAGACCCTGCTCAAAAAATTAATATCTAACTTATAACTTATGAACTGAAAAAAAAATTTGTTGCAAATTTTTTATGGAAGCTCAGTGTGCTTCAATACCTAGGGTGTTCATTTTTAAAATATCTAAAACTGTGACTGGAAACCATCATTCTCAGCAAATTGACACAAGAACAGAAAATTAAACACCACATGTTCTCACTCATAGGTGGGTGTTGAACAATGAGAACACATGGACACAGGGAGGGGAGCATCATGCACTGAGGTCTGTTGGGGGGAACTAGGTGAGGGACCACAATAGGTGGGGAGTTGGGGAGGGATAACATGGGGAGAAATGCCAGATACAGATGATGAGGAAGAAGGCAGCAAACCACATTGCCATGTGTGTACCTATGCAACAATCCTGCATGTTCTTCACATGTACGCCAAAACCTAAAACACAATAAAATACACATATATATAAAATACCTAATACTAGAATGGTTCGCCAGCTCATCATTATGAAAAAGAATGTTTCTATAGAAGTTTCATTTAGGCTTTCAAACTTGTCACATTCTGGAAATGGGTCAACAAAATGACCTTTCCTGCAAACTGGCATTTTTCCACCTCCCTTATGAAAGAGTGAGTATTTCCATTGCTTGGCAGATGGTTTGTGCCAGTAGGCCTGCTACGGTCTTGAAGAGAGAGGTTGGAACTGAGGTACTGATGTATCTATGCTGGAGCATCCTCTTCAAGTTCTGGTTTTATTATGATATTCCTTCTTACTTTTTCTTGTCACTGTTTGCTGCTCACCAGGATTATAATTTTTTTCTTGCCTCTCTCACTCAAAGGGACAGAACATCAGCTCAAACTTGTTAATTCAGCCTTCGATCCCAAGATAGAACACACACTCTTTTGGGTCTTGTTGAAATTCGTATTATAAGCCATGTTGTGAAATATGCTGGGAGAATAAGAATAAATATACGTCATTTATATGAAGGGGAAGCAACTTTTTCAAGGAGTTTTGATAATGTAGTTGTTTCTAGAATTTATCACATATGAAGAGCAGCTTTGCATCAGGTTTTTTGTTGGCAAGGGAGTAAAATAAGCTGTATCAACTTTTTGGATGCAAATGCAAAGCTCATCATTGTGTATCCTCTTTATCTTGAAAGAATAATTGGGAGGAGCAAAGAGGTTTCAAACATATTAATAAAACTGCATTCTACCTTTACTTACCTTCCCAAAGACATTGCTCTGAGAAGAAGGTGGATCAGGGTCTGGATTATGAATGTGCGTTGTTTATCTCATAGGGTTACTTAGGCAGCTTCAGAAGTGACAAAGGACAGGAAGAATGACAAGATGACCCTGGCTTCAATGTCTTTGACCATTTGGCTAAAACAGCCATTTCAAGTGAAAAGCATGCAAGTTGGTATATAAGTGAAACTTAGCCTGTCTGTAAACGTAATTCATTTATTTAGCAATTCTCATTAGTAGAGCTAGTTATATACACACAGTAAAAATATAGATATAGCCATGTTTTAAACTGAATTAGCACTCCTGAGGTTATGTTATGTAATAATTGAAGAGAGAGGTTGTTCATCTCAGCCAGGATTAATCTGAATAAAATGCCTCAAAAACTGCAACTAAGAGGTTAAATTTAAAAAGAAATCATTTTCTTTGAATCATTTTCTTACACATAGTTCATATATGTAGAAAACTTATTGTATCCTCGATCATTATGAAAATGACAAATTATAACTTTGCAATCTATTTATATTTTTTGTCATGTAGTATCATTGTTGATACCTTTTCATTAAGATAGAATCTGGAGGACATTGTACTAAGTGAAATATGCTATACACAGAAAGACAAATATCACATGATGTCACTCACATGTGGAATCTAAAAAATTGAAACTCATAGAGGCAGAGAGTAGAATGGTCGTTACCAGGGATGGGGGCAGAGTTGTGGAGAAAGAGTCTAGAAGATGATCAAAGGATGCAAAATTTTAATTAGACAGGAGAAATAAGTTCAAGAGATTTCTTGTACAACATGGTGATTACAGTTAATAACAAGGTATTATACACTTCAAAATTGCCAAGAGTAGTTTCAGTTGTTCTCACAACAAATAAATATGTGAAAATAGAATTTATTTGATTTTTAAAAGAAAGTGAACTCAGGCATTTTAAAATTGCTAAAATTTGGGCCAGGTGCGGTAGCTCATGCCTGTAATCTGAGCACTTTGGGAGGCCGAGGCGGGTAGATCACTAGGTCAAGAGATCGAGACCATCCTGGTCAACATGGTGAAACCCCATCTCTACTAAAAAAATACAAAAATTAGCTAGGTATGGTGGCGCGGCTTGTAGTACCAGCTACCCGGGAGGCTGAGGTAGGTGAATTGCTTGAACCCAGGAGGCGGAGGTTACAGTGAGCCAAGATCGTGCCATTGCACTCAAACCTGGGTAATAAGAGCAAAACTCTGTCTCAAAAAAATAAAAAATAAAATAAAATAAAATAGCTAAAATTTAAATGTAAAATTAAATGCTAAAATTTAAAATGTAAACTGATATCTAACCAATTTAAATGGTTTAACAAAACATTGTTGCATTTGCTAATGTGCTTCTTATTAAAAAACAGTTTTGCCTTTCATTTCCAATTTTAGTTATGTAGTTATGAAATAAACTAGTAGAACACTAAGTACAGCTTATTTTTATATCTATTCAAATGAGCTCCCAAATTGCTATTAAAATAAATTAACATAAAATTAGTTACCTATAATTATTTTTGAAGATTTCTTAATGATTCATACTATTGAATTTGAAAAACAGACTTTCAAATTGCAAATAATAAATTGCGAATTTAAAATACAACTTATTTAATAGCTTACCACTTATATACAATAAAGCAAATTTCTGTTAAGTTAGAAATATTTTACATCTGTTCTTTCTTATGAAATTCGAACATTAGTTTTACCGGACACACAGCAGGAACATGAAGAACCTTACAGAGTGCCCCCATGGCTAGTAAAGTAAACGCCTAATGATTTTATAACCCTGGAAATAAGACTCTATGGGTTTTATGTGTTTGTTTTGAGCTCAGAGGACTGAGGATTAGAATGTTCCAAAATTACTAAAGTTCTCATCAGTTTGTTTAAAGGATTAGCGGCCGTGATCTATACATTCATTAAAGAAGCATTGAAGTGAATTATGAATCCCTTTATGCACATTGAATTACAACATAGGTATTCATAACATGGGTATAGTGTATACAATTAATTTGGTATCTGATAAGTTTTTAGTGGTGAAAGGAGCCCCAACCGCAGAAAACTCTTCACAACTGACCAGCCAAGGTAGGTCTTGATCTTATTGGAAGTCTAGTTTTTCAAGTTACAGAAAAGTGACACTTTTGTCAAAAAACTCAAATTTAGGTGTAGTTATCTATAAATGATTTAATGCTATAATTTGGTTCATAAAAATAAACATAAGCACAATAATGTTCTGAAATGTCAGGATATGCTGGTCTAACACAATATAGTTCACACTAAGCAATTGCTAGTCAAATAAAAGGCATCGTTAATCTTAGCTTTAATATAGTCTCTTGGGGAAAGGAAAAGAAGAAAGTAGGAATGGAATTTTGGAAGTTGTGGGATTAAAAGTAATGTGAAAATGAAAATAATGTAAATCACTCATAGATGTTATTTTCCTATCAGTTTGTGATGAAGTAGAAGATGAAGTCAGATATGGCAAGAAACAGAACATTTTTTATAACATTTGACTAGACTGGGCACAGTGGCTCACACTTGCAGTCACAGCCCTTTGGGAGGCAGAGGTGGGCTGATAGCTTGAGTCTAGGAGTTGGAGACCTGCCTGGGCAACATAGCAAAACCCTGTTTCTATCAAAAATACAAAACTTAGCTGGGCATGGTGATGCATGCGTATAGTCTCAGCTACTTCGGAGGTGGAGGTGGGAGAATTGCTTGAGCCTGGGAGGTGGAAGATACAGTAAGCCTGGGAGGTCAAGGTTGCAATGAGCCATGATCATGTCACTATATTCCAGCCTGGGTGACAGAGTAAGACCTTGTTTCAAAAACAAACAAACTACAACCACAACAAAAACTTGATTAGATAACTAGACAATAACAAGCCATCTTCCCCAACAAGAGGTCCAAAGTTAAAGTTGAATTTTGTAACACAAGACAATTATTCAAAAGCACCAAATCTTCTAAAAAATATAGTCTTATTGATGTTGATATCTTTATTCTATTTTAAGTCAAACTTATGACTTAAAATAGAATAAAGATAATATGTTTAAATTATATGTTTTAATGCAGTAGAATGATCTACATGGACACCTTTGTACTTTAAAGAATCTCTGCTTAGGTGAGAACATAGATTAGTTTTTCTACTTTCCTCAGAGACACCCTAAAGGAAGGTTGGTATTTCTTAGAAAGTTTGTCAGTCATGGCTGGGTGGGGTGGCTTACGCCTGTAAGCCTAGCACTTTAGGAGGCTGAGGTGGGTGGATCTTGAGGTCAAGAGATCAAGATCATCCTGGCCAACATAGTGAAACTTCGTCTCTACTAAAAATACAAAAATTAGCTGGGCATGGTGGCACACGTCTATAGTCCCAGCTACTGGGGAGGCTGAGGCAAGAGAATCACTTGAACCCAGGAGGTGGAGGTTGCACTCCAGCCTGGTGAAAGAGCAAGACTCCGTCTCAAAATAAAAAAACAAAAGAAAGTTTTTCAGTTATTTATATTTTATGTACATCAACAGGAATTGGTCATACTGATGGATTTTGAAGTTGCAAACTCAGTAATTTTAAGTTGAAACCTTGAATAAAAATATTCAAGACTTCTAGAAAGTTCCCTCAGGGTTTTATGGCGTGCATTTTAGTTTTGGTTTTGCTCTTCCTCATCCCACTACTTCATCACTCGGATTTTGAAATTGTTCTTAGAAGTAGACCATATGTTACAATGCATATTATTTTTATTTTCATTATATCTCACTTGTCTACTGTATAAATTTGATATAGTAGTGATCTGCTATGGAATCTTAGAAAATGTGTACTGAAAATGTAATATTTCTATGTGTCTATGCTCTTGAGTTTTTACAGTTTATATATTTCAGATGTTAAAGACTTTACATCCCATGAGGAAAGAAAGAGAGGCTGGTAATAAATACACAAATATTTCAATAAATAAATGTAAAAATTTAGATCTTATATATACTATGAATAAAACAAAATATAGCAGAATAGAAGAGAATGATTGAGAGTTTTGTTTAGAGAAAGTGATCAGGGAAGCAAGCCCCTTCTGAGGAGGTAGCATTTGAATTGCAACCTGAATGAGAAAATATTCGCAAATGCAACAGGCTGAAAACAATAACAAGAACTTTGCAAATGCAATGTAGTGACTGAAAGCCATAACAAATGGAAAGGACATTGAAGAGAGACTCAGAGTCCAGATTTAATAGGCCTTCATAGGCAATGGTAATAGATTTTTTTTTTAATGCAATATGTCACTTGAAGGTTTTAAATGGGATTTGTGGATCATTTGGCTGCTATATGCAGTACAGGCTGTAAAGAGAACAAAGTGGTGTCCCAGAAATAGACATTTCAGTAGTCCAGGAGAAGAGTAAATTGGACTATAATTCTACCTGTGGAGATTATTGGCAGAGCTTGATTTTTGACGCATTTTGAAAGTAAAGCTTGCAAAATTCACTAATGGATATTAGTGAATAATGGATATTAGTGAATTTTGCAAGCTTTACTTTCAAAAGTTGGGGTAGTACATGCACACATGCAAAAAAGGACCAGGAATGTCTCTTCCAGTTTAATCCTGTACATGTGGGTAGTTATGCCATTTTCTGTAATAGATGTGACTGGGGAAGAGTGGGTGATAAAGAATCAGTGTTTCACTTTTGCCTATGTTATTTAGACAGCCAATTGGAGATGCTTATTTAATGGTTGAATATGCACATCTGAAATTCAAAGAGAAGATCTGGTCTCCTGATATAATGCTTGCTTGAAAAAAAAAGTTTGTCCTTTTTAACCGTCATTGTTTATTGTTCAGTTAATATGCCCTATATAAATTTGGTCACTGTGAGTTTATATAATTGAGTTCTAGCTAAATAAAATGAGACTACTTTTTTGCTCAGTATTAAAATAAGACATTCCTAACAGTAAAAAGTATATTTTTAATATTTGCTTCATACATTTTCACTTAAAACCAATTGTTCATATGCATGATAAATGGAGACCACTCCTATTTCTCACTTTCTTATATAAAACTTGATGTGAATATGTGACACTTCATGTATATAAAATATTTTTTACTCATTTGTAAACCAAATATTTACATCTCTTCCAAATACCACATGATTGGATCAATGATGGGTTCCTTTTCTAGCAAGTGAAATAGACTTAAATAGTACCTATATTACCTACCTCTGTATAATACTGAAATTGTGGAAATCTTTTCACTGGTTTTATAAATTGGATCCTTATTTTATACAGTCACTTAAATACACTGAGAAATTTCCATTACTTGACTGTGTTGTTTGCTTTTTGCTGTGTTCCAGTGGTTTGGCAATAGATTAGAGGTTGGGTTTTCCACCATTTGGTACTAATTATCTAGGAACAATCTGATTTCCATTTATTACATTCATATGACAATGTTGCCTGCATTTATATTAGGAAAAAGAGTTTATTCTGCCCTCGTAGCCTCATAGCCTCATGAATGCCTGCAGAAGATTGTTTCATTGTAAGATGTGGGCATCACAAGTTAAATCAAAATGTTCCTCCTGATTCTTGTATCTGGGTACTTTCAGTTTACTTGTCTGACTATAGAAGGTTTTAACCAAACCAGACTGTTGCCAGGAAGTTAAGTGAATAAAATTGTAGTCCTAGGGAATACTGGGATTTCTATTGCTGAGTAGAACAAATGTCTTCCTTTCAATTAAACCCAGTGTTAGATAAAATTATTTCTTTACATAATCAACTGTGTGGCCACTGATTAGACTTGATAGAACAATTATAAAAATGTGTATTTCATTGTGGATAAACAGTGTACCTATTTATTTCCCTCTAGTGTGTTCTCTACTACTATTGAAGTCAGAATGGGCAAGAGCAGATTGTGAAAGATCTTAATTACACAACAAGCCAGATGTGAATCTTTAAACAAAGGCATAAACTTTAAACATGAATTGGTTCAAGAACATTTGATGCCCACAAAAAATGATTACCATTCCACAATTTCACTTTCATAATTGTTAGTTGCACAAGATAATTCTGAAAGCATAAACCCTGTCTAATGGGAAGAAAAATATGTTCCCATTCCAGGTCTGATCATAAGTACCTGGTCAAGTCATTTAGCCTCTCCTTATTTCAGTTTTCCACTTTGTGGCACAATTATATCCATTTAACTGTCAAGATTCTTGTGGAAAGTATAAGATTGTAGGTCTTACAACTAAGAGACCAATATAAACCAACTGTAGATGTAGAAATCTTAAGAAAACACAGACCTTGTGCTATAATTTCTAAATTAGAGAAGTTATTACTTTTAAACCTTATTTAAAAAGTAATATTGAAGATATGTTATAACAATGAACTTTAAAAATATGAATCAGCATGATAACCTAGAACGATCTGCTAGGACATTTTATATTATTTATTATCTTTCTCCATCTTTAATGTTATTTATAGTTTTCCAGGTTTTTTAACTAGAAAAAATTAACATAATATATAAATGTAAGGGAATTTATTTCTTAATTCTAAATAGAATTTTGAGCTCTGCCATTTTAATAATTGTGATAAATTATATTTTAATCTTGACATTTTTGTTTTATGTTTAAAGAGTCTTTGGAGATTGTATTGTCAGTGCAATTAAAAGCACAACATAAAAATTCAGTATAATCGTAATGTTTCTATAGATATTACTACAGAATTTATTAATCTTAAAAGCAGTGTTTCTGTTGTTATGGTTTAAATGTGTTTAATATTTACTAATAGAATTCAAACACTTTTATGATATTTCTTCTTATTGTCACATTTATATAAAACTCAAGGTTGAAATATTCACCCTTGCCTAAATACACAAAGACACTACTTACTGAAAAAAGAGCTGCAAAGTGTGAGGGAGAGCATTAGGACAAATACCTAAAACATGCAGGGCTTAAAATCTAGATGACTGGTTGACAGGTGCAGCAAACCCCCATGGCACATGTATACCTGGGTAACAGACCTGCATGTTCTGCACCTGTATCCCAGAACTTAAAATAAAGAAGAAGAAAAAGAGCTACAAAAGCATAGCAACAACAGTTCTCAAACATGGATACTCATTCTTAATATATCTGAATAACCTAACAACTTCTGCATAATTAACATGTAATTTTTTGACCACAGAATTCACTTTAGTATACTAATTCAGATTCTATGCACATTCCTAAAGAAAAAAGACACTTGGAACTATGACCATAAAGGAGTTGGTTGAACAGTGGTACCATGTACTTCTGTAAGTGAGTCCAAAATATTTGGTTCCTAGCATCTGTCAGAATACTCCCCAGAAAGCCCAGAATAAAATTTCTTAAATTGTTTTCCTTCTAAACAATGTATTATAATTACTTAATCACATAAACATCTTCAACCAGTTAAAAAAAACAGCCTAAAAGAAGACTAGTTCCAGAACCTTGAAACTTTAGCGCAAAATTGTCACTGTTTGTCATTTAGGTGCTACATCTGCATGTTCATATCCTTATTGAAGAGGCCTAACCATTTAGTACAGAATCAAGCACTAAATTTACCCATATATTTAAATGTGCTGGACTTAACAGTTCATTTTTATAGGGAATTAGATATAATATCTGATTCCTTGACTTGAATTGCTTCTAGGTTAGGAATCAAAAACTCAAACTTCAGTATGGCCCAGATTATGACATTGAAGTATGAAATGGGCAGATGGTAGGAGTGATAAATTTGAAATCACAGGCTAACTTTAAAGACACTGCAGATATTCAATACCAGTCAATTATTTTCATGCAAATATGTGGGCTCATTTTCTAGATTTTCTAACTTGTGGAGAAAAGTTCTGGATTTTAATGTGTAATGTATCTTTTATACATATTCATTTATTTTTAATTTTAAAATTTTTATTGATACATATTAGTTGTACAGGTTTGTGGGTACAGATGATATTTTGATACCTGCATACAAAGTATAATGATCATGAGGACAATTGCAATATCATCACCTCTAACATTTATCTTTTCTTTGTTGGGAACAACTAATTCTATACTTTGAAGACCCATGTGACCTAAACAAAAAATGCCAAATTACTGATGACCCAAAGAAGACCTGTGAGGGATAGTTTTGTAGTCTTAAACTCTAGCAACCAAAACTGTTGACATTATTAAATATCCCTGATTTACCATTTTGAAATTGAAAAAAATACCCTCTTAATTGTAGTATATAAATACTTGATTATTTTTGTATTATATACATTCTTCATTTCTGTAAATTTACCTCCCCAGAGGAAGGTGTACTATGAGAATACATGCTGCAGACACCATGATAAAAATAATAGAGCACTTTCAAGTATGGTTACTTTGACCTTCAGTTTGTTTTCAGGTACCTAGTAAATATGTTGTAAAATATATAGAGTATTACCATTTATATTTTAATTCAGATAATATCACGGACAACTTCCACTTACTATATTATCTTTACTCAGTACAGACAGCCTTATCAATTAACAGTTTAAGTAAAAAGATGCTCTAGTATAAATTAGACAATAAATATTCATAGATACTAATGTGTTATGTACAGTATTTGGGAACAAAAAACAAAAATTTTCCTACAAGCAGCTTACAAGTTTAATCTATAAAACTTGTCAAATGTGACCACCAAGACAGAATTATACAGTAAGTTATATTGAACAAAAATAGATTTTAAAAATAGCATACATACACATCTCTACATAGATAGCTGGAGGTTTATTACAATGGAGATCAATAAAGAAATCAAAAATTACATATCTATATATGCATATTAATAGAGTGATTCGTTATATAATTCAGACTATCAGAGATTTTGCTTCCACACTGAACCCTTCCCTCAACTTAATCTCTCACTTTACATGGCTTTCTTTTTCCTTTTGCTTCCAGAAATATGTGAAGAGGGGCGTCCTAGCTTAAGGACATACCTCAGACTTGGTCCTTCCAATTCCAATTTTACTTACTACCTTTTACAATAAAGTTTATCAAAATTCAGATTTTTCTTGGCTGCCTGAATTTTTAAAGTGCCATTCATCTTTAGTGGTGAAAGATCTCTGAAATGTGATTTGCAGCTAAGGAATGCAGCTCCCGGCCAGAATCGAAAGTACAATCTTTCTGGCCTGAGCATAGGCAGTTACAAAGGCTTTGCCTGGCAAACCTCATCACATTGTATTTGTGGGAAAAAGGTGCCCTGGTCACATTGTATTTGGTGCAGTTTGGAGGAATTGAATGTAGTACTCAGGCCCTCTGGCCAGCCATGCTCTTGTGCATATCTGCATTTATGGTCCAGGCAACTTCATTCAGGGGCCTCCTTTTAGGGGGCCTTAGGTGCCTTTTCTGGGACCGCCTTATTTGAGGAACTTGGAGACCACTTGTCTCAACTATGACTCAGTATTCAGTATTTTTCTACTGCTAGCCGTTCCCTTTTTCCTCCCACTGTCTCTTGTCTGAAAAAAACCCTTAGGAACCTTTTGTTCAGAAGTCCCTAAGTAACGAGACAAGGCTTTACTTCTGAAGTGATACTTCTGACCCTTGCTCAGTGCCATTCTGTGAGGAAAATGGAGCATTGATGGAACAGGCACCTTCTCTGTGGTCTCTTGCTTATACTATAGCAGTAAATGAATAAAGGCTTAATTATTACTTCCATTTTGGCTTGCTGTTTAATTGGCCACTGTGACATCTGGCAGCTCAGCTCTCCAGCTCAGCTCTTAACAGTAGCTTTCCATGCTGAATGGAAATAGCCCCTAAAAGTCATGCAACTACTGATGTTCAAATCCAGTACGTTGCTTGCTTATTTTTATCGCGCTGATTCATTTGAGATGCTTGGCAATCACCTCTTCTCATCCCCCAAAAATCTACAATTTGGAGCTTCTCATGACTGTAGAAAGGGCATGATGACTAGAGTCAGACTGTTTTAAATTTTGCATTTGCTTTCTACTTCATATAAGAATGTCGCTGGCCAGGCGCAGTGGCTCACGCCTGTAATCTCAGCACCTTGGGAGACTGAGGCAGGTGGATCACAAAGTCAGGTGTTTGAGACCAGCCTGACCAACATGGTGAAACCTTGTCTCTACTAAAAATACAAAAATTAGCCAGGTGTGGTGGCGTGCACCTGTAATCCCAGCTACTTGGGAGGCTGAAGCAGGAGAATCACTTGAACCTGGGAGGCAAAGGTTGCAGTGAGCCGAGATAGCACCGCTGCACTCCAGCCTGTGTGACAGAGTGAGACTCCATCTAAAGAAAATAAATAAGAGTGTCACCAAGAATCTGTGGACCTTAATTCCCATTGTAAGTGACAAAGAATCTATGGACCTCAATTCCCATGTGTTTATTATAATAAAGACATAATATTACTACTACTGATAACTTCAAAGAATGTTTGGAGGATTAAATATAAAATGTATGTTGTAACCCCTTTTGAAAATTCTACAAAGCCATACTTTATTTACAAGAGTTTTCTCCTAGTTCTGTGACTGTTCTCTCATTACTTTCCTTTTCCCATTTCATTATAGAAGCCCTCTCCAAAATAAATCTTTAGACTTTCTTCATTTTTCTCTCCATTCTCTTCCTCTCGGGTCCTGATTAATGCAATATTCTATTTAAAATATCTAAAAATGTAATATTTCAGAAAAAAAAGATCAAATTAGGCAATCCACAATCTAAGGACTATGGCATAGGAAAATCAACTCTTATGTTTTAATTTTAGTAAAGTTACTGTGAAATGATCTTACCATCTTAACAAAACACTATTTTACAAGTAAGTTTCATGTATCCTTTTTCCTTTCTCCTTGCCTTCTGTTCTCTTAGGATATTTCTCTTTCTGTCATTCCTTTACAGCTGCTGCACAAAATGTCTGGTCATGAGCAACATGGGTTTCAGAGATGCTCATCCTCTTTCTGGTGTAGTAGTGGTGATCCATCTCCCTGTCTCAATATTTCTTCCATCTCTGTCACTCCTGTCAACTTGCCTGATTCAAGACTATCACTGGGACTGTTAATACCACCACCTTCTAAATGTGGCTTTCCCAAGCCAGTCAGTGAGAGCAGCATCCCAAGACCTCATGTAATATGCTAAGCAGATAACTCTTTTCTGTTATGCCAGTTATTTTGTTTAAACTCTGCCAAAATGTGCTATTTACAAAGCTATCAAAAATTTAGATGTATTTTGAATCAACGTGATGTGATCTGGAGCCTTTATGTGCCATTTTTGTTTTATTTGATTACTTGATACCAGAAAGTTTCAAGTATAGGGTAGTGACAGTGTAGAAATTTACAAAGATCTATCAGATATTGCAACTGGGAAGTTAGATCATTGGTAAAAGCAATTTCAGTAGAGTTCAGTGCAAAAAGAGCAAAATCTAGACTGCTGAGAGTTAAAGATTGAATGAAGTAAATATTAGGACAGAAAGTGTAGTATCTCTTTCAAAGAGCTTAGCCTTGAAGGAAAAAGAAAGAGATGAGAGGCTGGAAGATTAAAGAGGGACAGAGTAAGGAAATTTTTTGTTGGCTTGTTTTCCTTTTAATGACAGCCAAGATTTTAGAATTTTTGTATTCTGAAGAAGAGCAGAGATATGGAAGTGAGAGGGGATACAGGAATGGGATAATTAAGGGAATGGTATCGCTGAGTAAGAGGAAAGAGGTAAGGGGATACAATAAACAAATTGTTATAGAAAGGGTGATGACAGCAATTTTCCTGCAATGAAAAATTATGTACTAACAATTATTTTAGCTGAGTAGTAAATCCATCACTCTCTACACACACAAGCCTCATTTTTTATCACCTGCATCATCTGTGAATCTGAAAAGTAAACATATTCTGAGAAATCTAATTTTAATATGAACCACTCTAAGCCATCTTTGTTCACATTCTCACAGGAAAAGCAAATTTTTCATCACTATTCCTCTCAATATGGAAATTCTCTTTTTTTTAATTCCTGATCCAATCAGATGGTTTTCAAAGGAGATTATACATACACACCTATTGCCTCCTGTTTGACAAAGTGATGAATGTCTGATTTTTATATTACGTCTTGGCTACAACTTTATGAAATTTTTATTTATCAGTCCCTATATGAGTTCTGGCCCAGACTGTTGTCAGAAAACTCAATGATTTTGGCAGTACATAGGTGATTATTAATTTAGTTTATAAGATATTTATTACAGAAAAGTTGATGAAATCTTTCAAGAATAAAATGTACTGCAATGACTATCAGTTTAGTTATAAATACAAACTAAAATAAATCCTACTTTTGAGAATGCAAAAAAAAATCAATTGCATTTGAATGCTTATATTAAGAAGGCGAGTCACTTATGTCTAATTATTCCTGTTTAAAATGTAATCGTATACAGAGTATCTTACTGAAATCATATTTTTATATGAGTAGTTTCTAATATATCTAAGTCTCTGTCACAAGTAGCAAGCACTTTTATATATCCAAAACATTCACTGTACCTTTTATATTTGTCTGGAATAATATTGTTACCATTTTTGCAGAAATTCTCTATTGCTTTTTTCTTAATGAGCATTTATCATAATTAATAGAACCACATGAAATTGCCAATACTTAACTATTTTTGTTCTACAAAATGGCAAACTCTTATGATTCAACTTAATTTGTGGTTTACATATGTTACATATGCATATAAAATATTTAGCATTACAATGTGTCTATATGAAATACTATCCTAATTCATATTATTTTCATTGCAGGTAGGCAGTATGACACCTAAGTCGCCCTCCACTGACATCTTTGATATGATTCCATTTTCTCCAACATCACACCAGTCTTCGGTACCTACTCGCAATGGCACACAGCCACCTCCAGTGCCTAGTAGATCTTCTGAGATTAGTAAGCTTTCTCAGTAAATCACTGTTCCTTGTTATATTTGTGTACATTTAAAATTACACATTTTAAATGTATAATTAAGACTTTGTGGGAAATTACGTATCTTAACAACCTCACTTACAATTTTTATTATTAAAGTATTATTTTTCTATATGTATAAATTTACTTAATTGTATTTTGCTTTATAATTCAGACTATAGTACTAAAGACATCTCTATTTGCAACTTTTACCTATTGTGTGAACAATGATATTTTGGTGTATTACATAATAATATAAAATATTTAATTATATATCACTGTTTTGGGATTATATTTTAATTTTTTACTTTATTAAAAATAACTGGTGGTAATTATATTAATTTTGACATGTTTAATAGAGCTGGTTAAAATATTTTTGTCAACATTGGGTTTATGAACTTTTTTAGTTGAAAAAACTATATGAATTTCATGAGCATATTAACCTTTTGTAAGGTTTTTTTCTATCTAAAATGCTATAAATTTATTGCTTTTCTGTTTTATATATCTGGAATGAGCATTAAAGTCTCTATCTGATGAATTAGAAAACATCTAACAGATGCTCATTTTCAGTATATTGACTCCAATATATATCCATCTGTGCCCTGTGACAGAAACTGAAAGAATAAATCTCAATGGTCATGAATCAGTCACTATGTCTAAAAGCCAACTGAAAAAGGAGGGTTTTACACATTCTGCTTGATAGCACACTGTCTAGTTTACATTAAGTCATTGTGAATATAACTTGAAGTTTTAGCTTAAGACTTTAATACATGGCAATATAACTTGAAGTTTTAGCTTAAGACTTTAATACAAGGCAGGGCCTATATTATATTTGTTTCCTCCATGGAACTTAAAATACATTTCCCATGTTAGGTATTCAATACATGATAGAGGACTGATTTGTGAATACAAAGCAGTAAGACTAGTGTATTAGTCTGTTTTCACATATCTATAAAGATACAATCTGAGACTGGGTAATTTATAAGTGAGAGAGATTTAATTGACTCACAGTTCTGCATGGATAGAGGCCTTAGGAAACTCATTGTCAAGGCAGAAAATAAAGGAGAAGCAAGACACATCTTACATGGCAGCAGAAAAGACAGTGCATTCAGGGAAAACTGCCACTTTTAAACCATCAGATCTCATCAGAACTTTCTCTCTATCATGAGAACAGCAAGGGGAAAATTTCCGGCATTATCCAATCACCTCCCACCAGGTCCCTCCCTTAAAAAGTGTGGATTACAATTTGAGATTAGATTTGGGTGAAGACACAGACCCAAACCATATTATTCCACTTCTCGCCCCTCCCAAATCTCATGTCCTTTTCACATTTTAAAACCAATCATGCTTTTGCAACAATCTCTCAAAATCTTTTTTTTTCTTTGTTTTATGGATTGGAGGTTTCAGTGGGACGAGAGAATCACAAGGAATCAGGTGTTCAGAGGAATGTATTGAGTAGAGGTGAGGAACTAGGATGTTGAAAAGTAAAAAAAGGAGAGAAGGAGAGGAAGAAAGAGGAAGAAAAAGAGGGAGAGAGAACAGGAATATTGCTTCATTCTAAAAATGGGTATTAATAATGGCAAAATCTTAACTTATTCCAGCATTAACCCAAAAGTCCAAGTCTAAAGTTTTATCTGAGACAAGGCAAGTCTCTTCCACCTATGAGCCTGTAAAATAAAATACAAGTTAGTTGCTTGCAGAATACAATGAGGGTATAAGCATTGGATAAATGTTTCCATTACAAATGACAGAAATTGGCAAAACAAAGGAGTCACAGGCCCTATGCAAGTTTGAAACCCAGTGGAGCAATCATTAAATCTTAAAGCTCCAAAATTACCTCTTTTTACTCCATGTGTCACATCCAGGGCAAGCTAATGCAAGGGATGGGACCCAAGGCCTTGGGCAGCTCCACCTCTGTGACTCTGCAGGATACAGCCCCCATGGCTGCTTTTATAGGCTGGCATTGAGTGCAAGGCACAGATTGTAAGCTATTGGTGGATCTACCACTGGTGTCTGGAAGACAGTGAACCTCTTCTCACAGCTCCACTAGGCAGTGCCCCAGTGGGGACTCTGTGTGGGGGCTCCAACCCCATATTTCTCCTCTGCATTGTCCTAGTAGAGGCTCTCCATGAGGGCTTCACTCCTGCCACAGATTTCTGCCCAATCATCCAGGCATTTCCATACATCCTCTAAAATCTAGGCAGAGGCTCCTAAAGCTCAACTCTTATCTTCTGTGCCCCTCCAGGCCCAACACCACATGGAAGCCACCAAGGCTTAGGGTTTTTCCTTCTGAAGTAATGGCCTGAACTATATATTGGCCGCTTTTAGCCAAAGCTGGAGCTGGAGTGGCTGGCATGCAGGACACCACATCCTGAGGCTGCATAGAGCAGCAGCCCATGGAACCATTTTTTCCTCTCAGTCCTCTGGACCTTTGATGGGAGGGGCTGCTGTAGATGTCTGACATGCTCTGGTGATATTTTCCTCATTTTCTTGGCTATTAACATTCAGCTTCTTTTTACTTATGCAAATGTATGCAGCAGGCTTGAATTTCTCCTCAGAAAATGGGGTTTCTTTTCTACCACATACTCAAGCTGCACCTTTTCCAAACTTTTATGCTCTGCTTCCCTTTTAAACATAAGTTCCAATTTCAAATTATCTCTTTGAGAATGCATATGACTGTATGCTTATAGAAAAAGCCAGGTCACATCTTGAATGCTTTGCTGCTTAGAAATTTCTTCTGTCAGATACCCTAAATCATCTCTCTCAAGTTCAAAGTTCCACAGATTTCTAGGGCAGGGATAAAATGCTGCCAGTCTCTTTGTGGAGTGTAAAAAGAATGCGGCAGTAACACCTGGATTTGTAGAATATTTAAATGTATTCCTGAGTATCAAAGTTTAATAAATATAGAGAAATGCAAATTATATAGACATAATCTATATAAGTGAGTCACTCCAAGTCACTTCTTCTCATTTCATTTACTACATTTTTTCTTCCTTATACAATGGGACCTATTTGAAGCAGAAGCTTTTGAGCAAAACTTCCTTTTCATTAATTCATTTTTAAACAAACATCTGCTATGTGAAAAGCATTGTTCAGTCTGCTTATGGTATAGTGGAAACCAGGACATTCCTTCAAAGAAAAGATCCTCTAAAATCTAAATTTTGATTTATTGCCTGAGCAACACTAAACTGAGGAAAATAAATAATAGCAATTGTAATACTCCTCAGTTATGTATAAGGAAACAATAAATTTCCATTTGATTAGGATAGTTCTGGCTTATAGATTTTGTCCCATTGTAACTATTGGAAATACTCCTTTTACTTTTGAAAGTATCTGTAATTGGATGATAAATTATATGTCCCCCTTATTTATATAATGCCTGCAAGTACAAAGAGATTGTAAGAATTTCACAGTTATTAACTTATTTAAAACAAGAATCTGGAAAAAAAACATGAAAACTGGAAATGTAAGCCTCCTTCACAATGAGAATCACAGAGTGATTTTACAGGATATGGCAGAAATCAAGTAGCATAAATATTTCTTACATAGCATTGAATTCAGAGAATGTAAAGTTTTCTGCAAAATGAAGGTATGACTATGTTACAAATACACATTTTTATATATAATTTAATATTTTTCCAATTAAGGATACATTTGAATTGGTACAGAGGAAAGGAATTTCTTAAGAATTTTATTTTAAAATCTCATAAGAGGCCATAATCTATCAATTACAAACATCAATTTTAACTTTGATATTCTTTTAGTGATAAAAAATAGCAATGCATACTTTAGAATATATGTACAGAAAGCTTTTTGATACTGCATCCCTGTTGCTTTTAAAAAAGAAATGTATTTCTGGGATAGGAGGCATTTTTAAAGAAACTATCTCATTGTAGCTATCTAGAAAGAGGATATCATTACATACTACATGAGACAAGTGCTTTAAAATTTTCCCTGGGTAAAAGGAGAGAGAAGAGTGCATGAACTTTGAGCAGAGCTACCTGTAAGTCTACTTAGTCCTACATATTGCTCTACTATTGTGTTGCAAGGCATCAATCAATGGAATTAAGGTAGCTCAATGAGTAATGCATTAATTTTAACAAATTTAAATTGTTTCAGTAAAATATAGGTATTGTAATTTATTAATTAGCAACACTTCGGTGAATTTGCTATTAAGAAATCTTCATTAAAAACACGGAAACCTCTCTAGATAATAATTCTTTATAACAAAACTTTTTAATATAAAATGGATCTTTTCTTCCTCACTAATGTTTAACTGGTCTAAGCTTAGGAAAGCACAACATACAGTGTAAGTGTGAATTAGTAGCTCGTTTGATTATGTAAATATTTATTTATACAATCCTGCCTTTGAAATCACTCCAGCTCACTTCTTGTTATTTCATTTACTAAATTATTTCCTTCCTTTTAGAACGGGACCTGTTTGGAGCAGAACCTTTTGACCCATTTAACTGTGGAGCAGCAGATTTCCCTCCAGATATTCAATCAAAATTAGATGAGATGCAGGTGACTATTTTAACAGATTGGCTGATAAGTGGTTTATTTCATTTTGATCTAGGACAAAGAGGATGTTACATACCAAAACTATGGTTTCCTTCAATTATTTTCACTATAAAAACTCACTTAAAATAATTACTTTAAAATAATAATGTACAGTTAGTCCTAAAAATACTCCTACATATGCTAAGGATAAGGTTGTTGGTTATTTAATGTTTCAATTTACAATGGCAATAAGATGATTCATTTTTTTATACAAAGTGGAATGGATTCTAGTGGTTCTTTGTTTTGAAATCCAGAGTTTAAAAGTCATTGAATTAGATTTATAAGATTTGATCTCAGTTTTAACAATTATGAATTTGAAAATTTTAGATGAGAAGATGAGGGAAAATCTCTGTAAGATTAAAATTGTTCTCTCTGAAAAGAAGCATTGTAGCTGTAATTCATAACTTTTGGGCTTTTATTTAAAAAGCAGACACCCAGTGACAACTTCTTTAGGAATGTGGTCCAGTTGGGTTTTCATTTCTCTCTCTTCCTTTTACTTTTTTATTCTAAATTGATCTGAACTTTGCAGAAATCAGTTTTCAAAGCTTTGCACTATGGACTATTATTTAAAAATAGTCTTATGAACACTAAAATAAAGTCTTCCCTTTATATTTTGGTGAAGTTATTGTATCTTATTTTTCATCAAAAAGTTTATATGTGGTAGAATCCAGACAGACACCAATTATATGAAGCTGATTGAGAAGAGACAATGAAGAAACTAAAGTAAGGAAAAGGAAGTATTTTTGTTTATTAGTCTTGGATTAATACATTCATTCTCTATGCTTCATTTCCTTGAAAAAACAATTACAGGTGAACTCTGGTCTATCACTGATAATTACAATCCTTCTTAGAAAGTTCATTTAAATGCCCTTTTACTCATTTATGACTCCAACTGTGTAGCAGTCTTATTTTCCAGATAGTGCATGAATTCATTTTGTTCTAGATACAGTAACATGCCTGAATTTAAAGGTTGAGTTTCTTAACATATGCCTTCAGGTTTTGAAAGACTTGTTATAACAGTGTTTCTCAAGTTGAATGATTCTTAATTCCCTTTTACATTAAAAATTATTTTAGATCCTTAGTATTAACTTACAATTTTTAAATTTTGACAAAAATGTTATAAACAACTTGTCCTTTTAGTTTTTATAAAATCATGCTTCAATAAATTATAAATTAAATGAAAGCAAAATTACAACACCCATGCAGGACCAATACACCAACACAATCTTATTTTTTGAAACTAAAATCACCATATCAAATTTCTGTTGATTTCAACATGTATTCTGTCTGATGGAACAGATTTCTTACTTCTTTTCTATGTTTCATATACTACGAAACTTTCAAATGGTGCATGATAACTTAGCAAGAATGCTGTATTTCATATGAAATCAATTCCTTTCCTTTTATATTAGTTTTACCCATTGGACATGTACTACTTTGGACTAATACTTTTGTAGTAATAAAGATAAATATTGATGTGGTAGTATTTATTCTCAAGGGTTACCCAGATCATACAGAGTACTTTTTTACAATTTTTTTAGATTTTCCTAAAATTGGAAAAAAAGTTACTGAGTTTCAAAGATAAGCCTCTATCTCTAGATTTTGTTGGAACCAAGTTTGAGACACACTGTATTTTGTGATGTGATAGTCAAATAATGTTAAACTGTGGTGTTTTTGCTTTTGCTGTTTCTAATATTTTCTTAATGTCTTTCTTAATTCTTTACTGCTTTCATGTGGGTAGCGCCAGAGATGGTTGGTATATTATTTTTAGCATAATTTTAAATAACTTACAACTTTTTAAAGCTGAAACTTTAAAATTTGCATACTTTGTTCTATAAAAATTCAAACAACAGCTTCATATGGTTATAGAATAATCTGATAGTTATGTTTAAAGAGGTTTCATAAACCATATTTTAACGTTAGTTCACAAAAGAAGATCACAAGTGGCTTACACATATGTAGACATGTTCTGTCTAATAAAAGTAAACATACAAATCAAAGAACTGTAAATGCTATTTTCATCTAGCAGATTTTTTAAACTAATAATCAAACAATACAAGTGAAAGTGTGATAAAATAAGCACTCTAAATTATTGCTAGGTCAGAGTTAGTTTAGAGGTAACTCTAGCCTAGCAATCTCTTTAAAGAGTAACTTGTTATTAATCATTTATTTCTATTTGATATCAAAACTTTAAAGTAATCTATTGTGAGGAAAAAATAATTGTAAATGTGTTCAAGCTCTATGAATAAAAATACCTAGTCAACGTTATTCACAATTTTAAAATGCTGGGAAACAATCATCATAAAAATTAATAATTTTTATAGTCATAATAAATTAGTTTTGTGGGAATTTAAAATAATCATGGTCTGCAAAGATGAAAGGGGAATATAGAAAACTATGTATATGTAATATAATACTTACATAAGAAAGTTGTATGGCATAAATATATAGGTATTGACATTATTAAAATCGTTTTTAAACATCTATAGATAGAAAAAAAGACATACTTTAAAATATAGTGGCTTTTCTTTCCTTGATATGCTTTTCTATTTCAAAATAAGAAAATTCATCAAAATATTTCATGTAAAAAGCATATGGTGAATATTTTAATTATTTAATCATTCTTTTGTGTGACATTAGCGTATGATAATTCCCATAATTACATAAGTGAATAAAGTCTCATTTTTATTAAGAGGTTTGAAGCTCAAGAGGATATAGAATGATTCAGAGTTTATTAAATTGTGATTTGCAAAATGGGTCTTATGAATAAGATCAGGAAATGTGTGGGAAATTTTATCTTAGGAAGAAAGAAAATCAAGAAATCTTATAATATGTAAGGATCCTCAAAAAATCAATATGAAGAGGCCGGGTGCAGTGGCTCATGCCTGTAATCCCAGCTCTTTGGGATGCTGAGGCGAGAGGATCACCTGAGGTTGGGCGTTTGACACTAGCCTGACCAACATGGAGAAACCCCATCTCTACTAAAAATAAAAATAAATCAGCCAGGTATGGTGGTGCATGCGTGTAATTCCAGCTACTCGGGGAGGCTGAGGCAGGAGAATCACTTGAACCCAGGATGCAGAAGTTGCAGTGAGCTGAGATTGTGCCATTGCACTCCATCCTGAGCAACAAGAGCAAAACTCCATCTCAAAAAAAAGTGAATATGGAGATAGATATTATTATAAGTGATATACTAGCACGTTATTATTGAAATAGTAATTGACCTCTATTTTACTTTGATGGCTATTCTATTCTATTCTGCTTTTCTGTGCCTGATAACACATTGATAAATAGTATTTTCAGGGTAATTGAAGTGACACTAGTTTACTGTCAGAATGAACCAATAAAATTTAAAAGTGCTGTATGGTATCAAACATTTGCACACATAACTCTCTTTCTAGCTATCATTATCTATCGATGTATCATCTATCTACCATTCATAATCTACCAGAAGATGACATAATACATAGAGCTTCAGATAGCCTAATAAAATAAAGAGAAGTTTATTTACAGTATTTCAGTTTAAAATATTTATTTTTCTAAGTATTTGCTGGCTGTTTGAAAAATATAAATAACTATGGCAAAATATATTTTGTGATAAGAACAGATTTTTTAAAAATAATGATAAGTACTCTCATATTTACTCAACTAAATAAAAATTCTATTCTAAGTATTAGGAAGACATTTTAAAAAACCTTCACAATGATTACATTGTCATAATTACTACACATTAGTAGTCTGTACTATAAACATAATGAAGATTATTCTTTGAACATTAATAACAAAGTGTGGCTTGCAGCTTAATAACTACTTTCCTCCTCTATATGATGATATTTATATTGGATTTATACAAAGATAAGAACATTTACATACTTATTCTAAATAATAGTAATTTGGGGTATGCAAAATGATACACAATTAGCTAACCTACAGGTAGATATAGTCAGTCTAATTAAATAAAACATCTGAAGCAGAGGTGAATGAAAACCAGTTGTTCCCTTTGAGAGGCATTTTGTTTTCTTTAGGAATACACTGCTGTCTACATATTATTTGCCAATAATGTGTCACGTGGCCACTCCAAATGACAAATTACCTTTCTGAAACATTTCAGTTCTGTTAGAAAGTAAAAAAGAGGTGGAGTATGTATGGAGCACTACCACATTTGCATCTACAAGGAGACCTACAATATAACCTCCACTTCCATTGATCAGTGCGAGTCTGTGATTTTCATCTTTTTGTAGGCCAATGTGTATAGATTTACAAGAAAGGTTAGGAATGGGGAGAGGTAGTAAGACTGGAGATGGTCCACAGTTCAATTATCTTATGCCAAAAAAAAAGAGAGAGCGAGAAAGAGATTGGAGTGGAGAAGGACAGACTCCTTTGCCATTAGCTTTTAACTCAAAATCTTGGTGGATAAACAGTTTCATAGCAATTTCGTTTCTTACACTCAATAAATCAAAGACAACTTAACTTTTAAAATATGCAAAGGAGAGTGGACGTCAAAAAAGCCAGTCCACTATAAGGAACAACAAGACTAGTAGGGGAAGCTTTCTCCATGGCAAAGTAGTCTGCAGTTGTGTGTTCCACAGAGGATATGGCATTGCATTTAAAAGAAATATTTTGCCAAGGCTCTGGTCAGTGCTAAGCAGGAAGAAAAGGTGAAAATCATCAGGCTATCTTGAGCCTCTCATCAATTTGAAGTCTATCTTAATAATATTTAAATTAGTAATTTTTAAAGCTAACGGATTTCAGTTACAGTAGAATGATGTAGTAACTAGACTTTTCTGAAAAAGAAACATTTATCTTAGAACTACCTAATTTTTTGTATTTTCTTCTGTCTCTCATGCATGCTAACTTCACGTATCTCTAAAACATTAAAATGTTAATGGGGTCTAAAAGAACTGCCAGTGCTATACGTCTATGTAAAAATTCAATAAGTCAATATTTGGCACGTAGTTATTTATTAGTTGATAAAAGCATGAAGATTTCAACTTCAGTTTGTAGTCTTTTTTATTCACTGATTTTATTTTATTTTATTTTGCTGTGAGCATTTCTGATATTAATGATTTTATTCTCTTTTACAGGAGGGGTTCAAAATGGGACTAACTCTTGAAGGCACAGTATTTTGTCTCGACCCATTAGACAGTAGGTGCTGATGTCAAGAACAAGAAATGCTGACTCATGCTAAATGTGTTTATATACACGTCATTTCTTATTACTTTAAGATAGGTATTATTCATGTGCCAATATGTTTTTGAATATTTTAATGTTTTGAAAATTATTTCAGTTAAATTTTCTCACCTTCACTATTGATCTGTAATTTTTATTTTAAAAACAACTTCCTGTAAAGTAGATCATACTTTTATGTTCCTTTCTGTTTCTATTGTAGATGAATTTATAATCAAAAGACATATTATACAAATATCTGCCATGTGTCTGAGTTCTATATAGTTAGCATCTTGAGATTTGTATTCATTTTCCAGATTGCTAGTTTATTCATGATTTCCCAAAAGCCATATCTTAATGATAACTTTTTAAATTCTGAAGAGATATACCAATGCCAAACTAAACATGTTCTGTTTTCAAACTAACAAACACATTAATATTCATTAGATAAATACTATTTCATGTATAAATACTGTTCACATCACTGGGAAAATATTAACTTTAAATATAATGCCACAAGGTCACTAATTCTTAGCGGGTAAAATTATAAGGATATAAATTCCAATAATAAACCAATGTATTTAGAGTATGTATTAGTAAATGCAAGGTGGTGTTAGTTTTGATCAGTTATACTCCAAATACATAATTTGTTTTATAAAGATAGTGAACAAATGAAAATTTGCCATTTATTAAAAAAAATTAAATTTCATTCCAAATGAGATAAGTTACATTACTACAATAGTGAAACATCATCTGATTTGGTATTCCCTAAAAATCATTCAGAATATATGCTATCTATATGTCAGTGATATTACCCATATTTGCTTTACCAAATATATTTCTCATCACTGCATAAGAACTACCCTTCTTGTATTTTCTTCGTTGATGAAGATATTTTTTACCAAAGTTTATTTTCTAATACCCTATTAGATTTGATACTTTAAAATCTGCACCACCTGTTCTACATGAATTATCAATATTTTTTGGTAAATTCAATTTGCATTTGTTTTGTTAAAGTCAAAAATCTCAGTTTTCAAAAAAACCTATTTGCTGCTCAGTCTAGTCTTGAACATGAGCAGTAAAATTCTCTTGCATTTCATTCTTGATAAACATTATGTTACAGACTAATTTATACACAGTAAAATAAAAATGTATGCTCTAAATTTCTAACTTGTTTCATCACATTATAAGATAAATAAACTAAATTAATGAAAATATGACTTAGGTTAGGGGTAGCCCTCAAAAATAGATTCATCTTTTACTCATGGGAATTTTCTTCAAGTGTTAAAGGTACATTTTCACTAAGAAAAGAAATCAAGTATGCTTATGCAATATATATTTGTGTGTTTTTCCATAATGTTATATGGTATATATGAGCTTTCTTGTTTAGTTTCTTTCATCTTCTGAGTTGTACCTTACTTAGAGGGAAATATATGTTTCATAAGGAAGAGTCTTGATAATTTTGTTTGTCAGATAGTATTTTGGAATTTGTATGAGGATGTTTAGAAGCCTTATAAGTGGCTTTTTTTAACAGATAGAATTTGTATTTTTATTGTACTTTAAAAAGATTTATGTAATGGGTATATATTTAGTGGCCATTTATTATCAATGGTAACACAATAGAGTACTAAGATGGTATTTGCAAACTTAAGATATGTTACTTTACCAATTTTTAATGGTAATCAACTCTGCTACTGGCATGATTAAATAGTACATAATTGGTCATTATTTCTCCAGTGTGTTTTTATGAAGATCTGGTTGAAAATTGTATTTCTATGTAAACTCAATGATATGTTTGGTTTTCCTGAAAATAAATGATTTTAGATAAATTAAATTGTATAATTCATTTGTTAAACAATCTCTAATTAATATAGGCACATTCTGAAGCTAATTATGCAACAGATTTTCTTGATCATAAATGGAGCTGAAGGAAAAGGAGAGAGTGAGAGGGAAAGGCAAAGAAGAAATAAATAACTTTACCTCTAACTTTATTTCTTGCAGCCCACACACATTTTAACTTTATGAGCAAATATCATTCAGTTGTGAAAACAGTGGACTGATCCTGCTGGTGAGAGAGGTCATGATTTGCTTCCTTTTACCAGAAGCATCTGGTGCAAAAACTGTATTATGTAAATATCAATTTCATAACTGGAGGCTTTTTTAACTTAGCAGTAATATAAAAGGTGTCTTGGCTGATAGTTTTATAAAGGTGGACTTGATAATAGAATGTGTGTTATGACTAAGAGTGCAATCATAAAGTTTTGAATCAATTTAAAACATAATGTTAAGTATTTTGGGGACAGGGGACTCACATGCACAACCTTTGAACACCAAGGAACAACTCATCAATTCATTCAATGAAATTCATTTATTACTCGCTTTATGTGAAGAACATGTACTTTGTGGGTAAGAAAACATCTAGTAAGTTTGCTAACAGATATGTTAAAGATATCGTTAAATTGACAGGATCCCTCATTTTAGTCAGTTTATTGGCATAAAAAGAAAATATGGGAAGCCTGTAAATTAATAAATAAAAGCCAATATGTATTACAGCACTGTGTGAACCAAAAACTTCCCTGGGAACATTTATATTTAAGCTTGTTTAAGTCTGGGTACCTCGTACTAGCTGAGGTCAGATATCAGATAGCCAATGTGAAGTTTATCAGGATAGGCCAATGGCAAAAACAGTTTCATCTCTTTTTGTTCTTTAATTTGGGATTTGGACTTTTCTAAAAAAAATTAATAATTTTATGGGAATGTATTTTCAGTAAGATATCTGATACATAATATGTTGCATGTCTTAAATAGTGATTTTTTTTATTCATTTTTATGTTACTTAGCATAACCCTGAAAAAACTGGCTGTTAATGTTTTTCTATTCCAGTGTTTTCACATATACTTCCAAATTCAACATTTACTCATGATTTTGGGTTTCATCCTCTGTTAAATTACTTGAAGAATCTTGGACTCGATTTTGACAACTGAATTTCAGACTCCACCTAAACTACACCCTTTATAGGGAGCTCATTAATTTGACAGTCATGGTTGCAATTGCCCTTGGACCCCTGCAGAAAGTGTCTTCTTCTTATATGACTTTAGACAAATATTTAAGATCTCCCCCCTCTAATGTCTGTCTCACAAATTTGACACAAACCTTAAATCTTGTATATTTATTTCATATTTTGATTAAGGTCCATGATAATCCACTAATGAAACCCCCTCCCCCAAAGCATAATTTCTCTAGAATTCCAAGTGGGATTTTCTTAATCTAGCAAGAACACCATCTCCTAAAATCGTTTATGATCTATTTTCTTGCTTTCAAAATATAATCTGAGAAATATGAATATTATTTAAGTAGCAGATAGCATTGTCTTTCTCCGGATTAATTTTTTTCTGCTTTACTTCTTAGCATCTAATCAGTACTGTAATACTCCCAAAATCATTTATTATTTAATGCACAAAAGATGGCATGCTTAAGAAGGAGTTGAGTTTAAAGGTGCACTTCTCATTTTTCTGACAGTACATCATAAATTGAAATAACCAAATTCCTTATTTTCTGTATCATTAGCATTGTGTTTTTTGTCAGTTAATAATATCACCAAGAATATGTAACACAAATTTTGTAACAATTTAGTTTCTTTACCTTAGCTACATTTTTGGCATTCATTCAGATCTACACACAAAATTCATTGAACCAAGTCTTCTAGTTTTTAAGCGATTCTATAGACACCTTAGAATATTCATTAAGTCTTTTAAAAATTTATGTTTCCATTAAGGAAGACCTGAGTAGAAGTTATAGAAGTTGTCTTCTTAAAAGCATTTTCCAGTATTCACTGGAATAACAAAGGTCTCTATGAAAGAACACTCTGAAATCTCATAATATTTTCTCAGTACCTTGGACATAATCAACTTATGATAATTAATGTGTTTGGTAAAAATTAATAACACATTAAGAAATATCTTTCCTTTTGTATTTTTAACAAGGCATTTTTAAAAACTTTGCTATGTATTTTTCAACCATTTTGAAGGAAGGATTGCCTTCACATCGTTCCTCTTTGGTACCAAATACAACACTTTTTCCATAGCATTCATTAAAAGATTGAATATTTATTTAGATGCTTCTTGCTAATTATCTGAACTTATATTTTTTATGTTCTCTTGGAAAAGAACAACATGCCTTCAACTAAATGTTGAGAGAAGATAACCACTATCTCATTTCCAATAAAATCTTTATTATTATTTTAAATTCTACTGTAGCAATAATTTGCTAAGTAAAGCTCTTGGTAATTATTGAAGTTTGTCTGACAATCACCATAGAATCTTAGACTAAGTAAGTCTGGCCCAACTGATAGAGGAAAAACAAAATAATGGTTACTGAGTGTCAAAGAGGCTACAAAGACTGAAAGACAAATGTTATGTCATTAAGGGACAGGGCCTGTGCTAAAGGGGTTGGAGAAGTATATATAGTAAGCAGGTATATTTAAAAAATGACAGTTAAAAACTCAAACAGTAACTTTTCTTGAATCCCATATTGTGGTCACAGTTTTTACTGGTTTGAAGTATTTTTAAGTTCATTTTTCTGTCCTTAACTTTTTATTGTCCTCTTATTTCAAATGAGCTTTCAGAATAATTATGTTGGGGTCCTTCCCAATAGCCTACTCCCTCCCCTCTGTCTGGCTAGGCTATTATGTTCTAGTCTGTTCCAAAGGTCACTTGTTCCAGTTGAAATAGCTGTCTGGATGGCCTGGAACTAATCCAGACACTGGTTCTTTCCTGCAAAGAAAGCAAAGATAGATGTTTGTTTCTTGGCTACGTTTTGAAAGAAAAAAAACAAAAGAATTTTATGCTTGAAAAACATCATATAATTCTAGGAACCATTTAAAATTGTCGTTATTTTCCTGTTTTGTATCTGTTTATCTTTTTTATATACTTTCAAAATCAGTTGTTCACTATCAGTATCATTAGATAAACAGGCAATTGTGTGTCAGAAGTATATACAGATGGATTTTTGTACATTTTCATTAAATACTAATTTCTCTTTCTCTCTCTCTCTCTCTCTCTCTCTCTCTCACACACACACACACACACACACACACACACACACTTCCTTTAATTCTTTATGTATCTTATTCTTAGTAGCTGCTTTAGTTAAAGAAAAATAAGCTTGAGTTAGGCTAGATGGTACAGGGAATGGAGGTGACAGGTAGTAAGGGGATATTCATAAATCTTCATAGATATCATCTTACCCACACTTGGCAAAGTGGCTATACACACATATTTAACCTCTTCATTTTTCAGAAAAGTTGGACCATCTTTGGCCCAAGGAGTATTTAGAAACATGCAGTTATCTGAAAAGTTGTTTCTACAGTGATTTCTCTTTAATCTCCCATAGTTTTCTCATAATGCCTGCAGTTTTTGTCTTTTGTACATAAAAGGAATTAAACAGAAAAATAGCTAAAAATAAGCTGTTTACTGTTTTATTACTTCCAGCCACCAATGGCAATTAGAAAAACAAATATTCCTTCCTTGGAATCACTTGAGGTTGTAAATTTCAAAACCATACAGTTCTTGAATTTTTAAGTAACTTCTAAAAAGATTACTTATGATGAACAAAGTCTGATCTACAGGGAACTGTTGAACTAAATTGTTAACACTCTATGCTTTGATGTTACAGCTTTGCTTACAGCATTAGCTCTACCTTCTGTGACATTGGGAAATACATGCAACGGGGTTTTATGTCACTTGACATCCACAAATATTAGCCATTCTTGGCATAAAGAAAGGAAGAAATTTCCCTCAAATAAACCTAAGATTTAAAAAAATTACCAGAAGAATCATGTATTTTACATTCTCTAACTTGCCTACTAGTTGTAAATAAATGTTGAATCAATGGCTTCTAAGTAAATAGTGTACCTCGCTCAGAATTAGAGATTATAATATCCCTGTAAAAAGGGACAGGAACACTCACAAAACTGTTTCATCCTTTGAATCTCTGTATCGTAGAAAGTTTTACATAAAATATTTCCACAAAATATTTTATGTAAAATATTTCCCTTCAAGACAATCAAAGTTGACTGCAGGGGAAAAGCATGATTCTCTCCTTTCTCAACCTTTCCTACTCTTAGGTACACGTTTAAAGACAGACCTCAGCAGATATTTACACTTGTAAAATGGAGCCTATGTTTCTCTACAAAAGTGTTATTGGCTGCCACATTTTCAGGATGACTTCATGATGACTAATGCATGTCTCAAAAGAATTCCAAGTCTCCCCCTCTTTCCAAGTGAATATTAAACCTTGAAAATTCCAGCCCCCCAAAAAAATACTGAAACACATAAGATAATACTACATTGAAATATCAAAACACAAGTATTCTTACATGTACTCACATAGATAGAAATGTTTAGATTCACAGAGAATTTGTTCTATACTTGGGTTTTGCAGGAGGCTGTCTGTATGTGTTTAGGTATTGTAATATTTGTGAATATGAATATTAGAATACTTTCTTGAAATAGATTCAAATAAAACTTGCTTTTGAAATGTTGATTACACTCCTTGAATGGCTTATTTAAAGTTTTTCTTGTTCGTTTTAACTATAAAAGAAGGGAAATGCAGAGAATATAAAAAATTCTCAGCATGCCATTCAATCTTCCAAAGGCAGCAATTGCCCTGTGCCTTTCTCATCATTTTGCATCCCTTCCTTAATCCTTAATAATAAGCTGAAGCTAGAGAAGACAACTGGCTGTGAAAACCACAAAGGGCTCAAGTATTTATTATGTTATGCAAATTGATCAAAACTCTACAACTCTTTAGAAAATAATTTATAGAAAGAAAGACACACAAGACAGTACTTTCTTCTTAACAAACAGTTCAACTTTGTTTTGGTAAAGAAGCAACAAAGAATATCCATCTGATTAAATAAGATTTATTAAATAGTTTCTAGACAGAAAATAAGGTCAATGAGACCATGGAAAGCACATGAGTCATATGACCTAGTTAAGTTTATTTAGAACACACACACACTCACAAAAATTTGGGATTTCATCAAAACCAGATTGGTTCCCTCACAGTTCCCCAACTAAAAGTTTGAAAATCAAAGGAAAATTGGACAAAAATCTTCAAAAATGCTATGCATGAAAATTGTCTAACAATGAACAAAACAAAATAAATGGAACAATAAAGAAAAAACTGTGTTTCATCATTTTGATTTTTATCAGTCCATTCAACAGTATTTTTATTTTATATATATAACTTGAATCAAATACCAGTGATCTTTTTCTTTAAGAATTAGCAGCAAAATTATAATAATGAATTGATTTTGGGTAGTAAAATGAAACAATGTAACTAAGATTTAAGGAACAAGAGAGTTCTTTTGGAATGTGCTTGCTCTTAAGAAAGGCCAACAAGATTAAAATAAATGCATTAATTCATTATTGTTCTTCATGAGAATGAACAATTTAAAGCAGAGAGAAACTTCAGTTCTGTTTCAAAAGGTCAGCTGTGATGCTATTCAAGAGGAAAACTGAAGTCACATATTTAATATTTAAGACAGATGCTTTATGTTAAAAGACTTCTCTGATGAGATCCTTTTGTGCCAACTGGCATCTATGCCCGTGAGTGGGTATACAGTGGAAGAAAAAACAAGTAATTGTCCTTCGCTGATCCTTTTAAGTCCTTCAACTGCACATATTCTGAAGGGGTAATTGAAATGTCTACACCCTGCTTACTTCTCCGCTGGAACTATGCTCCCTTTCCAGTGAGAAATCTCTCTCTCTCCATAAGTATATGCACAGAACTGAAGTTTCTAGAAATGTGATTTTTGAATTTTCTCTAAGCCAAATATTAAAAGAGCTTGGAATATTCGTTTTGAAAACAATTTAAACACACATTCTTTAAAAATTTCAATTCCTAAAGGCAAAATCATCAAAGGAAAATTGTATAAACAATGAATATACATTGGCAAGAATAGTGTTTATCTATGACTGCCAAAATTTAAGATTACTGATAGAGACTGTGGTATGTCTATGTGGCCAGAAAGATTATTGTCAGATGACCAATCTTTTTCATCCAGCACTCATCATAGAATATTCTTTGGTATATGTGAAACCACAAGTACATCAGTGGGAACTTAGTGCAGTAAGTTGGAAATACTGGAGTCAAACCACTAATCATGGCAGTCAGACTTCCCAGAAGAAATTCATTGCTATAGAAATGATGCCAACTACTTGGGTTAAAAATATGGCTTTAAAAGTTACAGATCAGCATAATATAGAAAGGTTATTATCAAACTACAGTAATGTGGTTTTAAAGTAGACAGATTAAACAGCATTTCATACTTACATTTTTCTTAGATACAGGGACTCAAATGGAAGAAATTTACAAGCACCATCAGTTAAACACTTAATCAAGCTGGGGTTTGCAGATGAATGTATCTATTCCACCTAAATGAACTTTGCTCATAAAATATGAAAATCTTTCTTTGTATAGAACATATGTCAGTATATATTGGTTGCAATACAGAAACATTTTTCTCATTGCATACTACATAACTATCCAGGCATTTTCATAAGTTAGTCTTAACTTTTTTGATAATTCATAATAATTGTGAATTAATATGACCTAGGGCCAAGGCATTTATAAATATACAAAAATGTGATTTTTTAAAGTTTCTATTTAATATTTATAGCAATACTATAGATGGAGTCAGGATAAAAGTCAGATAGAACCAATATCTTTTGAGATTATATTCTGTGTTATATTTTTTAAAAAACCTATAGATACTGTATGTTAACACATATTCCTTTGCTAGTTGTAACTTTGGTTCTCATTTCATTTTGTAGTAAAAATTACATTCAAATACAGTGAAAACTTAATGATGTGTTAAGTTTATCATAGTAATGAATGTAAAAATGTGTTGAAATTAAGTTTGAGGCAGCTTACCTGGATTAACAAATTTCAGAAGAAAAAATATAAAATGTTAGGACATTGGATATTCTTAATTATATTAGTCTTTTCTTAATTAAACTTCCATGTTGTATAATAATGTTTTAATAAAATTCAAGAGGCTGAAAATTGCTGGTGAGGATGTGGAGCAACAGGAACTCTCACTTGTGGTAATGGAAAAAAAGAAACAAATCTGCTCTTTGGAAAATAGGCTGTTTCTAGGTTTGGGGAAGAAAATATATGAGATGAGTTTGGAGTATCACATAGCATCTGCAAATAAGACATTGCTTAAAGAAAAAGAAACAGAAGAAATGATACGATTATGATACATGCCAAAGAAACACAGGAGTCAACCAAGAGATCTTCTATTGTCTAAAGATGGAACAATCTGAACAACAAAAATGGTATTGGTTTATAAACCAAATTTTAAAATAATATTCCATGAGTTCGTATTGATATAAAGAAATGGTTGAATAAATTGAGGAGAAAAGATACATCCCCATACAGAAGAATTCTAAATAATTTATGTGATACTTTGCCATCAAGGAAGTGAAGCATCACTCATTACTCCTTAAGCACAGACTATGTATAGACAAGTACAATACACTGTGAAAAAAGTGCAATGCTAAGGGGAGGAAAAATTAACTTTCCAGTGGAGAAGCCTGATGAACTGTCAATCATAGTGATGGTAGATGCTCTTAATATGATATGATGAAATGGCACTTTGCTTCTGAAGACTTCCTCTCCAATACCCATAAATTCAGTCTAATGATAAGAGAAAAAATTATCAGACACATCCCAACAGAAGAACATTCTGCAAAACAGATGACTAGTACTACTGAAAATTGTCAAAGCCATCAAAATCTAGGTTAGTCTGAGAAACTGTCACAGCGAAGAGGATCCTAAGAAGACGTGATTGCTAAATGCAATATAGCATGCTGATGGAATCCTGGAACAGCATAAGAAAATTAGGCAAAATTAAGGAAATCTGAATAAATTACAGACTTTTGTCAATAACTATAATGCATCAGTATTAGTGATGGTATCTCTGTATAATCTTTGTGATTTTTCTGTAAATCTAAAATTGTTCTGAAATTTCTAAAAGTTTACTGTTTAAATATTACCAGCCACTTGAGAGATAACTTAAGTGTTTACTGATTAAAGTTTTTTATTAACATAGAACTTGAGATATTTTTAAAAATATAGCTACAAGAATAAGAAAACTAACTGGAGAAATACCCATTTTCTTTTTCTTTTTTTTTTTTTTTTTTTTGGAAGGGAGGAAGGCCGGAAGGGAGGAAAGGAGGAAGGGAGGGGGAAGGAAGGGAGGGAGGGAGGGAGGGAGTGAGGGAGGGAGAGAAGGGAAGGAAGGAAATCGAGCAATGAGAGAGACATTGCCGACCTGGATCTAGAGGTCTACAAGTTGATTTCTTTTTTTTTTTCTTTTTTTGACAGAAGGAAAGAAAAAAAAAGGAGTGAAGGAGAGGAAGAAAGAGGAAGAAAAACAGGGAGAGAGAAGGGAAATGTTGCTTTATTCTAAAAAAAGTGGGTATTAATAATGGCCAATCAATGTTTCATTTAAACCTATGAGTAGGTGTGATGTGGTATTGACAAGAATGAATACTTTGTATATTTAAAGTGGAGAGCTCTATAAATATTTATTAAGTTTACTTGTTCTGGATCTGAGTTGGAGTCCTTGATATCCTTATTAATTTTCTGTCTCGAGTCTAAGTCTCTTTATAGGTCTTATGTATCTGGGTGTTAGGATCATTAGCTCTTCTTGTTGCATTGATCCTTTTACCTTTTTATCTTTGTTGCTTTAAAATCTATTTTATCAGATACGAGAATTGCAACTCCTGCTTTTTATTTATTCATTTATTTTTGCTCTCCATTTGGTTGGTAAATCTTTCTCCGACCCTTTGTTTTGAGTCTTTGTGTATCCTTGCATGTGAAATGGGTCTGGATGTAACATGCCATTGTGTTTTGGTTGTATCTTTTGATTGGGGGATTTAGTCGATTTAAATTTAGGGTTACTGCCATTTGATGTTAACTGGCTATTTTATCCATTCATTGATGTAAATTCTTCTTTATGTTGATTCTCTTTACTTTTTGGTATATTTTTAGAAAGACTAATACTGGTTGTTTCTTTCTATGTATAATGCTTCTTTCAGAAGCTCTTGCAAAGCAGACCTGATGGTAATAAAATCTCTGAGTACTTGCTTGTTCATAAAAGATTTTATTTTTCCTTCAGTTGTGAAGCTTAGCTTGGCTGGATATGAAATTCTGGACTGAAAGTTCTGTTCTTTAAGGATGCTGAATATTGGCCCTCACTCTCTTCTGGCTTGTAGAGTTTCTGCTGAGAGATCTGCTGTAAGTCTGACCTTTCTCTCTGGCTGCCCTTAGTATTTTCTCCTTCGTTTCAACCCTGGTGAATCTAACCATTATGTGCCTTGGGGTTGCTCTTCTTGAGGAATATCTTTGTGGTATTCTCTGTATTAGCTGGGGTTGAATCTTGTCCTGCTTTGCTAGTTTAGGAAAATTTTCCTGAATAATATCCTGAAGAATATTTTCCAGCTTGGATTCATTCTCTCCGTTGCATTCAGGTACACCTATCAAACGTAAATCTGGTCTTTTAACATAGTCCTACATTTCTTGGAGACTTTGCTCATTCCTTTTTATCCTTTTATCTCTAATTTTGTCTTCTTGTTTTATTTCATTAAGTTGGACTTCTACCTCTGATATCCTTTCTTCTGCTTGAACAATTAGAATGTTTAAACCTGTGCATACTTCTCGGAGTTCCTGCATTGTATACTTCAGTTCCATTAATTCACTTATATTCCTCTCTAAGTTGTCTATTCTCATTAGGATTTCGTCAAACCTTTTTTCAAAGTTCTTAGTTTCTTTACATTGGGCTGCAACATGTTCTTTTAACTCACAGAAGTTTCTAATTATCCATCGTTGGAAGGCCTGATTCTGTTAATGGAATGTGCTCCTTCTTGATCAAGTCTTGTTCCCTTGTTGATGAGGAACTGTGATCCTCTTTAGAGGGAGAGGCGTTCTGATTTTGAGTATTCTCAGCCTTTTTACACTGGTTTCTTTCCATCATTGTAAATTTATCCACCTGTCGTCTTTGTAATTACCAACTTTCAAATTAGGTCTCTGGGTGGACGTCCAAGTTGTTAATTCTCAGGGCTGAAATACGAGCAACCCACTGCACCAGCCAAAACAGCGGCGTTAAGACTGATGGTGCTTTTCTGCCCGGGAATCTCCAGTCTGGCTTCCTTCCTGAGTTCGTAATAGGCAACTCTGCATTCCCGGAGCTCCAAACCTCGGTCAGAAGGGGAACCAGTCCTGTTTACTCTGCACCGAGAGTTGCCACGCCGAGGTACTGGCGAAACCACTGCACCGGCCACAAGAGTCACACTGGCAACCCGTGTGGCTCCTCCAAACCTTGGTCAGAAGGGGAACCAGTCCCGTTTACTCTGCACCAAGAGCTGCTGCGCCGAGGTGCCGGCGAAACCCCTGCACTGGCCACAAGAGTTGTGCTGGCAACCCGTGGAGCTCCTCCACTGGGAATCTTCTGCTCCGTGAGCGACCAAAATTTGTCTGAAAGTGTGGCATCCTCTCGTTGTCTGAGCTTTCGCTGGGAGCTGCAGTCTCAAGATGTTAGTGATTGGCCATCTTGGATAGTTCCCCCCATTTTCTTAGGCCTATCACTAGAAAAAAAGCCTGTTTATAGTCTAAAACCTAGAAAAGAACTGTAGACTCAGAAATATAGAAGTGGTGATAATCAAACAAGGATTGAGTAGGCATTAATTTTATAGGAAAGCAATAGAAATATTAGATTTTTTTAGAGTTCCAAACATTACAAAATGATATTTTACAATACTGTTCCAAAGATTCTGTCTATTTCAATTCAAGAGTAGTTCACTATCTTCCAAGGGAAAATAAAAGCACCTTGGGAAGTTAAATAAGTACATATGAGAGAGATCCAAGATGGCTGATTACTAGCAGCTCAGGATTATAGCTCCCGGTGAAAGCAGAGAGAATGAGAGGATGCCACATTTTCAGATGAATTTTTGTTGCTCACGAACCAGGAGATTCCCAGCGGAGGAGCCCCACAGGGCACCAGTGCAACTCTTGTGGCTGGCATGGTGGTTTTACTGGTGCCCCAGTGCGGTGGTTCTTGGTGCAGAGTAAACAGGACTGGGTCCCCTTTTGGTCAAAGTTTTGTGCTCTGGGAAGGCAGAGTCGCCTATTCAGCTGATTGAAAATGAGACTCAAGAAGGAAGCCAGACCAGAGATTCCCATGCAGAAAAGCACCACAAATCTTAACACTGCTGTTTTAGCCAGCACAGTGGGTTGCTCAGATTCCAGCACTGGAAATCAACAAGTTGGACATCCACTCAGAGACCTAATTTGAAAGTCAGTAATTATAAAGATGACAGGTGGATAAATTTACAATGATGTGAAGAAACCAGCATAAAAAGGCTGAGAATACCCAAAGTCAGAATGCCTCTCCCTCTATAGGGGATCACAGTTCCTTATCAACAAGGGAACAAGGCCTGATGGAAAACAAATGTGTTCCATTAACAGATTTAGGCTTCAGAAGGTGAATAATAAGAAACTTCTGTGAGTTAAAAGAACATGTTCTAGCCCAATGTTAAGAAACTAAGAACCTTGAAAAAAGGTTTGACAAAATCCTAGTGAGAATAGACAATCTAAAGAGGAATATAAGTGAATTAATGGAACTGAAGAATACAATACAAGAACTCCGTGAAGTATGCACAGGTTTTAACAGTCAAATTGATCAAGCAGAAGAAAGGATATCAGAGGTCAAAGACAAACTTAATGAAATGAAATGAGAAGAAAAGATTAGAGAAGAAAGAGTAAAAAGGAATGAGCAAGGTCTCCAAGAAATATGGGACTATGTGAAAAGACCTAATTTATGTTTGATAAGTGTACCTGAATGTCATGAAGAGAATGAATCCAAGCTGGAAAATATTCTTCAGCATATTATTCAGGAAAACTTTCCTACCTAGTAAGGCAGGACAATACTCAACTTCAGGTAATACAGAGAACACCACAAAGATATTCCTCAAATAGAGCAACCCCAAGATACATAATTGTTAAATTCACCAGGGTTGAAATAAAGGAGAAAATTCTAAGGGCAGCTAGAGAGAAAGGTCAGGTTGCCCATAAAGGGAAGCCTATCAGACTCACAGCAGATCTCTCAGCTGAAACCCTACAAACTAGAAGAGAGTGGGAGTTAATACTCAATATCCTCAAAGAAAAGAATTTTCAACTCAGAATTCCATATCCAGCCAAACCTTCATAAATGAAGGAAAAATAAAATTTTTCACAAACAAGCAAACCCTCAGAGATTTCATCACCACCAGGCCTGCTTTACAAGAGCTTCTGAAAGAAGCAGTATACACAGAAAGGCACAACCAGTATCAGTCATCCACAAAACTTACCAAAAGGTAAAAAGTATATCCATAATGAAGACTCTATATCAACTAATGGGCAAAATAGCCAGCTAACATTAAAAGACAATATAAACTCACAAATATTGATATTAATCCTAAATTTAAATGGATTAAATGGCCCAATCAAAGACACAGACAGGCAAATTAAATAAAAAGTCAAAACCCATCCGTTCACTGTACTCTCATAAGCAAGGACACACAAAGACTCAAAACAAAGGGTTGGTGGAAGACTTAGCAATCAAATGGAGGGAAAAAAAAAACAGGAGTTGTAACTTTCATCTCTGACAAAATAGACTTTAATAGTAACAAAGACTAAAAGAAACAAAGCAGGACATTACATAATGGTAAAAGGATCAATGCAACAACAGGAGTCAATGACCATAAATATATATGCACCCAATATAGGAACACCCAGATACATAAGACAAGTTCTTAATGACTTATAAAGAGACTTGGACTCCCGCACAATAATAGCGGGAGACTTTAACACCACATTGTTAATATTCGACAGATCAGCGAGATAGAAAATTAACAGGGACATCTATGATTTGAACTCAGACCAGGAACAAGTAAACTCAGTGAATATTTATAGAATTCTTCACCCCAGGTCCACAGAACATACGTTTTTCTCAGTATCACATTACACCTATTTTGAAAGTGACCACATAATTGGAAGTAAATCACACTTTAGCATTTGCATAGCATTTCACAGATTAAAATAAAATATTGGTTGGCTGTTTGTTATTTTCTTCCCTTATTCCTTCCTATCTCTGCTGTTGAGCACAATTATTGGCATAAAAGAAGTTTTTAATACCTATTTTTAGATTGCATTCTAGCCTGGGCAATAGAGCAAGACTCCTGTTCTCTCTCTTCCTTTCTCTTTCTCTTTTTCTTTCTTTCAAAAAAAAAATAATAATAAGTTCATATGGTACTTAATATGCTTACAGCTGTGTAGAGAAAAAGACATTTATATGCCATTGTGTGGTCATAGATTAAAGATGAAAAAAGTAAAGCTGCTAAAAGTAAATGAATAAAATTTTAGTTATTCACAGCTGATGCCACATAAATATTCTGAGTAGATCAATTTTATTTGTGCAGGGAAATATGAAACTATAAGCTTAACACATTATATCTACCCTCAAAAAGATTTTAATTGTTGGGGATATCATATTTTAGTACTTGAACAGCTCAGGAGGAATTAATATAAGGGTCATGGAAAGGCCTTTTCATTTAGGTCTCAGTGACTTCTACTGGTTGATTCTGTTGAGGAAACTACTCCAGGCCAGGTCAGACAAGAATACCCTGTGTCAACAAATGACCTCCATATACCAGAGGCTAACACTGAAGTTTATTTCTCACTCACACTACAAATTCATTCTGAGTTATTGCTATTCTCTTCCAAGTAAGCTCTACACCAAGTGAAAAAAGCTGTCACTAACTGTGGCATTACTGAGCTTGTGGTAAAGAGAAGCAGCATGGCAAGCCACATGCTGACTCAGGAGTTCTGCCTGGCAGCTTCACATATCACTTCTGCTCAGCAGGAAAGACATGTCATTTTGTTCAGAGTAAGTCACATGAATAGGCCTGAGTTCAGCAGAAAAAGGATACAAAGTAAAACAGTACAAGGAGGGAAACAAAAAGTTGGTCATCAGTAATAAAATCCATAATACTTATTAAATGCCTCCAAAATTTACTAACTTTGTAACCTTAGAAAAGTAACATAATATTTTTATGCCTCCAACTCCTTACCAAGAAAATATGAGCAACATTTAGTCATAAAATTAAGGACAAAGTGAAAATCAATATGGAAAGCATTTAAAGTTAGGTAGGGACTGAATAAATGACAGCTATTATTATAAACACCAAATGAATGTAAAGCTACTGTTAGAGAAATGAGAGTCTTCATGGCTCAACTAATAAGGTCTTATAACCTTGTATTTATTTTATTATTTTTAAAATATCAAATGACATAATTAAATATAGTTTTGATATACTTTTTCAGAATAATTTTATTTTTCTGCTCCATAAAATACTCTGCAATTTTTAACTGCCTGTTTGCTCTATATGATATTGTTCATGAAAGTAAATATCAATCTTTCCAGGATGGGATGTCTAGAACTAAATAAATCATAGCAAGACCTACATAATTGAAAACAGTAATATTGGTCTAAGGAAGGGTTTCCCCTGCCATCACAGCCATTAGTATGGTTATTGAAATGGGCCTGTGTCTGCCAGAGGCCTTTGTGCTGAGCATGGCTAGAGAACTGAGTCCCACAAAGTATAACCCAAGTTGTCTTACTGGTAAGCCAAAAACTGTGCTTTTTCTATGGTTTGAAATTCATCTCAAGGAAGAATTCAAACCAAAACCAAACTTGGCTAAAATCCTTAGAAAATATGAGTACTTGGGCAGCCCAGATATGCTGAATGGTAAATGGCTGTGAACAGAGTTTTTATCCAATTTTGCTTCCTTCAGCATGGTAGCAAGATGGAGTAGGAAGTAACCGTATTTGGCTTAAGGAGCAGGAAGTCATTGTATTTGTCCTAAATGTACTCTCCTTAACTATTTCCCTCTTGAAAACGTGAGTATTTGATTTCCATGACTCTAGTACTTTTCTCTTTACAAGTACAAATTCTCTTTTACTGGTAAATCTCTTCTTGCATTTATATAGCTTTATCTACTTCTACTTGGATTTTATTGAATTCTTATATTTATTGACATTTTATGTGCTATCTTCTGCCTTTCTATCTAGTTACTAAGCTGTTTACTAAACTGCTACAAAGTATACTTTTTGCATCACTTTCAGTGTCTAGCACAGTACTGCTCTAAATAGAAGGTTATTAGTAAGCATGTGATTTTTTAATGAACTCTCTTGCCTGATTTGCAGTTCTATTTTCACCTATCTTTTCATCATTCTTTGATTTTTTTCCTGTCATATCTTGAAAATATATATTTACTCAAAAGTAATTATGATCTGAGAAAAATATTTGATTAATTTCAATTGAGGTAACAGAAGCACTTTTAAAATATTTTAGTTAGTCAGTGTGGGATCTGGCTAATAAAAGAACAATGAATATTTGAATGAATTTCAAATAGCTTTATAAAAACCTGTGTTTGAAGGATTCTCAAAGGGTTTAAACCACTGAGCTGCTTTTCTTGCACGAAGTCAAAATTGAGCAGCAATTTTTTTTAGCAAAAATATGGAAGCTTGGGTAAAAAACAAAAATGTGAGAATTCTTAAAGAGTACCCAAAATGGAAGATCTGGAGTAAATAAAATAAAACAGAGAAAATAAAAACAATGAATATACTTGAGGCTGCTAAGTTTGAGCCATCACTTAATAGAGATTTCATGAATATTCACAACCAGGAAAAATGATAAGCTGGCAGCAGCTTTTTACATGTAGTTAAAACCAATGGGGAATTACCCCATTACTCAAGAGTCCCAGGAAGAAAGCATGGCATAAAGGCCTGGGGTAACTCCAAGCAGCAGCACCCAGGGAAAGACTTGCACTTTTGAAAGTGGGGCATTGGGAGGTGAGATACAGGTTGACATCAGAAAAATTCTGCTTAGTATTTTTAATATATGCTAAAGAAATTAAGATATAATAATACAAAGAGATGGGTTCCCTAAGAAATAGACACTGAGATGCATATTTACATACAGGTGTTTCACTGGGGATTGCTCTTGGTAATGGCACCTATGCAGAGTGAAAGAAGCAGAATTGGGCAGAGAGGAATGTTGAACTGTGAAATAACAGTAACTTCAGCCATTTGACAGGGAGTTCTGGAGCTGGAATGGCTCTTCATGTTATTTTAAATTGATAGAAGGCAACTGGTCCTCTGTATCCTCTCATGCATTAGTTATCATAGGCAATTTGCTTCCAGAGAGATGCAGTTACTTTGGGTGAGGAACCTCCCCAGCTAAAGCAATTCTTGGAGAAAGACTTAACTATAAGCCTTCTAACTAGAAGGCAACAGTTCTTGCAACTGGGAACACAAGTTTTTTGGAGAGATGTGGACATTTATTAAATTTAATCAATTTGAGAACTGTTCCTCTGCAGTTCTGGTTGGTCCTTTTTCCCTGAGAGAATACGCAGAGGAAAAATTAGTGAGAAAAACTAGAACTCCCAATACCACAGCTGGTAATACTACCCATTCTAAATTTCTATTGTAAACAGATCAATTTCAGTTTAAATGCTCATCCTAGTGAAGTGAGCAAGGCCTTCATTATGGGGGAGACTAAGACCCTGGACAATATGCTCATTATCTGCTACATTATTTATTTATCATCAAAATTGAGCAGAGGAATTGCCAAGCAATGCCCCAACTGATCACTTACCCCCATTGAGTAACAGTGACCCTAACTCCACCTGATTATTAGGGGCAATTATTTCTGCCAGGGCAGTGATTCCTTTCCTTGCCTGAAGATCTCTTGGAGCCTTAAATATATGATAGCATCAATAGCTTAAAGTTTAATGAAATTCTTTATTTTTACCTGATGGCAGCATATCTTCACCAGGAACCAAGTCGTCTGAAACCATAGAGTCAATAATTGCAAAAACTAGAAGGACAAATTCCTCAAGCAGGCCACTGGGAGTAAGGGTAGCCAGGATCAAACGTATTCACCACTTGGTTAAAAGTACCATATATACTACCTATCAGTGACACATCACTGATAATGACACTTGATTGAGGCTATACACAACAACTTAGAGGATGCTCCTCATGCTCACAGGGAATTATTTCCAAATTAGTAGGTTAGGGGCATTGTCAAAACACCACCCAGCTATTAGGAGCAGCAGTTTTGGGGTTGTATTATATATTACTGAACCACTACTGTATGCCCACTATTATACCTTTTGTACTATAAAGTCTGACTCTTTGTCTGATGTGATGCTATTCAGGAATTCCTTGTCAATAGATCAAATCCTTTTAAAGCCCTGAGATCTTGAGGCAGGGAAAGTAAAATCTTATCCAGAATAGATGTTGATTTTAGTCAAGATGAATCACTACTTCCAGGATAGAAGTGGTCCAATATAATCAACTTTCTATCAAATACTAGTTTTCCTCTCAGAGGATGGTACCAGTTCAGGGAATTTGGGAAACTTGGGATGTTCTCTATTACTGGCATATTGGACATTTGACAATGGCAGTAGTGAAATTAGCCTTAGAAAGTTGGAACCTAGGCTTCTGAATGTATGTATATCCTCCTTCTTTATCACTATGCTAATCTATTCATTTACCCATTGTGCCAAAGATAGAAGCTGGCAGATGTCAACTGGCCAAGTCATTCTGTCTACTTGGTTGTTTATTGCCACTTCCATGAGAATCTTCTTGCATTGGTTGTTAACGTGCAATAGAAAAATCTTAATATTTCATGCTCAATATCCTAGTGCTACATAGTGGTAGCACTAGGATTAAACAGACATCTCCTTGTCCTTGATCTTCTAACATTTTTCTAGGTCTCTGACCAAACCTGATTTATTCATCATGTCTGTGAGCTTGAATATATTATTACCAGAGCCTCTATGTTTTTCTCATGAAGCAAATGACCAGATATATCATCAAAGCTCATTTTCCATTATGACTGTTTTTCTGGGCAGTGGAATGGAAAAGTATCCATTTTCCAGATCAAAAGCATACCATCTACCTGAAGCCCAACCAATCTGCTTTGACACGGCAGCTGCAATTGAGAGCATTTTTGGTTGAATTTGTTGTAGGGCACTGATATCTACCAGAATCTATCTGATAAAGTCTAGACTGTTGAATTAAATGGGATTGGTGGGGCCATTAACCTGCATCCTTTGGGTCTTTAAGGATGGAAATAATGACTTTCTTCTGCATTATTCCATTCTCACAGCGCTACAAGGAAATGTCTGAGACTGGATAATTGATAAGAAAAGAGTTTTAATTGGCTCATGGTTCAGCAGGCTATTCAGGAAGCATGATGTTAGCCATTTGCTCAGCTTCTGGGGAAGCCTTAAGAAACTTTCAATCATGGTGGAAGGTAAAGGGGAAGCAGGCACATTTTACATAACTGGAGCAGAAAAGGAGAGGGGAGAGGTGTCAGACACTTTATAAAAACAAGATCTCATAAGAAGTGTGTTATGAGAACAGCATCAAATATGTGGTGTTAAACCATTCATGAAGGATCCACTCCCATGATTCAATCATCTCCCACAAGGCCCCACCTTCAACACTGTGGATTACAATTAAATATGAGATTTGGGTGCAGACACATATCCAAACTATATCACCTTCCTACCCACTGCTCTCTCAGAATTCAATATTCATTGTTTTCTATTTATTGCCTTTAATGGAGGGTTATCACTTAATGGATTCAACTTTACCTACATTAGTGCAATATCTCCAACCGCATGTGCCAAGGAACTAACTACCTTGGGGTTTTTCTCAGTAAGAAATTATAAATTTGTGTGCCAGGGAAATAACCAATAACTCAATTGATTCATTGGGACTTGAACTTTGGCCAGGAATTCATTTATGGCAAGGCCCCAAAGATCTTCATTCTTAACAGAGGGCCTATGATGATTTCTTGTGTCCAGATTTCCTCAAAATACTTGGTCTTTTTTTTCTTCAGTGTACAATTACTAAAGTAATTGGCCATAGATCCCGTCTTACTCTGTTTTCTGTTTCTAAAACTGGGTAATTTATAACAAAAAATGAATCTGGTTCTTACATTTCTAGATGCTAAGAAACCCAAGGCTGAAAAACTACATTTGGTGAGGGCCTCATCACTGATGGAGACTCTCTGCAGAGACCTGACTGAAGTGGCACAGGGCATCACATGGCAACAGAGCTCATGAAAGACAGCCAAATTGGCATTTTGTAACAGAGTTACTCTCATGAGAACTAACCTACTCCCTTGATAACTCATTGATCCATTAACACATTAATTCATGAATGGATTAATCCATTGATGAAGTCAGTGCCTTCATGATCCAATCACCTCCAAAAGGTCCTCCTCTCAACACTGCTGCACTGAAGACCAAGTTTCTAACACATGACCTTTTGGGGGACACATTCAAATGACCCCTGGCCTCCAAAATTTATGTCTTTCTCACATGTAAAATACACTCATTCCATCTCAATAAACTCAGTCTTAAGTTGTTCCAACATCAACTTAAAAGTCCAAGTCTCATCTTTTTTTTTTTTGAGACAATCTTTCTGTCACCCAGGATGGAGTACAATGGCATGATCTCAGCTCATTGCAATTTCTCCTTCCTGTACTCAAGTGATCCTCCTGCCCCAGCCTCCTATGTGCCTCCAGCTCTGGCTAAATTTTTTTGTATTTTTTTTTAGAGACAGTATTTTGCCTTGTTACTCATGCTAGTCTTGAACTCCTGGGCTCAAGCAATTCACTTGCTTTGGCCTCTCAAAGTCTTGACTAGAGATGTGAGTGACAGTGCCTGGCCACAAGTCTGATCTTAATCAGATATGGGTGAGACTCAAGGCACAGTTCACCTCAAGACAATTTCCTTCCATCTGTGAGCTTGTGAAAACAAGTTATCTACTTATAAATACAAATGATAGGACAGGCATGATACAGACATTTTCATTCCAAAAGGGAGAAATAAGAAACAAGAAGAATAACTATTTCCAAGTAAGTTCAAAACCCAATTGGGAAAATGAGATTAGGCTCCAAAATAATCTCTTACTGCACGTGCTGCCTCCTGACACACTGATGCAGGACTGGGCACCCAAAATCTCAGGCAACCTCACTCCTATGGCTTTTCTGGACTTGGCCCACATTTCAGCTCTCTCTGGCTGGTGTCATAAGCTGGTGGCTCTGCAGTTCTGGAGTAGTGGTGGTGGGCCCACTTCCATGACTACATTAGGCATTACCCTAGTAAGGATATTCTGATGCAACTGTAACCCACACTTACACTCATTGCTTAAGTGGAGGCTCTTTGTGGTGGCTCTGCCCTTACAGCAAATTCCTGTCTGGGCCTCTAAGTGGTCCACTGCATCCTTTGAAATCTCAGTGGAAGCTGCCATGTTTCCACACTTCTTGGATATTGTACACCTCTAGAATTAGCAACATGTTTACAGTAGCAATGCTTAATTCTAGAGCCACTTCCCAAGCTACATCTGACCCCATTTAAGCCAAAACTTCGTGCTACCAAAGTTTTGAGCAGAGTCCCAAAGCAGCTCTAGGCAGCAAGCCTATAAAGGATTCATGGGTGTCTTCCACAAATCCATTCTGCCTTCCTGGTTCTCTGGGTCTCTGATGGGTGAGGAAGCTTTGAAGAGCTCTAAAATGCCTTTGAAATTTCCCATTGTTCTGATGAATAACCTCTGGCTCCCTTCTACCAGTGCTAATCTGTTTAGTAACTGGTTGCTTGGCCACATCCAAACAGGACTTTTTTTATATGGCCAGCCTGTAAATTTTACAAGTGTTTACATTCTACTTCCCTTTTAATTATAAATTCTGTCTTTAAATCATTTTTTTTTTGTTCCCAAAGCTCACTATGAGCAGCCAAAAGTTAACCACACAGCCTCTTTGCTGCATAAAAATTTCTTTTGTTTTTGAGAATTATCATTCTCAAATTTGGCCTTCCACAAAACCCTAGGGTATTAATACAATGCAGCCAAGTTATTTGCTACTTTATAACAAGGATGACCTTTATTCCAGACTCTGGTATGTTATTCTTCATTTCCATTTGAGACCTCGTCAGAATGTTTTTACTGTCTACCTTTGTATCAGCATTCTGGTCATGATTGCTTAAGTAATCTCTGAGAAGTTCCAGACTTTCCCAACTTTTCTTGTCTTCTAAGAATCACCCTTAATGCTCAATTTACAGCTTTCTGGGTCTTCTTCTAGGCTTCTCCTTCAAATTCTTCCAGTCACTGCCCTTTATCCAGTCCCAAAGACGTGTTCACATTTTCAGGTATTCTTTATTATACCCCCACTCCTGGTACCAACTTTCTATCATACAGTATTTTCTGTTAGTATAACTGAATACCAGAGATGGATAATTTATAAAGAAAAGAAACATATTTCTTACAGTTCTAGAGACTGGCAAGTTCAGGGCCAAAGGACCACATGTGGTGTGAGCCTAACTGCTGGTGAAGACACTTTGTAGAGTTAGTTCCAAGGTGGCACAGAGTATCTAATGGCAAGGAGGGGGACTGAAAGCAAAATTGGCTTTAATGACAGTCCCACTCTTCTCATAACTAACCTACTCCCATGATAGCCCATCAATTCATTAATCCAAGAATCTAGGAATAGATTAATTCATGCATGTGGGTGGAGACCTTATGACCTAGTCAACACTTAAAGGCCAAACATATTAATATCATTACATTAGAGATTAAGTTTCAATATGAGTTTCAGAGGGGACAAATTTTCAAACCATAGGAAATACTTCTGGAAAATGTCAAGTAACATCTTTATCACATACATTTTGTGTAGTGTCACAGAGTCTTTATTCCTGAGGAACTGGCCCTTTCTTCAGTCAATGAACTCTGGTTTTAAAAACTTGTTTGATTCTTGATGCTGGTTAAGAGGTTATAAATTTTTATTGGAGAAGCTGTTTATTCATCCTCAATTTCTCTTGATTGAGTGTAAGTATATTGATAGTTATAGATTCAGCAATATTTTTTTCTGGCTGACCATAGACCATATTTGTAGACTGAGCAAGACTCTTGGTTAAACATTTACATTGACCATAGAAATGCCATGTTTTGTTCATCATTTCCATAGCTCTTATTTGTCAGGAACATCTGCCTAAGAGACCAACCTTGTTGCTCTTTATGATAATTGCAAGTGCTTTCCATTTGGTGGCTAAATGCCACTACTTGACCTCTATTTGGGGGTCCTATTATTTTCACTGTTACCTGTAATCCCATATTTTCTATCACTTTAGTAAATGGGGTATTCTCTAGGTGATTCTAAGGAACACAGCTAGTGAATTTTCTGGGCTTACATCTTTTATCTGCTGTAGTAGCACTTCTCTCATTTTTATATCTTCTTTCACTCTGTGTTACAAAAGTTCTTTGATGTATATTTTACTGCAAAGGCCATCACGTTCTTGAAGCTTCTAAAAACTATCTCATTGGCATGATGAAATTGTCTTTCTAAGATGCAGAAATTGTGGCTGATGGAAGAGTGATCCCATATCAATGTATTCTTCCTTCTACAAATTTATAATTTCTTTCTTTTTTATAATTTTAATTGATACATTATAATTATACTTATGTGGTACATAATATTTTGATACATGTATACAATGGGTAATAATCAAACCAGGGTAATTAGCATATCTGTCATATGAAAAAATTTGGCATTTTTTTGTGTTGGGAACATTCAAAATTCTCTCCTCTAGCTTTTGAAAATATGATATATTACTAACTATAGTTATCCTACAGTGCCGTAGAACATTAGAACTTTTTCCTTCTATCTAACTTCAATTTTGCATTCATTAACAAACCTCTCCCTATCCTTCCTCTCTACTACCAGTTCTAGCCTCTAGTAACCACTACTCTGCTCTCTAATTCTATGAGATTTAAACATCCACATATAAGTGAAAACTTGTGGTGTTTATCTTTCTGTGCCTGTCTGAATTCATTTAATGTATCATCCTCCAGGCTTTTCCATGTTGCCACAAGTGACAAAATTTCCTTCTTTTTTGTGAATTAATTTTATTCCATTGTATAAATACACAGTTCTTCATTCATCTTCTGATAGACACTTAGGTTGATTTTATATCTTGGCTATTGTGAATAATGCTGCAATGAACACTGGAGTGCAGATATCTATTTGATTTCTATTCCTTTGGATATATACCTAGCAGTAAAATGGCTGGATCATACAGTAGTTCTGTTTTTAGCTTTCTTTGAGCAACTTCTATACAGTTTTCCATAGTGGCTATATTAATTGACATTTCCACTAGCAATGTGTAACAGTTCTCTTTTCTATTTGTTGTGTTTTGTCCTTTTGGTAATTACCATTATAACTGGGGTAAGATGATATCTCATTGTTTTGGATTTGATTTGCATTTCCATGATGTTAAGCATTTTAAAATATACTCTTTGGCCATTTGTGTGATTCTTTTGAGAAATATATATTCAGGTCAATTGGCCATTTGTCATTTGGATTGTTGATTCACTGTGTTAATTGTTTACTTTTCTGTATAGAAGCTTTTTACTTAAATATAATCCCACGTATCTATTTTCACTTTTGTTGCCTAGGCTTTTAATAACTTATTTATAAAATATTTGCCCAGATGAATGTTCTTGAGTTTTTCTTCTAAGTTTTCTGCTAATACTTTCATAGTTTCTCATCTTATATGTAATTTTTTTTACCTATTTTGAGTTGATTTTTATTTATGATGAGAAATAATGGTCTAACTTTATTTTTCTGCATATAGTCATTCAGCTTTCCTAGAACCATTTATTGAGGAAACTGTGTTTTTCTTAATAAACATTCTTGATATCTTTGTTAAAGTCAGTTGGCTGAATATATGTAGATTTATATCTGGGTTTTTTATTCTGAATTCAGAATAGAACAGAATTCTATTCTTTCTATTGGCCAATGTGTCTGCTTTTATACCAGTACCATGCTATTTTGATTACTCTAGATTTGCAGTATAGTTTGAAGTCAGGCAGTTGACTTCTCTTTGTTCTTTTTGCTCAGGATAAGTTTGACTATTTGAGATCTTCTAGGGTTCCACAAAAATTTAATTTTTTTCTCTTTTGTAAATAATGGCATTGGTGTTTTGATAGGAATTGCATTGAGTCTGTAGATTGCTTTAAGTTTTATAGCCATTTTAGCAATATTATTTCTTCCATTCCATAGACATAAAATGTGTTTCCATGTTTTAATGTCCTCTTCAATTACTTTTTTTTTTTTTTAATTTTTTATTGGATTATAGGTTTTGGGGTACATGAGCAGAGCATGCAAGACAGTTGCGTAGGTACACACATGGCAGTGTGCTTTGCTTTTCTTCTCCCCTTCACCCACATTTGGCATTTCTCCCCAGGCTATCCCTCCCCACCTCCCCCTCCCACTGGCCCTCCCCTTTTCCCCCCAATAGACCCCAGTGTTTAGTACTCCCCTTTCTGTGTCCATGTGTTCTCATTTTTCATCACCCACCTATGAGTGAGAATATGCGGTGTTTCATTTTCTGTTCTTGTGTCAGTTTGCTGAGGATGATGTTTTCCAGATTCATCCATGTCCCTACAAACGACACGAACTCATCATTTCTGATTGCTGCATAATATTCCATGGTGTATATGTGCCACATTTTCCCAATCCAGTCTATTATCAATGGGCATTTGGGTTGATTCCAGGTCTTTGCTATTGTAAACAGTGCTGCAATGAACATTCGTGTACATGTGTCCTTATAGTAGAACGATTTATAGTCTTTTGGATATATACCCAGTAATGGGATTGCTGGGTCAAATGGAATTTCTATTTCTAAGGCCTTGAGGAATCGCCACACTGTCTTCCACAATGGTTGAACTAATTTACACTCCCACCAACAGTGTAAAAGTGTTCCTTTTTCTCCACATCCTCTCCAGCATCTGTTGTCTCCAGATTTTTTAATGATCGCCATTCTAACTGGCGTGAGATGGTATCTCAATGTGGTTTTGATTTGCATCTCTCTGATGACCAGTGACGATGAGCATTTTTTCATATGATTGTTGGCCTCATATATGTCTTCTTTCGTAAAGTATCTGTTCATAGTAGACTGCGAAAATTTTTTCCCATTCTGTTGGTTGCCGATCCACTCTAGTGACTGTTTCTTTTGCCGTGCAGAAGCTGTGGAGTTTCATTAGGTCCCATTTGTCTATTTTGGCTTTTGTTGCCAATGCTTTTGGTGTTTTGTTCATGAAGTCCTTGCCTACTCCTATGTCCTGGATAGTTTTGCCTAGATTTCCTTCTAGGGTTTTTATGGTGCCAGGTCTTATGTTTAAGTCTTTAATCCATCTGGAGTTAATTTTAGTGTAAGGTGTCAGGAAGGGGTCCAGTTTCTGCTTTCTGCACATGGCTAGCCAGTTTTCCCAACACCATTTGTTAAACAGGGAATCCTTGCCCCATTGCTTGTTTTTGTCAGGTTTATCAAAGATTGTATAGTTGTATGTATGTTGTGTTGCCTCCGGTGCCTCTGTTTTGTTCCATTGGTCTATATCTCTGTTTTGGTACCAGTACCATGCTGTTTTGATTCCTGTAGCCTTGTAGTATAGTTTGAAATCCGGTAGTGTGATGCCCCCCGCTGTGTTCTTTTTGCTTAGAATTGACTTGGCTATGCGGGCTCTCTTTTGGTTCCATATGAAGTTCATGGTGGTTTTTTCCAGTTCTGTGAAGAAAGTCAATGGTAGCTTGATGGGGATAGCGTTGATTCTGTAAATTACTGTGGGCAGTATAGCCATTTTCACGATATTAATTCTTCCTAACCATGAACATGGAATGTTTCTCCATCTGTTTGTGTCCTCTCTGATTTCGTTGAGCAGTGGTTTGTAGTTCTCCTTGAAGAGGTCCCTTACGTTCCTTGTGAGTTGTATTCCAAGGTATTTTATTCTTTTTGTAGCAATTGCAAATGGCAGTTCGCTCTTGATTTGGCTTTCTTTAAGTCTGTTATTGGTGTAGACGAATGCTTGTGATTTTTGCACATTGATTTTATATCCTGAGACTTTGCTGAAGTTGTTTATCAGTTTCAGGAGTTTTTGGGCTGAGGCGATGGGGTCTTCTAGGTATACTATCATGTCGTCTGCAAATAGAGACAATTTGGCTTCCACCTTTCCTATTTGAATACCCTTTATTTCTTTTTCTTGCCTGATTGCTCTGGCTAGAACTTCCAGTACTATATTGAATAGGAGTGGTGAGAGAGGGCATCCTTGTCTAGTACCAGATTTCAAAGGGAATGCTTCCAGTTTTTTCCCATTCAGTATGATATTGCCTGTTGGTTTGTCATAAATAGCTTTTATTACTTTGAGATACGTTCCATCGATACCGAGTTTATTGAGGGTTTTTAGCATAAAGGGCTGTTGAATTTTGTCAAATGCCTTCTCTGCATCAATTGAGATAATCATGTGGTTTTTGTTTTTGGTTCTGTTTATGTGGTGAATTACATTGATAGACTTGCGTATGTTGAACCAGCCTTGCATCCCTGAGATGAATCCTACTTGATCATGATGAATAAGTTTTTTGATTTGCTGTTACAATCGGCTTGCCAATATTTTATTGAAGATTTTTGCATCTATGTTCATCATGGATATTGGCCTGAAGTTTTCTTTTCTTGTTGGGTCTCTGCCGGGTTTTGGTATCAGGATGATGTTGGTCTCATAAAATGATTTGGGAAGGATTCCCTCTTTTTGGATTGTTTGAAATAGTTTTAGAAGGAATGGTACCAGCTCCTCCTTGTGTGTCTGGTAGAATTCGGCTGTGAACCCATCTGGACCTGGGCTTTTTTTGTGAGGTAGGCTCTTAATTGCTGCCTCAACTTCAGACCTTGTTATTGGTCTATTCATAGTTTCAGCTTCCTCCTGGTTTAGGCTTGGGAGGACACAGGAGTCCAGGAATTTATCCATTTCTTCCAGGTTTACTAGTTTATGCGCATAGAGTTGTTTGTAATATTCTCTGATGATGGTTTGAATTTCTGTGGAAACTGTGGTGATTTCCCCTTTATCATTTTTTATTGCATCTATTTGGTTGTTCTCTCTTTTCTTTTTAATCAATCTGGCTAGTGGTCTATTTTGTTGATCTTTTCAAAAAACCAGCTCTTGGATTTATTGATTTTTTGAAGGGTTTTTCGTGTCTCAATGTCCTTCAGCTCAGCTCTGATCTTAGTAATTTCTTGTCTTCTGCTGGGTTTTGAGTTTTTTTGATCTTGCTCCTCTAGCTCTTTGAATTTTGACGATAGGGTGTCAATTTTGGATCTCCCCATCCTCCTCATATGGGCACTTATTGCTATATACTTTCCTCTAGAGACTGCTTTAAATGTGTCCCAGAGGTTCTGGCATGTTGTGTCTTCATTCTCATTGGTTTCGAAGAACTTCTTTATTTCTGCCTTCATTTCGTTGTTTACCCAGTCAACATTCAAGAGCCAGTTGTTCAGTTTCCATGAAGCTGTGCGGTTCTGGGTCTGTTTCTGAATTCTGAGTTCTAACTTGATTGCACTATGGTCTGAGAGGCTGTTTGTTATTATTTCAGTTGTTTTGCATTTGTTGAGCAGTGCTTTACTTCCAATTATGTGGTCAATTTTAGAGTAGGTGTGATGTGGTGCTGAGAAGAATGTGTATTCTGTGGATTTGGGGTGGAGAGTTCTGTAAATGTCCACCAGGTTTGCTTGCTCCAGGTCTGAGTTCAAGCCCTGGGTATCCTTGTTGATTTTCTGTCTGGTTGATCTGTCTAGTATTTACAGTGGAGTGTTAAAGTCTCCCACTATTATTGTGTGGGAGTCTAAGTCCTTCTGTAAGTCATTAAGAACTTGCCTTATGTATCTGGGTGCTCCTGTGTTGGGTCCATATATGTTTAGGATCGTTAGCTCTTCTTGTTGTATCGATCCTTTTACCATTATGTAATGGCCTTCTTTGTCTCTTTTGATCTTTGTTGCTTTAAAGTCAATTTTATCAGAGATGAGAATTGCAACTCCTGCTTTTTTTTGCTTTCCATTAGCTTGGTAAATCTTCCTCCATCCCTTTATTTTGAGCCTTTGTGTATCCTTGCATGTGAGATGGGTTTCCTGGATACAGCACACTGATGGGTTTTGGATTTTTATCCAATTTGCCAGTCTGTGTCTTTTGATTGGTGCATTTAGTCCATTTACATTTAGGGTTAATATTGTTATGTGTGAATTTGATACTGCCATTTTGATTCTAAGTGGCTGTTTTTCCTGTTAGTTGTTGTAGATTCTTCATTATGTTGAAGCTCTTTAGCATTCAGTGTGATTTTGGAATGGCTGGTACTGATTGATCCTTTCTATGTGTAGTGCCTCTTTTAGGAGCTCTTGTAAAGCAGGCCTGGTGGTGACAAAATCTCTGAGTACTTGCTTGTTCGCAAAGGATTTTATTCTTCCTTCACTTCTGAAGCTCAGTTTGGCTGGATATGAAATTCTGGGTTGAAAGTTTTTTTCTTTAAGAATGTTGAATATTGGCCCCCACTCTCTTCTGGCTTGCAGTGTTTCTGCCGAGAGATCTGCTGTGAGTCTGATGGGCTTCCCTTTGTGGGTGACCCGACCTTTCTCTCTGGCTGCCCTTAGTATTCTCTCCTTCATTTCAACCCTGTTGAATCTGACGATTATGTGCCTTGGGGTTGCTCTTCTTGCGGAATATCTTTGTGGTGTTCTCTGTATTTCCTGCAATTGAGTGTTGGCCTGTCTTGCTAGGTGGGGGAAATTTTCCTGGATGATGTCCTGAAGAGTATTTTCCAGCTGGGATTCATTCTCTTCGTCCCCTTCTGGTACACCTATCAAACGTAGGTTAGGTCTTTTCACATAGTCCCACATTTCTTGGAGACTTTGTTCATTCCTTTTTGCGCTTTTTTCTCTGATCTTGGTTTCTTGTTTTATTTCATTGAGTTGGTCTTCGACTTCAGATATTCTTTCTTCTGCTTGGTCAATTCGGCTATTGAAACTTGCGTTTGCTTCGCGAAGTTCTCGTATTGTGTTTTTCAGCTCCTTTAATTCATTCATATTCCTCTCTAAGGTATCCATTCTTGTTATCATTTCATCGAATCTTTTTTCAAATCTTTTTTCAAGGTTCTTAGTTTCTTTGCATTGATTTAATACATGATCTTTTAGCTCACAAAAGTTTCTCATTATCCATCTTCTGAAGTCTAATTCCATCATTTCCTCACAGTCATTCTCCGTCCAGCTTTGTTCCCTTGCTGGTGAGGAGTCTTGGTCCTTTCTAGGAGGCGATGTGTTCTGGTTTTGGGTGTTTTCCTCCTTTTTGCGCTGGTTTCTTCCCATCTTTGTGGATTTGTCCGCTGGTCGTCTGCGTAGTTGCTGACTTTTCGTTTGGGTCTCTGAGTGGACACCCAGAATGTTGATGATGAAGTATTTCTGTTGCTTGGTTTTTCTTCTACCAGTCTAGCCCCTTCACTGTACGACTGTTGAGGTCCGCTCCAGACCCTGCTTGTCTGGGGTGCACCTCTAGTAGCCGTGGCACAGCGAGGGATGCTACCAGTTTCTTTTTCTGCTCTCTTTGTCCCAGGATGATGCCTGCCTAATGACAGTCTTTTGGATATAGAGGGGTCAGGGAGCTGCTTGAGGAGACAGTTTGTACTTTATAGGGGTTTAATTGCTGAGCTGTGCACTCTGTTGTTCATTCAGGGCTGTTAGGCTGCTATGTTTGATTATGCTGCAACACAGCTCATTAAACAACCCTTTTTTTTTTTCTCAAATGCTCTGTGTTGAGGGGTTTGGGCTTTATTTTTGGATGTCCGATCAGGTGTCCTGCCCAGCTCAAAGGCAGACTAGCCACTGTTTGGCTGCCGAGGCTCCGCCCTGCTGTTGTGTGATTCACGCTGTTCCTGCCGGCTCTGCTGTGGTCTCCGCCACGCCCTGCGGTGGAGTCTCTTCGTTGTAGCGTGTTGCCTCAGCAACGGCAGGCTGCGTCAGCAGTGGGCGTGTATCTCAGTAGGGACGGGTTGCCTCGGCAACGGCTGGCTGCATCAGCAGTGGGCGTGTATCTCAGTTGGGGCGGGTTGCCTCGGCAATGGCTGGCTGCCTCAGCAGTGGGCGTGTATATCAGTTGGGGCAGGTTGCCTCTGTAGTGGTGGACGCCCCTCCCTCGCAGAGCGTCTCATACCGTCTGCCCGGGATAGTTTGAAATCGCGGTTTTGTTCGTCCCACTGGGTATCCCAAACGATCTGTCCCTGCAATCCCCTGGGCTGGGCTACTGTGCAAGTCTCGTTCAGTCTCAAGTCCAGCCCTCTCAAGTCTCAGGTTGCCGGTTCAACAAGGCACCCGGACAAGCACGCCCTGTGGGGATTGCTGGGTAGGGCCAGCCGCCGCCGCCCCAGCTGCTGGCTTCGCCAGGCAGACCTACTGCCTGGCGTCCCGTTTCTTTTTATACTTGGGAGTTTCCCCGTTCTGTGGGCAACAAAGATCAGTCTGGAAATGCAGCACTGACTCACCGTTTGCGAATTCAACGCGGGCTCCAATCCTGGGTTGTTCTCACAGCGCCATCTTGAGTCCTGTTCCCTCTTCAATTATTTTTAACAGTATTTTTTAGTTTTTATTGTAGAGGTGTTTTGAATTTCTCAAAAAATTTTTGCCTTTATACTTTAATTTTTCTGGCTTTTGTAAATGGTGATTGCTTTCTTAATTTATTCTTCAGATAGTTCGTTAATGGTATATTAAAAACACTACTAATTTTGTATATTGATTTTGTATCTGGCAATGTTGGTGAATTTATCTATCAGTTGTAAAATTTTTGTGTGTGAAGTCTTTAGGTGTTTTCCTCTATAAAATCGAATTATCTCAAACAGAAACATTTTTGTTTCCTATTTTCCAATTTAGATGACAATTATTATTTTATCTTTCTTAATTTCACTGGATAGTATTTTCTGTATTACATTCAATAAAAGTGATTAAACTGAAACTGAGTATCTGTGTCTTGTTCCAGTTTTTAGAGGCAAAGCTTTCAACTTTCCCCCATCCATATAGTTATAGGTTTGTTGCATATGGCCTTTACTGTGTTTAGGTAATTTGCTGAGAGTTTTTTTTATCATGAAGTATATTAAGTTTTATCAAATACTTTTTATGTGTTTATTGGGATGGTGACACAATTTTTGTCCTTCATTCTGTTTATGCAATGTATCATATTTATTGATTTGTGTATGTTGGACCAACCTTGCATTCCTGCATGAATCCAACTTGATCATGGTGTCTAATCATTTTCATGTGCTGTTGATGTTTTTCTAATATTTTTGTTGTTTTCTAGTATGTTTTTAAAAAGGTTTATCTCCTTGAATTTTTTTTCGAAGTTTCCTAGTATTTTGTTGATGATTTTTTTTGTCTATACTCATCAGTGATATTGGTCTGCAGTTTCTTTTTTCTTCTGTATCCTTGTCTAATATTAATACTAAGGTAATACTACCCTTATAAAATAAGTTTGGGCAAATTTCCCTATCTTCAATATTTTGGAATATTTTGAAAATAATTGGTATTATTTCTTCTTTAAATGTCCGGTAGAACTCATCAGTGAAGTCATTGAGTCCTGAACTTCTCCTAGTTGAGAGAATTTTTATGACTAATTTAATCTTGTTACTTGTTACTGACAAGATTGCTGTTTCTTCCTGGTTCCATCCTGGTAGGTAGTATTTGTTCTGAAATTTGTCCATTATGGCTAGGATTCCCAATTTGTTGGAATAAAGTTGTTTATGATAGTATCTACTTATCTTTTGCATATCTGTGCTATCAATTATAATTTCTCCTTTTTCATCTCTGATTTGATTTATTTGGGTCTTCCTTTGTTCTTGGTCTAGCTAATGTTTTCCTGATTTTAAAAATATTTTTAGTAAATTAAATTTTCATTTTGTTGATCCTGTGTGTGTGTGTGTGTGTGTGTGTGTGAAGTCACTATTTTGTTTATTTCTGTTTTGATCTTTATCATTATTATTATTATTACTTTGAGGTTTGGTTTGTTCTTTCTCTTCTAGTTCCTTGAGGTATAACATTAGGTTGTTTATTTGAGATCTTTTTACTTTTTGATGTAGGCATTGTCTGTCTTAAAGTTCCCTCTTAATACTTCATTTGCCATCTCTTACAGGCTTTGATATGTTGAGGTTTCTATTTTCATTTGTTTCAAGACATTTTGAAATTTCTTTCTTGATTTTTTACTGATGCATTAGTCATCCAGGAACATGCTGTATAATTTCCAAGTATTGCATATTTTCCAAAGTTCTTTTATTCCATTGTGATTAGAAAAAAATACTTGTTATGGTTTCAGTTTTTAAAAATGTGTTAAGAATTGTTTGTTCACCTAACATATAATCTAACCTGGAGAATGGTTCATGTGCAAATGAGAAGAGTGCATATTATGCAGCTATTGGGTAAAACCTTCTGCAAATGTCTTTTAAGTCCATATGGTCTATATTAGAACATAAATCCTTTTTCTATTAATTTTCTGTCTAGATATTCTGTCCAATGCTGACAGTGGGGTGTTTAAATATTAAAAACCCTAACTCTTACTGTATTGGGACTTACCTCTCCTTTTAGATCTAATAATAATTTTTCTTTCTTTTTTTTATTTTCTTAGAAATAGGATATCACTCCATTGCACTGGCTGGAGTGCAGTGGCATGATCATAGCTCATTGTAATCTCAAACTTCTGGGCTCAAGTGATCCTCCTGCCTCAGCCTCCTAAGGAGCTAGGACTCTAGGAATGCACCACCACACCTGTCTAACTTTTTGTTTTTACTTTTAATGGAAGCAAGGTCTCACTATGTTGCCCTGGCTGGTATTAAACTCCTATCCTTAAGCAATCCTCCTGCCTTGACCTCCAGAAATGCTGAGATCACAGGTGTGAGCCAAGACCTTGCCTGGCCAAGATCTAATAATACTGTCTTTATATATTTGGGTGCTCCAGTGTTGGGTGCATATATATTTACAATGATTATATCCTCTTGCTGAATCGATTTGTTTTTCACTACATAATGACCTTATTTGTCTCTTTGTATAGTTTTGACTTAAAGTCTATTTTATTTGATATAATTATTACTACTTCTGCTTGTTTTTGGTTTCTGTTTTCTTGGACTATCCTTTTTCATCCCATCACTTGTAGTCTATGTGTGTCTCTGAAGATGAAATGGGTTTTTTGTAGGCAACCTATAGTTGGGTAAAAACAATTAAAAAACAACACAAAACAAAAAACCTCATTCATCCAGGCTATGTTTTTAATTGAGAAGTTTAACCTATTTACAGTCAAAGTTATTAATGATAGGTGAGGGCTCATGCCTATCATTTTGTTAATTTTTTTTGGTTGTTTTGAATATCCTTGGATTTTTTCTTACTCTATTGTTTGTTTTCACAGTTTGTTATTTGTTGTTGTAATAAAGTTTGCTTCCTTTCCCTTTCTCATTCATATATCTGTTCTATCACTGAATCTTATACTTTGATGTGCTACCATTATGGTGGTTACTGTCTTTTGCTTCCAGATGTAGAACTTCTTGAAGCATTTCTTGTAAGATTGGTCGAGTGGTGATAAGCTCTCAGTTTTTGGTTGTTTAAGACTATTTCTCCTTCATTTCTGAAGCTTTGGTGGGTACAATATTCTTGGCTATTAGTGTTACTTTCTTTCAGCACTTCAAATACATAATGTCATTCTTTCCAAGCCTAGTAAGGTTTCTGCTGAGAAATCTGTCAGTCTAATGGAGATTCTTTTATATAGGACTTTTTTCTATTACTATTTTTTTAAAATTTCTTCTTTTATCTTTGATTTTTCTTTTCTTTTTAAATAAGGAAAAAAAAGGAGTGAAGGAGAGGAAGAAAGAGGAAGAAAAGAGGGAGAGAGAATGGGAATATAGTTTTATTCTAAAAATGGGTATTAATAATGGCCCATCAATATTTTGTGTATTTAAGGTGGAGAATGTATATTTTGTGTATTTAAAATGGAGAGCTCTATAAATATTTATTGAATTTTCTTGTTCCGAATCTGAGTTCAAGTCTTGGATATCTTTATTAATTTTTGGTCTCGTTGAGTCTAAATTTCTTTATGAATCTTATGTATCTGGGTGTTAGGATTATTAGCTCTTCTTGTTGCATTGATCCTTTTACCACTATATCTTTGTTGCTTTGAAATCTATTTTATCAGATGCGAGAATTGCAACTCCTGCTTTTTATTTATTTATTTATTTTTGTTCTCCATTTGGTTGGTAAATCTTTCTCCATCCCTTTGTTTTAAGACTTTGTGTATCTTTGGATGTGAAATGGGTCTGGATGTAGCACACCATTACGTTTTGGCTGTATCTTTTGATTGGGGGATTTAGTCGACTTAAATTTAGGGTTACTGCCATTTGATGTTAACTGGCTATTTTATCCATTCGTTGATGTAAATTCTTCTTCATGTTGCTGCTTGTTGATGCTCTTTACTTTTTGGTATATTTTTAGAAAGGCTAATACTGGTTGTTCCTTTCTATGTATAATGCTTCTTTCAGAAGCTCTTGTAAAGCTGGCATGGTGGTAATAAAATCTCTGAGTACTTGCTTGTTCATAAAAGATTTTATTTTTTCTTCAATTGTGAAACTTAGTTTGGCAGGATATGAAATTCTGGGCTGAAAGTTCTGTTCTTTAATGATGTTGAATATCGGCCCCCACTCTCTTCTGGCTTATAGGGTTTCTGCTGAGAGATCTGCTGTCTGATAGGCTTCCCTTTGTGGGTAACCTGACCTTTCTCTCTGGCTGCCCTTAGTATTTTCTCCTTCGTTTCAACCCTGAAGAATCTAACCATTATGGGCCTTGGGGTTGCTCTTCTTGAGGAATACCTTTATGGTGTTCTCTGTATTACCAGGAGTTGAATATTGCCCTGCTTTGCTAGATTTGGAAAGTTTTTCTGAATACTATCCTGAAGAATATTTTCCAGCTCGGATTCATTCTCTTCGTTGTATTCAGGTACACCTATCAAACGTAAATTAGGTCTTTTCACATAGTCCCATATTTCTTGGAGACTTTGCTCATTCATTTTTTTTCTTTTTTCTCTATTCATGTCTTCTTGTTTTATTTCATTAAGTAGGTCTTTGACCTCTGATATCCTTTCTTCTTCTTGATCAAAATTCAGCTATTCAAACTTGTGCATATTTCGCTAAGTTTTCGTGTTGTGTTTTTCAATTCCGTTAGTTCATTTATATTCTTCTCTATATTGTCTATTCTCGTTAGCATTTCGTCAAACCTTTTTTCAAAGTTCTTAGTTTCTTTACATTGGGTTAGAACAAGTTCTTTTAACTCCCAGAAGTTTCTTATCATCCACCTTCTGAAGCCTACTTCTGTTAATGGCACGCAGTCCTTTTCCATCAGGGCTTGTTCTGTTGCTGACGAGGAACTGTAATCCCCTGTAGAGGAAGAGGGGTTCTGATTTTGGGTATTCTCAGCATTTTTCACTGTTTAATAATAATGTGCCTCTGAGAGGAGTTCTTTGGTTTGAATCTATTTGGAAACTTTTGAGTCTGCCAAATCTCATTGTTCACATTTCTCCTAAGACTTAGGAAGTTTTCAGTTATTATTTCATTAAATAGGGTTTCTACACCCCTTCCTACATATTCATCTTCTGGAATCCCATAATGTAAATATATTTTTGCTTAATGATGTCCCCTATATCCCATGGGCTTTCTTCATTTTTTCTTCACTTTCTTATTTTGTCTTAATAGGTTATTTCAAAAGACTTGACTTCATGTTGAGAAATTCTTTCTTATTTTGACCTGGTCTATTGTTGAAACTCTATTATATTTTATTTTGCATTTATTGAATTCTTTATCACTAAGATTTCTGTTAGGCTCTTTGTTATTATATCTATCTTGTTAACTTTCTCATTCAGATCAGGTTTTTCTGATTTTTGGAATTTTATATCTGTATTCTTCTGTACCTCACTGAGTTTCCTTAAGATCATGATTTCAAATTTATTTTCACCCATTTCACAGATTTTATTTTATTTATTGTTTTGAGACAGGGTGTCACTTTGTCACCCAGGGTGAAGTGCAGTGGTGCAATCTCAGCTCACCACAGCCTCGACCTCCTGAGCCAAAATAATCCTCCCACCTTAGTCACCCCCCACCCCCACACTTGCCAAGTAGCTGGGACTGCAGGCATGTGTCACCATGATTGTTTTTTTTTGTTTGTTTGTTTTGTTTTGTTTTGTATTTTCAGTAGAGAGAGTTTTGCCATCTTGGCAAGGCTGATCTCGAACTCCTGGCTTCAAGTGAATCTACTGCTTCAGCCTCCTAAAGTGTTAGGATTATAGGTGTGAACCACCATGGGTGGCCAGATTTCCTTTTCTTTAGACTCTATTACTGGATAGTTATTGTGTTCTTTTGTAGGTATCATGTTTTCTTGTGTTTTCTTGTTTCTTGTGTTCTTATATTGATATCTGCACATCTGATTGAATGGTCACTTCTAATTTTATGGAGTAGTTTTCATAGGGAAATATGGTTTCTTGTAGATGTGTCCTATAGTGTTGGTTGGGGGGGAACATTGGCTTCGGTCCTGGGTGGGTGCACTGGCATAGCCTTTGTGTTATATCTTTGGTTATAATCAATGTTAGCAATGTCTGTGAGTGTTTTAGTGGTTTGGGTTATTTTGAGTGTTTCTGGAAGTGGTGGTGTGGCTTTGCAGGGGGCAAGATTGTCTGTGGCAGTGGACACCAGATAGGCTGGTCCTTGAGACCTGGAAGGCACATGCATGGCACATGACATCTCTGTCTATGGAGGGGACATCGTCAGTTGCACTTGTGGCTTCTGTGTGGCTGACTCCCAGGCCTGCACAGTGTGCCTGTTGGCTGCTTTATTCCGGAGGTGACTCCCTAATCTGTGGAACTTCCTGTTTTTAAAGAAATAGGAAATGACATGGATTTAAATGAGGGGCTGTGGCTGTACCACTAGTTGCTGGAAGAGTCATTCTGTTGCAACTTTAGTGTGGGCATGGCAGAGTGACAATAGGGCCTCAAGAATGTGGTGACACAGGATTATTGGGTCTCAGGGTATGCTGTATTCCAGCAATAATTCAATTCTCAAAATATTGCCCTGCCACAGAAGTTTGAATAAGGAGAAGTTGAGGGGCCCAGCATGTATTCCCTTTCTAGAGCAATGTGGCAACATGGATTGCAAGAAACTCCCCATACAAGACTCAGAGAGTATGAGAACATGGGAAGTCCCTCCTGACTCCAGGCTAACCCCAGCTGAGTAATTCACTTCCTTCTCCATGCTACCTGAGTGTTCATTCCTCAGAGTTTTTCATATTTTGTTCAATTATGGTGTTTTTCTTTAGAAACTACTTAAAGTGCAGCTACGTATTTGTTGTTATAGTCTTTCCTTATGGAGGAAAGAAGTGTTGGGTACTTTTATTCAGGTGTCTTGATGACATTCTTTTTTCTTGATACTCAAATGTACCATTTATGTCTCTTGATCCTCAAATGTTCTTCTAGTTCCTGTAAATCTATAGCTTCTCCAGCATTTTGGGGATATAATATGAACCATTAGCATGGTCAGTACTTACTTTTCTGGGTTATATTGTGACTTTACTCTAGTTATTGGTTTATTGGCCCAGAGAATAGGTGGGTGCAGACTCCAAGGGGGATGCATATTTCAGACTCAGCAGGTGAGAATTGAAACCATTAAGCCTCTTATGTAGCCTTAGATTCAAGATGATCTGTGTATTCAGTTGTTTGATTAAATTGATCCACATGCCCATTCTATGTCTCAGGTTCTCATTTCTTCTTGATAAAAGCCTTAAACTTGGTATAACAGACTTTCAGTTTGTAAATCCAACCTGTTCTGAAATAAGCCTCCTGTTTATGTTCTGACCCTTATATTCAGCTTTTTTGTCTGTCTTTCAAGTATAGAAATAAAGACTCCTTTTACGATATGTCAAGACACCCTGGATTTCATAGTTTGCCTTAAGTTGATGAAGAATTACTCTTAGCAAACAATTGTTTTTTCCCCTTAATATAACCATATGCCCAAGCAACAGCTATTCAATTGAATAGTTTTTACATTTAATTTCTCCAAACTCTTAAATATCTAGGTGTATTAGTCCATTTTCATGCAGCTATGAAGAAATATCTGAGGCTGGGTAATTTATAAAGAAAAAACAAGTTTAATGAACTCACAGTTCCACATGGCTGGTGAGTCTTCACAATCATGGTGGAAGGTGAAAGAGGAGCAAAGTCATGTCTTACATGGTGGCAGACAAGAGAGCCTGTGCAGGAGAACTGCCCTTTATAAAACCATCAGATCTCATGAGACTTATTCACTATCATGAGAACTGCATGGGAAAACCCACGGTGTATTCAGTTACCTCCTACAGGATTCCTCTCATGACACATGGGGATTATGGGAACTACAAATCAAGATGTAATTTGGGTGGAGACACAGTCAAACTGTATCACTAGGTTATCTCATTTGCCAGTTGTTTTAGTCTGTTTATGTTGCTATACAGTAAATACCTGAGGCTAGGTAATTTATAAATAAGAGGTTTAATTGGCTCATGGTTCTGCAGACTGTACAAAAAGCATGGTGCCAGCATCTGCTCCTGGCAAGGGCTTCAGGAAGCTCTCACTCATGACAGAAGGGGAAGAGGAACAGGTGTCGCATGGTAAGAGAAGAGGAAATAAAGAGGAGGGAGGTGTCAGGCTCTTTTTAACAATCAAATATCATGAGAAATAATAGAGTAAGAAGTCACTCATTACTGCAAGGATGGCACCAAACCCTTCACAACTGATGACCCAACTCCTGACCCATGACCTCTTCCCACCAGACCCCATCTCCAACATTAGAGATCACATTTCAACATGAGATTTGGAGGGAACAAAAATTCAAACTATTTCTCCTTTCCTTTCCACAGGTGTTCAATCACATTTCACTACGTTTATCAATTGCACTGCTACTGCATTGATGGGGATATAATGTGGACCATTAGCATGCTCAGTACTTACTTTTCCTGTGACCACTTCTACTGCATTAGAAAGAAGTTCTATAGGGTTTTTACTTTCATTAGTTATTTGTTCATTATAGACTATTGTTATATTAGTTTAGTTATAGATTAACCAATAGTCTATTGGTTATTAGTTTTATTAATTCTACTACACCAGGTCCTACTGCCTATCAGTATTCTGCACATCTCCAGTGATTAGTCCTGATTGTCAGCCCATCAAAAGTGGTATCTTGCTCCAAAATCTCACTTTAAAGTTTGCCATGTAGGCCCACTCCCTGTTTTAATGCCATGTGTCAAATCCTTGTGGAACTATAATCTGTTGGGAATTTGCAGCAATAAAAACTGTTACATAATAGGGAAGTAGAATTAGGCATCAGGTTGTGATTGCAACCAAGACCTCAAATGATTCTATAGGAAACTACATAGCTGGAATGCACTTATGGAAATGTTTATAATTAGGGGGAATTTATTCTTTCTATTTAGATCAGTCATTGTATGTAGCCTGCCCTAAAGACGAAGTATATTCTCAGATGAGGCAGCTCCTTTTGACAGAAGGAGATTCCTAGAGGGGAATTCAGCTATTCCATCAGGGGACAATATTACAAGTATTTGGGAGAAGGAATACTTAAAAGTCTATGGAGTATCTGAGAGGCAGGGATATAACATTCAGCATCAGCCTCAAACACTGTATGGTAATATACCTCTCTATGCTTTATTTGTATAATAAAATTATTGCACACAGCAATAAATTTAAATTATATCTTATTATAGCATAATGTTTCTTATGTGCAATTACAATATGCAATATCTCCAGATGGACCCCAAGATTATTATCCCCTGGCATATATCCCCTACATAATCCCTTTTTCTTGATGTGAGCCAGACAGGTGGATATAATTGACATCACTTCCATAGTTAGGCTACTAATCAACTGGGTTAATAAAAAGGGAGATAATCTTGGGTGGACCTGGCATAACCAAGTGATACCAATTAAGGAAAGTGAATTGTCAGAGACACTCTCTTAGTGAACTCTAAGAAACAGTAAATTCCCTTGTTTTTAGAAGGCCTTTAAATGGAAGTCTTTTGGATGCTAAGAGAGACCTCTGGCTGACAGCAAGAAAATGGGGATGCCAATCATGCAATCACATGGTAATAAATTCTGCCAACAACCTGAATGAACTTGAAAAAGGACCCTGAGTCTCAGATAAGATAGTAGTTCCAGCCAAAAGTCCAATTTCAGCTGTGTGACACTAACCGAGAATGCAGCTAAGCCATGCAGAGACTTCTAACCTACAGAAACTGTGACATGATAAATGGATGTTATTTTAAGCCACTAAATTTATGGTACTTTGTTATGTAGCAATTGATCACTAATCATCAACATTGAAGACACTCTAAAACTGAAACTCAACTTACCCAACTTGTAATATTTCTCAAGATTAGGCAAAATGAAAACATTATTTTAGTATTTTCCAGCTTCTCTCATTTCCCTCCAAACACATGGTTCTCATTCCTGCCTCTGTATTTGTTCCCAGAATGTGGCTTCTATGTGGAATCCTCTCTTTATCCACTCCATTTATCTAAATCTTACACATTCTTCAAGATCCAAGATCCACATTTTCTAAACTGCATTTTATTTACATTTTCTCTTATCTCTTATGATACATATAGACTCATTAATTATATGGCAAATGTATCCAAGTAGAACCCAATCTGCCTTTCAGGCTGACATCATGAAATGTTGTAAAATGCTATTTTTCTGATCAATGTCACAAAAAGTGACAAAAATTTAGAAAGATGAGTATTCTATGCCTTCCTTTTCCCTACATCCTTGTCAACCCAAGTCTAACTTCCATACATTAAGGGCAAATGAAGTAGATGGTATGTCCTATAGAATGGGATCCTAATGAACAAGTGGATTTAAGGGGCAGGAGGTACTTTTTATAGATTATTTATTCTAACCACTCCATTATACAGACAATAAAAATGAGACTCAAAGAGCTTAGGGGCCCAGTGTTTTGCAGTTAAGTTAGAATAAAAAACAAATATTTCCTAATTCCCAATCTAATAAGTTTTCTGATTATAAAATCAGAAAAAAAAATTGAGAACTTAAAAAAGAAAACAAAATATGCTTGACCAACTTATAAATCATGATTAATTTGATTTATAATGAAGGATCAAATAACATAGGAGTTAAGCAGTGGGCTCTAGGTCCGTAAATCTTGGGTGTTGATTCTACATCTGCCATTGGCAAAGTATTGTTCTTTTTCATTTTAGTTATAAAGAAATCAAGAAAATCCAAACGTGATGTTTCATTTACAAAATCTGGACCTGATCTTCAATGAACACTAATACGTTTGTTTAAAGTGAAAATATGTATGAAAGTTTTAAAATGCACAATATAATTGTTCATTGGAAGTGCAAGGAGAACTAATGTTCTTGCCTTTTTTGTTGAGAGAGCCAAAACGTGATTATTATCAAAGTAGTTCTTTAGGTTTTACATAGTTATCTGGAAAAACTGGAGATTACATTGCTTTCCTTCCAGAAGACTTCACACTTTTAATTGTTACCAATGCATGCTGGCCTGATGTGGAACCTGAGACTCTGATATCAGAAGTTGAGCCTTAGGAAGAAAAGGAAAACAAAACCATCTCAAATAACTCATTGCACATAATGCATTCGATAACTGGATATTCTTCTTCCGGTAATATCTCATTAACCTTATAGATCACAATTTGATGATAATTTCTTATAAAGAAAAATATAGTTTCACAGGAGAACAATTTACTTTTCCTCCTCCTTTTCTTGCGTGACCTGACCAAACACTGAACCCATCACTGAAATTGTGCTGTTTCCACTTTAGTTTATTCCCTAATGTAAAATGATATCATGTTTCCGTTGTTTCTGGATAAACTCAAGCACGAACTAAACCTCAACATGTCTTGTGGCTTTGATCTAAGCCTCTGTGTACGGTTCCTAAGCCTCAGACAGTGCTCTTGTAAAATATCTACCAACTGTGTTTCTTATAAAACTTTTAGGTTTTATTGGAGTGAATATGCTGAATATCATGCCTTGATCAGTCTCTGCTTTTCTAAATGCTTGACATGAAAGGAATATAACCTGCCTATCACATAAATAATTTTTTTAAGAAATAGATTTTTTCCCTTACAAACTCTAATTTAACATTTTTTTCATTAAAGTAACCCTGTTAACCCATAGTTTTTATTATTTTTGTTATTGTCTCTGTATCTCAACATCACTGACACTTGTCCAAACAGTTCAATAACCTGATTGTAAATAAAATAATAAAACAGTAAATAACACAAAAACCTCTCTAGGTTCAAATGTCATCAAGTAACTTTTTAATATTGTTCTTGCCTGATATTAAAGTAAAAAAGGCTGAGATTATTTCCAAAAGGCAGATTTAATCAATAACATACAGTAAATGTTCATTTTTCTGAGGTCAGAGTTGGGAGGCAAAGAGTCACCCTGAGGGGCTGCTCAGTTCTCCTTCCTTTCTGTTCCTAGTCAGTTCTAGGAATCACTATGGACATCATATCAATTCCTTGGAGTCACAATATATCTTACCTGTAATCTTATCTAGAAGGCTTCTCTATCTGTGTGCTATCTCTTCACCTTCACACCAAAGGGACATTCATTATGTAACTCAGATTAGCACTTGAGAAATGGCTCACATATCACCCATATAGAAATATGTTCACATTTACCCTTACTTGTCTTCTCCCAGCTTAATATACACACAAACATATATACAACCATGTACTATTTGGCATAGGCCCTATATTTTATCCTTGTTTTTCAATGATGAATCAAAGAACACATAAAGGGATTTTTATTAAAAGGAGATGTAACAGTCCTTGAACTTCTAATAAAAGCTAAAATGGAATAAAATTTCCAATCAATTAAAATGTTTAGAAGTATTATGAGATATAGCTCATGTGGTCTACTCAGTATTTATTTTTCCCTTATTCATTACTAAGAGAACTCCAATTTTGCTCAATATGGCAACACGTTCAACAAAAATTACTTACCTTCCCATGCTCCTTTGTAACTATTGAAGCACCTTTACGGCTAAGTCTATAATATTTCTTGATATAAAGGGTAAGAATTCATGGGAAATGCATTATTTTTCCTTCTTTGAACTCAGGCAAAGATGTTCACCAGCCATTCTATGCTATAAGAATGAAAGCCAGACATTAAAAATGGCAGAGAAAACACATCAAATCCTCTTAATGGCGTGATGGGGGGGGGCCCATGCCAATCCTGAACTAGCTACCTCTGACTTCTTTCTATGAAAGAAAAAAAAAATGGCAAAACTACTAGATTCAAGTTTCTGTTGCATGCAACCAAATACACTCCAAAATAACTAAAATGTGTATTTAAAAGGAGAAAAAGCCACTGTGGAAAGCAGTTTGAAGTTTTCTCAAAGAACTTAGAACTACCATTTGATCCAGCAATCTCATTGCTGGGAATAAACCCAAAGGAAAATAAAACATTCTACCAAAAAGACATATGCACTCATCTTCATCATGGCATTATTTATGATAGCAAAGACATGGAATCAACTAAGATGCTCACCAACAGAGGACTGGGAAAAAATATGTGGTACCATAGAATACTACACAGCCATAAAAAAGAATGAAATCATTCCCATGCAGCAACATAGATGTAGATGGAGGCCATTATCCTAAGCAAATTAATGCAGAAACAGAAAACCAAATACTGCATGTTCTCACTTAAAAGTGGGAGCTAAACACTGAGTACACACAAACGCAAAGATGAGAAAAATAGACACTGGGAATTACTAGAGGGCAGAGGTATAGTGGAGGGCAAGGGTTGAAATACTACCTATCAGTTACTGTGCTTACTACCTAGGTAACAGAATCACTCATACACCAAACCCCAGTACATGCAACTTAGCCATGTTAAAATACCTGAATAGGTACCCCGAAAAAATAAAAATATGTCACCTAAAAAAAAAGTCAATGAAAAATTAACCAGTAAAGTTTTAAGGTGACAGTCCTATAACTCAGATTTCTGACTCCTCAAATTTTATTTGGCTGGAAGCAAAATAGTGAAACTCTTTTTTCAGTTAGCAGGTTTCCCAGTAGACAAGCTTAAGAACAAAAATGTTAAGTTGAACTCCTTCCTATTTTGTAAATTGAACACAAATTTCTTAGGGTAATGTGGACAATAAATGATCTATCCATATTAAAAATTCAATGCAGGTTTCATAATTTTATACATTCAATCTCTCACTATTAAAAAGGATTTACTGTCTCTTACACAAATAAGGTTTGAAAGAATTTGAGTGGTCATATACTCATGAATATCTTTATCTTCCAGGTATTTCTTCTCCATGGAGAAGTTTAAAACACTTTGTATATAACCATACATATACTTTCCAGTATGGCCCAATTTCAATAATACTTGCAGGCCATATGCCCTGATTAAAAAAAAATTATCATACGCTTAATTATGTTCTGAAAATCTCCCAGTAAACTATGTCATTTTTGAAATGAATTATAGGATCCTTTTGGTTTTGCTTCTTTTTCTTTCACTCAATAAAACAAATCATGGAGATCGATCCAAGATGGCCGACCACTAACAGCTCAGGATTGTAGCTCCCAGTGAAAGCCCAGAGAAGGAGACAACACCACACTTTTAGACGAATTTTCGTCACTCACCGATCAGCCGATTCCCAGTGGAGGAGCCCCACGGGTTGCCAGCGCCACTCTTGTGGCTGCCGCAGTGGTTTTGCCAGCGTCTCGGTGCAGCAGCTCTTCATGCAGAGCCAATGGGACTGCTTCCCCTACTGACAGGAGTTTGGAGCTCCGGGAACTCAGAGCCGCTTGTTGCGGACTCAAGAGGGAAGCCAGACCAGAGATTCCCGGGCAGAAGAGCACCATCAGTCTTACCGCTGCTATTTAGGCTGCCACAGTGGGTTGCTCGGATCCCAACACTGGGAATCAATAAGTCGGACGTTGACTCAGAAACCTAATTAGAAAGGCGGTTCATCTACAATGAAAGGAAAAAAACAGCCTAAGAAGGCCAAGTATACTCAAAATCAGAACCCATCAGCAACGGAACAAGCCCTGATGGAAAAGGACTCATCAGCAACCGAACAAGCCCTGATGGAAAAGGACTCATCAGTAACGGAACAAGCCCTGATGGAAAAGGACTGTGTTCCATTATCTGAAGTAGGCTTTAAAAGGTGGATGATAAGAAACTTCTGGGAGTTAAAGGAACTTGTTCTAACCCAATGTAAAGAAACTAAGAACTTGGAAAAAAGGTTTGATGAAATGTTGAAAAGAATAGACAATATAGAGAGGAATACAAATGAACTTATGGAGTTGAAAAATACAACACGAGAACTTAGTGAAATATGTACAAGCTTAAACAGCCGAATGGATCAAGCAGAAGAAAGGGTATCAGAGGTCGAAAATCAACTTAATGAAACAAAACAACAAGACGAGAATAGAGAAAAAAGGATAAAAAGGAATGAGCAAAGTCTCCAAGCAATATGGGACTATGTGAAAAGACCTAATATACGCTTGATCGGTATACCTGAATGTGACGGAGAGAATGAATTCAAGCTGGAAAATACTCTCCAGGACATTATCCAGGAAAATTTTCCTAATTTAACAAAGCAGGACACTATTCAACCCCAGGCAATACAGAGAACACCACAAAGATATTCCTCAAGAAGACCAACCCCAAGGCACATAATCGTTAGATTCACCAAGGTCGAAACGAAGGAGAAAATATTAAGGGCAGCCAGAGAGAAAGATCAAGTTACCCATAAAGGTAAGCCTATTAGGCTTACAGCAGATCTCTCAACGGAAACCCTACAAGCTAGAAGAGAGTGGGGGCCAGTATTCAATATACTTAATCAACAGAACTTTCAGCCCAGAATTTCATATCCTGCCAATTTAAGCTTTACATTTGAAGGAAAAATAAAATTTTTTAGGAACAAGCAAGTACTCAGAGATTTTATTACCACCAGGCCTGCTTTACAAAAACTTTTAAAAGAAGCACTATACACAGAAAGGAACAACCAGTATGACCCTTTCTAAAAATACACCAAAAAGTAAAGAGCATTAACATAAAGAAGAGTTTTTATCAACGAAAGGACAAAATAGCCAGTTAATATCAAATGACAGCAACCCTAAATTTAAATCGACCAAATCTCCCAATCAAAAGATACAGACAAAATCTAACGGTATATCCAAAGATATACATAGACTCAAAATAAAGGGTTTGAAAAAAAAACGTACCAACCAAATGGAGAGCAAAAATAAATAAATAAAAAGCAGGAGTTGCAATTTTCACATTTGACAAAATAGATTTCAAAGCTACAAGGATGCAAGGGTAAAAGGATTAATGCAACAATAAGAGATCTTAACACCCAGATACATAAGACACATAATGAGATTTAGATTCAACGAGACAACAAATTGATAATGATATCCAGGACTTGAACTCAGAGCCAGAACAAATAAACACAATAGAGGTCTCCATTTTAAACACATAAAATATGCATTAACCACTTTAAACACTCAAAATATTGATCGGCCATTATTGAAACCCATTTTAGGAATGAAGTAATATTCCTTTTCCCCTCTTTTTCTTTTTTCCCCTTCTTTTTCTCAAAAAAAAAAAAAATAAATAAAATAAATAAATAAAACAAATCATTTTAAAGTTTTACTCCTTCACACACTTTACAAGTTCTAGTTTTTGTGGGTTTTTTAAATCTGTCTGTTTTTGAGTGTGGATCACTGGCCTTCTTCTTTTTAATCTAAGTTATCCCCTTGCTCAAAACTTTTAATACCCCTTTCCCCAGGCTCTGTCTGATACTCAATGCCTTCTATAGCATAACTTTATAATTATACAAAGGGAAAGAGTCAGTTGGAAAAGTCTTATTCTTCCCCGTTTTCTTTCTTGGAACATGGGCATTGTGCCTTGATGTGCAATAGTCAGTTTGTGCTACAAGCAACTTCTCAATTATGTCTCCTCCTATATTCTTGTGCAAGATAAGGCTGGGTCTAGGAAATCTAAAATGGTAGAATGCAAATTGCATTTATTTCTAAAGGTTCATTTTTAAGGCAGCTCTGAGTCCACAATGTTCATGAAACCTCTTAATAGTGGAGCTCTAAAGACCTATTAAAGTTGATACAAAACATGTGAAGTCCTTGGATATCTAAGTGTTTGGGACAGAGATCCATTTCTATTGTCAGATTATGGAACTAAGATACAGGGAGAGTGAAAGTCTTGTCTCTAAGTTATATGAATGTCAGTGTAGATGTTACAAATCACCTCCTAGCTGATTGGTCTCCAGCTTGATTAGTTCGATCCTCCAAACCTAATCTTTAATGCACCATTATACAGTTACAGTCTTGATGCATATGGATGTTCTAGGGCTTTCTGGGGATTATCTATGTTGGGTCTGAGCAAAATTTGGTGACACAGACAAGTGTTACTCCTACTAGGCCATTGATGGGGAGTTAGGAATTTGTTAGTGTGAATGAAATGATCAATTGTGATAGCCCCTGTATGGATATGATTGTATGTTCTTACTTGAATGAACGCTGGACAATGAGTAAAAGAAGACTCTAACTCAAGTAAGACTGAGCATCACAACAATGTCCCTTAAGGGAGTCTTTTATTTGGTCCCATATTTGACATTTTTGCTTGGCTGCAATTTCAATGCTTTTTAAGAAAAAGCACAGAAAACATAATTTCTTTTCTTTCTTTTTTTAGGATCTTAGTTGAGACACTTTCTTTAAAACAAAAGTTAGATTAACCAAAGAAAAACAAACAGAAGTTTATTAATGCATGTTGTACTCATTACATGGCAGAGGCCTCAGTTCAGAATTATTTCTCTCTCAAGGCAATGACTTAGAGAGCTTGCTTAAACAGTATTTTTTAAAAACAGCCATAAATACTATAGAGTGACAAGCCTAAGAAGAGAGTAATTTGAGGCTTCCAATAGGCAGGAAAATGTGGGAAGGTAAATTTTTGGGAAGAGTAGAGCCTGCTCCTGGATCCTCTGGTCCTATCTGTGAGTTTTCTTTCTGAGCTGATATAGGCTGAGGAGTGACAGGGTGGGCCCTTGTGTTTAATTTTTTTTAGGTACACAATTCCCAGTATTTTAGAGAGGATTATTTTGTTTTTCCTTAACTTTCTTAGATACCATGGCAGAAGTTGAGTACACAGGATTCCCTGTCCTTCCTTACAAGTTCATGATGGTCTATGCTTCCCCATTTTCTCACCAATGCCATCCTTTCCCACCTCAAATAAGAAAAAAAATCTACCTTGTCTTATTTCACAGGGGAATGTAAAGTCCCAGTAGCAATGACTCAGAATCACTTGCAAAAGCAACAAACAAAAAATATTATCTAGTTCCTAGATAACACAAGGAGGCTTAATCATTCAGCTTCCTCATAAGACATATATGTATGTTCTCCATTCAAAATAGGTGATCATATTTATTTTTCTTTATTTAAGCTATATGATCTATATGACTCCTTAAGGGCCAGGGCCAAAAGGAAATGGGGAGTTGGAGTCATTTATCTCAAGGAACATCCATTTGTTTTGAATCCTTAAAGTCCCAGTGCTAAAGATTTTGAAAATATTCTTGATATGGGAAACCTCCAGGCTCCAGCCTTCTCTTTTGGAATTAGCCAGAAGCCTGGGAAAATCTGAGAGGAAAGGATGAAAATAAAGGAAGGATGACTATTCCAGAGGCATGCAATATTTTTTGTTTTGTGTGTGTGTGTGGTTGACATCATAGCACATCAGGAACAAGAGGCACAGCACACAATCCATGGTGGAGAGACCAAAAAGCCCCAAATTGGGGCATTTCCCATTCCGGACTATGGAATTTCACATTTAAGAGTTTCACAACCACCAAGGTTCCACAGTGTAATTTTCATTATTGGATGCAGGAGCTGGCAGTTTTTTCACTTTTGTTTACAGATCAGTTATTCCATCCATGGCCTCAGGGATGTGAGTAATCCTGTAACAAAGAATTCTGGGAGTGGTTAAAAGTCATTGCTGGCCAACATTTCAACAAGCTTGAGGTGCCCTCAGCCAAGGACAGGGCATGGACCAGAGGGCTTCTAAAAGGCCAGGCGGAAAAATCTAAGGGATCTGATTCTTCATTCTCTGGAGCCACTGCTGATTATAAACACATGGCACAGAACTGGAGAGGGACCCATGGGGACAGGTCTTGAATGAAGCCCTTTTATACTTCTCTCCACAGCTTATGACATCTAGGTTTAAGAAAGCAGGGTGTAGATGGGAAATGTTAGAAAAAGCACAGTATGCTCTTTTTCTTTTGAGTGCTTAGATACTTTGCTTGAGAATGCTGCACTGTAACACCCAAGGCAGGCCAGTGAACTGGAAGATAAAATTTGCTATTCTTTGTTCATTGCATCTCATGCAGAAGTGCACTGTCTTGAAGGCTGGCATAGGCTCTGCTTTATAGCGCCTTGCTCTGATCAGAGGGGATTGGCTATAAATGAAAAGTGGGTGGGAAGTTTAGAAAAAACTCACTAGATTGATATTTCTTTCACAATCCTTTGTTTAAGTCCTAGCCAAGGAAACCCCTGAAGAAAGGGCAGGGGACCTAAAGGTTCTCTGCGGATAACCAAATATGCAGTTATTTTTTTTGACTTGCTGTGGGCATTAGGGCTGTCAGCCAAACTCCTGGAGGCCTTGCAAGAGAAAAGTGGTTATAAAGCTGTTTCTCCTTAATCTGTCTCAACAAAAAATGAAAGAAAAGGAAAAGCCTGACATTCAGACTGTAAAAAATTTTCAGCTTCAACTGGGAGAAAGTAAAGAAGGTTAAAAGTCAGCATTCATTCCATTCTTGAATGTTAAGAACATCTTTAGAATCCTGCTGAGACCAAGTACAAATGGATCTTAAAGGTCACATACATTAGCAGTCTGATATTGACATAAAGGCAGCCAATTCTGATAGCTTTACAGATGGCTCTTGGTTAACATTCCTACCCAGATTCTCCATGAACTGTTCTAGACCTGAAAAGTCCATGACAGAATGGGAAGGGTATCATGGAATGAGAAAAGAGTCATAAAGCTTTGTGCCTGCTTTAGGCTTCCAGGCCCCAGTTCTCCTGTAGAACTTTCAGAAAAGCCAGGGCGGACCTTCCGTAACAGTGGATTATACTACATTTAATTTCTGTTATAGTGTTTCAGTGTATATAATGATATGTGTATAAGTTTTAATCTATAAACTATGGTAAGTACCTCAATCAAGAATATATAATTCAGGATTGGATAATTAGCATTTAAAGACCTGAATTAAGAATTCACACACCATAAAAAGTTAGCAGAGAGGAGCTTTAAATAATTGTATTTTAATCTGCCTTAGGGAATTATTTTTCATAAGAAGTGGTAGAAGTCCATGATGGCCTAGAAACAATAGGCAACTCAGCTCTTGTATTAATATAAGGAAGAACCTTGTTGGATAATAGCCTACACTTAGAATTTGGACTGGTCTTGTGCAAAGCCACTTACAAGTAAATCTGCCCTGACTCTGATTAGATTAACAGAATCGTGACACTAAGGTAATATCAAACATGCCTCAAATGAACTTTTTATGTAGGTCCTTCCTGAAATGCCCAAACCTCAGAACCCACTAGTTCATAATGTTAGAGTAGGTAGCTAAGCAATCATGAGCACGGCAGGAGACAGTACCCATCCCCCCACAGGAATGTCAGGCGACCAAAAGGTGATGGTCAGGGGTTGTTAAACTGTCTCTCTAAAACAATAATTGGTCGAAGCTGACACTAGGGAAAGGCAAACTCTCAATAGATAGAAAACACCTGAAGCTGGGGATTAGCAGCTTCCTTATAAGATCTCAGGAGTTGGGTGAGCAGCCTTAAGCATGCCCACTAAGAGACAAAATGGCAGAGTTTAACTGGAATATGACCTTCCTTTAGGAACAATGGACTGGTAAGGGAAAAATGCTTCAAATGAGCATATGCACAACTTCAGTAAACACAAACACGTTGCACATGTAGCCCCTCCCAAGTGCAGACAGGCCACTGTACATGCATCCTGCCTGCTCCAGGGAAAAATCAAGAGAGGAGACACGCAAAACCTGGAACCATTCCAATGTATAAAAACTCCATGTGAAGGGTCTGACCGGGCACTTGAATCTCTTGTCATCTCCTTGACCTTCTTCCAGGTGTACTTACTTCCTTTTGCTCCTACTCGAAAACTTTTAAATACACTTTCATTCCTGCTCTAAAACTTGCCTTGGGCTCTCCTTCTGTCTCACACCTCTCAGCTGAATTTTTTCCTCCAAGGAGGCAAGAATCATGTTTGCTACAGATCCACTGGATTTGCCAATGCTAATGATAGAACAGATTATAGGACACTTATGTGCCTGCTTACAACTAAACGTTATGTAAATATGGCAGAATTTGTTATAAGTTTATTTTATTATATCTTATCATTTAATATTTATAAGCCCAGGTTAGGGGTACAAATGGAGCCCCACATGCTATAGCTTTAAGTATTTAAAATTAAAAATCAAGTTGACAAACTTTACATTATTGCTTTTCCTTCTACGTTGACAACACTGAAACACTATTTATCAAAGTCATCTGAAAAGAAAAATTTAATAAATTGACTAAGTCGCCTTTTCTCTTACTGAAGTGTTTTTACCTCTCAAATCTTCTTCACACTCATAAGTATTTTTAATCGTGGATTGACAGCAGCACAGCCCACAGATATTCATAGGATTAAGATAGTACTGCCTTTTGATGTGAGAACTTTGGGTAAGAAACAGGGGAAAGCATTTCTGTGAAACCTAATTGGCATCCTTGATATGGGAGTCTCTCTAAAGAGCAGGTTTCCGGACAGGGACTTCTCTTGCATAGGTCTAGAAGGTACTGCTTTGAAGTCACAGATATCTAACAAAATAAATAAAAAGCCTTCAAACTGTGAAGAGATAAATTAGCTGAGATCAATTATAAACAATACTTGTGGTGGACACTGGAGATGCCCCACTTATATCCCCTTGGTGTCCCCTCTTCCCATGCATTCAGATCTTAAAGCTCTTACTGTCAGAATCTACACGTTGAGGACATCTTGCACTTGCCCTTGCCTGATGCAAGTCAAAATTCTGGAATGAATGGCTTTGTAAGTGTTCTGAACTAGTGGTTGAGAGTTGATGGATAAATATTTTAGCTTCCTTGTTCTTTGGGTGTGACAACTGTGAGCTTAGTCTACAGTGTATTTCAAAAAAGAATACATACACATATAAACAATAAAAACTGCAAACTACAAGTAGACTCAATTTTAAAATTCACCTTCTCCTTTTGAACTTGCAATAGTAGGTTCTAGATACACTGATATCTAGATGTACAGATGTGTAGCCACAACCAAATAAAACTAGAATATAACTGCTTGTTTTCTAAAGTAGGTTCTTGAAGGAATACACATATAGGCAAAAATACATTGTAAGGAGTTGAATCTACAACTTATTTTAGGCAAACCATATTGGAGTTGATAAAACATCATTAGAGAAAATTAGGTTAAATAGTGTGACACATTTATTTATTAACTTTTAGTAGTAGCTGATACTCATTAATAACATTTAATTTATTTGTTTGCTATTTATTTATTAAAATCTTATTAGGGTGTATGCTTGACCTAGGAGTTACAAAGATGAGAAGACATAGTTGTCACATAGAGAATTTTGGCCAGATTTGTAGCTACATAGAAATGTATACTATTCACTAGTAACGACTACTTTGCATAATCTAGTGACTTCAAAATAGAAGCACAGTCACAGGCTTACATCATTTATTATTTCGTATATTGCAACCAATACACATTTTGATGTCGTCATAACTGTGGACAAGGGTGAATGTTAAAACTCCCTTCATTCTTACTGTGACAGGCCTTTGAGAGCTACACTTCCCTAAATGTGTTTGCTGTTCCTTAGGCTTTAATAAGCCTCTCTTAGTTTTCTTATTTTTCCTATTCTCCCAGTACACTTTGGCTAAATTGTCATTAATAAATTTACCACTTCATTTCCCCAATTATCAATTTTTAAATTAAAATCCATTTACTTAGACTTCTTTTCTATACTTTAGTGACTGAGAATTAGAAACTTTGTTCAAAAACAATATTGGCATAAATTTGTACCTTTATCAAATTTGTTCATGCATATAAAAATTATTGGATCTCTTGAATAGAAGTGATTGGATAAATGATACACCTCTTTGTGTTGGTTTCTGAATATTGGAAGCTCTCCTGTGTAGGATTTAGCTCTCTCTTCTATAAGGAGCTTCTATAATTAATCATATTTATCAGTTAGGACTAAGAAATATAAATAAGTGAATAAAAAATATATTCCCAGGCTAAATACTAGAACAGGAACAACAAATAAAAATAAAGCAAAAGAAGAAAATAATAATGATGCAAACAAATTTAAAAAGGTAGGGTGTTAAAAAACAATAGATATACATAATAAAATATGCTTTTTTTTTTTTTGAGATGGAGTTTCGCTCTTGTGGCCCAGGCTGGAGTGCAGTGGTGTGATCTCAAGGCTCAAGTCTCCAGGGTTCAACCTATTTTCATCCCTCAGCCTCCTGAGTAGCTGGGATTACAGGCACATGCTATTATACCCAGCTAATTTTCATATTTTTTGTAGAGATGGGATTTCATCGTATTGGCCAGGCTGCTCTCAAACTCCTGACCTCAGGTGATCCACCGCATAAGCCTCCCAAAGTGCTGGGATTACAGGTGTGAGCCACCATGCTTGACCAATTATGCATGTTTTTGAAGAAAATTAAAACAGACAACTAAGGAAAAACAAGTATAAAAATATACAAAATGGGAAATAATAATGAATACAACTATTGAAACAAAGAAAAAAATGAAACTATGCAAATAAATCTGAAACCTAAATAAAATGAACAACTTCCTAGGAAAACATTCTACCAAATGAATCCCATTAGATACAAAAAGCTTAAGCAGACTGTATCAGTCTAGGTCCATTCAGCATCATATTAGCAATGTCAGAGACCAGCATGGTGCCTTGTACAATAAAGTTAATTGAGCCGGGCGCAGTGGCTCATGCCTGTAATCCCAGCACTTTGGGAGGCCAAGGCGGGTGGATCACTAGGTCAAGAGATCGAGACCATCCTGGTCAATGTGGTGAAACCCCATCTCTACTAAAAATACAAAATATTAGCTGGGCATGGTGGCGTGTGCCTGTAATCCCAGCTACTCAGGAGGCTGAGGCAGGAGAATTGTCTGATCCCAGGAGGCGAAGGTTGCAGTGAGCCAAGATCATGCCATTGCTCTACAGCCTGGGTAACAAGAGTGAAACTCCGTCTCAAAAAAAAAAAGTTAATTGAATTTCCTAAAGATTCCAATATAGGGCTGAGACTTCATTTATTTTTCAATATCCTTGTATTGTTTTAATCAAGGTATGTTGCTAGGCTTTCTAGCTGAAAGCAAAACACTTCTGATGGTAGAGAAAAAAAGACTCTATTTCTGAAAGCAAACTTAATGTTTAATCCTACATGTATTTGGATTACAGCAACTGAATTTTCCAACCTTTAAGGATCTCTTTGTTATAGTTAGGGGATTGATTGGGAAGGAGCAGGATCCTGAATATTGGAACAGAGACACCTGTGGGCCTTGAACCAGGAATTTAAGTATTTGATCAAATTATTTTTTTCTCCAGTTTATCTAGAACACTTAGAAACAACCAACCAGTCCAATTTTACATCTTGTTTTCAATAAGCTGTTCTAAAGCAGAAAATACTTCGTCACCCAAAGCCTTTCCTTAAATTGGCACTAAATTACAGATGTCTATAGATGATGTTTATATACTTGTTTGCTGTGGTGTGCAATGTACTGCTCTTACCACTAGAAAGAGTCATTAATAACTAAACAGTACGGAGAATCAATTCTGTATAGGTAAATGTCAGTTCAGGAGACACAGTGCTTAATTTCTGTTTATTTGGAAGAACTTTTTGTTTAACTATATACATAAGAATTTGTTACAGGGGTTGATATATACACATATATACATAGATCCATACATACATACATGTATATTTAAATAACAGTGAATGTCTCATTGGAAAGCATGGAGTCCAGAAAGAAGTGGTCCACTATTTTTCAAGTTTGTAAGGAAAATAACTGTCAAGAATCCTATATATAGAAAAAATATCTGTGAGGAGTTGAAGAGAAATAAAGACATTTTCAGATGAGTACAGTGTTCGCACCAAGGGCTTGAGACAGTTAGCATGACTCGCCCCATCTTGGCTGCTGGACCTATCTGCTCTCCCCCAGCTCTTGAGGGCTGTCGAGTCAAGGTAAAAATGGCTAAGCCACTGAGGCAAAAACAGAATGCAGAGTAAGGGCCTGTGGTTTATGAGGACATTTTGCTGACTGCTTCATATCCCCTTTAGTATCTGTGTAAGCAATAGGCTTGCTGCAATTGAGATGCCTGAGAGGGGCAAAGACCCCTGCCCATATTTTCTCAGGGGCTGAGCCTCTGTTCTACCTCCTGATGTAACATGATTAACAAGCCACCTTAAGGGCACCATTGTCTGCTTGCACTGTGTATTTTTGAAAAACATATATTAACTCTTAAACTGCTTTGTAAGCTATTATCACAAGCCCCCTTAAAACTGCTTTGTGAGCTGTTATCACAAGCCCCTGATAACTATTTTTACGTGATTTCTGTTCCCTTTTCTGTTTACCCCCTTTTCTGCTGAGCTAAAGTAAATGCTGAGCTAAAGTAAATGTAACAAGAAAAAAGGTATAAAAGCTGTAACCCACAAAAATAAAGCTGCTGCTTGACTACAAGTCATTCAGACCTCCAGACTCCGCTTTTCTTTCTTCTTTCACTTCCGCACACTCTCTCCCTCAGGTTGAACAAGACATCTACGTTGGTGGTCTCCTGCAGGTCAGTAGCCCCCCAGGAGATGTGCTGGGCCCCAACAGATGAGTAAAAACCAAGTTCATTTTTCACCAGCAGGCACATATTAAAATAATGGTGAATAGAGTTATAAACAGAAAATGAACTGTAGAAGAAATCTTAATATTAGGAAGGATTAAACAATACAGCAAAAAATATCAAACAAACAACAAAAATGGTTAATACGTCTTTCTACTCCTGAGTTTCTGAATTATGTTTGAAGGTTGAAGAAAAAAATTATAAAATGATATAATATAATTCTAAACTTATGTAGAAGAAATATTTAAGGCAGTTATATTATAAGCGAAGGAGGCTAAAGAGATATAAAGGACAAAGAGTTCCTACCTTTTACTTAAATTGGTAAAATTGTAGTACCAACAGATTGTGAAGTTATTTATATAAAACATTTAAAGGAATCAATAAAATATTATAAATATATCAAAATAGAATTCTGAAACATGTTATTATATATATAGAAAGTCCAGTAAAAGAAAACTGAAGGAAAAATAGATCAGAATACATAGAAATAAAATAGTAAACATGAGTCTCAAATCAAATTAACTGTAAACAGTCTTAATACACTGAGTAAAACAAATTCTCAGAGTATGTGACCCAACTATATGCTGTTCACAAAAACTCATTTCAAATATAATGTAACAGGCAGGTAAAATAAGGAATGGAAAAAATATTTCATGTAAATATTAATCAAAAAGCAGCACCAGCTGCATTAATATCATATGAATTAGACCTCAAAGTAAAGAAAACTACAGGGACATAGAAATGCATTACGTAGTAATAAAAGAGTCAGTCCAACAAGAAGATATCATAATCCTGTATGTATATGCAACAAACAAGATAACTACAACATATATGTAGCAAACTTAATGAAAGAGGGAGAAAAATCTACAATTACAGTTAGAGACTTCAATACACCTGTCTCAACAGAACAACTTGGATAATCAGCAAAAATATAGAACTCAAAAACACCATCGATTAACAGAATCTAATTGAATTTTATAGAGTATTTCTGACAATAGCAGAATACATGTTCTGTTTCAGTGCCCACAGAGGATATTCCAAGATATACCACACTAATGGCTATAAAACAATACTTAAAATTTTTAAAAAATAAATCACACAAAACCTTCACCAACTGTGGGAACTGAACACCACACTTCTTTTTTTTTTTAATTTTTATTTTTTATTGCATTTTAGGTTTTGGGGTACATGTGCAGAGCATGCAATACAGTTGCATAGGTACACACATGGCAGTGTGTTTTGTTTGCTTTCTTCCCTTCACGCCCATTTGGCATTTCTCCCCAGGCTATCCCTCCCTACCTCCTCCTCCCACTGGGCCTCCCCTTTTCCCCCCAGTAGACCCCAGTGTTTAGTACTCGCCTCTCTGTGTCCAGGTGTTCTCTTTTTTCATCACCCGCCTATGAGTGAGTGAACAACACACTTCTAAATACTCTTTTGGTTAAAGTGAGTCTCAAGAAAATTAACAAAGTACATTAACTGAGTGGAAGGGAAATACAACACATTAAAACTTTTGAGATACACTAAAACAGTACTATTAGGGAAATTTATAGCACAGACTACATATACTAGAAAAGAGAAGTCTCAAACGAATAATCTAGTCTTCACCTCAAGAACCTAGACAAATATCAAAATAAATCCAAAGCAAGCAAACAGAAGAAAATTATAAAGAGCAGAAATCAATGTACATGACAACAGTAAAACACTATAAAAAATCAATGAAACAATAAAATCATGGGCAAACAAAATCAATGAAACAACGCGATATTTCTTTTTTCTTGTTTTTAACTTTTAAGATCATGGACACAAGTGTAGGTGTGTTATATAGATAAACTTGTATCATGGAAGTTTGTTGTACAGATTATTTCATCACCAAGGTATTAAGTCTAGCATTCATTAATTGTTTTCCCTGATCTCCCTCCTCCACGCTCCACCCTCCGAAAGGCCCCAGGGTGTGTTGTTCCCTTCTATGTGTCCATTTGTTCTCATCATTTAGCTCCACTTGTACATGAGTACATGTAGTATTTGGCTTTCCGTTCCCATGCTAGTTTGCTAAGCCTAATGGCCTCCAGCTCCAGCCATGTCCTTGCAAAGGACGTCATCTCATTTTTTTTGCGTGGCTTCATAGTATTCCATAGTGTATATGTACCGCATTTTCTTTTTTCCAGTTTATTATTTATGGGTATTTAGGTTGATTTCATGTCTTTGTTATTGTGAATAGTGCTTCAATGAACATTCGGGTGCATGTGTCTTTAAAACAGAATTATTTATATTCCTTTAGGTATATACCCAGTAATGGGATTGCTGGATCAAATGGTATTTCTGTCTTTAGGTTTTGAGTAATTGTCACATTGTCTTCCACAATGGCGGAACTAATTTACACTCCAACATCATATAAGTGTTCCTTTTTCTCCACAACCTCGCCAGCATTTGTTGTTTTTTGACTTTTCAATAATAGCCATTCTGACTGGTGTGAGACGGTATGTCACTGTGGTTTGGATTTATATTTTTCTAATGATCAGTGATGTTGAATCTTTTTTCATATGCTTATTGGCTGCATGTATATCTTCATTTGAAAAGTTTCTGTTTATGTTCTTTGCCAACATTTTTATGGAGTTGAAACAAAATAATATTTCAAAAATTCGATAAAATTAACAAATCTTCAGAAAGACTTACAAATAAAGTAGGAGAGTAGACATAAATCATAAAAATCAGGATGAAACAGGGAATATCATTATAGTTGCTGTGGACATTAAAAAAATACTAAAGGAACAATATCAATAATTGTACACACATGTATTTGACAACTTAAAGTGAACAAAATAACACAAACTACCAAGATTTATCCAGTATGTAATAAATAATTTATATTTTTAAAACTTTCAAAAGTAAAAAATTCAGGCCCTTATGATTTCACTTGAGAATTCTACCAAAAGCTTAAGATATTGTTCTACTGAAAGCTTAAAATATTAACACTAATTCTACACAATCTCTTTCAGAAAGTAGAAGAAGATGCTTTTTATGAAGCTACTGTTATACTGATACCCAAACCAGACAAAGACATTACAGTAAAAGTATATTAGGGGTAGTATACCTCAAGAATATAGACAGAAAAGTTGTTAACAAAACATTACTCAGTAAAACTCAGTAATATATAAAAATAATTACATGCTGTAATAAAATGTGTTTTATTTCAGGGATCCAAGTAAGTTTCAATATTTGTAAATCAATGTTATTAGCAGTATTAACAAGTTAAGAAAGAAAGAAAAAAATGACATGATTACATCAATCAATCCAGAAAAAGCATTTGACAAAAGTCAACATTCATTCATCATAAAAGTTCTCAGAAAAATAGAACTAGGGAAGAACTTGATGCAGAACATCTATTTTTTAAAAATCTGCAGCTTATGTTTACTTGCTGCTGAAAGACTGAATGCTCTTCTTCTAAATATTGAGAACAAAGAAAGGATATTTATTCTTATCACTCTTATTTACAGTGTTGGAAATTCTGGCCACTGCAATGAGGCAAAAAATTGATAAATAAAAGCATATGTATCAGAAAACAATAAATAAAACTATTCATATTTACATGTGATATTATTTTCTACATAGCAGATCCAAAGGAATCTACAAAACACACCTAGAACTTATAAGTAAGTTCCACATATTCACAAGACATACGCTAAACATGCAAAATGTATCTTTACATACTATCAATGAAGTGGACATACAGAAAATTACAGTAGCATTTACAATAGCTAAATAAGTAAAATATTTAGGCATAAATCTAACAAAATTGTACAAGATTTTTATGATGAAAACTACAAGATTCCGTTGAAGGAAATCAAAGAAAATCTAAGTCTAGATAGAGACACCTTATTTATGGATTGGGAGACTCAATATAGTAAAGATAACATTTCTCCCCAAAATGATATATAGGTTTAAGCAATCCCAATCAAAATTCCAGAAAGACTTTTTTGTAAATATAGACAAGATTTTTCTAAAATGTGCATAGAAATGTGAACAAAAAGAGAATTCTTAAAACAACTTTAAAAAGAAAGCATAAAAGAGAAGGAATACTACTTTTAAGACAATATATAGTCTTGACTTGTTTAAGGTTTAAACTCTGTGATATTGGTGTAGGGAACAGATATGTCGGTCAGCAGAACAGAAGGAAGAACTGAGAAATAGACATACATAAATATACCCAACTAATTTTTGACAAATATGCAACACAACTCAGTGGAAAAAGGCCTTTTCAACAAATGATACTGGAGCAATTAGAAATCCATGGGTAAAGGGAAAGTGGGGAGAGAGAGAGAGAGAGAGAGAAACTTTACCTCAGTTTTCTTCATTTTACAAAAACTTTCTTCTTTTGGTGATGGATATGTTTAGTATCTTGGTTGTGATGATGGCATCATCTCTGTAAGCATGTGCCCAAACTCATCTAGATGTACATATTAAATGCTTGCATTTTTTCACATATCAATTATACCTCAATAAAGTTAAAAAAACCAAAATTAATCCATTCCTTTCTTTGTTCTCCTTCTTTCCTTCCTTGCTGCTTTCTCCTCCCCCTACTTTTTTTCTTCATGCTTATTTTCCCTTCCCTTCTCTCATTCCTCTTCTTTTTCTCCTACATCTTTATTCCCTCCTTGATACATTGTTTATTTTTTATTTTATTTTTCTTTTATTTGTACAAAACTATTTGGAGACACTTATCAATCATAATAGAAAATAAGAGTATTGGAGATACAAAAATTAGACATTAAGTAAAACAACACAATTAAATTATATCTGTCACTCCTTATGAATTGAAGTGTTTGATATCATTTAAAACGTCTCTAATGTTTGTCAGTAACTATAAAAAGAAAACTTCGATTTCATTATGTAAGAAATTAAAACAGGTCTTAGTGTATAAAAAAAACATTTTCCCTGAAACTATACTTGGCAGAATAATTTTGTATTGGTTTGGGTTTGAGAAACATTATACAGTGAAGTAGACTCTGCTTTAAAAAAACAAAAGCAGAAACAAAAAAAACTTTTGGATGGAGCTTTTCTCTAGGCAATCGGTGCTCTATCATCATTGGCATTAGGCCTAACATTTATCGTTAACATATTTTAGGATTTTCCCTGGATTATTCATTCCTTTATCCTCAACTGTATGGAATGCACTGTACTAAGAATACTTACAACTTTACTCAGCTGCGTTGGCATTTACTGCAATTCCCAGTATCAATGAACTTTCCAAATATTTTGTACTCAAAGTGTTGTGAGAATCCTGTTGAAAATGACCTTCTAAGATTTTTACTATTAGGGTGCTATTATAGTCTTACTACTTAGTGGTCTGAGAATCAGAAGCAAGCATCACAGATCTTACTTAAAATGTAGAGTCTCAGGCTCCATCTTTGACCTACTGCTTCATAATGTGCAATTTAACAAAATCTCCAGGTAATTCACATGTACATCATAGATTTTGGGGAGGTGTGGAGGCTCATTATACTTAGTGACTCCCTCTTGGCTAGACGATTGTGAGGGCCGAGCAAAACATTGTTTTATGAAAGCCTTCATCCAGATATAAAGAAAAAAGTTTCAAGTAAAAACATTATAAGTAATTTTATATTGGGAAAAATTATTTTGGAGATAATAGTTTGAAATTGTTTTTATGTCTTAGTTACATAAATTTGCCTGTTAGTTTTCTGCATTTAGAATGAAAATAGAGTTCAAGGATATTACACACTCAATAAGGCCATATTCTACTATTTAAAAAATGAAAGAATGGGTGAAATTATTATCTAGCCAAGGTAGGTATTTTGTCACTAATATTAGTACTAACATGTATCACCAATATACATTTTAAGGTTTTCCCTGAACTAGTCATTTCTTTAGTGCCAAATGTAGAAAAATATGGCGATTGTGGCTTTCATTGGCTATATTACAGAGCAAATTGAGGTTAGTCTCCTATGTATTACTTTAAATTATAGAGTAACATAGAAGTTCTATATTTTTTACGATGCCTGAAGGCACTATTTCTAAAATACCGTTTTCCAATGCAGTGAAATTTATTTTCTTCTTCAGTATTTCTTTTCTGTTTTCCTGAATGATTACTGATGAAACGGCAGAAAGTAGACTGGACTCAGAGTAACAAGGTCCTACTTACTTTACTCACACTTATTTGCTGGGTAGTACAAGAGTTAACTTAATCTTGATTGTGATACTTTGTTTCTTCATTGTAAAATGAGATAATTAATAAGTAAAAATAAATGTGCTAATTTTGTAGGCATAATAAACATAATATACCAATGAATACATTGGTATTATTTCTGCCTTTATTTTATTTGGAAAACCAAGATTTTATGGTATATTTTTAATTTTATAGAACCATATGTAAGTGGAGGCATCAATAATTATATAAATGGTTTTGTCTACTTCATTTATAAGTCGCGTATAAAAAATAGAAAAAATATTTATTGTATTTCCTGGTGTTCAGTCCTAGGGAATTGTGGTATGATCTGTAAGGTTTTGATTTTGCAGCTGTGTTCATTAAGATAACTTTGGAGAAAGTCGGAAAAAAATATTGTTGCCATCACTAAGTTTTTAAGTTTCACTAAATCTTCCACTATTGGAATTCTCAAGCAGATCAAATCTTTTCATTATAGCACGCATTTAAAAAGAAAAAAAAAAAAAAAAAACCTTGGCAAAGTGTGAAGCTCATCACTTCACACTTGAAGCATCTCATCCATCTTCTAACTGCTTGCTATGATCCATCGGCTATAATCACCAATTAGATTAATCTTATTTAAGCTTTGGTTAATTACATTTTGGTTCACCATTGCTTGCCCTGAAACACTGAATGATTCTGCACCTTCTACTAAATTAAGATCCAATTTCTTATTCTGATTTTCACAGTCTTCTAAACTATGAGTAACCACTCTGTAGCTTTATTATCTATTTCCACGGAACTGGGAACCTCTATCCCAGCCGTCCTAAGCTTTTTATACTTTCCCTAAACACGAATTAGGCTTTTCTTCTTTTAATGACACTACAGCTTGTGATTAACACACTTCCCTACCATCTTTGTCTATCAAGTATGTTTATTTCAAGGCTCATCTTACATGTCTAGAGTAAACATAAATTTGGATTTTCAATAAAGTCTATTTTATATGTTTTGATGGAGTCATCATTAATAAGATTCCTTTAATTCTCGAAAGTATTTCATTAGATGGTTATGAATTCAGCCATGCTGATGATCTCAAATACTTTAGTAGAAAGAGAATCTATTGTGGTACAAAGCCTTACCCATAATGGAAAAACACAACTGTTTAAAAGCAAGTAAAGCAGGGAAGGATAGTGCAAAGGAAGTAGTAATACAAGTGGGGTACCAACGAATATAAACATTAATCTAGGTAAAGAAAGACTATACCTAAAATGACTCTCTGTTTATGGCAGAAAAGAAAAATAAGTTAGCAAATTAAAAAAAATAGTATATGCAAAGCCTGCTTATTACAATTATAAAAGCTAAAGTGATTGCTTACATTAGTATTTAATGGTACCAGGCCTTTAATGTTCACTTAATGTAGTTATAAATGACAAATTCAAAATGCTATTTTTTAAAAAGTGCACAGCAAATACAAAAAGAAAACAATGCTAGAAATGGATAGTATAGAGCAGTAACTTGGAGAATAGACTCTGAAAGCAGACTGTCTAGGTCAGAGTCCTGCCTTTTCTTCTTAATGACTGTATCATTTTGCCAAGTTTTCTAGCCTCAGTTTCCTCATTGTGAAATGAAGGTGATGTATCAGTACCTACATAATAAGATAATTATGAGATCTCACTTAATATAATGCTTGGAAATCGATAAGCTGTGCAATAGTAATTGTCAATAAAATAATTATATTTAAGTTGAAGAACAGATTTGAATGGAAAAGGTACTAAACAGATTCTATTCCTTCTTGCTAATCTGACTGATAAGAAGATATTGTGCCAATTATGCTTTTTCCATATGATAAGGTTCATATATATGAAGCAGTATTTATTTAGGTAGCTATTTAGGTAGCTTAATTTAAGTTGGTCATAACACTTATGAATAAAAAAATAGCAAGAAAAAATTTTTCATCAGTGCCATTGGTTGAACAACTACTAATTTTTTAGACAAAGCATAGCCTTAATCTGCCATCATTCTTACACTGAAACTATACAGAAAGGTTATGCTCTGTATGTGCTTTTATGTTATCTTTAAGTGGTTGGAAAAAATATTAAATATGGAGTGTATATTTGATCTGCTTTAACAAAAAATATAGGCTTTGTGTGCACTTCCACTTTATATATTTATGTAGGTTATTGAGACAAATAAATTTAATGTTCTTGATCTATTGCATTTAAGATGGGACTAGAGTTTGGGAGCATACATTTACATGTCAAGTGCTTCCTGAAAATGTTTGGAAATAATTTAAAAATTGTTTACTATGGATTCAAATGCAAAATTACGGCAAAAAAGTCATTCTGCAGATGTACAGATCTTAGTTCAATGTCAACAAAGAGCTTAAAACAATGAGACATTTTAACAAATAATAATTCAGATGTTAAAAACACCAGGATTAACAGCAAGGAATTTCAAAGTTATGCTGTAAAAGAGATCAGTGTCTATCTTGTGGTATATTTATCATATAGGTTCAAATTCAGTTCTGTTCCTCTTACTTGAATGATGTCTGTGTTTCAGTTATCTCATCCATAAGACAGTACCACTTCATAGGTTTTTTTTGGTGTGTAGATTAAAAAAGATAATATAATAAGAAAGCTAATCTATGCAATTTCTCTTTCTTTCACATCTGGAAAATTTCCTGTTTACCCACAGTATATCATTTACAAATGTTTTAAAAATAATTTTTTGTGTATTTTAAATAACCTAATTTTTCCAGCTTTGCTTCATGGGCAATCCTGTGTCTGAGCATTTTTTTAGTGCGATATGCTTTGTAAATCTCTTAAACCCTTTCAAGGGGAGAAGTTATCATATTTAATACAACACAGTCCCCAGTTTCTGGTTTCCTCATAGTATTAATATAGGACTTTGTCTGTTTTTCAATACAGTATGCTGCGCTACCTTTAAAAAATAGGACCAAAGAAATTGAGATAGCACCTTTTATTTTCCTCTGCAATGAATGAAGAAGTCTCCCATCATCACGGAAAACCTGAAAATAGGCTGATAGACAGGAAGTCTAGTGTGAGGAGTATTCATTAAGGTTTCTTTTAGTTTAACATTTTCTGTCCAGAAATCAATTTAATATGCTTTGATCCAGGAGGTAGGAGGTTTGCAGTTCAGGTCTTTTTCCTGAGGATAATACCTAGCTATAGAAGAATAAGCAAATGCTACTATGCTGTGTTGTCAGTTTCATGTTGGTGTGCTTTGAGATACAAGACATTGCCTCTGGCATCGTTTTACTCTTTAGTGGCATTCTCTGGGATCTTTGTCAAATTCTTGATTAGATATCAAGTCTGCATCTCCTTCCTTGTATCTCCTTATCCAGTCCTCCACACTTTACTTTTTTTCAGAAGGTCTTTACTTCCTTTTATAGAGAAGGGGTGGAGGAGGGGAAAGTATAAATGCTCTTTTGTGCTCATGTGAGGACAGGTTGGTCCTCTTATGCCTTGTGAGGACAGGTTGGTCCTCATATGCCTGGAATTTTTTGTGCTCTTTTTTGCCCTTGTGAAGACAGTTTGGTCCTCTTATGCCAGGAAATAGTATGCTGCAATTTCTCGCTTCTAAGGTCTCATACAGTGTTCTTGCAGGGAACTACTCCAACTCAGTGGCATACAACAATACGCTTGCATGACTCTGGGTTGGTGGATGTCCAGCTTATGAAGGATATTTCCATTAGGATTGGATCTATGTCTGCTCCACCTTGAGCAAGTGGCTCCCTAAAGCATGTGCTTACAGTGAAAAACTAAAGTGAAACAGGAAGAAAACATCCATGCAAACACATTTTAAACCTAGTTCACAGCACGTCACTAATATCTCATTGGTTAAAGTAAGTCACAATATCACATCCAAATTCCAGAGAATAGAACTATACTCTGCCCATCATGAGAGCATTACCAAGTGTTAGATTTATAGTACTACTACAGAGAAGGGAAGAATTAGGTTTAATAATTCAAACTATCAGAGAGAGATAAAGATAAATCTTCACTCAGAAATGTGTCCCTAATTGTATTAAAATATCATATTTTCTTTTATATTGTGTCTTCTTTTCTGGAACAGCAGAAACCAAAGTCTAGTCTAAACAAGGAGAGGAATTATGAAGCAAATAAAGGCATTTCAGGGAATATATAGTTTAGTAAAAGTACAAAAACAAAATTATAGATTTCACCATGCATTTTAGTTATTTTATTTTATTGTAATTTTCTTCTTTAACTTTTATTCAGGTTCAGCGGGTACATGTGCAGGTTTGTTGTATGGGTAAATTGCATGTCACCGGGGTTTGGAGTACAAAGTACTTTGTGCTACCTGAACATAATTTTTACCTATACACAGGTAGTAAGCATAATACCTGACAGGTATTTTTTCCATCCCCACTTCCTCCCACCCTCTACCCTTAAGTAGACCCTCTTGTGTCCATGTATACTCAGTGATTATCTTTCCCTTATAAGTGACAACATGAGGTATTTGGTTTTCTGTTCCTGCATTAATTTGCTTAGAATAATAAACTTCAGCTGCATCTGTGTTGCTGCAAAGAACATGATTTTGTTCTTGCTTATGGCTACGTAATAGTCCATGGTGTATATGTACCACATTTTCTTTATTCAGTTCACCATTGTTGGGAATCTAGGTTGATTCTGTGTTTTAGCTATTATGAATAGTGCCATGATGAACATATGAGTGTATGTGTCTTTTTTGGTAGAATGATTTATATTTTTTGTGTATATAACCAGTAACAGGATTCCTAGGTCTAATGGTATCTCTGTTTTACGTTCTTTGAGAAATCTTCAGCTGTTTTCCACAGTGGCTGAACTACTGTACATTCCCTCTAGCAGTGTATAAGCATTCCCTTTTCTCTGCAACCTCTCCAACATCTATTATTTTTTGACATTTAATGATAGCTATTCTGACTAGTGCAAGATGGTATCTATTTATGGTTTTGACTTGCATTTCTATGATGATCAGTGATGTTGAACATTTTTTTGTATTCTTTTCGGCCACTTGTATGTCTTCTTTTGAGAAATGTTTATGTCCTTTATTTTCTAATGAGGTTGTTTGTTTTTGCTTATTGAATTAGGTTCCTCATAGATTCTGGATATTAGAACTTTGTCAGATGCATAGTTTGCAAATATTTCTTCCCATTCTGTTTTTCATGGAATTAGGGAAAAAAAACTATTTTAAAGTTCATAGGGAACCGAAAGATGGCCCAAATAGCCCAAGCAAGCCTAAACAAAAAGGAGAAAACCGGAGGCATCACACTACCTGACTTCAAACTACACTACAAGGCTACAGTCACAAAAGCAGCTTGGTACTGGCATAAAGACAGACACACAGAGCAATGGACTAGGTTAAGAACCCAGAAATAAAGCTGCACACCTACAATCATCTGATTTTTGACAAAGTCAACAATAATAAACAATGGGACAAGAACTCCCTATTCAATAAATAATTCTAGGATAACTGGTTGGCCAGTTCAATATGCAGAAGATTGAAACTGGACCCCTTCCTTTCATCATATATAAAAATCAACTCAAGATACAGTAATGACTTAAATACAAACCCTAAAACTCTAAAAATCTGGAAGAAAATACCATTCTGGACACAGGTCTTGGCAAGAATTCATGATGAAGTCTCCCATAGCAATTGCTACAAAAACAAAAAAAACAGGCAACTGAGACTTAATTAAACTAAAGAACTTCTGCATAGTCAAAGAAACTATGAACAGAGTAAATGCTTCAGATTTCTTGGCTCTTAAGGAGCTCCTTTCTCTTTCCCTTCTGTATTGGTAGTGTTTGGAAATGGATGTTGTCTAATCTTGTCCTCTCTCCAAAGCCAGGTAACTCCTGAAGCTCTAACTTATCCTGAAGAACAGGAAGTGGGCTGCTTTCAAGAAGGAGCCATGCAAGAAAAAAATACTTCATGGCTAAGAGTCTTGGAAGCAAGAGTTGTCTAGGCATTAGGTCGGAGGGGGCCGATGGAGAACAATAACTAGATTTGAAGTTTGGGGTCCATACTGAGAAACAGGTAAGAGTGAGCCAGCATTTCAATGGGTAAAGCTGCAAGATATTTTTTCTAGATGCAAAAAGGTAAAGAATATTTTACTGAATGCCTACAGCTGAATCTGTGCATTGAGGAGGCTGATCTTTACAGTTCCAAGTCTGCTTAATACATTTGCCTCTTGTATTGCAGGTTTACTTGTTTCTAAAGCATTAACAGGAACTGGGGGCTGAAAGTGGTAAGCTGAACTGAAAGTTAGCATTGTTAAACCTTCTGTTTCATTTGGAAGAGGTACCTGTGAGGATTTTATTCTGATTTTTAATTCAAAGCCAAGGTTTCAGTGCAAGTATGATCACCAAGACTAAAGACTATTCTTGTGGTTGAAGTTGCCATTATATCTCAGAAATTTTCGCAGAGCAGTTATTGAGGGGCACACACTGGCTTGGTTGTATAAAATCTTTAGATCCCATTGATACCTACAGTTCACTTTTGCATTCTAAGATTGTAGAGATATAAAGATTCAAAACAATACTAATGAGACATAAACTCTAACAATATGACCACTGCTATAATATCTTTCAGTGTCTATGAAAGCATTCTCAGTTGATGTGCTGTTCCTCTCCTTTTAGTATTCTGTTATAATTTACATAAGCTTGCTGCTGTCTCTAATTCTTATATTTGTATCAGGCAATATTCTCTTACATTCTCTTAAAATGTGACATTTCTTTTGCACTTACTTCTCTGTATATTATCCTGCTTACTGCCTTTTTACATTAAAAGATATCATGACACTTACTAAAAAAAATAAACTCTACATATTTGTTAGAAATTGAAGGGATATATGTGAAGATTATCAGTGCAACAGTATGCCAAATTATATTACTTGAAAATCACTGAGAATCACTACAAGGTAAGGATACAGATACTTCTTTAAGAAAATAATTTGTTTCTAGCATCTTGCAATAGATCGTATTTACCCAAGAAGTACTGATCAAAAAACAATCAACTCTTTCTTCCATATGAATCTAAACAATTATGGTCCCTTGGGTAAAAAGTAAAAGCCTGAGTTTGGGAATGTAGGCAGCTATAGGTTTTCTAGAGATATTTATTTATTTATTTATTTTTTTTTTTTTTAAATTTTTTATTGGATTATAGGTTTTGGGGTACATGAGCAGAGCATGCAAGACAGTTGCGTAGGTACACACATGGCAGTGTGCTTTCTTTTCTTCTCCCCTTCACCCACATTTGGCTTTTCTCCCCAGGCTATCCCTCCCCACCTCCCCCTCCCACTGGCCCTCCCCTTTTCCCCCCAATAGACCCCAGTGTTTAGTACTCCCCTTTCTGTGTCCATGTGTTCTCATTTTTCATCACCCACCTATGAGTGAGAATATGCGGCATTTCATTTTCTGTTCTTGTGTCAGTTTGCTGAGGATGATGTTCTCCAGATTCATCCATGTCCCTACAAACGACACAAACTCATCATTTCTGATTGCTGCATAATATTCCATGGTGTATATGTGCCACATTTTTCCAATCCAGTCTATTATCAATGGGCATTTGGGTTGATTCCAGGTCTTTGCTATTGTAAACAGTGCTGCAATGAACATTCGTGTACATGTGTCCTTATAGTAGAAGGATTTATAGTCTTTTGGATATATACCCAGGAATGGGATTGCTGGGTCAAATGGAATTTCTATTTCTAAGGCCTTGAGGAATCGCCACACCGTCTTCCACAATGGTTGAACTAATTTACACTCCCACCAACAGTGTAAAAGTGTTCCTTTTTCTCCACATCCTCTCCAGCATCTGTTGTCTCCAGATTTTTTAATGATCGCCATTCTAACTGGCGTGAGATGGTATCTCAATGTGGTTTTGATTTGCATCTCTCTGATGATCAGTGACGATGAGCATTTTTTCATATGATTGTTGGCCTCATATATGTCTTCTTTCGTAAAGTATCTGTTCATATCCTTTGCCCACTTTTGAATGGGCTTGTTTGTTTTTTTCCTGTAAATCTGTTTGAGTTCTTTGTGAATTCTGGATATCAGCCCTTTGTCAGATGGGTAAACTGCAAAAATGTTTTCCCATTCTGTTGGTTGCCGATCCACTCTAGTGACTGTTTCTTTTGCCGTGCAGAAGCTGTGGAGTTTCATTAGGTCCCATTTGTCTATTTTGGCTTTTGTTGCCAATGCTTTTGGTGTTTTGTTCATGAAGTCCTTGCCTACTCCTATGTCCTGGATAGTTTTGCCTAGATTTCCTTCTAGGGTTTTTATGGTGCCAGGTCTTATGTTTAAGTCTTTAATCCATCTGGAGTTAATTTTAGTGTAAGGTGTCAGGAAGGGGTCCAGTTTCTGCTTTCTGCACATGGCTAGCCAGTTTTCCCAACACCATTTGTTAAACATGGAATCCTTTCCCCATTGCTTGTTTTTGTCAGGTTTATCAAAGATTGTATAGTTGTATGTATGTTGTGTTGCCTCCGGTGCCTCTGTTTTGTTCCATTGGTCTATATCTCTGTTTTGGTACCAGTACCATGCTGTTTTGATTACTGTAGCCTTGTAGTTTAGTTTGAAATCCGGTAGTGTGATGCCCCCCGCTGTGTTCTTTTTGCTTAGAATTGACTTGGCTATGCGGGCTCTCTTTTGGTTCCATATGAAGTTCATGGTGGTTTTTTCCAGTTCTGTGAAGAAAGTCAATGGTAGCTTGATGGGGATAGCGTTGATTCTGTAAATTACTTTGGGAAGTATAGCCATTTTCACGATATTAATTCTTCCTAACCATGAACATGAAATGTTTCTCCATCTGTTTGTGTCCTCTCTGATTTCGTTGAGCAGTGGTTTGTAGTTCTCCTTGAAGAGGTCCCTTACGTTCCTTGTGAGTTGTATTCCAAGGTATTTTATTCTTTTTGTAGCAATTGTGAATGGCAGTTCGCTCTTGATTTGGCTTTCTTTAAGTCTGTTATTGGTGTAGACGAATGCTTGTGATTTTTGCACATTGATTTTATATACTGAGACTTTGCTGAAGTTGCTTATCAGTTTCAGGAGTTTTGGGGCTGAGGCGATGGGGTATTCTAGGTATACGATCATGTCGTCTGCAAATAGAGACAATTTGGCTTCCACCTTTCCTATTTGAATACCCTTTATTTCTTTTTCTTGCCTGATTGCTCTGGCTAGAACTTCCAGTACTATATTGAATAGGAGTGGTGAAAGAGGGCATCCTTGTCTAGTGCCAGATTTCAAAGGGAATGCTTCCAGTTTTTGCCCATTCAGTATGATATTGGCTGTTGGTTTGTCATAAATAGCTTTTATTACTTTGAGATACGTTCCATCGATACCGAGTTTATTGAGGGTTTTTAGCATAAAGGGCTGTTGAATTTTGTCAAATGCCTTCTCTGCGTCAATTGAGATAATCATGTGGTTTTTGTTTTGGGTTCTGTTTATGTGGTGAATTACATTTATAGACTTGCGTATGTTGAACCAGCCTTGCATCCCCGGGATGAATCCTACTTGATCATGATGAATAAGTTTTTTGATTTGCTGTTGCAATCGGCTTGCCAATATTTTATTGAAGATTTTTGCATCTATGTTCATCATGGATATTGGCCTGAAGTTTTCTTTTCTTGTTGGGTCTCTGCCAGGTTTTGGTATCAGAATGATGTTGGTCTCATAAAATGATTTGGGAAGGATTCCCTCTTTTTGGATTGTTTGAAATAGTTTTAGAAGAAATGGTGCCAGCTCTTCCTAGTGTGTCTGGTAGAATTCAGCTGTGAACCCGTCTGGACCTGGGCTTTTTTTGTGTGGTAGGCTCTTAATTGCTGCCTCAACTTCAGACCTTGTTATTGTTCTATTCATAGTTTAAGCTTCCTCCTGGTTTAGGCTTGGGAGGACACAGGAATCCAGGAATTTGTCCATTTCTTCCAGGTTTACTAGTTTATGCGCATAGAGTTGTTTGTAATATTCTCTGATGATGGTTTGAATTTCTGTGGAATCTGTGGTGATTTCCCCTTTATCATTTTTTATTGCATCTATTTGGTTGTTCTCTCTTTTATTTTTAATCAATCTGGCTAGTGGTCTGTCTATTTTGTTGATCTTTTCAAAAAACCAGCTCTTGGATTTATTGATTTTCTGAAGGGTTTTTCGTGTCTCAATCTCCTTCAGTTCAGCTCTGATCTTAGTTATTTCTTGTCTTCTGCTGGGTTTTGAGTTTTTTTGGTCTTGGTCCTCTAGCTCTTTCAATTTTGACGATAGGGTGTCAATTTTGGATCTCTCCATTCTCCTCATATGGGCACTTATTGCTATATACTTTCCTCTAGAGACTGCTTTAAATGTGTCCCAGAGGTTCTGGCATGTTGTGTCTTCGTTCTCATTGGTTTCGAAGAACTTCTTTATTTCTGCCTTCATTTCGTTGTTTACCCAGTCAACATTCAAGAGCCAGTTGTTCAGTTTCCATGAAGCTGTGCGGTTCTGGGTCTGTTTCTGAATTCTGAGTTCTAACTTGATTGCACTATGGTCTGAGAGGCGGTTTGTTATGATTTCAGTTGTTTTGCATTTGTTGAGCAGTGCTTTACTTCCAATTATGTGGTCAATTTTAGAGTAGGTGTGATGTGGTGCTGAGAAGAATGTGTATTCTGTGGATTTGGGGTGGAAAGTTCTGTAAATGTCTATCAGGTTTGCTTGCTCCAGGTCTGAGTTCAAGCCCTGGATATCCTTGTTGATTTTTTGTCTGGTAGATCTGTCTAGTATTGACAGTGGAGTGTTAAAGTCTCCCACTATTATTGTGTGAGAGTCTAAGTCCTTTTGTAAGTCCTTAAGAACTTGTCTTATGTATCTGGGTGCTCCTGCGTTGGGTCCATATATGTTTAGGATTGTTAGCTCTTCTTGTTGTATCGATCCTTTTACCATTATGTAATGGCCTTCTTTGTCTCTTTTGATCTTTGTTGCTTTAAAGTCTATTTTATCGGAGATGAGAATTGCAACTCCTGCTTTTTTTTGCTTTCCATTTGCTTGGTAAATCTTCCTCCATCCCTTTATTTTGAGCCTTTGTGTATCCTTGCATGTGAGATGGGTTTCCTGGATACAGCACACTGATGGGTTTTGGCTTTTTATCCAATTTGCCAGTCTGTGTCTTTTGATTGGTGCATTTAGTCCATTTACATTTAGGGTTAATATTGTTATGTGTGAATTTGATACTGCCATTTTGATTCTAAGTGGCTGTTTTGCCTGTTAGTTGTTGTAGATTCTTCATTATGTTGATGCTCTTTAGCATTCAGTGTGATTTTGGAATGGCTGGAACTGGTTGATCCTTTCTATGTGTAGTGCCTCTTTTAGGAGCTCTTGTAAAGCAGGCCTGGTGGTGACAAAATCTCTGAGTACTTGCTTGTTCGCAAAGGATTTTATTTTTCCTTCACTTCTGAAGCTCAGTTTGGCTGGATATGAAATTCTGGGTTGAAAGTTCTTTTCTTTAAGAATGTTGAATATTGGCCCCCACTCTCTTCTGGCTTGTAGTGTTTCTGCCGAGAGATCTGCTGTGAGTCTGATGGGCTTCCCTTTGTGGGTGACTCGACCTTTCTCTCTGGCTGCCCTTAATATTCTCTCCTTTATTTCAACCCTATTGAATCTGACGATTATGTGCCTTGGGGTTGCTCTTCTTGCAGAATATCTTTGTGGTGTTCTCTGAATTTCCTGCAATTGAGTGTTGGCCTGTCTTGCTAGGTGGGGGAAATTTTCCTGGATGATGTCCTGAAGAGTATTTTCCAGCTTGGATTCATTCTCTTCGTCCCCTTCTGGTACTCCTATCAAACATAGGTTAGGTCTTTTCACATAGTCCCACATTTCTTGGAGACTTTGTTCATTCCTTTTTGCGTTTTTTTCTCTAATCTTGGTTTCTCGTTTTATTTCATTGAGTTGGTCTTCGACTTCAGATATTCTTTCTTCTGCTTGGTCAATTCGGCTATTAAAACTTGTGCATGCTTCGCGAAGTTCTCGTATTGTGTTTTTCAGCTCCTTTAATTCATTCATATTCCTCTCTAAGTTATCCATTCTTGTTATTATTTCCTCAAATCTTTTCTCAAGGTTCTTAGTTTCTTTGCATTGATTTAATACATGATCTTTTAGCTCACAAAAGTTTCTCATTATCCATCTTCTGAAGTCTAATTCCATCATTTCCTCACAGTCATTCTCCGTCCAGCTTTGTTCCGTTGCTGGTGAGGAGTTTTGGTCCTTTCTAGGAGGCGAGGTGTTCTGGTTTCGGGTGTTTTCCTCCTTTTTGCGCTGGTTTCTTCCCATCTTTGCGGATTTGTCCGCTGGTCGTCTGCGTAGTTGCTGACTTTTCTATTGGGTCTCTGAGTGGACACCCTGAATGTTGATGATGAATTATTTCTGTTGCTTGGTTTTCCTTCTACCAGTCTAGCCCCTTCGCTGTACGAGTGCTGAGGTCCGCTCCAGACCCTGCTTGTCTGGGGTGCACCTCTAGCAGCTGTGGCACAGCGAGGGATGCTACCAGTTTCTTTTTCTTCTATCTTTGTCCCAGGATGGTGCCTGCCTAATGTCAGTCTTTTGTATATAGAGGGGTCAGGGAGCTGCTTGAGGAGACAGTTTGTACTTTATAGGGGTTTAATTGCTGAGCTGTGAGCTGTGTTGTTCATTCAGGGCTGTTAGGCTGCTATGTTTGATTCTGCTGCAACAGAGCTCATTAAAAAAACCCTTTTTTTTCTCAAATGCTGTGTTGAGGGGTTTGGGCTTTATTTTTGGATGTCCGTTGAGGTCCTGCCCAGCTAGGATGCTGTTTGCCTGCCGAGGCTCTTCCCTGCTGTTGTGAGGCTCGCCCTGGCTCCGCTGTTCTGCTGTTCTCCACCACGCCCTGCGGCGGAGTCTCTCTGTTGTAGCGGGTTGCCTCGGTGATGGCAGGCTGCGTCAGCAGTGGGCGTGTATCTCAGTAGGGACGGGTTGCCTCGGCAATGGCTGGCTGTGTCAGCAATGGGCGTGTATCTCAGTTGGGGCAGGTTACCTCGGTAATGGTGGCCACCCCTCCCCCTCAGAGCTTCTCGGGCCGTCTGCACGGGGCTTGTTTGAAATCGCGGTTTTGTTCGTCCCACTGGGCCAATCCTAACGCTCTGTTCCTGCAATCCCCTGGGCTGGCCCACTGTTCAAGTCTAGCTCAGTCTCAAGTCCAGCCCTCTCCCGTCTCCAGTTGCCGGTTCAACGGGGCACCCGGACAAGTGCACCCTGTGGGGAGCCCTGGGTAGGGCCGGCCGCCGCCACCCCGGCTGCCGGCTTCGCCAGGCGGAATATCTGCCTGGTGTCCCGCGTCTCTTCTTCACTTGGGAATTTCCCCGTTCCGTGAGCAACAAAGATCAGTCTGGAAATGCAGCTCAGACTCACCTCTCCGCAGACACAACGAGAACTCCAATCCTGGGTTGTTCTCACAGTGCCATCTTGAGTCCTCCCTCTAGAGATATTTAAATGGAATCTAAGGCATACTTTTGGCTTAGAAACCCAATGCATTGTTTGGCTTTGATGAATAAAACTTGATATTGGTAACTTTGCTGAAGGGTTCACAGTCCTAGTTCATTTTGGGGTAAGCTGGCATAGAAATCATTAAATCAATTATAATATTTAAACTGCTTTAAAAATAAAATACCCTAAATATAGCTTAGGCATTATCTAGCCTCAAAGGAAGGTCCTTCATATCATTAATAGAAAGGTTTTCATTTCAGATGTAGGCCCTAAGGCAATTTCCCATTCACCTCTAACTTCCAGTTATGATGGTAGCATAGACAAGGGGCCAGAGTCCTTAGTTTTTCAAAATGAACAACATGAACTCTGACTAGCTCAGGGACAGTATGAAGGTACTTTCCTCCTGGTCTTGCTGCCGAAAAGAGGAGTCAAGGCCTTTGATAATCTGAAAAATAATCTGGTATAGGAAACTTAGATATCAGCACACAAAGTCCTGATCATCGAATGCTCTACCTGTTCCTTCCTTTCCTGTAATATAAAAGCCATGACAGATCAATTATATCAATATTTGAAAAGATGTCACATTTGGATAGCAATCTCATTCAATTAACAGATTAGTCTTCTGTGGTTCCATAATATTTTTAGGTGTTATTAGTGTACAGATCACTAATTTTTATGCCAGAGAAATCAGTTATTTTGGATACAGGATTTTTTTTGTGGCTTTAGACTTATAAACTTCACACCTTTTAATATGACCAAAACATATATGTGGCAGATTTAACTCTGAGAATTGCTTTAACTAACAATCATTTGAGGCACAAAGTTCTTGTAAGAGTATTATTGAAACCACCTTATTAAAACAATAATAACAACAGCAAGTTGCTGGGCAGGAGGACAGATGTAGGTGTGGAAATCATTAAATGGTATTAATCTTACCAATTTTAAAATTATGGAATTGCATAAGTATTCCAAATAAAACCAGTCTATCACAACACCAGCATGTTAGATCAACTACTTCCTCAAGTGGAAATCAAAAGCAAACCTCAGGAAGAGCTTATCAACAGTGCATTAAGTTTGGCCATTATATCTCTACCACTTTTTAAGTTGTTATAATTGTTATTCCTATTTTGTGGAAAGAAATTATGTGGTTAAGGAGGGTTACAGTGTTTGAATAACAAGGTCACTATGTGTAAATCTATGTGATTCCAGAGCCTGGGTGTTTTCTTATCCACCATTTTACCAGCATCCTCTGTGAAGTAATATGTTTTCTCCTATATAGAAGAAAATTATGCACTTTTCACAACTGACAAAACTGCTTATTTAGATTTCATAAAATTCACTTGTTTTACTGGTGGAAGCTAATAATAATTGAATAGTTGCATGCCAGACTTAAATACATATAGCTTTTGGAAAATCATTTCATATGGCTTTTTGAAATGTTAATGAAAAAGTACAACTTGTATGATATTTCATAGATAGTTCTGTTTAATGTTACTAAAAGTTTGTAAAGTTGATCTTAAATGCAATGTTGGTATATACAAAAATAAAATATTCTGCATATATTTAAAATTAATGTATTTGGAAATAATTTGAGTTGTTTTAATCTAGTTTATACAAATAATAATGATTTGAACATGTTTTGAAAAACAGATGCTAGGGATATCAAGTCATATTTTTATATCAGAAGAATATTACAATAAGAAGACAATACATAATTTATGCAAATATTTTCTGCTGTCATTAACACATAAAGATTAGAAAAAGAGGAATCTAGAGTTAATTACATTTTCTGTTTAGTTTGGATGGAAAGTAAATTGTCAATATGAAATTTAACTGTTTATGAAACTAATTGGATAGGTATCTATCAATTAAAACATTGCTATTCTTGATTTTGTGATATGCTGAATTTTTCTAATATTTTAGGAAAAATTTAAAATTTCCAAAACAAGGTTTATTTTATTAGTTTAAAATATCTGCTATATTTTAACCAAACCAACTATGTTTTAAAGATATTCTCCTATAACATTATGGACCATGACCAAAAACCTTGACTGATTTACAAGTCAGCTGAAAAGATTTCAGAATTAATAAACATTATTTTAAGGTTCAAGAAATATGTAACTATAGTGATAACAACAAAAGTAACAGAATATAGAAAAATATATATTCTAGGATTCATGGACTTTTTTTCAGTTCCTAAGAAAACCATTAATATTTTAGTTCCTAGGAAAACATAGTTGTACCATTGCTAAGCATTTATTCACAAATACTTTGAGGATCACAGGATTCTGTTAGAAACAAACTTAAAAAACTGTCCACTTTGTTAGAAAAAGCATTTCCAGAATAATTTAATTTATCTTTATGCTTGGAGAATGGAAAATAAGGGGAAGCAGCTGTCATTGTACCCACAATATTTTTCTTTTTCTTTATAAAAGTTATTTTGTTTCACTGTACTTTTATTCCTTCAGTAATCTTCTTCCAATTCATTTATTCAGTAGTTGTGCTCCAAAAGTGCTTATAGATTTTTGTTTATCTTGTTATGTATTGCTTAAAATAAGGGCACATTGGAATTCTTATAGTTGTAAGTAATAGAAATGGACTTTATGTGATCAGCTAAAATTAAGTTTATAATAAGGATACAGGAAAGAGCAAAGGCGAGCAGGAAATGATTGCACTGTACAATCACCTTGATATTAATACAATTCTTAACAGACTTAGCAAGAGAAGAGGGAAAAAAACCACAAATAACCCCATAAGCAATAAAAGAGGGAATATCATTACTGCCCCTGAAGACACTGAGAGAGATAGTACCACAAATAGCTCCATGCATATACATTTGACAATTTAGATGAAATAGACCAATCCCTTGAAGGCACAAACTATCAATAGATAATCTGAACATTTATCAGTCTCATATATTAAAATTATTTATAAAAATCATCCTTCTTAATAAAACACTTTAGGTCCAGATGGCTTCATGGGTTATTTATATCAAACAATTATGAATAAGTAATATCAATTCCACAGAAATTATTTGAGAAAATAGAGGAGGTTGGAATAATTCCCAACTCACTTTAGGATATCTGCCTTACCCTGAAACCAAAATGAAACAACAACATCACAAGAAATGAAAACTGCAGACAAATACATCTTAAGAGGAGGATTTGGCTTTCTAAAATGAGAGTAGTTACACAAAAATACTTAAACCTAAAGTATTGGTAGTCTAAATGTATATATTTCACCTAAATTTAGATATCTTTTTAGATTTTTTTTAAAATGAGAGCAATTAATAATCCAAAACAGAAAATTATGAATAATTTTTTGAGACTCTCTAATCATTTTGTTTGACACATGACACTAGATTTTTTCACTCATAGGAGACTAGTCAAAGTTGGAAGCATTATTTTAAGATTAATTTTGAAATTAATAAATTTTGCAATTTTGCAATCCAAAATGTTAATTCCTTAAAAAGTTTTAATACTTGAATGGTGTGGAGTGTAAGGTATGATCATATGATAAAAATCTGTGATTAGGTATCTAGCTAAAGGTGAATGACAGTAAAATTAAGATGGAAGACAATAGAACATTTTTATATTCTGAGTCACTGCATGATTCACTGTAGTGTTCACTGAAACTACTGTCCCATAGGATTTGCCCAAGGAGATGACTGGGTTAGAAGGAATTTCTGAGAGAGAAGATTAGGTTAGAATGAATTTAATCTATTCAAGAGTCTGACTGCAGTTGGGTCCAGTCTCTGTGCATCAAGATTACCACATAATCTTGTGCTACATCTTCAATAGCTTCTTCTTAAACCTGTCAAATATAAACATTCTTAATACATTATTTCTCATTCTTTGTTTCTCATCTCACTGTACACCCCCCATATCCAAATACCAGTGTATTACCAAAAAAAATACAAATGGGCTCCGGAGACCCGCGGTGCCGCATGAGTGAGCTCCGGAGACCCGCTGTGCAGGATGAGTGAGTTCTGGAGACCTACTTTGCAGCATGAGTGAGCTCTGGAGACCTGAGACCTACTGTGCAGCATGAGTGAGCTCCGGAGACCCGCCGTACAGCATGAGTGAGCTCCGGAGACACACCATGCAGCATGAGTGAGTTCTGGAGACCTACTGTGCAGCATAAGTGAGCTCTGGAGACCTGAGACCTAATGTGCAGCATGCTCTGGAGACCTGAGACCTACTGTGCAGCATGAGTAAGCTCTGGAGACAAGTTGTGCAGCATGAGTGAGCTCTGGAGACCTGTTGTGCAGCATGGTGATTATGATACCACTTTGTATATTTAAAATTTTCAGAGAGTAGATCTTGTGTTCCTTCCCTTCTCAAATAAAAGGAAATTATTTGAGGTGAAAAAAAATACAAGTGAATTTTTTAAATTGCAGAAAATTATATATGCATGTTGAATATAGTACAAAGACTGTTCTTTGAAGAATTCAAGCACATGCATATTTTAAATAACAAAATTGTTTACATTTCAGAATCCCTAGGCTTCTTTTCCTAATATATTTTGCTTGATGTTGCAAGTAATATACTGCTTGCAAGAAAAGGGACTTTCATTTAAAGTTGATATGGATTATTTCTTCTTGTTTCTAAAGCAGATTCTTTATTACTATAACTCACACAGAGTGAGACAGCATGAGAATTTTATTAAGATACTGAAGACTTTTGATGTATAAATAAAATATACTTCAAAATTTGCTGAAGCAGTGCTTAGAAGTTAAATTTTCTCACATTGCTATCCTGGTAGAAATTCTGCATAATCTTTTTTTTTTAATTTTTTATTGCATTTTAGGTTTTGGGGTATATGTGCAGAACATGCAAGACAGTTGCATAGGTACACACATGGCAGTGTGTTTTGCTTCCTTTCTCCCCTTCACCCACATTTAGCATTTCTCCCCAGGCTATCCCTCCCCAGCTTCCTGCCCCCCCCCCGCTGGCCCTCCCCTTTTCCCCCCAATAGACCCCAGTGTTTAGTACTCCCCTCCCTGTGTCCATGTGTTCTCATTTTCCATCACCTGCCTATGAGTGAGAATATGCGATATTTCATTTTCTGTTCTTGTGTCAGTTTGCTGAGAATGATGTTCTCAAGATTCATCCACGTCCCTACAAACAACACAAACTCGTCATTTCCGATTGCTGCATAATATTCCATGATGTATATGTGCCACATTTTCACAATCCAGTCTATCATCGATGGGCATTTGGATTGATTCCAGGTATTTGCGATTGTAAACAGTGCTGCAATAAACATTCATGTGCATGTGTCCTTATAGTAGAACGATATATAGTGCTTTGGATTTATACCGAGTAATGGGATTGCTGGGTCAAATGGAATTTCTATCTCTAAGGCCTTGAGGAATCGCTACACTGTCTTCCACAATGGTTGAACTACATTGCAATCCCACCAAGAGTGTAAAAGTGTTCCTTTTTCTCCACATCCTCTCCAGCATCTGTTGTCTCCAGATTTTTTAATGATCGCCATTCTAACTGGCGTGAGATGGTATCTCAATGTGGTTTTGATTTGCATCTCTCTGATGACCAGTGATGATGAGCATTTTTTCATATGATTGTTGGCCTCATATACGTCTTCTTTTGAAAAGTGTCTGTTCATATTCTTTGCCCATTTTTGAATGGCCTTGTTTATTTTTTTCCTGTAAATCTGTTTGAGTTCTTTGTAAATTCTGGACATCAGCTCTTTGTCAGATGCGTAAACTGCAAAATTTTTTTCCCATTCTGTTGGTTGCCGATTCACTCTAGTGACTGTTTCTTTTGCCGTGTAGAAGCTGTGGAGTTTGATTACGTCCCATTTGTCTATTTTGGCTTTTGTTGCCAACACTTTTTGTGTTTTGATCATGAAGTCCTTGCCTACTCCTATGTCCTGAATGGTTTTGCCTAGATTTACTTCCAGGGATTTTATGGTATCAGGTCTTATATTTAAGTCTTTAATCCATCTGGAGTTAATTTTAGTGTAAGGTGTCAGGAAGGGGTCCAGTTTCTGCTTTCTGCATATGGTTAGCCAGTTATCCCAACACCATTTATTAAACAGGGAGTCCTTTCCCCATTGCTTGTTTTTGTCAGGTTTATCTAAGATGGTATGGTTGTAGATATGTTGTGTTGCCTCCAGTGCCTCTGTTTTGTTCCATTGGTCTGTATCTCTGTTTTGGTACCAGTACCATGCTGTTTTGATTACTGTAGCCTTGTAGTATAGTTTGAAATCTGGTAGTGTGATGCCCCCCGCTGTGTTCTTTTTGCTGAGAATTGACATGGCTATGCGGGCTCTCTTTTGGTTTCATATGAAGTTCATGGTGGTTTTTTCCAGTTCTGTGAAGAAAGTCAATGGTAGCTTGATGGGGATAGCATTGATTCTGTAAATTACTTTGGGCAGTATAGCCATTTTCACGATATTAATTCTTCCTAACCATGAACATGGAATGTTTCTCCATCTGTTTGTGTCCTCTCTGATTTCGTTGAGCAGCGGTTTGTAGTTTTCCTTGAAGAGGTCCCTTACATTTTTTGTGAATTGTATTTCTAGGTATTTTATTCTTTTTGTAGCAATTGTGAATGGCAGTTTGTTCTTGATTTGGCTTTCTTTAAGTCTGTTATTGGTGTATAGGAAGGCTTGTGATTTTTGCACATTGATTTTATACTCTGAGACTTTGCTGAAGTTGCTTATCAGTTTCAGGAGTTTTTGGGCTCAGGCGATGGGGTCTTCTAGGTATACTATCATGTCGTCTGCAAATAGAGACAATTTGGCTTCCACCTTTCCTATTTGAATACCCTTTATTTCTTTTTCTTGCCTGATTGCTCTGGATAGAACTTCCAGTACTATATTGAATAGGAGTGGTGAAAGAGGGCATCCTTGTCTAGTGCCGGATTTCAAAGGGAATACTTCCAGTTTTTGCCCATTCAGTATGATATTGGCTGTTGGTTTGTCATAAATAGCTTTTATTCCTTTGAGAACGTTCCATCAATACTGATTTTATGGAAGGTTTTTAGCATAAAGGACTGTTGAATTTTGTCGAATATCTTCTCTGCATCAATTTGAATAATCACGTGGTTTTTGTTTTTGGTTCTGTTTATGTGGTGAATTACATTTATAGACTTGCGTATGTTGAACCAGCCTTGCATCCCCAGGATGAATCCTACTTGATCATGATGGATAAGTTTTTGGATTTGCTGTTGCAATCGGCTTGCCAATATTTTATTGAAGATTTTTGCATCTATGTTTATCATAGATATTGGCCTGAAGTTTTCTTTTCATGTTGGGTCTCTGCCACGTTTTGGTATCAGGATGATGTTGGTCTCATAAAATGATTTGGGAAGGATTCCCTCTTTTTGGATTATTTGGAATAGTTTCAGAAGGAATGGTACCAGCTCCTCTTTGTGTGTCTCATAGAATTCGGCTGTGAACCCATCTGGACCTGGCTTTTTTTGTGTGGTAGGCTCTTAATTGCTGCCTCGACGTCTGCCCTTGTTATTGGTCTATTCATAATTTCAGCTTCCTCCTGGTTTAGGCTTGGGAGGACACAGGAGACCAGGAATTTATCCATTTCTTCCAGGTTTACTAGTTTATGTGCATAGAGTTGTTTGTAATATTCTCTGATGATGGTTTGAATTTCTGTGGAATCTGTGGTGATTTCCCTTTATTATTTTTAATTGCATCTATTTGGTTGTTCTCTCTTTTATTTTTAATCAATCTGGCTAGTCGTCTGTCTATTTTGTTGATCTTTTCAAAATAGCAGCTCTTGGATTTATTGATATTTTGAAGGGTTTTTGGTGTCTCTATCTCCTTCAGTTCAGCTCTGATATTAGTTATTTCTTGTCTTCTGCTGGGTTTTGAGTTTTTTTATCTTGCTCCTCTAGCTCTTTCAATTTTGACGATATGGTGTCAATTTTAGATCTCTCCATTCTCCTCATGTGGGCACTTATTGCTATGTATTTTCCTCTAGAGACTGCTTTAAATGTGTCCCATAGATTCTGGCATGTTGTGTCTTCGTTCTCATTGGTTTCAAAGAACTTCTTTATTTCTGCCTTCATTTCATTGTTTATCCAGTCAACATTCAAGAGCCAGTTGTTCAGTTTCCATGAAGCTGTGCGGTTCTCGGTTGGTTTCTGAATTCTGAGTTCTAACTTGATTGCACTATGGTCTGAGAGACTGTTTGTTATGATTTTAGTTTTTTTGCATTTGCTGAGGAGTGCTTTACTTCCAATTATGTGGTCAATTTTAGAGTAGGTGTGATGTGGTGCTGAGAAGAATGTATAGTCTGTGGATTTGGGGTGGAGAGTTCTGTAAATGCCTATCAGGTTTGCTTGCTCCAGGTCTGAGTTCAAGCCCTGGATATCCTTGTTGATTTTCTGTCTGGTTGATCTGTCTAATATGGACAGTGGAGTGTTAAAGTCTCCCACTATTATTGTGTGGGAGTCTAAGTCTCTTTGTAAGTCATTAAGAACTTGCCTTATATATCTTGGTGCTCCTGTATTGGGTTCATATATGTTTAGGATCGTTAGCTCTTCTTGTTATATTGATCCTTTTACCATTATGTAATGGCCTTCTTAGTGTCTTTTGATCTTTGTTGCTTTAAAGTCAATTTTATCAGAGATGAGAATTGCAACTCCTGCTTTTTTTTGCTCTCCATTTGCTTGTTAAATCTTCCTCCATCCCTTTATTTTGAGCCTTTGTGTATCCTTGCATGTGAGATGGGTTTCCTGGATACAGCACACTGATGGGTTTTGGATTTTTATCTAATTTGCCAGTCTGTGTCTTTTGATTGGTGCATTTAGTCCGTTTACATTTAGGGTTAATACTGTTATGTGTGAATTTGATACTGCCATTTTGATACTAGCTGGCTGTTTTGCCCATTAGTTTTTGTAGATTCTTCATTACATTGATGCTTTTTAGCATTTAGTGTGATTTTGAAATGGCTGGTACTTATTGTTCCTTTCTATGTGTAGGGCCTCTTTTAGGAGCTCTTGTAAAGCAGGCCTGGTGGTGACAAAATCTCTGAGTACTTGCTTGTTCACAAATGATTTTATTTTTCCTTCACTTCTGAAGCTCAGTTTGGCTGGATATGAAATTATTAGTTGAATGTTCTTTTTCTTAAGGATGTTGAATATTGGCCCCCACTCTCTTCTGGCTTGTAGTGTTTCTGCCAAGAGATCCACTGTGAGTCTGATGGGTTTTTCTTTGTGGGTGACCCAACCTTTCTCTCTGGATGCCCTTAGTATTTTCTCTTTTATTTCAACCCTGTTGAATCTGAGGATTATGTGCCTTGGGGTTGCTCTTCTTGCGGTATATCTTGGTGGTGTTCTCTGTATTTCCTGCAATTGAGTGTTGGCCTGTCTTGCTAGGTGGGGGGAATTCTCCTGGATAATGTCCTGAAGAGTATTTTCCAGCTTTGATTCATTCTTTTTGTCACATTCTGGTACACCTATCAAACGTAAGTTAGGTCTCTTCACATAGTCCCACATTTCTTGGAGACTTTGTTCATTCTTTTTGTGCTTTTCTCTTTGATCTTGGTTTCTCGTTTTATTCATTGAGTTGATTTTCAACTTCTGATATTCTTTCTTCTGCTTGGTCAATTCGGCTGTTGAAACTTGTGCATCCTTTGCGAAGTTCTCGTGTTGTGTTTTTCAGCTTTTTTAATTCATTCAAATTTCTCTCTAAGTTATCAATTTTTGTTATCATTTTCTCGAATCTTTTTTCAAATCTTTTTTCAAGGTTCTTAGTTTCTTTGCATTGATTTAAAACATGTTCTTTTAGCTCACAAAAGTTTCTCATTATCCACCTTCTGAAGTCTAATTTCATCATTTTGTCACAGTCGTTTTCCATCCTGCTTTGTTCCCTTGCTGGTGAGGAGTTTTGGTCCTTTGTAGGAGGCGAGGTGTTCTGGTTTCAGGTGTTTTTCTCTTTTTTGCGCTGGTTTCTTCCCATATTTGTGGGTTTATCCACCTGTCTTCTGAGTAGTTGCTGACTTTTCGATTGTGTCTCTGAGTTGACGCCCAGATTGTTGATGATGAAGTATTTCTGTTACTTGGTTTTTCTTCTACCAGTCTAGCCCCTTCACTGTATGACTGCTGAGGTCCACTCCAGGCCCTGCTTGTCTGGGATGCACCTATAGCAGCTGCGGAACAGTGAGGAATGCTACCATTTTCTTTTTTTGCTATCTTTGTCCCAGGATGATGCCTGCCAAATGTCAGTCTTCTGGCTATAGAGGGGTCAGGGAGCTGCTTGAGGAGACAGTCTGTACTTTATAGGAACTCAGTTGTTCATTCAGGGCTGTTAGGCTGCTACATTTAATTCTGCTGCAGCAGAACTCATTAAAAAAATTTCCCTTTTTTTCTTCTCACATGCTCTGTCTCAGGGGGTTGGGGCTTTCTTTATGAGTGTCTGTTGTGCTGTCCTGCCCAGCTAGGAAGCAGTCTAGTCACTATTTGCCTGCTGAGGCTCTGCCCTGCTGGTGTGAGGTTCGCTCTGTTGCTGCAGGCTCTCCCCTTCTGCTGTGGTCTCCCCCCTACTGCCCCTGGCTATGACTTGCAGTGGAGTCTCTCTGTTGTGGCGGGTTGCCTCGGCAATGGGAGGCTGCGTCAGCAATGGGCGTGTACCTCAGTAGGGGTGTATTGCCTCAGTAATTGCAGATGCCCCTCCCCCACCAAGCTGCACCATCCTGGGTTCAGCTGTGCCGGCCAGGAAACTCTCCACCTGGAGCATTTGGAATCGCCATTATGTTTGTCCCACTGCACTACCCCTAACGCCATTTCCCTGGAATGTCCTGGCGTGGCTCACTGTCCAAATCTTGTTCAGTCAGATAGATATGCCAATCTGCCCCCTCAAGTCTCAGATTGCCAGTTCAACAGGGCACCCGGACCAGTGCGCTTTGTGCAGAGTGCTGTGGAGCACCGCTCTGCTACAGCGCCGGCCGCAGGCTGCACCAGCCGAAACCTCTGCCTGGCATCCTGCATCTCTTTTATACCTGGGAATTTCCCCATTCTGTGGGCAAGAATGATCCCTCTGGAAATGCAGGCCTGACTCACCCTCCATGCATTCACCGAGAGCTTCAATCCTGGGATTTTCTCACCACACCATATTGTGTCTACCTCATAATCTTTATATTTCCACATGTACTGATCCCCATTGTAGAGACTGGCTTTCATAGTTAATAATAATTGATAAATCCAGCTTCTGGTACTTTGTCTGGACAAAGACCACTGTTATACTTTGGGAAAATTAATGCTTGACTCATAACAACTTCAGGAGTACAATATTTTGGGAATAGGCTCTAAATTAATTTTCCTGTTTCCATCTACAAATTTTATAAACAGAGTAAGGAGAATGAACTCTAGAAACAATAAACATTCTCTGTCATATCATTCATCAATTTTCATCCTAGTTTCCTAAGTATTATTGACAAATATTACTTGCTGATATTAGTTCAAAGTTAATTATCTTTGCCATTATACACTTATATCCATTTACAAATTTATTTACTGTCATTAGTCTTACGATTCCACAAAAGAGATATTTATGCTTTAAGGTTTTCATTAGAAAATTTCTAGGAAATTCAATAAACACGTAAATTCTTGAATAAACAGTATGACATATGGTCAGTCGTCGTCAATAATGTAGTTTAAAAAAATGTTAGTTTTAACGTGTACAGTTAAGTGGCATTTAGGACATTTATAACATTATGCAACACTATCTAGTTCCAGAGCATTTTTCATCATCCCCCAAAAGTCCTATACCCATTTAGCAGTCATCCCACATTCTCTCTAATCCCTGGCCCTGGACAGCCATGATTTTGTTTTCCATCTATATGCACTTGACTATTTTTGGTATTGCATATAAATGAAATCATTCAATATGTGTCCTTTTTCCTCTGCCTTCTTTCACATAGCATAATGTTTTCAAGGTCTATCCATGTTGTACTGTGAATCAGTACTTCATTCCTTTTTCTGGTTAAATAATATTCCATTTAAGCATTCCAAAGTGGATATACCACATTTTGTTTATGTATTCATTAATTGATCCGCAATTGAGTTGTTCCAACCTTTTGACTATTATAAATAGTGCTGTTGGCCGGGCACGGTGATTCACGCCTGTAATCCTAGCACTTTGGGAGGCCAAGGCGGGTGGACCATGAGGTCAAGAGATCGAGACCATCCTGGCCACCATTGTGAAACCCCGTCTCTACTAAAAATACAAAAAATTAGCTAGGCATGGTGGCGCATGCCTGTAATCCCAGCTACTCAGGAGGCTGAGGCAGGAGAATTGCCTGAACCCAGGAGGTGGAGGTTGCGGTGAGCCGAGATCACGCCATTGCACTCCAGCCTGTGTAACAAGAGCAAAACTTCGTCTCAAAAAAAAAAAAAAATAGTGCTGTTATGAACATTCTTATGTAAGTTTTTGTTGAACACTTCTTTTAAATATATTTGAATATATACCTAGGACTAAAATGGCTGTCATATGGCAATTCTATATTTCACTTCTTGAAGAACTACTAAGCTGTTTTTCACAGTAGCTTCACCATTTTACAATCTCATCGGCAAATTCGAGGGTTCCAGTTTCTCCACAATGTTACATTTTCCAGTTTTTCTACCCATTCTGGTGATTGTGATGTGGTATCTTGTTGTGGTTTTGATTTGAAAAGTGCATTTTTAACATTATATTTATGTATATGGAGAGAAAAAGTTATAAAATGTATCTTATCAATCTTGAATTTCTTTTATTGCACATAAAAGTTTACTACAGGTAAATTAGAAAGAGTCTATGGAAGAAATAGTTTGGTTTAAAAATATGGTAAATTTAAAATGAATGTGGTGATTAGAACCATATTCAGTCCTATGCATAAACTGTATTTTCATTATTCTCTGGTGATCACCTATTACAATCTTATGTATAAACTGTGTATGCATTATTCTTGGGTGATTATCTACTATTGAAATAAAGTTATCTTATGAATTGCTAATGAGAAATCTAATTTATGAAGACAAAAATGTGTGAGAAAATATTTGAATTTCCAAAATTTGATACCAAGTACTTTTTCTTCTTTTCAGCTTACTAATGAAATTAATCAGATGTAATTTGTTAAAAAGTACATTTCTGCTTTTACCTTTTGTATTTTGTCAATAAACCCTTATATTTTAAAAACTCAAATAGTTTACATTCTTTTTGTGAGTGATCTCTTATCTTACTTAAATAGAGGTAAAATATTCTTTTATATGTTAAAAAGAAGTACTGACATACATAGACCGGTTCTCATAATTGAATTATAAACAGTGTTAAGCAAATTTATGCTTTAAATTTAGGTCATGTTTGCACTGAAAAAGTGAAACTATCAAAAGTGTACACTTCCCTCCATTTGACTATATAGCTTAACCTTCACATTGTGGCACTAGCAGGTCCCAAGGAGCTTGTCTTGAAATGTCTGTATCGAGGCACTTAGAGAGATTCTGTGGGTCTTCACTGTCAGTATATTTCCTGTCTGTGACATCCCACTAGTAAACAACACGAATAAAATGAGAAGCTGTACTGATGGCTTTAACATTTTCAGGAAGAAGATATATTAATGTGAGGTCAAGTTTTGCTCTGCTTGATAAAGGTGGAAGCAAGTAAATGATACATCAAATAGTTCTAGAGATGCTTTTTCTTTGGCAATACAATTGGAGCCCTTAAGTATAATTTTGTATTTTTACTCTGCTGGGAAGAAGATACCATTAAAGATGCTCTGAGACCTAGTTATTCAACATGAGACAGTTATAACCACACCATTTTCTAATATACTTTTGCCTGAGTAAAACATGCGATGCTTATAGCCACACCATTTTCTATCATACTTTTGCATTCCTTGTGTGAAATAATGGGAAATCTAAAAGAAATAAATTTTGACTTATCTTTGGTTTTATAACTAAGTACTTAAAAAATAAAAATAAGCAGAGATAAGGAATACATTTCAGAATAATAAGCAATTAAAAGTAAAAGGAAAGTAGCTGATGAGGATTTATTAAAATTAAAAAAATATGAGTATATACAAATTATGTCACATAGACACATATATAAATTACTTGATATATATTTATAATATATATGTTTATGCATTTTTATGCTTATTTAATTTAATTATATGGAAAAACATAACTGAGAAATCCTATATCCATTTTTCATTGAACTATACATAAATGATTCAGTGAAATTTTTTTAGTATCTTTTTTATGTAACAGATTATTTGCTTTAAATTGCTTTCCAAATAAAGGATAATATCCCTAAAACCTTTTGGGAAACAATGACCTTAAGCAGGGCACACTAAGTGAAGATTTTAGCTAATCTTAGAGAATCATTTAACAGGTTGGCCTGCTGTTTACCTGTTACCAGTCAGTGACTTGCAGGATGAAGTCTGGGACACTCTCCCATTATGCATGCGCCTGTATTCACTGTCCATGGCATCCCTTCTGCTGACCTCTTCATTTATGCCAGTATAATGTGCAGTCATTTTACTTTTTGTCTCTTTCAAATACAAAGAACTTGAACACTTTAAAAAATGATTTTATTATTTAATTAGGTGTGAACTTGACATGTGTGCATGTCTAGAACACTGTAACTAAATGCAGTTGCCTCTTGGGGAATTGTGACATCTTTTTAGAAGCCAAGGGGAGTGGCTGCAAAGTAACTGAGTGGCTTAAGGGGGAAAACACAGACACAGCCTTCTTTCTGAAAACAGGAGAAAGATACACTCAAATCCTTGGTCGCTTTTCACTTTTGTTTGAGTCAATTTGCCACATCACATATCCCCACCTCACAGGGGCCTTGTAAAAATAAATAATAATGATCAAGGAAATCAATTCTCTTAGGAAGTTGTATGAGTCCCCATATTTTTCTATATTGTTTATCAAAATTGAAAAGCTGTAATTTTTATTTTCAAGGACAATATAAACTGTAAAGGAAACATTCTTTACTCTAACTTACTGTGGCTGTAACTGAGTATGAAATGTAAGCTAGATAGCCTGTTCTTGTTTTTTCACTTTCTCTGGAAGAGATGATATCCCATATGGATAGATTTTCCAAGAAACCAAAACATGCTCTATTAAGCACAAAAGGTTTTCATCTATTTTAAATGTCTTGGATCCTGGATATCTTTCTGAAATGCATTGTTCCCAGTTATATTAAACAGATCACATAGGAGGTAATAAAATATGTTTTTCTAAATTGTTTTTAACCAACTTCAGCAAGTAACAATAATTAAAGTTATAATTGACTGAGGTTTAATTTATACCAGATAGTCTGCTAAACATTTGGTGTGGATTATATTCCTTAAATCTTAAAATTAGTCTACGTGGTAGAGAAGAGCTTGTCTAAGGTAATATTATAATATTAATATTATACGGAGAGGAAGGTCAACTTAAACATGCCTGATTCCAGAGCCTGTTTTCTTGACCATGAAAGATTGCATTTTTTTAAAAAAAAACAAAGTTTTTCTTTTTTCTTCTTTCTCTGGCAGTGAGTCAGTCTCTCTCTCTCCTGCAGCTATTGTGTCTATAGCTCTGTCATCCTCCTGGTCTTCTTGTAGTTTTGCTTTCTCAAATCTGCAGAGGACAAATATACAAGTGTCTTGAAGGAGCTGATACAGATATCATTTAAAGTCCAAAATTCATTATAAATCTTTAGCTTTTTCTATCACAGAGAGAAGTATACTTATCTTAATATTTGTTTCACAACAGTGCTTAGAAGTCTAAAACTAAGTCGGATATTATTGTACAGAAACTATTTCTTCATTTCTGTTGTTAAGTTTAGTAATCCAATAATTTTATGGGAAAGTTTTCTCTTTTGGAAAACTGGAATTCAACAAGACATACCATTTATTCACCATATATTTTTTATTTCTATTGTAAGCTAGTTGTTGAGTAGTAAAGAAAAAAAGACATATTTTCCTACATATAGCTTAAAGTCTAGAGGGTAGAAGGATAATCAAGATATTGTATTTATATCAAGTTTACTTATAAATAAGTATACAATACATTTCTGTCTACCCATTATATCTGTGTCCCTCTAAAACAATTTTTCTATCTTTGTGTTATATATTTAATACCAATAGCTAGTTGCATTTCTAAATATTTACCAGAGTTCATTCAGTCAAAGAATACATTGATAGCACTATGTGGCATTACTTAATTCGCCAATTACCCAGAAGAACTTAGTAATTAAATTAATTACTCATAAATGGTTATAAAGAACATCCTAATTTCAAAAATATTAAAATGTGAATGAGTGTCTTAAAATTAATAAAATCTTTATGAAATAATTAGCAACAAAAAGAAAAAATTTGAACACAATCAACAATGACTGCATGAGGAAAATGGTAATTGTGAAGACTGATGTAATCCAGTTTCCTTGAGTTGAGTGGATGAAATAACTGAGGAAGTTTTTTCTAAATAAAAAAGTTATTAACATAGTTTGTTTAACAAATTATTAACAGTAAACACAAATCCAGTCACTTATTACAACTTTTGAGATAATTTATTTATTTTATACGTAACTACCAAATATATGTGTGTGTGTGCGTGTGTGTGTGTGTGCGTGTGTGTGTGTGTGTGTGTGTATTCCACATAGCAGAGATGTTAAGGTCTGTTCTAACAAGCAGTTAACTTCCTGGATGATGATCTCAATCGATGCTGGCTTGGCTTTAGACTTTGTTGCGCTGGTCTATTCTAGGTTTGCCTTTACCTATTTGGCATGGCATTTACTCCTTGGGTACTGTTCTGGGAGTAAGGATGTGGTCTTTAGTGCCTCAACTGAATGCCTAGGATGTTCACCTAAACTCTTCTTGCTCCAGTCTCCCAGGTGTCTCCTCAGCATTGAACAATTTCTGAAGTCACTGCCTCCCAGCGCTGTTTCAGATTTGTCCTCAGAATTATACCTTGTGAGTTTGCAATTTAGGAGGTGGCTAATCAGCATATTGAACATTTTTTAAAAAAAATTTTATTGCATTTTAGGTTTTTGGGTACATGTGCAGAACATGCAAGACAGTTGCATAGACACACACATGGCAGTGTGTTGTGCTTCCTTTCCCCCCTTCAACCACATTTGTTATTTCTCCCCAGGCTATCTCTCCACAGCTCCCCCCGCGGCTGGCCCTCCACTTTCCCCCTCAATAGACCCCAGTGTTTAGTACTCCCCTCCCTGTGTCCCTGTGTTCTCATTTTTCATCACCCACCTATGAGTGAGAATATGCAGTATTTTATTTTCTGTTCTTGTGTCAGTTTGCTGAGAATGATGTTCTCCAGATTCATCCACATCCCTACAAACACGACGAACTCATCATTTCTGATTGCTGCATAATATTCCATGGTGTATATGTGCCACATTTTCCCAGTCTGGTCTATCATAAATGGGCATTTGGGTTGGTTCCAGGTCTTTGCTATTGTAAACAGTGCTGCAATGAACATTCGTGTACATGTGTCCTTATAGTAGAACGATTTATAATCTTTTGGATATATACCAAGTAATGGGATTGCTGGGTCAAATGGAATTTCTATTTCTAAGGCCTTGAGGAATCGCCACACTGTCTTCCACAATGGTTGAACTAATTTATACTCCCACCAACAGTGTAAAAATGTTCCTCTTTTTCCACATCCTCTCCAGCATCTGTTGTCTCCAGATTTTTTAATGATCATCATTCTAACTGGCGTGAGATGGTATCTCAATGTGGTTTTGATTTGCATCTCTCTAATGACCAGTGAGGATGAGCATTTTTTCATATGATTGTTGGCCTCAAATATGTCTTCTTTTGAAAAGTGTCTGTTCATATCCTTTGCCCATTTTTGAATGGGCTTGTTTGTTTTTTTCCTGTAAATCTGTTTGAGTTCTTTGTAAATTCTGGATATCAGCCCTTTGTCAGATGGGTAAACTGCAAAAATGTTTTCCCATTCTGTTGGTTGCCAATTCACTCTAGTGACTGTTTCTTTTGCTGTGCAGAAGCTGTGGAGTTTCATTAGGTCCCATTTGTCTATTTTGGCTTTTGTTGCCAACACTGTTGGTGTTTTGTTCATGAAGTCCTTGCCTACTCCTATGTCCTGGATGGTTTTGCCTAGATTTCCTTCTAGGGTTTTTATGGTGCCAGGTCTTATGTTTAAGTCTTTAATTCATCTGGAGTTAATTTTAGTGTAAGGTGTCAGGAAGGGGTCGAGTGTCTGCTTTCTGCACATGGCTAGCCAGCTTTCCCAACACCATTTATTAAACAGGGAATCCTTTCCCCATTGCTTGTTTTTGTCAGGTTTGTCAAAGATTGTATGGTTGTAGACATGTTGTGTTGCCTCTGATGCCTCTGTTCTGTTTCATAGATCTATATCTCTGTTTTGATAACAGTACCATGCTGTTTTGATTACTGTAGCCTTGTAGTATAGTTTGAAATCCGGTAGTGTGATGCCCCCCGCTGTGTTCTTTTTGCTTAGAATTGACTTGGCTTTGTGGGCTCTCTTTTGGTTCCATATGAAGTTCATGGTGGTTTTTTCCAGTTCTGTGAAGAAAGTCAGTGGTAGCTTGATGGGGATAGCGTTAATTCTATAAATTACTTTGGGCAGTATAGCCATTTTCAAGATATTGATTCTTCCTAACCATGAACATGGAATGTTTCTCCATCTGTTTGTGTCCTCTCTTATTTTGTTGAGCAGTGCTTTGTAGTTTTCCTTGAAGTGGTCACTTACATTTTTTGTGAGTTGTATTCCTAGGTATTTTATTCTTTTTGTAGCAATTGTGAATGGCAGTTAGTTCTTGATTTTTCTCTCTTTAAGTCTGTTATTGGTATATAGGAATGCTTGTGATTTTTGCACATTGATTTTATACTCTGAGACTTTGCTGAAGTTGCTTAGCAGTTTCAGGAGTTTTGGGGCTGAGGCGACGGGATCTTCTATGTATACTATCATGTCGTCTGCAAATAGAGACAATTTGGCTTCCACCTTTCCTATTTGAATACGCTTTATTTCATTTTCTTGCCTAATTGCTCTGTCTAGAACTTCCAGTACTGAATTGAATAGGAGTGGTGAAAGAGGGCATCCTTGTCTAGTGCCGGATTTCAAAGGGAATGCTTCCCGTTTTTGCCCATTCAGTATGATATTGGCTGTTGGTTTGTCGTAAATAGCTTTTTTTACTTTGAGATATGTTCCATCGATACCGAGTTTATTGAGGGTTTTTAGCATAAAAGGCTGTTGAATTTTGTCGAATGTCTTCTGTGCGTCAATTGAGATAATCATGTGGTTTTTGTTTTTGGTTCTGTTTATGTGGTGAATTATGTTTATAGACTTGCATATGTTGAACCAGCCTTGCATCCCCAGGATGAATTCTACTTGCTCATGATGGATAAGTTTTTTGATTTGCTGTTGCAATCGTCTTGCCAATATTTTATTAAAGATTTTTGCATCTATGTTCATCATGGATATTGGCTGGAAGTTTTCTTTTCTTGCTGGGTCTCTGTTGGGTTTTGGTATCAGGATGATGTTGGTCTCATAAAATAATTTGGGAAGGATTCCCTCTTTTTGGATTATTTGGAATAGTTTCAGAAGGAATGGTATTAGTTCCTTTATGTGTGTCTCATAGAATTTGGCTGTGAGTCCATCTGGACCTGGGCATTTTTTGTGTTGTAGGCTCTTAATTGCTGCCTCGATTTCTGACCTTGTTATTGGTCTATTCATAGTTTCAGTTTCCTCCTGGTTTAGGCTTGGGAAGACACAGGAGTCCAGGAATTTATTCATTTCTTCCAGGTTTACTAGTTTATGTGCATAGAGTTGTTTGTAATATTCTCTGATGATGGTTTGAATTTCTGTGGAATCTGTGATGATTTCCCTTTATTATTTTTAATTGCATCTATTTGGTTGTTCTCTCTTTTATTTTTAATCAATCTGGCTAGTCGTCGGTCTATTTTGTTGATCTTTTCAAAATAGCAGCTTTTGGATTTATTGATTTTTTGAAGGGTTTTTCGTGTCTCTATCTCCTTCAGTTCAGCTCTTATCTTAGTTATTTCTTGTCTTCTGCTGGGTTTTGAGTTTTTTTGATCTTGCACCTCTAGCTCTTTCAATTTTGATGATAGGGAGTCAATTTTGGATCTCTCCATCCTCCTCATGTGGGCACTTATTGCTATATATTTTCCTCTAGAGAATGCTTAAATATGTCCCAGAGATTCTGGCATGTTGTGTCTTTGTTCTCATTGGTTTCGAAGAACTTCTTTATTTCTGCCTTCATTTCATTGTTTATCCAGTCAACATTCAAGAGCCAGTTGTCCACTTTCCATGAAGCTGTGCGGTTCTAAGTTGGTTTCTGAATTCTGAGTTCTAACTTGATTGCACTACGGTCTGAGAGACTGTTTGTTATGATTTCAATTGTTTTGCACTTGCTGAGGAGTGTTTTAGTTCCAATTATTTAGTCAATTTTAGAGTAGGTGTGATGTGGTGCTGAGAAAAATGTATATTCTGTGGATTTGGGGTGGAGAGTTTTGTAAATGCCTATCAGGTTTGCTTGCTCCAGGTCTGAGTTCAAGCCCTGGATATCCTTGTTGATTTTCTGTCTGATTAATCTGTCTAATATTGACAGTGGAGTGTTAAAGTCTCTCACTATTATTGTGTGGGAGTCTAAGTCTCTTTGTAAGTCATTAAGAACTTGCCTTATGTATCTGGGTGCTCCTGTAATGGGTTCATATATGTTTAGAATTGTTGGCTTTTCTTGTTGTACTGATCCTTTTACCATTATGTAATGGCCTACTTTGTGTCTTTTGATCTTTGTTGCTTTAAAGTCTATTTTATCAGAGATGAGAATTGCAACTCCTGCTTTTTTTTTTTGCTCTCCATTTGCTTGGTATATATTTCTTCATCCCTTTATTTTGAGCCTTTGTGTATCCTTGCATGTGAGATGGGTTTCCTGGATACAGCACACTGATGGGCTTTGGTTTTTTATCCAATTTACCAGTCTGTGTCTTTTGATTGGTGCATTTAGTCCATTTACATTTAGGGTTAATATGGTTATGTGTGAATTTGATACTGCCATTTTGATGCTAGCTGGCTGTTTTGCTCGTTAGCTGATGTAGGTTCTTTATTATGTTTATGCTCCTTAGCATTTAGTGTGATTTTGAAATGGCTGTGTTTTTTTTTTGTTTTTTTCTATGTGCAGTGCCTCTTTCAGGAGCTCTTGTAAAGCAGGACTGGTGGTAACAAAATCTCTGAGTACTTGTTTGTTCGCAAATGATATTTTTTCCTTCACTTTGGAAGCTTAGTTTGGCTGGATATGAAATTCTTGGTTTAAAGTTCTTTTCATTAAGGATGTTGAATATTGGCCCCCACTGTCTTTTGGCTTGTAGAGTTTCTGCCGAGAGATCTGCTGTGAGTCTGATGGGCTTTTCTTTATGGGTCACCCGACCTTTCTCTCTGGCTGCCCTTAGTATTTTCTCCTTTATTTTAACCCTGGTGAATCTGACGATTATGTGCCTTGGGGTTGCTCTTCTTGTGGAATATCTTTGTGGTGTTCTCTGTATTTCCTGCAATTGAGTGCTGGCCTGCTTTGCTAGGTTGGGGAAATTTTCCTGGATAATATCCTGAAGAGTATTTTCCAGCTTTGATTCATTCTCTTCATCCCCTTCTAGTACACCTATCAAACATAGGTTTAGGTCTCTGCACATAGTCCCACATTTCTTGGAGACTTTGTTCATTCTTTTTTGTGCTTTTTTCTCTGATCTTGGTTTCTCTTTTTATTTCATTGAGTTGATCTTCAACTTCTGATATTCTTTCTTCTGCTTCGTCTATTCAGCTGTTGAAACTTGTGCATGCTTCATGAAGTTCTCGTGTTGTGTTTTTTAGCTCCTTCAATTCATTCATATTCCTCCCTAATTTATCCATTTTTGTTATCATATCCTCAAATCTTTTTTCAAGGTTCTTAGTTTCTTTGCATTGATTTAAAACATGTTCTTTTAGCTCACAAAAGTTTCTCAGTATCCACCTTCTGAAGTCTATTTCTGTCATTTCGTCAAAGTCATTCTCCGTCCTGCTTTGTTTTCTTGCTGGTGAGGAGTTTTGGTCCTTTGTAGGAGGCGAGGTGTTCTGGTGTCAGGTGTTCCTTTTTGCGCTGGTTTCTTCCCATATTTGTGGATTTATCCACCTGTCGTCTGAGTAGTTGCTGACTTTTCGATTGGATCTCTGAGTGGATGCCCAGATTGTTTATGATGAAGTATTTCTGTTACTTGGTTTTCTTTCTATCTGTCTAGCCCCTCCACTGTATTACTGCTGAGGTCCACTCCAGGCCCTGCTTCTTTGGGGTGCACCTATAGCAGCTGTGAAACAGTGAGGGATGTTACCAGTTTCTTTTTCTGCTATCTTTGTCCGAGAATGATGCCTGCCAAATGTCAATCTTCTGAATATAGAGGGGCCAGGGAGCTGCTTGAGGAGACATTCTGTACTTCATAGGAGCTCAAGTGCTGAGCTGTGAGCTCTATTGTTTATTCAGGACTGTTAGGCTGCTACGTTTAATTCTGCTGCAGCAGAACTAATAAAAAAAACCCTTTTTCTCTCAGATGGTCTGTCTCAGGAAGTTTGAGCTTTCTTTATGAGTGTCCATTGCACTGTCCTGCCCAGCTAGGAAGCAGTCTAGTCACTATTTGCCTGCTGAGGCTCTGCCCTGCTGGTGTGAGGTCCGCTCTGTTGCTGCAGGCTCTGCCCTGCTGCTGCAGTCTCCGCCCTGCTTCCACAGACTATGTCCTGCGGTGGAGTCTCTCTCTTGTGGTGGGTTGCCTCAGCAACAGCAGGCTGAGTCAGCAATGGGAATGTAACCTCAGTAGGGGTGGATTGCCTTGGTAATGGCAGACGCCCCTCCCCCACTGAGCTGCACCGTCCTGGGTTCAGCTGTGCCCACAGTGAAACTTTCCACCTGGAACATTTGGAATTGCCATTTTGTTTGTCCCACTGCGCTCGCCCAAACACGGTTTCCCTGAAATCTCCTGGCCTGTCTCACTGTCCAAGTCCCATTCAATCAGATGGATATACCAATCTGCCCTCTCAAGTCTCAGGTTGCCGGTTCAACAGGGCACCCAGACCAGTGCGCTTTGTGTGGAGTGCCACTGTGCTGTAGTGCTATCCACCGGCTGCACCAGCCAAAACTGCTGTGCTGGCGTCCTGTGTCTCTTTTACACCTGGGAATTTCCCCGTTCTGTGGGCAACAAAGATCCATCTGGAAAGGCGGCCCTAACTCACCCCCCATGCGTTCACTGAGAGCTTCAATCCTGGGTTATTCTCATGACACCATCTTGAGTCGGTCCCGCAAATTAAACTTTTATGCAGATTTTGTGACTCCTCTGTGGATTCCTCTACTTTTCTATTGTCCTCTAAATTCTACCTGCCTTGGCAGCCTCAGATATTGATCTCTGTTTGTTTCTTCCAGGAAAATGCTGCTCTTTACTTGGTTTTCTTTCTATGGCTTGTAATTTTTAAAATTACAAGGGCATCCTATAACATTGGAATCCATAAACTTTGGTTAAAAAATTTTGATTTTAAAATCAAGATTGTCTATTTATGTAAAACTAAAACAACTGAAGTCAGAAAGTTGAGAATATGCAACAATCGTGTGACATAAACAGGGTTTAGGTATGAGATTTTATAAATTTTTTTTCTTCACAATTAGAACGCAGGAAAAACTGGATTTTCCCAGTATGAGTCTCGACCATGTTATTTATGGTGAACTAAAGTAAAAATTTTTGATATTAAATTTTTAGAAAGCATGAAAAATGGGAAGACAATTGAAATGTTTGAATTCATGAATAATTTATCAGTTCTTTGTTGAGAGTATTTTCTTAAGTATATTCAAAATTATTGACACACCAAGAGGATAGTTTCCCACCTGTTTCTTTCTATAATGCCCCTTTCACTGATAATCTGACTCATAGTGTTAGTTTCCTGACATTTAGAGTGTTTTGGGCGGGATTTGAGAACATATTAGAATTATTTAGATGATAAAGCACTACTCCATATGGGGAATAATTTTATACTAATACATTGGATAACTTCTGTTAACAATATTCTACATAAATATAAATAAACATGTAAATTGATGTTTATAATTTATTTTTTACTATATATATAATTTAGTTGACAAAGATAAATATTACTTTTCATGTTTTAATACCCATTTTCATGGAACCAATTTCAGTCAGATTGAATGTAAGCTTTGACAATGGATATGCTGCTTTGGCTTTCTCTCTTTTTTTTTTTTATCAGAAACAGCAGGGATGTTATAGCTCAGTAAGTGTGCAGCAGATCTCAGCTCTGGTTAGAAATGTGTTGAAAACTCTCTGTAGTTGTGAGCTGAGAAATACTATTTTGAATGTATTGAATAAATACATTTAATAATATGAGAATAGTGTTTCAACTAAATTCATTTAATAATAGTTTAAAGACAGGTGACAAAGGTGGAGACATTTGGTTCTCTGAATTTTTAGTTTAAAAGAGCATGTAGATAAAGTGCAGTATAGGGCTATATTATGCAATTGTCTTATTGTTTGTAAGTCACTGAATTTTTAAGTACATTTAAAAGAACCAATAGCAAACACTTTTAAGATGCAAAATATTGCAGCTACGACTCACAATAGAAAATATTACAGTTTACAGAGCAGAACTAGATTTCAAAGGACTGGAGGCCTGCCAAAGCTCCTTTGAAAATGCTCATGTACCACATACCTAGGGCTCCCACTTGCAACAGATTCATAGGGGAAAAAAAAAGGCAGTGTGCACACCATGTGTAGAGAAAAACTGCCCTACAGAACTAAAATTGGGAAAAAGAGGATCACAGCATTATTCTTCATTTTGGAAGCAACCAGTAAAAGAAGAGGAAGCACAATTGTACCTGTTTCCTAATAAATCTGAAATGCCTTAAGACTCTGACTCATCTTGGTTAGAGCCTCATTTAGCAAGTTTTTTGGAAGTTTCTATGATTGTGGATTTTTGTCATTGCCAACTGTTCATCTTGACTATCCACCAGACTATTCCAGAAACCTGTTTTGAAGTTCATGTAAAAATCAACCCTTACTGGTAAAATTTTTCTAACATGACAAATGTAATCTTTTATGAAGGCAGGTGCCATGATCTTCCTGGTTCCAGTACATTCCTTAACCACAGCCCCTACATATAGTGAATACTCAGTAAATATTGCTACTGATATTAATTCTGTCATATATAAGTTTTACCATTATATAGAAAGATAAGTCATCTGTTTAATGCTGTGATAATAGTACTTCATCTAACTATAATGTCAGTTAATTTTTTCTGCCTAGGAAAAATCTGAAATCATAGAAGCTTAAAATTACACTTATTTACTAATGGTTCTGTAAGTCACCAATTTCAGCCAGACTGACCTAAGCAAGGCCTAGCCCATTTTGGCTAAGATTTCTCATAGGTCTGTAGTCAGTTGACAAATTAGCTAAGGCTGATCAAAATGAATAGATACTACAGAGCATGGTTTAGGAGGGCAATAATTTGTGGCACTTATTTTGCTACTGATCATAAATACATTTTTTAAAATCATTGATTTAACTAATAGTTTTCATTGTTTTTTTCAGTAACCATACCTTCTAGTATGAAGTTGACTGACTTCCAGATTGTTAGTCCTTTTTGGGATTTGTGGGTGATACCTACATGTGTTTAACTTGGCTAATTCTTTGATTCAGGGAGTGGCATCTACATTTCACAGTCCAAACTGAGCCCACTCCCTGTTTCTGTAAATAAAATTTTTAATGAAAATAAGCACACTTATTTATTTGCTTATTGCTTCTTACTATTTTCACATTACAATGGCAGAGTTGGGTAGTTGTGACAGAGAACATGTCACACAAAGGCCAAATATCTACTCTCTGGCCCTATCTAGTCTGATTTTTCTCCTGAAGGATGATAAACATGGGGATATATCTTCAGGGCTTTCAATAGTTTATTATTATAAATAATAACAATTATAGAGTACTTCCTTTGTGCTGGGTACTATTCTAACAATTTATCTCAACTAATTTAATTTTCATGAATGCCTTATGATGTACAGCTATCATCACTTTATAAATAAAGAAACTGAGGCACAGAAAAGCTAAACGTTTTCTCCTGCTGAAGTCAGAATAGAATTAAATTCGTTTTCCATGGCGTGTAAGTCATAATTTATCTTCCCCATGATGATTGTTTCCATTTTGTGTAATGCCAATCACTTTTAGCAGTCCCAGACATACTAACTTTCCTTCAATTTCTTAAATATGCTGAGCTCTTAACTTCATTATGATCTTTACATATGAAATATACTTTTTATAATAATTTTTATACCATTATATCTGACTTCTTATTGTTTAAATCACAGCTTAAATGACAGTTTCTCAAAGTAGTCTTGCCAAACAAATTTCCAAGGAAAATTTTTCACCCATCTTCTTATTCCCTCTCAAAACATATTATTATTTTCTATCTCATCACTTATCAAACTTGAAATTTTACATCTGTTTGTTTGTATAACTGTTTATCATCTGTCTTTCTCAATATAACTTTATGAAGGCAGAAATCATGCACACTTTATCCAACACTTCTTAGAAAATGCCTGACACATGACAGGCATTTAATAAATGTTCACTGGGTAATAAAGAAATATGCAATATAGGAATTGAAAAGTTATCATATGCAAATAAGATATTTTAAAAATTGTATTTAAAGTTCGAGGTACACGTATAGGATGTGCAGGTTTGTTGCACAGGCAAACTTATGTCATGGGAGCTTGTTGTACAGATTATTTCATCACCCAGGTGTTAAGCCTAGTAGCCATTAGTTATCTTTCCTGATCTTCTCGCTCCTCTCATCTCCCACCATCTAATTGGCCCAGCGTGTGTTGTTCCCCTCTATATGTCCATGAGTTCTCATCATTTAGCTCCCACTTAAAAGTGAGAAAATGCTGTATTTTCCTGAGTTAGTTTGCTAAGGATAATAACCTCCAACTCCATCCATGTCCCTGCAAAAAACATAATCTCATACTTTCTTATGGCTGCATAGTATTCTGTGGTATATATGTACCACATTTTCAGTATTTTCCTACTATGTTTAGATGTCTCACATTTATCAAAGGCTTCTTTAAACATATGTATATATATTTCTTATTTTTTATTTTTGTATTTAATTTTTTCTTAAATTGTCTTTTCTGAACATAAAATCACCTTTTTCTACCAAATTATCTTCAACTACCCATCCATCCAGTTATTTATAGAAATACACATTGGATTTTTTGTTATGGAGAAACAGATAATATGCCTCCTCAAGCAACTCTACTAGAGTTATGCTATTTTCGAGTGCCTTATTGTGTCATTATTTACATATAGTATACTTTAACATTCCATCTTGCTTGATCGTTACTATCTTTTCCCTTTACAAATATTAGTGCCATTAATTTCCATGTAATACATTTACATTTACAAGAATTTCCATGCAATTTATGCCTAGATATTATACCTATCAAGATAGAATATTCAATTTAAAATGGTAGATGCAAGACCGGTTGCCTTGCTGGGAGTCAAATGGAAACATTCATCACTCTCTGTGCCTGATAACTGCGTCATCACCTGAGCTCATTATCTGGCTTCCCCACATAGCTTCCCTGCACCTTCCTCTGCATACCATGCCCAAGCCCACACTCAGCACTAAATTATGAATCTAACCTCCAGCCCATTGTTAAGAAAACCCTGCAGATAAATTTTTTAAAGAAGCCCCACTGTACCCTGCCCAGCAACAGCCTGCCCCGTACACTCCCAGAAGGCCTGTGTACCCAAGGTCCTGCCCACCTACCAATGGCAGCTAATTTCATGTACTTCCTACTTTAACTCCATGTACTTCCTGCTCCTCAGTAGATATTGCCAAACTACACTTTTAAAACATGACACAAATTTTTACTTTCTTCAAAAGTGAATGTGAATTTTTTCCCCCACAGCTTGAGACGATCAGATATTGGAAAGTTATTTAATATGTAATTTCAATGTATTTATCTTGTTATTAAATGTTCACATTGAACACATTTTTATACATTTTTGACAGTGATTTTTTTTTGGTGAATTACCTGTTCTTTTCTGAGCTCATTCCTGTATTTAATTATAATTTTTTGTCTCCATTTGTAAGAGAAATTAATTTATAAATGAATATAAATTTTTTATCTTTTTCACATGGTGAACATATTCCTGCCAGTCTGCAAATTTTTTTTTATTTAGCTTATGAAGTACATTACCAATAACAATATATATGTGGTCAAAGCTGTCAATCATTTTCTTCTGGTTTCTGTTAAGTTAGAATGTGCATTTGTGTGTTTATGTAGGTGTGTACATTTACATATTTTAAAATTTTTAAACCTTTAATTATTTAATATCCAAACCCTGTAAAAGGCAAAGATTCTGAACTTTCTGTGCCCCTAAAACCTTTCATGCAATCAAGCCAATTCACATGAGTTCATCTCATCTCTAGTGGAAACTTGTTAAATGTAACCAATGGCACCACAGCAAGTATACAATACTCAATTGCCCTATACACAAAAGATACAAGCTGAGTCAACAATTTATCTGCTTCCAAAATTAAAGCTGATGCAGTTTTTAAAAATGTTTGGCCACTGCATCCCATCACTGTCCTTCTAGTTTCTACTAGCAATTTTTCACTGTCTAGTACATGGGCATGATGCTATTGCCACCTGCTTAAGATTTTGTGATACAGTAGAACTCAACTTGTCTATCAATCAGGAAACAGAAAGTTATGTAATCTTTCTAAAGATGGTGGTGTAAAGATGTTTATTTTCTCGCATTCCATATGTCTATCTGGAGTAAGATTATGCAAGAATAATGATAAATCTGTCATTATTCTCAGGTCCTAGAACATTATGCAGTAGCAAAAAATTTTGTAAAACAGTAATAGTTTGTAGTTTTTATTCCAGGAATTATGCTGAAATAACAGCCTCTCTCTAGGACACAGCAAGCCTCATGATACAAAAAAAAAAAAAATGGACTTGAAGCTTCTGTTCAGAAGTGGCAACAGAAACAATTAATTGACTAAAGCAAATCACCTGGATCTCTTGTGTGCTAAAGGCAGATGCTCTGCCATGCAGAAGAAAAAATACTTATGAAAATAGTAAAAGATTACTTTTGCCTTTCTCCTTCATTGACTGAAAGTATTGGTCTGAATTTATCTTCCATATGATTAGTTTAGTCCTCAATAGAGTATATTCTGTTATTTTATTTTAAATCAAGCTTAAATACTATAATTAATTCTGAAGTGGCTGGTGTTTTTTTTTAGTTTGTTTTTTAGCTTGTTTTTTAGTTGGCCTCTGATTCACACTGATCTGCTGAATTTGAAGGTAACTGTGAAATCTGTGCAGATGCATAGAGCATATTGTCGAGAAACATTTAATATAAATACAAGGTGAAACATGCAGACTATGCATTTGACTTTCTCAACTCTTAAAACAGGAGAAACTTGCTCTGGAAAGAGACTATTTTCATGTATTTTTTTTCATCTTGGCATCTTCCAATAAGACATTCTCCAAAATTTTGTGGATTCCCCCAAACTCTAATTAACAAAAGAATGGGAAAAAGAAAAAGAACCTTCTTAAGAAAGAAATAAGTATGAAGCATGAAGGTCTCCATACTTTAGCTTGGGAAACTCAACCCAAGAATATTTGGATGAGAATATCAGAACTCTCTGTCTCCTTTATGTATACTATACAATTAAATGACTTAGCAAAGACCCTTAGTCATTCTCCCAGAGCAACCTACTAATTTATAGGGTCAGATGAAAAATCTGAGTCACTCTCCTTGTTGGGATAGATAATTCTACCAGGGACTGAGCTCAGTAATTTAGATGTATAGTGGTATATAAATGATGGCTTTTTAACTTGTTGACCAAAAATCATTTATGTATTTATTTATCTCTCTTTATGCTTGGTATTTAAATATCATGTTACTGTACTTTCAGCAATGGCCTTGTGAGTAAACAGTTATCAGTGGGGGTTAAGATGGTGGAAAGGGGAAGTAAAAATGTTGAGGATGCCATTTCTTAGTGAAAAATGAATGTGTAGATATGTAAAAATATCTTTTGATGTGTGACTATGGTTTTGTCTCACATGGTTACTTCTGACTCAGACTCATGTGCTTCTCAAAAATCCATTTTCAAAGAGATTATCCCATGTTTTATTGTTATGTATCAGATTACTTTCTCTACCAATGGGCTGTTCCAGCATTCACCAGCTCCACCCCACCGGAAAGTTATGTTTCTATTTTTTCATATTATTCTACTCTTCTATAATGTTATGACACTTTTGTCTGCTTCTTCAGTACTGTATACCCATATGCCTAGATCATAGCAGGCATTTACTACGCTTCATTTAATAAATTTAAAATGCCCAAATTAGGCTCCTAATTGTACATCTGGTGGCAAATATCTCTCCAAATGTACACTCTTCAGAGGAGGCAAATCATAATTAAAACCACGTTAGGATGAGTGGTTAATCTCTTTGATGGTGAAGCCATTCTGTAATGCCATTTTAATTATAATGATTCTCATCAAACTGTCCTAGAAATTTGATTCCAAGATTTTGGTAGATTAATGTCTTGTTGACATTTTAGAAATTGGAGTTCATCTTTTCTGAATTCATTTTTACAGTGAACTTGATGTGGTATTTGTCACATTTTATGTTTCAGGTATTTGTTTCCATTGTTTATCAAGTAACTAAACCTTAATTAGCATTGTAATGTTATAAGGTTTTTACCTTGAATGATCATTAAATTAATTTTTATCATAGAAATTGTCATTTATGGAGGATTTGACAATCATCTAAATTAATCTTAAACTCTTCCCACCTATCTAACTTGCAACGATTCCATTTACTACTTAAAAAACAGAGCAGCTAAACCAAAGGCATATTTTTTTTATTTCATTTATTTTTTTGATTTCCACTTAAATGACTCATGACTTTCTTAGTTACATAAACAAAATATTTAAAATGATCTTGATTATTTGCTTCATCAGCCCACGAAAGGAGAAAAAATTAAGTGCAAGCAGGTGTTAGACACAGATGTGCATTGCTAAAGCTAATAATATGCCATTCTTTCTCAATGGAATTCTTCTAGTACATTTTTTACCTGAATCATACAACATTGCAGTTCAAACCCAAAAATTAAAGGAGAAAACTCGATCATAGTTCAATATATAATGAAATATTTCCTCTATTCACTTTCTTCATGTATTCAAAAATAAAAAAGATGTAGTGGACATATCAGGAATACATTGGGTCTTAGTTATAAGGTTTTATGAGAAGAGTCAGAATAATATATGATTAGTGAATATTAAAGGAAGAAGAAAAAACAAGCTTCAGGTGAATTTTAAGAGTTAGCAACACAAAGATGCAGAATACACAATGGCAAAGATTATTGTCTCTGAAGCCAGACTCACCTGGCCTCAAACCTCAGTTCAAGCATTAAGTAAGAGTAAGATTAGGAAAGTCACATAAGCTCTCTATGCTCTAGTTAACTACCCTGTGAAATGGAGATAATAATATCACTTAAGTCATAGATGATTGTGAGAATTAAATGAGTTAATACTTGTTGCTCAGAAGAGTAATTAACACATAGGAAGCAGTGTTAAAATTATTTTTGTCATTACCACCTGAGAGAATGTCATATGGCATTGATAAAAAGGCAGTGATATGCAAGTTGTGTTAAATGTTTCAAAAGTCAACCCTAGGAATTATGTATACTTTTTCTTGGCAAAGATATATATCGGTTGGACTGTGTTAAATGTAAAATTCAAACTTCTTCAAAGTTTTAGTTGAAAGCATGGCTAAAAGCATAATGTAAGCAAACATTCTATAACATTGTTGATTACCTATCTATTTGTCCCTTTCTAATTGAAAAACAATTTTCTTTCAGATATTCAATGCTCAGCTAGGTAGATATCCATTCTGTTTTAAAGGAAGGACCCCATATTATTGAAGGGGGTTTGATTTGGTCTGAAAGAGAAGGTAGAACATGAAGGAGGAGAGAGTGAAGAGAATAAGAGACATAGAACTGAAGTCCTTATTGAATGACAAAATATCATTCCCTTAGCTGTAGACTCTCAGTTATGTGATGTAAGGTAATCCTTTTGTCATTAAAACCTGTTATCTATTTTATGATCGCTGCAACTAAAATTTTATAACTTATGTACACACATATTTATACTTTCTGTACATTTATGTTTCCAAAGAAAATCTATTGTAGTTTTCATTTGGCAGCAAGTAACCGAAAACACAAGCTGAAAGTAAATTATTATGATCTAAAACTTAATTGATTATATACAGATGGTCCCTGACTTACAAATTTCAGTTTAGGATTTTATGATGGAATGAAAGCTATATTCACTTGGTAGTAACTGTACTTTAATACAATGATTCTGTTTTTTACTTTCATTACAGTATTTTATAAATTATATGAGATATTCAACACATTGTTATAAAATTTGCTTTGGATTAGATGGTTTTGCCCAGCTATAGGCTACTACAGTGTTCTGAGAATATTTGAAGTGGGCTAGGTTAAGCTATGATGTTCTAAATTACCTGCAATGTAGAAGTTAATAAAAGCAAATATTGATTAAGTAGACACTATAATATGTTCCAAGTAGCATCATAGAATTTTGTATTTATGATGTTTTATATCCATCACTGGTAACCAATGATTTAAGTACTGTTTATCAGGAAGTAACCCATTGTAAGTAGAAGAGTATCTGTACTTGGAAGAGGAAGAGGAAGAGTACAGTGTGCTTTAGAGCTGGCTTAATTCAGACTATCCAGCCTAATTTTTCTCTGATTCTCCAAGATCTGCATTTTTTTTTCTTTTGGTGTGTTTTGGCTTCATACTCAGGCAGTTACTAAGATTACTGGAAGACTTACACAACTTACATTTACATGTACCCATTTAAGTATTTTTAAAAGAGAAAAATAGAACACTAGAAAGGCCAAATAATCTGGATCTAGTTTGGAAGTATCATGATACATTCTTATATTCTTGTTCAGCTCTAGAGGCCAGGCTCTTAGGCAGTATGAAATACTGTATCTCTATTCATCATAGTGATTGAAGGAAGATAAGACAAAGAACATATCAAATGAGAGTTAATTATTGGACCTTGTCGATTACTATAAATCCCTTTCAGTGCAAGAGTTCTTGCAAGAGTTCTTTGAAAGAAGGGGGCTACATATATCATTTGAAAAATAGAGTTTGTGAGATTTGACTATTGCCTAAGGTGACTACTACCAAGAATATTTTACAATTTTTCTCTGAAGGAGATGTTACAGTTTGAGAATTTTGTTTCTAATTTATGAAGTATTAGGAGGAGACTTATTTTAAAAATAAATGTGAAATATTAACATAAAAATAAAATATTTCTATATAAAAATAGTAGCACAAAATGCTATAGAAAAACAGATAATGATATTAACAAACAAAAGCCTCTATGAGAAAACTTTTATTTAATCAGAAAACTAATTTAATTAACAGTGCTCTTTATATTAAAAAAAGAAAAGGAAATCTTGTGGCATAAGCATCATGAGAAGAAAGTAGAATATTGAAAAGATAAAATTATTTCTGTGCCTACACAAATGTGATAAAAATTTGTGTGAAAACTTACCTTCCACAGACAAATGTACAATAAACATATGTACAATAAATATACTGCTAGGACTATGTTATCTTTCCTAAAGACGTGTGTGTGTGTGTGTGTGTGTGTGTGTGTGTGTGTGTGTGTGTGTGTGTGTTTATTTAGAGGTGGGCCTCTAAATAATACTAAATTGGGCCCTACATCAATTTTTAATAACTCATTTCCCATGTTTAGTATAATTTGTTTTCTAACTTTAGCCTTTGTTTTAGGTTCTGTAGGTCTGTGTGCAGGTTTGTTATATATGTATAGCGTGTGATGCTGAGCTTTGGGGTATGATTGATCTTATCAACATTGGCATAGTACCCGATAGTTTTTTTAAACCTTTACCCTGTCCTTTTCTCCCTGCTCTAATAGTCGCTGTCTATTGATGCCATCTTTATGTCCATGAATATCCAATGTTTAACTTCTACTTAGACGTAAGAACATGCTGTATTCGATTTTCTATTCCTGTGTTAATTTACTTAGAATAATGGCCTCCAGCTGCATCCATGTTGAGCAAAGGACATGATTTCTTTTCTTTTTATATTTGCATAGTATTCCATGGTGTATATGTACCACATTTTCTTTATCAAATCCACCATTGAAAGGCACCTAGGTTGATTCTATATTTTTGCTACTGTAATAATGCTATGATAAACATGTGAGTACGTGTGTCTTTTTGTTATAATGATTTATTTTCTTTTGGATATATACCCAGTAATGGGATTGCTAGGTAAAATGATAGTTCTAAGTTCTTTGAGAAATCTCAAAACTGCTTTCCATAGCGGCTGAACTAATTTACACTCCCAACAGCAGTGCATAAGCAATCCCTTTTCTCTGCAACCTCACCAACATCTGTTATTTGTTGACTTTTTAAAAATAGCTATTTTTAATAGTGTGAGATGGTATCTCATTGTGGTTTTGATCTGAAAATTCTCTGATCATTAGTGACAATGAGCATTTTTTTCATATGTTTATTGGCCACTTTTATGTCTTCTTTTGAGAAGTATCTGTCTATATCCTTTTCTCATTTTTAATGGAGTGGTTTGTTTTGATTGTTGATTTGTTTAAAGTTTCTTATAGATTCTGGATCTGACCTTTGTCAGATGCAGAGTTTGCAAATACTTTCTCCCATTCTATACATCATCTGTTTTCTCTGTTGATAGTTTATTTTGCTATTCAGAAGTTCTTTAGTTTAATTAAACCCCATTTGTCAATTTTTGTTTTTGTTGCAGTTGCTTCTGAGGACTTAGTCATAAATTCAGTCCTAAGACCAATGTTAAAAATGGTTTTTCCTAGATTTTCTGCCAGGATCCTTACAATTTGACATCTTACATTTAGTTTAATCCATGTTGAGTTAATATTTATATATGGTGAAAAGTAGGGATCCATTTTCATTCTTCTGTGTATGGCCAGCCAGCTATCCCACAACAATTTATAAAAAAAGGTAAACCTGTCCCTGTTGCTTAATTTTTGTTGACTTTATCAACATCAGATGGCTGTAGGTGTACAGTTGTATATCTGCATTCTCCTACCTGTCCTACACATTGATCTATGTGTCTGTCTTTGTACCAGTACCATGCTGTTTTAGGTACTGTAACCTTATAGTACAGTTTCAAGTCAGATAATGCAATGCCTCTGGCTTTGTTATTTTTGCTTATAATTGCTTTGGCTATTCAGGATCACTGTTGTTTCCATATGAATTTTGGAATATTTACTGATAATTATGTGTAAATACACTGGTAGCTTGACAGAAATAACAGTGAATCTGAAAACTGCTTTGGGCAATATGGGCATTTTAATGATATTGATTGTTCCAGTCTATTAGCATGGAATGTTTTTCTATTTTTTAATGTCATTTATTATTTCTTTCAGCAGTGTTTTATAGTTCTACTTGTAAAGCCTTTTCACTTTCTTGGTTAGATGTATTTGTAGGTATTTTATTTAATTTTGTGGCTCTTATAAATGGAATTCCATTTTTTATTTGGCTTTCAGTTTGAATGTTATTGGCATACAGAAATGCTACTGATTTTTGTGCACTGATTTTGTCACCTGAAATTTTACCATAAGTGCCTACCAATTTCAGGAGGGTTTTGGTGGAATCTTTAAGGTTATCTAGATATAAAATCATATTGTCAGTGAAGAAAGATTGTTTGGCTTCCTCTCTTCCTATTTTTATGCTTTCATTTTCTTTCTCTTACCTGAATGTTCTGGCTAGAACTTCCAGCACTATATGGAATAGGAGTGCTAAGAGTGGGCATCCTCCCCTCATTCCAGTTCTCAAAAGGAATTCTTCCAGCTTTTGCCCATTCAGTATAATGTTGGCTCTGAGTTTGTTATAGATGGCTCATATTTTGAGGTATGCTCCTTAAATACTTAGTATTGGGAGGTTTTTTATCATGAAGTTATGTTGAAATTTGTTGAAAGCTTTTTCTGCCTCTATTGAGATGATCATGTTTTCTGTTTTTAATTCTGGTTATGTGGTGAATCATATTTATTGATTGGTGTATGTTGAACCAATTTTGCATCACATGAGTGAAGCATACTTGATTATAGTGAATTAATATTTGATGTGCTATGTGATTTTGTTTGCCAGAATTTTATTGAAGATTTTTATATCTATGTTCATCCTGGATATTGGCCTGTAGTTTGTGTGTGTGTGTGTGTGTGTGTGTGTGTGTGTGTGTGTGTGTGTGTGTGTGTATGTCTGCCAGGTTTTTATATCATAGTGATGCTAGCTTTGTAGAATGAGTTAGAGAAGATTCTCTCCTGCTCAATTTTTTGAAATAGTTTCACTAGTTGGTACCAGTCCTTTGTTTTACATCTGATAGACTTTGTCTGTGGCTTCATCTGGTCCTGAGCTTTGGTAGGTTTTTTATTACTGATTCAATTTCAAAACTTAATTGCAAATATTTCAAGCATCAATACAAATGTCAAAAACTTTATATATACTTACATAAGTATACATTTATAAATATTTACTTATTAAGTTTTTAAAGTACAAATTATACTCTAGGTCTAAAATGCCAAATTAATCAAACTCAACTAAATTAACTAATTTCCATTGAGAATTGGGAAGGGAAATAAGAGAGAAAGTTAATGGCTACTCAATTTCTGATATCCAGGAGGAGATGTTTAAAATGCCGTTGGATAGAAATCTAGAACTGATGAAATCAAAACCAAAATAAAACAAAAAAATACTAAAAAAGATGAGTGCCTCTTAAAAATAGGATATCTAACATTAACATGCCAGCAGAGAAACCAAAGCAAATTTCATTAAGTAGGAATCACTTACAGAATATTTATTAAGGGCTTTTGCATGATGAAAAAGTAATTGTTTATTTGTACATGACAATAAACAAAGCAAAACATATAGAAAAACACTAAAAATGAGAAAAAAAATAAAAACTTACTTCAGTTCCCTCTTTTATGACTCACTGAAAATATCAAAAAGAAAGAAAAGTAAGGAAAAATCAGTGATGTAACAAGACAGCCATAACCTCAAACCACAAACCATCACGTATATTTGCCAAAACTGCAAAGCCTGGACTCAGATGGGAACATGATGAGAGTTCACATTTGTTGTATTTAAACTTTAGCCAGTTACATATTTTCCAAAAGTAAACATCACCTTCATGAAAGGCAACCCAACTATAGTTTGGTTAGAAAGCTTAGATCTAGCTCAGTACTGGTCACAGGTTTTCTGTGGATTGTCCAGAAAGAAACACAGTTCAGAATAATGAACTAGAGAAGTAGAGAGAAAAATAAAGATGATAAGTAATATCTTTTATTTAGGATTTTGTTTCCCAGGTCAAGAAGACTGTAGAGAGTGAAGTAGAGTGGAAAAATAAAAAGAAGAGCCAGGCCACAAAACAATGGGTGTTAAGACTGAACAGGAATTGCTGTGAGCCCCATGAGTCTCTCAAAGACATAACTAGAAAGGAGTTGTGTCCTTAGCATGAAGAATTGAGTAACAGTACAAAGAAAATAGAAGGATACATGTTCTAGAAAATAAAAACTCTGTTTCTTATTTCTAACTGCCCCTCTTTACAATATATTTTGGTAGAAGTTAGTGCTCATTAAAAGATAGTTTCATTGGAAAAAACCAATTAAGTTCTTGTACGTCAATACTGCCAACATAAAAGGAATAGACACATTGTCAAACAGTAACTAACTCATAGACCTTAAGAAAAATCACTCCACCAAAATACAGGAAATAGTAGAAAATTATCTTTATAATCCCCAAAGAATGACAGGTAACCAACATCCTTTTTAAAGAAGCACAGAAATGAGAGAGAATAGTTTTATGAAATCATAAGAAGATCATATAGGTGCATATATCAAATTTGATAACAGAGAATGGGGAAGTAAATTAAAAATATGCAATGTGCTATAAAAACAAAAAAAAAATAACATGACTGAAAAGAATATCAGAAACATGTGGCTAGGTTTATGAGAAAAGGAAAATATCAAAAAGCACTACAAATAATTTAAAGTATGGTAATAAAGGACATTTGGACCACACATGATTGGTGGTTTTGAAAAAACCAGAATACAAAATCTATTCAAATTTATAACAGGAGGAACTTCAACTGAAATAAATAAGAGACTACACTCTGTAGATTTATGATGCAAACTGTTTACCAGAAGAAATAAGAGAGTACAATAGACATCAGATGCGTTTCAGGGGTTTAATATCACTTACAATTAGTGTCCAGACAGAAGACAGCAGGCATTTACACGAGAAGACAGTGTATTCTATCCATTAAATGATGTCTACAAAATATCTACAAATGATGTCCTTCCTTTAACAGAAATGAAATGTCCCATTTTTTTACCTAGGTAAATCTTTGTCTAATAAAATAGTGGCAGACAGATGATCATAAGTGCCTAAGAACTATTGTTAACATAAATTATAAAAGGAGTAAGAAAAATGAGAGATACAAAAATGTGCATTATATCATCTTAACTAATAGAGAGTAAATAGAAAATGTGCTAATTGAAGTATAATTTTAAAAATTCCAGACATGCCCATAAGTCTAATAATTTATGTCAAAGATATGTGGGAATATTTTGCTATTTTTGCATATTATCTGTAATATCAAAATTTTCAAAATAAAATGACTCCAAACACTTCATTTTTTTTATTTTTTTAATCTTAATTTTAGAAGGATATCTTCAAACATATAATTTTTGATAAAGAATTGCCTGAAATGTATTAATTCTACAGGTTTTACAGCAATTTGGAGGTTACAATCAATTAAAATTAAATATAATTATTTAATTAAGACTACAATACATCTTGAATATTAAGTTAATATAGTTTTTCTTTTGCTCTAGAAAAGTGGTCTACAATTATGTTGATCAAATGTTATTGATGTTTCCAGTAATTAGTGTATGGGTGATTAACCAAAACTACACTTCCCAAATTTATGGAAAGCATAGCTTTTGAAAATTAAATAATGAGCGGAGGAGGAACTTAAGATGGCGCTGTGAGAACAACCCAGGATTGAAGCTCTTGGTTAATCCGTGGAGAGGTGAGTCAGAGCTGCATTTTCAGACTGACCTTTGTTGCCCAAAGAACGGGGAAATTCCCAAGTATAAAGGAGACGTGGGACACCAGGCAGAGGCTCTGCCTGGAGAAGCCGGCAGCCGGGGTGGTGGTGGCCAACCCTACCCAGCGATCCCCACAGGGCGCACTTGTCCAGGTGCCCTGTTGAAACGGCAACCTGAGACTTGGGAGGGCTGAACTTGAGACTGAAAGGGACTTGGGCAGTGGGCCAGCCCGGGGGATTGCAGGGACACAGCATTTGGGATAGCACAGTGGGACAGACAAAATGGCGATTCCAAACGCTTGCCATGGAGACGGTCCCTGAGACGCTCCATGGAGGAGGGGTATCCACTATTACCAAGGCAACCCACCCCGACAGAGACACATGCCCACTGCTGATGCAGCCTGCAGTTGCCAAGGCAACCAACACCTACTGAGATACACGCCCACTGCTGATGCAGCCTGCCATTGCTGAGGCAACCTGCTACAACAGAGAGACTCCACTGCAGGGCGTAGCCCGTGGCAGAGACCGCAGCAGAAGAGCAAGAGCCTGCAGCAACAGGGCAAACCTCACAACAGCCTCGGCAGTCAAATAGTGATTAGACTGCCTCCTAGCTAGGCAGGACACCTCAAGAGACATCCAAAAACAAAGCCCCAACTCCCCAAGACAGAGCATTTGAGAAAAAAAGGGGTTTTTTAATGAGCTCTGTTGCAGCAGAATCAAACATAGCAGCCTAACAGCACTGAATGAACAACAGAGCTCACAGCTCAGCAATTGAGCTCCTATAAAGTACAGACTGTCTCCCCAGGCAGCTCCCTGACCCCTCTATATCCAAAAGACTGACATTTGGCAGGTATCATCCTGGGACAAAGATAGCAGAAAAAGAAACTGGTAGCATCCCTTGCTGTTCCGCAGCTGCTATAGGTGTACCCAGACAAGCAGGGCCTGGAGTGGACCTCAGCAGTCATACAGCAAAGGGGCTAGACTGGAAAACCAAGTAAAAGAAATACTTCATCAGTGGAAATCACTGGGTGTCCACTGAGAGACCCAATTGAAAAGTCAGCAACTACGAAGATGACAAGCAGATAAATCCACAAAGATGGGAAGAAACCAGCGCAAAAAGGAGGAAAACACCCGAAACTAGAACACCTAGCCTCCTACAAAGGACCAAAACTCCTCACCAGCAAGGGAACAAAGCTGGACAGAGAATGACTGTGATGAAATGATGGAATTAGACTTCAGAAGGTGGATAATGAGAAACTTTTGTGAGCTAAAAGAACATGTTTTAAATCAATGCAAAGAAACTAAGAACCTTGAAAAAAATATATGAAAAAAGATTTGAGGAAATGATAACAAGAATGGATAACTTAGAGAGGAATATGAATGAATTGAAGGAGCTGAAAAACACAATACAAGAACTTCGTGAAGCATGCACAAGTTTCAATAGCCGAATTGACCAAGCAGAAGAAAGAATATCAGAAGTCGAAGATCAACTCAATGAAATAAAACGAGAAACCAAGATCAGAGAAAAAAGGGCAGAAAGGAATGAACAAAGTCTCCAAGAAATGTGGGACTATGTGAAAAGACCTAACCTACGTTTGATAGGTGTACCAGAAGGGGACGAAGAGAATGAATCCAAGCTGGAAAATACTCTTCAGGACATCATCCAGGAAAATTTCCCCCACCTAGCAAGACATGTCAACACTCAAATGCAGGAAATACAGAGAACACCACAAAGATATTCCACAAGAAGAGCAACCCCAAGGCACATAATCGTCATATTCAACAAGGTTGAAATGAAGGAGAAAATATTAAGGGCAGCCAGAGAGAAAGGTCGGGTCACCCACAAAGGGAAGCCCATCAGACTCACAGCAGATCTCTCGGCAGAAACACTACAAGCCAGAAGAGAGTGGGGGCCAATATTCAACATTCTTAAAGAAAAGAACTTTCAACCCAGAATTTCATATCCAGCAAAACTGACCGTCAGAAGTGAAGGAAAAATAAAATCCTTTGCAAACAAGCAAGTACTCAGAGATTTTGTCACCACCAGCCCTGCTTTACAAGAGCTCCTAAAAGAGGCACTACACATAGAGTGGAACAACCAGTACCAGCCATTCCAAAATCATACTAAATGCTAAAGAGCATCAACATAATGAAGAATCTAAAACAACTAACAGGCAAAACAGCCACTTAGCATCAAAATGGCAGTATCAAATTTACACATAACAATATTAACCCTAAATGTAAATGGGCTAAATGCACCAATCAAAAGACACAGACTGGCAAATTGGATAAAAATCCAAAACCCATCAGTGTGCTGTATTCAGAAAACCCATCTCACATGCAAGGATATACAAAGACTCAAAATAAAGGGATGGAGGAAGACTTACTAAGCAAATGAAGAGCAAAAAGAAAGCAGGAGTTGCAATTCTCATCTCTGATAAAATAGACTTTAAAGCAACAAAGATCAAAAGACACTAAGAAGGCCATTACATAATGGTAAAAGTATCGATACAGCAAGAAGAGCTAATGATCCTAAACATATATGGACCCAATACAGGAGCACCCAGATACATAAGACAAGTTCTTAATGACTTACAAAGAGACTTAGACTCCCACACAATAATAGTGGGAGACTTTAACACTCCACTGTCCATATTAGACAAATCAACCCGACAGAAAATCAACAAGGATATCCAGGGCTGGAACTCAGACCTGGAGCAAGCAAACCTGATAGACATTTACAGAACTCTCCACCCCAAATCCACAGACTATACATTCTTCTCAGCACCACATCACACCTACTCTAAAATTGACCACATACTTGGAAATAAATCACTCCTCAGCAAATGCAAAACAACTGAAATCATAACAAACAGCCTCTCAGACCATAGTGCAATCAAGTTAGAACTCAGAATTCAGAAACCAACCCAGAACCACACAGCTTCATAAAAACTGAACAACTGGCTCTTGAATGTTAACTGGGTAAACAATGAAATGAAGGCAGAAAAAAAAAGTTCTTCAAAACCAATGAGAATGAAGACACAACATGGCAGAATCTCTGGGACACATTTAAAGCAGTCTCTAGAGGAAAGTATATAGCAATAAGTGCCCATATGAGGAGAATGGAGAGATCTAAAATTGACACCCTATCATCAAAATTGAAAAAGCTAGAGGAGCAAGATCAAAAAAACTCAAAACCCAGCAGAAGACAAGAAATAACTAAGATCAGAGCTGAACTGAAGGAGATTGAGAAAAGAAAAACCCTTCAAAAAATCAATAAATTCAAGAGCTGCTATTTTGAAAAGATCAACAAAATAGACAGACCACTAGCCAGATTGATTAAAAATAAAAGAGAGAACAACCAAATAGATGCAATAAAAAATGATAAAGGTGAAATCACCACAGACTCAACAGAAATTCAAACCATACTCAGAAAATATTACAAAAAACAACTCTATGCGCATAAACTAGTAAACCTGGAAGAAATGGATAAATTTCTGGACTCCTGTGTCCTCTCAAGCCTAAACCAGGAGGAAACTGAAACTGTGAATAGAACAATAACAAGGTCAGAAATCGAGGCAGCAATTAAGAGCCTACCAGACAAAAAAAGCCCAGGTCCAGACGGGTTCACAGCCAAATTCTACCAGACACACAAAGAGAAACTGGTACCATTCCTTCTAAAACTATTCCAAATAATCCAAAAAGAGGGAATCCTTCCCAAATCATTTTATGAGACCAACATAATCCTGATACCAAAACCCAACAGAGACCCAACAAGAAAAGAAAACTTCCAGCCAATATCCATGATGAACATAGATGCAAAAATCTTCAATAAAATATTGGCAAGCCGATTGCAACAGAAAATCAAAAAACTTATTCATCACGATCAAGTAGGATTCATCCCAGGGATGCAATGCGGGTTCAACATACGCAAGTCTATCAGTGTAATTCACCACATAAGCAGAACCAAAAACAAAAACCACATGATTATCTCAATTGATGCAGAGAAGGCATTTGACAAAATTCAACAGCCCTTTATGCTAAAAACCCTCAATAAACTCGGTATTGATGGAACGTATCTCAAAGTAATAAAAGCTATTTATGACAAACCAACAGCCAATATCACACTGAATGGGCAAAAACTGAAAGCATTCCCTTTGAAATCTGGCACTAGACAAGGATGCCCTCTGTCACCATTTCTATTCAATATAGTACTGGAAGTTCTAGCCAGAGCAATCAGGCAAGAAAAAGAAATAAAGGGTATTCAAATAGGAAAGGTGGAAGCCAAATTGTCTCTATTTGCAGACGACATGATAGTATACCTAGAAGACCCCATCGCCTCAGCCCAAAAACTCCTGAAACTGATAAGCAACTTCAGCAAAGTCTCAGGATATAAAATCAATGTGCAAAAATCACAAGCATTCGTCTACACCAATAACAGACTTAAAGAAAGCCAAATCAAGAACGAACTGCCATTCACAATTGCTACAAAAAGAATAAAAAATACCTTGTAATACAACTCACAAGGAACGTAAGAGACCTCTTTAAGGAGAACTACAAACCACTGCTCAACGAAATCAGAGAGGACACAAACAGATGGAGAAATATTCCATGTTCATGGTTAGGAAGAATTAATATAGTGAAAATGGCTATACTGCCCAAAGTAATTTACAGAATCAATGCTATCCCCATCACGCTACCATTAACTTTCTTCACAGAACTGGAAAAAACCACCATGAACTTCATATGGAACCAAAAGAGAGCCCACATAGCCAAATCAATTCTAAGCAAAAAGAACACAGCGGGGGGCATTACACTACCGGATTTTAAACTATGCTACTAGGCTACAGTAATCAAAACAGCATGGTACTGGTACAAAAACAGAGATATAGACCAATGGAACAAAACAGAGGCACCGGAGGCAACACAACATATCTACAACTATACAATCTTTGATAAACCTGACAAAAACAAGCAATGGGGAAAGGATTCCCTATTTAACAAGTGGTGTTGGGAAAACTGGCTAGCTATGTGCAGAAAGCAGAAACTGGACCCCTTCCTGACACCTTTCACTAAAATTAACTCCAGATGGATTAAAGACCTAAACATAAGACCTGGCACGATAAAAACTCTAGAAGGAAATCTAGGCAAAACTATCCAGGACATATGAGTAGGCAAAAACTTCATGAACAAAACACCAAAAGCATTGGCAACAAAAGCCAAAATAGACAAATGGGACCTAATGAAACTCCACAGCTTCTGCACGGCAAAAGAAACAGTCACTAGAGTGGATCGGCAACCAACAGAATGGGAAAACATTTTTGCAGTTTACCCATCTGACAAAGGGCTGATATCCAGAATTTACAAAGAACTCAAACAGATTTACAGGAAAAAAACAAACAAGCCCATTCAAAAGTGGGCAAAGGATATGAACAGATACTTTACGAAAGAAGACATATATGAGGCCAACAATCATATGAAAAAATGCTCATCGTCACTGGTCATCAGAGAGATGCAAATCAAAACCACATTGAGATACCATCTCACGCCAGTTAGAATGGTGATCATTAAAAAATCTGGAGACAACAGATGCTGGAGAGGATGTGGAGAAAAAGGAACACTTTTACACTGTTGGTGGGAGTGTATATTAGTCCAACCAGTGTTGAAGACAGTGTGGCGATTCCTCAAGGCCTTAGAAATAGAAATTCCATTTGACCCAGCAATCCCATTACTGGGTATATACCCAAAGGGCTATAAATCTTTCTACTATAAGGACACATGCACATGAATGTTTATTGCAGCACTTTTTACAATAGCAAAGACCTGGAATCAACCCAAATGCCCATTGATGATAGACTGGATTGGGAAAATGTGGCACATATACACCATGGAATATTATGCAGCCATCAGAAATGATGAGTTCGTGTTCTTTGTAGGGACATGGATGAATCTGGAGAACATTATTCTCAGCAAACTGACACAAGAAGAGAAAATGAAACACCGCATATTTTCACTCATAGGCGGGTGATGAAAAATGAGAACACATGGACACAGAGAGGGGAGTACTAAACACTGGGGTCTATTGGGGGGAAAAGGGGAGGGCCAGTGGGAGGGGGAGGTGGGGAGGGATAGCTTGGGGAGAAATGCCAAATGTGGGTGAAGGGGAGAAAGCAAACAAAACACACTGCCATGTGTGTACCTATGCAACTGTATTGCATGCTCTGCACATGTACCCCAAAACGTAAAATGCAATAAAAAAATAAAAATAAAAAAATAAATAATGAGCAAGTAAAAGAGTATATATTATTTTATATATCTTCATTGTATTGTATATATATATATGTGTCTATATACACATAAGCACATATGGAGTTATTGCCAGAAACATAATAGTAGTAAAATGGTACACTTTTTAGGCTTGAAAAGTATTTGTATAATTTGGAAAAATATTTTTTTAAGTGTGTTGCATGTTCAACTACTGAAGAATATACCTTCCTTTCAACTAGCTAAAAAATCACTTGCAAATGATATCATTTTTTACAAAGTATTATTACAAGAAAAAAAATCAGTGAACACTATCATGAACATGACTGAAAATGGGTTTCCATAAGCACATAAAAATGTCACCATATTGTAAGTAAAGTAAATATACATTTGCTGCTAAAACGTGAGCATAAACAGAAGGTGTTAGAAGTAGTAAAAAATTGTTAAATAATTGATAAACATCATTGTACTCAAGAAATTGAAAATAATTGCAAAAAACCCTTTATTCTGTAGTTTGGAATGTTTTAAAACTGAAAATTAATGCTTTAAAAGTGGGGTTAGAAAGACAATCCTCATAGGTTTCTTTGATTTAGAAAATTGGAACAATGTAAAGGAAAATTGTCTTTCAGTATAGTCAATTGTTTTAAAACATTTTTTACACTGTTTTTCCAAATTTTGACTTCTAGGAATTTATCTTAAGGAGAAAGATATTTTGACAATTATTCTGAAGCTATTGGTGCTGTGGTATGGCACAGTGTTTAAGAGAGATTCCAGGGAAGGATTGCACGAATTAAATTCTTATGTCTGCCACTTTCTATCTGTGTGACCTTAATCTCACTGGCCTCAGTTATAAAGCAGTAATTCTATTTGAAATCTTATCTCGTGACTATCCTCCTGAAAAAGCCTCACTTTAGCTTTGCATGGAGATGTAATGATACCGAGTCATCCACGTAGTGACTTATGGACAAGCTAATTCCAAAATATGGAGGAAATAATATTTTGAGTATAAAGGACGTTGTTTGGAATGATTGTATTAATAAGAGTCTGACTGGAGCTTTACCCCATGACAAATCAAAGCTTTAAAAAGATATAAAAGAGCCTAAACAAAAGAGAGAATACACATGTATGAATTTTTTTCTTTTTGACTCAAACCTAGGTATCATATTGATTAAAAAATTTGGTTAATTTTTCTCCATCATGTGCTAATTCCTCTTATCGATGGAAAACATTTAATAATATTTCTTCACATGTGGCAGAATGATGATAACACTTCTGAAAGTTGAAACCCTGAAAAACCAGGGACTCATCCTAGGCATTAGAAAGAAAATTGATAATAAACTGAATGTTGGTAATTATCATTTTTGATGTTATATATTTAGTCATTCTTTCAAAGTGTCAAATATCAGGAGAGAGAGATTAGAAATTTAAGAGTGGTATAATAAATGAATGTTTGTTAAACATTAGAAATTTAACTGAAAGTTCTTTAACATCCTCTTCAACTGTGTCCTTAGAAAGAAATTTGATCATTACACAAATGAAGAAACAAAGTCAATAATTATAGTCATACCATGTCTGTGAGAGACATACTATCCCTGAATGAGATGAAAAATGAGATTGATAAGAAATAATTATACAGGACCTTGGAAATTAATTTTAAAAATAGTGGGGCTAACATATAAATTAGACTATTAGGTAGCAAAATTAATAGTTACTAAAATCAGCTAAGTGATACGGAAAAAATATCCAAAGAATGGAGTTAGAAGAAGAAAGAAGTTTAGATATAAAAATATGAAATATGAAAAATATAAAGAACTTTGAGATGCAATATGAAAAGTGATTTACTAAAATAGAACGCATGTACTCATGTCATAAATCAATGATATTAAAAAGAAATATTGCTACATTTCAGATAAACTACAAGATAGCCATTCACACCCAGAGGCAACATAACAGAATTTTTAATTACAAAGAAACAAAGTGATGAATCTCCTCTAAGGAAGCTGAATCCTAAGTGGGAAGAGAACAAACTAAGAGGCAATGAGATTTAAAATTCAGAGTCCACTCCCAAAATATCACTAATTGATAGTAATGGAAGTGCTGGAAAAGAAGAAGTTATATAAAGAAGTTGTTGAAAGTCTGTTTAAGGAGCACTCAGATCATCACTTCTTCCCACATTTGGGAAACCAGTTGACTGCTTCTATTCCACCTGATACACTGAATATTTTTCTTTCTAGAAATCATAAAACCCAGAATATCTGGACTGGCAATCGTAAGACATAGTTATGAGCAGAGTTATATATGATGTGCTGAAAAAGAGAAATAAACTCAATGTTTATCCAGATTAATGAGTTTTCCCCCACACTGTTCTTTCTTTTTAAATTTATTTATTTAACTTTAGGTGCATACTATATCTGGCATTTCTCCCCACGTTATCCCTCCCCACTCTCCCCCATACCCCCCGCTGTCTCTCCCCTACCCACCCCCAGTGTGTGATGCTCCTCTCCCTGAGTCCACGTGTTCTCATTGTCCAACACCCACCTAGTGTGAACATGCAGTGTTTGGCTTTCTGTTCTTACATCAGTTTGCTGAGAATGATGGTTTCCAGATTCATCCAAGTCCCTACAAAGGACACTAACTCATTGCTTTTTATGGTTGCATAGTATTCCATTTTGTATATGTACCATATTTTCTTTGTCCAGTTTATCATTGATGGGCATTTTGGTTGATTCCAGTTCTTTGCTATAGTGCATATGACTGCAATGAACATATGTGTGCATATGTCTCTATAGTAGAACAATTTATAGTTCTTTGGGTGTTTGCCTAGTAATGGGATTGCTGGGTCAAATGGAATTTCTATTTCTAGATCCTTGAGAAATCACCACACTGTCTTCCACAGTGGTCGAACTAATTTACACTCCCATCAACAGGGTAAAAGCGTTTCTATTTCTCCACATCCTCTCCAGCATCTGTTGTCTCCAGATTTTTTAATGATTGCCATTCTAGCTTATGTGAGATGATATCTCAATGTGGTTTTGATTTGCATTTCTCTAATGACAGTAATGATGAACATTTTTTCATATGTTTGTTGGCCTTAGATATGTCTTCTTTTGAAAAGTGTCTGTTCATATCCTTTGCCCACTATTGAATAGGATTTTTTTTTTCTTTTTTGTATATCTGTTTTGTTCTTTGTGGATTCTCGTTATTAGCCCTTTGTCAGATAGGTAGATTGCAAAAATTTTTTCCTGTTCTGTTGGTTGCTAATTCACTCTAATGATGGTTTCTTTTGCTGTATGGAAGCTCTGAATTTTAATTAGATCCCATTTGTCTATCTTGGCTTTTGGTGCCATTGCTTTTGGTTTTTTAGTCATGAAGTCCTTGCCTATGCCTATGTCCTGGATAGTTTTGCCTATGTTTTCTTCTAGAGTTTTTATGGTGTTAGGTTTGATGCTTAAATCTTTAATCCATCTGGAGTTAATTTTAGTGTAAGGTGACACCCACCCTGTTCTTATAATTCATCTTCCAGTCCACCTTCAAGTAGGTCTAGAATATATTCAGAAGATATTTTTAAAGAACCTAGGTTTAAGATATGGTTTGATGGCCTACCCATTGAAACAACTAATCAAAAAGAACCATACTGTGTCATAATCTTAAATATGAACAAATCATCATACATTTTACATTAAAGACAGAAATAGAATTCTACAAACAAGACAAAACAGAACAAAACAAAACACTCTGAAAGGACAGAATCTATGAAAGGAGAAGATAACTTTAAATCAATAATTTTTCTATATTTTAATGTCTGAAAAACATCAAGCATTTAACTTTGTGCTTTTAGATAAAAATGATATATCTATGAAACAAAACCAAATACTTTAAAACACAATAATCTGAAGAATAGAAATGTCCATGAACATTACTAATAAAAGAAAAATAACTTCAGAGAGTTGGAAGATACAATTGGGAACATCTCTTAGGAAAATTACAAAATAATGAAAAATAAGATATAAAATGTGAGAATATCAGTGGCCCAGTTTACAAAGTTCACCATAGGAGTGAAAGTATAAGTTTACATATAAGATAACAGAGGGCAGAACACCTTTAACAATTTGAACATCTCCCAGTCACAAAGACATAAATTTGAAGAGACTGGAGGAATTTCCCACATAATGCATTAAAAATACACTCAAAGCCAAGTACATATTGTGAAATTTCAGAAGATCTGTGACAAAGAGGAGACCCTGCAAACTTCCAGGAGAGGGGAAAATGGTTACAGTCTAAAATTAACTGAATAATCAGCCACGTTAGAAAGTAAAGTGCATATATATGCAACATACTAGGACTCTAAATATTTGTCTTTTGTATATCCATTCTCAGGAAGCCTTTGGAGAATATTCTCCACAAACTTAAATAAGTAAAACAAGAAAAGAATGACATAGGATACAGAAAATGCAACATATGCAACAAAAGGGAGAGGTAAAGAGAATCTCTCAAATAATGAGGAATGGAGTTGTCAGGGTGACAGCTTGTGTTGAACATAGAGGGAAAACAATTTAGAATAGAATACATCAAAACGCTATAAAAGAAATTTATTTCAGAAGACTAAATAAAATGCTTGATTTATTTTGATGTTCCAGTACAAATTTAAAATATTGATAAAAAATTTAGGACTGAAATAATAGAAAATATAGATAAAATTAAACTGAAAATTGTAATACACATAATTATGTAATCATATTGCATAATTAATGATACTGTATTGAACTATCTATTGAGCTAATCACAAATACAATTTAATAGCATTGGGAAAGAAAGTACCTAGGAAGACAAAAGTGAAAGAGAACCAAATTTCTGTCTTTCATAGTGGTAATAAATGATATTCACAACTGAAAGTCCAAAAGTCAAAAAAAGTTACTTAAAGTTATTGAAGCTATATAACATTTTGTGTTATGGAGATTGTTTCTGAAGAAGCATAAATAGAAGATGAGAAATGTTTTTCATTTCTATTCATTGTTAAATACCTTGACAAATATTTTCACATTCAAAATATCTAAGCTACATTTAAATTTAATAATAATAATAATTGAAGAAAATAACCTTAATATTTCTTTTAATAATAAATGTCATTAGGATCATACATATGGGAAATTTAGGAAAAATTGATGAATCTAATTGTTATTATACCCAGAATCTTATCTGGGTTTTAAATTTTTCTTTGATTTATAATGGCGGCTGACATTCTCAGATTTAGAAAGGATCAAAGAATATATTCATTGGTACATAATAAGACTAAACAAGCATTCATATGGCCTTCATTTACCATTCTCAGTTGCCCCAGGACACCCAGGCCTAAGGATGTTTCTGAATTTATTCTTGAAAAAAATAGAACAAAGGTCGATTACCTAGATATTTCTGGGGCGCTTGCTAACAGGGTTTTCAATAATTTATAGGTCATATCTTACATGCCCCAAAACAGAAATTATCACAGTTTGCTTAAGAATAGAAAGAAGGCATGCATAATTTGCAATGAACTATTAGGAGATCTATAACAAGTTCACATAGAAGGAAGGGGCCAGATCATTTAAGCTGGGTATGGAGTTTGAATTACAATGCATGTGAGATGAGGTGACATTGAAGGCTTTTTTTTTTAATTGTATTTGGGCTCTAGGTTACATGTGCATGTCCTGCATCCTGCAGGATTGTTGCATAGGTGCATACATGCCATGGTAGTTTGCTGTCTCCATTCCTGCCCCTCGTCCCGTTGCCTACATCAGGCATTTCTCCCAATGTTATCCCACTCCCTCCCCACTACCCCACCCCAACTGCCCCCTTCCCTCCCCTCCACCCACCACCTAGCCTTGTGAGTCTTGTTCCTTTCCCTGTGCCCAGGTGTTCTCATTGTTCATCATCCACCTATGAGTGAAAACATGTGATGTTTGGTTTTCTGTTCTTGTGTCAGTTTGCTGAGAATGATAATTTCTAGGTTCATCCATATCTCTAAAAAGGATACAAACTCATTGATTTTCATGGCTGCATAGTATTCCATGCTGTATATATGCCACATTTTTTTGTTCAGTCTATCATCAATGGGCATTTTGGTTGGTTCCAGGTCTTTGATATCATAAACAGTGCCACAATGAACATACAGGTGCATGTGTCTTTATGATAGAACGATTTAAAATCCTTTGGGTATATACCCAGTAATGGGATTGCTGGGTCAAATGGAATTTCTCTTTCCAATCCTTGAAGAATCGCCACACTGTCTTCCACAATGGTTGAATTAACTTACACTCCCACTAACATTGTAAAAGTGTTCCTTTTTCTCCACATACTCTCCAGCACCTGTTGTCTCCAGATTTTTTTAATGATCGCCATTCTAACTGGCATGAGACAATATCTCAGTGTGGTTTTAATTTGCATTTCTCTAATGACCAATGATGAGCATTTTTTCATATGTGTGTTGGCCACATATTTATCTTCTTTTGAAAAGTGTCTGTTCATATCCTTTGCCCACTTTTAAATGGGTTGGTTTGTTTTTTTCCTGTAAATCTGCTTTACTTCTTTGTGGTATCTGGATATAAGCCCTTTGTCTGATGGGTAGATTGCAAAAATTTTTTCCCATTCTGTTGATTGTCAGTTTACTCTAATGATTGTTTATTTTGCTGTGCAGAATCTCTTAAGTTTAATTAGGTCCCATTTGTCTATTTTGGCCTTTGTTGCCATTGCTTTTGGTGTTTTAGTCATGAAGTCCTTGCCTGTCCCTGTGTCCCGAATGGTTTTGCCTAGGTTTTCTTCTAGGGTTTTTATAATATTAGTTCTTATGTTTAAATATTTAATCCATCTGCATTTCTCTAATGACCAGTGATGACAAGCATTTTTTCATATGTTTATTGGTTGCACAAATGTCTTGTTTTGAAAAGTGTCTGTTCATATCTTTTGCCCATTTTGATGGGTTGTTTTTTTGTTGTAAATTTGTTTAAGTTCCTTATGGATTCTAAATTTTAGCCCTTTGTCAGGTGGGTAAATTGCAAATTTTTTTTAATTCTGTTGCTTGCTGTTTCACCCTAATGATAGTTTCTTTTGCAGTGCAGAAGTTCTTAAGTTTAATTAGATCTCATTTGTCTCTTTGGCTTTTGTTGCCATTGCATTTAGTATTTTAGTCATGAAGTCCTTGCCTATGCCTATGTCTATGTCCTTAATGGTACTGCCTAAGTTTTCTCCAGGGTTTTTATGGTGTTAGGTCTTATTTTAAATCTTTAATCCATCTGGAGTTAATTTTTGTATAAGGTGTAAGGAAGGGGTCCACTTTCAGCTGGACACGGCTAGCCTGTCTTCCCAACACCAGTTATTAAATGGGAAATCCTTTCTCCATTGCTCATTTTTGTCAGGTTTGTCAAAGATCAGATGGTTGTAGATGTGTGGCATTGCCTCCGAGGCCTCTGTTCTGTTTCATTGGTCTATATCTCTGTTTTGGTACCAGTATCATGCTGTTTTGATTACCGTAGTTGTAGTATAGTTTGAAGTCAGATAGCATGATGCCTCCAGTTTTGTTTTTTGTTTTTTTGCTTAGGATTGTCTTGGCTATGCGGGCTCTTTTTTGGTTTCATATAAAGTTTAAGGTTGTTTTTTCCAGTTCTGTGAAGAAGGTCAATGGTAGTTTCATAGAGATAGCATTGAATCTATAAATTATAAGGAATGTGGAGGACCTCTTCAAGGAGAACTACAAATCACTGCTCAAGGAAATAAGAGAGGACACAAACAGATGGAAAAACATTCCATGCTCATGTTTTTTTTTCTTTTTCTTTCACCTTTTTCTGTCTGTGCTAAACCATCTTTGCAAAGAGTTTGGAAATTATTTTTTCTTCTATAAATTCTGTAATAACAGAAAAGGCATCAGCATTCTTTGTACCATATAGCACAAACAAATCCTCTGTTAAACCTTCTGCACCTTTTACATTTGGAGGGATAAACATCAGAAGTGCTTTTAAAAAGTTTCTAAATTGTTGTGGAATTTTTATTTCCTAGGATCAAATTGAACTTTGTATTTATCTTCAGAAAATTCAAAAATTTTTAATGATCTAAAAAAAAAAACAACTAATGTTTTGTTTTTACTCACCCCAAAGCCCAGTCTTTGGAATTAAAGATGTGATTAGCATAATTTCTACTTTGAATATTTATTGAGTTTTATTTGTGGCTTACTAAGTGACCAACTTTAGTAACTGTGCATATAACAATGGAAATGAAGTTGTAATGTTTGTTTCAATGAATATATTTCCTTATTATATGTACATGTTAACATCGAAAATATAAGCATATTATATATTTAACAATGTATGTCTACATATTTCCATTTTATGTTGTGAATTTTTATACATTTTGTATCTTATCATCCTCGGAGAGTATTCAATTTGAACATACTTTTTTGGTTTGTTTGATTTTATTGTTCTTAGTTATTCATTGAAGTTTGAAAATATTACAGCCTTGTCATCATAACCATGGTAATAAACTGTGGGCTGCTATCATGTTTGTGCATAGAGAAAAGTGTTTGTAGCATGAAGAGCAGGAGTCCTAGGAATCCTGACCTTTGGCCAGCAAGAGGTGACCTCAGAACAAAGTGCATTGGAAATCAGATGCCAACTGTGGAGTCAGTGACATCCAGCATGGATTTGTATAGCAGATAAGCATTCCAAAAATTAATAGAGAATGGTATTCCCTTAAAAGAAAAGATTATGTGATTCTTAAATCATTGTGATTTTGTCATTAAAAGTCATGAAAATTCGTAGTTTATTGAGGCTGAGAATAAAACATTACAGTGAAAGAGTTGCCATTTATTTACTTCTCAAAATATGTTAAGTCATTTGATATTCCCAACATGTTTTCCCACAATATTCAAACCTTTTACAAAGTTATGAAATTAGGATGTTTCACAAAATGTAACCAGAACAAAAAATACATTAACTGGTTTGTATTCATGACATTTCCCACTCAAAGAAAATGTTATTGACAACATGTATTTCTCCTTCTCTCCTCCTAAAATTTTTAGGGTTCAATTTTAAGGAAGACTATGTTAATTTTTGTAATAAAAGATTAGAGAGACAGAAAAATGGAGAGCAAGTTTTTAAAAAAATTGTTGAGAATAGAAGAATAGCAATGACTTGATAAAAGAGGATGGGAAGTGGGAAGGAGCTGTTATAAATGTTGCTGAGAATACTTTGATTCTCTTCAGAAGCTGCAAAAAATACGTCAATGAGTTTAATCGGGGGAGATGGTTTGGTTGCTAATTGCTTTTGTTTGACTTCTAAATGATCTGAACACATCCACAGATGTGAGTAATATGACTAATCCCATTTCACTATAGCAACATATCCATAAGCATTTCTGTAATATACCTAGAAAAAAACATTGAGGAACAACTAACAGATGGCTGTTGAGAATGTTCCTAGCTCTCTGGCAATTATTTTTTGACTTAGGATAGAAAGATACACAGTATTTAAAAGATAAGCAGTATTGCAAGTATTTAAAACTTCCAGTGATTGTATCTATTATGATGTAGGTAATATTTTGAAGCCATATTGAGATTACTGAGTTCATTTCTATGAGAGAATGAAGATTTTGGAAGGATATGTTTATTCTGAAAAATGCGAATGAGAACTGCTTGTTTTGTAAGAGACTTCATCTTCCATATGATAGCTTTAAGTTTTTATTCCTGAAATTAGCACCCAGTGGGCCGTTGTTTTCATATTTCAATATTAATATTCTCTTTAAGTCAGTATAGGCATACAATTCAATTTTATCATAATTTTAGGCAGATATAGCCTTCATTGTTATTTTTTATTAAAAATTATAATCCAAAATATTTTGCCTTCCAAGTGGAAGGCTCAGAAACAATTTTATAATGTAAATACTACATTAATATTGGCCTATAATTACAGTTTTCTTTTACTTCAAATACTATTATTTCCACTAATCACAAGCCAATTATTTGATTTATCTATTACCTAACTGTGTAAATCCATAAATCATCTGTTTAGCAATCTTTGGAATAACATGCAGTATATTTATGTTTTAATTATCTTGATGTTGAAATTGGACTTGCTTTTCAGGACTCTTTTTCTTCATTTCTAAGCCATTTTCTACCTTCTATAAACCACCTAATTACTAAAGAAATTTTTTTATTTACAAAATTTTGAATCCAGCTGATTCTCATTTTTATGTCTTATGTACAAACTTGTTTACAAGGCACTAAAATAGAATTATGTAATTCATAAGAAAATATTTTCTTATATTTCAAAGATTACTGAAAAATAATTGTTGAACAAGGCTAACCTAATTTCTCAGAGAATAAAGTCAAATTTATAAAGGAATATGTCCTATGTAGACTTTTAGTGAAGCACAACTTTCTGGAATCAGGACTTTAAAACATGTATAACTTCAATAACCTTCAGAACCAACTTCTTTCCTTGAGACCATCTGTGTGAATCTGGAAATTGGCTGCTTGTCCCTTTCTCCACCACATCCAATAAATTTTGCACTGCTATTTAGCTCCATCATTTATGTGTGCATATAAGTTAAGACAGCAGTGCTTTCAAGAAAAACCTGGCCATCTAGTTCTAAAAAGAGCAGCTAGCTGATAGTCTTCAGCTATTAATATCTTCCAGATTTGCCTCAGCTTTTGAGCCAAAGCCAAGGACTTATGAGGAGTCCTACGCAATCAATTCATGCAGTTTGGATAGTAGGATCTGGCAATTTCTGGAAAGTGTGAGGCTTTTCTGACTAGCAATCTTTGCTCCAGAGAAAAGATTGGGTTGGCTGAGTCTTTGATACAAATGCATAATAGTCTGAAACTTTCCCTCCCCAATCCTGCTTCCTCTGTTTAAGGTATTCCTGCTTAATAAATCCCTGGAACTTCTAACTTCTAACTTTGTTATCTGACCATGTTTTATAAATTCCACATATCCACTGTCAAAAATATATTTCTAGGTCTTATTTGATGAAGTAAGAGGGAAAAACTTGGAGTCAGAGTATATGGGTTTACGTTTTGTTTCCTAACATTTTCTAATTTTGTGAGTGGTCAAATTGGCCTCTCTAATGACTAGTATCCATATCAATAAAACAAGTGTCATAATATCTACATGCCAGAATAGCTTGAGGCTAAAATGAAAGCATGCATATAATAGAGTTTTGAGGAATGTTCTAATTCATGAGCTTATTAAATTAACTAAATGGTCATCAATTTATTTCTGGGCTCTTAAATCTCACTCTTATTCCATCCTTTTGACAGTACTGTCCTTGAAATATAGAGATATGGCCAATTTGCCAATTTCTAAATTTGTTGAAATTTTAACATGAAGGACAACATCAATATTCATTGATCTGTAAAGGTGGTATCATTCTACTCCTGCAGCCTTTTACGGTATAATGGATACATCCCATGCAGATCTATCCAAGAAAAAAAGTCCAAGCAAAAAACTAAATGGTGAGAAATCAAACATAAACAACACTAGCTTTTACACTCAGATTTCTCAAAGACCAATGAGGCAATTTGCAGTGTAAACAAATGATCACAGCACAAGATCCAGAAAGAGGCATAAGTACACATTAGCAACCATAACAACATAGGTATAAGTTGATAATTAACGCTGGCAGGGTTAAGGAGGTGATTTTTGTCTAGGAGGTGGTGTTTAATTTTAATATGAAAAGGTAAATTAGATATTCTTTAGCCCAGTAAATATGGAGTGAAGAAAACTGATTCCAAGCAGACAAACTAGCATTTCCAAAGGCCTTAAGGTACAAAAGAAAAAGTTTCTTTTGGGAACATAGTTTGTTGCTATATATGGTATTTGTATCTGACAAAGAGACATGAGTACCTTAAGAGAGATGGGAATGAAAAAAATTGATTGAGTTATGAAGGATCTGGTGTACTATAATAAAGGCTTTGAACTTAGTAGAGTGTGAGAGAGAGGGCAGCAATTTTAGGAAGAAGAGACAAAATTAGCTGCTTTTCAATTAAGTTTTACTCTGACAGTAGTGTACAAACAGGATAGAAGTGGAGGATGAAGAGGCAAAGACTATAATAATGACTAAGGTGTGGAATAAAAGTGTGGTAGTGGTAATAGCTCTATGGAAAAAAAGACAAATGTAGGCACAAAAATGACAAATGTTGTCTGCCGATAAGATGAAGAGAGGGATTACCGTAGCATAGGGAGAAGGGAGAATCCTGAGGTGAACTTTCTTATTTATAGGTTAGGTGACTGGTTGTGAAAATGCAGGACATGGAAGATAATTTTTCTTTAAGGTTTTATTTTCAATTTTGGAAGGAGAGAAAGGAGTATGGATTAGAGCTCAGTTCTGGATGTAGTGAGCCTGAGTCGTCCCTAAGATGTTCTGGCATGAGAAGTAAGATTTATTTCTCTAACATTTAGAAGCTTTGCTGAGCTTCAGCCTACATTGAGTTCTTTAAAGGACTTAAGAATCAGCATTATGAAAGTGCTAATTAAAGATATGTGAGTCTTTCAGTTTGTCTATGGGGAGACAGCAAGGATAAAAAGAGAATTTGGATGTTACCATAAAAGGGAAGTTAAAGGAAGTCTATTTGTAACACAAAAGTTCCACTGTTTCCACACAGGAAAACTAATTTGAGAGTTTATAGCTGCCTGTTTGCTCAATACATAAAATAAATTACATGCATACAATAATGAATCTTTGCTTAATAATACATTTTACTGAACTCATTTTTTCCACCATGAATTTTGATATAAAATAAGTTTAAAACTTATATTTTCTTTGAAGTTTAAAGGTAAACTGATAATTACAGCCTCTAGCTGGAGCTGTGGAGGAAAGCTATCAAGAGAGGCCTTCAATCTTCAGGATTAGACCTACAAGTAACTCCAGCTTTGTCACTGACACTTGCTTATGGTGGACTAATCTGGTACCCAAAAGAAACAGAAGTGCCTGTGTCACCAGCCCCAGCAGGCATACACCTCCCCTTGCTCTTAATTTTGTAATGAGAACATACACAGAAAATATGGTAGAATAATTTATAATCCTTTGGGTATATACCCAGTAATGGGATTGCTGGGTCAAACGACATTTCTATTTCTAGATCCCTGAGGAATCGCCACACTGTCTTCCACAATGGTTGAACTAATTTACACTTCCACCAACAGTGTAAAAGTATTTCTATTTCTCCACATCCTCTTCAGCATCTGTTGTCTCCAGATTTTTTAACGATTGCCATTCTAACTGGTGTGAGATGGCATCTCAATGTAGTTTTGATTTGCACTTCTCTAATGACCAGTGATGATGAACTTTTTTTCATGTTTGTTAGCACATAAATGTCTTGTTTTGAGAAGTGTCTGTCCATATCCTTTGCCCACTTTTTGATGGGTTGTCGGTTTATTTCAGAAAATGTGGCCCATATACACCATGGAATACCATGCAGCCATAAAAAAGGATGAATTCATGTCCTTTGCAGGGACATGGATGAAGCTGGAAACCATCATCCTCAGGGAACTAACACAATAACAGAAAATCAAACAGCACATATTCTCACTCATAAGTGAGAGTTGAACAATAAGAATGCATGGGCATGGGGAGTGGGGAATATCATACACAGGGGCCTGTTGCAGGGTGGGGGCCTCGGGGAGGGATAACATTAGGAGAAATACCTAATGTAGATGACGGGTTGTTGGGTGCAGCATATCACCATGTCATGGCACATGTATACCTATATAACAAACCTGCAAGTTCTGTACATTTACCCCAGAACTTAAAGTATATAAATAATAATAATAATATAATCCCTATACACTTTCAAATTGGATGAAAACATACAATTATGATTGTTCATTATTTCAACTTCTGATTACTTGATATATTTACTCTTACCAAAAAAAATTATTTTTCTATTTCAAGAGCTAACATCTATACGGAAAAAAGCAAATCTTTCTAGCAATAAAACAATTAAAACACAATTATTTGTACCTACAAGACTTTCTTGTGTTTACAAGTTAATTGCCTTCAGATCAAATGAGCCTATGGTGCTTTAACTGTATTTACATTGAACTTCATTATTAGAGATTTATCTGTATAATGTCTTGCAACTGGTTTCTATAACAAAGACATACAAATGGTCACCAGGTGTACGAATCTATGGTCAATATCACTAAATATCAGGAAAATACAAATAAAAATCATAAATATCACCTCACTGTTGTTAGAATGGTTAGAAGAAGGAGGAAGAAGAGAATAAGAAGGAAAAGGAGAAGAAGAAAGAGAAAATAATCATCTAACCTCCTTATATTCTGCCCTCTGGCAATGCCTGCTTATCTAATTATGCTCTTAAAAATTCCACATTGGATCGAGAACATCCTGGTGAAACCCCGTCTCTACTAGGAATACAAAAAATTAGCTGGGCATGCTGGCGTGTGCCTGTAATCCCAGCTACTCAGTAGGCTGAAGCAGGAGAATTGCCTGAACCCAGGAGGTGGAGGTTGCAGTGAGCCAAGATCACGCCATTGCACTCCAGCCTGGGTAACAAGAGTGAAACTCCGTCTCAAAAAAAAAAAAAAAAAAAAAAAATTCCACATTGGTTGGGCACGGTGGCTAAAGACTGTAATCCCAGCACTTTGGGAGGCCGAGGCGGGTGGATCACAAGGTCAAGAGACCAAGACCATCCTCAAGCGAAACTCCATCTCAAGAAAAAAAAAAAATTCCATATCATGTATAGTGGCTCACACCTGCATTTCTAGCAGTTTGGGAGGCCATAGAATAAGAGAAGAGGCAGCAGCAGCAAAAGAAGAATAAAAAAGAAGAGGGAGAAATAGCATGTGTTGACAATTTTGAGGTTTCATGTGGAGAAATGTAACCTTTTCCACACTGTTGTTAAGATTGTAAATGTGCTGGCACTGTGGAAAACAGTAAGAATGTTCCTCAAAAAATTAGAAATGGAACTACTATACGATCCAGCAATCTCACTCTTCAGTATGTAGCCCAAAGATTTGAAATCAGAAGCTTGCAGAGTTATCATCACTCCCACGTTATTTACAACACTATTCACAACAGCCAAATTATGGACACAACACAAATGTTGATCAGCAGGTAAATAGACAGAGAGAATATGATATATACATACAATGGAATATTGCTCAACCTTTAGAAAAAAGAAAATATGATATGTACATATAATGGAATATTACTCAACCTTTAAAAAGAAAAAAATATTGAGTAAAATGTTACTCAACCTTTAAAAAAAATTGCAAGAATGTGGATGAATGTAAAGGACATTATGCTAAGTGAAAAAGACCAGGCCCATAAGGACAAATACTGTGTGATTCCACTTATATGAGGCACCTAGAATAGTAAAACTCAAGAACAATAGTTACTATGGGGTGGGGAAAACGAAAATGGAAAATGAGGAGTTGTTCAATTGGTATAAAGTTTCAGTTGTGCAAGGTGAATTAGTTCTAGAGTTCTGCTGTGCTGAATAGTGCCTATAGGCAAAAATGCTGTATCATTACTTAAAAATATGTTGAGAGTTAATATCATGTTAAATATTCTTTATTTTTATTTTTTATTTTTTTTTAATTTTTTATTTGATTTTAGGTTTTGGGGTACATGAGCAGAGCATGTAAGACAGTTGCGTAGGAACACACATGGCAGTGTGCTTTTCGTTCCTTCTCCCCTTCACCCACATTTGGCATTTCTCCCCAGGCTATCCCTCCCCAGCTCCCCCTCCCACTGGCCCTCCCCTTTTCCCCCCAATAGACCCCAGTGTTTAGTACTCCCCTCTCTCTGTCCATGTGTTCTCATTTTTCATCACCCACTTATGAGTGAGAATATGCGGTGTTTCATTTTCTGTTCTTGTGTCAGTTTGCTGAGGATGATGTTCTCCAGATTCATCCATGTCCCTACAAATGACACAAACTCATCATTTCTGATTGCTGCATAATATTCCATGGTGTATATGTGCCACATTTTCCCAATCCAGTCTATTATCAATGGGCATTTGGGTTGATTCCAGGTCTTCGCTATTGTAAACCGTGCTGCAATGAACATTCGTGTACATGTGTCCTTATAGTAGAACGATTTATAGTATTTTGGATATATACCCAGTAATGGGATTGCTGGGTCAAATGGAATTTCTATTTCCAAGGCCTTGAGGAATCGCCACACTGTCTTCCACAATGGTTGGACTAATTTACACTCCCACCAACAGTGTAAAAGTGTTTCTTTTTCTCCACATCCTCTCCAGCATCTGTTGTCTCCAGATTCTTTAATGATCGCCATTCTAACTGGCGTGAGATGGTATCAATGTGGTTTTGATTTGCATCTCTCTGATGACCAGTGACGATGAACATTTTTTCATATGATTGTTGGCCTCATATATGTCTTCTTTTTTAAAGTGTCTGTTCATATCCTTTGCCCACTTTTGAATGGGCTTGTTTGTTTTTTTCCTGTAAATCCGTTTGAGTCCTTTGTAAATTCTGGATATCAGCCCTTTGTCAGATGGGTAAACTGCAAACATTTTTTCTCATTCTGTTGGTTGTCGATCCACTCTAGTGACTGTTTCTTTTGCCGTGCAGAAGCTGTGGAGTTTCATTAGGTCCCATTTGTCTATTTTGGCTTTTGTTGCCAATGCTTTTGGTGTTTTGTTCATGAAGTCCTTGCCTACTCCTATGTCCTGGATAGTTTTGCCTAGATTTCCTTCTAGGGTTTTTATGGTGCCAGGTCTTATGTTTAAGTCTTTAATCCATCTGGAGTTAATTTTAGTGTAAGGTGTCAGGAAGGGGTCCAGTTTCTGCTATCTGCACATGGCTAGCCAGTTTTCCCAACACCATTTGTTAAACAGGGAATCCTTTCCCCCTTGCTTGTTTTTGTTGGGTTTATCAAAGATTGTATAGTTGTAGATATGTTGTGTTGCCTCCGGTGCCTCTGTTTTGTTCCATTGGTCTATATCTCTGTTTTTGTACCAGTACCATGCTGTTTTGATTACTGTAGCCTTGTAGCATAGTTTGAAATCCGGTAGTATGATGCCCCCCGCTGTGTTCTTTTTGCTTAGAATTGACTTGGCTATGCGGGCTCTCTTTTGGTTCCATATGAAGTTCATGGTGGTTTTTTCCAGTTCTGTGAAGAAAGTGAATGGTAGATTGATGGGGATAGCATTGATTCTGTAAATTACTTTGGGCAGTATAGCCATTTTCACGATATTAATTCTTCCTAACCATGAACATGGAATGTTTCTCCATCTGTTTGTGTCCTCTCTTATTTCATTGAGCAGTGGTTTGTAGTTCTCCTTGAAGAGGTCCCTTACTTTCCTTGTGAGTTGTATTCCAAGGTATTTTATTCTTTTTGTAGCAATTGTGAATGGCAGTTCGTTCTTGATTTGGCTTTCTTTAAGTCTGTTATTGGTGTAGACGACTGCTTGTGATTTTTGCACATTGATTTTATATCCTGAGACTTTGCTGAAGTAGCTTATCAGTTTCAGGAGTTTTTGGGCTGAGGCAATGGGGTCTTCTAGGTATACTATCATGTCGTCTGCAAATAGAGACAATTTGGCTTCCACCTTTCCTATTTGAATACCCTTTATTTCTTTTTCTTGCCTGATTGCTCTGGCTAGAACTTGCAGAACTATATTGAATAGGAGTGCTGAAAGAGGGCATCCTTGTCTAGTGCCAGATTTCAAAGGGAATGCTTCCAGTTTTTGCCCATTCAGTATGATATTGGCTGTTGGTTTGTCATAAATAGCTTTTATTACTTTGAGATACGTTCCATCGATACCGAGTTTATTGAGGGTTTTTAGCATAAAGGGCTGTTGAATTTTGTCAAATGCCTTCTCTGTGTCAATTGAGATAATCACGTGGTTTTTGTTTTTGGTTCTGTTTATGTGGTGAATTTCCTTTATAGACTTGCGTATGTTGAACCAGCCTTGCAACCCCAGGATGAATCCTACGTGATCATGGTGAATAAGTTTTTTGATTTGCTGTTGCCGTCGGCTTGCCAATATTTTATTGAAGATTTATGCATCTATGTTCATCATGGATATTGGCCTGAAGTTTTCTTTTCTTGTTGGATCTCTGCCGGGTTTTGGTATCAGGATGATGTTGGTCTTGTAAAATGATTTGGGAAGGATTCCCTCTTTTTGGATTGTTTGAAATAGTTTTAGAAAAAATGGTACCAGCTCCTCTTTGTGTGTCTGGTAGAATTTGGCTGTGAACCCATCTGGACCTGGGCTTTTTTTGTGTGGTAGGCTCTTAATTGCTGCCTCGACTTCAGACCTTGTTATTGGTCTATTCATAGTTTCAGCTTCCTCCTGGTTTAGGCTTGGGAGGACACAGGAGTCCAGGAATTTATCCATTTCTTCCAGGTTTACTAGTTTATGTGCATAGAGTTGTTTGTAATATTCTCTGATGATGGTTTGCATTTCTGTGGAATCTGTGGTGATTTCCCCTTTATCATTTTTTATTGCATCTATTTGATTGTTCTCTCTTTTCTTTTTAATCAATCTGGCTAGTTGTCTGTCTATTTTGTTGATCTTTTCAAAATACCAGCTCTTGGATTTATTAATTTTTTGAAGGGTTTTCGTGTCTCAATCTCCTTAATTCAGCTCTGATCTTAGTTATTTCTTGTCTTCTGCTGGGTTTTGAGGTTTTTTGATCTTGCTCCTCTAGCTCTTTCAATTTCGATGATAGGGTGTCAATTTTGGATCTCTCCATCCTCCTCATATGGGCACTTATTGCTATATACTTTCCTCTAGAGACTGCTATAAATGTGTCCCAAAGGTTCTGGCATGTTGTGTCTTCGTTCTCATTGGTTTTGAAGAACTTCTTTATTTCTGCCTTCATTTCATTGTTTACCCAGTCAACATTCAAGAGCCAGTTGTTCAGTTTCCATGAAGCTGTGCGGTTCTGGATTGGTTTCTGTATTCTGAGTTCTAACTTGATTGCACTATGGTCTGAGAGGCTGTTTGTTATGATTTCAGTTGTTTTGCATTTGTTGAGCAGTGCTTTAATTCCAATTATGTGGTCAATTTTTGAATAGGTGTGATGTGGTGCTGAGAAAAATGTATATTCTTTGGATTTGTGGTGGAGAGTTCTGTAAATGTCTATCAGGTTTGCTTGCTCCAGGTCTGAGTTCAAGCCCTGGATATCCTTGTTGATTTTCTGTCTGGTTGATCTGTCTAATATTGACAGTGGAGTGTTAAAGTCTCCCACTATTATTGTGTGGGAGTCTAAGTCTCTTTGTAAGTCATTAAGAACTTGCCTTATGTATCTTGGTGCTCCTGCATTGGGTCCATATATGTTTAGGATTGTTAGCTCTTCTTGTTTTATCGATCATTTTTCCATTATGTAATTGCCTTCTTTGTGTCTTTTGATCTTTGTTGCTTTAAAGTCTATTTTATCAGAGATGAGAATTGCAACTCCTGCTTTTTTTTGCTCTCCATTTGTTTGGTAAATCTTCCTCCATCCCTTTATTTTGAGCCTTTGCATGTGAGATGGGTTTCCTGGATACAGCACACTGATGGGTTTTGGATTTTTATCCAATTTGCCAGTCTGTGTCTTTTGATTGGTGCATTTAGTCCATTTACATTTAGGGTTAATATTGTTATGTGTGAATTTGATACTGCCATTTTGATGCTAAGTGGCTGTTTTGCCTGTTAGTTGTTGTAGAATCTTCATTATGTTGATGCTCTTTAACTTTTAGTGTGATTTTGGAATGGCTGGTACTGGTTGTTCCTTTCTATGTGTACTGCCTCTTTTAGGAGCTCTTGTAAAGCAGGCCTGGTGGTGACAAAATCTCTGAGTACTTGCTTGTTCGCAAAGGATTTTATTTTTCCTTCACTTCTGAAGCTGAGTTTTGCTGGATATGAAATTCTGGGTTGAAAGTTCTTTTCTTTAAGAATGTTGAATATTGGCCCCCACTCTCTTCTGGCTTGTAGTGTTTCTGCAGAGAGATCTGCTGTGAGTCTGATGGGCTTCCCTTTGTGGGTAACTCGACCTTTCTCTCTGGCTGCGCTTAGTATTTTCTCCTTTATTTCAACCTTGTTGAATCTGATTATTATGTGCCTTGGGGTTGCTCTTCTTGTGGAATATCTTTGTGGTGTTCTCTGTATTTCCTGCATTTGAGTGTTGGCCTGTCTTGCTAGGTGGGGGAAATTTTCCTGGATGATGTCCTGAAGAGTATTTTCCAGCTTGTATTCTTTCTCTTCGTCCCCTTCTGGTACACCTATCAAATGTAGGTTAGGTCTTTTCACATAGTCCCACATTTCTTGGAGACTTTGTTCATTCCTTTTTGCGCTTTTTTCTCTAATCTTGGTTTCTCATTTAATTTCATTGAGTTGGTCTTCGACTTCAGATATTCTTTCTTCTGCTTGGTCAATTCGGCTATTGAAACTTGTGCATGCTTCGCGAAGTTCTCGTATTGTGTTTTTCAGCTCCTTTAATTCATTCATATTCCTCTCTAAGTTATCCTTTCTTGTTATCATTTCCTCATATGTTTTTTTAAGTTCCTTAGTTTCTTTGCATTGATTTAATACATGTTCTTTTAGCTCACAAAAGTTTCTCATTATCCACCTTCTGAAGTTTAATTCCGTCATTTCATCACAGTCATTCTCCGTCCAGCTTTGCTCCCTTGCTGGTGAGGAGTTTTGGTCCTTTCTAGGAGGCGAGGTGTTCTGGTTTCGGGTGTTTTCCTCCTTTTTTCGCTGGTTTCTTCCCATCTTTGTGGGTTTATCCGCTTGTCGTCTGTGTAGTTGCTGACTTTTCGATTGGGTCTCTGAGTGAACACCCAGATTGTTGATGATGAAGTATTTCTGTTACTTTGTTTTCCTTCTACCAGCCTAGCCCCTTCGGTGTATGACTGCTGAGGTCCACTCCAGGCCCTGCTTGTCTGGGGTGCAACTCTAGCATCTGTGGCACAGTGAGGGATGCTACCCATTTCTTTTTCTGCTATCTTTGTCCCAGGATGATGTCTGCCAAATGTCAGTCTTTTGGATATAGAGGGGTCAGGGAGCTGCTTTAGGAGACAGTCTGTGCTTTTTTGGAGCTCAATTTCTGAGCTGTGAGCTCTGTTGTTCAATTAGGGCTGTTAGGCTGCTATGTTTGATTCTGCTGCAACAGAGCTCATTTAAAAAAACCCTTTTTTTCTCAAATGTTCTGTGTTGGGGGATTTGGGCTTTATTTTTCGATGTCGGTTGAGGTGTCCTGCCAAGCTAGAAGGCAGACTAGCCACTATTTGGCTGCCGAGGCTCTGCCTTGCTGTTGTGTGATTCGCCCTGTTCCTGCAGGCTCTGCTGTGGTCTCCGCCACGCCCTGCGGCAGAGTCTCTTCATTGTAGCGTGTTGCCTCGGCAACGGCAGGCTGCATCAGCAGTGGGCGTGTATCTCAGTTTGGGCGGGTTGCCTCAGTAGTGGTGGACGCCCCTCCCCCACAGAGCATCTCGGACTGTCTGCTCGGGATAGTTTGAAATCGCGGTTTTGTTCGTCCCACTGGGTATCCCAAACGATCTGTCCCTGCAATCCCCTGGGCTGGCCTACTGTCCAAGTCTCGTTTAGTCTCAAGTCCAGCCCTCTCAAGTCTCAGGTTGCCAGTTCAACAGGGCACCTGGACAAGCGCATCCTGTGGGGATTGCTGGGTAGGGCCGGCCGCCGCCGCCCCGGCTTCCGGCTTTGCCAAGGAGACCTACTGCCTGGCGTCCCGTGTCTTTTTTATACTTGGGAGTTTCCCCGTTCTGTGGGCAACAACGATCAGTCTGGAAATGCAGCTCTGACTCACCTGTTTGCAGATTCAACGAGAGCTCCTATCCTGGGTTGTTCTCACAGCACCATCTTGAGTCCTCCCCCTAAATATTCTTATTATAAACAAACAGAAATCAATGGAACACAGAACCTTTTTGTTGTGATGGATAGCTCTACTACTTTGATCCTGGTGATTATTTCATGTGTGTATGCATATGTTCAAATTCATCACACTGTACACATTAAATAAGTAAAATTTTGTATATAAATTATACTTCAATAAAGCTATCACAAATAAAAAGATTAGTAAATTATTCCAACTTTGACTTAGTGTCTCAAAGAATTGAAATTGGAATCATTAGCATACATTTAAAGTCACAGTCTACATAGACTAAAAATTAAGGTGTTACTGCAGTAATTTCTTAATCTATGCTAGACAGCAACCTGGATTTAATGGAAAAAAGCACTAGGTTTCTCTATTTACTAGGTGCTTTTGACACATAAAATGATCTTTTTATGTCGTTTGCTTCTTCTAAATTGCTCATTATTTTCAAATATATTTGCATATCTCCTACTTTCTTTATGCTTAACATACATGCAATTTCAAAACTTATATTCTGGGTTGCTGGCAAGGTTTCTATGTACAGTCCTGAAGTCTTCTACTGGAGGAGAAAATTAGGAAGAAATAAGGTAAAATTACTCTATCTGGATACAAAAATTGTAATCTGTATTTAGTTTTTTTGGAATTGACTTGTCGAGAACCATAAACAACGAACAGATCTTAATACATTAGTATAAAAAGCTGTTTTATAAGGCATCTTTATTAGTGTTGGCTATGTGACATTTCTGCAATGTTTCCATGGGTTTTGAAATTTCTTTAAAATAAATATTCTGGAATAATATGAAAAGAAATAAAGATACCTTTGGGAGTGGGAGGAATGCTTTGCAAGTCATCACATTCCAAATTCCCATTATCTTTTAAAGTATGACCTACATCATCTAGGGATAGAATAATATAAAGAAGTCAAAGCCTGTGAGATCACTTAAGGCTTCCTTCAAGTATCTTGAGAAGGCATCATGATCTTGCCTTACGCATCATACTCAGAGTGAATAAATAAATAGGAGTCCATACCAAAATATCTTATCTTTAACAGTCTTTTTCCCTTCGTTTCAACGAATTTAAAATACATATCATCATAAAATGTCAAATTAACCACTTTAAAAGTTTTGTAATTTATTTTTCAGTAGGATGCCCAAAAATGTATAACTCAAAAAAAGAAATCTTTATTTTTTTGGAAAAAAAAATTTAATATACATTTTTTCATTATTTTTAAATCTATTTTTTTCTTTTTTACTGCATTTTAGGTTTGGGGTACATGTGCAGAACATGCAAAATAGTTGCATAGGTACACGCATGGCAGGGTGTTTTGCTGCCTTCCTGCCCTTCCTCACATTTGGCATTTCTCCGCAGGCTATCCCTCCCCAGCTCTCCCTGCCCCCGTTGGCCCTCCCCATTCCCCCCAATAGACCCCAATGTGTAATACTCCCTTCCCTGTGTCCATGTGTTCTCATTTTTCCTCACCCGCATACGAGTGAGAATATGTGATATTTCATTTTCTGTTCTTGTGTCAGTTTGCTGAGGATGATGTTCTCCAGATTCATCCATGTCCCTACAAAGAACACGAACTCATCATTTTTGATTTCTGCATAATATTTCATGATGTATATGTGCTACATTTTCCCAGTCCAGTCTATCATCGATGGGCATTTAGGTTGGTTCCAGGTCTTTGCTATTGTAAACAGTGCTGCAATGAACATTCGTGTGCATGTGTCCTTATAGTAGAACAATTTATAGTCTTTTGGATATATACCCAGTAATGGGATTGCTGGGTCAAATAAAATTTCTATTTCTTGTTTTTTGAGGAATTGCCACACTGTCTTTCACAATGGTTGAACTAATTTACACTCCCACCAACAGTGTAAAAGTGTTCCTTTTTCTCCACATCCTCTCCAGCATCTGTTGTCTCCAGATTCTTTAATGATCACCATTCTAACTGGCGTGAGATGGTACCTCAGTGTGGTTTTGATTTGCATCTCTCTAATGACCAGTGATGATGAGCATTTATTCATATGTTTGCTGGCCCCATGTATGTCTTCTTGTGTAAAGTGTCTGTTCATATCCTTTGCCCATTTTTGAATGGGCTTGTTTGTTTTTTTCCTGTAAATCTGTTTGAGTTCTTTGTAAATTCTGGATATCAGCCCTTTGTCAGATGGGTAAACTGCAAATATGTTTTCCCATACTGTTTGTTGCCGATTCACTCTAGTGACTGTTTCTTTTGACGTGCTGAAGCTGTAAAGTTTGATTAGGTCCCATTTGTTTATTTTGGCTTTTGTTGCCAATGCTTTTGGTGTTTTATTCATGAAGTCCTTGCCTACTTTTATGTCCTGCATTGTTTTGCCTAGAATTTCTTCTAGGGTTTTTATGGTGCCAGGTCTTATATTTAAGTTTTTAATCCATCTGGAGTTAATTTTGGTGTAAGGTGTCAGGAAGGGGTCCAGTTTCTGCTTTCTGCACATGGCTAGCCAGTTTTCCCAACACCATTTATTAAACAGGGAATCCTTTTCCCATTGCTTGTTTTTGTCAGGTTTATCAAAGCTTGTATGATTGCAGATATGTTCTGTAACCTCTGATGTCTCTGTTCTGTTCCGTTGGTATATATCTCTGTTTTGGTATCAGTACCATGCTGTTTTGATTACTGTAGCCTTGTAGTATAGTTTGAAGTCAAGCAGTGTGATGCCCCTCGCTGTGTTCTTTTTGCTTAGAATTGACTTGGCTATGCAGGCTCTCTTTTGGTTCCATATGAAGTTCATGGTGGTTTTTTCCAGTTCTGTGAAGAAAGTCAATGGTAGCTTGATGGGTATAGCGTTGATTCTGTAAATCACTTTGGGCAGTATAGCCATTTTCACAATATTGATTCTTCCTAACCATGAACATGAAATGTTTCTCCATCTGTTTGTGTCCTCTCTTATTTCATTGAGCAGTGGTTTGTAGTTTTTCTTGAAGAGGTCCCTTACGTTCCTTGTAAGTTGTATTCTTAGGTATTTTATTCTTTTTGTAGCAATTGTGAACGGCAGTTCATTCTTGATTTGGCTTTCTTTAAGTCTGTTATTGGTGTAGATGAATGCTTGTGATTTTTGCACATTGATTTTATATTTTGAGACTTTGCTGAAGTTGCTTATCAGTTTCAGGAGTTTTTGGGCTTAGACGGTGGGGTCTTCTAGATATACTAACATGTCATCTGTAAACAGAGACAATTTGGCTTCCCCCTTTCCTATTTGAATACCCTTTATTTCTTTTTCTTGCCTGATTGCTCTGGCTAGAACTTCCAGTACTATATTGAATAAAAGTGGTGAAAGAGGGCATCCTTGTCTAGTGCCGGATTTCAAAGGGAATGCTTTCAGTTTTTGCCCATTCAGTATGATATTGGCTGTTGGTTTGTCGTAAATAGCTTTTATTACTTTGAGATACGTTCCATCGATACCGAGTTTATTGAGGGTTTTTAGCATAAAGGGCTGTTGAATTTTGTCAAATGCCTTCTCTGCATCAATTGAGATAATCATGTGGTTTTTGTTTTTGGTTCTGCTTATGTGGTGAATTACATTGATAGACTTGCGTATGTTGAACCAGCCTTGCATCCCTGGGATGAATCCTACTTGATCATGATGGACAAGTTTTTTGATTTGCTGTTGCAATTGACTTGCCAGTATTTTATTGAAGATTTTTGCATCTATTGTCATCATGGATATTGGCCTGAAGTTTTCTTTTCCTGTTGAGTCTCTGCCGGGTTTTGGTATCAGGATGATGTTGGTCTCATAAAATGATTTGGGAAAGATCCCTCTTTTTGGATTATTTGGAATAGTTTCCAAAGGAATAGTACCAGGTCCTCTTTGTGTGTCTGGTAGAATTCGGCTGTGAACCCATCTGGACCTGGGCTTTTTTTGTGTGGTAGGCTCTTAATTGCTGCCTCGACTTCTGACCTTGTTATTGGTCTATTTGTAGTTTCAGCTTCCTCCTGGTTTAGGCTTGGGAGGACACAGGAGTCCAGGAATTCATCCATTTCTACCAGGTTTACTAGTTTATGTGCATAGAGTTGTTTGTAATATTCTCTGATAATGGTTTGAATTTCTGTGCAATCTGTGGTGATTTCTTCTTTATCGATTTTTATTGCATCTATTTGGCTGTTCTGTCTTTTCTTTTTTAACAGTCTGGCTAGTGATCTGTATATTTAGTTGATCTTTTCAAAAAAAACAGCTCTTGGATTTACTGATTTTTTGAAGGGTTTTTCATGTCTCTATCTCCTTCAGTTCTGCTCTGATCTTAGTTATTTTTTGTCTTCTGCTAGGTTTTAAGTTTTTTTGATCTTGCTCCTCTAGCTCTTTCAATTTTGCTGATAGGTTGTCAATTTTGGATCTCTCCATTCTTCTCATGGGGGCACTTATTGCTATGTATTTTCTTCTAGAGACTGCTTTAAATGTGTCCCAGAGATTCTGGTATGTTGTGTCTTCATTCTCGTTGGTTTTGACGAACTTCTTTATTTCTGCTTTCATTTCATTGTTTATCCAGTCAACATTCAAGAGCCAGTTGTTCAGTTTCCATGGAGCTGTGCGGTTCTGAGTTAGTTTCTTAATTCTGAGTTCTAACTTGATTGCACTATGGTCTGAGAGGCTGTTTGTTATGATTTCAGTTGTTTTACATTTGCTGAAGAGTGCTTTACTTCCAATTATGTGATCAATTTTAGAGTAGGTGTGATGTGGTGCTGAGAAGAATGTATATTCTGTGTATTTGGGGTGGAGAGTTCTGTAAATGTCTATCCAGTTTGTTTGTTCCAGGTCTGAGTTCAAGCCCTGGATATCCTTGTTGATTTTCTGTCTAGTTGATCTGTCTAATATTGACAGTGCAGTGTTAAAGTCTCCCAGTATTATTGTGTGGGAGTCTAAGTCTCTTTGTAAATAATTAAGAACTTTTCTTATATATCTGGGTGCTCCTGTATTGGGTCCATATGTATTTGGGATCATTAGCTTTTCTTGTTGTATCAATCCTTTTACCATTATGTAATGACCTTCTTTGTCTCTTTTGATTTGTTGCTTTAAAGTCTATTTTATCAGAGATGGTAATTGCAACTCCTATTTTTTTTTGCTCTTTATTTGCTTGTTAAATCTGCCTCCAAATCTGTATTTTGAGCCTTTGTGTATCCTTGCATGTGAGATGGGTTTCCTGGATACAGCACACCAATAGGTTTTGGATTTTTCATTTAATTTGCCAGTCTGTGTCTTTTGATTGGTGGATTTAGCTCATTTATATTTAGGGTTAATATTGTTATGTGTGAATTTGATACTGCCATTTTGATGCTAGCTGGCTGTTTTGCCCGTTAGTTGATGCAGATTCTTTTTTTTTTGTTGATGCTCTTTAGCATTTGGTGTGTTTTTAGAATGCCTGATACTGTGTGTTCCTTTCTATGTATAGTGCTCTTTCAGGAGTTCTTGTAAAGCAGGCCTGGTGATGAAAAAATCTCTGAGTACTTGCTTGTTCGCAAAGGATTTTATTTTTCCTTCATTTATGAAGCTCAGTTTGGCTGGATATGAAATTCTGGGTTGAAAGTTCTTTTCTTTAAGGATGTTGTATATTGGCCCCCACTCTCTTCTGGCTTGTAGTTTTCTGCCGAGAGATCTGCTGTGAGTCTGATGGGCTTCCCTTTGTGGGTAACCCGACCTTTCTCTCTGGCTCCCTTAGTATTTTCTCCTTCATTTTCACCCTGGTGAATCTGATGATTGCGTGCCTTGGGGTTGCTCTTCTTGTGGAATATCTTTGTGTTGTTCTCCGTATTTCCTGCATTTTAGTGTTGGCCTGCCTTGCTAGGTGGGGGAAATTTTCCTGGATAATATTCTGAAGTGTATTTTCCAGTTTAGATTCATTCTCTTCATCACATTCTGGTATACCTATCAAACGTAGGTTAACTCTCTTCACATAGTCCCACATTTCTTGGAGACTCATTCCTTTTTGCACTTTTTTCTCTAATCTTGGTTTCTCATTTTATTTCATTGAGTTGACCTTCAACTTCTGATATTCTTTCTTCTGCTTGGTCAGTTCAGCTGTTGAAACTTGTGCATGCTTCGTGAATTTCTCATGTTGTGTTCTTCAGCTCCTTCAATTCATTCATATTCCTCTCTAAGTTGTCCCTTCTCGTTATCATTTCCTTGAATCTTTTTGCAAATCTTTTTTCAAGGTTTCTTAGTTTCTTTGCATTTATTTAGAACATGTTCTTTTAGCTCACGAAGTTTCTCATTATCCACCTTCTGAAGTCTGATTCCATCATTTTATCACACTCATTCTCCATCCAGCTTTGTTCCCTTGCTGGTGAGGAGTTTTGGTCCTTTGTAGGAGGCGAGGTGTTCTGGTTTCAGGTGTTTTCCTCCTTTTTGCACTGGTTTCTTTCCATCTTTGTGGATTTATCCACCTTTCGTCTGAGTAGTTGGTGGCTTTTTGATTGAGTCTCTGAGTGTATGCCCAGATTGTTGATGCTGAAGTATTTCTGCTACTTAGTTTTCCTTCTGACAGTCTAGCCCCTCTGCTGTATTACTGCTGAGGTCAGCTCCAGTCCCTGCTGCTGTGGGCTCCACCCTGCTGCTGTGGGCTTCGCCCTGCTGCTGTGGACTCCGCCTTGCCATCCTGGGCTCCACCCTGTTGCCCGTGGTCTCTGCCCTGCTGTTGCGGGCTCCTCCCTATTGGTGGAGTCTCCCTGTTAGGGCAGGTTGCCTTGGCAATGGCAGGCTGCAACAGCAATGGGCGTGTACCTCAGTTGGGGCAGAATGCCTCTGTAGTGGTGGATGCTCCTCCCCCACGGAGCTGCACCATCCTGGGTTCAGCTGTGCCTGCAGTGAAACTCTCAACCCCAAGCATTTCCAATTGCCATTTTGTTTGTCCCTGTTGGGGTGGGACCTGCCGAGCCTGATCACCTGGCTCTCTGCCTCAGAGCCCTTTCTCCCTCTTTTTTTTTTTTTTTAAGTTGAATGGTTGACTCTTTCAGGTGTTTTAGTTGCCTGCTGGTAGGGCACTGGGATCTTTGTGATTTCCCGTGCAGGGGCCCACTGCACCAGCTCAAATGTCACTTCCTGGGAATATCCTTGTCTGTCTCACTGTCCAAGTCCCTTTTAATCAGATGGATATGCTAATATGCCCTTTCAAATCTCAGATTGCCAGTTAAACAGGGCACCCAGATCAATGCATTTTGTGCGGGGTGCCACTGCGCTGCGGCGCTGGCTGAAATGGCCTGCGCATGCCGAGAGGGCTGTGCTGGCTTCCCGTTTCTCTCCTATACCTGGCAATTTTCACGTTCTGTGGGCAACAAAGATCTGTCTGGAAATGCGGCTAGGACTCACCATCTGAGCCTTCACTGAGAGCTGCAATCCCGAGTTGTTCCTACTGCGCCATCTTGGAAAACCGACTCCAGAGAAAGGAATCTATTGCATGAAAACACTCAGGGAGTAGACATACTTACTAGAGTTTTGCTTAAGTATCAAGTCAGTTGTAATCACTTTGTAATCAAAAAGTTATTTAGGAAATACTCATTAGGTAAAATATTAGCTTTGAGAAGATTTTCTGACAATTTTCTTATAATTATACTTTTTAAAAATACTACCTGAACATTTAATATATGTTAATTATTATGATATATTTTGAAGTATATTGTAAAAGTCAAATTATGCTGGACTGTTAGAAATGAGTTAAAATATAGATGTTTAGAAAATAAAGAAAAGCAAGGGATTTAAATGATCATTTCCTCTCTTTTATTTTCCAAGAAGGTAGGTACAATTGCACCTCTGGAAGCATTCTGGTATGTAATTCATTTTCTTTTTCTATATCTGTAATTGCTTCTTTAACAGCAGAAGATTCTGTTTTATTTTACAGGCCCATAATTGCTCTACTTGTCTACTTACATCACTTTCTCCATTCCTCCTCTATAATATCCTTTAAGGGTTCAGGTGGTTTTGTGTTGGCCTTTGACTTGTATCTGCTAGTCAACAGTAGTAAAAAAGTGGCCTGGCCTAAGAAATCCTTTAGGAATATTTCTTCAACTTAGGAGCATCTCAGGTCATAATTCCAGCAATTTATAAGTAAACATTCCCTCTTTTAAGGGCAGGGGCTGCAATCTCTGCTAAGAAAATTAGACTTTCTTTGTTCTAGTGACATAAAACAACAAGATACTTGCTTTTATAAAGGTGTGTGGAAAATGAAATAGAAGATTTAATCATTCCTTAAGCAAACAAACAGGGAGAACTTCACAGAAGATGTAGCAATTGAATTGAAATTTCCTGGTTGAATAACAGCAAAAACTATCTAGGCCGTTGTCCCCATCCTTCCTCCTTCCTCAGAACCACTTTTCACCTCCATACAGTCCTGCTTCTCCTCTCATCCCTCATCTAGCTGACCATGTTTGCTCCCACTCAAGCAAACTCATACATTTATGGCCCAGATTTTATTTTTTCCCTCATTGGCTTAATGTGAAAAACAGGGAACAAAATTCAGAGTTTCTTCAAATGGCGATGGTGTCACGGTTGGGGAATGCTGTGTGTGCATTTGGAGATGTAGCAGGAGAGTGGTAGAAAGGGCAAAACAGAGGACCATAGGGAGGGACAAGTTGAAGTGTCAGAAGCGAAGGCACAGAGGACTTGTGGAGTTAAATAAAACATTTGCCTTTCACATGTGTCAGTGACTTACGCATGATGATTTAGCCATGAAGTAGGAAACACTGCCAACAAATCTGAATAACCAAAGAGATATGTTAAAAATAATAGTAATTTATACTTTATATAAACTGCTTTATTTTCTTCCTAGTTACTCTAATGAATATAATGCATATACAAAGCACTACAATTTTTAACATCTTTCTTTAGTCTTAAAAGTAATTTTTAAAAATTCTCATCAATATCTTCAGTAGTACCATCCAACATCCAACATCAAACTGATTAATGTATCATTCATTATTCATTATATGTGCTCATCTCAACTTCACTGTCTCATATTTAGGAATCTGGATTTTCAGAAAAGAAATGCCAGAGAACAATTATTCATCTTATCAAGGATTCATTCAAGAATTCCATTAAATCATAAGCTACTTGAGGAATTTACAAAATTTGTATTTATTAGAAACATTTTAAGGGAGAAAATTGTTATAAAAAAACTAAAACATGTGATGCTATTTGTCCTATAATTTCCAGATAATATTTAAATATTAGTCTTATGTAATGTGGACAAGAATTGCCAATGCCTCAATGAGATTTTTTTAACCCAACAGAGTTGGAATTAGTCTTTCTTCTTCCTGTGCTTCACTAAACTTTTTTTAAACTTCTTTTAGTGTTATCCTCCTTCATCCTTCTATACATGTTTGTTTTACACATGCTGCCAGCCCCCACCAAGCTAGTTTTTGAGGTCTAAGCTATGTTGTATCCATTTTTTCTTCCTCTGTGATTCATAGCAAAATGCATGAAACATAGTAGATATATAATAAATGCTTGCTAACATGCATGTAGGTGTAATAAAAGTATATAGTGAAATTTAAACATATAAATTGAAGAAGATTGGATAAGAAAAGATATTTTATAACAACCACCATATTAACAGTTATTTAGGAATATTTTATAATTTACATATTAAAATTTAAACATAGTAATTGAAGGAGACTGGATACGTAAAAATATTTTATAACAAATGCTGTATCAGCAGTTATTTTAGGAATGACTTAAACTAGGTCTCTGTTCTTCAGAGTTGATTCCTCAGACAATAAGCATACACATTCCAAATGTTTCTGTTTTGCTTCAGTAAAAACAAAATCACAGGTGTAACTAGCAGCATAACTTATTATCCAGAATAACATTTTTATGTCATCTAAGTGGAAGATGGAAAATGTTTTTTGAGTAAAGTTCAATACAGAAATTATTTATTAAAACCCAAGCATATGTGTGTAAAACAACACCATGTAGAGATTATAATGAAAAATAAATTTAAGATCTAGAATCTCAAATCAAACAATTCACACTCTAGACAATGAAATTTCTTAACAAACTTTTTAAAGTCAGTGTTTCCTACTAAAAATCAAATTTTCTTACTAAAAATCTGGCCAATTTATATTTTTAATTCAATTATTTCAACAGTATTTTCAAATTGTTTTCTGACACTTGTTCTAATATTCATTATCAATCTTTTTCTTCAAAATTGTTTTAAAGAAACATTTTTGAATGAAAAATTGTTTCTGTTTTAATGTGCCTTTTCCTAATTATTAATGAGGGTGAGCGTCTTCTAAACGATTGGTCACTCTTATTTATCTGCTATTAACGATTTATATATTGGCTTCTTTACATTGAGTTTTTTATGATAGGAATGAAATTTTAGATCTTTTAAAATGTATTTTATATGTAAACCCTTTAGTATGTGTGTATTGGTCTGTTTCACACTGCTATAGATATCTACCTAGGACTGAATACTTTATGAATAAAAGAGGTTTAATTGACTCACAGTTCCACAGGCCTAATAAGAAGCATGACTGGGAGGCCTCAGAAAGCTTAGAATCATGGCAGAAGGGGAAGCAAGGACCTTCTTCACATGGAGACTGGAAAGAGAGAGCAAGTGGGGAGGTGCCACACACTTTTAAGCCATCAGATATTGTGAGAACTCACTATCATAAGAACAGCAAGGGGGAAATTCGCCCCTATGATCCAATCACCTCCTACCAGGTCCCTCCTCCAAATGGACATGAGATTTGGTAAGGGACAGAAATCCAAACCATATCAATAGGTATGGCAAATATTTACTCAACCATTTCACTTGTCTTTTAATTTACTTTCAGCATATATTGTCATATAGATATTTTAATGCAGGCTAATGTAACAATCTTGTTGCTTAAATTTATATTTTGAAGGTTACTTGATATTGCCTTCAGTTTTATACATCAAAATTATGATTACATTTCTCAGTTATATATTTAACATGATATAGGATTTAAAAATAAATGTTTGGGTCTTACCAAAATTTATTTTTATTTTGTATATATTTTAGTGTAGATATTTAACTTTACATTTTTTCCTAGATGAAAGTCAGCCAAGTATTTCAACATAATTTAATGTTTTTTCCAGTTTTTCCCTGAAACAATTTCTGAACAATTAAGCAATACATTTTGGAATAGACTTATCTAAGAATAAAGGAAAATTGTTATTGAACAAAGGGGAAAAAACACAGCCTCTTTTGGGTGTTAGTATAATTGAATAAAGGGAAATGATCAGCAGCAGGACATTATAGTTAGGTAAGGCTTGTTTTGTTCAGTATTTCCACTCCCTAAATGAGTGGGGAAACTTTAGCTTCACAGTATTCAATTCAGACTTAGAAAAAAGTTGATCCTTTTTTCTTGGTTTACAAAAGTGTGTGTCTAAGATGTTGATGGACAGCTCCAATGTTGCAGGAGCAAGAGAAAAATTTTGAGCATTCTGTATCTGTATACATGTGTGGTGGGCATTGCTGGGTGGTGGGAAGTAACAGGAAACAGGCTTCCTGCTTCTGTGGTCTGTGGTGGGCAATAATGTTTGCAGGCTGCATGTGGGTCTCAGGCATTTGTCAGGATAGGTGGTCTCTTCTCTAGAAGGAAGAGACCCAGCTGAGTATATGAAATAAATTCATTCCATTTGATTTCTGTGTTGCAAGAATACTATAACTATTAGCTAATGTCAAAATTGATGTCTACCAGGGATGATACTAAAATTTAAAAATACATATGTGGCTAAGATCTCTGAAAGAAGGGTGAGTAGATTGGGATCAAAGAATAGGTAAAATAAGATATATTGTATAAACGAAACTGTAATAATTTCTACCCACTGTACGAATGCTATTTACTTCCCCCACAACATATAGAAAATCTTCTTCAGAGAATAAATGGCTTCTAAGCCATCACAGAAAGTTTTCATTTTTTTCAAAACTCCAGATTGCAAAAGATTTATATTTATAAATATAAATAGATTTATATTTAGCAATTTGATGAATTGCTAAAATTTGTCACTTTAATTTTTGGGGTTGTTTAATATTAAGTATAAGAAACTACGTAGGAAACTTAAATAATATTTTCTGCATGGTAAGAAAAAGATGTAGTTTTGAGGAAGGAGTCCCTTAATGCTCTTCAGCCTTCTACATTGCATCTTGAAAGGAGAAGTTAGAAGTCAGCCAGCGTAGAAACTGCTTGGCACCACCAGCCAGGTTAAGGGTAAGACCACAGTGGGGTCTATTGGGGGGAAAAGGGGAGGGCCAGTGGGAGGGGGATGTGGGGAGGGATAGCCTGGGGAGAAATGCCAAATGTGGGTGAAGGGGAGAAGAAAAGCAAAGCACACTGCCATGTGTGTACCTATGCAACTGTCTTGCATGCTCTGCTCATGTACCCCAAAACCTATAATCAAATAAAAAATTAAAAAAAAAAAAAAAGACCCCTGCTGCTAACTACAATCCCATGTATAGATCACGGATTTGGTATGGAGGAATCTTTCAGGAAGGCATTGTTTTTACTTAAACATGATCGAACCCCCACCTAAGTCACGTACCCCATGCCTACTTCAGGAATCAAGACCCTTTCACATGTAATTCCTAGAGTTGTAAGCCCAGGACCCTTTCACATGTAATTTCTGGAGTTGTAAGCCTTTTAAAGGGTAAGGATTTTCTTGTTGGGAAGCTTGGTTGTTAGGCATTTATGCCACTGCAGCTCCTGGCCAAATAAAACACCACTTCCTTCCTGGTTCGGTGTTTGAGGGGTTTGTTTGTGACCCCTTCCTGCTTCAGTTTGATACATTTCAGACTTTTGTTTCATAGAAAATGTATCATCACAGATGTATCATATCACCACACTTAACCTTTGTACTTTGGTTGGCTCAATTCTGAAATCCCAAGTCTAATTTAATGTAAGTTTTAATTCTAGTATTCTCAGGCACACTCTTGAATCATTAAGTTGTCTTCATTTGCATTAGCTATAGTTACGGATCCAATTTAGCACCATGAGTGATTTTTAACTTCATCCTCACTGATGTAAATATCACTATGTAGTAAGGATGGAAGAGAAACCACAGCAGAATCAAATACATGAGACAACAACCTATAATGCCCCTGGGTATTTGCAAACTTGGAGTATTTAAGAAGAAAGAAGTTTTTTTTAAGTATATTTTCTCCAGGCTTCTTAATATAAAAATTGAGACAAACAAAGGATAAGTGAGTTGGCTGGAAAGGTAAAGCTAATTTGTTCAGAGCTGGGACAAGCCCCCAGTCCCCTGAATACTAGTGTTTCAAATATTTTTTCCCTGATGTTTAACTACCTGCTTAGATGTAACATGTTCCAATATTTGAATTTAAATAACACTGTATTATTGATACTCTTAATTGTAGACAGTATTTTAGGGTGAAGTGTGTAACTTCTAGAGAAAGAAGGTATAAATCAAATCCTAACTATTGTTTCCTAATTGTATGACCCTGGCAAGTAACTTAACCTCTCTAGACTTTTTAGTCTTTCTTCCATGGGCAACAATAGGACTCCTAATTATTAATGTTATATCTACCACAAAATCCATAATGGGACTCAAATATACTAAATTCTCTAAAGGACTTATATTAGTTCTCAACATGCATTGATCAAGATAAACATTGCTGATTATTATTTTCATCACAGTCTCAAATTTTGCTAGTAAGTGTGAGTTAGTTCTTTGTCATTTATTGTTTTGAACTATATTTATCCCGTATATAATGCTCAATGATGGATAACCTGACCTATTCTGGAAATTAGTATATGTGCCAGTCAGATGGATGCTTTATACATGGGTCAGCAGGAAGGGTTGAAGTGTCTTCCTTTGAAAATTTTAATTTAAGTTGTTTTATATACATTATAAAGACACACCTTGAGCCTATTTTAATTATTCTGCAAATACTTATTAGCTTGCCTTTCAGTGAAAGAGAATATCACTTGCATATATTTCAATCTGACATAAAATCATAGGATATATATGCACCACACCTGCATTTGGAAGCATGGTATGTATGTATAATAAATTGTTTGTCTTTGGAATTATTTGATTTAGCATATACATACATGCATACATATACATATATATGTGTGTGTGTGTGTGTGTGTGTGTGCTTGATATTTAGTTTTCCTAATTTTTAATTTTTTAATTAATTAGTTGTGATTTCTGTATACATTATGCCACTTTTGTAACTGGGGAATATCTAAGTATATTTTTGAAATTTATATGTTAACAATTTGGTTCAAAATTTCACTTGTCTTTGGCAAGTACTGTGGTACATGCTAGAGATAAAATTGAGGAGAAATGATTCTTCAAAATGCTTATATACCTCATAGTTTATATTGTATTAGAGAACAAGTGCTTATATTTCTGGAATGTTAAAAAGGCATAGCATAAAGAAAGAGATGATAAAAATACTAATCTGAATGTTTTGGGATTTTGTGTTTTCTATCTGGTAAAGTTGACTTGATTTACATGCAAATTCGTATTTTTTGCACATGAAACTGAAAATAGAGAGTCTGAATACTGAATAGAAGGTGACATGTTTATCTGTCTGGGTTCTCCAGTCAGACTTACCTGGGTGCAATTAATCCTTATTCACCATGCATTTGGGCAAACTAGGCAAGTTATCTTACTCAAAACTCACTGCCAAGTAATAGGAGTATACAATGAATTGTTATATGGATTAAATAAAAAGTGATAGTTCATTAAAAGGTTTTAGCATAGTATCTGGTACATAGTATGTACCCAATAAACATTAATTATAATTTTATGGGTATGAAATGTTGACATAGATATCTATCACCAATTGAAGATACAGTGTATCTTCCATATCTTAATTTTTCTTCCTTTGTATACTTTTCTAATCCGTTGTATAAAAGACTGGACAGTCTTATACAAACAAGAATATATTAAGTGACCTCCCACAATACTTATTACATTCTTGACAAATCCTTCCCTTTTAGGATTGGCATAAATTCATGAAAATCACCCTAAGCAGCTGGATAGTACACAATAAAACAGTGACCTTTTGAACTTACATTCTTAATATTCCTAATTACCAAATATTCTCTTGTTTCTAAGAATAAAGTCAATGCAGTTATTGTCTTTTATAATATGGTTGTTAATTTTATAAAATATTTTCCAAATTCTCTTACAGTATATAATAAAAAGGACCTCTGTCTATTTTTGTAAGTTTGAAGTCAGATAGGGCTTTTTGCCAGTGCACAAAATAGAATGCCATTATGTTTGAAAACATGCAACCCTTATTCAAGGAAAAGCATAAAGGATGAAAAACCCTACAGGATTAGAAATGCTGAATATCATCCTCTAAATACTGACTTCCCAAAATCTGATTTGAAACCATACTATCTAAGCCTGAAAATGGTGAGCCTGCTCAATAAGTAATTAAATAATGTGCAATGTGAAGGACGTAATGTTCTGTCTGTCCAAAAATTCCTTCTCTAACTTTAACAAAGCAATATAAAGCTTATGCCATGGGAGAAAACAATTTTGATTATTACTTATTAATTTGACATGAGTTCAGTTGTCTAACATGAAAAACTCATTTTCACTCTTTTCCTTTGAAATATGTGAGGGTTTAATGAAAGCATCTATATAATTCTAAATTACATTATGATAAAAATATTTTTCTTCTTAGTCGACAGTGTGTTCTTTGATTTAGAAAGAGTGGACCATTAAGACTGGAATAGATGAAGTAGATTAGGTCAAAGAAGAGGATGGAAAGAAAATATAAATTGAGCAAAATATGACATAATGGATCCTTTTTAAATTATCTTGAAAAAATAAAAGCAATCTTGAATATTTATTACAGCTATGAATTTTATTTTTATTACATATCAAAGAGTTACTTGGTAGATATAGCTGAATATCCAAAGCTTTCTTTTATATCAATTTTTGTTTAGATTTTGTAAATGTATCCTGCAGACTTTTTCTTTTAGATTCAGATAGATTTGCAGCATAGGGATATTGCACAATGCTTCAGTTTTGGCTTCTAATAAACCTGTCACACAACTTGTGAACATGATACCTGTTAAGTACTTTGTCAATTCTTCCTCCTTCCTACCTTTGGGAATCACTGGTGTTTATTGTTCTCATCTTTGTGTCTGTGTGTATGCAATGTTCAGCTTCCACTTATAGTTAAGAAGGTGTGGAGTTTGTTTTTTTTTCCTGCATTAATTTACTTAAGTAGAATAGTTGAATTATTCAATGATATAAAAATGTTAATATTAAAATTATACATAGAGAGGAAAGATCTAAAATTAAGCATCAAAATCTCCACATTAATAAGGTAGAAACAGAAGAAAAATTACATTTAAATTAGGCAAGCAAGGTCACTTGTGATATACTTGTTTTTATGTAAACTAGACAAACATAGTGACAGATAAAATACATATTCATCTGACAATCACCTCACTTACTTACATTTATAGCAACACATAAGGTTAAATCTGATTTAAATTTGGATACCAAATTTGTGATTCAAATGCCTACAAATATTATAGCAGCAAGGTATAAGTTGTCTGTATACTATACCTATTTATTTTCTCATGACAGAAAATGAAAATATAGCTACATTTCTTGAAATAATTTATAACATGTTCTTAGTAAGTCTTCAGTGGATAACTCAATCATTCCAAAGTCAGAACAGATCAAGTCCTTTTTTTGGCAAAAGTTACCAGTTGACCTTTAAGAGAAGCCATTACACTTCTGGAAATATACAATTTAATAAAAGAGAAAAAAAGTTTGCTAATTCAACCAAATTTGAAATTCTGATAAAACATTGATATTCTTTAATCTAACTCAAAATTACAAAGACAATTCTAAATATGATAAAAGCATCAAGATTACAAAAACAAGAAATACAAAATATGCCACTGTGATATTCAAATGTAATTCAGAATACACTTTAGCTTTTGAAACTTCAGAAGGCATATGTCTTTATAATAGAATGATTTATAATCCCTTGTGTATATATCCAGTAATGGGATTCCTGGGTCAAATGGAATTTCTATTTCTAGATCCTTGAGGAATTACCACACTGTCTTCCACAATGGTTGAACTAATTTATACTCCCACCAACAGTGTAAAAGCATTCCTATCTCTCCACATCCTCTCCAGCATCTGTTGTCTCCTGATTTTTTTAACGATTGCCATTCTTCTGGAATGACACATGCACACATATGTTTATTTCAGCACTATTTACAAGAGCAAAGACTTGGAACCGACACAAATGCCCATCAATGATAGACTGGGTAAAGAATATGTGGCACATATACACCATGGAATACTATGCAGCTATAAAAAAGGATGACCTTATGTCCTTTGCAGGGACATGGAAGAAGCTGGAATCCATCATTCCCAGCAAACTGACACAAGAACAGAAAACCAAACACTGCATGTTCTCACTCATAAGGGGGGTGTTGGATAATAAGAACACATGGACATAGGGAGGGGAACATTACACACCAGAGCATGTTGGGGGGTGGGGGGCTATGGGAGAGATCACAGGGGGTGGGAGGATTGGAGAGGGATAGCATTAGGAGAAATACCTAATGTAGATGATGGGGGAAATGGATGCAGCAAACCACCATGGCAAATGTATACCTATGTAACAAACCTGCAGGATCTGCACATGTACCTCAGAACTTAAAGCATAATAATAAAAAAAGAAAGTTCAGAAGGCTCAGATATAGACTTCTATTTGAGTCTGCAAAAGAAGGAGGTATTTAACTGTGGCAACCATGAAAATAATCCTCCCAGATCTCAGATCTCCACTGCAGGGAGCATAACCCACCAATGACCAATGGTCCTACCTGCTGCAGTTTGAGATTCATCATTGCATGCGCACAAAGGTCACAGTTCCCAGGTACCCTCTCAACCAATGATAGCTCAAGGCAGAGACCCAAAGCCAGGCTCTTTTCTTGCAGGGCACTTTGACTTGAAGACCTCTCATTGGTTTTGCTGAAACTTTCTTAAGACTGCACTACAGTTTCCTCTTAAACTTTCTTTCCTTCTCTCCTCCACCAGGATTAAACCTACTCCGTGGTCTGAAAACTCTCTTCTCCTTTTCTGTCCCCAGTCACATTTTCCTTCACAGGTGTTTTCCAAATAAATCCCTTATGTGTTTAATCCCTACAGAAGATCTGCTTCTCAAATAATCCAAATCAACATGGTAACCTAAAATTCTGTTGCCAGAAGTTTCCTTCTGCTTTTAAGTCAATTAAAAATGAAATGTATAATTACCACAAAAATCTGTAGCTACATTTGTGATATATCTTAAATTTATAGCATCTTAGAACTGAGAAATTATAGTAATGGTTTTAGGTTGTTGTATATTTGTTGAATGTTATTCTGTCCTTTGAAATGTTTGTGATGGAAGCATAAGCCTTGTAATCCATTTTGTATGAAGTCAAATATTTTGCTCATGATTTCTGCAAAGTGCCTTGGTCTTATATTTGAATGACCATTGCTATCTCTCATTTACTGCTTCTTCTGCATTATTGATTTCATTTTTATCTCCTCTTGCATAAAAGAATTTTCTCATGTCTTCTTTTGGAATATAGAATTCAACTACTTTGACTTATTTTGAAAATGCTCACGGACACATACACACACACACACACTCCCACACACAGACCCATAGGCACTTATATATGCATAAAAGTGCTTACAAAATGTTTAAGAAATCAAAGAGAGATTGTAATTAGAATTAGAATTTAGTTGAATACTATATGAATCTATTTTAAAAGTCTTTGATCAACCAGAAACCTGGTTTTTACTAATCTACTTTGTCTTTGCTTTCCATCCTACTGCTATGAAGCCCCCCTTTCTCTCCTTTCCTCCTCCCCTCAAATTTGTATTTATAATTATATAAATTTATATTTATTTATATTAATTTAAATATAAATTTCTTTATTGGCTCTTGCCAATATATATGTCCAGATCCTTCTCTTCTAAAATAGTCAGCAATTCATACAACAATGGTATCTAATAAGCTCAAAATTGTGACAAATTATAAAAACAAGATATATATTTCTCATTCATGTGTCTCTGGGTTATAGTTCAGTTTATCTTATGTGTGTTTGCCTGAATTTACCTGTACTACAGATTGTGATTCTTATCAGCAGCTATAAAGGACAGATTCTTTTCTTTGTGGATAGTGGAGACCAAAGAGATTAAAGTAAATTATGTTAGTGAATGGAAAACCTTACTTTGTGTCATATTTGATAATATTCGTTTGGCCAAAGCAGTTTATAAGACCAAGCCAAACTAAAATCAACAATGTAAATCATTTTTATATGTAATGGGAGGTACTGTAGTCACATGACAAAGTATACTTATGTATAATCCCTTAGAAAGTAGGAACAATGAGTAGAGAAGAAAAGTTCAGTCTACCATAAAATCCAATTCACAGAAGACATAACAAGGTATTTTCCTATGGAAAGTAGGTTTGCTACTTAAGAGGACCTCTTTTCTATCAATCATTAAAATAAGAATTTTTTTGCTAACATAATGTGGCTACTTGTTTAGAAAGACCTGGCTCTGACCTGTGGGGCCTGAGGCTATGAAAGAAAATAATAACAAATGTAAAAATTCTTCCAAGTAAATATTACTATATTAATCAATATTCTAAAATACATGAAAACTAATGTTAAAATGGATAGGAAATGAAATCAACATTTGCTAGATAAGTTCACTCTAAATAAAATAAAAATAATACAATAATCTAAAATAAAAATCCTATTGTATCATAAATATATTTAGAACTCTTAAAAAGATAAATAGCCATATACAGAGAATAAAAATTTCAAAAACAAGTAGAATTAACACCTGTAGAAACAACTAGGAGCCCTGGACATGAAAACTAGAATCATTGAAAGTAACAACAATATGGATTAATCAATTCAATAATAGTACTAAGGAATTTTCCAGGACATAGCATAGAGAGATGCAAAGGTAAAATACATCATAAAACAGTCTAAGAAATGGAGCATAGTTTTGAAAGTGTCAGTATAGGTCTATGAGGATTCCAGAAGAAAATAGCAAAGAGCAGAACAATTATTGGAGAATGGGTGAGATATTTTTACAGACTTGAAGACATGTAACCTCAGATTGAAAGTGATAATTGAAAATACAAAGCAAGATATAAATGATAAAGAAGTAAATACCCGTAACTAAATGCTTTGTGAATGAAACATTAGAGATGATGAGCAAAAAAAGGTTACTAAAAAAGAACAGATTATCAACCAAAGAACTGTTAATCTGGATTCCGATCTCCAATCAAGCTGCCATCCAAACATAAGGATAATATAAATAGATACACAAAGACGAAGTTAGGAACAATAGGCACTGGGCACTACTAATGGGGCAAGAGGGACAGGGGGCAAGGTTTGAAAAATTACCTGTTGGGTACAATCAATGCTCACTACCTGGGTGACGGAATTGGTACCCCAAACCTCTGAATCACATAAAATACCCATGTAATGAACCTGCACATGAATCTAAAATAAATGTTGAAGAAAAAAAAGATGAAGAGAATTTTATGACCCATAACCCAAACTGTAAGAACTTTTATAGAAATATGCAGTTTCATATTATTTGTCAAATTTAAAGTGACTTGCCTTTTGCTATTTTATTCAAATTCTCAATGATCAGAACCAGTGTTATTTATATAATGTTCAACAAAGAGGTTAATTGGAGTTGCAGAAATGACAAGTAACGCCCTCAAATTCATACAATAGTACCAGACGCTAACATAGGATTTCTGAATTTAATTCTCACTCTATTTCTAGTATATTTTAAAAAGTACCCAGTTACAGAACATTCTGTCTCCCAGACAAAAGGAGTGATTCTAGAATTGTAATACAAATCAGAGATTTTGTTGCTAAGCATAAGTTCTGCAAATGTTACTGTACATCATATACTATCAGAGAAAAATCAGTAGCTAACCTTTGTCCTGACGTGTTTATCTAAAGAACACTAAAAGAATCTTCTGATTTCATGAGAATTATTTTCTGAGTATTTGGCATGGCTGTGTGTGTGAGTTTTGTATAACTATTATTGTATATACTTATTGTCATTTGTTTTGTTTACTTCATTAATGGGGTCAACTATCAATGGACAACTGCAACGATTATTGGAAAGTCTCTTGTTTTCCTTGCTGGCACAGTATAGGTATGTTTCAATTTACGTCTTAGCCTTGACTAATATATTAAAAATGATTTACCTATCATTTAAAACAAATAAATAGAAACCAGAGAATTATTTTTCACAGGCCTATAATACTGTAGACACAGAATGGAAACTTATTTTCTGAGTTCTGCATAAGCTCATACTGCATTTCTCTTTTAGAAATTTATTTCTGGGCAATAATAGAGTCACATAATTGGCCCCATGCTTTAAAATAATCAAGTACTCTGACCTCATGCTAAGCATATGGAATATGGTTAGCTGATGCCAGTCATTGTTATCATAAAATGTAATAAATCTATTCCCCAAAGCACAAGAGAATTAACCACTGGTTGTTTTGGGGTGTGGTATAAACTAGTCAGTAATATTTTTGGCCTTGAGTACACCTCTGAGGCAAGTGTGCTAAAATCTAAATCATTCCTGTAGCTGGTACATGTTACTCAGACTCATGTAGTAACTGAGAATTGTGTCTTCATGGAGAGGAAAACTAATTATTTCCAGTGCCCTCACCCAAGTTTAAGAATGTGTGAAAACATACCTGCTAGATTTTAATAGGGCTGGTGTTTACAAAGCTCTCTGTGGTTATGTGATCATGTCTATAAAAGAATATAAAATTTATTGAAGTTGGTAATGTTACAAACATACAAAATGAAAGGAATGAGATTCAATGACTTAACGTTGACATATTTCAGAGGTAGTTTCCAACCAATGAAAATGGAATTTGTGATTTTAAAACTTTAACAAACATTTGAGAAAAAGACTGAATATAACTTTTAGCCTTCCACTGCTGGCTACTATGGGACCCACAGGGCTAGACTGTGGAAGTGGGTATGTCCAGAATAAGAGAAAAAATACTGATAGAATCCAGGTGTGAGTGTAGATTTAGAGCTAGATAACTCTTAAATTCCAAATTAGTGTCCAAGGAGTCAGACAGCCAAGAAGATTGTGGCAAAATAAAGAATATTGAAATCAATTCAAGAAATACTAAGCAGGGGACCAACTCAAGATGGCATGGTGAGAACAACCCAGGATTGAAGTGCTCAGTGAACGCATGGAGGGTGAGTCAGGGCCGCATTTCCAGATGGATCTTTGTTGCCCACAGAACAGAAAAATTCCCAGGTATAAAAGAAACGTGGGATGCCAGTGCAGTGGTTTTGGCTGGTGCAGCTGGCAGCCAGTGCAGCCTGCGGCTGGCGATACAGTGCAGTGGCACTCCACAGCACTCCGCGCAAAGCACACTGGTCTGGGTGCCCTGTTTAACCGGCAATCTGAGACTTGAGAGGGCAGATTGGCATATCCATCTGATTGAACAGGACTTGGACAGTGAGCCAGGCCAGGAGATTTCAGGGAAACGGCGTTTGGGCGAGCACAGTGGGACAAACAAAACGGCGATTCCAAACGCTCCAGGTGGAGAGTTTCACTGTGGGCACAGCTGAACACAGGACAGTGCAGCTTGGTGGGAAAAGGGCATCCGACATTACTGAGGCAATACACCCCTACTGAGGTTACACTCCCATTGCTGACGCAGCCTGCTGTTGCCGAGGCAACCTGCAGCAACACACAGACTCCACTGCAGGGTGTAGCCCGTGGCAGCAGCGTGGAGACCACAGCAGCAGGGCAGAGCCTGCAGCAACAGGGTGAACCTCATATCAGCAGGGCGGAGCCTCAGCAGGCAAATAGTGACTAGACTGCCTCCTAGCTGGGCAGGACAGTGCAATGGACACTCATAAAGAAAGCCCCAACCCCCAAAGACAGAGCATCTGAGAAAAAAAGTTTTTTTTTTTAATGAGTTCTGCTGCAGCAGAATTAAAGGTAGCAGCCCAACAGCACTGAATGAACAACAGAGCTCACAGATCAGCACTTGAGCTCCTATAAAGTACAGACTGGCTCTTCAAGCAGCTCCCTGACCCCTCTATATTCAGAAGACTGACATTTGGTAGGCATCATTCTGAAAAAAGGATACCAGAAAAAGAAATTCCTAGCATCCCTAACTGTTCCGCAGCTGCTATAGGTGCACCCCAGAAAAGCAGGGCCTAAAGTGGACCTCAGCAGTCATACAATGGAGGGGCTAGACAGGTAGAAGGAAAACCAAGTAACAGAAATACTTCATTATCAAAAATCCGGGCGTCCACTCAGAGACTCAATTGAAAAGTCATCAACTACTCAGATGACAGGTGAATAAATCCACAAAGATGAGAAGAAACCAGCGCAAAAAAGAGGAAAACACCCAAAACCAGAAAACCTCGTCTCCTACAAATGACCAAAACTCCCCACCAGCAAGGGAACAAAGCTGCAGAGAGAAAGACTTTGACGAAATGACAGAATTAGACTTCAGAAGGTGGGTAATTAGCTCTTTTGTAAGCTAAAAGAATATGTTTTAAATCAATAAAAAGAAACTAAGAACCTTGAAAAAATATTTTAAAAAGATTAAAGAAAATGATAACAAGAATGGATAACTTAGAGAGGAATATGAATGAATTGAAGGAGCTGAAAAATACAACACGAGAACTTCGTGAAGCATGCACAAGTTTCAAGAGCTGAATTGACCAAGCAGAAGAAAGAATATCAGAAGTCGAAGATCAACTCAATGAAATAAAATGAGAAACCAAGATTAGAGAAAAAAGCACAAAAAGGAATGAACAAAGTCTCCAAGAAATGTGAAACTATGTGAAGAGATATAACCTACGTTTGATAAGTGTACCAGAATGTGATGAAGAGAATGAAACCAAGCTGGAAAATACTCTTCAGAATATTATCCAGGAAAATTTTCCCCACCTAGCAAGGCAGGCCAACACTAAAATGCAGGAAATACAGAGAACACCACAAAGATATTCCACAAGAAGAGCAACCCCAAGGCACATAATCGTCAGATTCACCAGGGTTGAAATAAAGAAGAAAATACTAAGGGCAGCCAGAGAGAAAAGTCAGGTCACCCATAAAGGGAAGCCCATCAGACTCAAAGCAGATCTCTTGGCAGAAACACTACAAGGCAGAAGAGAGTGGGGGCCAATATTTAACATCCTTAAAGAAAAGAACTTTCAACCCTGAATTTCATATCCAGCCAAACTGAGCTTCAGAAGTGAAGGAAAAATAAAATCCTTTGTGAACAAGCAAGTACTCAGAGATTTTGTCATCACCAGGCCTGCTTTACAAGAGCTCCTGAAAGAGGCATTACACATAGAAAGGAACAACCAGTACCAGCCATTCCAAAATCACACTAAATGCTAAATAGCATCAACATAATGAAGAATCTACAACAACTAACAGGCAAAACATCCAACTAGCATCAAAATGGCAGTATTAAATTCACACATAACAATATTTATACTAAATGTAAATGGACTAAATGCACCAATCAAAATACACAGACTGGCAAATTGGATAAAACACCAAAACCCATCGGTGTGCTGTATCCAAAAAACCCATCTCACATGCAAGGATACACAAAGACTCAAAAAAAGGGATGGAGGAAGATTTACCAAGCAAATAGAGAGCAAAAAAAAAAAAAAAAGCAGGTGATGCAATTCTCATCTCTGATAAAATAGACTTCAAAGCAACAAAGATCAAAATACAAAAAGAAGGCCATTACATAATGGTAAAATGATCAATACAACAAGAAGAGCTAACGATTCTAAACATTTATGGACCCAATACAGGAGCACCTACATACATAAGGCAAGTTCTTAATGACTTACAAAAAGACTTAGACTTCCACACAATAATACTGGGAGACTTTAACACTCCACTGTCAATATTAGACAGATCAACCGGACAGAAAATCAACAAGGATATCCAGGGCTGGAACTCAGACCTGGAACAAGCAAACCTGATAGACATTTACAGAACTCTCCACCCCAAATACACAGAATATACATTCTTCTCAGCACCACATCACACCTACTCTAGAATTGACCACATAATTGGAATTAAAGCACTCCTCGGCAAATGCAAAACAACTGAAATCATAATAAACAGTCTCTCAGACCGTAGTGCAATCAAGTTAGAACCCAGAATTCAGAAAGCAACTCAGAACTGCCCAGCTTCATGGAAACTGAACAACTGGCTCTTGAATGTTGACTGGATAAAAAATGAAATGAAGGCAGAAATAAAGAAGTTCTTTGAAACCAATGAGAATGAAGACACAACATATCAGAATCTCTGGGACACATTTAAAGCAGTCTCTAGAGGAAAATAGATAGCAATAAGTGCCCATATGAGGAGAATGGAGAGATCCAAAATCGACACCCTATCGTCAAAATTGAAAGAGCTAGAGGAGCAAGATCAAAAAAACTCAAAACCCAGCGGAATACAAGAAATAACTAAGATCAGAACAGAACTGAGGGAGATAGAGACAAGAAAAATCCTTCAAAAAATTAATAAATCCAGAAGCTGGTTTTATGAAAAGATCAACTAAATATACAGACCACTAGCCAGACTGTTAAAAAAGAAAAGATAGAACAACCAAATAGATGCAATTAAAATAGATAAAGAAGAAATGACCACAGATTCCACAGAAATTCAAACCATCATCAGAGAATATTACAAACAACTCTCTGCACATAAACTAGTAAACCTGGAAGAAATGGATAAATTTCTGGACTCCTGTGTCTTCCAAAGCCTAAACCAGGAGGAAGCTGAAACTACGAATAGATCAATAGCAAGGTCAGAAGTTGAGGCAGCAATTAAGAGCCTACCACACAAAAAAAGCCCAGGTCCAGATGGGTTCACAGCCGAATTCTACCAGACACACAAAGAGGAGCTGGTACCATTTCTTCCGAAACGATTCCAAATAATCCAAAAAGAGAGAATCCTTCCCAAATCATTTTATGAGACAAACATCATCCTGATACCAAAACCCAGCAGAGACCCAACAAGAAAAGAAAACTTCAGGTCAATATCCATGATGAACAAGATGCAAAAATCTTCAATAAAATATTGACAAGCTGATTGCAACAGCAAAACAAAAAACGTAACCATCATGATCAAGTAGGATTCATCCCAGAGATGCAAGGCTGGTTCAACATATGCAAGTCTATAAACTTAATTCACCACATTAACAGAATCAAAAACAAAAACCACAGGATTATCTCAATTGATGCAGAGAACGCATTCGACAAAATTCAACAGGACTTTATGCTAAAAACCCTCAATAAACTCGGTATCTTTGGAATGTATCTTAAAGTAATAATAGCTATTTATGACAAACAAACAGTCAATATTATACTGAATGGGCAAAAACTGGAAGCATTCCCTTTGAAATCTGGCACTAGACAAAAATGCCCTCTTTCACCCCTCCTATTCAATATACTACTTGAAGTTCTAGCCAGAGCAATCACGCAAGAAAAAGAAATAAAGGGTATTCAAATAGGAAAGTTGGAAGCCAAATTGTCTCTATTTGCAGACGATATGATAGAACACCTACAAGACCCCATCGCCTCAGCCCAAAATCTCCTGAAACTGATAAGCAACTTCAGCAAAGTCTCAGGATATAAAATCAATGTGCAAAAATTAGAAGCATTGCTATACACCAAAAAGAGACTTAAAGAAAGCCAAATCAAGAGCGAACTGCCATTGACAATTGCTACAAAAAGAATAAAATACCTAGGAATACAACTTACAAGGAACATAAGGGACCTCTTAAAAAAAAAACTACAAACCACTGCTCAACGAAATAAGAGAGGACACAAACAGATGGAGAAACATTCCATGTTCATGGTTAAAAAGAATCAATATTGTGAAAATGGTTATACTGCCCAAAGTAATTTACAGAATCAATGATATCCCCATCAATCTACCATTGACTTTCTTCACAGAACTGGAAAAAACCACCATGAACTTCATATGGAACCAAAAGAGAGCCCGCATAGCCAACTCAATTCTAAGCAAAAAGAACACAGCGGGGGCATCACACTACCAGATTTCAAACTATATTACAAGGCTACAGTAATCAAAACAGCATGGTACTGGTACCAAAACAGACATATAGACCAATGGAACAGAACAGAGGCATCGGATGCAACACAACATATCTACAACCATACAATCTTTGATAAACCTGACAAAAACAAGCAATGGGGAAAGGACTCCCTGTTTAATAAATGGTGTTGGGAAAACTGGCTAGCCATGTGCAGAAAGCAGAAACTGGACCCCTTCCTGACACCTTACACCAAAATTAACTCCAGATAGATTAAAGACTTAAACATAAGACCTGGCACAATAAAAACCCTAGAAGAAAATCTGGGCAAAACCATCCAGGACATAGGAGTAGGCAAGGACTTCATGAACAAAACACCAAAAGCATTGGCAACAAAAGCCAAAATAGACAAACGGGACCTAATGAAACTCCACAGCTTCTGCACGGCAAAAGAAACAGTCACTAGAGTCAATCGGCAACCAACAGAATGGGAAAACATTTTTGCAGTTTACCCATCTGACAAAGGGCTGATGTCCAGCATTTAGAAAGAAGTCAAACAGATTTACAGAAAAAAAACAAACAAGCCCATTCAAAAGTGGGCAAAGGATATAAACAGACACTTTACGAAAGAAGACATATATGTGGCCAACAATCATATGAAAAAATGCTCATCATCACTGGTCATTAGAGAGATGCAAATCAAAACCACATTGAGATACCATCTCACGCCAGTTAAAATGGCGATCATTAAAAAATCTGGAGACAACAGATGCTGCAGAGGCTGTGGATAAAAAGGAACACTTTTATACTGTTGGTGGGAGTGTAAAATAGTTCAACCATTGTGGAAGATAGTGTGGTGATTCCTCAAGGCCTTAGAAATAGAAATTCCATTTGACCCAGCAATCCCATTACTGGGTATATATCCAAAGGACTATAAATTGTTCTACTATAAGGACACATGCACAGGAATGTTCATTGCAGCAGTGTTTACAATAGCAAAGACCTGGAACCAACCCAAATGCCCATCGATGATACTGGACTGGGAAAATGTGGCACATATACACCATGGAATATTATGCACCAATCAGAAATGATGAGTTTGTGTCGTTTGTAGGAACATGGATGAATCTGGAGAACATCATTCTCAGCAAACTGACACAAGAACAGGAAATGAAATACTGCATAGTCTCACTCATAGGCGGGTGATAAAAAATGAGAACACATGGACAGAGAGAGGGGAGTACTAAACACTGGGGTATATTGGGGGGAAAAGGGGAGGGCCAGTGGGGCAGGGGAGGTGGGGAGGGATAGCCTGGGGAGAAATGCTAAATGTGGGTGAAGGGGGGAAAGGAAGCAATACACACTGCCATGTGTGTACCTATGCAACTGTATTGCATGTTCTGCACATGTACCCCAAAACCTAAAATGCAATAAAAAATTTAAAAAAAAAAGAAATGCTAAGTAGTCTTGTTCATGGAAGAGCTCTTATGTGTTCTGTAGACTATGACTCATGGCAGGCCACAAGGTGAAATCATTACAACAATAAAAGCAATAGCTAACAGATAATGACTTTTCCTACATATTAGATACGTATCTCATTTACTCTTCCAACCTGATGATTAGGAGGCTATATTCAAACCACTTTGAACTCATGCCCTTTCAACCTCACCATGCCTCGCTCCACCTTCTGAGTCTGGTCTCATCTCCCCTTCATGCCCATTCTCCTCTCTTTCTATGAAGATCTGCTTTTTGTGTACTATAATTTGTGTTTTTCATTTGTGTGTTTGTTTAAGAAAGGGTCTCACTCTGTCACCCAGGATTGAGTGTAGTGGTAGCATCTCAATCTTGGGTCACTGCAACCTCTGCCTCTGGGGCTCAGATGATCCTCTGAACTCAGCTTCCCAAGTAGCTGGGACTACAGGTGTGCACAACCATGCCTGGCTATTTTGTTTGTTTTGTAGAGGCAGGGTTTCACCATGTTGCCCAAGCTGGTCTCAAACCCTTGAGCTCAAGCCATCCACCCACTTCAGTGTCCCAAAGTTCTGGGATTACAGTGCCCCAAAGTTCCATAATGTGCCCAGCCTGTTTTGTTATTTTGCTGTATAACATCTCTATAACATCCAATACATCCTTCTGTATTCCATCAAACAACACTTCCCTTTAAGTTTAAACAGCAGGTAAAATACATGAAACATTACTGACTTGCTCTATATAGCTTTAAATTAGGGGGCAAGATATTTGTTTAAGTGTTGATCGTCAAGTAATCTAGTCTGAATATATGAACCCACAAATTTCAGGGCCTTTATTTTAAATAACACCCTCTCCATAGATATGCATAATTTATTTACTTTGCTATCAGTTACTAAATGTACTCTATGTGCTTTGTTGAGTTTAGTAAATATCAATAATTTTAACGTTATTGCTTAAAATAGTGTTACTTCCAAAATTAAGTGTTAAAACTGGAACTTCTTAGAAAGATGCGCACCATCCTTTCACGACCTTTCTCTGCAACTTCATTTCTCAGTAACCTTGCCTTACAAACTATGTTTTAGGCAAATAGTTCCCCAATGACAACTGGCTGTTTCATGACACTCTGTGTTTGCTCATGTGCTGTCATCTTGTTTTTCACTTTACTAACGACTGATTCTTTCAGACACCCTCAGAGTTGTGTTGATTATTTTTCTTCTGTGAACAACTTAAGAATAGTATTTGCATATAACACACAATCTCTTAGTAAAATTACCTATTTTTGTGTCAGTTTCCTCCATGGTCATTCTAGCTCTCCAAAGTGAGACACAGATTCTTATGCAACCCCCTATTTCCAGTGCATATTCAGTGTCTGTGACATGGCACACACTAAATACAGCTCATATTTCCTATGTCTCTATTACCACACATTTACTCTTATGCTGCAATGAAAAAGGATACTGATAGTTTTTTTATTTTTAATTTTATACCATTTCATTCTGTTTCAATTATGTTGTTTTCACATGCAAGTAACTGAAAGCTCAATTAAATCTTTTATAAACAATGAAAGATTTATGCAAGTTCATATGAAACTACAAATGCAGAAATAGGTTTTGAAGAATTATTTAATCAGAGTTCCAGCTCAATTTCTAAGTGATTCTGTTCTGTGGCCATAAGTTACTTTTCACAAGCAGGGGGCAGGAGGACTATTGCAATTCCAAGTATCATCCATACATATTACACTGATTGAGAAAAGACAGAGATGGCATATCTTATCTATCCTGAGGAAGAGTGGATTTACATTCCTATGGTTCACAGCTGAAGCTAATGGCAGACACAGTGCCAGGAATTAATTAAAACCAGTTTAGCACTAATACGTGACTATCTGTTTAGACTCATATATTTTACTTTTTGAGATAATTAAATGAAAAACCAAGTTTTATTCTGTATCATGCCATTCTTAGAATTCCTCATAGGTCAGGAAAAGAAATAAAAGAGTTTCTGTTAGAAACGGTTTTACACAAAGTTGTTTGTATTAGCACTTAAAATTTTCCAAATATATTTCATTTTTTAAACTCAAGTAAATTTCCAGGGGATTCCTTGAACTTTAGAATAAAACAAAACAATAGACAAACAAACCAACCTACTATAACTCTTGGGCATATACATATTAAGAGTACAAAAGAAATATTCTTGAAAAATAAAAAGGTATTATATATTACAAAGAACTAGCTATTTCACTACAATGCTTCTCAATAAAAATAATAGGTAAATTGCCAGTTATTTACAACATTCTATGAAATAGACTGAAAAAAATTATAAGACTAAATATTAAAGAATTAAACTGAGATGAATCTAATTCAGAAAAAGTAATCATTTTATAGAAATCCATGCTCACAATAATTTATACATTTCAAATAAAATTTAATTTTCACATATGACTCTTTTTAAAAGACATTCCACAGCACATTTTATAACCACTTTATCTTCATGTTGGAACTGCACTATACATATGACATCTTTTGGAGGTAAAGTAACTATGATCTTCTGGCCAAGGAGAGACCACATTTCTTTGATTTTTTTATTTTTTATTATTTTTATTTTTTATTTTTATTGCATTTTAGGTTTTGGGGTACATGTGCAGAGCATGCAATACAGTTGCATAGGTACACACATGGTAGTTTGTTTTGTTTGCTTTCTCCCCTTCACCCACATTTGGCATTTCTCCCCAGGCTATCCCTCCCCAGCTCCCCCTCCCACTGGCCCTCCCCTTTTCCCCCCAATAGACCCCAGTGTTTAGTACTCCCCTCTCTGTGTCCATGTGCTCTCATTTTTCATCACCCGCCTATGAGTGAGAATATGTGGTGTTTCATTTTCTGTTCTTGTGTCAGTTTGCTGAGAATGATGTTCTCCAGATTCATCCATGTCCCTACAAATGACACAAACTCATCATTTCTGATTGCTGCATAATATTCCATGGTGTATATGTGCCACATTTTCCCAATCCAGTCTATCATCAATGGGCATTTGGGTTGATTCCAGGTCTTTGCTATTGTAAACAGTGCTGCAATGAACATTCGTGTTCATGTGTTCGTATAGTAGAACAATTTATAGTCCTTTGGATATATACCCAGTAATGGGATTGCTGGGTCAAATGGAATTTCTATTTCTAAGGCCTTGAGGAATTGCCACACTGTCTTCCACAATGGTTGGATTACTTTACAATCCCACCAAGAGTGTAAAAGTGTTCCTTTTTCTCCACATCCTCTCCAGCATCTGTTGTCTCCAGATTTTTTAATGATCACCATTTTAACTGGTGTGAGATGGTATCTCAATGAGGTTTTGATTTGCATCTCTCTGATGACCAGTGACAATGAGCATTTTTTCATATGATTGTTGTCCTCATATATGTCTTCTTTCATAAAGTGTCTGTTCATATCCTTTGCCCACTTTTGAATGGGCTTGTTTGGTTTTTTTTTCTGTAAATCTGTTTGACTTCTTTGTAAATTCTGGATATCAGCCCTTTGTCAGATGGGTAAACTGCAAAATTTTTTTCCCATTCTGTTGGTTGCTGATTCACACTAGAGACTGTTTCTTTTGCTGTGCAGAAGCTGTGGAGCTTCATTAGGTCCCATTTGTCTATTTTGGCTTTTGTTGCCAATGCTTTTGGTGTTTTGTTCATGAAGTACTTGCCTGCTCCTATGTCCTGGATGGTTTTGCCTAGATTTCCTTCTAGGGTTTTTATTGTGCCAGGTCTTATGTTTAAGTCTTTAATCCTTCTGGAGTTAATTTTGGTGTAAGGTGTCAGGAAGGGGTCCAGTTTCTGCTTTCTGCACATGGCTAGCCAGTTTTCCCAGCACCATTTGTTGAACAGGAAATCCTTTCCCCATTGCTTGTTTTTGTTGGGTTTATCAAAGATTATATGGTTGTATGTATGTTGTATTGCCTCTGATGCCTCTGTTCTGTTCCATTGGTCTATATCTCTGTTTTGGTACCAGTACCATGCTGTTTTGATTACTGTAGCCTTGTAATATAGTTTGAAATCTGGTAGTGTGATGCCCCCCGCTGTGTTCTCTTTGCTTAGAATTGACTTGGCTATGGGGGCTCTCTTTTGGTTTTATGTGAAATTTATGGTGGTTTTTTCCAGTTCTGTGAAGAAAGTCAATGGTAGCTTGATGGGTATAGCATTGATTCTGTAAATTATTTTGGGCAGTATAGCCATTTTTACGATATTAATTCTTACTAACCATGAACATGGAATGTTTCTCCATCTGTTTGTGTCCTCTCTGATTTCGTTGAGCAGTGGTTTGTAGGTTTTTTTTAAGAGGTCCCTTACGTTCCTTGTGAGTTGTACTCCACGATATTTTATTCTTTTTGTAGCAATTGTGAATGGCAGTTTGTTCTTGATTTGGCTCTCTTTAAGTCTGTTATTGGTGTAGAGGAAGGCTTGTGATTTTTGCACATTGATTTTATATCCTGAGACTGCTGAAGTTGCTTATCAGTTTCAGGAGATTTTGGGCTGAGGCGATGGGGTCTTCTAGGTATACTATCATGTCGTCTGCAAATAGAGACAATTTGGCTTCCCCCTTTCCTATTTGAATACCCTTTATTTCTTTTTCTTGCCTGATTGCTGTGGCTAGAACTTCCAGTACTATATTGAATAGGAGTGATGACAGAGGGCATCCTTGTCTAGTGCTGGATTTCAAAGGGAATGCTTCCAATTTTTGCCCATTAAGTATGATATTGGCTGTTGGTTTGTCGTAAATAGCTTTTATTACTTTGAGATACGTTCCATCGATACCGAGTTTATTGATGGTTTTTAGCATAAAGGGCTGTTGAATTTTGTCAAATGCCTTCTCTGCATCAATTGAGATAATCATGTGGTTTTTGTCTTTGTTTCTGTTTATGTGGTGAATTATGTTTATAGACTTGCATATGTTGAACCAGCCTTGCATCACCGGGATGAATTCTATTTGATCATGCTGAATACGTTTTTTGATTTGCTGTTGCAATCGGCTTGCCAATATTTTATTGAAGATTTTTGCATCTATGTTCATCATGGATATTGGCCTGAAGTTTTCTTTTCTTGTTGGGTCTCTGCCGGGTTTTGGTATCAGGATGATATTATTCTCATAGAATGATTTGGGAAGGATTCCATCTTTCTGGATTATTTGAAATAGTTTCAGAAGTAATGGTATCAGCTCCTCTTTGTGTGTCTGGTAGAATTCGGCTGTGAACCCGTCTGGACCTGGGCTTTTTTTGTGTGTGGTAGGCTCTTAATTGCTGCCTCGACTTCTGACCTTGTTATTGGTCTATTCACAGTTTCAGCTTCCTCCTGGTTTAGGCTTGGGAGGACAAAGGAGTCCAGGAATTTATCCATTTCTTCCAGGTTTACTAGTTTATGCGCATAGAGTTGTTTGTAATATTCTCTGATGATGGTTTGAATTTCTGTGGAATCTGTGGTGATTTCCCCTTTATCATTTTTTATTGCATCTATTTGGTTGTTCTCTCTTTTATTTTTAATCAATCTGGCTAGTGGTCTGTCTACTTTGTTGATCTTTTCAAAATACCAGCTCTTGGGTTTATTGATTTTTTGGAGAGTTTTTCATGTCTCAATCTCCTTCACTTCAGCTCTGATCTTAGTTATTTCTTGTCTTCTGCTGGGTTTTGAGGTTTTTTGATCTTGCTCCTCTAGCTCTTTCAATTTTGACGATAGACTGTCAATTTTGGATCTCTCCATTCTTCTCATATGGGCACTTATTGCTATATACTTTTCTCTAGAGACTGCTTTAAATGTGTCCCAGAGATTCTGGCATATTGTGTTTTCATTCTCATTGGTTTCGAAGAACTTCTTTATTTCTGCCTTCATTTCATTGTTTTAGTCAACATTCAAGAGCCAGTTTTTCAGTTTTCATGAAGCTGTGCCGTTCTGGGTTGGTTTCTGAATTCTTAGTTCTAACTTGATTGCACTATGGTCTGTGAGGCTGTTTGTTTTGATTTCAGTTGTTTTGCATCTGCTGAGCAGTGCTTTAATTCCAATTATGTGGTCAATTTTAGAGTAGGTGTGATGTGGTGCTGAGAAGAATGTATATTCTGTGTATTTGTGGTGGAGAGTTCTGTAAATGTCTATCAGGTTTGCTTGTTCCAGGTCTGAGTTCAAGCCCTGGATATCCTTGTTGATTTTCTGTCTGGTTGATCTGTCTAATATTGACAGTGGAGTGTTAAAGTCTCCCGCTATTATCGTTTGGGAGTCTAAGTCTCTTTGTAAGCTATTAAGAACTTGCCTTATGTATCTGGGTGCTCCGGTATTGGGTCCATATATGTTTAGGATCATTAGCTCTTCTTGTTGTATCGATCCTTTTACCATTATGTAATGGCCTTCTTTGTCTCTTTTGATCTTTGTTGCATTAAAGTCTATTTTATCAGAGATGAGAATTGCAACTGCTGCTTTCTTTTGCTCTCCATTTGCTTGGTAAATCTTCCTCCATTCCTTTATTTTGAGCCTTTGTGTATCCTTGCATGTGAGATGGGTTTCCTGGATGCAGCACACTGATGGGTTTTGGATTTTTATCCAATTTGCCAGTCTGTGTCTTTTGATTGATGCATTTAGTCCATTTACGTTTAGGGTTAATATTGTTATGTGTGAATTTGATTCTGCCATTTTGATGCTAGCTGGCTGTTTTGCCCGTTAGTTGTTCTAGATTCTTCATTACATTGATGCTCTTTAGCATTTTTTTGTGATTTTGGAATGGCTGGTACTGGTTTTTCCTTTCTATGTGTAGTGCCTCTTTCAGGAGCTCTTGTAAAGCAGGCCTGGTGGTGACAAAATCTCTGAGTACTTGCTTTTTCTCAAAGGATTTTATTTTTTCTTCACTTCTGAAGCTCAGTTTGGCTGGATATGAAATTCAGGGTTGAAAGTTCTTTTCTTTAAGGATGTTGAATATTGGCCCCCACTCTCTTCTGGCTTGTAGAGTGTCTGCTGAGAGATCTGCTGTGAGTCTGATGGGCTTCCCTTTGTGGGTGACCCCACCTTTCTCCCTGACTGCCCTTAGTATTTTCTCCTTTATTTCAACCTTGTTGAATCTGACGATTATGTGCCTTGGGGTTGCTCTTCTTGTGGAATATCTTTGTGGTGTTCTCTGTATTTCCTGCCTTTGAGTGTTGTCCTGTCTTGCTAGCTGGGGGAAATTTTCCTGGATAATGTCCTGAAGAGTATTTTCCAGCTTGGTTTCATTCTCTTCATCACATTCTGGTACACCTATCAAATGTAGCTTAGGTCTCTTCACATAGTCCCACATTTCTTGGAGACTTTGTTCATTCCTTTTTGCGCTTTTTTCTCTGATCTTGGTTTCTCGTTTTAGTTCATTGAGTTGATCTTCGACTTCTGATATTCTTTCTTCTGCTTGGTCAATTCGGCTATTGAAACTTGTGCATGCTTCGCGAAGTTCTTGTATTGTGTTTTTCAGCTCCTTTAATTCATTCGTATTGCTCTCTAATGTATCCATTCTTGTTATCATTTCCTCAAATCTTTTTTCAAGGTTCTTAGTTTTTTTGCATTGATTTAAAACATGCTCTTTTAGCTCACAAAAGTTTCTCATTATCCACCTTCTGAAGTCTAATTCCATCATTTTGTCACAGTCATTCTCCATTCAGCTTTGTTCCCTTGCTGGTGTGGAGTTTTGGTTCTTTCTAGGTGGTGAGGTGTTCTGGTTTCGGGTGTTTTCCTCTTTTTTGCGCTGGTTTCTTCCCATTTTTGTGGATTTCTCCACCTGTCGTCTGTGTAGTTGCTGACTTTTCGATTAGGTCTCTGAGTGGATGCCCAGATTGTTGATGATGAAGTATTTCTGTTTCTTGGTTTTTCTTCTACCAGTCTAGCCCCTTCACTGTATGACTGCGGAGGTCCACTCTAGGCCCTGCTTGTCTGGGATGCACCTAGAGCAGCTGCAGAACAGCAAGGGATGCTACCAGTTTTTTTTTTCTGCTATCTTTGTCCCAGAATGATGCCTGCGAAATGTCAGTCTTTTGCATATAGAGGGGTCAGGGAGCTGCTTGAGGAGACAGTCTGTACTTTGTAGGAGCTGAAGTGCTGAGCTGTGAGCACTGTTGGTCATTCAGGGCTGTTAGGCTGCTATGTTTTATTCTGCTGCAACATAATTCATAAAAAAAAACCTTTTTTTCTCAGATGCTCTGTCTTGGGGGGGGGTTGGGGCTTTCCTTAGTGTCCTCCTCGCTGTCCTGCCCAGCTAGGAGGCAGTCTAGCCACTATTTGCCTGCCGAGGCTCCGCCCTGCTGGTGTGAGTTTCACCCTGTTGCTGCAGGCTCTGTCCTTCTGCTGCAGTCTCCACCCTGTTGCCATGGGCTACACCCTGCAGCAGAATCTCTCTGTTGTGCCGGGTTGCCTCGGCAGTTGCAGGCTGCATCAGCAATGGGTGTGTACCGCAGTAGGGGCTGATTGCCTCGGTAATGGTGGACACTTCTACCCCACGGAGCTGCACTTTAAGAAAACCTCTTCACTGGGAGCATATGGAATCACCATTTTGTTTGTTGCACTGTGCTACCACAAGCACTGTGTCCCTGGGATTTCCTGGGCTGGCTCACTGTCCAAGTCCCGTTCAGTCTCAAGTTCAGTTCTCTCAGGTCTCAGTTTGCCAGTTCAACAGGGCACCCATAACACTGTGCTTTTGTATGGAGTGCCATGGAGTGCCGCTGCGCTCTGGCATGGGCTGCAGCCACACCGGCTGCCAGCTACACCAGCCAAGACCTCTGCCTGGCGTCCCACGTATCTTTTATACCTGGGAATTTCCCCGTTCTGTGGGCAACTAAGATCCATCTGGAAATGCGGCCCCAACTCACCCTCTTTGCACATCCAGCGAGAGCTTCAATCCTGGGTTGTTCTCACAGCGCCATCTTGAGTCCTCCCACCACATTTCTTTTAAACTTTACGGTCATGAGTCCTTTTCTAGTATTCAAACAGTGCAAGCTCTGCACTGTTCATCAATACATTTATAAATTTTTTATAATTTATAAAATGCTCACCGACTCTTCTAACTCTTCTTAAATTGTCTCTGTAGGCCAAATATCCACAGCATAAGATTCATACTAATTATGCATCCATATTACTCATGGATCTTACCTCACTGTGCTTTAGCAACTGAATCTCACCTCATGCTTTCCCTACTTACTATTTTGAAGGTTTTTTTTTTTACTATTTTATGCAATATTGTCTTTATAAAATACTTCTAGGTGTTTGTATCAACCGTTCTTCTAGTATTTATTACCTCTCTCCTAGTTTTCCTTTGAGAAATTCGTTCAAATGTAATCTATGTGAAACATCCCTAAACTATTTCCTATTAGTTAAAATTTCCTCTATGGTGTCATAGAATTAGCATTATATGCCAAGCAACTCAAAGGGCATAAACAATAGAATGTGTTTAGTCAGTGATTATTGAATTAGTAAATCTATTAATCTTATAAATTTATTTCAAAAACATAGAAACAAATGTCAGCTTTATGCCTGTGTTGTTTTTGCTATTTAAAAAAATTATCTGTGAAGATGAAAATAGTAGACTAATATTTATGATTAAAAAGGAAATACTTATTGTGTATTGTTCTAATATTAAATTATATTTTAAGTTCCTATTCTATAACCTTAACTTTGATTTTAAAAATTTTTATGAAACTTATCTCTAGTAAAACAAAGACCTATAAAACTGGAATATCTCTTATTACATATTTAAGAGAGTCCCTGAAAGTTGCCCACTGCTATAGTCTAAATGTGTCCCTCTAAAATTCATTGAAGTGTTATCCTCATGGTAGGGTATTAAGAAGTGGGGCCTTTTGAGAAGTGATTCATAAACCATGAGCAAAGCCCTCATGAATGGAATTAGTGCCCTTATAAAAGTGGGTGAAAGGTGCTGCTCACTCCTTCTGCCATGTGAGGCAGAAGGAGCCCCTATTGCCATGTAAGGACACAGCCAGAGGTGCTGTCTATGAGGAATAGAGACTTTACCAGATGGGGGATCTGCTGGTGCCCTGTACTTCACAGCCTTCAGAACTGTGAAAAACAAATTTCTGTTGTTAGGATATTATGTTACAGCAGCTAAAACACACTAAGACACCTACCCAATGTGTTTTTCTCTAGATTCTGCTTGATGTGGAAAAGTGTCCAAGTAAAGACAACAAATTTCTTATCCTCTCTTGTTTCTGAGGATGGCCATATTTTTTATCCCAAAGGAAAAACGAGGAGGATTCTGGGTAAAATTTGGATTTTCTGTTAGAGACACTACATGTTTTTTTGCTTCGTTTTTCCTGCTGAAATCTGGTCATAAATTGGAGGTAAAGAGGTAACACTGAGATTCTAATAATGAGTTGCATGTAAAAAATGGTTCATCATAAGTTTCTGATCTTTAATAACAACCTAAAATAGCTATAGCAGTCCTGGCCTGACCAGTGTTAGTACTAATCAGAAATTTCTTTTGAAATTTTAAAATTCTTTTATTGTGCTGGAATTCACATATCAATTCTCCCATTTAAGGTATGAAGTTCAATGGCTTTTAGTGTGTTCACAGATGATGTGCAACCAGAGCCAAAGTCAATTTTAGGATTTTTTCATGAGCTCAAAAGGAAATCCTGAAATGCTGTGCCCTTTACCTATTATTCTTTATACCCTGATATCCCTAAGATACCACTAATATAATTTTGTCTCTGTAGATTTTCTTACTCTAGACTTTTATATGAACGAAATAATTTGTTACATGGTCATTTATGATAGACTTGTTTCATTTAACAAAATGTTTCCAGGTTTATTGATGTGGCATCCTGTATCAGTACTTCATTTTCTTTCTTACATTTTTTTTCTTTTTTTAAGATGGAGTCTTACTCTGTCACTGGACTGGAGTGCAGTGGTGTGATCTCAGCTCACTGCAGCCTCCAACTCCCTGGTTCAAGCAATTCTGCCTCTGCCTCCTGAGTAGCTAGGATTACAGGCATGCACCACCACACCCCGTTAATTTTTGTATTTTTAGTAGAGACGGGGTTTCATCATGTTTGCAAGGCTGGTCTCAAACTCCTGACCTCATCATTCATCTGCCTTGGCCTCCCAAAGTGCTGGGATTACAGGCATGAACGATGGTGCCCAGCCATTTTTTCTTATGGCTGAAAAAATATCCCATCGTATTGATGTGCCATAAGTTGTTTAGCTGTTTATCAGTTGATGGGCATTTGGGTTGTTTCCACTTTTTGGCTATTGTAAGTAATGCTGCTATAAACATTTATGTACAATTTTTGTGTGGATTCCTGTGTTCATTTTTCTTGGATATGTACTTAGAAGTAGAATTGCTGAGTTGTGTAATAATTATATGTTTAATTTATTGAAAAACCTCCAGATTATGTCCTGGAATTAGCTAAACTTCTAAAGAGAAAGTTTTATAAGTTTATGACACTTTAAGATAATGACTTGTTCTGTCTTCCTTTTATGTTTTGAAGATTCCACCTAATCTTTTCTCACTGTAATCTGTGTAGTGAAATGTTATATAGATTTGTAACACAAATCAACATGAAAGAAATGAATAATTCATATTATATTTTTAATTATACTACTTTCAGAAAGAATCCATTATATAACAGCTTAAAAATTTAGAAAGAGAACAATCAGGCATTATAATTCACAACTCTAAAATATTTACTCCCTGGTTTCCTTAAATAGCAAACCTTTCTATGTTGATATGCATTAATAACAAACCTTGATTGTTAATCATCTTTTCAGAAAAAGTTGCATAACAGAAAACACATATATTTTTATTTACATATTATTGGCTGGTAAAGGAGATACTGAAATGTGGGGCAGTGAGAATTAACAAAATAAAAGCATAGTTTTGTGTGAGTACTCTTTGAACAATTGAGTGACATTTGGCATAGACCCACTGAAGGAACTGTTTTAGAAATGTACTCTGTGATTTTATGGCCAGTGCTTAAGGTATACAATATATTCCATATTACTTATTATCATAGTGTGTCAAACCAATAAATTAAAAATTATTAATGTTGAAATTAAAAATATATATATATTTGCCAAGTTGAGAAAAGTGGATTTGGACTTGCCCAAGCACTAATGAGCAGAAACATTTATCATGTGCTTCTGTCACTTTGTGTACAGGATACATAATGGGATGGATGTAGGCTATAACTTATAACAAATGCCAAAGTAGAAATAGACTTGGAATTTATAAAAATCTTACATTTAAAGAAAATATTGTGCTGGTTGTATTGTATCAGCAATTTAAATATATTTCCTAATGCCATTGTTAGGAGGAATATTTTTTAAAAGTCCTTAATTCATGAACAAAATATATTTTAACAAAATGAATATAAATTTTGTTTATGGCCAGGAGCCTGCTTTGGGGAGTCCCACCCTCACTCATAGCCAGAGTGAGATTCAATAGGCAACTTGATCTGCAGGGCTCGTGTTTCTGCTGCATCCCCATGGACTAATGGATAGTGTTGTTCACTGTAGAAAAACAAATATATTTCCCATTAATTTCTTTATTGTAAATAAGATGGCTTTTCTTAAATGTAAATAAGGATGTGTTATTTATTTAAATAACATTTTAGAAATTGGCATTGGATAAAAAAAGAAGGGTTTTGCAAATATAAGAGATAAGGAATTTGACAAAATCGATGACTAGATCCAGCAGTTTCTAAGCTAGAAATATGCAATATCTTCTATGTGACTTTTCTAACCACCCATATCTAAATTACACAAATTGATTTTGTTTCTTATTTGTATATTGAGTTTGCCATCCAATCTACAGCAGACATTATTTGTTACCTATGTTACTGAAACACCTTCTGTTGTGATTGTATGTATATCACATATTGATAAGGAAGAGAGATTTTACGAGTTACAATTAGGTTTTTCTCAGTATTTTTTCATGTTCCCCAGCTTCCCTCCACAACAAATATTTACAAAATTTTCTTTTGTATCTTCCAAAAATACTCCATGCAAATACAAATTAAGTTATATACGTGAAAGGATATGAACACATGTTTAAGTTGTTTATACAGGTTGTAGCATATATGTTTTCTACAGTTGTAACATGTTTTCTACAATGTTCTCCAATTTGTATATTTCACTTAAAATATATATTAGAGATAATTTCATGACAATTCTTATAAAATCAATATTTATTTTAATGGTTGCATAGTATTCTTCTGTATAAACCCAACACATTTGATCCATTATACAATAGGAAGTTCTGCTTATATTTTACATATATATTACACAAAGAATATCACTTATTAATGAACATACAATATATTTCCAACTTTTTGGTTATGTATATTTAAGTTTATACAATTTTGGACAATAATAAAATAAATTATTGGAAATGGTTATATATATTTTACTCTTTGATTTATATTGGAAAAATGCTCTCCACAGAGGCTCTGTCAATTTGCCTCCCAACCACGAATGCTTGAGGTTGTCTGTTTTTCTTCCTCCTTATGAACAGAATATGTAACCAATTTTTAAATAAATCTCTACCAATGTGATTGGTGAAAAATAACTTTGTCTAATTTTCCATTTCCCTTATTGTAAGTTGGTTATATATTTTCAAAGCCCTTTTTTATGTGTACTATTTATGGCATTTTACCCACATATAGTTGGGCTATTGGGTCTTTCTTGTTGATTTTTGGAAACATTTAAATATAAATTAAAATCTAGTAGTTTTTGGATATAGATGCTTCTTTGTATTTTGTTTTTTAAGGCTCTATTCCAATTATTTTATTATTTGTATGGAGTTGTATTTATACATTTTATCTGTTAGAACTGTGTAACTTTCCATTTCATTAGTCTCTGCCAGCACCCAGCCTAATGCTCAGCCATAGTAGACACTACATATATTTGAAAATTATTAAAAATTGCTAAATTAAAGTGTGAAGATTTTTTTAATTTAAAAATCTAATTTATTTCTACTTAGTACCTATTATATCACAAGCTTTTTGAAGGAATAATTTATTCTTTACTCTTATTTCCCATTTTTCCAATGAAAGTATAAATTGAAATTAGTATGAAAGCATAAACCAGTTTGTGGAAGGCAGACATTTTTTAATGCTGAAAATTAAATTTGATTTTTAATAGTGACGTTGTCCATGTTTCATAAATAGAAGTAATTTAAATAATTTTAGTTTCATACAAAAACTAGTTGAAATGACTTTTAGCATCTGACAAAAGAACTAACTTACAACTTATGGTGAAAAATCATGAACTGAACAGATCAGATTAGATTTACTGTTGAGAATTCAATTAAAGCAAGTTTGTTGATATCAAATAATTGTTTCAAATAATTAGCATGTGTTGAACACCACTTAATACCCTATTATATTTCCCAAAATTTTAGAATTTAGAAAGACATTTTTGCTTGACTTAAACATCAAAACGAATTTTTCTGTTAAAAAAAGCAGAGTCTCATCATTTATATGCTGAGTTAAGGATACCAACAGTGAACCCCACATATAAAATAAATTCAAATATTTGCTAAGTTATTCATATTTTTATTATTAATTATTATCCTTTTTAAAATTTATCAACCCACTTAACAGCAATAGCCATTCTGACTATTGTGAGATGGTATCTGATTGTGGTTTTTGATTTGCATTTCTCTAATAATTAGTTATGTTGAGTATTTTTTTCTATGCTTTTGGCGGTGTTTATGTCTACTTTTGAAGTTTTTGTTCATGTTCTTTGCCCATTTTTTAATGAGGTTGTTTTTTTTTTTTTTTTTTTTTTTGCTTGTTGATTTGTTTACATGCTTTATAAATTCTGTACATTAGGCCTTTTTCAGAGGTATGTTTTGCAAATGTTTTCTCCCATTCTATATGTTGTCATTTTATTCTGTTGATAGTTCTGTTTGTTTGTTTTATGGTATAAAGGCTCTTTAGTTTAAATAGGCCCCACTTGTCTATTTTTGGCTTTGTTGTAATAGCTTTTGGAGACTTCATCATGAAATTTTTGTCAAGGCCTATGTCTGGATTGGTATTTCCTAGATTTTCTTCTAGAGTTTTTAAAGTTTTAAGTATTATATTTAAGTTGTTAATCTCTCTTGGGTTGATTCTTATATATGGTGAAAGGAAGGGGTCTAGTTTTAATCCTCTGCATATGGCTAGCCAGTTATCCCAGTACCATTTATTAAGCAGAGAATTCCTTCCTCATTGCTTGTTATTGTTAATTTTGTCAAAAAATTAGGTGGTTGTAGGTGTGTAGATTTATTTCCATGTTCTCTAACCTGTTTCATTTGTCTATTTGCCTGGTCTTACACCAGTACCATGCAATTTTTGTTACCATAGTTTGTAGTATAGTTTGAAGTTAGGTGTTATAATGCCTCTGGCTTTGTTGTTTTTTCTTTGGATTACATTAGCTATCTGGAACCTTCTGTGTTTCTATATAAATTTTAGAATTTTTTTTCTAATTCTGTGAAGAAATGATGTTGGCAGTTTCATAAGAACAGTGTTGAATCTGTAAACTCCTTTGTGCAGTATGCCCATTTTAACAATATCAATTCTTCTTATCCATGAGCACGACAGGTTTTTCCATTCGTTTGTGTCATCTCTGATATCTTTCAGCAGTGTTTTATAATTCTCATTGTAGAAATCTTTCACCACCCTGGTTAGCTGTATTCCTACCTATTTTATCTTATTTATGGCCATTGTGAATGGAACTGAGTTATTGATTTTGCTTTATTTGATTCTCAGTTTGGACATTATTGGTGTATAGAAATGCTACTGATTTTTATACATTATTTTTGTATCCTAAAACTTTACAGAATGTGTTTAACAAATCTAGGAGCCTTTGGCAGAGACTGTTCAATTTTCTAGGTATAGAATAATATTGTCAATGATGGAGATAGTTTGACTTCGTCTCTTTCTATTTGGATGCCTTTTATTTGTCTTGCTTGGTTGCTCTGCCAGGATTTCCAGTACTACGTTAAATAGGAGTGGTGAGGGTGGGCATTAATGTCTTGTTGCAGTTCACAAGGCATATGCTACCATGTTTTGCCCATTCGGTATCATGTTGGCTGTGGGTTTGTCATAAATGGGTCTTATTATTTTTAAGTATGTTCCTTCAATGTCTTATTTGTTGAGGGTGTTTAAATTTTATTGAAAGCCTTTTTTGCTTCCATTAAGATAATCATGTGTGATTTGGTTTTGGTTCTGTTTATGTGATAAATTAAATTTATTAATATTAATTTGCACATATTGAACCAACCCTGCATTCTAGGAATAAAGTCGATTTAATCATGTTGTTAGCTTTTTGATGTGCTTTTAATCATGATTAATAAAGTCTACTTAATCATGGTGTTAGTCTTTCAATTTGTTAGTATTTTGTTGAAGAGTTTTGTTTGTATGATGATAAAGGATATTTGCCTAAAGTTTTTTTTTTTAATCATTTCTCTGCTAGGTTTTGGTATCAGGATGATGCTGGCATCAGACAATCTGTTAGGGAGGAGACCCTGCTCATCGACTTTTTAAGATAATTTCAGTAGGATTGGTACCAGTTGTGAATTCATTTGGTACAGAGTTCTTTCTGGTTTATAGGGTTTTTTTTATTACTCATTATGGTTTATTTAGGCATTCAATTTCTTCCTGGTTTAATCTTGGGAGGCTATAGGCTTCCAGGAATTTATCGATTTCATCTAGTGTTTCTAGTTTGTGTGCACAGAAAGGTTTGTAATAGACTCTGAGGGTTTTTGCATTTCTGTGGGCTTGATGGTAATGTCATATTTGTCATTTCAGATTGCATATATTGGGATATTCTCTTTTTATTAGTCTGGCTACTATATACCTATCTTATTTATTCTTTCAAAAACCATTTTTGAATGAATTTTTACATCTCAGTTTTGTTCATTTCAGCTCTTATTTTGGTTATTCCTTTTCTTTTGCTAGCTTTGGGACTGGTTCAATCTTGTTTTTCTAATTCCTCTAGATGTGATGTTAGCTGTTAAGTTGAGATCTTTCTAACTTTTTGATGTAAGCATTTAGCACCATAAACATTTGTCTTAACACTGCTTTGAGTCTCCAAGATGCTAGTATGTTGTATTTTTATTTTTATTAGTTTCAAATAATTTCTTAATTTCTCAATTGTCTGTGGGGGCTATGGGGTCTCCTGCAGCTAAATTCTGGAAGTCCATTGGTAAGAGTGAGTCACTCCACACTTATTTCAATTACTCCTTCCTTGGGAGCCACTTGGGCCCAGAAATGAGTCCTGGTGCTTGGAATCCCCATGTGTTTTTTCCAGATTTCTACTCTTCCAGTCCAGGATCTGTATTCTTCCTCTGTTACTACACAATGCCTTCTTTCTGAAAAATCTATTTAGAGTGTGCCTGTCTACTGATGATCTGGTCTCTCTAGGTGGGAAAAGTTCTTCTTGCTTGTGCCTATTCAGCCATTTTGGGTTTTGCTAAATTTGGATGATCTTCAAATCACAAATATTTTGAATTCATCTAAGATATGAGATGACTGGACAATCAAGTAGTCTTAAGTCTAAGGCAACACAGATACTTTCTGAGAGATAGTACATGAGCACTGATTCATCTGCACAAAAGTATGAAGGAAAATCACATAGAGTTCAGTCAAACGGTTAAAAAAATCAACTAAATCGTTTAGCACATTTATAAATGCTGATTATTGTTTAGTATGAGAGTATAGACTCATAGCCACAGACACAAAGAAAGATTGCACCTAATCTTTTGTCCATGTATCTCTCCAGGTGCCCACAAGAAAGGCTTATGTCAGAGTAGGATACCAGAGACAGCTCCTGCTTAATGCAAGCATTGGGAAGAAATGTACAAACCTCTGTGAGAAAGCTACAAAGCACGAACATATCATTACTGCCTTTTTGGTACAAAGTCCCAACTGGATCATTCTTGTCTGTCTACATATTGAAAAAAAAAGCCTTAAACCACTGAAGGAGGGCTAGAATATCGTATATCTTTCAGGAAACACATGGAAATCCATTGTAACATGGGGAAATAAAGAGTAAAAAAAAAGCACTCAATGTTGGGGCAACATAGGACATTAGAGGTCCTCTACCACAGTGGAGGCAAGATCACTATAAAAAACGGAAGAGCTGGAAATATAGGGTTTGCCTAAGACTGATGCTAAAACAGAACAAGAGAAAAATCTCTCAATTCCCTATCACCAGACTACCAACTAATGTGTGTTAAGTAATATCAGTTTACCACTGAAAGAGAGGCAGAAACACAGAGAGAGATCCTCTTTGATTAGTAAGGCTATAGAACTACAGATAGAATAGAATAATTGAGAAAGTCTCCCTCCAACTAAGGTATTATTATAAGCTCAAAAAAAGCTAGAACAAATGGAAATCAACAGTGTCCCCAAATCATTGCAACAGCAAAACCCAAATCTTGTTCATACCCTGACTAGATTAATTCCATGTCCCAGACTAAAAGTCTAGCATAAAGGGACATGTTAATTTCACACACAGATTATATTTATTTTCATCTATATCATCTCAGACACAATGTCCAGCATCCACCAAAAGATTACAGAGCAATAAAGTGAGAAAAACAATATATTGGCAAGATATGCTAGAATTGATAAAAGCAGGTCCATATATAATCCAGATGTTGGGACTATGAAACAGAAAATTTAAAATAGCTATAATTAGTGCATTTAAAAACTTGTAAAAAAAGGTGAATAGCATGCACATACTACAGTTAAGAGAAAAAAATATAAAAACAGATTTTAAATTTTATCAGAATGCTGAAAACTGTAACAAAGAAAGGGAAATACTAGATAGATGAAACACAGCAATTGAAATAAAAATGCCTTTGACAAAGAAAGAATCAGTAAATATGGAGATAGTTCAATAGAGAGAAGCTAAGCTAAATCACAAAGAATAAAAAGAAAAGACTAATGCATGCAATACTTTGGGGACAACATTAATCAGTCTGACATGGGTGTAATAGGAGTCACAAAGGAAGAGACAGACAACGTTGAAGGAAAATACTGTAAGTTACCTTCTGAGAATTTTTAAAAAATAACAAAAGACAGGAAACCACAGATAAAAGAAATTCATAGAAAACCAAGCCAAATAAACTGACTAGCTAACTAACTAATTAATAAATCACCTTAAAAATTATATTCAAAATACTAAACACCAAAGGTAAAAAGAAAATCTTGAAGAAATCCAGAAAAAATAATATATTAAAATACAGAAATATATATATATCTGCATATATGTGTATATATGTCTGTGAATGATAGCAGACTTCTCAAGACTGGATTCAAAATTATAGAAGCCAGAAGAAGTGACATGTTTAAAATGCCAAAAGATCCAAAAAAGTCAACCCAAAATACTCTACCAAGTATAAATAACTTCCAAAAATAAAAGAGAAGTACTGAGAACCAGCTCAGCTGGGAGACTCCCACCTGGGTGGGCTGAAGGTATTGAGAAAGGCAGACACCCAGATAGCCAACAGAGTGGATCTATCCTGGAGACCAACAGCCTGAGAGCTGTGGGACTTACAGATCTCCAGGACTGAAGGCCCTGAGCAGAGATAATTATGATCTACATATTTATTTGCTCTTTGACTAAGGCACAAGTATTCTACATATATACATAAGTCAGGAATATACTTAGTGGTCAGCTGTTACCTGCCTACCACTGATTACAAATTAAAAGATAACTTCCATAGGGGAGCCATGTGGGCAGGGTAAACTTAATGTTTCTCAACAGAGAAGGCTTTTTTCAAACCAACAAAATGGAGATAATTTATACCAACAAATCCCTACAACAAAAATGTTAAAATAAGTTCTTCAGGCAAAATTAATATCATAACAGATAAAATCTTGCATCCACACAACTGACTGAGGGGCATTGGAAGTTTTATGTATAAATAAAAGCACCTATAATGCATAGAAAATTAATTTTCTCTTTTATTTTAATTGTTCTATTGACTTACTAATCTCACAGTTAGACTCTGTTTCAAACCTGAAATGCAATTATTCTGTGTACTGGTTGTTATCTAAAGCAGAATGTTAAAAATCAAATATTTATTATTTGCTTTAATGTAGATTGATGTCTAAAATTATTTAATCAAGTAAACTAAATGACAATTCTTATCCCTTATTACTCACCATCAACACTGAATGAGCCAATTTAAAATTTTTATAGTTATTATCTTCTTACTTTTCATGAAAGTAATTCTAAGGAAGAGTTTGGAGAAGAGGAAATGGAGATATAAGAAAATAATAATTGCCTACTAGAAGGCCGGGCGTGGTGGCTCAAGCCTGTAATCCCAGCACTTTGGGAGGCCGAGGCGGGTGGATCACGAGGTCGGCAGATCGAGACCAACCTGGTCAACATGGTGAAACCCCGTCTCTACTTAAAATTACAAAAAAAAATTAGCTGGGCACAGTAGCGCGTGCCTGTAATCCCAGCTACTCAGGAGGCTGAGGCAGGAGAATTGCCTGAACCCAGGGGGCGGAGGTTGCGGTGAGCCGAGATCGTGCCATTGCACTCCAGCCTGGGTAACAAGAGCGAAACTCCGTCTCAAAAAAAAAAAAAAAAAAAAAAAAAAAGAAAATAATAATTGCCTACTAGAAACACAAAAATTACTGCCTTCAACCAGGCAGATTTAATCAAATTTCAGTGATAATAAAAAAGTTTTAAATGAAATAGGATATAATTTTGATAACACAGAAGCCAACAATTAGATACCTAAGACCTTAACACTCATAGTTCATAATTCAAAAACAAGTAGTGTTTTCCAACAGTATGTGTCATTGAAATTCATGCACATTTTGTTATTAAAACAGAGTTTAATAGCAAGGTAAACATTTCTACTCAGCACTCTCCCCAGAATTTTGCTAGTAAAGATTTAGAGGAAATAATGTTGAATGCCAATAAATCTATCTTGGCAAAATGTTCATAGAGATTTAATTTTAAATACAATTATTTTACTTCCATTTTTACTAAAGAGCCTCATAACTATGCATCATTTAGAGGTCAGTGCATAATACAACATCCAAGGTTATTGTAACCTGAGAAAAAAACATTCTCAGCTCTTAAAACTTCTAACTCATCAAATATTCTGTTGGTTCATTTTATAGGCAAATTAATTATATTAGCAAGTACCTCTGTGTGATGCAATATTTACATGTTCTTCTTGACAATTTTGGAAAGGAAGTTGTCAACTAAGGAAGAAAATATAAAACACATCACAAAATGGTATACTTTGCAAAAACATGAGCCTTTCAATCATAGCCTATTCAAAGGAACACATGAGATTTCTTTGAGAAAACACAGTAGCTGCAATACAAGGAAAAAAATTAAAAGCACTAGTCTTCAAAGAAAATGATTCAGATTTAAACTACAATTGACAGAAATAATTTCCTGTTCCTACAGTTTTATCAATGTATAGCTTTTACTTTCTCAGTGGTTGGTTTCAAAAAATTGAAATTAATTAGATAATGAAACATTATGTACTGTTAAAATCCCAGTGTGAAAAAACAATATCTCTGTAGGTTCTTAATACACAGTGACTTTCTTTACAATAATTAGAAAGCAAAGTAAAATGAAATAGAAAATATGGAAATTTTGTGAATTTATTTTACTTTTCAAACATTAATGTCATATGTATCATTTAACTTAAATATAAAATGTACAGATGTCATCTTAATTTTTAGATGTAATACTCAATTGTGAAATTTCAGAGGCAGCAATTTACTTATTGAAATATAAATGGATATGTTATTTTAGCAGGATTTGTCCTGGCAGTCTGTATGAGCAAGCTCAGCATCCTTTTCTGCATATAATTTAATATATGCTTTAATAGGCCAGAGATCACCAGGGGAATAACACAGAAAATAGTGGATAGTTTCAAAATTAAATGTATACTTCTTTATAAAAATTAAAGGGAAAAAACCAGTACTTAAATACTATTAGAATTAGGAGTTTCTTCATCAAAAATAGAGACAATAGACATGGTGAGGGAAAATTAACATAGAAACAAAATAGCAAATATACCATCGAACAGAAAAGAATAGCTAATTACATGCTTTCATCTATGCTTACTAGAGAAGTAAAGCCTAATTTTAAAGAAATGGAAATTTTTAGTGAATGCCAAGAGGATTTTTCCATATGTTAAAGCTCTTAGGCATAGAACCTATATGTATTTATCCAGATGTTAAATGTGGGAATTATGGTGTTAACTGGTAACTGGAAGTGCATTTGAAGTACAGAATAGTAATAAAATGAAAATAGGTAACTATTTTTGCAGAAAGTAATTATATTTCTTTCTCAAAGAAATCTAGGATCATACTGTGTTATAAATGTTAAAAACCATAGAGGTATAAACAAACACAAAATTGCATTACTTCTAAAGTTCACAATTGAAATAAAACTGACATTTTCTAAAAACAGTTGAGTGTGAAGTATTCAATTATCTCTGAAAGATACATTTCAACATTATATGTTTAGGAATAACATTTTCTGAGTGTGCTCTGGTAATTATTTTCCATAGGAGGCTATGGACGGAGTGAGGCAGTACTGTGTGGTGGGTAAGAACACGTACTCTGGGTCACACAAATCTGGGTTATAACCCAGTTTACCACGTATAAATTGTGTGAACTTGAGAAGGTCTAACCCCTCAGAGCCTCAGTGACCTTATCTGTAAATAATAATGAGTACTCACCACAAGCAACTCCTATATTAGTCAATCAAGTGATTATGATTATTATAATCAACAATAAGTTCTGTTCACAGTGGACTACATTGATTATAATTATACTGACCATCAAAAATGACCAAGTGTGTAACAGAATAATTACACTCTTTATGTTTCATGAAACTTATTACCTACAGTGGTGCCCCAAGGCTCAGCTGACACCACTGAGACATCTGTTGTCACATAAGAGATGCCCCCCAACCCCAAACCATTCAGTTTCCAATGAGCTTCAAGATATTTACCTCTATGGCTTGTGACTCCTAAAGCCCTTTAATCTCATGAGTTTCCTTAATCTTCAGGAGTGTAGTGAGTATGTGAAGAATATAACATAAGATTGAGAAAAGTAGGCAGGTGCTAGGTTCATATAGATTCTTGAAGATCATGCTAAGGAATTTGTTTGTGTGCAATGATAAGTGCATGAAAGTACTTATCATGCACTTTCTCTCCCAACCATGGTTGCTGGGAGAAGGAGAAAAATTGGCATTAATATTTAGTGAACACATATGACACAATGATAATTGGTTGTGTAAATTCAGATTAAAAACTCAAAAGGGGGGAGAATCTCATAGGAATTTATATGAAAAATAAATATTTTCTAAAGATATTTAAAATACAAATTATCTAACTCATTTTTCAAGATTTAACTTTTGCTCCAAAAATATGTTTGAGAAATGATTCTCAAAATAACTAAGCTAATAAAAAGATAAATATTCAATTAACTTTCACTTAGTAACTCATGCTTTAGAACCTACATTTTATTTCTGTTACTTATTCCTCTCCTTGCTTTAACCATTATTAGTTTTTTTAAAAGTCACTTAAAATTATACCAAGAACACATTAATACTTGATATTCTATTAATTTTTACATCCTCCTGAATGTTCAGACTAAATAAGAAAGTTCTCATGGAGTACTAATAAAAATAAGATCAATATTTTGTAATCTGTCTCCGTGGTAGATTACATGGCTTTGCTCAAAACAAAACTCATGGTCTCAGACTAACCGTTAATTCATCTAAGTTCATTTAAAATCTTTGCATCAGTCAAGGGTTGGTTTTCAGAACTTGATTATAATTCCTAGAAGTCAATCACAGAGGGGTAATTAAAAATGAATTGCTCCTTACTTAACTGAAAAACAGAAATTCAGAAAGGAACATTGCTCCCCGTGAAGATAATGAGATCGAATATCAATGACCTCCAAACCCAGTTCTGACATTGTCTAATTTCCAAGAATAACTATTAAAACATTTTAGCTTAAAACAATAAAGTAAATAGTAATAATAATAAAAAGAAGAAGAAATAAAAATGTATTCCCCTGAATTTATTAAATAAGTGAAGTACATCAAACGTAAATCTAACTTTTGCAGAGAGGAAGGTCATTGGGATCTTCAGCATTTCCAAGAAACTTATCTTCTAGTTCTTACAAATATACTTAGTGGGGCCTATAGTGGATTTACTTATTTTGCGTAATATGATTCTTAAGTTCTAAAGGAGAAAACATTCCAAGAAGAAAGTCTCTGGTGGCTAAGCAAGCAATTCCTTAGCATTCAGCAACAACAAATGCAGCAAAGAAAAACTAGAATACCAATTATATCCAAAGCAAAAGATTGGAAAGACAAACTCTATTTGGTCAATAATATCTTATAATGATAGAAATTCAGGGACAGGCACAAGCAGAAAAGTATGGTAAAGCAATGAGAAATAAAAGAATGAAAAATATAAGAGGAAATAGCATCGTCACAAGATAGCAAAAGTCACTATTTAGTTTACTGCACCACATCATTCACAACTGAATGTCTAGCTTTTTTTATGCAGCACAGTAAAATATTTAAGAAAATGGCACTACATTTTATATTTTGGGCAATAGTTCCAACGTGAAAGGTTCACATTTTTTTTAAAAAAGGGAAACAAATTTTATGGAACATTAATTTGCCCAAAATCACTTATTTTCAGGATTATTGTATAATTGAGTTTTTAACTTTCCCTTTCAGTGACATTACATGAGGTGTTGTATTTATTATTGGTTATATTGTTATGTAAATATTTGATTTCTTGTTTAAAATAACTACATAATTTCTTACAGAGATATTATATAAAAGCATAATAGCTTGTACTTGGTAAGTCTTCAATAATTACATATTGATTATATTGTATGCTGATTACTGATGAAATTATATTTATTCCACCTTCTTAGCTAAACTTTAACTCATTCATTCACATTCTAATTTAAATATTGAATTTTCAAGATTAGAAATTATAAATCTAAAACACATTGCTAATATTAGTTGAAAATGAATACTTAAAACATGAATAGATCTATACTAATGCTGTAACATTACACATGAATGTATTTCATTTCTAAATATTATCACTAATTTGATTTTTAGGATCTATTGATAGATTTCCAGCTTAAGCAAATTAATATTCAGATATATTGCCAATGTTAAATTTTGGAAGTATATTGTAATATCATTAAAAAAAATACTTTCCTTCTTTCCTGTGTCTTCCTTCTTTTCCATTCTTGCTGCCAGCCCCATATTTCAGTCACTCTTTTCTATCATTTTAGCATTATGTGGTGGTCTAAAATTATGAAGTCACCTTCATGCCTACATCTTTTATCAACTTCAGCTATTCCTGCATATTGCTGAAAAATTAATTCTTCTAAATCATGTATATATCATTGTGTCCCTAGTCTGTTATTATCTCCATTGACCTTCCTGATGAATGAAGTCCACATTTCTCATCTTAGCCTTCAAAATTCCCCATAAGGGGGCCACAATCTAACATTACCAATGACTGTGTACCACATTGAACCATTAACTACTCTGTAAATTACTCAGGACATGTGAATACTCGACTCCATTCTCTCTATCTGAATGCCTTGCTTTCTGCATTTCTGTATGCCAAAACATTATTCAGCCTCAGAGATGACTAGTTATTTTCCTGGTGAATGTCAATAGATTTTATTTGTGTCTGTCATATTGCTTTTATCATCTTATCATAGTTTTGTGAATATGTTCAATGTCTCAATTTTGAAAAGTACCTAGTAGTTGTTTTGTTTTCCTTGCAATCTCCTCTCTGCTCAGCATTGTACATTTTTCATAGTAGATTCATTAAATATCAGTCAAATAGTTGAACTGAAATGTAAATGTGCCTTATTTTTCAAGTTTCCTTACTCAGAACTGAATACTAAATGTTTTGAAGTTGATGTAATTTGTATCCCTATGTTACTAAACCAAAATAGAAATTGTCCCATTTTGCATTTCTTCCCATTGTTTTCCATGGGATTGTCAAATGCTAAAATCTGATTTCAGTGAGAAGAAATAGATAATGCCTATAATTAGTGGTCTTGGAAGGATAAAAGCAAAACAAACCACATTCCTATCTCATTAGAAAGATGAAAATTTGCTTTCTGAGGTACTGGCTAACCATGAACCCAATCTCTGGGAGAATTTTTACCAATAAGTAAGGTCTGTCATTCAATGAATGTATTTATTGCCTAAAACAGTGATTCTTAATTTTTTTGGAGTTTATTTTTGTTTCATGATACCCATTCATCTTAACTATCCTTTCTTTATAAGGTATCTGTGATTTCAAAAAACGTTAAATAAATTAAGATCTACTTTGTTCTGATATCTTTTAGGGATGGTAGGGTTTGAGATTTCCATGATGCTGTTGAAAATAATTTTGGACCTTCTGAATTATTGCACAAGCAGATTGAGAAGTCCTGGCTTATGTCATTCAGTGGTGCCACTTTCTTAACAAGAACACATATTGTGAATTTCATAAACATCTAGCTAGAATTAAATACATAACCAGATTTTCAGCACTTTGAATCAAAATTTAATAATATAGTGAATCTAAGAAAATTTGGGGTTTGATTTGCACAGTTCATTAAGTCTCTCTATGTAACCTTTTTACATTTCTTAATAGCAGCTAAAATATTTGACATTTCTTATTTGTTAAGTTTAAGTAATTCAAAGAACAATTTTCCATCTAATGATAATTTCTTTTGTCTAAATATCATTTTATTAGAGCCAAAATTTATCCTGCATGTTGATGCTTTACTCGGTGAACATTTGCATGATGTTAAACATTTGCTGTTCATGTTTTTTGTTCACACCCTTTAAATTCTTTCAGCCCTTTTCTGTCTTACTCATCACTTGGCTTAGCTGAAAAGAATTAGTTCTTTTCATCTGTTTAAATATATCAATTCCATATATTTAACAGAACACGTCTCTTTTTCATATTCCCATCAACTTATTGATACAAATGTACCCAGAATGATACTCAATGTGGTTTTAAAAGAGAACTATCCAATTTGGCAGAGGAAGACTTTGAACTGTGAACTGAAGAAGAGACAGAAAAGAACTCTGTACAGATAGTTTACAGATGTGCCCATGAGACTTTTCCTAGTGTGCACGAAAATCTGCAGAAAACAATTTACAATTGTCCTTGGTATTACATTGCTGTTTTATGTCAGCGTGCTACAGTTTCCATTGACATAACTAATTTTACATTAAATCCCACCTTCCACTTTTGTGATTTTTTTAAGCAGTTGGGAGGAAACACTGGGTAAACAGAATTTATTGGCAGCCTTGTGTGACCTATGTACTCTGAGAATCAGAGTTGATGTAGTGGCTATCTCTCACTTTTTCTCCCATGTAAATTCTGCATTTTGGCAAATAAAAGAATGCTGAATGCCAAAGTTGTGATAGAAAGTTCACGAGTGTAACTTGTGAAATTTAAAATATAAAACAATTGTGGAAAACAATTACCATAACTTATTTGAAAAATATTCTTGATATGAGCATATTCAATGTAGTTTAACAGTATATAAAAATGAGTTAAACCAGCAAAATATGGATTTAATTCTCTAGAAAGTCCTTTCCAGATTAAAAGACCTAAGTAGACAAAAGCACATAGATGACACAATTTGATATGAAGTTAAATTCACCCACTGAAGCATTCATTTCTTCACTGCTCTAGAAGACTGCTGGCTTGGTCTCCTGTTTTTAAGAACATTTTACCATTAAAATCACTTCTCATAGTGTTTACCACTTTGGGACAGAGGGTAAAATGAGAACTGTCTTATTTTCTGTTTATCACCACATCAATGTACTAAGAGATCTTCATCTTTACAGCCCAGAGAACATACTGTTAAGAAAAAGAGATGTGATTATCTATCAATTGCTTTATTCAATAATTATTTGTTGTAAGTATTATTTGTACCTGGCACTGAATTAAATGCTGAGAACACAGGAGCTAATAAACACATATTCATGTGCACACACACACACACACACACACACACACACCATATGGTTTCTGTCCATAAGACTCTTAGTTTGCTCAAAAATATAGACATGTAAACATAAAATTATTATTATAAATACAATAAGATTTTTGCATCCCACACTAAAGATTTTGAATAGTGTTTTAAGGAAATTGAGAACTGTAGAATTATTTTAAGCTGAAAAGTTAAATGATTAAAATGAAAGTTGGAAAAATAGCTTGTAGTCATATGGCAGATGTATTAGAGTAGAAGAGAAAATAAGGCATTACTTTAACCTTATTATCCTTATTTCTTTTTGTTCTTCATCTCAGAAGATATAAAATTAAAAGTGCAAAAAAAAAAAGGAATGATGTAGCAAGTAGAACTTTAGAGATTGAAACAAAAGTAGGATAATGGCTTAGAAAAGAGGTAACAGATAAAGACGAAAGAGGAAGAGATGGGTATTGAGTTTTTGGTATTCTCCATGTGTCCATAATCAGATTATGGATAGAATGAGCTGGGAACCCAGGCCATCTCTCTACTAAGCATTACAAAAATATGATGTGAGCCGTCAAATGTATGGTGGCTGCTGCTTAGGTCAGCTGTTTAATTGTAGTTCTTAAAATAGAAATTGTAAGTCAGGCCTGGTGGTGACAAAATATCTCAGCAATTGCTTGTCTGTAAAAGATTTTATTTTTCCTTCACTTATGAAGTTTAGTCTGGCTGGATATGAAATTCTGGGTTAAAAGTTGTTTTCTTTAAGGATATTAAATATTGGCCTCCAGTCTCTTCTAGCTTGTAAGGTTTCTGCCAAGAGATCCACTGTGAGTCTGATGGGCTTCCCTTTGTGGGTAACCCAACCTTTCTCTCTGGCTGCCATTAGCATATTTTCCTTCATTTCAACCCTGGTGAATCTGACTGTTATGTGCATTGGGGTTACTTTTCTTGAGAAATATCTTTGTGGTGTTCTCTGTATTTCCTAGACTTGAATGGTGGCTTGCCTTGCTAGATTGGGGAAGTTCTCCTGGATAATATCCTGAAGACTGTTTTCCAGCTTGGATTCATTCTCATTCAGGTACACCAATCAAATGTAGATTAGGTCTTTTCTAATCCCATATTTCTTGGAGGCTTTGTTCATTTCTTTTCACTTTTTTTCTTTAATCTTGCCTTCTCATTTTATTTCATTCAGTTGATCTTCAATCTCTGATATCCTTTCTTCTGCTTGATCGACTCAGCTATTAAAACTTGTGTATGCTTTGTGAAGTTCTTGTGCTGTGTTTTTCAGCTCCATCAAGTCGTCTATGTTCTTCTCTAAGCTGGTTATTCTAGTTAGCATCCCATCTAACCTTTTCCCAAGGTTCTTAGTTTCTTTGTATTGGGTTAGAACATGCTCCTTTAGCTCAGAGAATTTTATTACCCACCTTCTGAAGCCTGCTTCTGTGAATTCATGAAACTCATTCTCCATCAGTTTTGTTCCCTTACTGGTGAGGAGCTGTGATCCCTTGGAGGAAAAGAGGCATTCTGGTTTTGGTGATTTCAGCTTTTTTGTCCTGGTTTCTTCCCATCTTTATGGATTTATCTACCTTCGGTCTTTGAAGCTGGTGGCTTTTGGATGGGGTCTCTGAGTGGTCATCCTTTCAGTTGATGTTGAAGCTGTTTCTTTCTGTCTTTTAGTTTTCTATTTAACAGTCAGGCCCCTCTGCTGTGGGAATGCTGGAGGTCCACTCCAGACCCTGCTTGCCTGGGAATCACCCATGGTAGTGGCAGAACAACAAGGATTGCTGCCTGTTCCTTCCTCTGGTAGCTTCTTCCCAGAAGCGTACCCACCAGATGTCAGCCAGAGCTTTCCTATATGAGGTGTCTCTGGATATACTGGGGTCAGGGAGACACTTGAGGTGGCAGTCTGTCCTTTTCAGAGCTCAAGTGCTGTGCTGGGAGTTCTGTTGCTCTCTTCAGAGGTGCTGTGCAGGGATGTTTAAGTCTGCTGAAATGGGACTCACAACCACCCCTTTCTCAGGTGCTCTGACCCCGGAAGGTGGGGCATTGTCCTGGACAGGCTGCTGCTTTTTTTATGATATGCCTTTCCCGGCCAAGAGGGAGTCTAGTCACAGTTGGCTTGCAGAGGCCTTGCTGAGCTGCTGTGGGCTCTGCCCAGCTGCTGTGTAAACTTCCTTGCAATTTTGCTTACACAGGCAAGGTAAAAATTGTCTCAGTAAAGGCAGACACCCCTCACCCCACTGAGCTCAACCATCCTGTGTTGAGCTCAAACTGCTCTGTTAGCTTTGAAAATCTCAAGCCAACTGGACTCAGTTTTCTGGTCTTTGTGAGGGTGAGACCTGCTGAGCCAGATCACTTGGCTCCCTGCCTTCAGCCCCCACTTTTTTTTTTTTCAGGGGAATGGGCAGTTCTGTCTCATGGGCACTCCAGGCACTGGCTAAAATGGCCTCCCAGTTTTCCACTAGAAACCCACAGCACCAGCTAAAAGGACCACCCACTTTTGTTCTGGAAACCCGCCATGCTGCTCTCTGCACTGGAGGGAATCTCCTGGTCTCTGGGCTGTAAACACCATGGAAAAAGCACAGTGCTGGAGTGGCTGGGAAAGTCCCCAGTGGCCTCCATTGGGTGAGAGGGGGAGTTCTCTGGTCTCTTGTACTTCCAAGATGAGGCAACACCCCACCCTGCCTCAGTTAGCCCTCCTTGGGCTACACCCCCTGTCCAACCTGTCCCAGTGAGATGAACCTGGTACCTTGGTTGGAAATGCAGAAATCACTCATCTTCTGCATCACTCTCACTGGAAACTGCACTCTGCAGCTGTTCCTATTTGGCTGTCTTGGGCTTCCTTACAAGAGCTCCTGAAGGAAGCAGTAAACACAGAAGGGAACAACCAGCACCAGCCACTGCAAAACATACTAAATTGTAAAGACCATTTACACTATGAAGAAACTGCATCAACTAATGGGCAAAACAATCAGCTAGTATCAAAATGGCAGGATCAAATTCACACATAATATGAACCTTAAATGTAAATGGGCTAAATGTCCCAAACAAAAGACACAGACTGGCAAATTGAGTAAAGAGTCAAGATCCATAGCTTTACTGTATTCAGGAGACTCATCTCATGTGCAAAGACACACATAGGATCAAAATAAAGGAATGGAGGAAGAATTACCAAGCAAATGGAGAACAAAAAAAAGCAGGGCTGCCATCCTAGTCTCTGATAAAACAGACTTTTAACCAACAAAGATCAAAAGAGACAAAGAAGAGCATTACATAGTGGTAAAGGGATCAATGCAGCAAGAAGAGCAAACTCTCCTAAATATATATGCACCCACTACAGGAGCACCCAGAAATATAAAGCAAGTTCTTAATGATCTACAAAGAGACTTACACTCCCATATAGTAATAGTGGGAGACTTTAACACTCCCCTGTTAATATTAGACAGATCAATGAGAAAGAAAATCAACAAGAATATCCAGGACGTGAACTCAGATCTAGACCAAGTGGACCTAAGAGATATCTACAGAACTCTCTACCCCAAATCCACGAAATATACATGCTTCTCAGCACTACATCACACTTATTCTAAAATTAACCACATAATTGGAAGCAAATCACTCATCAGCAAATGCAAAATAACAGAAATCATAACAACCACTCTCTCAGACAACAGTGCAATCAAATTAGAACTCAGGATTAAAAAACTAACTCAGAAGTGCAGAACTACATGGAAACTGAACAACCTGCTCCTGAATGACTACTGGATAAGTAATGAAGTGAAGGAAGACATAAGATGTTCTTTTAAACCAATGAGAATGAAGACACAATGTATCAGAATCTCTGGGACACCTTTAAAGCAATATCTAGAGGGAAATGTATAGCAGTATATGCCCATATGAGAAGCGAGGAAAGATCTAAAATTGACACCCTATCATCACAACAGAACTAGAGGAGCAAGATTAAACAAATTCAAAAGCTAGCAGAAGACAAGAAATAACTAAGATCAGAGCAGAACTGAAGGAGACAGAGACACAAAAAAAAAAAACTCCAAAAATCAATGCATTCTGGAGCTGATTTTTTGAAAAGATGAACAAAATAGACCACTAGCAAGACTAATAAAAAAGAGAGAAGAATTGAATAGATGCAATAAAAAATGATAAAGGGCATATCATTATGAATGCCACAGAAATACAAACTACCATGAGAGATTACTACAAACACCTCTATGCACAAAAAACAGTAAATCTAGAAGAAATGGACAAATTCCTGGACACTTACACTAGTTAGTTCCCAAGACTAACCCTGGAAGAATTTGAATCCCTGAATAGACCAATAACAATTAATAACCTAACAACCCAAAATAGGTCCAGGACCAGAGGGTTCACAGCCAAATTCTACCAAATATACAAAGAGGAGCTGGTACCACTCCTTCTGAAACTATGACAAACAGTACAAAAAGAGGGAAACCTCCCTAACTCATTTTAGGAGCCCAACATCATCCTGATACCAAAACCTGGCAGAGACTAAACTAAAAAAGAAAATTTAAGGCTGATGTCCATGATGAACATTAATGAGAAAATCTTCAATAAAATACTGGCAAACCAATTGCAACAGCACATCAAAAACCTTAACCATCCCAATCAAGTAGGCTTCATCCTGGGGATGCACTGCTGGTTAAACATACATAAATCTGTAAACGTGATCCATCACATAAAAAGAACCAATGACAAAAACCACATGATTATCTCAATAGATGAAGAAAAGGCCTTCAACAAAATTCAACAGCACTTTATGCTAAAAATTCAATTAACTAGGTATTGATGGAACATATCTCAAAATAATAGAAGCTATTTATGACTAACCCACACCCAATATCATACTGAATGGGCAAAAACTGGAAGTATCCCTTCTGAAAATTGGCACAAGACAAGGGTGCCCTATCTCACCACTCCTATTCAACATATTATTAGAAGTTCTGGCCAGAGCAATCAGGCAAGAAAAAGAAATAAAGCGTATTCAGTTAGGAAAAGATGAAGTTGAATTGTCTCTATTTGCAGATGACAAAATTGTATATTTAAACGACCCCATCATCTCAGCCCAAAATCTCCTTTAGATGATAAACAAATTCAGCAAAGTCTCAGGATACAAAATCAATGAGCAAAAATCACAAGCATTTCTATACACCAATAACAGACAAACAGAGAGCCAAATTATGAGCAAGCTCCCACTGACAAGTGCTACGAAGAGAATAAAATACCTAGGAATACAACAAGAAATGTAAAGGACCTCTTCAAGGAGAACTACAAACCACTGCTCAAGGAAATAAGACAGAACACAAACAAATGGAAAAACAGTCCGTGCTCATAGTTAGAAAGAATCGATATAAAAATGGTCATACTGCCCAAAGTAATTTACAGATTTAATGCTATCCCCATCAAACTACCACTGACCTTCTTCAAAGAACTTGAAAAAAGCATCTTAAACTTCACATGGAATCAAAAAAGAGCCTTCATAGCCAAGACAATCCTAAGCAAAAACAAAACAAAACAAAAAAGGAAAGCTGAAGGCATCACACTACCTGACTTCAAACTATACTACAAAACAGCATGGTACTGGTACCAAAACAGAGATATAGACCAATGGAAGAGAACAGAGACCACAGAGGCAATACCACACATCTACAACCATCTGATCTTGGAGAAACCTGACAAAAACAAGCAATGGAGAAAGGATTACCTGCTTAATAAATGGTGTTGGGAAAACTGGCTAGCCATGTGCAGAAAGCAGAAACTGAACCCCTTCTGTACACCTTATACAAAAATTAACTCCAGATGGATTAAAGATTAAAACATAAGACCTAACACCATTAAAACCCTAGAAGAAAACATAGGCAATACCATTTAGGCAGGACTTCATGATTAAAACACCATAAGCAATGGCAACAAAAGCCAAAATAGACAAATGGGATTTAATTAAACAGCTTCTGTGCAGCAAAAAAAACTATCATTAGAGTAAAACAGCAATCAACAAAATGGGAAAAAGCTTTTGCAATCTACCCATCTGACAAAGGGCTAATATCCAGAATCTACAAGGAGCTTAAACAAATTTACAAGAAAAAAACAACACCATCAAAAAGAGGGCGAAGGATATGAACAGATACTTCTCTGGAAGACATTTACATTTATGCAGCCAACAAACATAGGAAAAACTGCTCATCATCACTGTTCATTAGAAAAATGCAGATCAAAACCATATTGAGATATCATCTCATGCCAGTTAGAATGGTGATCATTAAAAAATCAGGGGACAACAGATGCTGAAGAGGATATGGAGAAATAGGAATGCTTTTACACTGTTGATGGGAGTGTAAATTAGTTCAACCATTGTGGAAGACAGTGTGGCAATTCCTCAAGGATCTAGACATAGACATACCATTTGAGTCAGCAATCCCATTCCTGGGTATATACCCAAAGGATTATAAATCATTCTGTTATAAAGACACATGCACACATATGTTCATTGCAGCACTCTTTAAAATAGCAAAAAGTTGGAACCAACCCAAATGCCCATCAATGATAGGCTGGGTAAAGAATATGTGGCACATATACACCATGGAATACTATGCAGCCATAAAAAGGGACGAGTTCATGACCTTTGCAGGGACATGGATGAAGCTGGAAAGCATCATTCTCACTGAACTGACACAAGAACACAAAACCAACCACCACATGTTCTCACTCAGAAGTGGCTGTTGAACAGTGAGGACACATGGACACAGAGAAAAGAACATTGCACACTGGGACCTGTTAAGGGGTGGGAGGACTAGGGGTGAGGGGAGAGGAGAGAGATAGCAGGGGGAGGGATAACATTGGGAGAAATACCTAATGTAGGTGATGGGGCGATGAATGCAGCAAACTACCATGGCAGGTGTATACCTGTGTAACAAACCTACATGATCTGCCCATGTACCCTGGAACTTAAAGTATAATATTTAAAAAAAAAGATCCTAAGGTCAAGGGATTGAGACCATCCAGGTCAACATGGTGAAACCCCGTCTCTACTAAAAATACAAAAAATTAGCTGGGCATGGTGGCACGTGCCTGTAATCCCAGCTACTCAGGAGGCTGAGGCAGGAGAATTGCCTGAGCCCAGGAGGCGGAGGTTGTGGTGAGCCGAGATTGCACCATTGCACTCCAGCCTGGGTAACAAGAGGAAAACTACTTCTCAAAAAAAAAAAAAAAAAATTCTAAAAAACACACAAACGCACACACACACACACACACACACACACATATATATATATATATATATAGAGAGAGAGAGAGGTTTTTGTTTGTTTTTTTTTAATTTTTTATTGGATTATAGGTTTTGGGGTACATGAGCAGAGCATGCAAGACAGTTGCGTAGGTACACACATGACAGTGTGCTTTGCTTTTCTTCTCCCCTTCACCCACATTTGGCATTTCTCCCCAGGCTATCCCTCCCACTGGCCCTCCCCTTTTCCCCCCAATAGACCCCAGTGTTTAGTACTCCCCTTTCTGTGTCCATGTGTTCTCATTTTTCATCACCCACCTATGAGTGAGAATATGCGGTGTTTCATTTTCTGTTCTTGTGTCAGTTTGCTGAGGATGATGTTTTCCAGATTCATCCATGTCCCTACAAACGACACAAACTCATCATTTCTGATTGCTGCATAATATTCCATGGTGTATATGTGCCACATTTTTCCAATCCAGTCTATTATCAACGGGCATTTGGGTTGATTCCAGGTCTTTGCTATTGTAAACAGTGCTGCAATGAACATTCGTGTACATGTATCCTTATAGTAGAACGATTTACAGTCTTTTGGATATATACCCAGTAATGGGATTGCTGGGTCAAATGGAATTTTTATTTCTAAGGCCTTGAGGAATCGCCACACTGTCTTCCACAATGGTTGAACTAATTTACACTCCCACCAACAGTGTAAAAGTGTTCCTTTTTCTCCACATCCTCTCCAGCATCTGTTGTCTCCAGATTTTTTAATGATCACCATTCTAACTGGCGTGAGATGGTATCTCAATGTGGTTTTGATTTGCATCTCTCTGATGACCAGTGACGATGAACATTTTTTCATATGATTGTTGGCCTCATATATGTCTTCTTTCGTAAAGTATCTGTTCATATCGTTTGCCCACTTTTGAATGGGCTTGTTTTTTTTTTTCCTGTGAATCTGTTTGACTTCTTTGTAAATTCTGGATATCAGCCCTTTGTCAGATGGGTAGACTGCGAAAAATTTTTCCCATTCTGTTGGTTGCCGATCCACTCTAGTGACTGTTTCTTTTGCCGTGCAGAAGCTGTGGAGTTTCATTAGGTCCCATTTGTCTATTTTGGCTTTTGTTGCCAATGCTTTTGGTGTTTTGTTCATGAAGTCCTTGCCTACTCCTATGTCCTGGATAGTTTTGCCTAGATTTCCTTCTAGGGTTTTTATGGTGCCAGGTCTTATGTTTAAGTCTTTAATCCATCTGGAGTTAATTTTAGTGTAAGGTGTCAGGAAGGGGTCCAGTTTCTGCTTTCTGCACTTGGCTAGCCAGTTTTCCCAACACCATTTGTTAAACATGGAATCCTTGCCCCATTGCTTGTTTTTGTCAGGTTTATCAAAGATTTTATAGTTGTATGTATGTTGTGTTGCCTCCGGTGCCTCTGTTTTGTTCCATTGGTCTATATCTCTGTTTTGGTACCAGTACCATGCTGTTTTGATTACTGTAGCCTTGTAGTATAGTTTGAAATCCGGTAGTGTGATGCCCCCCGCGGTGTTCTTTTTCTTAGAATTGACTTGGCTATGCGGGCTCTCTTTTGGTTCCATATGAAGTTCATGGTGGTTTTTTCCAGTTCTGTGAAGAAAGTCAATGGTAGCTTGATGGGGATAGCGTTAATTCTTTAAATTACTTTAAGCAGTATAGCCATTTTCACGATATTAATTCTTCCTAACCATGAACATGGAATGTTTCTCCATCTGTTTGGGTCCTCTTTGATTTCGTTGAGCAGTGGTTTGTAGTTCTCCTTGAAGAGGTCTCTTACGTTCCTTGTGAGTTGTATTCCTAGGTATTTTATTCTTTTTGTAGCAATTGCAAATGGCAGTTTGCTCTTGATTTGGCTTTCTTTAAGTCTGTTATTGGTGTAGACGAATGCTTGTGATTTTTGCACATTGATTTTATATCCTGAGACTTTGCTGAAGTTGCTTATCAGTTTCAGGAGTTTTTTGGCTGAGGCCATGGGGTCTTCTAGGTATACTATCATGTCGTCTGCAAATAGAGACAATTTGGCTTCCACCTTTCCTATTTGAATACCCTTTATTTCTTTTTCTTGCCTGATTGCTCTGGCTAGAACTTCCAGTACTATATTGAATAGGAGTGGTGAGAGAGGGCATCCTCATCTAGTGCCAGATTTTAAAGGAAATGCTTCCAGTTTTTGCCCATTCAGTATGATATTGGCTGTTGGTTTGTCATAAATAGCTTTTATTACTTTGAGATACGTTCCATCGATACCGAGTTTATTGAGGGTTTTTAGCATAAAGGGCTGTTGAATTTTGTCAAATGCCTTCTCTGCGTCAATTGAGATAATCATGTGGTTTTTGTTTTTGGTTCTGTTTATGTGGTGAATTACGCTGATAGACTTGCGTATGTTGAACCAGCCTTGCATCCCTGGGATGAATTCTACTTGATCATGATGAATAAGTTTTTTGATTTGCTGTTGTAATCGGCTTGCCAATATTTTATTAAAGATTTTTGCATCTATGTTCATCATGGATATTGGCCTGAAGTTTTTTTTTCTCGTTGGGTCTCTGCCGGGTTTTGGTATCAGGATGATGTTAGTCTCATAAAATGATTTGGGAAGTATTCCCTCTTTTTGGATTGTTTGAAATAGTTTTACAAGGAATGGTACCAGCTCCTCTCTGTGTGTCTGGTAGAATTCGGCTGTGAACCCGTCTGGACCTGGGCTTTTTTTGTGTGGTAGGCTCTTAATTGCTGCCTCAACTTCAGACCTTGTTATTGGTCTATTCATAGTTTCAGCTTCCTCCTGGTTAAGGCTTGGGAGGACACAGGAGTCCAGGAATTTATCCATTTCTTCCAGGTTTACTAGTTTATGTGCATAGAGTTGTTTGTAATATTCTCTGATGATGGTTTGCATTTCTGTGGAATCTGTGGTGATTTCCCCTTTATCATTTTTTATTGCATCTATTTGATTGTTCTCTCTTTTATTTTTAATCAATCTGGCTGGTGGTCTGTCTATTTTGTTGATCTTTTCAAAAAACAAGCTCTTGGATTTATTGATTTTTTGAAGGGTTTTTCGTGTCTCAATCTCCTTCAGCTCAGCTCTGATCTTAGTAATTTCTTGTCTTCTGCTGGGTTTTGAGTTTTTTTGATCTTGCTCCTCTAGCTCTTTCAATTTTGACGATAGGGTGTCAATTTTGGATCTCTCCATTCTCCTCATATGGGCACTTATTGCTATATACTTTCCTCTAGAGATTGATTTAAATGTGTCTCAGAGGTTCTGGCACATTTTGTCTTCGTTCTCATTGGTTTCGAAGAACTTCTTTATTTCTGCCTTCATTTCGTTGTTTACCCAGTCAACATTCAAGAGCCAGTTGTTCAGTTTCCATGAAGCTGTGTGGTTCTGGGTCAGTTTCTGAATTCTGAGTTCTAACTTGATTGCACTATGGTCTGAGAGGCTGTTTGTTATGATTTCAGTTGTTTTGCATTTGTTGAGCAGTGTTTTACTTCCAATTATGTGGTCAATTTTAGAGTAGGTGTGATGTGGTGCTGAGAAGAATGTGTATTCTGTGGATTTGGGGTGGAGAGTTCTGTAAATGTCTATCAGGTTTGGTTGCTCCAGGTCTGAGTTCAAGCCCTGGATATCCTTGTTGATTTTCTGTCTGGTTGATCTGTCTAGTATTGACAGTGGAGTGTTAAAGTCTCCCACTATTATTGTGTGGGAGTCTAAGTCCTTTTGTAAGTCATTAAGAACTTGTCTTATGTATCTGGGTGCTCCTGCATTGGGTCCATATATGTTTAGGATCGTTAGCTCTTCTTGTTGTATTGATCCTTTTACCATTATGTAATGGCCTTCTTTGTCTCTTTTAATCTTTGTTGCTTTAAAGTCAATTTTATCAGAGATGAGAATTGCAACTCCTGGTTTTTTTTGCTTTCCATTAGCTTGTTAAATCTTCCTCCATCCCTTTATTTTGAGCCTTTGTGTATCCTTGCATGTGAGATGGGTTTCCTGGATACAGCACACTGATGGGTTTTGGCTTTTTATCCAATTTGCCAGTCTGTGTCTTTTGATTGGTGCATTTAGTCCATTTACATATAGGGTTAATATTGTTTTGTGTGAATTTGATACTGCCATTTTGATGCTAAGAGGCTGTTTTGCCTGTTAGTTGTTGTAGATTCTTCATTATGTTGATGCTCTTTAGCATTCAGTGTGATTTTGGAATGGCTGGTACTGGTTGATCCTTTCTATGTGTAGTGCCTCTTTTAGGAGCTCTTGTAAAGCAGGCCTGGTGGTGACAAAATCTTTGAGTACTTGCTTGTTCGCAAAGGATTTTATTTTTCCTTCACTTCTGAAGCTCAGTTTGGCTGGGTATGAAATTCTGGGTTGAAAGTTCTTTTCTTTAAGAATGTTGAATATTGGCCCCCACTCTCTTCTCGCTTGTAGAGTGTCTGCTGAGAGATCTGCTGTGAGTCTGATGGGCTTCTCTTTGTGGGTGATCTGACCTTTCTCTCTGGCTGCCCTTAGTATTCTCTCCTTTATTTCAACCCTGTTGAATCTGATGATTATGTGCATTGGGGTTGCTCTTCTTGTGGAATATCTTTGTGGTGTTCTCTGTATTTCCTGCAATTGAGTGTTGGCCTGTCTTGGTAGGTGGGGGAAATTTTCCTGAATGATGTCCTGAAGAGTATTTTCCAGCTTGGATTCATTCTCTTCGTCCCCTTCTGGTACACCTATCAAACGTAGGTTAGGTCTTTTCACATAGTCCCACATTTCTTGGAGACTTTGTTCATTCCTTTTTGCGCTTTTTTCTCTGATCTTGGTTTCTCGTTTTATTTCATTGAGTTGGTCTTCGACTTCAGATATTCTTTCTTCTGCTTGGTCAATTTGGCTATTGAAACTTGCGTTTGCTTCGCGAAGTTCTCGTATTGTGTTTTTCAGCTCCTTTAATTCATTCATATTCCTCTCTAAGTTATCCATTCTTGTTATCATTTCCTGGAATCTTTTTTCAAATCTTTTCTCAAGGTTCTTAGTTTCTTTGCATTGATTTAATACATGATCTTTTAGCTCACAGAAGTTTCTCATTATCCATCTTCTGAAGTCTAATTCCGTCATTTCGTCACAGTCATTCTCCGTCCAGCTTTGTTCCCTTGCTGGTGAGGAGTTTTGGTCCTTTCTAGGAGGCGAGGTGTTCTGGTTTTGGGTGTTTTCCTCCTTTTTGCGCTGGTTTCTTCCCATCTTTGTGGATTTGTCCGCTGGTCGTCTGCGTAGTTGCTGACTTTTCTATTGGGTCTCTGAGTGGACACCCAGAATGTTGATGATGAAGTATTTCTGTGGCTTGGTTTTCCTTCTACCAGTCTAACCCCTTCACTGTACGACTGCTGAGGTCTGCTCCAGACCCTGCTTGTCTGGGGTGCACCTCTAGCAGCTGTGGTACAGTGAGGGATGCTACCAGTTTCTTTTTCTGCTCTCTTTGTCCCAGGATGATGCCTGCCTAATGTCAGTCTTTTGGGTATAAAGGGGTCAGGGAGCTGCTTGAGGAAACAGTTTGTACTTTAATTGCTGAGCTGTGTGCTCTGTTGTTCCTTCAGGGCTGTTAGGCTGCTATGTTTGATTCTGCTGCAACACAGCTCATTAAAAAACCCTTTTTTTTTTTTCTCAAATGCTCTGTGTTGAGGGGTTTGGGCTTTATTTTTGGATGTTCAATGAGGTGTCCTGCCCAGCTGGAAGGCAGACTAGCCACTGTTTGGCTGCCGAGGCTCCGCCCTGCTGTTGTGTGATTCGCCCTGTTCCTGCAGGCTCTGCTGTGGTCTCTGCCATGCCCTGAGGCAGAGTCTCTTCCTTGTAGCATGTTGCCTCAGCAACGGCAGGCTGCGTCAGCAGTGGGCGTGTATCTCAGTAGGGACGGGTTGCCTCGGCAACGGCTGGCTGCGTCAGCAGTGGGCGTGTATCTCAGTTGGGGCGGGTTGCCTCGGCAACGGCTGGCTGTGTCAGCAGTGGGCATGTATCTCAGTTGGGGCGGGTTGCCTCAGCAACGGCTGGCTGCATCAGCAGTGGGCGTGTATTTCAGTTGGGGTGGGTTGCCTCAGTAGTGGTGGACGCCCTTCCCCCACAGAGCGTCTCGGACCGTCTGCTTGGGATAGTTTGAAATCACGGTTTTGTTCGTCCCACTGGGTATCCCAAACGATCTGTCCCTGCAATCCCCTGGGCTGGGCTACTGTGCAAGTCTCGTTCAGTCTCAAGTCCAGCCCTCTCAAGTCTCAGGTTGCTGGTTCAACAAGGCACCCGGACAAGCGTGCCCTGTGGGGATTGCTGGGTAGGGCCGGCCACCGCCGCCCCGGCTGCCAGCTTCGCCCGGCAGACCTACTGCCTGGCGTCCCGTGTCTTTTTATACTTGGGAGTTTCCCCGTTCTGTGGGCAACAAAGATCAGTCTGGAAATGCAGCTCTGACTCACCGTTTGCGGATTCAACGCGAACTCCAATCCTGGGTTGTTCTCACAGCGCCATCTTGAGTCCTCCCCGAGAGAGGTTTTGTTAATATATATATCTATATATAAATTGATGTGCCTCCTCACAAAGAAGACATTTTGATTATAAATTATAGCCACCTAAACAATTCTTCACTTACTCTTCTCCAATTACATAATATTGATTGCATCTTTAAACAGTGTATAAGATACAAAATTATTATTATTTGTTTATTGCATTTTAGGTTTTGGGGTATATGTGCAGAACATGCAAGATAGTTGCATAGGTACACTCATGGCAGTGTGTTTTGCTGCGTTCCTCCCCTTCACCCACATTTGGCTTACTCCCCAGGCTATCCCTCCCAAGCTCCACCCCCCCACTGTTTCTCCCCTATTCCCACCAATAGACCCAAGTGTGTAGTACTCCCTTCCCTGTGTCCATGTGTTCTCATTTTTATCACCGACTATGGGTGAGAATATGCGGTATTTCATTCTCTGTTCTTGTGTCAGTTTGCTGAGAATGATGTTCTCCAGATTCATCCATGTCCCTACAAAGGACACAAACTCATCATTTTTGATTGCTGCATAATATTCCATGGTGTATATGTGCCACATTTTGCCAGTCCAGTCTATCATTGATGGGCACTTGGGTTGATTCCAGGTCTTTGCTATTGTAAACAGTGCTGCAATAAACATTTGTGTGCGTGTGTCCTTATACTAGAACGATTTATAGGCCTTTGGAGATATACCCAGTAATGGGATTGCTGGGTCAAATGGAATTTCTATTTCTAAGGCCTTGAGAAATCACCACACTATCTTCCACAATGGTTGAACTAATCTACACTTCCACCAGCAGTGTAAAAATGTTCCTATTTCTCCACATTCACTCCAGCATCTGTTGTCTCCAGATTTTTTAATGATCGCCATTCTAACTGGCGTGAGATGGTATCTTAATGAGGGTTTTGATTTGCATCTCTAATGACCAGTGATGATGAGCATTTTTTCATATAATTTTTGGCCTCATGTATGTCTTCTTTTGTAAAGTGTAAGGTGTCAGGAAGAGGTTCAGTCTCTGCTTTCTGCACATGGCTAGCCACTTTTTACAACACCATTTATTAAATGGAATCCTTTTCCCATTGCTTGTTTTTGTCAAGTTTATCAAAAATTGTATGGTTGTAGATATGTTGTGTGCCGCCAATGCCTCTGTTCTGTTCCATTCGTCTATATCTCTCTTTTGGTGCCAGTACCATGCTGTTTTGATTACTGTAGCCTTGTAGTATAGTTTGAAGCCCAGTAGTGTGATGCCTCCTGCTGACTTCTTTTTGCTTAGAATTGACTTGGCTATGCGGGCTCTCTTTTGGTTCCATATGAAGTTCATGATGTTTTTTCCAGTTCTGTGAAGAAAGTCAATGGTAGCTTGATGGGGATAGTGTTGATTCTGTAAATTACTTTGGGCAGTATAGCCATTTTCATGATATTGATTCTTCCTAACCATAAACATGGAATGTTTCTCCATCTGTTTGTGTCCTCTCTTATTTCGTTGAGCAGTGGTTTGTAGTTTTCCTTGAAGAGGTCCCTTACATTCCTTGTGAGTTGTATTCCTAGGTATTTTATTCTTTTTGTAGCAATTGTGAATGGCAGTTCGTTCTTGATTTGGCTTTCTTTAAGTCTGTTATTGGTGTAGACGAATGCTTGTGATTTTTGCACATTGGTTTTATATCCTGAGACTTTGCTGAAGTTGCTTATCAGTTTCAGGAGGTTTTGGGCTGAGGTGATGGGGTCTTCTAGGTATACTATCATGTCGTCTGCAAATAGAGACAATTTGGCTTCCCCCTTTCCTATTTGAATACCCTTTATTTCTTTTTCTTGCCTGATTGCTCTGGCTAGAACTTCCAGTATTATATTGAATAGAAGTGGTGAAAGAGGGCATCCTTGCCTAGTGCCAGATTTCAAAGGGAATGCTTCCAGTTTTTGCCCATTCAGTATGATATTGGCTGTTGGTTTGTTGTAAATAGCTTTTATTACTTTGAGATTGTTCCATCGATACCGAGTTTATTGAGGGTTTTTAGCATAAAGGGCTGTTGAATTTTGTTGAATGCCTTCTCTGCATCAATTGAGATAATCATGTGATTTGGGGTTTTGGTTCTGTTAATGTGGTGAATTACATTTATAGACTTGTGTATGTTGAACCAGCGTTGCATCCCCAGGATGAATCCTACTTGATCATGATGGATAAGTTTTTTGATGTGCTGTTGCAATCGGCGTGCCAGTATTTTATTGAAGATCTTTGCATCTATGTTCATCATGGATATTGGCCTGAAGCTTTCTTTTCTTGTTGACTCTCTGCCTGGTTTTGGTATCAGGATGATGTTGATCTCATTAAATGATTTGGGAAAGATTCCCTCTTTTTGGATTATTTGGAATAGTTTCAGAAGGAATGGTACCAGCTCCTCTTTGTGTGTCTGGAAGAATTCAGCTTTAACCCATCTGGACCTGGGCTTTTTTTGTATGGTAGGATCTTAATTGCTGCCTCAACTTCAGATCTTGTTATTGGTCTGTGCAGGGTTTCAGCTTCTTCCTGGTTTTCACTTGGGAAGAGGCAACTGTTCAGGAATTTATCCATTTCTTCTAGGTTTACTAGTTTATGTGCATAGAGTTGTTTGTAATAATCACTGATGATGATTTGAATTTCTGTGGAATCTGTGGTGATTTCTTCTTTATCGATTTTTATTGCATCTATTTGGTTGTTCTCTCTTTTCTTTTTTAACAGTCTGGCTAGTGGTCTGTATATTTAGTTAATCTTTTAAAAAAACCAGCTCCTGGATTAATTGATTTTTTGAAGGGTTTTTCGTGTCTCTATCTCCTTCAGTTCTGCTCTGATCTTAGTTATTTCTTGTCTTCTGCTAGGTTTTAAGTTTTTTTGGTCTTGCTCCTGTAGCTCTTTCAATTTTGATAATAGGGTGTAAAATTTGGATCTCTCCACTCTTCTCATGTGGGCACTTATTGCTATGTATTTTCCTCTAGAGACTGCTTTAAATGTGTCCCAGAGATTCTGGTATGTTGTGTCTTCATTCTCATTGGTTTCGAAGAACTTCTTTATTTCTGACTTCATTTCATTGTTTATCCAATCAACATTCATTAGCCAGTCGTTCAGTTTCCATGAAGCTGTGTGGTTCTGGATTGGTTTCTGAATTCTGAGTTCTAACTTGATTGCACTGTGGTCTGAAAGACTGTTTGTTATGATTCCAGTTGTTTTGCATTTGCTGAGGAGTACTTTAATTCCAATTATGTGGTCAATTTTAGAGTAGGTGTGATGTGGTGCTGAGAAGAATGTATATTCTGTGGATTTGGGGTGGAGAGTTCTGTAAATGTCTATCAGGTTTGCTTGTTCCAGGTCTGAGTTCAAGCCCTGGATATCCTTGTTCATTTTCTGTCTATGTGATCTGTCTAATATTGACAGTGGAGTGTTAAAGTCTCCCACTATTATTGTGTGGGAGTCTAAGTCTTTTTATAAGTCATTAAGAACTTGCCTTACATATCTGGGTGCTCCTGTATTTGGTCCATATATATTTGGGATCATTAGCTTTTATTGTTGTATTGATCCTTTTACCATTATATAATGACCTTCTTTGTCTTTTTTGATCTTTCTTGCTTTAAAGTCTATTTTATCAGAGATGAGAATTGCAACTCCTGCTTTTTTTTTTTTTTTTTTTTGCTCTCCATTTGCTTGGTAAATCTTCCTCCATCCCTTTATTTTGAGCCTTTGTGTATCCTTGCATGTGAGATGGGTTTTCTGAATACAGCACACCGATGGGTTTTGGATTTTTAATCCAATTTGCCAGTCTGTGTCTTTTGATGGGTTCATTTAGCCCATTTACATTTGGGGTTAATATTGTTATGTGTGAATTTGATACTGCCATTTTGATGCTAGCTGGCTGTTTTGCCCATTAGTTGATGCAGATTCTACATTTTGTTGATGCTCTTTAGCATCAATATAAATGGCTGGTACTGGTTGTTCCTTTCTTTGTGTAGTGCCTCTTTCAGGAGCTCTTCTAAAGCAGGCCTCGTGGTGACAAAATCTCTGAGTACTTGCTTGTTCGCAAAATATTTTATTTTTCCTTCACTTGTGAAGCCCCGTTTGGCTGAATATGAAATTCTGGGTTGAAAGTTCTTTTCTTTAAGGATGTTGAATATTGGCCCCCACTGTCTTCTGGCTTATAGAGTTTCTGCCAAGAGATCTGCTGTGAGTCTAATGGGCTTCTCTTTGTGGGTGACCTGACCTTTCTCTCTGGCTGCTCTTAGTATTTTCTCCTTCATTTCAACCCTGGTGAATCTGACAATTATGTGCCTTGGGGTTGCTCTTCTTGCCGAGTATCTTTGTGGTGTTCTCTGTATTTCCTGGACTTTAATATTGGCCTGCCTTGCTAGGTTTGGGAAATTTTTCTGGATAATATTCTGAATAGTATTTTTCAGCTTGGATTCATTGTCTTTGTCACATTCTGGTACACCTATCAATCGTAGGTTAGGTCTCTTCACATAGTCCCACATTTCTTGGAGACTTTGTTCATTCCTTTTTGCGCTTTTTTCTCTAATCTTGGTTTCTCATTTTATTTCATTGAGTTGATCTTCGAATTCTGATATTCTTTCTTCTGCTTGGTCAGTTCAGCTGTTGAAACTTGCGCGTGCTTTGTGAAGTTCTCGTGTTGTGTTTTTCAGCTCCTTCAAATCATTCATATTCCTCTCTAACTTTTCCATTCTTGTTATCATTTCCTTGAATCATTTTTCAAATCTTTTTTCAAGGTTCTTAGTTTCTTTGAATTGATTTTGAACATGTTCTTTTAGCTCATGAAATTTTCTCATTACCCACCTTCTGAAGTCTGATTCCATCATTTCATCACACTCATTCTCCGTCCAGCTTTGTTTCCTTGTTGGTTAGGCATTTTGACCCTTTGTAGGAGGTGAGGTGTTCTGGTTTCAGGTGTTTTCCTCCTTTTTGTGCTGGTTTCTTCCCATATTTTTAGGTTTATCCTCCTGTCACCTGAGTAGTTGCTGACTTTTTGATAGGGTCTCTAAGTGGATGCCCAGATTGTTGATGACAAAGTATTTCTGTTACTTAGTTTTCCTTCTAACAGTCTAGCCCCTCTGTTGTATGACTGCTGAGGTCCACTCCAGGCCCTGCTTGTCTGGGTTACACCTGTAGCAGCTGCAGAATGGTGAGGGATGCTATCAGTTTCTTCTTCTGCTATCTTTGTCCAAGAATGATATCCACCAAATGTCAGCCTGATCAGTCCTTTTTGAGGTGACTCTTTGGATGTACAGGGGTCAGGGAGCTGCTTGAGGGTGCAGTCTGTACTTTATAGGAGCTCAATTGCTGAGATGTGAGCTCCACTGATTATTCAGTGCTGTTCGGCAGGTACATTTAAGTCTGCTGCCGCAGAACTCATAAAACCCCTTTTTTTCCTTAGATGTTCTGTATCGGGGAGTTAGGCCTTTCTTTTTGAGTATCCATTGCACTGGCCTGCCCAGCTAGGAGGCAGTCTAGTCACTATTTGCCGGTCGAGGCTCTGCTCTGCTGCTATGGGGTCCGCCTGTTGCCGTGGGCTCTGCCTTGCTGCCATGGGCTCTGCCCTATTTCCTTGGGCTCTGCCCTACTGTCATGGGTTTCACCCTGTTGCCGTGGGTTCCACCCTGCTGTCATGGGCTCTGCTCTGTTGGCGAAGTCTCTCTGTTATGTCGGGTTGCCTTTGCGACAGCAGGCTGTGTCAGTAATGGTAGTGTACCTCAGTAGAAGTGGAATGCCTCGGTAATGATGGACACCCCTCCCCCACCAAGCTGCACCATCCTGGGTTCAGCTGTGCTAGCAGTGAAACTCTCAACCCCAAGCATTTAAATCGCCATTTTGTTTGTCCCTGTGGGGGTGGGAGCTACCAAGCCTGATCACCTGGCTCCCTGCCTCAGAGCCCTTTTTTTTTTTAAGTTGAATGGTTGGCTTTCTTTCAGGTGTTTCAGTCGCCTCCTGATAGGGCACTGGGATCTGTGTGATTTCCCGTGCAGCAACCCACTGCACTGGCTCAAACGTCACTTCCTGGGTATCTCCTGGTCTGGCTCACTATCCTAGTCCCGTTTAATCAGATGGATATGCTAATCTGCCCTCCCAAATCTCAGATTGCCAGTTTAACAGGGCACCCAGACCAGTGTGTTTTGTGCGAAGTGCTGCTGCACTGCGGCGCCAGTCGAAATGGCTGCACCAGCTGAAACAGCTGTGCTGGCATCCCATGTCTCTCCTACACCTTGGAATTTTCCTGTTCTGTGGGCAACAAAGATCCATCTGGAAATGCAGCTTGCACTCACCCTCTGCTCCTTGACTGAGAGCTGCAATTCTGAGTTGCTCCTACCATGCCATCTTCTTTTTTCCTCCCTTAACCTTTGGTCCAAAATTATTAACAATAGCTTTCTTATTGCATCAAATGACTAAGTTGGCTGGGAAAGAACCATGTCTCTGTCAATTTTGAATACACTTTTATATATTTTGTCCTTTCTATCTAAATAAATAAGGTAAAGGAATTTGGAAAAGGAGAAAGTTATTTGGAGGGAAAAACCATTCTCTTTAGTCCAATCACACATAAGTAGAAATACTTCTGATATAAATTATGAAAACTGGACAATATAAGAATGAAACAAGATCTAGTGACAATCAGGAAGGAAATTCTAAACCTCAAAAGTGAGCTAAGAGACTTCACTTATTAAAAACATCAAATTAAAATAATCTTACTAAAGTTGTGAGAGATAGTAAAAAAGAATAATAATGCCACAGTAATTGTAAAATAAGAAATGGAAAACACTATGTGAGCAACCTGTGCTGATATGTATTACACTGACCTGATATATTTTTAAAAACATATTATATTGTATAGTTGTGCTGTTTCATTGTGTGTCCGAGAATTTGGATGTTAATAACACTTATTCTCCATCATGTTTAGCATGTCATATAAATATTTATATTAATTCCTTGATACAGTTTGATTAAAGATACATTAATAAAGATGAAATAAGCCTACAAAGATTACTTAAGAATGCTTTCAAAATAAATTTCCTGACACTTTAAATAGAGTATCATATTATGTATAAGTGGCATTCTTTCCCCTACCCTTGCTTGTAAATAGTCCCTTACTTAAAAAACATTTCCTAGACTTGCTAATTATTTAGATGCACCTGATATACTGCACAATATCCACCAAAATGCCACAATCTAGCCTAAATCCTAGTTAAAAAAAAAAGAAGAAACACTGGAAAGGAGGAGAACAGTGATAGAGGAGAACATAGGAGATGTGGGAGATGTGTGGGAAAATCAAACTCATAAGGCAATTTCTGTTCTCAACCATGTTGACTTTAATTCATTTCTAAGTTCCTTGATATTAGCTTAGCCAGTGACCAGCAACACTCTCACTGCTAATGGTCACATTTTAGAGAAGTACATAATTATCATACTTTTATAATATAGGATTATGATTCTTATAATAAAAATCCAACTCAGCCTATTCCCCTTGTATTTCAGTTACCTAAAACATCATGTTAGGGGGAAAGGAGCTTGTTACATGTCCGTTCTTTTAAAAACAATTCACTTCTCATCATCTAAACTTAAAGAATCTGTTTCAAACTTAACAAGAAACAGTTTTGAGGTTTCTTGTCATTATTAGGTCCAAAACTGGATAGAATATGCTTTTCTAAATGAGACATGGGTGAAAGTGTAGTAATGGGCCTGCATGGCTGGAACAGAGCTGGCTGGTCTGCCTGCCACAACCATGTTGAGAAAGGGAAATAAGAAAAGGCTAACGTGATTTTTAAAGTAGTGCATATGCTCAGTGATGGTTTCTGCCAGATTTAGCTATATGCAATTTTTTTATGTTTTCAGAATTGGGCCACTTGTTATTCTGCTCCATGAAAATTAATTAGACACTAATTAAATCCCAGGCATGTGAGCAAACCATGGCTTCATGGTGCTTGTAATCTAATGAGAAAGACAAACATTAATCAAACTAGCATACACATAAATATATGCTTTTTTATATATAACAATAAATATATTGTTGTATACCATGAAGAATTACATGTGTAATACTGTAAGAATATAAAGCAAAGGTGCTTGGCCTGACCTATAAGGTCTTCATTTAGTATATAATATGTTGTGCAGAGTTGCAGCCTAGAAGCAATAGACTATATAATATAGGCTAGGTGTTTAGTCAGCTTTACTATTTAGGTTTGTGCAAATATAGTCTACAATGTTTGCACAATAATCATATTTCTTAATCGCTCATTTCTCAGAAAGTTTTGTGTCATTAAAAGATGCATGCCTGTATTATACACAATAGAATTGAAAGTAAATTACCAGAGACAGACGGAAATTATGCAATTACTTTTCCATATCAATGGGTTCTGCAGCCATAGATTCAACCAACTATGGATAGAAAATATTCATTTTTAAATGGATGACTGCATTTCTATTGAACATTAAGACTTTTTTTAAATCTCTTGACATTATTCCCTAGGTAATACAATAATTATTTACATAATATTTGTATTATAGTAGGTATTATAAATAGTCTAGAGGTGATTTAAAGCACAGAAGAGGATATGCCTAGATTATATGTAAGCACTGTGACATTTTATATAAGCGACTTGTATTCTGGTACCCACTGGGGTCCTGGAAGCAGTCTTCCATGAATATAAAGGGATGAATTTATGGTGATAAAATAGTCAATCTACAAAAAAAGACAAAGTGAACCTAAACGTTTATGTACCATACAACAGAACTGCAAAATGCATGAAGCAAAAATGAGACACATGACAAAAAGAAATAAATAAGTCTATAATTACTATAGTTGAAGGTTTTAACACTCTTCTCTCAACAATTGATAGGATAGACAGAAAAACAGCAAGGATATAGTAGAACTCAACACCACCACTGCTAAACAGAATATAACTGACATTTATTGAACACTTTCCTCAACAACAGCAGAGTACATCTTCTTTTCAAGTACTCATGAAACATAAACCAAGACAGATCACATCCTCAGCCATGAAACAAATGTCAACACATTTTTAAAAACTGAGATAACACAGAGTGTGCTTTCCAAATACAATACAATCAAGTAAGAAGTCATCAATAGAAAGATAACAGAAAAACATTCTAACATTTGAAAACTAAGCCACACACTATAAACCAACTCATGGCTCAAAAATGAAATCTCAAGGGAAATCAAGAAATGCAGTGAACTGAATGAAAATGAAAATACATCAAAAGTTTTGAGACACAGCAAAAGCAGTGCTGGGAGGAAAAATTTTAAGATTAAAAAGACTATATTAGAAAATAAGAAAAGTTGCAAATCAATAATCTAAGCTCAAGAATCAAGATAAAGAAGAATAAAATAAACCCAAAACAACTAGAATGTAATAAATAATGAAGATAAAAGCAGACATCGGTAAAATTGAAAAAAAGAAAGAGAAACAGCAATGAAACCAAAAGCCTGTTCTTTAAAACTATTAATAAAATTTTCAAACCCCTAGTAAAACAAAGAAATAAAAAGAAAGATAAAGATTACTAATAACGGGAATGAAACAGGACCTATTACTAAAGACCAGATACAATAAATATTAATAGTATAAAAATGAATAATATGAATAGATCTTGACTGTATCCTCAGCACATTATTGCCAGTATCCTGGCCATGTCTTGTACTATAGTTCTACATTGTTTCTGTGCACTTGGGATCACTCTGTATTATTTCTTGCAACTGCATGTAAATTTAAAATTATCTCAATGTTTGCTGTAATCCCAACACTTCGGGAGGCTGAAGCAGGCAGATCACAAGGACAGGAGATTGAGAGCATACTGGCTAACACGGTGAAACTACGTCTCTACTAAAAGTACAGAAGATTACCTGGCGTGGTGGCACGCACCTGTAGTCCCAGATACTCGAGTGGTAGAGAAAGCAGAATCACCTGAACCAGGGAGGCAGAGGTTGCAGTGAGCCGAGATCTCACCACTGCACTCCAGTCTGGGTGACAGAGAGAGAGACTCCATCAAAGAAAAAAGAAATTATCCCAATGTTTGAAGTTTATTTTTAATAACAAACAGCAAACAGGTACTGATGCTACTTTTTTGGGGGTAAAGACTTCATAGTTTATTGAGTGACTATGAAAATATAACTGCTTATCATTCCTTTTGTTTGTTCATTTTTTGAGACAGGGTCTTTCTGTCACCCCAGGGGCAGTTCAGTGACACAGTTATACCCACTGCATTCTTGACCTCTTAGGCTCAAGGAATCCTTCCATCTCAGCCTCTCAGTGGCTAAGACTACAGGTATGTACCACCACATATGGCTAAGTTTTAAATTTGTTGTGGATTGATTCCAGGTCTTTGCTATTGTAAACAGTGCTGCAATGAACATTCGTGTACATGTGTCCTTATAGTAGAATAATTTATAGTCTTTTGGATATATACCCAGTAATGTGCCCATTGATAATAGACTGGATTGGAAAAATGTGGCACATATACACCATGGAATATTATGCAGCAATCAGAAATGATGAGTTTGTGTCATTTGTAGGGACATGGATGAATCTGGAGAACGCAATCCTCAGCAAACTGACACAAGGACAGAAAATGAAACACCGCATATTCTCACTCATAGGCAGGTGATGAAAAATGAGAACACATGGACACAGAAAGGGGAGTACTAAACACTGGGGTCTATTGGGGGGAAAATGGGAGGGCCAGTGGGAGGGGGAGGTGGGGAGGGATAGCTTGGGGAGAAATACCAAATGTGGGTGAAGGGGAGAAGGAAAGCAAAGCACACTGCCATGTGTGTACCTACACAACTGTCTTGCATGCTCTGCTTATCCAATAAAAAATTTAAAAAAAAAATTTGTTGTGGAGACAGTGTCTCACTATGTTTACCAGGTTTGTCTCAAACTCCTGGGCTCAAGCGATGCTCCCACCTCAACCTCCCAATGTGCTAGGATTACAGGTGTGAGATATTCTACCCGGACTCATCATTAAGACATGTGTTTATATATAATTCTATATTTATATATAATTTTTATTATATATATTATCTATATGTACATAATATGATTCCATCACTTAAAATGGACATTTTGACAGTTCCTCTTAAATTAACAGATTTTATTACCATCACTACAATCAATTTAAGAACCTTTTCATTACCCCAAAAAGAAACTTCTTATCCATATTCTTATGCAATACCTAATATCCTTCCTCTCCATAGCCTAGGAAATCATTAATATTATTTTCTGCTACTAGAGAATATCCATCTATTTTGGATAAATTATATAAATGAAAATATGCAATGTATGTCCCTCTGTGACTGGCTTCTATTAGCATGTTTTCAAGGTTTATCTCATGAGAGGTCATTGTTTTATTCCTAAAGATTTCCATGCCCTAATCTCTGAAATTTGTGCATGTGTTAGGTTACCTGAAAAAGAGAATTAAAGTTGAGGTAGAATTAGACTGTTCATCAGTTACCTGAAAATAGAAAGATTATTCTGGATTATCAGGAAAATCCAATGTCATCACAAGAGTGCTTAAAATTGCAAAACAAAGGCAGAAGAGGAGGTCTGAACAATGTGTTGTGAGGACTGGATCCAACATTGCTGGTTTTGCAGGTTAAGAAAAAAGTCATGAACCATGGAATGTGGTAGTCTTTAGTACCTGGAAAAGGTTTTTCAAAGAATTTCCCCTATAGAGTCTCCAGAAAAGAACATAGCTCAGCTGACACTATCTACGATTTTAGCTCAGTGAGACTTATAATCAATAGAACTGTAATAGAATTAATTTGTATTGATTTAAGCCACTAGATTTGTGGTAATTTGAACTAATACATTTTAATGTAAGTCTTTAGAGTTATAAATTCCTTTCCAAGCACTACTTTAACTCCATTCTATAATGTTAGGATGTTGTGTCTTTATTTTCATTCATCTCAAGATAGTTTCTAATGTCCTTCATAATTTCTCTTTTGACTTACTAATTACTTAGGATTGTGTTGTTTACTATTCACATATTTGTAAATTTCCCAAATTTCTTTTTGTTATTGATCTGTAATTTTACTCCATTTTTATTGGAGAGCACACTTCATATGACTTCAATCCTTTTAAATTTACTTATTAATTAAGGCTTGGTTTGTGGCTATCATATGGCATATCCTGAAAAGTATTCTACGTGCACTTGAAAATAATGTCTAGTGTGTAATGCTCTTGGAGTTGCATGTGTGTAATACTCTTAGAATTCAGAAAGTAATCAGAGAAAACATTATTAGGCAAAGAGAGAAAGTTGTAGAATATACATAAATATCAGATAATACCTATGCTTGACTCTAATTTTTAGGAGCAAAGTGATTGAGAACATGTTATGGACAAACCATGGGAAAATCTTGAACACCAGGAGAAGGAACATGGGGATCTTTTCTCTAAGCTTTATAAAAGCAGTGGTTGATTTTGAAGCTGGAGAACAAATGTTCAGTGCCTTATTTCAGGATGCAAAACACTCAGCACTAATGTGGAAAAAATTGTAATTCAAAACTCTGCTACTGAGATCTACAAAGCGTCCCAGAAAGAAAAAAGCATCCATTTTATAAGGACTTTAGAAATTAAGTGTCCCTAAAAGAAAAAAGCGTCCCTTATATATGGACTTTAGAATTGACTGCAGGGATTACAATCTCATTAGTTATTGCTAGCAAATATCCACAATTAGTTTCCACCTCCATAACAGATTCCTGCCTGTTGAGGACTCATTCTGTGACCTCAAGAAATTCATCTGATTTCTTTAACCAAACCTTCTAGAAATCACTTTGATTGCATGTAAGCACAGGGAATTTAGTTTGGTATACCAAAGTTGTAAGGAGCAGTAGGACTCAAGCATCTTTAGATTGTGAGGTTTACGTATTTATTTACCAACCTATACTATTAAATATTTAATATAGTTTTTATAAGCTGGAATTACAGTTTTAAAGCTAAATTTGGAGATAACATTGTTATTCAAAAAACATTCTTTTCTGGAATCTTAATTCAAATGAGTTATCCATATGGGAGCATTTCTAAATAAATTTCACAGTATATTAATGACTAATTATTAAAAAAAAAACAGGCTGGGCATGGTGGCTCACATCCATAATCCCAGCAATTTGGGAGGCTGAGGCAGGTGAATAACCTGAGGTCAGAAGTTCGAGACCAGCCTGACTAAAATGGTGAAACCCCGCCTCTACTAAAAATACAAAAATTAACTGGCATCCTGGCATGCACCTGTAATCACAGCTACTTGGGAAGCTGAGGCAGTAAAATCACTTGACCTGGGTGGTGGAGGTTGCAGTAAGCCAAGATCGTGCCATTGCACTCCAGCCTGGGTGACAGAGCAAGGCTATGTCTCCAAAAAAAAAAAAAAAAAGCAATAGTATTTTTTAAAAGAATTTTCTGAAACTCTTGTTGGATCTATTTGATAGTTGGAAAATAATCTTAATGGTGTTTTAAAGTTGAAATTAAATTTATAATGTTATTTCTTGAGCAGAATAATTCATAAACTGACAATGTAGGATTAAGTTATAAAAATAACAACAGGCATACTACTCCTTCCCTGCAGTTCCACCCTGAGTACAAATAGTTAAATTCTAAAGAATAACCTTGTAGTCAATCCCTTAAATGCTGTTATGATTTGAGGTTCTATCCTAGTCATCTCTCAGATACTTCCCTGAACCTTTAGTAAATCACATTGTCCTATGAACATGGTTGCATAAGTAACCATTATTTTGACATCTATTTATGAATTTTCTAGACTGAGTACAGATTTACTTATAAGATGCTATTAGTTCTAGAGAAAATATAATTTTATTCCCAAATTCTAATTTTAATCCTATAATCAACACCACAAGAGCATAGAACCAATGCAGAAAACAATTTTCATGGTATGTTCCTCCTGGAGTCAATAATATGCATCTTGGGAGTTTGGCTTCACTGATTCAGAGGTCCTTAGATGGTAAATGCTGCTATTTCTAAGGAGAAGCTCATCTTCCCACTAAATTTAATCTACCTACAACAGTGAGCAGAAATTTAAGTCAAGAGTGAAAAAGCACCTCTATTATGTTATAATAGGCTATTCAATGTCTGACAGAGAATTAAAAGCAGTGAAAATTTAAATCACATTTTCTTCATGGACAGCCATAAAATTATAATTGTGAAGAATATTAAGTTTTGTCTATGGGTACATTTTTGCCAGAATCTGAAAATAATTCTAGAATTAATATCACCTTAGTCATTCAAAATGGCAATCACATCTAGTCATTTTTTAAATAACTTGAATAGCATTATAAGAAAATGAAACAGAGCCAGAAAGATGTTTTGAAGACCTAATCACTGAAGAGATTATAGTTTTCCCTGCTTTGGTTTAAAATGAAAAAAATAATTGTCAAGAATGACACAATTCTCTGATTTTTTTATGAAAGTTACTTCAATTTTTTTTTTTTTTTGAGACAGAGTCATGCTCTGTAGCTTAGCCTGCAGTGTAGTGGCTCAATCTTAGCTAACTGCAGCATCCACCTCCTGGGTACAAGTGATTCTTCTGTCTCAGCCTCCTGAGTAGCTAGGCTTATAGGAGCAAGTGAATGGCACCACACCTGGCTAACTTTTTTATTTTTAGTAGAGATGGGGTTTCACCACGTTGGCCAGGCTGGTCTCGCACTCCTAACCTCAGGTGATCCACCTGCCTCAGCATCCCAAAGCTCTGGGATTACAGACATGAGCCACCATGCTCAGCTGAAAACTGCTTCAAATTTTTTGAAGTACCAAAATTAAATTATTTCAAAAACATATTTAGTGTCCTGAATTTCTGTGGCATGCACTTGGCCTTTCTGGGAATTAGATGAATTGCCATGCTAAGAGATATTCTTCTATTCCGTCTGAAGGCCTAGGAAGTTACACATAATAGTCTTTGTTTTGTTGGGAGGATGGGCACTCTGTGGTTATGAGAGTGGTTACAAATGGGCCAAACAAGAGAGAAATAACAATCTTACAAACTTCCCTTTGCTACTGCTGTAATTATAGTCTTAATGAAAAGCCGCTGGATGCTACTGGACCAAATGAGAAGTAGTCACTGTATCAATTTAGTCCCATAATAAGTTGGCATTATCCATTTTTAATAGCTCTTACAAAGTTAGAAGTCTATAAAGGATGGCACTTCTAAGATATAATATGAAAACCTTTGGCCACTGGGTATTCAAATCCAAGTTGATTTGTTCTCTCTATATATCAGGTCTGGAACACATGTTTTATCATGAATGGGTAATGTAGTTGGTGGCATCTTGGACTGAATGTGGCCAGTATTATATGTCTAATGATTTTTCCTTCCTAGCTTTATAGCTTAGATTTTCTTTCATGCCTGACAAATTAGACTATTCGAATTTTACTAATGAACTTAATATTTTTCCACTGAGGAAAAGATTGGTTCATTTTACTTAAAAATAAAGACAATTTCCTTAAGGAAATGTATGAGATGTTAATTCTTCATTGTCTACATTTATGTTTTCAAAACTCCATTCCTTTTGGCTGACAGTATTAAAATTAGGTATTCTTGTCAAATAATGTATCTGTCTGGGAATGCACTGACTAAAAGCTGTCATGTAGTTGAAGGCACGCAGACCCTGGGTCAGAAGTTCTGAATTCTGGTTCTCTTCTGCCACATTTAGTTGCATGAATTTGGGCAACAACAGCTCCCTTCACTCAGTTTATTTTTTTGTAGAAGGTTAATAAATGCTAAATTAACACTAAAGTAATAATATTTGAAGTGACAGATTAAATTACTGAAAAAAAATGAATAATTTCAAATTTAGGGGCAATTAAGAAAAATATTTATTGATGGTAGGAGAAATAGACTTAAATTAGAAGTTAATATTGCTGTAAGTAAATCTAGAAGTTCAGGTTGCTAAATAATTCTATTTGGACAAAATTGTGAGTTTTAAAGTTGCTAATCATATAGCTAGGTTAAAAAAAAATAGCTAGGGTATTAGTTGATTGTTGCTTTCCTATTAGTGAACAGTGTGTTTTTATTGCTTAAAATAATCATGAACGTTTGTGTTGCATTTGTATTAATGTTGAGAACAGAGATCATTATCTCATAAAATGAGATGTTGCCAGAATCATTTTAGCAACTTTCGAAGTCATAAGATGATTCCCTGTCTTATTTGTGTCCCCTCTAATTCATTTACCACAACCATGAAGTGACATTTTGAAATTTGAACATGAAGCTCTTCAACTTAAAATCAGTCTACAGTTCCCTAATACTTTAGGCAAAAGTGTCTATGTTATCAGCATAACACATACATCCCCTTATGTAGGTCTCCTGTTAAATCTCCTGGCCTTATCTATGCCCATTCCCCCTGCTATCTCTCACCCTGGACACCAGTCATGACCTACTATCTTGTCACACCTGGCTGTCTCAGTTCTTTATGTCTTCACCATAGTGCATCCCCTTCCAGGATTTGCCTCATCAGTCTGTTCCAGTCCTCACTCTTGATTTAGCATGCTTAAAGTAATCCTTATCATCTTTAGAGAATCAACTTAATCACTATCTGCTCTAAAAGCTACTTTGTGAAAAATGGAACACTTGATCACTCTTAATCTTTCAATATGCCCTGTCCTAGTATCTGCAATATATTATTTTCTGACTACTAGTGTATAAGCATCTTTTAGATATCATGTCTGTCTGACTTTTTGTATCCCCAGCATCCAGCTTACTCTCAAGGACATACTGAATGCTAAATATGTGGTGGATAGATATGTGTTTTAAGACAAATGAATGTATAAATCAATTCTATGTAATATCAGTGGGTAATACCAAAGAGTGTAAGTTGGGCAGAAAAAATTTTCAGCACATTGTTAACAATAAAAGTGTTTTATAAAAATAATGGATATTTATCTGGCAGTTAAATTGTAGAAAAGACTGCTTCACTGAATGAGGTTTTGAATTGGATAGTATCTAAATAATAACCATCATAATAACATACTAGTAGCAATGTATTTATTCCTTTATCACCTCTCACAACAATTAATGAATGCTTATTAGGGACCAGGGACTGTGCTAAGTATTTTTAAAAATGATCTCATTTACCAGAAGGAAAAGGAGGGGGTCCTCAGATATATAAATTGACTTGTCTTAGGTGCAGCATGACTGAGTAAAAAGAAATTTAAACTGATCTATTTCTGAACTTTTGCTTTTCCAAGTACTTTGCCACATTGCTGCATTCCTATAGCAACTTATCTCCCCAGAGCCCTGACACCACGGAATCTCTCACCTGTTGACTGTGTAGCACAAAAAAACTGAGAAAACTAGGGCGAAGACTTTGGCCAAGGTCAAGGGAAAAGGGAAATTGAGGGGACATCATGCAAATAACATGGATTCTTGAAATTCTGAGATTTGAGGGAAGAGGAACAGGTGCTAAGAGATTCAGGTAAGTGAGAGAGAGAGCAAAAGGTCTACACCTTTTGGTGGAACTAGCTGACTTTTAACCTCTTTATAAAAAAGAGCAGTTTTTTCTTCCAGATTTCAGCAACAAAGAGGTCTCTTTGATCTCTTTCATCCATTTGGCACCACTCCCAACCCCACTCATTTAATCTACACCCTCGTGTCTAAAATTATTTTAATTAGAAAGAAAGCTTTTCAGTTTACAATAAAACATAAAAGTTGGGGAATTATGCCTTGTTTCCACAATAACCCTTAAAGTTATTACATTGTTAATGTCTAAATGTTGTGATTTATTTTTTCCTGGAAAGTAAAACGATTGCCAGACTGTACTACATCATTTTCTGGATACATTTATAATATATTTGTCTTCCTACCTCTTGCATTAGCCTCAAGAACAAAAAGAAGAAATTTGAGTTTGAGGCCAAGCTTTAGAAGTAGTAAGAAAGGAATACATTAGACCATGAGACATAATGAAAGTGAATCTTCCAAATGCTATTATTGCCACTCTAACTGAGGCAAGAAATAATATGCCTTGGAGATTGCAGAGAAAGGCATATAATTCATTAGGACTCAGTTACAGTTCTGATTACTCCACCCCACTCTAGGAATTCCATTCTTCTTCCCAACCGTGATATTCTGCTTCTCCAATCTCTCCCTTGAATGACACCTATACTTAGCTCCATGAATTTTCTTTACCAGGGTAGGGTTTTATTAGAAACTTATTCTTGGTAATGCTTCTCATTGTTTAAAAATTGTATTTTTTTAACACTACAAATTATAATGACTGTAATTTAAACTAGATTCTGACCCATTCTGAGGTGAATGAGAAAAGGTAAATGTGACCATTATTCTCTACTTCTCAATAGTTTGTGAATTTCATTATGTGGTATTATTTGATTTTTTAAAAGAGTTTTTTTTTGCTAATAAAGTATAAACTACAAATATCAAGGTAATTCTAGATATTTCTAACAGATTACTTATAAAATTTTGTTGTATTTTTTCTGTCAGAATACCCTGGAGTCATAAACTTCATAAACTTTATTTAATTACAATTTTAATATTGTGTATATTTTATATGCTTTTTGCTGCTCCCATCTCTCCTTTAAATGACACCCATACTAAGCTGGGTGTGATTTATATGATAATATTAGTAAATAGAATAGTCGATGTTGACAAGTAGATTGATCTGTGGATGTTAAATATCATTTTTGGAAAAATGAGGTATAATGCATAATTGTTTTCCTAAATGTATCTGAATTATAGTCATGTTTCAGCATGACCATGGACACAATTCACCATCTCTTACAAAGGAATTCAGTTAGGTCTAATATAGTTATCTTTGTACCACATAACACAACTCTCAGTCCGAAAGTCAACCTCTCACATGCTTATTCTGATTTTCATGACCCTCACGTCCTAGCTAAGATCATCAGAAGGATTATCTGTGGATGCAAATAGACTTAAGTAGTGAAATTATTTTTTAAAGGAAATCTCTAACAGAAATCAAAAGGTAATTTTTTCATAATGTAATGTCTGACTCAGTTGAACATACAATATTCTCTCGGACAAAGTAACTACAGTAAAAGAAGACAGAGAGGCTCCATTTACACATGAGATCACTTGGTGTGCAACCAGTTTATTAACTGTCTTTAATGTGCACACTGGTTTCCGGAAAATAAAGCACATATTTCAGGTTTGGAGATGTGATGTGCTCCCCTGTAGGTTCTGACTGAAAAAGCCAACTTGAAAATGGGCCTCACTGTCTCAGGCTCTAATTCTGGAGAGTGTCAATTGTTGTTCGAATATAAATCATCAGAGAAGAAAAGTCAAATACAAAAATATTCTTTGACACTCTAGAGTAACCTTAGAGGTTACTAGAGATCATAGTGTTGTATATGCTTCTTAGGACCCATAATGAAAATATCCGCCTAAGAGTTTATATATTTTACATTAATTGATCAAAGTGTCACAACCCCGAAGATATCTCTCTAAGTTTTTACATTTTTAAGATTTCAAGTAATTCAAATCAAATGTTAAGATTTCTCTTTGAATTTCTTAACTTAATAAACTTATTTAATTGCCTGTTCAACAGAAGGCACTCCAGGGTTCCAAGAGGATAAATGTATAGCCAGCTTCTAGAAACATATCCTATTTAAATCAACCACATAAAATCACACTACAATGATTACTCACTTAAACTAGATATACAGAGATAATATAATATTTGATTCTTTGTTCATAAAAATAAGCTTTATAAGGTTTTATTGTTAGCTATTCTTTTTTCTTAAAGATCAAAGATTCACGTTTCTAGTATTTTTCAGTTATTCAATATCCATGAACCATTAAAAGAGATGAAAATGAATTTTTTTAAGTTTTTATTTTCAATTTTCTTTCAAGTTCAGGAGTACATGTGCAGGATGTGCAGGTTTGTCACATAGAAGAGCCTGTTGGAGGGTTGAGGATGGGAGGAGGAAGAGAATCAGGAAGAACAGCTAATGGATGCTTGGCTTAATACCTGGGAAATAAATCTAAAATATGTGTAGTCTTTTAATGATATTCCTGAGGACAGTACAGAGCCATCACTCTTAGATGACTAAACACATGCCTGAAGTTCAGAGGCTGACATAAACTAGCCCTTAATTTTTCCCCCAGCAACATAATCATCCATATTGTGATCACGTCAGATGGGCAACAGAGACCGCCTGATCTCTTTAGTCACCCTCTTTCTACTTCCATCTTCTAGGTTTTCTAGCTTACAATTATTTGCTTTTTAAACTACCTGAAGTATATTACTTTAGAAACACAATTTATAAATATTTAGGAGTTCTAATTTTGATTTCCAAGTATCCTTCAATGATTGGTTAACATATTTTCCTACATAACCCAAATGTTCCAAATCCTCTCGCTTTCATCTAATGTAACTGTATGAAGTCCAGAACCCTTGGTCGTAATTCCAGGGATTACTGAGATACATATTTTTGTCTCTTCGTCACTCCTCTCTCTTCTGAACTTCTGGCTTTTTTTAAATCACCACTGCCTCATTGCTCGTTTGCTCACGCTGGGTGTTGTCCTCTCCCTATAGCTCTTGGTCCCAAGTTGGAACATAAACTGTCCCTAAGGCTCTATTAACACACAATTATTGTGTGTGTCTGACTGCACTGAAGCTTTGGAGATGATGGAGGAGAATCACAATATAGGACATAAAATAATCTAAAACTGGATATAGGTATCATGTTTCTTAAGTTTTCCGGTCATTCCCATAAAAGAGCTCTTCTGTGCCTGTCTCCATTCTAAGGTATAAGCCTGGTTGCTCAGAACTGAATGATGCCCACTGCTTGCCATCCCTAATCCCCACCCCACTAAACAGCAACTTGTGGAATAAATCAAACAAAAACAAAACATTCTCTCTCCAAGGTTAATACCTTTTACTCCATTACACAGGGAATGTCTGTATTTTCTTAACTTTTCCCTATAGATGCTTCACTTTCTGTAACTAAAAAGCCTATTAAAGAACTCCCCTAATACAAGAATAACATTCCCCAGAAGTAAATTCTGTCATGACATAAGATGGAAAGAATATACAGACAATGTTCTGCCATTGTTTGTTCATTTGTTTGAAATGGAGTTTCACTTTTATTGCCCAGGCTGAAGTGCAAAGGCACAATCTCAGCTGACCACAATCTCTGTCTTCTGGGTTCAAGTGATTCTCCTGCCTCAGCCTCCCAAGTAGCTGGGATTATAGACATGTGCCACCACGCCCGGTTCTTTTGTATTTTTAGTGGAGACTGGGTTTCTCCATGTTGGTCAGGCTGCTCTCAAACTCCCAACCTCAGGTGATCCGCCCACCTCGGTCTCCCAAAGTGCTGGGATTACAGGCATGAGTCACTGCGCCCAGCCACAATTTTTTAATTTAATGACATTTTCTCCTCCTCTTTTCATGTCAATTTGCATTTCCCTGTTTGCATAATCTCTATTTCTCTACTTAGAATTTCTAAGAAATGATAAGAATTCTTCTCTGGGAAAGAATGGTAGCCAGAAAATCATCTGAAATAAAAATGAGTCACTTGGAAGTGAAGGACTGGCCTGACTGGGAGGAGTTAATTACACATTAATTTTTGAGAGACACTCAAACCCAAACTTTATATTGGTCTGAGAGCTTTGAGCACTTAAGTCATGAATAACTAGGCTAACATATGTAATATGAACATATCTACAGGTTTCCAACTTTTTGTCTTTGAGCCCAGAGTTGAAAATAAATCCTTAGCAGTAATCCATTTGCTTCCATCTCTGTATACAACTTCATTTGTCAGGGTTCTCAAGCCAAAGTGATCTCCAAATTAAAAGGCAATAAATACCCCAGGTCAAAAAGCCACAATCACAAAAAGCTATTTTTAGCTCCAGAATTTTCTCCTCTTTCCCCCGATTCCCAAAATCCCTCGAGTTTTTCTTTTTGTCTCTTTCCATTTCTCTTTTTTCTTTCCATTTCTGCACTCTCTGTTTCCTAACACACGGTCTTAAATTGAGATAAAAGAGAACAAAAAGGAAGGCTGCAATGTTCATTGTCATTTTCTTCCCTAAGATAGGCATTTGTACCACACTTTACAACATTTTCCCAGCTCCAATAGGTTTTCTTTTTTCCTGATGACTTTGTAAAACTGCATTCCTAAGGTAGTACATCACTGTTATTTATTTCATGTTCTTGAAAATTTCCAGAACCTTTACCAGAGGAGGCTTCAGTAAACGGAGTTAGCATTTGAGCTCTACAGAGTCAAAGTCAAAAATAACCGTAGTCACGTGGTCAACAATATTTATACAATACTTAATCGTCAGAGCTCACAAGATAAAGAGGAGGCATTTTACTGTTCATAACATGTTCAGAAAGAGTGGGCTTGTAACAAGCTTTTTAATACCTGACACTTGTAGCAACACTAGGTTCTTCACAAAGGAGAATTCTGCATTGATTTAAAATTACTGACATACAAAGTACGCATCATGGATGTATTTGATTACATAACTACATAGCCTTCATAATGGACCTGCATCCCCTTTCTTCACACAGAAGTAGCTCTGCCTCTAGGCAGCATTGATCACATTATGAAAAGCAAAATTACTATCCTTTTTTTAAAAAATAAGTTTATAAAGTAATTAAAGTAAGTAGATAATCTCAACTTATAGCTTGGAGGCACTCGTAGAGATTTTTTTTTTTTTGAACTTTTAGAATAGGATTTATGTCTGTGTTGCTTTTCTGAAAGATCTGAAATGAGTTTTTGTTTTGTTTTGTTTTGTTTTTTCCCCCCAAAGGCTACATGGCATATCTTCATTCTCAGATTCACTTTTGCCCTTGGACTCTTTCTCACCCTTCTCCTTAGGGCGATGGGGGAAACAAAAGTACTGTTTCATCCAACCAACTTTATTAAAGCTTTCTCATCTATGAGGCATGAGAATATGTTTGTGAATCTGTTTCTCTTTTGTTTGGCAGTGAGAAGTGCAATTGCTCTTTAATTAGAACCTTCTGTGTACCGTAAAAACGGTTTAACCAAGTGTTTAACTCTATTGCAAGTGCAAATTGGTGAAAGGGGTCAAATGAAAATTTTATTTAATTATAAGACAAGTTAAGAATAGTTAAACGCCGGCCACCAGTGATTCACTGAGTTGGGATCTTTGCTAATAATTAGAGTAAAAGAGGGGGAGTAATAAAGGGAGTGTACTAGAAATCACAGTTGACAAGATCATGAGACTAAATGCTAGATTTGATGATTCTGGCAATATTTATCTGTGTGGGAATGAGTAAAACTTTTAAGATTGTTGGAGCTTGATATTCTTATCTGTAAAAATTAGGAGTAATATTTCTAAAATATTTCACTATATAACTTGCAAGATTACACCTAGCTCTCAGATTCTGTAATTCTAATCAACACATAGAAAGACATGAAAAAAACAGAAAGAGGTAGAACAATACTTATTAATGATTGGCTATTGGAAGAATTTATGGATTTGAGAAATCCATACTCAGTCTTTACTTTATCACTGATGTTTTGCATTCATGTAGCTTTAGTAAAAGTGTTTGCTGATGTTGTCAACGGATTTCCTCGCTAAAATACAATCAAGAGTTATCTCTGAGTGTCATTTCTCTTCTAATTGCAATTCCATCACAATAATCTCCAACAACTAACCAAAAATAGCAATGTTACTCACAAATAGAAAGAACTATATCTAATCAAACTTCATTGAAAATGACACAATTACCTCCCTTCCATAATGTTTGGCAATGTAAGCAAAATCCAAGAGCTGTGTCTTTTGTTTTTCTTTGTGTTAGTTCCTGTTCATGTGTGGGAGAACATTGGTCAGTGACTCACATAACTGACACACAGCCAGCACAGCTGGATAGGCACAGAATGCATTTCATAGTAAAAGGGACAAAGAAAGAAAGAGAAAAAGTTTATGTGTTTGGTTTATTCTTGCTAAAAAGCAAGAACAAAATTTTTCTAAACAAACAGCTTCAAGGAAAAACAGTTTTGGGGGACTAATTAAAAATTACTTTAGTAACTTTTAATATGTAAAATACTTATTTAAGGCCAGTATTCCCTGTGGAAATCTCACCCTCTCCCACAAAAAAGAACCAACAATTTATTACTATCATGAGATTAAAATTCTAGTCTGAATTTAGAGGAACACACAACAAAATAAAAATACTCCACAATAGTTTTGAACTTTTGAGGAATATATACATATGTGTCTTTATATATACACATATATATATATAATCATATATATATAAAAGATATGTATATATATTTTTAGAGATCTGATAAATGAATGGACTCAAATATCTGCACTCCAGCTTTGAAAATGTGAGTCAACTGACACATAACAATGTCAGAGAAGATACATTTTTACAGAAGAACTTTCCATGAATAACATTACATTTCCCAGTCCATTCATTGTAAATGACATTGTCACTTATTGTATATTTTATCTATGCCATATAGAAGTTAAATTTAGTTGTTTACTGTATAGTTAAGTTAAAACTAAAGTTTTTAGGATATAAGGTAGTATATAGCATGTCTATTAGCAATAGTAAAAAATTCTCTATAAATGTAAAAGGAAAGATCACTTCTTCAGACTATGTTAGAGTAGCCTGGCTTAAATCTTATGATTGAGAAATGAGTGCCATAGCCAACCCACCATTTTGACAGAGCTCAGCTGAATTTTTCCTTCCAGTGGTGAGAAACCATGCCACATTCTTTACTCTAGCCATCTTCACACTTGTGGAGAGAAATTCAGTAGTGATACATCTGAAGTGAGGTGAAAGATGTGTTAGTTTAACAACTGATGCAGAATTTTTCTTTTAAGGAAGATATTGTGTTTGTGGAGGTAAACAACTTGGAAGGCATTTGGAAGTGAAAAGTGATACCTTAAGGGCAGGATAAACTGGGCCCATGACAAGAGACACAACTAAACTGCTTTGCATTAAAAATCAATAGGAACTTGGAGAGAGAAAATAAAAACAAGAGTAATCAACAAAAGATGATTTAACCTACGTGATTGGAATATGGAGCCCAAAATATGGAAGGAGGGAGGGAACTTTAGGAATATAAATACCTAACATGGAGTATTAAATAATGAGCCTTTCGGCAGTAGAAATCTCTATATCCCCTATTATTCAGTTTTATGCATATAAAAGTGTTCTATTAGTCGTTTGGTATAACTAGAAAAAAGTATAGTGATCCACATTAAAATAATGTAATGCAAAACAGAATAATATATAGTGGACATTTAGATGATCCCTAAACTGATTCACACTAAGCAAGACTTAAGAACTGAAAGTGATCATAAATTCTAATGAAATTTGAATATCAAGATATAGTCTGAACTCAATGGAAAATACATTGAATCAATCTTATTTGATGTCAAAAGACAGGGAAAATGCTGTTGAAATTTAGTTTACATAATTATTTCCTCTTTTTCTGGATGTTCTTAAAGTCATTACTTGGCATGATCCTAAAAACATTGTTTCAAGAGAAAATCTGTTGTAGATAAATACAAGATTTTGGAACAAATTAAAATGTTTAGAGGAATTTACATATCTCTATAAGATTTTACATATGTACCAAATTGGTCCCCAAGCTAAAACTAGTGACATATTAAAACCAACATATTAGCTAACACATTTACAATGAAATATAATACTTTTTCTAAGACTATAGTTTGTGACAATTCAGCAAGTGATACATTTGAAAACATGGATGGGATGATAGGTACAGGCAATTTAAAGCTCAGTCTGGACAAATAGTGATGATTAATCTTAAGAAGATTTCCAAAATTCAGACAATAAATGATTAAAAATCAGCTTCTACAATAGTTAGTGGTGGATGAATTTAAGATATTTAAACATGCACTGGAAAATACAATGGAGCCTGCTGTAGGCTTGGACACTGAGAAAAGACTTCTGGAGTCAGACAAATTTTTATTCATCCAGATACCTGTCACATTGTTTACCTTATATTACATGCCATAAATTGATGGTTATTAAATAGGAAGGGTAATATCTACTTTAAATGTTGTCATAATTATAAACAATGTATAAAATGCATGACACAAAGAAGACTGGCAATTTATAGTGACTATTGTATTATCATTGATTTTTGTACTTTTAAGAAAAACAGAGAATAACACAGACTGGAGAATTTACATGTCAACAATTAAACTTATTTAATATTTTCTATTACACATTTACCTAAAAAGTATAGGGTTCGCACTTCCATATTTGTATGGAATAACAGTACTTAAAATATGTGAAGTAAAATATTACTGGAATACAGGGATAAACTTGTATTATCTTCAGAGATGTAAATACTATTTTTAAAATAGGGAGACCTAAATTGGTAAAGATATAAAATGTTTTAACAACACGATCAACTTGACCTAATTAAAATACAAAGTCTATCCCAAATAATTACAAAATAAACGTTTTTATTAAGTAGAAAAAACATTCACTAAAAGATATATTTCAAGTCATAAGACAAGTCTGAATAACTTTCAATAATAGAAACCATGCATAGGTCTCTGACTACAAAGGAAGTAATCAATATTGATAAGAATAAAAGTCTCCAATTATTTCTAAGGTAAACAATGCACTTCTAATCAACTCAGGGTTCAAAGAAGAAATCAGAATTTGCACAAAACAGCTGAAAGAATTCTATCATTTATCTATTTCTGTGTAGTGATCCACCCCAAAATTTAGTTGCTTAAAATACAATCATTCTCTTTGCTTATAATTCTATGGCTTCATAGTTGAAGCTGGGGAAAAGGGAGTGTTGCTTGAGCAATTCACCTGTTGGTCTCATATGCAGGCAGTTTATATGGAATGTGGATGACTGATTTCTTCTCCACATGGTCTTATTTGCTAGTTAGCTAGTTCAGTTGTCTCTACTTAGCAGTTGTGCATGCCATTTAAAGTGGAATTATTTTAATTTAAGATAACCAATTGTTTGGTGCTTATATATGGAAATAAAATTCAGTTTAATACCATAATATCCAGAAAACTTGTCAAATCCACTTACTAGTTAAGTAGGTTTTTTTCTTAGCAGATATCTCAGGAAACAGGTCAATCACCAGTAAACAGAATTTGGCTCCTTCATTTTCAATATTTGCACATTTTATTTTTTTGTCTTGCTTCATGACACTTTGTAGGATCTATATTGCAAAGTTAGATAGTAGTGGCATGTGCAAGGTTACTGATTTATTATTGCCTCTCAGCTCCAAATCCACACTTCTTTGTCCTATTCTGTGATACTGTAGCTGGATCATATAAACATTTCTCCTTTGGCAGCTGGCATGATGGTTTACGACATACTTCTGAAGTTTCAAATATTCAGAGAGATGTTACCTGTAGACTAAACACTGCAAAGTTTGCTGAAGGAAAATAAAGACATAAACAAATTGAGAGGCCCACCACTGTGGGATTTAAAAAGTTATATATTGTTATTATGTAAAATCTCCTCAAATTGAAATATAGATTCAGTGTATGCTATCCAGAATTTCAGCAAGGCTTTTTTACTGGAAGTTGAAAGGGCGATTATAATTACATGTGAATTCAAAGGAAGTGTAACAATTAAACAGTCTTAAAACACAAAATAAATGTGTTGGTCTTACATTCTTAACTGCAGAAAAAAATCTATTCAACACATGGTACCATAACTGTTGTATATCCATATGCAAACTCAATGAATGTCAAACCTTATCTTATAAAAATTGTTCTGAATATATAGCAGAATTAACATGGAACTGAAAACCAAAGGAAAAAAATGATAAAATCTTTTTTTTTTGTATAGGTAAAGATATATTAGAAAGAATACAATAAGAACTAGCAATAGAGGGCTGGTGTGGTGGCTCATGTCTGTAATCACAGCACTTTAGGACACCAAGGCAGGTGGATCACCTGAGGTTAGGAATCTGAGACTAGCTTGGCCAGCATGGTGAATTCCCATCTCTACTAAAATAATTTTAAAAATTAGCTAGGCATGATGATGTTCACCTGTAATCCCAGCTACTAAGGAGGGTGAGTCAGCAAAATCACTTGAACCCAGGAAGCAGAGGTTGCAGTGAGCCAAGATTGTGTGCCATTGCATCCCAGCCTGTATGACAGGGAGACTCTGTCTCAAATAAAAAAAAAATTAGCAATAGAAAAAAATTTAATTGAAATTCCTGGACACTGGCACCCTCCCAAGCCTAAAACAGGAAGAAGTTGAAACCTTGAATAGACCAATAAGAACGGCTGATGTTGAGACAGCAATTAATAGCCTACCAACCAAAAAAGCCCAGGTCCAGACAGGTTCACAGCTGAATTCTACCAGCTGTACAAAGAGGAGCTGGTACCATTCCTTCCAAAACTATTTCAAACAACGCAAAAAGAAGGAATCCTTCCCATATTATTTTATGAGACCAACATCATCCTGATACCAAAACCCGGCAGAGACTCAACGAAAAAAGAAAACTTTAGGCCAACATTCATGGTGAACATAGATGCAAAAATCTTCAATAAAATACTGGCAAACTGATTGCAACAGCACATCAAAAAGCTTATTCATCAAAATCTAGTAGACTTTATTCCAGGGATGTGAGGCTGGTTCAACATATGCAAGTCTATAAACGTAATCCACCACATGAACGGAACCAAAGACAAAAACCACAATTATCTCAATAAATGCAGAGAAGGCCTTTGACAAAATTCAACAGCTTTTATGCTAAAAACTCTCAATAAACTAGGTATCAAAGGAACATACCTCAAAACAATACTATTTATGACAAACCTACAGCCAATATCATACTGAATGAGCAAAAACTGGAAGTATTTTCTTTGAAATCCAGCACTAGACAAGGATGCCCTCTCTCTCTCACTTTTTTTTTGTAAGGAGAGAAGGAAAGAAAAAAAAGGAGTGAAGGAGAGGAAGAAAGAGGAAGAAAAAGAGGGCAAGAGAATGGAAATGTTGCTTTATTCTAAAAATGGGTATTAATAATGGCCAATCAATATTTCATTTAAACCTATGAGTAGGTGTGATGTGGTATTGACAGGAATGTACATTTTGGATATTTAAAGTGGAGAGCTCTATAAATATTTATTAAGTTTACTTGTTCTGGATTTGAGTTCATGTCCTGGATATCCTTATTAATTTTCTGTCTTGTTGAGTCTAACACTAAGTCTCTCTTTTTTTTTTTTTTTTTTTGGTGACGAAGTTTCACTCGTTACCCAGGCTGGAGTGCAATGGTGTGATCTCGGCTCACCGCAACCTCTGCCTCCTGGGCTCAGACTTTTCTCCTGCCTCATCCTCCTCAGTAGCTGGGATTACAGGCATGCACCACCATGCCCAGCTAATTTTTTTGTATTTTTAGTAGAAATGGGGTTTCACCATGTTGACCAGGATGGTCTCAATCTCTTGACCTTGTGATCCACCTGCCTTGGCCTCCCAAAGTGCTGGGATTATGGAGTCTAAGTCTCTTTATAGGTCTTATGCATCTTGGTGTTAGGATCCTTAGCTCTTGTTGTTGCATTGATCCTTTTACCACTATATTTTTGTTGCTTTAAAATCTATTTTATCAGATGCGAGAATTGCAACTCCTGCTTTTTATTTATTTATTTATTTTTGCTCTCCATTTGGTTGATAAATCTTTCTCCATCCTTTTGTTTTGAGTCTTTGTGTATCCTTGCATGTGAAATGGGTCTGGATGTAGCATACCATTAGATTTTGGCTGTATCTTTTTATTGGGGGATTTAGTCAATTTAAATTTAGGATTACTACCATTTGATGTTAACTGGCTGTTTGATCCATTCGTTGATGAAAATTCTTCTTTATGTTGATGCTCTTTACTTTTTGGTATATTTTTAGAAAGGCTAATACTGGTTGTTCCTTTTTATGTGTAATGCTTCTTTCAGAAGCTCTTGTAAAACAGGCCTTGCGGTAATAAAATCTCTGAGTACTTGCTTGTTTGTAGACGGTTTTATTTTTCCTTCAGTTGTGAAGCTTAGTTTGGCTGGATATGAAATTCTGGACTGAAAGTTCTGTTCTTAAAGATGTTGAATATTGGCCCCCACTCTATTCTGGCTTGTAGGGTTTCTGCTGAGAGATCTGCTGTAAGTCTGATAGGCTTCCCTTTTTGGATAACCTGAGCTTTCTCTCTGGCTACCCTTAGTATTTTCTCCTTCATTTCAACCCTGGTAAATCTAACGATTATGTGCCTTGGGGTTGCTCTTCTTGAGGAATATTTTTGTGGGGTTCTCTGTATTACCTGGGGTTGAATATTGTCCTGCTTTGCTAGGTTGGGAATGTTTTCCTGAATACTATCCTGAAGAATATTTTCCAGCTTGGATTCATTCTCTCTGTCGCATTCAGGTAGACCTATCAAACGTAGATTAGGTCTTTTCACATAGTCCCATATTTCTTGGAGACCTTGTTCATTCCTTTTTATCCTTTTTTCCCTATTCTCGTCTTCTCGTTTTATTTCATTAAGTTGGTCTTTCTTCTGCTTGATCAATTCGAGTGTTTAAACCTGTGCATACTTCTCAGAGTTTCTATATTGTATTCTTCAGTTCCATTAATTCACTTATATTCCTCTCTAAATTGTCTATTCTCATTAGGATTTCATCAAATCTCTTTTCAAAGTTCTTAGTTTCTTTACATTGGGCTACAACATGTTCTTTTAACTCACAGAAGTTTTTTATTATACACCTTCTGAAGCCTAATTCTGTTCATGGAATGCACTTTTTCTCCATCAAGCCTTGTTCCCTTGTTGATAAGGACCTGTGATCCTCTTTAGAGGGAGAGGCATTCTGATTTTGAGTATTCTCAGTTTTTACACTGGTTTCTTCCCATAATTGTAAATTTATCCAGCTGTCATCTTTGTAATTACCAACTTTCAAATTAGGTCTCTGAGTGGACATCCAAGTCGTTAATTTTCAGGACCGAAATCTGAGCAACCCACTGTGCTGGCCAAAACAGCAACGTTAAGACTGATGGTGCTTTTCTGCCAGGGAATCTCCAGTCTGGCTTCCCTCTTGAGTCCGTAATAGGCGACTCTGCCTTCCAGGAGCTCCAAACATCGGTCAGAAGGGGAACCAGTGCCATTTACTCTGCACCAAGAGCTTCCATGCTGAGGTGCCAGCAAAACCGCCACACCAGCCACAAGAGTCATGCTGACAACCCATGGGGCTCCTCCACTGGGAATCTTCTGATCCATGAATAACAAAATTTGTCTGAAGGTGTGGCATCCTCTTGTTCTCTGCACTTTCACTGGGAGCTGCAATCCGGAGATGTTAGCGATCAGCCATCTTGGATCGTTCTGAGGATGCCCTCTCTCACCACTCCTATTCAATATAGTATTGGAAGGTTTAGCCAGAACAATTAGTCAAAAAAATAAATAAATAAAGGGAATTCAATTAGGGAAACAGGAAGTCAAATTTTTTCTATTTGCAAGCAACATGATTGTATATTTAGAATACCCCATCATCTCTGCCCAAAATCTCCTTAAACTAATAAGCAACTTCAGCAAAATCTCAGGATACAAAATCAATGTGCAAAAATCACAAGAATTTCTACACCAATAATAGACTAACAGAGAGCCTAAACATGAACCAGCTCCCATTCACAATTGCTACAATAAATAAACTACCTGGGAATACAACTAACAAAGGATGTAAAGGACATCTTCAAGGAGAACTACAAACCACTGCTCAAAGAAATAAGAGAGGACACAAACAGATGGAAAAACATTCCATGCCCACAGTTACAAAGAATCAATGTCATAAAATTGGCCATACTGCTCAAAGTAGTTTGTAGATTCAATGCTATCTTCAAGCTACCATTGATCTTCTTTACAGAACTGGAAGAAAACACCTTAAACTTCATATGGAACCAAAAGAGAGCCCACATAGCCAAGACAATCTTAAGCAGAAAGAACAAAGCCGGAGGCATCATGCTACCTGATTTGAAACTATACTACAAGGCTACAGTAATCAAAACAGCGTGGTACTTGTACCAAAATAGAGATATAGACCAGTGGAACAGAACAGAGGCCCTGGAGGCAATGCCACACATCTACAACCATCTGATCATTGACAAACCTGACAAAAACAAGCAATGGGGAAAGGATTCCCTGTTAAATAAATGGTTTTGGGAAAACTGGCTAGTAGAGTGCAGAAAGCAGAAACTGAACCCCTTCCTGACATCTTACACTAAAATTACCTCCAAATGAATTAAAGATTTAAACATAAGACCTAACACCATAAAAACCCTAGAAGAAAACCTAGGCAAAACCATACAGAATATAGGCATATGCAAGGACTTCATGACTAAAACACTAAAAGCATTGGCAACAAAAGCAAAAATAGATAAATGGGACCTAATTAAACTCCAGAGCTTCTGTACAGCAAAAGGAACAATTATTAGAGTGAACCAGGAACCAACAGAATGGGAAAAAATTTCTGCAATCTACCCATCAGACAAAGGACTAATATCCAGAATCTACAAAGGACTAATATCCAGAATCTACAAAGAACTAAAACAGATTTACAAGGAAAAAAAAAAACCCATCCATAAGTGGGCAAAGAATATGAACAGACACTTTTCAAAAGAAGACACATATTGGGCTAACAAACATGAAAAAATGCTCATCATCAGTGATTATTAAGGAAATGCACACATCAAAACTATATTGAGATACTACCTCACACCAGTTAGAATGGCTATCATTAAAAAATCTGGAGACAACAGATGCTGGAGAGAATGTGGAGAAATAGGAAAACTTTAACACTGTTGGTGGGAGTGTAAACTAATTCAACCATTGTGGAAGACAGTGTAATGCTTCCTCAAGGACCTAGAAATAGAAATTCCATTTAACCCAGCAATCCCACTACTGGGTATATACCCAAAATATTATAAATCATTCTATTATAAAGATGCATGCACACGTATATTCATTGTGGCACTTTTTACAATAGCAAAGACTTGGAATCAACCCAAATGCCCATCAACTATAGCCTGGACAAGGCAAATGTGGCACATATACACCATGGAATACTATGCAGCAGTGAAAAATAATGAGTTCGTGTCCTTTGTATGGACATGGATAAATCTGGAAACCGTACTTCTCAGCAAACTGATGCAAGAACAGAAAATCAAACACTGCATGTTCTCATTCATAGGAGGGTGTTGAACAATGAGAGCACATGGACACAGGGAGGGGAGCATCACACACTGGGGTCTGTTGGAGGGGGCCAAGGGAGGGGTAGTGTCGGGGTGGGGAGGTCAGGAGGGATAACATGGGGAGAAATGCCAGATGTAGGTGATGGGGTGTTGGAGGCAGCAAACTACATTGCCATGTGTGTACCTTCGCAACAATTCTGCATGATCTGCACATGTAGCTCAGTACCTAAAGTACAATAAAAAAAAAAAGAAAAGAAACAAAAAGAAAAGCATGTCTTCCCATAAGGCCATAGGAAGGAAAAAACAGATTTTATTTTCCAATGGTGCCTGCAGTACCCCTGTCTGGAATGAAGCTAGGTTGATTTGTTTTCCAAGCAACAGGAATGCCATTAGTGTAGTTGTGTTAATATGCTTCTCCAGTGAACAAACATTCCCAGGCTGAGACTTGGGTCCTGGAAAGAAGTGAGTCAAATGCGTATTTAATGACCAGGTCTGTATTGTTAGTTTCCATTGTGGCATCTATAAATTGAAGATGTTCATTAAATTTAATATAAAGTCTTTTTCTATCAAAAAAAAGAAAAAAAATGATTGATTAGACTTCATAAAAATTAAATGCATGTGTAAATCAAAGATACACTTAAGAAAAAGGATAAGGGGACAGACACAATAGAAAATAATATCTATGTATATATTGAACAATTCAAATCTATGATATATAAAGAATTTGTACAGCTCAGTAATAAAAATACAGAAAATTAAAAAATCATAAGGCAGCTGAACAGGCACATGGGTGATATGAGAATCACCAATACGTTCTTTCTGTATCCCAGCAGGAAGTTTCTTTTTTTAAATTGTACTTTAAGTTCTGGGTACCTGTGCAGATCTTGCAGGATTGTTGCATAGATACACACATGACATGGTGGTTTGCTCTCTCCATACTCCCATCACCTACATCAGCCATTTCTCCAAGTGTTATCCCTCCCCAAACTCCCTGCCCCCTGCTGTCCCTTCCTTTGCCCCTGCCCCCAAACATAACCCTGCGTGTGATGTTCCCCTCCCTGTGTCCGTGTGATCTCATTGTTCAACAACCACCTATGAGTCAGAACATGTGGTGTTTGGTTTTCTGTTCTTGCATCAGTTTGCTGAGAATAATGGTTTCCATATTCATCCATGACCCTACAGAGGACACGAACTCATCATTTTTATGACTACATAGTATTCCATGGTGTATATGTGCCACATTTTCCTTGTCCAGTCTATCGTTGATGGGCATTTGGGTTGTTTCCAGGTCTTTGCTATTGTAAACAGTACTGCAGTGAATATATGTGTACATGTGTCTTTATAGTAGAATGATTTATAGTCCTTTGAGTATCTACCCAGTAATGGGATTGCTGGGTCAGATGGAATCTCTATTTCTAGGTCCTTGAGGAAGCATTACACTGTCTTCCACAATGGTTGAACTAATTTACAGTCCCGCCAACACTGTGAAAGTGTTCCTTTTTCTCCACATCCTCTCCAGCATCCATTGTCTCCAGATTTTCAATGATCGCCATTCTAACTGGCATGAAATGGTATCTCAATGTGGTTTTGATTTGCATTTCTCTAATTACAAGTGATGATGAGTACTTTTTTTATATGTTCGTTGGCCTCATGAATGTCTTCTTTTGAAAAGTGTCTGTTCGGCTGGGCACGGTGGCTCAAGCCTGTAATCCCAGCACTTTGGGAGGCCGAGACGGGTGGATCATGAGGTTGAGAGATCGAGACCATCCTGGTCAACATGGTGAAACCCCGTCTCTACTAATAATACAAAAAATTAGCTGGGCACAGTGGTGCGTGCCTGTAATCCCAGCTACTCGGGAGGCTGAGGCAGGAGAATTGCCTGGACCCAGGAGGCAGAGGTCGCAGTAAGCCGAGATCGTGCCATTGCACTCCAGCCTGGGTAACAAGAGCGAAACTCTGTCTCAAAAAAAAAAAAGGAAAGTGTCTGTTCATATCTTTTGCTTACTTTGGAATGGGTTTTTTTTTTTGTTTGTTTTTCTCTTGGTAATCTGTTTTAGTTCTTTGTAGATTCTGGATATTAGTGCTTTGTGTGATGGGTAGATTGCAGAAATTTTTCCCATTCCATTGGTTGTCATTTCACTCTAGTGATTGTTTCTTTTGCAGTGCAGAAACTCTTAAGGTTAATTAGATCCCATTTGTCTATTTTGATTTTGCTGCCAATGCTTTTGGTGTTTTAGTCATGAAGTCTTTGCCTATGCCTATGTCTTGAATGGTTTTGCCTAGGTTGTCTTCTAGGGTTTTTATGGTGTCAGGTCCTACGTTTATATCTTTAATTCATTTGGAGTTAATTTTAGTGTAAGGTATCAGGTAGGGGTCTAGTTTCAGCTTTCTACAGATGGCTAGCCAGTTTTCCTAACACCATTTATTGAACAGGCAGTCCTTTCCCCACTGCCTGTTTTTGTCAGGTTTGTCAGACATCAGATGGTTGTAGATGTATGGCATTGCTTCCAAGACCTCTGCTCTGATCCATTGGTCTATATCTCTGTTTTGGTACCAGCACCAAGCTGTTTTGATTACTGTAGCCTTATAGTATAGTTTGAAGTCAGGTAGTGTGATGCCTCCAGCTTTGTTCTTTTTGCTTAGGATTGTCTTGGCCATGTGGGCTCGTTTTTGGTTCCATTTGAAGTTTAAGGTGTTTTTTTTCCAGTTCTGTGAAGATGGTCAATGGTAGCTTGATGGAAATAGTGTTGAATCTATGAATTACTTTTGAACCACCTTAGACATGTATGCCACATTCATTCAGGGATTAATGCAATTCAGTTCTTTTTAAACCTTATCATTTGGAAAGAGACATCTGATTTTATCAGAGTAATTGTTGTGATATATGTATCATTTCTATGATTATTTTATGTGGAAGTTATATTTTTATATTTTGAAAGAATCTAAATAATTATTGAAGTGAAGAAGAGGATGGATAAACAGATGACAGATAATAGATAGATAGATAGATAGATAGATGATAGATGATGTAGATGGAGCTAGTTCAAAGACGACAAGAATTACCTTGGCTTTATAAAAAGACTAACAGTGAATGTAATATTTTCTACCTCTTTTAATTAAATTTTCTATGTAACATGATTAAATAATATATTTTGCATGAATTTTCCTTCTAGTTAATATGAATGAGAGGGAATATCAATAAATGAGAAGAGATCCCTGAAAACAAAGAAAAATTAAAATGCTTTGTCTTGCTTAGCATTCATTATAATGACTTTCATTTGTAAACCATTTCTCAAGAATTAAGTTGTTATATAAATGTTTAGTAATAGTGATCCAGAATATGCCATTTAACAAATGTTTGGGCTGAGCAATGTGACTCATGCTTATAAGCCCAGCACTTTGAGAGGCCAAGACAGGTGGATCACAAGTTCCAGACAAGCCTGGCCAACATATTGAAACCTGTCTCTACTAAAAATGCAAAAAAAAATAGGTAGGTTGTAGCCCCAGCTACTTGGGAAGCTGAGGCTGGAGAATACAGGAGGTGGAGGTTGCAGTGAGCCAAGTTCATGCCAGACTGGATGACAGAATGAGACTGTCTGAAAAACAAAACAACCACACACACACACACACACACACACACACACACACACACACAAATGCTTGTGGCCTTGAGTCTTTGTTCTTAGTTTTTAGGGTATTATTAATATTTAAGTTTAGATTGCCTAAACTCATGACAAAAAATCTAGAATTCCCATTTAATATACCTGGAATTTATTTAGTTATGTTTAGACCGTTTCACTCTTGTCACCCAGACTGGAGGGCAATGGTGCAATTTTGGCTCACTGCAACCTCTGTTGCAGTGAGATTCAAGCGATTCTCTTGCCTTGGCCTCTCGAGTAGCTGGGTTATAGGCGCACACCAGCACTTCTAGCCTACTTTTTATATTTTTGGTAAAGACAGGGTTTCGCCATGTTGGCCAGGCTGGTCTCAAACTCCTAACCTCAGATGATCTGCCCGACTCAGCCTCCCAAAGTGCTGAGATGAGAGATGTGACCTGCCATATTTTAAGACAAAAAGTTTGAACTTCCTAACCTTGTTCTCTTCAGCTTTAGCATTCTATTAGTTTGTGCTCATAGAGAGTTCATTGACAACTGTAACTAACTGCTTTCAAAAGGTAAGCAGAAAATTGTTTCTGTAAAATCAAATAGTATCCACTAGCCTACCACTTATTTCAACTTCCTCCACATCATTTCCAAGTCACTAAGGGAATGAAACATTATTTTTGACTTTCTGATCTTTCTCACCTCCTTCTATCTGTAGTTCTTGTCTGGTCTACACACTTCATTCATGAGTGCAGTATTGCTCATGATGTAGTGCTTCTCAACATTTTTGAAGTAATACATTTCACCAGGTAGATACTGTCATTTCTAATCCACCGCATTGTACCAATTAATACTCTACCATTAAGAAATTTTAAGATGCTCATATTGTTTTAATAAAAATTTAATATACTTTTATTTATTTATTTTTATTTTTTTGGTATATAAACTACTTTTTTTAAATTTTTATTGCATTTTAGGATTTGGGGTACATGTGGAGAACGTGCAAGACAGTTGCACAGGTACACACATGGCAGTGTGTTTTGCTTCCTTTCTTTCCTTCACCCACATTTGTCATTTTTTCCCCAGGCTATCCCTCCCTAGCTACCCCCTCACTGGTCCTCCCCTTTTCCCCCCAATAGACCCCAGTGTTTAGTACCCCCTCCCTGTGTCCATGTGTTCTCATTTTTCATCACCCACCTATGAGTGAGACTATGCAGTATTTCATTTTCTGTTCTTGTGTCAGTTGGCTGAGAATGATGTTCTCCAGATTCATCCATGTTCCTACAAATGACACAAACTCATCATTTCTGATTGCTGCATAATATTCCATGGTGTATATGTGCCACATTTTTCCAATCCAGTCAAACATTGATGGGCATTTAGGTTGGTTCCAGGTCTTTGCTATTGTAAACAGTGCTGCAATGAACATTCGTGTGCATGTGTCCTTATAGTAGAACGATTTATAGTCCTTGGATATATACCCAGTAATGGGATTGCTGGGTCAAATGGAATTTCTATTTCTAAGGCCTTGAGGAATCGCCACACCGTCTTCCACAATGGTTGAACTAATTTACACTTCCACCAACAGTGTAAAAGTGTTCCTATTTCTCCATATCTTCTCCAGCATCTGTTGTCTCCAGATTTTTTAATGATTGCCATTCTAACTGATGTGAGATGGTATCTCAATGTGGTTTTGATTTGCATCTCTCTAATGAACAGTGATGATGAGCATTTTTTCATATAATTGTTGGCCTGATATATCTTCTTTTGTAAAGTGTCTGTTCATATCCTTTGCCCATTTTTGAATGGGCTTGTTTGGTTTTCATTCTGTAAATCTGTTTAAGTTTGTAAATTCTGGATATCAGCCCTTTGTCAGATGGGTAAACTGCAAAAATGTTTTCCCATTCTGTTGGTTGCCAATTCACTCTAGTGACTGTTTCTTTTCCGTGCAGAAGCTGTGGAGTTTGATTAGGTCCCATTTGTCTATTTCAGCTTTTGGTGCCAATGCTGTTGGTGTTTTGTTCATTAAGTACTTGCCTACTCCTATGTCCTGGATGATTTTGCCTAGATTTTATTCTAGGGCCTTTATGGTGCCAGGTCTTATGTTTAAGTCTTTAATCCATCTGGAGTTAATTTTAGTGTAAGGTGTCAGGAAGGGGTCGAGTTTCTGCTTTCTGCACATGGCTAGCCAGTTTTCCCAACACCATTTATTAAACAGGGAATCCTTTCCCCATTGCTTGTTTTTGTCAGGTTTATCAAAGATTGTATGGTTGTAGATATGTTGTGTTGCCTCCAATGCCTTTGTTCTGTTCCAATGGTCTATATCGCTGTTTTGGAACCAGTACCATGCTGTTTGATTACTGTAGCCTTGTAGTATAGTTTGAAATCCGGTAGTGTGATGCCCCCCGCGGTGTTCTTTTTGCTTAGAATTGACTTGGCTATGTGGGCTCTCTTTTGGTTCCATATGAAGTTCATGGTGTTTTTTTCCAGTTCTGTGAAGAAAGTCAATGGTAGCTTGATGGGGATAGCATTGATTCTGTAAATAACTTTGGGCAGTATAGCCATTTTCACGATATTAATTCTTTCTAACCATGAACATGGAATGTTTCTCCATCTGTTTGTGTCCTCTGATTTCGTTGAGCAGTGGTTTGTAGTTTTCCTTGAAGAGGTCCCTTACATTCCTTGTGAGTTGTATTCCTAGGTATTTTATTCTTTTTATAGCAATTGTGAATGGCGGTTCATTCTTGATTTGGCTTTCTTTAAGTCTGTTATTGGTGTAGACGAATGCTTGTGATTTTTGCACATTGGTTTTATATCCTGAGACTTTGCTGAAGTTGCTTATCAGTTTCAGAAGTTTTTGGGCTGAGGCGATGGGGTCTTCTAGGTATACTATCATGTCGTCTGCAAATAGAGACAATTTGGCTTCCCCCTTTCCTATTTGAATACCCTTTATTTCTTTTTCTTGCCTGATTGCTCTGGCTAGAACTTCCAGTACTATATTGAATAGCAGTGGTGAATGAGGGCATCCTCATCTAGTGCCGGATTTCAAAGGGAATGCTTCCAGTTTTTGCCCATTCAGTATGATATTGGCTGTTGGTTTGTTATAAATAGCTTTTATTACTTTGAGATACGTTCCATCGATACCGAGTTTATTGAGGGTTTTCAGCATAAAGGGCTGTTGTATTTTGTCGAATGCCTTCTCTGCATCAATTGAGATAATCATGTGGTTTTGGTTTTTGTTTCTGTTTATGTGGTGAATTACGTTTATAAACTTGCGTATGTTGAACCAGCCTTGCATCCCCGGGATGAATCCTACTTGATCATGATGGATAAGTTTTTTGATGCGCTGTTGCGATCAGCTTGCCAATATTTTATTGAAGATTTTTGCATCTATGTTCATCATGGATATTGGCCTGAAGTTTTCTTTTCTTGTTGGGTCTCTGCTGGGTTTTGGTATCAGGTTGATATTGGTCTCATAAAATGATTTGGGAAGGATTCCCTCTTTTTGGATTATTTGGAATAGTTTCAGAAGGAATGGTACCAGCTCCTCTTTGTGTGTCTCATAGAATTCGGCTGTGATCCCATCTGGACCTCGGATTTTTTGTGTGGTAGGCTGTTAATTGCTGCCTCGACTTCTGACCTTGTTATTGGTCTATTCATAGTTTCAGCTTCCTCCTGGTTTAGGCTTGGGAGGACACGGGAGTCCAGGAATTTATCCATTTCTTCCAGGTTTACTAGTTTATGTGCATAGAGTTGTTTGTAATATTCTCTGATGATGGTTTGAAATTCTGTGGAATCTCTGGTGATTTCCCCTTTATCATTTTTTATTGCATCTATTTGGTTGTTCTCTCTTTTATTTTTAATCAATCTGGCTAGTGGTCTGTCTATTTTATTGATCTTTTCAAAGTACCAGCTCTTGAATTTATTGATTTTTGAAGGGTTTTTCGTGTCTCTATCTCCTTCAGTTCAGCTCTGATCTTAGTTATTTCTTGTCTTCTGCTAGGTTTTGAATTTTTTTATCTTGCTCCTCTAGCTCTTTCAATCTTGATGATAAGGTGTCCATTTTGGATCTCTCCATTCTCCGCATATGGGCACTTATTGCTGTCTATTTTCCTCTAGAGACTGCTTTAAATGTGTCCCAGAGATTCTGGCATGTAGTGTTTTTGTTCTTATTTGTTTCGAAGAACTTCTTTATTTCTGTCTTCATTTCATTGTTTATCCAGTCAACATTCAAGAGCCAGTTGTTCACTTTCCATGAAGCTGTGCAGTTGTGGGTTGGTTTCTGAATTCTGAGTTCTAACTTGATTGCACTATGGTCTGAGAGACTGTTTGTTATGATTACAGTTGTTTTGCATTTGCTGAGGAGTGCTTTACTTCCAATTATGTGGTCAATTTTAGAGTAGGTGTGATGTGGTGCTGAGAAGAATGTATATTCTGTGTATTTGGGGTGGAGAGTTCTGTAAATGTCTATCAGGTTTGCTTGTTCCAGGTCTGAGTTCAAGCCCTGAATATTCTTGTTGATTTTCTGTCTTGTTGATCTGTCTAATATTGACAGTGGAGTGTTAAAGTCTCCCATTATTATTGTGTGGGAGTCCAAGTCTCTTTGTAAGTCTTTAAGAACTTGCCTTATGTATCTGGGTGCTCCTGTATTGGTTCCATATATGTTTAGGATTGTTAGCTCTTTTTGTTGTATCAATCCTTTTACTATAATGTAATGACCTTCTTTGTCTCTTTTGATCTTTGTTGCTTTAAAGTCTATTTTATCAGAGATGAGAATTGCAACTCCTGCTTTTTTCTCTCACTCCATTTGCTTGGTAAATCTTCCTCCATCCCGTTATTTTGAGTCTTTGTGTATCCTTTCATGTGAGATGGGTTTCCTGGATACAGCACACTTATGGGTTTTGGATTTTTATCCAGTTTGCCAGTCTCTGTCTTTTGATTGGTGCATTTAGCCCATTTATATTTAGGGTTAATATTGTTATGTGTGAATTTGATACTGCCATTTTGATGCTAGCTGGCTGTTTTTCCCGTTAGTTGATGTAGATTCCTCATTATGTTGATGTTCTTTAGCATTTAGTGTGATTTTGGAATGGCTGGTACTGGTTGTTTCTTTCTATGTGTAGTGCCTCTTTCAGGAGCTCTTGTAAAGCAGGCCTGGTGGTGACAAAATCTCTGAGTACTTGCTTGTTCACAAAGCATTTTATTTTTCCTTCACTTATGAAGCTTAGTTTGGCTGGATATGAAATTCTGGGTTGAAAGTTCCTTTTTTAAAAAATGATGAATATTGGTCCCCACTGTCTTCTGGCTTTTAGCGTTTCTTCCGAGAGATCTGCTGTGGGTCTGATGGGCTTCCCTTTGTGGGTTACCCGACCTTTCTTTCTTGCTGCCCTTAGTATTTTCTCCTTTATTTCAACCCTGGTGAATCTGACAATTATGTGCCTTGGGGTTGCTCTTCTTGCAGAAAATTTTTGTCATGTTCTCTGTATTTCCTGAATTTTAGAGTTGGCCTGCCTTGCTAGGTGGGGAAAATTTTCCTGGATAATATCCTGAAGAGTATTTTTCAGCTTGGATTCATTCTCTTCATCACATTCTGGTACACCTATCAAACGTAGGTTAGATCTCTTCACATAGTCCCACATTTCTTGGAGACTTTGTTCATTCCTTTTTGCGCTTTTTTCTCTAATCTTGGTTTCTCATTTTATTTTATTGAGTTGATCTTCAACTTCTGATATTCTTTCTTCTGCTTGGTCAATTCGGCTGTTGAAACTTGTGCATGCTTCACGAAGTTCTCGTATTGTGTTTTTCAGCTCCTTCAATTCATTCATATTCTTCTCTAAGTTATCCATTCTTGTTATCATTTTCTCAAATCTTTTTTCAAATCCTTTTTAAAGGTTCTTAGTTTCTTTGCATTGATTTAGAACATGTTCTTTTAGTTCACAGAAGTTTCTTCTTACCTACCTTCTGAAGTCTAATTCCATCATTTCGTCACAGTCATTCTCTGTTTCACTTTGTTCCCTTGCTGGTGAAGAGTTTTGGTCCTTTCTAGGAGGCGAGGTGTTCTGGTTTTGGGTGTTTTCCTCCTTTTTGGACTGGTTTCTTCCCATGTTTGTGGATTTATCCACCTGTCGTCTGAGTAGTTGCTGACTTTTTGATTGGGTCTCTGAGTGAACGCCCAGATTGTTGATGATGAGGTCTTTCTGTTACTTGGTTTTCCTTCTACCAGTCTAGCCCCTCTGCTGTAGGACTACTGAGGTCCACTCCAGGCCCTGCTTGTGTGGGTTACACCTGTAGCAGCTGCAGAATGGTGAGGGATGCTACCAGTTTCTTCTTCTGCTATCTTTGTCCCAGAATGGTGCCCGCCTAATGTCAGTCTGATCAGTCCTTTTTGAGGTGACTCTGGATATACAGGGGTCAGGGAGCTGCTTGAGGAGACAGTCTGTACTTTATAGGAGCTCAAGTGCTGAGCTGTGAGCTCCGTTTTTCATTCAGGGCTGTTAGGCAGGTGCATTTAATTCTGCTGCAGCACAACTCTTAGAACCCCTTTTTTTCCTCAGATGCTTTGTCTCGGGGTGGTTGCGGCTTTCTTTATGAGTGTCCGTGGCACTATCCTGCCCAGCTAGGAGGCAGGCTAGTCACTATTTGCCTGCTGAGGCTCCGCCCTGTTGATGTGGTGTGGGCCCTGTTGCTGAGGGCTCTGCCCTGCAGCCACACGCTCCATGGCAGGCTCCGCCCTCCTGCCACCAGCTCCGCCCTGCAGCATAGTCTCTCTGTTATGGCATGTTGCCTCAGCAATGGCAGGCTGCGTCATCAATGGGAGTGTGCCTCCGTAGGGGCAGATATTCTCAGTAATTATGTACACCCCTCCCCCACTGAGCTGCACCATCCTGGGTTCAGCTGTGCTTGCAGTGAAACTCTCCACCCAGAGCATTTTGAGTTGCCATTTTGTTTTGTCCTTGTGGGGGTGAAACCTACTGAGCCCGCTCACCTGGCTCCCTGCCTCAGAGTGCCTTTCTTTTTTTTTTTAAGTTGAACGGAAGGCTCTCTCTCAGAAGTTTCAGTCGCCTGCTGTTAGAGCACCAGGATCTGTGTGATTTCCTGTGTAGCTAGCCACTGCGCTGGCTCAGACGCCACTTCCCAGTAATCTCCTGGTCTGGCTCACAATCCAAGTCCCGTTTAATCAGTTGGATATGCTAATCTGCCCTCCCAATTCTCAGATTGCTCATTTAGCAGGGTGCTCGTGCTCGTGTGTTTTGTGCAGATTGTTGGAAAGTGCCTGCGCTGCGGTGCCAGCTGAAGCGGCCGCAACAGCTGAACCAGCTGCGCTTCTGTTCCGTGTCTTTCCTACACCTGGGACTTTCCCCATTCGGTGGGCAACAAAGATCCATCTGGAAATGTGACTTTGACTCACCCTCTGAGCATTCGCTGAGAGCTGCGATCCTGAGTTGTTCTTACTGTGCCATCTTGAAAACCCTTAATATACTTTTATTTCTGCTGATTGAAAATTAAGACTCCCATTCCATCTATTTATGAAAAACTACATAAAAAACACTTTGAACATGATAATTAAAAAACATATATTGGGCTTGCAATTTATTATTGTGTGCCATTCCTTAATTCATCTACTCAATAAAAGTTTATTTAATACAAAGAAAGCAATTCATCATATGGCAGATGTATACTTGAAGATTTTCATTATTAGGCTGGCTAGAGAGATATTCTATTCACATATAATATATTCCCACAATGACTACCCAAAGATAATACCACACTCACACCTCATTTTATAAAAACATGCTATATTGAAAATTATTTTGTTACAGATGAAAAGGGTACTTAGACCTATTTAGTTTCATCATAGGAGTGCAAAATCTAATACATGTAAAAATCTGATACAGGTTTAAAGGTAAAACCAAGCATTAAACTGTTCATATGGTTAATACATATAGATAACTGAACTTACTGTGCCCTTCTATGACATGTGTTTCTGTAAGATGAATGAAAATGTGTGCAATTGGGGAATTTGGAGTGATGTCAGTAAAATACAGAATTCATGTAGGTCCATACGGAATTTTTTTCTAATTCATTAGTCTCTATGTTACAAAGAAACAGCAGTTGAAAGCAGAGTGAAGTAGAAGAATTAAATGCACTAGACCACAGAAGGATACAGTACTTCCCATAAGCCCATTCATACCTGATTTTTTATCTTGACTCACTTTTATGATGTGTTCATGTTTTGAAGTGCTTATAGTATGGTTTTCTCTGGTTATTTATGTTATACCTTTATCTTACCTCAGAAGGCTCAAGCCATTTTTACACCATCTTTTGTCTAGCCACAATCATCTTTTTAAAAGGCAAAAGTTTATATTTACAATAATTTATCTTTACTTATTAAAATTTAAACTCCTTTTTTTGAAAGAGAAAAAAGAAAGGAAGGAAGAAAAAGAAAGAAAAAGAGAAAGAAAGAAAAGAATGAAAGAGAGAAAGAAAAAGGAAGAGAAAGCGGGAGAGAAAATGGAAATCTTGCTCTATTGCCCAGGCTAGAATGCAGTCTAAAAGTGGGTATTAAAAACCTCTTTTATGCCAATAAATGTGCTGAACAATGGAGACAGGAAGAAATAGGGGAGGAAAATAACAAACAAGCAGCCAACCAATATTTCATTTAAACCTGTGAAATGCGATGCAATTACTGAGGAGTGATTTACTTCCAATTTTGTGGTCACTTTTAGAATAGGTGTGATGTGATACTGAGAAAAATGTGTTTTGTGGATTTGGGGTGGAAAGTTCTGTAAATGTTTATTAAGTTTACTTATTCCAGGTCTGTGTTCAAGTCCTGGATATTCTTGTTAATTTTCTGTCTCCTTGATCTGTCTAATATTGACAATGTCATGTTAAAGTCTCTCACTATTTTTATGTGGGAGTCTAAGTCTCTTTGTAAATCATTAAAACTTGCCTTATGTATCTGGGTGCTCCTGTCTTGGGTACGTATATATTTAGGATCGTTAACTCTTCTTGTTGCATTGATCCTTTTACCATTATGTAATGTCCTTCTTTGTCTCTTTTGGTCTTTGTTGCTTTAAGGTCTATTTTATCAGAGATGAGAATTGCAACTCCTGCTTTTTTTCTCTCACTCCATTTGGTTGGTAAATCTTCCTCCACCCCCTTGTTTTGAGTCTTTGTGTATCCTTGCATTTGACATGGGTCTGGATGCAGTATACTGATGGATTTTGGCTTTTTAACCAATTTGGGTGTCTGTGTCTTTTGATTGGGGCATTTAGTCTGTTTAAATTTAGGATTGATATTAATATATATATGTTTAATACTGCCATTTAGTGCTAGCTGGTTGTTTTGCCCATTAGTTGATGTAGATTCTTCATTATGGTGATGCTCTTTACGTTTTGTATGTTTTTGAAATGGCTGATACTGGTTGTTCTTTTCTATGTGTAATGCTTCTTTCAGAAGCCCTTGTAAAGCAGGCCTGGTGGTGATGAAATCTCTGAGTACTTGCTTGTTTGCAAAAAAATTTATTTTTCCTTCACTTATGAAGCTTAGTGTGGCTGGATATGAAATTCTAGGTTGAAAGTTATTTTTTTTCTTTTTTCTTTTTTTTTTTTTTGAGACAGAGTTTTGCTTTTGTTACCTAGACTGGAGTGCAATGGTGTGATCTCGGCTCACTGAAACCTCCGCCTCCTGGGTTCAGGCAATTCTCCTGCCTCAGCCTCCTGAGTATCTGGGATTACAGGCACTTGCCACTGTGTCCAGCTAATTTTTTTGTATTTTTAGTAGAGAAGGGGTTTCACCATGTTGACCAAGATGGTCTTGATCTCTTGACCTCATGATCCACCCGCCTCAGCCTCCCAAAGTGCTGGGATTACAGACATGAGCCACCGCACCTGGCCAAAAGTTCTTTTCTTTAAGAATGTTGAATATTGGCCCCCACTCTCTTCTGGCTTGTAGGGTTTCTGCTAAGAGGTCTGCTGTGAGTCTTATAGGCTTCCCTTTGTGGGTAACCTGACCTTTCTATCTGGCTGCCCTTAGTATTTTCTCCTTCATTTCAACCGTGGTGAATCTAACAATTATGTGCCTTGAGGTTGCCCTTCTTGAGGAATATCTTTGTGGTGTTCTCTTTATTACCTGGAGTTGAGTATTGTCCTGCCTTGCTAGGTTGGGAAAGTTTTCCTGGATAATATCCTGAAGAATATTTTCCAGCTTGGATTCATTCTCTTCATCACATTCAGGTACACCTATCAAACGTAGATTAGGTCTTTTCACATAGTCCCATATTTCTTGGAGACATTGCTCATTCCTTTTTAGCCTTTTTTCTCTAATCTTGTCTTCTTGTTTTATTTCATTAAGTTGGTCTTTGACCTCTGATATGCTTTATTCTGCTTGATCAATTTGACTGTTAAAACTTGTGCATACTTCACAAAGTTCTTATAGCATGTATTTTCAGCTCTATTAATTCACTTATATTACTCTCTAAATTGTCTATTCTTGCTAGCATTTCATCAAACCTTTTCTCAAGGTTCTTAGCTTCTTTGCATTGAGTTAGAACATGTTCTTTTAGCTCACAGAAGTTTCTTATTATCCACCTTCTGAAGCCTGATTCTGTAAATTCATCACACTCATTCTCCATCAGGCCTTGTTCCATTGCTAATGAGGAGCTGCGATCTTCTGTAAGAGGAGAGACATTCTGATTTCAGGCATTTTCAGGCTTTTTGTGCTGGTTTCTTCCCATCTTTATGGATTTACCCACCTGTCATCTTGGTAATTGCTGACTTTCAGATTGGGTCTCTGATTGGATGTCCAGCTTGTTGGTAATGAAGTTTTTTCTATTTCTTAGTTTTCCTTTGGTAGGCACCCCTCCCCCACAGAGCTGGACCTTCCTGGATTCAGCTGTGCTTGCTGTGAAACTCTCAATCTGGAATCTGTGTAACTTCCCCTGCGGCAATCCACCACGCCGGCTGAAACTGCGGTGTTGAAATTCGTGGCACTTCTCCTCCCAGGGATCTCCCAGTCTGGCTCCCAGTTTCAGTCCCCCTTTCAATCAGCTGAATGGGTGACTCTGCCTTCCCAGAGCTCCAAACGCCAACTAAAAGGGCACCCAGTCCCATATACTCTGCATTGAGAACTGCCATGCCGTGGCACTGGCAAAAGAGCTGTGCTGGCCAAAAGAGTAGCCCTGGCGACCCATGGGGCTCCTCTGCTGACCATTTCCTGCTCTGTGGGCAACAAAAATTCATCTGGAACTGTGGCGTCCACTCACTCTCTCGCTGTCACTGGGAGCTACAATCCTGAGCTGGTGCTAATCGGCCATCTTGGATCTCTCTCTAGAATTTAAACTCTTTAAAGCTGTACTAATATTTTAAATAAGATAGCTATACTTTTGTTATTGCTCTGGATTCAAACAAATTTTGTTTGCACAACTCTGTTTTTTCCATAAGCCCACTTATATATACTGTCCAATATTGCATATCACAAAATTTTATATAATTGCCTACACTATGTAAGAGTTGAAATATCTCTACTGCATAACATTGAACAAATAAACATTAAGCAATAAAATTCAAACATTTCTGAGAACAATTGGCAGAGACAGAAACATTAGTCAAGTAATACTGTCAGTTTGGATGACAGGCAACTTGTGAACAAAACAAAATTCCAGTGAAAAAATATAAAAAAGTAGAGGCATTTTAAAAGAGATTTACATCAAAGTGAGAGTAAAATTAATGGAAAACTTTACATGAAATGCTTCCAAGTAAGTGAAAAACAAGAGGATGCTAACATTGCACAATCAGAAATCAAGCTGCAAACTTCTAAAATATAAAATACTGAATTCACTATGGCAAGGCTTGAGCACATATTGAGACTTTAATTAGGTATCAAATGCGACATGAAAAATTATTTATAAATGTTTTGTTTAGGCACAAGTGACATTGTGGAATACATTGGATTTATGCCAGAAAAAGACAAATAATGAATAAGAACCTTTTGATTTATTTCCTTGTTCATCTATTTATCAACTTATCTACCTATCTATTTACCTTCTCAAATGTGCTCCCATGCATGGCCCAAAAATGTTGCCAAGCATATTTTGATCTGCTTTTATTTTTTTTTCTCAGGCCTGAGTACCTATATTATTGCCTGGTGCAGGTAGGGGTTCAATAAATATTTGGTGAATAATTTTTAAACCAGTACATATTCCAGTTGATTTCCTCTTTTGGAAAGATCTACTGGATTACAAGTCTCATGAGGACAAGAGCAATGTCTATCTTATTCACCATCCCAGCTCCAGTGCCTAACATACACAGTATACTCAGTGAATATACAGTGAGTTAGTAAGTTCAGGCATTGCTTACCACATAAATCCTGAAAAAGGATGATTTTTAGCTCTTAAAACTAGTCTCTGTGTTGCCTTATAAGATTCCTAGACATTACTTTAGTTACTTGACAGAACAAGACCTACATCTCTTCAGTTATATTCTGGTTCTCCTTGATAGTAAGTTTGTCCAACAAACACTCATGAAATAGATTATGTCTCTTGATATCATAAAAACACTGCTGCCCTATTCCAATGATTTGTCATGGGTACCCTTGAAGATAGCTATAGCATAATGGATACATATTTTGGAATTTGAATGTCTGAATTTGAATCCTAGCTCTGTTCCTTGCTAGTTATGCAAAATGCTCAAATTCTCTGCAAGCCACTTTCCTTATCTATAAAATATTAATAAAGTCAGACTCATCCCAGAGAAAAATGTGAGATAATTAATACACAAGAACTTCTCAGTACTAAGTCTAACACATATAAGGTGAGCAATAAATATGTCTCATGACTGCTCCTTTTTGGAACAGCAATTTTCTGTTCATGATACCATTTCCTCTTTTATTGTTATCCAAGGAAACTCCCTAGATATCTCTTCCACACCCATTTCTCAATCTCAGACACCTTAATTCCTTAATTTCTGTGAATTATTAATGGAAATAAACTTATTAACTAACATAATATGTGACTAATCCTACATTTAATTCAAAAATTAACTCTATAAGATGTAATCCTCTAGATATTCCCAGATATACTCACAATTAAAGAATAAATAAAAGAAGGTAGTGAAAAGCAATCCCTGAAGAGTTGCTAATTTCCTTCAAATATTAAACTGTAGAGTACTAGTACTTTTATTCATATTCAGAAATATTTGCTCTTCTCCCATGCATTTTATTTAAATAATGTATCTCTCTTTAATTCTATTACTTTTCATGCATGTGGTGACCCACATTTGTTACTGGCAATAAATTATTAATAAACAATGAGTCAGGATATAGCAGCTTCTTGGTAGTTGTTTCATCCATGTGTTTGCAATATGCTAGGTCACGCCATTTGCAGGATGTTTGTATATTCACTAGGGAGCCATGAACAATGGAACTGTTAGAAATATCTGGCTTTGTGGTGTACTATAGAAAATAAAAAATTCTAGAGACAGCTGTGTAATATAAGCAATAGTTGGAAAAACTATGTCCTAGAAAAACACAAGCCTGGAGCTTCTGTGTTATAAATGAACTAGAATATTGACTATCCAAAGTTTATTTTTATAAAATTCAGAGTAAATGTTGCAGTACTGCAATATTTGTAAAAATAATTTAGCAATGCATTCTATTTCTTAAATTACACATATGTGCAAACACATATGTATGTATAGATACACATACACACATATATGTAGCTTTGGATACACACACAACACATCTCTACTTACCTTTATTTTTACATACCCACTATAGTTATAGAAAAAAATATATAAAGGCTAATATTACAACATGCAAAAGAAAACTAACATCCATATTGTGTTTTTTAAATACAGTTTTCCACTAAAATAAACTAGGGTTCTTTAGAAAAAGCCAAATTACAGATCTGGGCCAAAAAAAATGCAGAAATTGAACCTAAGACATCTTGTTAATGGATGAAAAAATAACTATCAAAAACCTATAACCTTATATATGGACATTTCTAGAGCTTGCTATGGTTACAACTCATTGATAAATAAAGAAAAAAGCTCAAGTATCTAGTCTACCCTTTCTTTGTGGATTATATTTCAGACAAATCAACTAGTGTAAGAATTTTTTTTATGTAGAAGAGCCACAGCTAATGGAGTTGGAGTTAAAGTTTATCATTTTAAATACCAAAATAAATGATGAAGTATACTCCTGTGTACTCCTAATAGCTGCTAAACCATTGTGAGATAAATTTATGGCAAACTCTGGAAACAGTCACGCTGACTATACCTGAATCCAGTTAAATCATAGCATCACTAAAAGTGAATATTCATACATTAAACAGTTTCTAATGTGAAGTAATAAGAAATGAACAGCATTCATGTAAAGTTATTTTGGCTAAAAGTGAGTACCTAAATATAAACAATTTTTTATAGCACTTTACAGGAAATAGAAGGGAGAGAGGATCTAAATGGTTCCATGAAGATACACAATTAACCATATTACAAATCAGAGGCACTGTTGGAAACGTATCTCAGTTCCAACTCATAAAGGACACAAAAATGGAAGAAAAGACATTACAAATTTAAAACAAGTAAGAGACACATCAATCAAAGCACATATGTATATCCTGTTGAGATTTGCAACTAGGGAAAATTAGGTGAGTTTTAGATAAATTAATAAATTATTTGTAATTTTATTGGAGGTGATAATGACATTGTGGCTGTATTTTGTAAGCCACATCCAGATATTTTACAAATATATACCTAAATATTTTCCGTTGAAATTCTATGATAGCTGCAGTTTGCTTTTAAACACTCTGGAAAAACATGAGGGATAGATGAAATAAATATACATAATACTGGTACTTGTTGAACTGATGGGTTATTGGTTGAATTATATAATGCTCTATTCTTTCTAAATGTTTGAAAAACATTATAAGATAAAGCTAAAATATACAGAAAAACAAGTAAACAGGATGTCTTTACCTGAGTATAGAATGCCTAGAAATATATATGAATATATTTGAAAATTTTAGCAAATACTGAATATGGTAGTTGAAATATGGGTAAATAATGCTTATTTTAATATTAGAAACAGTATACAAATTTCTGCAACAAATGAAAATAGTGAAGTCATTATATAAGAAGTTGAACAATGTCAATATAGACAATAATGACAGTTTTGATAATTACTTTTAAGAATTTGAGGGCATAGTTGACTTATGATTAGTCTTGTAGCCACATTCTGGCATCAGTTAGATTCCAATCAGCTGTGAGATTTCCCCACTTCCTTGAGGGATCTGTTAGATTTCAATGGTGGAAGTGCTTGGTGCAACCAAAGAGAAAGGCATGAACTATGTAAGTTTTATTCCCATGTCAAACCATGGAGCAATAGTAAGCCTGGAAAGTTAAAGCAATCAATTACTTTTCATGTTTGCAGAAGAATCTGAATCACTGGGAGAGATCAAAAGTGCAGTTTAGGGTGGAAAGTCAGATTGGTAGAATTCTCTCCTGGCTAGATACATTGAGAAGTGTGGAAAGGAGCAAACACTTGTAACAGCAAATGACTAGACACAATCTAATTCTCTACAAACAGAAAGGGAGTGTTTGGAGATACATGGATGGATAGACGGAGAGGGAGAGAGAGAGAGAGAGAGAGAGAGAGAGAGAGAGAGAGAGAGAGAGAGAGAGAGAAAGAGAGAGAGATTCACACACATATGCTTATATAGCTAAAAGAAATGGATGAATGAATCAGCCAAACTAATGAAAATATTACACATGAGAGTTTGAATAAAAAAGAGATCAGAAATGATCACTACTATTCTCTGCACCTTGTTTTATAATTTTGGCTTTGGAATTATGTATAATGCACTACATGACTATAAAACAAAATAAAAACTAGAAGATATCTAAAACTGTTAAAACAAAAAAAATTAACACATAAAGAGAAAAATTATTTTAGTGACCTTACAACACAGAATTCACACTCTGGAATATATTCAAAGGTCAGAAAACCTGAAGTGTATGTAACAAATATGTTTACAGAAAAAAATATACAAAATACATTTATATATATAAATATATAAAATATATAAATATTGCAATATTTTGTAATGTAATATACTTGTAATATGTAATATATTTGTAATGCAATATTTTTATATTGCATTATGCTTGCAATATAAGGGTGATGGTTAATATGGAGTGTCAACTTGATTGGATTGAGGGATACAAAGTGTTAGTACTGGGTATGCCTGTGTGGGTGTTGACAAAAGAAATGAACATTTAAATCAGTGGCCTGGGGAAGGTAGATCCACCCTTAATCTGGTGAGCACAATCTAATCACCTGCCAGTGACTATAAAGCAGGCAGAAAAATATGAAAAAGTGAGATGAGCCAAGCTTCCCAGCCTACATCTTTCTCCTGTGCTGGATGCTTTCTGCCCTCGAACATCCAAATTCTTCAGTTTTGGGAGTTGGACTGGCTCTCCCTGCTCCTCAGCTTGCAGACGGCCTATTGTGGGATCTCATGATGGTGTAAGTTAATAAACTTAATAAACTCCCAGACATATATATATATATATATATATATGTGTGTGTGTGTGTGTGTGTGTGTGTGTGTAATATGATATAATTATATATGTGTATGTACGTATGTATGTATGTATGTGTGTGTGTGTATATATATATATATATATATATATATATATATATATATATATATATATATATATCCCTCTAAGAAAACCCTGACTAATACAAATTTTGGTATCAGAATTGGTTCTAGAGGAACAGAATATTAAGGATGGAGTTCTTTCATTGATTTTGGGGTTGCTGGAATTGGCTGGCTAATATGATTAGACTCAAACATGCTAAGGATTTTACTTCTAATAGTATGGATAACACTGACAGTCCTTTGCATGAACTGTTTAGAGAGTTGTGCAAAATAAATGCATTTGACACTCCTGATTCACTGCTCATGAGAGACAAGGAGTTTAGTGACTCTATATATACATAATAACTTTGACTATATGTGCAGAACCAAGAAACATAATGAAGCTCATTGGTTGCTCCTAAGTTTAGTGGACAAAGTGGTCAAAGAAAATAATAAACTCAGGAATTTTTTTCGTGGTTACAGAAGCAGATACTGAGCCTCAAACCTGTTAAGATTGCCCTGAGTGAGAGTCTTATCTCCTGTACAGAAAGAGCTGAGATTGTGAAAAAACAGACAGAAGATCTTATGAGAGTGGCTGATTTGCAAAAAAAAAAAAAAAAAATGCATGCACAGCCTCACCAGGTGTCTACTGTTGAGGTGCGTATATTGATTGGAAAAGAATAGGGTGCTGCAGCTTGGAAAGGCGATGTGTGGAGAGAACTTTGATGATGCTGGAGACACTGAGTTTGCAAACTCTGATGAACCTTTTCTTGCCAGAAGAAACAGCTTTCCCATCCTCAGTGGCAACATCCCCTCCCCGACCCATGCTACCATCAGCCTTTCCATGTTTGTCAGAGGAAATAAACCCTGTGATGCCGGAGTCAACAGTGATGGTTTTTCCTGAGGCAGTTGCCAGGCAACATAATGCTGATTCTCCTCAGGAGCCATCCCTGACACTTCTGTTTTCTTCTAGACCTGTAACCAGACTAAAGTCCTGATTGGCCACTAGAGGTGTGGTTGAGAGTGTGACCCATGAAGGGGTGCGCTACCCTCAAAAACAGCTCTTTGAGTTCTCTAATTTATATAAACAGAAATCTGGAGAGCAGGCATGGGAATGAATATTAAGGGTTTGGGATAATGGCAGAAGAAACATAGAGTTGGATCAGGCTAAATTTACTGACTTGGGTCCACTAAGTAGGGACTCTGCTTTTAATGTTGCAGCTTGGGGAGTTAAAAATGTTTCTAAGAATTTATTTAGTTGGTTCACTGAAATATGGCTTAAAAGATGGCCCACTGTGAGCGAGCTGGAAATGTCTGATCTTTCTTGGTTTAATATAGAAGAAGGGATTTAAAGGCTTAAGGAAATTGGGAATGATACGGTGGATTAGTCACTTTAGATCTACTCATCCCAGCCGGGAGGGTCCATATGATACACCCTCAACCAATGTCTTGTGAAATAGATCTTTGAAGAGCCCTGTAATTCCTCTTCTCTGTATGTCAGATCTAAGAATGGGAACCACAGTCACTCAGCTACAAAATTTAAATACAATGGGAATAATTGGATCCTAATGTGGCAGAGACCAAGTGACAGCACTCAACTGCCAAAGGTAAGGTGAATATAGCTGCTGTAATGAACAGCAGAGACAAAACTAATGTAGCACTCTAGCATTGGCTAATTAGTTATGGTGTTCCTAGAAGTGAAAATGATAGGAAGCCTACTGCATTCCTACTTAATTTAAAACAGCTGAAAACTTCTAGGTCAAATGGACAAAAGACTATTTGCATTATAATAACCGAGAGACATGGCCCCTCAATAAATTTCCAGACTTGAGCCAGTTTACAGACCCAGAACCCCTTGAATGAAGGGGATGCCAGGCCCCCTGAGGAAGAACCTCACTACTTTACTGCCAATGTATGCTGATAATCTTTCAGGTTAGACCTCTGTCCTTTTACCAGGTTAATTGTGTATTGGGGAAAGAGAAATGACAGACATTTTGGGGACTACTGGACACTGACTCTGAGCTGATGTTGATTCCATGGGACCCAAAGCATCATTGTGGTCCTCCAATTAAAGTAGGGGCATGTGGAGGTCAGGTAATAATAGAGTTTCTGCTCAAGTCTCACTTACAGTGGGTGCATTGAATCCCTGTACTCATCCTGTGGTCATTTCCCCAGTGTCAGAATGCATAATTCGCATAGATGTACTTAGCAGCTGGCAGAACCCCCACATTTGCTTCCTGACTAGTTTGGTGAGAGCTATTATGGTGGGAAAGACCAAATAGAAGCCATTGGAGCTGTCTCTACCTAGAAAAATAGTAAATCAAAAACAATATCACATCCCTGGAGGGACTGTGAAGATTAGTGCTATCATCAAGGACTTGAAAGACTCTGGGTGGTGATTCTCACCACATCCTCATTCAACCCTTGCATTTGGCCTGTGCAGAGGACAGATGGATCTTGGAGATTGGCAGTGAGATTAACGAAGTGGTGACTCCAGTTGCAGCTGCTATTCCAGATGTGGTTTCACTGCTTGAGCAAATTAACATATCTGGTACCTGGTATGCAGACATTGGCTTGGCAAATGTGTTTTTCTCCATTCCTGTCCAGAAGACCCACGAGAAGCAAGTTGCCTTCAGCTAGGTAGGACAGCAATATATTTTTACTGTCCTACCTCAGGGGTACATCAACTGTCCAGCTTTGTTTCATATTCTTATTCAGAGAGACCTTGATCACTTTTTGCTTCTGTGTATATCACACTGGTCCTTGATGTCATTATACTAATTGGACCCAGTGACCAAAGACTAGCAAAGACACTGGACTTGTTGGTGAGACATTTGCATGCCAGCAGATCAGAAATAAATCTGACTAAAATTCAGGGAACTTCTATCTCAATAAAATTTCTAGGGGTCCAGTGGTATGGGAGCTGTGGAGATGTCTCTTCTAAAAGTGAAGGATAACTTGCTGCATTTGGCCCCTCTTACAATCTAGAAAGGGCACGACGCCTAGTGGGCCTATTTGAATTTTGAGGGCAACACATTCCTCATTTCAGTGAGTTACTCCTGCCCATTTATTGAGCGATATGAAAGGCTGCCAGTTTTGAGTGTGGTCCAGAACAGAAGAAGGCTCTGCAATAGGTTCAGGTTGCTGTGCAAGTTGCTCTGCCACCTGGACCACATGACCCAGCAGATCCTTGGTGCTTGAGATGTCAGAGGCAGATAGGGATGCTGCTTAGATCCTTTGGCAGGCTCTCATAGGTGGATCATAGATGAGGCCTCCAGGATTTTGGAGCAAGGCTCTGCCATCTTTGCCAGATAACTATTCTCCTTGTGAGAGACATCTCTTGGCCTGTTACTGGGCTTTGGTGGAAACTGAAAGTTTGACTGTGTGTCATCAAGTCACCATGTGACCTGAACTGCCTATCATACACTGGGTGCTTTCTGACCCATGTAGTCATAAAGTGGGTCATGCACAGCAGCATTTACACTGGGCAGAACTTAGAGCAGTGAACTTGGTTGTGCACTTTGCATGGAAGAAAAAATGGCCAGATGGGTGATTATATACTGGTTCATGGGCTGCAGCCAACAGTTTGGCTGGATGGTGAGGGACTTGGAAGAAGCATGATTGGAAAATTGGTGACAAAGAAATCTGGGGAAGAGGTATGTGGATGAACCTCTCTGAGTGGTCAAAATCGTGAAGATATTTGTATCCTATGTGAGTGCCCCCCAAGGGGTGACCTTAGCAGAGGAGGAGTTTAATAATAAAGTGAATAGGATGACCCATTCTGTGGACACCACTCAGCCTCCTTCCTCAGCCTCCCCTGTCATTGCCCAATGGGCCCACAAACTAAGTGGCCATGGTGACAGAGATGGAGGTTATGCATGGGTTCAGCGACATGGACTTTCACTCGCCAAGGCTGACCTGGCCTTGGCCACTGCTGAGTGCCAAATTTGCCAGCAGCAAAGACAAATATGGAGCCCTCAATATGACACTATTCCTAGGGGTGATCAGTCTGCTACCTGTTGGCAGATTGATTATATTGTACCTCTTCCATCACAGAATGCCTTATCTACCATCACAGTATTCCACACAGTAACACCTCTTACCAAGGCACTCACTTTACAGCTAAAGAAGCATGGCAGTGGTCTCATGCTCGTGGAATTCACTGGTCTAAGCTGTTCATCCTAAAGCAGCTGGATTGATAGAATGGTAGAATGGCCTTTTGAAGTCACAATTACAATTGTGACTAGGTGACAATACTTTGCAGGGCGGGGGCAAAATTCTCCAGAAGGCCGTGTATGTTCAGTCAGTCTCTATTGTATGGTACTGTTTCTCCCATAGCTGGAATCACGGGTCCAGGATTCAAGGGGCAGAAGTGGAAGGGGCACCACTCACTATCATCCCTAGTGATCCAGTAGTAAAACTTTTGCTTCCTGTTCCTGCACCATTACCTTCCTCTGACCAGAAGTCTTGGCTCCAGAGGGAGGAATGCTGCCACCAGAAGACACAATGATTCCATTAAACTGGAAGTTAAGTTTCACACTTGAACATTTTGGGTTCCTTCTACCTTTAAATCAACAGGCTAAGAAGGGAGTTACAGTGTTGGCTGGGGTGATTGGCCTGGACTATCAAAATGAAATCAGCATACCAATCCACAACTGGAGATAAGGAACAGCATGCATGGAATACAGGACATCCATTAGGACATCTCTCAGTGTTATCATGCCCTGCGATTAAGGTCAACTGGAAACCACAACGACCCAATGCAGGCAGGACTACAAATGGCCCAGACCCTTCAGGAATGAAGGTTTGGGTCACTCCACCAGGAAAAAAATCCACAATCTGCCTAGGTGCTTTCTGAAGACAAAGAAATACAGAATGGGTAGAAGAAGGTAGTCATCAATAGCAGCTATGACTACATGACTAGTTACAGAAAGGAGGTCTATAATTGTCATGAGTATTTCCTCTCTCTTTTGTTAAAAACATATTTGTACACGTATACACTTATGCTAAGAAAGTAATCTTCATTTTATTTCCTTTCCTTTATTATGTGGCATAAGATTTGTTGACTTCATATCAGCATTTAAGTACTGTTAACTTTATGTAATAGTATTTGGGTTGGGGATTGGTGCATTTCTAGTTGTAGGAAGTATATAGTTGTACCATGTTAGGTATAATTATGACTTTATTACTGTCTTTATTTGAAGATTGTGTATGACCTCAGGAGATGGGTATGGGTCCAAGTTGACAGAGGGTGGACTTGTGATGGTTAATACCAAGTGTCAATTTGAATTGAGGAATACAAAGTATTCATCCAGGGTGTGTCTGTGTGGGTGTTGCCAAAAGAGATGAACATTTGAGTCAGTAGACTGGCGAAGGTAGTTCCACCCTTAATTTGGTGGGCATAATTGAATCCACTTCCATTGAATATAAAGCAGGCAGAAAAACATGGAAAATTGAGACAGGCTAGTCTCCCAGCCTCCATCTTTCTCCTGTGCTAGATGCTTCCTGCCCTCAAACACTGGAGTCCATGTTCTTCATTTTGGGACTTGGACTGGCTCTCCTTGATCCTCAACTTACCGAAAGCCTCTTATGGGACCTTGTGATCATGTAAGTTAATATTAATAAACTCATATATATATACACCTATATATATATATACCTACATATACATATATATGTATACCTACATGTATATATATATATATATGTGTGTGTGTGTGTGTGTGTGTGTATCCAGTTAGTTCTGCTCCTCTAAGAGAACCCTGACTAATACAGTAATCATATTAAACAGAATATTTTAAAATTCATAGACATATATGTGTTTGTGTACATATGTACACATCTATACCTATATGGATATAATAGAAAATTAGTAAATTATGATAAAATATTTAGGAAACAAGATTTTCAAAAAATAAAAAGATAGTAATATGAAACTAAAAAAGTTAAGTAAATATCATGAATAAATTCACAATGTATTTTTCTTTTTCTAATAAATGTATTTTTTAGCTCATACCACTGAAAAGGACTAAAAGCAATGTCTAAATCAGAAGCAGTGATTCCAAGTACCCAGGTATGAATCCTCATGATGGATAAAACCTAAAGTGACCTGCAATGAATCATGCCCTTATATAATCCCCTCCTCCTTGAGTGTGTGCAGAACTTGCCTCTAGCTAACACAATGGACAAAGATGATGAGATGCCACTTTCATGATTAACTACAAACTCCCTATTAGTAGGTTTTAGTGAGAAAAATTCTCCTGCTGGCTTTGAAAATGCAAACTGCTGTGATGTGAACTACCTAGGAGAGAGGGTCATGTGGCAAGAAATTGCATGTGGCATCCAAGACTTGGACAGTTCATAATAAGCTGTGCCTGTAGTCTCACAGCCACAAGAAAATAAATTCTGACACCAACCTAAATAAATTTGGAAGCAGATTCTAGTCAAGTATGCAGGTAAAAATTCAGTACAGCTGATTTCTTGTGTTCAGCCTTGTGATACCCTAAGAAGAGGACTGAGGTAAGTCATGCCTAAATTTCTAACCTACAGAAACTAAGATTTTATGGATGTGTGTGTGTGTGTGTGCACACGCGCATGTGTGTGTGTTTTAAGAGACTAATTTGTGGACATTTCGATAAAAATAGAAAACTGTTATAGACTAGAATTACTTTTTATCACTAAGATAAACCAAGAATCCTTGAATAATTGGTTTCAGATCTGCATATAGAAATATGTGGCTAAACATGTTTTCATACCAGAAAGCGAAGAGTCTTAAAAACTATGGGGGCTTTGTTAAAACAGCATGTAGGAATCAACTCGAAGGCCTTCCTTAGGTTAGAGGTGAGAAAATTTGATGTCAAGAAAAATAGGTAATAGCAAAGCACTGAACTATATTAGATAGGCTGCATTCTAGGTATAACCCAAAAGGCCCTTTGGTTAATTTTGAAACTTGTGACATATTACTTCACTGGCACCATCTCATTTACTCCAACTGTTATAGAAAAGGAAAGATGGCATTTATATTATCTTTAATAAATCAACACTACTTTAAGCTAATGTAAATAGTGGAGATAAAAAAATTATTTGTAGGAGAATTCTAACTTAGAAATGGAGAAGGAATGATAAAATAAGAATATAACTGTTTTGCAATCCCTAATAAACTAATGCATCTAGGCAATTATCAACAGCTACTTTAAACTATTAGGTGAAAAAGCTGATGACATCTTTACAACAGGATAAGCCTGACCACTTAATCCCACCTATCAACCTTAGCTTCACTTTAGAAGAAAGACAACCAGACATATTGGTTCTTCCTGATGTGATGCAGTAGGAAGCTCAATGAACTTGCTGTGAAATGACCTTGCCAAATTGTTGAACATGAATTTCATAAAGTACCAGATCTACCGTGTTTCGAAACTTTTATTTTGACATAATCAGCTTTCAGAAAAGTTGCAAGAATAGTACAGATAATTTCTATATACTTTCATCCAGCATACCCAAATGTTAATGTTTTGCCATGTTTATCTTTCTTCCTGTTCCTCCTCCTCTTCTTCATTCTTTCTCTTTCTCTCTTCAAGTGTGAATACATACATTAATGCATAGCTTAGTGACAAGACTATGTTCTGAGAAACTTGTCTTCAAGTAATTTTATCATTGCGTGAACATCATAGCATGTACTTACACAAACCTAGATGGTACCACCTACTACACACTTTGGCTATATGGTAAAGATTATTCCTTCTGGGCTACATACCTCTACCATGTGTTACTGTCTTGAACACTGTAGACAAGTTCACCACAACAGTAAGTATTTTTGTGTCTAAACATCTAAACATAAAAAAGGTAATATATTGCCCTATGGTTTAATAAAGGCTATGATGTCAATAAGCAATGGGAATTTTTCAGTCCCATAATGGGGCCACCATTGCATATGTCATTCACCATTCACCAGAACATTATTATGTTGTACATGACTGTGCCTACATACATATATATGTATATATTTATATATATTGACACATATGTGCATTTTTCTAAAACATTTAAGAAATAAGTTATAGATATGACACTTTCCCCCTAAACATTCAGTGTTTTTCTAAAATAAGGACATTCTGTTACTAAGCCACAGTACAGTGATAAAAATCAAGAGGAGATAGTCATATAATAGTATGAACTGTTTACAGACTTTATCATATTTTGTCAATAGTCTCAATAATGTCTGTTATAGCAAAATGAAATCTGTCTCTCATTATGCATTGCTTTTAGTTTTCATGTCTCTTTAGCATCTTTTAATCTGTAACAGTTCTTCCGTCTTCTTTTGTCTTTTTTATAATAGCAATATTTTTTTAAAGTGCAGTAGAATTGCATTTTTTTCTTCTATGGAATATCCTTGAATTTGAGTACCTTCCATTATATGGGAAATACAGAAGAATGAGGAATATACTAAAAAACACATTGCAGCCACCCAGCCATAATGGCTTATGCCTGTGATCGCAGCACTTTGGAGGGCCAAAGGTGGAATGATTGCTTGAGGTCAAGAGTTTGAGACCAGCCTGAGCAATAGTGAGAAAAACATAAAATTAAAAAAAAAAATTAGCCAGGCATGGGGGTGCTCTCCTGTAGCCCCAGCTACTTTGGAGGCTGAGGATAGAGGGTAGAGTGAGCCTTAATCATGCCACTATGCTCCACCCTGAACATGACTCTGTCTCAAACAAACAGGAAACCTTGCAAGGGAAAACAGACAAATCCAAAATATGTCCACAGGACAAAAGTCTAGGTTTCTTCAACAAATTAAAGACAACAGAAAAGAAAGAGTGATTATTATGGATTAAAAATCATAGGCAATATATCCAAATGTGCTGTGCAGAATTGATTTAGATTCTCATTTTATTAACCAACTTTAAAATGTACATCTTTAGAGGTAAGAGAAATTTGAAACTTGCTGGATATAAGGAATTTTTGTTAATTATTAGGTACAATAATGTTATCATTATATAGTTTTCAAAAATATTTCTTGTCTTCTAGAGATATATGCTGAATTATTTATGGTTAAATTGATAACATCTAGTAGGTGGTGAAAGTGATAGGCATAAACAAGAACACCTATATGTTAATTATTGGACAGCTTGGGATATAGGTACTTGAAGAGTTGTTATGTAATTCTCTTCCTTTTGTATATAATGGAAAGTTTCATAATTAGACATTCTAAGATATGTAAAGGGATGAATAGGCAGAACCCACAAGATTTTTAAGGCAGTGAAAATACTGTGTGCTATTTTAATAGTGGATACATGTCTTTATACATTTGTCCAAACCCATGTAATGTGCAATACTGAATGAACCTTAAGGTAAACTATGAAATGTGAATGATTATAAGTGAAAGCTGAACAATGAGAACACATGGACACAGGGAAGGGAACAACACTTGCAGAGGCCTGTCGGAGAAGGGTTGGGGAGAAGAGCATTAGGGAAAAGAGCTAATGCATGATGGGCTTAATACCTGGGTGATGGGTTGATAGGCACAGCAAGCCACCATGGCACACCTTTACCTGTGTAACAAATCTGCACATCCTACACATGTACCCTGGAACTTAAAAAAAAAGTAATTATAAAAAATAACAATAAAGCATTTGTTTAGGCAGTCAAAAAACTAAACAAATGTAGGTTTATTAATTGTAATAAGTGTGTCACTCTGTTGGAGGATGTTGATAATGGATGAGGCTGTGCATATGTAGAGGCAGTTTACATATGGGAAATGTCCGTACTGTACCTTCCACTCAATTTTGCTGTGAACCTAAAACTGCTCTAACAAACTAAAGTCTATTTGAAAAATCAAACTAACTAAAGGACTGAATGCCTAACCATGAGACTTAGATGGTCAAACTCCCTGTGCTCATGAAGTATGGGTTATCAGACGCATGTACCAATAAGGTCTGGAATGAACATTAGTGGAACTCTAACAGATAAAATTTGGGCCAAGACAGTTCTGGAAGCACATAATTTGCATGAACTGGTGACTCACATTCCCACTGGTCCAATTCTTATTCCAGTTTTACCATTCTCTCAACTTATTAGCACAAATGACCTCTTAGGGAATTTCTTACCATCAGTTGACTAAACAGAAAAATATTTCAGTGTGTTTTAGGGCTCCATGCCACATGCATATAGCAGCTGGAAGTGTTATTCTGTAGTACAAAATTACTTAGATGGATTCTAAGGGATAATGGAACTAGAAAACATTTCCTTTGGCAAAATTTTGAGTGGCAGATCTCAATCTTAGGATCAAACACCTTGCAAAAATACTTTTACATTTTTTCTGAGATGAGTTGAGGTTAAGATGTGTATTCATTGACAATTATTGATGATATATATGGATGATCAGGAATAAAATTTAAAAAGTGGAGGAAAAGAAGTTTGTGAATATTTATGGATATTTCAAAGTAGGCTCAGAATATGCAAACGTCCATTGTGGAGGATGTTCTTAACATCTAAATGGAAATGAAGAACAGCTATATACATGTTGACCAGCCCTCTTTCCCTCACTTCAGTCCCAGATCTATGTGCTCATGGTGGTAAACTATTTCATTCATTGTTTCAACCATACTGATCTTCCATGCCAAGGCTTACTTGGCTAGTTGTTCTCTATAAGAAATGAACGATTCTTAGCCTCTGTGATGGTACCACCACCTGAAGGTCTATCAGCCACATGTTAGATCATACAGAATTTCATTATTATGGAGAAGGCCATGATTTGTTATCATTACAGTAGATTCTTAAACTACATTTTGCTGCTTGTTTATTTTTCTTTCCCTATTTGCAAATTTCTTCTAATATACCTCCATTAATGTGCTTACTGGTTGTATTATTCAACTTTGTGGTATTCCACAGAATATATCTGGCTAATAACCAAGAATTTTACTTACCATTTACACTATTACCAAGAAACAGCAAGTCTTGGGGGACAAAGAAATAACACAAAAATACTCAATTACTCTGTCACCTGGGAGACAAAGCTTGAGGAGATAGAGGTAGAATTTTATGTGGTGTGATATAAGTTCTGAGCTAAAAATAAATAGTGTTGTTTCTCCACTAATCAAAATTCTGGGATGTGTCTGGGTTGAATATAAGAATATCTCTAACTATTCTAGCTGCTCTCACAATATTTTACTTCCTACTCTTATTACTGTATGTTCTATCAGTTCTTAGATATTAAGGACAGGGATATTCCATTCCATTGAAAACCTCAATTTTAGCCTAAGTCTACCTCCAGCTGACATTGGTTATAAGAAAAAAGAGGATATAATTTTGTAAGCTGTCTGATCCTAAGATTGAATAGGTTTCTGTTACACAATAGGAAGAAGAATAATGACAAACACACAGTGTTCCTTGGAATATCTCCTGGAACTGCCATATGTCATGATAAAAATTGTAAAAAGACTAGAGTAATGTTCTACAGATAAGATTGTCAAGTATTTTGTCACCCCCTTAGTAGAATCTCCCATGAAATGGGAGAATCATGAAATGGAGTGGAAGAGGAAAGTCATAAATACCAATTATGACCTCATAACTTTTTGATGAAACAAGATCTCTATAGTCTCTCTTCCTGTGACATATAAAGTCTTTCATTCTTTCCTTTCGTCTCCCTTTTTCTCTGCCAATACATAACCATATGGTAGTAGTAACTAATTTTACAATTTATGTATCAGTTAAATATCCGAATCATTACCAAACTAGATTAAAATTTTTGCTTAGCAATCTTGGACCTGTAATTGAAAGCACTAACTCTAAAGTCTTTGGCTTGTCTATCAATATATGATGTAGGCAAAAAATACTTTTGTACCTGAGAATGGATACATGTTGATGTTTATTAGCCAAATATATAAACTTTAATAGATATTTGCCATTCTTTATTTTTTTAAAAAAATGCTGTATCTCCTAACTCTCCTTCATGTTTTGGTGTAACTCCTCATTTTATGAGTACTGTTGGCAAGTGGAGTGCTCTTTTCTTTATGAAACCTAAAGATACCTGCTTTCTTTCCCAGTCTCACTTGGAGTTAAGGTGTAAACACATGACCTAGGTCCCCTAATAAAATGTACACTCCTCAGAGACTTTGAATCAAGAGCTAGTGATGCTAAGGACTGGAACACACATAAAATTCTGCAAGAGGCCATAGTGATAGCACCAACATGAGGCTCTTCAGTCAGCAGTGATAGAAAGTCTGATGGTAGCATTCAGAGCGTGATATATTCAGACTGGGTTTGTATGAAAATTAAATGAACTGTATGAGTCATGGTGTTACACGATGTAGTGATGGTTGTGTTCTTAACAGCTAATTCCAGCCACTGAGTTATGGAGGCCACATTTATAATAATAGTGGCTCCTTTTCAGGCCACTCAAATCCTGTTCTACTTCATTTGCCTCATACTCAGTTTCTCCAGTTCTGCCTTTTCCTGATTGCTGAGTTGGTGGGAAAAAATGTCCGGACTAGATTTTGCCCCTGAATCACCTTTAATTTCATTCTTTGTTGCATGAGTAAAAGTCTTTCTTGTTTCCTTATTTGGTCAGGTTCTGTAAAAATATTAATTCAGCCCAGGTACACACTCTGGGCTCCCATATAGCTACAAAAGGGAAGCTAAAATTAAAAGCAAGGTAATATGAAAACCATGTGATAAACTTATTTTCTCCATTAACTTTCATGTAATTACTTTTCATCTTTCCCATGTTTTTAAAAGCAAAATCACAAAGATGTTTAAAGTTTGGCTTACATAACTTTTGTTTTGTGCAAAGTCAATAATTTTAAAAGGTAAGTTCTAATTACAGAAAAAATATTGAACATTTTGCTACCAAAGGAAGAAAATAACAGCAGATATAAAGATCAGTTTTAGAATAACAACAGGTGAAAATTCTAATTTATGGAATATTTAAATACCAGAAAATATCGATTGGGTCAATGTTTAATGTGATAAAGAAAATAAATCACTCTCCCTCTCTCCCTATTTTAATTTTTCTCTATCCATATTGAAATATGATAAACCAGCAAATCAATAATCATTTCAAACAACTGGTCAGAGATCTATTGCTATTTAGATTGGGGTTGCAGGCTAGAAAACAGGGAAAGAGCAAACATTTTGATGGGAAATAAGGGCCATTATAGAGGATGAAAATAGTATACTGAGAAAAGACAAATGATGCTGTCATGGACAGAAGACCATCTTTATAACTGCTTATCTGCCATGCTATTTATCCTTACCTCCTCACAGACAAAGGGCAGCACGCAGAGACTGTCAGTATTGTGTGGCCTTGTACTTCAGCAGGTTGGCAGAATGTTCTTATCAAGCTGTGTAAAGTAGATCGAGATGTAGCACCGTTTTATAAACTTGGTAACTTCGTTTGATAAAATAAAGCAAAACAAAGGTGAGTAAAGGGTTTACATTCACAGAATTTAATTGAAATATTACTACATTCTTTTGCTTTCCAAATTACTAGAATACACATATGCTGTAAAAGATAGTAACACAGTTCTTTTGTAATGGCCTTAATATCCCCCGTGATTCCTAAGGAATCCCTCGGCAGCCCTCACACTGAGGCTATAAGAACTTTCCACATGAGAGAAACAGTGGCTAAACCAAGGTAAGGTTGAACTTTTCAGATACACCATGCTCTAATGGAAGGATCATGAAGACTTGTTGAATTAGAGAGTATTTAGTGGCCCAATAGCTCTGCTGCTGAGGATCTTTCACTGTGGAAAAAGGGGGCCTCTGTTACCTTGTTTATAAATCGTTATAAATGTTTATAAATTTCATATACTGCTATTATCACAATATTTATTTCTCGCTGAGCATGGGAGATTATTGGGAGCAAGTGCAGGTGAAGTACAATATTATTTATCTCTTTTTGCTTTATAATAGAAAAGAAAATTAAAATGATGTTAAATTGCTACTTAATAAAAAAATAATTGGCATGTCTTTTTCTTTTCAAGGCATTCTTCCTAAGAGAGTACAGAATTCTCACTTGTGCTTTGGTGGATTTCTCTGGTACTAGATGATATAGCTCTATGCATGAAGTAAGTTTTTAAAATATTCTCATGTCAGGTTTAATGAAAAAAATTGAAACCATATGTATAAAAAATATAACTGCTACTAGACAATTTTAAACCACATTGATATGTCATAGGCAGAAAAATATTTTGATGACTAACTGTGGTTATCTTAACTAAGGTTTTCTTATTTATTCATTTTCTAACTCATTTCTTCAAAGACATTAAGTTGACTTTGGTATTCTTCTTACCATGGCAAGCAAGTAACCAACATGTGTTTTCCCAAAACTCTGTGGGGAATCGTAATTTTCTGTGAAGGATTTTCCTAAATGTTGAAATGCCCTTCCTGGTTCCCAGTGACTAAGTTCCTACTTGGCTTGAATTTTTATAATAAGATTTTGGAAACCATTTTTCCCAGAGAAACATTTCACATTTAACTAACATTTCTGCAAAACTAGGTAAAACATAGATTGTCTGAAACCGAATGCTCCCTTCATTTAGACCATGTGTCTCTGTAGTTCAGGCCCAGGTGACAGAGAACTTATTTCTCACTCTCAGCAGTAAATTTCAGATTGGTTGAACAACCCAGACACCTTCAGCATTTCTAAGTCACAGAATCAGTCTAGGAATGTGTCAGTGAGATGAGGCTTAGTACTGGCCAAAGTCTGGAAATAGTGTAAGACTGTGAGCGTCTGGGGCTGGGCCCAACCTTGACTTAAGACAGGAAATGTGTGCTCCGTGGCTCTCTGTCAGACCTACTTGGGCCTAGGTAAGACGTGCAGAAATCACAATACGTACTTGGGGTTTTATAGCTCCAACTGGTAAATTCAACATTAAGCCTCCCTTTCCTGCTTTCTGACCTAATAAGAATTCTTTTCTTAGTTGTGCTTAAATACTACCTAGTGTATTTTGGCTTTCAGTAATTAGAAAAGCAGAAGCCTACAACATGTGCTATGTCTCTCAAATTCAGACTGCAGTGATATCATAGGTAAAAGGAGCACTATTCATCACATGGGGCAGGCTAGAAAAATTAGGAAAAAAAGAGTTATTTTTCTATAATAAAATCCAGACTGAAATTGAAATGGTGAGGAAAAAAATGCCGAAAGAAAAATAGATTAACCTGACTATATATTTTAAGACTTGAAAATTATTAAACTGAGTTACTTTAAATTTGTTTAAATACATATGAATAATATATATAATTGATATGCTTTATTATAATTTAGTATTTAGTATACATATTTAAAGAAAAATATAAACAAACCATTAAGTGTAGGGAAATACATTTTGCTTTAACTTTAAGCAATGCTTAACAATCCATTTGCCATCAGAGGTACCATTTATAAAATAGGTGCCCCTCTTCATTTCAGTTCTTGCTGAGCTTCAGGTTGAAACAGAGACCATACATATCAAGTAAATTACACAAAAGCAGCAATATTGATAAAATTTGGAAGGGAAACTGCTTTGATGGTAAACTTATCTTTCTTTAAAAGGAAACCTAATGTAAATCATGAAGGTTTATTCTTCCCATAATCTAAGATAATGACTTAAGAAGGAAGTAATAAAGTAGGGAAGTTTACTCATTTTTATGAGCTATGTTTAAAAATTAAATACTATGTTATGTTAATGAGATTAGTAAGCCAGACACAGATTTTATTTCATTTATTCATTTTAAAATTTAGAGACAGGGTCTCACTCTGTCACCCAGACTGGAGTGCAGTGGTGCAATCAAGGCTTACTTTAGCCTCCACCTCCTGGGCTCAAATAATTCTCCAACAGCTTTCTCAGTGGCTGAGAAATAGGTGCATGCCACCATTTCAAGATAATTTTTAAAAAATATTTTGTAGAGATGGGGGTCCTGCTATATTGCCCAGGCTCATCTCAAACTCCTGGCCACAAGCAATCCTCCCACCTTGGCTTTCGAAGTGTTGGGATTACAGGTGTCAGCCACCATGCCTGTACAACATGAGAAGTAAACTATGATTATTTATATAACTATTAAAACATATCAATGTTAACAAGCTTTATAACTTTAAGTCAGAAGAGTGAACTGGGCTGAAAAATGTAAAGCTAAGTGAAAATCACTTAGTTCATCCCCTTAAAAGGAGTAATGCATTACAATATGAAGTACTTGCTTTGTTTTCCATACCACTTTGGTTTTAGAAAGATGATGTCTCGGGCTTTCCTTAGTCCTAGAATGGTTTAAGCATTATTATTTTTATGAGCAATTAATATGTCTTACAGACACCATTATTATTTCCTGATTCTTAATTAGACCTGATAAATTAATAGAGTATTTAAAATTGTTTCCACAAATTCAGTGAAGTCAATTCCAGAATACAGTAAAAACAATGTCTGACATGCTATATTTCAATTTTTGATTACATGCTTATTAAAGGAAGAGGGGTACATGCTTTTATCTCATTTAGTTGAAGCTTAGCTAGTATTCTTACAAAATAGCCATATAATACAGTGCCTTTTATTACATTTAAAATGCATTTATCTATATATTCATTTATTTGGCAAGGCACTGTACTAGGAGTTTGTGAGTAATCTGACTACATAATCAAGAGTATGTCTTATAAAGTCAGACATGTTGTGTCTTGATAGGCTAAAATAAGTTTGAAAGTTATCCTAAGATATAAAACAGATTAATAGTACTTTACCTTCATTCATTTCTTTACATAAGATAACATGTGACGTGGGGATGGAGATGGGACAGTAGAAGGTAAAGGGTGAAAGGAAGTGGGACAAAAGGAATCAAAACATGGAGGGACTCCAAGATAGAAGGCAATAAATGTCACATTATTTGTCCACTGATGACTGTCCAGTGTGACAAATCTTTGTTTTAATATTTCTTTTAATATCTTGTTTTACATTTTAAGTCTGTAAAGACTCATTTAAAAATTTGTATTTTACTTACCATAAAGGTAATTTTTCTAAAAATATCTCCCAAAATTGAAAACAAACTGGTACTCAAATACATGTGTACACACATTCATAGTAACAATATTCCCAATAGGTAAGAGAGGAAAACAGTCTAATGCCCATCAACGGATGAATGGATAAACAAACAGTGGTATAATGATACTATGGAATAGTGTCCATCCATAAAATGTAATAAAGTACTGACACAGCTACAATTTGGATAAACTTCAAAAATACCATGGTGAGTGAAAAAAAGCCAGACACAGAAGCATGATTCCATTTTTTTGAAATACTCAAAATAGGTAAATTCCTAGAGAGAGAATGCAAATTGGTGGTTGCCACGGACTGGAAGGGTGTGGAAATTGTGAACAATTGGACTTTTCCTTTGGAGATCGTAAAAATGCTTTGGAACTAGCTAGAGGTGATAGTTGAACAGTATTGTGAAGGCACTGAATGTCATTGGATTGTTTACTTTAAAATGGTTAATTTTATATTATTTAAATTTTACCTCAATTTTTAAAAGTTAATATTTTAATGAGTCCTTCTATTCTGTCAGATGCAAAGTAAATCAACTATTCAAGATGAAAAGAAACATTGTCACTCAAAGAAATCATTCTAATAAAATATATAAAAAAATTATAGAGCGTTTAATCCCTGTGTTCATCTGAGCATACTGACTTTCCTACTTCCAGAATTTATATCCTCTAGTAAGTTATGTATTTTCAATAGGTTCTGGGATTTAAAGCTACTAATACATATTTTATATTTTTAATAATTAAACACCATTCTAATATAAGTATATTGTTGTAATTTTTAAATATTTATACCTATAACTTTGTCAAATTATTTAATCTCTCTAATAATCAATTTATCTGACTCTAAAAGGAAGAAATTGCCTTGTCAATGGGTGTGAACCAGGAGCCTACAACAGAAATACACATGTATACTTCTATCTCAAACCTTATAAATCAGATATGAAGGGACAGTGTCCTAGCAGGCATATTTTGAAAAATCTCCATCTTCTCATATTTTGATTAATAACTATGAGATCAAGTGATCTCTTCTGTCCCTTACGTTTCATAAATTGTATGAGACTAACATAATTATGGCCAAATTATAAGCCAAATCATTAGTGAACTTCTATACATTAAAGATATAATCACAAATATTCACTCAATAATATTTCAGATTATTTTAATTTGCATAGTTAACAATGAAAATAAACTATTTCCAAATTTTAATTCTGCATGTGTATAAAAATTCTGTTTTTAAATTTTTGGTTTTTCATTGATTATTTCAGGATATAAAAATATATATACATAAGTAAAATATATATTATTTATATATAAATCTAACTTTTATAGACAATGTATAAATAATAAATTTTTCAGACATTTGGAAAGTTTTTGAAGAATATGTTGCTTGCATTTATTGTGAAATTTGTATTTTCCCATAGATTATTCACTGAAGAATGTGATGCTTATTCATAAAATAACTTGATGTCATATTTTTGTGGGTAGCCACAAAAGTAAGCGTTCTGACAGCCATTTATTGCAACAAAAAGTTCTTAATGACTTGAACCCTGAAAACTATAGAAACCAACTACAGGAACTCAAAAATTATCCCAAACACTAATATTCCACCCTTATGACATATAGCATCTCTCAAATTTAACCGTGTGTGACTATTTGGCTGAGTTATCCCTCTGGATATAGACTGGTCAGTTGATTCTGATTTTAGTCGCCATATGAGTCCCGCTTTATTCACTTTCTTATGGTAGTAAGTTCTAGATCACAAGGTAGGAAAAAAATTGTCAAAACTCTAGCAGAGTAGCATTTAACGGTTTTTACATTGCTAAATTTTGCTAAGAAGTTCACCTCAGAAAACTTGAGACAGTGCCAAGAATATAACATGATGCATGATCATTCACCTTCCAGTCCTTTTAGGACACAGTTATTATGACTTTGATTTTAGTAGCAGAAGCTTTTAATTTGTGCAGCAAGTGGATAATCTGTTATAGGCAAAGAAGCTTAATATTCTTTTTGGCTGCAATTAACTTTAAATAATCAGATTAACTCAAGATATAGGTATCATAAAATCATTTTATTCAAGAAATTTTTATCATATATCAGGTGCATTATAGGCTGTCTTTTTGATACTGGAATTTAAAATGAGACCCCATCCCAGACTTAAATATATGTACCATTTACTTTCAGAATCAAGAAAAGTAACAACTGTAGTAGAATAACATCTGTTTATTAAGTCTTAGCTATATTTCCAGCCCAGGTCTAAGCACCAGGGTTGGATATTAAGAAAATAGCTCTTGTTCCTTAAATTTATTATCTCCTGGGAGTAAAAGCCACCATGTTTGTAACACAATAATGTAGATAAGCACAGGGTGTTTTGGGAGCTCAGGAGGGACACCTGACATAACTTGAACTGGGGGTAGAAGGAGGCCAGGAAAGAACATTGAGAAAGGTCTCAGGAGGAAGTCGTGCTTTCAAAATTAAATCTTAGAGGGTTTGGAAATAGTCAGGCAAAAATTATGTTAAGTAATACATGATGATAATATGTGCACAAAGTGCTACAAAATTACCAATTATAGCTTTAAATTATAGTTTGTGAAGAGATTCAGGAAATACTTATGGAGAAAATGTTATTAAGCCTTGATTTTGAAGAATGAATGGGATCAGCAAGGTTTACATGAGAAGAAAGAGCATTTCAACAAAAGTTAAAAAAACATGAGCAAAAGTACAAGTATGAAAGTTGATATTTTGTTTGTTCTTACTATGAGCATTCTCACACATCCTTCTGGAGGGACCTCCCAAGGATGTGCTTTGTTGTAAAAGTGTTATATCTTCATCTTACAGAATAGCAGGCAATAGTTGATGTCAAATCTTCAAAATTATCTTCTAGAGTAGAAAGATAATAGATAATATCTAAAACTTAAAAACCAAAGGACAAGTTTTGCTTGTCCCAACCCCAAACTTGGCTTTCCGAACCCCAGCCCCCCAAAAAGCAAATAATTAACAAGGAGAAAAAACAACTCACACAACTCAAACATGAAAATATTGGGTATTTCTGAGCCAAGGCATTTTCTTATGTTCCTAAAAGCTTGTTCAGGAGCTATTTGCTTCATTATGGAATACAGTGGTTCAGTTTCCTCCTGCTTCATGTTGTTTTGTGAGGGGGAGACTTTTCCTACCTCATGTCTCCCTAATTAGAAGAAGCTGAGGCAAAATGAATACAAGTAAAGAGCTTATTTAGCCGAAGCTTGAAAATAGCAACCTGGGAGCATAGATTTAAGTCTCTGAATATACATCCAGATTACCAGCAACTACAAGTCGATTTTTAAAGGGAAAAAAGGGGATGGGGAATGAGCTGATACAAAGTTGTTTGTCAGGAATTCTCATTGGCTTACAGAAATAACGTTGATTAGTGGTTAGCTATACATTGTTAGGTTATCCAGCGTGGTTTATAGTGTCCGGTGTGGCATTATTAAGTTAATTTATAGCTACATGTAGCAACAACAAGCAGTTTTAAGAGACGAATACACAGATCAAGTCAGGCAGGAAGGAGGAGTGTCTCTCTGGGCCTGATAATTAAAAGAAGTTGCATTCCTTAGATAAAAGTTCTTTTCTCTTCTTGCTTGAAAGAAGCCTTATCTGTGAGTTCTGTCATCTTTTATACAGTTTCTGAAAAAGATAGTGTTGGGGGTAGAGGGGTTGCATGCCTTGTTCCTCCTCAATCGTTCCTGTTGGGTGATCATTTTTTTCTTCTTTCTTTTTCTGTATAGAAACATCACAAAGGGATATCACCACTTGTCCTTGTAATAAGAGTCTTTTCCACCAATACTTCCTAAAAATTGTAACCTATAAGTCCCTACTTACTTTTAAGCCCCTTCCACATGCTATCAAGACCCAACCCATGTTAAAACTTAGTGTTGAACTTCTTCTTTCTGAGGATCATTTTGTTTGTCTTTCACCTAAGTCCTCTGCACGCTTGGACCCTTTTTAATGAGTTTCATAAGTCTTGACTTCCCTTATTTCCACATTCATAGGCTTCTAGCAGTAGGTGCTGGAAATTTTGGTGGAATTTTATTTAAAGCTTAGAGGCAAGTTGAAGTTTGTGGAATGAGCTTTGTGTGTTGTCATAAAGGGCACATGGGTGATTCAGATTAGGGGGAAAAAATAAACACAGGAAGAGTGGACCCTTGGATCCAGTACTGAAGGCAGCATGTTTAGTAGACCCAAGATGATTATGCCAACTCTGTACCTAAGAATAATTTCTACTTCAACCCCCCAACACATAGCCAGTTAAAGGCAATACCTGAATATCATCATGTTAGTATCATGGTAGCAATATTCCTAACTTTCTTCTAAACAAGAAAGGATATAAAATCAGCCACTTCTACCCAGCACTCATTCAGAGTGGAAACATTGAAGCATGTATAATTTGACAGATGCTCAATTATAACCCAATGAGGATACAAGCAATTTTTATTTCATACTTCTAAGACAGGTAAATGATAAAAAATTTATTTTACTTTTTCTGCATTGCATAAAATCTTTAATATTGACTTTAAGTTTCATTCATCTGACACAAAATAACTTGGCAATTAATTGGGGATTTCCAGCATATCTAGTTAACCATGCTCTTGAGAAAATATTGCTTAGAACATATTAATGAGTGAAAAAGGTTTTCATGATTACTATTATAAAGGACATATATGAAATATTTGTTCTTTTCAATAAATTGCTAGACCTTTTTTCCAATATGATAATACTACTTAAAGATTTCTACTGTAATTTTTTAAGATTGCAGAGTTAGTTTATATTTAATTTTAGTCCCTCTGGTGAATGTATATCACATTGTGGTTTTATTTTTTATTTTCCTGATGTCCTGAAAAGTATCAGTTAATATAGTTTACCCAATTTTATCATTTTTTTGAATTATTGAATTCTAGGAGATCTTTATTTAGCCAGGAAGCCAATTATTTTAAAATATATGTATAAATGTGTGTGTGTGTGTGTGCATGTATTCACTATATATAAAATACAATATATTCTATATACACTGCATCTATATGTATCTTCACAATACATATGCATATATATGTATCTATACATATATATATATATGTATAGTGAAAAAGAGGGACAAATAATATTTTCTCCCAGTCTATCACTTGCTTATTTATTTTCTTAATGGCATTTTTTGATTAGAAGGAGTTTTAATTTTGATGTAGTCTAATTTATCAATTTTACTTCTGTTTATTGCTTTGTAGTTTAATGCTTTTAAAGTTTATAAAAATAAAAACTATTTTTATATTTCTTTCTATGAGCCTTAGAGTTTTAGCTTTCATATCTAGGCCTCTGATTCATCTTATTTTAAATTTTTTGAGGCAGTGATAGAATTTCTTTCTTTTTAATGTGAATATTTATTTGCTTTAATACCACTTTTTTAAACTTCTTTAATTTTTGCACATATTAAAGTATATACATCTAATTATTTTAATGTATTGCTGTTGTGGTTTCCAAAAATTATATAATCATATAAAACATATAAGTCATATAAATGACTGAAATGTATATTCTTTAATCTGGACTCTGTATTCTCTTTTCTTGATCTATTTGTTTATATTTTTAATCTTTATACCTGTTCCACCCCATTCTGATTATATTTAAGCCTTGCAATAATTCTTAAAGCCAATTAAAGTCCTCCAACTTTTTTCTTTTTTCAGATTACATTGAGTATTCTAGGTTCTTTGTATTTTTACATAAATTTTAGAGTCAGTTTACCAATTTTTATTTAAAATATCCTTAGTATTACTATGCTCATATCCAATCAATAAATCATTTTAAAGATAAGTAACATATTAACAAAATTGAGTCTTCAAACCCATGAATCCTACCACTCTGCTAAATTTCCTTATAGTTCTAATAGTTGTTTTATAAATTCCTTAGTATTTTCCATGTAAATTATTATACCACCTTCCGATAGAGACAGTTATACTTTTAAAAATATATGCGTTTTACTTCTGCTTTCTTGCCTTATTGCATTGGCTAGTGCCTCTAATGTAACACTAAACAAAAGTGATACAAATCTCCTTGCCTTGTTGCTGATCTTAGAAGACAAAAATCCACATTTCATAATTAAATGATAATATTAGCTCTAGGTTTTCTGTAAGTGTCCTTTTTCTTAAACTTAGTAAATACCCACCTATTCCTAATTTACTGACATTTTAAAAATAATAAATTCATGTTGATTTTTGTCAAATCACTTTGCTGCCTTTATTAAAATTAGTAAATCTTTTTTCTTCTTTATTATGTTATGATAAATTATTTTCAGTGTACTCACCAATCCAGTAAGGTACATATGGTATTATTCTTATTTCCAATATGAGAAAATTGTAAACTTTTCACTTTACAAATGAGATGAGGTTGGGAGATATGGAGCAGAAAGTTGAATAAGTAAACTTAATCAGATTGATGAGCCAGAGTAATTGGAATGAGAGAGAATACCAGATAGGATTTTTGAAGTGGAAGTAAGATCTTTATGTAAGATTTGAGTTTATTTTAATATTTCAAAGCAAAGTAGTTCCAAGAAATGAGAAAATTCAATATATGATATGGAAACAGGTCATTCAAGTGGAGAAGAGTGTTTATGTTGGAGATGTACCAAAGCTAAAAATTAGATGCATAGTTATTAAAGTCCCACAAGATGATGGAGAGACTTGAAGAGATAATGGAAAGTCAGTTCACTGCCAAAACCAGTAATGATTGGAAGTGCCCAGGTGGTCATACGATGGCACATACAAGGAAAGGAAATGTGTGGTATTTCTAGATTTACTGAATCTCAAAACAAGGAGTTTTTCACAAGAGTAGATTAATAATGATCTAGGAGCAGAATTGGTATCAAAGTGTATAGTGGGATTTCCATGTAAAATTTTCTTCCAGATTGAATTATTTACCAAATGAGTTGCCTATAATAATTCATTATTTGTAATAAAGAAGTAGATATATACCCTGTTCTTTCATTCCAATTAAGAATATTACCATATATTTAGATTAACAAAATGTGTGAATGGACACAAGTCAGTCTTAGTTTATATAACAAATCTCCAATTAAATAAAAGTTTATTGCATTCCTGTATCTGGGTGCCTGAATTTATTTTTCTCTTCCCATTACATAATTTCACATCACATATAAACAATTCAACTTGAGAAAGTACACAAAACATGTCATAGCTATGACTATTAGTGAGCGTTCAGTTCCATTAAAAATCTGCATATATATTATATACTGTTTCTCCAAAAACTCTTTCACAATATAAACCATGAACAAGATGAACATGGCTACATTTGTTATTTTTTCTCTAAGGATCAGTTTGCAGAATGAGTTTTGTGATAAAAACTACAAAGAAAGTGACAACTCACTTGCTGATTATAGGTCTCATATCTATATTAGCAGGACAATTAAAACATGCTTTTATGCCTAGAAGCATTTCTGCTTTCTCCAGCTGCTTGATTTAAATCATTACCTCCAGGAGAATCCATTTATTGGCTAGGGAGAGATTGGTTGTTTGGCATGTGTTTTGTATAAAAGCCAAAGTATATTTTCCTTCTCAAGCAGTGACAGTATCAATGTCTGCTGTATTTTTACCTAAGAATGTATTGTCAGTCTGCCTAGTCTTAGCAGACCAAATAAGCCTCTAGGCTATTTGCTTTCCTGAGAAATCATAAAGTCAGGTAATGAAATAAATCCCATCTGTACAAATCTTTCAACAAAAGTCACAAAATAATATTAAAAATAAAAAATGACTTCATTTCAGCTCAGAATGTTTTAAAGTAACAGGTATTTGGGGGCAACAAAGAAGGATCTAGGATAACTAAACTTTGGAAAATCATGGTTAGAACCTTTCCAATCATTGAGTGGTAATATCTGGAAAAGTATTTTGTAAAACTGTAGATAACTGGAATCAAGCATAAGAAAATCTGTGATGATTCAAATTTTAGATTCTCTAAGGATTTAAAAAGAAAAGACTCCACTAGAAAACACAAATCCAAATCTCATCGATAACTTAGAAAGAGGAAAAACATATTTTTAATGAACTGACTAGGGTTTATTTATGGAATTATTCATAACAGTCATGTAATAAAATCTTATTCAGAGAATACCTTGATTTTAATCAGAATATAAGCAAGAGTGTATTATTATGAAGCATTTCCTACAATGTATTATTATGAAGCATTTCCTATTATTATGAAGCATTTTCTATGTATGTGTTATATCACAGAATTGGTTTTAGAACTATAATCATTCTTTGAAAATTAAAAATGCTCAGCATTTTTCTCCAGCCACAATTATTAGGTATTTTAGCTATTACAAGTCTAAAGTTGTCATTTCACTGACAAGATTGTGTCTGAAATTCCCATAATTAGAGTTACTTTCTGAGTTAAGATGTAGTCTAAAAGTGGTGAGTCTGAAAGTACAAAATGTCAAGAAAGAAGAGGAGTAATACTCTGGTTCATTTCTTGTTTCTGACATAGTAGTGTGAATCAATATATTAATGTTCTTACAAATGTTGGTTTATATACAAATTATAACATTTAATAGACTTAATTAAAATATAGAAAGCTGCATTCAAAAATTGCAAAATAAACACTCTCTTTAAAATACATATAACACATCTGTCAAAATGACTTTTATTTTTTCTAGAAAGCAAGCCTCAACAAATGTTAAAGGCCTCATATCACATAGAGTATGTCCTCTGACCATTGTTAGATTAATCTAGAAATCAATATTAGAAAAAATATAGAAGATACACAAATATTTAAATTAAACAATACAATTCCAAGTAACTAACAAACTGAAATCACAGCAAAAATTGGAAATATTTGAAAGTAGGTGCTTATGAGAAAATATAGTATGTTATAACTTGTGAAGTATGGCTAAGTCGTTTTAGAGGAAAAGGTGTAGTTTCAAATCCATATAAGAAAATAACAAAAGCTGAAAAATAATGATCTAATTGTTGACTCTCAAGAAGTTAGGAAGCAAACACTAATGAAACCCAAGAAAAATAGAGATATTGATAATTATAAAGATAAGTTAATAGAATTATGGAAAACAAGCTTAGATGATGAGACAGGAAAATAAAAAAAAAGCTGAGAGTTGACTGCTTAGAATAAACAACAACACTGATATGAATGATAATGAATAAATTTGTAGAATTGGTATATAAGAAATATCATCATAGATGCCACTGACATTTTAGAAAGGGTATCTCACCTTATTTTAAGGTCAGTGATATCTATAATAATGTATCTTGAATTCTGCAGAAATTTCATAACAAGGTCCAGCAATAGAAACTGTTCTCCAAAGTAGTTTTTAATTAAACTGGTGCATGTCACTGAAATAAGATGAAGACATTATATTTTAAATGTCATTGAATTTGAATGTTGGAATCAGTATTAACCAATAGAAACATCCACAATGAAGAAATATATTATAATTTACATCATTCAATATGGTAGCTTCTGCCCACCTGTAGCTAGCTAATGAGCACTTGAAATATGACTAACATGACTAAAAAACACAATTTCTGGGAGGCCGAGGCGGGTGGATCATGAGGTCAAGAGATCAAGACCATCCTGGTCAACATGGTGAAACCCCTTCTCTACTAAAAATACAAAAATTAGCTGTGCATGGTGGCGCGTGCCTGTAATCCCAGCTACTCAGGAGGCTGAGGCAGAATTGCCTGAACCCAGGAGGTGGAGGTTGCGGTGAGCCGAGATCGCGCCATTGCACTCCAGCCTGGGTAACAAGAGCAAAACTCCGTCTCAAAACAAAAAAAAAAAAACACGATTTCTAAATTATTAACTTTAAGTAATTTATATTTAAATATCTAATACTTTCATATTGAAAACAGAAGATTTAGATGAAATGTATACATTTCTAGAATGAAAAAAATATAGCATACAAAAAGGAATAAAAAATTGAATAGTCTTATAAGTATTCAAATTGGCACTATTGAGCCGGGCACTGCTGACAAGTTACCAAAAATGTGGAAGTGACTTTGGACCTGGGTAACAGGCAGAGGTTGGAGCAGTTTGGAGGGTTCAGAAGATGGCAGGAAAATGTGGGAAAGTTTGAAACTTCCTAAAGACTTGTTGAACAGCTTTGACCAAAATGCTGATAATGATATGCACAATGAAATCCAGTCTGAGGTGTTCTTAGATGGGGATGAGAAGCAAAGGTGACTCTTGTTATGTTTTAGCAAAGAGACTGGAGGCATCTATCCCCTGCCCTAGAGATTTGTGGTACTTTGAACTTGAGAGAGATGATTTAGAGTATCTGACAGAAGAAATTTCTAGGAAGCAAAGCATTCACGACGTGACTTGGGTGATTTTAAAGCATAGCATTCGGTTTTAAAAGGGAAACAGTATAAAAGTTTGGAAAATTTGCAATAATGCAATAGAAAAGAAAATCCCATTTTCTGAGGGAAAATACAAGCTGGCTGCAGAATTTTGTGTAATTGTCAAGAAACCGAATGTTAATCACTAAGACAATAGGGGAAATGTCTCCACGGCATGTCAGAGGTCTTCAAAGAGTTTTCTCCCATCACAATCCAGGAGAACTAGGAAGAAAAAGTGGTTTCATAGGCTGGGCCCAGGGTTCCTCTTCTGTGTGCAGCCTAGAAACTTGGTGACCTGCATCCCAGCCACTCCAGGTGTAGCTGAAAGGAACCAACATAGAACTCGGGCCATGGCTTCAAAGGGTGCAGGTCTCAAACCTTTTTGAACTTCCACATGGTGTTGAGCCTGCGAGTGCACGGAAGTCAAGAGCTGGAATTTGGGAACCTCCACGTAGATTTCAGAGAATGTATGGAAACACCTGGATGTCCAGGGAGATGTTTGCTACAGGGGTGGGGCCCTTCTGGAGAACCTCTGCTATGGCAGTGCAGAAGGGAAATGTAGGGTAAGAGCCCCCACACAGAGTCCCTACTGAGGCACTACCCAGTGGAGCTGTGAGAAGAGGATGGCCTCTTCTCACAGACCCCAGACCTCAGAATGGCAGATTCACCAACAGCTTGTACCATGTGCCTGGAAAAGACACAGACACCCAATACCAGCCCATGAAAGCAGCTGGGGGGTGGGGAGGTTTACCCTGCAAAGCCACAGTGGTGAACTTCCCCAGGCTATGGGAGCCCACTTCTTGCATCCGTGTGACCTGGATGTAACATAAGAAGTCAAAGTAGATCATTTGAAGCTTTAAGATTTGACTGCCCTGCTAAATTTTGGACTTGCATGGGGTCTGCAGCCCCTTTTTTTGGATAAATGGAATGGCTATATTTATTCAATGCTTGTATGCCCATTGTATCTAGGAAGTAACTAACTTGCTTTTGATTTTGCAGGCTTGTAGGCAGAAGGGACTTGCCTTGTCTCAGACGAGACTTTGGACTGTGGACTTTTCACAGTCCAAGACTTTGGGGGACTGTTGGGAAGGCATAATTGGTTTTGAAATGTGAGGACATGAGATTTTGGAGTAGCCAGGGACAAAATAATATGGTTTGGCTGTGTCCTCACCCAAATCTCATCTTGAATTGCAACTCCCACAATTCCCACATTTTGTGGAACTCAGTGGGAGGTAATTGAATCATGGGGGTACATCTTTCCTATGCTGTTCTCATGACAGTGAACAAGTCTCATGAGATCCAATTATTTCAAAAATGGGAGTTTTCCTGCACAGGCTCCCTTTGCCTGCTGCCATCCACATAAGATGTGACGTTCTCCTCCTTGCCTTCTGCCATGATTGTGAGGCATCTTCAGCCATGTGGAACTGTACATTTATTAAACCCTTTTTTCTGTATAAATTGCCCAGTCTCAGGTGTGCCTATATCAGCAGCATGAAAATATACTAATATGGTATTAAAGAAATTGATTCTGTAATTAAAAAATCTTCCCCAAAGAAATTTCCAAATACCACTGGTAAGTTATTTTTTTAAATCAGTCATTATAGTCTGATGTATTAAGAGAAAAATTATAGTAATCTCAAGAGATATGGAAAGTTATTTATAACTATTCAAATCCCTAGCAAAAAATCCAATAAAAGATATGCACAATTTCTAGACAGAAAAATCACAAAATATTATGGCAAATTTAAATTTAAAATATATAAATAAATGGAGACATTCCACATTCATAAATTGGAATATTCAACTCTCTCCTTAACTTTTTTTTTAATGGCTTCATTACAATCCCATTTAAAATGGCAATAGGACTGAAAAAGGTCTAGAGCAGATTTATGCAGATCACAGTCTGTGAGCCAAATTTGGACCTGCTGTTTATTTTGCAAATCTATCAGATCCATATTTTGCATATTGTCTATGACTGCTTTTGAGCTACAATGGCAGAGCTAATAACTATGACATAATAATTACATTATGTGTCCCACAATGTTACATTTATTAACTATTTGTCCCTTTATTAAAAAAGCTTTGGCAACTCTGGATCTAGACATTTTTGTTAAAGGAGAACAAAATTGGGGACATATACAGCAGCTGAATATCAAGACACTATAAAGTAGTTAAGCAGTTAACTACCTTTATTATAAGAGTAGTTAAAATAATATTCTAGACAAACACAAATAGACACATCAACATCACAGATTACAGAGTTTAGAAAGACACTGCCACTTATATGGACAATTTACTTAAGACCAGACCAGTGGGGACAGCACTAGGTGCCAAGTCAACTACATAGCCTATGGAAAAATAATAGTCTTGACCCTACCCATGCCATATACTAATACCAGTTTCAGGGGCATTGTAAATTTACATGCGAAATGTTAGACAAAAAAGCTTTAGATGAGAACATAGAAGAATATCTATAAAATTTAGTCATATTGGAAAGGGCACAAAATATAATAAAGGAAAGACTATTTGTATAACATTAAAATTAGAAGTTTTCTTCATTCCAATCACAGTAAAAAATAAAATGTTTAGCTAAAAACACACATTAGATTTCTAGTTTCAGCTTTGATACATAACGAGCTTGTAAATTGTAACTTCTATCTTTACAAGAAAAAGCCAGACAAACTGAAAATCAGTGGCTTTTGTCCCCTCAGATGTTTGGGGTTGCAGGAAAAAAACACTATGCCAAAATCTGAAGACACAGCCAAAGCCAGAGCATCATGGTCAAGGTCTGATTACTTGGAGTAGAAGCCACAGGAGCCATAAACTGGTTGGAACACTTAAATGGTAAATTTGGTAAACTGTCAAAGCCTGAGTAAGAAATAGCATTAGAGTGAGAAATTTCAGCCACTCTCCGCTATTTTGTGGGCCTTACCTCCAGGAAGCCCACTTTCGTGAAAATTGTGAACACCTGAGAAGATCCTCTCTTGGCTCTGGAAGGAAAAGGAGAAGAGTAATAACTATGAAATGCACTCAGAGCCTTTTCCACAAAAAGGCCTATTCTCTAGGGAAAAGTACTTTGTCAGAGCCTTCTGCTAATTGAGGGAAGAAAATTCCTTCTGCACTATCTCCCTCCAGCATTTATGTCTCTCCAGGGGTATTGGAATGGTAGTGGTAGTGAAGTAAATATAGTCACAGTCAAAGGTGTTAGTGATTTGAGTAAATAGGTCAAGAATGCTGCAGCTAAGGGAGGGAGTTAATAGAGAAGATAAAATAGAAAGGAAAAGGTATGTCACTGGAGACACAATTTATGAAAGTCATGTGCCTATCTTGATTGAGATTTAATTGGAAGATTATAGAATGTTTTCTCCACCCGTGCCTTACCACCATGTTGACAGGGCTCTAGTATAATCACAGTGATTAGTACTATAAAAGCTGCAAAACACAGACTCTCTGAGGGGAAATACTTGAGGAAGCCTAAAGTCAAGAAATAGGGCAACAACTAAGATACTAACTGAAGCAAACATTAAACATAGCCCAATTACCAGCCCGATTAGTATAAATTGTCACTATAAAGATCTATTTGTTCAGTTCCTGTTACCTGACAAACATGTGAGAGGTTCAGGAAAATTTACAAGGCACTCCTAAAGGTGAGAAGAAAACACATTCTGAAGAGACAAAACAATTTTCCAAACAGACTAGAATATGACACGGCTGTTAGAATTATGAGACAGGAAATTTTAAAGAACTATAATTAGGATGTGATATAATTTGAATATTTGACCCCCAAATCTCATCTTGAATTGTAATCCCCAATGTTGGAGGTGGGGCCCAGTGGAAGGTAATTGGATAATGGGGATGGAATTCACATGAATGGTTTAGCAGCATCCCCTTGGTGCTGTCCTTATGATAGTAAGTTTGTTCCTATGAGATCTGGTTGTTTAAAAGTATGTGACACCTTCCCCTTTGCTCACTCTTGCTTCCGTTCTTGCCATGTGTTGTGCCTGCTCCTGCTTCACCTTCTGCCAAGAGAAAAGCTCTCTGAGGCCTCACCAGAAGCCAAGAAGATATCCGTAGATACCCGTGCCATGCTTGTACAGTCTGCAGAACTGTCTACCTTTCTTATAAGTTACTAATTCTCAGGTATTTCTTTATAGCAATGCAAGAATGGCCCAACCCAGGATGTTAAAGGCTCTAACGTCCTTTGAGTTGGAAAAAGTAAACAATATGCTAGAATAGATGGATCATGTAGTCAGAGAGTTGAAATATCTAAGAAACAAATAAAGAGAAAATACCAGAAATCAAAACCAGAAATGATTTTGGTTTTGATGCACTCCTCAATAGATTGACAAAACTAAGTAAACAAGTCAGTGATCTTGAAGATAAGGTCAATAGAAATATATATACATCTAAAAACAGACCCAAATATATGAGGCAAATCATGATAGAACTTAAAAGAGAAATAGACAGATGTACTATTATAGGTGGAGACTTCTGCATTCCTCTATCAGTAATTGACAGACCAGCAGGCAGAAAATCAATAGGATGTAGGTGACCTGAATAGCACCATTACTCAACTTGATGTACTTGACCTTTACAGAATCCTTCATCCAACAATAGCAGGATATGTGTTCTTCATCAAGCTCACATAGAACTTCCTTCCACATGGACAATGAAACACATCTGAACAAAAAAAGAACAGAAATCATACAAATTATTTTCTCTGACCACAATGGAATTAAACTAGAAATCAATAACAGAAGAGTAACTGAAAAAAGAATCCTAAATTCTTGGAAGTCAAACAAAATACTTCTAAATAACCCATGGGTCAAAGAAATATCCAAAGAAATTTTAAAAGGCCCATTGGAGTGACAATAGCCAGATGGCTGACTAGAACTTTTTAGCACTCTTTCTCCCCAGGAAAAAACCCAAACAACAAATAAACTACATTTTACCAAAAACACTAAAGGAGAGCACCAGAGAATAGCAAAGAAGCAGCAGAAATCCTGTAGAGCACAGAAACCCATAGCAGTTCTACAGAGAAGAAATGAAACACCTTGCTTCCATCACCTCATTCTCCCAATTGGAATTAGTTCAGAACAAGGAGGGACTTTCTGATAAGCAAGAAGACCCCACCAGCCCCAAGCACCACCATGGACACTTACATTCTTTGCTACTGGAAAGACCTGCAGTCCTCACAGGCTCTGAGGCCCACTTGAGGGAGATCTCTAGAGTCTACATTCTGAGTCAGCCCCAGAGAAGGAGCTACTGTAACTTGTCCCAACACCCCCACCCCTCGCACCCTGCTATGGTCTGCCCTGCTACTGCTCTGCAACATCTTGGAAATGGAGCTACTGTTAGAATGCATCTTGTTCCAGGTCAAGTAGCTTTGCACCACTCCATCCCTGAGGCTCAGTGTCACTGCACCACATGCATCTGGTAGCCTACCATCCCTAAGCATATCTGCTGCTATCCTTTGCATCCTAGAGCCAAGATACTGCAGAGACAGTCCATCCTTCCAGTTACTGGCACACTCTCCCCTCGGGTTAAAACAAATGGAATGCCCCAATCCTAAAAGACCTCAAGCTTCTGGCACACCAGAGTAGTCACACATTCCCACACCATAGGTGAGGCAGCAACTTCTGCTCAGGAACTCTGAGCCTCTGGCACACTGGAGGAGTTGAACCTCTCAGCAGCACAGTTGCCCCACTTCCAGGGATCCAGAAGCTCTGCTGATGCACGTAGATGTGCTTTCTAGTGACTGAAAAGACACTGTGCTTTATGCCTCAGAATCAGAGCCTAGGCAGAGCTATGTCACTCAGCTTAGGCTGAATTACTGCAGTGCCCCACCTGTCTAAAACTGGACTAGTATCTCATAGGCCAAGCTGCAGAAGTACTCGGCCTTTTTAGGGAGTGGAGCCATTGCTGTGCTGCTCCTCACACTTCCAGGGCATAAGCCACAGTAGCATTTTGCCATCCCTGGGTCCTTGCTGCTCCTGAACCTGGCCTCACCTTGGATCCTGGGATGGTGGGACATGATAGTAGCTGATCCCACCAGTAGCATATCTACTGTCATGTCCCACCATCCTAGGATGCAAAGTCACCACTCATCCCCCAGAGCCTGAGCTGCCACTATGTTCTGATGGCTCTGGGTCCCAAACTGCAGTTTTATCCTGCTCTCAGGGACACTAGCCTCCAATGTACTCCTTCTTTCCCAGAACTGTGCCTGTGCTGTGCCTCTCACTGCAGGTCAGAACCACAGCCACATTTCAGCCACCGAGCCTGAGCTGCTGAAGTGTGCCTCAGAATGATAGACCCCTAGCTTAGTGGGAGAACTGTATTCACTTGTGCCTTAAAGAGTACATGTGTGCCTTGGGACACAGGTGCTATAGTAATTTTCAAGACACTGAACCTAAGAACCCACTCCACAGCTGCTTTGAGCACATGTGGCTTGGATCCCAGTGCCATTATGGCTGCCTATAGGCTGTGTCAGATCCAATACCAAGAAAGACCCTCTTAGCTAAAACGTCACATGTTACAATGAAAAGAATAGGAGTATCCCTAAAGTCTCTGACCTTGTAACCTATGCAGCCACTGCCACTGTGACAAACTCCTGAAGCCTAGATCATTGAAGCACCTGTGTGCATTGTTAACATTGATCTCAACTGAAGAAGCTATGCAGAGGCATACCACTGTGTCCACATGGAACCAGAGCAATCATACCTTGCCCATCTGGCACCTTCAGGGCCAATTGCTGGTGAAAGTCTTCTCATATGAAAGCCACTCTAAAAAGGAGGTGATGACTGCACCAGCAGATGTGCAAACGTCAAAAAAGAGATATGAGAAATATAAAAAAGCAAAGAAACCTGACACCATCAAAAAAACACATAATTCTTTAGTGGTCTACCTCCCAAAAATAGAAATTTATGAATTGTCTGAAATAAGTTCAAATTAATAATCTTAAGGAAACTCTGTGAGATATAAAAGGACACAAATAGACAATTCATTAAAATCAGGAAAATAACTCATCATCTGAATGAGAAACTCAAAGAGGTATATTTTTTTTAAAAAAAAAAGCAGAAATCTTGGAGCTAAATAATGTAATTAATAAAATAAATATACAATTGAGAACTTCAAGAGCAGACAAGATCAAGCAAGGAAAGATTGTGAACTTGAAGGTAGGTCTTTTGAAATAACTTCATCAGAGTGGAAAAGGAAAAAAAGAATGATAAATAGTGAAGAAATCCTAGATGACCCATGAGACATCACTGAGCAAACAGAAATTCACATTATGAAAATTACAGAAGGAGAAGAGACAGATAAAGATTCAGAAAGCTTATTTATCATTAAAAAGATGAAAACCTTCTAAATCTTGAAAGAGATATGAATATTTAGGTCCATGAAACTCAAAAGTTTCTAAACAGATTCAACTCAAAGATGCACTGTCCAAGGCCTATTATTTTCAAATTTTCAGAAGTCAAAGGCAAAGACAGAGCTTTAAAAGCAGCAAGGGAAAATAATTAAGTACTAATGCTTTCCTTTCCACATATAAGGAAATTTCAATTGGACTATAAACAGATTTCTCAACAGAAACCTTATAGGTCAAGAGAGAATTAGATAAATATTCAAAGTGCTGTTAGAAAAAAAAAATTATCAGCCAAGAATATTATATCCAGCAAAATTATCTATCCAAAATGAAGGAGAAATAAAACCTTTCACAGACAAGCAAAAACTGAGGAAATTCATTACCATTAGACTTAACTTACAAGAAGTGCTTAAGGGAATTCTTCAGGTAGAAATAAAAGGATAATAAACACAAATACATATAAATACATGTGAATTGTACATAATTAAATCTTAAACATATATATGAGTTTATCACAAAGTACAAAACTCACTGATACCAGTAAACAAGTGATAAAATCCAGCATACTTAAATAGTGTAATGGTGGTGAAAAAGTCATACATATCTCTAGTATGAAGATAAGTTTTGACTCTTATTAGAGTCAAAATGGCCAAAAAATAACTAAAGCTACTTGTTAAGAAATGTATAAAACAAAAAGATGTAAACTGTGACATCAAATCATACATTGTGGAAGGGCAGAGTAAAAGCCTAGAGATTTTGTATGCAATGAATGTTAAATTGTTATCAGCTTAAATAATAGATTATAATAATGAGGCATTATAGAAGTTTCATGGTAACCACAAAACAACAACAAAATCCTACAACAGCTAGTAATAAAGAGGAAAGAATAAGAGGTTAGCACTACAGAAAGTAATCACATCATAAACATAGACAAGAGAGAAAAGAGGAACCAAAGGAGCTACAAAACAACTGGAAAACAAATAATAAAATGGAAGTAGTAAATCTTCACCCACCAAAGGTAACCTCGAGTTGAAATGAATTAAATTCCCCAATCAAAAGACAGAATGGCTTAATGAATTTTTTTAAAGAGATCTAGCTATATGCTGTCAATAAGAGACCTATTTAAGCTTTAAGTGTACACATAAGCTGAAAGGAAAAGGATGGAAGGAGATATTCCATGTAAATCCTAACCAAAAGAGAAGAGGGGTGGCTATACTTACATCTGAAAAGATGTCAAATGTCTTTAGACAAATGGCAATGGAAACACAACATACCAAAATCCGTGATGTGGATCAAAAGCAGATCTAAAAAATAAGTTTATAACAACGGGCTAGGGATGGTGGCTCACACCTGTAATCCCAGCACTTTGAGAGGCTGAGACAGGTGTATCACCTAAAGTCAAGAGTTCAACATCAGCATGGCCAACATGGTGAAACCCCATCACTACTAAAAATTCAAAACAATTAGCCAGGTGTGGTGGTGGGTGTCTGTAACCCCAGCAACTCAGGAGGCTAAGGCACAAGAATTGAACCTGGGAGGTGGAGGTTGCAGTGAGCCAAGATTATACCACTACACTCAGGCCTGGGTAACAAAGAGAGACTCCATCTCAAAATAAACAGCAACAAAGTTTATAACAACTACAAATACCTACATAATAAATAAAAATATATAAGAGATCTCAACTAAATAGGATAATATTAAACTTAAACCTCAAGGAACTACAAGAAGAAGAATAAATTAAACACAAAATCAGAAAAAAAGAAATAAATGACAAAAAAAGATATTTAAGTCAAATAGAGAACAGAAAAACCATAGAATCAATAAAACTAAGACTTTATTTTAAATATTGACAAATTCTTAACTAGCCTAAGAAACAAGAGATAAACTTAAGTAAATAAAATAAAAAATGCAAGTAAAGACATTGAAATAGATGCCTCAGAAATAAAAAGAATCACAAGGGACTATTATGAAAAATTGTATGCCAACTAATTGAAAAATGTAGAGGAAAGAGAGAAATTCCTGGAAAAATACAACCTACCAAGATAAAGTCAGGAACAAAGTCTAAATAGACCAATAAAACATATTAATAAATAGATTGAATAAGTAGTTAAAAACCTCCTAACAGAAAAAAGACTAGAACCATGTAGCTTGACAGCTGAATTCCATCATTCAGAAAAATTAATATTAATGAATTTTTTATTATTATTTTATTTTTATTATTATGCTTTAAGCTCTGGGTACATATGCAGAACTTGCAGGTTTGTTTCATAGGAATACACACGCCTTGGTGGTTTGCTTCATCCATCACCCCATCATCTATATTAGGTATTTCTCCTAATGCTATCCCACTCCTATCCCCCCAACCCCCTGCTATCACTACCCTAGTCCCCTACCCCCTGACAGACCCCAGTGTGTGATGTTCCCCTCCCTGTATCCATATGTTCTCATTGTTCAATACCCACTTATGAGTGAGAACATGTGGTGTTTCGTTTTCTGTTCTTGTGTCAGTTTGCTGAGAATGATTGTTTCCAGCTTTATCCATGTCCCTGCAAAGGACATGAGCTCATCCTTTTTTATGGCTGCATAGTATTCCATGGTGTATATGTGCCACATTTTCTTTACCCAGTCTATCATTGATGGGTGTTTGGGTTGGTTCCAAGTCTTTGCTATTGTGAACGGTGCCACAGTAAACATATGTGCAATGCACCTTAAACTATTTCAAAAAATAGAGTTAGAGGGAACACTTTCAAACACATTTTATGATGCTAATATTGCTTTGATACCTAAGCCAAAGACATCGTAAGAAAAAAACATATGGGCCAATTTTTTTATGAAAATTTATGTAGAAATCCTCAATAAAATATCAGTAAGTCAAATCCAACAACACATCAGAAAGATTATGCATCATGGCCATGTGTGATTTATCTTTGGCATTAAAGACTGGTTTAACACACAGAAATCAATCAATGTCATTCATCACATTAACAGAATGGAAGGTAAAAATCACATGATCATCTCAATTGACACAGAGAAAACATGTGACAAAGTTCAGCATTCTTTCTTGTTACAAACCATCAAAAGTTCAGGTATAGAAGAAAATTTCCTCAAAGTAACAAAGACCACTTGTGAAAAGTTCACATTTCCCATCATAATCAATGGGAAAAAAACTGGAATCTTTTCTACAAAGATTCAGTACAAGGCAAGGAAGCCTATTCTCACCACTTCTATTTAACATAGTACTGGAAATACTAGCAAGAACACTCAGACAAGAAAAAGAAATAAAAGGCATCCAAATCAGAAAGGAAGAAGCAAATGAAGAAGCATATGACTGTTTGCATATAGCATAGTGCCATATGTAAAACACACACACAAAGTTTCCACAAAACTCTTAGAATTAATGAATAAATTCACGAGAGTTGCAGAATACAAAAGCAACATAAAAAATAAGTAGTGTTTCTATATACAAACAAGATCCTGCTGCAAATAAAATAAAGAAAGCAATTTCTTTTATGATATCTATTAAAAAAAAAACCCTAGAAATAAATTTAACTAAGCAGGTGAAAGACCTCTACAAGAAAATACACAAAACACCGATGAAAGAAACCGAAGAGGATACAAACAATTGGAAAGACATCCCATTCTTATGTATGGGAAGACTTAATATTCCTAAACTGTCCACACTACCCAAAGCAATATACAAATCCAACAAAATCCCCATCAAAATCCTGGTATCATTCATCACAGAAACAGAAAAATATATCCTGAAATACATATAGAACCACAAAAGACCCCTAACTGCCAAGCCAATTCTGAGAAAAAACAAAGAGACATTACAATTTCTGACTTAAAATTATATTACAAAGCTGTCATAATAAAAACATTGTGATACTGACATAAATACAGATATACAGACTAGTGGAACTGACTAGAGAACCCAGAAATAAATGCAAGAATTTACAGTTAACTAATTTTTGAGATGGGCTCCAAGAGGACACAAGGAGGCCGGGCGCGGTGGCTCAAGCCTGTAATCCCAGCACTTTGGGAGGCTGAGGCGGGTGGATCACGATGTCCAGAAATCCAGACCACCCTGGTCAACATGGTGAAACCTCGTCTCTACTAAAAATACAAAAAATTAGCTGGGCATGGTGGCGCATGCCTGTAATCCCAGCTACTCAGGAGGCTGAGGCAGGAGAGTTGCCTGAACCCAGGAGGCGGAGGTTGTGGTGAGCCGAGATTGTGCTATTGCACTCCAGCCTGGGTAAAAAGAGCGAAACTCCATCTCAAAAAAAAAAAAAAAAAAGAGAACACAAGGGGAAAGAACAGCACCTTCACTAAATGGTTCCAGAAAAATTGGATTTCCACATGCAAAGGAATGAAATTGTGCCATTAGCTTACATAAAAAAATCAAATCAAAATGGTTAAAAGACCAAATATAAGACCAAAACTAAAAAAAAACCTCCTAGAAAGCAAAATATTAAAAGCTCCTTGACGTTGGCCTTGGCAATGATGTTTTTGGATATCACACAGAAGTTCAGGCCACAAAAGCAAAAATAAATAAGCAGAACTGTATCAAACCGAAAACATTCTGCACAGCAAAGAAGACAATCAGCAAAATTAAATGGTAGCTTACAGATTATGAAAGAAAACATAGTCACAAATCACATAACTGATAAAGGACTAATATTCAAAATTTGTAAAGAACTCATACCACTCAATAGTGGAAAAACAAGTAACCTCATTAAAAAAAATGGTCAGAAGCCCTCAATACACATTTATCCCAAGAAGACATAGAAATAACAAATGCTGGCAAGAATGTGAAGAAAAGAGAACTCTTATACACTGTTGGTGGAAATGTAAATTAGTATAGCCATAATGGAAAACAGTGTACTGTTTGTATAGCCAAAGGAAATGAAATCAGTATGTCAAAGAGATATCAATACCCTTCATGTTTGTTATAGAATTATTCAGAATTGCCAAGGTATGAAATCTACCCAAGTGTCTCTCAAAGGAAGAATGCATAAATAAATTATGGAGTACATATGCAATGAAATATTACTCAGTACTCAGTCATAAAAAGAAGAAAATTCTGTCATTTTCAACAACATGAAGCAACCTGTAGGACATTATGTGAAGTTAAATAAACCAGGCACATAAAGACAAATACTAAATTATCTCACTCATATGTGGAATCTAAAATCTTTATTTCATAAAAGTAGAGTACAATCGTGGTCACCACGGACTGAAAGCAGGAGGAGACCGAGGAGGTGAGATTAAAGAATACAAAATTTGGCCATGCACGGTGGCTCATACTTTGTAATCCCAAGGACTTTGGGAGGCTGAGGCAGGCTGATCACGAGGTCAGGAGTTCGACACCAGTCTGGCCAATATAGTGAAACCCTGTCTCAACTAAAAATTTTAAAAAATTAGCTAGGTGTGTTGATGTGTGCCTGTAGTCTTAGCTGCTCAGGAAACTGAGGCAGGAGAATCACCTGAACCCGGGAGGTTGAAGTTGCAGTGAGCCAAGATCCCACCATTGCACTCTAGCTCAGGTGACAGTGCAAGACTGTCTTAAAAAATAAAAAATTAGATAGATAGGAGAAATAAGTTTAAGGGATATGTTGTGCAACGTAGTGATTATGGTGAATAATACATTGTATTCTTGAAACATGCTAAAGGAATAAACATTGCCACTGGCACTAAGAAATTGACAAGCCTGTAAGTTAATGCATATATTTATTAGGTAGATTTAGTTATTTAACAATGTATATATACTTTAAGCATCATTTTTTACACAGTAAATACATGTAATTATGTCAATTTAAGTAAATAAATAATAAAAAAGACAACTCTGAAAAAAAATACCAGTTTATGGATTGTGAAAATAAAATATCTGCAAGCCATTGAAGTAAGAGGTTTATACTCAAAATTTATAGAGAACTCAGACTACTTAACAGTGGAAAAACAAACAACCTGATTCAAAAACAGGCAAAAGGCTTAAATAGAAAATTTTCCAAAGAAGATATAAAAATGGCCATTTGGTATGTGAAAAGGTGTTGAATAACCTTAATCATCAGGGAAATGTAAATCAATGCTACTATGAAAGACCATTCTTACCACAACGCACCCGTTATAATGACTATTTTCAAAAAGTCAAAAGATAACAAACATTGGTGGGGATGTGAAGAAAAGGGAACTGTTACACATTGTGGGTGGGAATGTAGATTGGTTTAGCCATCATGAAAATAGTATGGCAGTTTCCAAAAAATCAAAAATAGAACTACCATATGACCCAGAATCCCTCTTCTAGGAATATACCCAAAGAAAATAAGATCACCATCTTATAAATGTATCTGCACTCCTATTTTTTGCAGCATTATTCACAATAGCCAAGACATGAAAACAATCTAAATGTTTGTTGTTAGATAAATGGATAAAGAGATATGTATATATACATATCACAGTATGTATATATAATAGAATATTACTCAGCTCTGAAAAATAATGAGATCTTGCCGTTTGCAACAATACGGATAAGCCTGTAGAACACTATGCTAAGTGAAATAAGTCAGACGCTAAAATAAAAACATTGATGATATCAGTTATTTCATATATACAGATAGAGAACAAAACAGTGGTTAGGAGAAGTGGGGGTAAAGAGGAAGTGGAGAGGTACAATTCAGAGCACACAAGTAGCAGTTATGTAGGAAGAACAAGTTTAGGATCTAATGTACAACATGAGGACTGCAAGCAATATAATTGTACTGTATATGAGACATTTGCTAAATGATTAGATTTTAACTGTTCTTGCCTTCAAAGCAAACAAAAATATGTGTAACTATACGTGATGACAGTTGTGTTAACTTGCTTCATTATGGTAATTTTTTTGCTGTCTGTATGTATCCCATAATGTCATGCTGTATACTTTAAATACACATGATACAATTTATTTAAAAATATAATAAAACCATTTCTTTAAAAAAGAACCCCCATAAATAAATAAAATGAAAGACAAATTTAAAGAAGAGTGGGAAAAGAACAGAGAGTTTATGAGAAAAGATTTCCAAATAGCTTGTAAATATGTAAAAAGCTGCTTAACATAATTAGACATCAGGGAAGTGTAAATTAAAAAGTATGGAATTTTAAAAGTGGCAATTCTAGGTGGTGAAAAGGATGTGGGCAATTAAACAAGAGTGTAAACTGGTAAAATAACTTTGGAAAACGGACAGCATCTGAACATATGCATTTGCTATGACCCAAGGCATTCTCTCCTAGAAATATAATGAGCCACTAAGAAACAGTGCAAGAATGTTCACAGCATTGTTCCTAACACATAAACCAAGACATAATCTAGACACTCACCAATAGTAGAAGGCATAACTAAATTGTGGCATAATAATACAATGGACACAATTAGCACAGAAAATAAACAAACATGTTACTTGCAACAACATGACTGAATCTCACAATCATAAACCTTCATAAAAGACTTGACCCCCAATTAATTTAAACCATATAATGTGATTATGAGTCCATTTATGAAAAATTCAGAAAGACATATATAGAAGTATTGGTGTTAGAAGTCAGAATACTTGTTATCTGTGGGGTGGAAGATTGACTAGTGGCAGGAGTGGGAGCATAAAGGGAATTTCTGAGATGCTGGTGATGTTTTATTTCTTGACTCTTGTGGTGGTTATATGATTGTGTTTATTTGTGACAATTCACCAACCTGTACACTGTGGTTTTATGTACTTTTCCATAAGCAGGCTTCATTTCGATAAAAAATGTTTATTTATAAAACTGAAGATAAAACACTGAATTCCATGCCGTGGAATATAGTCCTTCTTGTTCCAGGGCTTATGGCATCATACCACCCATGTACTTTTAATCTCTACATCTAAGACATTCATATGGTCTTAAAATGTTTAAAGAGCTTCCAGACACGAAGAAACAAATATTGCATAATCTTATTTATATGTGGAATATAAAATAGTCGAACTCATACAAGTAGAAAGTAGAATGGTGGAGAGGCTGGGGGTCTTAAGGAAGGTGAACTGGGAAAGGGAACACATTGGTTAGTGGGTACAAAGTTATAGTTAGGTAGGAGGAATAAGTTGTGGTATTTTATTACACAGCACGGTGACTATAGTTAATAATAATGCATTGTATATTTTAAAATAACTAAAATAAAGGATTTTAAATGTCCTCACCACAAAGAAAGGACAAATATTTAAGATGATGGATATGCTAATTACCTTGATTTGATTATTTCACAATGCTTACATGCATCAAAACATCATATTGTACCCCATGAATATGTACAATTATTGTCAATTAAAAATAAAATAAAAGTTGAAAAATATTTAAAGGGCTGTTTGAACAGATTCTTACTTTGTAGTAGGATAGAATTAAGTTGTTCATTTTGAAAATTTGGCTTGCATTCCAAGGAATCATGTAATTTCCTGTCCAAGAGAGGAAAGTTCCTTGTTTCAATAATAAATGACTTCTCTATGTCCTCTGCAGTATTAGAAAAACATTCTTCTGTAAAATTCTTTTTAGGTTTTCAGTTTCTTTTCAGGGTTGCTGATGTGCCCTCCAAAATCAGAAAAAGGAGCAATTTCTGTCCTTGATTGTAACCTCAGCACCATAGCCCTCAGAGCTGCTAGCTTAGCCATTTAGTTTGTTTCTGCCTACTGGTGTATTTCATTCTCCTTAATGTATTAACACAGCTTGACTATTTTTTAAATTTAAGATAAAAGTGTTCTTTTTTCTTTCAAATTTGCAAAGAAAATGAGAAGGTATAGAATTTTAAGTAAAGTTGCAATTTGATAGATGCTATTGATTTTTCATGGTAAAGCAACTAAAGTGGCAAGTTTACTAATTTATTATAATTAAAACATTTTATTTAGGTAGCCACACAAGAAATTGCACTCTTGAATTAATGCATTGTCACTTGAATCTAAGCTCAGATTTTGAATTCTAACAAGAATATTTTAAATTATTTTTGAAACAAACTGATCTATATTTTAAAAATTTGACCTTTTTCAGTTAACTGTCAAGTCCATCTTTAAATTACTAAAAGGAAATAAATTATGTACATTGAACACATTGATTTATAAAGATATTTTATTCCTCCAAAAAATAAAATCAGTTAATAAAAACTAAATGATCCAAAAATCACCAGTCTTTTAACTTGTATTTTGAAATTAAAACAAGAAGTGAAAGCTGTATTTATGATTAGGGGATACGAAAAACTGACTATTAGAAATGTCCCATAGATTTAGAACATTAGACTATATATGGCTATTTTCAGGGAAAAAAAGTCAATTATGGAAGTCTCTTGGGTGTAAACTTTATAAAGGTGTCTTTCATTCAATGATTCCTGGGTATTACATAGTACACATATTGATAAGCCAAGTACTACCTCATTATTTAATGGTATGCACTAGTTTCGCTTTCTTGAAAAATTTCTTTACAACCTTAAAGCCATTTCTCAAATATCTATCTTCTCCTTTCAAATTAAAAATAAGTCTGGATGATTCCTGTAAAATGGAAAAAGAGGCAGTGTTGAGTAATGGAACAAAGAATAAACTTGGAATCTGGATCTTGGCTTCTAGACCTGGCATTGCCCCCTCAGCATTTCTTTGGGCACATCAGTCTTTCTGAGTCTCAGTTTCCTCATTTGTAAAATGTGGATAACAACTGTTGTTCCACTTACCTCACTGGTTGTTTTGAACAAGTGCAGTACATCTGAAAGCTCTGCAAAAACCCATTACATAAATGTAAGGTGTTGCTAATACTATTACTATTTTAAAAAGAATTATTGAGACTAAATTTCTAAGATGATATATCTGTTTGACTCAGCCGCTTGACTTACACTGGATTATATTTTATTGAACTTGGAAATGTTTAGAATCTATCCAATTTTGTAACCTGCAGGGAATATTTAAAGCTTTAGAGACTAAAGAAAGCATCTGCCTTATGTTGTGGAAATGATGTGCAAATGCTACCAAATTATTCGTTTTAGATAGTAGTAGAATTAAAGAGAAACAAACAAGAAGGCAGAGGAGACATTTCCTACAGTTGAAATTGCTGATAATCTCTATGTATTTAAATGTACTAGATTAGAGCAGAGGGGCTAGCTCTGGCAAATGTGCTACCAAGGGGCCACCCAAGGCCATGTGCAGGAAGCCATTGGCTCTAGTACACTTACTCCTAAGTAACTTCCAGTTCTTTTTCCCTATGACCTTACGATTTGGCTTCCATTGCTAGTGGGCACCATTCTTCCAGCTCTCCCTTTTCCAGACTGTAGTGGTGCTCCCCACCCATCTTCATTTGCCTCTACCTGCCAAAGCTCTGAGGTTTCCAAAAGGCAAACACAGCCTGATCCTTCTCCCAGTGGCTGCTTTTGAATGTTTCAAACAATTTTTTCCATCTATTGGACTTGGAGACACAAGGACAAAGAAAAGTTATGGGAAGGCTCCTAAATGTTTAAAGTAGGCTGACTCATCTGTCCTAGGTCACAATGACCATTTGGATTCCTCAGAGTGTTTTCTCTGTACCTTAAGATCTCCCTGACCAGTTGCTGGCATCATTATCAAAGAAGCTGCAGTCCATAGATCCCTGTGAGTGGGTCTGTCCCACAATCGCAGTTCTGAAAAACAGCCTTAATGATGGCAGAAGCATCCTCAATCCTATGTTCCTTCGTGTGGCAGGACAATTGTTTGGTCCAGTTGTTCTGCTTAAGAGTTTCCTAAACCAGTCAAGAGGATTTATATTGCAAAATGGAACACACTGGCCTCTTTAAAAAAAATTATTAACATATCGTGCAATTATTATTAACATAGACTTTATATAATTCTAAATTATATTTCCAGTGCTAATATCAGGTTATTCCTGTATTCAGAGAGTAGTGGTGGAAATTGCCTGTGGAGTATTGGCAATAACAAAAAAAGAGGAATACAGAATGATTGCCCAGAATATCACTAGTAACATATTGGGCACGATTTTCCCTTGCCTTCTAAGGAGGGCGTGATAATATACTGAGCCAACAGAGAAATAGCTTAGCCGTACTGCCGCCAGGGATTGCTGAGGAATGCTTCCAATTCCCCACGTTGGTCTTAGCAGCAGCCTTTCTACATTAACATAAATTTCCATTAGTTCACTGATGGAAAAACACCAAAATGTGTCAGGTTGCTCATTTTAATCAGCACATAGTCTTATGTGACTACTGAATGTTTCACATAATATCCATATTTTAATTTCAGAATGCCTCAAAATATTTTCAATATTTTTCTTGTTCCAATTTTAACATTTTTCTGGTTATTTCATACTATTTTCCTTTGCATATGTTTGTGCCACTCCAGATAGATTTCCAAATCATACTTTTTCTAAATAGCATTTTGACCTTTGAAATTTGTATTTAAATGAGATAATCTGAGAAAAATAACTTCCCCTACTACCAAAGTCAGTGCTCAAGCCAAACACATTCTAGCTTCCCACTCTCATGCTCCTTGTCTTGCTGTTTTTTATTCATCTTTCAGACTTTAAGTGAAATAAATGTTCCTTCCTTAGGGGAATCTCCCCTAAATCCTGCAATGAGTTTAGATCCTCCAGCAATACATTCACATAGTTCCTAGCACCTTAGGTTTGCATTACTTTATGCCATTCTTATTACATACCACTTTGTATAACTGTTCTTTTTTTAGGTCTAATGGCTTCGCCTCTGGACTATAAGCTCCAGAAGAGCAGCCACTGTGCTTGTCTTGAACTCTTCTGAATTTTCTTTTTCTAATAGAGTAGCTGGCACTTAGTAGTAGCTCAAAAATATTTTTGCATAAGTGTAGAATGAACAAATCAACATCTCTCTGGCACACAATTCCTAATGAACCTAACATCTGCAATCCTGATGAAACCTGGAGCAAATTCAGGAAATGTATGTCCACTGGTTGACCAGGTGTAAAAGATAAACTCTCTGATTCTTGCTTCAGTTGACAAAGTTTTCATGGCATATTAATTCTCTCAGTCTTCAAACTTTTATAGAATCAGAGGTTTTGCAGAGGGGGGTCTGTATTTTGTACCTTTGATGGACCACCTGCCAACTGTAAGTCAAATAGCTTTAGAATCTAGTCCTAAGACATGGGTGGTATTCTCCATGCTCAGTCTGTTCAACCATAATAAAGTGAGGTAAATTCACTATTTCTTTTCTACAGATACAAAGACAGAGATCAAGAAATGCCATTCTCATTGCTCTTACAGGCTGTCAATAAATGGCTGCAAATATAAAGAATGAAGCATTTAAAAAATTCTCATTTTACCATTTCTAGACAGATTACCAACACCTGTGCTTCTTTTAGATCCCACTATGCCTATTAAGAATTTCACATTCTTTCTGATTACTCAACTCTACGAGGCAGTCATTAACTGAGTCCACTTGCTTGCCAAACAGGAAATGACTGAAAAAAAGGCAAATGCAAGGAGAGCAAATCCTTTGAGCCATCTTATTAGGCACTGAAGAACCATTTTGATTTACTTGATTTCCCAGATTAGAAGCTAGTGCTTATTGTATATTCACAAAGTAGTGTTCCTACACACACTTTCTGTAAAAGACATGATAGAAGAGGCTTAAAGACCCCAATGGTTATCAATTCTGGATAAAGTTAAAATTTTTACTTTAGTGTTTTCCAACTAATTAGAAAATTCTAGATAAAGTTTAGAACAATTTTTCAATTCTAGATAAAGTTAAAACTTCGACCTTAAGTGTTTTCCAACTGATTAGAAAATGTAAGGTAGGTTTTTTAATTCCAACTATCATTGTCATTTGTTTTAAATATATATTTTGGAACATGAGCATTGAACACAATAGGGACATAGTATTTATACTTGATTTTTAAAAGTAGGGCTTGGACGTTGATGTGAAATGTTTGGTAAGCTTTTTTTTCCCTTCACCATAGTGCTTGTGCTATCAAAGCGAACACGTGGCAGGACTTTAAAGACTGATGCCAAACATATGGTATCCACAACCAGTCAGCATAACCTTTGGAATGCTAATTGCAGAGAAGAGCCAAATGAAAATGCTTAATAGCACACATACAGCTGGTTGAGGATTTCCTAACAGAATGACTGACTACTCTTAGGCATGTAAATATCTTTGTCAAGTAGAACAGACAAATTTTAATGTTGCAAGAAATACCAGGATTAAACATAGTCTTTTAAAAGCTTTATGTATTTTTAAAATATGCAATTTAAATATAATTTTCATATCTTTATTAAACCTATAAAATGCCTTTTCCAAAACTATATGCCTTCTAGAAGGTCCTGCCATTTTCCTATTAATTTTTAGCCAGAAACTATCAAAATTATAGATATGGTATTTTTTGTTGAACTAAATATATTAAAATGCCATGAAAACAACTGCCACAGCAACATAAATTTAATATCTAGGTAAAGCATTTATTTGAAGCCCTAATTGTCCATCAAAACTTTTCAGCTCAAAGGATGGGCAGTGATCACTTAATTTACTTTTTATTTTTTTAAACCCTACAGACCTTTATTGCAAGAAATATTTTTTAATTGCATTTTTAATGCACAACTTGATATAAAGGAAATTATGATTCATAAAAGTGACATGATTTGTCCAATGCACATGGTGTGGCAGTAGCTAAGCCCAATTTGAACCTATGAATTCATTAATATATCCAAGTATTATTTTCATTAATTTACTGCATCATACAAAATATCCTGTAACAAGAATGTAAATGGACCATTAAAACTCTGTGGAAATTATTATTTGCTGAGGAACAAAATGAATGTAACTTTTACCTTTTTTGAGGGCTTTAAAGGGGACCTATTTCTAGTTCCTTCTCTCTTTAGACCCCTTTTTATGTGAAGATTTTCTTCCATGTAATGTGCTACCTCAACATAGAAAGGAAATTCAACCAGCACTAACCTCAGAATTTCCTCTCTCACCAACTCTTTGAAATCACTGTTTCTAATCTCATCATAAAGCTACAACCTAAGTGGACTAAGATTAGCTGTACAGACTTATGACATAATTTAAAGATTAAAATCTGTTACTCTCCCATCTCATTAGTGTAGTACATTCATAAAAGCTCATTGAAAAAGAATGTATTTAGAAATTTTGTTTTTCTTTTTCTTTTTTATTTTTTATTGCATTTTAGGTTTTGGGGTACATGTGAAGAACGTCAAGATTGTTGCATAGGTACACACATGGCAGTATGATTTGCTGCCTTCCTCCCCATCACCTATATCTGGCATTTCTCCCCATGCTATCTCTCCCCAACTCCCCACCCTCCACTGTCCCTCCCCTATTTCCCCTGACAGATTCCAATGTGTGATGCTCCCCTCCCTGTGTCCATGTGTTCTCATTGTTTGACACCCACCTATAAGTGCGAATATGCAGTGTTTGATTTTCTGTTCTTGTGTCAGTTTGCTGAGAATGACGATTTCCAGGTTCATCCATGTCCCTACAAAGACACAAACTCAATTGCCTCATTTAGCAGCATATTTTTAAAATACCTATCAACATAGAACATAGTAATATTTTATTTTGATGTTGTTTTATGTGTTTTTGCTAAGAATACTGAGTTCATAAACTTCTGGTAACTTTTATCTATTGCTGCATAACACACCACTCTGAAACTTTGTATACTAAAACAATGATCATTCATCTATCTGCTCATGATAATGGGAACAGGACAAGGTTCATTGGGTATGGTTTTTCTGTGTTCCAAGTGGTGTTATTGTTGGTAGATAGTGTTGGGGTGGAAGTGGAGGTTGGGAGAAGTGGGATATAGTAGAGGCTGAACATTATAAGATGGCTTTAATCATGTGCCTGGCATCTCCGCTGAGGTGGTATAATGACTCAGGCCTCTCTGGGATGGCTGGCTTTTCTATTCCAGTGCTAGATTCTGAGTATGTGTTCACATATATATACATCTGGGACCTTGATTTTCCTCCAGGTGGCCCCACTCCTTCCATGTGCATAGGCTACACTTCTTTTTATGGTATTTAACTTTCAGATGAAAGTAGGCACTGCTAGGTCTACTAAGTTCTAGACTTAGGACTGACAAGGGTTACTTCCTCTGTATTCTATTGATCATAGGAAGTCATAAGACCACCCAGATCTGAGGATGGCATACAGGCTTTATATTTTGAAGGAAGAAGGGCAATATGCATTTAGGCATGAGAGCAATTGTTGGTGACTAATTTGTAGATAATCACTTGTGTGAATTAATCATTTATATTTAGGTTAGACAAAAAAAAAATGTGGTTCTATCTTGAACTACCAATTATCTTTCTCTATAGCGGGGACGAAACCCTCAATCAAGAACAACAGAGACTTGATTGTTTTGTTCTAAGTCTTTCTTTTTTTGTCATATATTATATATTATCTTCTGCCCTATTTCTGCAGTTCATGTTGGATCAGACAGGTACTTGTGAAATCCTTGGATTAAGGATAACACATTAACTATCTCCATAGGCAAAATTGCTCAAACATAGGCTTTACTACACAAAATATATCTTCTTTCTAAACACAGTTCAAACACTTACACTTTCTTGCTCTAATATTTCTCTGCCTAATATCACTCACACAACACCATTAAATACAATAAATCTAGAAGATGTTGCCTTCTTCCAATGCAAACCAGGTATATCACTTTTCTGAAAAGATGATAAATCTTGACTGCAAAATATCTTTAAGTTATGGCTTCCTCCTGCAAATGACTGTAAAGTATAAAGTTTCATGTACCTGTGTAACTTTAATTTGAGGGAAAAAATACAAAGAGATAGGTGTTAATTTTTAATCTGAAAAGCTATATCTTATTTTCAGATTTTATTTAATCTACCCTTCCTAATCTCTCATATCAACCTTCCTCTACTTCTCTTTATACTGTTCACACACTTCCCAAGTTGTATCTTTCCTTGTTGAAAGTTTAGTTATGTAAGTGAATCTCTTTATATAACAAATAAATTTAATAATATAGCAATAAATTTAATATATATACCAAGTAAAGCCTTAACTATTCCTACTAATTAAAGGATCAATATGTTTTTCCTGAATAAACAGAAGGAGAAGGACATTCCAGGCTTAGGGAACAATGTGAACAAAAGCATGAGGCAGGAAAATGTAGGAAATGTCTAGGAAATGGTGAGTGATCCTTTATGACTAAAGCAGGTGTACATACAGCTTGAAGGTCAGTTCCAATTTACAATATGCTTGCTAAGGCTGAGTAGTGTTTTAAAATATTTGAATTCCTTGTTAATATTTAATATCTGGGAAATTTTACATCACCTTTCAGATTCTTGATTTGTCTTGAAAAACTGAGATGGAAACCATGAGCTCTTTTTATATTGCATAGCAATATAAATTAATTAGACTAGGCTAAATTCTATAATAAGCAGCTGCAAATTTTCACTGGCTTGACACTATATATATGCATACATATATATACACATACATACATATATATATGTATGTATACATATATATATACACATACATACATATATATACACATACATACATATATATATGCATGTGTATATACATATATCTTTCTCCTGTTCTAGATACTTCCTGCCCTCTCACATCCAAATGCTTCAGTTATGGCACTTGGACTGGCTCTCCTTACTCCTCAGCTTGCAGGTGGCCTATTGTGGGACCCAGTGATTACCTAATAAACTCATATATATGTATATATATATGGGATATATATAATAGAACATATATATGTGTGTCTATATATGCATATATATATGTGTGTGTATGTGTGCATGCCCTATTAGTTCTGTCTCTCTAGAGGACCCTAATATACACATACATACATATATGTGTGTATATACATGTATGTGTATATATATGTATGTATGTGTATATATATATATATGTATGCATATATATAGTGTCAAGCCAGTGAAAATTTATATATATGTATGTATGTGTATATTAGGGTCCTCTAGAGAGACAGAACTAATAGGGCATGCACACATACACGCACATATATATATGCATATATAGACACACATATATATGTTCTATTATATATATCCCATATATATATATACATATATATGAGTTTATTAGGTAATCACTGGGTCCCACAATAGGCCACCTGCAAGCTGAGGAGTAAGGAGAGCCAGTCCAAGTGCCATAACTGAAGCATTTGGATGTGAGAGGGCAGGAAGTATCTAGAACAGGAGAAAGATATAAGCTGGGAGGCTAGGCTTTTCTTGCTTTTTTATATTTTCCTGCCTGCTTTATATTCGCTGGAAGCTCATTAGATTGTGCCCATCAGATTAAGGGTGGATCTGCCTTCCCAGGCCACTGACTCAAATGTCCATCTCTTTTGGCAACACCCACACAGACAAACCCAGGATGAATACTTTGTATCCTTTCATCCAATTAAGTTAACACTTTGCATTAACTACACACACACGTGCGCGCGCATGCACACACACACGTGCGCGCGCGTGCACACACACACACATTTTTTTTAATTTTCCAAAGAAAGTGTTCTGTATTAGTTCATTCTCATGCTGCTAATAAAGACATATCTGAGACTGGGTAATTTATAAAGGAAAGTGGTTTAATGGACTCATGGTTCCACATGGCTGGAGAGGCCTCACAATCATGGCAGAAGATGAAGGAAGAACAAAGGGACATCTTACATGGTGGCAGGCAAGAAAGCCTGTGCAAGGGAACTCCCATTTGTAAAATCATTAGATCTCATGGCACTTATTCACCGCCATGAGAATAATATGGGGGAACCACCCCCATGATTTAATTTTTTACCCTTGGCCCTGCGCTTGATACTTGGGGATTATTACAATTCAAGGTGAGATTCGGTGGGGACACAGCCAAACTTTATCAATTTAAACCAAGGTATACTTCATCTGCTGCCTTTTCTGTATGGGCTCTCTACCAAATGATATATGACAAGCACAAGCTCATTTATCTTATCATTGCATCTTCCTCTGGGACCTTGGACATCTCAATTCAGCAGAGGAAAAAGGAAAGAGAACAGAGAATTATGCATGGGTAGGTGTTATGGTTCAGGCCTAGATAGGGTGTTTGTCAGTCCTATGAACCAGAAATCAATCACATGGCTCACCCAATAGCAATGAAGGCTGGGAAATATGTTGTAGTTGCATGTTTGGGAGGTAAAGAAATGGCTTGTGAACAATTACCCAAAGCCTGCCACAAGACAGCAGGCTATAGGTGAGTAGCCTTTACTCTTTTAATCAGAGTGTATGGTGCCTCTTACAGCACATCATGCACCTAGCATGCTGAACTCATCTCAGTCGTCTGCCTGGCTGCTGTAGGCTTTTAAATGTGCAAACCTCAGGACAGAAAATGAAAAAGTGCATGTCTAGAAGAGGAAAAGAAGGTTCTTTTTGTAAAGGGAAAGTATTTAGTGAACCTTGCATTTTACAGAAAGAAATTTTTTTGGGGGTGGAGGGAAGCACAATTGTCTCTTTCGGTCAATGGACCATACAGACATGTAAGAGGACAAACAATTATCTAGTTTTTAAGTCACTACATAAATATTTAAATATTTTCTAACTTTTAGCTTGCTTTTGCCATACTTCTAAATAAAATTCAGTATGTGTGTCATTTTTATGGTACCATTATTTTCCTCATTGTAAGAGAATTCTGATTTATGGACTGTGATTTTGAATGATGAGGAGAGATTTATTATATAGTCTAATTGTTTGATATTTTTCTCTGTAACCTGTCAATTCCTTAATTGTTCAGACCAAGTTTACAAATGTCAGGATACAGTAAGTATTTTTTGAAAAGCATTGCTTTTGCAGGCATAATTCTTTTCAATGTTGTATACCTAGAGCCTGAGAACATCTTTGAAATTTCAGTTGATCTTCTTTTGTGCATTTGTTAAACTGCAATGGACATATAATAAATATTCAGATAAATCTTAGTAATAGGAAGGAACTTGGGACCATTAAATTTAATATCACTTTGCAATGAAGTCACTGAGGCCTCAGGAGGTAAACTCTTCTGTCCAAGTACTTAGAACTATTTAAAGTTCAGGGAATTTCTAGGTTGCTTTGTAGCATAATACCTTCATTTATGTGCAAACCATCATTAAACTTTACTACAAACACTTTGAATTGATGATTTAGGTGATTTCATGGTGTTGTTATCAAAGAGAGGAGAGGCTTAAGGTAAGACATGGATGGCGTATTAGGAAATGTAGCATGGAACTACCCCTCAAGGCCAGAGATCCCAGAAGAAGGACAGGTACCTATATTTTCTGTTCTCCAGCCTCCTTGAGTGACATCTCCAGAGGTAGGGGTGAACCAGATGAACAGGGCCTGAAGTGAACCCCCAGCAAACCACAGCAGCCCTACAGTAAAAGGACCTGACCATTGAAAGAAAAACAAAGAGACAACAACAACAAAAAAGTTCCCACATAATCCCCATCCAAGGGTCAACAGCCTCAAAGATCAAAACTAGACAAACTCATAAAAATGAAAAAGAATCAACGAAAAATGCTGAAATTCCAAAATGCCAAAATGCCTCTTATTCTCCAAATGATTGCAATGTCTCTCCAGCAAGGACACCAAACTGGACAGAGAATGGGATGGACAAATTGATAGAAGTAGACTTCAGAAGATGGATTAAAAAAACTCTGCTAAGCTAAAAAAGCATGTTCTAACCTAATACAAAGAAGCTAAGAACCTTGAAAAAAGGTTAAAGGAGCTGCTAACTAGAATAACCAGTGTAGAGAAGAATATAAATGACCTGGTGGAGCTGAAAAACACAGCATGAACACTTTGTGAAGCATACACAAGTATCAATAGCTGAATTGACCAAGCTGTAGAAAGGATATCAGAGTTTGAAACCATCTTGCTGAAATAAGGCATGCAGACAAGATTAGAGACAAAAGAATGAAAGGGACCAAATGAAGCCTTTGAGAAACATGGGACTACATAAAAAGACCAAATGCACAATGGATTGGAGTACCTGAAGGTGAGAGGGAGAATGGAAACATGCTGGAAAACACACTTCAGGATATTATCCAGGAGAACTTCTGCAACCTAGCAAGGCAGGTCAGGTCAACATGCAAATTCAGGAAATACAGAAAAAACCACTAAGATACTCCATGAGAAGATCAACCCCAGGACATATAATTATCCAATCTCCAAGGTCAAAATGAAGGAAAAAATGTTAAGGACAATCAGAGAAAGAAAGGCCAGATTATCTACAAGGGGAAGCCCCTCAGACTAACATCAGACCTTTCAGGAGAAACCCTACAAGCCAGAAGAAATTGGGGGCCATATTCAATATATTCTTAAAGAAAAGAATTTTCCACCCAGAATTTCATATTCAGCCAAACTAAACTTCATATGTGAAGGAGAAATAAAATCCTTTACGGACAAGCAAATGCTGAGGAATTTCATTACCACCAGAACTGCCTTCAAAGAGCTCCTGAAGGGAGCACTAAATATGGAAAGGAAAAACCAGTACCAGCCACTGCAAAAACATACCAAAATATAGAGACCAATGACATTATGAAGAAACTGCATTAACTAGTGTGCAAAATAACCAGACAGCATCATGAGGACAGAATCACATTCACACATAGCAATACTAGCTGTAAATGTAAATGGGCTGAATGCCCCCATTATAAGACACAGACTGGTAAATTGGATGAAGTACCAAGACCCACTCGTGTTCTGCATTCGAGAGACCCATCTCATGTGCAAAGACACACAAAGGTCAAAATGAAGGGATACAGGGAAAATATACAAAGCAAATGGAAAGTTAAAAAAGAAGGGTTTGCAATCCTACTCTCTGACAAAACAGACTTTAAACCAACAAAGATTTTTTTTAAAAAAAAAAAAGACAAAGAAGGGCATTACCTAATGGCAAAGGAATAAATTCAACAAGAAGAGCTAACTGTCGTAAATGTATATGCACCCAATACAGGAGCAGTCAGATTCATAAAACAAGTTCTTAGATAACTACAAGGATACTTAGACTCCCACACAATAATAGTGGGAGATTTTTAACACCCCATTGTTAGTGTTAGATGGATAAATGAGGCAGAAAATTAATACAGATATTCAGGACTTCTTCACAGCTCTGGATCAAGTGGACATAATAGGCATCTACAGAGCTCTCTACCCAAAATCTACAGAAAATACATTCTTCTCCATGACACATGACACTTATTCTAAAATTGACCACATAGTTGCAAGTAAAACACTCCTCAGCAAACGCAAAAGAATTGAAATTATAACAGTTTCTCAGAACACAGTTCAATCAAATTAGAATTTAGAATTAAGCAACTCACTCAAAATTACATGGAAATTGAACAATCTACTCTTGAATGACTCCTAGGTAAATAATGAAATTAAGGCAGAAATCAAGAAGTTATTTGAAACCAATGAGAACAAAGAGATAGTGTACCAGAGGGGGAGGACTCAAGATGGCACTGTGAGAACAACCCAGGATTGGAGCTCTTCTCATTGAATCTGCAAACGGTGAGTCAGAGCGGCATTTCCAGACTGATCTTTGTTGCCCACAGAACGGGAAAACTCCCAAGTATAAAAAAGACATGGGATGCCAGGCAGTAGGTCTGCCTGGCGAAGCCGGCAGCCGGGGCGGCGGCGGCCGGCCCTACCCAGCAATCCCCACAGGGCGCGCTGGTCCGGGTGCCCTGTTGAACCGGCAACCTGAGACTTGAGAGGGCTAGACTTGAGACTGAACGAGACTTGGACAATAGGCCAGCCCAGGGGATTGCAGGGATTGGGATACCCAGTGGGACGAACAAAACCGCGATTTCAAACTATCCCGAGCAGATGGTCCGAGACGCTCTGTGGGGGAGGGGCGTCCACCACTACCGAGGCAACCCGCCCCAACTGAGATACACGCCCACTGCTGATGCAGCCAGCCGTTGCCGAGGCAACCCGCCCCAACTGAGATACACGCCCACTGCTGACGCAGACAGCCGTTGCCGAGGCAACCCGCACCAACTGAGATACACGCCCACTGCTGACGCAGCAAGCCGTTGCCGAGGCAACTCGTCCCTACTGAGATACACGCCCACTGCTGACGCAGCCTGCCGTTGCTGAGGCAACACGCTACAATGAAGAGACTCCGCCGCAGGGCATGGCGGAGACCACAGCAGAGCCGGCAGGAACAGCGCGAATCACACAACAGCAGGGCGGAGCCTCGGCAGCCAAACAGTGGCTAGTCTGCCTTCTAGCTGGGCAGGACACCTGATCGGACATCCAAAAATAAAGCCCAAACCCCTCAACACAGAGCATTAGAGAAAAAAAAAAGGGTTTTTTAATGAGCTCTGTTGCAGCAGAATCAAACATAGCAGCATAACAGCCCTGATGGACAACAGAGTGCACAGCTCAGCAATTAAACCCCGATAAAGTACAAACTGTCTCCTCAAGCAGATCCCTGACCGCTCTATATCCAAAAGACTGACATTAGGCAGGCATCATCCTAGGACAAAGAGAGCAGAAAAAGAAACTGGTAGCATCCCTCGCTGTGCCACAGCTACTAGAGGTGCACCCCAGACAAGCAGGGTCTGGAGCGGACCTCAGCAGTCGTACAGCGAAGGGGCTAGACTGGTAGAAGGAAAACCAAGCAACAGAAATACCTCATCATCGACATTCTGGGTGTCCACTCAGAGACCCAAACGAAAAGTCAGCAACTATGCAGACGACCAGCGGACAAATCCACAAAGATGGGAAGAAACCAGCGCAAAAAGGAGGAAAACACCCAAAACCAGAACACCTTGCCTCCTAGAAAGGACCAAAACTCCTCACCAGCAAGGGAGCAAAGCTGGAAGGAGAATGACTGTGACGAAATGACGGAATTAGACTTCAGAAGATGGATAATGAGAAACTTTTGTGAGCTAAAAGATCATGTATTAAATCAATGCAAAGAAACTAAGAACCTTGAAAAAAGATTTGAAAAAAGATTCGAGGAAATGATAACAAGAATGGATACCTTAGAGAGGAATATGAATGAATTAAAGGAGCTGAAAAACACAATACGAGAACTTCGCGAAGCAAACACAAGTTTCAATAGCCGAATTGACCAAGCAGAAGAAAGAATATCTGAAGTCGAAGACCAACTCAATGATATAAAACGAGAAACCAAGATCAGAGAAAAAAGCACAAAAAGGAATGAACAAAGTCTCCAAGAAATGTGGGACTATGTGAAAAGACCTAACCTACGTTTGATAGGTGTACCAGAAGGGGACGAAGAGAATGAATCCAAGCTGGAAAATATTCTTCAGGACATCATCCAGGAAAATTTCCCCCACCTAGCAAGACAAGCCAACACTCAATTGCAGGAAATACAGAGAACACCACAAAGATATTCCGCAAGAAGAGCAACCCCAAGGCACATAATCGTCAGATTCAACAGGGTTGAAATAAAGGAGAGAATACTAAGGGCAGCCAGAGAGAAAGGTCGGGTCACCCACAAAGGGAAGCCCATCAGACTCACAGCAGATCTCTCGGCAGAAACACTACAAGCCAGAAGAGAGTGGGGGCCAATATTCAACATTCTTAAAGAAAAGAACTTTCAACCCAGAATTTCATATCCAGCCAAACTGAGCTTCAGAAGTGAAGGAAGAATAAAATCCTTTGTGAACAAGCAAGTACTCAGAGATTTTGTCACCACCAGGCCTGCTTTACAAGAGCTCCTAAAAGAGGCACTACACATAGAAAGGATCAATCAGTACCAGCCATTCCAAAATCACACTGAATGCTAAAGAGCTTCAACATAATGAAGAATCTACAACAACTAACAGGCAAAACAGCCACTTAGCATCAAAATGGCAGTATCAAATTCACACATAACAATATTAACCCTAAATGTAAATGGACTAAATGCACCAATCAAAAGACACAGACTGGCAAATTGGATAAAAAGCCAAAACCCATCAGTGTGCTGTATCCAGGAAACCCATCTCACATGCAAGGATACACAAAGGCTCAAAATAAAGGGATGGAGGAAGATTTACCAAGCTAATGGAAAGCAAAAAAAACCAGGAGTTGCAATTCTCATCTCTGATAAAATAGACTTTAAAGCAACAAAGATCAAAAGAGACAAAGAAGGCCATTACATAATGGTAAAAGGATCGATACAACAAGAAGAGCTAACGATCCTAAACATATATGGACCCAACACAGGAGCACCCAGATACATAAGGCAAGTTCTTAATAACTTACAAAAGGACTTAGACTCCCACACAATAATAGTGGGAGACTTTAACACTCCACTGTCAATACTAGACAGATCAACCAGACAGAAAATCAACAAGGATATCCAGGGCTTGAACTCAGACCTGGAGCAACCAAACCTGATAGACATTTACAGAACTCTCCACCCCAAATCCACAGAATACACATTCTTCTCAGCACCACATCACACCTACTCTAAAATTGACCACATAATTGGAAGTAAAGCACTGCTCAACAAATGCAAAACAACTGAAATCATAACAAACAGCCTCTCAGACCATAGTGCAATCAAGTTAGAACTCAGAATTCAGAAACAGACCCAGAACCGCACAGCTTCATGGAAACTGAACAACTGGCTCTTGAATGTTGACTGGGTAAACAACGAAATGAAGGCAGAAATAAAGAAGTTCTTCGAAACCAATGAGAACGAAGACACAACGTGCCAGAACCTCTGGGACACATTTAAAGCAGTCTCTAGAGGAAAGTATATAGCAATAAGTGCCCATATGAGGAGAATGGAGAGATCCAAAATTGACACCCTATCGTCAAAATTGAAAGAGCTAGAGGAGCAAGATCAAAAAAACTCAAAACCCAGCAGAAGACAAGAAATTACTAAGATCAGAGTTGAGCTGAAGGAGATTGAGACACAAAAAACCCTTCAAAAAATCAATAAATCCAAGAGCTGGTTTTTTGAAAAGATCAACAAAATAGACAGACCAGTAGCCAGATTGATTAAAAAAAAGAGAGAGAACAACCAAATAGATGCAATAAAAAATGATAAAGGGGAAATCACCACAGATTCCACAGAAATTCAAACCATCATCAGAGAATATTCCAAACAACTATATGCGCATAAACTAGTAAACCTGGAAGAAATGGATAAATTCCTGGACTCCTGTGTCCTCCCAAGCCTAAACCAGGAGGAAGCTGAAACTATGAATAGACCAATAACAAGGTCTGAAGTCGAGGCAGCAATTAAGAGCCTACCTCACAAAAAAAGCCCAGGTCCAGACGAGTTCACAGCCGAATTCTGCCAGACACACAAGGAGGAGCTGGTACCATTCCTTCTAAAACTATTTCAAACAATCCAAAAAGAGGGAATCCTTCCCAAATCATTTTATGAGACCAACATCATCCTGATACCAAAACCCGGCAGAGACCCAATGAGAAAAGAAAACTTCAGGCCAATATCCATGATGAACATAGATGCAAAAATCTTCAATAAAATATTGGCAAGCCGATTGCAACAGCAAATCAAAAAACTTATTCATCATGATCAAGTAGGATTCATCCCGGGGATGCAAGGCTGGTTCAACATATGCAAGTCTATCAACGTAACTCACCACATAAACAGAACCAAAAACAAAAACCACATGATTATCTCAATTGATGCAGAGAAGGCATTTGACAAAATTCGACAGCCCTTTATGCTAAAAACTCTCAATAAACTCGGTATCGATGGAACGTATCTCAAAGTAATAAAAGCTATTTATGACAAACCAACAGCCAATATCATACTGAATGGGCAAAAACTGGAAGCATTCCCTTTGAAATCTGGCACTAGACAAGGATGCCCTCTCTCACCACTCCTATTCAATATAGTACTGGAAGTTCTAGCCAGAGCAATCAGGCAAGAAAAAGAAATAAAGGGTATTCAAATAGGAAAGGTGGAAGCCAAATTGTCTCTATTTGCAGACGACATGATAGTATACCTAGAAGACCCCATTGCCTCAGCCCAAAACCTCCTGAAACTGATAAACAACTTCAGCAAAGTCTCAGGATATAAAATCAATGTGCAAAAATCACAAGCATTCGTCTACACCAATAACAGACTTAAAGAAAGCCAAATCAAGAGCGAACTGCCATTCGCAATTGCTACAAAAAGAATAAAATACCTTGGAATACAACTCACAAGGAACGTAAGGGACCTCTTCAAGGAGAACTACAAACCACTGCTCAACGAAATCAGAGAGGACACAAACAGATGGAGAAACATTCCATGTTCATGGTTAGGAAGAATTAATATCGTAAAAATGGCTATACTGCCCAAAGTAATTTACAGAATCAACGCTATCCCCATCAAGCTACCATTGACTTTCTTCACACAACTGGAAAAAACCACCATGAACTTCATATGGAACCAAAAGAGAGCCCGCATAGCCAAGTCAATTCTAAGCAAAAAGAACACAGCAGGGGGCATCACACTACCGGATTTCAAACTATACTACAAGGCTACAGTAATCAAAACAGCATGGTACTGGTACCAAAACAGAGATATAGACCAATGGAACAAAACAGAGGCACCGGAGGCAACACAACATACATACAACTATACAATCTTTGATAAACCTGACAAAAACAAGCAATGGGGCAAGGATTCCCTGTTTAACAAATGGTGTTGGGAAAATTGGCTAGCCATGTGCAGAAAGCAGAAACTGGACCCCTTCCTGACACCTTACACTAAAATTAACTCCAGATGGATTAAAGACTTAAACATAAGACCTGGCACCATAAAAACCCTAGAAGGAAATCTAGGCAAAACTATCCAGGACATAGGAGTAGGCAAGGACTTCATGAACAAAACACCAAAAGCATTGGCAACAAAAGCCAAAATAGACAAATGGGACCTAATGAAACTCCACAGCTTCTGCACGGCAAAAGAAACAGTCACTAGAGTGGATAGGCAACCAACAGAATGGGAAAAAATTTTCGCTGTCTACCCATCTGACAAAGGGCTGATATCCAGAATTTACAAACAACTCAAGCAGATTTACAGGAAAAAAACAAACAAGCCCATTCAAAAGTGGGCAAAGGATATGAACAGATACTTTACGAAAGAAGACATATATGAGGCCAACAATCATATGAAAAAATGCTCATCGTCACTGGTCATCAGAGAGATGCAAATCAAAACCACATTGAGATACCATCTCACGCCACTTAGAATGGCGATCATTAAAAAATCTGGAGACAACAGATGCTGGAGAGGATGTGGAGAAAAAGGAACACTTTTACACTGTTGGTGGGAGTGTAAATTAGTTCAACCATTGTGGAAGACAGTGTGGCGATTCCTCAAGGCCTTAGAAATAGAAATTCCATTTGACCCAGCAATCCCATTACTGGGTATATATCCAAAAGACTATAAATCGTCCTACTATAAGGACACATGTACACGAATGTTCATTGCAGCACTGTTTACAATAGCAAAGACCTGGAATCAACCCAAATACCCATTGATAATAGACTGGATTGGAAAAATGTGGCACATATACACCATGGAATATTATGCAGCAATCAGAAATGATGAGTTCGTGTCGTTTGTAGGGACATGGATGAATCTGGAGAACATCATCCTCAGCAAACTGACACAAGAACAGAAAATGAAACACCGCATATTCTCACTCATAGGTGGGTGATGAAAAATGAGAACACATGGACACAGAAAGGGGAGTACTAAACACTGGGGTCTATTGGGGGGAAAAGGGGAGGGCCAGTGGGAGGGGGAGGTGGGGAGGGATAGCCTGGGGAGAAATGCCAAATGTGGGTGAAGGGGAGAAGAAAAGCAAAGCACACTGCCATGTGTGTACCTACGCAACTGTCTCGCATGCTCTGCTCATGTACCCCAAAACCTATAATCAAATAAAAAATTAAAAAAAAAAAAAAAGAGAGATAGTGTACCAGAATCTCGGGAACACAGCTAAAGCAGGGTTAAGAGGGAAATTTATGGCAATAAATGCCCACAGGAAAAAGCTAGAAAAATCTGAAATTGACACCCTAACATCACAATTAAAAGAGCTAGAGAAGAAAGAGCAATTCTTCAAAAAATCAATAAATCCAGAAGCTGCTTTTTGGAAAACACAAAATAGACCACTAGCTAGACTAATGAAGAGAGAGAAGAATTAGACACAATAAAAAATGATAAAGGGGATATCATTACTGACTCCACAGAAATACAAACTACCAACAGAGAATGCTATAAATGCCTCTATGCAAATAAACTAGAAAATCTAAAACAAATCAATAAATTCCTGGGCACATACACTCTCCCAAGACTAAACCAGAAAGAAGTCAAATCACTGAATATACTAATAGGAAGTTCTGGAATTTAGGCAACAATTAAAAGCTCACCAACCAAAAAAGAAAAGAAAAGAAAAGAACCAGGTAGATTCACAATCGTCTTCTACCAGAGGTATAAAATGGAGCTGGCACCATTCCTTCTGAAACTATTCCAAACAACAGAAAAGGAGGGACTCCTCTTTAACTTGTTTTATGAAGCCAGCATCATCCTGATACCAAAACGTGGCAGAGACACAGCAACAACAAAAAATCTTCAGGCCAATATCCCTGTTGAACACAGATGTGAAAATCCTCAATAAAATACTGGCAAACCAAATCCAGCAGAACATCAAAAACTTATCCACCTGGGATGCAAGGCTGGTTCAAAATACACAAATCAATAAACATAATCTATCACATAAACAGAACAGTGACAAGTGCCACGATTATCTCAATAGACACAGAAAAGGCCTTTGAAAAAATTCAACATCCTTTCATGTTAAAAACACTCAATAAATTAGGTATTGATGGAACATATCTCAAAATAATAAGAGCTGCTTATGACAAACACACAGCCAATAACATATTTAATGGGAAAAAGCTGGAAGCATTCCTTTTGAAAACTGGTACAAGACAAGGATGCCCTCTATCACCACTCCTATTCAACACAGTGTTAGAAGTTCTGGCCAGGGCAATCAGTCAAGAAAAAGAAATAAAAGTTATTCAAATGGGAAGAGAGGAAGTCAAATTGTCTTTGTTTGCAGATGACATAATTCTATACACAGAAAACCCCATCACCTCAGCTTCAAAACTCCTTAAGCTGACAAGCAACTTCAGCAAAGTCTCAGAATACAGAATCAATGTGCAAAAATCACAAGCATTGCTTTACACCAAAAATAGGCAGAGAGCCAAATCAAGAATAAATTCCCATTCACAATGGCCACAAAGAGAATAAGATACCTGGGGATACAGCTTACAAGTAATGTGAAGAACCTCTTCAAGAACTACAAACCATTGCTCAAGGAAATAAAAGAGGACACAAATTCCAACCTCATAAACAGGAAGAATCAGTATCACAAAAGTTGGCATACTGACCAAAGTAACTTATAGATTTTAGGCTATTCCCATCAAACTACCATTGATATTCTTTGCAGAATTTGAAAAAAAACTACTTTAAATTTTATGTAGATTCAAAGAAGAGCCCAAGCCAGGACAATCCTAAGCAAAAAGAACAAAGCTGGAGGTATCATGCTACCAGACCTCAAACTATACTACAAGACTACAGTAATCAAAACAACATGGTACTGTACCAAAACAGACATATAGACCAATGGAACAGAACAGAGACCTTAGAAGGAAGTTTGCACATCTACAACCATCTGACCTCTGACAAAACTGACAAAAACAAGCAATGGGGAAGGGATCCCCTATTCAACAAACGGTGCTGGGAAAACTGGCTAGCCATATTCAGAAAGCTGAAACTGGATCCCTTCTTTACACATTATACAAAAACTAACTCCAGATGTATTAAAGACTTAAATGTAAAACTCAAAAATATAAGAACTCTAGAAGAAAGTCTAGGTAGTACCATTTAGGACACAGGCATGGGCAAACACTTCACGACAAAAACACCAAAAGCAATTGCAATGAAAGCCAAAATTGAAATACGGGATGTAATTAACCTTAAGAGCTTCTGCACAGCAAAAGAAACTATCATTGGAATGAACAGGCATAGAATGAGAGAATATTTTTGCAATCTGTCCATCTGACAAAGAATCTAGAAGAAACTTAAACAAATTTACACAAAAAAGAATTCAAAAAGCAGGCAAAGGATATGAACAGACACTTCTCAAAAGAAGATATTTATGTAGCTGACAAACATACGACGCAAAGTTCAACATTGCTTATTATTAGAGAAATGCAAATTTAAACCACAATAAAATACCATCTGACAGCAGTCAGACTGGCGATGATTAAGAACAGACACTGGAGAGGCTGTGAAGAGGTAGGAATGCTTTTACACTGTTGGTGGGAATGTAAATTAGTTCAACCACTGTGGAAGACAGTATGGTGATTTGTCAAGGATTTAGAACCAGAAATCCCATTTGACCCAGCAATCCCATTACTGGGTATATACCAAAGGAATATATATCATTCTACTATAAGGACTCTTGCACACGTATGTTTACTGCAGCACTATTTACAATATCAAAGACATGGAATCAACCTAAATGCCCATCAGTGATAGACTGGATAAAGAAAAAGTGATATATATATATATATATATATATACCATGGAATACTATACAGCCATAAAAAATGAGATCATGCCCTTTGCAGGGACATAGATGAAGCTGGAAGCCATCCTCCTCAGCAAACTAACACAGGAACAGAAAAGCAAATACCACATGTTCTCACTCATAAGTTGGAACTGAACAATGAGAACACATGAACACAGGGAGGTAAACAACACACACTGGGGCCCATTGGGGGATGGGGGGTGAAGGGAAGGTACTTAGTGAACAGGTCAATAGGTGCTGGAAACCACCATGACATACGTATACCTATGCAGCAAACCTGCATGTTCTGCATGTATATCTCAGAACTTGAAGTAAAATTTTTTAAAAAGAAAGATAATAGTAAGTGTTGGAGAGGATGTTAAGAAATTATGTATCCATACACTGCTGGAGGGATTGTAAAATGGTGTAATCATTTTAGAAAATAGTTTGGCAGTTCCTCAAATGATTAAACAGAGAGTTACTGTATGACATAGCAGTTTTTATCCTAGGTAAATGCCCAAAAGAAGTACAAATATATGTTGAAACCAAAACCCGTACACAGATGTTATAGAGGCATTATTCATAATAGCCAAACAACTCAAATTTCTATCAGTGGATGAATGGATACATAAATAAGGGATATCCGCACAGTGGAGTATTATTCATCAGTATTATAAAAAGCAAGGAAGTACTGATGCATACAACAGGAATGAACCTTGAAACCATTATTCTAAGTGAATGAAGCCAGTCACAAAAAATATATTATGATTTCAGTCATATTAAATATCTATAGCAGGAAAATCAATAGAGACAGAAAGTATATTAGTGTTTTCTTAAGGAAATGTGGGGTGGGGGAAGAGGGTGATAACCAAGTAGTACTGGGTTCTTTTTAATGTGATAAAATGTTCTAAAACTGATGGTGATGATGGTTGTATAGTTCTGTGAATAAATTAAAAACCATTGAACTATAACACTTTAAATGGGTAATTTGTATGGCATATAAATTAAATCTCAATAAAGCTGTTAGAAAATACAATAGAAACTGAAGTAAATATACATTCGTCTTCATAAAGGAGGCTGGCCCTCTTGTCAGGCCTCTAGAGTAAATGATGAGTCAGTATGCTTTCAGTTGAGCTGGGTGCAGGTTTAGCTGCAGCTTTAGTTTTAGTAAGTGCACTATGGATTCAAATGTTTTGAGGGCAGTACTGGCACTTGGTCTTCACTATGGTCTTCAATCACTGATGAGATTTCAAAGTTCTGTTTGCTCCTCATAGCTGAATAGCCAGCTCACTTTCTAAACCATGAGAGATTTCTCCTTGCTTTACACCCACAGCTGAACTTTTGTGTTGTAGAATTATCTTTGCTCTCCAGTGCTGTCTCTCATGTTAGGAAATCTCTCTTTGTTCTTCTGCCTTGCCCTTGTCCTTTAGAAGACAGCCGAAAACTCTCTCCACTCTGAAGGCAGAGATAGATTGTCTCCAAGGGGTTTCACTCAGTTTTTCCACCTGATCTTGACTTCTGAGTTAAGCATGGAGTGCCAAAGAAGAGTGCAGTTTTCTCAGCTCTTAGAAGAGCTCCAATGTTGTATAACTTCTGGAAGTTTCTCTCAATTTTCCCCAATTTCTATTTTCAGCACTCAGTACAGATCAGAGGGAAAGAATTGGCAGTAGCAAAGTTTTGTTCTGTGTCTAGGGCTCCACTGGAATTTGGTGTGTCATGCCAGCCCACACACAGTCATTAGAAATTTCAGGTTGGGCTGGTTTCCCCTGCTCCCACCTTAGGAGGATTGCTCCTCCTCCTTTCATATCAGTTACAAGATGTCTCCTTGGCCCGTCTTTCTTAGGAAGAGCTTGTCACTTTATGGATTTTAGTTTTTTTAAGTTGCTTTGCATTCTTTGCTGATCTATGATTATGTAGCTTTTCCAATGTTTTGGTTGAAAGGGTGAAATAATGAAATCTTGCAACTTCCAACATCTGAAAACTACTAGAATTTGAGAGGTGAAAAGTAGGTTACAGAAAGGTTTTGAGTATATATTGAGAATTTTCTAAGTTTTAAGTCCTATACATAGTCTCTGAATGCCCAAGAAAACAAACAAGCAAGGAAGTATCTAGACCCTGGATTTTCTCATCTCCAGTCCTTCTCTCTCTCCAACAGATTTTCATAATTTAAGCATAATACTTACCTTCATATATCAGAGCAAGTTATGCAGAGAGCTATGGCCACAGCCAAAGGAGGCTCTCAAAATTAAGTGAGTCAACTCACTGACTCCTCTACAGTTTTGTTATATCTGTTTAGGCCATACACGAATGAGTTACCTCTGCCAGGAAGTACTCAGTGAAGTGGAGATTGAGACACCTCTCTTGGTTATTGATTGTGGTAAAAAATGTGCAGGTTCAATGATGGAATAAGAAACACATTATGAAAGTATTTTGTGGAGCAGGAAATTGTTTGCTACAAGGAAAAGGTGTCACATGGCCCTTTCTATACCACTCATAAAACACATAATTGAATAGACCAGAGTCCTCTCATGTGGAAGATTTCTCACATCTCATGGTTTAAAATTGATAAATAATTGTTAGGTGTTCCTCTATGAACCACAAAATATAAAACAAGGAGCCAAAGTACCCACTTGTATCCTTGATATGGTGTACCCTCCAAGTGTAGGTTGTTCAGCTTATTTCTTGGATCATTAGTAAACCAACGTGAAAACAATCATAAGCAGCATCCAAGGAGTCAACGTTCATTATAACTCAGTGACAAATTAATAACAACAACAATAATAAACAAGTTGTATTCAATATGTTCCAAGTACTATTTAATTCTTTATATTTAAGCTTTATTAAAAACAAAAAAAATCCCCTTTGAGCTATATATTATTGTTATCTCCATTTTACAGATGAGTAAATGGAGGCAAAAGTTGCTCAAGCCACAGGCAATGATTTGTTACATCTACAGCTCACAAGAAGAAAATTAAATTATTACTATTCAGTTGCAATTTAGTACCTAATTATACTAATTAGTGTTATCATTTGACATTGTTTATTATGATAGTGCTAATGAAAATGGGTTGGATATTTTACTGTTTTACCCCTAAAACAAATCCACAATGAATCATTTACAGTATTTCCCAGTTATGAATTTGACAATTCTTTCATGTCACTTTTATAAAGGAAACACCATATAGTAAAAAAAAATACATATATTTAAATGACTTATTTATTCCATCAACTAGCACAAATTCATTAAGCATAACTACATGTGGAGTGCTCTGTAAGCCAGTCTTTTCACTGGACTCTTAATTGAATGAGACTCACTTTTCCCCACTTGTTTTCCATGCCATTTATAAAACTACATAATAATGGCACAGTAGCTCACACCTGTAATCCCAGCACTTTGGGAGGCTGAGGTGGGAGAATCACTTGAGGTCAAGAGTTCCAGACCAACCTGGACAACATGGTGAAACCCTGTCTCTACAGAAAATATAAAAAAATAGCCAGGTGTGGTGGCATGAACCTGTAATCCCGGCTACTCAGGAGCCTGGGTAACAGAGCAAGACTCAGTCTCAAAAAATAAATAAATAAAAATAATAATAATATAACATAATTATACATAATTTTTATTCAACTGTTTCTAGGATTAAAAAAATTTTATTATCAGAGCAGCTGGCCACAAAGTGAGTACATTAAATGTAAATACATTCTTTTCAGAGTATAAAGGATAGAGTTCATCTTGGATAAGAAAGCAGCTGTTTTCCAGAATTCTGTGTTCCTGGTAATGAGTAAGCTACTGTACGGAATTCAAGTATGGGTTAAATGGACAAAATTCCACATGTAAGTTTTCCAATGCAAGAGAAGATATTTTTAAAAATATTAATGTTTTTCTCCTTTATATATTGATTGTACTTAACGTTACCCCTTAAAACAGCTAAGATTCTTAGAGCAAGAATGCTCTAAGATAGTGTTAATTTGTTGTTTCTTACATTAAAAGTAAAAATTTTGCAGTAAAGCATTGTTGGCCGAGAAAGGATTTTCTAAATTCCTCCTCCATCTATGCCTCCCCAACTGCATACCGCTCAAGAGTAAGACTTGTTTGATTATCTCTTAGAATTATATACAAGGGAATTTCATAAAGTAAGAGAAATGAGGGATATCTATTTTCTACCAGCCCTAAGGAATCCTGGGAAAGGAATGAGAAAAAGAAGAAAGAGAGTAGATGTGAAGTTCTTATTTTGTTTCTCTTTCTTTCTTGGTTACCCTAGGGTTGATGGTAGGTAAGATGTTTACAAATATCAAGATAAGGGAAAATGAAAGGTAGAAGGCTTTTGCTGTATTCAAGCTTCACAGTAAAATGGATTCCTGCATAGTTGAAGCCAGGTCAAACATTAAACAGTAATGATTTGTGTGGTTAGACAAGAAAGACTCTGATACTTAGCCTTCTTGAATGGAATGAATGGGAGCAAGAAGCAAATGATAGTCTGGAAGGACAGACTGCAAGAGGAGACCTTCAGCAGAGTGAGAGACAGAAGTCAAGAAGGGGATTATCTGAATCAAAGTCAAATGGGTGTCAGAGCCAGGCTTAAGTTCTGCAGGCTGGAAAAGCTGAAGTAAAGCTTACTCAGCTAGGGAGGATGATGTGTCCCTGGCTAAGACAAGAGAGATAAAAACATAATTCACAACAGACACTGACTTGAAGTAAATGTCAGGTGAGCCAGAGTCATTTAGAATCCAGAAGATCCAGAGGACACAATGAAGACCTGAGGACCCCTCCCTGTCAATGTCAAAGTTTACATAAGTCTCTTGCTCCCATATCAAAATTTCGACTTAAGATAAAGCTGTGCTGGGGAAGGGGGTATGAAGGAAACCATTTAAATTAACTAATGGGACTGAGTTTGCCAATAGGACTAAAAATTAGATAGTTTTGTTTATCTCTTGTTTACCAACACATGAGGAAGACAATATCCTTTTCTAGCCAAAGAAAAATGCAAAAGCAGTTCTGTGTATCTGAGTGGTATTGTGTGTAAATTATGTCTTCAGTATATTAATTTAGGGAGATGTATGACATGACTTTAAATTTGGATCTACTGCTACGCAACATTTGTGTTCTTTATCCATACATAAAATAAAATAATAATTACTAATAATAATACATTACTTTTTTACTTTTTTAAATTTTTATTTTTAATTATTATTTTAAATAATAATTACTAATAATATCATCACTTTTTTAAAGTATGTTCCCACATTAATTACATGTTATTTTCATTTATTCTTCACAATAATCTGGTTAGGGTATTCTTATTATTCCCATCTTTACAGATGGAAAAAAACCCCACAGAGAATGGTTATATTATTTGTGAAAGCCTTTAGAGCCAGGATTTCAGCCCAGGTATTCTGACTCCAAAGCTCTCTTTTTAAATCACTGGCTATGAGACTCAACGATTTTACTACACTCTTCACTTTTATCTAAATTTGTGGGCAATTAGTTGCTTGGCACCAAGTAAAGAAGTGTCTGCATAAATAAAACGATTTTTTGCTGAGTTGCTCAAGTCCACATTCTAACATGGCAAATAGATTTTGGGTTGTTTCTACATGACATTAAAGAAATATTGCACTTACTTAAACTAAATGAGTTAGAAATTCCTCTGTTGGAATTCCAGTGGCTTTGTTCCCCCGTTTACTCATTGCATGTTCTAACTGAGGGCATCCATTTAAGTTATGGAATGGAGACTCTTAATATAATGATTAACTTCGGGTAGCCTGTCTTTTTGTTATTCCACTACCACTGCATTTTCTTTCTCATTTTCTCCATTCTTTCAACTCATTCATTTTGATTTCTGTTCTCTCCATGTTTATCTTATCCTTTTCAGATTATTTAATCAGTTTCTTCTGGGGAGGGCTATGTTTCTTCATTAATGCTCTGCCCTGTTCTGTCAATGTTATAAGCAAAACTATGACATAAAGAATATTAAAATAAGAGGAGGAGATTCCAAAAAGTAATTTGATGTTGGCTAAATCATTTCATTTTTCTAGGACTCAGTTTCCTTAACAGAAAATAAAGAGATTAAACTAGAATGTTTCTAAAATTTATTCCATATTAAGAATTCTTGATTAGGCTTGTCGAGCTTGCTATTTACATTTTACATAGAACATAATTACTTTAGGCTGTGTCTACATGATGCCAAATATTAAACTGATTTAATAAAAAACATTTAGCCCATCATCCAGATGTTTTGTTTTCAAAACACTAAACATCTGGAAAAACCGGACCTTGGACTGATTTGACCTGACATTTTAAGCATCACTGTGTAGGACCAGCCAATGAATATATTAGTTGAACTGATTGTATCTAGTTTTCAGTAAGTATTTCAATATGTAAATCAGGTACTTATGTCCAATATCTGTGTTTGATATACAACGATTTTCTCACTTCTCAAGAGCTGATTGAAATTTGAATAAAATAGGAGCTTGGTAAACCTAGTTTACACCAAGGTTCGTCTTGTTGAATGATCCTATGAATATCCTATCTTGATCTTGAAGATGAGACAGCCCTTTTTACGGGAGCATTGATTGGGATTTTTGAATCCTTGGAAGAATAATTCCAATGCTACTGTAATTCTATTTGTTATCCCATAATTCATAGTGTTTATCTTCCATATACATTCATATCCACCCTTATTCCTTAGAGGCACAGTTTGTTCATTTCCCTTGATCATTCCTTAGTGGTGATGAAGCACATTTGGTCACCATCCTTCTTATAAAAATAACCGAAGTACTTGAAGATGCTCCCCTTCAGGATGTCATCTTCCAGATGAGCTTTGTAGAGGATCTGCTTTATTTTCAACTCAGAACTTATTTTGCCATTATCCAAATGTAGAGTATGTTTGGTGGAATAAACAGAATAAAATTAATAATTTTGATTGTATAATCATATGGCTTTAAGGTTGCTGGAGGAAACTTGGATAAAAATAATTATAAAGAGAGACTCTTTGGAAATGCGAAGAAAGTTTAGCTATGGTAAATCATAGTAATAAAAACTGCTATTTGTTAATTACCTACTTATATTATTGACACTAACAAACAAAATAGTATCTTCATTTCAAAACTGAAGACACAGAGTTTTAGAAGAAATTTTCCAGACATACAAGAAACTATATGAACCAGAATTCAAACCCTGGCCTCTCTCCAAAATCTATGTGTTTTCCAGTATGCAATATTGTTGCTATACCAAAAAGGGGTATTATCTCACACAAAACCCAAAGACTTATTTCAACTGTTTTACAAAGTTATAAAAGATTATTTTGACATTGGGATATTTAATATAAAATCCAAATTTCCAACGTCTCTAGAAAAACTTGCAATACCTAGCAAAACTGAGCAAACAGTGAGTTAAAAGTAAGTGGTAGCTGCCTCTGGCAAAATAGGTGTATGCTATCCCATCTGTACGAGTCTCCAGCATTCCCTATCACATTCCTATTAATGTTTATAAATGACTATTATTGTAGGCAAATACTGAATATTATGCCATTAAATCACTAGAGTATACCAGTGATTTAATACTCAGTCTAATTAGCATATTTAAGTAACATGCATGGCCTCATTTATATGCATGTGAAAACACCTAAATATTACAACAAATGTAGGAGAGGAACCCAGAGTTGAAAAAATAAGCAAATTTAAACGAGGCATTCACTTATTTACCATTAAGTTGATGAATACGATGAGAATCTCTCTTTAGTCTTGAATAGAAAATTATCTATGATTTTCAGTCTGCTGGAGAAATAACTGCTCAAATTAACATTCATGTAAATGGTGAGGGAAATGTATCAAGGACATGACATGATTCATACACCAAAAAATGTGACACATGGGCAGTGTTTTTGCCACAACATCCAGATGGAATACATATCATTATCTAAAAGATGGAAATCTTTCTCTTCAAAAAAATGTGATCACAGAGCCGACATGCTCTTGCTCCACTATAAGGTTATGACATGTATACATCTGTCATCCAGCTGTGTAATCCAAATTTACTAAAAATAAGAGGTGGTATTTTCAAATACAAAAAGCTTATCATCAATTTCTGAGACAAATGTTTTGAATCTGACAAATTTCATATCAGATGCCAAGTCTTATCCTTTCAGTCTGTCGTGGTTTTATCATGAATCCAAAAGGGTTAAATGCCATAAATATTAAGAAATGTTGTTTTTCGGTATTTCTCTAATAGTCCTTATAGAAAGATAATTTAATCTCATAAATGCATGTCAGAAAAGTCCAGTTGTAGGAGATCATAGCCTCATACTTAATGAGCTCGCATAGTTTTTAAGAGGGAAAATTGTTGATTGGAACACTCATAAAAAGCCAAAAGGAATAATATATAGTATTTTGCTGATATTTTATATATTTATTTGTTTAATAAATACTTGCTGTATGCTTACTCTGTGATAGACACTGGGCCAGGCATGTTACAAACCATATTTAAAAAAAATAAAAAAAACTAGACATTGTCCTTTTTCTCAGGCAGCTTGCACTTGAGTGGAAGGGAAAACTTCTACACAATCATATGTAAAAATATTCTCTGGCAAATGCTGTGGAGACTTGACCTGGAGGGAAGTGGACTCCTTCAGAAAATGAGGTTTTGAAATCTAAAAGGAAGAATAGGTGTTAACTCAGTGAACAAACGAGAGGTGAATATGTTAGGCAGAGCAAACAGCATATATGGAGGGCCTGTAGTCAAATGCAACGTAGTGAATATGAAGGGACTGAAGAATTTTGTTATAGCTGGACAGAGAGCAAAGCTAAGTGTGAGATGACACCCGGGATGTGGAGAGGAGCCAGGCTATGCAAGACTTTGTTTGCCATGTTAGACAGCTGGTCTGCAATAAAAAGAAAACTACTGAAGAATTTAGGTGAAAAATAAACTGATGTGTGTTATGAAAAGATTACTCTGACTGCCATATGAAGAAGTGATTTGAAGGAGGCCAGAATAAATGTAGGTAGACAAGCTAGTATACTTCTGTAGTAAGTACATGTGTTAGTTGTTTATGTCTGCATACCAAATCATCCCAAAACGTAATGGTTTAAGCCAATAAACACTTATTATCTCACAGATTCTGTGGCTCATCACTCTGGCCGGGGCTTACTTAATTGGGTTCTCTGGCTGTAGCTGTCTTGCAAGTTTACAATAAACGTGTCTTCCAGAGCTGCTGTTATCTCAAGGCTTGACTGGAGAAGGATCCATTTCCATGCTCAGTCAAGTGGTAGTGGCAGCATTCAGTTCCTTGTGGGTTCTTGGATGAGAGCCTCAGTTTCCTGGTGGGCCATAGCCAGAGGTCTCCCTCAGCTTCTTGCCACCTGGGCCTCTCCAAAGGCTCACAATGTGACAGCTTTCGTCAGAACAAGCAAGGAGAGAGGAAGGGAATGAGAGCGTGGCAGTGACACAAGTCTTTTTGTAACCTACTCTCAAAAAGACTATTCCATAACTTTGATCACATTCTATTTATTAGTATTTAGGTCCAGCTGGCACTAGAAAGTAGGAGATTATACAAGTATTTGAATACTAGAAGTCAGAGACCCTTTGAAGATCTTAAAATATAATGGTACCTTGGATTAAGAAGGAATACAGAAAAGTATGTGGTTTCAAGAAGTATATATTTGGAAAAACGTCAAATTAGTTTGTTGATAGATGATTGTTGGATACATTTTGTCCCTATCAAAATTAATATGTTAAGGTCTCAAACCCCAGTGCCCCAGAATGTGACTGTATTTGGTGATAAACACTTTAAAAGGATAATTAAATTGTTTGAAGCTGTTAGGGTGGGATCTAATCTAATCAGATTGACATACTTATAAAAAGAGGAAATTCACACACACAAAGAGACACCAGGACTGTGTGTATAGACGGGAAAGATCTTGTGAGGACATAGATGTTGACCAACCTGAAGCCAAGGAGAGAGGGGCTCAGGAGAAACCATACAGACACCTTGAGATTTGACTTCCAGCCTCCATAACTGTGACAACATAAATTCCTGATGTTTAAGCTGCCCATTCTGTGGTATTTTGTTACAGGAGTCCTAGCCAACAAATACAACTGTTACCTCTGAGGATTGAGGGAAATAGAAATATCGATAATTTTTGCTAGGCTGTTTAATTTCACTGAATCAATAGTGATGTCTTGCTTTAATAAGAAATACTAAAAGAGGATCAAGGTTAGGCAGATCATTTTTTTCTTTAATTAAAAAATATTCATTGTTTACCCACTATTATTGGACACTTCTAGGCACCAGGATAGAAGAGAGACAAAGCAAGAAGCAGTCACTGACCTCATCAAGCTTATATCCCATCTAATGTGTTGTTCTGTTGTTCAAAACAGAGACCTGAGGTAGAGATAAACGCATCAGTTGGTATTCTTCAGAGAAACAGAACAGGAGATAGATTGGATGGATGGATAGATAGATAGATAGATAGATAGATAGATGATAGATTGATGTTAGACAGATACATAGACAGATAGATAGATGATAGATAGATAGATGATAGATAGATAGATGATAGATAGATAGATGATTGATAGATAGATAGATAGATAGATAGATAGATAGATAGATAGATAGATAGATAGATAGAAAACTGTTTCACATATGCCAAGGGAAGATAAGGTTTCAGAGATGAGGCAGTAGTCAACAGAATGGAGCACTGGTGAGAGCTCAGGTGAAATAAGGGGTGAAAAATTTGTGTTGGAATTGCTGTCGTGGATGTCAGTTGTAACCCGGGTAAAGCTGGATGGGTAGAGAGTCAAGACTGAAGAAAGTACTGAGTAGAAGGTAAAAAGTGGTAAAATGTAAAAAGGAAGAACAGTCATCTTTTCCAAAAAATGTATGTGGGTGGGCAGATAGGAAGAGATGGATGAGAAGAGGGTGAATCTACACACAAAATAAGAAAGTTAATAAATCATGTGGAGTTGCCGAGAATAAAAACATAAAACTCAAGTCACAGCTGATGGGAAGGATTGGCCCCAAGTAAGAGGGGGAGCTGCATTTTGAGCTGTAGGCAGCTTGGACATGAAGTTTCAGAAGAAGGCAATATGTATAGTGGTCAAAGGCATAGACTCTAATTAGAATCTTGACTATCATAAACAGTGCTGCAATAAACATTCGTGTGCATGTGTCCTTGTAGTAGAACGATTTATAGTCCTTTGGATATATACCCAGTAATGGGATTGCTGGGTCAAATGGGATTTCTATTTCTAAGGCCTTGAGGAATCGCCACACCGTCTTCCACAATGGTTGGACTAATTTACACTCCCACCAACAGTGTAAAAGTGTTCCTTTTTCTCCACATCCTCTCCAGCATCTGTTGTCTCCAGATTTTTTAATGATTGCCATTCTAACTGGCGTGAGATGGTATCTCAATGTGGTTTTGATTTGCATCTCTCTGATGACCAGTGACGATGAGCATTTTTTCATGATTGTTGGCCTCATACATGTCTTCTTTCGTAAAGTGTCTGTTCATATCCTTTGCCCACTTTTGAATGGGCTTGTTTGTTTTTTTCCTGTAAATCTGTTTGAGCTCTTTGTAAATTCTGGATATCAGCCCTTTGTCAGATGGGTAAACTGCAAAAATTTTTTCCCATTCTGTTGGTTGCCCTGGAATCAACCCAAATGCCCATCGATGATAGACTGGATTGGGAAAATGTGGCACATATACACCATGGAATATTATGCAGCAATCAGAAATGATGAGTTCGTGTCCTTTGTAGGGGCATGGATGAATCTGGAGAACATCATTCTCAGCAAACTGACACAAGAACAGAAAATGAAACACCGCATATTCTCACTCATAGGCGGGTGATGAAAAATGGGAACACATGGACACAGAGAGGGGAGTACTAAACACTGGGGTCTATAGGGGGAAAAGGGGAGGGCCAGTGGGAGGGGGTGGTGGGGAGGGATAGCCTGGGGAGAAATGCCAAATGTGGGTGAAGGGGAGAAAGCAAACAAAGCACACTGCCATGTGTGTACCTATGCAACTGTATTGCATGCTCTGCACATGTACCCCAAAACCTAAAATGCAATAATAAAAAAAAATTAAAAAAAAAAAGAATCTTGACTATCTGAGTGAAAATCTGACCACCACTCGTTAGCTGTGTGACTGTGGGCAAAGTATTTATATTTTCTGTGCCTCTATCAAACAGTGATAGAAATAGCACCATTTTCCTAGGGTAGTTGACATATGCAAATTTTAAAAAGTAGTGCCTAGCCTAGGGTAAGCATTATGTACATATTTATCATTACTATTATTACTATCCCTAGGGTGAATGGGAGTGGGGATTAGGGTTTGATGTGAGTAGAGAGGGTTAGAGAAAGGAAATGCTGAGAGTAGGAAAGTAGTCCAGAGATGCTGTAGTTGAATTCTCTAGCAATATTGAATGTTCTTTCAAGGCTGGGATTGTGAATTTGTCATAGACTCAGGTTGTTCTATCATGTGAGTTTTCCAGCAGTGCTTAGCCATTTGGAAACAGAAGCAGAGAAAGTAGGTATCTGAATACAATTAGATTGAGTTTTGCCAGATAGGCTGTTAACACCTAGAGACAGTAGGGCAAGAGAGTTTGAGAATATTGGCAGAAAACTGTGTTTCATGGACTTTAGGCTGGATAAAGAAGGACATGAAGAAATGAGCTGGAGGTTGGATTGGGACAGAATAGAGGAGCCTCATAAGAGAGAAGTTATGACCATAGATCATAATACCACATCTGGCTGATCAAGATGACTATCTATTAGCTGTAATTTAAACCTGATTTGTATCTGTTAAAATAGAATTTGGTGTGATCTAAATAAGCAATAATAGTGCAAGGTAGAATAATTTAGTGTGTCTTAGTCTGCTGAGAAACAGTAAGTAAAAGTGCACCAGTTGAGTACTTGAAAGCCTACTAAGTGATATCTTTAGGACAGAATTCCTTTCTCAATTTATCATATGAGAGGAGAAAAAAAAAGTGATAACTTAGCATTACTACCCACAGGTAGTGTAACTTGCTGGATGAAGAGTGTAGTAATTGAGGAAGATTTTCAAAAAGGCAAGGAGTAGAAGAGAATTCACTCAATTTGCATTGTTTCTTAGTGAAAAATTGGGTTTAGACATGGCTCTCAATGTTACTACTCAAAAGGAAAAAGTCATACCTTGGCATGATAGGCTGAGATCCTTTGAATGAATGATGTAGTCGAGCTAATGTGGCTATAATTTTCTCTCTAACTTCCGAGACCCTTGAGAAATTGCCCATGTGATCTCCAATTATTTCATTGCATTCTAAGGATTAAAATAATAAAGAATAAGTATTTTCCTCTTAAAGGAAGAATGTTTTACATACATAGTTTGGACTGCTCTAGATATGATGCTAAAATCTGAACCAGACTTTGGGTTCTTTTAGGAAAACCAAACTCTAAAGTGTTGCAGCTTTAAATTTCAAAAAGCCTGATAATTCTCAATGTCATTACCTGTTAAGGATTTTCATAATAAATTGAATATATAATAAAAACTCACAATTAATATTCAGAAACATTATGTAGACATAACTGAAATATATAGTTGTGTCCAGAAGATTAACTCATGTATTGTTAAGGACTAAAAGACTCTTTGAAGCCTAGGAGAACAATCTAACAAGTAGGTGAGCATGAAATTGCTTTATTTCCAGAACAAGGCAACATCCCTGTAGCCATTTCAGATCAGAGGATGAAGAAATAAATGGGCTCAAGACACAAATGGCTTGAAAGAATACCATTTCCTCAGGGAGGAAAAGGGTTAGAGAAGAATATAAAGGGTCAAAAAGATTTTAGAATTTATGCTAATGTTCAATCATTAAATTTAAGACTAATATTACTGAGCACCTTCAGCAGATGATATGAAATGAAAAAAGATGCAATTGTTCAAATGAGCAAATGGATTCCTTTCTTAGTTAAATGTTATAACAGGCTCAGTTGGAATACAGTGGTTAATTAGAGTAGGCTCTGGCTGGAAACGCAGTCACCAAGTCTCATCTTGCTTTTTATAATAACCATGCAGAAGAGATCAGCCTCTTTGAGCCACAGTTTCCCCACCTATAAGAAGAACTTGAATTTAATTGATTTCTGTTACTCTTTTCAGCTCTAAGTTCTGTGACTGTGTTTCTGGGGCTGCAGTTTTATAGATCAGCTGCAACAACACTCCCTGATTAATAACTTAGAGGTATTCACACGCAGAAGATTATCTATTGCTTGTTGGAGACAGAAGCCAAGAAAGGCTTAATTCCATGATTTTAAAGAGACCCAAGGAAGTGCATTTCCTCCATGTGGTTTTGGTTTAGGAAAATGTAAAGTACAACTCTGACTCAACTTGTGGGTGGTCAAATGGGGGGAAAGTAAACACAGGCTAGTTCTGTAATATGTTAGGTCATTGCAACTTTGTGTTTGTAGAAGCATCCTGAGAAAAGATAAACAAACAAATGCTCAAATCAAGTGAAAAAAGAAAGCTTTTTGTTAGATCCAGCTATAAACACATGAAACACACTGCTTCATAAAATGGAGAAAGCTAAATATGTCAGTCTTTGATTATTTTACCATTCTCCTCACTCTCATGAAGACCCAAACAAATGTATGCTCAGGTAATGCACCTAAAAGTTATCTTTACAGCATTAATAATCTGCAGTTTAATGTCAAATAAACCAAAATCCCATTTTAAAAAGTTCTTGGTCACAGTTTCTAATATATTTTATCTTAACATTTTGAAACTATATGTTATTTTAATATGATAGAATGTAACCGAGAGTGGTAGAGGCCCATATAGAACCTACATGTTTATTCAAAAGGAGTCACAGTATTATGACATCGAAGCTTGTCTGGAGAAAATTTGGGGGATATATTGTGAAAATTTTTCCATTGACTTTTTTTATTATAGAATATTGACCTTATGCCTCTAAAAGATAAAGATAAGATTTTGTTTCACATAGATTATATTATTTAAAATCTTATAAAATGTGTTAGTTATCTAAATATAAATAACATTAAAATCAATCTAATGCTATCTTGCTAACTAATAAAGAAAATATCAATATGTAAAGCAGTAAATCTCTAAGAAAATGCCCTCTTTTACATGATGTATGGTTGAGGAAGTGTATCAAGGGTGTGCAGTATTTTTCTATTTATAATGATTTCAGTTAATTCAAATAACTTTTGAAGGAAAATTATTAGTGTAACTTTGGGATGAGACATCAAATTCCATACTTGAAAGTACTGGAAGTACTATTTTAATTACAAAAATAGTTTTCATATTTTTTAAAAATCACTTCCTTTCATTATTAGATGTTTCTGAAGGAAAAAAAATAGGATGCTGAAATCTTAAAAAAAGATTATAGGCATTTTATTTGAGTAAGTTTACTTATTTTGTTGACATTTGCTCTGTGTGTTTATAGTATAACCATACTCATACATGTGCATAGATGAGGGCTAACACTAACACATGAGCTAAAATAACAAGACTCAAACCACAGTTACTGGCCCATGTGTAGCTCATTTCTTTGCTGATATTACTTAAAATCTACCTAAAAGTTCAGAAAATTAGCAATCGATTTTATTTAAAAAGATGAATAGTGGCCCAACACAGTGGTTCATGCCTGTAATCCCAGCACTTTGGGAGGTCGAGGCAGGTAGATCATCTGAGGTCAGGAGTTTGAGACCAGCCTGGCCACTGTGGTGAAATCCCATCTCTACTACAAATACAAAAATTAGCCAGGCATGGAGGGGCATGTCTATAATCTCAGCTACTCAGGGCTGAGGCAGGAGAATCACTCAAATCTGGGAGGTGGAGGTTGCAGTGAGCCAAGATCATGCCACCCACTGCACTCCAGCCTGGGTGACAGAGTAAGACTGTCCAAAAAAAAAAAAACCCCACAGAAAGAGGGAAATCCCATCAATTTTCAATCTTTTAATTAATTAACTAATAATGTTCATTTATTTTACCATGTGGGAGTCTAAGTCTCTTTGTAGGTTGTTAAGAACTTGCTTTATGTATCTGGGTGCTCCTGTATGGGTGTGTATATATTTAGGATTATTAGCTCTTCATGTTGCATTGATCCATTTACCATTATGTAATTCTCTTCTTTGTCTCTTTTGAACTTTGTTGGTTTAAAGTCTATTTTATCAGAGGCTAGGATTGCAGCTCCTGCATTTTTTTGCTCTCCAACTTGGTAAATCTTCCTCCGTCCCTTTATTTTGAGCCTATGTGTTTCCCTGTAGGTGAGTAGCATCTCCCGAATACAGCACACCGATGGGTTTTGACTTTCAATCCAAATGGTGGCTGGCCTTGCTAGGTTGGGGAAGTTCTCCTGGATAATATCCAGAAGAGTGTTTTCCAGCTTGGATTCATTCTCTCCATCACATTCAAGTACACCTATCAAACGCAGAGGTCTTTTCACATAATCCCATATTTCTTGGAGGCTTTGTTCATTTCTTTCCACTCTTTTTTCTCTAATCTTGCCTTCTCATTTTATTTCATTGAGTTGATCTTCAATCTCTGATATCCTTTCTTCTGCTTGATCGATTTGGCTATTGAATCTTGTGTATGCTTCCCCAAGTTCTTGTTTTGTGTTTTTCAGCTCCATCAAGTCATTTATATTCCTCTCTAAGCTGTTTATTCTCATTAGCATTTCATCTAACCTTTTTTAAAGGTTCTTAGTTTCCTTGCATTGTGTTAGAATGTGTTCTTTTAGCTCAGAGAAGTTTTTTATTACCCACCTTCTGAAGCCTGTTTCTATCAATTTATCAGACTCATTCTCCATGCAGCTTTGTTCCCTTGCTGGTGAGGGGTTGTGATCCCTTGTAGGAGGAGAGGCATTCTGATTTTGGGTATTTTCATCCTTTTTGCACTGGTTTCTTCCCATATTTGTGGATTTATCTACCTGTGGTCTTTGTAGTTGGTGACTTTCAGGGTCTCCTAGTGGACATCCTTTTTGTTGATGTTGAAGCTATTTCTTTTTGTCTTTTAGTTTTCCTTCTAACTGTGAGGCCCCTCTGCTGTAGGACTGCTGGAGGTTCACTCCAGACCCTGCTTGTCTGGGGATCACCTGCAAAAGAACAATGTGATTTGTAGTTAATTTCAAAGGCATTTCTTTGAATTTAAGAAATTTTTAGTTTAAGTTTTTAAAATAATTTAGTCAGTCAATTCATTCCTTTGTCAACAAGCAGAAGGTAGGAGGGTCTACGGAACATATTTCCAATACACATTTCAATGTAAAGAATCTGCAACATGTGGGTAGATTCTAAATTACTTTTGAAACATCTGTTGCAATTCGCTTCTCTCTCTCTCTCTCTCTCTCTCTCTCTCTCTCTCTCTCTCTCTCTCTCTCTCTCCTTCTTTCTCCCTCCCTGCCTTCTCAGTATTGTATTGGTGCCACAGGTGGTTGTTGTGTATCATTTTACTCTATTAAAGTGAGACATTTAATAGTTTTCAGATTCAAAGAGCTCTTAAAAGGAAAAATACATTATCTTAAATATTTAGTTGCTTTAATTATTTTTTTCTCCTCCAAGTAAGCAGATAAAATGTGGAATGAATTGATCCATTTTTTTTTGTATGACTTAGAACCACATGTGGTCTATGTGTGTATAGCTACAAATCATAGATTGTTATAAATGTAAAAAAAAAGCCAAATTCAAATTTCTAAAATGAAAAGTTTAATTTTTCACCTAAAAGCCCTGCTATTAAATGGAAATTCTTTGTATTGGCAAAAAACAACAATCTTCCCTTAATCACTGATTATGTGGGTTGAATTTTTTTTTTTTTTTTGCATTTTATCTCTATCTATACTTGAGGCAAACATAGTAGTCTCAGATATTTCTCAGCCATGGGGAAACATGCACTTATTCCACTTAGTTATTCACTGAGTGCCCATTATTTGCTAGTAACTGTATTAGCAAAATAGGAATAAAAAAATGAACCATATCTCTTGCCACAGTGAACCGTAAGATAATATGTGTTATTTGAAGCTATTGAAGTGTTTCAGATAATCTGGGGAGAGACTGGATATTGAAAATAGGAGAAGGATGAGGACAAAAACCTTGTGACACCAGCATTTAATGGACTTATAGAGGATTACTTTCAAAAAAGACAGGAAAGGAGTGGTCATAGGAGAAGAATAGAAAAGAGTGGGGTCTCAGAAAAGAGGGAGCAAAAGATATTCATGAGGTATGTTCACTAGATTTCACAAAGATTTATTTTACTTTTTTTCCTGGCATTTTAAAAATAATCCCCAATTTACATTACTTTACTGGAAGTGAGTTTCTCTCTACCTATACTCGATCTGATACTTCAGTTTCAGGGAAGTGTGTAGAGAAGATGTCAACTCCAGGAATCGGAGAAAGCAATGGGAGCACAGCCAACCCTTCCCAAACAACGAACTGTGGTAAGAATCAAACAAAACAGAGTAGAGGGATAGCCGGTGGGTGAGCTATGTGGATCCAACCTCTGGACATTGGCCTAGAATGTGACACATGCATTAGATAAATGGAAGAGAAGGTCAAAGGAATGAGGCTTTGGAGAAGTAACTAATCTGCAAGGTGATTTTTATGCCAACAAGGAGCCTTGCCAGCATATCTATGAGAGATATGTGGTGTGGTCAAACGGGGAAAACTCTAGTTCTCATTTTATTAGAATCATGGATGCCAAATTTAGAGCCAATAGATTTGTCATGGGACATAGCATGGTGTGGAAAGAACTGAAAGGTGTACCGTACTGCCATGAATCCAAAGAAGGATAAGTCAGCAAAAAAAGTCCATCCCAGTTTTGAGAAAACCAAGAAGAAATAGGCCACAACTGAATCAGGTGGGCATCAGCAATCCCCAGCAGACTGAACTGGGGCAGAAGAGTTAATCCCTTTCTCAGGTGAGAGCTCCGGCACACACACAATCATCATTATAAAACCAGAGAACTCCTTTTTCCATCACCACATGGACCTGAATGTCTCTCCCTCAAACCTCAAGTGTCTTACAGAAGAGCAAGGGGGAAGAGGAAGAAATCTGAAAGTTCTAAGTTATTATTCCAAAGCGAGTGAACTAAATCTAAAAAAAAACCTTTCAAATTATTATGTACTCTAAGTTTTAAACTAAATTGATTACTATTCAATTCTTCCAAGCCTCAATCCACAACTACCCAGTGGATGAGAATGACAAGGCAGATCATAGTAGCTTTAGACAATGAGAAAATTGTATATTTTTCTGCACAACTGAGTATAATGTGAGTAATTTTCCAACCAACCCATTATGCTTCATTTGTTTTTGTTTCTCATCACTCAGTAGAATCCATTTTGCAAAGTTTACCCTTCATTTGAAAAGAAGATGCAAATTCAGTGAAGTCAGATCTCCCCACTGTCCTACAACCATCCTGCCCTCAAGCACACACATATTTTTAAAATTATAAAACTTCTAAAAATCTTTATAACTGATGACTTATGGAAAAACTCTTAGCAAGAGAGGTATAATTAGTGGCTATTGGCAATTTAGCATATGTTGATTATTTGGTATTTGGTTTAGTTCAAGATAGGGCACAGTGTGTATAAAAGTTTTGTCAGAGGTAGAAGAAGGGAGGTCTGATGTATGGAATAATTAGAACATTGAGATAATAGCATCCAGTTGAAGCACAGGAGATTCAAGTGAGGAGAAACTTCGAAACATAGGATATACCTACATTTGGCCAAGAGTCGATTCACGCCTGTAATCCCAGCAGTTTGAGAGGTCAAGGCAGGCACATCACTTGAGGTCAGCAGTTTGAGACCAGCCTGGCCAACATGACAAAACCCCATTTCTACTAAAAATGCAAAAATTAGCCAGGTATGGTGGTACGCACCTGTAGTCCCAGCTACTCAGGAGACTGAGGCAGAAGAATCACTGGAACCCAGGAGATAGAGATTACAGTGACCCGAGATGGTTGAGACAGGGTCAAAAAAAGAATCCTAAGCACTGCCATCTTATAGAGAAGCCACCTGGGCCCTGGGCAGAGGTGTAATTCTTGGAACTGTTATTGTACTGCAGTTCTCAGAGGTGTTAAGGGTAAAAGTTTCCACTGCTACCCCCCTCCCCTTGCAGCAAACTGCTAACTTTAGCTTCTCTACAGACAGCTTGCCTTGCACACCCCTGGCCCCCCCTGAATAAGGATGTGGTTTTGCAGCTTAAATGCCTTGCTCCCCCTGAGCTCGGGGCCATGGGGTGGAGAGACTTAAGTCCTCTGTGGCCACCGGCAATAAAGACCCTGAAATTGGCATACTTTTATCTTGGTGTTGATTTTCTGCTCACTCCGGTGCTATGATTGTATCACTTCCTCCAGCCTCGGTGACAGAGCAAGACTGCATCAGAAGAAGAAGAAGAGAGAACAAAGAAGAAAGAAGAAGAAGAAGAAGAAGAAGAAGGAGAAGGAGAAGGAGAAGGAGAAGGAGAAGGAGAGGAAGAGGAAGAGGAAGAAGAAGAAGAGGAGGAGGAGGAGGAAGAAGAAGAAGAAGAAGGAGGAGGAGGAGGAGGAAGAAGAACAAGAAGAAGGAAGAAGAAGAAGGAGGAGGAGAAGAAGAAGAAGAAGAAGAAGGAGGAGGAGGAGGAGGAGGAGGAGGAGGAGGAGGAGGAGGGGAGGAAGAAGAAGAAGAAAGAGGAAGAAGAAGAAGAAGAAGAAGAAGAAGAAGAAGAAGAAGAAGAAGAAGAAGAAGAAGAAGAAGAAAGAAGAAGAAGGAGGAGGAGGAGGAGAGGAAGAAGAAGAAGAAGAGGAGGAGGAGGAGGGGGAGGGGGAGGGGAGGGGGAAGGTATGGGGAGGGGAATGGGATGGGGAACGGGAGGTGGTGGAAAGGAAGGAAGGAAGGAAGGAAGGAAGGAAGGAAGGAAGGAAGGAAGGAAGGAAGGAAGGAAGGGACACACAGATTTTAATCACATATGATGTTCCAGTGGACTCTCACACCAATCTCAAGATGTTTTATAATCTCTGTTTTACTGAGTCAAAACCCAAGATTCCAAGTGATAAAGTGATTTTTCCAGGATCACATCACATTAAGTCCAAGAATCAGGACTTGAATCCAAGTCTTCTTTACATGTCCATTTCTTTTGCCACTACAATTACAGTAGCAATTTTTCAAGCATTATAATTTTACTCACACCCAGCTCCATGTTATGATCTATCCAGAACAAGCAGAAAAATTTTCTTTAAAAAAAAATGGCCCATCAATTTCTGAGATTGTAAACATTTCAGCTCATGCAATTCAATCTAATCTCTCTAGCTCTGTTTATTAGTAATATTTGTACTTGCTAACATATGCTTAAAATCTAGGATCAGTGTCTTTGAAATGCTTTTAGTAAAAACATATGATTTCAGTTTTTCTAAAAGGAAGGGAAAAGATGATAAGTAAGGAAGTAAGGGAAAAGTAAAAGGGAACACAGGGAAAGTTGTCTGCATTTTAGACTTGTTAAAACAAACAAAGCAAATGAAATATAGTAATGAATACCAATTAATAATGACTCAAAGAACATTCAGTTTTATTTGAATGTATAAAAATACAAGATACAAGATATCTCAGTAGAGATACAAGAGGATGACAAAAATGCATTTTTTCTTTTTGTAAGAAATATTTTTGCCTTCATTGTTCAATAAAAATAGGACTTTTATTACTGTGCAATGGGTATTTAATGGTAAATGCCTTTGGAGAAAATACCCAATAATTACTACATGAAGAGAACATCTCCAAGGAAGAAGAAAACACAGAATTAGGAAAGAAGGTTAGACATGAAAGCTCTTCTCATGTGGCTAATAATAGAAGATATCTAAATTAAGGATGGGGGAAAAGAGGGATAATGCCAATGACATTTATTTTTATTTAAAATACACAAAGATTTTAACCAAATATGATGTTCCATTGGACTTTCACCCCAACCTCTACATGTGTTCATCACCATTTATGAAAATCTGTTTTACAAAGAAAGATGTCAAACTGCATAACCTTCTTTTACCTACTGTTTTTATCATATACATTTTTCATCTTCCAAATGTCAATATTTCTGTATCTTTTATTACGGACTTTTTTTTGTAAGTAGTTCATAGTTAGATTGTGTTTGTTCACCTAGTCTGACAATCTTTGTCTTCTAATGTGAACATTTTTAGTCCACTCACAGCAAAAATGTTTACTCTTGCTGCTGTTGCTTAAAAAGTCAGCTGACTGGCTATCACTAATTTGAAGGGAGTGCATCTTTTTGGTCACACTTAAACTTTATATTTGTCTTGGTTTTCTATTTTTTACATATTTGGTTTTCTGGAAAGTATTGAATTTCTTGAAATTGTGGATAGGTATCTGTGGTATGTTTTATTATATTCTTCCGTCTCTACTTCACCATAGCTTAGCTGACAATGGACAGAGTATACGTCTCCAACTCACTGGTAATGAGTTACAGAATGTACTTTGGTCTGTAGAATGCAGAAGTGAGAATATTTCAGTACCTAGCCAAGCCCCTATGGAATACCAGATGTTTTTATTTTTACCTCTTGTGCTGCTAGTCCCAAAATAAGAGTCCCATAGAACAGTGATTGAACTTGATCCTCTATTAGTCTGATGAATTGTGAGCATAAAAATACATTTGTTTTATTGTAAATTACTAAAATATCAGAGTTATTTGTTATATAGCATTATTGATGCAGTTTCTGAGTAATGCAGTATCTTTTGTCAGTTCTGGAAAACTCAGAACCACTATGTCTTTTTTTTTTCTTTTGTCTCTCTCTCTCTTGCACTTATACATATGTTAAACCTTTTCACAATTGACTCTCTTTTAGTCACAAATAGCACTTTTTCATCCTTTGATTATTATATACTGTACTTGAGATAATTTCTTCTAACCCATATTCCATATCACAAATGTTAACATTTTAAATTTTCTTTTTAAAATGTCTATTGTGGCTGCTTCATAATTTCAATTTGATTCCTTTTCAAATATGGTTATATCACTTTAATAGATTTCTTACTCGCTACAGATATCTTCAATCTCGTCTTTTTCCCCTTAACTGTAGTAAGGATATTATATTTTTTATCTGCATGTAATTATTTCATAATCTGAAGTCTTTACAGCTGGTTTTTGTTCTCTTGTTTCTTCTGATTTACATTTATTTCCTCTGTGACAGATTAATTTTTATCACTGGTTATATTTTAGAAATGTTAAACTATGGGAAAGGTTCCTTTTTGGGGGACAAGATTTGTGTTCTCTTATGAGAAACCGAGAGCACTACCCGTCTGTGTTTACCTTAAACTATGCCAAAAGTTTCAATTCTTTGGACCACTCAAGGAATAGAAACCTGTGTTGTAATTTCATGCAAGAAATAGTTCTCTTCTGGTTTATGTTCACCCAGAGGGTGTAGCCCTTAGAGTTCCAGGTAATGCGAGTCTCCTGTTACACTCCGTATCTATGTGTGCCCGAACTTTGAGTCCTATCCTTTTTATCATAAGGAAGTTTATTTCCTAAGTCAACAAATACAGGACAAAGGTAGCATCTATGCTTGCTTGCTTCCTTGGTTTCAACTCCTCCCCTATTTTATCATGATAATTGATTAAATATTTTTATTTTCTTACTATTTTAAAGAGGGGAGTTTATTTTTTAAATATTTTACCCAGGTTTTAAATTGCTTTCAGGAGGATGATTGATCTGAAAAATCTATTCCATCATTATCAGAATCAGAGAGCCTCAGAGTTTTTCTAAGCCTTTCATTGCACTGCTATGATATTCTGCTTAATTTCCTTTTCTTCTTTCTGTTCTTCCCACCATCTTACATGTTAGTCCTAGAATCAATTTTGACCCAAATTTAAAATACATTTTTAAAAAATCTAGAACAGCGTAAAGTTAGTGTTGCCATTGGTCTGGCTGTGGTAAAGTCATTTTTTTTTTCCTTCCTATGTAAGAGATCATGTCTAGAAAGCCAGAAAAATTCTCCAGAATGGCAGCACTTTCTTTTCCAGTTCCCCTTTCCCATTACTGAAATCCCGTCCCTGTTCCTCAAACCCCATGACCAATGTCATTTTTTAAAACACCTATCTTTATACATTATTTTCTATGGAAACTCTGGTTATGTTTTATTTGCCTTATGAAAATCTCAGTGCCACTTTTGGAACCTCCTTGATACTGATTTCTAATCAAATCATCACCTTTCATACTACTTTCTGGATGCCACCTTCTCCTTCTAACTCACTTTCTTCCATCTCCTATGGTAAGCTATCTGGCATATCCACAGCTTCTGCTCCTTTCACGGACTGGGTGTACTATCACATCCAGATATCTCTTTGATGATGCTTTTAGCTTCATGAACTTTTAAAACTAAACTTCCATGTCGCAAGACAATTCTTCACCATTTACTATTGAAAGGCAAGTAAAGAAAAAAGATAGCAATTAATCAATTATTTGTGTACACATTTTTATTGAAGGAATGATGTTCAATAGTGAATAAACCAATTGAATTGGCAATGTTTTTTAAAAATAAATATCCCATGTTCCATATCTATTCCAAAAGTTCTGGTTCACCTCTTAACAACAGTCACACCCTGCTTTTGGCCTTTGAAGGCTGATTGCATTGACAGATTTCTCTCTCTCTCTCTCTCTCTCTCTCTCTCTCTGTAAAATTTATTAAAGGCATTTCTCTCAATATTTTTGCTTACTTTTGCAACTTAACTCATGGAGTAAAGGTATCAGACATAAAATCTGAACTACAGCTGTGCTGTTTCAAAATGAATAATGTCTACTGGGTGAGACACTGAGTCAAGGGCTTAGTTTGCAGCATAAGGAAAATATTTGTGAGTGTTGCTGGAAAAGCTGACAGCATAGCATATGTAGCCTCACTTTTCGATAGAGAAACATGCAAAAGAGAGCAAAATGCTATTTTGGCTAGGAAAGCAAATGCAACTTTTGTAACCAAGTCAGCAGTATCCATGAGAATTTCCATTTGATTACAAGTAACTATCTTCTGTTCTTCCTTGTGCTAGAAAATAAAGCTATGAACTTAAAAAAAATTAAAACAAATCTCTGATAATCAGGGGCAATAGAATTCCTGGAAAAAGACAAAACTTTCCTGTTGCTCAACACAGAGCATTATCTACAAAATATAATAGACCTAAAATTAATGAGTTCACCAGCCATTGCTTTCACAAACATAAATCAGGAATATGATTTTTGCCTTAACTGAGGCAAAATGAAGATTAATTGAAGGTATATTTTCTAAAATGATAATTTAGATAAAGTTTCTTTATTAAAAATGTGAGATTTTCATTGAGGTCAGTTCTCCCATGAAGCACTTTCACTAGACAATTAACACTAAAAGTCAGAGACGGTAGTAATGACCTTTAAGGAAAAATGGATTTTAAAATATTAGGCAGTCTGCATTTTTAATTCAAATTTTAAAAACGTAATCTAAATTAAAGCTACTGAAAAGAAATAGGAGGGTGTTAAGTAAGCTAGGTAGAAAGCTCAATGTATTTGGTCAAGGGGTTTTTATTTGCTCTCAATGTCGAGCCAAATGTGTGCTAATGTATGAGCATATATGTATATATAATTTGGATGTTTATGTACCTTAATGCAATTAAAATAATACTTGAGTAGCAGTCAGAACGATCCATTTTTTAAACCATCATAAACTGGCTGTATAACTGGGAATAAAGAGAAAAACCTCTCTATTTATATTGAAGCTCTTTGAAAGCACTAAAAGTATAATAACATGATGAATAGGTCATTGAAAGGGAAGACTAAACTTCTCCATAAATCCAGGTATTTTCCAGAGTTAAACAACAAGCATATATTGAGCTTCAGGCTTACATAATGTGATCTTGCAACAAGGAGATCTTCATCTCTTTGTGGAAACAACACTGACACAAAAGCACAATCTAAAATAGATCATCTGTAAGGTTATTTTCAGTCTTTACATTCTAGGAAAATTCATCATTAAAATGGGCTTCTGCCTGCATGTGAACTAGGACTTCAGAATCAGAAAAGTTAGGGAAGAAGTGCAGTGCACACAGAGTTAATGGAGGAAAATGAGCTAATGAACTCTAGGGAGGCAACCATATTGCAGTATAAAACATTTTCTTGGCTTCCAAAGTAAGTATTGATTTAATAATGCAATAAATGAAGTAATAGGAAAAAGGAGAGCCAATATCAGTCAGTCTAAGTCAGCTAGCAGGCTGATAAACGTGACCTCGTAACAATCCATTTGCATGAGCATATAATCACCATTATTAGCAAAGTCGGTATAATACAGACATTTAAATTTAACAAGTATATTTTAGGAATAAATTGCAATCATTATAAAAGATGATTGGAATGTTAGATAGCTTTATTTATTTCATTTATGATTTATCTGTTTATATGAAAAGCCTTAGTAGTCCCTTTTGATTATTGCAGTCAACTAGATTCATTGAAATATCATCATTTGCTAACAGTGCCTAAGATCACGTTCAAAATCAGTCATGTCTTTTAGATGTGTTCCGAGGAAGTTTTTAAATCAATGTATTTGGCACAATATAAGAAACCTGAGCATAAAACAAGGCGGGGTGGGCAGGGAAAGAAAATATAGTTTCTGATGATGCAACTGGAGCTAGTTAAATCCTTAGGGATTACCAACAAAAAGGTCTTTCGTCTTGCTTAAGATGGTTGGTTTTTAAATTTGCCAGACATATGTGAATTAAATTAAAACAATGATGAAATCAGATAGTACTGCCAGTAAATTTGCCCACTGCCTCCCCGACCTCTAACTCCACTAAGAAAAAATGAGATAATGTTCTACAGAACAAAGAACTAAACTAGAAACACATATAAATACAATTTTCCTCTTTTTCTTCACTTAGGTAAATGAGAAAATACTTTTATGATGTAAGATGTCAACAAATTAATATAGTTGCTTTGTAACCTTGTAAATTCAAAATACTGAATTCAATTAGATTCCTTTACCACTACATAATCAGCTTGCTAGCCATTATTATCATGATACATTCTTAACCGATTGTAAGTCACTAATATTACCGTTTAAAACAGAATGTGGCACAGAGTACAATTTCTGAGATATTTCAGTTATTAAATTAGTCATTACAAGTGTAAACTAATCCTGACATGACTGATTTTCTTCTACACTGAATTATTTCAAAAGTAAGTTGTATAAGAAAGCAAAACCTCACATATGCGTAAAGGAAAAGACTAGTGGTGCTAGTATCTAAAATAGACTTGAAACCATTATTTAATTCATCTGTGCATGAAATTTCCAAGTCATTTTTTATTAGGGAAACAATTATTTTTAATGTCTTCAAGTTAAGAAAAAGAAAATATGGGTTCTTTATAAAGTAACAAGTCATTTAACTAGTAAAAAAAGAAAGAAGGAAGGAAAATGCTGTACTAGTAAATGTTCTCTATACTTTCTATACAAAAAAATACATGGGCTCTAGAGTTTGTTGCTATAAGAAAACATGCAAGAACTAGTCAGCATTTACTAAAATATGTTTTATATAGCATATTGTGTATACTAGTTTGAGTTTTCTTTAATTAAAAAAGCCTAACTAAAATATTTTTGCCTCCTTTATAAGACATAAGGAATTTTAGAAAAAGAAGAAATAAATAAATAAGGAAGAGGAAGAAAAGGAAAGAAGGAAAGGAGAAAAGAAATTCAAATCTATGTTACTTTTTCAATAGAGATGTTCTCTTTTCATCTACCTACTCAATGTGTTTCCATCTTTAAATGATCTATTTTTCTGAGAACTAATTGTAATATATGAGATTTTATAGGAATAAAAATTTCTTAGTACAGTAGTTTTTAAATGCTATTGAACTGATGAATTAGCTAAATATGTATCATCTCTCATAAGCATGGAAGCCCCCCAACTATAATAATGGTATCACCTATAAAGCGATACCTTTTACTTCTCATGGATTCAGCATCAAATTAATAAGACATTAATCCAACCAACACATGGTATAGTTTTTTGTGTGTGGGTTAACATTGAACATTGCATGTTTTGCTGTTATCATGTTTTGATATACTCTTGGGATTTCTTTTTCCCCTGATGTTGAACGTCTGATTTGTAAAGTTAATACATGCAGTTAAATTATACAGTGAGTACTGTCCATATTCCTCCTGCCTCATTTAAGCCAGTGGTCAGTAAGATACTCTTGTTCAAGACCTTGAACCAAAAGCCCTGGAGAGAACAGGCTCTGAGTCACATTAATGATGGCACACCGGAGGGGCAGTCCTTCAAACATCGCTGCCCACTCACCTGGCTGAAATCATCATTGCTTATGTACAGACATCCTTGGCATTCTTCTTGGTTATTCAATTTTTGTTCAAACTCGTAAAACACCTAAGTACTGTTCCACAAATGGTATGTATTACTAAAAACCAGTTTTCTTGATTCGAAAGAGAGGAATTACACAAGCATGAAGGAAACTGGAAACTATATACTTTAAAACCTGGGGTAGACCCCGAGAAACTTTCATATATAGATCTTCATATTTTATATTATAACATGGACCTAGATATATCTTTAGAAGGAAGCCTATTGTCATTCATTGCATAAATTTTGTGTAAAGAGTTTATTTTTCTGTGTGGATTTTTGAATTTCTAGTTTTTATAAATATAGCCAAAAATCTCATCAATTCTAAGAAAGTGCTCATTGTCAATTAGAAACACAACATTCACAGCATCTTTTATTCTGTTTGTTGTTTTGGAGAGTCAAATATGTAACATGACTTAAAAAGTTTTTTTATTTTTGTTTAAAGCACATGTATCCTTCTTTTCACCAATATGCTTATCAAGAGCCAAATTAAGAGCTAAATCAAGTTGAATCAAGAAGCTAAATATTTGTATTTGGTCTTGATTAATAATTGAAATAAATATAAATTTTAAAGTCTAACAGTATAGTGGAATTATCCAGAAAATACAAAAAAAGATGAAAACACACAGAAAAACAAAATACTTGTACTGTTACATGACAGAATCATTCTCTGTGAGATCACTACTTCCCACAGCCTCTACCAGGCAGGGTAAATGGTTTTAAAGGAGGATCATGCTTAAATAAATACATTCTCAGCCGCCCAAGGCTTTGCTGACTTCTGAAGGTCCAGAGACACTGGCGAATGTTTGGCATCTCTGGTTTCTGACCTGGATTGAACTGGACATGCTGAAATAATGTGAGAAAGGCTGTTTTCTGGCTAGAACTGGAAGTATATCTGCCAGCATTCCTGTGAACATGCTTTCATTCTGTCCAGATTTGAGGTTTGAGAAGTCAAGTTATGTTAGACCTAGCTTGTATTCTGAACTATAGCTAGACCATAAAACTTTTTTGAGAATGATAGAAATGTTTAACCCAAATTTGTGAGGGCAGAGCATTTAGGAGTGATGAAATTTTCAAAAGTCAGAAACATGATGAGTGAGAGAAATGAATTGTTAAAACATGTGTCAATGGAAATGTCATCTCATTCAGGGAAGGTGACTTGAAAATATCTTCTCACCTAGTGTATATCCAAAAATCACACCAGACAAAAAGCCCCCAGCAGAAGATTTTGAGACATTAGAGATATCTACCACACCATGTTCAGTGGGAAGAAGACACATTAATAGTTAAATCTCCACTTAAGACAAAGCATGCTAAGTTCATATTACACTAACAGGTTATTTGAGATGGCCTAATTTTGTAATTTATAAATAACTTTAAAATTTATTATTCTTCAAATTGATCTCTGCCCACCAAACATTCCTTTTATTTTTATAGTTACAAATTTTCTAATGGGGAACAAAGAGTGACTAATGACTTACCTGAGTTTGTGTGTTGTTGTTAGCATTCTGAAAGTTTTTTCTCCTACTTATTATTTTCTTGTTCAAACATAACTTGATTCTCTTTTGGAATCATGAAATAAAGTTGGAAGGCTTCTTTAAAGGTCAAACATCCCAGAAAATCCTTTGAGGAAAGGAGCAGCACATTATCCCTATGTTATACAAACAGTAGATTTTGCCTAGGCCTGTGTCCACAAGATCATCACAAATTGAGCTCATTTTTTTGCGTTTTCAGTCACCAGTAGAAATGGAGAACAGCTGGCTCCTCTCCTTTGTATATTCGTCTTTTATATACTTAGCGATCAGCCCTATCTCTCAGTGTTTAACCAAGACTAAACAAGGAAAGATCCTTTGGAATTTACTCATCACTTTTATTCCCAGTTAATTAATAATCATGTAGATGACCCCTGAAACTTTCCTAAATTTTTTTCCTGTTCAACTGTAGGATTACAAGTGAGCATAATAGTCTTGAAAGACTATAATGAGATAATCATTCTTTTAAATTTTTGTTATATCTAGAGTAACATTCTACAAAGAACATCTTTCTTAATTGTACCTATTGATATAATGATTTTGCTCTTATAAATAAAATATTTCTTATTTTGTTTAAAAATCATGATTTTTAGTATAAAGAAAAACTACTGAACTCTATTTGTCTTGTACTTAGTTACTTCATGGCATTTATTTATTAGATTTAACTAATTTTAGTAAAATTTTCTAGGAGTGGGCAGGGTACAATGGCTCACGCCTGTAATCCCAGCACTTTGGGAGGCCGAGGTGGGTGGATCACGAGGTCAAGAGATTGAGACCATCCTGGTTAACATGGTGCAACCCCGTCTCTACTAAAAATACAAAAAAAATTAGCTGGGCACGGTGGTGCGTGCCTGTAATCCCAGCTACTCAGGAGGCTGAGGCAGGAGAATTGCCTGAACCCAGGAGGCGGAGGTTGTGGTGAGCCGAGATTGCGGCATTGCACTCCAGCCTGGGTAACAAGAGCGAAACTCCATCTCAAAAAAAAAAAAAAGAAAAAAAAATTTTTTTCTAGTACTCTAATATCATCTGAGAATAATTATGATATTAACCTTCCTTTTGTGATATTTAGTGTGATTAATTGTGCTTGACATATTGTATTTGGTAAAAATTGTGAAAGTTATTTGAACAATAGTGTAATAGAAATTATCCTAACTTCTTTCCATACTAATATTCCTGAAATACAATCATTTAAATATATGTGAACAATTAACTTTGACTGATTTTTAGTTACATTTAGGAAGTTCCCTTTTATTATTTATTGGCTTTTATCATGAATAGATGCTATTGACATTTATCAAATGCTTTTTGCAGGGAGAATTTCCTGATGTAATTTCTTACTTTTTCTTTGTTAATGAAATTAATTGATATGGTGAATTTCCTAATAATGAATCACCCTTTCATTCCTGAAAGTTATCTGCTTGCACACTAGTTATTATGTGCTGATTTATTCACTTTGTTACACACCTGGATTTTCTTTAAGGACTGGAACAGGTATTATTCTGTACCCATTTGGCCACAGTGGCATGAAGGAATAGTTATTAAATTTTGTTTTTCAATGAAATGAAATCAAATTCTAACTTCATGTTTTAGTACTGTGGGACATAGGCAAATTAAAATCTCTGAGTCTAAATTTTTTCATCTTTATGCAGAAGTGTTACAAGTTGCTGAATATAAATTTTGTAAAGAATAAAATGTGAGAAGATAGATAAAGCCCTAGCATGGTCCCACTTTCAGTAAATGTTAATTTTTCTGTTCTGTGAGCTAATAAGGATGCCAGGACAACACATAGCTATGCTTTCAAGTGTTTTTGTCCTAAATTACTGTGGAAATGTCCAATTGTGTGTACATAAATAGCAAAGGTGATATAAATTTCTTTTTTTTTTTTTTTTTTTTTGCTGTTACTACTTTAATAATAGCAGCTGCCAGTGGGTGAATCTCCTGGTTGGAGTACCTTTACAGCAATCTGTCATTTTTCTAACAGAACCGTTTGATCCAAACATGTGTTTTTGTCAAACCTTTCCCAGGACTCCCTATTTATAACTACAGTAAATGTGTCCAGTGGCCAGTGTAGTTCTCCTTACATATAATCACTAAAACATATTTGCAATTGAATAGTTACTGCTGTTTCCGTCTCTGAATTTCTTTCTAGGACACATGGAAAAGCAGAAGGCCACTGTTTGCACAGCCAAACATCCTCTGTGTCTGAAAATTTCCTTTGGCAGTCTATGCAGTAGGTTTCTAAATATGATTAGCATACATCTTACATTGGAAATTGTGAAAGCAGCTACCAGTACTACACCTGGCACAAACCAGATTTTAAATACATATATAAATAAATGAAAGGATAAAAAATTACAAAAAGATTAGTACCTTGAAGAACTAAAACAAATGGTTTTCATAGAAAATGTAACTTATCCATTCATTCACACACTCATTCAAATAAATATTGATTGAAGGTTTGCTATTTTTCAGACACTAAGTCACTGCAAACATTCTGCTCACTATGACATCTTGGCCCACATGGAGATTACAGTCTGGTGAATAGATAGTTATTGAACACACACATAATTCCAAAATTAGTGAAGGTTATAGAGAAATCTATTATGAACCTTATAACAGGGAATAAAAATATAGAAATTTCATGTTTTGTCTTTAAAAATATGAAATTTGGTACATCGAATACTCCTTAATCTGTATTTGTACTGTCAATGTATAAGAATAGCAATTGAACATATCATGATCGCCTTCTGAATATAGAATTATCTAAAATCTGATTGAAGCTTTAATATTTAAATGAGGTTTATTATAAAACCGATTATCTACAAAATCAAGAGCTCACTTACAAAGAGAACAACATTAAGTCAGCTATTTAGAGGTTGGCTATTTTCTTTCCACAACTGAACATCTCTTTATTGCCCATTAGCAACACAACACTGAAAAGTAATACTATTCAAAAATAGCTAAATTTTTAAATGCTACCATAGTATAATCTAGAAAACCCTGACTGGATATAAGTAACATAAAAGAGAGTAGAATTTGCTCAACAAATTGAAACATAATCAAAACAATAAAATACACTATAATTCAATGTAGACAAAAAATACATAAGGAAAAATCACAGATGAATTTTACATAAGATTGAAGGCCCTACATGAATATTTAAGGAACAACTACTCTTGGACTAATCTGAGCCTACATGCTAAACATGGCTAACTTTCACTTCTTGTGAGAAAAAAGCAAACAAACTAGCATGCAATGCGCTCATCCCTGGCAATATTTATCAAACTCCCTTACTCTCTTCTTCTCATAACCTTCTGGCAACAGTCTATAGAACCTTGAAGATCCGTCAGCTTCTACTAACAGAAATTCCACTATGACTACACGAGGAACTCTTGGTTAGATACTCAAAAGCAACATACATCAGTTTTGTGAGCTTTCTGCGACTCTGCCCCATTTATTATATTAAGCGGATCCCTCCCATTACTTTCTACCCTTATGAAATAATGCTCTCAAGGAGCTCAGACTTCACACAAGACAAGATTCTGAAAGGCACACTCAACCACCCTTGGAAGAAATTGCCAAGCTCTGGCTCTCCTCTCAAAAAGGGAAATGAAAAAGTAAAGTGAACATAAAATGCTTATCAAAATCTCAATATTCTCAGCAGAAACCTTTTTTCATTTGGATCCCTTTCATCAGAATTTTAAATTCTTAAGTATTTCCCATCAGCCTAAAAACAAAAATAAAATCAAAAATAATTTCTTTACCACCAATTACAACTACACTGTCAAATTCATGTCTGACTATTTTTTTCAGCGTTCTGAGTTATTGATCTGATTTTGAATAGGAATAAACTTCAATAACAAACACACTGCCAATCTATCCTCTCAGCCGGTTTTCAACATTTTTGGTTAGCTTTTTCTTCATCAAAGCTAATGAAAGCTATCTTTTGAGTGTTTTTGTCACAAATCTATAACTAGGCATGTCTAGTATAGGCATTCATTTTCCCCAGGCTTGATTCCTAAATTACTTGACTGTTCTTTTGGTATCCACTCCCACTATACTCCAAACCTTTCCTCACACCAACATAATGTTTTGATCGCTAAAATTTCATCATGCTTTTCTCTCTTATTTAAAACCCTTCAATAGCATGTTGGCCTATTGAGAAGAAAGTCTTATACCTTCCTGTAGTATATAATGCCTTATGCAATTTTATTGCTGCCTACATTTCTTGCTTTGTCTTACCAATCCTCTCTTGCTGTCTGCTCCAGCTTCACTGACATTTTCTCAGTTCCTCAAAATAAATAATGCTCTCTCCCACCATAAGTCTTTTGCTAAAACTATGCCCTATACTCTACTGCTTTCTCAACTTTGAAGAAAGTTCTCATTGATGCCAACTTTCATTTCCTGAGAGTATTCTCATATGCCATAAATCAGGTCAAGAACTTGTGTTATACACTCTGACACTCTCAGGTCAAGAACTTGTGTTATACACAACACACCAGTTCTTTATAATGGCATTGTTATATATCAAATAGTATTTGTAATAAATTGATGATTGTTCCTCTTTCCCAGTTCCTCTCCATGATGGCAAAAATCTTTGAGTGTTTTTGTCACAATTATATAACTAGGGTCTGGCATAGAACTTGTCATGTAATTAATGTTTAATAAATCTTATGGAATGAAAACCCCAAAGAAACTAATTTTATAGAAATAGATATTAGTTAATTTGACAAAGTGGGACTTGGTATGGTAGCTCATGCATGTAATCCCATCACTTTGGGAGGCTGAGGCAGGTAGATCAGTTGAGCCCAGGAGTTCAAGATCAGTCTGGGTAACACAATGAAACCCTGTCTCTTAAAAAAAAAAAAATAGCATAGCCAGATGTGGTGAAACACATCTGTAATGCCAGCTACTTGGGAGGCTGAAGTGGGAAGATCACCTGAGCCCAGGAAGATGCAGTGAGCCATGATTATGCCACTGGAATATAGCTTTGGTGGCAGAATGAGACCCTGTCTCAAAGAAAAAAAAATGCCATAAGGGAACAAACAACTGCTTTTTTTTCAGTCATTTATCTTTGATCAAGAAGCATCTGGATACATTTTTAACAGTGTATATTGACATTAATAAAAATGCCTATTTTCTTCCCTGTGTATATTTTAATAATATTTTTGAATTATCAGTAGAAGAGCAGGAAAGAGTAAGGTGAAACTTTGTATTTATTTCATTTCTCCATTTTCATAATGCAAAATGTTGGCTCTTATTGTGTATATATAACCTGAAACATATTGCTGGTTTATATCTATAAATAAAGATATAAATATTAGATATAAAATAAATGTAACAATAAAGTATTTAAGGGTATTGGACCTTCCTATCTTCAATAGTGAAACTTAAATTAGTCTTATTTAAATTTAGGAAGAGATATTTTTGACAACTTCTTTATAGTAGAAGAAAGTGATAATAAGAATTTATCAAAATGTATCAAAAGATGAAAATATAAAGCAATGCTTAACTGTATTGAGAGACCTATGGATTTTTATTGCAGTTGGTAAAACTTGAACATAACTAGCTGATTTACCACTCAACATGGTGGAGGCAAAAAAAATCCAAACAAACAAAAGGAGACATCATTTTAAGTAGTTGATGCAATTTACGGTGCTTATTACCAACTTGGAGCCATTTGCAAGCTCAGAAAAAAATTAGACACCACTGATCAAAAATATATACCCCAAGGCTATATAGTTAATTTACTAGCATGATCAAATCTTTGAAAATTGCTGTAAAATTTAAATACATATATGCTATCCACTAAGATACAAATGTAATTTTTATATATAACATAAGATATCAAAATCGATTTTACATTTTGATTTTAAAGGGTTTATTAGGTGTTCATTGACTGTGAGACTGTCTATTAGTCATAAAATTCTCAGTGGAATATATCCTAAAATATAATAAATTATTATGTGTCACTTTACTCCTAATATTTTCAAATACAAATTTGTACAACACACTCTTCAACTTCTTTTAAAAAGCTATAAAAACTATGACACAGGCAAAAACACTAAGACCAGATTCTAAGTATTTTCAAATGAGAAAAATGGCAAATGCACATTTAGCTCCCAAGCAGAAGACCTCTCTTTATTTATTCAACAAATAAATTAGCTACATACTACATTGGTAGCTAAGAATATTCCCGACCTCACAGGGCTTCATCTAGTTCTCTCCAAAACTTTTAATCACAACTTTGGTTAATCCTGTGACATATAGATTTATTTTTTACTCTCAACCATTGTTTGTATTATAATTCTTATGATATTAAAATAGCACTTGAAGTTGACATTGTTCATATCACACATATCAAGTAGACAAAATAAATATTTTGATTTCGTTATTTTTTCAAGTATTTAAAAAAATTAACCTCACATGTACATCAAATGAAAAACAAAATAAATATTGTCTTTAGAAAGGAAATTGGTTTTTCAATTAATTTTATTACCAAAGACTTCATATTCTAAATTATTCTAGGTCATTTTAAAAACAAATGTTCTCATCTGTTCCCCTTCACTATTTATACACCAACCCATAGGTTGGCAGGAATTTGCATGGTTATGTTGTTGGAGGGAAGTATTCATGCTGCTAGAGTGGAGCATGAATGAAAGGGTGTGTCCAGGAATCTGTAAAAATGTTTTTCTCACACTGTATTGACTATTCTTTAATGCCAGTTGACTCATGCAAGATCACACACTTCCAGCACAATAAAGGAATAGTCTCTGTTCTCCAACTATATTATTTGAGTGGATTTTTAAAACCAGCTATCTGGATTCCTTTATGTGTTCATCACAAAATAATAATTTGCAATCAGATTAACCATAATACCTGGATGTAGACAGAAATGATTTGTATACAACTATCACTATTGATAGATTATGTCAGTGGGCAAAATCAAACATGCATTTTAACACTCCTCCCTTTGTCTTATAATTGTCAATGACATGAATGCCTCCTGATCTGGCTCTATCGTCACAAGGAAATTCCTTAAGGACAAAAAATACATGTTAGTTGTATACTCTAATATTCCCAATATTTAGCAAATATTTGGACATTTAATAAGCACTAAAATTTGCAACAGTAGAAACAAAATATGCGAATTATCCATTTAATGGTCTGATAAATTAATCAACAATTCACAATGTACAGAAGAAAGACACTGGAATTATATCACTGATAGGTTAGGTTACTGTCATCAACTCTGCCTGTTTGTTGATCTTGAAGTGGTTTTCAATTTTGGCCACATATTGGAATAACCCAGAGGATTTAAAAAATGCCCACCCAGAGCACTTCTCAGATGAAATAAATCAAAGTCTCTGGAGGTAAGATGCCAGCATCTGTGTTTCCTAAAGCTACCCTGTTGATTTCAGTGTGAAGATATGTTTGGAACACCTTTCTATAGAAACCTGAAGAATGCACTTATTTCACTGATACATGTTAAAAGAAAATGCTAAGATGATTTCAATAATTGATAACAAAGAAGATAATTTGAATAGACTTAGAATGTCATGGAGAAGAATGATTAAAATTTTGGTTCCTCAATCCCAGTAAATTGGGAACATTCCCAGATCAAAATATGAAAATGTATGTGTTTGAAAAGTTGCATGTGATAGAAAGTACATTAAGTCTGGAGGAAGTTTCCTGGGTTCTACAGATGGTCATCCATAAATTAAACTGGACATCTCAGTTTTCTCACCTGTAAAATGATCAGGTTAGGCTGGATAATCTCTATGATTTACTCCAGCCCCACAATTTTATAACTGGTTTATCCTGAATAACTATTTTAAACAGTTTCTAAAATGTATGATTTTCCATTGGAGGGAATATCCTTTATAATTATGAAGAAATAGGCCTTTGGTAGCAATCAAAATTCTTTGTTTTATATTTAAGAGCTCTATTAAATAGGAAAAATAAATGTAGAGTCTTTTGGTTTTGATGAACGGTTTTTCTTGGCTCAAATTCTTTGAGGTTGAGTCCAGAAAACAAGATTGCTGCCCATAGTTCACATGAATAATGCCAACAGTATTGGCTACCATACTCTGTAAATCCCAGTTCATGGAACAAGGTTGATTCTGACTGAAAGAAGGCTTCACCACCTAAAGAGAACTGTTAGAATTAGCTCTAACTCTGGTAAAATAATATGACTTATATTATTGGTTCAGAGTTAGTACAACGAGACTAAAATTAAATTTACTGTTAAAAGATCTTGCTTTGAATTTTAACATCAAGTTGAATCTTCCATCTTTCTCCCATACTGTGTTAGTCCATTTGTGTTTATATAAAGAAATGCCTTAGACTGGATAATTTATAAAGAAAAGAGGTCTATTTTGGCTCACAGTTCTGCAGATTGCCTGGGAAGCATGATGCTGGCATCTGGATCCTGGTGAGCCCTTAGGAAGTTTACAGTAATAGCAGAAGGTTAAGGGGAACCAGTCTCTTATTACATGGCAAGAGAAGGAGCTAGAGAGAGAGAAAGCAGAGATCCTAGACTCCTTTAAACAATGATATCTCTCTTGAACTGAGTGAGAATAAACTCAATACCAAGGAGATGGTGTTAAGCCATTCATGAGGGATCCGCTCCCACAATTCAATACCTTCCACCAGGCTCCACCTCCAACATTGGGGAATACATTTCAATGTGAGATTTCAAGGGACAATCATCCAAACCATATCATGTATTTTCATAATTGTTCATTGGGCTAATTGCTTAGTATCAATGTTAATCCCAACACAACATTCTATTGTGTTCCTTAGTACTTTCACTTGTTGTGTTAATCAGTTCTCACACTGCTATAAAGATACTACCTGAGACTGGGTAATTTATAAATAAAAGAGGCTTAATTGACTCAGTTCCCCATGTTTGGAGAGGCCTCAGGAAACTAACAATCATGGTGGACAGCAAAGAGGAAGAAAGATGTATCTTACATGGTGGCAGGAGAGAAAGAGTGAGGGTGGAACTGCCAAACACTTTTAAAACCATAAACTCTTGTGAGAACTCACCACTATCACAAGAACAGTATGTGGGAAATTGTACCCATGATCCAATCACCTTCTACCAGGTTCCTCCCCTGACCCATGGGGATTACAATTTAAGGTGAGATTTGGATGGGAACACAGAGCCAAACCATATCCCTTATATCTCAATTAATTCTCAAAATATTCTTTGAGGAAGACACTGTTTTAATTGTTTAAAGTGAGAAAACTGAGGTTATAAAAAGTCAGTAACTTGCCTACAGTCAGTTCGTGGCAGAAGCAAAGATTGTATCATGTAGTCTTTTTTAAACTTAAGCAAAATACTTTCTTTATTGTTTTTGTTGAAAATCATAATTGTATACATTTATAGGGTAAAATGTGATGTTTTGACATATGTATACAATGTAAATGATCAAATCAAGCTAATTAACATAACATGATTCTTTACAACATCACTTTTTATGGTGAGTTATCTGAAATTTACTCTTATTTTAAAATACACACAACATTCTTATTGAGTGTAGTCACCTCGCTGTGCAATAAATCTCAAAAACCGTTCCTTCTGTCTATGTAAAATTCCATACCCCATAATCAACAACTCTTTCTTCCCCTTTTTTCTAGATTGCCAACCTGTGATAAGCATCATTCTACTCTCTACTTCTATGAATTCAACTTTCTATATTCTACAATGGGTGAGATATAAAGTGTTTGTATTTTGTACCTGCCTTATTTCACTGCCTTCTTTCACTTATATCATTCAGATTCATCTATGCTGTTGCAATTCACAGAATTTTGTCCCCATTTTATTTATAAAATATATTTTATATATTTTGTCCCTATTTTAAATATTAAATATGTAAAATTTAATTATGTATATATGGCACATTTTCTTCATTCATCTATTGATGAACATTTAGGTTGATTCTGTATTTTGACTATTGTGAATAACACCTCAATGAACATGAGAGTGCATATATCACTTCAACATGTTTATTTAAGTTCGTTTTATCCAGAAGTGGGATTACTGGATCATATGGTAGTACTATTTTTATCTTTGAGAAACCTCCATACCATTTTCCATATTGGCTGTACTAATTCATATTCCCATCAAAAATGTACAAAAGTTCTCTTTCCTCCACATCCTAGACAATACTTCTTATTGTTCTTCTTTTTGATAAAAGACATTCCAAGAGGTGAGGTGATACTCGTTGCAGTGTTAATTTGCATTCACTAAAGATTAGCGACGCTAAGTATTTTATCATTGTATTAGCCTTTTCTTACACTGCTAAGAAAGACATACCCAAGACTTGGTAAATTATAAAGAAAAGAGGTTTACTGGAGTCACAGTTCCACATGGGTGAGGAGGCCTCAAAATCACTGTGCAAACAAAGCAAAAGAAAAGGCATGTCTTATGTGGTAGCAGGCAAGAGGGGATGTGCAGAGGAACTGCCCTTTATAAAACCATCAGATCTCATGAAACTTATTTACTATCACGAGAATAGCATGGGAAAAACCCATCCCCATGATTCAATTACCTTCCACTGGGTTCCTTCCATGACGTGTGAAGATTATGGGAGCTACCGTTCAAGATGAGCTTTGGGCGGGGACAGAGCAAAACCATACCAATCATGTATCTATGGGTTTTTTTGTATGTCTTCTTTTGAAAATGTGTGCTAAAATCCTTTGTCCATTGTTTAGTCTGGGTATTTGTTATCTTTCTATTGAGTTCCCTGAGTTTCTTATGTTTTGGATATTAATCCTTTATCAGGTGTATAGTTTGCCAGAGTTTGCCGGTATTTTCTCCCATTCTGTGGATCATCTCTCACTTTGTTAAATTGTTTCCATTGCTGTGCAAAAACTTTTTAGTTTGATGCCATGCCATTGGTCTGTTTTGCTATATTTTCATTTATTTGTGTTTTTTAAATTGATTTTATTATTATTATTCTATAGTTTTCAGTATACAAGTAAATTACCTTCTTGGTTAAATTTACATCTAAGTATTTAATTATTTTGTTCCTATTGCAAATGGGATTGTTTTCTTAATTTCCTTTACAGATAGTTTGTTGTTAGTATACATTAATACTCACTATTTTTGCATGTTGATTTTGTATCCTGCAAATTTAGTAAATCATTTTATCCGTTGTAAACAGGTTTTCAGTAGAGTCTTTAGGGTTTTTCATTTAAAAGATTGTATTATTTTGAAATAGGAAGAATTTAACATCTTCCTTTTCTATTTAAATGTTATTTTTTTTTCTCTTGCCTAATTTCCCTGGCTAGGCCTTCCAGTACTATATTGAAAATAAGGGCTGGGTGAGGTGGTTCAGGCCTATAATCCAAGCACTCTGGAGGCCAAGCTGTGTGAATCACTTGAGCTCAAGAGTTGGAGACCAGCCTGAGCAACATGGCAAAACCCTAATTCTACCAAAAGTACAAAAATTAGCCAGGCATTGTGATGGACACTTGTAGACCCAGCTGCTCAGGAGGCTCAAGTGGGAGGATTGCTGGAGCCCAGGAGGTGGAGGTTGCAGGTAACTGAGATTGCACCACTGCACTCCACCCCGGGTGACAGAGTAAGACCCTGTAAAAAACAGAAAGAGAGAGAGAGAGAAGAAATGGTGAGAGTATCTGTCTTATTTCTGATCTTAGAGAAAAATCTTTCAGCTTTTCACCATTGAGAATGATGTCAGCTACAGATTTGTCATATATGGCCTATAATGTTGAGGTACGTTTCTTCTATACATAATCTGTGAGAGTTTTTATCTTAAAAGAATGATGAAATGCTCTTTCTGCATTTATTGAGATGATCATATGATTTTCATGCATCATTTTGTTCATCTGGTGTGCAACATTTACTTATCTGCATATGTTAAATCCTCCTTGTGTCTTAGGGTTAAATCCATTGATCATTGATATTGTTTGAACTTGTATCCCTTCCTGAATCTCAAGTTGAATTGGAGAAGGGGTCTGGTAGGAGGTGACTGGATCATGGAGGCAGATTTCCCTCTTACTGTTCTCATGATAGTAAGTTAGTTCTCAAGAGATTTGGTGGTTTAAAAGTGTGTGGCATGTCCCCTTTACTCTCTCTCTCTCCTGCTCTGCCATGGTAACATGAGTTTGCTTCCCCTCTGCCTTCACCATGATGGTAAGTTTTCTGAGGCCTCCCTGCCATGACTCTCTATAGGCTGCAGAACTATGGGCCAAATAAACTTCTTTTCTTCAGAAATTACCCACTCTCAGGTAGTTATAGCTGTGTGAGAACAGACTAATACAATCACAGTAAATTCTTCCTTTCATGTGTTATTGAATTTGGTTTGCTGGCATTTTTTCCCAATTCTTTGCATCTGTGTTCATCAGGGATATTAGTCTGCAGTGTTTTTTTACTTGTAGTGTCCTTATCTGGCTTTTGTATTAGGCTAACTCCAGTCTGACAAGAATTAGTTTGAAAGTATTCCTTCCATTTTGATTTTCTGGAAGAGTTGGAAAAAAATTAGTATTGATTTTTTCAAAATGTTTGTTAGAATTCATCAGTAAAATTGTTTGATTCTAAACTTATTTTTTTAATGGGAGACATTTTACTACTTATTAAATCTCACTGCTAATTGTTAGTCTTTTCAGATTTTCAATTTTTATTATTTAATCTTGCAGTGTTTTGTGTCTGGAATTTATCCACTTTTTTCTAGAGTACCCAATTTGTTAACATATAATTGTTTATAGTAGTACCTTATTATTCTTTGTATTTCTGGAATATTAATGATAATAGTTCGTCTTTCATTTCTGATGTTATTTTTTGAGTCTTCTTTTTTTCCTTATCTAGATAAGGGTTTGTCTATTTTGTTGGTCTTTTTCAAAAAGCGATTCTTAATTTTTTTGATCTTTCCTATTGTTTTTCTAGTGTCTATTTCATTTATTTCTGCTCTATTTGTCATTTCTTTCCTTTAACTGTGGCTTAATTTGTTTTTCTCTTTATAGTCTCTTGAGATCTGACATTAGATTATTTGAGATCCTTCTTTTTTGATATAGGCTCTATATTTACCCAGTAGGATGACTTTTGATGCATCCCATAAGTTTTAGTATTTTGGTTTTTCATTTTCATTATACTCAAGGCATTTCATGACTTCTGTTTTTATTTCTCAGTGACTCATTGGTTGTTCAGAAAGACATTAATTTCCATAGATTTTTGTATTCTCCAAGATTTATCCTGTTACTGACATTTTATGCCATTGTGATCCCAAAAGATACTTGATACAATTTCAATTAACGTGAATTTGTACAATTTACTTTGTGGCCTAACATATTTTCTATTCTGAAGAATGTTTTCTCTACACTTGAGAAGAATGCGCACACTGCGCCTATCAGATAGAACATTGTCTTTTAGGTTCATTTGGTCTAAAGTACAATTTAAATCCAATGTTTATTTATTGATTTTCTGTCTATATTATCTTTTCATTGTTGAAAGTATTGAGGTCCTCTACTACTATAGTATTGTAGTCTATCTCTTCCTTCAGCTCATTTAATAATTGCTTGACATATTTAAGTGCTCTGATGTGTGGTATTTATTCACAATTGTTATGTCCTATTGGTGTCCTATTATGTCCTTTTCCTTCTTCTCTATTTCCTTTGTGACTGCATGGTTTTTGGTGGTGGTATGCTTTGAATTCCTACTTTTTATATATTGTGCAACTACTATAGGTTTTTACTTTGTGGTAATCATAGGCTTATTACATAATGCATCGTATCCTTATATCAGGCTACTTTAAGATGCTAACAACTTTGGTTTCATTCAAAAACTCTACACTTTCACTTCCTCCTCTCCCACACATTTTTTCTGATTTTAATATAAAATTTTTACATTTTACTTTTCTTTTACGATTTGTTTCTCAAAACTAATTTATTTTCACCTCAGTTGTTTAAAATGTTTTTTTCTTTTAATCCTCATAATATGGATAAAAATTTTTACACACCACTCTTACAGGATTAGTGAATTCTGAGTATGATTATGTATTACTTATACCATTGAGTGTTTCACTTTTGTATGTTTTTGTTATTAATTAGTAACTTTAAAGAACTTCCTTTTGCAATTCCTTTAAAGCAGGCCTAGTGATGATGAACTGCCTTAGCTTTTGTTTGTCAGGGTAAGATTTTATTTCTCCCTCAAATTTGTAAAAACAACTTCACTAGGTAAAGTATCATTGGTTGAAAGGTGTATTTGTTTTGTTTTGTTTTCTTAAGCACTTGAATACATCATTCCACTTTCTTCCAGACTGCAAAATTTCTGCTGAGAAATCTGCTGAAAGCTGTATTGGTGCTTCCTTAGATGCAATATGTTTTTTATCTCTTGCTGCTTTATTTGTTTTTGATTTTTGGTAATTTGATTGAGATATGTCTTGGTGAATTCATCTTTGAACTGAATTTTATTGGTAACCTGTGGGCTTCCTGTACCTGGATTGTCATCTTCCCATAGATCTGGTAAATTTTCAGCCAACGTTTCTTAAATATGTTTTCTGGAACCCCTGTTATGTGAATATTACTTCCCTTTATGGTGTCTCATAATTCCTATGGTTTTTTATTCTTTCTCATTTTTTCTTAAAAAGACTGAATAATTTCAAATGTTTATCTTTGAGCTTGAGGATTTTTTCTTCTAATTAATCAAATCTGCTCTTGAAGCTTTCTATTGAATTTTTCAATTTAGTTATTGTATTTTTTAAGATTTTTAAGATTTCTATTTTTAATTAGTATTTTTTTCAAAATTCTCATTTTGCTTACACATTGTATTTCTAATTTTATTTGAATATATTTATATATTCAAATATTTTTATTTAAATATATATAAATATTATAAATATATATATTTATAAATATATAAATTTATATATATATATGTATATATAATTTCCCTGAACTGCTTTTTAAGGATTATTTTAAATTCTTTGTCAGTCATTTCATAGATCTTCTTTTTCTCTAGGTACATTATTGGACCTTTTAGTTTTCTTTTGTGGTGTTATAATTTCCCTGATTTTTAATAATGTTCATGTTCTCATATTGATGCCTATATATTTGAGGAGACAAATGCTTCTTTCTGCCTTTATGGGCATACTTTTGTGGTAATAGTTCTTTGCTAGTCTATGCTGAAAATTCTGGGTGAGTTGACTGATAGCAACACCAGGCAGAAAGACATTGGTTGACACCAATTTTCTAGTTGAGCTGGGTCACTTCCTGTTCTCTGAGGACTAATGATACTATTGTCTATGCTCCATTCTCTGGTGAGACCACTGGCTAAATTCTGTTGTCAAGCAGAGTTGCTATCTAGGCTCATGGTAATCTGTGACCAGGCAGTGTTGCAGGTTGTCCTCCCTGGCTAAGAGACACTATTATTTGGAATATATAGTTGGGCAGGGCCATGTGCTGAAAAGTGAGGCCAGGTAAGGTATCTCAGGTTGCTACTTAGCCACACAAAGTGGGCAGGGTGAGACACAATGTTCTGTATATATGATGAACTTGGGCTTGCTTTGCTGCCTAGGTAAGGCTTAAATAGAGCACAAAGCCTTGGTAGAGTTGCTGCTCAGTAGCTGGGGTTGGATGGGTGCCTATGTGCCCTCTTAGTTTATCACTGACTTGAATTTGTCTCCAGGTATGAGGAAGACTTAGCTAGAGCACAAAGGCTTTGTGAGGAAGCTGGCTAGGGACTCAAGGCTGGTAAATCAGACTATGATTCCTGCAATGTGATATCATTGACTATTCTCTCCGATATAGCACCTACGTTGACCAGAATGCAAAGCAATGAATTCTAAGATTATTCCCCAAATTTCCTAGTCTAATATCTGAGAATGTGAATAAAATAGATACTATTTCAATGATTAGATTATGTTACGGCACAGGTGACTCTAAAACAGAGATTATTTAAATGGTCCCGACCTAACTGTAGGAGTCCACAAAAGCCAGGAGTTTTTTATGACTAATTACAGAAGAGAAAGCCAAGAATTTGGAGTTCAGGAAGGATCTTACAAGCCATTGCTGGTTTGAAGTTGGCAAAGTTCACTTGTCAAAGAATGAAAGTGACCTTTAGGAGCTGAGAGCAGTTCTCAATTGATAGTGAACAAGAGAATGAGAACGTTAGCCCTGCAACTGCAGAAAATAAGCATAAGCTTAGAAGTAATATTTTCGTGGAGCCCAGGCACTGTGGCTCATGCCTATAATCCCAACATTTTGGGATGCCAAGGCAAGAGCATTGCTTGAAGCCACGAGTTCGAGATCAGCCTGGCCAACATGGTGAAACCCTGTCTCTACTAAAAACACGAAGATTATCTGGGCAGGGTGGCACATGCTTGTAATGTCAGCTACTCAGGAGGCTGAGGCATGAGAATTGCTTGAACCCAGGAAGTGGAGATTACAGTGTGCTGAGATAGTGCCAATGTACTTACTCCAGCCTGGGTGACAAAGCAATTCCCTGCCTCAAAAAAAAAAAAAAGTAATGTTTCCACTGAGCCTCCAGGTGGGAACTCAATCAGACAACATGTGGATTTTATCCTTTTGATACTCTGAGCAGAAAACCCAGCACACTATATACTAAACTTTTATATAATCAAATTTTAAACTAATTAGTAGATATTGTTTCAAGCCACTAAGTTTGCAGAAATTTCTTGCATGGAAATAAGAAAACTAATGCTAACCAAGCTGGTCTTATTTTTAAACATAAGTTTAATAGTTGTAAATACACACTACACAGAAAACTATCATTGAAACAATAAATAAAGTATATTTTTCATGAAAGAGGTTTGATATGGCATTTCAAACTTTCTTTTGCAAACATAAATCTAATTTATCCTCCCAAGTATAAACTATTCCATTTCTAAGCCATTCTAGAAAACCCTTTCCCAACATATTTCTGTGTGAAATCTCACTACTATGAAATTACTGTCTAAATCTTCATTTCCTCAGGTTAGTGGCAATTAGTGTAAAATGTGGATATTACTTGGTGCTCCTACATAGGCATGTTATACCTTATATACAAATGTATACATACTGTTGTGAACATGTAAAAATACATAAATAATCTCCTTAAAGTTGTTAGAGATGGAAGGGAGAACTGCAATGGGACTCAGAATGGCAGCAAGAACCCAGAGAATTTTAGCAGCCATTTTGTTTCTCTTTCATAAACTGCAGGATTTTTCTCTTAATGCCTTTCTAACAACCAATTTTCTTTAACTTCTAATAATTTTAGCTTTATCTTGTCTTAATATGACTTACGTGTATAGCAAATTTTTGAGTTCTGGTCTTTTTCTCCATTGGCAAATTATTTCCACACTTCTGACTCAGAGTTGTAAGTGAGAGAACCTGGCTGGATAAGCTCACTTTATTCCACCAGTCCACATTTAAAGCCAGTAGCCAGTCTAAGGAGGGCTACAACTGGATTCCTGAGGCAAAAGAAGGGTGAGATTACAATCTCTAAAACTGACTGCCTATGCAGACAATAGAGGTAGCTGCTTCTAAAAACAGACTGCCCAGTGGTCATTAGCTGTAATAAAGACCTTATATTTATTTTCTCTGTCTCTCTGATTTACAAACTAAAATTTGCCTTATCTCCTCCTACTGAGATTAGAGAAAAATCACACTTACTAATAAGTGGGAGACATAGGTACAAAAACAGATATTTTCAATTGAAAAATTACAATGCAACTAAGCTTTCCACAGAAGATTTTACTCAAAAATAATTTTTTATGTTACTATAGTTGTGTTATAACTATATGTCTATAAATGTAAATGGAAAATAAAACTAAGCCAAAGTTAATTTCGAAACTATCAGATAATCAGAATTGAGTTGGGAATAAAGTTATTAAATTGTGTCCCTCAATCTTTCAAAATATATTGGCCAATAAATAAGAATTTTCGTTTGACATTGCTTATATTAAGATGAACATTCTGGTTCTAATTTAGCCAACAGTGAGCAATGCTCTGGTAAAACAGTTCCTTAATTTCAAAAACATAATAAATACTATACAAGTTCCAAGGAAATAATATTACCCTTTTCTTATATAACTTAAAAATAACCTGTCAATTTAATCTTTCCTTTGGATCATTAGACTAGACACATACAGAACAGGAGAGAAAGGCACAGCCAAAGGAGATAACAGCGTGAGTAAAAGTAAAGCAAAGGTGAAAATGAACAATGCGAGTTGAGATAATATGAAGACATGGAACAAAGCATTGAAGTGTTTTCGAAGTTGATTTATAATAGACTAAGCCCTTGATATACAGGATGTATGGATAGAAATATGTAAAAGACACTGCTCATAACAATCTAATGAATATAATACATTTGATAACAATAACTGAGGTTTGTCTGGCCTTTAGTTAACTTTATGTCAGGACCTGTTCTTTATATGTATTAAGTTACAAAGTTATCACAATAATCCTTTGATAAAGATGTTATCGTTTTTTTCCATTTTACAGATGAGGGATCTGAGGCCAAGTAATTAAATGACTTGCCCAAGCTCAAATAGCTAAAAGAGAATGTTAAAACCGAATATATTTTATATGCTAATACATGCTAATATATAATTTTGTTACTAAACCTACTTTTCTAACCTGTTTACTTTTCTATTTTGTGTATTATAAGTAAATTAGGTACAGTCTGTAAAGAAATCAATTATACACCTGTGAGTATGGGGAGCTCTAGATGAGTATGTTTCTGTGTTACTATTTCAAGAGCTGATTGGAGAGAAAATGGCAGCATGAGACTCAGTTTGGTTTGGATTGGACAAAGCACAAACTTGTTGAACCTAAAAAGTATGCTCATTTTTTAAATGCATTTGGAAAACTAATAAACAACAATTATTTTATGGGTAAATTTCCTAGTAGGCCATTTTTAGCTTTGTTTTGACTATCCAAGGCAACAATCAATATGCCATTCATTTCAAAGAGCGTATAGTTTATAACTCTGAGTTGTTATTTATCTGCAGTTCCTACAATTTATGTATTTGGAGACCACAAACTTGAATGCCTTTTTCAGAATTTAACTGTGCTTTTCTTCATCTAGTTTATAATACTGTGATCCATGTAAGTGTATTAGTTCTTATGTTGGTATAAAGACATGCCTGAGACTGGATAATTTATAAAGAAAAAATGTTTAATTGGCCTATGATTCCACAGGCTGTACAGAAGCCTTGGTAGGGTATCTGCTCAGCTTCTGGGCAGGACTGGGGAAACTTATAATCATAGGAGAAGGCAAAGGGAGAGTGAGCATTTCACATGGCTAGAGTGGGGGAAAGAAAGTTAGGGGGAAGATGCCACACACTTAATCAGATTTCATGAGAACTCTATCAGGAAAAAAGCACCAAATGGATGATGCTATACCATTCATTAAGGATCCATTCCCATGATCCAATCACCTCCCACCAGGCTTCACCTCTAATACTGGGAATTACAATTGAATTGAAATTAGGGTGGAGACACAGATCCAAACCATACCAGGAAGTTTCTTGTTAATTTATTCTCTGGAGGGCAATAATTTGTGATAAATACTAGTCTTAAAAATAAAGTAAAAAGATGATTTTCATAAGAAAAAAAAAATCCTATCCTTTATTGTGGTGTGCGTTTGATTGTTGAATGGACTGACATAGAAAGAACGCATCCAATAAATTAGCAACTAGTGATTTTTTTCTCTAAATTTGCACATAGCTGCTAATATTCATTGATACTGCCTTTTTATCCATCAAGTTCAGGGAGCTAGAGAAGCATACTTCCCAACCACTCCATTTCACCTCTTCAGGCACTAGAGCCTTATGTATTACTGATGTATTTTATTCCAATGATGGGCCTATACTCTTGGTTGAAAAAGTTTTCATTAGTCAACTACTCATGTACTGAATTTAAGTACATGAAGGCTGGAGGAATCAAGATCCCAAAAAAATAGGTTCACCATAAACTTGCATAAAAATGTAGAGATACCTACCGATCTGTTTAAATGACAGTGGTTAGTAAATTAGTAGTTAATAGTAAATTAGTTTCATGTTAAATAGAAGTAAATTAGTAGTCCATTAATGTTATTTTTAAACAATCTTGGAAATCTTCGAGTAATTGGTTTTCATTTTCCAAATGGAAGTTTTTTGAACATAAAAACTTCTACAACTTATTGAAATGTGATGGTTTTCCTTTGACTCGGGAAACTCTTCATGTGGTCTTCTCATGTTTTCAATGTCTCTAAGTTAACTCTAGTGGTCTAACTGACCGAAAAAAAAATCAGCAACTTTGAAAGAAACCACTGAGGTTTATATAGTTTATTAGACATTTCTAAAGCCATTTTATTTCAAGCTCTTTTAGCTGTGTACAGTCACTTTCAAAAGACATATTTGTTTTCTTTTCTCATTCTCTGTCCAGTCAAAGGTCTTAATTACTTTCTAAGTAAATATACAGTAATTAAATTGTAATCTAATGTTTATATGAAGGTTGAAGACTTCATTGCTTTAGGCTTTAGAGTTTCAGTCTCCTGCAAAGACAAAAATCAGATATTTTCTTTACCAACTAACATCTGATTTGTATATGTAGTGTTTAATAAATATCATCTAAATGGTCTCTCAGTTGGTTCACACATATGTAAATAACCTAACAGGGAATCCTTACTAGTGCACAGCAAAATTTCCAGTTTTATTCTGTAAATTTTTTCATGGACTTTTTCTTCTAAGAGCACACTTCAGGTCATATTTTCTTTATCCCATGAAAGGTGGTCAAAGGTGGCATGCCAATTACCAGTAGGAACAATTAAGAGTGGTCCAATTCTCTGTATTCTCTTCACCTAACATAGAAAACCCTAAAGTTAATATGACAGAAGACCCGGTATCAGTCCAATTCCCTGAGTGACTGCAGTGAGCAGAACCCCCACTGATCTGCAGTGATATGCAGCATAAACACACAATAAATCTCTGTTATTTTAAGAGTTCTTGGTGTATTATAAATATAAGTCTTTTATCACATATGTGTATTTTCTCCCAGTCTGTGGCCTGTCTCTTCACTCTGTTATCAGTGTCATTTACAGAGAAAACTTTTAAATTTTAATAAAGTACAAATAATTGTTTTCAATGCATTGTGCTTTTGGTATTGTATTTAAAACTAATACCTGAACATCAGGTCATGCAGATTTTCTCTTATTTTTCTTCTAGAAATTTTATAGATTTGCATTTTACATTTAAATCTTTGATCCATTTTGACTTAATTTTGTGTGAGGTATGAGATTTATATGGAGACATATTTTTGCTTAGGGATATCCAATTATTTCAACAGCATTTCTTTAAAAGACTATTCTGTTTCCATTGAATAATCTTCACACCTTTGTCAAAATCAGATGGCTATACCTGTGTATGTTTACCTTTGGGCTCTCTATTTTGTTCCATGAATTCATGTATATAATTTTTTTGTCAATACCAGACTGCTTTGATTATAGTAACTTTATAATAAATTTTGACATCTGGTAATGAGAGTATTCCAATTGTTTGTTTTCAGAATTGCCTTTGTTTTTCCAGTCCCTCTTCCTTTCCATATAAATATTAGAATTGTTTTTATATTTACAAAACAAGGTTGCTGGAATTGTTATTGGTATTATATTTATTCTATAGATCAGACTGGGAAGAACTGATGTCTTACCACTATGAAGTCTCCTAATCCAGGAGCATATATTTTTTTCTGTTTAGATATTGTTTGATTTATTTCCATAGTAACCTGCAGTTTTGTACATACAGATTTTATACACACTTTGCTAGATTTATGACTATTTATTTCATTTTTACTTTTGCTGCTACTATTTGTTTTTTAACTTCAAATTCCAGTTGGTCATTGCTGGTACACAGGAAAACAATGGCTTATGCCTCTTGCTTTAAACTGTTGCAATTTTTTTTTAACAATTGACTATCTCTTAGTGATTATAAAATAGAACCTAAAGCATAATTATTCCCTTTAAAAAATCCTAAAATATGTCATGCTGTCTTAGGGACACAGTAGCTGATATTGGGAAAACTGAATCTGGAAACTGAAAAGATAGTGATGTGTGCGCTACAGCATGGAGATAAAACATTTGCTGAAGCCTATACTAACACGCAAGACAGCTCATGTTCCCAGTGTACTTGGAGCTCTAAGGGAGCATATTGGAAAGCAAATGTTGATTGTATCGGTTGCCACTGGATAGTTTTGCAATAGATTTCAAGAAACAAAGGAACTCAGGAAAGAATTAGCCAGTTTCCAAAGAAGAGGAGAAAGGAAATAGAATGAGTCCAGAAACTATTTTTTCATCCCAAACAGCCAAAGATTGAGAAATACTTTGTGAGACAAACATTCACTAAAACTTTTTAATTAATTAAATTACCTCTGGGCATGGAGCAATTAAGGGTATAAAGCTCAGTAATTTTATTGTTAGTTTTTTAAAAATGGATTCATTATTACATGCTCCAGTCTCAAAGGACCTAACACAAAGGAGAGAGTGAGAAAGAGCATGAGAGAGAAAGCAAAGAAATGTAGCAGTTCTGGCAACTGTGTCTCAGAAAATAGTGTTAGTCTGATTACAGACCCATGACTAAAATCAGACAGATAATAGGTTTGGTGAGTTTCTGAGAGAGCTGTACTTCCTAAAGAACCAGGAGTCTGTTCTTCCAGACTTTAAATGATCTTTGCGCACCCAACCATATACAGGCAGGTAATGAGTTAAGAAAGCAGCACAGAGTATTCCCCACTGCCTACTTTAGATGTGGCCAAGAAATATATTGGAAAAAGCCAACTCTTACAGAGGGTGTAGCTAGTGACTTGCAAAACAATGAACAAAGGAGTTCTTCCCAAGGAATAGAATCAGAGCATAACCAAGGAACATTCTATACCTCCAGGATAGAGAAGCTCATAATATCTTCCCAGTGGAATTTTAGAATTGAGGTGAATCAGGGCCTGTAGAAAGTAAGTCCCCTATTCTTTCTGTTGCTGAAGGAAAGTGTTTGTGATCTTCCTTTTCCATCAGTGCAAATTGTGGGTGGGGTCAGCACAGGGTAGGTGAGTGGTTGGGTAGGTGGTACCTTTTAGCTTTGTTTAGCTCACTATTCTCTAGATCAAAGCAAGCCAAATTCAGACCTAATGAACAGAACAGTGCACATCCTTAGAGAGCTTGAAGTTTAAATTCCTAACCATGACTGGAATGACTACTGAGTTGCCTCTCTGTAAGTGGTATTGAGTATGTGCGGCCTGTGGGAAGGAGAGTGATCAGAATACTTACTGATCAAAAAAGCAAACTGTAATAGATGTTATTATAATTTTCCAAGATTTTTAGGCCTGCTCTGCTTCCATAATCACTCACTTTTTATGTTTAAGTACAGTCCTAAAACTTATTTTAGTTCATGAAATGTGAGTGAAAGTGATGTCTCACTCTGAACAGAAGCATTTAAAAACTTTGTTTGTTCATTTATTTTTAATCTAGCAGGGCAAAGCCTGAAGTCTCACTTCAAATGGCAAAAGAACCTGAATCAAGGTAGTGTTTTTAGAAACCCCCTTATCTGCCAACCCACATTGTAAATATATTATGAAAAAGAAAGAAAAAAAATGACATCGCAAACCACTGACACATTTTTTTTTTACAGTTTTGGTTTTACAGCATAAGGTTATCCTGATTATTGCACCAAGCTTAACAACACTTGACACTTGGAAGATTAAACTCAACAACTTTGTAGATAAGTTAAAATGTTCAGATTATGCATGAAATTCTCAGGGAAAAAAAAATCAAAATTCTACTTCCTTCCAAAATGCATTAGTCATAATAAACACATAAGAAGAATAAGACATGCAGATCTGAAGCTAGGAAACCTTTTGGAGCTTGTTTTTTAAATCCTTCTACTTCCCTTTTATGTGCATATTCAGTCTCCAGAGAGCCCTCATCTCTATCCACCAATCCTAACCTCTAAATATGTAATTGTACACAATTTAGAACATGATGGTTTTGGAGAATATGCAAAAGCAGTGCCATTTGGAGTTAGCAAAAATTATCTCTATTACTTGGTTTGGAATCTGAAGAAAACAATATAGGATAATATAGAAATAATGAACAGATTTAAACACATTTATCTCTAGATGCAGTAGTCAATAATACTTTCCCTTCTCTTCTTTCTCTTACCTTCTTTTTTTCACTGTTATTCTTTTCCTATAGATAAAAGAAAGATCTTTTCCCACTTTGTATTCTTAGTATATGCCTTTTAAAAGGTATTTTTAAGATAAAAATCAAAAATTGATATGATTTATTAGAATAATATATGTAATGGTATGTTCATTTAAGGTAATTTTTCTCAGAAATCTGTTTTAAGATGTCTTATTTACATAAAATACAAAGTCAGAATGTGTTTCACTTTAGAACTTCAAAACCAAAACACAGAGAATTTCATTTATCTGGTGTTTATTTATAACAGGAAATTAAGGTATTCTTGCTGGTGGAAACAAGTTTGACTAAATGGTAATGTAGGATCTCAAATTTCATAAGCATGAGGTGTGCTATTCATTATACTGAGAAGTTTTACTAAATGTTAAAAGATATATCACGATTTTATTATAAAATGAAGGCAGATGTTTTATGGAATACATTCTAGTTCTTCTGTCTCTCAATATATTATTAGCTATTATCCAGCAAACCATTTTCTTATACATTTCTTAACACCTAGACACAGCCTAAATTTTCCAGTGTCTTACAGCAATAAGAAATTAAACATATAATACACTAAGCTCCAGGGACAAGAAATCAACAAATGCCTATTTGCAAACAGCATTTTTCAATATTATTTCAACATTAAATGCAGAACAAGTTGATTTTAATAAGATATTATTTTAAAAGTATGGTTTTATAAAGCTATAAAGTGTCAACACAAAATACACACAGCAAATTAAGTCTATTAGTATAGAAGGCATTTTGATTCTCTCAGGAGTATGTTCTCAGGATCAGACCATTTACTGAGTGCTGTTTTCCATGACTGTGATGAAATTCAGCTGGGCCACTAACAGTCTTCTCCAGGGAGCTGGCAAGTCTAAAGGGAATTGCTGCAATTGGCATCCCTGCTCCCCACTCCCACTTCACTGCCCTCAGTGAAATTGACTGTCTGGAAAGACAAAAGTATACAGACAGAGAATTCAACATCAAGTTTAAAGCAGTGCCAAAACCCACTCTATTTAATGTAGACAGTGAGTTTCCACCCACAGCTTCCATGTCCTGTGAGTGTTCCAGTCCTGTCTGCTCATGAACAATCTTTTCCTATGGACAACTGCCAGTTACTTGATTATTATATTTTCCTTTCTAACTTTGAACTTGAATTATCTTTCACCAGTTGAAAGTTTTTCAAAAATATGCCACGATAAAAATTAACTCTTTCTATTAATTTTTCATTTATAGAAAATTTAAGAATATGAGCCTCACTAGCAGCACTAAAGAAAAATTGAAGTCAGAAAAATAAAATAGACTCTACATATTTTATTGTCAAAGAAGAAGAAACTGGTTGATGAAGAGGAAGTAGTTGATATTTGATATTGTATATTATTTCTTTCAATGAAGACCTCAACCTCTGCTTCTGTATCTTTTCTTTAACTTTTTGGAAAGTTGCATTGAATGTGTTCTCATATTCATGAGTATGACCATACTGGTTGGATTTCTCCAACCTAATATTTTTTCTCTTAGCATTCTTCATTACAGCTCCTCTTACTTGAGAGTAAGGCACTATATGTGACTTTACGTATAATCCAGTATGTCCATTTTAGACAAAAAAGAATAAAAATGCTTAACCAAGTTCATTACATTCTTAGTACACTGATATTTTTGCCAATAAATACGATAATTTGCAATATGTAAATGGTAATAATTGGCTTAAACACTGGACATAACTATCAACTCAAGAGACAACACATAAATATTCTTGAATACTTATCCTCTATGTAAAAAATAATAAATATTAAGCACTAGATCTGCTTTACTTAGACCAACTAAAGATTTTTATAAATTCCAAAATTTTAAACCATACTTCATTAAGAAAATAATGTGTGAGGCTTCAATCTCATGAGGGATTGGTAAGACTTTGTTTTATTGATTTGTGTATATACATTGGTTCATATATGAATATGAAATGCCTAACTAATACGAAAAGGAGTGTAAACATGTCCTACCTTCTACAGAAAAAAAACAAACTTAAGAGACTTTTTTAAAAATGGTATTTTCTTCAAAAACACTCTTTCTCTGTTACATCGTCATGACACACAATATTTCCAGCTCTCGGGTAAATGGTTCCATTTCATTTGAGGACAGGTGCCATGTGAGGTCAAGAGTACAGTGGTAGAACACGTAGTACACGTTGGCAGTACGAGACATGACTTCTGGATAAAAGAATGAGAAACTAATGTTTCCATCCAGAGTGTCAGTTAAAAACTCAATATTTGGTGATGATGACGGGAGGGTGGGGAGGGCTTTGTATGACTTTATCTCGATGTTTTCTATGATGTTTCAAAAATTTATACACTGTTCCAAAATAAACCACCTAGTTTTAAATAATAATATAATTGAAGAATTGTACAAATTTGAATGGTGCTATTTGCTTTGATATTAAAAAAATCTGCAAAGTAAAAAATATGGCTTTCCATAGGTAATTGTGGTGTTCAAATAGTAATAATAACACAATTAGCAAAGAAAATTATCTATGGACATTCTAAGAAGTTGTCATAGGACTAGATTCCTATCCAGTTGGAAGGTGACAGAAAAGTTTTTTTTATTCAAATCCAAGATTTCTTTCCATCTTTACTAGAACACCTGTTGTCAAAATCCATCAAAACTTTTAAACAAGGGCACTAGTTATAAATCTTCTTGATATTTAGTAAACTAGTTCTTGAAATAATATTGATTACTTGTCATTTGTGTCTCCTCCTCATAAGTTTTAATTTGAGGTAACTAGTTTAATCTTTACAGGTACTATATAGAGAGCATTTAATTTATTATATGATTTGAGGAAAACTCTCTTTCTACACATTTGTTCATATAAGAGTCCAGGATGGTAATTTCTACTGGCTTGTAAGCTCCTGTCAGGTAGAACCAAAGTCTTTTATATTGATTGGAAGCACTGATTTTGTATTAGTTTCCTTTTGTTGTAAAAATTACCACAGCATTGTGGCTCAAAACAACACGTATTTATTATCTCATGATTCTGGAGATCAGGAGTCCAAAATGAGTCTCACAGGCTAAAATCAAGATGTCAGAAGAGCTGCCTTCCTTTCAAGAGGCTCTAGAAGAGAGTCTGTGTTCTGGCCTTTGCCCACTTTTAAAGGCTGTTCGCATTCCTCCATATTACTTAGTTTGTTGTATCCTCCTATCTTCAAAGTCAGCAATGGCTGGTTGAGTCTTTCTCATGTCATATCACTCTGACACTGACTCTTCTGCCTCTCTCTTCCTAATTTATGGACCATTCTGATTACCTTGGCCCCACTCAGGTAACCCACAATAATCACCTCATTTTAAAGTCAACTGATAAGCAACCTCAATTCCATCTGCAGTTTTAATTTCTTTTGCCATGGAACCTAATATATTCACAGCTTCCAAGAATTAGAATATGGGCACCTTGGGCAGGCCATTTTGCTGCTTGCCACAGAGGTATTTTCACATTTGTGAAACTGAGCATCTTAAAGAGGTGATTTTCAATATAAAATATGTGGTTACTAACATATTTCCATGAACTTTCCCAACAACTAAAAACATCATTTGCTTCTTTTTTTAAGGACATATTTTCATTATATTTAGCACTTTATTTCTCCAAAAAAAAATGATTAGAAATTCATATTTCTTACATGAGTCAGTTGCTGAGATTATATTCAGGCATATAAATTAATTAAAAACTTTGTAGACTGTTAGGTAATTTCTAGATTTTAATAATGGTATGTGGCTCAGCAATAGTCTCAGTAAATGAGTCTCTAATAATGACCGATTTGTAAGAAACTTTCCAAGTTTACAGCTGCCTTCTTTAAGATTGTCTTATATACTAAACTATTTTATCTTTTAAAAAAGGACTTTACTTAGTTAAGTGCAAACAACTTTACTTTTTAAATATTGCATCTAGCAAATTTAACATATAAGCACTGCTATATTTATTGTTTCATATTCTCTAAAAGTGTTGTACATACTTTGTTTTAACAAATCACCAAGACATAACTAGGCAAACAGGTGTGTCACTATCTTCCCTTTGTAGATAAGAAAACAAGGGGCGCAGATGAATTAACTGCTTTATCTAACATCACTCTTCCAGAAAATGATACAGACCAACCCACAACCCAGAGGTTCTGATGACTTATGGTAAAGGGTGTTTTCTACCATTGCATTTGTTATAGAGGAAAATGTAATAGGAAACACCCATATAGAAACAGAAACAAGATTAGAGTCCATACTCAAACAAATAAATAACCCAAATTTAGAGAAAGGAAACAACCCAATTTAAACATGGGCAAAAGATCTGAATAGATACTTCTCAAAAGTAAATATGCAAACAGACAAAGACATATGAAAAAATACTTAACAATGCTAATCATCAGGGAAATGTGAATTATAACCACAATGAGATATCACCTCATATCTGTTAGAATGGCCATTTAAAAAAGACTCCAGAGAAGTGTTGGTGAGAATAAGGGAAAAAAGAGAGCCCTAGTACATGGTTTGTAGAATGTAAATTAGTAGGGCCATTGTATTATGGTTACTCAAAAAATAAAATTTGAAACTACCATATGATCCAGCAGTTCCATGTCTTGAGTATATATCCAAAGGAAATGAAATCAGTATGTCAAAGAGTTATTTGAATTCCAATATTCATAGCAGCATTATTCACAATTGCCAATATATGGAGTCAACCTAAATGTGCATCATCAGATGCAGGATAAAGAAAATGTGGTACATACACAGTGAAAATTCAGCCTTAAAAAAGGCAATTCTATTATCTGCAACAAGTATGGATCTTGAGGAAATTATGTTACATGAAATAATTCAAGCACAGAAAGAGAAATACCACATGATCTCATTAATATGTGGAATCTAAAGAGTCAAAACTCAAAAGTGGAGTAGAACGGTGGTTACCAGGGGTTGGAGGGGCAATGGAGAGATGATGAAAAGTTACAAAATTTCAGTTAGGAGGAATAAATTCTAGAGATCTATTGTACAGTATGGTAACTGTAGGTCATAATAACCAATTGTATACCTGAAAATTACTGGGAGAGATTTTAAATGTTTTCAGAATAATAAGTATGTAAAGTAACAAATATGTTAATTAGCTTAATCATTCCATGTTATGTACATGTATCAAAACATCACTGTACCACATAAATATATATATATAATTTTGTCAGTTAAAATAAATACATTTAAATAAGATTAGCATTCATAATAATAAATTTATGAATACTCAGTGTAAACAAATTTATGAGAGTAGGTTTCAGCTTCACAGGAAGAAACTGATTTTTGTCTTAGAATATGTTGCCGTTCACCACTAGTATTTTACTTTTTCACTCATCATTGTTGTTTCTCCTTTAGGAATGTATGTCACCAAAATGAAACATTTTACCAATAATTATGGTCACCAAGCTTCCTTGCCTTTGTTTATTTGCTAGAAAGTATAGAAATTGAAACTGGAACATTGAGTGACAAAGAGAAGCCAAAGAAGGAACTAGGAAAAATCTTGGATGAGATTCAAATAACTGTTTTCAAAGACATGAGAAGTGCACTGTAAATTACTGACTTCATGCCTTAGGAGAAACCATTAATCTCTATGTGCCTCAATTTCCTCACTTATTAAATTGGGATAAAATATTTCTCACAGAATTCACAAGAATAAAATACAATGTGTTATAATTAATTTTGGCTAATGCAAGGGTATAATAAACTCAAGGTCTTTATTTGAGAAATTTCACATTGTTGTTTTATTTTTTTTTTTTCTGCTACCATAAGTCCTCTATAAGCATACTTTTTTCTTTTTCTTTTTTTTTTTTTTTTTTTTGAGAAAGAGTCTGGCTCTGTTGCCTGGCCTGGAGTGCAGTGGCGCGATCTCAGCTCACTGCAACCTCCACCTCCTGGGTTCGAGCAATTCTCCTGCCTCAGCCTCTCCAGTAGCTGGGATTACAGATCCCCATCACCACACTCATCTAGTTTTTTGTATTTTTAATAGACAGTTTTCACCATGTTGGACAGGCTGGTCTCGAACTCCTGACCTCGTGATTTGCTTTCCTCAGCCTCCCGAAGTGCTGAGATTACAAGTGTGAGCCACTGTGCCCAGTCCATAAGCATATTTCAAAGCATTTTTCTCTGTAATTATCAAGGTTAAAAAAAAAAACCCTAATCATGTAAAATGAGATTTACTTTCCTTTGTTTCTTTACCAGACTTCTTACATTTTTCTTGACATAATCTTATTTATTAGGTACAGACTGTCAATACCTATTAGGTTTGGTTTAAATTTTGAAATTGCTACGAATTCATCTATTTCGTAACCATAGTTAAGTCTTTCATGCTGTATCTGTAAACTGGCTAAAAACAGATATTATGATGAGATAGAAATTAAGCTTTGAACAGCCCCATGTGTGATAGAAATGTACCCCTGCATTTCTTCCTCTGAAGGTAAATTTCATGTTCACTTAACTGTCAATGTGGTAAAAGTAATTTTTTTCTTTTCTTTTTTTTTTTTTGAGACAGAGCCCTGCTCTGTCACTCAGGCTGGAGTACAGTGGTGTGATCTCAGCTCACTGCACCCTCCACCCTCTGGGTTCAAGCAATCCTTCTGCCTCAGCCTCCCTAATAGCTGGGATTACAGTCACACGCTACGAGGCCTGGCTATTTCTTTTTTTTTTTATTTTTAGTAGAGACAGGATTCACCATTTTGTCTAGGCTGGTCTCAAACTCCTGACCTCAAGTGATCTACCCACCTCAGCCTTCCAAAGTGCTGAGATTACAGGCATGAGCCATGGCACCCAATTTTTTTCTTTTTACACCATTAGTTGCTGTAAATCACACTACTTTTCAATTTGATTCATGACTTTCTGGTAGGGCATATATATTTCTTGGAGTATCTAATGTGTCTTATATTTTTGTTTTGTTGACCAAAAAAAAAGTTCTCTCAACCCTTAGATTTATCAATTTTTCAACAAAACTGTCTGATTTTCCTATGTATATATGTCCTGGAGCCTCCAGCTTGTGCAGCACTTTCACACACATGCGCAAAGATCTTGAATTGATCTGCCTTATATCAGCCTCATGTATCACTTCCCTCTTTGTATTTGCATGCACTGACACTGAAATCCTCCCTCAACCTCCCTTGGCCAATTAGACTCTCATCGTCATCAACATGCCCATTCTACTATTTTTGGAGTCCTAGCCAAGAGAATAAACAGAGGCTACATGAATATGGCTAAAATTTAAAGACTGTGAGTTAAGTCAACAGCTGCTAATAAATTTTGCTTTATCTTTGCTTCTTAACAAATTCATTCATTAATAAATTCAAAATTCTTAATACACAGTTTTTAACAAATTCAAATTCTTAACACTCAGACAAACATGACTTAAAAGTAGGTGTAAAGAGGTGGTTTGTATATTACTAAGGTCAAAATAATATCAAGGATGACTGAATTGAATCATTATTGTGCATTTAGGCATTCTATCAGTGAACTGACACTTTTTAGGGAATAACTAAAACCCAGATATAGATAACTCACAAAATATAATTAACTTACTCTGTAAAATTTGTTTTACTTATTACCATTTCAGCATAATAGATGTTATATAATATAGAGAAGGAGAGAAGTGAAGAGGTGTCTGAATTCCAGGGGAAGATTATCTCTGCCCCCACCCCCACCTCACCTTCCCACTCCAGCTCCCCATTCCACTGAAAGCCACCTCCACTGCTCAATAAAGTCTTCACATTCTTCATCTTTCAAACAGTTCTTGTGACCTGATTTGTCCAGGACAGCCAGATAAGAAGCTAAGGATTAACACTCAGCCCTTCCCCAGAGCAGAACTAAAGGGGCATTGTAACACACCCCTAGATGATGCTGGGGGGCTGGAGCTCAAAGGTACTCGCCCCTGGCTCCTGCACTGGCTCACCTGCATGCTGCCCCTCCCAATAGGGGTTCCAGCTGTGGACTGAGGCAAACAAGCCACTCTAGTTCCCTACTGCCTGCCAAGGGGGTCAAGGGAACACTCTCCACTCATCAGTTCAAATTATGCATGTTTAGACTGAAGCGTTGCTCTATTTTGGTGCTAAATTGCTAGATCCTGAGTGAAAGATGTACCAGTATCGTATGTATAGAAATATCACATGACAGAGGAAGTCGTATGTTCCTTAGGGTACAGTGAATAATTAACTTTGCCCAAAGAGGGGTCTGGTCTTTGTCCTTAACTACTGGGAAATTTGCTTTTACTTATTACCATTTTGGCATAATATAAGTTGTATAATAATATAGAAACACAAAATAAAAATTAACTGTATTAAAATGCACGATTTACTACTTGTATTAAAAATGTAGATGCAAAAAATTAAAATGACATATTTGCACAATTTTACAAAAAAAATTTAATTTCAAAATCATCTATTAGAATTTTGAGGAGAAAAATAATCAACATATATTTAATATTTAAATCAAAATTATTTAAATAAAACTAAATTTTTAGTCAACTTTTTGGAAATTAAGTTGTATCTTATATCAATATCTGTCTAGTTGCCAATTTAAAGTATCTGTAACACACTTTGAATATGTTTGGTCTACCCTCCCAGAGAAACAAAGTAAAAGTGACATGAGTTGTTTAAAATTCCAAAATACTCTTCAACTGCCATGGGCAGTACTTGTAAATATAATGCTGATTTTTTAATGTCTCCAAAACCACAAATGGAAAAGTAAATTGAAACACAATAAATGGATCTTAGTACTACTGGGCAAGAGTTTTATGTAGGCAAGAATCTCTTATGACAGGTTTCTGCAATGTCTTAGGAGTGTTTTTGTTTACTGGGGACTTTGGCCACTAGGCAATCTAACGATGTGATTTGTGATAGAGGCTTTGGAACATACCATATCAATTTCACCCTCTGGGAAATGGAGAGTAAAGATATGAACCAAACTCCTGGATACTGGAGACCAAAGGTCAGCTATGTGGGCCATATGTAACTGAGCCCCAATACAAACTCTGGACACTAATGACTACAAGAGTTTCCCTGGTTGGCAATAAAGTTGGCCCAGCTTTACCATGAATTCCACCAACTGTGGATCAAAAACATTAAGAAAAAATAGCAATACAATAATATAGTAATAATACAAACTAAAACCCAATAAAATATAACAACCATTTAAATAGCATTTACATTGTATTAGGCATTGTAAGTAGACTAGACATGTTTTAAAGTATGTGGGTGGATATGCATAGTTTTTATGCAAATCCTATGCCATTTTATATAAGAAACTTGAGCATCTATGCATTTTAGTATCTGCAGAAAGTCTTTGAACCATTTCTCCATAGATACAAACAGACAACTGTATTCTTTGAGTATTGTCACACTTCAGTACCAAGAAGGTAATGTGTCCCTGATGATGGTGGAAGCTTCATTTTCAGAACCCATGCAGATTTGCCCTATGTTCTCTTCTTTCAAGTGGTGCTAATTTGTATTATTTCACTGTAATAAAACTGTAATCATAAGTATACTGTTTTCTTGAGTTCTGTGAGCTATTCTAGCAAATGACTGAATCTGAAGGTGGTCATGGGAACTCCCAAATTTGTAGCCAGTTGGTCTAAAGTAAGGGTGGTCTTGGGATCCCCAGCTTTGCGGCTAGCATCTGAAGCAGGAGAAATGTCGTAGGAACTATTCCCTCACTGTGCAGTTTGTCTAAATGCCATTATATTGAACACTTCGCATTTTGCATGGTTAGGATATGTGAGTCCTCTATAGCAGACTGCCAAGTTCCTCTGTACCAAACAAAGTGGGGCCCTGTTCCCCACAGCACTTCTGTATTTATTTTGTTTAATCCACGAGTTCTATTTATCCACATCTTGCAAAAGTCTCTTGTATACTGATTAGCCTCCCCATTTTCTTCAGTTGTGTATAGTTTTTCTCTTTTAAAAAACAGCTGAATTTAAATATAGTAAACATAAAATAAGCTGCACATGATCATAGTAAACTGATAAGATTTGACATATGTATACACACATGCAAGCATCACCACAATCAAGGTAATAAACATATTATCTACAAAAGTTTCCTTGTCTTTTGAAATCCTCTCCCTGCCCCTCCTGACCCCCTTTACCCCAGAACAGCATTCATTTTCTTTCTATCTATAAGCACACTTTCTATAGATAAGTTTGAATTTTATAGAATTTTACATAAATAGAATCATGCAGCAGTACTCCTTTTAGTCTGGTTTCTTTCATTCCACATAATTATTCTGAGAGTCTCAAGACTGATAAACAATTCAATAGTTATTGCTTTCTATTGCTGAGTGGTATTCTGTTGAATATAAAATTCCACGATATGTTTCCCATTGACCTATTGTTGGAGATGTGGATTGTTTTTAGTTTGGGTTCTTATAAATAGAGCTGCTATGAACATTTATGAACAAGTATAGACATATACTTTCCTTGCTATTGAGTAAATACTAAAAATAAAATGACTGGGTCATGTGGTATATGTTTAACTTCTTAAGAAACTGAAAAACTTTTTCAAAGCAGTTGTATCGTTTCCCATTTGTACTAACAGTGCGTGAGAGTTTCAGTTGCTATGCATCCTCAACACTTTACATTTTAATTTCAGACTTTCTAATAAGTGTGCAATGTTATAAAATTGCTTTTCTAATTTGCATTTCTCCAGTGACTAATGATGTTGAGCAACATTTTAATATACTTACTACCATCCATTAATATTCTTTGATAAAGTGTTCAAATTTTTTATTTAAAAAAACTGGGTTCTTTGTTGTCTTACTGAGTTTCGAGAGTGCTATATATACTCTCTATATATACAGGAATACAGTTTGCAGGTATTTTCTTTCGATGTGTGACTTCTCTTCTCAATTCCTTAACAATGTCGTTCAAAGAGCCAGTTTTTAACTTTGATAACCTTCCATTTTACAACTCTTTCCTTTATGTATTGTGATTCTGGTGTTGTCTCTAAGAAATCTTTAGTCAACCCAAGGTTAAAACAATGTGTTCTTATATTTTCCTCTAGTGAGTTTATTGTTTGAGGTGTTACGTCTAGTCTATGACCTATTTTGAGTCTATTTTTTTGTATCTGGAGGTAGGTATGAAGAAAAGTTCTGTTTTTTAAATGAATATCCAATCCAGAACAATCAAACAATTGCATTCTTTTTCATGGAATTAACTTCATACTTTTGCCAAATATCAATCGACTATGTAATCTTCTTGTTTATACATACACCATTATCAGTTTGTGTTGAATACCTTAACTTTAAAATAAGTCCTGAAGCTGGATAGTTTGTCATCCAACTTAAATCTTTTCTTCAAGTTGGTTTGTCTATTCTAAGTGCTTTGTGTTTTTATATGAACCTTAGAATGAGCTTGCCAATTTCTAAAAACAAATTGTGCTAAGATTTTGATTGAGACAGCATTAAATCTATAGTTCAACTTGAGGAGAATAGATAACTTAACATTATTATGTGTTCCAATTTGTAAACAAGATAGACCTCTCCATTTATTTAGATCTTTTGTTATTAGAATTTTACAATTTTTAGTGCACAGGCAAGCCTTGCACATGTTTTTCTTTTCAGATTTGTTCTTAAGTATTTTGTATTTCAATGTTACTATAGATGGTATTTATTTAAATTTCATTTTCCAATTTTAAGTTGCTAACATGTATAAATACAATTAATTTTAGTATATTCATCTTTTACCCTACAGTGTGCTAAGCTCACTTAGTAGTTCTGATTTCTTATAGTCTATTCTAAATGACTTTATTTGCTTGGTTTATTGCACTGTCAAAAACATCCTGTATAATACTAAATAGATAAGAGTGAACATCCTTCCCTTCTTGCTGATCTTAGAGAAAAAGTATTCAGTCTTTCATCATCAAGTATGTTTAATTTAGATTTTTCATAATGACGCTTAAATAGGTTGTGAACGTTTCCTTATATGCTTAGAAAGCTAAAGCTTATGGATGGTTGATGTTGTCAGATGCTGTTTCTATACATACTGGAATTATTATGTATTTTTATTTTCTAGTCCGCTGATATAATAAACTACATTGATTTGCAAACTTTAAACAAATTTCCTATTCCTCAGACAGAACCCACTTTGTCAGTGATTTTTTTATTTATGAAGTATTCTTGGATTGAATTTGCTATCATTTTGTTAAGAATTTTTACACCTATGTTCACAAGGCATGTAGGTTTGTGTAATATTTTTTGTGTAATTTTTTTGTGTGTATGTGTGAGACAGAGTCTTGCACTACCTGGGCTAAAGTGCAGTGGTGCGATCTCGGCACACTGCAATCTATGCCTCCTGGGTTCAAGAGGTTCAAGGGATTCTCCTGCCTCAGCTTTCCAAGTAGCTGAGATTACAGGTGCCTGCCACCATGCCCAGATAATATTTTGTATTTTTAGTGGAGGCGGGGTTTCACCATCTTGGCAAGGCTGAACTCTGGACCTTGTGATTCGCTCGCCTCTGCCTCCCAAAATGCAGGGATTACAGGCATGAGCCACTGCATCTGGCTATATAATATCTTAATCTAATTTTAGGATCACAGAACACTAGTCTCATAGAATGACTTTTATTTTTATTGACGATTTGGTATAGTATAGATATTACGTCCTCTTTATTTAATTGAATTCATCAGTTATATAAAATTAAACTTCTTTCTGGGAAGATTTCTTTTTATCTGCAATAACATTATTTCTAATAGACATATGGCTGTTCAGGTTATCTATTGCTTCTTGAGTAAACATTATAGTTTGTGGTTTTTAAGGAATTTGCCTATTTCATGTAAATTGTCAAATTTATTGACATAAAGATTTTATACTATCTCTTACTATCATTTTAATAGCTGTAATATCTGTCCTGTTACCTTTCTCATTGTTGATATTAGTAATTGGTTTCTTCTCTCTTTTTCCCCCTGATCAGCCAGACTAGCGTGTTATCGACTATATTGGTCACCTCACAAACCAGCTTTTGGTTTCGTTGTTTTCCCTGTGGTTTTTCTAGTTGCTATTTCATTTATTGTAACCTTTACGTTTATTGTTTTCTATCTTGTGAATTTCATATATGGAGCATCTAGTTGAACTCACTTATTTGTCCAATTTGATAAGCTTTACATTTTAACAGGGTGTTTAGTCCATTTATATTTAAAGTAATTATTATTAAAATTAGTCTAAAATCTATTTCTTGAAGTTTTTATCTATTAATATACATTTTTTTCTGTACCATAAACCTTTGCCCTTAGAAATTTTGATGTGCATTTTCTTTTTCTTTCTTTTCTTTCTTTTTCTTTCTTTCTTTCTTTCCTTCTTTCTTTCTTTCTTTTCTTTTTCTTATTTCTTTCTTTCTCTTCTTTCTTTCTTTCTTTTTCTTATTTCTTTCTCTTTCTTCTTTCTTTCTTCTTTCTTTCTTTCTTTCTTTCTTTCTTTCTTTCTTTCTTTCTTTCTTTCTTTCTTCCTTTCTTTCTTCTTTTTTTTCTGTGACAGAGTTTCACTCTTGTTACCCAAGCTGGAGTGCAATGGTGCAATCTTGGCTTACCACAACCTCCACCTCCTGGGTTCAGGCAATTCTCCTGCCTCAGCCTCCTGAGTAGCTGGGATTACAGGCACACGCCACCATGCCCAGCTAATTTTTTTTTTTTTTTTTGTATTTTTAGTAGAGACGGAGTTTCACCATGTTGACCAGGATGGTCTCAATCTCTTGACCTCGTGATCCACCCGCCTCGGCCTCCCAAAGTGCTGGGATTGATGTGCATTTTCTAAAGATAAAGATGTACTCTCATGTAATCCCAGTACAATTATCAATTTCCTAAGTTTATATTGATATAATACTTACATCTATTTTACCTTCTATACCTTCTATACTTTACATCTATTTTACCTACTATACCTCAGCTGATCATTAATCTTTTGTAGTATTTTCTGCTCTCATACAGGATCCAGTCTAGAGTAAGACAGTGTGCCGTCTGCCATGTTTCTTTATCTTGCTTTAATCTGGTACATTTTCACAGTTTTTTTTTTTAAATCTTTTATGACATTGACACTTTGAAGAATAAAAATCACCTTTTAGTCTCAAATTTTTCTTTAATATTGTATTTGATGTTTTCTCGTAATTGGATTATGGCTATGTATTCTCACCTGAAACACTATATAGCTGATTGTATGTCTTTCTAAATTATCACATCTGGAGATGCATATTGCCCATCTCTCCCTCATAGGTGATGTTAATTTTTTGATCACCTGGTCACAATACAGTGCTTAAATCTCTATTGAAAAATTGCTATTTTCTTCTCCATTGAAATTAATATGCAGCTTTTGGGTGACACTTTAAGACAATATATATATTCTCCTAATGAAAAGTTCTTTCTAAGATTAGCACTGTCATCACCTTGCCTAAATCAATATATCACATAATATTTACCAAATGATTTTTTTCAAGTCTAACATTTCCTCCATCTTTGTCACTTAGTCATCAATATTTACTTTAAGAAAGATAGCTCTCTTCTCCATTTATTTAGTTGTCTATTTATACATTTCCATTTGTCCAGCGGATTAAAATTCATTAAGGCATGTTATTATTTTGGTGCTCAAATTGTCTTAGATTTCGCCAATCAAAGCCCTTTCAGCCTGGCACCTACATCCTTATGACAAACCTCCATTGTTTTTTAGTGCTTCCTTACTTTCTAGTGTAACGAGAAAAGCCACAGTCATCTTGAACCTGCTATACCTCAGCCCTGGTATTAGATATGTCTTCAAGGTGTCCTGGTTCATTTTAATGAAGAAGGTAACAGAGAACAAAACAAGGGCATCAGGCGGGTCCATTGGTGTTGCTATCTCGTCTTGAATGAGGGTATATATTTAAATACCATATTCATAAGTTACTTTGATTAGTTTGTTATTTATTTTCCCTTCTTTGTGCTTTTGATATTCTCCACTGAAATGCAATTAGATCTATTTGTTTCAGCGTTCTTTCAGTTTTTTGGTTATATTTCCCCTTTCACATTTCTATTAATTTATTTGTAAAATAAATGTAGACTTACACAGTTTCAAATACCACAATCATACAAAAGAGTATACTCAAGAAAATGTCATTCTCTCCCCTTATAACTCCCACTTTATTCTCACCTCAAGTTTTCTACCACTTGTCTATTTGAACTACAGTGAAATTTTATATAGCAAGCCATGACAGCATTGGAACTTTGTTATTTTTGACATTATTTGATGATAAAAGAGTGATATGTATTTCATGGATTATAAATACGCATATGTATAGTTGTGCATTATCAAAATGAAGACACAGAGATATAAAAGTGTCATAGAGAATGAATTGACTTCTAAGAATTCATCTGTGGATTCAAGTAAAAAAAACGTGCTTTTTAAATTTTCTCTCAGGAATCATATCACATAATACAGAGAGAGATAAGCAAAGAGAAAGAAAGAAAAAAGGAAAGAAAGAAAGAGAGAAAGGAAGGAAGGGAAAGAAAGAAGAAAGAAAAAGAAGAAGGAGGAGAAGGAGAAAGAAGAAGAAGAGGAAAGAGGAAGAAGAAGAAGGAAGAGGAGGAGGAGAAGAAAAAGAAAAGGAAGGAAGGAAAGGAATGAAGGAGGGAGGGAGGAAGGAAAGGTGGGATGCCAGTGCTCTGCAACAGTATGTATTTTTCATGGGGTATATAAATAAAAAGTTATATTTTGAAAAAATAAGTAGTATATGTAGGTTATGGTAAACACAATGCATGCCTATTCTTCCTAATGGTATGAATGTGGTGAAAAACAAGAAAAAAACCTGTACTTAACTAATAAGTATTTTTTCATATTTCTCACTTGAGTTTTGCTAGAGAGTGTACTTATCATACAAGATTATTTATTAACTGAAGAATTAGTAGAAATTTAATAATAATATTCAAATTATGAGTATAAAACAAAATAGGAGTTACCCAACACCTGTTTCCCACATATCTTCTTCCTTTCTTCTCTTGCACTCCTAGTCAGCACTCTGGCTACTACATCACAAATTCGTTCAGTACTTTTTTCCATCTCAAAATTCAACTCCGACTCAATTTCTCTTCCAAGTTATATTATATGTTAATTACACATTCTTTCCCCTCACTTCTAATATCTCACTTTCACATATCAAGTTTTGTTAGTCATGTCATAATTCTAGAAATTAAGTTGCAATAAATTGATAATTTTGAGGTGAATTAATATCCAACATGCTATGAAGTCATTTTAGTAATTTCAGATTAAGCAGAAAAGGCACTAAGTAACCAGTATCAGACATTTGGATTTAAATAACAAAATTTGATTAAATTTCATTTTCTTAGCATTTTCATAACTTAATGCTTCTTCCCACATATTACCCCTTTATTTAGTTAGAAAATGGTTATCTTTGTCATTGATATCTTATCTAAGCAGAGCTATAAGAAAAGCATTACATTAAAATGTGATTAGAGATATTTTGGCTGCAGCAAATAAAAAAATTCCAGGCACGATAAAAATAAAAAACAAATAAAATGTTCCTGTGTGAACTGTGTATTTTAAACTGTTTTTGTTGTTTTGTTTTGTTTTGTTTTGTTTCAGTGTGCATATAATTTTGCTAACATGGTATGAAAGAGAAAGTTCTATTTACTAATATATGAGGATTCTCTTCAGCATATTTGTCTTAAGCATGAAGATTAAGTTTAGTTCTCTAATAATACCAGATGGTCTGCTATCCTTCTATATTAGCTCATAGTCTGAGGAGAATTCTAACACGTGGCAGACTCAGTAAAGAGATGAATTCCAAATTCTTAGCAGAGATCTGAAAGATGGCAGTAACACTGACAAGGAAAATAATACACAGATTCTCAGGTTCCAACTGGTTCCTCCCTCTTTCTTCACCCACGTTTCCAACTTTTTTCAAATTGTAGTTTTGGTTTTGAGAAAAGCACAAGAGCAAAAAGTCTCTTGTTGGTCTACGCATCCTTGAGAGTCCACACCACCCTATCTGTATTACTCTAATGAGCCATTTCTGTTCCATTTAAAATAGTGTATTCTTACTATCCCTTTAGCTTCTCTTTACTGCTTTATTTTTCTTTTCACCAGTTATGACCCTTTGATATTCTATCTATTTTACCTGTTTAATGTTACTGTCTTTATAAATGGAGATGTCAGGTCCATGCAGGACTTCCAGGTCCATGTGTACTGGAAACATTTTCCTCTGTTTCCTTGAAAGGCAAAAGCAAATAAGAAATTTGGGCAAACTGAAGAAAAACAAGAGGAGAGGCTAAGCATTTGGTGGTTTGGAGTAGTTTGGGAAGTCCAAAAATATTAGAAGCATCTCAGATAGCTTTGAATAGGTAGTTTTAGAACAATTGAGAACATTTATTTAACACAGTTACTGATAACTTGTTTGCCCAAGAGTTGGTGTGCCTGAAGATGTAAGCAATTTAATAGTAATTCTTATAGTAAGAAAATTAAGGTAAAAATACAGTTCATTTAAAATTACTTGATTAAAACATCATATTGAGACAACCTTTGAGAATCAATACATCCATTTCTAGCTATGGTGTCATTGTCAGTCTCTTGGTGAATACAAGGCTGGCTGTACCATGTTCTGACCTGGGGGCATTTTGAATACTCTCACTAGAATATAGTAAATGTATTGAACAAACAATCTATGTACATTCACAGAGTTTACCTCTATCTATCTGTCTTTTGTATTAATTTTCAGATATTTATTTAGCACCTGCTAAGGGCTAGGGAAAAAATTGGTTATTTAAACAATAGAATGACTTAAAGATAACTGTTGAAATACTCTTTGCTGCATTTTAGACGTGTTTTTATTATCCAAGGAAAAACTTTAAGAAAAGTTATTTCCATGGGTAATTTATCTTCTTTTAAAACAATAAAATCAAATTCCACATCCTCTCTTTCATTCATTTTTATTCTTTCTTTTCCTTTCAATAAATATCAAAAACATACTAGAAGCTAGGGGTTATGCTACCTTTTAGGGATCTAGGTCTGAGTGAAACAAACAAGATAATTATCTCCTTGATTCTTAGACTCCATTACAATTAACACAGAAATCATCGATTTAAATAACATATGATGACTGTTTTGACAAAATGTAGGCACTTAGGGAAACAACTGACTTTTCTATGCTTCAGAGAAAACTCATAGACTATCACCATCTGACAATGAAAAATGGTTAGGATATAGTCTGATAAAGTGGGTTGTGGGAAGAATGTCAAGTAGAATATATTTGGTAATCTGGAAGTTAAGAAAGAAGGTGGTTAGTTTTGAGGAATGTATTCAGAACGAAGACTAGCATGTTGAGACCTGAGACAAGAAAGTGAGATGAGGAAGAATTAGGAAATTCTTCTTAAGGTGTAAGTTTTTATCCTATGAGTGGTGAAATGCTATTGACAATTTATGAGTTGGAGAGTAGAAGGATGAGATTTGGATTTTAGAACAATTTCTCAAGAAAGTAAATAAAATAAATATTTTTTAAAAACTGGAAATAGGGCTAGAAACTTGGGGGATGTTATATGAATCTAGGCAAGAGATAGACTATAGTGATGATCCCTGGGTTAGGGATGTGCATAGATTTGAAATAATAAATACAATGTTTAGAACATGGAATTTAAGTTGCCCATGAGATCTTCAAGTGGATGTATTTAATAAACAGTTGGATATATGGCTTAGCAACTGGAAAAGAAATCAGAGGTGAAGTCAAAGTTTAAGTTTATTTTGTGATTCATTTATTTTAAAAATATTTGTTTATGACTTACAATGTTCCATACTGGGGACTGAAACTAGCCATTGGTGCTTCAAAAAAGAACAAAGTTGACAATGGTTATAAGACCTTACAAGCCAGCTGGAGAGAGAATAACATAAAAATAGGTAAAATAGATAGTGCATCAAAGAATCACAAGTAGTGAGAAGAAAAATAAAGCAGGACAGAGAAGGAAGAGTGCTGATAAGAATATGCCATTTTAAACGAATGAGAAAAGTACTCACTAGAATTACGTTTGAGTGAGGACCTGAAGAAGATGAGTAAGCAACCCATGAAGCCATTGGGAAGGAATAATCCAGGTAACAAACCAGCAAGTGCAAAGCCTTAGGCAGGGATATGCCCAGCAAGTGCAAAGCCCTAGGCAGGGATATGCCCAATATATACATAAGGACACGCTGGTAATTAAAATAATAGGATATGGTTTCAGGTCTTAGATTTAAGTCTTTGATCCATCTTGAGTTGATTTTTGTGTAAGGTTAGAGATGAGAATCCAATTTCATTCTTCTACACGTGGCTTGCCAATTATCCCAGCAACATGTGTTGAATGAGGTGTCTTTTCCCCACTTTAGGTTTTTGTTGCTGTTGAAGATCATTGACTGAAAGTATTTGGGTTTATTTCTGGGTTCTCTATTCTATTCTATTGGTCTCTGTGCCTATTTTTATACCAGTACCATGCTGTTTTGGTGACTATGGCCTTCTAGTATAGTTTGAAGTCAGGTAGTGTGATGCCTTCAGACTTGTTCTTTTTGCTTAGTCTTGTTTGGCTATCTGGGCTGTTTTTTGGTTCCATATGAATTTTAGGATTTATTTTTCTAGTTCTCTGAGAATGATGGTGGTATTTTGATGGGAATTGCATTAAATTTGCATATTGCTTTGGCAGTATGATCATTTTCACAATATTGATTTTACCATCCATGAGCACAGGTTGTGTTTCCATTTGTTTGTGTCATCTACGATTTCTTTCTGCAGTGTTCTGTAGTTTTCCTTGCAGAGGTCTTTCACCTCCTTGGTTAGATATATTCCTAAATATTTTATTTTATTTTATTATTTTATTTTATTTTTGCAGCTGTTATAGAAGGATTTGAGTTATTTATTTGATTCTTAGCTCTGTCATTGTTGGTGTATAACAGAGCTACTGATTTGCATACATTCATTTTGTATCCTGAAATTTTGGTGAATTCATTTACCAGTTCTAGGAGCTTTTTGATGAGTCTTTAGGGTTTTCTAGGTATACAATCCTATCATCAGCAAACAGCAGTAAGTTGACTTTCTCTTTACCAATTTGGATGCCTTTGATTTCTTTCTTTTGTCTGATTGCTCTGGATAGAACTTCCAGTACTTTGCTGAATAGAAACGGTGAAAGTGGGCAGCCTTGTCCACTCCAGTTTTCAGCTTTATCCCCATTCAGTATAATGTTGGCTGTGGATCTGTCATAGATGGCTTTTGTTACCTTGAGTTATATCCCTTCTCTGTCAATTTTGCTGAGGGTTTTAATCATAAAGCAATGCTGGATTTTGTCAAATGCTTTTCCTGCATCTACTGAGATGATCAAGTGATTTTTGTTTTTAATTCTGTTTATGTGGTGTATCACATTATTTATTGACTTGCAGATGTTAAACCATCTCTGCAGCCCTAGTATGAAAACCACTTGATCATAGTAGATTATCTTTTTGATATGCTGTTGGATTCAGCTAGCTAGTAATTTGTTGAAGATTTTTGCATCTATGTTCATCAGGGATATTGGTCTGCAGTTTTCTTTTTTTTGTTATGTTTTTCCCTGATTTTGGTATTAGAGTTATAGTGGCTTCATAGAATGATGTAGGGAGGATTCCCTCTTTCCCTATCTTGTGAAATAGTGTCTTAGGCAAAGACTTCATGACCAAGAACCCAAAAGCAAATGCAACAAAAACAAAGATTAAAATTGGGACTTAATTAAGCTAAAAAGCTTATGCAAAGAAAAAGAAATAATCAGCAGAGTTAACAGACAACCCACAGAATGGGAGAAAAATCTTCACAATCTATAGATCTGACAAAGGACTAATATCCAGAATCTACAAAGAACTCAAATAAATCAGCAAGAAAACAAACAATCGCATCAAAAAGTGGGCTAAGGATGAATAGACAATTCTCAAAAGAAGATATACAAATGGCCAACAAGCATACGGAAGCAACAAGCATACTGCTCAACAACACTAGTTTTCAGGGAAATGCTAATCAAAATCACAACGCAATACCACCTCACTTCTCAAAAAAACTGATAGATGTAGGCATGGATGCGGTGAAAAGGGAACACTTTGACACTGTTGGTGGGAATGTAAACTGGTACAACCACAATGCTAACCAGTGTAGAGACATGGACACAGGGAAGGGAGTACTACACACTGGGGTCTATTGGGGGGAATAGGGGAGGGACAGCAGGGGAGGGGAGCTGAGGAGAAATGCCAAATGTGGGTGAAGGGAAGGAAGGCAGCAAAACACACTGCCATGTGTGTACCTATGCATGTTCTGCACATGTACCCCAAAACCTAAAATGCAATAAAAAAAAAAGAAAAAAAAAAGCTAAAAGTAGATCTACCATTTGATCCAGCATTCCCACTATTATCTATCCAGAGGAAAAGAAGTCACTATACGAGAAAGATACTTGCACTCACATGTTTATGGCAGCACAATTTGCAACTGCAAAAATAAGGAAGCAGCCCAATGCCCATCAATCAATGAGTGGGTAAAGAAAATATGGCATGTACATACCATGGAATACTACTCGGCCATAAAAAGGAATGGAATAATGACATTCGTAGTAACCTAGATGGAATTGGAGGCTATTATTCTAAAAGAAATAACTCAGGAATGGAAAACCAAGCATCATATGTTCTCATAATTCAGAGCTAAGCTATGAGAATGCAAAGGCATAAGAATGATACAATGACTTTGGAGACTATGGGGAAAGGGTGGGAGTGGGGTGAGGGATAAAAGACTACAATATTGAGTACAGTTTACACTGCTTGGGTGATGGGTGCACCAAAATCTCAGAAATTGTCGCTAAAGAACTTATTTATGTAATCGAACACCACCTGTTCCCCCCAAACCTGTTAAAATATAAAATAAATTTTAAAAAAGAAAAAAGTCATAGGATAATAAGGAATGGAAGAGGAAGGACAAGGAGAAGAGGAAAGGAAGGCAGGCAGGCAAGAAGGAAGGAAGGGATGGGGGAGGGAGGGAGAGAGAAAGAGGAGAGGAGGGGAAAGGAGGCAAGGAAAGGGAAGGCAAGGGAAGAAAAAAGAAAAGGTATCCTTTACCTTAAAATAAAGGATACCTGTATTACTGCCAAAATATCCATTTAGATAAAGTCTTCTTCAAATGCATTACAAAATTGCCTGTCTCCTTTATGTCGTATATAGCATTCCACTTTTACCGGTAAACATTATTGACAGAACTGTGGGATAGGGTATATTCAGGATTTTGTAGATGTGCTTGCTCCGACTTTGAATGTTTTATGGATACTGGGATTATGATCTATACATTAAAAAAAAAAACTAGTCTGTCTTTTAGAGTGATTTTATCTATCCTATTTCCTATTTATCTCATAGACAAACTGTTCTGAAGCCCATCTAATTTTTTTCATATCAACTACTGCTATGCAACCATATTTCTCTTCACCATATTCTTGTGCAATCAACTATTTTACAAATGCTTTTGCATTTATCTCTTATACAACTTTATTATGTTGGTATTGGTCACAATCATCTAACAGAAAAATGTTTTCTTTAATCTTAAGGCTATCATGCAACGTGTAGCTTTGTCATACCTACAAACTTGATATGAATTTTTGTTATATCTACTAATTTTTATTTTATAGAAATATTAGAAAATAATTTCATACATCTTATTTCAATAGCATTTCACCAAGAGGTGTTCACTTACCTAACAAGGGATAATATGGGCTTTGCCCAAATTCACTAACATGAACCCTGCAGTATCAGGAAGTAGGTTGAACATCTCTGCTTAGTCTCAAACGTGTAGAATTGTCCAAGCATAAGGTAGTACTTTGCAATTTATGCCCCATCATTTTTAAGTACACTCACCTTTCTTTACACAAATAAGTTTACATCATGTTTAAATTTACCAGTTTGTAAGTGAGAGAATTTATACCAAGAGTGGACAAATAATCTGTTTAATATTAACTAGATTATAATGTTTTTAAGGCTAAGCCTTATGCATTGCTTTTCTGCTTATATCCTGAAAAATTCAGTATGGTTCTTTGCACAGAGTATGTATTTGAGTAACATAGTTAACTAATAGAAAGAAAATCTGTAAAGTATTCCACTGTCCAACCAGAGGGACTTACATGAATTGTTGGAAAGTAATTAGGAGGCAATATATACAAAGTGGATAATGCCCTTGAAAACCCAAATCTATAAAGTGGGAGTAAGTGACACATATATCAAATGATTAATGTCTAAAGAAAATACTATAAAACTTGGAATTTGGTTAGCTGTCTTTATTCACTTAATGTACAAAGTCCTTCAGTTTAACTGTCATTCATGTTCTTCAACTGCTTGTTGGCACTGCATAATTTTTATATATGTATATAAAAAAAAGAAAAGAAAAAAAGCTAAAAGTACCTATATATTTATGCACATATATATATATTTATGCACATATACATATATATTTATGCACACATATACACATATATAAAATTATGTATAAATATATATTTACAATTTTATAAAGATACACATATATATTTATACTATATATGTTTATATATGTATATATATACATATATAAAAATTATGCAGTGCCAAAAAGCAGTTGAAGAGCATGAATGACAGTTAAACTGAAGGATTTTGTACATTAAATAAATGAAGACAGATAACCAAATTCCAAGTTTTATAGTATTTACTTTAAAATAATTACATATATACATTTATGTATAAATGTATATACATGCAGAAATATATATTTATACTATATGTATTTATATATGTATATATATGCACACACAACTATATGCATATATAATAATTAATATGTTGTTTGAAGCAAAAACTTTTCTTTGAGGAAATGGGAATTTATCAAGCTTGAAAAAATGATAAAGAGACATCTAAGTTGAGAAATGTTGGAAACTCTGCGAGAGTGTTGTAAAGAAAAACCTATGATCCTCTTGGAAATACTTGCCTGAGTATGTCATTTCAGGACAGCTCCCTGCCACATAAGTAAGTTTGGTTAGAAACTGTTTTCATTTGTGCATGGTCAGGATGGGATCATTTTGTACAGTTTACAACGTGGACAGGCCCTGAGGGGAGGGAAAGCCTAATTTTTCACTTTCTGGCTTTACTTGACTAATCTAAGCCTAATACTGACTACAGTAAAACTTGGATTATCCTAACAGATTTTAAGAAAAATAAAAAATAGGATTAAAAACTCTAGTTGAGTAGAAGAACAGGATTCTACTTACACCTTTTGTATTCCATTGTATAGTTACAACATCTCAATTCAAAGCAATAAGTTTAAAGGACCCTTCCACTGACTTTTAAATTTCTTAGAGTACTGAGTTTTTCTCTTTTCTATTATTTACTTTATTTTTGCAATCACAACCAGAAAGAACGTGTGTTTGACTGGATCCTCACATATTTTTCAGAAACACTTTTGGAACTATTCTATGGAATTTCATTTAGGATCATTTTATGAAACATTCAAAAAAATCAGAATCATTTCCATACATTTTTTAATACAATGTCAAACCACAACTTGCAACAAACTTTTTGTCATTAAAAAAAAAATTAAGCCTACCCTCAATGGTTTCACCAATAGAAACATGAAAATAATATGTTTTAAACAAATAAGTAATTGAGAAAATATTGAACAAAATGTAGTTACTTAAAATTATTCCATTGAAGAGGAAACCATTCATTTGAATATATAGTTTTGACATGTTTAAAAGCATATCCGGCGTGGTAGCTCACACCTATAATCCCAGTACTTTGTGAGGCTGAGGCCAGTGAATCACCTGAGGTCATGAGTTTGAGACCAGCCTAGCCAACCTGATCAAATTCCTTCTCTACTAAAAATACAAAAAATTAGCTGGGCGTCATGGCCAGGGCCTGTAATCCCAGCTACTTGGGAGATGAAGGCAGGAGAATTGCTTGAACCCAAGAGGCGGAGGTTGCAGTGAGCCGAGATCTTGCCATTGCACTCCTGCCTGAGCAACACAGTGAGACTGTCTCAAAAAAAAAATTTTTTTTTAAACATAGGACTACTAAATTCACATAATATATGGGGATTAAAAGATTGGATTCCGGAACCAGATTTCCTGGATAAGCATCTTGGCTCTGTCATTTACCAAATGTGCAATCTTAGGCAAATCAGTTTGCTTATTTATAAAACAGATATAGGCCGGACCCAGTGGTTCACGCCTGTAATTCCATCACTTTGGGAGGCCAAGGCAGGCAGATCACGAGGTCAGGAGATTGAGACCATCCTGGTTAACACGGTGAAACCCCGTCTCTACTAAAATACAAAGAAAAAAAAAAAATTTAGCCAGGAGTGGTGGGATGCACCTGTAGTCCCAACTACTGAGGAGCCTGAGGCAGGGAATCACTTAAACCCGGGAGGCTGAGGTTGCCGTGAGCCGAGTTTGCTCCTATGCACTCCAGCCTGGTGATAGAGCGAGACTCCATCACAACAAACAAACAAAGAAAGTACCACAGATATAAAAGTAGTACACATTCACAAGATTGTGATGAGGGTACTTTGTGTGTATATGTAAGAGAGAGAGAGAGAGAGTGTGTGTGAGAGAGAGAGAGTGTGTGTGTGTGGTACTTAGTATGCACGAGCCCTATTCTAAGACAGGCTTTATTGTTTTAATTATAACTAATCATCTACAATTATTTTTCCATAACAATTTTTTCATACTAATAAAATCAAAATATGTAGCCCATTTCATAATTCATCATTAGACATTTACTGAGCAACAAACATGCTGGGAACTGCATCAGACATTAGATATTTAATATTTCTCAGATTTTAGTTTGAGATGATTGAAGCTCTCTGCATAACACTTTTTAGGGCTATTTAAATCATAGAGTGAAAAACCATTTATTAGACTATTTTAATTGTGAAAGACTCTCTTCTCTTCTTCACTCAACCCCATTTTTCGCCTTTATCTATGCAAACTAACATTTGCAAGCCAAGCTTTTTCTTACAAGCTTTTGGAAAAAAAAAATTATCTCTTGGATAAGGATCCAAAATAAACAGTTCAAATAAGATAGGCTTTGGGAAAATGTTAATAAATTTGCCTCTGGCAAATTATTTGAGTTTCCTTGTATTTCTTTCACTTGGCAGGACTTTTAATTTTGAAGTTAAAAAAAAGAAATGAAGAAAAATGTCATAAGATTTCACAGATGGGTACGTTTTCTTATTTATAAAGTGACAATTTTCTCATAAAACCACAACTCAAGATTGAAAATTTGGGGGCCTTTAATTTAAACTTAGATTATATAAAACATACTGGACAAATAATGATATTGACAGAAAACTTTGAATCATCCATATTTGACTAGAATCTCAGCATCTCATCAGTCAACAGGTCCTTACCAAATGCCTGCCCTTTAGGACTGCTCGCTAGGTGCTAAAGAAACAGTGGCCACCAAAACAGACACAACCCTTTCCCCAAGGAGCTTCCAGTCTTGCAGGAAACATAAAGTAATAATTATGGACAAATTACTATAACTATCAGAAAATAAATGAAGTATTGTGGGAATGTGGCCATTCAATATGGTCCATGTTTTGGTATTTTTCAATATTTTAAAATATCTTTACCCCAGATTTTGATGCTCATTGTCCCTAAATTATAAACTTTGGAGAAGAAGAAATGAAAAGCATTATCTTTATCTATTCTAGTGAAGCAAAAGAAAAGTTAATTACAGCAATGTGGAGCTGGGAATAACAAAGAAGAAAGCTGACACTGTGATGGGTTGCTGATTGACTACCACTACTGCCGTTGTTTCCTTTGGTTGCCTTGTCATATTTTCTTCTTAATAAGAGCTAGGAAGGATTTTGCTAACTAGTGGGCTGCAATCATTAAGGATTTGGTGAAATTCCAAAATCCACAACCCCTAGGAATTTTCCTGGATCCCCTACTTGGAGAAACATTGTAAGCAACTTACAGCACACTAAATCAGAAAGGTTGGCCTGTAAAACCATTTATGTAATTTCTCCACTTTTGTTTTGGGGAATCTTCCAAAAGAAGTGTCTAGAGAATCAGATATAATTTGAGCAGAGTATGCTAACGTGGCTTCAACAATGATTTTACTTTTCTTGTAATTTTGTACTCAACAATCATTTTTTCCAGTGATGTGTCATGCTGTCCCAATTGACTGTCTGGCCATATTTTGCCCTGGTGTTCGCAATAGCAAAAAGTGCAGCTATAAAATTATCTTCTTCAGCTTGATGTTAATTTCAATGAAATCTCCCAAGATGTATCCCCTCTCTCTTTTCCCCTCTAACTGTATATGATAACAAAAGATCCAACAGTTCTTGATCATATTTTGAATGGGAAATATTGGTATCTTAAAATAATTCAAGACCTTTATTTTAGTTACTTATTTCTTCCTAATTAGTCATCATAACAAATAACTGGCAAATATACTTTTGTTCTTCCCTTCCTCACCATAAAAAGTGTATCACTTGTACCACTTCAAGTTAGGAAATGGGAGGAGTCAGGGAACTCTCACACAATTCTACCCAGTTTGATCACACATTACCTCCAACTGCTAGTCTTCAGCTGTTGATCTGCCACCATCAACTATACCCTAACTAAAATTTTAGAAGTCACTGTTTCAGCAGGACACCAGGACACAATCAATGGAGACACAATCTGCTGAATCTAGGTCAATGTGGTTGCCCATTTTGTAGCTAATCTTGCCCTTAACAACCAAAAAATGGATGCAATTCCTATAAATAAAGGGACAACTCTAGAACACCATTACATGCTGTGTGTATATCGTTGACATGCTCAACTAAACAGATTGAAGTTTCCACAGTTCTCATGAGAATTAAAACTAATAAATGAAGCAATAAAAAATAAAGCTTTAGACATTTGTGTTACATTACATGTGGGGTGTCTGTATTTGTGGGAAGGTAAGGAATTTTCAGTATTTTAATTTGACATTTTATCTTTTCTTTGACGTTTTGCACAATTTTTTCCTTTTAAACATTTCACTGTAAGGAAATTGAGTCAAGAAAAGTAAAAACAATTTAAACAAAAAGTGTGATAATTCCTCTTTGAAACATTTTAATCTCATGATACTCATCTTATGCCATTTTTTCTTTCTACCCTAAAATTTGAATTGAAATTACAATGCATTTTTTAGTTCAATTATTTCAGTTCATTTGAAATTGATTTTTGGCCTTTCTGTCATCCTCTTCCATAGCCCTTGGAAAATTACCTGTGTTTCTTTCTATTTTATAATTTTTTTTAGTTGTCTCTCACTTGTAATAGTTGTGATGAACACAGAGTTTGACTGCTTTCAATTTATTTGCTAACTAGTTCTATTGTTTATTTTTTTCTATTTTATAAATAAATTCATAACATCTGGAAGTTTTTAAAATCCATTATAAATCCAAAGACTTCCTATGCTGGAAAGAGTAACCTTCCTTTTTGAGAGTGACGGAAATACTGGAAATAATTAACTTATTGAAAATTACATGAGTTCTAAAGGATACAAAGGAAATAGATTACTTCGGATGTGTTTTGCTGGATTAAGTGTTTCATATTTTAAATCATATGCCATTTGATTCTTATTAATTTCCTACTATGCACAAGGCCGCATAATAGCTATGATGGCGTCTAAAGCGAAGGATAAATCTTAGTTTTTCCCTAGATTAGCTTTCAGCCTAGTAAAGAACATAAAAGGCTGTAAATTAAAATAAACTAAGAGGCATAGGAAAGCCAAGGTGAATTTGAGGAAGAGCAAAATGGTTTTAACAGAGAGGATCAGAAAGATTTTGTAGATCAGCTGATCTTTGGGTTGAATCTTCAAAATAGATAGGATTTGAACATATAGAATGAGGAACAATCATTTTAGATAGACAGTATATGCAAAGGCATAGAAACTCATAAATATATATTAGGTATTGGAAAAAGAGAGCCATTTGTTTTGGTAAGAAGGTAGTACTTGAATCAAGATGAATTGCATATTAAGAATTATGTAAAATAGTGCTTTGTCTCTTGCTGGATTTGGATTGAGAAATGGAGAAATGGAGAGGGTGGCTGGATGCGAAATAATAGAAATCAAATTATGTTAATCTATTTAGCATCATTATGGAAAGGTTAGCACTTTGAATAATCAATATGGCATCATTTTTATGTGAGGACTTTCTACTTGGAGTCGTTTATTTTCATGAGTCACATGTTTTACCTTAATTACTTCATGAAATGTATCTGATATTTATAAAATAAAGAGGTGAAGGGCAGAAACTGATCCATAGTGTGGGTGCTATAATTTTTTTTAAAGAAATGCTTATATTACTGAACACTGAATATTTGAGGTACTGTTTAATAGCATCCTAATTCAGTCATTCTCCTTTACATTTATCAATGTCTGTTATGTACAAGGGACTGTGTTTACTACTGCGAATGATTTTTAAAAGTGGGTGAGGGTGGAAAACAAATAAGTTAAAAAAGGAATAAAATAAGTACATAAAGAAATAATAAACAATGCTTCTAAAATGGATGTTGCCACAAGAAAGCCAAGATTCCAGAGGGCAGCACTTGGATCCTTGGGAACAAAAGGAGACTATTAATGTCCATATACCAATAACGTACCTAAATATAGAGTTATTTAAACATGTTTTAATATATTGACAAAAATGAAGGCTTTAGACAATTTAGTAGACTGTTTTTCATATGAGCAATAATGTTGACCTGACGAGGAGCTGTACGAAGTGATAGTCATGGCAAGTTAAACACAGAAAGGCCACATTTATGTCTGTTTATTTGAGGCAAGGGAGCCTGATGAGGAGGCTTTCAATTTTTGTGTACTTAAAACTATTTGTATTCAAAGATCCTAAATCTGGGCCCCCACTGTGTATCTGAATAGAAAGGATATTGGTAGGAATTAACATCAGTCTCCATTTGAAGCATGTAGATTCCCTGTTTGGCTTTGACCTATCTCATACATCTATCAGAAGATCACGATTTGGTCCTTCCTTTTATCTTTGCACAGAATTGGCTACAGCTGAAGAGCTGTTACAGCTGTGTTGGATATTGCTGAAAATTCCTAAGAGTGACTCAGATGACAAATTATATTTGATAGAAAGTCTAGTGGGATTTGCAGAGTAGAGCTTCAACCCTGAGAATGATGTTAACTGAAGACTCAACAGGCAACTCCTAAGCTGCTTCACCATGTGGCATCCCAGCTTCTGTGTCACCCCTGTGGTAAATTTATAAAGTAATCACACTATTCAGGAATGAGATTAGGTAAGGAGATGAATTTCAATTTTCTATGAATTTTCAAATATAATTACAATAGTAATGATGATAGCAAATAAAACCATAATTAAAACATAAATATAGAAGGACTTTGTTCAAGAGAATATGCTTACAATACTTCAGAAAGTTTCACTATTCAAGTAGGGACTGGCCAGTGGTTTCTCTTTCAATTATAAATAGTCTGTTATGCTAATAAGACTTCAGGTGACAGGTTTATGTCTACATAAGAGAAAAATCATGTGAAAGCAAAAATTATGTGAAGCAACATTGATATAACAAATTCAAATTACCTTACATGTATATTAAGGCAGTTTCCTAGAAATTTTTACTTGCTCCAATTTTTGTCAGCTTTTAAAAGTGTATACATATGTATTTTGTTATACGTACATATGTGGGGGATACATACACATATACACACATACACACAAAAACACATATGTGATTTCTTTTGCATGCCCTAAGATTGTACTTCATTAATAAGTGTAAAGTAGTGAACTTTTACTTAAATAAAATACTGAAAATTACTGAAAGATTAATGTCAAGACAAAAATCAGAATTGTAATTTTTGTAAATTGGCCACTTAGTCTATAACGTTATCATTTTTTTCATCCTTTCACAATGCCTCATTAGAAAAAATACAAAGTTAAGTGTCAGATTTGTATTTACCACACTCCTAAATTGCATAATAATACCTTTACCACAATCAGAGACTAGTGGAAAGCATGGTGAAAATATTTGGAAAGTGTGCTAGTTAGTCCCAATTGCAATGAATTATTTTGAGGGTCATGTAACCTCTTTGAATTTTCTGTTCAAGGTTAGGATACTTTCGAGCTGCAAAATACAGAGATAAAAATTCAGAGCCTTAGATTTAATAGCAAATAATAGATAGGACTCAAGATGCTTAGTTTTTTCTAACTAAGCTTTACGGAAACTTTATTTTACTAAATGTCAAGAAAATATGAATTTTGTAAAAAAACAATTTTTTTTAGTTAATTCCAATTCCAATGAGTAATTCTGAGAGTGATGTAACCTCTTTAAACTTTCTGTTCAATCTTGGGATACTTTTCAGCTGTAAAATACAAGATAAAAATGTAGAGTCTTAGGTTTAATACAAATAATAGATAGCAATTGAGATATTTCATGTTCCTAACTAAATCCGACTAAAACTTTATTTTACTTAATGTCAAGAAAATGTGAATTTTGTAAAAAAGGGAAATTTCTAGGCTAAAAGTAAATTGTTGTTAATATAGTTTATAAGAACAAAAAAAAAAGGTTCAATGAACTCTACCTTGGGGACTAGAGGGAAAGTAAAGAAAAGAATCTTGAAGACTTGGCCATATAATCACTCAAATACTGAACTATTATGTCCCACTGCCACTTTAATTGCCTCAATCTTGGAAATATCTAGAGTTAAATGTATTTAAGTCCTGCAAGTACAACATGAGTTTTCAACCATATTTTTGGCTCAACTCTGCACATATTAGTATTTGTTCAAATTCTTTTAAAGGAAACACAACTCTTCAAGTGTGGTTTTACCCTTATAAACTGAATGAACTGATCCACCTCTCTGGTAATAATAAAGAAGACCTGAATTGTATTTTACAATTGTATTGGTAGTTATATTATCACAAGTACTTTTCAAAAGGCTTTATAGTGATTTGAAATCTAGAAAATGTCCCTAAAAATAAAGCATTTTGTTGGCTTCAAAAAGAAAATCACACATAAAGCAGCACAACAAAGTGGAGGGGAATGGAAAGAGAGAAAGACTGAAACATTTCTGTTCCATGGGTTTTCCATGATGGAGATAATTGATTTTCTTAGCGCTCTTGCAGAAAGTGCTGCTGGCATTCACTGGTCTACTGAGTTCATCACAGCTGTGCTTGTGCATCTCTCCCAAGCTCCACTTTCCACTGAATTGGAAAAGATTTGAATTTTTGGTTGATAATCTGCCACACCCTTGCTTTGCCTCATCTTTCCAGGCACTCTTTTTGTTAAAGGAGATCCATATTAATCAGTGCTTTAGTTGGTGCAGGTATTTAGGTTTGTGTTAAAACTCCAAATGCAGTCCAAAAAGCAAAATGACATGTTTATCTGTCCTGGTTAACATCAGTGAAGTCAGGGAGGTGTTGGAAGAAATGAGTGTCTAGATAACAATGAGGACGGCAGATCCTGGATGGCATAATAGGATTCAGAAGTGTATGCACTTCACCTAGTTCAGACCCCGTATTAATAAATGCTTTGCCAGGAGGAGAAGACATAGGATCTGACACACAGGATGCAAAGGATCCTAGTGCAAAACCTCAAAATATAATAATATATTTGAGGTAGTGAAGAATGGTAAATCAGAATATCTGGAGAACGAATTCTCTAGGTCTTGTCTGAAGACCTTAAAATATAACACTGCTTCCATATGCAAAATATCAGCTAATGTTTTGTAAGTGAGTGCAACAATCATGAATTTTTTCTCATGAGTATAAGGCTTTTATTTGAAATAGCTAACCAAATTAAGAACTTCAGAATAATAGTAATTTTATTTATAATGCCTAAAATAAAGCATAACAGCATTATTTTTAAAATACCATTTCTAATTTTTTATGGTGAAAAATAAATCTAATGAAGAAACTCAATAAATTTCAACTTTTATAGAACATCTAAAACAATGAGAGAAATCTATTTAATATAAATACATCAATTATACATAGATACAAAGACATGAGAAAAACTAATTATGTTTCTGAATTGTATTGAACACAGGAAATATTTTTTGAGTACGGGACAAAGATGTTTGAAGGTCAGAAGATGCATATAACAGTCTTTCCCCAACATCTCTACTGTGATCCAATAGAAATGCTTATATTCATGACCATTCTCAAAAGTTACTTCCCCCCCACGCCCTCAAGCAAAAACTCCCCAATCCAAACTAAGAAGATACACAGGAGGTTGGTCTTGTTCTAGTTTTCCTTTCCTGTCATCAAATGATGTCATTTACATTGAGATATCTTGGTTTGTGCTCCTTGTGATAAAAGATATAAGAAAGCAAGTGTGCAACTGCCCATGCTTACAGGATTTATGTAAGTCTGGGAATGTACATATGACATGAGTTGAGTGAAAATTGAGTAACACAAATTGGAAGAAAAAGAAAGATGAAAATAAGTTTAAAGGAGGTAATTTACTTAAGGAGCAAGGTTTTGCATTGAGGCATGAGAAAGTGACTTCCATGAACAGATGTAAAATTGGGATAATTTCATGTGCACAGGCATAGAGATGAGCATGTTTAGGTTAACATGGAGAAAATTCGTTCAAGTTACCTCAATTACTATTGAAATGTTCACTGTAGATTATAGAGATAGATGAACTTATGCTTAGAGTATAAAGAGATAGGTAACTATGAACTTATGATTAGAGTATAAAGAAATATCTCCATTGCCAGATACATCCTTATACTTTGGACAAGCATATTTTTCCTGCAGAGATTTATCAAAGACCTATAAATGGTATTTGCCCCTCTTTCAAATATGACACAAAAATTACTGCTTAGATAGATCCTGAAATGCATTGGAAAGTTTTGTGGATGAGGATCTGGAAAGTATACACATGAAAGTCTAAATTAGAAATATTTATACTAATCTTCAGAGTAATACAGAGAAAAAATGATAACTTTCTCTGGTACTCTTTTGCTATTCTATGTGATAAACTCTTTCTCTTCCAGTTTCGTAAAAAGTTATGTCATGAGAAGGCTGAATTTTTCTCTAGAAAAATCTGTTCTATCTTTCCCAGGCAACATAAAAATTGGAAATCTCACAAGAAAGCACTCTAGCTTGCTAAAGAAATTTGTGAGAAATGGAAACAGCTATAGATAAGTATCTAACTTTCAGGAAGCCATTCAAACATAGCTCAAATACTTTGTCTTTTGACATTTGCCTGAAACCTAACTTCTGGGACCAGGGTGGGTGGATGAGTCGAAGGGGCAAACGGAGGCTTTTATATTTCAGTGAATCTCTTACAGTTTCCTATTTAAATTGAGCTAGGGTTAATTCTGGCAAAATCCCAACATAAAAATCTTCTGGGAAGATCAGGTCTGCAAATTAGACCTACCGGAGAAATGGGCATCAAACAACTATTCAAAATTATGCAGTTGTTAACTTTATAAGGAAAAATAAAAATATATACATTTAAATTATACATTAAAACATAAGGCAGAGCATTTCTATATACATTCCTAAGTTATACAAACATATATGTATATGTAAGAGTGAAATATGTAATGAACTTTTACATAAGCAGATGCATACAAACTCCAGATGTACTTTTTTTCTTGCTGTGGGTTGTGTGTTCTATAAGGGAAAAAGAAATATTTATCATTTCTTTTACTGCTGAGGGGATGGGTGCGGCTCTCATATTTCAGAAAGGGGCTGGAAAGTGAGAGAAGCCAAACTTTTTCCTATTTAAGGCAAAAGCAAAGGAATCTCAGTGGCTGAGTTTTATGACGGGCCCGGTGCTGAAGCGCAGGGAACAACTGATGGTGCTACTTTGAACTGCTTTTCTTTTCTCCTTTTTGCACAAAGAGTCTCATGTCTGATATTTAGACATGATGAGCTTTGTGCAAAAGGGGAGCTGGCTACTTCTTGCTCTGCTTCATCCCACTGTTATTTTGGCACAACAGGAAGGTGAGTAGGTACTGATTTCAAGAAACTTTATGGGATTTTTGTCTTCTCCACACAAAGAAGGGTATAAAAGGGAATACCAGCTGCCTAATTAAAAATAATTTTCTCTATAAGCTCCTAATTGTGAAACATTGAACTGACCATGACTGTGCTTTTCACATTTGTTGAAAAATAATAGTACTATGTTACGTGTGTATTTAAAAGTTCTGTGGTTGTTTAAGAAAAGATGTTCTTGTACTAACTTCTTTTCATGTTAAAGGCACTGGAAACTTTTAAAAATGGCTTTAAAAATTTTCCCTCCTGGATTGTTAACATCTTGGAATGCTTCCCCAGGCAGTCTGGAAGTTACTGCTCTCTTGTGATAATTTTATGTTCCTCTTTGTCTGCTAGATTCTTTGTAAGGCTAAAATATTGAACATTGTTTTCTAAATAAGACTGCATTTCAAATAGCATGGATTAAGAACAGTCTAAAGGAAAGTACTATGCATTCAGAATCATCGAATATATTTCTGTAAAATGGCAACAAGATATCTATAAATGTTCTTCAGAGGGATCAAACTGCTAAAATATTTTATTATTCCTGTTTTATTCTGTTTCAAGAATGACTGATTAATTCATATTTTCTAGTAGCTTGTTGTTAAGGGACTAATATTTTCCACATATTCTACATTTTAACTGCATTCCCACTAATTAAGAAAATCCTTTTTAAAAAATGTTTTCAACAGGAGTTTTGACTTTTCTACAAACAAGGTAAAGATACTAATACTGTTTGACTTCAGAAAGCTGTTTTGCTGTATTTTTTAATAATCCCATGTAATGTTTTTTATATTCTATTTTCTCCAAAAAACACATTTGTCTCATTATTTATGTAAGAATATTATTTTATTTACCATAGTCATGAAAACACTGAACAAATTGGAATACAAACTTCCATAGAAATAAATAATTACGTGTTAAATGTAAAAAAAGGAGAACTTATTAGAGAATTTTTATTGCACATAACTAAACATGGTTACATTTAAAACTATAGATTTTGCAAAGAAATTGCATGAAAATTTGTCTGTAATATCAAATCTTTGTTGTCCTTACAAGTAATACATGTAAATGAATGTAGGGGGGAAGGGGTAGATATATGATGAAATGTCTTTAGCTACCTTCAGCCCATGGACACAAAAGAAAAGAAACACCCATATTCCTTGTTCCCTTCATTTCTTCTCCTCCTTACCCCTCCTCTCCTTCCCTTTCCCTCCTCCTTATGTCTCTCCACCCCTTTTGGCTCCTTTAGAGTCCTCTTCACTCATCACCCCACCCCTTCCTAGGCAAGCCCATTCTCTACTCCTCCTCTGTCTTCCCTGCCTGTTGCTCCCTCTCTACTACCCATATGGCCTCCTTATGTCTCCATTTCTTTTTTCAGTTCTCTCTCTGCTTGCCTCCTCACCCTTTCTTTCCCCAGAACTCTCAATCCTTCTTCCTTTCTTATTCCTTTCCCCTTTTTTCTATCTTGCTCCTCCCAGAAGATGCCACAACTCCCAGCCCTTTCTTAGGATAACAAATGACTGCTATCCCCCACCACCCATTTATTGAGAAGACTACGAAATTTGGGATTTTAGCTCAAAAAATTGCAACACATTTGTAGTTGCCTAGTGGTTACAAACTTTTTATAATCACTATAAAAAGAAGCTATTTTTCTTCCCAATCCAACTTTAGAGGGGGAGTGTTTGATACTTCCAGTACCTTGACATCACATTAAGCTCTATTTATTTTCCTTTTTCTCTTTAGATGCAAAAAACAATAAGTATAAAATTTTGCTGATGTGTTTGTGTGCTCTTAAGCTCAAAAAGAGTTGAAAGAGATCTTGTTCAGCCAATTTTTGTTTTGTCATGAATAAAAGTAAAGTTTCAGTGATTTAAGACAGTACATCTTATGTTTCCTATGGGTTTTACAAGAAAATTGTGTGAGTAGATAAGCTTTGGAAAAGTTACAGGAGGTATCTAAATATACAGCATCCTGGGAACTGTCATAAATTTCTGGGCTGGGGGTTTCTTATATATGCCCTCATAACTTCAGAGACAGCACAGCTCTAATGGACACTCACTTCTAGTTCACACACAGGAAATTTCTGGAACATAAGTCCTCAAAAAGAATTTTGGTCTTTTTACAAATTTGTGAAAGTTGCATTTAATTCGTGTGTTTTATTTCACCAATGGAGAAACATGGTCTGTTTTATATTTCCTGTAGTTTTTAAACATGCCAAATTTTAAGTGCAAAGATGCGTCACCTAGTGGCTGACAAGCCAGGTTACCATTTACATGACGAATGCCAATATTAATGTTACATAGCTGGCTTCAGTAGTTTATAATGTGCTTTAAAAAAATAACATGCATGAATTTTGAATGTTAACACTGCTTTCCTAAGGAAATTAGTATATTATAGATAAAATAATATAAACACACATACTGACACAAAAACACAATGGTAACAATATTCAGAGACTGTTTGGAAATTAGCTTAAATGTTATGGCTATTAAAAAATTCCACATATGACGATTTTTAAAATATTTTTCATATCTCTGATATGACATAAGTATTTTTTATTTGACATAAGTATTTTATTCACTATTTGCTAGATTAATTATAGACAGCTGTTACTAAGTAATATTACTTCATTTGAACAAAAACAAACTTTATTTTAATTAAATGTGTACCAATATTTGAGTTTGTATATTTTGCTATAGTGATAATTCCAGTAAAGTGAACTGTGGGTTTTTAGCTGTTTTCAAATTTTAAAACTATAAATAAACTCAGAGAATCAGTTTCTTATTAGAGATCATGAGAATCTATCTTTCACTATGCTTTAAGAGAGAATTTGTAACTTGATCAAGTAACATTCGCGATTTCTGCTTTGTGTTTGTCCCTGCAATTAAACATACTAAACTAACAGAAAAATGAAGCATAAATTTAGAGACAATTGTACTTTTAAGGGGAGAGGATGCATCCTTGCTCACATATCTCAGGGCCGGTCATCTAACATGGATCAGTGCTTCATTTGAGATGACAAAACTAGAAAATGACAGAGAAATTAAAAGAAATTATCAGTTCCATGTGAGTAAATAAAGTATTATAATACAAAATTTCATGTTTTTGTGTCCATGATACCTTGCATTTCCTTACCTGAGCTTTGAAAAGTTAGGATTTTCAAAACTGTCTATTTATGTATAGGCCTTTAGATCACCTGATGTTCTGATGTTGAATACTCTTTTTTTTTTTTTTTTTTTTTTTTTTTTGAGATGGAGTTTCGCTCTTGTTACCCAGGCTGGAGTGCAATGGCACAATCTCGGCTCACCGCAACCTCCACCTCCTGGGTTCAGGCAATTCTCCTGCCTCAGCCTCCTGAGTAGCTGGGATTACAGGCACACGCCACCATGCCCCTCTAATTTTTTTGTATTTTTAGTAGAGACGGGGTTTCACCATATTGACCAGGATGGTCTCGATCTCTTGACCTCGTGATCCTCCCGCCTCGGCCTCCCAAAGTGCTGGGATTACAGGCTTGAGCCACCACGCCCGGCCTTGAATATTCTTTAGATGATCTAAAGACCTATACATAAAAAGATATTTTTATTAAATTCTAGAATTAAACATTTCAGCATTATAAGAAAAGAAAGCAAAGGCACTGGAACAATTCTGGGAAAGAAGGAAAGACTGTGTGATTAAATGCCTTTTAACTAATTCAGATTCCTGGATTGATGTCTTATCTACAGGCTTCTTTTTAAAAAGAAATCAAATCAAGAATGAGTGGCTGTTGAGTTTGCCAGGATTATAGTTGAGGCTAAAGGACAGCTCCTCAGGAAATCCCTGTTCTACATCTACAATCATATGCTGGACCTTGAGTTGTCACTCAGAGAAAGGAGTGCCATCTACCGAAACATCCACGGTTTCCATTGTGAATGGCTTCTTTGGTGCAGAGTTCCAAAAATTATGTAGCCCAGCTTTTTTATTTTGTAACATCTAGTGATATCACCGTCTTGAAGTGATTAAAGTAGATTGCTTAAGAATTAAAGCTTTAAAGATGAAAGATGTTATTGCTTTTGCTGGACATGAGGAACAGTTGTAAAGTTTCCAGGTCTACAATAACTTTCTGGAACCCTCTCAGTGAACTGTTTCTTGTAAAACAGTTTTCCCTAGGAAAAAAAGCTCAATCTCATTGTTTCCACACTCAAAAAAAAAAAGTCATATAGTGTAAAACAACTATCCAGACTTTTCAAAGGGGAAGCTTTGCCTGTTTCATGTCAAGATGACAACGGAAAAAATGAGATAGCTACTCTTACATAAATCATTTGTGAACTGCAGTTTGGGGAGTTACATTAACCACTAAAATTTCAGTCTGTGTCTAATGAAAACACAGCAGAAGTGGATTCCTTTCAGATTAACTAATAAAACCCTTGTTTTTTTCCATGACTGAGGTCAAGCACTGCTGTTTAAAATGTAGTCTTAACGGACAAAATGAAACATTGAAAGAAGATAAGTCAAAATGTCCAAAAGATATAAACATATAAGAGAAAAGATCTAGAAATTATTAAAAGTTAAATTTGCCTCGAAAACTAATATTGAGAAAGTACTGCTTCAGTAAAATAGCGTATATTTTTTCTGAAACTGTTTCTCTGTAGTATTTGACATTGGAGGATGACAGAGACTGCATTTATCAAGTAAATTAAAATCATAGAAATACTCTTTGGAGTTGCATAACATATTCACAACTTTCAAGTTTCATTCAACGAAAATATCTAACGAACATAGATATGCATTAATATGAATCATTTAATAACTATATTTTCTGAAAAATGGGTACTAATGAGACATCTTAAACATATTTTTGCATTGGATCCAGAAGTCTTGTCTGTCTGGTATTATTGTTATTAGAATCTTACTTCTGTGTATATAGCAAAACATATGCTGTGTTTCTGAATCACACATTTATTTTGTTGGTGGTCTGGATGTCATCAGGGTGGCTTTAGAGATATAACCCTTCCTTATAAGGTCAAGAGAAAATAAACAGGAGAATTTAACTCCAAATGGCATCTTTCTGTTTTGAGGCCAGATAGAAAAGATACTTTGCAGAGAACTGTTTTCCTTAAAAATACCCCTATCTAGACTCAGATTTTAACCTTGCAGGGACAAAAAAAAAATCACATAGGACAGAGCTTTGAAGTTGGCCTCTTTAATCGTACTCAGTTTTGAAACAGCAGAAAGAAAATAGAATGCAGTAATTAAGAGTATCAAATTTAGAGAAAGCCTTCTTACACTCAAATCTTCTTTTTTACCCTGACTGTGTAACCTTGGGAAAATTACTTAATGTTTCTATGGTTTGGATTCCTCATCTGTAAAATTAGGATTATGACAGCTCTAAGCTCACAGGGCCTTTGGGAGTATGAAGCAAAATAGATATGCAAAGTACTCAGACCAGTTCCTACAAGACAGAAGGTACTATACAAGCTCTGCCTACCACTAGTTTTACTAACACTGGCAAATAAAATGAAGGAAGAAATTAAAGTACTTAGTAACTCAGTGATAAGGATGGTGAAATGTAAAATTTTATTTATAAGAATATAAAATTTAAAGTTATTTTCCAACTGTAATAAGTAGAATATATTCTCTTCAATGTTTTTATAATTGGACCCTAAGCAGATTTTATTACATATGCAGTTGTTGGTCGTTAGATATATGATACTATAAATTTTCTAATTATCTAATTATGTTATTTTAACATAATACAATACTAATCAACTTAAAGGAAATTTCTAATTGAAGATTGAAAAATCATATATTTATAAAATATGAAACAAGAAAATATCTACAAATGCTAATTTATCAATTTACCTTTCCTGGAGACAGCAAGAATAAATAGAATATTTTTTGATGATGCAAAACAATGCCTTTATATTAAAATCATTCAGCTAGAATGTCTACAGATATTTTCTTCATAGTCCTTTTTGTTAAGTCATCTAACATATTTTAAGATACTCTAACAGATACATAAGCCACAGAAAAAAATATTTTATTAAAATTTATATTTTTCAAACAGTTTCATTTTTTTTAAAACAGCATCATTTAAAAGCCAAACCAAACATGTTTCAATTGGAAACTATATGAACTCCAGCAACCCACATGTACAAAATAATCAGCTTTCTAAAGCAATAAAAATAAATTATGATAATTTATATATCATATCTGTGATTCTTAGATTTTAAGATTAAAGAACACCTTTTCTCATAAAAGGGTCAGCAAAAAGAGAAAAGGAAAAAATATTCACTTTCTATTTAAGCCGAATTAACAATTTTATTAGATGCTTTAGGTGATAATATAATTGCTCCAAAAATAGTATTAAGATAAACATAAATTGCATTTTTTTTGGTCCTAACAGTATGATTTCTTCAAGTCAGCATGATTTAACATAAAGAATAGAAACAAAAATCACAAAAAAGTAAGCTTTACGCACATCTAAAAATATAAAATTATGTTATGTGGCTTTATTTTTCTCTAAAATTCCAAAAGAGAAAACTAGGAAAGAGCTAAGAGTGGTTTAAGTCATGTGATAGCTTCAATATGTTTTATGTTATAGATCCCAGCAAGGAGATGATTGAGTCTAATGCCTTGCTTGTGTGATCACAAGTAAATTTCTTTCAGAATTTACTCTGTAGTAGGGAATAGAAACACCAAATGACATGGGAGATGGAGTTTAAAATTAATTACAGATTGGAGCAGAGAGATTTAGTTAAAACAACAAAAATAAAGGAAGTAATTGGAAAATCCATAACTTTCCAATAGTAAAATGAAATCATTTGCCTTTTATTTAATCTTTTTGGGAAAAAATAAACTTATTTTTTACCAAAGCTACTCTGAATACAGATATCTAAGAAATGAAGAGAATAATATGAGATGACTTATTTCTGAATCCCATTTTCTATTCTATTTCTAAATGTTGCAAATGGCTAACTAGAACATTTTTATTCCTCTTGAAACAAAACATTTTCTTCCTTGACTTTGCCATAATTTTCCCACATATTATCAGGTATTAAACTAAGGTCCATGAAACACCAGTCTAAGAGGTTTTGCTTTCAGTAGAATATATTACTAACCATATTTTGTCATGCATAGGATAATAAAGCAAGCTACACAAACCTCTATTTTTTCAGCAAAGGTAAATAAGTTTGAAAAACACAGAAAGGCCTAATTTTCAGCTGCAAGTTTTTACAGGAACTGACTTTTCAGGAGAGCCAAATTTATTTCAAGTGACTGTGAAATAGTTATGGCAATAAACAAAGCAGCATTAATTTTTATTTTTTAAGCATTCCAACTCTCTTTTCATTTTTTACTTAAAACAATATGACTTTCTAAAGTAAAACAAAGTATGCACACACCATGTTGACTGTCATGTGCAGGTCAGGAGGGAAAAAATACCTTAAGAATATGACAATGTTTTAAATTGCACTAAAACAATCTTTATATTGAGACCTCTGTGTTTTTAAAAAGTACTATGATATGTTTCTAATAAAATTTGGAAACAATAAGCTAAATTACTACTTAAATTTTTATAACATTGAGTTTAACCCTATTTTAACAAATTCATTTACAATTTTAATGTCAACATTGTGCTCATTTATTTAATAATTAGCAGAACAAATGGACAGTACTGTATTTCTAATGATGTGAGGACAGCCTTAATGAGACATAAACATAGAAGGATGAATATATAGGAGGGGAAAGTATTTATGTTAATTTCTAGGTAGATCAAGAACATATAGAAGATATTTAAAATAGGAAATGTTTGACCGTAACTTTAACTATTATCCTCATTTGTCTTTAATATGCCTTTAGTATTTAAGAGTTGCTTTTTGTAACCCACATGCTGTATTAAATGTAAAAAGATATTCCTGATCCAGAGGCAAAGAGCTCAAAGAATCATCAGTACAATCTAACCATGTTTTTGAGGATGGATCTGGGAGGGCTTAAAATATATATTAATGGGAAAATCTTCAGTTGAAACTAATCTGTAGGAACATTTCACATAAAGTTGATTTAGAGAGAAATTTTAAGTGGTTCATTTTAAGAAAAAGTACCAATGCGAGGCATGTGTTCCATGTAATTTCACTTCACAATCTTCCAACCCCAAATCTTCAGACGTTTTCTGTAAACTGGTGAACTTAGGACTTAAATATAAGATGCCACTTCTGTCTAGAGAACAAATGAGTTTAAAGATTGACCCTCCTATGTTATTGGTGTTCACACCCATGTGTAAATGATTGTTTGTTCTTCTCTTAAATATATTTTCCATAACACCATTCAAACAGGCCTACTTCATTTGCACTGAGACAAGCTTTTCGGTGTTCAGCTTTTAGATTCACTAAGAATTAAGAAATGCTCCTTTAAAAGCTTAGGAAATGTATATAGAAAATATAGCCCACGTTTTTATGTATGTGTTTCAAGCATAAGGGAGGAATTAGAATAACTTTTTAAAATAAACAAATTACTTGCCTACCTAAAATTGCAATTAAAAAATGAAGCTTTCCTTCAGTAGTTGTAAACTACATTGCGAAATTGTAACACGAAGAAAGAATGGATTTTGTTAAACTTCTCGAATAGATCAAGTGTGTTGTATAATATCGTTAAATTTGTATCAGAACACAAAAATGGAAATGAAAGGGGAAAGCAATTTCAGTACTCTCTAGAGTCTAGGCTTTGAAATTCTTTTTGGTTAACATTTAGTAAATCAGCTAAACATTTCAACTTATTTAAATATGAACCTAAATTATTATTTCCCCAGATAGAGAGATAATACAGAAACAAGAATTTGAAAAGGTAATCTTTGTGGATGCACGTAGTGCCCAGATGGAAAAATCTCAGGAACACTGAAAGGCCTCTTGACCACTAGGTAGTAAAAAGTACTTTTGAACTACTTGCCTACCCAGAAGCAGCCCTCCTTCAGTAGACATTTTAGCAATCATGGCTTTGAGAAATAAAAGTTTCGCTGTCTCACAAAAATATAAATTACTGAACAGAACATCATTTGTTGTTTGCAACAATTTTTGCAGATGCTTAGAGACTTATTATTTATGCACTCAATTACTGGCAAACTATCACACTAATTATCAAGAACTAAAGTTGTATTTAAGCAGAATCCACAGCTAATGCTTTAAGAATTGAGACCAGGTTTTGTTTTGGCAATTCCTAAGCTGATTCATTGTTAATAGCTGCTGAAATTTCAGTACCTTGCATATAATTATGAAGCAAGTCTAAAATTTTGGTTGAAGCAAATTTTTTAACATTTCAAGCCACAAATACAGATGGTTGTGATTCATGTTTTCCCTGTTATTTTTACATATTCCTTGCCAATATTTATTTTTAAAGCATCATGGTTTTTTCTTTTTGGTGATTTGGAAATGACTTTCCATCCATATGGGATATACAGTATATTATGTCATATCATGTTGACCTACTAATGCCAAACAGAGCTAACAGTGACATTCAATACACACAATAAGTTCTGTTAAAGCTTTTTCCAGGAAAATCTGGTGAAGTTTTATGGTGCCAAAATTAGCTCAGTTTTCCCCTGAATTTCTCTACGAGGTTAATAAAATCCAGAAAGTCTTCAGAGTTAGTGACAAAACCATCTTTTTAGTTTAGTTTGATGCTCCCATCTGCTGTTAAAGCAAAGAATAGCAATTGGGTAGAAAAGCTTATTTCCAACGGTGCAATTAATACATACATGTTTAAATATTGTGTGATATACATTGATGTTAAATCTTACTATAAATGAAATTAAAATACCTGCTGGCATTAAGGAAAATTGACTATGGTGTGCCAATTTTATGTTAATAAGCAGATATGATATTTTAATTAACTGCTTGCTACTTAGCAAATTATGGAGGGAAAATATAATATTCTAATGAAAGGAAGAAATTATTTGTTTCAAACCATCTCAAGTTTGGCTATTGTTAATTAGTAGTCCTGACAGGGTAACAAAAATCACATTTCAGCAAAACCTGAGGGAACTTCATGTCTTCTAACTTGATTTTCAGCTGTCGAAGGAGGATGTTCCCATCTTGGCCAGACCTATGCGGATCGAGATGTCTGGAAGCCAGAACCATGCCAAATATGTGTCTGTGACTCAGGATCCGTTCTCTGCGACGACATAATATGTGACGATCAGGAATTAGACTGCCCCAACCCAGAAATTCCATTTGGAGAATGTTGCGCAGTTTGCCCACAGCCTCCAACTGCTGTGAGTTTAAAGATAAACTGTATATCTTCAATATTCATATTTAGACACATGAATACTTCCTATGTCATAGGAGCCTAAAGGAAATGAAAGTCATGTCTGTCAAACAGCCATGTTGGCATTCCAAGTAAAAAGTAGACATTTCAATTTAGAAATAAGGATTGGTTAGAATCTGGGTTAAGAAATAATGTGCAAATTCTGTGCCTATTTTAAATTGTTTCTTTTCCATTTATTAGCCTACTCGCCCTCCTAATGGCCAAGGACCTCAAGGCCCAAAGGGAGATCCAGTAAGTAAACATTCTTCAGTGGAATAAAATTAATACTAATGGTAATTCTAGTAAGAGCTTGCTCTTTTTCTTTTCATATCCCTTCTAGATTTGAACGTCCATCATACATTCTCTTTAGTACCACATATTTGAATAATGGCACCAAACAGCAAACTGAGAATCCATAATTGTACATGTAAAGATTTCAATTCCCCAAAATTCATATTATGTCTTCACCTCCATGATCAGTTTGAAGAAAACATACAGGTCAATATACAAAGGAATACATTATGCTTAAATTATTCACAGATTTTGATTAAAAAGTATGTGTTATGAAGAAAATGTATTACTTAACATTTATTCCTCATATTAAAAGCAGGGAAACAAAATCTAATAATGATTCTGATTCACCAGGATTTTTCACTATTTACCTCTTTTTTTATTAGGGCCCTCCTGGTATTCCTGGGAGAAATGGTGACCCTGGTATTCCAGGACAACCAGGTTCCCCTGGTTCTCCTGGCCCTCCTGGAATCTGTGAATCATGCCCTACTGGTCCTCAGGTATAATAAATTACAGTATTTAAAAATCCCATTATAAAGCTTATCTAGTTCATCTTCTTTCTTTACTCTATGCTGTATCTCCCTATTGTTAGCTCTTTGTATGTGTTCTCTGGTTCTTTGTATTTAATAAATCCTTATTTAGTGTTTTCATGTATTAGGCACTATTCTAACTGCTCTATAAGTATGCATTCTTCCTCATAATGCTAATGTTATTGCTACTATATCCTTGGAAAATTTGCCAACTTCCCAGTAGATATATAGCATACACATTATGTAGAAGTGAACTATCAACTTATAAAAAATTAACCTACATAATTCAGTTAGTACTACATCTATACTTTATTCCCTTAGTAACACCAATGTCAAAGCCTCTAAAAGTTTAGACAAAAAGCAGTTGAATAACTAAAAACATTCATGCTGAACTCAAATCAACAAGATAATTTCTGCCTATGAAACTGCTCTTGCTAATACTTCAGAGCACATCTTGGTTCTTCTGAGGTGTGGCAACCAACTAACTCGGCATATAAAACAATCAAACAAATAAATATGACAAAATTTCTGTTGCATGGAATTAGGTGAAATAAGAAAACATATGACACAAATCTCTGTGAGGTTAAAAAGTGCTTTTCAAAAAGCAATTCAGCAAGAGCCAAAGGATATTGTCTAACTTCTTACTCTGGTAACCAAATAGAACCTAACTCTAGGCCTAGATCTTAGGATAAAGTTTTGAAGAAATCCAATAAGCATATGAGCTTTTCTACTATTTTTTTACTTATTTTCTATGGAGATGTTTATTTGAGTGAATATTTGAGTCATATTAACCAGAATCCAGGGGATATGAATTTTACTTGTATCATTCACTGTAGGAAAAATAATTTGAGTTCTTTTTTTTTTTTTTTTTTTTTTGGCTCAATATGAGAAGGTGTATTATATGATCTCAAGACTCTTTTGGCCTCAAACAGTCTATGATCCTATGTTTGTAGTGATGGAGGTACTGCTTAGAAATAATAGCAGCATAATGGAAAAATTGGGGGGAATTAACATTGAACACAGTGGAAAGATTGGTGCATCAAACAACGAAATGTTTCTGTAGGATATCTAATGTTTAATTCTACAAAAAGACAGGAGAAACAAGATAATTAGTTAATACATACCACATCTTTTGGCACACAAAAATCTATCAGTAGATAGTAGATGTTGCTTGCCCTTCTAAATGCTTTTTGAAAGAATGATGAACTGTATATTAACATGATCATATCTGTTTGCTCTCCTTGCCACAGAACTATTCTCCCCAGTATGATTCATATGATGTCAAGTCTGGAGTAGCAGTAGGAGGACTCGGTGGCTATCCTGGGCCAGCTGTATGTACAAATGTTTCTCGGCACTTTAGAGCTTTATTATCTTACTGGTTTGTTAAATCTTGAACAGTTGCTTTCTAGGAATTCAGTATTTTTATGGAATTGTGCAAAATAGCTTATTCTTACTAAGGTCAGAAAAGAAAATGCTTTTCTATCTCAACTCATTTTTTCTTATATTATGCCTGTATTGCCACTTCTCCTTTATATAATCACCTGGTATACAGAGGTCCATCTTCCTTCATGCTTAGGTCTCACACTCATATATTCTCTAATTTTAATCACATTTTGTTACTCACTTCCACTTTTCCTTTTTCTCACCTAAGTTCTTCAGAATCTTCCTTTTATGTCTTTTCTTTCATTAAATGCTACTTTCCAGATGACAGTTCAGATAATGAATGTCAAATGCCACAATCAGTGTCACCTCCAATCCTCAAATCAAAAATAAATACTTCCAGAATTCATTGATTCTTCAAGTTTATCTACTTTAAATAATAGCTATTCATCTTGTAACTGAAGGGTTTTCATCATTGTAAATGACCTAGAGTTTTGATAGAAGAAAATAACTGAAATAATTGAAATCTGGGCACATGTGCACAATATGTACTGGCCCATGTACATGACCCTGGTTATAGAACAGGCTCTCAGGAGAATCAATAGTAGTGAAAGTTATAATTTCACTGCAGGCAACAGGTACGTAAGTGTAAATAAAGCATAGCACTGGATTCTCTGTTATTGAGGAGGATTGCTGCTCAGACCATTGGGCTGTATATTCATGACTTCCAAAATTAGAGAGAACAAATTTTTTCCCAATAGATTTAAATGACATATAAAGGAAGACCTTTAGCATTAACATAAAGTATATCACAAAAACAGAATTTTAGGTATCTTGACTATTTTAAGAACTGTGATTTCTATTGTATGTCTTCAAAGCCAGAAAGAAAATTATGTTAATTTATGTATACGTTGGGTCTTACTTAGCTCCATCCACATTATTAATCCTATTTTTAATCAAATATAAAGTTTTTACTAAAAAACAAAAACTAAAGTCAACAGGTATTGACATTTCAGAAAGTGTTTTTAAGAGAAAATGTAAATATACAAACTATTGTTTTATAAATTTGCTATCGATAGTTAGAAACAGCATGCTACAAAACTGAAGCATGCTGCTTTCATCATGCTGAAGGTTTTCTAGTTTAATCTGTATTTTGGAACAGTAATAAATCAAGTGTCCTATGTAAGATGATTCTTGTGTGATCATATAAATCTCTATGTCAATTAACTCTGTGATATCTATATCAACATAATTATGGATTTAGGGTTGATTTACATTATTATTTTAGATACCTGATACAGTATTTATAATGTGACAATAACTATTGTTCCACACTGAGTTTGACTGACAAGCAACAAATTGCTTCTTTACCAGTGCAATATAATTCTCATATTGCAGGGATTTTCATAGCATTGTGTACTAATTTTTCCAAATTTTTAATTCCCCTCCTTAGGAGTTCAGGACAACATTTTATAACATTTATTAACAATTTATATGAAATCAGTGAGAATTTCATTAATGTTTGCTTGCTAATATCTTTATTGTAGATCTCATGAATCAAAAATAGTTATTAAAAGTGAGATATAATTGTTCGCAGTTTTAACAATGCCAGTATTATTCCTAAAGAGTGTTAATCACTTTGAAGCATGGATAAAGTGGATTTTACATTCATTTATTTTGTTTTTCATTCAAATTCACATTTCAGGGCCCCCCAGGTCCTCCCGGTCCCCCTGGTACATCTGGTCATCCTGGTTCCCCTGTAAGTATAGCCATTGGTGGTGTTTTCTTCATTGTTAGAAAAATCAGATTAATGTATATTCTGCTATAATTCAGCCATTCCAGCATGCATAATCCCAATTAACTGGAGAAGTCATACCAAGAAAATGCTTAAGGCTTCAAAGGTGGAATTCCATATTTAATTCCTTTCCACCAACAATTATTAGCAATTAAGACCCTGGTAAAATTAAACCATGTTAATTTGCATGCAATATGGCTTTTAGTCCAAAACCATTCTTTTTGAACTAAAAGCTATATCACATGCAAATTAATGGAATGCAATATATTAACTTCATTCAGATCTGAAAAAATTTTGGTCTCAATATTTATAAACTGGAGTAAAATTTTGCTGATTACATTCACAATCCTGATTTCTTACTGTCAAGACATAAGTGAATTATATGAAGATTTTTGTTACTTTTAAAATATTTACATATTCTACTCACTAGGGATCTCCAGGATACCAAGGACCCCCTGGTGAACCTGGGCAAGCTGGTCCTGCAGTAAGTAACAATTAAATTTATTTTAATAAGTTGATAATTCTATATGGAACCTACCTTTGTTTTCTCGAACAAGTATAGATCCTTACAAAATGAAGATTACATTTATCTTTAAATGTGTAAATAAGAACAAGAATTTTATCGAGTCTTTTGGACTCTTTCAATTGTTTAGCCATCTTACAGACATTCCTTAATAAGGGAATTCCCTCATGATTAGCCGTCAAAATAGTCCACTTCCCAGAGCTGATACGCATTCTATATATATTAAATATAGATTTCACTTTTCTGTAACCACCCAGTTCACTCTTATATCTACTCTACTGAAAAATATGTATAATTATATATATTTACATATGTAAATATGTACATATGTCAAAATGTATATATGCATATATGTTAGACAGTAACATATGATCTAAGAGAGTCCTCCAGAAGGATATGCTGTGTAAATAAGCAAATAAAATGGAGTTATTTAAATACAATATTTCATGAAATTTGGAAGTACCTTTATATTTAAACATGTTTAATATTCCGAAAAGTGTAGAAATACATTTAAATTTATAAATACACACATGTAATATCAAATACAGATAAATGATGCTTTAATTTTTATTAACAATAAGTTGATATAATAGAAGTATAATATTAACTCAATTTAATATCAATATCATGATAATATTTAGTATCATTTTCATTATGCAAAACATTAAAAGTTTTTTCTAAAAGGAGGTTCCTTCCTGGAATACATACTGTTTAATAATAAGTTGTAACAGGAAAACTTACCAGTCTATTTGTTTTTTATTTCCTTATTTTCAGGGCCCTCCAGGACCTCCTGGTACTATGGGTCCATCTGGTCCTGCTGGAAAAGATGTAAGTTTTTAAAAATTCAATAAGAATACAGCAAAATTTAACTTGGGATATTCTAAACAGCATTTGTTTTATGTCAGAATCCCAGAAGAAAATAATGTTATTCAAAATATTGTTGTCTTACATTTTAGCTCATAATAATCTTTGAGTAGCTATACAGCCTTTGCACACATACATATAGATAGATCTTATTTGTGGAATTCCAAAATAAAACCCCCAAAGTGCTTTTTGACTGTTGAGATGACTCATCCATTGAATATATTATTTAACTGAAGGAGAATTAAGTGTTTCTGTGTGCCTCTTTTAATGATGAAATTGATACCACTACTTAATGAACTTGAGAACTTACAGATACCTTCAATTCTATGGCATTCTTTCTTTCCCTTTTAATTTCCAATAGCAAATTCTTTTTACTGGGTTGAGGAAGGGCTATATTATTTCAGTGACTAGAAGCACCTGCATTATCTTTCATAAGCTTATGTCAACTTAAGCTTATAAAAGGGGGGAAAGGCCCTGATCATACCTTCTACCAAGAAAGCTGATCTCAACTGTACATCTTGGGTAACCATTTTCATCAGTCCTTCATGAGAAAAATGCAAAGTAAAGTAATCACTTTGCTTATTGGCTACAATGTATTTTCTCATACATGATCGCCTTAGTATTCTTTATTTCTCCACCTAGGGAGAGTCAGGTAGACCAGGACGACCTGGAGAGCGAGGATTGCCTGGACCTCCAGTAAGTCTTCAGCATCTAATAAATTAATTGCAGTAATCTTAGCTTGAAAACTATTATGTAATGTAATTGAATTAAACTTAAAAACAGAAAGTGTTTTACTGCTAGACTGTGATACTATTTGAAGGTTCATTAATATTTTTTCATTAATTATTTTTAGGGTATTAAAGGTCCAGCTGGAATACCTGGATTCCCTGGTATGAAAGGACACAGAGTAAGTGGTTTCTCTCTTGCTTACAAGGTATCCCACTGGGCTATTTTACTCGCCTAATGAATTTTACTGGACAATTATATGCCAAAAAAAGGTAATTCTGACAATGAGTTAATTTGGGTTAAGTTTACAAAATTTATTTGTTGACCAAACTAGTCATTTTATGCAAAATAAAGGAGTTGATTTCTGGTGTATAAAATAATCTTGAAATATATAGTTTTCTTACTACCACTATCAAAAAAATAAAAACCTTTTACGAATTATGTTTTTTATTAACTTAGCATGATTTATAGATTGAGTTGAACAACTTTATTCTATTCAACACCTTATGTACATTCAACCAGCTGGGCCTAAAACCTATCAACTTAATTATAGGCCAGGCGCGGTGGCTCACGCCTGTAATCCCAGCACTTTGGGAGGCCGAGGCGGGTGGATCACGAGGTCAAGAGATTGAGACCATCCTGGTCAACATGGTGAAACCCCGTCTCTACTAAAAATACAAAAAAAATTAGCTGGACGTGGTGGTGCGTGCCTGTAATCCCAGCTACTCAGGAGACTAAGGCAGGAGAATTGCCTGAACCCAGGAGGTGGAGGTGCGGTGAGCCGAGATTGCGGCATTGCACTCCAGCCTGGGTAACAAGAGCGAAACTCAGTCTCAAAAAAAACAAAAAACCTTAATTATAATAAAATCTATGAAACTCATGTTTGCTACTCTATAGTTAAGGCAACTTTCTTACAGGACTAAACTTCACTTTCTAGTTAGTTCATATTTTCCTGCTGTAAAATCAGTGTGACATATCTTCAACCCATTTAAACAAGTTTTAAATTATTTAAGTTAATTTTGCAAGCAGTGTTATAAAGATCGATTATAAAAATTCAATGTAAATTTTATCAATCATTCTAGATTATTAATGGATTTTAATAATTTTGCTATTTTTATACACTTTGTAGGGCTTTGATGGACGAAATGGAGAAAAGGGTGAAACAGGTGCTCCTGGCTTAAAGGTAAATCACAACAAAATTATATTATATAAGTAAATTCATTAAATATTAAAGCTACATTTAAGATTCATATTGTGAGGCTTAACTTGTTTTCTGAAATTTATCTGAATTTTACTATTAGGTGTGAATAATTGTAACTAATTGAGGTATTAACGCTTTTATGAAAACTGATAACTTGAAGAGTCTAGATTAGAAATAGTTGAGCATCTTAATATAATTTATCAATTACTTCTCTTTAGTCTTTAAGTTTTTAAATACAGAAATTGAGATTTCTGGTAAATAAAATAGTTACAAAAAATTAATATTGTTAAAATGTATATCTTTTTCTAGGCTCCATAAACTTTTCCATAATATTCTATATTTAAAAATTGATAACATTCTCTTCCTCTTATATAAAATACTAATATATTTTATATGTATCTAGGGTGAAAACGGTCTTCCAGGTGAAAATGGAGCTCCTGGACCCATGGTAATTATGTTTCTTACATATAATGTTCAGTTTTATTACTAACCTCATGGTTACCTAAAACTGGCTTTGCTCCCACCCCAAGTGTTCTTACACATGCTAAGATTGGAGTAAGACCATGCTAATAATTTTACTCTGTAGGGTCCAAGAGGGGCTCCTGGTGAGAGAGGACGGCCAGGACTTCCTGGAGCCGCAGTGAGTATTGTTACTAACATTGCACAGCTACACCCAGAGTGACAGACTAGTGTCTCAGTAAAGTTTCTGGCCGTACAAATATGTTAGGATAATGACTTTCCCACAAAATAATACTCAAAGATACTGTGATGAAGTTTTGGCTCTAGTTAAAAGGAAATAAATAAATGTTTTACAATTATTATCTCTATTGAGAATTTTTGCATTAACTTTTCATATGCCATTAGAGCCATTATGTCTGTTTTCAGTCCTGAAAACAGAATCCGATCTTTCTACATTTGATTGTTGCTGTACATATCAGAATTGTAACCATTGACTTTAAAATGTATCATTAGTAAGCAGATTTTAATGTCTTGAAGAAAACTCATCTCACTTGAGTCAGAATTTTAGTCAAAATATTACGACCAGTCATTCAGAATTAAAAAGATATTTGATGTAAACTTCTTTTTTTAGGGTGCTCGGGGTAATGACGGTGCTCGAGGCAGTGATGGTCAACCAGTAAGTGACTTTGTATCTAACTCTTATTTGTCCAGGATAAAGAGAAATTATGGATTGTGGATTATTTAGTATTTTATAAATATCAACTCAGGTATATACGTATATGTATATATGTATATCTAATACACACATTAGCATCTTTATAATTTTTAAAGTGAAAAAATGTTGTGGCCCCAATATTTAATATTGTGTATATACACGTGATTAAAACTGGCACTAAGCCCATAAACAAATCTAGGTTCTGACATTCATTCTACTTGACCAAGTGCTAACATTTTAATAGTGCTCTCAATGTTAGTTAATATCCAGTATAAGACATGGCACTTAAAAAAGCCCTACAAAATGAATACAATAGATATTGTGTCCATTTTTAAACTGGAGTACAAAAGCTTCAGGGAAAAGTAACCTGCACTAAGTCACAGAATTCATGGCAAAGCAGGGAGAAGCCAAAACTTTCTAACTTTAGATTTCACTCTCTTCTTATTTTACCACATTGTTTCTCCACATAATATCCATAAAATATAAATATCATTTTAATCTACATAAACATTTTCTTTACTTTATATGTGCTCACTTATTTACTAGTATGTCAGCTTTTGTTTATTTGAAAAAGAGCTCTTAAAATTGTATTTAATTTTTTCAGGGCCCTCCTGGTCCTCCTGGAACTGCCGGATTCCCTGGATCCCCTGGTGCTAAGGTAAACATGTATTTCTATAGAAGGGTATAAAAATGTTTTGGAGACAACAGAAAATCATTAGATTGCTTCTTGCAACTGATTTTTTAATCAGTCGAATGGATAGCTTTTATCTGTACATGTCTTTAAAGCCCTATTCTTGATTCTAAGAAAGGTGTCCCTAGCATTCAACTATCTTGACATTTCTTCTGATGCCTTCTCTCTTTCTCCAGACTCTTTCTAGGAAACAGATAACAAAGTCACACACATAGTTATCATTTTTCTCTGCTTTTACGATTAATGATTCCTTGCTTTACCGGCAGTAACCTTTGGGAGATGTATTTAAACAGAACTGAAAGGCGAATTGGCTAAGTGAATAGAAGTGGTAAGAGAAACTGACTACATAAGGTTTTACCATTATGTAAAGGGTGAAGTTGGACCTGCAGGCTCTCCTGGTTCAAGTGGTGCCCCTGGACAAAGAGGAGAACCTGGACCTCAGGGACATGCTGGTGCTCAAGGTCCTCCTGTAAGTATGGTAGTTGAAGGAAGAGGGCAGCTACACTTACTCCGTGAAAGCATAGGCTTCAATACAGCTATCCATGAAAATTACTTTGAAAAAAAGTTGCTTAGTGCTCTACAACGATCCTCCTGTGATACATATTGATTTGATTAGTGGTAAAAATGAGTTTTTGACTGTTGTACGGTTCTATAATTCATTTTTTATGTTTATATTAAAGAATAGAGGATAGTTTTCTGATGTTTTCGAGAATGTACCCCAAGCTAATCACCAATCATAAAAATTCAGAGAAGAACAAAACTCAAAATCTCTATTTACGTATTGTTTAATAATTTATACCAAGTACATAGTATCTCTAATTTATTTAGATGATTCTTCTGATTATATTTCATATGTGTGTTATAGTTGGAGGATTCACCTAATTTCTACAAAGCATAACACTCACCCATAAATTTATTTTCACACAAACAACTTCAAATATATACGAACTATTTGTGTTACTATTAATACATTATCTGTTTTTTGTATACTTAGGGCCCTCCTGGGATTAACGGTAGTCCTGGTGGTAAAGGCGAAATGGTAAGCTGCCCCCCACTACTCACCCTTACCTCATCCACACATTACTGGCTTCTTTTACATTTTGCGTGACAATAGATTTGTGATATTTAAGTGAGATATTCAGAAAAGAACATTCAAGTTTGGCTAATGTTAGTGTCTTTGGTTTGTTCTCAGGGTCCTGCTGGCATTCCTGGAGCTCCTGGACTGATCGGAGCCAGGGGTCCTCCAGGACCACCCGGTGCTAATGGTGCTCCTGGACTGCGAGGTGGTGCAGTAAGTTCCCTTGTTTTTTCTCTGTTGCCTGAAAGTTATAGTTTAATGCCAGTAACAAAAACTTAATAGCAAACTTTTTGCTCCTGTTCAGTTGAAATTATATTGATTCTATTCTTGTCTTGTAACTGAATTATGTGTTACTGGTGATGATTTTGTTAGTCGAATCTTCTCTGTTTTTCAACCAAGACTTGGTTATACTTTAGGGTGAGCCTGGTAAGAATGGTGCCAAAGGAGAGCCAGGACCACGAGGTGAACGTGTAAGTATTACTGCAACAGATCTGGTTATTTCTTGTGAAACTGCAACATACTTAGAAAGTAAACAGGTAAAACTTTGAACTAAATTCTTTATTTCACTTTTTTTTCTATAGGGTGAGGCTGGTACTCCAGGTATTCCAGGAGCTAAAGGTGAAGATGGCAAGGATGGATCACCTGGAGAACCTGGTGCAAATGGGCTTCCAGGAGCTGCAGGAGAAAGGGTATGTTTTCCATGAGGCATTAAAAAAAAAACAAAAAACAGCATCACCGTCATCTACATAAACCTACCTTCAGGGTGAAATAGCCAATATTTCTTATGTTGAGTGCTCAATGGCAAATATTGTTTAAAGCATTTGTAACATAAAAATATTATTTGCCATCTGTGAAAAAGAATTACAATATTTTGGGCTGAAATATATGTCTTTCATTATTTTCAGGGTGCCCCTGGGTTCCGAGGACCTGCTGGACCAAATGGTGTTCCAGGAGAAAAGGTAGGTAACTTTAGTTTCTATTTTCCTAAATGCTAGCACCACAAATAGGTATTTCTTCTATACGATTTCCCATTGATGAAAACCTAAATATCTGAAAAACATATATTGGAGCTAAAAAAATTCCTAATGTAAAACAATTGCATCTTCTGTTCAACCAGTTTAAGCCACTTACTTACCCTCTATGAGAATCCTTCACTTATCTGTTCATTGGAAAGCATTTATCTGAGCATCATTGCAAGAGTACAATAAAGTAAAATGCCTGAAAGGTCTTTAAAAACTCTAAAGTTATATGCAAATTTGATTTTATATCATTAAGATAGTTGATTTTAAATGCATGAAATATGTTTTTAACTACACTAAATAATGTTTTTTTAAGCATGTGATGTTCACACAGTTGCTTCAAAATATTTCAATATGGCGATCCAAGCTAAGATAATTGATTTTACATAGAAACTTTTCAGCAACACATCACTCCTTTTGAAAAGTCCAAATGATGTTCTCTATTTGTAACCAAAATAGTGTCGATATCTAGGTCAGTGAAGGCTATGTTAATTTTTTTTTTTATTTCTTTCACCAACTAGGGTCCCGCTGGAGAGCGTGGTGCTCCAGGACCCGCAGGGCCCAGAGGAGCAGCTGGAGAACCCGGCAGAGATGGTCTCCCTGGAGGTCCAGGCATGAGGGTACAGAGAAACATTTGTTTGAATGACAATTTAATTTAGTAAGAAGAAATACAAGACAAATGAAGACAGATCAAAAGTAATGTAAATCAATCAGATTATGTCTTTTGTAAGGCCCAAAACAAAACAAAATTATTTTAAGTTAACTAAAGCCAGGATAATTTGAGAACAGAACACAGAACACTTACCTAAGATTCTTTATAGACAGGGAAAAGATGTGCAAATCTGAGGGCTTCACATGCAAATGAAAATATCAAAATTGTAAAAATAGTATATGTTGTTTTTTTTTTTTTATTATTTCATTTTAAATCATCTAACAACTGACTTCTTTACTTCAGGGCATGCCCGGAAGTCCAGGAGGACCAGGCAGTGATGGGAAACCAGGGCCTCCCGTATGTACCTTTTTAAAATCTCATTTTAAAAGGCCAGTTAAAATGGAATGTATATGTTGGCCTATCCTTGATGATGTTATCTTTATCAAACCTTTATTAAGGTAATGTTTTTCTCATTAGGGAAGTCAAGGAGAAAGTGGTCGACCAGGTCCTCCTGGGCCATCTGGTCCCCGAGGTCAGCCTGGTGTCATGGGTTTCCCCGGTCCTAAAGGAAATGATGTGAGTTTCCTCCTTAATTTATTCAATAAATATTTGACAGGAGGGCTTTTATTTTCCATATGGAGTGTAGAGATGGTCAAAGCTCAGTCTCCTCTTCAAAGCATGGAGTAGTATATGAAAATAAAATTGTATGTAGGAAGGGAGCTGAATATATGATTGGTTATGGTTGTATAAGTATATATGGAGCAGGCAGATAAAAAATATGAGACAATGATATGATGAGTTATTAGTAAATACTGACCACTTCTTCTTTAGGGTGCTCCTGGTAAGAATGGAGAACGAGGTGGCCCTGGAGGACCTGGCCCTCAGGTATGTAGCTTTCATCAATTTATTTCTAGCCTTCAGATAGATGCATTCATCTCTAACCTTATGACTTCTCTCTGTAATTTTATTATTTCTACTTCCCTGACTGCTCTTGTTTTTATTGTTTTTAGGGTCCTGCTGGAAAGAATGGTGAAACTGGACCTCAGGGACCCCCAGGGCCAACTGTAAGTTTACTCACATAAAATTGGATATGAAAATAGGGTGGGAGGCAGGAGGAATGCTTCAAAAATTACATAATCTCTGACACTATGTAATTATAGCTTACTGAAGCAATGATGAAACTTGATGATCTAGTTATCTAGTTAAATGCTGGCACTGAGTTAGAGCTTACATGTGTGCTTTGGGCCAAGATCCTTCCATTTCTTCACATCACTACTTTTAAAATGAAGCAATGGGCCTGTTGAAGTGGATACTGTAGACTAAATACAAAAGGATGTTCATAATAAAGTGTATCATTATACTTTTCCAGGGGCCTGGTGGTGACAAAGGAGACACAGGACCCCCTGGTCCACCTGGGTTACAAGTAAGAACTTGTTTTTAAATGTCATGACATACCTGACTGTTCAAATTGTGTCCCTAATAGATCATAAATTATCTGAAGCTTAATCTGTGAGTCTGCCTTTCATCTGAAAATGAAATGTCAGGCAATATTAATAGATAGGCATATCTTCCATCTCCATTCTAGAGTACATTAATAAGTTATTTAGGAGAATTAATGAAACTCATAATTCTATTTACTTATATTTATTTTTATTATAATATAAATCTATATACCAAATCTATCTTGCCATGCTTGTCAATACATTTTTATATGTAGCAACTGAAAGAACAGAGAGAGATGAACATGGATTTGTAAGATATGATTATCATGTATGTGTCACTGGATTTTGAGTGGCACGACGTTTCTACCCCTAAAAAGAACACTGAAAATATTTTTTTAATATCTTGCATAAACATGTGTACATATGAGAAACTTTTCTATAAGCCATGTTTGAAGTAATTACCTGATGCAATCATGATTCTTTCTAGGGCTTGCCTGGAACAGGTGGTCCTCCAGGAGAAAACGGAAAACCTGGGGAACCAGTGAGTAACATTTCATTTTTCAAAACTCAGAAACTGAAAGAATACATAATAATTGTTTGCCAACTATTAACTTTAAATTTCTTATGCCATGATATCTGAGATTTAACATTTAGTTTTGAAATATTATCAAAACAAAGATAAATTATTTAAAAGATAACTTTTATATAGAGTTTGAATTTTTCCATAGAGTTCATAGTTTCAAGATTTGAAAAATTATATAATATGCCAACATAACAAATGTTTATTGTGCTTATATTTACATAAAATGCATTCTGATTTGGGCCTAACCAAACAATGCCAACCTCCTAGGGTCCAAAGGGTGATGCTGGTGCACCTGGAGCTCCAGGAGGCAAGGTAGTATTTCAGTTTATTCTCTACCTTCTTCAGTATGTTATAGAGCAATTGACTAGTGGTATGTTTTTAGTATATCAAGCCAAAATACTCTTTCTTTAAAAGAGCACTGTTGCAAATGTTTGATAAGTATGCTTAGAGAAACTCAAGACATTTTCAATACATTAAATTTCCTTTATTCTGGAAAGTTCAATTCTCTGACATTCATCATCACTACAGAATCAAATACAGGCTTAAAATTTCATATGGAAAATACTGCCAATATGTTGATTGTATGTAGGAAAACTGTTCTTGTAAAAGAACTTTAAAATGTTGCCCTTGTGAATAAAATAATAATATGTGTTTCAATGACAGCTCACACTTAAGCAGACTAAGTATCCAAGTTCTCTTTTATACACTCTTTTAAGTGTCCAGTTCCCACTCAGCTGACCAACTATGTATAAGTATACAAATTTCCAAATTGTTCACAATATAAATTAATAACCTAGTGGCCTGCTTCAAAATGGTGCAATTTAAGGTGTTTTGGTTTTAGCTTTGGGTTTTCTAATATGGTTATTTACATATTTTTATCAAAGGGTGACGCTGGTGCCCCTGGCGAACGTGGACCTCCTGGATTGGCAGGGGCCCCAGGACTTAGAGGTGGAGCTGGTCCTCCTGGTCCCGAAGGAGGAAAGGTACCTCCACATAATTCCATTCACCTAGGTTTTAAAACTGCATTTGGTTTCCTTCTGATCATTTATTATGTCCTCACTTATTTTCAGGGACCTGCTGGTCCTCCTGGGCCACCTGGTACTGCTGGTAGTCCTGGTCTGCAAGGAATGCCTGGAGAAAGAGGAGGTCCTGGAAGTCCTGGTCCAAAAGGTGACAAGGTATTTACATGTTTTCTCTTAATTATTCAATAAATCAGACATTGTAGGTTTTAAAAAAAGCAATACTCCTGGAAAGTAATTAACTGTATTTTCAAAATTAATGTTATCATTTTATAGTAAGTGCAATTAAGAGGGATTCCTAGAGCAACAATGAATTGGAACACCACATGTATATATATATATATATCAATGAATGCTAAGGGTTACTCCTCTTCTTGGCCAATTTTCTCTCAAGATACTTTGAATCTGATGACATTGGATGTTATTTGACAGGGTGAACCAGGCGGCGCAGGTGCTGATGGTGTCCCAGGGAAAGATGGTCCAAGGGTAAGTATTTGCAGTGAGGAGTAGCAGGCCTTATGTATATGTTCTATGGACAGTCCTGCACTTCAACTTTTATTTTTTCCAAAAACTACTCAAGATAAATTAGATAGTTTACCACTTTTGAGCGTTAAAAAACCCAAATGACTTGATTTATAATTAAATTCTTGGTTTATATCTATGGCTACCTGATATGTCTACAGTGATCAAAGAATGAAAAAAAACTCAAAAGTATGAATGGTCACAAACTAGCATTTGTAAGTCACTAAAATCTGAGATAATCACCAAATTTAAGATAATCAATGCTGCTCATTACAAAACTAAAAGCCATCAAAATTCAATATAATAAGTACTCATTAATAGACTTTATACTAAAAAATTATAATAATATGATGATTCTCATTATGGAACAGTAGTTAGCAACAAAAAGGGATGACCAGTTGTACACACAGCAAATTGTACGAACCTCAAGTACAACATACTCAGTGAAGAACATTCAATCTCCATGGGATACATACTGCATGATTCCATTCCTATAACATTTACAAAATAACATCCTTTTAGAGCTGTAGAACAGATTAGTGGTTGCCAAGAACTAGAAATGAGAAAGAAAGTGATGAATGTGGCTATGGAGATGTGACACAAGGGAGTCTTATGGTGACTGAACATTTCAGTATCTTGATTGTGTGGTAGTCATGCAAGTCTACACATGGAATGAAATTCTATATAGCTGCATACACATACACACATGAATGAGTGTGTGTATCACTGATGAAATCTGAGCAAGCTCTATGGATGGTATCAATGTCAATTTTCTAGTTTTAATATTATACTATAGTCCTGTAGGATGTTAACATTAGGCGAGGCTAGGAGAAAGGTACAACACACTGTGAATCTGTAATTCAAAGAAAAAGTCAAAACCAAAACAAAAACCATATTCTAAACGTGATTATAATTCAGTTAATAAATGTATATAACAGTTACCTTAAAGAAATTCATAACTGCTTCGCTTTTGACAGACTAAATAGATAAACCATCATTCAAGAAAAAAAAAGTGCTCAGAACTTTACTTATGTAATATAAGTAAAACTACGATTTGGAAATTTCAAGTTGCAAAATTTAATATGTACAATAATACTTTGAGAAAACATTTAAGTTATCAATCAACTGAATAAAGAAATGTACTTAAAAAGACATTACTGGAAGATCTTACATGACATCCTATTTATCTTTTACAACAGAGATAAAGATAAATGAATCAATAAACCACTGCTGAATCCTACTTTCTTCAGGAGTCATCTCCAAAGAATCTTGTATTTACTGAGCTCTGCAGTACTTACACATTGAGTGAAAAGCATAGCATTCAAGCCATAAAAAAATTAAAAATTATGTTACCTAGTTTGTTAGATATCTACGTCTATACACTCACTAATTATTACAAAAAAAAGTTGTATCTTCAAACTCAAAATGTATTTTTATTTTCTCTAGGGTCCTACTGGTCCTATTGGTCCTCCTGGTCCAGCTGGCCAGCCTGGAGATAAGGTAACACTTAGTACTTTCTTGAAATAAAAAGAAAGTATCTGTGTCTTTTGGATGCAAGACAGTGACACTGTTTCTCTTTTTCCAGGGTGAAGGTGGTGCCCCCGGGCTTCCAGGTATAGCTGGACCTCGTGGTGGCCCTGTAAGTGTTAAAGACATTCTCAACATATTTTTAACCCCATATAGACAGTAGCTTCTTATGCTTTCCTTTTTAGCAATTCTTCCCCAGGTTCCTTGAGCCTCAATTTGGAGATAACTGTCTTCAGGAACCATATAGCATGCAAGGAAATGTTAAATTTCTTAAATCTAAAATTCACAAGAGACCATTTTAAATCAGGATCTCCTTCCTTAATAACTTTGGAAAAATATAGAAATTATACAAGTAGTATATGTTTGTAATTAGTAATTTCTTAATGTATAGAATCTCTCCCTGAGACTTCTTTTGGATTTGAAATTCTTGACCTTCAGGATTTAATACTCTGGAAAGATATTTAGTAAATGTTTTTTAAAAATAAATCAGTTAATTTTCAATTGAGCCTCTACCATATATTGAAATACATAAATATCTATATATATAATTAAATGTGTTAAATACTTTAAAATTCTCAAAGTATTTTTCTTGCAAATAATATCATAGTAGGAGGCAGAAGGAATCTGTGGTTCTGATAATGGCCACTCATAGCTTTGTTGAGAAATGAAAAAGTCTTCAGAAGTTTATTCATTACTCTGCACATTTCCTGATTAAAGGAAAGAAAAGATAAGATGATAAGATGACATTTCCTGCTTAAAAAAGATGACGCACACTCCCCTCTGGATGTCTTCACTGTGACTAAGGAGGATATTTTTCTCTTCAGGGTGAGAGAGGTGAACCTGGCCCTCCAGGACCTGCTGGCTTCCCTGGTGCTCCTGTAAGTGTGAACATTTACACATACATGACCCCATAGCCCAGAACCTCTATCTTGCTGAAAACTCACAAAAGTACAGTCAAGTTTGGGTTCTAGTCCCATTTTAGCCACTCACTCCTTATAAGATTATTGCACCCCTATTTTTTTTAACTTTACTCTTATTGTTAGTCTTTAAAAGATGGAAATAAAAACACCTGTCCTGCCTTTATGACTGGGTAATGAACTAAAGCAGCACCATAGATTTAAATGCACTCTGAATTTTTGTGAGTTCATCCATTATAAAGTGGTACTAATTAAAATTTTCTCTTAAATCCAGTCTTTCTCAAATAAATTTACTGGTGCTGATTTTCAAATGCTTAATCCTTAGAGAGACTTCCTCCCTAGTGGCAAATAATGTACAGTTTATACTTTCTTGGTTGTGTTTTTTGATCATGAAAATATTTTGATTGGCTTCGTTTTGTCACATCTTCAGAGAGCCCTATTTTGAAATTTTATTTCAACTCCTTCCATCTGAAGAATTCTATATTCTGAAGAAAAACAATAATAAGCCAAGTGAATCATAAAGAATGTCAGCTGAGAGATTGTTGTTGCTTGTAGGGACAAAATGGTGAACCTGGTGGTAAAGGAGAAAGAGGGGCTCCAGGTGAGAAAGGTGAAGGAGGCCCTCCTGGAGTTGCAGGACCCCCTGGAGGTTCTGGACCTGCTGTAAGTTCTCTCCTCTGTCTGTCTATCATCTATCTATCATCTATGTATCTATCTATCTATGTATCTATCTATCATCTATCTATCTATCTATCTATCTATCTATCTATCATCTATATATCCCTCTCTCTCTCCCTCTCCTCCATCTCTAAGTGCTAAGTGTTCTAATGGAAAAACACAGAGGTTTATCAGTAATTTAACACTTTATACTGAAATAGCATGCCATAGTGGCAAGAGTATAATCTTTATATGAATATAGTCGAAGTCTGAATCTCAGCAACAGCAGCCTAAATGTCATTTTAACCTCTTCACAGAGTCACTGGTTTTCAAAGGCTTAATCCTTTCCCCCATTTGATATAGGGTCCTCCTGGTCCCCAAGGCGTCAAAGGTGAACGTGGCAGTCCTGGTGGACCCGTAAGTATTGATTCTCTTCACTATTATTCTCTAAACTATTATTGAAATGCATTCATTGATATTAACATGTATAAAAGCTGCATTTGAAACACCACATCCATAAAGAGAAAGTAAAAATTGTAATCACTCATTCAGACATGAGTTATATGTAAATTCCAAGGGGAAAAAGCAAACCATAAGTGAATTTCAGGTATAATGCAGATCATACCACACATTGCACTTTTTGTTTGTTGTATAGCTATTTGCTCTTCTTTTGAAATTCAAAAATATATTACCATTTCACAGGGTGCTGCTGGCTTCCCTGGTGCTCGTGGTCTTCCTGGTCCTCCTGGTAATAACGTAAGTACATTTTAAAGTCTTTTCTCATATACTTCAGAAAGAGCCTTCATATATGTATAGGATGAGAAACTTACACTTTGCTACTTATTTCCCTGTTAAGTCTCAAATAAAATTATTTGAAGTAAAAAAGGAAAAAATGCATTTTTATTATAAATATTCAAATTTCAAACAATTCTTTGTAGGGTAACCCAGGACCCCCAGGTCCTGGCGGTTCTCCAGGCAAGGATGGGCCCCCAGGTCCTGCAGGTAACACTGGTGCTCCTGGCAGCCCCGGAGTGTCTGGACCAAAAGGTGATGCTGGCCAACCAGGAGAAAAGGGATCACCTGGTGCCCAGGGCCCCCCAGTAAGTAACTTCATTTTTTTTATTGATTGACAGTACTATTTTGGTATTTATCACAAACTGATTAGAGAAAAACATTGTCACATAAAGATGAGCTAAGTCTTCATTATCTGTATTAGGGAGCTCCGGGCCCACTTGGAATTGCTGGAATTACAGGAGCACGGGGTCTTGCAGGACCACCAGGCATGCCAGGTCCTAGGGGAAGCCCTGGCCCTCAGGGCGTCAAGGTGAGTATAGTTGTTTTTCACTACACTCTTGCTTTCTTTGGTAGCCTTCGGAGATCACTTAACCATATCCAGGATGAAAGGTTTTCCTGTCATTGGGGTACCAGGTAGCCAAAAAATTATTTTGTAAATATTTTTAAATTTTTCAAAGCACACATTTTATTAAGTAACTCCAGAACACAAAAACAGCTCATATCACAAACCAACCTTAAATATACACACAAATAAACTGAAACACCTCTTTTAGGAAACTTGTGAATATTCTTCAATTTGTTGACTGTCAGTTTTAAAGGGGGAAATGGTGTTAGCTTATAGATCTAGGAAAGTCTTTCATTGATGCCTGTTATCCAACCATTCAAGTCATCTTGCACTCCTGGCTCTTTTTCACTAGTATTATATTCTTATAATATTCTAGTGCTTACCATAACATTCATTTGGTAAGTAGCATTTTTATTAGGGCTCATATTATGAGCACTTTAAGCACTTATTTCAACAAAATGCTATATAATATTGTCGTAAAATTAATATTTAATATTTAAGTGTATTCAATTGATATGATGTTTCTAGTAAGTATATATTCTTAAGATAGAGACAACCTAATTTTAATGGTCTTCATAAATCTAGTTTCATGATGACTCATTATTATTTTTTTCTTGTAATACTCATGTCTATGTATATATCTCATATTAGAATGTACAGTATTCTGAATTAGATAATCAATGTAACTTTTCAGCCCTTCGGCATCCACTGGGTAGGTTAGGAAATGCAAGAGACTTGCTCCCCCAAACTTGTTCCCCATAGCTGGTATAACTTTAATTTTACAGTTCAATAAAAATTGAATAAAATAAGATTTTTTCCTGAAAATAAAGATATCTGGTAACAGCATATTAATTGATTTATAAAGTTAAAACAAAATATCTTTCATTCCTTTGTATACAGGGTGAAAGTGGAAAACCAGGTGCTAATGGTCTCAGTGGAGAACGTGGTCCCCCTGGACCCCAGGGTCTTCCTGGTTTGGCTGGTACAGCTGGTGAACCTGGAAGAGATGTGAGTAGTCATTCTTAGGAAATGTTCAACCAGCCAGGTAGAATTCGGATAATTTATTTTAGCAAAGGTGAAACTGAGCCTTAATGTCTATGAGTGTAAATACTGCCACATAGCAAAGTTCTTCTTTCTCTAATAACAGAAATTCTTTCATTACAGCTTAGAATAGGCTTAAAGGCTCTTGTTCATTAATATTTACCCAATGAATAATCAATAGTGGAGAAAATATTATCTCTAACTAAATTAGGAAAAAAGTTAATGGTGAGAACCACAATTTACATGTTTTCTGAGTGAAAATGTTCGGCAGTATCTGTGATCAGTCTTTTATTAATTTTAAATGATTTTAAATTAATATTATTTATATTTGACAAATCATAATTGTATACATTTATAAGGGACAATGTGATGCTTTAATATATGTATACAAGGTAGAATGATAAAAGCAAACTAATTAAATTATGGATTTCCATTAACAGTTTAGATTACTATTTCTAAACTTTTACTTATTAGGGATCTGTTAAGACTCTTTTTGGATATTATTTTTCTAATCACCTCTCCTCCTCTCACCCTTTGAAATTTTAGTACCACAAATATACTAAATGTCTATTTGGATATTGTGACCCTTTGAAAGACCACAATTCATTGTGGTATTTAAGAAATTTTACCCCTGAGAACCAATTTTCACCCCCTTAAAAATTATATTGCCCTGTTGACAATGCATGGCTTAAATGGCATTTTGGAAGGTTTCAAGAAACTTTATTTCCTTTCTCATTTTTTAATCAGGGAAACCCTGGATCAGATGGTCTTCCAGGCCGAGATGGATCTCCTGGTGGCAAGGTATAATAAACACATATGCAATAGAGGCATGTAATTTTAAAAAGTGATCATCATGTTTATTTTGAACCTGTGAATTTGTTCACAGGGTGATCGTGGTGAAAATGGTTCTCCTGGTGCCCCTGGTGCTCCTGGTCATCCAGGCCCACCTGGTCCTGTCGGTCCATCCGGAAAGAGTGGTGACAGAGGAGAAACTGTGAGTTCCTAGGAGCAGCATCTCTCGTTTGCCTATTTCCTTCAATAAAGACATTTGTAGGTAGAAAATAGAATGTCAGATCTGCCAACCAAAATATTCACTATCATTTATTTTACAGTTTTAATTCTAATTGTTCCTTAGAAAACTGTGTTAATAAAGAAATACCAGAAGTACCTGGCAGTAGTCAATGAAGAATTCATTACTAAAACTCAAAATCATATTAATCAGACCAGCTATCTATTTGCTGGGTGAATGCAAGGCCAAATTAATAGGGCTCTTGTGTAGCTTTTCTGTTTTGATCCCGAAAAAGCTGTAAACAGGGCTTCAGGACTTTAAAGGAAAAACAATATTAACTTCCAATAATTGCATGCATACTATAATTCTATCCTAATGAAATTATTTACTTTTGAAAAAAAAGTTGTGTCAACACATAAAAATAATTCCGTGTATGTTAGCTCATTTGAATGTTTTCATCTTAGGGTCCTGCTGGCCCTGCTGGTGCTCCTGGTCCTGCTGGTGCCCGAGGTGCTCCTGTAAGTTTTGTCACAGTTTTTGTTTGTTTGTTTCTTTTATTTTGTTTTTAAATTCATTCTACAGGCAGGAAAAATTTTATTTTCTGGCATGTTCAGGAACAAAGGATGAGAAAAAGAAAAAAACAGTTATGGAACAACTGTAAACTCTCCTTTGATGATGATGATATGGAAAACAGTTCAGGATCTAAAAGTTCTTTGGAGCCAAGGATAGACATATCAGTTGTTAGGGTTCCATGCAAGTATCAGTCCAAAATTAAAACAACCACAAAAACAATGTCATTTCATATATCAAGTGTCTGTTGATGGGGGACTTTCTAGCTGATAGAAAGCCATAAAATATAATTAGTATAAATTCTATTTTATTTTTCCAATATATATGTGTATATATGACTTCAATTCAAAATGTGTTTCTAAAGGGTCCTCAAGGCCCACGTGGTGACAAAGGTGAAACAGGTGAACGTGGCGCTAATGGCATCAAAGGACATCGAGGATTCCCTGGTAATCCAGGTGCCCCAGGCTCTCCAGTGAGTGCATTCATTTTGTTGGAAAATCCCTTCAATGTATAACTGACAAATTTTAGAGATCAAGAGAAGAAAGCTTTCCATCTCTGAAAGAATGTGCTAGAAGAGATGATAAATTGACTTGAGGGCTAATTCGAAACAATGATCAGTATGATACAATGGGGAGATTAAAGAAAGAAAACAAATTCATCATGATCCCCACGTTTCGTGATCTGATCTCGAATGCAGAGTTTCTGAAAGTTTTTTAAGGCCTTCCTCATATGCATACTTCCTTTCCTTCCAGGGTCCTGCTGGTCACCAGGGTGCAGTCGGTAGTCCAGGACCTGCAGGCCCCAGAGTAAGTAGCACAGAAAGATGTTAGAGGTCCATGTGTTTGAAATGTCTGCACTTCAGAAAGATATACTAGCACGTGGTATCATGATACTTTTATAGGGACCTGTTGGACCCAGTGGGCCTCCTGGCAAAGATGGAACCAGTGGACATCCAGGTCCCATTGGACCACCAGGGCCTCGAGGTAACAGAGGTGAAAGAGGATCTGAGGTAAGACATCACTTATACGTATGTGTATTTAATTTGCTGTAATCTTCCAATTTTCAGAAACACTGTGTGTTATTTTTAAACTGAAATAGTAAGACACAAGGCAACCACTCAATTTAAAAAGTGAACAATGACTTTAAGACATTCTCCATCACATTAAAAATTTTTCTACCACACTGTCACAGGAGAAAATATCTTTTTTATAATTTGATGCAGTGACCATGGTATCAGGATAATGACATCTGCCCAAGTTACCAAATGAACCCATGCCACACTGCTATCACACTAGAGATCTCAGAATTGCAACATTCATAATTATTTGCATTTATGTAGTGCCTTTTACTTCTCAAACAGCTTCTCTGGTTACTATTTTTTTAATGATACTATCACTCATAATACTGTCCATCCCATGCCTTTGGGGTAAATGACATAAAAACTATTATCCCAACAAATTACATGCTGCTTTGTCTTGTCAATATTGGAATCATAGCTCATGGGTGTTTGCTTACATCATTCATCCAAAAGGAAGAATGATAAAAAAAAACTTGTGCTCTGACGCTACTGATTCTTACATAGTGGAATAACACTTTTCTTGGTAATGAATTGTAGTTATTATAAATCAGTGATCATGTTGCCCTAAAAGCACCCAAATAAACCTTTAGTAAAATAATTATGATGACACAATGAGTGAATCATTTGAATTATTTTTCAGTCATTTTCTTGGACTGGCATTGTTTTCTTAGATTGGTGACCAAACAAGCATACCTCAATGATGCATGTTTTACTCATTCTAGGGCTCCCCAGGCCACCCAGGGCAACCAGGCCCCCCTGGACCTCCTGGTGCCCCTGGTCCTTGCTGTGGTGGTGGAGCCGCTGCCATTGCTGGGATTGGAGGTGAAAAAGCTGGCGGTTTTGCCCCATATTATGGAGATGAACCAATGGATTTCAAAATCAACACCGATGAGATTATGAATTCACTCAAGTCTGTTAACGGACAAATAGAAAGCCTCATTAGTCCTGATGGTTCTCGTAAAAACCCTGCTAGAAACTGCAGAGACCTGAATTTCTGCCATCCTGAACTCAAGAGTGGTATGTTTGGGAGTCTTTCACCTTAATGGCAACAGGATTACAGAGACAGCTGCTTAGATTAGAATGAGAAAGAAAAAACATTCACTTTCAATGGAAAGCTGAAATAATACTTTAAAAAAGTAAACTTTGCAGATATAACATGTAATATAAATAACTTCAGAATATGCCAAATATAGAAAGATATAAAGATTATTTGTAGAAGTTGTAATATAAATCATAAGTTATTTGAGTATAAAGTAACATCTCTTTTTTTCTCAGGGTTAAATATACATAATTTGATATGGACAATTATAATCTGATTATTGCAATATTTACTAATAATAATTACTTACCTAATTATTATATTTTTTAAATTAAACACATGAAAAAATTCAGAATACTGTACAAAATTAAATAGAATATTATAACATTTAAAGGTTTTGCATATATTGGATTAAATATTTTAGTAAAGCAAAATTATTTCAGGTTTTCAAATATCTTGTATGGAACATTGCCTTTAATAGGAGTCATTTCTATAAATTAATTAAAATAGGAAACAAGCATCAATCATAGGCACTTCAGCTTTAGAACTATTGGAATAAATCTAGGTTAGACAACCAGCTTATATTATTAAGCAAGATTACATATAATAATTATCTTTTTTTAAAAAAAAAAGGAGAGAGTTTTGCAAATATTATACAACAATGAAAAGATCTTAGCTTAATGTATCATCCTTATTAGAAACCATGATGCTACATTTTATTTCAGTGATTTCTATAGTCATAGCTAACTCTTTTATCTCAGCAATTTCAATCAAAAAGTCTGTCAATCATTCTATACATAAACTGCAGACACGTTAGCAGTCAACATTAGAAATGCTTTTAGTAAACAAACAAAATCATTTTATTACTGGATTTTGTAACCAAAGCCCATTCTTCTTTTTTGTGACTATTCAGGAGAATATTGGATTGACCCTAACCAAGGATGCAAATTGGATGCTATCAAGGTATTCTGTAATATGGAAACTGGGGAAACATGTATAAGTGCCAGTCCTTCGAGTGTTCCACAGAAACACTGGTGGACAGACTCTGGTGCTGAGAAGAAACACGTTTGGTTCGGAGAGTCCATGGATGGTGGTTTTCAGGTAAGAAACGATATACCTTTTTTTAAATAAGTCATCACTATTTTCTTTTAGTTCTTCCTATCTGCTTATCACAAAGCAAACTTGTTAGGTTGGTGCAAATGTAATTGTGGTTTTTGCCTTTGAAGGTGACAGCAAAAACCACAATTACATTTGCAACAACCTAATAACTAATAACTAGAAGAGCTCAAATGAGTTTATATAGCCAGGTGACTATACTTTTATAACTTTATTCTCAATAAAGTCTAAGCTATATTAAATAATTTTTGTATGCAGATACCTTTATTTCACATCTTAAGACCTTTTTTACTCTAGCATGCAATAAAAAATATGTTCACACATAAAATATCATACATAAAATGTAAAAAGCTCATACTACAATATGCATACACATACTACTTGAATCCCTTGCATGCAGTTGCAACTAAAATGGTTGATCTGGTTTATTTGTTTCCTATTACAGTTTAGCTATGGCAATCCTGAACTTCCTGAAGATATCCTTGATGTGCAGCTGGCATTCCTTCGACTTCTCTCCAGCCGAGCCTCCCAGAACATCACATATCACTGCAAAAATAGCATTGCATACATGGATCAGGCCAGTGGAAATGTAAAGAAGGCTCTGAAGCTGATGGGGTCAAATGAAGGTGAATTCAAGGCTGAAGGAAATAGCAAATTCACCTACACGGTTCTGGAGGATGGTTGCACGGTAAGAAAGAACATTTTTCTATATATAGGTCATAATGCAGTCAGCATTTCTAGTTTAATCATGCAAGTTATTTTGAATAGATGAAATAAAATTAATAGGATGATATAAAGATAGCGTTTGGTATGAATTACATACATTGCATCTCCTGATTCATTGCAAGGAGTGTTAAATGCAACAAAAAGTAGTGGATTTTAGACTCCAGATGAAAACCAGTTGACATAAAAGCATTTAAAATTTAAATCCATAATGCAAACGTTGTCAGATAATTGGGACAGTTGCTACATGTTTTGAATAATATCTGTCACATTAACTCAATCTGAAATGTCTGGTTTTTTAAATTTTAAAGGTTAACTTCAAATCTCTCCTTTGTTATTGTTATTTGTGAACAAAAGGAACACTCACTTCTAATATTAGCAAATTTCATTCAGAGTAACCTATTATAAAACTGTTAGCAATGACCAGAGCCAGGTCTCTTGAGGATGCACTGGTCTATAGCAATCTCCCTGCTGCATTTACTAAGAATCCCTACAAGGCATTTGTTTAAGAATAGTGTTTATCAACTAAGAAGATTACAGCTTTGACATGGAGCAGATCTCATATATATGAATAATAACATGGCACACTGAATGCTCCTTTATTGCAAAAAGGTTTTTTTAACTTGATCAGTCAGAGTTGTCTTAATAATTTTAATGTCATGGTCACTTATATTTTGTCTTTTTTAACAGAAACACACTGGGGAATGGAGCAAAACAGTCTTTGAGTATCGAACACGCAAGGCCGTGAGACTACCTATTGTAGATATTGCACCCTACGACATTGGTGGTCCTGATCAAGAATTTGGTGTGGACGTTGGACCTGTTTGCTTTTTATAAACCAAACTCTATCTGAAACCCCAACAACAACAAAATTCGCTCCATATGTGTTTCTCTTGTTCTAATCTTGTCAACCAGTACAAGTCACCAACAAAATTCCAGTTATTTATTTCCAAAATGTTTGGAAAGAGTATAATTTGACAAAGAAAAATTATAGTTTTTTTTTTTTTTTTTTGCTGTTCCTCCACATACAAGCCAAATGCTTTTTGTTTTATTTTTTTACCAATTCCAGTTTCAAAGTGTCTCAATGGTGCTATAATAAATAAACTTCAACACTCTTAACGATAACAACACTGTGTTATATTCTTTGAATCCTAGCCCATCTGCAGAGCAATGACTATGCTCACCAGTAAAAGATAACATTTCTTTCTGAAATAGTCAAACATAAAATTAGAAAAGCCCTTCCTATTTTAACTACCTCAACTGGTCAGAACACAGATTGTATTCTATGAGTTCCAGAATACAAAAAAATTTTATAAGTTGATAAAACTTATAAATTTCATTGATTAATCTCCTGGAAGATTGGTTTATAAAGAAGAGTATAGTGCAAGAATTTAAAGAAAGATTTTTAAAGCCACAATTATTTTAATCTTGGATATCAACTGCTTTTAAAGGTGCTTCTCTTTTTTCTTGTCATTACTGGTCAAGATTACTAATATTTGGGAAGGCTTTAAAGACACATGGTGCTAATGTACTTTCACTTCTAAACTCTAGATCAGAATTGTTGACTTGCATTCAGAACATAAATGCACAAAATCTGTACATGTCTCCTGTCAGAAAGATTAACTGGCATGCCTCAGGGGATTTACCCCCTCATCCTGTAAAAGTCAACAATAAAAACCAAATTATGGGGCTGCTTTTGTCACAATAGCATAGAGAATGTGTTGAAATTTAACTTTGTAAGCTTGTATGTGGTTGTTGATCTTTTTTTTTTTCTTACAGACACCCATAATAAAATATCATATTAAAATTCTCCTGGTTTTTGTTACTTTTCAGAGATTTTAAAATTCATATCTACACTAATAAACTCCAGTAATCTTGAAAAAGTATATTGACTTCTAATTCTATAGATTGATATTGCAATAACTTTTAAGAATATAAAATAACATAACATATGTTCAGACTAGAGATAATGCTCAGTGAGGAATTCTATAGATTTTTAGATCATATTTGGAGACCCCCTGTGGGTCATATTGAACACTGAGAGCATTCTGTTTGAAAGGATCAATCCCTGGAAATGGTAACATAGTAAATCAAGGTGTCCCCAAAGTGGGAACTATAAGAAAGGAAGACGTTAATAGTTTATCAGAAAGTCATTGTAATATGGATATCTGGAGAAACACATTAATATTAAGAAAATTTGACAAGTACCACATTATCTCATTTCTATGTTTAATATAAAAGAGTTGAATTCATTAATGTAGAATAGAACAGGTGAGGGTGGGGTGAGGTTGGGAGATGTTAGTCTATGGATACAAAATTTCCGTGAGATAGGAGTAATAAGTTCAAGAGATCTATTGTACAACATGGTGACCACAGTCAATAATGATGTATTATGTTTTTAAGAATTACTAAGAGTGTAAGTGTTCTCACCACAAGAAATGATGAGAATGTGAGCTACTGCATATATATGTATATATGTATATGTTTCTCTGTCTACCTATATATACACATACACAAATGTACACTATATATATATATAGAGAGAGAGAGAGAGAAAGACAGACAGACAAACAGAGAGAGAGAGAGAGAGAGAGAAAGAGAATTCAAACCAATAGTGTGAATTAATAAACTAGATATTTGGAGTTTTATTTTAGACCAAGAAAGATAACTAGATCACAATATTCTGCCTCCTGTATGTGTAACATAATATATTATGGAAAGTAGTTCATTTCACTGTATATAGCTCTAACTTATTGTGTGTTATTGATCCCAATATTCAGTTTAGTGAACACACTAGAGTTAAAATTACTTGTTTGCCTATTTGTTTATTTATTTTCTACCAAGCATCTAAAGTCCTATCTCACTGCAGGGAAGTTACAATCAAATGAGTCTTGGTTGAGGTTGGAGGCCATAGACCCTTGCTTTCCTAACCTCTCTTGAGTTAGGCTTTAGGCAAGTGACCATGTGACCTGAGCTTGACAAATTAGAGACACACACCTGAAGGTTTCAATCTGTAGACAGTAGTATTCATTTCATGTTACTGTGATAGCAAGTTATCATAAATTTAATGACTTAGAAACCACACAGATTTGCTGTCTTACATTTCTGAACATTAAAAGTCTAAACTGAGTCTTGCTGGACTAAAATCCAAGTGTCAAGCAAAGTTGTCTTCCTTTCTAGAGACACTAGGGAGAAACTATGTGTTCCCATTTTCAGCTTCTAGAAGCTACCCAGCTTCCCTGGTTCATGAGCCATTTCCAGCATCAAAGTCAGAAATATTTGGTCAAGTCTTTCTCACATTGTGTCATTCTGACATTGGCTCTTCTGCCTTCCTATTTCACTTAAAAGAAATTATTGCATTGGGTCCAACTGGATAATCCAAGATATTCTCCCCATTTCGAGGTCAGTTGGTTAATGCCTGCTGCAACCTTAATTTATCCTTACCTTGCCAAATAAGGTAATAGATTTACTGGTTCTGGGGATTCGGATATGAACATATTTGAGGGAGTATTATTTCACCTACTAATGACAGTGAGGCAAAGAAGTCAAAAGAATTAAAAATCCAGTTTGGAAGTGATCACAGCTAACAGTTGGGGAAGCAACTGCCAGATATCAGAAGAACCTTGGCCAATAGTGCCAGAAATGGCATCCAGTGTCTTGTGTTTATGATGACTTTGCCAGGTTGCTTTTGGGGTATGATTTAGAAGATGGCTCTGAATGTCAGCATTCACTTCATTTTTGTTGATTTTATGAACCTGGATTCTATAGCTTTCACTGAGTTCCTTTGAACTTCAGATAAAAATCTATAAACTACATTTTTGCTTCAGTCAGCCAAGGTCGGTTTAGATTGTTTACAACTAAGAAGTCTGAGTAGACCAGCAATTGGTAACAGCAGAGCTGGCAGGAAGCAAAAACGCAAGCAAATGGAAAGACTCTGAGATCAAATGTGTGTACTAGTTAAGGGTGAAAGTAGAAAATCCAGCTTGTATCCAGGAATGAGAATTTTGAAGCCCATTGAAATAGGATTAATCATCTACAGTTACATGGAGTGATTTGCACTTTAAAGACAAGGCTTAGGGAGATAAGTAGACTTTACTACATGACAGTATGTTTGAATTTCATGAGAAATTGAAGGACTGCATGGGAATGTGGCTGCTGTAATGGTGGTCAACTAAAAGAGAATGACAAGTTCAAGTCCCTAACTTTTTTGGTTTAAGACACAGAAGAAAATCTATGCCCCTTACCTGACTATGCTAAAATAAAAACATACTATCTTTCTGGAAAAAAAATCATATTTTTCCAAAGGTTCGATATACTAAAAACCAAATATATTCTGCAAATCACTAGACTTCAACATAAATCTAAATGAATTTTCCAATTCTCTATTTGATTGCTCTATAATTGGGAAATAGCAAGACCTTGGAAATTTAAATGGGGTTTATGGAAGAATTCCCTTTAAACATTCCAGTTTTGCATTAAGTTTCTTTAGACATCTGAAATGGGATCTGCATTTCCTTGCCCGGTAATTGTTTTCCTATTCTTAAAACGCAAGATGACAAGAAAAAGCCAATTTTCTTCAGACCTCATTCTCACCACTGCTTATTGTCTCCAGATTTGTAACTAAACTCAGATCCCAGAATGCCTCAGGGGTAGCAATTTAAAGGTCAATCTCAAGAAGAGGTTTACACATAAAAAGAATGAAAGGATTTAACTGATTTGTATTGTTTATAATCTGAGAAATCTGTGGGTTTTGAAATACTAGACAAAAAGGAACTGAAATTTGGACAAAAATGTATCAATATATGAATGTAACAAAGAGTTACAGGAACATTATAATTATTGACATGATTGAACAGAACTCAGGCCTCAGAGGTTGTTCAAACTGAATAAATTTGAGATATCACAAACTTTCTGAGAGGTGGAGAATGTAATTCAAAAACATAAGAACATAGAAATATTGGAATGAATTTTTCATATGTGACACAATCATTCACCTTCTGAGTACATTCTCAAGGTGGACCAGTAAGGTTTGAGAAACACTTGGTGGGCTTCATGCCAGCACCTTTGAAAATTTCCTTGTGCGTGTGTAGTCTGGAGATGGAAGTAGAAAAAAAAAATCTAGCTGAAATAGGCTTCTTGATTCCAACGGAGGTGACAGGATCCAAGCTTGCAGAGGACAAAGGAAAACTCTAGACTACCAGAAACAAAGTGAGGATGATATTGTACAAGATAGCAGGACTATCATGGTAGAAAAAAAATGGCATTAACTCAGAAGTAACGTTGTTGGTGGCTGATTAATAATGAGAATGAAGGGTTGCCGGGGACAGTCACACTTAGGTCTTTTATAAACAATAATGATTAACTTATTTAGTTCAGGTGCAGGAGATCTCAGATCAGCAACCACACAGGCCTCAAGGCTTTGGTCAATTCCCAGACTATTAGATGGTTAATAAACCCGGTGCCCTTAAAGGAAGCAGAAGTTCAGTGCTCTGGAGGAAATCTCCTGCAATAGAATCACAATTGATAAGCATTTACCAGGGGCCAAGCATTGTTCTAGTCACTTTAAACTGATTAATTTATGTATTACTCACTTTAATTCAATGTGGTACTAGCATTTTCATTTTACCAAAAAAAAAAAAAAAAAGAAAGAAAAAAAAAGAAAGAAAATGAGGCACAAGAGATTAAGTAAGTTGTTCCAAATCCCCTAACTAATAAGAGAGAGGGCTTAGATTTTAATCCAAACATTTTGGCTTTACAGCTAATACTCTAAGCCATGACACTAAACAGTCTAAAATATTTACTGTATTCTTTCTCCAAATGAAACTTATGTTAACATTTTTGTGGTACACTGAAAAAAGGTCAGTTGCCTGACTTTGGGGGAACTATGGAAGAGTAATGATAAATTATTACCAGTTACTACAGATTCATAATGCCACTCTAAAACTTGAATTGGAATTTTGATTACTCACTTCCAGGGTTGTCATAGGTAATTCAGGTACCATAACTCAGGTAAGCATCCATTTACCTTATTTAGTAAGTCACATAATCATAAGAGGTTTATTGAGCATCTAATGTGTACCATGTGTGGACATTGTATCTTATCCTAAGTGAATTTCCTCCCTTTTTTAGGCCATGCCTTCTCTATCTCCATTCTCTTCCTCTACCCAGTCATTAGAGTACCATCAGTCACTCTACTATCTCTCCTTGACAATTTCACCTATTTCCATAATCCTACTCATTAATTAAATTAAAGATAATTCACAAATTGACATCTGGCTTTGTGGAACTAAAGATTCTTATGTTCTATGGACTAATTACAATTCCCATTGAAGTTTTGAAATATCTTTAGTGAAGCAAGTAATATAAAGCTTTTAAAGAAATTTTTCCAAGAAGAGAGAAGAGCAATAGCATGAGGAGAGAAATGTTCTGGATGTGTTCAAGGAAAAACAAAGGGAACATGTTGGGGCAAAGTTATCACCTGGGGGAGGAGTATAAGAGAAGGACATAGAAAAAGAGAAGGAGACAAATCATGTGGAATCCCAAGAGGGGTGACCATAGGTGCAGCTTTGCCTGGGAAAGTAAGAGTTTATGCCTATGCTCCTAATGGCTAATAAGATTTAGCATTGTAGAACTCAGAAATATCCTAGTCTGATGATATTATATGGTCACCCTAATTTTATTTGACCACTATGAGGATGGCCATTTCCTCAGTGAGATGAGAAACCACTATGATAATGGATGACACGATCTGGCTTACAGCTTTGGAGTATTTCTGTGACTGAGCTTTTGAGATGACTGTGTGTTAAGGGCAGAAACCATGAGAACAGTCATGAGTCCATGGCAGTCTTCTAAGCCAAGAATGATAGTTGTTTCCACCAGGATGGTAATAGTAGAACTGATTAATAGTCATGTTCTGGATGCATTTTGAATACAGAGCCAACAGAAACTGCAGGCAATTTGGATGTCCGGCTTAAGAGAAAGAGATATCTGGTCAGCCACGGTGGCTCAGGCCAGTAATCCCAGCACTTTGGGAGGCTGAGGCGGGTGGATCACTTAAGGTCAGGAGTTTGAAACAAGCCTGACCAACATGGTGAGACCCAGTCTTTACTAAAAATTACAAAAATTAACCTGTCATGGTGGCACATGCCTGTAATCCCAGATACTCAGGAGGCTGAGACAGGAGAATCACTTGAACCCTGGAGGCAGAGGTTGCAGTGAGCAGAGATTGCACCATGCACTCCACCCTGGGCAAGCCAGATTCTGTTTAAAAAAAAAAGAGAGAGAGAGAGAGAAAGAAAGAGACATATCAAGCATGAATCTAAGACTTTTGGTCCATGTAACTGCTGGGAGAATAGAGCTGTAACTAAGATGCGGGAGACTAAGATTAAAAAATTCAAGGAACTCAATACTTTGAGGTTGAGCATGTTACATTTTGGATGCTTATCACTCTTCTAAGCAGACTTGCTGTAAATCAGAAGAGAGGTCAAGGCTAGAGAAATAGAGTTTCAGTATATGGCTTTTACATTCTTAGAAGTAGAGAAGATCATCAAATAACGTAGTGTAGAATGACAGAAGAAAATATGAAAGCCTGGGATACTTTAATATTCACAAATTGGAGAAAAAATGAAGAGGAAGCAACAAAGGAGACAGAAAAGGAATGAAAGGAAATCATGAAAGTGTAGTGAGTTAGGTGCCAGGTGAAAAGGTTTGTTGTTTAAATTTTAGAATTGTGGCAGAAATGAATTTAGAGTCAATGTAATCCAAAACCACTAATTATAGATTTTTTAAAGTGAAGTCAAGTGAGGTTATATGAGTTTTTCTGTCCGTAAATGGCAGATAGTGATGCAATACAATCCCTTAATTCATAGTTATGTTATCTCCTTATTATCTCTTTCACGATGGAGGATTCAATACAACTTTCTTCACCCTCAAACTGGCACTTTGACAAAAATTATTCTACTTCTTTGGCTGAAATAAAATGTATTTTATAAGGATTGAGGATGAAGTTTATACAAGCATTATAACATAGTTAGAAAATGCAGAAAACTAAGAAGAAAAATTGAGAATCCATATTCTAGATCAGTGTCTATTTCCTTAAAGTCTTCTTTGCATATTCTAACCTAACTGGGATAATATCATATATGCAATATTGTATGCTGCTTATTTTACTTAACATAATATTATTTTATTCATAAACATGTATTTTTAAATTTTTGGTCAAATAAGGAGAAATATAGAGGAAACTCTTCTTTCAAAGTAATGGCTCCAAAGTTAGAAATCACTTCAAAGGAAACTTCCTTTCATCTAGTTTATACTAAAATTCTGTTTATCTAGGTTCTGTCCTAGAGGAATGTGCCTGTTTTAAAGAGTGAGTCAGAAACTATGAAAAAATATTTTCTTTTCAGACATAATTCGTCATTGAGTCATAACTCACTAAGATAGCTTGACATAATATTGGTGAAAACATTTAAACAACACAGAATATTTGAAAGATCTCCCCAAGTCTCCACATTCTCTAGTCTGCTCCATTGAAGGTTTTCAGAGACCTTGCAAAGAATCACTTGTTCAGTCATTGCCAAAAACAAAAAGACTATCATCCATGGCTAATATTTCTTATTAAACAAGATTTTCTCTGATATTTTGCTAATCCTTTTTCTTCTCATTGCTTCGTCTTCCTCAAAAACATCTTTACCTTTAAAACATCTGAATGCGTTCACTAAAATGCATTGAATTACTTTGTATTTTCAGACCATATCTGCTATAAAGTTTATTAATAGAAGTCAGGCTGCCTTTTGAGGTCCATACAATTTAGAATCAGGAGTTATGATATTTCACACCAGTTTTGTGATGATATGAGAGAAATGATATGCTTTTTTTTATCTTGAAAATGAGATACTTTATAATGGAGTAGAAAAGAAGCAAGATTTAAGCTCTGTCTTTGGTTGAGTTCCCTGAAAACAGACTCTAAGGCAGCTAGTGATAGGCAGAAGATTTATTGGGGAATTACTTTGGGAGATACATCTGTAAGGAGATGAGAAACATAGGTTTAGACAGAGGGAGAAGATGACCCATGCAATTGGTGGATGTTTCAGGGGACTCTACAGGAAACTCTGGAACTAAGATGGCCCTTCAGAGTTGCTATATTTCACAGTAAGAGGGATAAGTCTTTGTATTCCTGAATCAGACAATCAATGACTGTGGGCTAAAATTTGGAAGGGGTGGAGGTTACATCTGGTAAAGCAGTCTTTGTAACTGGGGCAATTCTATGTGAGAGACACTGCTATGAACCCTCAGTAACAACTATTTTCAGTGGCTGATAGATCAATGATTTGGCTTTGCAAAGGGCATACATGTGGACCGACAAATTGTAGGCTCCTCCTATATGTTTAGTACTCTTCTGAACATTATAGGGAAATGTAACACATGATTGTTCCTCTTTAGGTGTGTGTTATCTAGGGTAGATAAGTCGAACCCATATGAAATGGCACAAAAGCATTCAAGGCAAGCAATTAAGTGCTAAATCGTGCTGGGCTGTCTTACCTATAAGAGATATAGATAGTAGATGAGAAAAGGAATTGGCCAATGATGATGATATTTTCAAGACTGTCTTCTTTAAAAAGATAAAATGTATTGTGCAATTAAAAAGGAGTGTTATTTGAATAAATGGTGGAGAAAAGGAAAACCACTTTGGACTAATAAAGATAAGAACAGGACAAATAGAAAAATGATTATCTTCTGTCCATGGCACAGTAAGGAACCCAGGCTACCTAAATCCATTTATTTTAATTCAGAAACAGTTCTGAGCAATTCCTAAATGCAAGACTCAGAACCAAGTGCCTAAGAGGACTCAAGGAGAATAAGAGATTATGAATTTTAGTACAAGTATGATGACACAAGCATGTCACAAGACTTAACACGATAATTTGAATTAGGGAAATACAAGGTACCAGTGATGGCAGTGGCTGTAGCCATCTTGCAGGCTGCAGCAGGGAGGCATAGGGAGACATGGCTGGGGCTGCACACTCCCTGGAGCTGGTGGGAGCCCTGCCTCAGTTCTGAGTTGGTACAGGAGCTCTCTAGGTGCCACTGCAGCTGCAGACCCAGGCATCCTGCTCTGTGGAGCAGGCAGGAGTCCTGCCCTCCTGGATTGGGGTATACCCACCTAAGCTGTGGCTGTGGCTATAAGCCTCCCTGTGCTCTTGGAGGGAGCAGGAGCTTCTTGGGTGCAGGTGCAGCTGCCCTCCCAGGCCCAGGACCTGGGTATCTCTGTAGCCTGCATCCTTGGGGGCCCTGGAAGTTCCCTCCCCCCTCCCCCACATTCTTGCAGGCTTGGGAGTGTCTGCTCTGACTACCTGGCCTCTTTCCTCTGCCACCCTGGCTCTGAACTCGCCCCCAGTTGCAGCTGAGCCCTGGGGTCCTGAATAACAGTGAGACACTGAGTCCCGGACAGAAGTTGGTGGATCCCTGGTAAGGTCCCACGGATGACCTGACTACTCCCTGCGGGTCTCCTCTGAGCTGTTGCGACACTCAATAAAGCTCATCTTCATCTTGTTCACACTTCACTTGTCTGTGTACCTTGTTCTTCTTGCATGCATAACAAGAACTTAAGCCAATGCACCATGGCCACAGAGGTTTCTAGACAGAAAATTGATACCCCAAAGATCCCATAACACTAGAATGGCACAAGCAATGAATAGACATGTCTACTTGGAGGCTCTCAAGACAGGCTACATGAAGCAGGTGACATGTAGGGCCAACTTTAAATAATACAGTGTTTTTCAGGAAGCAAGACAAAGGAAGACCACGGAAAACACTGTAAGGAAAGAGGTGCAGAGTTTGGATGCATACTTGTCAATTTAAATTAGCCCAGTTTCAGATGGAGCATGGGTTTCAAGCAGTGGTGTTGTGAGAGATGAGGCTGGAAATACAGTCTAGACATGAGACCTTAGAATAGCAAGGTGATGAGCCTTTATTTTGTCTACTTGCCAATCTAGGTCATAAAAATGTATTAAATATTGGTAGGCTTGAGGAGAGCACAAAATTAAGGGAAACAGGGGAAGCCATGGTCAGGTTTACAGGCAATGAAGAGATACCTATTGTGGAAAGAAGGAGGCAGACTGGATCTCCGTTTTAGGAAGGATGAGGATGAGATAAAACAATTTTAGCAGGGGGTCAGAGCACATTTTCTTCAAAGACTAGACTGAAGAAAGAGCCACAGAGTGTAGACATACTTGCTGGGAAAATTAGGTTAAGGAGGGAAATCGGGTCAGGCTGAAAGAGAACATCAAAAATCAGGCAAGAGACGATTCCTTTTAGTAAGGACTGAGCAGAAAGTTACACAACTTCAGCCTTACTCGCAGCTTTCTACGTGGCGGTTAAACATGACAGTGATTCATTTGGCAGGGTGCTTGAACATGATAAAATGTGTGACTGATTCGAGAATACTAGGTCAGAGGCAGCTAAGTCAATTTGGAAATTATCCTTCTGCAGATGGTGGATGAAATCATCTGGCTCCAGAATGAAATCATCAGGGAGCAAAACTTTCAAAGGAAAGGGGAAAAGAACAGCATGGTGTGTACATGGTGAGGAGGAGGATGTGAGAGAAGCATCACTAAGGGTCTGATTAGAAATACTGTACCTTTTAATCATTTTTAAAAAGGAGGATTCAATTTTGAGATCTGAGGTCATGATTAATTCAAGGGCTATGAGGAGAGACAGGAAACTGAACAGAAGGAGGGCTTCATTAGTGCTATTGATAAAAATGGTTTGGGACTGATTTTCAAATTTGTCTTGAATTTAAACCACCTGGAGCCTGTCCTCAGCAGAGTCAGCAAAGCACAGCTTTGAAAGAGGCGATCACTTTCCTAAGAACCCAACAAAGCACAGCATCATGCAAGGAAACATGTCAAATGTCTCTGGGAGGGGCTTATACTTTAGCTTCCTTTGAGTCATTAAGGCTAAAATTCTAACTGCAGATGTTTTCAATTTATATTGCATTTTTTTCTCATTAAAATTGGCAAACAATTGTGATTATTCTGTATCTCCAGCTGCCTTTCATTATAGGCTTTATCACATAACAGTTTCAACTGCTGGGAAAATTGCTCACATTACCATTACAGTTCCACCTATCTCTATTTATTATCACTTGAATCTACATTTGTACTTCACATATATGCAGACCAACCTTCTGCCCTATCAGTTTAACCATAACTGCTTATATGCATATGCTTTTGGTATGCACTCTTTAAAAGGTGGTGAATCATATTCTTTTATTAAAAATAAATGCATTTGGGAGGCCAAGGTGGGCAGATCATTTGAGGCCAGCAGTTTGAGACCAGCCTGGCCAATACGGTAAAACCCTAACTCTATTAAAAATTAGCTGGGTACGGTGGTGCATGCCTATAATCCCAGCTACGCAGGGGGCTGAGGCAGAAGAATCAATTGAACCTGGGAAGCAGAGGTGGCAGTGAGCCAAGATCCCACCACTGTTCTTTAACCTGGGCAACAGAGCAAGAATCTGTCTCAAAGTAACCATTGTGGAAGACAGTGTGGCGATTCCTCAAGGCCTTAGAAATAGAAATTCCATTTGACCCAGCAATCCCATTACTGGGTATATACCCAAAGGACTATAAATAATTCTACTATAAGGACACATGCACACGAATGTTTATTGCAGCACTGTTTACAATAGCAAAGACCTGGAATCAACCCAAATGCCCATTGATGATAGACTGGATTGGGAAAATGTGGCACATATACACCATGGAATATTATGCAGCAATCAGAAATGATGAGTTCGTGTCCTTTGACATGGATGAATCTGGAGAACATCATTCTCAGCAAACTGACACAAGAACAGAAAATGAAACATCGCATATTCTCACTCATAGGCGGGTGATGAAAAATGAGAACACATGGACACAGAGAGAGGAGTACTAAACACTGGGGTCTATTGGGGGGAAAAGGGGAGGGCCAGCGGGAGGGGGAGGTGGGGAGGGATAGCCTGGGGAGAAATGCCAAATGTGGGTGAAGGGGTGAAAGCAAACAAAACACACTGCCATGTGTGTACCTATGCAACTGTATTGCATGCTCTGCACATGTACCCCAAAACCTAAAATGCAATAAAAAAATAAGAATTAAAAAAAGAAAAAAATAAAATAGACAATTCTCAAAAGAAGATATACAAATGACAAACATATGTTATGAAAAAACTGCTCACCATCACTAACAACTAGAGAAATGCAAATCAAAACCACAATGCAATACCATTTTACTCCTCCAAAAATGGCCATAATAAAAAAATAATAGATGTTGGCATGGACACGGTGAACAGGAACACACACTTCTACACTGATGAAAGGAATGTAAACTAGTAAAACCACTATGGAAAACAATGTGAAGATTCCTTAAAGAACTAAAAGTAGAATTACTATTTGATTCAGCAATTCCACTACTGGGTATCTACCTATAGGAAAAGAAATCATTATACCGAAAAGATACTTGCATGTGCATGTTTACAGCAGCACAATTTGCAATTGAAAAAATGTGGAACCAACCCAAATGCCCATCAATCAATGAGGGGATAAAGAAACTGTGGTATGTATATATGATGGAATACTACTCAGCCATAAAAAGGAATGAATTAATGACATGCAGCAATGTGGATGATATTGGAGACTACTATTCTAAGTGAAGTAACTCATGAATGAAAAACAAAACGTATGTTCTTACTCATAAGTGGGAGCTAAGCTACGAGGATGCAAAGTCATAATAGTGACACTGGACTTTGAGGAATCAGGAGAAAAAGGGTGGAAAGGGAGTGAGCTATAAAAGTACAAATTGGGTGCAGTGTAAACTGCTTAGATGATAGGTGCACCAAAAATCTCAGCAATTACCACTAAAGAACTTACTTATGTAACCAAACACCATCTGTTCCTCCAAAACCTATGGAAATAAAAAATTTTTTAAAAAAAGAAAAATAAATGCAATCTCTAGGGCATTTTTTAACCTATAAGATAGTCATATAATGTGAATTAAATATCATTTGAGGTTTCTGTTGATAGCATCAAAAGAAAATCCAGCAGAGAATTATAAGCAAATTTTTACAAGACCTTGCTACATTTTTAGTTTTATTTCTAGAGGTCCCTGTTCCGTCTCACAAATGCTTTTGTCTAGTTCAAGTTTCAAGTAGAATTTTCATTTTCTTTCATATTTCATTGTGTCAGTTTTAATGAATTGAGTCATGAAAGTATAAAAATGAGAATAAGAGATGCAGTATAGCATTAGACATGGCTTCAAGCCCTCTTTTCTGATTTCAGTTAATTATAACATCCACGGTTTAGAATTTATGACTAAAAAGTAATATTCACACAACATATTACTCTTTTACTCTTTCCCCTTAAACTTCAGCATTCTCCAGTGGTCTCTTCTGGGCCCACTATTCTCCTCTGTTGTGAATGACTGCACTACATTTCAATCTCCAACAACTACTGGATGAGATGGCTCACATAGCTTTATGTATAACCCTGCCTATCTCCAGCTAGATGCTCCATGGATGTAGAACACATATCCTCAGCCAGCCCCCTTTGTTAGTCCCCATCTCAGTATATGCCAGCACCTTTCTTCCAGATACCTAAGCCAGAAACTTGCAAATGATCTTAAAATCCTTGGTCCCTCACTCTCACTCTTACATCAGATTGTGTTGATGCTTTTTCTTAAATATCTCCCAAATCCATCTCTCTCCATCTGCAGTGACATGAACTGCTCTTTCCTGCTTCTTTAGCTTATATATTGTTCTCACCAATCTTTCTCTTTTCAGTTTTACTCACATTAAAAATTCCTCCTTCAGTATTGCTGCCAAGGTGATCTTTCTAACATGCAAATCACAATTTGTCTTACTTGCCAAAACACTTCAATATTTTGCAGTGAAACTTCTATTGGTATTTTGGGTGGTTCGGATTTTTTATCCAAGAAATTGGCCTACATGCAAGAATTTAAACATCTTTGGCTTATCTACAAAATGACAGGATATTCCCCAATCTTTATTACAACCACAAACACCTCCTCACACATTTCCAAGGGCCCCTCTAGAGGGTATGGTTACATGCCCAGCTAAGAACCACAGATAGTTTCCTTAAAACACCTTCAAAATAAATTTTAATTTCTTTATTTCTAAATATAAGTCCCTTTATGATACCTTTTCCTGCTTCTCTAACTTCTCTTACCAACTCCTTGCATGCAATGTACCATAGAAACAGCCCACTAGTGGCTCCTCAGGCAAGGCCATGACTTTTAAGAACTTTATGTCTTGATCTATGTTATTCTCTGTGTCTTACCTTCTTTCATTGCTCAAGACACTGTCTTTAACCCTCAAAACTCATTAAGAAAGAGTGTATTATAACTACTCTTCCTTGCTTCCTCTCCTTTCCAGATTCCAGCCTAGCTTACATGGCTAGGTCCCATGCTTTCCATGTACATACCTAATTAATATTAGATATCACCATGTATTTATTCAGCTCAGTTGGTATGTTGGTCTGTTTTACCCACTAAATGGTATTAACAGCATACAAAGCATGGAGTGACCTCCTGTACCATGTGCTGGGTAATAATTTTACATTCCAAGGCAAAAATACCAGTATCTGACATGAAATCCACATGAAAAGCATGTACCCACAATTGATTCCCAGTGGTACAAAACCATTGTGAAATTGGTTTGGCCATGTTAAGTTCTATCCTATCTTATATCTATATTTATTTTACATAATTTGTTGGGGATTTTGTCTTTTGTTGTTTTTTGTTTTTCAAACAATGTTTTAAATTACTTGTCACCAGGTAAAATCAACAGCCCCAGAGGACATCCTAGTGTGTACTACTCTATCCTCAACCTCTGACTCACTTTTGGGCCTACTACCTTCTCACATTTATGGGAACTATAAATAAACCAACTAGAGAAGGTGAGTTTAACTATTCTTTCCACATTCTGGAGGGAAAAACAGACAAAAGACATATGTGTTTTTCTGCATCTTCTCTGACACTTAATACTATCAGGCATTTAATGTTGTCCAATTCTGATAGAATTTAATATCTTATTGTATCTGTTGTATTTTTATTTTTAATGATATTAAATATCTTCCACATTTATCAGTTTTTGTATTGTGGCTTTTGTAAATTACATGTGTAGGCCTATGCATAGTTTGGAGGTTTTTACAGAAACTGTATTAAACCACTGCTGTAATATACATTACATAAATTTTCCCAACTTGAACATGCTTTGAAGAATAATATATATATATATATATATTTTTTTTTTTTTTTTTTTTTTTCTTTTTAAGGTAGGATCTCCCTGTCTTGCCAGGGCTGGCCTTGAACTTCTGAACTCAAGTGATCCTCCCACCTCGGACTACTGAATAGCTAGGACTACAAGTGAGCAGCATTGTGCCTGGTTATAGTATAGATTTAAGATGTATTTTAGAATCTGATCTTTCAACATTTTATTATTTATATATTTGTTTTCATTTCCATTCCAAGATTATTAAACTACCCAATAATTTTTATGCTAATATATTGAGATGTTTTAAAAATTGAATCAGTTCATTTGGGAACTGTTTTGGCATAAGAACTAAAGAAAGAAACGGGCCAGGCGCGGTGGCTCAGGCCTGTAATCCCAGCACTTTGGGAGGCCGAGGCGGGTGGATCATGAGGTCAAGAGATCGAGACCATCCTGGTCAACATGGTGAAACCCCGTCTCTACTAAAAATACAAAAAATTACCTGGGCATGGTGGCACGTGCCTGTAATCGCAGCTACTTGGGAGGCTGAGGCAGGAGAATTGCCTGAACCCAAGAGGTGGAGGTTACAGTGAGCCGAGATCGTGCCATTACACTCTAGCCTGGGTAACAAGAGAGAAACTCCGCCTCAAAAAAATAAATTAATTAAATAAATTAAAAAAAAGAAAGAAAGAAACATGCTTTCAAATGATACATAGTTATCAATTTGATAGTGTTTACTGAATAAATGGAGATTAACTTTTTTCTATGTTAATTCTAATATAGGTATGTAGGTTAATTTCTAAATATTTTTCTTTCCCTATGATCAGTAGCTTTTTTATTTTTTTTTAATATTAACTTGGGCCAGGGCTCACCTTTATTCACCATTTCTGTTTTGGAGATTTTTTAAAATAATTTTTCTTGCATATTTTTCATTCCAATGACCTTCAGAATAGTTTTGTCATGTTTTCTGTTTTTAAGATCTTACGGGATTTTCAGTAGAAGTATTTATCTATTAATTTAGGAAAAAACTTACATTTTTCAAATATTGAGCTTCCCTATGTTAAGTGAGGGTTAGCCCTAATTTTATTTTGCATGTCTCAGTCAAGTGTTATGGATTTTTCCAATCAGGTTATGCAAATTTCCTGTCATGTTTAGGAATATGTTGTATGTTGCTATTATTGTTGGATAATAATCCTTTCTTCAATTGTGTTTCTGTCCAGTAGTACTAACAGCAACAGTAACATGATATAATGGTAATAACAATGTATGCTTCACTCTAGTACATAAATGAAGTATGATTACTCTTGGAATGTAATTTTCCAGTTACACATAGTATACAATTTTTCATCATTCATTCAATGAATGTATGTTGAGCATGCACAAATACTAAGAAAATTTTTAGATCCAGTGTAAACAGTCTCTGCCTTTGTAACAAATACAATTAATATACAATTAATACAAAAGACTGCCACTATCCAAATAATCACACCCTATATAAAACTGTGCAATTTGTGCTATAAAGAAGAAATACAGTGTGCCAAGAAAACTTAGCTGGGTTGTGATGAGGAGTGAGGAGTCTAGTAAAAGATTTTGTGAGGATGAGGCATTGAGAAGAGTTCTGAAAGATAAGTACAAGTAAACTGGGCAAAAGAACGCACATTCAAATGGTTTTCAGCAGGACAGGGAATCTAGTTTTTAGAAAATGGACAAAATCCCATGTGAGTAGAGCACTGAGTAAGGCAGATAGTGGTGTAAGGAAGCCTGGGAAGAAGGCAGGAGTCAGGTCATACCAGCACCTCATAGTTTGAATATTTTTGTCTTTATCCTAGAAGCTACCACTGAAGCTCAATAAGATGAGTGCATGTGTGTTGTGCTAGCCAGAGTGGTGGGACAGAGTGAGAGGTGACATATTCAGATTTTTACTTCAAATTGATTTATCTGGCTGTAGTGAGAAGAATGGATCAGAAGAGGGCAGGAGTAGATGCCTCAAAACCTGTCAGAGGCTATTGAAAAAGCTCAGGTGAGACATAATGATTATGCGAACAAGAATACTGGCAGTGGAGATAAAGAGAAGGATATGGCTTTAGGGAATATGTAGGGTGCAGAATTGGAAATATTTAACAAGGACAGGACTCTGGCATGGTCTGAGAGAGAGAGAGGTGACAAAAATGACTTTCAGGTTTCTGGCCTGCCTACATGAATAGATAATGAGGCTATTGTCATTTTTTTTTGTAAATTTTGAGAATTTTTATTTTTATTTTTTAAACAAATCAACAATAAATGTATGCCACCATCCTCTCCAAATGTAGATTATTTCACTTTTTGTAGTGTAGAATTTGAGGTGTCTATGGGACAGGAAAGTAAAGAAATCTACTAGTACAATGGGACCAACAGATCTAAAACATAGGCAAGAAATTTGAGAGCTTTGGCACGGTCTGGGAAGGCTTTTATTTGTAGCATTCCCAAACTCCAAATAAGAACTGTCATTTCTGTAGCTGAAACTTGTTAGTGTTTGTGACTTAAAAGTATTACCACATATTTCTGGTTCATCTACATAAACTTATATCATCTGTATGGTTTATACTTGAAGGAAGTCAAAGAAAACTCATACATGTATTTAGGCATATAAATACTCAAATTTAAGATATAGAGGTCAAAATATAACCAGTTTGGGGGAAAATGATGTCATAAACTACATACTGAAAGAAAACCAAAACCATTTAGACTAAATTCATATGTGATATACTTTGAGACTTATGTTTTATTATCACAATTTATTCAGTCATGAAAAATCTATGGCTTTCCCTTTTTATCAATAATACTACCCTGACATTTTTAAGGGCAGAGACAGTGATAATTGGTGTTATGTTGCTTTTGTGGGTAATGTTGCAGATAGGTTTTCATTTATAAACCAGTACATACATGATGGAAGGTATTTGTTGTATCTTTTAAACCAATGGCAAACAAAGTATGCCACCACATCTCCTTTTCACTATTGGAAATTAAATAGATCTAGTATGATCAAAGGAATTCCACAAAACAAAAACCACTGAAATGACAAAAGCGTGCATTTAATTTGATGCTTTGCAGAGATACATGACCAAAGTTGTGTGCATGGCTTGTCTTTTGGGATGGTCCCAGCTGTTTATTTTTAAAGAAAATAATTAAAATAGAGCCAACAAATGCAATTAAGAAATAAAAGAGTCTTGAGACAAGGGAACCTACACATGTTCTGGTCTTGAAACATGCAAGTAGTACAAAGCATTCCAGATACAGTATGACAGAGGAATGGTGAACAAGCATTGGAACGATGCTCTTTCTCTCAGAAATGGGAAGTCTAACAGTTATGTTTTCACAATGGTAGTGATTAAACCATCTTTATTTTTAAATAAATTTATAGGAAGAATTTTAGCACCATCATTAAAGGAAAAATAATAATAATTTTTTAGCCCTGCCTATCTCCAGTCTTGGAATAATAACAGAAGCATAGCACCTTTCAGTATCTAAAATATAAACAAGAATAGTAAGTCCATCCCAGCTTCTAGAGATGAGGTAGCTCATGCTAAGAAATATTGGGTCATTTTTCCTATGAAAGTTCAAAGGCCAAATGGTCTAATTCCAATCATCACATTTGATTAAAGTCAGCTCCACAACTCAGTTTCTAGATCTTTTTCTTCATTATAGGCTTCAGGATGATGATATTGTACATGTGGAAGAGTCTCAACTTAGGGTCCTTGGACATATGTTTGTAAAGTTCTATATGTCAATTATTTTGCATTCAGTATCTTCTTAAATAAGAAAGGGCAAATGTATTAAATGGTATATACTAGCATAACTTCTATCAATATTGATAGATTGAGTCAAGAGGAGAAAGATATCTTTAAATTTGAATGAGAAAGATGTCTAAACTTAGCATATTTGACAAAAATTTAAGAAGTAGAAGTAAATTCACTTTGTTCTTCAAAATGCCACTGTATATATACTATTTAAAAGTTCTATTTGAGACAGTGAAAAACTGGTGTATTTTTAAGATTGTCCTTAAAGAGTCTCTATTATAGTTACACAATATCAAGACATGCATGTAGGTCTGAATCACAAGTTAAACATTTTGAAGTCACTTTTAATTGACAGTCTTGGAATGAGAGGCCACAAAGGGCACTAATTTCTATTTTTCAATTGCAGCCAAGCAAAATAAACATGTGTTGTGACTCTATATACCCCACTCTTTAAGCTACCTGCCAGGAAGAAGAATTTCCTCATAAATACTAAGCAACTTTTTCATTACACTGAAATAAATTGAAGAAAACGGAGATTTATTTATTCAATCAGTTTACTTTCTGTAAAGGTGGTCATTGTCATTGGTCATCTTAAACCTAAACTGTTGTATTGAAAAAAATTCAAATCAATTAAAACTTGAGGATTGTAAGTAAAATAAATATTCTGAAGGATAAGGAGGCCAGGCACTTAAGACCATATATACAATGCTGATGCAGGATCAGCCATTACTTCAAGAGTCTCAGGATTAACTTCAAACCGTCAAAGTTCTTGTGAATGGCGGTGGTCATTGATGGTGGTACTCATTGTCGATGCATCTTGGCTTACTTTACACAAAACAAACTGGCCCAATTTCAACACCGAATTCCTGGTCTGTGCCGCCAACATCCACAGGGGCAAGATCTATGATGGGCAAGCGTGCCACATTCTGTGTTCTATATTCAAAGACAGTCTTGCCCACATTTCCATTTCGCTTCTGAAATTAAATGGTACAATTGGTTAAAAGCACATACAGAGAGTCACCCGTTACAGACACAAGAAGGAAGCCAGACAGGAGAATCCTGGGCAGAAAAGCACCATCAGTCTTAACGCTGCCGTTCTGGCCCTGGTAACTAACAACCTGGATGTCCACTCAAGAGACCTAATCTGAAAGTTGGTAATTTCAAAGACGACAGGAGGATAAATTTACAATGATGGGAAGAAACCAGCGTAAAAAGGCTGAGAATACCCAAAATCAGAACGCCTCTCCCTCTAAAGATAATCACAGTTCCACATCAACAATGGAACAAGGCTTGATGGAGAACGAGCGCATCCCAATGACAGAATCACTCTTCAAGGAATGGATAATAAGAAACTTCTGTGAGTTAAAAGAACATGTTGTAGCCCAACGTAAAGAAACTAGGAACTTTGAAAAAAGGTTTGACAAAATCCTATTGGGAATAGACAACTTAGAGAGGAATATAAGTGAATTAATGGAACTGAAGAATACAATACAGGAACTCCGAGAAGTATGCACAGGTTTAAACACTCAAATTGTTCAAGCAGAAGAAAGGATAACAGAGGTCAAAGTCCAACTTAATGAAAGAAAACAAGAAGACAAGATTAGAGATAAAAGGATAAAAAGAAATGAGCAAAGTCTCCAAGAAATGTGGGACTATGTGAAAAGACCAAATTTACGTTTGATAGGTGTACCTGAATGCGATGGAGAGAATGAATCCAAGCTGGAAAATACCCTTAAGGGTATTATTCAGGAAAATTTTCCTGAACTAGCAAAGCAGGTCAATATTCAACCCCAGGTAATATAGAGAACACCACAAAGATATTCCTCAAGAAGAGCAACTCCAAGGCACACAATCGTTAGATTCACCAGGGTTGAAAGGAAGGAGAAAATACTAAGGGCAGCCAGAGAGAAAGGTCAGGTTACCCACAAAGGCAAGCCTATCAGACTTATAGCAGATCTCTCAGCAGAAACTCTACAAGCCAGAAGAGAGTGGGGGCCAATATTCAAAATCCTCAAAGAACAGAACCTTCAGCCCAGAATTTCATATCCAGCCAAACTAAGCTTCACAACTGAAGGAAAAATAAAATCTTTTATGAACAAGCAAGTACTCAGAGATTTTATTACCACCAGGCCTGCTTTACAAGAGCTTCTGAAAGAGACATTACACACAGAAAGAAACAACTAGTATTAGCCTTTCTAAAAATATACCAAAAAGTAAAGAGCACCAACATAAAGAAGAATTTTCATCAACAAATGGATAAAATAACCAGTTAACATCAAATGGCAGTAACCCTAAATTTAAATCGACTAAATCCCCCAATCAAAAGACACAGCCAAAACCCAACGGCATGTTACATCCAGACCTATTTCACATGCAAGGATACACAAAGACTCAAAACAAAGGAATGGAGAAAGATTTACCAACCAAATGGAGAGCAAAAATAAATAAATAAATAAATAAATAAATAAAAAGCAGGAGTTGCAATTCTTGTAGCAGATAAAATAGATTTTAAAGCAACAAAGATATAGTGGTAAAAGGATCAATACAACAACAAGAGCTAACAATCCTAACACCCAGATACAGAGAGACTTAGATTCAATGAGACAGAAAATTAATAAGGATATCAAGGACTTGAACTCAGATCCGGAACAAGTAAACTTAATAAATATTTATAGAGCTCTCCACTTCAAATACATAAAATATACATTCTTGTCAATACCACATCACACCTACTCATAGGTTTAAATGAAACATTGATTGGCCATTATTAATACCCATTTTTTTTTCAGAATAAAGCAATATTTCCATTCACCCTCCCTCTTTCTCTTCCTCTTTCTTTCTCTCCTTTACTTATTTTTTTTTTCTTTCCTTCTCTCAAAAAAAGAAATCAACTTGTAAACCTCTAGATCCAGGTCAGCAATGTCTCTCTCATTGCTTGAATTCCTTCCCTCCCTTCCCTCCCTCCCTCCCTCCCCCCCTTCCTCTCTTCCTTCCTTCATCCCTTCCTTCCTCCCTCCCTTCCTCCTTCCCTCCCTTCCTGCCTTCCTCCCTTCCTCCTTCCCTCCCTAAAAAAAAATAATAATAAAAGCACATACAAGTTTTTCCAGGTATGTTAGACAGCAACCTTTCCAGACAACTTTTATAATGTAAAGGAAATGATTTTTAGAGTACTACTTAAAAAAATGAAAACACAAAGTGAGTTATTAGTGTACTTATGTGACAGAATTTCTTTTATGCTTTAAGTAAATTCCCATGGTTCTTCTGCAGCTTCCCAAATGATCACTAGCAAAATAAATTATGAAAGCTTTTTTGTTTTCCACAAATGAAACTATAATTCACCATTCAGTATTATTTTTGTTTTGTACCTCAATATGCAAGTGGGAAGACTTACAAATTAGTGAAAAAAATAAAGTATCTTGGATTGATTACACATTTTAGAAATAAGGAATTTTAAGCATGGAACTAAGATTCAGTAAGTTAAACAACTTGGAAAAGAACCAAAGACAGTCTGCAGAAGAGCTGATCAGATCTTAGGCATCCAGTTCTTTCTTTACTATATGTATTCAAACCCCTGTCATGCTTCATGTGCTAACACACTCAAGTTTATCCTAAAGAGTGACTATAAACAAACTGCTAGTATGCTCATACATGAGGCAAAACTGCCCCCAGTTCTAGTGCCATAATAGTATTTTTAACAAAATTAATTTTTTTTCCTCAAACAGATCAATGTAGATAAAAAAGTACTTACGGAGCAAGTGTCTTGAAGAACTATATATCTGAATCTAATATTTCCCTCTGCTTTGATATCTAAGTCATTTGCCCCTTTGAGAACCACAGCTTTTTTGAGGTTCTTAGCTTGATCATCCATGTATCCTACACTGTTTTTACAGACGTAAGTAATATTCTGGGAGGCTTCTTTTGATAAAAGGCGCAAGAAGGTCATCTGAGTAATGGCTGTGTTAGGTGATTGGTGATCTCCATAAACAAACTAGAAAAACAAAGAGTCTTTGTCACACACAAGACTGAAGGTTTCATAATGGCTTATACATGTGTAAATTGATTTCAGATAAATTAATTTTGAAGAGTATTACTTTAATTCTTGTCATAAAGCAAGCTATTCTACCTATACATCTAAACATATCCTAAAATATCTATGAATACTCACAAGAACCTCTGTGAGTATTATGTGAGAACTAACCTAGACAAAGGATAATGAAACCAAGTATAAGTATACTTCACCAGAACAAGCATAAGTATTTTTAAATCTGCTTCAATCACATATCAAAAATAAGTCATTACTTTTATTGCTAATTTAAATAAAAATTAGGAATTAACTAGTAATACAAAATCTTTTGCCCCAACTATTACATAATTGTAAGAAATAAGAATTAAAAGTCTTCCATAAGCTAACAAAAATAAATAATGAATAAAAAACTTGTATACACTCTTTCCTATCCACCTTCAACTCTGAGCACTCCCATCTGAGCTTTTTTTACATTTTATATTAGCTATATTTCAACTATTTATATTTAAAATTTAAAATTTCATGTTAATTAAATAATGATAGATTCTAGTTTATCTTGTATACACCCTTAATGTTCTTATATAATGCTTATTCTGAGTGTGAGTTCTAGGAAAAGGTCAGAAGCAGAAGTAAGAAGAATCTTTCTGTTAGGCTGCCATCAAGAGATGCAAAATGAAATATTCACATTACAAGAGGCAGTGGCAAGGCCAGAAGTTTGTCTGAACACTGGACTGTGAAAGAAACAGAGTAGACTGGGACTCAGAAAAATATCAATAGACTTCATAATATTACAAAAATGACTTAAATTTAAATAATATTAAAAATTTGACAGACTGATTCAATTATTTAAAACATTGTTATAGCCATTATCGAATATTAATTTACCATTTATCCCAAAATACAAGACCCTAAACTAAGTATTTTATATCCACATGGAAACTATGCAATAAATATTATCACCCTTACTTTAAACTGGCAAAACTGAGTCTCCAAAAAGTACAGTGACTTTATGAGGCCCCAAAGTCAGTAAGAGATCCTGGTGAGGTACCCAGGTCTCCTGAAGCTGAATATACAGAAATAACTGTTTGTCAACTGTGGTAAGATCCCTTTCAGTACACTCCACAGTCCGTGTCATATACATTAGAGAAACTTACAGTAAAAATAATTATTTTTCTATATTTTATCAATGAGAAAATTTTAATTAAAATTTTATGTTAACTTGACTTATAGCGAAACCTTGTTTATGCAATGTATTACAATTGTAACTAATGAGAATATATCATTTCAAAATAAACATAGTAAAATAATCCTGGTTAAAAAAATAGCAAAGTCCTAAATAAATAAAGAAATGTAATAAGTAATTAAAAGTAAAGAATACAGTTTTAAGTAAGCATATTAAATTACCTGAGATCCTCTATTCATATCAAGACCATACCAAACAGGCTTATGGTCAGGAGATTTACTGGCCCACCAGGTTTTACGTGGTACACTGGACGGGTTTGCTGAAATACATGTTTCTCCTGTTTCCATGTTGCAGTAAACTTTGATTGCATCCTCAACAGATCCTTGGTTAGGATCAATCCAGTATTCACCTATTTTTCAAAATAGGAATTTTACTAAATAAAAACAATCTCAATCATTATTATGAGTATCCAAAAGAATTAACAGAGAATTTGAAAATATATATTCCCTGATTAATAATTATTTTAAGAGAGAGTACCCCTTAAGAAAAAAGTAGCCATTATGCATCGGGGACCTTTCTACATGTTAGTCGCCATTGTAAGGCAATTTGCCAAACCATGTACTTAAGGCCCAAAACTTCCATATAAAGGAAATAGTATTACCCCCATTTCATAGATAAGAAAACAATACTGAAAAGAGACAACCTACAGTAAGTGGCTTTGCCAAAATAAGTGTGTTCCCCTCAAATTTATAAAGCCAAACTTTTAAAGCAAATTAAAAAACTTTTAAAGCAAATTAGAATATGATAATGTAACATCAAAACAATGAGTAAACAAATGAGTTGAATTAAAATTAGAATACTATGAATCATTTCATTGGCTCTTTTTAAAATTAATGTCATATCTGGGAGGTTCTTAAAACAGGAAATACCAAGGCAGTATTTGGTGGTAGGCATACAGTCAAATACACAATTTTATTTGCATATATGGGTGTAATATATATATATATATATATATATATTTGTGTGTATAGTTTGCATTTTAAATGAAATTAAAGTGGTGGAATGTATATAGTTAATAAAATTGTCCTTTCTTCAAAGATAATAATTTTAGCTATTCTTCTCAATGTCATTTTAAAGTGAATGGAAACTCTTAAGCACTTTGTAGATCATTTGTCTTCTACGACTTAGGATCACTCTTCTCTAGATCTTATTAGATTAATTAAAATAACAGAATAAGGTAAACTCTAAGCCTGGTACATGCAAGTAGGGCAGAAAAACTATTTTATTCCAAAATGCCTTGGAACCTCATAATAATATAATCCTGCCAGCAGAGATTCCAGAAGTATGATTTACAGACCATTAAACTACATGAAAGGAATTACATATTTAAATAAATTTGGGAAATATATGATTGATGATCCAACAATATTTTAACATTAAGACACTGACAGGCCATGCAAGTAAATAAATATTTTTAACAATACTAAAGCAAGTATTTTCCACATTTCCATGAAATGCTTTTACAACAAAAAAAATCAATATTTTAAGATTCCTGGATGGAAATGGAACTACTGTCATGAAACTGGATTATTGATAGGATATAATCATCTATAATAGTACATTTTTTAAAGTTAACTTTTATTTTAGATAGGGTCCTGTGCAGGTTTGTTACATGGGAATATTGTATGATGCTGAGGTTTGGTATACAGATCCTGTCACCCAGGTAGTGAGCATAGTACCCAATAGGTAATTTCTCAACCCTCACTCCCATCCACACCCTCCCCCAATAGTAGCCTGCAGTGTTTACGGTTTCATATTTATGTCCATGTGTGCTCATTAGCTCTTACTTATAGGTGAGAACATATGATATTTGGTTTTCTGTTCCTGCATTAATTTGTTTAGGATTATGGTTTCCAGTTACATCTATGTTTCTGCAAAAAACATGATTTCATTCTTTTTTATGGCTGCATAGCGTTTCATCGTGTGTATATATCACATTCTCTTTATCCAATCAAACCTGATGGGCACCTGGGTTGATTTCATGTCTTTACTATTGTGAGCAGAACAGTGATGAATATATGAATGCATGGGTCTTTTTGGCAGAATGATTTATTTTCCTTTGGTATATTCCCAGTAATGGGATTGCCAGGTCAAATGGTAGCTTTGCTTTAAGTTCTTTGAGAAATCTCCAGACTGCTTTCCACAGTGGCTGAATTCATTTATATTCCCACCAGTAAGTGTATAAGCGTTCCCTTTTCTCCACAGCCTTGTCAGCATCTGTTATTTTGAGACTTTTTAATGACAGCCATTCTGACTGTGTGAGATAGTATCTCATTGTGACTTTGATTTTTATTTCTCTGATAATTAGCGATGCTGAGCATTTTTTTATGTTTTCACAAAACTGACTGTCTTCACCATTAAATTATAAGCTCTATGTTTACTATTTTTATCTCATATCTATCACTAAGTAGAAAGTCAGTAACATATTTTGGAATATAGTTGAGAATAAAACAATCAGAAACAATGCGTTTTGTTCAAATGGCCTGCTGTCTACTCACCACTCTGCTTTGCGGAATGGCAAAGCTTTAAGTCATCACATGTGCGGGCTGGGTGCTTTTTTGAGCCATCAGGGCTGCGCATGGTTTCAATCTGACTACTGAGTGACTTCAAGGTAGCATGAACCCCTGGGTCTGTTTTGTTTTTGTCATCAGGAGCTGCCTGATCTTCAGTAAACTCTGGAAGTGGATCTGGCATGCTATCATCGTAGTGCCCCATGATATCCCCAAGAGCAGCCGTAAGGTGGCCAGGGGGACCTGGAGGGCCAGGTGGACCAGGTTCACCAGGTGGGCCCTAATTAAAAAGAAATTGGATGGACATTTAACACATTGTTTTTGTTATACTTAACTGGTAGAACTTGGTTCATAGGAACTTCCAATAAGACAGTCCAATTTGACAGTAAAGGGAGATCTATGACTCCTGCTCTTGTAACTAGATGGGGGTGGTCTAACAGGCTGTAACATTCAAAGATGAGAAACGATGCCTAACCATTTTCAGGCAACAGATCTTCAAGTCATCATCCAAGATAAAGAAAGATCCAAGCGCAAAATATTTACTCAGGTTTTTACCTTGAAGATACAATATATTTTATGCAAACAGCATGCAAATATGTGTGCTCCTTTGCAAACTATTTTGGTCAAGGTACGACCAAAATGTTTTAAAAGTACTTTTGGACAGAAGCTGAACAAAGGATGCTGGGGAATAGTGGGTGCCCGTTTTATAAGATTATATGTCAATAACAAGAAAATACCCACAAGAAACACCCACAAGAGAATTATACTACTGCTTCCAAATGAGAGGGAGAGAAACTTAGGAAGTCTTTTTATGTGCATTAATTACTGTCCAGATAAAAATTCTCCATCCTAAGCAAAATTGAAGAAATAGTCTTGGTTTTTAGAGATAGGGTCTTGCTGCTATGTTGCCTGAGCTGGATTCAAACTGCAGGCTCAAGCAACACTCCCGCCTTCACCTCCTGAAGAGCTAGAATTACAGGTGTGTGGCAAGGTGCCCAGTTTTCCTTAGTTTTTTAATTGAAATAAGTAAGAAACTCTCCTGCCTCTTTTTTTTTTTTAACCAAATAAGACACATTGAAGTCAGAGGGAGATAAGCACAAAAAATGGCAGAGACAACAAAATGGATCCTCTCTATTAATTCCCTTCTGCACTTCCCCAAGGAAGAACTCAGCAACTCGAAAGAACCAGGTGACAATATGAAGAGACACATAGTTCACATCTCATGTAGAGAGCAAGATTTGAGAGCAAGAACTCTCCAGAAGGCTGGAGTTCTACTGTTGGCTCTGCCACTTGTTATATGGCTCCAAACAAGTTGCTTTCACCTTCAGTGAGTGCCAATGCTTCCTCATTCTCAAAGAGCAGTTACATAGTTTTTTTTTTCTTTCTATCTCTAAGGTCATATATTGAGTCCATGCATTCCTTTACACTAATTTCAGGAGAAAGGAAAAGGTTTTTATTTTTGTTTTTTTAATATCAAGGACCACTGAACCACAAAATAAAGTCAATCAACAGTCACATAAGCCAAAGGTATTCCAATTCTCTGGCTGTTTCCTATTCACAGTTAGAGAAATTAATGAGTAGAAACTATTTTTCTTGCCCATAGGAAATATAAGACTATTTGATCCACATAAGAAATAAATATCTGGCATAACAGTACTGCTATGAAAGGCAAAGAAAAGGGAAGGAAGAGAAGGTAAAGAAGACCAACGAGGAAGAAATACCAGCGAGGGACGCATAAGCTCATATACAAACATGTACATGAGTACACTTGTGCATGGAAGATGTATGAAGATGTTTTCCAGACATGAAAGAAGCAAGGATCTAACTAATGTAGTATACAACTTTGGATCATCCTCAAGACTATTGAAACTTTTTGCAAAAAAAAAGTTTTAATTGAAATCCTTCCTGAACGTTGTTTTCAGTGTATAAAAACTTCAATTTCATACTCTTCATTTTCCAGCATTTTTATGGAGTTTTCATGAAGTAGTAACTATACCTCACAGACATTTAAAATATTGCCCTTGAGAGCAAATCAACATTTTCATAACTTTAATTATAAAAACAATCATAACATATTCTTTGCTCTTATTGGTATCACATTATGTTAATGTCTGGGTAGGCTGGACTCTGATTTTATGTGATCTAACTTATCCATATTAAAATCTTTGAAATAGTTACTTATACAAACTCTTGTGTGACTTTTAGGTTTGTTTTCAGAGTCCCTTATGTCTTTTGTCCATCAGGCTGCACAGACATTTCTTGAATAGAATCTGAGCAATTGAAATGAATAGCATTTTTTGCATGCAAACCCTTGTGACTTTACCTCAGGTCCTGCTTCTCCTACACTGCCTCGTACGCCTGGAGGTCCAATTGGCCCAAGTGGCCCAGAGTTTCCTTCTTTACCCGAAGGACCAACTGGGCCTGGAGGACCCTGCAAGAAACAAAGACCGTAGTTAAGATTCTATGAAGAAAAACTTCTGCAATGCATTTCTCTAATCAAAGAACTATTTTACATTTGGAGCTATTACAAGGATTTCTAAGATTCATTCTCTTACTGATTAATAAATGAACTTTTGGTCCTTTGTAACACTTATGATTTCATTGCACAAGAATTTTCCATCATCCATGCATGGTAAAAGATGAATATGAGTTTACATCTTTAATGGACTAGTCACCTACTTTTACTGGTAATAACTTTCATTAAACCTCAAATATTGTAAATTTGATTAACTTGAAATAATAAAATGACAAAAGTCGGAGTGTTTAAGTGAAATTTCTGTGCTTATGGCTTAGAATTTCATGTTGTGCTATTATTCTCAATTTTATGTATGATTTGTTTATACTGCATTTAGATATAGCAGATTTTTAAAAATTATTTATTCTATTTTTTTCTATAAAATGTTTTATATTTTCCTAAGTAATTACATACATCAATTGTCTTATGCCCTCAATGACTTTTACAAACAGCATTAATACAAATGGAGAATTTCTAAAAGCTTCAAATATTCGTTTCATTTTATTATTTACTTCCAAATTAGCCTTATGCAAACTACTTCTGAGGAATAATCACAATTACTTACTTTGTCTTTTAAGACAAAATATATTCAGTCTTAAAATCTGTCTCCACTTCATGGTAAATACTATTTTATCATCTCAAAAAGTGAAAGTTTAATAGAAATTATCATTAACACAATGTAACCAAATGAACTAACAGAGGAATATATCCAAATCCTAGGTAAGAAAGTTTAATGTGGCCCCATGAGGTAATATGTCATATTTCATGGCATTTCTACTTAAAATTAATCACTAAATACCTTGTCTCATATGTGTGTTGCCAACCTAAGGAGATGAGCCAACTCCAGCTTCAATACCATGGAAATGATACTCAAGCATTAGCAGTACATCACCAAAGGCATTATTATTTACACCTGCAACTTATTAACTTTTGTTACTTACTCTTGGGCCAAATGGTCCAGGGATTCCAGCACTTCCTTGTTCACCATTTGGACCCTAAGTAGAAATACAATTAAAAAAATTGCAAAATCTTTGGGTTCTGCTTTGTACCATTCTCAAAAATGTGCTATCATTGACTTTAGCAGCATAAACTACTTTAATAAAGTCACCAATCTCTGCAATGTCTACATGAGTTGACCAATGTTAAAGACATGTGTAGGAGTAAAAGTGCATATAACCTTTGCTTTGTTTCTTCCCTACAAACTATAGCTTATTATTGGCAATTATCATTTCTTATTCATCAAGATATTCATTGAACTGGAAATAAAATAAAAACATATCCACCTATTTTATAGACAGATAAATATTCATGTCAAGACACCTATGTAGTTTCAACAAGGGGGCAAATAATACTTAAAGAAATAACTTACAGGAGGGCCAGGAAGACCCTGAAGACCAGTAAAGCCTCTGTGGCCCTTCTGACCTCTGTCTCCTCGATCCCCATGATCACCTTTGTCACCACGAGGTCCTTGGGGTCCCTAGAAATAGTTATGACATGAAAATTACTTGCCACATATTATCGTTGAAACTATAATTTACTATAATTTTACTGTTTATAATTGTATTTACTATAGTTTTGCATATGGTATTTTATATGGATTAATACACTTGCTTATCTAAATAGTATTAGACCTAGAAATTTGTTTACTTTTCCCAAAGAATCATAGGTGATTACTGAAAAAAGATTTAACAATACTTTTCTAAATGTTCCTTTTTTTTTACATGTTTATCTTATAGTCATACTGAAATTAGATAGTTTTAGGTTTGAGCTAGCCTATCTGAAATGTTTTCCAAAGATTATGTTTTACATATTTAGTTTTTAGTATATAAAAATATTGCCACCATATGAAGATTCTTTTAAATTAAAACATTTCATACAATTTTTAACAATGAAATGATTTTAAGTTTGGATATGCAAATAAACAGCTGGGACTATATTAGGAAATTGGCAAAAACTCGCTTGAACAAATTAAACAGAAATATCATCATTAAGCCACTCTCCTCTAAAGGACAAAGCAACTCTATGTTATCCCATATCTTCAATATCTGTAACCAAATCCTGTGATCTTGTTGCTGAGAAGCTACAAAGAAAGCCATAATTAAGGATCTTATTTGGGAATAGAAGCTATAGCCAGAGAAGAGGTAAAAATTATCTAATCAATCTCAGATGTTTTGTTATTGTTGTTGCTGTTGGTTTTTTTATTTAAGTCCTGGGAAATTAAAAACAGCTCCAGGGTTCACAGCAAATTGTGGTTCCAATGATTTATAGTAAACTGACAAGTGACATAGAGTCATCTACTATAGAGCTGGCTTCTGTTGCTTTTAGTGTTTTCCCAAAAGAGAATCAGATCCCTATTTATCTGATTTTGGAAGATGACTGCAATAATCAAATCAATTGGCTCTCAGGTTAATATTTCCCTTATTCTTTTGATTTTGAGTTCATATTTTCTAATTATCATGCAGTCTAGGAACCCACTTTTAATAAAAATAAGATATCAGTAGCTTTTATATATTTTATATAACAATGTAAATTTAAATACTATCAAAATCAGCCTGAAGTTTCTCATAATGTTAGAAAGGTTGTTTTATTTGGGGGATGGCCCAAAGTTTCATAATTAAAAATAAACTAAACCAGAAGGTACCTATTTGAATTACTAACTACAATGTATTTATTCAAAAAAACAAAATTACAATGTTTCTATAACTTTTCAGAAAACTGTTTTCTTGATATGCTTTGCAACTATAAAATATTCACCAGTCAAGCTCAAATTAAAGCTGATAATTATTTAATAATATGGTCATGATTTTAAAAATATAACTGTTCTTTTTGAGAACAGACATTAATTTACTTGATAGGCATGAAAAGAATATGACCTGTTAGATGGCACATGAGAGGATTCATTCATGATAAGACATCTATATAATAATGTTAACCTGAAAGTGATTCATTGCAAATAGCACAAAGATCAGAACATGGAAAAATCTAGTTGAAAATAAAACAATATTTGAATAGTGCTTTTTAAGTTTACAGAGAGCTTTCAAATCCATTTTCCTATGTGATTTTTAGAATAGCTCAGAGGGAAGTGGAATAATTCCTATATTTTAGGATAAATCTGTGACTTTAAAAGTCTCCATGATTATTGATAGAATTCATGATTAAATTCAGAAGAATTGTTAAAATTTTAAAAAATAAACTTGTATTTTTTTAAAAAGGTAAACCCATATAATTTTAAATTAATATTTTTGTTCAAGCCTGAGGAATTTCATACTTTTCAGTTATGAATCTTAAATCATACTTCTTTGGGAGTATATTTCATATAAGAAAAGATTTAAAAAAAAAAACAGAGAACTTACAGGTAATCCACGTTTCCCAGCTCGACCAGGTGGTCCTATAGGACCCCGAGATCCCTAAAAGAAATTTTCAAAACAAAATTGGCATGAAAAAAGATATTCACCTATTATATATAGAATATCAAAACTATGTGTGTATAGTTGGATACTATACATATGTCTGTGTGTATATGCATATTTTTATGATTAATTAATTGAAATCAGGTAAATGACCAAGTGATGATACTTTTTAGTCAATTTTATTCATTGACTTCATTGAATAAGTATCACCTTAGTTGAATATAGTAAGAGGTTACTCACATTTTAACATAATGCATACGTATTACATTCTCAAATGACAGCATTTTCAGATGATGGAGGTCAAAGCATCAGTCTCTTCTATTCTCTCTTATAAATGAAATTTTGCTTTTCATACTAAGAAACATATACTAATTCATAATTAACTGTTTACCATTCATTATTTGCAGGGTTTAATGCAGCGAACTTGTATGATTGTGTATGTGCATATATGTAGCTTATAACATAGCATATGGGTGTGTAAAACTGTCAGTGTGAAACTGACTCCCTCCTTACCGGATCTCCTCTTTGTCCTGCATCTCCTGGAGCACCCACAGGGCCAGGAGTTCCAGGGGCACCCTGAGAGCCTGGCAGACCTGCAGGCCCAGGGTCTCCACGATCACCCTGACAAGAATAACCATGATACTATTTTTTAACATTTATTTTAAAACCACAATATTCCATATGTTCATGTTATTCATATAATATTAATAATGGAAAAATATACCCTTTAAAACTTATTTTAATTTTACTTATATTTACTAACTAATAAATTGAATGGAAAATAGTAAAGTTATTTCACCCTAATTTCAGGTCTCATCCTTCCCCTTACCTACTCCCTATTGCTGTCACAGTCAAGATCATTGGAGTATAGAATTGATCACCTCCAGAATTTGACATGTTTTCTAGACCACCAGTCTTTAAGCTGCCATATCAGTAGATTTGGAATACACAAAGACTTTCCAAAGACTGTGAAAACAAAGAAATTTTCAAGGAAACCACATTCTCCATTGTTCTCTCCATATGTATTCTTTCAGAAAACTAAATTGTGATTACCCTTCCTTACTTTCCTTTCAATAGTCCACCTTCTTCTGTTTTACAAAAGAAAGGCAGAAATCATACCATCTGCAATCTTATTATGATTCGACATTTCAAGGAATAAATACCTCTAGGCACTGAACTAAGGGACCTTTCCAGAATGCATAGTTTTCTTGAGTATAAAGCTAAGAAGGACAAGGAAAATAAAGAGACTCCTTTTTATTTTATCTAGATGACCCAATTATGACAAGGCTCCGAATATTACTTGTCTCCTTAAGAAGTCAGAAGTGAGGTAAGTTTTATATGAACATGTCTAAATGTCTAAATATAAATATTTGACTTGAAAAATGGCTATATATTTACATATTTTCTGACATAATTGTCTTATTTGACTGATTAATTTACCAACCTAGATAAACTTTGACAATTAGGTTACTGAACAGACATATAATAAATTGAATAAGCTAAATTAGCAATTTTAAGGTTTTGGAAAAAACAAAAAAACTTGGTCAGGTGTGGCAGCTTATGCCTATAATCCCAGCACTTTGGGAGGCCGAGATGGGCAGATCATGAGGTCAGGAGATCAAGACCATCCTGGCCAAAATGGTGAAACTCTGTATCTACTAAAAATACAAAAACTAGCTGGGCAAAGTGGCAGGCACATGTAGTCCCAGCTACTCAGGAGGCTGAGGCAAAACAATCGCTTGAACCTGGGGGTGGAGGTTGCAGTGAACCAAGATTGCACCACTGCACTCCAGCCTGGAGACAGAGCAAGACTCTGTTTCAATAAAACAAAAATAAAAAATACTTAAAGCACTCACATATTTAGAATTTATTTCAACTATATATATACATATTCAAATCTCATTTCATTTACAAGATTTAAAAATCATGACCTTACAAAAAAGGTTGTTATTCAGAAAAATCACAGCTGCATTGGAACTATGAGGAAAAATGATAGTTTTTAACATAAATTAAAAATATTTCAGATTTGCCTGACTTTAGATTTTTTAATCAACGAAATGTCTCTTACACGTTCTCCAACAGCACCATCCCGTCCTGGGGTACCATCATTACCAGCTGGACCCTATAAAGAATAATAGTTTGAAAAACTACTTGACAGAGTAATAAAGAAATCCTCATTCCAATTGTCAGAAAAATGACAGCATGTTTTACACCTGTTTTATAAACTGTAAATGAGCATTTATGGAAATATCAGCAGAAGAAAAGTTTCTGCCTCTTTTTTATTATTTTGAATTACTGTATATTAACACATTATTACTTCATCCATATTCTTCATTTATATTTCTTATTTTGAAAAAATTAAAATCCTGAAATACTTTGAAATAGACAACAATTACATTCTTACCACTTTGTTTTGCTTGTATTACCAGTGAATGGTTTTTCCTACATTTACTTCTTAAGATTATTCAAATAATATCCCTAAAGTTTTGAAATAAAATAACTATGTTTCAATGATATTAAATTACTTTAAGAAATATATAGTCTTCCTTTTCTATTTTATTGTAATTTTTATCATAAATATGTCCTTACTATTTGGTCAGATGTTGTCACAAAAGCTATTGATTCTTTCTTTCAATAAAATGTTACATTAACTGCTTGATGATTGACCCCTTAAAAACACTGAACAGAGGATATTCCAACCCTAAATTTCTCAAATTGCCTATCAAAAACTGATTTCCTCTCAAAAGTGCCTAAAGGAACATGACATCCATTATGTTACTTTATTGTGATATTTAAGTAAAATAATCTCTACTAACTTTACCCTTTTTGCAAGCTATAATAGCTATATTAATCCTATCACCATAAAACTTGGCAATTTTGATAAATATGCCATTACAAAATGAAATAATAACAAGGGGAAAGATGAATGGATGTGCCCTTTCACTTTCAAAACAATTTGACAACAGCTTAAATGAACTAAAATACTTAGCTCCAGACTAGAGGAAAGTCAGTGCAAAGACACCAATCCTGTTACCTTGTCTTTATGTCATCATTTAGCCAACTCTCTAGGGAAGTAGAGTACATCAAATAACATTACTAAGAAACTTTCTTGAGGTCAAATATTAAATCAAATTCTAAAGCAATTGCTAAATGAAAAAATCGTTCCTATGACACTCGGATAACAAGAGAAGAATTATTTTCACTATAGTACTCACTTCTGGTCCAGGTTCCCCTACAGGACCATTGGAACCTGGGGGTCCCACAGGTCCAGGTGGACCTTTATCTCCTGTTGCACCAGTTGGTCCTACTTTTCCTGGTGTGCCCTGAAATAGAAGTATAAATGTCAAACACTTCTGAAGAAATTGAAGAATGCTAGTTCCCATAAAGGCTAAGTTTTCAAAATGGTGCCTCCAGGCTCCCTCTATAACAATAATTTTACATTATCTTACAACACCCAGGTAATTATAATGCTTTCTTAGAGGCATGCCCACCTCTATTGGACTCCTCCTGATGTATCTAAGGGACCAAAACCCAGCCATTTTTTGCCACCAGCACAGGTGTGCAATTTTGAGTTCTAATCATGTATTCCATGGCTGATTCTAGCTGCCCTTCTGGAATTTGCATCACTCTCATCCTTTTTCAATTCTGCTTTGTTCATTTTATTTCTGTGTTCTGACACTTTGGTCTCACTCTTGAGAGATTTTACTTTCAAGTCCTTGGCTCACTTCTGATAACAGCAAGACTTCCCTTAACTCCTACTTTGTTGGTTTCAAATTTCTACCCACATGTCTCCCAGTTCCAAGATCCCATATATCTTTCTGTCTACATTCCATATAAAAACATCATTAATTTTTTCAAGCACTGTAATCTTTTAGCAGTAAAATGTAGTCTCTTCAAAGCTAAATTTGAATCAAATTTTTATCCATACTCCAGGGAATATAAAATCCTAAAGCACCCTCCAGGGAACAGGAGATTACCTTCAGATCATTCTTTAGCGTTCACCCAACATTCATCTCAAATATTACTTTAGCCCAACTATGCCTTCCCTTTGATGGTTTACTGTGAAATATGGTGTTTTCATAAGTGTGTTTACTTAAAAAGACACTACCTACTCACCAGGAGATTATCCCCCTCCTCTAGCTCCAGGGATCTTTTTAATTTTTGAAGAAAGATTTAAAGGTCACCAAAAATCCATATCCTTATTTGTCTACTTTTCTAGCTCAGGGTTAAACAAATATATATTTTCAAAGACTTCATAAGGTAGTTAAGAATTTGACATTTAAAATCAAAAGGATTTTTCAGATACTCAAAAATTAATGTCCTTACAATATTATTTAAATCTATTCATCAAGCAAAAAAAGAAAAATCAATTCTCTAAACAATTTGTATTGCACAATTTGTATATTATATACAATATTGACCGATGCAGCTACTCACCGCTGGGCCTGGCAGGCCAGGCATGCCTCTCTCTCCACGTTGCCCAGGCATGCCAACAATTCCTCTCTGACCGGTAGTTCCAGCTGGACCAGGGGGGCCATCTGGACCCTAATATTGAGGATAAACTAAAATCTGAAACTATTCAGGGTAATACCATACCCACGGAATTTACTATAAGTTGGGTACAGCTTTACAGGTTTTTCACTATGAAAAAGAAGTTCTCTGTTTCACAAAACCACACTATATATGAGTAGTCATAAATTGTAATCCGCACAGAACCTCTAACACTTATTTAAAGGTGAAACTCATCAGTTGGAAAGAAACTGAAGAGTAATGTGAATATTGACTTAATAAAAGAGGTAACTTCAGAGAAATTTTTTTTGTCTTTTTAAAGACAAAAAGAAAGTTTAAAAATAAATAAAAAATAGTTATTTATCTAAACACAATATTTAAAGGTTTTTGCATTTAAAAAATAAAATACATCTATTTTTTAAAGTTATTAATAATGAACATTTAATTTTTTTGTTTAGTATTTAGATACCATATCCATTACTGTTATTTTTATATCTCTCTATATATACATTTTTCCTAAAGCAGAGAATTATAAATTAAAATCTCTAGGGCATAATGCATTTTAAAAATTTAGGAATGTGCCCAGCATAATATTCAAGCATTTTTGTGGCACTGATCATTATGACTTTCTATTTGTAAATATCTCAGTTGAAGGTGGTCTGGAACAAATATGCCAAACTTACAGGTTGCCCATCTTCTCCTGGGTCCCCTTTGTCTCCTGGGCCACCAGGGGGGCCAGCTGGTCCTCGATCTCCCACACGCCCATGAGAGCCAGGGTCCCCACGAAGACCTGGAGGTCCCTCTTTCCCAGGTTCCCCTAAGGGCCCCGCGGGTCCTGGAGCTCCCTAGTATTACAAAGTAAGAAAGACACAGGAGGGCAAAGTGGAAGCCAAGGAAGAGCGACTGATAATGCTGTCTGCCTCAGATGCAGATGTCCAAGCCTGCAGGTTCATTTTGCCTGTGAGATAATCAGTCATTCAATAGGATTTATACAAAAGAAAACACAGCTGTAGAGTCATTCCCCAGGGGAATAACTAAATATCATTTGCAGTCAATTTCCTTTGAATAATTTTTCAAGAGTGGTGCAACTAACTTGAATTTTCAGACTTATTTAAGGCTCCATTCCAACGATGAATATGCAATATTTTATTCCTCTATATTTATTCTTATGATTTTTATCTTATAATGAAATAAAAACATTTATTAAAGAAAGTTTCGTAGATACATCTTAACTGAAGAGAATGATTATTAGAACATAATATTGTAAGTGTTCAGTATCTAAATGGAATAAAAATCAAACATTGGGGCTAAAAAGAGCTTGCAAATTAGCTCCTCCAAGAAATAGTAGATTACTAAGGATGACTCACTTTGATGAAATTTGCTTGGCATTATTGGAATAAGAGTTGTTAAGTAAGAAAACATATTAAGGAATTATATAAAATAATAAATATAACTCAAATATATACATGTGTGTGTAATTATTTCACTATTAGTGACTTGACTCACTAAGTTGACTTACAGCAGGGCCTGGAGGTCCAACTCTGCCAGCAGAACCAGGAAATCCTGTAGCACCCTAGAAACAGAATATCATATAAGCAAATTTTAAAGTAATATCAATTAGTTACATGTAGCTTCCTGAGATTTGTTTCACAGGAAGACTGAAGCCTTTAGATTTCCTTTCAGGTTGCAAGCAATAAACTTTTTTCTTCATGTGCATCTCATATTTGAGGGAATTAATCTAGATTAACTGGCAGGAAGGGCACTATTTTCTTTTGCCATGCAAGTAGTGCTAGAGTCACATTAATATTTTATATAACTGAATTAAATAAAGTGCTTTCACATTGTTTATTCTTTTATATACTCACATTACTGATAAGGCACCTGGGTCTCCAAGATTATAAACTTGATTTTAACCCAAATCTCCATCTGAGTTAAGTGCCCTTTGCACTACAGTACAGTTGATACAGATAGTAATTTGTTATTACAGCTTCAGATGAAAATTATCTTTTACATGACCAGGAAGCACTAGATAACTAGTATTAGCTATGCATACTTTGCAGAACATCAAAGAAACTTACAGGCGGACCTTGGGTTCCTCGACCACCTTTTAGTCCAGGAACACCATTAGGACCCTAAATAGAAACAAACAAAAGAGCACCATAGTGAAGCAAAAGAGGCTCTATGTACACTCCAAACATGGGGCACTTGACTTGAGTTAAGCCTTTTTGTTGTTAACTTACATGAGGGCCAGGGGATCCTGCTAACCCTTGTGGTCCAGGAGAACCAGCATCTCCCTTCTGTCCTGGCTCCCCAGGTTCACCTTTTACTCCAGGCTGTCCATCAGGACCCTATACAAAATTATACAAACAAGCAATTGATTATAAGACTTATCGGCAAATGATTTTAGAGTAATTATTACTAATGTATCAAGTAATCATATATTGTGAAACAGTGCTTTTTAATCAGTATTAAAGCATAGTAAAGGAAAAAAAGCTACTCTGATAAGATGTTTCAAGACAGCCTGAAAAATAAGCTATCCCATCGCATTTTTATTTTAACAAATAATTATAGCTCAACTAGCACAAACTCAAGTTTTGTGCCAGTCTATAAAAAAATGTATTGAAAATGAGAATATTGTTTAGAAAACTGTAAACTTTCCAGAATTATTAATATGTCTTAAAAATATGACAATGACTATTAAACTTATTATAAGAAGGGAAGTGTTTACTTGTAAATTAGGCATATTTGAAAATTATACCTGGGGTCCAGCAAAACCAACAGCTCCAGTTGGGCCATTTTCACCACGAGAACCCTAGATGGAGACAAAGATTACTGTAGCTTTCACACATTATTCTAAACAGGAACAATACTTTAAAATATGATCATATAAATTTGATATTTAGACATGTAAATATAGAAAGAAATAAAGAAAGACCATTAAGAATTATAAGAATAATATAATATATTTATATTATAAAGAAAGATACAGGTCACAGAACAAAATTTCCAAGGTCAGAAGTCTCAAAGCAGCCTCCAAATTATTTAGTAAACAAGCCATCTAACTAGACTTAGTAGATTGCATAGCAGGTAATTTTTAAACATAACTAGAAATGCAAAAGCTAAAGACTAGGAAGTTATAAATAGCCCAAAATCAATAAACATTGTTTTATGTAAATACCAAAACCAAATGATGAATTGTTTTATTGCTAAATCTTGCACTAAAGAACACCAAAATACTGTCACTTACAGGATTGCCCCGGGAGCCAGGAGGGCCAACTAGACCTCGAGGACCAGGTTCACCCTAGAAAGCAGATTTCAGATGGTTATTGTCCAAAACAGCAGCTAAACAGAATATACTTTTAGGACACTAGTCACTGTGTAGGGGGAGACAGTGGAAAAGAACTCTGAAATGATCTTGCTCAGCTACTGTATGTTTTAAAATGGAGAGATTTATGAAAGAGCCAGCTATTCAAAACTCATAATTTTGAGTATACAAATTAAAAACTTGTGACTTACCTTTTCTCCAGTAGGACCTGCAGGACCTGGAGGGCCCAAAGGACCTGGAAGACCCTGTCAATTAATAGAACATAGGCATACTGAGGGAAGAAAATGCACAGAAATCTTCATGCTTAAGCAAACAAATAAACAAAAAAGAAATGGCTATTTTGTTATAACTTGAGTGCTTTTGCAAATCACTATCTATAATAAATGATATAATATATATATTTGCAAAATTTTTTCTGTCTAGTTTAAAACCATTCCCATCATATTTTCTCCACATGGCATTTTATCTCTTTCATGCAGCTCAATTCATGCATACCTGAAACTGTTTGCAGGTATTAGGGCTAAATTAATGCTAAGCTTCAAAAGTGTTTCTGTTTCTTAGCCTAATGAGCTTTGCTAAAATTTATTCTGATACTTGACCACAAAATTGAAAAGAGGCTTTCCTTCTTTTGCATATAGTACTATATTCTTAAATTAATAGCAAATTATCACTTTTTATTTTTAAAAATTGAAATCGTGTTAAGGAATCTTCGGTTTCAGTTTGTTTGTTTTTGTTTTTGTTTGTTTTGGCACAGGGTCTCCACTCTACATTGTCCAGGCTGGAGTGCAGTGACTATTCACAGATGTGCTCACAGCACGGGCATCTTTGAACTGTTGGCCTGGACTCATGATCCTCCCATCTCAGACTCCAGACTAACTGGGACTACAGGCACAAACCACCATGCCTGGCTTAGTTTTCTTGAGATGAAAAGGAAAAGTAGCTAAGGTTTACAGCCTAAAACCCCAGCTACTTTGAGATTTCTGGGAATAAGAGAGCTAACACTTAAGAGGACAGAACAGCTAACACAGGGGGACACAACTGAGGCTTCTTGACACATTATCACAATCTTGAAACTGCAGGAATATTGAGGTCCTCTATAAGACAAGTTCTCTATCTGATATCTGCATATGCAGCCCAAATAAACTTTTATTATTTAATTTCTGTATTTATTACTGAAGAAACTTAAGGAACAAAAATGACTTTAATTTTACAGTTTTGACAAGCACATAGAAATCTGTGTTCTTACAATCTCTGGGACTATAATAGAATATACTTCCACATTAGTAGAAATACATATATTCCATATATTGCAATTTATATAATACAATTCCCTAAAGGATTTGATGGAATATAAATATCACTTCGTCACTTATGTTTATAGATTTTTTATACAGAGAACACGTTATTCATTTTTTCCCTACTACAAGATGACAGTAAGTGTTGATGACAGTAAGTGTTCTGCTCTGCTTCTTTCCTGCAACAATGTATTATCCCCATTAAAAATAAAGCAGTCATTGCTTACATCCTGATCCTAGCACACTGCAATTTCCAAGTTAGTTCATAGGCACAATAGATACATATTTTCGAGTTTCCCTTAAAACAAACTACCAATGCATCATTCCTACAAATAGTACTGCACTACTTATTCATTCCAGGATATTTATGATGTAAAATATTAAAAATATACCAGATTTACTTGACTATTTTTGAAATGTTAGTAAAATATTAGATTTCACAAAAAAGTAAGGTATATCTTTTGTGCATAATTTGTTAAAAGAAGTGGTGCATCATTAATTAAATTTGCATAAAAAGGACTAGTTGCCCTAAGGTGAAACTTTTCTACTACATTTCACTATATTTTCGTAATCCAAAGCTATTATAACCAATATATTAACAATTACTCAATATGCAGAACCAAATAGCAGTTCTCTTTCATTACATTACAACCGCTATTGCCAGGGCACACATGACAACTAACAGCAAACAATGTCATACTGAGACAGAAATCATTCATCAAATATCAGGCACTATTCCAGAAAATGATGGATGTTAAAGCCATTGTAACTAGCCACACTTACATGAGGAAATCATTTATGTGTGAAAACATATTGTCCTTCAAGTCTGATTGTCCCAGGAATTGTAAATATACATTCTAATTTCAAAGACCTACTGCTTGTTAAATGTCAGTTTCTGACATGACATTAAACAATGCTTTGAGGTCGACCATCCTTCTTGACATTCTGCTTATTCAAACTCTTTTTTAGTGAAAACATTAATGATGATTCACTGTGCAGTAAATTTCTCGCCCCAAATATCCAGTATACTGAGAAACAGTTATCACAACTTTGGTGACTCCACAAAGCTCTACTTGCTATTGCTGGAATGAGGAATTGGCCAGCTCATTAGATTAGCATTTTAACAGAAGTAAACTTTGTATGTGAAATAAAAAGATGATAGAGAAAGATAAAGAGGGCTCCCACCCCCTTAATGTACCTATATCATAGGGACAATAAATCTGTTTTTACTTAAGTTTCTCTATTTAATTTAGGGCAAGCAAAATAAATACCCATTGTTGGGTATTCATGTGAGCAGATCTCACATATCATTATTCTCCAATTCCTGACTACCAAGGAAACATTATTGACTTTATTTTGGAAAGTTCAGGCAAACTTATATGATACCGTAATGTTGGTTACTAGCCCAGCTAGAAAAAGAATGCTTTTACTTACTCTGGCACCATCATTTCCAGCTGTGCCTTCAGCACCTTTTTCTCCTATGCCACCCTGGAAAAACACACAAAATATAATTTATTCATTTAATTGTCTCTTTCCCACATTTGTGTGTAAGCTTCATGAGAGTGAAGGGTTAATTGTCATTTTCCTAGTTGTATCCAGTTGAGCCTGGGATGGCGGCTCACACTGTGCATTTTCTCAGTATTTATTAGAAAAATGAATGAATGAATGAATGAATGAATGAATGAATGAATGAATGACTTGTGACTCAGGATGATAGAAATAAAACCTGCTCAGGAAATCACTTTCAGTAGAAAGTCTGAATAAATGAACTTAAAAAAAAAAGAGACTTACTCTGTCACCCTTGGGGCCAGGAGTTCCTGCAATTCCTCTTTCTCCTGGCATACCTTGAAGACCTGGTGGACCTGCATCTCCAGGGGTCCCAGATGGACCTGGACTGCCCTAAGATGAACCAACATTAAGTGACCACACCAATATGTTAAGATTAAACTAATAAAATTGCTTTTTAGCGGGTCAAAAATAGTGGATATCAGCAATTTCATGTAGTTCAACTTAGTGCTTATATTTTTATCTAAGATAGTTATCTTTCAGTGAGTTGATAATTTTGAAATTTAAAAAATCAGATTTGCTTTTTCAGTTGTTGGTTTACATTTTCAACTTTTCTCTTATGAGGCAATTGAACACTAATTCAAATAAAAATAATACAGTTGCCTTTTTTCCCCCTCTGTTGGCAACATAATGGAAGATACTAAGAAAGAAAGACATTACATTTGGAGAAATATTTCATTCTCTCTTTAATGAAACTGATATTAGCCTGGCTTTTCAGCTAATATAGTATGTAATTTATAGTAGACCATTTCAATCACTATAACTGTGAAAATATTAAGAAGTCTCATGTCATATGATCATGAAAAATTCTACTTCAATTGTTTCTACTGAAGTTGCCCACATTATCTTGCACCAGTTGCTAAATGGCATACATTTCTGCCTTACGATGCATTGTATTTTCAGATTTTAAAAATTCCATATTTTCGAATATGTAGTAAGCACAATTGTGGGACCTGAGACAAGGAAAATGAAGCATATTATTATAAAAGCCTTCTAACAAATTATGGAATTTTCTATTTCTTTCCTCTGCATATTCATAGAAGCCACCAATAAAATGTACATAAACATTAGGAATGTTTTTGTATATGGAAATCTATCATCATGTACACTAAACCACAATCCCCATCACAGAAGAGAGTCTTCTGTTTAGCTGATACTTTAGTTGCAAGGAAAAAGCCTAGTAAGCGCTCATTAAATATTTGTGGAAAAAGAAAATGATGTAATCAAATTATCTTTCAAAAACAAGACAAATGCATTCTAGCACCATCAAGTCTTTATTGAGCAGTACTTTTAAAGAATTTTTAAATACTGAGATCACTAGGATACTTACCTTTGGGCCATCAGGACCATGTCCTCCAGCCATTCCCTTCTCACCGGGGAGTCCAGTTATTCCCGGTTCTCCTCTTTCCCCAGGATTTCCTCGTTCTCCCTAGCACAAAATTGGAATGTCAAATAATCTCAATACTTGACCTAAAAATAGGTTAAAATGTTTCTGAGAAATGGCTTCTACCAGTAAACATTTAGAAATGAGACATTACTAAAGCTCAATTTTCTAATTTAGTGATAAGAAATAAATTTGAAGTTTAAGGATATGCTAGTTTCATATCACAAAATATTTCTCACAAAATTGATTTTTATCTAGCCAAAGAATTTAATGGTTAAAAAAAAAATCTCAGTTTAAGAGTTAAAAAGATACCTTTTAAAACTGAAGCCAGTGGGAAACAAAATTAATCCTGAAGATTAAAACACTTACTCTAGGTCCTAGTGGGCCAACTGCTCCGGGATCTCCAGGAACACCCTATAAATACATTTTTTAATGGAACAAGAGCTTTGAGTTTAGGCATTTATCAGAAAACTTTCCAGTTCATATACCTAGTTTCTATTTATGTGCCATTAGAAGACTGCATAAGCCAACAATATTAAAGAAAGAAAAGTACATATATTTTTATAAATGAGAGAATATTACATATTTTAGATGAAAACATTTTTCCAAAAAACTTCGTGTTATACCTGAAAGCTTGATTTTCAGCAATGAGAGAGAACATGCAAAATCCTATTTCACAAAGATAGAGCATTCGTTTTTTTAGAGGCAACAAAATACATGCTAAATGTCTTTTTTTTAACTAATGGAAGATGAAAAAGTTTAAATAAAGAAAACTTATATAAAAAGGGCTAAAGAATTGATCTTTTAAATAGAACCAATTCAATTCTACTCAATTTAGTAAATCTTTCTTGAGCCTATAATATGGACAAAGCACTCTATTAGATATAGTGGGTTCAAACTAGTGCAGTCGCTTCTACATTAAAAGTTTCAGTTTGTTCTTAAATCAAAGAAAGTTTGTCATTTTGAAATTTCTTTATTTGATAAAGATGGTAACTTTATTAAATAGGTCTCCAATTTTTTTCCCTGAAGCAGACTGTCTTCACTGTGGCCTGATCTCACTAAAAGCCAAATCTGATCATATTATTCCTTCCTTAAAAACCCGTTTTTCTTTTTTCCTTTGAGATAGACTCTAGCTCTGTCACCCAGACTAGAGAATAGTGGCATGATCTTAGCTCACTGCAAACTCGGCCACCTGGGTTCAAGCCCTCCTGCGTCAGCCTCCTGAGTAGCTGCGATTACAGGTGTGTGCCACCACACCTAGCTAATTTTTGTACTTTCAGTAGAGGCAATGTTTCACCATGTTGGCCAGGCTGGTCTTGAACTCCTGACCTTAAGTGATCCACCTGCCTCAGCCTCCCAAAGTGCTGGAATTACAGGCATGAGTCACTGAGCCCAGCCTAAAACCCCTTCCTTAGCTTCCCATCACTGTAATGATGAAGAACAAATTAGAATCAAATTAAAACCCTCCATGATGTGGCCCCTGATTCGCCCTCCAGTCTCCTTTCTACCCTCCCAAAATTACACTTCCCACTCTGATTTAGTAAGGTTGTCCCGTTACCTGGAGATTTTTCCTATCTTTCCTCCTTCACTTTTATCATCATTCATCCTTCAGATCTCATATATTACTTTGTCTGGAAAATTTTTCCTAAACCCCGCAAGTCTTGTTTAGGTGCATCTTTTTTGTTTCCATAAACATAGTATCATAGTATCCCCTATCATAGCATTTACAGCTTGCTATTATTGTAATTGTTCTGTACTCTTTGACTCCTACTATACTGTAAGGAGGGCAAGGTCCAGATCCATTTTGTTCAGCTTGTTCAGGCCAGTGCTTTGTAGAGCCAAGCACAATGTTCATCAAATATTTATTAAATGGTTAAATTAACAAATGAATCACTCAAAGAAAAATAAATAAATCTATGTGCCAGGAAAATGACAGAATAAAATTGTTAGTATTCGTTCATAACTGTTTATATAAGTGGTTAAGAACACATCTGGGGAAGCAGATGACCTGGATTGAAATCATATTAGCTGTGTGACTTTGGGAAAGTTATCTAACATCTGTAATTTTCCTTTCTGTAAAATAAAGATAAAGATAGTACCAGTATATAGGGCTGTTTTGAGAACTCAAAGAGATGATGTATGTAAAGGAAAGCGCAACAGAGCCTCATGCACAGAAACTGATAATTGAGCCAGCAACGTGTGGTGTTGCCATTATTATTATTTAAACACTTACTTGATCACCTGGCTTTCCACCTTCTCCAGGAGGCCCTGGAGGACCAGGAAGCCCCTAAAATGAAAGGAAATAAAATTGTGCATCTGTGAAAGTTTAACAGTCTACCAGTGTTAACAGTTTACCTTTTACAATTCATGGAGTCTCCAAGACTATATTTTCAAGGAAAATATATTGTTCAGACATTTTGAGCAAAATATATTGTTCAGAAGCATTACCAAAAAAAGCTACCAACAAAACACAACAGCTAGTCAATTCATAGGACTATATTTTCATCTGCACACCCTTTAGCAAAAAAGAGACAATATAAGAGGAGTTTCTTCATATTTGTTTTTATGACCCTGTGAATAGTATTTTAGACTGCTAGAACATTATTTAAAGTAAGTCCATAAAGTTTTTTTACAAATTATGATCATTCCTCTTATTAATGTACATATTCATATATGTAGATAAATTATGAAAATTTGTTCAATAAAAAATTCTAGTCACTGTGCCAGTTAAAACTAGATCAGCCTTAAAATGGTTTAATCAACTTTGTTGAGATATCAGAAACAGCTCATTCCTGATATCTTTTTATTACTTTTTTGGTTTTTGTTATTTTTTATTATTGAACATTTTATTCCTAACAGATTTTTATTACTTTGTTGTTTTTTTTATTTGTTTTGTTTATCATTTGGGGTTTTGATCAGTTTTTTTAGAAGTCCATTACTTTACTTTGAACAAAAGTGTTTGATTTTATCTATGTTATCTATTAAAAGAGGAATGACTTTTTGAAAATGTAGAATTTAAAATCTTCTGACCATATATTTTATATATATATTTTTAAAGTATTTCAGTTGATGGAAGACAAAATGGAAAACTGAATTAACACATACCTGAAAACCTGTGGGGCCTGGAGGTCCCTGTTCTCCTCTTTCACCAGCTAAACCCTAAGTTGTAAGGGAAAAAAAAATTGTGAATATAGCCATATCTTTGTCTGCTTCCTGTCTATGTGAACCACTAGAAGTATTGCTGTTTCTTTGTATTTCTTCTAATCGCATGTTTTTCACTTTAGCTAGGTAGTAAGCTAGTATTAATAGTCATCAAATGGTATTATTTTAAGTCTGTGGAGATGAGAAAATCTTCAAAGCCAGTGACGTAACTGATAACATGTATTTATTTTTTTATCTAAACTTAAATGTCTGGAGGCAACTGTAAACTTACAGGAAAATTGGATTGAATATGGGAAAACCATTTACTTTTGTATATCTAGTCAAAAAACATAATATATTTATCGTAGTTTATTTCTGAATGTCATAAGAATTATTTATCAAGACTTGAAAACTGGAATGACTACAGAAAGCAAAGCTAACATTTTAGAAATGTTTAGAAAGCTTTCCCACCCCAAAACAAATAAATATGCCAAAATATTTCTGATAAACACTTCATTTTAAAAACCTAAAATGAAAATATGACCTCAAACAATAAGTATTATTCCTTTTACTTCCTAAAAAATAACTTGAGTGCTTTTTCTTTTTTTTGGAGATGGAGTCTCACTCTGTGACCCAGGCTGGAGTGCAATGGTGCAATCTCGGCTCACTGCAACCACCAGTTCACTGGCTCAAGCGATTTTCCTGCCTCAGCCTTCCAAGTAGCTAGGATTACAGGCACATACCACAATGCCTGGCTAATTTTTGTATTTTTAGTAGAGATGGGGTTTCACCATGTTGGCAAAGCTGGTCTTGAACTCCTGACCTCAGGTAATCACACCACAGGCATGAGCCATTATGTTTAGCCTTAAATAAATTTTTATGAGACGCATTATTGAGAGAATTAGATAATTGAGTATTTAAATATTTTAAATAAAATATGTTATAAATATTTGTAACACATGATTTTCCTCATTTGATATACTCTTTGTGACATATAAAGACCTTTGCAGTAAGACTTTTAAAGGAGTTTAAAGTAAAAGATCAATCATTATATTTAAAAAGGCAGAAGACACTATATCATAGGAATCAAAAGAGAAGATATAGCAGAAATTCTTCATTCCCATACATTCTTATCCACTTTTTCTGAAACTTATACATAATTCTTGAACAAACATCATTGAAAAATGCTACACACACACACGTGTGTGTGTGTGTGTGTGTGTGTGTGTGTGTGTGTGTATTCTCACTAAAAAAAAAAAAATCACATACCGGTGGGCCAACGGGACCAGAAGGACCAACTTCACCATCTTTTCCAGGAGCTCCCTAATATCACACACAGATAATTTTTGAGGTGAGGCCATGAGAATTTGAATAGTTCCTCTATTATTTTTCTTTAGCAAAAAATGTATACTTACCCTCTGCCCAGGAACGCCAGCATTTCCTGCTTCTCCAGGTTTCCCAGGGTCACCCTAAAGAATAAATGAAGCTTTTGTAAAGTTCAAGCAGTTTGTCAAAAATATACCTGCTCCAAATGAGGACCATGATAGGACGACAAACATATTATATACACTGTACTCACACTGCTACCTTTGGGGCCTGGAAGACCCATGCTCCCAGGCTGCCCTCTGATACCTATGGAGCCTGGAGGACCTGGACGGCCATCTTCCCCTGGAGCACCCTACAGAATTAACAGGAGCCATTAAGTTTCTTGTAAGTTTTCTCTAAATATTGCATCACCCAAAGTGTCACTTGCCTTTACTTACTATAATGTTACATAAAGTTTAAATTATCTTTCATTTTTATGTTAAGGAATCAGGACAGTCGAATGGGTTTTTTAAAGCCACTGAAGTATTTTGAGTATCTAGAACAGAGTTTTTATTGTATCATGACATAAGCTTCCTCATGATGTTTCCTGACAATCATATTAATAGGGGAAATATTTCTTCTTTCATTTACTCTGGTTTGTGGTCATGAAAATTCAGGACTTCTATTTCACATTGCAGGACAAGGGAAGATCTTAGAAGATATAAGCTGTCAAAATTCATACCTACTTATTCCTCAAACATATAAAATTGGAAGGATACCAAAAAATGAGAATATTGCTAATAGACAAATTTCACCAATATTAAAAGCTATTATCATTTTAACTTTTTCACTGATGTCAGGCAGAAAAGCAATTTCAACCTCAAACATTTATCTTAGTAAAATTTGATCTACATTTTTGTCAACTTGAAAACAGATCCTAAGAAATGCTTCCAGGTGTTTTAAATATGCAAATATGACCAGCATCCACATGATCAAAAACATTAACCTCAAATAAATATCATTTAAGTTTCGTGTCTATTGAAAAGTGTTAGTGGTGTGGATTTCTGTTTAAATTACTTACCAAAGGTCCAAGTTTTCCTTCAGGACCTTGAACACCAGGATTTCCTGTCAAACCCTGAAAATAAAAAAGCAGCTCTTAGTTTGTTGCTGACCTGCAGTTGAAGTAAAGATTCTCAAGAGTAAAACTAGTGTTGCATTTTTGTCAACTGAATGGAAGGACATTTCTGTAAATCAAATAAATTTTTAAGTGATATATTGTTAAAATAAAATTTATCAGAATTTCTCTGTCAAAATTACTTTACTTGCTATATTGCTATAAAATTGTATTTACAAATATTCATAAATTCTTTACTTGCTAACAAGTTATAAAATATAACAAACTATTTTTTCCCATTCCAATTGATAACGCTATTCATATACACTTTTTGAGAAAGAGAGACTAGAAGTTATTGTGTTTTCTATATATGATAAAAATCACACACCAGTATTTTTTAAAATAATGAATTGGGTCAAAACCATAAAAACAAATGTTCTAAACTGTAAATGTAAACCAAATTTAAAAACAAAGAAACAAAATGGATGCTCAGGAGCACTCCTCCTAATCAGTGTAGCTAAACACTTGCTACATTCTTACCCGAGCGCCTGGAAGCCCAGGTTCGCCTGGACGTCCTGGATCCCCCTGGCTTCCTTTGGGTCCTGAAGAACCTACAGGACCCCGTTCTCCTTGAGCACCCTGTACCAAGGCAAAGCAGATGCATGAGGAAAAAGAGTATAGAAAAATAAAAGCAAGCAGAAATACAATTACTGTTTTACAAATCAAGGCACTAATTAACATACAAATATTTTGTCACCGCATTCCTCCAACTAGCATCCTTCTCCCCTATGCCTCTTAATACAGGAATTACACAAGAGGGGATTGGGGTTAGGCCTGACATCTGCATCCATCTCCTTTCTGGATCTGAGCCCATGCAGGGCAGAGCTAGATCACCATGCTGAAAAATGGCATGTTCTGGAGTACCCCCCACATAAGTGTCAACATTGACAGGGCAACCTCACCTTTGGCCCCGGTAAACCATCAGAGCCTGGAAAACCACGATTGCCAGGAGCACCCTACAAATGACCAAAATATGATTCTTAATTAACTGTTGTTGATATTTTTGCAATATGTATGAATAGGTGGTTTCTATTTTTAGTACTATAAAGTTTTAGGAGCTGTGATCAGTCGACATAGCTATAGATATGCATTAAAAAAATCTGACTTGATGGAAAAAAATTTTTAATTTTGATGAATATATAAGTACTGAGCCAAATAATTCTTCAAATCAAGAAATATTCTGCACTTTGGGAGACTGAGGCAGGCGGATCACCTGAGGTCAGGAGTTCAAGACCACCCTGGCCAACATGGTGAAAACCTGTGTCTATTAAAAATACAAAAATTAGCTGGGTATGGTGGCAGGTGTCTATAATCCAGCTACTCAAAAGGCTGAGGTACAAGAATCTTTAAACCCAGGAGGCACAGGTTGCAGAGAGCTGAGATGGTGCCACTACACTCCAGCCTGGGCAATAGAGCAAGACTGTCAAGAAAGAAAAAAAAGAAGGAGAGAAAGAGAGAAAAAGAGAAGAAGGAAGGAAGGAAGGAAGGAAGGAAGGAAGGAAGGAAGGAAGGAAGGAAGGAAGGAAGGAAGGAAGGAAGGGAGGGAAGGCAGATTCTAATAATTCATTGTAAAACCAAACAGAGAAAAGCCAATATCTAGAGATGAGAGGCAAAAGTATCATCTAAAGCAATTAAAATGTCAACAATAAAATGCATTGGTATTTTTATGAAACTCTGCATTCTCCAAAGTGCCAGACAAATGTGAGATTATGGTTCTTCTTTTCAGACCTGTCTCACTATGCTCCAGTAATAACTACCTCTTCTGTTCCTTAAAATCACCAAGTCCTTTCTGCCCTCCTTTGCTTTGCATTTGTTTTTTCTCTGCTAAGAATGTTCTTTCTTCCAAGTTTTCTACTGGTCTATAGTCATCTTCAGGTTTCAGCCAAAATGCTATCTTCTCAGAGGACTCTCTTTCCTAACTACCTAATCTAATATTACACCACTGACATACATGAGTAGTTACTCTTCAATGTGTCATGATTTTATTTATTGTGTGTGTGTTGGCGGGGGCACTTTAAAAAGTATGTACCTCTATTTTTATATACCTGTTGACTTGTTTATTGTTTACCTCTCCACTAAAGTAAACAACTATTTACGAGTCTCCACATGAGGACCAGGACCATAGACTTCTTGTTCACTGACATAATTCCAAGCACAGATGGCTCAAATTGGCATAGAGTACTGATTTAACCAATATTAGTTGAATGAATGAAGAATGATTAGTCAGTTGGCTCTTTGTATTTGCAGATAATTGTACTGACCTGTGCAAGGCATCTGCAAGCATTTCTCTTAACTGTTCTAGTTTTCCTTACTACTCTTATATTACTCATGTAATTCCCTCACAACTATAAGAATGTGTTGTATTATTCAAATTTACCCTTTCTCCTACTGGCCCTGGAGGACCAACTGTTCCTGGGTCACCTCGAGGACCTCTTTTGCCTTCTTCACCAGGTGGACCTATCGGACCCTGAATACCATGTGGTCCCTGTTAAAAACAGAAGGACAGTTACCAGAAAGACCCATTCAACCAGTGAATTATAATTGGAAGTCTCATTTAATGAAGTCAGTATTTTAAATTTTAAAGTATATGGAAAAATTAGATATTTGCATCTCAAGCTATTATAATTCTCATTATTATTTTAAACTCTTGAGCATTCTGAGCTGTACACTTCTAGACAATACTGTGATCTTCTTATCATTAAAACAGTGAAACCTTACTGGTTCTCCTTTTGGGCCAGCTTCTCCTTTGAAACCTGGAACTCCTGGATCACCCTGAAAAAAATATATTGGTATTTGTAAGAACCAGGACAATTAGCTAGTCCAATCTGCACTAATTAGTTACAATAAATAGGCTTTTGAAATTCTCTACAGCTGAGTCTGTTTTGCATCAGTAGTATAATATAATTATGAAATTCAGTATAATTTGCTAGCCATTTATCTAATTTACAGTGGTCTTTAAGATATTTATTTTTAAATCATGTTTTCTATCATGTATAATACAATAAATGGAATTACTGAGATAATCAAATTTGAAAATTAAAATTGGAACTATCAATGACAACGTCTATAGAGAAATACATTTAGGTTGTATTTTAGGATGTGAACTTGTTTACCCAGAATCAAAATAATTTTATATTTATGTTATATTTATTGAGAATTTAGCAACTTAAAATAGGGCATTTCGCTCTTGGAGTGTTTGGCAGTTTTCTGTATGTGTGTCTTTAAATACCAATTATAATTTAGGTTGTAAGAACCAATTGCAAAATTCAGAACTTGGTAAAATCAAATGTGATACATTAGCAACACTCATGTTTTAATAGATCTGTCACCAGCACTTAGAATTTATCAGCGTGACCACATTACTTGGAACAGAATTGAAAATATTTGTTTAAATATTTATTTTTATATATCAAGCTAAAAGCTATTAAGCACAACTTCTCAATATGTTTATTTCTTATGGGTTCATAAAAATATTTTTCTAATAAATAATTTCTGTAAAATATGAAAACATTCAATCTGATTAATATTTTTGAATCACTCTAAGAATACCTCTCAAGAAATAGTTGTTGAACCCATTTTAAGCCAAATTGTCACTATAAGTTCCTATTAAAGCTTCATATTTCTTTACACTGGCTTGCATATTTTCATAATATTTATTATTCAATTATTCATAAAATTCTATAAGGTGAACCATAAAGTTACAACCTTATTATTTTAAATAAAAGAACACTAAAATTTAACATACTGCAATAATGTTCCACTTAGAATTTAAACATCCAAATTGTACCTTAACATTTGACTTTCACTTTACAAAGACTTCAATATTTATTTTCCTCACTTGGATAACTCACATTATCCATGTTTCATTGCATCACATTACATGTTATTATTCTTGGTGATCTTAGTTAGATTACACTAAAAGATGACAGTTCTTTCAAAGGTCATTACCGGTTGGCCTCGAATTCCCTGAGGACCAGTGCTACCCTGAGGTCCTGGAGATCCAGGAGGCCCTGCTGAGCCAGGAGGACCAGAAGTACCCGGAGAGCCCTATGAAACAGCAAGAGTGATGTGGTAAGTAGAGACACAGGTAGCAGTCTAGGGCCAGTGTCTAAAGAATCATGTCCATTTGAGCTTCACGTGGCATAAATGCAGTACTCACCGTTGGGCCTTTGGCACCAGGAGTACCATCGGTTCCTATTGCACCCTAAAAGGTACATTAAAAGCTTATGAAATATTAAGCAATATCTAGATACAAATATGGTAGTATACAGAGTTCAGCCATCTTCCAAAAGGAAATAGAAACATTTTTTAAAAATCTACCAATGTTGTATCATAAAAATTACCTTTTTTGGACTAATTCTCTTTTATTTATTTATTTGTTTGTTTGTTTTTATCATACTTTAGGTTCTGGGGTACATGTGCAGATCATGCAGGCTTGTTGCATAGGTACACACATGGCAATGTGGTTTGCTGCCTCCATCCCCTCGTCACTCTTTTATATAAAATTGGTAAAACTTACAGACTTGACAAGGGAAATATATTTTTTCAGTTTCAAGCACTCATTCAGAATTCAGAGAATATATTAAATTTTATATTTCAAAATAGCTAGAAAAGAGGACTTAAAATGTTCCCAACACATAGAAGTGATATATGCTCAACGGGATGGATATCCTAAATAACCTGACTTGATTATTAGACATCTTAGGCATATAAAAAAAATTGCAGGTACCCCCTAAATATGTACAAATATTATATATCAGTAAAAAAAAATAGGTTGAATTTGTCCTGATGTTACAAGAAATGTCCAGCTTTCTGAGCTGGTTCTCAGATATGTTAGGAACTTACAGGAAGACCTGGAGAACCAACTGGACCTGGGGGCCCAGTTTCACCTCTCTGCCCCTGAGGACCTTCAGGGCCTCGTGCTCCTGTTGGACCTGCTTCTCCCTAAAAGGATGCAAAGGGAAATGTTAATTTAAGAAAACTATAGGAGTGGCATTGTACAAAGTTGACTGTTTATTTGGAATTTTACATTTGAAACCCAAATATTTAAAGAGTCCAAGGGTACAAAGAGGATTGCAGGACATGTATGTCCAACCAAGCTTAAGGAGTGGACTCAGTTTCCCACTTCCTTCTTAAGGGATGACACTGGTGGCCTCTTCACTAGGAATATTTTCCATATGCATCTCCCATTAGAGAAGCCCTACACATCCATCAGGGTTAGCTTAAGTTCCCTCACCTCTGAACCTCCACAAAATCTGAAATTTTTCTTTCCACCTCTATCAGAGTGTTACACTTATTACAAATTCAACAGTTAAGATAATCTAGATTCATTAAGAAAAACTAGAAACATCCCTACACCTCAGGAACAGCAAGTTACTAAAATATTAAGAATAGATATTCTTAAATGTGCCTGGTTTACTTTTGATATGTTCTTACATAAATACTCAGTTTATTCCAGCCCACTTCTGTATAGTGTATACATTCAGACTCTTTAACACAAATCAAATGAGGAAGAAAAACTGACTGACTCACTGTGCTCACAGGAGTTGTTTCTGTTCAACGTAAAGCTAGACATTTCAAGTCTAGCAACTTATCACACAATTAGAGCTTCGTGCCATCATTACAGGATGAATCATATTATTTTCCACTATTTATAAAACAACCTAATATGAGCTAAAATGTGAATCAAGATTCAGATAATAGTTTTCCAAATGTGTAAGACTCACTGTAAAAAAGTCTATATAAAATTTCATATCGTCATTACTGAACAAGAAATTGTTTTCTTACTATATAAGCAATATAGCAAATCATATTTCAGAGCATAAGATTTGTGTTATAAAAATTCAATTCCATTGACCTTCAAGAAAGCATTTATCAGTAAAGTGGAAAACATCTGGGCTACAAATGTCTAATCGACTTAAGTTTTGGTAACCTTATAAGCAAAACCCATCTATTTTTAAACTAAAGAAACAACACTTCTTTGATACAAATTAAAAGATATTTTTTAAAAAACACAAGTTTTTAAGAGCAGAAGGAAGTGGTTAAGGTAACTTAATAGCTCCCTTTATTTCAAGTCAAGACAGTGAGTCCAGCTGGCAAATAAAAATGTCTAGTTGAATTTTAATTTATATGAACAATAACTTTTAGCCTAAGTTTTTCCCATGCAATATTTGGGACATACCTATACTAAACATGTATTCTTTGCTTATCTGAAATTCAAACTTAATGTGGTTTCTCTGTATTATCTGACTAATTATGTACCTATGTGGATCTAATCCTAAAGGGACCTGGAAAACTAAAATTCTAAGCCTTAGGAATCTCATCAGTATCAATAAAGCATATTGAATCTCTATTTCAATCCACTGAAATACAAAGAACTGGATGTGGAAGTTTATTCTTATTCAGAGAGCAGAGACCACAGTAGAACTCTGTAGGGAAAGCAGGATCCTATCCAAAAACAAAGACCCAGGAATTTTATGGTGGAGAGAGGCAGGAGGGAAAAGACAGAAAATTTCTAACAGAAACAGTTTTGCCAGACGTTTGAGTTTTATTAAGCAGCTTTCAGTAGCCGACATCCAGTACTACAAACACCCAGGAGGAGAGAATAGTAACCAGAGTGAATGGTTGTATATAAACTATGATTGATAGTGAAGTTAAAGTAAACCCCATGAAAGTTGGAGTATAAACCTCGTTCTGTTAATTCATAGCTTTGTGAGTATTTCCTTAACTAACTCAGTTTGGGGGTGGAGAGTCTCACAAAAAGAGGGAAGGGATTTTGCATGTTTGATAGGGGTATATAGAGAGTCTGGGCCAGAGTCTGTGGTAGTGACAATTATTAGGACTTCAGGGAGCAGATCAGATTCAGAGGAGAACCCAAGAAGATCCTGCCCACTGAGTTCACGTTGAGTTCTCAGTGAATGCAGGGAAAGGAATTAAGGCACCATTTTAGAAAAGCTGCATCCCTATAGCACAGCATTTGAATATGTCATTAAAGAGAACCTACAGAATAATTTGACTTGGTGATTCTCACATATTCAAAGAATACTTGAAATATCAGCTACAGACATTTTTCTTCTGGTATGTTTCTAAGTTTGAATCCAATTTGAGTAACACAACTAATAAAAAGCATGAACCTACATTGAGAGTGTCCTCGGCATCAGGCACTATGTGAAGGGTTTACGTAGATGATGTCATTTAGCGTAAGTTTTTCCCAAGCAGTATTTGGGACAACAAAACTCCATGAGAAAACAAGGTCTGGAAGGTCCAGGTGACTGTCCGTGACCACAGTCATTTTTGTACAGCATAATCTGGTGCGTAATCTTTTCAGGATGATAAAATTCATTGCCAAAGGGAAACATGGTATCAGGGGGAATTGGATGTACTGTATTGCTTACAATTTGAAAGAAGTGTTCTGAATTAATTCACCAGTTTATCTAATGCAATCTTAATGTCCTTCTACTGTCATCCTTGAATTTCTCCCAAAGTACTGAGAGAAAGAACCAATTGTGACTTACAAATGTAAGTCATCCCACAAAATACGTTAATCCATTCCCACGTGGAGAGCCTAATATTCTCCATGCCCACTCCTTTAATGACCGTGTAGAATCGGGTCTGGGGTTTGGGGGCTGCAGAATGATAACAAATGTTAGGTGAATGAACAGCCTTTTGACAACCTCTAATTTATATAATCCTCCTATTGTTTGGAACATTCTGCTGTTTACTACTTCTGGATACTCTATTAAAGAATAGAGAATTGAGTTCCAATTCAGTTTAAAGCTCTTATTCCTTATAGCCATTCTGATTGTGGCATTAGAGTCCTAACACATCAGGTTCTTTGATATTATAAGGGTACAATTATAAGAAATTCTCCTTTAATTACATTTATACAGTTAATTTTATTTTTTCATTTATCTTTTTCCATATAATGATGGACAATGAGCATACTCTAGGCTCTTTCTTTAGTTAAAAGTAACTTCCACACTCTTTAATTAAATGTCATTCATCACTTTGGGACTCATGTAATCATGTAGCATTAAATACTGTATATTAATATTAACATCTTACCTTCATTCCAGGATTTCCTGGAAAACCAGAAGAGCCTGGTATCCCAAGAGGACCCTATTAAAAGAAACCAAAAAAGTCATCAAACATATATTTAATTAGTATCTAATTAGGCCAGTTTTAGACTTTGGCATCATTTTATATTTGGCACATGAGAATAACCTTCTTTTCACTTTAAAATCACAAAGATAATAGCGTAACTGCATTATAAGTATCCTTTAACATTGATCAGTAATGCTAAAAGATATATCTAAGGCATTACATATAATTGGATTACTCAACTAGCATAAAGGATTAAGTCAATCACAAACATAAAGTGTTTCAAACAATTGTCTCTTGAGAGATACACTTTCTTTGTGTTAGTGAAATAATGAAGTCTTTAGAAAGTTATATTTTATGTCTAGTTCTTCCTTCTATAAAAATGATGCTTAAGAATCATCTGGAGGCCGGGCACAGTGGCTCATGCCTTTAATCCCAGAACTTTGAGAGGCCGAGGCAGGCGGCCCACCTGAGGTGAAGAGTGAGACCAACCTGGCCAACATGGTGAAATAATTTTGTATATTAGTATCTACTAAAAATACAAAAATTAGCTGGGTGTGGTGGTGGGTGCCTGTAATCCCAGCTACTTGGGAAGCTGAGGCAGGAGAATTGCTGGAACCTGGGAGGTGGAGATTGCAGTGAGCCAAGATCTTGCTATTGCACTCTGTCTCCAAAAAAAAAAAAAGAAAATAATCATCTGAATATTTTAGAGCGATTTTTCAGGCAATAATAAGTGGATATTTATATTACTCTACATTTGGGTAATGCACAGAATTTAAACCATTGATTACCACCGATTAAAAAGCTACATTTTTTAAAAAGTGAGGGTAAGAGGAATTCTAGTACAGATTATTCTGACCCTTCAAGGATTGTACTTAAATCCCAACAGTTTTGAAATAATAAAAGCCCTTTCAAAGTATACTAATTTTTTCATCCTATGTTTTGTTTCCTATATATGATAAAGAGGAAAAAAATCCTTGGGGCAAATGATCTCAATTACTGTAACTGTACTTTACTTTTGGCTAATAGCTTTAATTTTTTTTATCTGATGATATTTCAGTATTGGCCCATGTTGATCATGAATATTTCCTACTCTTTCTCTCCTTCCCTCATAATGATTTCTTTCCTTGGTGTTTTGTTAGTATAATTTACCTTGTAGGGTTTGACGCTACTTTTGCTGTTGCAACAAAATAAAATTGTTCCACAGAATATTTATTTAGGAGCATTTTTCAGCCACAGCTTTGTGCTCAATTACTATGTTAAAAAATGGCTATAATCCCAGCACTTTGGGAGGCTGAGGCTGGTGGATCACCTGAGGTCAGGAGTTCCAGACCAGACTGGCCAACATGGTGAAACCCCGTTTCTGCTTAAAAAAAATGAATATATAGAAAACATTTTATAAATGCATTTGTGCAATTATAAAACACCACTTTTTGGTTTCCTGAACCAGCTATTCACATTGGCAACCCTGTTGAATCATCTGCAGAACTTTAAAAAATACTGATTCCTGAGTCTGCCTCTAGAGATTACATTTAGATTGGACTGGACATCAATATTTTTTAAAGTTTCCAGGCAACTTGAATGTACAGCCAAAGTTGAGAACCACTAATTTCACGACTAACAGATAAATTTTACTACATGATGACTACTATATAAGTATTTACATTTTACTAATAACCAGTGTCAATCATTTATGAAATAATTTATTCTAGATACCATTATATCTTCCTCTTAAAAGTCAGGACACCACTATTAAAGTCACATAATTTGATGGGAAAAGCACATGTATAATAATTTGCTCTATCATTCAGAAAATAACTTTATGACTTTAAGCGCTTTTTTAAGAATTAAATTAGTTTTGTATTGCTTGTAGAGATACAATTTAAGTGTCCTTGACAGTATAATAGTAGAGGCTTTGATCCACAGCATTGTTACAACAAAAATCTACTTTATCTCCGCAGGGCTCTTAGGACCCTTTGTACCTCTGGGTAACTCAGCAGTTAATGAGCAGCAATTGAGACCATTCACAAGGGAAACCTATTGCAAGTAAGGGACTTTTAAAAAGGTAATATGTTAGAAATGTGTCAAAATTAAAAATTGTGCCTTTGCTTATAATTTACATTTGATTATTTGTTTATAATTTACAGATGATTCTTTAGTCTCTGCTGTCTTAATTTCATCATCCACATTTCCAGGAGATTATCTTTCTCATCATAGTTTCTATGTTTAAAATCTCTGAATGATCTCACATTAATTACTATACAAAAGAGCTCAAAAACCCTTTAACAGGTAAGTATAGCCCTTCATGACCTAGATCTAGTTATTTAGCTAATTTGCAATAGCTAAATAAGTGTTCAGATTTTCATCTTCAAATGTGAATTATCACAGTTACAGGTGATTACTTATGAAATAGTACAAGACAGTCTGAAGCAAAATACAATAGCATTGTCCATAGTAGGCATAAACAGCACAGTGTACAAAATATTGGTACACACTGAGACCTCATCATTTCTCATTCCATGTTACACTTTTACTCCCACAGCTGTAATTATTGCCTGTATGTTAAAAATTTCCAAAACTACATTTGAAATTTAAATTCCTATCCGGAGCTCCACTCTTGCATATCTAATCACAAAATTGAACTCATTCATTCTCATTCTAAACTCAAACCCACGAACAGTAGCCTGTTCCTCTTTACTTCCAATTTCAGATAAATTGCATCATCCATCAAATACTTTAAACCACAAATCTACTGGGCCATGCCCATTAGATTTCTTAGCTCATTGATATGCAGTTGGCCTCTGTTAATATTAAAATAACTTTAGTTCCCATCTTTTAAATTTCTCTATGGAATTATGCCAATGGTGTTCAAACTCATTCTTTAGTCTTAGCCATCTTCATTTCATCTTCAACATTACCACATGTAATTCTTCTGGTCATAATATTCCTGTTTTTAAAATCCCTGAATGATCTCACATTAACTACTATAGAAAAGAGCTCAAAGACAATTTAACACAGTAAATATAGCCCTTCATGATTTAGCACCTGCCTCTCAATCCAATTTTACCTTCCTAGAATTTTCTGAGCCCACTGGGTTTTGTCATCTATTCATCCTATGGACCATGCTATATTCTTGCCCATTTTATATATTAAATACTTATCTCTCAGGGCTTGGCTTGAAAATTGTTCTCATACCTCAAGTTATATATAATATTATAGAGTTAACAATTGTGTTATACAACAATATTGATCTCTCTCTCTTCCTTAATAGAACAGTTTTGAAGAAGTACTGTGTGTCCACCAGCTTTTTTATTCCAAGTATCTGAAACATGGTGAGTGCTCTGTAAATGTTTTTGAATGTACAAATGGAAGAATGAATGAGTAAATTAATGAATTAACATGAAATATAACTCACCATTGGTCCAGGTTTTCCAGGCATACCATGTGCACCTCGTTGTCCCTAATTAAGAGGAAAAGGGACAAGATAGGATAATATTACATTTTATACAATATTTTCTCATAATTCATTTGCTTTATAAAAAATTTCCATGTTACAATTTGAAGAATAAATATTAAAGTTAACTGACAATAACCCTCACTCAGTTAACAGCAATATAAATACATTTACACAAGCTGATACAGTAGCAATACATTTATCTATTCTTACAGCAATAAAAAATAAATCAAGATTTAAAAAATAAGACTGATTCAAATGATTCATTTTACTTTAATGTATCACCTTCTAACAAATGAACTCAGAGACAATAAAAATTTGAACACCTCAATATTAAGAAATAGCCAGATAAACTCAAAGAACCAATGTCCAGAAAACAAAACACACACAGAGAGATAAATTAAGTTATAGTGAATTCTGTGGGTTTCACCCAAATCTCCCTTAAGTACTGAGGTATTCATTCTGTCAGCTGGAAATATATCCTACTGATGGCTCACGATTGAGACATTCCCTAGGAATTGCCCTCACCTAAAGGGAATTAACTCTCCCAAGACTGTGCTCTTTCCTTGGTTAATGCAGGGATACAAAACACTGGTCCCTATTTGAGACAAGTCTGCAAGAGCCATCTCAGCTCTATAGTTCCCCTGACACTGACTGAGGTCTCTGTTGCAATTGCAACACAATTCAGTTTCTCCCTCTGACAAACCCTGCTTTTATTCATTCCTTCAAAAATACAGTTTCTAAGAGTACTCACCAATAAATTTCCTGGACTGTATACAAGTCGCTTTTTTGAGGCTGCCTGATCTAAGACCCTAAGACCACTGATGCCAGAGTGGTACAAGAAAGCAAACTCCAAAATGGGGATTTTAAGCTGAATTTCCCGCTGGTAAACTGGCGACAAAGTTACGAATCACCCTTGGCATGTTGCAATGGCACAATGGTAAATATTGTCACCAGTGGTGAACAGAGATATTTTAAGGAAACGAGCTAGTGGTGCAAAATCTCAGACATTTGAGAGGAAATAAGAATATAGTGATTATGAAGCTATTTATAACTGCATGGGTCTTGTATAGTGCATCTGTTGGAGAAAGACACTAAAAGGCTAATGGTGATTAATCACCAATGTAAGAATCCTCGGCAGCATTTTTTTAAATTCTCATCTTCTACAATCAGAGAGAAGAAAAAGATAAATATCAGGCCCAGCCCAGAACTTAATGCTAAGAGTATAAGGGCTCTCGGGATGGTTGGATTCTCAAACCTAGAAAGTCTGTTATGTCATGGTCAGAGTCCTGGACTGGGAGGAGTGGGACTCTGAGATTCAGCATTAGGATATGTGGGTCTACACACTTAAGAACTTCAGCTGGGCCCAGTGACTCATGCCTTCCAACACTTTGGGAGGCTGAGACAGGAGGATTACTTGAAGCCAGGAGTTTGAGACCAGCTTGGACAACAATGTGAGACCCTATCTCTACAAGAATGGTGGCATGCACCTGTAGTCCCAGCTATTTGGGAGGCTGAGGTGAGAAAGTATCACTTAAGCCCAGAAGTTCAAGGCTACAGTGAGCAATGACTGTTCCACTGCACCATAGCTTGGGCAACAGAGCAAGATCATGTCCTCAAAATTTAAAGGAAAAAAAAAAAGAACTATAAAATTTCATGCCCATCTAAAGTCACTGGGCATACAGAAGTGGCCCATTCCCCCATTAATAGTTAGTACTTCTCTCTTGTTTGAAGATGATACCTAAGCCTCTACTTTAACAGACAACATTAGCCTCCCTTCTGGACACTAGACTGATAACTAGCACTACTCCTGATTTTTAAAAAAGATATCTTACACCAAAGCATCTATAAGACCTAAACATCAGGTAGAGGTGGAATCTGAGAAAGAATATATGGGTCTTGGTCCTGAAGGCACTGAATCAAAAAATATATATATATATATATAAAGTTGGGAAACTTTAATGATGTGGAAACACGCTCTCATGATATTGGAATTTAACACCCTGGTAAGAACCCTGAGAAATAATGCTAACACAGGAGACAGTTCTTAGAGATGTGGGAAGAGCAATGGCCCATGCTGGGGCAGAAATGTCAGAACTCCCTTGGCGATGGTAGAAGAAAGCACAAAGAAGAGAACATACTATGTTGAAAGACTATGTCAGCCTGGATAAGCCAACAGCTGACTCTATTCTATAATATTTTCTATATCCCCTTAGGACACCTTGCTTACTAGAGTGATAAAGAATGGCCTGGTGAGAGGGTCTTATGCTTTCCAAACCAGGGGCCCTGAATTTGGTATTGTTGAGAAGCTCTGAGTCAGTTGTCCTCTGTGGGCTGAGGGTAATAGCAGAGACAGTATAAACCTGGGATTTCTAATTGTAATGGGGATGATTGAATCTTGAAATAATAGAGGAAAGGTGGCAGTCTGTAACTCTCTAAAGCAAAGTAGGTGCAACGTAATGAAATATAAGTTTGAAATATTAGTCAGCATAGCCTGACCTTCAGAGAGGTGTGAAAATAACAGAATATGCCTCCTACACAGGTTCAAGTTACATAAGTAGCCACAAGAGTATTTCTTAATCTGTATAATTAAAATCAATCAAGGGCAGGTGATCAGGAGGTGCAGCTCTTTCAAAAAGTACACTCAGAGTACCCACCTTTTAGAAGTATGAGGAACATAAAATGCTTGGAAGAATTGTTGACATACAATAAGCACTTGATAAATGTTTCCTATTACTGTAATTTTCTTACTATATCCAAGTTTGTGTTTTTCTATGAACTATATTCCATGCTGCTATAAGTATTCATTATTTTCTTAATTTTTGTATTAAAGTAGATGACAAATGTACTGTGGTTATATGTTAACATTAAAAGCAAAGTGAAGACAGTTCAAGAATTCCCTGTACTTTCTTTCCAACTTTTCTGTAAACCTGACTTTATTCCAAAAGAAAAATATAGGTGACAGGTACTGTTACGTTCATTTAAAAGGCAAGTTCAGTAAACCAAATCTGAAAAAGAATCGAAATATAAATCTAAGCAGTATAAATAAAAGCAGATATACTTACAGGAGCACCCTGTGGCCCAAGTCTCCCTCTCTCTCCTGGCATTCCCCTTGGACCCTGTAGATGATAGAGAAGAAATATCTCTTGAAGCACCTAATTTGAAATTCAAGGTAGCCAGATTCTCCCACTCAATTCAATTGAGAGTCAAGATAACTGGCCACATAGCAGTAGTATTTCCAGGGGCAATGTTAGGTTTGAAACACTCTCCCCCTGAGGAGATAAATAACCTATCACCTCTTACATAAATAGATTTCACTTAACCTAGCTTTATTAACGGTCTAAATCTATAATAATCTTGATTGATCACTGAGTATAGAAAAAGAATAAGGGCATTCAACTGTTAAGATAAACAATGAAATGGAGGAAGCCTTTTCTGTTAGAAGGGCTCAACTGTCTTATGCTTGTCTGTCAGCTGGTTATCAAGATTATTTTACCAGCCAACATATGGTCTCCATTTATTTTTATTTTTCATTTAAAAATTATCTTGTTATAATCTGAAAAACAAGGATATATAAAATTAGAAATTTAAGAAACAAGAAAACCAGCACATACCAGAGGACCCATGGCACCCATTGGACCAGTAGGGCCTGCTTCACCCTAAAACAAAAGTGAAAATACATTACAACTCATACTCAAATCACTTTGTTCCATGTGTATAATTTTAAAAGCATATTTTCAAAGCGGACATATGAAGGATGTACTTATGATATAGGATCTCAGAATGTCGTTTCATTACCTCTTCTCAAAATGTAATAAGTAGTTTTAAAGAAATACATCTAAAATAATATTGGGGACTTAAGACTGATGGAAGCTATCACAGCTAGCCACAGTAACTAGCCTCAGGAAAGGACTGTAAGTCCTTGTGTCCCACATGTCTCAAGTAAAACTTTACAAAGCTGATATCGATTGTAATATTCTCTTAAGATCTATTCTAAAAGACTTAGAAATAAAAAATGTTAAAGCCAAATGATTTTCCACATTAGGTTCATGATGCTTTCCACTAAAAATTTCCTTATACTTCCTTGATGTTTTTTCTTCCTGTAGAAATACAAATAAATTTTGAGAAGAAACAATGGGCAGAAGGTCCTGGTATTAAAGGAGTCCTCAATAATGGGGCAAATGAATAACCTAAACCTTTCAGATACTTTTTAAGGAGAAAAATAAACGATTGTTTCTTAGAAGATAGATTCATAGTGCCATCTTCATCTGAAGATAACACCCATCCTACACTGGCAGACACCCAGTGGCATCATGGCTATGCTTGAGGGCATATTTAAGTCATGGCATGGTAAAGCCCTCACCACTCATCTTTAGAAAATTACATTTATTTACCTAACTATTTATTTATTTATAGTCCTCTCTCCTGCTGAATTAAGGTGGTCCTGAAAAATGTGTAGGCATTTGAAGTAAAACTAAGATGCCAAGGTGAGTTTACAGTGAGATAATTATAAGATTACCTTGGATCCAGGTGCTCCAACTTCACCTTTAGGGCCTTCAAGACCTTTGTGTCCCTAAAAAGAAAATTATAAATTTGTATTTGTATCTGTTTTTTTAATTCTCAAAGGCATAAGAGAAGAACCAAAAATAAGCTTGCAGAAATTGCCTTATAAAAACGAATCTCAAAGTTAAAGTTGTTACTCAAAATATTTTCGAATTCTCAACCTTTTCTGAAAGCTTATTCAAGGAAAATTAGAGTTTTCACCATTAAACAACATTTTCAGCTTGCAGTGTTCTCACCCTTCAAACATTTATGACTTCATAGAAATTTAATCTGTAGCTACAAATGAAAAACTTATGGTGGCTTTAGAGAAAACACATAACTACAGAGTTCATATTGTTAACAAATATCATTTGTATTCATGGTAAATATTCAAAATACTTAATAACAAGTATAGCAGCAGACATCCTAATCAAAATCTCAACTATTCAAAACAGAGGCCAGTGTATATTGATTGAATATCACTATTTGATATTATGATAAATAGATTAGATAGATGACAGATTCTACATACATCAACAATATATGATAGCTACATCATAATTATCTTTGGTAACAAGAAAGGCATTCTATTGCTTTCCAAGTCAAGATAAACTGGGCCCCTTCTGTGATTTAGTACTCTCTGTGACTACCACATCATTTATTCTACTATATGGGAATTGCCTATCTTTTCATCTGTATCCGCCTTAGCCTGAAAGCTTCAGGCCAGAGATTTTTCTCATTCATCACTGTATCCTCTTTTGTAGTATAGTATCCAGTACATAGTAAGAACTCAACATATATTTCTTTATCAAATCAAATTAAACTCAAAGGAAATGTACTATCCTGCACCATCTGCACATGTACCCCAGAACTCAGTTTAATAATAATAAGAAAAAGCATTGTGATTTCAGTAACCACAATGCTCAACCTGCAACCATAGACAGTTAAGGACAATCGATAAATTGACTTGTAAAAACTTTGAATTGGCTCCCCAGAGCCAATTCACTAAACCACAGTATCTAAGAGGATTACAATAGATTGAACTTACTCGGTGACCCTTCAGACCTGGAAGACCAGGAGCCCCAGGAAAGCCACGCGCTCCCTGGAAGGAAAACATAGATAAGGCATTTTAGAGTCATTAATAAAGATGCAAAATTCCTTAACATGTCATTTTCTTCAAAAGATAGCTAGTACACAGTTTTTAGCAACATATTAAGAAGAACAACAACAAAAAAAGCAGTATACTTTTATCTGTCAAAATATATCTGGGTGACCAAAATTAGCAAAGTAAATATGCTGTTAGAAATGGAAATATTACTTATACAAGAATATAAATTAATGCCAGGTATTGAGTTAATGACATTTTAAATTTTTCACATGACATCACCATGTTATAATTAGTAGCGAAAACAAAACAAGAACATAAGCATGAATCAATATGTCCAAAGTCAGAATTGACTATACCAAGGTAGAGAAAAAAATATTCAGGAGAGAAATTCATGATAAAATATCCATTTCCTTCTTTATTGTGCTTTGTTTATAGTATGAGATTAAATACCTTTGTAGCGAACCAATATTTTTATTTTCGATGAATTTCTGAATATTGGTAGTGGAATATGATACAATGAATAGTATTATAATGTGATTAGGAATGTTTTTAATAAATGGTTTAGGAGAAACATTGTGGATTTATGATTTAAAAAACTAAATGAATAAACAAGTGAAATATCCAACAGAAAAGAAAGTCCAGAAATATGAGAATGCTTTGTTTCCTGACTAAATAAGTACTTAATTTCTGCAAATTCTATGTAGCTTTTACCTAAACACATTAAATAAAAAACAATATAAATACCACAGAAAATCAGATCCGGTGATACAGTTATTTTGAAAGATGCTTGAAACTTTTCCCTTGTACTCTCTTAAAACAGACATTAAGCCAGTGACTTAATTATTTACTTATTATCATGGCCTACATTAATTTGATTTTGCAATGAATTGCCATTACCACTGTGCCAGTATATTGAGCACCTTGATAGCATTGATTGATGTTATCAATTAATGATTATTATTATTAATTTATGCATATCTGGCATTTAGCCTTATGTCTGGTTAATGAGCAGTCAATGAGTAATCATTGCATAAACAACTGAATAAATAAATGGTTTAATATTTCTAACTCTCAAAGCACTTTAATTTTTCCTAAGGAACTTCTCTTATCCTAGCATAATCTTACACAGATAACAAAATCTTTCTGCTCTAGAAATCATAGGTTTCATTCACTATTTTCTAAAATAAGCAACTCAATGAATGAAATTCATATAATAAAATCAAAGCAATAATTACTCTGTGACCTCTTGAAAGAAAATTATTTCTTTAGTATTTTAGGGGGTTATCACAGTAGGGGTAGAAAAAAATCATGCTCTCTGAACAAATGAAGTCCTATTCGTTCTTCTGTTTACACCTTGTTCAAGAATTCTTTCACATCAAGAACTCCCTTTAAGTGTTCAACTTAATGCTTCATTGTGCAGAGATCTGTCTCCTCTCCATTCTTAACAGGCAACTTAGTGCAGACCCATCTAAGCCCACAGCGGAGTTGCTGAGCTATGTTATTTCAAATAATTAGTTAACTTCAATTTTTATGGTCTGCAAGGGAAATTCTCATGTGATTAAATATCTCTAATGTAACAAGAAAATGAACCAGATGTCCTAATCCTCATAAAAAAATTATTTTGCTGACCCAGGACTGTCATTACAGTGCAATCACACATTGCACTGAGCTTGCACAGTGCATCTGTGATGTGCTGGCAGGGCACCCTTCCTCCCCATGGAGGGCCCACACTGTTAGCATGAGCAAGAGTGCAGCAGGACATGGGAAGTTCAAATCTGGATTGGCTGAAAAGGACATCTGTGCTAATGACTAAACCTCATGCCTTCGTCTGCATTTATTTCCCAGGCTGATGGAGGAGGAAAGAAAGCAGGGAGCTGAGAGACTGATTTATAATTGCAACCAAATAATCTTTTGAGCTTTGTAAATTTCCCTGAAAAGATAAGGGAACATTCGTTTGTTTAAAAAAATTCCTAGCATTGAACCTCATCAATTTTCAGAAAATAATGTGGTACTGTTGATTGTACTGAGTGGTAGAAACATAAGGAAATGATAATAAATGTAATAAATAGGAGAGGAATCTTTAGGGGCTGTTGGGCAGGAGAAACCCAAGAAGTAGGAATGTTTGAGGGAGATTTTTGCTTGCTTATCATTCTCTAATTTTCCCCATCACCAGTGTAACAAATTCTAGAAGAGGGCCTGGCAAAGTAATTTGAGTGATGACTGACAGGTGGGTTCAGAGAATGGCCAAGGGGCCAGGTCCTGGATTCTGATGGAGTAGTTGCCAGGGGATGATTCTTTTAGGGAGCCAAGGGAGAAGAAAACAGCCGTGTTAGGAGGGCTGGAAATCAGTTATATTGTCATATGATTTTAGGACCCAGAACATTAATCAAGAATTTCAGCAAAGGTTAGGGTTTGGGGAGCAGCCAAAGAGGCATCCTGTCCATAATTTATTGTCCCAAGTCAATAAAACAAACAAACAAAAAAACAAGGCAATAAGCTTTTCTTCAAGCTATTGTTTAGACATGTGTGACAATATAAAGTGAAAATATTAAAGAGATTTTAAAAAGCTAAAATAGGATTAAAGTATAAATTGTAAATAGGTCAAGCTGATAATTCATTTTGTAAAAAAAGATCTTTTTTATAAATTTTCTGAGGATTTAATGCTCAGTTTGGAGAGTATTCATGTTATGTTTGATATACTTTTCTAACTCTGGAAGGCTTATTTATGGTGGCAATGCAAAGCAGAGAACTGGAGTTAACTATCACTATGGCAAAATGTCTTGTGACATTTCATATTTTTACGGAAAGGAACAATGCTTGGTTGTCTCCATTTACTTAGTGCCTGATACATGTGCATACAGTGAAATGCAATTTAATTCAGTGTTCTTTATTTTTCAAAGTTTGCCTTTATGTTGTTCTATTGATTAGTGTAAACTTACCGGAGATCCTGCAAATCCCACTTCACCAGGATTTCCATTTCTGCCAGGTTCACCCTTTATAGAAAAAATGTAGGAGATTGGAGGGGCAAAAGTGATTAAAAGGTTCTTCTCTGAAAGCACATGATAAATAAATTACTGATAAAACAGTCTTCTTTAGAAAGCTAATGGGCAATTCTCTAAAGAGTGCAAAAAATAAAATAAAAATAGGCTCCATTCTTACTATTCCTGAAAATACTCCATTATATCAAGTTAGTCTGTGGCTTTTATTAATTTACTCAGAAGAATACATTGCTGTAAATTAGCCTTATCTGATCTAGCTCACCATTTTATGAACATAAAATTTATACATGCAAACATACATGTACACTATAGGATATACACTATAGAATTCTATATAATCACATGACACTGGATTAAAGTATTGCTTCTTAAAATACTACTTTCCATTTCTTTCCTGTGGTTAAAAAAAAAGGACTACCGGAAATATGTGCTTTATGGCCAAATTCAATGTAATCTGTTTAAATGAATCTTATGACTCACAAGGAGAAAATATTTATTAATTCTTGGTTTAGTATCACAAAGAAATAATGGCCTACTCATAATTTGATCCCTAACTTTGGTACAACTGAGAATCTAGAAATGTAAGTCTGCTATTGTACACTGTTCTCTGATTACATGTTTTTAACGTTAATATCTGGAGTTGGGTCTTAACTTTAATTAGAAATCCAATTGAAATCATTTTTTCATCATTGGAAAGCCATGTTGGCACTATACTACTAACACATTTTAAAAATTCCTTTTAAATAAGACCTCATAATGATGTATTGCCATCAGAGAAATGTATTTTTTTTTCAGGTAATTTCAGTGGGTTCACTAGGAAAGGTTGTCACTACTGTGACAACAAGACTAGCATTTAATGGAGAAATATGAATAAAATACCTGAAAAATGAAGGAAAGTAGTACCTAATAATATAATAGTATGCAAATTAAGAGCCCTTTTAGATATTTGTAAAATTCTATTCTGAGTTCTCCAGTTTACATTGAATTTAATGGAAGCTCAAAGGGTGGGGAAATGAAATGGAAATTAATACGGAACATTCTTTTTAACATTGTAACTCCTTCCTCTCTTCTAAACCTGAATGGAAAATGAGGAAAGGTAGCTTACATCTTCCCCAGGTTTACCAGGAGGGCCCTCTGGTCCACGTGTACCAATCGGACCCTAATAATTTAAAAAAAAAAAAAGGAAAAAAAAAGAATATTTATTTTTACTTGCCAATAATATAATTCAAAATATTGTTGAGACAAATGAAATGTCAAAATATTATTGAGACAAATGAAAAGATAAATATTATTGAGACAGAGAAATACTTTCATTAATGTTTTGAATTTTATGTTATATCCCTCAGATCATGTGCTCAACAGGAATAAAAAGCATAATTGCACAAATGCGGATCACTCAGCACTAATGATCATAACCAGTCTTTGAATTTAAATATTCTGTTACAAGAAACATATAACTTAAGAACAGTTCATAGAACAGAACTCCCAAACTAGATTATTATTACTTGCTACATTAGGGAGGACCTGGGAAGATAGGTAACTAAATATTTGACATCATTATAATGGTGGACCCAAATGTAACTGGGTCTACATGCTTACTTGACATTTACCATTGGTCCAGGGTCACCAGGTTCACCAGGAGGTCCTGTAGGTCCTGCACCACCCTACAATTGAGAACAAATTATGTAAATAAACCAAGGAAAAATAGAATACTAAATCCTATACTTCTCAATATACAGTGTAATTTTTCAGACAGCTGGCTCTGCCATTTTCAAGTGTGTGACTTTGGACAAGTTACTTAATCTGTTTATAACTCTTTCCTAATGTGTAAACTCAGAATAATATTGGCACTTACTTTATTAAGCTGTTACGGCTGGTTACGTAATTAATGTATGTTCAGAACCTAGAATAGTGCTGGCACAGAGTGCGTGAGGGCTCAATCAATTGTAGCTCTCCTCATCAATGTCATTATCATCTTCATCACCATTATCAACCATTTTTCTATTCACTGATAGCTTGAAGTAAAACTCCACACACACGATAATGATAATGTGATAACTTAGACTGAACTAAAGATTATTTTTTCTTCTTTTTTTTGAGACGGAGTCTTACTCTGTCGCCAGGCTGGAGTGCAGTGGCGCAATCTCGGCTCACTGCAACCTCCGCCTGGGTTCAAGCGATTCCGTCTCAGCCTCCCGAGTAGCTGGGACCACAGGCGCGTGCCACCACGCCCGGCTAATTTTTGTATTTTTTTTTTTAGTAGAGACGGGGTTTCACCATGGCCAGGATGGTCTCGATCTCTTGGCCTCGTGATCCGCCCACCTCGGCCTCCCAAAGTGCCTTTCTTTCTTTCGAAATATTATTTTCTGAAGCCTGTTAAATTGCTATAAAAAATAAAAATAGCTCTACATCACTATTTTATTGGCATTTGATTGGCATTTAAAAATTATATCATATTATGTTCTTCCTAATGATCCCCTGGAACAAACATCTTAATTCTTATTTCTAATAATGCCACGTGGGGACTGCCTTCTAGGAAGTGATTTCATAGCTTCAGAGTTAGTATATAACCAATTATGAACATTTTCATGACATAACATAATGATCTCTTGCTTCAGACTCAAAGGCATATAATCTTGTTCTCAAAGGTCAGTCACATAAAGAAATCAGATGATTAAAATTTACCCCAATAAACTTTGCAAAAAAATGCTGCATATATTTCTAAACAAATAAAAACTAATATATCCCATTTGAAGTGAACATTACAATAAAAAATTTAATACCAGCCAAAAGCAGTCATGAGACCTCATGTAATATATGTTTGTATATTTTTTTCCTACAGTATGTAACTTAATTATAAAGAGACTTACTTGCTGTCCTTGTAAACCTTGTGGTCCCCTTGGGCCAACAGGACCCTTAAAAACAAATGAGAAAAAACGTTGCATAGCATTCATGACAATTAGGTCGATATTTCAAAAATGTTGAATCATCTCTAGAATCTGAAAAAGTGAAGCTTTGACAAACGGGGATATTATCCATCTGTACTCATTTGGAAGGCAGCTAAATTCAGGGAGATTAAAGCTTGAACAACATTTAGGATGATTTTATACATACCCTCAGTGTTATAAAGAGAAATGAGCCATATGCCTGTACACACCCCGTGTCTTTAGAACAAGAATGCTTGCCTGTTTAATGGGTGGCTCTGTTAAGTGAGAACATCCAAATAAAGAAAAATCTTGGCAGACATAAGTTAGTTCTCAAACTTCCTATTTAGTTCTTCAGATTCACAACAGATAATTCCTATAACTTAAATAAATACATTGAATTAAAGGTTTATGAAACATCAACAGTAATGACTTGATTATTTTAAATGTGGGTTGAAAACTCTTCGGGGCACTGAGTTTCCTGGGTGATTTCTTTATTTCACAACATAGATTGAATATATCCACACAGGCTTTCCTCATTTAAACAAGAAATCGTTCCACTGAGGCATAACAAGGGAAGAAAAGATAAATGCAATTTTAGAACATTTGTCATTATATGTCTATCACTATTTTTAAATGTCATACTTTAAAAAGTAAAATAAATTAAAATCAAATTTATTCTTATGGCAAAATTTAAATTTTAATGGAATATACAGTAAGGAAAGCTCCATTTAAAAAAAAAAACACATATATGTTATTTAAACTCCAAATGGATAAAAATATGTAGCTTAAAAAAAATCCCAAAAGAATCACTGAATGATGCCATACTACTAGCAACTTAAAAATATACAACTAATTTTTAAAATGCTGATAATGCTGGCCTTAAGGATGGATAGGAAGGGTGGTTATCTATGAGGTCTAATTTTATACTTCTTATTGCCTGAAATTCTATTAACCTGGAATTAGTTTGAGCTCATAACTATATTATGAGCAAAAAAACATGGGAGAGATGGTTTTAAAGTGTTAATTTATTCAATAAAGTTATACTGCTCCAAATATCCAGGAAAAAAAATGGGAGTCTTTCTGATATACAAGAAATTCAAAAGATGATAGGAATGTTGAGAAGACTCGGCCAGGAAACCATAGAGCTGTTGGAACAAGGCAGGCAGAGGATGTTAGGCATAAGATAATAAAAATGAAAATAGGAAAACATCTCATTTCAAAATTTTACCAAACCACTGTTTCTACCACCACCATAAAATAGTTTTATTTTTTATTTATAAAAGTATAGGTTTTATTATTGTTCTTGTGGGTATATGTCTTAAACTTCTTTATTTTTTTCCAATATTAAATGAAATATACAGCTAGACCTTTGTTAATATCAGCAAACACTTGGCATAATTATGAATGGAACAGGCTAGGCTTTTAACTGGCACATAGTAGGGTTAAGAAATCTAATGAATGAATGAGAATGTTTAAGAAGATGTATATTATTATTTGACTAGTTAACTCAAGATTCTCTTTATAAAATAATTTTTTCATTGAAATATTTCAATGATTAGTAAAAGTTATGCTTACCACAGAGCCAGGCATTAGTCCCACTTGACTCCCAAGTCCAGATTTTTCATCCAACCCAGCCATTTGAGCTGAAAACGGCTGTAAAAGCAATGTGTTGACATTATTTCTACAGTAAAAGACATACATCAACATCCTTTACAAATGGAGAAACATACACTCTCTGGAATTCATAATTACAGAATGACTCTTCTGAGAATCATTTTAAATGCTTGACTTTAAAGCCTGGAAAAAGACTCAAGTTGTCTTTATTGTTTTTGCTTTTGATTGACCATTCTTCCCCAGAGGATTTTATAAGTATGTTGCTCCAGAGCAATTTCTGCAATGTGGCAAATGTCTGATACTTGATAAAAGCATGGATCATTCTGATAAGTAGTAGTCTAATTGATTACAGGTTTAAGTGTCTTGTAACTGATTTCTTCCCACAGTTAGAAATGCCAAACATCTAAACAGAGCCTAAAAGATGCCTTTAAAACATTTGTCCTAAAGATTCCAGTTTCCATTTTGGACTATTTTTAAATGATATTTTTTTTTGTTCAATGCTCAGTAAACTTTAAATTATATTTATGTAAGTTGATAAAACTTTTATAGTCATTTTAATGAATCCTTGAATGTTCCAAGATTGGAAACAGTTTGTCTTACTCCCTTTCACAATTAAGAAACCCTAGTAATCAAACTGACCAAAACTGTTCAAATACATTTTAGTAGTCACATTAATTTCCAAATTTTGGTGGGAAAGAATGTGTGCACTGTTTATAAATAAATTGGCAATTTCTTCTATAATGAGTTCAGAAAAATATGTATGAACTTTTGTAAAGCAAAAATCATACTCAGATTTCGTGTGTCTCCTTGTTATACTCTCAATCTACAGGCATGCCTCGTTTTACTCTGTTTTACCAGTATTGTGCTTATTACAAATTCAAGTCTTGTGGCAACCCTGCACCAAGAAAGACAACTGGTGCCATTTTTGCAATAGCAGGTGTTCACTTTGCATCTCTGTGGCACATTTTGGCAGTTCTCATAATACTTCAACATCATTATTGTTCTTCTTATATTTGTTATGATGATCTGTGTTCAGTGATCTTTGATATCACTAAAGTAATTGTTTTGGGTGCCTTGAATCATGCCCATATAAGACAATAAACTTGATCGATAAATATTGTGTGTGTTGTTCTACCCACCAGTTCTTCCCCATCTCTCTTCCTCCATGGGCCCCCCTATTTCCTGAGACTCAACAATATTAAAATTAGGTTAATTAATAACCCAAAAATGGCCTCTAAATGCTCAAGTGAAAGAAAGAGTCTCACATCTCTCACTTTACATTGTAAGCTAGAAATGATCTAGTAAGGAAGGCATGGTGAAACCCAAGATAGGCCAGAGCTAGATGTCTTGAACCAAACAGTCATCCAACTTATGAATGCAAAGTGAAAGTTCTTAAAGAAAATGAGAAGTACCATTTCAGTAAACACACAAATAATAAGAAAGTGAAACAGCCTTAATGCTGATATAGAGAAAGGTTTAGTAGTCGATATAGAAAATCAAAAAAGCCACAACATTATCTTACCCAAAAGTGAATCCAGAGCAAGGCCCTAACCCTCTTCAATTCTGTGAAGGCTGAAAGAAGTAAGGAAGTGGCAGAAGAAAAGTTGGAAGCTAGAAAATGTTGGCTTATGAGGTTTAAGGAAAGAGGCCATCTCCATAATATAAAAGTGCAAAGTGAAGCAGTAAATGTTAATGCAGATGCTGCAGCTAGTCATCCAGAAGGTCAAGTTAATGTCATTGATGAACTTGATGGCTACACTTGACAATAGATTTTCAATGTACATAAAGCAGACTTCTGTTGGAAGAATATACCATCTAAGACTTCCATTTTCAGAGGAGGGTAGTCAATGCCTGTCTTCGAAGCTTCCAAGAACAGGCTTACTCTCTTGTTAGGGGTTAATGTAGCTGGTGACTTTAAGCCAAGACCAATGTTTATTCCTTATTCTGGAAATCCCAGGGCCCTTAGGAATTATGATAATACAACTCTGCCTGTACCCAATAAATGGAACAACAAGGCCTGGATAACAGCACATCCATTTACAGCCTTTACAGCATTGTTTACTGAATATTTCAAGCCCACTGTTGAGACCTATTGCTCAGAAACAAAGGATTTCTTTCAAAATATTACTGCTCAGTGACAATGCACCTGGTCACACAAGAGCTCTGATGGAGATTTACAAGGATATTAATGTTGTTTTCATGCCTGCTAATACAAAACCCATTTTGGAGCCCATGGATCAAAATAAATTTCAACTTTTAAATCTTATTACTTAAGAATATAATGGTCAAAATCGAGAAGCTTCTGGAAAGGTTTCACCATTTTAGGTGCCGTTAAGAACATTCTTGATTGATTGGTAGAATGAGGTCAAAACATCAGCTTCAACAGGAGTTTGGAAGAAGATGATTTCAATCCTCATGAATAAATTTTAGTGGTTGAAGACTGCAGTGGGGAAATAACTGCAGATATGATGGCAATAGCTACAGAATTAGAATTACAAGTAGAGCCGGAAGATGTTGCCTAATTGTTGCAATCTCATGATAAAACTTAAACAGATGAGGACTGGTTTCTTATGAATGAGCAAAGAAAGTAGTTTCTCAAGATGCAATCTCTTCCTGGTGAAGATGCTGTGAATATTATTGAAATGACAACAAAGGATTTTGATATGGCAAACTTCATTGTTGTCTTGTTTTTTTAATTACCATAGCAACTCCATTCAGCAATTCCACTCTTATTAGTCAGCAACTATCAGCATCAAAGCAAAACACCCCATCAGCAAATGGCTTGCTGAAAGGTCAGATGATTATTAACAATTTTTAGCAATAAGCTATTTTTAATTAAGGAAAATACTTTGTTTTTTAGACATAATGCTATTGCATGCTTTATAACAGACTACATTGTGGAAAAACATATGCACTGGGTTTATATGCACTGGGAAACAAAAATCTCACACAACTCACTTTATTGCAGTATTTCACTTTATTGAGGTGATTTGAAACTGAACCCACAGTATCTCCATGGTGTTCCTATGTTCATAATTCTCCTATGTCTGCCACTAACCATTCAAACAAGTAGGTATAGAAGGACATTTTGTTTGACTTTACTTCAAGTAAAAAACCTAAAATTGAGGAAATAATTAGGTGTCGTTTTTAGAGTCAACTCAGTGTCTTTCTCTCATCATGGATGTGTCATCCCATCTTGTGGAGGATGCAGAGCACACTTTGTTGGCATTCTGAGCATAAAGAATAGGACAGATAAATCTCTCCTTTCATTCAGAGGGTGGAAAAAGCAGTCAGCCCTTAGAATCAATAGAAAAAAGCAAAGCTCATGGAGTCCAGAGCTGACGTTCAGAGATACAAACAATTTGAAGCAGTACTTTAGAGAATACGTCTTCAAATGTTTCCAACAATTCCCTGTGGATTCATTTGTTTTACTGTCCATAGCAGTGTTGACCTTATTTAACTGCTCTTGTAATCAACTGTCAATATCTGAACTGACACAATTTATAATCCTAACAGTATATCAATAACTTAATACATGACCTATACATGACATTAACAATGCACACAACTCACCCTGCTCATGCCATCAGGTCCTGGGTGGGACGGATGTCCAGGAGGTCCTGGAGCACCAGGTTGACCAGGAACACCTGGTTCTCCATCAATTCCCTGAGGTCCACGAGGACCCTGGAAAACAAGCCAGTGAAAATGAGAACCCACTGACAAATATATACTTAGTAGAAAGCTAAAGGCACAGACTTCTTAATGGCAAGGGAGTGTTTATTATTTTAAAAATAAATGGCAATCTAGCCACTTAGAGTAATTTCATAAGCCACGTCACTGCCGATTTCAGCATGCCTCTGAACTACCATGCAGATGTGGCCTGGGTAAGAATTTTACGTGGTGTGTTAAATACCCAAAAATCAGTATTCTCAGAATAATTATTTTTAAAATTTTCAGTTCAACAGTATTCTAGAGTGAACTTCCTTATTTGATTGAGGTTTTGCTTTCAAGGGTATGTAATCAACAATTATAAATTCACTTGTCAGGGAAATTACAGTGGATTGTCAGTGGATTACGATTATGTTAACTATTTATATGTCTGCTTAACTTCTCCCTCCTCCCCAAAATTCAAGAGCCCCTTGATTGGAGTTTGTAGAGGTTTTCTATCTAATTGTTTAATGTTTTATATAGTTCCTGGTACATACCAGACACTCAATACATACATATTATATTGTTACCTTTCAGTCCTCTTTAATCCTTTAAGCCTGGCACACTTTTCCTTCCCACCCCCAGAGGAAGACTAGACCAATGAGAAATTAGAGGCAAAGGCGCTGTGACCCAGCCAAGTTTAAGTTCTCAGAGCAATGAGCAATGATTTCTAGCTGCCAAATTCCACCCTTCTCCTAACCCACATTCTGAAGGCGGCTTGGGGAACAGCCACATCCTCAGTTCTGGAAATGCTCTGTCCCCTAACCTCACAATTCTCACAAGGCTAGTTAAGTATTTTCTGGCTCCTTAACCCCAAAGAATCTTGATAGGCTTTAAAAAGAAAGAATCAAAAAGTCATAAGACAATATGCTTTTTATAATTAGAAGCAGGGATTGAGGGAAATATGGTAAATAACGTTTAATAGTTAAAAAAACAAAAACAAAAAACCTCCCATGCTTAAACATGAGAATACCTGCACGCCCACAGTAAGTAATCCAAATAGGAGCTGATAATGCAGAGGGAGTAAACACAGGATAAGCTCAGGTGGCAGAGGTGGCAGTTTGCATATGATGGTTTGGGGAAGGGTGGCAAAATAGCAATTCAGAAAGTTAATTATTTTAATATATTTAAATATGTATATAGACATATTTACTTCTTGCAGTAGTGGGATAAATAAGCAAATTTATCTATTAAATAGAAAACAGCCTGAAAAACTTACATTAAAAAAATTTAGAAAATTATTCTGTTTTTAAAAATCAAAACTTGTCTGACTCCTAAACTAACAATTTACTTCCCACTTTATTAGGCATCACAGAGGCTGATTTCAATTGTTCTCTAGGACTTCTGGATTAAACGAATGTCAGTAACATGAACTGGATAGGTATACAGCAGCATAGACAAAATAACAGTCTGTTTTAATCATGGAGCTTTGTGTAGAAAACTCTGAATCTGTTATTTCAATGTTCAACTGCTAATTAATAACTAGATATTATTATATACAAAAAATGAATTAATGCATAATCTCTACCCCCAATGAGATTTCCAAAGAGATACACAAAAAACTACATTTAGTGTCAATAGCAGTGGAGAGAAGTTTGTGAAATATCCATTTTTCCTCCAAAGAGATTGTGACTTTCTCCATTCTGTAATTAATCATATTGCAAAATCTGATCCTAAGATTTTCATTGACTTCATGATTCATTATATGCCTCCATGGAATACCCTCTAAATAGCTTATGTAACATACTGTTACACAAATTAAAATAAAAATTAATAAAGACATAAAAATTGTCAAAAATTAAGTGAACACAAACAGGATAACAAGTGACATTAAGAGAAAATAGCAGAATGTTTATTGGTAAATACCAAAAGCAAACTAGAATTTGGGAGCTCATTAAAAGTATCTATTTTTATATCTCCAAGTGAGCTGAATTGTATAATTCTTATATTAAGGTAAATGTTATATTTATTATCATTCCCTTCCATTTCCAACATACTCAAAAAAATCTCCGCAGTAATCTGCAATAAAAAGTACCTCCAGGTTGCCACTAGGTGGCGATGTTTAAACATCCACAAGTGGAAAAGACGAATGATCGGGAATTGTCAAAAATTTCATTTTTCTCTCTCTTCTCTGTCTCTGTCTCTGTCTCTGTCTCTCTCTCTATATATATATACATACACATATATCCGTGTGTGTGTACACACGCAGACACACACAAACACAATAACATGTTACAGATGTTAAGATCTAGTATATTTCCCATTTTACAGATCAGGAAACATACCAATAGTGGTTAAGTGTAATGTGCAACTAGAACTTAGCATATTATTGACCTGAGAGGTTGCTAGTTTGTCACTATGAAGTTATCTGAATTTAAAACTGAGGATGTGTGATGAGAGACAGTCATGAAAATCATTAGCTAATCCTGAAGGTTTTGTGGGAGTATCTTATACTGAACTACTGACATAGTAGTTCTCAGGCCAGAGCTATTTTGCCTGGATTTGGCAATATCAAGAAACATTTTTAATTGTCACAAGCGTATGAGGGATGGCAGTTTCAGCTGGCATCTAGTGGGTAGATACCAAGAATGCTGCAAAACTTCCTACAATGCATATCGAATTATTTGGCCTAAAATATCAATAGTGTTGACAATTAAAAACCATGCTGTATATTGTGAGCCTTCCATACTGTTTGATGGTAACAGAACTGCAGGGTGGCCGGTGAGGGCGAATGCTACTGATGATTGCAGAACCACCGTATATTGTGACAGCCATAATTTTGGTCCAGCTAAGCAGCTCCTAGAAGGCTTGAGATATGAGGCAAAACAGTCTACCTATGGGCATTCTGTTACATCACGCCCATCATTTAGTATACATCATTTCATGCAAAACTATCATTTTGTGTTTTGAAATCTGTGTCGGTGGGCATAAAAAGACAGTTCTTAAAGACCATCACACTACTTCTTCGCTAGGATTAAGAGAAGAACAGATTTCCTACTAGGATATCTGCCAGAGTTGTCTCACTGCTACTCCCCATTCTCTCTCTCTCTCTCCCTCTCTCTCTCTCTCTCTCTCTCTCTCTCTCCCTCTCTCTCTCTCCCCCCCCCACTCTCTCTCTCTCTCACACACACACACACACTTATACCCAATTGACATTTATTATCTCAGGCCTCCCAAGATAGGAAATGGACCACATCACAAAGTCAAATAGGGAAAATAAGTGAGAAGGGCTGGAGAGTAGATTCTTTGGATTTTAACCAAGAACTCTGAAGTCTGGTTCCACAACAACTTCCCCCTAGAGTTAGAACCCAATGTTATCAATTACTTACAGTGTACAGGTAAGTTGATGCAAATTTTTTTTTCATGACCACCCCCTTCCACCCAACTGATGTTATTACCTATTTCTGTCTTTCTACATCTAGAATAGACATCTGGAGAACTACAGCAGTGTTTAAGCTACCAGTACTAGTGAGAAAACTCAGTACAACCACAGTGAAGAATGGGGCAGAAAATAATCTAAACACAGTCTTGGGGCTCACCTCTATGGATATGCACAACCTCTTGGGGCACTGCTTTGCATCTACATGCCTGCAACTACCATACATACTCCAGACCCATTTCAAAGAAACTACTGACATCACACTGTATATGAGGTGAACGGAGTAGAAGGAGAATGCAGTAACAAGGATGAAACCAGTGGCAACAGTTCTTATGCAAATGATCTAAAATTTATCTTATCCTCATTTATATATTCAAAGTTGTCTGTTGCTTCCTCGCCTTTCTAATCCTCCCATTTAAATACGGACAAATATATATTTAAAAGGATAAAAATCTACTGCAAGTTTTAGTAGATATCATTAGAGAAAATAATTAAACAGTACAAATTTTTCTAATTGAAACATGGAATAAGAGCAATATACAAATTAATATCATTATTTAAGACACAAAAGACTTATAAGTGATATATAAGAGAAAAAACTGTAACTTTAACACTTGAGAACAATATGTATTCTATGCAGGTAGGTAATAAAAGAAAACCTTTGGTATATATTATATATTATCCTTAGGTTTTATATCAAGCATATTGAGGTCATTATTTTATTTTAAAGGTATTTCCTTTGGTAATGGGATTGTTGATTTTTAAAATTACTCCTTTTATATCTCTGCAGTGGTTGCTGCGTGAAAAAGTCAGAGTGCTACCTGGAAAATAAACTTGTTGTGCAACCACTTGAAACAAATTTTATCCTCTAATAATTTTTTCCCATATCCAGCTTAGTTATTCCTGTAGCAACCACAGGTCACATAACTTGGATGTTTTATCTCAATGGTGCATTCTTGGCATTGCTTACTCATGAGTGAAACTCATGATATGTTAATTATGCTTCCTTAAGTTCTACTTCATTTTGATTTGACCTCATAAGGGACAAGGAAATATCATTTATGTTACCTACTAAGATAATATACAATTATTATTGCATTGTGTAACATTTAATGGAGATGAAAGAGAAACAGTGCTCCTAGCTCCTTGCTGCATTCAGGGAGCACAGTGTAGACTGACTGGCTACACGTTCCCAAAAAGGAACCCTCCTGTCAACTTACAGGTCTTCCTTTTGGCCCTCGCTCTCCTCTTGGTCCCTGTGATCCCGGAGGTCCCTAAAACAGAAAATGATGATTATGCATGTAAAAATTTATACTTTCTTACTGAATTTTGTTTAAGTTTGCTTGGCAAAAGAAAATTGGAAAACAGAAACACCACACTTAATTCAGTTCAGTTGAAGACTATAGAGAATAAAGCCATGTGCATACAAAAGTTCTGTACTCTTAGAAGAGTCGTTTATTTTTTAATAATCAGTGAAATTTAAAGATCTATAAAGAACTAGGTGTACACTATGGCATCATGGAGAATAATGAGTTAAATAGATTAGCTTGACTAGTAATTCCAAATTTTTAAGGATCATATTTGCTGTCTTCTCCTAGGTAAAGCCTTTGCCACTAAACCCTGAGCATAAAAACTTACGGTTCTGATTTTAAAAATTACATAAATGCATAAACCACAAATTATCAATTTTTCCAGGGGTTATATGAAATCAGATTGGTACAGGATACTCCAAAATGTTCTTCACTGTTCAAGTCACTGATGAAAGCAATGGAAAGGAAAGCCTCTTAGCCTAGTACAGTACTGCTTTATGTATCTTTTCTTTTTGCTTGATTTAGAATACTGCATTATTTTCCTTGTATGTTTAAAACCCACTGAGAATTTTCCAAATCTTAACTACAGTTACTTTTCCCTCAAATAACAAATGACTATTATATTACAAAAGTGGTGTTATTGTGCTAGTATCTTAAAATGGCTTTTTTTCCCCCTGAGAAATGGCTGTTGCCAGGGGCACTTTGCTTCTCTTTAAAAGGGGATTTGAACTGAGTTATGAAGATTATATTCTGTATTTACTCAACCCAACATATAGCACTGTTTAAAAAAGTAAGGGCTTCAGAAGAACCAGAGTGAATCTGTTAAAACTGAATTAGTATTTTATTTGATGTATTTAACATTTACATGAAGTGTGTGTGTGTGTGTGTGATGAATACTGCTGATAATCTAAACTTGAAAAAATTAGTCTTTTAAACTAAGCCATAAATATGCTATCCTGCTATTTGATTTCTCAAATTCTACTGCAATATATCATTTAATTTTATTAACCAGATAAAACTAGCTCACCATTAATCATAGTAAAACAACACACAAGTATGCCCTAATTTCAGGAAACAAAGTCACACTAAAATTAACAAATGTAACAATGAAGTGTTTTGCCTTTTATATAACCAATAGCAAGACTAACATAATGTTTCTTCCATTTTAGAATAAATTGACCCCTTATCTACCATTCATTGCTGCAAAGAAATGCCTAACTTGAAGATGGTTTAAGACAAAATGTTTTAAGAAACCAAGACTCATTGTTTTAATGATTTATCTTATCATGGATATAATATCTGTAAAGATTTTCGGTATGTCAAGGAGTACCAGAGTACCATGAATATTGGGAGAAACTACTTACTGCTGGTCCTGGGCGACCACGTAGGCCTGTTACCTAAACAATCAACAAGAAAATTTGTAAAGGTATAGTTTTCTGCAGATATTCAAATAAGTCAATAGTCAACAAATAAGAATAACAACAAAAACCCCAGTAATTTTTTTAACAAATAGATGTTGTCAATTGATGTCCATTTTCTCCTCTACTTAAGATTTAAGATATTATCTAGTTTTAACTCTGATCTAGGGAAGCAGTGCTGGCCTAGTGATAAAGAGCACCGACACTGGAGCCAAGAGGCCTGCGTTCAAATCTTCATATTACCCCTTGCCAGATGTGTGATGTTGGACTAATTACTTATCCTCTCTGTTCTTAAGAACCTTAAATGGAAACTTAAATGTAAAATGGTAGTAATGATTACATAATTACTTCCCTCATAGTATTATGAAGACAAATGAATAAACATTTGTATTTGTAAAGCACTTAACACTTAAGACATAGTAAGCACACATAAATGCTTTTTTAAATGAAATAAAACAATATAAATTATTTAATTTTTAGGTAATCTTTGTCTAAAAAAAAAACAAGTAAAGACAAATAAAGAATGTAAACACTGCTAAATAAATCAATAGGCATATTCTTTTTGTCTTGACCAATGATGACAATGTCTTTAAAACCTAGGACAGGCTTTGGGAGGCCGAGGCGGGTGGATTACTAGGTCAAGAGATCCAGATCATCCTGGTCAATATTGTGAAACCCCGTCTCTACTACAAATACAAAAAATTAGCTGGGCATGGTGGCGCGTGCCTATAATCCCAGCTACTCAGGAGGCTGAGGCAGGAGAATTGCCTGAGCCCAGGAGGCGGAGGTTGCGGTGAGCCGAGATCGCGTCATTGCACTCCAGCCTGGGTAACAAGAGTGAAACTCCTTCTCAAAAAAAAAAAAAACTGGGACCATGAGGCCAAGGCAGGTAGATCACTTGAGGTTAGGTGTTGAAGACCAGTCTAGTCAAAATTGTGAAACCCTGTCTCTACGAAAAATACAAAATTTAGCCAGGCCTGGTGGCTTGCACCTGTAGTCTCAACTACTCGGGAAGCTAAGGCACAAGAATCGCCTGAATCTTGGAGGTGGAGGTTGCGGTGAGTTGAGATTGTGCCACTGCACTCAAGCCTGGGTGAGAGAATGAGACTCTGTTACAAAAAAAATAAAAATAAAAATAAATAAAACCTAAGGGATTGATGGTTGAAGTGCTTTAATCCTATTTAGTAATATACTTCTTGATCCATTTACAAGTTTAAAGAAGTCTTAGGAATTCTTATGTAACACAGAATTTTGATGAAGTCAGGGCATGACATATTTCCAAAAGTGTGGAACAATAAACAACTATACTAACTAGAGCTAGTATTAACTATCAGTGTATCTCACATGTAATATATTTAACTTTTTTAAACCATGACTTTATTCCTTTAGTCATGGGACTACAAAAGTCAGGAACACAGAATATAAAATATTGAATTAAATAACTGATCTGTTCTGGTTTGCTTGGGTTATATTAAAAACTTGTTTTTAAAATAACTAATTTATTTTTGAGGGTATGTATACAAGCAATAATATACAACCAGACTATAATCTAAGTTTATTTAAGGCACACTGAAACAATGATTATACATATACTTACAACAGGCACTAATCCTGGTTCTCCTTTTTGTCCCTATGACATTAAAAACAATTTAAAAGTTCAATTAGCACAATATAATGGCTTGCTGGGCAAAAACATGTCACACTAGAATATGCCATGTAATCACAGGAAATTTCTGTGTAAGAAATGCAAAAAAAATGCAAAAAGAAAGTTAACAATTTTTACAATACTTAGTCAGACATTAGTCATTAAAAATTACTGCTCACCTGAAAGACATTAAAAAAATCCATTTTGCTTCAGTTTTTACATAGATCAAATCCAAAGAGTTATCTACAGCACAAAATACTTGCAACAAAGAGATGTAAAGACAAAGCACCAGAGGAAAAACAACTGAAAGACTGAAAAAAACAAAAAGAGCCAGAAATTGTAATATAGCAATTAACATAAATTAATTTATATAAATTCAGACTTTTATTATGTGACACATAGTTTTCAGGATCTAATTAGATGCCCTTCCTGAACCACTAGCACCCTTTTTAGTACTCATGAAAAGGCACTAAAAATGAGTACCTGTGCTCATCTTTAATAAAAAGAAAGAAAAAAATGTAAGAATTCTACTCAGAAAATTCTCAATAACTGAAGAAAATCTAGGGAAAAAAATCAATTGAATAGGAAAATCAAACAAAGTAAGAAATTACCATATAAGCAAATAGGGTCAGGTCAGTATAATTGCTTTTATAAGAGATGCAGCAAATATAACAGACGTAGATGAAATTTATTTTAAATCTTAGAACTTTTCTCAGAAATTAAATTCTCATTGCATGATATCAGGTAAATAGATTAAATAATATTGGATGGATTATAGCTTTATATATTTCTACCTAATCACATACTAATTCTTGTTCTTTCTTTCAAAATTTGTTTTCCAACAGATTTTGGTCTCCTCAAAGTCATGGCTGTGTCTTAGTCTACTTCACATGCTCAGTGTAGCACATGGAAGCATTCAATAAATTCTTAAATGTATTATTTTCCATTAATATATTAAGAAACAATGCTCTTTACTGGGCAATTTTGTAGGACAAATATGAATTTAACAACTATCTCTAAAATGTAGAAAGAAACAAGCAGAATGAGGTCTAGTTTATTTCTCCTTTCATATATATTATTCTTTAATCTGATTATAAAAATGATATGTGTTCATAGTAAGGAATTTTGAAAATAGAAGAAATACACGAAAAAACAAACAAACTAAATATCCTACTCAACACCCCAGGGATAATCACTGTAAATGTTCTGGCATTCTTAGTGTTCCACCGTGAACATGCACTTTGAGAATCGAATCAATGTCTTATTATCTTACTCTTAATTTTTTTTTCATTTTTAAGTTTAAGAATTACATCACAATAAATATCCTTGTTTATAAATGTGTGCATGGAATCTCTGATTAATGCCTTTTGATATGTTTTTAGGAGTTAAATTTGTGAATCAAAGCTATTTTAAGTTTTGTAACCCAGATCACCAAATTGTATTACTAAAGATACAATCTAATTATATCCTTCCAATACTATACTGACAAAATTTTATGAAGTGAAATGATAAACTCAAGGGCAGAACTAATAATAACTCAATCACACTTGCTGAAGCTAATGCTGAAGCAAATGCTGAAGCAGCAAATATTCTGAAAGTCAGGAATAAATCAAGAATACGAAAAAACGTAAGGGCCCTACAAAAGCAGGAGGCAGTTCTACAGGCTAAGTTCAAGACAGAAACACTAGGTACTAATGACCAACCTATACAAGACCTATGGGAAGAAAGAATTAACATATGTGGGCTTCAAAGTAAAATAGGCTTATTTCCGCATGTTCACATCTGCTACCTTCTAGAGTCTTTCCATTTTGAAAAACTCAAAAATAATAAAAATTAACCATAAGAGCTATAATAAAAGATATTTTTTGAAATGCTGTTAAGAATTTGAACTGTTTGGAAAGGACGCATACCTAATAAAACCTAGGAGTACATACTAAGGTTACATATTAAATAAAATTGATAGCTTATTTCTTCATGTTCACATCTGCTACCTTACAGTGGATTATGCCTGTAATCCCTGCACTTTGGGAGGCCGAGGCAGGTGGATCATGAGGTCAGGAGTTTGAGACCAGCCTGGCCAACATGGTGAAACCCCATTTCTACTAGAAATAGAAAAAATTAGCCAGGCATGGTGGTGCGTGCCTCTAATCTCAGCTACTCAGGAGGCTAAGGCAGGAGAATCACTTGAAACCAGGAGGTAGAAGTTGTGGTGAACAGAGATCGCGCTATTGCACTCCAGCCTGGGTGACAGAGCAAGACTTCATCTCTAAAAACATTAACAATGACAACGAAAAGAAAGGGTATATAAATTTTGTCCAATAAACAAAGGACTTTATAAGGATGATGCTGAAACAATGCTCCTTCTAGAGCAAGACTAGAAAAACAAATAAAAAGAGAGGACAAATTATTTCAGTCAGAATAAAAAAAAAATTGAATAGCCTGTTAAGAATAGTTGTGAAATTTCCATCCTAAGAGACCTACAAGAAAAACGCAGACTTCACATTTGCTTTGTATGTAGGGGAATAGAACCCTCTGATACCTGTCTTACCAAAATTGTAGGCTTTTTGATATGACTGTTCTGTTGCTGCACAATATTTAAAAGGGATTAAATGTTCAATTACAAGTTTCTGATAAATTCCCTAATGATTCTATACATTTGTTATTTTGGATATAAGCCACAAATATAAATATTTGTTTCCACTGTTTTTATTAATATGGGCTTTGAATAAGTTAATTTGTATGGAATAATAGTTTGTCTAAAATTTTACTAAATTTAATTTACATACCCACTGAGAAACATAAAGTTCATGTACTCAGATCTGGATGTGAATTACAAATACTTATCATTTAATACCATGTGAACATGCTTTGAAGGATGTCATTACTATGGAAGCAGTCATAGTATTTTCCTCACATATGTATCATCGATATCATTTGCCTACAGCCATATAAAAAAGTTTCAATAACTATGTTGGGGTTAACATGAATGAATGAATGAATCAATCAATCAATGAGTTATAAGTAAATATCGATATGGATATAAACCAAAAAACAAAATGCATTTTTATAGCATTGCTTTGCTCTTGTGTTTCTAATGACACCTGATGACAAATGAAAACAAGTCATGAAGATAGTGGCGCATAACTACAATCTGCTACATTGGCAGCTGCTTTGAGTATATCCTTCACCCAGCTCTCCCACACTACCTTTGGAGAAAGGCAGCGAATGACACAGCCTACCAGCTGTCTCTCTAAGTTGGGTAACTGCTAACTGAATTAAACTGATTATTTCATGGCAGTACTCATTGTTAGTTTTTATTTCCAATAAAATTCATTAAATTATTATATTAGATATTATTATATTAGCTATTAAAGCTATTTATTATAATAGCTTTCGTTTCATAGATTGATCTGTCTCTCTATCTATCCATGCATCCATCCATCTTTCACCTATCTATGAAGTTTAAGGCCTATACCAATCTGCTAAGTTTCAATTTATTTTCGTTTTCACAGTAAATTAAATGTGAGACAGCATTTGCAGTTTTTCTCCTTTGACAAATATTCACATCTAATTTATTCCAAATGAGACAAATTTATGATACTGTCCTCTGAATCAAAATGTGTAAAACTGGCCAGGATCTCCCCTTGATCGCATCAATCTCATTTATCATGAAGGTGCAGCATTGCTTTATCTGTTATCTGATAAATCATTTTATTAAAGGTCCACTGTGTACAAAAGTAAAGAATATTTATGAAAATTGGGACCAGTAACCATCTCTACTCCCTTGATCCCGGTGCCCATCTCATTTGAATAAGACTGAAGCAAATGCCATAATCTTCAAGATAACCAGAAAACTGAGTGCACTCTTAGGGAAAAAAGAACTTTCTTCACTCCATAAGATTACCTTACTGATGGCAAAAGATTACCTTACAAGCTGGCCAGCTATACTCAGGTCATGGATGCAGCCTACCTTGTTTTCAAGTGTAAAGCTTGTGTCCAGAATTTGATTTTAAGCTGTCTGAAGGTGAAGGAGGGGAGTGGAGGGGAAGAAATGTCTGTTTGGTAAAATGTTCAACTAATTTTGGATCTTTACTTCCCAACTGATGATAGGGGGCTACAGTCCCATTTAAGTCAAATTTACATCCTTCCTTCCTTCCTTCCTTCCTTCCTTCCTTCCTTCCTTCCTTCCTTCCTTCCTTCCTTCCTTCCTTCCTCCCTCTCGTCCTTCCTCCTTTCCTTTCTCCTATCCCTTCTTTCTTCCACCATGTGTATTGTACTTCTAATATGTTCAAGCTATATACTATACAATGATAAATGTGAAGAATAAAAAGGTTAATAAAACACTGCCAATCCCTAAAGATTCCACAACTTTCTGGCAGAAACAGATACACAAGCAGATATTAACCATAAAGTGAATGGGTTAGAGGCATCTGTCCTTTGGAAACACAGTAGCTGAACTGTGCTCATATACTTGTCACAATGTACTTGTGTGGTACTTTGTACTTTTCAAAAGCTTTCAAACATTTCAGAGCACAGTTTTGTGTGGATAGTATCAGACATAACTCTGCTTATGAAAAAGAAACTATGCAAAGTAAAACTTACCTTTCTTCCTCTACCTGTAAAAAAAAAGAGTAAATGCATTATTTTATGAAAAGAAAACAATTATTGAGAATCTGCTAAATAATTACTTTCAGTAATTGATATCTTGTGAAGTCAGAATTATACTGATAGTGATTACACTATCAGTGGTAGGCAGAACTCAAAAGGTTTTGGATCAAAACTTCAATAAAAGGCAAAAACTACCTCTTTTTGGAAAATTCTGAAATGATATTCATATTTTCACAACAGTTATATGACATGTAAAGTTCATTAAATTATAACATTAGCTATTAAAGATATAATGAATTATCTTTCAACAATATTCTCTATTTTTTCTTTTTCTAATTTTATAAGGCTATTTATTCATATGGTTCAAAAGCAAAAATGTATTAAAAATATATAATTATACACTAAAAAAAATTTCGTTTTTCATTCCATCCCATCCTATTTTCTCTATTTCCACTTCACCCCAAGCCCCACAGGAGGCCATGATTACTGGTTTCTTGTACATTGTTCTCAATTTAGTTTTGCATATATAAGAAAATTATTACAGATTCATTGTTCTACTTTTTCCATACTGTTCTTCAGCTGTATGTCATATAGATCGTTAAATCTTACAGATCTTTGCTTATCAGTATATAGTTTATTTACTGTTTTTCTTAATTTTTTAATAAGATTCCACTGTATGATCTAACACAATCTATTTAACTAATCTTTACCTTTACCCATTAAGGATATTTGGATTGTTCCTAATCTTCTGTTATCACAAAATATACTTTATCATCTAAGCAGGACAACTTTTAGCAAGAAAATTGATGTAATTTGGGGTTTTCCTGGGCCGCCTGGGTAACAAGAGCGAAACTCTGTCTCAAAAAAAAAAATAATAATAATACTGTAATGAGTAATTGTTATGTATATGCTACATGCAAATATATTTGTAAGGTAAATTCCCCAATATCCTTTTGAGTTGAAGCATATTGGCATTGGTAATTTAATAGATATTACCAATATCCTTTCATAGAAATTATACCAATTTACACTACACAAATAATGGACACATTTCCCCACAGGCAATACACAGTGATACCCAGCATGCTATCAGACATTTAAATTTTGGCCAACCTGATGGGAAAAAATGATAGCTCAGTATAGTTTTCATTCAAATGTATTTTATTATGAAAAACTTTGACAGTCTTGTCATATATTGAAGAATCACTTGTATTTCCTTTTTGAATGATTAGCTAATTTCCCTTGCGTGTATTTTTATTAGGTCACTAATATTTTAATTATTTATATCTACTATTTCTTTATATGCAAAGAATATTAAATCTTTGTGAATTGAGTTACAAACATTTCTACTTTGCTCATTTTTTTATGTCACACAAATGTTAATTATTTTTGTACATTTTTATGGCATCTGGGCTTTGAGTCAGAATTAATAAAGTCATATATTGTAAAGGACTATAAACAAATTCTGTTATCTTTGAAATCATTATGATTTAACTTTTCTTATTTAAATCATTGCTTTATTTAGAATTTGCACTAGTATAGAACATACTTTCATTACTCAACTTCACTTTTCTCCAGATGACTGCCTAGCCATTCCAGCAAGATTTATGAAGTAATTCTTTTCTCCACTCTTAAGATGTGGTCTTTGTTGTATTCAATCTGATCATATATATTTGTATCTACTTCAAGATTTTATCTTATTTATGTGTCTACATCACATTTTTTAAACTAATGAATCTCTTTAAAAATCTTGTAGGCCTAGTCACCCTTAATTGCTCTTATTCTTAAAGATTTGCCTTTCTTGTTTATTCTATGTAAACTTTAATTTATGACATATTGAATTCTCAAAGAAAGTGTGCTCTGTTTATATTGGGATCATGTTAATATCATTAATTCACTTACGGAGAATTTATGTGAGTATAAAGTTTAGTCTTTCTAACCAAGAACAATGTAGGACATTTTGTTTTTTAAAGACTTCATTTGAATTAGCAGTATTTAAAAAATTTTCTTTGGATCTCATATTTTGTGTTGTTTATCCTTAAGTATCTGTTGCTATTACAAATGAGGAATTTTTATTGCTATTTTGTATTCTATGATGTGTTTATACAAAGTAAATCTATTACTTTCTGAGTGTTAATTTTTCACTTCCGTGTCTTACTAATTTTTTTTTTAGTATTTTTTTACTCAATTTAATAGGTTAGCAAGTATACAATTGCATTTTCTGCAAATGGATAACTTTTACTCCTCTTTTTAGAGTTTGGAGACCTCTGATTTCTTTTTTTTAAAGTCAAATTATTTATTCAGACAGTACTGTTGAATGGTACTGGTGATAATGGTACTGATGATAATTCTATCTTTGTGTTTAGTAGGGATGCTTTTAGTCTTAAGCATAATGAAACTTTTACACTTAGATGTAAATATTGTATTATGTTAATGTCATTTATTACCAAGTTAGTAACTGTCTTTATCAAGAATATTTGCTGATCACTGTGAAATACCTTTACTCCAATTATGAAGGAATTTATATATTTTCTATTCATAAATCTGTTAAGATAATTATTTTCATTAATAGCTTTCTTAATATTGAATTACTTTGCCCTTGTGGAATAATCTCTACTTTTTGATGACTAATTACTCTTACTATGCTAATAGATTTAATATTTTATTTTGAATCTTAAACAAATATTTATAAGATCAGTTTGTAATTTTTCTGTATCACTGTTATTACTTTTGCTGTGAATGATATATTTCCTTCATTGCAAAATTTTGAAAGTTTGCCTTCTCTTTCCATGTTCAAGAAGAGGTTTTCAAAACATTAAAACCATCTGATTTCTTTTAAGATCTTTTTGTTGTTTGGCACAACTGTGAAAACACCTGGACTTGCTGCTTTGGGAGTCTACCTGCTTTACAAATTTCTCTGTTTCCTCTAAGAAAATCCAAATACTTAGATTTTCTCTTTCTACTAGGGCTACTCTTAGTGAATTACATTGTCCTAGAAACTTATTCCTTTCATTTTGGTTTTCAAATTTATGGAGGTACAGTTGAATAAAGGGACCTCTTAATGATTCTTCTATGTTGCTTTATTTTCATTAGATAATTTTCTCTTTATCATTTTTTTGCTTTAGATTCAATTTTTTTGGTTGGATCTTTATAGGACCATGTTTTGGTTTGACATATTATTTCCACTATATTTCAATTTTCTCACTTTTCAATTTCTGCTTTTTCCTTTACAATTTTTTCCTTCTACTTACTTTCAGTTTATTTTGTTGATTTTTTTATTCTTTCTTTTTATTTAAACAAGCATAGAACTATAGTTTTTCATTATAGTTTTAAAAATAAAATGTTTCACTATGTTTTCAAGTAACTTTGGTATGTTAGGCCTTCTTATGTTTAAAAAGATTTATATATTAGTTCTATCAATTATATTCCATATTCTATTAAATTATGTTAGCATTCTTTTACATTACTCATAGATCTATATTTGTTTAGACAGTTTCTATTAGTTCCACTAAAATGAGCAATGATAAAATTGAGTGTTTCTTTTTCCTTACATGCCCCTGAGGTTTTCTTCTAGCATTCAATTTTAACAAGGAAATGCTCTTTTTTAGCATTTATTTTTGTGGTGTTAAATGTGCCACTACTTTGTCCAAGTGATTTCCCAGGTTTGAATGATATTATTTAACTTTCATGCTTAAAGATAAAGAATTACCAAACTCACTCTAGTTTACACTTTCCTTTGCCTCTCCCTTTCGTTATATGTTAATTTAATAATTATTTCTGCATTGCCAGAGCTGTAATGTTTATATTCCCATCTGTCACCTAACTTACACTTTTGTTTTAATCTTTTTATAGAGTTAAATATAACAAATGCTCACATAAATTCTTTGACAGTTTCCTCAATTAACTCTTGGTTGAGTTGCATTTAGCTGATGGTAGTTTCCCTGAGAAGTTTATAGAAACAATATTCCCAGAGTCCCAGAGAAACTTTTTTTCTGTAGCTTTTATATTTCAAGGAGAGAATGGATTTACATTTAACTTTAATTAACCATATTCTCTCCTTAAGAAATATGTATATATTGCTCCACTGTCTTCTGACACTGGATATGCTGGAGAAATTTGTGACCAGTCTTTATAATTTTTCCCCTGAGAAATAATCTGTTCTTATTCTCTGACATTCTAAAAAAGTATTTATCTTTAAAATTTAATGACTTTATTAAATTATATATGTCTGTTAACTCTTCTAGGTCAGTTTTTCAGACATGTGCTTGCCATTCAATATTTAAATTAATGTCTTACTTCATAAAAGTTTTCTTGAATTATATCATGATTTGTTCTACTCAATTATACTAATTTTTTCTTTGGGTACTCTTCTTCAGGGTTATCCTTTGCTTGTCTCCTACATCTATTATTTTTTAACTCTAAAAATTGTGATTCATTATTTTCCTGTTCACATGGTTATCATCTATATCCCTTGCTGTATTCTGTGTAGATTCACCTCTGCTTGTGATCCCTCCTATTTCATCTTCATTTCTTTGTGATGATTTGATTTTCCTTCCATTTATTTTCTGAGACCATTACTTTTTTTCCTGCTTCATAGCCTTCTTTCTTAAAGAGAAATATTTTATTAAGGTTTTTTTTTTTTTTTTGGTTCATGGGAAAATGATAGGTCAGAATTTTCACATAACAGAGGCATATCTAACTTAACAAAGTCATTAAATTTTAAGATAAATACTTCTTTAGAATGTCAGAGAATAAGAACAGATTATTTCTCAAGGAAAAAGTTATTAAGACTGGTCACAAATTTCTCCAGCATATTCAGTGTCAGAAGACAGTGGAGCAATATATACATATTTCTTAAGGAGAGAATATGGTTAATTAAAGTTAAATATAAATCCATTCTCTCTTATAGCAATATATGTTCTGGTGTGTTCTTATCTCGTAAATGTAGATGAGCTCAACCGCTTTTTATCTTATGGCATCTGTGTATAATGTGATTGCCAGCTCCTAGACCAACTGTTTGAAGTAGATTGTACATTTTGGTGTGTTTTCTGATATTTGCCACCATTGTTTCCATTTACTATTCACTTATCTCCACAGACTTAATTTTACTTTATTCCTGGGCTTCTTTGAAGATTGTATGTGTTTTGGGTAACTCTTATAAATCTTGTTTTTAATACTTTCTTTCATATATTTCTTATTACATTACTGAAAATTGAGTGTAGGTATTTATTCAAGGCACATTGTTTCTGTTCAAGAAGCAGAGAAGAGGTAAGTTGCTGTCTGTTTCCATGTACATACCATTGAACCCTTTATTGTATTTGCTGTTATTTGCAATGAAATTTTGAATAAAATAAAGCCTTGATATTGTCTTAACAATGATGAATTAGAAGTCTCATGACTGCTAACACAAATTCATAAAGGTTTAATATTGCTCTTACCTAGTTTATTGAAACCTATAAAAATTTGTTTCCTATGTATCTTTTAAAAATGTGCTCATACTGAAATACATAATATCTTTTAAACACAGAAACTTTTTCTTCAAAAAAGTTTTGAAAGTTTTACTTTATATTATTTTTTCTACTGGAAATCTAATTCATTCTTTTACCTAGCCAACATGGAAAGCATTCTGCATTTAAGAGCCAATGTAATACAGGGTGCTGTTGCACTAAATTACATTAGGAATAAGTATTCCATTCACTATGAAAAAGTTGGCATCAAGGTAGATAAACGTGTTTTCTAGATCTTCTCTCAGGCATTAATGGACTTCAAGGAAAACTGAAAAATAACTTGGAGGCACTCGTCAGGCATATGGTAACAAATGACCATCTTAAGTGATTCAAGAAATTCTCAGATTAGACACAACCACTCAAAATTCAGCCCCAAATGCTTCAGATATTTAAGAAGACAGGAAATTACTGCCTGATTCTATCTAATTTTAGATAAAGTGAGTGAGAAAAATCATTAATCATTAACCCATAGGCCACTGAAAAAAGCTGTTCAATTATTCTCTTGGGTTGCTGAATGCTGACAGTAAAAAACACTGCACCTATAAAGGTGAGTAACTGCATCAATTATGAGTTGTCCTAAGTATTCTTACCAAAATTTGTATTGCCACCTCCAGGTGTTTGTGAACAGACAGGACAGCACTCCCCAGGGGGTGTTACAGGGTCGGCACAGTCCAGCACATCCTGGCACTCTATCTTGTCACAGAGAATGGCTCCATTGTCACAGACACAGATCTGGCAAGGGGCAGGTTTCCAAATGTCCCTGTTTAAGTACATCTGGCCATTCTGAGTGCAGGCTATTTCTTCACCATATCCTTCTAAAATAAGAAGAAAAGAAAAAAGAGGTTAGTTATGTGAAATTATGGAATTGGGAAAATATTTTAAAAGGTGAGTAATCTTGTGGATTCGAAAACATTCTGGACTAAGAAGTAACCTTCCAAGAAGCCAAACACAGATGAACTGATTTTATATTGTAACAAAATAATATGTAATTCACCACAAAACGATGATAATGTATCCTTGCATGATAGGGGAAGAAATAAAAGTGATCTAATGGAGATATATTTTTTAACCAGATAATGCTTCCTTCAGGATTTTATTCCTGAAGGTATGAATGATCAAACATGAGAATATCAGTAAAGATAGATAAAAGAGAACCATCTGAAAATTGGGAGAAAATGAATACTTCAAAGGAGAATATATAATTTGAGATTTGGTGAACCCTATTGTGACCTGCAACTCACTAGAAACTGTAGTAAATTCCACAACAGGAGACAGTATGTTTTCATGTACCATAGAAAAAATTTCAAAAGTGAAAAAGGTATGCTTTTATTAAAATTATTTTTAAAATACAGTAAAAAGAATAACCATGTCCCACTTCATGGAGTAGAATTCCATTAGATATCCTAAACTGATGGTGTTTACTAAACTGTGGCAGAAATGCAAAATTTATGCAGGTAATGAGTTAATTTATGTTTGCATCAAAATTAATTAAGAAAAACCACAAACAAAATAATACACTGAGTTAATATATAGTTCTCTAGTGCTTTTCTATGTTTACATTACAATTTAAGAAAGCTTGGGAAAATACATATATTGATTTATGTGTGTGTATGCACATATTGCACAATATCCTAAGATTATACATTTATTACCAAGTAAACACATATATTACATCAATAACTTTGTGATTTTATGAGAAATAATAGTATAAAATTTTAAAACATAATGTGGATCAAATCATCAAGGCTTAATGTATCAGGAAATTCCCAACTACTTAAATTCAAACTCCTTTATAAAAGCTAAAGACATTCTTTCCCATTTCTTGCACAACTTGATTCCTTTTGCCTAACACTACCTCTCCTTCCTTCATTTCAGGCCCTCGTGGTTAGCTATCATGACTTACTTCAGTCATCTACCCTTGAAATTCTTTTCTGACTACTCTGCAAAAATTAGACTTCCTTTACCCAATTGTTATTTTTTGTAAAACTTTTCAAAGAACTCATGCCCTCAACCATTCATTCATTCATTCATTCATTTATTCATTGTGTATTATATGCTAGGTAATTTAAGAGATACTAAAATGTGAACAAATAGGCAAAAAACACTGCCCTCGGGAATTTTATTAGAATGAGTATTAATTTTTAATTTTATCTCCCTCACTAGAGAAAAATTACATGAAAGTAAGGACTAGGTGTCTTGTTCATCATTGTATTTCTTTTTCTTTTTCCTTTTTTTGGAGATGAAATTTCACTCTTGTCACCCAGGCTGGTGTGCAATGGCATGATCTCAGCTCACTGCAACCTCTGCCTCCTGGATGCAAGTGATTCGCTTGCCTCAGTCTCCTGAGTAACAGGGATTACCGACACCCACCACCATGCCCACCTAATTTTTGTATTTTTAGTGGAGACAGGGTTTCGCCATGTTGGTCAGGCTGGTCTCGAACTCCTGACCTCAGGTGATCCACCCCCCTCAACCTCCCAAAGTGCTGGGATTACAGGCATGAGCCATTGTGCCCCACCTCATCACTGTATTCCTAAAAGTTGATGCTATACCTTTCATAAACCTGCCATTTAATGTCTACTGGATGAATATAATGAATGAATCTAAACTAACTATAATTCATTAGTTTAATTGCACAGCAGAAACTTTGTACTTCATAAAAAGATGTTTTAATGTAGTTGTAATCAGTTTATGAAAGATGTTATCTGGCCAGGTGCGGTGGCTCATGTCTGTAATCTCAGCACTTTGGGAGGCTGAGGTGGGTGGATCACGAGGTCAAGGAATCAAGACCATCCTGGCCAAAATGGTGAAACCCCATCTCTACTAAAAATACAAAAATTAGCTGGGTGTGGTGGTGTGCGCCTATAGTCCTAGCTTCTTGGGAGGCTGAGGTAGGAGCATTGCTTGAACCTGGAAGGCAGAGGTTGCAGTGAGTGAAGATTGCACCAGTGCATTCCAGCCTGGCAATAGAGCGAGACTCCATCTCAAAAAACATAAAAATAAAAATAAAAGAAAGGAAAATATAATCATTTGGCACATAAAAATATATTCCAATGATAATGCAAAGCCATATATGAAAATTATTTTAATTATTTTAGCTTACAGTACAGATATTAATCCAAAAATCTGCTTTATATAATTTTTATCAATTATACTTTAATAAAGCTGGAATAAAAACATTTTTCTGACTGTCCTGAATACTTTGCTTCATATATTTATTTTACCATCATCACAGATATTTGGCAAATGGAAAATTGTTTTCAGAGAATAAAACTACTGTATTCTAATGGTTTGTGTGCTGTTTTATAAGGTAAGGACTAAGTTTCTAATCTGTTTTATCTTCATTAAAAGACTTGTATCACAAAATACATCTCTAATCAACAAAACAGTATTAGCTCTATGCCCATAGTACTATTGTAGTCATTTAAAACCAATGGGAAAATAGAACTTATGTTTTAATATGCTTTTCTGGAAGACTGTTTCAAAAAAATGAGAAATGTATTCATCAAATAGTGTGACTTTTAGATGAAATATCACTTTAACACAATGTAATTATCATGAGCATTTCCAAAGACACAACCTGTACTGTATAAAAATGGGCTTATGTTCACAGTTCACTGAGCAATTCCATTAAGCAGATAAATTAAGAGTAACTTTGCTCATTAAGTTTTATGATTGAGAAGGAAATATCTACTTACAAATGTTAAATTCTATTACCTGATAATGAGATACTAGTTCAATTAGCTTGTTTCTCCCATTCCACACTCTTGGGTGGGGGTGGGTAACAGTGTTTAAAATTATTTACTAGGAGTTAAGTGCAAATGTGCCTAATACTAACTGTGCAAAATGTTGAAAGCATATGTGGCTGGGTGTAGTGGTTCACACCTACAATCCCAGCACTTTGGAAGGCCAAGTAGGGAGGACTGCTTGAGGCCAAGAGTTCAAGACCAGCCTGGCAATACAGTGAGACACTATCTCTACAAAAATTTAAAAGTTAGCCCAGCATAGTGGCACATGCCTGTAGCTCCATCAACTTGAAGGGTGAGTCAGGAGGATCATTTTAGCTCACGAGTTCTAGGCTGCAGTGAGCTATAGGCAAGCTACTGCAGTCCAGCTTGAGCAACACAGTGAGAACCTGACTCACAAAACGAAAAGAAGGAAGCGTATGTGTTCCTTTCTGTCCTCAAAAATACATATTATTGTGGGGTATTATATATATTATATATGTTACACGTATGATAACAACATATGTTTTATATATAACATTGTGGAGTGCTAGATTTGTTTATATAATAAATGAATATAATTAACCTATAAGTTTAATTATAGTATATTTAAGCTTATTTATTGTATAAATCTTGAAAGAGCCATAGAGAACAGGATAAGTTATCTCCTGAAGTTTTATTAAATAAATTATTATAACAAAGCATATATTATTATTGGACAGACATTATATATGAGGATATATATCGCTGATGAAAAATTAGGTATTTGGAAGTAGAGAATATGAAAATGAAAAACAAGATGGCATGTAAAAATGTTGTCAAGTAAACATTAAAATATATGAGGGACCCTTCAGGGGGTAGCTTATCTTATTCTTTGTTCCTCCTTGAGGGTTGGAATAAAAGGACACATTGTCTCAGTCTTGTATTAACACCTAGAAGAGCGGTTTCTTTCTGAAAGTTTAAGATAACATAACCTCTACTCAAGGGGCAAAGAAGTGGGCCACTGGGTTACTTTCTTTAAATTATAATGTTAAAAGTTAGTTTTATACTGTGAATCATCACTGGTTCCTTTCTCCTGAGAATTTATAATTAAATTTAAGATGATGTGGAAAGTTAGTTGAAATGCTTTTAAATAGCAAGGAGATGAAAAACCACATTCACTGCTAAACCTTGTCTTCTCTTCACTCAGACAAGAATCCATACACATCACAGAGGGCTCAAAAACTCAGTGAACTCTCTTTGTTCATGTCTGAATGAAAGACATGTACAAAGAAACAGTGGGTAGAAAATACAGGGTATCTTGCAGTTTTGACGAATCTACATGGTAGTTGTACACCATATAATTAAGTTGTCCCTTCTGTTTTCTACATAGACACTTAAATGAAAAGTAAAATAGAAAGAAAATTGAAGCCAATTTGTTGAAAAATACTGCAGTAAAGTTGTCATAATAGAATTATTTTATAAATGACAGTGTAGTATAAAATAAAATAATTTTTAAATGACATTCTGAGAAATTTAATTCTGTCCTCCTGATTCCTCTACCCAAATCATAAAATTAATCCTAGCTGATATCCAAGGCTTAGATCCAAGGCCCAGAACCAAAATAAATAAATAAATAAATATTTCTTAAAATACCTGGATACTGGGGCCAATGGAGGATTGGGGCAGAGTTGGGGGAGGAAGACCATTAGGAAAAATTAGGAAAGATAGCTAATGCACGCTGGAACTAACACTTAGGTGATGGATTGACAGGTGCAGCAAACCACAGTGGCACACATTTACCTGTGTAACAAACCTGCACATCCTGCACATGTACCTTGGAACTTAAAATAAAAATAAAATTTAAATTTAAAAATTGAATAAACAAATATTTTTATATAATCTAAACAGAAACTCTAAAACTTTAATTTTGCATTACTTGTATTTTTTGCTGTTTAAGTTTTTTTAAATTTTCCTAAAATTGATTAGGACTTGTATAAATCTGATAATATCATGACTATTTTGTAATTTTCATAGTGTTTTAACTTTCAAAATTTTTATCTCCCAAGCTACAAGATTCTTTTACCCTCACCAAATGTTCCAACAAATTGAATCTATTGTGAAGTCATTCCCACAAAAATTCTGGCATTGATATATACAGAGAAGATATGTATTTACTCTGATCACATTTTATTTTAAATCAACTCAATTGTTCTGTATCTCATATATCCTCATAGATTTCTCTTCTCATAAATCTTAAGTGATTTTATATTTAGTTGTAAGAGAATTCAGTTCTTAATCACTAGATGGCAGACCAAATCCACCATCTTACTATAACAATTAGAAACTAAATTATCACAATTGCAGCTTGCCAACTATACATTGCGCCCTGCATCCACATTTTTTCATACAATTATACTTGAAAAAAAAAAAAAAAGCCTGCATAGAAATGGCCATGTTGAAACCTTGGACTGACCAAGAGAGATCATTGCATTTGTTTATTAAATTACTGGAATCTCCTTAAAGGCTTTGAAAAATATATGAAATAAAAGTCCCTAAAATTATGCCAGATATTCTCTAGCCATTAACTAAAGTTCTCCCATGCAGAAATAATATAGAGTGCACATGTGTTACAAAAATTTTAAATCTCTTATTCAGATGAATTTTCCCTCATTAGACTGTGAGCTCCTCAAGAGCCAGAATTGTGTTTACCTCAGCAACCTTCACACTTAATGTCATATAATCTGCCTTTGATAAATGTATGTGTAGCATGGATGAATGCAGATGTGACTGAGGAAAGGAAGGATCTAGTTCATTGATATGCCTGTCGAAAAGATAGCACTTTTAGCTCTCTTTCCTCCTCTCCTAACCTTCCCAGAGAGGAAGTGCACTTAGGACTCCTTTTTTGAATGAAAGGGAAATGGTCACTTGGTGGTTCTTACCAGGTGTGTCCCTGACATTCAGGCTTCTGTGTGACCAGAAAGGAAGAAGACTGTGTCAGCCATGGCATTTTATATTTTAGAACAATCTTCAGAAAGCTACAGCAACCCTTCAGCCTTCCTGATCCAGCTCATTTAGGGCCCCTTTTGGGAGTGTGAAGGTCTGGGATACCATTATTTAAAGTTTCTCTAACTGTAAAGGTCTTCGAGGAACTATAATCATGGCACTGTCAGCTGGTGACCGCATGAATAGAGAGTAAATGTCTTGAGGGACAAAGGAGGAGGCAGTAAAGCAGTCCACGTGTCCCTCTGGACGTGCAGATGCTGCGTTTAGTAATGCACAGAAGAGCATGGGCTGCTGGATGGGGTTCCAAAGAGCCTACCAAGGAAATCCTTCCCTTCCTTCTGCTCTAGGGCACTGTTTATCATTAGAAGGGAACGACAAAGAGGAACAGCATTCAATTCCTTCTTTAGACCTTGTGGAGGAGATGCCAAAAATTCCACATTCCTCATTTTGCTTTCTTTAAACAACTCCCAAAGTTTAAAAGTAAGTTACATATGAAGCCACGAGGGATAGCTGAGGGGGATCTATTACATACTTTGACAATTTTTTTCTACTTCAGCCTCAAGATCTATGGGATGGTGGGAGGGTAAGTACATATGGGGCAGGCCTATGGGGTTTTACATCTTCTGTTCTTCAATTCACTACATAGACTGTTACCTTCTAGTGAGCCCACAAACTTAAATCTGGTTTTAGGATAGTTATCAAAATTACTACTTTTTCCGTGCCCACCTCCTCTTTCTCCTTGTATCAACTGAACAGAAGTAGGCATTCAATAATGATTTGAGCTGAGTTAAATTTCTGTTCCACTAAGGACAATCATGCTTTATACTCTAAAGCAATATAATGACAATTTTGAAAAATTTCCTTGAAATCTAAAAAATTAAAAATGAAACAACTCATACATAGCACTTCAATGCAGGTCAGTTAGCACATAAATTTTAAAAAATTAGATAAACTGTCTGCGAAGGTGGTTGGTTTCTTCAGTGCAACCATTAAATGTTTTCCAATCTCATGAGCAAAGGTTTTTCAGTTAACTAGTAAAACTTCTGTTTTTACTTTACTTAAAATGGAAAAAATAGAAAGGAAAAACTCTCCTATTAGTTACTACTTAAGTTTTTTCCCATGTATCATTGGGAAATCTAAATGACTGCGGCCAAAATGGGAAACTAAAACTACACTTACTGCACATGCAATCCTCATCTACAGTTCTGTCTGGAAGACCAGCTTTCAGTCTGCTAATGCATTTGACATAGATTTCTTTTTTTCCCAAACACATGTCTCAAGCTACTAAATAACTGCAAAACATCACAAAGAGAATTGAGACAAGTCATAATCCATACACCAGAAATTTCAGTAGTAATTTTTATAGCCAATCTTAGTTCTAATCTTAAATATTAATCCTTTGTGAATAAATTTGATACAGAGATATGCCAATTGTGTCTGTCTACTTAAACACATGAAGATTTTGTAATTGTTTTGAATGACATCTACTTAATCTCTCCTAGCATAATAGTGCTTGAGATAAACAGAAGAACCAAAAATCTGCTTATCTATTTCTCTTTCAAATAAGAGGTAAACACTCAGTAATATCTCGTATCCACATTCCAGATTTCCTTCATCTCCTTTCAGTCTTAGCTCAAATATTACCTACTCTGAACGCCCTACCAAAAAAAATGCACATGACTACACATAACACTCTCAATTCACCAATTCTTGTTCTTTTTTCTTTTAATTTAATATTTATCACTTTCAAGCCTACTATATGATATTGGATTTATTATGTTTATTATTTGTCACTCCATGATAGATTTATAGCTCTGTAAGAACAGATAGAATTTATTTTGCTCCCTTTGTTGATATATCCTGATATCCTTGAATAGTGTCAGGATCATCGCAAATGCTCAATAAGTATTTGTTAAATTAATTTGTTGAATATTAGTTGTTCGCTTAAGAAGCCTTAGATGGTAAAGTCATTTTATAATATTCTTTTGTATGTAAAAGGGGATTTTTATAACTAAAGTCAATTGAAAGAACACCAAGTAAGAGATCTAGGCCACATTAATACAAAATGATATGCTTTGATCCTGGGCTATTACCTGATTTTTAGAGAAGCCCCATTTTAGCTGTAATTTATGTGGGCCAAGCCTACAAGTCTTTAAAACACTAGTAATTATGGAATATTATATATTATTATTTATTCCAGACATTATATCCTAAGAAGAATGTATATTTTACTCATTTTTTATAACTGAAAATAATAAATATTATAAGAGGATATTCAGTATAGGATACTCTATGAATATAAAATTAAATATTTTACATAAAATATTTTAGAGTCAATTTAACTTTGTATTTTATTATGTCTTTGCAGCTGCATTTTGCTTTTTCAATTTTCCCTGATACGGAAGAATATTTAGGGCCTCTAGAGAAAATCCAGACATTGTAGTCAGCTTATTTCTTCCAATTCATTCTTTATGCACTGCCCTTGCCCTGAGCAAGTTGAAATTTCTTTTACAATCCACCAGACATTCCACAGTTCTCAATGGCTCTTTGATCCCATTCATTTCACTACCAAAGATTCTAAAATATTTTGAAGAAAGTTTCTAAGAGGAATTTAAAGGGATGCCTCTTTCTGCATTATTCCTCTGGAGCTCAGTTCTGGAGGCATGGGGTGAGGGGAACTAGTGCTGTCATTCTGAAGGCATCATTTCTAATTTTATACTCTTGAAACTATCTAGTGACTTGAATTAGTATTCAGTTTTGTTCTACTTTACTTCAATTTAACTTATATCTGTTTTGTAGCCATTAAAACAAATAAGTGATTTTGCTGAAGAATAAAACTAAAACTAGATTTTTACTCTTCTTTCTGGCATTCCTTTCCAGGTTACTTCCAGAACAGGTAATAGACTCTTTAAAAAAAATTCAGAACCTAAGTTCATCTCTTAATTTTCATATTTAGTTTCTCCCTTAATAATGTGTGTAATTGTATGGAAGCCAACTTATTTATTGCATGTTTAAGATCAAAACTCAATATTCTCTGAATCTCAAAACCAGCCAAATGCCATAGCAATACTTTGTAGGAGAAAGAGAAGTTGTTGCCTTTACTGGCAAGTTATATTAATAACTTTTTAAATGCACAGCAAAGCTCTTCATTGGGTAATTTCTCCACTTGTAGGGAGAACAAAAGACAGGAAAAACAAACAGACAAGGAGGATAAAGAGAGGAAGGAGGAAGGGGGTAGAGGAAGGAGGATGAGATGATCGTCTTCTTTCCATGTGACTTTATTACATCAAGAAGGAGGATTTACAAGTTTCTTTAGAAAACAACAGAATTAACCTGAAAATACTTCTTTATCCTATTAGGGAAAATACAAAGAATGAACACAAGATTTTTCACCTTCAAAACCATATGCTTCTAAGGAGAAGATGCTATTTTCCTTACTAAGTAAACATAGGCAAGCTTTATCACAATTTCCAAAGTTTTAGATTATTCCTTAATGTTTTTCATTCAGTTTTTAAATTCTGAATTTTATCATTATTATATAATTTATATTTTAATTTCTTAAAACATGGTGACAATGAATAAATTATCTATAAAGGAAAATAATACTTTGTCATTTTCTTTAAATATCCATGGAAAGATTAAAAGTTTCTAAAATCTTTCAATAATTTGCTTAATTCCAAATAACTACAGAACATTTATTTGGTGCTAATACAGTGGTTAGCATGTGCTGAGATCAGAGGAAGAAATGTATAGCATTTCCTAAAGAGTATAAAATTTAGTTTGGGCAAAAAGATTAACTAAGTTGTTTACTAGTCAACTGATTATTACTACATTAATAGATCAAAAGTGTGCTTCAATATTTCTACTTGTTAACATATAGAAAAAGATAAAATATGAGCCTTTACTTTTGGGGAAAAGAAATCTTTAAAGATGTCATAAAGAAGTTTGCTTTAAAGTATCGAAAATTTATCCTATTAAATTTGTCAATCTTGAAAAAAGAATAGAGGCATTAGTTAATCCATTTAATTAATAATTATTTATCTAGCAAATAATAACAATTTTATTAAATACTTGTTTAGTATAAATGCAAACTTTGGATCAGAGAATGAGACATTTGGAGTTCAACTTTCTTGCCAAAAACAACCAAAATATACAAAAGCTGCAAAAGATAATGAAAATTTTTGTAGAATAATTTTATACATTTGTGTATTTCACTAGTGCATTCTGGAAAAATTATATTCACACTGAAACTTCACAAACGCATTCTATTTTCTCATTAACCTGTAAGTATCCTGGGGCCTTTTAAATTATTGGTCCTTATCTTGGAAATCTTCCTGTGATTTGAGAGGTCTTTGCCTAATGCTATTTATTTTCATTAATTACAACTAAGTCTGGGGAACATCAAGCTGAGGCTTTTCTGGAATCCAAAACAAAAACAATCTTCAATCATTATGGATATATAAAATTCTGTTTATCAACACAAACTTCAGTTATCAAGGAGTGAACAGAATACAAAATGACATTAAATTCTCTTAAGAGTATATCACCTCTTGACTCTCCTTCGGTATCCTATTTGGTAATGAAACATATTTTAAACTCTTAGACAGCAAGACAGCTGGATACATAGAGGAGAGAAAGTGGAAACCCATAAATGCAAATCATTTAATGATCCCTGAGAATATAGCAGCTACAATAATGGCTAAGCCCACAGTTTTGAGATCCCCTGTGTGAGTTTCAGTCCTCCCTGTTTGTTTTAGTCTTTCAACAACTTTGGCATTAAGAATGTGTTCAAATCATAAAATAAATGCATTTATTTTTGAAGCAAACATCAGAATAACATAATGTATGCATTTTGATAATATCATTTATTTATTCGACAAATATTTTTCTGTTATTTTGCCAAGCATTGGGAATACAGTTAAAGTAGTGAATTCCTCCCTACCTTTAAGGAGTTTACAGACTACTTAGAGAACCCGTGCTGTTGAGAAACATTAAGTTTACTCTGCCCCCATGGCTCCTTTGTGAAGGATAGCTTGTAGTTTATAATTTGTCATAGGCAGGTACCAGCTGCCTACCTGTATATTCCTGAGTTATGTGTATATGTAGAACACCTGTGTATTCCTAAGAATCACCTGTCAAAGAGCAAATAAGTGCATGGATGAATCTCTGCTCCGGGCCTTCAGTCCTGGAGAGCTGGAAGCCCCACAGGCTCTCAGGCTCTTGGTCCCCAGGATAGATACACTCTGTTGGCTATCTGGGTGTCTGCCTCTCTCAATACCTTCAGCCTGCCTGGGTGGGAGTCTCCTGGCTCAGCTGGTTCTTGGTACAGTACAGTAACAGATTATTAGAACATAATTCTTTAAATATAAAATTATGGGCAAACCTTGGCTGTTGTGGGAACATGTAGGAAGAGCATATAATCTAGGCTGGAGATCAGGGAAATCAAGAGAGTTCTGGGATTTGAGTTCTTTAACTTCCTTATTTCCTTTTTTCAATTTATCGTTTTGCATTTCTTTTTTAAGTGATAAAATTAAAATCAAAAGCAGTTTCTTCCAAAAATCCACTTCCAAGGTGGATAAATTGTTACACTTGGCTCTTTGCTGGTAATTGGCAATGTATTCCTTTTCTCCGCCAACTGGCCAGGATGGATCTGAAGCAGCCCAGGTACTTTCTCTCACCCATGACTCTGATTTTAACTTCTTTACCATCTCTCCCTGTGCCTGAGGGTAAAACAATGGCACTCTGTTTCTAAACTAACTGGCATGTCCATGGGAAGATGCCTTGGAGGAGGGGTGGGGCTCATGTGTGGGTGCTCTGGTCCAGCAGTCTGGAGGCCAAGACAGTGTGTACAGCCACATTGCAGGAACCATTTGCTGCTGATGACTAACTCTAGCAACACTGGGACAAACTAAAAATGTGTTTTTCTAGGTACAATTCCATAGTCTTTCTTCAAATTTAGATGTAGAATTCTGGCCATAGTGTTTTGACACTTTAGGAAGTCAAAAAAAAAATGTGTAATGTCTAGTTTGAAAGAAGCTGACTTTCGTAATTTAGAAAACACTGCAAAGTAAGATATTAAATAAGTGTACTACAAGTTTATTTATACCTAGCACATCCACTTATACTCACTTTCTTAGATTACTTAGGCATTTATTGAGTTGATTTACTCTATGCCTAACTATATCCCATGGAAGGAAGATGCAAAAGTTAAAGACACAAGCTACTCCAGAGGACCTTAAAGGAAAGTTTACAAAATCATACCTCTAACAAATATTGACAAAGAACTTTCAAAATGTAAAGTATCTTCTATCCAGTTGTTTCTCTAATGACCACAATTAGTTGAGGCAGCAAATAGTTTATATAAGATACTAGATTTGAGGAATTACAAATAAGAAATCTGAAAAGATGAGATCAATATAAGCTGAAATTATCTGAGCAGGGGTAAGTAGAAGCGGGTTCTTAAGCAGGCCTTGAAAAATGGAAGGTATTTATGATGGTGGGGATAAGGAAAACTCTGCTGGGGAAAAAGGCAGGAAACCACCTAAAAGAGGACTAGAGAGGGTGGGAAACATGTCACATACATAGGGTCGGGAGGGGATGGTTTAATTTATCAAAAAGAAGAGGGATGAGAATACTTCGTAAAAGTGACACCTCTTCCACTAGGAAGGTTTTAACAACTTGCCCACATGGAATTTGGCCATTCTCTTCTTTTGCCCTCATCTCACCTTACCCATATATCTGGCAAATATCTGGAACATTCTATTATACTTATTGGTTTGTGTACATGTAAAATCTACTGGGCTGTACATTTCTTAAGGATGAAAAACATTTAATTTCTCTCTATATCATGAGTATATAAAAGTGCCTGATACATGGAAAACATCCAATAAATGCTTGCTGAATGAATGAATCAATTCATTCATTCTCCTAATAAATAGGAGAATGTTTAAGTAGCTTTCAGGAATATTAACCTAACTATGGAATTAAATAAGAAATAAATGGGACCAAAGACCACAGTGAAAATGTTATACTGAAGTAAGAAGAATCAGTAGTTTTAGAAATCAATAGAGAGAGGTAAAGCCAAGAGACACTAGGTAGAAAATACAAAGGGTTTGATGAAGTATGGGTGAGAAAAAGTATTTATTTATTTATTTAGAGATGGAATTTCACTCTTGTTGCCCAGGCTGGAGTGCAATGGTGCAATCTCAGCTCACTGAAATCTCTGCCTCCCAGGTTCAAGTGATTCTCCTGCCTCAGCCTCCCGAGTAGCTGGGATTACAGGCGTGCACCATCACGTCCAGCCAATTTTGTATTTTTAAGAGATAAGGTTTCACCATGTTGGTCAGGCTGGTCTCAAACTGCTGACCTCAAGTGATCAACCCACTTCGGCCTCCCAAAGTGCTGGGATAACAGGCATGAGCCACTGTGTCTGGCCTAAACATTTTTTTTTTTTTTTTTTGAGATGGAGTTTCGCTCTTGTTACCCAGGTTGGAGTGCAATGGCGCAATCTCAGCTCACCGCAACCTCCGCCTCCTGGGTTCAGGCAATTCTCCTGTCTCAGCCTTCTAAGTAGCTGGGATTACAGGCACATGCCACCGTGCCCAGATAATTTTTTGTATTTTTAGTAGAGACGGGGTTTCACCATGTTGACCAGCATGGTCTCGATCTCTTGACCTCGTGATCCACCAGCCTCGGCCTCCCAACGTGCTGGGATTACAGGCCTGAGCCACCACATCCGGTGGCCTAAACATTTTTAAAGATAACTTCAGAGTCTCAGAAATGGAAGAAGACATATCTACTGGGTATTTATGGGTTAAATTGTGTCCTGCTAAAGGATATATTGAATTTCTAATCCTCTGTACTTCAGAATGTGACATTATTTGGAATTAAGGTCATTTAAGATGACCTAATTAGTTAAAATGAAGTCATACTGGAATATGATGGGCCCTTAATCCAATATGACTGGTATCCTTATAAGGAGGGAAGGGAGGCAGAGACACAGAGACTCAGACATTCATTTCTGTTGTCATAAGCCACCTGGTTTGTGGTACTTTATTATCAAGCAGCCCTAGGAAAGTAACACAGGTGTATGGACCAGACATCTAATGAAATAAAGGTTTTGGAGAGATAAACAAATTTGATTTTAAAAATTCTAAACTCTATTTAAGGCAAGTTGGAGTGAATCTTAAGGAAGTTATTACCCAGTAGAAATATTAATAGCAGCTATTAATTGTGTTCTAAGAGTTACGTTAAGTGCCTGATAAAAATTTTCCACATAGTCCTAACAACCATCCTGGTAGAGGCTTGGAGTCAACCATGATCACAAAGCTAGTGAGTGGCAGTGTCGATATTTAAACAAATATATACCTGTAACCATTATACATTATGTTAGACAACCAGACTGCTATATTAGAGAGAGGATAAGGGGATGGCACATTTACATGTATAAAAGTCTAAAGTCACATTCTAAATGTGGGTTTTAAATAAGAGAGTGGTAAAGTGACAAATAGAGCTCATATGAAGAATGAACAGCAATAGAAGCTTCTATCTCTAAGGTAAAAACATGGTTTTACCTTAGAGATGAAAAAAGGAAGCTATTTAAGATGGGTTTTTTAAAAGGAAACATGTTAGTAGAGAGAAGCAATTAAAACATACTAAGATTGTGAACCCCATTCTTTCTATTCAGCTCCCAACACTAAATGGTGGAAATTTCATTTCCTGGTGCTCTGCCTGAGTAGCCACCAAATGTTACCATCCTAATATCCGGTGAAATTTCCCCTAGCTTTCCTGAGGCCTCACAGGATATTGATGGGGAAAAGACTATCTCCATGACATGAATAAGTCTTTCAGGTATTTTAATGAGTAGGGCTAGTAAATGATTGCATACCAACTATTATTTAGTTCTTTTTAGATTAGTTTATAGGGCGCAGGAAATGAAATTTTTCCCCAGAATATTCAGCTTGCATTATATAAACATGATTCCCCTCAGCAAACAGAATGCACTATGCTTGCTATTTAACTAAAATTGAACAGGGGATGATAAAAAAGTCATTGAGGAAAAATTTAACAATATTCAACACTATATAATACAATTTAAGAAAACTGTCAACTGCTGCTTTTTAAATTACATTACATTCATGTTTTCATTTTCTTTCATTTTTCTGAAGTCTGAACAAGTATTTTTGAAATTTCTTAACTGTGTTTTCCTTTGTTTTATTTTTTAATTTAATCTTTGCTATAGGTTTGAAAATGGAATATTCCTCCAGGGACCAATTTATACCTTCAATTTTTTCCTGTTTAGTAACTGTCAGGTTAGTCACAATAGGATTGATTAGCAATTAGGATTAGAAGTAAAAGAAAATAATAAAATAAATGTAATTGCTCATTTTGTTTTATAGTAATAAAAGAAAGCATGTGATATAATAAAAAAATTCTAAATAAGACCTATCTGCATACTGATTTAATGGAAGATAACTGAGTGAATCTGGATATGCTTATGGTGTTCGTAGAATAGCAATAACTGAAAATTATTTAATGGAATTTTACTGGCTAAATATCAAGTATAAAGATTATGGGATTTATCATAAACTCAAACAAACTTTTCATGACTGGACGATATTATAAAATTAGATGACAAGATGTGCTGGATACAAAAAGAAAACCAAGGTATGTATCCACCAATAGAAACCTCTCTGACATTGCAGAGGTTCAACCATTTGGGAATAGGGCCATTCGCAGCACCTGACTTGGTAAATAGAACAGTTAAATAGATTTAGAGGCATTATTTTATGTCCAGTTACATTTACCAATGACTTTCCTGGGAGTTAGAAATTCTTAGGCATAGATAAAATTATTCTCCATATCCACACCAAATTGCACTTACAACAGTGTTCACATACAGTTGACTCTTGAGCAACATGGGTTTGAACTGCATGGGTCCATTTATAAGGGGATTTCCTTCCACCTCTGCCACCCCTGGGACAAACCCCTTCTCTTCCTCCTCCTTTTCAGCCTACTGAAAGTGAAGACAGTAAGAATGAATACTTTCATAATGAACCACATCCACTTAATAAATCATAAATATATTTTCCCTTCCTTATGATTTTCTTAAGAACATCTTCCTTTTTCTAGCTTCATTTAAGAATACAGTATATAATACAAACAACATATAAAATATGTGTTAATCATTTGTTTATGTTGTAGGTGAGGTTTCCAGTCAACAATAGGCTATTAGCAGTTAATATTTTAGGAAGTTAATAGTTGTACATGGATTTTTCAACTGCACCCATGACCCCCATATTGTTCAACAGACAACTGTATTCAGCATGATTCTTCCTCATCTGATAAAATTAAGAGAAAGTTCTTTATTTCTTATGGAACCCAGGCTTTGGATTCCTTTAACTGTAGAAGGAGTAGGTGAAGAGTTTAGTCAAAACTTACAGGAATATGAAATCTGCAGTGATAACCCTCTCCCAGTCATGACTTACACTACTTTATGCCAGCCTATATATGATGAATTACAAACTCCACTGTTTATGTTTCTAAAGTTTTCAGAAATTTAAAAATTGATTTTTACATGGGAACCATGTTATACTTAAATTTGTCGGAAATTAATTTTACTTAACAATCATTCAGCTTGCTCATCTTAATACTTAAATGATTAGAAATATTAGTTATTAGTAAGGGAAAAAAACAATATGATGGTATAGTAGCCAAATCTATATTACCTAAAAGTCAGTATATGTGGATTCTTTCCAATGGTAATATTTTGTGTAATGAAAGAGTTTATGAAAAATTTCTTTCAGTTATGATTAAACCCAAATTGATCATTTTAAAATGCTTACATCTAGTGTTTATTAACAAAAGAAATCATTTCTCTCTCTTAAAATTATTTTTAAAATGAGTTTTTAAATTTATTTTCATAGTGCTAAACAAGAGTGAATTTCAAGAAAAGTGACATGGCACTTAGTACACATCAAGTGGAACATTCTGCAGAATTTCTTAAGAGGAGAGAGGAAATCAGCTCCTTGGCTTCTAAAGCTCAGAAAGAATAAATTAGATTTTTTAGTAAACCATGTAAGTCAAATCTAATTTCCCCTACAGAGATAGCGTTATAATAATAAAATGCATTCCAAACCAAGGGACTAATAACAGCTTAACAAAAATAGCCACATTTACTAAATGAAATATATGCAGTCCAGTGTGTCATGTAGGGGATTTGAAGTGGTCCTGGCAGGGTGAGGAAACAGACTGGGATCTCCAAAGAAATATCCACAGAAATACTGCACTGCACAGAATGCAAAGGCTATGAGCAAAGACAGTCTTCTTCCATCCAATAAATACTGAGTACCAATTATGTGCCATTTCTTTTTTAGGTCCCAAAACTGAACAAAACACAAGACACCCTTCTAACTCCAAGTAGCTATATCCTATTGAAGAAGACAATCAGATAAGCAAGCAACTAAAGTAGATGGCGATAAGCAACTTATAGAAAAAAATAGAGTGCTAAGGGAACATGTACAAGCATTGCTTAGGCATTGTAGGAGGACTAGGATACCTTTTCTGGTGGAAGTGATGTATGAACCAAGAACTGAGAAAGAATTTATCCAGGAACCATTTGTAATTCACTACGGTTAAAAGAAAGGGAAAGAAAAGAGAAGAAAATGAGTGGTTAAAAAAGGGACAGTGTTGGAAAAAATGGCAGCATCAGGTGTCTGGAACCCAGATTTCTGATGTCCTTCAGTCCTCTTTCTTTGGATCCATCTTCAGAGAGAGTAGGACCTTGCCAACCCAAATCAAAAGATTGAGAAATAGAGAAAGCAAATTTGCAGCTCTAACTATTAGCCTTTCAGATGTATTTTGGCCCTTAATCTAGTCACCGGAACCCTCAAGAGGCAAAACGATGCAGGAGGAATGGAAATTGCGGAGTTCAGAAAACCTAGGCTTTTTAATTTATTTTACTTTTTCACACCAACACTGAAAATTACTATGTAACTTTTGGCAAATTACAACTTTATTGATTGTCATTTATTTTCATCTAAAAAATAGGGATAACATACCCCCTTACCAAGGTTTTTTGAGAATCATATAGATGTGAGAGTGCTTTGAAAACCAAGCATGTGTTATTCAAACACAAACCAATATTATTTAGTGCAGAGGTTCCCAGATTTCTCTTGCCTGATTCAAATCCATTTACATGTATATCAAATGTAGAGTCAGGCTCACCTCTCTCCTCCTTATAGGGCTTATCAGAATCTGGAGTAAGATGAAGCAGGAGAGAAAAATCTACATTATTTTGACAAAAATCCATTTATATACGGCTATGATCACAGTGAAGGAGTGCTGCTTCTCCCACAAAACGCCCTGAGGTCAAGTCTGTCTATATAAATAATGTCATGAAACAGAAATGCACTCAGATTTCAAGAACAGAAATGATAAGAGTAGGAAAGAGGAGAAAGTGACTTCTGCAGGGCAAGATAAATTTTTCGGGGTAAGCATATGATACCGCACAAAGCCACTGCAGCAATTAGTTGGGCCTATTAATGCCACAGTACCTGATCTAGCTGCTCACAGCAATACACCTGTGTTTAATGGAATCACAGCTGGAAGATTTTTGAAGCTAATTATAGGGCACCTTGACAAGAGGCATTTTAAGCCATTGAAGTATGTTTTGTGACTTCTGCCAATATAACCCGTACATACCTTGCTAGTTATGTTTTAAAAAGTTAAAAGTAGGTGGCATTTTGCTTGCAGAATTGGGAGGCAAATCCCATAATTATCTTTCCAAGCCATCCAAAGCTTCAGGTTATTTTTGTAACCATATATTTATGATCTTTCAGTTCTTCTGTAATTCAAATACTTTATCCAAAATCAGTTCCATAAAAATTATATGTAGTTTGTGATTTTAAATGCTGTGTATCCCTCATATTGTGGAGTTTTTTGTTGTTGTTTTTAATTTCAGCCTTGATTTTGTTTGAAGTTGGTGCTCCTCAAACCTGACTTTGCATCAGAATCAGAGAATTTTTTAAAATACTGATTCCTAGACCCTACTTCTGGTGATTCAGAGAATTTTCTAAAATACTGATTCCTAGACCCTACTTCTGATATTGTTTTGAAACTGGAAATTTGTGTTTCTTAGAAGCTTCTCTAGTATTTTGATGCCAGATTCGGAGATAATTACTGTCGTCCTCACAAGAAGCACTTCAGTGATGTGCAACAAGAAAACTGTTGTTCCTTAGAATGATCATTCCCATTTGAGACCTTTCTCCTTCCTTATGTCCAGTTGTTAGAGAAGACTGTATCTTCTACTTCTTGCTTATAATAACAGAGAAAAAGCTCAATGACACTTGACTCCTTAGGAAAGTTTACCACTGAAAAAAAACTACCACAGTCCTGAAATCTCTCTCATTAAACATCTGTTGTAAAGTATAAACATTTTTGAATTACAATTGCTTTAATGAATTAGAACCCTTTGGTATTTCAGTAATAAATCTCCATGAAAAAAGGTCTCCAATTTAGATTAGTAAAGTGAAATTCTGGTGTGAACATAAGAAGTCGCAAAACTCTCCCGGATTCCATTTGTGCCTTTATAGTCTCCTGGTGAGTTTTATCACTGGGTAGAATTCACAAACCAAAAAAAAAAAAAAAAGTTCAATAAATACATTTCACACGGGGAACTTAACAAGAAAAAACAACTACCTTATAGAAAACAGATGGCTAGCGATACTAAAGCCGAAAGGCTGTCAGCTGTGTCTTCAGCCTGTTTTTCTGTGCTGGTATAAATTGGCAGAGAAACCTCCTTACATTTCACTAAAAGGGGCCCAGCCCATAAACGACTTGCTAAAGAAATCTGAAAATCATATGTTTTTCAATATGAAATACGTAAAATGTTTGAAGACTGACTTTTTTAATGAAGATTTTTCGACCTTCTATTTTGAGATGATTCTGGGACATTCCTTGAATTATCCAGAAATGAAGGGAAATGGTATAGATAAGATAATAATTTTATGTCAAATTTTATTTTTTTCTCATCTTTTAAAATCTTTTCTCTTTTACATGCAAAAGCTACTAGGTACTCACTGACATTTACTTTGTAAATCACCTGTTTGATTTCAAAATGGACAAGTTATAGTATATGATTTAGGAAATCATTTTCAAATTAGGAATTTAAGAGCAAGTTATCTGTATCATACATCCATTTAAACTTCATCCATATCACTATTTAGAGGAAGAGGTTTCATGGTAATTTAGCTATGTACCAAATATACATATCAGGCAGCTACATTAAAGACTGTGTGCTGGTGGGTTTACCGTAATATAAAGTTTAGGTCCTCATGTGGCTTACACTTTACTTGTTTTAAATTGTGCTCTCTTAATGGTTCTTTCTGCAGCAGTTATAAATTATATAAGCATAAGTGACCTTGAAGCAAAAAAAGATGAAAGAAACTAATAGTTAGCTAAAGACGTCTATATTGTGATATTCTAGAAATCTTTCTGGCCACAGAACTAAAATTTTTTCCCTCCTATAGTCCTTCGGTTTGATTCAACAAAAATGCATTTTTTTGTCTTCTCCATGCCCGACACTGCCCTGGATAGTGGTGATAGAGCAATGAACAAACACATTCCTGAACACTTTTATTTCTAAAAGAAACAGTCTTGTCTAATTTCACATGAGAATTTTCCTTCCTTTAGTAATTTGTGAGAAGATGGAAGTATTTGTGGTTAGAACCTATGAGTATGCTTTTATACAATTTCCTCCAAATCCTTTTAGTCACTGAGATATTTTAGTGGTGAGTCTATGAAATAGACTTCTAGAAGTACATGTAGGATTTAAGTTTTTATATACAACCTCTTTACAAATTCATTTACTGATTTATTTAACAATGATTTTTGAGCATCTAATATGTGCTTAGTTTAAAAGGGCATTTACTTGTAAAAACACTGATCATATTTATTCCTAATTTCTGCTTTAATGGTTAGACCACTCTCCACTGAAGCAGGGTATCTGTGGATTGCTCACAGCTGTACCCCTTACATCTAGCAAGTGATCTAGGACACAGTGGGTTTCCACTGTAGCCACATGAACTAAAAAAGAAAGGAGGAAATGAAATCAGAGGATTGCCACCATATTTAAATAGCCACCTTGGCTCTGAAAAGATTTCAAATGGATCTAGCATCTAGCATCTCTTCTACACAGATAAGTTTCCATTTAATTTTATAAATAAAATATTCAGAGAGTAAACTTGTCTACAAACCTACCTTTTACACAGGTGACTATGAAAAATTAATACAGTTTATAAAGCCCAAGTCACATCATAAAAGTTTAATATATTTATTTTTATTTATTCAACACATTCTTGACTGCCTTCTATATCATAGGCACCATATCAATGTTAGACGTGTAAGTATGAACAGACAGAAAAGACTTAGTCCTTAAAGAGCTTATACTGTAGTGGAAAGGAACAGGAAATAAACAAATATTTTACTTACTAATGATACAATATGTCTAGTAGCAAGAAGTGTTACCCAAAAGATCCAGCAAAGTAAAGACAGAGAGTGCCAGGAGAAAAATGAATTGAGTGGAAAGGAAAGACTGGGCTTAATTTTGAATAATCAGGGACAGGCTCACAAATAAAGTAGAACTTGAGCAGAGACCTGAAGGAAATAACATAGTATTTTCAAGTGATGATTCTTATTAAAAGAAATGTCATCTTTAAGTCCTGTCATCATAAAGAGTGATTTCAAGTTCTTTCTTGGGTTACAGGAAATGACTTTGACAGCTAAGTGAATTGTAAAGTTCATAAAATGGAATAATGAGTTTCTTTGCCTATGTAATTTCCCAGCAAATAAAATGCAAAGCATCAAGAAGGTTTTCTTCTCCTCAAACTGTTCAAGCCATTGGAAAAATTTCATGAAACACAAAATTCGCTGAAAAAATTAACATTTGCTTAATTTCTTAGATGAAAAAAAAGTCGTAATCAATTAGGCTTAAGAGACCACAATCAGGATACTTTATTGGACAAAAAATTTAGGGTCAAAGGTTTACTTTGAGCTGCCATTGGACACTGAATATTTCTTAGAGCAAAAACAGAAACTAGGCCTGGAGCTCAATAACAAGCTCTGTCTGGACCTGGAGGAGGGAAAATATGTGATAATTTTTCATGTAATTGGGCTTCAAGAAAACACACTGATGGTACCCTCTTTTGTTCAAAAAGGTGAAAATCTAGCAACTCTAATGAAATGTACATTAAAAAACTGAATTGTTGAAAAGAACAAATATATCAAGTATAATTCAATTAGTTTTAGAGTCCAAGAGAATTTCTTCATCCATATATATAACTTATAGCTAAATTTACTTCCCATACTTATTAAAACAAATTAGAGGAGAAAGAAATTCTATGTGTAAATTAGTAATTATGTATTTCTCATAATATCTAAATATTTCGAACAAGGCAATTCTATGCAATATAATTGATAAAATGTGAATACTGAACTTTGGGTTAATTCAGAGGCTGACATATTTTGATTATAAGGTATCTATTAATTCATCCACAGAGGTTCATATTTTGATTGTCTTTATTAAAATGTCTGTTCTTTGAAAAAATAAGTCATCGAGTTGTACGGATATGTAATTAAACATAGTCATGGCAAAGTTCTCTGACCTCAAGTGGCCAGAATAGCCACGTTTTGCATCTATTTTTATGATATGTAATCATGGCCTAGTTTTTAGAGACATAAGTAGAAGTTTCCTACCACATCAACATTCCAGAATAACAGTATCATTTTGGTACAGACAACTTCAGAAATTCAGAGAAGAAAAAAAGGGAACTTGTTTTTAGAAAAATTACAAACCTGATTTTACTTTTTAAAAAAATTTCTGTTAAACAGAGAAAATGAACTTTGTGTATCTAAGGGAGTTGCATAAACTTATTAGCTCTGACTTCACATATTAAGTGAAAACTGTCTTAACTTTATAATAACTTGACTGTACTATTATTTAATCAATTATCTTTAATATCTTTGAAAAAAGAATAGTATTAAAAAACAATGAACAAAATTCAAATAACCAAATCATAATGTATAGGAATAAAAGAGGTATTTCACGTAGTTTTTAACAATTCATCCCATTTATCGTCAAAATTAATAAAACAGGCCAGGTGCAGGGGCACATGCCTGTAATCCCAGCACCTTGGAAGGCCAAGGTGGGCAGATCACTCAAGGTTGGGAGTTTGAGACCAGCCTGGCCAACATCATGAAACCCCATCTCTACTAAAAATACGAAAATTATCTGGATGTGGTGGTGCACACCTGTTGTCCCAGCTACTCAGGAGGTTGAGGCAGGAGAATTGCTTGAACCCAGAAGGCAGAGGTTGCAGTGAGCCGAGATCATGCCACTGCACTCCAGCCTGGATAACAAAGTGAGATTCCATCTCAAAAATAATAATAATAATAATAAAACAATATTGAGTGTTTGCTGCCTGTGAATCCCTGGCTGGGTGTTTTGGAAATAACAATTGGGGAGATATAAGAAATTACTTAGAGATAAAGAAGTTAAATACAGAATATGCTTGGGCAGCAGCATAGAGATTAGTTTGAATTCAGCACCAGGCAAACCAATCTCTATATACTACTGCCCGAGCACAGGCTATATTCTACTTCTGTATGGAAGAAAGAAGGTCTTTGTGGAACACATGCCAGAGGGTGTTGGCTGCCTTTAAAAAGATGTCTTGAACATCACCTAAAAGTGTTGCATTTAACTTGGTTGATAGTGATAAGGATGGCGTGAAGTCTTTTCCTTCGTTGAGCTGCAAAATGGAAAAAGGAAGACTGAATCTTCTGAAATTACAGAATGAACTAAGAGCATCAGGCAGCAGGGAAAGATTCCATGCAGCAGACCGGTTAGGTGTTCATTACCCTGGGCCTGATGTAAATTGAGGAGGGTTCATCCTTAGGACAGAGGGGAAGAAAACTAGAGAGACCATCTCACCAACCAAGTGTTGATGACAGAATCAGAGGAGTTCAGAAGTTATGTTTCACACACAAAAAAAGATTGTTAAAGCACCATATCCTGCCTTGAGCGACTATTTTAGTTTTCCTTCAGGTGTTTATTTCTGAGTGAAAGACTGGGGAAGATATACATGAAATCCTGCTGCACCCTCTGCACAGCCATTAGAATCACTTCACTCTTTATGAAAGCTCTTCTTTCACCAATAGCAAAGAAGAAAAAATACTAAAAATGATATACCGATTGATTTCTTCAGAAATAAGACAGGCATCCTCTTCATGCTACTCTGAGAGTTACTGGTATCCTTGCCCTCCATTCTGTATCAAAGTCAGTCACAGCACCTTATGTCTTCTTACCAGCCAGCTGGCCTTTACAGAGTTAATTATGATCTGAGCCTGAAAATTCCTCTAAGGTAGTTGATAATATAAACATAAACTTTTGGCAATTTGCTAGACTATATTTTTAAAATACATGATTGTCGGCCATACATGGTGGCTCACACCTGTAATCCCAACACTTTGGGAGGCTGAGGCAGGCAGATCTCTTGAGGTCAGGAGTTCAAGACCAGCCTGGCCAACATGGCAAAACCCTGTCTCTACTAAAAATACAGAAATTAGCCGGGTGTGGTGGTGCACACCTGCAATCCAAGCTACTCAGAAGGCTGAGGTAGGAAAATCGCTTGAACTTGGGTGGGTGGTGGAGGTTGCAGTGACCCAACATTGTGCCACTGCACTCCAGCCTGGGGGGCAGAGTGAGACTCCATCTCAAAAAGAAAAAGAAAAAAAAGTACGTCATTGTCAACAGTTTTGCATAAAGCAAATTCAAAATTGATGAACTCCTAGAGCAAAAACATCCTACATAATACCTTCCTTGAATTTTAGAGTCAGCAAACAACAAACCAAGGGCAAATTTCAGGAAAATGAAACAAGTTATGTCATAAATGTCAATTCAAAAGAGTTCCACATACATCTCTTAAGCTTGGCTAAAATGAGGAAAACAGGATGGATAATCAGTTGTTATTATTTACAAAATGAAATTCTTCTAATCCCAATTAATTTTTCATTAGTAATAACACTAGCTTCTGCAAGCCTTATTAATCACATAAAATAAGTACAGACTGAGAAGTTACACAGAGCATTAATTTTAAAGCTTTGAAAAGTTTTCTTGCCCTTAAGGACAGTATTCATATCTCCAGCTCACAATCTTGGGTCAGCTGTACTATGTATAAATAAATTACATATTATGTATGTAATAAATCTTCAAGTCACAGTTTTTCTTCTTGTTGTCTTTCTATTCCTATTTTCCATTTCAGCTTACATCATGACTGCAGTCAAATAATAAAAAATGATGGGCTTAATTTAAAACCACATACATTCTAATTCAAACCAACCAAATAAAAACAGAACCTACCACAGATGGTCATGGATTACTGGACTATGACCTCAACCCTGTTAGCAACTTTTTGCTTCCTAACCTGGACATTTAAGTAATATATAATTTATAATGGAGATATTCTATGACAAAATATTGCCAAACAGTCAGTTGGGAGTTATTAAGAGTAACACAAGGGCTTTGAATGCTCCTTGAATCAGCAGAGTACCTACCTGGTAAAAGAAATACTGCCTAAGCTTGAAAATGAAGTACTGTAATTATTTCTGACAAATCCTACTCCTCTGTGTCATAAATATTGGTTACAAACAGTGAACTGAAGAACAAAACATAGTGCTGCACATGGCAGTTTATCATTCATAATCTGTAAGCTAATATCTTTCAATTCTTTCCACTTCAAGTAGTTCTTATCTACAAATTTAGGAAATCTCCAGATTAATGAAAAAGAACATATACTTTATAAGAGATATTAAAAGATTATTCAGTTTAAAAGGATTTTGTTTAAATTGATAGTAGCTATAATAGTGGTAATAGAGAAGTAACAATAGAAGCTTACATTTATTGACTACTTAATAGGTGGTAAATATTGTCTTAACTCTTTTATATTCTTGATCTCACTTAATCCTCAATAAACAGTAGCTCACAGCAATTCTCTTCCCTTATAAGTGATAGGCCCTGGATTTGAAACAAGAGAGTGTTATTGCAGGTGTAAACCTTTTCATCAGTAAGGAGGATCAGCAGACAAAGAGGTCCACAAGTCACATTTATTCCCTGGATGGGCTGTGGTCAGGGAGGTGTTAGAATAAAATGATTGCTAACATGGGACTTACTGGGCGAGGCCCTGACTAAAGCTCTAGTTTCTCAGCACTGAAAGTGCAGAAACTTAATAGTTAACTCATCCTGTATTCATCAGATTAAATTTTAATGCTAATCCATGCTTCATATGTTCAGAGGAAATTAATTTGTATATAAAAAGACAATATATTATTCTGCAAGCCAGAAGTTTCCGGTGAGCTAATCAAGCATCTTCTAATGAAAACCTTACTGTTATGTACACAAAAATACCTGAGTAAAAATTTACATGTATATAAATACATATTTATGTATATATGTTTATATGCATATACTTTATATAAAACCTTCATATGTGTGTATTGAGGGTGTAGATATTTTCTTTTACACAGGTGTAGTTACACAGGTTAACCAGGAAGTAGTTATATACACACTCATATTGGGCAGCTGTATATTTTTCCTTTTTTATAAATACACATATGTACATTAAAATATCATACATGTATAATGATAGTGAAATCTTGGGCTTGTATATTTACACAGACAGACATAAACACTATGAAATTTTATGATGCTAACAATAATACAATGATATGGAGAGTAGGGAAGAGTCAAATTTCAAACTCTGATCTTTTTATACTTTTAATGTTATACTATATAATATTTATTATATTTTATTTTACACTTATTTTTAATACTTGGAGTTAGACCTAAATTCAACCTTATTGAAGTAATTACACTAATTTTTTCCATTTTCTTGCCATAAGTACATTGTCTTGCCAAATATATTGAGTTTGGTTCAGTTAGTAAAACATGGCAGGCTATAAACTTGCTTCACTTCCAGCTACTTACAATCTGAACTTTATTTTCATTTTAACTGGTGATGGCCCAAACTTTTTATTACCTCATAATACTCATCATTTTGAAAACCAGAAGTCAAATTTCACATAAAATGCTTAATCTAAATTCCATCTCTAGTGTAGCAGAAATCTATCTTATAGATTCTGTATTTACAATTATTAATCTATAATTAATAAATTTTTTCTTCATTCATGTTTCTTCTGAATAAAACTGTAGCAATATCTTCAAGCAAAAACACAAAACTAACACATGAAATACTGCAATAGAATGTGGTTTCAGATATTGAATGAATTATTATTGATCTTTTACGGGAAATACTATTGCTCAAGAGGCATAAAAATTATCACAGAAAATAAAATCCTACTCTTACTTGAGAGATGTCTTCTGAAGTTTTGAAATCTAATGATAACATACATATCAAGGCCACACCTAAATCCAATTCTGTATTGGCTCATGTTAAAGAAGACCAAATTTAGTGAGCTGGGTTGATTTTGTACTGAAATTTTAAGTAATATTCTTTTGATGTAGTCACACATTGTGTATTAAACAAAGACAGTTTTCACTTAGAGGAAAATGCTTTCTCTCATCTTACTAATTTGTTAGCCATGAATCCAGGAAGTATTTTCCTTTCTTTTTTACAGTAGAAAAAAAACAACAGCACATGGGCTAGAACAAGAGCTAGCTCATAATTGTGCAGAAGACTGTAAGGTGGGGGCGGGGCGGGTAGATGGGCTGTTGAACTGGGGCTTGTGCAATATCATGAAGCCTTGAACCACCATTCACCACAAGGTGATGGGTGCATAAATGATGTGTGTCTAGGATTTCTCAAACCTGGCAAATTTAAAGAGAAGACAGAAATCAATATTTGTGTTTGATAGCTCTCAATTTTTTGGTGTTAATAATGTAATTCAAATAGTTTTTCAAAGCACTGTTTGAGCCCAGCAAACTATCTATGTGGGCCTAATCCAGCTGAGGACTCCAGGTTTAGGGTGTATATATGTATATATATATAAAATATACATATATACAAATATATATATTTATAATATATTTATTTATAAATTATTATATTATATATAATCATTTATAATTTATAATTATATTTATATTTTATTTTTTTATATTTATTTATTTGTAATATATAGTTATATAAATATAACTATATATTATATATACTTATACATAATATATATTTATATTTTATGTATTTTTATATATATTTTTTAGACAGAGTCTTGCTCTGTCACTCAGGCTGGAGTGCAGTAGCATGATCTTGGCTCACTGCAACCCTCGCCTCCCAGGTTCAAGCAATTCTCTTGCCTTAGCCTCCAAAGCAGCTGGGATTACAGGCACATGCCACCATGCCTGGCTACTTTTTGTATTTTTTTAGTAGAGACGGGATTTCACCATGTTGGCCAGGTTAGCCTCAAGCTCCTGACCTTGTGATCCACCTGCCTCAGCCTCCCAACGTGCTGAGATTACAGGCATGAGCCACCATGCCCAGCTGGGTATTTTCGGTAGTATTTTCAGCCCCTTTCTCGCTCTACTCTTATTCATTAATATGTCTTGATTTGCTTCTGTTTATATAACACTCATTGGAAAAGCTTGAGAAGAAATGCTATAAAACCCAAGGCTGTTCTATGGTCTCTGCCTCCAAATATTAACATACACATGCTTCACTGAAATATTTATAGATATGTGTATATGCACTTATTAGTACACACATATATATATATATTTCCTTGCTCTGTCAGCTGACGAAGTACAGAAGCAAAAACTCCTAAGTAGCAATGAACACACCTCAGTCCCAGACTGTGGTTTCTGATAGCATTCTCCAATATAAGAACAAGAGCTCTTTGAATAAACCACTGATTCTAGGATGGGGCCAATAAATATACAAAATGAACCTAGAACACCTTATAGTAACAGAAAGTAAAAAAGTACGTACACACAAAAAAAGCCCACATGATGGGGAACAATCAAAGGGACACAGAAGCCAACTGAAGGACCTTCCAATAGCCAAAACTGAAACAGTTCGACAAATAAAATAAGAAAAGTAGCATTTGATTATAACCAAGAATGTAAAATAAATATGTATGAGTTAATATTGATATAAATACAAACAAAATATAAAATAGAATAGGACAAGTCTCCTTTGCAGAATTGCAAATGATTTATGTAGCTACCCCACCCTTAAGGAGTTGGAGACTAACTCTCCAACTACTTAAGCATGAACTGTATGTACATAGTGACTTCGTTCTAAAAGGTACAGAATGGAAAGGGGAGGAAATAGCAAATTTACATTGGAGACACAGGACAAATACCATCCCAGACAGGTGATCAAATTTAACATCAGGCCTGGCACAGCGGATCATGTCTGTAATCCCAGCACTTTGGGAGGCTGAGACAGGAGAATCTCTTGAACCTGGAAGCAGAGGTTGCCATTGCACTCCAAGATCACTCCATTGCACCCAGCTAGGGCAACAAGAGCAAAACTCCATCAAAAAATAAAATAAAAAAGTTTAACATCAGTAATAATAATTCATGTTGATAGTTGAGAATGGCACTTTACCTCCTCCCAAAACCCATAACTTTGCTAATCATGAAAACAAAAATCATACACATCCTAATTGAGGGACATGGTACAAAATATCAGGTCAGTACTTCTGAAAATTGTCAAAATCCTAAAAAACAAGGAAAGTCTGGAAACTGTCATAACCAAAAGGAGCCTAAGGAAATGTGCCAACTAAATGTAATATGGGATCCTTGGGGGTCCTGGAACAGAAAGGGGTCATTAGGTAAACACTAAGATAACTTAAAGTATGACTCTAGCTAATAGTAAAATATCAATATTGGTTTGTTAGTTTTGAATATAAGATGTTAAGAAGAAGGAAAATTGGGTCTAGAGTATTTGAGAACACTTTGTATTATCTTTACAATTACTTTGTAAATTTAAAATTTCTAAAATTAAAAGGATACTTTAAAAGCGACCAGATGTTACATCACGTCCAAAATACAATTGGTTAGCATTTCTAGAATTCTCCAGTCATAAAAATAAAAATAAAACTGTAAATAAACTGTATTTATACTAAAATAAGCACACTTTAGCATGTGTACATACATCATACAATACCATAAAGAGCAAAAAATAAAATCAACATTTTCCAGCGACTGTAAACAGAAAAAACATGCCCAAGGCCTCATTGCAGAACAGAGCCCTCTGATTCTACATGGCCCTTTCCCCTTTATTCTATTTTAAAAGAGATTACTTTTCTGAACATTAGTACAGTTTAAGCCAGGAGGCACATTTGGTATATATTATGAAACAAAGATATGTTTATAGACCAGAAATTTAAACATAAAAACACTGTTGTGATTCAACAAAGCTTATAATAAAAATACAGAAAATCCATGTGTAAAGGTATATGTGCATATATAAGGAAAGGAAGAAAGAATGGGGAAGTTGACCTTTATTCAAAACATACAATGCTATAGTTAGAACTTTACATTTCCTTGCTATTTTCTTTTTAGGTTATATCTATATCCCCTCCCCTTCGTTTTATTAAATCTTATTTCTCATTGTAGAGGCTTAATGTACACTAGGAAAAACAGCTTCTAGTATCAGAAGACATAGCTCTAGTAATTACCATCAGGGAGACCTTGAGTAAGTCACATATTTTTCTAAGGCTCACTTTTCCCAAATTAAAAATTAGTTTTAATAATCCTTACTGCAAATGAAATAGTTAAATTACATTATAAAAGCATTTTAAACTATTAAGCACCACACAGATATTACTTGTTAGTTGATCTAGATTCAAATATTTTATTCTAAAATTTTCACCTTGCTCATTTAAGATTTAAAAATATTTTAATGAGAAATCAGCATTATTTTATTAAAAGGAACTACAAAATAGCCGGATTTATTCCTTTTAATAGAGGTGTGCTGGAAGTGAGGTACTCTGGGAAATGAAGCAGGACTTTGACAGGCAGAGATGGGGCTGGGTAATATGAGTTGAGGATTCCCCATGGTCTTGTAAGGAAGCTAAGTTGAAGTTAGCTGGAAACACAGTGTGCAATAGACCAGTAAAAACATTGGTGAATTAATATGCTTAAGGTTACCATTAATAATAATAATAAAGAGCATCTAGTGTTTACTTTATACAAGGCAGTTTTCAGATGTTATCTGACAAATGCTCATGAACGTTCAAGGGAGAAATTATTTGCCTGTTTAGCCTTATTACATATAAAGGGATTGGGGTTCTCAGGAGCAATATGATTCCACTGACAGTGAAAAGTCAGTTTTCAGAGCCTGATCTTTGCAGATGCATTCTTTTTATTACTTTAACCAAAGGCTACATTGTTGATACATTAATATATACAATCATCTGACTGTGATAATTTATTTATGGCTCTGGTTAAAGTTTTCCTCTTACCAAACAATATAAATAAGTTCATATAGTCACATGGGTCCTGTAGTTAATAAAAGTTTTAAAGTTAGCACACTCATTTCCCAACTTTCCCCTGAATTCTTGAAATTTACTAATGCAACGTCAAAATAGCAAAATGCACTGTCAAATTTTCTCTAGATTCTTAAGGTGGATTCTGACCTAAAAAATTAAGCGAACAGTCCTGTTCATTGGGTCAAGGAGATTGTAGAATTTAATAGTGAAGTCATCTCTTTTTTACTTGAAGAAATTCAGTTGTTCTATATATTTCACCTGCAAAATCTGATAAAGAAGTGTATGTCAAGTATCAAAGACGAAAAGTTGAGCTTCAACAAATTAAGGAAAAATATTTAAGATGTTTTATAGATAATAATTTTATAAATAGTGTCAAATTCTTTTCTGGACTTTCTTATGCCTATGGTGAGTGAAATATAAATCTGATATAATCAAGACCTAGATTTTACCCTATTATATGTAAATATAAACATTGCATATACTTGACAAGTTATCATTGTAATTGATACAGATTATTCCAAATCATTAACAGTTAAAACCATGTTTTTATGTTATGATTGACAACAATTTTAAACAAAAGTGTTTTTAATAATAAAATACATTGTAGCGTGAAAAAAGATACCTCTTCGAACTAGGTGTATTTATTTATTTATTTATTATTTATTTATTATACTTTAAGTTCTGGGCACATGTGCAGATCATGCAGGTTTGGTACATGTGCAGATCATGCAGTTTTGCTACATAGGTATACACATGGCACGGTGGTGGTTTGCTGCATCCATCGCTCTGTCATCTACATTAGGTATTTTTCCTAATGGCATCCCGCCCCACCCACTGCTATTCGTCCCCTAGACTGCCACCCCCAGGCCCCAGTGTGTGATGTTCCCCTCCCTGTGTCCGTGTGTTCTCATTGTTCAACACCCACTTATGAGTGAGAACATGCGGTGTAACATCGATACTTCCCCTGAAAATCCTTGTTATTTTATTTTTTTTTGGAGACGGAGTTTCGCTCTTGTTACCCAGGCTGGAGTGCAATGGCGCGATCTCGGCTCACCGCAACCTCCGCCTCCTGGGTTCAGGCAATTCTCCTGCCTCAGCCTCCTGAGTAGCTGGGATTACAGGCATGCACCACTATGCTCAGCTAATTTTTTGTATCTTTAGTAGAGATGGGGTTTCACCATGTTTACCAGGATGGTCTTGATATCTTGACCTCGTGATCCACCCGCCTCCGCCTCCCAAAGTGCTGGGATTACAGGCTTGAGCCACTGCTCCCGGCCCCTTGTTTTTTTATTTTTAAAATAAATGCTTAATATTTATGACATATGTATACCATAGATTCGTATTTTCCATACTGCAGTCAACTCACCATAATTATAAATGTTTTATACCTGTGCATATCATTCACCAATACTTATGTGCTTTGTTTAATTAAAATCTATTTTGACTTGATTCTTCCCCTTCTTAAACCTTAGTTTTAAATCAATCTCAGATTTAATAAGCTATATAGTTTTTCCTATTACACATATAAGCATTTAACTTACAAATATAAAACATTGTGTGTTCCTTGAAATTAATCTCATGTAGTACTAGTGACTGGTGTCGCTCATAGATCATAGAATTCATAGATCGGAGAATTCCAGAGAGTGAATAATTTCTAAAGTTAGCTGATGCCGTAAAAATTATGAGTAGATTGTAAACTGAGGAAATTAAATTGTACTGTAATAAAAATAATACTTTAAACCTATTCTGAGGATATATTCTAATGCCACCTTAACACTATGTACTTGCTTTATTTATAAGAATGCACTATATATATGCTTAATAATTGAGTGCACTTATTAAACACTCAATAAATGCTGGCTTCAAAGTAATGATTATCCATATATTAATTAATGTCCACTAAAGAATAATAATTTAAATGCTTATTATATTATGCCCACTCTTTCATAAAGTCAACCAAAAAATTCTCTTCATATTGTACCATAATTAATTCCTGTTCATTCTGCTTTTAACAGGACAGACACCCTTCAGATTTCTTCGTACTATAATTACCCTGCAATCTAGTTTAAACGTAGCTCTCAAAACTTCTTAAATGGCCCTTCAATCATGTCACCTTTCTCAAACCTCAGCAGTTGCTCTCAGTTGCACTCTGGCCCAATAACAACTTTGTCATCACCTTCAGAATTGTGTCACTTTTTTTCCACTCTGGTTGTTGTTCACACCTTAAACATCTCATCGACTGCTTTCTGACCTACTCTCCCATTCTCTAGGCTCTTCATTCCCTTAAATATTATTTTTACATAACAACAAAAACTCTGCATTCTTAAGTAAATATTTTCTGCATCAGTCATGACTGTTCAATCTCTCCTAATGTGTGACATGTAAAATTTGTAGGTGCTTAGCCTCTAGCTTCATGCCACACAGAGTATGCAGTATTAGCTACTTCATAAGCCACCAAGCCGCCTTGACTTGCCTGCATTATCTGTATCACTATTTGGAGGGCTGTTGTATATTGTTTGCAGTTTGTACACTTCACAAAGACTCCAACTGGGGAGGTCAGTGAGAAATGACATAAAATCCAAGCTCTTCTTGTCATACTATGAACCCTAGTGTGGGGCTTCGTACTGGAAGAAGAAATGCCTTTTCTTTTGCACAAGGGCCCTGTCCACTTGCCTAGGGTCACCTGGAGGTATCACTGTTTTCTATCTCAGACAAAAGGGGTGTAAAGACCTAATGTAATCCTGTAATTGAGGTTAATATTTCCCACTGTAAAATGTTCTGCTTAACTTAATCTCATCCTAATATAGTATTTCTCATATCTCCTATTAGAATGAGGCTTCTTCAATGGGTTTAACAAAGTATTAATTCAACAACTAGGTTCTAAATATCCATTGTGTTCATTATCCTATGATTACAAAACATAAAAAACATTCTGTTATCAAACTACTCATACTCTGATTAGAGAGCTAAGTCCATGCATGAAACTTATAAACAAATAATATACCTTGCTTTGGTGTGAAGGCAAGTCTTCCAGGCAATGAAAGAGAGACATGTGGAGGTTAGAATAACTAGTAAGGACTTCACAGGGAAACAGGTCTTAAACTGGACTTTGAAAAATGAGTAAGATATTACCAGACTGTAGGAAGAAATAGAGACATTATAACAACATAAAAAAAATCCTACAAATGGTATATCATATATATCATGTGTTCAGTCTTTAATATAGCTGCAGAACGGAATTCTTAAAGTACTAGACATGGTAATGAAGATTAATATAATGGGATCACCAGAGTAGAATTTTAAGTTTAATCTGTTTTCCAGATCTTTAGGGGAGAAAAAAAAACAACGTAGTGTTTGTATTTATCATCTGCAAACCAGATGGTTATGGCAAGGGGTGTGGACATGCAAACACATTCTTCGTTGCAAGAAACCATGTTGCTGTGATGCAAGACTCTTGGGCCTCTGAAAACAGTGAACATAAAAGCACTTGAGGGTTTTCTGAACAATTCAAAAACTCAAAAGATAGACAAATAAAACAGAACAAAAGCTACAATTTGACACACATTAAGAGAAAGAATCTCAGTTTCAGTAAACAAGTACATAGTTGGGAATTTGCTTAGTTTTACCTAGTTAGGAGAGCAAAAATTTTATTTTTGAGCAAGAATCTTCTCAAAGGAGAGGGGAGAAAAACAAATAAAAAGTCCTTATTTATTGCAATTTTGAATTACAGAACTGGTCTGTGTTTGTATGACATACATAGTCATGTACGTTAGCTTCATAAGGACACTGTAGGTTGCAGTGTCCTTGTTATAACCATACAATGCTGAATGAGAACAAACAAAAATATGTGTGCATACATACATATATATGCTATATGTGTATGTTATATTTATATAATAAATATTTCAAGACTCAATAAAATCCATTTGCCATCTTCTTAAATTAAAAAATACATATATTTTATATATACACTTTTATCACAGTTTTTTAATCCTAATGAACTGGGAAGATGATAAGTGCTTATAATTCCAAGAAATAATGTGAAACCTCAGATGCACTAACCAGTCAGTATGAGTAGAATATTCTGAGCAGTAAACATATTTAGGGCACTAAGCAGGCCTCTATCAGGCCTGACTTGTTAATGTAGATGAAGAATTCTCCATTTGGTTCTGAGTGGGAACAGATGCCTCATATCTTTTAGAAAGGAAATTACATTCTACAGAACAGGAACTCAACACTGCCAAATTAATAAGATGAGAGATTTCATCATCTCCTGGAATACATTAGAATGCAATTTTCCTCTTATTCCAATGATCCTTCCTGAACTAGCACTTCTTAGAGTTTAGAAGCTCATGGAAGACTGAACTAACCTAGTCCACAGCCAGAATTGCCTTCAGAGCACTGCAAAATTTTCTCTTAATTCCTATATGTATGGAACAGTAGAAGCCATGAGTGCTTCCATGTTTGTATAAAAATTTCCTTACTTTAGACTCTGAGTAAGTGGGATGTGAGAGCATGTAACAATTCTTGCATTTAGAAAGGGTTAGAAATATGACATGAGAACTATACCGCCAATAAAAATTTAACTTAAATGAGAAAGGTAATTTGAAAAAATGCACACATCAGGAATGAAGAATGATATATTTCTTGAGCATCTTTTTCTTCTTGTTTATCTATTACATGGATTCAAGGCAATGTTTACTAAATTTCCTATCTAAATAGTAAAATACAGTAATGCAAATATACTATAATTCACTAAAATAATACAACTAAGCTGAAAATAGAAAATATTCACTTGCATAACCCCAAATATCTATTGAATATCTACTGCAGTTGAGTTTAGTATATGCAGGTGCTATAGTTGACTTTAAGAATACAAAATGAAATAAGATATCATTCCCCTTTTGAGAGTTTACAGACTAACAGATAAATCCCACAGAAAATCAATATAATAATGCATGATTATGTGTAGGAACAGAAGTATGTATCGGACGCTACGGTAGCACATAAGAATGGCATTCAAACCAAACTGGAGGTCCAAATAAAACTATTTACAATTATGTATTGCTACTTGGATCACACACTAAAACTTCATGTACACAAAAACTGACATGCAATTTTCTTGCTATGTAATCAGTGTCTATTATATTGCCTAGATCATTCTGGGTTCTTAAAAACTAAGGTCAATTAATGAGCTGAAGAAGATCATATTCAGAAGGGTTTTTATTGAGCAAGTACAATATTTTAAAGAAAAATATATACTTTTCTAAGCTACTTATAGTATGGGGGAAAACCTGTATAATAGGTGAGACCAGGCTACAAAAGTATATGAGATATGGCATAATCATTGTTTTCTGAGAAGGATAAAAAGGAGAAAATAGATAGATACTCTTTAATACTGTGTTCCTTCTTTGGAACCCAAAATCTTCAGTTAAATTATTAAATTCCCAAAGACTTGACATGAGTGGAGTTTGCTGTGCACATGAGTGAGGTAATGACTCTCACACCTGGCCTCATACAGAGCAAGACAGTAGAATCACACTGAAGGCAAGGACCAAGGATTTAGGAAGGTTACATGCAATTTAACTGAAGAGGCACCTACAGCTAACAACTTGATTGGGATGATGACATCTTAATGACATTTGAATGGATGAACATTAAAGGAAATGGGGAAGATATTCCAAGATCTGGGAGAAGGTACAGTTATGAAATTTTACCATTTAGTAAGAATTGTACTGCAAAAGAAAAGAAAAAGTTCAGTGGGAGGCGAATGAAGATAGAATAATTGGGCATCAAACTGTGAAAGGCATTGGTTGTTAAACTAAAAAATAGAAACCTTTTTTATAGGCTACAGGGACACTTTTTAAGCAAAATTATCTGAATAGTATATAACAAGAAAGAAAGTGAAAACATTTGATAAAGTATAAATAAGGTAATTTATTTTATAATCCTATCATAGACATAAAGAATGCACATTGAAATACAAGAATACAGATGATTACAGACATTGCCAAAATTGGATTTTCTGAGTTTAGGCAGAATTGAGCAGGTTGTTTCATGGGTGCCCACTTCTGTCCACTCAGTATTCACAATGATTAAGCCTAGCATTTGGCAAGAAAAAAGGAATGCCATATAAAATAATTTAATTTTAGTAAGAAGAACTTAGGAAAATCTGGCTGTTATTAAAAAAGAAGTAAAAAGAAATAGTTTCAAATAAAATGAACCACAGAATGTCTGGAGACTATTTTAAAATATGCCATTAGAAGCCCAAGATGAATTTTTTGTCATGAATCATAAAAACAAGCCAGATGCATTAAAAAATGCTTTCACAACAAACTATTACAGTAAAAGCTTCTTTCATGGGGAGAAACAAGCATCTAAATCAAATTTTCCCAAGTAAAGGAATAAAGGGAAGCCTCCAAATTTTGACAATCAGATACAACTGGAAATTAGACCAGAAAAAGATTTGTGAAACGATCTTACAAGCAACTTCAAAATCAATAATAAAGATACCCTTAAAAATATCAAAAAGAGGAAGGAATCCAATTCCAGAATCCAAAGAAATCCTAAATACAAAATTGTATTATTTGGGGAACTCAAAGAATAGTTAGTTCTTTTCTCTTTTAATGTATTCATTTGATGATTTCAAAACTTAAACTACGTATTAAAGTATGTGTGTCATAAGCACTGGATCCAACTGCCAAAAAAAAAACAATGTTGTTAAATTTAACACAGATAAATATCTATGATGCTAATAGCATATATACAAAAATGAAGAAAAAAATGTAAGGGTTAAATGTGGAATAATAAGCCAAGACATATGACCTGTCAGTAACAAATTAAGCAAATCAGAAAACACAAATTGTCAATATGATCCCCATTTATAAAGACAGGATTCAGTGAATACCTTCGAAATCTAAGGTTTACTTCCAACCAGGTAATCTGGTGGAATCTCTACGAAGAAGAGACTAACTGTGTTCTTAAAACAATGTGACTCATAAAGGAATCATGGTCCTGGGAGGGAAAATGATGCTTGAATATTTGTATGACTAGGTTCATACAAAAACCGATTAAAGATTGAAGCACTATGGGATTTTGAAAGATGTTCTAACATGCATTAGGAGCTATCTTAGAGTCAAAAACAAAGACCAAAAAATATTTCTTCAGGTGGAAAAGTTCAAATACTTAGGACAGTGCTATAACATCTCTAGAAAAAATATTACCCAGAGAATATTCTGGACTTACAGATAATATCAGAGTACTTCCTTACCTTGCAATCCATCTACTTGCCTTTGATAATACCCCAAGGCCCCAGCAAGGCCCCAAGTGTAAGGAGGTAGAGGGAGAAGGAGGAGGAAAATTTTATCCCCTCTCTGATGGTCCCCAGGCTTCTACCAAATGAGCTGGTGGAGAATTTCTTGAGGATTCTATCGCAGATATTTAGAACCATTTCTGGACTATCTAAACTTCAGGAATTTAAAACAATGTGAATGATTATCATTAAAAAACTCCATGATGATCTTAGTACTAATGGAAAAAGGACTAATGAACTTCTTTGTGGAAAATGTACTTGCATTCACACAAAAAGATATGTTACTATTCACTGGGGAGAGGGTGATCCAAATTTTGTTTAGATGACAAACTATATTATGATGGAATAGACACAGAAAAATGATCCCAGTGTTTTGCACACTTATCCTTTGAGACAGCCAAGCAAGATGCTAGTTTTATAAGTCAACAATTATTTGTCAAAAAAAAGAATATATATATATATATAGTATCTGACACTTAAAGTCATAATATGGGTAGGTTTGAAATATGTCATGTGGCATAAGTTGCTACATCTAGGAAAAGACACATAGAGGTAGAAAGAATCAAGCAAAGGGCAACCACAGACCAAAGGGAGGTAAGGACTTTGGATGAATCCATGCAGAAGACGTAGGGCTTCTTGGCTGGAAAGATGAAACCAAGAACAGTGTGATAGGCCAGTGAAGTCTTCTAAACTGGGAAGGATGTAAATTGAGACTTAAAAGATGTAAAAATAGAATTAAGAAGAAAAGAACATTATAAAGTCAGTCATAAACATGAATCTATATCGCCCTCAATATGGTGTCAGAAAATTATGAAATACTGTAACAATTAAAAAGACTGAGTTAAACCTAGGAATGCATATTCTAGAATCATAAATTTAGGTGACTCTTCATTTTTCCATAAAGAACAAACTTAATCTCACATATAGAGTTATGGACCACTGCCTTAACCAAAAATGGAAATTCTCAAAATATATGAGTGGTCATTAAGCTCATTGTAATTTTGACATGGTCTTCAACAATAAATGCTAATTTTGGCTGGGTGCAGTGGCTCATGCCTGTAACCCTAGCACTTAGAGAGGCCAAGGCAGGTGGATCACTTGAGGTCAGGAATTGCAGATCAGCTTGGCCAAAGTGGCAAAAAGCCACCTCTACTAATATACAAAAAATTAATCAGGCATGGTGGTGCGCACCAATAATCCCACCTACTCAGGAGGCCAAGGCAGGAGAATCACTTGAACCCAGAGGCAGAGGTTGAGTGAGCTGAGATCATGCCACTGCACTCCAGCCTGAGCAACAGAAATATGACTCACTGTATTCCAACAAAAGTTTTGAAAAATGAAAAATACTCCTCCAGCCAGGGACATTTCAACTTCTTTCTACCAAAAAGAAAACTTGACATGCTAATGTTAGGTGAAGATGTTCCCATGATCACATATTTTATGTTGCTTCAGAAACTAGTGAAACAACAGAAATCAGGTTCTACAAACTTCAAAAAAATTGTTTTATAAAGTGAAATAAATGAAGTAATACTTGCTAATTAATAATACTGGAACATTAATATCTGATTGATAATTAAAACTTTTGATCTCCACCATCTAAAAGAAATTATTGGTAAACATATTTAAATTGGCTCCATATTCCATTAACTTCTGAAAGTCTATGAATTGTAAATGGTCACACAGAATGCAATTTCATTTACAGAAGTCTTGTGTATATTTTATATTTTTAAAAATTGACTACACTATTAACAAAAAAACTGAAAAAGATTAATTATAAAATGAAATTGAACTTGGCTAAACATCAACATATTCTGAAATTTCAAGAATGAAAAAACCATAAGTGAATTTTGAAAATCACTGATGTTTTCAGGGGATAAAGATCTAAATTCTACATTTGCATTTTCCTAAGTGTGCAGTGATTTAAAGACTGCTTGGAAGCCTAGCATTAGAAATTTCTATCATCAAGTCATTATCCTCCAGAATAAAAACACTGGCAGTCCTCTTTCTTAGCCAAGTTTTTATAGAGAAAAACTCCATGGTAATGCTTATTAAAATAGAAGCTTTTATATAGTGTTCTTTGTAAAGTCCTAGTAGAAACTTAAACACTCACTTTTCAAAAATTATATGTGTGTCTTATGGCAATATAATTTCAAGCTTGGTACAATGCAAGGGCTTTAAAATCTCTCTGAGAAGTGTATTTTATGTGTACCCTCAGTTGTTACGGTTTGCTTTAATTTATGTAATTATGTATGAGGTCAATATGGAAAACTAGCCCTCACTCATTACTGGCAAACATTCCTGAACAATGTGTGTGCCTTCAGGAATCAAACTAACAGGCTCACAGTCTATAACAAGGTCAAATGAAAGCAACCAATTGTTCAGGCGCTAACAGTTGTGATTGTTTACTGTATTACAATCGTACTTTAGAGATGACTTAACAGGCATTAAATTATATCCAGAATGCTCTCAGATGACAATCAACTGAGCACACAAGGCAAATAGAGCTCATGCTAATTGCCAAATATCACTATTTATTCTGTCATATCAATATAAAAATCCTTAGGACATAGGGCTGAGGTGATTGCTGTTTGGAATTTAATCAACTGGAGTTCTTTTGGACACACTAATTTTTGAAGATGTAAATTTTAAAGTTATTTAAAAATTCTCAAAAATTGAAATGCTAGTGTGAAATGCCAGTGTCTCCACGGACTGCCATTATTTTCAATCTTAGAAGAAAATCAACCCAAATCAAGCTTGGATTTCTTCATATAACCTCCTACCCCCATTTTAAAAAACCTTGAAAAATAAAAAGTTTTCTGTAGACAATAAAGGTTTCTTGATGTTTGTTGGAACCTCTACTCTTTTCAGATCTTTGTCCTGGAATAAACTTAGGAAGTTTATCTTTGGTTCCTTGAACACTAAATTCATTTATACAGAGCATCGGAAGAGAACAAGAAGCTATTTAGTCTAATTTCTTGGGAATTTCTTCTATAGCATCCATAAGTGGCTGTAAAGCACCTGCCTGGTTACTTCCAGAGATGGAGGATTCACTACTTCAAAGGGAACCCATTGTATTCTTAGGTCAAATGTTAGAAAAGGTTTTCTACAAGGAATCCCACATAACATTTTAGAAATTGTTTCCATGCATAAATGTGGAGCAAAGGAGCAAAGTACTCTGTAAGGTAATTTGATGAAAAAAATCATGGATTATCTGGAAGCCAAAATTGACTGTTATTCTTTCTACCATAAGGAGCTACCATGACCTATAATAAAAAATAAATGTAACCCATTTCCACACAGATTATCACTGTAACATTTTAATACACACCTTCCCACAGCATCTTAATCTCACATTCTTTGAAATGAATTCATACCCTTCACCCCTTCCATTAAAATAGAATAAACATATTTTTACCTGGATATACATCCAAAATGTACCTTCTTTAAAGCAAACTAATTTCTGTAGTAAATGGTGCTATTGTAGGTCTTTACATTGTTTTATGTTTTATATTTAATAAAGGCATAATGACAGATGAAGCAATCTTCAGAGTGAAGACAATCTAGATAACAGATCTCCTCAAGAAAAGCAATAGTGAAAAGAACTGGGTTTTGACTGTCTTATTTTCTGTTGCTTCCATTTACATGATGGTAAATATTTAAAGGGTAACAACGATCTAGATAATTGGCAAATCAAATAAACACCTGACATTTAGCTATTGCTTCCATACAATTCCATTTCAGTTAGTTTACCCCCTTCCATGATGAGTTGCTAAAGAGTGTTTAAATTAAAATCTAAGCAAAGTCATAAAACACTTACTCATCTGTAACTCTTTTTCTTACCTTCTTAACTGTAAAACTCACTAGTGTACCTGCTCTAATTTTACTCTCCATAATTATTCTTAAGACTCTGCTGTAATGGAACCTCTCCAACTGACTGCACACACCTTATATAGTTCTCAAGAACTTTGGTTAAACTCTATTCTAGTAAGAAATTATATAAAGCCAAATTTATGTAAAAGCCACTTTACTTTAAAAATCACATAACTATGGAGTTCACTTCAAAGTTGTACTGTTGGGTCTAAGACCCCAGTAGTTGTATTAGAAAGAGAACTATTCATATGAAAAAATGCTCATCGTCACTGGTCATCAGAGAGATGCAAATCAAAACCACATTGAGATACCATCTCACGCCAGTTAGAATGGCGATCATTAAAAAATCTGGAGACAACAAATGCTGGAGAGGATGTGGAGAAAAAGGAACACTTTTACACTGTTGGTGGGAGTGTAAATTAGTTCAACCATTTTGGAAGACAGTGTGGCGATTCCTCAAGGCCTTAGAAATAGAAATTCCATTTGACCCAGCAATCCCATTACTGGGTATATATCCAAAAGACTATAAATCGTTCTACTATAAGGACACATGTACACGAATGTTCATTGCAGCACTGTTTACAATAGCAAAGACCTGGAATCAACCCAAATGCCCATTGATAATAGACTGGATTGGAAAAATGTGGCACATATACACCATGGAATATTATGCAGCAATCAGAAATGATGAGTTCGTGTCGTTTGTAGGGACATGGATGAATCTGGAAAACATCATCCTCAGCAAACTGACACAAGAACAGAAAATGAAACACCGCATATTCTCACTCATAGGTGGGTGATGAAGAATGAGAACACATGGACACAGAAAGGGGAGTACTAAACACTGGGGTCTATTGGGGGGAAAAGGGGAGGGCCAGTTGGAGGGGGAGGTGGGGAGGGATAGCCTGGGGAGAAATGCCAAATGTGGGTGAAGGGGAGAAGAAAAGCAAAGCACACTGCCATGTGTGTACCTACGCAACTGTCTTGCATGCTCTGCTCATGTACCCCAAAACCTATAATCCAATAAAAAATTAAAAAAAAAAAAAAAGAAAGAGAACTATTATGCTCTTTTGCTTACTTCAGAGCTTAAATAAATAAATCTCTGTTTTTCAGTCAGTAAAGGGAAAGAGTCAAATAATTACAATGCAATATGAACAGAATTCTTCAAAATCTCAGAGAAGAACTAGGAAGTAAGCCATCTACTTTGCTTTAAGTACTTCAACACATGATTTCATTCAATCCTCACACACTGCAAAATGTCAGAGCAAGTATTCTCATCCCTTACATTTTTTAGACATAGAACATGGGACTTACCAGTATGATTTAAAATACAAGATTATGCAGCTCATAGATCAAAAATCTAGGATTTAAGATGAAAGTTTCTAACTCCCTGTACAATAATAGGTAAGGTCAGCACTCCATCACTTTCAGGCTACAAGTCATGACAGCAAAAAGTTCTAAATTGTATCTCTGTGGTGTTTCTTCAGAGAAATTAGGATGGCAAAGGGTATGGACAGATAATATGGTAAGTTAAAATGGCAGGAAAGCCAACACACAATGTAGCTCAACTCAAAATATAGACGTCAAAAACTTCCCCAGAGAATTCACAGTGGAACACAGCCAGGTGTCCAGGTGTGTAATGAGCTAGTTCCCTATAATGATCCCTTCCTGTTATCCTGACTCCTGTTGCTCCACCCCCAGAGAAAATAGTTGCAGTATGAATTAGATTTTTAGGTTCCAATTCCCGCAGAGGCTGGCTTTTTGGAAGAGCCTGGCTTTTTCTGGCCCTGGACCAGGCTTAGCACAGAGAGTGGAAAAATCTCTTTCTCAGAAAGGAGCTAGGGTGGAAAGCATTGTAGAAGTAAGGAGGGGGAGAGTGGTGAGGAATCAAATGATTTAGAAATGAAGATCAAAGATCTCGCTAAGATGTGAAGGCAGATGGAGTTTTATTTATCTTGAATTGCTTAGAACTGGTTGGTTTGGGATGGCAGTTAATAGTCTGCATTGTAAAATTAACATATATGTTTAAAACAATGTTGGGGGAAAAGAAACAGCAGATATTCAGAGTGTAAAAGGGCATATTCAATTAATGTTGGATTTTTATTTTTGTATTTTCTCATCTTTTAGAAAGCAATCTCAAGTGGGTACCTGATTTATAGACACAGTGTCTGGTTGCCTATGTGGTTCTAAACCAAGAGCCCACAATAAGTCGACCTAGCTAAATATTTTCAATATGTGAGTCTGCCAATATTACATTCAATTCTCAGATATCTTCTGAAAATGTTTTTTTCCTAACTGAACAAAAATGTAATGTTACTCTGGAAATTGGAAGCAGTCAGATGGAAGAAGAAACCCATTCTTGCATGCTCTTCACATACATTATTTCATTTGGTTCTCAAGCTCCTTGGCAATAGCTCCTTGACAATAACATTATAAACTCCATTCTACAGATGAAAAAATTGAACCATCTAGAGGTTACGCGATTCAGTCAAGAATATCACGGTAGTCAAGAATAAACTCAAGATTTGAAGGGAAATCTATTTAACGCCAGTCATGCATGCTTCACTAACCCATAATATCTAACAAGTGTATTAGCCAGGAAGACTTTTCCTGATTAACATAATGACAACAATAGTTACAGGAAAGATAATGAAGAAGGCACAGGAAAGGGCAAGTGGGGTGCACAGGGGTGACAAGCTTGGGTATGCATCATCATACAGAGGCAGATATGCTTTTACTATATGTAATTACTGGAGTTCTAAGGTCTGTTCTCTTGGCTCAACTATCTCCCCTATATCTATACTCTCTGGTTTCTGCTTGCCTTGCTTTCTATGGCCTGAACCTGCTTATATCAGTGCTTCACATCCCTTTTGGTTGTTCTGGCAACACATGTTTCAGTTTTCTGTAGCAGTTGCCAAAACAAGCATTTGAACATATGGAAATCATCCTCCATCACTTTTACCAGTAAGATGCATTTTCCTTAAAAGATAGTTCCCATATAGACCCCCTAAGATTCTGCATTACCTATGAGTAACAGCTTTCCAATATTTTCTGGCTGTGGAAAATAGCAACCCACTGACTGCAAACTCTGGCACTTTCAGTCATGTTAATAACCACACATTTTATGAGTCAACATTGTGGTATCTTGAAGTAATACATTTTTTTAAAAAAATTAAGATAAGCAAACAAAAAAGGCATACACACATACACACATCTGCATGCACACATACACACAACTCACAACTCTTTGGATTCCTTAAAGGAGATTACTATATCAGAAACTATTTTTTATTCTCTAAGACATGATATTTGAAAGTAAATGCCATTAATATAAACTACAAAGAAATAATGAAATGAATGCATAACAGTAACACCAACAAAAATACACTATTAAGTTAAAGTTCTAGTTCAAGACGTATTGGCATGACTTTACAAGGTTTAATAAAGATGCCACTCATTTGCAAAGGAAATCATAATTCATGACTCCTTTTTCTTCCACAGATATGATGTGGGTTGATGCCAGAGTAGTATCAGGTCCACAAAATGACCTGGCAAATGTCTCTGATACTGGACAAGTGGGCAGTCCACAGTGTAGCAGAATCTTGCCAGTTTCCCTCTTCCTTCACTCTCCCTAGCATGATGAGAAATACGTTGCCCAGGCTGTTCTTGAACTCCTGGCTCAAGCAACCCTCCCACCTCGGCCATCCAAAGTGCTGGGATTACAAGAGTGAGGTACCATGGTGCCCAAATGAACCATAATTTTTAAAATGAGAGTTTTAGTAGACTTTGGTTCTATGGGGTTAGAATCTCTATTATATTCACTTTTGTATGTATTTTACCTGGCATAAAACTCGAAATAAAATTAGGTTGTCAGTAAATGCTTGATGAATGAATGAATAAATGAGTGGTTATGAGTTCCTTGAAACAAAATAATAAGGTCCCTAAAGTATCCTGAAATTGTATTTATTTATGTTAGAGAGAGGGTCTCGTTCTAACATGCAAGTTGGAGTGGCACCATAAGAGCTCACTGCACCACTGAGCTCCTGGGTTCAAGGGGCCCTCCCACCTTGGCCTCCTCACAGGAACTATAGGTGCATGCCACCAAGCCTGGCTAACTTTTTTTGAGAAGACAGTGTCTTACTATGTTGTCCAGGCTGGTCTTGAACTCCTGGCCTCAAGCAATCCTTCAGCTTTGGCCTCCCAAAGTGCTATGACAACAGGCATGAGCCATTGCACAGGGCTTTTGGGAGATTTTAAAATGCTTTATATCACATCTGTTTCATTTATTTTATAGCAAATATCGCTCTACATTTTGCTCCTTTGGCCTTTCACCTGCCAGATTCCATCTTCTAAGATCTTCATGCAAACTGAATCCACTCTGTGTGAAGCTGTACCATTCTCCAGAACAGCACTGGCCAAAACAAGTTTCTGTGATGATGGCAATGTTCTATTATCTGCATTGTCCAAGACAGTAGTCACTGGTGTTAGTCTATATTATATGGGATAGCACTGTTTCAGAATCCTATTCCATTTTTAATTTACTTACAGAACTATTCCTTTATGGCACTTGTTACTGGAAATTATCTTTTTAAAATATGTATTTTTGTTCTTTTATTTCTCTGTATTAGCTTCTGCCATAACACACTAGAACAAACCTAGTGACTTAAAACACCAAAAATTTTCCAGGTTCTAGAGGCCACTACATCACTTTACTCATGGTTCCCTCCTCATTATCAGAAACAGAAGAGTGGCATCTTCAACTATCTTTCTCTGGCTCTGATTCCTGCTTTTGTCATCACATCTTCCCCCTCTTTCTTTTTCTTAGAAGGATGCTGGAGATTACATGGGGCACAGCTAGTTACTCCAAGATAACCTCCGTATTTTAAAATTAGCTGATTAGCAATCATAATGTCATCTAAAACCTTAATTCCCCTTTTCCATATAAGGTAACATATTCACAGGTTATAGAAATTAGATCATGGACATCTTTGGAGGTGGCCATTATTTTTCCATTCACACCCTGCAGTAGAATACAAGTTCCATGAATCTCAGAGACTTGCTCATTACTGCATCCTCAGAGTGGCAACACTTCCCTCAATAAATAAATATTTATTAAAAAAGAAATTGCAAAATTTCTTCTTTGTGGAACAAGTTTTGATGTATACTGAGGACTGCAGAATTTTAAAAATATAAAAATTACATTTGAAGACAAACCCATATATAAAATTATTCTTTTTAACATATTATCCTTTCACTAGACTTTGTCAAGACTTGAAAGTTTCAATTGTGCTCAGTTTTCTGATATATATTGATAGCCCTGTCCTCGCAAATTAATTTTAAAAGACTCTGGCTATCCAGCTTTGTTGAAGAGACTGTACCAATAAGACACAGGCTTATATAAGCAGAATATTTTTTATCACACCTTGATGTTTTAATACAAAAAATGAATATTCTTTTTCTATAGCCAAAAACATGTATTGACACTTCTCAACTATGTTTTTGTGCTGAATATTTGAGTCTGTTATCTGATAATAAGTTCCACTAAACTCACAGTGTAAAATCACATTATCTTCTGGAACTTCCAAAATAGGTATCATGAAATCCACTATTAATTCACACTAGAGAATATTATAAGCATATACTCTATTCACTCACTCTAATAATTTACAATAAAATAGTGAAAATATGGCTGAAGATAAGTTGCCAGAATAGCTGAAAACTAACATCTGTTAACAAAATAGAAAATTCAGCCTAGGCACTGTTAATATGACTATGCGATAGTTCTAACTACCTGTTTATATTTTTTTACTCATCTCCACAATGGATAGCACTGAAGCTATACTGAAGTGAGTAGTTAAGTATTCTGTACAATTTAATGAAATTCCAGCTGTGAGATATACATATGTGTCACCACATGAAGCGACAAATACAAATAATGCTAAGACTTTTAGATCACATTTCACTTTAAAAATGAAAGTTGTATAAGTATGCCTTCTTTTTTTAATGTTTCTTCCAAGTGTATTAAAGTATATATAAATAATCACAAATCTGGAAGTTTAACCCAAAACAAAAATAAAGACAAAAAAGAAAAGAGTGGTACAGGAGAATCTAAAATGTTCAGTAAATTGACAGAGCATGCTAATGACATTTAAATAAAGAGATTTAAAAGAAGCAAGAAGATAATTTCATCATATATCTTCAACAATAATTACAAACACACTGCTCTGTTATCTTCTAGAGAAGGTGATACTTCACTGCTTTGCAAACCTGACTGGATAAACTACATGGAATTCTAATCCAGGCTATTATCTACTTCAAAGTGTTTTTCACACATACCAGTAAAAGGAAGATTGGAATGTAATGTGCTTTGGATGACAAAAATAAAATGTGGGCTAATTCTTCAGTGGAACTAATTGTTTTGTTGTATTCTTGTTTGAAATAGAACTTTGCCAAGACTTTAGTCAAAATGTCCTACTCCCTCTAGTATGTCCTGGTTTGAGGAAACAACTTAATATTGTTACCATTTGCAATAATAAACTACAGTATTTTAATCTGATGTTAGGCATACATCTATTATTTGTTCTTGACCTAAAGAGGAAATAATATTTTAGTGGCAACTAAATTTTCAAAACATTACCATTCTAGACATGAGTTTTTTTCTCTCTCTAGATAGACTTCAATGAAGGTAGGGACTGTGTCTTATATACTATGGTATCCCTACAACCTAGCACAATACCTGAAACATAGTGCACGTCCAATAAATATTTGCTGGATTTTAATTATGAAGTCACAGTGTTAGGTAATCATACAGTAAAAAGTAAATGAATTACTAAGCATTACAGTAATAGCTACAGACATGTGCAATGACTGAATCCATAGTAATGACTTTTATGAGTAATTTATGAAAATTTGGAATTATTTATGTTAACCAATATTATCATTATGTAAAGGATTAAATATCAAGCCAGAACATTTTTGCAATTCTTTATTAAAGCCACTGATCACAGTCCTCTATTTTTGTAGTGCTTACTAGCACTATGAACATTTTTTAGCACTAAAAAGTATTAACATAGTACAAATACCATAGATCACATCCATCATTTTATTAATATTTAAGAGATCCCTAAGATTAAGAAACAATATAGAACTAAAAGAAATTAGCAGAGTAGAATTTAAGACAAATCTATGACCCAACTGGCTACTATGTGAAATTAGTTCAGGAATCAATATGTTTGATTATGTAAGAGATTTAACCTCTGGAAATTTGACTTTGGTTCTTAACTGTAAAGACAACTACTCTCTCAAAAATTGTTAGAAAACACCATATTACCAGATCCAGTATTTTTTCTTCATCCTTCCTTGGATCTCTGTGATACAGGAACTGTCGATCTCTCCTAAGAATATCTCTGATGCCTTCCGTAACTCTATATTCTCCTGTCTGCTTCCTCTCTGAAATATTTCACTTATTTTCCAGCATCTCCAGCTTTTCCCCTTTCTTGAACTGACTCTAGACTTATTACTAAAACTTTAATGTCTTTTTGTTTGGTGCTTATCTATCCTATTTCTTAGCCTAATTATTTCAGGTGCTTTGCAACTAAATTTGAAACTTCCCAAGGTCAGAGACCGAGGAGTCTACTTCTGAATTCCTTACTAAATACATAGATTGAATGCACCATTGTACTTTGGTGCAATGAAGTCACACAAATATTTATTATCTATGGATTGATTGATTATAAATGGGTAGCATTCATACAAATTGGTAAAACATTTCTGCAGGCAATTAAACTTTAAACTCATTAGTAACTACTTTTAAGAAAACTTGAATGAAGGTGTTGATCATCTATGTGACTACATCAGGAAGAAAAGTATTTTTTAGCAAATAAATATTTTAATTAGAGAACCTCCTACCGAAAATATTTGGTTCAGATGTGGCCTCTGCTTAAGCTGGTCTATATGTCTGTTGTTAGTTATATATCCATCAGTTCTCTTTACCAAAATTTATAGCTAACTGTATCTCTCATATTAGGTATCTAAGTAAGACCGCTTTTAATTCTTCTTTCTACTTGCACTGTCTAACATGGTGCTTAGAATTCAGAGACCCAGAAACCACTTAATAAATATTTGACAAATGACTGTTTCACTGATTTTAAAATCAGCAGAGTATACAAAGCTATGGCAGAAAATCTAACAGGAGTGTCTCACTGAATGCTGAACAAGCATTATTTTTTTCTCAAAAGTCATTTTTGGCTCTTGCACTGTCACACAGCCTGTGATTACATTTGTTTTCAACTCTACACAGATTCCAGCTACAAGGTTTGCTGCTTTTATTACAAGTAAATGCATTAGTTGAGTAAATTACAAGTTGTGTGGTTCTGTCTTCCTACCTACAGCTCTTTCTGCATATCCAAAACTTCAGAGACTGAGAAAACTATTTTTAAAAATCTAAGCTTCTTAAACATTCAGTTGGCCAGGCATGGTGGCTCATGCCTATAATCCCAGCACTTTGGAAAGCCGAGGCAGGAGAATCACCTGAGGTTAGGATTTTGAGACTAGCCTGGCCAACATGGCAAAACCTCATCTCTACGAAAAAAATACAAAAATTATACACAGTGAATTATATACAGTGTTTTCCTAGGTTAAAAAAAAAGAAAAAGAAAAATACAAAGAAAAGGAATAAGAGAAAAATACAAAAATTAGCTGGGCATAGTGGTGAGCACCTGTAATCCCAGCTACTGAGAGGTTGAGGCATGAGAATCACTTTAACCCAGGAGGCAGAAGTTGTTGCAATCCAGCCTGGGTGGCAGAGCAGGATCCTGTTTCAAAAAATAAATAAATACATTTTAAAAATAAAACATTAAATTATATTTTTCCTCATTATTGCCTGCCACAGGTTTGGTCTCACTGAAGTCTCTAAGAACTCAGCACTGAACACAAATGATTTTCATGTAATATAGAATGTTGTTCTTGGTGACTAAAATTGCCATCCTCCATTTTTTTTCTCCTCTCTGTAAGATACAATTGAGAGAGGCCTGAAATATGAGCCAGGAAATTGAGGCTCTATTCCTCTGTCCAACATCCTCTGCATCATTCATTCCTTTTAGATTCAGTGTCCTCATCTTTAATCTGACGTTCTGAGAATGTATGCATAAAAGAAGTGGGTATACTTCATGAATTGTATAATGCCAATTACGTGTAGTGTGGTATTATTATTTATAGAGGCAGAAGACACCAAAAATAAATGTCAACAGAGTATAGACCACTAGCCATCTCAGAAAACCCTATCTACCTTTGTCTCTAAGAAAAACTTTATCCCCCCTTTTTTGTATTTTTGTATCTTGAACATCTTCCTCTTTCTGAAGCTTTTTTCTGAAGCCTATAAGCAGCCGACTCTGCCATCTGAAAATAAAATAAAACAAAAATCCTCACTGGACTCTACATCTTGTTCTGACTAGGGTCCCATAGCTCTTCTTCCCTTTACAACTCAGCTTCTTAATGCACAAAGAAAGAAAAAGTCTATACCTCTGTCTTCCGTACTACTGAAGGCTGAGTTCATAATTAATCAATCAATAAATTGTCAAAAAATTCAAAACTCTAATAATGTCTTCCTACCTTCTAGTCTATGCTCTAAGACATTTAAGTAGTTGTAATTTTCTACAAAACAATGCTAATATCCCTGAGAATTTCTTCATGTACTTTTTCTCATCTAGATGCCATCCTCTTGCCTTCCCTCGTCTCATTTCTGCTAGTTACTGCATATCTATCCTTTATGTTTTGGATACATATGCAAGAAACAAACCATGTACTCAAGGGTGCATTGGACACTATTCCTATGCCATTCTTTTTCACTGTATTTATTACACAGCATTATAGTTATTTGTTCATGTATCTATTCCTTGCATTATGTATTCCTTAAATACAAGATAATATGTCAATCATCTTTGTGATTGACATATTATAAACTCTGACTCGAGTCACTATAATAAAACAGGTTAGATATAAAATTCACTTTGTTCCCATGTAATTACAGTGCTTTGATGTACATATTTTTATAAGGCTTTGGACCAAAAGATGCTAAATACATCTAAATTATGCATAAGAGCTGGTTCCATGTTCTTAAGTTCAATGCTATGTATACAAAAACTTAGACAAGGTTGTGCAATGTAATTAGACAGCAATCTAAAAACAGAGAAAGCACTTAATATTGATACATAAAGACAAATATCTTTTGTTTGAAATATCAGTCACAAACTTTTATTGAGTTCCTACTATATGCATAGCACTAGATCTGGATCTGACTTTCTGGGTTTGAGAGATGGTCTTTATCCTCAAGAATCATATGATATAACTAAAAGTTCAATGACATTTATAATAAATGTAATTTAGAAAACAGTGGACAATGAATAAAAGGATTTACTGTGTGCTAAATGTGTTAAAGAAAGAGAAAGTGCTACTGCTTAGAGAAAAGAGAAAAAATATGTCTATGATGTTCAAAAATGTTTTCAAAGAGGATGGACATCAGACTTGATGGCAGACTTGAAAGATTTGGATGTGAAGGACAGGAGAAAATAAAGGATAAGGAACATAATAGAGTTCATGCAGAGGAATGACTTCTCGGGTGTGCCATCCACAGAGGCTCTCCCTGAGTTCCCATCTGTCCCCACCTCTCAGGCAAAGAAGTCTTCTGTTATTCCCTTGATTCTTTGTCTGCCTCTGCCACAGCACAGAACTCGAAGTATTATCCTTGTTTCATTTCCCTTAGATGATTAACTTCTTGGGAATAAGGATTAACTATTTGTTTCTGTAGCAATCAGTAAAGAGCCTGATAAATAGCAGGTACTTAGTACATGCTTACCAAATTAATGAATAAATGAAGATATATGCCTCATAACTTGCATGGTGGGGGATATACTTCTCTGTAGAGAAAAGCAAGTTGAAATCTCCATCATTTGAGACCAGAGCATCATTTTGTTTAATAAAATGTTAAATTTGTCAGAGTCATCTAAAGCAAATTCTAATGTTACTGATAACACTTTCATAATGACTTCTGAATATAGAATGGTATATTCAGAAAATACTAAATGGTAATCCCCAAATTAGTAAATTATTGGCAAGTGCTTTAAGACGACCAAAGTATATCTCACTTATTGAAGAGTACATTAAGCTAGAACCTAATAGTTTCCTCCCACTGGAATCCCTGATGTAAACATGGATGTGAGCATTTGTGTGTAGGCTGGTTTTCTAAAATACTATCAGATTTTTAATGAGTGTTTCATGCACTTGAATTCAACACACATACTACTTGTAAGAATGTAAAAACGAAGCTTGTTTTCTGCCCAGAATCCCTGAAAAAGGAATTCTAGCAGGAATTGAGAAGATAAATGTTGGCAGGACTCAGTCATTACTAGCAAACGGGGGAAATGGGAGAACAAACACAAAAATGGAGTTTCATTTTCCCAGAAGATAAAGGAGGGCAAGCAGCATACTCCAAAAAATTTCTGTGATCAAGGAATATCAATGGAATAAATCAAATCTTCTAAATATTCATGGTAAACACTTATATATCTATACATGTCCCAACACAATTGCAAAGAAAAATAAGAAGTCAAGAAGACACAAAAAATAAAAAAATTAAGAACAAATATGATCTATTCCTCAGGTTAAAGCCCACAACCATTTAATAATAACAATTCACCTTCTCTCTTGCCCCATTTTTCTGCTCCTTCTCCACCTCTCCCACTTTTCTCCTTCTTTTCTTCATTATTATTTGTATTCTGGATAAAATAGCAATTTAGTATGTTCAAAGGCTGTTGAAAAAAATAAATACTACAAAGGTGAATGCACCAGCTGTAAGGGCAAGGAGGCATCCTGCTAAACTCTGACATCATCTCACCAAAACACATTTAGAGAACACTGAGTCTGTGGTTAAACAGTGTAACACAACACATGATACATTTACATATTTCTCTCTAATTGGAAAATTCAGTTAATATGAAAAATTTGATATCAGATTATTTTGAACTTTTTTTTTTACAATCATCTCCTTTTACATCAGTGTCTAGAAACTCTGTTGCAGAGTCACTCAGTGAAAAGAAGATCAATATACAAGTTATAAATTGGGAGCTGTGCTCCTTAAATAAACCGTATTTAGAGAAATAACTACAAACCTGAATTGATCAAAACGTCAAATGCAGATTTACAGGTACAGAAACATATTACCACCCATATTATTTGCGATGCTTCCATCTACCAAAATATGTACATGAGACTTTCCAATGTATTACAGCACAAATATGACTTAAGTGAAGTACCTTTATGTAAATATTCTATAGTTATAGGCTTTCAAAGCAGACAATAGCCCTGGGTAATGTATCACAGGTTTTCCAACAGAAGTAACTGAAGTCCAGAGAATTTAAGTCACTTCCACAAAATCACCAAGTTAGCCCTCGCAGAGCTGCAATTATGATGCAGATTTCCTGTGTCCTGGTCCAGTTTTAATTTAAAAGCTTTTCTTTCAAATTATTTTAACAATTCATTCATGACAGTAACAGCCTATTTAGTTGAGGCCCTCATATCTTTAACTGCATGTTTCTCTCTACACAAGTAGAGTCTTAAAATACCAGAATGTAGACAGGCCTGAGGGATGATAGGAACTTTTTCTAAACATTTGGCTCAGATGCCTGTGGATATTTGTCACCAGTTTAAACTTCCAGCTCCACGTCACCTTCTGACCCAGGGAAAAGGGATACCATACTACAAACAGACCTTAGCATTTAACTTTGAATCTGAGACAAGCTTCCTGATGTGAGATGAATAAAGAAAAAGTAATAATAATAGTGATCAAGGTTTCTGCCAGGAAGCTACACCTTTGCTTGTAGGGAGACTACAGTCCAATTATAGCAGAAAAATCACATTTTGTTTTTCTATCTGTTCTGTTTTTCGTGAAGTCAAAGCCTCTATTCTTATTTTTTTCCTATTTAATTCCTATTCTGGGACTTTGGGAGATGTTCTAGATTGTTATATAAGAAGTCTATTTTATTTTGCTAAATAAAAGATTTAAACAAGATTTTGAAAAAATACAATTTTGCCTTCTTTTATTTCTATGAAGAGTCATATTCCTTTAGATTATTATTACCATTGTTTACTTCACATAAGAATTTTATTTTGCATTTGGCTGACTGTTCATCACAGTAAAAAAGTATACTAAATAATAACACCTTTATATAATATATGCTTATATAATAGGGTTTTACAGCTGACTAAGAATTTCCACAGATACTATGAACTCTTTCTTTTGAACCAGTAAGGTAGAAAAATGTTAAGTATTACCCCTGTTTTGTAAATAAGAAAATTAATATCCCAACACATTATGTTTATAAAGAATTTATAAGGAAAGAGTTAGAGCTTTATTGCAGTCCTCTGACACAGGGCCAGTTGCTATCTGGACTCTATCCACGTTGAGTTAGCAGAAGTTGGGCAAGCTCAAACAGCTGCTTTCTCTTCATTGACTGCTCAGGCAAGGTGCATGCCATCCCTCACAAAAACACTGCCGCAGGGCTCAAATAAGTCTGTCTTGACATCAGTAAAATGTCATTAAAGTAAACAGACGTTTTACATATTGAGCATATTTCCACTTTTCTCAAACAACTCTACCTGAGCCAATGTACAAGCAATTGCCAAAACTTTTATATTAGAAAAAAAATTAAATTAAATTAGTATATGTACCACTAAATGTGCAAAATGCATTTTAATACCAAAGGATAATTTTGAGGGTTTTTGCTGCTTTGCTTTTCCTGAATTGCTTTGTAAATAATCAAGAGCTGAGCACAAACCTGGCCAAAGGGAAAAACATGAGACAAATAAAAATAACCATAAATATAAATAGTAAATGAAAATTTACTATTGTCATTTCAAATCTCCCAGTTATACTTTTTCTTCTTCCACTCCCTCCACAATTTTGCCCCACATGCCTAGGATTCACTGCTCCCTTATTCTTCCTCCTATCAAACCTAGTAACCGGGAATAATCTGATAAAAATTGTTTTAGGTATTGGAGGAAACAATCTGTAATGAGCCAATCGGGGAATCCATTCTAAAAGTACTAATAACATCCACATTTCTTCAGTGCCCATTAAGGCCATGCATTTTAATTTAACTTCTCCGTATGCAGAAGAGGAGAGGAACCTGAATCTTAAAGATCACGAACTTGCAAGGTTGCAAGGTTAGCAAATGGCAAAGTCTGGACCCAAAGGTGAGAATCCAAAGACCCTTCTTTTGTTAACTGTGTATTGAAAATAAATGGAAAGAAGAGCTAACTGTAAAAAGCTTTATGTGGAAAAATGGTAATAGGAACTCTTGGGAAGCTCTCAAAATAAAAACTAAAAACAAATACTCACTACTGAGTCAGTGCCTACTCCTATTGCTTGTAGGTAGTGTAGTTGACTGAATATGTGTTTTTAGCCAAACAAATATAGTATTGTGACAGAGTTTATTTACTTATCTATTTGTTTATTCTAAAATGATTATGTTTAAAAAATAGGGTAAAAAATAGAAGAGTCAAAGAACAGATGTCGAGAGACGTCATCTACTTTCCCAAATTTTTAAAAATTCACTAAATAAATCCCACAATACATCCTTTAGGTATGGTCATACTAAAATAGCATGGAGCCTTACATTTTAGTGCATTTCCATGAGGCTATCTGAGCCACCTGTCCATCGGTATCACTTGTATACTCTCAGAGAGCCCTTCTTCCCAGGCTCTTACGGCTTTCCATAACCCCTCTCCTGTCTTCCACATCCTGCGGACTTCATAGAGGGATAAGATTCTACCCAGGTGTGACTTGAAACTTGCTTTTGAAGAGACAAAAGATTGAATTAAAAAAAAAAATCACTTAAGACAGGAAAGGAACATTGCAGGCAAAGAAGTACCCATTCTGAAATCATTCCAGTGAAACTGTCATCTTGGAGAGCTTCTCCCTGAAATTCAGCTGGCCATGTTAGGTCACTTTGGTCATATATCATGGAGCAATTTTAGGCCTCTATCCTGAAGAAGCTTAAAAGCCCTCTTCAGAAACAGTAGGAATATAGTGGGCAAATTTCCATTTTGATTATAACCAGGCAACTTTCAGTTTCTAATAGAAAATACTTGAAACAATTTTAACATTTTGATTGTGGAACCTTCCATGGGGAAGTAGGGTGTCTATGACAGCTGAATTTTATTCTCCAATAGTGTGGGCCACAGGGTCCATCTGGGATAATGTGATTTTCACCCAGAGCCACTATGATTCCCATGGCCAGAAAATATTGAGGAAAAACATCTTAAAAGGCAAATTACCACATAACAAGCTTGCATTACAAGGGTATAATATCAGCCGGGAGGGGTGGCTCACACCTATAATCCCAGCACTCTGGGAGGCCGACGCGGGTGGATCACGAGGTCAAGAGATCCGAGACCATCCTGGTTAACAAGGTGAAACCCCATCTCTACTAATAATACAAAAATTAGCTGGGCATGGTGGTGCGTGCCTGTAGTCCCAGCTACTTGGGAGGCTGAGGCAGGAGAATTGCTTGAACCCAGAAGGCAGAGTTTGCGGTGAGCCGAGATCGTGCCATTGCACTCCAGTCTGGGTAACAACAGTGAAACTCCGTCTCAAAAAAAAAAAAAAGGTGTAATATCATTAAATCTGTGTCCTAGGATGATAACTATAGAGCAACTGTACTATATTAGTTCCCTATGGGCTAGAAAGAAAAAAGAATGCCAAACAGGTAAATTGTGATAAAAGGTCAGGATAGAAGGAAAAGTCTTAAATTTGAAAAAAACATCTGGAAAGAGACATCTGGATGGAGCTTAGCAAAACACTGGAAAGACAAAGATGGCCTCCAAATCCTGAAAAATGCCTTTTCTTCAAACAGAAAGGTGAAAGAAAGCATATTTCCCTTAAAAACTAAAAACAAGCCACCTATTCAAAAGTATTTTCTTAGAACTGGGCCTGCTTTTACTCCTAGAACTTTAGCACATGTTGCACCCAAGGAAAGTGAAGAGATACAAGGTAACTCAGGTGACCGGGACACTCAGCAAGTTTACAAGATGTATGTATATGCTGAATATACTAAAACTTACCAATTCTATTTTATTTTGTCATCCTCCCTATGCCCAAACACAAAGACTCACAGAGCAACTTGGAGTCTATTCATTGATTTACCTCTATAGAACTAATTCTATTTCCATTTGTTCTCGTTGTTTACATAAAGGAATACACTCCCTCACTCCATTTTTTAAAACAAACAAACAAAAATGATTCTAAGTACTATATAATGAAATATTTCTGGGCCAATGAGTACTCCATTGGTTTACAAACCTATGAGTTGTTTCTAAGCAAAATTCAGTTCAGTTATACTATGCTTAAGAGAGAACAGCAAAAGTCACCAATAAAAAAACTTGCCTAATCCAATCAACAGATATCAAAACTTAAGGAAAAATAGGGAAGGAATGAAGAAAGAAGTGATTTTTTTTTTTTTTTTTTTTTTTTTTTGCAAACACCTAGCAGGCATAGCACTGCAGCACCATAAACGTCTGAACACCAGCTCCCTGACAGAATTTGGAGTTGCTCTTTATTCATCAGCTGCAAGTCTCCTTTTTCCCAGTACAAACTTTTTTTTTTAATTCTTACATCAGAATCCCTCACTTGCCATGGAATTGTCAGTGCCCTCTATCCTCTCAAAGCAAGTATAACCCTTTTTGCTGAAACCTCAGAAGTTTTATGTTTGTAGCCCAAGATCAGAAAACTAGGAACTTAGTAGTTCATCCTTCCACAGTAGTCAGTTAACCTCACCATCCACCAATCCACTCCACAAAAAATTCTAGCTCAAAATTCATCACAATGTGAGAAACCCAGTGCCCCAAATTAAACTGTAACTTTCAATTTATTTAATATAAAAATCTGAGAATGAAAGAATGAGGGAAAAAAAGGCTTTAAAATACTTCCAAACTAGCATAAATGAATCTGGTAAGGTTCTTCTGTTTCAAGAGCAAATAAACCTATTACTGCTATGAAAGCTAAATGAAACTATTAAATCTCTATAAATAAATTGTATTTGCTATGGGAACCATCCATATTTTCAGAATTGCATAGTAAAAAAAATCTAAAGCTGATGACTACAAAACAACCATTGAATATCAAAAATTTAATTAAAGAACTTCATAGCTACAAATTATCCGGTAAAATTCCACCTGCATCTCTCCTTCTAAGTTAAACCTGTCATTTTTTTATTATGAATTTGAAAAACTACAGAGAAAGAAAAAGTACAGCAAAGAAAGGAAGTGTGAGCATGAAAAATGTGCCAATATCGCACAGCAGTTTCTGCTTTCTGGAGTCAATTTCATAAAAGTCTCCTGGGAGTGAAGGGAGTGAGGTAAATTAACAGCTTTTGGAAAGTGAAGAGACTTGCTACAGAGTCTGGGAAAAGATGGTCACCCCTACTACTGTATCCAAATAGTCCTGGAGCTGCCTTGTAAATCCCTGTGCAGTGAAGCAATGCCTCTCATTCCAAATGCAACCCAGAGCAATGCAGAGTGGAAAACAGTTTTTCAGCCTTTAATAGAGACTTTATGGCTATCACACTTTCACAAAGTAAACTCTGTGAAACTTTGCGGCTGGTAGACAGACATGAGGTGGCACTGGGGCACAGAGTGGATCGTGCTTGGCTTGCTCACAACTGAGAACGAGCACAAAGATTTAAATGCATGTGGGCTGTGAAGCAGGAGAGAGGCAGTGATGCTTCAAATCACAGGGCCATAAGAAACTCTCCAACTGGAAGTGCCTTTTGTTTTTTCTTTCTTTTGTTTTTTTTTTTTTTTTTTGTAGTAGTAAATCTACAAAAACAGAAAATACAATATAGTCTTTTTATTTAAAGAGTAAGAATTTAAAATGGGGTTTAAAGGCTTATTAACACAGATAAAATCACTGATGTATTATCAAAATTATCATAGTAGAAAAATAGATAAAAATTATATTTTAAAAGTTTTATGCTGGGCTTAATCTCTGAGAGCAAAAGTTGTTTCTTTGTAACATCTAACATCTTGATTCTCATAATCACCCAATAAGCATTTATTATCTCTATTATTAAATTTTATGTATTTAATAATAATAAGATGGAGTTTCACTCTTGTTGCCCAGGCTGGAGTGAAATGGTGCAACCTCCACTTCCCGGGTTCAAAAGATTCTCCTGCCTCGGCCTCCCAACTAGCCAGGAGCTTGGATTAGAGGCATGCGCCACCATGCCTGGCCAATTTTGTATTTTTAGTAGAGAATGGTTTTCACCATTTTGGCCAGGCTGTTCTCAAACTCCTGACCTCAGGTGATCCACCCACCTCAGCCTCCCAAAGTGCTGGGATTACAGGCATGAGCCACTGTGCTCAGCCTGTTATTATTAAATAGTAATGTAATAATAATATAATAATAATGATCTACCATTTAATGAGTTCCTATTATTGGTTGGGAGTTATGCTATCATGTAGGTGTTTATATATATATAACATGATAGCATATATATATATATATGTTATATATATATATATAAAACACCTATCATATATTTATGCTATATGATAGCATAAATATTTACATATATATGATAGTATTCATCATAATTATTTGAAGTATCATTCCAATTTGATAGATGACACTATGACACAGAGAAATCAGGAAAAATTCCCAAGAATATGAAAATACAACTTGCAAAACCTAAATCTGAAATCAGATCACTCATATTTGAGTGAATGAATGGTGAGAAAGATTGTTCTAGATTTTCACAAATAGAATTCAATTGGCATATATGCATGCATAAAACATTAAATGAATTCATGACATAGTCCCTATCTCCCAGGAAACTTATTCTTGGTTAACACCAACACATTTGCAACACAAGGACGATCCCTTGAAAGGAAAAGGGATATTTATTGCAGATAAGAATCTCCTGGTTTCTTAGAGGATATAAGATTTGAAATAGAACTTGGAGGAAAATGTCAGTAGGCAGAGGGAAGATAAAAAGAGAAGCACAGAATTACTTAAATCACAAAAGTTAGATGTGGAAACAGTAAAAAGTTAGATCTGAACTGAGAAAGGATGCTGCATGGTGTGCAGCAATCAATAGTGTTAAGGACAATAATAGAAATCATGGTAGCTGTTTAGATAGAGTGGAGAATATGAGCAGTCTTGCAAGGCAGCTGGATACTCTTGGCATTCGTAGGTTAAAAAAAAACGTCACACAGAAGTAAGGTCAATATAATGTGTTAAGTGTGATGCAATAGTCAATGGCGGCTCAGAATAAACTGATAAACTGAAAAGTGACATTATACAAATAGGACTTAGAAAGACTAATCTGGTAGGAATATTAAAATGGATTCATGGGAAGAAAGCATTCTCAGTATGGTATGGTTCCTGCATGGCAAAGGCGTACTGACTACTAAGAGACGTCCAGAGAGGAGCACTTAGCTCAACTAATGAGAGAATGTCAGTTCTGAGTGGAATCTGGACAGTAGAGAATAAAAGAGATAGAGGGAGACTAAGAGAGAGAGTTTGTGTGTGTCTGTCTGTGTTGGCGGTGGGAGCCTCAAGCAATGCCTTATTTTGAGTCTGAGAATGACAGCTGATGTGACTAAAACTCATAAATGGGCTAGATCAGCAGGGTCTTATATGTCACATTAAGAAGCTTGAACCCTATTCTTTCTATAAGTTATTGGAGCCAATGAAAGTTGTTAAGGAAGGTAAAGACATAATTAGATATTCATTTTATAACATATTAGTACATAATTAGATATTCATTTTATAACATATTAGTAACAGAGGACACCAATATATGTGTGGTTGGAAAGCAGACACACGAGAGGCAAGAAGATGAATTAGATGCTATTGCAGTAACCCAGGGAAAGATGATGAGAGCCTAAACCGAGGCATTTGTAGTAGAGATGGAGAAGAGGTATTCTTGAGAAATATTTAGCAGGTAAAATGGTAGATATTAGTGAATGACTGGAATTGTGCTGACTGAATGACTGACTGAATGACTGGGTAGCATCATGTTGCCATTAACCGGCATAAGGAGGACTACATAAGAAAAATGACCAAGTCTTGAAGAGAAGCCAATAAATTGGGTTTTGGATACACTGAACTTGCAGTTGTTCTAGGCTGCTCCAAGGATAGTTGAAAATATATATTTATCTGACATTCATGTGAAAGATCAGGGTTGAAGAGATTTTATAATTATCAGCATTCAGCTGTTAAACAAAATTCTTATTTCTAGATGGCCTAGGAAGAGAATATACATAGAGAACCAATGAACTAAATCCTGTAAGAAGAGCAAAATGCTAAAGGAAAAGAGAAGGAGCCCTTGAATGAAGCTGAGAGGGAAAGGTCAAGGAGGTGGAGGGAAAACCTTCAGAAACAGCACTTTAAGAAAGCTGGAGTGATCAATGGTCTCCAACAAGGGGGAAAGGTCTGATAAGATAAGATGAAAAGGGCCCCTTGGAACACGACACATTTTAATCCTCACCATGCCAAAGCAGCCTAAGTGGAATGGAGAAGCCAAGTGAGGGCATAGAAGGCAGAGACAGAAAACTGCACTGCTCCTTTTAAAGCAGCTGAGCTAAGAATAAAGACTGGCTGGGAGCTAGACACAGGCTGTGGGAGAGCTGAACTTGTCTACAGGCTAAAAAGAAAGAGCATATAGAAAGGAAGTGACTGAAGTTATACAAAGGAGAGCATGACTGATGGAACAAGTTCCTCAAAGGGATGGAGAACAAATAAAACACAAAAGAGCAAATCCAGGTGGTGCTTCAAAACAATTCAAAGATTTGGTGAAAGCAAAAAATATACCACTAGGATTTAGATCTGTGGTCACTGAAATAGATTGTAATGTCACTTTCAGCATCTCATTTAAGTAATCCAAAATTCCTTTCAGGAAAATTTCTTAAATGATCCCCCTAAGAATCTCATCAGATCACAAAGGTTTATACCATTTCCTCAAAATTTCAGATGAAGACACAAATTCCCAGTGAGAGTAAAGGACCCTCAGAAGGTAGCAACACTGCTAAACAGAACAAGGACCAGAACCCAGATATTCTCTCACATGATGGCTGGACCACACCTTATTATACTTGTTATACTACATAGACTACAACAAGGCTATGATGCTTATGTTGAAAGTAGCGTTTCCACCAACAGTATAGTTTGCTGTCATCTTAAACCTGAATTCACAATTCTGATTGGACACCCCAAAAAGAAAAGGGAAAAAAAGGATACAAAACTGAGACTGTCTTTCCTCCTTCCTAGTCCTAAACTTAAAAAAAAAAAAGCATGTCAACATTTTTGACTCTGAATATAACACCAGAAGACTATAGTAACAAAGTTTGATTAATTCATTCATATTAATTTATTAATTTAGTTAACATTTCTATCTTCTTCCCTTTTTTTTGGAGACAGCGTCTCACTTTGTTGCCCAGGCTGGAGTGCAGTGGCATGATCTCAGCTCACTGCAGCCTCCGCCTCCCAGGTTTAAGCAATTCTCCTGCCTCAGCCTCCCAAATAGGTGGGATTATAGGTGCCCACCACAACGCGCAGATCTTTTTTTTTTTTTTTTGTATTTCCAGTAAAGATGGAATTTCACCATGATGGCCAGAAGGTACCTTCTGACCTTAGGTAATCTGTCCACTTCAGCCTCCCAAAGTGCTGAGATTACAGGCAGAGCCACCACACCTGGCCTCTATTGTCTCTGTAGAAGGCAACATTTAGATAGGAAAAATCTCGCTTTATTGTAATTTCCCTTATACATTGTTTCTTAGTGAATATTATAGTGTGAGATGAAATCACCTTGATTTATTTGAAGGGTTTAGTTTTTAAAATATTGATAAAATAAAAACCTTAAGGTTGCCAATATGATCACATCTTTAAGGCAAAATTTTCCATAGGATCGATTTCCCATGCCAAAGCCAAGTCTTTTAAATATTGAATATGACAGTTCATCTTACATATAATTTAGATAAACATATCTGAAATTCATATTGAAATACATTTAAAAGGAAAACTAAATTATCAGTATCTTCCTGATAATTTTATTCAGACTCCAAAAGCCTATTGAAGCTCTGACTTTTAGTTATAAGAAAAGTTCAAAGATTTCAATTCATATTTATCAGTAAGTTGATAATGTCTTGTGTTACATTTCTATTGAAAATTCTAGCTTCATGGAAAGAATAAAAAATATTAAATCAAGGAATATCTTTATATAACTTTAAGATTTGTCTTATATAAACTTGTGCAACTTCCCCAAATTTATACAATAGATGAATTAATAGTTAACACTTCCAGTCTTTTCCCCTTTCCCTTGCGATATCTCTTATGTGTAAATCTAAGCTTTACAATGTTGCCATCTCAGAGAAGAAAATCAGATTAAAAATCAGCTGATCTGTTCATACATTTTAAGAATGCCAGGTGTATGGCCAGGTGACTTAAGGCCGGGTTGATTCTTCAACCCGGAGAAAACTGTATGATTTTTTAAAATTACATGCTGTGGCCATAGATTAACATGATTCCAGTCTTGTAATTTCAAGCTTCTTAAAACAAAGCTTCCTCTTTCTGCTTTTGCCTCACATACTGCTTTAAGTACTTGTCTAGAATGATGAACACAATAAATTTCAGGCCTGTAGTGATAGTGCTGAAAGTGTGAAAATCAGAAAGAAAGAGGAAATGATGAAAATGAAAACATACATTCACCTGGAAATACATTTGAATAGCATGTGTCTAACCCACCATGTGGGTTAGAATGATTAGTCTAACCTACCATGAGGGGGATTGGGCCTTAAGTTATTTTTCCAGAACTGATGGTGAATTTGCAATGGTTTATCTACAAACTTAGCAAGTTATTACCAAAGTCTTAATGTGTAGCTAACAGGTTAACATATTTGAACACATAAGCTAACAGGTCTGCATTAAGATTCAGAGTGTCAGTCAGAGATTTAATGCAGTGGTTCGCCAATGTAAATCAGAGTCACCTGGAGAGCTCTAAAAAACATACAGATGCCCAGACTCCATCCAAACCTCCCAGATATTTGGAAAGTAGGTGGGGGTGGGGGGAGCTAGAGGGCTAGAATCTATATTAATCAGAAGATCTTAGGCGATTTTTTATGCCATTTTTATCAACACTGATCTGTGGCTTGCTTATTAACTACCGCACAGAGTCATGGTCCAAGTATACATTGTCTTAGTCAATATTAAAAATTCACTAAATCTATGAATCTACCAATGTACATATGTGGAAAGAGATATACTCTTCAAACTAAAGCTTCAGTTTAGTTTGAATAAAAGTTATAGGTGTCAAAATTTATCTAAAGACAACTAGATTAGGAAGCAAAGAAAATGAAGCCTAATATTTAAGTGTCATTCAGTCTTGGCTTCACAGTCTACTCAGAAACGAACCATAACCAAGGTGGATCTAGTCACACAACTATATTTTGTCCATTGAAACCATAAGATCTAGGCCACTAAAAGTAGCTGAGCTTTTTGCTCACTGAGGTAGGGACCATAGGACTCTAATAGTGGTGCTTCCTTATATCTTTCATAGTAGAAGTCAATTCAGTAGAGTATATCGCCAGCTCCACTCAGGTAAAGGTTACATTTCCTAGCCCCTTTTGAAGCTTTGTATGACCATATGACTAAATTCTGGCTAACTGTAAGTTTAAATGTTTTGAAGACTTTAAAGTCTTGATAAAAGGGAGCAGGGTGGGGAATCGCTCACGGTCTTAGATTCCCATCCTCTATCCACATGCCTAGAAAGTACATGCAATGGCTAGAGCTTCAGCAACCATTTAGGACCATAAAAATAAAAAAACATACTGTAGAGATATGAGAGCCAGGAGAGGTAGAAAAAGCTTCAGTCCCTAATGACTTTGTGGAGCCAATATGCTAGCCTTTCACTACCTGCTTATAAGCATTTCTTTATATTTAAAAAAGAAAATCTTTTCTTTTTTTCTGTGATACAGAGTCTTGCTCTGTCACCCAGGCTGGAGTGCAGTGGCATGATCTCGGCTCACTGCAGCCCCTGCCTCCCAGGTTCAAGTGATTCATGTGCCTCAGTCTCCTGAGTAGCTGGGACAGGCACACAACACCACGCCAATTTAGTTTTTGTATCTGGGGTAGAGACAGAGTTTCACCATGTTGTCCAGGCTGGTCACAAACTCCTGACTTCAGGTGATCTGCTCACTTCCACCTGCCAAAGTGCCAGGATTATAAGCATGAGCCACTATGCCCAGCCAGAAAACATTTGTTTGTTTAAACTACCGCATTCTGCTACATGTACCCGCTATAAAAGTCTACATGTCCTACATGATTCATAGTACGTATTTCAAGAGTAATGAGTTTAAAACAATTCATGAGTGAACATATATCTTATGCTATGTATTCATATTCTGTACTTCCTTTAAAATGATGTCATCCAAGTACTGCTGAGTGTTAACTATCTGCTTCCTCATATTTGTATTGTAACAATGTGATAAATGGCAGACATATCATAAAAATGCAAGAGACAATGACATATAAGACTGTGAGCCCCTCATCTCCCAGTATGCAAAAGTTAGCTTGGGTCCAGGATATCAGTGTAGAATTGCAACATCATGGCTGTAAATGAGCCAAATATATACTCAGGTATATTTTATTTGGCATATGCAATACCTTCTGAAAATTTTACTTTTGAATGTCTTAAAGTGGGCATGCACCTTCAGTTCTCCACAGGCCCCATCATTCCCTGTTGATGTACAAACACTGGCTTGCTTCACTTGTTTATGTTATCTGCCTGGCCTCTGAAAGCATGGAAGTGAAGTTTACAGTATTTGGAAACAAAATGATATATTTCTGCACCTTCCTTTCTACATTACTTATCCCATGATGAATACAATGATTCATAACAAAGATTATTTTCTAAAATTAAGTATATAGCTTCTAATAACAAGAATGTATATAGCTCACTAGATGCTAGGCATTAACCTAGGAATATAAAATAGACTGTAAATGCTCTAGTATTTTCCTTAACAGAAATGTGGAATCTTTCAAAGACTACCACCCCCATGCACACACACTCTCACCACACACACACACATACATACACACATACACAAATTCTTTAAAAGCTAATTTTGTCATTTTAACTCCCTGATTTTTCACACACATACACCCACACAAACCCTTTAAAAGCTAATTTTGTCATTTTAACTCCCTAATTTTGATACTTTAGTTTTGTTACTTTAGTTTTAACTAAAGTCAGCCCAACGCCTAAACTTTCTCCTTTCAGTTTCTTATGAATTTAAAAATTCAAATCAGTTCTTAAAACTTAGTGAGAATGGAACTGATTTGAGCTTAAAATGCCTAAAACTTAATTTATTTACTTTTATCTTCTCATTCATATGTATTTCTATCAGGCAGGCAGACTCTGATTATATTTTAGATTTCTGGTAAAAACTACAGTCAAGTAAAGGGAAATATACCCTGAAGTCATAAAAGGAAAGAACAAATAAAAAAACTTATTAATAGGCACTTACATGCAAAAACAGATCTCCACATTTCCAAGGAGACATATTTGTACAAAATGTAAATATCACATTATGTGACTCGTGGAGCAAAAATTTAAAAAAAGTGTACTTGCTTTTCATGTGTGCCTTAGATATTTCTTTCATTTAAAGCATCTGTTTAAGCTTACTCTTCCCCAAACTCAAAATCAAATGGAGTTTCTAAATTCTGACACTTCTATTAAGCTTGTGACATGTCTAAACAGGAAGAAGAAAGTATTGCCAAGTATCCACACAATATCAACTTAAACCAAGACATGCATTGTAAGTAAGTACAACACAAGTAAGTAGCTCTGAACATACTATATTCTGGAATTATTTTCTCTACTATCTTGAATTAGGGCCATAACGACTTTCTCTTGCTGTTGAATTTTTATCACTTATATTCTCTTAAGTTGAGAAATAAAATACTGGAATTTTTTACAATACATATGCAAGCAATTACACATTCTGTAAAATCTGATGTTTGGAATTCCATTTTCTGTGCTGTTTGGTTATACTGCGGGATGTGGGCACTGGGGTTGGATTGGAGTTGGGGACTTCTTTGCACCAAGCATCACATTCCTTACATTTATGTCAATTACTATTAAGAAAAATTAAATTCTGCTCATTTTTCAGAAACACCTACAGAGTAATTACAACTATTTGGGAATGTCTTTTATAATATGGCCTATTTCATATACCTTGTGAAACATTCCTTTCATTTATTCACATATTCAATTATTTCCATACTTTATTCAAGTACTTTATTTATTTTAACATACATTAACAAAGAAAGTGGTATTAAAAGTTTAAAATTAAAGTTGGTTGCTTTGGTGGGGGAGGGGAATAAGTTGTTCTTTTTAGAATCAAATTTTCAACTTCTTTTGTAATTTTTCTGTTTTTTCTCCTGTTTTCTGACTTCTACTTTCTATTCAGTTATTTTTGCCACCCTTCCAAACAACATATGCTTTTTATGCAATTATAAAGAAACTCAAAACTTTTTACCTTTTATAAATTACCTCATATTTTAAAAACATAAAATGTAACATAAAAAGTTCCGAGTCTTAGAAAGTGCCCCCTCTATGGGACTCCTGACAGATTGTTGGATATTCATCTCCAGATTCGTATTTTCACTTTTTAAACTTTTTAGAACTTCTGATCTCTAAATTAATTTTATAAACATTTTAGAAGCAAAAACACAGAAGCAGATACTTGTCCTAAAAAATATATGCATAGTTTATGCACATGCATGTACAAAAGTAATAGAAAAGGTAAGTGAATCTCCAAAGTTTTAAAAGCTTGAGTTTGATATTAAATAGTTGAGTTGATGAAAATCTATAAGGGCTTATTCTAAGAGTACGTGTCTATATTTGAAAGCTCAACCCTCAAGAGTAAAGACTTCATAGAGGAATCAATTTAAATTTTTTCTTATATTCTATAACAGCTATGCATTTTTGCTTAACCGTACCATATAACCCAACTGTAACATAAGCAAATTGCACAGGAAAAAACACTTCGTCACCAGGCAAAATTTATCTTTAAAAAAAGAAGAAAGCTTGTATCTAGAGGGTAATGTCCATGCAAATATTCCAGGCCAAATAAGATATATATAAGGCATGCTGATTTCCTGCCTTCCGCCATCCAACCGGGAATACCACTGTCCTGTTAATCAAGCCAGTAGGGTGGGAAAATACCACTGTTTAAGAAATCTGGCTTCTATCAGCCTCTGTCATGGAGAAACAAACGAGACTGCCTCCCAGTAAGCAAAAGTGATCACATTTTCACAAATGAAAATGGTAAAGAAGTGTAAATTGTTAAAGACGAAAGAATGCGGAGCCAAAGACAAAGAAAAATCAAAGCTATCAGAGTTGCTGCAGAGGTTTTTTTAAACAAAGAATTTTATGAAGCAGCTGAAGTTCAGTACAAAAAGACTCCACCCTACCCAGCTTCTGCCGCGACTTTTCCTTGCTCTGAAAACTCCAGCCCACAGAACAGAGCTCCTCTAACTAAAATGCCTTTAATGCTCCGTTTTAAGCATTCACTCGTTTCTTCTTTTAAACTTCCCACTCTCACACTCAGGCAAAATAACTTATTGTAGGCTTTTCCAGAAAAAATTTAGTAGTGTACTCTCTCCAACGGCAACTCTAGAAGCTCCGGGTTTACAAACATCCCAATTGTCTTTCAAGTCGTTTTCCAGGTGCAAATCCGTCAGCCCCCTTCTCAAACTTCAAACCAGAACCTCCTCTTCACGCTCTTCCTGAGGCTTAACATTCCACCTATTTCCCAAACCGTGCAATAAACACTACAAGCAAAGCAAATGGCAAACTCACCATCCTCGCCTTCTTCCTGGGCTTTTATTGAGACAAATTGCCCTAATAAAACAGTAAGAATGAGGAGAGGTCTTGCTTCCGCCCAGTTTGCCATCATGTCTAAATATTAGACATGTGGGTTCTCCTGAGAGTGAAAAGTAGATTCTGAGGTTATTGTAGCACCATGAAGTCAGCTGTGGGCTCTTCTTTCAGCACCAGCCCCAAGGCAGCCTCTGCAAACCCCGTTTTTCAGCACCAGCTCCAGCACAGTCTGCGAAAACTTTTTTCAAGCGATGCAGCTTTAAATAGGAAGAATGCTGCCTCCACTTCTTTTCCTGCCCCTTTTCAGCTTGTTCAGGCTCATAACCATCCAGTGTCTGCCAAGCAACGGTCTGATTGATGGTAAACAACCAAATCAGAACACGCGTCTCTGTGCCTGAACTTTCCCTATTTCATTTAACTTTTAAGCATAGATGGGGCTTAATAACAGAAACAAACATTTATTTCTCCTTTCTTTTATTTTTAAGAAAGTCTGTTAAAACAAAAGGGTCCTATTTTACCCTTCCTGACCTTTCCCCCAGACACACACCCTTTAACTTTTCCCCTATAAGCTGAAAAAGACATTCCAGAGGAAATCCAGCCTTTTAACCTAGTGTTGTTGTTGTTGTTGTTTTTAATATGTAGATATTTCAAGACTCTCTTCTCCCCCTTAAATCCTTAAAGAATCACATTTTAACCCTTTCTTTTAACTGAAGAGGGAGTATTCTTATCTGCCTCTCAGATTCGATTTCTTTTCCCATACTCTGAAAGGCAATTATTAGAATGTTGCCCAGGTAAAGTCCAGGTGAGAAAACCATTCTGGAAAAATGAATTTGTGATATATTGTAATTCGAATTAAGAAGGCAGGTCCTTTCCTAGTGTGTCCACATCTCTTATTAAGGCGCCACATCTGCAGGTTCCTCTCATCCTGGAGAGTTTTACCATGTTGAAAAATAGTCTACTAAGCAGTGCAGCGGAAAGGAAAGTACTGTACCTTTGGATGAAAAAAGGCTTGTTTCTGCCTTTTTTGAGTGGTTCTGCCACTCAACAATTTTGTTGAGTGCACATAGTCCTTTATCTCTGTGCACTCCAATTTTCTCATTTGAGAAAAGGGCTTTATCTTGACCAGTGTACAGGGTTTAGTGACACTAAAATGAGTAATGTATTATTAACAAAGTTCCAAATTGCAAAGAACTACATAAAATTAGATGGCAGTATTATTCACTCTAAGCCAGTTTTGCAGGGAATATAATAGACTCAGTTGCACATACCTTTTAAATACAATATCCATGAACTTTTGTGCCATACTCACACTTGCCAACATCTTAGTAACCTCAGAGAGTTCTATATAATCTAATGTATTTGGCACCTTGAGTTTCCCTAGAATCAGCATTGATGTTCTGTACAATACAACTGAGTCAATTGTTTATAATTATTCGGCAACAGGTGCCTTGCACTGTGCTAAGCACTGGACAGAAAGGATGACACAAAAGAAATAAAAGACATACTCATCACATTCAAGGAACATATATAGGTGTTGAAAAACTAAATTTACAGGAAACAAAGATACATAAGCCAGAGCATATAAATACGTGAGGGATGCATTAACCCAGTAGAAGTTCAGAGAAAGGAGAAATTATACAATAAGATTAGGCAAGCAAGACATTATTACACTTTTCTTAATAGAAGAGATCCAAGAACCTTTGTGTTTTAGCTTCGGAACTAGACTCTGGATAAATATTCCAGTGGAGGTCAACTTTCCCAGTTGTTTCCAGCTTTCTAACCCTGTACCCCTCAGTTTATATTTTCATTTAGACATATCGCATTTCAGACTTCTGTCACCACTGTTCTCAGTGGTGCCCTTACACTTAATGAATTGGCTAAGTGAGGACCAAAACCACCTTTCAGTTAATTCTTTCTAGAATACCTGAGAGAGACTAGGACTTGAAAACCACCTGACTAAATATTCAAAGATAACAGGAAAATAAATAAATGTGGGAGGAAGGAATTAACCTTTCTCTGAGCTTGCCAGTTCTAGTCTACCTTGATGCAATTTTAGACCAATACCACCCTGATATCCAAGGGCTGCCACAATTTTCAGGCACTCTGTGCGGCATTTTTACTGAATTGCAAAACAACAGACATTTATGGAGAATCTACAACTCTCAGAACCTATGCTGGAGATACGACAATGATTGGATAAGATTGCAGGACTTGAAAGCAGCCAGTGTAGAAAACACTCAGTGGCTGCTCAGATCAGTAGTTTAGTATCTGTCATTAAAACAATTATCATCTCTTTGTTAATAAAGTTGTTTTATTAACTATAAACATGGCTTATATAAGAAAGGTTAAAACTACAATGCAGTCTCTCACAGTTGCCACCAGTTTCAGTCTCCTCTTCCCACCATACTGAAAGCTCATGGTATGACAGGGGCATAGCAAATATTTGTTAAAAGAGCTGAGATAAATAAATCTTCCATATTGTCCTTGTGAACTCTTAAAATCTTATTGCTGTCAAGTCATAAATAGCAAAACGTTTTGCAACTTGGGCTTTTTCTCTATGTCTGCTTTTAGGGTCCCACATTACAATTTGGAAAAGACTAAAACATACACAAGTGTTGACCAGGAATGTCTGTTTAATATATGTGGTTGGATTCAGAATTGAGGACAATACCATTTCTTTGCCCTTAAAGAACTGATTATGGGCCAGGCATGGTGGCTCACACCTGTAATCCCAGCACTTTGGGAGGCCGAGACAAGTGGATCACTTGAGGCCAGCAGTTGGAGATCAGCCTAGCCAATATGGTGAAACCTCGTCTCTACTAAAAATACAAAAATTAGCTGGGCATCGTGGTGCATGCCTGCAATCCCAGCTACTCGGGAGGTTGAAGCTGGAGTATTGCTTGAACCCAAGAGGCAGAGGTTGCAGTGGGCTGAGATCATGCCAGTGCACTCCAGCCTGGGCAACAGAGCAAGACTCCATCTCAAAAAAAAAAAAAAAAAAAAAGAACTGATTATAGACCTCACTGCAGCAGTGGGGCACTCAGAAATCTGTCCCAATTCCAGTGAAGCCTATCCCAACAGTATATATTTTATAATAATATGGGCTAGTAAGTGAATATTTTCTAATTCTCACAGCAATCCTGAAAGATAATTATTATTTTTTTCCAATTATATATAGGTGATTATGGTTCAAAGACATTTACTTGCTCAAGTTTGCTCACCTACTAAGCAGTAAATCTAGAATTCCACTTCAGTGATGTTTGACTCCAAAGTGAATGTTCTCATCCATTTTTAAGCTCTTTTTAGATCTCCCTGACACTCAAACTTCTATTACCATCACACTGTCCCCAGAAGGAGCCTATCTCCACTTGATGAATGGGCTGAGTAAGCACCAAAAATCACCCTTCCGCCACTTCTTTCTACAATATGTAAGAAAATCAGTACTTACAAACCACCTTGCTAAACATTAAGGAAGAATAACAGAAAAACAAATAATAAAATTCAAAGATTTTTATGTTTCTTCCACCAAGAAAAGTGATAATAATGCCTTGCTTGCCTAATCTCATTTTATAATCTTCCCTTTCTCTGAATTTCTGCTAATCTTAATGCATGCCACATTTATTTATATGCTCTGGCTTACAAGAAAAGGTGTCTCAGTGCTCTTTCAGGGTTGATCTCTCGCTCTGCACTCCTCATCCCATTTCTTCACATCTCCTTGAAGATGTGACTCTGTCAGTGTCTCCTTCTCTCTTCTCTACCTTCCACCTTTCTTCCTCTACGAGTACCTTTCCTACAGCCTGTAAAGCTGCTCCTCACCAATAGCAGATCTTTAACATAAAAAAGAAGGGGAGATTTCCCTTAACCCCACATCTTCTATGGTCTCTTTTTCCCTTCCACTCCTTTCAGTCATCCTCCATCCCTGTATCAGAATCTCATTTCTAGGACTCTACTATAGATTACATTGCCAGAGACATTAACACCCCTTTGTTAGTAAACCCAAAGGTCTTTCTCCTTTCCCCTCCTAACAATTGATATTCTGATTACTCCCTTAATACTGAAACGCTTTCCACTCATGGCTCCCCTGGTCTCACATGTCCTTTTATGCCTGCTGCTTTGCTAGTCAAACTTCCTTTACTAATTCATCTCAGAAAGTCATCTATGCTCTCCAATCTTGTACTATCAGCTTTTTTCTCTTCTTGCCCATTGACTTGGGGTATACTTACTATTAAATTAGATTCCTTGACTTTATTTCTATTTTCACACTAATGACTCCAAGTCAAGGCTTTCCTCCTGAGCTGCAGACCTATATTTCCAAGTGTCCCCATTAAACATCTCCCACTGCCAAGGCATAAAACTCAGAACCCAAAATGTAACTATTGTGGGCAGATACTCTTCATTTTCCCTAAACCTCCATCCTATTGCTCACCAAGTCCTCTTGATTTTTTCATGAATTCTTTCATTCAATTACTCCTCTTTCTAAGAAAGCTGACTCCCAGTTACCTACAAAATATAATAACATGAGTTTAAAATAATAATAATGATGCATGCCTATTTCTTGGTTCCAATCTTCTGCTTTCCTCTTGTTGTTTTACTCAGAAGAAACACAGATTTTCCCAGACACATAAAGCAGTTTCACACCTCATAATTTTACTCAGGCTCTGACCTTTGCCTGAAGTAACCACCTCCCTGGTCTAATTCATTCCCTCGTTTAACAAATATTTATTGAGGGTCTATTATTTGTCAGCTTCTAATGAAGGCACTAAGGTTATAGCTGTGAACAACACAGACAAGGTCTCTGATTCTACACAGCTTAAAACCATGAGTAGAAAATCAGCAATAAACAAGTAGGTAAATATACAAACAAGGTGATTTTAGACAATTAAATACCATGAAGGAAATAAACAGTTGATTATTTTAGAGTTGCTCAGGAGTTGGAGGAAGGAGGGATGCTTCAATAGAGCCATCAGGAAAGACCTATTTTAAGGAAGCAACAGTGAACCTGAGACGTAAAATTTCAAAAAAAAAATTATAATTGAAAAACAGAAAAGAAGACACTGCAAGCTAAAGAAACAGCAAGTGGGAATGGCCTGGACTGGGTTTTCTATTGCTGCCATGAAAATGACTACTGTGACATAAAGCACTAATGTATCATCTTGTATTTCAGAAGGTCAGAAATCTGACATGGATCTCACTGGAATAAAATCAAAGTGTTAGCAGGGCTGCATTCCTTCTTAGAGGTGCTTGGGGAAAACATTTTCTTGTTTTTTGAACTTTTAGAAGTTATCTGCATTCCTTGTCTTGTGGCCTCTTCCTTCATCTTCAAAGTCAACAGCATAGCATATCCCTGACATGTCTTTGTTTTCATGTTTTTCCCTGACTATGGCCTGGATAGGACTTTTAAGAACCCATGTGACAACACTGGGCCCATCTGGATATTCCAGGATAATTTCCCTCATCTCAGGGTCTTTAATAACACAGTCAAGTCCTTTCTGATGTATAAGGTAACATACTCACAGGTTCTAGGGATCAGGACATTAGCATCTTTGGTTGCTATTAATCTTAGTACCATAGATGGAAATAAACTCTGATTGCGTAAAAATAGGCAGAAAGCCATATGGCTAGCATGATATGATATAAGATTGGACATGAAGTTTATCCTTAATTCCTTGTTGGTCATGGAGAGGAATTCAAATTTTGTTTCCTAAATGCAAGGAGAAATCAACAAAGCATTGTTATACAAACAAAAGACATGCTCTAATATGCTAATTTTTAAAAGATCTGTTGGCATGTGAGAAACATATTATGTGAAGGCAAAGATAGAAGTGGGGACACCAGTTAGAAGTACTTTTAGTCCAAATGAGAAATAATGGAGTCCTAAGAAAGGACAGTGGAAATAGAAAGAAGCAGAAAGATTCAGGATATACAAACAGGTCTGCTCCTTAATAAAACCCACCACCCTGTTCTGAGTAGACCTCTGTTAACAGCACACTATATTTACCTGTCTGTTTCCCTTGTCATATTGAAAATTTCCTGAGATTAAAGACATTGTTGGGTACTTTATATTTGCTCAATAGCTATTTGTTGAACATACATTGTTTGATAAGGAATCAATAGAACATGATGATTCAATTACCATGAGACGAGTGGCTGTGAATATAAATAAATATGATTCCAAGGTGTCAGTCTAGAGAACCAGGAAAATGATTGCCCTAGAGAAAGAAATATCGAGCAAGGGGGAGAAACTAGTAATAGAGTAGGAGAGCACAGAAACAATTAGGTTCATCTGTGCACATATATGCTGTGAAATAGCAAACCATAATCTTTTTTATTCCTTAAGAGATGGGGTCTTGCTTTCTTGCCCAGGTTGGAGTGCAGTAGCATTATCACAGCTCACTGCATCCTCCAATTTCCTTGGCTCAAGGGATCCTCTTGCATCAGCCTCCTGGGCATGCACCACCACAATCAGGTATTTATTTCAATTTTTTGTAGAGACAGATCTCTCCATCTCGCCCAGGTTGGTTTTGAATTCCTGGGCTCAAGCAATCCTCCTGCCTCGGCCTCCCAAAGTGCTGGGATTACAGACATGAGCCACCTTGCCAAGCCAACAAACCCTAATTTTTGAACAGAAAAAGACTCTATATTGTGAATATATTTTTTTTCTCACTGAAGGCACTATGAAAATGATAACCAGAACAACAACAATAATTGTTAGAATTTATTAGATACTTACTATGTGTCAAATACTGTGTAAGCACTTTATATGTATTAACTAATTTAATCCTAAAATTGATGCTGTGGGGTGTTATTATTTTTCCTAGTCTGCAGATGAGAAAGGAAATTGAGGCTAGTAGAAGGAACTAATTTGCATCAAATTACACACCAAGGAATAACTATTAATAAATCCTGCTCTGAAATTCTGGCTGCACAGTTTTTTCTCTTAACAAGGGAGTTCGAAGAAATTATATAATGTTTATTTTCTTAGCTTAAGTTCTATCACTGCTTTAAAAAAATTACAATATTGGGAGAATCACTCAAAATGTCTTTATCTTTCCAAGGAAAACAAATGCATAGACCAATGAATTTAATTATTAATGCTTTCTATATCCAAACTTTATAAATATGTTTCCTCTATCGAAAATCTCTGCTGAAAATATGTCTTTAACATTAAGACATTATTAGAGGTACTTCCATTTTTGTGTTAGAAATTTTTACTTCATTTAACATTCTTAGATATGAATTTTCATTGTAATCTGAATACTTATATGTTAGCTTAGTCATGTTTTGAGAAAAAATTTGCATTTTACACTTTAGAATATTGTGCTGTTTCCTAAGGCATCAATCATTACATTTAGAGATGATGGAGAATACTGTGAGCCAAGATCATAAATAACATGAGAGCCTGGCTTGTGCAGCACTCTTCTCTTTACATACTACTCAAGCTCACACATACTCTTTGAGACTTACAGTAACTCAGTGAAATAATATGCACTAAGATGATCACTCCCATTTTACATTGAGATTTGAGAGATTAAGTGACTTGTCAGAAGTTACACAATGTAATGAATGGCCTCCTGTATTGGTTTACAGGAGCTAGCACTCTATCCACTGTACCTTAATAATTAAACTGCAATTCAAATTTTATAAACTAGGAAGAGAGCAACAAAAATGTCTACAGATATGTGGTGGTTATGAGTGAGACAGAGTCCAAATGCTGGTCCCACCACCTACTAGCTGGGCGATGAATAAAAAACCACACATCTTTTCTGCATTTCAGTTTCCTCATATGCAAAATAGGGATAATGATATTACCTACATCATTGGTAAATGTTGTACTAAATGAGTTGAAATTTGTAAAACTCTTGGAACAATTTCTGACATAGAGGTAATATTACATACATCCTGATTAAATAAAAATAAGAAACTGTGTTAGCCTTTCTTCTAAAAAACCCCATTTAATTTATCATGAGTTTAAAATGTCAGTATTAAAATTTGCTTAAGCATCAAAAACTCAGGTTAACTAGAGGAAATTTAGTCATGTACCACACTATGCTCCACTTACCCTCTCATTCTGTTTTTTTTCTGTTTATTGAAATGTGGTTTACAAAAATTACATCTTTCTAGGTGTACAGTTCTTTGAGTTTTAACAAATGGCACCAAAGACCTCCTATGCCAAATGAGTATGCTATGCTCCACGGCCTGCTTTTAAAACGTTAAAGGCCTAAGAGTCTGGATGTGTCTCAACAAGTAAGGAGTCATTCAGCTCATCATCATACAATCATGGGACTGTCATTACAATTTATATGATTTTTTTTCCACTTCAAAAAGTTCCATTTGGAGTTAGTCTCTTTCTTCCATTCCCATCCCTGGCACCACTGATCTGGTTTCCATTTCTTTAGTTTACCTTTCTATGATGTTATATAAATGAACTCACACCATATGTAGCCTTTTGTGTCAGATTCCAAGATCCATCCATGCTGTTGCATGTATAAGCAGTTCATTCCTTTTCTTAAAGCTTTTATGTTTACATTTAAAAAATTTAATTCCTCATTCTTAACCATTCATCCATTAGTTATTTTTTAAGCCTAATAAATCTTGAAACATGGATGATTGTTTGTATTGGAATAGACAATTCTCTGTAGCTAAATTGAGAGTCCATGAGTCAAGGCTTCCTTTGAGGAAAGCTTTTTAAATAACAGGACTAGACACAGGCTACAAAGGGGAAATTGTCCAGAAATGCAATGGCATCAAAGACCTCCTATACCAAATGAGTGTGCTATGCTCCACGTCCTGCTTTTAAAAAGTTAAAAGCCTAAGAGTCTGATTGTATTTCAACAAATAAGGAGTCACTCAGCTCATCAGGATCTGAGTTCTAGCATTGTTCAGTTGACAATTATGTGGCAGTTAGAGGTCTAGGAAATGTGTCTTTTCTTGGTATAGAGAGGGCAGCCCAGGGCAGGGAAGTCAAAGTGATATATTTTTTCATATTCAGTAAGTCTGTCAGTGTTTTGTTTACTACTTTAAAGACACCTGTGTGTTAGAGAAAACTATCTTTTCTACTCCTTCAGTAAAATCAATTCTGTTTTGCAGATTTATAGAATTTTCTGTCTTTGAGAGATGAAAGGAGTTTTTTTTATAAATTGGCCCTTGAGAGAAATATATAATTTTATATAAATCTGCAATTTTAACTACCATTTCAGTTGTATTTTTGTTTTACAATGTATTTTTGTGTCCAGCATTTGAATGAAATAATTGCACTAGCTCTCAACATGCCAAAATAATTGAATACCAGATTATTTGAAAATACTTTTTAAGAAAATCTGAGTAATAAAAGTATTCATCCCTATCTACTTCTCCTGATACAGATGCATTAAATGGGAAATGGCAAGCAGTGATCAAGTCTTGATTAATACTGTAAAGCAAAAGCTTGTGCTTACAATCACTGCCATCACAATTCTTTATAGTATGTAAATACTTTAATAATCATGACGCTAAAATGGCATTATTGATTTAAAAACATATGATGCCACTGTAATCCCAGTTATTTGGGAGGCCAAGGCAGGAGAAACACTTGAGGCCAGGAGTTAGAGGCCAGCCTGAGCAACACAATGAGACCCTAACTCTAAAAAAATAATAATCATAATCATAATAAAATAAATTAGCCAGGCATGGTGGTGCATGCCTGCAGTTCCAGCTACTAGAGAGGCTGGGGACCACTTGATTTTACTAAGCTAATAAACTACTGAACTGGATTCTTCAGGATGCCATGTCTTGATGGATGTACATAGAGACATCAATAATGTCCCCACATCTTTACTCTTGTAGAAAAGAAAGAAAGAAGAAAAGAAAAAAGAAAGAGGGAAAGAAAGAAAGAAAGAGAGAGAGAAAGAAAGAAAGAAAGAAAGAAAGAAAGAAAGAAAGAAAGAAAGAAAGAAAGAACTTCTGCTACTCTGCATGCTTTATTTATTGTACAACCACACCCATATATTTGCTTCCAAAAGAAGACATAGCTCCAGAAAAAATGTGGATGAATCAGTAACCATACATAGATGTGAATTCTGCTTTTCACATAACAACTTCAACCTATCTTCCAGCTCATACCAAAGTAGTCATCCTTTTCAGCAGCCTGCGTCAACATGGCAGAGAAGTGGAAAATACACATAGGTAGGTCCCTCATTTATTTAAATCTATGAGGGTTACCAGATCTTTAAAGCAAAAAGCTTTACTTTAAAGACAACATGTAGTTCTAAATTCTAAATCCTGAAGAAAAGGAAATGAATACCTAATACAATCAGAGTAATTTTAAGTTTAAAAAAGTAAACAAAAACTAATCTTCTCTCATTGTGTCATTAAGAACTTGAAGTGTGACATTTCTGAAAGGACTATTCTACACAATATTCTCCTTGGAAGTAGGTCTTTGGGAAACATGAGCTTTGATCATGAAAACTTCTCACTAACCACTTTACATGAGGACAACCCCATAGGTCCTTCAAGTCCAATTTCTTATTGCAAAATGCAATGGTAAACGCCCCTTAATATTTCTGAGTACTGTTACAGGAACTATTCTTGAATAAGTTTTGTGAATTCTATGAATTAATAAAGCATGTTGTCATTCTTATTACTTTACTTGTTTTACCTACATATGAAGAGTGATTCTATATGCCCCTGCCAGATGCTGGCCACTTGATCTTGGATTTTCCAGCCTCCAGAACCAGGAGCTAATAAATATCTGTTTATTATAAATTACCCAGTCTCAGGTATTTAGACTTAGTAGCACAAAACAGACTAAGAAATCAGTGAGCAATGCAGTGTTGCTTGGTTTAGCAGGGTTCCCTTCAAACTGTCTAAACTCAGAAAGATTTTCCAACTTGGGTATTGATCTAACAGGATGAAATAAAAGGAGAACAAGTTTGGAGGGAAAGAAAAAGAAAGAATAATGAGGAAGACAGTCTAATATCCTTCTGGGAAAAAAACAGACATTTCATTTGCTTAAAAGTAATATACAAAATCAAAATACTATTTATTTACCACTTATGATCATAAGAGCTTCAAATACATATACTACAAATGATCTTTTTTGATTGAATAGCAATAGCAAAAATGACATTTGTTGAACCTAAGTTTTTGTTTTGAAATTGCAAAGGACTTTCACAACAACACCCCACTGAACTGTCTCAACTGAAATGGGTGGCACAAACCTCATTTTATAGATAATGTTTAGCTAAGAGGAATTAAATAAATGCAAAAATTACACAAGTAGTGAGTAAATCACGCAGGACTCAAATCCAGATCTGACTTACAGTTATTCCTCTACTCCAGAGAAGGGCGTAAGCACCCTTAGATGCTGCCAAGACAGCATTTTCTGGGGGATAGAGGATAAGTTTATGAGAGTCTTCCTTTTCCAACTACACATCTGCATAATGCCAGATCTTAGCACATACTTTAACCATAAAAATTTATGGCAACGGATTAAAATCAGACGCAATCATGAGAATCCTGCTGTATTCTATTAAGCCAGATATTAAAGAGATTTTCAAAAATAATGCCACTCTTCTAAGTAATTGTTTGGTTTCAATCAATATAGTTATTTTCATAAAATGCATTATTTATGTTAATATGAAATGGATATATTGTTGTTATTTTAATAAATTAATAAGTGTTTAGAAGTCTTTCATTTTCAATTTCTAAAATGGTAAATGCCAACAGATATAATCCACCACAAAAAGTTATTTGGGTTCTTCAATAATTAGTACAAAGGGTTCCTGATACCAAAACAGAAGTCTAACAAATACTGCTCTACACTATGGTCCAAGCAAGTCTATTTCTCATCTACATTTTTAAGACAGCATTAAGTTTCAAGTTTAACAAAGCAGCACATGCTTTTCTCTCACCCCTAGAAAAGGGCTAATGCAGAAAATATTTAAAAAATTATGACTGACAAACCCACCACCCTAATATAATCATTGTTAACATTTACAATATTTATTTCTCTCTGAGATTTCTTTCTCACTTAAGAATACATTTTACATGTAACCTCTTGCTTCACATACTGCTTTTTTTCCAATTAACACTGTGCAAGGACTATTTAATGTATGATGCTACAAATCCTATGTACACATCTTTTAATGGCTGCATAATATTTTAACTTGTATCTATAATTTATTTGGTCACTCCTGAGTTGTTAAATTCTTAAGCTGTACCCTAATCTAAAATATTACAAATAGGAGTGGTAAGAAAGGGCATCCTTTTTTGTGCTAGATTTCAACGGGAATGCTGCCAGCTCTTGCCCATTCAGTAAGATATTGGCTATGGGTTTGTCATAAATAGTTCTTATTATTTTGAGATAAGTTCCATCAATACCTATTTTATTGAGAGACTTTAACATGAAGGGATGTTGAATTTTATCAAAGACCTTTTCTGCATCTATTGAGATGATTGTATGGTTTTTGTCATTGGTTCTGATTACATGATGTATTACATTCATTTATTTGTGTATGTTGAACCAGCCTGGCATCCCAGGGATGAACATAGTACTGAAAGTTCTGGCCAGGGCAATCAGGCAAGAAAAATAAGTGAAAAGTATTCAAACTGGAAGAGATTAAGTGAAATGTATCTGTTTTCTATTTAGAAACACCATTGTCCCAGCCCCAAAACTCAAGCTGATAAGCCACTTCAGCAAAGTCTCAGGATACAAAAATCAGTGCGCAAAAATCACAAGCATTCCTATATACCAACAATAGACAAGCAGACAGCCAAATCATGAATGAACTCCCATCACAATTGCTACAAATAAAATACCTAGGAATACAGCTACAAAGAATGTGAAGGACGTCTTCAAGGAGAACTACAAACCGTTACTTAAGAAAATAAGAGAGGACACAAACAAATGGAAAAAAATTTCATCCTCATGGACAGGAAGAATCAATATCGTGAAAATGGCCATATTGCCCAAAGTAATTCATTGATTCAATGCTATTCCCATCAAACTACCATTGACATTCTACACAGAATAAGAAAAACGACTTTAAATTTTATATGGAACCAAAGAAGTGCCTGGATAGCAAGACATTCCTAAGCAAAAAGTACAAAGCTGGAGGTATCATGCTACCTGACTTCAAACTATGCTATAAGTCTACAGTAACCAGAACAGCATGCTACTGGTACCAAAACAGACATACTGACCAATGGAACAGAACAGAGACCTCAGAAATAACACCATACATCTACAACCATCTGATGTTCAACAAACCTGGCAAAAATAAGCAATGGAGAAAGGATCTCCTATTCGATAAACAGTGCTGGAAAAACTGGCTGGCCATTTGAAGAAAACTGAAACTGGACCCCTTCCTTATACCTTATACAAAAATTAATTCAAGATAGATTAAAGACTTAAATATAAAACCCCAAAACATAAAAATCCTAGAAGAAAACCTAAGGAATACCATTCAGGACATAGGCATGGGCAAAGACTTCATGATAAAAATGCCAAAAGCAATTGCAACAGAAGCAAAAATTGACAAATGGGATCTAATTAAACTAAAGAGCTTCTTCACAGCAAAAGAAACTAACATCAGAGTGAACAGGCAACCCATAGAATGGGAGAAAATTTTTGTAATTTATTTATCTGACAAATGTCTAATATCCAGCATCTATAAGGAACTTAAATAAATTTACAAGAAAAAAAAAAAACAGACAACCCCCTCAAAAATTGGGCAAAGGATATAAGGAGATGAAAAGAAGACATTTATTCAGCCAAAAAACATATAAAAAAAGCTCAATATCACTGATCATTAGAGAAATGCAAATCAAAACCACAATGAGATACCATTTCATGACAGTCAGCATGGCATTTATTAAAAAGTCAAGAAACAATAGATGCTGATGAGGCTATGTAGGAACACTTTTACACTGTTGGTGGGAATGTAAATTAGTTCAACCATTATGGAAGACAGTGTGGTGATTCTTCAAGGATCTAGAACCAGAAAACCATCTAACCCAGCAATCCCATTACTGGGTATATGACCAAAGGATTGTAAAGTATTCTACTACATAGACACATGCACACATACATTTATTGCAGCACTATTTACAATAGCAAAGACATGGAACTAACCCAAATGTTTATCAATGATAGACTGGTCAAAGAAAATGTGGTACATATACACCATGGAATACTATGCAGCCATAAAAAGGAATTAGATCATATCCTTTGCAGGGACATGGATGAAGGTGGAAACCTTCATTTTCAGCAAACTAACATGGGAACAGAAAACAAAACACCACCTGTTCTCCCTCATAAGTGGGAGTTGAACAATGAGAATGCATGTACACAGGGAGGGGAAAAATAACACACCAGGGCCAGTCGAGGTGTGAATGAACAATGGGAGGGAGAGTATTAGGACAAATAGCTAACACATGAAGAGCTTAAAACCTAGATGATAGGTTGATAGGTGCAGCAAACCACCATGGCACACAAATACTTATGTAACAAACCTATATATTCTGTATTTGTATCCCAGAACTTAAAGTAAAATTTAAAATTAATTGATTAATTAAATATTATAAATAATGGAAGGTGGAAAGACTTTCTAGTGTGATTCCCTGTTTCTGGGTGGTAGATCAAGGCACACAGAAGAACTTGTGTGCTTTGTTGTGGCTAAGGAAGGATTTGCTAAAGTGACTAAATTGGCTTTAAAATAATGTCAATTTAGGTTTTATTTATTTGTTCTACAAATGATTGTTAAGCTAAGATTCAAACCACAAAAAAGTAGCCAACTGTGAGAAATTCCAGGGAAGAAAACTCCAGCAAAACTATATACAAATACATTCCGGCAGGATCTGCTTGATATCTTTAAGGAATAGAGATGACCAGTATGGCCAGATGCTTCAAATTAATATTTTCCTCTTACATAGCAAAGTTTCTCGTAGGCTCTTGTTTTTCATTCTGTTACCTTAACCTTTAATACAATACATATTTAGATCTAGGAGTGTATTACCCTACCTGAAGAGTATGTTACACTTTATCTTGCCCATTTTCCACCTGGATGCTAGTAGAGTGAATACATAGGATTTGTTAACTTAATATAATAAATATAAAGATATATAAAGACAATTAAAATATAAAAATAATTAATGGGCTGACAAGTACGGAACCTAATCTGGCAATCATTTATGTTTTGCATTACTGTTGGAGTAAAGTGGGATCTCTTATCTCTACTCAGTGATTATTTGATTGTAAGCAAAAGACCTTGTAAAACCAGATATAATTTATCTTTAACTGGATGGGATATGAGTAGCAAAAGAGGAAACATATAGTAGAAGGTACCACTTTTTGAAGAAATCCAGTGGTGAAGAAAAGACAGGGTAGAAAATTTGGTACAGAGAAGCGATGGACAAGAAAAAGTTGTATTTGTTGGTTTCAGACATAATGAACAGAGCCATTTATCAGATACCTTCATTAGCGATATATCTGAGAAATCAATGTAATCAATTTCTGGATATAGAAATTGTTTTCATAATAGTGAAAATGTGAAGTTAATAGTGTGAAAATCAACTCTGTCCCTGCCCTTGTAAAACATATGTAAGTTTTCATTTTGAGTGATATAGTAAAGTAATAATAATATGCAATTATTGGAAATGATGGTCAACATCAAGCCACCATTTCTCAATCTAAAATGTAAACAAAAACTTTTCTCAGTGAAGTCACTTGTTTCATTTCTTCAATTCCAAGTGGGGAAGCAAAAGAAAGTTAATAATTTTTATTTTTAGACTAATTCTACTTTAATTTACAAGTTTTTTCATCAACCACTTTATGTATTCACTCATTCAACCATGCAAGTATTTCCTTCCCTAAAATTCTATAACACTTACTAACCTAAGTTGTTAATTCCTCACATTTCATATGCTAGTATGTACTATTATTTGTCCTTTCATATGATTATGTTTATCACCTCAATACACTAAGGCTCCTTATAAGAAAAAGTCAAAACTAAAGCCTTTCGAAACTTTATGTGAGCTGGATTCCAATAAATATGAATAACTCGTCAGCATATAATCAAAAAGCAACACTGGGCACTTTATTAATTCTATTCACTTTTAGCAAAGATTTGTATAACCTATATCTAAATAGTAATTAAAAACTTAAACATAAAAGTACATGACTATTGCCAAAAAGGGAGATGTATCATGGAATAAGGTCATAATTATCTATAGAGTAAAATATATAAAGATATAATACCTTTTAGTTAAGAGCTTTAATTGTTTAGAGGGAAATGAAGCATTTATTAAAGTTACAATAGCATATAAAAATTTCCATCATACTTTTGAAAGCTCTTAACTAGGCACAAGAGTGAAATAAAGGCATGGTCACACCCACTACAGGTAAACACATGTTCATAACCAAAGCAGAAAGGGACACAGAGGGCTGGTGGTGAGTATTCTCTTCAAAAGCTTTATCTTCTCTTTAAAATCTAGAACAGCCCACAAAGTTATCTGTTTAAGTCATCCAATCACCAGGCTGTACTGTGACTAATCAAAAAGTAAAATAAAAATCAGAACCCTAAGAATCAAGCTATGAAAACTTGTACAATTCGAAGTTCTAATTTTGTAAAAATACAGCTAAACAAAATTTTCTACAGATAAAATATAATAAACTCCCAAAGGAAGTAATATAAGTATGGTTGGTTTTCTTGTTTGACTCCAGCAGACTTATTCTCCATCCTTCTTTGTACATCACTGTATTCTACAAATTGACCATTACAGGTTGCATCAACAGCCACTCTTGTTCTCTGGCTTTTTATTGGGGTTAGGCCAATGGAAAGTACAGTAGGGGATTGAAAGGCAGGAAGAGAATGAGGACAGGGCACTGATTCTCCCAATCCCCTCCTGCCTCCTGTGGTTAGAGAGTGGCTACAGTCCAGTGAAGTAGTTTTTTCCTACAGTTACATCTCCACAGGTTTCAATAACTTCTCTCTTCCTTGCACCTTCAGGCTCAAGAGTAATAAAGGAAGGCCCTGGGTTCCCTTTTTGGTCTTACTTTGATGGCAAAAATAATAAACTTGATGGTATAAATAATAAATAAACTAACTAAACAACGAATCCAAATTAAGAGCTGGAGAAGAGGGAGGCAGAAAGAACATGAAATGTACTAATTTTCATATCTTTCATTGTTCAAAGTTGTTAGATAATACCTCAAAATAAATACGGAACTAGAGGGCTTTCAACTTCTGACAAGAAAGTAGGAAACTGATAAGTGAATTACTCCCAGCTTAATAATGATTAAATGCCACATAACCTTCAAAATTATAATTTTTCCTTAACCCAGAAGAAAGTTTGTTATATGGTGGCTAAGTAAGTTGGATTCTAACAACATGGGAAGAAGATGTGATTGCAATACCAATGGAAGGAAAAGAGAGAGAATGAAAAAAAAAATACTTGAAGAGATAATAACCAAGAGTTTTCCCAAAATAATAAAATATACTGATCCAAGTACCTCAGAAAAAGCCAAGCAGAATAAATTATACTCCTGAAAGCCTTTTTTAAAAAGGAAATATTTAACACAGTCAGAATTAAGAGATATAATATATAATGATGGGGAAAGAATCATATGAAATTTCTTATCAGAAACATTATAAAACAGAAGACCAATGGACACCACCTTTGAAGTACTGAAATAATAAAACAATGTCAATAAAAAATTATTTACCAAGCAAGCTACCTTTCAAAATTAAGAAGAAATAATGACTTTCTTTCATACAAACAATAACTAATTTAATTCTCTACTGGCAGCCCTGTACTATAAGAAATGTTAAACATAGTTATTCAGACAAAAGAAATATGATGGAAACCTGAGCTACACACACAAATATAACATCTTTGGAAATAGTTAAGGTGAAGGTAAATCTTTTATTTTAAAAACAAAAAAGACTGTATTATTTTTACTCTAAAATATAACTGAATCTCTAAAGCAACAATACTAGCAATTATAGCATATAAAAAGTTAATTATATGATAAAAGTAGCACAAAAGATGTGAAAAGGGATTTGAAAAATTACTGTGCGGAGGTTTAACAATATCTATGATGGTTAACCTTCATCAAAAATGCATATCCTAAAGCCTAGGGTAACCACTAACTAAATATTAAAAAGAGGTTTTAATGATAAGTCCATAATGAAGATAAAACTGAAATAATACAAAATACTTAGTTAAGCCAGAGGAGGCAAACTCAACATAGTTAAAGAGATAATTCAAAAATTGAAAGATATGTTAAGAAAGTATACAGAATACAACACAGGAAAGCAATAAGATGACAAACATGAAAGGCACAAGAAGTAACGGAGATTAGAATACACAGTACTAGCAAATATCTAATTAGAGTGCTAGAAGGAGGGAATCCAGAAAAAGAAAAAGAGATATTCAAAAAGATAATGGCTAATAATTTTCCTAAGTTGGAATTACCTTGATCCTAAAGTTAGAGAAATATAAAAAAACCTAAGCAGGATAAATGAAAATAAAATAATCAATGAACACACTGCATTGAAACAGCAGTGCATCAAAGTATTATAAAAACAGCCTGAGGAAAATAAAAACAAATTTCTGTGAAAGCAACAACAAATAAGCTAAGAACTAATTTCTCAACAACAATAAAAATTATAAGGCAGTGGAATTCTCAAGAGATATGGTTTAGGAACGAAAAGTTACCTTGGAAAAAATATCTGAGGCACAAAAGGAAAACACAAGCAGGGAAAAGTGATATGCATATAGGTCAATCCATACAATCCACTGATCTTATAAAACATTGTTAAACCTAGTGTGTTAATGAAAATAATATAAAACTAAAATTATATATTATATATGCACATATGATAATAATTCCATATGCACAGAGTTTGAGGAGCATTTTAAGCTCCCGTTTTAGTTGGTAAGAGATTAGAGATATTATTTTTAGGCTGCTAATTTTAATATGCATGTTAAAATAACTAGGTTAATAATTAAAAGAATAAAAATTAAATGCAAAAAACACAATCTAGCAGTGGGGGGAGAAAACAATGTAAACAGTAAACAAATTGCACTAAACCCCTGCCTGCAAAAGCAAGAGAGTAGAAAATAGGAAAAGAGAAAAGCAGAATAAATCAAAAGAATAAAATGCGATGTTAAATGTAATTCACAGAAAATATAAATATAAATAAATCTGCAGCTAAAAGCAACAGATTGTCAGACCAGCAATAGACTATTCAGAATTCTCATGTGTTGAGAAAAGACAGGAGTTGGAATGAATGAAAAAGAGGTGTGGAGACTGGAATAACCTTGACTTACTGAAGAAGCAATAAGTAAACTTGTCAGATGTGGCAGAGTCTTCACATTCAGAAGTAGTAGAAATTAATTTCTCCAGGTTTAGAACTCATGTGGTAGAAAACTGTGAGCTACTGAGCAAAAGAAAGAAATGATAATGGTAGTACATAAGCGTGGAGGGTAAATTCACATAGATAGGTTCGAGTGTGAGATCCCACAACTCACTCTGAAGAACATAATACACTCATTATAGGCATGATGAATTTGAGAATCATCTTTAAAACCATTATCTTTGGGGCTGGGAGCGGTGGCTCACGCCTGTAATCCCAGCACTTTGGGAGGCCAAGGCGGGTGGATCACGAGGTCAAGAGATCGAGACCATCCTGGTCAACATGGTGAAACCCCATCTCTATTAAAAACACAAAAAATTAGCTGGGCATGGTGGTGTGTGCCTGTAATCCCAGCTACTCAGGAGGCTGAGGCAGAAGAATTGCCTGAACCCAGGAGGTGGAGGTTGCGGTGAGCTGAGATCGTGTCATCGCACTCCAGCCTGGGTAACAAGAGTGAAACTCCATCTCAAAAAAAGAAAAGAAAAGTAGAAACAGAGACATAAAACTCATTCATTAACCTTTTCTAGTTATCAATTTTGATCATTTTGATTTCACTACTTATTACATTTTGATTTCACTACTTATTACACTTAAACTTTCTAATCTGAAAATAAAGTTATTTATTCTTCAAAAGAGTTCTGCTTAACAGCCCACTCTCCCAGAATGATACAAATACTGATACATTTCAAACCCCTCTTCTGCTAAGTATTTTTTCCTATGGTAGAACAGAAATGCATCAAAATGCTAAGAATAAAATCCAAGTTCAGTAAACTTTCCATTGGTACAGATAAAACATGAATCTGTAATGGAGGCCTTTAATGTATATTTTGGAAAGAAAAGAAAAGATGAGTACTTCAAACATATGCACAGGTCAAGGAAATACAATAAGGCTATATCATGACCATAATATAACTGTCCTGCCTTATTTCTTTGCACCCTCCCAAATCTAAAAGTGGCATTCCTTTCAAGTTTTAGCCAAAAAAGCATAGAATGAACTTAAATACAATGTAGTCAAGAACCAAACACCAGAACTCTAACTTATAATCAACACACCCATCCCATAAACACAGGAGAAACTCTAGTGGAGTGGTAGAATTACAGGGAGCAGACCAGTATTTGCTTTGGCAGATGTGGAGTCTGTGCAAATAGGAACACAGCTGTATGCAGAATATTTTAGTGTTTCTAAAACTGCTGAATTAGACATAAAGAAATACCCAAAGTTGCAATGTATCAGCAAGTTTACAGAACAAAGTGCCATTTCGATATTTAAAATATTTTTTTACAGAATCTGTCATCTGTACCAAGCATTTTTGTCACCTTGTTAGTTGTAATGCAAAACTTCCAGCTTCATGATCGCGGTCACACCCTACTTACATGGTTACAGTTTTCTTCTTACTTTAGAGGATTTATTATTTTCCACAAGTATATTGCAAAATCCAGAGGAACTGGTGACTATTTAGCCTAAAAGAGACTTAATTAAATATATAATTAGTAAGATACGTGTGAAATTTTCAATTAAAGTGAAATATCTCACACTGAAGTTCAGAAAAGCAATGCTAGAAAATTACTGAGAATAAAATTGGAGCACTTAGTCTATAACTTTTCCTGTCTAAGAAAGAAGCATTTTTACATAAAGCTCTTTAAATTCCCCAATTTAGTAAATTATGCTATTTTATGGAGAAGCGTAGGTCTCTTTAACATTTAAAAAATTAAAATTAAAAAGAAGTAGCATTCCATTCACCAAGCAAGGCTTTGCCAAAGATGTTTGCTAAATGAATGATGACGATATCCCCGTAATACCTTACTTCTCTCCCTCTTCGAAATTTTTTTTTTTTTTTTTAAACAAAAGTTTCACTTTTGTTACCCAGGCTGGAGTGCAATGGCGTGATCTCGGCTCACCGCAACCTCCGCCTCCTGGGTTCAGGCAATTCTCCTGCCTCAGCCTCCCGAGTAGCCGAGATTACAGGCACGTGCCACCATGCCCAGCTAATTTTTTTTTTTTTTTTTTTTTTTTTTTTTGCTATCTTTAGTAGAGACGGGGTTTCACCATTTTGACCAGGATGGTCTTGATTTCATGACCTTGTGATCCACCCGCCTCGGCCTCCCAAAGTGCTGACTCTTCGAAATTTTTAACACTTATTTCTGGGCTAATTAATCACTACCTACTGCAACCTACTTGTTTCTAAATTAGGAGTTCATATGTGTCTACTTCCCTACTGATTCAGCTTTAGATCTGTATGACTTCTATTTCAGTAATTGTTACATTGTCTTAAACACACTTTCAAACTGCTGAATCCATTTCATCTTTAAACTTTCATTTCCGCATACTGGAGTATCTCTCTCCTTTAATTCATTTTTCCTTTAGATTTCTGTCCTAATACTATGAAAATATGGGGATTTAATCAAAGACTACAAACAGGTTTCATGCTGTGAGTTAATTCCTGATTGATTCATGTAACTGCCAGGAGCACTGCAGTGGAAGAGCTTGAGGACAAGTCTCTATCTTGTCTTGGATTCATTATGTTGTGTTGAATTAATTATGTCTGCTATGGGACTGGAATGGTGGAGTGAGAAGTGGTAGAATATCTGCCATTTATTTGTGACTCCGTCTTGGGATCTCCTAGTGGATATTAATGTTTTACCTCATAAAACTAAATTGGTTAAAACTACCACACATCTTTCTGCAGCATTCTCTGTAGTTTTCATACCTTGAAATAGGGAAAGAGACTCCTAACACCATTATCCTAGCAACAGTGACACTTCATCTCTGTTTCACTGAAGGGTTTTACTGATAGTCACCTCTACGTCCCACCATTATGTTGAAGTATTTATAAAGAAGCAAAGAAAAATAATTCTTTCCCACAAGAATATGGAGACTCCTGCCTTTAAAACACAGCTTATTCTGTTTCCCATTTTGTTAGCCAAAAGAGAAGAAATCTATAAAGAAGCCAAAATGTCTGAATTAATGAAAGATTTTGTGTTCACTCTATACCAGTCACTGTGCTAAGTGCTTTATGCGGATTATTTCATTTAGACAGACATTTAGTCCTGGGGCTGTTCAGTAATGTGTTCAGGGACCCAGTGCTGGTGAGTAGCAGAAAAGTAATATGAACCCAGGAAATCAAATCCCAAATCTCATGTTCTTAATTACAATGTGAGGTTACTTCTCTAGATAAGGCAATGGCCACTTCTAGTTTTCAGTAAAACAATGGAACTGAATGTTAATGTTCAAAAGCAGCACTTTATATTTGGCCTTGGGTTAGATTCTTATTCATATCCTACTTGTTACCTGAGTCACTATGAACCACTCTTCCCTTGAATGGAAAATGGAGGTGATGCTCCCTAAATGGTGAAATTAATACAAAGATTAGTAATTACATATAGGACACTTGGCCTATAGTAAATGTCAATAATTATTACTTATCTACATTCATATTTTAATTTCTTGTGATTCCTATATGTAATAAGACCTTTAGGTTTAAAAAACACAATTTGCTAGAAAAGCAAAAGTAATGATTATGTTTTATAAATTAGAAGCTTGTATAACATAATAGAATTAGGATATCACATTTATTAGAAAAATTGGTGAAAGTTTTAAGTAATTATACAACTTCTTATTACCCCACCAAAATCCTGTGTCCTAAAATAAACTAAAGTAGGAGAGCGATTACCCCTCCCCACTTAGCAAACTGCTCTTAGCATTTCTTAAGTCTGTAGTAAATTTTTTAATGATTACTAGGTGTGTACATCACATAACAGACCAGGAGTAAAGGAGCTAATTAGGGAAGAGAAAACTGTAGAGACAGAGCTAGTTTAAGTGAATTCAGGCTTGCTGGTAGACTCCATAGGAAGGGTATGTAGTTAGAACTATGTCAAAGTTGAAAAGCGGGGAACCGGGAAAGGCAGGGAGGTACCATAATCACATAAACAAATGGCAGGAGCAAAAGCAGCCAAGACTGAACCAACCAAATGCTGAAAGAAGCTTAAAGGGATAAAGTCAACAAAGCAGCACATGTACAGCAACCCAGACCAAATTCTTCAGTCTTTATCTGCTATGAGACCCTTAGAAATCCAAGGGCCTACACTCAGCTTGAATGGAGGGCACACAAGCTTTCATGTGGCATGTGTGTGCCCTGTAGACCAACTGCATGCTGAGGTACAAGTATAGGTTGCCTAGATATCCCTGTATATTGTGATTTCAGAAAATGTAAGAAGTTTCTTCCCCAAAATATACCCTGGGATGAACAGAAGTCCAACAAGCTAAGGAGTACTCCCCTGTTAAAACCATGAAGGGCTAGGGCCAAGTCTGAAAAACCACTGGAGGAAAGGTATTTATTTGTCATTTACAACTTACCTGAAAAAGTATTTGCCCAACCTATTTATGCCGAGAGCAATTCTGAGGAAGTTGCTTGAAATCAATAAAGTGTGGGGGACCCAGGAAAAACATGAAGAGCCACAGAGGACAGCAGGACTGTGAAAGGTATCTTTGGAAGATTCTGATAACAATGTCACATACTTGAAAGTTTGTGTAGAATTGGCCCAAACTACTCCGATAATTTGTTTCAACTGAATTTTGAGCAGTGATTAAATGAGAACCTGTAAATTCATTCAATGCAGAAGCCTAAACTAACATCGATTTGTCTTTTAACATTGATGACAATTTTAATAAATAATTCAAATGTAGACTTTTAAGAATAGCAAAGGTAATTCTGTTAACATAACCTTGAGTTTTACGCAAATTAGACTGAAAAATGACCGTGTCTGCACTTAAAAGACTGCAGAACATTTTTTTGAAATAAACTAGTAATACCAATGCATATCAAAAAAAAATTTGGTTTTCTGCTTGGGTATGCTAAACTGGAATTAAATTAGGGTATGTGTATGACTTTTCCAACTTAAATTAGAGGAACGTGAATTGAAGTTTCACATTATGGTATTTTCAAAAATTGGCTGTATATTCTTATTGACTCATCTAATCTTTTTTTTAACTTTTAATACACAAAATATTTTTGTACCACTGACAGATTTTTTTAAATTATGTCAAAAATAACTCAGGAAAAAAAAGTAACAAGTATTTCAGCTTCCATTCTATTACAAGGAAGTTACAAAGAACTTGCTTTGTTATTTTACAATTTCAATTAATTCCCTTTAATAGCATTGATGTACGTGTACATTCATCAGCCAACATTCTTTTATCAAGCATCCATTAAATGCCATTTTCTGGTCTTAGTGTTAACGTTTCAAAAGATCAATAACCTGCCCACAGGTTATTGTTAGTTAGTTAGAAAAGCACATGTTAGCTAGCACATGTGTTAACTAACACGTTAGCTAGTTAGAAAAGACAGTAAATAAATATAATACAATGAAATAAGTATGCTAGGTCACTTCTAGCCAAATTTCTCAAACAGCTTCTCCACATTAGCTGTCTCCATTTTCACTACCTCATTCTTCACTCTACTCCACATGGCAGAACAATCACTCCACTGAAAAGGATCCCCCTATGATCATTAATGAGGTCACTAAATCCAGTGCAGAAATCTGTATAATTATCTTACTAACCCTCAGTAGCATTCAAAACTGTTGCTAATCAATGCTTTTGAATTTTTTTCTCGCTGTTTCTGTTCCTCTCTTGCTTCTGATCACTACTCTCTTGCCATTTGGAGTCATCCTCTTTGACATGACTTTTAATTATTAAATTTATTAAAAATTTTGCCATAATTCTCTGCTTTGCCTTGCTCTCCTCTCCCACCAAGACCTTAGTTAGAGTGTGTATGCTAGAGATTCCAAATGTATTTCTCCAGTTAGCTATTACTTTTGAGCTACGAAGTAATTTCTGCAACAATCCTCTCAACTCCCCTCTTAAATGTTCAAAGAAATATCAAAGTCAACTTGACTAAATCCAAATTCATTACTGCTCCCCTCCAACCCACCCTCCTTTGCCCGTTGTTACCTCTAATTCCAGTTCAAAAGTCACTTCCTCACAGCAGAAACCACGGATACTTTTTTCCACATAGCAGAAACCACGGATACTTTTTTCATCATTGTACATTGCTTTGCACAATGTCCATTACATAATAAAGAATCTATACACACTTGATTTGAATGAACAGTCTATAGAAGTACAGAGGAGCAGGCCATTAATTTTGTCCAGAACTCTCAGTTTAATGAAGGAGTTGACTCTTACAGAATGAATAGGATTTTGTTAAATAAAAACGATGGCAGAAGAGGCAACAGATGCAAAACAATGGAGGGATAAGATAATTCAGGAGAATAAAACAAGAACGGCAGAGCAAAGGTCATGGTGCAGCCGGGACTGGAAGTTAGGAGGCAGGATAAGGGCAGGGATAAAAATAGGAAGGAAGGATTGGGGAAAGAGCTGAAAAATTAGATTTTGACCAGAGCTTGAGGAATCTGAACTTTATCCTACAGGCAATGAGAAGCCACTGGATGTGAAAGTTGAGAAAGAGAGATGATCCACATTTTAGGAAGTATACTACATTGGTTATTGAGCTATTGACTCTCGTTTCGAATCCACACTTCTCCATTCTGGTATGCTGACATGGGGATGCTGCAAATCTTTTATCAGCTGGTTCCCCATTAGATTCTTCCAATAGAGGATTATAAAGGGAAACTGGAAGAATGGAAGAAGGGAAAAAAGACTCCCTTTTTCCTGTTTGCTTTGTTTTTTTGTCGACATTTTCTTACCACGGCACCAGAGCTTTTTTTGGCTTTCCCACAAATGGCCTCATCTGGCCCCCTCGGAGGTACCAATAGCATGCAGGCAGTGTCCCTTCTTCCAAGTCTGAATCCTGCTTCGTGGGGTCTTTAATCTTCTACTTTCTGAAAACTCTAGCCTCCTGCCTCTGTTCCGTGCACCGTATAGGTGGTAGAAGCTTCTACCGTTATTCCTTTTATTTTTTCAGTCTTCTAACAACTGATAATTGATACAGTATCAATACTCTACATTGAAAAACTCAGTTTGGCTTCTGTTGCTTTGACTGGCTCTTGATTGACATAACCATTCTACTGTGGATTAGAAAATGGAGTGGTAAGAACTCAAATTAGGAGACCAGTTAAAAAGCTCTTTAAATATTATAGGCAAGAGATAAAGTAAGTCAGTGGCTATATGAGTGAAGATTTAATTAAATGATAAAAGTAATAATATCTAATTTTCTTAGCACTTACCATATGCAGGTACTATTCTAAGTTTCATAAGCCCTATGACAGAGGTACTATACTTATTTCCATTTTATAGACAAGAAAATTGAGACCCAAAAAGTTTTCAAGTAATGAGCCCCAGATCACACAGACAGTAATGCTGGAGACAGGATTTAAACCCCAGTGTTTTGGTTCCCAAGTACTTCCCTTTAACAACAAAGAAGAGTTGATTTTCTTGAGGTATTTCTGAGAAAGAAGCAACAATATTTGGACACTAGATCAACAGAAAGGATCGTGGAGAGGGAGAAGTGAGAAAACCTTACAGACTCTTAATTTTGACTGGGTAGATTATGAAGCTTTTAACTGCAATGGAAAACAAAACAAAAAGATCAGTTTGGGATTCCTAATAGAAAGATTCAGTTTTGAATATTTTGAATTAAAGATGCTTATAAGTGTGATGTCAGCTGAAAGTTAAATTTGAGTCAGGTCCTTTTAAAAAGCTGACACTGGAGATAAAGATTTCAGAGCCCTGAGACTAAAGAGGCTACATGAAGCCATGAAGGCAGATGGTAATGCCTGCCCTGAAAGAGAGGCTAGGGAAAGAGAGTGAGCTGAGTTTTCAAGCTGTTAAATATAAATCTTCCTGGTTCTTTTTTCTACATAAAGAATTGCAAACAGTCTTCAGAAGAAATATATATTAAGCAACGAAATAGAGACACGCAGGATGAAAAAATGTATGTGGTATGACACACAAGAAAAGTATGAAACTATTCAACTGGTTTGTTTTTTATTTTTTGGAAGAAACAAAATGAAGAGGAAAAAAAGGAGATAGAGAGAGTTTAAAACCAAGTGCTTTAGTTCCTGACTGAAATGCAGGATCCCCAAGATTGATTATGCTCCTTAGAATGCTTTGGCCGCAGAGACTGGGATGACATCAGCAAACCAATCCCTAGCTGAGGAGAATGAGTCATATTTTCGTCTGTTTTCACTTGATTAAAATATTTTACATTTGTTGAGCTCGACAAAAAAAAAAAAAAAAAAAAAAAAAAAAAAGGACAGAGGAAGCCATTGAAAGTGGAAAACTGAAAATCCAAATATGGTGAATTTCTGACTCACCAGAATTGCAGCATCATAGGAACTAATAACTTTGAATTAGAGAGACATTCAAAACAAAAACCAAAAAACGTTCATTCAATAAATAATTCCCCAAATTCCATCAAAGTGCTTTAGGGTTTTCTTTAATGTTTAACTTAATACCCACAGAGAAAACACTAAGAGAAGGTGATCTATAACGTTTTTCAAAGCATGAAGTTAAAATCTTGTCAGCTGTATTTAAGCATCTGGTCTTTATAACTTATTTTGTTCAGATTAGTATAAACTTCTGGCTTTGATGGTTCAAATGGATCTAAATATTTGCTTCTCTGGAACAGGGGAGTCAGTAAAAGCAGAATAAGGGATGGGACTGAAGGTTTGCTTCTTTATGGATACCTATGCCAAGTAATCTGCAAACAATCCACTTCCTGGCCAATGACTGCTAACGAATTTGCCCAGGAATTTTTTTTAACTGTAGCCTGCTTAGACTGACCTTTATCTCCATTAGCCATTAGACATTTATAGTTAAGCAGACTTCACTTGAAAAAGTGAAGTCTTATTACTGCAGACTTAGGCAGTTATTTTTCTACGTATGTGAATTATTGTGAGGCTCAAATCATACAAGGGAAAGACATCTGTAAATTACGAAGCCCTACATAAACTTCAGTTATGATTTGTTTAACAGGCCAGAGCATATAGAGATCATCTAAAAATGGGAGTAACCCTGTTTGGTGTTATTTCAAATTAAGAAATCCTGATGCTTTCCAAAATTTCATTGTTCTTTATACTGTAATGACATTCATTAAATCTTGCCCATCAATAAAACCTATCGAGCTCTCCAACAACCAGTAGGTGGGTCTCTCTGAATATAATCAAAAAACATATTTTAAAAACTTAAAAAAAATGTTCTCACAAATTTAAAATTACATTATGCCAAAAAATTAGATGACAAATATCACAGTTAAAAATTATTGTCATAATTATTATAGAAAGAGTTAAAGTTTGTATATTAAGAATAGTTCTTATATATCAATGAGAATAAGGCAAAGAATCCAGTAGAAAAATTGGCAAAACTCTGAACAGGCCACATATTTTTAAAAAATATAAATGACCACTACTAAATAAAAGATAAGAAAATAATTACAAGCTTACTAAAAATTAAGTAACAAAAATTTTAAAACAATAAAATAATATTTCTTACATTTCAGATAAACAAAGATTAAAAATGAAAATATCCAGCGGGGAGCCTGAGAAGATGACAGATATAGTGACTACATAGTTTTTGGCTCTAGCAGAAACCCTACATAAAAAGAGCAGCAAGAAAGTAAAACCAAAAACCCATAGATAATATTTTTAACAAAACCTGATGGCAATATATGAGTGTGTGGATACAAACCACCAATAGCCTCAAGCCTCCATGATTTCAGAAGCTGTGCAGAAGAAAGTGGAGAAAGCATATTTGATGGACTTGAGAAATGACAGGACCACCCCAAAATAGCTGCCAGCAAGTATTCACTTAAAAATCCCATAGCCCACTTTAAGATCAATGACTTAGAGGAGGAGATGGCACAGTGGGAGGATAATTTTGTCACTGGCATTGTTTAGAATCACCAGTGCAGGCTGATACTATAAAGCAGATAAACCTTAAGTAGTTCATCTGTATTTTTAACTCTACATAGACAGCATGGCCTCCTTCCTGCCTGTACCTGGGGCAAACTGCTTCCACTGCCACCTCTATACCTTGAGATACTACTGAACTTACTGGAACTAGGAAGGATTTTGTAAAATACAATAGCAAATGAATAAAAAATGCCCATGAAATGAGTTGGGGCAATCTGTCTCTTGTGAATTCTTAAAACTTATCTACCAGGGCTCTCCTCTAGCATAGGGCCCCACACTGAGATGACACTGATGGGAGTGAAATAAAAATTGAATGATAGACGGGCAATAGAGACAAAGGAAAAATAAGACCAAGATAAACTGGGTGGCAAGAGGAGGGGGAAACAAGAGAATCAGGAACTCTCAAAAAGTAGCTGCTATAATTTTTAACACTATATATATATAATTTTTTTGTGTGCTGGAGTTTCACTCTTGTTGCTCAGGCTGGAGTGTGATGGCATGATCTGAGCTCACTGCAGCCTCTGCCTCCCCGGTTCAGGCGATTCTCCTGGCTCAGCCTCCTGACTATAGCTGGGACTACAGGCACACACCACCATTCCTGGCTAATTTTTTGTATTTTTGGTAGAGACAGGGTTTCACCATATTGGCCAGGCTGGTCTCAAACTCCTGACCTCAGGTGATCCATCCACTTCGGCCACCCAAAGTGTGGGGATTACAGGTGTGAGCCACTGCACACAGCCTTAACACAATATTTATAAAAATCTTGAAGGGGGAAGTTGTATAAAGTTGGAAAAATCATCTGAACCAAGCCTCTATCTAAAATTTCAGGAAAACAAAATTCAACCAAAAAAATGACCAAGAGAAAAGCATCAAGATTAAAGCTATACAAAATTACTATAAGACAGGGGAATACAGAGAAAAATAATATTCCTACAAACACTGAAATTGTGCCAAAACACATCATAAAAAGACAGACAGTCAGACATTATGTGCCTCTTGAAGAAAGAACACATCTGCTCTGCTCTTGCCACATGATTGAATTTAACTCTGATCAAGTCTCTAGATCCAGATGTGAATATGCAGGAAATAGAGAGGGAGGAGGAACTGCACCATGACTATGCAAGCAGCAAAATCCAGACTGTGGGAAACTACAGGCTATGGCCTGGGTTCCTCAAATTAACAGAAAGGGAGGATGACTGGAGAGAGACTTTATAGATCAAAAGATTTATGAGACATACCATGCTAAAATATAGAGAAAGAGTGAATCACAATGCCTATAAACACATAGTTGGTGACAAAACCACAGAGAAATACAAGAAAGGGATTGAGAATCCCTCGATATTTTTCACAGTTCCTCTGCAGGAAAGTAGACAGGGTTTGTGTTTGGTATGCGACACACAGAAAGGCTTCTAGGTAGCTGGAAATGTATTTCTTGATCTGAGTATAGTGGCAAGGCTATTTGCCTTATTATATTTCACATATATATATATATATATATATATATGCATGTGTGGTTTTTTAATCTGGATTATATTATACAATGAAAAATGGTTTTGATAGTAGTGCCTAGTATAAACAAAGATGGGGGTAAAAGACACACCTACTTCTGTAATTCTATAATAATTTGGGCACATAAATCAGAAAAAAATGTAAAATGGCATATTGAACAGATCAAAAGCCTTCAAAATATAGATAAGCTTATACTCATCTATTCAGCAATTCCATTTCTAGGAATTTATGCCTAAAAATATGAACCTAAACAAAGACATATATTATTCACACCCTATTCATTATGTCCAGGACAGTAGAAATACCTTAATGTTTAACAACAGCAGCTTGATTAAATAAATTATAAATCATACAGATAATAAATTAATATAATAAAACTAGTAGAGACACCTAATTAATGACATAGAATGCATTCATGTCATGTTAGACACAACATACTACATAAAAACAATAAACATATGCATGTATGTGTATGCATAATTTTCCCCATATACATACAGGGAAAATTCCAAGAAGAAATGATGAAAAATCTTCACAGAGTTTATTTCTGGGAAATGGCATTACAGAGTAACATTATGATTTCCCTATCTTTATTTTTAACATTCATTTTAAATAAAAAGTATGGATTACCTCTGTAATTAGCAAAAGGCAGTTAAAAGTGATTTCTTCCTTTCTGATCAAAAAAGGAGAGCAGTAAGAGGCCAGGCAAGGCAGGGCAGGCAGGACAAAGAGTTCGTGGCAGCCTTGTAGCTTGACTAACCAATGTGACTAATTCTCAGTGGTGAATGGGTAGTTTCTTGAGGTACTTTGAAGTTCTGTAAAAGGTACTTGTTTTCTTCTATATGCATAATATAAAGAACTCCTTTAGATAAATTTTATACTTGAAATCTCTGTCCAACTGACACCTATTATTAACAGTCTTTGCCAGGGCCTGATCTAGGTATATTTTCCTATGTAGTTTTATTATAATCCTCAAGAACTTCCTGTGAGTTAAGTAGTATTATCTTCACTTTGAAATTGTGATAACTCAGACTCAAAAAAATAAATAGAATTTCTTATTGACACACAGGCAGTAAATAGCAGATCCAGGATCTGAACCTAGATCTTCTGATTCATCCTTAGTTGAGTACTTCAAGCTACAGTGGAAACAAATCTATACCTAGCTATCATACATGATAAAAGAAGAGTTAGATCTTCTAGGGTGATCTAATCCTCCCTCTTACCTGTGACTGTCCCAGTTTAAAAACTGAAAATCCCATATACTAGGCACATCCTCAATCCCAAGGAAACTGGGATGGCTAGTCACTCTAAGAACACGGCTGTCTGAAACAGTAGCCACTAAGCAGAAGCGTCTATTAAGCACTTGGAAAGTGGCTAGTCTGGGCATAGTCTGCATGCTGTAAGAGTAATATATGCATCAGATTTCTCCAAAATGTAGCATAAAAAACAAAATGTAAAATACTTCATTAATAATTTTTATGTTGATTACATGTTGGAATAAGAATACTTTGATATATTGGATTAAATAAAACACATTAATTAAAATTATTTTCACTTGTTCCTTTTTACTTTTTTTAATGTGGCTGCCAGAAAATTTCAAATTATATATGTGGCTTGCATTTAATATCTTATATTATATATCTTTTGGGCAGTGCTACTCTGAAAATATATATTTGTATATATATATATTTATATATATATATATATATATATTTATATATAGTGTTAAATATTTGAAACATTTTGAAAGACTCTTAACATTTAGTTTTCAAACTTTTAGTCTTCTAAAAGTAGTTTCCCCGTCCAGAATTTATCAAAATTTAATTCTTCCTCTTTCCCTTCCTCCTGATTCTAAATAAAAAAACTAACTAAAGTAATTGCTAATGACATAGAACTGTAAGGGAATTCCCACCTCCCCCAAAATAGGAAAGCTCCTAAAATTCAAGTACTTCTTCCCTGTAACTGGCACAGCAAAAACACTCATAGGTCCAGATTTTTCTTCTTCTCACCCCTTCTCGCTTACCTTGTGTGGCTCAATTGCTAAGCTAGCCCACCTGGGTATCAATAAATTAAACATGCTATTGGGCTTTGAGAAGAATTCATACCTCCCATAAAATATAGAACAGTGGTTTCAATTATGTGCAAGCCCTGTAACAAACACTTCTTTGGTCACATTTTTAGCATGTTAAGAAAGCAAGACAAATTATTTGTAATGTATCAATATAATTTGCAAAATGAATATAATCATTTTTCTTCTCATGATTAGTACTATGCAATGACAGCTATGTGGAATGATTTGAGGGATAACAGTAATGTCCCAAAGCTTCAACTGTCCCCAAATACCTCCCATTTTAGCCTGGAAATTCCATATTAAGATTCATCCCTTTGAGTCAAGCCACTAATCTCTATTGGCTGCTGTTAGAGTTATTCAACAACTCAGTAACTCATTCATTCACTATTCCTAGTGAGCTAGGAGCTTCCTCTAAGAGCTTCCTCTAACAGCTAGGTGGTGTGAATTCAAAGGATGAAAATTGAGATGACTGCTACCTTGGGATTTCAAAATCTCATATATAAATTTAAAATATTATAATTCAATTGATATTACAATCAAAGCTGTATCTGTCACTAGGGTGAATTAATCATGTTAAACAGCTGTAACATTGGGGGGTAGATAATAGGATTCAAAAAAAAGTATTATAGTCTTAAGTCTAGGATCACAAGTTCTGGAGTCAAGCAAATCACAATTCTAATTCTGAACATTGCTACTTATGAGATGTGTGAACTTGGGTGAATTATCTAGGCTTTCTCAGTCTCCATTTCTCCAAAAAGGAAAAACAGTAACTAAATAAGCTCAATAACACCCTGAGCCCTCAGCATTGTCTTCGGAAACACTGTGTATACTCAATAATGTGTGATTTTTATTATAAATGGGTCTAATGAAACCTAAATTTGGTGGAGGGGAAAGGCATGGGCAGGCCCATAGATACTTTACTGAGCAGTGAGGGATAACATGAGGAAATTGCAAAATTAGGTGAAGGCAATTCTCAAAAGAGGATAAAAAAGAGAGAGAGGAGGAAAGTGACAGCAAGCATCAATATAACCATGTTGCATTGTGTCTGCACGATTTGATAAAATAATTCTCAAAAAAAACATTAACACTCTGCTTCATTATTTAAGAATGAAGACTCATTAGTTACAGATAATATGAAACAGTTCCCTACACTTTTTGTATTTATTTACTTTCTGAAGTTAAAAAAGGCATTAGCATCTTGTTAACATAGAAAGATGCCAGGACTAGAGGTCATAAATTCTCTTAAAAGGACTGTAATCAGTGTAAAAGCAGAGTGGATTTGCCTTTCTGAGCTCTGGGATATGTCATAGCAATGTGTGCACATAATCATGTTTTTAAGAAAATTATTAAAAGGAGATATTTTAACTGTAATAAATTAAGGTCACTCTGACTTCCTTTTTTAATCATAGTTTCCTTTGTGGTCCAGTACTGTTGGAGTAGCCACAGGCATTTTGGGAATCCAACTAAGAAGCTGAACTGGGGAAACACTTTTGATTCAGTGAGATTTGTGTGTGTGCGTGGTTCACAGTCCATTACACACATACGTTATTGCTAACAAGCCTAGTGTGAGAATGACATCCAGAAATGCTCTTACTTGTTTTACTGACTGAAGCTGAATTGCAACATAAAAATTCAGGACTAAGCTTGATAAGAAAGCCTAGCAGAGGTGCAGCCTCCAGAAGGGAATTGTAATGTCACTAGTATAGCTGGGGCATCTCCACGGGTCATACAAACATGCCTGGTACATTTAGGAGCTTGCTTACTCTGTTCTCTCCCTAGCCTTTTTCTGGGTAGCTTGTCGTACACCCGATGAGGAAGGGACTGTGATGATGAGCTCAGAGCACATTCAAGGCGTCCCACATACTTCATGGAATCACATTCAGCATGCAATATTTCATAGGCAGATTTTCTGGCAGATTTCCTTCAACAGAGAGCTGTTATTGTCAGGAATTTGGAATCATGGCCTTTTCACCCATAAAACAGCAGCCATATGGTCACATGCAGAGGTGGGTTTCCTCATGCTCACTCCACCTTTACTGTGACCACTTGTGAGGTTTGCTCAGTGGCTCCCTTTCTGTGATAGCCAAGGATTCTAAGAGTGTTATGCTAATAGATACACTGAGGCTTTTGATGACACTTTCCATCTGATAATAACAGATATAAGTTCCTGCTATAGGTTTTTATAATGGGTGGAATACTTTCTCCCTCAAATTCATGTTCCCTGGAAACCTCAGCATGTGACCTTATTTGGAAATAGGGCCTTTGCAGATGTCGCTAGTTAAGATCATATAGGACTAAAGTAGACACTAAATCCAGTGACTGGTTCCTTTACAGGAAGAGGAGAGAAAACAGAGAGATACACAGAGAGGAGAAAACCATATGATAACACAGCAGAGACTGGAGGCATTCTACACAAATCAGGAAACACACAGTTACTAGGAGCCACCTAGTAACCATCTGCTGGGAAGAGGTAAGAAACAATTTTCCCCCAGAGTCTGCAGATGGAGCCTGGCCCTGCAAAACACCTTGATTTCAAATTTCAAATGTTCTTACTTGTTTCGCTGACTGAAGCTGAATTGCAACATAAAAAATGTTGCAGTTCAGTTCTCAGACTCCAGAACTGAGAGGGAACAAATTTCTGTTCTTTAAGGCCAAAAAAAAAAAAAAAAAAGAAAAGAAACACACAGCACCTAGGGTTAGAATTTATATATTAATGTGAACGTGTCTTATGGTGTCTTACAATGAAAATATGTGGGTAGTAGAGAAAAGATAAGGTTTAAAATGTATAAAACCAGCAACGAGTGTGTGGAAAATTCTTCCAGTCATCAATTGTGTACAACTGAAGTGGAACAATAGGTTCTCATCGACACCTAGTCAAAATGGAAGTTCTCTACATTCAACAGTATGCTTTATATTTCAGCGGACATAATGATAAATGCATCCATATATTCTTTTCAGTTTTTTGTGGAAAGCCAAAAAATGAATTTTTCAAACACCACTATTTGAAGGATGAAAACAGTAGTAGTAAAAAGCAGAAGTTACTTCAGTGCGTGGAAATGCTTGTTTTATGCATTTTGATATATTAGATCATATTTTAATGTATCTGATTTACCTTATCCTGGCAAAGTCTGGTACTTTCAGAGCAAACAATCCACAAAATTGCCACTGATCCAGCAAAAAAATTGCTTGAAAAAGCTACTGTTACAATAACAAAAGCAGTGCACACACATGCATCAGTCAACATATAAAACAAAACAGCAGCCATTTAAAAATGCATTTAAATTGCTCTTGGTTATGCCTCAATTTTAAGTTAACATTGTGTGGTTCTCACAATTATTGATTATATCAAAATTAATATGTAACAGGAAGTGTTCTAGTAGGAGCCAAAAACATTAACATAAAAAAGATTGGTTAACAATCCAGTCAAAATCTTTTCTGTATTTGTATTTGTATTTGTCAGATTTTTACATTCAAATTTATTATTTCTTTTTTCATTCTAAATAAATAATTAACTCATAGCAAATTTATATTTGTAATTTGTAGTTTTTTTCTTATACAGGGTCTCTCAAATTGAATACATTTCAGGCCCCACAAAATCTGGAACTACCTTTATATAAGGATGAAAACTGAATGGAATCATCACATTCATGATGACTTAAGTGAGAAGGTGGAGATTACACTATAAAACATTTGGAAATAACTTAGGTAAAATAGAATTATAGATCCCAGGGTTTCTTATATCATGGTATTTAGAACTCTGAAAGAATGGGGAAAGTATACAATTTAAGCTTCTTCTTATAAGGTCTTTGAGATTTAGAAAAGTAAGCAAATTGCTTGAGTTAGTGAAATAGGCTGTGTACCAGGTCTGAACTACAGTGTAAGCCTGATGAAACCTCTGGCCAAGAATCTGGGAGCTGTGGAGCCAGGGTCAGCTTCATGGATACGTGACTTGTACAGATAGAGGGCATAGAGGACCCTCCACTCTTAGAAGTGTTCTTTGCTGAGTTTAATACCCGATTGTCATCTTGAAATTCTGAATAATTTTTGAACAACGGGGTCCACATTTTCATTGTGCACTGAGCCATAAAATTATGTAGCAGTTCTGTGTAAAACACAAATGGCCTATTACATTGTCCCACATTGGGTCGAAATGCAGGCCTTTATGCTCGCCTGGCTGTCACTAGCTGCAGCTGCCGCAAGAAGGACATGATCTCAGGTGGAGACACACACTGCAGCTAAGGCCCACCCTGAAGGAACTGACAGCTGGGCAAGACTTTTCATAAAGGGAGATCTGGGCAGTATATCGCTGTATCCACCACTGTCATAATATCCATTTATTCTATGTGTGTCAACATCTTATCAGAAAACTAAAAATACTTTTTGTTGCCAATTTTCCCCTTCTTCATTATAAGTGTGTAAAGTTTACCAGAAAGTCTGTCATTTTCCAAAGTAAATGTCTTAGTAAGAAAATTCTTAAGAGAATTCAAATTAGTAGAAAAGTATAATGTATTTTAATTACATTTTATACTTACAGCTCTAACAAGTTCAGTGTATTAAAAAAAGGATAAGTACAAATGTTCTTCCACGGTTTGAACATGCCAGTCACTTCCATATTAGCCAATACAAAAAGAAAATTTTATTCTCTGATTTTTTAAAATCAAATATCACTTAGATATACATTCCAAATAAACTATTTGAGGTAAAGATGTATTTTAGAAAGATCTTGAATTTAGAGGAATCTGAAAACACATCAACATCAGTAATTTTGGTTATGAATTAGAAAATAAATCACCAGCAGCAACAACACTTAAAATGAAAAGTCCAAAAGAAACAATATTTTAGCATCTCAGTATCATTTCTGATACACTGTCATCTGTCGCAAGATCATGAGCATAAGGCCCATCACCCATACCTCCCATCACTCCTACCCTGATAATTTTTTATAGCATAAATTTCTCTGACTTATTATTCTCACTTTTTAGTTTCAGTGCTTATCTCCTCCCTCTATAATGTAAGCTCTCTGAGCTTAGGGCTATTTGTCAGTTTTGTTCACTGTCATACTTCCAGGGCAAAGAAGAGTGGCTGGCCCATAATAGATGTTCAAAAAATCAGTTAAGGAATAAATGAATGAATAAGTAAATCTATAGAAAGCTATTAAAAAATCTTTCCAGAATTGCAACTAAACCTACTATCTGCAAACTCACATTTTCACAATTCACAAAGTTGGAGAGTTGTTATACCAGATCTCAACAGAAATCAAAATTAAAATGATACGGCAATACTCATACTCTTAAACACTCCGAGTTAGAAAAAACAATTACAGCATAAACCAGTTTGAAGTTCAGCTTTTGTTCATGGATGATTAAATCTACTCAGAATCATGCTTTTGTTGCATCCAATGATTATCTTAAATAGCTGAGAAAGGTATAGGAAAGTTTTTCTAATTCTTTTTGGAAATGGAGAAAGATACCTAGAAACTGTATTCAGTGCTGGTAATAAAGCTTGGTTTCTACTTTGCTGCTCAGGACATGATTAAGCTCTTATCATTCACTGATACATGGGAGCATAAATCCTTGAGGAATGGAGTTATAGTGGGGTTTCAGCATTATTAGTTTGTTAGAAGCTCAGAAATAAACCAAGAAATCCAGAATGTGGATCTATTCAATATTTAACTCTAAGGATATTTGTCTTCTGAAATATGAATGTGTTCATGAGACTGTTACACCATACCCTGAGTCTACTCTGAGTCACAGGCCTGAGGCCTCAAAAAAAATTATAGGGCATTACTAGAATTAAGCACTTAAAATAATACATAACTTTATTTTAGTTGATTCAGTTAAATCACTATCATTTTGTTCCTGTTTAACTTTTCCCTTGTTCTCAAATATTCTAGTGGGGTAAATTAGTCTAAATGTGCTTCTGAGTTTAAGCCAGATGTCCACAAATGTTAGTGTATAGCAGAAGCATCTGAGATGACTGATAAAAATGAAAATTCTTAGGCCCCTTCCTTAGAGATTCAGATTCAGTAGGACTGAGGGTGTGGTCCACATATTAAGAAGTATTGGAGTATATACCTATGAATTTCAAGCTCTTGTTGGTATTGAAATAGTGTTAGAAACAATACTAGGTAGAACAGACAAGAAATATTTAATGAATAAATACATTATTAAGTATGATTTTTCATAATATGTTTTCCAACCCTGTACATCAATGAAAAGTATTTTCTATCTCCTGCCAGTGATATCCGCCTATCCAGGAAAGGTGCCAGTTCAGGTTTGTTCTACAGAATTGAAAGAAACAGCTGTGTAGTAGTAAATGCCAGAATGAAAACAACAGGGTAATTTCCTTCTCAGGCTACCAAGCAGACTGATCTTCAGAGAAAGTAGGCTGGGCACTTGAAAAAGCACTTAAGGGCTTGACTCCTGGCCATTGAACTTTGGCCAAGGCAAATCTGCCTGCTTTCCTCCTCAGAAGGGGCAGTTGTGTTTGTAGTTTAGGACAGGAAATCACTAATGCTCAGTAGAAAGCCTCCCAGAATCCCAACAGTATAACTCTGTTACAGGCTGAATAGAGTACATCACCGAGCATATGAAAAATAGATCTCAAGACTAGAGTAAGCCAGCATTGGTCCTGAAAGCTACTTCATATGAGGCTAGTCTAGTCCCTTATGCTGAGAAATTCTCATTCACCCAGCATGAGTATTTCAGGAGTATGTTAGAATAATTCATGGATAATATTCAAGGCTATAAATAAATACTAAATTTCAATTAAAAAGGTCAAATATCTGGGTTTTGTCTAAGCCACCTAAAAATGTGCTCCTATATAAATTAGTTTTATTACAAAATACCTTATCTTTTAGACAATAAATTCTTCAAATGACTTATACAAAAAATATCCACCAAAATAATTACCGAATGAAGCCATCATCCAAATTTAACATTTTTTCCTCCTCCAGACTATCTCACTTACAAAAGTTAATGCAATAAAGCCATACACATAAGAAGAGAATTATATGCAAATAGCTAGCCTGGCCCACACTTGCCTAATACAAGTCTACTTCCTGTTTTTTCCAAATTCAAATCATTCTCTTCATTCACTGAGTCTCTGTAAATACTAGACCAAGCTAGGCCATTGGAAGCTCAGAAATAAATCAAGAAGTCTACACAAAGCTAATAAACTTGTAGAGGAATATGCATGTTCATGAAAAGACATGTCCAAGAATATATATAGCAGAACATTCTTAATAGCCAAAGCCAGCAACCACCCAAATATCTATCAACATCATGGATAAATAAATTTGTGGTTATGATCATACAGCAATGAAAATGAATGGTCTATAATTACATACAATTATGCAAAAATCTCTCAAACATGATGAGAAAAAGAAGCCACATTGTTATTCCATTCTGTATATTTCTATTTATATGAAGTAAACTTTGGTGTTACAATTCATAATGGTTAACTTGAGGTGAAGGAATAGATGGTACTGACTGGAGGTAAGAACTACAGGAGCTTTCCAGGTTTCTCACCAGATTCTGGTACTTGTCCGTGTCCTAGCTATAAGGGTCTGTTTGCTCTAAGAAAATTGTGTGGGTTGTACACAAATGATACATGTGCTTTTCTGTATGTACATTATACTTCAATAAGAAGTTCATTTAAGAAAATTCTGTCACATGTGATACCTCTAAGAAAAATTATATAAAAATATATTAGGCTGGGCACAGTGGCTCATGCCTATAATCCCAGTACTTTGGGAGGCCCAGGCGGGAGAATCATGAGGTCAAAAGATCGAGACCATCCTGGTCAACGTGGTTAAACCCCGTCTCTACTAAAAATACAAAAACATTGGCTGGGCATGGTGGCGTGCGCCTGAGGTCCCAGCTACTTGGGAGGCTGAGGCAGAAGAATTGCTTGAACCCAGGAGGCAGAGGTTGCGGTGAGCCAAGATCGTGCCATTGCACTCTGGCCTGGGTAACAAAAGTGAAACTCTGTCTCAAAAAAAAAAAAAAAAAAAAAATATATATATATATATATATATAATTTAATATGAAGATGAGAGATAACAGGGAAGGAGGGGTAGTGTCAAAGGAAGCTGAGAGGGAAAAAGAATAAGATGAAAGAATGTTTTCATAAAAATAACTGCCTGTTTCCTGATGTGGAGAGGTAAACTGAGGATAAAATCTGAATTCAAAAAAAGTTTCTTCTCCAATGAGCAAATATATGTCAAAAATTAAACACAACCAAAAAAATAAATGGCACTGAAGTCCCTGACTAATCATGTAAAAAAATAAAGTTAGTTCCCTGTCTTACACCAGATGATTTCCCAGAAATAACTTGCCATTTCAATTTAGAGAGGGGTAAAATATAGAATAGGGTATAATAAAATATAAAAGAAAAAACTAGTTTTTAAACACTAGAAAATATGGCAGGGCATGGTGGCTCACACCTGTAATCCCAATACCTCGGGAGGCCAAGGCGGGCAGATCTCTTGAGGTCAGGAGTTCCAGACCAGCCTGGCCAACATGGTGAAACCCAGTCTCTACTAAAAATACAAAAATTAGCCAGGCATGGTGGCACATACCTGTAGTACCAACTACTCAGGAGACTGAGGCAGGAGACTCGCTTGAACCCAGAAGGTGGAGGTTGAGGTGAGCTGAGAACATGCCACTGGACTCCAGCCTAAGTAACAGAGTGAGATTCTGTCTCAAAAAAAAAAAAAAAAATTAATTAAAAAAAATAAAAACCAGAAAATATAATGTTGAAGCATGAATAGCAATTCTAAACACGACATCATAAGATTTTCAACTTCAAAAGTCAAAAATTTCTATGCATCCAAAAACCATTAAATGAAAGTAAAAAGACTGGAGGAAATATTTGCAACTTATATGAAAGGCAAAGAGTCAATATACTTAATTTGCTAAGAATTCTTAAAAATCAATTAAAATATTTTAACAGAAAAACCGACAAGAGACACAGCAGGCATGTCACAAAAGAATACAAGTTAATAAAAAATAAATCACCCTTAACGCATATCAAAACAATGAGACATTTTACTGTTACAAAATTGAGAAGAATTTTTATATATCAATGAGAAGTATTGGTATAACTGAGATATTATGGGGTATAAATACTAAAACTATCCTGAAGGACAATTAATCAAGCTTAATTAAAACTCTTTATACTGTACATACCACCAGTACCTCAATGTTGACTTTCAGCAGGGTTCCTAGAGAATCACAAGAAGATGGTTGTGTGGTACCAGAGAGAGCAGCAACTCTAGGATCCAAAAGCTTATTAGGGCTGCTGTTGGACATGAGGAACAGGAGGCCAGGCTTCTCAAGACCTCTGATACAACAGGAGTTAGTTCCTCCTCAGAGATGAGGAGCAGGTGGCCAGGCTTCTCAAGACCTTTGATACAACAGGAGTTAGTTCCTCCTCAGAGATGAGGAGCAGGTGGCCAGGCTTCTCAAGACCTTTGATACAACAGGAGTTAGTTCCTCCTCACAGATGAGGAGCAGGTGGCCAGGCTTCTCAAGACCTTTGATACAACAGGAGTTAGTTCCTCCTCAGAGATGAGGAGCAGGTGGCCAGGCTTCTCAAGACCTTTGATACAACAGGAGTTAGTTCCTCCTCAGAGATGAGGAGCAGGTGGCCAGGCTTCTCAAGACCTTTGTTACAACAGGAGTTAGTTCCTCCTCAGAGATGAGGAGCAGGTGGCCAGGCTTCTCAAGACCTTTGATACAACAGGAGTTAGTTCCTCCTCACAGATGAGGAGCAGGTGGCCAGGCTTCTCAAGACCTTTGATACAACAGGAGTTAGTTCCTCCTCAGAGATGAGGAGCAGGTGGCCAGGCTTCTCAAGACCTTTGTTACAACAGGAGTTAGTTCCTCCTCAGAGATGAGGAGCAGGTGGCCAGGCTTCTCAAGACCTTTGATACAACAGGAGTTAGTTCCTCCTCACAGATGAGGAGCAGGTGGCCAGGCTTCTCAAGACCTTTGATACAACAGGAGTTAGTTCCTCCTCACAGATGAGGAGCAGGTGGCCAGGCTTCTCAAGACCTTTGATACAACAGGAGTTAGTTCCTCCTCACAGATGAGGAGCAGGTGGCCAGGCTTCTCAAGACCTTTGATACAACAGGAGTTAGTTCCTCCTCAGAGATGAGGAGCAGGTGGCCAGGCTTCTCAAGACCTTTGATACAACAGGAGTTAGTTCCTCCGCACAGATGAGGAGGAGGTGACCTGGCTTCTCAAGACCTTTGATACAACAGGAGTTAGTTACTAATGAAGCAAAAATTTCAAAAATATTTGTAACAAACTGATCCAGATGTACTGGTTGAAAATGGCAATCACCTCTCCCATGTTGAATATAGTGCTTAGGATTATTTTAACCTAAAATACTCTTAACCACAGCTTAATTTTCACAGTTAGACTCTCAGGGAAATCTGTATTCACATTTAGCCAAACATCGGATTTTTTGTCTTTGTACAGTTTTGCTAAATGAAAAATCAGGTGAGGGCCTGTTTTATTTTCCCATTTACAACACAGAGAATATAGTAAGTGTTTTGGAGAAAAATAGTTTTTAAGCAAAAAAATTTTTTAGCCATGAAAAATAAGAATATTTAACTGTTCAAAACCAAAACCAAAAGACAAATAAGCAAACAAAAACCACCATTTCACATGTATGTTCGAAGTCGAACACAGAATATGGAGGCTTTTCTGACTTTTTTTATTTGTATCGTTGATTTGTTTTGTTTCTTATACTTTTTCACTTGTAAAACAACCAGTGAGTTACATTACATGAGTACAGAGTTAATATGTGCTGTCTCTTACTACTGGGAAGAGACTCTGAAGTTAAACTGCCTGTGTTTAATTCCCAGTTCTTCTATTAATAAGTTGCATGACTTTGAGAAAGTGACGTATTTTTATTTCTGTGCATTAGTTTTCACTTTTACAAAACTGGAAAATAAAGGCAGTATGACTACAATGCTTTTATGAATATCAAATATCACCATGTAAACACTGCAGATATATCCTGATGCAATAAAAGTGCTTAATAAATAGTATCTGTTATGTTTACATTTCCTAGCTATTTTCTCTACTACAGATAAAAATCATAGAGCACTATTTGTTAGTGATCACATTCCCAAAAACTCATGAAAACAAAAGCATATGTAAATAACAAAACCTAATCGCAAATTGAGGAATGAATGAGGAGTGGCATCAGCAAGATATAGTAATAAAAAGCGCCTCCTTCATCTCACAAAATATCAAATCAATAACAATGTATGGACTAATTCTGTTTAACAGAAATACAAAAACCAGTTAAGAAGCACCTGTATCCCAAGAGGACACAAAACCAGCTACACTGAAGCAAGTAGAAAAAAATTTGCTGCCCTCTCACCATAGTCCCTCTGACGGGCAGAGCACCATGTGATTAGAAGGAAACTATGAGCTTCTGGTTTCTCCCTGGTGAGAGAAAGAGAAGACTGGCCCATACATCCAACGTTCTGACTTTTCAAGGGGGGTTTTGTCTTGCCTGCCTTGGAGCACTGATAATACCCAGACATATTCCAGATGCTTGGGGGCCACTGAGAACAGAAAAAGAATGGGGTGTATGCTGCTACTCTGGAGGAACCACAGTATCACAGACAGGCCTCCTCCTCAGGGAGGAAAAAAAAAAGTGGATCACATGTCCAACAGTCCAACTTTTGAGGCACCACCCAAGGGACTGGTTTCTTTCTTGAATTTCTGGTAATGCAGCTAGGACCTAGCATACTCTAGATGCCAGGGGCCACCAAGAGAATAAAAGATCTCAGTGGCATGCTGCTGCTCAAATAGCATGGTCTTACAGCAGGTCAGAGGGCCCACCACAGGATGGCAGACATCAGAGAAGCAAAACATGATGAACTCCTGAAAAAAAGGAAACTAACAAATTCTTCTAAATAGAAATCTACACATGCACAATCCCAGAAAAGACACATCCACAGTAAAACATTGAGAGGCCGCCAGAATCTCTACTTTGGCTGATTGATGAGTTTTTCCTTTTTATAAAGCTAGTTTAAAAGACTGGGAGAGGTGGTTGTTTTTTCAAATATGCAGACACCAACACAAATGGGGGAGAATGATTCAATCAAAGGAACAAAATAAATCTCCAGAAACTGACCCTAAAGATACAGGTTATGAATTGTCTAACATATAATTCAAAACAAACATCAAATAAATATGCTCAATAAGCTCATGAAAATGATGTATGAACAAATTAACAATCCAGCAATAAGTTCTCCTCTATCAGTAATTACTTTAAATGTAAATGGATGAAATTCACCAATCAAAATATAGAGTGGCTGTATAGATTAAAATAAAAACAAGATCCAACTATGTGCTGTTTAAAACAGACTCACTTTTAATACGAGACACACATAATGAAAGAATGGAAAAAGATATTCCATGTAATTAGTAACCAAAACAAAATAGGGGTAGCTATCCCTATACAGGCAAAATAGACTTTATGTCAAAAACTGTAACAAGAAGCAAAGAATGACATTACATAATGATAAAAGGTTCAATTTACCAGGAAAATACAATTATAAATATCTATGCAACCAATATAAGAGCATCTAAATATATAAAGCAAATATTAACAGAAGTGAAGGGAGAAATGGACACCAACATAATAAAGTAGTAAACTTCAAAACTCACTTTTAATAATGAATGGAATATCCAGACAGAAGATCAGTAAAGGAATGGAGGACTTGAAGTACACTATAAACCTAAGATTTGTATACAGGACATTTCACACAACAGACACAGAATATGCATTCCTCTCAAGTGCACATAGAACACTCTTCAGTACAGATGATATATTAGGTCACAAAACAAATGTTAACTAATTTATAAGACTGAAATCATATAGGTGTCTCTTCTGATCACAGTAGAATGCAACTAGAAATCAACGGCAGAAAGAAAACAAAAATTCACTAAACAGCACATTCTTGAACAACCAATGGGCAAAATAAGAACATTAAAAAGTGAAATTAGAAAATATTTTGAGACAAAAAAATGAAAACACAACATATTAAAAGTTGTGGGATACAGTAAAAGCAGTTGTAAAGGAAGTTTAAAGCAATAAATGCCTACATTAAAAAAGAAAGATCTCAAGTAATCTAATTCTATACCTCAAGGAACTAGAAACAGAAAAAAAGCTAAGCCCAAAGTTAGCAGAGGGAAAGAAAGAAATAATAAAGATTAGAGCAGAAATAAATGAAGTAGAGAATAGAAAAACAATAGAAAAATCAACAAAATTAACTGGTCTTTTGAAAAAATCAACAAAATCAACAAACCTTACACTAGACTGAGAATAAAACAGTGAAGACAAAAAAAGTGAAATAAACATCAAAGAGGAGACATTAGAATTGATGTCACAGATGAAAAGAATTATAAGAGACTACTATGAACAATTATAAGCCAATTATAGATAATCCAAATTGGATAGTCTAGAAAAAAATTGATAAATTCCTAGAAACATACAGCCTATCAGAACTGGATCATAAAGAAACAGAAAATCCAAACAGACCTAATAACGAGTAAAAAGATTGAATCAGTAATCAAAAACCTCTCCAAAAAGAAAAGCCCAGAACCAGATGGCTTCAACGAAAAAAATCTATCAAACTTTTAAAGAAGAATTAATGGCAATCCTTTGCAAGCTCTTTCAAAAAATGGAAGAGAAAGGAACACTTTGAAACCCATTTTATGAAGCAAGCATTATTCCAATACCAAACCCAGAGAAAGACACCACAAGAAAAGAAAACTTTAAGTTAATATCCCTGATTATTTAGATGCAAAAATCCTCAAAATCATATGAGCACACTAAATTTCAACAACACATTAAATGGATCACACTATGACCATGTGAGATTTATCCCTGGGATGCTAGGATGGTTCAACATATAAATATCAATTAATGTGATTCACCACATTAACAGAATGAAGGATAGAAATCATAGGATGATAGAAATAGATGCACAAAAAGTATTTGACAATATTCAATATCCTTTCAAGATAAAAAGACTCCACAAACTAGGAACAAAAGGAAATAAATTCAACATATTGAGGTCATATATGACAAGTCCACAGCGAACATCATACTCAACAATGAAAAACTGATAGTTTTTCCTCCAAAATTAGGAGCCAGGCACAGATATCCACTCCTGCCACTTTTATTCAACACAGTACTGGAAGTACTACTCAGAGAAATTAGGCAAGAAAAAGAAAGAAAAGGCATCCAAATTGGAAGGGAAGAAGGAAAGTTACCCTGTTTGAGATGCATGATCTTACATGTAGAAAATCCTGAAGACCTTGCCTACTCCTATGTCCTGGACAGTTTTGCCTAGATTTCCTTCTAGGGTTTTTATCGTGCCAGGTCTTATGTTTAAGTCTTTAATCCATCTGGAGTTAATTTTAGTGTAAGGTGTCAGGAAGGGGTCCGACACAAGAACAGAAAATGAAACACCGCATATTCTCACTCATAGGCGGGTGATGAAAAATGAGAACACATGGACACAGAAAGGGGAGTACTAAACACAGGGGTCTATTGGGGGGAAAAGGGGAGGGCCAGTGGGAGGGGGAGGTGGGGAGGGATAGCCTGGGGAGAAATGCCAAATGTGGGTGAAGGGGAGAAGAAAAGCAAAGCACACTGCCATGTGTGTATCTACGCAACTGTCTTGCATGCTCTGCTCATGTACCCCAAAACCTAAAATCCAATAAAAAATTAAAAAAAAAAAGAAAATCCTGAAGACTACACACACACACACACACACACACACACACACACACACACACAAATACCTATTAGATATAACAAACAAATTCAGTAAAGTTCCAGGACACAAAAATCAACATACAAAACTCAGTTGTGTTTCTATGCACTAACGGTGAACAATCTGAAAAGGAAATTAGGAAAACAATTCCATTTCCAAAAGGAACAAAAACAATAAAATCCTTAGGAAAAAATTTGAGGGAGCAAAAGACTTGTATGCTAAAAACCACATAACATTAATAAAGAAATTAAAAAGGATACAAATGAATGAAAACATATTCTGTGTTCATGCATTGAAAGAGTTAAGATTATTAAAATGTCCATACCACTGAAAGCAATCTGCAGATTTAATGCAATCACTATCAAAATCTTAATGACATACTTCTTTTCCAGAAATTAAAAAAAAAAATTCTAAAATACACCTAAAGCCACAAAGACCCCAATTGACTAAAATAATATTGAGAAATAACAAAGCTGAAGGTATTATACTTCCTGATTTTAAAACAAATCATCTGTTTTACAAAGCTACAATAATCAATACAGTATGGTACTGCTGTAAAGACAGACATATATACCAATGAACTAAAATAGAGAACACCAAAATAACATTAGACATTTGCAGTCAACTGATCTTTGAGAAGGGTAACAATACACAATGAGATAAAAATAGTGTGTTCAACAAGTTATGCTGAAAAAAACTGGATATTCTCATGCAAAAGAATGAAATTGGATCTTTATCTAACACCATACCCCAAAATCAATGAAAAATTGATTAAAGACTTAAACACAATACCTGAAACTATAAAATTCCTACAAGAAAACATACAGAAAATGTTTCATGACATTGGCTTTTGCAATGATTTTATGAATATGACCCTATAAACACAGGCAATGAAAGCAAAAATTTTAAATGAGAATACATCAAACTAAAAAACTTCTGCCCAGCAAAGAAAACAATCAAGAGAGTCAAAAGGCAGCCCAGAGAATGAAAGACAATATTTGCAAACTATATAACTGATAAAGTATTAATACCCAAAATAAATAAAGGATTATATATAAAGGATTCCTACAGCTCAATAGTAAAAAACTAAATAACCCAATTAAAAATGGGCAAATGACTTAAATATTTATTCTAAGAAGACATAAAAGCAGCCAACAGGTATATGAAAAAATGCTCATTACTAATCATCAGAGAAATGCAAATCAAAGCAAAAATGAAATACTATCTCACACCTGCTAAGAAGTCCATTACACTTTTAAAAAGTAGCAGAAAATAACTGTTAGCAAAGACGTGGGCAAACTGGAACGCTTAATGCACTGTTGGTAAAATGTAAAATAGTGCAGCCACAATGAAAAACAGTGTAGAGATTTCTTTAAAAATTAGAAATAGAGCTACCATATGATCCATAATTTCACTTCTGGATATTTATCCAAAACCATGAAATCAGGATACTCAAGAGATAATTTGTACTCCCATTCATTCATTGCAGCATTTTTCACAATAACCAAAGGGAGAAAACAGCCTAGTGAATGGATCAATAAATATAAGTATATACATACAATAAAATATTATTCAGCCACTTAAAAAGGAAAATCCTGGCATATGCTACAACATGCATACATCTTGGAGACATTATGCTAAGTGAAATAAGCCAGTCAGAGAGGAAAAATACTGCATGATTCTCCTTATATGAGCATCTGAAATAGTCAAACTCATCTTAGCAGACAGGATAATGGTGGTTGACAGGAGCTGGGAGAATGGAAAAATGGGGAGTTTCTTTTCAGTCACATAAAGTTTCAGTCATGCAAGACGAAAAGCTTCTTAGAAAGCTATTGCATAACAATGTGCTTACAGTAAACAACACATTTAAAATTTTTTTGAGTTAAAATTTTTCTTCCAGAACATATTTTTCCAGAATAAAAATTCATTGCTGCTATAGACTGAATGTTTATGTCACCTGCAAATTCACATTGAAATCTAATAAAACATGTTACATGATTTTTTGCCACAATAAAAAAAAAATAATACATGAACAGTGACTTTACCAGGGATAGTAGGAAAATAAGAGAATAAAGAAAGAGAAAGGTGAGCCCCTTCTGAAAGGTGGCCTCAGGAAAATCTGGGATTCCCATTCACACCCAGCGCCTTTGATCCTTTCTCTAACAATGTTTTACACTGGTGGGGGGAAGAAACATATCCACAAAATTGCATTTAAGGCAACTACATACTGATTCATGTGGATACTTATTAAGTTCATACAGAACAAGCCCGACCCCCCAGGTACCTGAAATGAGTATTCTTTTTTGTCTGATAACTTATGATCATCTGGTATCTTAAGAAAAAAGAACATATGTAGAAATATATAAACAGAGATGATAGAGATAAAATGTTTAATGAATGTGTAGAAGCTATTAGAGTATTTGTGTGTTTCTTATAACTAAAGAAGAATAAAAAGAGAAAAAGATATATTTGTGTTATGTTCTATTTTTCCATTCCCTATTCCAAGAAGATAGTCCATCTTGAATGAGATTTTGCTATCTCAAAGGAGAAGGAAGTGGAGGCCTTTCTCAGGTCTTGCTGGGAAAGCTGAGTGGAGAAAAGTTTGTTGGAGGAATTCAGAGGGTGACACAGCAAGAGGAAATATTCCACACAACTAGAAAGGAAGAAAGGTCTCTGTCCTGCGCCATTTGGGCATGCCAGGAAAGTGACAGAACCGTTAGGAAAATAGTTTGTTGGTGGAAGGGGAGAGACTGGACCCTCCCACTGAGATCCTTCTGGGCCTGAGTACATTAACAGCAGAGCCACTTGCCTTTAAGTAACTCTAAGGGTTTGGATAATAGGAAAGTCTTCAGTAACCATGGTGAATCAGAGACTCTCCTTCCATCTTCTGGGCACTTTGTAAATCTCCTGAATTTTTGTGCAAACTAGAGACATAGATAAGCACCTACATTTAAAATTATGAGGTTCTAATTCCCCAGGTGGGTAAGGGACTGAGACTCAGATTTTTTTCTTTAATTGTGAAAATAAAGTAATAGGCCATTTCTTCCACATCTCACATCAGGTAATAATATCTATAATCACAACACATAGGAAGCTATTTATGGCATAATTATTTTACAAGTGAGAAAGATAGGTTATAAAGCATTGTATGATATACAAGCTGGTTTCTGTAAAATAATATACTGAGTTCCTACAATAGGCCAGGCAATTAGCTGTTTGGGGCAGGTTGCAGAGGAGTGAGTTTCAGGGAAAAGGTTTCTCTGGAACATGTTTTTCCAGAACAAAAAATTCGTTGCTGCTATAGATTGAATGTTTATGTCCCCCCAAAATTCTCATTGAAATCTTTTTAAATGCAATTATATTTAGAGGTGAATCCTTTGGGAAGGATAAAGCCTTGTGAATGGGATTAGTGTCCCTATAAAAGAGAAGCCAAAGACTTCCCTTGGCCTTTTGCCCATGTAAAGACACAGCAAGAAGATAGCTCTCCATCAACCAGAAAGCAGAACCTCACCAAACTGCAAATCTTCAAGTGCCTTTATCTTAAACTTTCCAGCCTTGCGAACTACTAGAAATAAATCTCTGTTGCTTATAAGAAATTAAATTGTCAGTGAAATCACCCCTGAGAACAATGCTTTCTGCTGAGTGACAACCATTGAGACCTAGTTTAGGCTTCAAAGCTGCTAGGGCCCAGAACACTGACACATGAATAAAATTTAAGAGAACAAACAGCTGGATTTCTAGTATATTTAGTTTTCTATTTCAGAGTTCTATCAAAATAAAACAAGAAAATTTCCATCAAAAGCAAGCATGTAGTAATAATAGTCTCAGCACCATCAATACATATTGTTATTATCCGGAGGGTACAAATCATTGTTTTCGTGTTGGCATCTGTGTCTTTTCTCTCACTGCTTTCATTTTGTTTCTAGGTAATTGGAGGTTGAGGTCCAGGAAAGATAAACAGTGTTTTAAACGCTTCCATAAAGAATAAAGTTATTATTGCTTCCTAACCCAAAGCTACATGTAGCCACATGTTGAGGTAAGCAATGACAATTAAAAATGAGACATTAACATTTCTACTTCCTGTAGCTGCTTGTCAATGAATATAAACACTGTAAATAGTCGACTAGAATTGAGACCCAAAGAACTCTAAAAAGTACTCATCAGAAAAGCAAATGGAATTAGATACTATAGGATCATCAATACAACTTTGTTATTACAGTTTTACCTGAGTATTTGAAAAAAAGAAAAGGTTAAACAGAATATTTTTCTTTCAACTCAATATTTTCTTTAGAGTTTATTCCATTGTTTTATTGTTGGAAGAAGTGTAGAGATAGTCCTGACTTACAATTGTTCAACTTATGATTTCCCAACTTTACGATGATGCAAAAGTGATACATCCTCTCAGTAGATATATACCTCAAATTTTAAATTTTGATTTATTTTTCCCCAAGCTAGTGATATGCAGTATGATACTGTCACTATGCTGGTCAGCATCAGCAAGTCATAGCTCCCAGTCAGCCATGCAATCATGAAGGTAAACAACTGATACAGTGTGCTGTGTTGCCAGAATTTTTTGGATATTGTGTTTCTCATGTCATCAGGTCTACAAAATGTCAATTTTTGACTTGAAATATTTTCCACTTGCAATGGGTTCATCACCACATAACCTCATTGTAAGTCAAGGAGCGTTTGCATTTGCTCTTTCAGTTATCTTATTTTAAAGATTCTGTTTTATTTTTGCTTCTTAGCTATATTTTCCCTCTTTTATTTTATGGTCTATATTATCTGTGATATCTACTTTCAGTATGCTATAAATTGTGTAATATGTTTTTAGTTCACTAGTGTTTACATTTATTTAAACATATAGTTGTCAGTTTATCAAGTTCAAGAATAAAATAATGTCTATTAACTTCCTCCTAAATAAACTGCAAACTATACATCCTCAACCTAGTCCCATTCCACTATACACACCCTAGTTTTTGTTTTTAGGCTCTGTAATTTTGAAATCATTATTATTGCATTATTTTATTACAGAATTTTAAGGAATTATATTTCCCTTTTATAATTCTACTTATAATGAGAATTAGACTCATTTCTATGTTTACATAAACTCAAAGCCCACCATCAGCTCTTTCATTCCATTAATTTCCCATTCAAGAGTACTTTATTCTAGTTCCTCCCTATATTGGCTGAATTGCATATTTAAATGAAGAGTTTGGTAGGGTAGCTACATAAGTTGTATATTTTCCTGAGTCATTGGATACATAAAAATATTTTCTTTTGACTTCACATAGAGTTGATAGCCTGGTTACATAAAGAATGCTTGGATTAAACCCATTCTCCTGGTTACATAAAGAATACTTGGATTTAAATCATCTCCAAATGAAAATTCGGTAGATGCTGCCCCCTGTTCTTCTGAGAGCAGAGCAGGAGGTAAAAAGCACAGAGCCTAGAATCCGGTAAACATCTAATTTTAGCTCTGCTAATTACTTGCTATAAAACCTTTGCAAATTACATAATGCCTATATTTGCTTCATTTCCTAAGTCTCATTGTTCTCATCTGTAAAATGAGACTATTCCTTACTTCCCGGGTTTAATGTAAGGAATTAATGACATGATCTATATTAGTGCTAATAAAAATATAGTGCAAACAACATTTATAGTTTTAATTTTTTTAGTGATCACATTAAAAAGATAAAAATAATTTAAGTATTTATCCTTAAAAATAATTATTATACTTAACTCAATAGGTTCAATAATATACATCATTTCAACATGTAAAATATTGAGATATTACATTATTTGTTATACTGAGAATTCTAAATACAGAGGATATTTTATACTTATACCATATAGCTATAGCTTTCAGTTATAGCATTTGCACATCACATATATCAATTTGGACTTGCCAAATTTCATGTGTTCAGTAGCCACATGAGTCCAGTGGCTGCCATACTGAAAAAAGCAGGGTTACATACTATGACTCAGTAGAGTTTCTGGCATAAGCATTCACTAAATTGTTTTAGTGACATAGAGAACTATCAGAAAAATCTCTCTTACTTTCTTACTAAATAATCTGTTCCTTCTGCCTAAATTTATGTGAGTCCTTATTATTTTTTCATGTTAATAAATGCTTATTAGTAATTTTTATTGCTATAGAACATAATATCAAAAAGAGCACAAATTGTGTTTCACCCAAAGGAGAGTCACAAAGTGAAAATGTAATCAACACTCACTCAGATTCTTAGTCTCCCTAGGAGACTTCAAACATTATGATGTTTAATTTCACTTAGTTTTGAACTTCCCACAAACAGAAGGATGCAATATATATCCTTTTATGTCTTGTTTCTTTTAGTCAGGATTATATCAGCCACATTGTTGCATATGAGTTTTTGAATATAATTCTCATTTTTGTAAAGTAATCCATTGTATGAACATATCATAATTCATGTATTCACTGTTCCATCTGACTGCTGATAGACTTTTTAGCTCCAAATTAAGCAGAAGAGTTAACATAGCAGACCATACTGCTATCACTAGACAAGGCTGCATATACCGTTGGCTAGCATGTGAGAATTTGGATTTTGGAGTAAGTAACTGGTAATAGTTTTTCACTGTGCCCAAACGGTTTGTAGAAACAATGTGGTTTATGCTGAACACCTGCTTTCCTTCTGGGAGTCTGGAATTCTGCTATGTGCCAGGCAGAGGCTGCATATTTGTTCATCCCCCAATAAAAAAATTCTGAACACTGAGTCTCTAATGGGTTTCTCTGGTAGATAGCATTTCACATTTTTGTCACAACTTTGATGCTGAAGGAAGTAAGTGTGTCCTGTGTGATTAATTGGGAGAAGACTCTGGGAACTTGCACCAGACTTCCTCTGGATTTTGCCCCATGAGTCTTCCTTGTGCCGATTTTACTTTGTATCCTTTCACTGTAATGAATCATAACCATAAACATGACTAGTTGTGCTGAGTCCTGTGAGTTCTGTAATTCATCAAAACTGAGTTGTCTTGGCAATACCTGACACAGGGCTGCTACAAACAATGTTGCTATGAATATTCTTGCATGTGCCTGTTGGACAACATATGTGGAATATATATTGCAGAGCAGAATTGTTGGGCAATAGGGTATGGATATTTTCATCACTACTAAATATTGACAAATAGTTTTTCAAAGTGGTTGTATTGATTTATAACTCCTATCAATATTGATGAGCGTACTAGTTACTATACATCCTCTCCAACACTTGGCATTGTTGGTCATTTTAGCCAGTCTAGTGGGTGTAGAGTGGCATCACATTTTGGTTTTAATTTGCAATTTATTTAATGTCCAAATAAAGTTGAGATCCTCTTCATAGGTCTACGGGCTACCATGATATTCTCTACTGTGAAGTGTCTATTCAAGCCATTTGCCAATGTTTCCACTGGGTTATCTAACATTTCCTTATTGATTTGGATATGTAAGACATGTGTGTGTGTGTGTGTGTGTGTGTCAAATACATGAGAACTATACTCCCACTCACTCTTTTAAAGATAACCTATGCTAATAAGTTCTTAACTTTAATGTAGCTCAACAGTGTTTTTCTATATAGTTAGCAATTTGTGTTTCTTTTTCAAACACTATGTATTACTCTGGAATAATAAAAATTTTATTCTCCTATTCTTCTAAATGTCATACTTCATTACCTTTATATTTAATAAAAAAAAATTCTCTATATGTTGTAAGGTCTTTTTTTTTTCTTGAAGCCCAAGAATGCTTTTTGTTTTTGAAGCATTAATTCCAAATTCAAAAGAATAAACTTCAGGATATGGCTCACAATTGACTATTACTATTTTTATCTGGAATCTGGTTTACTCTTTTCATCTAAAAGCTTACTCTTTAACTAAGTTCAAGAAAGGTTTCTTAAATGTATACCTTAATAATTTCCTATTCCACTTGTGTTTATTTTTTACTTCATGAACACTATTTCCTCTGCCATATGTGCTCTATTTGTTAGCATTTTTGGGAAATTATGCCACCCTTCCCTTTAATTCTTTTATTGTTCTTTCAACTTTATCTCTTATTTCACAGAGTTCACAAAAGAGGATAAGAATAAGGTCTTAGAAATAATAATTTTGTAAGACAATAACAGTGAAAAAAAAGACTCAAGCAAATGAATGTAGTAGTCAATATTGCTGGTAAAAATAGATTTTCTTAAGTTACATATGATATGATACACATAATAAGTAGCAAAAGAATTTATAGGACTGAGTAATGACATTGGTCTAGGTAATTAAGAAATGCACCTCAGAGAAGCTGATGAGTTGGATGATATATAAGGAGAATATTACTGTGGTAAAAGCTAAAATATGCCTAACTGCTGACATTATAGTGATTTTGGCAATATACCCAACCACTATAGACCAAAAATATTTGCAATGACAGACTATAAATATGTACTTGTAATAATGACCCCAAATATAAATTCTTATTTGGCCCAAATTTTCCATTTGTTCAACAAAATTTATGAAACTCAAAAAAAAAAAAACAATTAAATGTGGCAAAGTAATGATAACCCTACATTTGATGAACTTTGGACTTCCTTGACATTGAATATCTCAATGGTTTTGCCTTCAATAAACTTAATAATCACAATGTTACTCAGAATTATATTTTAGAACCATTTTATAGCTTTAATTAGACGGGGAAAAAAGAACTGATCTTAATCAGTATTTTCACAGAACAAAATATTTCCACCATAACTGAAATTGCCAGTGGGTCTTGGAAATATAATATGTTTGCAAGCTATTATTGTTTTCATTTAACACCAAAATACATATGTATAAAATAAAAAATTTATTCTAATTTTCTGGAATATCTCCGGATATGTTTCTCCTCTTCTGTTTGAGAATTTTGCATTGCTCCAATATAAATGTGATCAATATGTCATAAATGTGATTATGTTGGTTTATTTCTTTCTTGAAGTTTTAAAATGCAAATAAGCCAGACAGTGGGATATCTCCAAAGAGGTCCCACTGAGCATTGCCATCTTGATAATTAATCACTTACCAGGACTATGCCTCCATTTTGCAGCCTCGAAGACCTGATTTTTCCTATACATTGAAAATGGATCATGCACCTGAAGCATTAATTCAAAATTCAAAAGGATAAACTTTCAGTAAAAGATTATAAACAGAACTAGAATATTTGTATCTATCACTAGGAAAATATAATGTATTAGTCTGTTTGCATACTGCTATAACAGGGACTGGGTAATTTATAAAGGAAAGAAGTTTAATTGTCTCACAGTTCAGCATGGCTGGGGAGGCCTCAGGAAACTTACAGTAATGGCAGAGGCAAAGGAGAAGTAAGGCACCTTCTTCACAAGGTGGCAAGAAGGAAAAGAGATGAGCAAAGGGGAAAGAGCCCCTTATGAAATCATCAGATCTCATGAGAACTTACTATCACAAAAACAGCATGGGAGAAATGACCCCCATTATCCAATTATCCTCCACCTGCTTTCTCCCTTGACACGTGGGGATTATGGGGATTCTAACCAAAGATAAGATTTGGGTGGGGACTCAAAGAAACCAAATTATAATCAGAGATCAGTTTTTAAAAAGAGTAATAGGAGCATCCCAAAATGGATGAATAAGAGGCAGCTCCGGAAAGTAGCTCCCAGTGAGACAGACACAGAAGCCGAGTGGTCTCCACAACTCCAAAAAAAGTACCAGGTTCATTCTGTGGGTCTGGTTGAACAGTGGGTATAAACCAAATAGGGCAAGTTTCAGCAAGGTTGGGCTCTGTCCCACCTAGGAGGAGCACACAACCAACTGGAGGACGGGGGAATCTCCCCATCTGGGACTTCGGTTCAGATACAGCACTCTACCCAAGCCCTCTACAACCCACAGAACAGGAGATGTTCACCAGGCTGAAAAGCCTTTGTGAGCTGCCTGAACAGGGCAAAACAGCAACTTTGGCCCTAGGGTTGTCAGCATAGATCTAGGGGGAAGCACTGGCTGACACCAAGAAAGCCAAAAAGCCAGTGGGATGGAGCTATCGCCTCCCAGTAAGAAGGAGAATGGAACACAGGGGAAACCACCCAAACAGCAGGATGGGTCCCCCGCCACTGCACAAAGCCCAGTAGGCCAAAAAACTCTCACTCCAAAGTTAGACACCCAGAACATCAGTTAGAGAGCTACCAGGAAAGCTCCAGCTCAGTGGGTGGAAGGGAAGCAGCCATTACATAAAACGGCCTACTTTTCCTGAATAAATAAAAGATGTAGCAGCTCCACTGAATCTGTGGCAGCCCAGCAGCATCTCAGCAGGCAGACAAAGGAAAGGCTGCCTCCCCAAGCAGCTACCTGAAATCAAAACTATATAAATCCAAGAGATGGGGAGAAACCAGCGCAAGAAGAATGAAACCATCAAAAACCAAATGTCTCTCCCCCACCACGAGTTCACAACTCTTCACCAGCAAGGGAACAAAGCAAGAAGGAGAACGAATTTGATGAATTGACAGAAGCAGGCTTCAGAAGGTGGGTAATAACAAATTTCTCTGAGTTAAAGGAACATGTTCTATCCCAATGCAAAGAAACTAAAAACCTTGAAAAAAGGTTAGATGAATGCTAACTAGAATAATGAGCTTAGAGAAGAACACAAATGACTTGTTGGAGCTGAAAAACACAGCACAAGAACTTCATGAAGCACACATAAGTTTCAAGAGCCAAACAGATCCAGCAGAAGAAAGGATATCAGAGATTGAAGATCAACTCAATAAAATAGAATGAGAAGGCAAGAAAAGAGAACAAAGAGTGAAAAGAAATGAACAAAGCCTTCAAGGAATATGGGATTACATGAAAAGACATAATCTATGCCTGATTGGTGTACCAGAAGATGACAGGGAGAATGCATCCAAGCTGGAAAACACTCTTCAGGATATTATCCAGAAGAACTTCCCCAACCTAGCAAGGCAGGCCAACATTTAAATACAGGAAATATAGAGAACACCACAACAATACTTCTCTAGAAGAGCAACCCCAAGGCACATAATCGTCAGGTTCACCAGGGTTGAAACAAAGGTAAAACTACTAAGGGCAGCCAGAGAGAAAGGTTGGATCACCCACAAAGGGAAGCCCATCAGACTCACAGCAGATCTCTTGGCAGAAATGCTACAAGCCAAAAGAGAGTGGGGGCCAATATTCAACATCCTTAAAGAAAAGAACTTTCAACCTAGAATTTCATATCCAGCTAAACTAAGCTTCATAAGTGAAGGAGAAATGAAATCCTTTATGGGCAAGCAATTGCTGAGGAATTTTATCACTATCAGACCTGCCCTGAAAGAGCTCCCGAAGGAAGCACTAAACACAGAAAGGAAAAACTAGTACCAGCCACTGCCATAAAGAACCAAATGGTAAAGACCAATGATGCAATGCAGAAATTATGCCATCCAAAGAACAAAAAAACCAACCAGTAATAAAATAAAAACTAACCAGTAATAAAATAAAATCAAATTCACATAACAATATTAACATTAAATGTAAATGAACTAAATGCCCCAATCAAAAGACACAGACTGGCAAATTGGATAAAAAGCCAAGAGCCATTGGTGTGCTGTATTCAAGAAACCCATCTCGTGTGCAACAACACATACAGACTCAAAATAAAGGGATGGAAGATTGACCAAGCAAATGGAGAGCAAAAAAAAAAAAGCAGAGGTGGCAATCCTAGTCTCTAATAAAATGGACCTTAAACAAACAAAAATCAAAAGAGACAAAGAAAAGCATTACATAATGGTAAAAGGATGAATACAATGAGAAGAGCTAACGATCCTAACTATATACACACCCAATACAGGAGAACCTGGATACATAATGCAAGTCCTTAAGGACCTACAAAGAGACTTAGACTCTGCACAATAATAGTGTAGGACTTTAACACTCCACTGTCAATATTAGACAGATCAACGAGACAAAAAATCAACAAAGAAATCCAGGACTTGATTGCAGATCTGGACCAAGTGAACTTAATAGACATTTATAGAACTCTTAACCCCAAATCCATAGAATATACAGTCTTCTCAGCACCACATCACACTTACTATAAAATTGACCACATAATTGGAAGTAAATCACTCCTCAGCAAATGCAGAAGAACAGAAATCATAACAAACAGTCTCTCAGACCATAGTGCCATCACATTAGAACTCAGGATTAAGAAACTAACTCAAAACCACACAACTTCATGGACAATGAACAACTGGCTCCTGAATGTAGACTGGATAAATAATGAAATGAAAGCAGAAATAAAGATGTTCTTCGAAACCAACGAGAATGAAGACACAACATACCAGAATCTCTGGGACACATTCAAAGCAGTGTCTAGAGGGAAATTCATAGCAATAAATGCTCACGTGAGGAGCAAGGAAATGTCTAAAATCAACACCCCATCATCAAAATTGAAAGAGCTAGAGGAGCAAAATCCAAAAAACTCAAAAGCTAGCAGAAAACAAGAAATAACTAAGATCAGAGCAGAACTGAAGGAGATAGACACACAGAAAAACCCTTCAAAAAATCAACAAATCAAGGAGTTGTTTGTTTGAAAAGATCAACAAAATAGATAGACCACGAGCCAGATTAATAAAAAAGAAAAGAGAGGAGAATCAAATAGATGCAATAAAAAACAATAAAGGGGACATCACCACCGATTCCACAGAAATACAAACTACTGTCAGAGATTACTACAAACAACTCTACACACACAAACCAGTAAATCTGGAAGAAATGGATAAATTCCTGGACACTTGCACTCTCCCAAGACTAGACCAGGAAGAATTTGAATCCCTGAATAGATCAATAACAAGGGCTGAAGTTGAGGCAGCAATTAAGAGCCTACCACCCAAAAAAAAGCCCAGGTCCAGGCTGGTCTATAGCCAAATTCTACCAGACTTACAAAGAGGAGCTCGTACCATTCCTTCTGAAACTATTCCAAACAACAAAAAAAAGGGAATCCTCCCCAACACATTTTATGAGACCAACATCATCCTGATACCAAAACCCGGCAGAGACTCAGCAAGAAAAGAAAACTTCAGGCCAATATCCATGATGAACATTGATGTAAAAATTTTCAATAAAATACTGGCAAACAGAATGCAACAGCAAATCAAAAAGCTTATTGATCATGATCAAGTAGGCTTCATCCCAGGGATGCAATGCTGGTTCAACATACACAAGTCTATAAATGTAATCCACCACATAAACAGAACCAAAGACAAAAACCACATGATTATCTCAGTAGATGCAGAGAAGGCTTCAACAAAATTCAACAGCCCTTTATGTTAAAAACACTCAATAAATGAGGCATCAGTGGTACATATCACACAATAATAAAAGTTATTTACAACAAACCCACAGCCAATATCATACTGAACAGGCAAAAACTGGAGGCATTCCCTTTGAAATCTGGCACAAGACAATGATGCCCTCTCTCACCACTCCTATTCAACATAGTATTGGAAGTTCTAACCAGGGCAATCAGGAAAGAGAAAGAAATAAAGGGCATTCAAATAGGAGAGGAAATCATATTGTCTCTACTCACAGATGACATGATTGTACATTTAAAAGACCCCATCATCTCAGCCCAAAATCTCCTGAAACTGATAAGCAACTTCAGCAAAGTCTCAGGATACAAAATCAATGTGCAGAAATCACAAGCATTTCTATACACCAAAAACAGACAAACAGAGAGCCAAATCAAAAGCAAACTCCCATTTACAATTGCTACAAAGAGAATAAAGTACCTAGGAACACAACTAGAAAGGATGTGAAGGACCTCTTCAAGGGGAACTACAAACCACTGTTCAATGAAATAAGAGAGAACACAAACAGATGGAAAAACATTCCATGCTCATGGTTGGGAAGAATCAACATCGTGAAAATGGCCATACTGCCCAAAGTAATTTATACATTCAATGCTATTTCCATCAAGCTACCAATGACCTTCTTCACAGAACTGGAAAAAAAACACTTCAAACTTCATATGGAACCAAAAGAGAGCCTGCATCGCCAAAACAATCTTAAGCAAAAAGAATAAAGCTGGAGGCATCACGCTGCCTAACTTCAAAATATACTACAGGCCACAGTAATCAAAACAGCATGGTACTGATACCAAAACAGAGATATAGACCAATGGAACAGAACAGAGGTCTTGGAGGCAACACCACACTTCTACAAGCATCTGATCTTTGACAAACCTGACAAAAACAAGCAATGGGGAAAGGATTCCCTATTTAATAAATGATGTTGGGAAAACTGGCTAGCCATGTGCAGCAAGCAGAAACTGGACCCCTTCCTGACACCTTACACTAAAATTAACTCCGGCTGGATTAAAGACTTAAACATAAGACCTAACACCATAAAAACCCTAGATAAAACACAGGCAAAACCATTCAGGACATAGGCATAGGCAAGGACTTCATGATTAAAACACCAAAAGCATTGGTGACAAAAGCCAAAATAGACAAATGGGATCTAATTGAACTCCAGAGCTTCTGCACAGCAAAAGAAACAATGATTAGAGTGAACTGGCAACCTACAGAATGAGAAAAAATTTTTGCAATCTACCCATTTGACAAAGGGCTAATATTCAGACTCTACAAAGAACTAAAACAGATTTACAAGAAAAAAAAAAGCCCATTCAAAAGTGGGCGCAGGATATGAACAGACACTTCTCAAAAGAAAACATACATGATGCCAACAAAAATATGAAAAAATGCTCATCATCACTGGTCATTAGAGAAATGCAAATCAAAACTACACTGAGATACCATCTCACACCAGTTAGAATGGTGATCGTTTAAAAATCCGGAGACAACAGATGCTGGAGAGGATGTGGAGAAATAGGAAAACTTTTACACTGTTGGTGGGAGTGTAAATTAGCTCAACCATTGTGGAAGACAGTGTGGCAATTCCTCAAGGACCTAGAAATAAAAATTCCATTGGATCCAGCAATCCCATTACTGGGTATACATCCACAGGATTATAAATTGATCTATTCTAAGGACACATGCACACTAATGTTCATTGCAGCACTGTTTACAATAGCAAAGACTTAGAACCAACCCAAATGCCCATCGATGATAGACTGGACAGGGAAAATGTGGCACATATATGCCATTGAATCCTATGCAGCCATAAAAAAACGATGAGTTCATGTCCTTTGCAGGGACATGGATGAAGGTGGAAACCATCATTCTCAGCAAACTGACACAAGAACAGAAAATCAAACACTGAGTGTTCTCACTCATAGGCGGGTGTTGAACAATGAGAACACAGAGACACAAGGAGGAGAGCATCACACACTGGGGTCAGTAGTTGGGAGCTAGGGGAGGGACAGCTGGGTGGGGAGGGTAGGGAGGGATAATGAGGGGAGAAATACCAGATATAGGTGATGGGGGGATCAAGGCAGCAAACCACCTTGCCATGTATGTACCTATGAAACAATCCTGCATAATCTTCACATGTACCCCAGAACCTAAATTACAATAAATAATAAAATAAAAATTTTAAAGAGTAATAATTACTTAGAAAAATAAAATATTTATTATACTATGTTTAAAACAGAATTGTGTATTCTTTTTGCACAGAAAATGAAAGTTCAAATGCTTTAGATGCTAGGAAGGCAATATGAGTTACCAAAGTCATCCCAAATTAACTTTAGTCAACTGAAGGGTAACAAGTTCTTTACAAAGGAACTACCTGATATTCAATTCTAGCTGATCATCATCATAGGGAGTATAGATTCAAGTGTTGACAGATTTCTGATTTTAGAGACTCTGGAACTTTACATCTTAATGTTTATATTCAGATTTATAAGTGTTAATAATTATAATTGAATAATGGCTTCACACAATGCCCATGTCCTATTTCCAGGAACCTGTTACCTTGCATGGAAAAAGGGACTTTGTAGATGATTAAGAACTTGGAAGTGGGAAGATTATCTTGTATTCTCCAAGTGTGCCCAATGTAATTCCAAAAGTCCTTACAGGGGGCATAGGGAGGCAGAAGAAACACAGTGAGGGAAGGGGACATGCTAATGAAAACAAGGGTCAGATTCAAAGAGAGGGATCTGAAAATCCAACATTTCTGTCTTCGAAGAGAGAAGAAAGGGACACAAGGTAAGGAATGCAGGAGGACCTAGAAGCTAGAGAAGTCAAGGAACTGATTGTCCCATAGCACCTCCAGAAGGAACAAAACCTTCCTATGCCTTGGTTTTAGCCAAATAAGACATATTTCAGACGTCTTCCTCCAGAAATGTAAGATTAAAAACTGTACTGGTTTAACCCGCTAGATTTGTGGTCATTTGTTACAGAGTGTTAAAAAACTGACACAATAAAAAAATAAATAAATAAACCAAACAAGTCAAGTTAATTATATATGTGAGCCAAGATTTGGCTTTAGGCCTTAAATCGAGTATATTTGAAGAAAATACTAAAGGTAGCCTTACCAAAAAACACCTTAATTGGGTCAGACTACTATAACAAAATTCCTTGGTGGCTTAAACAGCAAACATTTATTTCTCACAGTTCTGGTGGCTGGGAAGAATAAGATCAAGATGCCAGCAGATTCAGTTCTTAGCAAGGGCCCTCTTCATAGCTTGTAGGTGGCCACTGTCTCACTGTATTCTCACATACAGGCAAAGACAGAGAACACCTATGTCTTTTATAAGGGCATGAATTCCATCATGAGGGCCTCACCCTTTTGTTCTACTCTAACCCTAATTATCTCCCAAAGGCTGCATCCTCAAATCCATCACATGGGGGATTAGGACTTCAATGTGTGAATTTTAGGGCTACAGAAACATTTAGTCTGTAGCAGACAGTAATGTTTAAAGTATTCGATAATTTAAAATGAGATCTTGCCTGTAAAGTCCAGGGATGGATTCAGTCAGTGTTTTATGTCTTGACTCCGCTTTTTACTTTCTGAGTTTCTACAGCCAATCAGTTCCTCTTGTGATGGCCTTATCCATGTTTCTCTCCAGTCCTACAGGTCCAGTAGTCCTCCAGTGTCTTCAAGCTCTGCACGTCTCTTTTCCAAAACTTTACATGTTATTTTGGTAATATAATCTTCAGAGGAAGTAAATCTTACATTTTATCTCCAGGTTCTCAGAGGAAGCTTCATGGTGGCTCTCAAGTGCAATCAATAAAATCTAAGACATAAAAATACACCCATAAATAGACTACATGAAAAAAACATATTAATAATATTTTTTCTTTGCTATTCATTGGTATCTGTTCCCACAAATTGGAATTCAAACTTTCAAATCTAATCATGTATTATTTTATCATTAAAACCAAACAGCTTGCCACACAGACAAAGTTAATGTCTTAAATCATTTTCATTCTTAATCTTCTATAATGTTCAGTAGTGCTCTGTTGTATTCCACATCAAACACAATCAACAGAACCCACCAGATATACTCATTATTCTCTGACACACAACACAGCTCTTGTAGTCCATCTTCCTTTCCCCTCCACCTTAGATAATTACTATTTTTTGGTAAACTGATTTTCCACTTATTAAAATTGAATGAACAACTACCTATTGGGTACAACATTCACTGTTTAGGTGATTGGCACACTAAAAGCCACTAGACAATATATCCAAACAACAAAACTGCACTTGTACCCCCTGGATCTATAAAAATAAAATAAATTGAATGAACATTGCTCTGTGTTACTGAAGATTCCTATTTGATTTACTTTTTCTACATACCAGCTTTTGGATGGATTTTCCATGATTATCCTATTGTTCAACAATTATTCCTAGGCAACATTATTTAGATCCCATCTCTACAAGATAAATAAATAAATTACATGGGCATGCACCTGTAGTCCCAGCTATTTGGGAGGCTGAAGTGGGAGGATTGCTTGAGCCCAAGAGGTCGAGGCTGTAGTGAACCATCATCACACCCCTGTACTCCAGCCTGGGTGACAATGCAAGATACTGTTTGAGAAAATAATAGTAATATTTTTCCAAATTTCCTTTATTCTCTTAGCTGCTTCATTGATTGTTATATGACTAAAGGTTAAGAAATAAAATAGCTGAGTCCAAAGCTGAGTAATAATTTAAAGATTATTTACCATTATTGCCATGTTAACTCCTCAAAACTCATTTGCACTGGCACTTTGCTGGTACCAGGTATTCTCCCCTACCCAATCCTTGCTAACTTGGCAGGCCCCAAATGGTATTTCCATTTTATGTACTTTTCATTGACCACAGTGAGGGTGAATATTTGTTCAAATGTTTACTGTTAATATTTTCTCTGAAAACTGCATGCTTGAGCACTTTCACACTGTTGTCTATTGGGGTTCCTCTTTTTCTTATTGACTTATAAAAACATTCTGAAATATATACAGCCTATTGGCCCTGTCATAAGTATAGTATGAACATTTTTCATCTCCATCTTTACTTTGTTTTAGTGGGGTTCCAGAAAACCATTTGATATTGGAATGAACAGTAGATAAAGAAAGGAATAAACAGTAGATAAAGAAAGAGTCTGTGAAAAGGAACCTGTCAGATGATCTTGAGAAAGTGAGCTACAGATTTCTCAGTTCCCCAGAATTTCTAGGGTAAGTAGGATGGGGCAGCCTAGCCAGTCCAATTACCACTGTTTACTCGTAGAGTCAGGGTACCAAATGGGGATACCAGAACAGATGATCAAAAAAATTTCCTGATATCAAAGTCTGTACTATTTCGATGGGTTTGATGGAGGAGTAGAGAATAGAAAAACAGTCAACCTCTGAATGGATCAAGAAAATACCACCACTTAGGGAGAGAAGGGCAAAGAAAAGAGCAGTTTAGGAATGTTGAAACAAGTAAGTGATGAACAATCCTTTTCTATTTGGTAAGAAGAAAAGAGAGTAGAGGAACACTAGAAGCTTAAAGGAAGGAAAAGAATGAAGGAAGAAGGGAAGAAAGGGAAGGAAGAGGATGGAAGAGAGAAGGTGGTTATCTTTTGTAACTATTTCTTTGTTCAATCTAGAAAAATGTAACACTGAACTGTGGAATTTGTATTAGTTCATTTTCATGCTGCTGATAAAGACAGATCCAAGACTTGGTAATTTATACAAGAAAAAGGGTTTAATGCACTTACAGTTCCACATGGCTGGAGAGGCCTCACAATCATGGCAGAAGGCAAAGAGGAGCAATTCACATCTTAGATGGATGGCAGCAAAGAGAGATTGTGCAGGGCAACTTCCATTTTTAAAACCATCGGATCTGGTGAGACTTATTCACTATCTTGAGAATATGATGAGAAAGACACACACCCCCAAGATTCAGTTACTTCCTACTGGGTCCCTTCCACAACACATGGGAATTCAAGATGAGATTTGAGTAGGGACACAGAGCCAAACAGTATCATTCAGCACCTGGCCTCTCCCAATTCTCATGTCCTCATATTTCAAAACCAATCATGCCTTCCCAACAGTCTCACAAAGTCTTGACTCATTTCAGCATTAACCCAAAAGTTCACAGTCCAAAGTCTTATGTGAGAGAAGGAAAGCTCCTTCCACCTATGAGCCTGTAAAATCAAATGCAAGTTAGCTACTTCCTAGATACAATGGGGATACAGGCATTGGGTAAATACAACCGTTCAAAATGGGAGAAATTGGCCAAAACAAAGGGGCTACAGGCCCCACCCAAGTCTGAAATCCAGCAGGGGAGTCAAATCTTAAAGTTCCTTGACTCCATGTCTCACATCCAGGTCATGCTGATGCAAGAGCTGGGTTCCCATGGTCTTGGGCAGCTTTGCCCCTTTGGCTTTGCAGAGTCAGCCTCTCTCACAGCTACTTTCTTGGGCTGGCATTAGGTTTCTGCCACTTCTTCAAGCAAACGCTAGTGCAAGCTACTGGTGGATCTAATATTCTGGGATCTTGAGGATGGTGATCCTCTTCTCACAGCTCCACTATGTGGTGCCCCAACAGGGACTCTGTGTGAGGGCTCCCACATCACATTTTCCTTCAGCATTGCCCTAGCAGAGGTTTTCCATGAGGACCTGCCCCCTGCACCAAACTTCTACCTGGGCATCCAGGCATTTCCATACATCTTCTGAAATTTCGGTGGAGGTTCCCAAACCTCAATCCTTGACTTCTGTGCAATTGCCAAGGCTTGTGGTTTGCACCCTCTGAAGCCACAATCTGAGCTCTACATTGTCCTCTTTCAGCCACGGTTGGAGCAGCTGGGATGCAGGGCACCAAGTCTCTAGGCTGCACACAGCATGGGGACCCTGGGCCCAGCTCATGAAACCACTTTTTCCTTTTAGGCCTCTGGGCCTGTGATGGGAGGGGCTGCCACAAAGGTCTCTGACACGCTCTGGAGATATTTTATCCATTGTCTTAGGGAATAACATTCGGCTCCTCATTACTTATGCAAATTTCTGCAGCCAGCTTGAATTTCTCTTCAGAAAATGAGATTTTCTTTTCTATCACATTTCAGGCTGCAAATTTTCCAAAACTTTATGCTGTTTCTTTTTTTAAAACTAATGCATTTAACAGCACCCAAGTCACCACTTGAATGCTTTGCTCCTTGGAAATTTCTTCTACCAGATACCCTAAATCATCTCTCTCAAGTTCAAAGTTCCACAAATATCTGGGGTTAAGGGCAAAATGCCCCACCAGTCTCTTTGCTAAAATATAACAAGAGTCACCTTTGTTCCAGTTCCCAAGAAGTTCCTCATCTACATCTGAGACCACCTCAGCCTGGATTTCATTGTCCATATCATTATCAGCATTTTGGTGAAAGTCATTCAACAAGTCTCTAGAGAGTTCCAAGTTTTTCCACATTTTCCTGTCTTCTTCTGAGCCCTCCAAACTATTCCAATGTCTGCCTGTTACCTAGCTCCTAAGTTGTTTTCACATTTTTGGCTATCTTTTCAGCAGCGCACTGCTCTACTGGTACCAATTTGCTATATTAGTCCGTTTTCACTCTGCCAATAAAGACATACCTGAGACTTATACAGGTTATAAGGGTTCAATGGACTTACAGCTCCTTGTAACTGGAGAGGCCTCACAATCATGGCTGAAGGCAAGGAAGAGCAAGTCATGTCTTACAGGGATGGCAGCAGGCAAAGAGAAACTCCCATTTTTTTTTTTTTTTTTTTTTGAGACGGAGTTTCGCTCTTGTTACCCAGGCTGGAGTGCAATGGCGAGACTTACTCACTTACTCACTATCACAAGAACATCAAGGGAAAGATCCACCCCCATGATTCAGTTACCTCCCACTGGGTACCCCCCACAACACATGGGAATTCAAGATGAAATCTGGGTGGGGACACGGCCAAATCATATCAGGATTCATGACAATCATGTTTCTTATAGTTTATAACAATTCCAAATTTCTTGAGAGCACTGTTCATGCTTCCTTTTTTTCTATTCAGATAATTCAACAGGTCACAATAGAACCACAATATAGTGGTATTTCATAAAAGATACTATTTCTTTGGTTTTACCCACTCCAGACACAGAAACGTTATTGCAACAGTTAGATAAAATATAGTATTTGGAAAAGGTGCTTTCAATCAAAACTTAGTGATAGATTATTTCAGATGATTAAGTTCAAACTATGGTATGCTTACTATATCTGTTTGATTCTAAAATTAATTAATGGATATACAAAATTTTTTAAACAACTAAAAGATATATATTTGGGAAACAATATAAATTGACATCTTACTCTCCACCTAATAGGACCATTTTAATACTTAGCCAAAGTAGAATTTTTCCTTTGTAAGTCAAAGAAGAATTCCTTTTCCTGGGTTTCCTCAAAACCTTCTCTGTGTGCAAAGCTTTATCCAATGCCATATAAACCTTGTGCAATGTCGCATGAGCCACTGGGACAGTTTTATTCTCGGACATTCTTTAGGAAATTTCTGAGCGTTTAATTTTTATCAATTGATGTCTTTCAATATTGGCATTCTCCAAAAGCATATAATGTCCCAAAGATCTATGCCTTTTTCTTTATGCCTCTACATATGTAATCTTTCTCTCTGATTATTCTTTCCCCCATTACTTTGGCCATGCTTTAATCTATCACACTCTTAACTGCAATATGATACAGGGAGATTTTTAAAATCCGTTTCACTAAGAAGATTGTTCACCATTTGGTAGGGTAACAGTTGAAACTGTGTTTCTTCTATTGATGTCATTACAACTTGCATTTAATACAACTCCTCTGGCTGGAGAAATTTATAGTATGTGATGTTGAACTATTTCGCAGCTAAGATTGTGGAAGCCATGAAAGCACTCAGTTTAAGATAAAAAGAAGCACATGTTTGTTGATATTGTCAATTTTACTTAGGTACCACTGCAAATACTCACAATTTTATATTTGACTATTGTAAACAGAAATACGTTATTTTATATCTGAAAAAAACATCTATTTCAATCTTTCTAGAAAAAGAAAGTATATGATATGGAACTTCCAATCATTCACCAATACATGAAAAATTCAGTTCTCACCCAGAAATACAATCCAGATTATGACAGTTTACACATGAAGTTCTAGTTGGATATCTTTGTTTCACAGAATAATTTATTGGAAGGACTACCCTAACCATGCTAGAGCTGAAGCTGAGAAATTTAGCAAACAGAAAAAGGTGATATCTCAATAGCATTTAGCTACTTACCTTAACTACGAGACTGAGAAACCTCATAGAAAAGAAATTGAACTCTGTTGTTATTTGGGTTTTAGTTATATACAGATGTGACAGACTGCAGTGTAATAATGTGGTAAAATGTAACTGAAGCCAAATAATGGGCATACAGATAGCAAGTTTCCCTTGAGAGAAAAATCAGCATAAGAGAGGAATAAGTTTGGCACAATGGGCCAGATACAGCAAAAGATTTTCTTAGTGGGGAAATCTGGTGGTTGAAAACACAACCTGAAGAGATGTTTGAAGCCATAAGACTTGGCCTTCTGGACTGAAGAGAGCTGCCTATGATATTTGAGAAAGAAAGACTGTGGAGCAAACCTGAAACAACACTATTGTTTCTACCGAAAGTTAATGAATATTGCAATTTAAAGAGCTACATCAAATCAATTATTCTGAGAAGTAATAACTGTCCCTCTACTTCCACACAGAACAAAAAAAAGCAAGATTGAAATGAAGGAAATGTTTTTGCCACATAAAAGAAATTACCTTGAATCTGAGATAGTTAGAATGGTGATGAGGTCCAAGCACAGGAAACAGAGAAAAAAATGGCCATGGACCAGTTGTGGTTGCTGTGCAGATGGGCAAAGAAGAGAACACTGTAGATGGTGCAAGTATCATAAAAGTGAGGAGCAAAGTGATGGATTCCAACAGTACAAGCAGAGGGCGGGTACAAAAGTAAAGGTACAGGGATACAAAGTGGATTTTAAAATGTACATGTATATGTTAATAGGTGCTGTACCCCAACTTTCTCCCCAAAAGAAGTCCTGTGGTTAAACAAGATTATGAAACATGAATACATAATTCCCCTTCAAGTTTCACAACACAAATTAGAGTCTGAAAAATTCTACAGTAGAGAAACCCAACATGATCATATTTATTTGCCCCTGGGGCACTCTTATTTGCAACATGCTCATTGTCACACTGAGGAACAGATTATATGTCATACCAGTTTAGGAAGTCTTGTTCTAAAAAAGTTTTTTGTCTTCTTTCTTTCTTTCTTTTTTTTTTTTTTTTTTTTTTTTTTTGAGACAGTCTTTCTCTGTTGCTCAGGCTGGAGTGCAATGGCATGATCTCAGTTCACTGCAACCTCCACCTCCTGGACTCAAGCGATTCTCATGCTTCAGCCTCCCAGTAGCTGGGATTACAGTATGGAGCCAACGTACCCTGCTAATTCTTGTATTTTTAGTAGAGACAGGTTTCACCAAGCTGGTCAGTCTGGTCTCTAACTCCTGACCTCAGGTCCCACCCATCTCAGCATCCCAAATTTCTGAGATTACAGGTGTAGGCCACCACATTCAGCCTAAAATTTTTCAAGTTTTAAAGACCACAACATGGCAAACAATTCGATATATTAAACAATAACACGTTCTTAAGAAATGTTGAATATTCAAAATCTTTAAAGTCAATACATGTTCTAATTTTTCTAGGAGTAAAATTGTTATTAATTCACTTAAAAATATTTTATTCCCAACATAGTTTAAGCTACATATTTTAAAAACACAGTTCTTACTACTGGCTCTAAAATCTTCATGAAAAGGAAAGGTAAGTATTCAATCCACAAAATGTTATAGTTTCTATGACAATAGCAATATGCCTTTTTCAGTGTCACAAATTAGTAGTTTTCATTTGTTAGATACAGCTGTGTATTTCATAATTTATGTTTATACAACAAAGTCTGGCATTTCAGAGAAGTTTCCCTTATCTACAGTTACTTCAATGTTTTAAAAACTGGAGAAGAAACAGATGTTGAAGGGTGAAATTTATGTTAAACTATTTTAGAAATATTTGGCAACAATGACTAGAGTATTAGTAAGAGAACAGCTCTTATAAAAATGGCAAGTATATTTTGCATATACATTCATGGAAGAAAAATAATTTAAAATGAAACAAATTATTATCAAATGTGTATCACATAAATATTTATTAATATGAAAAACAACTTTCAGTAAACACTGTATTTTATCATCATGAGTGTGAGTCTATAAAACTCTGTGTATCCATTCATACATATAATATATTGAAGAAAACACCATGAATTCTTTCTGCTTTTTGTAGCATGTGGCTTTTAAAAATAAGCCTGGTGATTTTATCCTTTTTCCTTACCTTTGAATTTATACTATAGCTTTCAAATTAACACTACCTGAGAAAACAGACTAATGACCCAATACTCTTCTGCAATGATTTCTGATTTTGTGGTTTGAATAATAATTCATGTTTCTGGACATATCTGGTCATTCTGCATAAGTTCATTTCATTCTTGGTCAAGGTATGTTTCTACATCGTTAGTGTAATTTTAAAGTATCCACAAGGCTATTTTTGTGGATATATTAGGAGATAATTCTAATAAATAGGAGGTTGTTATGATATGTCAAAAGATTTGGGAGAAAAAATAGTTGGTTTAACTCAAAATCGTATAGTGACTTTTTAAAAATATTTGTAACAAGAATAGTCAATTCTGTAATTCTCTTTGGCAGACCAAAAAAGGTTTTATTAAAATAAACTTTCAGGAAATGAAGTTAGCAACATAGAGAGTAGGCATATATTATCCCAGGATTATTTTTTCACTAAAATTCTATAAGATGGCTATTGAAATTGCATGCCAGCAATTATCATTAATTGCAAGCATACACCAAAATAGCCAAAATTGAGAGAGTTTACATGTCATATTCAAATAAGGCAACAGATTTTAGGCAATGAACCTATCATTAATGAAAAGCTTAAATTCTTTCTCCAGTTGGTCTTCAAGTGTGAGGTTGACTGTGTATGTTATGGCAAAACTCCAGCAGCTGACTAATTTACAAACAGGGAGTAGATTGGTTATAGTTTCTATTGTAATTCAGGATTCAAGTTTCCTTATTAAAAAATAATCTAGAAGTCATTAAGTGATTTGAGTATAGTTGAAGTACAATACATTATCATTTTAGTTTTAATCCAGAGTTCCAAATTTAGGTGTTAAAAGTGGTTCTTTTATCTATGATCATCTTGATTGAGTAATCCTGTTTCATTATTTAATTAAAGCATACAACAATTCAAATAACACAGACCCAATCACAAACTGTCAACTGAATTAAGGCCAGTGTAGTTAGGTGTGTATTATTCCATGTACATGAGTATGGCTGTAAATGAGGAAGAAAGAATAGCACTTTTCACTTATGTTCTACAGCTAAGCCATATCTCCCATGAAAATATTTACTATATGATAAGAATGAACACTATTCAAGATGCTTAAAGTGCTAGGGAAATGAAACACATAGCATCAGCAACTCCTACTTACATAGGGCTTACTGTATACAGAGTGCAGGGCCTAGAGCTTTGGATATTTTAACTGATTTAATTTGCACTGCAGATGCATGAGGTTACCACCATATTATCCCATTTTACAGATGAGGGCTAAAACATCAAAAGGGTTAGTAACTTACCAAGGTCATGAACTTGGTAAATAAAAGAGCCAGGATTAAAATCCAGACAATTTGACTTCATAACCCATGCTCTTAACCAAGTAACAAAGTTTAACCTGGCTCTTATGCATCTCTAGAGAGTAATTCTTGGCCAATTGTCCCAAATATCTGTGACCAAACAATCTGGAGTCACTTTAGCTAGAATCTTCAATAGCAAGACTAACATAACTGATATTATTTTCTGCAACTTCCTTCCCTCCCTATCTTGAAAATTTATCTTAGACTTCTACTGATTTCTCTACTATCTTCCTTCATAGGGAATAAGTAACCTTCTTTCTTTCTAAGGCTAACTAAACATTCCATTTTGGCACTTAATTCCATCCCCATCACACTCTAAATAACCTTCATTCTTAACTGTCCTCTCCCTACCACACAGTATCCCTTTCTTTACCCAAGACTATATATTTGCATCTCTACTTCTTTGAGAAAAGAAATAACCCCACAGTCCTACTCCCCCATAGAGCCACCATACCATCTTCATTCCTTATCCTTGCTATTTTCATTTTAAGGAAAGGCAGCTGAAGTGGGACCAAATCAATCACCGTGCTTTAGTCAGAGACTAAGAAGGAATCATAATGTGAATTTCTCAACTTCTGTGACATAAAGAGAATAGGGCTTGGAACCAGAAGCCTACCCTGCTTAATGGTATGAATTCTGGTCATCAATCACATGCAAAATGGGAGTAATGATATGATTTCACTGGGTTCTTGTGAGGATTACATATGAGGGAGTAGAAAAACCCCTCAAATTGATGGGGGGGACATGGCTCTACACAGTAAATAATTTATAAATATTTGTTGAATATGAATTAAAATGATTATAATAAAGTTAGAAAATTATCCTCTAATAATCAATAAAAATATCAAAATGGATGAAAAGGAGAGAGTGCCTGTGTGTGAAAGAGAGACAGATCAAGATCATCGGGGAGGAAATGATACTGTGTAGGCACTAATACTCAAAAGGTACTCTAGAATTCGTTCATTCAGCAAATATTAATAGAACATCTACTGTGTTCCTAGCAGTGGTCATGGCATTTGAGATTAATAGTGAACTAAACAGACTGAATCTCTCTGCCATCTGACTCTGCCCACTCCAACAGATTAATCCTTCTAAAGAACCATTATGGGGCCGGGCGCGGTGGCTCACGCCTGTAATCCCAGCACTTTGAGAGGCCAAGGTGGGTGGATCATGAGGTCAAGAGATCAAGACCATCCTAGTCAATATGGTGAAACCCCATCTCTACTAAAAATACAAAAAATCAGCTGGGCATGGTGGTGCGTGCCTGTAATTCCAGCTACTCAGGAGGCTGAGGCAGGAGAATTGCCTGAACCCAGGAGGCGGTGGTTGCAGTGAGCCGAGATCATGCCATTGCACTCCAGCCTGGGTAACAAGAGTGAAACTCGGTCTCAAAAAAAAAAAAGAACCATTATGATGCATTATTTCCTTGTTTGAAAGTCTTAAATAGTTCTTTATTGTCTACTTAATAAATTCCAAAACTCCTAATCCATCATTCAATGTCTTTTATATTTTCTTGAGCTCCAAACATTTTTTCAGTTTAATTTCTTACTATTTCAACTTTTCTCCCAAATGAACTTTCAAAAGACAGTAAAAAGTAACATTTTAAAAAGACTATAGAACTCCTCTAGTTTTAGAATCAAAGTATATTTTAGTATTGCTGGGATATTTGAGAAGTTTTGAGAAAGGAGGAATTTCAGATGATGGGGCCGTGAAGGAAAATTGGACTCCAGCCAGATTATAAAGGACATTATATACCACACTAAGAAGTCTCAGTTTGTTCATAAAGACAACTGAACACTGTTTTAACCAAGAAGAGTTATGATCAGGTCTGCGTTGTTGACAGGTAATTCTGGGGGCAGTTTTAGGATGAGCTTGAAGAGATGTCTGGTGACAGGAGAGGCAGCTAAGAGAATATTGCCATAATGATGAGAGATGGTGCTAGCTAAATGAATAATGCAGTGGAGCTCATGGCATGAAGGGCCTTAGTCCTATGAAACATTTCAGAGCTATTATCAATAAGGTCAGAGACAAGTTGGCGGAATGGTTTAATGGTTATGTGGTTCCAGAATCAGACTGCCCTTGTCTCAGACCTATCTTGCTCACTTACTAGCCTATGACTTTTGTCAAGTTATCTTATCTTTCTTATATTCATTTTCCTCATTTTTAATGTAGAGATAAATAGCACCTACCTCCAGAGAAGCTATGAGAATTAAAGTCAATACTCCATCCTGGTTCTTGGCAACAAGCTGGCTAAGGAAGTGCTTTATGAATACTAGCTATAAGCTGTATCACTAAAACATGGAAAGTCAGATGCATCATTTCCACCCAGCTTTGTGTGTCTTTGAATTTGCTGAGCATTCCTTCTACTGTACATATATTGCATTTTTATCTTTATTAGATCATTCTTCACGCAATCTCTTTCAGTTCGATCTCCATATGCCAAAACCCAACCTAATCCCAAGTGCTTGATTTAGTCATCTTCGAATTCTCAGTGCTTTAACTCAGTTTAGATTTCAATTAAATTTGGTCAAAGTTCTCTGAAAGCCTCACCAAACGTGTTATTTTCAGCCCCTGAACTTTCAGAGGACTTTATATCATTCTTGACCCTTACCACACATAATCTTGCATTTGAGGACTTGATGTGTGTAACTAACCTCTCTTCATTGCTCTGTGAGACCCTTACCCGCTGTAATTCTTTTGGTGCTTTGCACATAATTAGATTGGTATCCTACAAGATAAGTCTGATGCATAACTGTTTGATGATTCACTCACTCAGACACTCAGTGACAAATAATTCAAAAGAAAGTCATTAACTAGATTATAAATACCTTACCGCCCTAAACTGATTCTCCTTGTAGTCAATGCTTACTTCTCATGTTTCATCATCCTGGAACCTGTTGTGGGAAAGCAGTCTGAAAAGTGTTCATTAAGTAATCTTCAGCTCGTACAATTTGGTCCTCTGTTGATTGTCTTTGAGCATTTTATTATTCTTACAAAATGTTTCCAAAAAGTAAAACTCAAATTTTCAATTAAGATAATTTTAACTTTTAAGCACACATCGTGCTATAATTTAACAGGGATGATAGCTGTTTATCCTGATTGAGTCACATTGCATTTCACCGTGTGGGCAGGCATCTGAGTGTTTCACAAACAGCAGTTATGAAGAGTGTAAATGCTGGTTGGCTTAACTTAGTTTAGAAACACAAGGCTGCTATGGCCAGTGATCTAAGCCACTACCACTGTTCCACTAAAATATATTGGGTAGGCCTTTAAAATGTTTGGGAAGGGCAGCCAGCCAAACACACATGCCATCCAGATTTCCAAGTCTAGGAGTGGGAAAGAGGGAAATCTGCCTGAGCATGCGCAGGGCAGACAGCAATCCCACGGTTGCTTTCTCCTGTGCTCCAGTGCTGTGCTCCTGCCCGGGCCCCTGGCAGCATGCCTGTCCTGACTGCAGCCACTCCAGGCCCTGTAGCACACGACATTCACCCTGACATTACATCAGAATCAGGCTGCCTCTGCCTGTCACTAGAAGCCAAAAGACAGGATTCCACTGCATCTGAAGCAAATGTTGTTGAGGCATGCCAGGAAAACTGTGAATCAGCGGCCAATTTGGGAAGCAAACCACCTCACAGATTTCTTGCTCAACCTAGGAACAAAGGTCCTATCATTTGAAAGCATCAATACACACCTCCTCCATTCCAAAGACATCATAATCATTCTGTATCTAATAACCTCTATTCTGCTACTGACAAATGGTTGTTATATTTACTCATCAGAGACACAAATAAGTATCTGCACATTGCATCCTATACCCCTTCCCAAGGGCATGCCTTATGGCACATAGAGGGCAAAAGCAAAGGATCACTCCCCCTTCTACCAATCAGAAAACAGGCTATCCACATTCTTTTCCATGTATTAGAAACATCTGCCTCTGACCCAAAGATTTTGGGTTGATAGGACTCTCAAAATCCAAACTTAAGTTCCAAATGTTAATTAATAGACTGTGTTGTTAATTTAAGAGTAAACGGTTAAAATCCAAACATATTGAGTCCAATTCAAATATAAATTTCATGTAAATCAAAAATTTGCACTCCCTAGTTATTAAAACAGTAACATTTGTGTAGTCATTCAACATTCTTTCCAATGTACAATAAAATTTATAGGGTGATTTTAAGTACCATCTGGACTTCTGCTTTTCTCCATCTAAATGGCAACCTTCTTTTCCCCAACCCCAACACCCAAAATCTCTTTGATGCTGGAATTTTTTTGCTGAAACCTACTAAAATTTGGACAACTGTTTGAAAACTGTCAATATTCTCACAAAACAGACTACATTATACTGCCCATGATAAAATAATTATTCATGCATCAAAAGATTGACTGCTAACTAAATAAACACTTTTTAAAATGTCAGCATGATTCAGCTTGATAAACACCAATTAACTTTACTACAGGTTGGTTCCAATGCTAAATATTATATATAATTATATATAATTAATATAAGCCCCCTCAAGGAGCATATAATCTAAGGAGTAAAATAGATATGAAACTGTCTAACTATAATCTAAAACGGAATAATGTAAGAACTAAAGTGAATTATAAACATGTTATAAGATTAAAAGGGAAGGAACTATTTGTCTTGATGAAGGGATTAAGATGTTTCATAAAAGAAGTTAGTACATGAGCACCTTGAAAGATGAGTAAGATTATGAAATAAAAGAGATGAAGAATCTTCTACTCTCTAAAACATGATACCTTAAAAGTACAAAGTGGGTGCAGAACCTCACAAATAGTATGGAATGGCCAGAGGACATAGCACAGGAGTTGGCATAGGAGATGGAGCCTTAAAGGTGAATAGAGAATGATTATGACCTTCAGCATTTATATGTTAGTTATTTACTATACATTCAGATGTCTCTATTTTGTGCCTGTTATATATCCCCGGCAGAGTATCTGACACTGAGGATTCAACAAGGGAGTCTTCCCTCCCTCTATAGAGAGGATTTGGTAAAATTTCATTGTTGTAGGCAACAAAAAGTTTGTGAATGTTCTCATGTAAAGGGATGAAATAAATGAGCCTGTGCTTTGAGAGCACTGTCCTTTGAAAACACAACAAACAGATTGGAGGGACAAGACTGAAAACACGAAGAAGGGGTGTATCTTGGAGGACACTTATTCTCTGCAGTACTGTTGTCTTCGTGGTAGAATTAAGGCCACTGGCAGTATTACCCAAGGCTTCTCTTCTCACTGTGACATGAAGAAATGATTTGCCAGATTGGTAAATTTCAAAGGAAAAACCAGGCATGTAGAGCTCTGCTCACTCCTGATTTCTTGGGAAAGCACCTGACCTTGGAGATCTGTTCTCATCCAGACTGCAAGTTGTCCACAGCTGACAATAACTGGAAAAGTAAGGCTGGCTAATTCAAAAGTTTATATTTAGGAAAATTTGGAGATCTTTGCAAATCAGAAAAGATTGTCCTCATATTTTTATACCTGCATAGTATTCCCTTTTTGGATGCATCTTAACATTACTGCTGGAAATACACGTTATTTGCAAGCTTTCCTATTATAAACAATACTGCAGTTAATGATTTGCACAGACCTCCTTTCATATATTTATCCACTTATCTGTGATATAAGTACCTAGCAGGAAAGGCTATATACATTCACAATTTTAGTAGATATTACACAATTGTCTTCCACAGGGAGACTGATTTACTCACAAAAATATATAAGAGAGCCAATTTGCCCCACAATGCTTGCCATCCCAATATTTAGATTTTTATTCAGGTTCCTCAGTTTATAGAAAATGTATTTTATGAAACATTTTCTAATCTTGGCACACTGTAATAGTTAAAATTTTTCTTACTATATATGATGATTCTCTGCCTAAGTAATTTGTGAGGTTCTAAAATATAAAAGCATAATGTGAACATCAAGGTACATGGATCCCCTCATTTATTTGATCTTAATATTTTAAGATACATCATATCTCAATATGTGGAAAACATAATCTGAGTTTCAATATAGTCAAATGTAATTCTAGAACATGGCTTTAAAACAGATTTTGCTTTTCTGAGTTGGAATCTGAAATGACAAAATATCTATGTCATATTTAGATGTAATATTTATTACCACAGGTATAATAACAAATGTCATCATTGTGAATTAAACAATTTTAACATGTGTGATATGCAGAGAAGTGGGCCAGATCTTGGAAATAGAAAGAAAAATAAGATAATTGTTACTCCGGACCTCAAAGTAATTACCACATATTAATAATTACTACAGAATATATTGTAAAAGCCAACTTCCAAGTGGAGAAGCATTTTATTTTATCCAGTGAAAAGCCTTTTTACCGATACTATGCTATCTCTTATTAAAATACACGTCATCCCTTTTTATTGAACATAAATGAAATAAATATATTTGTTGTTAAAATCAGTTCTATTGCATTAATAACTATTATTTGTGTTGTGAAGTTAATTTTTGTCCATGCAAAAGTATGACTTTAGATAATTACATTGATAATGCTCAATTTTGGCAGAGTGGTCATTTGCCTCATATTTTCTTCCACTGGTCCATCAAAACTAATATACTGCAGCTGACAATTACCCTACTAACTCTAATTTTGTATCAAAAATAACTTACACACATTATTGCTTTTTCCCCATGATTTTAAATGACCAGTCTTTTCGGAATGGACATCTTAGCTAAACACATCTGATAATTTTATTGGAAACAGGAGATACTAACTAATTCAGTAAAAAGTTAAAGTATCCTATTTTTGCTTGACGTAACTCTGGTCCCAGAACTGCTGAAAATAATGAACTATGCAGTTTCATAACTAAATCCTTCCTCAAAATGAAAGATTGTAAGGAATATGATATGTGTTTGAGTTTGTGTGGGTGACTTGTAGTGTTATAAGGGTTCTTTTTTTCCATTCATATTTTGGGATTTTATTCCTATTTCACCTAAAAAAGGAAGGACAGGGAGTCTCAGCAACCCAGAAAAAGCCACGTAGCCAGAGAACAACATGGTGAAATGGGAAGAACATGAAGCGAGGAGAACCTTGGCACCCAGGAGAACTGGTGCCAACCTCAGCTCTGACAGCCAAAAAAAAAAAGTCAGGGAAAATTACAAGGCACCCAGGAAAACCAGGTGCAACCTCTGCTCTGACAGCCAATGAGCCAGGGCTCATTGGGTGGCCCAGTTATTTGTCAAACCTTGGCCTATTTTTTCAACTGTAAAGCTTACCAAATGTCCTCTAAGGCTTCCAGTTCTGATAGTCTCACCTACATTCAGACATTTCCAACCTTCATCCTTTACCTCTTCTTCCCAAGAGAGCAGAGTGGAAGATCAGATAAGTAAATCAAATCTGAGTAGGAAACAGGTCAATCGTGACTTTCAGTACCTTTGGTACACTCCAGTCCAGAAATGCTTTTGGTGGCAGAATAGTGGCAAGTGAAAGAAAAAAGTGCACTAGGAGACAATTATGCAAAGAAAAAATATGGATTTCTTTCCTTCTCCAAATGTGAAAAACAAAAATGTGACTGAGGACTGTATGACATTGTAAGATTTTCCATTTGGAGTCTTATAGTAATATTCATTCAGGTCCTAATTTTCCAAGGTTATTTTCAACTTCAGTAACAGTATGATTGTTCTACTGCACTATGGTAACCATATGACATCAATTTTCCAAGACAGCCTCAATTTTAATTGGCTTGTCCCTAATTTAGAACAAATTTTAAACTTATCCCTTTTGTAAGTTTAGGGAATATGATTACCCATGCGTTTAATTATCCCCTGTCTGTGTCTTTTTTTCTTGATTACAATAACAAATTTGAAATGAAAATAAAAGTGAAGAGAGACCCAGATTTTAATATTTTACATCTTTATACTTGGCAAATTGTCTTATAAGCTGATACAGTGACAAAAGAGTTGGAGGCTCATATAAAATCTACTCATTAAGTAGACACAGATACTAGGAGATATGGCAACATTTACTGATCACACAGAGTTTAGGAGGCCTAGAAAGAAAAGTCAGGATTGTTTTAGTGTTAGTGGTATTTTCAAGTGAAGATATTAGGGTCCCTATCAGGGGAGAGAAGACAACTAAGTTTAGGAAGCCAAAAAAGCTGACTGACAGTTGTCTTCTGGGCAAAACATGCAAGGGCCACAAGACCTTGGTAACTGGACTAAGGTCCCAGGTACTACACAGGAATCCACATAGAACAGAGAAAGAAGAGGGCAAGGAAGGTATCAGAAATGCCCAGTACTGGACACAATGATACATGGAAGAAAGGAAAATATTTATTTCTTTTTTATAAATTGACTATAGACATCATGACACTGTGTTCCTAAACATTTTAGTATACATGATCAAAATAAAAGTAGTTTTTAAACTTTGTTGTATTATATTCCTCTTTAAAGAAAACTGCTATAAGCTATAAAGTCTTTCGGAAAAAAAATGCAAACACACAATATTGTATAGTTTATTTCAGGGGAATAACAGCTTCCCAGAATATCATCCGCAGACTTCAATTAAAAACATTTAACAAACAGAGATAGTGTCTTTTTAAGATAATCTACAAGTACAGTGCCTGCAAATGCCAAGGCTATTGGGTAACTAAGAGTATTTGGGTAGTCCAGTGACTGGAGAGAGACTCATTCTATAACTAGGAGGATAAATAGTAGAGTCAGTCTCATGGGGAGCAGAAGCTGTCCCGTTCGGTTATCTGTAGGGCTTAGAACCAGTTCTTGAAAACTCAATCCTGCAAAGGCTGAGAAATGATGTGTTTGATGAGGATGAATGTAAATGAAAAACCTACTGCCTGTGCACCATGCCCTACACCAGAGACAAAAATAAAATCCGGCTTTTCTAAGGGTCAAACATGAATAGTAAAGGTCAGAGAAGAGGGCTCTGCTAATGGCATTTGGCAAAGGGTAAAAGAAAGAAAGATGGTGACCAGATGTTCTCTATTTAGAATCTGTAAAAGGGAAATTACATTACAGTAGTAGGAATTCAAGTTATATAAAAGGAAAATCTTCTGTCCAGTGAACTTTGTAAAGCATGAGACCTAGTTACTGATGGACAGACACTACTGTTCTCCTTCCATGAATTATTCAAAACTAGAACAGATATTTGTGTGTTTTTAGCAATTTGAATATAAGGTTTCCAGAAGCAAAAATTCAGGTCAGACATTCATGGAGATATTCAAATTCCTTGAAAGATTGACATATCCATATATTTGATATTTATCTCATTATAAAAATTTTTGTAACTATTTTTAAATCCATTGAATTCTTCTAATCTGATAATTTGCCCAAAATTTCCATATAAAATTACTGAGAATAAGAATTGCTTAATATAATTCACAATCAATATAACCATGTGGATCCATTCAGCATCTTCAGTATTCTTATTAATTCTAATTAACTTGTATTAAGAACAATCAATGCTGAAACCATCAAGCTGTTGCCATCAAGTTATATATCCCTAATTGAAATTATATTTTTAAGCAAAATGATTCTGATATCTACATATGTGTGTTGAAAATAATATCCTAAGTAAGTACACTGAAAAATTGCAAAAAAAAATGGAAAAGTAAATACAAAAGATGTTCTGGAAAGACTGTTAGAAAAGTAATGAGATTTACAGATTGACTAAAACACCAGGAAAACCTCCAAAGAATATTTGACATTTGGTCAGTCAGTCAGAGGAGAGTTGGCAGTTGGTCAGGAAAAATGTGAATCATAAAAGTCTATCTCCTCCATTATACAATGCATATGAATCAGATGTCTGCTAGCTCGTTCTTGGTCTCAATTCTAAAATCAGCAACTGCTTTATATATTTGGCTTTATGACCCAGATTAGATTTCCTGTTCTTTCAATTTGAAATACGTGAAGCTCACACTCACACAGACTTGGGGTAGAGTGAAATGATCCTCTCATCCATTCACACCATCTTTTATTCTGGACAGTTCCTGGGGCAAAATTGCCATGTCTATCACCTACGGTAGAAATGTGACCTTCCAGCCAAATATTAGGAAGCACAGTAGTGACTGCTATGGCAACAGACTAAACATTCATACCATCTAAAAGGTAGTTGGAAGAAGAGCTAAGTTATTCCAAATACAAAGAGGTAGGAAAGTTTAAATTTCTCAAACCCTAAATTATGGAAACCAAGAGCATATACATCATAGTACGGTAATCTTGATGAAAATATAAATAATTTTTTTATTGTTTTATCAAATATTACTTTCAAAGAATTTGTTAAATGACTTAATCTCAGTTTCTAATGAACTAAAAACTCAAAGGAAAATTTCAAAATAATAATGCTTGTCCAAAGTTTCCAAATGCTGACTTCCTAAATAAGATGATATATAAATAATTTGAAACTATTTCATTCCTTTGGAGTTGTTCCCATCTAGCCTTCCCATTGAAAAGAAAAATATTAGCAGCACCAAATGTAAGCCACAATGGAAGAAAGGATACCACCTGTCCAAACCCTACCTTTAGGGTTTTTTTTCTCTGAAAGCTTTTAGTTTTCTTGGTCCTTCCATTATAAACACACACACACACACACACACACACACACACACACCCTACCTTATGAACTTTTTATCAGGACAAAGATATATTTAGTCATTTGTACAAAAGCATAAGATGATTGCCAATATTAGCCCACTGTATTTGTGGGGTTGGCTGAAATTTTAAAACTGATGATGAAGAGAAACAACATTTATAGTTCACCAAATAGTTCTCTAAAACAGTGATTCTAAGCCATGTTTGGCTTAGAGTCTTATTTATTAAAAAAATTTTTTAACATTCTTATACTATAATGAAATTTTCAGAACATATAACTTTCATACATACCTAATTTTAAATCCCTATACTGTTCTAATTAAATAAGATAAGAACAATATAATCTAATTAATCCCTATATTGTTTTAATAAGAAATTTAAAATAAAATAATAAGTATTTCAATATTCAGATGCCCGACCGTGATGACACTAGATGACAGAGAATAATAAGATTCTCATTATCAAACAATATGGATTTATAAAAAGTAGGACTATATTCATCTGATTATTGCAGATGCAAAATTTGATATTCCCATATTTTGATATTCAGTATCTAAATATAAAGACTAAATTTCTATGGTCAGATTAAATGTATGTGACAGTTGCATTCCAGAGAAATTTATTACATATTAGGACTATTCAGAAAATAGTGTTTGCATATATAATGAAGTTGTTTTTAAGCTCAAATAATTGCAAATGGATTATCACTTACATCAATGACCGGCAAGACCTTCAGTCAAGCAAGACATAGGACAATTCTTCCCTGCATTCCAGGAAATAAATCATCTCCAGTTTCCAGCCACTTGATGTCAGTTTTAATTGTTAAAACAAATAAAATGCTCTCAAAAACATCCAAAATTCTCCCAGAGAGAAGTACCTCAACCTCCACCCCCAACCTTGAGAACCACAGGTCTAGAAGAAGACAGCTGAGCAACTTTACACCCATGTTGATATGAGGTGGGATATGAAGTGTTTTCTTTGGGGATATTATAACAGAATATACATGTGCCATTACAAATACAGTCATGCACTGCATAATACTTTAGTCAACAGTGGACAACATATACAATGGTAGTCCCATATATTTATAATGGAGCTGAAAAATTCCTATTACCTAGTGACATAGCTTTCCTAACACTTTAGTGCAACTCATTACTTACGTTTGTGATGATTCTGGTGTAAACAAATCTACCATGCTGCCAGACACATAAAAGTGTACAGTAATGCCTGGGTCTTCACATTCACTCACTGTGCAATCAATGACTCAGTCAGAGCAACTTCCAGTGCTGCAAGCTCCACTCATGGTACATGCCCATTACAGGTGTACCTTTTAAAATCTTTTATACCATATTTGTTACTATACCTTCTATATTTAGATAGATTTAAATACACTAATGCTTGCCATTGTGTTACAATTGCCTAGAGTATTCAGTCCAGTAACATGTTATAAGGTTTGTATCCTACAAGCATAGTAAGCTATACTATCTAGATTTGTCTAAGCAGACTCTTTGATGTTTGCACAAAGACAAAAGCATCTAATGAAGCATTTCTCAAAATATATCTCCATCATTAAGTGACACATAACTATACTTTCAAGCTCAAAGAATTGGAATATGCAAATTGTGCTCTCTATTAAGAAAAAAAATCAAAAGTCAATAACAAAGATAAGTTTTAAGTATGTAAAAAATCAATTGCATTCTTACATACCAGCTACAAATGGCTAGAAAATGTGTGTAAGATACAATTTATGATAGCGAAAAGAAACACAAAGAACCAAAGAAAAATATAACTAAATATGTATAATTCCAATAGGTGTATTATAAAATTATATTGAAATTCATCAAAGAAAATCTAAATAATTGAAAACATTTAGTATGGATATTGAAAGAAAAATGGTATTTTGACCATGTCTATTTTCAAGTGACATAAATGTATAACATCAAATGATAAACTAGGCAGTCATGAAAATGAATGAACTACAGATTTTTGAAGCAACATAGATAAATCTTAAAAACAACACATTTATAGAAAGAAGGGAGACTCTAAAGCATGTGTACCGTTTGATTATATTTACAGTAAATTCAAAAATAGGAAAAACTAAACTATATTGTTTAGGGATACATACATGGTGGTAAAAACATAAAGAAAAGCAAAGAGATAGTTACAGTAAATCAGAATGGAGGTTAACTCTAGTGGGAAACAGTTTGTAATCAGAAATGGCTTCATTACGATAAATATATATGTAACCCAATAAAAAATAGGCAAGATATATGAATCCTTGGACTCATACAAAAATAAAATACGAATTCTAAGTTATCTCATGGTAAAACTGAAAGGTCAAAATCTTAAAAGCAATCAAAAAGGCAGATGACATACAAAGAACATTTCTCACAAAATAACCTATTCAGAGTACTGAGGAAAAAATACTGCACAAGCTGAAGTGTGAAAGAAAGACTTCAGAAAAAGATCTATTGGGAAACTGATCTTTTACTTAAGCAACCACAGTGGTAGTGAGGAATATGTAAGATTAGTACCAGTTGCTTGAGCATGATGAGAGAGTAGGCAGATAGGCTCTTTGGAAAAGTTGGAAAGGCCCAAAGGTTATAAAAATCCCTGGGAGATCAAGATTATATAAAAACACTAATTCAAAATAAATCAGAGACCTAAGTATTAGAGCAAAACTACAAAACTCTTGGAAGGAAGCATAGGAGTAAATCATAGTGACCTTAGATTAGGGAATTTCTTATGTGACATCAAGAACAATTGACAAAACAAAAAAAGTAGATCTACCAGATTAACATAAACTTGGTGCCTTACAACAGATATTTATTCTCTCACAGTTTGGAAGGCTAGAAGTCCAAAACCAAGGTGTCAATGGAACCATATTCTCTCTGAAGGGTCAAAGGAGCCTTCTTCCTTGACTCTCTCTAGCTTGCCAGCAACCCTTTGTGTCCTTTAGCTTGTAGACACAGCCTTCCAATCTCCAACATCAAATGATATTCTCCATGTGTGTTCTGTATCCAAATTTTTCTCTTCTTATAAAGACATCAGACTCTGGATTAGGGCCCACTTTAATCCAGTAAGACCTCATTTTAACTTAATTACATCTTCAAAGACCTGTTTCCAAATGTGGTTACATTCAAAAGAACCTGGAGTTAAGACTTCAACAAATCTTTTTAGGGGACACAATACAACCTTCAGGAATCTCAATTCTGATAAAATAATTTCACCAAAGAGGATATACAAATACCTAAAAAATGTATGAAAAGTGCTCATTATCATTAGCCAACAGGAAATTGAAATCACAAGTAATACCACTTAACACTCAGAGAAGTTGCTAGACTCAAACAAAAACAGGTATTGGTGAGGAAGTGAAGAAATTGAAACTCTCATACACTGCTAGAAGGAATGTAAAATGTTGTAGCCACTTTGAAAAACGGTTTGGCAGTTCCCCAAATTAAACATATGACCCAAATATTTCACTCCTATATGAACTGAAAACATATGTTTACACAAAAGCTTGTACACCAAAGTTTATATCACAATTACTAATAATAGCTAAAAGGTGAAAACAAGCCAAATGTCCATCAACTAATGAATGGATAAATATTCACGTGGTATAACCATACAAGGGAATATAATTCAGCCATTAAAAAGACAAGAAATATAGATATATGCAACCACATGGATGACCCTTAAAAACTTTCTGCTAAGTGCAAGAACCCTCAAGGCACAAAAGACCATGTATTGCATAACTCTAAATCTATGAAGAGTCCAAAATAGGCAAATATCTAGAGATAGAAAGTAGATTAGTGATTGTTAGAGGCAGGAATGAGGAGAAAATAGGGAATGACTGCTCATGGGAATAGGGTGTGTTTTGGGGTGGGGTGATGAAAATATTCTAAAATTACATAGTAGGATGCTTGAACTCTGCGAATATATTTTAAAAGCACTGAATTATACACTTTAAAAGGGTGAATTTGTGGTATACAAGTTATATCTCAAAAGATGTTGTAAAAAATACTTTAAAATACTGCTTCAAAAGCACTTTCTGTCACTAGGTAGTGAAATGAAATATATAGATAATCTGTGACCAGCCATTTTACTCCTAGATATAAATACCCAAAAAAATTTTTAAACAGTTATCATAAAATCTCTAAAAGTATTTTTATATTAATAAAAATAAATATATTAAAATAAATATAAATGCTATATTAATAAAATGATAAATTGATCGATAAAAAGTACTGGGCTAAGAAACCAACAAGAATATATAATATAATGCCAAGAACCTTTTGGTGGTGGGTTTGATAGAGTTATTTTCATAGTTGGCTGAATGACTTTTAGTAAATCACTTATTTTTAATCCTAAAAGCATTTCTGTAAATAAAAATATAATATAAGACACACATTGCCTGTGTCTACACTCGCCTTGGAGTCAGATGAAGTATACAGATAATCTATGACCAGCCATTCTACTCCTAGGTATGTTTTCCCAAAAATTCTTAGACTGTTAAATAAAATCTTTAAAAATATTTACTATAGTGTAACATGTAGTACTGGCAAGTTGGAGGCAACCTGGGTGTTCATCACAATATGTTTGCTCATTAAAAATACATTCACAAAACATTCATTTTGCAAAAACATATACAAATAAAAAGGAACAGGTTAAATGTATTTTAAAAAATAACTGACTAAGGAGAAGAAAATAGGAGCAATACATATAGGAATAAAAGAGAACAAATTATTTTCATGTAATTTACTCATCATTTTTAAAAAGCAATAGAATAAGAATGCCAGGTAACTGGGGGGCGAGGATACTGAATGTGGAGCACAGTGAGGTTGATGCCTGAGTCTGGGCCTTTACATGCGCCTGAAAACATGATTCACAAAGGCAGGCTGACTCCTACCAAGGCCTATACATATGGGCAATGTGTGTCTTACATTATATTTATGTTTACAGAAATTCTTTTAGGGACAGGCATAAGTAGTTTACTAAAAGACATTTGGCCAACTATGACTATGAAAATAAGTCCATCAAATCAAGTACACCAACCAAACTCACCACCAAAAGAGTCTTGGCATGTATTATATATTCTTTTTGGTTTCAATAGCCCAGTGCTATTTTGTCAATCCATGTATCCTTTCATTAAATATTTTTATACATGATTCCTTCTGTATTATCTTTATTGACTATTTAGTACAAAGTTGCATCTCCAGAAATGTGGGCTTTATATGTTTCCCTATCCCAAAGTGGCATTAAAAATTATGTTACCCACTGTTTTTTAACATCCATTAAATAGTTTTCAGATAAAGTTCTGGTTTTATTTGTTCCCATACCCTCTGGGTCACAGTATTTTTGAAACAAATTTTAAAAGGAAGTTCTTCATTAGTATGAACTCCTTGTTTAGTCAGAATTACAATCATCAAACTAAGAGTTCTAAGAAAACTGGCATTGTTTCCACACAAAAAAATGGTATCACTTCATTTTTAAGATATAACATTCTCTTCTCTTTAAATACAACATTTTGTTGCCTAAAATTGTCAGTAGTTCCAGCACCATTTCTCTGGCTAACTGAATATGTGGCAGAAGTTTAAATTGTTTCCAGACCTCATGCTATTTTTATATTAGTCATCAGAACAAATTCTATTCAGCATACTCTTTCCTCAGAAACAATTTTTCTTCAGACAAACACCCTACATTTGAGAAGTAAGAAGCAATCAGAATTGGCATTCAGAGAAAAGTCATGTTTAACAACTGTAGATTTGCTGCTAATGAATAGTTAAAAATGAATGAAGTTTCTTAACTGCTAAGTAAAATATATAAGACAGTATGCTTTTTCTAGTAAAAAACTATAAAGAATACACAAAAAGCACTTTATCTTTTGGCCAAAATGTAAAAATCACCTCTTATTAACAAACAATATTTAGAAAAAAATGCCACTGTCTATTTTGTATCAATTAAACTCTTTATTAAAATAATACATCTATTACTAAAACTACTTATTAGAAAAGGTGGAGAAGTTGTCTAGCTTTTGATCAAGAAGACAATTTTACATAAATCAGATTTGAGTGTTAGATCCAGCTTTGCTATTCAGCAATTGCTTAACCTTTCAAAGCCTTTGCAGATTAAGGATACTAAATAAGATGATCATGTGTGTCTCCAAAACTTTGTAATACTCTGAAACCAACATCTAGCCTTATCTTAAGGAAATGTAATAAGAGATTCCATAGAATTGGCCCATTATTATTACCAACTCCAGTACTTAACTGTTTTCAATGTCAGGAAATTCATCATAGCCAATCTAAATTGTAAGCCTTTCTCATAATTCTTGCCATTATGCGGTTAGAAATCAGATGATTTGTATAGAAAAAAAATTCTATACTTGAATATAGCTAATAAACTATTCCTCAAATTTTCTTCTGCAGACTGAATAGTTCCAAACCTTCCTTAAGGAAACCTCAATTTCCCAGAACTTTCAATACTATGTTGAATAGGAGTGGTGAGAGAGGCCAACTCTGTCTTGTGCCAGTTTTCAAAGGGAATGCTTCCAGCTTTTGCCCATTCAGTATGATATTGGCTATGGGTCTGTCATAAATAGCTCTTATCATTTTGAAATATGTTTCATCAATACCTAGTTTATTGAGAGTTTTTAGCATGAAGGGTGTTGAATTTTATCGAAGGCCTTTTCTGCATCTATTGAGATAATCATGTGGTTTTTGTCACTGGTTCTGTTTATGTGATAGATTATGTTTATTGATTTGCATATGTTGAACCAGCCTAGCATCCCAGGGATGAAGCTGACTTGATAGTGGTGGAAAAGATTTTTGATGTGCTGCTGGATTTGGTTTGCCAGTATTTAATCGAGGATTTTGCATTGATGTTCATCAGGTATATTGGCCTGAAATTTTCTTTTTTTGTTGTGTCTGCCAGGTTTTGGTATCAGGATGATACTGGCATCATAAAATGAGTTAGGGAGGAGTCCCTCTTTTTCTATTGTTTGGAATAGTTTCAGAAGGAATGGTACCCGCTCCTCTTTGTACCTCTGGTAGACTTCTGCGGTGAATCTATCTGGTCCTGGGCTTTTTTGGGTTTATAGGCTACTAATTACTGCCTCAATTTCAGAACTTGTTACTGGTCTATTCAGGGATTTGACTTCTTCCTGGTTTAGTCATGGGAGGGGGTATATGTCCAGGAATTTATCAATTTCTTCTAGATTTTCTAGTTTATTTGCATAGAGATGCATATAGTATTCTCTGATGGTAATTTGTATTTCTGTGGGATCAGTGGTAATATCCCCTTTATCATTTCTTACTGCATCTATTTGATTCTTCTCTCTTTTCTTCTTTGTTAGTCTGACCAGTAGTCTATTTTGTTAATCGTTTCAAAAACCAGCACCTTAATTAAATGATTTCTTGAAGGGTTTTTCATTTATCTATCTTTTTCAGTTCTGCTCTGATATTATTTATTTCTTGTCTTCTGCTAGCTTTTGAAATTGTTTGCTCTTGTTTCTCTATTACTTTTAATTGTGACATTACGGTGTAAACTTTAGATATTTCCTACTTTTTCCTTTGGACATGTGGTGCTATAAATTTCCCTCTAAACACTGCTTTAGCTGTGTCCCATAGATTCTGGTATATTGTGTGTTTGTTCTCACTGGTTTCAAAGAACTTATTTATTTCTGCCTTCATTTTGTTATTTACCCACTATCATTCAGGAGCAGGCTTTTCATGTGCTTATATGGTTTTGGGTGAGTTTCTTAATCCTAAGTTCTAATTTCAATGCAGTGTGGTCTGAGAGACTGTTTGCTATGATTTCAATTCTTTTGCATTTGCTGAGGAGTGTTTTACTTCCAGTTATGTGTTCAAGGCAATCTGGCAAGAGAAAGAAATAAGGCACATTCAAATAGAAAGAGAGAAAGTCAAGTTGTCTCTGTTTGCAGATGACATAGTTTTATATTTAGAAAACCCCATTGTCTCAGCCCAAAATCTCTTTAAGCTGGTAAGCAACTTCAACAAAGTCTCAGGATAAAAAATCGATGTGTAACAATCACAAGCATTCCTATATGCCAATAATAGACAAACAGAGAGCCAAATAATGAGTGAACACCCATTCACAATTCCTACAAAGAGAAGAAAATACCTAGAAATACAGCTAACAAAATGAAGGACCTCCTCAAGGAGAACTACAAATCATTGCTCAAGAAACCAAGAGAGGACACACAAAAAATGGAAAAACATTCCAATGCTCATGGATAAGAAGAATCAATATCCTCAAAATGGCCATACTGCCCAAAGTAATTTATAGATTCAATGCAATTCCCATCACACTACCATTGACTTTCTTCACAGAATTAGAAAAAAACTACTTTAAATTTCATATGGAACCAAAAACGAGCCCGTAGAGCCAAGACAATCATAAGCAAAAAGAACAAAGCTGGAGGCATTAAACTACCTGACTTCAAGCCATACTACAAGGTTACAGTAACCAGAACAGCATGCTACTGTTACCAACACAGATATATAGACCAATGGAATAAAACAGAGGCCTGAGAAATAACGTCACACATCCACAACCATCTGATCTTTGACAAACCTGAAAAAAAACAAGCAATGGGGAAAGGATTCCCTATTTAATCAGTTGTGTTGGAAAAACTGGCTAGCCATATGAAGCAAACTGAAACTGGACCCCTTCCTTACACCTATACAAAAACTAACTCAAAATAGATTAAAGGCTTAAACATAAGACCATGAAACCTCTAGAAGAAAACCTAGGCAATACCATCTAAGACATAAGCATGGGCAAAGACTTCATGACTAAAACACCGAAAGCAATGGCAAAAGAAGCCAAAATTGACAAATGGGATCTAATTAAATTAAAGAGCTTGCTTCTGCACAGCAAAAGAAAATATCATCAGAGTGAACAGGCAACCTACAGAATGGGAGAAAATTTTTGTAATCTATCCTTCTGACAAAGGGCTAATATCCAGAATCTACAAGGAACTTAAACAAATTTACAAGACAAAAACAAACAATCCCATCAAAAAGTGGGCAAAGGATATGAACAGATACTCCTTAAAAGAAGACATTTATGTGGAAAACAAACACATGAAAAAAAGATTATCATCACTGGTCATTAGAGAAATGCAAATTGAAAATGCAACGAGATACCATCTCATGCCAGTTAGGATGGCCACCATTGAAAAGTCAGAAAACAACAGATGATGGAGAAGATGTGGAGAAATAAAAATGCTTTTACACAGTTGGTGGGAGTGTAATTTAGACACCTGTGGAAGACAGTGTGGTGTTTCCTCAAGGATCCAGAAATAGAAATACCATTTGACCCAGCAATCCCATTACTGGGTATATATCCAAAGGATTATAAATCCTTCTACATGCACACATATGTTTATTGCAGCATTGTTCACAATATCAAAGACTTGATACCAACCCACATGCCCATCAATGACTAGATAAAGAAAGTGTGGCACATATACACCATGGAATATTATGCAGCCATAAAAGAGCATGAGTTCATGTCCTTTGCAAGGACATGGATGAAGCTAGAAACCATCATTCTCAGCAAACTAACACAGGAACAGAAAACCAAACACTGCATGTTCTCACTCACAAGTGGAAGTTGAACAATGAGAACCAATGGACACAGGGAGGGGAACATCACACAATGGGGCCTATTGGGATTGGGGGGCTAGGGAAGGGATAGTTAGGATAAACACTTGATGTATATGACAGGTTGATGGGTGCAGCAAACCACTATGGCATGTGTATACCTATGGAACAAGCCTGCATGTTCTGCACATGTATCCCAAAACTTAAAGTATAATTTTTTTAAAAAAATTCAATTTCCAACTATTTAGAAACAATTTCCAACTACCTGTATAATAGATGTTCTGTGATTATACTCCAAGTTTTTTATATTTCAGCTCTGGAGCTCCAAACCAGACAATGAAATTCAAGGAAGATCTGAGGAGAGGTGAGTGTTATTCAACACCAGTTTGTGGACATGGATAAGTAACTAATATTTCAGAAACTAAGAAAACCTTTACTCCATGTATAGCATGATCACCAATTTTGTAAAATGATTATAGCTTTCTCTTTGCCAAAAATGTCTTAGGAAATGACTGGGTGGTTCTCCTCTACTATCCACAAACTAAGAAGGAGGTACAAATAGCTCTTCTTTATAGTATTCTAAGGAAAGACAGATTTCAAACTAGATGGATCAAAACACTGGTTATTTCCTGATTCCTAACAATATATGATGCTTTTGTATGTCAAGTCTCAGATTAAATCAAACTTACATGTTGGAAAGCATTATGATGGTGGAAAGTATAGAAAGTTTTCTATATGTGAGATCTGACTCAAAATTTATCACTTACTGTCATGTGACAGCCTACATCCTTCTCAAACCTTATGACTTGATTTCTCTGGACACTACTTGCCTCATATGAACTTGAGAAAATGAGCTATCACTTCACACCTATTAGAATGGGTATTAACAAAAAATATAAAAGAGAAGTGTTAACAGGCATGTGGAGAAAAAAGAGCCCTGGTACACTGTTGGTAAAAATGTAAATTAATATAGCTATTATTTAAAAGTGAAGGTTCTAAAAAAATTAAAAATAGAACTACCATATGATCCAGTAATCTCACTACTGAATATATACCCAAAGGATATAAAATCTGTATGTTGATGAGCTATTTACACTCTCATGTTAATCCCAGAATTAGTCAAAATAGCCAAGATATGACCCAACCTAAGTGTCCATCAAGTAAGGGAAAGAATGGATAAAGAATATATGGCATATATATACAATGGAATACTATTCGGCCCTAAAAACAGAACAGAATCCTGTCATTTGCAACCATACAGATGAACCTGGAGGACATTTTGTATTTTTTAATTAAAAAAATATTTTTATATGAAAAATTTAAATATATCAGCAAAATAACAGAGTGAATATTGATTGTGAATGAATTACCCAAAAGAGGTATATATATATACATATATACATGTATATATATATATGTATATTTTTAATTGCATTTTAGGTTTTGGGGTATATGTGAAGAACATGCAGGATTGTTGCATAGGTACATACATGGCAATGTGGTTTGCTGTCTTCCTCCCCATCACCTATATCTGGTGAGGGCATATAAGTGTTATAGAGTTACGAAGGGATAATATTTCTCCCTATGTTATCCCTCCCTAATTCTCCACCCCAAGCTGACCCTCCTCTAGCTCCCCCCTCCACAGACCTCAATGTGTAATGCTCCCCTCCCTGTGTCCCTGTGTTCTCATTGTTCAACACCCACCTATGAGTGAGAACATGCGGTGTTTCATTTTCTGTTCTTGTGTCAGTTTGCTGAGAATGATGGTTTCCACCTTCATCCATGTCCCTACAAAGAACATGAACTCATCATTTTTTAATGGCTGCAGAGTATTCCATGGTGTATATGTGTCATATTTTCCCTGTCCAGTCTATCATCGATGAGCATTGGGTTGGTTCCAACTATTGTAAACAGTGCTGCAATGAACATCAGTGTGCATGTGTCCTTAGAATAGATCAATTTATAATCCTTTGGATATATACCCAGTAATGGGAATGCTGGGTCAAATGGAATTTCTATTTCTAGGTCCTTGAGGAATAACCACACTGTCTTCCACAATGGTTGAACTAATTTACACTCCCACCAACACTGTAAAAGTGTTCCTATTTCTCCACATCCTTTCCAGCATCGGTTGTCTCCAGATCTTTTAATGCTCCCATTCTAACTGGTGTGAGATGGTATCTCAATGTAGTTTTGATTTGCATTTCTCTAATGACCAGTGATGATGAACATTTTTTAATATGTTTGTCGGACTCATATATGTCTTCTTTAGTAAAGTGTCTGTTCATATCCTTTGCCCACTTTCAAATGGATTTGTTTGTTTTTTTTCTTGTAAATCTGTTTTAGTACTTTGTAGAGTCTGGATATTAGCCCTTTGTCAGATGGGTAGATTGCAAAAAATTTTCTCATCCTGTTGGTTGCCAACTCACTCTAATGATTGTTTCTTTTGCCATGCAGAAGCTGTGGAGTTTGATTAGGTCCCATTTGTCTATTTTGGCTTTGGTTGCCAATGCTTTTGTTGTGTTAGTCATGAAGGCCTTGCCAATGCCTATGTCCTGAATGGTTTTGCCTAGGTTTTCTTCTAGATTTTTTATGGTGTTAGGTCTTATGTTTAAGTCTTTAATCCAGCTGGAGTTAATTTTAGTGTAAGGTGTCAGGAAGGGGTCCAGTTTCTGCTTGTGCACATGGCTAGCCAGTTTTCCCAACATCATTTATTAAATATGGAATCCTTTCCCCATTGCTTGTTTTTGTCAGGTTTGTCAAAGAACAGATGCTTGTAGATGTGTGGTGGTGGCTCCGAGGCCTCTGTTCTGTTCCATTGGTCTATATCTCTATTTTGGTACCAGTACCATGCTGTTTTGATTACTGTAGCCTTGTAGTATAGTTTGAAGTCAGGTAGCATGATGCCTCCAGCTTTGTTCTTTTTGCTTAGAATTGACTTGGCTATGCGGGCTCTCTTTTGGTTCCATATGAAGTTTAAGGTGGTTTTTTCCAGTTTTAAATGCCCACATGAGAAGTAAGGAAAGATTTAAAATAGATACCCTATTAACAAAATTGAAAGAGCCAGAAGAACAAGATGAAAAAAACTCAAAACCTAGCAGAAAACAATAAATAACTAAGGTCAGAGCAGAACTGAAGGAAACAGAGACAAAAAAAAAAAACCCTTCAAAAAAAAAATCAATAAATCTAGGAGCTGGCTTTTTGAAAAAAGATCAACAAAATAGACCACTAGCCAGATTAATAAAAAAGCAAAGAGAATAATCAAGTAGATGCAATAAAAAAAAAATAAAGGGGATATCACCATAAATTCCACAGAAATACAAACCACCATCAGAGATTACTACAAACAACTCTATGCACATAAACCAGTAAACCTGAAATAAATGGATAAATTCCTGGACACTTGCATCCTCCCAAGGCTAAACCAGGAAGAAGTTGAAACCCTGAATAGACCAATAACAAGGGCTGAAGTTGGGGCAGCAATTAATAGCTTACCAATCAAAAAAAGCCCAGGTCCAGATGGGTTCACAGCCAAATTCTAATAGACATACAAAGAGGAGCTGGTACCATTCCTTCTGAAACTGTTCCAAACAATCCAAAAAGAGGGAATCTTTCCTAAATCATTTCATGAGACCAACATTGTCTTGATACCAAAACCTGGCAGAGACTCAACAAGAAAAGAAAATTTCAGGCCAATATCCATGACGAACATTGATGCAAAATTCTTCAATAAAATACTGGCAAACCAACTGCAACTGCACATCTAAAAGCTTATCCATCATGATCAAGTAGGCTTCATCCCAGGGATGCAAGGCTGGTTCAACATACAAAAGTCTATAAATGTAATTCATCACATAAACAGAACCAAAGACAAAAACCACATGATTATCTCAATAGATGCAGAGAAGGCCTTCAACAAAATTCAACAGCCCTTTATGCTAAAAACTCTCAATACACTAGGTATTGACGGAACACATCTCAAAATAACAAAAGCTATTTACGACAAACCAACAGCCAATATCATACTGAATGGGAAAAAATTGGAAGCATTCCTTTCGAAATCTGGCACTAAATAAAGATGCTCCCTTTCACCCCTCCTATTCAGTATAGTATTGGAAGTTCTAGCCAGAGCAATCAGGCAAGATAAAGAAATAAAGGGTATTCAATGAGGAAAGGAGGAAGTCAAATTGTCTCTATTTGCAGACGACAAGATTGTATATTTAGAAGACCCCATTATCTCAGCCCAAAATCTCCTGAAACTGATAAGCAACTTCATCAAAGTCTCAGGATACAAAATCAATGTGCAGAAATGACAAGCATTCCTAAACATCAATAACAGACTTAAAGAGACCCAAATCAAGAATGAACTACCATTCACAATTGCTACAAAGAGAATAAAATACCTAGGAATACAACTAACAAAGGTTATAAAGGACCTCTTCAAGGAGAACGACAAACCACTGCTCAACGAAGTAAGAGAGGAAACAAACAGATGGGGAAACATTCCATGCTCATAGTTAGGAAGAATCAATATCGTGAAAACAGCCATACCACCCAAGGTAATTTATATATTCAATGCTATCCCCATCAAGCTGTCAATGACCTCCTGGAGGACATTATACTAAGTAAAATAAGCAAGGCACAGAAAGACAAACATCACGAGATCTTACTTATATATTAAATCTAAAAAAATTGAAGTCATGGAAGCAGAGGGTAGAATGGTGATTATCAGAGTTTTGGGGGCCAGGGGAATTGGGAAGATATTGGTCAAAGGACACAAAATTTGACTTCGGTAGAAGGAGTAAGTTTGGGAGACCTATTGCAAAACATGGTGACTACTGTAAATAGCTATGCATTGTATACTTGAAAATCATTGAGAGTAATTTTAAGGGTTCTTACCACAAAAATAAAAATGATAAGAATGTGAGGTAATACCTATGTTAAATAGCTTGCTAACTTCAACTGTTCTACAATGTGTACATATTTCAACACATCATTTTATATACCATAAATATATATAATTTTGTCAATAAAAATATTTTTAATTATATATACTTCCTAAGATTGTTGTAAGATTCTAATAATATAAATAAGGTATAACCCAGATGTAAAGTATTCTTTTATCTACTCAGCCTAACTCTGGTACGGCACTGATAGAAAATTTAACTCCTTCACAAGCATCCACAGAAAAACCATTTATAGCAAGCATATTGTACTTGAATAGTTTTACTGAATATTTACAAAGTTTGAGAGGGTCACATCATACAACATATAGCATTTCACTTACACTTCTCTGTATGTTTTGCCCACAGGTCTGTTTTCTCCTAACCTTGGATTCAGCCTTGCAAATTATCCTTTCCTTTCTCTGGCATCCCCCTCACAACCTGTATTGTCCCACTCTTGGTTACATGAACAATTCAGCCCAGCCTCAGCCTCTGTGCTAAAAACACAGAAGTGCTCAGAAAATTACAGAACATACTGGAGAAGTATAGGTAACTTGGCTTTTTTTCTACTATATAAGCAAAGAACTTTCTTGATAAAGTGCTTAATCAAAGTTACTTTTTTTCATTCATCCCTGTGGGAAATTGTACCATAGAGAATTAGTATTTCATGCTAATGAAAAAATAATAAATATTAAATAATGATATATTTTTATCTTTATACTTTTGTTTTCTAGCTTTACAATTTATTGTTTCAAATATTTCCAGTGTTCATGATCAACCAACTCAGTAATAAAAAATAAAATACAATGCATTGATACTCTTCAAAGCGAGACCTGTGGGCAATAGTTGAATGAGTACAATTTTTATTTGTTGAGTTTGTGTATAATTATTTTTATCTTTACCTAATCTTTTTCTTTACTTATGATATTCCACTTTTTGCTCTGCTTGGTCACTTAATTATTTCTAGAAAAGGATCCTTAACTGGAAAAGCTCTTCTAGAATTTTAGTTCCTTTGACTATAGTAAATCAAGCGTGAGCCATACAACAGTGAAGCTTATTAAAGCACTGAGATGATTAACAGGAATACAGTTTTTCAACTTACTTATCTATCACATGCCTTGCCCACTTTTATATAGAAGTTATTAATTATATTTTATGATATTTGATTCTTAGACTGGCTAACTTTAAATGTTAGCAAAGTATTTTTATTTCATCAAATGATTCTCATTAAAGGAAAATGCTACCTTCTAAATTTCTGCAGCATAGTTTTCTCATTTGCCATTTGAGCATCTTTTTCCAGAATATTATTTTTATATAGTAAATTAAAGTATATATAATCATTAAAACATGGAGTATCTTTTTAATTACATTATTTTTCTTTATTAATTACATTATTTCTTTTTTTTTTTTTTTTCTTTTTCTGAGACAGAGTCTTGCTTTGTCACCCAGGCTAATGCAATAGCACAATCTCAGTCTTGGCTCACTGGAACCTCCATCTCCGACGTTCAAGAGATTGTCCTGCCTCAGCCTCCCAAGCAATTGGGATTACATGCCTCTGCCACCATGCCCAGCTAATTTTTGGATTTTTAGTAGAGACAGGGTTTCACCATATTGGCCAGGAAGGTCTCGAACTCCAGACCTCTTGATCCACCCACCTTGGCTTCCCAAAGTCCTGGGATTACATGTGTGAGCCACCATGCCTGGCCTAATTACATTATTTTTCAAATAAAAGAGAACATTTACTTCTAAAATTCCAATCTCCTGTAATTAATGCTACTGTCCATAATTTGGAGGCAAATCTGATAGATTACTATTAGTTTACTCTGTTTTGTATTTTAAACCTTCCCCTCTAAATAACCCCCAACTAATTTGTTAACTGAAAATACATAAAAATACAGAAATCTTCTTTTTCCAAATAACAATATTCTTTTCAATCGTTTGTAACAACCCAACATGATGTGCCAATTGATTTAGTGTTTGTATAAGGTTTAATATGAAATTTTCACTTTTTAGGTCAAAATTAGCTGAACATCAGCAATTTAATATGATTTAGACTAATAACTATCTTCCTGTCCTGGAAGAAAAATAGTGATACATATTTCTTCCTCTCAGTTACACAACAAAACTGCTAGAAAATTGCACAAATCTTTCTCACACACACTACACAAAATGCTTATGATTTCAAATGTTTATCTCATCAACCAAGTTCTACATTTCTTTTCTCCAAATTAGGCAGTGTATACTCTGAGAACAGAGCTGGAGATGATTGTACTAGGGCTTTTATTCACTATGTGTAATAACCACCACATGATATTTAGTGTCATATACTTACTGGATTACATGTCTGCTGAGATGCCTTAGCCCCTGTTGCTTACTTACAGTAAATCATATCCTATGAGGTTAAGGGCATAGAAAAATCTGGGAATTTTTTTCTGGTTTTATGAATGACATCAGATTTCCAAAAGACTGCTAAATATGTGCTGGAGTTCTCAAGTGCATGCTGACCATATTGGATAAAATTATTGTCTGTTTGCCACATTTAAATTTTCCGTAGGAATTGCTCAGTTAGGAGTCACATTACTTAAGTCTGACTCACTTAAGGCTCTAGCATTTTAGAAATCTACCTTATAAAATTATATTTAAACAAGTTGGATTATTTCTATATTATTTCTGGAAAATAGCATCAAAACTTAGATTTCATATATTTTAAAAACATAAGATTTATGTTCTCATTTGCAATGATGTATTATTTCATACCTTCCGGTAGTTTTCAAAATTTTTGAGTTCTCATCTCATTTTTCTTGCATCTATGAAACTTCTTGCTCAACTACCATAAATTCTGTCTAAAAATTATATCTTAGTTTATTAGCATTTAGTTTTCTTATTTTGCTAATTTAGAAAAGTTACATGTTATGAATCCTCATTATTGTAGCTTAAATTCATTTTTGGAGTAAAACAGATCTGTATTTCAAACTCAGCTTTGCCATGCATCAGCTATAAAACTTTGGGGATGTTATTTTGCCACTCTAACTCTATTTTCTCATTTGTACTATGAAGATAATAAAAATTATATGTACAAATAAAACTAGGAAACATATAAAATACAAAATTTGGGGACTGACCTATACTAAGTAATGAATAAAATTACTAATTATTAATAGTATTAATATTGTTTACCCAAAATCCAAAACAAGAAGCCCTCTGACCATAGGTCTTTTAATTATCTAAGGACTATATACAAATGTAAGTCAATCAAAATGTTCTCAACATGACCCCAAGATTAGTGGAAGCACATCACAGAATTAAGGTAAATCAAGTAAGCAAAACCAAGTATGGCTTGTTTCACAAAATAACAGGTTGAAAAAACAAAGGTTGGGTTAATTATTACTTGTGAGTTCAGGTCGATCACCATAAATTCTTACCCCTCTCTATGGCCTTAAAAGCCAAACATCACAGACATTACAAAGGCACACCTAACCATTTTTCCTAGACTTAAGAATCAGGAGATGCAAGAGTATTTTCAGGCTATAGTTTGGAAAGACACTAAGTTTTAAAAACAAGAAAACCCTTGCTAGCCACAAAGTATACAGGGATTCTGTGGACGCACTAAATATTTTTAAATAAAATCAAAATATATTATTGTTCCCTATTGTCATCAGATACAGATACTCATAGATCCAGTGTCTTCATACAGACTCACTGAAAATATTCTAAAAGAATAGCCAGTTGTCAGTGTCTCTAGTTATTACTGGACAAAATACACTGGGCAAAACAGTGGTGATCTGCAAGTCCCCTTTGGTCAGGAACTTCTCTTCCCTTCAGGGAAACTTGGAATCTATGTAGGTTTCCAAAGTGGGTGGGTACAAGGAGGTCAACAGTGCCCCCAGAAATGTTACATTTACTACTAAAAATAAAAGGGTTTTCTTTTCAGGAAAATTAATAGCCTGACTCCCAGAATGCCAGCAGCTGACACTGAAAGTTCAGGCAAGAACAAGAAATCATAGAAACCTTAAAGATGCACTAAGTCAATACAAAACAACCTCAGGGAATATTTTCTACCATATTTCTTTCAAATCACAATCTGATAGCGTTTTCTTATATTCCTTTTCTTGATAAGCTGAACTAGATATTCTTCATCTGGTCAGACACTGGGGCAGTAGTTAGTTTTAGAAAAAAAAAATTTCCTCCCTTTGGAGAGTCAAAACATTTTAATTTCCAGAAAATTAAAATTAAGTTATTTCTCAATTACGGTAGATATTTTCACCTTATTGGTTTTCATTCAGGAAATTTTGATGGAGGATAGTGAATGGCATTATCTTCTTGCTTTGTTAATAATTTTTTTTTTCATCCTAAATTTATTTATTTATTTTTTTTTTTAATTTTTTATTGGATTATAGGTTTTGGGGTACATGAGCAGAGCATGCAAGACAGTTGCGTAGGTACACACATGGCAGTGTGCTTTCTTTTCTTCTCCCCTTCACCCACATTTGGCATTTCTCCCCAGGCTATCCCTCCCCACCTCCCCCTCCCACTGGCCCTCCCCTTTTCCCCCCAATAGACCCCAGTGTTTAGTACTCCCCTTTCTGTGTCCATGTGTTCTCATTTTTCATCACCCGCCTATGAGTGAGAATATGCGGTGTTTCATTTTCTGTTCTTGTGTCAGTTTGCTGAGGATGACGTTCTCCAGATTCATCCATGTCCCTACAAATGACACAAACTCATCATTTCTGATTGCTGCATAATATTCCATGGTGTATATGTGCCACATGTTTCCAATCCAGTCTATTATCAATGGGCATTTGGGTTGATTCCAGGTCTTTGCTATTGTAAACAGTGCTGCAATGAACATTCGTGTACATGTGTCCTTATAGTAGAACGATTTATAGTCTTTTGGATATATACCCAGTAATGGGATTGCTGGGTCAAATGGAATTTCTATTTCTAAGGCCTTGAGGAATCGCCACACCGTCTTCCACAATGGTTGAACTAATTTACACTCCCACCAACAGTGTAAAAGTGTTCCTTTTTCTCCACATCCTCTCCAGCATCTGTTGTCTCCAGATTTTTTAATGATCGCCATTCTAACTGGCGTGAGATGGTATCTCAATGTGGTTTTGATTTGCATCTCTCTGATGACCAGTGATGATGAGCATTTTTTCATATGATTGTTGGCCTCATATATGTCTTCTTTCGTAAAGTATCTGTTCATATCCTTTGCCCACTTTTGAATGGGCTTGTTTGTTTTTTTCCTGTAAATCTGTTTGAGTTATTTGTAAATTCTGGATATCAGCCCTTTGTCAGATGGGTAGACTGCGAAAATTTTTTCCCATTCTGTTGGTTGCCGATCCACTCTAGTGACTGTTTCTTTTGCCGTGCAGAAGCTGTGGAGTTTCATTAGGTCCCATTTGTCTATTTTGGCTTTTGTTGCCAATGCTTTTGGTGTTTTGTTCATGAAGTCCTTGCCTACTCCTATGTCCTGGATAGTTTTGCCTAGATTTTCTTCTAGGGTTTTTATGGTGCCAGGTCTTATGTTTAAGTCTTTAATCCATCTGGAGTTAATTTTAGTGTAAGGTGTCAGGAAGGGGTCCAGTTTCTGCTTTCTGCACATGGCTAGCCAGTTTTCCCAACACCATTTGTTAAACATGGAATCCTTGCCCCATTGCTTGTTTTTGTCAGGTTTATCAAAGATTGTATAGTTGTATGTATGTTGTGTTGCCTCTGTTTTGTTCCATTGGTCTATATCTCTGTTTTGGTACCAGTACCATGCTGTTTTGATTACTGTAGCTTTGTAGTATAGTTTGAAATCCGGTAGTGTGATGCCCCCCGCTGTGTTCTTTTTGCTTAGAATTGACTTGGCTATGCGGGCTCTCTTTTGGTTCCATATGAAGTTCATGGTGGTTTTTTCCAGTTCTGTGAAGAAAGTCAAGGGTAGCTTGATGGGGATAGTGTTGATTCTGTAAATTACTTTGGGCAGTATAGCCATTTTCACGATATTAATTCTTCCTAACCATGAACATGGAATGTTTCTCCATCTGTTTGTGTCCTCTCTGATATTGTTGAGCAGTGATTTGTAGTTCTCCTTGAAGAGGTCTCTTACGTTCCTTGTGAGTTGTATTCCAAGGTATTTTATTCTTTTTGTAGCAATTGTGAATGGCAGTTCGCTCTTGATTTGGCTTTCTTTAAGTCTGTTATTGGTGTAGACAAATGCTTGTGATTTTTGCACATTGATTTTATATCCTGAGACTTTGCTGAAGTTGCTTATCAGTTTCAGGAGTTTTTTGGCTGAGGCCATGGGGTCTTCTAGGTATACTATCATGTCGTCTGCAAATAGAGACAATTTGGCTTCCACCTTTCCTATTTGAATACCCTTTATTTCTTTTTCTTGCCTGATTGCTCTGGCTAGAACTTCCAGTACTGTATTGAATAGGAGTGGTGAAAGAGGGCATCCTTGTCTAGTGCCAGATTTCAAAGGGAATGCTTCCAGTTTTTGCCCATTCAGTATGATATTGGCTGTTGGTTTGTCATAAATAGCTTTTATTACTTTGAGATACGTTCCATCGATACCGAGTTTATTGAGGGTTTTTAGCATAAAGGGCTGTTGAATTTTGTCAAATGCCTTCTCTGCGTCAATTGAGATAATCATGTGGTTTTTGTTTTTGGTTCTGTTTATGTGGTGAATTACATTGATAGACTTGCGTATGTTGAACCAGCCTTGCATCCCCGGGATGAATCCTACTTGATCATGATGAATAAGTTTTTTGATTTGCTGTTGCAATCGGCTTGCCAATATTTTATTGAAGATTTTTGCGTCTATGTTTATCATGGATATTGGCCTGAAGTTTTCTTTTCTCGTTGGGTCTCTGCTGGGTTTTGGTATCAGGATGATGTTGGTCTCATAAAATGATTTGGGAAGGATTCCCTCTTTTTGGATTGTTTGAAATAGTTTTAGAAGAAATGGTGCCAGCTCTTCCTTGTGTGTCTGGTAGATTTCGGCTGTGAACCCGTCTGGACCTGGGCTTTTTTTGTGTGGTAGGCTCTTAATTGCTGCCTCAACTTCAGACCTTGTTATTGGTCTATTCATAGTTTCAGCTTCCTCCTGGTTTAGGATTGGGAGGACACAGGAATCCAGGAATTTGTGCATTTCTTCCAGGTTTACTAGTTTATGCGCATATAGTTGTTTGTAATATTCTCTGATGATGGTTTGAATTTCTGTGGAATCTGTGGTGATTTCCCCTTTATCATTTTTTATTGCATCTATTTGGTTGTTCTCTCTTTTATTTTTAATCAATCTGGCTAGTGGTCTGTCTATTTTGTTGATCTTTTCAAAAAACCAACTCTTGGATTTATTGATTTTTTGAAGGGTTTTTCGTGTCTCAATCTCCTTCAGCTCAGCTCTGATCTTAGTTATTTCTTGTCTTCTGCTGGGTTTTGAGTTTTATTGATCTTGCTCCTCTAGCTCTTTCAATTTTGACGATAGGGTGTCAATTTTGGATCTCTCCATTCTCCTCATATGGGCACTTATTGCTATATACTTTCCTCTAGAGACTGCTTTAAATGTGTCCCAGAGGTTCTGGCACGTTGTGTCTTCGTTCTCATTGGTTTCGAAGAACTTCTTTATTTCTGCCTTCATTTCATTGTTTACCCAGTCAACATTCAAGAGCCAGTTGTTCAGTTTCCATGAAGCTGTGCGGTTCTGGGTCGGTTTCTGAATTCTGAGTTCTAACTTGATTGCACTATGGTCTGAGAGGCTGTTTGTTATGATTTCAGTTGTTTTGCATTTGTTGAGCAGTGCTTTACTTCCAATTATGTGGTCAATTTTAGAGTAGGTGTGATGTGGTGCTGAGAAGAATGTGTATTCTGTGGATTTGGGGTGGAGAGTTCTGTAAATGTCCATCAGGTTTGCTTGCTCCAGGTCTGAGTTCAAGCCCTGGATATCCTTGTTGATTTTTTGTATGGTAGATCTGTCTAGTATAGACAGTGGAGTGTTAAAGTCTCCCACTATTATTGTGTGGGAGTCTAAGTCCTTTTGTAAGTCCTTAAGAACTTGCCTTATGTATCTGGGTGCTCCTGCATTGGGTCCATATATGTTTAGGATCGTTAGCTCTTCTTGTTGTATCGATCCTTTTACCATTATGTAATGGCCTTCTTTGTCTCTTTTGATCTTTGTTGCTTTAAAGTCTATTTTATCGGAGATGAGAATTGCAACTCCTGCTTTTTTTTGCTTTCCATTTGCTTGGTAAATCTTCCTCCATCCCTTTATTTTGAGCCTTTGTGTATCCTTGCATGTGAGATGGGTTTCCTGGATACAGCACACTGCTGGGTTTTGGCTTTTTATCCAGTTTGCCAGTCTGTGTCTTTTGATTGGTGCATTTAGTCCATTTACATTTAGGGTTAATATTGTTATGTGTGAATTTGATACTGCCATTTTGATGCTAAGTGGCTGTTTTGCCTGTTAGTTGTTGTAGATTCTTCATTATGTTGATGCTCTTTAGCATTCAGTGTGATTTTGGAATGGCTGGTACTGGTTGATCCTTTCTATGTCTAGTGCCTCTTTTAGGAGCTCTTGTAAAGCAGGCCTGGTGGTGACAAAATCTCTGAGTACTTGCTTGTTCGCAAAGGATTTTATTTTTCCTTCACTTCTGAAGCTCAGTTTGGCTGGATATGAAATTCTGGGTTGAAAGTTCTTTTCTTTAAGAATGTTGAATATTGGCCCCCACTCTCTTCTGGCTTGTAGTGTTTCTGCCGAGAGATCTGCTGTGAGTCTGATAAGCTTCCCTTTGTGGGTGACCCGACCTTTCTCTCTGGCTGCCCTTAGTATTTTCTCCTTTATTTCAACCCTATTGAATCTGACGATTATGTGCCTTGGGGTTGCTCTTCTTGCGGAATATCTTTGTGGTGTTCTCTGAATTTCCTGCAATTGAGTGTTGGCCTGTCTTGCTAGGTGGGGGAAATTTTCTTGGATGATGTCCTGAAGAGTATTTTCCAGCTTGGATTCATTCTCTTCGTCCCCTTCTGGTACACCTATCAAACGTAGGTTAGGTCTTTTCACATAGTCCCACATTTCTTGGAGACTTTGTTCATTCCTTTTTGCATTTTTTTCTCTAGTCTTGGTTTCTCGTTTTATTTCATTGAGTTGGTCTTCGACTTCAGATATTCTTTCTTCTGCTTGGTCAATTCGGCTATTGAAACTTGTACATGCTTCGCGAAGTTCTCGTATTGTGTTTCTCATCTCCTTTAATTGATTCATATTCCTCTCTAAGTTATCCATTCTTGTTATCATTTCCTCGAATCTTTTTTAAAGGTTCTTAGTTCCTTTGCATTGATTTAAAACATGTTCTTTGAGCTCACAAAAGTTTCTCATTATCCACCTTCTGAAGTCTAATTCTGTCATTTCGTCACAGTCATTCTCCATCCCGCTTTGTTCCCTTGCTGGTGAGGAGTTTTGGTCCTTTCTAGGAGGCGAGGTGTTCTGGTTTCGGGTGTTTTCCTCCTTTTTGCGCTGGTTTCTTCCCATCTTTGTGGATTTGTCCGCTGGTCGTCTGCATAGTTGCTGACTTTTCGATTGGGTCTCTGAGTGGACACCCTGAATGTTGATGATGAAGTATTTCTGTTGCTTGGTTTTCCTTCTACCGGTCTAGCCCCTTCGCTGTACGAGTGCTGAGGTCCGCTCCAGACCCTGCTTGTCTGGGGTGCACCTCTAGCAGCTGTGGCACAGCGAGGGATGCTACCAGTTTCTTTTTCTGCTATCTTTGTCCCAGGATGGTGCCTGCCTAATATCAGTCTTTTGGATATAGAGGGGTCAGGGAGCCGCTTGAGGAGACAGTTTGTACTTTATAGGGGTTTAATTGCTGAGCTGTGAGCTGTGTTGTTCATTCAGGGCTGTTAGGCTGCTATGTTTGATTCTGCTGCAACAGAGCTCATTAAAAAAAACCCTTTTTTTTCTCAAATGCTCTGTGTTGAGGGGTTTGGGCTTTATTTTTGGATGTCCGTTGAGGTCCTGCCCAGCTAGGATGCAGACTAGCCACTGTTTGCCTGCCGAGGCTCCGCCCTGCTGTTGTGAGGCTCACCCTGGCTCAGCTATTCTGCTGTTCTCCACCACGCCCTGCGGTGGAGTCTCTCTGTTGTAGCGGGTTGCTTCAGCAACGGCAGGCTGCGTCAGCAGTGGGCATGTATCTCAATAGGGATGGGTTGCCTCGGCAACGGCTGGCTGCATCAGCAGTGGGCGTGTATCTCAGTAGGGACGGGTTGCCTCGGCAACGGCTGGCTGCGTCAGCAATGGGCGTGTATCTCAGTTGGGGCGGGTTGCCTTGGTAATGGTGGCCGCCCCTCCCCCTCAGAGCGTCTCGGGCCGTCTGCACGGGGCTTGTTTGAAATCGCGGTTTTGTTCGTCCCACTGGGCCAATCCTAACGCTCTGTTCCTGCAATCCCCTGGGCTGGCCCACTGTCCTATTCTCGCTCAGTCTCAAGTCCAGCCCTCTCACGTCTCCGGGTGCCGGTTCAACGGGGCACCCGGACAAGCACGCCCTGTGGGGAGCGCTGGGTAGGGCCGGCCGCCGCCACCCCGGCTGCCGGCTTCGCCAGGCGGAATATCTGCCTGGCGTCCCGCGTCTCCTCTTCACTTGGGAATTTCCCCGTTCCGTGGGCAACAAAGATCAGTCTGGAAATGCAGCTCAGACTCACCTCTCCGCCGACACAACGAGAACTCCCGCTTTGTTAATAATTAACCAGACATCAAAACCTAATTTTTAAAAAGTGAATCAAAACAAAATTTAAAAGTTAAATATGTATTATTTTTATAACTAGACTATTATAAGATAGTTTATTTCTAAAAGTCTACAAAAATTGCTGAATTGAACTTTTGTCATTACAAGTGGGTACCAGGATGAAATATGTATAAAATAATTTCCAAGAATAAGACAGAAAGATATACCACTAGACAAAACAAAACTTGAAATTATTTATAAATAACTTTGATACAAAAGTTTATTCAAATAAAAACTACTATAAACTGAATGTCTGTGCCCCCACAAAATTCACATGTTGAAATATAATCCCCAGTGTGGTGGTATTTAGAGGTGGGGACTTTGGGAGGTCATAAGGTCATGAGGGTGGACCCCTCATGAATAAAATTGTGTCCTTATAGAAGAGACCTGAGAGAGCTCTCTCATCCCTTCAAGCATGTGAAATTACAGAGAAGACAGCTGTCTATGAGCCAAAAAGGAGACCCTCACCAGATACCAAATTTGCTTCCACAATCTTAAACTTCCCTACCTCCAGAACTGTGAGAAATAAATTTTGTTGTGTATAGGTCATTCAGTTTACCTTATTTTGTTATAGAAGCCTAAATAAAACAGAAAGTTTAAATTCGTTCTTTTAAGTTTATCATTCCAGCACAGATTTTCTTTCCCCTGAATTTTCATGATCCATATTCTTTCCTACAATAATTTAACAAATTTCATTTAAACATTTTTGCAGCATTTATTTTCCTATACTATAAATATCCTGCATTAAAATAAATAAATAAATACCCTGTATTTATACACTTGTAGGGATAGGTGCTACTGCTTCCTACTATACTTGAAATCACTATGCAAACTCTCTAAATACATTTTGTGTCTTGTTTCTTACATTTTGCAAAATATCAAGGAATATATAATAAGAAGTTATATTATACAAGTCTTTAGTGATAAATCATAAAAGAACAAAGCAGGAGACCTGGAATATGACTTGTTTCAGAGAATTTTCTAATTCATTACAGCCCCAAAATGAACATCTCCAGACAATATTTCAATCATTTCTGTATTTTCCATGCCAAGGTATATATATTTTACATTTGGGAAAATATTGTGAAATATTTCTTAGACTGAATAAGTCAAATAGACAACTGAGGCTCATAACCTTAGAACTTCTATGCATCTTAGGGATAAGACCCAAGCAAACCATTTCCCAGCAAGAATACGTTTCTCAATCAAGAAGAAGCAATTATTTTACTTTGGATTCACCTACACTCTTCCACGTAAGAAAGCACAGGAGTATAGCTTATGATTAGCCAATCATTCTAATGCTATTTAACAAATATTAGGTTGGTGCAAAAGTTGTTGTGGTTTTTGCCATTGAAAGTAACAGCAAAAGCTGCAATAACTTTTGTGCTAACTTAATATATTATTTTTCTTCTGTAATGTATAAAAGTAAATTTTTAACAATATATTTGCATATATGTATTTGCACATTGTGTGGTTACTTTGCATGATTTATAATAAATTTGAATTATTCGTTATATCTATTAATCTTTACCAAAACTCTATGAGATTGTCAGAATGGATTTTTTATTATTATTTCAATTTTATAAATGTAAACCTAAAATATAACTAAATCAAGTGCTATGCTCCCTGTCAAATAACTAATAAATGGTGGAATTGGGCAGTATATCTAAACAGAAATTACATTGAATGTCAAAACAGTTCATCATATGAAATAAGAGTTTAAAGAGCTTGGAATTAATGCAGCAGACCACTGACCCAAAAATGCCACATGGTTATAAATAATTAGGAGAGAAACATAGCTGTGTGGTCTGCCTAGTGTAAAATTGCAATGAATGGAGCTGTTTTCATGAGTAAAAGACTTTGAATTTACTGGGTATTTAACAGACAGTGTCTCAGAAAGTCAGATTCTCCAAATAGTGACAAAAGAAGATGACTATGGCAGTTGTCAACAATTCATCGTTATGTATGATTCATGTGGCAAAGAAATCTTTTGATTAATAACTACTCTCTATGATCAGAATGACTGTCAGTAGTATCATCTCTAAAAGCAACTATCTTTAAAAAATTAATTCATTTAACAAATGTTTATTGAGTGCATACTACAAGCGGGACTGCTCTAAGGACATGTAGCAATGTACAAAACAAAGTCCCTGATCTTTTGGGACTTACATTCCTTTGTTAGCATAAACAACTAAGTAACTAATAAGTACATAAAGGCCATTAAGAAGAGTAAATTCTTTACACATCAGAGGCAGGAATTGGAACCCTACAGTATGAAACATACTAATATTCCCATTATAGGCCAGGCACAGTGGCTCACATCTGTAATCCCAGCATTTTGGAGGCTAAGGTAGGAGGATTACCTGAGGTCAGGAGTTCAAGATCAGCCTGACTAATATAGCAAAACCCCATCTCTACCAAAAAAATACAAAAATTATCTGGGTGTGGTGGCAGGTGCCTGTAATCCTAGCCACTTGAGAGGCTGAAGCAGAGAAAAATGCTTGAATTCTAGAGACAAAGATTGCAGTGAACCAAGATTGAGCCACTGCACTACAGCCTGGGTGACACAGCCCAATAACATACATTTTTTTTTCAAAAAATAATATATGCCATTATTAATAACCAAAACATAAAAATATAACAAAGAAAGATTAAATAAACTTTGATTACATAATTCTTATGCCTCTATGCTAGCATTTTATTTAGTTCTAGAAATATATAGCATATCATCATGTACTTAAAGGATTTAAATTGTTTTCCAGTGACTGGAATGTTAGTGTAAAGGTAAAATGCTGCTAAACATTTCAAAAGAAGCATAATAGTATAAAACAAGTAGAAATGTTGGAAATAACAATCATTAATTCATTCCTATATCTTCCATATTCCTGTCTGATGCAGTCACTTTCTGCCAAATATTCCACTTGTAATACTGAAATAATAAAACTGTGATCAAAGTAAAGAAATTTATTAGGCAGAGAAGCTAATGGAAGACATACTAACGCTAAGAAATTTCATATGACAATATCCAAAATGAGTCTATGTTCATCTTTAGTATATGTAAATTAAATGTATTCATTTTTAGCATACCACTTGTACACATGTTGCCTTCCATTCTTGTTTTATATTGTCTGTCTACATTGATGCCTGGGTTCATCTTTTCTAGGTCATTGATTTTGAAATGTGAGTGGAATATTGAGCACAAGAGATTAGAACAAGTGGGTGGGAGCAAACTAAATTGCTAGGCTCAATAGAGCTTTTGTGTCTCATGATCTTTAACAGTCTAGAAATACTCAAATTCGAGGATAAATTCAAAATATTTACCCTAGGTGCTACAAATAACATGTATCATATTTTCTGCTAAAATTCACTTCAAGAATATCAAAGACTATTATTATGTCCCAATTAGGAATATAAGCAACATTCAATCACTGTCTACTCAATTTAACAACTGTATGAACTTCCTCTTGTGGCAACAAAATAGGTAAGTATTTTTAGTTAAATGTGAAAGGATAAAGGTCTATGGAGTCTTCATATATGGAAATATAGTACTGAATTAGTAAATGCTGTTGACTTGTTTGAGAATAAAGATAAAGGAGGAAGAATAAAAAAAAAGAAGGAAAGAAGAGAGGGAGAAAAAAGGGAAGAAGGAGACTGAATAAGGAGAAAAGAAACCAGGGAAAGAAAGGACAATGAAGACAACAAAGGAGAAAAGATAAAATTTAAAGAAAAGAAAAAATGTTACCCTATGCAGCTTTTTTGAAAGAGCAAAAAGTGAGTTTAACTCAATCTCTGTGATCTTCCTCCCAAGAACTCATAACCCCAGTGCAGTCATGAGACAAAAATAATACAAACACTAGTTGAACAATTCTACAGGACACCTAACTAGTAATTTTCAAAACTATAAAGATCATCAAAAACAGGGAAAATCAGAGAAACTTTCACAGTCAAAAGGAACCTAAGAAAATCTGATGACTGCATGTAATGTAGTAACTCAGATGAGATCTTGAAACAAAAAAAAGTAGGGGGGATTTTAGGTAAAAACTAAGGAAATTTAAATGTGATATGAACTTAATAATAAAGCATCAATATTGGTTCATTTATCGTGACAAATGTGCCATGTTAATGGAAGACATTAACGATGGAGGAAATTAGGTGTGGGATATATGGAAACTATTATCTTTAAAAATCTTCTATAAATTAAATTGAATAATTTTTAAATTAGAAGTTTATTTTTTAAATATGAGCCTAAAATTCACTCTACCAACTTCAAAAAGCACCATGAATCCAGAGTTCTCTAATCTGAACCACATTCACCATTAATCTGGAAATATGTACTAAAATTACATGTTACAAAAAATAATGCTGCTTAGCCTAACTAGTCAAAATCAGAATCAAGTTTCTTGGAGCAGATGGCAAGAAATCATTCAGGTCATGAATAAGCATATTGATATTTATTAATATTTATATGCTTATATCATATATTGCTTATAAATGCATATATCATATATATGATATGCTGAGATCATATATTGATATTTATAGTTCTTTGAAAGCAAAACAGGTAACAATTTGTTGGAATACAAAAGTGTTTTAATTATATTTTTAATATTCAAATGTTCCTAAATCATGAACACTGTTATGTTTAATATGACAGACAAATATAGCAAGTTCTAGCAAACTTAAGTATATTAGTCCATTCTAACACTGCTATCAAGGACTACCTAACACTGGGAAATTTATAAAGAAAAAAAGATATAATTGATTCACAGTTCCTCAGGCTATATAGGAAGCATGGGTGGCCTCAGGAAACTTGCAATCGTGGCAGGAGGCGAAGGGGAAGCAAACACATCTTACTATGGAAGAGCAAGAGAGAGAGTGAGAAGGGGGAAGTGCTACACACTTTTAAACAACCAGATCTCAAAAGAACCCCATCACAAGAAAAGCAAAGGGCAAGTCCACCCCCATGACCCAATCACTTCCCACCAGGCCCTTCCTTCAATATGTGGGAGATTCCAATTCAACATGAGATTTGGGTGGGGCACAGAGACAAACCATATCACCAAATATTGACTAATATACAAGATATGTTGCTTAACAACAGGGATATGTTATTAGAAATGCACAGGTAGGTGATTTTGATACTCTGCAAACATCAGAGTGTACTTATACAAACGTAGATAGTATAGTCACTACACACATAGGCTGTATGCTATAGCCCATTGCTCTGACCACTGTTGTTCATGCAGTACACTGTTTACCATGTTCATGCCTTGTTATCTGGCATATGACTGTATTAAGGTATGCTTGGATAGCAAGTACTTTACTGGGGTCTTTTATTATTTGATATGGGGTAATTCTTGTTGTTATTGTTTTTTATTTTATGAATTCTCTTCCTCTATGACATCCACATGGACGCCCCTGAGTTAGCCTTCAGTGTACTACACATGAGCATGCGTGTGTGTGTGCCTAGAAAAGAATTCTCTTGAGGCTATATTCTTTACAAAGGAAGAAAGATAAAAACACAGAGCAAGGCAGTGTGAACACCTCTGCTTGTTCCTGCCCCCAAATGGAAACATCTTCTTCTAAGACAGGCTACTGTGACAAAAGTTGGCACTGTTCCCCTAATGCCAGACCATATATCAAAACCTTCCCCAAGGCTTGACAAATCACAACTCTATTTTACCTGTTAAAGCCCTCAACCCATTAATACCTAAAATTGCTCCTAATTCCAGGAACTGCACCTCCAGAGAAAGTTAAGACAATTTGAAAAGATCCCTTGAATTCTGACTAATAATCTACATCTACAGTGCAATTTCCCACCTGTATCATTTCATTTTGGTGCTCATAAAAATCCCACAGATGAGCAAGGCAAGAAATGTTAATTTTATAGAGATAGAAAACTGAAGTTGAGATGAAATAACTGATTCCCGGAAGGTCACATACCACAGCTACCACAGCAGAACAAGCAAGATCCCAGGTCATCTAACTTGATATTTCCCCACTAGCAGCTCTGCTTCCGACCAGGAACAATATCAAAGACATAATTTTTTACGGATAAAAGTGGCCCTTTAAAGTAAAAGGCAAATTTTTAAAGATAATGTATCCTTGAAGAGATGCCTTTGATAAGCTAGAATGTGCTTTAGAGATTAATTTCTCTGACTTCTATAATATTTTTGCATTTTTATCTCTTATTAATTATAAACATGAAGCAAATGAGTGGCCAGATGAAGCATGAACACTTGTGCTTATACAAATCATTTAATTAGGATGCCTATCACCTCAAGTTTTCCCAATAAACACATTTTATATCAATATCTTAATATTACATTTGACATATGTCTCTGATACTACCTTATTCCACCAAGCAGCCATTACTTAATTATACTTTGAAATTAAGTGCCTGGATTCTCTGTATGGCCTAAGAGTACCTCTAGAAAAGCTCATACATGGTTAAAAAAAAAGAGAGACTGATGCAAGAAGAGTACTAAATTGACACAGGCAGGTCAGATTGCTGTTTGACATCACATTTAAGAAATTATAGTCAAGTGGCTTTTAGTTGCATCCTAACTGTCCATTCTCAGGTGGTACTTCTGCCAAACACCAGATCACTAGGGCTGTATTAAAAAGTTCAAATAGCCCACTCAAATTTGAAACTAATAGATCTTATTTATTTCTAGTTTTTCAGCTGGCACACATGAAAAGTACTTTTGAACACCAAAAGAAGATGAAGAAATAACTTACAGTGAATGGAAAATGTTAGGAAAGAGAGGGCTAGACAATTCTATGAGTCACTACTGAGATAGCTAAAGGGATGGGGATTCCAGTCCACTCATTAAAGTGTGGGTTGAAATGTTGCTTTATTTTTCAGGAATTTCCATGGGAGGAACTAAGAGGGAAAAACAGGAGGTGGTCAGACGTGACTATAGACAGAAAAGGCCTATCTTAAGAGTAGTGAGATACAGGCATAAGTGGAAGGCATGCCACAGCACAGAAGAGACTTTAAGTCTTAAATAGTCTTCAGAGACTTTATGGCACTATTTCAAAAGTGAACTGAATCCTTAAAAGAATTCTTCTAAATGGACAAAATGTAGCTTATAAACTATTTTAATTTACATCTCAATTCATAAACACAATATGGAATTACTTTGGCTGTGATTTTATAATCTTGGAATGTCTATTTTTAACAAGGGAGAAAAATATTCTAACATAGAAAATAGTTTCAGATTCATAATTTCCTTTGTAAGAAGAAATTGTTTCTATTATTCTTTCAAAAATAAGAAGCAAACTCAGAAACAAAGAAAAAAACTTAAGAATGAATATCTACCTTGTGGATATTAATTTAGAGTAATTATCTGTTACCTATCTCCTGGGAAATATATGGTTTATACTTTTGAGACAATCTGCCGAAATTTAAGAAGTGTCAGTTGTATCCCTGAGAAGCCATGGAATGCAGCAGTTAAGAACACAGAACAAATCTTGGTTGTGTCACATATTAGCTTAAAATTTCAGAGACCTGGAAGGGACTCAAGATGGCGCTGTGAGAACAACCCAGGATTGGAGCCCGCGTTGAATTCGCAAACGGTGAGTCAGTGCTGCATTTCCAGACTGATCTTTGTTGCCCACAGAACGGGGAAACTCCCAAGTATAAAAAGACACGGGACGCCAGGCAGTAGGTCTGCCTGGCGAAGCCGGCAGCCGGGGCGGCGGCGGCCGGCCCTACCCAGCAATCCCCACAGGGCGCGCTTGTCCGGGTGCCTTGTTGAACCGGCAACCTGAGACTTGAGAGGGCTGGACTTGAGACTGAACGAGACTTGCACAGCAGCCCAGCCCAGGGGATTGCAGGAACAGATCGCTTGGGATACCCAGTGGGACGAACAAAACCGCGATTTCAAACTATCCCGGGCAGACGATCCAAGACGCTCTGTGGGGGAAGGGCGTCCACCACTACGGAGGCAACCTGCCCCAACTGATATACGCGCCCACTGCTGAGGCAGCCAGCCGTTGCCGAGGCAACCCGCCCCAACTGAGATACACGCCCACTGCTGAGGCAGCCAGCCATTGCCGAGGCAACCCACCCCAACTGAGATACACGCCCACTGCTGACGCAGCCAGCCATTGCCGAGGCAACCCGCCCCAAGTGAGATACACGCCCACTGCTGACGCAGCCTGCCGTTGCTGAGGCAACACGCTACAACGAAGAGACTCCGCCGCAGGGCGTGGCGGAGACCACAGCAGAGCCGGCAGGAACAGCGCGAATCACACAACAGCAGGGCGGAGCCTCGGCAGCCAAACAGTGGCTAGTCTGCCTTTGAGCTGGGCAAGACACCTGATCGGACATCCAAAAATAAAGCCCAAACCCCTCAACACAGAGCATTTGAGAATTAAAAATAGGGTTGTTTAATGAGCTGTGTTGCAGCAGAATCAAACATAGCAGCCTAACAGCCCTGAATGAACAACAGAGTGCACAGCTCAGCAATTAAACCCCTATAAAGTACAAACTGTCTCCTCAAGCAGCTCCCTGACCCCTCTATATCAAAAAGACTGTCATTAGGCAGGCATCATCCTGGGACAAAGAGAGCAGAAAAAGAAACTGGTAGCATCCCTCGCTGTGCCACGGCTACTAGAGGTGCACCCCAGACAAGCAGTGTCTGGAGCGGACCTCAACAGTCGTACAGCGAAGGGGCTAGTCTGGTAGAAGGAAAACCAAGTAACAGAAATACTTCATCATCAACATTCTGGGTGTCCACTCAGAGACCCAAACGAAAAGTCAGCAACTAGGCAGACGACCAGCGGACAAATCCACAAAGATGGGAAGAAACCAGCGCAAAAAGGAGGAAAACACCCGAAACCAGAACACATCGCCTCCTAGAAAGGACCAAAACTCCTCACCAGCATGGGAACAAAGCTGGACGGAGAATGACTGTGACGAAATGACGGAATTAGACTTCAGAAGATGGATAATGAGAAACTTTATGTGAGCTAAAAGATCATGTATTAAATCAATATAAAGAAACTAAGAACCTTGAAAAAAGATTTGAAAAAAGATTCGAGGAAATGATAACAAGAATGGATACCTTAGAGAGGAATATGAATCAATTAAAGGAGCTGAAAAACACAATACGAGAACTTCGCGAAGCAAACGCAAGTTTCAATAGCCGAATTGACCAAGCAGAAGAAAGAATATCTGAAGTCGAAGACCAACTCAATGAAATAAAACAAGAAACCAAGATCAGAGAAAAAAGCGCAAAAAGGAATGAACAAAGTCTCCAAGAAATGTGGGACTATGTGAAAAGACCTAACCTACGTTTGATAGGTGTACCAGAAGGGGACGAAGAGAATGAATCCCAGCTGGAAAATACTCTTCAGGACATCATCCAGGAAAATTTCCCCCACCTAGCAAGACAAGCCAACACTCAATTGCAGGAAATACAGAGAACACCACAAAGATATTCCGCAAGAAGAGCAACCCCAAGGCACATAATCGTCAGATTCAACAGGGTTGAAATAAAGGAGAGAATACTAAGGGCAGCCAGAGAGAAAGGTCGGGTCACCCACAAAGGGAAGCCCATCAGACTCACAGCAGATCTCTCGGCAGAAACACTACAAGCCAGAAGAGAGTGGGGGCCAATATTCAACATTCTTAAAGAAAAGAACTTTCAACCCAGAATTTCATATCCAGCCAAACTGAGCTTCAGAAGTGAAGGAAGAATAAAATCCTTTGCGAACAAGCAAGTACTCAGAGATTTTGTCACCACCAGGCCTGCTTTACAAGAGCTCCTAAAAGAGGCACTACACATAGAAAGGATCAATCAGTACCAGCCATTCCAAAATCACACTGAATGCTAAAGAGCTTCAACATAATGAAGAATCTACAACAACTAACAGGCAAAACAGCCACTTAGCATCAAAATGGCAGTATCAAATTCACACATAACAATATTAACCCTAAATGTAAATGGACTAAATGCACCAATCAAAAGACACAGACTGGCAAATTGGATAAAAATCCAAAACCCATCAGTGTGCTGTATCCAGGAAACCCATCTCACATGCAAGGATACACAGAGGCTCAAAATAAAGGGATGGAGGAAGATTTACCAAGCTAATGGAAAGCAAAAAAAAGCAGGAGTTGCAATTCTCATCTCCGATAAAATAGACTTTAAAGCAACAAAGATCAAAAGAGACAAAGAAGGCCATTACATAATGGTAAAAGGATCGATACAACAAGAAGAGCTAACGATCCTAAACATATATGGACCCAACACAGGAGCACCCAGATACATAAGGCAAGTTCTTAATGACTTACAGAAGGACTTAGACTCCCACACAATAATAGTGGGAGACTTTAACACTCCACTGTCAATACTAGACAGATCAACCAGACAGAAAATCAACAAGGATACCCAGGGCTTGAACTCAGACCTGGAGCAAGCAAACCTGGTGGACATTTACAGAACTCTCCACCCCAAATCCACAGAATACACATTCTTCTCAGCACCACATCACACCTACTCTAAAATTGACCACATAATTGGAAGTAAAGCACTGCTCAACAAATGCAAAACAACTGAAATCATAACAAACAGCCTCTCAGACCATAGTGCAATCAAGTTAGAACTCAGAATTCAGAAACCGACCCAGAACCGCACAGCTTCATGGAAACTGAACAACTGGCTCTTGAATGTTGACTGGGTAAACAACGAAATGAAGGCAGAAATAAAGAAGTTCTTCGAAACCAATGAGAACGAAGACACAACGTGCCAGAACCTCTGGGACACATTTAAAGCAGTCTCTAGAGGAAAGTATATAGCAATAAGTGCCCATATGAGGAGAATGGAGAGATCCAAAATTGACACCCTATCGTCAAAATTGAAAGAGCTAGAGGAGCAAGATCAAAAAAACTCAAAACCCAGCAGAAGACAAGAAATTACTAAGATCAGACTGAGCTGAAAGAGATTGAGACACGAAAAACCCTTCAAAAAATCAATAAATCCAAGAGCTGGTTTTTTGAAAAGATCAACAAAATAGACAGACCACTAGCCAGATTGATTAAAAAGAAAAGAGAGAACAACCAAATAGATGCAATAAAAAATGATAAAGGGGAAATCACCACAGATTCCACAGAAATTCAAACCATCATCAGAGAATATTACAAACAACTCTATGCACATAAACTAGTAAACATGGAAGAAATGGATAAATTCCTGGACTCCTGTGTCCTCCCAAGCCTAAACCAGGAGGAAGCTGAAACTATGAATAGACCAATAACAAGGTCTGAAGTTGAGGCAGCAATTAAGAGCCTACCTCACAAAAAAAGCCCAGGTCCAGATGGGTTCACAGCCGAATTCTACCAGACACACAAGGAGGAGCTGGTACCATTCCTTCTAAAACTATTTCAAACAATCCAAAAAGAGGGAATCCTTCCCAAATCATTTTATGAGACCAACATCATCCTGATACCAAAACCCGGCAGAGACCCAACGAGAAAAGAAAACTTCAGGCCAATATCCATGATGAACATAGATGCAAAAATCTTCAATAAAATATTGGCAAGCCGATTGCAACAGCAAATCAAAAAACTTATTCATCATGATCAAGTAGGATTCATCCCAGGGATGCAAGGCTGGTTCAACATACGCAAGTCTATCAACGTAAATCACCACATAAACAGAACCAAAAACAAAAACCACATGATTATCTCAATTGACGCAGAGAAGGCATTTGACAAAATTCAACAGCCCTTTATGCTAAAAACCCTCAATAAACTCGGTATCGATGGAACGTATCTCAAAGTAATAAAAGCTATTTATGACAAACCAACAGCCAATATCATACTGAATGGGCAAAAACTGGAAGCATTCCCTTTGAAATCTGGTACTAGACAAGGATGCCCTCTCTCACCACTCCTATTCAATATAGTACTGGAAGTTCTAGCCAGAGCAATCAGGCAAGAAAAAGAAATAAAGGGTATTCAAATAGGAAAGGTGGAAGCCAAATTGTCTCTATTTGCAGACGACATGATAGTATACCTAGAAGACCCCATCGCCTCAGCCCAAAAACTCCTGAAACTGATAAGCAACTTCAGCAAAGTCTCAGGATATAAAATCAATGTGCAAAAATCACAAGCATTCGTCTACACCAATAACAGACTTAAAGAAAGCCAAATCAAGAGCGAACTGCCATTCGCAATTGCTGCAAAAAGAATAAAATACCTTGGAATACAACTCACAAGGAACGTAAGGGACCTCTTCAAGGAGAACTACAAACCACTGCTCAACGAAATCAGAGAGGACACAAACAGATGGAGAAACATTCCATGTTCATGGTTAGGAAGAATTAATATCGTGAAAATGGCTATACTGCCCAAAGTAATTTACAGAATCAACGCTATCCCCATCAAGCTACCCTTGACTTTCTTCACAGAACTGGAAAAAACCACCATGAACTTCATATGGAACCAAAAGAGAGCCCGCATAGCCAAGTCAATTCTAAGCAAAAAGAACACAGCGGGGGGCATCACACTACCGGATTTCAAACTATACTACAAGGCTACAGTAATCAAAACAGCATGGTACTGGTACCAAAACAGAGATATAGACCAATGGAACAAAACAGAGGCACCAGAGGCAACACAACATACATACAACTATACAATCTTTGATAAACCTGACAAAAACAAGCAATGGGGCAAGGATTCCATGTTTAACAAATGGTGTTGGGAAAACTGGCTAGCCATGTGCAGAAAGCAGAAACTGGACCCCTTCCTGACACCTTACACTAAAATTAACTCCAGATGGATTAAAGACTTAAACATAAGACCTGGCACCATAAAAACCCTAGAAGGAAATCTAGGCAAAACTATCCAGGACATAGGAGTAGGCAAGGACTTCATGAACAAAACACCAAGAGCATTGGCAACAAAAGCCAAAATAGACAAATGGGACCTAATGAAACTCCACAGCTTCTGCACGGCAAAAGAAACAGTCACTAGAGTGGATCGGCAACCAACAGAATGGGAAAAAATTTTCGCAGTCTACCCATCTGACAAAGGGCTGATATCCAGAATTTACAAACAACTCAAGCAGATTTACAGGAAAAAAACAAACAAGCCCATTCAAAAGTGGGCAAAGGATATGAACAGATACTTTACGAAAGAAGACATATATGAGGCCAACAATCATATGAAAAAATGCTCATCGTCACTGGTCATCAGAGAGATGCAAATCAAAACCACATTGAGATACCATCTCACGCCAGTTAGAATGGCGATCATTAAAAAATCTGGAGACAACAGATGCTGGAGAGGATGTGGAGAAAAAGGAACACTTTTACACTGTTGGTGGGAGTGTAAATTAGTTCAACCATTGTGGAAGACAGTGTGGCGATTCCTCAAGGCCTTAGAAATAGAAATTCCATTTGACCCAGCAATCCCATTACTGGGTATATATCCAAAAGACTATAAATCATTCTACTATAAGGACACATGTACACGAATGTTCATTGCAGCACTGTTTACAATAGCAAAGACCTGGAATCAACCCAAATGCCCATTGATAATAGACTGGATTGGAAAAATGTGGCACATATACACCATGGAATATTATGCAGCAATCAGAAATGATGAGTTCGTGTCGTTTGTAGGGACATGGATGAATCTGGAGAACGTCATCCTCAGCAAACTGACACAAGAACAGAAAATGAAACACCGCATATTCTCACTCATAGGTGGGTGATGAAAAATGAGAACACATGGACACAGAAAGGGGAGAACTAAACACTGGGGTCTATTGGGGGGAAAAGGGGAGGGCCAGTGGGAGGGGGAGGTGGGGAGGGATAGCCTGGGGAGAAATGCCAAATGTGGGTGAAGGGGAGAAGAAAAGCAAAGCACACTGCCATGTGTGTACCTACGCAACTGTCTTGCATGCTCTGCTCATGTACCCCAAAACCTATAATCCAATAAAAAATTAAAAAAAAAAAAAAAAAAATTTCAGAGACCTAAATAAAAATGTTTTAAAAGTACCAAATTGGGAGTTATTGTTGATTGAAGTAAAATATTATTTGCAAAGTACTTGACACATAATCAATGGTGGTTATCAGTAGAGGTATGAAATTTTAAAAAATTTAAAGCTAATGAATGACAGAATAAAAAATGTTACTTGCCTTCCAATTCTGTTACTGACCCCTGATATATGGGCATGGAAGTGGCACAAGCACAATGAACACAGGATAAGTAACTTGGAAGGTGGGGAGGTTGGGGGAAGATGTAATGATGTATAAGTGAAAAAACCCTTCTCTGTTCAGTTCCACAAATATTTGATAAGCTCCCACTATAATCCCAGTCATCTCAAAAGATGCCTAACACTTCCTTTAAGAGGCTAATCCTGATGGTGAGACAAGACTTGTACCCATGGAACAAGGAAATATATGATGAAGCACTAAAATTAGTAGTAGTATAAGGCTTATGCAATGACTACTTACTAACGAACCACGTTGCATTACAAGATTTAGAGCAATACACATATAACACCAGCTGCAAAAATCATTGTAATTAATCTTCGTAAGATAATCTAAAAATGTTATATTCTATTAGTCTGCCCAGAAAAGAGACAAAATCCTGACTTCTTTTTGATATATATATATATCAGATATATATATATCAGAAAAGAAAGTATGCCACCTGCTGTTTGTGGAATGAAAAGAGGTCCAACAGTAAGTATCTGAATACATGAGTCAAAGCCAGAAAAAAAAAAAAAAAAGATGCTGGGCTTCTCTCTACTTTCCTAGGTCCTGATTTCAGCATGTTGTAACAAGTTTATAACCATGCATATGTCAACAAAATTATTGTAAACAAGTCTAGTCTTTGTCTTTCTCCTGTACATTATAAAGGTATTAGGGTTTTTTTCTATCTACTTGTGTTGACTTCATTTGACTTGTTAAGTCCCTGAAGGTAAAGAATGATGTATTTTCTTAAGTATAATTGTAAGTTTTAAAAGGCACTACAAGCAGTATCAGGCAGTCAGTAATGTGATGACTAGAACAATCATACATCATCAAATTGAAAAGGCTAGAAGAAATGAATAAATTCCTAGACACATACAACCTATCAAGACTGAATAATAGAAAAATAGAAACTCCGAACAGATGCATAATAAGTAAAGAGATTAAATCAGTAATGAAAAGTTTTCCATGAAAGAAAAGCTTAGAATCTCGTGGCTTCACTGCTGAGTTTAACCAAACATTTAAAGAACTAATATCTATCCTTCTCAAATTCCCTAAAAAAAATTGTACAAAAAAGAATACTTCTAAATACAATTTATGAGGCCAGCATTATCCTGATACCAAAGCCAGACAAAGACACTACAAGAAAAGAAAATTGCAGGCCAGTATCCCTGTAAAAATGCAAAATTCTCAACAAAATACTAACAAACACATTCCACAGCATGTTAAAGGAATCATTCATCATGATCAAGAGGAATTTATCTTTGGGATCCAAGACTGTTCAAAAAATGAAAATCAATAAATGTTATATACCACATTAACATAATGAATGGCTCAAATCATATGATCATCTCAATAGATGAAGAAAAAGCATCTGACAAAATTCAACAACCATTTCTGCTGAAAGTTTCAACAAAGTAAGTATAAAAGAAATGTACCTCAACATGGTTGGACATAATGGCTCATGCCTGTTAATTCCAGCACTTTGGAAGGCCAGGGCAGGCCACCTGAGATCAGGAGTTGTGACCAGACTGGCAAACACGGTGAAATCCCGTCTCTATTAAAAATACAAAAATTAGCCGGGCATGGTGGCACACATCTATAATCGCAGTTACTCGGGAGGCTGAGGGAAGAGAATTCCTTGAGCCTGGGAGACGAAGGTTGCAGTGAGCAAAGATTGTGCCACTGCACTCCAGCCTGGGTGACAGAGTGAGACTCCATATGAAAAATAAAAAAAGAGAAATGTACCTCAAAACAATAAAAATCATATATGACAGGCCCACTGTTTACATTACACTCAATTGAGAAAAGTTGAAAGCTTTTTCTCCAAGATCAGGAACACAATAAAAATGTCCACTCTTCCCATTTCTATTCAACATAATACTAGAAGTTCTGGCAAGAGCATTCATTAGTCAAAAGAAAAAAAAAATAAAAGCCATTCAAATTGGAGAGAAGTTAAATCATTCCTGTTTGCAGAAGACATGGTACTATGTATTTTTTAAAAAAACCTAAAGACTCCACCAAAAAACCTGCTAGAACTAATAAACAAATCCAGTAAAGTTGCAAAACACAAGATATACATAAACATATTAGTATTTCTCTACACCTACCTTTGTAAACCTAGTATTTCTTATTGATGTAATTCAATCAATCAAATGTCATTTATATTAGCTATCAAAGTGACAAAATACATAGAAATAAACTTGACTAAGGAGATGAAAGACCTGAACACTGAAAACTATACTTATAAAACACTGATGAAAGAAATTGAAGAAAGCACAAATAAACAGAAAGATATTTCACATTCATGGATTGGAAGAATTACAATGTCCATGCTACCCAAAGTGATCTACAGACTCAATGCAATCCCTATCAAAAGTTCAATAACATTTTTAAGACATTTCCAGAAATCCTAAAATTCATAAGGAACCACAAAAGACCTCAAAGTGTCAAAGCAATCTTGAGCAAAAAGAATGAAACTGGAGGCATCATACCACCTGGCTTCAAAATATACTACAACGCTATAGTAATCAAAACAGCATAGTACTGGCATAAACACAAACACATAAACCAAAGGAACAGAATAGAGATTCCAGAAATAAATCCATGCAATTTCAGTCGATTGATTTTCAACAAAGATGCCAAGAACACACAATTAAAACATCTAGATTTGTGTAAATACATGCTACAATGTTTGAACAGTGACAAAAATCACATACTTATGTCTTAGAAAATGTCTCCATCATTAAGCAACATATGACTGTACAACATTTAAAGTCCAGCAATGAGTAATTTGACAGAGAAGTCTGAAATGGAATATTCTGAGAGGAAACCAAGAGTGTAGTTCCATGGCAGCCAAAGGAGCATTTGCTGAGATGAAAAATGTCCAGTAATGTAGAATGCTGCTGCATAGTCAAAGAGGTTGAAGACATAAATTATGCATTGGGTTTTGTGACTTAGAGATAAATAGAGCAAGAGTTGTTTGAGGTAGAATTCTTAGTGAAATAACCAGATTAGAGTGAATTGAGGAGTGAATTTTCCATGAAAAAGAGAGACAACACACGTAGAAAATTTTTTCAAGTTTTCCTGATTGAAGATATACTGTAGGGAGAGGTAACATAGAAATATTTGAGGATTTTTTGTTAATATATACACACACATACATTATTATATGTAGGGAAAGGGAACCTCGAATACATTTTAGAAGGAGACATTTTAGACATAACAAATACGTGAATGATATATCTCAAGGGAAAATATCTCTACATATAAAAAAGGAGCCCTTGATGAATTAAGAAGGCCATCAGAAATGTAAAAATTCTGAAAGAATGTCTTCACTGTAGGTTCTAAAATACAGGCCCTCAACCTTGGAGATAGGCATATATTAGTAAACTCAAAAAGTTTCAAAGTTTTCTATACTGGTCTTCTTTATGTCAATAAATTATAACAGTATCTCAGAGACACATTTAATTAAAATTTCAGAATATTTATGTAATACATCTAAGAAGTCTGTTTTAAGAAAGTGATAGTGACTTTTATCTGACTCCCATGGATTGATTCCATCAATCTCAATAAACAGTTTTATTTTATGCACTTTGGGTTTAGTTAGTCTTCTCACATAAGAGATTTAAAGAGATACAACCATTGTAATAGACATCTTTATACTAACTCAACAAGGAAGACTGAACGGTTACAGTTTCGCTGCTAGTTTGTGAATCAGCATATTGGCTCTATAATCTTAACTATAACCTGAGGGGGAAAAAAACAGAAAACAAGTTTGCTGCACATGTTATTTCACTATTCATTAATTCCAACAATTTCATATGAATAAAATGACAAATTCATAAAATTGTGAGACTCATTATCATTTTTTCTGTTTTATTCCCTTATACTTGAAATTGATTATTTCACTTCTGGCATCTTCCCCCACAGCTGTATTAGGACATTTGGTTACATTTTTTACATACATTTTATTATGAATATATTGTTTCAGAGTAGGTGTTATTTTCATGGCAGAAGTACTTCAGACATACTATACAATGTGGTGGTTATAAGCCACATTTGGAAATTATGACTCACTATATGGGCAAGATCATTTCTCTTCATCACAGCTTGAATTTTTATATCTGGGTAAAATTTTTTTTCATTTTGTACTCCTGAAAATTTTCCTGCTTTTTTCCTGTGGAAAATTAAGCTCCTTGTTTTAAAAAATACAAAAGAACTTGCTATATTCTGTACTGATTTGTTCCATTTCTAGGATTATACTATAAATATATTAACTTAGCATCTTTTATATATCTTCTGTAGAAAACTATTTGAACATTTCTGGATTTTCTCTATGTTATAAAAGTAGAGAGTCTAAGTCCAAGGAATCCATGCACTCTTTTTATTATGTGATTATAATTAACACCACAGAAGGAAATCACTTTAAGCAATGGATAGCTCCAAGCCCTATAAAATGGAATTTTGCATTTCCCTAGAAGGAAAAACAGTAGCCTACTCCAACCCAAGAAACTCCACTAGTGATCTGATTCTTGGGAACTTGGTAAACTAATTTTATATAATTGGCAATATATATCATAGGTAGATAAAGCCACATATATTGTATGGAAGACCACAGCTTATTAGTTGGTAACTTACTTTTGAAATGAGGGGAAAAAATCTACTTAGGAAAATTGGCTCATAATTAATATTTATTTCAGGTTAAAAAAATTATCTAACAGCTAAATTGAAACTATAGAAGACATCTCACCCTTACATCTTGACATTGGTCATTCTGCTGCTTCCAAACACTGAGGGCTTTACTGGTTAAAGCCTGCGTGCACTGTGCAGAAGTCAGAACAGAAATGCTTGAGAATTAATATTCTCGTGGGAACAATTCTCAACCAGTAACTGATGGGAATTGGTACACAAACATACCAGTTAACTTGTCCCTCAGCTAGGATAAGTCTGAGGTATTCTACTCTATAACCCAGAATTTTCCAGCAGGCTAGAACAAGTGGTAACTGGCTTCACTGTCTGTAACTCCCCAGAATTCATATGCTGAAATCCTAACCCACAAGGTTACAGTTAGGAGGTGGAACCTTGAAGAGGGAATTAAGTCATGAAGGTGAAGCCCTCATGATAAGGATTAGTTCTTTTATAAAAGAGACCCCAGAGAGCTAGCTATCCCCTTCAGCCACATGAGGACACAGCAAAAAAATAGTTGTCCATGAACCTATAAGCCAGCCCTCACCAGACACTGAATTTACTGATGCCTTTTCTTAGACTTCCCAGCCTTTGGAACTGTGAAAAATAAATTTCTATTGATTAAAAGCAACCCAGGTTATGGTACTCTATTACAGCAGCCTGATGGGCTAAGACACCACCCTATTGCTTTCCTTCCCTTCAGCGTCTCGCTCCCTTGCAAGTGTCTCCTGGAATCAGCATTCAAACTTGCACCATCAACCTTGTTTCCAGGTCTGCTATTGAAGGAACATAAAGTAAAATGAGAGTTATTTGATATTTTCTTCCTCCAATTTTGAAGCTGTATTTATATAACCTTGTGTCAGCTGGCTCTGTGAAAATACATGTACTATATAATCAGGTAGAAACAGTTGCATCACATTTACCTTAATCAACTCTAACATTTGACTAGAGTTGATTAGAGGAGGAAAAATTTGATACCCCTTTTCAGTTATTTCAGAGACTTTATTATATTCCTAATAACCTGTTATTCTTGGAATTTATCATATTTGTCAGTGCAATCAAATATTGTTAATATAATCACTTTCTAAAACAGAATTCATTTTTTAAGTAGAATATACTCATGAAAATTCATTAGAAAATTTCAAAGCAATAGACAAATATATCTTCATTATGTACTGAGCATTTCAAATGTCTGCCAAGAGAAGAGCTAAAGCTATATAGTAATTAAGTTTTCATTTCTACATAGATACCATCAAGTATCTATGACTAAAAATGTTTTCCACATTTTGAGCCTCAATTAACAAATTACACACTCTTTTTTGTTTTGTTTTGTGAGAGAGGATCTTGCTCTGCCACAAAGGCTGGAGTGCAGTGACACAATCATGGCTCACTGCAGCCTCGATCTCCTGGGCTCAAGTGATCCTCTGATCTACCCACCTCAGCCTCCTGAATAGCTGGACTCCAGGTACATACCACCATACCTATATAGCTAATTATTTTTAATTTTTCTGTAGAGACAGGGTCTTGCTTTGTTGCCCAGGCTGGTCTCAAACTCCTGGGCTCAAGCAATCCTCTTGCCTCCACCTCCCACAGTCATGAAATTATAGGCGTGAGCCACCACACACACAGGTACACACTTTTGTTTATTCTTTCTAGAATAGAGAAGATTCCTAGAAAGTTTTATTACCAAGTGGGCAAGTTTGAAAGCATGTTCCTCTGAATATTAAATATTATTCCCTCAAAATGTTCCACACAAAAGATACTGTGGCAAATTAAGCTTCAGAAATGACTGTAAAGATTCTAAGTCCAAATTAACATACTAAAGATTCCCTGGCCAGGGAATGTGGCTCAAGCCCGTAATCCCAGCACGTTGGCAGGCCAAGTGGGGATCACCTGAGGTCAGGAGTTCAAGACAAGCCTGCCAACATAGTGAAACTCAATCTCCACTAAAAATACAAAAATTAGCTGGGTGTGGTGGCACATGCCTGTAATCCCAGCTACTTGGGAGGCTGAGGCAGGAGAGTCACTTAAACCCAGGAGGCAGAGTTCCAGTAACTGAGATGGCGCCACTGCATTCCAACCTAGGTAACAGAAGGAGTCTCGGTCTGAAAAACAAAATAGGCCGGGCGCGGTGGCTCAAGCCTGTAATCCCAGCACTTTGGGAGGCCGAGGAGGGTGGATCACGAGGTCGAGAGATCAAGACCAACCTGGTCAACATGGTGAAACCCCGTCTCTACTAAAAATACAAAAAATCAGCTGGGCATGGTGGCGCATGCCTGTAATCCCAGCTGCTCAGGAGGCTGCGGCAGGAGAATTGCCTGAACCCAGGAGGCGGAGGTTTCGGTGAGCCGAGATCGCGCCATTGCACTCCAGCCTGGGTAACAAGAGTGAAACTCCGTCTCAAAAAAAAAAAAAAGAAAAAAGAAAAAGAAAAACAAGGATTCCCAGAGGTCCTGAAGAAAAAAATTATTTAACTTAGTTCGACTACATTGATTTAGCCATGCAGATGTATACAGCACATTGACAACATGGATACAAATTCTGATTCCACCGTTTCTAGCAGTATAAACTTGGGTGAGTTAAACCTAAATTCCTTGAGCTTCCTTTTTTTAAATTAAGATCTACAAAGAGTAAAATTGACAGATTAAAATGTATTGTTTTATAAGTTTTGACAAACATATGTATCCTTTGAAATACCACATCAATCAAAGATAGAACATTTTCATCATTTTTTTTTTATTCAACAATTTGATGCTCACAGATGTGGTTTTATTTGTATTTATTCTTCTTGGAATTTTTTGAGCTTACTGGATTTATAGTTTACTGCAGTTTTTTAATCAAACTTTAAAAAAAATAGAAAACCCAAATTTTCAACTTCACTCTCTTCTCTTCTGAGCCTCTAATTACATCTATTCTAGGCTGCTTGAAAATACTCCACAAGAACTAAGGCTCAGTTATTTTTTTCTCTTTATGCTTCAACGTAGGTGTTTCTCAAGTTTAGGCAAAAATTTTGCTGCTGCTTCTAATTACTGTTAAGGCCATCTAAAAATGTTTAAGTTTTAGATAGTATATTTTTTCTTATAGGACTTCTATTGGGTTTTTATTACAGTTTCCAAATTCTCAAATTTCTTATCTTCTCACCCATTATACCTATCTTTTAAATTTATTGCTTTATGCAGTTATCCTGCTGGTCATTTTAAAGTCACTCTGCTAATTCTAACACCTATGTCTGTGGGTCTGTTTCCAGTGACCAATTTTTCTCTTACAAGTAGATCACATTTGCTGTTTTTTCATTTGTCCAGTTATTCTAGATTGTAACCAGACGTTACTGATTATAAATGGTAGTGGTCTTTCATTGTTGTATCTTCCTCCGAAGAGTGTTAGTTTTGTTTCAGTAAGCAATTAAATTACGAGTAGAATGATTTTGCCTTAGTCCAAATGTAAATCCCTTACTCCTGGTATGTAGTTATTTTATACAGTATAGTCCCTGCTGGGTTTCAGTGAAAATCTTGAAGTATTTACCAACATTCTATAATCTGATAGGACTGGAACTCCAAACTCTTGTCTCTCTCAAAGTAACTGCTCATCCTTTTCAAACCGTCAGTTGTTTTTTGTTGCATTATTTGGTAAGACTTCTGCATATGTGCAGTTCAAAAGTCAGCCAAATAGTTGAGGAGAATAATATATAAAAGAATTTGTATAGATTTTATTAATGTCCTTCTTTGGCTCCCCGTTATTGGATTCTTCCACTAATTTCAAGCCAATCTGGTAGCTCCCATCCTCTGCCTCTTCAGGTCTGTAAACTTTCTGATCAAATTCCATATATTCTGAGCCATACGTCTTGAAAATGCCTCCAGTGGAAAAGGCATATAACTGTTGATCTCGACCATGGTGGTACTGATCTTTCAAGAAACAATTCTTCTCCAATTTTATCTGCTTTTGATTGATTTCCAGTAACTTCGAATATTTTAAAAAATATTTTATATGCAGTTTGTAATTTTTATGAATAGGATTAGTTCAATACAAGCTACTGCATCACTACTGGAAAGCAGACTGTACCTCTGAAATATCTTCTTATTATTTCTGATTTTATTATATTATAGCAATACAGTCTTATGACTACATTCATATCTTATGGCTACATTAAATTTGTCGTTATTTTTAGGGCATTTTTTAAAACTCTAAAAAATTAGGATGATTGTTGTATATGTTTCGTCTCTGAGTGTGAGGCACTTTATATGTCATAAAGAGGTTTTGTGTAAGTTGTTTTTCTCTATGATTAAAATTTTTGTCAAAACCACAAGTATAAATTTACTAATTTCTCTGACATTTCTTAATATGACACATTTTGAGTCTATATTATGAGATAACAGAAGTTGAAAAATTATTGTAATTTCCTAGTTTTTCTACTATAACTAATAACAAATTATTAATAATAATTTTGCTTTAAAGGTTATTTATTGTATTAATAAAGCTAAATTAAATTTCTTTTTATTTATATATTTCTGGAATACCTTTTTCCCTATAACTTTACTTTTTCTATCTTTGCATATCAATATATTTAACTGGTTTTCTTATGAATGTAATACAACTGGATTTTTGGCTATTTTTAACCAAATCTAAAAATATCTGCCTAAAAGAGTTTAATTTGTTTATATTTATTATAATTAGCAATACCTTTTCAATTATTTCTATCATCTCCTGTGTTTTAAATTGCTATCTTTTCTTTGCTTTTATGTATTCCTTTCTAGATTGATGCTTGAGTTAATCAGATTTAACAGGTAATCTTTATTTTCTCTTTTTCACCTCTACTATCTTTTGCTATATATACTATTTTCATTCTAATAGTGGTTACCCTGAAAAGTCTTAATCTACAAATTTAACTGAAGAAACAAAAACCAATATCTTTATCCACCTCCGTAATATACAAGAACCATAAAATACTCAACTCTGAACTCTTCTCCCACATTTTTTCTCTCTCTACTTTTATCTCTTATTTTAGTTCTACCTTATTTTTAAATTTTCCAAAATTTAGCTACTTTTAAACTAGGTTAACTTACATCTTCACCAACTTATTTGTTTTTTCATTTGCTTTTTGCAATCTATTTGGCACAAACCAGGCTGTGCAGGTTCTCATCAGTGTATTTTTTTCCACTTGAAGCCTCAAACAGAAAGCAAATTTCCAGGTTGTTTTTCAAAGCTTGTATATTGAGTGTTACTACCTCCATTTTTGCAAGCAGAGCACTAAAGTGTTATTTGTTATACTGGGGGACTCACTACCCAGACATGTACATGGTTCTCGTCCTTATGTTGGTGTTAAATTCTTATTTCATAGAGCCTATATTAAACTCAAAACCTTTATGGATTTTAATTGGCTCAGTTTCTACTTTTATTATTCTCAATTTCGGGTATTTGCAGATTACCATTTCTTTCATTGAAAATATTGTGTTTTAAATTATTTTAATATTTTATCTAGAATTTTGGGGTTTCTTGTATCTTGGGGACAGTAGGCATGCATGTTCTGCAATTCTCAACAGATAAACCTAAGAAATTTTTTCATGGACATAATTCCAAGCAATTATCGAGATTTAAGAGATTTTAATCTCACAATTATATCAAATAGCACTTCCCAAAGATATATGACTGCTTTCGTGTTTCAAAGATTTAAGGTTAATTTATAAATAAATTATACTATAACATAGTACAATTTATTATGCTTGTACCAGATATTGAGAGAAATAAAATAAAAGCTGAGTCAATTAAAGCTCCTAAAAATTGACACTTTACATCAGCTCTATAAAATGAGAAATTAACACCAGCTTAAGGATAAAAGTGTTATATATCCTGATTTCCAAATCACATTTACTAATTTAGTATAACAGAGAAAGTTAGATGGGTCTAATAAAAAAATAAATTAAGATAGTACATGCAACTAAAAGGTAAAAGAGCTACAAACTCATAAAACTTACTAAAATGAGAACAAAGCAAGGCAGGAACACTAAGAAAGATGTTATATTAACTCAAGCACAAAATAACTGGAATTTGTATAATTAATTGGCAGCAAAGATAGAGAGGAAATGTTGTATTCCAGAGATACCGTGCAGGAGGCAGCAGGAACAGCATGCGGCAAAGTGTTAGCTTGTGAAGAAGAGAGAAGAATTGCCTGCAGGTGACTGAATGTGTAAACTAGATGTGCAGGGAACATGTATTTCAGAGTCTTCAAAGTTACAGTAACTCACAAAACTCATGTTTTGTGCAAAACTGCAGCTTATTGCATTTTTCTTTAATGTTTTGACTCTGAGGCTACAAGCTGACAAATGTAAATATGTATACTAATCACTTTCTAGTAAACTCAATCCAATCGAGTGATTTTTTTAATGACTTCCATTTAAAATGCAATCAGATTCTCTTTGGCCCCAGTCTCTCCTCCCTGAGATTGATGCTAACTGCCAGGAATGCATATGTAATTCCCCACAAAATAGATGTCAAATGTTCTTTACCTTTATTATCTCTGTCCTCAGATTTTCTCTGAAGGTTCCAAGTGCTAGCATGGCCTCAAGTGTCACCCCCTTACTGATCCCTCTGGCTCCTCACATTTTTTAAGTTTTCTGTACTGCTCTACTCCATTACACACTTCTCATGACCATAAGAAAGACCTGGCTGTTCTCTTGTGTCCTGATGAAGACTGGGAAATTTAGGGAGGAGCACGGTGTTTGTTCTTCACTGACTCTTACTTTTCATTCTTAGGACGGTGCCAACCATACCACCATGTGGGACAGGTGTGGATCAGGCCCCTTTTGTTCTCATGTCTCTGAAGCATACTGAGAAATGTAGGCCAGGTTCAGTGCTTGCGCTATTCCCTCTTCTCTACCTTTAAAATCTTTCTTGTTCCCAATCTGGGGATTTCTGTGACCATAAGTCTAATCTGCAATGACAACCAGAGATTATCTAGAGATAGCAATGCCACTCAGGACATCAACTTCATGCCTGAATATGCAGCTTAGGAGAATATGGTGTCTTTGTTCACAGTCCATTTCTAAATACAGCATTACCCTTCTTCTCCCCAGGCAAATAATGGCTTTATGCTTCACTCTCTTAATAGAGATCGAGAATGTAGTTCAAAGTTTGGATATAAAAGCACATCAATATTATCACTATCATTTTTCCTACATAGGGCTTCCCAAGATACAGGTATAACTGAATCAATAGAAATACACTTAAGAAAAGACAAACATAAGCATTGTCTTGTCTTGTAAGCATTGCATTGTAAACATAAGAAAATGTAGTAGTCTTTTACAAGACAGAAAATTCAAAAGTGGACAGTGGCAAAGACGTGGTAAAGAGAAGTTAAAATTAGAGCCCAAAAATATTTGCTAAAAGTAAAAATAAAATACATAGGAAACAGTGTAGAAAGAAAAATGATAATCAGAAAAACAATAGTAATAATTCCTTTAATCAATAATACAAGGAGGTTAGGTCAGGGAAGAAAACCAAAAGAAAATAGAAGCTTATAGCCTGAATCTAAAAAGAGTCTTTAAAATTTCTAGTCAATTATAATGCACAGCACAAAAAAACTGATCACTAAAATAACTACTTTCAAATTAATAATATCTTTCAGTAACAAAGCTTTTGGTTGCAAGTAACAGAAACTGTCTTAAGTTGGCTTAAATGTTAAGAAAATAATTATTTTTCATATCAGAAAGTCTAGAGGCTCAATGGACCTTAGAATAAGACCCCATGGGAACTCCAGACTCCCTGATGTGCAGATAATAATGATTTAGTGGCTGGATTTTGTCATCAAATCTTAGGTTTTTCTATTTGTCCACATTTCCCTCCTTATTCTTGGTTTTATTCTCAGGCTAGTACACTACTGTTTATCATATTCACCATGTAAAAACAGAAAGGAAAAGAGAGAATATCTCTTCCTATAGTAAAAGATATAAGCAAATTTCTCCAAAAAGCCCCCCACAAGGTCATCTCAGCTTGCATTAAAGGAATTATTTAATTTCTGGTGTGTAACCACCACCTTTTGAGCTGAGACGAGGGCAGTTGGGGGCCCAGTATTCTCGGCAGAGCCATACCCAAGGCAGAGCTGCTATCCCATGAGTAGGAGGTGGGCAGAAGAGACTACCCAACCTCTCAGCTGTAGTCACCCAGGACTTACCCATCAATAAGTAGCTGGGGTCAGAATGAGAAATGCTAATGTTGGACTCACTTTTGATTGCCTCTCTGGCATTGGTCTCTGACTATTCTTCCCTGAAAACATCTTTCGGGTTAATCCCTTTCTCTCAATTCCATTCTTATTCAAATTCATATTCGTATCTTCATACCTACGCAACAGCAACTAACGTAGCATGTTCACTCTGTGCTAGACAACTAGGCACTTCTTGTGCGTTGTCATTTAATAGTCACACAACTATTTGAGGTACTTAGTATTATCTCCATTTTACAGATGAGGAAACACTAGAGAGGTTAAGTAATACTCCCAGAATCAAAAGATAATGAGTGGCTATTAAGATCTAAAATCAATGTACTGTAGCCACGGTGAATGATCCTTCTTAAAATGTAACCCTGTAATATCCCAAAGTTAGATTTCGTTTATTAAATTATAATGAACAAAAGCACAAAAGCAAAAGAAAAATATGCTGGGAAACAAGAATTTAAATAATTATTCTCTCACACTAATTTGTCTTTAATTTTTAACATTTTCATAACAAAAAAATAAACTCTTTTTGATTCGATTTTTCCATGACAAAATATTTGCAAACTATCCATCTGACAAAAGATTAATAACCAGAATACATAAGGAGCTCAAACAACTTATAGAAAAAAAATCTAATAATCTGATTTTAAAATGGGCAATCTTTTTTTTGTTTGTTTTTGAGACAGAGTCTCACTCTGTTGCCCAGGCTGCAGTGCAGTGACCCAATCTCAGCTAGCTCACTGCCACCTCCACCTCCCAGATTCAAGCATTTTCCTGCCTCCCCCTCCTGAGTAGCTGAGACTACAGGCACACACCACCACAGGTGGTTAATTTTTGTATTTTTAGTGGACACTGGGTTTCACCAAGTTGTCCAGGCTGGTCTCAAACTCCTGACCTCAAGTGATCTGCCTGCCTTGACCTCCCAAAGTGCAAGGATTACAGGCGTGAGTTACTGCACCCAACCAAAATGGGCAGAAATTGAATACACATTTCTCAAAGAAGACATATAAATGGAAAACAGCCATATGATAAAGTGCTCAACATCGTTGATCATAGAGAAATGCATATCAAAACCATGATGACATATCATCTCACTCCAGTTAAACTGGCTTTTATCCAAAATTAAGGCAATAACAAATGCTGAAGAATATAAAAAGAAAAGAAACCCTCATACACTGCTGGTGGGAATGCAAATTAGTACAAACACTATGGAGAACAGTTTGTAGGTTCTTCAAAAAATAAAAATGGAGTTGCCATATGATTCAGCAATCCCACTGCTGGCAATATACCCAAAAGAAAGGAAATCAGTATATCAAAGAGACATCTGCACTCCCTTATTTGTTGCAGCACTGTTCTCAATAGCAAAGATTTGGAAGCTGTCTAAGGGTCCATCACAGAGGAACGGATAAAGAAAATGTAGTACTTATACAAAAGGGAGTACTATTCAACCATAAAAAAAGAAATCCAGTCATTTGCAACAACATGGTTGGAACTGGAGGTCATAATGTTAAGTGAAATAAGCCAAGTACAGAAAGACAAACATTGCATGTTCTAACTTATTTGTGGGATCTAAAAACCAAAACAATTGAACTCATAGAGATAGAGAATAGAGGCCAGGTGTGGTGACTCATGCCTGTAATCCCAGCAATTTGGGAGTCCAAAGTGGATGGATCACGAGGTCAGGAGTTCAAGACCAGCCTGGCAAACATGGTGAAACCCCATCTCAACTAAAAATACAAAAATTAACTGGGCATGGTGGCATGTGCCTGTAATCTCAGTTACTTGGGAGGCTGAGGCAGGAGAATTGCTTGAACCAGGACCTGGGAGGTGGAGGTTGCAGTAAGCCGAGATTATGCCACTATGCTCCAGCCTGGGCTACAGAGCAAGACTTTGTCTCAAAATAAATAAATAAATAAAAAGAGATAGAGAATAGAAGGAGGGTTACCAAGAGCTAGGAGGGGTAGCAGAGGGGTCGAGAGAAGGAAGGTACAGATGGTTAATGAGCACAAAAAAATTAAAAAGAATGAATAAGATCTACTATTTGATACTGGAACAGGGTGATACAGTTAATAATAATTTGATTGTTCTTTTTAAAATAACTAAGAGTTAATTAGATTTTTTTAACACAATGGATAAGTGTTTGAGGTAATGGATACCCAAATTTCCCTGATGTGATTATTATGTATTACATACTAGTACCAAAATATCTCATATATCTCATAAATATATACACCTACTATATACTCAAAAAATAATTTTTAAAAATTTTTTAAATTGATTCACAGTGATTCACCTTTGTACTCATATAATTGACAACTTACTTATTATTTATTTGATGAAGAGAAACCCAGATGCTTTTCATATTATATGAGCTTTTCTTTTAAATGTTCTTACTTAGAAGTCTAACCCCACATAAAACCACAACCACAAAAATGCCCTTCACATCTTCGATTGTAACTAAACACCTACAGTATTGAAATTCTTACTTCTTCCAGAAGCATAAGTGAAGTAGAGATGGCCCCTCAATGCACAGTTCTCCCGTGTTATTTCTCCACTCTATTTGCCAAACCAATAAAGGACATTTTGTCAAAAATGAATGCCACTGTGGGAGGAATGATCCAAGTTGGCCTATCGATAACAGCTCGGGATTGCAGCTCTCAGTCAAAGTGCAGAGAACTAGAGGACGCCACACTTTCAGACAAATTCTGGTCGCTGAGGGAGCAGAAGATCCCCAGTGGAGGAACCACATGGTCACCAGCGCAACTCTTGTGGCCAGCGCAGCAGTTTCACCGGCACCTCAGCGCAGCAGCTCTTGGAGGAGAGTAAACAGGACCGGCTCCCCTTCTGACCGAGGATCGGAGGACCCACACGGGTCCCCAGCACAACTCCTGAGACCGGCGCAGCGGCTGTGATGGCACCTCAGGGCGGCAGCTCTCCGCGCAGAGTAAACGAGACTGGTTCCCCTTCTGACCGAGGTTTGGAGCCCAGGGAAGGCAGAGTCGCCCATTACGGACACAAGAAGGAAGCCAGACAGGAGAATCCTGGGCAGAAAAGCACCATCAGTCTTAACGCTGCCGTTCTGGCCCTGGGAACTAACAACTTGGACGTCCACTCAAGAGACCTAATCTGAAAGTTGGTAATTTCAAAGACGACAGGAGGACGGGAAGAAACCAGCATAAAAAGGCTGAGAATACTCAAAATCAGAACGCCTCTCCCTCTAAAGATGATAACAGTTCCACATCAACAATGGAACAAGGCTTGACGGAGAACGAGCGCATCCCAATGACAGAATCACTCTTCAAGGAATGGATAATAAGAAACTTCTGTGAGTTAAAAGAACATGTTGTAGTCCAACGTAAAGAAACTAGGAACTTTGAAAAAAGGTTTGACAAAATCGTATTGAGAATAGACAACTTAGAGAGGAATATAAGTGAATTAATGGAACTGAAGAATACAATACAGGAACTCCGAGAAGTATGCACAGGTTTAAACACTCGAATTGTTCAAAGCAGAAGAAAGGATAACAGAGGTCAAAGTCCAACTTAATGAAAGAAAACAAGAAGACAAGATTAGAGATAAAAGGATAAAAAGGAATGAGCAAAGTCTCCAAGAAATGTGGGACTATGTGAAAAGACCAAATTTACGTTTGATAGGTGTACCTGAATGCGACGGAGAGAATGAATCCAAGCTGGAAAATACTCTTCAGGATATTATCCAGGAAAATTTTCCTGAACTAGCAAAGCAGGTCAATATTCAACCCCAGGTAATACAGAGAACACCACAAAGATGTTCCTCAAGAAGAGCAACCCCAAGGCACATAATCATTAGATTCACCAGGGTTGAAACAAAGGAGAAAATACTAAGGGCAGCCAGAGAGAAAGGTCAGGTTACCCACAAAGGCAAGCCTATCAGACTTACAGCAGATCTCTCAGCAGAAACTCTACAAGCCAGAAGAGAGTGGGGGCCAATATTCAACATCCTCAAAGAACAGAACCTTCAGCCCAGAATTTCATATCCAGCCAAACTAAGCTTCACAACTGAAGGAAAAATAAAATCTTTTATGAACAAGCAAGTACTCAGAGATTTTATTACCACCAGGCCTGCTTTACAAGAGCTTCTGAAAGAGGCATTACACACAGAAAGAAACAACCAGTATAAGCCTTACTAAAAATATACCAAAAAGTAAAGAGTACCAACATAAAGAAGAATTTTCATCAACGAATGGATCAAACAGCCAGTTAACATCAAATGGCAGTAACCCTAAATTTAAATCGACTAAATCCCCCGATCAAAAGACACAGCCAAAACCCAACGGCATGTTACATCCAGACCTGATTCACATGCAAGGATACACAAAGACTCAAAACAAAGGAATGGAGAAAGATTTACCAACCAAATGGAGAACAAAAATAAATCAATAAATAAATAAAAAGCAGGAGTTGCAATTCTCATAGTGGATAAAATAAATTTTAAAGCAACAAAAATATAGTGGTAAAAGGATCAATGCAACAACAAGAGCTAACGATCCTAACACCCAGATACATAGAGACTTAGATTCAATGAGACAGAAAATTAATAAGGATATCAAGGACTCGTACTCAGATCTAGAACAAGTAAACTTAATAAATATTTATAGAGCTCTCCACTTCAAATACATAAAATATACATTCTTGTCAATACCACATCACACCTACTCATAGGTTTAAATGAAACATTGATTGGCCATTATTAACACCCATTTTTTTTCAGAATAAAGCAATATTTCCGTTCACCCTCCCTCTCTCTCTTCCTCTTTCTTTCTCTCCTTTACTCATTTTTTTTTCTTTCCTTCACTCAAAAAAAAAAAAAATGAGTGCCACTGTGAATTCAAACAGTTGGAATTTAAACATAATATCATTTATTTTTTCAACCACTGTTTTTAATACTTTCTCAGATCTGTTTCTCATTCCTTAATGTTATATTTGGTAGATTCCATAACTTTCTAGTAACTTTTGGTTATTAAAATCCAGACCAATGTAAAGTTGCAATCTCAAACTCAAACTAAACTTTCTTGGCCCCAAACATGAGGACAAACTTTGAATTCTAGAGGTTGCAATGGGACAGGAGACACACACAAGTCTGTATATATGTATTATTCTCTCCCTTCATCACCCTCTCTTCAAAGCCTAGCTCCTTTAATGGGTTGAGGGTAAGGAAAAGAGAGAGGGACAGAAATAAGTGCCTTTTTATTTAACTGGCTGCTATTATAACCCTCTCTGTGAAAGATTTCTATGCTTCTCTGGCTGGACATTGATGCCTTATCCATGGAAGCCATCCAAATCCTGACTCTCTTGTGGGGACTGTATGAGTTCCCTTACAGCACAATTCTCTGCTGAAGTAGGTTAAGATCCAGGTCAACCTCATTCTCCAATCCCAGCTCCCTCCCATGGCTGTACATCTACTGTCTCTTCCTACTGGGATCTCCCAGCAGGAGATAGATTAGCAAACTGGCTAAGCAGACATTCAAACAGGAAACACAATGCCAGTCAGTTTCTCCTTCTGGTGGGAACCTCCATTCTTTATGAGTGACTCTCTTGAAACCCCTCCTGCTCCCAGTTTGGCTTTAGAAAGGAAAGACTCTCCATTTCTCCCCTAAGGAGGAGTGAGGGATATATCTAACACAATCACTGCAAGTATGACATTTCCTATCTTTCTAACCTATTCATTTTATATAAGTGAAAGAGGATAATACAGAAGGGTTGGTTCCATCACTTACTAGTAACTCTGAAGAAAGTGTAAATTATGGGTACGTAATACCTCAGATTTTTCAGCTTTAACCCTAAACATTGAACACTGAATTCCAATGAATATCCTGCTACAAAAGCAAAATTTAACATTTTTAATGCTACCCCACCATTTCTGTCTACTATTTTCTAAAGTTAGATTTGCTGTTTTTCTAAAAGCAGTCAGGAAAATAAATATTGTGTTAAACCCACAGTTATTTGCACACAACTATTAATTTAATTTTCCAGACTACTACCCAAGAAGTATATTTGCTATTTTGCTGGCTTTAAGCTAAAGTTTTTAAACCAATAGTTTCTAATATTCATATTCAGATATATAATTCCACTGAATTTAAAAAAAGAAGTAATTTGAAAACTGCATTAATTTAAAGAGGTCCTGATTGCATTAAAATCATTTATTAATATCATTATAAAATCAATAAATTAATCATTTATTAATATCATGATAAAAATCAATATCATTTATTAAGATCATCTTCTATTGTTGTCATATAGACATATCCTCAGGTTTAGAAAATATCTGCACCCCAGACCTATGAGCCCACCTTGATATATGCCTCAAATGATATTTAACTTGCAAAGAAGAACTGCTGAGATCTGATATCAACATTCAGTCTATAATTTGTGGGGCAAACATATTTTAATATTTTAGGAGTATTCTCCCTCATGATACAATATAGTCATCTTAGAATATGAAATATGATGAGCATCTGTCAAATATTACTTGAAGATACCAACAAGTTATGGGAAAGATGAAGATTAAATTGCAGTGCCCTTTTTTTGCTGTTACTGGGCTGATGTTTAATGAAGTTCACAGCACCCATATTTCAGTGCTGGAGGAGAATGTTTCTTTTTCCACTAATAAGGATGAAAATGCTCTGATAAGTTCGGAGAGGTACTGACCCCAAAACATGTCATGAACACCCAGGGGACAGAGCACTGAAGCTGGATGGAGAGCTGCAGCATCATTCATCATTTTTGCTGATAAATAACTTGTCTTTTGAAAGACAGAAATGCCTCTGGAACAATCGATCTGTTTTGTTTCGATTCCAAAGCAAGTCATGGTTCTTGAATATTGCATTTAAGTACTGCCTTTAATCAAAAACTTAATTTAAAAAATGACCCTAAATCAAGAGTTTCTTTCCTAATGTAGATGAGACCCCATGACATCTTTAAAAAATAGTGATGCCCAGAATTATTAAGACCTAACCTGTTGCACAAAGTGAAACTAGAGACTTGTGTAAGGATTCCCTCCATGGCCTTTAAAATTCATCATAAGTAAGCATGTACTGGCAGCAGTTCTCATGAAAGAAAAGAAAGAATAGCCTTTTCAGCAAATCATTCCATAGTGTGCATCAATCCCCAAGTCAGAGAACCCTTTTAGGGACTGGTATTCACAAATACTTGAACCAAGCAGAGTCAAGCTTCTCATTACCAAGTAGTAACACTTACAGTCTTCTGACTGAAAATACATATTTCTTGCCAGTTGGCATATTATACTTTCTTCACAAATTATCTTTTTTCTCTGCAAGAAAAATTGGGTAGACATATTTGTATGCATGTTTCTTTCTCTCTGTGACTACATTTTTAAAATCCACTCTATACATTCTCAGAAGAGAATCAGAAATTACATTAGAAACTTCATCTGGAGAGACTGTGTAAAATTGGAAGTTTTTATGGTATCCAGGTTTTCTGTTATCATCTATATTTTCTTCACTGTATTTAAAATTTTTAAAAATGTGTATATATGGCAGCAAATGTGCAGAAACAAAGGAACTTTGCATTTAGGACACTAAGAAAGGAAGAAAGGTAAAACTATCCACACTCTTCAGTCCAGTCTTGGGAGGGGAAAAGCCCAAAGAATAAGATAACAATCTTCCGAGGAAAGAGAAGTAGACATGTACCCCAGGGGCTACAGCAAGAGGAGGGAGAGTCTTGCAGATTGGGTGTGTCTGAGAAGTAAGTAGCAATAACAGAAGGCCTAGATGGTCCCAGAATATGCAAAGTGGCACCCATACTGCAATAGGCATTGGTAGTGGTTCAGACATGTTGGAGTTTTCATTCTAATGCTGACCCGAAGAATAGAAGTGTGACTTTCCAGAAGTCAGATATTCTCTCCAAATACTGCCTTTCAGGAAAATGATCATGTGTCCACCATCTCAAAGGATATTTTGTGAGGATTTTAAAAAGATGATCCAACTGGGCATGGTAGATCACACCTATAATTCCAGTCCTTTGGGAGTCTGGGGCAGGAGGAATCCTTGAACTCAGGAGTTTAAGACCAGACTGGGCAACATGGCAAAACCATGTCTCTACAAAAAACACAAAACTTAGCCAGTGATGTTGGCAAACACCTGTAGTCTCAGCTACTCAGGAGGTTGTGTGGGGCATTGCTTTGAACCCAGGAATTCGAGGCAGCAGTCAGCCATGATCATGCCACTTCACTTCAGCCTGGGTGACAGAGTAAAACCTGTCTCAAAAAAGAAAGATGATCTGTGACAGTATTTTCCTCTGTCCATGTCTGGCACATTAAATGTTCATGGAAATAAAAGGTAAATATGAATGTGATACTGTTAATTACACTGAAACAACATGCATAAAATACACCATTCTGATGTCTTGTCCAATTCACCAAACCACTTTAAGACCAGCAAAATAATGTATTATCTGCTAAATCAGAATCATTAACTACTTGGGAAATAAGAATCTCTATATTTTTATATTAGAAGTTAGCAAATTTGTATATGTCTATTTGTATTCTTTAAAAATCAATGCTTTTTACTGCTTTTTCCTCACAGTGCAGTAAAGTACACCAAATTTACAAATCCATATGAGATTGCTTGCCTGTATTTTATAGATTATCACATTATTAAAGGTTGTCACTGAAAAATAGTTAATAACATGGTAAACAGCTCCACAATCTGGTTTTACTACAAGAGTTTCTCAAAAACTGAATTTCACCAGAGATTCAATGTATTTATCAAACTAAAAGATAAAATGCCTTGAATCCAGAAGAAACCACAAAATCAAATATTCTCCATAAGATATTTATTTGGGATATTCATAAAATATTTATCTTATATCTTTCTTTTGTTAGAAACTAATTATTGCCTAAAAATATAGGCAGAAAGAATTTCCTGAGGAAAGAGTTTTGAGCTAACACTAGTCTGTATCTAAATCACAGAAAAGCAGAAATCAAAGATGCTTTCAGGTAACACTGAACATATGTAGTGATTTGGCTGAAATTAAAGAGGATAATACTATATCTCCAAAAATTGAATAATTATTTTATTTGAATAACGTTTTCTACTAATTTCCTCACTTAATCTGGTAATTTCATTATGAACATCCCATTTCTCTACATCCTAAATTTACAGTTTACTGAAAATCTACTAATTTTTATCATTAGTTGAAGTTAACCAAACTGGTGTGTTTTAGGTATATTTGCCTGTTCAAAGTAGTAAATACTGAAATTTCCTGGTGATTTCCCCATGAATTACATAATTCTGAGATGTAAATTTTTTAAATCTCCCAATATTGTCCACTAGCATTTAAAACTTAAAAGCTTCTCTGAAGTGAAGGGACTGTTTTCCTAGCAATATTTTAGGATAATGGCAAAACATTTGAGTACCAGAAGCCTCAGCTTAAGAAGCCAGCTCCTTACTCTAGAGACCCCTCAATTCACCCCAACAAATACACAGAATATATAACTTCCTGAACAGGTGGTAAGCAGCAGTGCTCCTCATCCACCTCACTCTCTCTCTTCCTATTTTCTTTTTATTTTTCTCTTTCGACTTTTTTTTTTAATTGCATTTTAGGTTTTTACACTTACATGTGAAGAACATGCAAGACACATACACACATGGCAGTGTGATGTGCTGCCTTCCTCCCCATCACCTATATCTGGCATTTCTCCCCATGCTATCTCTCCCCAACTCCCCACCCCCTGCTGTCCCTCCCCTATTCCCCTATTTCTCCCCTACAGACCCCAGTGTGTGATGCTCCCCTCTCTGTGTCCATGTGTTCTCATTGGTCAACACCCACTTATGAGTGAGAACATGCGGTGTTTGATTTTCTGTTCTTGTGTCAGTTTGCTGAGAATGATGGTTTCCAGGTTCATCCATGTCCCTACAAAGGACATAAACTCATCGTTTTTGATGGCTACATAGTATTCCATGGTGTATATGTCCTACAATTTCCCTGTCCAGTCTATCATTGATGGGCATTTGGGTTGGTTCCAGGTCTTTGCTATTGTAAACAGTGCTGCAATGTACATTTGTGTGCATATGTCCTTATAGTAGAATGATTTATAATCCTTTGGATATATACCCAGTAATGGGATTGCTGGGTCAAATGGAATTTCTATATCTAGGTCCTTGAGGAATTGCCACACTGTCTTCCACAATGGTTGAACTAATTTACACTCCCACCAACAGTGTAAAAGTGTTCTTATTTCTCCACATCCCCTCCAGCATCTGTTGTCTCCGGATTCTCTAATGATCGCCATTCTAACTGGCGTGAGGTGGTATCTCAATGTAGTTTTAATTTGCATTTCTCTAATGACCAAAGATAATGAGCATTTTTTCATATGGTTGTTGGCCTCATGTATGTCTTCTTTTGTAAAGTGTCTATTCATGTCCTTTGCCTACTTTTGAATTGGCTTGTTTGCTTTTTTTCTTGTAAATCTGTTTTAGTTCTTTGTACATTCTGGATATCAGCCCTTTGTCAGATGGGTAGATTGCAAAAAATTTTTCCCATTCTGTTGGTTGCCGATTCACTCTAATGACTGTTTCTTTTGCCGTGCAGAAGCTGTGGAGTTTGATTAGGCCCCATTTGTCTATTCTGGCTTTTGTTGCCAATGCTTTTGGTGTTTTGGTCATGAAGCCTTTGCCTACGCCTATGTCCTTCCTATTTTCTTATAGGTCATTCTTGCCCAACAACCCTGATCCAAAGTGCACTTCAAGAAATAATATCTTAGAATTACAGAAATCCCCATTATGTGTGGTTTTGCTTTTCACAATTTCAGTTACCTATGGTCAAAGTCCAAAAATATTAAAAGGAAAATTCCAGAAATGAAAAAGTGCATTTTAAATTGCCTACTGTTCTGACTAGCATGATGAAATCTTGCACTGTCCTGCTTCCTCAAGCACCAAACATGACTCATCCCTTCATCTGACATATCCACACTATCTACATTCCTGTCCTATCAGTCCCTTCGTAGCTGGCTAGGTTATCAGATCAGCTATTGTGGTATCACAGTGCTTGTGCTCAAGGAATCCTTATTTTACTTCATAATGGCCCCAAAGCCCAAGAGTAGTGATGCTGGCAATTTGGATATGCCAAAAAGGAGTCGTAAAGTGAAGAGTTCTCAACTTAATAAGGAAAGAAAAAAAATGAAGAGATGAAAGTTCTCAATTAGGAAAGAAAAAAAAGGGTATGCTGAGATTGCCAAGGCCTACATCAATAAGAAATCTTTTATCCATGAAATTCTGAAGAAGGAAAAAGAAATTTGTACCAGTTTCACTGTTGCCCCTCAGACCGCAGAAGTCACAGTACATGATAAGTGCTTATTGAGATGGAAAGGACATTCAATTTATGGGGGGAAGACATAAACAGAAACCAACTGCCAGCAATTAGTTTCTGGTTCAGTACTATCCACAGTTTCAGGCATGCATGGAAATCCTAGAAATTCCTCCCAAACAATGGAGAACTACTGTATTTCTCTTACATTCATTTCTTTTATATAAAGGTGCTTTGTAAACTATAACTGTTCAACACTTGCTTTGGGGTGCATGTTTCCATTCATATTCCCTTTTTAATAAATTTGCCAGTCACCACAACCTCTATATACCCTAGAGTTGGTCCTCAAACCACTTAAAGACTACTATTCCATACTAAATCCTCTCCTGCTTAAACCAGTGTTAATGCAAACTAAATATGGCCTGAGAAAAACTCCCTACTTCTACATTTGAGTCCCTGTAGATGAACTGTAACCTAGTTTAATTATCAGACAAAATTGAAAACCTAACTTAATAGTGTGTACTTGTAACAACAGCTGAGCATTGGCCAATCCCAGCAGCATACTTCAACCACTCACAGAATGCTGAATGTTCAAACTGCTTTCAATAAGGCAAACGCAAAGCTGTAACCAATCTCAATGTTTCTGTACTTCATTTCCAATTCCTGTATATCACTTTACCTTTTTTTTGTCTATAAATCTGTTCTGACCATGAGGCATTCTGGAAGTCTCTGTGAATCTTCTGTGATTCTGGGGGCTGCCTGATTCATGAATCGTTCTTTGCTCAATAAAACTCCTTTAAATTTAATTCGGCTAAAGTTTTTCTTTAATCACAAGCTAGAGTAAATTAGGTCTCTGTGACTAAACATACTAGCAACATGGTCTTACATTTTATGTTCTGCGAAGGTCTTCTTCTCTATCTCAAAATTTAGCTATATTTTAATGCTTGTATGTATTTATAACTATGAGATTTTTCCTACTGCATTTCTAATTAAGTTTGCTGTTTTATAAAATAGTCACTTTGTTCAACTGTTTTAGAAGTTCTAACTATTATACTATCAGTTCTCTTGGATTTTATAGTAATCATATTGCCAAAAATAACAAGGGTTTTATTTCCCTTTTTCCAATATTCTTAACTCTTATTTTTTTTTATGTTGTTATTTTGGCTAAGATTAGCAGCACAATATTCATTAGTAATAGTGATACAGATAACAGTTGTATTAGTCTCTTCTTGCATTGCTACAAAGAAATACCTGAGACCAGATAATTTATAAAGAAAAAAGGTTTAATTACCTTGTGGTTGTTCAGCCTGTATAAGAAGCACAGTGCCTGCATTTGCTTCTGGGTGAGAGAGCATCAGGAAGCTTACAATCATGAAAGGTGAAGAGGGAGCAGGCACCTCACACGGCAGGAGTGGGAGCCAAAGCCGGAGGCACCTCCAAGCTTCTGGTAGATAATGAAGTAAATAAAATTTAATTACTTTATTCTCAGTGAGAAGTGCATTGTGCCATGCACTATGTGCTCTGTACAAAGTTTTTCACTGAGAAGAAAGTAATGAAATTTTATTAATAATGTGATCAAATTTTATAAATAATATTAATAAGTCAAGTAAAATAAGGACTGAGAAATGACTGCTTATGAGGCTTATAAAAAAACAAATATATTTGAAGTTTGAAACCAACAAAATGGAAAGAAAAAGATATGGAAAATACTAACAAAAGCTAACAGCAATTTTTAACATTAGACTCCAAAACAAAAATTTAAAAGATGGAATAATATTTCATATTGCTCCCAGAAATAAAATAATTGCCATCCACATGGTATCAGCAGCCTCACATATCTACCACCCCGGTAGTGGCATTCGAATAAAGTAGCTCTGGTAGGAAACGCATGGGCCTGACAGCACAGATTCTAATTTACGAGTCTGCTGCTATGATTTGAATGTTTGTGTTCCCTCCAAAGTTTATGTTGAAACTTAATCCCCAATGCAGTAATATTAAGAGGTGAGGCCTTTAGCAGGTGATTAGTTCATGAGGCCTCCTCCTACATAGACGGGATTAAGGCCCGTATAAAAGACACTTCACAATGTATTCAGCCCTTTGGCCCTTCTGACTTTCACCATGTGAGGATGTAACAATGAGTCATTATGTTGGAAGCAGACAGTAAACCCTCACCAGATACCAAACCTGACAGCACATTTATCTAGAACTTCCTAGCCTCCAGAATTGAGAATTAAATTTTTATTGTTTGTGAATATGCAGTCTTTGGTATTTTGTTATAGCAGAACAAATGAACTCAGATAGCTGTTTTGACTAATGCTGCCACCAAATGTCCAATGTGCCAGTAGGAGAAACCTACACTGAAACCCTAATACAACACTATTCCTTGAAGAGATCAATGGGCTAATTGGTGACAAGTTGAGTACACTAGACAGCTTCCATCCTGGAAGAGAGAGATATTCAATCTAAAAAAAACTTAACATATATGCTGGATTTCGACTTGCTCAACCTCCCTTCAGACCATCAGCCAGCATCTCTTTCTATTAGGACATGTTTGATCCACCAGCATGGAATTTCTCAGAACAGTGGATTCACTTTATAGGAGAAGAGAGTGGAAGTGAGTGCAATAGTCTGTTGGAAGCCATTTCAATCTTCTCTTGAGGGTCTACTGAATTGAAGTACCAGCTTAGCTTAGAAGCAATGCTCTCTGAGAATGGGGTGCCATTCTCCAACATACAATATAGACATTGATTCAAAGAACTTTGTACTAGTTTTGTGCCATGGACTACGTGCTGCGTACATTTGTATGTTTCCAACAGGAAGAATGCAGGGGTCCAAGAATCAGGGAGGGAAGCAAGGGTGGCCCCACTTACCATACCATTGTCCTCAATGACCCACTGAGGGACTTGAACACGTTTCCCATCTAACATGCTCCAGAGCACTCTCCATGGAGCTGATTAAAACTTTGTCAGGTCTGCATCACAAATTAGTTTATCAGCCTATTCAATCCTATTTCCACTCAATTCTTTCCACAGGTGTTGATCCCTAATAATTATCCTGTACTCCCAACTCCATCTCAACATCTGCTTCCACATAACAGGACCTATGATAAATGCATCTTCATCATGTGCATTTTTAGGATTGCTGTCAAAGATCATTTTCACATTTCTAATAATAAATGAATTGTTGTGCTCATTAATGAGAGAATTCTGGTACATAGCTTCCTCAATGAGGACCAGTCTTGACAATGGGAAGTGACAAAGATTTATTGATGTTAACTTGTTTTTAATACCTAACAAGTCACCATGCTTAATTCAGCTGTCATTCTTTCTAAAATAATAATGCCATTAGTTGACACTGATTTTCACAGGGACTATTTGACAACCTTACAGATCTCTAGAATAATTCTACCATCTTTCTTTATAAGTTACAGGAGTTCAAAGGACAAGAGTTTATCACTTGCTCCTGGTTAAAGTTTCTTTCTTTGTATTGCTTGTGTGACAAGTGTTTGAGGGGTTGAATGCATTAAACATTCTACATGTAAAATGTAATTACACGTAACCCTCCACCTTCATTAACTAACATTATCCACCCATTTCCTCAAAATATGATGTGGCTCAATAAGTAAATTTCTAATATGCCTATTTTTTACATCTGTGTTTGCCTCAAAGGAAATACAAACAACAGGAAAAAAATGTTTATTGAGATAGTTCTTAAAAGATTAAAACATGCTAATATGAATTCGGTCTTCAAAGGTGAAAAGAGATTCCACATATATAACGCATTTGAATTCCTTTTATAGAAATCATTTTCAATTATTTTTTTATTCATTTTTCTTCTCTTTACACTTAAATCTTAATGTTGGGACGGTAATGATTATAAAGCAATTGTGTACTCTATGTTTCATTAAACAAAGTTGAAATATGGTGAGATTTTTAACTTATTTGCTATCAACTAATATTCTACCTGCATATAAATTATACATATAATACTTAGAAAATTCTTGAAAAGCATACAATGCATGTTATAAGAATTCCAATTAAAATTTAACAAGCAGAAAGAAGAAACTAAGTCCACAAAACAAAAATTAGACACTGGAGTCCTACCACTGCACATTTTTAAATGTGTGTCAATCAGGATTAATAATGCCAGGTGCTATAACAAAGAATATCTCAGTGGATTTGTCAAAGGGGATCGAACCAGAGCAACTCCATTTTGAGTGAGAACTAGGAAATTGAGGCTGAGGCTTGCTGAGCTGCATTCCCAGAAAGTTAGGTATTCTTAGCCTCTAGGTGTCCACAGGTAAGGGAACAGATTGATCATGTTTATTAAATGAACTCAGACTTGGGAGTGTCCTAACATCTTGATATCTGGAGAATGAAAGCATTCCTAATTTTGCTTTAAAGATAACAATACTGATTCTTGCAAAATATAGTAATTAAGAAAATAAACCCTTTATCACAAACCCTTGTAGCAGGGCACATCTGCCCATGATCTCTTTTATCCTATACATAAAAAAGCATTATACCTAGGGTGGAAACGTTCCTCCTCTTACTTTCAGGAATGCCCTACTCTGTCTATGGAATAGTTGTTCTTTTACTTCTTTACTTTCCTAATAAACTTGCTTTTGCTTTGCATTGTGGACTCACCCTTAATTCTTTCTTGTGTGAGATCCAAGAATCCCTCTCTTGGGGTCTGGATCAGGACCCCTTTCCTGTAACAGATTTGGGCAATAAACTAGGGTCTGGGTGTGTAGGTGTGAGTGTAGGGGTGTGTTTTCTCATGGAAAATCCCATATGTATTGTAAACCAAAAATAAAATTCTAAGCCCTCCCCTCTCCCTGTCAGCCAAGGGCATTCCAAAATAAACCAGTTCAGGCCATGATGGGAAGGAGGAAAGAGGGTCAGGCATGCCTCATTATACCCTCCTCCTGTTGGCACTCAGGCACAGCTGACCAGCATTAACATTAAAACAGAGATCTTACAGCTGAGAAAACAGAGTTTTTGTAGCAATAAGACACCAAATTCCAGCCTGACTCTCTAGTATAGCATCACATGATAGATAGCAGGCCCTGAAATAAATCAAAATATTTTACCCGAAAATACATTTCTTTGACATATTTTGAAATAGTCCTGCAATACTATCTCTTGTGGGAGAAAATCTACTTTATGTAGAAAATCCCCATTCTTTTCCAGGTCTTTTCCTTGATCCAGGAGAGAATTAACTTAAAATCTGGCACCTTTTTAGGTCTGGTAAGACCTCTGAAGCTGGTACCTGGAGTCTTTATCTGAGTGATAAAACCTTGGTCTCCACAACCCCTTATCTTAACCCAGACATTTCTTTGTATTGATTCCAGGTCTTTAGATAATAACTCTTTCAGCAATTGCCAATTAGAAAATCTTTGACTCCCCATCTATAACCTGAAAGCCCTCTCTTCGAGTGGTCCTATCTTTCTGGACCAAAACTATATACATGTTACACACATTGATTGATGTCTTAAGTGTCCCTAAAGCAGATAAAACCAAGCTGTAGCCTGACCACCTTGGGAACATGTTTTCAGGATGTACTAGGGCTATGTCATGGGCCATTGGTCACTCATATTTGACTCAGGATAAATGTCTTCAAATATTTTACAGAGTTTGATTCTTTTTGTCAACAGTATGTTTCTGACTTAGTGACTGTCTTGGGCAGCTCTGCTTCAAGCAGTTATTTAGTGATCACAGCTCCTTTTGTCGCAGGAGGTAGCTAGTCAGACATGAAAAGGGCATAAGAGGGCTCCCTCCCCCAACAACTTCATCAAGAATGTCAGGCAAGCATCAGGTTATGGTCAGGTGATTGTTACACTGTTTTTCTAAAATAATAATTGGTCACAGCACCAGAAAAATAGTTTCCCAATCGATAGAAAAACCTGAAACTGGTGATCAGCAGCATACCAATAAGATCTCAGGAACTGGGTAAGTGGGCTCAAGCATGCACACTAAGAGACAAAATAGTGGAGGTTAACTGATAGATGACCTTCTAGGAGCATTTGACTGGCAAGGGAAGAATGCCCCGAGTGAGCATGTATATAGCTCCAGTAAACACACTGCACATGCGGTGCCTCTCAAGTGCTGGCAGGCCACTGTGCATGCAGACTGCCCACCCCAAGGTAATAATCAGAAGAAAAGGGGCACATGACTTCAGAAGTATGCCGACATATAAAATTCTAAGTCAAAGGTCAAAACATGCACTTCATTGCTCAAGTCACCACCTGGCTCTCTTCCAAGTGTACTTTACTTCCTTTTGTTCCTGCTCTAAAACTTTTTAATAAACTTGTACTCCTGTCTAAAGCCTGCCTCAGTCTCTCACTCTGTCTTATACCCTTCATTTGAATTATGTCTTCTGAGGAGGCAAGAATTAAGGTTGCCACAGACCCATATGGATTTGCCACTGTTAATGCTTTCACACTGATGTGACCATCTGCCAGACTTTTCTCTGTGCTTCTGATAGATCTGCATTTAGTCAGCTCACAAGCATAAAGAAAGTATGTTTAAGTTTGCAAGATAATTTGGAGGTCATCCCTAAAATTGGCATATGTCCATTCATATTCTGTTGACCAGGCTTAGTTACATGGCCCTATGTAGATGTAAGGTGACTGGAAAGAATAGTATTTCTCTATTACTAGAAGAAAAAGAAAGCAGTGTTAAACACATAGCAATTTCTTTGCTTTACAAGGCAGAATATATAAAAATAGCAAGCTTAATCATTCTTATTTTCTTATCAGTGGAAGCAAAGTTGTATGTGAGGAAAAGAAACATGTTAATAAATGATTTTTCAAAACACATATCAAGTGAGTGCTAATACAGGAACATTAATAATAGATAATGCCACAAAGTGGTTTTCCAGAAACTAGGAAGACTCCCAGCATACCACAGCAGCCCTACTGAAAAGTAGCTAGACTGTTAAAAGAAGAAAAAAAAATCATGCAAAGATAGACAATAGATAAGCATACAAAGATGAGAAAGATTCAGCATAAGAACACTGAAAACCGAAAAAGTCAGAGTGCCCTAAAGGGAATAATCCTATCAAAAAAAATGGCAAAAGATTTGAATAGATGTTTCTCAAAAGAAGACACACAAATGGCAAACAGGAATATGAAAAGTTGCTATACATCGTTGATTGTCAGAGAAATTCAAATCAAAACTACAATGAGATATCATCTCACCCCAGTTAAAATGGCTTATATACAAAAGACATTTTATATATTAAAATGGCATATAACAAAAGCTGAAGAAGATGTGGAGAAAAATAAATCCTTGTACACTCTTGGTGGGAATGTAAATTAGTACAACTAATGTGGGGAACAATTTGGAGGTTCCTCAAAACCTAAAGATTGAACTACCATATGATTCAGCAATCCCACTGCTGGGCATATACCCAAAAAAAAGAAAATCAGTACATTGAAGAGATAATTGCACTCCTATGTTTTCTACAGCACTGTTTATAATAGTTAAGAGTTGGAAGCAACCTAAGTGACTATCAACGGATGAATGGATAAATAAAATGTGGTACTTATACACAATGAGTACTATTAAGCCATAAAGAAGAATGAGATCAAGTCACTTGCAACAACATGGATGGAACTGGAGATCATTATGCTAAGTGAAATAAACCAGGCACAGAAAGACAAACAACACATGTTCTCACTTATTTCTGGGATCTAAAAATCAAAATGATTGAACTCATAGAGATAGGGAGTGAAGAATGTTCATCAGAGGCTGGGAAGTGTAGTGGGGAGCAGGGGGAGGTGGGGATGTTTAATGAGTACAAAAAAAAAAAAACAACTAGGAGTGGTTGGGTGGAGTTCCAAGCCAGTGGGTCTCATCGTGTAAGGAACCATGGAAGTGGGGCCCAGGGACTGCTGCTACTCAGTGCCACCCCTGGATTCCACCTCATTCCTAGGGAATTGTTTACCAGGTTTTGAAGTGTCCAAGGGAACCAGGGGCTGAAGTGGACCCCCAGCACTGTACAGCTGTTGTATAAAAGTGTGGCCAGACTACTTTTTTAAAGCAGGTCTTTGATCCCATTTCAGCTGACTGGATCAGACCTCTGATCTGGAGCCTCCAACAACTTCCCACAGGTGTGTTCAGGCTGGCAACAGTCTGTACCTCCCTCAAATGGAACTCCCAGAGGAAGGGACAGGCTGCCATCTTTGCTTGTTCATAGCCTTCACTGGTGATACCTAGAGGTGCTGGAAAATCTGAGTTGATTAGGGACTAGGGAAGACTCTCAGGATACCACAAAAGCCCTACTGAAAAGTAGCTAGACTGTTAAAACAAGAAAAAAAATCATCCAAAAGTTAGCAACTTCAAAGATAGACAGTAGATAAGCATACAAAGATGAAAAAGATTCAGCACAAGAACACTGAAAACCAAAAAAGTCAGAGTGCCTTCTTTCCTCCTAATGACCACATGCATCACCTCTCCAGCCAAAGTTCAGAACCACGGAGCAGGTTAAACATCCCGTGATGATCAGTAGTGGGATTGCGCCTGTGAATAGCCACTGCACTCCAGCCTGGGCAACATAGCAAGACCCTGTCTCAAAAAATATAAATAAATAAATAAATAAATAAATAAAATAATTAAAAAGTTCAGAACCAGGCTAAGGCTGAGATGGCTGAAATGACAGAAGCAGAATTCAGTATATGGATAGGAACAAAGTTCACTGAGCAAAAGGAGTACATTGTAACCCAATGCAAGGAAGTTAAAAATCTTGATGAAACATTGCAGGAGTTGACAGACAAAATAGCCTGTATAAAGAAGAATGTAACCAACCAGACAGAGCTGAAAATACACCCTACAAGAATTTCATGATGCAATCACAAGTATCAATAGCAGAATAGATCAAGTGGAAAAAAGAATCTCAGAGTTTGAAGACTGCCTGTCTGGCAAGACAGGCAGACAAAAATAGAGAAAAAGAATGAAAAGGAATAAACAAAACCTCCATGAAATATGGGATTACATAAAGAGAGCGATTATCACTGATTAGTGTACCTAAAAGAGATGGGAAGAATGGAACCAATTTGGAAAACATACTTCAGGATATCATCCATGAAAATTTTCCTAACCTAGCTAAACAGGCCAACATTCAAATTCAGGAAATGCAGAGAACCCCAGTAAGATACTTCATGGGAAGATTATCCTCAAGACACATAATCAGATTCTCTAGGGTTGAAATGAAAGACAAAAATGCTAAAAACAGCTAAAGAAAAAGGCCAGGTCACCTACAAAGGGAAGCCTAACAGACCAGCAGTGGACCTCTCAGCAGAGACCCTACAAACCAGAAGAGATTGGGGACCAATAGTCAACATTTTTAAAGAAAAAAATCTCAGAATCTCATATCTGGCCAAACTAAGCTTCATAAATAAAGGAGAAATAAGATCCTTTTCGGACAAGCAAATCCTGAAGGAACTTGTTACCTCCAGACTTGCCTTACAAGAGATCCTGAAGGAAGCAATAACTATGAAAAGTAAAGACCGTGACCAGGCACTACAAAAACACACTGAAGTAGACAGACCAGTAACACAATAAAGCAACCACATAAACAAGTCTGCAAAACAACTAGCTAACATCATGATGATAGGATCATATCCACACATATCAATACTACCCTTAAATGTAAATAGGAAAAATACATCAATTAAAAGACAGAGTGGCAAGCTGGATAAAGAACCAAGACCTATCGGTATGCTGTCTTCAAAAGCCCCATCTCACATGCAATGACCCACATAGGTTGAAAATAAAGAGATGGAGAAAAATCTACCAAGGAAAACAAAAAATCAGGGTCTGCAATCCTACTTTCTGACAAAACATACTTTAAACCAACAAAAATCAAACAAGACGAAGAAGGGCATTACATAATGGTAAAGGGTTCAATTCAGCAAGAAGAGTTAACTATACATATGTATCCAACACAGGAACACCCAGATTCATAAAGCAATTTCTCAGAGACCTTCAAAGATACTTAGACTCCAACAAAATAGTGGGAAACTTTAACACCTCACCAACAATATTAGATAGATCATTAAAACAGAAAATTAACAAAGATATTCAGGACCTGAACTCAGCACTTAATCAAATGGACCTAATAGATATCTACAGAACTCTCCCCCACAGAGAAACAAGAAGATTTACGTTATTCTCATCACTACATAGAACTTACTATAAAATCAATCACATAAAAGTAAAACACTCCTCAGCAAATTCAAAAGACCTGAAATCATAACAGTCTCAGACCACAGCAAAACCAAATTTGAAATCAAGACTAAGAAATGCATTCAAAGCCATATGATTACATGAAAATTGAATAGCCTGCTCTGAAATGACTTTTGGTTAAATAATAAAATTAAGTCAGAAATCAACACGTTCTTTGAAACTAAAGAAAACAAAAACACAACATACCAGAATCTCTAGTACACAGCTATGGAAGTGTTGAAAGAAATTTACAGCACTAAATGCCAACATCAAAAAGTTGGAAAAATCTCAAGTTAACCTAAGATCACAACTAAAAGAACTAGAGAACAAATAGTAAATAAATCCTGAAGCTAACAGAAGACAAGATATAACCAAAATCAGAGCTGAACTGAAGAAGAGTGAGGCATAAAAAACCATTCAAAGCTTCAGTAAATCCAGGAGCTGTTTTTCTGAAAAATTAATAAAATAGATCACTACTAGCTAGACTAATAAAGAAAAAAGTAGATTCAAATAAACACACTCATAAATGACAAGGGGAATATTATCACTGATCCCATAGAAATATAGCCATCAGAGAATATTTTGAATACCTCCATGCACATAAACTAGAAAATCTATAAAAAAAACAGATAAATTTCCGGACACATACACCCTCCTACAACTGAACCAGGAAGAAACTGAATCCCTAAATAGATGAATAAAGAGTTCTAAAATTGAAGCAGTAATACATAGTATACCAACCAATAAACTCCCAGGACTGGATGAATTCACAGATGAATTCTACCAAATGTACAAAGAAGAGCTAGCACCATTCCCACTGAAACTATTCCAAAATATTGAGAAGGAAGTATTCCTTCCAAATTCATTCTATGAAGCTAGTGTTATCCTGATACCGAAACCTGGAAGAGATATAACAAAAAAAGAAAACTCCAGGTCAATATCCTTGATAAACATTGGTGCAAAAATCACAAACAAAATACTGGCAAGCCAAATCCCACAGCCTATTAAAAAGCTAGCTAATCCACCACAATCAAGTAAGCTTCATCCCTGGGATGCAAGACTGGTTCAATATACACAAGTAAATACATGTGATTTGTCGCATAAACAGAACTGAAGATAAAAACCACAGGATTATCTCAATAGATGCAGAAAGGCTTTTCATAAAATTCAACATTTATTCATGTTAAAAATTCCCTATAACTAGGTACTGAAGTAAAATACCTCAAAATAGTAAGAGCCATATAAGACACACCCACAGCTAACATCATACTGAATAGGCAAAAGCTGGAAGCATTCCTCCTGAACACCAGCACGAGACAAAGGTGCCCTTTTACCACTCCTGTTCCACATAGTATTGGAAGTTCTGGTCAGGACAACTGGACAAGAGAAAGAAATAAAGGGTATTCAAATAAGAATAGAGGAAGTCAAATTATCCCTGTTTGCAGATGACATAATCCTATATCTAGAAAACCCCCTTGTCTAAGTCCAAAAGCTTCTTAAGCTGATAAACAACTTCAGGGAAGTTTCAGGATACAAAATTATTGTGCAAAAATCACTGGCAATTCTATATACCAACAACACTCAAGTCAAGAGCCAAACCAGGAGTGAACTGGTGTGCCATAAAAATAATAAAATACCTAGGAATACAGCTAACTAGGAAAATGAGAGATCTCTACAAGAAGAACTACAAACCACTACTCAAAGAAATTAGAGATGACACAGACAAATGGAAAAACATTTCATATTCACGGGTAGAAAGAATCAGTATCATCAAAATGGCCACACTGCCCAAAGCAATTTACTGATTCAATGCTATTCCTATCAAACTACCATTGGCATTCTTCACAGAACTAGAGAAAACTATTTTAAAATTTATACAGAACCAAACAGAAAAAGCCCAAATAGCCAAGGCAATCCCAAGCAAACAGAAAAAGTCTAGAGACATCATGCTACCTGACTTCAAACCATATTATAGGGCTACAGTAACCAAAGCAGTATGATAGTGGTACAAAAACAGACACATAGACCAACAGAACAGAATAGAGGACCCAGACACACTGCTACAACTGTCTGATCTTTGATAAACCTGTCAAAAACAAGCTAAAGGGAAAGGATTCCCTATTCAATAATTGGTGGTGGGATAACTGGCTAGTCATATGGAGAAGATTGAAACTGAACCCCTTCCTTATACCATATACAAAATTTAACTCAAGATAGATTAAAGACTTAAATGTAAAATCCAAAACTATAAAAAAAAACCTGGAATTCAACCTAGGCAATACCATTCAGAACAGAGGTACAGGCATTGATTTCATGATGAAGACACCAAAAGCAATTGCAACAAAAGCAAACCTTGACAAATGAGATCTAATTAAACTAAAGAACTGTGCAGAAAAAGAAACTATCAACAGAGTAAACAGATAACCCACAGAATGGGGAAAAAAACTGTGCAAACTAGGCATACAACAAAGGTCTAATATCCAGCCTCTATAAGGAACTTTTTAAACAAATTTATGAAAAAACAAACAACCCCATTAAAAAGTGGGCAAAGGAGATGAATGGATGCTTCTCAAGAGAGACATACATGTGGCCAACAATCATGGAAAAAAAGCTCAATATCACTGATCATTAGAGGAATGCAATGAGATACCATCTCACACCAGTCAGAATGACTATTATTAAAAAGTCAATAATAGATGCTACCAAGGTTGTGGAGAAAAAGAAATGCTTATTCACTGTTGGTGGTAGTGTAAATTAGTTCAGCCATTATGGAAGACAGTGTGGCAATTCCTCAAAGACCTAAAGACAGACATACCAATCAGCCTAGCAATTCCATTACTTGTTATATATGCAAAGGAAGATAAATCATTCTATTATAAAGACACGTGCACATGTATGCTCCTTGTAGCACTATTAGCAATAGCAAAGATATAGAATCAACCTTAATACCCATCAACAATAGACTGGATTTTAAAAATATGGGACATATACACCAAGAAATACTATGCAGCCACAAAAAGGAATGAGATCATATTCTTTGCAGAGACATGGATAGAGCTGGAGGCCATTATCCTTAACATACTAACACAGGAACAGAAAACCAAATAACACATGTTCTCGGTTATACATGGGAGCTCATGAAGGGCTTAATACCTAAGTGATGGGTATATAGGTGCAGCAAATCACTCTGGCACATGTTTACCTATGTAACAAACCTGCACATCCTGAAGGAAAAAAAAATGAAAATAAAAAATAAAAAAATAAGTGGGAACTAAATGATGAGAACACATGGACACACAGGGGAACACAAACTGGGGCCTTTCAAATGGTAAAGAGTGGGAGGATGAAGAAAATTCGGACAAATAACATATGGTTACTAGGCTTAATTCCTGAGTGGTAACATAATCTGCAAAACAAACCCCCAAGACACAAGTTTACCTGTATAACAAACCTGCACTTGTACCCCTGAACTTAAATTGTAAGTCAAAATTTATTTATAGTCACTTAAAAGCAAAAAATAAAATAAAATAAAATAAAAATCTGCACTTGTACCCCTGAACTTAAATTATAAGTCAAATTTATTTATTTATTTATTTTTAGTCACTTAAAAGCAAAAAAAAAAAAAAGAATTAATAAGACCTACTATTTGTAGCACAACAGGGTGATTATAGTCAATAATAATTATACATTTTAAAATAACTTAAAAAGCGTAGTTGGATTGTTGAAATTCAAAGGGTAAATTTTTGAGGGGATGAAGACCCCATTTTCCATGATGTAATTTTCTCATATTGCATGCCTGTATCAAAACATCTCATGTATCTCATAAATATACACACCTTCTATGTACCCACAAGTAATAAAAAGAAAATATAAAGAGTATATTCATATTTTTACTCATTTTAGTCTTTATATAAAGTCAAAAGTATATTATTTTTAAGAAAACTTGTGAATTCATTTCTATAGCATAAGCTAATGTTGTTTTCTATTAATCAAAATGTCACAGAGTTCAGGCTACTAAGATTACTTTATGTATAGCTATATAAGTCAATATCAATTTTCTTACCCAGAATTTTGTCAGAAATAAGATTTTGAAGTAATTTCACTTAGCCTAGCAGTATTTCCTCTAAAGAAATTATAATAAATTATTTCATATTTTCAGGTTTTCAGTTTTTTAATAGATTTTCTTCTCTGAAAGCAAGAGTTGCTAACACTTCTATAATTCTTCCTATATACCAGATAATGCTCCAGACACTTTCTACGTACTGTTAGGTTCTGAAGTTGAACTGAGACAGAAAGAATCCATGCTTCTAATCACTAGCAAGGACTCAATAATATTCTTGATTCAGAAGAATATATGAGATTAATAAATAATTTATTTATACATATTACCAAAGTTATCAAACTGCTCAGTTCTATTACTTGGAAAGCCAAGAATTTATTTCATCCACATTGATGAAATAGGGGAAAATCTATATAATGCCAAAGAGTAGTTAATCTAAAAGTTAGGTATGTGGCTTTAATGTACTAAGAATGTTTTTTATGTTAGAAGTACAGATGCAGTCAGATTACATTACAGGTAAAACTTATTTGCAGGTGATGAAAGCAGCGAAGCCAACAATCAAAACTATTCAAATTGAAATGGAAAGGTAAAATTGATTAGCTGGTATTCAAAATTATCAGACTGACCAAAATATAGAAGCAGTAAATGAGACAATAATTTTGATGAAATAAAAATGTAAGCACTCACTCATTCCTGACAAAATTTTTCTCTTTAACACTAATTTGGGGAAGGTTTTTTGTTTGCTTTTACTCTCAGAGCTCTGGAATTCTCTAGAAAAGTACAAAACATGCAGAACTGAGTTATTATCGTGCTGATTTTCTAAACTCTGTATCTGACCACTGTAGGACACCTGTGTCTTCAAACACTGAAATGGGTGGTCTCACTCAGGGCTGACTTCAAACTACATTAGTCTTTCAATTCACTGCAGTATCTGAGAATAGAGTTGGCATGTCCTGACTTAAGAAATAAGTTAAAGTATGACAAGAGGATAAAAAATATCAATTAAGTTTTCTCACCTGTAGTGTCAACTTTTGTAACATTGACTTATCCCCAAGTCAAGGATTCCATCACCTATTTTACTAAATTTCCTTCTCTGGCCTCAGGCTAGCCTTTGATTTCTATGCCAGCCTTGAATTAGCCAACTCCCTCTACATGCCTTCTCCTTCTACCTATTTGGTTCAAAATTTGCTTTACAAGGGAGGCTAATTCATTGCCATGAGCTTGTAAGATAATATTCCCCTCAACAAGAATCCATTTCACGGCGGGAGGGCAGCAGTAAAGAAAAGAAAAAAAAGAATCCATTTCAATTTAACTCCACAGCATGATTTTTCTAAAGCTTCTCACTCTCCACAAACTCCTCCAATTAATAGTATCAGATAGGTAAATGGTATTTTGATAAAGCCATTTTGGCATGAGAACACTTTGAAGCAGCTAAAAAATAAAATTATTAAACTTTTAACAGTATTTATTTTTTATTAATTTGTGAAGCAAATATCATCACTTGATCTCCTCCCTCAGATCTGGGGAAGGAGACAGAAGAAGAACCAACAATAATGTGAGGTTTGGGGGTGCCAGTTGCTACACCTGTTTTGAGTAGTTTTGAATTTTGACACAGTTGCTTTAGTCACCTGCAAATAAACCTCTGCCAGAATCAAACAGCTGCCTCCAAATGGACACACTGCATCTGATTAAGCTTAGTTTATTATCAATATACATATCTGCGTTTCTCAAAGTATTCATAACCCCATGATATGTGGTACTGTGCCTGGAGACACTCAGAAGTAAGATTCAACATGACAGCTGCCAGGGATATCTATTTTAGACAAATTTGAGGAAAAAAACCACTGCCTGTTACTGTTTTTTATATTAAAACACACTTTATGTTTTAGCAGAAAACACTTTTATGTCATGAAATAAAATGAAATTTTGAATAAATTGCTAAAATAAAAATTACATGTTGGAGGAGACTGCTTGGAGTCATTTCATCCTTTTTGCCTACGCTTCATGTTCCTTCTCCTCTGTTCCTAGTGGTCCTTCAACAGAAATGTTTGAAAAGCACAGCCATGAACTCTTCTATACCTCCCAGAATATATCCACACACACACATTCAGGGAGAGAGAGAAAGAGAGACGTTCTCATAATAGACCTTAGCAATTTATTATTCATATGTTTGTGTGTGTAATTTGCAGTGATTTTTCTTATTATTTACTCTTCTTGTTTGTATATATTTGAGGTGTTTCTCTCATTGATAGAAACATTGAAGGAGGAAAAATGTACTTATACTCTCACTCTAACACTTTAAATTAATCCCAGCACTTTGGGAGGCCAAGGTGGGTGGATCACCTGAGGTCAGGAGTTCAAGACCAGCCTGACCAATATGGTGAAACCTCATCTCTCCTAAAAATACAAAAACTAGCCAGGAGTAATGGCAGATGCCTGTAGTCCCAGTACTCCAGAGGCTGAAACAGGAGAACTGCTTGAACCAGGAGGTGGAGGCTGCAGTGAGCCACTGCACTCTAGTCTGGGTGACAGAGTGAGACTCCGTATCAAGAAAAAAAAGTAAGTAAGAAAGAAAGTAAAGTAAAGCAAAAGAACAAAAGAATAGATATTCCATAGATAGAGCAGCCCCGAGGGCTGCTGGTTGCTCATTTTTAGGAGGACCTCCTCTTTTGGCTTTGGAGCCCTCATTCCTCTTTCTCTCTACACAGGAGAGCTTCTTCCTTCTGTCTTCTCCCTTCTTTCTTGCCTATTAAACTCTTCACTCCTTAAAACCAAGAAAGAAAGAAAGAAAAAAAAACTCAATTCAGAAAGCTCCAGGACTATATATGGGTGTTCCTCTAAAAGTCTGTTTCTAAGTCAAAAAGCATTTAGCATAGAAATAAAGCTAGAAATGGTGATGAGAATTGTATATGAGATCACAACAGCATATTCAGTCCATTGTGCAGTTAAAATATATTTTCAATGAAATGCGGAATAAAACCAGTTTATTATAATGATGATGATTATGAAGAAGACAAAAACAAGCAATTCAATTAATAATTTATTTTTAAAGTTTAATTTATAGGCTGATAGTAGGGAGGGAAGCAGCTTCAAAGGCAAAGACTTAGAAAGAAAATGTTAAAGAGACGGTGAAAAAGACATCTAAGATATTTAGACAAGAAGGTTATTTAGGCCAGGTATAATGGCTCACACTTGTAATCCCAGCACTTTCGAAAGCTTAGGCCAGGAATTCAAGACCCAGTTGGGCAACACAGTGAGACCTTGTCTCTACGAGAAGTAAGACAATTATCTGGGCATAGTGGTGTGCACCTGTAGTCCCAGATAACGCGAAGGCTGAGGTGGAAGAATCACTTAAGCCCAGACATTCAAGGTTACAGTCAGCCAATCACACCATTGCCCTCCAGCCTGGGTGACAGAGCAAGAACCTGTCTCAAAAAAAATTATTATGCCTTTTCTGGTGGGGAATGGGGGAAGTTAACCCAGACCCCACCAGAAAAAGTATAATAACATCTATAAAAATCAAAATGAAGCCAGCCGCAGTGGCTCACATCTGTAATCCCAGCATTTAGGGAGGCTGAGGCAAGCAGATCACTTGAGGACAGTAATTCAAAATCAGCCTGGTCAGCATGGTGAAACCCTGTCTCTACTAAAAATACAAAAATTATCTGGGCCTGATGGTGCATGCCTGTAATCCCAGCTACTCAGGAAGCTGAGGCAGGAGAATGCCTTGAACATGTGAGGTTGAGGATACAGTGATCAGAGATCATACAACTACACTCCAGCCTGGGTGACAGAGCAAGATTCTGTCTCAAAAAAAAAAAAAAAAAAAAAAGTCAAAATGAAGGAGTAAGTAAATGTAATTTGAATTATATTCAGTTTTTTCAGATTTTCTTCTAGTCCTTATGTATCTGACTAAAGGAGGTATATAAATGATGCTGATTATCATTTAAAACATATGCTTTCTCCTTCCTCCATACTTAGGAATTGCTAAAATTACTTTTAATATTTTTGTAATGTCTGCAAGAATATTTTTAGTTTACAAATAGCAAGAAGAAAAATTGTTGAGGTTGGGCATGGGAATAGGAAAGAAAAAGAGAAAACAGGAGAAGGAGGAAAAGGGGGAGAAAAAAGAAGACAGAATTAGAGAGAAGGGGGAACAAGAACAGAAAAAGGAAAGATTGAAGAAAGAAGGAAAACTCTTAGGTAATTAAAGAAGAATTAGAAGATGGGGAGATGTGTAATTAAAGAGATATATGCAAAAATCAATGATTATGGTGCTTCCTTTTGGTGCATTAAATGAAACAATGAAATCTGATGAAGAATCAAATAAAGGGTTGAAAGATAAACTAGGTAGTCATATAACTTGATGAAAATTTACTGATTGTCACTCATACCTAAGAAATTACTCTAATAGAAATAACCGTGTAACTAAATGTGATAAGTTTTTTAAAGGTAGAAGTTTAAAACAATGCTGAGAATAAACTTAGAAATTTATAGTTAATCTCAATCCTACATAATAGGAATGTTCATGTGCATATTTTCCAAGATGGAGTTCATACTGAATCAATTTAGGGCTCTGAAGTATCACAGCATGATATATGTTGTAATTTTCCAAACCATTATACTCTTTACAAGCCATTTATAACACTTTTAATGTGATTCAAAATTTTGGAATTTAATGGCATGTTTATCTTCTGAGATACTCAGCTTGCATATGCAACAAAGAAATTCCTACAGAGTCCATATGAAGAGCCAACTTTATTCTTTCTCTATTTTGAAGCAATGCTCTCAGCTAAGTTCCCTTGTGCCTTATCCAGAAAAACTGGCATCCTGTAGTTATGAGATTCCAACAAAAAATAACAATGAATCCATTTTGAGTGCTTATCATGTTCCACTTCCCAGGCCAAGAAATTCACATTCACTAACTGATATGTAACTAACAACACTTCAATGAGCTAACTACTTAAGCAAACCTTCCGCTTTTCTAGACAATGTATCTTTAAAACTGTTACAAAAGTTATATGTCCACAGTTAAAAACACATATTTTTTGGCAGAAAGTAGATACAGCTTTGATTCCCAGAGAGCTAAATCATTGTACAAAAGTCTTACTGAATTCCCAGCAGGGAGCACCTCCTTCAGGCCCAGGCAATTCAGCATGTAAGTGAGGCCCTGATAAGCCTCCAGAAAACAAGGGTCAGGAGATAGTCTGAAATTTTGGACATACCAGTTTATAATTCTCTTCCATGTGGAAATAGATCCAGGTACCTCCCAGTCCCACAGACTTGCCACCAGTGTGTCGAGCCTTTAAGAGAGGCCAACACAAAAGGTAGCGGCTAGTGAAACATCTTAGATATGTGGAATACATGTAAAAGAACAGGATTTAGGGGAAGGGACTCAAGATGGCATGGTGAGAACAACCCAGGATTGAAGCTCTCGATGAAGGCGCGGAGGGTGAGTCAGAGCCACATTTCCAGATGGATCATTGTTGCTCACAGAACGGGAAAATTCCCAGGTATAAAAGAGACGCAGGATGCCAGGCAGAGGTTTTGGCTGGTGCAGCCGGCAGCCGGTGCAGCCGGTGGCCAGTGCTGTAGTGCAGCAGCACTCCACAGCGCTCCACACAAAGCGCACTGGTCTGGGTGCCCTGTTGAACCAGCAATCTGAGACTTGAGAGGGCAGATTGGCATATCTATCTGACTGAATGGGACATGGACAGTGAGTCAGGCCAGGACATTCCAGGAAAACGGTGTTTGGGGTAGCATAGTGGGACAAACAAAACGGCGATTCCAAACGCTCTGGGTGGAGAGTTTCCCTGCTGGCACAGCTGAACCCAGGATGGTGCAGCTCGGTGGGGAAGGGGCGTCTGCCATTACCGAGGCAATCCGCCCCTACTGAGGTACATGCCCATTGCTGACAGAGCCTGCTGTTGCCGAGGCAACCCGCCACAACAGAGAGACTCCGCCGCAGGGCATAGCCCATGGCAGCAGGATGGAGACCGCAGCAGCAGGGCAGAGCCTGCAGCAACTGGGCGAACCTCACATCAGCAGGGCAAAGCCTCGGCAGGCAAATAGTGACTAGACTGCCTCCTAGCTGGGCAGGACAGCACAACAGACACTCACAAAGAAAGGCCCAACCCCCCGAGACAGAGCATCTGAGGAAAAAAAAGGGATTTTTTATGAGTTCTGTTGCAGCAGAATTAAATGTAGCAGCCTAACAGCCCTGAATGAACAATAGAGCTCAAAGCTCAGCACTTGAGCTCCTATAAAGTACAGAATGTCTCCTCAAGCAACTCCCTGACCACTCTATATCCAAAAGACTGACATTTGGCAGGCATCATTCTTGGACAAAGATAGCAGAAAAAGAAACTAGTAGCATCCCGCAATGTTCCGCAGCTGCTATAGGTGCACCCCAGACAAGCAGGGCCTGGAGTGGACCTCAGCAGTCATACAGTGGAGGGGCTAGACTGGTAGAAGGAAAAGTAACAGAAATACGTCATCATCAACAATCTAGGTGTCCACTCAAAGACCCAATCGAAAAGTCAGCAACTACTCAGACGACAGGTGGATAAATCCACAAAGATGGGAAGAAACCAGTGCAAAAAAGGAGGAAAACACCAGAAACCAGAACACCTCGCCTCCTAGAAAGGACCAAAACTCCTCACCAGCAAGGGAACAAAGCGGGATGGAGAATGACTGTGACGAAATGACAGAATTAGACTTCATAAGGTGGATAATGAGAAACGTCTGTGAGCTCAAAGAACATGTTTTAAATCAATGCAAAGAAACTAAGAACCTTTAAAAAAGATTCGAGGAAATGATAACAAGAATGGATAACTTAGAGAGGAATATGAATCATTTAAAGGAGCTGAAAAACGCAATACGAGAACTTCGCGAAGCATGCACAAGTTTCAACAGCCAAACTGACCAAGCAGAAGAAAGAATATTAGAAGTCGAAGATCAGCTCAATGAAATAAAACGAGAAACGACGATCAGAGAAAAAAGCGCAAAAAGGAATGAACAAAGTCTCCAAGAAATGCGGGACTATGTGAAGAGACCTAACCTACGTTTGATAGGTGTACCAGAATGTAACGAAGAGAATGAATCCAAGCTGGAAAATACTCTTCAGGACATTATCTAGAAAATTTCCCCCACCTAGCAAGACAGGCCAACACTCAGATGCAGAAAATACAGAGAACACCACAAAAATATTCCATAAGAAGAGCAACCCCAAGGCACATAATTGTCAGATTCAACAAGGTTGAAATAAAGAAGAAAATACTAAGGGCAGCCAGAGAGAAAGTTGGGTCCCCCACAAAGGGAAGCCCATCAGACTCACAGCAGATCTCTCGGCAGAAACACTACAAGCCAGAAGAGAGTGGGGGCCAATATTCAACATCCTTAAAGAAAAGAATTTACAACCCAGAATTTCATATCCAGCCAAACTGAGCTTCATAAGTGAAGGAAAAATAAAATCCTTTGCAAACAAGCAAGTACTCAGAGAGTTTGTCACCACCAGGCCTCCTTTACAAGAGCTCCTGAAAGAGGCACTACACATAGAATGGAACAACCAGTACCAGCCATTCCAAAATCACACTAAATCCTAAAGAGCATCAACATAATGAAGAATCTACAAAAACTAATGGGCAAAACAGCCAACTAGCATCAAAATGGCAGTATCAAATTCACACATAACAATATTAACCCTAAATGTAAATGGACTAAATGCAACAATCAAAAGACACAGACTGGCAAACTAAATAAAAATCCAAAACCCATCAGTGTGCTGTATCCAGGAAACCCATCTCACATGCAAGGACACACGAAGGCTCAAAATAAAGGGATGGAGGAAGATTTACCAAGCAAATGAGAGCAAAAAAAAGCAGGGGTTGCAATTCTCATCTCTGATAAAATAGATTTTAAAGCAACAAAGATCAAAAGAGACAAAGAAGGCCATTACATAATGGTAAAAGGATCAATACAACAAGAAGAGCTAACGATCCTAAACATATATGGACCCAACACAGGAGCACCCAGATACATAAGGCAAGTTCTTAACGACTTACAAAGAGACTTAGACTCCCACACAATAATAGTGGGAGACTTTAACACTCCACTGTCAATATTAGACAGATTAACCACACAGAAAATCAACAAGGATATCCAGGGCTTGAACTCAGACCTGGAGCAAGCAAACCTGATAGACATTTACAGAACTCTCCACCCCAAATCCACAGAATATACATTCTTCTCAGCAATACATCACACTGACTCTAAAATTTACCACATAATTGGAAGTAAAGCACTCCTCAGTAAATGCAAAACAACTGAAATCATAACAAACAGTCTCTCAGACCATAGTGCAATCAAGTGAGAACTCAGAAATCAGAAACCAACCCAGAACTGCACAGCTTCATGGAAACTGAACAACTGGCTCTTGAATGTTGACTGGACAAACAATGAAATGAAGACAGAAATAAAGAAGTTCTTCAAAACCAATGAGAATGAAGACAAAACATGCCAGAATCTCTGGGACACATTTAAAGCAGTCTCTAGAGGAAAATATATAGCAATAAGTGCCCATATGAGAAGAATGGAGAGATCCAAAATTGACACCCTATCATCAAAATTGAAGAGCTAGAGGAGCAAGATTAAAAAAGAAACTCAAAACCCAGCAGAAGACAAGAAATAACTAAGATCAGAGCTGAACTGAAGGAGATAGAGACACGAAAAACCCTTCAAAAAATCAATAAATCCAAGAGCTGGTTTCTTGAAAAGATCAACAAAATAGACCACTAGCCACATTGATTAAAAACAAAAGAGAGAACAACCAAATAGATGCAATAAAAAATGATAAAGGGGAAATCACCACAGATTCCACAGAAATTCAAACCATCATCAGAGAATATTACAAACAACTCTATGCATATAAACTAGTAAACCTGGAAGAAATGGATAAATTCCTGGACTCCTGTGTCCTCCCAAGCCTAAACCAGGAGGAAGCTGAAACTATGAACAGACCAATAACAAGGTCAGAAGTTTAGGCAGCAATTAAGAGCCTACCACACACAAAAAGCCCAGGTCCAGACATGTTCACAGGCGAATTCTAGCAGACATACAAAGAGGAGCTGGTACCATTCCTTCTGAAACTATTCCAAACAATCCAAAAAGAGGGAATCCTTCCCAAATCATTTTATGAGACCAATATCATCCTGATACCAAAACCCAGCAGAGACCCACCAAGAAAAGAAAACTTCAGGCCAATATCCATGATGAACATAGATGCAAAAATCTTCAATAAAATATTGGCGAGCCGATTGCAACAGCAAATCAAAAAACTTATCTGTCATGATCAAATAGAATTCATCCCAAGGATGCAAGGCTGGTTCAACATATGCAAGTTTATAAATGTAATTTACCACATAAACAGAACCAAAAACAAAAACCACATGATTATCTCAATTGACACAGAGAAGGCATTTGACAAAATTCAACAGCCCTTTATGCTAAAAACCCTCAATGAACTCAGTATTGATGGAACGTATCTCAAAGTAATAAAAGGTATTTATGACAAACCAACAGCCAATATCATACTGAATGGACAAAAACTGGAAGCATTCCCTTTGAAATCCGGCACTAGACAAGGATGCCCTCTTTCACCACTCCTATTCAATATAGTACTGGAAGTTCTAGCCAGAGCAATCAGGCAAGAAAAAGAAATAAAGGGTATTCAAATAGGAAAGGTGGAAGCCAAATTGTCTCTATTTGCAGACGACATGATAGTATACCTAGAAGACCCATCGCCTCAGCCCAAAAACTCCTGAAACTGATAAACAACTTCAGCAAAGTCTCAGGATATAAAGTCAATGTGCAAAAATCACAAGCATTCGTCTACACCAATAACAGACTTAAAGAAAGCCAAATCAAGAACGAACTGCCATTCACAATTGCTACAAAAAGAATAAAATACCTAGAAATACAACTCACAAGGAATGTAAGGGACCTCTTCAAGGAAAACTACAAACCACTGCTCAATGAAATAAGAGAGGATACAAACAAATGGAGAAACATCCCATGTTAATGGTTAGGAAGAATTAATATCATGAAATGGCTATACTGCCCAAAGTAATTTACAGAATCAACACTATCCCCAACAAGCTACCATTGACTTTCTTCACAGAACTGGAAAAAACCACCATGAACTTCATATGAAACCAAAAGAGAGCCCGCATAGCCAAGTCAAATCTAAGCAAAAAGAACACAGTGGGAGGCATCACACTACTGGAGTTCAAACTATACTACAAGGCTACAGTAATCAAAACAGCATGGTACTGGTACCAAAACAGAGATATAAACCAATGGAACAGAACAGAGGAATCGGAGGCAGCACAGCATATCTACAACCATACAATCTTTGAAAAACCTGACAAAAACAAGCAATGGGGAAAGGACTCCCTGTTTAATAAATGGTGTTGGGATAACTGGCTAACTATATGCAGAAAGCAGAAACTGGACCCCTTCCTGACACCTTACACTAAAATTAACTCCAGATAGATTAAAGACTTAAATATAAGACCTGGCACCATAAAAACCCTGGAGGAAAATCTAGGCAAAACCATTCAGGACATAGAAGTAGGCAAGGACTTCATGACCAAAACACCAAAAGTGTTGGCAGCAAAAGCCAAAATAGACAAATGGGACCTAATGAAACTCCACAGCTTCTGCATGGCAAAAGAAACAGTCACTAGAGTGAATCGGCAACCAACAGAATGGGAAAAAACCTTTGCAGTTAACCCATCTGACAAAGGGCTGATATTCAGAATTTACAGAGAACTCAAACAGATTTACAGGAGAAAAACAAACAAGTCCATTCAATATTGGGCAAAGGATATGAATAGACACTTTACAAAAGAAGACATATATGAGGCCAACAATCATATGAAAAATGCTCATCATCACTGGTCATTAGAGAGATGCAAATCAAAACCACATTGAGAACCCAGGATTGGAGCCCGCGTTGAATCCGCAAACGGTGAGTCAGTGCTGCATTTCCAGACTGATCTTTGTTGCCCACAGAACGGGGAAACTCCCAAGTATAAAAAGACACGGGACGCCAGGCAGTAGGTCTGCCTGGCGAAGCCGGCAGCCGGGGCGGCGGCGGCTGGCCCTACCCAGCAATCCCCACAGGGCGCGCTTGTCCGGGTGCCTTGTTGAACCGGCAGCCTGAGACTTGACAGGACTGGACTTGAGACTGAACGAGATTTGCACAGTAGCCCAGCCCAGGGGATTGCAGGTACAGATCGTTTGGGATACCCAGTGGGACGAACAAAACCGCGATTTCCAACTATCCCGGGCAGACGGTCCGAGACGCTCTGTGGGGGAGGGGCGTCCACCTCTATGGAGGCAACTTGCCCCAACTGATATACACGCCCACTGCTGACGCAGCCAGCCGGTGCTGAGGCAACCCGCCCCAACTGAGATACATGCCCACTGCTGACGCAGCCAGCCGTTGCCGAGGCAACCCGTCCCTAATTAGATACATGCCCACTGCTGACGCAGCCTGCCGTTGCTGAGGCAACACGCTACAACGAAGAGACTCCACCGCAGGGCGTGGCGGAGACCACAGCAGAGCCGGCAGGAACAGCGCGAATCACACAACAGCAGGGCGGAGCCTCGGCAGCCAAACAGTGGCTAGTCTGCCTTCGAGCTGGGCAGGACACCTGATCGGACATCCAAAAATAAAGCCCAAACCCCTCAACACAGAGCACTTGAGAATTAAAAAAAGGGTTGTTTAATGAGCTGTGTTGCAGCAGAATCAAACATAGCAGCCTAACAGCCCTGAATGAACAACAGAGTGCACAGCTCAGCAATTAAACCCCTATAAAGTACAAACTGTCTCCTCAAGCAGCTCCCTGATCCCTCTATATCAAAAAGACTGTCATTAGGCAGGCATCATCCTGGGACAAAGAGAGCAGAAAAAGAAACTGGTAGCATCCCTCGCTGTGCCACGGCTACTAGAGGTGCACCACAGACAAGCAGGATCTGGAGCGGACCTCAACAGTCGTACAGCGAAGGGGCTAGACTGGTAGAAGGAAAACCAAGCAACAGAAATACTTCATCATCAACATTCTGGGTGTCCACTCAGAGACCCAAATGAAAAGTCAGCAACTACGCAGACGACCAGCGGACAAATCCACAAAGATGGGAAGAAACCAGCGCAAAAAGGAGGAAAACACCCAAAACCAGAACACATCGCCTCCTAGAAAGGACCAAAACTCCTCACCAGCAAGGGATCAAAGCTGGACGGAGAATGACTGTGACGAAATGACGGAATTAGACTTCAGAAGATGGATAATGAGAAACTTTTGTGAGCTAAAAGATCATGTATTAAATCAATGCAAAGAAACTAAGAACCTTGAAAAAAGATTTGAAAAAAGATTCGAGGAAATGATAACAAGAATGGATACCTTAGAGAGGAATATGAATGAATTAAAGGAGCTGAAAAACACAATACGAGAACTTCGCGAAGCAAACGCAAGTTTCAATAGCCGAATTGACCAAGCAGAAGAAAGAATATCTGAAGTCGAAGACCAACTCAATGAAATAAAACGAGAAACCAAAATCAGAGAAAAAAGCGCAAAAAGGAATGAACAAAGTCTCCAAGAAATGTGGGACTATGTGAAAAGACCTAACCTACGTTTGATAGGTGTACCAGAAGGGGACGAAGAGAATGAATCCCAGCTGGAAAATACTCTTCAGGACATCATCCAGGAAAATTTCCCCCACCTAGCAAGACAAGCCAACACTCAATTGCAGGAAATAAAGAGAACACCACAAAGATACTCCGCAAGAAGAGCAACCCCAAGGCACATAATCGTCAGATTCAACAGGGTTGAAATAAAGGAGAGAATACTAAGGGCAGCCAGAGAGAAAGGTCGGGTCACCCACAAAGGGAAGCCCATCAGACTCACAGCAGATCTCTCGGCAGAAACACTACAAGCCAGAAGAGAGTGGGGGCCAATATTCAACATTCTTAAAGAAAAGAACTTTCAACCCAGAATTTCATATCCAGCCAAACTGAGCTTCAGAAGTGAAGGAAGAATAAAATCCTTTGCGAACAAGCAAGTACTCAGAGATTTTGTCACCACCAGGCCTGCTTTACAAGAGCTCCTAAAAGAGGCACTACACATAGAAAGGATCAATCAGTACCAGCCATTCCAAAATCACACTGAATGCTAAAGAGCTTCAACATAATGAAGAATCTACAACAACTAACAGGCAAAACAGCAACTTAGAATCAAAATGGCAGTATCAAATTCACACATAACAATATTAACCCTAAATGTAAATGGACTAAATGCACCAATCAAAAGACACAGACTGGCAAATTGGATAAAAATCCAAAACCCATCAGTGTGCTGTATCCAGGAAACCCATCTCACATGCAAGGATACACAAAGGCTCAAAATAAAGAAATGGAGGAAGATTTACCAAGCTAATGGAAAGCAAAAAAAAGCAGGAGTTGCAATTCTCATCTCCGATAAAATAGACTTTAAAGCAACAAAGATCAAAAGAGACAAAGAAGGCCATTACATAATGGTAAAAGGATCGATACAACAAGAAGAGCTAACGATCCTAAACATATATGGACCCAACACAGGAGCACCCAGATACATAAGGCAAGTTCTTAATGACTTACAGAAGGACTTAGACTCCCACACAATAATAGTGGGAGACTTTAACACTCCACTGTCAATACTAGACAGATCAACCAGACAGAAAATCAACAAGGATACCCAGGGCTTGAACTCAGACCTGGAGCAAGCAAACCTGGTGGACATTTACAGAACTCTCCACCCCAAATCCACAGAATACACATTCTTCTCAGCACCACATCACACCTACTCTAAAATTGACCACATAATTGGAAGTAAAGCACTGCTCAACAAATGCAAAACAACTGAAATCATAACAAACAGCCTCTCAGACCATAGTGCAATCAAGTTAGAACTCAGAATTCAGAAACCGACCCAGAACCGCACAGCTTCATGGAAACTGAACAACTGGCTCTTGAATGTTGACTGGGTAAACAACGAAATGAAGATAGAAATAAAGAAGTTCTTCGAAACCAATGAGAACGAAGACACAACGTGCCAGAACCTCTGGGACACATTTAAAGCAGTCTCTAGAGGAAAGTATATAGCAATAAGTGCCCATATGAGGAGAATGGAGAGATCCAAAATTGACACCCTATCGTCAAAATTGAAAGAGCTAGAGGAGCAAGATCAAAAAAACTCAAAACCCAGCAGAAGACAAGAAATTACTAAGATCAGAGCTGAGCTGAAGGAGATTGAGACACGAAAAACCCTTCAAAAAATCAATAAATCCAAGAGCTGGTTTTTTGAAAAGATCAACAAAATAGACAGACCACTAGCCAGATTGATTAAAAATAAAAGAGAGAACAACCAAATAGATGCAATAAAAAATGATAAAGGGGAAATCACCACAGATTCCACAGAAATTCAAACCATTATCAGAGAATATTACAAACAACTCTATGCACATAAACTAGTAAACCTGGAAGAAATGGATAAATTCCTGGACTCCTGTGTCCTCCCAAGCCTAAACCAGGAGGAAGCTGAAACTATGAATAGACCAGTAACAAGGTCTGAAGTTGAGGCAGCAATTGAGAGCCTACCTCACAAAAAAAGCCCAGGTCCAGACGGGTTCACAGCCGAATTCTACCAGACACACACAAGGAGGAGCTGGTACCATTCCTTCTAAAACTATTTCAAACAATCCAAAAAGAGGGAATCCTTCCCAAATCATTTTATGAGACCAACATCATCCTGATACCAAAACCCGGCAGAGACCCAACGAGAAAAGAAAACTTCAGGCCAATATCCATGATGAACATAGATGCAAAAATCTTCAATAAAATATTGGCAAGCCGATTGCAACAGCAAATCAAAAAACTTATTCATCATGATCAAGTAGGATTCATCCCAGGGATGCAAGGCTGGTTCAACATACGCAAGTCTATCAACGTAATTCACCACATAAACAGAACCAAAAGCAAAAACCACATGATTATCTCAATTGACGCAGAGAAGGCATTTGACAAAATTCAACAGCCCTTTATGCTAAAAACCCTCAATAAACTCGGTATCGATGGAACGTATCTCAAAGTAATAAAAGCTATTTATCACAAACCAACAGCCAATATCATACTGAATGGGCAAAAACTGGAAGCATTCCCTTTGAAATCTGGTACTAGACAAGGATGCCCTCTCTCACCACTCCTATTCAATATAGTACTGGAAGTTCTAGCCAGAGCAATCAGGCAAGAAAAAGAAATAAAGGGTATTCAAATAGGAAAGGTGGAAGCCAAATTGTCTCTATTTGCAGACGACATGATAGTATACCTAGAAGACCCCATCGCCTCAGCCCAAAAACTCCTGAAACTGATAAACAACTTCAGCAAAGTCTCAGGATATAAAATCAATGTGCAAAAATCACAAGCATTCGTCTACACCAATAACAGACTTAAAGAAAGCCAAATCAAGAGCGAACTGCCATTCGCAATTGCTACAAAAAGAATAAAATACCTTGGAATACAACTCACAAGGAACGTAAGGGACCTCTTCAAGGAGAACTACAAACCACTGCTCAACGAAATCAGAGAGGACACAAACAGATGGAGAAACATTCCATGTTCATGGTTAGGAAGAATTAATATCGTGAAAATGGCTATACTGCCCAAAGTAATTTACAGAATCAACGCTATCCCCATCAAGCTACCATTGACTTTCTTCACAGAACTGGAAAAAACCACCATGAACTTCATATGGAACCAAAAGAGAGCCCGCATAGCCAAGTCAATTCTAAGCAAAAAGAACACAGCGGGGGGCATCACACTACCGGATTTCAAACTATACTACAAGGCTACAGTAATCAAAACAGCATGGTACTGGTACCAAAACAGAGATATAGACCAATGGAACAAAACAGAGGCACCAGAGGCAACACAACATACATACAACTATACAATCTTTGATAAACCTGACAAAAACAAGCAATGGGGCAAGGATTCCATGTTTAACAAATGGTGTTGGGAAAACTGGCTAGCCATGTGCAGAAAGCAGAAACTGGACCCCTTCCTGACACCTTACACTAAAATTAACTCCAGATGGATTAAAGACTTAAACATAAGACCTGGCACCATAAAAACCCCAGAAGGAAATCTAGGCAAAACTATCCAGGACATAGGAGTAGGCAAGGACTTCATGAACAAAACACCAAGAGCATTGGCAACAAAAGCCAAAATAGACAAATGGGACCTAATGAAACTCCACAGCTTCTGCACGGCAAAAGAAACAGTCACTAGAGTGGATCGGCAACCAACAGAATGGGAAAAAATTTTCGCAGTCTACCCATCTGACAAAGGGCTGATATCCAGAATTTACAAACAACTCAAGCAGATTTACAGGAAAAAAACAAACAAGCCCATTCAAAAGTGGGCAAAGGATATGAACAGATACTTTACGAAAGAAGACATATATGAGGCCAACAATCGTATGAAAAAATGCTCATCGTCACTGGTCATCAGAGAGATGCAAATCAAAACCACATTGAGATACCATCTCACGCCAGTTAGAATGGCGATCATTAAAAAATCTGGAGACAACAGATGCTGGAGAGGATGTGGAGAAAAAGGAACACTTTTACACTGTTGGTGGGAGTGTAAATTAGTTCAACCATTGTGGAAGACAGTGTGGCGATTCCTCAAGGCCTTAGAAATAGAAATTCCATTTGACCCAGCAATCCCATTAGTGGGTATATATCCAAAAGACTATAAATCGTTCTACTATAAGGACACATGTACACGAATGTTCATTGCAGCACTGTTTACAATAGCAAAGACCTGGAATCAACCCAAATGCCCATTGATAATAGACTGGATTGGAAAAATGTGGCACATATACACCATGGAATATTATGCAGCAATCAGAAATGATGAGTTCGTGTCGTTTGTAGGGACATGGATGAATCTGGAAAACATCATCCTCAGCAAACTGACACAAGAGCAGAAAATGAAACACCGCATATTCTCACTCATAGGTGGGTGATGAAAAACGAGAACACATGGACACAGAAAGGGGAGTACTAAACACTGGGGTCTATTGGGGGGAAAAGGGGAGGGCCATTGGGAGGGGAAGGTTGGGAGGGATAGCCTGGGGAGAAATGCCAAATGTGGGTGAAGGGGAGAAGAAAAGCAAAGCACACTGCCATGTGTGTACCTACGCAACTGTCTTGCATGCTCTGCTCATGTACCCCAAAACCTATAATCCAATAAAAAATTAAAAAAAAAAAAAAAAAAAAAAACCACATTGAGATACCATCTCACGCCAGTTAGAATGGCGATCATTAAAAAATCTGGAGACAACAGATCCTGGAGAGGATGTGGAGAAAAAGGAACACTTTTACACTGTTGGTGGGAGTGTAAATTAGTTCAATCATTGTGGAAGACAGTGTGGCGATTCCTCAAGGCCTTAGAAATAGAAATTCCATTTGACCCAGCAATCCCATTACTGGCCATATATCCAAAGGACTATAAATCGTTCTACTACAAGGACACATGCACACGAATGTTCATTGCAGCACTGTTTACAATAGCAAAGACCTGGAATCAACCCAAATGCCCATCAATGATAGACTGGATTGGGAAAATGTGGCACATATACACCATGGAATATTATGCAGCAATCAGAAATGATGAGTTCGTGTCATTTGTATGGATATGGATGAATTTGGAGAACATCATTCTCAGCAAACTGTCACAAGAACAGAAAATGAAATACCGCATATTCTCACTCATAGGCGGGTGATGAAAAATGAGAACACATGGACACAGGGAGGGGAGTGCTAAACACTGTGTTTAGTATTTCTATTATTCTATTTAGTATTTAGTATTTCTATTGGGGGGAAAAGGGGAGGGCCTTCGGGGGGGGAGCTGGGGAGGGATAGCCTGGGGAGAAATGCCAAATGTGGGTGAAGGGGAGGAAGGAAGCAAAATACCATCTGACAAAGAAGACATATATGAGTGTACCTATGCAACTGTCTTGCATGTTCTGCACATGTACCCCAAAACCTAAAATGCAATAAAAATTAAAAAAAAAAAAAAACAGGATTTTGTCTGCCCCACTGCTATAATACAAGTCAACTTGGTCTCAGCCAGTTATCCCAGTGCCAAATTGGTGGTAATCATGAAAGACAGAAATATGAAATCCTGGTTAACTATCAGCCAGCACTCAAAACCTACATCTGTAAGTGGTGACTGTCAGGTAGTGTGTGATAGAATATTTAAATTTCAGAAGTGATTGACAACTTCATACAAGTTTTGCCTTACAGAAATGTGATGGTTGAACCTCATTAATTAATTTTGGGAAGTCAAAAAATTACAAATAGAACTATTATATGATTCAGCAATCCCACTTCTGTGTATATATCTAATGGAAATAAAATCAGTATGTACTCTCATGTTCACTGCAGCATTTCTCACAATAGCCAGGATACAGAATCAACCAAGTGTCCATTGACAGGGAAGTGAGTAAAGAAAATGTGCGATATATACATGGTGAAAAATTATTCAGTCTTAAAAAAGAAGGAAATCCTGTTATTTACAACAATATGTATGTACCTGGAGAACCTTATGGTAAGTGAAGTAAGCCAGGCAGAGAAAGACAAATACCACATGATCTCACTTAAGTGTGGAATCTAAGAATGCATAACTCATAGAACTCATAGAAGTGGACAGTAAAATGGTAGTGGCCAAGAGGTGGGAGAGACAGAGAGATATTGGACAAAGGGTACAAAATTTCAGTTAGAGAGGATGAATATGTTTTATATATCTATTGTACAGCATGGTGACTACAGTTAATAATAATGTATTGTATAACTGAAATTTAATAAGAGAGTAGATCTTAAGTTTTCTCACCAAAAGAAGATAACTATGTCAAGTGATGGATTTGCTAATTAGCTTGATTTTGGTAATCACTGAATAATGCATACATATATCAAAATATGTTGCATAGCATAAACATACATAATTTTTATTTCTCAATTTTATCTCAATAAACCTAGGGAAAAAAAGTGAATCTCAAGCTCTAAAAAACAAGGTAAAATAGAATAAAACCTCTTAAGCTCTCAAAACCTCAATTGAGTTTAAAATGTGTTTTTCATTGCTGTTATTTATTTGCTTCAGCCTTTAAATATAGTAGACAAAGAAACAAAATATTCTTTCAAACAAAAAACTTCAAAAGTCTATAAATAATGAAATATCCACTTACAGTTAGGATGTAGTCAGAAGAGATTGTCACTCTAACCAATACAAAAACAGAAAAGCTACCAAATAATGGTTTTGTGTTTTTTGGTTTCTTCTTTTTTTTTAATTTATGAGGGGTAAGAGAGAGAGAGAAAAAAAAAACTAAATGATCCCTGGAAATATACCAGGAAGAACAAACTCATAATTAATAGGGATAAGGGAAAACTGCTAAAGTGTTAATAAACTTTTAACAGTACTGTGTGGGCTGGCCTAACAGTCTAGAATTCTGGTGTGCCTTATAAAAGAACAAATCAGCCACACACCAGTTCACCATGTGACCTTCACTGAATCGTGTCAATAATGTGGCAAAGGGCAGGGGCAGAGAAGGAAGTCTGAAAAAAATCCTCCTGAAAGGCACTTCGGGTCTTGACCAAGTACAAGTCTATTTCATTACTTCAAAATGTAGGAAGAGAGCAGAGTAAAAAATCCTCTGAGCCATGTTGAGCCATCACTGATTGCAAGGCAGAAGAATACCAAAGGCTAAACACAGGAAAAGAAAATTGATAGAGGTTGCCCCAACTTGCATAGGGTAGAGCTATGGCAGCAGCATACCAAAAAATGGAGACAGGGCAGGATAACTGAAAGAAATTCCCCTGAGGTGCACAGGGCTTTTACCAAAAGCCAAGCTGCAAAACTCAGAAAACTGAAATAAGATAGATATCTCCTTAGATGTGGAAAGTTAGGGGCAGAGCTAGAGAGCAAAGAAAATTCTTCAGTATCTCAAAATCCCATCCCTTCCCATGTGTTTGTGGGAGGGTCCCAGTGGCAGGGGAATTGCTTGAACCTGGGAGGCAGATGTTGCAGTGAGCCAGTATCATGCCACTTGCATGCCAGCCTGGTGACAGCAAAACTCTGTCAAAAAAAATAAAAATAAAATAAAAAAATAAACTACCAAACTGAAGTAAAGAGAAAAAGAATTTTAGAAACATGAACCAAGCAAACCAAGATATATGAGACAATACCATGCATCATAAAATATGTGTACTTTGAAGTCTCAGAAAGAGAGAAAAAATGGGAAAAAAATATTTAAGGATAATAATTGAGACTATTCCAAAATGTGTAAAAGATACCAACTTAGAGATCAAACCCAATGCAAAATAAGCACAAAGAGGACTATATCTAGGCACATTATAGCAAAACTGCTGAAAACCAAAGAAACAGAAAAAGTCATTTTTAAGAAAGGATTTAAAAAAAAAAAATAACACATTATTTTCAGGGAAACAAAAATTAAAATGATCACTTAATTCTCATCAGAAGCAGTGGAGGCCAGAGATAACAGAATGACATCTATAAAGTTATGGGAGAGAAAAAATACTGCAGCATAAAATTCTATAACCAATGAGAAATATGATTGAAAATAATTATACTTTAAGATTTTAAAAGGCTGAGAAAATTAATTCAAGAAATCTTCCCTATAAGAAATGCCATGGGAGGTTCATCAGACTGAAAGAAAATGATACCAGATGTAAGCCCAAATCCATAAAAAGGAATGAAGAGCACCGGAAAAGGTAGGTATTACATAAACAAGAGAGATTATTTTTGTTATTTTTATTTTTATATATAAGAACTTTAAATTTATTTAAAAGACTATTGATTATTTAAAGCATAAATAGCAACAATGTAGTGTGAAATATATAATATGTAGTAAAAACTATAACACAAAAGATGGGTGCTACAAAATTCACAGTGTAAAGTTTTTACATTGTTCATGAAATTGGATTTTCTATTTTGAAGTAGATCATAAATTAATAATGCACATTGAAACCAGTAGACTAACCACTACAACATAATTCAAATAAGCATAGATAAAATAAAAGCAGAAATAAAGTTTAATGCTAAAAAAATTTGAATAACCCAAGAAAATACAGAAAAAAAATTCAAAAAGAAAACATGATAATCCTAAAATGAACTATATTAAAAATTAAATTAAAGAACACTTGACTCAGAAATCAGATTGTCACTGAAAAAAGCAACACTACACTATATGCTACTTATAAGAAATGCGCTTTAAATATAAAGACATATATTAAAAAGAAAATGTTGGAAAATATATTGATATGGTTTGGGTGTCCCCACAAAATCTCATCTTGAATTTCCATGTGTTGTGGGAGGGGCCAAGTGGGAGGTAATTGAATCATGGGAGCAGGTCTTTCTTGTGCTGCTCTCATAATACTGAATAAGTCTCATAAGATCTGATGGTTTTTATAAAGAGGAGTGTCCCTGCACAAGCTCTCTCTTTTCCTGCTGCCATCTATGTAGAATGTGACTTGCTCCTCCTTGCTTTCTGCTATGATGGTGAGGCCTCCCCAGTCCATTAAACACTTTTTCCTGTATAAATTACCCAGTCTCAGGTGTGTCTTTATCAGTAGCATGAAAACAAATTAGTATAGTAAATTGGTACCAGGAGAGTGGGGTGCTGCTGAAAAGATACCCAAAAATGTGGAAGCGACTTAGGGACTGGGTAATACGCGGAAGTGGGAAGCACTTGGGGGACTCAGAAGAAGATGAGAAAATGTGGGAAAGTTTAAAACTCCCTAGAGATTTGTTAAATGGCTTTGCCCAAAATGCTGGTAATAATATGGACAGTGAAATCCAGGCTGAGGTCGTCTCAGATGGGGATAAGGAACATACTGGGAAATGGAGTAAAGGTGACTCTTGTTAGGTTTTAGCAGAGACTAGTGGCATTTTGCCCTTGCCCTAGAGATCTGTGGTACTTTGAACTTCAGAGAAATGATTTAGGGCATCTGGTGGAAGAAATTTTTAAGGAGCAAAGCATTCAAGAGGTGACTTTGGGTGCTGTTAAAGGCATTCTGTTTTAAAAGGGAAACAGCATAAAATTTTAAAAACTTTGCAGCCTGACAATGCAATAGAAAAGAAAATTCCATTTTCTGAGGAGAAATTCAAGCCAACTCCTTGCATTTTAATAAGTAATGAGGAGCTGAATGCTAATCACTGAGACAATAGGAAAATGTCACCAGGTCATGTCAGAGACCTTTGTGGCAGCCCCTCCCATCACAGGCCCAGAGGCCCAGGAGGAAAAAGTGGTTTCATGGGACAGGCTCAGGGTTCCTGTGATGTGTGCAGCCTAGGAACGTGGTGCCCTGCAGCCCAGCTGCTCCAGTCATGGCTGAAAGGGGCCAAAGTAGAGCTTGGACTGTGTCTTCAGATGATGCAGGTCTCAAGCCTTGACAGCTTCCATGTGTCATTAAGCCTTTTAATGCACAGAAGTCAAGAATTAAGGTTTGAGACTCTCCATCTAGATTTCAGAGGATGTATGGAAACTCCTGGATATTTAGGCAAAAGTTTGCTGCAGGGGCAGGGCTCTCATGGAAAACCTCTGCTAGGGAAGTGTGGAAGAGAAATGAGTCCCTATGGAGGCACCACCTAGTGAAGCTATAAGAAGAGGGTCACTGTCCTCCAAACCCCAGTATTATAGATCCACTGACAGTTTGCACCATGCACTTGGAAAACCTGCAGAAGTTCAATGCCAGACCATGAAAGCAGCAGGGGGAAGCCATATCTTGCAAAGCCACAGGGTGGAGCTGCTCAAGACCATGAGAACCCACCTCTTGCATCAGCACAACCTGGATGCGAGACATGGAGTCAAAGGACATCATTCTGGAGCTTTAAGATTTGACTGCCCCACTGGATTTCAGACTTGCACGGGGCCTGTAGCCCTTTATTCTGGTCAACTTCTCCCATTTTGAATGGCTGTATTTACCCAATACCTGTACCCCCACTGTAGCTAAAAAGTAACTAAGCTGCTTTTGATTTTACAAGCTCATAGACAGATGGGATTTGCCTTGTCTCAGATGAGACTTTGGACTGTGGACTTTTGAGTTAATGCTGAAATGAGTTAAGACTTTGAGAGACTGTTGGAAAGGCATGATTGATTTTGAAATGTGAGGACATGAGATTTGGGTGGGGCCAGGGACAGAATGATATGGTTTGGCTCTGTATCCCCACCCAAATCTCATCTTGCATTCCCACATGTTGTGGGAGGGACCTAGAGGGAGATAACTGAATAAGGGGGTGGGTCTTTTCCTTGCTGTTCTCATGATAGTGAATAAGTCTCATGAGATCTGATAGTTTTAAAAACAGGAGTTTCCCTATACAACCTCTCTCTTTGCCTGCAGCCATCTATGTAAGACATGACTTGTTCCTCCTTGCTTTCTGCCATGATTGTGACGCCTCCCCAGCTATGTGGAACTGTAACTCCCTTAAACTCTTTTTCATTTATAAATTACCCAATCTCAGGTATGTCTTTATCAGCATGAAAACATACCAATACATATATATATACTAATTTTAAAAATGCTGAAAATAAGAAAGTTGGTAAGATCATATAAATCTATACTGAGACAAAGTAGACTTTGTGACTAGAGATAAACAGAAAAATGATAAAATGTGGATTTATCAAGAAGATGCAGCAATTCTAATAGTATATATTATAACAATGAAGCCACCAAAGTACACAATTCAAAGATTGAGATCTAACAGAAGAAACAGAAATTACAAATTAGTTGAGGATTATAACATTCTCTTGACTTTGATTTATAATAGAAGCAGTTAAAAAGAGATGATTAAGGATATAGCTAATGTGAGTCTTATCAACCAACTTGACCTACTTAGCGTTAATAGAGCACTAAAACCAACCACTCCAGGACACAAATTCTTTTCGGGAATATGTGGAACATTAGCCATGAAAGACCATATATTGGGCCATAGATCAATTAATTCTCCATATATTTCAAAGAACTGAAACCATACAGTTGTGTTTTGGAGACAACATTATTAAATCTATAAGTAACCTTAAAATCCCCAAATATTTGGAAATTAAGCAACACTTATCAAAAACTCATGGATCAAAAGAGAAATCACAAAGAAAATTGAAATTATTTTAAGTGAAATAATAAAAATACAACACATTAGTGTTTTACATAAAGCACATATCATGGGAAAATTTATAGCAATTAAATGAGAACATTAGGGGGAAAAAGAAGAGTTTAAATTGAAAAATCTAATCTTACTCTTTCAGAATTTGAAAAAGGAAGAGTAAATTAGAGCCAAAGAATATAGAAAAGGTGAAAGTTAAAAGGTAGAAGTTGGAATCAATGAAACAGAAAACACACTAACAACAGAGAAATTAACAAAGTCAAAAGGCCATCTTTTTAAAAGATTAATGAAATTGCTAAACTTCTAGCAGGCCTGATAAAGAGGAGAAACAGAGTAAGTACAGATTACTAATATAACAGATGAAAGAGGGACATCACCTCAAAGCTTGTAGATATTAAAAGGATTAAAAGTATTATAAACAATTTTATTTCAATGAAGTTGACATCTGAAATAATATGAACAAATTCCCTGAAAAATACAACTTAAAACTCATACAATAAAAGAATCAGAAAATCTCAGTAATTATATGTTATCAGTTGAATTGTGTACCCCCAAAATTCTATATTGAAGTCCTAACCCCCAGTACCTCAGAATGTAACTTTATTTGGAGATAGAGTCTTTAAAGAGGTAATTAAGTTGATGTAATGTCATTAAGTTGAGTCCTAACCTGATATGACTAATGTTCTTATAAGAGATTTATTCACAACTTTATAAGAAGATAAAATCACAGATATATACAGAGGGAATGCATGTAAAAACACAGAGAAGACAGTAATCTATAAGTCAAGAAGAGAGGGCTTAGAAGAAACCAATCCTGCTGACACACTGATGTCAGGCTTCTAGACCTCAGAATTATGATAATATAAATTTCCATTTTTTAAGCCACCTAGTCTGTGGGACTTTGTTATGGTTTTCCTAGAAACTAATATATCATACTACTGACAATGAAATAAAGACTGTAAAAACAAAAAATATATAATGTAGTCATCTCAATATATTTAAGTGATATAATTATATAATGTATCTCAGCATAAAAATTAAGATATAATACAGGAATCTCAATAGATTTTTTAAAACCAGATTTAACAGTATGAAACATCCAGTTATAATTTAAAATTCTTAGCAAATTAAGAATAAACAGGAATTGTTTAAATATAATAAAAGGCATTTATTTAAAAAAATTATCACCCTATATAATAGTAAAACACTGAAGGCTGTCACCCTAAAATTGGGAACAAGGTAGAGTGTCTTCCCTCATCACTTCATGATACTAAGCCCTAGCCAGTACAAAAAATCAAGAAAAAGAAAAGCAGTCAAAATATTGGAAAGAAAGTAAAGCCATCATTATTTGCAGATAACTTTATGGTATATAAAGAAAACTCTAGGGAATTTCTAGAAATCAACCAAACAGAAAAGGTGAGTTAGCAAGGTCTCAGAGTACCTAATCAGTGTCCAAAAATTAATTCCTTTTAAATACTGCCAACAATTAGAAATTGTGATTTAAATATACTACTGTTAACAATGGCATTTTAAAAATTACATGTTGAAAACAATCTAACCAAAGTTCAAGATCTTCACTAAAAAATATAAATCACTGCTTAAAGTAATTAAATGTAAAAATATACTATTTCATAAAATTGGAAAACTAAAATTTGTAAGCTCTCCTTTCTCCCCAAATTCATAGACAGGTTTTTTTTGTTTTTTTTTTGTTTTGTTTTTTGTTTGTTTGTTTGTTTGTTTTTGTTTTCTGTTATTTATTTATTTTTTTATTTTTTTTATTTTTTTTTTTAATTGCATTTTAGGTTTGGGGGTACATGTGCAGAACATGCAAGACAGTTGCATAGGTACACACATGGCAGTGTGTTTTGCTTTCTTTCTCCCCTTCATCCACATTTGGAATTTCTCCCCAGGCTATCACTCCCCACCTCCCCCTCCCACTGGCCCTCCCCATTTCCCCCCAATAGACCTCAGTGTTTAGTACTCTTCTCTCTGTGTCCATGCATTCTCATTTTTCATCACCCACCTATGAGTGAGAATAGACAGGTTTAATGCTGTCTCAGTTAAATGTAAGCAGGTGTTTTTGGAGTAAATATAAGCAGTTTCTAAAATTTGTATTGAACGACAAAGTATGAGAAAAGCTAAAGCAATGTTAAAAGAGAACAAAACATGTTTAAGGGCTTTCAGTACCTGGTTTCAAGGCTTACTATAAAGCTATAACTATCACGTGATGTTGACATAAAAATATACATACCTACCAATAGAGCAGAATAAAGATTTCAGACATAGACAATGTACAGATAGTCAACTGGTTTTTGAAAAAGGTGTCAAGATAATTTAATAGGGGAAATTATAACCTATTCAAAAAACCATGTGAGAACTGCCTCTCCAGATTGAAAAAAAAAAAAAACTTGGCATTTCCTTCACATTATCTGTAAAAAACAATTAACTCATTACTGATCATTGATCTAATTGTAAAATCTAGAATCATAAAGCTTCTAGAAGAAAAAAGTAAGAGAACATCTACATGACCTTGGAGGTAGTCAAATAGTTGTTGAACAAAACTTAAAATGAGCCATTAAAGAACAAAAATTAACACTTTATATTAGTTTCATCATAATAATCAAAAAATCATTTGTCATCAGGGAAATGAAATCACAAACCACAAGCTATAGAATTTTTTTAAGCAGACAACAAGTATTGGCAAAGATATTGAGAAATTGGAACTCTCACACATTGCTGATGGGAATGTAAAATGGTGCAGCTGGAAAACAGGCAGTTCCTCAAAAAAGTGAAAAATAGAGCTGTCATATGACCTAGCAATTCCATCCTTAGAAATATACTTGAGAGAATGGAAAACTTACGTTTACCCAAACCTGAACATTAATATTTATAACAGTATTAGTTGTATTCGACAAAAATAGAAACAACCCAAATGCCTATCATTTGATAAAAGAATTTTAAATGTAGTCTATCCATATAGTGAAATATTATGCAGCCATAAATCATGCTAAATGAAATAAGCCACCCACAAAAGGCCACAGATTGTATTATTCCATTTATATGAGCTATCCAGAATAGGCAATTCCATATGAACTTTTTTTTAAGTAAATTAGCAGCTGCAAGGGTCTGGGGGAAGAGGAAAATGAGGAGCGAGTGTTAATAGATATGGAGTATATCTGAGATATGATGAAAATGTTTAGAATTACATAGCGGTGATAGTTGCACAACTTTGTGAATATACTAAAAAACAATGAACTGTTCATCTTAAAGGGTTGAATTTGATGGCATGTGAATTACATTTCAATTTTTCTGAAACAGACATCATTAAGAAAATGAATAGACAAGACACAGACTGGGAGAATATGTTAAGAACATTTATCTGACAAAGATCTTGTACAATATAGAAAGAATTCCTAAAAATAAACAATACAAAGACAAAAATCAATTAAAAATCGGTAGAAGACTTGAAGAGATGCTTCATAAAGGAAGACATGGAAAGGCCAATAAACACACAGAAAGTTCCTCAACATCGTTCTTAAGCAGAGAAATGATAATAAAGACATAATGTGATAAAATTTTAATCTCACTAGAGTAGTTGAAATCAAAAAGACAAATAATACCAAATAATGGCAAAAATGTGGAACAAATGGAACTGTCATACATTGCTGTTGAGATTGTCAAATGGTACAACCACTGTGGAATATCAGCAATTTAATATTAAAGTTCTGTGATGCAGCAATCCCACTGCTAGGAATTTACCCACAGGAAATAAAAACATTATGTCCATAAAATGGCTTTTACAAGAGTATCTTAGTGCCCTTATTTACAATAACCCAACTAGAAATAATACAAATGTTCATCATCAAGAGAAAGGAAAATGGTGGTATAGTCATATAACAGGATTTTGCTCAATTAAAATTTTTAAAAATGAAAAACTGATCCATGCAAAAATATGGATGAATCTTACACATATTTTGACTCAAGAAGCCAACCCCAAAAAAACACATGCAGTATGAGTCAATGTATATGAAGGCAAACACATGCAAAACTAATCCATGTTGTCTCTGGTGTTTGGAGGACAGTATTGGAGAAGCAACTCGAAGGAATATGGGGAGCATTCTGGGTGATGGAACTGTTATATATTGGTTTGAGTGGTGACTGTACAGATTTGTACAATAGTCAAAATCTTTGGAATTGTAAACTTAAGACCTTTCACATTTTAAATACACCACTCTTTTAAACATTAAATAAAAACAGAAAAGATGTAAAAAACTTAAACAATAAATCAATTCAGAAGTTATCCAGACTCCATTAAATATCAAAGGGTGTAGATTCAGGTTGAGTTTATGGCCAAAGAATTAGGAACTATTCTTTTCTGGCCTACTTTTTAATTCATTCTTTACATTAATACCATGTTTGTAAGATAGGCCTTTGTGTACATACTTTGCTCAATACAAGCACTAATATTTAAACTAGATTAAACAACCCCAGTGCACACACACATACACATTCAGAAATACCCCTTTCTGGCAGCATTATGAAGTGTTTTTTGACATCATTTTTTTAATTGAATTTTAAAAACTTTTCAATTACCAGTACTATAAACTTATAGAACTGTGGGATTAATCCAAACTACTTCCTTCAAAGACAAGTGAATTAAACATACTCATGGAGGAAGCATAGATTAGAATCATGATTTTTATCTATTTTAAGAGAATAAAAGAACAGAAAGGGTTACAATCTTGTCATATGATGCAACTCTTCTGCTCTAATATATCAAAAACTTGATGATCCAAGATCATGCAGACCAGCTGAGAAGAAATCAAAGTAAACAGTTACCTTGCAGCCAACAGATCCTGCCAATATGAGATTAGAACTCTCTATCCTAGCAAAAAAATAAAAATGGTTTTGGAAAGTTCCTTGCAACGTTTTATGACTCATAGATATTCCCAGAGGTTCCTGTTTCCATTCTGCAGTAGACAGTATTTGAAGGAAGACGTACAGTTCTAGTCAACTGTTGTTTTTAGGCAACTTGGCTGAAAGATCTGTTTAAAAAACATTTGTTGGAAAGATGATATGTTTGGGTGTTTTAATTTTTTAAACAAAATTGCAGATTTTAAATTTGTTTAACTCCTAATTCAACATTGACTAAAAGAATGGCCTAAGAAGAATTACTATGTTACATAATATATATTACAAACTTAGCAACTTGCCCATTTGAAAATTCCCAAACCAGGGGGTGCGTATTCATGGCACACTGCCTCATGCATATCCTTCCAAACTGCCTCCAGTTCCCTGGCTCTGTATTCAATAGCTCTGGCTCTGATCTTGGCCACCCAGTTCAATATCCCACCTTGGCTTCTACTTTGACCAACACTGCCAAGTCACCTCCCATCCCACCAGGACTTGATTCCTGGCTAATCTCCACTTTTGTCTAACCCCAGCTCTCTCATTTCCTTCTAAGTATTAAATACCATTTGTGAGCTACATTCTTCCCCATCCTCAACCAGCTCCACTCCACTGCACTCCACCTACAGGTTAGTAGTCTTCATTCTCCAAGGCCCCTTCTTCCTTCCTAGCCAGTTCCCCCATTCTTCAGGTTCTTTTCTTTCCAAGGCTCCAAATAATAGGCCACCTGGTGCTTAACAATTGCCATCATTTACATAAGGTCATGTGTGGCTTTTTCTGATAATAACTATAAAGATATGGATATGAGAGAAGGTATAATATTATAAAATATGTTAACAGTATCCCAATTAAAGCCATTCTTTCAGTTAATTGGCATGTTAAAAGAAGGAAGACTGATGTCTCCTGACTCCTTAAGTGTCTCATTGCTGCTGCTGCTCTACTACCCAGCTCAATCTTACATTTCTCATTGATTCTTGCCTATTCCCCTAAACAGGCTTTTAAAAAAAACATTTTCTCTCCCAGGTTCCATACCCATACCTCCCTTGGTTCTGTTGTGAATCAGACTCTGCACAGATGCAGCAAACTGGATCTAGCCTAGACAAATGTTTAATGTGACTTACACTGCATTTTAGATTTTTTTCAGCTGGGCACAGTGGCTCACACCTATATCCAGCACTTTGAGAGGCCAGGGTGGGTGGACCACCTGAGGCCAGGAATTTCAGATCAGCCTGGCCAACATGGCAAAACCCGTCTCTACAAAAATATAAAAAAATGAGCTGGGTGTGGAGGCATGTGCCTCTAATCCCAGCTACTCGGGAAGCTGAGGCATGACAATTGCTTGAATCCAGGAAGCAGAGGTTACAGTGAGCTGAGATTACACCACTGCACTCCAGCCTGTAAAACAGAGTAAGACTCTGTCTCAAAAAAAAAAAAGATATTTTTCAATTTGTTGACAGTTTAAAAATTAGAAAACTGAGACTAAAAATAGAGATTTCCAGTTTCACTTGATGCTCAGATCATGAGACTCTGGATTTACATTTGTGTATAGCAGCATCTGTTATCAAAACACTAGGGCTAGGTCCTGTTGCTTACCACAAAGAAAGCCAATCACTGAGGTGAGTCTTGCCAGGGAAGAAGGTTTTATTCAGATGCTGCAGCTGAGGAAATGAAAGATCGGTCTCAAATTCACCTCCTCGACAAACTAAAATTAGGGGTTTTTACAGGAGGAGAGTAATGTAACTATGTGTGGGAAAATAGAAATTAGAGAGGGGTAAGGAAAAAGAGTTGGTCAACAGGAAGCGGGTGGTCAGTTAGGCAATCATGACTGGTATGGGGCTTACATCTCATTGTCCAGACGCAGTAATTTTCTAAGTTTCAATTCCTAGATACTATTTGGGAGGCCTGCTGGATGATTTCCTGAGAAAGGAACTCAGATAAGACAAATATAAGTTTCTCAAGTTTTAAGACTGAGAGGGTCAATTTCCATCTTTATGCAAAGGAAACCATAAACATCAGTTTGATGGGACAATTGGGCCAGTTTTAGCATCTTCTTTCTATTTATCATGGTGAATCTGGTCATCAGTCTTTCTGAAAGCTTCATGCTGAGAAGGGATGTCATGGGATAAGGCCAAGAGTCAACCCATTTCTGGGGCTACACAGACCCTCAGCAGGGTAAGGGGCAAGACATTTTCCCATGTAAGACTGGTCTCTTGACGACCGGTCTCCCCTGGCCACAAGTGGCTCCATTCAGTCAGTGGAGGGCTGAGGACTTTTTGTCCCATACCATTGCTAGAGTAGTGTGCTATATGCCCCAGGTTCACCCAGTTCCTCAGTGGAACCTCTATGGCCAAAGAAATCAGAGTCAAGACATATAGCAAATTAAATGTTCTAGTTCAGATGGGATTGGAGGTAGGCAGATACTCATAATCTTTTCTTTTTTCTTTCTTTTTTTTTTTTTTCGAGACGGAGTTTCACTCTTGTTACCCAGGCTGGAGTGCAATGGCGTGATCTCGGCTCACCGCAACCTCCGCCTCCTGGGTTCGAGCAATTCTCCTGCCTCAGCCTCCTGAGTAGGTGGGATTACAGGCACGCGCCACCATACCCAGCTAATTTTTTGTATTTTTAGTAGAGACTGGGTTTCACCATGTTGACCAGAATGGTCTCGATCTCTTGACCTCGTGATTCACCCTCCTCGGCCTCCCAAAGTGCTGGGATTACAGTCTTGAGCCACCAATCTTTTCTTTAAGCAACATAAGACTCAAAAACTAAAAGCCAAAAAGTAAGATTACACTATTGTTTACAACTCAAAGGAATCTCCTTTGGCATTAATAAACCACATTCTGGCCTGGGAGGCCCAGCTCCCTAGGTTCCCTAACTGAGTTGTCTCTTCAACCTTGGTTTAGAATGGTGAGCTCTTTTAAAGGTCTATGTAAGGGCACATAAGTGCATCACAAAATAAAATATATAAATAATTTTAGTCCTCAAAATCCCTCAAAATCTCACATATCCACTTCTTCCACAATAGTCCCTGGGCCTAGAGGGATTAAATAGTTTTCATTTCTGGCCCTGTGTCTCATAATAGCAGCTCATTTTGATTGTCACCTCTCCTGAGTTTCTGAAGATGAGGCTTTGGCTGATGTCAATATTCAAGATTTAGCAGGTATCAGTGTCATTCGCAGACCCAGGAGTCAAGGCCCTGTAACTTAACAGCCCAAGGATTAATTAATAGATATTTTCCAAAGATGTTAAAGGGCCCTAAACATTTGAACAAAACAGAATTACAGGTCATTGTAAAATAATAATTATTCATTTAACCAAAATTAAATAAAAAAGGCTTTTAAAACAATATCAAAATAAAGTTACAATAAACTAGAATTCTACCTATAATATGCAGAGAGACTACTTTAGTATAAAATAAGTTTCTATCTACAATATAAATGATTAAGTATAGCATACAAATTTATGATAAGAACAGATGCCAAAGCTTAATGAAATGTTTACAGACATATAAAAGAACATCTAGAAATTTGTGGTTCAGTTTACTAATACCGCAGAAAGTCCTATCATTCTAACATGACTTTAACATTCTATCATGGTAACATATAGAGTGTCATGTAAAGTGACTAACATGTCACAAATTAAAACACTGTCATTTGGTGTCTAGTAGTTGCTGCCTACAGCACTTCAAACCATTGTATTAAGTGGTTAGGTGACTCCTTGCATATGTCTAATTGCTAGCATTCTAGTGATGCAACTGTGACCAAAAGCATCAAAAATGTGATAAGTCCTGTGCCAAACTTATCAATGTGCAACAATACTATATAACAAAACAGGGACAAAGTAAGAACAAGCACACAATAATTTGTTTTCAGCTATTTAAAAGAATATCACACACTAGTACCATCACACACTGGCTTCTCAATGCAGTATGAACAACTAATTAGGTAACTTTCACCACTAGAATCTTCAAACCAGGACAACACTTGTACTTATTTTATTTGCAAGTACACACATAAGCTTGGGATTAAAAAATCACTAGAAAAGATCAACGAGACAGAAAATTCACAAGGATATCCAGGACTTGAACTTGGACCTGGAACAAGTAAACTTAATAAACATTTATAGAACTCTCCACCCCAAATACACAAAATATACATTTTTATCAGTATCACATCACGTCTACTCTAAAAGTGACTACATAATTGTAAGTAAATCACTCCTCAGTAATTGCATAGCATTTCATTGGTTTAAATGAAACATTGGTTGGCTGCTTGTTATTTTCCTCCTTTATTCCTTCCTGTCTCCATTGTTAAACACAATTATTAGCATAAAAGAGGTTTTCAATACCCATTTTTAGACTGCATTCTAGCCTGGGCAATAAAGCAACACTCCTGTTCTCTCTCCCTCTTTCTCTTCCTCTTTCTTTCTCTCTTTCATTCCTTTTTCTTTCTTTTTTTTCTTTCTTTCTCTTTCTTTTTTTCTCTCAAAAAAAAAAAGAAAAAATCACTAGAAAGTCTCATATTTTTAGTTACTACTTAATCCAAGTGAATTTCAATTGATTTTAATAATGCTAGTAAACACAACTAAAATAATTTGAGAGAAATTCGTTAATATCATTTCCTTAAGAAAAAGGCCAATCTTTCCTGAACATTAAAACTTTGTATCCATATCACAGTCTTTCCTTACTATCTAAAGGAAAAGATCTGAAACTAACTCAAATTATTGATTGAACTGAATTACCTGAAATCAGCACCATTTAAAAAATTTTATTCTCATCTACTTTCTTAAATAACAAAATAATGTACTATTTCTGTTTTGAATTTATAAAAATGTCAAGTCTTTATTTTGGCCAGGAAACTTAAACTCTTAAAGCTCTCTAGATCATTATAGGTAAGCAAAACCAATTCAGTTTTAAATGGCTAGTGTGCTCTAACATTATTTTTTATAGACTTTACAAAGGTAGCTTAGGAATTTTAGATAAATAGTACAAATGATGAACTCTTACAAATGCATAGGAAACAAAATGACTACTCATAGAACCAAACACAAGCCTTCTGTTCAAAATCTTTTTTTTTTTTTTTGAGACAGAGTCTCGCTGTGTTGCCAGGAGCCAGGGTGGAGTGCAGTGTCACAGTCTCAGCTCACTGCAACCTCCACCTCCTAGGTTCAAGCAATTCTCCTGCCTCAGCTTCCCAAGTAGTTGGGACTACAGGCACGTGCCACCACACCCAGCTAATTTTGTATTTTTTAGTAGAGATGGGGTTTCACCATGTTGGCCAGGATGGTCTCAATCTCTTGACCTTGTGATCTACCTGCTTTGGCCTCCCAAAGTGCTTGGATTAGAGGCATGAGTCACTGTGTCTAGCCAGAAATTTTTTAAAAACTAGTTTTATATATATAATTTATATATTTATAAAATATATAATGTGTATATCTATTTGCTATTTGTTATATATTTATTTGCTATTTGTTCTTTTTTGGTTTACATATATATATACAGATATGCTTATATATTTTTATGCTTCTATTTATTTACATATGCATATAATACATATGTATATATACATATATGTAAAACCCAAAGAAATACAAATAGCAAATAAATGAAAAATGAAAGCAAAAACAAATAAACAAAAAACCAACCCCAAGTTTTTCTCCTTTTCCGTTTACCTTAGAAGCTACAGTGTTACCCAGAGCCAAAACACATACACACACACATACACACACACACACACAATAAATATATTGTTTTTGATATATAAATTAATGTATTTAAGTCTACCAATACCACTATACATTTTGTATATTTAAGAAATTTACTCTAGACACTTGGCAAGTAAGTACTTCAATGCTAGTACCACCAATGCAGAATAGCAAACACAGTGTGAAATCAAGGAACACAAGCATTTTTGTGAAATTGGACTCCCTGCTAAATCTAGCTTCATGCTTACCTATATTTAAAAAAAGATTTGCCAAACTGCCAATGTATTTCCTTATAATATTTCTTATCTTTATCAAGACTATGAGCAATATTAATTAGTCAAATTTCTCCAATTTTTTATCAGGTTTTACTTTTTATCTTTCTATTTTCTCTGTATGTGCATGAAGATAGACATACACAGAAACAGGAGAAAAAGTTCATATGACTTATACGATGTATGACATGCTTAAATTTTGTTTGGTCTTAAATTTTCTCTTGTTTAGAAAAAAAGTCATTTTATTTTAGGACAAAAATTTACCGCAGTCCATAATTTGATTCAACCTTTAGATAAATTCTGAATGGAAGTTGTCTAGGCTGAAGATAGGGATTTAGACATCTTTAGAATTTTCAGGAAGGAAGGACCGATCAAACAATATTAATTGCCATAGAAAGCGTGTCAAGCCAAAAATCATAAAAATATTTATTGGGGTTGGCAATATGGAAGTCATTGATGAACTCAATGGTTGTTTCAATAGAGAAGAGGCAAGAACCAGATTGTAGGGGTTGAATAGAGAAGACTTAAAAAAATAAGATAAGTTAGTGTAGCCCAATTTATGCAAGCAGTGCCATGAATGGAAGGAGAGAATGGTGACAGGTCTATGACAATCAAGATGGCCTAAGTCATTATACTACATTACATTACTGCATACTAATAAGTATTAGTTGACAGAGTATGAATAAATAAATAAATATTAATTATAAAGAGGTAATTGACTTTAACAGAAAGGTAACAAGTTCTCCAAAATTCCTTTTCAACTTAAGTTCCTCACCATAGTACATTAATATAATGATGATTAGTTTTAAAAACCCTGGATTAGTTATTTCATTTATGCTCATTTCTTGCAAAATGCTATCAAATCCTTGCAATTGGAGACATCTAAAATCATGAGCAACTACAGGAGGCTTGAGGCAAAGTAAAGAAAAATGGATTTGGTTCCACCCCATGTTTCCAGCCACTCACATGTATGAAGAAGAGCAAGTCTCTTCTCTCCAGCTCTTAGTTTTCTCTCTGTGTAATGGATTATGGACTAAACAAAAATAGGAAATAGATAGCAAGTCATTTCGGTAACTGCAAAACCTAACTGGAACCCCAGGATAAGATCTTTTTGCAAAGAAAAATTACTATTAATGTTAATACCAGTTGTTGCTTTGATTACATTTGGAGCTATGTATACATTTCACAAGATATATTCCATATAAAGCAATCAAGATAATCACATATATGACCTAATAAAAGCCAAAATCAAAAAAGCATTTTTAAAATTTAAATCAGAAACACAATCTAATTAATTTATTTGCTTTTTACTATTTTTAACATTACATATAATTTCAAATATATATGACTGTGCAAATATATTAGACAAGTTAGGAAAACAGAAACAAAATTGTTTTCAACAGAGGATTTAAGGGAAGAAACTGGTTTCACAGGTGTCAGAAGGGTGAATAAGTAAAAAAGTCACATAGAGGTAACTCAGGAAGTAGCTACAACGCCTGAAGTTAGGAGAACAAATGGGAAAAGATGGTGGTAACAGGAGGTGGAACCACCAGATCTGGTAATCTAAGGAAGAGGCTTGGGCTGGCTGCTGCTGGTTGTCTGGGGGAAATGATGAGCCGTTTCTGAAGTGCCAACAGGAGCTGGAGGCTAAAGCCACTTCCACAGTGGAGGCCACTACCTAACACTTAGGAGAACTGCCATTTTAGAATAGAAGACAACAAGAATAAAACAAATTTTTAAACAGGAAGGAAGTCTTGTCTCCTCTTCCAATCCCCACTCCTCAATAACTTCAAGTCTCTGTCTAATAATTTCAAAAAGCTGCCGATGAAATCAGAAGTATGAAATTTGCAAAGTCACAGCCCTAGCATTACAAACTAGTGTCAAAAAAGGAGGACATGTTGCTGAGAGACAACAGGCATATTACTTGCACAGCTCTGCTTTTTAAGAAAAGTAAAGGTTAACTGCATTGTAGTTAATAGCACAAAAAATAATGTTGAAAAAAGTATAGTATCTTGAAAAATGTGAGAATTATAGGGATCCTTACATGAACAAGTAAGTACACATAAGCAGAAAAGAGAAAGTTGTCCTATAATTAAGAAGAGAAAGCAGAAAGAGGGAGGTAAGAAAGAAAATATGGGCTTCATGGAAAAGATTTATATTAAAAAAGGAAAATGATATAATGTGAAAATAACAATTATAATATTAAAAGTTCTATATAATTAAATTAAGTTTCAGGTATGAGAAATGGACTGCTACATTGGTGCCACAGGCCATCATGAAATATCTAAAATCTAGGATTACTAGGCTTCTATGCTCATGAGCAATTGCTTTGTTAACAAGAGCCCCAGAGTTAAGATAGACCAACAGTGACATCTGCTGCCATGGACTTATTTTTAAAAGGGCCAGTCTCAACATTTTCAAGTTAAGATTCCTGCCAAACCACTGGGCTTCTGCTGTGATGAGTCAGCACTTCTGGAACTCCTGTTTGTCATCTATGCTATTAGAAGATTTTCTAAGGAGAACACAGAACATGGGAAAATTAGAGAATGTTTGAAAATGTAACTAAAACAAACAAAAACAGTAGGGTCAGAGGAATAAGTGATGATACAGAAACTTCACATTGTCTTTTCACATCCTGTTTTTCCTTTAACCAAGTAAGTCCAAATAATCTTGTAGTTGTTAGCAAGCATAAGCATGTCTTCATTAAAAAGAAGGATTAATTTAACTGTTGCCAGCTTCAGTGGATTCCAACCCCAAATTTACAGCATAATATTTAGACCAGAAAAAAAAAAAAAGTCCAACGATCAAAGGAGGGTATGTAGGAAATTTTTAGAGCCAGCCTTGCTTAGGAAACCACTTCCTAGCTATCTAAGTGTTTACCTTGATTATACCTCCTTCAACAACTGCTGACCTTCTGGTTCTTCCTTTTTCTTTTCTGAAAGGCAATAGAACATAAGGTTTGAATCAAAATATGTTTTTGATTTAAAAAAAAAACATATTATCAACAGTATAAAGTGGACAGTGTGGCTCATTTATATGAACCCACAAATATTAGCTCAAGAAAATCATGGGTTAATTTATTTGCTCTAGAAAAAAATTGTAAATTACATGAATCTCTACCCCAGTTATAAAAGAAGATCAACAAAAAACACAGATGTTTCAGCTGATGGAGAACTGAATGAAGAGTTCTGGCTTCTAGTACAAGGTTCTGACCAAGACTCAATGTGTCATCTTGAGGAAATTACATAACTTCACTGAGTCTTAGTTTTCTCTTCTGTAAAATGAAAGGATGAGGCTACATGACAGATGAAAAATGGGATACAACTCATTTTCCTTCTTGGGTTAACAGGCAATAGTTACCACTCACAACTGGGTACAGTTTATGAGTTAATTTCTACAACTTAATTACAGAAATTAACTCATAAACTGCACCCAGACTTTATGGAAAAGAGTGATAATAGTAGGGGGGTCTGCTGTGGACCACAGAAATATGAGCGGCCGCATGCACACCACATATATACCAATTCACAAATAAAACAATCTCTTACCCTTTCTTATAGCTGTAGATTCTGTCATCAGTCATCATATTTAGTGCCTACTGTATTAGCTATGCAAGATGCTCAAAGGACATCATTTCTAATCTTCACAACATTTTAAAGACAAGAAAACCAAGCCTCAGAAAACTATGTAATTTTTTTCAAAGCTATATAGCATAGCTGGACCAATTACTAACTTAATCTCCCGACAGTCCATTATAAATAAAAACTTCTCGTATTTTGGATCACATCCCCTAGCCCTCTCAAAACACAAAAGTTATATTATAACATCATTGTGTGCTGTCAGATGATACTTATATACCTATCTAAAGAAAGGATGAAAGTTTGGACATAAAATTTGGCTGGCCCACATAAATATAAAGGGCAAAGGAGGAACCTCAGGGAAAACATGTCTAAGAAAATGGTTTTTTCCAACAAACAAACTTAATATATGATGAAAATTAAAAGTGACAAATGAAGGAACAATAACTAAAAGTCATGTTTAACTTTAAAGCAAATAGAATTCTAAACAAATAAAATTAAAGGGATACCAAATCCAAGTTGAAAAGAACCATAAAAACAGGATACTGTGTGTTGCCTCAATCTGGAAATAAATGCTGACTTAATTGGTCAGCTACACTGACAGTAATGTGGGATGTAGCAGACACACGTGAATGTACAATAAACACTATTTGATGGTGATAGTTTATAAGTAATTCAGACAATGGATTCCTGGTGAAAAATATTTTTTGAAGTTTCTTTAATTTGATACACATCTTGTACATGTTTTAGATTATTATAATATTCCAGTACAGTAGAAAGCAAACACATGCTAACTTTTTATTAGAACAAACTAACTCTTCTCATCAAATAATAGAATCCTTGGGAGTCTTTAAAAGTAGCATCACAAAATTGGTCTATATTGACTGGTTACAAAATTACATACTGATGCTTTCAAAGTAAATACTCAGAAATTTACAATTGCCTTTGGAAAATTACTCAGCAATATGGATTAGTAAAAAAGCTCTAAGAAAACCAGATGCAAGAATGAACTCAGAAAAAAATGATTGTTAGTGCCCAGATTGGATTTCATATCAAACACCTTGTGTTCCTATAATTAGCAGACTAATTTATTCATATTATAAATATTTATTCTTCATTTATCATGTACTCGGTACTGAAGCAGTCACCAAGAATATATTCATAAAATAAAATAGTCCTAACTTTGAGGAGTAGATATCTAATTAGAGACAGGCCCATAAATAAATTAAAATACAAAGTGACAAGTAAATCAACTGGATTATGTTTGAAGTACATACGTATTACATGAAAGGGAAGTAATTAATTTTCTCTCATATAATCAGGAAAGGATCAGAAAGACAGAAGTACAGGAACAAAGTGAAGGTCAATCTGTTTCTTAAGACACTATTAATTAATATGTTGTTTACATAATACTAAAATAGTCAAAACTGTAAACATTTAAGTCATAGACTTTCAGACAGTCCCCACTCATATACAAGAAAGCTCTAAAAAGAGTACAGTCAATAACCACATGAAAAATAAAATTTATATAATTATAATTACATAAAGCAAATGTTGCACTATTTTTCATCCCTACTATTCCAAGCCAATATCATTCCTGGGTGTGAAGGCCCAACATGCTATTATGCACTAAGAAAGTCAACACAAGAAAGTCCTGCAGAGTGTTATTCCACATGGCTTTGTGACTAATTCTGTTTGTGGAATGAACTGAGCTGTGGTCATGGGTCACTTTCAGCCAGCCAAGAGAATGTTTCCAGAGTGTAATTGTTCTGGGCATCAAGGTACTTTACAGCATGTTCCCAATGCCTTTTCATACTTTGTGGCCAGGAGACTGCTGAGAAAATATTATTCACCACAATTAGACTGGACTAGTCAACCTCCTGGATATTACATCTCCATGTCAACACAAGCCATGTCTGTGACTGAATTTACCAGATGTTTCTAATTTTTCTACCTTCTGAACTACAAGTTGAATTTTTTTTTCTGGCTTTGAAATTTTTTAAACAAAGGACTTTCTGTGATGTCTCAGAAAAACTCACAAAATGTAAACCCTGGCTAATATCAGAATAAGAGTTCTGGCTCTCCTGCACTGCCACTCGATGGGATTTCTTGCTTCTCACTGCCTATGACATTTTCTCAATAGGGTTTTTACCTATAGGAGTCTCATTCACCCTCTAGAGATCACCATATAACTAACATGTAGAAAAACCACTAAATTCTGGATTCTGGAGCTAACTACACAGCCTCTGTTGCTGTATTACCTGAAACAAATGCTATTTCAAATTAAGGTCTTAATAACTATAAACATCAATTCATATACCCTTTCAAACCAACCATTGCATTTCTAGAACATTATCAAAAGATTTTACACATATTCACAATGAAGTTTTTGCTGGATATTCATTACTACTTTGTCAAGACCTGGAATTTAGAAACAACCTGAGTCTTTATTAGTAGGGAACCAGTAGTATATTCTATTCTATGCCCACATACAGAATAATATTCAGACCTTATAATGATTAGACAGTTCTCTAAATATGTAATAACATCAAAAATCTCCATAATAATTATTAGGTCAAAAATAAGGTGAGGAACTAGGTTGATATTTGTGTATGTGTATATGTGTATACATAGATAGACAATACATACATATATACTGTAAGCTTTCTGTCATTTTGAATTTTATTTGTTGTTATGTTGAAGTATTGTTTATTCAAAAATAAATTTGGGAGAAATAAAGTTAAAAAAATAAACAAAAAGTGAGACTTTAATGACACTACCCACAATAAATTAATGAAAAGCAGGCAGGAGAGAAGGAAGAAAAAAAGAAACAGAATCTTAGATTCTAAAACCACGGATAGATCTGTCTCTTATTTCCCATAGTAAAATTTCCCACTGTGTCACAGATTGGCCCATCCTAATTCTGATAATTTGCAACCCTCCAGGAGGGCCATATGACACTTGACCACACACTCTCCTCTCCTGTGAAATGCCTTGCCCTGATTCCTGACCTGGTCCTCTGTCATTCCTCTCAGTGCTGAGGCATTTCCTCATCCCCCTTCTCCCTGAGTTCCTCCTTCAAGGCTTTGGCTGTGGGCCTTTCCCAGAGCTCAGAGATTCAGCTTCAGTATTCATTTAGAGGCATATTTCACCCATATTTTATTTGTAGATGATTCCCAAAACTAAACCTCCGATATTTGTATACATTATGTCACCTTCCTTGTCTTCCCTTTCCTTTTTCATTCTCATTGTTTTCTACCATTTACACATTCTGATTGGCAACAGAGAGCTTCCACCAGTTGCTATATTAAACACAGAACTTAATCTTTCCCAGTCTCTCCTGCTTTCATATTTTATATGTATATATGAATGGTCTTCATTCAATACTAAATGTCAAATTCCTCAAACTTAGGAAGATTTTTACAGTTATCTTACTATCCACCTCCTCCTCCATCTTCACCCAGTCAAGAATAGTGTTCTAGACTAGATTCTTACTCCACATAGTCATATTGAATATATTTTTATGAATAAATAATTCCCCATCATGACCACCAGATTTAGTACACAATTTGATGTGTATAATAACACATAGGAATTTTCCTTTTGATTGACTGATTTCCAGTCCAAGCTGTTCTACGATAGATTTGAAACAGTCCACATCATAATTATTTGCTTCCATTTTCTTCTCCCTTTTGAGGCTAGAGCCTATGTGTTATTTTTGTTTCTACTGCTGGGACCTCCCATTAGGAGTTTATCAATAATTCCTTATTAAATAATGAAAACAAGAAAAAAGAAAATGCATGATTAGAAGTATTTTCCAAAAAATATTTTGACATTTAGTAAATTCATATTTTTTCTAATAAAAGAAATGTTTTATACTCACATTTGATAAAATATGTCTGTCACTATTGTAGGAGGGATAACTAGAGTTCACTAATTCAGATATGCAATAAATACAAATTAATTTTCATTACTCAACTGAATTGTTATTATGAGTCTGGAATGCAGGCTGAACACTTCAACTTGAGTCTTTTTTAAGATTCTCCCAATTATTTAAGGGTTGTGTTGAGGTTTAAATCCTTATAGGGTTAAGGATTGGGGGGAGATAGAAAGATAATATGGCCCTGAAGTCACCTCTCATATACAGGTTACACCGGAGAAGTCCATCATGTGATGGCATTCTAGTCTTTCAGGTGACAGTTTTGTACCATTCTTGGAGTGTGGAAATTTTGCCAAAGAGCTCCTCATTTCCCACCTGCCAGAAGCCTCATGGAGTTACTTCTTTGATAGCATCTTATCAAGCCTCATCCTCTCAAGAGCATTGCCAGGAAATGAAGTAGAAGATTCAGATCTCTAGGATACCATGAACCTCCCAGCGTTTATCTTCTCTCACTCTCTTTTTTTTTTTTAATACTGCTTAAGTTTTTATAACAGCTTGCCTCATGAAGAGAGAACACTGGAATAGGTGATACTTTCTTGCTATAGCAAACTCAGATTATGTCAGGCAGTTCTGATCATTACAATCCATTACTTTCTAAGGTCAAAGCAATTCCACCTTCCGATATCCAGCCAAGACACTTTCCTTTGCTCTCATGTCTACTTTATTTTACTGATTACACAAGTCCTTTCCCCATTATGAGGTTTAGATTGCTAAAACAAAAGCCAGGTTTATTGTGACCACTCAACCACATCCCTTCCTTGAGACACTAAGCCCCAAACCAAATACTTACTTGCATATGAGAAGAAAAGGGAAAAATACAACATGAAGTTTAAAAATGAATTTACTATCTCAACATATCACACTGTTTTCCCCAGCTCTCCATTCTCTGTCTCTTGTCTTTCCTTTCCCTTTTCACTCTCATTGCATCCCTACGTGAAATCACCCTTTTCAGGGCACCTATCATCTTACACTCAGATTACAATAGCCTCCTGAGTCTCCACTTCATCCCTGGCTCCCATCATCCCTTACCCCTGTAAAAGCATCTACCATGCCCCTGGGTAGTCTTCTTTTGATTGTTGCAGAAAGTATAAATTCTTCTACCAGTTTGAAAAATATGCATGAAATTGTCTCAACCTAACTGAATATCTGATTCCCTGTATTCAATATCTTTTCCAAAAATATCAATACTTTATTGTTCCCCTCAGGCATATTTTACTCATTTCTGCCACAGTACTTTAGTCACAGTTTCTCTCACTTTGAAGATTCTCAACCATTTTATTCTCTAGGTAAATTTTAACCAACTTTTAGAACAAACTTTAGAGTCACCACTGCAGTCCAGTCTCTCTCTTCTCCATATTAATTTCACCACAGAGCATGCATTACCCAATTTAGTATTTAATTCTGTACTTATGGGTTTTTGAATTGCACCTTACTTATTTCACAGATTTTATCTTTGTTCCTTCCACTAATTGCAAGCACCCTGAAGGCAGGAAGCATATTCTCATATCTCCTCCATTGTACCCAACACAGAATATGCCATGTAATAAACACTTAATCAACACTCATGTTATGGGATGACCATGTGACTTGCCAGTGTGGCCCCTCCCAAACCCTGCCAACTTCCCCTACCCGGACATTCACACATAATTCCTTCTACCTGACATCTCTCCCCAAATCAGAAAGCAGTGAATAATTCTATACAGGAATACCTTGTTTTATTGTGCCTTGCTTTGTTGCACTTCACAGATAATGCATTTTTTTTTTTTTTTTTTACAAATTGAAGGTTTATGACAACCTTACATTGAGTAAACCCATTGGCACTATTTTTCCAACAGTACATGGTCACTTAGTGTCTCTGTGTCACATTTTGCTAATTCTTGCAAATTTTCAAAGTTTTCATTATTATATCTATTATGGTGATCAATGATCAGTGATCTTTGATGTTACTATTGTTACAGTTATGGAGGGCCCTGAACCACATTCATATAACACAGCAAACTTAATAATCCATAAATGTTGTGTGTGTTCTGATTGCTCCACCAACCAGCCATTCCCCTGTTTTCTTCCTCTCCTCAGGCCTCTCTACTCCCTGAAACACAATATTTAAATTAGGCCAATTAGTAACCCTATGATGGCCTCTCTAAGTGTTCAATGAAAGGAAGAGTCACACTTCCTTTCAGTTGAAAATCTCCCTCTTTAAATCAAAAGCCATGGCCAGGCATGGTGGCTCACATCTGTAATCCCAGCACTTTGGGAGGCCAAGGCGGGCAGATCAAGAGGTCAGGAAACTGAGACCATCCTGACCAACATGGTGAAACACTGTCTCTACTAAAAATACACAAAAATTAGCTGGGAGTGGTGGCGTACGTCTATAGTCCCAGCTACTTGGGAGGCTGAGGCAGGAGAATTGCTTGAACCCAGGAGGCAGAGATTGCAGTGAGCCAGGAGCACGCCACTGACCTACAGCCTGGGCCACAGTGTTAGACTTCATCTCAAAACAAAATAAATCAAAAACTAGGAATGATTAAGCTTAGTGAGGGATGCAAGTCCAAAGCCAAGATAGACCAAAAGGTAGGGCCCTTTCACCAAACCAGTTAGCCAAGTTGTGAATGCAAAGGAAAAGATCTTGAATTAAATGAACAATGCTACTCCAGTGAACAGAGAAATGACAAACAAAACAAAACAAAAAGCCTAACAGCTTTATTGCTGATACAGAGAAAGTTTTAGTGGTCTGTATAGAAAAACAAACCAGCCACAACATTATCTCAAGCCACAGCCTAATCTAAAGCAAGACCCTAAACTTCTTCAATTCTGTGAAGCCTAAGACAGGGGAGGAAGCTGAAGAAGAGAACACTGAAGCTAACAGAACTTGGTTCATGATGTTGAAGGAAAGAGGTCATCTCCTCAATATGAAAGTACAAGGTGAAGTTGCAAGTGCTGATGTAGAAGCAGCTAGTTATCCAGAAGATCTAATTAAGATAATGAATGAAGGTGGCCACACTAAGCAACACATTTCACTGTAGAAAAACAGCATTCTATCTGAGGAAGGTACCATCCAGGACTTTCATAACTGGAGGAGAAGTCAATGCCTGACTACAGAGGACAACTTCAAAAAACAGGCTGACTCTCTTATTAGGGGCTAACACAGCTTTAAGTTGAAGCCAGTGCTCATTTATCATTCCAAATATCTTAGCGTCATGCAAAATCTACTGCTTGTGCTCTATAAATGGAAAAACAAAGCCTGCATGACAGCACATCTGTTTACAACATAATTTACTGAATATTGTAAGCCCATTGTTGAGACATACTGCTCAGAAAAAAAAAAAATCACTTCAATATATTAGTGCTCATTTATAATGCTCCTAGTCATCTAAGAACTCTAAAGGAGATGTAAAAAGAGATTACTGTTGTTTCCACGTCTGCAGCCCCTGGATCAAGGAACAACATTTCATAAGGCTATAGCCACCATATTTATGATACTTCCATGCTGTTTGGGTTGCTATAGCTTTGTAGGATATTTTGAAATCAAGTACTGTGATGGCTCCAGCTTTGTTCTTTTTGCACATAATTGCTTTGGCTATTTGGAGTTTTCTGTGGTTCCATACAAATTTTAGGACTTTTTTTCTACTTCTGTGAAGAACATCATAGGTATTTTGACAAGTATTACAATGAATATATAGTTTGTTTGGATAGCATGAACATTTTAACAATATTAATTCTTCCAAGCCATGAGAAAGTGATACTTTCCATTTTACAGTGTGTGTATTTTCTTCAATTTCTTTCATCAGTATTTTGTATTTTTTGTTTAAAGAGCTTTCATGTCTTTGATTAAATTTATTCCTAAGTAATTTCTGTAGCTATCATATATGGGATTGCTTTCTTGATTTCTTTTTCAGATTGTTTGCTATTGATGTATAGAAGCACTGGAAATATGTTTAGTATTTGTTTTATAACCTGTAATTGTATTAAATTTATCCATTCTTTTGGTGGAATCTTTAGGATTTCCTATATATAAGATCATGTAGTTGGCAAACAGGGACTATTTAACTTCTCCTTTCCAAATTTGATTACCTGCTTTTTTCTCTTTTTACTAATTGCTCTTGCTAGAAATTCTAGTACTATGATGAGTAGAAGTGACAGGAGTGGGCATCCTTGACTGTTTCTGATCTTGGAGAAAAAGCTTTCAACTTTTCCCCATTGAATATAATATTAGCTGTGGATTTGTCATACATATATGGTCTTTATATCATTAAGGTACACTTCTTCTATATGTATTTTGCTCAGAGTTTTTATCATAAACAGATGTTGAATTCTGCCAAATGCCTTTTCTGCATCTATTTAGATGAGGGTTTGATTTTTGTCCTTCATTCTGTTAACATGGTGTATCACATTTATTGATATGCACAGTTGAACCATTCTGGCATCCGAAGGATAAATCTCATTTAATCATAGTGAATAATCCTTTTAAATGCTGTTGAATTCAGTATGCTAGTGTTTTGTTGATTTTTGCATTTCTGCTTCTCAGGGATATTGGCCAGTAGCTTTCTTTTTCCGTTGTATCCTTGTCTGGTTTTGATATTAGGGCAATGTTAGCTTCATAGAATGAAAATAGCAGTATTCCCTCCTCTTCAATTTTTTGGAATAGTTTGAGTATAATTGCTGTTAGTTCCTCTTTAAATCTTTGATAGATTCAGGAGTGAAGCCATCATGGGCTTTTCTTTGATGGGAGACTTTTTATTACTGTTTTAATCATGTTATGCATTATTAGTCTAAACAGGTTTTCTATTTTTTCATGGTTCAATGTTGGTAGGTTCTATATGTCCAGGAATTTATTTCTTAGGTAGGTCTTACTATTTGTTAGCATATAGTTATCACAATCGTCTCTAGTAATCCTTTGTATTTTGTGTTATCAGTTGTGATATCCTTTTTTCATCTCAAATTTTATTTATGTGGGTTTTCTCTTTTTTCTTCCTTTAGCTAAAGATTTTTCAATTTTGTTTATCTTTTCAAACACCAATTTTTGTTTCATTTACCTTTTTACTTTTAAGTCTCAGTTTCATTTATTTTTGCTCTAATCTGTATTATTTCTTTCCTTCTACTACTTTAGTGTTTGGTTTGTTCTTACTTTTCCACTTCCTTGAGGTACATCATTAGGTTGTTTATTCAGTCTTTCTACTTTTTGAGATAGGTGTTTATTGCTAAGAACTCCCCTCTTAAGGATATTTGTCAGTAATATTCACTATCATATGCTCAGCAGCAAATTTATGGTAAATAGGATATATTTTTTAAATTTTGTTTAGTTAAAATTTTAATTAGGATTTTGTCTATCTTAACAACATTATATTTCAACTAATAAATAACAGTTTCAAGTAAAAACAAAAATAAAACGCCCCTCCTAGAACCTGCTTTTGCTGTATCCCATAGCTTTTGGTGTGTTGTGTTTCCATTTTCATTTTTCTCTAGGAAATTTTTAATTACTTTTTTTATTCTTTCACTGACCTATTCATTATCAGAAGTATGTTATTTAATTTTCATGAACATTAATATATAGTTTTTATTAAAATATAGTTTAATTAAAATATACTTTCCAACATGATTTCTGTTATTGATGTCCAGTTTACTCCATTGTAGTCAGAAAAAATACCAGATGTTATTTTATTGTTTTTTATTTTATTTTAACTTCTGGGGTATATGTGCATGATGTGGAGGATTGTTACATAGGTAAACATGTGCCATGGTTGTTTGCTGCACCTATCAACCCATCACCTAGGTTTTAAGAACCACATGCATTAGCTATTTATCCCGATGCTCTCCCTTCCCCTGTCCCTCCAACAGGCCCCAGTGTGTTTTGTTCCCTCCTTGTATCCATGTGTTCTCATTCTTCAGCTAACACTTACAAGTGAGAACATGTGGTGTTTAGTTTTCTGTTCCTGTGTTAGTCTGCTGAGGATAATGGCTTTCAGCTCCATCCATATCCCTGTAAAGGGCATGATCCCATTCTTTTTTATGGCTGTTCTTCTTTTTTAAAAAATTTGTTATGACTTGTTTTGTGACATACCATATGTTCTATCCTAAAGAATGTTCTATGTGCTTTTGAGAAATATGTGTACTCTGTAGCTGTCAGATGGAATGTTTTGTAAATGTCTGCCGTTAGGTCCAGTTGGTCAAGAGCACAGTTTAACTCTGACTTTTTTGTTGTTGTTGATTTTCTGTCTGGACAATCTGTCCATTGCAGAAATAGGATGTCAACATCTCCTACTATTACTGTATTGCAGTCAGTCTCTCCTTTAGGTCTATAACTATTTGTTCTATATACTTGCGTGCTCCAGTGTTGGGTGCACATATATTTACGATTGTTATATCCTATTACTGTGCTGACCCCTCCATTATTATATAATGACCTTCTTTGTCTTTTTGATCATTTACAAGCCTGTTTTATCTGATGTAAGTATGGCTCCTGCTGCTCTGTTTTGGTTTCCATTTGCATTAAATATCTTTTTCCAGTCCTTCACTTTCCATGTGTGTGTGCCTTTAAAGGTGAAGTGATCTTGTAGACAGCATGCAGTTGGGTCTTGTTTTTTTTTTTTAATCTGTTTAGTTACTCTTATGTCTTTTAATTAGATAATTTAATCAGTTTACATTCAAGTTTATTATTGATAGGTAATGGTTTACTACTGCCATTTTATTGTATTTTTTATGGTTGTTTTATAGATTCTTTCTCTTTTCCTCTTTTGCCATCTTTCTTTGTGGTTAAGTGGTTTTCTAAAATACTTTTTGATTCCACACTATTTATTTTGGTGTAACCATTATAGGTTTTTGCTTTGTGGTTACCATGAGGCTTACAAAAAGCATACTATAGTTATAACAGATTATTTAAAACTGTTAACAACTTACCTCTGATAACAAAGAAAAGTAATGAAAAAAACTCTGCACTTTAATACCATTCTCCCCCACATTTTGACTTGCTGATGTTTCAATTTATATATGTTGCCTATCACTCAGTCAATTGTTATAGTTACTGATTTTAATAATTTTGCCTTTTATTTTTCATATTTAAGATATAAGTAGTTTAGTTACCCCAACTGAAGTATTAAGAGTATTATAAATTTGTCTGTTTTCTTTCTTTTGTTGGGTATTCATTTTCTTTCACAGCCTAGTATGCATAGAATATATGAAAATTACAAGACAACAATTTTAAGACTATTAAAAAATTACCATCTTGAAACTTTTGACAGAGCTATCAATCACCTCTACTTACAAAGCTTGAAAAACAAAAAATTTACCTGTACAATTTTTAGACAATCATATAATAAACATGGTTGTTTATTATATGATTCTTTATGGTTGTTTTATATAAAACAACCATTAAAAGTATAATAAAATGGCAGTAGTAAACCTTTACCTACAGCTTTATAAGGCCACCAGGCTATTAAAGGAAAATGCAGATTATTATAGAAGCTTCAAAGCAATGAAAAGTATTCAACTTACACCTTAAACAGATACATTATTTACCCTTTACCCACAATTTATCTTCGATTTTACCAGCAGCATTCTGTCAGCTCAATGCACTAAAACTACATTGCTAAGAAAATATCAGTCATGTTTTCTTCTTACATTCTATGAGTTATGAACCAAGAGCACAGCTGAATAATTAACTACTTGTCTTAGTCTAAAATGTTCCAGCTGAATCCTCACTGCCAGATTTTTTTTCATTTCTTATTTATAATTTTCCTGGCAAACATATTGTTAACTTTACATCTCTGTAGCTAACTGCCAAATGTGACAATAAGTTATTCAACTTATCAGCTTTCCTATTCTTCTAAGCAAGCCTAGTTTCTGCTTAAAGAGGAAATATTCACTAGAAGGTGCTAAATAATAGTTAGAAAATATGAGAAATACTCCATAATTACAAATAAGAATCCAAATTCACATCCAGATCAACAATTGAATGTTACAAAGCTGGCTGAGGTATATTTTCACTTCAAACATTTTTTAGAATACTTTCATTTTCATTGATAAGAATTTTTAGATCCCATTTTAAAGTATCAATTTTTAAGTCATTAAAAAGAAAGCAATTAAGTTCTTATAATATGTATAATTTTTGAAAAAATAGATCTTCCTCAAGAAAATAGTCTTTGAAACAGATGGAAGAAAGTCATTTCATCTCCTTTAGCATTGATTTCTAAATGATACCCTGACAATTGTGCAGAAGCCTCAGCTGAGGCAGATATGCTGCCCTCCTCAGATCTGCTTTCCAGCTCCATTCCTTAACACTAGACCAATGTCTAGGGTCAAGGGTTCCATTGCCTGAGTCAGTAATTAGCATCTCTGCCAGTGGGAGGAGGGATATGTTACCAAAGAAGCTACAAGACCTGGCTAATATGAACAAATAGAAACAGGAGAGTGTTTCTAGAAATGGCTCTTAAAGTTTCTGAACCAAGAGAGAACCCAAACTTTAAAGCTGGATTAGGGAGAGTATGTTAATATGGGCACACTTTCTCTAGCTCAGGATTTAGTGCCCTGGCAAAGGTCTCAGGATCAAGTTCTGATATGCTGCTGTAATGGCTTTTGGAAGCTTGGAAAAACAGATGGCCTTCTATCAAATAAACTGGAGATGCTCGAACTACCTTGCCAGAGTACTAAGAAACAAAAAGCAAATTTCCAGAGAAATGAACATGCTAGAATGAGTCTATTACATAAGACTTGAGAAACCACCAGCTGACTTTCCTTGGGAAGGGCTGGAGAACATTTCATTAACTGCATGATAAGGAATATACTAGAGAGAGAGATGGATGCCACTATTAATAAGAAGCTTTGTAGTGGCTGTCCTCTACAGACTGAGGCTGATGGCAGGAAATGCTATTCTAGTGGCTCCCTAGTGTCAATAGGAATGAAAGGATTCCAGAGTAGTAGACGGACAGCATAAGAGGTAAGGTGTGTGCAATAATTATAATTGGCAGTAAGGTTGAAATAGCATCCAGGACATCCTGACCCAAAGAGAATTGTGCATGCACACACACACACACACACACACACACACACACACACAGCGAGAGAGAGAGAGAGAGAGGTAAAAGTGACCAAAACTGGATTAGAAGAATAATGTCAGCTGACCAAATGGAACCAATGGAAAACTGCAATATCTCACCTACATTCCATATCTGAGCCAATTCTTAAACAAGAAGCCATCAATTAAAAGAGAGGTCAGATCTTCACAAGGAAGAACTCTAGAATACTAGTTAGAGGGAGTAGTAATTCCTTCAGTCCTTCTACAGTAATTCCAAGTCCTCCACAGTGATCTCATGTCATTTATCAAATATCTTTACATTGAGAAAAGAACCAGAATTTTTTTTTAGACTGACTCTCACTGTCTTACAGCCTGGAGTGCAATGGTACAATCTTGGCTCACTGTACCATCTGCCTCCTGGGTTCAAGTGAGTCTGCAGCCTCAGCCTCCTGAGTAGCTGGAACTACAGGTGACTGCCACCATGTCCAGCTAATTTTAGTAGTTTTAGTAAAGGCAGGGTTTCACCATATTGTCCAGGCTGGTCTCGAACTCCTGACCTCAGGTGATCCACCTGTCTCGGCCTCCCAAAGTGCTAGATTAAAAGTGTGAGCCACCATGCCCAACTGAGAACCAGGATTTTTCAAGGGCTGTTGAATTCAATATCTAAACTGACTGTGGTAACAGGATTCACAAATGAAACCGTATGCTCACTGTGAGAGTGGGCATATTGAAGGTTGGATAATAAATGTAGTACTGGCCCTAGTCTACCTCATACTGAATTCAATGAATCCAAACCCACCAATTGATCTTTTCCTTGTTTCCTTATGTGTAATTAGGATGAACATACTTAACAAATGGCAAAACTCTTACAATGTTTCCTTGACCTGTGGAATAATAGCTATTGCAGAAGCAAAAGTAAAGTATTTAAAACCTGAGACTTCCCACTCTAGAAGTCTAGTGATTTAGAACATGTCATTTAAAGTTCAAAACTCCCCAGGAGTCACTCCATATTATCTTGTCTGCATTGTTTAGGATATATGGACTGATGGTTTGCATCTGGTTTAACCTGTTACACAGCCTGGCTGTAGCAAAGTGACCAGTGAAGGTATAAAAGGCCCTTCAGTAAACTTGCATTTGAACTATGCTAGACTTAGATACCCCACACATATCTGAAAAGTACATAACCCAAAGATGAAATGCCTCACGTGTAACTGAGAAAAGACCCTGAAAGATCTGCATTGGGAGTTTTCAGACTTCCTATAATTGCCTGCACTTTCCTTCTCTTTGTATGCCATATTATTTGCAATTATTAAAGCCTTACATGAGTGTACCCTGTAGAGTCTTGAGAGTTCTTTTATTTTGAGACCTTGTAGAGCACCATCATAGGGCCCTTAAAAGGATTAATTGAGCTAAGATATATAGAGCACTTAGCACACTGCCTTACCTGTAATAAGTGTTCCCTAAATGACAGCCATGGTTATTCATATTTTCCTTCTCTCCAATAGGGTCCGACACCCACTCCATTAATGACAACATTAATTGAGGTGGAATAATTTGCTTCCATGGACTATTACTATCCATAGCAGTGGTTCTCAACAAAGAGTTATTTTGTCCCTCCAGGGACAACTGACAATGTCTGATGACATTTTTGGTTGTCACAACTGGGAGAAAGGTACCATTGACATCTGGTAATTATACACCAAGAAAGCTGCTAAACACCACCCCAGGACAGCCTCTCACAACAAAGAATTATTTAGCCAAAAAAATCAATAGTGCCAAGGTGGAGAACACTGGCCTGTGATTCTCATTGTTTATCTTAATCACCATCACATTTCTCAATCACCAGGCACACATCCCTGCAGGTGTATGCATGTGCATGTGCATGTGTGTGTGCTTGTGTTCAATAAAAGTCAAACCTATAAGATGGCCTGGAAATTTCTCCTGCCTAGCCAAAGAGCTGCCTCTCTTTATGGCAAGTTAACTGAGGAGCGGCCTCTGCTGTTGTTGTTGCTGCCTACCACAAGTGTTAGCTACAGGCAGGGAATCAAAGAATGAGAACTTTGTGCTACCATATTAGCCCTTCTGGAGGTTTAGGCGCCTTCCCAATTATATTTCTTGTCAGATCAGACAAGAAATATTTTTCCTCTCTCTGGTCCTTTTTTCATTCCTGGAATGAGATTGTGCATCCTCCACCAGAAACTCTCCTAAGGGTTGTAAGTTTTGGCAAATGATCCCACTTTATTTCTATCCAATGCCTGCAAAGTGAATCTAGTGCATAGAAAAACTACTGGAAGAACCTCATACTCAGAAATTCTCCCTCACTCCTGCTCCTCACAGAAACAAAGTAAAACTATATTCCAGTGACACTCTGGAGGTCATTTTTGCTTTTTCTCAGAGTATGTTCATAACACCTTACACAACTCAATGCCTAGGAGTATATCTGATATTTTCTTTTTAGGGTGACCAACTGCCACAATTGGCCTAGGACTTTTCCAGGTTTAGCATTGATAATCCCATGTTCTCAGAAACCCCTCTGTCCCAGACAAACTAGGATAGTCAGTTGCTCAACTCTTACTCAAGTGCTTATTAATTAGCATGTAAAACAGCTACATTGTAATAAATGTGATAAAGCAAAATTCCATATATTGACTTCCATGTTTTATTAAATGTAATTACTACATTGGGGCGGTACTCCAGGACATTCTTTCTCCCAGATCGACTTCACTACTATTGCCTTTATATGGCCAGTGCTGTCACACCACAACCCTGAGGTAACTCATACCAAGAAGCCACTTTCCACACTATTACACAGTAGACTGAACAGAATCAGGAGCTTTACCCAAACAGCTTCTTTCCCAGAGCTTAGATCCAAAACAAGCATCTTATTCAATAGAATAACAAAAACACTATCTACTGTCACAACTACTAGTAATCCAACCCATCACTCTAATTTATATTTCCAGTATCTAGTCCTTCAGATGTGTGTAATTCATCTTCATGCGACAGGAAAAAGAATTCATGTTGCCCACCATGGGCCTTCAAATTACTGAAAATAAGCAGCCACCTGTTTTTACAACAGTCTACTTGGATAGGTCCCATTTTTAAGCAATCTAGATTTTAATGAATTTTAGCTTTTAAGTCAAACAACTTCATTTATAACACAGAAATTTATCTTCCAATTCTTCTGCCTTCAGATGCCTTACAATAGCCCCACCCTCATCCCCATTTTAATTATATAAACATGCAACAAATAATTGTGTTTCTTTTCTCATTTCTCAGCAATCCTGTGAATTAGGTAGCTCAGTTATTGTCATTTTCATTTTCGTAGATGAGCAAACTTATCTGACATCAAAAGAGAAAAAGATACGTTCCGTTTGAGAATATATAACTGTGTTATTGTTATTTGCAGTCTAGAAACATATCTTAAATTCATAGTGTTTCATTCAATCCCTCTGAGTTATTTCAGGTATCTTGTTTGCTATGATAACATCCTTAATAAAAACCATCACTGTCACCGGCCATTATACAACTTCAAGTGCTGATACACTTCATACTGTACAACATACATCAGACAGTATATGTTAAGAAAAATCACTGGTTTTCCAAGGGGGAAAAACAAAACACTAGAACTCATCATAAATAAAGATCGATTCACATTTAAATGAATACCAAAATTATTTAGAAGTTGAATTCCTATTAATATACTTTTCCTCATGTTTTCCTCATTTTACCTAGTGTTAGGTAATACACTTTACCTAACACTAAAGTCAATGTCTCTAATGTAAGAGAATTTTTTAAAGTCCACTATATTACATCACCAGTAATAAATTAAAGTTAACTGTGGTATTAACATAACTTCATACAAAATAGCAGTCTTTGTACAACATAAATGGTAAAAGGAACTGGATGAGTTTCTACCAAAGGGAAGTCCTTAATTCTTTTGCCACAGCCAAGACTTTCTCCTTTCCTATTACATGATTTGGATTTCTATAACCTACCCATTTTGTAGGTGCACAGCAAATCAGTTGGACCATGTATTATAATTAACTTGGCCTATTCAGGTGATCATAGAGAAAAAAGGAAAAGCCTGTTTCTTGAGAAGTTCCATCCTTCTAAATTTACTTTCTCACTAATGAAGAGAGGTCACCTATCCACTATAATACGGTAAACAGAGTGATTTCTTGTGCCATGAGAATGTGTCCCTGCATTGGCTGCTTACAAGCAAATAATAACACTAAGTATTTATTTTGTCTAGACAACACACTAAATTTAAAACATGGCTTCAAATAAAATAAAATATGAAATATATAAGCATGTATAACTAACTGAAAGAAGAAAGTTACTGTGGCTTACCAAAGATTTAAGTTAGAGCATGTATCACTAATGCTTAAAAATAATATTATAAATGTATGTTTTGAACTGGTCTTACCTAATGTTGAAGACTGTCAAGTTTTTTTAATTAATATTGGTACCCTCCAACAGTCTTAAAGTATATTTTGTCTGACATTAATACGGCTATGCCAACTTTCTTTTAGGTTGCATTTCATTATTACTTTTTTACCTTTTTATGCTTAAATTTTCTGTATTCCTATGCCTTAGATATCTATTTTGCATGTAGAGTATAGTTAACTTCATTTTTGTTTTATTTTTGAATCTGGTAATCTCTATCTTTTAACTGGAGGAATTTGATACATTTGTTTATATTGAGATTATTCAAACTTCTGAAAGCTTTTGGAATATCTATATATGCTTATTTTTATGTTAATTGTTAAATTTTGTGTGTGTTACCTATGAATTTTGATTACTATAGTAGAAGGACATTTGTGCTGATAAAATTAAGAGCCAGTATTCTATGATAATATGACTAAATAAACTCTTGGGTCATTTCTAAGAAAAACACTTTGCCTATGTTTTCCAACAATGGTTGGTTGGTTTGTGTCAGTTTTCTAACTGCATGATGAGGTCTAGCATGTCACACAATTGAACTTCAATATGCACACAATTCTTCCTCATGCATTGATTAAAGACCATAAACCTCATATATCAAGATATTTCATCAGCTTTATCCATAAATCTATTGGGCAGGTAATAATAATAAAAATTAATACATATAGCACATACTGTATGCCAGGCATTGTTCTATGTGCTTTATATTTTTTGACTCATTAATACTCCCAGCAAGTCTGTTATGCTGCCATAATGGACACCAGATGACTCCCTATTACCTTTAATTTTCTCCATCATCTCATCTCTACTTCTAATTGTACTTTTACCTCTCTCCATTGTCTTTTTTCTGGCTTTAGGAATGGATGGTGTGATAAAGTTGAAAGAGCAATGAGGTATGAAGTCAAAGAAATGCATTTCGAATCCCATTTCTAGTACCACTTGATGGCTTGGCAACCTTGAACAAGTTCCCATTCTCTTCATTTGCACAACAAAAGTAAAAACATCTATTTCATAGAGTCAATAAAATAAGATAATGTGTAAAAAGAGGTGTTCAATGTGTATTCTTTCTCTCCTCATCATCACATTAATAGTGTAAAGTCAATATAATTACATAAACTTGTTCTAACAACATAAACTTGTGATGTATAATTTCAACAAGTCATTTTCAGAGGTATCGTCTCTGGCTGTCCCCTTATCTAAAATAAAACCCACAAAACACACACACAATCACAATCAACAATAAAGCACACACACAACACAACACATGTGACACAGAAAATGTATATACCACATACACACAATCATACTCAACACTCATACAACATGTACATACAACACATACAACATACATATATAATAAATAAGCTTCTTATATAAACATACATACTCACATAATTTCATATGCCCAAAACATATTTTGTTTCTTTTATAGCATTTATTCAGTACCTGAAATTATATAAATTGATCAGCTTACTTATTAAATACGACTGCTCACTAGAATGGAAACATTAATGGAAAGGGAAAGTGATACAGCTAGCTAGTATGTGTTAGAAAAGGCTAAGTGTGACAGGATGTGATACGGTTTGGAAGTTTGTCTCCCCAAATCTCATGTTGAAATGTAAACCTCAACATTAGAGGTGGGGCCTGGTGGGCCTGGTGGTACGTGTTTGGATTATGGGTGCAGATTCCTCTAAAGCCTGTAGAACTGTCAGCCAAATAAAATTCTTTTCTTTATAAATCATTCCCTCTCAGGTATCCTTTTGTAGCAATGCAAAAACTGACTAATATGGAAAATTTTTACTGAGAAGTGGGGCATTGCTCTAAAGATGATAATGTGGAACTGGCTTTAGAACTGGGTAATAGGCAGAGGTTGGAAGAGTTTTGAGGTCTCAGAAGAAGACAGATAGGAAAAGGTTTGGAACCTCTTAGACATGTGGTAAGTGGTTCTGACCAAGTGTTGACAGGAATATAGACAGTGAAGGCCAGGCCAATAAGCTCTCAGATGGAAGTAAGAAATTTATTGGGAAGTGGAGTCAAGGTCACCCATATTATGCCCTAGTAAACAGCTTGACTACATTGTGTTTATGTTCTAGGAATCTGTGGAAGTGATGACTTAGGGTATCTGGTAGAAGTAATTTCTAAGCAACAAATCATTCAATGTGTGGCCTAGCTGCTTTTAATAGCCTAATATCAGATACAGGAGCAAAGAAATGACTTATAGTTAGAACTTATATTTAAAAGGGAAGCAGATTGTAAAAGGCTGAAAAATTTGTAGGCTGGCAAGAAAAGCAAAAATCATTTTTAGGATTGGGTTATAAGTATGTTACGAAGCAATCACTTGCTAAAGAGATTAACATGGCTAAAATGGAGCCAAAGCTAATCACCAAGATAATGAGGAAAAGGCCTTGAAGCTATTTCAGAGCTCTTAGAGACAACTCTTGCCATCACAGGCCCAGAGACCTGGAAGTAAAGAATGTTTTTGGGGGCCAGGCACAAGACCCTATTGCTCTGCACAGCCTGAAGACACTGCTCCCCATATCCTGTTTGCACCAGCTCCAGCTGCAGCTCAAAGGGCCCCAGATACAGCTCAAGCCACTACTCAAGAAGGTGCAAGCTTGTAAAATAGAAAATCCTAATCCTTCTCCACAGAAACGTTATCAGAATTAAATTATGGTAGAAAACATGGGAAAACACCGAGAACAAAGACAAGTACTCAATACATATTTATAGAGACTTACTTACATTTAGAATTCTCTAAAATGAGTAGTACCAGATGACCATTATAGTACAAATTTTAGCCACTCAAAGTACTTGCTTTCAATTCAGTAAAACATTTAGAATTAGTTTCATAATTAAATAAAATCTATATTATTATACTGAAAATTCATTTACAGACATATGTCAAGCTTATTAATGTTCAGTTTTTTAAACTGTCTAATATGCTATAATGGCATACTTTATATACATATAAAACATTGAAAACAAAGAAGTTCATCTTTCACTATTTATGTTTAAATACACATTTAAGTTCTGGAATTATATTTTAAAATATGTGAAAAGCTATAAATAGCAATATTTCTGCAAGTAGACTAGCATGAGAATTTTTTACTTTGAATTTTAAGCTCCTATGTATTGTTTAAGGTTTTTATAAATAGCATATATTATTCACATACTCAATCAAAAGAGCATAGATTTTTCCAAAAATACAGTCATTATAAAGTGGAATATAGCCTTCTTTTTCCTGATGGAGCAGTTTTGAATAAGTAGGTATATTTAAAAATTAAATTTTGAAGGACAAAAGTTGACTTGTTAAGTCATTACCTCATCTTCTGTTCGCAGGCTTTTATTATAGTTATACAAACAAGCTTTATTTTTGAATACTTTCATGAACTCATGCCTCTCTCATCTGAAGTTAAGACTGTTCCAAAGGTGAATTTTGCAAGCTAATCAATTAGTAGCAAATGCAATGACTTCATATTTGAGGAAAATTGGTATATTTTTTAAAACATTTTTTTCCATATGCTACACTTGGCACTAACTTCAGAATGCCCCAGATTGTTCTGGATCATTTCATGGCAAAATTCATTTCTGTATTACCTCATTTTCTTCCCCAAAGGATGCCTTTTTTCTGTTCAAGTTAAGCAGACATTAATATCTCAGCAGGGAAAATATGACTCTTTTAATTTTTATAATAGACTTTTCAGTCCCAAATATTAGAGTGGTATTACAGTTACTGCTCTATAACTACACAAGATTCCTTTAAGTTTAGTTCAATTCAACAAATATTTATTGATCATCTTATACACCACAAGCTAGGATAATTTCTAGACTTATAAAGTTAGCTAAGTGTTTAAATAGTCTGCTGTTCAAATAGTCATCAATCAAAAGGAGAAAGAGGTATCTAAAGAGAATTTCAATGTGACCCCTGAGAGTCAAGAACCCACAAAGAGGGGAATCTCTCTTGTTTCTGTTATTCAAAATAAGCATGCATTCTTCCACTCAAATTTATATTTTTGTCTTATAAGTTCCTACTAAGTAAAATCCCTTTGTACCTTTCTTTGTACCAGGCTTTCTATATAGCTGTAAATAGTCAGACTCTGAATAATATTCTTTGTGAATAACAATAGTGTCTGGAAAAAAAATACAACAGGGATGTATACTTTGGGTCTCACAGTCATTTGAAACTAAATCCAACATAAGAAACTTAGATCTTACCACAAATGAATGCAGCTGATAGAAAGAAGAGTGGAGATAAAGAATGAGGAAAAAGAAAATGAGTCAGCTCTATAATTCTTCTCTCCTGTAAGCAAAAACATCTCCAATCCAGGAAATGCCTTTAATCGCCCATGTAACTAAAATCATGGCTTTGCTTTCACATATCTATTTTGAACTATTTTTTCTTTTTTTTAATTTATTTTTATTGCATTTTAGGTTTTGGGGTACATGTGCAGAACCTGCAAGACAGTTGCATAGGTACACACATGGCAGTGTGTTCTGCTGCCTTCCTCCCCTTCACCCACATTGGGCATTTCTCCCCAGGCTATCCCTCCCCAGCTCCCCCCCCGGCTGGCCCTCCCCTTTTTCCCCCAATAGACCCCAGTGTGTAGTACTCCCCTCCCTGTGTCCATGTGTTCTCATTTTTCATCACCCACCTATGAGTGAGAATATGCGGTATTTCATTTTCTGTTCTTGTGTCAGTTTGCTGAGAATGATGTTCTCCAGATTCATCCATGTCCCTACAAAGGACATGAACTCATCAGTTTTTATTGCTGCATAATATTCCATGGTGTATATGTGCCACAATTTCCCTGTCCAGTCTATCATCAATGGGCATTTGGGTTCGTCCCAGGTCTTTGCTATTGTAAACAGTACTGCAATGAACATTCTTGTGCATGTGTCCTTATAGTAGAACGATTTATAGTCCTTTGGATATATACCCAGTAATGGCATTGCTGGGTCAAATGGAATTTCTATTTCTAGGTCCTTGAGGAATCGCCACACTGTCCTCCACAATGGTTGAACTAATTTACACTCCCATCAGCAGTGTAAAAGTGTTCCTATTTCTCCATATCCTCTCCAGCATCTGTTGTCCCCAGATTTTTTAATGATCGCCATTCTAAATGGCATGAGATGGTACTCAATGTGGTTTTGATTTGCATCTCTCTAATGACCAGTGATCATGAGCATTTTTTCATATGTTTGTTGACCTCATGTATGTCTTCTTTTGTAAAGTGTCTGCTCATATCCTTTGCCCATTTTTGAATGGGCTTGTTTGTTTTTTTCCTGTAAATCTGTTTGAGTTATTTGTAAATTCTGGATATCAGCCCTTTGTCAGATGGGTAAACTGCAAAAATGTTTTCCCATTCTGTTTGCTGATTCACTCTAGTGACTGTTTCTTTTGCCATGCAGAAGCTATGGAATTTGATTAGGTCCCATTTGTCTATTTTGGCTTTTGTTGCCAATGCTATTGGTGTTTTGGTCATGAAGTCCTTGCCTACTCCTATGTCCTGAATGGCTCCGCCTAGATTTTCTTCCATGGTTTTTATGGTGCCAAGTCTTATGTTTAAGTCTTTAATCCATCGGGAGTTAATTTTAGTGTAAGGTGTCAGAAAGGGGTCCAGTTTCTGCTTTCTGCACATGGCTAGCCAGTTTTCCCAATACCATTTATTAAACAGGGGAATTCTTTCCTCACTGCTTGTTTTTGTCAGGTTTATCAAAGATTGTATGGTTGTAGATATGTTGTGTTGCCTCCGATGCCTCTGTTCTGTTCCATTGGTCTATATCTCTGTTTTGGTACCAGTACCATGCTGTTTTGATTACTGCAGCCTTGTAGTATAGCTTGAAGTCCAGTAGGGTGATGCCTCCTGCTGTGTTCTTTTTGCTTAGAATTGACTTGGCTATGCGGGCTCTCTTTTGGTTCCATATGAAGTTCATGGTGGTTTTTTCCAGTTCTGTGAAGAAGGTCATTGGTAGCTTGATGGGGATAGCATTGATTCTGTATATTACTTTGGGCGGTATAGCCATTTTCACAATATTGATTCTTCCTAACCATGAACATGGAATGTTTCTCCATCTGTTTGTGTCCTCTCTTATTTCATTGAGCAGTGATTTGTAGTTTTCTTTGAAGAGGTCCCTTACGTTCCTTGTAAGTTGTATTCCTAGGTATTTTATTTTTTTGTAGCAATTGTGAATGGCAGTTTGTCCTTGATTTGGCTCTCTTTAAGTCTGTTATTGGTGTAGAGGAATGCTTGTGATTTTTGCACATTGATTTTTTATCCTGAGACTTTGCTGAAGTTGCTTATCAGTTTCAGGAGTTTTTGGGCGGAGACGATGGGGTCTTCTAGGTATACTATCATGTTGTCTGCAAATAGAGACAATTTGGCTTCCACCTTTCCTATTTGAATACCCTTTATTTCTTTTTCTTGCCTGATTGCTCTGGCTAGAACTTCCAGTACTATATTGAATAGGAGTGGTGAAAGAGGGCATCCTTGTCTAGTGCCGGATTTCAAAAGGAATGCTTCCAGTTTTTGCCCATTCAGTATAATATTGGCTGTTGGTTTGTCGTAAATAGCTTTTATTACTTTGAGATACGTTCCTTCAATACCGAGTTTTTTGAGGGTTTTTAGCATAAAGGGCTGTTGAATTTTGTCAAAGGCCTCCTCTGCGTCAATTGAGATAATCATGTGGTTTTTGTTTTTGGTTCTGTTTATGTGGTGAATTATGTTTATAGACTTGCGTATGTTGAACCAGCCTTGCATGCCCGAGAGAAAGCCTACTTGATCATGGTGGATAAGCTTTTTAATGTGCTGTTGCAATCGGTTTGTCAGTATTTTATTGAAGATTTTTGCATCTATGTTCATCATGGATATTGGCCTGAAGTTTTCTTTCCTTGTTGAGTCTCTGCCAGGTTTTGGCATCAGGATGATGTTGGTCTCATAAAATGATTTGGGAAGGATTCCCTCTTTTTGGATTATTTGGAATAGTTTCAGAAGGAATGGTACCAGCTCCTCTTTGTGTGTCTGGTAGAATTCGGCTGTGAACCCATCTGGACCTGGGCTTTTTTTGTGTGGTAGGCTCTTAATTGCTACCTCGACTTCAGACCTTGTTATTGGTCTATTCATATTTTCGGCTTCCTCCTGGTTTCGGCTTAGGAGGACACAGGAGTCCAGGAATTTATCCATTTCTTCCAGGCTTACTAGTTTATGTGCATAGAGTTGTTTGTAATATTGTCTGATAATGGTTTGAATTTCTGTGGAATCCGTGGTGATTTCCCCTTTATTGTTTATTATTGCATCTATTTGGTTGTTCTCTCTTTTCTTTTTTATCAGTCTGGCTTGTAGTCTGTCTATTTTGTTGATCTTTTCAAAAAACCAGCTCTTGGATTTATTGATTTTTTGACGGGTTTTTTGTGTCTCTATCTCCTTCAGTTCAGCTCTGATCTTAGTTATTTCTTGTCTTCTGCTAGGTTTTGAGTTTTTTTGATCTTGCTCCTCTAGCTCTTTCAATTTTGATGATAGGGTGTCAATTTTGGATCTCTCCACTCTTCTCATGTGGGAACTTATTGCTATATATTTTCCTCTGGAGACTGCTTTAAATGCATCCCAGAGATTCTGGTATGTTGTGTCTTCATTCTCATTGGTTTAGAAGAACTTCTTTATTTCTGCCTTCATTTCATTGTTTATCCAATCAACATTCAAGAGCCATTTGTTCAGTTTCCATGAAGCTGTGAGGTTCTGGGTTGGTTTCTGAATTCTGAGTTCTAACTTGATTGCACTGTGGTCTGAGAGACTGTTTGTTATGATTTCAGTTGTTTTGCATTTGCTGAGGAGTGCTTTACTCCCAAATATGTGGTCAATTTTAGAGTAGGTGTGATGTGGTGCTGAGAAGAATGTATATTCTGTGGATTTGGGGTGGAGAGTTCTGTAAATGTCTATCAGGTTTGCTTGCTCCAGGTCTGAGTTCAAGCCCTAGATATCCTTGTTAATTTTCTATCTGGTTGATCTGTCTAATACTGACAGTGGAGTGTTAAAGTCTCCCACTATTATTGTGTGGGAGTCTAAGTCTCTTTGTAAGTCATTAAGAACTTGCCTTATATATCTGGGTGCTCCTGTATTGGGTCCATATATATTTAGGATCATTAGCTCTTCTTGTTGTATCGATCCTTTTACCATTATGTAATGACCTTCTTTGTCTCTTTTGATCTTTGTTGCTTTAAAGTCTATTTTATCAGAGACGAGAATTGCAACTCCTGCTTTTTTTTGCTCTCAATTGCTTGGTAAATCTTCCTCCATCCCTTTATTTTGAGCCTTTGTGTATCCTTGCATGTGAGATGGGTTTCCTGGATACAGCACACTGATGGGTTTTGGTTTTTTATCCAATTTGCCAGTCTGTATCTTTTGATTGGTGCATTTAGCCCATTTACATTAGCATTAATATTGTTATGTGTGATTTTGATACTGCCATTTTGATGCTAGCTGGCTGTTTTGCCCATTAGTTGATGCAGATTCTTCATTTTGTTGATGCTTTTTAGCATTTGGTATGTTTTTGGAATGGCTGGTACTGGTTGTTCCTTTCTATGTGTAGTGCCTCTTTTAGGAGCTCTTGCAAAGCAGGCCTGGTGGTGACAAAATCTCTGAGTACTTGTTTGTTCGCAAAGGATTTTATTTTTTCCTTCACTTATGAAGCTCAGTTTGGCTGGATATGAAATTCTAGGTTGAAAGTTCTTTTCTTTAAGGATGCTAAATATTGGCCCCCACTCTCTTCTGGCTTGTAGAGTTTCTGCCGAGAGATATGCTGTGAGTCTGATGGGCTTCCCTTTGTGGGTGAACCGACCTTTCTCTCTGGCTGCCCTTAGTATTTTCTCCTTCATTTCAACCCTGGTGAATCTGACGATTATGTGCCTTGGGGTTGCTCTTCTTGCAGAATATCTTTGTGGTGTTCTCTGTATTTCATGGACTTAAATATTGGCCTGCCTTGCTAGGTTGGGGAAATTTTCCTGGATAATATCCTGAAGAGTATTTTCCAGCTTGGATTCATTATCTTCATCACATTCTGGTACACCTATTAAATGTAGGTTAGGTCTCTTCACATAGTCCCACATTTCTTGGAGACTTTGTTCATTCCTTTTTGCACTTTTTTCTCTGATCTTGGTTTCTTGTTTTATTTCATTGAGTTGATCTTCGACTTCTGATATTCTTTCTTCTGCTTGGTCAATTTGGCTGTTGAAACTTGTGCATGCTTTGCAAAGTTCGCATGTTGTGTTTTTCAGCTCCTTCAATTCATATCTCTCTAAGTTGTCCATTCTTGTTATCATTTCCTCGAATCTTTTTTCAAATCTTTTTTCAAGGTTCTTAGTTTCTTTGCATTGATTTAAAACATGTTCTTTTAGCTCATGGAAGTTTCTCATTATCCACCTTCTGAAGTCTGATTCCGTCATTTCGTCACACTCATTCTCCGTCCAGCTTTGTTCCCTTGCTGGTGAGGAGTTTTGGTCCTTTGTAGGAGGCGAGGTGTTTTGGTTTCCGGTGTTTTCCTCCTTTTTGCGCTGGTTTCTTCCCATCTTTGTGGATTTATCCGCCTGTCGTCTGAGTAGTTGCTGACTTTTCAATTGGGTCTCTGAGTGGACACCCAGATTGTTGATGATGAAGTATTTCTGTTACTTAGTTTTCCTTCTAACAGTCTAGCCCCTCTGCTGTAGGACTACTGAGGTCCACTCCAGGCCCTGCTTGTCTGGGGTGCACCTGTAGCAGCCTCTGCGCCTTCACTGAGAGCTGCAGTCCTGAGTTGCTCCTACCGCACCATCTTCTCTTTCTTTCAACTCACCTTCAGTCATTTTTAATACCCACCTTGCTCTGTGGGCATTTGCCTTGTAACCCCATGTGCTTCCTGTCTGTGCCAGTGACTGAACTCTTTGACCCTCATTGAGTTCCTCCCAGATCAGCTCTGTAGATGCACAAGATACTGGCAGGTGGGTGGGAGGTAACTCTTGTACTCTTTCCTCAGCTACAAGTTTTCTGCTGGGAGATGGGGCTCATGACAATTGGGGTTCCGACTTAATTCACACCAAACTTCTCACAGGTGCTGGTCACTGGTGGCTTTTCAGACTTGCGATGGGGAGCCTGTGGGAGTGACCTGCAGTGGGAAGGAGCCCTCTGCCTGGGGGAGTCATGTGCAGAGCGGGACGCAGACACAGGGAGTCGGGTGCTGGAGCTGCTTTGGGGAGGCTTATGATCCATCAGTTCCTAATTTTTTTAATGAAAGGCAAATGATATATTCCATCTAAAAACATAGAGTTAATTTTTTTTTTAAAAAACTCTAGTACAAGTAATTAATATAGATCTAGTTATAATCAGTTCATGTATTTATGCTATCCAATTATTTTTCTGTAAAAAATATAGACGTTTTTTAACAAGAATGATAGACCAAAGAATCCACCCATTCATGGAGAAAATAAGTCATTTACAGGGGAAAGAAATTAAACTAGCTCAGGCATTGCATCAACAATTTTAAGTACCAGAAAATAGTAGAACAGTAGCTACAAAATTCTTCTTGGAATAAAACCCAAGTATTTTACAACATTTTATAATTTGTAATTTGTAGAAATTTTGAATTTGTAGAAATTCAAAAACTCAGAGAATATAATATCTGTGAGTACTTACTGACAATGAAATTCAGCCATCAAATATGTGAATGAAAACAAAGAACTGAGGAATGAAGAAGCTATTATAAAAAGACTGGTAGAGAAAATGAAATTCATTTAAATGAAAGCCAAAACTAAACTGTGAGAATTACAGCTATAGAACTAAATGACAATCTTATAAAAGCTGAAAAGTAAACATTATATTACACGAGTAAAAAATGGAAACAAAGAAATGGGTGGATGAAGGAAGAATACTCATTTCCTCACCTTTTAAAGCAGAAATCAGTCAATAAGGTATAAAATTGAAACACAAACAAAAAAAAACTTTTTAATATTTCTCATCTTTTTTAAATACAGAAGGCGTTTTTAGGAATACTATGTCTGATGAAGAAATATCTATTAGAAGCTTAAAAAATCTTTCATTTTCCTTTTGTTAAATTCCAGTAAATTTAAACTTATTTCTTTTAAGGTAAATTATTATGTATATTTAGATTCCAATTTTTATGTACTGTTTCTAATCATCCATAGCTGTATTCCTATCTTTATAGATGCATTAAGCAATGTCTGGAAAGATGTTCTAATTATTATATTAAGTTTTTTCTGGGTGATTAGGCATGGAAGGAAGGTATTTTATGCTCTTCTACATTTCTTGATTGTTTAAATGTCCACAAAGAGGGTTATTATTTCTATGAAAAATAATTCTACATTCTACTTAAAATCATGGAAGTATCACAAAAGAGGATAGTAGGTAGATAATCTTAAAAATAATAAACACTTGAGGTATGTTACGCATTCTTCTTTATATGGAAACGTGCACTAATTTCAGAAGAAAAGATTAAATAAGAAAACTTGAAATAAAATTGTATTTCTTCTATCACTTAAAGCTGTAAACTGACATCTCAAGTTAACTTTCCTAAATCAAACTTTCTTTAGATGGAATTCAAAAATCAGATTATAGATTTGAAAAGTATTATAAACTTTATTTTTAGTAAAATTTATTTGAAAAATAGCCCTTTATCATTGTGTCATTAGATAATTAAGTTAGACCATAATATAAATTATTTATTTTCAGATTGTTTCTTAGAAAGTATGTTTGTTGTCATTTAATAAAGAAGGGATCATGTAATAATTTCCTGCTGTTAATGCATTTTTTCCACATCCATTAAACTTATAACTTTAATAAGTGACTACTTAACAATTAATATTTCTAATAATTTAAACTGTTCATTTTAATAAGCTAAATAACTTACATGCTAACTTTTGTAAGGGCAGCAATAAGAAAAAGGTGATATACAGCTTAGTGTTTCTTTGTTGGAGCTAAAGAATCCTCTTTTTTTTCTACTTTTTTTTTTTTTTTTTTGCACACAGAAAATGCTTTGGTTCCAATGCAAGGAATTCCTCTTCAAGACAAGAAAAAAATACTGAGGTGGAAGGATCACCTGAGCCCAGGGAGGTCAAGGCTGCAACGAGCCATGCTCATGCCACTGCACTCCAGCCTGGGTGACAGGATAAGACTCTGTCTCAAAAAAATAAAAGAAAATAAAAAAGTAATTTTTTAATAAATTTTCTAATAAAGAATTAAAACTAAATAAAATTATAGCAAGTGTTTACTCAAGTAGTTAAAGATCAAGATATAATCTCACTGTTGTCATATAGTTAATTCTATTTATGGAAGTTTTTCTAATTTCTATGTATAGGTTATTATAAGTCATACAGAAAAAAAATTCTGGTTCTTATATAATTATCTTCTATTCATCCATTTAACCAAATTCTCTTACTATAAACAATTTGTACATTTTTACTAACATGAGTGTGTTACAGTAGTTTTTGCTAAGGCTGTTATAACAAAATACCATAGAATGGGTGGCTTAAACAACAAAATTTTCTTCTTCATGGTTCTAAAGGCTGTAAGTCCAAGATGAAGGTGCCGATGGATTGGCTTCTCCTGAGAGCTATCTCTTGGCTTACAAGACAGCCACCTTCTCACTGGGTTTTCACAAGTTCTTTCCTTTGTGTGCACTCTTTACTGGTGTTTCTTCCTCATTTTATAAGGGCACCAGTCATACTGGATTAGGATTTCAGCTTTATTGTCCCTATTTATTTTTAATTACCAGTTTAATGTCCCCATCTCTAAACACAGTTTGCCTTGGGTGTCAAGGCTTCAACATAAGAATTAGGGAGGACATAATTCAGTCCAAAATAGGTTCTAAAAATACTAAGATAACATAGTCAAGAAAAGAAAGAGAAATCATTTTATATTTCCTTTTCCATTATTTCAGGTATTATTTCATTTGTATTAGTGTTTTCTATTTTTATTTTTATTGATATATAATAGTTACACAGTATTTATGGGGTATATGTTAACTTTTGGAAGCATAAAATGTGTAATGATCAAATAAAGAAAATAATAATATCTATCACCTCAATCATTTAATATTTTTGTTAGGAACATTTCAATTCCACTCTTCTAGTTATTTTGAAACATACAATAAACTATTGGCAACCCTAGTTGCCCTATTGCACTACCAAACACTAGATCCTATTCCTTCTAACTACATTTTTGTACTCATTAACTAACCACTCTTTATCCAACCCTCCCACCATTCACCTTTCCCATCCTCTGGTAACCATAATTCTACTCTTTATTTCCATAAGATCATTTTTTTTTTAGCTCCCACATATGAGTGAGAACATGCAATATTTTTCTTGCCAGACCTGGCTTATTTCACTTATAATGCTCTCCATTTCCATTCACGTTGTTGCAAATGACTGAATTTTATTATTTACATGGCTGAATAATATTCCATTGTGTATATATACCATATTTTCTTTATTCACCCACTGATAGACAGTTAGGTTAATTGCATATCTCTTTTATAGGGAATAGTGCTATAATAAACATGGGAGTTCTAATATCTCTTTGATATACCTATTTCCTTTATTTTGGATGTATCTCACCAGTAGGATTGCTGGATCATAGGATAGGTAGTTCTATTTTTAATTTTCTGATAAACCTCCATACTATTTTCCATAATGGCTATACTAATTTACATTCTCATCAATAATGTACAAACATTCACATTTCTCCACATCCTCACCAGCATCTGTCATCACCTGTCTTTTTTATAAAAGCCATTTTAACTAAGATGAGATGATATCTGAATGTAGTTTTGATTTGTATTTCTCTGATGATTAGTGATGGTGAGCATTTTTTAATGTACCTTTTGGCCATATGTATGTCTTCTTTTGTGAAATGCCTATGCAGATCTTTTCCTCACTTTATAATCAGATTTCATTTTTGCTATTGAATTATTTGAGATTATTACATATTTTGGTTATTAACCTCTTTTCACAGGGATACTTTACAAGTATTTTATCCCATTCTGAGAGTTGCCTCTTCACTTTGTTGATTGTTTCCTTTGCTGTGAAGTATCCTTGTAGCTTGATGTGATCCCATTTGTCCATTTTTGCTTTTGTTGCCTGTGCTCTTAGGTCTTACTCAAGAAATCTTTGCACAAACCAATGTTCTGTATTTTAAGGGACTTTCAAAACAGTGTTGAATAATATTGAATACTAATCATTTCCCTGTTCTTTACCAATATAATGGAAATGTCTACATTTATATTAAACATTGTCATTTAGAATAATATTTGCTATAATTTCTGATCATCTTTATTTAAGCAGTATTCTGGTATTCTTATCTTCTTTAGACGTTTTATTAATAACATTTTCTACTCAAGGCTTTTCAGTGTCCATTCATATAATTATATTATTTTCCCCTTTAACTGATAAAGTTATCTATGATCTAAGTTCATAGATTTCTAACCCTGAAATAACCTCACCAATCGGTCAAGAGAAAGAAATAAAGGCATCCCAATAAGGAAAGAAGAAGTTAGACTGATGATATGCTTCTATACTTAGAAAACTCTAGAGAATCTCCCATAAGGCTCCTAGAACTAATAAATAATTTCAGCAAGGTTTTAGGATGCCAAATCAATGTATAAAACTCAATATTATTTTTATACACCAGTAACATTCTATCTGAGAGCCAAATCAAGAATACAATCCCACTTACAAAAGACACAAACACACAAAAAAAACTAGGAACACATCTAACAAATGAGGTGAAATATCTCCACAAAGAGAACTACAAAACACTGCTGAAAGAAATCAGAGGCAGACCAAGTAAATGGGAAAATATTCCATGCTCATGGATTAAGAAGAATCAGTATCATTAAAATTGTCATACTACACAAAACAATGTACAGATTCAATGATATTCCTATCAAATTACCAATGCCATTTTTTACAGAATTAGAAAAATATATATCAAAAATTAATAAGAACCAAAAAAAAAAACTAGCCTAAATAGCCAAATCTGTCATAAGCAAAAAGAACAAAGCCAGAGGCATCACATTACCCGACTTCCAACCAACCAAAGGCTGCGGTAACCAAACAGCATGGTACAGGTACATTCTGTGTTGGCAAAAAATTTATGACTAAATCCCCAAAAGCAATTGCAACAAAAACAAAAATTGGTAAGTGGGACCTAATTAAACTAAAGAGCTTCTATACAGTAAAAGAAATTACCAATGAATTAGATAGCTTACAGAATGAGAGAAAATATCTGCAAACCGTAAGTCTGACAAAGGTCTAATAGTCCAGAATCTGTAAGGAACTTAAACAAATCAACAAGCAAAAAACAAATAACCCCATTAAAAAGTAGGCAAAGGATATGAACAGATACTTTTCAAAAGAAGACATACAAGTGGCCAAACAAGCATAATAATGCTCATCATCACGAATTATCAAGAAAAACAAATCAAAATTGCAATGAGATACCATTTCACATAGTCAGAATGGCTTTTGTTACAAAAATGAAAAAAATAACAAATGTTGGTGAGTCTGTGGAGAAAAAGAAAGGGAATACTACCACACTTTTGGTGGGAATGTAAATTAGTTCAGCCACTGTGGAGAGGAGTTTTCTCAGCAGAACAACCAGTTTGATTCAGCAATCCCATTACTGAGTATATACCCAAAGGAATACAAAGTATTCCACCAAAAGGATACATGCACCCATATGTTCATTGTAGCACTGTTCACAATAGCAAAAACATGGAATCAATCTAGGTGCCCATCAATAGTGGATTGGATCAAGAAAATGTGGTACATATACACCATGGAATATTATACAGTCATAAAAAAGAATGAAATCATGTCCTCTGCAACAACATGGATGCAGCTACAGGCCACTATCCTAAGTAAACTAATGTAGAAATAGAAAACTAAATGCCACAGGTTCTCATTTACAAGTGGAAGGTAAATATTGGATACACATGGACAAAAAGATGGGAACAAAAGACACTGGAGCCTACTAGTGAGAGAGAGAGAGATGGGAGAAAGGGCTGAAAAATTACCTACTGGGCACTATGCTCAATACCAGGATGACAAATTCATTTATGCCCTAAACCTCAGCATTATGCAAGGTTTAATTTTATTCAAAAATATAATTTGAAAAAGGAGAAAAAATGAAATAGCTGTGCATTCCTGGAAGAAGTTCTACTTATTCATGATGTATTATTGTTTGGAGGCATTACTGTATTCTGTTTGCTAGTATTTTACTTAGAATTTTTGCATCCAAGAAGACTAAAATTTTATATAAACTTTGACTCAACAACTCCACTTCTGGGACACAAGCCTTTAAACAGAGTTGCAATAGGTTAATATGTTTATGTTCGAAGATGTTAATACAGTGCAGTTTACAGTGGCAAAAAAAAGTTGCTATTCTGTAAAGAAGTCAATTTTTAAATTGCAGCTACTAACTAGAGGGACAGTGTTCTCAGAGTTTTATATACTAGTAATCTTATAGAAAGATGGGGTTGTAACTGTTGCAGAGAATTGGGAAGAAGGAGAGAGGGGAAAGAGTTTCTAAAATGCTTAGGCATTAAGCATTGAGAAAAACTAAAAATTTAGCAATAAGGACTTGAAGCATTCAAGTTCAAACTAAGTGAAACAAGCCCACTGTGTACACACAGAACACAATCTAGGACTAAGTTTTCCAAGAAAATTTTCTGTGATGATATAAACGTTTCTGTATCTGTACCGCCCAATACAATAGCCAATAAAATTGACTATTAAGCACTTGAATTGTCACTAATACACCTGAGAACCTTATTTTTTTATTTTACTTTAATTTTACTTAATTCTAGTTAACTTCAATATCAATAGCTGCCATGTGGCTGATGGATCTGATTGATATTGGGTATCACAGATCAAAGAAGATAGACCCTCAGAAACAGTGATTAAAGCTTCAGTTCCTTCAGGAAGATAAATTGGTGACAAACAGTAAAACCCACTATATATATGATTTATATTTACTTGTAGATAAGAACATAGCATATGCTAGAAAGCCCTCACTTTTTAAAATGTTTAAATTATTTCAAAATTATTTCATTACAACTGGTAAATCTGCTGGGCTCATAAAGTGATAGAGTGTAATATAATAATTACACATATGCATAGAGCACTGAAAGACCTCAGACAAGAAGGGCAAGCTTCAAAGTTCTTCACTTTTCCTGTCAGAGCATTTATTTTATTATGTTTTATTTATTTATTTTTGGAGTGAGTGTCTGGCTGTTGCCCAGGCTTGAGCGCAGTGGTGTGATCTTGGCCCACTGCAACCTCTGCCTCCCAGGCTTAAGCCAGCCTCCCAACTGAGTCTCCCAAGTGGTTGGGACTACAGGCAGATGCCACCACACTTAATTTTTCTATTTTTGGTAGAGACAGGGTCTCACTATGTTGCCCAGTCTATTCTCAAACTCCTGAGCTCAAGCAATCTGCCTACCTTGGCATCCCAAAGTGCTAGGATTACAGGGATGAGCCACTAAGCCCAGTCTGTTAGAACACCTAAACGTGTAACCAAAAATTCCATATGTACACATTCAACCTGTGCCAACTTCTGTTCTAGGCATGAGAAAACAGCAATAAAAATTACTCTCCTGGAATATGATAGGATAAAATAATTACTGCTATATAAAAATAATGAGTGACCAGGCAGAGAGTGCTGCAGGGAGCATTGTGAACTAGGATGGATGATCAAGAAAGCCTTCTTTAAGGAGGTGAACTTTATTTTTTTTTTTTAATTTTTTATTGGATTTTAGGTTTTGGGGTACATGAGCAGAGCATGCAAGACAGTTGCGTAGGAACACACATGGCAGTGTGCTTTTCTTTCCTTCTCCCCTTCACCCACATTTGGCATTTCTCCCCAGGCTATCCCTCCTGGCTATCCCCCTCCCACTGGCCCTCCCCTTTTCCCCCCAATAGACCCCAGTGTTTAGTACTCCCCTTTCTATGTCCATGTGTTCTCATTTTTCATCACCCGCCTATGAGTGAGAAGGAGGTGAACTTTAAATGGAAAACTAAATGATGAAAAGGAGCCAGGAAGGTAAAGATCCACCTTCCAGGCACAGGGAAAAGACACTATAATAGTCCTGGGGTAGAAATGACCTAGAAGCAGAGAGAGGCCTGTGTGACTGGCATGCAGTATGAAAGGCAAAGAGCCTTGAGGGATGAGGTTGTATAAGTGAGCAAGGACTGGGCTGAGACTGTACTTGTAGGTCAAGATAAATGGCTGAATTTTCACTAACTACAGTAAACAGGAATTGCAGCATTTCAAAGCAGAAATGTGATATTATGTGATTTGTTTTAAAAGGTCATAATTGTATAAAAATTAGATTGCAGTCATGTAGGGTTTAAGTGTGAGCAAAACAAAATCAAGAATTAGGAGCCTCATATATTCATAAACTAAAAAGGAATTATGCTCCCTTTGTTTTTCTAACATTAAATAATAGTAATGCTGATCAGAGAGAAGTGATTCAGTACTCTCCTTGGCATTTCCTCTTTTCTGTTCATTCCCTCTCATTTATTAATTCTGCAAAGATTTTCTAAGCACATTTTATGTTCTAGGCACTGATACTAATCAAGAGAACAAGCTTATCCCCAGTGGTTTAGGCAGTTCTCCTGATCTCAGAAAATGCTAATGAAAGAGCCACTGAAAGGTTCCCAACATTCTATCGCAAGCAAGCTATATTGAATAATTATAATCAAATGTTGTAAATCAGATATCATCTGATTCAAATGTTCTATTAGTCCATGATAGTTCTATGCAAATTTTTAGAAGTTTTCTTTCAACAGTCAATTTCATTTTTAGAATAAAAATTATCAACAAGTCATCTAAAAAGGGAAGACACAAGTCATGTCTAACACTATATAAAGTAAACCCTTCACTGTAGTTAATATTACGCTTTCTTACAGAAAATTTTATGTTGTGTGACAGTAGGTAATAAGTCTCTTATCAGTCAGCACTTCAGCAATATTCAGCATATGATTGATGGCCATAATTCTATAAATTCCTACTTTGTAGCAGCAAAGCTTAAGTTACATTATTACCTTTGGGAAGTAATGTTCAGACAGAAATATAGAGACACAAATATGAGATACATTTTATTCATCCTATTAAAAACATTTTTTAATGAAATTGCCATGAAGAAATGGCAAAAATTTTATTAGTTTTTTCATAAGATCTTTTTTACCTTCTTCCTCAGATAATTTATCTGCTCCAGTGGCTTTAGAATGCCTGAATCCATGCTGTCAGTACAATCTTTAGTACAGAGTCACTCTATAAATTTTATATTGGAATAAGGCAATTTGGTCTTTCAACCATATGTAAAATCTGCTTGAAATCTGTGAAGGAGCTGTGACATTATTGTTTATTCCTGTTGTATTCACAAGAGGAAAAAATAAGATTAGTTATTGGTCCTAATCCCCACATCTCATCATACAACATGTTCCCATCATTAATTGGATCATTAATGGAAGCAAATCCTATTCCAATATAAACTGAAGATCACTGCAATGGAAAATGTTAACTTCTTTTGACCTGCCAGCATTAAGAAGTCTATAGTAAATATAAACATATCCAAAAACTGGACAGAAGATATTACTACACCTAGAAGCTAGATTCTACCAACATATTTTGTCTTCTGCTAAATTTCATGAAACCTAGAAACATTGTGAAGCATTTTGTGAAAACATATTGGTCAATGGAGGCATTGATCTATAATTCTAATGAACAAAATGACTGAGCCCTAAAACAGATTCAAGTTCTTTTGGGCCTCCTAGATCTCTAGGAGCTTCCCAAAACCTAGCAAGATCAACCTAAAACATAATCAAAATAGAGCAGAAGTAGGTCCCCTGAGGCTGCCTATGTGTTGAAATATAAACTCACTGTCTTAGCAACTCCAATTCCCAGGAGCCCACCTGCACAAATCACAACAGCATATACCCAGATGGTTTTGTCCTTCCAGCCAAGATCTACATAGTCACAGCAGAACATACCTATATGGTCAGTCTGACTTGAAAGTCACCAACAATGTTTGTTAATACAAAAAAAAGGTCTAATAAATCTGTCAAGATGATTGAAACTACCAACCTTTACCAAAATGTCTCCAGTGCCAAAGAGTAAAGATGAGGCATACTTCCTAATAGAAAGATGAGGCATACTTCCTAATAGAGAGAAAGTCCCCAAAAGAATGGCACAGAAGACAAATAAGTATCAATGTGAGTCACATGAAATATGGTTGCTACTGCCTAACATGCCTGGTTATTAGGGTTAAGATGGAGGAAGAAATGAAATGAGGTTATGAGATAAAGGCAACAGATAGAGGAAAGCCAGACATAAAAAGTTTGGATTAAGATGATATGCAATATAATGGCTGCTGTCAAAGGTCATAGGAACATGTGGTATGAACCATGCTCACCTGTGCTCCAAAGTTGTTTAAAGATATTAGTAATCAGTTTCCAACTGCAATCTTCATTTTATAGTCTCACTAAACACAGAAAAATAAAAGATCAAATGTAAGCATAGGTGGCAAGTACTTAAAAGCCATTTCCCAATTTATACAGCAAATTGAGCAATTTATAACAATAAGGCATCCATAATTTATTTCTGGAATTCACTAAACTTGAATTATTTTCATGTTCTGAGACTGTCACTTTGGAGTGAGATCCTAAACATACTAATAAAAGCTAATTTCTTAAAATAACATAGTTTTCCTTTTGGTCATCAGGTTTGTTTAGTTCAAATGTGAGTTTATTAAAGTTGGCTTAAAAGGTAAGTCATTAGTCAGGGAAACTTGTAATTTGTAATTTTCAAAGATTTTTTTTTAAGCTACTTACTTTTGAAATGTATCCGAAGCCATAACACTACTATGAAAGTAACAAATTCTCTGAGATCCTAAATTTGGCTAGATCTTATAAGATGGAATTTGAGGTTTAGATCTAAAATGTAAGTAGGATGGCAAGATGCATCCTACTCCTGTATCCACACACAATATCTGACAGATATGCTATGTAGGGAATTCAGTTTAATGTTTGAGCTGCACATGCTCTTAGGCTGCACAGTAGTAGGAATTACATAGAACATCTCTGACTTGTGGCTGTTTCCCCTGATGATGACAAACTTAAAATGAGAACCTGTTCTCATTAAATAAAAGGTTGATTGCTTTGTGTCACAAAAAAGCAGAACTAAACAAAGTAACAGTTGAACAAAATAGCAATCTAGTGTATTAGCAGAGATTATGTGAAAGGTGTAATTACTTTAGATTGTCTATACCAAACTAATAAAAGTGCTTCCTTCCTTCTTATCTAATATATTCAACATACTGATCTCAGAGGGCATCCACCAGATTTCTCCTTCTATTAGAAGGAAAAGTCATTCATTCTAAAAGGATGGATTTATAAAGCCCTTTTAGGTATACTTATATACTGTCTTCTTATTTCTGAAATATAAAAAGAAAAAGGTTAGAACTTGCTTCAAAACAGATTTACATCACATTTTGCTCACTCTACATGCTAAAATTGTTTGATTTTTTTTGTGGTTGATGTGATTACTCATTGGCCACTAGTTCTTTCCACTGAAATTGATGTGTATTCCCTACACTAACTGAGCATCTCAACATTATTAAGTTTGACATCATATTGAAATGGTGTTTCTATTAAGGAACTAGTCTGTATAAGTTATTAATGTTCAGCTGAGATAATTAGTTTGTCCTTCATTAAAACATTTTTGTCGTGGTAATACATGATAATATTCCTTTATTCTAGTTTTAAAAATAAAACAGACCAGGTATGGTGGCTCACGCCTATAATCCCAGTACTTTGGGAGGCCGAGGCGGGTGGATCACGAGGTCAAGAGATCAAGACCATCCTAGTCAACATGGTGAAACTCCATCTCTACTAAAAATACAAAAATTAGCTGAGCATGGTGGCATGCACCTGTAGTCCCAGCTACTTGGGAGGCTGAGGCAGGAGAACTGCTTGAACCCAGAAGGCGGAAGTTGCGGTGAGCCGAGATCGCGCCATTGCCCTCCAGCCTGGGTAACAGGAGCAAAACTCCGTCTCTAAAAAATAAATAAATAAATAAAAATAAAATAATTTGAACAATGTTAATATTGGCATATATATAAGCATTTTTACATTTATATATCAAGTTATATGATATCTGAGAAGTTTAGACATTGGGCTTAACTCAACTGCTCAAAGTTCCACATAAACCTGGGAAGTAAAATTTGGGGATGTGAAAAACCGCCAATGCAATCCCCAGAATGAGTGCCTTTACAATTGTGTTAATAGATTTTTGGGCTCAACCAGAACTGGAAATCTGTACAACACTTAGGAACCACTTCCTAAAAGATATTATACTGACTTTGACGTTATCCTCTATGGAAATAGTTATGTTCTCCTTTACTCCCAATTATCCCAGTCTTTCATGATCTGATTATCTGTCCCTTTTCTTTAACTCATAAAACAAAATCAGAGTTTACATGTCCTTACCTCCAGAAGTAAAGAATATCTCTTTCTTCTTCCTCTAACTTTTATAGGACAAATGTAATTCTACTTGCCCCCATCTAAAGAAGCATATCATCTTACTTTATCACCAAGAGAAATGCTTTCCTTCATCCCATTACTCCCAGGCAGTAAACTGCTTGGGCCCAGCTTTGCAGCAGGGAGGAGGTAAGGAATATGGGAAAAAAATAGAGACAGGGCAAGAATTCTTTGCAGTGGTAATAGATGTGATAGGCACAGGAAATCACACTTATCACATGGCCCAAGATGCAGGTAACTATTTGAAGGACCATCTATTTTCTAACCCTGCCTAGAAGCCTTGTTAAGGATTTAGTCTAGTGATGAATTATCCAATCACCTGGGCAGATGAAGTATCTACCCTGAGGCTACTGACAGTGGGAAAGAGGAATTAATTTTTGGAAATACCACATTTATCTCTAAGAGAAAAAGCCTGTAATATCAGTTACATCTAGGTTCCCTATATAGTCCTATCTTATTGTTACTGTTTAAAGAATAGAACTCTACCCACAAATAAAAGGAAAAAAACTGTATTGTAGAAACATGTAGATGAAAATAATTTATTTGCCAATTTGCACTTAATTAACAATGTCATTATAGTACCATATGTGTGCCCCAGCAACTCACAACTTCTCACTTTTTCAATGTATTTTTTTTCTGAAATCTCCAAATTCTCTTTACAGAAAAACACAAAAAGAAATTGCTTTCAACTGTGGCTTCATTCCATATGTCTAAATGTACTATGATTTTTCCAGTTTGGGGTCTGGGAATATCCATGTTTATTCTTTTAAAAAATTAAGTAAAAATGAAAGAAAATTAATAACTAAATTGAATTATACTATGTCCCATTTTGTGGTTGCTGGAAAACTTCATATACAAATAGATTTTACACAATCTCATTAATTCTTTTTCAATATGTTTTTCAGCTTAAATATGGACTAGTACTACAGAGACCCATCTTTCTATAGTTTAATTACTATCTCTACTTAAATTGTATGAAACTTTCATTTCTATCCAGAGAGAGAATGTGAGTCGTTGTCAAAGTAATATCTGTATAATGTCTGATGCTTAATGAGACAGGTTTGTGGTTTGAGGAATGCTGTTTATAACAGGGAGATTTAAAGTTGAGTTCTCCTGGAAAACAGTGACTCAAATTATTTCCCAATTTACGCAGAAGCATTAGTCATAAAGTGATAACTGGATCTTTCAATAACTAGGTCTTATCCCTTCCTTCTCAAAGCTTCTTAGATCTGCTATTTCTTAATTGCCAGAAGAAATAAACTTGGAAATGCTTTTACTTTATGCCAAATTTCCCTCAATATTTCCTAGTTACAGTAGCAAAACATAGTAATGTCTGGCTTTTCACAGCATGAAAGACCTTTGCCACAACACTAGTTTCCAGCCGCCTACCTGCCTATACGGTCTTAAAAAATATTCTGTCCACTTCATTTTCATTTCTTCTGAGCCAATATTTTATGCCCACCATGTGTTATAGGCCATTTTACTCCATTCAACTTTATTAATCAGAAGTTAAATGAGGCCTCACCTTGAGCATACCTCCTAATCACATGTTGCTATGGCAACCAATCCTGTACAAATGCTTCAGTCCTTAGGGGTCATTATTGTGCATTCTTTCCAAGGGCCTACCCTTCTAGCAAAAAAGGTAACTTGTTCTTGGGTAATGTTGATTTTAATCTAGTTAGAGGAGGTAATACAGTAGGAGAAATAACCATATAATATGAATTGAGGAATATAAGAAAGATTTTGGAAAAAAAAACATAACTTTAGGTTCTTTATACAAAGGTTTTTTTTTTTTAATTTAAATATGCATAGTCTTGGGAGAGCTTGCTATAGACTGAATGTTTCTGCCCCCCCCCAGAAATTTATAGGTTGAAAACACTAATACCCAATGCAATGGTATTTGGATATGGGGAATCTTTGGAAGGAATTAGGTCATGAGAGTGACCCTATAAAAGGATCAATGCCCATCTAAGAGGAGACACGAGTGAGCCCACTTCCTCTCTCTGCTATGTCATATGTTCTCTGTTTGCAAACCAACAATAGTGCCTTTAGCCAACAAGAACCTTTCCATGCTAGCACCCTGATCTCAGACTTCCATCTTCCAGAACCATGAGAAATAAACGTTTCTTGTTTAGCTATCCAGTCTGTTACAGTAGTGTGAAGTGACTTAAGCAGCTTAATTCAGCAAAGTAATCACATAATAAAGAAAGAGACAAAAAACCTCTGTCTCCCTGACAGGCTCATAAAGACACAAAGCATGAAAGGCACAAATAAAGAGAAAAAAGGTATACAATAAAATGAGGTAAAGCTCACTAAAAGCTAATTCTACTTAACTGAAACTTGGTCCTTTCCCAGAGAGTTGCTTTTTGTTCACAGACAATAAATAACATAAATTAGACTGAACAATAACTAGTTTTGAATTACACTCTTTATTTTAATCATTCTATAGGTTTGACTTTTCATGAGATGGTTTATAGCAGCTCCAGAATTTGTGCTAGTTCCTTAGAGTCCAATGTTCATTATTAAAACTTCCACAAACCTCTTGGATAAAAAGATATCAGAGAAAAACATCTTGGTATAAGCATAATCACCTAAAAAATTTTCAGTCAATAAAATTGCTTCTAGATGATGCTATCAGAATAATTTATTTTAAATAAAGAATAAAAGACTGGCAAATGTACCTAAGATTTTCACAAATTCTGTATCATACTTTATTTTACCCTTTTTAACATGGTTTAAGATTTTTTTCACAGTTTTCATGATCATTCAGACAAAGATAATATTTACATTATGAATTAGAATAAAATAGATTTATAAAGAAATGCATAGTGTGAATAGAAACTGGAAAAAATTTTCATCATTTAGTAGTTCACCAAAGCATATCACAATTTGTAGGCCAAATTTTAGTATCTCTTTTTAGCATATACTTGAAATCTGTAACCAAAAATAGAAGCTTCAATAAGTTCCATAAGCCTTCCTTTTGGTTTTTATCTCAAGGATACCAGATGAAATTTGATTTTTTTTATAACAACTAAATTCATATTAGTTAGTAGTCTTGGGAAAATATAGCTCATAGTTCACATTTCTAAATAAAATTTAGAGCAAATATATTATAAAAGCCATTCTTCAGAAGCTATTGGTAGCTGGGCGCAGTGGCTCATGCCTGTAATCCTGCCATTTTGGGAGGCCAAAGGAGGCAGATCACTTGGGGTCAGAAGTTCGAAACCATCCTGGCTAATCTGGTGAAACTGTCTCCACTAAAAATACAAAAAAAAAAAACAATAGCCAGGTGTGGTGGTGAGTGCCTGTAATCCCAGCCATCTGGGAGGCTGAGGCAGGAGAATCACTTGAACCCGGGAGGCAGAGGTTGCAGTGAGCTGATATCCGCACCACTGCCCTCCAGCCTAGGCAATGTCTCAAAAAAAAAACAAAAAAAAAGCTATTGGCTAATTTTGCAATTTTACAAGAAAAAATGTAGCAACATTTTGTCAATACTATTTACAAAGAATATGCACATGGCATCTACAGGATGGAAATCAGGATATTTGAGTAAGAGTAGAAACCAAGACCCTTGTTCAAAATACAGGGAATTGTATTAGCATTTAGTCCCAATTTCTCACTAGCGTTGGCTTTTTTAAACTTTATAAAGTTTAAGAAATTTACAGATATTTTTCTCAATGACAGATATAAGCTGAAGAAGCTCAAGTGTATGATCTCAGACAAATTACTTAAACTCCTTCATTCACAACTTGCTTCTAAAATTTTCTTTTCTCAATTCTGTACCCCAGAGGGTATATGCAGTCAATTTTGGAAATCACTGGTATAGTGAAAAGAAATAGGCTTTAAAAGGTAATGCCTTCATGAGACTAAAAATACTACTCTCACAGAAGTATAGTTAAGAATCGATGAGATAATTACATAAATGTTTCTAGCATAGAGCCTGATGTGTGCCTTAGAATTTCATAGATTGAAAACCCTAATCCCCAGTGTGATGGTACTTGGGTACAGGGCACTTTGGAAGGAATTTGGTAATGAGAGTGGAAACCTTATGAAGGGATTAGTGCCCTTCCAAGAGGAGACACTTGGGCCTGATGAAGGCACTCCGTAAACAGTGACCATTCTCTTCTTTTTTAATTCAATTATTCAACCAACCTTTATTGACTAGTTGTAATAACTGGGTGCTGGATGCTGGGAGTACAAAGGTACCATGGTACATTAAAGGAGCTTGTGGTTTAATGAAGGGATAGATATATAAACATAAGCAAGATAATAAGAATATTATTCCTTCAACTCGTATTATCTGAGCACTTCTGTGAACCAGACATTGCCAACTTTTGAAGGTAAGACTTAATCCTAGTAGGAAAGGTTTCCAGTTATCAATTTTTTAATGAATCTAAGAGGATTAATGTTTTTTCTTTTATTCATTTCAGTTTTGTTGAGTTTTAAGAAAAAATTTTATCTGTATTTTCAAATTTATTAGTAAAAATTTATGTATTCCTTTTCTGTTTTCAATTTGCTTGGTAAATTTTCCTCTAACCCTTTATTTTTGAGCCTATGTGTGTCTGCATATGAGATAGGTATCTTGAAGACAGCATACCAATAGGTCTTGGTTCTTTAAACAGTTTGCCATTCTGGGTTTTTTAATTGGGGCATTTAGACCATTTACATTTAAGGTTAATATTGTTATGTGTGGATTTGATCCTGTTATCATGATGCTAGCTGGTTATTTTGCAGACTTGTTTATGTGGTTGCTTCATAGTGTAACTGGTCTGTGTACTCCAGTGTGTTTTTGTAGTGGCTGGTAAATTTTTATCCTTTCCATATTTAGTGCTTCCTTCAGGAGCTCTTGCAAGGCTGGTCTGATGGTAATGAATTCCCTTAGCATTTGCTTGTCTGAAAAAGATCTTATTTCTTCTTCATGTATGAAGCTTAGTTTAGCCAGATACGAAATTCTGTGTTAGAAATTATTTTCTTTTTTTTTTTTTTTTTTTTTTTTGTTTGCAAAATAGATTTTATAGTTTGTTTTTTTTTTTTTTTTTTTTTTAATTTTTTATTGGATTATAGGTTTTGGGGTACATGAGCAGAGCATGCAAGACAGTTGCGTAGGTACACACATGGCAGTGTGCTTTGCTTTTCTTCTCCCCTTCACCCACATTTGGCATTTCTCCCCAGGCTATCCCTCCCCACCTCCCCCTCCCACTGGCCCTCCCCTTTTCCCCCCAATAGACCCCAGTGTTTAGTACTCCCCTTTCTGTGTCCATGTGTTCTCATTTTTCATCACCCACCTATCAGTGAGAATATGCGGTGTTTCATTTTCTGTTCTTGTGTCAGTTTGCTGAGGATGATGTTTTCCAGATTCATCCACGTCCCTACAAACGACACGAACTCATCATTTCTGATTGCTGCATAATATTCCATGGTGTATATGTGCCACATTTTTCCAATCCAGTCTATTATCAATGGGCATTTGGGTTGATTCCAGGTCTTTGCTATTGTAAACAGTGCTGCAATGAACATTCGTGTACATGTGTCCTTAGAGTAGAACGATTTATAGTCTTTTGGATATATACCCAGTAATGGGATTGCTGGGTCAAATGGAATTTCTATTTCTAAGGCCTTGAGGAATCGCCACACCGTCTTCCACAATGGTTGAACTAATTTACACTCCCACCAACAGTGTAAAAGTGTTCCTTTTTCTCCACATCCTCTCCAGCATCTGTTGTCTCCAGATTTTCTAATGATCGCCATTCTAACTGGCGTGAGATGGTATCTCAATGTGGTTTTGATTTGCATCTCTCTGATGACCAGTGACGATGAGCATTTTTTCATACGATTGTTGGCCTCATATATGTCTTCTTTCGTAAAGTATCTGTTCATATCCTTTGCCCACTTTTGAATGGGCTTGTTTGTTTTTTTCCTGTAAATCTGCTTGAGTTGTTTGTAAATTCTGGATATCAGCCCTTTGTCAGATGGGTAGACTACGAAAATTTTTTCCCATTCTGTTGGTTGCCGATCCACTCTAGTGACTGTTTCTTTTGCCGTGCAGAAGCTGTGGAGTTTCATTAGGTCCCATTTGTCTATTTTGGCTTTTGTTGCCAATGCTCTTGGTGTTTTGTTCATGAAGTCCTTGCCTACTCCTATGTCCTGGATAGTTTTGCCTAGATTTCCTTCTGGGTTTTTATGGTGCCAGGTCTTATGTTTAAGTCTTTAATCCATCTGGAGTTAATTTTAGTGTAAGGTGTCAGGAAGGGGTCCAGTTTCTGCTTTCTGCACATGGCTAGCCAGTTTTCCCAACACCATTTGTTAAACATGGAATCCTTGCCCCTTTGCTTGTTTTTGTCAGGTTTATCAAAGATTGTATAGTTGTATGTATGTTGTGTTGCCTCCGGTGCCTCTGTTTTGTTCCACTGGTCTATATCTCTGTTTTGGTACCAGTACCATGCTGTTTTGATTACTGTAGCCTTGTAGTATAGTTTGAAATCCGGTAGTGTGATGCCCCCCGCTGTGTTCTTTTTGCTTAGAATTGACTTGGCTATGCGGGCTCTCTTTTGGTTCCATATGAAGTTCATGGTGGTTTTTTCCAGTTCTGTGAAGAAAGTCAATGGTAGCTTGATGGGGATAGCATTGATTCTGTAAATTACTTTGGGCAGTATAGCCATTTATTTAAATGCCATATATATATATATTTTTTTTAAAATAGATAATTCTCATTTAAGATAGAGTCGAAATTACTTAAAATTTGGGCTTGTGATAAAGAATGAACTATTCAATTCAAATTATGTTAAAACCCCAAATATAAAATAGACACAGAAGTGAAATTTTCTTCAAAGTAAGTATTTACTATTTCACTACCAAAGTAGGTCAATTACACTAAAGAGAAGAAATCCACATGGATTGCGGCATTTTCTCACTTGGATATATGTAAATAAATTTCATGCTGTCTAAATCCTTAGGGTTAATTAGTTAGAAATATAACTCTCTTATACACAGGACAACTAGGGGAAATAAGTTAGCACAATCATTTGAATTGGTTGTCTACATACTGGGCAGGGCTTATTCCTTTTCTTTAGCTTCTTTGCACATGTAAAGCAGGCCATAAGATGTCCCGTTTTGCCATGGACAATGCAACCATTTTTAGGTCGACCTTGACAAATCACACAAGGTTCAATGGCATTAAGGGGCAAACTAGATTCCATACTTTCTTCTTTGTCTTGTGTTTCTTCCCTTTCAGACTCTTTCACATCTTCTTGGCTGCTATAAATAACGCTACTAGAAGTTGACGGCTGAGAATAGTCCTCACTTTCTTGGGATTGTGAGGCTTGTGTAATTTTATCATCATTTTCCTCAACACACGGCTCTTTGGAATCATTCACTGTAATTTTTTTGCAATCAGGAACATCAAAGCCCTCTTCAGCTTGTGTTGAGTTTTCCAGTTTGGCTTTCTCAGAGATCTCCCCTTTATCTTTCCCTTTATCTTCAGGAAGCCAATTCTCACGAAGGGCCCAACATCTGTTACAATGTGATGGAAGCGGGGGATTCATTTCATGGCATGAAGTCCATTTCCAATAGTCAGCTAAGGAAATTTCAGGATCTTCTTCAAATGAATCTGTATCACTCTCCCCTGCCTGATACACAGTAACTCGATATACCTCATCATCTTCATCTGAGAGTTCTTGTCCTTCTTCACTAAGGCTATAATCTTCTGAGTCGAGAGATTCAACTTCAAATTCTATACTAAACTGATCTGAAACTGAATCCTGATCCAACCAATCACTTGAATGTTCACTTACACCAGCATCCAGATCCGGATTCGATGGCGTCCCTGTAGATTCACTGCTACTGCTTCTTTCACAACATATCTCCCTTATTACACACAGAGCCAGGCTTTCATCAAAGGAAAGGGAAATACTATCAGATTTGTGGCGTTTTCTTTGCCGTTCGCCAGATAATTCATCTGAATTTTCTTCTGTCTCACTAATTGCTCTCCTTCTAGATGAGGTAGATGGTCTAGAAACCAAATGTGAAGATGAAGGTCTCTCTTCCTGTAGGTCTTGCACAGGGTCCTTTTGATCACTCCCCCCTTCAAAGCGACATCTGCTCTCACTCACAGATGTACCTGAGTCTGAAGATTCCTGCTGATTGACTACTACCAAGTTTCTGTAGATCATGGTATATATTTTCCTGTGTTCTTTCACAGAGAAGCTTGGTACACCAAACAAATCTCCTAGAAGATCATTTGAACAATATACAATATGTTGTTGCTTCTCATCATATAATCGTTTATTCATAATATACTGGCCAAGATAAAATAGAACCTCTTTCATAGTATAAGTGTCTTTTTGTGCACCAACAGACTTTAGTAACTTCAAAAGCAATGGCTTTGGTCTAACCAGGGTCTCTTGTTCCGAAGCTGGAATCTGTGAGGTGGTTACAGCACCATCAGTAGGTACAGACATGTTGGTATTGCACATTTGCCTGGATCGGTAGAGAAAAGGTAGTGGGCGTCCGTGCCCACAGGTCCACCCTCCAATAGCCACTGAACACAGCTGGGAAAATCCATGGTTTAAATAGTCCCAGCTGGAGACAAGTCAGGGCTTAGCTCCTTTTACTGCAGTTTCGGAACGTGTCTGAACTTGACCAGCTCAAAAGGAAAAGCTGAGTCAACCTGCCCACGGAACCGGCCCAAGCCCGCCCAGACTCCGCGCCGCGTTCACATCGGCGACAGGAGAGGCACCTGCGATCATCCAGACCCCCACTCAGAGGTGGCCACACAGTCCCCCGCCCACGCGACCTTTACCCCGGACTCTCGTGGAGACCCCCCCCCAGAAATTATTTTCTTTAAGAATGTTGAATACTGGTCTTCAGTCTCTTCTGGCTTGTAGGGTTTTCACTGACACAATCTGAAGTGCCTCTTTTTGTAGATGACCTAGCCTTTCTCTCTCACTGCCCTTAACATTTTTTCTTTCATTTTGACCTTGAAGAATCCAATGATTATGTGTCTTGGGGATGATCTTCTAGTGGAATATCTTACTGGAGTTCTCAGCACTTCCTGAATTTGAATGTAGGCCTGTCTACCTAGGCTGGGGAAATTCTCCTGGTCAATATCCTGAAGTATGTTTTCCAACTTGGTTCCATCCTCCCCGTATCTTTCAAGTATCCCAGTTAGTTATAGCCTCAGTCTTTTTACATAATCCCATATTACTGAAAGGTTTTGCTCATTCTTTTTTATTCTCTTTTCTCTATTCTTGTCTACCTGTCTTATTTCAGAAAGATAATCTTCAAGCTCAGAGATTATTTCATTTGCTTAGTCTATTCTGCTATTAATACTTATGATTGCATTGTAAAGTTTCTGTAGTGTATTTTATCTCTAGCAGGTCAGTTATTTTCCTCTCTAAACTGAATATTTTGGCTGTTGGCTTCCATATTGTTTTATCATTCTTAGCTTCTTTACAATGGATTACAATATGCACCTGTATGTAGCTCAGTAAAGTTCATTATTACTCACATTCTGAAGCCTACTTCTGTTATTTCAGCCATCTCAGCCTCAGCCTGGTTCTGAGCCCTTGCTGGAGAGATGCTGCAGTCAGTACTGCATTGAGTTTTCACCGTTTTTGCATTGACTTTTTTCTTATCTTTGTAGGCATATCTACCATCAATCTTTGAGGTTGCTGACCTTTGGACAGATTATTTGTGGGTTTGTTGTTGTTGTTTTCTGTTTGTTTTTCTTTTAACAGTCTGGCCACTCTTCTATAGGGCTGCTGCAGTTTTCTGAGAGTCTACTCCAGACTCTAGTAGCCTTGACTTTTTCCTATACCCGGAGGTATCACCACTGAAGTCTAAGAAACAACAAAAGTGGCAACCTGCCCCTTCCTCTTAAAGCTCCATCCCAGTGGGTACTGACCTATTTCTGGCCCAAACGTGCCTATAGGAGGTAGCTGGAGACCCTGGTTGGAGGTCTCACCCAGTCAGGAGGAATGGAATCAGGGACTCACTTAAAGAAGCAGTTTGGCTGCTTTTTGGTAGAGTAGTGGTGCTGTGTTGGGGATCCTCTCAGTCCCCATTCAATTAGAGCTCTCCAAGGCCCACAGGCTGGACTAGCTGAGAAGCCTGAACAGCCAAAGTGGCAGCCTGCCTTGCCTCTCATACATCCAATCCCAGGAAGAAATTAGAACTCTGTAGACCCCATAGAATACAGATGGGGGTGGTCAGAGGACCTGGCTGGAAGGACCCACCCCAGAGGTGGAGTGTATCAGGGTCCCACTTAGAGAAGCAGTCTGGCCATGCCTTGACAAAACAGCTGTGTCATGGTGGGGAACGTTCTGCCCCTGTTGGTGGCTTGGACTCTCCAATGCCTGCAGGCTGGAATACCTGAGTCATCCAACCAACCCAGATAGTGACCCTTCCCTCCCTCCCAGGAAGAGATCAGAGCTGTGTCCCTAATACATGCTGGCCAGTGTGGCTGAAGGGACTAGGTCAGGGATCCTGCCCAGAGAGGAGGAATGGATTGGGGCCCTGCTTAAAGAATAGTGCCACAATCTGGCAAAGCCACTATGCTGCTGGGGAGACCTTTCCTCCTCTGGACCATTTGGACCCCCCAAAGTCTGAGTGCTGGAATGCGTGAGTTGACCAAACAGAAGAGATGGTGCCTACCCCTCCCACTGGGGGCTCCAATTGGTCTCAGGCAGGCTACACCCTGTTGCCAGTGGCTGGCTGGAATTCTAAGCCTTGGGTCTTGTGAGATGCCATGAAAGTGAGGCCTGCAGAATGAAACCACTCAGCTCCTTGGCTCCCTGGATTCTGCCCCCTTCTTAGGGGTATGTGTGGACTTCCCACCTTGCCTGAGTTGCAGATACATTTGTGGGGATCCTGAAGCCACAGTATATATAAAGCCTCTGGGTCTTTGTGCATGTCTGAACAGCTGCTCTGCCAAGACTCTACATAGCTCTGTATGTTGGACCCAAGGTTCTGGTGGTGTGGGCTCACAAGGGATCTCCTGATCCATAGGTTGCAAAAATCCACAGGAGAAGTGTGGTTTCCCATGGTCACACAATCAATCACTGCTTCCCTTGGCTGGGGGGCACGGTTCCTTGATTCTGTGTTGCTCTCAGGTGGGCTGTTGCCCCACCTGTTTTTCCTCATTCTCTGTGGTTGGTTTCCCCAATCAGTCCCAATGTCAGAACCAGGATATTTCCACTGAAAGTGCTATATTCACTCATTCCTTTCATTCCTCTCTGTGAGTGCCACAGACTGCAGCTGCTTCTAATCCGCCATCTTGGTCCTCTGTCCCCATCTTTCATAGATGCTACCATCATGAAATCATCATATAGAATCATCCAACCTGGGCCCTCTTCTGATTTTACTTCAGTCTCTTTGGCTTTTGGTATCTTCCCAGTTGAACTTGTCTCATTTGTACTTCCATTCATTCCTCATGAAACACGGATGAAGTCTTTCTTGGAGATAGTTGATATCAACTTCACATATTTCTAATAGAGCTTCCAGCTTCTTTAACCTTTTCATCAATGTTCTTTTGATGTTTCTGAACAGCATTAAATAATTGCACCATACCCCTCATTGCAATTCTCTGAAAACTTCTCTCCATTTTTTTGTCTTGGCAACATCTGGCTTTACTCTGCACATCATTTCCCACTCCAGCCTCTTATCACACTATTTTATTTTCTTTAGTCTTTCTTGCTTTAACTTTTTTTTTTTTTTTGGTCCAGCTCCTTCTTTCGACCTAGGATAGTAGGCTTACTTTCAGGAGTTTTTTTGTCAAGGATTTTAGCCATGGCATCTGCCCAGTCTGTATTAGTCCCAACATTTGATTCTGAAGCATTTACATTTTCTTTGTCACAAGACTCAACAACATCCTCACTGCCAGCTTCTATTGCTTCATCATCAGAATAAAAGTGGCCCTTTTTGGCCAGGTGCAGTGGCTTACACCTGTAATCCCAGCACTTTGGGAGGCTGAGGTGGGTGGATCACCTGAAGCTGGAAGTTCAAGACCAGCCTAACCAACCTGGAGAAACCCCATCTCTACTAAAAATATAAAATTACCTGGGCATAGTGGCAATATGCCTGTAATCCCAGCTACTCAGAAGGCTGAGGCAGGAGAATCACTTGAACCCAGGAGGCAGAGGTTGTGGTGAGACAAGATTATGCCACTGCACTCCAGCCTGAGCAACAAGAGCAAAACTCCATCTAAAAAAAAAAAAAGTGGTCCTTTTCCAAACCACAACTTCCTATAGAGCCTTTGCTAGTGCATGTGACCTCATTTTCCAGCTGCAATGCTATGGTTCCAGCTACCATTTTATCTTCTTCTTTGGGGCCTTTTTCAGATTTTCCTCTGCACTCACATGTGAGTCCTGAATGCTGCTGCCATCTTTTTGTATTTCTGTCATTCCTGGTTTTGATCCATTTTCATTGTTGTGCATGGATAGGTTAGATGGTTACTAAGTAATAGACATTAAACATTTTAAAAGACAATCTGAGAATCTGGGTGATTTCTCTTCCTTCAGTGAAGTAACTTTTGCTTTTGTCAAGTCATCAGGGTTAAGAAAAGTTTGCTTTAATCCAATCAGGAATTGAGATCATCTGAAACTCACTTTCAGTTCCTGCAAAGGGATAGTCTATTTCTGATTTACCCTTACTTAGGGATGCAGCTTTTGAAGGTCTTAACTGAAAAGACAACCATACCTTGCTCCTTGACAAATTCTCAACTCCAAATTTCATTCCTCCATCTTCATAAAATGTAGAGAAGCTCTACACAGCTTCTCATCCTTCCAGTCACTGATTTCACTTTTGAAAGCTGCAATTTCCTTGAGAGATAAAGCATCCCCAAATGCTGAACTCATTTTTCTTAGTTTCCCTCTTCTTTCAAGGCTTAGCTTAAAAATACTTGGTAGCTATCTGATGTCTTCATATAAGTGTTCTTTTCTTAATATTTTATCCAAATTTTATAATCATTCACAAAAGGAAAGTTGGTTTTAAATAACCTAGTCAACCACTAACAGAAATGGAAATTCCCTGACCCACGATTTTTTTAATTTCATTTTTTAGTCCACTGTTTTTTTGGCTACTCTATTACTTCTATACTATGTCACTTAAACTTTCAATCTTAAAAAAAAGAAACCACTAGCCTGACTATTGCTGTATTCATAGTAGGCCTAAGCATCTTAGACTATGCATATCAAAGATGCAATCTGAAAAAAAAAAAAAAAGAGAGAGAGAGGGAATCCAGCAAAAATATTTCAACATGTAGGACATTCAGAAGTGTTTGACATCTCCCCAAATTATCTCTTTTTTTTTTTCTTTTACTTGTTTTACTTTCTTTCTTAGAAAACTTACTATTGCGAGAATTCTGAATGACCTACCTGTTACTAGGATTAGGTGCTCTAGGGTTGTTGTGGTGGCTGACAGAGACCAGAGCTACCACTTACCACCTCTGCTAGTGATTTGACACAACCCCAAAGGCAGACATTTTCTGTTGAACTACCTCACCATTTACAAAAAAATACAGCTGTGGAATGAGTACTGTGTTTCCCTTTATGGTCAACAACTATTATTCAAGGGAAACAGAAAAACAGCCTTTGAAACACATTATATAAGCATAAAGTTTACTGGAAAGAAAACTTAACAAGTAGAAAAAAAGAACAGAATGCACATGATACCTAGAGTGTTCTCATCCCACAGCATATAGTATCTGGCTGGGCACAGCTAGATTCATTATGTAATATCCTAGGAAAAGAACCCTGTCTTTGTATCATGGTCAAGTAGCATAAGGGCAAAATAAACTTCAGGTGGACTATGTAATAATGGGAGCTTGCTGGTTGGAGAAATGGTTGAAAATAAAGAGGAGTCTCCAGAGCTCAAAGCAAAGATTAATTACAGCAACAACATAGCAGGTGTCATGAACAGGTTTGTTCTCACATTGAACAGGTTTGATCCTCCTGCCAAGCCAACTTTGTATAAAGCCAAGAAAGAAACAGAAGAAATCAAAAGGTTAATCTCCAGGGCAATCCAAGAGAAAAAGGTTTCTCTTTCTCAGAGTTTTAGCCCTAGTTGTACTGTTACGTACATTATTTGAACTTAATAGACATTTGGCTTCCAAGGGTCTCAATCTACTCATTAGTACCATTGGTGATGATGAAAGAAGTGAAACTTGATAAATTTAATACCAGCTCTGATATTATGACAGTGTTTTTTAATTCTCCAAAATTCTCCATAAAGTGGCCCAAGATTTTAATGACACAACTTACTCTCATGCACTAATCCACTTAGATCAGTGGATCTCAGCCCTGAGAATCTAAAAAGCCTTTTAAAAAAAGTTATGTCTAGCATATATAAATAATCAGAATAGCACACTAGGCATCATGTAACTATCACCTGACTTCAATAATTATCAATATTTAGTCATTGAGTTTTAATCTATATCTTCAGTACTCCATACTCCTCCCACTCAGTTATCATTCTTTTTAATAGTTTTTTAGGTATAATTTACATGTATTGGAGCATAAAAATCTTAGCAGCATAATTATTTAAGCTTACACTTAAATAAAACAACTATTTAACTCAATCCTTACCACAAGACAGAATATTTCCATCTATCCCGAAAGTTCCTTATTTGGAACTGCTTTAAAATTGTATTAAAATGAAATCATATAATCTGCATTATTCTGTGTCCAGCTTTTTTGCTTAGCATAACATCTGTGTGATTTATTCACATATTTGTTTTCTGTCGCTGTGAAACTTAACACAAATTTAGCAGCTTGTAATGCAAGTTTATTATTTTCTCTGCTTAGCATACCACTGGCAGAAATCAAGGTGTCAGCAGAGGCTGCAAGTTCTCATCTGGGCTCAAGGTCTTCATCTAAGTTCACTAATTGTCAGAATTCAGGGATTGTGGAGGCATGGGGGAGGTTTGTAATTGTACAACTGAGGTCCGTTTTTTCTGCTAGGTCTTGGCCTAAGACCCTAATCAGCTCCTACAGGTCATCTGCAGTGTCTTGTCACATGGCCCCAGAGGCAGTTTGCAATATGGTTGCTTGCTTTCTTCTAAGTCAATCAGAGCACATCTCTCTGAATTCCTCGCTCTTTTTTTTTTTTTTTTTCCTGTTGCCCAGGCTGGAGTGCAGTGGTGAGAATCTTGGCTCACTGCAACCTCTTCCTCCTGGATTCAAGCTATTCTCCTATCTCAACCTCCGGAGTAGTTGGGACTACAGGCTCCCAAAACCATGCCCAGCTAACTTTTATATTTTTAGTAGAGACAGGATTTCACCATGTTGGTCAGGCTGATCTCAAACTCCTGACCTCAGGTAATGTGCCCCCGCTCAGCCTCCCAAAGTGCTGGGATTATAGGCATGAGCCACTGTGCCCAGCCCCAGCTCATCTTGTAAAGGACTCACTTAAGTCAGAGCTATCCATAATAATCTCTCTTTTGTCATTTAATGTAACATGATCACATGAATGATATGATTAATTTTGTGTGTCACCTTGACTGAGCTGTATCTAAGAAGGTGTTTTAAGCTTACACTAAATTTTCAAGAAAGTGGTTAATGCATTTCAATTTTTTTAGGCAATTTGCTCCAAGTAAGCATTCAAACTCCATACCTGTAAAGGTTTTCTTACAAAGTACTATTTAGTTAAAAAGGTAAATGATGTAGGAAGTACATAATAAGAAGAAACTACCACGTTTTAAAATCCCTTGCCTTGAGCCTGGAAAGCTTAAGAATATGGGGGAGGTGGAGGGAAGTGTTTATATCTCTCAAAACATAGCTACAGCTGTTTTAAATCATAGGAGAGGTTTTAACAATGTTCTTAAAACTGAGCTCAGAATACCTAAAGAGAAGTTCCCTACACATTGAAAGGGGCATCTACCTTCTTCAAAACATAGTTTTCTAAGTTATTATATTATTTGGGTTTGTTTCAATGTGACTGATTTAATGTTTTAAGGGCAAAAGATAAGACTCTTTCTGCCTTTGAAAAATCCAAAATCCTCCATCATCTCAGCAGCTGTGTATGATTAAGAATGTAAATAGACTCAAGAGACTGATTCCATCTCCAGGTCCTCTGTTCATGAATCACCGACCCAGAGACATAATTTTAATGGAAATAGAATTTCTTTCTAAAGCAACAAATAAATCAACTTGCAGGAATACTGCCACAAAATAACTCCTCTTTACCAGCTCTGTTGTACTTAAAGAAAACCAGGCTCCATTTTCTTTAAGACATTTATAACAGTTGAGGAAATGAGAATTTCTCTGTTTTTTATTTTCAGGGAAAATAAAAATATTAAGGTTGCCTCTCCAGTAATAGCAACTTATAACTTCAGGCCTTGTTATGGCAAGTGAAAAATCTTTTACTGAGAATGCAATATTTTTTATGGTGAAAGTAGACCACATTACTTCAGGAGGTTCAAACAAAGATTGAGTTGACTGGCTCTGTTTACCTGGCCATCCTTGACCTGTGTTTGATTTAGAGATCAAGAAAAACTCCCCTCTAATCTGGGGTTGTAAAGAAACTGTGATGTATTATTTAGCCAATTGTTTACTGCAAAGGACCCATTGCAAGTAAGTGAAGAATAATGCTAAATGAATACAAAACTTAAGTAAAAACAATAAGTTATCTGAAATCAGAGGCTCTAGCTGAAACTGAAGCTAAAGGCAAATTAATTCAGTCTCACAGACATTACTGTACTGTCCATTGTATATAAACCATAGTGCCTGGCTATACACTCAGTTTTGTTTTTTGCCTTTCAGGTGGTGTGATGTGGAGAGAAAATACATACATAGCATAAATATATAAATAGAGTTGCCATACTATATTTAAATTAGTCTCAAAAAAAATCTATGACTATTAATTCATAATACTCGTCTGAAGACCCTAGGATATGAAGCATGAAAAGGAAAGCAACTCAGAAAATAAAATACAGTGGCCATGGTGATTATTAATAGTCCTGCTTTATATTGGAATTTAATAAATATTAAAATAACAAATTATATGTACTAATGTACCTTTTTACCAACACCTTTACTTTATATCATCTTTCTAAATACTGGATAAAACCCATACAGGACACAATCACCATCGCTACTATTCTGTTGGTCTCATGTAGAAGAGTGCTTGGTAGTGATGAAAGACACTTCATCTAATATGAACACAATCAGTTAACCACATTATACTGAGTTACTCAGATATATTTGTGAGTCTGTCAAATGTTTCGATATAATGAACTGAATTATTAATTCAACTGGTCCTCTTGACTTTGGCTGCAGAAATTCAGTCTGGAAACAAAGCAAAATGGAATAGCAGGGTGTCCACAATCTGATTGTATAATTTTTGTGACTATAGCCATTTACCTGAAAATACACCCATTCATTCCCTTAAAGTTTTATTTACAAATTTTCCACTCTGCATTTATTCTTCTTTAGAGATACACTTTCTTCTCTTTTCTCTGAAAGTCATTGCTATGATTTTGTTTCAACAGAAAATTACACTCACAAAATGACACAGGATAGAGTCTGCTCACAGAATTCTAGAAAAAGCCTGACATTTAATAGATTTATATAAACTACTCTTTTCTTTTTTAAGAGATAGAATCTGGATCTGTTACCCAGAGATGAAGTACAGTGGCATGATCATAGCTCATTACAGCCTTAAATTCTTGAGTACAAGCAATCCTCCCACCTCAGCCTCCTGAGTAGCTGTGACTACAGGCTCCAGACACCTCACCCTGCTTAAATCCACTCTTAATGCTAAGGTACATGCATTAAGTGCAGAAATGAAAGTCTCATTGTTCAATTAGTATTATCTATAGTAGTTTGTAAGGAATTAATGAAATAAAAAAATTATTGTTCGTTTGTCATTAATACTTTCTGTGAGAACTCTTAGAAATGAGATTTAGATTTCTACTTCTAATTGGGAGACAAGATGGGAAAACTTCAATAATTGCATAAATTCAGAATAAAACTACCACTTAATTTCTTAAAAACTATTCACTTAATTCTAAAAATGGAATTATTTTAATGGAAAAATTAAAATACAAGCTTTATAATACCTTTTTATAATATTGAATTTATTTGTGACAGATTAACCAATTATTTTTAAGTGGCTTTCCTAATAAAATTAGTGAAGCTTTACTGTTCATATATGAAATCACTCAAGCAGACAAGAAAACATAAATAATGTCATAATAGTTTTCCACCCACACCCAAACCACGGTTTGATGGAAACTTTAAAATGGAAAGTAGAGCACTTAGAATCTGTTTGCTTTATAATTCAGGCTGAAAAAAATAAAGAGAAAGCTCGATGTCATGCAGTAAATGGAAGAGAGCAATATGAAGCCATTCTCTTAACTTACAAATATGTTGTATTCTGTACATAAAATACTACAGGTCACACTTTCAATCAGAAGTAGAGGAATTTAACTTATTTTTATAAGATAGGAGAAAAGAGGGCTACTGAATCATTTTCCTCAATGATACTGAAAGCTAGAAAATATAACATGGAATTTTTGTTAACATAAGTTTCTATATACACACTTTGAAATTTGTTTTACTTTGAGAGGAAACTACTGCCTAATTAAATTACTTCCATTATATTTAATATATACTAGAGATATCATTTAGTCATCAAACTTGGCCATTAACAAAAGACAAATTATGCCATGTAATCCCAGAGCTTTCAGAGGCCAAGGTAGGAGGATTGCTTAAGGACAGGAGTTCAAGACCAGCCTGGGCAACAGTGTAAGACCCCCATCTCTACAAAAAATGAAAAAAAAAAAAATTAGTCCGGCATGGTGGTGCATACCTGTAGTCCTAGCTGCTTGGGAGTCCGAGGCAGGAGAATTGCTTGAGCCCAGGAATTCAAGGCTGCAATGAGCTATGATCACTCCATTGGACACTAGCCTTGTCGACAGAGTGACAGTCTCTTAAAAAAAAAAGAGAAAGAAGGCCGGGTAATTATCAAATAATCATTAATATAGTATTATAATCATATATCTGCCACATTTTTCAGTAATGCTTTGTTTTTTAATCTATAAGTTAAATATATGCACTGAGTGATTTGATATAAAGACAAATTCAAGAAGGCTTTTTTATGTTCAAATAACAAAGCGAAAATTATGTGAATACACATGGAATTGCCTAAACTTTTAGTGAATTGATGTATTTTATAAATGCAATTAGAAGGTAACTCACTAACATGAATTACTAAATTATATAGTTTATTATATAGTCATGTATTATCCTCTTGAAGTAATATGTCAAAGTACTTTAAAATTATAATTATTAACTTTTAATTAAAGAACATTTTGCATTTATATTTCCAACTCTTCAAGCATGACTAAATCTGGCCTCATATTCTTATCACCTAATTACTCCCTCCATGTGTCTGTAAGAAAACTGTATCCGAGTTGTTTTATGTTTCACAAACCCATCATCCTAGTGCTCATTTCATTCTGCTACCTGAAAAATATCTTCCCCTTTACTGCCCAGAGAAATTCTCCTCCATCTTTAAATGATGATTTTAATAATATTGATGCCCAACTCCAATGTCACCTTATCTGTAAAGTTTTCTTTATTTTCTTAGAAGCATAGATTGGCTTTTCTGTGCTGACAGAGATTTTTTTCTTTGCCAATATAATAAATTATGGTTTGATGTCTATGTGCTTTAAGCCTAAGTTACAATGAATGTTCCTTAAGACTGGGACCTGTTTCATTCATCTTTTTTATTCTAGCACAGTACCTGAGATAGAATCTCAACAAATATCTTTTAAAATTGAAAGGGAAGAGCAGAGCAAGGAAGAAAAGGAATATAAGAAAGTAGTTAGATATTCATTTTAATAACACCACCTATTTTTTTTTTTTGGAAAATTATTGGAAGCACAAATCATCACATGGTTGGAAATCTATGAACTATCACCAACATAATTCAGATGTTGGTAGGCTTTCAAATTATTTCACGAATCAACACAGCATTTTAATATTTGGAACTACACAGTGAGAAGTTATATAGGTGTTGAATCAACATCTGACTATCACTGCAAGTCTTTGGGAAAATAGAGGTGCTGAGTTATTACTCAAATGATAATATTAATAACATCCTGTTTGATTTCTTTAAAAAACATACTATTAGGATGAACAGCTTTCTAATTAAAGAATAGTTAAACAAAACGGTATTTATGGGAAAGAAAATCATACTGTTATTAAGAAAAGAGTTTTAAGTACTATCTAACATTTACTTCAAGCAATAGTTTCCCAGGAATGATTTGCTAGATACTAATGGGGTCAAAGACACTAGACAGATCTCCAGAGGCCCTTTTCTATTGAAAGAGGCTTTCAAAATAGTGGGAGTGGAAAAAGCAGCTAGTGAACTGTTTCTTCACACACCAAATGCCTTCTCGGAGCACTAACATCTGTTTCAGTTTACATACTTTGAGTATGACTTTACACATGGAAATTAAACTTAGGCAACATGCCTAAGAAGAGGACTGTCTGCAAATGAACAACGTGTACCAGCTGGAATTTGTATAGGTCCACATTCTGCACAGCACAATATCCTGTGAGTCACCAATGACCCCAGTCCCAAAATCCAAATGTCACAAAGCATCATCCTAATGTTCATGAAATGTTTACAGTAGAGAGGGAAGATAGTGAGGAAGAGGAATGTGATTGAGAAACAATATGGAGGAGTTGTAGAATTTAAGATTCAAGAGATACTTTTGTACATAAAGACCATTAAAAATCCAAAGATCTTTTTGCATTTATTTATATTATGAAATTCTCAGTCTATAACATTCCACTGTTTATTTATTAGTTAGGCATTTACGATACTTTTCAATTCACTAACAGGGTAATTATAATCTCCGGTTGACAAGCATAATGCAAATCTGCAAAAATAATGATGCACCTTTGCTGCCGCCATGTGGCATATCTGTATTTTTGCAGTTGCAGCCTTAGTTTCTAAATAATAATTTCACTTAGTTCTGAAGCCATCCACATCAGCTCAGATCTCTGGTATGAAAATACCATTAAAAACTTGAAGAATAAAAGATCTTCTCCAATGTCATTTATATATCAATGAATCACCAATCAATTGATAGCAAACAGGACCTAACAATGCAGGAAGCATTGTATTATGTTACCTAGAAAAACAATACATTGTCTTGTGCCCAAAGAGCACACATCTCTTAACATCAAAACAGAAAAATCAAGCTCTAATATGCAATAACTCAAGAGTTATTGTGTAATTGGATGGCAGTGAGTGACAAAGAAAATTTCAAGTTCTCTAAGTGGAAAGTAGAAAGGTGCCTGAAAATCTTCATGGAAGAGAATGGAAAAGCTGTATGGCTGTTAGAAAGGAGTTTGATAGACAGTATGAAAGCAAGAGAGCATTTTAGGTAGAGAAATATTAAGTAAAAGTTCAGATCTAGAATCTTTAACGAATGTTCAGAGAATCTTTTTTACGTGAAGTTTATGAAGTCAAGAGAAGGAAAATATATTAGAAAGATAGGTCAGGTCAATTTTGACAAGCCTTTATTGCCAGACCAAGAAGCCTGGATTTTAGCCTATAGGTCATGGTAAGCTATTGATTCAACATACAAATTTTTTCCCATTGTAGATATAATTCCTCTGCCACATGAATATCTATGAATGTATGTAAAATAACTTTATTTCTCAAACAGAGAATACTCTAGCAGCTAGGATCCTCTAATCACTTTATAACCTTAAATTATTACAAGTAAGAAATTTAAGGTTATAAGATCCTTGAAACCCAAGTCAACCAATGAATCACTGCCAAATCTCCAGGGAAGAAAATTAAATAAGTATTAAAAAGGATGATGATTGGGCCCAAGGAGATGTGAGACCTTCCTAATAGTCCACTGAGGTCTTCTGTCCTGAGAAGATAGGTGTGCATTGCAGGGAAGAAGAATAATTTTAACAAGAAAAAGAAAAGAAATTTAGCCTCATGGGAACCTTTCACAGCAGAGTATAATGTAATTTGTGTTAGGGAGGGGCAGGGTTCAGTAAAAAGGAATTAAGGGCCAGGACAGACAGGAAGTAAGACTCAGACGTCCAGGTAAAAGTAACAACCCGCACTGAGTACACTGATGGAAGATTCAAAAAAGAAAAACAGCTTCCTGGGTGTCTTTTTTTTGAGATGGAGTCTCGCTCTGTCACCCAGGCTGGAGTGCAGTGGCATGATCTCAGCTCACTGCAATCTCTGCCTCCTGGGTTCAAGAGATTCTCCTGCCTCAGGCTCCAAAGCAGCTGGAATTATAGGCACCCACTACCATGCCCAGCTAATTTTTGTATTTTGAGTTGAGACAGGGTTTCACCATGTTGGCCAGGCTGGTCTTGAACTCCTAACCTCAGGTGATCCACCTGCCTCAGCCTCCCAAAGTGCTGGGATTACAGGAGTGAGCCACCATGCCCGGCCTTTTTATTGGATGCTATATTGGTTTATTTTTAAAAGTAAAGTTACAGAGCACCATAAGGAATAAGGAATCTCTAGAATGAAGTTCAAATAACAGCTCTTCAATCTTCCCAAGTGTAAAATCAAGGGAGAAATTTAAATCAGCCCTCTTGAGGAAAAATAGTAATTATCAAAGAAGTACAGTAAAAATTCATATTGTAAATGAAAACATTTTCCTAATTGTAACATAATATGCACAGATGGTTCCTGCTCATTATAATAAAAACAGCTCTCTACATAAATATTTAAAACAGCAATGCTCTTTTCTTTATTCTTGAACAGCTTTCAAACTGCTTCCTGGAACTCTAAAGACCCTAAGAATGTTTCCCTTCTAGGCTGGGCACAGTGGCTCACACCAGTAATCCTAGCACTTTGGGAGGCTGAGGTGGGTGAATCATTTTAGGTCAGCAGTTCGAGACCAGCCTGGCCCACACGGCGAACCCCATCTCTACTAAAAATACAAAAATTTGCCAAATGTGGTGGTATGTGCCTGTAATCCCAGCTACCTGGAGGCTACAGCATGAGAACCACTTGAGCCTGGGAGACAGAGGTTGCAGTGAGCAGAAATCGCACCACTCCACTCCAGCCTGAGCAATAGGGCAAGACAAAAAAAGAATGTTTCCATTCTAGAATCTTCTACTCAATGACTTTTCCTTAAGCAAAGGACACAACAGCATTAGATATTACCATCTTTTCTTTAATTCTTATATTTTGTGGATACATAAAATTCATAGGCATGTGGATACTTAGGCAGAGCTTCCTCCATATGATAGAAAAGCAAATATCCAAATATTAGAATTAAATAATAGCTAAGATATGGAATCAGCCTAAGTATCCATAAACAGATGAATAGAATTTTTTAAAGTGGTATATATACACAATGAAATACTATTCAGCCATTAAAAGAAAAAAGGAATGAAATTCTGTCATTTGTAAAAATGTGGATAAACCTGGAGGACATTATGCAAAGTGAAATAAAACAGTTGCAGAAAGATAAATGCCACATAATACAATTTGGATCTCTGTCCCCACCCACATCTTATGTTGAAATGTAATCCTCAGTGCTGAAGGTGGGGCCCTGTGGGAGTTGCTTGAATCACGGGGGCAGTTTCTCATGAATGGTTTAACACTATCCCCCGGGGCTCAGAGTTCTAACAAGATCTATTTGTTTAAAAGTGTGTAGCACCTCCCTCCCCTTCTTGGGGGCCCTGCTCCTACCATGTAAGATGCCTCACTCCCCCTTTGCCTTCTGCTATAATTGCACATTTCCTGAGGCTCCTCAAAATCTGAGTAGATGTCAGAATTATGCTTCCTGCACAGCCTTTGAAACCTGAGCCGATTAAACCTCTTTTCTTTATAAATTCCCCAGTCTCAGATTTTCTTTACAGTAGTGTGAGAACAGACTAATACAGAAAATTGGTATTCAGAAGTGTGGCATTGCCATAAAGATACCTGATAATGTGTAAGTGACTTTGAAATTGGGTAATAGGCAAGTTGGAAGAGTTTGGAAGGCTCAGATGAAGACAGGAAGACAAAGGAAAGTTTGGAACTTCCTAGAGAGTTGACAAGTTGTTAAGACCCAAATGCTGATAGTGATATGGACAAGGAAGTCTAGACTGAGGAGGTCTCAGATAGACATTAGGAATTTACTAAGCTAAAGAGAAAAGTCAAGCTGGGAACTGCTTAGGACCAATCTGCCTCCCTTTCTATTCAAAGTCACCCTTTCACTGAGATAAATACATATCTAATCGCATCCTTTGGAGAGGCTAATTAGAAACTCAAAAGAATGCAATCATTTGTCTCTTTTCTGCCTATAATCTGGAAGCCCATCCCTACTTAAAGTCTTATCACCTTTGCTTTGAGTTTTCCCACCTTTTCAGATGGAACCAGTGTTCATCTTACATATGTTGATTGATGTCTCATGTCTCCCTAAAATGTATAAAGCCAAACTGTGTTCTATCCACCTTGGGCACATGTCGTCAGGACCTCCTGAGGCTATGTCATAAGCATGTGTCCTCAACCTTGGCAAAATAAACTTTCTAAATTAACTGAGACCTGTCTCAGATTTTCAGGGTTCACAAACTGTAGTAAAGTTCACTTTTGCTATGCTTTAGCAAATAATCTGGCTATATTGTGCCCTGCTCTAGAACTGTGTGGAACTTTGAACTTGAGAGGGATGATTTAGTGTATCTGGCAGAAGAAATTTCTAAGCAGTTAAACATTCCAGATGTTACCTGGCTACTTCTAACAATCTATGCTTCTCTGCATGAACAAAAAAATGACCTAAGACTGGAACTTATATCTAAAAAAGACACAGTATAAAAGATTGAAAAATTTGCAGCCTTGCCATGTAGTACAAAAGAAAAGCCCATTTTCAGGGTAGGAATTCAAGTAGCCTGCAGAAATTTACGTAAGCAAAAGGAAAGCAGGTGCTGATAGCCAAGACAATGGGCAAAAGCCCTCAAAGGCAGAACTAAAAGGAAAGCAGGTGCTGATAGCCAAGATAATGGAGGAAAGACCTCAAAGGCATTTCAGAGACACTCATGATAGCCCCTCCCCTCAAAGGCCCAGAGGTCTAGGAGGGACGAATGGCTTCTTGGGCAAGGCCCAGGGCCCCTCTGTCCCATGCAACCTCAGAAAACTGTTCCCTATATCTTAGCCACTCCATCTCCAGCTCTAGCTCAAAGGGGCTCAGGTACACCTCAGGCTGATGCTTCAGAGGGTGCAAGCAGTAAGCCTTGGTATCTTCCACATGGTGTTAAACCTGTAGGTGCACAGAGTGCAAGAGCTGAGATTTGGGAGCCTCTGCTTAGATTTCAGAGGATGTATGAAATAGCCTGGATGTCCAGTCAGAAGCCAGCTGCAGGGGTGGAGCCCTCATGGAGACCCTCTACTAGGACAATGCAGAGGGAAAATGTGGGGTTGGGGCCCCACACACATAATCCCCACTGGGGTACTGCCTACTGGAGCTATGAGAAGAGGACCACCATCCTCCAGAACCCAGAATTGTAGCTCCACCAACGGCTTGCACCATGCATCTGGAAAAGCCACAGACACTCAATGCCAGCCCATGAGCAGCCACAGCAGGTGAACCCTGAAAAGCCACAGGGCCAGAGGTTCCCAAGGTTCTGGGAGCCCACCTTTCTTGCCCTGAGTATGAGACAAGGGGCTTTAAGATTCAACAACTTTAAGCTCTCAAACCCCTACTTGGGTTTCAGACTTGTACAGGCCTGTAGACCTTCTTTTGGCTAATTTCTCCCTTGGAATGGGAGTAATTACCCAGTGCCTGTACTGCTGGGTTTCAGACTTCCACTGGACCTGTAGCCCCTTGGTTTTGGCCAACTTCTTACATTTGGAATGAAAGCATTTACCCAATGCCTCTACCCCCACTGTATCTTGGAAAAAACTAACTTGTTTTTTATTTTACAGGCTTATAGGCAGAAGGAGCTAGTCTTGTCTCAGATGAGACTTTAGATTGTGGACTTTTGAGTTAATGCTGAAGTGAGTTAAGACTTTGGGCCATTGTTGGGAAGGCATGATTGTATTTTGAAATGTAAGAGGGGCATGAGATTTGGGAGAGGGCAAGGTGAAATGATACACTTTGGATGTGTGTCCCCACCCAAATCTCATATTGAAATGTAATCCCCAATGATGGAAGTGGAGCCTGGTGGAAGGTGATTGAATCATGGGGTAACTCTCAGGAATTATTTAGCACTATACCCCTAGTGCTATTCTCATGATAGTGTTCTCATGAGATCAGTATGTTTAAAAGTGTGGACCAGGTACGGTGGCTCATGCCTGTAATCCCACCACTTTGGGAGGCCAAGGCAGATGGATCACGAGGTCAGGAGTTTGAGACCAGCCTGGCCAACTTAGTGAAACCCCATCTCTACTAAAATTACAAAAATTAGCCAAGTGCAGTGGCATGTGCTGTAGTCTCAGCTACTAAGGAGGCTGAGGCAGGAGAATCGCTTGAACCTGGGAGGCAGAGGTTGCAGTGAGCCAAGACTGCACCATTGCACTCGAGCCTGGGTGACAGAGCAAGACTTCATCTCAAAAAAAAAAAAAAAAATCAGTTTGAAGCACCTTTTCCATCTCTCTCAGTCCTGCTTTTGCCAGACTGTGTGGTGATTCCTCAAAGACCTGAAACCAGAAATGCCATTTAAGCAATCCCATTTCTATGTATATACCCAAAGGAATATAAATCATTCTATTATAAAGGTACATGATAGATAACATACATAATATAAATCATTCTATTATAAAAGTACATGTGCAACACTGTTTACAATACTGAAGAGGTGTAATCAACCTAAATGCCCATCAATAATAGACTAGATAAAGAAAATATGGTACATACAAACTATAGAATACTATGCAGCCAGAAAAAGGAACACAATCATGTCCTTTGTAGGGACATGTTTGGAGCTGAAAGCCATTATCCTCAGCAAACTAAACAGGAACAAAAACAAACATCACATGTTCTTACTTATAAGTGGGAGCTGAGTGATGAGAATACATGAACACATGGAGGGGTACAACACATACTGAAGCCTGTCACAGGGGTGGCCAAATGGAGGGAACGCATCAGGAAGAATAGCTAATTTGATTCTGGGCTTAGTACCCAGGTGATGGATTGATCTGTTCAGCAAACCACCATGGCACATGTTTACCTATGTAGCAAACCTACATATCCTGCACATGTACCCTGGAACTTAAAATAAAAGTTGATTAAAAAAAAAAACAAAGTCTGAAAGAGATAGTCTTTGAAGTAGACAGTGCTGTGTTCCAAGATCGGTGCTACTGATTATAAGCAGAATGCTTATCATCTTACCCCAGATCAATGCTAATCAACTTACCCCAGATAAGTTAGCATCTAAGTCTTAGGTTTTTCATCTTTAAAACAGAAATACCACCTTCAGGGCTGTTGAGATAGACATGTATGAAGCATCAAGCATGTGGCTGGCCCATGTTAGGCACCAACTCAGAGCCATTCATATATAGAGCTGCCATTAAATTGTTTTTGAAAGTAGTACTTCTCAAACTTAAATATTCACAAGAATCACCTGTAGATCTTATTAGAATGCAGATTCTGATCCCACATATCTGGGTGGGGCATGAGTTTCTGCATTTCTAACAAGCTCCCAGGTGACACTGCTGTTGCTGGTCCATGAACCACATTTTATGCAGCAAGATTTCAAACCATTCTAAAAGTTCGCTTTAGGCACTACACTAGATAAAAAGATCATACAATATTTTCATTAGAAAATATTAGGTTTAATCTATGGGTTTAATCACAGCCCAAACAGAAAAAGCATAATTATAACCATAAGAACTGTTGGCCTTAAATGGGACATAACCAGCTTGTGTTAATCATCACTAATAAACTTAACTACCTGGGTTTCCCAGGGCAGGGGTATACAAGAGAGGAAGTGAGAAAAGGAAAAACATATAGGACAGATAAGGATTTCAGCAACACTGGAAACCTAAGAAGAGATAAAAATTGCACCATTATCAGGAAATAAGGAAAAAGAACAGAGCCCAAGCGCCTATCACTAAGTAATTCATGACATGATTACAAAATCAATGTAATCTGCTTGAAGATGTCTCCTATGTACATTACATAGGGTAGTGGTGTGAAAGACTATACATGATGTTTATTATCTGTTGAAGGGAACAGAAACATACATGAAGACACTAAGCAGTAAAAATGTGGCTGAATCCTTCTTGCTAGTGGGAAAACTTTTTTTTATTAAATTTTTTTAAAAACAATTCTCAAGACTCAGCAGTAAGAAGATAACCAATAAAGCAATGGGTGAAGGACTTGATGACACTACACCAAAGAGGATATATAGACGGGAAGTAAACACATAAAGTGATGCTTAACATTAGGGAAGTGAAAATTAAAACTACAATGAAATACCACTATCAATTTATTATAACAGCTAAAATTAAAAAAATTGATAATAGCAAGTCCTGACAAGGGTGTAAAGTAACTAAAACTTTCATACATTACCTACAGAAATGCAAAAATAGTACAGTAACTCTGGAAAAAAAACAATTTGGCAATTTCTTAAATAAATATACACTTATTATTTGACTGAGCAATCCTATTTGCTGGCATTTATCCTAGAGAAAGAAAAGCTTATGTTCACACATAAACCTACATATGAATATTTAGAGAAGTATTATTCATAATTTCCAAAATCAGGAGGTAAAATACATTCTTCAACAAGTGAATGAATAAACCGTGAAATACCCATAAAATGGAATACCATTCAGCAATATAAAGCAGTGATGCACATAACATAAAAGCAATATGCTAAGCAAAAGAAGCTAGACCGAAGGTTACATACTATATGATACCATTTACATATGGCTTTGTGAAAAAGGCAAAACTCTAGGGATAGAGAACATATTAGTGGTTGCCAGGGGATAAGTCTTGGGGATGGGAAAGAAGCACTAGGGAATTCTTTAGGGTGTTGGAATCCTTTTGTATCCTATTTGTGATGATGGATACAATAATTTGTGGATCATAAATATCAAAGAAAGCAGATTTTATTATATGTAAATGTTTTTTTGAGATGGAGTTTTGCTCTTGTTGCCCAGGCTGGAGTGCAGTGGCGTGATCTTGGCTCACTACAACCTCTGCCTCCCAGGTTCAAGCGATTCTCCTGCCTCAGCCTCCTGAATAGCTGGGATTACAGGCATGCACCACCATGCCTGGCTAATTTTGTATTTTTAATAGAGACGGGGTTTTGCCATGTTGGACAGGCTGGTTTCGAACTCCTGACCTCAAGTGATCCACCAGCCTCAGCCTCCCAAAGTGCTGTGATTACAGGCATGCGCCACAATGCCCGGTCAATTGTATGTGAATTTTTTAAACTAGCCTAATCCTTTCACTTTTTAACAAAAACGCTACGCTGTCTTCCCTTTCAGAGTAAAAGCCAAAGCTGTTACAACCATCTAGGAGGCCCTATGAACTGGCCTCTTATTACTTTTCTGATCCCATCTTCTACTACTCTGACCTCTTCTGCACGCACTTGATGATTATTCTCCAACCGCACTGGCCTCTTGACTTATCTCAAACATGGAAAGGAATACTCTTTCTTCTGGCCGACTCATTCACCAAATAGCTCCATGCTTATTCACACCCTCAACCTCTCATGTCTTCATTTCAAATGTTGCCATCTCAGAAAGACTTTCCCTGAAAACCCATTCTAAATGTGATCCCACCCTTAGACTCACTTTCTTTTCTACTTTGAGTTTCCCCTGGGCAATTAAAGCCATCAAAAGTATAGTATGTTTTTATTTCTTTTGTAAGATAAGGCCCAGTAAGACAAGGATTTTGTTTACTGTTTTTCTCACTCCAGTATTCCCAGATCCTGAAAGAATGTCTGGCATACACTGGGCACTTAGGAAATATTTCCTGGATGAAAGATGCAAAGTGTTTGTGGAAAATTCTTTTCCTTCCATGTATAGGCTATACTCTTTCTTGCTATTCCCTTATTTCTTCTAACTGAAAGGAACATGAACTGTGAACATAAGGACAAAACCAATATGGTTAAGGATAACAAATGGAAAGAACAAAGTAGAGAAAGCATAGGTCCCTGGTGGCATGAATGAACCACTGCACTAGCCCTATTCTGCCTACTTCAGCCTTGTTATATGATAGAAACAAGCCACTATTAAACAGCTGTAGGAAGCATTGGTTCCTTAAAAATTATGTTCCTTTAAAAAAAAAAACATTGTTTCCTTAAAAAAAAAGAAATCAAAATATAAATGATTTATTTTCTGGACTCTTCAGAAAATTATAACCCTGTGTAAAAAAAATCCTTCCATAGGTTTATCAATCCAGCTAGTTTTTGTCCATAACGGACTTTCTGATTCATTTCTGAAAAATCTAAAGTTACTATATGTAACATACAACTGGTCACACTAATGTGAGTGAAAATCTATTTGTTTCTTGGCTCAGGTACTAAGGAAAAGCCTGTATGAAGTTACAAAGTACCCAAAAAAGTCTTTAAAAGATATATTGTGTAGACATCAAGAAACTAAACAGGCCGGGAGCGGTGGCTCACGCCTGTAATCCCAGCACTTTGGGAGGCCGAGGAGGGCAGATCATGAGGTCAAGAGATCGAGACCATTCTGACCAACATGGTGAAACCCTATCTCTACTAAAAATACAAAAATTAGCTGGGCATGGTGGCACATGCCTGTAGTCCCAAGCTACTCGGGAGGCTGAAGCAGGAGAATTGCTTGAACCTTGGAGGCGGAGGTTGCAATGAGCCGAGATCACGCCACTGCACTCCAGCCAGGCGCTCGGCAACAGAACAAGACTCTGTCTCAAAAAAAAAAAAAAAAAAAAAAAAAAAAAAAAAAAAAACTGAACAAAACGAGGTTAAAGCTGTAGAATCAAAAGTGATATTTTACGCTCCTTCCACTATGACAGAGGGTATCAGAGTCATGAAAGAGAAAGCTCGTTACAGCTTGAGATAAGCCATTATTAAATATCTCCCTTTTCTAGTTCTGGCTCCCCAAATAATAAAGTTTTGAGCACTTATAATAAACTAGATTTCTCAGTAAAAAGTAAATTTATCTCTGATTTTTACACTGATGCTGTCCCAGGATATGTCTTGACCTTTATGAGTATCATATTTCTCCACAATAAATAAACGCATGAGTATAATCATGTGTGGCTTAATGATGGGGTATGTTCTAAGAAATGCATGTTAGGTGATTTCATCATTGTGTTAGCATCATAGGGTGTACTTACACAAACCTAGATGGTACAGCCTACTACACACCTAGGCTATGTTATGGCTGATTGCTCCTAGGCTGCAAATCTAAACAGCATGTCACAGTACTCAATATTACAGGCAATTCTAACAGAATACTATTTGTGTACCTAAACACAGAAAAGGTACAGTAAACACACAGTATTATAATCTTACAGAAACACCGCGTTATATGCATTGACTGAAAGATCCTTCTGTGGCATGTGACTATACTTGTGACAAATCAAGAAGTGAAATCAAAATAGGCGTCACAATATACAGCGTCCAAGTACGTCTAACTTTAAAAAGGAAAACTGAAGATAAACTGGCAAAATAAACATCTTCGGATTTTAGGGGTTCCTAACCCACAGGCTCTATCCATTAGTGAAAAGGTAAAACCAAGGCAACCAGAGAGCAGCGCCCTGAAATTTGGCGGGACTGGCCGAATGTCAGATTAGCCAGAGCAGCTACACTTAAAGATGGGGAAGATGCACCAGAATCCCGGAGTAGGAGCCAGATTCCCAAAGGAAGAAAGCCAGGCCCTAGGAGCTGTGCAGATTCTGTAGGAACCTACGCGATGCTTACAGGAACAGGAGAAAGGCTAAAAGGAAGAACAAAAACGCTGTACGAGGAGGAGAATGCTACCTTTCCACCCAGTAACTCAAGGCAGCGACCAAGAAACCCAGGGGGCGAGAGGCTTGCGTCATCCTGCAGCGCCAGGATCACTGACACAAAAAAGCGACGCCTCCTGGGCGGGGGTTGGGTGGGTGGAGAAGACGACTGGAGGTTACGTAGTGCATTGTGCGCCACCTTTCCCTTCTGGCGGAAAAAGCCATAGAGTCAAGTTGACAAGGCTGAAAGGAAATATGTCCTTATTAAATAATTGTGTAGAGCTATATAATCAAAACTAATTGTCTTTGAGTCTTTGTTTTCCTTTCACCTTTTCTTACAAGTGTCTTAGTTTGACATTGCCCACACAAAAGATGGCTGCATAGGCGCTGCATCCTACCACAGAGTCTCAGGCCTAGAAGGGCCCGTGGGTGGGTTATTTGGGCTGGGAACAGCCCTATTGCCGAATGAATGTAGGAAGTTCAGGGCGGAACCAGCGATTAGCCATTCTGCGACTGCGCAAAGATGGTGGAGGAGAACATCCGCGTGGTTCGTTGCGGCGGCAGCGAATTGAACTTTAGGAGAGCTGTGTTCTCTGCGGATTCTAAGTATGGGGGGCACCGTGCTTTCTTGGTTGAGGGGCGGGGCGTGAGTTTCCCGAGGGTCGGGGAGAAGGAACTGTCAGTAGCGTTCGGAGTCACCTGCCGGCGGATAATCACCTTTACGGAGAGCACGCGCGTGTGGGGGATCCCCAGGGTACCCAAAGGTCCGGTTAGCACTGCAGGTTGGAGTGTTCCCTCCCTCCCATCCGATTCCTGGACAGTTTACCTGCATGTAGATTGAAAGCCCCTGGGGCAGGTCTCCGTGTCAAGAATCTGGATGGAGGGTGCTCCGGCGCCTGGAAAATGGTCCGGGCATGGATGTGATGGATGTATATGCCACTACTTTTGCAGCACCTACTCTCTTGTACAGAATCATGTTTTGGAGTGACTAAAACCTAAAAGTATTCCTCTTTTCCTACCCACCCCTCACCCCTGAACCATAGAGCATAGTGGCAGTCTTTTTGGAACTTTACGTGAAAACTGATGTTAGATTCTTTATGAGATAAAAATACGCTAAGACTTGGTCTCTTTACTCAGTGTGGCTGGAAACCAAACCACTCCCTGGCTTCAAAATCCAAATCTTACATTATGAAGCCTTTGTACGTTTCTTAATCTTTGCCTCAGTTGCTATCATCTGTAAACAAGGATAATAGTTCATTTCACATGGTTATTAGGAGGATTAAATGCCTGTAGACAAGGCCAGGTATTGAATGGCTCAGTGTAAGTAGCTGTAATCAGTATTGCTAGGTATTACATGAAAGTTTCTGATGTTCTCATATTAGATAATACTGACTCTCAGTCCAGTTCCATTTGCATTCCAGTCTGCTGCATCCCCCAGTTATATAGTGCTATGAATTATTGCATTGGGGTTGCTAGGGGAGAGAAAACTGAAACAGTGGGTCATCCTTGCCTTTCACATTCCTAAATTGCCCACAAGCTAGTGTCCCAAACTCAGTATTTTTCCCTTGCAGATCACTCTGAGTATTGCCGCTGTAACAATTTACCTAAGTTGTTACTGTTGTAACATTATTACTCTAACTTTTATTCCTACTCTTCTTCTTCTACTCAGAACTCGGTAACAGTTTTTTGTTGCTTCCTTAACTGCAGTTCTTCTGTGTGGCTTTCAGTCCCTTTCCTAATACAGCGCAAGTCTTCTTATCCAACTGTTTCCTGATACTACCTATTATACACACTTTGCTTGTCAGATAAGTACATTCTCTGTGTCTTGTACATAATGCTATTTCCATGCTTTTACTTATGTTGCTGTTTTTTCTTCCTAACCGCTTAAATCGTACATCCTTCAGAGCCTAGTTTAAATCCTGGTTCTGGCTTGGAACATCCCTAATTTCTTACTTCTTCACTTTCTCAACAAAGATGAATCCTATGTGACAGGTGTGGTTGGGTGCATTACACACCTTCCAGTCTACAAGGTTAAGGTATTATCCCTATTTAGTGAGTGCTTACTGTGTGTGCTAAGTTTGCATTTGCATGCATTGTTTCACTTAAACTTTATGAGAAAGTGTTATTTGCGTTTTACTGTGGGTAACTGTAAGTGGAAATATGAAGTTTAAAGAAGTTAAGTAAATTCTCTAACATCATTCAGCTAATACATGATAAAGCTGGCATTTGAATCCATTTGTGTTTGACTTGCTATTATTGTTTATAATAAGTGAAAATATTGTCTCATCTCAAAGAATTCGCAGTCTAGTAGAGGAGAAACATAGTACACAGACAGTCTTAATGCATTATGGTAAGTTCTGTGATGGAGCTAAGCCCACCGTCATGTAGAAGCACAGTAGGACTGGTGCTGATCTAGAATGAGAAGATGAGGAAGGGCTTCCGGGAGAAAATTCTGAGCTGAGTCTTAAAGCAGTAGTCAGAGTCCTGAGAAATAGGAAAGACCTGTCACTGATTGGAAGGTTCTAAGATGTGATAACTGATGTGGTATGCTGGATTGGGTTCTAGGAACATAAAAAAGACATTAATGGAAAAGATGAAGAACTCCAAATAAATTATATAGTTAATAGTCATGTACCAATGTTAATATCTTAGTTTGAACTAATGTGCTGTGCTTATGTAAAGTGCTAACATTAGTGGAAGCTAGGTGACGTGTATACAGGAACTTTAATTCTTCTGTAAATCTAAAATTATTTCAAAATTTAAAGTTAAAAAATAAAAAGCTTACTCTTTGGAAATTAAAAAAAAAAAGAAGATAGAAAATCGTGTTCTATCCACATGTTCTCACTCATAACTGAGTATTGAATAATGAGAACACATGGACGCAGGGAAGGGAGCATCACACACTGGAGCCAGTTGGGGGGGGTCGGAGGGGTAGGGAAGGAACCATTTGGGGGTGGGAGCATTGGGAAGGGATAACATTAGGAGAAATACCTAATGTCGATGCCTGGTGGGTGGATGCAGCAAACCACCATGGCACGTGTATACCTATATAACAAACTGGCACATTCTGCACAGGTACCCCAGAACTTAAAGTATAATTTAAAAAAAAAAAGCACTGTAAAACAAATACTCTGGTTATATTCCCCTTTAAGTAAAAATCTGACTAGGTATATGTTTATTTACTTATAGTGACATATGTCTACTGCTATTAATGTGTTTATTAAATGTCAAGAAAACTTAAGGCAAGCTCTGTACCTGACCAATTGTATGAGTTTGAGTCAACGATTTAATGTTTCAGCCTAGAATTTCTCATCTGCAAATTGGAAATGATAATATATATTTCATATTGTCTGGAAATAATTTGAGTAAATATTGCATTTAATGCAAAGAACATAGCACTTGACCTTCACAAAAGTAAATAAAGTTACTTTAAAACTTAAAAAAAGAAAAAGAAAACATGTTCTATGTAGATAGCAGAAAATGCATAATCATGGAGAGAAAGTACACTTTGAGGGGTTTCATTTAAGTAATTGAAGCCACTGTTCTTTGCTGAAAAGCAAGAAGAGAGAAAATTCCTTTTTTCTGAGGAAGCTTGTCAGAATCAATCAGGGAATGTTCCTTGGCCAACAGTAGCCACCTACCCACTACTGTCTCAAGGAAGCCATGTCTGAAGGACCTCTTGATACCGATAGGGTGTGTCTAGGGGGATGGGGAAAATTGTTGGAGTTGTGAACTACTTTAATAGAGCACAGTGTTAAGTGAAAAAGTAGTCCAAGTTAGACTAGGATCGGACTACCAGGAGTTTGGATCATTTCCTAAAGGCAGAGGGGAAACATTGAAGGATTTTAACTTAATTTCATCTGTGGAAGTGATATGGTCAAATTTGCAAAATTAGTCTGGTATGAGTGTGAAAGCTGCATTGAAGGACTTTACCTGGAGACTGTAGAAAGTCCTCGAGTGGTCCAGGCTGCAGATGTTAAGCCTCTGATCTGAAGTACTCAGGGGAATTGAGAAGAGGGAGGCTGTGTATCTCAAATGCTTTGTTGCTCGTACATTCTTGATCTTACACCATTTCATACAACCATGCCTCATGAATGACAGCACTTAAAAGATTCCATTGATTATAAGATGCATCCTAATTTCAAAGAGATGAACATGCAAAAATCAAGTTATCTTAGAACTGGTAAAATAGGATAGTAGTGGCCCCAGTTTGCAACAGATGGACTCTTAGTGCAATGTAATACGGTAGCCCTCCTTTGTCTGCAAGGGTTATGTTCCAGGACCCCCAGTGGATTCCTAGAACCACAGATGGTACCAAACCCTATATATACTATATTTTTTCCTATACATACCTACATATGATAAAGTTTAAGTTATAAATTAAGCACAGAGATTAATATAATAACTAATAAAATAGAACAATTATAACAATATGTCAGTTTTGTTTGGGGCCATTATTAAGTAAAATAAGGGTTACGTGAACATAAGTACTGCAGTACAGCAATAGTGGATAGGATAACCTAGACAGTTTCTAAGCGACTAATGGGTGGGTTCGTCTACAGCAGAGAAAGCTGGAAAAAGGAATGATTCATGTCTCAGATGGGACAAGAGGATTAATCACTCTACTGAGAATGGCATATAATTTTAAACTTATGAATTATGACGGTAGGTAGGTAAAGCCAGAGAAAATGAAACCATAAATAAGAAAATACTACTGTAGATATAATGGACACAGAGCAAACATTTTTTACTTGGAAGATACAAGATTAATATTTCTGTGCCTTGTTCTGTGATATCATAAAAACAGTCAAATAATGCCCCAACTTAACCACCTTTTGTAATTTAGTAGCCACTACTACATGAAAGAAATCCAGAAAGACAAAGCAAAGCCAGCATTTCAGCAACAAGAAAAAAAATGGAATAACGTCTTTGTATTTTTCTATACAAGAGGCCCAGACCTCACCAACTGGAGCACAACCTTTGACTTGGCATTTGTAAGCCAGTGTTCCCAGTGAACCATGGAGATGTTGGGGACATGGAAAGACACTCCTGTTGACAGTACTATTGAAGAGTAATAGTTGATAGTGACGAGCACAGTGTCTGCATCCATTTAATGAGCAGGCAACTTGGTTATTAAGTTGGCTGTCTTTGCAGGATAATTTCATTTAAAGCCTTTGTCTACCAACAGGCAAGAGATATGACATTGGCATCATTAATCTCTTCTGAGTTAGTGAACTAATTGGTCATAGATGTCCCCATAGACAAAAGGCACACAAATTTGAATATTCAATTCTTAAACTATACTGAAAGAAACCTCTGTTGCATTTTTATCATGGACAATAAAAAGATTGTACTACGTATTGATATGTGATATGATTTGGCTGTGTCCCCACCCATACCTCATCTTGAATTGTAGCTCCCGTAATTTCCATGTGTTGTTGGGGGGACTCAGTTGGATATAACTAATCATGGGGGCACTTTCCCCCATTCTGTTCTTGTGGTAGTGAAGGAGTCTCATGAAAGCTCATAGATTTATAAAGGTGAGCTCCCTGCACAAGTTTTCTTTTTGCCTGCCACTGTGTAAGACTCGCCTTTCATCTTCTGCCATGATGTGAAGCCTCCCCAGCCACATGGGGGACGTTTAACTCCATTAAAAGTCTTTCCTTTATGAATTACCCAGTCTCGGTTTTATCTTTTTCAGCAGCATGAAAACAGACTAATAACAGTATGTGAAACTTGCTTTTCTTTCTTTTTTTCCAGGTATATCTTCTGTGTCTCTGGAGACTTTGTTAAAGTTTACAGCACAGCTACAGAAGAGTGTGTACACATACTGCATGGGCACAGAAATCTGGTGACTGGAATCCAACTCAACCCCAACAACCATCTACAGGTGTCAAACAGTTTATAGCTGAATAGTTTAAGAATGGTTTTGTTCTTGACAGAAAATTTTGAGTTGAATTTGGCTGGGAAACCTTCCAGATTATAAGTAAAATACTTATTTATCTTCAGGTGTAGGGTATTTTTCACTTACTAAACTACATTGCCCATAGTTTATTCTATGAACAATTTGTTCCACGGAATGCTAATAGGTGTTACTTGAGAAGGATGTTCTTGGCTGTATGAGTTTCTGATATTCAGGGCTAGGCACAGTTAAATCTATTTCTTGATTGTAGGTCTTCTTAGGTCCCCTTACATGTATTTGCAAATATCCAAAAGGGGTATGTAGTATTTGGTTTTTCTCAAACTTATTTGACTTGTGAACCATTTGGTTTCTGCGACCCATTTTGAAAAGTATTGGCCAGGATGTATTGATTTGGTAGATCTGTTCCTTTAGAAGTGAGGCTCTGGCTTACTCTAGATGTTGCCTAGGCTTAAGACCAGTGTCTAGATGAGAACATTTCTTTGGTGAGTTGGTCAGCCAGTTAGTTTCAAGACAAATTTGGGAATTTAATTTAGTCCGGACTTTCCCACTTCCCTAATAAAGTAGCCCTTGTTTCTCAGTATTCAAGAATTATGAAATGGTCATTTTAATTCTGTTCCTAAATTTTAGCAAATCTACTAAAATTTTATCTCAACAATATTTTGTTTTTCTCATTTTTAATCAAATTCCATTTTCCTGGATTAGTCACAACCAACTTGGAAGTTATTAAGTGGATTTGCATTACCATTCACTCTTATTCCAAAGGAACTAAAGTAGCACCAATCTTTTCTTTCCAAAACTAAATGAGCTACTCCTAAAAATCAAAGTTAAGTAGCTTTTCTGGAGGATCCAAGTACATATTTTATCCTTGCTGTCCTCTGAGGGTTTGACAAAAGTTTATTGCTGTGTGTAGCATTTGAATGTTTTTAATAGCAAAAATATTATTTTGTTAAAATTGAAATTTGTAAAGCCCATGTACTAAATTTTATAGCCAAAAAAAGTATGCACATTGCATAAAAGCTTTGTTTCAGGATAGATAATGTGGTTTTACTCCAACATTTTAAAATTTCTCTGTCTCTATTTGCAGAAACCCTAAAATTGCCACTTTCTTTAAAAATATTAAAATTCTTTGTAAACATTATAAGCAGAGTACTTTCCTGTAACGACAAAAACAAAAAATCTAGTGGAAACTTAATAAAACTAAGTGCACTAGGACAAAAATTAAGCTATGTGTTACTAAGGTCTTCTGGTGCTACCAAAGTATGGTCCACAGTCCAGCATCTTAAACTGTTAGTTACCATTCTGTATGACAGTACAGTAAGTGAGTGTCACAAAACACTTTGACATTGCCACAGCATCCTAGCACATTGTAATTTCTATTGTATTTTATGAAAGTATTGGTCCTTGATGGATTGGAAAAAATTTTTTTTACACAGAATCTTCTTAATCACTTGAGAAGCAATCTTAATACTGATAAGTTGAAAGGAGTTTGGCTAATAAAACTGAGTTCCGGCAAAAAGAGCAATAAGCTGTTAAATACTTTTTTTTCGTTTGAGTCTTACACTGCTGCCCAGGCTGGAGTACAGCGATGTGATCTCAGCTCACTGCACTCACAGCTTCCCAAGTAGCTGGGATTACAGGATATGCCACCACACCTGGCTGATTTTTGTGTTTTCACTAGAAATGGAGTTTCACCATATTGGCCAGTCTGGTCTCGAACTCCTGGCCTCAAGTGATACACCTACCTGAGCGTCCCAAAGTGCTGAGATTATAGGTGGGACCCACTGTACCTAGGTGCTTTACATATCTCATTCACAACCTTACCATCTCACTCTTCAAGATAGAAGGTTGACTTTTTTCCTCTCTCTTTTAGTGGAAACTTGAAATGGATGGGTCTGCTTCTTGCAGAGAACTGTGAAAAGATTGTTTCACAGAAGCAATATAAATGACTCTACCTCTTTAAGGTTGACAGTGAAATAATGCATAGAAAATGCCCCTGATCAGCTTTTAATTATTTGTTTGATATCTTGATGAATTTCCTTTTTTTAAATCAGTTTTGTACTGTTTTACCCTTTTAGCTATATTCTTGTTCCCTTGATGGCACAATTAAACTGTGGGACTATATAGATGGCATCTTAATAAAGGTATGTGGATTGATCTTTATTTTTCCTTATGTGAAAATAAAAGGCAATGTAATATAATGGTAGATGTACTGTTTCAAATATTTAAATCGATTTCCTAAACAAATTACAGAATGACATCAAAAAAAAATTGACTACATAAACATTTTCCACTTACAAAAAGACAAGTTAAAGCTGGGAGAAAATATCTACAGAAAATATTATTCCAAATATACAAAAATATTCCCAAAAACCAATAAGGAAAAACTAATAGCCTTGTAGGAGAAATTTGCATAAAGTAGGAATATGTAAATTCAAAGAAAAAGAAATACAAGTAGCCAGTAAATATGAAGAGATGTTTAAACTCATTAACAAAGAAACAGAAATTTTAAAAAATGATATAGTATTTCCCCATAAGTTCAGCCAAATTGTAGATTGAAAAAAATCTAGTGATAGGTAAAGAATAGAGAAACCGGTACTTTGTACACAATGAGAGCTAAAACTAAAATTAGTAAACACATTTTGTTCCAGCAGCCTAACCTCTAAGAATCCCTTGTTAAAATAATGGCCTGTACATGTAGTCCTTACAACACTGTTTATGGCAGGAAAAAAGTTAAATATGACCTTGATGTCAGTTAAAATTATGATACATTTATTCAGTACAATACTATACAGCCATTAAAAAGAATCAGATCTGTATGTAGGAAACTTGAGAGGGTATTTAACAAATACGAAGCAGTTGTCTTCTGTAGGCCCGGTACTCTCCTTATGTTGGGAATACAGCAATGAGCAAAATATGAAAATCCCTGCCCTAATGGATCTTAGGTTCTACTGGAGGGACCAGACAGTAAACACTATGGTGCTCTTTATCTTTCAGACTTTCATAGTTGGATGTAAACTTCATTCCCTGTTTACCGTTGCCCAAACTGAGGATTCTGTCTTTGTTACAGTAAATAAAGAAAAACCAGGTATAGTATAATTACTTACTATATATGGCATTGAGTGGCTCTTTACATTTTACAGTTCCTCAAAATATAACATTTGATTTTAATCTAAAGCTAACAGTTTTTAGAGTGGGCACTTAAATTGCTTTGTCATTATTGTGTTTATTTGGAGAGGCTTTGTATGAGTTCTGAAATATGCAGTGAAGGAAGGATTATTTTCTATGTGGTTGTAATACTAGACTGCAAAGTTCAAATTTTAAACCTGCTTTGCAAAGGTGAATAGAATTTGTTTTCCTACTGAACTTAAATCTGTTATTCTTAAGCATCACTATCATTGTATCCATCATTGAACACTTCTTACTCTCTTGAGTAAGGGTAGGAAATGGCAAAGAAAATTGGTTGGTATTAAGAATAATAGTGTGACTAAGTTATTAATTACATTTTCACTGTCTTTGAAACATTGGTCCATTGAAACTGCCATGCATCAGCATTGTAGGAATTCCTGGAATATTATCAGTGATGACATAATTGTCCTTTATCATAGAATTTAATAAAACAGAACAGTGACATGAGGACACATCTAAAGAAATTTTCTGATCCCCAAATTCAAGAATGCCACCATACTCTGTGGTATCCTCCATGAAATATAGTTCTGTTCAGAATGAAGAATATAAGCAGCTTTAAGATGGTTAGTGGGGCCGGGCATGATGGCTCACACCTGTAATCCCAGTGCTTTGGGAGCCCAAGGTAGGAGGAATGCTTGAGGTCAAGAGTTTGAGACCAGCCTAGGCAACATATACCACAACCCTGTCTCTAAAAAGAAAAATAAGTTAGACATGGTGGCTATAGTCCTAGCTACTCAGAGGCTGAGGTGGGAGGATCAGTAAACCACCTCCAAAGCACATTTCAAAAAGTGTTCTATATGTGGCAACATTCTTAAAAATAATTAAGTCATCTTGCCAGATGACTGCTTCAAACATAGCAGTCTTTTTAATGTTTAATTTCAGTTTTGTTTATTGAATATGTAGATTCTTGGTATCGGTTCACATATTTATGAAACATTCAGATTCCTACTCTTCCTGACTGGCAGTTGATCACTAGGTTTGGGGTATACCTTAGGAATCTGCGTTTTTAATATCATCCCAAGTGATTCTGCTCATCGCTCATGTTTGGTAACAGCCTCCTATACTCACTCCATGATTCCTCAGTTGGAAAGTAGTTGCCAGTAGCTCTAGCAAAACTTTTATCCATGATTCTAAACACCAGCTACACATAGGAATCATGCAAAGAACTGAAGTAATAAGATTCTATATGCTGGGGCCTAGTTGTTTACTGAAAAAATTTTCCAGTTGTGTCTAATATGCAAGACAGGGTGGAAAACTACTGATCTAAAGTAAAGATCTTGTGTTGTAATCTAAATTCGTCTCATAAGGAGATCTATTATTAGTCTTCAGAACTTGGCATGTAATGGGCACCCAGCATATGAAAATCTGGATTGCTGCTACATAAATGTCAGTCAGGCTTGAAAAGTTCCCCTGTGCTAGCTGCCTTGCTTACTGCACCACTGGCCTCATACTCAAATACAAAAACATATATTATATGTGTATGTGTACCTTTTTCTGTTGTTCATGTTCCACAGCCCAAAACCAGAGTCTCTGATAGAAAACTGAATAAATCATGTTGCAGTTACTGCTCCAATTTAAAAACAAGTTAGCCTTTTATTTACATGTTATTTTTTATGGTATTACTTCTTGACTAAGCATCATATAGTCATTCAACACCTAATTAAGCACCTACCATGTGCTAAATACTGGTATGGTTGTGCAAAACAAAACACACAGTAAGTCCCAATAGTAAACTGACTGGATCAGTTATATGATACAGTAAGATGAAAGGTGGTCTGTAGAGAAATAAAGCAGTGGAGGGAAATGCACAATATTGGAAGAGTAAATATTAAGTAAGAGGAATAAGGGCCGTGCAGCTATATTGGAGAAGGGAGGCCACTGGGAGTAAGCCAGTGGAGAACAGATTATATATAGCATCATAGACTGTTGGAAGGACTTTTGCTTTTACTCTGAGTAAAAAAAATAACTTGTGATACTTTTTAAAGGGAGATATAAAGAGAAGAATATGCCAATATTACAGAAAAGGAGATTTTATCCTGTAAATATTATGGCAGGCCCATCATAGATAGTATTTCTGAAAACTCTCAGATAGTTTATTGCTTTTGGCTACTTACTTCAACAAATATTCCTTTTCCATTTTAACACTCAACTTAGTACTTTGGAATGTAAAATGCACTGGTAAGGCACAAGGTGATTTCTAGTTCTATATATTTGGGGCATTTATGTACATGAGTTATGGCATTAGACTTCCATTTAAAACTTTTTAATTCAAACAAAGAGTCTAACCTTAAATTATGTTTTGTTCAAAATTAGCCTAGAATTATTATCTGGGCATTGAATAAATTCTAGAGTACTGATTGGCAGTTTCATAGGGCCAGGCACAGTGGCTCATGCCTATAATCACAGCAGTTTGGCAGGCAAGGTGGGCAGATACTTGAGGTCAGGAGTTTGAGACCAGCCTGACCAACCCCATCTCTACTAAAAATACAAAAATTAGCCAGGTGTGGTGGTGCATGCCTGAAGTCCCAGCTAGTCAGGAGGCTGGGTCAGGAGAATCGCTTGAACCTGGGAGGCAGAGGTTGCAGTGAGCCAAGACCCTGCCACTGCACTCCAGCCTGGGCAACGGAATGAGACTTCGTCTCCAAAAAAAAAAAAAAAAAAAATTCATATGAATAAAGGCACATGTTCGCTCTCTAGAGAAGCTTTATATTAATATAGCTTCCTTTGCCTAGATATATTTCAGCTGGTTTCAGTGAAACTGCCAAAATCATCAAGCCAGGAAGTAGAAGCCAAGGAGCTGTCCATTGTTTTGGATTACATAAACCAGTCACCCAAGTGCATTGCCTTTGGAAATGAGGTAATTTTTGTTTTGTTGGTTGTCTCTTTTGTACCTAAAATTTCTTTCCTGTAGTCTCTCTTCTGAGCATTTTATGTTACAGTGATTTTATATTCCCTTGAATTATTATATTTTTATTAGTAACTAAGAAGTCTCTTCGTTGCTTTAGCATGTATTTATGGTAATAGATTTTTGAGGGTCAATCTTACTTTTGTGTATTCTGTCCTATTGCCTTTGTAAACTCTCTTAGACTATGTATCTTTAGAAAATATGGCCTCTCTGTTCATAATTAATACGCCCATTATAGAAAATTTGAAAGTTACAGAAAAATATAATGAGGAAATAAAACCTATAATTTTACCAGTGATAATTGAAGAATTCCTTTCTAGGTTTTTTTCTTAACATTCATAAAATAACTTTTCCCAAAAAGAATTAAGATCAGAAGTCTTTTTATCTTTTTTTCACTTAACATTGCAGCATGTGTGTAAACTAACATGTTTTTCATAAATAATAACTGATGTTTATATTGTGATTTCTTTAGCCATTCCCTGTTAACAGTTACTTTACTCTTTTAAAAATCAAATGCTATGAAAAGCCCTGGACATCACTGGAGGGGCATGTCTCTTTAGCCTTTAGTTTTGTAGCATTATTTTGGCATTATTCTGAAAACAGTTCATTTCTCAGAGTAAAATTTTTTAACATCATTAATGTCAGCATTCTTCAGTGTTGTTAGTCATCAATTAAATACAAATTAAAGCCATAGCAACATACCACCTTAACGTCCACTAGAGTAGGTAATGTTGACAGGATATAGAGCAAAGTTAAATACATTTACCCAGTGTTCCTACATAGAAATGAAAACATAACCACAAAATGTTGTGTACAAGAATGATTATTCATAGTAGCTCCAAAATGTAAATAACCCAAATATTCATCAGCAAGAGAATAAACAAATATATGTATTCATATTTGTTGAATATGGGATACTGCTCAGCATTAAAAAGGAGCTGATGACACACATGAGAACATGGATGAAATTCAAAAAGATGATGGATGATGTTGATCCACTGAGGCCGCACAAAATAATGTATATTTTAGCATTTTATTTACATGAAATTCTACAACAAGCAGAGAAATAAGCTATGGTGATCTAAACAGATGGGTGGGGATGGGGACACTGAGGAATGACTGTAGAGAGGAAGGAGAGGGCATTTCTGAGGAATGAAATTTTCTAGATCCTGATTGTGTAGGTATACATGTATGTCAAACATTGCATTTTGGTGTGTGTAAATTAATCCTAACAGAAAAAAAATTTAAATCATTGTACTTTAAGCTTGAGAGTCTAGTTTTAGGATTTAAGACCTAAGTTCATCTCTTGATTTTCTATCATTGTTTTAGTAGTATGATTATTCTTTCTACAGCCAAAGTAGAATATATTGTTTTATATTAATATACTCTTATCAGCTGAACAAAGTTACTTTTACTGTTAACGTTTGTTGGGAGGGGATGTTTCTTTTTAAAGAATGTTGACTATATTTGTGAATGTTTATCTTCTCTTTGAAATACCAGGGCGTATATGTTGCTGCAGTACGGGACTTTTATTTGTCTGTTTATTTTTTCAAAAAGAAAACAACGTCAAGGTAAGAATTCTTTTTTATTAACTTTATTTTATTCCCTCAAGAGTTTGTTATAATTTTATTTCTTCCTTATACCTATAATCCAAGGCTATTCCCACTTTCATGTTACAAGAGATTGTCAGACTGTGAAGTATGGAGGTATAGTTTTTAATCATCCATTGGTCACCAAAACCTCGGAAGCTTTTTCCAGTCAAAGCCCCACACACCTAAATTCTGATCTGCATTCTTGGAGTCAAAGTTGGGTGTATTTTGACAATATTTCACCACGTGATTCTCACTGCCATTTTAGGGATGTAGGAATGAATACAGGCTTTGGGATATGTAAGTTTAAATTGGATCAGATTTTTTAGTCCATTTGATCCCCAGTGCACCTCAATTTAACACTTATTTAAAATGGAGATAATATCTACCTAACAGAGGTATAATGATGAATAAGTTGACATATTTAGAGCAGCTAGTGCTAAGCATTGAGTAGTTACTATTGAAAGTCATGACCCCCTCTTCCCTTTTACCCTGCTAAGATTGCTTTCTTTTTAGTGTTATAAGGATCCTGACTTCTTCAGAGCCTGAAGATTGACGAGTATTCAGCCAAAGAGTAGGAAATAGGCTAGATGTTATAACAAGTAGATTTATCTTTTTAGATTTGTCCCTTCAGATGCATTAGCCATTTGTCTCAAATCTAATGTGTTAGGTTTGATTATGCCTCATGCCAAAACTTAGGTTCAGTGAGAAATTTGAACAAGCTTTACCCAGGCCAAAAAAAAATCGCTAAAAGGACTGTCTTTTCCTTACTTAAATGTCAGTGGCTTCCATGAATAAATTATTATGGTAGAATATTAGTTACATGAAGTTTATATTGTGTATTAATGTATGTTTACAAAACAGAATGCTTAATTCTTAATCAAAATTTTCTTTTTAAAAACAATCCTGCATTTATATTCATTGAATTTTGAGTTCTACAATTTTGGTCGCTATTGCTGGGAACTCTCTTCTACTTAACTACATTACCACTTACCAGGAGACTTTAACAATTAAGGGAAATTTCTTTTTCTCCTAGGTTTACTTTATCATCATCAAGAAACAAGAAGCATGCTAAGAACAATTTTACATGTGTAGCATGTCACCCGAAGGAAGACTGCATAGCATCTGGTCACATGGATGGCAAAATTCGTCTTTGGTCAGTTTACTCATGAAGAGCATGGCGATCATTTATATACTGTTTCATGTTAGTCCTGAAGAACAGGACTATCTCTGGGTCCAGGGAAACAGCCTCCCATTCCTTTTTTGTGTGCTTTTCATGTCTTACTTACTGTTTTAGAATTTCTAACCTTGGGCTTGAGTAAAAAACTTCTTGTTGCCTCTAATTATTTATTTATTTTTTATTTTATTTATTTATTTATTTTTGAGACAAAGTCTCTCTCTTACCAGGCTGGACTGCAGTGGTGCGATCTTGGCTCACTGCAACCTCCGCCTCCTGGATTCAAGCAATTCTCCTGCCTCAGCCTTCTGAGTGGCTGGGATTACAGATGTGCACCACGATGCCCAGCTAATTTTTGTATGTTTAGTAGAGACAGGGTTTCACCATGTTGGCCAGGATGGTCTCGATCTCCTGACCTCATGATCCTCCCACCTCGGCCTCCCAAAGTGCTGGGATTACAGGCATGAGCCACCATGCCAGGTCCTAAAATCATTTTATTGAAGAAAACTTTTTTTGTTTGCCATTTTCCAAAAAAGGAAAGACTGACAATAGTGAATATCTAGGAGAACACCACATTTATAGAAGTCGGTTACTCTGGTTAGAAATAGTGTGCACATTAAGACCAGAAAGCTTCATATTATGATTTATTATATTTGGCATATATTATGTTTATTATATTTGGCATGCTGTCATTTTCCTAACTTAAACCTATGGTCAAATTAAGAGCTTCATTTTTCTTCAACAGGAGGAATTTTTATGATGAAAAGAAATACACGTATACATGTTTACATTGGCACCATGATATGGTTATGGATTTGGCTTTTTCAGTGACAGGTAAGTGCAGGTTTAATTATTAAAATGAACTTTTGAAGTATATTAATCAAATGTTTTAATTATAGTTTGGAAGATTTAAAGCTGCATGGGCCGAATGAATTGCAAACACTTGTGTATTATCCCCACAGTTTGGGCTTTGCTCAGCACAGCAGACTTTAGGTTTTGAAGCCCTTCAGAGTTCTAAAGTATACATTTGTGATAAAAATCTCTGTTGTTAACATAAAGAACTTATTTAAATGATAAGACTTTTTGAAGGTACGTCTGCTACATAGCTAAGTGTGTGTGGTCCATAACCATAGCTTATGAGGTGCAAGTGACTATTCTAACACTATACATCCATTATCTGATTTAATTGTTGACCCCAGGAAATTAGTGGCATTATACCCATTTACAGATAAAGGAAGTAGGATTTGGAGTTGATAATTAACTTGCCTAGCATCACATGGCAAGTAGGTGGGATCTGGACCTGGTTCTGATTTTAAAGCACCTGTTTTTAACTGTTACATGGCCTTATTTAACATTCACTGTTTTAAATTAATTTCAATCACTGTTTCATTTAAGCTGCATGACTTCTGTCACAGCTTTGTGTAGTGTAGCTATAGCGAGTAAAAATGCCTTCAACGTAAGATGGCCTTCAATAGAAATATGGAGAAGCACATCTTATCTTTGTTTACTTTTAACATCCTCACACCCATGTGATGAAAGTTATGTCAGTTTATTGTGACTGGTCTTGTAAGAAGGTTACTACATACTAGAGAAGATTGTGTGCCTAAAAAATGAAAAGGCAGGAAAGTTATTTTTCTTTCTACAGGTCTTCCTGGAGACTGACAGGACAAGTCTTAGATGATACCATGTGCTGTGAGATCCTTACAGGGTTACTTGGGTTTAGTGCCCAGAAGCCTCAGGAAATAGGAGGCACCTTCAGCCCAATTTTGGTTTGTGGAGCAATGACTAACATATGGAGGCAGGATCCAACCTGTCACTTAGAGTAACAACAGGAGTATAGTTGTGACGTGGGAGTTGAGACAGAAAAGGAAGAGGAATTCACCTAACCCTGCAGATAAAAAAAATGTAGGTTGTTCATTTGTATTCTCTACCCTCCTTCCCACTCCACACCCCTAAAATACTAGTGAGTGCTTGGTATCTATGTGTATACATCTGTATATGTTCCAGACAGGGTCTCTCTCTTTTTTTTTTTTTTTTTTTTTTGAGACAAGGTCTCACTTTGTCACCCAGGCTGGAGTGCAGTGGTACCATGTTGGCTCACTGCAACCTTGACTTCCTGGGCTCAAGCAGTCCTTCCCCCTCAGCTCCCTAAGTAGCTAGGACTACAGGCATGTACCACCATGCCCAGCTAATTATTTGTATTTTTTGTAGAGACAGGGTTTCACCATGTTGCCAGGCTAGTCTTGAACTCCTGACCTTGGGCAATCCTCCCACCCCAGCTTCCCAAAGTACTGGGATTGCAGGCGTGAGCCACTGTGCCTGGCCAAGAGTTGAATTCTTGATGTTATATTTCAAGTAGCATGAATATTTTTAAATGAGAAAATGGTTGCAGTATGTAGTTGTCAGTGAAATGTCCTTACTGACTGTATAGATATGAGTTAATAGAAAAAAATAGCTATGAAAATGTAAAAGAAATACAGATTTTAGTTGTTTTTGAAAATTAACAAGGCATATATGAACTGTATGCACAGTGTATTATATATGTGTATATATCAGATTAAACTTAATTTTGTTTGTGTACATTACAACTTTACATACCTTTAGTCTTATGTTTAGCTAGATTTTATCAGTTTGCAGCTTTAGAAAATGTGATTAAAACCCCATTATAAACCAGTGATCTTTAAAACTAATCGTTTTAGATTCATGAAAGAATGATAAATGGTTATTTGATGGAATAATTTTGAGAAAACAATCTGAAACAGTGTCCTAGGAAATCTTCATGTATCCATTTAGCCAGTAAGATAATCTCTTCCAGAGTTTTGTTTGTCTTCTAACCATTAAATTTAATTTACCACATTTGGCTGGTGGCTACCGTGTTGGCAATACAGCTGTCAATCAAGTTGAGGAGAACTGATGTTTTTGTAGTATTGAGTATTTTAATCTCTAATCATAATAAATACTTTCCCACTTTTTAGGTCTTCTTTGTCTCTGTGAGTTAGGATTTTTTTTCTGTAGGGTTCTCATCTATATTTTTCAGTAGACATTGGGTCTTTTGATAGTATTTTTTATCTAATTGACTTGCTAGTTTTTTAAAAATAAAATTGTTATATATTTCTCTTATAATCAGCTGAATTTACTTGCTTTAAAAGTTTATCTGCAAACTATTTTGGCTATGCCTTGATGTAGTCATGCTGTCTATGAACACTGAAGTGATTATTTCCTTTTTTCCAATCCTTAGTCTTTCTGGTTTCATTTCAGTGCTCTAGGACATCCAGTTAATGTTGAATCAAAACAGTAATAGTATTCTTAATGACACAGGGAAGGTTTTCAATAGTTTAACTTTTAGTGTGGTGTTTGCCGTAGATGTTATTGAGGTACTCTTGATGAGATTCAAAAGGTCCTATCCATTTCTGAGTTTCTGATAGATGTTACCGTGAATGGGTATAAAATTCAGTCATTTGCTTTCTCTGCATCTATTCAGTTAATCATGATTTTATTCCTTTCTTTCTGTTAATGGGGTTAATTACATTAATTTGTTTTTCGACTATTAAAGTAATCTCTCATTCTTGCAGTAAACTCTGCAATGACATGATATCCTTTTAATATATCATTGGACTCAGTTTGCTGGAATTTCATTTGAGAATGTTCATTTGTCATGAAATTGGCTTGTATTTTTTTATTTATATAATTTTTTGGTGCAGTATTATGAGGATCTTGTGAAGCAAATTAGGAAGTGTCCTCTTTTGGTTACATGTAAACTCTTGGTTACATGTAAAATTTGTTTCTTTCTTTCTTAAATGTTAGAAAAATTTATCAGTGAAGCTAACTTGGCCTAGAAGATGTTTGTTTGTTTGTCCAGCTTTTCTAGTGGTCGAAAGAAGAGTTGGTCAGCAACAAACTGATCAGATATCACTGGAAAAAAAATTCTTCAACCTGCAATCATTTGTCTTGAGAGTATATTAAAAGATATGAAGACATTTTTTATAGTTTTAAATGAGTTTGTTTCTCTCATATGGTAGGGAAAATAAATGTGTTAATTATATTTTTCTTTCTCTCTTTTCCTCAAACACTGTCCTTTTAATTTCTTTGGATGTGAAGGCAGCAGTCTTCTGAGCGGTGGTCGTGAATCTGTACTCGTCGAGTGGCGCGATGCAATGGAGAAGAATAAGGAGTTTCTCCCACGTTTAGGAGCTACTATTGAACATATCTCAGTCTCGCCTGCAGGAGATTTATTCTGTACTTCTCACTCTGATAATAGTAAGTCTAAGTTTTTTATTGTGAGGAAATATCTAAACACCATAAATTAGCTGGCATCTGTAGGGAACAGAGAATAAAGAAACCTAAAACCTAGAGTAGTATAAGATGTAATGAGCCTTCTTTTCCTTTCATTACTTCTACCCACAGCTATCACCAGAATTCAGCATTTTGAGAATTATTTTTATAAAATGGAAGGCTAAGTGTATTTGGTTCTTGATGTGCCCCTTACATTTTCACAGTCTTTTAGTGTGGGATGACATGGGAAAGTAAAGGGAAGGTTTGGAAGAAGAGGACATTGGTGCTTTCATAACCCTGACATTTTCAAAAGAATACTGCAAGATTCTCTTTTGATACAGCCCTTATCTCGGGGTGGGTGTCCTGTGGATTTGATACAAATAGAGGTAGTCTTGTAGTTCTCCAAAACTTTGTTCATCCAGTGACTACTCAGCCTACACTAGGGTGTCTTTGTAAATCCACTTCCTTTTCTTTCACAAAAGAACTTAACTGTGAGCAAGCCATTTAGTGGCAAGGCTCCAACAGAAAAGCCCCTATCCCCACTTCTATATTTTCAACTAAATCACGAAATATATTCCTGATTTTCTAGTAGTAACTCTGAGTTAATTGAACTTAATAGGTTGTTTTATAGTCTGGTGTATTTCAGAACGATATAAACTCAACTGACTCCTTCACCTTGAAGCTCTAACCCAGGGGTGTCCAATCTTTTGGCTTCCCTGAGCCACACTGGAAGAATTGTCTTGGGCCAGACATAAAGTACACTAACAATAATGATAGCCGATGGGCTAAAAATAATAATATTTCAGAAAGTTTATGAATTTGTGTCGGGCCGCATAAAAAGCCACCCTGAGGCACAGGTTGGAAGCTTTGTCTAATCTATTGATATATAAATGCCTATTTTTTTCTACCCACAGAGATCATGATTATTCACCGTAATCTTGAGGCATCTGCAGTAATTCAAGGCCTAGTAAAAGGTATTGCAGAACTCAGTAGATTTAGAATCATGTACATTTTAAAGAGTACATATTTCTCTGATTTCACCTTTATTTGTCACTTCTGCAGATAGGAGTATCTTCACTGGTTTGATGATTGATCCAAGAACTAAAGCTTTGGTTTTAAATGGAAAACCTGGCCACCTGCAGTTTTATTCTCTCCAGAGTGATAAACAGTTATACAATGTAAGATTTTGATCCATTCGCCTTAAAACTAATGAAAACTCTTTACAACACCACTGGAGTCAAGCAATTTGTTAAGTAGCTTTTAAAACAAGATCCTGTGCGTATGTTTACTTGAACATAGAGTTATTTGTGGTTACTTAATTCAGTTGTTTAGAGCATAATTCCATTGAGACCACAGTTGCCGATTACATGTAAACCAGTTGGCAGTCCTGCTCTTGCCATCTCTATTTTGTTTCAGAATGCCCTCCTCTTAGCTATGCCATACGTCTGTGCCTTTGAGTCACAAGGATAAGGAAACAAAAATAGGTAGATTGACAATATAAATTTGTATCTGCTTTGTGGTGAAACACTATCATATTCACATATTGAAGATAAAATTTTCAGTGTAAAGAGGAACACTTCTTCCAGTCCTGTTAAGTGCAATCCAGATGTCTTATGCCCCACAGACTCTTTACAGATCTCTCTCATAGTAACTGTGACATTAGCTCTTTCCATGGCCTTTAGACCCCTCAAAAAAGGAAGCGTATTAATCTTTTTATGCTTATCTCAAGTACAATGTCTGTAAATTGTAGGCATTTAGTACACATAATAGTAGGCATTTTATTTACTTAGTATAGGCAAGGAAATGAGATTTTTTAAAACAACTATAAATAAGTGCTAGCCTACTTACACTGGTTGTCTTTTTTCATTTCTTGAAGATTGTAGGTTTATTTCTGTTCTGCTTGTTTCTAGTGATGGAGAATCTAGCCTTGAGATTATGTAAAGCTGTTTGTTCTTAGAAACTAAAGAAAAGCACAACTATAAATGAACGGTTCTGTTGCATCATATAGTGCATGTTTGTAATCTCTAATATTCAAGGTCATTGAATAATTACCACCAAATTGATGCGATTGAATAATTAACCACCAAATGTGATCCCTTTTTAGTAGCAATTTTGCTGTCCATAGTAACAGTTCATTATTGCCTTTAAAAATTCGTTACTATAGGTTACAGAAGTTGTCTTGGATGTAGTTAATGATCATTCCTGGAATGCTGTAACATTTGTATATTTACGTTAATAAACATTTTGGTTTTTTGTCTTTCTTTTACTCATCAGTTAGATATTATGCAGCAAGAATATATTAATGATTATGGTCTGATCCAAATTGAACTAACAAAGGCTGCATTTGGCTGCTTTGGTAACTGGCTTGCAACAGTGGAACAGCGGCAAGAAAAGGAAACTGAGCTTGAATTGCAAATGAAACTATGGATGTATTCTAAGAAAACACAAGGGTAATACTATCTGTGTAGCCACTTCTTAATTTCAGAGTATAAAATATTTCACTTCTTATTTTACGGTTTCAATTGTCAGTCTTGAAGATGTTTCATCTTGACAAGCTTTAGATTTAGAGATATGGGAGAAGTGTTACTCTAATAAAACCTTTAAGCTTTCTGCTCTGAGAAGGCATTGGTGTCCTCTCAGTCATAATGTCATCTCATAATGAATAAAGAAACCTGGAAAAGTGACACCTCCTCAAGGGCATAATAGTGAATTCTAGGCAAATCCAGGATTAGAATCCAGATGTTCCTTTGCTCTTCTGTTAGCATCATGCTGCCTTTGGCAAAGAGGGAGTGTTGGTGAAGTGTAGTATAGCAGAGCATGGATGTTGTGATTAGAAAAGGAGTCCACTCTCGCACGGTGGCTATAATAACCACTTAACAAATCTTTGCTATGTGCCAAGAACTTGGCTTAGAGCTTTGTACCCATTGTCCTACTCTTCAAAACAACACTGTAAGATAAGCCTGTTGTCTACATTTTAAAGCTGAAGAAACAGGCCCAGAGAGATTAAGTGGTTGTCCCTAGTCACTGCTTTTTTTGGTTTGTTTGTTTTTTGAGACGGAGTCTCACTCTGTCGCCCAGGCTGGAGTGCAGTGGTGCAGTCTTGGCTCACTGCAACCTCCACCTCCCAGGTTCATGCAATTTTCCTGCCTCAGCCTCCCAAGTAGCTGGGGCTACAGGCATGCACCACCATGCCCAGCTAATTTTTATGGTTTTTTTTAGTAGAGACAGTGTTTCACCACATTAGCCAGGATGGTCCCAATCTCCTGACCTTGTGATCTGCCCACCTCGGCCTTCCAAAGTGTTGGGATTTACAGACATGAGCCACCACACCTGGCCGTCACTGTTCTTATAACTTCTGTTTTTTTTAAATCACAGCCCCATGCTGCCTTGATGTTATTTTAAGAACACAGTCCTAGTTATCTTTTACTCACAGCATTGCCCTCTAAGCTCAAAACAAGCTTTAAGAGGTCATTTAGATGGCTGAAAATAGTAAATAATGACCACCCAGTTTGAATAAGTAGTTTTCTTTCTATATTCTTTGCCCCATGTGGAGCATTTCACAGCCATTCCATTTTTTATTTTCAAAAGTAGGCAGGCATCTAGGTTCTGTACAAGTTTCCTGCAGAGTTTAATATACATAGTAGGCTTTTGAGTATCATTGATTGGTGATCTCTGTTTTATATTCATTTTGTACCAGTGAGTTGGCTACTACACGTAATATTCTCAAGTCATCCAGGGCACAGGCGATACATTAGAACTCTTTGCATCCAGTGGCCATTAGAGGTAGAGCACTCAATTGTTTGTCATTCTTGGTAATTATCAGTTGCCTGTTCTTCAAGATGTTGTTGTAAAATGTACAGCATGTCAGAAATTCTTATATATGTCACCTTGTCCTCATGCAAGAATAAATTTGTGATTTTCTTCCTACTAGGTTTATTCTTAACACCAAGATTCACATGCCACATGAAGACTGCATTACGGCTCTCTGTTTCTGTAATGCAGAAAAATCTGAACAGCCCACTTTGGTTACAGCCAGCAAAGATGGTTACTTCAAAGTGTGGATATTAACAGACGACTCTGATATATACAGTAAGTTAATTAAATATGGCATGTTTAACATGTGCACAACTTTAGGAATTCATTTCTTTTTTTCATGACTTGTATCCATTCTGGAAGGACATTTTCTACTTTATTGAATTCTACAGGATATTGCTTAATTTTAATAGATTTAAGAGATTGCATTTTACATGCCGGTTTCCTCAAATCTGTTCTCAAATGGCATTCTTAATTAATCATGTGCTAATTATTCTAGTTTTTTAGGGTAAAGTAAAAGGGGCTTTTACCGATATTCCTTTCACTCCTCCACTAGAGGGAGCTCAGAGTCTCCAGGAGGGCGTAAATTTCAAAACAGTATTTTGTAGCAATTCTGACTTAAAGAAGTTGTGGGGAACACGTTTTTTTTTTCTGTCTTTGTTCCTTTTTTATTTTATTTTTTTATTTGTGTGTGTGCATCTTTGTTTCTTATTCCCTACTGCTAATAATATCCCTTGTTTAGCAGTCTCCCTTTATCAGTAGGCGATACATTCCAAGAACCCCACCCCGCACCTATTGATGCCTGAAACTGCAGAGAGTACTGAACCCTATATATATTGTTTTTTTCCTATATATACATAGCTGAGATAATGTTTATTTTATAAATTAGGCACAATAAGAGGTTAATTATAACTAATAGAATGTTACGTTTATTACGATAATATAATAAAAGTTAAGTGAATATGTGCGTGCTCTCTATCTGTCTTTCTCTCTCTGTCAGAATATCTTCTTGTACTTTACTCAGCTCTTTTCAGACCTCAGTTGACCCCCCGTAACTGAAACCACAGAAAGTGAAACCTCACATTATGGGAGACTAGGGGGAATTACTGTAATGTTCTCTAGCATTTCCACCATTTCTGAACATTATGGCTTATATTTCCACAGAAAAAGCTGTTGGCTGGACCTGTGACTTTGTTGGTAGTTATCACAAGTATCAAGCAACTAACTGTTGCTTCTCCGAAGATGGTTCTTTACTAGCAGTTAGTTTTGAGGAAATAGTCACAATATGGGATTCTGAAACATGGGAACTTAAATGTACATTTTGCCAACGAGCTGGGAAAATAAGGTAGGTAAATCATTTGGAGAATATGTAGTATTTTTTAACTTATTTAAACAAGTCTTAAAACTTTAGTAGTCATTTATGCTTTCTGTGAAAGTAGCCTGAAGGTCAGTGGGGCAAGCAGCTAATCAAATGCTGGAAAGCCAGAAATTCTGAGTCCACAAACTGTGCCAACATTTCTGAAATTCAGGTTAACATTTAATTCTTGGCCTACCTATTTTTTCTTTGGAATCTTTCATAGATGTGCTAAATAACAAACAACAAGCTATACATAAGCCTCAGGGGATCCAAACCATCTTATTTTCTGTGTATTCCCATAAAAACCGTTTTACGCACCAACCTCATTGTTTCTGAGAGGCGCAGGGGAAAGTAGCAGCAGCATCTTGAGGTACTGGTTCAGGTAGTTAGACCCAAAGACAGAATCAGATGCCTAATGAAATCATCTCTCATTTCTCGCATGTCTGATTCTGAATTTACTTTGCAAAACTTTCTTAAGAATTGAAATTGAACTTTTTCATCTCAGTAAATAACATAAAATAGGATTTTTGTCAGATAACTCTGTACATTACACATATATTTTCTCTGTTACATGTTGTTATACTGCACAATGTATTAAAGAATTGATCATCTGATCTATTTTATTAAAGAAATAAACCCTTCCTATTATACTAAACCCTTCCTATTATACTCCTTAGAGCCTTTTTTCTTCAAGATAGTTATAAACAAAAACATATGTGTCTGTATAAAAATCTGCATTACATAGAACTAATACAGCCCCTGGAAGCCTGCAGTTTTTTGTAACTAAATTTACTCGAACTGACTGTTGCTAACTTCTTGTGGTTTTAATCTAGGCACCTTTGCTTTGGGAGATTGACATGTTCAAAGTATCTACTTGGTGCTACCGAAAATGGCATTCTTAGCTGTTGGAATCTGCTGAGTTGTGCATGTAAGACATTTTTTACTCTAAAGTGATCTGGCAAAGCACATAGGGAGTTGACATTAAACTTTGGCATTTTAGGACTTAGGGATCATATCTTCAGGTATATACTTGGAATAATCAGTTTTTTACATGACATATTATGTCACCAAAATTTGGAAATACTGGGCCTGTAATAGACATCATTTATTAACTGTTTAATCGTTGGTAAGTCGGCTTCCGTTATTTTTACCTTTTTCCACTGTTTTCAGTGTGTGGGACTTTCTGGTGCCCTCCATATTCCCCATCCTCATAACAATTTGAATAAAGTTTTCTGCTCATTTTTAATGCTTACTAATCTGCATTATCCCTGACAGCTTATATTCCAATGTAGTCTATCACAGTCCTAAGAAATGTGAACTTAGTGGCATTTTACTTATTTGAGTGTATGTTTGGAAGCCATGGTAGTTGCTTAGTAATGAATGTGTGTGATAACTTTTTTCGGTATTTTTTTTTTTTTTTTGAGATGGAGTTTCCCTCTTGTTACCCAGGCTGGAGTGCAATGGCACGATCTCGGCTCACCGCAACCTCCACCTCCTGGGTTCAGGCAATTCTCCTGCCTTAGCCTCCTTTCAGTATTCTTTACAGCTAATTCTGGTTAACATACTGTCCACATTTAGCATTGCTGTCCACAAAAGCAGTAGACATAAATTTTAATGAAATTATAATCTTTTCATGGTTTGTACAAGGAGTGCTGAAGTTGCAGTATGTTTTTCTTTTGGCCCCTCACTTTAAGGCAGCCTTCCACAGATAATTTCATTGTCTCTGTGTGTGTTAGTTGGAAGCATAAGATTCCTCTTCCTGAGAATAATCGAAGTTTTTTAAAGCTTTTGGTAAATCCTTCCTTAGAAGTGAATCACCTTTTTTTCCCCCAGTGGAGTGGAGTGCAAAATTAAATGTTAGAGTTATGGAACCTGATCCTAATTCGGAGAATATTGCTGCAATCTCTCAGTCGTCAGTGGGTTCAGATTGTAAGTACAAACCACACTCTGTACTAAGAGAAAATCTGTGACCTAAGTTTTCTTCTTAATATAATTTGAGTCAAACATGCCTTCAAATCAGATGTTCATTGGAAGCTATTTTGCTTGAGCCACGGCCCTTCCTTGCCCCAACACCTTGTCATTGTGTGCATCCACACTTGGTTCTAGGAGAGCTCCAGTAAGTTTCTTATTTTTCCACAAGCCAATTCCTACTGAGTCTCTAAGACTCAAGAGATTTCACCACTTTGACACATTCCCTGCTGCCCTGAGAAGTTATAATTGGTCATCCTCTCTGTTCTTGAAGCAATTTCTACATTTCTAGTGCTTACAGACAAAATACTACGGCAATAATATTTTGGTGTCTGTCTTCTGCAGTAGGTTCTGGCTTCTGGAGCAGGAATTCTTCTTTCTCTTTTTCATCCTCATAGCTCTCATTTTTAACCTGTCTGGCCCACAGTAGATACTTCCTGAATTAAAGCCTAAAACAGTCATGACTTGGGACAGTTACTTAATGGGGCGAGTCCAAGCATTAGTGTGATCTGCCCATCTGAGGCTAGAACTAACCTTCTCAGGCAAAATGTTATTGTCTCTTTGTTTTTTCCCTCTAGTGTTTGTATTTAAACCTAGTGAGCCAAGGCCATTGTATATTCAAAAGGGTATCTCCAGAGAGGAAGTCCAGTGGGGAGTGTTTGTTCCACGAGATGTCCCTGAATCCTTCACCTCAGCAGCTTACCAGTGGCTAAATAGATCCCAGTTTTACTTCCTAACAAAATCACAGGTAACTGCCCCCCTCAAAAAAGGCAATCACTTTGTACATGGAATTTTGGAGAAATAGCCCATGACTACTGGTGTGAATTCATTTCTAGGTGAAATAGCTTCATTAAAGGATTATTTGTCAGAAAATTGTCTAATATGCTCAGTACAGCAGTATTATTAATGTAAATGTATTACCACTTTACCCCACACCTTTGAGGTTCCTTAGGTATTGCTTACATTAACTCTTTGACAGCAGAAAAGCAGAAGACAATTAAAATACTTTAAAGTGCATGATTCATTTTTTTATTTTATTTTAGTGTTTGATCTGCAATTTAAAAAATGGTGGCTTGAGTTTGGTCTGTCAGTTATATTTCTTATTCATTGCCAGTTCTTAAGTATCTCTCAGACATAATCTTGTAACTCTTATAGTAGTTACTAAATAGGTTTAAATCTTTTATTCCTTTTCCATTGTCAAATCAAAATGGAAAATTTCACCTTCCCATTTTTTAACACCCTCTAACACCTCGTTTAGATTTGTACTCTACAGTTTGTCTTTTGAATAATTAATTGATCTCTCTCTTCAGAGTTTATTGACATTCAGTACAAAGTCTCCAGAAGAAAAACTCACACCAACAAGCAAACAGGTATGTTTTAGCCTTTCATGCCAGGCTGCATTGCCTCCCTAAAAGGATACAATTACCTTTTAGGAGTCAGCTATGAGAAAAATATTTCACTTGGCCCTAAGATGGAATTAAAAGCCATACACTTACAAACTGATGTGTCTCTTTTGAAAGTTTTAGTGCTCTTTTAAAACTGTTTTAATTTATAATATCAGAAGTATATGCTTCTGACTTAGTCAAATATTTTTGCAAGGCTCTTTAGTAAAAACTTTTCCAACATTACTGCCATTACCCATAAAAACATTCACTCTCAAATCTTGTAGCTGAAGTTTTTATTTAACTCTGAATCTCTAAGAATCTAAGAGATGTTTATGTTTCTAATTATAGGTTTTTCAGAATTAGATCTGTTAACTCTGATCTGTTGACGCTGAATTTTTAGCCCTTTTTCACATCAGCACTCCCTGCATATACACAACACACACTTTCCCTACTTGTTCCCCAATTTTCCCCATATGGGTAAATGTTAAGTTGGTTAGTTCAGTAGTCATTGTCATAGCTGTGTTAACACAATTCATAGCCAAGCTATATAGTAATACACAGATCGTTTTTCCTTTTGTGACCAAGTTTTTATTTTATCTGGAGTTAATGATTGTCTTTTTTCTCATTTGCTTAGTTTTCTGTTCTCACGTAATTCAACCCCAAATTCTACTTAAGTTGTGTAAGTCTTCCCTCAGTATTTTCAGACACATTATTAGGTATTCTTTCAAGTCAGGAAGGTTTATTTTCAAGAGCCTTCTGACTGTCTTCAGTCTGGACTGATTGCTCTGGAAACCTGCTACACAGCAGTCATCCTAGGATCTATATTCACCATCATTCTGGGGGTATGTTTGACCTCTACTGTATTAGTGGCATAGTTTTTTTCTTTGGTCATTCCCCTGCTTTAGTGAAGCATTCTTTTAGTGCATTGGAGGTCAATTTAAGATCTTGCATGTTTGGAAAATGTTTTTATTCTCTTTCACTTGATTATTATAGAGTTGTAGGTTGAAAATCAGTCTCTCAGAACTTTGACGTTATTGTCCTATTATTTCACAATTTCCAGTATTACTAGAAGTCCAATACCACTTCTATTGTTGTTCCTTTGTCTGTAACTTGGCTTGTTTATTTTCCTTTAAAATTCATTGGATTCATTCAATTTTTTTTATTAATTATTTACTATATGCCAGGGACCATTCAAGACACTTGGGATACAGTAGTGAGAACAGCAGTCAAGTCTCTAAACTTGTGGTGTTCACAGTCCACCAGAAGAGACAGTATCACAAACAACATGCATTAATTAAAATACGGAGTCTAGAAGGTGATAAGATTTATGGCAGGGTGGGGAATAGACAAAAAGACATTCCATGTTTTTCTACCCCAAAATTATATGCATGGGGTGCAGCTTGTAATTTTAAACATGGAAGTCTACATAGGTCTTATTGAAAAGATTTTGACTTTTTCTCTGAGTGAAATATAGGACCCCTTGGTGGGTTTTGTGTAGAGAACTAAAGAGGAACTAATTCTTTCCCTGTATTTTCTGTTCCTTTTCTAGAACTCCTATTATTTAGTGCTGGACCTTCTAGACTAGTTCTCCAATATTCTTACTGTTTTGTCTATTTTTTGTTTGTTTTCTGGAAGATTTCCTCATCTTTATCATCAAATCTTTTTTTCTTTTTCATGGTCTGTTTCCATCACATTTTTGTTTGTTTCTGGTTTGTTTTGATTGCTGCCTTTCATCTAGAGGTTTTCATCAGATTCTCATGATTCTTGTCTGTCTTTGGATTTCAAAATGGGTTAAAAAGCCACTTGGAAGTTCTCTGCCTGTGCAGAACTTATCCCCTGGCTTCCACTAGCTGAGCTAATTTATGGAGACAATTTCAAACATATTACAATTGACCCTTGAACAACATAGAGATTGAAAATCTGTGTATAATTTTTGACTTCCCAAAACTTAACCTGAACCCTTACCAGTAACAGTCAATTATTTGTGTTATATTTACTATAAACTGTATTCTTACAATAAAGTAAGCGAGAGAAAAAAAAATGTTAAGAAAATCATAAGAAGCCTGGGTATGGTGGATGATACCTGTAATCCCAGCACTTTGGGAGGCCAAGGCAGGTGGATCACTGGGGTCAGGAGTTAAAGACCAGCCTGGCCAACATGGCAAAACCCCATCTCAACTAAAAATACAAAAATAAGCAGGCATGGTGGTGCACGCCTATAATTCCACCTGCTTGGGGGGCACTTCAACCTGGGAGGTGGAGGTTACAGTGAGCCTGGATCACACCACTGCCACTGCACCCCAGCCTGGGTGACAGAACGAGACTCCATCTCAAAAAAAAAAAACTTATAAGGAAGAGAAAAATATACTTATTCATTAGGTGGAAATAGATCATCACAAAGATCTTCATCCTCATCTTCACATCGAGTTGGCTAAGAAAGAGAAGGGGTTGATCATGCTGTCTCAGGCCTGGCAGAAGCAGAAGAAACTCCACATAGACGTGTTATTCAAACCCTTGTTATTCCAAGGTCATCTGTATTTTTAGGTCTTACTTAGGCTGGTCAAATTAACCATGTAAAATTCTTCTGCATTCTTGCCCGAAGGATTTAGACCTGCCTGCCATTGTTCTGAGAACCCCCTACATGAAGTACAACTGCCTGGATGTGAAGATACCACCACCGCTACCCATACTCAGCTGAAAAACGTAGAGCTCTCTGCTGGGGCTGAGGAGGAGTTGTGGGAATCAGGGTGCTCTCTAAGTAGACTTTATACCAGACTATCTGGTCTGTCTAGTCCCATTTTTACCCCACATCCAGGGTTACTATTACCCAATCCTGAGCATTTGCAGGATTTTGTAGTATGAATTGGGATGCTTCTTGGCTTTCCCTACAGCCAGCTTAGAATTGTGCTTTCTCAGCTCTACTAAGTTCAGTACCATCCTTCAGCCTGCTTTCTAGCTTCCAACATACTACTGTTAAGGCCTTTTCCCTCATTTTCTATCATTGTGAATGTGTGCCCCTTGAAAGCCCTTTTGCTGTCATTTCTGTGGGATTTGGTGAAGAAGCAGTGGTAAATGCATGTTTGATTCTGACGTCTAAGTGTGCACTGCTAGCTCTTCTCATAAGTGGGATGCTGGGCCTCAGTTGCTCTCTCTGTGAAATGAGAGAATCATACTAGCTGGATAATTTGTAAAGTTCCTTTCATCCCAGACTTTTTATGATTTTGTAGTACTTACTGTTAAGTCAAAAGCAGCTCTTCCTTTTTTCTGACATAATTTCCCTTTGTCTTAAATCCTTATAGCTGCTAGCAGAAGAAAGTCTTCCCACAACCCCATTTTATTTCATATTGGGGAAACACAGGCAACAGCAGGATGAAAAATTAAATGAAACTTTAGAGAATGAGTTGGTACAACTACCCTTAACCGAAAACATACCTGCAATTAGTGAGGTAAGTAATTGTGAAAGCACACCATGTGAAACAGATCAAATGCATTTAAAGCACCTGACGTTGGAGTTTTTACACAGTCAATCTGTAATTTGTATTCGATACAACTTTGATACCCAAACTAAATAACTTACAAACTGAATAACTTAACCTTGTGGTCTGGGATTGTTTTGCTCTCGACCCTCAGGTAGGATAGGGGTGATTGTTGGGGTAGATGTAGGAAAGTGGAAATGCTTTTTTCTGTGGTTTGGCTTATGTACGGGGAAAGCCTTTTCATGTTTCACTCTTGGCATTTACAATAAAAGGGACTCCATGAGGACACTGTAGGGACAGACTGCGGTGGAGGATAACCTTTTTAACTGCAACCCTATTTTCTGTTTGACTCCAGCTTCTTCACACTCCAGCCCATGTCCTGCCATCTGCTGTTTTCCTGTGCTCCATGTTTGTAAATTCATTGCTGCTGTCTAAAGAGACTAAGAGGTAAAGCAGTTCTTAAGACAGGTGTAGATACTCTGTTTTGGGAAACAGAACGGTTTGTGTTTATCCTTTTTTAGAGTATTCTTCCACTGTATTTCTTTATTTCATAAGCTTTCAAATTAAAGGCTATAGGATTAAGTCAAGTAAAATACATCGAAAATAAGTTTCAGAAAAGAGATCTCTCTTATGTGTGTGTTTGAAGTGTTTGATACATAATTTAAAATTACACTTTTGTCAATATCCCTGCTCTTTTGTAAATAACTCATAATTTTTAAAGTGTACTTATTCAGTAACAAGATTCTTCATTTACTTTGTATGATTATATTTTTACATAGGTGTCAAATTAGAAAGTTGCTGTTTAGAAACATTTTTAATAGTGTTTATATTTTGTTCTGTTAAAGTGCTGAAGAAATTCCTAAAGATGTAGATATGGAAGAAGAAAAGGAGAGCGAAAATTCAGATGAAGAAAATGACTTTACCGGAAGGATCCAGGATACAAATAACACAGATTTAGGAGAAGACGTTATACATCAGTTGTCAAAATCTGAAGAAAAAGAACTGAGAAAATTTAGGAAAATAGACTATAGCTGGATAGCTGCCCTTTAGGCATCAGAGATGGGGAGGATTCTTGCACTTTGTGTTTTTGATTGTATGTTGATACTCCAAAAACATCTATTTTAATTTTTTTTCTGTTCTTAAGATAATAAAATTAGCATGCTTTGCTTTTTAAAAAACTGATAATATGAACATGTATTTGCATCATGCTTTACAGTTGCTGGATCATTCATATACGACATCATCTCATTCTTTTTAGTTTGAGTCACACATCAGCCTTATAAAACAAGCAGGTATTTTCTTCACAGGTGATACAACAGAGCTGAGACTTGACCTGTACAGCATGTGTCCCCTTAGCTGCAGGTTGGAGAGATGAAAAGTTTCGAAAGTTAAAAGGTTTCGTTGACATTATTGTTTTAAGTTTAATACTAAAATTGATTTGGTGGCCAAATATGACCTGAGCTGGAGTGAGGTTTCTTTAGTCCTGATTCATTCCCCTTAAGTGTATTTATTTCTCTTAGAGAAATTTAGAGACGAGTTGATTATGTGGTGTTCCACAAACCTCACTGAGGATATTATATATTAATATGGGCAGAAAAATTCTGAATTCAGTATCATCAGGCCCAGAGTCCCATTGCTAGTAGAAAATGATCCCAAGTCCCCTGTTTTATGTTAGAGTAGTGAAGCTGCTACATCTTAATCACCTAGTATTTTGAGTTTTCTACTTCCCTGATGTATTTCTGTAACATTTATATTTAGAAGTTGGCACAAAAACAAAGTATTCATTTGAGCCCATCTCAATGAATGTTCACAAAAATTGCTGCAAATGACTTTTTAGTTTGTGCTGTAGACCAAATGTTTGTGTCCCCCTAAAATTCAGATGTTGGAACCTAATCCTCTATGTGGTCTGTGGAGATATGGGGCCTTTGGGAGATGATTAGGTCATGAGATTGGAGACTTTGTGAATAAGAAAAATGCCATTATAAAAGAGATTTTGGAGAGCTCCTTTGCCCCATCTAACATGTAGGGACACAGCAAGGAGAAAACCATCTGTGAACTGTGAAGTGAGGCCTCACCAAATAGCAAATCTGGTGCCTTTTGTTAGACTTTCTGGCTTCCAGAATGGAGACAAATTTCTATTTATAAGCCAACCAGTCTGTAGCATGCTCAGCAGACTTAAAGTGTTTTTGAATCACTATTCATGTAAAATCTAAACTTTTTTTTTCAAGCCCCCCACCTCCACCTCAGACTCCGAAGTAACTGGGACTACAGGCACTCACCTGGCTAATTTTTAATTTTTTTGTAGAGCTGTCTTGGTATGTTGCCCAGGCTGGTCTCAAACTCTTAGGTTCAAGCAATCCTCCCATCTCCGCTACATTTTTTAAAAATAATAGCTACATTGAGATTGAGATGTAACTCACAAACCATACAATTCATGCATTTAAAGAAGACAACTCAGTGTTTTTTAATACATTCGGGGTTGCACACCATCACCACAATCAATTTTAGAACATTTCCATCTCCCCAAAACTAGCCATTTCCCTCAACCTCCCTCACCTCACCAACAACGCAACAACAACTCATCCTATCTGTAAATTTGCCTACTCTGGACATTTCATGTAAATGGACTCACAATATGTGATCTTTTGTAACGCTGCTTTCACTTAGCATCCATGTTGTAGATATATCAGTTCATTCCTTTTTATTTTCACTTTTGTGAGTATACCTAGGAGTGGAATTACTGGGTTATTTGGTAACTATGATTAACCTTTTGAAGAACCACCAGACTTTTACATACCAGCTGCAGCATTTTACATTATTGACATCATGGCACATAAATTATTCCACATCATTCATTAAATTGAGGCCCCTTTTACTGGTGTTGGGATAGAAGGTGGAAACTTAAAAAAAAAGTGAGATCCCTTTCAGGGGTGCTTTTGTTATTTTAAGTCTATTTTTTAGAGTAGTTTTAGATCAGGAAAATTGAAAGGAAGGTACAGAGATTTCCCATATACCCTCTCCCTCAACACATGTGATAGCCTCCCCATTATCAACATCTCTGGTGAACCAGAGTGGTACATTTGTTACAATTGAAGAACCTACTTCAACCCATCATAATCACCTTAAGTCTAATTTGAATTACGGTTCAGTCTTGGTGTAATTCTCTGGGTTTATGAAACATATAATGATATGTATCCATCAGTATAGGATTACACAGAGTATTTTCACTGCCATTAAAATGCAGTGTTAGTTTTTGAGGCCAGTCTTTGAGGTTTGTTCTGATCCCAGGAGGGCAGAACTGTTTTTCCTGTTTTTGTTTCTGGTAAACTAGCGGGTTTACGGTTTAGCCTGTTGCTCTATTGGGGCTACCAGCCTCGTTTTAATTGCTTACCACCCAAATCCCCATTGTTTGTGAGGCTTAAACTTCTGCATTATGTTTTAAATAATGTCAGAACTCTATTCTTATGGACTGCCTCCTGCTCCTGGTCAAGATCTCTGGGCCACTGTTCCACAACCATGGGTAAACACAAAGGCCCAGTTATTTTTGCTTTACAAACTGGGCAGAGGCAATAGCCTACAAGCAAGCTGGGGCAGTGGCAACCAGAGCTCCAGTACTGTTGGCCTACCATCCTTGGAGTAGAGGCTCCACTCTTGTGAGTAGGGTCTTGGTGAAGGAAGGGAGATTCCAACCTCTGGCCTGGAATTTAGCCTCTGCAACAGAGAGTTGGAGGCAATGAGAAATGCTGACAGCTAAGGGGAAAGGAAGCTGTCTTCTTGGCCACAGCTGCCCAGAATGGAGTTTCTATCATGCTAGCTGGGTTGGGGAGGAAGGAGAAGCTTGTGACTTGAGTGCCACAGACTCTCACTGTTCTTGCCACCAAGATTAGAATTTCTTGAATAAATGTTTCTTCATTTTCTGTATACCCTTAAAACAAGTTCTGGAAACTTTATTTACTTTATTTATTTTTGAGACAGAGTCACCCTCCGTCGCCCAGGCTGGAGTACAGTAGCGCGATCTCAGCCCACTGTCACCTCTGCCTCCCAGGTTCAAGAGATTCTCCTGCTTCAGCCTTCCAAGTATCTGGGACTATAGGCACCAACCACCACACCCAGCTAATTTTTATCTTTTTAGTAGAGATGGGGTTTCACCATGTTGGCCAGGCTGGTCTCGAACTTCTGACTTCAAGTGATCCACCCACCTGGGTCTCCCAAAGTTCTAGGATTACAGGCCTGAGCCACTGCGCCCAGCCAATTTCTGGAAACTTTAAATGGCTAGGTTTTTTAAAGTAACTTTCACTAATTATGGTTGTTCTGAGGAGCAGGTCCATGGAGCTCAGACAGCCATTGAAGTAGACCTCTCAAGTCTCAGTTTGTATTTTCTTCTTTGCCTCTTTTTTTTTCCTTTTTTTCTTCTTTCTTTCTGTGTACAATTTGTTGAAGAAATCAAGTTTGCCCTGTGAGTTCCTCACTGATTTTACAGATTGCTTTCATGGCTTTTAACATGACCTTCTGTATATTGGTAGTTGTATCTAGAGTAGCACTATGCAACAGAACTATAATGCAAGCCCTATGTATAACTTTAAATTCTCTAATAGGTACAATGAAAAAGTAAAATTAACCAACTGAAATTAATGCTAATGATATATTTTTTTAAACCCTAAAATAAATGATATGTTTTCTTAAATTCCATATATCTAAAATATTTCAGCATATAACCAAGTTTTTAAATATTTATTGGGATAGTTTACATTTTTTCCATACTGCCTTCAAAACTCAGTGTATATCTTATGCTCACAGCACATTTCCATTTGAACTAGCCACATTTCTAGTACTCAGTTAGCTACCTGTGCCTAGTGGCTATGGTTTTGGACAGCACAAATCTAGACACTTGATCAGATTTGCTTGGAAATTTTAAGTAAAACAAGAAAGATTGCATCAACACTCTTTTTGATCTTTTGAGCTTCTCCCTCTCTCTTCCTTTAGGAGAGAGGGGCATATTGACATAATTACAAATAAATTTTATTATTATTTTGCCCTATTCAGACACTGATGTAATACTTCCAAGTGCAAGAAATACTTATTTTTTGCAGTTGTACATGAAAGATTTCATACTTTCAATAAAATTACTGAAAGTAAATTCCAGACATATCTTTTTAAAACAGTGATTACTGTATAACCTGTAAAATCATTGTGTAAATGCGGACTTAATTAAATTAGCTTTTCTAAAAAGTTGATCACTCTGACACTAAAACTTTGCCAGGGAAGATTATTTTAGTTCTTCCTTCAATATTAACAATTTTCTTTTCAAATAAGACTATACAAATAATAGGGAAGTGGCTGCTTGATTCCTTAAAACCTGGACTTCCATCTAGCCATTCTATAATGCTGTCCCTCAGTTTCTTTCCTACTGGAAACTCGTCTGGTCATAGAAGGTCAATCCGTAAAGACTACTCACCTCCTATCCTTCCCTCACTGTTCATTTCATTTACCTATCAAGACATGAGCCCGTTACACTTGGTGCCCTCACTGGTATGTTCATAGTGAAAGGTATATCCTGTAATTCAGGAAATACATAATCTCAACTTCACTGGCAAATGGACTTCATGTTAATCACCAGCTATGTGCTATGCATTTCACACACATCATACTTTGACTATAATATCATGTGTCAGGTGTTACCCCAATTTAACACATGAGGAAACTGGTTTCCGAGAGATTAAGGTTACTGGGCTATCAGAGGTGGAGCTACAGCAGGAGGATCTCTGCCTATCAACTCCCAAATCCTGTGCACTTCTAGAATAACACATTGTCTACCAGATACTTAAAGCAGCTAATTAGCATTACGGAAGGATCTATAACTCGGGAGGAATTATGATAAGAAACAAACAAAATAGCCCAGATTTAGAGCTAATCTCAACTGTAAACAAGCTAGCTAGCTCTGTGACCTGGCTATAATCCTTTAAAATGTCTGAACTTAAATCCCCTCATTAATAAAATATGCTCTAGCCCCATGCAAATCGTTTTGTTTGCCTAATATGATTATATTGCACACATAGGAAATGCATGTAAAATGTGAATACTGTACAACATTATACACTTGAGAATATACAAAATTTTAATGAAAAGTCTAGACTAATTGAATAGAGATTGATTAAAATAGTCTCATTGTTAATGTGCCGGAACAACATTCCTCTTTGGCTTTTTCTATCACAGACTAGCACCCAATATAGAAATGATAGAATATGTTGAAATGTTGTGGATAATGTGTTTTAAATAATTTCAGTTCTTTGTACAATGACTATAATGAAGGCTTTAACAGGAACCTATTAAAATAACCATCTATTTAAAATTAACTAAATCATGGTCAATGGCACCAATTTTTCTGTGAGGCTGCTCTATCTGACCTACAACTTCTAGAAATTGTGCTTCCTCTGTTAATTATGTTTCTTGATAGCAAGAAAAATGACAGTTACCTTAAGACACCAAAGTCATTATCCTGTCACCACACAATCTTCATAGAAATGGTAAAAGACCTGGAAAGGATTTTGGATCTCAGGTAGATTATTTATTCCTGATGCATAGCTTTGAGATTAAAATGAAATAGAAGTGGAAGTAACTGGGATTCGATAGTCGTATGAGAACAGGAGGTGAGTAGAATAGAATCAAAATTAACCACTTGGATACACAGAGATGCAATCAATAGTTATGTGGCTCAGATTGTTTTTCAAAAACCATGAGCAAACCACTTAATCTCTGAGTCTCAATTCCTTCATCTAAATTGCATAATTAGACAAAATGACCCCTTCCCGCTCTGATATCCTGTGACATCAAAACTTAGATACCAGAATATTGTAGCATAGGCCCCACATCACATCCCATGCCTCAAAATGCCAAGAAACTGGTTTTGCAGGGATTAAATTTTTGGTACATGTATATAAATAGGTGGAGAGATGGCTATCTTAGTTTTCCATCTGCAGGCACAACGTACCCCTGGCTTAGAAACTCCCTGGGAGATCAGAGCACTTGGTTCACAAAATGAAATAATCAGACATGAAAGTGCACCGGTTCCTTTCATTGTTTTGTTGAGTTTTGATAATCCTTGTTACTCAGTGGTTGTCTACTTTAACGGAAGGATGAATATAAGTGCTCTGAAAACAAGCATTTAAAATGCAAACATTGATATTATGCTCTAGCTCACATGGGAATGTGAGTTTAAATTTCTTATTACTTCAGAAATGCCAATCCGCAGTTGTGAAATTGAGTCCACTAGCCCAACTCAATTTGGTGATGTCTCTGCCAGAAATAACACTGGTCTAGGAGTCAGAAGACCACTAGCTCCAGTTCTGTCTCTGTCTAGATTTGTACTTCTCTTATTTGAGGTCTTATTGTTTTAATCTCTAAGAAGCCTGGATTTCATTAGAATCAATATGCATTCAATTTGCCTAGACTTTTCTTTAAACTATTGTATATACTCAAGTGTATAATGTTGTACAATATTCACATTTTACATGCATTTCCTATGTGTGCAATATAATTATATTAGGCAAACAAAAGCATTTGCATGGGTCTAGAGCACATTTTATTGATGAGGGGATTTAAGCTCAGACAGTTTAAAGGATTATAGCAAGGTCACAGAGCTATATGGTCCTCTGAGCCCCTTTGTTGACTTTCAAACTGTGATTCTCCAAAGTGCCTAGAACTCTGTCGGGCCTATCCAAAAATACATGTGTGACCTTGCTACTTAATTGCAGCCTCCTTGGTGGCAGACAGAAGAGGAAAGAAGCAGCTTCAAAGGCTACATTTCTGAATAAGAGAGAAGATCCTGCACTAACTAAAGGAAACTGACGTGTTCTTTGCCTGAATCTCTTTAGACTTTACCCCAGAAAACAGGACTGCAGTCAGAGGTCCTCTTAGCAACATCTCCAGAGAAACTATGAGCAAAGTATTTAATACAACTCCGAGAGGCAGGCTGCCTCCGCAGGACTTAATAAAACCTGGAATAAGGGAGCAGGATGTAGGACACACAAGGAGCTCTCATATTTGTTGAAGGAAGATAACCACAGAACAAACAAGATAAGAGAAGGTAGGGTTATGGCTTTACCTAAACTCAACAGTCAAGGTGAAAATGAAGGACCAAAGCTTGCTCTTTATATGCAAATCTTTTTCCCAGATTCCAAGTACTCTCATAAGACAATGAAGACTGATACATTCTGTAACATGTGCACTGCATTTCATGAATTTCAGGCAGCTAACGGATTTTTGGAACTCCTGCCAACGAAATATATCTGACTTCATTCCACTCCATTCCTCTGCTAACACTCATCTCTCATCCCCCTCATTCATGACCTTGGCAGAAAATATCCTCTTGACTATATAAAACAAGCTACAGGAAACACTGAACATCACAAGATATACCACATATGTCCAGGTCTCTTAGAGAAGCATCACTGACTCTTGAAAACCAAACAACTCAGAGAACACATCTTTATTGGTATATCCTAGAATTGGGACTATCTTGAGACAAGGACAAGAAATTCCTGTGTTATATTTGCCTTTGCCTTCTTCCTGACTCATCTAACTTCCTCTTTCAGTGGGAAACTGGACTACTCTGAAAATTTCTGCTTGATTTTGGAGAATATCTATAGTACAAGAAATGTGCACACAAGTCACTTGGCCCACATTTACTCTTCAAAATGTTATAGAATTTACCCCCAGGGTGCTTTTGGAGTGCAAAGGAAATGTAGCTCAACCCCAGCTCAGCCACAGTGGCTCTGCTGACTTACTGGGAAAATCACTTAAACTTTCATGAGCATCCATTTCCTCATCAGTGAAGCGAAAGAAGGCTGAAGCATCCCAGAGCCTTCCAACTCTGATAGTCCTTGATTGCAAGTGTATTATGTAATATTTTCAGAGTGCCAAGAAATTTCTAGGATCCAAATGTTCAATTTTTTTCAACAAGTTTTTGAGTTTATACTTGGAGTTTATAAAGGTGAACAAGATCCAGCTTCTATCCTTAAGTTGCAACAGTGTATATGGTCAATACGTTATAAACCCCTGAGACCTGAAACTATGCCTTCCGCAGTTTCAGAGTAGGTCCATTATCATCATAGATAGGCAGGCTTAATGTTAAATACCAAGAGAAGATTCTAACCAGATGATCTGCCTTCAAATAATTCCATGAAAATTGCTGCCTCACTGTCACTGCACCCAGCTGTTCTGGGGGCATGTGCTATTAGGAGAAACTTGTCTGTCCAGACCCCTCTGCAGTTTACAAAATGCAATGCACATTGACTATCTCATTAATCTCAGTAACTATCAACTGAAGAGTTTTTTTTTTTTTGACAGAAGAGTTATATTGCACAGAAGCTGTTACTTCCCCAGAGTCTAATGATGAATAGCTGATAGAATTCAAATCCTAATCCAGACCTTTTGACTACAAAACTGGAATTTTTTCCACTTCCTTTGTTCTAATGTAAACCTTCAGTGATGTTAATAATACAATGTTAATTTTTGAAATACTTTTTATTCTACTTCTTAAGAAATAAGATGTCAAAACTTTTTAAAACAGACCAGCTTAAGAAATTGTATACGAATTAAATGGCATTGAATTTTGGCCGTAAAAAATATATATATGAATTGAAGCCCCACTTTTTGCCATATGTCACAACTTTAATACTAGGAACTGATGTTAGTAAGTGGGCTAATTGAGTGTGTGATAACCTAAGATATCACTGTTTTCAACAAGGATATTGTATAAACACTTTATTATGTGAATGCTTGAATGCAAAATGCTTAATCATTAAAATCAGCAAAATTTCATTTACATTAAAACTCCCTTTAACTAAAAATGGTTAACTCTGAAAATTGTATAGTGGTTGACTTCTGCTATACAATGCCAAGCCTATACAATACTGCGTCATGGCTGTTTATTTTCTCCATTGCTCTTCTGAACCCAAAGGAGTGGGAAAGGGCCACTAGACAAACCTGAAACAAAATGTAACTCCAATTAACTGCCCAGAGTGACTCCTAATAGGTTCAAATACATTTTGACTCAGTTGTCCAACCAAATAGCTGGGAGTAAACTGCAGGTATTGTTCTAGAGCTCCAAAGAGGTTTTGTATTTAGAGCTTAGTAAAAGTTCTGCACTAGATGAGAAGTCGCAGTTTAAAGCTACATGTTCTGTAGTTGCTATGCACACACATTTATTATCTGTAAACCCCATAAATATATATTAAATAGAGTACTCTCACCAGTCAATGCAGTTTAAAAATAAAAAATAAATAAATATCAGGTAACTTGATTCTCAAAGTCCACTGGAATCTTGCCTGAAGAGTCTGAGCAGCTGCCAATAGTTCCCTTCCATTAGTGCGTGGGTTAAGGCATCTCTGAGACTCTTAGGCTTGAAAGAAACTGAATCCACTGGCTTTTAATGTAGCAGCAGCATCTTTCAGTGGTAGATAATGTACTTCACCTGTACATTTTAAGATGTACAGGTGAAGATGCTGCTGCTATATTAAGAGCCCCTGAGACCTGAAACTGTGCCTTCCCCAGTTTCAGAGTAGGTTCATTATCATCATAGATAGGCAGGCTTAATGTTAAATAGCAAGAGAAGATTCTAACCAGATGTCCTGCCTTCAAATAACTCCATAAAACTTGCTGCCTAACTTTCACTGCACCCAGCTGTGCTATACTAAAAGATGCTGCTATATTAAAATTGTAATACCTCCTCATGATTGGCATGAATCTGTGACTGATAACGGAATTCCTGAGTAAACCAGCAGCATTGTTTAACATGATCTAGAGAAACAAAATCTTCAGTCATTTTGGTTCCACTATATAAGTTATGGGCCTGATGTGGAGTTCCTGCTGGGATAAACACTAACCTTTGACTACAAAACTGGAATTCTTTCCACTTCTCCTAGAAATTGTAGCTCAGCCTTGACCTCCATGAATAGGATCATGATCTGCTTGGTTTTCTTTTTTCTTTCCTTTTCTTCATTTTTCTTTTCTTTTCTCTTCTTTCTTTACTTTCTTCCTTCCTTTCTTTCTTTTGTTTTTTAAGGAAGGATCTCACTCTGTTGCCCAGGCTGGAGTACAGTGGCACAAACACAGCTCACAGCAGCCTCGACCTCCTTGGCTCAAGCCATCCTCCCACTTCAGCCTCTCGAGTGGCTAGGACCACATATGCACACCACCACACCCAGCTAATTTCTTTGTTTTTTGTAGAGATGGAGTTTCGCCATGTAGCTCAGGCTGGTCTTGAATTCCCGGACTCAGTGATACACCCGGCCAAGGTTCTGGGACTATAAGAGTGAGCCACTGAACCCAGCCTGCTGGGTTTTCTTGAGTTTGCTGTGAGTTCATCAGCATTCCATCTTGGATAGTTTTAAGGAGTTCTTCACAGTCACACTATCCTTTGGAAATTTCCACATAGATTATAACATTAGCTACATCAGATATATCTAAATAAAGAGTTGAGACTCCATATTTCCAATCTCTAATTAGTCTGTAAGCATCATATATCTTCAGACCCAAATCTGGCCAAACAAAGTAGTTTGGCAGTCAAGATTTGTTATTTAGTTCGCCATCTCACCTTGTGTACTCAAGTGCACTCAGGCAATGGAATGTTGGCACTCAGATCATCAAACCTGGAAGGCATCATATCTCTAAAATCTTCTCCTCATGGCTAGTCTTTAAGTTTCCACATAACTAATTATTTTTCACTTTAAAGCTATTTGGTATAACTTCAAATCCATTCTAGAAGTCTCCTGCTGTGGCTTCTCTGATCATTTCATTAGGTCCTGCCATTAACTAGGTTGACTTCCATATTGCGAGACTCTTTGGTTCACCATTTAATTTATGATGCACCCCACAAACCCTCACTGGCTGTCCTGGTTCAAGCACTCCCTGAACACATTCCAGTTGCTCCTGTTGGGATCTTGCAAACATAGCAACAAATTATCTCACAGCCAGGTGTGAGGAGTGTCAGCAATGCTGGCTTGTCAGCATGCTGGCTTGTCATCAGTCCCTGAGGCTGCTTAGATAAATCAGAGGACATCTTGTTTTCTACCAAAGAAGCATAGATGTCATCAAGGATTTTGGTGTATTCTGAAGTCCATTTTCTGTCTTTGTTTGTCTTGCTGATATTCCCACTGGTTAGGTCAGTCAGCCAGTTTCAAGCAGATGTGCTGGCTGGACAGGCAGACTTTGTGCCTTTGGCTGGCTTGGAGGCTACATCTCCACCCATGGCTGCTGTACCAACACTGAGGAATTCTGCTGGAGCACTGTATCAAGGGTAGGTTTTTCTCTGGCTCTATGAAGTCTGTGTTATGTCTTTCTTTGAGAGTGGCTTTGTTAAGAGCTTGGATTGCTTATCTGAACAGAAACAATCTGCCTCTCTTCCTCATTTTGCTCTTACAAAATGGACAGACTCCAACAGCATAAAGAGTTTTTCCAGGAATCATCATATAAACTTTTATATGACAGTGCTGCCAGTCATATAAAAGCTTAACAATACAATTATTATGTATAATTATATTTGATAATAAATGATTATGTTACTGGTTTATGTATTTACTATGCTGTACTTTTTATTATTTTGGAGTATACTTTTACTACTTACTTAAAAAAAAATAGCTATAAAAAAGCCTCAGGCAGGTCCTTCAGGAAGTGTTCCAAAAGAAAGCATGGCGATCACAGGAGATGACAGCTCCATATATGTTATTGCCCCCGCAGACCTTCCAGGCGGACAAGATGTAGAGGTGAAAGATAGTAATATTGATGATCCCGTCATCAATCTGTGAGCCTAGGCTAATGTGTATGTTTATATCTTGCAAAAAAAGGATCTTTAACCAAAAAAGCAAAGATCCTTTTTTTAGCAAAAAAAGTAAAAAGTAAAAAAGATTTTTAAAAGTTTAAAAGTAGAAAACGACTTATAAAATAGAATACAAAGAAAATTTTTGTACCACGTGTGTATATTTTAAGCTGTGTTATTACAAAAAAGGTAAAAAAATTAAAAAGTTTATGAAGTCAAAAAGCTACAGTAAGCTAAGGTTAATTTATTATTGAAGAAAGATAAAATTTTTAACTAAATTTAGTGTAGCCTAAGTATACCTTATTTATAAAGTCTACAGTAGTATACAGTAACCTCCTAGGCCTTCACATTCACTCACCACTCACTCACTGATACACCCAGAGCCACTTCCAGTGGGTGAGCTCCACTCATGGTAAGTGCCCCATACACAGGTGTAGTATTTTTTATCTTTTTATTTGTTTGTTTGTTTGTTTAGAGACAGGGTCTCACTCTGTCAGGCTGGAGTGCAGTGGTAATCATGGTTTACTGAAGCCTTAACCTCCCAGGCTCAAGCAGTCCTACTTCAGCCTCCCAAGTAGTTGGGACTACAGGTGTGCACCACCATGCCTGGCTAACTTTGTAAAAAAAAATTTGTAGAGACAGGGCCTCATTAAAGTTGCCCAGACTGGTCTCAAACTCTTGGGCTCAAGTGATCCTCCCACCTTGGTCTCCCAAAGTGTACTTTTAATCTTTTGTACCATATTTTAACTGTATCTTTTCTATGTTTAGATCACAGATCCTTGCCATAGTTTCACAATTGCTTATAGTATTAAGTACAGCAATATGCTGTACAGGTTTGTATCCTAGGAGCAACAGGCTAAGCTGTATATAGGCATACCTCAGAGATACTGAGGGTTTAGTTCCAGACAAATTCAATAAAATGAATTATTGCAATAAAGTGAGTCACACATTTTTTTGGTTTCTCAGTACATATAAAAGTTACGTTTAAACTCTACTGTCACCTATTATGTGTACAATAATATTACACCTAATAAAAATGTACACACCTCTACAGACAGGGGAATGGCTCGTTGGTGGAGTAGTCAGAATACATTTACCGATTAAGTTCACCTTCTTCTATGGGCATGGCTCATGGCACCCAAAAACAATTACAACAGTAACATCAAAGATCACTGATTACAAATTATCATAATAGATATAATAAAAATCCTTTGCGAACAAGCAAGTACTCAGAGATTTTGTCACCACCAGGCCTGCTTTACAAGAACTCCTAAAAGAGGCACTAGACATAGAAAGGATCAACCAGTACCAGCCATTCCAAAATCACACTGAATGCTAAAGAGCATCAACATAATGAAGAATCTACAACAACTAACAGGCAACACAGCCACTTAGCATCAAAATGGCAGTATCAAATTCACACATAACAATATTAACCCTAAATGTAAATGGACTAAATGCACCAATCAAAAGACACAGACTGGCAAATTGGATAAAAAGCCAAAACCCATCAGTGTGCTGTATCCAGGAAACCCATCTCACATGCAAGGATACACAAAGGCTCAAAATAAAGGGATGGAGGAAGATTTACCAAGCAAATGGAAAGCAAAAAAAAGCAGGAGTTGCAATTCTCATCTCCGATAAAATAGACTTTAAAGCAACAAAGATCAAAAGAGACAAAGAAGGCCATTACATAATGGTAAAAGGATCGATACAACAAGAAGAGCTAACGATCCTAAACATATATGGACCCAATGCAGGAGCACCCAGATACATAAGGCAAGTTCTTAAGGACTTACAAAAGGACTTAGACTCCCACACAATAATAGTGGGAGACTTTAACACTCCACTGTCAATACTAGACAGATCTACCAGACAAAAAATCAACAAGGATATCCAGGCCTTGAACTCAGACCTGGAGCAAGCAAACCTGATAGACATTTACAGAACTCTCCACCCCAAATCCACAGAATACACATTCTTCTCAGCACCACATCACACCTACTCTAAAATTGACCACATAATTGGAAGTAAAGCACTGCTCAACAAATGCAAAACAACTGAAATCATAACAAACAGCCTCTCAGACCACAGTGCCATCAAGTTAGAACTCAGAATTCAGAAACAGACCCAGAACCGCACAGCTTCATGGAAACTGAACAACTGGCTCTTGAATGTTGACTGGGTAAACAACGAAATGAAGGCAGAAATAAAGAAGTTCTTCGAAACCAATGAGAACGAAGACACAACGTGCCAGAACCTCTGGGACACATTTAAAGCAGTCTCTAGAGGAAAGTATATAGCAATAAGTGCCCATATGAGGAGAATGGAGAGATCCAAAATTGACACCCTATCGTCAAAATTGAAAGAGCTAGAGGAGCAAGATCAAAAAAAACTCAAAACCCAGCAGAAGACAAGAAATAACTAAGATCAGAGCTGAGCTGAAGGAGATTGAGACACGAAAAACCCTTCAAAAAATCAATAAACCCAAGAGCTGGTTTTTTGAAAAGATCAACACAATAGACAGACCACTAGCCAGATTGATTAAAAATAAAAGAGAGAACAACCAAATAGATGCAATAAAAAATGATAAAGGGGAAATCGCCACAGATTCCACAGAAATTCAAACCATCATCAGAGAATATTACAAACAACTCTATGCACATAAACTAGTAAACCTGGAAGAAATGGACAAATTCCTGGATTCCTGTGTCCTCCCAAGCTTTAACCAGGAGGAAGCTGAAACTATGAATAGACCAATAACAAGGTCTGAAGTTGAGGCAGCAATTAAGAGCCTACCACACAAAAAAAGCCGAGGTCCAGACGGGTTCACAGCCGAATTCTACCAGACACACAAGGAAGAGCTGGCACCATTTCTTCTAAAACTATTTCAAACAATCCAAAAAGAGGGAATTCTTCCCAAATCATTTTATGAGACCAACATCATTCTGATACCAAAACCCGGCAGAGACCCAACAAGAAAAGAAAACTTCAGGCCAATATCCATGATGAACATAGATGCAAAAATCTTCAATAAAATATTGGCAAGCCGATTGCAACAGCAAATCAAAAACCTTATTCATCATGATCAAGTAGGATTCATCCCGGGGATGCAAGGCTGGTTCAACATACGCAAGTCTATCAATGTAATTCACCACATAAACAGAACCAAAAACAAAAACCACATGATTATCTCAATTGACGCAGAGAAGGCATTTGACAAAATTCAACAGCCCTTTATGCTAAAAACCCTCAATAAACTCGGTATCGATGGAACGTATCTCAAAGTAATAAAAGCTATTTATGACAAACCAACAGCCAATATCATACTGAATGGGCAAAAACTGGAAGCATTCCCTTTGAAATCCGGCACTAGAAAAGGATGCCCTCTTTCACCACTCCTATTCAATATAGTACTGGAAGTTCTAGCCAGAGCAATGAGGCAAGAAAAAGAAATAAAGGGTATTCAAATAGGAAAGGTGGAAGCCAAATTGTCTCTATTTGCAGAAGACATGATAGTATACCTAGAAGACCCCATTGCCTCAGCCCAAAAACTCCTGAAAATGATAAGCAACTTCAGCAAAGTCTCAGGATATAAAATCAATGTGCAAAAATCACAAGCATTCGTCTACACCAATAACAGACTTAAAGAAAGCCAAATCAAGAGCGAACTGCCATTCGCAATTGCTACAAAAAGAATAAAATACCTTGGAATACAACTCACAAGGAACGTAAGAGACCTCTTCAAGGAGAACTACAAACCACTGCTCAACGAAATCAGAGAGGACACAAACAGATGGAGAAACATTCCATGTTCATGGTTAGGAAGAATTAATATCGTGAAAATGGCTATACTGCCCAAAGTAATTTACAGAATCAACGCCATCCCCATCAAGCTACCATCGACTTTCTTCACAGAACTGGAAAAAACCACCATGAACTTCATATGGAACCAAAAGAGAGCCCGCATAGCCAAGTCAATTCTAAGCAAAAAGAACACAGCGGGGGGCATCACACTACCGGATTTCAAACTATACTACAAGGCTACAGTAATCAAAACAGCATGGTACTGGTACCAAAACAGAGATATAGACCAATGGAACAAAACAGAGGCACCCAAGGCAACACAACATACATACAACTATACAATCTTTGATAAACCTGACAAAAACAAGCAATGGGGAAAGGATTCCATGTTTAACAAATGGTGTTGGGAAAACTGGCTAGACATGTGCAGAAAGCAGAAACTGGACCCCTTCCTGACATCTTACACTAAAATTAACTCCAGATGGATTAAAGACTTAAACATAAGACCTGGCACCATAAAAACCCTAGAAGAAAATCTAGGCAAAACTATCCAGGACATAGGAGTAGGCAAGGACTTCATGAACAAAACACCAAAAGCATTGGCAACAAAAGCCAAAATAGACAAATGGGACCTAATGAAACTCCACAGCTTCTGCACGGCAAAAGAAACAGTCACTAGAGTGGATCGGCAACCAACAGAATGGGAAAAAATTTTTGCAGTTTACCCATCTGACAAAGGGCTGATATCCAGAATTTACAAAGAACTCAAACAGATTTACAGGAAAAAAACAAACAAGCCCATTCAAAAGTGGGCAAAGGATATGAACAGATACTTTACGAAAGAAGACATATATGAGGCCAACAATCATATGAAAAAATGCTCATCGTCACTGATCATCAGAGAGATGCAAATCAAAACCACATTGAGATACCATCTCACGCCAGTTAGAATGGCGATCATTAAAAAATCTGGAGACAACAGATGCTGGAGAGGATGTGGAGGAAAAGGAACACTTTTACACTGTTGGTGGGAGTGTAAATTAGTTCAACCATTGTGGAAGACGGTGTGGCGATTCCTCAAGGCCTTAGAAATAGAAATTCCATTTGACCCAGCAATCCCATTACTGGGTATATATCCAAAAGACTATAAATCGTTCTACTATAAGGTCACACGTACACGAATGTTCATTGCAGCACTGTATACAATAGCAAAGACCTGGAATCAACCCAAATGCCCATTGATAATAGACTGGATTGGAAAAATGTGGCACATATACACCATGGAATATTATGCAGCAATCAGAAATGATGAGTTTGTGTCGTTTGTAGGGACATGGATGAATCTGGAGAACGTCATCCTCAGCAAACTGACACAAGAACAGAAAATGAAACACTGCATATTCTCACTCATAGGTGGGTGATGAAAAATGAGAACACATGGACACAGAAAGGGGAGTACTAAACACTGGGGTCTATTGGGGGGAAAAGGGGAGGGCCAGTGGGAGGGGGAGGTGGGGAGTGATAGCCTGGGGAGAAATGCCAAATGTGGGTGAAGGGGAGAAGAAAAGAAAGCACACTGCCATGTGTGTACCTACGCAACTGTCTTGCATGCTCTGCTCATGTACCCCAAAACCTATAATCCAATTAAAAAAAAAATAGATATAATAATGAAAATGTTGAAATATTGTGGGAATTACCAAAATGTGACACAGAGACATGAAGTGAGCACATTCTGTTGGTAAATCGTGCTGATAGATTTTTATCAGGGAAGCAAAAGCATTTCCAGAAGTCTCCAGCAGAATCTTTATATATGTATTGGCTAAGATTGAGTCATTTGGCCAAGATAATCTAGACATCAAGTGTCTGGAAAAGAACAGCAGGATTGGTTTAGACTGGTTATAGTGCATCCTCTGGAGCTGGGCAGATTGCTGCTTGTAATACTGTGCTTCATAATAAACAATCCTCCAAACCTTAGTGGTTTATAAGAGCAAGCTTTTGTTCCCCACTTATGGACATGTAGGTCAGTTGAGACTCTGCTAGGTCTGGTCAGGACTGAGTGGGCTTGGATCCAGGACATGTAGGTTTTTATGTCTGCCCCACGTAACCTTTTTTTTTTTTTTTTTTGAGACAGAGTCTTGCTCTGTCATCCAGGCTGGAAAGCAGTGGCATGATCACAGCTCATTGCAGCCTCAATCTCTTGCACTCAAGCAATCTTCCCATCTCAGCCTCCAAAGTAGCTGGGACTTGACTTTAGGTGCAAGCTACCATATCTGGGTAAGTTTTGCACTTTTTGTAGAGACCGGGTCTCATTTATATACCCCAGGCTGGTCTCAAACTCCTGGGCTCAAAAAAATCCTCCCATCTTGGCTTTCCAAAGTGCTGGGATTACAAGCATGAGCCACCATGCCTAGCCAACTCCACATATATGTTGATTATGACACTACTGGCCACCCATGGCATGTTCTTCTCATGGAAAATGGGAGATGTGCAAGAAGTCTGATAAAAACACACACAAATACATTTACAGTCTCTGTTCATGTGATGTCCAGTAACATTCCATTTGCCAGACAAATCACCTGGCTAAGTCCAACATAAAGGGGTGAGGTGACATACTCTGTATACTCCATTAGAAAGTGCTACAAAATTGTATGCTAAGAGGTGTAGATGTATAATTCAATCGTAGAATGGGAACAAAGGATTGGGAACACAGATCCAATCTATTACCTAATTCCAAACAAAACTGGGACCCTGACAGCAAGCAAGAAAGGAATGGCTGTTGGCTAGCCATGCAATTGTATCTTCACATTAGATTAGTTGAAAAAACGCTTAGGAACTTCATTGGCAGGAGAAACAGGAGAAAGTGAGGAAATGGTAGAGTGACAAATTGCAGAGGTTTTCAGCTATCACATTGATGCTAATTTCAGAAGTCCAGAGCTGGGTGTATCTATCCCAGAGAGTGAGACTCTGAGAGCCTTCTACCTTCAACTGCAAGCTTTCCACATTGAAATTAAAGTATTTTTTGAGCATGAAGAACATGAGCCTCAAACATAACATTTTTTAGGATTTTTTTAAAAGTCAGGCTTTTACACATTTTCTAATTCTCCCCTCTCACTTCTTTTTAAAGTAATTTGGTTAGGTGTGGCTGCTCATGCCTGTAATCCTAGCAATTTGGGAGTTCGAGGTGGGGAGTTCCAGACCAACCTGGCCAACATGGCAAAATCCTGTCTCTACTAAAATTACAAAAACTAGCCAACGTGGTGGCACATGCCTGTAATCCCAGCTACTTGGGAGGCTGAGGCAGAAGAATTGCCTAAACCTGGGAAGCAGAGTTTGCAGTGAGCTGAGATCAGCACAGTGCACTCCAACCTTGGTGACAGAATGAGACTCTGTCTCAAAAAAAAAAGTAATTTGTTTTGAGTCAGAACCCTTGGAGTTCATCCACCTAAGAGAGAAACAGAGAAATCAAAAGTTAAAAATGCAAATCCTTCCAGAGTTTGCAGATAACTTAAGTGTACTGAAGCAGTGCTGGTTATAGTAGCAGCCAGCCTCCAACATGGCCCCCAATGATCCTCTCTTCCTAGTATTCAGGTCATTGCATAGTCTCCTTCCACATTGTGCCAGACTTGGTTTGTGTGAACAGTAGTATACAGTGGAAACAACAGCAGGTCACCTCTGAGATTAGGTTATAAAAGGTACTACTACTTCTGTCTTGAGTACTCTCTTACTCTCTCCCCTCAATTTCTCTCTCAGATGACTCATTTTGGCAGAAGCTCGTTGTCATGTTGTAAGCAGGTCTATGTGAGGTACAACATGGTGAGGAATTGAGTCCTCTCACTAATGGCCACCTGATAAAGCATCCTGAAAGCAAATCCTCCAGCCTCAGTCAAGCCTTCAGATAACTACTGACTTGGTTGATAGCTTGCCTTCAACTCTGAGAGAAACCCCAAGAGAAAACCACCAGGCTAAGCCACTCTGGATTCCTGACTCACAGAAAATGCCTAAGATATGTTTGTTTGAAGCTGCTAAGCATTGGCATAATTTATTACCCAGCAATAAAGAACTAATATCATCACAAAAATATGCAATCACCAAGATCCTACTGGAAATGTTAACTCAAGAACACAAAGACTTACTTGGCATTCACAGATTAGGAAATTACCACTGTCACATCTGCTGCCCAATATTCATAAAACTAGTGTCTGAACACTGAAGGGCCCATGTAATAAAAAGCCAATACCTAGCCAATGACTACACTGGCAAGCAGCAACAGTTGAAGCAAAAGATTGTGTCCTGGGCCTCACTTTATCTTCCAAATCTCACATCTTACACAATTGGCAAAACCTAATTGGCATCTAGATCAATAGCTGCAAGAAAGCCTTGGAAGTACAAGCTTTAGCTTTCCAGGCTGTGTTCTATGGAAATGCACAGTGGAAGGAAATTAAATGGATATTGAGTGATGCTTCACTCTATCTACCACACTGGGCTATTGTGAACCAAATTTTTCAAATATTTTGAAAAGCTTAGATTTAAAAAAGATAAAATTTAAAATCAAGACACTAATTACCAAAGTTGGCACAGGAAGAAATATAAAATTGGAATAAACCATAACTATCAAAGAAGCCAAAGGAATTCGAATTCTTCCTCAAAAGTTGATAATATGCTGAGAGTTTTATAACCAGGCTTTATCAGACTTACAAAAAATGTTAATTCGTATCCTAAAACACATTGTTTAAAAGAAGAACAAATATGAGCAGATACAAGGCTATTTCACTCATTTCACAATGCTAAGATAATTTTGACACCAAAACCTAAACAAGGATTGTATAAGAAAAGTAAGTTATAGGTAATATCATTGATAAATTCAGGTGCAAAACTCCTAAATAAAACATTAGCAATTTGCACTCATTTAATGTACAAAAATGGCACGATATCATTTGTGGATCCAGGAATTCAAGGATTTTCCAACACTGGAAAATCTATTTATGGAGGTCATAGGCATATAAATATTAAAATTCATGGTAATAAAAGAGATTCCCAAGGAAAAAAAATAGACCAGAAAAAGTGATTTTAGTTTTCTAATCTAGAAAACTTAATTTTTCTAGTTTTCTCTTTACTTAAACATCTTGCAGAGGAGACCTCAAAGGAGCAGCCAATGAAATATGGGCAGGGCTTGGAAAGAGGAATGTGTGGTGTCAAGATTGCCAAGAGAAGAGAGTGTGCCAAGTATCCACATGCTCAGACGTCAAATGAGATGAGAACTGAGAATTACTATAGTTTCTGTGCTGTGGTGGTCACTGGTTCTATGATAAGCTTAAACTCAGTGGAGTGATGAGACAGAAACCTAATAGGAATGGGTTGAGAGAAATATGAAGTGAGAAAATGGAGCTGAGATGACAGAAAATTCATTTAAGTGAAACCCTGAAGGGGAACAGATAAATGGGTTGGTAGCTTGACTCTTAAAAGGAGTGGGATATAAGAAATATTGTGTTTGCATTTGTTGTTATTATTTAAGAATGACAGGTACTGCAGCATATTTGATACCAAAGAAAATAAGCAGTAACAGTTGGATGGTGTTGGAGAGAGCAAAGATAATTATGGGACCAGTGCTTCTCTCCCTCAGCCATAAATATCTTTCCAATTTCCAGCTCAGGTGAAACTCAACTGTTTGCCACTCTCCTGAACTCGGGTAGGCTGAACATAGAGGAAGAAAAATACACAGCTGATCTCACTTAAAATCTGTGACCACAAATCTCAAATGGGCATATAACACCAGCCAAGAATCCTACCATATTTCTTTATTATGATGGCTTCTTCTCTCTGAAAACTTATTCATGTCCTTCTTCTTTACGTTTAGTTATTCACTATGTCTCATACATCACAGAAAAAACAAACTATTAGGCATTGTCTCATCTTCCCCCCCACCAAATCCACCTACTTTCTGCATCTGCCTTTTTTCTTGTCTCTCCAAGTTGTCTGGCCTCCACTTCCTTATAGCAGGAAACTGGCTGAAGGATAATTGCACACATTAACCCAGAACAAGTTAGGCTTAGAAGAAATAAAAACACAAAATAAAACGGAAAATCACTAATCCTATACATAATAAAAATTTGAATAAAATTAATGAGTGTATTCAATCTCCTTGAAAAGATTAGATCTTCAAATTTTGACGTGAGAAAATTAAATTTGGTAGTAATAATGTTATGTGGTCTGGCTCTGTGACCTCACCCAAATCTTATCTTGAATTGTAATTCAAATTGTAATCCCCACATGTTGGGGGAGAAACCTCATGGGAGGTGACTAGATCATGGGATTGGTGCCCCCATGCTGTTCTTACTACAGTGAGTTCTCACAATGTCTACTGGTTTTATAAAAGGCTTTTCCCCACTTCACTCTGAACTTCTCCTTTCTGCTGCCATGTGAAGAAGGACGTATTTGCTTTCCCTTCCATTATAATTTTAAATTTCCTGAGCGCACCGCCCCCCCCCCCCCAGCCCTGCAGAACTGTGAGTCAATTAAACCTTTTTCTTTATAAATTACCAAGTCTCAGGCACTGGGGAAATTATCTTATAAATATATTTCCATGCCAATATAATTGATCATATCACAAGTTTATCGTCTGCATCGTATGCTAATAAACTAATGCATCAAATTTTATTTATAAAATCTCACATCTATGTTGTTTAAATTCTTCACTACTCAAAAATTATGGTACAATAAAAATTTGTACACATACAGATTTCTGAACTTGGATGATATATTTCCTTGGGTTACATTTTTAAAAACCATTTGCCAGAAGTTTGGAAATAATAGATTATCAGTATGTTTACTAAATAACTGTGCCAAAAAGTGAAGAAAAAAATGGAGAAAAATGTGGAGAGGAGAAAATCAGTCAGTCTAGTGAAATTTATGACCATATATTTTTATTGTATGTCCTCTTAAAATGTTTTGTATTAACTTTTGAATAAGTAATATATGTATATGATTTAAATGTGATTGGATTTTGAAGAATACGTGGAAGTAATTGTCTGCCTTTCATATGTCTTCTAGTTCCCCAGTTCATCTCTCCCTAGTTTCTTATTTATTCTTTTAGTTATTAGGGTGAGCCATGCAGCAAAGCCATTTTACAAATCAAACACAGTTTAAGAAAATACAATGTGGTTCTACTTAATATTAGATGCATATACTTTTACAAACATATGATCATAAGATCATAATATACTCAGTGATTCTGCCGTGTATACCAGGGTATTTTGCTGTAAGCCTCTTTTCTAAGTAGGGATAAATGCCCGAAAGGCAGTTTTTAAAATAAAAACTGTCAAGGAATGTTAGGTAAGTGGAGTAGAGGAGGGGTGTGGTGTTACTCATTTCCCTAAAATGAGTAACAGTTTCCTTTAACTTGAAGAGAGAGCAATACTTTTGAAGTCGATCAACAAGGTAAACAAATGATAAGAAAACATGTTATATGAAAAAAATTCCAACAAAGCCCAGTGCTTTCTTACAGAATCCTAGAGCCCAGCCGCTGACTATGCAGGCATGCAGGCTACAGGACGCCGTGGTTCAATCCTAATATGTTTGTTCCAGTCGCCAAGATTTGAGAATAAAATATGCTAGAGGCTGGGTGGGGTGGCTCATGCCTGTAATCCTAGCACTTTGGGAGGTGGATCACCTGAGGTCAGGAATTCGAGACCAGCCTGACCAACGTGGAGAAACCCCGTCTCTACCAAAAATACAAAATTAGCCGGGTGTGGTGGCGCATGCCTGTAATCCCAGCTACTTGGGAGGCAGAGGCAGGGGAGCTTAAACTCAGAGGTGGAGGTTGCCATCTGAAAAAAAAAGGAAAAAGGCTAGAATGGTTTTTGCACCAATAGAGGACTGTGAGTGAACAGTTTGTCTATTGCAACCCCACTTCCTGAAGCAGTTTTTCTGCTTTAAAAACAAAAGTAAATGACTAAATCTTCATAGTTCTCCCATTTGCCTCTCCCTAGTTTCTTACACTACTTATACAAAAGTGATAAGTAGAATAATGTGTTTTATAAGAAAATTCAGATTATGGAACTGGAAGAGACTGTAGAGATCATCTAGGTACATGAGTATCAGTAGGTAAGCATATCAGCATTGCCTGTGGCATTTTGTTTAATTGTCCAAACCACTGATTAATGGAACCAAATTAGTTAACAGATGAAGAAAATGAGTCCAAGAGCAGAAAATAATTTTTCTTTTTCAAGTTTGAACCCAGGCCTTGGACGCTGCAGCATTAGCAAGTGATTCTTCATTAGTCTTCCAGTTTTGTTGAGTTACTGCTGAGTCACCTTCTCTCAAAAGATTCTCCTTATTGTTTTTCCCTCAAAGCTTACCTGAAATCACTACATCATGGTCAGTTTTGCAAACCCATAAATACATTTTATCACCCCAATCTCCCAACTAACTTTATTTTTACACGAAATATAAATTCTATTCATGTACTTGGTTTATTTCATTTGCTTATTATACAGATAAGGTCTTCCTGTGTTGCCCAGGCTGGTGTCAAACTCCCGGCCTCAAGTGATCCTCTTGCCTTGGCCACCCAAATGCTGGGATTACAGGCATCCACTACTAGGCCCAGCCTTGGGTTTGTTTTGATCTTCCCTTGCCTCTCTGTTATGCACATATGTTTATTTTCTGACTTCAGAGTATTAGGTTGAGTGTTAAGGTGACTGTTTCAGTGGGAAAAATGTGTTCCAGTGCCAGCTTAGAAAATGGTGGTTGGGCTTCCAATGAAAACTAAAACTACTTAACGTGTAATTTACCTGAGCCATTGTGCCAATGACCCTTTTCAATTATACCTCTACACCTTGGATAGGCATTGAGCAGAAATGCATTGGAAAATTTTTATTTTCATGATGTGAGACACCAGCAAAAAAATTTACCTTAACTTCAGTAGAAACCACGACCATTGACTGTAGAGTCAAAAATTATTGCTGGGCATCCATCTCAATGTCCACTCACCATATCCGAAGTACTCCCGGTCCTCAGGTGTAATTTGTTTTGTGCTCAACAGATATTATTTTGATAAATGGTGTGTAGTGGATTTCAAGTTAATTAAAGAATGAAAATGTGACAAAATCAAAGTGGGATCATTAGTTCAGAAGATATTTAGTTTAGTAATTAAATGAGCTGAGCCAAAGTAAGTCATCCTACGAGGCACAGCCACCCCAGTGGTTTCTTTTTACTGGAAGGTAGCTACAGATATGTAGCAAGAATTATGTCAACAAAAAGAAGAAACTTTGAAGACTTCTGTAAGTCTTGCCACAGTATTCACAAGGTGGAGGTAAAACAGTGTGAGAATTTTTTTTTTTTTTTGCTTTTATAGTTTTTTTCTTTTTCTTTTTTATTGTACTTTAGGTTCTGGGGTACATGGGCAGATCATGCAGGATTGTTGCCATTGTACCAAACTACATGGCAATGTGGTTTGCTGTCTCCATCCCTCCATCACCTATATCTGGCATTTCTCCCCATGTTATTCCTCCCCAACCTCCCCACCCCCAACTGCCCGTCCCCTATCCCCCCAACAGACCCCAGTGTCTGATGCTCCCCTCCCTGTGTCCATGTGTTCTCATCGTTCAACATCCACCTATGAGTGAGAACATGCAGTGTTTGGTTTTCTGTTATTGTGTCGGTTTGCTGAGAATGATGGTTTCTAGATTCATCCATGTCCCTACAAAGGACACAAACTCATCGTTTTTTATGGCTGCATAGTATTCCATGGTGTATATATGCCACATTTTCCTTGTCCAGTTTATCATCGATGGGCATTTGCATTGGTTCCAGGTCTTTGCTATTGTAAACAATGATGCAGTGAACATACGTGTGCATGTGTCTTTGTAATAGAATGATTTATAATACTTTATATCTATACCCAGTAATGGGATTGCTGGGCCAAATAGAAATTCTATTTCCAGGTCCTTGAGGAATCACCATACTGTTTTCCACAATGGTTGAGCTAATTTACACTCCCACCAACAGTGTAAAATTGTTCCTATTTTTCCACATGTGAGGAGAAATTTAAGAAGGAACAAGATAACAAAGGCAATCTGGGTCCCCTTGGTGATGAGTGTGGTCAGTTCCTGGAGCTCAGTCAGGTGTGATTGGTTGTAGTTCATTTTCAAATGATTATATTACATATAAAAGCAATAAGGATGTGTCTGCTATTTTACCAGTTTACACTACCCCATAAACAACAACATACCTGGACAAAACTAAAGACTGCAGGTGCAACTTACATTTCTAACCCCATACCAGCTGTCTCCCAAATTGCTTGTAAGGTTACCAGCAATTAAGCAGACAAGTGTGGCTGGAACTGTGAAAACCCATCATCATGAATAGGAAAACCTATGCTAATGTCTGGTCAATGAATCAATCACATCCTATTTTTAAGGAAAAGACCAAGAGATTTATTGTGTGAATAATGGTTCAATAATAAATTTTTTTTCTGAGTTGTTACCGTGATTGCTAATAAGTGGGTGTATTCATGCACAAAGACAAATGTTCTCATGCTGAGAAGTTAAATATTGCTGGCAGTGTTTTCACTCTCAGATGAGCATTGCCATATGAATGGAATATGGAATGATGGGGACATAGGGAGGATAGATTATGGAATAAATGGTAAATGTTTCCTGGTGGCTGCTTTACATAAGATTAAATGCAATTGCTTGTTCCTCTGACTCACTACAAAGTTTCTCAGTTCAAGAGGCAAAGTCTACGCCTGGGATTTCAGGAAACACAAAGGGTCTTTCTAAATACTTACAGGCCAGAATATGTATCCACAATTCCCGTAAAACTTTAGCACAAATCAAATATAGTCACTTGAGAAAAGTATGTCCCTAGAAAAGCCAAATCTGTTTAGACTGAGGGGTGATAATGGAAGGTACATGCTGTAGAAAAGGAAAGAGTTTTCACATTATATAATTAGAGGAAATTTCAGCTGAATTCAGAATACATTGTGTGATGAAATATAGCTAACAAATATGCATTAGTAGAATTAATTAGATTAAGTTCGTTGCTAGAAACATAGATGCAAAAGAGGCTGAGATCTTTGAAGATAGGTTCCCCCCCACCCCACCCCATAGAAGCATTTAAGAGTGTCCAAGCTTAGATTCCACAGGCTTATTCTGAGACAAAAGGTACTATATGCTTCTTAAAATTACTGCACACTTCAGTATATCTTTCTGCCAGGGAAGACCGTGGATTACCATCAAACAGAATCAATGGTAATTCTTCCTACCTTGTATACTATGTAAAGCCACACACTATCTTCATAACCTTAAAAATGTAACAGGAAACTTGCAACCCAACCATGTGATTTTCGTCATAATAAGAATCTATTTCTAGGTATCTAAAAATAGATCTAACAATGACAAGCTGTATCAATTATAGAATAAGAAAAAAAACCTCATTCAGCTCTGCTTAACCCACTTTAATACGCGCCTGTCTAATGTTTGACCATTTTTCGATTTGGAGGAAAATGATAAATATGATATTTGTTTGAAAAAGTTTGACTTTATAGTAATTCCACAATAATCAAATGAGATCTAACTTGATATTTTGACCAGTTGGTACACACCAACCAAATGTATTGTTTTTTATTTTTTAAATAATGACTCATGTTAATATAAATTCTATTTATACTTTCTTCCATCCGAACAATGAAAAATATTTTAGAAATTTCATTCAAGAACATGATTTCTCTAAACCACTGGCTATAGTACAAGATGATTTTTAGGCAACAGATAATTTAGAAGGAACTTACACAAAACAGACTAATGATTTTTCTAGGGTAAGCATGAATTAAAATCATATTTCGTTTCTTACAATTTTCCCAACTGTAGCTATTCACAACAACTTTCTAAGTTTTAGCCAATTGACTTTTACTAATACAACAGTTTATCCCACATTGAGACTAGAAAAAATCTTTCATCACAACGGTCTCAAAACATTTAAATTTTCGAATGAGCCAATGCCAGTCATACAGTCTCCATCAATCTCCACTGACATCTGGGAGAGTGAGTCCTGCATGAGTTTAACAGGTTAGCTTTTTAATAATGCACTCCAATCTAGTCAGGCTATAAAACGGGAGATGAATTTTCTTTTTCAGCACAGCAAATTAAACCCATATAATTTGTTAACAGTAAATATTCCTCTGATTATAAATGTTACAGATTTCCTGATACTGTTTCGGCACAAATGAATTAATTTATATTTTCTATTTTATGAGTCTAGTTTCAAGCCATCTATCTGAAATTACAGTATTTAATAAGAATATTTAAGAAGTATATTATTGTTTTTAAAATATGCAAGATACAAAGGTTTTTGCTTAATTCTTCCTCTATATTTAAGAAAGAATCTAAAATGTTTGAAAAAAATGTTTTAAAAGAAAATTTCTAGTCACTAGTAATTACCCATTATCTAAAAACTTTACATTTTACAATCCATTTAGCTGCGCACTATCATGGCAAGCAGTTTTTAAGCTCAGAGGCCTGAAACTCCCTGAACTGAGATGTTTGGTAAACAGTCTCTTTGATGTGCCTTCCTCTAATGATTCAGTCTGACTAATGTAAACGAGAATATAATTGGTAACACAGAATTAGCTGCCAGGCTTCCTCTATCCTAAAATGCACTTTCCCCTTTAACATTTCTGTAATGGAAACGTCTTTATATCAATGTGCAGTATTTAAAATAGTGCCACGTTCTTTTTCAATAAGCTGGCGGGGTGGCAGTGAGCATGTGTGTGTCTGCTCATTTGTTTGTATTAATTTCATCTTCCTTCAGAGAAACCTGGTGGGCCCTGGCACTACCAGACTCCTTAGGCCCATCATCTGCTTAAGGCTTTCTTTCATTTTTTTTTTTTGTTTGTTTGTTTGTTTGTTTCTCGGATTTTTTTTTTTTTTTTTGAGATGGAGTCTTGCTCTGTCACCCAAGCTAGAATGCAGCAGCACGATCTTGTCTCACTGCAACTTCTGCCTCCTGGGTTCAAGCAATTCTCCTGTCTCAGCCTCCCAAGCAGCTGGGACTACAGATGCAAGCCACTACGCCCATCTAAATTTTTGTATTTTTGGTAGAGGCAGGGTTTCACTGAGTTAACCATGATGGTCTTGTAACTGGGTGACAGGAGCTAGGCTGCAGGGGGTCCCAAAGATGGTCACTGTTCCCCAATTAGATGTGTTTTCCCCAGGTCCTTGGGCTTCACTCACCCAAGAATGAGAGAGGGCCCTCGTGGCCCCATGAGCTCCAAGTAAATATCAGACCCAAAGAGCTTTGCAGAAAAGCAATTTATTAGGCAGAGAGAGAGAGAGAGAGAGAGAGAGAGAGAGTTTCCACGCTGTTGTGGGAGGGGATCCAGAGATGAAGTCCACACAGGTAAAGAGAGAGAGACAGAGAAAAAGGAGGGGATCCCAGAGAAGGAAATCCATATAGGTAAGGGAGAAAGGGAGATTTAACCCCACAGTTACTCTGGCCCCATTCAAGTTGTTGTCCAGTGAGAGGAGATTTTTCAAACTTCCTTTGGAGTGATTAATCTTTGACTCTGATGCTGGATTGGCTCCCTGGCTTGCAATAGAGCCCCTCCTTCCAAGGCTTTTGGCAGGCTTTCTAAACAAAGGAAGCTCACCTGGGCTGCCTACCTTCCCACACACAGGAAAGTAAGACAAATAACTCTAGGCTCCCAGATGTGGGCCGGGGGTGGATAGAGGTATGGCCCTGGAAAGTTCTTGCCTTTGAAACCACGCCCCTTGTGGACCCAGGAAGAGAAGATAACATAGTTCCTCAATCTCGATCTCCTGACGTTGTGAACCACCTGTCTTGGCCTCCCAAAGTGCTGGGGTTACTGGCATGAGTCACCATGCCCAGCTCTGTTTATGGCTTTCTAAGTGTGCCATGGCACAAGAAAGGAAAGAAACTGTTGTCATTAGGGGTAAATCTTACAATCAATAATGTTTGCCTAATTGGTTGTACTTACCAAGTATATTGAACAAATTCCTTTTAACCTCTTGCTTTCTTGAGACCTTGCAGAGAATGTGTTAATTACATTAACATTATTAGTATTAAGCCATGACCTAAGTTTACAGGTGACCTTCAAATCAATATTTATGTAGCTAAGAACTAGACTTTTACTGCCACCACAAAGCTTGCCTTAAGGAGAAGGCATTCTTGATAAAAATCTAAATAGGCCCAAATCAAAGAGATTCATTTCCTGTGCTGCAATTATTTTTCTTAGTTTCTCTGAGGCAACAAATCTGCTATTCAGGACTGACAAACCTTGAATCCTGAAATGGAAAACCAAACAAAATGGTTTTTGTGCAACTAAATGACCAGTCATAAAGACCAAGCTGGAACTGCAAATCTGAATGATTGATAGATGTTCTTCTTTTCTTCATACTGCAAAACAATGTCTCACCCAATTTAGAATGCCAAATCAGCTGTTATAAAGACTTCTCAACCAAATAATTCAAATAATTGGTTTATTTTGGATTATTACATGAAATAATATAAATATAATTGGTATAATTAAAAATAATATAATTGGTATAATTAAAAAGTAATGATTTAAATAATAGATATTAGCCATCTTTCCATCCATTTGAGGATTTCCCTGTTGTTTTTTAAACCTGGTTAACAATTCTCTTGAACTTTAACTAAAACCAAAAAGTTATGTGGCCATTTTACACAGATAACTGTATACGTCAACCATCTCTCTCCTCCGTTATATTTTTTAAAAAACCTAATTCAGTTGGAGGCACCCCTAAAATTGGGAGACATATATATAATTCTATGACACATGCTACATAAGTAGCTTTGATAAGAAGCTGTATTTTTCTTAGGGTATTTTTAACCAAGTTGCTCTTCTTCAAGTGAAGAGCAATTATTGACCATGGAAAGACAAAACTCAGTGCTGCAACACCTGTGATGAAGCCCCTGCTCAGTCCCTTATTAGCTAGGGTTCGTCACTTAATCCCTCTAAGCCTCATTTTCCATGGCTGTCAATCAAGAAAAATAGATTACTTCAGAGAGTGTTTGAGGATTCAAATTATATAATAGAACTGTATATGCTTTGTACATTATAAAATGCTCTATGAATGTCCTTAATGACATTTTAATAATAAAATCTGACATGATCCTGGCTGTGCAAGTTTTAGAGATTATTTAAATGATCAAAAAAGAAGGCTGGGCACGGTTGTTCCCACCTGTAATCCCAGCACTCACCACCTGTAATCACATCTCAATCCCAGGCTGAGGTGGGTGGATCACCTGAGGTCAGGGGTTCGAGACCAGCCTGGCCAATATGGTGAAACCCCATCTCTACTAAAAATATAAAAATTAGCCAGGTGTGGTGGCTCACACCTGTAGTACCAGCTACTCACTAGGTTGAGGCACAAGAATTGCTTGAACATGGGAGACGGAGGCTGTAGTTAGCTGGGATCGGGCCACTGCACTCTAGCCTAGGCAGCAAAGTAAGGTTCAGTGTCAAAAATAATAATAAAATAATAATAATCAGAAAAGAAGAGCACCAGAAATTGAACCTTGCACAATTAAGTATGAAGCTCTTACAAGCCATGCTTGCTTCCAAGACTGGTGGACCCACTCCATGACCCTCCGGCTGTGGAAGAGGCACTCCATTGAGACCCATGGGCTGAGGATACGAAGTTCAGGTTTCTGGACAATTGTGACTAGTTGGTTTTCTCACTCACTCTCTGTGCTGGGCTCTGGAGATGTAGCCGGCACAAAAAGCCAAGGCACCTCCCCTTCTGGAGCTTGGCATCTAGTACAGGAGACACACATTTATCAAATAATCACTCAGATACCTAAAAACAGTAAAAAGCCTTTAAAGGCAGAATTCAGAGGCTCTGAATCGTGTGAGAGTTGGACTTAATCTATTTTTGATATTGTCACTATGCTTTCCAGAGGAAGTAACATTTGAACTAAAATAGGAGGAATGATAGGCAACAACTGGATTTGGGGAGAGGGGCAGAAATATTCCAGGCAGCGGGAACTGCGTTCTAAAAGGCCTTGAGACAAAAGGACCTGGAAGGTGAATGTGTAGTTGGAGCCCAAGACCAGCGGCACAGCAGAGGCCAGCAGGGGCCGTCTTTAGCTGAGAGCAATGGGTCTTCATTACAGGATTTAAGGGAGAAGAAAGACAAAATTACTTTAAGTAACACTGTGGGGAATGGATTGGGGGATGGGGAGCAGGAGTGAGTAACAGGAAGTTTGATTAGTATGGGAAGTTTAATTCAATGTCAAAAGAAGTAGGAGTGACATCCTGTATCCATGGACATAGATTAGGAGAGTTTAGGGATAAGTCTTCAGGGCCTCCAACTTTAAGGTCTCAGTAGACAAAGACAAGCTTGAAAGGAAGTGGTAAGAAAGCAAGAGAGACCATTAGAGGGTTTAGAGTCAGGAAAAAAAAAAAACTACTGAGCGGTCAGATAAGAGTATGACCAAAGAAATATTCTCATTGTATTTAGTGACGTCATTAGCAAGAACGATGTCAGGGGACAGATGGGGACAAGAGCCAGACAAAGACTAACAGGAAATAAGGAAATGGAACCAACTTGCTTTTAAAAATTGGTTGTGAAAATTAGGAGTAAAAGATCATGACAGCTGAGGAAGAAGACTGGTAGGGAACTATTTGGGACATTTTATTCACCCTCAAATTATCAGAGCCACGTCACTTAGTTTATTGGTCTAGAATTTCTTTCTCCCGTTAATTTGAGGTAAAGTTGGTCCTATTTATACTGTAGCCTTAGAGAGTATTTGAGGAGGAGGAGGAAGATGGAGACTAGATTAACACATATAGACTATTACATTAAAGGCGAGTGAGTTATTCATTCACTTACTTCCAACAAGCTCCATACTAGGGCTTATGGTTTCTAAAAGCTGCTGTCAATGGTATAGTTGTGGAAGAATAAAAAAGTACAACATTTCTCCACATAGGTCTGGAGCTTCCCTCTCATTCAAAGACTTCTTTTGTCACAACTATGCACAGCCATGTCCTGCTGCTTCCTAACACCTCTTGTGGGTCCCTCACACCCACTGCTGCCTTTAAGGACTTGGAAACTTCCCCCTTACCTAGTGAGGTGAGAGCCCTAAGAGTACCACCACTTGCTGTCTCCGTCACCATGACTCAGTCCTTCTCTTGCTGAGGGGAGACTTCCCCAAGCCTCTAGCTCTTGGTGTTATGCTAGTCTGTGCTATGTTAACCAAAATGAGATTCCAGACCCTCTTGTCACTCTTTCAGCTTTCCACTATCAATTACTGATAAGAAATCACATGTCAGGGGTTGGTAATTGGAGCTTGTCTTGCAAGTCCTGCTGATCCCAGCTTCCCAACATAGGTTCAACACCTTCTTAGACCCTGTGGCCTTTTCTGGGAAGTTTCTGCTAGCTGAACAGACCTGTTGGTAGGGAGTATAGTATCTTAGGCAACCCTGACATATTTTTTTAAGGTAAATTTATTTTCCATTACTGACCTAATTTGTTGGCTAGTTAATGAAAACAATGAGAATCCCTAAGGATCCCAAATAGTTTATGAAATTAAAAAAAATTAAAGAGTATTCTGGAAGCCATTTCTTTAATCCTGGGCTACTGAGCTCTTCAAGTGAATCTAGAGAGTACAAACATAAAGGCTATATCTCTAGGGAATGGGTTGGCTTCTGTCTTTGAAAGGAAACATGACAAATAACTTGTACATGGTATTAATATATTTTCCAATTTGAAAAAAAAAATCATAAGTTAGAAAACTGTATAATGTAAAATAAATGCTGGGCATGGTGGCTCATGCCTATAATCTCAGCATTCTGGGAGACCAAGGTGGGAGAATCGCTTTAGCACGGGAGTTTGAGACCAGCCTGGGCAACATGACAAAACCCTATCTCTACCAGAAAAAAAAAAAAACAAAACAAAAAACAGGCATGACAATGTGTGCCTGTAATCCAGCCCCTGTAATTCAAGCTACTGGAGGCTGAAAAAGGAGAATCCCTTGAGCCCAGGAGGTCAAGGCTGCAGTGAGCTAAGAATTGCATGACTGCACTCCAGCCTGGGAACAGAGACCCCTGTCTCATATAAATACATAAAATACAATACAAGGCAGGACAAAAGTCACGAACAGATATTTTACTGAAGAGGATATCTGGATGGCAAGAAAAGATACTGAACATTATCAACCATCAGAGAAATGCAAATTAAAACCACAACAGAGGTCAAATGCAATGGCTCATGCCTGTAATCCCAACACTTTTGGAGGCTGAGATGGGCAGATCACTTGAGTCCAGGCATGTGAGACCAGTCTAGGCAAAATGGCAAAACTCTGTCTCTACAAAAAATACAAACATTAGCCAGGTGTGATAGTGCATGCCTGTCATCCCAGCTACTCAGGAGGCTGTGACAGGAGGATCTCTTGAGCCTGGGAAGCAGAGGTTGCAGTGAGCTGCGATGATACTGCATTGTAGCCTAAGTGACAGAGTGAGATCCCTGTCTCCATAAAAATAAAAAATAAAAATGAAATAACACTGTGTACCTATTAGAATGTCTAAAATAAAAATAATGACAACATCATGTGTTAATGAGGATGTTCAAAAACTAGATCACATATACTTTGCTGGTGGAAACGTTACTTTTTTACTAGAAAACAGCTTGGCAGTTTCCTATACATTTTAACATGCAATTAATATTCAACTCAGCAATTGCACTCTTGGGCATTTATCTTCAAGAAATTAAAACTTATGTTCATATCAAAATCTGTACATGAATGTTCATAGCAATCCTTATTTGTAATAGCCAAAACCCTGGAACAGACTAGATGTCTTTCAACAGATGACTGGTTAAACCAAGTTGGTATATCCATACCAATACTACCAGCAATAAAAAGAAACAAAATATTGAAACAACTTGGATATTCAGATAATTATGCTGAATGAAAAAAGCCAGTCTAAAAGATTATATACTACATGATTCAATTACTGTGATTTATTTGAAATGACAATTTTATAAATGGACAGATGAAAGGTGTATATATAGAGAGAAGTGAGTTTGTTACAAAAAGGCAACAAGAGGTATCCTTGCAATGATGGAATTGTTCAGTATCCTGACAGTGGTTGATATGGTTTGGCTCTGCATCCCCACCCAAATCTCATCTTGTAGCTCCCATAATTCCCACATGTCATGGGAGGGAACCAGTGGGAAATAATTGAATCATGGCCGTGGGTCTTTCCTGTGCTGTTCTTATGATAGTGCATAAGTCTCATGACATCTGATGGCTTTAAAAAATCGGAGTTTGCCTGCACAAGCTCTCTCTTTGTCTGCCACCATTCATGTAAGATGTGACTTTCTCCTCCTTGCCTTCTACCATGATTCTGAGGCCTCCGCAGCCACATGGAACTTTGAGTCCAATTAAACCTCTTTCTTTTGTAAATTGCCCAGTCTTGAGTATGTCTTTATCAGCAGCATTAAAATGGACTAATACAGTAAATTGGTACCAGGAGGAAGGTATTACTGAAATGGTAGCTGAAAATATGGAAGTGACTTTGGAACTGGGCAACAGGGAGAGGTTGAAACAGTTTGGAGGGCCCAGCAGAAGACAGAAAAATGTAGGAAAGTTTGGAATTTCCTAGAGACTTGTTGAATGTCTTTGACCAAAAGCCTGACAGTGATATGGACAATAAGGTCCAAGGTGAGGTGGTCTCAGATGGAGATGAGGAACTTTCTTGGGAACTGAAGCAAAGGTAACTCTTATTATGTTTTAGCAAAGAGATTGGCAGCATTTTGCCCCTGCCCTAGAGATGTGTGGAACATTGAACTTGAGATGATTTAAGTTATCTGGCAGAATAACTTTCTAAGAAGCAAAGCATTCAATAAGTGACTGAGGTGCTGTTAAAGGCATTCAGTTTTATAAGGAAAGCAGAGCATAAAAATTTGAACAGTTTGTAGCCTGGCAATATGATAGAAAAGAAAAACCCATGTTCTGAGGAGAAATTCAAGCTGGCTGCAGAAATTTGCATAAAAGTAGAGAGGAGTCAAATGTTAACCCCAAAGACAATGAAGAAAATGTCTCCCTGGCATGTCAGAGTTCTTCACAGCAGCCCCTCCCACCATAGACCCAGAGGCCTAAGAGGAAATGGTTTCATGGGCTGAGCCTGGGGTTGTCATGCTGTGTGTATCCTAGGGACTTGGTGCCCTGTATCCCAGCAGCTCCAGCTATGGCTGAAAGGGGCCAACATAGACTTCAGGCCATGGCTTCATAAGATACAAGCCCCAAGCTTGGCAGCTTTCATGTGGTGTTAAGCCTGAGATTGCACAGAAGTCGAGAACTGGGGTTTGGGAACCTCTGCCTAGGTTTCAGAAGATATATGGAAATGCCTGGATGCCAAGCAGGAGTTTGCTGCAGGGGTCAGGCACTCATGGAGAATCTCTGCTAGGGCAGTGCAGAAGGGAAATGTGGGGCTAGAGCCCCCACACAGGGTCCCTACTGGAGCGCCATCTAGTGGAGCTGTGAGAAGAGGACCACCATCCTCTACACCCCAGAATGGTAGATCCACCAACAGCTTGCACTGTGCACCTGGAAAAGCCGCAGACACTTAAAACAAGCCAGTAAAAGCAGCTGGGAAAAAGGCTGTACCTTGTAAAGCCACAGCGGCAGAGCTGACCGAGACCATGGGAACTCACCTTTTACATCCATGTGACCTAGATATGAGACATGGAGTCAAAAGAGATCATTTTGGAGCTTTAAGATTTGACTGCCCTGCTGAATTTTGGACTTGCATGGGGTCTGTGGTCCCTTTGTTTGGCCAATTTCTCCCATTTGGAATGGCTATATTTACCCAATGCCTGTACCCCCATTGTATCTAGGAGGTAACTAACTTGCTTTTGATTTTACAGGCTCATAGGTGGAAAGGACTTGCCATGTCTTGGATGAGACTTTGGACTGTGGACTTTTGAGTTAATGCTGAAATCAATTGAGACTTTGGGGGACTGTCGGGAAGGCATGATTGGTTTTGAAATGTGAAGACATGAGATTTGGGAGGATCCAGGGGCAGAATAATATGGCTTGGCCCTGTGTCCCCACCCAAATCTTATCTTGTAGCTCCCATAATTCCCACATGTTGCAGGAGGGACCTAGTGAGAGATAATTGAATCATAGGGGTGGGTCTTTCCTGTGCTGTTCTCACATCACCTGATGGCTTTAGAAAATGGGAGTTTGCCTACATAAGCGCTCTCTTTGCCTGCCCCCATCCACATAAGATGTGGCTTGCTCCTTCTTGCCTTCCAGCATGATTGTGAAGTCTCCCCAGTCATGTGGAACTGTAAGTCCAATTAAACCTCTTTTTTTTGTAAATTACCCAGTCTTAGGTATGTCTTTATCAGCAGCATGAAAACAGACTAATATGGTAGTATTAGAATACCTTCATGTGATACCTACATGTGTTAAAATTGCATAGAACTACACACACACACACACACACACACACGAGTACAAGTAAAACTGAGAACATTTCGATAAGTTCAGGGGATTGTATTAATGTCAGTGTCCTGGTTGTGACATACTACAGTTTTGCAAAATGCTACCATTGAGGGAAACTGGGGGAAAGTAAAAAGGAATCTCTGTATTCTCTCTTAAATTGCATGTGAATTTATGACTATCTCAATAAAAAGTTTCAAATCAAATCGAATACAAAGCAAATTTTCTTACTGCAGTCTGTACCATTTTTTGCTTAGATATGTTCTAAGCAAAATGGTGATGAGGAATGTTCATTTTTAAGCAAATATTTTGCCATTCAAAGGTTAAGACAGCTGTGTCAATAGGCTACCCCACCACATGAGCTGGAAAGTGATAGTTTAAACATTTTTTTATTCAGATAGTCAATGAATACTTCATATTCTTTTGAAATAACATGCCAGTAGCCAATGCACTATATGAAAACCACAATCAAATTTTTTCCAAATCTGATTTTTTTTGGCAATCCACTTCTATGAAAATGTAGTAGGAACTGCCATCAGGGCAGGAGTTTGCAAAAGGCTCTTTAATTTGCCTAACAGAATGCTGACTTTGCTGACTTTGCTTTCTACACAAAGAGTAGTATTGTGAGGAACTCCTATTAATCTGCAATCCATAATCCTATGATTTTAGGAGCAGCCTTGGTTATGAATTCCCTTCTCCACTCCTCCTCTCATAAGCTCATCTAAGATATCTGAATCATGAGAGGGGAACTCATTCTCCAGCTTCTCAACAGTTTACCACCATAGCAATCAGATCACATTTTTAAATTCCTATTACTAACTCTAACAGAGACACTTTCACAAATTTGACCTGACATTTTAATTTCTATTTTAGAAAGGGTTGTTCATAAGAAATAACCATATAAAGACTATTTCTGCATTTTTTAAACTATGAATAAAATGTGTTGGTTGTCCTCTGTATTAAGTGTCTCATATGTAATGATTTTTCATCAGGAATTTTTTTTTCTTTAATGTGTTGGGGAAAACAAAACACCCCTTTGGATAAAAGGTATAATTCCTCAGATTAGCTAAAGAGAAATATATAAATCCAACATAATTTATTTTGCCCTGACTACTGAGAACTCAGATGTTTTGTTCTCATTTACAACTTTTAGACTAGTCACAGCTATTCTCTCCTCCCCCTATTCTATGTACATCATTATAATTTGTCTTAAAGGTTGAATTTTTTTTTTTTTTAGATTGAGTCTTGCTCTGTCGCCCAGGCTTGAGTACAGTAGTGTGATCTCAGCTCACTGCAACCTCCGCCTCCTAGGTTCAAGCAATTCTTCTACCTCAGCCTCCCCAGTAGCTGGGATTACAGGTGTGTGCCACCAGGCCTGGCTAATTTTTTGTATTTTTAGTAGAAACAGGGTTTTGCCATGTTGGTCAGGCTGGTCTCGAACTCCTGACCTCATGATCCACCTGCCTCGGCCTTCCAAAGTGCTGGGATTACAGGCATGAGCCACCATGTTCAGCAAAGGCTGAGTTTTTTTAAAATGTTACTTAAATTTTAGCCAACTTGACTAAAATCATTTTTGTAATACAACTTTAATTCTTTTTAACAAAATGATAAACAATATACTTGAAGGAAATAAGTCTATTGAAAGGTCATGTGCAAGATTACTTAATGGACTTGTTTCCATTCACTGGAAAACTTGACTCAGGGATGCTTAGTTCCCATTTTAACAATTTCATGTATTTTTCTTGATTTAAGACACACTGGTTGCTCAGATGTGAATTTAAATAACAAATCCTAACTCATATAGTAGACCTTAAAAAAAAATGTAATAAGAAAACATCATGTCAGAGATTCTCCAGATGGTTTTGTTTCTGACGCTAAAGGAAATGATTCCTGCAAAAATATATTTTCTGCTGGGGTATAAGCAAAATCACACAGGAGAAAATTTATGATCACTAAAAAGATATGTACTCATTTTTTAAATGACTAGGATGCAAAAGTCCATTAGGTCACCACTGAAGGCATTTCTCTCTCTTTTTTAGACGGAGTCTAGCTTTGTCGCCCGGGCTAGAATGCAGTGGTATAATCTCAGCTCACTGCAACCTCTGTTTCCCAGGTTCATGTGATTCTTCTGCCTCACCCTCCCAAGTAGCTGGGATTACAGGTGCTCATCACCATGTCTGGCTAATTTTTGTATTTTTAGTAGAGACAGAGTTTCACCATGTTGGCCAGGCTGGTCTTGAACTCCTGACCACAGGTGATTTTCCTGGAAGGCATCTCATTTCTAATCTGCCAGTCTGCAAACCAAAAAGCAGTGATAAAGGACATCACATATTTCTTGGCTTTATGGAACAATCTTTGTTCTGACCCTCTTCCAAGAGTCCAAAGACAGGTTTTAATTCTCTAAGAGCTAGTCTAAGTTCTTGCCAAGAATCTGTTTCCCAATTCCTCTCCCAATTGGGAATCTGTTTCCCATTTCCCAATTTCTGGTCTTAAATCAAGAATAACTTTCATTGGAATTTTATAAAACATTGGATATAGACCACTGAGCCATGTGGTCTTCCAGCCTGATCCTCTGTCTCCCCTTTCAGCTGCCACTTCCATCGTGAGCCTCTTAGCTATGATTTTCACTGGTTTCTCTTGACAGAAGTTCCCAATATCAACAGTTCTGGGTGGTAGATTTTGGCAACTTCTCTGATTTACCATGGCTTTCCTTGATGACAACTCCTACAGGTGATGGTTATAATAAATAGTGGCCAACCTTTCAACAGTGTTCCTCACTTTTGTACAAATCCACAATGACCCTACATCTAAACTGAGGCCGACATGTTTGTGCAAGCACAGACCAATACAGGAGAACCCAAACATTACTCTGCTCATTGCAAAAACTCCAGACCTCTACCTTTTTGCTCATAAGCTTTTTGTCCCTGTTCATCTTATTCCTAGATACCTGCTCGACTTTTAGATGCATAACTGATTTGTTTTTTTCTGAGTTTGACCTCTAGTACTCTCTCTTAGATATATACTATGGACTAAGCTCTCTGGATACCTCCAATTCCTATAGTTAAATAGTAACAACTTTGTGTAGTACCCCATAGGCCTGTTCCACTCTTCCTTTAACCCCATTATGAGGTACTACAGTTATTTCAAGGATCATATTTGAAGCCTCTTGTGAATGCTAATTTCCAGTCGTTTGGAGGCTACCCCTAGTAAAGGTAGAGAGGAGATACTCAGCGCTGCTGCACAGATGTCTGCTCCGACATGAAGCCAAAGTCCAATTCAAATATAAAGGAAATGACCAAACACTCAAATTCTTTTTCATTTTTCTTGCTCACGCAAGGCACTCATCCAAATTGGATCACAGGAGAACCCTTAGCTATTTTGTATTTATCCCAGCTGGATAAATTAACTGAACACTAATGGTCAAATAGGACATCACTTATAAGGATGATTTTAAATACTTTGCTTATATGTTCCCACCACAATGGCCTCCTTTTGATTCTTCATGTACACCAAATTCAATTCCTCATATACACCAGATATAATTGCTTACTAGGAATTACACAATCTGGCTTCTGCTCACTTCTCCAGACTCATCCTTTGCCACTTCCCTTCTCACCCCAGCCACCGTGATGTTCTTTTAGGTTTTCAAATGCTCTCACTGGCATCTAGGAGTCCACAGCTGCATTTACTTTTGACTGACATTTTTTAACCCCAGTTCTTATTCATCCTTAGGTCTTACTCCCTTAACAAAACGTCCTTAGCCCAAGTTTGAATTGTATGGTCCAAATGTATACATACACAGTGTGGAACTGTAGGTATCATGATTTAGCAGGAATTAAAATAACATCTGTTTAGCATTTTCAAAATGTTATCTGTTACACCTGGTTACTTGATAGTCTCTCTCATTAGACTGCAAGCTTTGTGACGTCACAGGCTGTGTCAACGTAGAAAATGGTCAATACGTATTTGTTAAATGAATGAGTAATCAAACTATAATTTTCCAATAAATCCCTCTAATGAAGTGTCTTACTTCTACTTAGATTGGTTACACTACAGGAATATTTATGTTCTTTTGCAAACATGAAAATCTTACCCTGCTGGGCTTGCTTGACCTTACCTCCCTATATCAGTCTTATAGCTGGGCTTTGTTTTGACAGTGAGAAGTAAAATGAGTTGGCCTTGGTTTTGAAGTAAAATAATCTCCTGAAATAAGGAAAAACTCGGATAGCAGCTATACCACCATGGTCACAGACTAAGCCTGTAAACTTCGATTGAAAGGTCCTTGAAAAGCCGTTCCATTCTTTATCCTTTACATATGAAAACATTGATTTTGACAGTTTGTAGTCCAAAACACAGAAACCTCAAAGTTGGCAGAGAATATTATCTAGAGGGCAGTGTATGACTGAATACTCAATTATTATCTCATTCCCAGGAAATATCCTATCAGTCACTTTTGTTATGATTCTACCCTATGTTTGAAATTGAGAGGATTTTAATAAACAGTCTAGTTTTTCTTCTTAACTTTAAAAGCAATGTTTTTGAGAATCAGTGGAAAGAACAATAAAGATATGAATTTGTTTTCCTCTGGCCAACGCCATCCCTGTTTTTGCAAAATCACCAACTATGGTATGCTTTCCTATTCCCTGCCCCGCCCATAGAAATGTGTTTATGTATCTTACCAAAATAGAAACAATCCCTGTAATCAGTTCCCTCGGAAATGAAGGAAACATTGGCTCTTCCTTCAGAAAGAGGATGTTGGTTCATGGGAACAAGTACCAACAGTGAGTCCTGACAAAAATACAGGGGGTACTGATTTAAAAAAAAGAAAATCAAATATTTGTATCAGAACAGGTTTCAGCTACTTCAGAAGGTTTAATACCTGTTGAGAAGAAAAACACTTAACTATTGAGTTTATCACATCTAATTAATAGGTTCAGTTAATCAAACTTTCAAAGATGTATCATTTTACTCCTAAACCTTTTAACAATGAAATAAATAATCATTTTAAACTCTAACTTCAAAAATCCAGAATAACATCCAAATAGTTTTATTATTAATGCAGGCAACTGCCCAAGCAAATACATTAATCTTATTCAACATATTCAAATCTTCAGAGTGTCCTGAGATCTGAGATTAGAACATTCAAACTGCAGATCCTACAATTTTCAGATTAGTTCTAATGTCCTGGAGCATGTCTAGCTCAAGAGCCAGGATAATGAAATGGAGCAAGGGGATGGTTCAGTGAACAGTAAGACCAGCCCACTGGGAACAAGATATAGAAATAAGTGTTGATGAGGAGGAAAAAAATATGGCAGATTCTAGACTTGAGGTGAGCCACAGACTACCTTAGGATAGTAACCCAAGGACAGATGTCTGTACCTCATTAGAATTCTTGAGTTGTGAGAGCAACCTAACCAAAAAGGGCAAGCCCCAGGCATGGAATGTTCTGCTTATTGCTCTGAGCAAAATGATATCCTTTCTTACCTGTTGCATGTCTATCATGCGTGCTATCTAATGATAGAGCTGTCTTTTTATGCATCTTGAGGCCAACATCTGTGCCCTATAATAATCTATCTGACCATGTAACAATGCCTGGCACAGAATAATATGCAAAAAAATTTTAAATAGATGAATAAATGAATATTATACTCAAGTTACAATACTTGAGCTTCAATGGAACAAATCACTGAAAAGTATACCATTGGCATCATACAAACTGTATATTTAGATTATATACAATATATAATTTGTTTCTTAATTAATGCCTTTGAATTCACAAATTTAAGGAAACCAGTAAGTCACTAACAGCAAAATGTGAGACCACATCTTCACATTTGGGGTATGCTGGAATTTAAATGGAACAATATTCAGCATTTTAAAATGATCAGTTTGGAACTATTTCTGCTTTTTCATGTTTGCTAATCTTCATCCTTGTCACCAGCACAAACACATCCTTATCACCAGCACAGTCACACCTGTGTTTATTCTCCATTAGTTCACCTTTAAGCAAAATGTGGTGCTTCCACTTTTCATCCTTGTCACCAACACAGTCACACCCTGCATTTATTCTACATTAGTTCACCTTTAAGCAAAATGTGGTGCTTCCTCTCTTTTGCAATCTTCTGTTCTAGCTTCCTCCACAACAACCCCCATCATGCTCACTAGAATCACCTTTCATCATCACTGTTCAGCAAAACATTTATTAGCAATAAGGACAATATTCATTGGCCTTTATTATCTCTGGAACATAACAGACATGTTAGATTCAGTTTTAAAATAATATTTTACAGATAATCAAGTTAAAAGTTTAGAAAACTTACATAAATTGTCCATAATCACATGGATGTCAAAGCTGCTGGCTTTAAAATATAAATGAAACTCAAAAGCGGAGTTAATGTGGGAGTAATAAATTTGATATTGTTAATTGACAACACATTGGTAATTGTTGATGCCAAGAGAATGCATGAAATAACTTAGGGAGAGAGCATTGAATAAGAAACAAGGATGGCGGGTGGATCACGAGATCAAGAGATCGAGACCATCTGGTCAACATGGTGAAACCCCGTCTCTACTAAAAATACAAAAAATTACCTGGACATGGTGGCGCGTGCCTGTAATCCCAGCTACTCGGGAGGCTGAGGCAGAATTGCCCGAACCCAGGAGGCGGAGGTTGCGGTGAGCCGAGATCGCGCCATTGCACTCCAGCCTGGGTAACAAGAGTGAAACTCTGTCTCAAAAAAAAAAAAAAGAAAGAAACAAGGATGCCAATGTTTATAGCAGCGCAATTCACAAGTGCAAAGACAAAAATTTGAGCAATAGTGTTGATTTTACAAAGGGGTCAAGCAAGGTGAGGATTGAAAAAGAGGTTCTGAATTTGACAATTATAAAGTTATGGTAATTCTAACAAGGGCATTTTCTGTGAAGTTGTGGAGATAGAAGTCAATTTGCATAAAAAGATTATGAAGTTAAGAGAGCAGACACAAATCTCACAAATTTTGGTTTCAAAGGGAAGAAGAAATATAAAGCAGTAGTTTAAATCAAGGGAAGATTCTTGTTGTCTTTTTTTGGTGTTTTTTTAAGAGGGAGGAGACAGCACATAAAATATGAATATGAAGTCACAGGTAACTGACTGAACAAAGGCCTAAAGGCAGAGGGGAAGGATTTGCTTGGGATAGAGGTAGGAGGAGGTAGGGGTGGGTGACACCATCAATTCTGGAAGAATAGGGAAGATAAATAATGGGCTTTATTTTATCCATGACTTCAGAGGTAATGTCATACACTTAAAGTGAGAAAATGAGTAGGATAAAAAGTTACAGGAAAATTAAAAATATTTACAACTATCTTAGCATAAAAAAAGTAAAGAAACTAAAAATAAATGCAGGACTGCCTGGAAGAATCAGGAGCCCAGAAGGAGAATGAAAATTACCATAAATTTCTCAGTTTTCCCTATGAAATTCAGGGTTGGCAAGTTCCCTGCTCACCATAGCTCTGAAACTCACTCTTTCTAGTAAGAGGATTTGAAGATGGGAAGCCATATCGGCCAGCTCAGAAGGTTCCACTCTGTGAAATCAGCTGCATTCAAGGCACAGTAACGGTTTAAAAGCCAGATGCAGTGCTCGAGCATCACGACAAAGCCAATACCTAACTTTATCTTTGCCCTCTCCACCTCCATCTATTAGTCCTTCCCAGAATATGGGTATCCTTCACTTTCCTTTCTTTCTTCTCACCTATTTTTCCCCAAATTCTACCCAAGTCATGTCATAAGAATAAAAACTACAGCAGAAAAAAATGCATGTGTGTTGTTTTCGAATCCATCACGTGGTTGGTGAATATTTTTACTTTATGTCGTCTAAGGTCAATGTGGAAGAGAGAAAGCCAGTCACAAGACTGAGCAATCATTCTTAAGACCTGCCAAGCAAAGAAGTCTGTTGCAGAAATGCTGATGATGTGGGAGCACTTTGTGGTTTAACTGGGTTGCTAGTCACAACACTGTAACTTTGAAGATTTTCTTTGAAATTGTAACTCCATATGTATTAATAGTACTCACATGTCTACAATATGAATTGATAATGATTTTAAATCAACTTGCTTTTATGAAGTAAAAAATTATATTCAAGTGTCCCCCACCCCTCAACACACAGGCATTCACCTTTAAAAATTATCAACTTCTCAGTCAGGCATGGTGGCTCACACCTGTAATCCTAGCACTTTGGGAGGCCGAGGTGGGTAGATCATGAGGTCAGGAGTTCAAGACCAGCCTGGCCAACATGGTGAAACCCTGTCTCTACCAAAAATACAAAAATTAGCTGGGTATGGTGGCACATTCCTGTAATCCCAGCTACTCAGGAGGCTGAGGCAAGAGAATTGCTTGAACCAGGACCTGGAAGGTGGAGGTTGCAGTGAGCCGAAATTGCACCACGGCATTACAGCCTGGTCTACAGAGTGAGACTCTGTCTCAAAAAAAAAAAAAAAAAAAAAGAAAGAAAGAAAAGAAAAGAAAAATCATCAACTTGTCACTAAGTCAATATTTTCTCTAGTCAAAAATTTGGGGTAATTTAGACACAGGGTAATTTTAAATATATGTTTAATATGTGATTAATTCAGGTGGTTTACTAATTCTAACTAGTCTTGGTCATAATTAGTGTTTTTTATAACTTTATTTTAGTTTTATCTTTTGAAGTAGAAATTCACTTTATTCCCATGAAATTCCTGACAACAAAAACGTATTTCAAAAGTGTCAATCTATCATGCTTTGTTTTGTTTTTGATCAGAGGTTTCATTTTAAAAGAAATAACTTTTAAAAGTCATGAAAGTTCCTGCCTCATAGTCAAGTTAAAATAAAGAAAAACCTTTACCAGACAGCAATTTTCAAGCCATGTATAAGATATTCTGTCTACTTAAAGAAATCACGGCTGGATGAGGTGGCTTGCACCTGTAATCCCAGCACTTTGGGAGGCTGAGGTGGGCGGATCACGAGGTCAGGAGATCGAGATCATCCTGGCTAACACAGTAAAACCCCATCTCTCTCTCTCTCTCTCTCTCTCTCTCTCTCTCTCTATATATATATATATATATATATATATACATGCACAGACACACACATGTATATATACACATATATATGTATATATATACACACATATATATACACACATATATATGTGTGTATATATATAAATTACACCTGCTATAAAAAGATAATAATTTTAATATTTATATTTTACATTAATTCTCAAATTATTTATTTATTTATATATATAATTTTAATGGAATTTTACTATACGTTAAATAACCTTAACTTTCTCTCCTATTTCATAGTGCTTCTCTATTTATTAGTTCTTCCCAGAATATGGGTATCCTTACTTTCCTTTCTTTTTTTCTCCTCACCTAGTTTTCCTCAAATTTCTCTAAATTTGCCTTTTCTGGAATCTGCTCCAATTCTGTTAATACTTTCAGAATGGCCTGATTATAATTCTCTCAATAATGCTACAACTGTATTCATGCTACAAATGTAATTTGAGGACTTGTTATATCTACCCAGACACTGTGATGGAAACGATAATCCAGAAATGCATACTACCTTTGCCCTGGAAAGCCTCTCTTCCCTGCTCACAGATCCCCGCTTTGTGTGGGGGACCCTCAAGGCCTTCTCCTTCAGAACTCAACTCCAACATCCCCTCCCCATAAAGGAGACCTGTGCACTGCCCCCATCGTGCTGTGACAGATGCTCCCCTCACCAGCATGTACTTTCAATTCCTCTTATAAAGTAATCTTGCTTCATGAGAATCTGTTTTACTGATTGGATCCTTCACCCAAATGCAAGCTCCTCCAGGGCAGAGTGCATTTCTGGACAGCAACTGGGGATCCAGAGAGGGTCAATATGGCTGGATTTTCAGGCGCAAAGGAGAAGGGGAGGAGCGTATTCTCCCTGATTTTATAGTTATCTGAAGATTGAGTTCGAGACCAGCTAAAATTTAAGTTGCTTCCATATTGAGAAGAAAATTTATATCTAAGAGTTTGAAGTCACAGCTCCTCTGTTTTTGAAAACAAGATGAAAAATGGTTTCTTAATCATTTTTTAACTTGGGAAAAGGACATGTTCAAGGAACAAAATTTTAAACTGCGGCGTCCTTCCGAAGAGGAAAGTCACGTACAGCAGAGGGAGCACAGGGTCCGTGATGCCGGCTGAGCAAGAAGCGGGGGAGCTTCAGGCCTGTGAGTTCTTGTAGAGCTCCAGGCTGAGTGGCTTCACAGAGCTGTCCCAGAGACAGCCTACTAATGGAACAAAAGCCTGATGAAGGGCTATCTCCTTCCTGATTATTTTACTTTTAATCCATCAAGACAAATAGAAGGCAGATTTTCCAAACTCATCAAGGAAGTTGAATGGCCTGAAGAAAATCTGACATCTGCAAATCACCATGGATTAGCTCTCAAATACTTTGCATGAATAATAAATTAAAATGGCAGCTCAAGCAGGACAGGCAGGTGAGAAAACAAAAACAAAAACGAAAATCAGAAGCCTGGTTAGGAGATAAGTACCTGACAAAATCATTCTTTTCAAAGAATGCCAGGAATCCAGATTTGAAGGTTGACCATGTCAACCTCTCCAGTCTCTGACTCCTCTCAAGAAAAAAATGTGATAAATAGATAAGAGTAATTTATAACGAGCATTTCAGTACTTGTTTACACAGTACTTCAAAGTCCTTAAAAGCAGTTCTTTCTAAGCCTCTTAAATGTTTCAGGAGGCTATTAATTTATGTTATAAATATGACAACTTATTTTGCAAATGTACACAGCCGCCTAGCCACTATGACAAACCTCAAAATAGTAGAGTCCAAACCAACAGATTTTATTGATGTGTGTTTGCCCATACTACTAATTTAGCATTTGAGGTTAAATTTAAAAGCAAAGCCCTTAATGTGAGGCTGCATCAGTTATTAACTAAGGACTTACACGTTCTTACACATTAAATACATATATACAATGCTTTCTAAGACGAAAAGAAAACCTTAAATAGACTATAAAGCATAATGAACTCCCTAGTCAATTGGCAAGGTGTTCTCTGTTCCAAAAGATTCAAGCAGGGGACATCAGTCATCAGATAGGAGGTAGGAGGTGTCCAAGGCTCCAACTGCTTGGGAGGCAAACTCTCTGGATCTGGGAATGCTAGCTTTGGGTAGGGGCCAAATCAGGAATTACTCTGAACCCCTTGAAATCTCCAGATACGGAATATACCTCAAGACATTCTAATAAAAAGTTTTGGGGCCAGGTGCAGTGGCTCACACCTGTAATCCCAGCACTTTGGGAGGCCAAGGCAGGTGAATCATGAGGTCAGGACTTCGAGACCAGCCTGACCAACATGGTGAAACCCTGTCTCTGCTAGAAATACAATAGTTAGCCAGGTATGGTGGCATGTGCCTGTAATCCCAGCTACTCTGGAGACTGAGGCATGAGAATCACTTGAACCTTAGAGGCGGAGGATGCAGTGAGCCGAGATTGTGCCCTGTACTCCAGCCTGGGCGACTGAGCAAGACTCTGTCTGAAAAAAAAAAAAAAAAGGGCAAGGCTCTGACAAAACTTGATGATAGTGCAGACAGTACACTTTGCTGATAATTTCAAAATCTAAGCTAAAGCACTGCTCCCAAGCTAATAATTAATGTGTAAATATAAGCCTAAACTTATAAAAAATCATTGTTGGACTCTTCTTTCTAAGTAAGACCTTTAGGGGTACTTTGACTCTTTCTGTTGTTAAAGAACTAAATGGGATATTCTCTCCATCCAGTGTAAATGTGTTCACCGTTTTATAGGTGGGAAGCATGAAGCCAGAGAGAGAAGGAATTTTCCCTACATCATATAGCAAATAAATGACAGTTCGTAATATAATTCAAACATCTTCAATCAGTAACTAGAAACAATAGTCATATAGCTAACCATTTTTGAGCATAGTTTTTAATTCTTTACTTTTTTTTGTATTTATTTTCCAACCTATAATGCAGATACTACTGTCATTCCTATTTTGCATGTGGGGAAATGAAGCACAGAGTAGCCATATAGCCTCTTCAAGGTCACACACAGCTAGTAAATGAGAGGCAGGAGTGAAATTCAACCAGCCTATCTCCCTAGTCCATGGTCCTAACCACTATACCCTCACCCTTTATTTCTCTACCAACTTCCCCATTGTAAATTTTTGTAGGTGCTTTATCTGTCAGACAACCTTAAGTGGCCCAGGTGTATAGCAAGTCCTCCAATAGTGCAAAGGCAAAAATGAAACCACTAGGGTGTCTTTTTGGTCTAATTATCAATAACTAGGATCTTCCCAAAGGAGGCACATGTACCCCCACACTCCCCCACCCCCACTACCCATAATTCTTGTCATCACATGTGGTCTCTTGGTTCAGGGCCTCAGTGCTCTGAGAATTCCTAACTCTACCAGCATTTGCATTAATTTTACTGAGACATTCTCTCCATGTGCACAGTCATTTGTTTTATAGAAATGTAAGCACATTTCACCACTTACTGTTGCTTAAATGCCCTCTATGATATTCTTGCCAAATGGCCTAGAAATTTGAAACCTCCCATGGTAGCATGTTTGGGCAACTTTAAATGTGAGAAATTTCTTCCTTGCATTGAAACTAAATATATCTGTAGCTGCCTTTTATTTTCCCTAGCTACAACTTTTAGGTTTAATCCGATTTTTCTTATTTTGGGCATTTAATAAAAATGACAGGCCTTATCTCCAGAAAAAAAAATTTAGATATGGATAAAAACTTTTACAATCTTTGGGGAATTGCAGAGTTCTGAAGGCCTATGAATGGTCTATAGACTTTGGGCTTAGAAACTCTCTTCCAATAACAGCCCTTCAAATACCATAAGGCAAGTGTGTTCCTTACTTTACTGATATACTGTGTTCAAGTAATTAGAGCTGTCTTCTCTCTCCACGGAATTGCACCTGCTTAGACTTTGCCACTCATTTCAGCCCATGGAAATTTTGCTGAATCCAATTCTATGATCTAATCTATTCACTTTCCTTCCTTCAAGTTGCTTTTAGGCTTCATCAGCATGCTCTAGTCTTTTCATCACAGCCAATGGAAAGATGTAGGCTGGGAAACAGCTGGAAACAAAGCACTGCAGTTGACAACTAACAACCTGCCTCTCAAGGAATGTCACTCAGTGTAAGTAGGATGTGCCCCCGACATTTCTTGCAAAGATCATTTACTGGGACCAAAGTCCATGAATACACAAGGAAATGTGCATATTTAACAAACAGAATATAGTCATATGTGGTTAACTCTGTTCCTGGAAGAGACCTGCTTTTGTTCTGTTTTCTTCTAGGTTGGCTTAGTTCAGGAATTGGACTAACCAACTCAGGGAGTATGAAAACATGTGTACCACATGATTAAGGGTTGAAGCATTGATTGCGAAATTTCCTTTTACAGTTTAGCATGTGACCTCATGAAATTCACATATTTTCCCAGGTCTGAAGTCACCAAAACTTTTAGCCCTCCTACATAAATAGAATGGCTACCCAATGACCATCCTTTTGGCTTGAAGGATTCAAACGGTCACTAATTTAAATGCCATGTTTGGTATTAGGGGATCATTTAGTGGTTTAATTTACAGTTTTAAAATAAACTTTTTTATGCTGTGAGGGCAGCTTTTACTTCCAGTGATCTAGAGTTTTATGGACAAAATCACATTGACCCTGTCCATGTACTCCATAGAGTTTATAAATGAAGTCATATCCCTTTTAGTGTTTATCATTTCAGAACTAAGAGTTGTAATGAAGTCAGCATTGAGGAAATTGAAAATGATAGAACTAAGAGTTGTAATGAAGCCAGCATAGAAAGAAATTTGAAAATGATCTGTCAGGGGACCCTATTCTATTACTAACCACCTGAGAGATCATGAACAACTAAATTATCCTTTCTGGGCCTGTTATTTCCCATATGTGAAAAAGGGGTCAGTTGTGTGACTTCTTCTCTAAGGTCTCCTCCATTTTTCAAAATTCTGTCATTCTCATTTTGTTAAATTAGAAGGATGTGCCACACCATCAGAAGTAAGACAAACAGGCCAGGCATGGTGGCTCACACCTGTAATCCCAGCACTTTGGGGGGCTAAGGCAGGTGGATAGCCTGAGTTCAGGAGTTTAAGAACAGCTTGGCCAACATGGTGAAACCCTGTCTCTACTAAAAATACAAAAATTAGCAGAGCCTGGTGGTGGGCACCTGTAATCCCAGCTACTTGGGAGCCTGAGGCAGGAGAATTGCTTGAACCTGGGAGGCAGGGATTGCAGTGAGGCAAGATCTCACCACTGCACTCCAGCCTGGGAGACAGAGTGAGACTCCATCTCAAAACAAAACAAAGCAAAAAAGAACAAAGACAAAGAGCAGCTTCTGGATTCCTTATTCCTTTCTGTGCCTTAAACTTTAAGACAAAGTATTATTTTATTTATTTATTTATTTATTTTCTATATGGAGTCTCACTCTGTCACCCAGGCTGGAGTATAGTGGTGCAATATTGGCTCACTGCAAGGGGCTGGAGCAATTCTCCTCCCTCAGCCTCCCAAGTAACTGGGATTACAGGTGTGTACCACCATGCCTGGCTAATTTTTGTATTTTCAGTAGAAATGGGGTTTCACCATGTTGGCTAGGCTGGTCTTGAACTGCTGACCTCAGATAATCTACCCACAGTGGCCTCCCAGGGTGCTGGGATTACAGGCGTGACCCACCGCAATCAGCTGACAAAGTATTATTTTAATATGCAAAGGCTATCATTACAATATAATTTCATTTTATTAATGGTACATAGTAGATCACAGGATGTAATGCCTCTAATCCAGTGATTCCTAAAGTTGGTTGCAGGTTGGAAACACCTAGGGAATTGTAAAAATGGCTTTTGCCCAGATCTTACTGTATTTGTCCATTTTCACACTGCTGTAAAGATACTACCTCAGATTGGTTGATTTATAAACAAAAGAGGTTTAATTGACTCACAGTTCTGCATGGCTAGGGAGGCCTCAGGAAACTCACAATCATGGCGGAAGGTGAAAGGGAAGCAGACGCCTTCTAGGCCTCAGGAGAAGAATGATCAAGTAGGGGAAACTTCCACTTTTAAGCCATCAGATCTCATGAGAACTCTCTCACTATCACAAGAACAGCATGGGGGAAACCGCCCCAATGATCCAATCACCTCCCACCAGGTTCCTCCCTTGACACGCGGGGATTACAATTCTAGATGAGATTCAGGTGGGGACGCGGAGACAAACTCTTACTCCGAAATCTTCTGATTTAATTGATAAAGGGTAGTAAGGCCAGATGGATCAGCAAGAGTATAAAAACTTCTGCAGGTTCAAACAATTGCTCAAACTCATAGTTCTCCATTCTTACTACCTAGAAGAATCACTTGGTGATTTTTCACACCTGCCAATGCCTAGCCTCACCTCCAGATTCTGGTTTAATTGGCCTGTGGGACCTAGGCCTTGATAGGCTTTAAACTCTCCAGATGGTTCTGATGTGCAGTCAGAGTGGAGAACCACTCTTCTATTCCCTACCACACAAGTTCTATCTAGTTGATCATCCTGACCTCGTACTCCACCCACACTGGCCACTCATCGAATGAAAGAACCTTGGACCTCATTACAAAGTGCAACTCTACCTTCATTATATCATTATTTTGCCAACTTCCTGCTTTTTCTCTAGGACCATAATCCTTTCATCTTGTCGATTAACCACTGATCCCTATCCTGTGACCTTATTTTTTGATTTATCAAATGCTTCTTTTCAGATTGCAACCCCACTCCTTTCTATCACCTCCTGACTCTTCATCCATTACTCTCCAACGTAGTTTGAATGCCTTTGCCCACTACTTCAAACTCCTGGATTACCCTGACCAAATTTCTCCTGTGATTCCAAACAACTGCTATTAAAGAGAATCTAAAGGAGACATCAAACTGAAAAAAAATCTCATTATGGCCAACAAACAACAAGATGCTGGGCATAATATAGCAAAAAAATTAAAAGCTCACACACATGCACTAGAATGATTTATGAAACCATGACATTTTCTTCCACACAAAGTTGGCTGTAGTTTTGGCCATGTACTTTAAGAAAAATAAGGATCAACCCTGAAAAAGAACAAATATGAGAACTGTATATTATCAAGGGAATGAAGAAGTTACCAAAAGGAGATGAAAGCAAAAGCTAGAAATTTATTATAGAAAAATGAAGGCTGAGGGTGAATCGTTTATAAATGGGAACTAAAATTATATTACCTAAACTACAGAATACAAAGGTAAAAGAAGAATGTTCTAGGAAAAATGATAAGTAATATCACACAGTAATTATTTTTAAAACCCTAAAGTGCTTGTACAAGGTAAAACATAAATAGGTTTGTGGAATGCTTAGGTAAAGTTTTTTTTTTTCTTTTTTTTTGAGACAAAGTCTCACTCAGTCACCCATGCTGGAGTGCAGTGGTATGATCTTGGCTCATGGCAGCCTCAGCCCCTGAGGTTCAAGCGATTCTCCCACCTCAGCCTCCCAAGTAGCTGGGACTACAGGTGCACGCCACCACGCCCAGCTAATTTTTGTATTTTTAGTGGAGATGGGGTTTCACCATGTTGGCCAGGATGGTCTCTATCTCCTGACCTTCTGATCTGCCCACCTCAGCCTCCCAAAGTGCTGGGGTTACTGGTGCGAGCCACCATGCCCGGCCAAATTTGATTACTGATTGAGGCATAATGGAGTTTGCAGAATGTAAGAAGTAAAATACTAACATTTAGGGAGACCTTTTAGGAGTTTTTAAAGCATTTTCATAGGCATGTTCTTCTTCAAGTGTTATCAAAAACCAAAAGTTAATGGTGTTCAGAATAGTTTGAGGCCAGTATTGTGAAGGCATCCATCATCTGCTCCCACAGCAGTGCCTTTGATATGCTGTCTTATATGTAATACTGTGCCAGCCAGATCTTTACTCTAGCAGTATTTCTATTCTAATGACCAGAGGTGAATTTACCACAAAGCTAATGAAGCTTTAAGTTTTTAACCTCCTTTCTTGCAAGAAGTTCTTTCCAAACCCTGAGGAACCTGGCAATGGTTCCCATAGTCACATGTTTTTGTGAAGTAGCAAACATAAATTATTGCAATTTTTAAATTTTAAATATTTACTTTTGTACATACTCAGTATTGATAATTTTGTATTATTTTTCTTTTTTTTTCGAGACGGAGTTTCGCTCTTGTTACCCAGGCTGGAGTTCAATGGCACGATCTCGGCTCACCGCAACCTCCACCTCCTGGGTTCAGGCAATGCTCCTGCCTCAGCCTCCTGAGTATCTGGGATTACAGGCATGCGCCACCATGCCCAGCTAATTTTTGGTATTTTTAGTAGAGACGGGGTTTCACCATGTTGACCAGGATGGTCTCGATCTCTTGACCTCGTGATCCACCCGCCTCGGCCTCCCAAAGTGCTGGGATTACAGGCTTGAGCCACCGCACCCGGCCCTATTTTTCTTGAAGATGGAATATGTACCCACTTCTTCTTATGATTCATTATTACTAAGTCATAGTGTCCTGCTAACCACTGAAAGACCATTAATATCCACTCCTCCTTCTCCATCAACACTCAGCCTTTGCATTTTACCCATTCCTTGCTCTCTCCTCAGCCATCTTCCTCATTTCTGATGACAGTCTCCTCACAGAGAATGTGTTTCCAGAGATGACACAGAGCATTAGGTAAAGCTTTCCAATTATTCTTTTACTCTCTAAGTGGTCTTTTCCTGTACCATTTCCCATCCTTTTCCTCCATCTTAGAGGAGTTGAAGAACTGGACTTCTACATTGGAACTTCAACCTCCTCCCTGTAGAATCAGCTCTCTCTTCTCAGTCCAGTTGCCCTCCCTCTCCCTTCTCTTGCTACAAAGGCCAGAGTGGGGCCTTTCCTGCTGCCTTTGGGTACACTCTGCATTTTCAGTTCTTATGGTCTCATTCAGCAATTTCTCTCTTCTAATTTTCCATGTCTATAACCAAAAGGAAAAATATAGCAAAAACTGAAAATGTCTTTCATCCTGAGCTGTTTTGGCACAAATGTCCCAGAAGGAAGGGAGGGAAAAAGATTTGTGGCAGCTGATCCTGGGCCAAGCTTGGGAGCATCTAGTGCTTCCCCCGCTGTTGGAGATGTTGCCAAAATAGACAGTGGGAAATGTAAAAAAGAAGAAAAACAACAGCTTGATAGTCCCCTCCTCCCAACTAAGTGTGGTTTAGGCACACCTGGTTCTAAAGTCTGCCTGAGCTAGACAGAAAGGGCAGTCTGGGGGTGTGCATCCCTGAGGAGGGTTCCTTTACACACGTGCACACCAAAGAACCGGGTCAGAAGCTCTGCTCAGTACTGATTCCAAAGTTCATCCATGAAGATTCAACTGCATTCATGCCACACTACCCACCTAATACAGGAAAGGGAACAGTTTTATTTAACAAAGATTTCATAACACAGGCTTAGCACAAAGAGCTGTAGCACTTAGAAGTTCGTCTAGAAGACTTATTACGTAGACTATCTCAGAATATTTTTGCTATCATGGTTTATTCTGGATTAACTGACAGCGAATACTAACTAGTGATTCTGCAAAATGTTTAAAATATGTTATAATGCTATAATCTCTTAATTTTCTTCCTAGTAAAAACTTCTGTTTAAATCAGATTAAATAAAGATTTTAATAAAAGATATTTAAATAAGAGTCTAGGGTGAGATTAGCATTGCGGTTGAACAGAAACACAGTTTGCCAAGAAAAACAAAACAAAACAAAAACAGTTGAAGGGATTTGAACTTTACCCTAGATTTCAGTCTATGAATTTGCCGTAGTTTAATGTGGCATATTTTGTTCAACCTAGAAAAATTCACAATGTTTATGAAGTCCAAGAGAGTGAACTTTTTGTTGCTAAATATTCTTAGTACAATAAAACATTAATGCTGTGCTAACGTTATATGTTTTCACTTATTCAAGAACCAACTGCTGATTTCCTGAGTACAAGAGACTTAGTAGTTAAAATAAATCATAAGCAAATGCATAACCCTAGATACTTTTTTCATATGCCATTTGATAGCTCTCCAGTACGAATTTGAGTACTGTTGCCCTGGGGATTTAAAAAGAGCATACAGATAATAACCAAAGCTCGAAAATCCCTGAAAGTTTTAACATTCTTAACATAGAAACATTTTTGTTAAATGTATGTATTTGCTTACCCATCATTATCACCCTGGCCTCTTAACTTTCAATATTATAAGGTGCACATATACTGAAAATGCTGAATCACAATGATATGAGATAGTCATGCAATCTCTTGCTTAGAATTACCTAGCAAAGAAAGCTCAATGACTAATATGGAAATTTAGTCCATTACTAACATTGGCTATTTTTCACTCTGTTCTTTACCTGAGTTCTACAAGGCTACATTGCCTCTAACATGAGAAAACAATTGGCCACACAAAAATACAGGTCATATTTCCTGTTATATTAGACTAAGCCTTACAGCATAGCATATGCATGTCTGTAAAAGACAGCCACGATATATAAGCTAAAAACAATAACCAACATGACCACACTTTCCTAAAAGGATTAGACTAGTTTCTTAGAGTTTATGACAATGGAAATGAATTCACATTCATCATTTATCAATGCCACTTAAGGCATATGAACACTGAAAGGGCACTGTGGCCCAAACATCATGGAACACGCAGCACAAAAAGTTGGGCAGACCCACGTCCTTTATAGCGATAGCCACAGCAATCATCTTTCTAATCTCAGAGAAATATACCAGCACGCTGGTACTCAGGTTAGTAAATATTTGTTACAAAGGGTTGAAAACAGGTTGATATATTCTTGTGTCTCCTTTTTGCCACTGTACCTTGCTGCCCTTTTATCTCTTACTTCTGCGCTTGGCACATAGGTGGGTTTTCTGTATGGTAAACACAGTAAGAAGAAAAGTGAATAATTTAAGTAACTATGTAATTAGGTTTAATTCTTACAAATAAGAATTTTTAAGGATGTTTGAATTGGAAGAATTGTCCGAAGGGGAACTGTAAAAGATGACCTATTTTTAGTGCACCAAAAAGTTGTCATTAACTAATTGATTCATTAATTCATTCAACAAATATTTATTGAGTGACTTTCATATAGAAGGCATTGTGTTATGCTCCTATGACTCAGTGATCAAGGGGACTGCTATGATTTGAATGTCTCTTCCAAAATTCATTTTGAAATTTAATTGCCATTGTGATGGCATTAAGAGGTAGGACCTTTACAAGGTGATTAGATCATGAGGGCTCTGTCCTCATGAATGGATGGATTAATGCCATTATCATGAGAGTGGGTTAGTTATTGTGGGATTGGGTTCCTGTAAAATAGGGAAGTTTGGCTCCCATCCTCTCTGTCTCACAAGCTTGCTTGCTCTTCTGCCTTCCACTGTTGGATGGTGGAATATGAAGGCCCTTGCTGGATACTGGCTCCATGCTCTTAGTCTTCCCAGCCTGCATAAATAATAAATTTAAAAATTTCTGTTATAAGTTACCAGTCTCAGATATTCTGTTATAGTAGCAGAAAATAGTTTTTAAGTCAAGGACAAATCTGGACACTGATCTCACTGAATTTACATTCTAGTGGGAACAATAGTTTAAAAAGAAAAAAAAGAGCACATGAATAATGATATGATTATAACTGGATCAGTGCTAAGACGGAAAACATTGTTGGAGAAATAAAAAGGTGAGCACCCCACCATTCAGGACCTTGTAAGCCACATCAATAATTTCTTTTGTATCCTAAGAGAAATGGAAAACACTTTAGGATTTAAATTGGAGGATATATATATATATATTTATTTTATATATTTTTTGAGACAGAGTCTCACTCTGTTGCCCAGGCTGGAGTGCAGTGGTGTGATTTCAGCTCACTGCAACATCTGCCTCCCAGGTTCAAGTGATTCTCCTGTCTCAGTCTTCTGAGTAGCTGAGATTACAGGCACCCATCACTATGCCTGGCTAATTTTTCATCTTTAAAGATTAGTGGTCTATAAGTAGAAAAAAAATGGAGGAGATGAGCAAAGCAAGATGATGGCAGCAGTGTGGGTGAAAGTAAAGGTCCCGTGTGGGTGAAAGTAAGGAGGCTATTGGTATAGTTCATGCAAGAGATGGTGGCAGCTGAGCCAGAAGCACAGCAGTGTATATATGAAGACATAGAGTTGCAATATTTGTCTACAAGGTAATGCCTTGACAGATGTTTTAAAGGAGACAAGAGTCAAGGGTACCATTAACATTTCTGTTATGACCAATTGGGAGAATGGGGGATGGGGAAATTGAGACTTTATAAAGAGTACATTTGAGGGATTAAAAAAAATGAGTTCAAATCCAGAGTTCTTAAAATTGAGATCTATGAAAGGTATCCAAGAGCAAGTAACATTTACTAAGTAAATGTAGGTATGTCTTTGGAGGTCAGAAAAGTCTGTGTTTAATATTGGCATTTATTATGTATATATCAATCTCTAAGTCATTGGTGTATACTTAACACTTTTTATAAGCTGTGGGAGTAGAGGAGACATCATAGAAAAATAATGTGGGATTAGCAAGAAACAAGGGTCCAAGACTGATCTTTGAGGAACTCCAATTTCTAAGTGGAGAAGGTGGAACTCCCAATGTGGAATGAGAAGGGTTGGCCAGAGTGGGTAGCAGAAACACTAGATTGTGTGTCATAGTAAATTGTGTGTTACAGAAGCCACGGAAAGAAAGACCATCAAATGGGGAGAATGATCATTCAGGGAAAACCAAGTATGGACGCACTGGGAATATACGTTGGATTTTGTAATGTGGATACCATTGAGATCTTAGCCAGAACACTTTGAGTAGTGTGGTGAATTGGGGAAGACAGCTATGAAAGGGAAGGGAAGGCATTAGGAAAATGCACACAGATAACTCTTTCTAGCAGTCTGATCATGGGTAAGATCTTGAGGTTCTACCCTGGGTTATGTAGCCTGCATTTCTCCATTTGTAAAATGAGGATGTGAATATAACCATACTTGGAAAATAACTTGAGAAAAACAAGGGTAAAGCCCTGTGCTTGGCATCATTCTGATCAATTAAGTTCAAATAAGATTTATTGTGCATGTGCTAGATTCCAGGATAAAAAGATAACTAGGACAAGGTACATTCTTGCCAAGAGTTTATGATTTAGTGAGGGAGACAGACTAAAATATGTGCCTTTAAGAAAACATGGTACATTTGAAGATGCATTTAAGAAGCTTTCTAGAGAAAAAGACACATGAGCTAAGTTATGAAAGAACAAACAGGAATTATCCAGGTGGTGAGAAGAAGCAAAGATACAGCACAGAGGGAAATTATAAACACAGGTAAAGGTCCAGAGATATAACACACAATTAAAATTCTTTGTATACCCTGCCCACATACAGGGAATCTACAACACATCAGCCACTAGAATATATAGTTGCAGTATGAGAGTTAAGTCTGGAGAGGCAAGCTCATAGATAATTTGTGTGTCATGTTAGGAGGATTTGACTTTATACTCAAGTAACTGGGTTTAAATCCAAGATCAACAACCTGCTAGTGCTGTCATTTTGGGCGAGTTACTTAAATTTACTGAGCTTCAACTTCCTCAATGAGAGTGTTTATTTTCAATTTCTTTAAATAAAAACTTAAATAACCTTCATCCTAACAAAGATGTCAACTCTCAATTATGGTTAAAAATTGTTATTAGAGGAGGAAGTAGCCTTAGATAACCTCATTCAATCTATTCATTGCGCACATAAGGAAATTGAGTCCTAGGGAGATTGATTCAAGGCCAAAGCAACGAAAAAGTGAAAAAGCAGGCAGAGGACCAGTTGTCCAATGTCAAAGGGCCAGTAGAAATGCAATTTTCTGATGTTGAGCACAAACTGAAGGTTGCAAATTAAGACAGGGATGGCAGGCAGGGTGTAATGGCTCACATCTGTAATTCCAACTCTCTGGGAGGCTGAGGCAGGAGAATTGCTTGACCCCAGGAGTTCAAGACCAGCCTGGGTAACATAGTGAGATCCTGTCTCTACAGAAAAAAATTAGCCAGGAGTGGTGGTGTGCATCTGTAGTCCCAGCTACTTGGGAAGCAGAGGTGGCAGGATTGCTTGAGCCTGGGAAGTCAAGGCTGCAATGAGCTGTGATTATAACACTGCACCCCAGCCTGAGTGAGAGAGTGAGACTCTGTCTCAAAAAAAAAAGGGACAAGGGATGAGACATGGTAGCTAGCTACCCTAGTGTAACTTACCATTATATATCTATATCTATAGCTATATCTATCTATATCTATAGCTATATCTATAGCTATATATAGATAGATAGATAGATATATCTGTCTTTTCCTTCCTAGTGTAACTTACCATGAGATAGACAGACAGATAGATAGACAGACAGACAGACAGACAGACAGACAGACAGACAGATAGATAGATAGATAGATAGATAGATAGATTGCAAGAAGCATGGTTTTGACAGAAGCCAGGCCAAGCTCATATTTCCATTCTGCCATTTACTAGTTATGTGACTTGAGTCAACTATTTTCTGTATCTGTAACATCTGAAAATTATACCTTACTGACTTCTAAAGAAGCTCAAATAAGTTAGCATGTATGAACATGCTTAACAATCACCCAACACACAGGAGGCACCTAAACATCTTAAAAATTCTTTCTAACAAGAATACCACGCAGACCACCACAGACACGAATTGAGTATACTTAATAATGTATACCCAGACAATTTATTCTCAAGACACCACAGAGAGTCTGGTAGTGGGCAGTAGACTATTTTATAGACCATTTTCTATCTTCCAGATTCCTGAACAGATGATGACATGTTAGTCAAAAGCTCAGAGACCAAAGATCAGTGTCTGTATTGGACTTGGTGATGCCTTTAGCTAACAAGAAAGGGCCATGTGATGGGTTGGTGAGGTAGGTGTGGCACCAAGCGTAGAAATAAACACAACCAAAGGGAAGAAAAGTTGAAACAGGGTAAAGTAGAGAAAGAAGCAGTCCACCAATTCTCATCATGTCAAACACAAAAAGTGCTTTGGCTGGGCAGACATAAAATGCTTTCTCTGTAATTATTAGCAGCCACTGCCTGAGAATTATTTTGAGCTTATTCCAATGTGAAAACTAAGACAGGATGAGTAAGCACTTTTCTTTAACTGCATGACCTTTAAGGAAAAAAGCATAGAGATTTGCTTGAAGTAGCAATAGGAACTAGTTCTGTAACCTTCGCATGACTTGGTATACTCCAGCTCCCTGATGAAGAAAACAGGGGTCTTGACAGAACAAACCATTGGCAGAGTGTACATGAAGATTTGAACCACGTTTCATTGCTGCTGCTTTCCTTTGCTGATGTCTGCTAACTTCTCTGCCATGGACCTTTGCTAACATACCTCTTGTTGAAACAGCAAAGCAAAAAACAAAGGGAGACAAGCTCGCCACATCCTTTTAATCTTTAGCTTTACAAATGTTTTGATTTACCAGATTCATACCACATAACACCTCTCTTTGCCCAAGATTAGATAACTAAGTGTTTAGAGTGAGGGAAAGGGAGAAGTAGTGGAATATAAATACCAATTGAGAACTTTAGCTCCTGGGTAGGTGGTGGTGAAATTATCAGAAGTAGAAACATGGAAGGACATAAGGGGGGAAGATTCACTTGAAAGCCCCATAGGACACTGAGTTGGTGCTGTCCATAAGTACTTAGACATACATATGGATCTTTGTCTGAAGTAGAGAAATAACTGGACAAGATCAATACAAACCTACAATACAATGCTAAGAAGGCACCAAAAAATTGCATGTAACATTCTCTGTCTCTAGAAGTCAGGTTTACTTAGGAATTCAAGTAGGAACTCTAGTGGGTTAGAAAGATGATGACATGTTAGTCAAAAGCTCAGAGACCAAAGATCAGAGTCTGTATTGGACTTGGTGATGCCTTTAGCTAAAAAGAAAGGGCCATGTGATGGGTTGGTGAGGTAGGTGTGGCACCTATCATAGAAATAACCACAACCAAAGGGAAGAAAAGTTGAAACAGGGTAAAGTAGAGAAAGAAGCATATTTCTATCTTCCCAAAGGACGAACAGAAGATGACTCACCACAGAATTTGAAGAAGACAGGCTGATTAACTTGGAAGATGAGAGATTTTCTAAGACAAAAGATTGAGATCTTAGTAGGGAGGTAGAAAGATTAAAATGCCATCTTGAAGATAACAGGGAAAGGACACCCCATCTCCACCTGCCCTTTTTAGGAGCTTAGAAAAGGGGAAGATGGGTCAGTTGCTACCAAGCAAGAAATTGTGACCTCTTGTAACAAAGGAGAAGACAGCTGAGAGAACAGAAAACTATTGAGAAGCACTTTTAAAGCCACAAACAGAAATGGAAAATTGATTGGGTAAGTTTAAATAGTGAGAGAAGTCTACCAAGTGATTACAAAGTGTCTGGACAGATATGATGGGGGAAGATGAAGAAGAGTAGCCTCAAAGGCTTAGAGCATATTGGGTAACTAAGCACAAACAATGAATAAGCAGAAACTCTAGGCAAATATAAAGTAGAAAAAATATATTTAGAATAAAGGGTGACATGGTTGATCAGGAGTTTGTAGAGCAGTACCAACAGAGGCAGAAAAGAGCTGAGTCACTACTAAGATGGAGAATTGACTCTCAATCTTCTGACACTGAGAGGGCCATAAAATAACTCAGTTCCCCAAGTGTATTTTATTCCCCATGAGGCCCACATTTAGAACTATTCCTGTGCTTCTATGAGATTTCTATTTCCTTACTTCTACAAATCTCTTCGCACTAAATCCCTCAGTACTTAATGGAGTCTGACATCAGTTTTCCCTTTTTCTGGCAGCCAAAATTGCCTAACATGGTAAGAAGTGAACTTCATCCTTTTTACAGTGAATTGGCCCAAAATGGATAAAATTCTATAGATGTATGCTGCCCAGTGAGGACAAAAAGAGATTATTATCTTCTCCACTCTGGACATTATCCCTTTTATTCCTCCATTGGAAGCCTTATCACATTGCTGTTTATACTGACCTCTGTGTCAAACATCCTCAATTCTTTCATTACTTATTTATTCATTCAATATATATATATATGTGCTAGGCACTGTTCAAGGCACTGAAGCAACACTGTCCCTGCCCTTATGGAGTTTAGCATCTAGTCATGGAAACAGATATTGAACAAGGATCACACTCATGGAAGTTTGATTCATTACACATGAGCAAGGAGATGGCCCCAGAGCCACTCACGCTCACCATGAGACTGCCTGCCATCATCCTCCACCCCTCACTGGCAGGAAAACAGAGGCGCTTTAGAGCTCCCTCCCGGGGCAGACTCACAGTCTCTACCACTATCTCTGCTTTATCTTCACTTCAGTCAGCAGAAAAAAGTCAGGCCTCTCAGGAGATCCCACAAACCCAAACTCAATATCCATAAGGCTGTGACTTCAGCTCCCACCCCACCTTCAACTCCTCCAACCCTTCTGGTGTCCCCTGAAGAGTGCTCAGTGCATCATCACTTCCCAACATCCTCAAAATGTCCATGAATGTCCCTGTTTCCTTAGGGTTCCAACTAAAAGCTACCTCTTTTCTGAGTTCCCTGCTTCCCCTCCAGCCTTCTCAGGTTGTGGCCGTTACAGCTCTCTAGGCCCAGAGGTGGCATATGTGTCTTCCTTGGTCCTCTTCTAGATCTTTTTCCATCTCTCCTTTTATCTCCTACACACACACACACACACACACACACACACACACACACACACACAGTTTTGAATCTTATGCCATCAAACAACACTATCCATTACCTTCCCTATAGGAGTCATTTAATCACCTACCCTTTTCTCTCCTCTTTAAACTTCTCCAACACATTTACCTCTCCTGCTATTCTTAACTAATGACCCAACTCCCCCTTTTAATGATAAAACAGGAGAAATCCAAAGAGAACTTAAACAAGCTCTTCACATCTACCTGCCTAATTATTCCTGAGTCATGTACTCTGTATTTTTGTCACTAGTGATGAATTATTTGTACTCTTACTTAAAGTTACTTAAGTGTCTATTCAAGGGCTTTGCTTTAGCAACTCTTCCATTTCTTGTTCACACACCAGGGTGTTTCACAACAGCTATAAAGATAAACATGTTACATTTTTTTCCCATCTTAAAATCTTCTTGACCTTACTTCCCCTCTAGCTGCTTCCCTATTTCTCTATCCTCCTCTACACTGTATATACTCTAGAAACCTAGCTTTCCACTTAAAAATTAGGTGGCCCTTAGCAAGCTTTGTCATGTTTCTCATTTTCAGTTTCCTCATCTATCCAATGTGAAAATTAATGCCAATTTCATAAGGTGGTTGATCAGGTTAAGCGACTTACCATAAGCAAAGTACTTTATACAAGAAAAGCATTCAATAAATGTTAGCTCCAAACTTCCTCAACACTGCGGGTTAGGCACAGGTAAACAATCGAGAAATGAAAACATGACCTTGTTCAAATGAACTGCACTCAAGCTATTCTGATAACGCACTGTACAAACTTCTCATTATCATTCATTTCCAGCTCTTGTCTTCACAAACCTATTATTTTGACCCTACCATTCACTAGAGCCAAGAGGAGACACCAAAATGATATCTATTTTTAAACACTTGCTAAAGGATGCAGAAAGGAAAATCCATTTCTAATGATTTTATGCCTAATCCATGACACTTGGTAGATGAAAAATTGGTCTCATTCTTCCATTGTAACTGTTCTTAGAAGTCACTTAATTTAAATATATATATTAATCAATATTATATATATATATATATATATATACACACACATGGTAACAAAGCAAATAGGACCTATGATAAAAAGCAAAAATAGCACCCATATCTTTCTCTTCTTAACCCCAATACCACATCCCAGAAGCAAACCCTTTCAATTGTTTCCGTTCGTAGTTTCAGTGGCTACCTCCCCCATTCTAGATACTATGATTTTTATCTCTGTTTTGATTTATCCACTTTAGATAGTGTCTAATTACTCCCATATATGAGGGCTTAAAATTCAGGTCACTTACTCATCTCTACTCTTCTCAATGTATATTATTAATATTAATAATTCTATCAGTTATCTTTTTATCTTTAAATAATATATTTAAACCTCTATTTCTTACCTCATCAGGTTTTGCAGTATCTCTTGCAACCTCAGTTACTAAAGGTATAATTTAATGTAAGCTTCATAAGGGTAAGAAGTTTTGTCTGACTTTTTCCGCTTTCTCTGTATCTCAAGTACCTAAAACAACATCTGCTCCCAGTAGGTTCTCAGCAAATATTTGTCAAGTGAATGAATGAATGACTGCATTAATGGTATCAGTGTATCAGCATCCTTACCCTTTCTTCTACATGTTCTATTTTTCCTTCTATCCATTATAATTTTGCTTTTTTACTATGTAAGTGTATTAATATTTGCATACAGTCCTGCAAGCACAGAAAAGCCTTTTGTGCTTTATTAATAGGTGACTAGGACTAGGAGTCTTTGCTTTTCCCAAACATTGTTCAGTTTTAGAGATGAACCACCAGGTGTTTTGCCCTCATGTTGATTTGGGGAAGAACGACTGGTTGCACCAGCTTAATTACAGACCTCAAACAAATCCCCTGATTTCAATTCCAGTTCTTATTCCCTCACTATGGACTCAGGCTAGAGACTTCCTAGGATTTTGCAGAAGGGATTGACTCATATCTCCTTGTACCTTATCATCTATAAAACAATGAATTTCTTAGCCTGTTTCATTTATCAAGATATTCCCATTCATTTTTAATCTCCCAAAAGTTTATTAAAATCATTTGTTTGTTGGTTTATCCACAATTTCATTGTCTATAATGTCACTAGTTTATTTCTCTTTGTGCATTTCTACTTTTTTCTTAGTAGATGTTAAAATGAAAACTTGTACCTTGTCTGACATCTTAAACAAGAAGCATTAGAAGTAATTTTTTAAGTGTTCTATTTAATTTGTATGTATGTGAAAGAATTACGGAATACAGATGATTTGTTATAAACAACTTCTTGCCTTTCTTGCTCTGACCCTGACCTCTCACATGAACTATAATATATAATTGATCTATAAACAACAAGGGTTTGAACTGTGCAGGTCCACTTATACATGGATTTTTTTCAATAAAAGTGACACCAAGCATGCCTTTCTCTCTTGCCTCCCCTCCCACGTCTTTACCTCATCTGCCTCTGCCACTCTGAGACAGTAAGACCAATCCCTCCTCTTCCTCCTTCTCCTCAGCCTACTCAACATGAAAATGAAAAGGAAAAACCTTTGTAATGATCCACTTAATAAATAGTAAATATATTTTCTCTTCCTTATAATTTTCTTAATAACAGTTTCTTTCTTCAGGCTTTCTATATTGTAAGAATACAGTATATAAGACATGGATAAAATGTGTGTTAATTGACTATTTGTTATCAATAAAGCTTTGAGTCAACAGTAGGCTATTAGTAGTTAAGTTTTGGGGAAGTCAAAAGTTATACGCAGATTTTTGACAGCATGGGAGTGTTGGTGCCCCTAACCCCCACGCTGTTCAAGGGTCAAATATATTTAATATGCTAGTGTTGATTCTCTTGATTTTCCTTTCTTATTTTTAATTTATTCTTGATTTTCCTTTCTTATTTTTAATTTATTTCAGAAATTTATGTTAATTATGTAATCCATATTTTAAGACACATTGTTTTAATTTTACAAAAATGTAGTTAATAAGAAAATGCATTTTAAAAATAAAATCTCCCTCCCCTCTGCATGTATACTATAGATAAGCTCAAATCCTACCTCATAGAGAATCAGGAAGAGGGAGGGGTGAGGAGGGAGGAACAGGCAATTGTGACCTGGCTTCCTCCTTATATGGCCACAGAGCCAATGTATGGGGACAACCATTATTTCCAAGGTGATGCTCTAGAGAATTCTAGAAAAAATGTCCAAAGACTGCCTATACTTATCACACTTCTACATGATGAGAAGCAATTCTCTTGCCAATATTCATTGATTTATCCAGCAAACATTAGTTTGGAAGGAAGGAGTCTCATATTTATTGATTATACCATGTTCTAATTCTTCTACCTATGTTACCTTTTCTCATTGTTAAAACACACTTAAGAAGTAGATATTACAATAGACTTGTCATTTGAAGCCTTAACCTTGGGGATTTTAGCTACTTGCCAGTAACCCCAAAAGTGTAGAACTTGTAATTTTCCAAAAGCATTCATTTGATGCTGATGCCAAGTTGAAGGCTGAAGTCGCTGAGCAAGTCATTAATCAGGGAGTAAGATGGAATTACTCTGAGCATCTCTGTTTTAGCTTGAGTTTGTATTCTCATCTCTCTGTTGTAGCTCTCCAGAAATATTATGGCAGTATTCTTACATTTGAGGATTTCCATGTCTTAAGATTGTTCCTTAAATATTTCAAAGGTCTATTATAATCCAGAGGTAAAATGATGTGACAGTGTTCACTCAAGAAAAATGTCAAGCTGATATTTAAGACCACTTTTTTTCTGGCCTCCAAAATTCATGTTCTTCCTTTGCTAACCACTAAGTTTCCCCCCATGCTGGGGATAAAACTTCAGCAATAATCCTTGGCTCCAACAAATCTACAGCCCCATAAGGAAGGGGATACCTCTCACAGCAGCACACTATGCTTCAGGCAGGCTGAAGATTCCTCCAGAGTCAACCAGGCAACAATGAAGCTTTGTTACAAAATTAACCCCCTCCTAATGACCAAAAGGATAAGACAAGCAAATGCAAATTACTCAATTAAATCAGTCAAACAACCAATTTAATTATAGGTAGAGATTTGTGGCCTGAGGAGAATATGAATTAATTGTGAAAAATTGACAAAGAAACAAAAAATGAGTTAAGAAGCAATAGCCTAAGTTCTACCAAACTCAGAGACAGTCTATGACTCATGCAGCCTGTGGTTCACCAGCTTCATTGTAAGTTGGAGGAGTTTCATAAAACCCCATTGTTCTAGTTCATAATAAGGTGGAGCGGGAAGTGTTCCAGTTGTTTTCAGCAACAAGTAAATCAGTGCCTTTGGACATGGGCGATACTTGGTCAATGACCGAATCTGTTCCTCCCACCAAAATATCTCAGCTGGATTTCTTCAAACCAATTAATTCTATTTTAGTAAAGGGAAGATTGTCCATACCTTCTTTAATGAGATTAATAAGATCAAGCCTTCCATAAAATCACTAATGTATAAAAACAACCCCAAATCTCCATCTTCGATTGACTCCAGCAGTTATTTTTGAGTTTTTCCTGCTGGGTGTCACGTATGCTGTTTGATACGGATGTGGACTCAGTTCTGTTCTTTTTTCCAAGAACAAATTTCAAAACAACTTCAAAAAAAAAAAAAATGACATCTGGTCCCTATGCTGCCGCTTAGTTAGCTAAGATACCCTTAGATAAGAATTGTAACCATTTAGAAGGCATGAAGGCCATATAATCAATTAAATTATCAGTTTTCTCTTAAAGAAAATACTTCACAGAAAAGGCAAAATCTAACTCAAATTGCATATGATAATCACTCAAGACATCTATATGACACTTTAGAGTTACAGAATACCTTCACATCCATGACTTCACTGAATTCTTAGAAGATTCTTGGGAGATAGATGTTATTTTCTTTTTAACAGGTTGAATATCTTGCCTGAGGTGACACAGGTGCTGCATGACTGCAGCCAGCTCCATTTATATATAATTTCTTTACTGGGGGCAAACGTGACCCCTGCTAAGAGAGGTGTTGGGGTTATAACCCCCGATAATGTCTTTCTTCACATTGTGTTTGCAGTGTGCATACACGTATTCTCAGTAAAATATCTAATGTTTATTGGAACCAGATAGAAAGCAGTGCTTTTTGCCAACAAACAAGAATACTCCGGCCAGGCATGATTCCACTTCAGATCTACCTGACCTGCTTCAGCTTTGACCTGGGCAGATCATAAATCATGATGAAAAGATTGCCCAGTCTTTGTGCCCATTCCCTCTTTGCCAGATCCACATGAGTTGCCAACAGACTGATTTATCACATTGTTGTTATGAGGATGACTAATGCCACATTCATCGTGCCAGGTAGCTTCTGTGCCCAAGCTCGTCCCTAGGAAAAAGCAGCAGCAGCAGTTGTCGTTGCAAGAACTAAGAGGAATCTATGACCCAAGAGAGGTCACCTATGACCACAGGTCAGCTAGATGTGAATGAAAAATTCTTTTGCTGGTTTATGAAATGGAAAATAACATAAGGAACTAGTATTTATTCTAGAAATTCCATGAATTTTACTGAAATATTGTCAAAAAACAATATGTAATCTTTCAAACTGGTGGCCAAAGGTAAATGTTAGTGGTCAGATTAGTGGAGAGTTTTCCCAGCATGTGGCATGTAAAAGGTCACAAATGACTTTAACCTATGTCAGCCTGTCCCTCCATTTGCCTCTCTCTGCATTGGGACACCTCCCTCTTCTATACTGAGGAATGAGCTTTGTCCCTCACATCTTTCCTGAACTCAGGGAGTTGCTCTGACATTGCCATGACTCACTCTGCAGCTGGGAACCATCTAGAATTTGCAGTCATTGTCCTCTTTGATGGAGACCACCCTTCCTTCACATGGGGCCAGCAACAGGAATGGCTGTTTCTTTTTTTTCTGCCCAACCTGTTTGTTTCCCACAGTGTCACCTCACAAAGCACTACAGGTGTATCAGTTGTTACCAAATTGGTAAGATAACCAAAGGAACTGGGCATAAAAAGGAGTAGGTTAGTCCAAGAGAGATAGTCCAGTGCCAAAGCACCCAGCAAGTTGAAGGCTTTGGAGTGGTTCCTGCATGAACCCTCCCCAATTCATAACCTGTTGCCATGCCTGCACCTTTCTGGTATAATCTCTGCTCCTTATGTAATCTCTGAGATGCACACCGCCACCTTTGTAAACCCTCACCCTTAACCCCAGTGGTCATCCCTCCCCCATGGGAAGTCCGAAGTGGTGCCATCTAGGGTCAACATCATGTCCGATCCTCTCTGAGAATTTCCCATCAATGAGGGCTATGGACATTCCTGTTTCTTCAGCTATCTGCGAATGGCTGTCAGCCAAGATACACGTATCTCCAAAGGATAGACATTCACTCTCAGGTATGAGATAGCCAGCGTCTAACTAGAAATCACAAAGTGGTGGCCAAAAACATGTTTTATTTGGGCCTGCATTTAAAAAAGAGAGAGAGAGAATCAGTTTATGGGGCAGACAGAATGATGGCCCCCTCCAGAAGTCCGTGTCCTAACTCGGAACCTGTGAATATGTTTATTTCCAAGGCGGAAGGGACTTTGCAGATGTGAATAAGGTAAGGGTCTTGAGCTGAAGAGGTTATGCTGGATTACTCAGGCAGGCCCAATGGAATTGCAAGCGTCTTTATAAGGGAAAGAAGGAGGCAGGAGAATCAGAGTGAGAGAAAGAGAGGCAATCAAGGAAGCTGAGGGTCAGAGACAGAGGGATGTAAAGGTGCTGTGCTGCTGGCTTTGAAGGTGATGGTAGAGGCCACAAGGCAAGAAATGCAGGTGACATCTAAAAACAAGGGAAGGCAAGGAAATGGATTCATCTCTAGAGCTTCAAAAGGGAGCATAGCCTACAAACAACCTGATGTCCACCCATGATAAACATCTGACCTCCAGAACCATAAAATGGTAAATTTGTGTTGTTTAAGCCACTGTCTATGGTAACTTGTTACAGCATCAATAGGAGGCTGATATAGTTTCCACCATTTAAAGGCAGAAGTTAAAAAAAACCTTTCAGACCTTTCTCAGAAAATTAAAAAAAAGAAATCTGTCCACAGAGGGCCTCCTTTCTAGGGGAGAACTGGCATGGTAGCCTCTGCCTCTGTGTGACAGAGAACGCTCTGCAGTTCTGTTCCACTCCTGCCTTCGCTGTGTTCTCAAATGCCGAGGGTGAAGAGCCAGCTACCAATTACTAACAGTCTTGGCAGTTGTGATTCATGGCTGCCCCGCTTCACTCAGTTCCCTGTCATTGCAAGTGGTCACCCCATTCTTCCTCTACCCTTTTATTGACTTGAACAATAGCCTAAATGGGCAGTCATTTGAAGTTTAAAAACCTGCCAGTGGAAGGCTTCTGCTTTTTATCTTTGCCTCTGAAAGCATGAACCAGAGATGAGGGTAAGTGTGTCCACGGGCAAGCTAGAAGGAGGAACAGAATCACCCAGGTAAGTATCACCAGTGTGGCTCCGTATGATCTCGGGTTCAGGAAATTTACTTTGACTATTATTTCATAAGTCATTTGTAGTAATCACCTATACAAATAAGGATTCTGTGGATTATGATCATTTGAAGTCTTGGCTTTTTATTTTTTTCAATTTGAGGGAAGAGAGATCCTAAATTAGATTTTAGCAAGATCTGGTCAGTGATTAATGCATACAATGTTTTATAAAATTATGTTTTAAATTCAGTTAATGTTAGCCAGATTCTGCATTGTTTTGTCTGAAAAGAAAAGGTCTGGCCACAAAACAATTTTCTAACGGTCTTGAAAACAGAAATGTGTAATGCTGAATGTACTCAAAGCATGCCCAAAGTAAAGTATTTCTGCCGTGGAAACCACCTGCTCAACAACTTGACCACTAAATAAATGTTTTCTGTATAGAGAGAATTTCTGGCCAAGCCAGGAACACCAATGCTGAGCTGTAAATGCCTGCAGTTATACAAAAGGCCACTTTATAAAATGGCGGTTGGTATTTTTCTTTTCCAGTAACACTGAATATGAAAAGGCAGCACCGACAGTATGCTTCCAGAAATCATCATTTCCTCAGTTAGAAACACCTATTCAGAGCCTTCACTTGTTAGCAGGCAACTTCACCTGGCTTTATTTTTGTAACACCTCTGATGGCTTAACTCTGCAACTGCCCAATCACTGTGGACAGGCCAGTTCTATTATTAGATTGGTTTTGAAGAGTAAGCAGTCCAAAATAGTGGCAGAGATTTATTCTCCAAAATTGGCTGTTCCCTGTCAATGTAAACTCTAGTCAAAGAACAAATCTCTCTAGCACATGGATTTGGAAAATGAGGTAGTTTTAAACTGCTTATGTGAATACATTTTTTCAGAGTGAACTAAATCACACTGCTCTCTGTGGTACGTGAGATGTCAATGTGCGCCACATGGGGAAACATGGTTAACCTGTCTGTTTGAGACCTGTAGTAGTGTGCTAGGGCCGTCTTGAACAAAGTCTCATGAACTAGGTGGCTCACAAAATAAATTTACTGACTTCTCAGTTCTAGAGGCTAGAAATCCATGATCAAGATGTTAGCAGGGTTGGTCCCTTCTGAGGGTTCTGAAAGACAACTGTTCCGTACCTCTCTCCCGGCTTCTAGTGGTTTGCTGGCAACCATGGGAATACGTTGCTTGCATCACCCTGGTCTCTTTCCAGCCTCTTTAAGTCAACTTTCCTCCATATTATACTCTGATCCTGTCCTGTTTCCCTGCTCTGTCTCTTGTGACTACAATTATTCCTTGGCTCCAAGATCACCTTAAGGCAGCTGATTCTGTATAGGTTGCTATTTCCAGACTTGATTTCTCTACCTAGCTACAAACTCCTGTTTCCAGTTGTTTGTATCTAAACGACAGCAAAACCGAAACTGAAAATATCATCTCATTCTCCTTGAGCCATCTTCTCCTATTACATTATTTCTGGTAATTGATTATTCTTGCATTCAGCCAGGCTTTGTGCCTTGTGGTCACCATACATTTCTTTTCTCTTGTTCTCTCATATCCCCTTTTTTTTTATAGAAATCCAGTTGTCTCTGTTCCTGATATGTAAATTGTCTGCCTCTGACTTTCCCTAGTCCAAATCCTCATTACTTTTCACCTGCATGGCTTAAATTGCTCCCTGTTGTTTCAGCCTCTCTTTGCTGCATTCTAAACTATTGCCTATTAATCCACTTTAATCCTCCAAAGTTCAGCTGAAAAACATAATTGGTTCCCCCATTCTCTATACATTTTGAAACTGGTATTTGTAACTGCTGTACTTTGGATATACAGTTTCTTCTGGGTTTCCTCAGCACAGGTACCCACTTTGTATTAGTCTGTTTTCACACTGCTAATAAAGACACACCCGAGACTGGGTAATTTATAAAAGAAAGAGGGTTAATTGACTCACAGTTCAGCATGGCTTGGGAGGCCTCAGGACACTTACAATCATGGCAGGAGGGGAAGCAAACACATCCTTCTTCACATGGCAGCAGCAAGAAAAGCAGAGAAAAGCAGGGGGGAAGCCCCTTCCATGAGTGAGTTTCTCATGGAAACTTACTATCATGAGAACAGCATGGCGGTAACAGCCCCCGTGATACAATTACCTCCCACTGGGTCTCACCCATGACATGTGGGGATTATGGGATATACAGTTCAAGATGAGATTTGGGTGGGGATACAACCAAATCATATCACTCTTCTTTAGCCAAACTAGACTACTTTCTTTCCTTTTCTTTCTTTGAATTAAAAGATTGGATAGAAATGGATTATTCCAAACTTTAAGGCCAAAGACTTATTATTCCATATTTTACATAAAGTCATTTTCTTTTCTAACAGCCTAACAGGATCTGTGATGACTAGCATTTTATTTGATCCTCTTTTATTTCACTTGACACAAGCCCTAATAAAGGGATGGACTCATACACTCAACAAATAGAGTAGCTGACAGCCTTTCCCAATAGGTCTTGCTTTAGAGTTATTAGCATGATTGTCTTATTCTGTCTGCTAGATTGTAAGGTCCTAGAAAGTGAGGATTCTATTTTATTCATCTGTATAAGCCCTGACAAGTGTTTGGTCTGGGCCTTGAATAGACAACTAAGCAGACTATTAATTTAAACTAAAAACTATATTGGAAAATCAACTTGACACACCAAGAAATTGTGTTCCCAGCCAATAGATGAGCAGAAAGTTGAAATTATTATTTGATCTTAAATATTTTGTTAAATTTGCATTAACCACTAGGTTATGTAACTTTATCTTTGAAACGTCCTAATACCTCTCTTACAGATGTTCCATGGTCTGCTTGCTAATGACTGAGGACTTGGAAAAGAGGGGTGGAAAACAGAAGAAGGAAACGTCATATGCCTTAAATCTTCAATCTTAAATCTTACTCTCAAGAACATCCCCAAAGGCAAAATTTGCAAACATAGTTATTTCTGCTGCTCTTTAATAGAAGATTTCTTGCAAGAGACAAGGCTTAGCTTTGCCCCCTAATTATTTAAATTGAACAGTCAGTAATAAATGCTGGTCCCAGTGAATCATTCTAGTCTATTTTTCTAATTTATCTTGGAGTCTGAACTCACCTACAGAGGAATGGCAGACTGCCTTCTCCAACATGACACCCCTGGTTTTCCCTCAGCTGGTGGGACACATATTCAATTATAATGATGCTGGGATTTCTAAAAATGTAGAAGAACTTGACACTGTAACAGCTGTCTGAGTCCCTTGCTTGAAACAATGAAATCTTAAAATGTAGGTAAATGAGTATGAAAAATATTCGCAGTTTGTGTCTATGTAGGAGGCATAGAAATCCCTTCCCACAGCAAGCTGCTCTAGTCTAGGATACTTTAAAATGTATTTCAGGGCTGGGCGCGGTGGCTCAAGCCTGTAATCCCAGCACTTTGGGAGGCCGAGACGGGTGGATCACGAGGTCAAGAGATCGAGACCATCCTGTCAACATGGTGAAACCCCGTCTCTACTAAAGATACAAAAAAATTAGCTGGGCATGGTGGCACCTGCCTGTAATCCCAGCTACTCGGGAGGCTGAGGCAGGAGAATTGCCTGAACCCAGGAGGCGGAGGTTGCAGTGAGCCGAGATCCCGCCATTGCACTCCAGCCTGGGTAACAACAGCGAAACTTGGTCTCAAAAAAAAAAATAAAATAAAATGTATTTCAAGTTGTAAAATGTGATGGACATTATTTCCAGAAAATGTCTACTAAATTGTAAAATCAATTGTATGTAAGTCACTGTTTTGTAGATCTTATTTCATAAAATGAAGTCACAACTACATGAAAGAACTTGTCTGGATCTTCAGAAATGATCCAATATTCAGGATAATTGTTGTTTACCGTGAAGGGCAGTCAGAAACCAAACCAGTTCTAACTATTCAGACTAGCTCAGTGTTTCAGAGGTTAAGCACTGGAGGCAGGGTCTAGGCTTAAATCCCAACTATATCCCCTACTAACTGCATTAGCTTGAACAAAGGTATCTAACCTCATTAAGCGTCAAGTCCTCATCTATGAAATAAGTATAAGCATTTTCTTCCTCATAAGCTTACTATGAACATTTAAAAAGACCGTACTAAACGGCCTACTCCAAAGCAGCCACTCAAGCTACTTTAGCTATTTTTATTCATAGCAGTCACTCTATCAAGTTAAGCTAATAATTGTGCTTCTTATTTTATTTTGGCACTGAGATATTTGGATTTCTATGGCTTTTCAAAAACAACTTTATTGAGATATAATTCATACACCATACAGTTCACTCATTTAAAGTATACAACCTAAAAGGCTTTTAGCATGTTTAGAGTTGTGCAGCCATCATTGCAATCTAATTTTAGAACATTTAAAATTTGTTTTTGCTTAATAAATTAATGAATGTTTTAATTGTCATTATTATTCCTGCCTCTTAAAATTATTGCTAGGTTCTCTATAAGGATATGTTGAATGAAAGAAGAAACCACTTTATTACCAGAACTGGCAGTATTTTTGAAGTTGGAGAAATGAATAAAATGTGAGTAGCATGAGGACAATTCTGGATGAGTTCTGTCTTCCTGGCTGTCTCACAGGAAGTCTAAGACCAATCCAGTTAGTAGAGCAGAGAAAAAGCCACAAAATCATTATTTTTCAATAGCTGGCTTGTAGTTGGATAGTCTGCCCTGAGAATAGAATGAGTCTCCTGACCCAAATATATATAATATTTTTTAAAGGCTTGGGGGAGTAGCAAGGGCAACTCTGTACTCCTAGGTGGTGTAAAGAGTAGGAATAAAAAGTCACAGTGTGGGAGATCACGAATCTCTTTAAAATTCTGAGGTCTGAAAAAGAACTCTGGATGAAAAGTACTTTAAGGTACATTACTTTGCTTTAAGGAGATGGGAGTTTGGATGTTTATTTCATCCCTAGCTAAGCCCAGATTGATTAAGATCAGCTATTCATGACTCAGCATTTAAGGGAGAGGGCTCTATTTAGCGTTAGCTTGGACAGGACACAGAAAGTTAGCACCTGGGCAGGAAATTTAAACCCTAGCAGTGGTATTCCAAGACGATGGTTCTCAAGTTGTGGTGAGATGGGTTAAAAATGAGATCAAATGGCAAATGAAGAAAAACTGGAACTCCTTCACAAACTTTCCTGGGTTGAGCTGTGTTCAAAACACCCACAAACACATATTCATCCATAGACATATTCTTTGGTTCAAACACACTGATTGAAAACGTATTATATTTTGGAATTTTCTTAAATAAATCAATAGGGTCTTAGCAAGCTAAACGCGTACTATTAACAGTCACCAGAAGTTTCTTTGGGCTAGTTCAGGCAACAGCTGCATAAATATTTCTCACATTGGCTGCCTGCACCACTCTACTTCTTTGCAGGAAAAACCACATTTTTTTTTCCAGTTTAGTTCACTGTTGTATCTCATGTGGACTGACTAAAGAATGTTATTTCTAAAACTAGGAGTGTTCCAAGTATAACTATGACTTCTGGCGACTAAAGGGAGACCACTAAATGATTTTTTTCCCTCTATTTTGCTGATTACTCTTCATCCTTCAAAACTTAGCTCAGAATATTCAGTATCAAGAAATGAGGACCTATATGAATAAAACCATAAAGTAACACAAAGATTTGAATAAATAGAAGACATGCTATTTAATGGAAAGAAAAATTTTAAAGTTTGAAGTCAACTTTTCCAAATAACATTCTCTGTATTGCCAGTCAAAATCTCAATGAGCTCATTAGGAATGGACAACACAATTCTAATGCTCATATAGAAACATAAAAATGCTGGCTGGGTGTGGTGGCTCACTCCTGTAATCCCAGCACTTTGGGAGGCTGAGGCTGGTGGATTACCTGAGGTCAGGAGTTCGAGATCAGCCTGGCCAACATGGCAAAACTACATCTCTACTAAAATATAAAAATTAGCTGGGCATTGTGGTGGGTGCCTGTAATCCCAGCTTCTTGGGAGGCTGAGACAGGAAAACCACATGAACCCGGGAGGCAGAGGTTGCTGTGAGCCGAGATTGCACCATTGCACTTCAGCCTGGGCTACAGAGCAGAACTCCATTTTTTAATTAATTAATTAAAAAGAAATAAAAATGCTAAAAGAATGAGGAAAATTCTGAAAAAGAATAAGAACTTATCCATGCATGTTATAAAGGTGGAATTGGTATTGACCCAGGAATTTTTAGACTCCAGTGAGTGCAAGAATATAGAAATAGTATCACATATATATGTGAATTTGGTATCCGATAATAGCTGCTATTTACTCTTATTATATGTCATGTATTATTCTAAGCCCTTTACATACACTTATGTATGAATCCTGGAAACAATCCAACAGATACATAGTATTTTTATCCCTGTTTTACAAATGAGAAAACAGATTCATTAGTAAGCAATGGAACCAGAATTTGACCCAGGCAGCCTAACTCCAACACCTATGAATTACTATACAGCATTTTATATCAGCAAGGGAAAAGATTATTCAACATAGGTAACTAGTATAAAATCTACCTTTTTTATATCACAGCTAATTCTAGATGGCTTGAATAATTTGCTTTAAATAAAACTGTAAAAGTACCAGGAAAAAATATGAGTTTTAAAAAAACTCAATGTGGAAAGGACTTTTTTTACGGCCCACCCAAAACTCAAAATCGAAATCAAGAAGACTGATAGACCCAATTCATAAATATTTTTAAATCAAAATTAAGTGAAATAAGCAAAGAGGTGAAACAGCCATAGTGCATATGACAGACCTAAACTAACATCCCCAGCATGCAAAGATCTTTTATAAATCAGATGATGACAAACGTGCCTATGAAAAACATGCATAATTCATAAAAATCAGGAAATTAGGCAAGAAGTATGAAAAGTTTAATCTTACTGTTCCTTAAAGAAATGTACATTCAAATAAAAGTTTTTATCAGATTAACAAAAACATATAACAGACTGACAAAAATCTGATGTTGACAAAGGCATAGGAAAATGGTGATTTGAATTGGTACAACTTTTCTGGAGAGAATTTTGGCATTTATGAATCAAAATTTCAAATGTGTATAACTCATGATCTAGCAATTTTTCCAGAGAACTATCTGTAGAAATTATTGCTCAAGTACCCAAAGCTGTATACACAATGATGTTAATTACAGCATTATCTAAAACATCAGAAAAACAGGAAACAACCTAGTTGTCCTCTGCCTAAATAAAGGCATAAAGTATGATGAAATACTACATGGCCATGAAAAATTGTAACATGATTTTAAACTTATTGATCTGCAATGATATCCAGGTTATATTGTTGAATGAAAAATTATCAAGATACTGAAAGCATGTGAAGTATGGCCACCTTTTTATAAAATTATGGGTATGCAAACACATAGACATGCATGCCTGGGAAGTTATTCACTAAAATGTCAATGGCAATGATCTCCATGAAGAGATTTTACTCTCTTGTTTATATTTTCATGTACTATTTGGAATTCTGGTTTTTTGAGATGGAGTCTCACTCTGTCACCTAGGCTGGAGTGCAGTGGTGCTATCTTGGCTCACTGCAACCTCTGCCTCCTGGGTTCAAGTGATTCTCCTGCCTCAGCCTCCCGAGTAGCTGGGATTACAGGTGTCCACCACTATGTCCAGCTATTTTTTTGTATTTTTAGTAGAGATGGGATTTCACCATGTTGGCCAGGCTGGTCTCAAACTCTTGACCTTGTGATTCGCCCACCTCAGCCTCCCAAAGTGCTGGGATTACAGGCGTGAGCCACTGTGCTCAGCCTGGAATTCTTTAATAAGAAAATAAATACTACTAATCAAACAGAGCAGACACAACTGAAGCATGTCTTCTCCAGGAAGCCTTCTCTAACTCCAGGTTGGTCTGGATAATGTCCTCTAACCTCCCATAGCACCCTATACACATCACCACAGCACTTTCACATCACAATATAAAGATATTTATTTGTATCATTGCTCTTTCTAACGGAACATCAGTAAATACCTCTGATATCCTATTATTTTGTTTTTCCTGTGCTGAGCTCAGTGACTGACACATAGCAGGCACCAATGACTCAACCTATTTGGGAATTCAAACTAACCTCCTCTAAAATTATATATTGTAGAAGGAAGTATGTGTGAGTTTTATGAGATTGATATGTGTTTTTTTTTTTTCACCAGTAGTCTTCATAAGCTAGATAAATTGTGGAGAAATACAAAGTAATGACCTATTTATATGGATCCATCTACCCTTAACAAGATTCAAGGTCTCACTAAATTAACATCCTTCAGAATTCTTCTTGGGAGTCCTGCTGTCTAAGTCTTGCTTGATACTGACACTAAGTTGATACTGGGAGTATGTCTGCTGTTCTGAAACTCTCACTTCCTGTATCTGCAAATTCGAAATGAGAATCATTCACCCAGCAATAGGAATCTGCCTCCAATGACTGGTGATAAGGAATAGCTAAGAGAGTGTTTGCCTGAGGGCTCTATTTTAGGTATGCTTCAATTCAGCTCCAACTTTTCCAGTGAACTCTGTATTTTGACATTGAAAAACAATGTTTTGGCACTACACTATACTTAGAGACTTTCACAATAAGCTCCTCTTATCAGTTCATCATGTGATGTTTTCCTTTAACCAGATCGCACATTTTATCCTGGGGTTAGCAGTTTTGGACTATACTAACAGATATGAACTGTTGGAAGAAGTGGTCGCTAACTAGTAATCATTGTTAGATATTAACATAAAATATAAAATACATGGAAGGGGGAGTAGGTAACATATTGGGGTTAAAAGGAACCCCCTAACTGAAATTATTTAAAAGCTGAAAGACCTAAACTCCATATCCAAACTGTTAATATATTCACAACTATACTTTAAGGGATGGTGTCGGTTTTGTGGTATTGATGGTTCTATTACTGCTTTTAAAAATGCAAAGACATCTTTGGGAGGCCGAGGCGGGTGGATCATGAGGTCAAGAGATGGAGACCATCCTGGTCAACAAGGTGAAACCCCGTCTCTACTAAAAATACAAAAAAAAATAGCTGGGCATGGTGGCGCATGCCTGTAATCCCAGCTACTTGGGAGGCTGAGGCAGGAGAATTGCTTGAACCCAGGAGTTGGAGGTTGCGGTAAACTGAGTTCGCACCATTGCACTCCAGCCTGGGTAACAAGAGCGAAACTCCATCTCAAAAAAAAAAAAAAAAAAAAAAAAAAGCAAAGACATAATGGTATTAAATGAAAAGTTATAGCTTTACCCCTTGCTAGACTAACTAGAGATAATCATTCGGCATTATTTCCATTCTCGGGTCTTCAGGTAGTTATTTCATCAGTAGTTTGTTTCTCTGTGTTTAGAAGGGTGTGATTTTCACACACTCCTTCAGCCAATTGAAACACCAGTTTTTAATAAGCACATGAAAACTGTGACTCTTATTTTATAAATGTTGACACTTACAGGTCAATCCATGTCTGAGTATTTGTTTAATCTTTGGAAGTTAAATTTGGAATTTCTACAACATCTTATGTTAAACACGTGTCACCATTTTGAACATAACATACTGCATAAAATTGTTTATAAGACCTGTATGCATTGCTAAGCATTTATTTGCTTAAAATCAAAGACCTATGAGTCTTAAGAACTGCAAAACATCTGAGAATATGAATGAAATGCTGCTAGAAAAGAGAAAAAATAAAGGATGATTAGAACTGAGAAGAGTGAGAAAGAAGTATCAGATGCAAATAACCTACAAGCCATAGTCAACATATTTGCACATGATGAAAACCGTATAACATAATTTACAACACAATATGACATATATTTATATTATATTTCAATTAACTTAGTTCTAAGACCATACAGTCTTTTCCTTCCTCTTTACACAAATACGCTTTTCACTTTTAAAAGAAGGCAATCTTGCAGTCAATTTAATGACCATCAACACATCACAATAATAGACTTTTTAAAAAGTCTGCTTATATCTTCCTAAACCTATATTTCCAAATGAATGGTATAAGTTATTCTCCCAATAAGTCAATCATTGGGCTCACGAAGATTTGTATTTGAGAAGAATGAGCCTGTTAATAAATGTATATATAAAAGATTTAGGTAAGGATTAGGATCTGCTAAAGTGGCCGATGGTAAGCCAGCTACATCTAATTCTCAATACTACTAATATAGCTCTATTTCTTGATTTAGCAACCCTAAAACAATGACCCACTGTGAAAGATAAGTAATTCATCTCACTTCCTGCTTTCTCCCTAACCATTCTCTTGGGTTTTGTTGATTATTGTATACTTTTTATTAATTACCTTTCATGATTTCAGATAATAAGCTTAAATTCTCTTTATTTTTTCATTAATTTTACAAAGTATCTCAACTTCCACTCTATAAATGAGAACATATGAATGCTATACTATCCTTCACTTCTTCTCACCTGTAACTCTCAGGTTTTGTTAACTATACCATGACTTTTAAATTAACAGTATTGATAACATTTACAGTATATCCTATCTTTGTTTTATGAAGTCTTGGGTGTTTTAAAAATATGTATAAAATCCTGTGGGTGTTTTGTTTGTTTATTTCAGAGACAATATCTCCCACTGTTGCCTAGGATAGGGTGCAATCACAGCTCACTATAGCCTCAAATTCTTGGTATCAAGTGGTCTTTCTGAGTAGTTGGGACTACAGGTGCATGTCACCATGCACAGCATATTTTTTTTATTTTAAAATTGTTTTTAGAGATGGAGTCTCCTATGTTTCCCAGACTGATCATGAACTCCTGGCCTCAAGCAATCCTCCTACCTTAGCCTTCCATGTAGTTGGGATTACAGTAGGCATAATCCACCATACCTGGCAAAGTCTTGTTTTTATAAAGGCTTTAAAAATAAGCCTTGTTTTTAAATAAAGTCTTGGTTTTTAAATAAAGTTTTGTTTTATAAAGTCTTGTCCCTATTCAATCTTCTAAGCTTTGTTTACTGGTTGATTCTAAAAATTGGAAATGAACAGCATATAGAACTTTATTATTATGTTGATATTATTCATTGAAAAATTAGGTATTATGATTAAACCTCAGGAGAAAGAAATGTAAGGAAAACTTTGCCACTCAAAGGAAATGAGTTAAGAGTCAGAGTATCCAGGCATAGTGGCTCACGCCTGCACTTTGGGAGGCTAAGGTGGGTAGATCACTTGAGGCCAGGAGTTTGAGACCAGCCTGGCCAACATGGTGAAACGCCATCTCTACTAAAAATACAAAAAATTAGCCAGGCAAGTGGTGCATACCTGTAATCCCATCTACTTGGGAGACTGAGAGAGGAGAATCTCTTGAACTGAGAATGCGGAGGCTGCAGTGAGCCAAGATCATGCCACTGCACTCCAGCCTAAGCCAGAGTGAGACTCTGTCTCAAAAAAACAAAAATCAAAGTAAACTTAATTTTCTTTTTTTTTACTCTAATAATTCCTCAGCATCATGCCATATAAAACAGTTTACTTTGTTCATACGCGGAACACTTTCTTGTATAAGTTTTTGTGTTCTTCCTGAAGTTTCTTGTTGCCTTTTTTCTACATTACACAGGAAACAGAAACCTTCCTCATTTCATTAAGGTAGTCCAGCTTCTCCTCTTATGTCCTCCACCCCCAGTTCAGCTCCTGTGTATCCGCTCTCTCTTACTTGATTTCTCAATAGAAAGGTGTTTGACATCCTAGATTAATCTTTGTGATCTCTTACTTTTTGTCTCATAGTTACTTTGTTTGCTCAACTTTAAGTCCAGCCTTTTATTGAATGGAGGGAAGGAGAGGCAATCATGTTTTTAATTTCCTCTTGTTCTCTTTTTGCATAAAACCATGTACTTGCTTTATAGATACCATTCCTTCATCAATCTCAGAGGACTTGAACTAGAATTTTTTTTAAAAAATTCTTTTCTAAATTATCTGTTTTTGTTGGTCCATCACTTTCTTTTTTCATCTTAGTTCTATCTGTTGCTGTTGATTTTCCCTAGATATCTGGCCATCACTGGTTATCTTCACATACTCATGAGAGAAAGACTAGGCTGATGAATCCAAGCAGCTCCTGTGGATTTCCTCTGTTCTTAAGTGGGGTTTTTCTTGAAAGATACCACACTGACTGGAAGGATTTCTGTGTTAGTGGGTAAGTCATGTCATTGGGTAGGCTTCTTTAAGGGAAGAGAGCACAAAGGTAGATCAGGGTTCCACTCCCATTATCAGAACAGGAAGGCATGTTCTGGGGAGTGAGGGGGGGTTACCTGGAGGGGAATACCTTCATAAGACCATTATCTCCATCCTAACTGTTAACTTTCTTCAGCCATTCACTTGCAACTGTCACCATGTCAGTTTCACTGCAAATGTGCTCTGCATTGGGGAGCAGCTGTTTTGTATAGATCCTTCAGCCCACTTCCCTCACTGTCAACCTAAGCTACTCTGGAAACGATGGTGTGTACCTGTGTTACAGCCCTTCGTACTGAGGCTTATGTATCAGTACTCACTCATCTGTTCATACTTTTTTATGCCAGAAATTTGTCTTTGATCTGATGATGATTCCACCCTAGGAATCCTCATTTGCCATAAACAAATAGGCCGCTTAGGCTATTTAGGATTTTCTGGCACTTCTCATTAGAAAAACCTCATGCAAGTGTTGTGGGGTATGGAGGAGAGAAAGCCTTTGGACACAAACAGAAATCATTTCAAATTCTGTTCTGCTACTTACTGGCTGTGCTAGAACATGACATTTATTCTAAGACTGTTGCCTCATCTCTAAAGCACAAATAATATCTTTTTTACTGAGTTATGGTGAGGATTAAATGAATAAAGTGTTGACAAATAATAGATGTTCAAATGTTAATTCCTTTCCACTGGAGTGCCTTTACTTAAATACCTTGGATTTAATAGGTAAGAATATATACATCTATTTGGTTAATATATAGTAATAAAATATATGTATCTATTTGGTTAATACATAGTACTAAATAAAATCTATCATTGGACAAACATTCTTTTAATTGTCTTCACATTAAGCTCATGTATTACTTTAGATATGACTTAATATGTGACCATGTCCTGCTTATCTGAGATCATTTATTTTAAGGTCTTCAAAACATAGTTCCTCAAAACACGGATTTCTTTTGAAGTGTTTTAGTTACCATAAAATATATCTATTCTCTTACATCTTTAATCTACTTAACTAGATTAACTTTTGTATTATCATTATTACAATTGAATACATTAGTTTAGGACAGCCACCAAGCTGATTTTGAACATACTTCAGAAACTTTGCAGAAAGTTTCAGAAACAATGCAACAAGGAAAACATTCAAATAGAAAAATATATACTAACCTACACAGAGGCCAGGGTAAAGAGCACAAAAAAAATGCACTTACTTGTATTGTACTTTGATCTCCCATTTGTCCGTTCTTTAGATAAAATACTTGCTCCTTTTGGACTTGAAAACAAGTCTCCTTATAAGGAAAAAAAGTCACGAGTGACTAAGTGTAGCCAGTTCAGATTTGTGCTAATTGTGTATGTGTTGTAACAAGGTTCTTCTAACTTTTCAACTCTATTCTTGAATTGCTGTCTTATAAAACAAAAATTTTCTGGTAGCAAAGATTTTTCTGGAAGGTGGAGCAAGAGGAAGATGACATTATGAAAAGAAGGAGCAATGCTTAACTGAAATTATAGAGTTCGAAGTATCATTTGAGGGAGAAAAGTAAAACTCAGTGGTCTTTTGTCTTGGTTGAAAGGAATAGTGGACTAAATTTATTTTTAATCACAATAAATACTAATATTAGACAAGTCATATACCTATTTTCCTCTGTTCTATTAAAGTTGTAAATTTCTATATCAACAGTCTTAATGCAAACATGACTTCTATTTTAACTTTCCTTAGAATGCGGGGGGAAAATACATAATAGCAGACAGAGATATAATCTTGTTGAGGAAACCAAATGATTATATAAAAAGATTCGTTTTTAAAACTTCATTAAAAACAAATTATAAGAACAAACCCTAAACTGTTCAGAGTGGTGGGTACTTCTGAGGATTCAGGGAGTGGGATGGGAGAAGTGAACTTTGATTCTTTAGAATTTGGTGCTTTTGTCTTTTTCAAAACAGGAGTGCACCATCTTTATCATTCTGGCAACTTAAAAAGCTTTTTTTTTTTTTTTTTAATGTCATTATCCTATAGCCCAATACTGCAAACACATGGAATAAAGGAACTATGTGGTAGAATTCACACTTACATCAGTATGGCAAATAATAAATACACAGATTATTTGACCTAAAGGAATCTCCAATAAAGGATTCCTGATAGCTTAGTATTCTTTACCACAAATGTCTGCCCAGTTTTTTCTTGTTCTCCTACTTCATAATTCTTGTACATGCATTCTGCTGTCTTCCAACACACAGTAGCTTTAATTAAATTCTATTTCCTTGCTCACAAACAATCTCCTGAGAGAAAATCTTTTAAAATGTCATGTATTTTGTTTGGCCAGCAAAGTGCTTTCAGCACTTTCAAATTAGTTTTCAGTATTTAAGAATTTGGAGATTCCAGGCTGGGGGTGGTAGCTCACACCAGTAAATCCTAGCACTTGGGGAAGCCAAGGCAGTCAGATCACCTGATATCAGGAGTTCGAGACCAAACAGGCCAACATGGTGAAACCCCATCTCTACTAAAAATACAAAAATTAGTGGAGTGTGGTGGTGGGTGCCTGTAGCCCCAGCTACTCAGGAGGCTGAGGCACAAGAATTTCTTGAACCCAGGAGGCAGAGGTTGCAGTGAGCCCAGATGGTGCCACTGAACTCCATCCTGGATGGCAGAGTGAGACTCCATCTCAAAAAACAAAAAGCAAACAAACAAAAAAAAAAAATTGGAGATTCCAGAATCCCCAGCTCCTCTTTGAAGATCAAAAGATCTGACAGCACAGGACCCACATTCCATCATGGCAAAGGGGAGCACTTACAGCTGACCCCTTAGCCTGGGTGCACCCTGTTACCACCCCAATAGGACGGCCAGGGCCGTGTGCCATTTAGCACGGCTCTTGCACTGTCTTTTGTCTTACAGGAAACAGGAAAGTAATTTCTTATTTATGCTCTTATTTTCTTAAAGGGTAGGGAAAAATGAAAAAAAAATCAAGCAGGCAAGATATTTCCAAAAAAGGAGACTATTTCTTTGTAGAAATGAAGATGACTTACCTGTGTTTAATATGCAAACAAAGGGTATCTATCTGAAAGACTCAACTTAATAACCATAAGAAGCCTGCATGCAATAAAGCAAGAAAATAATGTAATGAATTTGTTTTTAAGTGAGAATAAAATTATTTTGTAAAATGCAATTACATGTAAAATAAATATTTGCCTATTTCTAAATCTACTTCATTTTTGTGACCTAATTGGCTCTGTAGTTATTTGAGTTTGACCCCATATTTAGAAGTACCCCCATGACACAGCTACACAGCACCTACCGCTGCCCTACTTCTATAGTCTGAGGAAGTAAACAAAGCCTGTCCAGATCAGCAGTGTTTCTTTTCCACTTCCTTCCTCTTCCTGCTCTGAGCTGTAGTCTACAAAGGTAAGGGCAGCAGCTGTAAAAATTCCTGTTAACACTTCAGCTCCCTGGTCCTTCTTCCTACACAGGGCCTCTCTCTCTAGGTGCACAGACTGACAAAATATCCATATTAGGAGCTGAAGCCTCCCCTTGCTAATGTGGTTCTATTCATTTTTCAAGGTCATAGGCCTTCAGTTACAGCTGCAAACACTCAGGACAGATCTCTAACCCCAGCCTTGACCTCTGTGGGAGGGAGCAGAGAGCTAGTTCAAGACAGCAGCCAAACCTAACAGGCATCTAGTTTGCACAAACATCATGAGCAGATCAGTAGCTGCAGGGTGATGCCAAACGCTGTCAAGGTCCCAATTTTAGGAGGAAGGAAAGGAGACTCTGATGGACTATGTCTGATTCCAATCTGCATCCCTAGGACTGATCACAGTTTAGATCAAGTCCCCAATAAAAGTTTCCTTTATGGGGCCGGGTGCGGTGGCTCACACCTGTAATCCCAGCACTTTGGGAGGCCGAGGTGGGTGGATCCCAAGGTCAAGAGATCGAGAACATCCTGGTCAACATGGCGAAATCCCGTCTGTACTAAAAATGCAAAAAATTATCTGGGCATGGTGGCGCGTGCCTGTAATCCCAGCTACTCAGGAGGCTGAGGCAGGAGAATTGCCTGAACCCAGGAGGCGGAGGTTGCGGTGAGCTGAGATGGCACCATTGCACTCCAGCCTGGGTAACAAGAGCGAAACTCTGTCTCAAAAAAAAAAAAAAGAAGTTTCCTTTATGTAGAATCTAGTTACATTTTCTCTAGAGCCAGCAGGCATCTATCCTCTGCTCCCCCTCATTACTAAGGTCAACCTCTAGTAAAAAGGCTACCTTGTCTTGTAGGTCACAAAATGATTCCACATGGCTTCTCTTATTTGATTCAATCAGATAACTTGAAAGGTAGGTAGGGTTGGTTTATACCATCATCTCCAATGAACAGAAGGCAACATAGAAGTGATAACTTAAAAGAGCTTAGTGTGACATATTCAAGGTCAAAGAAAGAGTGCTGGGCCTCATGTTTACTACACTTTTATCCAGGCCACCGTAAACCAGGAATGTGAACAGGGAGATAAGACTAAAAACCATGACACTGTAGCCCTTTACAGAGAAAAACATGTTATCCAAAACAGATGTTCTGTAACAAAAGCCTTGTTAAATAATTGGGGAACAGAATTCAGGAAAAAGAAATTAAGAGTTTAAAAATATTTTTATATAGAAATTTTTTTACAAAGATTTTACAACATAGCAAATCATTATGTCATACTGTAGAAAGATGAAGCAAAGAATTAAACTCCAAGGGTAAAGAAAGTGCTCACAGCAACGTATTGCAGTCTCCATGAAAGTGCATATAAACGGTTAAGGCAAAGTACCATCTTGGTACAGACATGTTGCAAACTGACTTTTAAAACAATTTTTAAAAATATATACAAACTTTCTTTTCTTCTATTCTTCTCAAAGGCATTTCAAAGGGATCCTTTTATGAATATTCTTGCTGTAGAACAATGTAGAAATAACTTCTGGGTATAAAACAGTAAAAATAAAAATGTTCTACCTGAGTGTGTTAAAAGTAAATCAAATGATTTATAAAACAAAACCTTTACAAGTGTGGGCTTTCTACATGTAACTTGCCAGACTTAAGGCCTACATCCCCACATTCTAGACAGAGATCACTAATGATGGTAGCATGTAGAGTAGGATTCTTGCCCTTCTGTGTAGCTTCTGGCTTCTAGGTTCTATGTCCAAACTATTGACATATTTGAAGTCTGTACACAGTCATCGCGTGATAAATCTACTTTACAGCTTTCTTCTACCTGCAGCTTACATGATAACCATGCTCTGAAGTGCTACATGTGCTTAATGCAATATGTTGCCCCATCTGATAATAAAAATACAAAGGTGCTCTTTAAGTTAAACCATAAACCTTATTAGAGAATTCTAGTTAAGTATTTTCTTTTTCCACATACATGTAAATACCTTAAGATCAATAAGATCACTAGGATAATACTGGTTATCAAAATTTAGTCTTCATATTTAAAGAATTTTTTTTAAATATAACTAAATAAGATGCAAAAAACAAACTGGCCAGTCTTTAACAAGAGTGAGTTTTACAGAAAACTGACATATCTGAATTCTGGAACAGATAAGAATCTGCCAAAGGATAACCGAATTCACGTGACTAACCACTCTTTTATGTACGATTGTATCTACTCATGAGAAATAGGGAATTCAGTGTAATCATTATAGTCTCCGTATTTCAACTGAGTTTTTCTTTTCCAATTTTTTTTTCCATGCCTAAACAAAGGGAAATTAACTAGCTTATTTCTGCTGACTTAGGTTTCCTAAATAGCTTTTAGTCCTCAAGGCACAGCTGCGGTAAAAAGAGAGAAATGCCCAGTCATTTATTGGAATTCTGCAGTACAAAATAAGCACATGTGCTCTATACAATTTAGTAACAGGATAGCAATGGTTAACTGTCTCAAACAACAGATGTACTCGCTTGATTTTCTTTCCTAACTTCTTTTGCATCAGGACCGCAAGCAAAGAGCTTGTTTCCCAGAGTATTTTGGGCAAATCGGAAATACATAATGTGGCCCATTGCCACAAAGGAGACTGAAATCAATACGAGCAAGCCAAAAGCTTCAGGATTTGGAGCCAGGATGACCATGATGAAATGCAAAAGATCAAGAAGATAGTTCATGGAGTTCTGTACACCATTTATAATGCCTCTTTCAGATTCAATTACATTTTCTTGCAGCAACTGTGTTACAGTTAAATCAAAGGACCAAAGACCTATAATAAAATATTTTTTAAAAGATTAGAATTTAGTTTACAGGCATACATTTCAAATTACAGATAAAAATCTGTTGCATATGCAAAATATACATTTTAGCCCAACTGCCTTTAAGTCACCTTATATATATCATAGCCTTGCCTTAGAGAATTATTTTTCGTAAAAAAATATTCGGTTATTAATGCCTCAATAAATGATTTTACAGTCATCAGAGAAAAAGAAGTCTAATCTACAAACTTCTTAGTTCTGTTTTTCTGTGATTATTCATACTACAAACACAAAACTTTGAAATCAAAGACATAATAAATCCTATTACAGTATAAGTACGATTATTTTTAAAGTTTCAAATGACCTAATATATGGTTATGGTTGAAATATAAGGAAACTTATTTATTTATTTATTTATTTATTTATTTATTTATTTTTGAGATGGAGTCTTGCTGTGTCTCCCAGACTGGAGTGCAGTGGTGCAATCTCGGCTCACTGCAATCCCTGTCTCCCAGGTTCAAGTGATTCTCCTGCTTTACCCTCCCAAGTAGCTGGGCTTACAGCCATCCTCCATCATGCCCAGCTAATTTTTGTATTTTTATAGCGACAGGGTTTCACTATGTTGACCAGGCTGGTCTTGACCTCCTGACCTCAGGTCTACCCACCTTGGCTCCCAAGGGATTAAAGGCATCAACCACCACACCCAGCCAGGTATAAGGAAACTTGAAACCATTGTTACATTACTGCTAGAGCTCTAAAGCCCATACAATAAAGCTGTCTTGCTTGGAAATTAATATCTCCAATAAATTAATGAACTGCTTTGTATCACAAGATAAATACAATTTCATGTCAAGAATGAATTCGGTCAGAGATAATTCATCAGTACTCTATTAATGATTACTTAAATTTTGCTTTGCAAGAAGTCTTTACATTATGTTTCCTTCCAGGGCTGTAAAACCCATTTGTGTAGCAAACTGTATGAGTACATATCGGCTAGAGAAGACCTTTGAAGGATTTTTTTTTTTACTTTCACATCTTCTTTTAAAGCCAGAAACATTACCTTTTTAGTGTTGCCCCATGGGAATAGTCACTAAACTACAGTTTCTTTGTTAGGGTTGTTGCAATATCAAGACTCTACTAGGTGGCAGTATAATTGATATAGCTAATATCTTTTATAAATTAAATTATATTTTTAAAATAATCACTTGAGCTCAGGAATTCAAGACCACCTTTGGCAACATGTCAAAACCCCATCTCTACAAAAATACAAAAATTAGCCAGTCATGGTGGTGCATGGCTGTAGTTCCAGCTACTTGGGGAACTGAGGCAGGAGGATTGCTTGAGCCCAGGAGATCAAGGCTGCAATGAGCTGTGATTGCACCACTGCACTCCAGCCTCAGTAACAGAGCAAGATCCTGTCTCAAAAAAAAAGTAATAATTAAGATACTCATCTAGAAAAAATTTTCAAGTCTGAACCATGTTTTAAGTATATGTACATAATAAGGTAACAAATACAGGTTTTCAAACTATAAAATATATAAAAAAATAAAGTACAAATATAGAAAATAATTTCACAATTAATAGTGGATTTTGCTTAAATTAATATTTAGGGAATATTTCAGATCATTATTAATGGATTCTCTGAACCTACATTACAGAAAGATACTTTATTTCATACTTAGTTCATTAAAATACAAAAAGAGATTTCTTACCGATTCTAGCAGCAATGACACCTGCAAACAGCAGACTGACGGAGATTATGGGCACAGATTCAGCATTGGTCTCCGGGACAATATTAGCAGAATTAGACCCGTTAGACATGTGTATTTCAGTTGTAGTAATGGTTTCAGGTATCTTGGTAGGTGTAATTGACTCTCCTTGAATGAACCTTGATCGGATATCTTCGAAAGGAGAAACGGACAAGTCCAAGGGGCTTCCAGGCATGAACACAGAGATCACACACAAGATTAAACAGGAAAGCTGTGCCAATCCTGAGATCAGACCTGTCCGAACCAAACCACATTTTCGACGTAGCCAAGTGAAAGCCACAGTTCCCATTATTCCAGTTATAGCTGATGCTCCCATCAAAATACTGAGGATTGAACCACTCAGTCCCTGAGTATAGGCGTACCCTGTGGTGATGCAGTCGAAGCCCAGGACAGTCATATAAAGGAAAGCAAGACCCATGCCAGCCAGAAATACAGGCTGGTTGTAGTAGGAGATCCATCCATCTCGGAAGGTACGGAAGGGCTCAGCCATCTGGGAGGCACAAGTAGGCTCTAGCTCATGTTCAAGCTCATGGATGTTAGAGCCTTTCACATCCATTATATGAGTTCCCTCCATGGGTTTTGGCTCAGTATCTGTTAATAAAAGATATCATTATTTTGTTGGGAAGGACATGTGGAGATAAAAGCCAATTATTAATAGTACTTTTTCCTTCTCCTATATCCTTCCCCCAAGGGTACCCTTGGTTATACATTATAAAATGTATTTTCTTTTACTAATAATTTAAGAAATACAGCCAAGGAATAATCATCAAAGTGCACTTTTGTTAAATAAACAAAATACTATTGATCTATCCCTGTTTTCTTTTCTCTCTCTCTTGCTCTGAGGAATTATACTCACACCAAAGTAAACAGCAGGAAAACTCACCAGATAAAATATAAAAATTGTCTTAGAAAACACAGCACATTATTTTCTAGGTCCCTGCAGAGCTGAGTAGAAGATTCCATTTACCCAAAAGCCCAACTTCCTCTTCCCTGTGAAGTACCCAGCTTGTGTCCTCACTCTCTTCTACTGTCCTACAAATGACCACATAACTCCCTCCTCACAGACTTCAAGGGATTCTCTCGATATCTTTTTTTTTCCCCACTTTTTTTCCCAGTCCTATGACTTAGCTTTGCCCAGTCATCTCTCAACTAATAGAGCCTCTGTGACTACTGCTCACATCAAGGAAGAGAGCCAGGGGACCCATTCCAACCCCACCAGATTCAACCCAGAGTTTTCCTCCAGATCCTCAAAAACCTGTTCTTGCCTCATCTACCATAGTGATATATTTAACCTCATCTGGCCCTCATTGGTAAGAAAACCTGATACAAATTCAAAATAGTTTTGATCTTCACCAACATTTAAGGTCTGAACATGAGCATAAAAGGAGTAATCACTATGTTTAGTTTACCTTTGTGTAAATTCAGCTGTTTCAATTCAGTTTCCTCTTCTTTAAGTGCAGCTTTCACAGCTAGAGCAGGGGTTTTCTGGTAAACCTTCCAGAGCAGAAAGTACTCCACGCACATGGATACCAAGTTCCATCCCGAAATAAAACCACAGCCAATGACTGGGGAGCCAAATGTCATAATCTGGCCAACAGCCATTGGGGCCAAGATGTTGGTTAACTGGTCAATCCTTCGTATTGTGGCATTCATATCTAGAGAGGCAGGTGAAAGAGGCAGGTAAATGTGTAAACTCATCAAAGACAATTTACACAATACAAAGCTATAAACCAAGAGTATAGATTCTTAAAATGTTACTTTCTAAAAGCACATTTGTAAGAAAACCATTTTGTTAGAAAAACATTTGTTGTTTGGGTCAAGTCCCACTAAATTTGCCTCAAAAATGACAATTACCTTGGGATTGCATAAATCAGACTAACAGGTTTTAAAATGAATATAATAGTGACTCTACATTTTTCTTTCAACAAATGTATGTTAAATGCCTATTATAAGCTAGGCATCATTCTCAACAATTCTTAACAGTATAAAGAAGACAACTAATATTCTTCCCTGTCTTCATGGAGTTTACATTCTCACAGGAAAAGAAAGACAATAAATCAACAAGCATATGTGTGCGCGCGTGTGTGTGTATACACACACACGCTTGTATATATGTGTGTGTGTATATGCTTGTATATATATATTTATATGTACACACACATATACATATATTGCATATGTCAGATGTTTATTAAATACTATGGTAAAAAAGTAATGCAGAAAAAGGGCAGGGAGTGCTCAGGGGAATGTTCTAAATAAGGCAAGGTATGAGAAGGACTCACTGAAAAACAGAGCATCAGAGCAAAGAGAAGCACTGAGAAGAAATACTAACTTGGTCACATGAAAGATTCTGGGGACCTCAAAAAAAGGAGAACAATAAGAGCAATGCCTGAATAAAGCTGATTTAAGAGACAAGTGCCAACCCTAGGGGACACCATTTGTATTTTCAGTGAGTCATATTCTGGAGCACAATGTGAATGCTTCTCGTGGCCTTATGGAAAGCAAAGTACTGCCCAAAAAACAGAACTGGAAATAGACAGGTCCTTTGTTTATGCTGTGGCAAAAAGAAGAACAAAGAAATAGAGTAGTAGAGAAAGAAGTGTGGTAAAGATCGGGATTTTTAAGAGGAACAAAATTAGAGCATGATTAGGTGCTGCCCAAAATGATACAGTAGATAAGGGATGTAATCTGAATCTACTGCATAAATGGAGGAGTTGTTCTTAGACAGGAACACAATTCATCAATAGTAACAAGAGTAGAGGTCAGGTACACGTAGGAAGAGAGATGTGATGGGGGAATCACATGGAAGCTCTCTTCTCATTGCTTCCATTTTCTTAGCAAAATACAAAGCCAGGTCCCACTGATGAAAATAAGGATAGGGGAGGAAGACCTGAACGTGTGATGAGAGAGGAGAAACAACTGTGAAATGGTCCTCTAGGAGAGTGGAGAAGGAGAGAATCAGAGAAAAAAGTGTGATTATCTGGAAGCATGAAAGGACCAACACTGTGGCGGTGAACCTCAAGTGAGAATACTAAGCAAGGTCATGTGTTTTTTCTGGCCATGCTCTACTGTGGAGAGTTGGATTTAACCATAGTCTTACCAAACAAAAGTGACAAAAGGAGAGGGGGCCAACTGAGCTGAGGGTATATACCAGGAGGTGATCATATAATCATGACTGGCCTTGAAATTTAAGCTGGGTAAGAAAGAGATGAGAGAGGTCATGGACAGTGAAAAGGCAGTGAAACGAATGGTTTGCAGGTGCCAACCATATTGATGAATTGTTGAGGCTTTGGTAGGGAAGAAGTTGCTGGAAAGACAGGTGGTGGTTTTTCAAGATATGGATGCCTCAGAGTGAGATTACGGGAGGAGAGAATTTAGTGGTGATAACAAGGTCTAGAGTTTCACTATGGGAATGTATACCTGAGTCAGGGTAGAGGACAAAATAAAAAGGAAGTTAAAAAATGTCCAACACAAAGAAATGATAAATGTTTTGAGATGATGAAGATGTATCTCCATCTCATCTGATCACTACACACTATAAGTATCACAACATCACTATGTACCCCATTATAAGTACAATTATGTGTCAGTAAAAAAAATTAATAAAAATAGCTAAAACCAAGAGTTTTAGAACAAAAAGAAAGTGATCTACTTTCTCATTCCCTGTCACAGAACAGAGTGAAATTTGTGAGACAGGTCTCAAACAATCATTTGGGTTAGTTACCATAAGGGAAAAGCAATACATGACAAAGAAGTACATTAACAGAAAATTGCCTTTATTCCTTTGTAATTCTTCCTGGTTCTCAGTTGCTTTCCAATTAGTCCTATTTATATATAAAACATATATGATAACAGGAGAACTTTGACATATTTCACCTTTCACTTGAGAGACAAAGGCAACCTTCATTGATCTTACACTTGACTGCCTCTGCAGAGGCTTCATTACCATCTGCCCCCCACTAACTAATAAGTTTCCAACTCATATGCCACCAGAGAAGTGTGGAATTCATCCAAATAACTCGATAATTGGAATCCAAAGAGCAAGTAACTAAAGAAAACATGTACTTGAATCTTAAAGTCTCAGAACAACAATGACAACAAATTGTTTTAGTTAAAATTATTTCTTACTCTTTCCCTACTTCAGTTTTCAAGAGCTCATAGAGCTTCCCAATGTCACCATTTTCCATCTTTTACATTGTACTTAGGAAGTTAATAATATGTAGGTGTCAGTAGAAATGTTATATTAGAAAACAGCTTTTATTTTTCTGATGCAGAAAAGATTTAAAAAGACAATCATTTTGCTGGTAGCAGGCTAGAAAAAAAATCAGTCTTATGAATATGCAAATATATGTTCTTTACCAATTTATAGTTGGTCTTACAGAAGCACACAAATATGTGTTCATTTGATTCCAATTTAACTGTTCTCAGACACAGCTGTGGCACAGAAAATAACATTTAAAAACTACTATTATAAAAGGTGTATTACATTTCACAGAAAAAAAATTAAATTTGCAGCAGGTTTGTCTACTTCAAATATGAAATCAATTTTTAATCAATACTGCACAAACACAGAATTTACCAGCCATACTTGATCAAGCTAACTGGCAGACTATTTTTTAGAATGATGGGCAAGAAAAATTTCAGAAGGTACTAATAAAGAGTGATCCTCAAAAGAAACCTCAAAAATCAGCCTTCATAAACACAAATCATTCCTGGCTGGAGTAGGTGGGTCTGTGTACAAAGACACAACCTTACAGGAACCCAAGGCGGCACCTGGAGTCCCTTCTAGATGTACTTTCCCCTTCCTTCTCCCATTTTTCCTTTATCCTCCTCCTTTTCCTCTGTTCTCCTTTAACTCTGCAATAGCAGAAATGGCAGAAAAAAATCCATAATTAGACACTTGCTGATCTTCAGAACTAAAGAAGTTTCTGTTTGTTGTTTTGAAACATGCAGAAAGTTTTCCTTCACTTGTCCACCAGCCCACACTGCTGGCTGGCTGTGAAAGAGCACCACTTAATAAAGATTAACATAGAGTGGACAAGAGTTCAACAAGAATCTCACTTCCTTTCCTACACCTGAAAAACTTCAGAAAGTTAGAAAAAGACTGCCTAGATTCTTCTACTCTGCAATAATTCATGATATAAAGAGAGACAGCTGAAAAATGACCAGTCATATTTTTGTTGTTTTTGATGTCACTTCATAGAAAAATCCCACAGAGTTATGTGGGAGGTTTGTGTGTGTGTGTGTGTGTGTGTGTGTGTGTATGGATAAGTTAAAGATTCTGGTTAACTTTCTTTTCCATATTTCAGACTTTATAGAGTCAAGTTAGTTAAGATCAGTCCTGTGAAATAAAATCATTTTATTTTATTTTCATTTTATCTATAGCTGCTGAACAAATTAAAGAAAAATCATTGTAAAAGCCAACGTTCTCCTCTAAATATATTCCAACAAGTATATATGTGATCTATTGTCAAAATATATCCTTTTGTACCCTTTGAATTTTAAAACATGGATATATTTCACATCCTTTAAATAGTGTGTTAAAAAGAGAAAGTAAACGAAGTACAAAGCTTTACCTAGTTCAATGTGACAAAAAAGACATGAAATTATTCCTCATTATAAATTATCACAGGAAGAAAAGTAAATGAGAATCATGATTTTAGCTCAAGAGAATTTCCTGTGATACGGATTCACACATGTTAAACTCATCTTACATACGCACCATCCTTTAAATCAATCACTGTGGAATTTCTATCTCAATAATAATACTGCTACCACAAGTGATGATTCAGGCACATTCTTCTTCTAGACCTTCCACAGACTTTATTCTCCTTCACTCACCCCTCCTTTCTTTTTTTAAAACCAAATGGTCCAAACAAAGCTGCCTGTTAACTCCAGCACATAATCTTGCCTTCTGTATTCTGGGATTTGCCATTTAAGTCATCAAGAATGGTTTACTTGTCTGTCAGGATAGTTAGGCAATGCGTTTGTTACCCTCATTATCTCAGTAATCAGCAGAGATGAATCAGCTGATCTGACAGGTAGGTAGGTGTACCCTTCCTTCTTTACCCTGTGTAATTGTCAATCCAAATGCTATCTGTGTGTCTTATGAGGGGAAGGCAGGGAATAATGAGTGAGGGAGGTTATTCTGAGCCTAAGTAATATTGATGGAATAGGACACGTTGCTTTGTAAGCATTCTTCAGATTTTCTTTGACCACTTGTTTATATTTCCAATGAGCAACTAAGATGGTAAGCTTCTTAAAAACTGCATTCTATCTTCTGTTTCTTTGGTATTTGTAACAGCAATTATATTACATTGTATATAATGGAATAGAAGTTATACATTATAACTTTAAGTCAGAAGAAATTAACTTCTAGAGTCTCTTCTACAATTAAGTTCTTTCCATTTAGTTTAAGAGAAAAATAATGTCTGTATGATTGATAAGCACCAGTAATAACATTCATAGGTATAACCAGTAAAATCTCATGTCAGATTTTCACTGTTCTAAGTATTAACATTTAGAAAGTTGATTGAATTTCCTTTTTAAAAAAAAAAGGAAATAAAAAGAAAAAGTTATTCCATTTACCAAGTTTGGGTAGGATAAAAGAGAAGTTAGCTATCCTATAAGTTAATTTCATAACAGGGATAAATCTTAGCACTAAAACTGACAATAAGGTAAGAAGGAAAGTATGCTTTCAATTTATGGTTCCTAAAAAAATACCCAGAACAAAAATAAAAGGCTTACAGCCTCATTTATCACCACTGATTTAAAGTGAATCCTAACATGCCCACTTAATTGAAAGAGAAAACCAAATTACTTGCTAGTTTGCTTCTGTCTTCTCCTGCAACAACAACAATCCAATCCCTTTGGATTGTGATTGCAGTAGCAGTACTGGCCAAATTTGCAATATTTGCAATAGTGATGATCAGGATATAGCAGGAAGTCTAAAGAATGACAAGAAAAAAATTGAGTTATAATGTCAGTTTACCACACTGTACACATGACATTAAACAATGTAGTTTAAAATGGTGTTTGGTGGAATAATAAAAAAAATTATTTTAATTTCATTTATAAGAAATAATTTTATTTTATACATATGAAAAAATGAACACCAGCAGTCAAGTTAAGGGGCATAATGTCCTAATCTATATCATCTTTATCATCTGTACTATACATAATACAAAAATTATAATAATCATATGAATACAGTTATCATAAAATGTTAAGACGGTGGTGGTTTTGGTCATTTCTCCCACAAATATTGCCTTTGAAAAGAATGTTGAAGGAAAATTGAGAACACCTGTATTTAAGTCAGAGTTCTGACACTTTCTAGTTGCATGACAATAAGCAATCAACTAACATCACTTTGTCTTAATTTTTTCAATAAAATGAAGGGAATAGACTCAAAGATTTGTAAAGGCCTAGGCGGCTTTGTAACTCTGTAATATTAATCCAAATGTACATAAAAAGACTCAATATGACACCAAATGCATTGTTTCTACACACCCCATCGCTCTCCTCTTTTCCATCAAGCGCTTATGAAATCACAACATGAAAAGTTATCTAGTTGATATTCCCAAACAGAAGTAACAATTATTATTGGAGGAACACAATCATATGAATAACTTTAAGTCAGAAGAAATTAACTTCTAGAGTCTCTTCTACAATTAAGTTCTTTCCATTTAGTTTAGAGAAAAATAATGTCTGTATGATTGATAAGCACCAGTAATAACATTCATAGGTATGACCAGTAAAATCTCATGTCAGATTTTCGTGCTTAAATAGCACGAACAAAGTATAGGTCACTAAAAAGCTGAAAACAAACAACTGAATTCTATAGTAAACTCTTAGAAATGCCATTAAAAACAATAGGACAAAATTTAAATTCAAATAATACTTAATAAGTGCCCACTGTGGGAAAAACAACAACAAAGCAAACTATAGGGGATATGACAGTAGACACAGAAATGAATATTAAGAGGTTACATCTGCCAAAAGAAAAAAAGACACTCCCTAGCCTTCAAAATATTTTCATTTTTTACCATTGCCAGATACTCAATTTTCTGCCATGAAGAATTGCATTGAGAACTTACGAGAACCCATCCATGGTACATGGTAAGAAGCTCGTGTTTATGTAAGAAAACCATCATCAGGATGATTCCACACAGGATGACTGAAACATTCTGTACCACCAGCGAGGTCTGGGCCACTGTGCAGAGGATGAGACAAAGTGTTCACTACATCAAAATGTGTCAGTGGGACTGTTCTTATCCTCACATCATTGTTCTACTATATTAATACAAAACATAATAATTACAAGATAAAAGAAAACCTTTCTGAAGTCAATCCTGCCTCAACTACTCCCAATATGACCCAGAGGATCACACCAGACCAGTAAACATGCAAACAAAATGAAGTACAAGTTTTTCTGTTCATTGAAGTCTGTCATAATGACCACATTTTCATTTAGTTTATCTTCTTGAAAGCCAAACATAAACAGAGTTGTAGTATGATATAGATACGATCCATATTTCGGCTCTTTGTTACTTCAGCTAAAACAAGAACATGTAGGAGGTTAAAGAGGAAGTTATAAAATCCACAACCTCCTATATGGCAGGCTGAATCTGATAATATGGTATAGATAAATAGGAAAGACACACAAAAATTTGCCAAGAATAAAGCAGCAGTGTATTTCTTTTGGCATACTAATGCTATTTGCCATTGCTATGAAATTCTAAGCTACCCCTTCCATCTCAGATGGCAATTCTCTTAACATGAGGCACCCATATAGAAAAAGCACTGGAGTAAGGCCAGATAAAGATACCTGGTAGCCTTTTTTCTGCCACTCATTAGATCTAGGGCAGGATACCTAATGTCTCTTTTGCCTGCAACTAGAAGGTGCGGATGGTAATATCTGTCTTCCTTACTCTATAGAGTCATAATGATGCTCAAATAAAATACTTATGAAAGCACTTTGGAAAATATAAAGTTCTATATGTAAGGGATAATTACAGCTCTTGTCTTCAAGGATAATATAGTTCATCCTTGCTTGGAAGGTCATATCAAAGACCCAAGACAAAATAAACACTTTCTGAAAGCAGTCTGAAATAAAATCCCAACATATAATTCATTAATTCATTCATCCATTCATTCACTGGATAAGGATTAGATGTCAACTGAATGAGGTTCTGAGCTTTCAGGACCCTACAGAACAGAAAAAGGAAAGATATGTGAACAGATAACTGTATCTGTATAAGTGCAATAGCAGAGGTGTTAACAAAGCCTCAGAGAAACACAGAGAAAGAAATGGTAAACTCAGCCTAAAGGTATCAGGAAAATATTTCATAAAGAGTAATATATGAGTCAATTATACAGGATAAGTGGGAAATTGTTATCCTACCCCACTTTTCTTCATCCAATTCAATATTCTTTCCTAATCTATGATTGCAGTGCTCAAAAATTATTAAAGGTTTCTGTGTATAATATTCCTGTGTTTCTATGTATAATGATGCAAATAAGTAAATTTTTTTCTAGGTTACAGAACGTTTTTCTACATGTGTTCTGGTCTACTCATTCTAAAAGCAGAAATATGTTTATCCTGACTATTGTCCTAGTAGCATCAAGTCCTGGAATTTGATAATCCTGTTGCTCTGTGTCCAGAAGCAGTCATCCTGCACTGAAAGAATGACACCTCAATTTTTTGCCAAGAGCTAAGTCAGATATGGTAAGGTCTTGGCATTGAGCAATTCAAGAAAATTTACACTGAATGACTATCCATATTTCCCTTATATTCTAGATAATTTAGTTGCTCAATTACTTTCTCTCCCATATAAAATGACATGATTTCAGTACTAATGCTTAGAATAAATATCAATATATTATTATTTCTTCTTTTTCTCTACAAAATTTATAATTCGGCTCTTTGTGATCCAGGCTCAACTGTTCTCCCTTGAATCTATAGTTTTCAATTCCCTTACATACACTCTTACATGAAGCATAGTAACCAAAGAACAGATGTTACAGCTGTCTCAGGAACATTCACTAAAGGGACTCCAGTGAAAGTCATAGTTAGAAAGGAAGCCCAAGTTAAGCAAACTTTTAATGTTTAATATGGTTCTCAGAAAAGTGCTACAAGGTTAATCATTAACATATAAAATGTATGAATAGCCAAAGAATAAAAAAAAAATCTATTAGGTCAATGTCCAGGCATCCCAACTTTGTGTGGGAGCCATGGGACCCTCCATCCAGAAGTGGTGCCATCTAAGGCCTCCTCCCTCAGGTGTGGTGTGCACACATTCACTGGGTTGTCACTGTTGTTGCTCTCTTAGTTTGTTGTTTCCTTTGTTAATGGAGATAGCTCAGGCATTGGTCCCATGGATACAAGGACTTAATTATATAACAACACTCACCTTTAAGTCTAGCATTCTTATCCACCCAGTCACCAATGATGGCTCCCAGGACCAGAACAGACCCTGCCACCACCAGCCCGTAGACTGCTGTCAAAAGGAGGCTGTTTCCATAGAGCTCTACCAGAAACACAGACACAGCAAAGTGCCACATCCGATCTCCCTTAAATAAGAAGAGAAAATGTTTTGATGGAATATTTTTTGTTTCTAGTCTATTGTACTCAGGAAATTTGCTTCCTTATCAAAGGGGCACTTCCTGGCTACATTATGAGACTTTCAAAGTCAATAATTACTCTTAGATTGAATAATGATCAGATGTTAAAACTGTTCATCCCAGCACAATAGAAAATATTCTTGCCCAAATATTAAGTAAACTTGAAAAGGCATGATATTAATGAACCATACATTCTCTTTGTCATTCTAGAAAAAAAAAATGCAGTTTCCAGACCCAAGTTGGCTTTTTGAGATAAAACTTGTTCTCCTGTGTGCCGGGTTTCTCCTGGGGCCTGGAATTTGCCTATCTTGATTGCAGAGGCATAAAGTCATTTGTTTTTGACCAGAAATCAATTACAGTATAATTCAAAAACATTAGTATACCTTGAACATCAAGAAAAAGCCAGTTTCCCAATTTGTAAAATGATAGGAATGGACTATATGATCTCTAAGTTTCCTCTACACCTAATACCCTAAAACCTATGAGATTTCATAAAGTCATAATTTGAAAGCCATAAAACAGCAGAGCGATCAGAAAGAGGAGAGCAGTAAGGGCAAATTCTGGCACCACATAAACAGTGATGTCAGAAATAAACTTAAATGCATAAGTAAGTAGTTACATTAACATTTTAATACAGATGAGTTTTGAAAGGGGGAAAAAAGTACTTATTTCTTCACACAAATTCCAGAGAATACACGGAATTTTGGAGTTCATTACATGAAATGTGATTTAACAGAAACTTTTAAGTAAATTAGGCAAATTAATGTCATCAAAAATCTATAATGGACCTCATTATGAGATTTTAGGCTCCATCCCTGACTTCTGAAATTAACATTAAGGAGGACAGCCATATTCCATCATAACTTATCTCTGGAAATCACTATAGGAAACCAAATTCCAGGTCTCATAGATTTACACTATGGAAATACTTATACTCCTAGTTCTTCCCAAAGTCTGTTAACATCTTCATGAAATATCCATGTATTAGAAGCAAATACTATCCTGGCATGTCAAATAATTTTTAAATTTTATACTTTCGAAAATTGATGTGGGTTAGCAATCATTTACAAGAAACTTAGTGTAGACCAGTAGTTCTCAGCCAGAGATGACTTTGTTCTTCCTCCCCTCACCCCACCTCCCCGGGGATCATTTGGCAATGTCCGGAGTAATTTTGAATTGTCACAACGGCAGTGGGGGTGGAACTCTTACTTAATCTTTAACCTGAAAAGCAAATTTAGATTTGATTAGAATAAAATGGGATGGGGAGTGGGGAGGTACTTTATTCTACTCTCTATTCCTCTGAATAGCTCCCGAGGAAAAGACAAAAACACATAAATGTCCCAAATGATAGGTTGCCTCTGTGAGTGAATTTTCTTTCTTAACATACATGTTAAGAAACACTTTTCTAATACCGTTGCTTCTTTCTTTTTTTCTTCCTCTTACTGTCTTTTAAATTGTTTTAGGGTCCTCTAAAGCAGGCCATCAAAAGAAATGCTATTAAAGTTTTGTCTCTTGCTTATTATTCTTGTATGTCATACCACCTCTTCGATGGAGGGAAATAAATTGCTGCCATTACCCCAATTTCCAACAGGTTTAGGCTTTAAGAAGCAAGAGATTCTATGCTCACAAAAAGCCCAAGAATTGGGTAAAGTCTACGTAAATATTGACCAAGTACCCATCCTTCTTTATTTCCATTTCCTGCCTTCCCACCTATTCTTACCAAACTTGGGTGACCTGTTAATGTGTCCATGTACCCCCACTGGACTGAGAGCTGAAAGCAAACCTAGTAAATGTCAATGAATGATCATGGTCCTTAACCCACTTCATAAATACTTACTGAGTGGCTACTATGTACTCAACACTTGCAGGCACTGGAGCTTCAGCAGCCCACAAAAATCACAGTGCATGTTTTCATGAAGCTCACATTCTGGTGAGCAGAGACCAAAAGCACATCTAGCACAGGGCATATGCTGCTATGAGGAAATATAAAGTAGGATGGAGCTGGTGGCGACAAAGACCTCCATGGGCAAAGAAGTGAGGCCTGTTGGAAGCGAGGGCACAAGAAAGGCAGATATGCTGGGGTTTAAATGGAGAGTCTATAAGATAATGATATAAGATATAAGCAACCGGCCCCTCCTTTTAAAGCCCATACTAAATTGTATTATAAGTTCCTTGACAATAGTATCCACTTCTTTTTTGTTTTGTTTTTTGAGACAGCATTTTGCTCTATTGCCCAGGCTGGAGTGTAGTGGTGTGATCACAGCTCACTACAGCTTCAAACTCCTGGGTTCAAGCAATTCTTCCACCTCAGCCTCTGAGCAGCAGGGACTATAGGTGTGCCTCATGACACCTGGCTAATTTTTGCAGAGACAGAACCTCCCTATGTTGCCCAGGCTGGTCTCAGACTCCTGGGCTCAAGCAATACTCCTGCCTCAGCCTTCCAAAGTGCTGGGATTATAAGCATGAGCCACTGCACCTAGCCAGGATCCACTTCTTAGACTACCTTGTATTTTGATAGTACAAAGTAAAATGTGATCCATTGGCAGATAAAAATGAAGTCAGAAATAAAAGGCATTCAACCTCACACAAAACTAACCTGAGGAAGCCTCTACTCCAATGCCCCTATGTTCACTGTATAGGAAATCATGATTTGGCAGGGTGGGCAGGGAAATGCATATGCACACACACACACTACAGAAACATAAATATTTTGTTGTAATAAAATCAGGCAGAGTGCCACATAAGAGACAAAACACAAAAGGTATAATTACCTAGTGTTAGAGACATTCCTCTTTCACACTCCTTTGCAGTAGAAAGGAGCAAAAATCCACTAAACCTTATATGGTTGTAGTTGCTGCTGTTTGTTTACTTTCTCATGAGAACTTCCTTTGCTTGACTTACTGTAAAGTTGGGATAAGCATCTGTCACCTTTCTGGTGAGACTTTTAATTAACATGACAAAATATCCTCCTGGAACAACCACAGTGCCACTCATTTTCTGGCAAATCTGACCTCCTAACCTATTAACCAAAGGTCACATAAACCATAATCAGTATTTGGAAGTGAGGCATCTTCTTCCTCTAAGAGCTAGGCCACACCACAGGCTGAAAATTTCAGATACTATTTCCATCACCTGTTTTTAATACTTAATATTTATCGAATTAAACTGGAGGAACAAATTATTGCTTTAGATTTATTAAGGGTTTTTCTCTAGGTTTCTACTTAGCATCATCAGCTGTGGAATTAAAACAAACTCACACCAATTCCACTTTGTTTACATGTATTTGCAGAGTCATCTCTGCGTAAGCCGCTGGTAAGATAGGAGCTTGCATTTCTAAAATGTCATCTATAAACTGCTATTTCCTAGAGAGCTAATAATGTAGCTTAACAATTTCTCAAAGGGATTGGCTATAGATTTCCTCTTACAGTGGTTTCCATCCATGTCTTAAGGATGATCCAATAGAAGTTTCCAATGTAAAAGGAAAATAACATTTAAAAAATTTACTCTCAAAATTTTATCTATTTACAGTTTTTTTTAGTTAAATATATATGAAGCATGAACAGAATATGGCCAGTTTTTTTGCTTTTAAATAAGAAGAAAAACTGTTTAATGTTAAAGATTCTCATCATTATTAAACATACATCTAGCATCATTCTACGTTATTCTTTTTGAAAGAGGATTTTAGGAACCCAGACCTACAGAAACACTAGGTCTCTTCCAAGACTACCTAGAAAGTCAGAGGGAAAACTGTGAATCCATTACTGATATTCACTGGATGATAATTTTTAAGATAGCCTTGGATGCCCCAAACATCATCTAACTGTAGATAACATTTTTAAAGACCAGAATTTTTGTCACTCAGATATTTGTTCTGGGGAGTCATTTACATTTCAATTAATCTTAGAATGCTATTAGCCTAAGTCAGTCACTCTACCTATTGTATTCTCATGGTGCTACACGCTGGAACTAAATTTTAACAAAAAAAGAAAACAAAATATTTTAAAATGTGAAGAGAAGGTATATGACACATCCATCCATTTTATGTAGCAGATACGTCTATATACTAAGGCTACTAATTCAACATTAAATTTAAAAACAAAGGAAATATTCCTTCCTTTGTTAATCTTGTCTGGATAGTTGTCTATCTATATAAACTATGATGATCTGATAATTTAGTTGCATTAATTAACACTCATGGGGAAATAACATCAGTGTAAATAACGTTTTCATTAAAGCATGTGTACTTGGATGATTTATTTCTTTAACTGCTTGGCAAAACTGGTAGTTGGCTTAATACAAATGGCTGGAACGAAAGGAAATAAAACATTGCGCAACTGTATTGTAAGAATGTGCATTCTCACTTACCCAAGTGGAGAGGGAATGACCAAGGTAGAGAAGGAATTTTGCAGAGGTCAGGTAGTCGGCCAAGGATCCTGCAAAGACACAGGCGGGAGAGAAAAAGCGATCGTAGTCACTTAACGAGCTGAGGGCAGAATGCTTATCCCTTTGATCTTATTAGAACATGATTATTAAAAACTACATTGCGGGACACACCACGTACGTTTTATCAAGTTACCTATAAACCGAGGTATTTCATTCACTTAATACCATTCACTTAAATTCAGCATGACCTAGTCCATAACTGCCCAACGTCACATTTCACATACAGTGAAGAAACTCTTGTTTCAACATTTTTTTTACACAAGGCAATCCAAACTGTCCAGTCTACTCCAACCGTGCCTATGTGCAAGCCCCTTTTCCCACACCCTGAATTTCCTTTCTTCCTTAACGTCCACAAATATGAATCAAAGGATCTTTTACAAAGCTATGGTTAACAGCAGAGCCACATTCCTGCAGAACCTGTATAGAGCTGCTTGTCTCCAAAGCCCAACCTGGGTTTCCACCACTTGCATTCGGTCAATGCCACTCACCACAGCATCCTCTCTGGCGGTTGTGTTCTCCTGCCCTGGTCATGACACTGGGCGACCCCGCTGGCTCTTCGGCGGCTGCTATCGCTGCTGCTGCTGCTCTCGCTGAGGTGCTTGCTAACAGGAGTGCAAGGAGCTGGAGATAACACCTCTAAAAACACAACAGACTTGGGCAAAAAGACTACAACGACTTTGGCAAACCACAAAAGAAAAGGGGCCCGGGGATTTTCCTTTTTCCTTCTTTCCAAACTTAGCTAACACTGTAGCTGAAGTTGGAAAGGCAAAGCCTTATAGAAGCGGGTTGGGAGGCTCAGCAGGCCGTCCGAGCCTAGCGGACGCCCCAGCCAGCTCTCGCCACCGCCGTCGCCGCCGCCGCCGAGGTGGGCCGGGCCCAGCTCTTATACCGAGGCGAGGGCGGAGCTCCCTGCGGCCGCCGACTGGGGCCGCCCCGTCCCCTTCAGAGCCGCCCGGGCGTCCCCGCGGCGCGAGGCGGGCTCCCGTCAACCCTGCGCACCAGGCCATCTCCACGCCCTTCCCAGGAGGAGTCGCCTGCCTGGGGCGCAAGTGTCCAACTGGCCGCAGACACCCTGCGCGGGCTGCGAGGACCTTCGCCTCCACCCGTTCCACTCGCCGCGTTTTCCCTCCCTCCGGGGGGTGGCGGTGGGGCTAGGAAGGGGAGGAAGGCGCGTGGAGCCGGCGGGGCGGTGTCGGGAGGTTCTGCGCGAAACCAGGCGGCAGGTGCTGGAAGAAAGCACTGCTCACCCGCTGCCTGGCGGTTCAGGGAAAGGGCAGCCGCCGGACGGTCGTAGTGCCAAGCTCCAGCCCGAGCTTGGAGGGTGGGGATTCCTTTTTTAATGAAAATAATTTTTTTAATACAGGTATCTAAATAAATATAATTCATGCCACAGAGGCCACTTTCCTGGCCTTCCCATTCCGGCCCGCCTGAGGCAGAGAATGTCTTTCCTTCCCCGGACTGCATAGCAGCGCTTCCCTCAAAGAACCAGAATCAAAGGGCAGGAAGGGAGCGCAAAGATCAGAGTCCAGCCCTTTTCAGAGGAGCAAACCGAGGCTTGCAAAAGTGAAGTCCCGCAGCGAGTTACAGACCTACCCCTGTCCCCAAACTGGGTCCTCCAAATCCGTCCTGGAGACACAAGGAGGACGCTGCAGCCCTAACAAGCCCTTCACCATCATTGCCTCTCCTTCTGTACCCTCTCACCCCGCCCCCATGCGCGCGTCCCTTCCCACCTAACCTCCGAAGGCCCCAGTGGTAGGCTTACCGGGAATACCGGTTATCCCAGTTGTGTCTCTGGATCTGTCCCTGTCCAGATAAAGCCATTCGGTGGCCTCCTGCAGGGGGAGGTGAATGACTCTGAAGAACACCAGACTCTAGCCTTGGTTGACTTCGTTTCTCTCCTGCTGTGCGAAACCCCAAGGGCCTACTAGCCCCTTTGGCCAGCCGATTACCTTATCCTTCTCAATCTCACCAAAAGCGCGGGAGTGGATCCTACATTTTGAGCCTCCAACCTCCACACCTTGAGCTCAGGACACACTGACACCCAGTAATGAAGGGAGCCACGCATATGTGCCCTGTATCTGCACTCTCAATCAGGAGCCCCAAAGGTCTACGGGTGGGTGCAGCTGGATGCCGTCGGGATGTGGTCTGGAGCGTAGAGATAGGGGCTTTACAGTTTAACTACCGCTCTTAACCACCTTTCCCCCGCCCCTTTTCAAGCCCTCTTTTTGCCTTTTTTTCACAGGACATTCAAGTTATTTCTCCCAATTTAGAGAAGTTTTGGTTTGTTGATGCTGGAGAATAGGGTCATTCATCCATGCATCCTTGAGAATAAGCCAAAGCATACTCAGATGAACTAAAGTGAAGGAGTGAACTGGTAAATAAACTCCTCCACTTTATGGCGATCCCTTATTAGAGGTGAATTTTTTTGATAGGTCCTCAAGCAAGGAACAAAGGATAATGATAGTTTGCACATTTGCCACAGCGTGTCTCAGCAACAAAGACCTCTAAGTGCTTTACATTAATTATTACATGTTATAAGAAGATGTGTCATGCTGTTCCCAGCTTCCCGGTGGCAAAGTTCAGTTGGTTAAAAAAAATTACTTCCCGTAGACACTGTCTGAGAAGTATTTGTGGAAAGAGTAGCTAAGTCAGTGTATACCTCAAAATGTAATATGGAGTCTGTTCTCCATTGTCACCAAGGAGTCCCCAGAATCCAAAACTGAGAGAATGTTATAAAGAATAGATGGGAGACTGCAGTGAAACAAGTAGGAAAGATACTTTGGAAAGAAAACAAGCAAGGTTCATGACATTAAAACCAGTGAATGAACTATGGAAGGGGAATCTTAAATACTAATTAATGAGAATAGTTGAGATATGTTAGTTGGGGCTTATGAAAGGGAAAGGAATTGAAAATGAAAATAAAATAAAAATCCTCAAAATATTCAGAAAGTGCAAAATGACAGAAATCTTTTGGCCTTGACATTTTAGATTACAAAGCACCTCTTTAATCACAAGATCTCACAGGCTCTTCCTCCTTCTGAGAAAACATTTGACCATTTTAAAATTAAGATTTCTTCTAAAAGTCATATACATGTTTTTGAGAACACAGAATATACAATTTTCCCATCAATGTAATCATAATTAAGAAAGTCATACAAGTTTTAAGTCAGCTTACAAAAAATAACAAATGTCCTAAAGACCATTTTCCAATAAATTTTCAACATTCTTTAAAGTTTGTAACTAGGTTAACCAACTTTTTAAAAATTCCAGCCAGAATAAAATGTATGTGGCTATTTAAAATTCATTACAAGCATTTATGGTTGGGAAATAAAAATGGTTTTATCATTTCATTTTTATGTTGCTTTTTTACTTACCCGTCAGGCATCCTTAGTTTCCTCTGCCATATCAGATGTGCTCACCAGGACAAAGGCAGAATAAAGAATGGTCACTATTCCACTGCTCTGAAGAAAAAAGTAATAGGGTTATCACCAGCTATTACAGGAAGGGCTCCAATCCAGGACAGTGCTTCTGTTGGATGTGAACCTTTTTTTATGTTAACTTAGGAGCTATAAAGCCATGTTGCCATTCAAAAATCTTTCTCAGTGTTACACATAATTTTCAAGACCTGATTTATATTTCTATAATCTGTGACTGAATGGACTCCTGAGAAGTTTAAGTCCAACATCTACTTTAAATTACATGCTACTATGTTAAATCTGTTCTCCTGTATTCTGTCTGAATTCAGTAAAGCACAGGACAAATGCTTGCTATCACCACAGCAGTATACCCTTCACATTTTCCAGATGTTGCTCAGAAATAGGGCAGCATCCTCAGGTTGTATAAACAGGGATGGATTTCTCAAATGTTCAGTCATTTTAGCCGGTCTTCTTGATGCTCTTTTCAACTGCGATTTGATTGCAAGCCCCTCACAGAAGAAAGCACAGAGCACCTCATGCATCTAAGCAGAGTTACTGTTACACATTCTCATATCCTCAATCTTCCCTTTTAGACGTTCTACACTGTTTCTAAGCAGCACCTTGAAGCTGATCCCTACTAAGCTGGCCATACGCTTATATTCATGAAGTTTGCATTTTGCACTGCTGTCAAAAAGCTCAGAGTTCCTTAATGTTTCATTTAGGACATAGTTCATGTTTCCAGGGCAACAGTCCCTGCTTCCAGCTCCCTCCTCACTCCAGCCTCTTAGTGGTATAATCATTATGTCTGCTCTTCTATCTCATTTGTTTTCTTTTTCTTTTTTTTAGTAAATGCTATTTCCATACTGCTGATTTTTGCCTTATCAAGTATCATAAAATGCCCAGTTATTACAACATGTCAATTATGAGTGCAACACAGTAAAAGATAATGATGTCTCACAGTCATAAAATTCCTAGACAATATCCTTAGTCTTGGGTCCTTGAATTTGTGTTCACACAATAGTGTAATAAGGAAAATCCTAGAACTATAAAGACTTTTATCATGTGACCTGGACAAAGCCCTCTTCTCTAACACAATTAGGAAATACTGGCTAGAGTAATTATATCAGCATTCAAGACAAGTTAAAAATACAGTATGAAGGTCCCTGCCAAGGATGTCTGTCAGAAATATTTCATTGCAGTGTTATCTTCTTTGAGCCACATATGTAACAATAAACACCATGTATTTGGAGCACTATACAAGTGGAAGGTATGACACAAGGTGCTTACCAGATATTATCTTATTTTCACAACACCTCTGTGAAATAATACTGATACTATCCCCATCGTACATATAAGAAACTGTGACTCAAAGAGGGTAAATAACTCACTAGAGGTCACTCAGCTATAGAGGGGCAGAGCTGGGATACAAGCCTAGACTCTTCTGATTGCAAGGCCTTTGTTCTTTTCACTTTGTTAGCCTGTCTTTTGCTTGTCTAATAAGATTGGAACAACACAGGTGATGCCAATAAGCATAAATAGGGCTCTTTTCTCAACACGGGTGATGCCAATAAGCATAAATATTGGCTCCCTTAAAGATGACAGGTACTCAGGTACCAAAAAGGTGTTGGAAGTAACTCAGCACTGATGGTGGAGGCTGGCATAAAACCAGGGCAGTAGTGGTGGGGGTTCCACTATCCCCTTGGTCATGTGGGAACCACTTAATAACAGGAGCTGTCAGAGAGTGTCAGTGTGGAGCCTGCTGCCCAAATCCAGGTAATAGTCTAGCCCTGCTTCCAGAGTACTATATGTCTATAAGATGAATAAACAACCTATTTAATGTTGCCAAAAGCTCACTTTTATACTTTCAGATATAAAAAGGGGAGGCTAAGTAAAAATAAAATATTTTGAAGGTTTCCCATGTTTATTTTCAGACTGCTTACTAATGAATTTTATAATCAGTATTAAAAGATGTGGGAGTTGGGACTTTATAAAAATATTTTGTTATCTCAAAAATGGTCAAAAGGAATTTCTTGGCAGTGTAGAGGGAAATAAGTGATTGAATTTTAAAGGGGACATGATAAGTATAGATTTTACAATATGAAGGAGGTTATTTTTAAGTGATTTATAAAGCAGCATTAGATACAGATTTATTATTCAGTACAGAAGAGTTTTTCTATGGTACCAGAAGAAATGTATTTTTGAGAATAATTTTTTATATTTAAAAAATGTTCTACCAAGAAGAAGAAGAATATTACACAGGTCTTTTCAGTTTTCATGTGCTTCCATGTTTTTTCACTTAATCCTCTAGTGATTGTACAAGGTCTTTGATAAAGGAGGACATTATACATCACATCAACCCCAAAGGTCCATTGCCTGTATGTGTGTGTGCCTATGGAGGTAGGGAAGGTTTTTAGACAGGGATTGGTGATTTGGTGTACTATGGGTTTGGGGAAAAATACTGAGTTAAGGAGAACTTAAGGGGCCAAACACAAAAGATCAGGATTTAGAAAGAGAATGGGCAGCATGGTGCATCGGAAACAAGCTTCAGATTAGAAGTCAGGAGAAAGAGTTCCATCTTTGCTAATAAGCAGCTTTGTGTCTTTGGGCAACTTATTTGACCTCTATCTAAGCTCTATTTTCTCATTTGTAAATTAAGGCAATAGTTGGTCTCTAAAATCAGGCTCATCAAAATTGTGCTTCAATAACAGTATTTATGGTTATTATTTTCCACTTAATGCTTTTCTCTATAATGAGCATATATTACTTTTATAATGAGCGTATATTATATATCCAGAAACAACAAGATTAATTTACTCTCTCTGAGGCTTTAATTCTTCAAACACAAAAAGGCTTTATGCCACCTCAAACTTTGAACAGGGTTAACTGTAAATTTTCTTCAAGGATGCCGATTTAGAAAACACTAATTAAAGTTTTTAAAATATGAATTGCAATAATAGTTTTTAAAGAAATTTCAGTATCTTCCTAACGTATATGTAAGTATTATTTTATTTAAGAGAAAAGTGGGTGATGATTTTCTTTCTTTTATTCAAATAATGTATACTTTTACATAAAGGTTTATTTTTATCCTTAAAACCAATACAGGAATATTACAGACAATAATGAGTTATTTGCAAATCAATCTGCAATATTTTAAGCTTTGTATAAGTGTCTCAGATACACAAACACTGAAGAATTCAAGTCATTTCTAAAAATATAACATCTTTTTCTTTTTCAAATTTTTGATACTCAGTAAAGATGAAATAAATTAAGTCTAATTTCTCACATCATAAAATTTATGTATATGTATATAAAGGTTTTTTAAAGTGAAATATATTACACATTAAGATTCAGCAAACTATTTTTTCCAAAACCAAGATCCCAGTTCTGTAGCTTAAAATGCCTATAAAATTACCATGACAATAACAATTTACAAACCCAGTACAGATTTTTCACCTATTTGTATTTATTCTGTTTACCATATTCATAATTCAACTTGAGTCCTATGAGTTTCCATAAAGTCTGGCTTAATAAATTAGTTCCCAGGAAATTGCCTATGGATTAAATTCCCAAACATAGCATGGTATTCAGAGTTGTTGGCAATCTAGACCCTCCGACTTCCCACCCTTATCTCTTGTGAAAGTCAGGAGGGTCTAGATTGCCAACAATCTTGAATGCCATGCTAAAAGTTTGGAAATTTAATCTACAGGCAATTCATGATTTTCTATTCTTGATTTTGCACTTGATTTCATTATTATATCTCTGGGATATTTTGAGGTACTCATTAAGGCAACATATGATCTTTGCTTATTTTCAGGGTACTTTATCTGTCTCCTGGATCCAAATAGTCATAACCTGATAATATCACCAAGTAAGGACCTTAGTTTGATAACTGCTTTGGTGTTACTGCACTTAAATTAATTGCTTTTTGAGTTGTTTAGTCCATCTGTTACCTAAAATGTAGCAATGCATTTTTGAAGTTTTGCTTCCTGAAGAACATCACATTTAAGTATGAAGACTGATTTTCAATATAGACCTATAGAGTTGCCAAAAACATACAAAATAGGTAGCTAGAATTGATTGGCAAAAATATCTTTGAGGTTATAAATCCCAAAGAATGTGTCCCGGAATGTGTAGGTTTCATTTGATTGTGGAAGCCCAGCTGAGGCCAGCTTTAACTTCTTCAAGAATTGGTTTTTAGGCTTACCTGATCCTCCACCAGCTCTGCCTATGAGCTTCCCCTTTTCTGTCCCCACCTTTTTTTTCTGATGCACAGGCACGGCTCGTTATTATTCTGTGGCAAGATCAGCATGTCATTTCTTGTGGTCATGAGGTATATGTTTTTTGTATAATCTACTTTGTATTTGCCTCAGCACTAAGATGGATCCAGCCTTTGATTAAAAACAATAATGCAATCTTAGGAAATCACATTAGAAAACATTAATGTTTTGACTAATTTTAGAATGCAAATGAAAAACACCTAGGCTGTAATTTTCAGTTTATGAGGAGGTAGGGTATCATTAAACGAGTTTAGTTTCTTCTTACTACCAATTACTTTAGAGATTGCTAATTGTTTGTCCTTTTCACGTGCAGTCTACTGCCTTTAAGGTAAATGTGTTCTGATGTAGAATGATGATTATGTTTCAGCCCTTCATAGGGTGGACCATCTAAGGTAAAGTTGAACACCAATGGTATAATGGTTAAAGGTTTGTATTTGTGTCACAAAAGTACTTCTGCGCTACTTTCTAAAAAATGTCTCACTTTAAAACTGTTGACCAAATAAACAATTCTGTAATCCTAGCAAATTAAATGTATTCATCTGCCTATTGTGAGGTGATAACCAGCTGATGATTGGATATTTAGGAAATAATTCCTCACTAAAGTCTCACAAACTGCATTAAATTGGTGTCTACCTTTACTTGATTGCACTATCTGGCCCCAGGGAAAATCTGGCACTTTTTCTCTTTTCAAGCTATTCACATTCTTCCAAGCACAAATATGCTTCTGACTTCTTGTGTTCACATATTTCAGAGGCTTCTAATCTATACCATTTGTCTCAAATTGCTTTGCAAACCATAGCAGTATATAAAATCACCACTGTAAAAATGTTTCAGAAGTTCCCTAACTGTGCTTTTTGGTCAAATTAACTACCTATTGCCTTCACATAGAAGCTCAAAATAACTAACACTTTCAGTTCTCTGACAAACATACTGAAACAAAGACAGTTTGGCTATACAACTAAACCTAAAAATTCCACCATAGATGTAATCTGATGGTTCAACACATAAAGGAGTGGGTAAGCATTTCTGAGGTAGCTTACAAAGATTACAGGTCAAAATCTTTCTCTAATAAATTTCTCTATTTATGTATGTCCAGGTTAACCCTGAGTATAAGTATTGTTCATATTGTTCTAATATAACTGTAACCCTTTCAAGAGAAAGAAAACTTCTCTACTGGAATCAACTGGTTTTGAAATTAGAAGAGGGAAGAAGAGCCTTCCATTATTTAATCTAGACCTTTTTTGATTGATGCATAATGAATGTACATGTTTCTGGGCTATGTGTGATATTTTGATACATGCATATATTGTGTAATGATCAAAATAGGATAATTGGAATATCTGTTACCTCAAATATTGATCAGTTCTCTGGGTTGGGAAAATTATAAATCTTTTCTTCTAGCTCTTTTGAATTATAAAATAAATTATAGTCACCCTACTGTGCTATCAAAACTATAGTCACCCTACTGTGCTATCAAACACTATAACCTATTCTTTCTATTAAACTGTATTTTTGTTCCCTTTAACCAACCTCTCTTCATCCCCACTCCCCACTACTTTTCCCAGCCTCTAGTAATCACCATTCTACATATATATATATATATATATATATATATATATATATATCATACATATGATATATATAACCTCACAGTTGGATTTATTTTATATACATACAAACACACACACACACATATATATACACACACACACATTTTCTTATCCTTTCATTTGTTGATGTACACTTAGTGTGATTCAATTTCTTGGCTATTATGAATAGTGCTGCAATAAACATGGACGTGAAGATATCTCATTAATGTACTGATTACTTAGCAGTAGGATTGCTGAATCATATAGTGGTTCTAATTTCAGTTTTTTGAAGAACCTCTGTACTGTTTTCCATTACTGTATTAGTCCATTTTCTCACTGCTAGAAAGACATACCTGAGACTGGGTAATTTATGGAGAAAAGGGGTTTAATTGACTCTCATTTCTGCAAGCTGTACAGAAGGCAGGTCTTGAGAGGCCTCAGGAAACTTAAAATCATGGTGGAAGGTGAACAGGAAGCAGGTACAATCTTCACATGGCAGAACAGGAGAGAGAGAGAGCACGAAGGGGGAAGTACTACACACTTTTAAACAACCAGATCTCATGAGAACTCACTCATTATCACAAGAACAGTAAGGAGAGTCTGCCCCAATGATTCAATCACCTCCCACCAGGCCCCTCCAACACTAGAGATAAAATTCCACATGAGATTTGGGTGGAACACAGAGTCAACCCATATCTATGACTGTACTAATTTACATTCCCACCAACAGTGTATAAGGGTTCCCTTTTCTTCCCTTTTCTCTACATCCTCACCAGAATTTGTTACTTTTTGTCTTTTTGACCAGGAAGATAACCATGCTAATTAAGGTGAGATGATATCTCATTGTGGTTTTGATTTGCATTTCCTTTATGATTAGTAACATTGAGCATTTTTTCACAGAGTGCCATTTGTATCTCTTCTTTTGAGAAATGTCTGTTGAGATCATTTTCTCATTTTTAAATTGGATTTATTTACTTATTTGCTATTGAGCTGTTTTGAGTTCTTTGTATATTCTAGTTATTAATCCCTTGTTGGATGAATAGTTTACAGATATTTTGTCTCATCCTTTAAGTCGATTGTTTTCTTTGCTGAGCAGAAGTTCTTTAGCTTGATGTAATCCCATTTGTCTATTTTAGCTTTTATTGGCTGTGATTTTAAGGTCTTAATGCAAAAATCTTTACTCAGACCAATATCCAGAAACATGTCCCCCATGTTTTCTTTTAGTAGTTTCATAGTTTCAGGTCTTATATTCAAGTATTTGATCCATTTTGATCTGATTTTGTATATGGTAACATATAGGGATCTAGTTACATTTTTCTGCATATGGATATCTGGCTTTCCCAAAACCATTTATTGAAGAAAACATTTTTGTTCTTGGCAGCTTTGTTCACTGTAGGTGTGTGGATTTGTTTCTGGGGTCTCTGTTGCATTGGTCCATGTGTCTATTTTTATGCCAGTACTGTGTTTTTTGGGTGACTATAGATTTTTTATGTATTTTGAAGTCAGGTAGTATGATGGCTCTAGCTTTGTTGTTTATGCTTAGGATTGCTTTGACTTTCTGTAGTCTTGTGTGGTTCCATCTGAATTTTGAGATTGCTTTTTCTAGTTCCATGAAGAATGTCATTGGCATTTTAATAGGCATTGCATTGGATCTGTAGAGCACTTTGGGTAGTATTCCATGAGCATGAGATATTTTTTCATTTTGTGTATGTGTCCTTTTCCACTTTTTTCATGAATGTTTTATAGTTTACCTTGTGTAGGTCTTCTTTGTCTAAATTTATTCCTAGGTATTTTATTGTTTTGGTATCTATTATAAGTGGGATCAAGTTCTTGATTTCTTTTTCAAATTATTCACTGTCAACCAGGAGAAATACTACTGATTTTTTAACATAGATTTTTGTATCCTGCAACTTTACTGAATTCATTTATTGGTTCTAACAGGTATTTGGTGGAGTCTTTAGGTTTTTCTCAGTATGATTACGTTGTCTGCAAGTAGGGATAATTCTTACTTCTTTCTTTGCAATTTGAATAGCCTCTATTCTTTTTTTTCTTTGAACATAAATTTTATTTCCTGGCTCAGCTTTTAAGAAATCAGACACTTTTGTAAACCACTCGCAGAAATAAGACTATAAATGCCAGAAAGAGTTAACCTACATTGACCCAAGATTCAGACTCTGACTTTGGGGCAAAAGGGTAATTTGTAGAAGATCATAGTGGTTTGCCCCCTGTCTTTAAGGAAATGGTATGGCATAGTAGAGGGATGTGCTATTTGACTCTAGACAAACCTGAATTTAATCAAGAATCTATTATTCATTACGTGATAAGGTTACCTAAGTCTCTGAACCTCAACTTCCTTTTCTGTAAAATAGAAATAGTAATGCTTCTTTGCATAATGTAGGCTGAAGTGAGATGCCATAAATAGAGTGCCTGAGACTTGGTGAATTCTCAATTGTTAATTTACTTCTCATCAGAATTTAGGGACAGACAACTTAGGAACCCATTGGAGAGCTATCTTTTCACTGATCTCTATGTTTCCTGAATCTGTGTTTTGCTTTTTATAATCTGGTTTTCACTTCCTATCAGAAAAAATAAATTCTATTTGTCTACATTCAGCATTTTATTTGCCTTAGAAATTTACTTTTCAAACTTTCAGAAAACAATCCTATTTAGAGTACCTAAAAGTTAAGTTCATGTTTGCTGAATCTCCATTCTTTATAATTTCATTGACTTCAATCATTCCATTTTAGAATCTTCACATTTACTAATTAGGGGTCAGCAATCTTTAAAAAACTAAGGACCAATCTTCCTTTTGATTTGTTAATGAGGTGGCTAGTACTGCCTGGCCAAACCTCCTGGCTAATTTCACACACTGAGGCCGCAAATGCATGTAGACCACCTACCTTAAAAGCTGGGGAGAGAAGGAGAAGAAGGGTTACAAGTTAGCCATGAACTGAATAACTGAGACCTATTCACTCAGACTGCAGGAGGATGTGGCTATCTTCCTTTGCATTATGTTTCTGGTGCCTAGTATAGTGCCTGCCACATAGTCGTTGCTTAAGAAACATTTGGTGACTGACTAAATGAATGAATGAGCAAATAGATGCCATAGAAAATCAGCCCATGTATAATTATTGATAATATGCTGTATGTTACAGATGCCTTGTTATATCAGGAATGTTTTCAGTGGCAAGTCACCTAATAGTGGCTTAAATAAATGAGCTTTATTCCCCACCCCCAGTTTGCAAGAAGGCAATTGTAGATGTGTTGACCCAGTGTCTCTATGTTGTCAGGTTTGGAGTCTCTTCGACTTTACAGAGATGCAAGATTGTTGCGGGATTTCCGTGCATCATGTCCTTCTCTAACTATGTTCAAAGACAGAAGTGGCTATGAGTACAGGCAGGGAGCCTCCCTTAGTAGCCCCTTCTTTTATCAAAGGAGAAAATATTTCTCAGGAGACCCCCAGTGGATTTTTCCTTCACTTTATTGAACAGAACTAGGCCATGTGCCTGCTCTTAGGACAGAAACTAGGATCACATTCTTTGAGATTATAGGCTCTTCAAGTAACATCTAATAGAGGTTCTGCTAGCAAGGAGGAATTTGTGGGGATGGCTTTTGGCAACATGGCAAGACTCTGTCTCTATAAATAATTTTTATAAATTACCCAGGTATAGTGGTACATGCCTGTAGTCCCAGCTACTCAGGAGGCTGAGGCAGGAGGATGGCTTGAGTCCATGAGGTTGAGGCTGCAGAGAGTGGTGATCACTCCACCGCACTCCAACCTGGGTGACAGAGCAAGACCCTGTATGGAACAAACAAACAAACCTCAGTGTTCTGTTGATATTTCTTGGCTATAAATAGACAAGGAATTGATGCTTTTAGTTATCTATTCCACTGCTAAAGAAGAATGCTGAACTACAGAAGTGCTGTTTAATTAAAATGCCATGTATAATTCAAGGAAAAAGACTAATAATGCTTTCGAATTTTCATCAATACCTGTGATTTGGCCAGCAATTTTTGGTATTACTTATTATTTGAATGGCTATTTCACTTATTAAGAGAATAAAAATTTATTTCAACAAATACAATTAAATTAACATCTGTATTCATTTTGAAAATGTGTTTATTTTATTATGGCCATAAGAATATTAGCGTTTCTGTTTGCTCTACTAATCAGTGTCCACAAGAAAATAACGAATCAAGATGTAAAAAATCAAACAGCTTTCTAGTATCACAGTATGATAGAAGCCCTAGAAAACTCACCTAGTATCTAGTATGATAAAAGTCCTCAAAATAAGTATAATCCAGTATTTTAAAATTTAATTTAGTTAAACTACCTGTTTGTGAAAACACAAACTTGGTTTCAAGTTACTGTTTTCAGTTTCAGCAAAGTACCAGGTTTTAGAAAATAGTAATTCCTAGGGTAGCTATGAGAGGTTTTGTTGCTTTGTGAGATTCTCCAAATTGTTACTATTTAAGTGATGGGCATCAAATATCAAAATGATAAAAATTGGGCCTGGTATGGTGGCTCATGTCTGTAACTTCAGCATTTTGGGAAGCTGAGGCAGGAGGATCACTTGAGTCCAGGAGTTCAAGACCAGCCTGGTTAATACAATGGCACCTCATCTCCACAAAAAAACAAACAAAATTGGTCAAGTGTGGTGGCATGTGCCTGTAGACCCAGCTATTCAGGAGGCTGAGGTACGAGGATCACTTGAGCCCAAGAAACTGAGGATGCAGTGAACTATGATCATGCCAACTGCACTCCAGCCTGGATGACAGAGCCAGACCCCATCTCAGAAACAAAACAAAAACAAATGAAAAATCTAACAACAACAAAACCCTAAAAATTGCCTGCATCATATAAGGGGTCTCAAATAAAAATTCCTCCAAAAGAAAGCACTTCTTTCCAGTAATTTTTGTGTTAGTGTTTAAGATTATAATTTGGATAAAAGAGTTTTTAAAACATGAATTTCCATTCCCCATCAAACTATGTCTCCAAATGTACCAACATTGATATTTTATTAAAGAGAGACATCTATCAAAGTAAGTATAGCTATTCAACTAAAACACTCATTTCTCCTTTAAAAAAAAAAGCCAATACATTAAAATTAGGATTATTTACTTTTAAATGTTATGTGTTATAATGGACAACCACTAAAAATATCTTAAGTTATTTATGAGTGGGTCTTCCATATTTTTAAGAGTTTGTGTCAGTTAATGTAACAAGTCATCATCATCAAATAACTTGCTTGACCACTCTAGTAAATATTAAGCATTTATTCAGATATGAAAGCGAAGTTTACAGGATGTAAGATTTTCCTGGTAAGATTGGGACACTTCCACAGAATACAGGATGGGTGTCACCCTTACAGTTTCCTAGTTAGTAGATTATATAAAATCAGAATATTTTCAATTTTTTTCTCTTTTATTTGTTCTCCATCTTTTTTTTTAGAACTTATTTTCCACACTACAATTGATAGTTACATTCTTAGAATCTATGTAAGAGAATATCATTCATAAATCTGTCCTTATGAAATGAAGTCTGTCTCTATCAACTTATCAACTGAGCATTAGAATCTCTGGCTGGCAGTGAGTTGTTTAATTGGTTAGTTGGTTCGTTTGTTTATTTTTGATTGGTGATTTTTTCTTTATATTTTTAAAATTATGTCTGGGTGTAGTGGTTTACACCTGTAATCCCAGCGCTTTGGGAGGCCGAGGTGGGCAGATCTCAAAGTCAAGAGATTGAGACCATCCTGGCCAACATGATGAAACCCCATCTCTACTAAAAGTACAAAAATTAGCTGGGTGTGGTGATACACGCCTGTAGTCCCAGCGACTCAGAAGGCTGGAGCAGAAGAATCGCTTGAACCCAGGAGGTGGAGGTTGCAGTGAGCTGAGATCCTGCCACTGTGCTCCAGCCTGGTGACAGAGCAAGTGTCTGCCAAAAAATAAAAAGATACAAACTCCAAGGACGGTTCTCATTGATTTACTGAGCATTTAAAAGTGGGATCCGAGGATTGTAAGTGTTACGGGTTGAATTGTGTCCCCCACCAAATTCATATGCTGAATTCTTAACCTTCAGTACATCAGAATGTAACCTCATTTCAAATAGGATTAATGCAGATGTAATGAGTCAAGAACAGGCCATATTGGAATAGACTGGGCCCCTAATCCAATGTCACCACTATCTTATTAAAAGGGAATATTGGCTGGGTACAGTGGCTCACACCTATAATCCCAGCACTTTGGGAGGCTGAGGTGGGTGGATCACGAGGTCAAGAGATCAAGACCATCCTGGCCAACATGATGAAACCCTGTCTCCACTAAAAATACAAAAATTAGCTGGGCATGGTGGCATGAGCCTGTAGTCCCAGCTACTCGGGAGGCTGAGGCAGGAGAATTGCTTGAACCCAGGAGGCGGAGGTTGCAGTGAGCCAAGATCACCCCATTGCACTCCAGCCTGGGTAACAAAAGCAAAACTCTGTCTCTAAATACATAAATAAATAAATAAAGGGAATATTTGGATACAGACACACACACCCAGGAAGAATGCCATAATAAGATGAAGGGCAGAGAGCTACAAGCCAAGGAACTCCAAAGATTGTCAGGAAATAATCAGAAGCTAGGAGAAAGGCATGGAACAGATTCTCCCTTATATCCATCAAAAGGAGTCAACCCTGTCAATACCTTGATCTTGGACCTCTAGTCTCGAGAACTGGGAGACAATGAATTCTGTGGTTCTAAGCTACCTGGTTTGTAGTATTTGTTATAGGAGCCCTAGAAAACCAATACAGTAATTAATCATAATTAAGCTTCTTGCATCAGACAGAAATAACATCTGACTTCTCCCAAACATTGTTGTTTTTCCAGCATCAGACACAATCAAAGTAAATGTGGTTGCGCTTGCTGAAGCAAACTACTCATCGCATTTTTACCACTCTCCTTACCCCATCAATACATTATAATTCTTTAGAAACTAGTTAATTTTGGTTATCAGTTATATATACTTAATATTAATGTTTCCTAAGGCAGAAATAGCATAATGTGACACTGATATTAAGTATACATAAGTGATCAAGGAAATAAAAGCATTCAATAATTAAAAGAAATCCTAGCATTACAACTAGAGTGCTAAATTTTTTACATAAAAAACATGAAGGCCCCTGTATTCAAGAGGTCTATTTCAACAATAAGAAAAATAAGAGCAGCTGAAGACCAATGATTTAAGAAATTTCTTTCCTTCTTTATAAAGTCAATTAAGACAAAATTCACAATGTTTTCTTTCTGTTCTATGGGTTAAAGATTTAGATATAATGTAGAACAATGTGTGGTCACTTGTCAGATGACTAGAAGCCCCACATCAATATTCTAAAATCTAAGGCCAAAGCCAAGAAATAAACAAGACTCTCTTAGGACATGGCAAGGTTATCGAGGGGGGTTAAACTCTCCCTCAAAAAGGGGTGGTCCCCACTGAGGAGGGAGGGGCAAAGGAAAGAGAGAGAGAGAGAGAGAGAGAGAGAGAGAGAGAGAGAGAGAGAGAGAGAGAGAGAGAGAGAGATGGACTCTCAGCACCAGCTCCATCAAAGAAAAGAGAACTATTAGGCTGGTGCAAAACTATTTGCCCTAACTTTTAATGGCAAAAACCACAATTACTTTTCCACTAAACTAATACTCGACAGGCAGGCCTTTGAAAGGTCACAACAGTAGATACAAGGATCATTTGGCTTTGACACACTTATTTGAAATGTCTCTTAAGGCCATCCAATCTACTTTTCATTCATTTAATTCTCACCAAGTTATCTGGCATTTATTAATTTAATATCACAGATAACATAATGTTAGATAGATAGAAGGAATATTATAAAGTGTTTTTTGTTTGTTTGTTTTTGTTTGGCCAGGAAAGGAATACGCCTCTCTGCAAAGTACAGTAGCAGTATAAATCAGTATCCTTGAGTTTAGCAAATATCTAGTTATAATAACAAAAATAATATCTAACACAGAGCACTTGCTATGTGCCTGACATTCCTCTAAGTATTTTACATATACTAATTCATTTATTCTCACAGTAAGCCCCATGAAGTAAGCATAATTATTATGCCCCTTTTCCGGCAAGGAAATTGAAGTTTAGAACCCTGGGGAAATTTTTTACTAAACTTTTAGACCTAAAAGCCAAGAAACTAAATTGTTAACCGGAAATAATCCCACAATGTGCTTCACCTTCTTATATCTGGCTTGAAATAGCCTCAACAATCATTATCATATAAGATACTACCTGTGCTATCTCAGCAATTCTCAATTCCCTCTTGAGAATTACGATAGAATTTAGAGACCAGGTCTCAGTGTACAGTTCAGGCTGGCCTCGAAATTTTGGCTTCAAGTAATCCTCCCATCTTAGTCTCCTGGGTAGCTGGAACTATAGGTTCATGCCACTACACTTGGCTGAGAAGATGTAATTTTGTTTATAATAATAATGATAACAATAAATACTGAGACCTGGTCTCTAAAAAATTTTTTTAAATTATATCTTTTCAGAGCAACTATGTGTGGGTAAGTCTCAATGATGTCATCTCCCTAGCATCCACAAAAAATACAGATAGTGCAAAAATAGCTTAAAAATTTAGGAGGTAAGATTATGTACATTTTATGTTCATTCTATTGCATTACTGTTTCAGAAGCAGTGTTCCTAAGATGTCAGTTTCATCAGTGTGAAGTTCTTTTGCAAGTAAGCACTAGATATGCAGATTGCAAGTGCAGTCATGCATCACTTAACAACAGGGATACATTCTGAGAAATGCATCATGAGACAATTTTGTCATTGTGCAAACACTGTAGAGTGTACTTAGACAAACCTAGATGATATGGCTTACTACACACCTAGGCTATAAACCTGTACAGCATGTTACTGTACTAGATACCGTAGGCAATACTTACACAGTAGTATTTGTGAATTTAAACATATCTAAACATAGAAAAGATAATGCATTGCACTATGATTTTACAACAGCCAATAACATCACTAGATGATAGGAATTTGTCAGCTCCATAGTAATCTTATGGAGCCACCATCGTATATGTGATGCGGTACATGACTGTAATAAAACCTTATTCGCAGTATAAGAAAGAGCCTTCATGTATTCCTTGGAACCACTGTAGCACTCCAAAATGTACAGCTAAAAGTTAAATTTGAAGTGCCTACCTTTCATGTATAAATCTCCATATCTTTTACAGATGAACTGAAAATAAACACTAACAAAGTATAAGCACAGAACTACATGCAACTTTTATCTCTGATAAACAAGATATTTAAATTTTATTACTCTGGGCCCAGCACAGTGACTCATGTCTATAATCTCAGCACTTTGGGAAGCCAAGATGGGCGGATCACTTGAGGTCAGGAGCTTCAGACCAGCCTGGCCAACATGGTGAAACCTAATCTCTACTAAAAATACAAAAATCAGCCCGATGTGGTGGCACACACCTGTAATCCCAGCTACTCAGGAGGCTGAGGCAGAAGAATCACTTGAACCCAGGAGGCTGAGGTTGCAATGAACTGAGATTGCACCACTACACTCCAGCCTGGATGACTAAAAAAAAAAAAAAAAATTATTACTGGTCAGAAAAATATTTGTTTTTCTGACCAGAGTAATAGAATCAAGCATTCTGTCATAGGATTAGTGTTAAACAGAGATAAATTAATCAGAATAGAGAACAATGAAGCAAGGTAAAGTGAAAGACAATAATAGGAAAATACTGAGAATCTTCAAATGGGACAGTTTTAGCGTAAAAGATATTCAATAAATATTTTTAAATGAATGAATGATTAACAATAAATTTTAAAGCTCTCAAATAATCACCTCTATTATTTAGTATTTGTTGTATGACATGAAGGTATTTGACACTATACAAAACTTTTTATCTTATTTTCCCTCTTAAATAAAGGAACAATACCTGGATCTTGCCTGTATGAAGAAATGGCTTAAAGAGTTTAAGGTAAAATGCAAGGTATTTCAGGCAAGCACTTCAGTTTTTTACATCCATGAGAATTCTTTACAAACAAGCAAAAAACATCAAGTCACAAGATGCCCTTCACCCCTTTACCTAAACTGCATCAGATTATCATAGCACACATTCCAGGGATGGCGGGCTTACTCTTGTCTTCAAAATCAATGATGTTGAGAACTCAAGATAAACACTCAAAAGGGATATGCTGTAAAGAGGAAAGTAAAGGATGAGAATTTCGTTTTCCTTGTAGAAACAAATTGTCCACTGGACTTACCTTCTAGTGAAATAAATGAGCCATGTCTAGGTAGGTACAATGTAGAGAAAGATTTGTTGATTGGTTAGATCATTTCATTGGAAGAAATTTAATATTTAAGAAAAGAAATGTAGTTGCATAATCCTCTAATTGTCAAACGTGAAGAATATTCAAGTACTGTGTAAATTCTTTTATTACTTAAAGAAGACTTTGCATTAATGTTTACTGTTTCTATTATTGGTAGCAGTGCAAATTTTTTCTTGCCACATCCTCATATTATCTTCCTGCTTAATTGCCTCCTTAATAGACTCTTACAGTCTGCAAAAACTGAAGGAAATGGTTTTAATGACTACTACATAAGTAAAAATGTTAATTACCTCCCCAACAAACATGAAAGGAGAAAACTAACCACATCAACTAGGTGGGGGCAGAGAAAATCTTCTCTACTTAGGCTTCTTTAGACCAAGTGAAGATGCTAGTCATTCCCAACAAGAGGAAGAGAACAAGGAGGAGATTGGCAACAGCCCACAGCTTGGAAAATGGAAAGCTTCTGTATGTTATGAGTCTGAGCTTCATAGGAAAGCTTCGTTATGCTCCTGGAATTATTTTAAATTTCCAGCATGACACACCCACAGGAAAATATAAATCCAAAATACATTCAGGAGACATGTGTAAATATACAATCATCTCTAATAATACCTGCTAATAGGGAACAGTGGTACAGATAACCCAAAATGTCTTTTAAAAAAATTGGGTAATGGATAGTCTCATATCAACATACAGTGTGAAAAGTTGATGAGCAATCAGAAGCCCTACCTCAGTATTGTTGGTAGTTGTCACACTCATTCTTTCAAGAAGTTTGTGTCCAGTGTTGTGGAAACTGAAGAGGCAGAACGCAACCCTAGGAGTAAGTGAAGATAGAAGGGAATATGAAAATTGAGAGGTATTCATTTCAGACGTCTCTTCCAATCTAAAATTTAGAAAGTTATGTCTGAGAGACAAGGAAGTTAACAAGCTATCACTGGATTACCTATCTCACAGAAAAGGGAAAAAAAAGTTTTATAAGCACTTTTGATCTTCAAAGTCAGAAATAAATGTAAAGTACATTTAGGAGAGGAAGTTAACCTGAGTGCCAAGAACTAGCTGGCTTAGAACCAACTGGCTCAAGAGCAGAGGAACACTTATTTTAATTAAAAGAAGAAAAGAAATTTAGAAGAGAGGTGATACACATGTTATTTAAGAATTTAATTGGGAAAACTTCCCAGAGAGCATTTCTACTCATTCACATCAAAATAGCCATAGTCCTACCCAAATATCCACACATATTTGTATTTTCAGTGTGTGATACAAATAGCCTAACCAGGTCTAATTCTAAAACATATTTGTCAGGAATATTTCATAATAAAATCACAGGCTAGAGCCTGGATAAAAATTCAAGAGGCTGCTGCCCCTTTTAGAATTAACCATGTGGGAAGCTGTAGGATGATTAAGTGAACATAGAATGTCTATGAGCTTTTGAAAGGCAGAAACTTGGTTTTATTCATCCTTGGAAACCCAGCACCTATTAGAGTGCTTGGTACATAGTCACAACCAAATAAGTGGTGTACAGCCATAGGTCACTACCAGAACTGAGAAAAATCATAGACTGAAATTCAGATTATGTCAGTAACTTCTGTGAACTTTCATGAGTCAGTTCCTATCCATTTGGTCACCTAGGAAGGAGGCTGCCTGTTAGGATATGTAATGTATCCAATGTACATTTAAGTCACCATTTAAAAGTGCCAAATTACTATTATTAACTAAAGAACTAGTTCTTTGTATTCACAAAGGTATCGTTCATCTACATACTTGAAAGCACTTCCAATCATAGCAAATTAGTTCTATCACTTTTCTAAAACTTTAATACATTTTAAGGATTAAAAATGTGTTTATAGTTCTTATTTTTAATTATTATCTTTACCCAGTCCTAGATGGCTTAACTGTAATTACAACTTTTAAAGCCTTTGCTTGGTCTTTTACCTTTTTTAGTATTAATGAAATACTTACATGGAAAAGATTATGAGGTACACAGAAATAATATAGTAGGCCCTTAGAATCAGTAAGTTCACGGGCAGTACGACCTTAACTCTGTTCATACCTAGACTCAGATAAATCTGAAGAAATCTTTGCCATTATCCAGAGACTTGTTATGTCTCAACTATCACTAGCCCTGGGTGGATGGGTCAGATCTAGGGCTTAAGTGGCCCATAACCACCAGGGAACAGCCATATTCAATAACGTAAACCCAAGTCCTCAGGAAGCTTTTAACTTCTTGGTTCTCCTAGCACCTGAGAGGTCAGGGGTGTTTCAGTGTTGAGAGGTTCCAATAGGACACATTCAAGCACCTCCTCTACTTTGGCTGCTTAAATCTAGAGTAGCCTTGAGTATTGGTACTTTAGCCATTTCCAGGCAACCCTCTGAGAGTCACTTGTTATTGCAACACTCAAAGGCCCAATTTATAACTGGTGCAGAGCTACCTGTCTTCGCTGCTGAAAAGAGGGAAAATGCTCAGAGAAAACCAAAGAAGCCATGAGCCAATAATAGATTCGAAAAATGCTTATGTCTGTTTAAAAACATTTTTTGAAAAATCTACAGTACTTATGCACATGTAATTTATTTCAATAAATAATAATAAAGTGACTTTTATAGGTAGGAGATACATCAGCACTATAAAGATTAAAAGGGTGACTAAAATAAAGATTCTAATCCATGACAGTTATTCTTACACTTAAAGGAGAGGGAGTTGGGAATCCAATCCTTCTCCTTTAAAGGTAAGAAGGGGGTTGGGAATTCCAACCCCCTTCTTTCAAACAGAGGCAGGAAAAGCCAAAGACTCACTTTACCAAAGTCCCTTAACTGTTAGATGGATGAGTCCCTCAACTGCCGTGTGACCGTTTTGGCCAGTGAGATGTAAGAAGTCTGCTGGAGGTGTTGGGAGATATTTTTCTTTTGTGTTGTGCCTAACCCCTGCCCCTTCACCTCCACCTTGCCTTGAATGCTGACATGCTGCCTGGAGCTGTGGCAGGCAACTTGCAATCAAATGGGAAAGAATGGGAGTGTCGCCATGATGCTGGACCTGACAACACTGAGCTGCTGATGCAATGTCATCCGCCACCTCTTCCCAGCTTTTCTGTCATGTGAGAAAAAAATAAAGCCTTATCTTTTTAAGCCACTGTCAATCTTTGTTGCTTAAAATGGAAAAGCATTTGTAACTGATAAAGAATTAGTAAAAGTATTTTTTAGGTACACAAATAACCAGGTTCAAAGAAAGAAATTACATGAAGTAGGTGCCACCATACTCCAGCCTGGGTGACAGAGTGAGGCCCTGCCTCAAAGAAAAGCTGCTTGACTTTGAGTAGCTTATATTTATTAAAGTTCATTTTATGCTTATTTTATTTATCTTTCTTTCCTGTGTTTCTTAAACTTGAAAACAAAAACATCATAAACCCATTTAATCATGATAAATTATTGTTTATTAAAAAAATTAAACTATCGGTAGCCAATGATTCATTTCACCCTTCACACAAAACTGATTATTATATGTATATATTCTAAAAATAAATACAATAATGAGCTCCTTGCTTCTGCATAGATGCGACATCAAAATTATAGGTTATGTAGGCTTAAGGTCAGAGCAGTAAGTCAGAACTCTGATCCTAACCAGCCCTGGACAAAGCTGTTGATAAAAAGCAAAAATTATTTTAAATAACATCAACAAAAATCCTATCCCAGTGCAGGGAAATGCATTGTGACTAATTATTAGATTCAAATATCTTTGCTGCTTATGGGCAAGTCCATTAAAGATGCTAATGAAAAGCCAATTTTTCTTTTAAAAAATGAGAATTCTCCAAATTTAATCCAATGGTGAGGATGATCAATTTAGTTATTTATTTAGAGTGTAAGAACACATCACTTGAATACTTGGCATTAGCAGGAAGGATTGATTTATATTCTCTGAAATAATCTCTACATAGATAATTTTGGAATTTTCCAAATCTGTACATTGTCAGATTACTGTGAATATGCTTAATTCTGCAACAGTAATAATCAGGGATATTTTGTGCCAAGGTATCAAGACTAAAAATTCTGTTTTGTGCCTTAGTTTTCCCAAGCAAATTAGTCTTGAGAAGTTATTTTAGTATAGAGTTAAATACTAAGTTACATTAAAAAAAAGTTGACGTAACTTTGGGAGGCCGAGGCGGGTGGATCACGAGGTCAAGAGATCGAGACCATCCTGGTCAACATTGTGAAACCCTGTCTCTACTAAAAATACAAAAAATTAGCTGGGCACGGTGGTGCATGCCTATAATCCCAGGAAGGAGGCTGAGGCAGGAGAATTACCTGAACCCAGGAGGCGGAAGTTGCGGTGAGCGGAGATCGCGCCATTGCACTCCAGCCTGGGTAACAAGAGCGAAACTCCGCCTCAAAAAAAAAAAAAAAAAAAAAAGCTGATGTATTATAGCCTCTAATATTGCTATGCATTTTTAGTATTCTGAATAGTTCAAAACAGAGATGACAGATTAAACCTGTTAACATACATTCCCTGTTTTTAGGGGAATGTATGTTAACAGGTTGAATCTACAAAATATGTGAAATCATTTTTAATAAATAAAATTATGCTTCAAAAAGGGTACATGCTAGAAAAATGTCTAACTTTACTATGTTAGTTAATGGGCATCTAAAAAAATTAAGAAAATAATTTTTTTCTTCTTGCTTAATTCATATTTACTAATTTGCATTTGATTTGATTTTGTTAGTATTTACTTTAAATACTTCACCCATAGAACGTGTGTGTGTGCATATATGTGTGTGTGTATTTGTTCTTTTATCCCTCCATAGCTTCAGAAAGCTGATCTATTTATAGCTAAAATACATTAGTCTTGGAATATGCAAGTATTCATGACTCTCAAGTATCCTAAAATCAAAAGTTAATTTATTTTACTTTTAAAATATCTTTAAGCCTCTAAACATTATCCATATTTGCTTGTGTCTGTTACAGACTGAATTCTATTTAGCAAATATCGCACAACCTGAGAGCAAGGGACTGTCCCTTCTTACATGCACATCATTCTCAGCCTCCTCCACTCCCAAACTAACAACCACAATATATGCACAATGTTTTTAACAAAACCGAAGAATCATACCTTGTTTTTTTCAACATTTCTTTGCAAACAAAAACTAGTGGCTCATGTTTAGGGGTGAAGGTGTCCAACTTCTCAAGAAAGGCACAGAAGCTGTGGATCTTCCATCCACTCCTGGCTGATATGGCGGAAGTCAGGCAGAACTAGTCGAGAGCGGGATCCCAAATGTGTGTGCATATCTGTGCATACATATACATCTCTCTCTCTTTTTTTCTGTCTTTCTTACACATTTCCGGCTGGCTGTCGGCCTAAGTAATTTGCTCCATGAAGTAAAACTGATTTCAGAATAAATTATGGAGACTACTAAATTACCGAATTCAACTTTGATACCTAAAGAGTTTAACAAACCTTTCTAAATTTTTCCTAGTCAATTGCAATCATTAGGTTTCCATTTAACTTCTTTCATCTCATTCAGAGGCTGATCTTTCATGCACCATTACTTGTTAACACCCACAGTTATCTTCTATTACAGAGGGAAATTTTTATAAATATATATATTTAAAACTCATTCTTCAAAAAAATTTGAATCATAATCAAATTCTTTCAACTCTTGCTAGGTTCACCTGAGCCCATATTGGTGTTACCAATAACTTGTTCCAAAGCCTCAACTTTTTTGACAGAATTAACTGGCACTGTCAGGATTTGGTTGGGAGTTTGTTTTTCTTTTGATTAACTGTGTTTATATTTATTTTTAACCAATTCAATAAAAATAACCAAATTAAAATAATATATTACTAAATTAATCGTTTGTTTGATTGAACTGACCAATTCAACCATGAGTGTAATCAAATACAGTGCAAAATACCAAGATTAAAATTTAAATTTGTTCAGAAATTTGGAAATTCAGAATATGTAACTACATTTATACTACACACACACACACACACACACACACACACACATGCATATTATGGTAAGGTATTCTCATCAGACAAAAAGGTACTACCATAGGACATGATTAGATAACCTGAAAATACTGTGTGCTTTTAAGAGCTTTGAATACATGGAACTGTACAGAATAATATTTATGCTACTAAACAATGTGTAACAAGGTGTGGCTCTTGAGTGCCACATCATAATTGTTATTTAGACTTTTGAGCTTGTTCAACCATCATTTATAAGTATCAGGAGAGAAGCTAAGCTGAGAGCATGGCAGACTGTAGCCTGGATGGGTAGATTGTCAAGTGGTCCAAGTTTGTCTTCCAAGCTTCCCTTCCCTTTGCTGGGCCTTCTTGGTGTGTCTCCCTCATTTGCCCTCCAAGTACACCCCCATATACTTCCTCCACTACCAAACCAGTCTTCTGCCCCTCAGCAAAACATGCTCCAGAAAATGATGGAATACATCCCCTTTCATGTGTAAATAGCTAACAAAGCTTCATTTGTTATCACCCCTGAATTATTTAAATTTTAGTTACACAACACATAAGTAAAGAATAAAATATTTAATTTTCTAATTTCAGGATCCTGGCAAATGAAGACAGTATTTTTGTAGTAGGAGGTGGCACTCTTCCCAGCGAAAGGGTTAGGGGAAGCATAGTAACCTCAAATTATTTTCAGAATTTGCTATAGATATTCATATAAACTTGGATCAGGTCAAACATTTCCATGTAAGATGTGAATGCCAATATTTGCTTACGTCAAGTAGTTGGTAACTTTTAACTTGATAACTTAAATGATGATTACTTTCAAGACTCATTTTACCCTGAGTCGCCTCCAAATTACTATAATGTGTAGAAAAATATTTGGTTGTCCACTTCCCAGGGATATTAATCTGTCATTTTTCACTCTGTTCCTGTTGCCTATTTTGACACATTATAATTTGGCTCACAGACAAAAGAAAAAAGTTCAGTTTTCTCATGTTAATATTAAGATAATTAAAATAGTAACTGTGTACCAGGTTAAGCAAGGAACATCATGTGAGACAAAGGGCAGGAAAACATGTTAGAATTAGGAGGATGATTGCCATACAATTAAGCATTCAAGTTTCCCAATATGTTGAGGCTGTTAAATCTTTCCAATACTTCATGAACCGCATAAAGAAAGAGCCACATCCAAAGCAGCATTAACCGATATCCCAGTACCCATCTCTCTTGTCTCTGACACTCGACATCATGGTGTGAGAGCTATCCAGTTCTTCAGCAGTTTGTGTAGCTAATGAGAGATGTTCATACCCCAGGGCTGCTCAAGTTCCATGTTTTTAACATGAGCACTGAGGATTGTTGGCGTTTTAGGCCGCATTGTTATAATGTGGCTTTCTCTCCCTCTTTTTCTTTCTTTTTTTTTTTTTTTTTTTTTTTGCTTCTTATCACCTCCATCCAGTGGCCCTTCAGTGATCCCCACTGTGGTTGTATTTACCAGGAGATCCAACTAAAACAGGGACAAGGGTTTCCGGAGGCTTCCTCAGAATTTAAAGAATTTTTTTTCTTAGATGGAGTCTCACTCTGCCACCCAGACTGGAATGCAGTGGCTCCATCTCAGCTCACTGCAGCCTCAACCTCTCAGGTTCAGCCAATCCTCCCACCTCAGGTCCCTGGGAGCTGAGACTGCAGGCACACTACACCGTGCCTGGCTATTTTTGTATTTTTTTGTAGAGACTGGGTCTCACTGTGTTGCCAAGGCTGGTTCCAAACTTCTGAACTAAAGCAATACACCTGCCTCAGCCTCCCAAAGTGCTGGGATTACAGTTGTGAGCCATCGCACCCAGCCTAGGCGCAGAATTTTTAAATGAGCTATGTTTGGGGCATTCTGAAGTGTTCTTCCTAACCGCATACCAGTTTATTTTGGCAAGGGAAGCTACTGTAGGTCTCAGGTGAAGAATTCAGACAGATCGAATCTTTAGTGAGCAGTCAACAAGCAAGGGAAGCAGCATGATATGCTGAAAAGAACACTGGTCCAGCAATCAGGAGATCTGAATTCTAGACCTGGTTCTGCTGCAAATAGAGTAATTTAAATCAGCATTTATTTTCCCTGGGCCTCATTTTCCTCATCTAAAAAATAGATGATCATCAAGATCCTCTCCAGTATAACATTTTTTTGAAATCTATAAATTCTACCAATCTGTAAGGTCCTATAAAAAAGCAACCGATTAAATTATTAGGTAGAAGTCTGACTTTCCAAGTAATCATAAAACCTTCAGAAAGGAAGAAAAAAATGACCAAAACGACAACAGAACAGCAAAGAAGATTCACCCCATTCTTTTGAAATTATTCACTGTCTTTCCAGTAACAGCTTTGACTATTACAGGCTAACACTTGTCTTTTGGCCTACTCATATGTTGAATAGTTAGCATCTGAGTCAAAGGAACAGAAGTAGTTTCAGTTATTGGTACCATATTCTTAAAGCTTATACCACAGTTATCCAGTTTGGAACTCTGGCAATATAAAGGAAATTCTTCTCTTATATAATTCACAGAAATAATTTGTTAAGACAGAAAACAGACTTACCAATTTGGAGATCAATGAACTTCTTGGTCGATTTAGAGATGGCTTTCTAGAAGGCTTTAGGGATCTTCAATTTCCTAGTAATAATATGTTGCCCATACACAAAGCACTTTAATATAATTCTTTATGCTGTGTTATTTTTGTCTTTCTTTTCATCAAGTTGTACTATTTAACCTCCTTTGTAATCTATATTAAAACATTGCATGATGTTCTAATAAAAGTAATAATGATCAAAAATTAAAATTATTTAACAGGAAATTCATCATTTTCTGACTTTTTAATTGGTTGCTTAGTATCCAGATAAATTAAAGACATGTTCTCCTAAAGAAATTAAGCTTATATTTATTTATACTAATTCACTTGAGGTTAGAACAGTTATAAAACAATGTAGGGCAGGTTCCTCAAAGATAAAACTATCAAATTTGGCCTTCTACTTGAAGATAATACTGTGGTTTGACATAAATAATGGACATTATAAAAACACACAGGAGAAACTGACATAGAAAAGCTGTCAAAATCTGATAGGCAATGCAAAAACGGTGCTTATTGGAAAAACAGAACATACTTGATTTAAATAAAACTGGAAAACCATTCTAAAATAATAAACAAAAAACCAACAATTTTATTTCGCCATCTCTGAATATTTCATGATTGTGTCATTGGATTTTCTCATTCATTCCGGTGACTGTCTTCCTCTGCCTTTGCCCTTATTTTGTAGGGCTCAAATGTACTCAGATCACCCTGTTAGGAGTCTAGAAGATCACATTCCCGCTGAATCAATTTTTAAGAAAAAAAAAAATCTTACCTATAAAACCCAGTAGTGTAAACAGATACAAGAGTAGGGGTGTGTGTGTGTGTGTGTGTGTGTGTGTGTGTATGTCCATGTGTGTAGCATCACAGGATGAGAAAGGGCAGAGCCCTATCCACTGGGCCTCTCCTCCTCTACTTGATGACCACTGAACCATCACAAAGTTTGAGAATAACCGTGATCTCTTAGCTATTTCTCCATACAGGCTCTGACATTTGACACATATTTGCACTCTGTTTAGTACTACAATTATTACTGCAACAGAGCCAACTACATAGCAATGTTTTCTCAATTCTACAGAGGTACCTCTGGACTCTTGGGGGTAATGAGATTCAAAAAAGAAGCCTCGTACCTCTGGACTCTTGGGGGTAATGAGATTCAAAAAAGAAGCCTCACCACTGGGGTTCTGTAACTTTCCTATCCCCCTCCCCGACCATTTCAACCAGAGCCTGTTAGTTTGAGAAAAAGACTCCGTGGCTTAAAAAGTTCAAAATCTACTGTTCTGGAACAGTGTTTTAACCATTGTTTTACCTTGAAGTACAAGAAAAATGGCATTGGCATGCACCTCACAGTTTTGTAAGCAGAGACATAGGCAGTAGCTCCACTCCTTTTCCTCCCTCTCAAGAACACATAAAAACTTTCAAGAGGGTAACCTCAATATTACTACAGGGTTTGCCTTGAATATGTGTATTTGTTCCTCCTTTGTGGCTTTTAAAATGATTGCTGTTCCCACCATTGCTTGTGAGCAAGAAATGAATTGGATATATTAACTTTAACTTAGTTCTTTATTTATAGAATTATTGTATCCTGATGCAGGAAGTTTAATAAACACAAAATCTAAGTTTCGTAGTTAAAAAGAACTAAAATGCACCACTAAGTACATTCTTAGTTGCTTCATGATTTATAATTCACCTTTAAGGCTGCATTGGCAAGTCAGCAGGTCAAAGGGGCCTGATAGTAGCTAGTTTCTTTTTTCAATTCTTTCTAAATGATAAGATTTAAAAGAGATGAGAATCACCAATACTTGGAGCAAGGTGAAGGGACAATATGGAGGATTTAAAGATATGATTTGATATGTTCCTGTTTTTAAAGCCTGGCATATTTAAAAATGCATGTGTGTGTAAATATATATGTGAAATATTAACTGATATTCTAATTACTGCCTACAAATGGTAATCATCGAGGTTTTTAAAAATGAAGTTGTGTATATAACCACAATATTCATAATCAACGATCAAATGTATAAATTAATCAGAGCAAAATCAACCATTACTAAATTTGAGGCCGCACAGCCTTTCCTTCTCTTCCCAGTTTCTTCATGTACTGTATGCACTCTACATAGTATTGGGGTGGGATGGTGTACCCCACCACTCCAAATTCGGAGTGTGTATCTGTTGTCTCTGAGAAGCTACACAACTTGGAGCTAGAGGGAAATATTGGTGGTTTTGATACCTTCCTGACCTACCTGAAATGTGAGGTGAGACGTAGTGACTCCCTGAACTCTGTTTCATAACTTAAACATGAAAAGGTCTTGACTGCTTAGGAAATGCAATAAATAAATAAATAAAAATAATTTTTAAAAATATGAAAAGGTCCATCAAGTGTGTATACAGGATGACTTAGGGTTATAATCCAGGTCTTCTCTTTCAGATTATTTCTTAAAATGTCCAACCTTCACATATTATCAGTTCCAGGGAAATTATTATCCACCATGCCTGAACAAAAAGAAAAGTCAATCTGGCCTTTTGTTTGTTTGTTTGTTTTTGATAGAGGGATACCATGATCTAATAAAAATCTAATTTAAAATCAGCTAATCACAAATGTATTAGAAATCAAATCAATTATGTTTGTATTAGATAGGGTTCAGCTATAGAAATATATATACTTATTATAATAACATATATACTTCTTTTTCTTCCCTTCCCCCAAAACAATTTTTTTCAGAAGACTAAAAATTTCACAAAAAGAAAATATCTTCTACTGTGGAAATTTGGTAAAATTAATTTTATTGCTATGTGCCAAGCTTTCCATGTAAAGTTAGATACCAAATGATACTGGCAATATTTAAATTTTTATAAATTCATTTTAAAATTTACATAACAGACAATTTAACTGTAATATGTTTGTTTTCCTAAAAATATGAAATAGTTGCTTTTAGAATAGAACGGAATCTGAATTTGAAGGAACTACTGAAGTCATTTTGTATTTCTCTGTCTGTGTGTGTGTGTATATATGTTTATATATATGGTTATACACACAGAGAAATACAAATATGTATATATGTATATGTACATGTATATATGCATCTTTTACAACTCTCATTTTTTCCCTTGCCAATCAAGCCAAAATTCCATGAAATTATGGTATAGAAATAGTGAATAAAATCTGTTAGCCAATAACGTTAACAAAATTGGAACCCAGATTTTGGCTACTGAATTTGGAAATATTACAACTTTAAAGCTGTGGTGAAAAGCATCAAGAGAGTCTTTATATATATCTACCTGATTTGAGCACTGTGAGCATCCAAGTCAAGTAATAGGGGATAGAGACCTAAGAACTTGGAGAAAAGGAGGCCAGGAAAAAATGTTTCAAATATACAGGGCAGCTGAACCCAACAGCAGGCTTAGGAACCAAGGAGAGAGCCTGGAAACACCTCCTGTTGGAGCCTAGGGAGGGAATTTAAGACAATCTAGTGTCCACCTGTCCTCACACTGCCTGAGAACATGAAGGAGGGGCTCTGGCCCCATTTGGAAGCTGTGAAAAAGAGGATTGACATGCAGTATGTCAATGGATCAAATGGCCAGTGACAACCAAGAACTGAGAAAATAGTTTAATAAAAAGTGGCAAGTGACAATAAAACAGGCAAGATTCGAAGTAGCTCTCAAAAATACCCAGAAGGAGACTCAGTTCCTTGTGGGCAAGCAAATGAGAGTGAACAATTTTTATTTGATTTTTAATAAAAAAGGACTATCCCAGAAGGCTGGAAAATGTAAAGCACTCCCGTTACATTTGTATTACCTAAAACATTCTATGTGCAATTATGAGTTGTATTCTCAATGAAACTGAAGTTACACTGTGAATACATTATGGCAACAACTTGTTAAAACCATTCTAACTTCTTTACTTGAAGAAAAAAACACTACTCTTTCTAAAAATTAAGTCATTTATGTCTCTTTTGTGCTCCTATATATCCCCTGAAGAATGAGGAAAAGGACCTCACAGAAGGAAGACAACTATTATTTATGGAGCACCCACTAAGTCTCAAGATGCTTTATAGACATTGTCTTCACTTAATCCAAAGCAACCTTTGGAAAGAGTTACTATAAATCCCACTTTATTGGGCAAGAAATTGGGGCTCAACGTCAACTCACTTGCCTGAGGTTGCACAGTGTTTCCCACACTTGAGTATAGAACAGACTCCTTTTATAAACTATCACCAAGAATATGTCAAGTCCCTGGTTTAAAATACACTGATTTATGACATAATTCATGAAAGCATCGTTCAGTTATGAATTATCAGTATGAAAGAAAATTTTCTTTCATGTAAGGGTAAACAATAATTTTATTTTATTTATTTATTAATTTGAGATGAGGTCTTGCTCTGTCACCTAGACTGGAGTGCAATGGTATTATCTTGCAACCTCCACATCCCAGGCTCAAGTGATCCTCTGGCCTCAGCCTCTGGAGTAGCTGGGACTACAGGCTTGCACTACCACCCCTGGCTACTTTTTTTCTTTTTTTAAGAGATGGAATTTCATCATGTTGCCCCTGGCTAGTCTTGGACTCTTGGACTTAAGTGACCCGCCAACCTCAGCCTCCCAAAGTGTTGGGATTACAGGCATGAGCCACCGCGTCCGGCAGTAAACAATAATTTTAAATACCATCATTGAACTGAAAACAGCCACATGCATGTGTACGTGCATACACACCCCAAAATTCAAAATACAAGTATCTGAGAATGTCTTCAGACTCTTAGATGTCAACAAATCCTTAAGAAACATTTCATTTTTACCATACTCCCAACATTCAGGCATCAATAAGAGGACTGAGCTGTGCTATACAATAATAAGTAGACTGTAAGATCGTTAGAACTCATTTTTAAGCTTATAATCTGCAACCAGACATGAAAATCCATACCCCTATTTTCTAATTAGCACACAAACTTCCACTGTAGCCAAGTTGTTGCAAAGCTTTGCTAAAATGGGTCAGCATCAGAAGATCAATGTTAGGATACCCTCACACAGTGTAAGGCCATTATTTTTGGACCTAGTTTCATCCATGGTGCTTCCTGCTTCCGTAAGCATGTTTGACTGGTTTGAACAGTCTTAGACCCTTGCTGGCAGGTTTATCTCACCCTTCTTTTCCTCCCCCTCACAGATCTGCCTTGCACTAGCCTCTGTGTAAATAAACTAGTTAAAAGTGGCTCTCCATATATCCTATGCTTTAGGAGCAATTTCATATAGAGTCATACCTCCATGTCCACTGGGGATTGATCCCAGGACCCTCCTCCACACCCTGATACCTAAATCTACAGATGTTCAAGTTTCTTTTTTTTTTTTTTTTTTTTGAGACAGAGTCTTGCTCTGTCTCCAGGCTGGAGTGCTGTGGCACGATCTCGGCTCACAACAACCACTGCTTCCCAGGTGGTTGCGGTGAGCCGAGATCGTGCCACTGTACCCAAGTGACTCTCCTGCCTCAGCCTCCTGAGTAGCTGGGATTACAGGTGTGCACCACCACACCCAGCTAATTTTTGTATTTTTAGTAGAGACAGGGTTTTACCATGTTGGTCACACTGGTCTTGAACTCCTGACCTCATGATCCACTGGTCCAGGCCTCCGAAAGTGCTGGGATTACAGGTGTGAGCCACCCGCCTGGCTGAGATGCCCAAGTTCTTTATATAAAATGATATTTGCATTTGACCTACACATACTCTTCTATATATTTTAAGGCATCTCTGGATTACTTAAAATACCGAATACAATGTAAATCCTATGTAAATAGTTATTAAACTATTTTTAAAATTTCTATTACTTTCATTGTTACATTAGTCTTAAATTTTTTTGAAATATTTTCCACATGTTGTTAGTTGAATCCATGCATGCAGAATCCATGGATATGGAGGGCCAACTGTACAAATTCCAGGATACAACTCATGCAATACAAACTTAAGATATAGGAACTCTTTTACACTGTTGGTGGGAGTGTAAATTAGTTCAACCATAGTGGAAGACAGTGTAGCGATTCCTCAAGGATCTGGAAATAGAAATTCCATTTCATCCAGCAATCCCATTACTGGGTATATACCCAAGGGATTATAAATCATTCTGTTATAAAGACATATGTTCATTGCAGCACTGTTTACAATAGCAAAGAGGTGGAACCAACCCAAATGCCCATCAGTGATAGACTAGACAAAGAAAATGTGGCACATATATACCATGGACTACTAGGAAGCCATTTAAAAAAATGAGAGTTCATATCCTTTTTAGGGATATGGATGAATCTGGAAACCATCATTCTCAGCAAACTGACACAAGAACAGTAAACCAAACACTGCATATTCTCACTCATAGGCGGGTGTTGAACAATAAGAACACATGGACACAGGGAGGGGAACGTCACACACTGGAGTCTGTTGAGGGACAGTGGGGGGTGGGAGGTTGGGGAGGGATAATACTGGGAGAAATGCCTGATGTAAGTAATGGGGGGATGGAGACAGCAAACCACCATGGCATATGTGTACCTATGCAACAATCCTGTAAGATCTGCGCATGTACCCCAGAACTTAAAGTACAATTTAAAAAATTTTTAAATTAGCATGATGGTCCACACCTCATAGTCCCAGCTACTCAGGAGGCTGAAGTCGGAGGATCATTTGAGCCCAGGAAGTCAAGGCTGCAATGAGCCAAGATAGTACCACTGCACTCCATCCTGGGCAACAGAGTAAGACCCTGTCAAAACAAAACCGACTAGTTATGGTGATGGTTGTACAACTTGGTGAATTTACTAAAAATCATTAATTGTCTATATAAGATGGATGAGTTTGTGGTATATAAATTATACTTCAATAAAGGTGTGTTTTAAAAGAGAAAAGAAAAAAAAAAGAACAAATGGGTCCATTTAAACGGGAATTTCCTTTATCCCAGAGACTGTGCAGCCTACTTTACCAAATATGTGATTTGGCAGTCTCCCAAAACTTCAGTATGATCCCTTTTTGCACTGCTAGAGATAGAATAAATATGTATGATAAAAATGCATGTAATAACTAAAATAAATGGAAGTAGCAGAGCCTAATTACATTTCCAATAGGAAAGAGGTAGTTATGAAACCATAAAGACATGAGTTTTTTTAAACAGTAAAATGGGAATTGTAATTTACAGTCCCCAAAAGTATGTTTTCAATTGCTTTCTAGGAATTATTAAAGGTTGACTTTCTGACTTAAGAGGTTATTTCCATCAAAAATGTCTAAACATGCCAGTTTAAATACATGGTGTCAGAAAAAAATGAAAAACTGCATATATTTTTCCTCTCATTAATAAGAGTTGAGCCAGGTGTTCTCATGTGCCCACTCTGGCAGGGAAGCTGAAAGCAAGTATGTGAGAGGGAAGGAGTGGTGTCAAGGCTCACACTTGCCTGCAGATGCCATAGTTGGCTTTCAAGTTGTAGTGATTCATATATTATTATAATATTGCAACCTCACCAACTGATTTCAACTAAAAATATAGTTTGAGTTATATATGACTCTTTCACCTCTATCTAGGGAAGAGAATGCATATTAAATTAGTTCATGTATGATATTTTTTTCCGTTGTGGTAAACCCTGAAAGAGCAATTTGCCAAAAAAAAAAAAAAAGAAAGAAAGAAAAGTATAGCTAATAGGTTTCTTCCTCTTTCTTCCTTCGTTCTTTCTTTTTTCCTTCTTTCCTTCTTTCTTTTTTTCCTAGCAAGAAGAAACCTAACCAAGGACATGTACTTTCCAAATATCCATATATTGACTATTAAGTTAGTTCAGAAAGATGAAATTGACAAAACACTTTTTCCCTTAATACTAAACTCCAGGCAACGACTGAGTTGTTTTCAGTCTGGAGTGTGTTTGTTTTTGACCAGTATGAGTCTGCAGTCCTTTAAGAGGCTGCAGCTGATATCTGACACACGTCACTGGGCATGTCAGATAGTGAGAGTTCCAAGCTTGTGGAAGGCTGAAGCATGCAAGGTCGTATCTTCTCTTTGCCTTCTACTATTCAGAGCTCCACTTCCTGCAATTCTTTCCTAATGTGCTTCTTTGCCATTTTGCAAGTGTTGATCAAAAATGTCAGGATTCTTTGCTATCTCAAATCCCAAAATATCCATGACCTTGAACAGCATATACATGATTTCTAAAAGGAAAACAGCAGAACTGATGGGAAGCATTTTTATATAGTCTTTTTTTTTTAATTTCCCTTGGGAATAATAGATATCTTGAAAGAATAACTTTAAAAATGTTATGCTTTATTGGGAGATTGATAACTATAATTTGAATAAGACTCAAATAATCAATTGATAAATATCAAGTTTACAACTTTTAAGTTAAAAATGAGATTTTCACCCTCCCTGACCTACCTCTTAAATTAACCCATTTAATTCTCACAGCAACCCTATGACCTCCTGCTTTATTTTTCAGTCTATATGTGTAGAAAATGAGATTTCTACCCCTTCCCTCAAATATGAGCCAATTTAAAATAAAAAACGTACAAATGCTTGTTTCCTCAAGCAAATCTCAAGGATAGTTTAACTTTCCACCAGAAAAGGCAAACGAACCTGATTTGAGAAAGATAAGGCTGTTTCTAATGTTGAAATAAAGTATCAATCCAGAAGCTAGCCCAAGACAAGATGTCAAGGTATGCATATTTTGCTGGGCATGGTGGCCCACTCCTGTAATCCCAGCACTTAGGAAAGCCAAGGCGGATTGATCACTTGAAGTCAGGAGTTTGTAACCAGGCTGCCAACTTGGTGAAACACTGTCTCTACTAAAAATACAAAAATTAGCCTGGTGTGGTCATGGGCACCTGTAGTCCCAGCTACTCAGGAGGCTGAGGCAGGACAATCACTCGAACCCAGGAGGCAGAGGATGCAGTGAGCTGAGACCGCATGACTGCACTCTAGCCTGGGTGACAGAGCAAAACACCATCTGAAAAGAAAACAAAACAAAGTATGCATATTTTTGTGTGTATATTTCTCCAGCATTTCGGATCTGCATTGTGCAACCCACGTGATAACACCCTTTCCCTGGCCCCCCAGCTGCTGGGAGGGCTCCACCAGGTTTCCTGTACACCACTCAGCCCTTTCCAAAGCTACTCTCAAATGAGGACTGAAGAAGAAGATTTCCTTCAGTCAATGTAACTATTGAGTCAGTCTGAGTAAACCTGTTAATCTCACAAAATGTGTTTTGAGTCTTATCTTTAATCATAGAATGAAAGGTGTTTGCTTTGTTAAAACATCTTCAGGCTTTGTTGTATAGGCCTAGAATTGTGATAGGGGCTACCAACCAAGAATTCCCTGTACTACTCTCCAGACTGACTTCTATAATTAGGTTGAGATCCAGGACCAGCAATGGCAATGAATCTGTGCAGACATATCCCATACAATCTGCATTTGAGAGAATTTTGTGAGTTTGTGACAATTGCACTTTTCAAGCTCCATTTCCCTGGCAGAATAAAAACACCTATTCTAAATTTCCTTTCCTTGAAAATACAAATAGTAAAGCATTTTGCCAAAATGTTTTCACAGCCATCAGCCTCACAACACCTGTGAGGTGGGCAGAGCTGGCCTTGTTTCTTCATTCTGCAGATTGGGAAGCCAATGCTCAGAGACACTGATGATCATGGTAAGGCTAAGAGAACCCAAGTAATCTCAGAATTCTTCTGTTTGCCACAATGCAACCCAAATACAACATCAGGGTCAGATTCCTGAATCCTGCCCCAAAAAGTTCTGGAATAGATCTGGGAATCTGCATGTTTGTAAAGGCCTCCCTAATGATTCTACTGCTCAGACAGTTCATCCTAACGAGGTCATCATCAGCCAATAAGTGAAGAGAATCCTGACCTATCATGGTGAGGGACTTATCCCCTCATCAGCTCTATGTTCCATTGGATTGAATCTCAATGGAACCTACTGAGGGAAGGCAGAACAGAGATACTAAAAAAGCAGAGAAGTAAGTGATTTGGTTCCAGACTGCCTGGCTTCAAATCCCTGCACCTTGACTTAATAGTGTGTAAGCCAGATCAAGTTACTTTTCCTCTTTGACCTTCATTTTCTTCAGGTCATACATAGGGTTTCTGTGCAGATTAAATGGGTTAATCCAGGTAAATCACCTAGAGCAGTGGCAGGTACTTAGTAAATGTTATTAGGTATTATTATGATTCCAGTTTTTAAAGCTAATGAAAAAATAGAATATTCAATGTTTCATTTTAATGAAACACATATAATCACCAAATATATCAATTGGGGTTCTTTGTATACCAACATAGATCAGCTCTGGCTAACAAAAGCCAAAAGAGGAATTAATATGAAGTCATGAGACAACTTGCATAAAAGAAGGAAAAGCTGAAGAAGGGGATCTCAATTAGGACAGTATCAAGACTGCTATGAATATTTAGATGTCAGGAACCACTTGACAGTCCCTTAGAGTCCTGTCCTTGGCCTCACATACGGCCTATCCTTGAGAAACATTAATGTGCTGAGGAGAAAAATGTGTATTCTGCAGCTGTTAGTTGAAATGTTCTATAAATATCTATTAGGTTCATTTGGTCTATAGTGGCTATTAAGTCTCATATTTCTTTGTTGATTTGTCTAGATGATTTGTTCAATGCTGAAAGTGGGGTGTTGAAGTCTTCAGCTATTATTGTATTGGGGTCTATATCTCTCTTTAGTTCTAATAATATTTTCTTCATATATCTGGGTACTCCGGTGTTGAGTGCATATATGTTTACAATTGTTATATCCTCTGGCTTAATTGACTCCTTTATCATTATTTAATGACCTTCTTTGTCTCTTTTTGTAGTTTTTGTCTTAAAATCTACTTTGTCTGACATAGGCATAGCTATTCCTGCTCTTTTGTGGTTTCCATTGTCATGGAATATCTTTTTCCATCCCTTTCAGTCTATGTGTTTCTTTATACATGGAGTGTATTTCTTTTTTCTTTTTCTTTCTTTTTTTTTTTTTGAGATAGAGTCTTGCTCTGTTGCCCAGGCTGGAGTGCAATGGTGTGATCTCTGCTCACCACAACCTCCACCTACTGGGTTCAAGTTATTCTCCTGCCTCAGCCTCCAGAGTAGCTGGGATTACAGACATGTGCCACCACAGCTGGCTAATTTTTTGTGTTTTTAGTAAAGATGGGGTTCCACCATGTTGGCCAAGTGGGTCTTGAACTCCTGACCTCCCAAAGTGCTGGGATTATAGGTGTGAGCCACCATTACCAGCCAAGTATATTTCTTGTAGGTAACAGAATGTTGGATCTTGCTTTTTTAAAAATCCATTCAGTCACTCTACATCTTTTGATTGAATAATTTATTTACATTCAGTGTTGTTATTGGTAAGTAAGAACTCACTCTTGCCATTTTGTTATTTGTTTTTTAGTTGTTTTGTGGTCTTCTCTTCTCTTTTCCCTTCCTTTCTGTTTTCCTTTTAGTGAAGATGATTTTCTGTGGTGGTATGTTTTAATTTCTTGCTCTTTTTTTGTCTGTGTGTATCTTTTGCATGTTTTTTGAATTGATGTTACCATGAAGCTTACAAATAATATCTCATAACCCATTACAAATAATATCTCATGACTTTAAACTGATGACAACTTAACATTGATTGAGGGTCCTGTCCTTAAGATGAAAGAACGACATTCACTGTTTCAGATGACACATTACTCATTTAAGACTCAAATTCCAGATCATCTACTTATCTGGTTAAGGTCATGTGCCCACCCCTTGCCTAAGAGATAAAAGAGCATTTTAACTAAAACTCCCACTAAGACTCTAAAGATAAGTAAGTAAAATCAGGGTACTGTTACTAGATGAAGAGATACATACTGGGAAGGCAAAGAAAACAGATATTCATCATCTAACTAACCTCCAAACTTGATTGGTTGGAATTTGTTTACATTTTGCCACATATGCCAAAATAAGTGTGCTAAAGTCCTCTGGCTAGCCCCAAAAGAAATCCAGTTTGACTTACAATATGCTAGAAACAATATTAGCAATATTCTAAAGCTAAGATACTCAAGGATTCTTAAGCCTTACCCTAAATATGAGCCCTTCTCTAAAAACTGTGTAAGAATGTTGGAAAACAGGCTCAGGAGTATATAGACCTATAAAAATTTCTAGGAGGCTGGCTGTATTAATGACATGTTGATGTAGAAAGGAAATAATACCAGAATAAGAGATGAGGGATGGGCAGGGCCTGGATTCTGTGGCTCCACTGGATATAGCAATGAGAAGCTTCAAAGAAGACATAAAGTTTTCAAAAAGTTAAAACATAATTCATACAAATTAAGAATGCAAATGCATAAAGGTTTTACTCAACTTATTAACTAATGTGAGAACCAGGAAAACAGTATAACTGGTGCAGAGAACATTTTGAAGAATTGAATATTTATAAGCATTTTGAGGAGGAATGCTAGAATAAGATTCCTAGATTAAATAACAAACTGGTAAATACCTTTCAGGAAAATAAAACCATAATCACCATAGTCTTTGAGTTCCCCTTTATGCCAGACAGAAATAATGTGCATCTCTATGGGAGACAAATCTATAAATTAAAATGTAAGTTCCCAAAGTCTGGGCCAAATAATAAGTAGCTCATCTCAAACACAGGTTAATGACTCTAAGATAATTGAATAATCCTTGATGATGGGTGAGAGCTTATTATTAGACATTGTCTTTTATGACAAGAAGGGTATGTGAAGAATTCTCTTGATTTTATTTTCAAGTTCTTATAATGTTTCTTAACAAAGATATATCAACAGGAAACTAGAACTCAGGGAGAGAAAGCAACAGTGGCTGCCAGGGTATCACAGGTAGGAGAGGTCTTTGACTAGTGGCCAGAGACCAAAGGGGAGGCCTTCCTTCACACAAGGTGTTCCTATGTCAAGTGTTTTTGAATAAGAAACCATAATTAATATTTGCAGTGGTGACAAGTCACAGTGTGTGCTTCATGATTAAAGAAGAACATCAAAAGTCTTGTGTGTGTTACATACTAGAATAATTGGATTTATTAAAATGTTCTGGTTGATTAAATATCCTGTGTGTCTGATGCCACAAGAATTTATTAATTATTTAGGTTTCTGAAGCAGAAAGCATTTTTCTTTCTTAGTTCTTTGGTTTTTGAAATTCCTAAAAATCCAATTTTCTCTTTTTAAGTTCTGTAATTCAAGGATAAAGCAGAAGAAAACCAACAATATTATGCTGTGATAACTTTATTACCCCAGAATAAAATCATAAAATCATTTTTAGGAGGTTACATTTCTCAAGACATTAAAATGAAATGGATTTTTATTTTCTAGAATTTTTTATGCTATTGTGCTCTGACACAGGGAATGAATTCAATGGTCTCCAGGATTCCTTTATTTTATTGTGATCCAAGGAATCTACCTTGACTAGGTTTTCCAAATGGTCACATACACATTTTTGTGACAGATAATTAAAACTGTACATGTGGCAGATTTTACCAATTCATCTTTTAAATGTCATGTCATTAACACAATTAAAATATGAAATATATCCTGGCTTATTCCTAAGAACTTTTACAAATACCATACTTATGTTGGTCCCCCAAAAATTGAAAACCGGTTTGTGAGAATAAAGATAAAACACATAATTGAGAATAACCTCTGCTTCCTGGGTTGTCTCAGCCTTCCAAATAGCTGAGACTACAGGCGCATGCCACCATGCCGTTAATTTTTATATTTTCAGTGGAGACAGGGTTTTGCCATCTTGGCCAGGATGGTCTCAAACTCCTGACCTCAAGTAATCTACCTGCCTTGGCCTCCACAAGTCTGGGATTACAGGCATGAGCCACTGCACCTGGCCTGCAGCAGCAGCATTTTTTTAAGAGGCTGTCTTTTCCCTATTTAATTCTCCTCTGACCTTAATTATGTCTTTTAGTCTTTCCCCAGTGTATATTTTTTGCACCTTCATTGAAAATCAGTTGGCTATAAATACATGGATTTATGTCTGGGTTCTCTATTCTGTTCCATTGGTCTATGTGTCTGTTTTTATACCAATACCATGCTGTTTGAGTTACTAAGCCCTTGTAATATATTTTGAAGTCAGATAGTGTGCCTTCAACTGTGTTATTTTTGCTCAGGATTGTTTTGTCTATTAGGGTTCTTTTTTTTTTTTGGTTCTATATGAATTGTAGGTTTGCTTTTTTTCTGTTTCTGTGATGAATGTCATGGGTAATTTGATGGGTATTGCATTAACTCCGTGGATCACTTTAGGTAGTTTGGTCATCTTAACAATATTACTTCTTCCTATCCACAAGCATGGGATGGCTTTCCATTTGTTTGTGCACTCTTCAGTTTCCCTCATCAGTGTTTTGTAGTTTTCCTCGTAGAGGTCTCTCACCTTCTTGGTTAAATTCGTTCCTAGGTGGGTTTTTTTTTTTTTTTTTTTTGTAGCTACTGAAAATATATTATAAATTTTTGTGGAATTGCCACACTGTCTTCCACAGTAATTGAACTAATTTATATTCCCGCCAACAGTGTAAAAAGTTCCTATTTCTCTGCAACCTTGCCAGTATATGTTGTTTCTTGACTTATTAATAATTGCCATTCTGACTGGCATGAAATCGTATCTCACTGTGGTTTTGATTTGCATTTATCTAATGATCAATGATGTTGAGCTTTTTTTCATATATTTGTTGGCCACATGTATGTCTTCTTTTAAGAGATGTCAGTTCATGTCCTTTGCCTACTTTTTAACGAGGTGGTTTTCTTTTTGTAAATTTGCTTAAATTCCTTGATATTCTGGATATTAGACCTTTGTCAGATAAATAGCTTGCAAAAATTTTCTCCTATTCTGTTGGTTGTCTATTCGCTCTGGTAATAGTTTCTTTTGCTGTGCAGAAGCTCTTTAGCTTCATTAGATCCCATTTGTCTTTACTGGGTATATATCCAATGGAATATAAATCATTCTATTATAAAGACACATTCATGTGTGTGTTCATTGTGGCACTATTCACAATAGCAAAGACATGGAATCAACCCAAATGTCCATCAGTGATAGACTGGATAAAGAAAATGTGGTACATATACACCATGAAATACTAAGCAGCCATAAAAAGGAACAAGACCACTCCTTTACAGGGACACGGATGGAGCTGGAAGCCATTATCCTCAGCAAACTAACACAGGAACAGAAAACTAAATACCACATGTTCTCACTTATAAGTGGAAGTGAACAATAAGAACACGTAGACACAGGGAAGGAAAAAAAATATACTGGGGCCTGTCAGGGGAGGGAAAGGGTGGGTGGAGAGCATCAGGAAAAATAGCTAATGCATGCAGGGATTAATACTTAGGTGATGTGTTGATAGGTGTGGCAAACCACCATGGCACATGTTTACCTATGTAACAAACCTGCCCATCCTGCACATGTACCCTGGAACTTAAAATTTAAAAAACAAAAAAATTGACTTCTTTATTTCTTTTTCACATAGTTCATTATTGGTGTATAAACACACTATTGATTTTTGTATGTTGATTTTCTATCCTAATCCTCCAACTTTACTGAATGTATCAGATCTGAGTTTTTTAGTGGAGTTTTTCTTGGTATCTGCAAAGAGGAACACTCTGACTTCCTCTTTTTCAATTTGTATGCCTTTGATTTTTTTTTTCTTTTGCCTAATTGCTTGGCTAGGGCTTCCAATACTAGGTTGAATAGCAGTGGTGAAAGTGTGCATCTTTGCTTTGTTCCACTTCTTACAGTAAAGGCTTTCAGCTCTTCCCCATTTAGTATATGCTAGCTGTGGGTTTGTCTTAAATGAACTTCTATACATAGTTTGCTGAGAATTTTTATCATGAAGGGGTATTTAATTTTTTTTTTTTTTAGATGGAGTTTTACTCTGTTGCCAGGCTGGAGTGCAGTGGTCCAATCTTAGCTCACTGCAACCTCCGCCTCCTGGGTTCAAGTGATTCTCCTTCCTCAGCCTCACAAGTAGCTGGGACTACAAGTGCACATGACCACACCCAGCCAATTTTTGTATTTTTAATAGAGACAGGGTTTCACCACATTGGCCAAGATGGTCTCGATCTCTTGACATTGTGATCTGCCCACCTCGGCCTCCCAAAGTGCTGGGATTACAAGTGTGAGACACCATGCCTGGCCAGGATATTTAGTTTTATCAAATGCTTTTTCTCTATTGAAATGATCATATGGTTTTTGTCCTTCATTTGTTGATATATCACATTTATTGATTTGCATGTTAATCACCCTTGCATTCCTAGTGTAAATCCCATTAGATCATTGTGTATTATCTTTTTGATGTGCTGTTGGATTCAGTTTGCTAATATTTTGTTGAGGATTTTTGCATCTATGTTCATCAGCGATATTGGCCTATAGTATTCTTTTTTGTTGTTGTTGCATCCTTGTCTGGTTTAGGTATCAGGGTAATGCTGGCCTTGTAGAATGAGTTAGGGAGAATTCCCTTCTCTTTAATTTTAGAATAGTTTGCAGAGAACTGACATTAGTTCTTCTTTGTAAGTTTGCTAGAATTTGGCCGTGAAGCCATCCAGTCCCAGGCTTTCCCTTGCTGAGAAACTTTGATTACTGATTCAATCTCACTACTGGTCATTGTTCTTTCAGGTTTTCTGTTTCTTCCCGATTCCATCTTGTTAGGTTGTGTATGTTTCCAAAACTTTTCCCAGTTCCTCTAGATTTTCCAGTTGATTCACATACAGTTGTTCATAATCATCTCTAATGGTTCTTTGTATTTCTATGGCATCGGTTGTAATGTCTCCTCTTTTTTCTGATTTCATGTATTTGAGTTTTCTCTCATTTTTTTTCTTAGTGTAGCTAACAGATTATTGATTTTATCTTTTCAAAAAAACAATTTTTAATTTTATTGATCTTTTGTAATTTTTTTAGTCTCTATTTCATTTAGTTCTCATCTTACCTTTATTATTTCTTTTTAATCTATTAATTTTGAGTTTGTTTTGTTCTTGCTTTTCTGGTTTCTTGAGGTACACTGTTAGATTGTTTATTTGAAATATTTGTATTTTTTTTGGTTGCAGGTGTTTATTGCTACAAATTTCCCTCATTGCACAGCTTTTGTTGAATCTCATAAGTTTCTGAATGTTGTATTTCAATTCTTATTTGTTTTAAAATTTTTTTATTTATTTCTCCCTTAATTTCTTCAGTGACTCCATGGTCAATCAGAGCATGTTATTTAATATTTATGTATGTGTACACCTTCCAGAGTTCCTCTCATTATTAATATATTCAAAGTGTGATTAACTACTCACTATTGTGGTTATGTAAACTCTCTTTTCTTAACACAAAAGGTAATTGAGAGGAAACATGTCAGTTCCAGGGTAACCTATCAACCTTGAATTGACTTCCCCATATTCAGATATTTTCCTTGGCATAATAAATAACTTCATATAAGCTAGATTAAATAATATATGATCATAGTCTAGCATAAAATGTAATATATAAAATTATTCTATATAAATCCTATATGTGATCATTATTCAGGCAAAATTATGAAACTTCTGAGTGAAAATAAATTTTCTTGAATGAGTTGGTAAAAATTTGCTTGAATTATGGAGTTAATAGCAGCAACAACAATTGATTTTGTAATATATATAGTAAAATGAGCATTAAGTGGACAGTAGCATGGGCCTCACCTTAAATGCTGTATCATGAGTTAAACTGAAATTGAGTATTTTAGATTATTATTTGGTTGATTTCTGAAATTGCATAGTTCAATGGGAAGAGCTGGACTAATTCTGAAGTCAGATAGGGCCTCAATTTCAGCTTAGCCACTTAACAGCTGAGTTTGAGCAAGTCGGTTAAGCCATCAGAGCCTCAGTTTGACCATCTGTAAAATGGTGCACCACTATGCACTCCTCCGACATGTTTTGAAGATTAAATGACTGCATGCATGTAATAGCATCCAACACATAGAACATGCTCAGTAAATGTGGTGGTTTCCTCTTCTTCTTTCCTTTAGAAATCTTGAGCTGAAATAATGATCATTAAGTGAAAGAAAACTAAATTAAGTAAAATATGTTTCTTCTGGCAAGAAGATCAGTTTAAGAATCTGATTTAAGAACAACCTAGCTCTCAGAGCACATAATGCTGAATTCCCTAAGAAACAATATACAAGTATTTGACTTCAGCAATCTTTAAAATTGAGTTGCACTACTATAGCTGGTGCTGAAATTTAAGGCTTCAACAACTCATACCTTAAAGAAGCTTTTCAGTTCCTACATATGAGTTATTTTCCACAATGATAACGACCAAAAACCCACAGGTAAATGAGAGAACAGTAGATAAGAAGGAAAAATTTATTAACTTTTGTACTTTTGGGAAAGAAAAAGACCCTGAGGGATTCTTAGAAATATGTATGAATTTGGGAATATCAAACCTTTAAAAAAGTTACACAAGTATATACCCATTACACAGATTTATCATCTTAACCATTTGTCCTTTGGACTCTCTTGCTCACTCACATTCTCTTTTTCTCTCTATCCAGATGGATAGAGAAATGATTTTTTTTTCAAACATTTAATGGTAGGTTGCATATAGCCCTTTCCCCCAAACTCCTAAATACTAGTTTCTTTGTATTATAAGAAAGATATTCCCTTAAATATACACACAAAACATAATCAATTTAACATGGATACAAGATTTATCTATTGCCTATTAAAATCTTGGCAATTTACACAGTAAAGTCCCCATGAGGGTTAGTTTTTTGTTGTTTTTCTTTTTTGTGTTTTGCTTTGAGTTTTGGCTTTTAGTTCCTCAGTTTTTGCCATTTAGAACATGATCCAGTAGGATAATTACATTCAGTTTTCATGTCTCTAGTCATCCACCACAAAATTTTCAGATTCAAGGATCAGGCAGTATGTCCAGATCATCCCCATTCCAGGAGCCCCAGGGAGCCCATTTACCCAGTCAGGCTCTGCCAACATGAGTGAAAGAGGAGAGGTTCCTCAGTCTGCCCTCTTCACTGTCTCTGGATTTGTCTTTAGGGATGGTCATCAAGAAAGTCTTTCATCTCCTCTGAGGAGAGAAATTTCCATCAACAAAATGTTTCTGTACAATTAGACAAGATTAGCCATATGCTGCCACATCCTCTGAAAAACATGGTCTCTGTTATGTTTCTCATAACCAAGGATATTTATTCTTTCCAAATGTATTTGTTCTTCTAGTAACTGAGTCCTATCTTCTATCTCTACTGTGTTTGGAGCATTGTTTTGGGAATTACAGAAGTGTGAGCTCAGGGGAAGGAAGGAGTCCTCTTCAGCTCTTCCTGAGTGCCTGCTTTGGCTTCTCAGAGGTGATCAAAGGTTAGGAGGAGGTTGACAGTAGGTTTGCAAACCCTCCCAACTCACTGATAAGTAGCCAAGAGAGTAGGCAGCACAGGGGCGGTACTAGGTCTTTTTCACCCACCTAGATCAAGTGAACAGTGACTCATTCCCAATAGTCAGTTTTGCAGGTTACAGACCTTCCCTTCTTCACTCAGAGAAGGTAAAAAGGGCTCAGTGTGTGAGGCACTGATATGTATGTGCATAGTAACCATGACCTTGATTATAAGATTCTGTGTACTCGTGGTGGAATGAGAGGAGTAAAGCAATATCTATGGTTTCCTTTTCCTCTTTATGTCAGAAGGAGGACAAAGAGAGGGGAAAAAAAGACCAGGAGCCACAAGAAGACAAGGACTGTGAATCTCTATATGTTTTCATGTAGTACCAGGTCACTTTCCACCACTAGACTATGACCTGGATTCTAAGATTGGTACATAAAAATGACTCTTGACCTGGGCTGGCTCTCCCCACCTCTTCTCCATGCTGCCGTCTCCACTCCAAGAAAGCCTAGCTTCATAGTGGGTCAGGAACAGAAATATTTCTTCTGAATACTGTGGGTTTTTGCATTTTAGAGAAGGTCTTCAATATCTTTGAACCCAGAGCTGCATACACATTGGGTGAGAGTTTGGGTGGTGGATGATATTGCTGTGTTAGATTGTGGGCTGGCCCAAGGTACAGTGTATGATCAGGGTATGTTTCATTAAGGGTCTGTCATATCTGTAGTGTTAATCTGTCTGGGAAGCAAACTAAATTCATCACAACAATATCCCTCTGAAGTAGGCCCCCTTAGAAAATGAAACTTTTCCCCATGGAGTCTGCCCAAGGTGCCTGAATTGATGACATCATTGCTGAATGAAGGTATCACCTGGGTATCAATAGTGGAAAGGTTCATGATGCCACCTCTTTGTGCCTAGTGGAAAATGAGGCAGAAAGTGAAAAATTGGCTTGGGTTTCACTAAATAAGGGGAAAGAAAGAAGAAGAAAAGGTGTGGAAAGAATGATCCAGCTGGTAGGGAAGAAAGGTAATGTTGCTGTTATCCCCAGTGCTGTCAGCTCCATACACATACAACCTGGATCCCACCTCCTGGAGCCTCATCAGGCACTGTGAGTATATTGACACCATCCTGGAGGAAACATGCAATGGCCTAGTTTTTGAGCACAAAAATAATGTTTATAGAAATATTCTCAAGTATGGCATGCCCTCTTTCCTCTCTGGGGATGGTGGCCTTGGTATGTGCCTTCCAGCTATTCTTGATGACAAGATGCAGAAATTATCTTCTGTACACAGTTCAACCATCAGGGTTGAGGCATCACCATGTGATTTTCATGCTCTGGGTGGAGCACTGACAGAAATCCTCCAGAGATAACCACAGTTCATGTACCACAGGTGAGTCCTACACCTTGCTCTCAGCAGGCAATGTTTCTACAGGTTGCCTTGGGCCCCACTTCAACACTTTGAAGCCAAAGCAGTCAAAGATACCAAGTGAGTCCTCATCCTTTCCTACTTGTAATCATTTTTCTGTCCATTGGACTCTCTTGCTTCTTGTCATCTGGATTAAAGCCAGAGACTTCAGGGGTGTCAGAGAAGGCAAAGAAGCTGTCAAGAGGATAGAGCTGCAAAGAATGGAGCAAAGGATGAAGCAAAAGTGGTTTGTAGAACCCAGGGAAAGGTAGAGCAAGAAGAGCCCCTTGAGCCACCAGATACACCACCACTGCTATTCTGTAGGCTTGGCAGGAGACGTTAGGGCAGTGTCGTTCATTCAGTCTCCACCCCAGTCTCATCACTCTACCCAAGCTCTAAATGGGTCTAGAATAGTAACCATTATCTTTTACAGAGAGAGCGATTCTTAAAAGGAAACGAAGCCTACAGACTGGCAAGATTAATTTCAACTCTTAATAATATCACCTAGTACTGTACATCCTTCATTTTATTTGAGTCTCATTTCTGACCTTTAAGTTCAGAAAGGCTGAGTTATCCAATAGGTGTAAAATCAGTACTGAAGAACTCAGGGGATGTGACTGCTTATTTGCCGATGTTCAGCATGAACAATATAATTAAAGTCATCCCTGGCCCCCAGATTTTTGCTTATCTCTAGAGACACAAAGATGAAGCAATCAGGCAGTTTTTTGTTTTTTTTTTTTTAATTTTTTATTGGATTATAGGTTTTGGGGTACATGAGCAGAGCATGCAAGACAGTTGCGTAGGTACACACATGGCAGTGTGCTTTCTTTTCTTCTCCCCTTCACCCACATTTGGCTTTTCTCCCCAGGCTATCCCTCCCCACCTCCCCCTCCCACTGGCCCTCCCCTTTTCCCCCCAATAGACCCCAGTGTTTAGTACTCCCCTTTCTGTGTCCATGTGTTCTCATTTTTCATCACCCACCTATGAGTGAGAATATGCGGTGTTTCATTTTCTGTTCTTGTGTCAGTTTGCTGAGGATGATGTTCTCCAGATTCATCCATGTCCCTACAAAGCAATCAGGCAGTTTTAAAACAGGATTAAAGGAAGGATTTCCCCAATCTTACTCTGCTTCCAGCACTGTGTTTCTCCTTCCCAGGATCCATTCCACATGAAAAAGCAGGAAAACAGGCCAGACACGGTGGCTCACACCTGTAATCCCAGCAGGTAGGCTGAGGCAGGCAGATCACAAGTTCAGAAGATACAGACCATCCTAGCCAACAAGGTGAAACCCATGATGAAAAAGCAGAACAGTCCGGTTGTGGTGGCTCATGCCTATAATCCCAGTAGGTAGGCTGAGGCGGGCGGATCACAAGGTCAGAAGATAGAGATCATCCTGGCCAACATGGTGAAACTGTCTCTACTAAAAATACAAAAATTAGCTGGGTATGGTGGCGCATACTTGTAACCCCAACTATTCCAAAGGCTGAGGCAAGAGAATTGCTTGAACCCCGGAGGCAGAGATTGTAGAGAGCTGAGATGGCCACTGCACTCCAGCCTGGTGACAGAGCAAGACTCCGCCTAAAATAAACAAACAAACAAACAAAGCAGGAGGATGCTGCATACTAGTGGGAGAGATGAAGAGCTCTTTCCCATGTAAAATACAATGTTGAAACAAATTTTGCACCTAGACCTAGGTCTTACAGTGTTGCTTAATTCCAGGGGTCATCTTTCACTTTGTATAGATGACTCTGATATAGAATACAATGGGAATGGGCTCCCTGGAGTCATAGGATACTAAGCCCTATACCCCACACCTAATAGAGGGCCAATCAAAAATGCATAAAGGGACTAGCACAGTGGCTCATGCCTGTAATCCCAGGGGAGGCTAAGGCAGGTGGATCACCTGAGGTTAGCAGTTCAAGACCAGCCTGGCCAACATGGTGAAACCCTGTCTCCATTAAACATACAAAAATTAGCTGGGTGTGATGGTGGGCACCTATAATCCCAGCTACTCAGGAGGCTGAGGCAGGAGAATCGCTTGAACCCGGGAGGTGGAGGTTTCAGTGAGCCAAGATCATGCCATTGCACTCTGGGCAACAAGAGTGACAATCCATCTCAAAAAATAATAACAATAAAATAAATAAAAATTTTAAAATGCATGAATGGACTGGAGCTTGGAGATGGAGTGGTTGTGGCTTACACATTTTGGGAGGTTGGTATTCTAATGTTTTAAGAATGTTTTACATTCTTTTATCTATTATGAAAGAAAATAGAAGCATCTAAATGAGGCTCCAAACAATTACATTTTTACATTTCATCTGCCATCATCAGAACAACCCTCTAAAGAAATTTCCTTTAAAATGTTCCTCTTCAACAAATGTCCACATAAAAACTTGTACATGAGTCTTCACAGCAGTATTACTCATAAAGGCAAACAAGGGAAACAATAAAATGTTCATCAACTTATAAATGGATAACAAAATATAGCATACCTATACAATAGAATATTATTTGGCAATAAAAAGAAATGAGTAGTGATACATGCTACAACACAGACGAGTCTTGAAAACATTACACTAAGTGAAAGAAGTCAGTCACAAAAGCCACATATTACATGATTCTATTTCTATGAAATGTCCAGAATAGGAAAGGAGATCAGTGGCTGCCGTGGGTGAAAACAGGAAATGACTGCTAATGCTGCTAATGGGTTTGGAGTTTTGTGCTGAGGTAATGGAAATGTTCTAGGATTGTATTTGCTGATTGTTGTAAAACTTTTTCAATATACTAACTCAATTAATTTATACAATTTAAAGGGTAAATTTTATGGTATGTGAATTATAGTTCAACAATTAGATGCAAAACTCAGAAGTACTAGTAAATAGCATTTCAACAAAGCAAAAAATAAATGAAAAAAGAAAACCCTGCCTGTACCTTAAATAAAGATAGAAAAGAAAAATATCAGAATTGGTTTACTTTGAGTTGTGGAACTCTCAGTCAACATTTTCTTTCTACGATTCTGTATTTTCTACATTTTAAAAAAATAGGCAAGTATGAATTTTTAATGAAAAACAAACACCAAAACTAATGCACACAGAAAAAAAAAAATAAGTACACCAAGAAGTTAACAGACTTCAGTTTGGGGGAGTGGGATGGTAATTGATTTTTAATTTCGTCTTTGTGTGTATCTTTATTCCCAATTTTTAAATATAGCAAGTATGCATTGCTCACTTAAATAAAGGAAGAAAATTCCTAGATTATGGACATGGCTGAGCTGATTTTCATGTGCTCCCAGATCGCTAGCCAAGGTGCCATAGGCCTTCATGGAAGGGCATGCACCATCATGCTAGGCTTGAGGATTCCTGAAAAGGCACACTCTGGAAGGAACCCCTCATGACCAAACAGAAGAAGGTGTGACTTGCCCACATAGAAATTAGCCTTTAACATGTCCATTTTGGTACAGCGGTACTTGCTGTTTTGGTACAGCGGTACTTGCTGTTAATCCAGCTTTTATGCTGGGGATAGCCGGCAGTCCAGCATAAAGGTAACTCTTCAGTAAATATCTCCAAAACTGAGAAATTGCACTGGATACTGGTTGTAGTAATTATTATTTTTTTTTTTTTAGAATGTAATTTTTCTTTTTTTTTTTTTTAATTTTTTATTGGATTATAGGTTTTGGGGTACATGAGCAGAGCATGCAAGACAGTTGCGTAGGTACACACATGGCAGTGTGCTTTGCTTTTCTTCTCCCCTTCACCCACATTTGGCATTTCTCCCCAGGCTATCCCTCCCCACCTCCCCCTCCCACTGGCCCTCCCCTTTTCCCCCCAATAGACCCCAGTGTTTAGTACTCCCCTTTCTGTGTCCATGTGTTCTCATTTTTCATCACCCACCTATGAGTGAGAATATGCGGTGTTTCATTTTCTGTTCTTGTGTCAGTTTGCTGAGGATGATGTTTTCCAGATTCATCCATGTCCCTACAAACGACACGAACTCATCATTTCTGATTGCTGCATAATATTCCATGGTGTATATGTGCCACATTTTTCCAATCCAGTCTATTATCAATGGGCATTTGGGTTGATTCCAGGTCTTTGCTATTGTAAACAGTGCTGCAATGAACATTCGTGTACATGTGTCCTTATAGTAGAACGATTTATAGTCTTTTGGATATATACCCAGTAATGGGATTGCTGGGTCAAATGGAATTTCTATTTCTAAGGCCTTGAGGAATCGCCACACTGTCTTCCACAATGGTTGAACTAATTTACACTCCCACCAACAGTGTAAAAGTGTTCCTTTTTCTCCACATCCTCTCCAGCATCTGTTGTCTCCAGATTTTTTAATGATCGCCATTCTAACTGGCGTGAGATGGTATCTCAATGTGGTTTTGATTTGCATCTCTCTGATGACCAGTGACGATGAGCATTTTTTCATATGATTGTTGGCCTCATATATGTCTTCTTTCGTAAAGTATCTGTTCATATCCTTTGCCCACTTTTGAATGGGCTTGTTTGTTTTTTTCCTGTAAATCTGCTTGAGTTGTTTGTAAATTCTGGATATCAGCCCTTTGTCAGATGGGTAGACTGCGAAAATTTTTTCCCATTCTGTTGGTTGCCGATCCACTCTAGTGACTGTTTCTTTTGCCGTGCAGAAGCTGTGGAGTTTCATTAGGTCCCATTTGTCTATTTTGGCTTTTGTTGCCAATGCTTTTGGTGTTTTGTTCATGAAGTCCTTGCCTACTCCTATGTCCTGGATAGTTTTGCCTAGATTTCCTTCTAGGGTTTTTATGGTGCCAGGTCTTATGTTTAAGTCTTTAATCCATCTGGAGTTAATTTTAGTGTAAGGTGTCAGGAAGGGGTCCAGTTTCTGCTTTCTGCACATGGCTAGCCAGTTTTCCCAACACCATTTGTTAAACATGGAATCCTTGCCCCATTGCTTGTTTTTGTCAGGTTTATCAAAGATTGTATAGTTGTATGTATGTTGTGTTGCCTCCGGTGCCTCTGTTTTGTTCCATTGGTCTATATCTCTGTTTTGGTACCAGTACCATGCTGTTTTGATTACTGTAGCCTTGTAGTATAGTTTGAAATCCGGTAGTGTGATGCCCCCCGCTGTGTTCTTTTTGCTTAGAATTGACTTGGCTATGCGGGCTCTCTTTTGGTTCCATATGAAGTTCATGGTGGTTTTTTCCAGTTCTGTGAAGAAAGTCAATGGTAGCTTGATGGGGATAGCGTTGATTCTGTAAATTACTTTGGGCAGTATAGCCATTTTCACGATATTAATTCTTCCTAACCATGAACATGGAATGTTTCTCCATCTGTTTGTGTCCTCTCTGATTTCGTTGAGCAGTGGTTTGTAGTTCTCCTTGAAGAGGTCCCTTACGTTCCTTGTGAGTTGTATTCCAAGGTATTTTATTCTTTTTGTAGCAATTGCGAATGGCAGTTCGCTCTTGATTTGGCTTTCTTTAAGTCTGTTATTGGTGTAGAAGAATGCTTGTGATTTCTGCACATTGATTTTATATCCTGAGACTTTGCTGAAGTTGTTTATCAGTTTCAGGAGTTTTTGGGCTGAGGCGATGGGGTCTTCTAGGTATACTATCATGTCGTCTGCAAATAGAGACAATTTGGCTTCCACCTTTCCTATTTGAATACCCTTTATTTCTTTTTCTTGCCTGATTGCTCTGGCTAGAACTTCCAGTACTATATTGAATAGGAGTGGTGAGAGAGGGCATCCTTGTCTAGTGCCAGATTTCAAAGGGAATGCTTCCAGTTTTTGCCCATTCAGTATGATATTGGCTGTTGGTTTGTCATAAATAGCTTTTATTACTTTGAGATACGTTCCATCGATACCGAGTTTATTGAGGGTTTTTAGCATAAAGGGCTGTTGAATTTTGTCAAATGCCTTCTCTGCGTCAATTGAGATAATCATGTGGTTTTTGTTTTTGGTTTTGTTTATGTGGTGAATTACGTTGATAGACTTGCGTATGTTGAACCAGCCTTGCATCCCTGGGATGAATCCTACTTGATCATGATGAATAAGTTTTTTGATTTGCTGTTGCAATCGGCTTGCCAATATTTTATTGAAGATTTTTGCATCTATGTAGTAATTATTAGTAAATACCTTCAACTTCTCTTTCCTTTAAAGCCACTCTTTCACCCTTTGCTTAGCTACTTTTTATCCCTTCCTGTCTCATCTGAAGTCTTCCCATCAGCTTGCCCTGACCTCTCTGTGTTCACCTCAACCCCTCTCTGGTTTGAGGCTCCTCCTATGTGCTCTCACAGCAAACTGCACTTTCCACATCACAGCATTTAAGAAGGGAATTTTCTGTTCAGTTCTCTGCCTCTCTAACTACATCATGTGCTACTTGAAGCAAAGACAGTTGTCTGTCTTGTTTATTATATTCCCAGCACTTAGTTTAAAACAGAGTAGAAGCTAATATTTACTTGTGGGATGGATGAATAATATGTGTATGGCTCTATAGGAAGCACTGCATCGGTCTCATATTTTCGTTCTGCACAGGAATTTGGAAGGCATAGTGGATTAAAAGTGGTCTTCCATGATATCACAAGACACGCCCTCTGGATGGGTAGTGATACAGACTGTCTTCAACAGAAATCCAGAGAACTACACAAACAAACATGTGGTCATTTGAATCAATCTCCCTGTTAGTTAGGGAGAGCTCCATTTTCATTCCAGAGAATCACCCATGTTATTCTTATTGTTTGAGTTGTTTTGTTTTTGCTTTTGTAATTGAAACCTGAAAATGAATCAAAACACTAACAGGAAACATACGCTGCTAAACAACATCAAGAGCTGGGGGCAGGGAAGAAGAGACAGAATTGGGAAGGGAGAATGAAAACAAGCTGAATAAAACAGCATTCCAAAACATACTCTTATTCTAAGACAGCAGGAAGTTATCTGACTGTGGTTCTCATGATGTAAAACATTTGACAAGTTGGCTGATCTTCAAGAGAAAAAAATGAAAACAACTTCTAGATAGAAATCTAGACTTTTTTTAGACATCAAGCAGATAAAAAAAAAAAAATCTTTCTTTTTCCAAGCTGGGATCTTAGCCAAAAAATGAAAGACAGAAAATTCTGAAATTTTGTTTTCATTAATAAGATTATGTCATCTAGGTCAGGCCTGGTAGCTCCCACCTGTAATTCCTAGCACCTAGGGAGGCAGAGGTGGATGGATTGCCTGAGGTCAGGAGTTCAAGAATAGCCTAGGCAACATGGAGAAACCATGTCTCTACTAAAATACAAAAAATTAACTGGGTGTGGCGGTGCATGCCTGTAGTCCTAGCTACTTGGGAGGCGGAGGCACAAGAATTGCTTGAACCCAGGAGGTGGAGGTCACAGTGACCCAAGGTCACATCACTGTCCTCCAGCATGGGTGACAGAGTGAGACTCCTTCTCCAAAACAACAAAAAAGAAAGGATTATGCTAAATAAGCTAAACAAAAACACTGAGAAACAGTGAAAACACTGGATTAACAGAATATCAGCTTCAGAATGAACATTAAAATGTTGGCTGTTTATCTTGATGATTTTTTAAAAACCCTTTTAATGCTCTTAGAAGACAAGCATGCTCCTTCATTGCTTGAGTTCAGCAGTTACTATAGGAGACAGATATATTTGTATATCTGGCCCCTTCCCATTCTCTCCTCACTCACCCTCCCATCAACACTTGCTAGCACCATATCCCCTGTAGGAAAGATGAATCCCATGAAACAATGTGATACCTCCTCCATGACCACAGGTGACTAAATCAGCATCAACACCTTCCCTCACTGTTACCAAACAGATGTTCTCAATTTAGAGCATACAGATGGCAAAGTCAATTTGGTTTTCATTCTTCCCCCTTTATAGCAAGAATAAATGTATGCTGCTTTGAATCACTAATTTAAACACTATTCCATTCCAATATAAAGAAAGAAGGAAAAGGAAGGGAGAAAAACAGAAGGAAGGAGGCAGAAAGAAAAGGAGAAAGGAAGGAAAGGTGGAAAGAAGGAAGAAGGGAAGGAAGAAAAAGGAACAGAATCAGATTAACCATTTCCAAAGAGGTGGAACAAATACACATTACCCTGAGTTATGTTCTCAAAGTGAGTCAATACATTTTGGCCTTTCAAAAGTAAAATCTTGTTATTGGGATTGAGAATTTATAGATACTAAACATATCTATAAATTCTGCTCCAATTTAAACAATTGTACTATATTAGGCAGTCTAAAATTGCTCATGAACTTTGAATTTAAGTGTGAATCCAGGCAGCAAAAAAATGAAATAGCTCTCCTATTTTGAGAAATAGGGAATAAAACTCAATAAGATAAAGCCATTTTCAAGAGAATTTATCTACCTGGTAAAACCAAAAAGAATCCTTTAATATGTAATGATGTGAGAAATTTAACTGAATTCTAGTTAAATCCAACATAAGTAATAATAAAATTACATTCGTTTATTTAACAATCATTTATTAAAATCTACCACACCAGGCCCTGCAGTAGGCACTAAGGATATAATAACAGACAAAACCGACATAAATTACTGACACGCGGAGCTTATATTTGAGATGGGAAAGATAAACAAAATTAATAAAACATACAACATAGTCTGTTATTTGTGGTGATAAAAGTAAAATAGAGAAAAGGAAACAAGAAAGGGATGGTCAAGAAATTCCTCAATTAAAAACTTACATTTGAGTAAAGGTCTGAAGGGACCTTTAAGTTTATCCGCACAGTCTAAATGTTTAGATTGAAGTGACACTTTCTGAAAACAAAATATGAAGGGCAACTCTTCCTCATTAAGAGTAGACTTTCTGTCCCTAGAACGAGGATACCATCAAGGTGGCATCATCCAGCCTTTGTCCAGCTGACAAACACCATCAAAGTTTTGTGGAGCTTTGCCAGACTCCCTTACTCTCAGACAGACTTAATCATCCCCTCCTCTGTCTGATGCCTCCTCACTACATACAGACTTCTATGACATACCAGGCATTCTTCCCTAGTAAATTATATGCTCCTTAAGGTTTTTTATGGCTCTGTTTATCCCTAACATGTAGCACAAGGGCTTATTCATTATAGGATTCATTATATAACTCTTTTTTTTTCTTTTTATATTGGGTCTTGTTCTGACGCCCAGGCTGGAGCACAATGGCACAATCTTGGCTCACTGCAGCCTCCATTTCCTGGGTTCAAGTGATTCATGTGCCTCAGCCTCCCAAGTAGCTGAGACTACACACATACGCCACCACACCTGACTAATTTTTTGTATTTTTAGTAGAGACAGGCATTTCACCATGTTAGCCAGTCTGGGCTTGAACTCCTGACCTCAAGCGATCTACCTGCCTTAGCCTCCCAAAGTGCTGGGATTACAAGCATGAGCCACTGCACCTGGCCCTGATTTTTTTTTTAATTGAACAGATGCACATAACCAAATAGTTACAGTAAACACAATTATAAAACAAACATCTCAATATCCAAAGTCAGTAACCACTAAATAAAATATCAGTTGGCTAGATTATCTTTGAATTAGAGAATAGAGCACTCCCACCTATAAATTCTTCAAGCGTTTCTCATGGCTTGTAGGAGAGACCATTCAGAGACCTTAGCCAGGCATTCAAGGCCTACGGCAGCTGGATCTTGCCCATTTTCCCAGCCTCCTCTCCAACCACCATCTTCCATCTCCCCTATTCCAGTCATACCACCACGTTTATCATCCCTTAAAAGCCATGCCTCTGAGCCTCTGCAAAGGCTGTTTCCTTTGCCTGGAATCCTTGTTCTTTCTGTGTGCCTGGGAAACTCATAGTCATGTTAAGCATCTGTCCCTGCTTGGTTTCCTTTTAAAAGTCTTCCCTGATGTCCTCAGGTAGAGTTACTCTTTCCTCTTAGCTCCCAAATTTCCATTCCTCAGCTACAATATTTATTATGTTGTGGTATAACTATTTCCTTGTCTGGCTTCTCTACTTGGCTGAGAACTCTTTGAGGATAGAGACCATTTTATTCATCTTTGTACCTTCAGTAGGTGGCAACAGTGCCGATCATATAGTAGTAGCTTAATAAGCCTAGGCTGACTGAATGTTGAATGTATTTTAAGTGCTTGATTGAGAACATTCAGGGACATATTGTCAGAGAGAAGAAAAACAAGTCTCTAGTTACTTTTTTCTATATACCATTCGCCACTTTGAGTAAGGTGGCTCACATTGTAAAAGCGTAAAATCTAAACCAATAACATCATTTATCTAAAAAGCAAGAATCTCTTAAATCCCTGGTGATAGAGCATGTATGTAGCATACTCTATTGCATATGGCATTAAAGATTTAAAATATATTCAAAATTAGAAATGTAAATAAGTGTAAGAACTTTATAAGCAAGTGGTTTTGACTGGGGATGAATTTGCCCCCTAGGGGACATTTGGCAATGTCTGGAACCAGTTTTGGTTGTTACAACTTGGAGGATGGGGCTGCTACTACCATCTAGTGGGTAGAGGCCAGAGATGCTGCCAAACATCCTATAAAGCAGGGGTCCCCAACGCCCAGGCCATGGACCAGGCTGTGCAGCCGGAGATGAACGGCAGGAGAGCAAGCAAAGTTTCACCTGTATCTACAGCTCAGGTGGTAACCTGAGCTCCACCACCTGTCAGATGAGTGGTGGCATTAGATTCTCATAGCGGTGCAAACCCTATTGTAAACTCCACATGCGGAGAATCTAGTTTTCGTGCTCCTTCTGAGAATCTAATGCCTGATGATCTGTCACTGTCTCCTATCACCCCCAAATGAGACCATCTAGTTGCAGGAAAACTATCTCAGGTTTCCCACTGAGTCTACATTATAGTGAGTTATATTATTACTTCACTATATATTACAATGCAATAATAATAGATATAAAGTGCACGATAAATGTAGTATACATGAATTATACCAAAACCACTCCTGCTCACCACCTGTCTATGGAAAAACTGTCTTCCATGAAACTGTTCCCTGGTCCCAAGAAGAAGATTGGGGACTGCTGCCATAAAGCATAGGACAAATCCCACAGCAAAGAATTATCTGGGCTTAAATGTCAATGGTGCCAAGGTTGAAAAACTCTGACCTAACCCTTTTATCTCGAAAAACAATATATTTTTTGCAAATTAATTTGCAATTAATGACATTGAAGTTATGATGGGTTCTTAGGGTAATGCAATTGGTTCACTAATCAACTTTTAGGAATGTACAACTTCTAAAAATTATTGTAAAATGTTGTACTCTGAACTCAGGGAAACATCAATCTTGAAAAAGGGAAGGGCTGGGTTTCATCTTCCGCATTTGATCAGTAGTAATCTGAACTCTGCTAAAACAATTAGATGATAATAAACATCATATTCAATCTCAAAAACATTTGGATAATTATTAATAAGCATTAATGAAAGCATTATTGCTGATAAAATGGATTACGACTTTGGAAAGAATCACTTGGCTACTTAGCAATAAGCTTACCAACCTTTGTAACATTTCAGCAACACATACAAGACTAGGGTAGTTTAAAAATCAGAAAATACATCAAAGCAGAATCAGAAAATGTGAAAGTACTCTAAATGATGACAACTAAGGTAAACTTGTCATCCAGACCCCAGAATATAGGTTAAGAATGTGGTGAGAGTAGCAACACTTCAAACTTACTTACCTTATTGCAGTGACACAATAGGAATGTGATGCAAAAGAAAATCTCTATCTCTGTCTCTAACTTGTTACTGGCCATATTTTGAGGACCTATATGTGGGCTTCACCTAGATTTACCTTTGATATGCAAATACAGATTGAGCATCCCTAATTTGAAAATCTGAAATCTGAAATGCTCCAAAATCCAAAACATTTTGAGTGCTGATATGACACTACAAGTGAAAATTCCACACCAGTACTTTTGCTTTTCGATGGTTCAATGTACACAAGCTTTGTTTCATGCACAAATTTATTGAAAATATTGCATAAAATTACCTTCAGATATATGTATAAGGTATATATGAAACATAAATGAATTTTATGTTTAGACTTGAATCTCATCCCCAAGATCTCATTATGTATATGCATATTTAATCTAAAATCAAAAAAACTGAAATATGAAACACCTGCCGTCTCAAGCATTTCAGATAATACTCAACTTGGTAACACTTCAAAAAAAATGAACTTATCATTTTTCCATAATGAAGTGAAAACTCCTAAATTATTTTCAATGGCGTCACCCAATTTCTGGGTACCTAGGCTCATAATTCTATTATCTTTCATTTCATTCTCTATATTTCAGCCTCAATATCCAACTACCCTCTGGATTTGTATCATACAGTAGCTTTTTGAATTGATCCTTTGCCCAGTTTATCCCTGCTCTTAAAGCCACTGCTTTAATGAGGTCATTATCATTTGTTTCTAGATTTTTGTAACAACCTCAAAGGTTTCTTATCTCTAGTGTCTCCCTGCTCCACTCAGGTTATTACATGATAATGAAATAATAACAACCACAATTATAATACTGACAATTCTAGGCTACTGTAGCTTGGGGGTTTATAGCCCAAGGTTTGGAATCAGATTGCCTGGATTTCAGGCAATTAATAACAATCCTATGAAGTAGCTACTGTGATTATTCACATTTTACAAATGAGAAAGTGAAAGTGTAGAGGATGGAAGTCACTTACCCTAGGTCACATATCTAGTAAGCATGTAGCCAAGACTTGGTCTAGTTAGTTAAGCCCATGCCCCAGCCTATTTTCACCCAGGACTTGGTGGGTCCTATATCCATACCATGGAGCTACTCTCCATACAACGTGACCAATGTGCCTAACTTGTTTTCTCTTTCAGTATCACTTTTGCATGTAATAGGCTAGTCACATTTGTTTCCTTTTGTATATGGGAGTGAATCATTTTGAAATTGTTCTCAAGTAGCTCCATTTATTTATTTTTTGTTTATTCATTTAGGCTTAAGTTTTTTTTTAAGAGTTTTGTTATTCTCTCAAATTATGTAGTATAATACCAATTATTAAGTACTTTGAGACTATCTTTAACTACACTTTGCAAGGCCGAGTCAGGTGGATCATGAGGTCAGGAGTTCAAGCCTAGCCTGGCTAACAAGGTGAAACCCGTCTCTAAAAATTAGCCAGATGTGGTAGCGTGTGCCTCTAATCTCAGCTATTTGGGTGGCTGAGGCAGGAGAATTGCTTGAACCCAGGAGGCAGAGGTTGCAGTGAGCCAAGATTGTGCCATTGCACTCCAGCTTGGGCAACAGAGCCAGACTCTATCTCAAAAAAAAAAAAAGAAAGAAAAAAAAACCCTTTACAAATAAAAAATGCAAGAAATTGAGGTGAGTACCTAATATGAGTTATTATTATAAAGATCGAATTAGAAATTCCCAACATTTCCTAACGAATAACCGCAGCAAGCTAAAATTGGGGATCCTGAAAAATAGTAAAATTTTTAGGCTTCATTTGCTAATGCCAAATACAAGGGCTGAAAAACCAAAAACTTTTTTCTTCCAATTAGTATAATGGGTCCAGTTCTTCCAGAATGTCATCTAGCTTGAGAGCATAAAAGCTTTTGACACTTTCAACTGAAATCACAACCTAGATTGGAAGTCAGCAGTGATAGTTTTTACAATAATTGTAAATCATTTGAGCAAGAGCATTTGAGCAAGAATCTCAGGAAGGATAGAGACTAACATTTTTCTCCATTTAATACCACTGTTAACACTGCGGCCACCATTCAGAAACCTTCCACTGGAATGACAGCTGCAACAAGTCTTCAGTGTGGCTTATAGAGATGAGAAGCTTAACTTATCCATTAACATAAGTTCAGTCTTGTTCATTGCCGTCCACTGTCTTATACCCAGAATGGACCTTGCTCATAGGTACTCAATTTGTTGAATCAAAGGCATGGGTTCAGATATTTACATTCCCATTAGATAACAGTAATCATAACAATAATATCTGCCATTCATCAAATTGATGATATAGCACGGTGGTTAAAAGCCAGCTCTCTAGAGCCAGACTGCCTGAATATACACTCTAGCTGTTTGTCCTTGGGAGAGTTATTTAATGTTTCAGACCCCCAGTTTCTTCACATGTAAAGTTGGCCCAATGAATGTAACAATCTTCCACCAGACTTTTGAAGGGATTAAAACAGAAAATCAATGCTACACACTTAGTATAGTATTATACAAACTCAGTGCTCTAAAAACTGCAGTTATTTTTGAGTGCCTGCTCTGTGTCAGGGACTATACCAGGGGTTCTCAAATTTACCACGATTGACATATTGAGCCAGATAATTCTTTCTTGTGGGGGTTGCACTGTGCATTGTGAGAGGTTTAGCACATTCCTAACCTCTCTACCCACCAGATGCCAGTAGCATATCCTCAGTCATGATAATCATGACTGGGGAGCAGAACCATCCCTGGTTAAGAGCCACTGCACCAAATGAGCTCTTTCTTTACAAATATCTTATTGATTCCTCAATACAATTTGACAAACATGCCAATAGTATTGTCTCTATTTTACAGATAACAAAACGGCAACTGAGAGATGTTATCAGCTTGGCCCAGGTGACTCAACCTGCCCAGCTTCAGCTGAGCCCCATGGTTTTTTGTTTTTGATTTTGTTTTGAGATGGAGTTTAGCTCTTATTGCCCAGGCTGGAGTGCAATGGCATGATCTCCGCTCACTGCAACCTCTGCCTCCCAGGTTCAAGTGATTCTCCTGCCTCAGTCTCCCAGGTAGCCCGCCACCACACCCAGCTAATTTTGTTTTTTGTTTTATTTTTTTTGTAGAGTCAGGGTTTCACCATGTTGGTCAAGCTGGTTTCGAACTCCTGACCTCAGGTGATCTGCCCACCTTGGCCTCTCAAAGTGCGGGATTACAGTAATGAGCCACCACACCGGCCTGACCCCATGGTCTTGACTATGCATTGCCACCTCTTTAATGTAGGTGATTTTTGGTTTTGTGCCTCTCTCTCTTGGTTTCTCACCCACAAAGGTACTACCTATAGGCAGAGGCCACAGAAGGACCTTCAGAAGATAATAATGAAGACAAATCTCACCTCTACAGGGCTGTGAGATGATATCGGGAATCCTCGTATTATGCCTAAAAACCTTGATCCATAATTTTTCTATGCAGAGCAACAGAATTTGGTAAATCCTACCTGGAGTGGGTAAATAAGGAAACATGGCATTATTCTAAAAATATATTTCAGGAATGTGAACTTTGCATAAAGTCCCACCTTTAATCCCCCCCTCTTCCTCAGTTTCCCTGCAAAGTTCCTCACCAAGTAACATGGATGGCTCTTCCACTCAGCTTCCTTTTCTGTTCCTACAAACTCCACTGCATCCCTGGCCCTCACAAGCCTGCATGGCACTGTAGTTTATTTAGCTTCTTGCTGCCAGACCAATCTTTCACAATAATTAAATTCACCAGGTTACTGCCCTGCTAGAAAAGCACTAATAAATCCTCATTTTCTGAAGCATCATCTTTAAATTTCACTAAATTGATATTCCAGGCCCTTCAAATGCTGTCTCTGTCTACCTCTTGTCATATTGTCTCTCCTCCCTGCAGCAAATTCCTCACTATCCTACATATTTGCTGAGGAGAATCCTGCCTTTTTAAGCCCTTCATCCTATGGCTTCCTTGCTTGTCAATTCCCTCCCTTTTCTGCATCTCTCTGTCAAAATCCTGGCCGTTCTTTTAGGCCCCGCTCAGCTGAAGGCCCTCCAGAGAGTATCGTTTGACTATTTCAGCCTCATCAAGGCCTTTAAAGATATTCACAGCCCTGACTGTCCAAGCCATACTGGCTAGAATCTCAATTTTAATTCGGTATCTGCTGGAGTTTCATGTTTGCCCAGATGGATTATAATTCTGTTGCATATTGGTACTGTATCTCACACTTATGTGCTATGCTCAGAGAAGGTCCTCAGTGAGCCCTTACTAATGGAATTCATAGAATTCGCCTGCTGCTGTAGGAATAGAAGGAATACTTCAGAGAAATCCGAACCTGTAATCTTATCTTTATGTCTAGGGCTCCACCCAACATGAGGTCACCTCATGTTCACTGCTACTTGGAAACACTATTACCAGCACACCTGCCAACTCATTTCCTGCTTTGGCCCTTTGTCAGTCCTTAACTTTCAAGACTCCTGGTCTCCTTTTCTTATCAGCACACTGTGACTTACTTCTGTATCAAGGTCTTTGACACTGGCCTTCCTTGGGAGTAAACCCAAATCATCATGTTGAGATTGTGCTTTATGGCCTCTTTACTGGTGTCTGGGAATGGAAATTATGACATCATCTAAGTAAATGAGTCCCAACATAACTGATTATAAGATCAGTTGTGTGCTTACTAAACATTCCAGTTCCCAGGTCCTGCTCCAGACCTACTGCATCAGAATATCCAGGGTAAGGGCCTGGGAACTTGAGAGATTAATAAACATCCCAGGTGATTCTTATGATCAGATGAGTCAAGGAAGCACTGAGCTCAGCTACTGGGTAATGTTTTACCAACTCAGCTGATGAGACATTCAGATTCAACTGAAAATCAGAAAATAGGCATCCTGGAGAAGGAAATCATTGATTTCAGGAGCCTGGCAGCATTCCTCTTTATCAATTTCCATTTTTCTAGCTATTAATATAAGGAAGTGTATTAGTCTGTTTTTACACTGCTGAAAAAGACATACCCGAGACTGGGTAATTTATAAAGAAAAAGAGGTTTAATGGACTCAACAGTTCCAAGTGGCTGTGGAGGCCTCACAATCATGGCGGAAGGTGAGGAACAACAAAGGCATGTCTTACATGGCAACAGGCAAAAAAGAAAGGGGAAACCCCTTATTTACAACCGTATGATCTCATGAGACTTATTCACTACCACGAGAACAGTATGGGGGAACCATGATTCAATTTTCTCCTAGTGGGTTCCTCATACAACATGTGGGAATTATTCAAGGTAAGATTTGGGAGAGGACACAGTCAAACCATATCAGTGAATATGTTTTATTAATGAACCACTAATATAGAATCTAGCTGTGGTTCCTTCAACAAGTCATCTAGGAATTCCAAACTTCAATTTGTTAACTTATACAAAAAGGGAGGATTGGATCATATCAGTATTTTTTTTTAATGAATACGCACTGCATTTGCCCTTAGAATCACCCCTGGGAATTCTGTTATTGATCCCATCTGTTGTATAATTGAGGTTAAAGTAAACAGGTGATTTTTAAGATGACTTACAGCTCTAAAATAAGCCTTTGATTTAAGAACTCCATTTTTAAAAAATACTTGTGTCAATTCTAGACATTCATTTCATACCATATGTAAATATATATACATACTTTTTATTCCATTTTTTTCAGTATCATTTTTGTTAAGTGACGTTTATGAAAAAAGAGGCTGAATAATTCTTTCTCTCTCTCTCTTTTTTTTTTTTGAGACGGAGTTTCGTTCTTGTACCCCGGCTGGAGTGCAATGGCGCGATATCGCGGCTCACCGCAATCTCCGCCTCCTGGGTTCAGGCAATTCTCCTGCCTCAGCCTCCTGAGTAGCTGGGATTACAGACACGCACCACCATGCCCAGAGAATTTTTTGTATATTTAGTAGAGACGGGGTTTCACCATGTTGACCAGGATGGTCTCGATCTCTTGACCTAGTGATCCACCCGCCTCGGCCTCCCAAAGTGCTGGGATTACAGGCGTGAGCCTCTCTCTCTCTGCCTCTCTCTCTCTCTCTCTCTCTCTCTCTCTCTCTCTCTCTCTCTCTCTCTCTCTCTGTCTCTCTCTCTCTCTCTCTCTCTCTCTCTCTCTCTCTCTCTCTCTCTTTTAAGATAAGGTCTTGCTCTGTTGCCCAGGCTGGAGTGTGATGGCTCAATCACAGCTCACTGCAGCCTCAACCTCCTGGACTCAAGTGATCCTCCCACCTCAGACTCCCAAGAAGCTGAGACTACAGGTGTGCACCACCATGCCCAGCTATTTAAAAAAAAATTTTTTTTTTTAGAGATGGGAATCTCCTTATGATGCCCAGGCTGGTCTAGAACTCCTGGGCTCAAGCTATCCTCCTGCCGCTGCCTGTACAATTTGTATGAGTTATTATTACTATACAAAAACATTCAGGAGTATAATAAAGTCTTTTAAAATATATAAGCCAAGAGACACATGAATAACAACCTAGCTGTTAATCCAATCAAAGGTAGGTGTATACTTATCCATTCCTTCAGTATTTTGACTAATATTTATTGTTGAATGCCTGCTAATTCATCAGCTCCAGTTACAGTTACTGTGGATACAACAATACATGAGAAACAGTCCAATCCCACATTGGAAAGATAAGCATACTGTCACTAAAACAAACATGATAAGTATCACAAAGGAATCCAAAGAGCTACATGAACATATAAAGAAAGACTTCCTCCTCTGCTCAGGAAAGCCTTGTAGGAAGAAGTGACAAGTAGGGCGAAACCTGAGAAGTTAATTGGAATTAAGTGTCTACCTTAGGGCAAGGTAAACAGCATGTCGGAAGAACCTGAAGTAGAAAGAGCTTGAGAGTACTAGGAAGAGAAGTAGGGTCAAAAAGGCTGGAAATAGTCAAGGACGGGGACAGTGGCACAAGCAACTACCATGTAGGCCCAGGTAAAAAAATTTAGCATTTAAGAGCACTAGGGAGCCACTGAATACTTTATGCAAGGGGCTGAAGTAATCTTATTTACATATTTAAAAGTTCCCAAAGTGCTTGGAGGGTAGAGATGCCTGAGTGGGTACATGGAAAACAGGCTGTTGCAGTAGTCAGGGGAAATACGACAGGCTAAAGGTTAGGAGCAGAGATGGAATAAGGGGAATGGATTTAAGAAATCTATCTAGGGCTGCGCGCGGTGGCTCAGCCTGTAATCCCAGCACTTTGGGAGGCCGAGGAGGGTGGATCACGAGGTCAAGAGATCGAGACCATCCTGGTCAACATGGTGAAACCCCGTCTCTACTAAATATACAAAAAATTCTCTGAGCATGGTGGCGCTTGCCTGTAATCCCAGCTACTCAGGAGGCTGAGACAGGAGAATAGTCTGAGCCCAGGAGGCGGAGGTTGCGGTGAGCCGAGATCGCGCCATTGCACTCCAGCCGGGGTAACAAGAGCGAAACTCGGTCTCAAAATAAATAAATAAATAAATAAAAATAAAGAAATCTATCTAAAGGAACTCAGAAGAGCTCAGTGATTGGCGGGCTGTGGGAGGTAGAAAAATCCATGAGTCAAGGTTTCAGACTTGAGTAATTGGGTGTGTGCCCATGTCATTTACTGAGAGACAAGAAATCCTGGAAGAGAAAACATAATGAGTTCAGTCTGGGACACATTGAATGTGAAACATCTGTGAGTCAATCAAGTGCAGGTCTTGAGTAAAATGAATCTAGAACTCAAATGAAATATCTAAACTCAAGTTACAAATTGAGAGTTGACAGCATATAGATTAAAAATGGAAGTCATTAGATGTGGATGAAATCATCTACTATGGAAGGTGCTGGAGCTAAACTTATATACCTGTAAGACCTATTCACTGTCAGGGGGTTCACAGTCCAACACATGCAGCCATGTATGAGCAAGGCCAGAATTTTAGTTCAATTAACATGCAAACTACGCTGAAAAGCCCTATTATTGCTCACTACAGGTACACCCCTTGTTTGTTCTACCCTCCTGAGGCATATTTCCCAATTCAACCCAAAACTAGAAATGCATCTAAAAGTGAACTAGCCACCACCTTGTTTTAGTAAAGTAGGCTTCAACAGAGAGTACCTCTTGAGTCACTAAGAGATTTCAGTTAACTCTTAAAAATAAAATTTAGAAGTTGAAATATATTTACATTGATGATATGCTTTTCTAAATCATTAAACAAGAAAATAGAGGGAGTGAATTGCAGATTTTGTGTGCAGACATTGTCACAGTGATGTGAACTTTACAGTTTACAAGGCTGTGATCACAAAGCCCAGTGTCTGCTGCTAGACTTGTGCTGCATGTCAGTCAGTCCACAGTCTAAGGGGTTTTGGGGACACGGTCTATATTTTAAATGTACTTTGTAGCTTGAAAGAGCAGTTAGGCTTTCTGTTTGAAAGCTCACTTAATATCATAAATAATTACTAATTAACCTAATGAATATTGACATTTTTGAGATTTGACCCAATTGTCCCTTTTCCTCCCTCCATTCCTTTCTTTCTTCTCCCACTTCTTCCCTCAATTATTCCCTCCTTCTCTTCATTCCTTTCATCCTACCTCTTCTTTTTTCCTATTTTTACCTTTCTCAACAGTTTCTCCTTCAAAGCTTTTTTATGGCATCAGACAGAGCACACATATAAAATCTACACACCTAATACAGCAATGTTAAGCAAGCTCTTCTATGGAAAGCACTTTGACGTAACCACAGATCAGTATTAAAATTAGAAGAGTTCTTGTGGATCATCTTACCCAATTCACCTATTTTACAAATCAAAAAAGGAAAACTTCTATCCCATTGATGTGCTTGAGACTCATCTTAAGGCTTTTTTGGCCATCATGCTAGATTTCACATAATAATGGCAGACATGCTTTTTTATTCTTTTATTAAGTTAGCAGGCCTAGACCTATACTAACGATACAGTTAACCATTGACACATGTGCCAAATGAACCCTTGAAATCCAGCAAGTTTGAATTGAAATGTGCTGTAGTATAAAATACGCAACAGATTTTGAAAACAGCATAAAAAAGTAAAATGTCTTAATAATCTTTATATTGATTTTATGGTGAAATAGTAATGTTTTAGATACATTAAGTAAAATATATTCCTGAAATTCATTTGACCTGTCTCTGTTTACTTTTTAATGTGGCTACTAGAAAATTATATATGATGCTCACATTTTGACTCATTTCCATTCTGTTGCAGAATAATAGTGACTATCTCATTTAAATTTTTGTTGGTTAGCTAATATTTCAGGCCTTTATCGTAAGTTCCTAAACTCATCCCACATTGATAAGTAAAGAAATTCAGTCACCTTACCAAAGAAAGGGGGGGAGGGATCACATGGCCTAAAGAATGCTGAGAATCCAAAGAATGTAATGATTTGTCCAACATCACAGATATTAGTACAGAGATGATTCCAGGGCTTAGGACTTATATTTTCTTGTTGACCTTTTATCTTGAAGAGTTCAGTGAATAAAACTGGGGAATGGTTTTCAATGGCTGCAAAACTGATTTCAGTTGAATTAGACAAATATTTGAAAGCCTAATAGGTGCCAGGCATTTTGCTAGGCAGCAGTAATTGAAGGGCTTAAGTTTTATCACTTTAATGTGTGGAGAACTTCCCTTGAGTTCTAAATGAAAAATAAAACTACTCTTCACACTTTTCTCATATGCTTAATTTAATTATGACCATGTCTGTGTGGGCATGTTTCTTAATTTTAAAGCTCTAAACAGAAAATTACATCAATGTAAAAAAGTTTTTAAAAATTTCATAAAATGTGGCTGGGCTCAGTGGCTCATGCCTGTAATCCCAGCACTTTGGGAGGCCAAGGTGGGTGGATCACTTGAAGTCAGGAGTTTGAGACCAGCCTGGCCAACATGATGAAACTCTGTTTCTACTAAAAATACAAAAATTAGCCAGGTGTGATGGTGTACACCTGTAATCCCAGCTACTCAGGAAGCTGAGGCATAAGAATCACTTGAACCCTGGGAGTGGAACTTGTAGTGAGCTGAGATCACACCACTGCACTCCAGTCTAAATGAAAGAGTGAGACTGTCTCAAAACACAATACAATTTGATTATATGTTAATAAAAAATTAGTTTTAACTTTTAAAAATACATTAAAGTCATTATCAAAGTTTTTTCACAAAATGGTCTATTTCTTCTGGTTATATTTTAGTTGAAGCTTGAAACTGAAGTGTATTATCTGAAATATACTATTTATTCTTTCCTTAAAAGACCAGATTTTGACATCTATTTATATCATCTGTGGTCATGAGATTTATAAATGTTCTGTTACCAAACAGCAAATTTTTGTTTTCAACTGTAGGCAACTCATAAATATCCTTGGCAAATTTAAAGGAATCGCACTTTTTTCAGAGTAATTCTTCATTGCAAGAATAGTAAAAGAATTACTTAAATAACTTGCCTTAAACATTTGGACACTGTGGCTTAGTTCTTCTATTATCATCTTGGCTTTGACCGCTTATTGTTTATATCATCAACAAGGAAATGCACCATCCTTAACTACAGAACTAATCCTACTTTGCTATGAGTCTCCTAGTATGGTGATGGATTCAACATATCAATATTTTAGTTAAGTATTTACATCTATATTCATAATTTTGGGGGCTATTTCTATCAAGTTTTGGTATGCAAACCATGATGCTGGCTTCAAAAATTGGAGGTTTTCCATAATATTTCATAATTATCTATGTATTAGGCCAATCCAAATACATGAAATTCAGTTCTTTGTAGATGAGAAAAATATTTTGACTATTTTGACCAGTAGTCAAAAATCACTCAGCCTTATCCGTTTTAAAACAGTATTTCTCCAACAATCTTTTCAATTTCTTCTATGTTTATTAGTCTTTCACCATTTACTTACTTTTCTTGAGTTACTTGTGTTCATTCATATTTAGCCATAAACAGTTTTATCTGGACTTTCAAATTTATTGCCACTGAATCACAAATAATCTTCTCCTTAAAAGATTTTCTTTTTAATTTTGCCATGCCTGTTCTTATATTCCCTTTCTCATTTCTAAATTTATATATTTTACTTTTTTTCCTTTTAACTTAATCAGGCTTACTAATCTTTTCTAAGAACCCAGGCTCGGTCAGGTACAAGCCTGAATCCTAGCACTTTGGGAGGCCAAGGTGGGCAGATCACTTGAGCCCAGGAGTTTGAGACCAGCCTGGGCAACATGGTGAAATCCCATCTCTACCAAAAATACCAAAAACTTAGCCAGGCATGGTGGCACATGCAGGTAATCCCAGCTACTCTGCAGGCTTATGTGGGAGAATCACCTTAGCTCAGAAAGGTGGAGGCTGCAGTGAGTTGTGATGGTGTCACTGTACTCCTGGGTGACAGACTGAGACCCTGTCTCAAAACAAAACAAAACAAAAAACTTTAAAAAATCTGTTTTGCACTTTCAAAGTTTATTATCATTAAATCTCTGTTCCTACTTGTTTTTATTATGTTGCTCTTCTTCAGTCTCTTTATTGGAATTTTAAAATCATATATTTTCAGCGTACCTGCTTTGAAAATAAGCAAATAATGTTTTAAACACTCAGATGGGGGGTGGGAAAGAGGAAAAATAACATGTTTTCCTTGGTACTTTTCTTTGTCATTTCACTTATTGCCGAAATATAATCTTATCTTGCCTCTGTAGTTTGACAGAAAAACAAAACAATAAGCATATTTTTTAATTTGTGATTTATTATCTCAGGTCCCACAGAAATTGTGGTGGGTAGGGAAGAAAAAAATCTTTGTATCCCACATTCATTCAATAATCAGCCCACTAAAATATCTGTCTCCAGTCAAAAATCTCTGTCCCTCCCTGCCCCCATGAACACTGGCATCTAGGCCCAATAATGGGTGGTTAATTTCTGGCTAAACTGGGTTGTTGGAAACATTAGTGTAAATAAAATGAAAACCTATTTCAAAGTGATATTACAAATGTCACAAGGCTGTGAAGTGATGTTTCTGGAATTACTGAAAAAGCCTTTGACTAAAGAGAAATTCAAGAAGCCATATATGTAATACAGTAGGTGCTTCAAAAGAGAATGTTTTGAATACCAAAATACTTAGAGTCAACTTTGAGAAAATTGATAAAGTATGAAGTCTGCAAATATTTTTGGAAAATCAGCACTTTTTGGTCATTTCAGGCAAATCAATTGTGAAGTGAAAGATGTTAAATCAGGTCCTTATATGTTGTTGGTTTTTTTTTCTGGTGCCTACAAAAGCCAACACAATTCATTCTTTGTTCAATCAAAAAATTATGGCATAGTTGACATAGAATTCTATTTTGTTAAATATCAGATGATATGAATTTATTTGCATAACTGTTCATATTCAAAGCTTTTTATGTATTCACTATAAAATTTGTTTTCACTATAAACATATTCAATTTAATAAAGCTTTCATGTACAAATTGTCCCATAATTAAACTTAGCAATGTTCCTAGAAAATTTAGCAACATTCCCAGAAACCAGGTGAAAACCATTCTTTCCTTCTTCATACAGTAGAATAAGAAGTAAAAAGGAATGAAGAGAGCAGGCATCGAGAAATAATTTAACTGCTTCCTAGTCCCTCTCCACTAGGCCTTTCTCACATTGCTTTATTATTAGTTTTTAGTTGAGTTCTGAAGACAATGGGAAAAAAAACCTGTAACCATATCAGGAACGTAGCTCCTGGAGCAAGGTTGCCTTAATTCATGTCTCACATTTACTATTTACTGACTGCATAGTGTTGGGCAAGTTAACCATTCCCTATGCATCCTCATTCGTAAAATGGAGATGATACTGACTGCACTTGCTCCTTATGGCATTATTACAAGGATTACGTGAGTTAAAATATGAAAAGTTATTAAATCAGTGCCTGGTATGTAGTGATAAGTTTCCAGTAAATTTAGCTGCTGTTTTAATTCATATATTCATGTTTAAATGCCAAGTATAAAAGCACATACCTTTAATTGTGTAGTATCATTAATTATCTTTGGTTGCCTGTGAGTGGTGTCATTGGAATAGATAAATGAGAGTTAACTGTAATAGTTCCTCAGAAGTTTTATCATATTTTTTTTTACCAAGTAGAAAAAATAGCACTAAACAACACGACATTTTCAATTATTTAATTTGGTTATAACAATAGATGACAACTTGATCTTGAAAATAAGATTATATTCCATAAAAAGATTATAAATAAATATTTTTCTATTTCAACAATAGCATCACTATTCATTTTCAATCTGTTGTTTTCTAATATAAAACAACTTAGTTTTATATTAGAAAAAACATAATTCCAAAGAACAGTGGAAATATCTGGTAAAATGTATTATCTTACTCTCTCTGTACTAAGAGAAGACAGTAAAATCTTAGGGATACACATGATCCTTTGCTATTAAGTATAAAAATACCATGTAATGGAAGGATAAGGACAGAAAACAACAGTATGGAAACACTAAAATTCAACTGTTTTCCAAGTGTATAATAAAAATGGCAAATATGTTTGCACCTGTGTGGACAATTCTATTCCTTCTGTCTTTTTCCATCCCTTCTACTTATTGTTTTATTCAAATACATTAGTTACAGCAACACGGAAGCTATAAATTGCTTTTAAAATCTAGGTTTTATTTTACTAGGTGTCATATTGCTACACCAAATCTATTTGAATGTATCTGAAAATGTTTTGATTGATTATTTTAAAACATACCCTAATAACTTGTTTCAGAGGCTCTAGGTTCTCTCTGGAACTTTTAAAAATATATGCTTGCTTTCCCCCACAAACCTGTCTTTTTACAAATTCCCAGGGCTACAAGTATAACATTCTGACTGGTTGCAAATTAAAACTATTTACCCATACATTTGGCAAATACTTAATAATGACCTATGTGCCAGATGCAACAGTCACAGTCTGCCCTCGTTGAGGTTAATTAAGTAAATAATTATGTAAATAAATACATAGTTACAAACTGCTACAAATGAGAAGGAAGATTTTCTAATATAATTCAGAAGGTCAGGAAAGGCCTCTCCAAATCTGGGAAAGCTATTGCAATAGTATATGCAAGAGATGATGAATTGGCCTTGGATGGTACCTATGTAATGGAGAGAAGACAGCAGGTTTGGATTTATTTTACCAGTAGAATAATAGGACTCTGATAGTTTGAAAAGAGGGATGAGAAAGAGGAAAGAACTGAAGATGACTCAAAGGTTATGACATGTACAACTTTTTGGATGAAGGCACCCCATTTACTGAACTGGGGAAAATTGAAAGAGAAGTAGGTTTTCAAGGGGATTACATAAAGTTCAATTTGGAATGTGTTTACTACAAGATGTTTGTAAGGCATTTATCATGTCATGAAATGTCAAATGAGGATTTGATATAACAGGCCTAAATCTCAGAAGAAAGCCATGGGCAAGATCAAGTTAAGCTGTTGGGATTTAAACACATTAAAAGCCTTAGAAGTAAATGAGCTGTTAAGAAGAGAGGAAGGCTTACAACTAAGTCCCAATTAATTTCAACATTTAGAGATTGGATAGGGATGGTCAAAAATGTCTAATTTGACTAAGAAATCAGATAAAACACTATTAAGTAGGAGTTATTATCCCCATTTTCCAAAGGAGAAAATCTAGGATTAAAGAGGTTAAGTGACTTACCCAGTTGACACAGCAAGTAAGTCATCCCGACACCAGATGCAAACTAGGTATGTGTGGTACCAAAACTTTATTCATTTCCTGCACCATATTGTCAGACACACTACTCTGAAATTGTTGCTTTTCCATCTGCTAATTTAGGGCTATATCTAACATGTTCTTCTATCAATGTAGACTTTTCTCTGTTCCCTAAAATATATTCATACTATAAGTTTAGTCACTAATAAGAATACATCAGTAGAATGCATAATTGTATGCCCTATTTTTGTAAATGAAAAATAAAGAACTTTTCCTTGAGAAAATAAAAGTCTTAGCCTCATACGCCCTTGAAGTGTGGACTTAAATACGTCATTAATTACTTTGAGCTACAGATTCCTCATCTATAAAATAAGCAAAAGAATACCCATCTCACAGGATTGCTAAACATTAAATGAAATGACACATATTAAAATGGTTATAAACTGAAAAGTGTTTTACAAGTAGCCATTTTTATTGATATTATTATTTTCATTTCCAAGGTCACTATAGGCTGCTTCTACCAAAACACTAAAGTTTTCTAATCCCACAGTTCATCTCTCTAAAACAGTATTATAACATGATATAAATACAAAATAGTTTACTTACAGTGAAAGAAGACACATTAGATTCAATATTTAAAACCAAATGAGCAATCATCAAAGCTAAAATAATTTCTAGATGTTATATGCTTTCACTTAAACAAGTTTTTAAACTTTTCTGTGACATTTGCCATTTTTATCCCTTAAATAATTTTCACATAGTTATAATAGTTTTATTCAACATTATTTTAGATGGCCATACCATTCTATGTGTCTAGATATCTTATGTTTATTATAATGAATGAACAGTGTTTCATACAGGTAAAGCCATAAATTATTAATTAGGCCTGACCTACAATTGAAAATTTAAAGTATTTTCAGTGGATATTTGATTATATTAAAGAATTACTTAATTCTTAATTATTTACCTGTGATAATTTCTGTGTTTTAAATGAGTCATTATTAAAGATTCACAATGAATGACTCATGTACAAAATGATGTAAAGTCTGGGGTTTGCTTCAAGCTAATGATGGGGGAAGATGAGTGGGTGGAGAGATACATGAAACATGAGGTCATGAGTTTATAATTATTGAAGCTTAGTGATGGGAACACAGAGGTTCATTGTCCTCTTTCTGGTTTTTGTATATGTTTGAAAATTTTCACAATAAAAACATTTTTAAATGAGAAGGCTAAATGTCCACTAAGAAAAAAAAAACTAAACTAAACTAAAGCTTAGGTGCAAACCAGAGCAATGCTTTTCAAACTGTGGTTGAATGACTGCATGCCTCCTCACCATCATCTGCAGGACTTACTACAAAATACAAGTCTTCTGGAAATCTAGAACTTCAGGAGATGAAGCTTAGGAATCTAATGGGGAACTTCAACTACAGACTGGATTTTGAGAGCTACCCTTTTATACCTAAAGCACTTGGGGGAAAAGAAGTCTTTCTAGGCAACATTTAAGACTGTGTTCTTAGAGATGACCTGAGTCCTCAATTATAGAAGAGAAGTTTAATAACTTTTGTTTGAGTATTCTGTATCCAAGGGAGTTGCAATATCAGTTTGTGTTTCTTCTTTCATCCCAGCTATGTTTAAGTAATCCTTTAGGAAGCTTCATGTCACTCTTATAATTCAGGTAAGGTACTAATTATAAAAGAAAATGGAGGCACAGAGTTTCTGGAACTTGCTCAAAGTTACACAGTGAATTAGGGCTATCTTGGATTTAGAAGTTATAATTTCACATTTTTAGACTAGAATATACTTCTTCTAGGGTATGAAATAACTTCCACTTTGAAGAGGGATCAAAGGGATATTATAGAATTGTTGTGACTGTTGCATTTTGTTTTTGTTTATCAATAAGGATTAAGTTAACTTTTTATGAGTATTTTTATTAGAAATTATAATTTTAGAATTAAAAACAGCAAAGCATAAACCGTAAAGAAAAAAATGAGATAGTGTAGAGTTCAGAAACGCTTATCACTCTAAGAGAGTTTATCACTCCAAAAAAGGACTACAAAAGATAATACTGGGCCAGACGAGGTGGCTCATACCTATAATTCCAGCACTTTAGGAGGCCAAAGCAGACAGATCACCTGAGGTCAGGAGGTCAAGACCAGCCTGGCCAACATGGCAAAACCTTGTCTCTTTTAAAAATACAAAAAATTAGCCAAGCCTGGTGGCACTTGCCTGTAATCCCAGCTACTCAGGAGGCTGAGGCAGGAGAATTGCTTGAACCTGGGAGGTGGAGGTTGCAGTGAGCTGAGATTCTGCCACTGTACTCCATCCAGCCTGGGCAATGCAGCAAGACTCCATCTAAAAAAAAAAAAGAGCCCAAACAAACAAACAAACAAAAACAACAACAGCACAAAGATGGTACTGGCTTCAGATGGCTGGTTTCCAGTGGATTTAGTTCCCAGCAAGAGTATCCCTTTCCTACAGATTCTTTTCTGGTTCTTCCTCTAATAGGTAACCTTCCTTGTATATAACAAGGGATATAATAGTCTGGTTTAGGACATGCTTAGGAAATTCATTAAATATTTTACGACCTTCAAGAAAGTAAAATTTATGAATGACAGAATTCTTGAATGGAATAAATGGGAAAAAAATGATCCAGGGACTTGTGTGTCTTGTGGGAAAAATGTTCAAACCTACATAACTAAGTTTTCTCTAAATAGTTTCACTAGATTCTTTAAACCATGTACCTTGTAGAAAAAAAAAAAACCAAACCAGTTATTGATTTGAATTCACAAGGACTCTCTCTACCTGCTTGTGTTTTGTCTTCACTAACTTGACTCCAAAATCATAACTAGTTCAAATAACAGTACCAGTGGTACAACAATATTTTCTGGTTCTTGGAACAAGTCCGCCAAGTTCTAACTGCTCAACTTCCCTCCTACCCTTTCACTTCCCCCCGTCCCCCTGCTCCCTTTATACATTTCTCCTTCTGCAAAAGCCCTCCTGTGCCCTTTCTTTCAAGAGGTTTCAATCACAGTGGCAGCCACACCTATGATTATAACACTAAACCAGCAGAAAGTATGGCTTTAAGAATTTAATCTCAACTTCCGTTAGAAAATAATCAGAAACGCAGATACATAAACGTGTTGTTTTGTTCTGTTTTACTGGGACAAGCCAACAACCACAGCATAGCAATGGTTTTACAACAAAAGCAACTGAACCTACAAGCAAACACAGGTGAACGGAGCTAACTTGCTTCTTTCACTCTCGTAACAGAAGTCGTATTTTTCTGACTAATTGTTAAGACCCCAACACACAGTTACTTGTGACCATAAACAGACATTAATTAATCATTTTGTAAAATTTTACAGAAATAGGGTAAAAACAGCTCAGCTATGAAGAGCTCTGCATTATCGTGAAGGCATTATGTGAAGAAAAACATCATCTGAATACACAAACAATTATCGCTAATATGTCACTTAGGCGCTATTTGTCTCTATTGCTTCACTCAGGTGGAAATACTTATACATGTTTTTTAAAGCATCTCAATTCGAATTCAGTAACAATAAATCCCTCATTATTATTTGCAACTCCTCGGATAGTAAACATTTCACAACTATTTTATTTAAAGGGACCAGCCACGTACTGTGACCTAAATAATAGACTATTACATTTAATTTTGTTTCTTCAATAATGTAGACCAAAATATTTCGAGCATGTCCTCAGTGTTTGGGAAAGAGGTGGACAGTGGTACCCACATGGAAGAGTTCTAGAAGAAGCCAAGATAATTTTGATTAACCTGCTTTATAGCTGTCTGACATGTAAAGATACAACAGGCATGGGCGGTACATAAAAGCATCTTTCACTGGTGTCATTCACAAGCCACACTGACCTCTAGGTTGTAAAACAAAACTACCAACAATGAAATCTGTAAATCCAACTGGCAGGAGAGCAGAGCTGTGACTGAGATGAGGCATGTGAGGCACCTGGGGCGGAAAATCTGAAGAGGCACTTATTGCAGGACTCTGAGAGTCGGTGCATCTTCAAATTTTGCGCCCTGCCTCACTCGCCACATCCTAACTTTCTGCCCTGCACAAAACCCCAAGGAGAAGTTGGCTGCAAGAGTCAAGGAGGCCTGATCTCCACATTCCACAGCTTTGAAGCAAAGCTTGAGAACCAGCCTTACCGCAAGTAAAAAGGATTTACTCATCTCTACACCAGTACTTGGAGACTGCCATTTCCCTTGGGACCAGCCTGTTGTGCCTTGTTAGGACAACAAAGCCTTCTCCCCTCATTCTCCCCACAAAGAGTTTCTGATAAGGATCCAGTAGTTCCTCTCCCAGATCCTAGAGCCCTGCTGGAGAACAGCAATCCAATATCTCAGGCCCTGTCACCTTCTGACAGAATTCACCTACAGATCACCTATTTAGACTGATATTACCTTCCCTTGACTTCACACCTTGGTCTTACAGCCTAGCTTACTTCCCCCTCCCCGCCCCGTGCAATTCCCAGTACTGCCTACTTGCTGAGATTTCCCTTTGGTCTCCTAGTCTATGCTTCTTAGAAGAGTCTGTAGTTGAGTCTGTCTCCTTTCAAATGGCTCCCAGTTTGTCCTACCCCATCAAAGTTGACAGAACCATCCAATCCCTGTGACAACCAACGGTACCTCCACACATTTATTAAAAGCATCTGCTAGGGAAACCGCTAGCTCTGTTGAGACGCCCTGGAAGAGAAGACATAGCGTCTGGTTGTATGGTGGGCTGCAGATGGGCAGTCCCGAGCCAGTTAGACATGACACATAGTACCAGCTAACCCTAAAGCTGACTTCAAGCAATGCAGGAGTTAGAGCAGCTGAGGGTGGAAATAGAAGCAAATAGGTAAATACTCCAAAAATAAGATAAATCATGAAAGCATTTTAAGACAGTTTAGCATCATATTAAAATGATTATCACCACTTTGTTGAGTACTATGTTGTCTTGGGCAGCCCCTGCTGTGAATAAACAAAAACGTCAGAACCTGGCAGAGCCATAAGCAACAGCCCACTTCCCAAAATGGGGCGAGCAGCTATAGACCAATCAGCGGTGTCGGGTGTTTCCGGCTACTCAGTATGGACATGATTGTGAGTCAGAACCAGTCCCAACTTTAACCAGAGCTTCCACTCTGCCAGACACTACAATAGAAGTTGGGGTACAAAGACCAATATGCTGGAATGCTCAGTCTCTTCAGCTTTACAGATAAGCCTCACTATTACCTCTAAACAAAGTGGAAGCCAGGGCCAGCAGCACACACCAGGAATCCCAGCACTTTGGAAGGCTGATTTGGGCAGACAGCTTGAAGCCAGGAGTTTGAGACCAGCCTGGCCAACATGGTGAAACCTCCATCTCTACTAAAAATACAAAAAATAGCTGGGCACGGTGGCACAAACTTGTAATCCCAGGTACTTGGGAGGCTGAGTCAGGAGAATCACTTAAACACAGAAGGCAGAGGTTGCAGTGAGCCGAGATCGCACCACTCACTGCACTCCAGCCGAGGCAACAGAGAAAAACTCTGTCTCAAAACAACAACAACAACAGCAAGTGAAGTGACACTTCACTTTAGAATTTTCTTTTTCCTAAACTTGGATTTCTAAAATGTTTCTAAGCTAGCAGTTTGTAAAACCTTTTTTTTTTTTTTCTTAAAAATCTAGCACATTTAAAGTATTGGAAATTCTAGGCTTTAAAAAATATTGGGATTATACCAGTGCTTATTTATCTCTGTAAACTAGTCAGAACAGAGGCCCTCTAACTAGAGACATTAGAGTAGAATTTATTAACACACTCCAGAAGTAGGGAAATAGTTTACATTCACATGGTGAGACATAAAGCCTGTTCTAAATTATAGACACACGACACAGAGAGGTTATTGCTTCTGTTTTACAACTTCAATCTCAGGTCAAAAGTAAACACAAAACCACAAAAATTCACCAGCACTTCTGCTTGAGCTGCCTTTATGTTAAAACAGACAGGCTAAGTGTGGTGACTCATGCCTGTAATCCAGCATGGGAGGCTGAGGCAGGCAGTTCACCAGGTCAGGAGTTCAAGACCAGTCTGACCAACATGGAGAAACCCTGTCTCTACTGAAAATACACAAATTAACTAGGCGTGGGGGCATGTGCCTGTAATCTCAGCTACTCAGGAGGCTGAGACAGGAGAATCACTTGAACCTGGGAGGCGGAGGTTGCAGTGAGCCAAGATCGTAGCACTGCCCTTCAGCCTGGGTAACAATGCAAGACTCCATCTCAAAAACAACAAAAACAGACAAAACAAAACCTCACCAGCCCACATCTCAAATACCTGTCCTCCTTCCCTCTCAGTGGACACAAAAGTAATTAATTTGAGCTCACAAATGATAAACAAAAAGACTTACAAACTGGATTCATCACCTCTCTTTATTTATTTATTTGAAACTCTGGCTTCAAGCAATCCTCCCACCTCAGCCCCAAGTGGCTGCGATTACAGGTTTGTGCCACTGCACCTATCTACCTCTCTACCAGTGGAGACTAGACATCCATCATCCAACAGGTATCACCAAATAGTTAGACCACAAAACCAAACTCCCAATCATTGCTGCTATCAGTGTATCAGTAATGTGTAACTTATACCTGAATAACGTATTGGGAATGTACAAATCAGAAACAAAAACCAAAATTTTAAAAATCAATAAAAAGGAAAACAGGATAACCACTTGGGATTTCTCTAAGAGCAAATAAAAAACATGCCTCAGCTTGAACAATCTGTGATGTATACATTTCTTTAGCCAGACAGTTTGATTCATCACATAAGTCCACTTGGGCATCTCTGTGGAATCTTAAGATTTCCAATATTATAGTATAATTCTCAAAAATCTAAAATCATGTCTCTAATGTGAACATAAAATGAATATACGTCAAAGTTTTATTCAACTCATTAGTTAATGAGGGAACTGATAAGACTTTAAAACCAGTACAGATATTAGAGACGCTAGGCATATATCACTAAAGAAATGTTAAGATAGAATTGCCGGGTTAGATACAACACTGACTAATGTGTTACAGAACAATAAATCATAACCTGTGTTGGTATCTGGTGCACCAAAAAAAATTATTTGCATCCCTATCAGACCAAAATTCCAACCAAAGCTAACCTTTGTCCCTACAGAATTGTCAAACAGCCCAGTCAATATAATAAAGTCCACAGCAGCACTGAAACAAAAACCAGTAAATCTCTTTTGCCTATTTCCAAGTTTTAGTCATTTTTTCCCACAGAAATGAGATATTGCAAATATTGCATGGAACATAGATGTACTAAAAAAACTATCAATTCATCTGAAATTCATACTGCATTTATCCGGCAACCATACCCACGAGTTAACCAAAACTTTACCAAGTTTGTACAGTTCTGTTGCCAACATGGTATCTCTTAAATCTGTTCCTCAGCTTCATCTTTCCGTAGATAATAAATAATACATTAAGTGCTATTTCTATTGCACGACTATTCTTCATATTTACCACTGGAGGGCGCACATAACTCGTAGTATACTAGATAAGAGGTCTTGAAGAAACCATCTGAGCGTTTCTGCATCCCAACCACTAGAGGGAAGTACAGGAACATCAGATTGTGCAACCAGATCCTTGACTCGCGCCCTAAGCAGCCATGCGCAGGCGCAAAACTGCTCCCCAGGCCAGACCCGGCCTGCGCATGCGTTTAAGTGCGCGCGCAGACTCTGTTGTTAACATTAGAGGAAAAAGGGTGCGCGCGGCTGGAAGCGCGCATGCGCCTTGGCTGCTGCTGTAGGCTCTTTTTGTGCTGAGCATCCCGCCTGTCTCGTGCCGGGTGGAAATGCCCAACCGAGGGACGCGCCCAGAGGACAGCTCTGTGCTGATCCCCACCGACAATTGGACCCCACACAAGGAGGATCTTAGCAACAAGGTGAGGGTGAGACGCGAGGAAAGGCTCTTGAACTCGGCACCGGGCGCCACTGGACCCTGAAGTTGGTCCGCAGGGGGCAGCCTGGGGCCTGCCCGGGTCTCGGTTTTGCCCTACTACTTTGCTCTTTTTATTCTTAGCACTTGACAGCCACAGTTAGTCCTTTTATTTTCTGAAAACAGTTGCGATAAAGGAGATCTTGAAATTTGTCCCGGGATTGGACCCTCCGGTGGCAGTGGGGCGGAGTTTTGGTTCAGGGTTGTCCTCCCTAGTCTTTTTAAACTTTTGGAAATACCTCCCACCCCAAACCTGTTCCACCGCAGATATTCTCCATCCAGTTAACCATGCCAGCAACCCGGGGTCCATCCTTGACGCCCCTCACGGAGGCTTATCAGTTCTACCTGTGAAGGTCATCTCAAATACGTCCCTTTATCATCGTCAACACTCTCAGCACCCCAAATAAGTCACCGTCATCTGCCGTCGGGAACTCCCCGCCACCCCCGCCGCGAAAGAGGAAGCCAATATAATATAAACCTTAACTGCCACAGACAAAACCTTTAAAGATAAATGGGGGTGGGTGGTGAGGAGGGATAAAGTGGGGAGAAATGCCTGATATAGTTGTTGGGGAATGGAGGCAGCAAACTACTTTGTCATGTATGTAACTATGCAACAATCCTGCATGATCTGCACATGTACCCCAGAACCTAAAGTACAATTTAAAAAAAGAACATATTACTATTTAGAAAATACATCTTTATTGACAAGTTTGAGGGGTAACTGCCCTCTGCAATATAATAGGTCAGCACTTTTTTTGGTTCAAATTTTATTGCATATTAGAAATCACCTGAGGAGATATTTTTTCCCAATAGTTTTTAGGGAATAGGTGGTTTTTGGCTACAAGGATACGTTATTTAGTGGTGATTTGTTAGATTTTGGTGTACCTGTCACCCAAAAAGTGTTAAAAAACAAAAACAAAAAAAAGATAAATGGGGGTGGGGAGGCTTATAGCCCTTCAGGTATTACACATCCTAGATGCTACTTCAGTTCGGTCCCAAACTTACAGTGACGTCTTGGGCAAGACTCTTTAATCTTTCTGTATCAGTTACCTTATTTGAAGTAAAGTGAAATGTAACACCTGTCATTTCTAAAATCGGAAAGCACTGTACAAATGTAAGTCTCAACGAATGTTTACAAATTCGGTCTTGGAATTCAGCCTCATTACTGCAGCTCTGCCAATGGGGACACAAAAAGGTCACACTCATGGGGATGGGGGCTGAATTTTCAAAAGACACACAGCCCATTCTGATTACCACCAAAACAAGCCACTTATGCGTACTGATGGATACAGATCCCTGAGGCGTGTGAGGTAGCACAAATATTGTAAAAGCTGCTTTTAGAGGCACTTATGACACTACGTAGTGAGTCATGTTCACAAAATAAAGAGTTGAAAAGAAACTTAGTTTTCACTTAGTTGAGCCCTCACCTACAAATAAATAATGCCACGGCCAGAACAGACACCCAGGCCTGTAGTCCCACCTACTCTAGGAGGCTAAGGTGGGAGAATCACCTGAGCCCAGGAAGGTCAAGGCTGTACTGGGCCTTGATGGCGCCACTGCATTCCAGCTTGGGCAACAGAGCAAGACCCTGTTTCACAAAAACAGAAGAAGCCTAGTTCAAGAGCACCAGCTCTTTGCTAATCATTGAGATAAAAAAAGGGAAAAATACAAGGAAGGAACGTGATAGGTCTTACTGGCCCCAAATAGGGCATTGCTTGATTTGAATGTTTGACTATACCACTTAGTACACAAAATCATGAAAATGTTGAAAAAAGTAACCCACCTCTCATTCTATTTGCCTTTCTTTTAAAAAAAATCTAAATCACAACTTAATTGAAAGACTGGAATGGCTTTTGGTGTATATCATATATTTTTAATAAAGATGTAAACATCATTTAGTAACTGTAGTCCTTGGCGTGATTGCTGGATACGAATACCAAATCCCCTGTCAGGACTTAATGGTTATCTAACATTTTGCAAATGTGATCACTGTTTTTTCTCCTCCAGCTTTTCCCCAACTGTACCCCCACACAGACTGCTGTGGAAAATAATCTGTATATTCATGAACTGCTCATTTGGAAAATCAGTACATCGTTGCCTCTTATCCCATCTCTAATTTTAAAACAACGCCTTAAGAGGGATTCTCATTGAGCATACTTTGAAAACATCTAACTTAAGGAGTTTTTTTTCCCCATTATTTCAATAGATTAAAGAACAAAAAATTGTTGTGGATGAACTTTCTAACCTTAAGAAGAATAGGGTGAGTTATTATAGGAATTTTGAATAATATGTGGGAGGTTTATTTAAGTTAACTGCATATTAAAATTATAAGAATTATATACAAGATATAATACTTTAATAAAATTTATAGTATTTCAGCATCTTTTTAGTTAAATTACAAGTGTCTAGATTCTTTTTTAAATGGATAGATCTCATGGTTGAAGATGTCTTTTTTTCTATTATATGCCATTCACATTGCCTTTGCAACAAATGATTCTAGTTGTATTTTGTTATCTTGGAGCTGTAATCATTAATGATGTTTATTTTATACTTGAATTTGGTGTTTTCTTTGGATATACATGAACTTTGTATTGAGATGAGAAGAAACTTTTAAATGAATGTGGATAATTAATGAACAAAAAAGGATACATTGCTTCCCCTTCCTCTAAAAAATTTTTACATAGATTTTTCTAAATGTGTAACATGGTTATTTAATGTCATTTCCATTAATATAAACAAGCAAACTACTGCTTTGTGTATAATTATAGTGTCAAATTACATTTTAAAGTTCAGGAAGAAATGAGTTTGACCTCTTAAAAGCATTTTAAAGATTATTTAATAACTGGCAGGTGAGATATTTCTCATATTGTCACTTATGGAATATTAGAAGTTGAGGCACATACAAAAATTAGCTGGGCACATCTTTGTAATCCCAGCCTTTAGGAGGCTGAGGCACAAGAATCGCTTGAACCTGGGAAGCACAGGTTGCTGTGAGCCGAGATCACACTACTGCACTCGAGCGTAGGTGACAGAGCAGGACTCCATCTCAAAAAAAAAAAAAAAAAAAGTCCAGGCACAATTAATACAAACTTTCTCTAGAGGCCAAATTGGCAGAAAGTCTCAACAACTCAAAACTATAACACTTTGACTCAGCAGTTCCATTTGTAGTAATTGATTCTTTGGAGAGAATCACGGGAGTGCACAAAGATTTGGTTACGGAGATATTCATCACAACATTGATTAACAGCAGTAAAGAGTTGGTGACACCTTAAATGTCTAGTATTTGAACGCTGAGCAAATAAACTGTAATATGTTATATACCTATATGGCAGGAAGTATGATTTGGTTGCCGCAGCTTGTTTTGGCATTTTAGTGTTCCTGTAAAAGAACACTTAAGAAAAAGTGTTCTCAATGTATTGCTCATTGATAAAAGCACAAATCTGCAGGCATAGTAAGAACCTTTTTTGGTAAAATGGTATATGGAGAGAAAATCGTTTCATTTCAGTAGTAGCAATTTCTGGTGTTAGGGTAATGGGTGACTTTTACTTGTCTTTTTGTTTATCTGTATTTGCTAAAGTATTGTGCTGAATATATATTACTGAAGTTCAAGAATTAGTGATAATAGGGTTAAGGATTTTAACATCTACTTTTTAGATCAAAACTTGATATTAGCCTAAATTATGTTTTGCAGAAAGTATATAGGCAACAACAGAACAGCAATATATTCTTTCTTGCAGACCGAAAAGAAATGCTGTCTGAGAGCAAAAGTAAGTTTTTTTTTGTGGGGGGAGCAGTTTGGGAGGGGTGCCTAAATTATACTCATCTGAATGTTAAAATATATATCTAAAGAATAATGCAGCAGTTTGGTTTTCTTTAAGTTAGCCTTCAAAGATGAGTCAACAGTTTTAAAAATATATATATATCATAATATGTGTTAGAAAGCAATAGTTATTAACATGTGCTTTAGAGTCTCAAACAGGTCTAAGTATGACAAACTGTAACCATCTTCTACGTTTGTAACTTCAGGTGAAATACTTTAAGCCTCCAAGGTATTGTGGGATCTAAATAAGATGCTATATATAAAGTGCTTAGCCAAGTGCTTGGGCCAAAATGAGCACTCAGCAAACAGAAGCTATTTTTCTAAAACATAAATATATTTTATTGGTAGCCTGTTGTTAATTATTATTGGCACTGGCACAGTGCGTGTGTTTATATGGTTTGATTTTGGTAAACAGACTTGTTTACCCTATGATTTACTAGGTAAAAGTTCAAAAATTTTTATTTTATTTAATATTTATTCTCCTTCCCTGCAACAGATATATTGGATGAACTGAAAAAGGAATACCAAAAAATTGAAAACTTAGAGAAGACCAAAATCAAGGAATAGTCAAGCTGATTTCACGTGGCAATGTGTGGCATTTGTTGTTCTGTAAACTTTTCTGCTGAGCATTTCGGTCAAGATTTAAAAGAGGACTTACTGTATAATCTTAAACAGCGGGGACCCAATAGTAGTAAACAATTGTTGAAGTCTGATGTTAACTATCAGTGTTTATTTTCTGGTCATGTTCTCCACTTGAGGGGTGTTTTGACTGTCCAGCCTGTGGAAGATGAAAGAGGCAATGTGTTTCTATGGAATGGAGAAGTTTTTAGTGGAATAAAGGTTGAAGCTGAAGAGAATGACACTCAAATTATATTTAATTATCTTACCTCCTGTAAGAATGAATCTGAGATTTTGTCACTCTTCTCAGAAGTGCAAGGTCCCTGGTCATTTATATATTATCAAGCATCTAGTCATTATTTATGGTTTGGTAGGGATTTTTTTGGTCGCCGTAGCTTGCTTTGGCATTTTAGTAATTTGAACAAGAGTTTCTGCCTCTCTTCAGTTGGCACCCAAATATCTGGAGAAACAAATCAGTGGCAAGAAGTTCCAGCATCTGGACTTTTCAGAATTGATCTGAAGTCTGCTGCCATATCCAGATGCATTATTTTACAACTGTATCCTTGGAAATATATTTCTAGTAGGGAGAATATTATTGAAGGAAATGTTAATAGCCTGAGTCAAATTTCAGCAGACTTACCAGCATTTGTATCAGTGGTAGCAAATGAAGCCAAACTATATCTTGAAAAACCGGTTGTTCCTTTAAATATGATGTTGCCAAAAGCTGAATTGAATACTCACTGCAGTAATATTTCCAATGTGCCACTTACGAGAGAAACACTTCAAGTCTTTCTTACCAATGTACACATGAAAGAAATAATTCAGCAGTTCATTGATGTCCTGAGTATCGCAGTCAAGAAACGTGTCTTGTGTTTACCTAGGGATGAAAACCTGACAGCTGATGAAGTTTTGAAAACGTGTGATAGGAAAGCAAATGTTGCAATTCTGTTTTCTGGGGGCATTGATTCCATGGTTATCGCAACGCTTGCTGACCGTCACATTCCTTTAGATGAACCAATTGATCTTCTTAATGTAGCTTTCATAGCTGAAGAAAAGACCATGTCAACTAGCTTTAACAAAGAAAGGAATAAACAGAGAAATAAATGGGAAATACCTTCTGAAGAATCCTCTAAAGATGTTGCTGCTGCTGCCTATGGCAGTCCTGATAAACATGTCAATGTGCCAGATCGAATCACAGGAAGAACAGGACTAAAGGAACTACCAGCTGTTAGCCCTTCCCGAATTTGGAATTTTGTTGAAGTTAATGTTTCCATGGAAGAACTGCAGAAATTAAGAACTCGGATATGTCACTTAATTTGGCCATTGGATACAGTTTTGGATGATAGTATTGGCTGTGCTGTCTGGTTTGCTTCTAGAGGAATTGGTCAGTTAGTGGCCCAGGATGGAGTGAAATCGTATCAGAGCAATGCAAAGGTATGACACAGTATTTCTTCTCATAAGAATTTCTGAGACCTATTTTTGACCCTCAAAGCTTTTAGTATTTTGATTGTAAGAATAGCGTATTTTACTTGCATTTAAGCTACAACACAACATGTATGACTTCTTTAGAATTGGATATATTTTACTTTATCTGGTTTTTCTCCAAAAGTGTTATCTTTAGGTTTGTAATTTTTTAAGCTTTTCTTTTCTTTTTCTTTTTCTTTTTTTTTTTTTTTTTTTTTTGAGATGGAGTTTTGCTCTTGTTACCCAGGCTGGAGTGCAATGGCGCGATCTTGGCTCACTGCAACCTCTGCCTCCTGGGTTCTCCTGCCTCAGCCTCCTGAATAGCTGGGATTACAGGCATGCGCCACCGTGCCCAGCTAATTTTTTGTATTTTTAGTAGAGACGGGGTTTCACCATGTTGACCAGGATGGTCTCGATCTCTTGACCTCGTGATCCAACCGCCTCGGCCTCCCAAAGTGCTGGGATTACAGGCGTGAGCCACTGCGCCCGGCCAGTTTTTCTTTTATTTTCTTTACTGTGTAGTTGATAACATTTTTATATGGATTTCTTTAAACTGCTTAGGTAGTTCTCACTGGAATTGGTGCAGATGAGCAACTTGCAGGTTATTCTCGTCATCGTGTTTGCTTTCAGTCACATGGGCTGGAAGGATTGAATAAGGAAATAATGATGGAACTGGGTCGAATTTCTTCTAGAAATCTTGGTCGTGATGACAGAGTTATTGGTGATCATGGAAAAGAAGCAAGGTAATTCTAATCATTTGAGTGTTGTTATGATATTTTTATAAAAAACAGCGGAGTGTAAATGGAGACTTGTAAGTTTCTTTTCTCTTGGAGCTTATTCAAATGAGTAACAGTAGCAGCAATTATAGCTTGCTTTATGTTATAAACACAGAAACAGAGCTGGGAAGAGCTAGGAGAGCAGTTGTTTTCTAAAACTCATTCTCTAAGAAATGTCTTTTCAGCAATTTTCAAAGGTGACATAATACGTGATTGTTTTTAAGACTATAGTGAAAAAGACTGTCAAAGTAGGCCAGGCATAGTGGCTCACATCTGTAATACCAGCACTTTGGGAGGCTGAGGTGGGCAGATCACCTGAGGTCAGGAGTTCAAAACCAGCCTGGTCAACATGGTGAAACCCCGCCTCTACTAAAAATATTTAAACAATTATTTGGGTGTGTTGGTGTGTGCCCATAGTTCCAGCTACTCAGGAGGCTGAGAATGAATTGAATCCAGGAGGTGGAGGTTGCAGTGAGCCGAGATTGTGTCACTGCCCTTCACCCTGGGCAATAGTGTGAGACTCTGTCTCCACACAAAAAATAAATAAATAAAAGACTGTCAAAGTAAAACTGAGTTGTGAAATACTAAGAGAAAGTATTTAGAGGGTTTTGTTCAGTTTTAAGTGTTTGCTTTCCTCCCAGTAAGGGCATAAGCTCCCCCTGCAAGCTTTTTTCTTCAATGTTATAGAAACTGGCCTTGTCTCTATAGACATTTCTGTATGTATAGATCCATACTGATTTGAAGGTAGTCCTTAAACTGGATATTCCTCTGCCACATGTTTTTTGAACACAATTTAGTCACATACTGCAGATTACCTAAAACCTTCAAAGAGACCAAGGCACTTTCATGTATGTATTCTTGCTTTTCAGGTTTGTTTTTACCTATATCCTATTTCTGGTGGTAGTGAACAAGTGCAATATTTAAATATCCTTAAAACCTTAAGGATAAAGGAAGATGTGACATTTAAAGAGCAAAAATCCATTCAAGTAGGCTAATTTATTAAGTGGTAGTTTATTACAAGGGTACAAGCATCCAAGAACAGGAAGTCCAAGTAAGCTTCATACTACACTTTCTCTTTCTCTCTCTGTCTGAGACTTCATTGTTTCTTGTCTCTACCTGAGTCTTTTCCTCTTTCCACTGACTCTTGGTTGTCTTTACACAGTTGTCATTGTTAAGTTTCTGATCCTGGTCCATGTAAAATTTTGGCTACTACGTCATTATTCTGTCATAATTTTCAAGATTTCACTATAAAGAGATAATTAATACAATAATTCAAAGTATGTAAACTGTTTTCTCTTTGAAGAACATGAGAGAGAAAGAGGAGAAATTTAGTTTTATTTCAGCTAGGTCATAGAGAAGGGAATTTGTCTAGTAAAGTCACTTATGAAAGTATTATGCTCAAATAAAAATGCATATGAAGAATGTTTAAAGCAGCTAATACAGAATTGTGATCTAACAAATATTATAGTGGCTGGATCTAAATAATTTATTATGTATCTTGACATATATATTAACAATAGTGTGTTGATTTGATTCTTTATTTAAATTTGCTTTTTGCAACTCATTGATTTTTATGTAATATTCCCTATAACAAATGTCTTTACCATTTCCAATCTCTTAACCTAGAATAAGATGTAATAAAACAGAAACACTAGTGTAACTGTATTGCATTTTGAGGCGTGGGATGGAGGGTGTTAAGTATTTTAAACAGAAAAAGAACAGAATTTTGTAAAAATTGGGGAAGCAAAAGGGCAGAAAGTTATTTTTTTTAATCTAATATTTTGTTTCTAGATCATCCCAGAATTTAGGGGGAAAAAAATCCAATATTTTGTTCTACCAATTTATCACCGTTTAGTTGGTTTAAGTATAATTTAAACAATTTTGATTAACAAAGTTTTACCATAGGTAACTGTTTTTTAGGTTCAGGACTGTGGAGCCCTTCTATATTCGTTCCATATCCCTAAAGTGTCATTTCTTTAGAAGGGATAAAGGTCAGACACAGATTGAATAGTTAACCAAGATCATGCTTGTAGGCCAGGTGCAGTGGCTCACACCTGTATTCCCAGCATTTTGGGAGGCTGAAGCAGGTGGGTTACTTGCGTTCAGAAGTCCGAGACCAGCCTGGGCAACATGGCAAAACCTCATTGCCACCAAAAAAATACAAAGATTAGCAGGGCGTGGTGGTGCTCACCTAGGCAGGACGACTGCTTGAGCCTGGGAGGCAGAGGTTGCACTGACCTTGATCCAAATCACCCCACTGCATTCTAACCTGGGCAACAGAGCGAGACCCTGTCTCAGAAAAGAAAATCATGCTTTTTTTCAGGGCGTCCACAAAGATACCTTGTAAAACAATTTGAAATTATTTCCGGACACCATAAACCTAATTTATTTGAGACTTAGACTATTTTGTAGTATATATATTAAAATTAGTCATACATTATGAAACACTTTTAATGTGACTAAATTTTAGCTATAAGTTATTATAACAGGTTGATTTTATTTTTATGTAGTGGTTATATTATCTGTCTGTTTATTTTAGATTTCCTTTCCTGGATGAAAATGTCGTCTCCTTTCTAAATTCTCTACCAGTTTGGGAAAAAGCAAACTTGACTTTACCCCGAGGAATTGGTGAAAAACTAATTTTACGCCTTGCAGCTGTGGAACTTGGTCTTACAGCCTCAGCTCTTCTGCCCAAACGGGCCATGCAGTTTGGATCAAGAGTTGCAAAAATGGAAAAAAATAATGAAAAGGCATCTGATAAATGTGAACGGCTCCAAATAATTTCCTTAGAAAATCTTTCTACTGAAAAGGAGACTAAATTGTAATGTGATTCACAATGTAACTATGTTTATATAAAAGTAAAAATACTCTGCTGCTTTATTGCTGTATAATATAGTAGTTTTAAAGGTTATTTGGGTGAATTTTCATTTTTTCTTGTCACAGAGCTCCTAAAACCATGGGATTTCCTTAGAGATAGGGAGTATCTTTTGTTATTCATAACAAGCCCCTTTTGATCACACCTGAGTTGATGCTAATGAGGTGACTTAGGGTGAGGTCTCTAAATAGCCTTTAAAACCTGCAGTTTGGGAGGCCAAGGTAGAGGGATCTCTTGAGTCCAGGAGTTTGAGATTAGCCTGGACAACATAATGAAACCTCATATCTACCAAAAAAAAAAAAAGTACAGAAAATTAGCTGGGCATGGAAGAATGTGCCTCCCTGTTTGGGAGGCTGAGGTGGGAGGATTACTTGAGCCCAGGAAGTCAAGGCTGCTGGGAGGGGTAGGATCACGCCACTGCGCTTAAGCCTGGGCAACAGTGAGACCCTGTCTGAAAAAAAACAAAAACAAAAACACAAGTGATTAGAAAAGTTGGAATTTCATCTCCACCCACCAGCCTCTGGGAGAGAGGGTGGTACTGACGATTAAGGTCTGTTAAACTCTATAAAAACTGTTGAACAAGATTTGATGAGCCTCTGGTTTGTTGAACATATATAGATGCTGGGAGTGTGGCATGCCCAGAGAGGACATGGAAGCTCTCCCTCACTTTAATACTTTTTTAATACTTTGCCTTATGCATCTCTTCCATCTGGCTGTGCCTGAGATGTATCCTATATTATAAGCCAGTAAACACAAGTATTTCTATGAGTGCTGTGAGCCATTCTAGCAATTTATTGAACCTGAATAGAAGGTCATGAAAACCCAATTTACATAGCTGGTCAATCAGAAGTACCAGAGATCCAGACTTGAAATTTCCATCTGAAGTAGAGACAGCTTATGGCACTGAGCCCTTAACTTGAGGATCTAACACTAACCAGGTAGATAGAGGCAGGACTAAATTGTAGGATACCCAGCTGGTATTCAGAGAGCTGGAGAATTTCTTGGTGTGGAAAAAATCCACACATCTGGTGTCAGAAGTGTTGTGTGAGAGTGAAGAGAAAGTTTGTTTTCTGAGACTCAGTCTTTGATAGCTCCATCCAGAAATGATTCAGTTCCCTCTCTTCGGGGATCATGGTTTAGATAGGGTCCTGTTTGACAGATGACAGAACTACAGGTTTAGAGAAGCTAAACAATTTGCTTACGGTTCATCCTCCTGAACAGTACTTGTTACTTCTATTACATTTAGGCAGTTCATTTTCCCACCCCAAGAACTTTTGAAGACTACAGTTGACCCCTGAACAACACATTTGAACTGTGCAGTTCTGCTTACATGTGGATTTTCTTCTGCCTCTGCTGCCCCTGAGACAGCAAATCCAGCCCCTCCTCCTCCTCAGCCTACTCAACCTGAAAACAAGGATGAATACAACTTCTACTTACTGTGTTTTGCCTCTCATCCACAGTCACTTTCTCCACCTTTTTGTCTATTCACTCAAACCTGATATCCACCCACATTGCTTAACTGTAAACTGCCATACCAATGTCACTGTGAAATTTGTCCCCAATTAGGGTCGACACTGTTTCTGGATCTGGCCACCCTTTGATTCTTTTAATCATAGTAGCAAAGAAATTTTAGGATCCTGACAAACAGGTCAGTAAACTGGCAAAGGCTTTCACAGGCCCCAAATTTATTTCCTGGAACATTCAATGTTCGGCCTAGATTTAGATACTACCTACATAGCTTTCATCCCTCCATCTCAAAATAGACAACTTCGAGTGTCTGTGTGATCCTGAGCACTAAATTGACATTGCTTATATCGGGACTAGATGAACTTCAGAAGTTTGCCCCATGGCCTAGATAGATTATTATAACAATACAGTTCAATACTGAAAACAGCTATGACTTATATAATACTGTATTTTAGGTGCTACTCTACAAGATTTAAATGTATTCATCAGTTGAACTTTTATAAGGAATTTCCAGGTCATCGGTTCCACCAGGATACTGTGAGAGAGAGAGAGGATAGACATGCATTTATGTGAACCCCAAGAGGGCCTGGGTATTTACAGCCTTCTGCTATTCAATCCCATTAGCTCTGGGATGAAGTTCTGTGTTGATCCTTTAAAAAAGGAGGCAACTTTTTTCCAAGATTTGAGACATATGGAACAAACAATTTGGCTATCTGGAAAAAAAAAAAAAAAAACACACAAATCCTTGAAGTAGGAGATTCATATTTCATGAGGCAAACATGCAAATCTTTGTTTTAAAAAGTCCTGGAATAGTCCTCATAAGTTTATTAATATTTATTTCCATAGTAGCTAAAATAATGACATGGTTCCTGGAGGAGAACTTATGCCCCAGTCACCAAGAACTGCTGGTGCTACATTCCATGCTGCTACATTCAGTGTCAGAGTTTTTGTTCTCACCTCCCCTGACCCAGCAGCAGCATCCAACAAAGTTGGCTTTTCCTTTTTTTTTCCCCCTTTGGCTTCTGTGACCAATTTTGGTTTCCGTCCTGCCTTCTTGGCTGTTCTTTCATTGTCTTCTTTGCTGACTCCACTCTCTACCTGACCTTTAAATGTTAAATTCTCAGGTCTAATCCTTGGTTCTCAACTCCTCATTCTGTACGCTCTCCCTTGGTGATTTCAACCTCACTCCTGTCTTCAATTACCACAAACTTGCCAAAATTTATACATCTAACCCCTACTGCCATTCTTAGCCCAGAACTGTTTAAGGCATATCTCACATCTCTATTTATTTCTCTCACAGCTACTTCAGGGCCAATTATGTCCACAACGGAACTCTTAATCTTGCCCTGATATCCTGTTGCTCCTGACAGAAATTTGGTTCTTACTTGGACACCACCTTCTCTTTCAACATATCCCCATTCAATCTGTCACCAACAATCTTCCTCATTATTTTTCAAATCTGTCCACAGTCCCCGAGCCCCCACCTCCACTGCCACTACTGTAGCCTAATCCTTTGGGATGAAATTCAAAATCATTACTCAGCAGCCTGCAGGATCTGTCCATCGCACACCTCTGCAGCCTCGGTTTGTGCCCACATCTCTCTTGTTCTCTGCCAGGGTTTTGCTCTGTTTCTCAAACATTTCAACTTTCTTCTCACTTCAATTCTTTGTCTCCTCCTGTTGCCTGTTCCTGAAAAGCTACTTCTCCAGTTCTTTGCTTGGATAGCTCTTTTTCATTTTCCAGGCTTGCGGCGGTGGCGGCGGGTGGGGGCGGGGGAGGGAAGAGGGTGGGGGATGGGGAGTGGGGAGATTGGTGGGGGGTGCTAAGGGCACTTTCTCAGGCAGCCTTTCCTAGTCCTGGGCTAGGTTAGCTTTCATTCGAGTGCTGTCATTCCATCTCCTTTTGGCACACTGTTAAATATAGCTGTGAGATGATCTTTTTAACTGTAAGCTCCTTGGAGTTTTGTGTCTGCCCTGTTTTCTAGGGTTTCTAGCTTGTAGCTCAGTGCCTGGCTCATAATAGGTGTTCCATAAATGCTTGTTGAATGAAAGAATGATGATGGAGGTGGCATTCCAACTCGGGACTGCCTCAGAGCCCGGCGCTTTCTCCTCTGCCACTCTGTTACCGTGTTTTAGAGGCAGATAGTGAGTGCGGCACATGCCCAGGGCAAGCAGCTGGATTGAGCTTTAAACTGGCTTGGGAAGATGAGCACGCGGTGGTCTGAGCCGCTGAGGGGCCGGACGCCGCCTGGGGGCGCTGCAGCCCCCGCGGGACGCCAGGCCTAGTCGCCCACAGGCTCCGCCCCAGGAGAGGCCCCGCCAGCCCAGGGCCCGGAGGACCAATCGCCTCGACCCGCGCGGGGCGGCGGTTGTGTTGGCTGGTGAGGCCAGGAGGGCCGAGTCGCCGCGGTGGGGCGAACCTCCCGGAAAGTTCCTCTCAGTTTTTTCCGGTGCGCCTCGGCTCGCCCATGCGGGGGCCTTGAGGGCGGATTCAAGGCCCTGCGAGAAGCCATTTAAGGCGGCGGCGGCTGTTCTCAGTCCCACAGGAACGGCGGGGACGCAGCGTTCCTCTCCCGGACAGGAAAACAGTCATTCTAGAGCAGGTCCCTCTCCTTGTTCTTTCCCCTTTCCCGTGCCCATGGCAGACCCGAGCTGCTTGTGGACGTGGGTTCTGTTTCTGAAAGGCGTGAAACCTCAGACATGTCTGCAACCTCCTGGTCTCCGTTTCTGCCTGTAGAAAGAGGGCATAACAAGGTCTAACTCACTCACCTGAGGTCTCAAGTGTGGCGCCCAAACCAGCAATATCAGCATTTGCTGTAACTTTTCCAAAATGCATATTCTCTGGCCAACTCCAGCTGACTGAGTCAGAAACTCAGTGGTGGGATTCAGCCATTTGTATTTGAACAAGCCCCAGGTGATTTTGATACAAGCTAAATTTTGAGACCCACTATATAACAGAGACCTGTAAGATAAAATAAATAAAACTATTATATAGTAAAGAGTCTGGAATATAGTAGATGCTCAATAAATAGTAGTCATGGTTATTATTATTTATTCCAGGAATAGAGACACATTCAGTGACACAGAAATCGAAGGTTAAGCAAATTGCACAGATGCTTCTTTTCTTTTCCTTCTTTCCTCCCTCCTTTCCTCCCTCTTTTCTTTGTTTCTCTCTCTCTCTCACCTCTCCCTACCTCCTTCCCTCCCTCCCTCCCTCCCTTCCTTTCCTTTCTTTCTTTTCCTTTTCTTTCCGGAGTTTCGCTCTTTTTGCCCAGGCTGGAGTGCAATGGCGTGATCTCGGCTCACCACAACCTCCTCCTCCCGACCTCAGGTGATCTGCCCGCCTCAGCCTCCCAAAGTGCTGGGATTACAGGCATGAGCCACCATGCCTGGCCCTTTCCTTTTAAGCAGGTCATTATAGTCTTGCTTTTAAAAAAGAAAAGAAACATCCATATGGCTTGGATATTTACCCACTCCAAATCTCATGTTAAAATATATTCACCAATGTCGGAGGTAAGGCTTGGTGGGAGCTGTTTGGACCATGCGGGCAGATCCCTCATGAATGGCTTGATGCTTTACAGGCAGAGTGAACTCTGCCTCTGAGCTCATGAAAGATCTGGTTAAGAGTCCCGTCTCTTCTAAAAATACAAAAAATTAGCTGGGCCTGGTGGCGCGTGCCTGTAATCCCAGCTGCTCAGGAGGCTGGGGCAGGAGAATTGCCTGAACCCAGGAGGCAGAGGTTGCGGTGAGCTGAGATTACGCCATTGCACTCCAGCCTGGGCAAGAAGAGCGCCAAAAAAAAAAAAAAAAAAAAAAAAAAGAGTGGACATTTCCTCTTTCTCTCGATTGCTCCCTCTGTTACCATGTGACACGCTGGCTCCCCTTCGCCTTCCACCATAATTGTAAGCTTGGTCTCACCAGAAGCTGAGCAGATGATAATGCCATGTGTGTATAGCCTGCAGAACCATGAGCCAAATTTCTTTATAAATTATTCAATCTCAAGTATTCCTTTATAGCAACCAAACAGACGAACACAAACATATACAAAAGAAAGCCTCTCCAACAACAAAATAGGTATGTAACAGTAGCTTCTCACACGTAAACTTAATATTTCTTTTTGACATACATCTTCTTTTGACTTCTTTGAAAAGCAGAACATGGTTAATGTTAAAGGTTTTATAATTCTAATTATTTAATTCAAATTTCATCTTTCATGTACTGCAGTTATTTTTAATTTGAACAATGTAATGGTTGACCATGAAAAAATTAACCTTATGTAGGTGAAAGGTACAGATTTATTTCTAGAGAAATCCAGCTTCATTCCTATGTCAGATTTCTTTGATGGTCTTTTCCTCTTTATTCATTGCAGAAACTTCAAAAAGGACACACTGGTTTTAATTAGTAATGTTAAGATTGCCCAAAAAGTTCAAGATGAAGAAACCTTCCTGGAAAATTTAGCAATACAAAGAAATGCATTTGCTTTTTTTGAAAAATATGATCGGAGTGAAATACAAGAGTTAGTAACTACTGCACTGGTTAGCTGGTTGTCTACCAAAGAGGATGGTCGCTCTCAAGTAGACATGCCATGTGGAATTATGAGTCAAATGAATAACATAGGCTTCTCCACTGCAATCCTGACTCCTGTGGACCCTACTGCCCTCTTAGACTATAGAGAAGTCCATCAGATAATAAGAGAGTTGGCTATTGGAATTTATTGCTTAAATCAAATCCCTTCCATCAGTTTAGAAGCTAACTATGATCAGAGTTCTTCTTGTGGGTTACCTCCAGCTTATTATGATACCGGAATTGGGCAAATTCTGATCAATGTTGACTATATGCTGAAAGCACTATGGCATGGAATATCCATGCCCAAAGGAAAACGAGCTAGATTCTCTGAATTGTGGCGTACCATCCTGGACATTGATCCTGATGGAAAACCTCAAACAAATAAGGACATTTTTACAGAGTTTAGTTCAGCAGGTAAGAGAATTTAACACTTCTTAAGTCTTTTTTTTTTTTTTTTTTTGAAATGGGATCTTACTGTGTTGACCAAGGTTGTCTTGAACTCCTGCGCTTTAGCCATTCACCCACCTAGGCCTCCAAAAGGGCTTGGATTACAGGGGTGAGCCACTGTGCCTGGCCACTTCTTAATTATTTTTATTAAAAATCATTTAAAATTTTTAAAAATTTTATTTTGATAGTTTTGGGGGAAACAGGTGGTTTTTGGTTATATGGCTAAGTTCTTTAGTGGTGATTTCTGAGATTTTGGTGCACCTGTCACCCAAGCAGTGTACACTGTACCCCAAGTGTAGTCTTTTATTCCTCACCCTCCTCCCACCAGAGTCCCCAAAGTTGATTATATCATTTTTATGCCTTTGCATCCTCATAGCTTAGCTCCCACTTGTAAGGGAGAACATACAGTATTTGGCTTGCCATTCCTTAGTTACTTCACTTAGAATAATGGTCTCCAGCTCCATCCAGGTTGCTGTGAATGCCATTATTTCATTCATTTTTATGGCTTAGTAACATTCCCTGGTGTGTGTGTGTGTGTGTGTGTGTGTGTGTGTGTGTGTATCACATTGCCTTTTCTTTTCTTCTTTTCTTGTTAGAGATGAGGGTCTCCCTTTGTTGAACATACTGGTCATGAAATCCTGGCCTCAAATGATCCTCCCATCTTGGCCACGCAAAGTGCTCGGATTACAAAAATGAGCCACTGCACCCAGCCACCACATTTTCTTTATCTACTTGTTGGTTGATGGGAGTTTAGTCTGGTTTTGTACTTTTGCAATTGTGAATTATGCTGCTATAAACATGCATGTGCAAGTGTCTTTTTCATATTGTGACTTTTTTACCTCTGGGTAGATACCTGGTACTGATATTGCTGGATCAATCTACCTTTAGTTCTTTAAGGAATCTCCATACTGTTTTCCATAGTGGTTGTACTAGTTTACATTACAATCCCACCAGCAATGTGGTAAGTATTCTCTTTTCACCACATTCATGCCAACATCTATTTTTTTTATTTTTAAATTATGGTCATTCTTACAGGAGTAAGATGGTATCTCAGTGTGGTTTTGATTTGAATTTCTCTGATAATTAGTGATGTTGAGCATTTTGCATATGTTTGTTGGCCTATTGCATATCTTCTTTTGAGAACTATCTATTCATGTCTTTTGCCCACTTTTTGATAGGACTGTTTGTTTTTTTCTTGTGATTTGTTTGAGTTCCTTGTAGATTCTGGATATTAGTCCTTTGTTGGAAGCATAGTGTGCAAATATTTTCTCCCACTCTGTTGTCTGTTTACTAATTTTTTTTCTTTTCTGTTTAGAAGCTTTTTAGTTTAATTAGGTCTCATCATGTTTGTTTATGTTGCATTTGCTTTTGGGTTCTTGGTCATGAACTGTTTTTCTAAGCCAATGTCTAGAAGGGTTTGTCCAAGTTATTTTCTAGAATTTTTATGGTTTTAGGTGGTCTTAGATGTAAGTATTTAATCCATCTTGAGTTGATTTTTGTATAAGGTGAGAGATGAGGATCCAGCTTCATGTGGCTTGCCAATTATCCCAGCACCATTTGTTGGATAAGGGTGCCCTTTCCCCACTTTATGTTTGTGTTTGCTTAGTCAAAGATTCAATTGGCCATAAGGACTTGGTTTTATTTTCATATTCTCTATTCTGGTCCATTGGTCTATGTGCCTATTTTTATACCAGTACCACATTGTTTTCATAACTATAGCCTTGTAGTATAGTTTGAAGTCAGGTAATGTGATGCCTCCAGATTTGTTCTTTTTCCTTAGTCTTGCTTTAGCTATGTAGGCTCTTTCTGGTTCCATATGACTTTTAGGATTGTTTTTTTCTAGTTCTGTGAAGAATGATGATAGTATTTTGATGATAATTGCATTGAATCTGTAGATTACTTACGGCGGTATGATCATTTTCATAATATTGATTCTACCCATCCATGAGCAGGGGATGTGTTTCCATTTGTTTGTGTCATTAATGATTTATATCAGCCATGGTTTGTAGTTTTCCTAGTGAAAATAGTTTACCTCCTTGTCTAGGTATATTCCTAAGTATTGTATTATATTGTATTGTATTGTATTGTATTGTATTGTATTGTATTGTATTGTATTGTATTGTATTGTATTGTATTGCATTGTACTTTTTGCAGCTGTCGTAAATAGTTTCTTGGATATTGTATTGTATTGTACTTTTTGCAGCTGTTGTAAAAAGTTTTTTGGATGAATCTTTGGAGTTTTCTAGGCAAATGATATTATCATTGGCAAACAGCCACAGTTTGACTTCCTCTTTACCAATCTGGATGCCCATTATTTATTTCTCTTGTCTGATTGCTCTGGCTAGGACTTCCAGTACTATGTTGAATAGAAGTGGTGAGAGTGAGCATGCTTGCCTTGCTCCAGCTCTCAGGGGAAATACTTTAAACTTTTTTCTGTTCAATATAATGTTGTCATTGAGAGCTTTTATTACCTTGAGGTATGTCCTTTCTATGCCCATTTTGCTAAGGGTTTCAATCATAAAGCAATGCTGGATTTTGTCAAAGGTTTTTTCTGCATCTATTGAGATGATTTCTGTTTTTAATTCTGTCTATATGATGTATCACATTTATTGACTTGCATATGTTAAACCATCCCTGCATCCCTGGTATGAAACCCACTTGATCATGGTGTATTATCATTTTTGATATGCTATCAGATTTTGTTAGTGTTTTGTTGAGGATTTTTGCAACCATGTTCATCATGGATATTGGTCTGTAGTTTTCTTTTTTTGTGATTTTTTTTCCTGGTTTGGGTATTAGGGTGATAAAGCACTTTATTGTAAACACACCCAGCACTATCCCAAGGCACATGATAGTAGAATGACTGGATTTGGAGAGGTTCCCAGCCTTATTTATAAATAATTTTAAAAAGATTTGAGGCAGAGAGCAGTCAGAATGCTGTTGCAGTGGAAAGGGGTGTTCTATATTACAGTGTTGCAGTAGAGATAGGTCGAAGTAGATGATTTTGAGAGATATTTTAAAAGTAGAATGACAAAACTCAAGACATAAGTTTTATACCAGGAAAGGACTGATTTTGGCTGATATGCATCAATAACACCACATTGTTAAAATATTGAACCCTTCAATTGGAAAATTGAATTACTGCAGCCCCAAGCTCTTTGAATGCTTCCCTCCCCAGGGATACCCTGAAAAGCTGCATGATCCAGAAAAGGGTAAATATGACAAGCAGGAGGTCTCTGAGATCCTGCTTCAGCACTGTGGCTAATGTCTATTCTTATTGGTCAGTGCCAGTGCTATGCTGGTGGCTGTTTTGAGAATCACCCCTGAAAATGTAGGTGTAGAAAAGACAGCATTACTCTTTTGGTGCTCTCCCTTTCCACCTACAACTTGATTAGAATGTCCCTATGTGTCTCAGTTCACCACTGCAAGGGAATCCTCATAGAGGATGGCCCTCAGATATGACAGAGAGCTGGGTGAAATAGACCAAATCCTGGGCCATGACGTTGCTTGATGTAACTAACTTTGCCATCAAGTAAGCAGGAGTCTAACAGCTGTGGCAGAGAAGGCTCAGGACAAAAATAAGTATCCTGTGGTGCACTTGAGGAAAGGTGCAGTCAGGTCAAGCCTGTATGGAGCAAAAACTACAGTTTAAAAGTGTGGTCTGAAAGAATGTGAGGCAAGGAACAAAAGGTGGCTGGTACACAGTGTGACTCATGTAAATTAGGCTGTAGCCCTTTCTTCCAAGCTTAGTGTCAGAGATTGAGGGAGTGTACCCCCTCTCCACTGGTATGATCAGAGAGCTGGTGTCCAAGCTTTGTAATTGCAGCTACATGGCAGCAAGCTAGAAGCAGTGTAAGTTGTTACATCACCATTCATGTTTGGGAAAACAGCAACTCCTCTCTTGGCATGACTGGGAAACTGGGTTCACACCCTGCACCTGACCATATGATTATCTTAAACACTGTGCTACAGTGGATTTCCAAGAAACTGTGTAGAAAGCCAACTCTTTCTGGGAGGGCAGACTGCTAGGAATCAGTCTTGGTCAAGTGAACCTTTGCCTCTCACATAGCTTTGCATTGTACAAATCACCAGCAACACCATTCTTTAAAAACGGTAGCAATTGTAGAGAATAGAGCACATCGAAAAATCTGGTCATGTTATCCAGTTTTCTCAGCAGGGATTTTAATCAGGGTGGATCCCTTGATCTAATTGTCAAATTCTTGGACTCTTTCCAGAAGGCTAGGGGGATGGAATGAAAGAAGAAAACATTTCATGATAGCAAAATAGGAGAAGGGAACTTTTAATTGAAATATTGAAAAAAAATTATTATTTTTCTGTTCATTCCCTGTTCTCTCTTGGGAATGCCTTCTTCCTGCTCACCTCACACCACTCATCCACATTCTTCCTAGGGTTATTGCTATTCATTTTTTGAGACTTGATTCAGACACTACCTCCTTTATTTGGACTCTTATCTATGCACAGAGAAATACTTTGTATTCTGAATTGAAATTATTGGCTTAATTTTCTTTCTTCCATAATAGACATTAAGCTTTTTCTTGAGAGCACAGAAAATTGTCTCGTTTTGGCTTTATTTTAAATTCTCAGAACCTTGTACAGTGTATGACATATAGTAAAGTTTCAGTACATGTAGAAATTAAATGGATAATAGAATAGAAGGGAATTGGCCAGGCACAGTGGCTCACGCCACTTTAGGAGGCTGAGGTAGGTGATTCACTTGAGCTCAGGAGTTCAAAACCAGCCTGGCCAATGTGGTGAAACCCCATTTCTACAAAATTAGGTGGGCATGGTGGTGCATTCCTATAGTCCCAGCTACTCGGGAGGCTGAGGTGGGAAGATCACTTGAGCCCAGGAGGTTGAAGCTGCTGCAGTGAGCCAAGATCATACCACTACACTCCAGCCTGGGTAACAGAGACCCTATCTCAAAAAAAAAAAAAAAAAGCAGAGAGATTAAAGCTGTGGAAAGTTATATTTCCCCTCATCCTCCAAATTTAGTTTGATCCAATTTTGTATTAAATTCTTTTTCATTGTGTACTTTCCTATGACTTTGTACATATTCCTTCCAGTTAATTTATATAATGTGCACTTTCTATTTTGAATTTTTTCTTAAAGGGACAAGCTCTCACTCTGTCACCCAGGCTTGAGTGCAGTGGCGTGATCTCAGCTCACTGCAGCCTCAGACTCCTGGGCTCAAACCATCTTCCCATACCAGCCTCCTGAGTAACTGGGACTATAGGCATGTGCCACCATGCTCAGCTATTTTGTTGTTGTTGTCATTTATTTTTTGTAGAGATAGGTCTTGCTATGTCACTATGTTGTCCAAGCTGGGACATTTCCTTTCTTTAATAACTTTGTTATTGTTATTCTTTACTTCTGGTACTTGATTCAAGGAACTTTATTTTTTCATGATATAAATGATCTTTTTTTTTTTAAGTAGCTAAGTTTTCCATGTACTTATTACTAGTTCAGTTCCAGTCTTTTGAAGGGAAATGTTTGAAGGGAACTCTTCTCAATAAAAAGTGGGATATCACGTTCCATTTTTTCTTTAGAGATGTCTCTCTGGATACCTTCATCTTCCTCCTTTGGTTAGCACTCATTGCTTTAAGCCTACTTCACTTTCCTTTAGGCCCTCTCCCTGCCCCCGGCCCAGTAATTCCTGTGTCTTTCATCTGTGAGGCTCTCCTCACCCACCAGGTGACCCTTGCTGCTTGTTTTCATTTGGGAGTGAGATAGGAACACTGGTAGAGCTCAGTGTAGAGTGATGAGGAGGAAGCCCTGACTTTCCACTGGGAAGCCTGTCCTGCAGATGTTATATCTGCAGGTCTGTTTCCTCCAGTCTCCTGCTTGGAGGGAGGGCCATGAGTCTGGGGCCAAAGGAGGAGAATGAGCTATGGATCTCTCAGTTCAGCACTCAGACTCTCATTTAACTCATTTTCATCACAGCTGCGCCTCGGCTGTGCTTTGTACCCTTTTAGTGAGGAAGATGAGAGGGGCTGTGCTATCTGGGGAAGATGATCTAGGGGTCTCACTACACCTTTTCTTTTTTTTTTTTTTTTTTTGTTTTGTTTTCACATTTTATTCTTTTTTTTTTTTTAATTTTTTATTGGATTATAGGTTTTGGGGTACATGAGCAGAGCAATGCCAAATGTGGGTGAAGGGGAGAAGAAAAGCAAAGCACACTGCCATGTGTGTACCTACGCAACTGTCTTGCATGCTCTGCTCACTACACCTTTTCTTTAAAAAAATTCTTATGCCATGGCCGGTCCTTCACAGCCTCCACATAATGCTTTCAATTTCAAAGGCTTCTTGTGGTTTTTGTTGGCTCTCAACTACCCGAAGCAATGAAGTTTTAGTGCTATCAACAATCCCTCTGGCTTTTTAGACTTCTTTAAATTGCCAGAGTCCCTTTCATAATTTATCTACCAATTGTGCAGAAAGGAAATTAATTGTATTGACCATTTAAAAAAAAAAAAACCCAAGAGTATTCCGGCCTTTAAAAAAATTTTTTTGAAAAAGAAAAAGGAAAAAGATACATTGACCTGTCATTTATACTTTAAAGCATTTATGTTACAAACAGTGCCACATGCTCTACAGGCATGTCTTATGACTCCAAGGAGTTTTCTCAAGTCTATATTAAGGGTAACATTGTAGATATAACTATCTTAAAAAGACCATTTGACAACAAGAAAGTCCTCAATTTCTTTGTAAGTGGCAAGAAAATGTAGCATGGGAAATTTGTCATTTTTTAATAAAATAAGATCAAGTTTTAATTCTTTTTTTTCTTATATCACAATCATAATCACAAAGTTATAATTCTTATTTATTAAGTGATGATTACTTAGCTGGCAGGTTCTTTGTTTAATATGTCTATCTTCTCATTGGCAAAAAAGAAAGAAAGAAGAAGGAAGGGAGGAGGGAGGGAGGGAGGAAACAATACTGGCCTGAAAAAAACAAACTATGCTTTTGGCTCAAGTGGGAAGCTGATTCCCTGCTTATAGAAAAATCACATTTTCTTGTTGTTCCATGTTTTCTTTGATCAAAGGTGGGACTTATGTTTTCTCTTTCTTCATTCTTTTTAGTAACCTGCTCATCTGTCTGCTTTCCTCTTAACACAATTTTATTGGCATTGCTAACTTAAGAATTATGAGATTTACAAATTTGGAAAGGAGACTATTTTTTGAATTATTTTTAATTTATGTGGGTACATAGTAGGTATATATATTTCTATGACCTATTTTGACACAGGCATGCAATGCCTAATAATTACATCAGGGCAAATGGAGTATTCATTACCTCAAACATGTATCCTTTCTTCGTGTTACAAACAATCCAATTACACTTTTAGTTTTTTAAATGTACAATAAATTGTTGTTGTGGTAGTCATCTTGACTGTAGTCATCTTGTTGTGGTCAAATACTAGATCTTATTCATTCTATCTAACTATATTTTTGTAACCATTAATTATCCCCACTCTCCTCCAACCCCATCATTCCCTGCCACCTTTCCCAGCTTCTAGTAACCATCTCTATTTCCATGAGGTCAATTGTTTTAATTTTTAGCTCCAACAAATAAGTGAGAACATGCAAAGTTTTTCTATGTGTGATTTGTTTCACTTACCATAATATTCTCCAGTTTCATCCAAGTTATTGCAAATGACAGGATCTCATGGCTGAATAGTACTCCATTGTGTGTATGTACCACGTTTTCTTTATCCATTCATCCGTTAATGGACACTTAGGTTGCTTCCAAATCTTGGTTATTATGAACAGTGCTGCAGCAAACATGGGACTGCAGATATCCCTTTGATATTCTGATTCCCTTTCGTTTGGATTTTTTTGTTTTTAATTTTTTATTGGATTATAGGTTTTGGGGTACATGAGCAGAGCATGCAAGACAGTTGCATAGGTACACACATGGCAGTGTGCTTTCTTTTCTTCTCCCCTTCACCCACATTTGGCTTTTCTCCCCAGGCTATCCCTCCCCACCTCCCCCTCCCACTGGCCCTCCCCTTTTCCCCCCAATGGACCCCACTGTTTAGTACTCCCCTTTCTGTGTCCATGTGTTCTCATTTTTCATCACCCACCTATGAGTGAGAATATGCGGTGTTTCATTTTCTGTTCTTGTGTCAGTTTGCTGAGGATGATGTTCTCCAGATTCATCCAAGTCCCTACAAACGACACAAACTCATCATTTCTGATTGCTGCATAATATTCCATGGTGTATATTTGCCACATTTTTCCAATCCAGTCTATTATCAATGGGCATTTGGGTTGATTCCAGGTCTTTGCTATTGTAAACAGTGCTGCAATGAACATTCGTGTACATGTGTCCTTATAGTAGAAGGATTTATAGTCTTTTGGATATATACCCAGTAATGGGATTGCTGGGTCAAATGGAATTTCTATTTCTAAGGCCTTGAGGAATCACCACACCGTCTTCCACAATGGTTGAACTAATTTACACTCCCACCAACAGTGTAAAAGTGTTCCTTTTTCTCCACATCCTCTCCAGCATCTGTTGTCTCCAGATTTTTTAATGATCGCCATTCTAACTGGCGTGAGATGGTATCTCAATGTGGTTTTGATTTGCATCTCTCTGATGATCAGTGACGATGAGCATTTTTTCATATGATTATTGGCCTCATATATGTCTTCTTTCGTAAAGTATCTGTTCATATCCTTTGCCCACTTTTGAATGGGCTTGTTTGTTTTTTTCCTGTAAATCTGTTTGAGTTCTTTGTAAATTCTGGATATCAGCCCTTTGTCAGATGGGTAAACTGCAAAAATTTTTCCCATTCTGTTGGTTGCCGATCCACTCTAGTGACTGTTTCTTTTGCCGTGCAGAAGCTGTGGAGTTTCATTAGGTCCCATTTGTCTATTTTGGCTTTTGTTGCCAATGCTCTTGGTGTTTTGTTCATGAAGTCCTTGCCTACTCCTATGTCCTGGATAGTTTTGCCTAGATTTCCTTCTAGGATTTTTATGGTGCCAGGTCTTATGTTTAAGTCTTTAATCCATCTGGAGTTAATTTTAGTGTAAGGTGTCAGGAAGGGGTCCAGTTTCTGCTTTCTGCACATGGCTAGCCAGTTTTCCCAACACCATTTGTTAAACATGGAATCCTTGCCCCATTGCTTGTTTTTGTCAGGTTTATCAAAGATTGTATAGTTGTATGTATGTTGTGTTGCCTCCAGTGCCTCTGTTTTGTTCCATTGGTCTATATCTCTGTTTTGGTACCAGTACCATGCTGTTTTGATTACTGTAGCCTTGTAGTATAGTTTGAAATCCGGTAGTGTGATGCCCCCCGCTGTGTTCTTTTTGCTTAGAATTGACTTGGCTATGCGGGCTCTCTTTTGGTTCCATATGAAGTTCATGGTGGTTTTTTCCAGTTCTGTGAAGAAAGTCGATGGTAGCTTGATGGGGATAGCGTTGATTCTGTAAATTACTTTGGGCAGTATAGCCATTTTCACGATATTAATTCTTCCTAACCATGAACATGGAATCTTTCTCCATCTGTTTGTGTCCTCTCTGATTTCGTTGAGCAGTGGTTTGTAGTTCTCCTTGAAGAGGTCTCTTACGTTTCTTGTGAGTTGTATTCCAAGGTATTTTATTCTTTTTGTAGCAATTGCGAATGGCAGTTCGCTCTTGATTTGGCTTTCTTTAAGTCTGTTATTGGTGTAGACGAATGCTTGTGATTTTTGCACATTGATTTTATATCCTGAGACTTTGCTGAAGTTGCTTATCAGTTTCAGGAGTTTTTGGGCTGAGGCGATGGGGTCTTCTAGGTATACTATCATGTCGTCTGCAAATAGAGACAATTTGGCTTCCACCTTTCCTATTTGAATACCCTTTATTTCTTTTTCTTGCCTGATTGCTCTGGCTAGAACTTCCAGTACTATATTGAATAGGAGTGGTGAAAGAGGGCATCCTTGTCTAGTGCCAGATTTCAAAGGGAATGCTTCCAGTTTTTGCCCATTCAGTATGATATTGGCTGTTGGTTTGTCATAAATAGCTTTTATTACTTTGAGATATGTTCCATCGATACCGAGTTTATTGAGGGTTTTTAGCATAAAGGGCTGTTGAATTTTGTCAAATGCCTTCTCTGCGTCAATTGAGATAATCATGTGGTTTTTGTTTTTGGTTCTGTTTATGTGGTGAATTACATTTATAGACTTGCGTATGTTGAACCAGCCTTGCATCCCCGGGATGAATCCTACTTGATCATGATGAATAAGTTTTTTGATTTGCTGTTGCAATCGGCTTGCCAATATTTTATTGAAGATTTTTACATCTATGTTCATCATGGATATTGGCCTGAAGTTTTCTTTTCTTGTTGGGTCTCTGCCGGGTTTTGGTATCAGAATGATGTTGGTCTCATAAAATGATTTGGGAAGGATTCCCTCTTTTTGGATTGTTTGAAATAGTTTTAGAAGAAATGGTGCCAGCTCTTCCTTGTGTGTCTGGTAGAATTCGGCTGTGAACCCGTCTGGACCTGGGCTTTTTTTGTGTGGTAGGCTCTTAATTGCTGCCTCAACTTCAGACCTTGTTATTGGTCTATTCATAGTTTCAGCTTCCTCCTGGTTTAGGCTTGGGAGGACACAGGAATCCAGGAATTTGTCCATTTCTTCCAGGTTTACTAGTTTATGCGCATAGAGTTGTTTGTAATATTCTCTGATGATGGTTTGAATTTCTGTGGGATCTGTGGTGATTTCCCCATTATCATTTTTTATTGCATCTATTTGGTTGTTCTCTCTTTTCTTTTTAATCAATCTGGCTAGTGGTCTGTCTATTTTGTTGATCTTTTCAAAAAACCAGCTCTTGGATTTATTGATTTTTTGAAGGGTTTTTCGTGTCTCAATCTCCTTCAGCTCAGCTCTGATCTTAGTTATTTCTTGTCTTCTGCTGGGTTTTGAGTTTTTTTGGTCTTGGTCCTCTAGCTCTTTCAATTTTGACGATAGGGTGTCAATTTTGGATCTCTCCATTCTCCTCATATGGGCACTTATTGCTATATACTTTCCTCTAGAGACTGCTTTAAATGTGTCCCAGAGGTTCTGGCACATTGTGTCTTCGTTCTCATTGGTTTCAAAGAACTTCTTTATTTCTGCCTTCATTTCGTTGTTTACCCAGTCAACATTCAAGAGCCAGTTGTTCAGTTTCCATGAAGCTGTGCGGTTCTGGGTCTGTTTCTGAATTCTGAGTTCTAACTTGATTGCACTATGGTCTGAGAGGCGGTTTGTTATGATTTCAGTTGTTTTGCATTTGTTGAGCAGTGCTTTACTTCCAATTATGTGGTCAATTTTAGAGTAGGTGTGATGTGGTGCTGAGAAGAATGTGTATTCTGTGGATTTGGGGTGGACAGTTCTGTAAATGTCTATCAGGTTTGCTTGCTCCAGGTCTGAGTTCAAGCCCTGGATATCCTTGTTGATTTTTTGTCTGGTAGATCTGTCTAGTATTGACAGTGGAGTGTTAAAGTCTCCCACTATTATTGTGTGGGAGTCTAAGTCCTTTTGTAAGTCCTTAAGAACTTGCCTTATGTATATGGGTGCTCCTGCATTGGGTCCATATATGTTTAGGATCGTTAGCTCTTCTTGTTGTATCGATCCTTTTACCATTATGTAATGGCCTTCTTTGTCTCTTTTGATCTTTGTTGCTTTAAAGTCTATTTTATCGGAGATGAGAATTGCAACTCCTGCTTTTTTTTGCTTTCCATTTGCTTGGTAAATCTTCCTCCATCCCTTTATTTTGAGCCTTTGTGTATCCTTGCATGTGAGATGGGTTTCCTGGATACAGCACACTGATGGGTTTTGGCTTTTTATCCAATTTGCCAGTCTGTGTCTTTTGATTGGTGCATTTAGTCCATTTACATTTAGGGTTAATATTGTTATGTGTGAATTTGATACTGCCATGTTGATGCTAAGTGGCTGTTTTGCCTGTTAGTTGTTGTAGATTCTTCATTATGTTGAAGCTCTTTAGCATTCACTGTGATTTTGGAATGGCTGGTACTGGTTGATCGTTTCTATGTGTAGTGCCTCTTTTAGGAGCTCTTGTAAAGCAGGCCTGGTGGTGACAAAATCTCTGAGTACTTGCTTGTTCGCAAAGGATTTTATTTTTCCTTCACTTCTGAAGCTCAGTTTGGCTGGATATGAAATTCTGGGTTGAAAGTTCTTTTCTTTAAGAATGTTGAATATTGGCCCCCACTCTCTTCTGGCTTGTAGTGTTTCTGCTGAGAGATCTGCTGTGAGTCTGATGGGCTTCCCTTTGTGGGTGACCCGACCTTTCTCTCTGGCTGCCCTTAGTATTCTCTCCTTTATTTCAACCCTATTGAATCTGACGATTATGTGCCTTGGGGTTGCTCTTCTTGCAGAATATCTTTGTGGTGTTCTCTGAATTTCCTGCAATTGAGTGTTGGCCTGTCTTGCTAGGTGGGGGAAATTTTCCTGGATGATGTCCTGAAGAGTATTTTCCAGCTTGGATTCATTCTCTTCGTCCCCTTCTGGTACACCTATCAAACGTAGGTTAGGTCTTTTCACATAGTCCCACATTTCTTGGAGACTTTGTTCATTCCTTTTTGCGTTTTTTTCTCTAATCTTGGTTTCTCGTTTTATTTCATTGAGTTGGTCTTCGACTTCAGATATTCTTTCTTCTGCTTGGTCAATTCGGCTATTGAAACTTGTGTATGCTTCGCGAAGTTCTCGTATTGTGTTTCTCAGCTCCTTTAATTCATTCATATTCCTCTCTAAGTTATCCATTCTTGTTATCATTTCCTCGAATCTTTTTTCAAATCTTTTCTCAAGGTTCTTAGTTTCTTTGCATTGATTTAATACATGATCTTTTAGCTCACCAAAGTTTCTCATTATCCATCTTCTGAAGTCTAATTCCGTCATTTCGTCATAGTCATTCTCCGTCCAGCTTTGTTCCCTTGCTGGTGAGGAGTTTTGGTCCTTTCTAGGAGGCGAGGTGTTCTGGTTTCGGGTGTTTTCCTCCTTTTTGCGCTGGTTTCTTCCCATCTTTGTGGATTTGTCCGCTGGTCGTCTGCGTAGTTGCTGACTTTTCGATTGGGTCTCTGAGTGGACACCCTGAATGTTGATGATGAAGTATTTCTGTTGCTTGGTTTTCCTTCTACCAGTCTAGCCCCTTCGCTGTACGAGTGCCGAGGTCCGCTCCAGACCCTGCTTGTCTGGGGTGCACCTCTAGCAGCTGTGGCACAGCGAGGGATGCTACCAGTTTCTTTTTCTGCTATCTTTGTCCCAGGATGGTGCCTGCCTAATGTCAATCTTTTGGATATAGAGGGGTTGGGGAGCTGCTTGAGGAGACAGTTTGTACTTTATAGGGGTTTAATTGCTGAGCTGTGAGCTGTGTTGTTCATTCAGGGCTGTTAGGCTGCTATGTTTGATTCTGCTGCAACAGAGCTCATTAAAAAAAACACTTTTTTTTCTCAAATGCTCTGTGTTGAGGGGTTTGGGCTTTATTTTTGGATGTCCGTTGAGGTCCTGCCCAGCTAGGATGCAGACTAGCCACTGTTTGCCTGCCGAGGCTCCGCCCTGCTGTTGTGAGGCTCGCCCTGGCTCCGCTGTTCTGCTGTTCTCCGCCACGCCCTGCGGCGGAGTCTCTCTGTTGTAGCGGGTTGCCTCGGCGACGGCAGGCTGCGTCAGCAGTGGGCGTGTATCTCAGTAGGGACGGGTTGCCTCGGCAACGGCTGGCTGCGTCAGCAATGGGCGTGTATCTCAGTTGGGGCGGGTTACCTCGGTAATGGTGGCTGCCCCTCCCCCTCAGAGCGTCTCGCGCCGTCTGCACGGGGCTTGTTTGAAATCGCGGTTTTGTTCATCCCACTGGGCCAATCCTAATGCTCTGTTCCTGCAATCCCCTGGGCTGGCCCACTGTTCAAGTCTAGCTCAGTCTCAAGTCCAGCCCTCTCACGTCTCCAGTTGCCGGTTCAACGGGGCACCCGGACAAGTGCGCCCTGTGGGGAGCGCTGGGTAGGGCCGGCCGCCGCCACCCCGGCTGCCGGCTTTGCCAGGCGGAATATCTGCCTGGCGTCCCGCGTCTCCTCTTCACTTGGGAATTTTCCCGTTCCGTGAGCAACAAAGATCAGTCTGGAAATGCAGCTCAGACTCACCTCTCCGCAGACACAACGAGAACTCCAATCCTGGGTTGTTCTCACAGCGCCATCTTGAGTCCTCCCCTCATTTGGATTTATAACCAGCAGTGGAATTGCTGTATCATATGGTAGGTATATTTTTCATTTTTTTTGAGAAACCGCCAAACTGTTCTATATAGTGACTGCACTAGTTTACATTCCTATAACAGTGTACTAGGGTTCCCTTTTCTCCACGTCCTAACCAGCATTCGTTTTTGCCTGTCTTTTGGATAAAGGCCATTTTAATTGGATTGAGATGATCTCTTATTATAGTTCTGATGATTGGACATGTTGAACACTTTTTCATATGCCTGTTTGCTATTTGTATGTCTCCTTTTGAGAAATGTCTATTCCGATCTTTTGCCCATTTTTTAATCAGATTAGATTTTTTTTTCTTATAGAATTGTTTGAGCTCCTTATATAGTCTGGTTATTAAGCCCTAGTTGGATAGACAGTTTTCAAATATTTTATCCCATTCTGTGGGTTGTCTCTTCAGTCTGTTGATTGTTTCATTTGTTATATAGAAGATTTTTAAGTTGATGTGATCCCATTTGTCCATTTTTGCTTTGGTTGCAAACTATGCTTGTGAGATATTACTCAAGAAATCTTTGTCCAGGCTGATATCCTGGAAAGTTTCTCTAATTTTTTTTTTTAGTATTTTCATAGTTTGAGGTCTTAGATTTAAGTATTTAATCCATTTTTATTTGATGTTTGAATATGGTGAGAGACAGGGGCTAGTTTTATTCTTCATATATGGATATCCAGTTTTCCCAGTGCCATTTATTGAGGAGACTGTCCTTTCCCTAGTGAATGTTCTTGGCACTATTGTTGAAAATGAGTTCACTGTATAAGTATGGATTTGTTTATAAGTTCTCTATCCTGTTCCTTTGGTCTGTGTGTCTGTTTTTATGCCAGTAGCATGCAGTTTTGGTGATTTTCACTTTGCAGTATAATTTGAAGTCAGGTAATATAATTCCTCCAGTTTTGTTCTCTTTGCTCAGGATGACTGGCTATTCTGGATCTTTTGTGGTTTCATATAGATTTTAAGATTATTTTTCTATTTCTGTAAAGAATAGTGACTGCTATTTTGATATCGATTGCAATGAATCTGTATATTTCTTCTAAAGGATTACAGTTTTCAAACTGGCTATTCTGACAGGCACTTCAAGGAAGGGAGGAGCAAGACAGGAATTTAAGCTGAACTGTTTGGCCAAGTATACATATGCAACAAATTATAGGAAGAGGTATGAACATTCATGAAGTGGGTTCTAACATGCATATTATTACATATTCATGTTTGCTTTGGGGTGGAGACTTAACATTTAAATGCATTACAATTAGGCCCTTACTATATGTCAGAAGGTGAAGCAGGGACTTGAAGGCATTCACTGTTTATAGCCTCTGTAAACAGGCCAGAACCACATTATGATCAGTGGTCTTATGAGGAGAAAGTTATTAAAATCAGTTTCTTCTCCAATCAAAGCTCTAGTTATGGCTTGGGAGACAGGGAGGTCAATTATTCAGCATCTGTTGGTTAACGAGCTATAATTCTTTTAAAATTGCTTTTCTTGAGGACAGTGCTTGTTTAACTGTGAGAGAAAAAAGAAAAACCTTGTGGAAGTTAGAACCTAGTTTACTCTTTAAGTAGAGGGGTTTGTGACTTCATCCTTGCCTGGCATGGCCCTAGGTTTTGTTTATAATTTGGTATATTATTGTTACAAATAGTTCATTCTGTCAGTCTTATGATCTGTATTTTGACATTAATGCTGGTCAGTTGGTTGTGTCTAAACCACAAAAGGAAAGGAGTATAATGAGGCATGTCTGACCTCCCATCCCATCATGGCCAAGAACTCAATTTTTAAGGTTTCTCTTGGGTCCCTTTGGCCAAACAGGTTTGTTCAGTAGGTTGTAGGTAGTGCTTAGAATTTTGTATTTGGGTTACAGCATCTAATTTTTCCTTTACTGTCATGTTAGTAAAATTTCACAATAAAATCTTGTGTTCAGTCTTCCATATTTATCCAGAAGCCAAATATGAAATTTTCACTGTCTGAAATTTTTGTTTTTTATTGTAAAGGTTTGACTGATATTACAAAGGATCCAGACTTTAATGGAATCTATGATGAAGACACGAATGAAGATCCAACATATGATCCCAGTAGCCCTGAAGAAACAGCTGTATTTATGAAATATGCTGAAAATATTATGCTAAAGTTAACATTCAGTACTACACAAGTTCAACAGTATGAACATGTCTTTATATTTAAAACAGACTATTGGCTTACTAATGCTATAAGATATAATCAAGATTATCTTGATATTTGTACCTACCAGAGACTACAGCAAAGATTATATCTTCAAAAAAAGATTATTCAAAAACACTTTGAGAAGAAAGAAGATATCAGAAGAGGGATAGGATACCTAAAGTTAATATGTTTTCTGATTCCATTTCTATGAGTTTAAAGAAGAAAATGAAAGTTCCATATTTAAATAGTCTGCTTCAGCATTTTTCAGGTAAGAGTATCACCAGAAATGAAGTATAAAATATAGGTATATATTAAATATATGTTTAAATACAATTTTGTTTCTGGTATATGGGTACAGGCAGTAACCTAGCTATAACCTGTTAAAGAAAACAAAATTTGATGTCTCTAATGTAATTTAAAACACTCAGTATCTGTACATAGTACTTTGTATATATTTATACTAATTACAAAGGCTATTGAAAGATTCAAAATAAGCTAAAATAAGTTCGTATGAATAGGGAAATATGCCATGTTCATGATGGGACAACACTGCGAATATATCATCTCATTCAAATTACTCTATAAATTCAATGTACTTCTATTCAAAATCCTGATCATATTTTTCACTGAAGTTTACACACTTACTCTAAAATTAATATAGAGCAGCAAAAGGTCATTAATGGTCTTTCAGAAATTAATGACCCTTTGCTGCTCTATAATAAAACTACAGTAATGAATGTAGAATTACATTGAAATAAAACATGTTAAAACTACAGTAATTAAATGAAGATAGTATTGGCACTGTAATAAACAAACAGAGCAATGTAATAGAATAGAGAGCTGAAACAGGGCCATAATTAATGCAATTTGTTGGGACTTCAGTATAAGCTCTTCATCCTATCCAGATTAGCATACAATTTATACACTTTCATTGCTGTCCAAGCATGTAGGTTTATTATAATGGGCTTTTTTTCAGATGGCACATTTTCAGCAGAAATTTTGCAAATTATTTAGTAAAAGTTGGTGCCATGAGAATTCAGGTGCTGAAGATATAAATTATCTGTGAACTATTAGAAATGGAATCATGACTCTTGGGTGATGGGGAGCATGTATAGAAGTGGGAGGGACTTGCTTAAAGAGAATGTTAGCTATATCTACAATATCTTATTACTTAAACTATGGGAAGCAAATATGACTAATGTTAAATAGTTAATTCTCAGTGTTGAGATCAGGATGTATAGTGTATATTACTTTTTGTACTTTACTTTACCGTTTTTATTTCCCAAAATACATTATGTACCTTATGTTGATGAAACCGTATTCTACCAACCAGTCAAAATATTGAAAAACCTAATCTAATCTTTGCTGGAATTTGAGGTTTTTTGTTTTTGTTTTTGTTTTTGTTTTGAGACGGAGTCTTGCTCTGTCACGCAGGCTGGAATGCAGTGGCATGATCTCAGCTCACTTCAACCTCTGCTTCCTGGGTTCAAGCGATTCTTCTGTCTCAGCCTACTGAGTAGCTGGGATTACAGGCATCCACCACCATACCCAGCTAATTTTTCAATTTTTAGTATAGACAGGATTTTGCTATGTTGGCCAGGCTGGTCCAAACTCCTTACCTCAGGTGATCCGCCCACCTCAGCCTCCCAAAGTGCTGGGAGTACAGGTGTGAGCCACCGTGCCCGGCAGAGAAAATTATTTTTAAAAATAAGTTTTCTGTGTAGTTTTATTACTTTTTAGAAATATGGGCTGGTTATTTTTGTATGTGAGATATACCCATCTATTTCTTTACAATGTCTCCTTTTACACGAGATAAGCTTTTGTTTATTTAACCAAAGATTCTCTTAGGCATAGAGTTTCTAGTCCTTTCTTATAATTAGAGTAAGATATTAATCTTGAGCTCACTTACAAGAAATTAATAATTAGAACAATGTTTTGAGCATACTTTTGAAATGTCTGTATAATAAAACTACAGAAAATGCTCAAAATGTCAATATTTAGTGTGTGTGTGTGTGTGTGTGTGTGTGTGTGTGTGTGTGTGTGTATAAGACAGGGTGTCACTCTGTCACCTGGCTGGAGTGCAGTGGCATGATCTCAGCTTACTGCAGTTTTGACCTCCTGGGCTCAAGCAGTCCTCCCTCCTCAGCCCCCCAAGTAGCTGGGATTACAGGCATGCACCATCACACTCAGCTGGTTTTTGTACTTTTAGTAGAGACAGGGTTTCACCATGTTGCCCAGACTGGTCTTGAACTCCTGGGCTCAAGTGATCTGACCCCCTTCGCCTCTCAAAATGCTGGGATTACAGACATGATCCACTGTGCATAGCCAAAAATATATTCTAATGTTAAAATATTTATATACATTAACAGCATAAATAATTTTATGGACTATAATTACTAAGATTTTTATTTCATCTGGAATTTTCTTCGTTTACACGAATGAGAAATTAGATCTCTTAAAATATGATTGTTTATGTGCTGTTCATGTTTTAAATAAAAGTTTGTTTTCATTTCTGCAGATGACAAGGTCAAGACAGAGCGAGAATTGCCTCCATTTATTTATGGAAGAGATTTTAAATTCCAGAATTTTCACTACAAAGAGAATCAATATTTTCATGTTCACAGAGGAATTGAATTTGATAGCAGCACCCCTTCAGTTGAAAATGCTTTGGAATATTTTCAGGTTTAAATGATCATTCCTTAGACAGTTTGTCATTTCACAACTCTTTTATCCTATTCTCCAACCAAAAAGAGCCTCTGTTGATAGAGGCACTAAACAGCTCTCCAAATGACTATTCTTACAACTCACTCACTCATTCATGTATTATTTTAACATAAATAAATTAAGTACAGTTATATGTAATGTACTGTGTTGGATATTTGAGATAAAATTATAAATAAGCTAGGTACAGGTATCATCCTCACAGAATTTACAGACTTCTAATGGACCATATTTGCCCTAGAATAGGTAACCGAAGAGTGCGGTAGAAATCTCTAGACACTCATTCTTCCATTTTTTCTCAAAGAATTAGGATTAGAACAGAGATCCTCTAAAGTTCTAGAACAGTAATTCTTTACCTGGAATTTAGTGTAAACATTCTACTTTTCAATTGTTACTGGTTTTCCACCCTCTGTATACTATATGTCTTCCCTTTTGTATTTTTTTCCTAATTCTCAAAGTAAGGATTAGATACATTCAGCTGCTATCAGGGTCTTCTGGAATAGTAAATTTAAAATTTGTCATTTACATATATACTATTTCATACAAATAATTCTTATAATTGTTTAGATGTGTTTAAAGATATGTCTTTAGTAACCTAACTCATATTTTAGAAAAATTTAGAAAAGATACGAGATTGTGCTGCTAATACATTTATAGAAGATTCAGGATCCAAAGAATATTACTCAATACCAGTCATGGAATTTCATGGAAAAAGGTAAGGAGTTTTCACTAATTACTGACACTAGCTACAATTTGTTGAAAGTTTGTAGCGAACAAAGAAAATAACAAAATGCAAAGGTTAATTTAAATGTTTACAGTGGTGATTCCAGAATAGTAACCACCATGAATGACAGATTGACTCAATAAAGTATTAAATGTTATAGTTACTACTTGATGTATTTGATACAGTCCGTGTAACAATCCTTAAGATCTTGTAATTAGTTCTTATAATTAACATAGTGGTTAAAAAGGGATAGAGATGGGGATCAAATCCCAGCATTTTTTGTCTTTTATGTTTTGTGTTCTTAGATTTTTAAATCTCAGACACTGAATTTGGAAATATGGGAAGCAGAACTCAGAAGAAACATTTTAATTAGAGGCAAAGATTTAAAAACAAATAAGGAAGTTTTGCTTGTTGGTTCATTTTTTTGTTTGTTTTTTGAGATGGAGTCTCACTCTGTCACCCAGGCTGGAGTACAGTGGCACAATCTCGGCTCACCACAACCTCCACTTCCTGGGTTCAAGCAATTCTCCTGCCTCAGCCTTCCGAGTAGCTGAGATTACAGGCACGCACCACCATGCCTGGCTAATTTTGTATTTTCAGTAAAGATGGTTTCACCATATTGGTTAGGCTAGTTTCGAACTCCTCATCTCAGGTGATCTGCCCACCTTGGCCTCCCAAAGTGCTAAGATTACAGGCATGAGCCATTGCACCTGACCCATTTGTTTGTTTTTAAGGCATGCAAGCAGTTGAGAGGATAGGACCAAGTCTGAAACTTTGGAGAATAGTAACTGTTAAAGAGGGTAGGGAGAAGTAGAGGAGAGAGAACAAAGGAGACTGAGAGGGAATGATACAGGTAGAGGAGGAACAAGAGCATATGATAGCATAAGGCTAAGGTGGGAGGATCACTTTAGGCAAAGAGTTCAACTCTGCAGTGTGCTGTGATCATGGCTGTGAATAGCTATTGCACTCTGGCCTGGGCACCATAGCAAGACCCCATCTCTTAAATAATAATAAATAGAGAGTGAGTATGAAAGCCAAATTTCAGAATATAGAAATAGTAAAAAGCATCAAGTGCAACACAGAAAAGGGCCAAGTCACTTTAATCTTGGAGAGAGCCCTCTAAATTTAGCTATGACTTGCTAAGAGAATTTTAGTGGAGTTTTGGTTAAAGGAGGCTATTTTCAGCAAGTTGAAGTGTTACGTACAGTAGAGTTATAAGTCATAAAAAAGTAAAGACTGAATTTCTTTCAAGATACATGTGAGTGAGAAGAATAAGAGAAATAAGGCAGAGAGAGTAGTGGGATAAAGGAGGAAAGAGGGAATCTTTCTACTGAATTACTCTCAGGATACACATGTCGTATTGAAGCTGAAGTCAAAGACTATGTAGCTAATGACCTCCATGATTTTGAAGGGAACCAAGTAGCAGATCTCATGCCTCTGGAATGGACAGGTGATGTGTACTCCCTGGAGGAAGAATCTCTTGCCCAGGGTCCCAGCACCTGTTTACATGCTCCACATACAATCCTTGCCAAAGTAAATAGTTTTTTTGAGTCACTTTTCAATAAACCTTTATTCTTCAAGTTCTATCAGGCTTCTGGGGCACCAGTGATCCTGGGAATTCAGGGAAGCAGCTGGGACAGAAGCTGTACTTGGTGAGAGGCTGTAGTGCGTGAATGAGTATGGTTGCTGTAAACACAACACCATTGTACTATTAGAGATTGGTCATATCATAGTGGAATTGTTTTTCCAGTTTGAACTAATGCACAGCATTTGGTCATCAGCATTGGTGAATGGTAGGCTGATACATACCAATTTGCTGGTTTTGAAATTTAACATAAGCCTGTATCCCAGACCCAGACAGCATGGAGTAAAAGTAAAAACCACAAGTTGAGTTATAAGCAGAATTTTTTGGCTCATCTACCAATCACTAGAGAACTTTCAGTTCCTTCTACAACCCAATCCACACACAATTTTTTTTTTTTTTTTGAATCTCATATGTCAGCAGATCAGCATTCTCAGCTACCATGGAATATCTTCAGTTTCCTCCTTTCCTGCCTGGTTACATAAAGCCCAATAAGCCCCAGGAGCTGTTTTCTTCTAAAAATTTAGTTTAGTCATGTAGTGCCAATCAAGCATCTAGGTCTGATCCAAACAGCTCCTTAAGGTCCTAGAGCCTATCACCACTGTGAGTCAAAGACTGTTCAAAACTTTCAAATCTAAGTAAGATACAGAACACCTGTTCCTTGATTTTGGAGGCTAGAGTCTAATAAGCTAGCAAGTCCCCACTGATGACCATGGCACCTCTACAAGCTGGGACCTATGAACAAGTGAACCGGTAAGCTGTGGGTCGAGACAGCCTTTAGTTTATATTCTTGTGGTCTAGTTTCCTTTTAAAGGAAGAGGATGATGTATGGGAAGAATAACACCCTCAGATAAATGTGAAGAGGACCTCAGACATACCTCCATCCATGCACTGAGGTCCCTTATATTCAGAAAATTGGAACTGAAGTACAGATCAAGGAAGACTATTAGTCTCTGACTAATTTATAACAGTGTTTCCCTGTGACCATCCTGTAACTGACTCATGAGACCCAGTGATTCTTCCTTAGCTACTGGGCACAGTTTTCTTAGCATAATCACTAACTTCCTTCTCAAGATATTAATGTAATGGAACAAATTTTTAGCTCTCTTAGGAAACCTGATCATCCCTGAGCAGCAGTAAAGAGCCATAGGACGGGTTACCACTGTCAAGAATACTGTATTTGGGCCAGGTGCAGTAGCTTATGCTGGTAATCCCAGCACTTCAGGAGGCTGAGGTGGGAGGATTGCTTGGGTAGGCTGAGGGAGCCTAGGAGTTTGAGACCAGACTGGGCAACATAGTGAAGACCCTATCTTTGTTTATTTATTTGTTTGTTTGTTTTGACAGAATCTTGCTCTGTCACCCAGGCTAGAGTGCAGTGGCACAATCTTAGCTCACTGCAACCTCCACCTCCTGGGTTCAAGTGATTCTCCTGCCTCAGCCTCCTGAGTAGCTGGGATTACAAGCATGCACCACAATGCCTGGCTAATTTTTGTATTTTTAGTAGAGAAGAGGTTTTGCCATGTTGGCTAGGCTGGTCTCAAACTCCTGACCTCAAGTAATCTGCTCACCTTGGCCTCCCAAAGTGCTGGATTACAGGCATGACCTACCATGCCTGTCTTTAAGACCCTATCTCTACAAAAAATTTAAAAGTTACCCAGGCATGGTGGCACACACCTGTAGTCACAGCTACTCAGGAAGCTGAGGTGGGAGGATCACTTGAGCCTGAAAGGTGGAGGCTGCAGTGAGCTGTAATTGCACCACTGCACTCCAGCCTTGGCAACAGAGTAAGACCCTGTCTCAAGAAAAAAAGAATACTGTATTTACAGCAATAAATAGTTGCATTTGGAAGAGAAACCCTGGCAATATTAAGAGCCTTCCCACTGTCAGAGGTAGTTCAGCAGCTGAAGTATTCACTTCTGAAATCCAGACTGGGGAAAGGTAGGTACCTCACGGCGGGCAGGGGAGGAAGGTTGCCATTTTCCTTCACCTGTGCTGATAAGAAAACGTAGGGAAGAGAATAACTCAAAATTTTATCAATTTTCCATTCCAGAGTGATAGGGATCAGGGCTGTTTCAAGCCCTAACTCTGTGCCAGGGACGTGGTAGGAGGGGGGTTTCTCTAGTTCACTGCTGCGGTGAGTAAAAGACAAGAAGCCATTACCCAAAGCATCATTCCAGATCACATTCAAGGTAAACTCTTGAGAAACCAAATATAGATGTAATTAGCTTAAAAGAATAAGAGGTGGGTAAGCAGACAGTTAGATGACCTAGAACTTCACCCAGAGTTAGGCCTTTGAGGAAATTTCAGACATTGTCCCAGATCACTGACATGAAAAGGACAGAGTCAATACAATATGAAGAAGGCATTTTTATATAAAGACTTGATTAATAACTGTTGATAACCATTAATGTTATTAATACATTTACAATTGAGTACAATTTAAACTACCATTTTGTATTTAATGGTTACAGAATAAATGAAGTTTTGCCAGCACAGAGAAAAAAGTAGCAAATTACTTCAAAGGTAGAGAAATATCTTTTTTTCTTTATTTTTTATAGGTACTATGTGATCTATTTTGAACTTGAAACTTTCTATCAGCAAATATATAAGACACAGTGGTGGCAAGCCATAAATGAAATAGTGAACAATCTGAAACTGAAAAGACTTCACTAACAGATGCTCAATTACATGAACAATTTAAGAAAAAATTTGGTTTCAAAAAAGCTATGAAATGCAAGGTATTTCAGTGACTACCACATCATAAAGTATATGAAGTTATGTATTATTGATAAGTATATGTCTCAAATGAATGTTTATTATAGGGGTAAATAATACATTAAAGTCTTAAATATGAAAGAAAATGTCACCTTTTTTTTTTTTTTTTTTTTTTTTTTGAGATGGAGTCTAGCTCTGTCACCCCAGGCTGGAGTGCAGTGGCATGATCTTGGCTCACTGCAACCTCTACCTCCTAGTTTCAAACAATTCTCCTTCCTCAGCCTCCTGAGTAGCTGGGACTACAGGCACACACTGCCATGCCTGGCTAATTTTTTTTTTTTTAATTTTAGTAGAGATGGGGTTTCACCATGTTGCCCAGGCTGGTCATGAACTCCTGAACTCAGGCAATCCACCCACCTCAGGCTCCCAAAGTGCTGGGGATTACAGGCATGAGCCATTGTGCCTGGCCAAAATGCCACATTTTAGTAGCTGAAAAGCTATATAATTCTGGATCATAAATTTCTGGCAGAATACCTGTTAATGTACTGGACTGTGATTAATCTCAATAGTGGCTCATACTTATTGCTTATTCTGTATATTAGGCAATATTATAAATCAATGAACTCTTTTAAAGTATGACTAGTTTTATTATTGTCATTTCTGTTATACAAATGAGAAATTTGAGGTATAGAGAGGGATCTTTCACAAATCATATAGTAAATGGCAGAGCCAGGCCTCAATCCTAGGAACTAAAGTCTAAGGAGAAAATCTAGCATCCTGAATCAAATCTCCATGTCTGTTTCAACAACCCTTGATGTACAGCTTCTAGAACTGAGCAATGAAGCTCATCAGCTTCAAAGGTTAGACAGGTATTTACTTTCCATTTATTTGCTTTCATGTCCACAAATTAAAACCTTAAAAATTTGTTAGTTGAATTTTTAAATATTAGTCAGAATATCTAAAAGAAGAGGGTGATATTTTTATCTTTTGATGACAGCTGTATTTCTATAGCTATATATTTCAAGTTTCTACACTTCTAAATTAGGTTTTTCTACAGTCAGACAAGGAGCACAATGATCTCCATTTGTTTTTAAAATATTTTAGAAAAAATAAAAATAATAAGAAAAATTCCCCAAAATATTTTTTAAGTTCTTAATAGTTGCTTATAACTCTAACAACTTTAATCATTATCCAGTAAGAAACTTTCCACGTAGATCTTGTGAAAAGTCTGCTTAATTTTAGCAGCATTCATGTGATTCCGTTAATATATTTCATGTCCTTTTTTCCTTAAACCAAACTTTAGGTATGTTTTGATAAACTGAGTCTGGCCTTCTTAATTTTAGAGTATTCCATTTGGTATGAAGTCTGCTGTTGAAAGATGATTGTCTGCAGTTTTCCATACATTTAGCTGTAAAACCTCAAGCTCGACAATCAATGTTGCAGATGAAGCAGGTTATACTATTTTTCATAATGCTGCCCTGCACAACAGAGTTTCTATTATATGTCAACTGTGCAATGCTAATTTTAGGGTCAAACAGAGGCACTTTGTTACATTCAGCCAAGGTAACATGAAGTTTTTAAACCTAAAATGTTGTTATTTTATTTGCCCTAATTGAACAGTAGGAATGCATGTTGATTTTAGAGCAGATTAAAATTGGAGTAACTAGAACAAAGTTGAGGGTTTTTTTCATTTATCTAAGCAGGGCTCCTTTTAGTTTTCTAGGTATCATTTATAGCCAGCTTATATAGTTTTATATTTGCTCGCTGCATTTCCTTCATTTGAATATAAGCTCTATCAGAGGGCAAAGATTTGGTCTACTTTATTTGTCATTGTATCCTGTGTCTAGATGAAAACTTGGCTTAGTGGTTGCTCAGAAAATAATTAATAAAATTAATGCATGGATGGGGAAAGGCAAGATATCATTTGATAAGCACTGGCAAAATTAATATACACTGACATACTACAGAAATTCAGAGAACAGCAATAGATATTACAGTCAGGTCCCAGTAGAACAATCATTCTTTATTCCAGGATCCTCAAACAAGGAATAGTTTTTTCATATTACATATATTTAAATTACGTTTAAGAACAAAAATTTCTTGATAATAATAATGTTTAGAATTAATAGCCCCTTTAAGATTAACCTCATTTAAACTTTAAAAGCTATTTTTGTGGTGATTAAACATGCATGCATATTTTATAGTCATTGAAATAAACTTAGCTAGTATAAAAACAAACCTGAAAATGAAATTGGTGGCCCTCTATAGCTGGAAAGGAAAATATGAATACATTGTCAGGGGCAGGTGTAATGGGTCACTACTTTCATGCCCACACTTTGAGAGGCTAAGGCTGGAGGATCACCTGAGACTAGGAGTTCAAGACCAGACTGAGCAGCATAACGAGACCCCTATAAAAAAAAAAAAAAATTAGCCATGCTTGGTGGTGTATGCCTGTAGTCCTAAAGAAGTGGTGATTTTATATTTAATGAAGCAATCTATCTTAATAAGCTATGTTAAATTTTTACAGACATCAAACAAAATGTTGTGCTTTAACCCTATTGAATATTCATAAATTCTGTACTCTATTAGTATGATTAAAATGTTTTGATATTTAGATTCTTCTGTTACTCAAAATATTCAATACATAATGAACCTGGTTAAAATAGGGCACAGTTCAATCACATTTAAATGCAATAAAGTTATTTAAAGATGTATTACTTTAAGCCTATTTTAGTGTGGAGAAGACTTTGGTAAATTAAAAGTTTCTCATGCACCCTCTGATTGAATTTCCATTTGCTGAGATTTTGGTAGATTTTGAAGTGTCGAAAACATAATACTCTACTGCCAGTATTATTGCTTAACCAACACAAAATTGTCCCACCTGTGAGTTTGAAGCAGCCACTCAAGGGGCAGAGTTTCTAGGTCTGCTTGGATGTGTTGTCATATGCATAGGACATGTCCTGATGACTTGACCAAAAGTTATTCTCAGTACTGTGCAATGTAATCTTGCCAGGTACAGCTACCTAGACATTTTGTTCCTATTCATATGAGTCTTTTTGAATAACTTAGGAAACCACTGTATATAAATAATCATACTTCTATGTGCATTCCCTTTTAAAACAGAGTCATCCAAAGTAGAAGTAAAAAAGGAAAGAGATGGTAAGACATAAATAAAATATTTGGTGCATTTAAAAAGACTATTGCATATATTAGAATCTTTCTTTATAGTATATAATTTTCAAAATGCTGTTGCATGTTGCATAATGATGTTTTGTATTCATTTTGAAGTATAAATTACTTTCTACCTATAGTTATTTATTGATATTCCTCTTCAGTTTGGGGAGTTTTCTCTTTTTTTTTCTGTGGAATTTGCTGTCACCTCTATTTTTATAAATTCAGGCCCAAAAGTGGTTTCTCCAACTTAAAAAAAAAAAGTGATTATAATGTAATTCAATATGCTGCCATCTAATGGCAGTTACAATCTGAGGTCTGAGGAATGAGTCATTCTTGACTGAGGTAATAGATTTGACCTAAATGTTGGATATGGAGAAAAACAAAAATTTAAGAGGTTATACTTTCTGTGTCTATATTGAAGAGACTATACTTTCATACTCTATATAAGAGGATTCAAAAAGGCTTTTGTTTTAAAGAAACAACTTACAATGACCTGAATTGTCAAGGGACGGGGGATAGTTAGTCAAACTGGCCATCTTCCAACAGGTGTGCTGTTGTACAGCAAACCTGAGATGACCTCAGAGAGGGAGCCCACCCTCATTCTTCCTCCTTCTAGTTTCCTGCCAGGGCTACACATTGGTAGATACTGACAAGGAACAGAGGACAGGGGTTGCTTAATATGCAGGGGCAGGAGAGCCACGGTGGTAAAGGAGGTTAGTGGACCTGGAAGGGGTGAAGGAAGCTAGGAAGCTTACCTGTCTCATCCCTGTAGAAATTTCCAGTTGAGTAATGATGTGCCTCCTACATTATTGCTCTCTTTTTCTTTTATTTTCTCTCTCTCTCTGTCTCTCTTTATTGTACTTTAGGTTCTGGGTACATGTGCTGATCATGCAGGATTGTTGGATAGGTACATACTTGGCCAGTGGTTTGCTTCCTCCATTCCCCCATCACCTGCAATTGGCATTTCTCCCCATGTTATCCCTCCCAGCCTTCTCTCCCCATTGCTGTCCCTCCCTTAGCCTCCCCCAACAGTCCCCAGAGTGTGATGTTTCTCTCCCTGTGTTCGTGTGTTCTCATTGTTCAACACTCGCCAATGAGTGAGAACATGTGTTGTTTGGTTTTCTGTTCTTGTGTCAGTTTGCTGAGAATGATGGTTTCCAGATTCATCCATGTCCCTACGAAGGACACGAACTCATCATTTTTTATGGCTCCATAGTATTCCATGGTGTATATGTGCCACATTTTCTTTGTTCAGTCTATTATTGATGGGCATTTGAGTTGGTTCCACATCTTTGCTCTTGTAAACAGTGCCGCATTGAACATTCATGTGCATGTGTCTTTATTGTAGAACGATTTATTGTCCTTTGGGTATATACCCAGTAATGGGATTGCTGGGTCGAATGGAATTTCTATTTTTAGATCCTTGCAGTATTGCCACACTGTCTTCCACAATGGTTGAGCTAGTTTACACTCCCACCAACAGTGTAAAAGTGTTCCTTTTTCTCCACATCTTCTTTAGCATCTGTTGTCTCCAGATTTTTTTAATGATCGCCATTCTGACTGGCGTGAGACGGTATCTCAATGTGGTTTAGATTTGCATTTCTCTGATGACCAGTGATGATGAACATTTTTTCCTATGTTTGCTGGCCTCATAAATGTCTCCTTTTGAAAAGTATCTGTTCATATCCTTCACCCACCTTTGAATAAGTTTGTTTGTTTTTTTCTTGTAAATCTTCTTTAGTTCTTTGTAGATTCTGGATATTAGGCCTTTGTCAGATGGGTAGATTGCAAAGATTTTTTTTCCCATTCTGTTGGTTGCTGGTTCACTCTAATGATTGTTTCTTTTCCTGTATAGAAACTCTTAAGTTTAATTAGATCCCATTTGTGTATTTTGGCTTTTGTTACCATTGCTTTTGGTGTTTTAGTCATGAAGTCCTTGCCTATGCCTATGTCCTGAATGGTTTTGCCTAGGTTTTCTTCTAGGGTTTTTATGGTTTTAGGTTTAAATCTTTAATCTATCTGGAGTTAATTTTAGTGTAAGGTGTAAGGAAGGCGTCCAGTTTCAGCTTTCTGCATATGGCTAGCCAGCTTTGCCAGCACCATTTATTAAACAGAGAATCCTTTCCCCATTGCTTGTTTTTGTCAGGTTTGTCAAAGATCAGTTGGTTGTAGATGTGAGGTGTTACTTCCATCCACACTGTAGAAATTTCCAGTTGAGTAACAATGGTGTGCCTCCTACATTATTGCTCTCTTTCTTTTCTTTTCTTTCTGTTTCTTTTCTTTTCTTTTTTTCTTCCTTCTTTCTTTCTTTTGTGTGTCCTCTCTCTCTCTCTTTCTTTCTTTCTTTTTTTTTTTTGACAGAGTCTCGTTCTGTTGCCCAGGCTGGAGTACAGTGGTACAATCTCAGCTCACTGCAACCTTTGCCTCCCAGGTTCAAGTGATTCTCCTGCCTCAGCTTCACTAGTAGCTGGGAAAGTAGGTGCGTGCCACCACACCTGGCTAACTTCTTTGTATTTTTAGTAGAGATGGGTTTTCACTGTGTTAGCCAGGATGGTCTCAATCTCCTGATCTCGTGATCCTCCACCTCAGCCTCCCAAAGTGCTGGGATTACAGGTGTGAGCCACTGCACCCAGCCTCTCTTTTTCTTTTCTAAGTATCACTTAGGCCTACCTTATATAAATGTATTTATTTATTTAGTTAGTCTCCCTCACTTGAATATAAGCTCCATAAAGGACAAGAATTTGGTCTATTTTGTTAGCCACAGTTCCCTAGCACCCAGAAAAATGCTTGGCCTTTATAGGTGCTCAAGAAATTTTTTTTGAGGGCTGTACATTTTATTGGAAACCTTAAATACTCTTCAGACAGAACATGTCTTCAACCAAGGCTCTTATGTAGTCTACATAGAAAACTGAAGCTTTCCAGATTAGGGGCAAGGAGAGGGACAGTACAGAGGACACGTGCTTAGTTTGCCACAAGGGCCTCTCATGATTAATGCTCCTCAGCCAGCTTATCAGCTTCTTTTTCCTTTTTATGGTTTTCTTCTTAGCATATTCATTGTACTTCTTTCTAAATTTTTGTTAGTGATTGCCCTACACTTTATAACATTCATTTACAATTATTCCAAGTCTACCTTCAAATAACACTAAGCCATGTCACAGGCAGTACAGGTACCTTATAATAACAAAATATTCCTAATTCTTCCCACCTATCATTCACTAACCTAGAATTCTAGGTTAGGGGTTCCATTATCTCAACACTTTATTTTCCTCCACTAACTTCTTGCTTGCATAGTTTCTGAGGAGAAATCGGGTATAATTCTTATTTTTGCATCTCCATAAGTAATGTGTTTTCCTCTGGCTTCTTTTGGGATTTTCTTTTTAAAATAAGTTTTAATTCCTGTGTGTACATAGTAGGCATATATACTTGAGGTCCATGGGACTTTTGGATACAGGCATGCAATGCATAATAGTCACAGCAAAGTACAGTATCCATCACCTAAAGCATTTATCCTTTATTTGTGTTACAAATAATCCAACTATACTCTTATTTTAAAATATGCAATTAATTTTTTTTACTATAGTCACCCTGTTATGCTAGAAAATACTAGGTCTTGTTCATTCTTTCTCTTTTTTACCCATTAACCAACCCCACTTCCCCCCACTACCCTTCTCAGCTTCTGGTAACAATCATTCTACTCTGTATTTTCATGAGTTCAATTGTTTTAATTTTTATGCTCCCACAAATAAGTGAGAACAGGCAAAGTTTGTCTTTCTGTGACTGACTTATTTCACTTAACATAATGGCCTCCAATTCCATCCATGTTGTTGCAAATGGTAGGGTTTCATTCTTTTTCATGGCTGAATCCTACTCCATTGTATATCCACTTGAATGGACACATTTTCTTTATCCATTCCTCTGTTGATGGACACTTAGGTTGCTTCCAAATCTTGGCTTTTGTTAATAGTGCTGTAATAAATAGGATGACTTTCTTTATGTTTGTTTTTCTGTAATTTGGAAATGATATGCCTCGATGTCATTTTTTGTATGTTGTTTGTTTTTTTTTGGCATTCATTTGGCTTGGTGTTCTCTGAGTTTCCTGAACCTGTGGTTTGATATGTCACATTAATATGGAAAAATTCTCAATCATTATTGTTTTAAATATTTCTTCTTTTCCTTTATCTCTTCTCTTTCTTTTCTTATTTTACCTAACCTTTTAAATTTATTTTTATTTTTGAGATAAGGTATTTGTTTCCCAGGCTGGAGTGTAATAGCATGATCTCAGCTTACTCTAGCCTCCACCTTCCATATTCAAGTGACCCTCCCACCTCAGCCTCCCAAGTAGCTGGAACTACAGGCATATGCCACCATATCTGGCTAATTTTATTTTTTACAGAGATGAGGTCTCACTATGTTGCCCACGCTGGTCTCAGACTCTTGGACTCAAGCAATCCTCCCTGCTTGGCTTCCCAAAATGTTACAATTACAAGTGTGAGCCACTGTACCTGGCCTGGAGGATTCTACTGATATATCTTCAAGATTAGAGATTCCTTCCTCAGTTGTGTCCAATGTCTTTATAAGCCTATTAATGACATTCTTCTTTTCCTTTACGGTGTTTTTTATCTGTAGCATATCATTTTGGTTCTTTCTTAGGATTTCCATCTCTGCTTAGATTGCCCATCTGTGCCCATCTGTTCTTGGAGGCTGCTTTATCCATTAGAACCCTTAGCACATTAATCATTGTTGTTTTAAATTTTAAACAACAAAATAAATCATTGTTGTCTTAATCCCTGCCATGTCTAGTTCTGATGCTTGCTCTATCTCTTTAAACTGTGTTTTTTTGCTTTTTAATATACTTGTAAATTTTTCTTGATAGCAGAACATGATATACTGGGTAAAAGGAACCATAGTTAAATGGCCTTTAACAATGTAATGGTGAGGTATGGGGGGTAAAGCATTCTATGTCAGTCTCTTGGTGAGCCTGCATCCCTCTACTTTGAACTTCACCAGTTCTTCTCAGTCCTCTCCCCATGTCCCTGGCCAGGCAGGATGATTAGAGGTGACTGGAGTTGGGCATTTCCCTTCCCTAGGTAGCTTAGGCTCTGATAAAAGCCCAATAGGTTAGGCTCTGGTAAAGCAGTTTCTCCTGAGAGCAGGCCTTGTTCAGAACAGAATGCCCATTTCAGAATGGTTCTTTTTCTCCCTCCCACGGCTGGAAGTATGAAGGGATTTTTCTTTAATATGCACTGTGAGGACCTGATAAAACTCCTAGAGGTAAAACACATGAAAGCATGGGGCCTCACTATGATGAGTCTTACTAGAGTTTTAAACTCTCATCCTTGTCCACACTGAGCTAGCAATTGTAAATTAATGTTAAGGTTTTCTTACCCCAGTAATGATTCCTTAGGAAGTTTCTGCTTGTGAATTTCTGCTCTACTAAGTTATGATTCTCTGAATCCACCTGTCTCTCCAATTTTGAGGAAATCAGTTAGCCTGTTACCTCAATTCTCTGATGAACTTAAGGGTTGTTGATTTCTTTAGGGTTGGTTCAGCTTTTTACTTGTTGTTAGGACGAAGTGGTGACATCGAAGCTCCTTAAATGCCAGACCAGAAACTGGTAGACTAAACAATAATTTTCTTCTTTGAAGAAACTGGAAGACTAAACAATAATTTTAAATAAATAGATTTGGGTCTGATTTTCAAGGCTATACTATCAAGCTCCAACTATGAAGGCAGGTAGGAGGACACTGGAGGTTTCTGATGTGAGAGATTTCATGAAAACAGTGCTTCATTGAGAAAATATTATTTAAATTGCGAAATGAATAGGAGTTAGCTAGATCCTGATAAGGGAGAAATTGTTGGGGAGACGGAAGGTGTCAGAGAGCAGGAATAGCCCAGGGTGACAAGATAATTCACCATCAGAATCAGGGAGACTTGAAAAGTGAAAGGGCACTATTAATAATTATGCTGGTGCAACAGGCATTGGCCAGTACTTTCCTGGGTAACCTGGGATGTGTAATTTTACTACATTTGGGGAGCTACAAGAAAGTCAGAATGAAGAGAACAATGTGTGGATGGTTTTATTGGGAGGTAGGTGAAGAAGGTACTCGTAGCTGGTGTTTCAAGTTAAGTTGGAGCCAGTGAATTGTGTCATTGTTCCTCATAAACAGATGGCCTTGAGAAGCCATTGAGCAAGGAAATGAAAAGATCAGATTTACGTTCTGAAAAACTGGATTGGATAAGGGCAAAACAAGGTGGAAATAGCAGTTGGGAGATGATTATGGCTTGGATTAGGATGGTGATGGTGGTAGAGATGGGTTCTAGAGATATTTAGACTTGGGGATGGGCTAGTTATGGAGAAGAAAATGAGAGGGAGGTGCCAAAGAGTCTTCTAGATTTGTGGTCTGTAGAACTGGCTGGATCATGATCTCTCTCACTGATTTAGGAAGCAATAAAAGAGGACCAGGTTTGGAGGTAAGGACAGAAGTTCAATATTTAATACATTAAGTTTGAGGGGAAGTGTGAAGACGCTTTACGAGATGTCAAAGATACAGATCTGCAAATCAGAAGAAATCAGATCTAGAGCTATAATCCTTGGAGTCATCAATTTGTATATGGTAAGCAAAGTTACTGAGAAGATAAAAAGGCCCAAGATTGAGCCTTAAAGCTCATTTGGATATTAGGACAATGAGAAGGTTCCAAAGGAGACTGCCAAGAAGTAACCAGTAAGGTTAGACAAAAATTGGGAGTGTGATATCACAAAAGCCAAGAGAAGAAATTATTTGAAATAGGAAGAAGTGGACCATGGTGTAAAATGTTATTGAGAAATAACTAAGGTGAAAATTGAAAAATGACAGTTGCACTCATGTGACAGTTTACTTGCTATCATTACAACAGCATGGGGGAACTGTCCTTGTGATCCAGTTACCTTTCTCCTTCGATATGTGGGGATTACAATTCAGGATGAGATTTGGGTGAGGCCACAGAGCAAAACCCCCATATCAGGTGGTAAAGGTATGAATTGCTATTATGGTTTGGGAGAATAATTTTGCAATATATATTACTGGTAATAATGATGCTATGGATAATTATATACTTTCACCCAGCAACTCCCATTTTTGGGATTTTTTTTTTTTTCTTTTTGAGGTAGAGTCTTGCTCTGTTGTTTTGCTCTGTTGTGCAGTGGCACAATCTTGGCTCACTACAACCTCTGCCTCTTGGGCTCAAGCAATTCTCCTGCCTCAGCCTCCTGAGTAGCTAGGACTACAGGCATGCACCACCATGCCCAGTTAAATTTTCTTTTTCTTTTTTTTGTATTTTTAGTAGAGACGGAATTTCACCAGGTTCTCTCCAGGCTGGTCTTGAACTCCTGACCTCAGGTGATCCACCTGCCCTGGCCTCCCAAAGTGCTGGGATTACAGGCACCAGCCATCGTACCTGGCCCATTTTTGGGAATCTACTCAAATTATAAAGACCTATATACAATGGAAAAAAATAAAAGAAAAGTGCCCATTGGATTTAGTGAAATAGAGGCCTTTGTGAAAATCTATATGTTTTTCAATTTGAAAGGCTCTTATCCTCTACTAAAATACTTGAGTCAAATGGAAAATAAACAAGAAATAATTTACCGTAAGACTGTTGTACATATTGACTTAAATTTTCAAATATTTAACATTTTATTTTTTCAAATATTTAATATTTTAAATGTTACTCATTTTTCTTTGCTTATAAAGAAGTTTGGATTTTTAAAAAAATTTTGGGTTTTGTTTCTAAGTATGGATTTTTAATGGTTGGATATCACGAGTTAAATAAAGGAATATAGGGTTACCTAAGTATTTTTTTAATGCTTACTTTGGAGATTTTATATTATACAATACTAAGCTCTGTGCTTGGATAGCAATAAGGCATTTAGGCTTTTTTAGGAATGTTAGTGCTTTGATCACTGTAGTAATTGTCCAACCGTTCTAGGTCCAACACCTCTACACCTTGCCGCACAGGCTTGCTCATTAGAAACATCAGTCTGTCTACTCTGTTTCAAAGCTGATTACACGCTTTCTGAAAAAAGAGGCTGGATGCCGATTCACTTTGCGGCTTTCTATGACAACATTTGCGTCATTATTGCTCTCTGTAGGAAGGATCCTGGTTTGCTAGAAGCTGAGGCAACAGCTGAGTAAGTCATTAAGCACTTATATCAGGTTAAGGTTCATGTCTAGGCAATAATAAAAAAACAAGAAGAAAGAAAATTAAATCAAATATAAAGTTCTGCTTTTCATGGCTTGCCGAACACACTGCCACTAAAAGGTGATTGGCATGGGTAATTTGAAAGATATGTAAAGTTTACTCTGCTATCCTTTCTACTCACTGTCTCTAGAATTTAAAAAGACAAGAGCTTCTATCAACCTATGCATGTTTTCTGAAAGAATAAGGACTAATTCCTAGGGAGTTGTTCCTAATCTTGTTCCAATAGTATGGTTCTGCAGATTAATTTTTCATGTTAAATGTTTTACTCAGTGCCCTGGAGAAGCCTGAGACTAGGGAGGGGAGAATTGCTCTACACTGGATCCTACACAACCAGATGGCAGCCCTAGGACTTCAGATCAAATGGGATAGGTTTTGGATTACAGGAGAACTATCTAGTGCTATTTGGAAGAGAAATACATTAAAAAGAGTAAAATAACTTTGAAATTAAAAAAAAAACCAACAGTCTTTTGTTTTACAATTTAGCTATGGATCAGCATTTAGGATATAGGTGTAACTTCTCCAGAAAGTACATTCTTGGCTGGAAATCTAAAGCCAGGTTATTATTTTGGATCTCTGAGCCTGATTTAGAGCTACTTTCATTCAGGTTTTTTAGGTTTTCTAATAACCTGTCCACTATTATTCAGTGGTCTAGGGCTAGCATAATGGCTTGTTAGTATGAGGGACACCAGCTTCTTCTTGACACATTTAATATGTGGAATCCACCAGAGGAGGCAGGTGTCCCTCAGATGCCAAGTCCCACTTTCACCATAATGTCTACATTGTAGCTATGAGAAGAAAGAAGAGGCCAGGTACAGTGGCTCACACCTATAATACCAGCACTTTGGGAGGCCAAGGCAGGCAGATCACTTGAAGTCAGGAGTTTGAGACCAGCCTGGATAACATAGCAAAACCCCCCTCTACTAAAAATACAAAAATTAGCTAGGCACGATGGTACATGCTCATAATCCTAGCTCTTCTGGAGGCTGAGGGGTGAGAGTCACTTGAACTGGGGAGGCAGAGGCTGCAGTGAGCTGACATTGTACCACTGTACTACAGCCTGGGCAACAGAGTGAGACTCCATCTCAAAAAAAAAAAAAAAAAAAAAAAAGAAGAAGAAGAAGCTGGGAAATGGATAACCAAAGAAAAGATCTTCACTATCTAAAAATCAGATAAGAGTTTTTGAGCAAAACTCTTAGTTTTTGCCACAATGAATAAGCTGGGATTTGAAAACTGGACATGAAGTAATGGGTGTAACTAATTTCTGAGCTTCAGTTACATCGTTTATAAAATGGACTGATAATACTTGCTTTGCTTTTTCCTTCACTTACAGAGTAGTTGTAAGACTTAGATAGGATAGGGTATTGTAAGAACTTTGTGCATTATCATCTTCCAAACAAATTTTAAGTCATGATAATTAAGTTGGAAAGGTGGGTAGGGACCCATACTAAGGATGGCATGGCAAAGGGGCAAATTCATTTACGTGTAGAATACAGAAGATGGGAATTCCTAAGACCAGAAGGTGGTGGTGTCAGTCAGACTTACTCCAATTGCAATTTGAATACTTTTACAAAAAGCAAATTTGACACTATATGTGTGTTTTTTCTTGTTACAGCATGTTTCTTAATTTTTAGGAATCAGTGCACTCCGCTGTTACTTGCTGCCACTTCAGGAGCACTGGATAGTATTCAGTGCCTGTTTTCTGTCAGTGCTAACTGGAGAAAAACAGATATTAAAGGAAATAATATAATCCATTTATCAGTGTTAACTTTTCACACAGAGGTTCTCAAATATATAATAAAGTTAAATATTCCTGAACTCCCAGGGTGGAAAACTTTGGTAGGTGAGTATAATCTCTTTATAAATACATGTTCTGATTATTATTTAGTTTAATTATTGATACTCTGAAACAAAGAAAACATATGCATTATATTTTAAATATTTAAAAATCATGAAATAAACATTTTATTAATTAAAACTAGAAATAAAAATACAAATAATAAAGAGCTAAATTTTTGTGTGTGCAAACATAGTTTTATTTCCAAGTTAAAATCAAAGATGTGACCCAAACAGACTGTATTTTACACAACTACATTTATTTTTATTTTCCAACTTTCTCCAAAAGTTGAAACATCTCCTTCATTAAGAAAAAGGAAAGAGGAAATTTTAAGTGAAAAACATTCCCTCCAATTTATTCTTGCCTCCCAATTGTAGAGACAAATTTAGCAAAATCTTTTGTTATATTTTGACAAATGTTTTGTGAAAAATTCCACCTGAGTTTTTTTTTTCTTTCAAATTTGCATTCAGTCTAGCCAAAATAAGGGTAAGTTACTAGGCCACTTATATGGACATATCTAATTTTACTCCCTTTAATGACCCTCACTAAAATTACATGGTGATTAAACAATAATAATACCACCAGCAGCAGATAAGCATGGAAAAACAAGAAAGGATACAACAGCAATAAAATACTGGAAGATGGAAACAGTCAGGCAGGGCTTAGGACTAAGCCTAAAAAGCTGAGAACCCCTTAGACTCACACATAAATCCTCAAAAGGCTTGAGAATTGGCAGTGCCCATCAGGAATGCTCTCCTCAGAGCCTAACTTGGCAAGACCTAAAGATGTCAAGGCTAGAATTCTCCCCAATAAGTAGAAAGGAGAGAGACTCAGGAAACTAGGAGTCTTACCCATGCGTAAAGCATAGGGAATTTCAAGGAAGATAGCAAAGGGAAGTTCCACAATGGAACTGTGTATCCAGTCTAGAGGAAAAAGATGGAAGGAATTATCAGTAGGTAAAAGGAAAATTAAGCAGATGAAATACAGCAGTCTCGCCTTCTCAGCGGCTTATCTTTTGGTGGTTTTGGTTCCCTGCAGTACTGTACAATAAGATACTTTGAGACAGAGGGATAGAGCACATTCATATAACTTTTATTAATATATATTGTTGTAATCTATTATTAGTTGTTGTTAAGCTATTACTATGCCTACAGACTTTATTATAGATGGGTGTATGTTCAGACAGTCTGGTTTGACTTACGGTTTTTTACTCTACAGTCATGCAAAAGTGATGCACATTCAGAAGAAACTGCAGTTACAGTCCCCATACAACCATTTTGTTTTTAACTTTTAGTACAATATTCAATAAATTACATGAGTTATTAAACACTCTATTATAAAATAGGCTTTGTGTTAGATCATTTGGCCAAGCTGTAGGCTAATGTAAATATTCCAAGCACATTTAAGTTAAGCTAGTAATATTCCAAGCTCATTTAAGTTAAGCTAGGTAAGCTATGCTGTTTGGCAGATTAGGTTTATAAATGTATTTTCAATTTATGGTATTTTCAACTTACAATGAGTTTATCAGGACATAACCAATCATAAGTTGAGAAGCATCTGTCAAGAAAAAAACATAGTATATACAGGGTTCAGTACTATTTACAGTTTCAGGCATCCACTGGGGGTTCTGGAATGTGTCTTCTGCAGATAAGGGGGGAACTATTGTAAAATAAGGAAATTATTTTTAAAAAAACAAAAATAAGAAATGAGACACAACCATAGTACATTACAGTCCTCAGCTGTGAATAATGTAGAGACATCATCATATAAGTACCTAATACTGATTCAACAAAAAGCTATAAATACAGAGAGAGGAAAGTGAGAGGAAAGAGCAGAGCAGTGTTGAAAGAGTTAATTTCCCATTTTTCATAATATGAAGTCAGTCAATGAAGTCCAAATCAATGTAGCAAAACACAGCAGTGTATGTAAATATGTAGAAATAAGGAAATTTATAAATCATAGAAGGTATAGGGAGGAGTCCAAACTGTATATGGAGAGATGAACCCAGAACAGTGGGGAGGGTGGAGCCAAGAATTACTAAGTTTTGTTATAGATCTTTTAGTAACATTTAACTCTGAATCATGCACATGCTTAATTTGATATAAATAAAAAATGAATTTAAGCCAAAAGAGAGAAATTAATTGGAGAATGAGAACTGATTTTTTTCCAACAACTCATTTTAGGATCGGATAAGATATGTTTAAGATTTTCAACCCCATTCTACTGATTCAAGAAGTCTGTATATTCGGTTATAAACTGGCTCAATACCTGATCTTGGAATTTAGTGGGTACTGGGAACATATCCCAAATACTGGATACAAGCTCCAAGAGATATTGGAAAGTGTTTTTAATATTTATTTGTGTGCATTTAAATCATTTTGTAGTATTGTTAGGAGGAAGTGAGAGGACTATCCTGTTACTTTTACTAGACTAAATCATTGTAAACACCTACCTTAATAGTGGGAAGCTCTGGCCCCTAACAGGAATGACCTAAAAGAACATAAAAATTCACCAGAGCTGCTGCTTCCTACAGCCATTGTGGAGAAGTCCTGACAATGACACAAAGAACAGACAACAGTGAGCGTCTGGCCACTGCTGTTTTGCCTTGGCCCTGCAATAGCTCTCCTTCCTCACACTGCCCATTTCCACTATGCATAAAAGAAAAATCAGTTAATTAGAGGTCTCAGGATTAGCTCTTGGAGTAGAAGCTGAATTTTAAGAGAATGCCACAGAGTAATGTAGCCAAGGTAGATTCAGGATAGATTTGGTAGTAGAGTAGCTGGCTAAAGACATGAGGAAAAGATAGGCTGTGTGTCTTTTCTAATGAGGAAAAGATAGTCTGTGTATCTTTTCTAATGAGGAAAAGATGGTCTGTGTATCTTTTCTAGCACAATAGACATGTATATTTGTAATATCTTCTGTCTGTAGTAAAACTTCCCCCAAGATTGTATTTAAAGTATCTTTTTCATACTGAGGAAATGTATAAAGCCTAATTTCTAATTTAATGGATATTAGATTTTTATTAACAGTACTATAGATTACGTTGCTATTCTTGAAAACCCACATTGAAATTTTATTTAACAGCTTATTTTAGACAAGAGAGAGATGTACTATTTTCCAAGGAAATTTGAAGTATGTGACCAGCCAACCTAAGCTATTCGGACCAAAGATGAAAAATTTTGGCTAGGCACAGTGGCTCATGCCTGTAATCCTAGCACTTTAGGAGGCCAAGGGAGGGGAATTGCTTGAGCCCAAGAGTTTGAGACCAGCCTGGGCAACATCGCAAAATGCTGTCCGTGCAAAAAATATAAAAATTAGCCGGGTGTGGTAGTGCATGCCTGTAGTCTGAGCTACTAGAGAGGCTGAGATGGTAGATCACCTGAGCCCAGGGAGATCCAGGCAGCAGTGAGCTGCGATTATGCCATTGCACTCCCGCCTGGGCAACAGACTGAGACCCCATCTCAAAAAAAAAGAAATTTCAGAATTTTTTCATTAATTATGTAGACTATAAACCTCAAAGATCACGGGCTGATGGAATTTGTGAGTAATTCACAGGGAACCATGCAGAGAGGGGAATTTAATCCATGCATTTGGTGGTAATACTCGTGACCTCAACCCTTGGTTTTACTTAGCTGGTGCAAAAACAGAATTAAGCATTTCATTGCCTCTTGTGTAAATTACAGCTGTGTTTTTCTGTTGAACTCTTAACAGAAATGTTACAGTGTGAAAGCTATAAACGAAGGATGATGGCTGTCATGTCCTTGGAAGTAATTTGCTTAGCAAATGATCAATACTGGAGATGTATTTTGGATGCAGGTGATGCAAACTCTAATTATTTTTAATGCTATTTTATGTAATGCTATTTTAGTCAGCAGTCATTTTAAAATATATTTTTAATTGTAAAGGAAAAATTTTAGTTGATTTTAGGTTTCTTTTGCTCAGATTACTTCATTTACCTGTCAACAATGTTTTATTTTCCACATGGAAGCTTCATAGGATCAAAAAACTATATAAATTCTATTCTTTTAAAAGCTCACAAAATTAAAAACTGATGTTAAGTAATAATTTAAGTATTAAATTACTTTACCATACTACTCTTATTTTTACTTTTATTTAGAAATTATTCCTAGTATGTAATCTGCACAATTTACTTTTGAAATTATAAATAGCAGATTTAATGTCAGGCCTGGTTTGTAACTAGCTCTGCATTTAGAACTTAAGATAATTGCTTAACCTCTCTTAGTTTAGTTTATTCACTAATAAAATGGCTCCACCCCATAGGATTGTTTTGAGAATAGCATTGTCCAGAATAACTTACTGAAATGATGAAAATGTTCAGCTAGGCACGATGGTTCATGCTTGTAATCCCAGCACTCTGAGAGGCCAAGGCAGGAGGATAGCTTGAGCCCAGGAGTTTGAGACCAGCCTAAGCAACTTAGTGAGACCCTGTCCATATCTATATCTGTCTACCTATCTTTCTGTCTGTCTATACACACACACAAACATACATATATATGGAAAATGTTCTATTTGAAAATGTCCAATATGGTAGCCACTACCGTAATGTACTCATTGAACGCACATGAGATGCTCCATAAATATTATATGAATAAATTAAAATTTGATTGTAGGTGGTTCCCTAATATATTCCTGAAAACATGTACAAAAAGCTCTATATCCAAAAGGTGAACTATAGACTTAAAGAAGTAATGAGGGATATTTTATTTCAGGTAGCCAAATAAATAAGGTTTTTTTATACCTATTATATTTTCTAGCATTTTGTGTGTGTCCTATAATGTGCTTTCTGTTTTTCATTGAGTTAATATAAGTAAAACAGGCATCCAACTGAAGCCAGATTTTCTATTTTTACTATACCCAACGATTTTCATCTTTGAGCCAATTGTAATTGACACTGATGTTGCATTTTTACTAGATTCAGCTTTTTGTTTTTCACATGCTGGTATAAAATAAGAATAAATTATAATAAAATGCTCAAATAATTGCTATATCAGTGTCATACAAAGTTGATGCAGTAACCAAAACTGAACTCTACAATGTCATAGCACAAATAATTTATCAATAATCTTAAGCCAGAATTCAGTGTTTCAAAGATGGCATAAGGTTACTAATATAAAATGTATAATTGTGCTACAGGAAAATCAAATGTATGAACAATGAGAGCTGCCCATGCCAAAGACAAGACGGAAGGTTTCTTCATGTAGTTTCAAATAATTTAATAAATAGTTTATGAAATTATTTGCTAACTGTTTATATGGCAATATCCACAAATATTATTTAAATATTACCATGGTATATTGATCACGAATGGTTACCAATAATTTATGTTTTTTTCTTTATTGCTCTTTTCATTACAGGCACCATTCCTGCCTTATTCAATCTATTAAAAAGTTCCAAAATAAAACTGCAGTGCAAAACTGTCGGGTTATTAAGAAATATCTCAACCCACAAAAGTGTAGTGCATGCTTTGGTGGAAGCAGGAGGCATTCCATCTCTAATCAACCTACTGGTTTGTGATGAGCCTGAACTAAACTCTCACTGTGCTGTCATTCTATATGATATTGCTCAATGTAAAAACAAGAATGTTATTGCCAAATATGTAAGTTCTTTTTATAGACCATTATTTTTAATAATAAATAACTCCCTCATATAGAAGTTACAAAAATAGAAACCCATGTTATTATTCAGTGACAAAACTCTCAGGGAAGGATACAGCAGGAAAAAGGGAGGGAGAGGGAGCCTGATGAAAAATATTCCTCTGAGAAGTTGGCATTTGAGTGCAGTCAAGAAGTAGATAACAGAGTATTTTCTTAAGTTAGCATATGTTGATTACTTCTTGCTGTTTACCAATTACCAGTGAAGTATCTATAATGGCAAATATTTCTTTCTTTTTTTTTTTGGTTTATTTTTAGAATGGAATCCCAAGTCTGATAAATCTCTTGAACTTAATCATAGAAAGTGTGCTAGTAAATGTAATGAACTGTATACAGGTATTATGCATAGGAAATGAAAACAATCAAAGAGCTGTGAGAGAACATAAAGGCCTCCCATATCTTACCAGATTTCTGAGTTCTGATTCAGGTGAGCTCTATCTCTGTATTATTTTATAGTGACCAGATATATTAAGTGAAGGAAATATGGATTTGGACTTGTCATATATGAATAGATGTCCTGAATCTATCTTTGAATAGATCTAAACATGTGTAATGTAACCTAAATATCGAAAACACAAATGTATGTTTTCTAACTGCTAAACTATGTAGAAACAGTTCTATTTATTAATTTATTATTTATTTATTTATTAATTTGAGATGGAGTCTCACTCTGTTGTCCAGGCTGGAGTGCAATGGCACAATCTCAGCTCACTACAACCTCTGCCTCCCGGGTTCAAGCAATTCTCCTGCCTCAGGTTCCTGAGTAACTGGAATTACAGGCATGCACCACCACACCTGGCTAATTTTTGTAGTTTTTAAGTAGATACGGGGCTTCACCATGTTGGCAAGGCTGCTTTTGAACTGACCTCGCCCACCTTGGCCTTCCAGAGTGTTGGGATGACACTCGTGAGCCACAGCGCCCGGCCTCTTCCCAGTTCTTTATCCACATCCTCAATGTCTTTCCTGAGCTTTAGAGCTAGTTTGGATTACCGAAGAGCCAAGTAAAGACACTTCACTCCTTTCAGAATTTGGGTCCAGATGAGAAACAGACAGGAAACAAATAGAGATCAAAACTTCAGCCTTATTGTTGGAAAGCTTGCTCCAAGAAAACAACAAAAAGTGCCAAAAAGAACCTAAACCATGCATTTGCAATGACTCATTCTTCAAACTAAAAAATTAGGTAACTCACTACTCTTCTCATAAGGAAGGATGAATAAGGAGTAAACTTTTATTCTTAATACTTCTGAGTTTGCCAGGGGTGGAGGAATTTCTACTTTTTGTACTGATGCAGGGTAAGAGAAAGAATGGTTTTCCCCACATTCTCTTAATTTTATTAATCTTTAAGGGTTAACATTCGAAGTGTTACTTGAGTGATCTATCTAAAATGTAAAGTTGATTATATCTTCTTGTTTAAGTTACTCAGTGACTGTCTATCACCTAGGATATGGTCCACATTTCCAGCATGGCCTATAAGCCCTTTTTACTTTCCTACTTCAAGAGGAAATGACCTTCCTGTCACTCCCCTCTGATGTAACTGTCAAGTAATATTGAACTTATTGCTATGTTCTTTACTTTGGCCTTTCCTTTTGTTCCACAAGGAACCTTGTTTTATTGGTTCACCATTTTTTCCCTGGTGCCTGGGACAGTGTCTAGCACATAGTAGCTATTTAATAAATATGCATTGAATAAATAAATAATTAGATGATTAAATGAAGAAGAAAATACTCATAACAATAAAATAATATATTTGACATAAATTGATATAAAGTGAGTATAGAAGTTGGTATGAACAATAAGACTTTAATAGAGAGATGATTAATTGATAATACATAAAAAAACAAATGCATTATGGAGCATCTAAAGGATATCAGTATATTATAGATGAAAATGCCTTTCCAATACTTATCCAACTGCTAAGAAATCACCCTTCTCCTAACATTAAGGTATATATAAAGGTTTACTTTTTTTTCTGATATGATAAAAATTAGCAAAAATATAATTTTAAAGAAAACTTTGTATCTTTATGCAAGTTCATAAATGTAAAAATATTTAATCTTTTAGACTAAATCCTATTTTTCTTGGAGAAATAAGCCAAAAATAAAAATAAACAAAATCCTAGAAGTTTTAAACAAAAAGGTTGCTTCAAACCATAAGATAACTAGTAAATTTTATTAAAAGAGAATTTCCTCAAATATGACAAGAAAATTTTATGTTTTTACTCTTCAAAGAAGTTTTTACCTCAGATATTTGATTATTTATTTACAGAACTTCTTCCCTACCTCCCCAGACATCGGTTGCTAAAACTGGGCAGGGATAATGGGAATGTGTGACTTATATGGCAATATTTCTCAAATATTAGTGAATCTTGTCAGTACTATACCTCAAACCAGCCCTGCCTGCTGCCAAACAGCCTTTGCTGGCTGGAAGTAATAGTTTTAAAGGCAGGACATTACAAAGAATTACTGTGAGTTGTTGGGGTTCATTCAGTCTTCCATTTACTTCCACTAAAATGCCTTTAATAAAATGACATTCACATCTATTCAAATAGTTTTAACCAGGCTTTAAAAATTCAGGACATCTATAGTTAGCTAGGCAAGAAATTATAACAGCAAAAAATTATTTTATCTTCAAAATTTGGTATGTACACTGTTAGAGATGAGAAAATAGAGTAACATAGGTGAACAATATCTAAGTAAATACCTTTTTTTTTTTTTGAGACAGAATCTCGCTCTATTGCCCAGGCTGGATGGAGTGCATTGGTGCCATCTCAGCTCACTGCATCCTCCACCTCCTGGGTTCAAGTAATTCTCCTGTGTCAGCCTCCTGAGTAGTGGGGATTACACGTGTGTACCACAACGCCTGGCTAATTTTTATATTTTTGTAGAGATGGAGTTTCACCATGTTGGCCAGGCTGGTCTTGAACGCCTGACCTAAAGTGATCTGCCTGCCTCGGCCTCCCAAAGTGCTGGGATTACAGGTATGAGCCACTGTACCCAGGCTGTTTCTCTTTTTAATCTTTATTTATTTATTTAAATTGAGATGGGGTCTCTCACTCTGTCAGCCAGGCTAGAGTGCAGTAGTGCAATCTTGGCTCACTGCAGCCTCTGCCTCCTGGGTAAGGTGATCCTCCCACCTCAGCCCACTGAGTAGCTGCGACTACAAGAGTGCATCACCACGCCTGGCTAATTTTTTGTATTTTTTTTGGAGATGGAGTTCCGCCATTTTGCAAAGGTTGTTCTTGAACTCTTGGGCTCAAGAGATCCTCTTACTTTGGCCTCCCAAAGTGATGGGATTATAGGATTGAGCCACCACATTTGGTGCATTTTTTTAAAACAAACGTGTTTGTTATCAGAAAAAAGTATCCATCTATATTTCAGTGCATATTTTCAATGAGTTCTGAACTTTGTTTAAATAGACCGTAAACATATTTCAATACTTTTTCTCAAAATAAGATTCTATAATGGACAAAATGTTTTGCAATAATTCAGTAATCATATTTTTCAAAGTCATAATGTTTTTCATATAAATGCATAGTATAGCACTTTAAAAACCTATCTAAGTCCCAATAATATACAAGATTCAGCTTCCTAATGGGCTTCAGAATGTGCATTAAATGGTTCCAGAACTAGAGGAGGAAAAAATAGCAGTACTATTCCTTAGTACTACTCCCCAAAGCTTTGCTTAAATTAATAGGTGCTGCATCAAAGCCTTACAACTCAATGATCAGTAGTTAACAAGCAGTTCAAAATAGCTTTTTAATCCATGTCAAAAAATTAAAACTTTTTTTAAAATATGGAAGGGATACAACTATGCACTTAAAATAATACCTTTTTACATACTTTGTTGGCCTTTATTCCCTTCTCCAGTGCCCTCAAATGGACCTCTGTGGTTGGTCTCTGAACACAGAGAGAAAGAATATCTTCTCAGCTGTTAAAAATTATGAGGGAGTTGTTAAGTGCAGCTATTTCACTAGTAAGATAACTGGAATCAATGGATTATATTTTATCAGATTTTATAGTATCTTTCCACAATGTATCCTATATAAATGCCTGCACAATGAAATGTGTAATTTCATAAAGCTAAGTGAAAAATAATTTCTGAAAATATATATTTAGGTTGAAGTGGCATTTTCCTTGGCATGCATTGTCCTAGGGAATGATGTGTTACAGAAAGACTTACATGAAAATGAAGGATTTGAGTATGCTGATGTTTTTCATCTTCTTCACTCAACAGAAAAGGTAATGCCTTTACAAAATATTGAGGGTCATTTAGAAAAAAATGGTTTTTATACCACCTCCTCAAATTATCTTCAAGTCTTCTTCATGGCAATATTCAGTGTATTATTTAAGAAAAAACATGTAAAAGATCTCTTTGTAGGTCATTAGTTTATAATAATGTGATAATACTGCTCCATATTTTTCTGAGTTGTCCCATTTCATTATTGAAATGCAGTAATTTTAATATTTGGTGATGAGTCAAAAACCAAATCTCTTATGTCCCAAATCAAATTTTAAAAATAATTTTATGTGCTTTCAGCCCTCAGTCATTCACTTCTTATCCAATATGCTAAAGTGGTGCTTCTCAAACTATTTGTGATGAAGAAGTAGCTTTTTCCCAGCAATCTATTATGGAGGGATTTTTTTTTAACTTTAAAACTTTTGAAATAATCTTAGACTTTCCAAAAATTAATAAAACTAGTATTCTGGCATATCCTTCATCTAGTTTTCCTAAATGTCAACTAGAACATTAACACTGATACAATACTATCAACTAATCTGCAGACATTATTTAAATTTGGCCAGTTTTCTCAGCAATGTCCTTTCTTTTGGTTGTTTTTATATATTTTTAATTTAAAAAAATATTTTTATTTTTTTAGTGTCTACTTTTTGTTCCAGAATCTAATCCAGGGTCTCATATTACATCTAGATGTCTTGTCTCTTTAGCCTCCAGTTTGTGAAGCCCAGCCCTTCTTTGTTTTTCATGATTTCATTGGTCTTTTATGATTTCAACATTTTTTATGAATCCAGACCGGTTATTTTATAGAATATCTCCCAGTTTGACTTTGATGTTTCCCCGTAATTAATTGAAGTTAGACCTTTTGGCAAGAATATCACAGAAGTAATGTAGTCTTCTTGACTCACCTTCCCAGTACATCGTATCATGAGGCATATAATGTTGATGTATCTTACTGGTAATGTTAACTGATTACTTGGTTAAAATGGGGCTGCCATATTTCTTCACTCATTGTTTTTCCTTTTGTAATGAATAAGTATCTTAAGGTGAGACACTCTGAGATTATGCAAATATTTTGTTTTGCATCACACTTTTGCTCACCAGTCTTAACATCCATTGATGCAACAATAATAAATGTAACATTTGCCTAAGGGCAATAAAAAAATTCCCTTCTTCCTCCTATGATTATTAGTTGATATTCAACGATAAAGATTTGTTTCTGTTCAATGTTTTTTCTCAATTTTGTTATCCCACCGTTAATGATTTGTGGACTGTCACTTGTTCACAGGCTACACTTTTAACAGCACTACCCTGGAGAAATGAGAACTATTTTGTACAGGGCATTTCACAACCAGAAAGAAAATTGCCAGTGATGTTTCTCTCAGTTCTGTGAGATTTTAAAGGAATCAAGGAGGGTCAGGAGGTGGGTGGGAATAAAGTCATGTTATTTTTTTAATATAAAAGTTTGCTCTACTGTGGTACAAAAAAAGGAAAGTGCTGCTATAAAAATATGGGAAATATTTTGGGAGGTCAAGGTGGGCAGATCACCTGTGATCAGGAGTTCGAGACCAGCCTTGCCAATATAGTGAAACCCCGTCTCTACTAAAGAGACAAAAATTAGCCAGGCATGGTGGCACATGCCTGTAGTCCCAGCTACTTGGGAGGCTGAAGCAGGCGAATCACTTGAACCCGGGAGGTGAAAGTTGCAGTGAGCCAAGATCGCACCACGGCACTCCAGCCTTGGGGACAGCACTAGATTCATTTGGTCTCAAAAAAAAAAAAAAAGAAAGAAAGAAATATATATGAAAAATAATAGGGTGAGGAGACTAAATGAATGTCTGAGTGACTCTCTAAGCCACATTTGACCCTCTGTTCCTTCTAGATTTTACTCTCATTACTTTACTCATGTGCACCCTTCTTCTCTCTTTTCTTTTACTACACATTCCACTATCAAGTATTCTGCCTTCCCTCCCACTTTGCTACCACCAACTTCACTCTCTAGACCCTTGATTTGTCTTATAATAGATATATTCAGGTGGATCAGTTCTACAAATGCTAGAGAATCTTAGAGAACTAGAAGGTTTAAGTATAAACCAAAGGATTTATCTGGATGTGACTAAAATTTTTAATTCTAAGGATCATCACAAGGCAAGTTAAAAGTCCTCTAGGGTTTCTTGTATTTTGTCTCAAACTACCTGCACTGTAGAGGTACATTAGTGCTCTTAGGGCTTTAGAAACAGTACCGAATTACTGTGGTCCTTCATTAAACCTATAGTGGGAGACTTCAGATTACAAAGACATGTTGTAGAAGTTAAAGGGGAGGGAGCGATGTTCAGCAGTTAAATATGTCACTGAATGAATCGCTATCTTATGGATAATAATAGGAATGCAATAAAAACTAGGTCAGGAACCCAGGAACCTAGGCACATCAATATTGTCACATGGAGATGCAACAAGTTATGTGTTGTTTTTAAATTATAATTTAATTATTGTCATGCTACCAAACTAGAATAATATATGAAACGAACCATTGAGATTGATTTCCACAAGCCACATAAAATTAGTCACATTAATTTAGTTACTGTTATTCTACTCTTTTTAATCAACTCAAATATGTGGCCTAATTAATTATGAATATACTTTTGAAGAAATGTTAGTGAGCATAAATAACAGGCACTCTTCTCCCATTCATAAATCACAGTGTGTATAAAGTGAAAATAAGTAGCCAGTGGGTATAACCACCTTGATAGATAGGTAAATGAAAATATACATGAAGTAAAGAGTTTAAGAAAGTTGACATTTGGGAAAAAAAGGTATGGAAAAATATATCTTTCCTCAAGGATTAATTTCTAGCCCTCTGAACTGGGAATAGCCAACTTGGTTCTTATCCTGTATCTGATACTAGCTGGCATGGTAGAAGTAATCAAACTATGGGATTCATTTTGAAACATTAATATCCACTTTATAATCTAAATTATTTACTGTAGACTTCCACAGTGATACCGCAGGAGTGAACCCTACATGGAAAAGAAGTGGAAATCGGTCAAGTCTTAGCATGTTTCTCTTACTTCCCTCTATCTGACGTCCTTTGGTACATTTCCCATTGCCATTCTTTCCTACTTGGCTCTAGGTTCTATTCTGCTATCTGTTAATCCACACTTTGACCAGGACTGAGACCTAGTTTCTCAAGCTTGAGAATACTTTTCCTTCTGCCTGTTGCTAGGTGACCATTGTGTGTGAGTGTGTGTGTGAGACTTTTATTATGGGAAATTTCAAATATATATAAAATGAAAGGGTAGCATAATGAATCTAAATATTCCTGTGACCCAGTTTCAGCAGTCATCAACTCATAGCCAATCTTATTTGATCTGTACATCCACTCACTTCTACTAAATTATTTTCAAAGCAAATTTCAAGCATCATATAATTTTATTTATAAATATTTCAATATGTACATGCAGCATTTTAATATTATGATTAACAGTGGCAGAAGAAAATTCAGGGCTGGCTGTGGTGGCTCATGTCTGTAATCCTAGCACTTTGAGAGGGCTGAGGCGAGCGGACAGCTTGAGCTCATGGGTTCAAGACCAGCCTGGGCAACGTAGCAAAACCCTGTCTCTACAAAAAATACAGGAAATTAGCCGGGTGTGGTGGAACACACCTTTAGTCTCAGCTACTTGGGAGGCTGAGGTAGGAGCACTGCTTGAGCCTGGAAAATGGAAATTACAATAAGCCAAGATTACACCACTGCACTCCAGCCTGGGTGACAGAGAGCGACTCTGTCAAAAAGAAAAAAAGAAAATTCACTAAGATTAATGAGTTCTCTCTGTGTGTACTCCATTGTTGAAATAACATACTAATCATACAATATAATTCAATTATTTTTAATATTAAAAATAAAATTTAGTAATAAGATTTTATCTTTTGAATCTTTCTGGAAGATATACCATACTTATATAGCTTTGGCAAGCAGACTAATTCTACAGAAGAAACTAGCTTTTGCTGTCTGCCCAGCCTCAGAATGTTAAAATATGATTTTAAAAATATTTTTCTCCTATTCTTCCTTAAAATATAGTACAATGGAATTTTACAAATGAATTTAAGAGACGATATGAATACCTAATAATGCATGGAATGCAATAGATAACATGCTATATAAGATGAGTTTTGATTTATCAACTCTACTTTGAAATGTTCCTAACTCAATACTAATTAGTCATACATATCTGCCATTTACAATTTTAATTCCTATAAAAATATACATTTGTTTTAACTCTAAGACTTAGAATTTTAATAACAAAAGCAGTATAAAACAACTGTAATTAAAGATTTAAAAAGAACTAACTACCTGTTCAAATTCGTTTCTGATTTAGAAAACAAAAAACCCTATATAATAGGTGATCTAAATGCTGGAATTGAGAGTCAATTTATAAATACGTTGATGACAAAGAAATTTATAATTAAAATGTTTGTCAAGTAACAAAAACAGATGACTCTGATCTAAGTCATTTCTATGATTTGAAATGAATGAAAATGGAATACATAGGATAGTTTTCCTTATGTGCCAAGCAGGGTTAGATGTAAGGGTGTGTGTAAGAGGCTGTGCTGGTCACAGCAGTGGCTTGCCTCTGAGTGTTCCCCAACTCTCTTCCACTAAGGTCTAAAGCAGTGTTACTCCACCTTTAGAGTATATCAGAATCACCTGGTGGGCCTGTTAGATTGTTTGGCCCCATTCCTGGAGTTTCTGAGCCAGTACATTTGAGGTGGGCCCTAGAATTTGCATTTCTAACAAGTTCCCAGCAGCTGAACTGCAGGTCCAGGGTTCAAGGTATAGAACACATATGAGCATACAGAGCAACTGGATACCAACATAAAGACCAATATGTTTACTCGATGAAACTTTTTATGCTACCACCTATCGTATTCCATAACAACTGCCCAGAGCATACTTTTAATTAGTCTTATGACCAACCTATGGGTCATAGACAGAGGGAATTTTCCTCAAAGAACTATTTTTTTCTAGAGTCCTGTGGTCTGATACTTGTGCTTCTTTCTTTGTTTTGAACAGTGGAAAAGTGAGTTGCTTTAGTAACATCTGAATGTTAAAAAAAAAAAGTAATAAGTAAATAAATGAGTTGCTTTCCCTAAGATTTCTGTTGCCAAGAGTTCAGGTTTCCTACATGTACCACTTAGCTATTCTCCAGTCAAAATATCTGGTCCTACTTCTGTGAGAACTATAAACAAAATAATTAAATAAGAGTTTCTAGGGGTGGAACACAGGCATAACTGTCAAAGTTATATGCGTGATGCTAATGGACTGTCAAGGTTGTGCTCCACTGCCTTAGTTCAAACTCAAAGGTTCTTTCTTGGGCAGTACATTAGAATTACCTGTCACACCGTAAAAAAGAAGAAGGAAAAAAGCCCAGATTCTACCCTCAAAACATTTTGATTTACTTGGTGGGCTTTAAAAAAAAAAACATTCTGAAAGGTTCTAAAATTTAGTTAAGATTGAGAACTAATAGAAATCAATGGCAGTTGACAGCTCTCGGTAAAAATATGACTGTTAAGCTTCCATCTATACATTGCCATTTGTTTGCATACATATTTGCTTACACTTGCTCCCTCCCTTACAGAGACTTCCCTATGCAGTAGCTAATTAGATCACTAAGATATTTTAAGAACAAAGCCCATTGGTTAAGAAAGAACTGTTTCTTCATTTAGGTTCGTGCAGCTTGTTCCACTGCTCTTGGCTACTTAACATACAATGCAAATGCTTTCCGCATCCTATTAAAGGAATGCAGGAATAAACCTAATCAGTTCATTTGTATAAAAAATAATATCAGCAGAGATGCGAGTATTAACCCAGCATTTTTTAAAGGAATTTCAAATGCAACAAATGATGGGACTTCCTCCCATAAGGTATGGTCCTATATTAGAAGTCACAGTAGTCAAATTATTGATAGAGAAAACTTTAAGGAGGTTTAGTAAGAGCAAACAAGAGGAACTATTCTTTATAGGAATATATCTTCTATATAGCAGAGGATAAACTTCATTCTAAATGGCCATTGCCAAAACCTGTTTTAATTGCAACTTAGCACCAGAGTTGTGGGTGCAGACAAGAATACACCTAGATCTTGAAGATCCTCTCTGGCCAGGATTATTCATATTTTAGAAAGTTTTTGGGAGACTGGTGACCACCACATCTGATTCAAGAAGTCACTTTTTAGTAGACTAGGGGTACATTTGACAGTTCTGAGACAAGACCATCACCCCGACCTTAGCATCAAATGAGTCTTCTAGACTAGGCCAAATTCTCAGGGTAGAAACAGGGCTAAATTAGGCTTAGTGGTTAAAATTATGGTGAAGTTTTCCAGGAACTTAATTCAGAGGATTTTAACTCAGTGTTGTGGTTTTATCACAAACTTAAGTCCCCCACAAAAAGGAAGAGAGGAGAATCTCTTTAAGTAAATTATCTGTTCTGTAAATGGAACTGAATTACAAGTTTTCTCTGCAAGTAGTGATTCATACATAGGAAATAGAACTACTCAAAATACATGATTAACTCTATGATAATGGAAGAGAATAGGATCCAATAGAGCATCATGGTTATCTATGATTGTAGATAGCCATGTACAAACATAGATTCTCCAGCAATTTTAAGTAAAGAGAATGATGAGTACATCTTTGGATCTACTTTAAAAAACTGAAAGTCTGAAACAGGTGACCTAATTTTATGATAAGCCAAGGAACTTATATTATAACTGTTATAATTGATAATGCTAAATAATTTTCATTGGTTCAAAGAATTACAATAAATAATGTAAGTAGTATTTTACACAGTCACTCCCACGGCTAGCCCATGTGATGACTTTGTGGGAAGTAGAAAAATATACCCCTTTTTCAGAACTATCTTCTTCAAAACCCAGCTGAAGTCTCTTTTTCTGTAACACTTCCCCTGATCACTTCAAGCAGATTTAATGTTCCAAATGCTTAGAGTAAATAAGTGACTGAATATAAAATACTTACATGTAACATGCAGTTAGTGGAGGTAACATGTATGAATTAGGTCATTAGTCATTAAACCTGGTACCATTATTTCTTCATATATTTTTTCTGGGTGCATTATGTCTTTATTTATTTTAATAATGATAAAAATGTTTTTCTTTTAGTCTGGAGAAGAATGGAGGACCATCCATAATTCCTGTCTTTAAAAAAGGTAATTGATTTTTCTTTTATCTATAAAGTAACTCCTACTCCAGATACTTTATAATTCTGTATTCCATCTCTAAAAATTATTCAAAATGTAGGCCGGGTACAGTGGCTCATGCCTGTAATCCCAGCACTTTGGGAGGCCAATGTGGGCAGATCACTTGAGGTCAGGAGTTCAAGATCAGCCTGGCCAATATGGTGAAATCCCATCTTTACTAAAAAAAAAACAAAATCAAAAATTAGCAGGGCAGGGTGGCACATGCCTGTGATCCCAGCTACTTGGGAGGCTGAGGCAGGAGAATTGTCTGAACCTGGGAGGCAGAGGCTGCAGTGAGCCAAGATCACACCACACTGTACTCAGGCCTGGGTGACAGAGTGAGATTCCATGTCAAAAAAAAAAAAAAAAAAAAAGATAGAGGCTACTCCCCAGAAAGAGTTTACCTACATACTTTTCTTTTGTAATTCCGTCTACCTAAAATATCTTCTTATTTACAAGTCCATGATAATCATTTTCTTTAAGGCCTTCCCTACTAGTATCACTTGAAAGTGATCCCTGTCTTATTTTGCTTTTCTCAAACCATGCGTAGAAATAAGTCATTATTTAAACAACCTGTAAGTATGACTTAAATTATGGTCTTGCTATTGTTGTTTCATGTACAACTTACTTATCTGAATTCTTAGGGCTGAGACATTTTTTTTCAATTGATATTCTATTATATAGTTTTGTAAATAGTTGGTACATTATACTTGAATGGACTAGATTTGCAGAGGTCAGGGTCTAGATCTCATATTATTTATCCCTTCCAGGGAATAGGAATTACTTGTCAATTTCACATATATTCTTAGTGCTTGTTCATGTAGGACCATAATCAGTCCTTACTTGGAATGTTGTCCTATCATGAAAATCAGGGATAGAAACATTCAGAAGTCAAGATCAGTTTGCTAGAGTCACAAACAGAAAGGGAGAGAATTTAAAGACAGTAAAAGGAGAGGAAACAACTTCATGTATTCAGCGAGTTTATGAGGGAAGCTAGGTATGTGAGGAGGCTATGTAGAAATATACATAGAATATCAATATAGAAATCTATATAGAAATATATATATTCATTTTTAATATAGCTTCTTTAATGTAAGAGTAATTTACACACAAGAATAAAGTCAGTCTCACTCTTTCTTCACTTTAACACTGGTTTCTAAACAACAACCTGTTTATCAGTCATAATCTGATGAAGTTTTCACAGGCTTGTGGTAACATAAGAAAAAATAAGGACAAGGTAGCAAGTTTCTGATGAAATTCATTTCATTCAATGTCAAGTCTATCATTTGAGATGATGCCTTTTATATTTTCTTTTGGTACTAAAATATTCTTTATTTTACATAATGATGTTTAAAGTAGTATTTGTTCTTTTATTAATGATAACTTGACATATTAACAAGCTAGCAAACCATATAGTGGTCCCCACAAATTTTTGGCCTCTGACATCTAAAAGTCTGGAAGCACTGATTGGTTCTCTTAGTATGTTTTAGTTATGTAAAGAAAATAAAACTACATAGAACTAGAAGTAATGAGACTACACCTAGGGCTCTCAGTAGAGACATTTAATTGAGGCTCTCTAATTTTTAGGGAAAGAGCACCGAAGAAAATTAGAACCTAAAATTCAACCAAAAGATTCTTTGACTTTATTACCTACTGTAACTAACTTCGTGGGATGCTTCAAAGCAACAAAAAAGACCAAGGATTCCCATATTATTTTTTCTTTTTCACCTACACTTACATCAGATATCACAAATGTATCAAGACCAAGAATAGTGTGTTTGAGCCAACTTGGGAAACACGTCCAGAAAGCCAACCCAGAGCCTGAAGAAAGCTAATAATAGCACTTAGTATGAAAGGATTCCTGAGCCATCTTTAAAAAATTTTTTTATTTTTAATTATGGTAATATGCAAATAACACAACTGAATAATCTTTTTGAATAGAAGTTCTTGATCTCGATACTAAGCAGATTTTCCTTAGCATGTCTATGGAATTTAGTAACAGGTCAGAGTTACGGTTTCAAAAAATAAGTAGGATTTCTGTAAAGATAAGTAGGATCTCTGCTTCCTGGGTTCAGGCAATTCTCCTGCCCCAGCCTCTTGAGTAGCTGGGATTGCAGGTGCCTACCACCACCCCCGGCTCATTTTTGTATATGTAGTAGAGATGAGGTTTCACCATGTTGGCCAGGCTGGTCTTGAACTCCTGACCTGAGGTGATCCACCTGCCTTGGCCTGTCAAAGTGCTGGGATTACAGGTGTGAGCCACTGGGCTCTGCTTCGCTGTGTACTTTAAAGCTCCCCTTTTCTCCATCCACTTGCTCAATTGCCTCCATACAGTCTGAGGGTCTTGCTATAATCCATTCTCTACCTGGGCTGCAGTTAGATTGTAAGCATATATTAATCAGCAGTTATTTTCCCCAATATGTACTTAGGGCTTTCTATGTGGCACAGTCCAGAGCCAGTGAGTGAATGAATGATTATTTATTTATTTTTTGGAGAAAGGGTCTTGCTCTGTTACCCAGGCTGGAGGGCAATAGTGCAATCACAGCTAACTGCAGCCTTAAACTCCTGGGTTCAAAGCAATCATCTCACCTCAGCCTCCTGAGTGGCTAGGGCTACAGGTCCTCGGTCTCTGTTATGCTGAGTGTGGTGGTACAGGCCAGGAGCCCTAGCTACTCAGGAGGCTGAGGTGAGATGCCCAGACTGGTCTCAAATTCCTGGGTCTCAAGCGATTCTCCTTCATTGGCCTCCCAAAGCTAGGATGACGAGTATGAGCTACCATGCCTGGCCCAAAGCTTGTGTTCTTAACCACTGAAAAGTAAGAGACCTCTTTAATTTCATATTTAATTCTAAATTATCTTAATGGTGCTGAGTCACAACTTTCTGGTAGATCAACTAAATTAATAGAAAATGTGGAGGGAAATTGTATATTTCGTACTAGAAATCAATACATATTCGAATGATAAACTGTGTTATCCAGCACCATTAAGGATAAGAATTCATAAGAATGGACATATTAAGCTTCTATAGATATTTTTTAAAGCCTTTAGAGAGCAACTTTTGAGCTCTGAAACTGGTTTCAGGTATGCTGAAGACTGTATTTTAGAACTATTTTCAGGTTATCAGAGTTTCTTTGCATTCAATTCCAGGAATTTCCTCAGTATCTTGGCCTAGCCAGACCATCTTACCACTCCTAAAATATATACTATTTCTTTCTCCTAAAGTACAATGCCCCCCCATAAAGATTATTTTTATTACTCTACATTTTTTACTTTTTTAAAATGATGTGTGAGAAGTTGGCCCTTGGAGGCTGAAGTTGGAGGATTACGTGAGGCCTAGAGTTTTAGTCCAGTCTGGGCAACATAGCAAGATGCTGTCTATAAAAATAAAAATTAAAAATTATGTCTGAGAAAGGCCTCCAAAAATAGAGTGTTATATTCAAAGAACAGTACATTTAGTTACTTTAATCAAGACAGAAAAACAGTGATAAGCTTATGATATTTGCAGTACAAAGTCTGGATTCAAAAAAAATTAACCAAAAAAACTCCCAGATTTATTTCCATCTGATTATATACAATTTCTCAAATAACTGATGTGAAAGTATATGGACAACTAAAGTGTACAATACATACACTTCAGGGATTACTTAAATGTTAAAATTGTAAAACCTCAAATTAGATGTATTTTAAAAAATGCATAGACATCCTATTTACTCCACAGAGCATACCTAATAACAAATTCTTTTTTGTTGTTTTTGTCTTTTTGAGATGGAGTCTTGCTCTGCCACTCAGGCTGGAGTGCAGTGGCACTATTTTGACTCACTGCAACCTCTACCTCCTGGGTTAAAGCAGTTCTTCTGCCTTAGCCTCCCAAGTAGCTGGATTTACAGGTGAACGCCAGCCACCATCCCTGGCTAATTTTTTGTATTTTTAAGAGATGGGGTTTCACCATTTGCCAGGCTGGTCTCCAACTACTGACCTCATGATCTGTTCACCTCAGCATCCCAAAGTTCTGGGATTATAGGCAGGAGCCACTGCGTCCAGCCCGTAATGAACTCTTAAAATTAATAACATATTATGTTAGAGAAAGTCAGCTTTTGTCTTGATTTGGAAATGTCTGCTTTTATATGACTTTGATCTAAAATTGCTCTCTCACACACACCTGTAATCCCAGCACTTTGGGAGGCTGAGGCAGGCACACTGCCTCAGCTCAGGAGTTCAAGACCATCCTAGGCAACATGGTGAAATCTTGTCTCTACTGAAAATACAAAAAATTAGCTGGGCATAGTGGTGGTCACCTGTAGTCCCAGCTACTCGGGAGGCTGAGGCAGGAGAATTGCTTGAACCCAGAAGGCAGAGGTTGCAGTAAGCCGAGATCACACTACTGAACTCCAGCCTGGGTGACAGAGGGAGACACTGTCTCCAAAAAAAAAAAAAAAAAAAAAAAGGGAAAGAAAAGAAAAACAAATAAAATTACTCTCTCATTATAAAGTCAGGTTCATGTTTCAATAGAAGTCAAAAAATAGAAAAATAGCTTCTCCTATTCTGATTTGAGGAAGTGGGGATAAGTCCTAGGCCCATATGATACAAAGCCAGGATTCAGCAAAATTACTGTACTTCTTTCAAAGTTTTTCTTTCTACCTGCCAACATCAATACATTCCTTTCTCAAAAGATGTTTTATTTTGGTTTTCTAATGATTAAAAAAAAAAAACTATGTTTTCTTGTAAGACTTTAACATTACAGTATCTCAGAAGAGCAGGTAAAACATCAAACATAAGAAAAAGAAATAACAAAAGAAAGTCTTGATAAATAATTAATATTATATTTCTTCTACAATTTGATATATAAAACAATAAAGACTTAATTTTAACATTAATACTACCTGTAGGGATTTTTTTGAACAGCAAAAATCATAGGTTCATTTTTAATCGTGGTACTTTTATGGCAGCTTCTTCAACTTCTTTTGATATGTCTACTCCAAGAGGACATCTACATCAGAATCAGACAAATCACATTATTTGTTTGCTTCATGATCCATCACTAGTTCTACAGACTATTTGCTTAGAATTCTGAAGGTACAAGTATCTAATGTATTATTCATCATATGTGGTGATGATTCTTAAACGCATAGAAATATAGTGAGACCTCAAGTCAGGATCATGAAAGCTAGCCTCATTAATAAGAAATCTAAATTTTGAGACTTTTTTTGAGAACATCTGTTTTCTTGTTCTCAAATACTGTACATAAGTAAGTTAAAACATAAAATAAAATATAAAAATAAGAAAAATATCTTATAAATCTCTACAGAGCTAAAAAGGTAAAACATTTTTGCCACACAGCTAAAGTCAAACCTGCATTCATTCACATTTTACAAATGTCCCAGGTTTCTATAGGTTCTTCTCTATAGCACAACTGTCTAGTTATGAAATATAATGTTGACAAGTTTTTTTGTTTTTGTTTTTTTGTGAGATGGAGTCTCGCTCTGTCACCCAGGCTGGAGTGCAAGGCATGATCTCAGCTTACAACCTCAACCTCGCGGATTCAAGCAATTCTCCTGCCTCAGCCTCCTGAGTAGCTGAGATTAAGGCACCCGCCATGACACCCAGCTAATTTTTTGTATTTTCAGTAGAGACAGCGTTTTACCATGTTGGTCAGGCTGGTCTTGAACCCCTGACCTTAGGTGATCTGCCCACCTCAGCCTCCCAAAGTGCTGGTATTACAGGCATGAGCCACTGTGTCTGACCAATGCTGACAAGTTTTAAAACATCAGATGAAAAGATGTTTAAAATATAATTATGTTAGATTATGAAAATAATTGTCTTTTCCTATTCCAGAATTAACTTATAACAGAATTATATAGTAAATTGAAAAACCAGCTAGGCATGGTGGCTCACACCTGTCATCCCAGCACTTTGGGAGGCCAAGGTGGGTAGGTCACTTGAGGTCTGGATTTCGAGACCAGCCTGACCAATGTGGCAAAACCCAAAAACTAAAAATACAAAAAATTAGCTGGATGTGGCAGTGCGCACTTGTAATCTCAGCTACTCAGGAGGCTGAGACATGACAATCACTTGAACTCGGGAAGCAGAGTTTGCAGTGAGCTGAGAATGGGCCACTGCACTCTAGCCTGGGTGACACAGTAAGATTCTGTCTCAAAAAGAAAAAGTAAAAGAAAAAACTGTGCTATTTGTTGGAACTTTGATTTGGGAGAGGAAATAAGGCTTGCAGGAAATAGCAATCTTTTGGCCAATTCTCAGCTGCCTGTGTAAGAGCATAATCACAACCCATTTTCACATCTGAATGCTTTCTGCAGGTTTCCCTTAAATTTCCCAGCACGTTAGCTGGTTTTGAGATGTTATTGACATCGCAAAAGTCCAGGCCATGAACATGGTTTCCACTCTAGTTCCAAAGGAAGGAATTCATCATCCTTACTCATGGTTTGTTTCTAACTCACCTAAACTTGTCAAGATTTTTATAATTTGATGCTGCAGCAAAAATACTTCTTATACAGTATCAACCTTAACTAGGTTTATGAAAGACATTTATGTCACTTTCCTTCAAGTACCACCAGAATGTCAATGAAAACCTCATATAAAAAACAAAATTCAGGCACTGACCTAAGTAATGTAACCTGCATAAAGAGCATGAATGGTACCACATACTTTGATTCATAGCGGATGTCTTCTATGTCATGTAAGATGCCCACGCCAGCACGTAATCTTTCAATACCGTTCCTAAATAAAAATTATTAAAATAAAATCAATAGCTCCAAGATCTGAAGGAAGAAGGTTTAGTATGATAAAATGGCAATTAATATTTAGATGATTATGAGTGAAGCACATATATCTTGTGGCCTACCATGCAATCATAATGCCATTATCAGTGCACAGTCTGGGAGGAGGACACAACAAAGTGCACTGTGTTGCGTTTGTTAAAATTTCCAGAGCTCCGTGGATATAGAAGTTACTTGCAACACCTCCAGATGCAACCTGAAGGAATTGAGAAAACCAAAAACGATCACATGGATATGAATCAAGCTGTTAATTAAACCTGGGGGGAAAATATCAGCATTGTACAATAATAAACTATCTCATTTTGAGATGAGTAATGGGCAAGTTATATATCTATATAATAAAAATTTACAAAGAAAAAATCACTAACATTTCTAATAGCATAGAAACATTACTAGCATTTTTTGTATATTTTCTTCACACCTTTCATCTCAATATTTAATATAATTACCATCAAACTATTATTTTAGACCTTGAATTTTTTATTTTGTGCATCTTACTATATAACTCTTAAAAAATTATTCTTTGATATCAATGTAAAATTCCATCTATGAATTACCACCATTTAAACATTTTCCCACTTTAGTTTATAATTTTTAAAAGAATAAAGTTTCAGATACAGTTAAATAGGATGTTTATCAAGGTTTTTAAGCACAATTAAAGGGATTTCAGCTGGTACAATGGTAGTGGGTTATCAGAACTTATTAACATTAGTGTTTCATGAAAGTTTTTGTACAACCTCCCACTGCTAAATTTGACTGGCTTATTTAAAAACAAAAAGGGATTTCCTCAAAGGATGAAGGAAATCTGCCTATTTTTCTAAAAATAATGACAGCAATTACTGCATTTGCTTTCTTTATTGTAAACCCTCTTTTAAATCCAATAAGAAGATGCCGTCTTGGACTTTTGTGCTATAAAACTATATAGATGTTTCATGAAGCTGTCAAACTAGTACAAGAAATGGCGTTAGTCTTTCCTATCCTGCATGATTTCATACTGTCAGGGCTAGCACAGCGTATAAAGATCTGTTCACCTAAACACAAGGTCAAAGTCTTGGGGAAAAAAAGTAACATATTGCAAAGTGTAACTATTACAATAAAATGAGATAAAACTTACCAGTACTGCATTATTTTGAGGTAACAAGTTTCTCTGCTTACAAAACAGAATAGCTCGATGTGTTCTTTTCACAATATGACATGCTGTTATGTGCTGTACTGCGGCAGCAATGTCTGCAGCTGAAGACAGGATTTGTCCCTGCTCAATACCTGCAGAAATGAGCAGGTATTTTTAGAAACAATCCAGGAATATTTATCTGTTCAACTTTACTAATTAGAAATATACCTTCCTCTTTTTCCTTTTGTATTATTATTTTATTAAGAAGGTGTTGAAGTCCAGTAAAAGAAAAATCACAATTTTTAGCACATTGCAAGGGAGGTGTGGTGTCAAAATGAAATCTGTTTCCTTGTTTGGCCAAATGTTCTATGGCTTTCCCACCACTCATGATGGAGCACTCTGGATGTTTGATTAAAGAAAGTCTTCTTGCCACCTATCAAAAAAATATATTTTTTTAATGAGTCATAAAATTAAATACTTTGAAACCAAAAGAGGCAAGGGAAATAAGTTGAAAATTGCTAATAGCCTCCCCCTCCACCAAATGAATAAAACATGCTATACTTTGAGAAATATAGACTATAGCTGATATTCAGGTAAGCAGACAACCCTGTTCCTTATGATGACCTGAACAAGGCCAATCACTGCCCCGTCTGTTTGCTCTTCTATTGGGGTTGGAAAATAGGCTTGAAGTTGACAATGACTGCTTAATGATGAACATCAGTAATAAGAACTTGCCCTATACTTTCTTCCTATCAGTTCACTGTGGGAAGCAGTGGTTTTTTGTTTTGTTTTGTTTTGTTTTTTTGCCCCCTATATATGGCAGTAGCCTCTGCAGTATTCTAAAACAAAGGGGGAGAAAAAACCCTATCTGTCTCTGGTGTCAGCAATTATGTGATTTAATCATAGAACTCTGTCCTTATGTTAATCTTTATATATTCTCTTATTTTACCTTTTTGCAGTATGTTAGTTTACAAAGCACTTTCCTTCACGTATATTATTTGACAAAATACATAACTGTATCTGCCAACTATTTCAGCCTTTATGTATAGATACTAACCTCTTACCATTTTATTAGGAAAGGCTAAGAAAGAATTCTAAAATTGTGTACTACTTTTTATTTTTTCTTACCATATGTGAATTTTTTTCAGTTTACTAAGATATCATTCAGAAATATTTAGATGAATGGTGGTAGCACATCTATTGCTACTTAGTTGAAATGGACAACATAACAAAAAAGAATGGAGAAATTAATTCTTAAATAATAACCTTGTCAAGCATGTCACCTGGTGCTATGTCCAAAGACTTTCCAAGAAGCAGAAAATCCGAAACTCCTTGAACTAATGCCAGCAGACAGTGACCTCCAGAAATCAAAAGAACGAAAAAAGGAAATTCTACTTTATTGGTCAATGTAATAGTAAGTGCATGAGCCTCCATATGATGAATGGGAATGAATGGCTTTTTTAACTGTCCTACCAGCTGTAAGCTAAATGATAAGCCCACTCCCAGGCTTAAAGCAAGTCCTGGTTTTATGGTAGTTGCAATTGCTGAGAGGTCACTTGGAGAGATACTACTGGCAGAAAGAATTTCCTGTACTGTTCGTTGAATATTTTCTCTGTGAAGCTGTTGAGCTACTGGAGGAATAATTCCACCTGTTCTGAAAGAAACAAAGACAGCTTTTTGTAGTTTTAAGAATGTAAAAATGAAGAAAAATGATAATATATTACAACTAAAGGCATGTCCTCAAGTTAATCATTATATAGCTGAGTAAATCAAGTATTTTCTAATGTGTACTTTCTAATGTAGTATACTGTGGTTATAACTCAGTATGCAGTAATTAAGGGGATAATGTTTCTGACTTTTTCAACTTATTCACAGCAAACTCACACGGATTTATTTGTTGATTAATGAAATCAGCAAAACAATCTTGCACAGTATTCCACACAAGGTTTGAGCATGGGAAGGACAGGAAAAAAAATTGTATTTAAGGAAAATTAATCTTCTTGCTGACAGGAGATTTTAAGAGAGATTACTGCAAAAGTATTTGTGTAAAGTGATTATATCTTAAACTGGGTGATTGCGGGACTGGAAAGAAAGGGACAGAGAACCTTGAGAACTGTAATAACTAATTGAATATAAGGTCCGCGGGACTAAGACATCAAAGTTTGTTCAGCTATTCAGCTGGAATGATTGGGTGAAAAGAAATTCTAACAGAGAAACATGAAGACAGTTTTATAAAGATGAGCTAATTTTAAAACACATTCCACTTGAGGTCACAGCAGGACAGCAGATAGCTTGCAATCCTGAAATACAGTTTGGGAATCTGGTGTTCAGAACTGCTAATTTGGATTTTTAGTCCATGTAGGACAATGGATGGCCACTCCAAACATCAAGTGTAAAGAACTGAGGCAAATTTGCTAGCAGCAAATTTGCCATGTGACTGAGTTACTATATGAGAAGTAGAGCATTAAAATACAGAGTCTGCAAAATGCACTGCTAGTCTCAAAAAAAAAAATCCTCAAATATTTGATGTTATAAAACCTACTAGTTCTATATGTAGAAATGAAAATCCTCAGTAAGTGCATTTAATGAATATTTGCTGAATAATTAAAATATTGTTTCAGGAAATGAGGGGGATATGAATGAAATGATCTGATTTCAGCACATCTACACTGTAATATAATTTTATTTTATTTTTCAAAGCTACTTTTTCTCTTATCTCTGTCATCTCTGTTAGCAGCATCAAATAACCCTCCAGTTTCAAAGTTCATCTTTACCTCCTTTCTCTCCCTCATTCTCCACATTAATCTCCACTCCCACTGCCCAGTCTCAAAAGCCCTCATCTCAGTCTATTCAACAGTCCTCTAATTGCACTTTCCTAACTATGTCCTTTGATCCTTAGAGGCCATCCTATATTGCTGCCAGAGAATAAACTAAAGCACAGTGCCACCCATTATTCCCCTACTCAAAACCTTTAGTTTCGCAGAATTTGGGAGACATCAAATCTAAATTCTCTCCCTGTCACTCATTTCTTCCTTCTCTGTCTTGCCCCCCTCCTTTCCTTTCTGTGCCTTTTCTGTGTATTTTATCTTCCAGAGATTATGCTAAACACTAGGGCCAAATAAGAACATGGTTTTATTCTCAAAGAATTAATAATAACAATGTATTTTTGTCTTGCTATGATTTGTAGACAGTATGGAGTGTGGATTAGGGAACAAAGCTAATAAAGAGGCAGAGAAACCATTGAGGCTTGAAGCTATATAGCCAAGAGTCTATGTGAGCCTACACTCTAACCCACCTATATGGTGAGCAGTTCAAAGCAAGGGTCATATGTGTCATTCACATTTGTACCCCAAATGCCCCAAGTATTGCCTGGTAACTATAGGTATTCAAAAAATGCTGAAATGAGCTAGGTGGATGGTATCACTGAAGCCTATTTTTCTCCTCAAGTGACCTATGCTGTAGCTAAATTGAATGTCCAGCACTTTCTCACTTCTTTGCCTTTGCTGACAATGCTCACTCAGTGATACGGTTTGGATCTGTGTCCCTGTCCAAATCTCATGTAGAATGGTAAGGCCCAGTGTTGGAGATGGGGCCTGGTGGGAAGTGACTAGATCATGGGGGCAGATTTTCCCCTTAGTACTGTGTTGTGATAGTGAATGAGTTCTCATGATCTTGTTGTTTAAAAGTAAAAGCTCCCTGGGGCCTCCCAGAAGCAGATGCTGCTATGCTTCCTGCACAGCCTATGGAACCATGAACCAATGAAACCTCTTTTCTTTGTAAACTGCCCAGTCTCAGAGATTTCTTTAGAGCAGTCCAAGAATGAACTAACACAGCCAGGTTATAATATTCTTTCCATCTCCATTTACGGAAGGCCTAACAAAAGGCCGCTGAATACCTGTGATGTGTCAAACATGTTGGGTACTAGGTAAAGCATTATTGATTAATACAGACATGGCTTCTGTCACCATGGCACTTAGACTCTACTAAGAGAGATGATACATAAATGAGCAAATGTATAAATTATGAAAGTATTACAAAGTATATATGCAGGGTATCCTGACACAGAATAGAATTTAGATAAAGTGGCCAGGATAGTCCTTTCTATTAACCTTTATGTGTTCAAAAGTTCAGTGCACTCAAGAGAAACTGAAAGGGCTATGAAGTTGAGACATGGTAACAATAGTTACTGTTTGCACCACTTGTTTGATATTTACCTTATGCTGCCTTGTACTATTAATTCTCCTTGTAGTTCTAGACATCATGTTTCCATGATCAAGTTAAGCTTCCTGAAGCCAAGGACTTTCCAGTACTTCATGGTGCCTTATTAATACCCAACACAGTCCCTCCCGCATATTGTTTGAGGCTTAATCTGCCTCTTCACATATATTATTTCTAATGCCACCCTCCCCTAATTCTATGAGGCAGATGTTAATTTTCTTATTTTGCTGATGTAAAAACAGAATCAGAGAGGATACGGAACTTGCCTACAGTTACAGAGCCACTACTAAGTACTTAATTCAAGATTCAAATACAGGACTATGATTTCAAAATACCAGGCTTTTTCACTATTCAGATGTTGTAAATTGATGGCTTAAAGACATACTCATCTGCAGAGTATTTTAATATATTTTGAATTTGCTACTAATTTTAAAAATCTCAAAATATGACATTAAAAATTTGGATTTCCATTTTTTCTTAAAAATTACGATACTCTAATAACACAAGTCCTGCATTCCTGCATGACAATTGGCTAGAGCTGAGTAGTGACCTCCTCCAGACATTTTCCTCTTTATATCTTGTCCATTTATTTGGGTATAACCTGGTGGTCCTCTACAAACATCTCAGTTTATAATCCTTGCACCATTCTATGCTTATTATAATTTATTTGAGTACTAACACAACATATATGTATAAATATGAATAGGGCTTTTTTTTTTTCAGTGATTAACACAGTTTTCCTAGGACGTCAGCTGAGACCATGAAACACAGAAGTGGAGAAAAGAAGGAATGCATTACTGAAGGAAAATCATCGATAAATACTGAAGCTGAGAATGAGCTTATTTTCTTTTGGCAATAGGATTAGTTAACGTTGGGAGCTTATTGTGAAGACTCTTAAAAGCCAGGATGAGGTATTTGAGGTTTTCGATAGCAGTTGTTTAAAGTGTTTGCAAAAAGGAATAAGACAGTAGCTCCTGAAAACTTTTATATATGACAAATTGAAAAGATGGTTTCATTTTACTTTTTCCAAAAAAAGTGGAAATGACTACGATAATGTCTACTTACTTTAAATGAACTTCAGTTTGGGAATGTATTGCTTCTCCCAACACATTTCCAGTTTCATCCACCACAGCAGCTGCTGTATCATCACAACTGGTTTCAATTCCCAATACTATTTTATGAAGAAATGGTGTTCCAGGATGAAAATTAAAACTTCTTAAAAATTCATAAACTTTCCTTTTTGATGGTTTAAAAACTCCTGCTGTCTTATTCAAGATTAATACTTACTCTATAGATAATTCCTGAAAAAGAATTACAGAAACAACTTCTTATTTGCAACTGACATTGGCCTGCCAATCTTTCAATATATAGTTTTACAGAATTACAGGAAAGTCTGTAAAAGTCACCAAAATTTTGTAAAGGCTATAGCAACATGTGAATATAAATAACATTATGAATGGATATAATGTTCCTCAAGAGGGAAGACGAGTCAGATATAAAATTTTTTAGTATTACTTGCATGCTGTTCATACCAAAAGACTTATTAAGACAGCTAATATTACAGTACAATAATGATAGAGTCCTCTGAAAAGTGCTATTTATTTTTTGACAGCTAAAATTAAGACAAAATGTGGATTTTCTAAAAAGAATAAATAACAAAGGCAGATGTAACAGATAAAAATAATGTTAATGTATTCTGTTTCCTAAAAACACCTTTCAAAATAAAACTTGATCATTTGGTTCAAAAACAAGAGTTAACATAAACACACACCCATCAGATTTAGTCTCTGGGTTATAAACAATAGTGTTCTCATGAAGCTCTTCTTAAAAGAAGTATTTCGACTAAAATGACTGCAACCTAACACCTATTTTATCTTTAATTTTAATCTTTGAAATTAAATCTCCACTTTTTGCTACAGGCTTTATCATAACACGCATCTTCCCAAATCCTTTCCCCCCAAAATAATAGCCCATCACTAAAGCACGGTAGTATCTTCCCACTGCGAAGTACCTAATTTTATGCCCCCAAATCATCCGTTCTAAAACTTTCTGGGTGTTAAAGCAGATCGTTTCTCCACCACACTAAAGGGATACAGGGAATCCCAGGGATTCGAGGTGAGCGACCTACTTGCAGAGGACAGTTGCGGGCAGTGAAGCCCAGACAGACAGGAAACCCTAGAGGAATTAGATTTGCATTAACAAAATCTGGACAAGGAGGGCTATGCAAAGCACTACCCTTTGGGGCCAAGAAAGCTGCAGGGTGAACCCACGTGAGTTGGGAAGCGCTGGTCTCTGGTCTGCTATAAGGCGGCGAAGGGCGCGAACTAGAACCGCGTTTCCAGGTGCATACCATCATTGGGGTGAAGAGTGAGCAATTTCACCTACCGTCCTCTTGGGGAGCAGGTGCTAGCACTTGTCTCCTTTCCCTAGTAAAGACTGTCGACTGCCCCTATTGCTGCTCCTGGAATAGGTGGAAGCCCGAACCTGGCGCTCTGAAGTGATAACATCAACGCCGTGCCGGGTCCCTTCAGAACTGGCTGCTGTTTCACTAGAGCGGCATTCTTAGTAAAAACAAAAGCTTAAAGGCCGTCTTTGCCCAAAACGTCCTGCGTGCCCGCATGCATTTTTCTTCAGATTTGCAGGTGATGGGAGTTCCGTAGACTTACACAGCTAGTGACTGATCCAGCGGAGACCGATTACAGGTTTGTCTGACGACACATCAAGTTGCAAACACTAAGCTACAAGAAAAAGAATTTTTTTTTTTTGCCTTTTGCTGGAATTTAGTTGATATTGTGATAAAAGGATGGGGTAGATTGTTCACTCCATTTTTATGGGAACTATCACCAAATCTAAAGGTAGCGGTGGGGTACCTTATACCTTCATCGGAGAAATAGGATGAAACTAGCGACGCCCGCTACCGGGGCGAGGGTTGGGGTGGGGGGGGTGGGTGTGGGGGGGTGGTCCAAAAGAACGGAAGTGTTTCTGGTCGGACAGTGTAAACCGTTACTCCCAATTCACTTGGAAAAAAGGGGCTGGCTTATTTTTGTAATTTTTTTTTAAAAAGGCGGTGGTAAATATTCTGTTACCTTAAAAAATCCTATTTTCATATTGTTCTTTGTACACGAAATTCAGCATGGTATGTTTTCAGAGTCTTGCACCTGCTTTTTTTTCTTTTATTGGCTTATGAACTTGTTACCATTGTTTGAACAGATTGATTCCAAGAGTCTTTCTTCTCCCCTGCTGGTATTTAAGATTTCGGTAAGCAAGGATCTTAGAATGCACTGTTGTACAGGGCTGGCATATATACCTGTACTTTGCACGTTGTGAAGCTCTGGGTATAAAAGATGAGTAAATCCCATAACATGTTGGGAAGTCACAGAGTAGAGTCTAGAGGTAGATACAGAATAAGTAAATAATTACCAGAATATTAGTGGAGCTTATGTCTTTCAAAAATTTCAATTATGTGTAACGATAACAATAATAATAAAGGGTCACTATGTACCAGGCACTGTTGTAGATTAATTTAATTTTTTCACCATCCCATAATGTAGTTATTGTCCTCATTTTACAAACAACTGGGCCAGTGAGTTTGGGTGCTTTGGAGGTCACACAACTAGGAAAAGTGAGCTAGGATTAGAAGTCAGGCCATCTGGCAATGGAGTCTGTTTTCTTAACTGCTAGAAGATAAAATAACTCACATTTTCTTTAGGGTGAATTGTTGGCCTAAAAAAAGGAAAAAAAATTAAAACCTAAAGTTTAAGAAAAATTATATTGTTTGATTACATATGGCAGGTCAGAGGTTATTTCTGTTATACACTGGAATCCAGTTTGAATATAAAAACCTTTCGCATCAATTATTATTTTTCTTACAATTCAATTATGTTCAGCAGGTGTATCCCAATACTCTCCTGTGCTGTCAAGACAAGCAAGATCCTGTTGTGTGTGCTATCATTGGTAGATTCCTCATCTAGGCACTCTTTGGCCAGTGTTTAGTCCAAATGCTGTATTATGTGAAACAGCAGAACTCTAGGGCACATTAGAAAGGAATTTTATCTTTCCTTTGACCTAATATATGTGAAGTGGCACTTATACAAGTCCCATGTATTTAGCAAGTGAAGGTATACATTTTCTATGTTCTTTATTGTAGCACAGAAGAGGGTTATTAGGGAAAAGGCAAGTATGCTCTCTGAGGCCTGTCTGTACTTTATGTAGATATCCTATGGCTAGAGTGCCACTCATGGGCATTCTAACAAATATGGCCTATGTAATTTCAATATAAATCAAGAGTTCCAGCTCAATCTAGATATGCTCATTTTGTCTCAGATATTGTGTGTCTATCGTAGCCTTCAAGGAAATTTTAATATCTAAATATGTATTAAAACATAGAAGAATCTTATTTTCAATATTTATTTCCTAATTATGTCCTACTACATTAGGTTTTATTTTGATTTATTACATTTTTATCGGGTTCATTTCTTTGTGATAGGAACTTTATTAGTTGCTAGCGATATGGATAAGGTCGATTCTCTGTTCTCAAGGATCTACGTCTATAGGCAGAAGACAAAAGGCAATACAGAATTGTATGGAAATACATATGGAAAGTGCATTCTGAGAGGGGTATCGCTTGGGGAAAGCCACGTCAGCTTGCCACAGATGTATGCAGTCTGGCAGGTCCACAATGTGATTCCTTAAGTTTCAGTATCTGATTTTTTTTTTATATAGGCTTGAAATTGGTTTATCAGGTCTGGAAGTGACTGGACTTGGGAGTACTCAGTTACACACCACAAATTGCTAATATAATACTGTGTGAAAGCCATTAATACTAATGTAATTATTTATGAGAAATGCAATTATGGGGGAGCTAGGATAGTTGAGTTTGCTGGTTATCTTCCTTGTATTGACCAAATTGCAATGAAGGCTAAATCCAAATTATAATCAGAAGATTGCTTGGTAAATATGGAATGGAAACGATAGAAATGAGTTTGGTGCTTTTAACGGCTAATATTTCAAGCCTGCTGCGGCCCTATCCACTTGAGTCACATACATGTCTTACATTCTTTGAGTTGGATAGTGCTAAAAATACACTGCCATTTTTTCTCCTTTTAAATTTTCTTTGCTGACCCGTATCTTTTGATGTGGAACATTCTTTCATTAGTAGTAATACTGTCAATCAGGTCTTTGGAAGATACTTCAGTTTTTGTTTGCTGAGTGTTATGCTTATTTCACAAATTAACTTTCCTGAACTTTATTGTGGTAGAATTTACCTAACAATTTACCATTTTAACCATTTTTTTTTTACCTGTTACTAGCAATCTCAGAATAAAGACATTTTAACCATTTTTAAGTTAAAAGAAACTAAGTACATTCACATTCCTACACAACCATCACTGCCATCTGGCTCCAGAACTTTTTCATCCAAACTGAAATTCTGTACCCATTAAACAATAAGCTTCTGGCCAGGCACAGTTTGCTCACGCCTGTAATCCCAGCACTCTGGGAGGCTGAGGTTGGCCGATTACCTGAGGTCAGGAGTTTCAGACCAACCTGGCCAACATGATGGCTGTCTCGACTAAAAATACAAAAATTAGCCATGTGTGGTAATGAATGCCTGTAGTCCCAGCTACTCAGGAGGCTGAGGCATGAGAATCACTTGAACCCAGGAGGCAGAGGTTGCAGTGAGCTGAGATTGCACCACTGCACTCCAGCCTGGGCAACAGAGGGAGATTGTCTCAAAACCAAAAAAAACCAATAAGCTCCCAATACTTCTGCCCTCCAGCCCTTGGCAACCACATTCTACTTTGTCTTTGAATTTGATTAAGTAGTTCATAAAAGTGGGATAACACAATATTTGCCATTTTGTGACTGGCTTATTTCACATATCATAATGTCTTCAAGAGTCATCCAGGATGTCATATGTATCAGAATTTTCTTCCTTTTTAAAGCTGAATAATATTCCAATGTGTGTATATTTTAACCATTTCTTTTAACCATTCATCCCTTGATGGGCACTTGGATTGCCTCCACCTTCTGGCTATTGTGAATTGCTGCTGTGAACATAGATTTACAAGTATCTGTCCAAGTTCCTGCTTTCACTTCTTTTGGGTATACATCCAGAATCGAAATTGCTGGATCATCTAATTTTAATTTTTGAGGAATCTCCATACTCAGATGATCTTATTTCCTTATTTTTCAAGTGTGTGGGTCTATCTGTGGTTTTGGCAGGGAAGGGACAGGATAAGTCTCTATCGTTCCCACATACTCCCCATGACTGTTAAGGGCCGTGATAGAAGCATATGGTTTCATGAGAATTCTAGGAGGGACAAATGTTTCAAAGGGTCTCTGTATTTTCACCAGCAATAACTAATAAATCATCTGGCTTCTCTGTTCCCACTATAAAAATTATAAAATGAAGAAAATGATGCATGTTTTAGCATCTTGGTAATATGGTCAACATAAATGCAGAATATTTAAACATTCCGGGGTTTTCAAAATAAGACTGTCAATAAAAATTTGTAACTGCAGAAAATTTATATACTGTAAAATTCCTTTCATACTTTATATCTTAAAACTATTCATTTTACAATGTTAATGAAATGGCTTATTTACGATAGTCCTTGTATTTAAGACTATTTTATCAACACATACTTATGCAATCAGAGTGAAAGAACACAGTGATAAACTGCCTTATCTGCTAAACTTAACATTATTTAGAACTTGAGAGCTACATGTAAGTTACTCCATAACCATTGTTTATCAAGGGCTTAAATAATTAGTCAAGAAATGAAATAAATTACTATGCTGAAAATAAAACCCAAATATTTTTATTTTTCTAATTATGATATTTCAGATTTTGAAAAAATTAAATACTATAAACAGCTTCTGTGAGGCCAACATTCAACTTGAGATAAAATCATCCAATACAGTTGAAGCCATATTTCCTATATATACTGGATACATTCAGGATTCCGCCTTTGATGCTTATATTCTCATGCGATCATTTGTAGTTAAATGAAAAATTTTAAATCCCATGTAACAAACTACTTGCTGAATCACTAGATCATTTTTTACCTAGAACTGAAATTAGGGAGTAAAATAAAAATGTGATACATCTCATTATTTTCACACAATAAAGGAGAGTTTCTCTCTGCTATTCTACTTACCTTCCCCTTCCCTGCCCTGCACTATTACAAACCTCCTTTTAGGGAATTTTACTGGGACATGTCTTTTTAGTTCACATTTCAACTTGTTCACATTTCTCACATAAACATGTACTATCTATGTTATTGTTTTGGAAATTATTCTTTTCTATCCTGTTAGACTATTAAGTTGCACTGATTAACACTGGGTTCCTCTGTTTGTGTTCTTCATGACTAGCATGAGGCCATTTTTGGTGATAACATATATAACATTTAAGATACAGGAGAAATATACTGAATGAAAATCAAGATTCAGCTTTAGCTAGACAAGATGAATCAATAAACTAAAATCTAACAAGATAGAGTTCTATAGGAAAAATGTCTTAAGAGTGGTTTACAGCACTACCTGCTGACAATTTAAGGTTTTAGTGACATAAAGTCAATCAGTGATATGTGGTTGTCAAAATAACTAAAGTAGTATTTGGCAGCATTAAAAAAAAAAAGCATCCAGAACAAGGGAAGTGGTACTCTTTCACAGTATATCTGATCACCTCTTGTATTTAATTCTTGTGCTATATAATAAATAATAAACTAGAACTTAGAGAATTACCAGGATAGTGGGAGAAATCTGAAACCGTATCATATGAAAAATGGTAAAGGCTCCAGTTATATTTATTCAATGCTGTTGACACCAATTTAAAAGTTATCTTTAAATAGTTAAAGAGTTATGTAAAGATAACTTTTGACTCAATATATAACAAATTGTAAATTCCATTACAAAAATAGAATATGGTATCTTATAAGTCCTCCTCTATTATTATAAAACAGAACTAAATGGAAGGGTGATAATTAATGAAGATTTAAGCTAAAGTAGGGGGCCAGGTGCAGTGGCTCATGCCTGTAATCCCAGCACTTTGGGAGGCCAAGCCAGGCAGATCACTTGAGGTCAAGAGTTTGAGACCAGCCTGACCAACATGGTGAAATCCTGTCTCTACTAAAAATACAAAATCAGCTGGGTGTGGTGGCACGTGCATGTAATCTCAACTACTCAGGAGGCTGAGCCAGGAGAATTGCTTGAACTTGGGAGGCAGAGGTTGCAATAAGCCAAGATCACGCCACTGTACTCCAGCCTGGGTGACAGAGTGAGACTCTATCTCCAAAAAAAAAAGGAAAGGTAGGAGGTAGGTGGTTGAATTATATAGTCTCTAAGGGCTTCTCTAACTTAGCATCAGCTAGTTCTATAAGATAATTCATACAGGTGTTAGTCAAGGAGATATTATTATGCCCCTTAGGATCTTTATAATTCAATAGACTATAATACTGTAAACCTAGAAAAAGGATGGAGGCAGGTCAAAGGGACACAGTAGTCAACTTGTAAGAGCTCCTAATGGTCAAAGCTGGAGGACAATTTGAGCAACAAATCATGATAATGGATTATAACCCAAAGAATGAAATATCCATGAACCCAGAGTTTAAGTGATTTAATAAATAAATGAGGGAGAAGAACAAATCTTCCTTATAAAAGATACCAATAAATAATTATAGATGGAATAAGGAAAACAGAAAATCATCACTAGAACTCCACAGTAATAACTGCTGCAGGAAAGATCCACCAATGTTTGCTAAAATTAGTGGCATTTCTGAGCTCAGGACTCCTTAGAAATTGCCATTAGTCTCCTGACTTGAAGTTAGGTACATTTATGACATGGCAATTTATTTTGTTCGAAGTAATAGTCATTACAGATTTTGTTTTAATGGAATGTAGGCATCGAAGGGAAGGGAGTTGGTTTCTCTTGTTTACAAACTATCCTCAATACCTAAAATAATTCCTATAACAGAGTGGGTCCTTCAAATATCTACTGAGTAAATATTTTTAAAACACTGACAGGAGAAAGCAGAAAAGAAAGCATGTGTAAGAGATTTCTATCTGATGTTAGAAAAATGTAAGCCTTTTGAGATAAACTTTAAAGAAAAATGAATGCTTTTGTTACTTTAATTTTATAAATTCAGTTGCTCAAGAACTTGAAAAATGTCGCTTTAATTCTGATGACTAAATTTGGAGAGCTTTTCAAATAATCTTACACCAAGGAAAAATTTTATTATGGATACCAGTTATTTAAAAATACATGGGAAAAGACAATTACAAAGGTAGTATCACACAACTGATTTCTAAACTCAAAACTTTTGAAATACAAAACAATGATCATTACCCCCAGAAGTCAGCTTACTGACACAGATTGATGTTTAACTTGATCTATAACTTTTTTCATTCAACTTTGTTTATAAATGTTACTAAATTTTTAAATTTCATCCCATATCTGAATTTTGTGGGGTTTTTTTTTGAATGTTTATTTCTTAAAGTAGTATATAGTTATTTCTTATAGTTAATGTCAGCAACTATAGGAAGCTTTCCTAAGTCACAAGAATTCAGTGTGGTTGCTGTTCTGAAGACAGTTATCATTTTGAGCTATCTATAGGAAGACCCATGTATTCAAAGGCAAAATATTAATGGACAAAATATGGGGGCTGAGAGCAGGAGGACTAAGAAAAGAAAATGTTATCTTTTATTGCAGACCTGCCAAAAAGTCTGTTACTTACTTTGGTACTATTGCTAGAGAAGCAGTTTCTGCCAGACCAGAGGTTGGCTATACGGTTGTTCCTTTTATATTTCCTTTTCCAAATGATGACAGACTTTGCCAACTAAATTGTTCTAGCAAATAAGCAGAAACCCTTAAATTACCATATACTTTTTAGTTGCTTGAAATAAAGTATTTTCTCAATTGGTTTAGCAGCCTTGTGTCTGGAAAAGCAGTAAAACCCACTTTGTTCCAAAATTAGAACACTGACTCTGAGGCTGCTTGTAAAATGCTTGGCTATCTCCTATCACCTATCAGTCATGAAGGTCAACCTCCATGAATTCTGTAATGTAATAAATGTAAAAATGACCTCATTGATCAATACAGAATATTGAGCCAGCAAAACCAAAAAAGTACCCTCATAAGTAGGAACTGGCTTGTATAAAACAAGAGGATATATATCCTCTTACATAAAACAAGAGAAATATGTATGGTAATAAAAACAATCTTTAATAAACCTGTATAGAGATGATTCTGGTTTACATGTAAATCTGCTTCAACCATATCTGAATGATTGGAAATGTTCCTTTCTTAACACAATTCCCATTCATTATAAGTTAAGCTGGTCCTAGTTTCTTACAAATACTTATTTCCTTGAATTTATCTACTACATCTTCACTGTGTTGCCCTTTAACTTATAAGCTGGGCCTGCCCAGCCTGCTTATAAAGCCTCTCTTCAGATACATGTATTAAAGAGAAGCATCATTTAACAGAAATCTGCACTTCAAAACAGCACATGAAGGACCAGCCAGCCATTGGCTCTCCAATGTAAATACCTCTCATTTCACATTATCACAGAAACAGTGCAGTTTACTAACCACTCCTTCCTTATAAGAAATTCAGTAGCTATAAAAATTTTTGTTCAGTTTCAAAAAATGTCAATACTTATTAATTCCAAAGATCCGAACACCATGTAGTTGTGGCATTTTGGGAATTAGCACACTCAGGAGAGAAGCTGTGTTTAGGATGAAGTGAGTTGAATCATACTTCGTATAGAAACTTGCCAGAAAATATCTGTAGAGATAAAAGTTAAGAATATATATATATATATATATATAATATGTAACATCCAAAAATAAAATTACTTAGAAATTAAACAATTTTAAAGGTAGAAAAAAAGGCCAAAACACAAATACCTAAAAATAAAACTATTTTTGAACTCTAAAACAAGAGGAATCCTTTTAGTTTGGCCCCCAGTTTATCTGATTAGGAACTAAAAAATTTGTTTAATGGAGGTCCATATTTTCCATTTCTGTAATTGTGTTAAATATGTTTAACAGAACACATTGCATCCTTTAAAGCAGAAGGTTTTCAAACTAGGGTTCATATGCCCTCTGAAATAGCAAATATAGTTCCATACTTCTATATGTTTCTGAAAAAGATCTGGATGCAAAGCATTCATCTTATTCTCAAAAAGTTGTGTGACTCACAGGTTAAGAACCTCTACTGTAAAGCTCTGAAAAATGGGGTTTTAGTGCATTAGTACAATTCCTATCTTTGAAGAAAATAAATATTTGGTTGCCCTTTTGATGTTCTCATTTTTGTACTGTAGTTGAGCAGGTCTACAGCCAGTTACTGGTAACTTGAAAGACACTGTTGTACCATTCCAGCTGCTTCTTAATAATCAAATGCATGTATGTTTTTGGATATCCAACTGAGAATTTGTTTTAACAAGCCCCAAGCCTAAAGCACCTTTAAAACCATAAATCACCACTGCACCCAAGTGCTACCTTTTACTAGGGGAAAAAAAACACGTAAATCACTCAAATCCAGAATGTTTAGTATTACCTACGGGTATATCAAGGTGCAGACACATCATATGATTACTCAACAAATAATACAGATAAGATATAAAGAATAAAACATCCTATCTTATTTGTTCATAAATAAGAAGTTAGTTTACATATAGGTATTTGTCTATTTTTGCAGTACACAAGGAAAGTATTCTAATCGTGTTTACTGACATTAGTTTCTCATAAGGGAAATAAATACCTTATGTAATATGGTTAGAAGAGAGGAGCTATTTCCAAGTATGACTAAAAACATCACAGTCAGAGAATTTTATATATTTTCAGAACCATCTGGATTGAGAAATTCTACAATCCTCCACCTATTTTACAAACTATAGTCAGAAAATTCTTTCTCGAGAGTAAACCATATTTTTCAATTTTGAAATCCTTTCTTCCTGGTTTCATACATTTGAAAACAATATTTATACTTCCTTTACTGAACAAAATAGGATATCCCTGCAAGCTCATTTCATTTGCCACCATCATTATAGGTTTAATCTATAAGCTGATAGGTTAGAAATAATAAATCTTGTAACAGGTTCTTCTGACTACAACATAGCATTATGTCCGCTTTTTGTCTTTTAATTAAAACTAATTTTGTGTGTAGACTATAAGAAAATTACTTGACTCTTTCAAAAACTTAGACAACCCTCTGATGGTGTGCAAAACCCAGGTGGCAATCAGTGTGACAACATTTATTTTCCAACAGCTATACTGGAAAGAGACCTGTATTACAAGATAGCAGTTTAGGGTTTAACCTGGGCTCTTAACTCCAACTAGGTGCAAGATCTTCAATAAGGTAATGTATTTGAGTCTGTTCCTTTACTTGGAATAACACTCCATGTCACACCTACCTGACAAATGATGATCAAATAGGAAAATGTGAAAGCACTTTGAAAAGTCTTAATGCTATTGTAGATGGCTTTAATGCTATTTCTTCAGTTAAGTAAGCAATTTAATCAGAATATTTGAAATCCTACCTGCCAGTCAAAAGTATATTTTGAGAAATATAGACACTGTATAGAAGTACATCTCAGCTGACCTTCTGTGTGATAGCTGTGATTAAAATTCAGAATATGTAAGGTGTTTTGCATATATTATAATGCTATATAGATGAGAAAACTGAGGCTGTGAAGAAATTGCCAGAACTCACAGAACTTCAAAGTGGTTGAGCCAAAATCCAAATTTAGGGCCATCTAAATAACCAATATTTTTGTTATTACATGCATGCATGCATTCATTATTTATTTAATAAATTAGGTCTTGCTCTGTCGCCCAGACTGGAGTACAACAGTGTGACTACAGCCCTCTGCAGCCTCCAACTCCTAGGCTCAAACCACCTTCTTGCCTCAGCCTCCCCTGTAGCTTGCATTTATTTTTGTTAGCTCACACCAACACTTTTCTTTGAGGTTAATTTTACATGGGACTAAACCAATTCAAAATTTCCTCAAAGCGTTACAAATTAAGGAAGAATAACCCCATTATTTTATGCTCAGTTTATTCCTTTCACTTGAAAAATGCCTTCCCTTACTTAACTATCTATCTAAAACCTATCCTCTCTTAAGTTCTAGCATAAGGACTGCCAACACCTCTAAGCAGTCTTTTGTGCTACACCAGGCTACACTGACTATCATGGACATTATTATATATAACCTATGTGGTACAGAGTATTACAATATATGAGCAATACTTCTATTATGTGCAGGCCACTGTACTTTGGAATTCAAAGCAATCCATGTCCTTATAAATTCTTTAGAGGGACAAAATAAAACATACATACAATTTTTATTTGTCAATTATACCTCAATAAAACTGGAGGAAAAAGGAGGTGGCATTTCAGGTAGGAGACAGGATTTGAACAAAGAAACAGAAATAGGACTACACGTTAGGGTTAGGGTTAGGGTTAGGGTTAGGGTTAGGGAAAAAAAAAAAAAGAAATAGGACTACACATGAAATATTCAAGAAATGTTGCTTAGAAGGCCACGTAGGAGTTGGGTGGGGATAAAATATTTACATTAAGGGAAAATGAGGCAGGAACTATTTTCTGGAAGGCCCAGAATATATGACAAGAAGAAGAAATTAGATACCAGATACAAGGTTACATGCAATCGAGATAGATACCTCATTTATTTCTTACAACATTAGGATTGAATTAGGTATCACTAGCTAGAATTTTATATACGAGCAAACCAAGCTGGCTGAGTGATATATATAGGACTCCACCCAGGTCTGTCCTATAATGAAAGCCTGACCTCTTTTTTTCTAAACCATACCAAGGCGTCTGAATATGTTAACACGTTGGGTGGCCAACAAAATTCTTCTGATTGTCAAAATCATTGCTAAGGGAGATTAATCTGATAGTGTAATATAGAACATGATTATGTATTTTGTGTTCTTATAAGAAACCAAAGGACAGGGCCTGGAATACATGTGACCTGTGTATCCTAAATGTCCAGGTGCACTGATTAGCATGTAATATTGTCTCCATATGTACTGACCGAAGTGAAAACTAGTTTATTATCAACTTGTTAAAAATTTTGTCTATAATTTATATTCTATCTGAGGTGCTACTTATTGATAGAAGTTTTCAACAAAATATTTTCTAATTCCAATTCAATCTTCAAAGGATATCTTCCTCTTATCCAATCCTCCTCATATCTAAAAATTTCTGCCACTTACAGAATTATTGGAGAAATTGTGAAAAACTTCCGTGAAGATGTAAACTGTACTCCATAATCCAGCTGTTCCCAATGAGTTAGGAGTCTTGCTTTACCCTGGTCGGGAGTTTCGAAAGGTGTTCCTTTCACTGCATGCAAAAATACATACATCCCCTGGAAAGCAAGCAAGGAAGTATAAATGATCAGTATCAAATACAAAATTAGTCTCTGTCAGTAAGCATTAATGAGGTTTCAAGCTGTTTGTAAGAATGTGATTTAACTGAGTTCGTTTTAAGCTTGTATATAATAGTGACAGGCTGTGGCCAGTTTCTTTATAATAAAACAGAGCTTTCTGGGGTATGTAAATATGTGAGAATTGGTAAAATGAAAGTAACTTGTTTGCATTTCTTTTTCATTAAACTGAAATTAAGTATCAGAGTAGCTTCATATTTTTACATTCAGATTTTCTTACACTTTTTCTATTAGGAAATAGGATTACTTTTTCCCAGTGTATAGGAGGTTTTTCTTCAGGGTATATTAATAAATTTGATGATACTTAAAAAATAATAAAGACATACAAACTGGTAGAAAACAACAAAATGATTAAAGACTATTGGGGAAAATAATTTTTACATATTTAACGATGACTGCCTTTGCCTTGATAATTCTCTTCCAAAGCAACAAAGATATAATAGGTATAATGTTCTACTCAATTCCCTTTTAAAATCACCATTGTGCCTCAATAGTGTTTCTTCTGAGGCCAGTTTTTAAAACTCAAAGCAAATAACATTACTAAAAGCCATTCTGTCAGATCAAAATCTAAACATGTAATTTTTTTTTATTAATAGGGTAGAAAATCCCAATATATACTAGATTTGGTTTCCTTGAGAGGATGATACCCAGTGATTGATAGGCAGTGTTTCCTTCAGGATCACTGCTTGAGGCACTATAACAGGATAATGCCTAAATATTATCATGACACAAAGTTTTTCCTTCTAGATACTACAATGTGATGTCATTTTTCCTACCTCAACTTTTAATGATTATATAGACAAATTAGGGATTTGAAATTTTATATGACACCAGGTTAACCAACCCTTCCTTTTAAGGCTTAGTCTACTTTGTAGTTATTCCATTAGGCAATTCAAAAGTTGTTTAGCTACAATTACAAAGCTACGGAGGAAAGGACTCATATTCAATTGGAATTAACCCACCAAACATTTAATAAGTGGTTTATATGTACAAGACACAGGACATATATGCACATATGAAATTAAATGATATATACCCAAGCCTTGGAAAAATTCAATCTGCTAAGAGATGGTAAGGAAAAAAAATAAACATGAACAACTAGAAAGTAGGGCAGAAACTGCTATCAAAGTACAACCAGAGTACTCAGCAATGGGAGAGGAGGGAAAGGTTCCTTGTTGCTGTGGCAAAAGTCTTGATGTGACCTTGTTAATCACCTCATTCTTAAAGGTTCAGCTCAAATACAATTTCTTAGAAAAACCTACCTCATTAGTAATAATTTCTTGTCTATGTGGTTGTATACAATTTTATTGAAAATACTATTACAGTACAATATATCATGTTAGAGTTGTTTGCATGATGTTTATTTTCCCATTAGCCTAAATACACTAGGAATAAGCACTGGTACACTGCAAGCATTAGAAATGTTGGAACACGACATTACACCAAGGAGTATTTATTCTGTAAGCACTAGGAAACCATTTTCATATGGGCTTTAAAGTGAATTATAAAACAGAAAGTATATGTTTTCAAATTCTCAGGGGGTACAGGATCCCAAAAAAGTTAAGAACCTCTATTCCAGACCACATACATGTTAGAAGCTAAGAGAATCATCATCCTGTCATTATTTCCTCAAACCACCTGTACTTAAATTGTGTTTAAAGTATTTAAAGTATTTAAACAGTTTATTTTATATATCTTTTCAGTGAAAAAGAATAAAATCGTATCTGGCCATATATCTTCTACCCCAGTATTATTTTTAAAATTGTTTCTATACAGGAAAGTCTGTGATGATTATTTCTATATTAAAAGAATTAGGGAACAAAAGCATGTAGCTCATGGCTAGTCCTTACTGAATACCTACTGAATCAAAATGAATCATTCATTTTTACAGCTGGGCCAAGAATCTTGTGATTAATACCTCTAAGGGTGAACTGCAGCACTTAATAAAACAACCAGTGTAGGTTTCTACTCTATGGTTCAGAAAGGCAAATACACTGTATTTTTCTGACCGGGTGTAATAATTAGGTCCATTTTCTCATCAGTATGTATTTCAGATTTTTAATCGGTTTAATGTAGGCTATTTTCAAAGTAAACTTAAATTTGGAGTCACGTAATTACAACTCCTATAGCTAATTAGTTAAGTTTTTAGTGTGGTGAACTAATCACAAGTAAATCACAAGTTTGCTTTTCTATACAATGTCAATTACCAATCATTTGTCCATGGTCAACCAACTTGAAACATGGTTAGGGGCCAGTGGTGGTGCAGAGGATAGCTTCTAAAATATATTTAATACATGTGCCACTGGAGAAAAGACTAACTTATTCAGCAAATGTTTAAAGACATTTTTAGAGATATAAAAATTAAAACATAAAAGAGATAAACTGCTAATTCTAAAACTATGACAAACACATGATTAAAGAATGCAGCATGGGAGTTGTGTAGATTCCTGGAGGGATAGTTTTGCTGGGCAAGTAGGAATCAGGCAGAGGAGAAAGAAGGGAGGAGTATTAACATAGTAGAGACTGAGCTGGGCGTGGTAGCTCATGCCTGTAATCCCAGCACTTTGGAAGGCCGAGGCAGGTGGATCACCTGAGGTCAGGAGTTTGAGTCCAGCCCGGCCAACATGGTGAAGCCCCATCTCTACCAAACATACAAAAATTAGCCAGGCGTAGAGGTGCGCACCATTTGTCCCAGCTATTAGGGAGGCTGAGGCAGGAGAATCACTTGAAGCTGGGAGATGCAGGGTGCAGTGAGCTGAGATTACACCAGTGCACTTCAGCCTGGATGACAGAGAGAGACTCCATCTCAAAAAAAAAAACAGTAGACACTGAGTGCCATGGCTCACTCATGCTTTGGGAGTCTGAGACAGGAGGATCTCTTGAGGCCAGGAGTTTGAGAGTAGCCTGGGTAACATAGCAAGACATCCCCATCTCAATCAATCAATCAGCTGAGCATAGTGGCACACACCTGTCTATAGTCCTAGCTACCTGGGAGGCTGAGGTAGGAGGATCACTTGAGACCAGGAGTTCAAGGCTACAGTGAGCTATAATCATGCCACTGAACTCCAGCCTGGGTAACAGAGTAAGGCCCTGTCTCTATAAAAAAACAAAATGGCTGGGCATGGTGGCTCATGCCTGTAATCCTAGCACTTTTGGAGGTGGTACAGGACTGCTTGAGGCCAGGAGTTTAAGACCAGCCTTGGCAACAAAATGAGACCCTATCACTATTAAAATAAAAAAATAGCCAGGTGTGTTGTCATGTGCCAACATAGTGAGACACTATCACTATTAAAACAAAAAAAATTAACTGGGTGTGATGGCACATGCCTGGAGTCCTAGAATTTCTAAGGAGGCTAAGGTAGGAGGAACTATAATCATGCCAGTCTCTTAAAAAAAAAAAAAAGAGTATTTGGTTGAAGGGAAAAGAAAATACAGTAGAAAAGTTTAAGCCAAAGTAACAAAATGAGAGCAAAATTATTTTCTTTACTGCTAGTGTACCGCCTGTATTTAGAGATGGTTGAGATAAGGTGAACTCTCCTTCTTGTTTCTGCGCTGTTATCACCTGGTCTTCTATGTCACACAAGAAACTTGAATTTTACCATGACTACAATGAATAATCTCTGAAGGACTTGAGTATGACTTTAAGCAAACATGCATTTTTAAAACATCACTCTGCCAAGTTGGAATGGAGAAGGGTAGGGAAGCATCACAAAGGCCATTTGATTTATTTGAATAATTTACTTGAGGAAAAAAATGAGGGTATGGGGTTCAAGTTGAGAATAAAGCAGAAGACATGCTCTGAGCAAATGGATATGGAATATAAAGGAAAAGAAGTTATCCTAAGATTTAGGTGACCTTGTTCTTGTTTGCATAGGATGATTCTACCTATTCTTTGTAGTAGTTATTACCAGAGCTCCATTTTACTCTCAAAACAGTCTGTTTGGACTATACATTACAGATTGAGTATCCCTTATCCAAAGTGCTTGGGAGCAAAGTGTTTCAGATTTTGGATTGTTTTGGATTTTGGAATATCTCCATATACATGAGATACATGACTGGGGACAGGACCTCAGTCTAAACATGAAATTCATTTGTTTCATATACATCCTACACATAAAACAATCTAAAGCTAATTTTATATGGTATCTTTAATAATTTTGCACATAAAGTTTTGACTGCACTTTAATTGCAACCTCTCAGGAGGTCAGGTATGGAATTTTCCACTCGTGGCATCGTACTGGTGCCAAAAAAGTTTTGAATTTTAGAACATTTTCTATTTTGGGTTTTCCGATTAGGGATGCTCAATCTGTATATTAATTGCTTTACCATTAACATTCAGCTGTCTGGCTTGGCCTTTAGATAAGATTAACAGTGAAGTCAGAGGAGCAGATTATGGGTGGTAAGGGACTAATCAGGAGTAAGATAAGTACCATTTATACTTGTTTGGTTTAAAGTGCAAGGTAATCTGGTGATATAAATAAATACAAGCATCCTATTCTACAGGTAGAAACTGAAAATATGGGTAGATGAAGTAACGTAGGTAGAATACATAGCATAAGAAGAGATGAAGAAAAGAACTTTGGGAATAGCAATATTTAAGAGAAGAAAAGAGAAGGAAGACCCCATCAGAAGAAAGAGAAGGTAATACATGCAGGTGATCCTATGGAAGCCAAAGGAAGAGTGCCAACAAAAGGGAGATGATGATAAGTCACTATTTAAAAGAAAACATCGTTTGCCCTTACAAAGTCTATCATATAAAATGGACTAAACGGACACATATTTATCATGTCTACTAGCGCATCATTCCTGTCCTCCAGTCAACTTCAAATATCCTCCAGAAGATAGAAAATAAATATTATTGTTATTATTTGAGACATGGTCTCACTCTGTCACTCAGGCCGGAGTACAGTAGAACAATCTTGGCTCACTGCGACCTCCGCCTCCCAGGCTAGCCTCCTGAGTAGCTGGGACTAGAGCCCCCCACCTCAGCCCCCTGAGTAGCTGGGACTACAGATGTGCCACCACCACATCAGCTAATTTTTTTGTAGAGATGGGGTTTCAAGATTTCACCATGTTGCCCAGGCTGGTCTCGAAATCCTGAGCTCGAGTGTTCTGCCCACCTCAACCCCGCAAAGTGCTGGGATTACAGGCATGAGCCACCGTGCCTGGCCAAAATAAATGTTAATTTTTAAAAATTAGTTTCTCTTGTTTTCCTGTCTTAATGCTTTAAGTTCATTAAAAAAAAAAAATTTTCAATGAATGTTCTGCTAAACTGGATTCAATTAAAATTCTCAACTAGCTGTATTTCCTCCTTTACACATTACTTTAATAGGCTGTTAAAGACAAGGAAAGTTGCTATCAGGATTGTTGTGTGTGTGTGTGTGTGTGTGTGTGTGTGTGTGTGTGTGTTTTGTAAAAGGCAGTTTCCAAGGCTGCATAATATGTCAGTAGATTCAATCAAAACTTTGATGCTTTGTAGAGCTAATATGAAGAGAGTGATATTCAACAAGCAGCAGCTAAGGCATCATAAGATCCTGAATCATACAAGATATGATTAAGTTCAAAACTTAAATACTGAAACAGTATAGTATACTTACACAATTTAGACAGATATGTTAACAAGGATTGAAACTAAAATGATCTATTTTCTAGAGTTTATACAATAAGAGAAAGAAAGTCTTACTTAGAAAAAGGCCCAATGTAAAGTAAAAGAAAGAGAAAATTCTATCCCAGATTAGAATTTTTCTAAATTAAGTCCTATATACTAAAAAAAACTAAACTATGCACTTTAAATGAGTAGTTTTTATTGCATGTTAAAAGCTGTTAAAAAAAAAAAGTCGTATATATCATAAAACCTTAAGCTTTTTTAAAAACTGTGTTTAAACACACATATCATGACATTTACCATCTTAGCCCCTTCTTTTTTTTTTTAAAACGAGCAGTCTGGAGTGCAGTGGCACAATCTTGGCTCACGCAACCTCCGCCTCCCAGGTTCAAGCGATTCTCCTGCCTTAGCCTCCCCAATAACTGAGACTACAGGCATGCAGTATTTTAAGTAGAGATGGGGTTTCACCATGTTGGCCAGGCTGGTCTCAAACTCTTGACCTTGTGATCCACCTGCCCTGACCTCCCCAAGTGCTAGGATTTTAAATGTACAATTGAGTGGTATTAAATACATTCATATTGTTGTGCAATCATCACCATTACCATCCACATCCAGAACTCTTCATTTTGCAAACCAAAAACTCTGTACCCATTAAGCAGTAACTCTCCATTCCTTCTTCCCTTTAACTTCTGGCAACCACTAGAACTAAAGCTTTTAAGTAGTATGATGTGAAATTCTTACCAGATTATGTATAATATTTGTTAAAGTCCAAGCAACAGGAACACTGAAGAAGGGAATGCTGAGTAAGACAATATGAAGCAAGCCAACTCCCAATGCATATGTCAGCCACATACCCCGACTGTTCATGACACGGGTATTTGGATTCACTTCACTGTGGGCGACTCCAACATTCATGTTTGCTCTGTAGGAAAGTAATGAAATGAATCAACACTGATACAACTGGCAAAACTAAACACCCTCAATTCTGACATGACAAGGGACATGTATTATGAGGATTATTTTTTCCTAGTTATTTTGAAATAGCACACAAACACCATCCAAAATATGCTACTTGAAGATGCTGACAGCAGTAAAGAATCTTCAACATTTGACTTGATGGTAACATGCGGCTTTTTATGGTTCTATTTGAAAAAATAATTAAAATGCTTTTCCTAAAGTTTGTTTTCTAGCATGTTGTTTTACTGAATAAGATTCAAATTCAAAGAGAAAACCTACATTGTCTTATATCATGAGCAAAGTGAAACGCCAGAAGCTAAATTTACCAATGAATTTATATTAAAAAGAAAAAGCAGAACTCACCCAGCCAGTCTGTCAAGTAGCCAGACTCTTATATCTGACTTAATGTAGCCATAAAGAATGGTCAGAGTTCAGATCACTTCTTTCTAAATACTGAATGTGAAAGGTACATGCTGTTGATATTATGTAGTGTAAAATTTACATGGTCAAGGGATAGTATTTCTCAACTTTGTGATACAACTAGATGAAAGCAAGGAGTCTTCTGAATATTTCTCTAGTCAACTCCTCAAAAACTTCAGTTTTCTTTCTTTTTAAAAGGTTTTTCCCTGGGTATGTCTTTGTAGCAATAAATAAATACATAATAAATAAAAAAAAGTTTTTCCCTTCTCCTTTTCCATTGAAGATGGACTCCAAAGGAAGAACTGATAATAGTTTTCAGTTCTTTTAATGATGGTGTTTACTTGGGTCTAAGTATTCCTTAAAATAAAACTGTCCTGAAGAACACCTATTATCCGAGGGAGGGGGGAAACAAGGCTATGTTATATTTGGAACAGCTGTGATTTTAAAAAATAAACAAACGCTTGTATTACGGAGAGGAATTTCTCATAACCCCATCCAGCAAGTGTTTCCGGAGTATAATGCTCCTTTGCCTCTAAAAACCCATGGAACAGGCATCAAGGCTTAAGGTGACCAAAAGTTAGATACACTAAGAGCCGCTAAAGTCTCCAATTTACATGTGTAAATCTTTCTTCTAAACATCCATCATTTATCATACATTATTTTTAACTATTATGTCATACTTAGAATATGCCAACACTCAAGACAGTTTTCCCACTTTCTACAGGATGGAGGCCTGAAATTCACATCTCAGCTGGAAGGCAAAGCTGGTGCGGTACTCACCCTACTCCAACCAGAAAACCTCTCCCCCCAGCAGGTTTGCCTGGCTGCCCTAGGACTGGCAAACAATGATCTTACAGACCGTGAAGAGGCTGTCGGCTCTACCCTTGTTGGTGCCTCCGAAGGCGGCGACCCCTCAGGGAAGTCCCCCTGCCAGACGGGCAGCCCAAGCGCTCCGGGCCAGAGAAACTCAGCAAAGGCCGCCACTGCTACCACCTCCCCACCCGCCCCTTCCTTCTCGCGGCCGCACGTCACGTCGGACCCCGGCAAAACAGCAAGGATTTGCGTAGGGAGCGAGCTTCTGAGGCCACTTAGACCGCGTGGCCACGCACGCCGCCACAGATGCAGCCGGAGCCCACTTTTTCCTCTCAGGACGACCCTAGGTGGCCAGCAATTCCCTATCGACGACGGCGACTGTACAGCGTCCGTCGCGTTCTTGCCCACTTACCCGCCGCCCTACTCCAGGCCTCCGGCTCGTAGCAGGTCGAGCCCCGCGGCCACGGCCGCGGATTGACGCGCTCAGCCCGGGCGTTGCGCAGCTCGCGGAAGCTTTCACCGGCAGACTCGCTGCCAGCTGATTGGCTGCAAGCAACGCCAATCCTACGTTCGGCCAAAGAGAGGCGGGACTAAGTGCCTCGCTCCCAGTGTCTGCGCCGCCGTGCGCGCGTGCTGGGGGGCGAGTTGGGGGTCCGGCCTGCGCTTCGGCTGAGACACTGGCTGCTCGCCGCTGGTGGATGGTAATTGCCTGCCTCGCGCGAGGAAGGTAGTGTGGTGTGAATAATGGGTATTTATTATATTCTCGATGGCTCGTGGGCCCCTTCCCCTCTACTACTCCAGGTCCGAGTGCGAACGCTGCTGGCAGCTAAGGACGCTCCCCGCTCGGGGCGGGAAGCAAAGCCGGGCTTGCGGGCGCGCTCACCTGGAGCGCGTTCTCTGAGCAGGTCTGGGCTCCCGGGTGTTCTGGTTTGGTCTTTGTTGCGGCCCATTCCCCAGACCCTTGCTTTTGTTTTCCAAGCAGCAAACCCATGACTCCTATAACTCATCTTGTGAGGGTGGCAGTTATTTACTATCGTATGCCGTGGCATCATACAGGGGGTACAAGTTAAACTCTTCAAAGTTAATCACGATTTTTGCTCGTGGCCTTTTCGATTTATCCGTACTCTGAAGACAGGCACCTGTATTACATCCTGAGGAAATGTGGATGCCAAAAATTGATCTTGAGTAAAGTCTTGATTAGATTTTTTTTGAATCGTCTTTGAAATGTAATTTCCCTCACCTTTGCAGTGCGGGAAGTTTGTGATTTTTATTGCCGACATAGCTTTCAACATTTTGAAGTTGACTTAGAATGTTGACTATGTATATGCATATCTTGCATTTCTGTTGCCTTTATGACCTCAATTGTTTTGAATTTGGTCTGATCTTTAAGTAAATTATTTGTTTGTTTTCTCTCTAATGAAAGTCTGTGATTCTCTGATCTTTACTTCTTTTTTAGGCACACCTGTTGTCCTTAACTGACTTTCCTGGTCATCAGCACTCTTTCAGAAGTGTTTTGTTTCCCTCTCAGCAAATATGGAAGACTATCCTGATATGTCCAGACATTCTTTGCTGTGATTTGTGAGCTCAGTATAAACCCTTCCACTTTTTCAAAAACGGTCATTTGGTACACATACAGTAGAGCGCTATATTCCAGGGGTTATGCTACGGGTGTGTGATTGATATAAAACTACTCTCCTCAAAGAACTCTAAGTCAGAAGTTACAGACAGAAACACATATTAATAGAATAACTTGTGATAAGGTTAAAGTTAAGAATGAAGTAAAGGGGGACTGCAGAGGAAAGAATGCCTAATCTGTTGGCAGGTGAGGGAGAGGAGGCTGGAGCACGGAAGAAAAGCTTTCTTGAAGAGTTGATACTTGAATTAAATCTGGAAGGATGGTTAGAAGTCAGCCTAGAGTGAGATAACTGTATGAGCTGAGGAAGGAGTGAATGTTACCGCTTTAAGAGAGACAGTTGGCTGGGAGCAATGGCTCACACCTGTAATCCCAGCACTTTGGGAGGCTGAGGCAGGCAGATCACCTGAGGTCAGGAGTTTGAGACCAGCCTTGCCAATATGGTGGAACCCTGTCTCTAATAAAAATACAAAAATTAACTGGGTGTGGTGGTACACGCCTGTAATCCTAGCTACTTGGTGGGGGCTAAGATAGGAGAATCTCTTGAACCCTGGAGGCGGAGGTTGCAGTGAGCTGAGATTGCTGCACTTCAGCCTGGGAGACAAAGTGAGTCTCTGTCTCAAAAAAAAAAAAAAAAAAGAGAGATGAGTTCTACAGTATGATTGCTGTAGTGCACATTTGGGCAATGATGGGTTGACACTGGGAGAGAAGGCAAAAATCCAATTGTTAAGAAATTTGGACTTAACCTGATTGGCGATTGGAAACCTTTATAAAAATTTTAAGTGGGGCAGCAACATGATGAAATTTAAATACAGAAAGAACCCAATAGGTGGTTGAGATTCGAGTCAAAATATCAATTAGGTAGATTTGCAGTAGTTCAGAAGAGAAAGGTTGAGAGGTTGAATGGAGGTAGCACAAAGAAGAGAGGACTAGTTTGGGAAACATTTAGATAGTAGGAGAGGGAGGACTGGGTGGCAGGATATAGAGTGAGTAGAATTTCTAGGATGACTTCAAAGTTTCTAATTTTGCTTTATGTACCTCCATTGAAAGTGTTCGGCTGGGCGTGGTGGCTCACGCCTGTAATCCCAGCACTTTGGGAGGCTGAGGTGGGCTGAAACTCCTGTTTGAGATCAGCCTGACCAACATGGAAAAACCCCATCTCTACTAAAAATACAAAATTACAGGCACATGCCTGTAATTCCAGCTACTGAGGAGGCTGAGGCAAGAGAATCACTTAAACCTAGGAGGCGGAGGTTGCAGTGAGCCGAGATCATGCCATTGCACTCCAGCCTGGGCAACAAGAGCAAAAACTCTTGTCTCAAAAAAAAAAAAAATCTTCAAGGGCATGGCCTTTGGAGTCAATGCCAAGGTGTGCATCTGCCACTTAATAGTTTTGTGATCTTGAGCAAGTTACCATGCCTTTAAGTCCGATTTGGTGATAAAGGATGATAGAATATGTAGAGTTCTTGTGACGATTAAATAGGATAATATATATAAAATTCTCATGTTGGCTGTTTTTTTATTATCAAACAAGAAATGTAGGAAGAAAGTTAATTAGAGGCCAGGTGTGGTGGCTCACTCCTGTAATCCCAGCACTTTGGGAGGCCAAGGCGGGCCGATCACCTGAGGTTACAAGTTCGAGACCAATTTGACCAACATGGTGAAAACCTTGTCTCTACTAAAAATACAAAACTTAGCCAGGTTTGGTAGTGGGTGCCTGTAACCCAGCTACATGAAGGCTGAGGCAGGAGAATCACTTGAACCAGGGAGGTAGAGGCTGCAGTGAACCAAGATCACGCCATTGCACTTCAGCCTGGGCAACAAAAGCAAAACCCAAAACTTCATCTCAAAAAAAGAAAGTGAAAGATTCTCTGATCACTTTGGGACATGTTATGTTTAGGTTCCTTCAGATCAAATAAATGATGATATATAGAATGTAGATGGAAGTAAGGCCCTGGAGTCCAGAAAAAAGTTATGATATGCAGGTGAACTGGAGGATGATATGGAGGCCAGTTAAAATTATGTATATAAAGGGAAGGAGGTTACTTTTTCTAATGTTTGTGTTAGCATAAGAAAGATGCTGACAAATTATATTTAGTGGTCCTTCATAAATATTCATGAAGTAAAGGGCTTGCCAAGAGTGAAGCGTTTGATTGTTCTGCCTGGCACCCAGAGATACATAATATGTAATTTCCTACATTCAAAAGTTGTACAGCAGGAAAAAAGGAAGAAAAAAAGTTTTACAGTTCAGGACAGGGGTGTAGTAGGTTCAATTATACAATTTAATTAATTTAATCTTTACAGTTACAAGTTAATATTTTACATTGATTATAGGACAAAATGATATTTGATATTTTGAATATACTGGATTATCCAGTACATAATTAAAATTAACTTCACTTTATTTAAAACCTTTTTTAATGTGACTACTAGAAAATTTTAAATGATATATATGGCTTACATTATAGTTCTATTAAACAGTGCTGGATAGAGTAGTGGTTAAAATGGCAGGCTCTGAAATCACACTACTTTGGTTTTATCCTAGCTCTTACAGCTGCATGACACTGAGGAAATTAAACTTTCTAAAATTCAATCAGTTAATCTATAAAATGGAGGTAATACAGATACAATATGCTTGTGAATTTGGGAGAGACACAAGTATTCAGACTGCAATAATTAGGAGAGAAGAAAGATGACCTGACGTATGAAGAGAGATACAGACATCTTAAGACACCAAAGGACACAATGGGATGGGGTAGATAAGTGATAGAATTCATGCTATGAATTGCCATGGTCTTAGTAAACTAGAATGAGGAATATTGGGATGAAATTTAAAAGAAAAAGATTTTAGTTTTGTCATTGTAGGGGATGAGGTTATTATAGGGAATGAGACAAAGATGATGAGATTGAGACTGTTCAGAAGGAGTCAGTCTTGGTTTGTTTTGTTGATCAGTGTTTTTCTGATCAACAGCTAAGATTTTCTAGCTAAGGTAGAAGACTTCTTGAACCCAAGCCCCTGTGGGGTAGGGGTTAAAGGTGAAAGGATTGTTCATTAAGAGGTTTAGAGGAGCTCAATTTAGAACAAGTACCCTGGGATGTTTTTAGTATTTATATAGCAAACACTGTAATAAGTTACATATATACTACCTTATTTACTTCTCACCACAATCATGTCATATCATTATTATATCCATTTTGTAGATTAGGTGATTGTATTTTAGAGAGTTTAATTTTCTCAGTGTTATATGCCTGTTAGTGTAAGAGCTAGGATAAAACCAAAGTAGTGTGATTTTGGAACCTGCCATTTTAACCACTGCTCTATCCACCACTATTCAACAGAACTATAATGCAAGTCACATATATCATTTTAAATTTTTTAGTAGTCACATTAAACAGACTTTTTAAAAGTTAGTTTTAATAATGTGTTTTATGTAATCGAATGTATCCAAATAGGATAAAATGATTTCATCTTCTAATCAATGTAAAAAAAATAGGATTTTTATTAATATTGAGTTGGAAATTAAGCATTTATTAGCATATCTCAGTTTGGACTACCCACATTTCTAGTGCTTAGTAGCTGCATGTGGCTAAGTGGCTACCATATTGGATCGTGCAGATCTGTCCCTTAGATCGAGGTAATTTTGAAGCTTTGGAAGAGTGCAGAGGTACCTTTGCTTGTGACAGCACTAATTTGTGTGAATGTTATGATGATGCAGTAGCCTACAGTCCACTGTTTCCCTGCATGAGTGGGATGGGAAAGCCTCCCAGCCATTGAGAACAACAAAAATAACCACTGAGAGGTAGTTGTTCACAGCTACTCTCCTGAGAACTGGGTACTCCAAAAATAAATCAAATACATAGATTAATTAGAGGGTAGTTAGTATTAAAAAAGAATTCCCAGCATTCCTTTACATAATGATCTCTCATCATAATACTCTACATTTTATAAGGCCTTATCGTTTGTAGAATAACATTTTACTGTGATTCCTCACAGTAAACCAGTGAGGTGTTAGCTCCATTTTTATAGGTGATGAATTGATTTATGGAGGGATTTGAGTGATTTGCTGAGTTTATGTGTAATAAAGGTGAACCCCCAATACCTATTTTATAGGTTCTGATATGTATGTTTTTTCACTGTGCCAGTCACTTTTGCCTTGTATATAGCCAAATATACTGTATTCATGAACTGTGATCAGTTAACACTTTCAGAACCCAGTATGTCGGACTTCTTCCTGGAAATGCATTCCTTAAACTCCTATATAATTGTTATAGTGCCTGTGCTACATTTCCTTCTCAGTTACTGAATCTTTCTTTACATGTCTTTATTTGTCTTAGGCTGCCTGAGAAATAATCCTAAACCGATGACTTTCTGTTTTGTTTTTGGTGTTTTATTTATTTTATTTGCATCTAGATTCTATAGGATTAAATTATCATGGGATCTAGTCATGGAAAATAAAGGAAGTACCTTGATGTCCACCCCAACCCCCCTGCTTTTTTCCCCTAATAAAATCTTGACTCTATAGAGGAATTGCATGTTGTCAAGCTTGTGCTTATTTTTCCCGTAATCTTTTCTGAAATTAGGCAGTAAGATGCAAAAAGCCCTTTCCCTGCATGCTTTACAAATGGAATTTCCATAGGGCATTTTTGGATTTTTTTTTCATTTGTTTGAACAAAGGATTTCTAGTTACCAACAGATTTTGGATCTGCAGGTTGGAGCTATAAAGGACCTCAAATGCCAACCTAGAGATTTGAGCTTTATCTTACTGGCTTTGAGAAGCCACATGATTAACATAATGTTTTAGGCAGAATAATGTAGAGGATAGTTATCTGACATATCTGGTATAAGACTATTTCAGGTTAACAGTAATCCTAACTCTAGAGGAGCTTGGTGATTGAAACAGACATTATAGCTTATGAGAATTTATGGATGACTAATGATGTTTAAATGAGACTGTTGATAAGGCACATAATGGATTGTCATTATTCACTTCCCAAGGTCATATTATCACTTGCTCATTCTCAGCCAGCTACACTCATTATAGCACAATTGTTCTTATCATTCTTCAATTATTACTATAGTGTTTGTTTTTAAGAAATCTCTCTAGAACATGCATGTCTTGATTCCAATATTTATGAGCTTTCAGTGATCTACTATAATGAGTTTGGACCACGATGTAGTTGGCACAGACATTTAAGAAAATAGATTTGATATGAAAATCTCAAATGAGAAGTACTTGCCTTGGGTCCAGTTACTTACTTGGCTTTCAGCCTCTTAAATGGTCATAACAATAAGTATAAGTCTCAATGAAGATGATCTACATAGTACCTACTTTTTATGGTTTAGAGGTTTAAATGCAGTACCATATGTAAAGTGTTTAGCATAGTGTCTAGCATACTATATATTTAATCTAATAGTTGCTGTTTCTATTGTAATCATCATCATTTTAATTAATGGGCAGTATAGACTGGGTGGCCAAAGGTTAAGAGTCATTGAGGCGAATTAGGAAATTATATTGGGAACTAAATGTGAGAAATACTGAGAAAAAAATGGTTGGGATTTAGGAGTTGATCGGATTTGAGTTAGGGTGAATGGATTATTCCTATAGGAAAGTCATGGGTTTGAGATAGGGATTGGTTAATTATATCTTTCTGCATAAGATAAAATTACAGTTTGAGCTAGCGATTATTTCAACAGGCAGTTGGAAATACAGGGTTAGAGTTAAGTTAGAATTGGTGATAATTAGTTCTATAAAAATTCTGGAAGAAATTTTAAAAACGCAACTTCTTCCTCAAATGTTATTGTGGCCTGTTTGTTTTTAGGTCTATTGTGGATTTTTTGAACCCATTTTTTTGTCATTTTTATCCATAGGCATTTATATATATTCATATATTACGTATCAATAGAGGAATTGTTGAAGGACTTGCCTTGGCTCTGCCTCTTAACTGGATGACCTTGGACAAGTTTTCTAATTTCTTTGTGCCTCAGTAGTTTTATAAAATTGAGGTGATGATGGCACCTATTTTCAAAGGATAATAGTGAGAAATGGAAGATTTATGGCTGGGCCTGGTGGCTCATGCCTGTAATCCCAGTACTTTGGGAGGCCAAGGCAGGCGGATCACTTAAGGTCAGGAGTTCAAGACCAGACTGGCCAACAGGGCAAAACCCCATCTTTACTAAAAATGTAAAAATTAGCTGAGTATGGTGATGAGCACTTATAATCCCAGCTACTCTGGAGTCTCAGCCAGGGGCACATGAACCTGCAAGGTGAAGGTTATGGTGAGCCTGGGTGACAGCAGGACTCCATCTCAAAAAAAAAAAAAAAAAAACAAGGAAGAAATAGAAGACTTAATATTGTATGTGCTAACAGTTGAGCCTAGCATGCAGTAAGTCTTAATGAGGATGGTCTATTATTTATCATTATTATTTCCATCTGTTCTGTTGGTCGGGCATGTTTAACAATTGTTACAAGTTGCATTTTTATCTTCTAGCTTCTCTGTTAAAAGTGAAAATGAAACAGTTGCCTGCGGCAACAGTTCGACTCCTTTCAAGTTCTCAGATTATCACTTCAGTGGTCAGTGTTGTAAAAGAGCTCATTGAAAACTCCTTGGATGCTGGCGCCACAAGCATAGATGTTAAACTGGTAAGTGTCCTTGAGAAGCCAAATACCATTAAGACAAAGAAAAGGGGCTGGACAGATGTTTTCTCCTTTAACTGTTACCTTTATTTTATTTCTTTACACCAGTAAATTATTCGTAGGATATTGGACCCTTTGTCTTAAAAGTAAATCCTTAAAAATAAATTTTAATTTAGATTAACATTATAGTAACACTAAAGGAAATACGTTATGAAAGAAGACATGTTCTTTAGGAATCCGTCACCTAAACCATCTAATGTTTGTATTTTCTACATAGATATGTCCTTGGTTATTTATATTTTCTTGTTTTAGTTATTTTCTTTTGCATTTTATTTCTTCCATCTAATCAAATTTCAAACCATTTCCCTTGTTACTTTTTTCACATTTAAAAATATAAGTGCTATATATTAAATCATTTGGGTAAATATGACCTACATCACTCATGATTTATTGCAATTTGTTTGCATGTCTAGTTCCTCTGTTCTAATTGCTAACACACAGAGGTATGTTTTATTTATTTTTGTGTCCTCTATACCTGGCTAGTACCTAGTACATAGTAGGAAGGTAAATAAATTCGTTGGATTGAATATAAGAACACATTTTTTAAAATCTCCTAATTATCAGATATTTATGCTGCTTCTGGTTTTATAGAACTAGAAACAATGCTGATAGAGATACATTTGTAAGAAAGGGACCTAACTTTTTGTTATCTACTAGGTAAGATTCTATGACATGGACATACTATATATATTTTGTGTAAAAATAAAATCCCAGTCACTTTTTATAAAACTCTGTGACTTATCTGCTACTATACCCATTTTATTTGTTATTGTTATTATTTTTTAAATTTTTTGAGACGGAGTCTTGCTCTGTCACCCAGGCTGGAGTGCGGTGGCTCGATCTTGGCTCCCTGCAATCTCCCTCCCCAGTTCAAGCAGTTCTCCTGTCTCAGCTTCCCAAGTAGCTGGGATTACAGGTACGTGCCAGCATATCTGGCCAATTTTTATATTTTTAGTAGAGATGGGGTTTCACCAGGTTGGCCAGGCTGGTCTCGAACTTTTGACTTCAGGTGATCCGCCCGCCCGCCTCAGCCTCCCAAAGAGCTGGGATTATAGGCATGAGCCACTGTGCCCAGCCATACTATACCCATTTTACAAATAATGTTCTGAGAAGTTTCCCAAAGTCACATAATTAGTAAGTAGTAGAGCCGAGACTGGAATCCAGGTCTTTCTCGCTCTGAAACCCATTCTAGGTTTTCTCTCTGTGCCAGTGGTTCTCACGATGTTTGGGTGCATCAGAATTACTTAGGATGTTTGCTAAAACCATTACTGAGCCTTACTCATAGAACTTCATAGTCTGGGTGGGGCCTGAGAATTTGCATTCTAGTAAATTTCTAGTTGACGCTGATGCTGGTGGGTTTTGGAACACACTTTGAGAATCCTTCTATGTCAAACTTCTGTTCTGTTTTTAATACACTCTAAGCTTTATAAATGTGAAAAAAGTACATTAAATCAAATCCAAAGAACGACAATTTGTTTTTGTTAGGTATTTCATATAGTCAGTTCAGTCTGATTGGAGTACCATTGATAATAATTAAGTAGGATTAGATAGTTATAGCTGACAGAGCTGTGGCAGGCAAACCTCTTTTTCTTAAACATTTCTGGAAGGAAAACTGGTTTTTAAAATAGTGTTACAAAGCCAACAGAAGTCCTCTATAAAACTAGGTTAAATATTTTAATCTGGCTGTAAATTATAGTCTCTTGACATTAAAACAGTATTTGCTTTGTAGAATTTTAAGATACACACCTTAAATATGTGGCTCTTCATAATAAGACTTGTTTTATTGTGGTTTTATGCTATAATAGCTGTCCTGACTAGGTATGTTTTCATATTTAGTTAATTAAATGTGATGATACTATTTTAAACATCTAAACAAATCTTTATATTCTTATTACGGGGTTTCGAAACCATGTTGGCCAGGCTGGTCTCAAACTACTGGCCTGAAGTGATCTGTCCATCTCAGCCTCCTAAAGTGCTGGGACTACAGGCATGAGCCACCATACCCGGCCTGATTTTTTTTTTTTTTTAAATAAAAAAGACAGACTGTTCCCAGAATGTAAACTTAACTTTATTTAGAGTCAGTCTCACTGTTCCCCAGGCTGAAGTGCAGTGGTGCATTCTCAGCTCACTGCAACCTCTGTCTCCCAGGCTTAAGTGATTCTCCTGCCTTGGCCTCCTGAATAGCTGGGATTACAGGTGTGTGCCACCTTGCCCAGCTAATTTCTTGTATTTTTAGTAGAGACTGAGGTTTCACCATGTTGACCAGGCTGGTCTCAAACTCCTGACCTCAAATGATCTGCCTGCCTGGGCCTTTAAAGTGCTGCAATTACAGGTGTGATTAAGTTGCACTCAGCAAAACTTAATTTTAGATTGAGAGAGGTGCGAGGAACAAAATCTTAGGTGTCTCCCTCCAATGCTTTGTATATCTAATTTATCTAAAAATTGCTGATATATACAGTATTATATCATTTTAGGTTATTAGAAAGACATAATATTATTTTAAATACCAGAGTCATTATAATTATAGAAAGATTTTTTCCCCCCTTTATAAGTTGCATCTATGGTCATACACATAGGACTTTGTGGAGTAGAGTCAGGCTTATTATGGAAGTTGGCTACCAGATTTAGACTATGGTGTTCATACAAATGAACAACATGGGAATTTAAATTTTGTTTTTGTTATGTATGCATATTTTTAGTATTAGAGTATAAAACTGTGAATTGAGATTTTGAAAAAATTTTCTTTGCCTGATGTGATGGCTCACACCTGTAATTCCAGCATTTTGGGAAGCTGAAACAGGAGGATTGATTGAAGCCAGGAGTTTGAGATCAGCCTGGACAACAAAGTGAGACCGCATCTGTACAAAAATTAAAATAAAAATAGCTAGGGACTATGGCGTGCACCTGTAGTCCCAAGCACCTCAGAAGGCTGAGGTAGGAGGATCACTGAGCCCAGGCGTTCAAGGCTGCAGTGAGCTATCATCATGCCACTGTACTATAGCCTGAGTGACAAAGTATCTAAAAAAAATCTTGACTTTTTTTCAGATTAAAGAACTCACTGGTTGCCAAATCAGAGGTGTTATCTCAGCAGTTTCCTGTTGAATGGCTATAGATTTTTATGTGAGCAATAAGGGAGAAAGTATTAAAAATCAGGTTGATTCCTGCCATAGAAAAAAGCAAAATGAGTAAACAAAAAAAACAAAATAAATAAATAAAAATCAAGTTGAATAATGATACTTGCTAGGTTCTTCCTGACTTTGTTGCTGTGTTACTTTGTTGCTGATGGACTTCTGTTCTGTTTTGTTTTGTTTGGGGGCCAAATATATAAAAGGTATATGTAATTCAGAATAATTTTTTTAATCAAGTTTAAACAAAGTATGGTATATTATAAATACCCATGATAATGAAACAGTGAAAAGAAACCTTAAAGATCAGCCTAACCTTATTCTACAGTTGAATTGAGTCCAGAGAAAATAAGGGAGTTGCCCATTGCACCATAACTAGAAATTAGTAGAGCTAAAGAATTTAAGCTCTTGGCCCAGCGCAGTGGCTCACTCTTGCAATCCCAGCCCTTTGGGAGACCAAGGCAGGCAGATCACCTGAGATCAAGAGTTCGAGATCAACCTGACCAACATGGAGAAGCCCCGTTTCTACTACAAATACAAAAATTGGCAGGGCATGGTGGCACATGCCCGTAATCCCAGCTACTTGGGAGGCAGAGGCAGGAGAATTGCTTAAACCCAGGAGGTGGAGGTTGCGGTGAGCTGAGATCATGCCTTTGCACTCCAGCCTGGGCAACAAAAGTGAGACTATCTCAAAAAAAAAAAAAAAAAAAATTTAAACTCTTATTTCTATAATGTTACGTTTCCATAAAAGTAAATCAAAATGTCAAAATTCCTTCACTTGTGTTTCTTTCTGAGTGTGATAACAGTTTAATATTTTTATATACTAAAACTGTTTGTTGACATTTTATAGGAGAACTATGGATTTGATAAAATTGAGGTTCGAGATAACGGGGAGGGTATCAAGGCTGCTGATGCACCTGTGATGGCAATGAAGTACTATACCTCAAAAATAAATAGTCATGAAGATCTTGAAAATTTAACAACTTATGGTTTTCGTGGAGAAGCCTTGGGGTCAATTTGTTGTGTAGCTGAGGTAAGGTAATTATATTGGTTATTTAGCAATTTCATAATCACTGAATGTTACAATTGAAACTAACCCAGTATTTGGTGAAGTCTGGTTTTAAATATTTTTATTATGGCAAAATATGCATAACATAAAATTGATTATTTTAACTATTTTAATGCTGTGCAATTCAGTGGCAATGGCGTTATCTGCATTCACATTGTTGTGTCTCTATCACCATTATTCATCTCCACAACCTTTTCATTATCCCACACTCTGTACCCATTAAACAATAATGCCCTTTCCCCCATCCCCTAGTATTCACCGTTCTACTTTCTGTCTCTATGAATTAGACTATTTTAGGTATCTCATGTAAATGGACTCATAAATTATTTGTTCTTTTGTATCTGGCCTATTTCTCTTATAAGGTGTTCAGGGTTCATCCATGTAGTAACATGTATCAGAATTTCCTTCCTTTTTAAGGCTGAATAATATTCCATTGTGTGCATATACCACATTTTGTTTATCTGTTCATCCACTGGTGGACACTTGGATTACTTCCACCCACCTTTGGATTATTGTGAATAATGTTGCTGTGAACATTGGTGTATAAATATCTGTTTGAGTCCCTGCTTTTACTTCTTTTGAGTATATACCCAGAAGTAGACTTGCTATATCATATCATAACTGCTTAAAATTTTTTGAGGAGCAGCAAAGTGTGTTTTGCATTTGAAAATTAAACAGATATTTAACTGTAGCACTTCTCAGAGCCTTTACTATATTCAAGCACCTTGTAAATCTCTAAGGTTGGTGGTCTATATAGGTACATTTTCCTATACCTACTTGACCATGAAATTCTTTTATTGACAAAGCATATCATTTTTGTTTGTTTGCTTGCTTGTTCTGTTGACTACACTTTGGAAATGCCACTCTAATCAGTACATTTAGTGAGATTATGCTCTAGATATGTGAATTGATTTGGTCTAAACCATAGCTAGTTAAGGGCAGATTAGAACTTTACCCTTCTGACCATGGGTTAGGTGCTCAGTGTCTATAAACTCCTGAGTTTAGTGCTTGGCACAGTCAGTTCCATAGTACCAATTATACTATACTGTCTCTGCCCCAGATTTTATAACTAGTTTGTGGCAAAGCCCATCTAGAACCTTGATCTTTTCATTTCTTTGTATTTCAGTTGTGTTTGATTACATGACTCCGTACTACTTTTTTTGTACTATACTATTACTCTGGGTGTTGGGCTCTTTTATTGTGTGACAGTATCTATGTGCCAGTGAGTGATAGGATGATTGTAAGGGTCTCTTGAGCTATTGAAATTTGCCCAGTAGCCATGTAATTCTTCATTTGTGCTTAGGCTGGCAGACCCTATTTAGGCAAGAATGTTCCAGTACAGTGAAATGATAGGACTTCATACCTGTTGTTCTGAAAAAGTGGCACAGTCGTGAGATATTGTTGCTATCTCCTCTTCTGGTCTTTGGACATCTGTTTAGTAGTCCATTCTTCCCAGGAGTGACATAGTCTCTAGGTTCATTGTGGCCTTCCCTTAGCCCTTCTTCCTTTGAAGTGCTGGCATAGTATAGTGTAGGTTTTCTCCATTTTTTTGTGGATAGGATTCCAGCTCAGTACAGATTCTCCTTGACTTATGAAGGAATTACATTCCTGATGAAACCTTTGTAAGTTGAAAATATTATAAATCAAAATGCATTTAATGTGCTTAATTTCTTGAGCATATCACAGCTCAGCCTAGCCTACTTTTAACATGCTCAAAACACTTACCTTGGCCTAATTTACTTACCTGGCTAACACTTACCTGGGCAAAATTATCTGACAACATAGTATACTGGAGAGGATCTGTTGTTTATCCTCATCATCACACGGCTGACTGGGAGCTAGTGGCTCACTGCCTCAGCATTGCTATTGTATCCACCACTTTTTACTCGATGCATATCACTTCCATAGCACTGCAAAGTCAAAAAAATCCTGTGTAAGTAGCACCGTTGTTAAATTGGTGACCATCTGTATTCAGTTTTTTACTTTTGCACTTTTTTGGCTGTATAACATGATGTCCTAAGTAGGCCAGAAAATTTGCAAAGGAGATAAGTTTAAGTGGGAGATTTTGCTGTTAAGAGCAAGGAGGACTAGGGGCCCTTGTTTACTAGAATTCAGATGTTTAGACATCATTAAAGGGAAATTATCATGTGTACTCTTAAAACCTCTATTCAAAATGTAGCACTCTGTGTACCTCTCTATTTTCCTCAGCACTTGCTTTAGAGTTCACTGAGCCTCCAAATAAATAGATTTTGGGGAATAGTGACTAGAAGGTTCAACTGGGCATTGTCCATTTTTCTCCCGAAGACTATAAATGGGAATCTACAACCCTGGATCTTGTACAAAGAGTTTGTTTTTAAGATGGAATGGTGTTTGCACCTGGGAACCTCTGAGTCTCCATGCTGTTTAGCTGTTAGTGGTTGCTTTAGAAGTCATCTTTTTGTCTGTTTAGAACATGAGTATTTGATTTTTTTTTTTCAGCTGTTGTTCAAACTTGGCAGATAGGCTTTAAGCTTTATTTGGTAGATTATTATCAAAAAATAATTTGATATTTCTGTATTTTCTGCAAGATATATGTATATAAAACCCTTCAGAGCCGAAATTGGTCATAATTAGCTTTGCCTGCTAGATGGCAGCACTATACTTGGTTTTTAGAAATATGTTTTACAAGAGCCATGTGATTTATTCAAATCTTCACTGTAGTTCTGAGTTTAGATGGCAATTTTGTAAGTCTTTGTCCATTGGTCACTTTCTATCTTGTTTCCTTATTTGGTTACTTAAACCCACTTCATAGGCAAGTTTATCATTTTGTCAGTCTTATTTTTAAGCACTCAAGTGGCCTTGAGTATAAATAAAATAATTTTTCTCATCAGAATTACAAAACAGTTGTCAGAGTATCACAATATTAGAAAACTATAAGGTTTTCAAAAAATGTTTGCAATGCCAAGCATTTGTTTATCTTAGAAAATACTAACAGTATTTTATGGAGTTTCCTTTCTTACAGGTCTTTGGGAAAATCGTATATAGATGTGTGTTATGTATGCGTGCGTATACACACACAGACACTAACAACACAATGAATTTTTACGTATATATACTCCTGATCAAGATTTAGACCATTATCAGAACCCAAGAAGGTTCCCTCATACCCACTCCCAGTCAGTACTCCTCAGAGGTAACTGCTACTCTGACCTCTGTCAACACAGATTACTTCTGTATGTTCTTGAACTTGATATAAATGAAATCTTACAGTATGTATTATTTTGTCACAAGAGTTTTTGATGATGATTTAGGTTTGGTTATACGGGCAACCTAAAGGAAATACAGAGCTAGCTGGAAGGAACTCTGATAGTAGTAGGGGCTCTAGTACACCATTAGATTCCCCCACTTCAGGACTGAGCAGTCAGCCCCCAGCTGCCACAAGTGTTAGTGACTCACACCTCGGTCTCCCTCTGGAGCCTTCCCTTTCTGCAGCTGAAGAGAACTGCCTTACACCTGCATCCAATGACTGGTTGAGGCCTTATAAAGGTCCCAGTTTAGGACAACGTTGTCCTATGCCCACTGGTGATCATCCCAGAGAACCTGCCAATAAGTTGCCTGCTCACTAATCTCCATCTCAGAATCAGCTTCATGGATTAGCCAGCCTACAATGTAGGTCTTCTGTGCTTCAGTCTCTTCATAGTACTCATGAGAAAACTGAGATCTTGTGAAGCCAAATGCTAAGTCTTCTTACCTCAACTTTAAAACTCCATCTCTAATAAGTAATGTTCATTGTTTACTCCATGCAGGGTGCTGCGCTAGGTAGTTGATTTCAGAGGATTTGTACACAGTGAAATATGAAATTTGTAACCTATTCAGGGATACATAGTGTGTTCAAGGCAAAATCCAGAATTCAGTTCTAATTTCATGCCTTTTATTAGTGAGTTTTCCGCGGTAGGTTATATTACCTCCTTACTAGCATGATTACAAATGAATTTATAAAGTTTAAAAATACTTCCATATTAAATATTAAATTATTTACAAATTTACCCAGGCTTGCAGTGGTAAGTTCAATAGCTAAGTTGTTAGGAGTAGGTGAGTTGAAACTTATATGGGAGGACTATGAATAGTATTTCAGAAAAACAGAAAATCTTATATGTTTGTTGAAGTCAGTTACATTTAAAAATAAATTTTTTTAAGTAAGACCTATTTAATGGCTGCTTTTTTGGGGGGAAAAAAGTTCAGTTTTTAAACTGAATGAATATTCCTTAGCACTCAGAATTGAGGTTTCATATATAGAAAAAATACATTTTCATGACTGGCTTATTGTGAAACTTTTCTGATGAAAATTACAGTGAACACAATAAAAATTTGTGATTTGGTTATTTTATCTACCAAACTGATGCATATAATTTTAAAGTCATAGAGTTGTAAACCATCCCAGGCTCAGTGGATTGATACGTAATTGGGCACACTATTAAACAGCCATCTCCCATAACTCCAGTTGTTGAAATTACTTTCTCTTTATTTTTTAAATGTTGATAATTAAGAAGAAAAATTAAGTTAGACTTTTCAGCAAAATTGGCTGGAGAAATCTAAAATACATCTAATTTTATATTCTTTATTTATATACTAGAATGGTCAATTTTCCTAATTTTTCAATTATAAAATAACTTCCAACCTTAAACAGTTAAAGGAATAAACCTTTATTTTTGTTTTGTTTTCTAATTTAAAAAATTTTTTGTAGAGATAGGGTCTTACTCTGTTCAGGCTGGGCTTGAAAACCTGGCCTCAAGAGATCTTCCTGCCTCAGCCACCCAAATTGCTGGTATTACAGGCATGACCCACTGTGCCCAGCAGGCATTATTTTTATATCTACAGAGTAAACTGTTGGTGTTTAAAAATGGAATTACTGCTCTCATGATCTGTGATGAGTGTAAGTATATCAGCAACTGACACAAATTTACTGGTAATGGTTTTCTTTAAAATCTCACCAGCAAGCATAACTTCTTGAAATTGTTGACTGTAGAGTAGTAATTTTGAGATATATGTCATCTTTAATGTTTAATTACTAATACTAATTACTAAGCACAGTGACTGGGTTGAATTAGAGATAGTGAAAATCCTGTTTTGACCTTCTCATAAAAATTTTTATAAAGATTGTAGGTATTTATTATTCCTATCATAAAATACACATAAAATATTTTATTCCTTTTTAGGTTGATATTTTATATGTGTTATCAAAGAAATGTTTAAGAAACTAACAACATTTTTGAACTGGATTTTATATGGGTGCTAAATTATACTTTGCTTTTAGGAGAAATAAATAAAGAACGGATTCTGAAGTAGGAGTCATAAGCCTAATTGTAAATTCTGAGTATTTGGATAGGAGACCTGGCCAAAGGCCAAAAGTAAGGTTAAATTTTCTGAGGATCTTTTTTTTTCTTTTTTAAATCAAGTGAGGATCAAATAAAATAATACATATTTCAGTGTCGTGAATATTGTGTGCATACAGATGAAAGTTATTTCTACTTTGGACTTTTATGTGAAAAGCAGTATGCTGCTGTGTCATGTAGGTGATAAGATCATTAGACTTGCTTATTCCTTTCTGCAAACAGTATTTTACCTCAACATTCAATGTTTATGTATACTTTTCCACATTTGGGGAAAATGCTTTCTAAAATGTAATAGCCATTTATAGGTAAATGCCTTCAAATGTCACCAAATGTCTTTATTCTGTAGTATTAGTTCATTTTTTTCTCTTGTTTTTTCCTTAGAAGTATTAGTCATCCTCCGTATAAGATTTATATTTATTGATTCATTCATCCACCATTTAAATGGTTACAATGTACTGAATATTATTCTGACCATGTCAAGCTCATTATGCAGTTGACCCTTAAACGTCAACTGGTTGAGGTGCAGACCCTGCCCCCCACCACTTCATCATGCAGTCAAAAATACACATGCAACTTTTGACTCCTTTAAAACTTTACTAATAGCCTACTGTTGACCAAAAGATAACATATTTTGTATGTTACGTGTATTATATATACTATATTCTTACAATAAAGTAAGCTAGTTTTGTTATTAAGAAAATTATAAGAGAAAATATGTTTCTGTTTATTAAATAGAAGCCGTTGATTAAGTGTTCATGTTGAGTAGGCTAAGGAAAGGGTGGAAGAGGAGAGATCGGTCTTGCTGTTTCTGGTGGCAGAAAATCTGTGAGTAAGTGGACCTGCGCAGTTCAAACTTGTGTTGTTCAAGGGTCAACTGTATAATTTTATGATGAGATAATGTAGGATCTGTAGGTTTGTTTTTGTATCACATCACATTAGGTCTCCATAGCTTAGAAGAGCAGAATGAGAAGCTGAGTCAGTCTGTTTTGAAGATGGAAGTTGAGACTCACTTATTTGTGGGCCTACATGTTATAAAAGGATCAGGGGAAGCCCCTAGCATCATTGTGATGGTTCTAAGCTTCTAAGAATTCCTGACTCCTTTTCCACAGTGTAGGGTGGTCTCCTATATCCTTTACAGCTGTGATGGTAGAGCTTCAGTCAGAATAGGTCTGGGAAGTTTCAAAGCAGTTGAATATTTTACTTCCTAAATGCAGCTTCCTCACAGGTGATGGAACTCTGTTGAAGGGAGAAAAGCCAGGGCTAAGATCTCCCTGTTGGTAGGCTCCCCACAGTGGGTAGCTGGGAACAAGTTCTATGGTCAGAGTACTTTAATTAGTGCACAATACTTGTATATACTCACATACAGAAAAGAAAACATTTCAGCCATTCAGTCAAATGTCTGTATTTCACCTGAATCATAAAGACCTTTAGTTTTAGACTCGTATTTGTGTCAGTGTTCATCTAAAAGTTAGCCCCCCAAAAACTCAAAAGGCTTTATCATAATTAAATGTATTTTTGTCAAGAGGATTTTTACTCGAATTATCAGAATATATATTTTTTCTTTAGTTTTTATCTAAACATTGAAGAAAAACTGTTTATCTAAAGTTTAAATGCTTTTATGTAATTTTAATTTTGTAATGATACTACAATTTCTTGAAACTCAGTAAACTGGACAAGAGTCAGTTTTAATAACTGATAGTCTCTGAGGTTCTCTGAGGACTTCTAAAACTTCTTTTTTTTAAAATACCGGTTTTCTTTATTTCTTCTCTTGACATCACAAGATTCACTCTCTGTCACCATTCCTCAGTGTCTCTAGTAAGAATCACCAGTAATAGTGTGTACTGTTAGAGATGCTAATAGTGTATACTGTTGGAGATGCTCCTGATGGTGGAGTTACTGCAGGTTCAAATGCTGAATTCATTAGCTTTCTGAACCTATGCCTGGTCGAAAAAAGTTTCCTGTTCTGGACACAGGGTCATATGATGAAACGAACTCTTGAAATACAATTCCCTTTCCTTCCTCTGAGGAACACACTGTATTTCATAAGTTTATGAAATACCCTTATGTGTTTGCTTTATGATTTACTGTCTTTAGCCATGAGTTCCAAAGCATTTCCTATCTAAATAAATTTTCATAATCTATAAATTGTAATTTTACAAAATTTTAATGTTGGAAAATAGAGGGTTTTATTCATTTTAACGTAAACGTTGCATTATGAGCCCTAAGGTCTTACTTTGCTTTTTAGCACTTCAGTTTCTTCATCTAGGCTGGAATATGTTTGTTATTCACTAATATGTTTAAAGGATGAGACCTTTAATATCTTGTAAGATACTTTGAAGTGGTTGAAACAAGATCCCATGTAACCTTATAAAGTATTAGGATCATCTTCATCTTATCACCCTCCCCTTAAAGATGATATGTGTAATCATTTATTCAGGACCATCTAGAAGCCACTGGCAGGGTTAGTACTGGAACTCAGAGTTCTAGGGCTGCCTTTGCTCAGTGACACCAACTTTAGGTCAGGTGGCTAGTTCTTTGGAGAAGAGAAATAGAATTCAGTTAACCTTGGCATTTTGGAAAAGCAGTTGGTTAAATGTAGAATTGTTTTTAAAGGAATAATTATAGAATAATTAAACAGAAAAGAAAATCTCTGGCAGTTTCTGTCCTCTAAATTACACAGCTTTTGAACCATGTAATATATTTTGGAAGAAGTAGATCCCTTAAGAGTACTCAGAAACTCATAGTTTTTCATTTCTGCTTTTTTGGGGAATAGTATCACAGTAATAGCAGCTTGACATAGTGCCCCATAAAAGTTGTATAGACTTTATTTTCAGAGAGAATCTAATGTCCTCCGCTAGTACTGTGAGCTAGAGAAGCTGTTTCTTTTTTGTTGCTCTGATATTCCCTGCATGGTACCAACATGTTCCACAGAGCTGTAGGCCCTACAATAAATCTGCTTGGTTAGGGCAGGGTAACAGAACCATCAAGTGTAGACCCACCTGGATTCAGATGAGTTCTAGCAGTGGGGTTGGATCCTTATGGTGTCTAAATTATATAGAATTACTTTAGAATATTCAGCTCTGCATATAATGATGGCCAAGGAATATTACTCCCAATTTTGGGTCATCATTGCTCACCAGGTGTGTGAGGAGGCTACCTACTTCCCAGTGCTTTCCTTGCCAGCATCCCCACTCACCACTTTGTTTCTTTCTGACAAAGGTATATTTTATTATTGTTATACTTCCATACCTATCTCATGAGGTAAGTAAATAGCTGAGGATGAACCTAGCTTAAAAGAGGGCAGACACTTTAAAATTTATATTTCTATGACTAACATCTGAGGAAATACTTGCATGCCAAATGAAATGTCTTCTTAACATATGCTTACATGTTTTAAAGATTTTTAGTTAATAAAAAATTTACACTTAATAAGTTTAAAGCTCAGGTTTAAGAAAAAATATCCAAAACTATATGTATAATTTAAATTTTATTTTATTTTTTGGACCATAAACTTGAAATACAGAAGTCCAGTTTTACACATAATACAGAAGAGGGGAAGGAATGATCACTTTACCAAATAATTATTCACTTACCAACAAATTTATAGAAATAGTTTGTTAAAAAGCAAGTTCCCTTAATACAGTTGAAGTACTTGCTTTTACAGACATAATACATATAATACAAATAGGCATTTCAGGTATACTTGTTTGTGTACGAGTATTTTAATAAAGTGAAATACTCAAAACAGTAATTTGCGACATAAAAAGTATAAGCTGGCCTATTGCTTATTGGTGTAACTCTAAGGAGTATTACAAAAGAACTAGTCACAAATGTTTATTAGGTGAAATACAATATTGAGTAAATATATTATGCAATAATTATTTCAAATCTACTTTGATAATGAATCCATCGCAATATCAAAAGTGTTAGTTTTATTAGATGGTTTTTTCTCTCCAGGTTTTAATTACAACAAGGACGGCTGCTGATAATTTTAGCACCCAGTATGTTTTAGATGGCAGTGGCCACATACTTTCTCAGAAACCTTCACATCTTGGTCAAGGTAAGAGAGTAGCTTTGTATATAAACATTCTTTACCTTTTCTGTCTTAATAGTTTGTTTAAAAAAAAAAGTAACTCCTTGAGTACAAACGTATTGCTTTGGGCTTGGTCTTGACAAAGGCTAGTAACTTCCAAGTAAACATTCAGCCGTTAGCCACCAATTTCTGAAATATTTAGAATTGTTCTCAAAAGGAACTGTATAAGAGACTGGACACCTCCATGGACTAGTTACTCTTCTTTAAAAACTAAGAGTATTTATTTTACTAGTGCTGGATCACCAGTGTCATCCTTATATATGAAGGTTAATATTTTATTGAAACATATAAAACATAATGGATTTGGTAATAATGGTACTAAGCCATACCCCCAAGATATGATTAAATAGACAATTTAAAATACATTTGTTTATTTATGGAAAACTTCAAACATATGCCTAAGAAGTTATAGGACTTACCACTCAGTTTCAGTAACTTATCAACTCATTGCTACAGTTCTTTTGTGTAATACCCTCACCCATTTCTTCCTTTTTTGTATTTTGAAGCAAATACATGTATTAATTATTGTTTCTACTTGTAATGTAGTTATATAGTGTTTTATATACTTTTATGTAATGTTATTACATTTTAATATCTTACATTTTCTTTTTTTTGCGTGGCATTTTTTTTCTATACACTTGGTTCTCACAGTGTATTTTCATTTTTTATTTTTTATTTTTTTTCCTGAGACAGGGTCTTACTCTGTCACACAAGCTGGACTGCAGTGGCATCATCTTAGTTCATTGCAATCTCTGCCCCACAGACGCAAGTGATCCTCCCACCTGAGCCTCCTAAGTAGCTGGGACTACAGGTGCACACCACCACCAAATTTTTGTGCTTTTAGTAGAGACAGGGTTTTGCTGTTTTGCCCAGGCTGGTCTCAAACTCCTGAGCCCAAGCGATCCACCTGCCTTGGCCTCTCAGAGTGCTGAGATTACGGATGTGAGCCACCACATTTAGCTGATATCTTATGTTTTTAAGTTTCTCTGAAAACTATTTACTTATAAGGATAAAAAAGATCTCTTTAGGCTTGAGTTTCACATGTATCCTTTAATCTTTTTCTAATAATGTCTAGTAATGGGATGATTAAGAGACTCTTAAAGTTATTACTTCTTTAGAGTCATATTCAAAATAGTTATTAGATCTGAAAAGGGACTTGTGGGTTTTGTTGTTGTTTATACTGTATAGTTTCTGTGGTTTCTTCCTTCACTTTTAATGTCAAATTATTGAATTTGTTTTTTTAAAATGAATTCTGTCTTCATTTCATATATAAAATATAAATTTCTTACATTTTAATACTGGTACCAAATTCTTTCACTCTTTCTCTTATTTTGTAAATCCTTAGCTTAATTACGGATTACTTTTGCCCATTAGAATTGATATTTTTGTTCCACGTAAAGAAAAGAGTTAACAGAAACTCCTAAGACAAAGCACTTTTTTTCTCATTTATTCATTTAATGAAAATGAGCTCAAGTCTAACAGCTATTTTATTTGACATAGACTAGTACAAATATTACATATATTTTAAAAATAATAGATTATAATTATTTTATTATATATCAAAGGTTAGGACAGAGAGAAGGCATTTTTAAAATATGGTTCCTATCTAGAAATACTCTGACCCCAGCTCTTACGAGTTCAAATTAGGAAACCATGAGGAAATATTTGAGTGGCTATCTAGTAGAGTACTTTGAAGTAATCTAGTCGCCTTATAAAACTTAAAAGAATTTATTTTTATCTTAGTAGTAACCGGTCTAATCTGGATGGCCAATGGCTTTGCATTACTCATACTTGTCATGCTTTTCTTTATTCATCTCCATGGGAACTATGAAATAACAATCCTTAGATATGGAATCCATCTGATCTTTGCCCTTTTGCTGTTGATTTTCCTTTTCCTGCTGACCTCAGTCTTCTACCTTAGATAAGTGAGGTATGCATATTAAGGAATATCTGTTGTCAATAAATGAACTTTATTTTCTTCAGTGTATTTCTTTTATCTCAAGAAACAAGACTAAATACTTAGAAGGTCAGTAGTTACAAAACTACTAATTGCTTTTCATAACTCAGTTTTTTTACCTAATTATAGTTGATTGGTTAGGAAAACAGCAGAAAATCAAAGTTTTAATTTTAAGTGGTTCTAGATGGACATTATATGTATCTACAAACACTTTCAAAAGCCTTTTATATTTATATTGCCTTAGTGCTGATAGTTTTTGAGTGATTGAATCACATACTCACATTTCACCAGCTGTCATTTAGCTTCCATTTAAATATTTTCTGCATAAGATAAAATTACAGTTCAACCATCCTAATTTATACCTGTACATGTAGGGTTCTTGGACTAATTTCTGCTGTAAAGTGAACATCCCTGCTTAGCATTTACATTTCATATTATCCAATATAATGATATTTATGAGTGGCATAATTGTAGGTAAAGAAACAACTTAAAATTTTATTTAGTTATTGTAAAATTTATTACCCATTTAAACAACATATTTTATTACTATTTTGAGACAGAGTCTCACTCTGTGGCCCAGACTGGAGTGCAGTGGCGTGATCTTGACTCACTGCAACCTCCACCTCGCAGGTTCAAGCAATTCTTGTGCCTCCATCTCCCACGTAGCTGGGATTACAGGTGTGTGCCACCATGCCTGGCAAAAATTTTTTTTAGTAGAGACGGGATTTTGCCATGTTGGTCAGGCTGGTCTCAAACTCCTGACCTCAAGCAATCTGTTCACCTCGGCCTCCCAAAGTGCTGGGATTATAAGCATGAGCCACCGTGCCCAGCCTATAAAACATATTTTTAAATGTTTAAAAATAGTTTAATAGAAATTCCAGCTCTGGCTTTTCTAGGTGTAGATATTTGTTTTCTGAATTAATTTAGTCATTTAAAATGATTTATGTGTTTAACAGTATGTCACCTTAAGTTGCCCTTATCTTCTGTTCACTTCCATTTTAAAGCATTTTTTTTAAACTAAAAAGAAAAATCTCTGTCTTTTAGATTATTTTACCAAGTATGTGGAGTAAATTATTTGTGTTAGTCCTATCATTTTCTGTCATCAGATCTATTCCCTTTACCCTGGGTAATCAGTATGAAGCTTTCTAAATTGATTTACCCTCCTGGACAAATTCTTTTAATACCTTTCAGTACTTCTGCCTTAGAAATTTCTCATATATCAAAAGTATATTTAAAGGGCTCTGATCAGGGTATTTCCTTTCTCCGCCGTGTTACTAGAGTAGAACATCATGTTCTTTATAAATTCCTACTGTGTGTGATTGTGCATGTATTAAAAGATCTTTTCATCTTAATTTAAGAATGGAACTTTTATTAATTAAATATTTTAAGAAAACATTCTGATGTATTCAACAACCATACCTTTCATTAGGAATATAAATAGCTGCCATTCTAATAAATGGCATACCATAGGGTCATGTAAAAATATAACAGGGAGCATATTACAAGACTGCAGTTTAATTTTGGTGTTTGTAGGATTGCTAAAGTTAGAGAGCCGAATGATTTTCTTGTAAAACATAATAGTATAAAGGGACCTCCTCCCTATTGGCCAATATTACCTGGTACTTTTAAGGAAACACAGTTTTTGTTTGTTTGTTTTTCATTTTTTGGTTTTTTTTTCTTGAGACAGGGCTCATTTGGAAAGAGAAAAGACTTTTCCATCAGTATGTTTTATTCAAACATATAATTCTCATTATTCTCAATTGGCTGAATGCAGTGGCTCATACTCCAGCACTTTGGGAGGCCAAGGTGGGCAGATCTTGAGGTCAGGAGTTCGAGATCAGCCTGTCTGACATGGTGAAACCTCGTCTCTACTAAAAATACAAAAAATTAGCTGGGCATGGTTGCTGGCGCCTGTAATCCCAGCTACTCAGGAGGCTGAGACAGGAGACTCACATGAACCCGGGAGGTGGAGGTTGCAGTGAGCCAAGATTGTGCCATCACACTCCAGCTTGGACACCAAGAGCAAAACTCCATCTCAAATAATAATAATAATTCTCAATTTAGTTTCACAGGATATTTTTAGGTGATGAAGCAATAATTTATCAATATACAGATTAGGCATAGTGTGGTCCTAGATAGATAACATATATTTAAAAATCAGGTCTCTCTTTTTACTTTCGTATACACATTTATATTTTGCCCTCTTGATTTCTGTCTTCTGTCTAGTGCGTGCCATTATATTTGTCATCTAGGAACTTACAGACTAGTGGGGAACACAGATGAGCGAATAATGACAAAATGAAGTCACTGACTTTAGAGAGAGGTTAGCAAGTTTTTCAGAAAAGATGACATTTAAGTTTGAAGATGGTAGGAGTTTGAAGATGATAGGTAAGAAGACATGGAGTATAACCTTTCGGCAAGAGAAAAATGATGGATACAGAGTTCAAGACACCATTGTAGCAATGGAGGAAAAGCATCATTTTAAAAATTTGTATTCGTTAAACTATGAAGAACTGTGTCACAGAGAAGTTTAAATGAACTAAGCCCAAGAGAAAGACTACCTCTTCCTAGAAAAGAAGTGCCTGGGGCCATTTGCATCCCTGGGAGTATAAACTGAGTCTGGAGGAATAGGTGGATAAAGGAGCAGTCCTTCTGTAAATAAGGGATCTTTTATGGTACTAGGAGAAACCAGCTGAACTTTTAATAGCCACTTGTGGGCTGACATGACTGATTGGAATATGGGATCCTCAAACAGGGCTAGCCCACCCCACACACTGAATCTCAGCAGGACTTTTGTTGAGTAAAACGTGATGAAGAAAATTGGGACTGAGCTAGAGAAAGAAAGATCTTAAAGCCTTGCTAGAGGAAGAGACCTGATTCCATCTTCAAGACATTTGAAACCAGAGGTGAACCGAAACTAATAGGTTCAACTCAGATAACTAGTTGAACCTATTAGTTAGATTGAAGAGATCTGTTCTTCATCCTACTTGCTTGGCAGGAAACAAAACACTTTTTCTGGGAGAAAATATTTTCTTCTTCCGTATCTATTCTTTTATACACGAGTTTTGACAAAAATAAAAATTTTGAGAGACTTGAGGAAAGTGGGATCCATAATCAAGAGAAAAAACAGTGTAAACAAACTCACCAATAACCCAGATGTTTGAATTAACAGCAAAAAACTTAGAAAAAAAAACTTATGTTAAAGAATTTAGAAGAAAAGATGGTCAAAATTGGTAAGAAGGTAGCAAATTTCAACAGAGAAATGGAAACTAAAGAACTAAATGGAAATTCTAGAATGAAAAAAGTACTATGTCTGAAGAATTAATTGGACGGACTTATTGGAGTCAGGTCAATAAAAATGTTGTAGACAAAAGCCCCAAAAGTAGAATGAAAAAAGAGCATCAGAGACCTGTGGCAACATTAAATGGTATAACATGTGACTGAAATCTCAGGAGAGAGAGACAGTGGGGCAGAACAGAATTCGAAATGAAAATAACTGAGGGCTGGGCACGGTGGCTCACACATTTAATCCTAGCACTTTGGGAGGCCGAGGTAGGCAGATCACTTGAGGTCAGGAGTTTGAGATCAGCCTGGCCAACATGGTTAAACCCTGTCTCTACTAAAAATACAAAAATTAGCCAATTTTTTGTATTTTGGTATGTGCCTGTAATCCTGGCTACTTGGGTGGCTAAGGCAGGGGAATCTCTTGAATCCAGGAGTTGGAGGTTGCAGTAAACCAAAATCATGCCACTGCACTGTAGCCTGAGCCACAGAGTAAGACTCTGTCTCAAAAAAAATAAAAATAAAAATTTAAAAAGTTTACAAAAAAGGAAAATGTCTGAGAATGTTCCAAGATTTTTGAAAAGTTGTAAAGTCACATACCAAGGACAATAAACAGAACCAAGTGGAATAAAAATAAACAACCATAGCTAACCACATCATAATTGAATTACTGAAAACCAGTAATGTGTTGGACAGGACTGTTGTTAAGGCAGTATATTATGCTTTAATTGGAAGTGTTTTTTTCTTTTTTAGAGATTCATAAAAATATGATGCTGTTTACAGCTTTCAGGAAATATTAAAGGTAGCCAGAGAACAAAATAACATTGAATTCAGAGGAACAATAAAAATGACAGCTGATTTCCCATCAGAAACATGTAACCCCCAAAAAATGGAATGACATCTTTTAAATATTTAAAAATTTTTTGGCCAGGGACAGTGGCTCATGCCTGTAATCCCAGCACTTTGGGAGGCTGAGGCAGGCGGATCATCTGAGGTCAGGAGTTCAAGACCAGCCGGACCAACATGGCAAAACCCCATCTCTACTGAAAATACAAAAATTAGCTGGGTGTGGTGGTGCATACTTGTAATCCCAGCTACTTGGGAGGCTGAGGTAAGAGAATCACTTGAACCCAAGGAGGCAGAGGTTGCAGTGAGCCGGGATTGTGCCACTCTACTCTAGCTGCTTGGGTGACAGAATGAGACTCTGTCTCAAAAAAAAAAAGAATTTTTTTTTCATTGTAGACTGTTATAACCAGTAAAATGCCCTTTAAAGAATGAGGACAAAAAGAAGGCAATTTCATACAAATAAAACAGAGAGAATCTGCCTCCATGTGCAATAAGAAATACTAACAGAGTTTTTAAGCTGAAGGAAAATGATCTACACAGCAACCTGAATCTGCAAGAAGGAAAGAAAAGCACTAGAAAATGTGTGGGAAAAAAATGGAAAGAGTATTTTAAAAATTTATTTTACTAAAGCAAAATCAGCATACTGTGGAGTTTATAACAGAAAAGTAAAATGTACGACAAAAACTTTACAAAAGGTAAGAGTAAATGAGGTAAGCGTATAAAGTTGTGATTATATGCCACTAAAAGTAATACAGAATTATTTAGCTAGAAAGCCAATAAAACGAAGTACTAAGAATGATGTGGCAGAGTTCAGTGTGAGGATTTAGAGTAATAGAAGCAGTAGATTTAGCTTAGAAAATGGTAGCATAGATGTTAGATTAGGAAGGGCCTTTTACATCATACCAGGTAGTTTGTACCTTACCATCGTAAGCCGTTGGAATTTATTTTAGGCAGAAGGTTGATATGATGTTATTTACAAAATTAACTAGTAGGATTGATATTATGTTATTTACAAGATTAACTGATAATTTCTACTATAAATTTTGTCTTACTGTAAGAGATACTAGAACTGCTAGGGTTTGAGGGGAGGGAAAGGACTTTACATAAATTTGAGAGAGACTTTTAGGATAGAATAAGCTAGACCTATAAGACTTATGCAATATTGCAGTAAGAAGTAGAGGAAAGGATCAATTTATTCTGTAGTATCTGCCTTTGGAAACTGTTGGATGTTGATGTTATATGAGGGAAAAAAAGGTTAGGTGTAGTATCCGACCCAAGGAAGAAGATAATGAGTTCCAGCCTGAGTGTGGTTGATTTCAGATACCTTGAGGATAATCAGGTGAAGATACTGGGTGAGCATCTGTCTATAAAACTTAAAAGAGGCCAGGTGTGGTAGCTAAAGCCTGTAGCTTTGGGAGGACAAGGCAGGTGGATTTCAAGGTCAGGAGTTCAAGAACAGCTTGGCCAATATGGTGAACCCCCCCCGCCCCCGTCTCTACTAAAAATACAAAAATTAGCCAGGTGTGGTGGCGCGTGCCTGTAGTCCCAGCTTGGAAGGCTGAGGCAGAAGAATCACTTGAACCTGGGAGGAGGAGGTTGCAGTGAGCTGAGATTGCATCACTGCACTCCATCCTAGCGACAGAGCCAGACTCTGTCTCAAAGGAAAAACGACACAACAACAAAAAAAACTTAAAAGAGTAGTGTAGGTCTTAGTTAATTCTAAGATGCACATTTTGTCACATTTAATATCCTAAAAACAAATTGTAGCTTATAATTAATGGCCTCCCAAAATCCTTTTTGGAAAGACAGCAATTTTGTATGTTCTTAGTGTTGTATCAATTGAGTTTTGTGCAATGTTGATAACTCATGTGTTGATTGAAGGAATAAATATCTTCATATTTTATTGCAACAAATGCTTTATGACACTTAAAAAGGGAAATAATCACAAGTAAATGAAGTGAAGCTGTGTTAAATGCCAAAGGATTGCTGTCATATATAAAGCATTGAAATTGAGGGCACCAGAAGAAATTGCCACATTTATGGGGATAAAGAAATTTCAAAGCAGTGAGAGGGTGATATGACCATTTCATGTGTTGCACAGGACTGATGTTAAGGCAGTATATCATAGTTAAATTGGAAGTGGTTTTTTTTTGTGTTTTTTTTTTTTTTTTTTAGAGATTCACAAAAGTATGACTGCTGCTTGCAACTTCTGTGAAAAGAATCATTGGCATATAGGTAGTAGTTGACGACATGAGAATGGAGGAAACATCTAGGGAGAACAAAGAATGAAGTGAGGTCTCTGTGAATAGTGTCTTGTATGGATTCTGGTGTGTATGTGTTTTCCGTTTAGCAGTGGAGGCAGAATGCATACCTGCTGTGATTGCTAAATGCGTACACTTCTAAATTCATCAGCTTCTGCTCCAAAATTTGGCAGTGACCTGTTTACTTTCCTAAGGCAAAGAATAGTAGCACCAAAGTGTTACTAGTGAGAAATACCATGGTATTCCAAGGAATTTAATCCGGCCTTTGGAAGTAATGTGTGCAGTTAAGCCAAGGAAATGCTCTACATAAAAATAGATGAAGACCCCCCTTCACCAAAATCGTTAGTAATGTTATATGCTGACGAGGACCCGATCAAGAAAAAAGCAGGAAAAAATCAAGTGTGAGCAAAATAGGAATATTGCCCTTCCTTTAGTCTTTTTCTACAAAGATTTTTTTCCTCCAATCTTATTTTTTATAGTAAATTTCCTTTCAAAAATGACAAATACTATGTATCTTCCATAAATAAATAAATAATTCAAATACAAACTTTATTTTTATTACTTTCTCTTATTTTCTTTCTTCAATATATTCATTTAAGACTTTTTTGTTAAATGCCTACAGATTATTGGTCATTGTTTAAGGTGCTAGGGATATAATGGTAAACATGGTAGTCCTTTGCTCTTTTACTTGTATCCTAAGAGGGGAGGTAGACAAAAGTTTTTTCAACTAGTGACATTTTCTAAAAAGAAAGGAACCATAATTCCAGTGTAGAAGCAGCAGCCTTGGATAGGGCATTTAGGGATGGATTTTCAAAAGACATACTCAAGCTGAGATCTGAAGGAGTTAGCTATGGCAAGGTTGATGGAAGAACATGTACAAAGGGTCTGTGGTGGAAACAAGTCTGACGTGCTGTAGGAACAGAAGGAAGGACATTGGTAGGAGAGAAGATAGCCATGGACCAGGTTATGTAGGATCATGTAAGCTTTATACCTCTTCATTCCCACCCCTTTTCTCCAGTTAACCAGTGTTACTGATATGGTTTGACTCTGTGTCCCCACCCAAATATCATCTCAAATTGTAATCCCCATGAGTTGAGGGAGGGACCTGTAATCCCCGCTAGTCAAGAGAAGGTGGTGATTGGATCATGAGGGTGGTTTCTCCCATGCTGTTCTCAGGAATAGTGAGTTCTCAGGAGATCTGATGGTTCTGTAAGTGTTTGACAGTCCCTCCTTCATACGCTCATACTCTCTCCTGCCACCTTGTGAAGAAGGTGCCTGCTTCTCCTTCCGCCATGAATGTAAATTTCCTGAGGCCTCCCCAGCCATGTGGAGCTGTGAGTCTTAACTTCCTTTGTCTACAGATTACACAGTCTGGGGTAGTATCTTCATAGTAGTGTGAGAACCAAGGGACTAATGCTGATAATAGCTTAATAATAGTTTATAACATTGAATTACGAGCTATTGTTAGGCCTTCACTTACATTATATATCTTTCTTTTCATGAATCCTTATTTAAGTTATATTGAAAAGTGCACCCACATTAGGATCTTCTGTTTACAGTCAATCTTTTAAGATGCTTTGCTTACCACATTTATTTTCTCATCATGTCATCATAAAATATGTTTTTTCCCACTTAGAAACAGGGTCTTGCTCTGTCACCCGGGCTTGAGTGCAGTGGCATAATCATAGCTCACTGCAGCCTTGAACTCCTGGGCTCACAGGATACTCTCACCTCAGCCTCCCATGACACGATGGCATGTACTACCATGCCAGGCTAATTTTTTATATTTTAAAGATAAGGTCTCACTTTCTTGCCCAGACTAGACTGGTCTCTACTTCCTGGGCTCAAGCCATCCCTACTGCCTAAGGCTCCCAAGTAGTTGGGATTATAGGTGTACCCACCACACCTGGAGAAATCTCTATTTTGATATTATTGTCGTTTGGTTAGAGTTTATCTTCCATTATTTTCATCAAATACATTTGGGTGATATGCTTCTGGATCTTTGCAAGTCCAAAAATGTCTTTATTTTGCCCTATACCTGGGTGTCAGTTTCTTAATTTCTTCTTAATAGTTTATAAATTGTTTGTCTTCTAGTGTTATAGGTGAGAAATTTGATGTTAGTCTTTTTCTAAGAAACTTGTTCTTTCTCTATGAGAGTTTGTAAAATTATTTTCTTGTCCTCAAAATTTAGAATTTCCAGTAGAATATAGTTTTTTTCTTTTTAAGATATTCCTTATAATGAAGTAAGCTCTTGAAATCTGTACTTAAGCCTTTAACACCAGCAAGTTTTCTTCTATTATTTATTTAACTACATGTCCATTTCTTTCTTTTTCTCCTATTAGAACTTTAAAACTACTAGTAATTTCTTTTTCTCCTCTTGGAACTTTAAAACTACATAAAATTTTATACTAGGGTTTCAAAGTCTTACATGTTCTTTATGATTACCATTTTCTTTATGTTTTTGCCCTATATTATAAGCAGTAGGACAAAGATTGACCTATTGCGACAACTTTGGCCTTTTTGACTGATTCATGGTAATAAATATATTTTACGTAACAACCCATTTCACACATAGCTAATCAAAACAATGTCATGACATATTTAATCTAACTATAGGTGATGCACTCTGTTTTATCTTTTTATTCTATTTTATTTAAAAAGAAAAAAGATGGTCATTGTTAAATACGAAATCAGTGGTTCTCAACCAGGACAACTTTGTTTCCCAGGGAACATTTGGCAGTATCTGGAGATATTTGATTGTCACAACTAGGGAGGATGTTACTGGCATCTAATGGGTAAGAGGCCAGAGATGCTGCTAAACATTCTACAATGCTCATGACAGTCCCCTACAACAAATTATCTGGCCAAATGTCAGTGCTACCAAGGTTGAGAAATACTACATTCCACATTTATTTCATTACTCCTCAGTGTAATGATTCTCTACTCTGACTGTACATTCACAAGAATCACCTGGGAAGATTGATGTCATAACTCTGAGATTAACTGGTGACTAGTAGTTTTAAAATGTTTCTTTCTTCAATGTTTTAAAAATATTGACCTATCGTATATAGCTATGACAAACAGTCAGTCCTAATTTTATATGGCAGTGGCCTTTTTTTTTGAGTAAAAGCCAGTGGTTAACCTGATAGTACAGCAGTATAATATTTACACCTTTGTTCAGCTTTTCAGTTAAATTAATTTATAAGTTAAGGGAATTCTTTTGTTAGATTATCCTGTGTTTTTGAATGTTGTTGAAAATGAGGTAAATTAAACTAGGTTACTAGATATTATTTCAGGCAAGAATTTCCAGTGACATAAGGTTATTACATACACTGTGTAATCTTTTGTGTCCTGTAGATTGTGAAGTCCAGAGTAAGCCCCATTCCCAGGTAGTTTGAGCACCAGCAGATTTCTTACGATACTGCATTATTGTAAGCCCATGTTTCCCCACAGTGATAGAAGTAAGATTCTGGTTGTTTAGACCACATAGAAGAGGTCATACTTCATAGTTCAGTATAGTTACAAAATAGTAGAGTCTAGCATGGAATCAGAATAGTTTGCAAAGTTGGACCTTTGGGTTTCTAGAATTGGAGAAGGAGGCTTTCAGTTATAGAAGGGGTTAATTACAAATTGTATATGGATTTGAAGATCTGTGAAGTTCCTTCCAAATCTAAGTATGTTTTTCTCTTGTCCGCCAATAGGTACAACCGTAACTGCTTTAAGATTATTTAAGAATCTACCTGTAAGAAAGCAGTTTTACTCAACTGCTAAAAAATGTAAAGATGAAATAAAAAAGATCCAAGATCTCCTCATGAGCTATGGTATCCTTAAACCTGACTTAAGGATTGTTTTTGTACATAACAAGGTAAGCATTATTTTATTTTTATAAGTTTTTTGGTATATGATATAATAAAAAGAACAATGTTTATTTTCTAAATCAGTTAGATAAGAGCTATGACTAAATGTTTGTGTGCCCTCACAAAATTATTTGTTGAAAACCTAATCACTATGTGATGTTATCAGGGCATGGGGCCTTTGGGGAGTGAAATTCATGCCCTTAAAATAAAGGAGACCTGAGAGGGGCTACCTGTTTTCTTCTTCCATGTGAGGAGGCCACTACATAGTCAGAGGCACCATCTATGAACCAGAAAGTGGGACCCCACTAGATACCAAGTCATCTGGTACCTTGATCTTGGACTTTTCAGCCTCCTAAATTTTGAGGAATAAATTTCCATTGTTTATAAGCTACTTGTTTATGGTATTTTGCTATAGCAGCCCAAAGATAATATGTAAAGAGTCTTTTTTTTCAAAATATTAGTCCACATTTGTCTAGTTTTATCTTTATTACGTAAAGAGTGTCTTTAATTTGTTGCCCTATATCTATATGAAATATGGTTGAACCTTTCATTTATTAATCTCTAAAATCAGGGATTTCCCCCGACAGACTTTTTCGTCTAAGAAATGGCTTGAGTGCTTACTTTTATCAGGTGGTATGATCTGGAAATATGAAAATGAATAAGATGGGTTCTTTTCCTTTAAAGACTTCACAGTTTAGTGACATTTTTCACCTTCTAAACTGTTTATTTTTTGGAAGTGTGTGTGTGTCAGAAGGATACAAGTGTAATTTTGTTACATGGATATGTTGTGTAGTGGTGAAGTCAGAGCTTTTAGTATATCCATCACCAGAATAACATACATTTACCTTTTAATAGTTTGTCATCATCCAGCCTCCTCCCTCTCTAACCCTTCTGAGCCTCCATTGTCTGTCATTCTACATTCCACACTCTATGTTCATACATATGGTTTAGCTTTTACTTTTAAGTGAAAACATGCAGTATTTGTCTTTTTCTGAGTTTCACTTAAGATAATGACTTCCAGTTCCATTGTTGTTGCTGCAAAAGATGTGATTTCATTCGTTTTTATGGTTGAATAGTATTCCACTGTGTATACATACACATTTTCTTCATTCAGTTATACATTGATAGCACTTGAGTTGGTTCTATAAATTTGCTGTTGTGAATAATGGTGTGATGAACATATGAGTGCAAGTGTCCTTCTGGTATAACGATTTCCTTTGGGTAGATACCCAGTAGGGAGATTACTTGGTCAAATGATAGTTCTATTTTTAGTTCTTTTAGAAATCTCTGTACTGTTTTCCATAGAGGTTATGCTAATTTACATTCCCATCAGCAGTGAGTAAATGTTCCCTTCTCTCTGCATCCTCGCCAACATCTGTTATTTTCATCTTTTTAATCATTGCCGTTCTAAGGCAAGATGATATCTCACTGTGGTTTAATTTGCATTTTTCTGGTGATGAGTGATATTGAGCATTTTTTCATGCGCTTGCTGGTCATTTGTCTTCTTTTGACAAATGTCAATTCATATCCTTTGCCCACTTTTTAATGGGATTTTTTGTTTTTGATTTTAGTTTTTTGAGCTCTTCATACATTCCAGATGTTATCTCTGTTGTATACATAGTTCGCAAATATTTTCTCCTATTCTGCAGGCCATCTAATCACTCTGTTGATTATTTCTTTTGCTGTGCAGAAGGTTTTGAATTTAAGGGAAACTCCACCTCCTTTCCATTTTTCGAAGCAGGGCTGATAAGAGAGCGTAGTCATCATGTTGCTTGATGAATCTTAAAGGAAAGGTTTATATGTTTTCTAATTCTGTTTATCTGATGAAATTTCACATGGGTATCTTGCAGGAAAGCGAACTACACAGCAGTGTGGAAACCTGATGTAGAATAAGGAATTAACATTTATTGAGGACCTGTGCTTGTTGCATTTAGTTTTCTGTACAATGCCAGGACCTGTGCTTGTTGCATTTAGTTTTCTGTACTCCTTACAGCAACAACCAAGTGATGTAGGGATTGTATCCGTTTTGTAATTGCTCTCTGAATGGAATTCAGATAGGTTTAATACTTTGCTTATTGTTATGCAACTAGTAAATTGAGATGGGATTTGAAACTTAGCATTCCTTCAGAGTGCTTTACACGCTACTGTGTTCTCTTCCTTTTTTTTTTTCTTTCTCTTTTTTAATTGAGAGGATCTCGTTCTGTCACCCAGGCTGGAGGGCCATGGCACGAACACAGCTCACTGAAGACTTAGACTCTGGCAGTCCCTTCCACTTCAGCCTCCAGAGTAGCTAGGGCTACACGTGAATACCACCATGCCTGGCTCATTTTTAATTTCTTTTGTAGAGATATGGTGAGGTCTCCCTACATTGCCTGGGCTGGTCTCAAACTTCTGAGCTTCCAAACTGTACACCCTCCTCGGCCTTCCAAAGTGCTGGGATTACAGGTGTGCACTCCTATGCCTGATCTTTTTTCCTATTTAAATACTACTTTATATTTATATAGTTCTTTCCCAGGTTTCAGAACAGTTAAAATAACTTTATGAGCTAGAAAGCATTATCTCTGTTTATATGGGAGAACTTAAAGCTCAGAGCAATTAAAGGAATTGTTTTATATATTATAGTAATAATGCTGAGGTCAGAACCATTTTTGATTCAGTTTTCTTGTCAGGAAGATTATTAAATAAAGCCATGGTAGAATATTGAATGTTTTTGAGCAAGATCTTTGATCATTTAAAATAAAGGAAAAAGTTAAGAATAGTAACCTTTTCCTGCTGGCGTGGAGCTCAACCAGATAATACCTTGAGATCCCTTCCAGCTCTATGATGCTATGATTCCTCAGGATGTTAATGGATGGAAGCTCATCCTACTAATAAAAATAACCCTATGGCCTCTGGATCCCGAGGATATTTAGTAATAATTTCGTTTGTCCACAAATTAATAAAAGACCAACATCAGAAAAACATAATAATTAGGAAGAAAAAACAGATGAAAAAGGTAACATATAAAGAGAAATATGTGGTGGCGCGTGCCTGTAATCCCAGCTACTCAGGAGGCTGAGGCAGAATTGGCTGAACCCAGGAGGCGGAGGTTGCAGTGAGCCAAGATCGCGCCATTGAACTCCAGCCTGGGTAACAAGAGCGAAACTTGGTCTCAAAAAAAAAAAAAAAGAGAAATACGAATTATATATTTGTAAAAGATAAGTGAGTACATGAGAAACATTTTAAGCAAGAAAATATAATAAGTGAAGGCCAGGTATGGTGGCTCATGCCTGTAATCCCAGCACTTTGGGAGGCCTAGGTGGGTGATCATTGAGGTTAGGAGTTTGAGACCAGCCTGGCAGACATGGTGAAACCCCATCTCTGTTAAAAATATAAAAATCAGATGGGCGTGGTACCTGTAATCCCGGCTACTCAGGAGGCTGAGGCAGGATAATCGCTTGAACCTGGGAGGTGGAGGTTGCAGTGAGCCGAGATCGCATCACTGCACTCTAGCCTGGGCGACAGAGTGAGACACCGTATCCAAAAATAAATAAATAATAATAGGTGAAAACAAGATTATTATCTCACATGATAGAAATGAATATATTAGAAATATTTGAAATGACAGAGTTCTTACTCATTTTAAGTCAAATATATGTCTTCTAAGGTTTTTTGAGAGGTTTATATCATTTTCCCAACCAATGTAAGATTATCAATGTAGGTATTTTCTTTAGAAACTGGAAAACAGGGGCCTTGGCCTCCACCCGCCTTCATGCCCCCCCCCCCTTGCGTGAGGGGGCAGAGGTGGGAGAGGTGGGGTGGAGGTGTTGGCGCTGCCACGTCTGGGCCACGGTTCCCAGCTGTCACGCGGGCAGTAGAGGAGCTGGGGCTGGTGCTGAAGCCGGATTTAGATCCGGTGCTGTTCATGCTGGTTGGGGAAAGTCTTACGCGCCTGGGTAGGAGCACAGACTGCCGGGCCTGGGGATCTTACTAGAAAGATAAAACCTGATGAAACTCCTGTGTTTGACCCAAGACCACTCAAAGTAATGAACTGGAGTCAGAATACAGCTACATTTTCTCCAGCCATTTTCCCAGCATCCTGGAGAAGGCTTGGTTTTGAGGCCTCTTTGTACTGCTGACTTAGAGATTTTTTTTTTAAGGTATGGGTCAGCTGACAGAGACTGGAGTTGCCAGCCCTGAACAATTTATGAAATCTTCTGAGCATATGAGGAAATCTGGACATTATTATGCTACAGTTGCAGAAGATGTGACTCTAAGACAGATTGTTGCTACAGCAACTCTGATAATAAAACAAATTCATCCATTCCTGTGCTAAGGGAGGAAGAATAGGAGATGTTGTCCTTAGTGATGAATGCAGAGGGAAGCAGCTTGGTAAATTGTTATTATCAGCCCTTTGCTAAGCAAGAAACTGAACTGTTAAAAGATTACCCTTGAATATCTACCAGAGAATGTTGGTTTCTGTAAAAAGTTCAGATGTACTGTATGTGAAGAAAACTACATGTGTCAGAGGTTTCTAAAGTAAAAATCTTATAAGAAAATTGTCAAAGGAGCTAATGCTTCAAGGCCACACTCTTCCTGAAGTTGAATTATTTTGTTGCTGCAGCCAAGTGGCCTCCATAAATACTGGATTGAAAAAATATTGTAATACTACAAATATAATGACATTTACAAAATTACTTTGGGCTGGTGGGACATGCTGTGAATTTAGATTACAAATGAATATTATAAAAGGGATGATTTTTAACCAAAGCCATCTGTTTTTAACTTGAATATTTTCTTGCATTGTATTTTTCTACAAGTTTGCCTTCATTTCTGAATGGTAGTCAAGAGTATGGGTAATAAGGAGTCATATGTCTGCTATCTGTATTGCTCATTTTAAAACTATATATATATTGAATAAAGGCTGTTTCTTATCAAATGCATAAAATTAAATATTTTTCTTTCAAAGAAACATCTCAATACTAAGTCAGCCTGGATAAATTAGTTGTTACAACTAAACATAGTGTAATCCAACATTGGTTGATCCCAATACAGGCAAACAAACTGGTCAGCCTTTTAAAGAAGTAGAAGAAATGAAAATTATTTGACAAGATTAAATGTAAAACAATTTAAATGTCTTACTGAAAGTTTAGGTAGGTCTATGTAGATAAAAAGTACCATTTGTCTTATCTGTGAATTATAATTACTCATTTGTTAAAAACACCTAAGAGCAATTGTAGTGGGACATCAGAGGTACTTTTTAAGCAGTGAATTAGCAAACCTCAGCATGTGTTTCTACCCTAATTTATTCTTTTCATGGATATCTGAAGCCTCTCTTCTAAGTTTTTTTCAAAAATGAAATATCACGAAATTGAGTGAAATACAATATTTAAAAATATATTGGACTGGATTTGTTAAATTCATAAAGTATTGATGGAAGCTTTCCTTTTTAATATGGCACTATCCTGGTCATTATCCTGTTTTTTTTTTCTATTTAATTATTTTTTAAAGTTAAAGAATTAAATACTTAAATGGTTCCAGTCTTTTGCATTCTATGTTATGTTAAACCTGTTTATTTGATGAGTAGTCTTCTGTTAGAAAAAAAGAAATTGAAAAGGAGTATTTATATTGTACTACATTTTATCATTTTTGGAGGACACTATATCAGAACTTATATTTAGCAAACACAAGTTCCTCTATAGCCTTCAGTAATTTCAGATGCAGTTAAATCCTGGAGAGTATGTTGAGAGTATTATACAGTGTAAAAGTAATGCAAAGTTACCAAAAGTCTTTTTTTAAAATTAAGTATTAGCTATTATTATACATTGAAATCATGGACTGACTTAGAATAAGCTATGTTCAAGCTTTTTTCTCATAGTAGATTTTAAAAATTTTTTATATTTTTTAATAGTGCTGTTGCACCTTTGAAATGTTAATATATATTGTTAAATCTCCCAGAATAGCATTGACATTATAAACTTTTTTGAACACTGAGTCCTGCTTTGCTCTTAGCCTTTTTCTTTTAAACATGCCTGCTTTCATCATTCTTTATGTACTTTTTTAAAGAATTTTTTTGTCTGCTTAAATTTAAACAGGGCAATATTGTTGTCTTTATTTTTTTTTCTGCATTGGAAACAATCATATTGCACATAATATGAGAAGTACTATTGCTATTTTGATAACTTGGATTAGGTAGTCTTCCTTCTTTTTATGAAGGTTTAACCTGCCAAGACATTCTTTGAATACTGATAATGTTGATGTTCTTGCCAGTATGGTTATGTTAGAAAGAGGTATTTTTCTTCTTTCATCACCATGTTCCTTGAAAGCGTAGTGAATAATGAGACAGCCAAAGGGAAATAATTTACAAGTGGATTCAGTGAGTTTATTTAAAGTAGATATCATTTGGAGAATTGCTAGAGCCATTCCTTAATGAGCACTACAGTTTTCAGCTTTAGTTGTAATAACTGAATCCCTGTGAGGTTCTACCATAAACATTTTTATTTATAAAGTAGTTATTTTGCAGAATTAACAGTTTTTCTCAATATGATAATACTTGAAACCAATTTAGGTTTCAGATATTATCTTAGCTATTTCATATGACCAAGCTTAATTTCATAGACCACTAGTTCAGAACATGTGAAATGTATGATTTCAAATAAGGGCTTCTCCTATATACATTATAATTGCTGATTTGTGTGTGTACTTGTTTTTCCAAAAATATTATTTGTGATTTTAAAAACTGTTTTGATTGAATTTTGTTTTGATGATTAGAGGCCCACTGGTACTGCAAACACTGAATTGGATGTCATTGATATAAGAAGGTTTTAACTGCTATGAAAGAGAGACATGAATTAAAGAATGTTTTCCTTCCTATTCCCACTTCCATATCACATGAGCATTAAGGCTTATTGAGGTGCTGGTTTTTCTGTGTTTTTGTTGTTGTTTGTTTGTTTTGAGGTCTGGAAGAATGAAGTCAGCTCTGAAGGGTTGAATCTCTCTGAATTCAGTTAATCTGGGAAGAGGCAGGGCCTTAACCAGGAACAGAGACCCAGAAAACTGGCCATGGAGATTTGGTAGTGTTGGCTGAAGATTTGGATTATAAGATGAAGATAAATAAGTGATGCCCTATAATATATATCCCCTACATTTATGATATTCTCCATGGTCATTTTTTCTTTCTCTACCTTTTACTCAAATCATCTTGAATGTCCCAAGTTTGCTTCAGCTGCACTATAGGGAATCAAGGAAAATTCTTTTGCCATGATTGGACCAATGTTAAGAGTCAGCTTTCCTCCCCCAATTCCAGCCAAGCTTGTGGAGTCAGTATAATCAGAGAGAGGCTCCAATTCAGGAGTGTGGCTCAAATGCCCCTTCCTTAGGAAGAAATTATTCCAGTGCCAATCTGGAAAGTTTGGGTGTGTTTTGTTTTTGGTTTTGTTTCTTTTTAAATTAAAGAAGGTGGATATCTTTTCAGATACATTTTAAGATTAGCTTGGGGCTGATTATCAATATGGTTTTGTTTGGGGACTTTTTTTTTGCTACTTACATATTAATAATGACAACATTTATTAAATTTTTTCATGTTTTCTTTTTTTTTTAAGGATTTTTTTACTTTTCACCTAAACTCTGTGAAATACGGAAAAGATAAAAGACATAGAAGTCAAATTTTAGTGTAGTTTCATGTTTGTAAGCACTGTTAGGAGTCTCTGAAGTCTTCCATTATCTTTCAATAGGACATTATTCCTCAACTGTTCCCATTGTGTTTTCCACATACTTCTGTTATGTCATTTTGCGTTAGTGGCAGTGATTTGCATCCTTTCTTTATTTGACAGCCTTTGTGGGAGGAAGGGCTGCATCTAATTCATCTATATTGACCTTATTACTGAGTGCATAGTGCAGGATGGAATATTAAATGAATTAGGTGGTACTAAAGCCAGTAGTAAGTATTTGAAACACTAGTTTTAAACACTCTGGCCTCTCTCAGACCTTTTTCATAATATTTATTAATAAAATTCATTCTTGGCCGGGTGTGGTGGCTCATCCCAGCACTTTGGGAGGCTGAGGCAGGTAGATCACCTGAGGTCAGGAGTTTGAGACCAGCCTGGCCAACATGGTGAAACCCTGTCTCTTAAAGATAAATAAATAAAATTTATTCTTTGAATTCCCTGGTGACCTCTTATGTATTTAGAGAGTATATTTTCACTTGTATTCATATGTACAATTCTGGTCCATTGCCTTTGCTAGAAGCTAAGTCACTGATACATCTTCTTTAGAACTAATAAGGAAACATATAAAGACTGCATGGATGGTGCAGTTGGGGGAAAACATTGATGGATAGTCTCTAAGAGCTGTGAATTTAATGGATTTTGTTGCTATTAATAGTCAAATAGACCACATAATTATTCCTTTTATTCTCTAACCAAATACATTTTATGTACTTAATATTAATCCTAACACACATTTCTCTATTCCAATATTGTAGATTTCTCTTCCAAACAATAATACACAGGGAATCTTGCACAAATCTAGCTTTTTGAGATTAGGCCAGTGAAAGTCAATGACATGGCCTTTAAGGCCTTTTTTAACTCTAAAACTCTTTGATTTTTAAGGATGTTTACATATGTATACCTTGAGTACTTAATTTCTTTTTTACAAAATTGGAATTTCACATTTCTGTTACTTGGTTCTACCGAGTTCATATATCAAATTGTAAAATAATAGAAGGTACAAAGTACTACAATAAACATGGTTATGCAGATCTCTTTGACATACTGACTTTCAACCTAAATGCCCATCAAATGATGAATGGAGAAAGAAAATGTGATGTGTATATTCTATACATAACAGAATTCCATTTAGCCATATAACAGAGTGAAATCCTGTAATTTGCAGCAATATGGGTGATCTTGGAAGACATTATGTTAAGTGAGATGAGCCAGACACAGAGAGATGAATACTGCATGATCTCACTTATATGTGGAATCTTAAAAAGTTGATTTCATAGAAGTAGAGACCAGAATAGTTGTTACCAGAAGCGGGGGAGTGGAGGGAGAAGGAGGAAAGCTGGAGGGGATGGTCCATGGGGATAAAGTTATACTTAGGAAAATTAAGTTCTGAATATTCTGTCACTCTGTAGGGACTGTATAGTAAATAACAATGTATTATGTAGTTCAAGATAGGTAGAAGAGCTTTTGAATGTTGTCATCACAAAGAAGTGAGAAATGTTTGAAATGATACGGTAATTGCCCTGATTTGATCATTGCACTATGTATACATGCATTAAAACATCACATTCTACCTCATAAATATATGTAATTATTGTGTGTCAATTATAAATTTAAAATCATAAATGTTTTAAAGACTGGATTACAGAGTTTACTGGTAAACAGTTCAGTTCACTGTAATAAAGCATCTCTCAGTGTATCTCTGAAGAAACATTCTCAGATTTAGCTTCTTAACCTGTATATGTAAACTCTTCACAATGTCACAATGGTAAAAGAGTTAAAAATCATGCTGTAGATGAAAAAAACTAGATTATGGAGTTTACTGGTAAACAAGTTCACTGTAATAAATAAACTCATAATGCATCTCTGAAGAAACTTGCCCAAACTTAGCTTTTCAACCTGTGTATGTAAACTCTGCTATAAATTGGAATGGTCAAAACCATGGTTAAAAAGCATGTTCTAACCACTTGATTACAGAGTTCACTGATTGGTAAACAGTTCGATTCACTGTAATAAGGCAGCTCAAATTGCATCCCTGAAAAAAAAAAGAGGACGTAGAAGGGATCCTTAGGTCTTTAAATCTGAAAAGACCTCTGAAAATCTTTTTTGTCCTGTGTCAAATCTTTTAGCGAATAGTGTTTATAATCCTGTCCACCTCCCCTTTTATCTTTATGTGACCCCAAGAGTTTGAGTGGATTGCCCAATGACTTAAACATTGAATATATTAGAAGATGAACTACATTTCACATATCTTAATTTTTAAAGCAGCATTCATCCTCTCTTATTGTAGCTTCCTCACACCAATTATATTTAAGAGTATTGAGTAGGTGCTTTGGAAGGGTTAAGTGATGACTTGCACTCTGAAGGAGCTTAGGATGGAAATGAGATAAGATGTGAAAGTGTATAAACATGACATAAATATACCGTAGGCCTTGTCATTGCCCAAAACTGCACTTACTCCGTAATTTCAGTGTTAGGTGTTACTTCTCTAATCACTACCTCCTGTCTCTCCATCTTACTGTCTTCAACAATCCTTAGATTCTGTTGAACCGATGATCTGTTGATCCTACCGCCTCTTAACTGTTTCTTGTCCTCTGGTGTCCTTGCCTTACCCTGCTTAAATTTTTGTGGTCCATCATTATCATTCTTCTTTTGTGTACTCTGTCAGTTCTCTTGGTCCTTTCTCACTTAATTGTACTTGTTTGACTAACCAAATCCTGATTAAATCAATCTTCTCATCATTTTGGTACCAGAGCCAGTATATAGGGGAAGAAAACACACACCCATGCTGAATAGTGCCTCTGTAAATTCATGAGCACTAATGTTCATGTTGTCAGACAGTCATACTCCTGTTTTTCCAGTTAGCAAACCAGAAGCCTTAGGGTTGTTCTTCGCTACTGATTCTCTCACACTCTACTGTGATTCCAGAGTAAATTCTGTAGATTTACCTTTAAAATACATCTAGAATCTAATGACTTCACCATGTCTATGACTACCACTGTGATCCAAGCCACCATTATCTATCACCTGGATTTTGTAATAGTATCCTAATTAACTCTCCCTGCTTGCTTCTTGTGGTCTTCAGTGTATTTTCAGCCCTGTAAAAATGTGAGTCAGATCATATAACTCCTGTTTAATTAGTTCCCATCTCATTCAGAGTAAAATCAAAGCCTTTATAAGTGGCTATGAATTCTCTATTGGGGTCAGTAAATTTTTTTCAGATGGTAAATATTTTAGGGTTTTCAGGACCATATAGTTTCTGTTACAGCTATTCAGCTCTTGTAATGTGAATGCAGCCATAGACAATAATACCTTATGTACAAAAACAGGAGGCCCCTGGGCTGTAGTTTGCTGACCTTTGTAGATCCGACCCACCTTCCTTACCTCTGATTTCATTATCTTTTTCCTTTTGCTCATTTTGCTTCAGTTGTTTCTGGATCCTGTGAGTCTTACTTTCAGCTCAGGACTGTTGCATTTGTAGTTTCTTTGTCTAAAACATTTTTCCTCCAGTAACTTGTTCAGTACTTATCTTTTGGGTCTTCACTTAATAAACTCTCAGTGAGGCTTTCTTTAGCCATCCTAAAGTTGCAACCATTTCCCTTCCTTCCCCCACCCCCATGTTCCAGCTTTATTTTTCTTGTTCAATATGCTCTATATTTTATTTATCTTGATTTATTCTCTCTCTTCCTAGAATATAATATCCTTGAAGGGAAGGACTTTTGGTTCTTTTTTCAGTCATATGCCCAATGCTTATAATAGTGTCTCAAGTAGGTGCTCAAAAAATATGTCAAATGAATGAGGGCTGAGAACAGGAGCACTCTATTATGCTGGTGGTACTAGCCCAACTGGACTTTAAGCCTAGGCCTAAAAGCACCTGAGATCCAGAGGCAGATGGTGTCACTGAAGATTAAAGGTAACAACTGGACAGAGAGATGGCAAAACAGCAAGTATTAGCTCTCATACTCTTGACACTTTCCTCTCCTATTGGTTGGAAGACTTCTAGATAGTCACCAAAAAGTGGGGGCTGAGTCTGGCCACTTGGCGCAGGTGGTATTATTCATTCAGTGGAATAGGAACAACCTCTGAAAGTGGTATCATCTACCACCCCAGGTAGTTGGGTCATAGGGAAATTCTGTTACAGCAGAATTTGGTTATATGGATAAATGGATCAAGATTATTCTAACTAGAGAAACAGTTTAAATATAAAGTATATAAAATACACAGTCGGGAGAGCACATTTAGAGGTAGTAAAGAAGTTTATTTAAATGAGTTGGTATTTGATATGAGGGAATGAATAGAGGAAGATAAATCCAGTAAGATAATTTAAACTTTTTAAATTAGAAAATCGGAAGCCATTAAAAGCTTTTAAGTATGGAATTGATGTAATCCAGATGCTACCTTTGAGAGTCAGTTTGATAGTACTCTACAGGGAGGAGTTAGGGAGACCATAAATATTTTGGAAGCTACTGTAAATTGTAGGCTCTAAGGACCTGAATTCAGATAAATGCATTAGGCATGGAAAGCACAAAGTGTCTATGGTCTGTCATAGCTATCATAAGGAAGAATCATTGGGACTAGTTGACTGGCTGTGAGTAGAAAAAGACCAGAAGAGGTCTGAAGATACCTGATTTATTTAACTTACATGCCTAGAGAAATAATACTATATCATTTTTTAAACCCTGAATACATACATCTGAGTTTCTCCTATAATATATTACCTTCATGAATTACACTGACATAATTTTGATTTTACCCCTAAAAGAAGCTTGTAGAAACAAGCAAAACTTTTAAAGTGAAATTATTACTGCACCAGTAGGGAGTTCTTAACTATTCAATTCAGAGAGAAAAGCTAATCAACTCTAGACTGGATATTATTATTATTACTTTTGGACAGTTTCTGCTCTGTTGCCCAGGCTGGAGTACAGTGGCTTGATTTCAGCTCACTGCAACCTCCACCTCCCAGATTCAAGCAATTTCCAGCCAATGTTTGTATTTTTAGTAGAGACGAGGTTTCACCATGTTGGCCAGGCTGGACTTGAACTCTTGACCTAAAATAATCTGCTCTCTCGGCCTCCCAATGGATATTATTTGTTATCCTTAAAACTTGCTGCTTGCTTTGGGAGGGAAAAGGGCCGAGAAGTAGAATAAAGAACCGTATTGTTTAGAGGTTTGCCTGAACAAAATAGGGTGCATGGGAAGGGAAATAACCCTGGGTATATACCAGGGAGCTGGCTGGGCGGGGTGGCTCACGCCTGTAATCCCAACACTTTGGGAGGCTGAGGTGGGCGGATCACCTGAGGTTGGGAGTTCAAGAGCAGCTAATCAACATAGAGAAACCGCGTCTCTACTAAAAATACAAAATTAGTCGGGTGTGGCAGTACATGCCTGTAATCCCAGCTATTTGGGAGGCTGAGGCAGGAGAATGTTCTCAACCCGGGAGGCGGAGATTGTGGTAAGCCAAGATCGCCATATTGCACTCCAGCTTGGGCAACAAGAGTGAAACTCCATCTCAGAAAAAAAAAAAGTACCTACCTTACAGAGTAAGGTTTTTAAATGAGAGAAAGCATTCATAGCACAGTGCTTACTCCATAAGTACTCAGTAAAAGTTAATTGTTATTGTTATTGATGGTGTGAATATTGTAAAAGTCTGATTAGATTCAAAAATGATCATTAGAGGAAGTGGCCTTAGGACTGGTTGTGGGAAAGACTAGGTGGGCAGAGGGATTCAAAGCAGGGAGAACAGCATGTGCAATGTCAAGGAGTCATCAGAGGTCAGAGAAAGCTGGTCTAAGAAATGACAGGAAGCAAGAAAGTTTGCTTGGAGCCAGATTCTGAAGGACCTTGTGTACCTTACATGGGAATGTGTACTTCTTGTTGAAGTGACCGATAGGGAACTAATTGAGAAGTTTCAGTAGGAGACTAACAAAAATAAGATAATTCTCATAGCAGTTTGAGGATCGACTAAATTATCTTAATTGTTGTGTAAGAATGTGGAAACTGATTCCATTGTCTGGTAAGTTACACAAGAAATGGAGAAGGGGGCCTAGACAAGAAAAATATTTCTGATATAAATAAGACAAGATTTGATTACCAGTTAGAAATAATCTTTCTTGTTTTTAAAGACTGCAAAGGAATGAGTCTCAACAATCTCTTTGAAAATTCTGTAAAGATTAATGTTATACCTTTAAATTTTTATTATTTCATGTTTTGTTTTATTTTTAGAGAAGGGCTCTCTCTGTCACCCAGGCTTGAGTGCAGAGGCATAATCATAGCTAACTTCAGCCGCAAACTGCTAGGCTCAAGCAATCCTTCTGCCTCAGCCTTCTGAGTAGCAAGGAACACAGCTACCTGCCACCACATCTGGCTAATTTTTTTAGTTTTTATAGAGACAAGGTCTCATTGTGTTGCCCAGGCTGGTCTTGAACTCCTGCTTCAGCTTCCCAAAGTGCTGGGATTACAGGCCTGAGCCAACATGCACAGCCTATTATTTAATTTTTTTAAAAGATCCTACCTTTACATCGTTCAAAACCCAGAAATATGTGAAAAGGCAGAATGAAAAAATTACTCTTATCTTTTTCTTTCATCTGCCTAGCTCTTATAAACTGTCCCTTCTGTAGGTAAAATGTCTATTATTTTATTTGCAATCTTCAGGAAAATAATTATGCATGTTCTATTTCAAAAAGAGAATATAAAATTAAATAGAGTAAAAGTAGGAGATTTTAGAACTCATTTGTGCTGCATAAGTTTTTCCAAGAAAGAATCATTTTTGAAACTCTGAGGCTGCTTAGCAATAATCAATTCATATTAATGTTTATTATGTCAGTAGAATGTGGTTTGATCTTTTAACAATAGTGTTGATAATGTGATAGAATAATCTATAATTTTATACTAAATTCAAAACATTTAGTATTGCCTTAGCGATTAGCTGCTATAGCTAATACTGTTCCTGTATTGCCAGTGTGGGAAATAAATAACCTTTTTAATATTGTGTTTGTACCTCTGTCCTTTTTGGAGTCAGAGTCAGTGCAAGTACATACCCTGGAGTAAATAGTAATAGATGTAGATCCAGTTATAGTAGCTTGTAAGATCTTAGAAGTGGCTAAAACTTATGATACTTAAGACATTTGGCTGGGCATGGTGGCTCACACCTGTAATCCCAGCACTTTGGGAGGCCAAGGTGGGAGGATCGCTTGAGCCCAGGAGTTCAAGACCAGCCTAAGCAACATGGTGAAACCATGTCTCTTCAAACATAGAAATAAATGAGCCAAATTAGCCAGGTGTGGTGGTGCGCACCTGTAGTCCCAGCTACTCGGGAAGCCAAGGCAGGAAAATCCTTGAGTCCTGGAGGCTGAGGCTGCTGTCAACTGTGATCACACCACTATACTGTAGCCTGGGTGACAGAATAAGACACTGTCTCAAAAACAAAACACAAAAAACAACAAAATTCATTGGTGCTGCTTTTTGTTTGCTGAAGAAAAAAAAAAAACATCCAAATATGAGTGAGTTGCAGCCTAGGCCAGTAATGTATCCTCTTTATTTCACTTTCTAGAAGGCGTTGACTTTGCTCAAACAGTTTTAGCATTGTATTATTCACTTAATTATTCATTATCTGTGTGCAGCCTCCTTTCTCTTTATCACAAATTGCCTTTACAAAGAATTGAGGTTTACTAATTAAAAATTGAGTAGTCTCAACTAACTTCATTTTCTTCAAGTAGGGTATGTTAGTGAAGTAGGAATGGGGCAAGATATATTTGGCTAAATTCAAGCAAACTTAAGTTGGTGTGCCTGTAATAATATATTTTTGATTAAAGTGCTTTTGCGCTGTCATCATACTGACTAGAGTCAGATTCTTAGTCGGCACATCTAGATGCTCCAACTTTGTATGACCTAGATAGAAAACATATGGAGGTTTGTGTGTATTTTTAGCACATGTTAAGCTTTCAGCCTAAGGGTAAGATTTACAAAAACCTTCAGGTAGTGAAAAAAAATCTCTGTTTTGGAAAATAACATAGAATTGATGAAATGGTAGAGAAAGCAAACTGAAAACTGTATTCGGGATTTCCAGTTTTTATTCATCACATTTTATAGTTTAGTTTTTTAATGATGGATCCTGTTTTGAAAATGAATCTTAGTTGCCTAATGAGGAGATTTTACTTGTTGGCAGACCGCTATCATTTATTGCTGGCCCAAGCGTAGCTAGTTTTTAAAATGCTCTTAAATTAGTTCCTTGATCTGATGCAATAATTGCCTAGTGTGAAATAATGCTCTTAGACTCCTTGCATGTTTACTTTAAAGTAAAATCACATTGCATAGTTCTCATGTTTCACAGCTTTTCTAGGACCCGTTTCCTGAAGTGATCTTTTTACAGTTCTGTATACTAACTATTCAGCAGGTCAGGCAGTGAAATAGCATCCTTGCATTAATCAGCAGCTAAGATTTATATCTGTATCTAAGGCATCACTCTAATATAAACTAAAATAAACAATATGATGTTTATATTAGTAATACCCCAGGCTTTTTAGCTGTATTCAGTGCAGGAATTTTAAAACATTAGTTTTTTTGAAATATTTCCTTGAATGTTTTATTTTAAATATGTCAATATCAGAGAGTTAGCATTCCTTTAAAGAGGTACAATTTTTGTGTATACGTTTGTTGTTGTTGTTGTTGTTGTTGTTGTTGTTTAGAGAGGGAGTCTCGCTCTGTCACTCAAGCTGGAGTGCAGGGTAAGTCACTCCCACCTCAGCTCAGCCTCCTGAGTAGTTGGGACTATAGGCATGTGCCACCATGCCCAGCTAATTTTTTTTTTTTTTTTTGAGACGGAGTTTCGCTCTTGTTACCCAGGCTGGAGTGAAATGGCGCTATCTCGGCTCACCGCAACCTTCGGCTCACCGCAACCTCCGCCTCCTGGGAACAGGCAATTCTCCTGCCTCAGCCTCCTGAGTAGCTGGGATTACAGGCACATGCCACCATGCCCAGCTGATTTTTTTTTTTTTTTTTTGTATTTTTAGTAGAGATGGGGTTTCACCATGTTGACTGGAATGGTCTTGATCTCTTGACCTCGTGATCCACCTGCCTCAGCCTCCCAAAGTGCTGGGATTACAGGCGTGAGCCACCACACCCGGCCATTTTAAAATTATTTTTATAGAGACAGGATCATACTATGTTGCTCAGGCTGATATTGAACTGCGGGCCTCAAGTGATCCTCCCACCTCAGCCTTGTGAATAAGTTTTTATTGTTAGCTATTCTTTGTCATAAGTAACTTCTAATATAGAAAGTATGAAGCAGGGGACATTTCATTTCCTATAATTGCAGATTATTCAAAATCTTATCTACTTCCTTTTATTTTGAACATTGTTCCTAAATTATTAGCTGTTGGCTGGCTTAAAACTAGAGCCATAAAAGCAGAAGCCAGTAGTTTGCCTGTTTAGAGACTTAAGTGCACATGCACACAAAGATTACAGTCTGGTAGTTCTTCCAAAAACATGGAGCTACCATGTGACCCAGCAATTCCACTCATAGGTATATAACCAAGAGAAATGAAAACATATGCCCACACAAAAACATGAACATACATGTTTATGGCAGCATCAGTTATAATAGCCAAAAAGTAGAAACAGCTCAAATGCCCATCAGCTCATGAAAGGATAATTCAAATGTGTTATCTACAATGGAATATTATTCAGCCATTTAAAAGGAAGTAATGATAGAAGTAAACCTTGAAGTGGTTAATATTGTATGATTCCATTTATATAAAATATCCTACATGGGCAAATTTTATGTAGAAAGAAAGCAGATTAGTGATTGCGAAGGGATGGAATTTGTCACTGATGGATACAGGATTTCTTTTTGGATTGATAAAATTGTTCTAAGATTAGATCATGTTGGTGGTTGCACAGCTCTGTAAACCCAAAAACCATCGAACTGTAAATTTAAAGTGGGCAAATTTTATATGAATTTGTATATGAATTATTCCTTAAACTGTTACGTTAAAAAGAAAGAAATGCAAAGATTGGTTTGGATTTCCTTGAGTCAAGTAGAAGACAAAAAGTGTAATTTCAACAGGTATGCTGGTGTGACAACTAGCAGCCTTAATATTTAAAAACAAAGAGCGAGTTTTCAGTTCTACTGGGGTTGCTTTTCCCTGGGGGGAAAATGTGTTTATTTTCTCATTCTTTTAACAAGTAAATATTTGGTGGGCCTTACTAGGTGTCTGGTACTGTTCTTGGTGCCAGAGACTCAACACTCAACACTGAACAAGCTGAACTCGTCATCTTCCTGCCACTAAACCTGCTCTTCTGAATGTCTATCTTAGTGAGTGTTACTACCACCATTCCAGTGTCACAGGTCAGAAATCGAGGAGGCATTCTTGATTCTTCTCTTTTTATTCCCTCTCCACACGCAGTCAGTCATCAAGCCTGTTTCGTACCCTTTAGTCTGTCCCTGTTTTCTCTTTTCTTCCTACCAGTGTGTTGGTTCTGTTAACACAGCCCAGTGATTGTCAGCCATAGTGTATTAATATTAGTAAAGTACCAAAGTTTGCTTATGGTTTATCTTTAAAACACACACACACACACACACACACACACACACACACACAAACACACTCTCTCTCTCACCCCTACCCCTAAGGGAATAATCCTGTCAGTGTCACTTTCACTAAAACTTGCATTCCACTGAACTTTTACAAGAGGAAGAGAAAGCAGTAGCATGATATCTAGTATACTAGGAAGTAATTACACATAGTTTTCAGGTCACCTATGGGAATATTTTTTAAATGTGAACTTTCAGTTTTGCATGTCTTCCTTAAAAGTTGAGAGTCTCTGGGTTGGAAGAATATAATCACGTTTTTGTTTTTTGTTTTTTTTCCGAGACAGAGTCTCTGTTGCCTGGGTTGGAGTGCAGTGGCTCGATCTTGATTCACTGCAACCTCTACCTCCTGTGTTCAAGCGATTCTCCTTCCTCAGCGTACCAAGTAGCTGGGATTACAGGCATGTGCCACCATGCCCAGCTAATTTTTGTATTTTTAGTAGAGATGGGGTTTCACCATGTTGGCGGATCTTGAACTCCTGACCTCAGCTGACCCACCCGCCTCTGCCTCCCAAAGTGCTAGGATTACAGGCACAAGCTACCGTGGCTGGCCTTATGATCACATTTTAAGAAAATCACATTGCTGTAGTTTCAGTTCTCACTAAATCATTCTTGCCAAATATTTTTTTCTTATATCCATCTCTAATAATGGTATTTTCCCAATTAGATTTATCTGGTGATTCTGCATTGCATGTAAGAGAAACTATAAACTCTTTCGCAGGATATGTCAGGTCATTCATATTTTAGGTCCTTTCTGTCTAGCTTCGTCTCTAGCAAGGCATGCTCACTATATATTCATGCTTTGGCATGTACTGTTCTGTTTGTCAGGAATGTGCTTGTGATTTTTCTTAGAGACAAACTCCTCCTGTCAAGTCTCATTGCCATAAGGCTTCTCTGTGCAACTGACTTTGGTTTCTTCTGTGATGCTCCCAGTGTGCTGTAATAGTAGTTTTTATAATGTATTATAATTATTTTAAGATTTTGATTTCTTTGTATGTTGTTAGCTCTTTTAGAGCTAAGACCTCATCCTTTTATCTTTATATTCCCAGATTTCCAGGAATCTGGAAAAAAATGGATAATAAGTATTTATTGAACACATTCAAAATTAGTTACTTTACAAATTTTAATTTAACCAAAGCATTTTATGTTATAATATCAGATGAAATTAAGGGATTAAAATATGCTTATGGTGACTCTATATCCCATTTCCTGGAGCAATTCTAAATTTGAATAGTCTACTTCATTGGCCTTTAAATGTAATTAACAAAACATACAATAATATTTTGTTTAGAAGTACAATATACACATTGAACCTGTACCTTAAATTTAAAATTGTATACAATTTATTTTCGTAATTCGATTTCATGTACTTGTTAAAAGAAAAACTTGAGATATAAATTTAACAGTGTTTAATTGAGCAAAGAACAATTCACAAATCAGGTAGCCCCCGTAACCAGCGTAAGTTCAGAGCAAGGCCGGGGCTGCCTCATGGTCAGATGATATTTCTGGACCAAAAAAACCTGAAAATGATGGACAGAAAATGGAAGTGAAGTACAGAAACAGCTGGATTGGTTACAGCTCACTGTTTGCCTTATTTGAACACAATTTGAGCAGTTGGCTGCCTGTGATTGGCGGAAACTTTGTGATTGGTACCAGAGGAGGTTTCAGCCTATTGACAGATGCATTTAGGTTACATTTCATTATGTATGGAGGAACTTTTAGGCCAAACTTAAAATATACAAGGAGTCAGCTTTAGTCTAAACTTAACATACTTTATGTCTTTTTTGTTATACAGGTCACTATGAAAGCAATAATAGTGAAAAGTTGAAATTCAGGATGGAGAAATACCTGAATTATTTTTTAGCTCTGCTATTTTGCTGTGTGTTATGGTACTAATTATTGCATATCTATAGGAATACTGATGAATGTAAATTTTTGAAAATTTATAAATCCTTAGATATAAGGATCTGCATAACATGATTAAGGTTGTTACCAAGAACTGTGTTCTCAAAAATATTCTGACGTTAGTTGCTAGGATAGTAGCTTTCAATCTTTTTGGACTTTTCTGTTCTGATGTGCTTTTTTCAATTTGAGAACCCCAGTGTACTCCTTGCCCTCCTTCTAAAGGCAGATTGTTTATGTGAATAGGTTAAAAATAATTTTGTTTTGGATTCTTTAATATGCTCAATTGGAGATGACATAGCATATCACAAGGCCATGGGTGATAATTATACATAAAAAATGCATTTATCAGTCAGACCCTTTACTTTTTGAGAATTCCCAATTAGAGTCTGGAGCTGCTTCTAAGCTGTTATTGTCATTGACTAGAAAGGGGATAAATATTGGCAAAGTAACAGGAATGAATGTTTAGAGCCGAAAAGATGGAGTGTAGATCTTGGTTCCATGACCTGCTATTTGTTTCTTTGGATGTGACCATTTCTTTGAGTTTGTTTGCTCATCTCTAAAATGATATAATAATACCTACCTAAAATGGTTACGAAAATAAACAGTAGTTTTTATAACAGTAGTACCTAACAAGGAATAAGGTTTTCATAAATTGCAGTTCTTATCGGTATCAATAAAACTTGAGGAATAGGTAAAAGATTTTCCTGTTATACCAAATATTGAGTTATTTGTCTTATTGAGTAGTTGTTACACTGTCTCTGCTTTCCCAAGCAGGTTGCTCTTTGAGACTCTAAAAACAAAGTGGTTTGAAGATGGCACAGATCAACAAGCAGAGTAATTGATTGTTGTCACCTTGTCTGGGAGAGTGCATTCCTTCACTTCTGTTCCTGATATGCCAATTAGAGAATATGAGTCTGTTTACTTCACCTTTCATCTTACTAGACATGATATCATTACCACTACTTCCTGCCTACATAGATTCCTGGTTATGGTTAAGGAGTTCCTTTGACCAGAATCCTTTGGTCCAGTCTCCTCTTTTTTCCCCTGTTATAGACTTCTGCCTCTTTTAGACTATAGAAACAGTGAGACTCTCCCAAGAGTGTGCTGACATCACTGGTTTTTTGAAATGGCTAAACAGTGCAACCTCACACATGGAATTGGAAGCAGAGTTTTATTACTCAGTTTCATTAGCTTTGTTCACTGAAAAAAGGACTTCCAGCTAATGAAACTGAGTAATAAAATTCTGCTATTTTGTACCTCCTCCATAATCTTTAAATATCACTGTCATTTTGCTTTCAACAAAAGAACCTCCTTTCTGCATTTGAGAACAAAGGGGAACTTTCTCAACCTCCAGCCACTGAGTCTACAAACCTACTTGCTAGTGTACCCATTAGTTTCCTGGTCAAATGTGTCATATTCCTGCTTCCAGTTATTTCTCTGTCTGCTTGCACTTCCCAGCCAGACTTTCTGAAACACTTGTTTAAGAAAAGTTTTTTTTTTATATTCACTACCCAAATTGGTTCCATTTACTTCTCTAGAACTGCTCTTACACTCGATTGCCACGTAGCCATCCACGTCTGTTCCTACCATACTCACTTGACATTGGAGACATATGATGACTGCTTTCTTCAAAAACGTCCTTATTCTGTCTGCCACACACTCCTGCTGCTCTTTCTGCCTCTGTGACCACTCCTTTTAGGTTCTTCTTCTTCCTCTGCCTGTACCTGAATGATGATATTGATGTTTTCTCCTAAGCCCTTTCCACGGTTTCCTCAGGACATAGGAGGGAGGTGCTAAGTGAATTTGTTGAATTTACCTGTACTGATGATTTTTTTCAAGGAATTTGAGTGTAATTGAACCTTGTTTAACTGAAGAAATTGCAGTATATCATATCTGATTATATACTTCACAGCCAAACCTTGGTCTGGTCTCTGTGGACCATGATTCTCTTAAACTCTACCCTATGTTGATCTAAAAGGAAAAAGCTGAGGCAGGATTAATATAGACAGTTTATTTGGACCAGCGCTGAGGACAGCTGCCTCAGACACTTCCAAATTGCCTTGGGGAGTGCTCCCATTAGGCTTTTATTACAAGCAGGTTTTTAAAAGCAAAAACGGAGACAGGAAGTGGGCTGATAGAGTTGTCTGTCAGGAATTTTCTTCTCGTTTACAGAAATAATGCTGATTAGTAATTAGCTGTACATCATTGAGCTATAGGGTATGGGTTATGGTGTCTGGTTTGTGCCATTGTCAAGTCAATGGCTACTTGTGGCAATAGCAGTCAGTTTCAGTAAATACTTAGCTCAAGGGGGAAATTGCTCTCATTTTAATTCCTCTCTAAACCTGATAATTTAAAAGGGCTCACATTTTTCAGATGCGAAATATTTTTTAATGTATACGTGTCTGTGTGTGTGTTTATTTTTTTAAGACAGAGTCTCGCTTGTTACCCAGGCTGGAGTGCAATGGCACAATCTTGCCTCACTGCAACCTCTGCCTCCCCAGTTCAAACAATTCTCCTGCTTCATCCTCCTAAGTAGCTGGGATCATAGGGGCGTGCCACCATGCCTGGTTAATTTTTAGTATTTTTAGTAGAGACAGGGTTTCACCATGTTGGCCAGGCTGGTCTCAAACTCCTGACCTCAAGTGATCTGCTTGCCTCAGCCTCCCAAAGTGCTGGGATTACAGGCGTGAGTCACTGCACCAGACCTATTTTTTCTCTTTAATCTCCAACATACATACAGTGAAAAAAATCCATTATTCAATTTTTATGTTTATGAGATTCAGTTAACATTTTGTGAATTCGCTATATAAAAGGTACAAAGGTAGTATTAAATTATGATTTAATTAAGAATGCTTTTTTCAAAAATTTTATACCTGTTTGACTGTCCTATAGCATAGCTGCCCATCCTTAATAAAATAGTAATACCTTACTTGGAGCAGCAATTTGTTTTTAAATATACATAGAAGTCTATATTTGAATGTGAGGATTAGCGGTGGAGAGACAATTAATATTTAATGAAACCGTTTTATACTGGGCACAGGCATATGTATGTGCTTGTCTATGTATGGATTTTTATCTTCTAACAACTCTGAGAAATCTTGTGAAGAGAAAATCAAGATAAAGGGAAGTTAGATTGTACACTGCAACATATACAGCTTCTAAAATTCAGAACTCGAGTTTCTTCTGTCAGATCTCATAGCTCGTGAATCTAAGTGATACTGAAATTTTAAGTTGAGGATGAATGCCCAAATGTAAGAATAAAATACTGAGTTCTTGAGTTTAATAAATCTAAATTGTGTTAAAAGTTGTCTGTATCATTTCTGTCCTTAGGCAGTTATTTGGCAGAAAACCAGAGTATCAGGTCACAAGATGGCTCTCATGTCGGTTCTGGGGACTGCTGTTATGAACAATATGAAATCCTTTGAGTACCACTCTGAAGACTCTCAGGTATACAGCAAAGATGTTCTCTGATAATTCTGATTTACTAATGAAGCTGTTCACATATTTCCCTTTGGGGGAAGTGCAGTGGCAAAAGGTTAGTCTTTTAACATTTTAATCAAATATGTGTGTAAGGTAAAAAGAAAATATGGAGCTTCTGTTAAACCTCTTTCCCCTGCTTCCCTTTTTATCTTTTCTGTTTGTTGCTTACATTGATTTTCAAAAAAATTATGTTCAATTTGGAATCTTTTCTGTTTACTTTCTACTATAAAAGAAAAATAGTTGGCTAGGTGCAGTAGGTCACGCCTATAATTGTAGCACTTTGGAAGGCCAAGGCGGGGGAATCACCTGAGGTCAGGACTTCGAGACCAGTCTGGCCAACATGGTGAAACCCTGTCTCTACTAAAAATACAAAACTTAGCCAGGGGTAGTGGCACATGCCTATAATTCCACCTACTCGGGAGGCTGAAGGAGGAGAATCACTTGAACCAAGGAGGCAGAGGTTGCAGTGAGCCGAGATTGTGCCATTGCAGTCCAGCCTGTGTGACAGAGTGAGATTCTTTTAAAAAAAAAAAAGGAGAAAAAGAACGATTCCTCTCCCATTTCCCATTCCAAATATGTACTTAAACTTTTTCTTTTGTTTTTGAGACAGAGTCTTACCCTGTCACCCTGGGTGGAATGCAATGGCGTGATCTCGGCTCACTGCAACCTTTGCCTTCCAGGTTCAAACTGTTCTCCTGCTTCAGCCTCCCGAGTAACTGGGACTACAGGCGCCTGCCACCACACCCAGCTAATTTTTGTATTTTTAATAGAGGCGGGGTTTCCCCACATTGGCCAGGCTGGTCTTGAACTCCTGACCTCATGATCCACCCCTCTTGGCCTCCCAAAGTACTGGGATTACAGGCGTGAGCCACCACATCCAGCCAACTTTTTCTTGATCTATCAGTTTTAGACAGTGCTTTTTCACTCCCTAATACTAGATTAAGTTATTAACTCAAACTTTTCCTCGTACTCCTTCCTCTTTCAATCATATCAGCAATAGTTTTATATTATCAAACTTAATTTTTTATATATGTATATATTTTTTGGTTTTGTGGTTTTTGGTTTTTTGTGTTTCTTTTTTAGACAGATTCTTACTCTGTCACCCAGACTGGAGTGCAGTGGCAGGATCTCAGCTCACTGCAGCCTCTACCTCCTGGATTCAGGTGATTCTCATTTCTCAGCCTCCCTAGTAGTTGGGATTACAAGGGTGTGCCACCCCATCCAGCTAATTTTTATATTTTTAGTGGAGATGGGGATTTCACCATGTTTCCCAGGCTGCTTTCAATCCCCTGGCCTCAGGTGATCTGCCTGCTTCGGCCTCACAAAGTGCTGGGACTATAGGCGTGAGTCACCACACCCAGCCTCATGTTTTCTCATGTAGCCATTTTTTAAATCTTCTATCTTTTGTCTCAGGATTGATTCTAAAAGTTGAAAACTTGTATGGACTATAAAACAATCTTCATTAAAAGGCCAGTGTTGTAGTAAGATTACATTTTACCTCTAAAGAGCCAGTGTTGTATCGCTTATGCCATACAAATGAGAATATTCCTAGAACCCTGATTAAATGGACTCTCTGTTCTTGTACTCCCATCATTGCTCTGAATTTATTTTTTCTTTGCTTTAAAAATGGACTATCTTACATAGTTTTTCACTTTTTCTGGGGTTTTCAAAAAAATTTTTTTTTTATGAAAAAGTTTTTTTCATCATGTTAGCAATAAAATACAACTCTTTTTAGTCATCCCAGCTAAAGTTGGTGATCCATTTCATTATATCTTTTTGAAGATATAATGTTTTGTTCTTAGACCCCACTTATTTCTTATTTGGATCATATCTTAGGCCTTCTACATAACTCTTATCTTCAGATTTCTTTTTATAGGAATAATGCTTGGTTCCATTATTTTTGGTATGCCATGCCTTCCTCTTTCTTGACACCCATATTCATTTTTATTTTTTTTTCTTTTTTTTTTTTTTGAGATGGAGTCTCACTTTGTCACCCAGGCTGAAGTGCAGTGGGGCACTCTTGGCCCACTGCAACCTCCAGCTCTGAGGTTCAAGCGATTCTCCTGCCTCAGCTCTTGAGTAGCTGGGACTACAGGCACATGCCATGATGCCCGGCTAATTTTTGTATTTTTAATAGAGACGAGGTTTCGCCATGTTGCCCAGACTGGTCTTGAACTCCTGACCTCAAGTGGTCCACCCACCCCCGCCTCCCAAAGTGCTGGGATTACAGGCGTGACCTACTACACCAGCCCCATGCTCATTTTTCTGAGGCACATCTTTAAGTAACTTCCACAGAAAGAGGGGACATGAGAGATAAATTTTCATGTTTTTGGCTGGACATGGTGGCTCACACCTGTCCCAACACTTTGGAGGCTGAGGCAGTTGAGGCCAGAAGCTTAAGACCAGTCTGGGCAACACAGTAAGACCCTATCTCTAAAAAACAAAACACTGCCAGGTGTGGTGGTTCACGCCTGTAATCTTGGCACTTTGGGAAGCCAAGGCAGGCAGTTCACTTTGAGGTCAGGAGTTTGAGACCAGCCTGGCCAACATGGTGAAACCCCATCTCTACTAAAAATACAAAAATTAGCCAGGCATGGTGGTGGGTGTCTATAATCCCAACTACTCAGGAGGCTGAGGCAGGAGAATCTCTTGAACCCGGGAGGCAGAGGTTTCAGTGAGCCGAGATCCTGCCACTGCACTCCAGCCTGTGCAACAGAGCAAGACTCTGTCTCAAAAAAAAAAAAAAAAAAAAAAAAAATTAGTCAGGTGTGGTAGTACATTCCTGTTGTCCCAGCTACTTGGGAAGCTGATGTGGGAGGATCCCTTTAGCCCAAAAGTTCAAGGTTGCAGTGAGCTATGATCATGCCACTGCACTCCAGCCTGGGCCAGGAACAGACCCTGTCTCAAAACCAACAAATTTAAAATATAAATAAATAAAAATTTTTATCCCTGAGAATGATTTCATCTTGCGCTTTTTCTTGTTGATAGTCTGACAGACATAGAGTTAGATTGAAATTAATTTTTGTCTTGGGTATTTTTTTACTATCCATTTTTGCTAATGGGAAACAATGCATTCCACTTTTTTTTTTCTATGTGGTAAGTTTTCTTCTATTTGAAAGTTCTTAGGATCTTTTCTTCATCCTTACAAGGATGTGTCTAAGTGTGTGTCTTTTATTATTTGTTTGTTGTGCAGAGCACTTGATGTGGATCTTTGGAGTCTGAAGACTCATTTCTCTCTTAGCCCCACGTTATATACTTCCTTCCATTATCACTTCATTATCAGATTCTTCATTTTGTTGATGCTCTTTACCATTTGGTATGTTTTTGGAGTGGCTGGTACTGGTTGTTACTTTCTATGTTTAGTGCCTCTTTCAGGAGCTCTTGTAAAGCAGGCCTGGTGGTGATGAAATCTCTGAGTACTTCCTTGTTCGCAAAGGATTTTCTTTTTCCTTCACTTATGAAGCTTAGTTTGGCTAGATGTGAAATTCTGGATTGAAAGTTCTTTTCTTTAAGGATGTTGAATATTGGTCCCCACTCTCTTCTGGCTTGTAGGGTTTCTGCTGAGAGAGATCTGCTGTGAGTCTGTTGGGCTTCCCTTTGTGGGTGACCTGACCTTTCTCTCTGGCTGCCCTTAGCATTTTCTCCTTCATTTCAACCCTGGTGAATCTGACGATTATGTGCCTTGGGATCGCTCTTCTTGAGGAATATCTTTGTGGTGTTGTCTGTATTTCCTGGACTTGAATATTGGCCTGCCTTGCTAGGTTGGGAAAGATTTCCTGGATAGTATCCTGAAGAGTATTTACCAGCTTTGATTCATTCTCTTCATTACATTCAGGTACACCTATCAAACGTAGATTATGTCTCTTCACATAGTCCCATATTTCTTGAAGACTTTGTTCATTTCTTTTTACCCTTTTTTCTCTAATCTTGCCTTCTCGTTTTATTTTATTGAGTTGATCTTCAACCTCTGATATCCTTTCTTTTGCTTGGTCAATTCGGCTGTTGAAACTTGTGCATGCTCTGCGAAGTTCTCATATTGTGTTTTTCAGCTCCAACTATTCACTTATATTCCTCTCTAAGTTGTCTATTCTGATTAGCATTTCATCAAATCTTTTTTCAAGGTTCTTAGTTTCTTTGCATTGAGTTAGAACATGTTCTTTTAGCTCACAGAAGTTTCTTATTACCCACCTTCTGAAGCCTGATTCTGTCAATTCATCACACTCATTCTCCATCCAGCCTTGTTCCCTTGCTGGTGTGGAGTTGTGATCCCTTGTAGGAGGAGAGGCGTTCCGGTTTCGGGTGTTTTCATCCTTTTTGTGCTGGTTTCTTCCCTCTTTGTGGATTTATCCACCTGTCGTCTTTGTAGTTGTTGACTTTCAGATTGGGTCTGTAAGTGGACGTCCAGTTTGTTGATGATGAAGTTATTTCTTTCTGTTTTTTAGTTTTCCTTCTAACAGTCTGGCCCCTCTGCTGTAGGACTGCTGAGGTCTGCTCCAGGCCCTGCTTGCCTGGGGATCACCTGCAGTGGCTACAGAACAATAAGGGTTGCTGCCAGTTTCTTCTTCTGCTCTCTTTGTCCCAGAAGAATACCTGCCAAATGTTCGTCTCACCTCTCCTTTATTAGGTGACTCTTTTGATATATGGGGGTCAGGGAGCTGCTTGGGGAGACAGTCTGTTCTTTATAGGAACTCAAATGCTGAGCTGTGAGCTCCGTTGTTCATTCAGAGCTGCTGGGAAGAAGGTACGTTTAAGTCTGCTACAGCAGAACTCATAAACCCTTTTGTTTTCACAGGTGCTCTGTCTCAGGGAGTTAGGGCTTTATTTATGAATTTCCGTTGTGCTGCTGCCTTTTTTTTGTTTTTCAGGGCTGCACTGCCCAACAAGGAGGCAGCCTAGTCACTGTCTGCCTGCAGAGGCTTTGGCTGCTGTGGGCTCTGCCGAGCTGCCGTGTGAGCTTCCCTACAGTCCTGTTTATATGGGTGTAGTTAGAACTGCCTCGGCAATGGTGGCCCACCTCTCTAATGGCGGACTCTCTCTGTAATGGCGGGTTGCCTCGGCAATGACAGGCTACTTCCGTAGCAATGGCAGAGCACTTCTGTAGTGGCGGAGTGCCTTGGTAATGATGGACTCCCTCCCCACAGAGCTGGACCTTCCCAGGTTCAGCTGTGCTTGCTGTGAAACTCTCAACCCAGAGTGTTTCCAATTGCTGTTGTTGTTTTTTTTTTTGTGGGGGTGGGACCAGCCGAGCCTGATCACCTGGCTCCCTGCCGCAGAGCCTTTTTTTTTTTTTTTTTTTTTAGTTCAATGGTCGACTCTCTCCCAGGTGTTCCAGTCGCCCTCTGCACTTTCACTGGGAGGTGCAATTCTGAGCTGCTCCTAATCGGCCATCTTGGATCTTCTGATCTGATCTACATTTCTTTTTTAAAAAGCATGTTACATATACTAATAATTTCAAAGTCCTTTTCATATTGCTCTATCATTTTTACTTTCTTGAGGCAAAATTCTCTAATTCTCTGATATTTTATATGCTTTAAAAATTTAATTTCAAAATCATCTTGAATTCAGGTTTATTGTTTTTGTTGCTTTGTTTTTGCTTTCCCGAACTTCCCCCTCCTTCCCATAGTTTGGCAGATAGTTCACTCGCTGGCCCCAATCCAACATCAGGTATAATATTAGTAATTCATGCTGCGTCCTGCCAAGATTTCACAGGCCCCTGTTCTTAGCCAGTTTGGCTTAGCCTTGTTCTTGGTTTGGAGTTGTCTCTGTTTTTTCTTGTGACTCTGGCAAGCAGCTCCAGGCAGTTGGCCACAGTATTTTTAAACTTTTTTTTTTTTTTGGGAGAAGAGGTGCTATATGAGGCCCCTTTTTTAAATGGAAAGACTGGTTTCAATGCCCTGTCTTAAATAGGGTGTTTTCTGTCCTTATTTCCGGACCAGAATTTAATTTCCAGCTGATACATCTTGTTTCTGATCCTAGACCACACAGGACATTTGACTCCCTGTTAAATGCTTTGCAATCATAACATCTTAAATTACATTTATGTGGGTGGCCTTTGGAAAATTTGTATTTTATCTATCATTGTTATATATTTGCAGTTGGGATGGGAGAGAGGGGATTTTCACATGAACTTGTTTCATTGTCCTGACTAAAAATAATTAAATTACTGCTTTAAAAATGTAACTTCATGGTGTTGTGGAGGTTTACTGAAAGAGGAGAAGGATTAGTGTAGGGGACCAGCCAGGATTGCATCAGTATAATCAGGGGTAAGAAGAGGAGATGGGTTTGACAGATTGGGTAGCTGGCAGGGCTCTTATCATAATAAAGGAGTATAGGAGGAGCTAGCAGGGTAGAGGTAGGATGAAATACTTTACCAAGTTTTGAATGTGGTGAGATTGAGAATATCTTTTGTGACAGCCAGTTGAAGATAGTGAGCACTGGGGAGTGAAAGAAATAGAAGCTGTACATCTGTATATCTTAGCATCACTGGTGTATGGGTAATTGTTAAAACTATAGATGTGAGTGAAATTACTCAGGAATAGTAACTAGAGAGCAAGAAAAAGGGGCCTGGTAATGGAAGTTGGGGATCATCATCATTTATAGGGGGTAAGGAAAAGGAGAGAAACCAGCAAACCAGAATGAAGAAGAAGCAGAAAGACCAAGAGAAAGTTGCAACAGATTCACGCAGTGAAATGCTTCCCAGACAAGAGAATTGTTACTGTTGTCAGGGGCTGCAGGGAGTCAAATAAGAGAAGGGCTGAGTAGTGTCCCTCAGAGTTGGTTATTGAAGTAGAAGCCTGCGTACAGAGGATTAAAGTGAGGGAGCAGCCCACAGTGGAGATCAGTTAGGGAAGAGAGCCTTCGATATTTGTTTTGCTTTTTAGGTTGAGGAATACTTGGGTACAGAATTTTGTAAAATCATATCTAATTTTTAATTTTGTTGCACTGATTTGGTGTCTCAAGTTACTTCTCTATGAACTGGCCTAATTTTCACTTTTTACAGCATTTTATAAGAGCTTACTGTTTTATTTTACTTTACCATATAACTAAAACAGTCTGTTCTTTTTCTTTTTTTTTTGAGATGGAGTTTCACTCTTGTTACCCAGGCTGGAGTGCAATGGCGCAATCTCGGCTCACCGCAACTTCTGCCTCCTGGGTTCAGGCAATTCTCCTGCCTCAGCCTCCTGAGTAGCTGGGATTACAGGCACGCGCCACCATACCCTGCTAATTTTTTGTATTTTTTTTTTAGTAGAGACGGGGTTTCACCATATTGACCAGGATGGTCTCGATCTCTTGAGCTCGTGATCCACCCACCTCAGCCTCCCAAAGTGCTGGGATTACAGGCTTGAGCCACCGCGCCTGGCCAGTTTGTTCTTAAGATTATCCTAAACCATTTTTAAAGCTTAGTATCTACAATAGTGATTATACAGTGACCAACCAAGATGGTGTGAAAGGAAATCACTAGCAAGTTACATATTTCTTCTTCATTTTATTCTTTCTTCTTATCCTCTCAGGGCAGACTTTTTTAAAGTCACAAACCCAGTAAGTCTTTCAGAGGCTAAACAGGCTCTTTCCCTGATGCCCAGCAGGTGCTTTAAGAAGGGTCTCATGTTACCTGGTAAATTATACAACCATTTTTAAATGCTGTGAAGTTTTGCAGTTAAGTAAGTAGTATCATTTTATAATGGATTATACAGATTAATTTATTTTTTCAAATTGGCAAAATTTGGCATTGTGACAATAATGCACTTAGTGTTCTAAAATTGGTAATGCATCTCCTTAAACACTTAGTTCCAAGGGCAGGGATAACCATAGACATAGGTGGCAGCCTACAGGCTATGTTAATAAGGAGCCTCATGGTTTCTGCTTAACTAAAAATCGTACCCCCACTGACTTACTTGTTTTTCTTAACCTAAGCTAAAACTTTACTGTTAATGTTCCTTGGCAGATTAATAACACATCTAGTTGTTTCTGATAAGAGATTTTTAAGCCTATGTTTTAAATAACTTAACCAAAATCACATAGCTAATGGTAGAACTGGGATTCAAACCTTGTCAATCTGACTCTGTCTTATATTTTTAACAGGACAGTATATTGTCTTTAGCTTTGTTAGTTAACTAACGATAAAAGTGGGAGCATATTCCCTACTTCCTATTCCTTCAGTATCTTTCTCTTTTCTCTGATATTCTTTTCTACTATCCTTCTTTATTTTCTCCCTCCTCTTTATACATTTGTAAAGTAGAGAAAGAAAGCATGTAAATAATCTAACATTTTTATACAAGGGAGTTTTCTAAACAAAAATGAAGCTAAAGTACAACAGTGCAATTAGCATTTAACTCTGAAGAAATTAATATAGAGTAAAAGAGATTTTTTTTAACTCAGAAATGAAAACCCAGTAAGATTGGTTTTATATAGCATACTCAGAATGAAGATAAAAATAGCCACTTCTTCATAGGAAAAGATGGTTAAAGAGAAAAGGACAGAGAGCCAGAGAAAAGTCACAATATGAGGAAAGAAACTTTTGAAAGACAGAAAAAATGGTTGAGTAGAGAGTGAATGCTGTATGTCCGATGGCAGTTAAATATCTGAAAGTATAACCATTCATGAATATTTTTATAAATGCCAATTTTACCTTAGAGTTGAAAAAAAAAAAGGCAGACAGCACCAGTGTAGCATGCGTCACTATTTTATTTAAAGTTAATACTTGGCACATGGTTATCAGGAAGTATGTGGCTTTTTAAACTTAAGATCAAAATCTGTTTTTAATTTTTTTATGCCTTTCAAAGTGTTTTATATAGCCAGACTCATGGAAACACATTGCCCACATTGCATATTCTGTAATTACTATATAGATTTATCTCAGTGGATTTCTTCCAAAGTGTGATGCAGACCACTCTTTCACCAGTCTTTCAACCCCAGAAAGAAGTTTCATCTTCATAAACAGTCGACCAGTACATCAAAAAGATATCTTAAAGGTAATCTGTTTTAGGAAACAAAAATTATTTGAATTGGAAATTTAGAACTACCTCTATCATTAGTCACATTGTAATAAGGACTAATTCCAAGAATTTGCTCTAAAATAAAGAAAAAGAGATATAATATCATTTATTAAGCATGGTGCCTGATAAAGAGACATGTGATATCTCTCTATTCTTCACAGCAATTCTATGATGCATTATTATCCCTGTTTATAGTGAGGGAACAAATGTTCAGTTTTTCTCTTAGGCCACCTAGCCAGGAAGCTAAGAGTTAGTAATTTTATTTGAACCCTAAGCCTTCAGAACTTCCATGACATTGTGATTTTTTAATTATTCAGCCAGTTTCATTGGACATTTGTACTTGCTCTGAATGCTTGTGCTTCATTTAGCTTCAAGCCTCCAGAGGAGTATTACTACTTATATAATGCTTTTCCTTTTTTTTTTTTTTTTTGAGATGCAGTCTTGCTCTGTTCCCCAGGCTGGAGTGCAGTGGTGCAGTCTCAGCTCACTGCAGCCTCCACCTCCTGGGTTCAAGCGATTCTCCTGCCTCATCCTCCCAAGTATCTGAGATTACAGGTTTCTGCCACCATGCCCTAGCTAATGTTTGTACTTTTTAGTAGAGATGGGTTTTACACGTTGGCCAAGCTGATCTTAAACTCCTGACCTGAAGTGATCCACTCACCTCGGCCCCCCAAAGTGCTGGGTTGACAGGCATGAGCCACTGCACCCAGCCATGATAATGCTTTTCCTAATAAGCAGTTGCATCTACTCAATTTCTCAGCTGAAACTGCTCCTTTTCATTGTACTTTAAGGTTGGTGATATTATCTTTATTTACATATTTTGCTTTTATTTATTACATGTATTTCTAGTTAATCCGACATCATTACAATCTGAAATGCCTAAAGGAATCTACTCGTTTGTATCCTATTTTCTTTCTGAAAATTGATGTTCCTACAGCTGATGTTGATGTAAATATAACACCAGATAAAAGTCAAGTATTATTACAGAATAAGGTAATCCTTTTCAGATAATTTTTGTTATGCTATTTATAAACATATTCCTGTTTTCATATAAAAAAGCTTTGTTTATATTTTTCTTCATTTAAAATCTTGTCTATTATTTTCATATTTTCCCCTAAGATTTGTTAATTTGTATTTTTAGGAATCTGTTTTAATTGCTCTTGAAAATCTGATGACGACTTGTTATGGACCACTACCTAGTACAAATTCTTGTGAAAATAACAAAACAGATGTTTCCGCAGCTGACATCGTTCTTAGTAAAACAGCAGAAACAGATATGCTTTTCACTAAAATGGAATCATCTGGAAAGAATTATCCAAATGTTGATACTTCAGTCATTGTTTTCCAAAATGATGTGCATAATGATGAATCTGTAAAAAACACTGATGATTGTTTAAATCACCAGATAAGTGTTGGTGACTTTGGTTATGGTCATTGTAGTAGTGAAAATTCTGACATTGATAAAAACACTGAGAATGCTTTTCAAGACATTGCAATGAGTAATTTATCATGGGAGAACACTCAGATGGAATATAGTAAAACTTGTTTTGTAGATTCCATTAAGCACATCCAGTCAGAAAATGGCAATAAAGACCATATAGATGAGAGTGGGGAAAATGAGGAAGAAGCAGTCCTTGAAAACTCTTCAGAAATTTCTGCAGATGATTGGAGCAGGGGACATATACTTAAAAATTCAGTGGGAGAGAATATTGAACCTGTGAAAATTTTAGTGCCACAAAAAAGTTTACCATGTAAAGAAAGTAATAATAATCATCCAAGCCCTGAACAAAAGAATCTCAATGAAGGTCCATGTAACAAAAAATCAAATGTAATACATAATAAATCTGGACAAGTTACAGCTTATGATTTACTTAGCAATCGAGCAATCAAGAAACCCATGTCAGCAAGTGCTCTTTTTGTTCAAGATCGTCGTGCTCAGTTTCTCATAGAAAATCCTAAGACTAGTTTAGAGGATGCAACAGTACAAATTGAAGAACTGTGGAAGACACTGAGTGAAGAGGAAAAACTGAAGTAAGTTTCCAGAGCTTGCATGTGACCTGAATATTCAGCTGTTTCCATTCTATATGACTCACTGTTTAAAAGGAATTATTTACGGAAAAGCAGAATGGAAAATAATGGCTTGGATAGAGTACCTTTTTTGGTAACACTTTTTTGTTGTTAATTTAGGTTTTTTGCTGGGCAGGAACTTGTATTATTTTGTTTAATATAAGCCTTAACTGCTTTCTGATTTATTTATTGTTAAAGATTTTCCATTCATCTGAATTTTAAACCACCATTATCTTGTATTTCTTTTTGTTTTATGTCTAATAACTTTCCTGTGGTAGAACTTTTTTAAAAAGCTTTTGCATTATAGCAGTTATAACTGATGTTTATAATACCTCAACTGTTTCCTTTCTAAATTGGTCTCCAAAATATGTAACACAACACGAAAAATTTAGTATTGCAGATTCAATTTAGTGTTGTTCATTCATACTGTTTCTATTCAGTATAACTTAAGGCTTGTTTCTAAGACGCATTATTTATTATAACTTATAAATGATAGCGGGTGTTTTTATTATGTAAATAGGTGGTTTGATCTGTCTTTGATTAAAATAATACTTGCCATCTTTAAATTAGATATCTGAATAAATGTTCCAAAATAACATGATGAATGTTCTAATTGACTTAGGACACTAAATATAAACACAAAGTATATTCTGGTGATCTAACCCAGCAGAAAATGAGAGTGGAATTATACCTCCAATCATATACAGGTATCTAAGTATCTCAATATTATGTCAAATATGTGGACGCAATTTTAAAGGTAATTCATCATCCAGAGTTTTTATTTGGTGTTATACTACTTAAATACTTGACCAATATTTTTATTTTTTTTATTCTTTCCTTAGCTTCTTCAGTATTATAAAAACAATATCAATTTAAAATGACAAAGACCACTATTAACACCTTTTCTCTTCAGCCTTTATAAGCCTTTTTTTTTTTAAGTGGGAATGGTTACTGTATTTTGTTCTTTTGGAAATATCCACAAAAGTAGACATTTTGAAGTGCGAAGCCATTACCGCATTTCACCACACATCATCTCATGGTCAGTCCTGTTAGTCCTGTTTTAGCCATACTTCCATTCACTTTCTTTCCCTTTATTATTCTGCAGCAAATCATAGGCATATCATCTGTTTCAGTATATTAATTCTAAAAGATAAAGATACTCATATTTTAAAACCATAATAAAATTGTTATAGCTTTTTTTAAAGGTATATATTCCTTAACATATCAAATACTCAGTGTTCAAACTTATAATCGTTTCAAAAATGTCAGATTTTTAAAGATTTGTTTTGAATCATGATGCAAATAAAGTTCACATAATTGTGATTGTCTTTAGTTTTATATAATGATACAGCTATGCAATTTAAAGGTGAGGGGACTTAACTTTTAAATGCAGTAAGCCCACAAAAGTTGAATTGCATTGCCCAAGGAAATGAATTGACAATTGGGAATGGGAAAAAAGCATAGATGTTTCAAGTTCTTATGGAAATAGGGACAGTGTACAGGCTTATGATGAAAACTTACTTTGCTGACTGTTCCTTGCAACCTCACAACAGCAGGTATCTTTCCAGTTGCCTTTTGGGGAATGTTTGCATTGTTTCTCCTTGTGGATCCCAGGGTGTCAGGTTACTAGGGTTATGATTAATAGGCCTCATCTAAAAGTCTGTTTACCATCAATTACCAGAATATTTTAGGTGATATTCTGGAATCAATCTTACTTTCTCTCATGTTGCCGTAAAGTAGACAAAAGAGACATTGATGATCAAGACAGGCCTCTGAAGCTTCACCTGGGTTCTAACCACAGTTCTTTGTTAGCTTTTTATTAAAAAATATCGACAATCTCCCTTGGATTGTTGTGAGGATTAAATAAGATATTGTGTGTTATGATATAAGATCAATTACCAACACATGATTGCTTACAATGTCAGTATGATCAGTTTTTAATCTATGAAAGGGAGTTTTTCTGTTGAGAATAACATTTTTCATTTGCTGAGTCAAGATTAAATTGAATTTGGAGGCCAGAAATAGAAATCTGTGAAGAAAATATAGGTATCTTGGGATCAGAGGTCTACTGTATGTCACAGAGTACTGTGCTAGAACCATTCAGAGCCAGGGGTCCTGGGACCATGATCAGCTAAGTCTGGAATCATGATTAGCGAGAAGGTAGAGCAAAAATGGTATGACATCCAAGAATCACACCAACTACCACTTCTCTCCCTGTCTTTATCTTGGAGTTCTTTCCATGAATCTAAATTCTCTAAGTATATTAAGGGATATGAGAGTAGACTCCTGTAGACCTTCAGTCCATCCTTCCTTTTCTTTCTTCTCTTTTATTTCCTGTTTTCCTTTTCCTTTCTTCTTCTCCATCCCTCCTTTCCCTTCCCTTCCTTCAACTAGGAAGTATTAAGGGCTTTCTCTGTATAAGGCCTGATGTACTCTAGCTAGTCACTTCAGTTATAAATAAAACATACTTTCCTGACTCATGAATGGTGTAGGCTAGTAACAAGAATGTGATGAGCTTTAAGATATAAGTGTTAAATATAAGGAGTAATAAAAACAGACTTAATATTATCTGTGGGACAGGTAATGCTTCCCTGCATAGACATTAACCAGAAGGATTTTAGGGAATTGTGTAGGTAGGAGGAACATTATGTGAGAAGGCCCAGAAGCTACAAGAAGCATGGTATTATTAAGGAAATAAGATTTTCTCTATGACAGAATATGAGAGAGTATGAGTAAAGAAAGATAGGGGAAGGTGGGGGATGGACAATGGAAGGTTCTCAAAGCTATAACACAGAGTTTGAATAAGGAGTAGGATCAGGATTATTCAGTTATTAAAATCCTGATGAGAGCTTGGGACAGACTTTGGACTCAGACTTTGGGGTTACTTTCGTTGTTTTAGTTCTTCCTTTCTGGAGTTTGTTTCTTCTTACTCGCCTTTCTTCTAGTGAATTAAAATTCAGATTTAGGCACGTGCCCTACCACTGGTGTCTCAGTCAGTTGACATTAGCTTGAATTTTCATTTGCAGTAGTTAGGAATATATTTCTAATTAAACTAAGAAAAGTATTGCAATTATGAAAATGATAAACTTTATAACTAAATGCAATTTTTAGTCACAAGAACATTATTTGAACTGACTTCTGGTCAAATCAGTATTAACATTTTCCATTCAGGTTACTAAATCCCTTATTGACATTAAGTACAACAGTAGCAGCTGCTTTTACTTAACATTTTTACTTAATAGTCCTTTGGACATAACTTTTTATATTTCCCAAAGAACTAATTAAATTGACTTCTTCAGTAAATCGAAAGATGAATACCATATGTGAAAATTTGCACATTATAATTAATTACAAATGGTGACCTTTGTTTTGAACTCATTTTACCATGGCACAGGAAAAATATTTAATTTGAATGTCTAAGAGCTAAAAATACTATTTCTAGGACATGTAGAAAGTAAACTATTGAAAATCATGTGTTTTATACAGCTAATCCAGAATCTCAGATTCTGAGTAGAAAATAACTTTAAAATTGTGAATATGGGATGGTAATGTAACCAAAGAAGCCATTTTTTAATGTAGTTTACAAGAAAACATTCTCATCCAGATAACATTTCTTCATTCAGCACACATGAACTGAACACAAACTACATGCCATGCCATGGTCTCCTCTCTGTTAGATCTCACGTTTCACATTTAGCACTGTTCTCTCAATAATATTTTTATTTCTTCACATTCCATATTTTTCCTTGAGATTATTATATGCATATAATAAAATTCAGCTATTGTTTTAAGAGTATGAGACTAGAAATGGCCACAATTCTCTAGTGTCAAGTTTAAAACTTTCTTAAAAAATAATCTTTTAGCAAAGTTACTTAATTTCCAACCATTACTCGCACCTTCACTGTTAAGATTTCTGTTTCTTGGGAGAAAATAGTGATAGTAAAACATTTAACACCATTTACTCTGTGCTAAGTAGTATTCTACGTACTTGGCACACTTTAACTTATTTCATTTTTCACAACAAAACTGAAGTAAATGTAGATTATAATACATATGTTACAGTAGAGCATAGTGAGACACAGAAACATTAAATAATTTTCATAGGTTTACAGAACTACTAAGTGGCAGAACCAGGCCAGGTTGTCTTCAGGGTCTGTATTCTTAATCACCACACTTGGCTGAACACAAAAAAGCAGTAGTTTCCAATTCTGGCTGTGTACTGGAGTCACCTGTGGCCTAGGAATTAGAAGCTCTGAGGGTGGGATCCAGGTATCACTTTTTAAGAAAAGGGGTGACATTAACCACTGTGCTATGTCTTTGGCTCCAGAAGTTTCATTTTCCTCATATTATTGTTGACAAAAAGATCTCTTTAACTTTCTAACCAGTGTAATGTTTTTTAATTCTTGAGTTCTTAGAATCTGTCCAATACAATTTTTGAAACATCCATTATCTTGTATCTTTGAAATTGAGTTATAGGGAATTCCTCAGATTTGGAATTGACCCATTTCTGAATTCATTCTCTTTTTCTGATTGCTTGTGGCTCAACACTTTCTTGTGGCTCAACTAAAAAAAAATTTTTTTTTTCTTGAGGAGGGTCTCTAGTTCTGTCAGTTACTGAGGAAGGAGTATATACTGTTGCCATTCTGGCTTCTTATGCTTGCTATTTGCATGGTGTATCTTTTTCAGCCTTTTAGACTGCAGTGTTTTTGTATTTCAAATGTAATGCTTGTAGATAAAGTTGGGTGTTACTTTTTAAATTCAGTTTGATAATCTTTGCCTTTGGATTTCAATATTTAGTCCATGTAATATAATAACTGACATGGTTGGGTTTAGGTCAGCCATTTTCCTGTTTGTTTTCTGTTTGTCCCATCTCTGTTTTGTTCTTCTGTTCCTTCTTTCTGTGGGAGAGGAGGCCTTTAGGGTTAAAGAATATATACATTTTTTTTTTTTTTTTTTTGAGACGGGGTTTCGCTCTTGTTACCCAGGCTGGAGTGCAATGGCGATCTCGGCTCACCGCAACCTCCGCCTCCTGGGTTCACGCAATTCTCCTGCCTCAGCGTCCTGAGTAGCTGGGATTACAGGCACGCACCACCATGCCCAGCTAATTTTTTTGTATTTTTGGTAGAGACAGGGTTTCACCATGTTGACCAGGATGGTCTCGATCTCTTGACCTCGTGATCCACCTGTCTTGGCCTCCCAAAGTGCTGGGATTACAGGCGTGAGCCACCGCGCCCAGCCAAAAAATATATACATTTTAGTATCTAATTTTAATTTCTTTATTGAGTTCCCGTTAGTTTTTGCTTTGGTGATTACATTATGTATCCTTATCATAATCTACTTGGAGTTAATAAAATGGAAAAACCCTGTAAGTATAATTTCACTTATATTTGGTGTCACTCCTTAATAGTGCACATATACTGGCAACTAATTCTCATCTTTATCTGAAAATGTCTATTTCATCTTCATTTTTGAAGGACTTTTTTTTTAAATGAGATAGCCAAATTCTGGGTTCTTTTGCAATTTAAAAGATTTCACTGCCAGCTGTGTGCAGTGGCTCACACCTGTAATCCCAGCCCTTTGGGAGACTGAGGCAGGTGGGTCACCTGAGGTCAGGAGTTTGAGACCAGCCTGGCCAATATGGTGAAACCCCATCTCTACTAAAAATACAAAATTAGCTGGGTGTGGTGGTGCATGCCTCTAATCCCAGCTGCTCTGGAGGCTGACACAGGAGAATTGCTTAGAACGTGGGAAGCAGAGGTTGCAGTGAGCTGAGATCGTGCCAGTGCACTCCAGCCTCAGCAAAAGAGGGAGACTGTCTCAAAGAAAAAAAAAAAAAAAACAGGTTTCACTGTCTCTGGCTCTTCATGATAGCCTTTATTTTTGGTGTTTCCTCTTTGTACTGTTTTTTTTTTTCCTCTCTTCTTTAATGATTTTATCTTAATCTTTGGTTTTCAGCAGTTGAATCTCGTATACCTATGAGATTCTTTGCATTTATTCTATGAATTTATTCTTTGTGTTTATTCTGTGAATTTCTTTGCGTTTTATTCTGTTTGGAGGTTTGCTGATCTTGCATCTGTAAGTTTTACTTCCCCAAGTTTGCTGATTATCAACCCGAATATCTTCATATTTTATTTCTTTCCCAGTTTTCCATTTTTTATCTGGGACTCCAACGACATATATATTAGGTTGTTTGTTTTCCCATAGATCACTGCGATGCCTTTCCAGTTGTCTTCACTTTTCTGTAAAGTGAACACAACACATTTTATCATTTCTATTGATCTGTCTTCAACTTTACTGACCCTTTCTTTTTCCTTCTCTGATCTGCTGTTAAGCCTATCCAGTGAAAATTTAATTTTGGATACTATATTTTTTAGGTCTAGAATTTCCATTGTATTTTTTGTTTTATAATTTCCACTCCTCTGTTGAGATTCCCCTTCTATTCTGGCATGATGATGATCTTTTAATGTTTAATGCTTAAGACCTTAAACATTTATTAAAATTTATTTTTAAATGGTTTTTTGATAATCCTAACATCTGGGTCGTCTTGAGGTTGGCTTCTACTGACCACTTTTTATTTTACCATGACTCACATTTTCCTGTTTTTTTAGAGTAGTAACTTTTGAATGTACAGTGGGGCATTGCAGATGATATGTTTAAAACTCTGGGTTCTGTTATCTTCTTCTAGAAAGTGCTGATTTTTGTTCTACCAGGTATTTAAATTACTAACAGATCATCTTGAGCTTGTTTTTTTACTTTGTTAGGGAGAAGCTGTTTCAATTTTGTTCTTGGTCCCAGGGCAACTTCCTAAGTTTAGGACGTAGGTTTTTATCGTAGGATGTGGCCCTCTTACAGTTTTAATTGAAAGCCCAAAGTGTTTCCCAGGCCATGAAACTGGAATTCAGCTTCCAAACTTTGTTTCCCCTGCAATGGGCAGAAGCTGAAATCTCTCTTCAGCTCATTTAGCCTTGTAATGGCTGTTTTCCTTTGGGTTCCCACACATGGGATTTTCTTTCTCAATTTTCAGTTGTTTTGGAAGCAGACAGCTCTGTGTCTTGGTGACGGGCTAATAACATTGCAACGTTCTGATTGAGTTCTGACCACCCTGCTTCCTCTTAATACCGGGGATTGCCCCTCTGGGTAAAAGTTGTTTAAATGTGGGTCTCTTTCTCTTTTTTTCGCTCACCCAAGGAGTGAATCCGTAGCAAATTTTTCTACTTTTGGCTGTTCTTCAGTGCCCACTTTAAATAATTGAGTTTTGTTTTTGTTTTTGTTTTTTTGAGGCAGAGTCTCACTCTGTTGCCTAGGCTAGAGTGTAGTGGCACGATCTTGGCTCACTGCAACTTCTGTCTCCTGGGATTAAGCGATTCTCCTATCTCAGCCTCCCAAGTAGCTGGGACTACAGGTGTACACCAACATGCCTGGATAACTTTTGTATTTTTAATAGAGACAGGGTTTCTCCATTTTGGCCAGGCTAGTCTCGAACTCCTGACCACAGGTGATCTGCCTGCCTCTGCCTCCCAAGTGCTGGGATTATAGGCATGAGCCACCATGCCCTGCCAATAATTGATTTTTATATTTTGTTAAGTGTTTATCATAATTATATGCAGGAGAGTTAATCTAATACATGTTCCTTTGTCGTTACTATACCTGGAATGCCAGTTCTTTATTTTTGTAAAATTTACCTCAGATGGTTAATATGTTTCTGATTATGATCTCATTAGTTCTATTTTATTTCTGTTCTTAGATATGAAGAGAAGGCTACTAAAGACTTGGAACGATACAATAGTCAAATGAAGAGAGCCATTGAACGGGAGTCACAAATATCATTAAAAGATGGCAGAAAAAAGATAAAACCCACCAGCACATGGAATTTGGCCCAGAAGCACAAGTTGAAAACCTCATTATCTAATCAACCAAAACTTGATGAACTCTTTCAGTCCCAAATTGAAAAAAGGAGTCAAAATATTAAAATGGTACAGATCCCCTTTTCTATGAAAAACTTAAAAATAAATTTTGAGAAACAAAACCAAGTTGACTTAGAAGAGAAGGATGAACCTTGCTTGATCCACAATCTCAGGTTTCCTGATGCATGGCTAATGACATCCAAAACAGAGGTAATTTTATTAAATCCATATAGAGTAGAAGAAGCCCTGCTATTTAAAAGACTTCTTGAGAATCATAAACTTCCTGCTGAGCCACTGGAAAACCCAATTATGTTAACAGAGAGGTATGATGATGTAATATTTTTTAACTGTAAAAATATTTGTTATAATAGTTCATACTAGATTAGAAATTGAAGGTAGAAGGTTGAGAATGTTTTCTAGTAAGGATTAGTGGTTTGTTTTTTTTTTTTTTAATCTTTTAAAAATTTGACTTCTAGGCCAGGCACTGTGGCCCACACCTGTAATCCCAGTACCTTGGGAGGCTGAGGCAGGTGGATCACGAGGCCAGGAGTTCGAGACCGGCCTGGCCAACATAGAGAAACCCTGTGTCTACTAAAAATACAAAAATCAGCTGGGTGTGGTGGTGCACACCTGTAGTCCCAGCTACTTAGGAGGCTGAGGCAGGAGAATCACTTCAACCTGGGAGGCAGAAACTGCAGTGAGCCAAGATGGCGCATTGCTCTCCAGCCTGGGTGAAAGAGCAAGACTGTCTCAAAGAAAAAAATTTGATTTCTAATCCTTAATGGAATTGTTTATAAATAATATCAGAATACATAGTTCACTTCTACATTTAATAAATATGTAATTGGTTTCTCTTGTACATTAGTAACTTCTCTGGGGCAATTTTGAAGTTAGATTGTCATGACTTTATTCCATTATGTACTTATTGTTTTAACATTTTCCAACACATAATGAAATAGAAGTATACAATGAATATCTTTATCAGTAATTATCAAGACTTTGCCACATTTGCTTTGCCTTTCTAGATAGTATATACACATACATTTTCTTTCCTTTGCCAAAGAAGTTTAGAACAATTCCCCTTCCTACATCTTTCATTCTTCTCTCTCAAAATATGGCTCTTTTCTCACCTAACCGCAATACCTTTTTCATACCTTACATAATAATAACTCCTTGGAATTGTTCCTCATTATGTCAAAATGCCTTTTTTTACAGTCTTTAAAAATTTTTATATTTAATTTGTATCTAAACAAGATCCATGTATTACATTTGGTTATCTTGTTTATATCTCTTAAAAATCATTTTATTATTGTACATACTGAGTCATTTTTTTCAGTGGAATGTCCTATTGTCTCTGTTTGCTTTCTTAGGATGTTCAGCTTCTTTTTCTCTCCCCCATGTTTAATTGGGAGTTAGCTCAGGAGGACTGAATACATTTAGATTCTAATTCCTGGTGCATCTACTTAATAGATTGGCTGTGTGCTTTATACTTCACATCAAAAGGCACTGTCACTAGGTTCAATTCAGCTAATGACAGCCTATCTTTCACATGAAAGTTTCCCATCAACCTTTCCATGTAGTGGTGCCATTCATTGATGATTTTTGCCTGAAATAATTTTATTATTGGTTGTAATATAGGGTACTTTCTTTTCCTATTCTATATCAGCAAATTGCTTTCTGTAAAAATAATTAACCTTGGATGACAAAGCCTGAGGAGACAAAAATAAATTTAAAGATTAAAAAATAATGACTAACTTACTAACATTTCTCTTTTGTAACTTAATATTTCTTTTTCAGTCGAACACAGGTAGAAGAGAATCATGACGAAAATAATAAAAACCTGAAATTTAAAAAGATAAGAATTTGTTCACTAGGATACATCATTAGATAACTGTTTCAGAACTTCCAAGAATAAAGCAGAAATCATTTATAAAATGTGTTAAAAGTCTTGTTAAAGATACTGCGGTCTTGGAGGAGAAAAAAATAAGGACAGAACACAGAAAAACATCTGTTAAGTCTATCTTTTTAAATAAGGCAACAGCAACCATATTAACCAAAATCCAGTATCTTTTATTGTGGTCTCTTGAGATTGGCTTAGGAAACTATCGGAGGAAGAATTAGAAAATAGTTCCTTAGGCTACATTCAAACAGTTTAAACACCTGATGGTGCTTTTTGCTTTCTTCTCTAAAAAAGAGCTAGGGTACGTCTGAATTTTTAGACTTGACTGCTTTTCTGAATGGCATTTGTAAACTTCATTTACATTTCAAAAATCTTTTTGTGCTTTTTAAATTAGAGTTTTTAAAAAATATTTTTCTATGTGATATTCTGTTATTCCAAAAACAAACACATTAAAAACTATTATTTTGGGAGCCTGAAAATAAATCTTTCTTAATTGATCCTAAATAGGAATAAAGATTAATTGAAAATAGTTTTTTTTTTCTTCTTTTCGAGTGTGGTATCCCCATCGCAATTAATGATGTAAGTTTTTCAGAACAGAGTCATGGACTAATTTATTCCCACAATGTGACAATGTGGACAGGGTAATTATAGGTTGGGCTCAGTTTTCTTGCCAGAGTTCTAATGCTGTTTGTGTAACTCACTTCTGAATGGAATAATTTTGGCAGCTATAAAACATAAAGTAAGGGCTTAATAATTACAATGATGGCTAATATGTATTGAACATTTACTATATGATAGGAACTTGGCAAAGTTTAATTGTGGAGCCTGCATCATTAATTGCTATACAGTATCATAATCATTACCACAACTACCATCCCTACTGTCTCTCAGATAGATTTTTAGGATATTAGTTAGATGAAACAGAGTACATGTAAAATATAGCCAAAGCTCTCTTCTCTAATATCGGCTCTCACAGCCAATGACTGTAACACATCCAGACCAAGCCTAAAACCAGTATGTGAGGTTGATTTGTACCCTAGGTAATCTTTGGCTTCCTCAGAATTCTTCACCACTTAGAATCCTTTCATATGCCACCTTTGGCAAACATGCCATACCTGCAGTAGACCAAAAGAAGCTCTCCCAACCTCTAAATTGATTAATATATAAGTTCCTAGAAGAAAGACATATATGTTTATCTTTTTGTTACAGAAGAAACTTGGCATAGCAGTTATAAATCTGGCAGGATGGACCACCTAACTTGACTATTACTGTGTCTGTTTTGAAGGGATAAAATGGAATTATTTTTAAAGTTTTCATTTGTATTATATTTAGAGAGAGCCATTTTTAAAATTTCCCATTGATTTGTAACATTCTAGAAGACAGATTGTCTTCTTTCTGTTCCTCCTTTCTGTATACTGTGTGCAGTAGATATCAACAGAAATGTGAAAAAGTGGTTTCTCATAGGGCTACTTATATACCTTTATATTTTGGTTAATGATAACACTTGTTGAAAGGCCCTTGGATTAACTTTTTCTCATAAACCCTCTTATTTTTTGTATTTAATAAATTAAAGAGCCATAATTTCTTTTGCAGTCTGTTTGATGGATCTCATTATTTAGACATTTTATATAAAATGACAGCCGGTGACCAGAGATTCAGTGGATCAACTTACCTGTCTGATCCTCGTCTTACAGCAAATGGTTTCAAGATAAAATTGATACCAGGTATGATAGTGTGGTTTAATATTTTCTGATGTGGAAAAAATAATCTTGTTCCAAGAGTTGCATTTGGGTTTTATGATCTACAGATATGATGGTATATTTTTTTCTCACTGTAAGTACAGTGTTGGCTGTGTTAAAATATTTATTTCAAAAACATCACCTCTGCCTGAAACAAGCAAGTTTGGCATGTCTTTCAGTCCAATGCTTTACATTTGCATTTTCATAATGAATGAAGTAGTTTTATTGTAATTTTTGTCATTCTTTGACACAATACTCAAACTGCCTGCTTTGTTTAGATTATTAAAATACTCTTAGATGATGACACAGAAGTAGGGTACTAGAATGGCCTCACAGAAATGGACATCTTTTCTTTTTAAAAAGCATTTGCTTGTTTTGCCAGCTAGACATGTAAGATCAGCAGTCGTACTGTATGAGAATGGATGATTTGATACAAAAGACTCATAACTCTCTTTGCTCAGTATGGAAATTCATTGGGTGGAATTTAAAAAAAAAAAGAAAACTCATCTGGCTAGAGACTTCAGTTTTCCTGGCTGGCCCCTTCTTAGCTCTTTTGTAGTTTTCATACTCAACTACCTTCTGCTCTACCTTCTGTTACTTTCTCTTAAGGGTTACAGTGGGACCATGAGGATGGACTCCACTGCTTTCTTTTTGCCTCTAAACTTGTCATGCCCAAAGTATAGAAAAACAGAGTTCAACCAAAACAATGTTTGCAGATTTTTAAAGGAATGTTTTACTGAGATATGAAAATAAGTTAAAAGAATATACAAAAGCCATGGAACTGGGTATATAAAGAAAATACTTTGGTGTCTCAAACATAAACTAATTTTACTTGATTTTTGTGGTTTTAAGGATACCTAACCTAAACTTCTTACCTGTCACCTCAATTCTATTAGTCCATATCCCAGCACTACCATTTAAAAACAATGTGTTTTGGGGTAAGTCAGCTGGCCATACTGTGTTTTTATTGGTAACTAATAATTACTGAATTATTATGTACAGGGCTCTATTCTAAGTATTAAGTGCATTAATTTAATCTCCCTAATATCCCTGTAAAGTAGGTTCTATTACTGTCACCGTTTTACAGATGGAAAAATCAAGGCACAAGAAGTTAAGTTTGCTCAAAGGGACACAGTTATTGGTAGAACCAGGATTTGAACCTAGGCAATCTGCCTTTAGAGCCTAGCTGTTAACTCATTTATTATATTGCCTTCATGTCAAAATTTAGATATTTATTCCGTGAAGTATTTGTGAGCATTAACCAAGGTAACAGTTAAATCAGTGAGCATGGTACTTGGCAATGGGAGATGCCCACATAGTCTCTTTTCTTACCATCCTTCAGCCCCCTTTAGCAGACTTGCAGTCATTTAGTCTTCCTAGAAATATTTCTTCCTCAGGGTCCCTGGCATCTTAAAATTTATGTGAAGTGAATTTATTTGAAGCAAGGGATAGGTGGGTGTGTTTGTTTTATTGACTTAATCTGTTTTTCTAATTAGCTATATGGTGTTGTTGGCAAGTACCAGTTTTTTCATGAATGATATTAAACAGGCTGGGCATGGCAGCTCACGCCTGCAATCCTAGCACTTGGGAGGCTGAGGTGGGTGTATCACCTGAGGTCAGGGGTTCAAGACTAGCCTGGCCAATGTGGCGAAACCCTGTCTCTACTAAAAAATACAAAAATCAACCAGATGTGATGGCGAGCACCTATGATCCCAGCTACTCAGGAGCTGAGGCAGGAGAATCGCTTGAACCCAAGAGGCGGAGGTTGCAGTGAGCCAAGATCATGCCACTGCATGCCAGCCTGGGCAACAGAGTGAGACTATGTCAAAAAATAAAAGATGTGAAACAGCAGGTGGTGGTTGTTGTTTTAAGAATAGCTGTTCTTTCTTACCTCCCACTCAATTCCAAAAGCATATTTATTTTTGAGCTGCCCGGTAAGTTTATATCTGACAGATGCTTTCAGCTCTTAGATTTTAGATAGTATTTTTAAAATCTTATTGAATGCCTCATACTTTCAATAGTATCAAAGATGCAAAAATGATTAAGTCACCTGCAAACTGACTTTATTTGATTGGAATTAACTTTACTTAAATTCACATCAGCATTTTTTTCCTTGTCAATAACAGAGCAAGTTAAAGACACTTAGGTTTTCTTTCTTCATTTCTTTGTTTTTTCATTTAAAAAAAAATAAGTTGTATTTTCTTAACAATCCTATCTTGTGAGAGTATTGTTGTATTACACTAACTTTGAGTCAACAGTTTGCCTGTAGTCACAATACATTTTTGGATAAGGATAAAAGCATTTGAAAGAGAAGGAATACATCTGGCTTTGAGAGAGAAGATTCTCAGTGTGACCCTAAGAACTTTACATGCTAATGGGAATAGCTTTCTGTCTTGCATAAATAAGAATTCCATATTTTAGGAAGTGAAAACTGGTCAAACCATTTACTCATTTGATATATTTTCCCTGAAAATTTGTACGCATTTCACAGTATTTTATGGAAACTTTTCAAAGGTTATTGTTCCAAATGTCTCTAACTTTTCCATATCTGAATTTTGCAAACACAGAAGTAAAAATATTGCTCAATTTCCTTGTTTGTTGCCAGATACTTCTTACCCATTTCCACTAGTAATTCTGTGAAATGTGTAATTTTCCAGAGCAAATGTAGTTACTATTAGACTTTTCATTCTAATTATACTGTAAAAGATTTAGGACTACCAATAGTGAAAAGTCACTTAGACTGATATTTTTGGAAATTTTCATATCTATAGGTAAAAGGGAACTAGAATATTCCGCTACTACTTCTTTGCCTATCCACACACAGTTTTGAGTTCCATTTACATTCCCCCTGTTGCTCAAACTCACTTTGTCTCCACTTTTAGTCTGTTTGTGTTGCTATAAAGGAATCCCTGAGACTGTGTAAGACTCAGGTAGACCTGAGACTAAAAAAAATGACCGCAAGCAGCCTGCTTTATAAAGAAAATAATTTTATTTGGCTCGTGGTTCTGCAAGCTGTACACGAAGCATAGTGCTGGCATCTGCTTTTTTTTTACATGCAAGTTCCAAGTTTAAGTCATTTCTTTGCTCCCATATCTGATGGCAGCCATGCCACTTCTTGAATGATTTGCTGCTTAGAAATTCTTTCACTAGATAGCCAAATGAAATAGTGATGGCCTAGGTCATCACTCTTAAGTTCAAACTTCCACAGATCCTAAGGGCAGAGGTATCCAGTCTTTTGGCTTCCCTGGCCCACACTAGAAGAATTGTCTTGGGCCACATATAAAATACACTAACACTAACAGTAGCTCGTGAGCTTTAAAAAAAATTACAACAAAACTCTCATAATGTTTTAAGAAAATTTACAAATTTGTGTTGGGCCACATTCAAAGCCGTTCTGAGCCGTATGTGGCCCATGGGCCACAGATTGGACAGGCTTGCACTAGGGTATGGATACAGTGCAGCCAAAATCCTTTTGGAGATGTAAAAAGGGTGACATTTACTCCAGTGCCCCATAAATTCCTAAATATCATCTGAGACTTTATCAGCCTTTTCACTGTCCATATTTCTATCAGCATTTTAGTCAAAACCATTTGACCAGTTTCTAAGAAGTTCCAAACTTTCCCTTATCTTCGTGTCATCTTCTGAGCTCTCAAACTTTTCCAGCCTCTGCTCTTACCCAGCCCCAAAACTACTTCTAAATCTTCAGTTATCTTTATAGTAATGCCCCACTCCTCAGTACTAATTTTCTGTGTTAGTTCGTTTGTGTTGCTACAAAAGAATACCTGAGACTAGGTAATATATAAAGAAATGAGGTTTATTTGGCTTGTGGTTCTGCAAGCTGTACATGAAGCGTAGTGCTGGCATCTGCTTCTGGTAAGGGTCTGAGGAAGCTTACATTCATGCAGAAGGGGACGAAGAGCCAGCATGTCACATGGCAAAAGAGGGAGCAAGAGAGCGATGCCAGGCTCTTTTAAACAACCAGCTCTTGTGTGAACTACCACAGAGACCTCACTCATTCCCATGGGGATGGCACCAAGCCATTCATGGTGGATCTGCCCCTATGACCCAAGCACCTCCCACTAGGTGCACTTCTAACTGTAGAGGTCACATTTCGACATGAGATTTGGAAAGGACACACATCTAAATCATATCATCTTCCTTCATTGAACTCTGTATCTCATCCTGTAACGCTTGATAATACAGTATTATATATTATTCTCCAGTTGTTCTCTGGGAAAAATGTTAGGATACCGTCTCTGTAGTCTGCCACCATTGCACCTGCCATGACCAGACTAGTCAAGGATCTAGTCTGAAATTAGGAACAGGTAACGGATTGGATGATTGAAGTCTCAGGATTTGGAACTCTTCAAGTTACATCACGTGTCTTTTTTAAAAAAATTAATCCATTGATGGCTACTACTTATCCAAGATTGGGCTGTCCCTTTGCCTTTAATTCCAGGTAGCATTATGTAGACTTCATGAAAGAACACTGTTGCACAGATACAGCCAAAGAAGACAAATCTTTGCTATTTTCAAAAAACATGCATTCTAAAGCCAAATCTGATGCTTTGAAATATGTGCTGTTGTGGATATGTACCCAGTTTTGCATCCAATCCTGTAGCTAGTTTTTAGTTTTTATTTTTTGAGACAGAGTCTTGCTCTGTCGCCCAGGCTGGAGTGCAGCGGCACAGTCTCAGCTCACTGCACCTCTGCCTTTTGAATTAAGTGATCCTCCCATCTCAGCCTCCCAAGCAGCTGGGACTGCAGGAACATACCACCACACCCAGCTAATTTTTTTTGTATTTTTGGTAGAGATGGGATCTCACCATGTTGGCCAGGCTGGTCTTGAACTCCTGATGTGATTCACCTGCCTTGGCCTCCCAAAGTGCTGCAATTGCAGGTGTGAGCCACTGTGCCCAGTCATTTAGTTTTATTTTAATCACAAAGAGTAATTTAAGTAACAGTTAACATGTCAGTTTTTTTTTTTTTTTTTTTTTTGAGACAGAGTTTCACTCTTGTTACCCAGGCTGGAGTGCAATGGCACGATCTCGGCTCACCGCAACCTCCGCCTCCTGGGTTCAGGCAATTCTCCTGCCTCAGCCTCCTGAGTAGCTGGGATTACAGGCACGCACCACCGTGCCCAGCTAATTTTTTGTATTTTTAGTAGAGACGGGGTTTCACCATGTTGACGAGGATGGTCTCGATCTCTTGACCTCGTGATCCACCCACCTCAGCCTCCCAAAGTGCTGGGATTACAGGCGTGAGCCACCACTCCTGGCCAACATGTCAGTTTTTTTATACATTGTCCTGGTAAAATATTTTGAACAACATTAGTATTTTCTTCTAATTAGTAATATGTTAATAAATTACTGTGTGACTTTTTATAATTTGTAAGTTAAAATCACAGAAATAATTCAGGCCTTTAGATATTAAAATGGTACGGTAGAATTTGAAGAGCAGCAGTTGTTAAAACACTTAAACCGGTTTTATTTTAATAAATATCCTGGGTCTCCATTTTCTCTCCAAAGCAAGAAATGATCTAAACAAATGTAAGGAACAGAACAGCAATAACTGGGATTAAATTAAATTATATAAAGCACATGTGTTGTCAGTGAGCTCACTGCACCTCTCAATGTGAAGTCCTATGGGAAATTATGATTTGTTCTCCGACTATGGAACAAAACTTTGTCCTGACTATATTAAAATCTAATGAGTGTTCACTAAATTGTTTTAACAGCAATTTTTCTTTTTAATGGACATGTTCTGGAATATAAACTGAACTATGTGCATTGTTTTCTTTCAGGAGTTTCAATTACCGAAAATTACATGGAAATAGAAGGAATGGCTAATTGTCTCCCATTCTATGGAATAGCAGATTTAAAAGAAATTCTTAATGCTATCTTAAACAAAAATGCAAAGGAAGTTTATGAATGTAGACCTCGCAAAGTGATAAGTTATTTAGAGGTATGCATTATTTTATACATATGTTGTTATATACAGGGATCCCAACTCCTGGCCATGCCTGTTAGGAACCAGGCAACATAGCAGGAGGTGAGCGACCTGCCAGTGGGCATCACCACCTGAGCTCCACCTCCTGTCAGATCAGTGGCAACACTAGATTCACTAGGAGCACAAACCCCATTGTGAAGTGTGCATGCGAGGGTTCTAGGTTGTGCACATCTTGTGAAACAGTTTCCTGAAACCATCCCCATTTGCCATTTGTGGAAAAACTGTCTTCTGTGAAACTGGTCCCTGGTGCCAAAAGCTTGGGGACCACTGCTAATTCTATGTATAGAGGTATTATAGATTGGCCAGACTTTAAGATACTTATTTCTTAAAATAGTAAATTATTTCCAAATAGTAAAATATTTTCTGTAAGTTTTATTATGTATTTGCAAGAAGAACACTATTAAAAAAACACTTCATTAAAAGTTTTCCATCATAGACTGACTGTGGTAAACTCTATCGTGAATTCTTACCATAACATTTCTTGGGTACGTGAAGAAAACCCTTATGAATGAGATGTTTTGCAGTGAAGTTCTTTTAAAAAAAAATTGTGAATAATCCCCTTAGATGGGATTCAAAATAATTCTGCCTTTATAGCATATAGTTGTCTAAAAAGTATTGTAATATAATTCTAAGTCCTGATCTCATCAAGAGCAATAGAAGGGAAGGAAAGTGAAAGATCTGAATTGTTGAATAAGTAGAAATTTTCATTTTTGTGACAGTGTTCATCATAAATGAGAAATGTAACAATGGGTTAAAAAAATAAATAAAAGGATTAAGGAAGGTTATAAACTTTAAAATGTCCAAGTATAAGATAGTAGCAGGAAGACATAATGTTTGCATCTATATCTATATCTTGTTGTAGATATCCCTCAAGATTGACTGGTATTATTTAAAATACAAATGTGAATTCTAATGAAGTTTTTCTCCCTTTTTAAAAATGAGTTATTTTTGTTTACAGTTGATAGTGTGCCTGCTGTTTCTGAAGGTCAGACTTCCTTAACAGGAAAGTCTGCCTGTTACCCCTTCTGAAGTATGTATTCAGTAATGTTCTGTGAATCCTTTAGGAGCTTTGTCCCGTGGGAATTCCCAGCCTTTTGTGGGGGTAGCTTAACATTGATAATTTCTAGAGACTTCAAGGGAATATACTCTTGTGAAAGAGTTAGTATGAACCTTAAAGGTTGAGGGAGTTGTGGATAGTGTTTTCTGTGGTGAAGAACCCTGTGGGGAGAAATAAGATTTCAGAAATAACAGTAAAAAGGTAATTGGGACTGGTTTTAAATATTTGTTTGCTAATACTTTACCTTTCAGTGTATTAAGGCCCTAGTGGTATGAGTGTTAAGAAAAATGGCCTGGAAAAAAAGGAGAGAACTTAAACCACAGGGATGCTTCTATTTAAGGTCAATAGGATGAATCAGAGAGAAAGATAGGAAAGTGAAAGGAGAACCAAGAGAAGAGTGGATATAAAAGTCAAGGAAGGGGCCGGGCGCGGTGGGTCACGCCTGTAATCCCAGCACTTTGGGAGGCTGAGGCGGGTGGATCACAAGGTCAAGAGATCAAGACCATCCTCGTCATCATGGTGAAACCCCGTCTCTACTAAAAATACAAAAAATTAGCTGGGCACGGTGGTGCGTGCCTGTAATCCCAGCTACTCAGGAGGCTGAGGCAGGAGAATTGCCTGAACCCAGGAGGCGTAGGTTGCGGTGAGCCGAGATCGCGCCATTGCACTCCAGCCTGGATAACAAGAGCAAAACTCCATCTCAAAAAAAAAAAAAAGTCAAGGAAGGAACTAATTTTAAACATAAGCAGTATCACGTTCTGTATAGAAGACTATCAGATATGGCTGCTAGATGGAAGTGATAACATTGAAGAGAACCATAATGGCAAAGTACAATTGTCCTTCTGTATACTCGGGATTGGTTCCAGCACCACCTGTGGATACTAAAATCCAAGCATACTCAAGTCTTGCAGTCAGCCCTGCAGAGCCCACATATATGAAAAATTCCTCCAGCTATATGGATTTTGCATCCCATGATACTGTATTTTCTATCACAGTTGGGGTTGGAAAAAAAATCCATGTATAAGTGGACCCACACAATTAAAACCAGTGTTATTCAAGGGTCTGCTGTAGTAAGAATAGAAGACATTTGCCAGTGGTTAAAGAGTGGAGCAGTAGTCGGAAGGTAGGCAGCAAGCCACATGATAGTGAAAGGAAGGAAAGAGTATGTTTGGCATGTTTGTATTGAATTGGTGTAAGACTGACAATAAAAAATTGCAGAGGAGGCCAGATGCAGTGGCTTATGCCTGTAATCCCAGCACTTTGGGATGCTGAGGTGGGCAAATCACCTGAGATCAGTCGTTTGAGACTAGCCTGGTCAAATGGTGAAACCCCGTCTCTACCAGAAATTAGCCAGGCGTGTGGTGCACAGCTGTAATCCCAGCTACTCAGGAGGCTGAGTGAGGCATGAGAATTGCTTGAACCCAGGAGGAGGGAATTGCAGTGAGCTAAGAACACACATTGCAACACCAGCCTGTGCAATAGAGTGAGACTCTGTCTCAAAAAAAAAAAAAAAATTGCAGAGGAAATGTTCCCAAAAAGGGAGGAGAGAAGATAGGATATGAATGTAAGGTTTAGAAAGTAGAAACTCTCTGAATCAAGAGTGAAAAATGAAAATATTTGTATGTAAAATTTAAAAAAATTTTCTTAATCATTAGAACCTGTGGAATTTTAGGTGAACTTGAGAGACGTCATGTTGATATATGTGGTGAAAGAGTAGAAGTTACCTGCTGAGAGTGGAGGGGTTGTGAGAAGGCATTTGTAATTTTAGTACAGTAACAAAGATCTGAAAATAAGATCTGTAGGTTACTTAGAGAGGAGTAAGATTTCCAGGTGTCAGTGAGGGCTCATAAAAGTTAACATTTGTGTTGGGTCCAGCCAGAAGAGTTTTGTGACTCCCAACCGTGCTCAGAATTGGTCCAAGGGTAGAGATTAGCAAGTTAGATATGGTGGAAGAACAAGAGGTAAGTGAGGGAAGGAAGCTCGAACACATTGTATATAAGAAACTGTATTAGACCCTAGATGGGTATAAAGATAAATTAGATTCTAGTAAGAATGTAAAAAGAATGCAGGTTGCTCAAGCGAGCATCCTTAATGTCTTACTCACTATTCCTACCTTTAAGGAAAGATGACACAAGGGTGCTAGTAGGTCAGGAGAATAAGGAGGGATCGGCAAGATTAAAGGTCAAAGTGAAGGAAAACATGTTTAGTTGAAATAAAGGAATAGGATGGTTGGAAAGAAGAGGGGTGAGTTGTTAAAAAGAATGTTAGGACTCAAGATCTTTGAAGTACAGCAGTTTTTAAAAATCTTAAAAGAAGCCAGCTTTGCTAACACTATCTTATCCCCAGACCCTCAGTTCTCCTTTCCTCAGAAAACAGCATCACCATACCAAAAATATGGACATGATCCTTGATTCTGCATCCCTCATAACCAATCCATCAGGGAGTCTTCTTGATTCTACCTCCAGCTCATGCCAGGAATCTTTATACCCCTCCTCCCTCTAGGTTACCATGACACTAGTCAAAACCTCTCACCAGGACTGCAGTGGTTGCCTGCGAGACTCCTTGCTGCTTTTCTTAACCTGCCTACTTCAAAGCACTTGCCTCAACCCACAGCAGTCAGAGTGATTGTTTTAAAATGTGAAATATCAGGTTTTTGCTTAGATGCTGTCTGGTTACTTGCCTAGTCATTCAGATCAAAACACCAATTTCTTACCCTGTCCTAGAGGGTGATCTAGCCACTGCCTAATTTCCTTTTCTTGTTTTTCTCTTTTAACAACTATGTTGCACCCACACTGAACATTTGGTTCTTTCTGTTCTGTCTGCCTGAGATGCTTTTCTTTCCCCATGATCTTTGCATCAAGGTTTCTTATTTATTTTGAGACAAGGTCTTGCTTAAAAGCTAGAATGCAGTAGCATGATCCCACCTCACTGCCGTCTTGACCTTCAGGCTCAAGTGATCCTCCTGCCTCAGCCTCCTAAGTAGCTGGGACTACAGGCATATGCCACCATGCCCAGCTTTTTTTTTTTTTCCATACAGACTGGGTCTCACTGTGTTGTCCAGGCTAGTCTCAAACTCCTGGTCTCAAGCAATTTTCCTGCCTTCGTCTCCCTAAGTGTTGAAATTACAGGCCTGAGTCACCCCACATCCATCCTGGTTCCATTTATAAATTCAAGCTTAAAGCCATCTCCTCAAGTAATCTTTTTCCAACTCTACAATTACTCTATCATTTGGCCCAGTTTAATTTTGTGCATTAGTTATTGACTAAGATGTTCTTTTGTCCGTTTCCTATTTCTCTGCACTAGAATGTGAATTTGACAAGAGCAGGGGTCTTGTTTTTTGGTTCACCACTACATCCTCAGAGCTGACAACATAGTTGATGCTTAAAAAATATTTGTTGTGTTAATTCATAATAAGATGAAAATAATCAATATTCTGTATTCCTTCTTGTCAGGATAATATGTTTTCTGCTTCAGGATATATCATGGTAAAATGTATGACTTTCCTTTTGGACAGGGAGAAGCAGTGCGTCTATCCAGACAATTACCCATGTACTTATCAAAAGAAGACATCCAAGACATTATCTACAGAATGAAGCACCAGTTTGGAAATGAAATTAAAGGATGTGTTCATGGTCGTCCATTTTTTCATCATTTAACCTATCTTCCAGAAACTACATGATTAAATATGTTTAAGAAGATTAGTTACCATTGAAATTGGTTCTGTCATAAAACAGTATGAGTCCGGTTTTATCTTTGTATTATGCATCATATGGTTATTTTTTAAATGAGGATTCACTGACTTGTTTGTATATTGAAAAAAGTTCCAAGTACTGTGGAAAGCATAAATAAACTATTATAAACTATTCATTTTATTCTTAAGAACCAGCCATCATAATAATTACGAGTTATAGTCTCAGAATTGGAAAATAGGTAGTATTCCTGGGTGGTTGATTTACTAGGTCCGTTCTGTGCAGGGAGAAATCAAAACATCACATATACTAGCGTATCTGATAAACAGTGTCAATATTTCTTAAACTACGATGGAGAGACAGAGTGGGAGAAAATGAAAAAATGAAGTTCAGAGGAAGGAGAAAAAACCAGAAATCTTTCCATTAACCTCCATTTAGGGAGTAACAGGTTAGATGTTGCTATCTCTTTGTTATTTGGTAATTATTGGATTTTGGGGTCAACATTTGTCAGAGAACATTGGAAGAACTAGATTTTTAACAGAAAATTTAGGTGATTTGTTTTTTGAGACGGAGTCTCACTCTTGTCATCCAGCCTGGAGTGCAGTGGCACGGTCTTGGCTCACTACAACCTCCACCTCCCAGTGATTCTCCTGCCTTACCCTCCCAAGTAACTGGGATTACAGCTGCCCACCACCATGCCTGGATAATTTTTGTATTTTTAGTAGAGATGGGGTTTCACCATGTTGGCCAGGCTGGTCTCACTCCTGACCTTAGGTGATCCCCCCACCTCGGCCTCCCAAAGTGCTGGGATTACAGGTATGAGCCACCATACCAGGCCATTAGATGAAAATATTTATGGTACATATGCCCCTTCAAAAAACCAGGTCCCACAGTACACCAAAATCCCTTTACAAAAAGTTGAAACATGATTTTTAATGAGTACATTTGTTGTGTAAAGTAAGATATGTTATACTGGATACGATGCCTCCACACTCACATCATCTCCCATAATTTTCAAAGATCATCTTTAAATTCCTAAGATCCTTATGTTAAGAAGTACAAATTGTGAAATCTGGATTTTGCCTTTTCTTCTGGCAACATCATCCTGTTTTGCATGACCCAAAATCCTGCTTCCCCCAACTCTCCATTATCCCTTTTATAAATGTGGAGAGCTTGCTGGGAGTAATCATTTTAAATTAACTGGGGAAACTGAGGGAAGAGAGGCTATCAAAAGATGAAATTTGCATCATACATTTGCATTTGCCCTAAGTAAAACGACTCATTTTTTAATCAATATAGTCTGTACCAAAACAGACTATCCCACAACTATCTTGTAGATGAAGGAACATTTTTTCCTACCAGTTCTGAATTGTGCCAAAGCAGGTTGGTAGGAATGGCAGTAGGTATTTACCACCTATTTGCTAGATAGGTTAAGCACTTACCTTGGATTATCTCATTTAATGTTCACAAAGAATTTAAAATTGTAGGTACTGTTGAGATTCTAATCCCAGAGCTCTTGTTCTTAACCACCGTTATACTGCCTGCCATGAGAAATGGGCCCTAAACGGTTATTTCCGTCAACAAAGCATAGGTATTTGGGGACTATTAAACACTTCCTGACACCACTTTAACGACTGCTGGAGTAAATCAACCTTGGGGTGCAACTTTTTTTCCTTGATGACAGAGTCCCGCTTTGTCACCCACGCTAGAGTGCAGTGGGGCGATCTCGGCTCACTGCAACCTCCGCCTCCCAGCTTCAAGCGATTCTCCTGCATCAGCCTCCGAATAGCTAGGATAACAGGAATCTGCCACCACGTTCAGATAATTTTTGTATTTTTGTTAGAGATGGAGTTTCACCATGTTGGACAGGCTGGTCTGGAACTCAAGACCTCAAGCAATTCGCCCTTCTCAATCCTCCCAAAGTGTGGTGATTACAGGCGCCAGGAACGGCGCCTGGCCACGTTTTTCTAATGGTGACTGGAGTAGCAGCTGGGCGTGAGTCAGCTGCTTTTTCCAGAACAGGAATTGGCTTCAGGTGAGGGTCTAGCGTCGCCCCACGGACCAATCTTGGTTCACGAGGCCGAGGGCAGCCCAGCAACCACGCGGAAGCCCGGAATCACCCGCAGCGCTCCCGTCCTCCACAGGTCTTTGCAACAGCCCCAGCACCACCCGCGGGACGAAATGGCTGGAGCTGGGGGCGGCCACGGGGAATCGCTGGTTCCCAGGATGGAGGTAAGGGCCGCTGCGGGCTGGGACGCTTACCTGGAATTAAGGGCGAGGCGAGGAGATCCGAAGGAAAAGGAAAGCCTCACTCCAAGTTACCCATTTGCCTCTTTAATCTGGGTTGCTAGAGCCCTTGGCCTGGGGAAGGACTCTTAAGATGTGAGTTCCAAAGTGCTCTTTAGACCCAATTGTGTTGCTTAGGATCCCAGCCTTGGCTATAGCCACAGGGCTGACCCAAAGTCATATGGAAGTGAAGCTTTCAGGACCCTCTTGGATGCACTTTTTTTTTTTTTTTTTTGCTTGCCTGCAGAACTGATTTTGATAGCGTTCTCTTTTTTTCCTTTTTAAAAATTGTATTGTTATTATTATACTTTAAGTTCTGGGGTACATATGCAGAACGTGCAGGTTTGTTACATAGGTATACACATGCCATGGTGGTTTGCTGCATCCATCACCCCGTCATCTACACTAGGTATTTCTCCTAATGCTATCCCTCTCCTAGCCCCCCACCCCTTGCTATCCCTCCCCTAGCCACCATCCCGAAGGTCCCGGTGTCTGATGTTCACCCCCCTATGTCCATGTGTTCTCATTGTTCAACACCCACTTATGAGTGAACATGTGGTGTTTTGTTTTCTGCTCTTGTGTCAGTTTGCTGAAAATGATGGTTTCCAGCTTCATCCATGTGACTGCAAGGGACATGAACTCATTTTTTATGGCTGCATAGTATTCCACATTTTCTTTATCCAGTCTATCACTGATGGGCATTTGGGTCAGTTCCAAGTCTTTACTATTGTGAACAGTGCCGCTATGCACAGATGTGTATGTGTGTCTTTATAAGAGTATGATTTATAATCCTCTGGGTATGTACCCAGTAATGGGATTGCTGGGTCAAATAGTATTTCTATTTCTGGATCCTTGAGGAATCACCACACTGTCTTCCACAATGGTTGAACTAAGGTACACTCCCACCAACAGTGTAAAAGCATTCCTATTTCTCCACATTGGATGGACATTTTTTTTTTTTTTTGAGACGGAGTTTCGCTCTTGTTACCCAGGCTGGAGTGCAATGGCGCGATCTCGGCTCACCGCAACCTCCGCCTCCTGGGTTCAAGCAATTCTGCCTCAGCCTCCTGAGTAGCTGGCATTACAGGCACGCGCCACCATGCCCAGCTAATTTTTTGTATTTTTAGTAGAGACGGGGTTTCACCATATTGACCAGGATGGTCTCGATCTCTTGACCTCGTGATCCACCCGCCTTGGCCTCCCAAAGTGCTGGGATTACAGGCTTGAGCCACCGTGCCCGGCCTGGATGGACATTTTGCTGGGAAGGTAGCCATCCATGGTCCAGCCAGGCCTAAGAGGTTTTAGATATTTAACATACTGAAAAATATTAGGCCTGTATTCAGATGAATGGATTTTTGTTACTTTCATTAGCTATAGGATTCTCTGTGATAGTTTCCAGATTTTGTGGCTCAAGTTGTAGGAATTGCAACTCAACCCAACACAGCCTGTATTTCTCAACTAAAAATGTAAATAGGAGCTATTTTTCCCTCTCCAAATTATTACCTGTTTTATTTTCATCTTATGTTTGTCCTACAGCTTTTTTTTGGAGGGGGGCAGGAGGGAGGAGGAGCCACTAAATAAACTTGGGCTTGAGTCTACACTGAAAATCAAAAATAGATTTAACTCTTGTAAACCAAAAAGCATCTGAGGTAGGTCTCAATAAATTTAGAAGTTTGTACTGTAGCTTTTGAAACATAATTTTTCTACAGTTTCCCATTTTATTAAAGACAAATCACGGTAGAACTGATTCATTTTATTATACTTGTCCTGATTATTTGTATACAGTGCAGCAAAAATAATGATCTGTTTTTACATAGGATTTTAAATTGACTTTGATGGAATTTTATTCCATAGAAGGAATCTCAGATAAAAATTTTTTAAAGCTAAGCCCAGCCATGGATTTGTATCATCAAATGCCTATGAGTTGGGTGAATTCCTCTCTGAGGTTCCAAGATAAACTAGGGGCTCCTGGGTCTGTCAGAAAGTGGCATTCATTCTAAATTAATTGAGACCTGTCACAGATTTTCAGGGTTCACAGCTTTATTCTAGAACTTTTGTTTAATCTCACCTAAACTTTGTAAGTTTTATTTTTAAAGCCTTCTTCACTGTTTCCAGTAATAACTAGTATGAACCCAAAAGTATCTGAGAACAGATCTCAATCAATTTAGTAAGTTTATTTTGCCTAGGTTAAGGACTTGCTCATGACATAGCCTCAGAAGGTCCTTAGGACATGTGCCCAAAAGTGGTCAAGGCACAGATTGCTTTTATACATTTTAGGGAGACATGAGACATCAATCAATAGGCGTAAGATGTACATTGGTTCAGTCCAGAAAGGCAGGACAACCCCAAGCAAGGGGCTTCCAGGTCAAGGTAGGTAAGAGACAAAAGGTTGCATTATTTTGAGCCCTTGATCAGCCTTTCATTGAATATGCAACTTAGTCTGGCTCAGTGAATCTCCATTTTTATATAAGCAGTAGGACAGAGGAAGCAATCAGGCATTTGTCTCAGGTGAGAAGAGGGATGATTTTCTATCTGACACCTGTTAGGATAAGCTATCAGTTTACATTGCCAGGGTGAAATTCAACAGAACTGTTTTAGGGGAAAGATCTTGAGGCCCACAAGGATTGTGGGCAAAATATGAGGGAGGTTTGTAGCTTTTTAAGATATTTGCAGCTATCTTATTTAGGAATAAAATAGGAGGCAGGTTTGTCTGATGTATTATAGTTCTTGGCTTGACTTTTTCCTTGGCTTATTTTTGGGGTCCCAAGATTTATTTTTCTTTCACACTAGCAACACACTATTGGACTCTCATAACTGCTCTCTGAGGTTTTCTCTGCTTACTTGATTTTTGGTCACAACTTTTATTCTTCCTTAAAACACTACAAATTAATGTAGAGATATTTTCACTGGCTTTTGAAAATTCTGTCCCAGTGGTTAGCAACCTTGAGCATACATCAGAATCACCTGGAGGTTCTTATTAAGTACTGATTGTTAGACACCATGTCCACAATTCCTAATCTTGAGGATCTGGGGTGGGACTGAAAATTTCATTTCTAGCAAGTTTCAAGATGATGTTAATGCTACTTGTGGGGGAGCCACACAGGGAGAACCACTGCCCTATCTCATGTATCAAAATTCCCCTAACAATCTCAAGTTCATTTCTATAAGCCCATATTTCTTACTGACTTTTACTAAAATCTGCCAGACAAAAAACAAACCAAGACTTAGAAGATCTCAACCTGACTATGCTGTTCTAGACATCCATTTCTTCATCTCTGAAATTAAGATGCTGAACTTCTTGATCTACAAGTACACAGTCATCTCTAACATTCTGTTATTTTGTTTCTTCCTTTTTTTTTTTTTTTGATTGTCAGCAGCAGGATTTGGAGCAACCTCTTTTCCATTACTTATGTCTACTATTAAACATATTTAAATGCCTCTGAACTAGCTCACTTTTTCGTTAAATCTTTTAAACTAAAGAGGAGAGGAGCAGACTTCTTCCACCTTGTGTTAGTTGGACATGAAATCGCTGTATCAAACTCCTTCATCAGTAAGGTGATCAGCTTCATGAAGAAAAGTGCATTTGAGGTCAGCAATGAGGTCTGGGAAGGTTTTCTTATTTGTTTTTTAATTAGAAGTGAAAGAAGGCATTCTAGACATAGGGAACAAAAGGAGAGAGGTAGTAGAGGTGAAACATTCAGAACTGTGGCAGCAAGGTGTGAGGGAGAAACTCAAGTCCAGTTAGAGGCCTGTTGCAGTAGAGCACACACACAAAAAATGCATGAATTAAGGCAATGGCCCTGGAAACTGGAGGGAAGAAAAGAGACAAGTGGAGATAAATGCAACAGGACTTGTGCTTGCTTTTTCTTTTTTAATTGCTTTTTTAAAAATTATTCTTTAAGTTCTGGGATACATGTGCAGAACCTGCATGTTTGTTAAATAGGTATATACACGGGCCATGGTGGTTTGCTGCATCCATCAACCAGTCACCTATGTGATACTTTTCCTAATGCTATCCCTCCCCTAGCTTCCTACACCCTGACAGGCCCCAGTGTGTGATGTTCTCCTCCCTGTGCCCATGTGTTCTCACTATTCAGCTCCCACTTATGAGAGAGAATGTGTGGTGTTTGGTTTTCTGTTCCTGTGTTAGTTTGCTGAGAATGATGGTTTCCAGCTTTATCCATGTTACTGCAAAGGACATGAACTCATCCTTTTTTATGGCTGCATAATATTCCATGGTTTATATGTGCAACATTTTCTTTATACGGTCTATTTTTGATGGGTATTTGGGTTGGTTCCAAGTCTTTGCTATTGTGAATGGTGTGGCACTAAACATATGTGTGTACGTGTCTTTATAGTAGAATGATTTTTAGTCCTTTGGGTGTATTGGTAATGGAATTTCTTTTAATCCTTTGGGGGTATTAGTAATGGAATTTCTGGGTAAAACAGTATTTCTGGATCTAGATCCTTGAGGAATCACCATACTGTCTTCCACAATGGTTGAACTAATTTACACTCCCACCAACAGTGTAAAAGCGTTTCAATTTCTCCACATCCTCTCCAGCATCTGTTGCTTCCTGACTTTTTAATGACTGCCATTCTAACTTGCATGAGATGGTATCTCATTGTGGTTTTGATTTGTTTTTTTTCTAATCACCAGTGATGATGAGCTTTTTTACATCTTTGTTGATTGCATAAATGTCTTCTTCTAAGAAGTGTCTGTTCATATCCCTTGGCTACTTTTAGATGGGGTTGTTTTTTTCTTATAAATTTGTTCAAGTTCCTTGTAGATTCTGGCTATTATCCTTTGTCAGATAGATAGGTTGCAAAAATTTTCTCCAATTCTGTAGGTTGCTTGTTCACTCTGATGATAGTTTCTTTTGCTGTGCAGAAGCTCTTTAGTTTAATTAGATCCCATTTGTCAATTCTGGCTTTTGTTGCCATTGCTTTTGGTGTTTTAGTCATAAAGCTTTTGCCTATGCCTATGTCCTGAATGGTATTGTCTGGGTATTTTTCTAGGGTTTTTATGGTTTTAGGTCTTATGTTCAAGTCTTTAATCCATCTTGAGTTAATTTGCATATAAGGTGTAAGGAAGGGATCCAGTTTCAACTTTCTGCACGTGGCTAGCCAGTTTTCCCAACACCATTTTTTAAATAGGAAATCATTTCCCCATTGCTTGTTTTTGTCATGTTTGTCAATGATCAGATGGTTGTAGCTGTGTGGCATTATTTCTGTTCTGTTCCATTGGTCTATTTATCTGTTTTGGTACCAGTATCATGCTGGTTTTGGTTATTGTAGCCTTGTAGTATAGTGTGAAGTCAGGTAGCATGATGCCTCAGCTTTGTTCTTTTTGCTTAGGATTGTCTGGGGTATTTGGGCTCTTTATTGGTTCCATATGAAATTTAAAGTAGCTTTTTTCTAAATCTGTGAAGAAAGTCATGGTAGCTTGATGGGGATAGCACTGAATCTATAAATTAGTTTGGACAGTATGGCCATTTTCACAATATTGATTCTTCCTACCTATGAGCATGGAATGTTTTTCCATTTGTTTGTGTCCTCTCTTATTTCCTTGAGCAGTGGTTTGTAGTTCTCCTTGAAGAGGTCTTTCACATCCCCTGTTAGTTGTATTCCTAGGTATTTTATTCTCTTTGTAGCAATTGTGAGGTTGCATTGGGAGTTCACTCATGATTTGGCTCTCTTTAAGTCTGTTATTTGTATATAGGAATGCTTGTGATTTTTGCACATTGATTTTGTATCCTGAGACTTTGCTGAAGTTGCTTATCAGCTTAAGGAGATTTTGGGCTGAGACAATGGGGTTTTCTAAATATATAATCATGTCATCTGCAAATAGAGACAATTTGACTTCCTCTCTTCCTATGTGAATACCATTTATTTCTTTTTCTTGCCTGATTGCCCTGGCCAGAACTTCCAATACTATGTTGAATAGGAGTGGTGAGACAGGGCATCATTGTCTTGTGCCAATTTTCAAAGGGAATGCTTCCAGTTTTTACCCATTCAGTATGATATTGGCTGTCAGTGTGTCATAAATAGCTCTTACTATTATGAGATATGTTTCATCAATACCTAGTTATTGAGAGTTTTTAGCATGAAGGGCTGTTGTCGAAGGCCTTCTCTGCATCTATTGAGATAATCACATGTTTTTTGTCTTTGGTTCTGTTTATGTGGTGGATTATGCTTATAGACTTGTGTATGTTGAACCAGCCTTGCATCCCATGGATGAAGCCAACTTGATTGTGGTAGATAAGCTTTTTGATGTGCTGCTGGATTTGGTTTGCCGGTATTTTGTTGAAGATTTTCACGTTAATGTTCATCAGGGATGTTGGCCTGAAATTACATTTTTTTGTTGAGTCTTTGCCAGATTTTGGTGTCAGGATGATGCTGGTCTAAATGAGTTAAAGAGGAATCCCTCTTTTTCTATTATTTGGAATAGTTTCAGAAGAAATGGTACCAGCTCCTCTTTGTACTTTTGGTAGAATTTGGCTATGAATCCGTCTGGTCCTGGGCTTTTTTTGGTGGATAGGCTATTAATTCCTGCCTCAATTTCAAACCTTGTTATTGGTCTATTCAGGAATTTGACTTCTTCCTGCTATAGACTTGGGAGTGTGTATGCATCCAGGAATTTATTCATTTCTTCTAAATTTTCTAGTTTATTTGCATAAAGGTGTTTATAATATTATCTGATAGTAGTTTGTATTTCTATGGGACCAGTGGTGTTATCTTTTTTTTTTTATGGTGTCTATTTGATTCTTCTCTCTTTTCTTCTTTTTTAGACTGGATAGTAATCTATATATATTGTTAATCTTTCAAAAAACCAGCTCCTGGATTCATTGATTTCTTGAAGATTTTTTTGTGTCTCTATCTCCTTCAGTACTGCTCTGATCTTAGTTATTTCTTGTCTTCTACTAGCTTTTGATTTTATTTGCTCTTGCTTCTCAAGTTCTTTTAATTGTGATGTTAGGGTGTTGATTTTTGATCTTTTCTGCTTTCTCCTGTGGGCATTTAGTGCCATAAATTTCCTTCTAAACACTGCTTTAGCTGTGTCCCAGAGATTCTGGTATTTTGTGTCTTTGTTCTCATTGGTTTTAAAGAATTTATTTATTTCTGCCTTAATTTCACTATGTACCCAGTAGTCATTCAGGAGCAGGTTTTTCAGTTTCCATGTAGTTGTGCAGTTTTGAGTGAGTTTCTTAATCCTGAGTTCTAATTTGATTGCACTGTGGTCTGACACACTGTTATGATTTCCGTTCTTTTGTATTTGCTGAGGAGTGTTTTACTTCCAATTATATGGTCAATTTTAGAATAAGTGTGATGTGGTGCTAAGAAGAATGTATATTCTGTTGATTTGGGGTGGAGAGTTCTGTAGACCTTGTTCCAGAGCTGAGTGCAAGTCTTGAATATCTTTGTTAATTTTCTGTCTCGTTGATCTGTCTAATATTGACAACGGAGAGTTAAAGTCTTCCACCATTATTGTGTGGGAGTTGAAGCCTCTTTGTAGGTCTCTAAGAACTTGCTTTTTGAATCTGGGTGCTCCTTCTTTTTTTTTTTTTTTTTTTTTTGATCTGTGTTGGTTTAAAGTCTGTTTTGTCAGAGACTAGAATTGCAACCCCTGCTTTTTTTTTTTCTTTTCATTTGCTTGGTAAATATTCCTCCATCCCTTTATTTTGAGCCTATTTATGTCTTTGCATGTGAGATGGGGCTCCTGATATAGCACAACGATGGATCTTGACAGTTTATCCAATTTGCCTGTCTATATCTTTTAATTGGGGCATTTAGCTCATTTAGATAAGGTCAATATTGTTATGTGTGAATTTGATCCTTCCTTTAGATGCTAAGAGGTTATTTTGCCTATTAGTTAATGCAGTTTCTTCATAGTGTTGGTGGTCTTTACAATTTGGTATGTTTTTGCAGTGGCTGGTACCAATTTTTCCTTTCTATATGTAGTGCTTCCTTCAAGAGCTCTAGTAAGGCAGGCCTGTTGGTGACAAAAATCTCTCAGTATTTGCTTGTGTGTAAAGGACTTTATTTCTCCTTTGCTTATGAAGCTTAGTTTGGATGGATATGAAATTCTGGGTTGAAAATTCTTTAAGGATGTTGAACATGGGCTCCCACTCTCTTCTTGCCTCTAGGGTTTCTGCAGAAAGATCCACTGTTAGTCTGATGGGCTTCCCTTTGTGGGTAACCCAACCTTTCTCTCTGGCTGCCCTTAACATTTTTTTCCTTCATTTCAACCTTGGTGAATCTGACAATTAGGTGTCTTGGGGTTGCTCTTCTCGAGGAGTATCTTTGTGGTGTTCTCTGTATTTCCTGAATTAGAATTTGGCCTGTCTTGCTATGTTGGGGAAATTCTCCTGGATAATATCCTGAAGAGTGTTTTTCAACTTGATTCCATTCTCCCCATCACTTTCAGGTACACCAATCAAATGTAGGTTTGGTCTTTTCACATATTTCCATATTTCTTGGAGGCTTCGTTTGTTCCTTTTCATACTTTTTTCTCTAACTTTGTGTTTATGCTTTATTTCATTAAGTTAATCTTCAATCTCTCATCCTTTCTTCCACTTGGGCCATTTGGCTATTTGATACTTGTGTATGCTTCACATACAAAAGTGTGTTTTTTAGCTATGTTTTTTGTGCTGGTTTTTTTCAGCTCCATCAGGTCATTTATGTTCTTCTCTAAACTGGTTACTCTAGTTAGCAATTCCTCTAACCTTTATTCCAGGTTCTTAGCTTCCTTGCTTCGGGTTAGTACAGGCTCCTTTAGCTCAGAGGAGTTTGTTATTACCCACCTTCTGAAACCTAATTCTATCAATTTGTCAAACTCATTCTTCTTCTGGTTTTGTTCTCTTGCTGGTGAGGAGTTGTGATCCTTTGGAGAAGAGGTGTTTAGGTTTTTGGAATTTTCAGCCTTTTTGTGCTGGTTTTTCCTCATCTTCATGGATTTATCTACCTTTGGTCTTTGATGTTGGTGACCTTCGGATGGGGTTTCTGTATGGATGTCCTTTTTGTTGACGCTGATGCTATTCCTTTCTGTTTGTTAGTTTTACTTCTAACAGTCAGGCCTCTCTGCGGCAAGTCGGCTGGAGTTTGCTGGAGGCCCACTCCAGACCCTGTTTGCCTGGCTATCACCAGCAGAGGCCACCGAAGAGCAAATATTGCTGCCTGTTCCTTCCTCTGGAAGCTTCGTCCCATATGGGCACCCACCAGATGCCACCTGGAGCTATTTTGTATAAGGTGTCTCTTTGCCCCTCCTGGGAGGTCAGGAGGCACAGGGTCAGAGACCCACTTAAGAAGACAGTCTGAAGCGCTGTGCTGGGAGATTCACTGTTCTCTTCAGAGCCAGCCAGCAGGAATGTTTAAGTCTGCTGAAGCTGCACCCATAGCAACCCCTTCCTCCAGGGAGATGGGAATTTTGTCTATAGTCCCCTGACTGGGGCTGCTGCCTTTCTTTAGAGATGCCCTGCCCAGAGACAAGGAATCTAGGGAGGAAGTCTGGCTACAGTGGCTTTGCCAAGCTTCAGTGGGCTCTGCCTAGTTTGAACTTCCCAGCGCTTTGTTTACACTGTGAGGGGAAAACCACCTACTCAAGCCTCAGTAATGGTGGATACCCTTACCCCCATCAGGCTTGAGTGTCCAGGTCAACTTCAGACTGCTGTGCTGGCAGTGAGAATTTCAAGCCAGTGCATCTTAGCTTGTTGGGCTCCATGGAGGTGGCATCTACTGAGCTAGACCACTTAGCTCCCTGGCTTCAGTTCCTTGTCCAAGGGAGTGAAGGTTTCTGTCTCACTGATGTTCCAAGTCCACTGGGGTATGAAAATAACTCCTGAAGCTAGCTTGGTGTCTGCCCAAATGGCCTCCCATATTTGTGCTTGAAACCCAGGGCCCTGGTGGCTTGGGCACCCAAGGAAATCTCCTGGTCTGTGGGTTGTAAAGACTGTGGGAAAAGCAGTCTTTGCATCTGGGCCGGAGTGCACCATCCCTGAAGACACAGCCCCTCATGGCTTCCCTTGGCTGGGGGGAGAGTTACCCAAGCCCTTGCACTTCCCAGGTGAGGCAACACCCCACCCTGCTTCAGCTCCCCATCCATGGGCTGCACCCACTTTCTAATTAGTCCCATTGAGATTACAGGGTACCTCAGCTGCCTTCTGCATTGATCTTGCTGGGAGCTGCAGACTGGAGCTATTCCTATTTGGCCATCTTGCCAGCTACCCTTGTGCTTACTTTTGTATGTACAGCTGGCCCTCCCTAAACATGGGTTCTGCATTTGTGAGTCCAACTAACTGCAAATGAAAACTTTTGGGGAAAAAATGCAATAAAAAATAATAAAACAATAAAAAATCCAAATAAAAAATTAAGTATAAAAACTATTTACATAGCTTACATTGTAATAGGCATTATAATTAATCTAGAGATGACTTAAACTATATGGGAGTATGTACATACGTTATATGAAAATACTATGCTATTTATTTTATTTTTTGAGACAGAGTTTTGCTCTGTCACCAGGCTGGAGTACAGTGGCGTGATCTCGGCTCACTGTAACCTCTGCCTCCCAGGTTCAAGTGATTCTCCTGCTTCAGTCTCTTGAGTAACTGGGACTACAGGTGCATAGTAGTCCCAGCTCATTCTTTTTGTATTTTAGTAGAGACAGGGTTTCACATGTTAGCCAGGAAGGTCTCGATCTCCTGAACTTGTGAACTGTCCACCTCAGCCTCCTAAAGTTCTAGCATTACGGGTGTGAGCCACCATGCCCGGCTGCCATTTTATTATAAAGGACTTTAGCATCTGTGGGTTTTGGTATCTGGTATGTGGACTGGTCCTGGAACCAACCCCCATTGCATACCAAGAGATGACTATATATATATATATATTTTCAAGGTATCATAGGCATTGCAGGTGACTCAATTTTCATTTCTCTGCATAAATTATACTACCATTAGTGTAATGGTATATAATTATGGCCACATTATACTGGATGGACACTGGTGGAAGGGTCTGGGTTCAATAAAAACAATTATCTCTGAAAATCTGTTTGTCAAATATATATCCTTTGTACATTAGGTAATAGACCAAGAATGTCTTTAGATGCTGCTTTTAAAAATAAAAGTTAGTGTTACATTCATAACTTAGAAGAACAGAATGAATACTTCTAATATCAGATACTTAGACACAGAATCTTTGAAAGGTAAATGAACTTTGCTGCTAAAGTATAGATCAAAATAATTTTCTTTATAGCACATTTATGAAGTAACATTCAGTTTAATCTCCCTGATCTTATGCTTCTTTCTTATAGAATGGATATCTGAAGTTGTTTTTCTATTTTACTTATATCTTCCACAGGTAGAATTGACATCTACCTCTTTTGGGCATCCTCAAATAAAATCTTGTTTATTACTGAATTAGAAACAAGAACTAAATCTCACTGAGCTCACTAAGTTTCAATAATGCCTGAAAATAGCTAATCAATTTTAGACTTGTTTCTTCTCGGATCACCTCATCTGATCTCTCTCTTCTCATTACCATAACAGGCAATTACATTTTATTTATATAATTCTGCTTCTACTTTTAGTTTTCCTCTTATATAGTATTACATAATATTATTTATTACTACATTACCATTGGAATATATAGAAAACTAAAATTATATAGAAAAGTTAATATATCATTATGTAAACAATATAATGTTTCTTATGTTTGAAATAAGTCTCATTTTCTTTTCTTTTTTTTTTTTTTAATTTTTTATTGGATTTTAGGTTTTGGGGCACATGAGCAGAGCATGCAAGACAGTTGTGTAGGAACACACAGGGAAGTGTGCTTTGCTTTCCTTCTCCCCTTCACCCACATTTGGCATTTCTCCCCAGGCTATCCCTCCCCACCTCCACCTCCCACTGACTCTCCCCTTTTCCCCCCAATAGACCCCAGTGTTTAGTACTCCCCTTTCTGTGTCCATGTGTTCTCATTTTTCATCACCCGCCTATGAGTGAGAATATGCAGTGTTTCATTTTCTGTTCTTGTGTCAGTTTGCTGAGGATGATGTTCTCCAGATTCATCCATGTCCCTACAAACGACACAAACTCATCATTTCTGATTGCTGCATAATATTCCATGGTGTATATGTGCCACATTTTTCCAATCCAGTCCATTATCAATGGGCATTTTGGTTGATTCCAGGTCTTTGCTATTGTAAACAGTGCTGCAATGAACATTCGTGTACATGTGTCCTTGTAGTAGAACGATTTATAGTCTTTTGGATATATACCCAGTAATGGGATTGCTGGGTCAAATGGAATTTCTATTTCTAAGGCCTTGAGGAATCGCCACACTGTCTTCCACAATGGTTGAACTAATTTATACTCCCACCAACAGTGTAAAAGTGTTCCTTTTTCTCCACATCCTCTCCAGCATCTGTTGTCTCCAGATTTTTTAATGATCGCCATTCTAACGGGCGTGAGATGATATCTCAAAGTGGTTTTGATTTGCAGCTCTCTGATGACCAGTGACGATGAGCATTTTTTCATATGATTGTTGGCCTCATATATGTCTTCTTTCGTAAAGTATCTGTTCATATCCTTTGCCCACTTTTGAATGGGCTTGTTTGTTTTTTTCCTGTAAATCTGTTTGAGTTCTTTGTAAATTCTGGATATCAGGCCTTTCTCAGATGGGTAGACTGCAAAAATGTTTTCCCATTCTGTTAGTGGCCGATCCACTCTAGTGACTGTTTCTTTTGCCGTGCAGAAGCTGTGGAGTTTGATTAGGTCCCATTTGTCTATTTTGGCTTTTGTTGCCAATGCTTTTGGTGTTTTGTTCATGAAGTCCTTGCCTACTCCTATGTCCTGGATAGTTTTACCTAGATTTCCTTCTAGGGTTTTTATTGTGCCAGGTCTTATGTTTAAGTCTTTAATCCATCTGGAGTTAATTTTAGTGTAAGGTGTCAGGAAGGGGTCCAGTTTCTGCTTTCTGCACATGGGTAGCCAGTTTTCCCAACACCATTTGTTAAACAGGGAATCCTTTCCCCCTTGCTTGTTTTTGTCAGGTTTATCAAAGATTGTATAGTTGTAGATATGTTGTGTTGCCTCCGGTGCCTCTGCTTTGTTCCATTGGTCTGTATCTCTGTTTTGGTACCAGTACCATGCTGTTTTGATTACTGTAGCCTTGTAGTATAGTTTGAAATCCGGTAGTGTGATGCCCCCCGCTGTGTTCTTTTTGCTTAGAATTGACTTGGCTATGCGGGCTCTCTTTTGGTTCCATATGAAGTTCATGGTGGTTTTTTCCAGTTCTGTGAAGAAAGTCAATGGTAGCTTGATGGGGATAGCATTGATTCTGTAAATTACTTTGGGCAGTATAGCCATTTTCACGATATTAGTTCTTCCTAACCATGAACATGGAATGTTTCTGCATCTGTTTGTGTCCTCTCTGATTTCGTTGAGCAGTGGTTTGTAGTTCTTCTTGAAGAGGTCCCTTACATTCCTTGTGAGTTGTATTCCAAGGTATTTCATTCTTTTGTAGCAATTGTGAATGGCAGTTCGTTCTTGATTTGGCTTTCTTTAAGTCTGTTATTGGTGTAGACGAATGCTTGTGATTTGTGCACATTGATTTTATATCCTGAGACTTTGCTGAAGTTGCTTATCAGTTTCAGTAGTTTTTGGGCTGAGGTGATGGGGTCTTCTAGGTATACTATCATGTCGTCTGCAGATAGAGACAGATTGGCTTCCACCTTTCCTATTTGAATACCCTTTATTTCTTTTTCTTCCCTGATTGCTCTGGCTAGAACTTCCAGTACTATATTGAATAGGAGTGGTGAAAGAGGGCATCCTTGTCTAGTGCCAGATTTCAAAGGGAATGCTTCCAGTTTTTGCCCATTCAGTATGATATTGGCTGTTGGTTTGTCATAAATAGCTTTTATTACGTTGAGATATATTCCATCGATACCAAGTTTATTGAGGGTTTTTAGCATAAAGGGCTGTTGAATTTTGTCAAATGCCTTCTCTGCGTCAATTGAGATAATCATGTGGTTTTTGTTTTTGGTTCTGTTTATGTGGTGAATTACGTTGATAGACTTGCATATGTTGAACCAGCCTTGCATCCCTGGGATGAATCCTACTTGGTCATGGTGAATAAGTTTTTTGATTTGCTGTTGCATTCGGCTGCCAATATTTCATTGAAAATTTTTGCATCTATGTTCATCATGGATATTGGCCTGAAGTTTTCTTTTCTTGTTGGGTCTCTGCTGGGTTTTGGTATCAGAATGATGTTGGTCTCGTAAAATGATTTGGGAAGTATTCCCTCTTTTTGGATTGTTTGAAATAGTTTCAGAAGGAATGGTACCAGCTCCTCTTTGTGTGTCTGGTAGAATTCGGCTGTGAACCCGTCTGGACCTGGGCTTTTTTTGAGTGGTAGGCTCTTAATTGCTGCCTCTACTTCTGACCTTGTTATTGGTCTATTCATAGTTTCAGCTTCCTCCTGGTTTAGGCTTGGGAGGACGCAGGAGTCCAGGAATTTATCCATTTCTTCCAGGTTTACTAGTTTATGTGCATATTGTTTTTGTTTGTAATATTCTCTGATGATGGTTTGAATTTCTGTGGAATCTGTGGTTATATCCCCTTTATCATTTTTTATTGCATCTATTTGGTTGGTTTCTGTATTCTGAGTTCTAACTTGATTGCACTATGGTCTGAGAGGCTGTTTGTTATGATTTCAGTTGTTTTGCATTTGTTGAGCAGTGCTTTACTTCCAATTATGTGGTCAATTTTTGAGTAGGTATGATGTGGTGCTGAGAAGAATGTATATTCTGTGGATTTGGGGTGGAGAGTTCTGTAAATGTCTATCAGGTTTTCTTGCTCCAGGTCTGAGTTCAAGCCCTGGATATCCTTGTTGATTTTCTGTCTGAATACAGAAACCAACCCAGAACCGCACAGCTTCATGGAAAGTGAACAACTGGCTCTTGGATGTTGACTGGGTAAACAATGAAATGAAGTCAGAAATAAAGAAGTTCTTCGAAACCAATAAGAACGAAGACACAACATGCCAGAACCTCTGGGACACATTTAAAGCAGTCTCTTGAGGAAAGTATATAGCAATAAGTGCCCATATGAGAAGAATGGAGAGATCCAAAATTGACACCCTATCATCAAAATGGAAAGAGCTAGAGGAGCAAGATCAAACAAACTCAAAACCCAGCAGAAGACAAGAAATAACTAAGATCAGAGCTGAACTGAAGGAGATTGAGACACGAAAAACTCTTCAAAAAATCAATAAATCCAAGAGCTGGTTTTTTGAAAAGATCAACAAAATAGACCACTAGCCAGATTGATTAAAAAGAAAAGAGAGAACAACCAAATAGATGCAATAAAAAATGATAAAGGGGAAATCACCACAGACTCCACAGAAATTCAAACCATCATCAGAGAATATTACAAACAAAAACAATATGCACATAAACTAGTAAACCTGGAAGAAATGGATAAATTCCTGGACTCCTGTGTCCTCCCAAGTCTAAACCAGGAGGAAGCTGATACTATGAATAGACCAATAACAAGGTCAGAAGTCGAGGCAGCAATTAAGAGCCTACCACTCAAAAAAAGCCCAGGTCCAGACGGGTTCACAGCCGAATTCTACCAGACACACCAAGAGGAGCTGGTACCATTCCTTCTAAAACTATTTCAAACAATCCAAAAAGAGGGAATCCTTCCCAAATCATTTTACGAGACCAACATCATCCTGATACCAAAACCCAGCAGAGACCCAACAAGAAAAGAAAACTTCAGGCCAATATCCATGATGAACATAGATGCAAAAATCTTCAATAAAATACTGGCAAGCCGATTGCAACAGCAAATCTAAAAATTTATTCATCACGATCAAGTAGGATTCATCCCGGGGATGCAAGGCTGGTTCAACATACGCAAGTCTATCAACGTAATTCACCACATAAACAGAACCAAAAACAAAAACCACATGATTATTTCAATTGATGCAGAGAAGGCATTTGACAAAATTCAACAGCCCTTTATGCTAAAAACCCTCAATAAACTTGGTATCGATGGAACGTATCTCAACGTAATAAAAGTTATTTATGACAAAACAACAGCCAATATCATACCGAATGGGCAAAAACTGGAAGCATTCCCTTTGAAATCTGGCACTAGACAAGGATGCCCTCTTTCACCACTTCTATTCAATATAGTACTGGAAGTTCTAGCCAGAGCAATCAGGGAAGAAAAAGAAATAAAGGGTATTCAAATAGGAAAGGTGGAAGCCAAATTGTCTCTATTTTCAGACGACATGATAGTATACCTAGAAGACCCCATCACCTCAGCCCAAAAACTACTGAAACTGATAAGCAACTTCAGCAAAGTCTCAGAATATAAAGTCAATGTGCAAAAATCACAAGCATTCGTCTACACCAATAACAGACTTAAAGAAAACCAAATCAAGAACGAATTCACAATTGCTACAAAAGAATGAAATACCTTGGAATACAACTCACAAGGAACGTGAAGGACCTCTTCAAGGAGAACTACAAACCACTGCTCAACGAAATCAGAGAGGACACAAACAGATGCAGAAACATTCCACGTTCATGGTTAGGAAGAATTAATATCGTGAAAATGGCTATACTGCCCAAAGTAATTTACAGAATCAATGCTATCCCCATCAAGCTACCATTGACTTTCTTCACAGAACTGGAAAAAACCACCATGAACTTCATATGGAACCAAAAGAGAGCCCGCATAGCCAAGTCAATTCTAAGCAAAAAGAACACAGCGGGGGGCATCACACTACCGGATTTCAAACTATACTACAAGGCTACAGTAATCAAAACAGCATGGTACTGGTACCAAAACAGAGATACAGACCAATGGAACAAAGCAGAGGCACCGGAGGCAACACAACATATCTACAACTATACAATCTTTGATAAACCTGACAAAAACAAGCAAGGGGGAAAGGATTCCCTGTTTAACAAATGGTGTTGGGAAAACTGGCTACCCATGTGCAGAAAGCAGAAACTGGACCCCTTCCTGACACCTTACACTAAAATTAACTCCAGATGGATTAAAGACTTAAACATAAGACCTGGCACAATAAAAACCCTAGAAGGAAATCTAGGCAAAACTATCCAGGACATAGGAGTAGGCAAGGACTTCATGAACAAAACACCAAAAGCATTGGCAACAAAAGCCAAAATAGACAAATGGGACCAAATGAAACTCCACAGCTTCTGCACGGCAAAAGAAACAGTCACTAGAGTGGATCGGCAACCAACAGAATGGGAAAACATTTTTGCAGTCTACCCATCTGAGAAAGGCCTGATATCCAGAATTTACAAAGAACTCAAACAGATTTACAGGAAAAAGCAAACAAGCCCATTCAAAAGTGGGCAAAGGATATGAACAGACACTTTACGAAAGAAGACATATATGAGGCCAACAATCATATGAAAAAATGCTCATCGTCACTGGTCATCAGAGAGCTGCAAATCAAAACCACATTGAGATATCATCTCACGCCAGTTAGAATGGCGATCATTAAAAAATCTAAAGACAACAGATGCTGGAGAGGATGTGGAGAAAAAGGAACACTTTTACACTGTTGGTGAGAGTATAAATTAGTTCAACCATTGTGGAAAACAGTGTGGCGATTCCTCAAGGCCTTAGAAATAGAAATTTCATTTGACCCAGCAATCCCATTACTGGGTATATATCCAAAAGACTATAAATCGTTCTACTATAAGGACACATGCACACGAATGTTCATTGCAGCACTGTTTACAATCGCAAAGACCTGGAATCAACCAAAATGCCCATTGATAATGGACTGGATTGGAAAAATGTGGCACATATACACCATGGAATATTATGCAGCAATCAGAAATGATGAGTTTGTGTCGTTTGTAGGGACATGGATGAATCTGGAGAACATCATCCTCAGCAAACTGACACAAGAACAGAAAATGAAACACCGCATATCCTCACTCATAGGCGGGTGATGAAAAATGAGAACACATGGACACAGAAAGGGGAGTACTAAACACTGGGGTCTATTGGGGGGAAAAGGGGAGGGCCAGTGGGAGGGGGAGGTGGGGAGGGATAGCTTGGGGAGAAATACCAAATGTGGGTGAAGGGGAGAAGGAAAGCAAAGCACACTGCCATGTGTGTACCTACGCAACTGTCTTGCATGCTCTGCTCATGTACCCCAAAACCTAAAATCCAATAAAAAATTTAAAAAAAAAAAACCTTCTTAACTAAAAAGTGCCAATTAAAATTTAGAAAATTTAGAATCAGATATAAAATATTGAATATTAAACATTCATATTTAATATTTAAAACATCTCAGTACTGAATTCTAGTCAATTGAAAGAACAACACTAATGAAAGAAAAAAAGACTGAAATAAAAAGGTGACTTGAACACTATTTACAACAAAAATGCAATTGGTTACAATTAATGAAGAAATAAAATGAGATCACAACCATTAACATAGAAGAAAATATTCAAATGAAAGAGTAAAGAAAGAGAAAGTGGAAGAAAACATTCTGAGTAGAGAGGAAGAAAGGAAGTAAAAAGGAAGATCACCACAAAAGTTCTTCCCCCATTTTCTCCTCCACTAACATTTTATACGGTTCTCCACTAGTATGTAATCCTAATGCCTGGCCAAAGTCTCCTATTTTTATTTTTAACACTGAAGTAACTCTTATACCCTAGCACTTGTGTTTACCATTCATTCAGTGCTTATATTAAAGTCAGTAAGTATTGTGATTTTTCTTATATAGCTTCACTTCTGTTTATCTTTATTGCCTAGCATGAAGCCTTACCCAGAAGGCAATCTATTAATATTTGTGTATTTGAATAAAACATTTTATTTAGCTCTCTTTTTTTTCCATTTCCAACTCTGCAGGTATTAATGTACCAATGCTGGTCTTAATCCCCACACTCTCCAAAGGAGAAGCATCATGGGAAATAGGATTAATGTTTTATTTGGGACCCAATCTTGAGGGGACTTGAGTATCAGGCTAAAGGTTTTCAACATTGGAAAGAATAACTAAATGTTTTTGAATAGGAAGGTAACACAATCAGAACCATACAGTTTAAAAGCAAGTTTAAGATGAATCAGAATGAATAAGAAGAGAAGTGGGAGATCAGTTCAGAAAATCATAGTGCTATGCCAATTAGAATGGCGATTATTAAAAAATCAGGAGACAACACATGCTGAAGAGGATGTGGAGAAATAGGAATGCTGTTCCACTGTTGGTGGGAGTGTAAATTAATTCAACCATTGTGGAAGACAGTGTGGCAATTCCTCAGTGATCTAGAAACAGAAATGCCATTTGATCCAGCAATCCCATTACTCGGTATATACCCAGAGGATTATAAACCATTCTCTTATAAAGACACATGCACACATATGTTCATAGCAGCACTGTTCACAATAGCAAAGACTTGGAATCAACCCAAATGCCCATCAGTGATAGACTGGATAAAGAAAATGTGGCACATATACACCATGGAATACTATGCAGCCATAAAATAATGAGTTCACGTCCCTTGCAGTGACATGGATGAAGCTGGAAACCATCATTCTCAGCAAACTGACACAAGAACAGAAAACCAAACACCACATGTTCTCAGTCATAAGTGGGTGTTGAACAATAAGAACACATGGATGCAGGGAGGGTAACATCACACACTGGGGCCTGGGGGTTGGGGGACTAGGAGAGGAATAGCAGTAGGTGGGGGAATTGTGGAGAGTTAGCATTAGAGGAAATACCTAATGTAGATGACGGGGTGATGGATGCAGCAAACCACTATCATGGCACGTGTATACCTATGTAACAAATCTGCACCTGTACCCCAGAACTTAAATAAAATGAAGAAAATCATAGTGCAGTTACCCAGGCATGGTGGCACACATCTGTAGTCCCAGTTACTCCAGAGGCTGAGGTACAAGAATCACTTGAACTCAGCAGGCAGAGGTTGCAGTGAGCCAAGATCATGGCAATGCACTCCAGCCTAGGCAACAGAGCAAGACCCTGTCTAAAAAAAAAAAAGAAAGAAAAAAAGCATACTGCTAAAATTTCATTTATGTCTGTTTTAGTCATCTTACATTCATTGTGTTCTTTCAATATATTAATAGAAGAAGTTTCTTTAGAAGAACTTGAAAAAGAATTAGACTTTGTTGATGTATGCAGATATATTATTTCTAAACTTCAATTGTAAAATTTTAAAGCATATATATTTTTTCAGTTTTCTAGTTCTGATACTTGCCAGTAAAATGTGTTCGTGACTTTGGAGGATGACAAAATGGAACTTAACAAGAATGTTGCCATACATAGACAAAAAGATGCTTTAAATTTATTTAATTTTATCTTGATTTTCATAACAGCAAATATTCTTATATTTGCCTAGGGGAAAATGTACATTTTGTTATCTTTCTTAGTGTATTAGAATGATGTTGGTCTCATAAAATGAGTTAGGGAGGATTCTTTCTTTTTGTATTATTTGGAATAGTTTCAGAAGGAATAGTACCAGCTCCTCTTTGTACGTCTGGTAGAATTCAGCTGTGAACCTATCTGGTCCTGGACTTTTTTCGGTTGTTAGGCTACTAATTGCTACCTCAACTTCAGACCTTGTTATTGGTCTATTCAGGGATTCAACTTCTTCCTGGTTTAGTCTTGCGAGGGTATAAGTGTCCAGGAATTTATCCATTTCTTCTAGATTTACTGGATTATGTGCACAGAGGTGTTTGTAGTAATCTCTGGTGGTAGTTTCTATTTCTGTGGCATCGGTGGTGATATCCCCTGTATCATTTTTTGTTGCATCTGCTTCTTCTCTCTTTTTTATTAGTCTGACTAGCAGTGTATCTATTTTGTTGATCTTTTCAAAAGACTAGCTCCTGGATTTACTGATTTTTCGAAGGGTTTTTTGTGTCTCTATCTCCTTCAGTTCTGCTCTGATCTTAGTTATTTCTTGTTTTCTGCTAGCTTTTGGATTTGTTTGATCTTGCTCCTCTAGTTCTTTTTATTGTAATGTTAAGGTGTCGATTTTAGATCTTTCCTTGCTTCTCATGTGGGCATTTAGTGCTACAAATTTTCCCTCTCGACACTGCTTTAAATGTGTCCCAGAGATTCTGGTACATTGTGTCTTCGTTCTCATTGGTATCAAAAAACATCTTTATTTCTGCCTTTATTTCATTACTTATGCAGTAGTCATTCAGGAGCAGGTTGTTCGGCTTCCATGTAGTTGTGTGATTTTGAGTGAGTTTCTTAATCCTGAATTCTAATTTGATTGCACTGTGGTCTGAGAGACTGTTATGATTTCCATTCTTTTGAATTTGCTGAGGAGTGATTTACTTCCAAATACGTGGTCAATTTTAGAGTAAGTGTGATGTGGTGCTGAGTGTATATTCTGTGGATTTGGGGTTGAGAGCTCTGTAGATGTTTATTAGGTCAGCTTGGTCCAGATCTGAGTTCAAGTGCTGGGATTACAGGCATGAGCCACTGCGCCCAGACCTATATAGTTACTTCTCAAGACTACTTTGCTGCATCAAATATGTTTTGACATGTTGTGTTTTCATTTTTATTTATCTTAAGATACTTTCTGATTTTCTTTTGATATCTTCTTTGACCCTTTGGTTGTTCAGGAGCATGTAGTTTAATGTCCACATATTTGGGAATTTCAAAATATATTTCCTGGTTATTGATTTCTAGTTTCATATCATTGTGGTTGGTAAATATATTTGATATGAACTCCAGTCTCCTTCAATTTGATAAAACTTGTGTTGTGGCCTAACATGTTATCTGTCCTAAAGAGTATTTCATGTGCACTTTGGAAGAATGTGTATCGTGTGGCTATTGGATGGAATGTTTTGTGTATATCTCTTAGGTCTAATTGGTCTACAGTGTAGTCCAAGTCCAGTGTTTCCTTATTGATTTTCTGTCTGGATGACCTGTCTAGTCTTAAAGTGGGGTATCGAATTCTCTTGCCACTATTGTATTGCTGTCTATCTCTTCCTTCAGATCTATTAATATTTGCTTTATATATTTACATGCTCCAATGTTGGGTACATATATACTTACAGTTGTTATAGTATCCTGATGAATTCACCCTTTTATCATTATATGATTATCATCTTTGTCTCTTTTTATAATTTTTTATTTCAAGTCTATTTTGTCTGAGTAGAATAGTCACACTGCTTTCTTTTTGTTACTATTTGCCTGTAATATCTTTTCTTCATCTCTTTGCTTTCAGTCTATGTGTGTTCTCAAAGCTAGAGCAAGTCTCTTGTAGGCCGCTTATAGTTGGGTCTTTAAAACAAAATTCATTCAGTCACTGTATCTTTTTTTTTTTTTTTTTTTTTTTCTTTTAAAAATATGGAACGCTTCACGAAGATAACCTAATTTATTTACATTCAAGGTAAATTATTGATAAAGACTTACTGTTTATCTTATTAATTATTTTCCACCTGTTTTGTAGATTCTTTGCTTATCTCTCTTGCTATCTTCCTTTGTGATTTGTTGATTTTTTTGTAGTGGTTTGCTTTGATTCATTTCTTTTTATCTTTTTGGTATCTATTGTAGGCCTTTGCTTTGTGGTTACAATGAGGCTTACATGAAACATGTTATATTTGTAATCTATTTTAAGCCTATAACTGTCATTGCATACAAAAACACTATGCTTTTACTTCTTCACCCCTACATTTTATGTTTTGGATGTCATAGTTTACACCTTTTTATATTACAAATCTATTAGCAAGTTATTGTAGTTATAATTATTTTCAATATTTTTATCTTTTAAGATTTCTGAATTGTTTTTTGTTCTTGGGCAAGGAAGTCAACACTGATATGGTAACCTGTAATATTTACTGTATAAAACATTTGAATAGTTATTTTTATTAATGGCCATTTGTATGTTTCTTACATGCATCAACCACTTTGATGAATAACTGCTAGTTTCAGTAGTGATAATTATGTGTCAAGGTATTTTTTATAAGTATAAAACTGATTTCTGTAACACAGGTCACATGTCTGTAATAAAGAAATATGCTTTGTTTTAATTTATGGTAGGATAGGCTTCATATATGTATAAGGTCTTGTGTTATTGGATATATTTTAAATTTAGCTTTATTTCATTCAGTAATTTATTTGAAATTGATGGGACAGACATTTACATTTGTGTTTATGAAATTACTGAATAAACAAATATACAACTATAAGTGAAATGGTTATTTAAATTACTTTAGAACAAACATTAAAAGTTATATTTGCATAAAAGTCATGCTAATTTATAACACCTAGTTTTTATAAAAGAAATCTTGTAGAATGGGAAGCATGGTTTTAGGAACTGGTTTGACAGACATTAAGGATAATGGTTGCAGCCTTATGTCAGCATAGGGTACAGTGTATTACTTTGTAGTTTGTTGTTTTGGCTTCACAGTATCACAAAGTCTTGATTCACAGATAGCAATATTGTTGACCTTACCTGAATTCTTTCCTGAGAGTGAATATGGTCGGGTCAAACTACTAAAAACCAGTAGCTTCATGCAGAACTATACTTTCTTAACTAATTGTAGTATCATAAGAATTTGGAATGTGTGGAGAGATGGGAAAAAAAGATTTTAAGATCTATTCTCTTTTTCTCCTCTCTCTCTCCTGCCATCTCTAATTGTAAGAGCTAAAGCATAAACATTTTTTTTTTTTTTGCTGATAATCAGTACTTAAAACTGGAATTCAAATTAAATTGCTAATATGGTATCAATGAAAGTCACTTATTTAAATTCTCAATGAACACAAAGACACAACTCTTAGGTGATATATAGCATATGTAAACTTTTAAGAGGGTATTTATAAGGACTATTTTGTAACGTATTACTTGCACTAGAGATTGGATGTTATTTGATATAAGCCAAACCTCAGTACCTATTTTCTTTCTGAGCACTGTTCACATGTCAACTAAAGGAGAGGCATAGTTTATTCCACAGATTTAAGTTAAGCTTCTGCATATTTCTCTAAGGGACATTCCCTTTGTGTTATTTCTTTCTGTGGATTTACATATTGATTAAAGTTTATTTGAATTGTGGGAAACTAGAAAATAAACATGAAGAAGAATTTTACTCCCTCTGAGGAAATGTTGCATATTAGACAGTGGAAGGAAAGGAGACTATTTAGGCTTATTACTTAGTGTCTTCAGCATTTACCATATAGATAGCCACATCTTGGTTGTAAGAATTACAAGCAACACTTTGGGATCTTTGAAGTTTTATGGGACACAAAAATCTGAGGTGTGCTACTCTTCATACCATTTATTAGGACCCATTTGAACATATGATTATAATTATTTGTTACTAGTTTTAAAGGATGTATGTCAGTTTTTAAAATTGAAGTGGAGGTACATGCATTATGATTACTGAATTTTGAAGGGGAGTTCTAGATTTTATTGATCTCTTATGTTCTTAAAATTTTTTCAAGTGACAGCTGTAATTTATTATGTGATTGTTAAGTGGTTTATAGTTGCTACTGAGGTACTCTGTAATGTCAAATATTATGCCAGTATTTATCTCATGATTCTGATCATGTTTATGTGTGGTAGAAAAATAGTCAAGTGTTTAATGAAGAAATTTGACCAGATTTATAGTTTACTCTAGAAATTTGACTACATTTACTGCATACAGTATGAATTAGAAAAATTCAGGAAAGAAACGTTTTTGGTTATTTGAAACATCTATTCTATAGTTTCTTTAAAGGCTGATTGTTTTTAAAGCATTAAGCTGCCATTCTTGCTATCTTTAATGACTTAAATTCATTTTACCCCTTGATTACCATTTTGCCTTATTTTCTCTGAATTATTTGGATTGATTAATTGCTTTAGCAAACATTCTTTAAAAATTTTAGTTTTCTAAGCCTTCTTAGAAAAATCTTTCTACTCTTTGCTTGTTTTTTTTTCTATAATTACCTCAACTATTTCCTTTAATAATACAAACTGGTTGATTTACCCTTCCTTATGAACATAATAAGAATAGAAAATAAATATATAATTACTGGAATATATATATATATATGTATATCCAGTTATAGCAGCAACTGAACACTTTAATATATTTTTGCATGTTAAGGGAGCTTAAAAGTACATTGTACTTTTTGTAAGTTGATGCACCACAGCATGTACGTAATTACATATAATAAATCTTTCTCTTTTTTTCAGTTGTTTTTGTTTGTTTTTCATAGAACCAATTCAGTTTTCTTTTGATAAACATTCTAACTTATGCTGTTATAATTAAATATAATAAACATTAGGATTGTTTGGATATGGCTGGCCTGTAATCCCAGCACCTACAATCCCATACCTATAATCCCAGCACCTTGGGAGACTGAGGTGGGCGGATCACTAGAGGTCAGGAGTTTGAGACCAGCCTGCACAACATGGCAAAACCCTGTCTCTACTAAAAATACAAAATTAGCTGGGCATGGTGGCTCACGCCTATAATCCCAGCTACTCAAGTGGCTGAGGCTAGAGAATTGCTTGAACCTGAGAGGCAGAGGTTGTAGGGAGCCAAGATCGCAACACTGCGTTTCATCCTGAACAACAGAGTGAAACTCTTGTCTCAAGAACAACAACAACAAAAAGACAGTTTGGATAAATGATCACATGTAGTACTTTATGAAAACCAAGGACTGTATGAAGTTTATATAAACAACTCGTAAATTGATGTATCATGTGATTTATTATCTCTATACTTTTGATTAATTTATGAATCAGTCAATCACATAGTTCATGGTATGTTTCTAAGATGACATGTCAACATTTTACTGCATGTTAGGCAGAATTAAGCTTTATAAAATTTTGCAGTAAAATTAGTGTTTTTCTTGTCTTTTGATGTGAAAAATTACTTCCTGTGTTTCTTTTCAAAACCTAAGCAGTAAACTAAGAATTTTCATGTACCATGTTTACTTCCAAAAGGACAAGAAAAACTGTTGTAACATGATGGCTTGGCTGAGGACATGTACTGCAAAACTGCATAGTGTTTTATTTTATTTTAAAATCATCTATACCTGAGCTAAAGAGAAAAAGGATCTATTGGGAGAAGATCTGAATGTTTCATTCATCTTGAATAAGCAAATATATATATTATACTTTACATGTTTTTCCTCATGTGTATATTCAAATATAGTCTCAAGAACTCTTTATATGTACATGTTAATGAACTTCTTTTTCTAAACCTAATTTGAAAAATGTCATTAAGAAAAGAAAGCGACTGGAACACTTTTGACTCCTTTCATGTTCTCCCTTAACTTTTCCTCTCCAAGTTCTATAATTAAAAGTAAATATAAGGGCCAAATTAATATATTTCACAGTGTTCTTTCTCATCAATTCTTTAATGTTTTCATCAACATTGTCTTTTTTTTTTTTTTTTTTGAGATAGAATATCCTCTGTTGCCCAGGCGAGAGTGCAATGGTGGGATCTCAGCTCACTGCAACCTCTGCCTCCCGGGTTCAAGTGATTCTCCTGCCTCAATCTCCCCAGTAGCTGGGACTACAGGCATGTGCCATCATGCCTGGCTAATTTTTTTTTTTTTGTATTTTTGTTAGAGACAGGGTTTCACCATGTTAGCCAGGATGGTCTCAATCTCCTGACCTCATGATCTGCCCATGTTGGCCTCCCAAAGTGCTGGGATTACAGGCGTGAGCCACTGTGCCTAGCCTCAACATTGGTTTTGTAATTATTTTTCATCATCACTCCTGTAACTTATCTATTAAATATTAGTTATCCAAATTTATTAAATTACTAGAATAGTCACTTATTTTGCCCAAAACACTTTAATAGTAATATATTGTTTTCTTTAAAAAGTAAACAAAAGCACTCCTGAAACTATGTAAGGTACATTTATTGTATTTACCAATTTTGATTACTTTGTCATGCTACAGGGAAGTGAGTACTGAGAATTTATTATTAAAATATTGGCTTTCCTCATGGTTCCCTTGAATTAAATACATATGGCTACAGATTAACTGGAACACTGATGAAAATGAATTGTAAGCTCAAACTTCATTATCATTTGTAATTTAAACAGTGAATTTGATACAGTGTTATCTCACAATTTTGATGCTCTTTGCAGTAAATTTGATATAGAACAGTTGCTAAAGAAACCCTGTTCAAATGTGTGACCATTTTTATGGAAAACATCTGGGGTAATTTTAATTAGTTCAGGATGTGTATTGTTTAAAATAATTGTGAATTCATGGAGAAGGAAGCGTATCTTTTCCTTAATGACTAGAATAATCCAAATAATATGAAAAAAAAAACCCTTTAAGTTATTGGTAGCTGTACTTAGACTTTGCTTTAGAATATTCCATGAGGAAATGAGAAGTAACTTTTATGTAAAATGCCAAATTGGCACTTTACACCTGTTAGTGTGTTTCGTTTAGAACAGCTGTGTCTTTTATTATCAGTAAACAGATGCAGAAAGTAATGGAATGTTTTAAAGCAATATGTTAATCCTGTCTTCCACTACTGAACTGTCTCACTATATAGTGATTAAATATTGACTCTGCAGCTGTTACTTACAATTATAGAATTTCTTAGTTAATTTCTCCTTCCCAAACCCAAATTCTTTAATATTTAGAGATCTAGTTTCTAATCTTAAAGTGTTTCATAATGTAGTTTATTTATGACAAATGGATTTCTGAAGACAAGTTATCTCAGTACTACAAATTCATATTCATAAAATTCTTATTAAATGTTTCTATGAATTGATTAATGTCCTTTGTAGGATAAACAATTTAAAATTTTTGTTTATTTTTCTTCATTTGTTCATGAGTATGAAGATGATTATTGACTATAACAATTTTGTTTAATTTTATACTTGAAAACTGCCAGCAGTAAGCTAAATAGGAAATTGTGGTTCTTTCATCAGACATTTATGAACCAGAGTGTATAATACTTTCTTAGAATGATGAGTATGAAAGTTATTTCAGTTACAATAGCCCTTTTGCAGTTTAGTTATGATTTTAATTCTTATATTTTACTGTGTCAGTGAAGATATTTGAAAGGTTGCTTCATTATCATATTTATTCTTAAGCTTGAGGAGCAGTTGTATTAGCCAAGATTATTATTAATGTCTAACATTTATTGTGCTCTTAGTATAGGAAAGGTATTGTGTTAAGCACTTTATTATAATATTCTTGTCTGATTTTATAGATGAGAAAATTGAAGATTAGAGACATGAAATAAATTGACCAAGCTTTTACAGCTAGGAAGTAGTAGAGCTTGTATTTAAACCAAGGCATTTTCGCTCTCAAGCCTCTTGTTCTTAACAGCTTTACATTTTGCTTGCCATTAGCATCTGATATCAACATTATACTAATGGGAAATTATGTCAAAGTAAATTTTGACAGTGTTCTTTTTTGAAGCCACCTTGTTCACTGTGTGTGATTATTAAATTGTTTAGGCAACTTGCCTAAAAAGAAAACATGATTAAAACATGCATGGCAAGAGAGAGAGCTTCCGTTTTTGGTATCTCCTCACACAATGACTGTGTTGGTAGTTCACAGTCTACACTACTTTTTTAAAACTCCTTTTAGGATTTTATACTCATTGTACTACTTGTTGAGACAACTCCAGCAATTTATTTGTTCCTCTTCCTAAAAATGACCTTGCTTCTTTACTTCAAGTGTTTTGAAAAGGCAGCATGATGTAGTTTTTACCTATGTTACATGATTTATGCATCAACCAGGCAATGTCAGTTATTATCAAAACTTATTTTTATTAAATGACATTCCTTTGTCAGAGCAATCATTACTAACTACTTCTATATTCTTAGTTTAGTATATAATTTGTCATAGGATGTAACCCCATTTTATATATGAAAAAACTGGGACCTAGAGATATTAAGTAAATTGGCCAGAATCCCAGCTAGCAAATGTTATTTGTGTCAATTTGATCTTTTTCTCAAAAGAAAAAATTTAAATCTAAAGTGTACAACTAATCATTTTTTAGAGCGTTTTAAGACTTCAAATTACACCAGATGGTTACTTAAATATACTTTCCCTTGACACTGATAAGCATGCCTATAAGATTAACTAGGATCACCAATGTCATGCGGTATTGCTGGGGGGGATTTAATATATATTAGAAATCCATTATAAGGTAATTCTGAGGGGACAAAATGTTTTTGGTTGCAAGCTGCCTGAAATATAAGAATAGATATATCTTTGCATGCAATAAGATGAAATGTCATGTTTATAACAGATTTTAACGTGAAAAATACATTTTTGCTCAGTTTAATGAGCTATTCTATACTTATTCAGCATTATTGTTTTATTTAAATTATTTTTATTAGTGTCTTTATCAAAACCTGTTACCCAACACACAGAATATAAGATAAACAATTAAGCTATCACTTTATAGTGTATAGCATAGAGCTTTCCCAGGCAGATATACTTATTTGGCTTTTGTCTTTGTTTTACACTTTTGAAGTCTTTAAAAAATTAAAACTTTTTAATTTGAGATAATTGAAGATTTACATGCAACCATAAGTAATACTAAGAGATCTCATGTACTTTTCACCCAGTTCCCCTCAATGGTAATATATTGCAAAATACATAGTTCAATATCATAGCCAGTACATTAATGTTAACATACTAAAGACACAGAACACAGAACATTTTCATTGACCCCTCATATATTATACTATTATACTTCTATAATTTTCGTTTTCTTTTCTTTCTTTTTTTTTTTTTTTTTGAGAGCTATTGAGGGCAATGGCAGGATCTTGGCTTACTGCAGCCTGCACCTCCCAAGTTCACACAATTCTCAAGCCTCAGCCTGAGTAGCTCAGATTACAGGCATGCACCACCATGCCCAGCTAATTTTTGTATTTTTAGTAGAGATGGGGTTTCACCATGTTGGCCAGGTTGGTCTGGAGCTCCTGGCCTCAAGTGATCTTCCAGCCTCAGTCTCCCAAGGTGCTGAGATTACAGGTGTAAGACACTGCACCCAGTTTATTCTTACATAATTTTAATATATCCATACTATATTTCTACACATTTTTCATTTCCAGAATGTTATATAAAATGGAATCATACAGAATGTAAACTTTTATGATTGCCTTCTTTTAAACTAATTTTAATTCTCTGAATTGTCATTCGGGTTGTTAAATTTATCAGTGGTTCATTCTTTTTTACTCCTGATAGTATTCCTTGATATGGATGTATCACAGTTTATTTACTCATTTATCCATTGAAGGACATCTGAGTTATTTCTAAAACAGAGTAAAATGTGGTTTCATTCACAGTACAGTGTATAGTTTTGCATTTTACTCTTCAGTTTATGATTTATTTTGAGTTAATTTTTGTATAAAATATGAAGCATAAGTCCAAGTTCTTCTGTTTTTTGTTTGTTTTGAGACAGGGTCTTGCCTGTCACCCAGGCTGGAGTGCTGTGGCACAATCTCTGCTCACTGTAACCTCCACCTTCCGGGTTCAAGCAATTCTCCTGCCTCAGCCTCCTGAGTAGCTGGAATTACAGGCATGTGCCACCAGGTCTGGCTAATTTTTTATATTTTTAGTAGAGACGGGGTTTCACCATGGTGTCGATGCCAGTCTTGAACTCATGGACTCAAGTGATCTGCCTGCCTTAGCCTTCCAAAGTGCTGGGATTACAGATGTGAGCCACTGTGTCTGGCCTTTTTCTCTTTCTCTTTCTTTCTTTTTTTTTTCCTATTTCCTTACTTTATGTTGTCTCTGTAGAGTCAACTCCAGCTTGAGTATGAGTGTGCTTGCGTGTGTTCCTTATCCTTCCCTCTTGCCCTTCCTCCATTCTCTTCCTGTATCTGCCTTCTTCCTTCATTTTTCTCCCTCCCTCCCTTTCAGGGCTTTGATACAAAATAGCAAGTGGCAGCCTACACGTACCAACATTCTGAATTATTCTAACAAATTTCTTTGCCTACAATAATTTATCTTCCAAATTATTGTAGGATACAGTTTTGCCAGATATTTTGTTGTGCCTTACTCAGGATCATTTACTTTCCAATCTACCATTTCTATGCCCTCGCCATTGCTGGTCAACCATATATTCTCCATTTGGTTCTGGTAACACCCCACTTCCAGTATTGTATTTTATATCACATTGGTTTACTATAACAAATGTGAAAAATATAAATGTATTATTCTTTCATGGAGTCATCAATATAGGACTGATATGGCAGCTTGAAGATGTCAGATTCCTGGGCTTCTACTCTTCTTGCACTATCATCCTCAATATGTAACTTTCATCTCATGGTCTAGGATGGCTGTCCTAGGTCCTGCCATCACATTATGTTCCCACCAGTAGACAGAAGAAGGAAGGAGAGTAGAGAGCATTATGTTGTTTTCCTTTAAGGTCCAAATAGAAGTTGTACACCATTCTGCTAATACCCAGCAGCAAGCAAGGCTGAGAAGCACAGGTTTTATCTAGATGAATATACCTAGCTAAACTGTAAGTGTTATATTCCTGAAGAGAGGTGAATAGAGATCTTAACAGATAACAAGCAATCCTGCCCCAAGACCTGAGGGTACCACTATTTAATGTGTATATTTCTGCTTAATTCCTGTTTTCCATCCAATTTCCAGTCCCATTTTCTACTATGTCTGGTATCTCAGTGTCTGAAATCCTTTTTGTTCAATTTCTCCAGCCCACAAATTTCTACCGTACTATGGGAGAAAGAAGGAATGAAAGAATAATGACCTGGCTGAGTGGTGAAAAAAGGAAAGACCTTGGACCTCAGTTCTCAGCCTGCCCTCTCATCTCCTCCTTCTGGTACTTGATGCTTTCAAGAGTTTATGCTTTCTAGGATTTTCAGGGTGTATTCTCTCTCATCAGGATCTCCCCATCAGGGTAACTTATTCTGGCCTCCTCCAGAATACTGGAATTGCTACACCTCCATCTACTTTATATCATCAGGAAACGTGAACTTTCTTACCCACTGATATACCTTTTTTTCTCTTTTCCCTGTCTTTGTGGATTTATACTTTTATGATTCCTTAACTATCATTTCAGTGGAGTTTCTGCAAGGAGAAGAAAAAAGTACGTGGTCAATTTACGGTGTTTGCCTGAAAGCTTTGTGTTTACTATTTTGAGTAAAATGTGTTTAGCAACCACACCATAGTTTCTGTTGGTATTGTTTGCCTTAGTACTCTATTTTTAGAGGTTGTTAGAGGAAGACAAGCAAAGAAGGCTGAGAAGAAATAGTCAACAAGAAAAGAAGAGTCAAGAAAATATATCATAAAAGTTGAAAGAAGAAATAATTTCATAAAGAATAAAATGGTCAGCTGTGTACAGTACTGCTGAGAGGTCAAATAAGATGAAGACAAACCTGTGACCATGGATTTGATAATATGAAGTTATTGGTGAATTTGTCAAAAATAATTTCATTGAAGTGATGAGGATCCCCAGTGTGGTGATTTGTAGAGATTAGGAGGTGAGGAATTAAAGGCATAAACTATACGTATCCCTTAGAAGATTTTCTTTAAAGGAGCAGAAAAATGGATGATAGTGAAGAAAGGTAGAGAATTATGGATGGGTTCCATTCATCCTTCCTATTTTTAATATGGGCAATAATAGCATGTGTATGTTGTAATGGGAATGTTTCAACAGAGAGGGAATACTTCATAATGTAGAACAGAGAGCAGAGAGGACCTAGAATTAGTTTGAGTAAAAAGAGTTATAAGATCATCAGAACTTGTGTAGTATAATCAGCTGGTAGTCAGGAAGGTGTGCAGATATACCACCTTCTCACATACTTAGGGATTATAGATTTGTTCACCTGACATTAAACAGGTATTTTGAACATGTGGGTATGCAAAGTACTGACTGGGTTAGGCTCTGGGAAAGGGTGATAGCAGTCTCTGTCCTAATGGCACTAGCAATCCATTACAACAGAGAGAGAATTTAAAATGAATTGGTAAGTATAGGGAAGTAAGTATAGAAAGATAGGGAAAGTAGGGTGCTGGATGAACACATAGCAGAAGGATTCTGGAAGAGGTAACAATAAAGTAGAAATGTGAAGGGTTAGTATGAGCTAGCCAGGTGAAGAGGGAAGCATAAACTTGGCAGAAGAAATAGCATATACCAAAGCCTAATAATAAGAGAAACCTTAAATTCTGTTTGGCTGAAGCTCAGTAGAAAAAAGGGTAATAGTAAGAAATGAGGCTGAAAAGACAAAGATCATATCATTGTACCTTTTATTAAAGTGTTGGCTTTTGCTGTGGCTGGTCATTGAAACATTTTAAACAGGAATTATATCAGATTTTAGAAGAAAAACAATTCTGGCTACTGCTTGCAGACTAGATCAAAAGAGAGCCAGAAAGAAGTCAAGGAGACCAGTTCAAAAACTATCAGATTAATCCCTAACCAGTATGAGTTGCCTAAACTAGACATGGGTATAGAGGGAAGTAGGTGGATTCAGCAGATACAGTTGATCCCTGCTGGTGAATTCTGTATTTGCAATTTTGCCTACTCACTAAAATTTGTAACCCCCAAATCAGTACTCACTGTATTTTCACAGTTATTTGTGGACACGCACAGAGCAGCAAAAAATTTATGTTGTCCAATGCACATGTTCCCAGCTGAGGTTGAACCAGGCAACACTCTGTCTTCTTTCAGTTCTTATACTGTAAACAAATGTCTTTTTCACCTATTACTTATTGCTATGTTTTTCTCATACCTGTGCTTTTTATTGGTGATTTCACTGTTTAACCTGGCCCTGACCATACTTTTAAAGTACTGTCTATATAGTGTTCCTAAATGCAAGAAGGCTATGATGTAATGTATGGGTCAAGTATGTTTGTTAAGCTAGGCTTCGTTATGGTCTGAGTTATACTGCTGTTAACCATGAGTTCAATGTTACTGAATGAAAGGTGTGTTTAAACAGAAACACACCTTCTGTCCGAGACCATAGTCTCTTATTATACTCGCTAACCTTGAGGGAGGGGGTTTCACCTCACATTCCTGGCTTCAGAAACCATGTATTGCACATATAAAAGTGAACCCAAAGATTATCCTATCCTAAACTGTTCCTGAGATTCATAAACAGACCTGTGGACATGTCCAATTGGATGTCTTTTAGGAATATCTGACAATGTTGTGTGTTGACTGATTGCTGAAAATCTGTGAACAGAGGCTCACAGGAATGTAACCCTGTATTTCCTCTAGGAATGATGGTTTAGTGTTCACCGAGTCAGTGTTTATAGCAACTTTATAGAATATAACGCACACAAATGATAAGAATCTACTCCATTTAAGTGATAGAATGTACAAGACTTAATAGCTTCTTAAATGGAAGTAATGACAAATGAGAAATAAAAGACAATTCTCAGGTTTTGGTCTTGAGAAAATGATAGTGCCATTTATGAAAAGGGAAGAGCAGTTTTGGGGGAGGCAGGAGCCATAGGGACTGGAGATAATAAGTTTAGTTTTTGACATGTTGAGTTAGATGTTCCTGAAAGACATCCAATTGAATGTGTCCATAGGTCCATTTTTGGGTATGAATCTCAGGAACAGTTTAGATAGGATGATCATTGGGTTCACTTTCATATGTGCAATACATGGTTTTTGAAGCCAGGAATGTGAGATGAGACCCCCTCCCCCAAGGTTAGGGTATATAATGAGAAGAGATTATGATCGAGAACAGAATTTTGAGAAATGTCAATAAAGAGATGACTAGAGGAAGAGGGGCATGCAAGGATACTAGAAGCAGAGTAGAGAGAGAGAGAGAAATCAAGAAAGTGTACATCATCAACGCCAGGAGAAAGGACCATTTCATGAAGGAAAGTATTTGTATTATCAAACATTATCAAGAGATGAAGGACTAAAAAATATGCATTGGATTTAGTGAAACGTACATTTATAGATCTTTCTGAGGATAGTCTCATGAAGTGATGATGGAAACCTGGTTATACTGGATTCAGTAGAATGTGAAAAAAGATAAATCTGGTTTGAAATTAATCTAGATAACTTTTTCTTTAGTTTTTAAGTTTTCTGTTCACCTTTTGCATTATCATTGCTATTTGGTTGATAACATGTAAGCAGGACACATAGGCATTTTTTCTTGATTATTTGCCAGGGATGAGCCCACTAAATCTCACTGTTCATGGAGCTTTCCAGTTTACTCTGTGGGAATAACAGGATATGTTCCATCTCTGCAGAGATTAAAAAAAAATACCCAAATGATTTTTATGCTTTCCTCAATTACCTTAATTTTAATTAATCAATTAATTATTTTTTTAAGAGCAAGGATCTCACTCTGTTGCTCAGGCTGGAGTGCAGTGGTGCTCACTGCACCCTCAAACTCCTGGATTCTAGTGATCCTCTTACCTCAGCCTCCAGAGAAGCTAGGACTACAGATGCACACCACCATGACTAGTTAATTTTTTTCTTTTTCTTTTTTTTTTTTAGAAAGAAAGAAAGAATGAAAAAAAGGGGGAATGAAGAAGAGAAAAAAAGAGAAAGAGGAGGAAGGAGAGAGAACAGGAGTGTTGCTTAATTGCCCAGGCTAGAATGCAGTCTAAAAATGGATATTGAAAACCTCCCTTATACCATCAATTGTGCTTAATAATGGCCAGCCAATATTTCATTTAAACCTGTGAGTAGGTGTGATGTGGTACTGATAAGAGTGCATGTCTTGTGTGTTTAAAGTGGAGAGTTCTACAAATGTTTATTAAGTTTACTTCTTCCAGATATGAGTTCAAGTCCAGGATATCCTTATTAATTTTCTGTCTCATTGATCTATCTAATGTTGATGTTGAAATCTCCCACTACTACTGTGTGGGAGTCTAAGACTCTTTACAAGTCTTACATATCCTTTATTGGGTGGGTACACATCCAGGATCGTCAGCTCTTCTTGTTGCATTGATCCTTTTACCATTATGTCCTCTTTTGATCTTTGTTGCTTTAAAATCCATTCCATCAGAGGTGAGAATTGCAACCTCTGCTTTTTATTTATTTATTTATTTTTGCTCTCCATTTGGTTGACAAATCTTTCTCCATCCCTTTGTTTTGACTTTTTATGTATCCTTGCATGTAAGATGGGTCTGGATGCAGCATACCGATGGGTTTTGGCTGTATCTTTTGATTGGGGGATTTAGTCAATTTAAATTTAAAATTATTGCCATTTGATGTTAGCTGGCTATTTTGCCCATTAGTTGATATAAATTCTTTGTTATGTTGATACTCTTTACTTTTTGGTATATTTTTAGAAAGGCTAATACTGGTTGTTCCTTTCTATGTGTAATGCTTCTTTCAGAAGCTCTTGTAAAGCAGGCCTGGTGGTAATGAAATCTCTGAGTACTTGCTTGTTCATACAAGATTTTATTTTTCCTTCGATTGTAAAGCTTAGTTTGGCTGGATGTGAAATTCTGGGTTGAAAGTTCTTTTCTTTAAGGATGTTAAATATTGGCCCCCACTCTCTTCTGGCTTGTAGGGTTTCTGCTGAGAGATCTGCTATGAGTCTGATAGGCTTCCCTTTGTGGGAAACCTGACCTTTCTCTCTGGCTGCCCTTAGTATTTTCTCCTTCATTTCAACCCTGGTGAATCTGACAATTATGTGCCTTGGGGTTGCTCTTCTCGAGGAATATCTTTGTGGTGTTAATTTTTTTTATTTTTTATAGGGACAGATCTCTCTCTCTGTTGCGCAGGCTGGTCTCGAACTTCTAACCTGAAGTGATCCTCCCACATTAGCCTCTCAAAGTGCTGTGATTATAGGCATGAGCCACCATGCCCAGCAATGAACTTAATTTTGAAATACCTTTGCTAATTTTAATATTCAGTACTCAGGCTGAAAGCTCAGTTCTATGCTCTTTCTTTCTCTGCTAACTATAAAAGTCTAGAATAACTTAATATATTATACACTTTTGGTCAGAGAGTGAATATTTTGTTTATAGAGTATAGAAGAAGTAACAATAAAATAGAATTGTGAAGGGTTAGTACGCACTAACCAGGTGAAGAGGGAAGAATGAACATGACAGAACACTTGACATAGACATCAATTATTAAAAAATGAAAACCAAATTAACAAAGACATCAATTATTAAAAAATAAAAATCAAATTAGCAGTTGAACACTCACATTTCAAGAACAGAGTGAAAAATAGTGATGAGTAGGAACTTGATTAATATTTTTATATTTACAAATAAGTTTTAGTGAGCATAACATTGATTTTTTGCAGCTATTCTTTTTAACTTTTAATGTGAAATAACGGTAGACTTACAAAAAGAGTATGAAGAATTCTGTATACACTTCACTCAGATTCTCAAAATATTAACACTTTACCACATTGCTTTATCATTCTTTTCTCTGAAACATTTTAAAGATTTTAAGTTGTACACATGATGCTTTTTAACCTCTAAACACTTCAGTGTTCTTTTTTTTGAAAAATAAGGACACGCTGTTGTGTAAGCTCAATATACTCATCAAATCAGGAAATTAGCATTGATATAGTACTATTGTCTAGTATATAAGACTGTGCTGTTTAGTATGGTAGCCACTGGTCACATGTGGCTATTTAAATTTAAATTAATTAAATACATTATAAATTCAGTTTCTCAGTCACACTCCTCACATATCAGGCAATCTACCGTCCAGTGGCTATCATATTGGAGAGCATAGATATAGAATACTGCCATCATTGCAGAAAGTTGTATTAGTAATGCTCTAGACATCCAGATGTTGCCAGTTGTCCCATTAATGTCCTTTGTAATAAATACAAGATGATTTTTTTTCTGTTTTAGGAATGATTGCACAATCAAGTGACATTTAGATTTCATGTCTTTTTAGTATTGTTTAATCTGAAATTGTTTTCAGAATTAATTTGTCTTTCAGGTCCATAACATTTTTCAAGAGTTACAGGCTTGTTGTTTTAGAAAATGCACTTTACTGGAGTTTTGTGTTTCCTTTGGATTAGTATCAGGTATTGCATATTCAGGAATAACACTACTGAAGTGCATTTTTATCTTTTTCAGTTCATCATATTTGAAGACCCATGATATCAATTTTTCTTGTAATATCAACATTGATCTATCAGGTTCATTGATATATTTCCACTGTAAAGTTAGAGAAGTTATTTTTTTATTTAAAAAATTTATTTACCAATTTTAGCAATCTAGAAAAAAAAGAAAGTCTGACTATAATACTTGATGACATAGACAACATGTTTAAGTAGAAAACACAAGAATAAAAAAAGCAATTATCACAGATAATATTGCACAACTTCAGTTGTTTCCTTCAAATTTGCTTTATTTAATTGGGTGGATATAAATTAATAAACAGAAATTTAAGCAAAATACCTGTAACAATTTAACAGAACCTATAATTTCTTTCCATTTTTCTCAAATTTATCTTTAAGTCTTTCCATCATGGGGCTCAGAAGGAAATTTAACCAACTACAGTTGAATGTCAAATCTTTACAAAGTACTTAAGGCATACTAAATTCTTCTATAATGCATTTATTAAGTACTTTCATGACACTGTGTTTTGTATGTAGAAAAGTGTTAGAGTCCAATAAAAAAAATAAATATTTCTGATTTCTTCATTAGGTTGAGACCACTTTTCCTTTTGATAATGAAAACCAAATTAGCAAAGACAATTCTTTTTTTGCTGTATGTCACTGAGGTGAACAAATAAGTTACCTTTGAGTACATACGAAAAAATAAACACATGAGAAATGGATAAAAAGAAATTACTAATACATATTTACTAGACTATCTTTACCTCGAATATTTTAGAAGCCTGGATATTTAAAGTATTCTGACATTAACTACAAGAAAAGAAAGAGCAATTCCTTCTTTTTTGAGATCACAACCATGAAGTCATGTGGTTATTCAAATTCTGCGTTTGTGTGCAAAATGTGAAACACCATTATACTTATTCTACCTGCTTCATTTTGTCAGTCAGCTAGCAGGATGTAAGAGATACCTTTCCAAGAAACAGAGACTAAGATGTGTTTTATGTAACGTCTGTAACCTCAGCACTACAGTAATGAGAGATGCAGTATCCTTTTGCCATGATTCAAGACAAGAGGGAGGGAGGTCACAGGAAACAGGATAAATCAAAATTGTTACAACTGAGTAACTATTTCTCATGAGGCCTCACCATGGTGCCATCTTCCTTTGTCATAAACATGGTGGCATAATTCAATCTCAACAAATCAGGATGCTTAATATTTAAAATTTACCTTGACTTTCAATTGTCACCATATTAACAACCAAAATAATTAGATAAAACACATAGGAAAGTGTAATATTAAACCCCACTTGAATAGAGTTGGTTTATTGATACATTAACTTATTTTTTATAGAAAAGAGATAGTGCATCTCAGTTTGCTTACAAGGTAGGAGATCACTTTGAATTCAGCATTTCCTAACTGCAAACAGAATATAGCACTTATGACAGATTATAACTGGTTTTCAAGCATACTAGTGGCCTCAGTGATGATAATACACTATTTTAAAAGACCTAAGGCAATGAATTCCATTTCCAATGGAAAAAGAGAACTGTGCAAACAAGCTTAAAACTACTTTTTGTGTGTGTGCCAGTGTTATAAAATGTAGCTTTTAATAAAACCTTGACCCAAATGCCAGCAACATCAGAAAAGAATTTGGGTAGGAGGGGGAAGAGAAGAATGTATTTCATTTAAAAAAAATAACTACCATCTTTTTCTTATCTTCAATATACACAATCTAAACAAATACAGCTGCTATAACAACACAATTCCTATAGACTAGAGCAATAACAAGGTCAAAATACAGTTATATTTTTAAACCTGGATTCAAGGCTTTACATAAAAATGCATCTTATTTTTCCCTGTAAGTTTCTAAAATATCACTTATTTTTCCCCCAACAACTGCAGCCATCCAGGAATTTTTAGGTAACTTTTGTGCATGATCTTAATTCCTAATCATGGCTCTTTGGGCTAAGTGACAAAAGATTAAAACCACCCAAAATGATGGTTCACTTGATGTCAGATGAGAGACCCTGGCTCAGTAGTCTCATAGGATGAAAGCAGTTCTGCTTCAACTAACTCCATGAAGGACAGGCACATGAATGACGTCATTAACCAGTCATCTCTACAGTGCAGGTGATAGATGCACATGTGCGGTAGAAATTGAATTGGGTCCCCCTAAACAGGGTTCATCATCAGATCACACGCTCCTGGATCTTTTTTCCGATCCATCTCTATTAGGGTCAAAAATTCTTTTAGTCAGATGTTGTATAAGGCCTATTGTTTGAGCTATCCTAATGTGTTCCTCTTCAGTCGGCTGAGTTGCTAGCCGAGTCTGGTTAGGTGTTGGAAGTAGACTGGAACTGGAATTTGATGGCAGACTGGAACTGTAACTAAGCTGGATCATGGCTGTGGCTCCTAATCTGGCTTAGTTCCCTCGCCAAAGCTAGCTCAGTCGGACTGAGACTCCTGAAGAAGCGAGATGTCATCCAAGGTGGGGAATTTGAGGCCGTTCCCCATCTTCCAGGGCTGGGGTGTGTGATCTGTGCACTGACAGTCTTCTCCATTTTCTACTTTGAAATTAATAAGTATGTGGGATACTTTGAGACTATGTAAATATATTGTTGCTCATACTTTCATCCACCAGTTTTAGCATCTACTGATGATGATTCTCAATTGAAACAGTTATGGTGAAATAATAGTTTTTTTTCTTTTTAAAGTTTATTTTGAATTAATTTACATTTACAAAAATTGTAAAAATAGTACATTCTTCACCCCAAATGTTAACATCTTACACAATCATACTAATTGTACCGTGTATGGAAAACAGGAAATTAACATTGATGCAATATTGTTATTTTGAAGACTGAGTCTCACTCTGTAACCCATGCTGGAGTACAGTGGCGTGATCGTAGCTCATGTTAACCTCAAACTCTCAGGCTCAGACAGTCCTCCTGCCTCAGCCTCTCTAGTAGCTAGGACTACAGGTACACACTATCACACAAAAGAAATTTTTCATAGTGACAGGGTCTCCCTGGGTTCCCCAGGCTGGTCTCAACTCTAGTCCTCAAGTGATCCTCCTGCCTCAGTCCCAAATACAAGCAATCATGGCTTGCTGCAGCCTTGACTTTTTGGGCTCAGGTGATCCTCCCACCTCAGCCTCACAAGTACCTGAAACTATAGGCATGCACCACCATGCTTGGCTAATTTTTTTGTAATATTTTTTGGAGAGATGGGGTTTCACCATGTTGTCCAGGGTGGTCCTGAACTCATGAGCTCAAGTGATCTACCTGCCTTGTCCTCTTACAATACTGGGATTACAGGCAGGAGCCCCAGCCCGATCAATATTATTAACTGATTTACAGACCTTATTTAAATTTTGCCCATTTCCCAACTAATGCTCTTCAAAGCAAAAGAAAAAAGTTCTAAATTTTGCCAAACCCCTCCTTGTATTTAGTTGTCACGTCTTTCTTTTTCTTTTTCTTTTTTTTGAGACGGTCTCACTCTGTCACTAGGCTGGAGTGCTGTGGCGCAATATCGGCTCACTGCCACCTCTGCCTCCTGGGTTCAAGTGATTTTCTGCCTCAGCCTCCTGAGTAGCTGGGACTACAGGCCTGTGCCGCCATGCCCAGCTAATTTTTGTATTTTTAGTAGAGACAGGGTTTCACCATGTTGGCCAGGATGGTCTCAATCTCTTGACCACCCGCCTTGGCCTCCCAAAGTCCTGGAATTACAGGTGTGAGCCACCATGTCTGGCCTGTCATGGCTCTCTTATGTGATTAGTAGAGATTAACAGATGATCATCTTCATGCATATGACCAACAAGTCCAAAAGGGGATAATTCCTCAGTCTTTCTTTTTATGACAAATGGTCATTAAAAAGCAAGGTCAGGAGTTCAAGACCAGCCTGGCCAACATAGTGAAACCCCAACTTTACTAAAAATACAAAAATTAGCCGGGTGTGGTGGCATGTGCCTGTAGTCCCAGCTACTTGGGAGGCTTAGATGGGAGAATCGCTTGAACCTGGGAGGTGGCAAGTGCAGTGAGCTGACATCGTGCCATTGCACTCCAGCCTGGGAGACAGAGGGAGACTCGTCTCAAACAAATAAACAAACAAACAGAGTAATTCTATTCATGATAATAGTGATTCCACCACTCCCTCAGTCCCCACATACCCCACCATACTACCTTTATACCACATTTATTAGTTGGGATTCTATTTTTTGGGAAGAATTATCCCTTTTCCTTTATTTACTGCTATCAGTAGGGACTCACGTGCACCTTTAGTCGCAACTACTCGTGAGGCTGAGGCAGGAGGATTTCTTGAGCCTGGGAATGTCGAGGCTTCAGTGAGTCATAATTGTGCCACTGGACTCCAGCCTGTGCAAAAGAGCAATACCCTCTCTCTCTCTCTCAAGAAAATAAATACATAAAAAGTCCATTGGTATCATTAGTTATTTCAATGCTGCATTATCCTAGATTTGCCCATTGAGAGCCTTTCAAGCAGGTTTATATTGACTGAGTATGTCTCCTGGTAAAAATGATATTGTTTTGCATTATTGGTAACATTTAATTAGAAGCCACATGAAATATGGCATTCCCTGTCAGCTGAGTATCTTAAAGCTATTTAAAAGATTTGAATCATTGTTATTGTCCTAAAAGGCAAAGATTATGAATCATATGATTGCCTGTATCTCATATCTAGATTATCCTATGTCTCATGCCCATCTCTGAGAGCAGTATGTCATCACTAGCATCCATTTATTAATGTTTAATTTGGACAGACATTCAGTTTCTTCAGTTTTCAGTTTTGAGAAAAAACTTATAGAATCAGCATTTAGTTATTAATATTTCCTTGCCTGTTAAGTGCCTTTACTAATGTTAGTGCTTATGAAACTAGGTTAACACTATATTTGGGTTGAAATTGATAGTTCACTCATGTAACAGAAGTATCTCTCAAAAAGACTTCTGTTCCTTTTGGGAGGGAGATGTGAGAGTGGGAGCAGGAACAGTATCTTAGAAAATCAAAACTGTGTACCTAGTATCTAGCATTATGTTTGTCACAGTTAAAGCTCAGTAAATAGTTGTTGAATGAATGAATAATACCCAAGGAAGGGCTTACCTTCCCATTTCTTTTATTTTCAATTCTTTTAGATGATTTTTTAACTTAGTCATTTTTCATATATGGGCCATTTTTGCTTTGCACATTTTACTGCCTAAATATCTAAAATTATCAAAGCCTTTCCAAATTGTCTTCTGTGGGAAAATATGAGGGTTGAAATTTTCAAAAATGGGTAGAGATTTTATGTACAAAAATTAAATTGATTTCTTTTCTGCACTTAGCTCACAGAGCCTTTAATATATTAATTAAATACTGTGAATCTCTTAGAGATGGAAGATAACTTGACATTTTTGAAACTTGTTTATGAGAAAACTCATTTTTCTGTTTCTAAGAGACTATGGGAAATGCTTATCTGATTTTTTTTAAAAACCTTCTTAACTCTCTTTAGGCTTATTTCTTTGTTATTATTTTGTATCATTTTGTCACTTTTGGACTACTTGATCTGCCCAAAATGAATTTTCTTTCTTACTAACCTGGATAGCCTTTTCTCAGCTAAATATGGCATGTTCTAAGAAGTCCATTGATTGCCCAAAAAGCTGAGCCCACGGATTAGAAATAACCTTAAGATTACTCATTTAAACATTTGCTACACATTTATCAGAGAAATTTAATGCAATTTTCCTCAGTCATCTAAATTCTTTGTAAGCCATTCTAGGCACGTTGGTAGGAGATGTTTCATATTTGTAGAAATTTCAAATATTCCAAGAATGTTGAGTCAGTTTCTCAATTGGCAAAATTATGCAGAGTAAGAAAAATGTCCATAGAAATAGAACCAAGAGAAGTCTGTATAAATAGTAGTGTGAAGAAGAGTGAATTCCTTTTTAGCTGTAACATCACATTTTTTGCATGTTGCACACATTGTTTAGCCGTTTCTAAACACATTTCCGTTTATGTCATTTGTAAAAACTGCGTAGCCTCATATTCTGGAAAACTGACAAAGTTGTAATGAACAGATGCAGATTCCATAATTGTAATTGGCCTTTATTCTAAACTAATTTTTGGCTCATGCATGTTAATGATTCCAATTTTACTCTAATTTTACCTTAAAATTGAAAAGTGTATTTTTTACACGGAAACATTTTTTGTTGACTTTTAAAATCAGGGCTTATTATGGCCTGTAGTTTCTCCAATTACTGATATTTAAACCTAGAATTTTAAAAGTGCCTTTTTAATATTTCTGTTAATAATTAATTTTACATAATCTTTTAAATTTTTCTTTTATAATTCCCAGATAAATATATCAGTTTTAAATGAAATGCCTTTTTAATTGTTTTATAATAAACAATTTATTGGTTTTAAATAATATATAGATCATTTAGAGTATAAAAAATTGTAAAGAATTATTTTATCTACGTTTTTACAATTCAAGACTATCTTAAAGTGAATAATAAATATTAGTAGAGCCTCAAACAGAAACAAAAAGGTATGTTCTCTTATTGTTTTATTACTGTATGATTTTCTAACAATGCCATTTAAAAGACTTTGACTTTCTAAAGTAGGACGAGTTCAGGTGAATCTCTGATTGTCTTAAAGGGACTATATGATCTGGCTTCAAGCATAATACATGTAACATTTTCAAATAAGATGAGATAAACCTGAAAAAAATCTGATCTTTGAACAGCTACTATGACAGCTTCTGAGTAGTGCCAAATTTTGTCATATGAATGGGGAGTATGATATTTATTAATGAAGAAATGGGTTTCTAAAATAATTTTTAGTGTTTATGGGTCCTTTTTATTAAAGTATGCAATACAGAACAAGTGTTTTGGCATATTGTTGCTTGCTATAAGGAAGATTTAATAGGTTGTTTTGGACTATTAATATGAAGAGAAGTCATTTAGAATTCAGATATATATTTAGAACTAGCATGTGTGCAAAAAGATACAAAGTGAATCAAGAAATTCTGGAAAAGATTGTTTGAAGTTAAGACATTGCTATTTTCTAGCTAATATTGGTAAAGTAAATATCAAAAAGAGACTTACATATTTTCTTTATTTTGAATATTTTATTAACGGTCCCAAATAAAAACTTAAACTTGACAGAATTAAATCAGCGAAAGTATGAAAGTCTTGTTCTAAAGTAAATAGTTACATAAATATAATTTTAAACATAGTCTAGGATACCCAAAATGCTACTGCAGTTAGATATAGGAGATGATTACAAACCGAACAGCTGTCTGAGTTTAGTAACACAATGCTACTTGTTACTGCTTATAGCAAATTTTGTTATATTAATTAGCTTTCTCTGATTTTGAAAATGTCTGATCATACTTTTTGCATGAAGAGAAAATCTGCACATTCTACATTCTTTTTCAGCAAATGTTAATAGGAAATCAGTGATTTGTTCTTTAACTTTTAATTTGTTGATTAAAAGATGCGTATAGTATTAAAAATACATGCCAAGTAAGTTTGCTGCATGAATTTTATAGCATATAGTAAATGAAAACCCTGGTGACCTTTTGGGCTTGTCACATGCATGAAGATGATCATCTGTTAATCCCTGCCAATCACTAGTGCATCCTTTTACAGAAGACAAAACAGTTTTTAGTTGTGCTTCATTTGCTTTTTTTGCAAAGTGCTTTCACAAGAAACTTTAGGAAATCATTTAATATTGTAGGATTATAAAATAATGAACATTTTCTATCTAAAAACAATAATTTTACAATTAGAGAATTTTTATAAAATATAAAAATTTTGTACAGAATTTTTATATTTTATACAATATTGAAAAAAATTCAACATGTATATGTCTTCACATTTTATTTGGATATTTTTATGAGTTTGTTTTAGATGCCAATAATAGTTTTCTGAATGTCATAGGCATGAATGGCTCTGTGAGACTTCACACACACACACACACACACACACACACAGCTGTTTCTCACTTGCACATATACAATGCATTATTTTCTTGTTATAATTGTGAAATTTTAAAAACTCAGAAAAAACAGTGCCTCTCATACTTTGATATATGTATGATTTACCTAGGACTTCGTTAAAATCTGGATTATAAGTCAATAGTTCTAGTGTAGGTTTTGAGAATCTGCAATTATAGCAAGTTCCCAAATCATGACTATTCTGCTATTCCAGGATCAGAAAACTTTTTTTATTAAGGACCAGTTAGTAATATTTTAGGCTTTGCAGGCCAAGAAGCAAAATTGAGGATATTCTGCAGGATATTTCCTACATTACAGGATAAAGAAACAAATGTCCACAAATTTTTTATTGATGAAATTCAATTAATAATAATTAAGAACTTTTTTTGTGGTATAGCTGTATAATGATACACTACTTGATAAAAAAGAATAGACGAATCTCAAAAACATTATGCTGAATGCAAGAGACCTTACATGGAAACAATATAACATGTGATTTCATTTATGTGAAGCTCTAGAAAATACCAACTGGGCCAGGCACAACGGCTAATGCCTATAATCTCAGCACTTTGGGAGTGCTGGGATTATTGAACTTGAGACACTTGACTTATTGAACTTGAGAAAGCCAGCTGACGTATTGTGAGGACACTCGAGTTGTAGTGGGAGGATCACTTGAGGCCCACAGTTCAAGACCAGTCTGGGCAATATGGCGAGACCCTGTCCCTGTCAGTACAGAAAAAATTAAAAATGTATGTAGACATAATGGTGTATGCCTGTAGTCCAGTTACTCAGGAGGCTGAGGCAGGGGTATTGTGTGAGCCCAGGAGATTGAGGTTACAGTGAGCTATGATCATGTAACTATACTCCAACTTAAATGGTGGAGCAAGGCTCCCTGTCTTTTCAAAAGAAAAGGAAGGAAGAAAATACAAACTAAACAACAATAACAGAAAGCTGATGATGGTTATATGAAGACAGGAGTGAAGAGATGAACTGACTACAAAGGAACCTTAAGAAACTGTTTGGATAATGGAAATGTTCTGTAGGTTGGTTGTGTTAGTGGTTATGCAGGTGTATATGTCCTTCAGAACTTACTGAACTTGGGAAATCCAGCTGACATGTCATGAGGACACTCAAGCAGCCCTGTGGAGAGACTTTGGGTTCCAAAATGGTGTAGAAGCAAGTTGGCTTCAGTCCCTTTCACAGAAAACCACAAATAAGAGCACTGAGATTACCACCAGCAATATCCCAGCACTCAAATATGAAGATAAAACAGTTCATAGAATCACAGAGAAGTCAAGAAAAAAATCTTTGAGCACAACTCTATAGGAAAAAAAATCTAATAATCCAATTGAAAAACTGGCAAAAGATTTGAATAGACATTTCTGAAAAGAAGGCATACAAATGGAAAACAGATATGTGAAAAGGTGCTCAACATCACTGACCATCAGAGGAATGAAAATCAAAACAACAAGATATCATCTCACACCACTTAAAATGACTTGTATACAAAAGATGGCCAATACAAATGCTGGCAAGGATATGGAGAAAAGGGAACCCTCATACACTGTTGAAAGGAATGTAAATTAATACAACCACTGTGGAAAACAGTTTGGAGCTTCCTCAAAACAACTAAAAATAAAGCTACCATATGACTCAGCAATGCCACTGCTCTCTGTATATCTGAAAGAAAGGAAATTGACCTATTGAAAAGATATCCGCATTCCCATGTTTGTTGCAGCTCTGTTCATAATAGCCAAGATTTTGAAGAAAACTAAGAGTTCATCGGCAAATAAATGGAAAAAGAAAATGTGGTACTTAGGTTGAGCACGGTGGCTCACGCCTGTAATCCCAGCACTTTGGGAGGTTTGAGGTGGGTGGATTGCCTGAGCTCAGGAGTTCAAGACTAGCCTGCGCAACACAGTGAAACCCCATCTCTACTAAAATACAAAAAAAAAAAAAAAAATCCAGATGTGGCAACATGCCTGTAATCCCAGCTACTGAGGAGGCTGAGGCAGGAGAATCACTTGAACCCAGGAGGGGGAGATTGCAGTGAGCCGAGATCACACCACTGCACTCCAGCCTGGGCAACAGAGCTAGACTCTGTCTCAAAAATAAAAAAAAGTGGTACTTTTGCTGTGGTGTACTATTTAGCCATAAAAAAGAATGAGATTCAATCATTTTCAACAACATGGATGGAACTGAAGGTCATTATGGTTGAATTAATCCAGGCACAGAAAGACAAACATCACATGTTCTCACTTATTAATGGGATCTGAAAATAAGAACAAATGAAATTATGGAGGTAAAGAGTAGAAGGATGGTTACCAGAGGCTGGGAAGGGTAGTGGGGGTTGTGGGGAGATGGGGATAGTTAATGGTTACAAAAAAATATTTAGAATGAATGAATAAGACCTAGTAGTTGCTAGAAAAAACAGGGTGACTATAGTCAATAATAATTTAATTGTACATTAAAAAATAACTGAAAGAGTATAATTGGACTATTTAGAACATAAGGATAAATGGCTGGGGGAATGGATACCCATCTTCTATGATATTGCACATTGCATGCTTGTATCAAAAATCTCATGTACTCCATAAATAAATACATCTACCCACAAAAATTAAAAATTAAAATTTTTGAGCAGATAGTAATAGAATTAGACTTCCCTATCTTCAATGCCTTTCCCCATAATCTTCCCAGCACCATGTGTGTAGAACATTTCTCCTCCTGACTCATGGTTTCTATACTGGTAAAAGTGAGATTGAAATGGATAACCTGCTTCCCCACCATCTTGGGTTCCTGACAGGAGACTTGTCCCTGCTTCAACCCACAGGAAGCATTGGGAATGTGTGAAGGAAAAAATATTCCTGACGACAGCCAGATACAAAGCAAGGAGGTGGGACTATCATCCCCAGCCATGGAAACTCTGCTCTGTTACTCCACCAAAGGAGATGCCAAATCAATCAGAGTGGCCTTTCAGTAGCACCATGATGTAGGAGGTTTGTTCCATCATTCCCCTGGGCAAAAGCCCCTAACCAGACTTTCTATACTACTGGAATATCTCCTGTGGGGTCTTCCCAATTTGGGATGGGCAACACTCTGATTGTTTACTAGAACTGAGGCAAACCTGTGCTTAAGGTACCATTTAGTGCCAAAAAAGAGGCTAAAACCTAGTGGAGAAAGTAATAAAAAAGTAGATTACAAAGAATCTCTAAGTAAAGATATCTAATAAAAACTAAAATAAGCCAGATAGAGAAGACTGGAATAAATAACCAATTCTTCAATGCAAAGATGTAGACATATGGGAAACAACAACAAATAGAGAACCTCCTCAAATGGATAAGGCAAGGAACTAGTGACTGACCTTAGTGAGATGGTAATGTGTGAACTCTGACTAATTATCCAAAATAGCAGTTTTAAGAAAAATCAGTGATCTTCGAGATAACACAGAAAAGCAGTTCAGAAACTTATGACAGAATTTGACAAAGAGATTAATTTTAAAAATCAAATATTGGAACTGAGAAATACATTAGTTGAATTGAAAAATTCAGTAGGAACCCTTGAGTAGACTGGATCACACAGAGAAGAGGATCAGTAAGCTGTAAACAGGCTATTCGAAAATACTCAGTTGGTTGAGCACGGTGGCTCATGCCTGTGGTCCCAGCACTTTTGGAGGTTAAGGAGGGTGGATCACCTAATGTCAGGAGTTTGAGACCAGCCTGACCAACAAGGTGAAACTCTGTCACTACTAAAAATACAAAAATTAGCTGGGCATGGTGGCAAGCACCTGTAGTCACAGCTACTTGGGAGGCTGAAACAGGAGAATTGCTTGAACTTGGGAGTTGGAGGTTGCAGTGAGCTGAGATCATGCCACTGTACTCCAGCTTGGGTGATGGAGTAAGACTGTCTCAAAAAAAAAAATACACAATCAGGAATGACAAGGAACAAAGATTCCCTACAAGGTATAGAAAATTACTTCAAAGACCAGATTTAAGAATTATTGGTGTTTTAGAGAAAGCTGAGCAAGAGCAAGTAGAAACCTTCAAAAAAATTAACAGAAAAATTTCGAAAACTTGAGAAAGAGATAAATATTCAGATATTGAAAGTCCAGAGGGCTCGGCACAGTAGCTCATGCCTGTAATACCAGTGCTTTGGGATGCTGAGGCTGGTGGATCACCTGAGGTCAGGAGTTCAAGACCAGCCTAGCCAGCATGGTGAAACCCCATCTCTACTAAAAATACAAAATTAGCTTGGTGTGGAGACACATTCCTGTAATCCCAGCTACTCAGGAGGCTGAGGCAGGAGAATTGCTTGAACATGGGAGGCAGAGGTTGCAGTGAGCCAATATTACACCACTGCACTCTGACCTGGGTGACAGAGTGAGACTCTGTCTCAAAAAAAAAAAAAAGATTATTGAAAGGCCAGAGAACACCAAATTTGTTCCAAATTAGATACTCATGGATATAAGAAACACTCAAAGATCAAGAATAAATAGAGGATCTTTAAAATAGCAAGAGAAAAGAAGAATATAACATAGAAAGGAACTTTAATTCATTGGGTAACAGACTTCTCAATAGAAATCAGGCCAGGAGTAAGTGTAGTAACATTTTCTAACTACCATCACAAAATACTGTACCCAGAAAAGTTTTCCTTTGACTATAAAGGAGAAATAAAGCCTTTCCCAGAAAACAAAAGCTGAGTGAATTTACCACCATTAGACTAATTTTACAAGAAATGCTAACTTCTATCTAAAAGAACAAAACTAACACATGAAAAGAAAACATTGAAAAGTATAAAACCCACTGATAAAATTAAGTACACAGACAAATTTAGGATGTAATTGTGATGTGAAATACACTCATAACTCCAGTATGAAGCCCAGACAACAAGTTTATGGAAAACAATAATAGCTACAGCAAACTGTTAAGAGATAAGTAGTATAAAAATATACAAATTGAGACAACATAAAGTCAAAATGGGGGAGTGAAAATTTTAAATTTCTGTTTTTTAAATTTTTCTTTGTTTTCACATTTTGAGATCTAAAGTAGTCATCTCTTTAAAATAACTTGTCATATTTATAAGATTTTTTTGTGAGCCTCACATAATCACAAATGCAAAAGCCTTTAATAGATTCACAAAAAATAAAAAGCAATGAATTAAACATACTAACAGAAAAAGAGTCAACCACAGAGGAAGACAGGAAAAAAGGAAGAGAGGAGTTACAAATCAATGAGAAACTAAACAACAAATTGACAATAGTAAGTCTTTATCAATAATAGCACTGAGTATAAATGGACTCAATTTGCCAATGAAAGGTATAGAGTGTCTAAATGGATAAAGAAACAAGATGCAACTATATGCTTCCTATAAAGTTCACCTATATATACATAGACTGAAAGTGAAGGGATGGAAAAAAAGTATTGCATGAAACTGGAAACCAAAAAAGAGCAGGGGTAGTTAAATTTAGATAAAATAGACTACCAACCAAAGGCTGTAAAAAGAGACAAAGAAGGTCACTATAAAATGACAAAAAAAGGTTTGATGTGTGTTTTTGTATTTGTCCCTGACAAAATCTCGTGTTATATTATAATCCCCCATGCTGGAGGTGAGGCCTGGTGTGAGGTGTTTGGATCATGAGTGCAGATCCCTAATGGCTTGGTACTCTTAATTCTAGTAAGTTCTTATGAGATCAGGGAATTTAGAAGAATGTGGCACCTCCTGCTCAACTCTGTTTCTTGCTGCTGTCTCATTATACAATATACCTGCTCTCCCTTTGCCTTCTGTCATGAGGGTAAGCTTCCTGAAGCCCCCTTGGAAGCCCAGCAGATGCTAGCATTGTGCTTCCTCTAATGCCTGCAGAACCATGAGCCAATTGAACCTCTTTTCTCTAAATTACCCAGTCTCAGCTATTTCTTTATAGCAAAACAGCCTAACACAGAAAATTGGTACCGGAAGTGAAGCTTTACCATAAAGATACCTAAAAATGTTCAAACAACTTCAGAACTGGGTAACAGGTAGAGGTTGGAAGAGTTTGGAGGGCTCAGAAGAAGATAGAAAGATGAGGGGAAATTTGGAACTCTTTAGAGACTGATTAAATGGTTTTGACCAAAATTCTGATAGTGATATGGATGATGAAGTCCAGGCTGCTAAGATCTCAGATGGAAATGAGGGACTTATTGGGAACTAAACCAAAGTCACATGTGTTATGCCTTAGCAAAGAGCTTGACTGCATTCTGTTCATGCCCTAGGAATCTGTGGAAGTTTGAACTTTACAGTGATGATTTAGGGTATCTGAGAGAAGAAATTTCTAAGCAGCAAAGGGTTTAAGATGTGGTCTTACTGCTTCTAATAGCCTATGCTCAGATGTAGGAGCAAAAGAATGACTGAAAGTTGGAACTTATATTTAAAAGGGAAGCAGAACATTAAAGTTTGAAAAATTTGCAGGCTGGCCATGTGGCAGAAAAAAACCACTTTTTCAGGAAAGGAATTCAAGTAGTCTGTGGAGCAACCACTTGCTAGAGTTATTTGCATAACTAAAAGGGAGCCAAGTGCTAATATCAAAGGTATTTCTGAGGCCTTCACAGCAGCCCCTCCCATCATAGGCCCAGAGGTCTAGGAGGAAAGAATGGTTTTGTGAGCCAGATCCAGGGCTCTGCTGCTCTGTGCAGCCTGAGGACTTTGATTCCTGCATCCCAGCTACTCTGGCTTCAGCTTTGGTTCAGAGGGTCCCTGATATAGCTCAGGCTCCTGCTTCATTCAGACTATGCAAACCATAACCCGGCAGCTTCCACATGGTGTTAAGCTTGTAGGCACATAGAGTGCAAGACTGAATGAGGCTTGGCAACCTCTGCCTAGATTTCAAAGGCTGTATGAGAAACCCTGGGCATCCCAGCAGAAGCCTGTTTTAGGGGCAGAGCACCCATAGAGAACCTCTACTACAGCAGTACCAAAAGGAAATGTGGGGTTGGAGCCCCCACACAGAGTCCCGAATGGAACACTGCCTAGTGGTGCTATGAGAAGGAGGCCACTGTACTCCAGACCCCAGAATGGCAGATCTGCCAGCAGCTTGCAGCCTGAACCTGGAAAAGCTGCATGCACTCAAAACCAGCCTTTGAAAGCAGCCATGGGGGCTGAACCCTGCAATGCCACAGAGGTGGAGCTCCCAAGGCCTTTGGAGTCCACCCCTTGCACAAGTTTGCCTTGGATTTGGGACATGGAGTCACTGGAGATTATTTTGGAGTTTTAAGATTTAATGACTGTGCTACTGCATTATTAACTTGCGTGTGGCATGTAGCTCTCTTCTTTTGGCTGATTTTTCCCTTTTATGATGGGAATGTTTACTCACTGCCTATACCTCCCCTTGTATCTTGGAAGTAACTAACTTGTTTTTAATTTTACAGGCTCATAGGTATGTATGGGATTTGCCTTGTCTCAGAAGAGAGTTTGGACTTTTGCCTTAATGCTGGAATGAGTTAAGACTTTAGGGGACTGCTGGGAATGCATACAAGGCATGCTTTTATTTTGCAGTGTGAGGGAGACATAAAATTTGGGAGAGGCAGGGGCAGAATGGAATATTTTAGATATTTGTCCATTCCCAAATCTCATGTTGAATTGTAATCCTCAATGCTGGATCTGGGGCCTGGTGGGAGGTGTCTGGCTCATGGGAATGGATGCCTCAAGGCCTAGTGCTGTCTTTGTATAGTGAACTCTCATGAGATCTGGTCATTTAAAAGTGTGTGACACCTCCCTACTCATACTATCTTTCTCTTGTCTGCCTCACCATGTGATATACCTGCTTCTCTTTGCCTTCCACTATGTTTGTACGCTTCTTGAGGCCTCCTTAGAAATTGAGAAGATGTTAACAACATGCTTCCTATAAAGCCTAAAGAACTATGAGCCAATTAAATCTGTTTTTTTTTTTTTTTGAGACAGAGTCTTGCTCTGTCATCCAGGCTGTAGTGCAGTGGCATGATCTCAGCTCACGGCATCCTCTACTGCCCAGGTTCAAGCAACTCCCCTACCTCAGCATCTTGAGTAGCTGGGACTACAGGTGCACACTACCACGCTTGGCTAATTTTTTAGTAGAGACAGGGTTTTACCATGTTGGCTATGATGGTATTGATCTTCCGATCTCAAGATCCGCCCAATTCAGCATCCCAAAGTGCTGGGATTACAGGTGTGAGCAATCACGCTGTGTCTAAATCTCTTTTCTTTACAAATTACCCCACCTCAGGTATTTCTTTATAGCAGTGCAAGAATAGGCTAATACAAGATCAATTCGGCAAGAGAATATAATAATATGTATGTACCCAACACCAGAGTTCCCAGGAATATAAAGCAAACCTTAATAGGTCTAAAGAGAAAGATAAATTGCAATACAACATTGACGGGACTTTAACACCCCACTGTCATTGACGAACAGATCATCCAGAAAGAAAATCAACAAATGTCAGAGTTAAACTACACACTAGACCAAATTGGCTTAACTGGTCTTTATAGAACATTTCATCCAACTGCTGCAGAATATTCATTGTTTTTATCAAAATGAAAAATTCTCCAGAATGGACCATATCTTAGGTCATAAAACTCAATAAATTCAACAATATTGAAATCATATCAAGTATTTTTTTTAACCACAATGGAATAAAACTAGAAGTCAGTAAAAAGAAGTTTAGAAAGCATGAAAACACATGGAAATTAAACAATATGCTTCTAAATTATTGGAAGATTAGTTCCCAATATATCAATGTGGATTTGATATCTCTTAAAGTGATGGAGTGGTGAGTGAAAAGAAAGAAAAACAAGGAAACAGTTTTTCTTAAAGCTGGGCTGAGGGGAGACACCACATAATGCTACTCTGTGAATGTCTAACATTCCCCTGAAAACCTCAGTTTTTATTATGTTCTTTCATTAGGGGAGGGGGAGTGAGGTTACACAAAGTTTCAGTGATAATTATACAAAAAGAAACATAAGCAAAAACTGTTGACCAAAAATCACAATATGATATTGTAAAAGCAGAACAATGTATAGGTTACTTTCTGTGTGTCAGCATAGAAACCATAAACCTTAGCAAGAATAGAGGTTAAACATAAACTTATAACTATCAGCAAGAAAAGCATTGGGCTCACAGCTGCAGGGAGAACAGGATCTGACACAGGACAACCAGCCTGACCACAAAACTGCAAGAGGGGGGGAGACCCCCATGCAGGCCTGGAGGAGAAGTGGGAGAAGAAAGACTTTACATCCTTATCTCAACCACAAAGGTTTTCCTCACAACAGACGCCCCTCATGCCTCCATTTATGGGCTCTCCATAAGAGTCGAAATCCCTTTCCAGGGCCGTAATCAATATGCCTTTCCTGGGAAAGGAATCTGGGTAATAAGCCTCTCCATTACACATCCCTTTATAGGCTCTCTGCAATGAGAAGCTTATTATGTGCTGTTATCTCTCTCTAGCAGTCAGGCTATGTGGTTTTTCTTTTACACAGAGTTCCTGTTTTTACAAGAACAGCTCAGCAGAGCCAAAAGTTATAAGCTACATTTTAACTCTTCGCATGATTCTTCATTTTCTCAAATATAATCAATACAGTAACAAGCATAACAAAGCAAATAACTCATTTTGGGGAAACCAAATTCTAAGAGAATTTACAGGTTAAAAATCAACAACAATTTCTTCTTCCTATTTCAATAGCTTGGGTTTTGCCAATTCTTCCAGAAGCTTGGGGTTGCTCAGTCTCCACCGAGGGTGGTGGTCCCAGAACTAAATGACCAAATGGCCAATGAAGAAATTAAGGAAATTAAAAAATTTATTGAAAGTAATTAAAACGGAAATGCAACATACCAAAATCTATGGGATACAACAAAAGCAATGCTAATAGGGAAGTTTATAACAATAAAAAACTATACCAAAAACATAGAAAGACTTCAACAAACCAACAGTGCACCTTATGGAACTAGAAAATCAAGAACAAACTAAACTCTGAGCTAGTAGAAAGAAATAATAGAGATCAGAGCAGAAATAAATGTAACTGAGACCAAAACAAAAAAACAGTCCAGAAGTAGTCCTATGTAAAGCTCTATGTGGCTAGAAATGAAAGGCCAATAGCCAGTAGGGCATTGATGCCTTCTGCCACGAACCAGGTGAGTGAGCCATCTTAGACGCAAACCCCACTGCCTCATTCAAGCCTTCAGATGACTTTAGACCCTGGCTGACAACTTAATTACAACTTCATAAGACACTTGAAGCCAGAGTCACCCAACTAAGTCATTCTTGAATTTCTATTCACAAAAACTGATTCTAAAGCCAAAGACTAAAAAACTGTTTAAACTATTTCCTTTAAATAGATGTACTTTAGTTTCTTGTTTTAAAATTATACCTCAATAGAGTGAATCTTTAAAAACCTTGATTAAGATCATGAGTGAAGGGAATATGTGAAATTACATTATAAATTATAAATTGGTATTCAAATATGTTATTATCATTGTTTTAGTACTTCCAAGAGTCCTTTATGTTATAGTTAGGGCAATTAATAATCTGCACCTCTTTTATCAGGAGACTATTCTGAAGTTATACCTGGCCAGAGTGCATTTGGGTAAATATTAAGTAGTCATTGCTCTACAAATATGTCTGGATTAACTTCTCCAATAGAAGAGTGCGGACTTCTGAACTGTTTGCTTGAGAATCCAGGGTTTAAATATACTATAGTTACTACTTGACACTTTCAAAAATGGAGATAAATAAAGACAGTATGGTGGTATAATATGCAAGCTTTGGACTTTATATCAAGGAAGCTATGGTTCAGTTTCCACTCCAGCACAAATTCACAAAGCAATCATGGAGAATTACTCAAACTTCCCAGGATACTTTGTAAATTTCTTCCTTTATAAAAGTGAAGTTATTAGTCTAGGTGGTTTTAGCTTCAGAATCCTTCATTCTATGAATTAAACCCTAAAGGATTAGGAGAATATAATACACAGCATAAAATGCCATAAATACAGCATAAAAGATACTTTTGTTTCTCATTTTATATGAATCTATCTCTTTGACAAGAAAAGTTAAGCTGGGAGCAGGCTCATGCTTATAATCCCAATGGCTTGGGTGGCTGAGGTGGGAGGATTACCTAAGGTCAGAAGTTCAATATGAGCCTGGCCAACATAGATCCTGTCTCTAGAAAAAAAAATTTTTTAAGTTTAGTTCTTTCCTATGACCCTAGTTTTAAAAACTAGTAGATTTAGAAAAGTTTGATTTAATGACCTGACAGTAGGCTTTGTTGGAGCATTGGAACATCGTATGATTTTTAGACACTTTAAACTTTTTGTTTCTCCTTTTAGCCATTAAAACATTTTAGTTCCCAAATTCTGAAATTATCTGAAGTTTTCTCTTATATTACTAAATTTTTAGTCATAGTAAATATGTGCATGTATCATAGGAGGATTCTTTTTCTTAAATCTTCAAATAGCGATTTTAAAACAAGTGTTTTTACACTTTTTCGAATGCTTTTATTCTTTGGTTTTGCATTTCATACCAGAAAGCCAGCTTGCCCTGATATATAGTTACATAAGGGTAATAATCAGTATACATAAAAATTATTTGAAAGGTCAGCTCATTGTTTCCAAATTGTGCTTTCCTATATTTACATTAGCCTATGCTTAGTGCAGCTTTGGGATCATTTAGATCGATATTCAAATCTCAGCTTTGTCACTTATCAGCCATATATAAGTTGTTCAAACTATCTAAACCTCAGTTTCATTTCTTCTTTTTTCCAAATGGAGTATAATACCTATGTTATGAAATTGTCGATGAAAGATTAAGTGAGCAAACATCAAAGTGCCTAGCAATGAGAAATTTTTCTTTTATTTCCAAAAGTTAACAAATTAACTAATGTACCAATTATTAGACCCAACAACTGAGTTTATGTTTTGGCGCATATGAAGAACTAGTAACAGAAAAAAAGATCAGTTTGTTCTCTTAAGTTCCATCCTATTCCATCTGCATATAAAAGAATGGAAATAGCCCACCCATTTCTTTGGCTTGATACATGGCTATTTTATTTATATTTTTTGCACATTGTTGGCTCTGAATAGTTTTCAAACATGAATTATTAGTCCAATCTTTTTTATAAGTATACAATTTTAAACTATTTTATGAGTGCTTAAATTATTTCCTTTATTCTAGCACTAGTAACTAAATTTATAAAACATTTAATGAAAAGGCAATAATAATTCATTGTCATCAGAAAGATGTAGGTTTGAATTCCAATGCTGGATGTGATCTTGGGCTAGCTGCATAATCTTTAAGCCTAAATTTCCTTGGCAATTAAATGAGATAATAATTATTTAGGATGGTACATGGAACATAAACACTCAAAACATCATCATCATTAAGTGATAACAACAGATTTAACCCTATATGGATTAAATATGGGTTAAGCTTATATGGGTTAAATCTGTAACCCATATAGGTTACTTTTGGTGATTTCTAATTCTAACCAGAGTTTTCAAATCTATGTGAAGAATAAATCTACTACTATTATTCAAAAGTGCATACATTTTTGATGGCAGACCAATAGTATTACCTTTATATAACATGGAAATTTGAAGCAATAGGTTTATGTTACTAAGATTCTTGACCAACAACTTTACCAATGTATCATCATTGTTGGGTTATGCCAGCCTAACTTGGTGGAAAATTTGGATCATGAAATATTTAAAGTATAATAAGTACATTTGTTTACCTCCTGTAAGACTTACCACAGTGGGTATAAGTACATTGTAGGCAATTGTACTAATTACTTTATTAATATTGACTTAATTGCTATAAGTTGGAGAATTAAAATGTGTAGCATTCTTCACCACGTACTAGCAAATGGTATTCTGAAAGTTAATAAGAAAGAAATTAATTTATTTTAACTTCTTAGAGGGTCAAAAAGATTAATTCACAAATATTAAAAATCATTTTTACCAAGTCTTTTTACAGATTCTGAAAATGAGATTCAGATCAGAAGAATAATTTTCTTTGTCTCTGTTTAGCTTAGAGGACATGAGGCTTTTGATACATCTCTGTTTTCTTTTGCATTTAATTTTTACACTTAGCTTTTTTAAAAAATCATTTTTTCTTATGCTACAGTACCATATACCTCCCCAGAAAACTTCAGGCAATACAGAGAACAAAGTTAAAATTACCCAGAGTTCTGCTTCCCTGCACTACCCACTGTGAATATTTCAGTCTGTCTCTTCTAGGCTCTATTTTTTAAAAATGTATGTACATCCATCCCTATAAACATGGTAGGACCATGTCTTTCTATGTTACTACATTAAACTTTTAGTGCCACTTCAATTATCAATTGCCTTATGACTTTTTCTATTAGGGTCTTAATTTTTTAGTTTCTTTTTAAATGCTCTTTTATGTAAGATAAACATAACATGTTAACATATGTAGTTTATACATAACAAAGTCCTGCAGCATTTAATTTGTGGTACTTTTTTCCTGTCATATAAATTTTCAATTTTTATTCAGTAAAATTGTTGTTTTTCTTATTGATATGTTTTGGTATTCAGGGTAGAAAGAACTTTCACTCAAGGTTATGTAGGTATTAAAACTTTTTAAAAGTTCTTTTGTGGTTTTTGTTTTGTTTTGCTAGTTCTTGTGGTTTTATTTTACATTTAACTCTTAATCTTTTGCTAAATGCTTAAAGTACTTTGAAGGCCTAATCTAGGAAGTAGTAAAAGACAATTGTCCCTCAGTATTCACAGTGGGGATTGGTTCCAAGACATTCCCCACCTCCCAGCAGATAGCAAAATCTTTGCATACTCAAGGTCCATAATCCACCCTGTGAAAACCAAGTATGCAAAAAGTCAGCCCTCAATATCTGCAGGTTTCACATCTGACAAATACTGCACTTTCAATCTGCCTTTGGTTGCAGATGCAGAATCTGTGGATATGGAATGCTGACGGTATTTACTGAGGAAAAAGAAATCCACATATAAGTGGGTCTATATAGTTCAAACCTGTGTTGTTCAAAGGTCAACTGTTTATGCGTAGGTAAACCCAATTGCTGTTCCCTACTTTTAACTGTACTGAAATATAACTCTTCCAAGGTTTGAAAGTCTAAAGTTACAGAATCAATCATGTTATCTTAGTCTCTCTCTCTCTCTCTTTTTTTTTAAAAGACTAGTTAAGTGCAGTAGTGAGCATGGCGGTAAGAGGAGAATAAGGAGTTCAATCTGCAATTGCCAGGAGTCAATTGAGATAAGTCTCTACCTTCAGACCAGACTTACCCTAGTCTTTCGTAGTTTCCTTTGCTGAAAGTAAGAAAGGGGCTCATGGTAGAAAGCCTTCAGGGTCTGAAAAAGAGACCGCTAAAGAACAACAATTTATGTCTCAATATTACTTTTAAAAGCCTAGGTAACGCTTGTTTATATTTTCTAAAGTCATCAAACTACATAAATACTCAGACATGTAGATATGAGACATAAGTATATTGCATATGTATACAAGTAGGTAGAGTTCTCCCTCTATTTTGCATTAATTTTCTTCCCACTAATGACTTGAGTTCCCCCAAAGACTTTACATTTTGTCCTGACATTGAGAAAAGGGTATCTGATCCTTGTTGTCTCTGGTTGTGATGACTTATCCTACCTGATTTCTGGGCATGAGTCTTCACTCTTTATATTATCTACTATAAAAATATTTATGGCTAATGCAATTCTTGATCTGTTCTTTATTTATAGTCAAAGTCTGTCATTTATTAGCTGTGGGAAAATTACTTACCCTCTCTGTGTCAGTTTCCTCATCTTTAAAATTAGCAGACAATAATAGTACCTGTCTTATGGGGTTGTAAGGACCAAAGAAGTTAACTCATGTAAATCATTTAAACAGCACTTAGCGCATAATAAATGTTTGCTTTATCATCATCATTATAGTCATCATCACCATCATTATCTTATCAATAGCAGGTTATAATGATTGAGAGCCCAACTGTTTCTAGTTAATTAGGTCTCTTCTTGGTTTTGGGCTACCCACTTACCAACCTTTGCTATTTGGCTCTCTATCCATGTTGTTATAATAAATCCTTGGCAAGTGTACTGACTTCATTCTCAACTTTCTTTCATGCCTGAGGGGGTTGGGGGGAGTGGCAGAATATGGGGAATTTTTCTGGATCATTTCTGCACTTTCCTGGAGGTAAGGAATGTTTGGGGGTTGGGTTTGGAGGTATTATCTCAGACCTTTTTTCACCATTCTTTTGCAACAATCAAATCAGATTTCCTAGTACCGATATTAGGTTTTCTCCCTATACTTCAATAGAAGAAACCTTAGTTTAGTTCTCTGAATCTTCCTCTTTTTTTTTTTTTTAAAACAATGTCTCACTTCTTCCCCCAGGCTGGAGTGCCATGACGTGATCTCGGCCCACTGCAACCTCCACCTCCCGGGTTCAAGCAATTCTCTTGCCTCAGCCTCCCAAGTACCTGGGATAACAGGCACGTGCCAGCACACCCAGCTATTTACTTTTGGGTTTTTGGTAGAGATGGTGTTTCACCATGTTGGCCAGGCTGGTCTCGATCTCCTGACCTCATGATCTGCCTGCCTAGGCCCCCCAAAGTGCTGGGATTACAGGCGTGAGCCACTGCACCCAGCTGAATCTTTCTTTTTCAGTATCTTCGTGGCACTGTTTTCTTTCCTTTAATCATTTGGTAAATGCTTTAAGTACTTTGAAAGCCAAATCTAAAACTTTCAAATAGGGAATTAGAGGTATAGTCAACACAATAGCTGTTACCTGTATTTCATTGTCCTAAAATATTTCCCTAATCTTCCAAGACCCAAAAGTCTATAAGGTTAGAGAATCGTTTATCTCATCTTCATGTTTAGAATAGCATTTGCTGAAGGCAAGTATAGGAGATCAGAATATGCCACCCAAAAATATGTCACTCTGGCATAAGAATTATTTTGAGCTGAAGGCACTTGAGAAATAGCAAATGCAGGAAGAACTCTCTGACCTCCCCACTCTTCTTATCTAAAAGCAGGTTATAAAATTTCCTACAAGACAGGTGTTCTTCCTGAACCAGCAATAGAAGAACATTCTTAACACTGGAGACTGGGAGTTACTGCCAAAATAGATCTACACAAATAAACTCAAAACAATCCTTATCTTCCATCCATTTTCCCATATGTTTCCTGGTCACTGTCTCCCAATGTACTGCCCCTGGGCTAACGCCCTCTGTCTTATCATATCCTCACAATTTATAATTATTTGTTTTAAAAGGTATATGAGCTTTTGAAGCCTAACTGCCTCTTCAGACATTCATTTTTCTTGTGAGGGTTCCCATGCATATAAAAACTTGTATGCTTTTTCCTTGTTACTCTATCTTACATTAGTTTAATTCTCAGGCCCAGACACAGAACCTAAGAAAGTAGAAGAAAGTTTTTCTTCCATTATGCAAGAAAGGGGCATATTTCTTCCCCTGCCCTAAGGTGGTCAATGGTACATCACACAGCTTGAGCTTCCAGTCTTCCAAACCAGACCTTTTTGGAACTGAAACAATATCATACCATTTTTTTTTCTCTTAGATCTTAGAAATGGAAGCCATATTATGAAGATCTTAGTTTGAAATTCTAAGAAAGAATTTAGCTCTTTTGTTTTAGGTTTTATCTGTTTTCCATGCAAAGGCAATATTTATAAATTAGGAGAAATGGGTAAAAGAAAGTTAACAATGAGGAGCAAAAAGTAATTTTTCAATACCTAAATATATTCCATTACAGTTGTTTTTATGACCATTTTGAAACAGGATACTTCTACTGTACTTAGGGTGTGCAACTGTAGGAGAATTACATGCAATGTATCTCTTTAAGAACTTTCATGTATTTTTTTGGTCACATCTTCTATAACTTACATATATAGTCTAAGGGTGTTTTCTTTTTATTTTTGGCTATTTAATGAATTGGTTCTTATGTAAGTATAATGATCATGAATCTTCACTGTGAATAAATTACTTTTAGTTATACCCAGTTAGGACTTGAAAATTGTAGACTGTAGTGATTGAAAGGGGAAAATGAGAACTAGAGTTAAACAAAACAGAAGAAGATCAATAGTAATATGAACAGAAATTAAAATTAGGAAATAGAAATTAGGTGGTCAGGTGGCTTTTGTTATCTATGCCAGTTATAGAGATTGTAGCTTTTCTTGCTGGTTTAGTAATTTTGGTGCCTACTGTTTAATGTAGGCCAGATATTTTTGGTAGGCCCACTTACAAGTCTACAATAGGGAAACTGGGGACAGGCTGTATCCAAAAGGGCTTCACTCAACGCCTTGTCCACCAAGTTTCACTAATCTAATCCAAGTATGTAGTAGAGTGGTTAGCATATTGGTGCTCAAATAATGAAAATGATAAGATTAATAATAAAAGCAGCTGACAGTTATATGATTCTTAGTACATGTTGAATACTGTTATAAGATTTTAGATATAGGTCAGGTGTGGTGGCTCACGCCTGTAATCCCAACACTTTAGAAGACCGAGGCTGACAGATCACCTGAGTTCAGGAGTTCAAGACCAGCCTGACCTACATGGTGAAACCCCATCTCTACTAAAAATACAAAATTAGCCAGGCATGGTGTTGCATGCCTGTAATTCCAGCTACTCAAGAGCCTGAGGCAGGAGAATCGCTTAAATCCAGGGGGCAGAGGTTGCAGTGAGCCAAGATCACATGATTGCACTCCAGCCTGGGTGACAAAAGCAAAACTCCGTCTTGAAAAAAAAAAAAGACTTTTAGATATATTGATTAATTCATTTCTCCTAACAATCTATGAGGTACTATTGTTAGTACAGTGTCAATATTACCTAATTTTTACAGATGAGGAAATTGATGCATGTAAGTTAAGTGATGTTTCCAAGTTCTAATGGCTAACAACTGGTAGAACTAAGATACAAACTTAAGCTGTCTGGCTTCAGAGACCACCTCTTAACAACTAAGCTGCTTCTTTTGTTGTTTATTTTTTGTGATATTGATTGAATGAATGGATGAAACTTGCAAGGGTATTGCCAACATGAAAACATTGTCAGAGACTTAGGAAAAAATTTAAGGCCCTGGTTGAAAGAGATGAGGATGTATGTTGAGCCAGACAGGACAAGTGAAGATGTAGTAGTAAAGTGAACATCAAGGTTGGGGAATTCCTGTCAGTAGGAAGGCAAGAGAAAGAGAAGGAAAGAAATATAGTCCAGATCAGGTATTTCTCAAAACAAAAAAATATTCTGCAAATCTTTTTCCTTACCCTGCTGGTATAAACAAGTGGCACACCTACTTCATCAAATTATAAAAAAACAGAGGTTTTCTCATAAGAAAATTGTTTAATGCATCCACAACCTTACACAGTAGATTCTAAGTGGTATTATAATAAATTTGCATATTTAAGTAACGCTAGTTACTTAAATTTGTGGTAACTATATTTTGCAAATTAAAAGATCAGAATATATGATATGACCAAACTTTTCTTCTGGTTTGGTGACATGTTTATACAAGAAATCTTACAAATAGATACACAATAATATGCCTAGCATTCATTAATGGAACACTAAGCATGTGGGAGTTATATTTTACTGCTCAAGGTCATCACCAAGGTCTCATTGCAAAAATTTAAAAAGTTGCAACCTAAGGCATACTTGGGTTAAATCACATTATGTTTGACTGTTAAATATATATATTTAAAGCTATGTTACAGCTAACACATTTTTGCATGATTTTTATCATAAGTGACTAATTTTTTTCCAATATCGGTTGGCATATGTCAGAGTAATTTATTTGGAGCTTTGTGATTTTACTGGCCATTAATGACTTCTTTGATATTCAATTATTAGCAAAAATGATCTCTGCATCCTTGCTTAGAATTAGACCAGGCAGTTGTACATTTTTGCATATTTCGGATGTTTAAATTACCATAATCTTTACATGTCCAATATCTTTGACCTCTAAAAAGTTTATCTTTAAACTATTCAGTTGGCAAATTCTTTTTTAAAAATATATATTTTTTTTATTTATGGACTTAGGGGTACAAGTACAGTGGTGTTACATGGATATGTTGCATAGTGGTGAAGTCTGGGCTTTTAGTGTACTCATCACCCAAATAGTGTACACTGCACTCCATAGGTCATATTTTAGCCATCACCTGCCTCCCACCCTCCCACCTTTTGGAGTCTCCAGTGTTCATTATTTACTTTCTATATTTGCATGTACCCATTGTTCATCTTCCACTTATAAGTGAGAACGTGTGATTTTTAACTTTCTGAGTCATTTCACCAAGGAAAATGGCCTCTAGTTGCATCCATGTTGCTGTAAAAGACATAATTTCATTCTTGGTTTTTTAGCTAGTAGTAGTCTATGGTATATATGTATACCACACTTTTAAAATCCAGTTATCCATTGATGGACACTTAACTTGATTCCACAGCTTTGCTATTGTGAATAGTGCTGTGATAAACATACAAGTACAGGTGTTTTCTTTTTTGTTTTTTGGTTTTTTTTTCGTTTGTTTCTGATAAAATGGTTTCTTTTTCTTTGGGCAGGTATTCAGTAGTAGAATTGCTGGGTCAAATGGTAGTTGTATTTTTAGCTCTTTGAGAAATGTCCGTACTGTTTTCCATAGAGATTGTACTAATTTACATTTCCACCTGCAGTATATAAGTGTTTCTTTTCTCTGTATCCTTACCAATTTCTATTGTTTTTTGACTTTTTAATAATGGCCATTCTGTCTGGTGTAAGACGATATTTTATTGTGGTTTTAATTTGCATTTCTCTGCTGATTAGTAATGTTGAGCAAGCAAATTCGTATTGGGATGTAATTTAAGAACACAAAATTTACCATAAACACCATCATGTGACAAAGTGGGAAGAGAAGTTTCAAAAAAGATTCATATTTTTGCTAAACTATCCCACTCAGGGTTGTTTAAAAACAGAATTTAATAGAAATATCTTAAAAATTAAGATAACTCAGAAAATTGATATAAAACTGATTGAGGTCACAGTGAATGTTGTTGTTTAGCCATTTGTTTTTTTCTGGGCTTTTTTTCCTTCACCAAGAATTATTTATAAGTTTTATATTCTAAACTTGGGTGTAAGAACAGACATTCGTATATGCTTCTCTATTTTGGAAATATCAGGATTCACAGTTTATTTAAAGATTATCACAAAATAATTAAGAATAATAGGCCATTTTCAACTGATAATGCTCAAATTTTTGAACTTATTTTTACTAGTATATTTTCAAGAACACTTAGACTCCCAAATCTTACATACAAACATGAAAAAATTAGTCTGTGCTGCACTATAATAAAATCGCAGGTTTCTTACATATACATGTAAGAACATGTTATTATTATTTTTTGAGACAGGGGCTCACTTTGTCACTCAGGCTAAAGTGCAGTGGCATAATCATGGCTTACTGCAGCCTTGAACTCATAGGCTCAAGCAATCCTCTGGCCTCAGCCTCCTAAGTAGCTAGAACTGCAGGCACACACCATCATGCCTGACTAATTTTTTTTTTACTTTGTGGTAGAGACAGTCTCACTATGTTGTCCAGGCTGGTCTCAAACTCCTGACCTTAAGTGATCCTCTCACCTTGGCCTTTGAAAGTGCTGGGACCACAGGTGTGAGCCCCTCAGCTGGCCAATGTTAATATTTTTACAACAATTTTCAATTCAGCTTGAAGAATATCAGACATGCCTTCTATTATTAAATATAATTCTGAGGTCAGGAGTTCAAAACCAGCCTGGCCAATACGGTGAAATCTTGTCTTTACTAAAAATACAAAAATTAGCTGGGCATGGTGGCATTCACCTGTAATCCCAGCTACTTGGGAGGCTGAGACAGGAGAATCGCTTGAACCCAGGAGGCAGAGGTTGCAGTGAGACAAGATCATGCCACTGCGCTCCAGCCTGGGCAACAGAAGGAGACTCCATCTCATAAAGATAAATAAGTAAAAGTAATCCATGATCATGATATAAGGTTCAGATGTTATAGAAATGTTGGATGTGAAATGTTTAAAAAATATCTCTTTTCTCTGACCCTTACTCCCATTACATAGACATTTCTATGCTATATATATATATTCCTTTTGGAAGACAAATGACATCAGCTCCATTCTTAGCTCCGATTTTGCAGACATGTCCTTTGTAATCAATCCTCACCCATATTTTATTACAGTTAAAACATAAGTTATGGAAAAGTTTTCAGAATTCTGTGCCTTTTGTAGCTCTATATTTATCATTAGCAAACTAATTTATTAGTAAGTCAGCTGCCACCAAAACCAGAGGAAACAGCCATTTAGCCATTTATCTCAACCATAATTTTCATCCGAAAATCTGTAGTTAAATAAGAAGATAATATTATATGATAGAAACTATCATTTTCCCAGTATCTAGGGTACAGCTTTTTTTTAGCTACTATAGTAAAACTTTTTCATTTTTGATGACAGCTATGAAAAATAGTTCATCAAAAGACAAAAAGAGTGAAAAGACAAGCCACTGTGAAAAGATATCACAACTCACTCTGTTGCCCAGGCTGGAATGCAGTGGTGTGATCTTGGCTTACTATATAACCTCCTCCTCCTGTGTTCAAGCAATTCTCCTGCCTCAGCCTCCTGAGTAGCTGGGATTACAGACACGCACCAATATGCCCAGCTAATTTTTGTATTTTTAGTAGAGATGGGGTTTCACCATGTTGGCCAGGCTGGTCTTGAACTCCTGACCTCAGGTGATCTACCCCCCTTGGCCTCCCAAAGTGCTGAGATTACAGGCATGAGCCGCTGTGCCAATAATTTGATTACATATTTGCAGATATATAATTGACAAAGATATTTGCCACCTATAATTGACAAGGGATTAGTGTCTTGAACATATAAAAAAAATCGTACCTATAAGTTAATAAGAAGATAAGCAAATCCATAAGTAGCTGGGCAAGAGACTTGAAAAAGTACTTTGCAAGTGGTTACTGATATGGCCCATAAACCATCTAAAAGATATTCAACCTCACTGTAATCAGAGAAGTACACATTAAAACTACAAGTAAACTTATCTGGTTGGCTTAAATTTAAACTTCTGAGAATATCAAATATTGACATCAAATACACACACCCGCATTAGAAGCTCTTGCATATGTGCACCAGGAGAGTTGTGCAAAATGGTTGTAGTAGCTCTGGGTAATATAAAGAACTGAAAACAAACCAAATGTTCATCATCAGTAAAAGGTATAAATATGTTGTGATACCTTTATATAACAGAATGCTACATAGCAATAAAAATGCATAAGTTACAGCTGCATAAAATAACTTGAATGAATCTCAGCATACCATGTTGAACAAAATAAGTCAATGAATACTTACAGCATTATTCAATTAATACAAATTTCAGAATGTTCAAAAGTAAACGTAAGTTGAGATGCAATTTTATGTGGTACAAATCTAAAGAAAAGAAGATAAAATACACAAAAGTGAGGGAAGTGGTGACTGCTAAGGGAGAGAGGTGAAAGAAAGGAGCTCAGGAAGGGGAATACAGGACTTCAATGGTGATGTTATTTTTTCTCTTAAACTGGGTGATGGTATGTAAATATACATTTTTTTTGTTTTTCTTTATATGTTATAAACTTCATAAATATTCTTTTCTGTTACTCAACATTTAATAAAATTATAAAAATATATGAAACAAATTTAAATTTTTAATATCATCTAAACACCTGAAAATGATTATCTTGCAAAATTATACATGCTTTCCCCTCCTCTGGGATACTAGCTTCATAACCAACATCTGTTACATAAAGATGTAGTTATTTCCTTCATTGGACATATTCCAAATAATTAGACTTTAACAAATCAGTTTTTTCTTTGCCATAATTCTTAAATGTTTACTTATTTTTTCAAAATTACAGTTGTATTAATAAATTTCTCATTAGCAATCCTAAGCATGCTTTAAATTAAGAAAATATTTAGAAATCGCCATTCCCAAATACTGATATTTTCAAAAGTAAATGCTACTGTTGATGCATTACTAGATTTTGCTGAGTAAAGCTCTTTCCACGCACAAACATGTCAGCCACCTGCAACTGTTTGTCAGTGGACTTGGTTTGAGAACACTAGTCGTAATTGTAAACTTAGGAATGTGTGACAAGCTAACAGCCAGCTGTGCATATTCTGACTTTTCCCAGGTGTTAAAATAAGTAGGACCATTTGGTTCACTTGTAACTCAACAAAATATTTCATGATTCATTAGCTTGAAAATCCACTTACAGTTTTTTGAGTAGGTAATATTATATTCATTTGAAATGAAAAACATATACCCAGAAATATTTGTGGTATTATTACTTATAATATTCAATGGTCTTTTCATAAAATGAAAAGAATTTTAATGTAACATCATTTTTTTTCATATTCTTTGTATAGGAAAACAGCCGCTTCTGCTTATAGGCATAAAAATGAATGAAAATATGTTTTATATTCAGTTAGAGTTCAATTTGCCTTGGCAGAACTGAGTTCCAAAGTGATCTTGCATGAATTACTATCTTTATTACATGCCACATGTTTGGTCATTATCTAATAATAATTACTATTTATTGAACACCTGCTGTTAGGCGTTAGCTCAAGAGACCCAGATGCCTAAATCTTTTCTGAGCTAAACTACCCATTCTCATAAGGTTTCTGAGGGAGAATATACTTACAGACAACAGAGAATATACTTAAAAGACAACTACAACTGGGAAATACAAATCCATTTTATTATTAAATTATCATTGATCTGAAACTCCTAATACAAAGCTAGAGTTCCCAGATAAACTGTAGCGAAATATGGGGCTTAGGCAGCTCCTCCCCTCTTCTCCAAAAGGAATGAACTGAAAAAGAGCAAAGAGGATGGAGTGAGCTGAAAGAAAGAAATGAGCTAATAGAGCTCCTTGCCTCTGCCCCCTTCCATTACACACTTTTATTTCTAATCTTTTAACACAGTGATTACTAGGACCGAAGCTTATGATAAAGCAAGAGTGACTCTACCCCTTGAAAGAGAAGATTCATTCTTGCATTTCTCAGATAAGAGAATAAAGGATCATAACTGGTCAGATTTCTGACCCTAATTAAGCTTCGTTAACTTGTGGCAGAGGCATACTGATTTTTTTTTTTTTAAGTACACAAATGCAGCCTGCTTTCTTTCTCTTGAGTGAGATCTGCCATGTGGCTAACCAGAGAGAGGATTGTGAGGTCAGGAGAGTAAGGTCCCTGACCCCACCTTTGTATACTTAACTCCTTCATTACTTACCACTGCTTTTTATAAAAGTATGCTGGGCCTACAAAGATTCCTTTCTTGGAATCAATTCCAAGAGACTATTGGTTAACTCCAACTCCAGACTAAATAAGAAATGTATGTCTATTCAACTTTCCATTCCAAATATTGCCCAGTTCACACTCCTGACTATGCCAGATTTTAGAAGTTGACAGTAGGGTTTTGCCCAGTCGTTGAGCAGTATTGTCTTTGACCAGTATTTTGAAATGCATAAATTCTGCCTCATTAGGTTTCAGGGGCAGTATACCATATAAGACAACTGTGAGAAACAAAGTGGATTCCTTCTACTCCTTTTAATCAGATCTTCATACCAGTTCCAGCCTTATAGAAGAGAAGGGAGAAACCCGCACCTGTGGTCTTTACATACATACATACCCCAATATAGAATCAATTAACGTTTATTTCCTGGGAAGATGGTAGAGAGAGCCAGGAGAAGGTGGAGGGAGCTTAGATATGGTCTCTACCCGAAAGACTAAATTAGTTATGCCAGACACCGCCAAATATACTCGTTTCACAGAGTAGGAGTGCACTTATACTAGTTTATTGGTCTCAGAAATGTACTATAAGTAAGACTGCCTTCAGCATACTAGAGAACAGTTTTTCTTTTTTTAATACTAAAAAATGTATCATTCCTGCTTCTAGAAAAAATTATATATAAATCTTATATTAGGTCAAAATTATAGCCTAATTTACCTCATAAGTCCCAGGTTCTTGACATTTTAAGGTGCTTTGTAACCTTAAAGTATCAGACATGGCCAGGAGCAGTGGCTCACACCTGTAATCCCAGCATTTTGGGAGGCCAAGGCAGGTGGATCACAAGGTCAGGAGTTCTAGACCTGCCTGGCCAATATAGTGAAACCCTGTCTCTACTAAAAATACAAAAATTAGCTAGACATGGTGGTGCATGCCTGTAGTCCCAGATATTCAGGAAGCTGAGGCAGGAGAATGACTTGAACCTGGGAGGTGGAGGTTGCAGTAAGCTGAGATCATGCCAATGTACTGCAGCTTGAGTGACAGAACAAGACACAATCTCAGAAAAAAAAAGTATCAGACTCACTGAGGGCATATTTAAAACTGCTTTGAAATGCAATGTATTCTGATACAAATGAATGGACATTATTCTTGTTATAGAGAATTTTATCAGTCTAATGAAAACTGAAAACCATATCAAAATACAGTCATGTGCCACATAATGATGTTTCAGTCAACAATGAACAGCATATATAATAGAGGTTCCATAAGATTATAATACATATTTATACATATTTTAAAATACTGAGATATTTTTAGATACACAAATAATTACCATTGTGTTACAACTGCCTTCAATATTAAGTACAGGAAGACACTGCACAGGTTTTTAGCCTAGGAACAAAAGCATATACTTATACCATCTAGGTTTGCGTAAGTACACTCTATGATGTTTGCCCAAAGATGCAATACCCTAATGATACATTTCTCTGGATATATCCCTGTCATTAAGTGACACATAGCTATATATGAATATGTTACATTTAGAAACACTAAATGCTGGAATTAATGGTTATCTTCATTTTTAATATTGTGATAAAAAAGAAATGTAAGCAGTATTAATATTGGAAAAGAAAAAACAAGAACTATTACTAATAGATAACATGAGTTCTACTAAACAAAAAATAATCAATTGAAAAACTTTTAGATCTGACCAAATCTAAGATAAATATATGCCTTGCACTATTAACAATGGTTACCTCTGGGCAGAGAAGAGATGTTAGGGTTAGGGTATAAAGGCTGACAATTACTTTTTAATCGCTGTATTTTGATATTGTTTGAACTTTTATAATGAGCATGTATTGGTAATAAAAACTAAACTATTTTACCTCTTTACATAAAATTCATTTAAAAAATTTTTAGCAAAGCACTATATAAGTTGCTTCACTTTGTGTATTGGATATTCTTGTATAATTTGGACCCATTATAATACAGTAAACAAAATCATATTTTACAATATTTTGGATCCTGTTTGATAGCATTTTACCTGTAGTAAAACAAATTCTTTCAAAACTGGAGTCAATCCTCTCAAGTCCTGATGCTACTTTATCAACTAAGTTCCTTTGTTGTCATTTAGCAGTGTTCACAGCATCATCACCAGAAGTAGATTCCATCTCAAGTACCCACTTTTTTGCTCATCCATAAGAAGCAAGTCTGTTCTGTTCAAGTTTTCTCATGAGACTGCAGTAATTCAATCGCATCTTCTAATTGTGTCAGGCGTCACTTAAATTGCAATTGCTACTTCTCTTGCTGTTTCCACTGCATCTGCAGTTACTTCCTCCACTGAAGTCTTGAACACCTCAAAGTCATCCATGAGGGTTGGAATCAACTTCTTCCAAACTCCTGTGAATGTTGAGAGTTTGATTTCCTCCCATGAATCACAAATGTTCTTAATGGCATCTAGAATGCTTAATCCTTTCTAGGAAGTTTTCAGTTTACTTTGCACAGGTCCATCAGAGAAATCATTATGTATGGCATCTACAGCCTTGTAAAATATATATTTCTCTTTATTTCTTCTTTTTTTTTTTTTTGAGATAGGGTCTTGCTCTGTCACCCAGCCTAGAGTGCAATGGTGCAATCACAGCTCACTGCAGCCTCGACTTCCTAGGTGCAAGCAATTCTCCGACCTCAGCCTCCTGAGTACCTGGGACCTCAGGTACATGCCAACACACTCAGTTAATTTCTGTATTTTTTCTAGAGACACAGTTTTGCCATGTTGCCCTGGCTGGTCTCAAACTCCAGGGTTCAAGCCATCCATTCACCTTGGCCTGTCAAAGTGCTGGGACTGCCGGCATGAGACATCTTAGCAAGCTGTAAAATGTATATATCTTAAATTAAAAGACTTGAAAGACAAAATTCCTTCTTAATCCATGGGCTACAGAATGGATGTTGTATTAGCAGATGTAAAACAACATTAAGCGCTTGTACATCTCCATCCGAGCTCTTTTTTGGGTGACCATGTGCATTGTCAATGATTAGTAATATTTTCAAGATGAGATGGGAAGAGAAGGCAAGAGGGACATGGGGGTTGTTGTAAAAGGACAACATGTCTCCTTGTGGTAAAGCAACTATTCTGTATCCTGACTTTGGTGGTGGTTACCCAAACCTACGCATATGATAAAGAAACTAAATACATACACAAATAGGTGAAATAAAAGTGGGGAAATCTGAATAAGATTAGCAGATTATATGAATTTCAATACAGTATGTTGGTTTTGACATTATACCATGATTTTGCAAGACAGTTCCATATTAATGGAACCTGGGTAGAGATATATGTTACTTCTTATAATTTTATGTGAACCTATAATTATCTTGATATAAACTTCAATTAAAAAGATAGCCAAGAAGTTATGAAATACCAAACCACAGACTCAAGTAGCTCAGCTAATCCCCAAGCAAAATAGTAAAGAAAACCTGCAAATAGAATGGTAAGACAGCTAAGTGTTCATTAAATTGAAATTTCCCTTTCTGCATAGTAATAGAACTACCAGATACATGGTTTCTCAAATACTCCATATTTTTCAGCCTTCCTTATAGGTAAGTGTGACTTTGTACATAATTTCTTACCATTATAATGTTTTTAGCTGGGGACCTTGTTTATTTACAAGCTATCTCCATTTTCCTTCCTCTTCCTATAAACCAAAGCAAGAATGTGCCTGTGACCTGGTTTTGATCATGGGTGGCATAAAAACAAGATGGAAGAAACCTGGGCTCCTGGATAACAATGTGGACCATAGCCACCTATCAACCTGGAATAGGGAACCTAGGTTGTCATTTTGAAGTATTGTATTTCTTATCTTTCCTGTTATACATCTACAGTTTCCCTGAACTTATACACCTAGATACATCAGGGTGTAACTTCAAAACGAAAAAGGAAAGCAAACTGGTAAAGGAGCTACGTTTTTCTGTCCACAGAAACAGATTTTAGAATGATAATTTTAATGAGCTAAAATAAAATAACCACAAACCAAAAATTCTACACCTGATGAAAAGATTCTTCAAAAACAAGGGTGAAATAAAATTATCTGACTAAAATAGAGATTATAATGAGCAGAATGTCACTGAAAGAAATTCTCACAGATGTACTTCATTTAGAAGCAAAGTTATCCTATAAAAAAGATTTGAGATGTAAAAAGAAAGTGTGTATACAGTTGTGCACACATGTAGTCGCAGCTACTTGGGAGGCTGAGGCAAAAGGAACACTTGAGCCCAAGTGTTCAAAGGTATAGAGGACTATAATCACACCTGTGAATAGCCATTGTACTCCAGTCTGGGTAGCATAATGGGACCCTATCTCTAAAAAAAAAATAAAGTTTTAAAATTAAAAAGAAAAGAACATTGTCTGAAGTTATAATAAAGTTAAATGGTGAAAAAAGATAGTTTCACACCACTGCACTCCAGCCTGGGTGACAGAGCGAGACTCCATCTCAAAAAAAAAAAAAAAAAAAAAAAAATTGGAGAGCAATAGCATATAAGTTAGGAGGAAGCAAATGTTCTGTGTAATTCAGGAAAAAAAAAGATTTTGATTAGCATAAAATGTTGATAAATTTGCATGTTGTGTGGAATATCATGGTTACCACAAGAAGAATAAGGAACAGTGTACTGTAAGTTGAGAGAGAAAAACAGAATGATCAAAAGTACTTAATCCAGAGGTAGATAGATAAAAAAGGAAAGAAAGAAATATAGAACAAGTGGGACAAATATCAAAGAAAGTGATAGATATAATTTCGGAGTTAAGTGTGAACAGATTAAATGATACAGTTAAATATTCTGTATTTATTTATTTATTGTAAAGACAGGGGCTTGCTCTTGTTGCCCAGCCTGGAGTGCAGTGGCCTGATCATAGATCACTTTAGCCTCAAACTCCTGGACTCAGACAATCCTCTTGCCTCAGTCTCTGGAGTAGCTAGGACTACAGGCAAGTACCACTGTGCCTGGCTAATTTAAAAAATTGTTTTATTGCCGTGTGGGTACCTATGCAACAATCCTGCATGATCTGTACATGTACCCCAGAACTTAAAGTTCAATTTTAAAAAAAGAAAAAAAATTGTTTGGCAGAGATGGCATCTCACTATATTGACCAGGCTGGTCTTCACCTCCTGGCATCAAGTGATCCTCCTGCCTTTGTCTCCTAAAGTACTGGAATTACAGACATGAGCCACTGCACCTGGGCTAAATGCTCTAGTGAAATATTTTAAACTACAGTTAAGCAACAAAGATTGGCTGAATTAAACAAAACATAGCTATTCACTATGTACAATAAACACATCTAAAATAAAAGTGTACAGAAAGGTTGAGAGTATAAGAATGAAAAAAGAAGAATTATGCAAATACAAAGGCCCCCTCAATAAGCCCCCACTCCAGAATCTTTAAGTCAAAAGCATTACTTGGATTGGAAGGTTTCTATCTAATTTTTAAAATTTCACTTCATCAGGAAGAGTAAGTTTATTTTATATACTCTAATCTTTCAAGAAAATTTTTTTATAAAAATAGATATTTATTATACAAATAATACAAATTTATGATACAAATGCACAAATAATACAAATAATATTTCCTATATTATAGAAAAAATTAGAAAATACTAATATCTAAATAGGAATTCTTTTTGTAATCCAATCACTTGCAGTATCAAATAGTATGGATATACTTAAGGCTTTTGAAACATGTAGCACATATATCATATACAAATATTTACTACATAGGCAAATGTACCATAAGAGCAGTACTAACGTGCGTTTTATACTTTCTTGCCCGCATCCAACTATGATCTAAATGTTTGTTTTCCCCAAAATCATGTTGAAACATTTCGCCCCAAGGTGATAGAATTAAGAGTAAGTCTTCTGGGAGGTGATAAGGTCATGAGGTTGGAGCCTCATGGGGTCACAGAGAGATGCCTGAGCCTTCCATCATGAGTTTATACTGAGATGACTGCCTCTATGAAGGAAGCAAGCTCTCAGCAGACACTGAATCTGCTGGCACCTTGACCTTGGAATTCTCAGCCTCCAGAACGATGAGAAATTTTGGTTCTTATAAACTATCTGGTTTATGTTATTTTGGTATAGCAGCTCGAACAGACTAAGACACCCCTCTTTACCATTATTAAAAATGATAAAATTTCTTTAACTTAATGTTATATACATTTTGACCTAAGTTTTAGAATTTTAGGACCTTCCTTTCCTTTCTTTTTCCTTTTCCTTTCTATCATCATCACAGGGTCTCACTCTGGTTGTCCAAGCTGGAGGGCAGTGGCATGATCTGAGCTCGCTGCCGCCTAAACCAGGTTCAGGTGATTCTCCCACTTCAGCTTCCCAAGTTGCTGGGACTACAGGTGTGCATATGTGGCCAATTTTTTGTACTTTTTATAGAGATGGTGTTTCACCATGTTGCCCAGGCTGGTCTTGAACTCCTGGACTCAAGAGATCCACTTGCCTTGACCTCCCAAAGTGCTGAGATTACAGGCATGAGCCACTGAGCCCAGCCATCAAGGTACTCATTTCTATAGACATACACGTATCAAGTTTTTTGAATGGCTGTTATCAGAAACTGTTTCAGAATTACCAAAAGGATAAAGGATAACTAGAGAATAACACAATAATACCTATATATTCCCTCACTCAGCTAAGACATAAAACATTGCAAATGTTGAAACTCTGTGTAATTTTCCTGGATTATATTCCCTTCTTTTCCATCACTTCTCCAAGAGTTGCCATTATGTTGTATTTGGTATTTATCATTCCCATATTTTTTAGAATACTTTTGTTAGTTATTTCTCTCTCAGCAAATGACATTGTTTTGCAAGTTTTTAAACTTAAGTAAATGGCATCACAATGTATGTGTTCTTCCACAACTTGCCTTTTTTCATCAATATTGTGTTCAAGATATATTTATATTAAAATGCTTAACCTAATTTATTTTTTATCTTTTTTTTCTTTCTTCACATATAGTCTAAACACATGCTTAACCCAATTTCATAGGTTTTCACTACTAATAGTCCATGGTAATTTCATAATCTGTTTTTTCTGTTGACAGCAATTTAGCTTATCAAGAACATTGCTATGTTAAACAACAAATCTATCAATATTTTTCCATGTATGCCCTTAGGCAACAGTATCTTTTGATTAATAAGTAGAAATACTGGTTATAGGATATATCTATTTTCATAGAATGTTGCCAAAGTATTTGTAGCAGTTTCCATTCATCACCATATTAAAGTTTATTTCTGTATGTCTTCATCAATACTTAGTATTGTCAGACATTTGCAAATTTGTCATTATGGCAGGCATTAAAAAATATTGCTCTATAACTCTAATTTGTGTTTTTTGATTACTTTTGATGTTGATCATTATTTTACTAGTTTATTGACCATTTGGTTTTCTTCCTTGATAAACTGCTTTTTATTCCACGTTAGTACTTAATCCTCAAAAGTAGACTGAAAGGCTAGTACAAATTTGCTCATTTAATTAGCAAATATTTGCTGAGTGCCTTCTATATGTCAGTCACTGTGCTGAATGTATAATGTAATTAACATAGAACACTGTCCTTGCCCTAATCGAGCTTACAAAGTGAGTTACTATTTCCTTTTTCAGCTTATGATATTGAAATTTAATAGGAGGTTTTCCTTTAGATGATCTCAGTTTGATAATCATGACTTTTATTCAAATATCTGCTTTTGGCTCCAGGCATCCAGGGAGGTTTCCTAGAAAAAAGTCATCTCAGACTGGTGTTACAATTTCAAATATTGAATGTTGTTATTGAAAACGATGTTTTTCTAAACATGGTGTCTGATATGCCTAGTAGGCACCCAAATAGATAATCAGTTGATCACTCAAGTCTGGATTTAGAAGAGAAATTTAATTTAATTTTGTTAGTCACATGTTTCTAAATGATATTTAAAGCTATAAAATGGGATATAACCATTGGAGTAGGTAGAGGTAGAGAATAAAAGGGGTCTTGGAATAAATATTGGGGTATTTGAACATTTTGAAGTTGTAGAAATATAAAAAAAAGAGTTGACAAAATAAGTGTTATAGATACACATACACATATATACACAGCCTTTGACTTACAATGATTTGAATTACAAATTTTCAACTTTGGCCAAAACAGTAGGCATTCAGTAGAAACTATTCTTTCAGTCCTCATACAGTCATTCTGTTTTTCACTTTCAGTACAATATTCAACAAATTACATAAGCTATTCAGCACTTTATTATAAAATAGGTTTTGTGTTAGAAGATGTTGCCTAATCATAGCCTAATTTAAGTGTTCTGATCACTTTTAAGGTAGCCTAGGCTAAACTATCCTATTTCGTAGATTAAGTGTATTAAATACATTTTTAAAATAGACTCGGGAAAATAAAGAATCTTCATCAACTAACGGGCAAAACAGCCAGCTAGCATCAAAATGGCAGTATCAAATTCACACATAACAATATTAACCCTAAATGTAAATGGGCTAAATGCACCAATCAAAAGACAGAGAATGGCAAATTGGATAAAAAAACAAAACCCATCGGTGTACTGTATCCAGGAATCCATCTCACATGCAAGGATACACAAAGGCTAAAAACAAAGGAATGGAGGAAGATTTACCAAGCAAATGGAGAGCAAAAAAAAGCAGGAGTTGCAATTCTTATCTCAGATAAAATAGGCTTTAAAGTAACAAAGATCAAAAAAGACAAAGAAGGTCATTACATAATGGTAAAAGGATCGATACAACAAGAAGAGCTAACGATCCTAAATATATAAGGACCCAATACAGGAGCACCCAGATATATAAGGCAAGTTCTTAATGACTTACAAAGAGACTTAGACTCCCACATAATAATAGTGGGAGATTTTAACACTCCACTGTCAATATTAGACAGATCAACCAGACAGAAAATTAACAAGGATATCCAGAGCTTGAACTCAGACCTGGAACAAGCAAACCTGATAGACATTTACAGAACTCTCCACCCCAAATCCACAGAATATACATTCTTCTCAGCACCACATCACACCTACTCTAAAATTGACCACAAAATTGGAAGTAAAGCACTCCTCAGCAAATGCAAAACAACTGAAATCATAACAAACAATCTCTCTGACCATAGTGCAATCAAGTTAGAACTCAGAATTCAGAAACTAACTTAGAACTGCACAGCTTCATGGAAACTGAACAACTGGCTCTCGAATGTTGACTAGATAAACAATGAAATGAAGGCAGAAATAAAGAAGTTCTTCAAAACCGACGAGAACGAAGACACAACATACCAGAATCTCTGGGACACATTTAAAGCAGTCTCTAGAGGAAAATACATAGCAATAAGTGCCCATATGAGAAGAGATCCAAAATTGACACCCTATCGTCAAAATGGAAAGAGCTAGAGGAGCAAGATAAAAAACACTCAAAACCTAGCAGAAAACAAGAAATAACTAAGATCAGAGCAGAACTGAAGGAGATAGAGACACAAAAAACCCTTCAAAAAATCAATAAATCCAAGAGCTGGTTTTTTGAAAAGATCAACAAAATAGACCACTAGCCAGACTGATTAAAAAGAAAAGAGAGAACAACCAAATAGATGCAAAAAAAAACGATAAAGGGGAAATCACCACAGATTCCACAGAAATTCAAACCACCATCAGAGAATATTACAAACAACTCTATGCACATAAACTAGTAAACCTGGAAGAAATGGATAAATTCCTGGACACCTGTGTCCTCCCAAGCCTAAACCAGGAGGAAGCTGAAACTATAAATAGACCAATAACAAGGTCTGAAGTCGAGCCAGCAATTAAGAGCCTACCACACAGAAAAAGTCCAGGTCCAGATGAGTTCAAGCCGAATTCTACCAGACACATAAAGAGGAACTGGTACCATTCCTTCTGAAACTATTCCAAATAATCCAAAAAGAGGGAATCCTTCCCAAATCATTTTATGAGACCAACATCATCCTGTTACCAAAACCCGGCAGAGACCCAACAAGAAAAGAAAACTTCAGGCCAATATTCATGATGAACATAGATGCAAAAATCTTCAATAAAATACTGGCAAGCCGATTGTAACAGCACATCAAAAAACTTATCCATCATGATCAAGTAGGATTCATCCCGGGGATGCAAGGCTGGTTCAACATACGCAAGTCTATAAACGCAATTCACCACATAAACAGAACCAAAAACAAAAAGCATGTGATTATCTCAATTGACGCAGAGAAGGCATTTGACAAAATTCAACAGCCAATTATGCTAAAAACCCTGAATAAACTTGGTGTCGATGGAACGTATCTCAAAGTAATAAAGGCTATTTATGACAAACCAACAGCCAATATCATACTGAATGGGCAAAAACTGGAAGCATTCCCTTTGAAATCTGGCACTAGACAAGGATGCCCTCTTTCACCACTCCTATTCAATATAGTACTGGAAGTTCTAGCCACAGCAATCAGGCAAGAAAAAGAAATAAAGGGTATTCAAATAGGAAAGGTGGACGCCACATTGTCTCTATTTGCAGACGACATGATAGTATACCTAGAGACCCCATCGCCTCAGCCCAAAAACTCCTGAAACTGATAAGCAACTTCAGCAAAGTCTCAGGATATAAAATTAATGTACAAAAATTACAAGCATTCCTCTACACCAATAACAGACTTAAAGAGAGCCAAATCAAGAACGAACTGCCATTCACAATTGCTACAAAAAGAATAAAACACCTTGGAATACAACTCACAAGGAACGTAAGGAACCTCTTTAAGGAAAACTACAAACCACTGCTCAATGAAATAAGAGAGGACACAAATAGATGGAGAAACATTCCATGTTCATGGTTAGGAAGAATCAATATTGTGAAAATCGCTAAAGTGCCCAAAGTAATTTACAAAATCAACACTATCCCCATCAAGCTACCATTGACTTTCTTCACAGAACTGGAAAAAACCACCATGAACTTCATATGGAACCAAAAGAGAGCCTGCATAGCCAAGTCAATTCTAAGCAAAAAGAACACAGCAGGGGGCATCACACTACCGGATTTCAAACTATACTACAAGGCTACAGTAATCAAAACAGCATGGTACTGGTACCAAAACAGAGATATAGGCCAATGGAACAGAACAGAGGCATCGGAGGCAACACAACATATCTACAAGCATACAATCTTTGATAAACCTGACAAAAACAAGCAATGGGGAAAGGATTCCCTGTTTAATAAATGGTATTGGGAAAACTGGCTAGCCATGTGCAGAAAGCAGAAACTGGACCCCTTCCTGACACCTTACACTAAAATTAACTCCAAATGGATTAAAGACTTAAACATAAGACCTGGCACCCTAAAAACCCTAGAAGAAAATCTAGGCAAAACCATTCAGGACATAGTAGGCAAGGACTTCATGAACAAAACACCAAAAGCATTGGCAACAAAAGCCAAAATAGACAAATGGGACCTAATCAAACTCCACAGCTTCTGCACGGCAAAAGAAACAGTCACTAGAGTAAATCGGCAACCAACAGAATGGGAAAACATTTTTGCAGTCTACCCATCTGACAAAGGGCTGATATCCAGAATTTACAAAGAACTCAAACAGATTTACAGGAAAAAAACAAACAAGCCCATTCAAAAATGGGCAAAGGATATGAACAGACACTTTACGAAAGAAGACATACAAGAGGCCAACAATCATATGAAAAAATGTTCATCATCACTGGTCATTAGAGAAATGCAAATCAAAACCACATTGAGATACCATCTCTCGCCAGTTAGAATGGCGATCATTAAAAAATCTGGAGACAACAGATGCTGGAGGATGTGGAGAAATAGGAACACTTTTACACTGTTGGTGGGATTGTAAATTAGTTCAACCATTGTGGAAGACAGTGTGGCGATTCCTCAAGGCCTTAGAAATAGAAATTCCATTTGACCTAGCAATCCCATTACTGGGTATATATCCAAAGGACTATAAATCATTCTACTATAAGGACACATGTACACGAATGTTCATTGCAGCACTGTTTACAATAGCAAAGACCTGGAACCAACCCAAATGCCCATCGATGATAGACTGGATTAGGAAAATGTGGCATATACACACCATGGAATATTATGCAGCAATAAAAAATGATGAGTTCGTGTCATTTGTAGGGACATGAATGAATCTGGAGAACATCATCCTCAGCAAACTGACACAAGAACAGAAAATGAAATACCACATATTCTCACTCATAGGTGGGTGATGAAAAATGAGAACACATGGACACAGGGAAGGGAGTACCAAACACTGGGGTCTATTGAGGGAAAGAGGGGAGGGACAGCGTGGGGGCGGAGCTGGGGAGGGATAGCCTGGGGAGAAATGCCAAATTTGGGTGAAGGGGAACAAGGCAGCAAAACACACTGCCATGTGTGTACCTATGCAAATGTCTTGGATGTTCTACACATGTACCCCAAAACCTAAAATGCAATAAAAAAATAATTAAATAAATAAATAAAAATTAACTCGGGTACATGTGCAGGTTTGTTATATGGGTGTATGGTGTAATGCTGGAGTTTGGGCTTCTAGTGAACCCATCATCCCGAAAGTGAACATAGGTAGCCATTAGGTAGTTTTTCAGCTCTTACCCCCTCTCTTCCTCCCTCCTTCTGGAATCCCCTGTGTCTATTATTTCCATCTTTATGTTAATGTGTACACATTGTTTAGCTCCCACTTACAAGTGAAAATACAGGCTGGGTGCGATGGCTCACACCTGTAATCTCAGCACATTGGGAGGCTGAGGCAGGCAGATGACTTGAGGTCAACATGGTGAAGCCCCATCTCTAATAAAGATACAAAAATTAACTGGGCATGGTGGCTCATGTTTCTAGTCCCAGCTACTTGGAAGGCTGAGGCAAAGAATCATTTGAATCTTGAAGGTGAAAGTTGTGTCATCTATGATTTCTTTCATCAGTGTTTTTTTATTCATTTAATTACCTGGTTAATTACCAGGTAACTTTTTATCAGGCATTTAATTACAAGGTAATTTTTTTGGCTATTATGAGTGAGATTGAGTTCTTTATTTGTTTCTCAGCTTGGATGTTATTGGTGTATGGAAATGCTATTCATTTTTGTATGTTGATTTTGTATCCTGAAATTTTACTGAAGCCATTTATAAGTTCTAGGAGTCTTTTGGAAATCTCTTTATTTCTGCTTAATTGTTTACCCAACTCGCTCATTCAGGAGCGAGTTGTTTGGTTTCCGTGTATTTTTGTGGTTTTGAGAGTTCTTCTTGGTATTAATTTCTAATTCTGTTTTATTATGGTTCAAGTAGATGCTTGATATGATTGGGATTTTTTTGAAAATTTTTTAACTTTATTTATTATACTTTAAGTTCTGGGGTACCTGTGCAGATCATGCAGGTTTGTTACATAGGTATACACATGCCATGGTGGCAGTTTGCTGCATCCATTGCCACATTATCTACATTAGGTATTTCTCCTAATGCTATCCTTCCCAATCCCCCTACCCCCTGCTATTCCTTTCCTAACTCCCTGCCCCCCAGGCCCCAGTGTGTGATGTTCCCCTCCCTGTGTCATTGCGGATTTTTTAAATTTATTGAGACTTGCTTTATAACAGAGCATGTGGTCAATTTTAGATAACGTTTCATGCAGAGATGAGAAAAATGTACATACTGTGATTTTGGAGTGGAGTAGTCTGTAGATATATGCTAGGTCCATTGGATCAAGAGGCCAATATAAATCCAGAGTTAGTTTTCTGCTTCAATGACCTATCTAATGCTGTCAAGGGGTTGCTGAAGTCCCCCACTATTAATGTATGGCTATCTCTTAGGTCTAGCAGTATTTGTTTTATAAATCTAGGTGCTCCAATGTTGGGTGCATATATATCCAGCAGTGTTAAATCTTCTTGTTAAATTGAACCCTTTTTTATTATATAATGCCCTTCTGTCTCTCTCTCTGTTTTTGCTATTGTTGGTTTAAAGTCTGTTTTATTTGATGTAAGAATAGCCACCCCTATTTGTTTATATGATAGATTTTTCTCCATCCTTTACTTTGAGTCTGTGGGTGTCATTACACATGAGATGGATCTCTTGATGGTAGCAGAAGTTTGAGTCTTATATTTTAATCCAATTAAGTGCATATGTGATGTATTTCTAAGTGAAATATTTCAGCTGATAATGTTCAAGGTTAATATTCATATGTGGAGTTGTTCCTGTCGTAGTGTTTTTACCTAGTTGCTTTGTAGTCACAATTGTGTAATTGCTTTATGGGATCTGTGCACCTTGCACTTAGGTGTGTTTTTATGGTAGCACATATCATTCTTTCATTTCCATGGTTAGAACTCTTTTGAGCATTTCTTGTAGTTCCAGCCTGATGAATTGCATTAGTGTTTGCTTGTCTGGGAAAGACTTTATTCCTTCTATAATATGTTCGTGAAGTTTAGTTTGGCAGGATATGGAATTTTAGGCTGGCATTCTTTTATTCTTTAAGAAGTCTAAAGATAGCCCCCAGTATCATCGGGTTTGTAAGGTTTCTGCTGAGAAGTCTACTGTTAGTCTGATGAGATTTTCTTTATAGGTAGTTTGGCCCTTTTCCTTAGCTGCCTTTAAGATTTTTTTCTTTCACATTGACCTTGGATACTCTGAAAACTAGGTTTGTTGGAGATGGTCATCTTGCATAGCATCTTGCAGGTGTCCTTTGAATTTCTTATATCCGGGTGTTGAACTCTACCCAAGATTAGGGAAATTTTCCTGCATTATTCCCTAAAGTGTATTTCCCAAGTTGTTTTCTAGCTTTTCATTTTCTCTCAGGAATGCTGTTACGTTATAGGTTTGGTCACTTTACATAATTTCATATTTCTTGGAGGCTTTGCTCATTTAAAAAAAATTCTTTTTTCTTTCTTTTAGTCTGAGTTAATTCAAAAGATTAATTTTCAAGCTCTGAAATTATTTCTTGCTGATCTATTGTTAAAGCTTTCAACTGTATTTTGAAATTCCATTAGTGAATTTTCCAATTCTAGAAGTTTTCTTTATTTTTTTCTTAGTATGATTCTCTTGTCTTTCATATTCTGAATCATTTTTCTGGTTTGTTTATATTAAATGTAAACTCTCTTGGATCCTGTTGGGTTTCCTTTCAGTCCAAATTTTGAATTCTTTATCTGTCATTTCAAACTTTTCAATTTGGTTAGCATCTATTGCTAGAGAGCTAGGGCAATTCTTTGGAGGTGTCAATACACTTTGACTTTTTGTACTGCCAGAGTTCTTGTGCTGATTCCTTCTCATTCAAGGTTACTGTTACTTCTTATTTTTGAATTTGCTGTTGTTTGAATAAGATATTTACATTTTTTAAATCCTTTTTTCTCTTGAGCATATGACTGTGGTTTATGTTGTATATGATCATTTGGATTCATTCCTGAGTGCTTTTAGAGGACCAAGGCTCTCTAGAGGCTCCTTGGTTCTGGGTAGTGTCTGTGTGATGGCTTTCTCAGATGCTGCTTGTTGTAGTGATGTATTGGACATACGAGCCCATGTACTGTTGCCTAAAAGGCTGACAGTGTGGAGGTCTCAGGGAGCTTATGTACTAGCACTCTGATAAGCGCCTCTGATAGCAGGTTTTTTGTTTAGTGGCGCAGTGCAGGCTTTAATCCAGTAGATGGCACTTAAGAGTAAGAGATAGCTTGTCCTCAGGCTAATGTTGAGTGGAAGCACCAACCCTGATTGAGGGTGGGGGTGGGAAGAGATCATGTTGGGGTATATTGAAGTCTTAGGAGAAGGGGTGATGGTGCACAGTTCCTCATCCTGAGCTAGCAGGAACAGAATCCACTTTCCTATTATGCCCCAGTTGCAGGGCTCACAACATTCGGTTCATAAAGGTTTTGATCTTTGGATCCTGGCCACAGTGTGGCTGCATGCTATAGATGTACCCTCTGAGGGCTACCATCAAAATGGGCCTTGAGCAGTGCCTCTTTTCTCATTCCAGAGCAGGCAACACTGTGTCTTGTCTTGCCTCCTCTACTGGAATGCTGCCATTCTATGTAGGGAGGGTGAGTTGGGCCCTGCTCTTTGTGGAAGCCCAAGCTACCAGGGCTCACTTTCAGTAGGGGTAGAGCTGACATGAAAACACTTTCTCCATGTGCATGCATGCTGGCCTTCAGTGAGAAGAACAACTGCTGTATCTGCAACAATATGCAGGAAAATTCAGTAAATAACCCCTTCCCCACATCCGTTCCCAGGAATATGTGCTGCCCACTTCAATGATTGGTGCTACACTTAAATTTTCTTTGTCCCAAGGGAGCTGTGCTCCCTAGTCTTATGGGTGGCCCATCCTGAGGATTATATCTCACAGGGTTCTGCAGCTTCCTAGGAACCTGTTTGTTCCCTCTGCTTGCTGAAATCAGAGTGAGTTTTAGGGTATGTTCTTGGGGGATCCACTGGTGTGATGACGGAAAGGCAGAGAATCTCCAAGAAGGGCAGAAGTCCACCAAGACTACATAACTAGTATGGCACCCACCATCTCAGTTCAAGTCTGAGGGGAGTGCAGACACACCTGTGCAGGCTGGCCACTCTCCGTCCTGGGGAAAATCTCAGATTGACCCTGATAATATTGTCCTGGGGAAGGCAGAGGAGTTCCCCAACAGTTTGGCAGATTGTCAACAATGTGAAAGGAGCAGAGTAGTCCCACCTACCCTTCTGTGGGGCTCCAAGTTCTTTGGGGTCAATCTCTGCCAGACTCACTGCTTTTCTTTTCTTCATCCCAGCTTTTTATTGTAGGCACTCTGAAAGATCCTGGTTTTGTTCCCTCAGTTTTCCATATAGAGCTTGTTTATTCACCTGTATCTTTGAGCGTTTTTCCTGAGGACTGGTATTTGATGTCCCTAGTAGCCATCATTTTCTGTCTTCTTGCATTTTCAACTTATGATTGGGTTTATTGGGAGATAACCTCCTCATAAGTTGGCAAGCATCTATATATCTTTTTTCAGCTGGTTGTAGAACAGGAAGTCAGAGAGACACTCTCTGGATAGCCAGGAAAGCATATGTTCATTGCTTTGAACTGCCTCTGGGGGCCATGTGGAAAGAACCCGAGAGTGGCCTCTAAGACTGAGAGTGGCTTCTGCATGATAGCTAACAAGAAAAGGGGGACCTTCGTCATACATCCCAAGGAACACAGTTCTGCCAACAAAAAGAATGAACTTGGAAGCAGATTCTTCCCCAGAACTTCCCCGATAACTCAGTCAAGCTAACAGCTTGAGTTCAGATTTGTAATACTCTTGAGCATATCCCTCTGAGCTCTACCAAATTTCTGATCTACAGAACTGTGAGCTAATGAATGGGTATCATTTTAAGCTGCTAAGCTTGTGGTAATTTGTTGCACAAGAATAGAAAATAAATACAAAAATGTATACATAAATTGACAAACGTGGGTAAATCTAAACAAACATTGTGTAAAAATAACAAAATTATCTACTTGGTGTCCTCAAAAAAAAAAAGTAAAATTTGGAGCAAAAAATATATATATACGTACAACTTTTATGTACCCATAAAAATTAAAAGGCGGTTTACAAAAGAAAAAAGAAAGTCTAGCCATAGTTAAAATATTCTAAGATTCTTATATTTGGGGGGCAGGAATTTGTAGGTGTGGCATCTGTTAAAATCTAAATTTCTCCTCCTTCTTGGGCAAATGGTCATTCAGCCAGAGACTACAGTTCTCTGCTCCCATTTTGACTAGGTGTTTCCATATCTAGAGTTCTAATCAATGTGAGTTGGAGTCATGTATGTACCTTTCACTTTTTTTGCTTAAAAGGAAATTGTTTGCCCTGGACAGTTCTCTTCTTCCTTCCTGATATTTGAAACATGAAAAATTTTGACTATAGAAATGTAGCCTGTAGGGGATGGTGGAAAAAAATGCACACACACACACACACACACACACAAGAAAGAAAGAAAAAAAGAAAAAGAATAATTTGGGTTTCTGAATGACTAAAGAGAGCAGAGGCATACTGCTAACCTGACTCCTGAAACTGGAGTGCTGCAATCACAGAAACCTAAAATATAGGGGCATTTGGCTTAGCAAAATTTAGGGCTTAGCAGTGAGGCAGTAGCTCTTGTGTTGTTTAAGATACAGAAGCAGTTGGCTTTTCCAGCCTGTAAGGCTCAAATTTCTGGATTCTCTGTCCCCTTCCTTCTCTGCTTGCAAATTGGCATATTTTTGCCTTAGCTCATCTTTTTCTTATAATACCTTGCTAAAAGCAGCAAGAGCAGCCAACACATATCCTTGTCACTTTTAGTAATGTATTATAAGAAATAGCATGAGATAAAGCTATGGCTCAAAACCTTTCTAAAGCCTCTTTCAAGAAAAGAAGAAAATTCTTTGGCAAAGATCAAATTAAGGATGTTGCCTTCTAACCTACACCTGTTGTTTCAGATGACTACAAAGTAGCCATTATTAGAATGAGAAAGAAGGATAGAGGAAGCCAAGAAGTCAGGAAAAGTGCAGGCTTAGAAACCATGTCAAAAAAACCCAAAAAACAAAACCCATAAAACTTTGATGTAGTTATGAGCATACAAAGGAATAGGAAATTAACAGAAACCTACTGCTATGGGTTGTCTGTGTCCACACCCAAATCTCAACTTGAATTTTATCTCCCAGAATTCCTATGTGTTGTGGGAGGGACCCAGGGGGAGATAATTGAGTCATGGAGACTGGTCTTTTGCATGCTATTCCCATGATAGTCAATAAGTCTCATGAGAACTGATGGTTTATGAGGGGTTTCTGCTTTTGCTTCCTCATTTTCTCTTGCCACTGTTACGTAAAGAAGTGCCTTTTGCCTCCCATCATTATTCTGAGGCCTCCCCAGTCATGTGGAACTGTAAATCCAATTAAAGCTCTTTTTCTTCCCAGTCTCGGGTATGTCTTTTTTTTTTTTTTTTTTTTTTTCTTTGAGACAGAATCTTGCTCTGTCTCCAGGCTGGAGTGCAGTGGCCCAATCTAGGCTCACTGCAACCTCTGCCTCCTGGGTTCAAGCGATTCTTCTGCCTCAAACTCCCAAATAGCTGGGACCATAGGCACATGCCACCACGCCCGGCTAATTTTTGTATTTTTAGTAGAGATGGGGTTTCACCCTGTTGGCCTGGATGGACCCCATCTGTTGACCTCATGATCCGCCCACCTTGGCCATCCAAAGTGCTGGGTTTACAGGCGTGAGCCACTGCGTCTGGCTCGGGTATGTCTTTACCAGCTACCTGAAAATGGACTAATACACCTACTAGGGTGTTTAGGGAATTATACTGCCAGTGGGTCTATAAGTAAGATCTTGTGAGAGGCTGTGTTCTTAAAGCAACCCTCAGCCTGCCGAATCTGCCTTAACAAAGAAGTGGGCTACTAAAACAGTGCATTCTCCTATCCCCACTTTGTCCTACCTAAACTACCTCCAAAATCAGTTATGGTCACACAAGATTATGAACAAGGACAAAGCTCTAGAAGGCAAAAAGAGATTCCATAAATAAGGGGATTTTTCTAAAATATCAGACCAGAAATTCTCTCTACTACTACAAGGCAAAAAGAGATTCTATAAATAAGGGGATTTTTCTAAAATATCAGACCAGATGTAACCAAGAAATTCTCTCTAGTACTATAATTTCTGCCCGGCATAACTTTCATTATGTCTATTCATCTGTGGTTATTCTGTATTTCCCATTCTTCCTTTGCCCTTTTGTAACCACGCAAGGGGGTCACCTCGCCCACTGCCTAGACAGAGCTGATTTATCAAGTCAGGGCAATTGCAATAAAGAAAGGGTAATTCATGCAGAGCTGGCCGTGCGGGAGACCAGAGTTTTATTACTCAAATCAGCCTCCCCAAAAACTCGGTATCAGAGTTTTTAAAGACAATTTGGAGGTTAGGGGGACCAATGAATTGGGTGTGCTGATTGCTCAGGGATGAAATCATAGGGAGTCAAAGCTGTTCTCTCCTGCTGAGTCAGTTCCTGGGTGGGGACCACAGAACTGGTCGGCAGATCCAGGTGGGACCATCTAGTTGTTAGAAATGCAAAAACCGGAAAAGACATCTCAAAAGCTGATCTTAGGTTCACAATACTGATGTTACCTTCAAGAGTAGGGGAAGTTATAAATCTTATGACCTTCAGAATAACGATTGTTAATATTTAGAATTCCAGCCCCTCTCATTTGACTTGGTGGCTGGTGGCCTTTCATTTGTTTTACAAGATCAGTTTAGTCTTTTGGGAAGGGCTGTTACATAAACTGTACGCTAAATTCTTTCCCAAAGCTAGTTCAGCCTATGCCCACAAATGAACAAGGATAGCTTAGAGGTTAAAAGCAAGAAGGGGTCAGTTAAGACTGATATCTTTCAGTGTCATAATTTTCTCAGTTAGGATTTTTGCAAAGGCGATTTCACTTCATCTTTTCTTCCTTTATCCAGAAGGTCCTCTATCATTATATATTAGGTCAAGCTGATATAACTTGCCTATGAGTATATTGTTTCCTCATATGGACTGAATAGAGAGAATCTTGCATCCTCTAGATATCTTGGACTTTGGACTACATAGAATATTAGATTATGTTCCATAGAGAGGGAGTGAATCTTTTCTATGTGTGGACAAAAGTCTGCATGGATATTCGGATGGCCAGATTTCTAGTTTTCCACAAGAGATTGACTCTCCTCCTTCTCAAGTATATAATCCATTGCCCCCTACTTCCTTGGTATTGGCAAGAGACTACATTTCCCAGTCTGACTTGCAGCAAGGTATTGTCATGTACTAACTTCTCCCTGTTGGACAGAAGTTCTTTGTGCAACGTCTGCCTCATTGGCTTTTAAGAAAGTTATTGGTACTGATTTTCTCTCTTTCTTCTTCCTTTGGAATATACATAAGACAGCAGTCTAGTTATGGCCATGCAGATGAGGATAACATCCTGGCATATGGCAGTACAATGAGATGCTCCAGGGCCCTAAGTAATCTAATAGAGCAGAACTGTCATATTTACCCTGACTGTTGTTTTGTTATGTGAAAAAGAAATAAACATTTTGTTAGCCACTATATCTTTGCTACACTAGTTTAGCTTTTCCCTAATTAGTTTAGAGGGCTAAGATAGTGTCTAAGCCTAGACTTCATTAAGCATGCATGAGAACATCTCAAGGATAACCACTAAAATAATGGAAATAGTATATATAACTTCTAGTAGAAAAAGCTTAATCCCTGCCTTCCCCCCACCTCAAACAAAGGGAAAGAAAGGAGTAGAGCAAAGGAAAAGCAGAACAAATCACACAAAGTGATACAACCGAAACAAATCCAGAATCTTAAGTAATTTCAATTCATGCAATGAACTAAACTTATCAATTAAAATTCCTAAGAGCACAGAAAGATTAAAAGTTAAAAAAAAAAAAGAAAAAATATAGTAGGTAAATAACCAAAATGAAGTTAAGGTAGTCATATTTCTGTCAGATAAAACAAAGTCTGACATTAAAAAAACATTAGGGATAGGAGTTATAGCATAAAATGTTCAATTTTTAAGGAAGATAATAACAATTCTAAACATATATTCTCCTAATAATACAAATATGACAAATATAGAGATTATTTAAAAAGAGATAGAACCCTATATATTCCTAAGGTTTTTTTTGTTGTTTTTTTACAGCTGTTGTAAAAGGGGTTGAGTTTTTCATTTGTTTCAAGGAAAAGTCTCCTTGATTTAGGATATAGAAAATCTCAAAGAATCCTCAAGAAAATTCTAGAATCCTAAATAAATTGAGCAAGGTGGCTCAATAAGTTTAACAAAAGACATGCAAGAGTTTTAAAGTAAAAATTTTAAAATATTACTGAGAGAAATTAAAGATCAAAATTAGACATTCTGAGTTCATGGATTGGAAGACAAAATATTGTCAAAATGGAATTCTCTCTAAATTGATCTACAAATTCAATGCAATTGCTATTAAAATGCTAGCAGGCTTTTTCTTTTTTTCCCAGAAATTGACTGACTGATTCTAAAATTTAAATAGAAATCAAAGGACTTGGAATAGCCAAAAGACTTTTGAAAGAGAAGAAAACACAGGTTACTTTTTTCTTTACAATCTGGATTGCTTTAACATCTTTGTTTCTTGTTGCACTGGCTTTCAGAACCTCCAGTAAAATGTTAACTGAAATGGTAAAAGCAGACATTTTTGCCTGCTTTTTTTGATTTTAGGTTGAAAGTATTTATCATCACATATGATTTTACCCCTGAGTGTTTTATAAATGCCCTTTATGAGATTGAGGACCTTTTCTTTCTTTTTTTTTTTTAATTGTACTTTAGGTTCTGGGGTATATGTGCAGATCATGCAGGATTGTTGCATAGGTACATACATGGCAATGTGGTTTGCTGCCTCCATCCTCCCGTCACCTACACCTGGCATTTCTCCCCATGATATCCCTCCCTAACCTCACCGCCCTCCCCCATCCCTCCCTTGATCCCCCCAACAGACCCCTGTGTGTGATGCTCCCCTCCCTGAGTCCATGTGTTCTCATTGTTCAACACCCACCTATAAGTGAGAACATGTGGTGTTTGATTTTCTGTTCTTGTGTCAGTTTGCTGAGAATGATGGTTTCCAGGTTCATCCATGTCCCTACAAAGGACACAAACTCATCATTTTTTTTATGGCTGCGTAGTATTCCACGGTGTATATGTGCCACATTTTCCCAATCCAGTCTATCATCGGTGGTCATTTGGGTTGGTTGCAGGTCTTTGCTATTGTAAATAGTGCTGCTATGAACATATGTGTGCATGTGTTTTTATAGTAGAATGATTTATAATCCTTTGGGCATATACCCAGTAAAGGGATTGCTGAGTCAAATGGAATTTCTGTTTCTAGGTCCTTGAGGAATCGCCACACTGTCTTCCACAATGATTAAGCTAATTTACATTCCCACCACCACTGTAAAAGTGTTCCTATTTCTCCATATCCTCTCCAGCACCTGTTGTACCCAGATTTTTTAATGATTGCCATTCTAACTGGTGTGAGGTGGTATCTCAATGTGGTTTTGATTTGCATTTCTCTAATAATCAGTGATGATGAGCATTTTTCATATGTTTGTTGGCCTGATACATGTCTTCTTTTGAAAAGTGTCTGCTCATATCCTTCTTCCACTATTGGATGGGTGGGTTTGTTTGTTTGTTTTCTTATAAATCTGTTTTAGCTCTTTGTAGATTCTGGATATTAGCCCTTTGTCAGGTGGGTAGATTGCAAAATTTTTTTCCCATTCTGTTGATTGCTGGCTCACTCTAATGATTGTTTTTTTTTTTTTTTTGCTGTACAGAAGCTCTGGAGTTTAATTAGGTCCCATTTGTCTATTTTGGCTTTTGTTGTCAATGCTTTCGGTGTTTTAGTCATGAAGTCCTTGCCTATGCCTATGTCCTGAATTGTTTTGCCTAGGTTTTCTTCTAGGGTTTTTATTGTGTGAGGACCTTTTCTTTAGTTCTGATCAATTCTTCACTCATATTTTTTTATTCCAAATCATGATGGATTTTGTAGGATGTTTTCGATGCATCTATTGGGATGGTTGTGTGGTTTTTGTTATTTATTCTATTAGTATAGTATATTGCATTAACTCATCTTCAAATGTTAACTAGCCTTATATTCCTGAGTTAGAGTCCTCTTGGTCATGGTGTATAGTCCTCTTTATGTGTTGTTGGATTCCACTTAATATGGATGTTTCTTTTAATGTTTTTAAGGAATATTTATCTCTGTTTTCCTTGTGATGTCTTTATGTGGCTTTGGAATTAGGTTAATACTGGCTTCATAGAATAAGTGGAGAAGGGTTATTTCTCCTCTTTTTATGAAGAATTAGTATTATTTCTTCTTTTTAAAAATTATTTTATTTCAAAGGTTTTGGAGGGAACAGATGGTGCTTGTTTGCATGGAAAAGTTCTTCAGTGCTGACTTCTGAGATTTTGGTGCACCCGTCACATAAGCAGTGTACACTATACCTAACATGTAGTTTTGATCCCTCACCCTCCTTCCACCCTTTCTTCTGAGTCCCCAAAGCCCATTATATCACTCTTATACCTTTGCATCCTCACAGCTTAGTGCCTACTTATAAGAAATGATATGCAACATTTGGTTTACTTCACTTAAAAATAATGGTGTCCAACTCCATCCAAGCTGCAGTGAAAGCCATTATTTTGTTCCCTTTTATGGCTGAGTAGTATTCCATGGTATTATATATACCACACTTTCCTTAACCATTCATTGGTTAATGGGCATTTAGGCTGGTTTTATATTTTTGCAATTGCAAATTGTACTGTTATAAACGTGTGTGCAAGTATCTTTTTCATATAATAACTTCTCTTACTCTGAGTAGATACCTAGTAGTGGGATTGCTGGATCAAATGGAAGTTCTACTTTCAGTTCTTTAAGGAATTTTTATACTGTTTTGATAGTAGTTGTACTAGTTTACATTTCTACCAGCAGTGTAAAAGCATTCTCTTTTTGCCATATCTACTCCAACGTCTATTATTTATTTTATTTTTTAAATTATGGTCATTCTTGCAGAAGTAAGGAGGTATCTCATTGCAGTTTTGATTCGCATTTCCTTGGTAATTAGTGATGTTGAGAATTTTTTCATATGTTTGTTGGTCATTTGTATGTCTCTTCTGAGAATTGTCTATTCATGTCCTCTGCCCACTTTTTGATGGGATTATTTTTTTTTTCTTGCTGATTTGTTTGAATTCCTTATAGATTCTGGATATTAGTCTTTTGTTAGAAGCATAGTTTGTGAGTATTTCTCCCACTCTGTGGTTGCCCGTTTACTCCGCTGATTATTTCTTTTGATGTGCAGAAGCATTTAGGTACCAGCTATTTATCTTTGATTTTGTTACATTTGCCATTGGGTTCTTAGTAATGAACTCTTTGCCTAAGCCAATGTCTAAAAGAGATTTTTCTAAGTTATCCTCTAGAATTTTTATGGTTTTGGATCTTAGATTTAAGTCTTTGATCCATCTTAAGTTGATTTTTGTATAAGGTAAGAGATGAAGAGGTAGCTTCATTCTTCTACATGTGGCTAGCCAATTATCCCAGCACCATTTGTTGAATAGGGTGTCCTTTCCCCACTTTATGTTTTTGTTTACTTTGTTGAAGATCGGTTAGCTATAATTATTTTGCTTTATTTTTGGGTTATCTATTTTGTTCCATTGACCTACAAGCCAATGAAAATAATTTTTTATACTCACCTATAAAATAGACTTTCTTTGTTTGTTTTTGAGATGGAGTCTCACTTTGTAGCCCAGGCTGGAGTGCAGTGGTGTGACCTCTGCTCACTGCAACCTCCACCTCCTGGGATCAAGTGATTCTCCTGCCTCAGCGTCCTGAGTAGCTGGGATTACAGGTGCCGACGGCCATGCCCAGCTATATTTTTTATTTTTAATAGAGATGGGGTTTCACCATGTTGGCCAGGCTAGTCTTGAACTCCTAACCTCAGATGATCCACCCACCTGGGCCTCCCAAACTGCTTGGATTACAGGGATAATCCACCACGCCTGGCCCCAATTTTTATATTATTGAAGTTACATGTATAAAAATAACATGTATGTAGCATAAAAGTACCATGATGTTTTGGTAACCATAGTCCTGTAGTATAATTTGAAGTCAGGTAATGTGATGCCTCCAGATGCATTCTTTTTGCTTATTCTATGCTTTGGCTATACAGGTTCTTTTTGGTTTCATATGAATTTTAGGATTTTTTTTTTTTTTTTAGTTCTGTGAAAAATGGTGATGGTATTTTGATGAGAATTGCATTAAATCTGTAGATTGCTTTTGGCAATATGGTCATTTTCACAATATTGATTCTACTCATCCATAAGCATGGGATGTGTTTCCATTTATTTGTGTCATCAATGATTTCTTTCAGCAGTGTTTTGTAGTTTTCCATGTAGAGGTTTTTTTACCTCCTTGATTAGGCATATTCCTAAGGTTTTTTTTTTTGTTGTTTTTTTACAGCTGTTGTAAAAGGGGTTGAGTTTTTCATTTGTTTCTCAGCTTTGTTGGTTGCAGTGTATACCAGTGCTACTGATTTTTTTGCATTGATTTTGTATTCTGAAATTTTACTGAATTGATTTGTTAGAACTAGAAGCTTTTTGGATGAATCTTTAGGGTTTTCTAGGTATACAATCATATCATCATTGAACAGTGAGAGTTTGACTTCCTCTTTACCAATTTGGATGTCTTTTATTTCTCTCTCTTGTCTGATTGCTCTGGCTAGGACTTCCAGTATAATATTGAATAGCAATGGTGGAAGTAGGCATCCTTTTCTTGTTCTAGTTCTCTGTGGAAATGCTTTCAACTTTTCTTTTTTCAGGATAATGTTGCTTATGTGTTTGTCATAGATGGCTTTTATTATCTTGAGGTATATCCCTTCTTTGCCGATTTTGCTGAGGGTTTTAATCACAAATGAATGCTGAATTTGTCAGATGCTTTTTCTGCATCTATTGAGATGATCATATAATTTCTGTTTTTAATTGTGTTTATGTGATATATCACATTTATTGACTTGCATATGTTAAACTATCCCTCCATAACTAGTGAAACCCACTTGATTATAGTGTATTATCTTTTTGATATGCTATTAGATTCAGTTAGCTAGTAGTTTTGCATCTGTGCAAATCAGGGATATTGGTCTGTAGTTTTCTTTTTTTGTTATGTCCCTTCCTAGTTTTGGTGTTAGGGTGATACTGGCTTCTGGAATGATTTAGGGAGGATTTCCTCTTTCTTTATCTTTTGGAATAATTTCAGTAAGATTGGTACCAAGTTTTCTTTGGATGCCTGATAGAATTCAGCTTTGAGTCTGTCTGGTTCTGGAATATTTTTCGTTGGCAGGTTTTTTTTATTACTGTTTCAAATTCCTTGTTATTTGTCTTTTCAGAGTTTCTATTTCTTCCAGATTTAATCTAGGAGGGTTACATATTTCCAGAAATTTATCCATCTTCTCTAGGTTTTCTAGTTTGTACATGTAAAGGTGTTCATAGTAGCCTTGAATGATCTTTCATATTTCTGTGGTGTTGGTCTTAATACTTCCTGTTAGGTTTCCAATTGAGTTTATTTGGATCTTCTCTCTTCTTTTCTTGGTTAATCTTGCTAATGGTCTATCAATTTGGTTTATCTTGTCAAAGAGCCAGCTCTTTGTTTCATTTATCTTTTCTATTTTTTTAATTCAATTTCATTTAGTTCTGCTGTGATCTTTGTTTGTTTGTTTGTTTTAAGACGGAGTGTCACTCTTGTTATCCAGGCTGAAGTGGCAGGATCTTGGCTCACTGCATCCTCCACCTCCTGGGTTCAAGTGATTCTCCTGCCTCAGCCTCCTGAGTACTTGCCACCATGCCCAGCTACTTTTTTGTGTTTTCATTAGAGACAGGGTTTCACCATGTTGGCCAGGCTGATTTCAAACTCCTGACCTCAGATGATTCACCTGCCTCCATCTCCCAAAGTGCTGGGATTATGTGTCACTGTGCCTGGCCTGCTCTTTGTTATTTCTTTTCTTCTGCTTGGTTTGGTTTTGTTCTTGTTTCTCTAGTTCCTTGAGGTGTGACCTTAGATCGTCTATTTATGCTCTTTTAGACTTTTGTTGTAGGCATTTAACATTGTGAAATTCCCTGACAGCACTGCTTTTGCCATATCCCAGAGGTTTTCATAGGTTGTGTCACTATTATCATTCCGTTCAAAATAATTTTTTAACTTCCATCTTGACTTTGTTGTTGACTCAAAGATTTCTGGAGCAGATTTTTAATTTCCACATATTTGTACAGTTTTGAGGATTCCTTTTGGAGCTAATTTCCAGTTTTCTTCCACTATGGTCTGAGAGGGTAGTAGATATAATTTTGATTTTCTTAAATTGAGACTTGTTTTGTGGCCTATCACATGATCTATCTTGGAGAATATTCTAGGTTCTGCTGAAAATAATGTGTATTCTGTAATTGTTGGATAGACTGTTCTATAAATATCTGTTAAGTCTATTTGTTCTACGGTATAGTTTAAGTCCATTCTGTCTTTGTCGACTTGTGTCTTAATGACCTATCTAATGCTGTCAGTGGAGTATTGAAGTCCCCCACTATTAATGTGTTGCTATCTATCTCATTTCTTAGGTCTGTTTTATAAATGTGAGAGCTCCAGTATCAGGTATATACATATTTAGGATTATGATAGTTTTCTGTTAGATTGATTCTTTAATCATTATATAATGTTCTTCTTTGTCTTTTTTAACTGTAGCTGCATTAAAGTCTGTTTTTGTCTGATGTAGCAATAGCTACTCCTGATCACTTTTGGTTTCCATTTGCATGGAATATTTTTTTCCACTCTTTTGCCTTAAGTTTACATGGGTCCTTATGTGTTAGATGAGTCTTCTGAAGATAGAAGATACTTGATTGGTGAGTTCTTATCCATTCTGCCATTCTGTATCTTTTAAGTGGAACCATAAGGCCATCTATATTCAACATTAGTAATAAGATGTGAGGTACTCTTCTATTCATCATGCTAGTTGTTCCCTGAATACATTGTTTTTTTTCATTATGTTATTGTTTTATAGGTCCTGTGAGATTTATGCTTTAAGGAGGTTCTATTTTGGTATATTTTAAGGTTTTGTTTCAAGATAAAGAATTCCTTTTAGTATTTCTTGTAGTGCTGGATTGGTCATGGTGAATTCTCTCAATATTGCCTCCTTCATTTATGAAGTCTAGTTTTGCTGGATACAGAATTCTTGCCTGGCAATTATTTTGTTTGAGAAGGCTAAGGATGGGACCCTAATCATTTCTGGCTTGTAGGGTTTCTGCTCAGAAATCTGCTGTTAACCTGATAAATTTTCTTTTATAGGTTACCTGATGCTTTTGCCTGACATCTCTTAAGATTTTTTTCTGTCTTAACTTTATATAACCTGATGACTATGTCCCTACATGATGATCTTTTGCAATGAATTTCCCAGATGTTCTTTGAGCTTCTTGTACTTGGATGTCTAGATATCTACCAAGGCCAAGGAAGTTTTCCTCAATTATTCTCTCAAAGATGTTTTCCAAACATTTAGATTTCTCTTCTTCAGGAGTACCAATTATTCTTAGATGTGGCTGTCTAACATACTTCCAATTTTTTTGATGCTTTTTTCATTTTTTATAATTCTTTTTTCTTTTTCTGATTGGGTTAATTCAAAAGCCTTCTCTTTGAGCTCTGAAGTTCTTTCTTCTGCTTGTTCTTGTTCTAGTCTATTGTTGACACTTTCTAGTGCATTTTGTATTTCTCTAAGTGTGTCTTTCATTTCCAGAAGTTGTAACTGTTTTTCTTTATGGTATCTATTTCTCTGGAGCATTTTTCATTCATATCCTGTATTGTTTTTAAAGATTTATTTAAGTTGTTTTTCACCTTTCTCTGGTCCTTTAAGTTAATAATCAACCCTCTGAATTCTTCATCTGGTAATTCAGAGATTTCTTCTTGGTTTGAATTTATTGCTGGGGAGATAATGTAGTCTTTGGGGATATTATAGAACTCTGTTTTGTCATATTACCAGAATTACTTTTCTGATTCCTTCTTATTTGGGTAGACTATTTTAGTGGAAAAATGTGAAACTCAAGGGCTGCTGTTCAGATTCTTTTGTCCTATAGGGCGATCCCTTCTTGTGCACTCCCCCTTCCCCTAGGAATGGGGCTTCCTAAGAGCTGGATTGCAGTGATTTTTATTGCTTTTTTGGGTCTAGTCACCCAGCAGGGCTACCAGGCTCTGCGCTCATGCTGGGGAATGTCTGCAGAGCCCTGCAATGTGATCTGTGTTCAGGTATCCCAGCCATGCATACCAGTACCTACTCTGGCGGAAGTGGCAGAGGAGTGAAGTAGACTCTGTGAGAGTCCTTGGTTGTATATATGTTTAATGTGCTGGTGTTCTCCAATGCTGGTTATGTTAGCAGTGAGGTTGTTATGCAAACAGACTCAGGACCTCTGGTTAACCAAGATATTGCAGGCAGTGGAGTTAGCTGTTGCTTTTTCCTTTGGAGCAGTATTATTCTGTCATGAGTAGCTGTAATGTCCTGAATTGGTCGGCCACCAGCCAGGAGGTGACACTTTCAAAAAGGCACCAGCTGCAATAGTAGAAGGGGGATATAAGCTTGCCCTAATTTGGCCAGGATAAATATTTGGGTTTCTCAGGTAATGGATGGGACCATAAAGCTCCCAAGAGTTTACATCTTTTGTGATCAGCTATTGGTGCAGGTAGAGAAATACCATCAGGTGGGGTTCAGGGTTAGGGAGGTCTGAGCTCAGACTCTCTTGGGGCAGGGCTTGCCATAGCCATTGTGAGGGATGGGGTGTGGTTCTTGGGCCAGTAGGGTTATGTTCCAGAGGGGACTGTGGCTGCCTCTGTCAATAAGTAAGTGGAGGAAAGCCAGTAGCGATAGGACTCACCCAGCTACCAAGCAGTTGTCTTGTTGCAGTTGTCGAAGCTGTTCTTACTCCCACCATGCCCCACTAATAGCACCAAGTTTATCTCCAGGCAAGCTGTGTGAGAGACTCAGACTTGACCCCAGGCTATAAATTTCCCTGTTGAAAAGAAGCACCACTTTCAGGCCACACCTCTCCCTGTTTGCTCAAACTGTGGGTCGTGGTTCCTGTGCTCCTTTCTGCAGCAATTCCTGTTTGCCCTGCTAGATTCTGCTCAAGAGAGTTTGTGCCCATTCAAAATTATTACGAAGTTCAGTTGGAAGTTTCTTTCACTCTGTGATATCTCCCAAATTCTGCCAGCTGCCTTTCCCAAAGGCCCCTGTGAAATATAGTGAGGGTAGCTTCCCTGGGTTTGAGCTGAAGAATGGAAGTGCCTACAAGCCTCTTCCTGCTGCTGCTTTTACTTTTATATTTTGTGCTAAATCTGTTTCAGCCGTAGGAAAGCTTAAGTCCTCTCATAACCTGGATTTTTCTCCAGTGAGGAAGTATGTTTGGAGGCAGGTTTTTCCCCTCTCACGCTTTGGGAACTCAGTTTTTTATCTGTCTTATGGAATTTGCAGTGGTGTGTATTTCTTTAAAAGGATCTGTGAATTCTTTCAGTTTTCTTGGTATGTTCCTGTGGTAATTCTTGGAGCAAAAGTCTATGGTGTCAGTCTCCACATGCTGTTCTGTTCATCCAAATGGAAGCTGCACATTTGCTGTCTCTTGTCTGCCATCTTCCCTGACTGCTACTATTTCTTCAGTGTTTGATAGATTTAACAAGTGTATCCATTTAGGCCTGGGATTTTCTTAATGAAAAAAGATTTTTAATAATTAACTCAATCTCTTTCCTTATGATAGATCTATTCAGATTCTTCTACTTCCTTTAAAATTAATTTTTGGTAATTTGTATGTTTGTAGGAATTTGCCCATTTCATAAAAATTGTCTAATTCATGATATAAAGCTGTTTATGAGATTCCTTCATAATCCTTTTAATTTCTGTAGGGTAAGAGTTGATGTACCTTTTAGAATTTCTCTTTTGGTGATTTGTTTCTTTTTGCTTTCCTGGTCAGTCTAGATGAAGCTTTGTAAATATTAATCTTTTCTGAAAACCAATTTTTTGCTTTAATAACTTTATTTATTGCTTTTTCTCATCTCTCTCTCTCTCTCTCTCTCTCTCTCTCTCTCTCTCTCTCTCTCTCTCTCTCTTTCTCTCTTTCTTTCAATGGAGTCTTACTCTTTCACCCAGGCTGGAGTGCAGTGATGTGGTCTTGGCTCACTGCATCATCCACCTCCCAGGTTCAAGCAATTTTCCTGCCTTAGCCTCCCAAGTAGCTGGCATTACAAGTACCTACCAACATGCCTGGCTAATTTTTGTGCCTTTAGTGGAGACAGGGTTTTACCATATTGACCAGGCTGGTCTCAAACTCCTGGCCACAAGTGATCTGCCCACCACAGCCTCCCAAAGTGCTGGGATTACAGGCGTGAGCCATTGCACCTGACCTAGTTTTTCTTTTATTGACTTCTCTTCTAAGTGTTACTATTTTTTTCTGCTTGCTTTTGTATAGTTTGTTCTTTTTTTCCCCAGTTTTGTTGTTGTTGTTGTTGTTGTTGAAATTTAGGTTATGGATTTGAGATGTTTCTTTATCAACATATGTGTTTAAAGCTAGAAATTTCCCTGTAAGCATTGCTTTGGCAGCATCTTATACATTTTGGTATGTTTTATTTTCATTTATTTCAAGATACTTGCTAATTTCCTTATGATTTTCAACTTTAACTTCTGGGTTATTTTAAAGTGTGTTGTTTACTTTCCAAATATTTCAGGATTTCAAATATTCCTTTACTTCCTGATTTTAAATAGAATTATTTTGTGTCACAGAATATAATAAACATATAATATATAAATATATATTTGTGTGATAAAAGTATATATCTGGATTCTTTTTATATTAGCACACAAATTTATCACTTATAGTGTTCTCTATTTCTTTTTGTAGATTTGTGTTGTAGTCTGATGTCACTTCCTTTCAGCCTGAAGGACTTTCTTTAGACTTTTTTTGTGAGTAGCAATGAATTATCTCAGTATCTGTTTATCTGGAAATGTTTTTATTTTACTTGATTCAGCTTCTGACTAGTTAATTTCCTCGTTGGGCACACTAAGGCATAGGTATGAGTAGGTATAGGGGGCACAAGTCTAGATTTGAAGTCAGTTTAATTGTCCATTTTGGGACCGCATACTCTTGTGTCCTTCCATGACAGAAGCATTCTTAGTTTATTACTATTCAGAGCCAGGCATGGATTTTGTGTCAAGTTTAACTTTGTTTTTGGACATATGAGGTAACGTGACTCTTAGGAACTAGTCTAGTTAGATTTAGAGTTTGGAGCTGCATGCAACAGAAGTTAACTAATGTAGGCAATAAAAACAAATTTATGGGTATATTGATTTGCTCACTGAATCTAAATAAGAGTTAAACAGACTCTAGAAGTACAGGAACTAAGGTACCTTTGGAAATATTAGAAACAAGATATCTTGGGCCATTTCTTTTGATATTTCCAGGACATCAGTGACCATGCTATTGAATGACTAAATTATAACTTCCTTGTTACCTTGTACCTCAGACTTACTAATTATTTTTTCTGGGAAAAAATTGGCTAACTTGAGTAACATGTCCAACTCTGTGGTCAGAATCCTGTGACTAGTCATTTCACTAAACCATGTAGGGGTAAATACGTTCTATAGATAAAGATATTGCTGTTACCAAAACAGACAGAAAAGATGCTGGATAGACAACCAGGCCAGTATCCTCTAAGCTCATCATATCAACTCATTGTCAGACCACAAGTGATCTGACTAAAAGTTTGCTTTGCTATTTTTGCCTGCCCAGAATTCATTTCCTTGCTATTCCTTGGGTAACCCTCTCTATATTCATTTGGTGTAGGTAAAAGTCCAGCCATGAATATGTGACCCTAGCCAGGCCAATTTAAACTGCGTAGTTTCACTTCTGTAATGTTTCTTGGAACCATTAGAGAAACATATTATTTTTCTTCTGAAGGTTTACCTTCATTTATGCGGGTTATTTCTTTTTGATATGGAATTTTTGGTTGACAGGTTTTATTTATTTCAGCACTTTGAATTTGTCATTCCACAGCCTTCTAACCTCCATTGTTTCTGATAAGAAGTTGGCTAATAATTGTGTTGCTGTTTTGTATATAATGAGTTATTTTCTTCTTGTTTCTTTCAAGACTGTCTTTCAACATTAATGTAATATGTAGATTAATGGATTTTTTTGTATTTTTCTTACTTGGGGTTTACTGAGTTTCTTGGATCTATAGATTTATGTAGTTGTTTTTCTGCCCTCATGTTCTCTCTTTTGCAGGGACTCCCATTACATGTGTTTTAGTATAGCTGATGTTGTTCCATAGGTCTCTGAGATGCTACTCATTTCTTCAATCCTTATTCTTTCTGTTCTTCAAATTGTATAATGTATATTGACCTATCATTAAGTTCTCTGATTCTTCTACCATCTTGAATAGGTTGGTGAGCTCCTATAGTGAATTTTAGTTTAGTTATTATACTTCTCAAATCTAATGTTTTTATTTGGTTCGTTTAAAAAAATAATTTCTATAACCTTGCTGAGAATCTCTGTTGGTTCTTTGTTGTCATACTTTAATTTTTCTACTTGGTTTCCTTTGATTTGGTTCTTTGAGTATATTTCTAGTAGTTGATTTGGAATCTTTGCTAAATACAAAATCTGGAATACCATACTCAGTTTCTGTTCATTGCTTTCTGCCCGCCACCCATATGAATTTTACTTTCCTGTTTCTTTGCATGTCTCATAATTTTCTATGGAAAACTGTACAGGACCCTGACATTGCCTCCCAAGAAATGGTGGTTGTTTGTGGGTGTTTGTTTGTTCCTTTGTTTAGTAACTTGTCTGGGTTTATTCTGTGAAATCTTTTTCCTTTGTGGAGTATTATCACTAATGTCTCTCCTTTTTGTTGTTGTTGTTGTTTTGTTTTTATTTTTTTGTTTTATTTTTAAACCAAACTTTCTAGGTACTGCCCATCATTTGCATAACCTAATAATCTACCATCAGCTGGCAGAGATTACTTTTCAACACCTTGATCCAGTAAGTCTTCTGTCATCTGCCAGTTACCAGAACAGACAGAACAGATCTACATGTAAGCAGAGGAACACGTTCAGGACAATTCCACATCTGGCCCAGGTTTTAGCTTCCATAGGACCCTTTTAGTCTCCTATGTGCACATATGAATGCATTCTCAGGAGTGTGAAGAACTTGGAACTGCTACTTCACTATGCATATTAACAGCCTCTATCAAGAATGTGATTGCCCCTACCAGGAATGCAATCTTAGGCAAGTAGAGTCAAGCCATTGGCCCCCTCCCTCTGGCCAGCCTTTGGGAAGTCACTTCCACCAACAGTGTCATTTGGCATGGGCATCATCCATCACCCCAAATCAAGTGAGCCCTTTCTTGAGACAGCAGAGAAACTGCCATTTCTCACAGCCTGCCTTTCTGGCAGAACCTCCATATAGAGCAAGGGCAGGGGATATAGTGAGAGCAGCCTTAAGTCAGACACCACACATTCCCTCTGTTCTTATCTGAAGTTTAGTAATATTTCATGTATAAATGCTTCTTAGGCTGTCATGTGTCATTGTTCAATTTCCAAAGTGCTGAAATGGTTATTTTAATAAATTAGTCCAGATTTATAATCTTTGTGGAGAGGATTTGCTTTGCTTGTCATCTTGTTCTGGTCATTGCCAGAAACCTTGACATTTTATCTGGAACTTCTGTTTATCTCTGTTTTTCTTGTCCTGTTCAATTTTGATTTCACTCTCATTAGTTTCTATTCAGAGTAGGGAACTGTCCTGGAAGGCAGCCTGGTGGCTCAGTTTTAAGAATTCATGAGGTCTAGACAAATTTAGCCTCTTCATTCCTTCTTCTTGAACTCCTTGTACTTACTCACTGTGGGATTGAATCTCTGCTTTTCTTTTTCTTTCTTTCTTTTTTTTTGAGACGGAGTTTCACTCTTGTTACCCAGGCTGGAGTGCAATGGTGCAATCTCAGCTCACCGCAACCTCCGCCTCCTGGGTTCAGGCAATTCTCCTGCCTCAGCCTCCTATCTCTGCTTTTCTTAAAATGCCTCACTGCTTTTCATAGAGTACCTAAGTTTACTCTGATTCTTAGGTCCATCAGATGGTTTATTTTTTCTTTCTGCCTCTACCTACTGAGATGCCAGACTCTTGCAGGTTTTGTGGCTATTGATGGCCTATTCTTACCTGTTTGATGTTTCCCTTTTCTGGGAATATGTCACTTAGAGTTCTTCTAAGTGTCATCCACAGAATTTTGATTGTTCTTTTTAGTTGCTCTATTTTTATGTAGGAATTCAAAAATATTCAAAAAGTGTGCCAATACAACTCCATTGCCCTCATTTTCTTGTAATCCTGAGATTGTGTGTGTGTGTTGTTAATAAAGTTTTCTAGTTTTTCTCTTAAAGATGTTCAGTGTTTCTCATTTGTTTTATTCCTAGATATATGATAGTGTTTATCAGAATTAAAAGAGAAAAAAAATTTTTCTCATATTCTGATAGAACACTATTGGCTTGTGTATGTTGCTCTTGAAATTCATACTAACCCCTTTTTAGTTTAAAAATTATACATTCAGTTAGTATATTCTAGAAAGATAGTTATGAAATATATGTGGATAATGACATTTTTCTTTCATCTTTTCTAATTTTCACCTCATATTTTTCACATCAGTATCAATAGAGAATTCCTTCTTATTAATATTTATATATTACCCACTTATGTCATTCTATTATAATTTATATACACTATTCTTTTTTGACATCTAGATGGTTTCTAGACTTTTGCTGTAACCAACAAACTTTTGCATTTATATGAGTCTTTTCATAGATTGAATTCATAAAATAGAATTACTTAGGTAAATAATATACCCGTTTAAAATTGAACTCCTGCTTTACTTTCAAAAGTGTTTCTTTACTTTCTTAATAAACTTGCTTTTTAAAAAATATTATAATATAAAATAAAATTGTACTCCTAAGCCAGGTGCATGGTTTACACTTGTAACTTCAGCGCTTTGGAAGGCCAAGGTAGCCAGATCTCTTGAGGCCAAGAGTTCCAGACCAGCCTGGCCAACCTGGAGAAACACCATCTCTATTAAAAATACAAAAATTGACTGGGTGTGGTGGCACATGCCTGTAATCCAAGCTACTACTTGGGAGGCTAAGGCATGAGAATTGCTTGAACCCCTGGAGGCAGAGGTTGCAGTGAGCCGAGATCATGCCACTGCACTCCAGCCTGGGTGACAGTGAGATTCTGTCTAAAGAAAAAAAAAATTGTATTTCTTTCTTAAAAATAATGTTATTATTTTTAATTCAAATAAATTCGAATCAACTTTCTTTCACACCATACATCTATTCTTTTCCCAAAACTCATTACTCTTAACTTTGTAATGTTTCCAGAATCTAACCACTTCTCACAATTGTCACTAATTTGATCTGACAAGACACTCTCATTTTGGGGGAGCCTGGGTTATTGCAATGACAGTATAGCTAATCTCTGTGACCAACCTCCCTTTGCAATGGAATCATAATTAGCAGACACAACAGAGGACGAAGAGCAGAACATTCTAGTGCAAGATTTTGAGTGTGTCTGCCTTTCACACTCAAAAGAGAAGGGAAAGGCACCAAGATTTTTATTAGATATTCAGTAGGGCTCAATTTAAGGGACACTGCTCTAGGTTCAGTTGCTCACTCTATTAAGGTATGATGTGTACCACTCTGGGGGTTTTATCGCCATCTTCGCCTCAGCTTCATTCCACTTCTATCTCATAACTGCCACAAGACTTCTGCTTACCCCAGACGCTGGTACCTACAGAGCCCTGTTGCAGTCTTTATATTTTGCCATTTTAGGGCAGACAGACAAATTCCCAGTGGCATATTTTCTATTAATCTCATGGTTTTTTTTTGTTTTTGTTTTCCTCTATCTCTAAATTAGGAGAAATGACCATGGGGTTTGGAGTCTCCTTTTCTTTATTCTCAAAAGGCAGTGCTATATTCTTGTAAATGCAAATGGCAAGCTTCACTGAGTATATTTCTTTAACTTAGAGATCTATTAAAATATTTTTTCAGTGTTTGTGTCATCTGGCATTCTTCTTTTAACTTTAAATACCAATGCAACTTTTCCTTAGTTTACATTTTCCTTGGTCAGTTTAGTCCTGATTAGGAAGAAGAGAGGCAGACACCATTTCTATTTTTTTTTTGTCCCTTTAGATTATGTTTCTTTATAATATATGCTAATGCTCAATACATGTCAGTTTCCATGATTATCCAGTGGAGGTGCAAGTGAGCACTCAAAGTATAATACCTAAAGGTGGCCATTTAACCATTTCATTACATCCAGTAAGAAGGTAGATGGAGAATGACTGTGATGAAATGACGGAATTAGACTTCAGAAGGTGGATAATGAGAAACTTTTGTGAGCTAAAAGAACATGTTTTAAATCAATGCAAAGAAACTAAGAACCTTGAAAAAAGATATGAAAAAAGATTTGAGAAAACGATGACAAGAATGGATAACTTAGAGAGGAATATGAATGAATTAAAGGAGCTGAAAAACACAATACGAGAACTTCGTGAAGCATGCACAAGTTTCAATAGCTGAATTGACCAAGCAGAAGAAAGAATATCAGAAGTCGAAGATCAACTCAATGAAATAAAACGAGAAACCAAGATCAGAGAAAAAAGCACAAAAAGGAATGAACAAAGTCTCCAAGAAATGTGGGACTATGTGAAGAGACCTAACCTACGTTTGATAGGTGTACCAGAAGGGGACGAAGAGAATGAATCCAAGCTGGAAAATACTCTTCAGGACATCATCCAGGAAAATTTCCCCCACCTAGCAAGACAGGCCAACACTCAAATGCAGGAAATACAGAGAACACCACAAAGATATTCTGCAAGAAGAGCAACCCCAAGGCACATAATCGTCAGATTCAACAAGGTTGAAATAAAGGAGAAAATACTAAGGGCAGCCAGAGAGAAAGGTTGGGTCACCCACAAAGGGAAGCCCATCAGACTCACAGCAGATCTCTCAGCAGAAACACTACAAGGCAGAAGAGAGTGGGGGCCAATATTCAACATCCTTAAAGAAAAGAACTTTCAACCCAGAATTTCATATCCAGCCAAACTGAGCTTCAGAAGTGAAGGAAAAATAAAATCCTTTGCGAACAAGCAAGTACTCAGAGATTTTGTCACCACCAGGCCTGCTTTACAAGAGCTCCTGAAAGAGGCACTACACATAGAAAGGAACAACCAGTACCAGCCAGTCCAAAATCACACTAAATGCTAAAGAGCATCAACATAATGAAGAATCTACAACAACTAACGGGCAAAACAGCCAGCTAGCATCAAAATGGCAGTATCAAATTCACACATAACAATATTAACCCTAAATGTAAATGGACTAAATGCACCAATCAAAATACACAGACTGGCAAATTGGATAAAAATCCAAAACCCATCCTTGTGCTATATCCAGGAAACCCATCTCACATGCAAGGATACACAAAGGGTCAAAATAAAGGGACGGAGGAAGAGTTACCAAGCAAATGGAGAGCAAAAGAAACAGGAGTTGCAATTCTCATCTCTGATAAAATAGACTTTAAAGCAACAAAGATCAAAAGAGATAAAGAAGGCCATTACATAATGGTAAAAGGATCGATACAACAAGAAGAGCTAACGATCCTAAACATATATGGACCCAATACAGGAGCACCCTGATACATAAGGCAAGTTCTTAACAACTTACAGAGACTTAGACACCCACACAATAATAGTGGGAGACTTTAACACTCCACTGTCAATATTAGACAGATCAACCAGACAGAAAATCAACAGGGCTTGAACTCAGACCTGGAGCAAGCAAACCTGATAGACATTTACAGAACTCTCCACCCCAAATCCACAGAATATACATTCTTCTCAGCACCACATCACACCTACTCAAAAATTGACCACATAATTTGAAGTAAAGCACTCCTCAGCAAATGCAAAACAACTGAAATCATAACAAACAGTCTCTCAGACCATAGTGCAATCAAGTTAGAACTCAGAATTCAGAAACCAACCCAGAACCGCACAGCTTCATGGAAATGGAACAACTGGCTCTTGAATGTTGACTGGATAAACAATGAAATGAAGGCAGAAATAAAGAAGTTCTTCGAAACCAATGAGAATGAAGACACAACATGCCAGAATCTCTGGGACACATTTAAAGCAGTCTCTTGAGGAAAGTATATAGCAATAAGTGCCCATATGAGAAGAATGGAGAGATCCAAAATTGGCACCCTATCGTCAAAATTGAAAGAGCTAGAGGAGCAAGATCAAACAAACTCAAAACCCAGCAGAAGACAAGAAATAACTAAGATCAGAGCTGAACTGAAGGAGACAGAGACATGAAAAACCCTCCAAAAAAATCAATAAATCCAAGAGGTGGTTTTTTGAAAAGATCAACAAAATAGACAGACCACTAGCCAGATTGATTAAAAAGAAAAGAGAGAACAACCAAATAGATGCAATAAAAAATGATAAAGGGGAAATCACCACAGATTCCACAGAAATTCAAACCAACATCAGAGAATATTACAAACAACTCTATGCACGTAAACTAGTAAACCTGGAAGAAATGGATAAATTCCTGGACTCCTGTGTCCTCCCAAGCCTAAACCAAGAGGAAGCTGAAACTATGAATAGACCAATAACAAGGTCAGAAGTCGAGGCAGCAATTAAGAGCCTACCACACAAAAAAAGCCCAGGTCCAGACAGGTTCACAGCCGAATTCTACCAGACACACAAAGAGGAGCTGGTACCATTCCTTCTGAAACTATTCCAAATAATCCAAAAAGAAGGAATCCTTCCCAGATCATTCTATGAGACCAATATCATCCTGATACGAAAACCCGGCAGAGACCCAACAAGAAAAGCAAACTTCAGGCCAATATCCATGATGAACATAGATGCAAAAATCTTCAATAAAATATTGGCAAGCCGATTGCAACAGCAAATCAAAAAACTTATCCATCATGATCAAGTAGGATTCATCCCGGGGATGCAAGGCTGGTTCAACATACGCAAGTCTATAAACATAATTCACCACATAAACAGAACCAAAAACAAAAACCACATGATTATCTCAATTTATGCAGAGAAGGCATTTGACAAAATTCAACAGCCCTTTATGCTAAAAACCCTCAATAAACTCGGTATCGATGGAACATATCTCAAAGTAATAAAAGCTATTTATGAGAAACCAACAGCCAATATCATACTGAATGGGCAAAAACTGGAAGCATTCCCTTTGAAATCCAGCACTAGACAAGGATGCCCTCTTTCACCACTCCTATTCAATATAGTACTGGAAGTTCTAGCCACAGCAATCAGGCAAGAAAAAGAAACAAATGGTATTCAAATTGGAAAGGTGGAAGCCAAATTGTCTCTATTTGCAGACGACATGATAGTATACCTAGAAGACCCCATCGCCTCAGCCCCAAAACTCCTGAAACTGATAAGCAACTTCAGCAAAGTCTCAGGATATAAAATCAATGTGCAAAAATCACAAGCCTTCCTCTACACCAATAACAGACTTAAAGAAAGCCAAATCAAGAACGAACTGCCATTCACAATTGCTACAAAAAGAATAAAATACCTTGGAATACAACTCACAAGGAACGTAAGGGACCTCTTCAAGGAAAACTACAAACCACCGCTCAACGAAATCAGAGAGGGCACAAACAGATGGAGAAACATTCCATGTTCATGGTTAGGAAGAATTAATATCATGAAAATGGCTATACTGCCCAAAGTAATTTACAGAATCAATGCTATACCCATCAAGCTACCATTGACTTTCTTCACAGAACTGGAAAAAACCACCATGAACATTGTATGGAACCAAAAGAGAGCCCGCATAGCCAAGTCAATTCTAAGCAAAAAGAACACAGCGGGGGGCATCACACTACCGGATTTCAAACTATACTACAAGGCTACAGTAATCAAAACAGCATGGTACTGGTACCAAAACAGAGATATAGACCAATGGAACAGAACAAAGGCATTGGAGGCAACACAACTTATCTACAACCATACAATCTTTGATAAACCTGACAAAAACAAGCAATGGGGAAAGGACTCCCTGTTCAACAAATGGTGTTGGGAAAACTGGCTAGCCAGGTGCAGAAAGCAGAAACTGGACCCCTTCCTGACACCTTACACCAAAATTAACTCCAGATGGATTAAAGACTTAAACATAAGACCTGGCACCATAAAAACCCTAGAGGAAAATCTAGGCAATACCATCCAAGACATAGAAGTAGGCAAGGACTTCATGAACAAAACACCAAAAGCATTGGCAACAAAGGCCAAAATAGACAAATGGGACCTAATCAAAGTCCACAGCTTTTGCAAGGCAAAAGAAACAGTCACTAGAGTGAATCAGCAACCAACAGAATGGGAAAACATTTTTGCAGTCTACCCATCTGACAAAGGCCTGATATCCAGAATTGACAAAGAACTCAAACAGATTTACAGGAAAAAAACAAACAAACCCATTCAAAAATGGGCAAAGGATATGAACAGACACTTTACGAAAGAAGACATATATGAGGCCAACAATCATATGATAAAATGCTCATCATCACTGGTCATCAGAGAGATGCAAATCAAAACCACATTGAGATACCATCTCACGCCAGTTAGAATGGCGATCATTAAAAAATCTGGAGACAACAGATGCTTGAGAGGATGTGGAGAAAAAGGAACACTTTTACACTGTTGGTGGGAGTGTAAATTAGTTCAACCATTGTGGAAGACAGTGTGGCGATTCCTCAAGGCCTTAGAAATAGAAATTCCATTTGACCTAGCAATCCCATTACTGGGTATATATCCAAAGGACTATAAATCATTCTACTATAAGGACACATGCACACGAATGTTCATTGCAGCACTGTTTACAATAGCAAAGACCTGGAATCAACCCAAATGCCATTGATGATAGACTGGATTGGGAAAATGTGGCACATATACACTATGGAATATTATGCAGCAATCAGAAATGATGAGTTTGTGTCGTTTGTAGGGATATGGATGAATCTGGAGAACATCATTCTCAGCAAACTGACACAGAACAGAAAATGAAACACCGCATATTCTCACTCATAGGCGGGTGATGAAAAATGAGAACACATGGACACAGGGAGGGGAGTTTTAAACACTGGGGTCTATTGGGGGGAAAAGGGGAGGGCCAGTGGGAGGGGAAGGTGGGGAGGGATAGCCTGGGGAGAAATGCCAAATGTGGGTGAAGGGGAGAAAGGAAGCAAAACACACTGCCATGTGTGTACCTATGCAACTGTCTTGCATGTTCTGCACATGTACCCCCAAACCTAAAATGCAATAAAAAATTTAAAAAAAAGAAGGCAGACAGTTAATACAGTATTCTTATCATTTATTGTGAGATGAATAATTGATCTGTGAAAAATTTCTATTAAAAAGTTGGAGAATCTTCAAGAATTGCAGTTATAAGGTTAGCGCTTCATGACCTCATTTCTGGAGCATAAGAGACTTTGTCTAAGATGGTGCTTCCCCAATCTTACCACTGAATATCTGACCCAAAGAGTCACAACTTCCTTCTCAAAGTGGATAATTCGGTGAGCCATTATCCATAAAAGCTAGTTATAAGGAAAATTCCAGTGGATGGCATTGGTATGTACTATGGAGAGGTCCTAGGTAAGAATTTAAACAAGTAGTTCCTCTGATTTAGATCTCATTATGAAAAATTTTAGTGATTTTGTGTAAGGTAACAGATAACCACAACAGTGTACATTTTATCGCAGTAGAGAAATGGAGTAAAATGCACTTTATCAATAATCTTCAAACTGGGATAGGATGCCTTTAAGGGATATGAAACTTTTTAGTGGGTACAGAAATAGAAATCATTTCAAAGGAATCAATGTCTACGTTCTCCACTTTCTACTCTTTCCAAAATTTAATTTGAGTGGGGATTCATATGACTTCAAAACAGCCCTTCCCTCACTTTACAAAATGAAAGCACATACATCTCAAATGGTATGCACTCTCGGCTCCATAAATCAAGGGGAAGCCTTTTTTGATTAATCACATTACTAAAACCTACAGGAAATTTCTGATTTCTGTATGTTATGGATGAAAAGTGGGTAAGAATATGATACTTTGGCCCATGCTAGGATGTTTTTAATTTAGATATATGGTAGAACGGGGTGGTAGGACTAATGATTATTTTCATTTAAGGACTGTGCCTCCTCCATGCCCTCAGATATTACTAATATTATTATTTTATTGTACTCTAGGTTCTAGGGTGCATGTGCAGATCATGCAGGATTGTTGCATAGGTACATACATGGCAATGTGGTTTACTGCTTCCATCCCCCCGTCACATACACCTGGCATTTCTCCCCATGTTATCCCTCCCCAAACTCCCCACCTCCTGCTGTCCCTCCTCTACCCCCCCAACAGACCCCTGTGTGTGATGCTTCCTTCCCTGTGTCCATGTGTTCTGACTCTTCAACACCCATCTGTGAGTGAGAACATGAGGTATTTGGTTTTCTGTTCTTGTGTTAGTTTGCCTAGAATGATGGTTTCCAGATTCATCTATGTCCCTACAAAGAACATGAACTCATCCTTCTTTATGGCTGCATAGTATTCCATGGTGTATATGTGTCACATTTTCTTTGTCCAGTCTATCATTGATGGGCATTCGCGTCGGTTCCAGGTCTTTGCTATTGTAAACAGTGCCACAATGAACATACATGTGCATGTGTCTTTATAATAGAATGATTGATAATCCTTTGGGTATATACTCAGTAATGGGATTGCTGGGTCAAATGGAATTTCTATTTCTAAATCCTTGAGGAATTGCCAAACTGTCTTCCACAATGGTTGAACTAATTTACACTTCCACCAACAGTGTAAAAATGTTCCTATTTCTCCACATCCTCTCCAGCATCTGTTGTCTCCTGATTTTTTAATGATCATCATTCTAACTGGCATGAGTTGGTATCTCAGTGTGGTTTTGATTTGTATTTCTCTAATGACCCATGATAATGAGCATTTTTCATATGTTTGTTGGCCTTATGAATGTCTTCTTTTGAAAAGTGTCTGTTTATATCTTTCACCCACTTTTGAATGGATTTGTTTTTTTCTTGTAAATCTGCCCTCAGATATTGTTAATGAATATGTATACTTAAGGAAAGTATACTAGGAGCAAAGAAAGGAAAGGGTTAATAAGAAACACTGAATGCTGACCCAGTGCACTGGCTTACGTCTGTAATCCCAGCACTTTGGGATGCCTACTTGAGCAGATTGCCTGAGCTCAGGAGTTTGAGACCAGCCTGAACATGATGGCGAAACTCCATCTTTCCTTAAAAATACAAAAAATTAGCTGGGCGTTGTGGCGCATGCATGTAATTCCAGCTACTTGGGAGGCTGAGGCACAAATCGCTTGATCCTGGGAAGCAGAGGTTGCAGTGAGATGAGATCCTGCCACTGCACCCCAGCCTAGGCAATAGAGCGAATCTGTCTTAAGAAAAGAAATATTGAATGCTAAAGGCAGTCCTTTTGTATATTTAAGAATAAGAAAGTCTTTTAGTCATACTCATTACCTATTTCTAGGGATGTCATTAGCTAGAAAGCAAAGCATCTTGGAAAAGCCAAAGCAGTAAAATTTACTGGTACTAACTTTTTAAAATGTAACTGAAATATTATTGGTGCTACCAGATTTTTCAAAACACAATAGATGAAACTCACCAATAAGAGTCTCACATAATTTATTTCAGATTAGGTGGTATTAAGCAAAGTATGTAAATCCTATTTTATTAAGTAAATATAATGAAGTATTTATTCTCACTATAATAATTTCTAATCTTACCTTACAAAATGTTTTTAAAGTTCCTACCTCCTTTTTTAAAAAAAGGACGACTCCTGTACCATTTAATTTATGATGGTATATATCTTTCTTCATTAAGTGAAGAAGAAAAATGTGATCAAGATTCATCTCATTATGGTGTTTTGCCAATAAATTTTGTTTAATTATTATCAAAATTTAAAATATATTTCTGTCATTTGATCAATTGTATACTAGTAATTATTATAATGGTAACCCAATCCAGAAGATTTTTAATATTTAAAGCCTTATGATCATGAATTAAAGGTAAAAATAAAAAGTTTAAAATCCCAGCTTGTACACAGTTTTTTATTGTAAACTCATTCTACATGTATTTATTGAGCACCTCCTTTGTACTAGAAACTTTATGAGTTTCTTGGATATGTCAGTAAATAAAAGATACTATGCATGCATGCATACACACACACACACACACACACACACACACACACACACACTTGGTCTCCTGAAGTTTACATTATGGGGGTATAAGTAAGCAAAGTGTGTGGATAAGTGCTTTGGAGAAAATGAGAGGTAAAGCAGAGTTAGAGGTTAGGAGGTAAGAGATGTGATGTAGGGGATTGCGATTTAAAATAGGGTGGTAGGGAGAGATTGTGTTGAGAGGGTGATATTTGAGGAAAATTGGAAGAATGCAGGGATGTTCCATGTGGCTATCTGGGGTTCTAGACAGTGGGAACTATAACACAGACTCTACAATTGGAGGGAGAAGGGCAGTAAAAAGATTATAAGATATCTGTAATTGTAAGGAATAGCTAGAAGACCACTTTGGGTGGAACAAATTCAGGAAGCATAGCAAGAATAGTCAGGGAAGTATGGTGTTGGGAGGAGACCAGATGATGTAAGGCTTTGCAAGGACTTAGTGTTTTATTTTGACTAAAATGGATGGCCATTAGAAGATTATAGAGGCATGGCATTATTACTCAACTTCTGTATAGGGAATAGATTCCAGGGGGCTAGAAGTATAACAGAAAGTGTTGTTAGGGGCTTTTGGGATATGCTGGTGGCTCACACTGAAGTCATATAAGAGGAAATGTTAAGAAATGTTGGATTCAGGATATATATTTGAGATAGATCCAGAAAGATATTATAACATATTGGATGTGCTATGTGCATATAAGAGAGGAGTCAAGGTTTTGTTTCTAAGCAGCTAGACAAATGGAGTTGCTATCAACTGAGATGACAAAAGCTGCAGTGGGGCAGCTTTGGAGAGAAGGATTAGAAATTTGATTATGGATATATTGCATTTGAGATGTCCATTAAAATCCAAAGAGAGATGTTAAATAGATATTTGGATAATCAAGTCAGGGTTTTAGGAAATAAGTATGAGTGGGTGATTTAAATTTAGGAGGCTTCATCGTAGAAACAATATTTAAAGCCATGAGACTGGAAGATATAGAATGAGTAGAGAGAGAATAGACAAAGTGAGTAGATAGAGAAGAGAAATAGATCAAAGACCAAGTCTTATGATATACCAGCATTAAGAGAATGGGGAGAAGGCAGAAGGGCCTGAGACATGGTGACCTGTAGGGTCCTAGGATAACTAAGAGAGAGAGAAAAAAAAAGCAAAGTAGAGGATAAAATGTTTCATGGTTGAGGGAGTAACTTAAAAAGTTGTTATTGCAAAAAGACCAAAGGATTTTGCTGTTGCAAATAAGAGCAAGGATAGCTGGTGCAGGAAGTAAACACCAAAAATACATTTATTCTAAAGATGGTAGAAATAAACACCATGCTTATATGCTGATAGAAGTGATCTTCATTCTTTGTAAGAAATGAAACAAAATAAAAATGACAGAATAGGAGGAAAGACAAGGGAGTATTTCTCGATCTATATTCTTGAGTGGGTGAGATGGGATAGGATCTACTACACAAGTGGAGAATTTTACCTTAGAACAGAGCATGAATAGTTTATCCATGGTAACATGCAGGAAAGGAGAATGGGTACAAAAAACAATTTGTGGAATTTATCCTTCAGTTGTCGATTTTCTTACAGAAGTAGGAAGTAAGGTGATCTACTTTGAATGAGGATGCAGAGGAGGTGCTCTGACTTGAGGAGAGATGTAATGGCATAATAGTCATCAAGGGGAGTAGAAGAGAGAGTGGATTAAGGATGTACTGTATGATTGCTCAACAACATTCACAGTAAAGGTAGTAATGAATTTGAAAATATTTAATACTCTGAGCCTTATGGTCATGAAGAAAAAATAAAATTTAAAATTCCACTTAAAATGCATGTTTTTGTTCCAAATTTGTCCAACAAATATTTGAAGATTAGTCATAAATTTGAAGTCATTGTGGTTGTATAGAAAATATGGTGGGTGGTGTATCAGTCATCTACTATCACAGAGGGGATGTGTAAAAAAAATCACTAAATCTCAGTGGCATACAATTCATATTTTTATTTTATTGAATATTGAGAAACTATAATTGTATATGTTTAATGGAATACAAAGTAATGCTATGATAGATGTATATAGTGCAGCACTATTAAATCAAACTAGTTAATATGTCACCTCAAATACTTACCATAACATACAACATTATGTACCCTTTGACCAACATCTCAGTTTGTTTTCTTGGTATTAAGTCATTTGAGTATCTTATATATTTGGGATAGTTGGATATATATATTTTTGATATTAACCCCTTGCCAGACATATGGTTTGTAAATATTTGCAAATATTTTCTCTCATTCTCTTTTTTCTCTCTCTTTCCTTCTTTCTTTTTTCTTTCTTTCTTTCTTTTTTTTTTTTGTGACAGTCTTTCTTGCTCTGTTGCGCAGGCTCGAGTGCAGTGGTTTGATGTCGGCTCACTACAACCTCCACCTCCCAGGTTCCAGTGATTCACCTGCCTTAGCTTCTCGAGTAGCTGGGATTACAGGTGCCCACCACCACATCCAGCTAATTTTTTGTATTTCTTTAGTAGAGGCAGGGTGTTGCTATGTTGGTCAGGCTGGTCTTGAACTCCTGGCCTCAAGTCATCAACCCACCTTTGCCTCCCAAAGTGCTGGGATTACTGGCCTGAGCCACCACACCCAGCCCCATTCTCTTATTCTCTAGGTCGCCTATCCACTCTGCTAATTGTTTTCTTTGTTGTGCAGAAGCTGTTTGCATAATGTCATTTTATTTGCCTGTTTTTGTTTTTGTTGCCTGAGGTTTTGGGGTCAAATCCAAAAAATTATTGCCCAGATTAATATCATGTCATTTTTCCTATATGTTTTCTTCTAGTGGTTTTGCAGTTTTGGGTTATATGATTACATCTTTAATCCATTTTGACGTTTTTAAAATATGGTGTGAGATAAGGGTCTAATTTCCTTTTTCTGCATATGGCTATCCGGTTTTTCTGACATCGTTTACTGAAGACACTATCGTTTTCCCATTATGTAGTCTTGGTACCTTTGTTGAAAATCAATTGACTATATATATATGGGTTTGTTTCTGGGCTTACTATTCTTTTCCATTGGTCTATGTATCCATTTTTATGCCAGTATCATGATGTTTTGATTACTATAGCTTTTCAATAGTATTTGAAGTCAGGTAGTACAAAGTCTCTAGCTTTGTTCTTTTTGCTCAAGATTGCCTTGATTAGTCATGGTCTTTTTTGGTTCCATGTGAATTTTATCATTGTTCTTCCTACTTTTTTGAAAACTTATATTGGAATTTCAATAGGGATTACATTTAATCTGTAGATCACTTTGAGTAGTATGAACATTTTAACAACGTTAGTTCTTCCAACCCATGAACATGGAATATCTTTTTATTCATTTTTGTCTTCTTCAGTTTTTCTCATCAAAGTTTCATAGTTTTGAGTACACGGATTTTTTTTCTTTTGAGACAAGATCTGGCTCTATTGACCGGGCTGGAGTGCAGTGGCATGATCTCAGCTTACTGCAGCCTCTTCTTCCCAGGCTCAAGCCATCCTCCCACCTTAGCTTCCCAAGTAACTGGGACCACAGTCACATACCTCCTCACCTGAGTAATTTTTATATATTTTTTTGAGAGACAGGGTTTTGTATACAGATATTTTACCTCCTTGGTTAAATTTATTTCTAAGTATTTTATTCTTTTTGATGCTTTTGTAAATAAAATTGTTTTCTTGATTTATTTTTTAAACAATTTGTTGTTAGTGTATAGAAATGCCCTTGATTTTATATCCTACAACTTTACTGTATTTATTTATTAGTTTTTTTTTTGTATGTGGAGCTATTAGGGTTTTCTGAATATAAGAGCATATTATCAGTAGTGACAGTTTCACCTCTCCTTTCCGGTTTGGATGCCTTTTATATTTATCTTGCCTAATTACTTGACAATGACTTTCAGTACAATATTGACTAGAAATGATGAGAATGGGCATCATTGTCTTGATCCTGATCTTAAAGGAACAGCTTTCAACTTTTTATCACTGAATATAATGTTAACTCTGGGCTTGTCATATATGGCCTTTATTGTGTTGAGGTATATTCCTTCCAAACCTAATGTGTTAAGCATGTTTATCATAAAATATTTTTAATGTTGTTAAATGCCTTTTCTGCATCTAGTGAGATAAATATTTTTTGTCCTTTATTCTGTCAGTGTGATGTGTTACATTTGTAGACTTATATATGTTGAACCATCTTGCCTCTTACGGATAAATCCTACTTGAACATATTGAGTGATCATTTTGATGTGCTATTAAACCTGGTTTTCTGTCACTTTGTTGAGGATTTTTGTGTTTGTATTTATCTGTGTTATAGACTGGCCCATAATTTTCTTTGCTTCTAGTATCCTTGTCTGACTTTGGCATCATTGTAATGCTAGGCTCATAAAAATAGTTTGAAAATATTTCATCTTCAACTTTTTTGGAAGATTTTGAGAAGGATACGTATTAGTATTCATTATTTTTAAACTGTTTGGTAGAATTCATCCATGAGGGCATTGGGTATTGAATGTTTCTTTGATTAGAGACTTTTTATTACTGATTCAATCTCTTTACTCACTATTGGTCTGTTCAGATTTTCTTTCCTCATGATTAAGACTTGGTAGGTTGTATGTGTCTGGGAATGTATTTATTTCTTCTTGATTATCCAATTTATTGCATATAAGTGTTCATGGTAATCTCTTATGATCCTGTGTATTTCTGTGATTTTAACTTAAATTTTTCTCTTTAATTTCTGATTATATTTATTTAAGTCTTTTTGTTTTTTAGTCCAGCTAAAGATTTATTTATTTATTTATTTTATCTTGTGAAAAAACCAACTCTTGGTCTTATTGATTTTTTTCTATTGTTTCTCTAATCTCTATTTCTTTTTCTTTTATTTCTGCTCTGATTTTATTTTCTTCCTTCTGCTAACTTTGGGTTTAGTTGTTCTCTTTCTAGTTCCTTAAGGCATAATGTTAGGTTATTTATTTGAGATCGTTTTTTTATATAGACATTTATTGCTATAAACTTCCCTCTTAGAACTGCTTTACCTGTATTCTATAAGTTTTGATCTGTCTTGTTTCCATTATCATTTGTTAATTTTCCTTTTAATTACTTCTTTGAACCATTGGTTGGTTGTTGTATTAGTTCATTTTGACATTACTGTAAGAAATTTCTGAGACTGGGTAATTTATAAAGGTAAAGGGTTTAATTGGATTACATTTCCACATGGCTGGGGAGGCCTCAGGAAACTTACATTAGTTGTGGAAGGGGAAGAGGCATGTCATACATAGTGGCAGGTGAGAGCAAATGAGTATGTGAAAGAGGAACTCTCAGACACTTATAAAACCAGCAGATCTCATGAGAATGCACTCAGTATTACAAGTACAGAAGGGAGGACACTGAATCATGTGGGCAATCACCTCCCACCATGTCTCTCTCTCAACTTGTGGGGATCATGGGGATTTTAATTCAAGATGATATTTAGGTGCAGATACAAAGCCTAACCACATCATTCCACTTCTGGTCACTCCAAATCTCATGTCCTCACATTTCAAAACCAATCATGCCTTTCCAACAGTCCCCAAATGTCTTTTTTGTTTGTTGGTTGGTTTTTGACACAGTGTCTCACTCTGTCATCCAGGCTGGAGTATAGTGGCATGATCTCAGCTCACTGCAGCCTCCACTTTTCAAGCTTAAGTGATTCTCTAGTCTCAGACTCCCAAGAAGCTATGGGTACAGGCATTGGATAATTGCTCCCATTCCAAACGGGAGAAATTGGTCAAAACAATTTCTCATGCAAGTCTGAAATCTAGCAGGGTAGTCATCATATCTTACAGCTCTGAAATAATCTCCTTTGACTCCATGTCTTACATCCAGGATATACTGATACAAAAGGTTAACTCCCATGGGCTCAGGCAGTTCCACGCTTGTGGCTTTGCAGAGTACAACTCTCCTCCAAGTAGCTTTCACAGGCTAGGATTGAGTATCTGTAGCTTTTTCACAAGCACATGCAAGCTGTTGGTAGATCTGTCATTCTGGGGTCTGGAGGATGGTGACCCTCTTCTTACAGCTCCACTAGGCAGTGCCCCAGTGGAGATTCTGTGTGGGGGCTCCAACCCCACATTTCCATTCTGCACTGCCCTAGCAAAGGTTCTCCATGAAGGTTCCACCCCTGCAGCAAACCTCTTCCTGGACATCCAGGAATTTTCATACATCCTTCAAAATCTACGTGGAGATCCCCAAACCTGAGTTCGTGGCTTCTGTGCACCCAGAGGCCCAACACCACTTTTAAGCCACCAAGATTTGGAGCCCGCACCCTCTGAAACAACAGTCTGAGCTGTATGTTGCTCCTTTTTAGTGATGGCTGGGATGCAGGGTGCCAAGTCCTGAGGCTGCACAGAGCAGAAGCAGGGCCTTGGGCCCAGCCCATGAAAATATTTGAAAACATTGTTTCCTCCTAGGCCTCTGGGCCTGTGATGGGAGGGGCTGCTGTGAAAGTCTCTGAGATGCCCTGACAACATTTTCTCCATCATCTTGCCTATTAACATTTGGCTCCTCATTACTCATGCAAATTTCTGCAGCTGGCTTGAATTCCTTTCCAGAGAATGCATTTTTCTTTTCTACTACATGGTCAGGCTGCAAACTTTTCAAACTTTTTACACTCTATTTCCTTTTTATACATAAGTTCTAATTTCAAACCCTCTCTTTCTGAATGCATAAGACTTAACACTTGCAAAATCAACCAGATAACCTTTCTAATGCTTTACTGCTTAGAAATTTATCCTACCAGATAACCTGAATCATCTCTTTCAATTTGAAAGTTCCATATATCTCTAGGGCAAGAACAAAATTCTCCCAGTCTCTTTGCTAAAGCATAGCAAGAGTGACCATTGCTCCAGTTGCCAAGAAGTCCCTCAGCTCCATCTGAGACTACCTACCTCAGCCTGGACTTCATCGTCCACATCATTATCCGCATTTTGGTCAAAACTATTCAACAAGTTTCTAAACTTTCAACAAGTTCCAAACTTTCCCACATCTTTTCATTTTCTTCAGAGCCCTCCAAACTGTTCCAACCTCTGCCTGTTAACCAGTTCCAAAGTCATTTCCATATTTTCAACTCTCTATAGCAGTACCCCACTCCTAGTACCAATTAACTGTATTAGTTTATTTTCTCACTGCTACAAAGAAATACTCACGACTGCATAATTTATAAAAGAGATTTAATTTACTCACTGTTCCACATGGCTAGGGAGGCCTCAGGAAACTTACGATCTTGGCAGAAGGGCAAGAAACATTTGCTTACATGGCAGCAGGTGACAGAGAGCCAATTGTGTGAAAAAGTAACTCTCACTTATAAAGCCATCAGATCTCCTAAGAACTCACTATCAAAAGAACAGCATGGGGGACACTGTCTCCATGATCCAATCACTTCCCACCAGATTCCTCCCTCAACACATGGGGATTATGGGGATTATAGGGATTATAATTTAAGAGGAAATTTGGGTGGGGACACAAAGCCTAATCATATCAGTTGTTCAGAATTATGCAGTTTAATTCCTACATATTTGTGAATTTTCCAGTTTTTTGTTCTGTTATCAATTTCTAGGTTCATACCATTGTGATCAGGAAGGATGATAGGATTTCAGTTTTCTTAAATTCATTCACACTTGTTTTGTGACCTAACATATGATCTATCCTGGAGAATGTTCCATGGGTGCTTAAGAATAATGGATATTTCATTGCAGTTGAATAAAATGTTCCGTATATGTCTGTTAGGTTTATTTGGTGTAAAGTGTAGTTCAAATCCAATATTTTCTTATTAATTTTCTGTCTAGATAATCTTTTCATTGTTAAACGTTAAAGTATTGAGGTCCTCTACTACTATTATATTATTGACTATCTCTCCTTTCACATCAATTAATATTTGCTTTATATATTTAGGTACTCTGATGTTGAGTGTATATATATTTGTAACTGCTATATTATTTTGATAAACTGACCCTTTTATCATTATATAATGACCTGCTTTGTCTCTTTTTTACAGTTTGTGACTTGGTACGTATTTTGTCTTATGTAAATATGGATGGCTACCCTTGCTTTCCTTTCATTTCTATTAACTTATAATATTTTTTTCCCATGCCTTCACTTTCAGTCTGTATCCTGAAAGGCAAGGAGAGTTTCTTGTAGGCATCATATAAATGGGTCTTATTTATGTATCCATTCAGCTACTCTGTCTTTTTGTTGGAGAATATAATTCATTTAAATTCAAAATAATCATTGATAAGTACAGACATACCACTGCTATTTTGTAATTTGTTTTATGTTTGCTTTATTTTGCTTTTACCTGTGTTACTTCCTTTGTGGTTTGATGGTTTTCTGTAGTGGTATGCTTTTAATCTTTTCTATTTATTTTTTGTGTATCTACCATAGAATACTGCTTTGTGGTTGTCATGAGACTTACATAGATATTGTATACCTATAACAGGCTATTTCAAGCTGATAACAACTCAATTTATCTCACACAACAAATTACATTTTTACTCCCCTTCCCCATTTTATATTTTTGATGTAAAAATTTACATTATTTTGTAAACTGTGTTCCTTGACAATTTATTTTAGCTATAGCTGTTTTCATAGATTTGGCCTTTAACCATCCTACTAGAGATGAAATTGCTTTACACACCACTATTACAATCATATTCAGAATATGACCCTGTATTATTTATACCATTAAGTTTTATACGTTCTTATGTTTTCTGTTATTACTTAGCAGCCTTTTGATTCAGCTTAAAGAATTTTTTTTTTTAGAAATTCCTGTAAGAGTCAGGCCTAGTGGTGATGTACTCCATTAGCTTTTGTTTGTCTGAGAAAGTTTTTATTTCTTCCTCGTTTATAAAGGACAGCTTTTCTGGAAAAATATTCTTGGTTGCCATTGTTTTTCTCTTCAGTACTTTGTATCATCTTGCTCTTTAGTGGTCTGTAGAGTTTCTGCTGAGAAACTGTTGATAGCTTTTTTTGAACTACATTGTGTGTAATGTATTTCTTATCTCTTCCTGTTTGCAGAATTTTTTCTTTTCTTTGATTTTTATTAGTTTGATTATTATGTGTCATAGTGAACTCCTCTTTAGGTGGAATTTGATTAGAGATCTCTGGACTTCCCATACCTCAATAGTTGTGACTTTCTTCAGATTTAGGAAGTCTTCAGTCATTATTTCTTTATATAGTTTTCTGGTTTCTTTTCTCTCCTGTTTCTGGAAATCCTATTCTATCAACTTTTGATCTCTTGATGATGTCTTATACTTTCTGTAGGTTTTCTTCATTCTTTTTTTTTCTTTTCCTTTTTTTTATGTCTTACACTATCTGTAGGCTTTCTTCATTCTTTTTAACTGTTTTTTCTCCAGCAGCCTGCTGTTGGAGTTTTTTTTATTGCATTTTTTAGTTTGGTCATTGTATTCCGCTCAAAACTTCTATTTTTTAAAAATTGCTTATATTTCGTGGTCAAACTTCCCATTGATTTCATATATTGTTTTCTGTTTGTATAATTTTCTATGTATATATTTTTTGTTCAACTAACTTCTTTAAGAAGATTATTCTGAACTCCTTATCAGTAATTCCATAGATCTTTAGGATCTATTTTGGGGGGCTTTGTTATTTCCTCTTGGAGGAGTCATGATTCCCTTATTTTTGTGATCCTTGTGTCCTTGTGTTGGTGTCTGTACATTTGAGAGACACTCACCTCTTTCACTTTTATAGATGTTATTAACCAGAAATTGACCTTCATTATTTTGTGTAGCCAGCGATTCTGGATGGGTCAGCTGGGCCCATCCAGAATACCCCTGGGGAGGCAGAGCTTGCCTTGGGGTTCTGTAGATGACTGAGCCAGTGCCTTTGCTTTGAGTTTAGGTGGGGCTGCTGGCTGGATTCTTCAATCAGGCAGAGTTGCTGGCTGGGCACCACAATTGTCTCTGATTGGGATGGGTCATAGGATATATTTTCTGGGCAGGTGCTGTTTGTGTTCTGCAGTGAAATAGGATTGTAGTCTAGCCCCCAAGACTAGGTGGAGTCACTGCTTGGGACAGATGGCAGCAACCACTATGCTCAGTAGAAATACACAGTTGAGAGTTGCCTCTCAACCTGGGTAGGGAATTAGGGTGGGCTTTGAGGTTGGGCTGAGCCACTATTTGAACTCACAGGTAGGGAAGGTCTAGCCCCTGAACTTTGCCAAAATGCACCATGACAGACCTCTCCTCTCTGAGCAGATTCTTGGGGTGGTCTTGAGGCTGAGTCAAGTGTTCTTTAAATTCCCATGGGGGCAGATCTATTTCTTGCCCTTTGCCAAAATGGGCTGTGGAGGGTATCCTTCTCTCTGGGTGGGGCCTTTGGGTGGGGTCAAAGTTGGGCATGAGGCTGGCCATCTAGGGATACAAGCCAAGTAGAAAGTCTCACCACTTATGGGAATAACCAACTTAGCTTTGCAAGTGTGCTATGTGTTGGCTGATACCTCTAATGTGGTGCCACTGCTGGCAGGTATACAGAGTTACAACCAAAATTTCTGTGCTGATATCTGTGAGCTCTTTTCCTTGCTTTGTTTCTACCTGACCCTAGGTGATCTAGTCATGCCCTTATCCTCATTTCCCCCATGAAGTAAGACTCAAATGGGCTTTCTGGGAAGAATCTCAGAATACTTCTGCAGCTGGATATTTGCCTCCAGTTCTCTTTCTACTGTAGAAACTGTGGGTCTAGGATAATCTTCTATGTGGTGTTGTGCCAAAGTTGGGGAGGTGGGTAATACAACCAAGTAAAACTATTTCTGCTACTCTTCTGATGTCGTTTTTCACTGGATTCTGTGATCTATGAAGGTGTTTCAGGCTTATTCCCAAGTTTTTAGGTTTTTACAAGGGCATTCTTGTCTGTGGATAGTTGCTAGTTAAACTTTCTGTCGTGAATAGTGAAGACTGCTTCTTCTCTCTTGCTTACACCATTCCCCAATCACACATCTATTTTAGCTCCTGACTCTTTGGTTTTGTTTAGCAGTTTTGCTGAATTAATTTGGGTTTTTTTGATCTCACTCTTTGTTGACTGTTAGCACTGAGTCAGCTACAAACTTAACTGATCTTTAGGAGGCTCTATTAAATGTCTGGTGCCTTGGCCAGACAAATAAATGTTATATTTAGATAAAATTCTGAGATGAAAACATAGGGAAAATTTGAGACCAAACATAAAAAGGAAAGATTTAGAAAAGAACTTATTCATTTATTTTAAAAAATATGTGATAATGTATATAAAATTGTTTTACTATTAAGATTCTTTAAATAGGTTTAAATGAGTGAAATTATAAGCTTTATTTCTGATTGTCAATATTTATAATATGCCTAAATTATGTCTTTTACAACTATTTCAACTTCTCATGAATAATTTCAGATTTCAAAATCAGGATCTAGTTTTATTTTTTGCAGATGAATGGCCAATTAAGTCAGTACTGTATATAAAATAAATCATCCTTTTTTTTAAACTGAATTGAGATATCACATTTGTCACTTAAATACTCAGGTTGAATTTGAGGTTATCTATTCTCTTTAACCTGTTTTTAACTATTTTTAAGTATACAATTTATTAGCATTAATTATATTTATATTTTTGTGGAACCATCACCACCATTTATCTCCAGAACTTTTTCATCTTTTCAAACTGAAACTCTATTTTCATTAAACATTAACTCCCTATTCCTCCTCCTTCCAGTCCCTGGCAGCCTTTCTATCTTTTTGAATTCTCATATTATTCATATTCATGGATATCCTCTTGTGACTGACTTCACTTAGCATGATATTCATAGGTTCATACATGAACCTTATGTTAGCATAAGGTTATATTAGCATAACCTTGTATTAGCATATATCAGAATTTTCTTCCTTTATAGGCTGAGTAATATTCCATCTTATCCATTCATCCATCAATGAACACTTAAGTCACTTTCACCTTTTGGCTATTGTGGATAATGCTGCTCTGAACATGGATATTCAAATACCTATTTGAGTCCCTGCTTTCAATTCTTTTGGATATATACTGAATATATATAATATATATATATATATAATATATATACACTTTTGGATACATAAGTATATATAATATAAAATATATATATACTTTTGGATATATAATAACTGAAATGTTTTGCTTATTGCTATGCCAATATCATACTTATTTCTAAGCATTTTATAGATTTGGTTTCCAATTAAAAGCAATAGTTTTATTATTTAATTTCTAGATGCTTATTGCTATTACAAAAAAGCTATTGATTTTGTCTATTTTGTTGCACTTAATCATCTCATTAGATTCTTGTATCATTTACAATAGAATTTTATTATAGTTTCTTGGGATTCCTTTGTTGTATTCCCAAGTATTTTGTTGAAAATTTATACATGTACACACTTGGTGTTAGAGTTATATTTACCTTATTAAATAATTAAGGGGATTTTCCACTGTGGCAGTCATGGAGGGTCACTGTTCTGATCACCTCTCAGAAGAGAACTTACCATTTGATTGCAAGGAGTGAAGTTAGCTGATAGCCTCCAGCTGTAAGTGCCTTCAGAATCCAAGTTTTTGAGCTGAGCCCATGCTCTTCTTGGGAAGCCACAGCCAAGGACTGAGCATGGTACAGAAACAAGGTGCTGGCCATTTCTGCCCAATACCAGGCTTTGCTAATGGGCAGTATTTCCTGTGGAGATGCCATTGGTATAACTGAAACTCTGTCAGATTTGCATAATAATCTGAGGATCTCTTTGCCCAGTCCTACCTCCTCCTCTTATTATCCTTTTTAGGTGTTGTTTTAGTCTGTTTCCTGTTTATAACAGAATATCAGAAGGTAGATAGTTTATAAAGTAACATGTTTCTTACAGTTATGGAGGCCATGAAATCTGAGCCTGAGGGGCTATGTCTGGTACAAACCTGCTTACTGGTGGGGACTCTCTGCAGAGTTCCAAAGCAGCAAAGGGCATCACATGCTTTGGGGGTTGAGTATGCTAGCTCAGGTCTCTCTTCTTACAAAGCCACCAGCCCATTCTCATGACAAGCCATTGATCCATTAATCCATGATGAATTAATCCATTCATGAAAGCAGAATCCTCATGACCCAGTCACCTCTTAAAGGCCCCCCTTCTCAGTACTGCCATGTTGGGAATTAAATTTCAACATGAATTTTGGAGGGAACAAATGTTCAAACCATAGCAGAGTGTATACTCCTAATTGAGAGAACTATCTACAGTTCAAGACTATGACTGATATGTAAAAGGTCACATATGGGTTGGCAGTAAGACACATTTTAAAATTAACATGGGGTGTGTACAAAGGTAAAATTATAGTAAATATTATGAAAATTATGTACCCTACCCAAATATTTCAGGAGTAAATGAACCAGTGAATTAATTTGTATCTAACTAACCAATTCAAATTACTCTTCCCTATCTTCTAAATATGTGGAAGTAAGTTTTTCTTGCATTGAATAATTCACATTTATTGATTTGTTTTAATACCTAGGATGCAGAACAGGCATTATGGATGAATAAGTAGAATTCTTAAAAATTCAGATTCTGCTGCTTACTGGATAGGTGACCTTGAGCAACTTATTAAACAATTCTGAGGTTTATGCATAGGACAGGAAATATTTATTTGCAGGTTTTTTTTAAAAGTTAGATATTATGTAAATAAAGTTCCAGGAGAGTGTCTAGCAAATGGTAAATCTCAAATGTATTCTATAATTATTATTTTTGCTATAAATGGAATTTTTCAAGATCACATAATAAGTGCAGAGTCACTCATGTGCTTGTTTCCTTACTCCTAATCTGGAGTTTTTTGTTTCATTATGCCGATTCTAGGTAAGGAGAAGGATAAGTGAGATGATAAAGTGATTGGTGAGGGGACCTCAGAGAAAAGACCTTTAAGGAGAAAGAGGTGATATCTTAACTAAGAATATTAGGCCAATGTCTCTCTTTCCTTTTGGCTAAAGGCTCAGAAAGGAGAAATGGTCCCAAGGTGGTATTTAATTTATATTTATATTTGAGCAGAAATGCTTCCAAACTGATATTTTATGTTTATGTTTATATATGACTTACATTTATATTTATTTATATGATAATTACATATTTCTTCAAACGTGATATCTACTACTTTCTTATACTATATTGTAAACTGCAAAATCAAGTGTTTATATAAACAATGTGTTTTTATAAGTTGGTCCTATGTTTTCTTATCCGGTTTATCTCAAGTTGAACATCTGAGGTCAGAAAGTAGTAGTGGATCCATAGAATAAGCATAGTATATTTTCCCCAGGGTGTTAATTTTACTTAAAAATAGTGTAGTAGCATAGCCTAACTTTTATGCTAAAATAAATAAAAGAATATTATGATGTAAAACAAGATTCACATATTTTAAAATAAAATCTGAAGCTTTGACAAATTTTATGACTATAAAACAATCCTTGCGGTAATGTTCACTCTAAGAGATATTTTGGTGAAAAATCTTGAAAGATAATTGGGAGATTAATAATTTGGGGAAAAAGCCATTCTCTTTTCATTCCAGTGTTTTTTTTTTTTATTTTACAAAATCAAATTTTAAAATATTCATTTTTCTTGTAATTGAATAATCCCTGTAGTTTTAAGACTATCTTACCAGAAACTTAAGGAAAAGAAAAACTGCTTTGACATCTTCTGGAGCATTAACAGATTAATATCATATTTGCTATCCTGTAGGTAATGTATATGAATGTATTTTCTGATTAATATTTAAGTAGTTTGAAGTAAAGCTATATTAGTTACATTATAACATTTTCTAATTGAATTGCAATTACATCTTTCAGATGTAACAGAAAAACTGTTAAAAATTCATCCAAGTAAGAGGATATAAATATCCATTTTTCCTTATGGTAATTTTTCTGTACCTATAAATGTATACCTATTGCTGCCTTATAAAGTTCAACATATCCTGCAGGGGGCACTAGATGCAATAGTAAATGTATTTAATGTTATGCAAATGCAAATAACGTGGAGAAGTAATGAGATGGGAAGGCAGCATTCTGACTGCCATAGTGGTCATGCTGGAGTTGCCGTTGGACAGCATCCTGGTAAGTGTGTCTTCCTAGAGATGTGAGTCTAGATCAAGCAGTTCGGCTGGTATGCACCTGGAATCTTAAAAGTTCTTTTGAGTGAGAAGCCATCAAGATAAGATTTGCAAAACCAGTATACATATATATTTTTTCAGTTTTCAAGATTCCCAGTTAATTTCACCCTATACAAGGGAATAGACAAGTAAAGCCATATTTATATATACCCTGTGCAACTGTAAAATGGACACAAATCCTATGTAATGCTAAACTGTACTAAGGATATCTAGGCTACACGTCCTAAGAGAAAACATGTCATTAAAGAAAAATTATGTCATTAAAGACAGCACACATATCATTTGTTCAACACCTAGGACACAGTCTAGGCTGGAGAAACCCCAAATGGGTTCTTGAATTCACTCTGGCTGATTCTAGGGTAAATTGTAAGCCTCCAAGCCAGTTTGAGGAGTCCTACATATTCTAAAATATTTGGTTCTAATCCAACATAAACCTGCTATTTCAGTGCTTCATTGTTTCCAATGTAACCTATAGTTGTGCCATATCTATGTGTCTTTTGCCTTCTTATAAGGAAAAATCTCTAAATATATTTATAATCACTTTAAATAGTTGTCTAATGCTAGTTGATCTGTACTCACCGCTTATTCAACATCTCAAAATGGAATTCATTTTCTTAAATATGAAACCTGGTCCTTTTAAAGTATTTTTATTCTCAATTTTTGACATCACTGTCTATCTAGCTGTTCAAGGAAGAAATCAAGGGATCAACTTATAAAAACACATTATTGTTTATCAAACACATGATTTTGCAGTTTACAATACAGCATAAGTAGTAGATATCACATTTGAACAAATATGTAATTATATAATGTAAATAAATATAAATGTGAATTATATATAAACATAAACTTTTTTCAGAAACCTCTTTCTATTTTAGCTTAGCTTTCATATCACATTGGTCACTAAGATTTACCAGTTTTATCTACCACATGTTCATTCAGGCTGACAGCCTTATACTTAATGTCCCTGCTTCTAGTCTTGTTTCATTTTCATTAATGCTCTATGCTAATACCAGGGTGTTCTTTCTAAAAGTAGTTGGACTATTTTTAAGTTTCAATTCCTTGAATTATATACTATTTATTACAAGATTAGTTTCAGACTTTTTTAGCAGAGCATACAGGGTGCTTCTGGATCAGTTTCAAAATTTTTAGCAGAACATACAGTGCTTCAGAAGAGCATACAGATCCTCATCTCTCTTCCCATTCTCCATCCCCACACATCATATGTTCACTATGAACTGAATATTTTCATATAGTTTAAGAACATTTACATATAATAAATTACATTTACTCCTTTTGGGGTAGATTTCTATAAATTTTGACAAATACATATTTAACCACAACAGTAATTGAGATACAGAAAATCTTCATCACCCTAAAAAAATCGCCTCATGCCATCTTTTTGTAGTAAAGCTCCATCTTCATCCCTAAGCACTGGTGAATTCTGATCTATGTTTAGTCTCTATAGCTTTACCTTTGACAGAATGTCTAATAAATGTAGCTGTACAGTATATAGCCTCTTAAGTCTCTTTCACTTAGCATAAAGTATTTAAGATTCATTCATATCATAGTTCTCAATCATTTATATTTACCCCAAGCAAGACAGTCACTCCCGCCAACTTCTCATGTCTTCATGACTGAGCATTCTTTGTTTCGGAAATGCCTTGTGAAACTGCTGAACATCTGCTCATTTAAAAAAATGCAAACATCTTCAGCTCATTTGTCATTATAATATGACTACTTCAGACCAACTTAGGCATTATCTTTTGTATAATACTACATTGCAATGCAATGATTTGTGTAGTTGCTAATTTCTTTTACTCTAGGGATGAGTAAACAACAACCTGTGGGCTATGTCCACAGGCCAAATCAGCCCCCTCCACCAATCCATCCCCCAGCTTTATGTGGCGGAGATAGTATGTGGCCTACGAAACCTAAAATATTTGCCAAGTAGCTCTTTATGGAGAAAATTTGCCATCTCCTACTCCACTTGACTATGGAATCTTTGCATCCCTGGAATGTGATTATATCAGGGTTTGGTTAGGAAAAGAGAAACCATGTTAGGTATTTCAACACAGAAAGTTTTAATATAGTGATATGATTATAAAAATGTTAGAAGGGTGGGAGAAGCATACAGGAATTGTATTAACCAGAACCCTGGAACCAACACACCTATTGTCCTTGTAAGAGCTGGAAATCAGCACTTCTGCTTTGCAGCTACCAAAAATAAACAAAAAAGAATGGCTTCTATCTTCTTTTTGCCTTCTAATTTGATGTGAGTACCTCCAAATGACAGAATCTAACCAGAAATCAGTTGGCAAAGAAGTCTGAGAAATGTCATTTTTAAGTTACTACTCCCAGTAGTTCTAGGGAGAATACAGAAATGTGAGTATGTAGGAGCTGAGTGTCAATGGACTGTATCTGGCACACTGGCATACTGTTGTACATAGTAGGTGCTTAGCAAAGGCTATTGAATTAAATATTCAGAGCATTTAGTATACTAAATAGGAACTTCACAGAGTGCCTAGACTAATAAAATTATTACTTGCCTTCAGGTGCTTATAATCTAGACAAAGAGGCTAAAATGTAAACAACTGAGTATGTCTTTGAGGAGTAGTGTAATAGCTGTTGAATCTCTATCACAGAGAATGAGCTAAAAGAGTAAAGAAGAAAGAATAAATTCAGCATAGAGGACAAAAAGGAGATGGCTTCTTGGAGGAAATGATACACACTCTAGGCTTTGTGAAAGGGCTTCTGAAACTGACAGAAGATTGGAGGAAAATTCACTCAAAAGGAAAAAGGTACCATGTCACCAAGATGTGGAGGCAAATGGCGTTTTGAGGAGTTTGTACAGCATAGCTATAACTTAATGAATTTTTAAAATATTAAAGCACTTAAGTTGTAAAAAGTAAAATAAGTTATATTATTCCAGAAACATAGTAATTTACCTAACAAATCCATACTTAAATTATAAACTCCAGTCTAATCCAGGTCCAAAATTCCATGATTAGAATTTGATAGCAGCTTTATTGCGAGTATTAAAATCCAAGTTCTTAAATTGGCCCTTGGAAAGATTATGTACCTTAGCATTAACTTTATACCCAACACCATTTGTTAAAGAGTAATATTTCTTGCCCCCAACCCTTGCCTTCACCTCACATGCCACATTATGTTCCAAATCCAAGCCTGGGGCATGCATGCACAATGCTCTACTCTTAACAGTCAGTGGAAACCATGTGGTGGCTATGTACTGGAGATCAAACTTGACTGGAGGTCTCAACTAACTCATTTCTCTATCAAGTTTCACATGCTGTATATATCAGCCACATTTTGCATAGATGAAGGAGTATGTGTAAATATGGCTTCTTAGCAGACTTTTGGTTTCCATTTAAGTGGGAGGAATTATTAGAATGAAGATTTAAAGTGACATTCTTGTTTTAAAATTAAGTCATGTACATATAAGCCTGCTACAGTTAGCACCCAAAATTCAGTGTGACCTTTATGGCAGCTGGTGATACTCTAATATTTCTGAGTAGTACATAAAAGGTGAAAGGGCATATCGCCTTTCAATGTGCATATGTAAGTGCAATAAATATTAATAGGAGTGCATACTTGTGGATAATCCTGGAATGTACATCTAGATTTATAATTGGGAACAGTTATGTGAAATTGATATAAATGTCTGTCATCAGTGGTATTTGATTATCAGTTTCCCTTGTGCATTTTGCAAGAACTATAAGTATATGGTAGCTTGCTTTTCTTAGATTTTATAAAAGGTAATGAAAGAGTGTTTTGGATTTCTTTAAATTCTTCCATACATAATTACATTTGTTTGGAATCCATAAATTTAAATGCGGGGGTGCTTTTTTATTTGTTTTATTTTGCAAAGCCCAACAAGGCATTATAGAATTTCAAAGTGTGATTTTGTATATGAAACTCAACTCTTAACTACCTATTGTTTTTATAACCACAGAAGAAATCTCAAGAGGACAGTGTAGATATTTTATTATATTCTCTTGCTCTGTGCACAGATTTTCCTGACTTCCTGGCTCTCTTATTTTTTCTTTCTTTGCTTAGCGTTTTGATTATCCTTATTCCCTGCTCTATACTTCAGTTATGAGATGTATATAAAAATTAGGAGAAGTAAACGTAAACATAAAAGGATGTTTGTGTGGAGGGTTTCAGATGGTTTTACTTTCTCCTTCATATTTTTTCTGTATTGTTTGAGGGTGATAAAGATTAGAAAAATAATTATTTGAATCACAAAGAAAACTAGCATCAATATTTTAGGATCTTTAAGAACTCGGTTAGTAGAATTTTTAATTTACAGGTTCTAACAACTAGCCTAGTTTTCCTATGAATAGATTAGTTTTCAAATGAATTGGTTTGACTTATTCAAAATGTTGTTCTTCTTAAGTGTTCATGAAAAAATTCACTGAATTTTAGGAAGATTGCATTTTGTACGTCAGACGAAATGGTAACTGCCTTTTTTTTTTTTTTTTACTGAATTGTCATTGTGAAGGCAGGAACCATACCTGCTTTTCCCTCAGTCATATTCCCTATGCTTTTAGCGTCAGTAGATATTTGTTATTTAACATATAAACATACTTAGAAATTAGTTTAAGAAACATTCCAGCATAAAAATTGGCAAAGTATACAAAGTATATTATTATGTAAATATAAAGTAATGTAATGTACAAATAAACTCAAATGGACAATAATCATGAAAGATGTTTTACCTCATTAAGAATCAAATAATATTGATGGAAACAACCTGTATTCTGGAAGGAAGGTCATGGCATGACCCGCTTATCTGCTGTAGAAAGAGCTTATGGAACACCATGCTCTGTGCTCAAGGGAGGAAGGCCTCTTGGAAGCACAAGAATGCGACCAGACTTGCTGGCTCCTATCTAAAACCCCTCTAGCTTTTTTAATGATTAAATCTAGAATAGAATGTGTTCTATATGCCTCAAAGGAAATGCCAAACCACCCTAGCTATCTCCACCCACCCCCCCACCCCCCACACACTCTACCACATTCTTGCTTTGTGTTGTACACCAGTAAATGGTGTGGGTCTCCAGAGCTTGGGGCCTTCATAGCCTCCATATTCACATTGGCTCCCTGGTCCCCACTTTATGCATTCTTAACTTGTCTTTTCTCATTTCTTTGTCTCTGCCGTTCCTTGCAACCCCCACAGTCCCTGTCAGGGCTGGTCCCTGACACCTATATATCTTTTTTCCTAAAGATTCAAAATACTTGGCTATCTTCATGATTGGCAAAGGAATAGGGAAGAATAAGGACTTTCATTCTCTATCGATAAAAGCGAAAATTATTTTTCAGTTCATTCTGGAAAGCAGTTTGGAAATATGTGTAAATATAGACGATACGGAGCTTTTGTTCCACAATTCTATATCTAGGAATTTATTTTAAGGAGATACTCAAGTGGTTAGGTGTGGTAAGATGTATATGTAGGGATGTTTATGGCAACATTGATTATATCATAGAAGAACTGGAGCTCTAAATATTCATCAATAAGAAATCTATTAAATAAACCATGATTCCTTTATGTAAAGAAATACCACACAGCCGTTAAATGACGTAGATTTATATTTATTGATCTTTAAAATTATTAATGTTACATTGTTGAGTGAAAAAACAGGTTACAATACAGCATGTGTAGAATGATTGCTCTGTATCAGAGGCGGACAAACTTGTTGTATAAGGTCAGGTAGTAATATTTCAAATTTTGTGGGTTGTATAGACTCTGTCATATTATTCAACTCTCCTATTATGGTGCAAAAGTATCCAGGGACATGTGTAAACAAGTGAGCATGGCTATGTTCCAATAAAACTTTATTTACAGAAACAGGCAGCTGCTTGAGTTTGTTGATCCCTAGTATATATGTAAAACATACCCATGCACAAACATATACAAAGACTGAGTGAGAGAATATACATTTCTAGAAGAATGTTTACCCAAATGTTAACAATAGATAGCTCTGCATGGGAGTTCTAGGTGACTTTCATTACTTTATATTTTTCTGTATTATATGATTTTTATAGGCACTAGGAAATGTCATAAAAATTATTATTTCCTGAAAAGACAAGAGTCTGTTTATCCTTCAGAAAAACAGATTCATAGTGTAACATCCCAAAGGGTTCTGAGATCTTGCATTTTACATGTGCACATATCAAATAAAGTAATATTTAAATGTAGTTCACCATTTTGTCTGTGGCAAAATCACCTCATGTCTGTGTTATTGTACTTGTTTAATAATCTACTTGCCTCTGGTTTTTATAGCTCTTCCCACATTCACAATTGCCAGATTTACCTAAGAATATTTTTTGAAATCTAAAATTCTATTATCTAGTTCTTCTAGAATCTACCAGAAGTAATACCATTATTATTATTATTACTATTTTGAGATGGAGTCTAGCTCTGTCATCAGGCTGGAGGGCAGTGGCATGATCTCTGCTCACTGCAACCTCTGCCTCCCAGGTTCAAGCGAGTCTCCTGCCTCCGCTTCCCGAGTAGCTGGGATTACAGGCACGCATTACCATGCCCACCTAATTTTTGTATTTTTAGTAGAAACAGGGTTTCACTATGTTGGCCAGGATGGTCTCGATTTCCTACCTCGTGATCTGCCCACCTCAGCCTCCCAAAGTGCTGGGATTTCAGGCGTGAGCCACTGCGCCTGGCCTCCAATTTTGTAATAGAAAATAAATACACATATACACACACACACTACTTTCTTGGCTCTTCTGTTTCCATTACTGTCAGCATTCTGGTTTCTCTTCCTATCCTGTTAATACAGGTGCCACCAAGGTTCTATCCTTGTTCTCTTCTTCCGTCCACTACGTTATTGCCCTTGGCATGCTCCTGTCTTACCACCTTATGGGAGGACTCACCTGTAAATTCATGGAAGGAGGTAATAGATAGTCAACCAATTATGTCTTAGAAATTTATTAAAACCTATGCTTACAATAACCAGTTGCCCATAACCATTTTTCAGCTCCTCATGTAAAATTTAGCTTTCTATCAAATTTCTCCTGTAGATGTGCCAAATTTGGATTTCTTAACTTAGCTTTAATATCTGGATCACCACAATATATACATTTATAAAACTAGCTTTTCAATGTTAGCCTTGAAAGAGTAATGTTTGTGACTTCTGGATATGTATTTGAAGACAGAGAAAAGTAAAAGCGGAGAAACCGGTTGATCTTACCCGTCATATAGGCAAAATATGATAGTAGCCCTGACTAGCTAGATTGCAATGGAAGTAAAAAAAAGCAGATGCATCCTGGGATTTTAAGAAGACAAATTAGCAGGATTTGGTGATGGACTAGATTTAGAGAGATGAAGGTGAGGGTCCATCAAAGATAACTCACAGTTTGCTGGTTTGTGCAAATGGAGTATAATGACTACCCTTTCCCCCATGAAAGAGAAGGCTATCCTCATCTGCTGAGAAACAGAAGTCAGAAGTTGAGGACTTTGCCAGCCAGGGAACAGGAGGTTGACTACTTTAGGCAGAAGGAGCAGTATTAACAAAGACTTGAAGGTGTGAAAATAATCAGTGTTTTCTGAAAATTTTGAATACTCTAGTGGAATTAGAACACAGTAGTATGGGTTGTGGAATAGGGAAGGGCAGTATAGAGAAGTGAGTTTGGAAAAACAAGCTAAAGCCTGATTGTGAAGGGTCTTGAATCCCATGCTAATTAGTTTAACTTATCTTTATAATTCAGCTGTTCTCAGACAGCTGAGATTCATATACAGTTAACATTTTATATCTAATTTATGGACAAATAGGGTTGCCTTCTTTTATTTTGTAAAGCAATAATAAAAACCATTATCTTAAAATCTCAGGGATCTCTTAAAAGACTTTATTTTTCACTTGACAGTGGTGGCACAATAAATCCTAAAGTCAATATAGAAATTATTATAATTATCATAAAACTTTATTTTTTAATTAATGAAGAATTGCTGAAAATTAATAAGCACTAGATGTCTATTTGAAAAGAGGAACTCAGAGGCTAGTTACTTAACTTCAACACCTTAGGAAAACAGCTGCAAATCACCAGGCAAGTGGAGAGCTTGAGCAATGAAGATAGTGGTAACAGCACTGCTGAGCCTTACCATATGATAACATGCTTAAAAGGGCTTGGCAAATGCTGAACTTCCACTGACCTGGAAAGAATAATTATTTATGCTTAATACATTGGACAAATGCTGGGTCGTTTTTAAAAAAACATTTCTGAAGATGTGCTAATAGCGGAATGAAGTTTATGTGATAGTTTTAGAATTATAAAATTTATAATTTAAAATGTCCATTTCAAAATATTGATCTTCAGTGTTTATCACTATTAAGTTTTCTTATAATTTTGTTTATACATGTTTTAAAATATCCATCAGTCCTACTCTTATGAATGATTATATATAAGCCTGAATACAACATTCTGAATGATTAAAATATTCTCTTACTGTTGTGCAACATGAACTGTTATTTCTCCTTTGTCTTCCACTGTCCAAGGTTTTCTGTTGAGGAGGTCTTAAAAAATGCACATTCAGTATTTTCTAATTTATAAGAATTGTAAATTTACAGGAATTTCAGGAATTGTACTCAAATTGACATAACTCTAAATTATATTATAAAGGAAGCCAAAGAACATATAAATCATGCCAAAAATACTTAGGATTGGGAGTACTGAATGCCTCAGGGAATCGGTAATTTGATAGAAAGCCTGTCACCTGTTAAAATTTATCCTGGGTCAGTAGTGACTGAAAATCATTGTGACCCAACAGGTGTTCCGGATCGTGTGTGAACTGAAGTGGTGGACTCAGTATAGTTCTTATTTGACATGAGTGTGCATTACTGAAACCACTGCAACATTAATTGATAACTATGCTGGCAATCTTGATTGAGGTGCCAAGGACTAACTGGCCTGAACTCTTTTCACCCCTACTAATGTGCTTTTTAAAATAGGTTCAAGTGTGCTTGTGTAGCAGAAAAGTACGTTTGGGCCTGTGCCTTTCACTAGATTACTTTACTCCTAAAATTGACCATCTGTATTTCTCACAGTGGCTCCCCTTATTATAACATTACTTAGAGGTTTTTTTTTTTAACCCCCTGGCAAAATGTTTTGCCTTTTGAATAATCAAATTATATAAAACTTTAAGTTGCAGGTACTCACAGGGATAAGCAGTTCCATTTCTCTACATTTTCTCCTTGGAATTTAATTTAGAAGTACGAATTGTTCTTAAATGTACAAGAATTCAAATCAATCTTAATGAAATATTACTGAATATTTTTCAATGTAGTTAATATTTGTTATTCAAAACATTGTTGCTTTATGGACAAGTGAGTCAGAAATAAAATGAATCCCCTCAACATGTCCTAGTTGGTAGCAAGTGGAGGAAAAGAGAAAGAAAAGGATCAGTCCTCACTGGTATCATAGAATGAGGAGAACAACTTATTTCTCCTCACTAAAGGATCATGATATTATGCACATCTACATACATAGATCTATCCTCGACCATGTCAGCAACAAGACTTTAGCAGCTGGGACCAAAAAAAGAGACTTTTAATAAGAATGTAATAGTTTAAAAAATTATATATACTATAGTGTCTCTCTAGCAAGAACATAATTGTGTTGCTTATAGATGACTTAGGAATGCTTTTTGATTAGTCTTCTTTAACTAGCAAATTATTCTCCTTTTTTACAAATCCTTCCAGAATGCTAAGGAAAGGCTGAAAGAAAAAAAATCTTAAACATGTTTGCTTATAGGCAAAAATAATGATGGTATAAAATTTAAGTTGGTTTTCCAATAGAGGCAATAAATATAACTATATGTCACAGTTTGCCTCATGATTAACAACATACCTTTGCAAAATAGCTGATCAGGGTTATGGGCATAACTTGTGAGCATGGGGCAAAACCAGTTTATTTGTAGAATGGATTGATGAATTCATCAGCAAGATGCATTTATAAACTGAGCAGTTCCTAGACTCAGCAGTAACAAATTGGGCTGATTATAACTGAATTATTCCATTTTGCCTTGCTGCTTTTATATAATTATTCTGGACATTCCCCAAACATTACTGTGTACTCTGCCTTAATAGCTTTGGTAGTGCTGTCTTACCTCCCTGGAATCTGCTCGATTTCTTTCTCCTTTTCTGTCCTCTAATCCATACCTCTCTTCTAATCAAGTAAATTTCTAACATATCTTTCTAGGTTTAGGGTATCTGTTGATCCTTTTCTAGACCTCTCACCATCTTTCCCCACCCATATCCACTTTCCACTCCATACAGTTTTAACTTTTCTTTCCACAGACTTAGCAGTCACGTTGTGCTGGTTGTACTTTGTGAGCTACTCAAAAGAGACATCATGGTGTGTTTAACATGCAGTGTTTATCAAGTAAATTACTGAATAAATACAGCTTATTTTCATTTTTGTTGTGTTTAAATAAATGTTTTTTCACATACTTAGATGAGCTGTAAAAGACCTAGAGAAATATCTGAGATACATTTAAATACTTTTGCTTCTAATAAACTTATTTTTAAAATCTTGACCATAACTTTTTAAAATCAACTGTGGCCTTTAAGATAGTTTTAATGATGGTTAATTTGTGCATATATGTTGAAAAGTAGCTAATAGACTTTAAAAAATCAACTGTGTAAAAGTTCCTCAAGTTTTATACTGTGTTCCAGGGAAAAGTAGGACAGGGTTGTTTGAGGACTGTAAGTGGCACAAGCCTAGCAGTCTACGGTGCAAAAAGCAAATTTGGCCAGGCACACTGGCTCATTCCTATGAGCTTGGCCTTTGGGAGGCCGAGGAGGGCAGATTACTTGAGACTAAGAGTTGGAGACCAGCCTGGACAACATAATGAAACCCCATCTCTACTAAAAATACAAAAAAATTAGCCAGGCTGGCGGGGCATGCCTGTAGTGCCAGCTACTCAGGATGCTGAGATGGGAGAATTGCTTTATCTGGGGAGGCAGAGGTTCTAGTGAGCAGAGACTGTGCCACTGCACCCTGGCCTGGGTGACAGAGCGAAACACTGTCTCAAAAAAAAGAAAAAGAAGAAGAAAAAATTAACTGCTAATTATGGAAAAGTTTTAAAATATTCAAAAGTAGAGAAAACAGTTTCATGAATCCCCATTGACCTATTACCCAGGTTTAATATTTATTAACCCATGTTTTATCTGTTTCCTAACTCATTGTCCCTGCCCAAGGCAGGCTTATTGAGGTCTCATTTATATAAAATGTAATGTGTTTTTTTAAATATAAAGTTTGAAGAGTTGGGACAAACATAAACAGTTGTATATGTGTACAAGATTGTGGCTCATGCTTGTAATCTCAGCACTTTGAGAGGCCCAGGCGGGTGTATGACAAGGTCAGGAGTTCAAGACCAGTCTGGCCAACATCGTGAAACCCTGTCTGTACTAAAAATACAGACATTAGCTAGGCATGGTGGTGGTTGCCTGTAATCCCAGCTACTCAGGAGGCTGAAACAGGAGAGTCGCTTGAACCTGGGAGGTGGAGGTTGCAGTGGGCCAAGATTACGCCACTGCACTCCAGCCTGGGTGACAGAGCTAGATTCCATCTCAAAAAAAAAAAAAGATTGTGTTCAAGATATGGACTACTTTCATTACTAAAAGAAGTACCTCTTATGCCACTTTGTTTTGTTTTTCACTGCTTCTGCATATCAGGGCTACCCCATGGGCTATGGGCTGAGAGAGTCTCCTCATGCCACTTTACAGTCAGTCTTCCTCACCCTCACCTCCTGAAAACCACTGATTTATTTTAATTCCTGGAATTTTGCCTTTTTCTAGATGTTATATAAGTGAGTTCAGACAGCCTTTTGTGTCTGGCTTCATCCACTTAAAGCTTTTGTTATTCATTCATAATGTAGCATGTATCAGTAATTTATTTATTTTTGTTGTTCAATTGTATTCCATTTTATGGATGGATCACACTTTGTTTTCCAGGTGATAGATATTTAGGTTATTTCCTATGTTGGTCTGTTGTGAGTGAAACAACTCTGAATATTCACAAACAGATTTTATTGTGGATATATGTGTTTATTTTTCTTGGGTAAATATCTAGGCATGGATTGGCTAGATTATGTGATGAGTATGTTTAATGTTATAGGAAACAGCTAAACTATTTTCCAAAGTAGTATACTATTTCAGTGAAAAATTCAGTATATTTCAGTCAGTGCAAAATTTTATATGGAGAAAACTATATAAATATTTTCTGTAAATTTCTGTAAAAATTAGTTTTAGGTTACTAATCTTTGATTTGGTTATTTTTATTACTTGAAGCAAAAAGATTCACTGAGGCAATAATCAAGACATATGGCTGCTTACTGCTGGCAAGATCCTGGCCAGAGTTCTCTTGGATAGACTACAGTAGAGCTTTGCCAACTGTATGCTCCCCCAAATCCCAGTGTGGCTGTGGGCCATGGCACAATACAGCTGACTTGATCTTTGCAGCATGTTTAGATTTAGGAAAGTTGGGGCTTAAATCAGGCTGTGACTTATAAGACTGCACATCTCAGAAGATTTATTTTTTCTGGTTAAATGAAGCTCCCACTAAAGAAATGTACCTTTTATGTAGAGTTAAAATATATTCTTTTTAAGTTTTAAAACTATTATTGTCATTAGCATTTTGGAAGGAAAGTGTAAACAATGGCCTCGGATTATATTAGGACATTATCCTTTACCCTGGTGAAGTAGTTTGATTAAGCTAAGAGTTCCAGGTTTTTGATAGTAGTTTTTTTTTCATTAGTATTTTGAAAGGATTTAAGTCTGTGACATATTTTCAATTTTATTAGAAAATAAAAATTGCTTTGGTGTGGTGTAGAAGAGACTCATACATATTATCAATATTTCACTTTCAGCTAGCATTTACTGAGTGCCACAATGAAGCACTAGTCTAGATCTTTACTTAGTGTATCCCTTAAGCATAACAGATTAAATTAAAACTGCTGGAACGGCTTCTTAAAGATTAAGTTCATAGCCTGCTTTAGACAGGTGAAACAGCATCTAATCTGTGATGTAAATACACAGGAATTAGTAGATGCTAGTAACCAAATTTTGGCAATTTATAAAAGACAACATTTCTACACTATAATGTCTTTGAAATCTATAGCATAACACAATTAATAAACCAAGGAATTCTGAAGTCTCACTTTATTTTCAGATATGGCCAAATAGCTGCTTGATAACGATGCTATTAATGATTCCTAGAACTCGAAGAAAGTTCCAATGAGACCTGAAATGGTTCAACCCCTAGGGCTCAGACATCCTTGAAGTATGTCCTAGGCAATCAGATTTGGTTTATTGGGGCTTTCTAAGACTTGATCTGATTCTTTGCCGTAACTACCCAGAATAGGTAATGGACACAGTCCCACAGTAATGTTTATTTCCACCAAATGCCGTAGTCATTCAGAACCTGTCTAGGATGTCTAAGAATTTAGACACAGCCTACATCTGCATTATAGAGTTATTATGAATGTTATATTAAAGATCTAGGTCAACCTGAGGCCAGGGCCAAAAATCTGTGAAAGAAATGCAATGCAGAGTTTAGCAGGGGATGTCCTTTTATTTGGACTTTAAATTTTCAAAGTATTGAGACTTTCAAGGAGAGAAAACAGAGACAACTTACTTCCTAAATACTACGGTCTGAGATATATTTAGAGTATAGACTCCATAGCTAGGGTAGGAGTACTTGCAACGAGTAATATGGGAGGTAAGAATAGTTTAAAAAAGTAAAACCACTGTAGAGCCATGTTGGCTTTGCAAGAGATAAGACTCAGCTGATACCCTTGTTGCTCTTAAGCCAGAGTTAAGCTGCAGAGACCAATGATTCTCTTTCTTCCTTAGGAGGCATGGTATGATCCCATGTATACTGGGATTCAATTATAATAGTCACAGACTAGGATTGAAGAGATGTATCTTTCTTTATTTTCTTTAACTGATCTCATCTTGCTAAAACTCTACTCCCTCTAATGATGGAAAATGCTTGAGCTTGCTGATCAAAGTTGCCTGTTTCTACAATTATAAATTTAGGTTTCTTTTTTCAGACAAATACTGTATGATTCCACTCATACGAAGTATCTAAAGTGTCCCTCCACTCCCATTCTGCTTTTAAGATAATTTGGAGCAGGGCGCTCTGGCACTGGAGAAGGGCTTTGTAGTCCTTATAGGCTTCGTATTGAGATGGTTTGTTTTGTTTAATTTTAAGGGCATTCTATTCTTGTCTTGATGCATCTGCTTTAATTTAGCTGAGCTCCCTGCTGACTGAGTGTCCTGAAGGGGTAGCTACTGAAATAGTGCTGGTTTCACCTCATTTTTGTAAGCATTGTGCTGGCACCTGATGTTGATGACCATGCTATTCCCCCTAGTTATGAGGTCCCTGTACCCTGTAATCCACATCTAAACCTAGCAGCCAATCCAGCAGCCTGTTCAACAAGCTGTACCCTCTTGGACACCTTGTGGCTCTCAGATACTTTCTCAGAAACCATCTGGAGAGTTCAGGATCCAGTGTAGATGCCCTTAGTCGAGGCATTCTTAGTCATTGCTACTCAATCACTCTGGTGCCATATTAGATACAAGCAGAGGAATTCTCATAGAATTTTCTGGCTCTCCACAGTACACAGGAATCGGGGGACCATCCTCAGTATTCTTTGATTTGCTCAGAGTTGTTCGGGCTTTTCTTCTCCAACTCCCTCCCTCAGTCAAGTCTGATCTCCCAATAGGGAGCAAGGACACTTTTATAACATCTTTCACTTTCTCACTCCCCCTCACTTTCTCCAACCCAGGAAAAAATATCATATTATATCCCAATATCCTAGGTGGTGCTTTTTCTCCCTTTCCAGGAGAAGTAAGCTTCAGCCCCATGGCTTACCCTTAATGACCAAAAGTCTACCAGGAGAGGAGGGGGAAGAACTGCCAAAAAAGGAAAACACTGGGCAACAGATATTTTAAAGAAAGCTTCTACTTCACCTGGGCTTATTTGTGGAGTCTTCCCTCTTCCTAATTATTCTTCTTCTTTTTATTTTTTATTTTTAGACAGAGTCTTGCTCTGTAACCCAGGCTGGAGTGCAGTAGCATGATCTTGATCTCAGCTCACTGTAACCTCTGCCTCCCAGGTTCAAGCAGTTCTCCTGCCTCAGCCTCCCACATAGCTGGGATTATAGGTGTGCACCACTGCCCCTAGCTGATTTTTGTGTGTTTAGTAGAGATGGAGTTTCACCATGTTGGCCAGGCTGTTCTCAAACTCTTGACCTCAGGTGATCCACCCGCCTCGGCCTCCCAAAATGCTGGGATAACAGGTGTGAGTCACCATGCCCAGCCCCGTTCTATCTTCTGCATGCTTCAGATACATTCTTTTACCACCATTGCTACTGCCTCAATAGTGGGAAACTAAATTTCTGAAGTCGAACTACCTACATTTGAAATTTGGTTCACACTAGCTATGTGAATTGAATAAAGTTTTTTTTTAACTTTTAAGTTTGGGGGTGCATGTGAAGGTTTGTTACATTGGTAAACATGTGTCATAGGGGTTTGTTGTACATGTTATTTTACCACCCATGTATTAAGCCAAGTACCAAACAGTTACCTTCTCTGCTCCTCTCCCTCCTCCCACCCTTTCCCCTCAAATAGACCCCAGTGTCTGTTGTTTCCTTCTTTGTGTTCATAAGTTCTTATATCTAGCTCCCACTTAAAAGTGAACATGTGGCATTTGCTTTTCTGTTCCTGTGTTAGTTTGCTAAGGATAATAGCCTCCAGCTCCATCCATCTTGTTCCTTTTTATGGTCACCTAGTATTCCATGGTATATATGTACCAAATTTTCTTTATCTAGTCTATTATTGATGGGAATTTAGGTTAATTCTGTGTTTTTGCTGTTGTGAATAGTGCTGCAGTGAAAATTTGCATGCATGTGTCTTTATGGTAGAATGATTTATATACATCTGGGTATATACCCAGTAATGGGACTGTTGTGTCAAGTGGTAGTTGTGCTTTTAGTTCTTACAGGAATTGCTCTACTGCTTTCCACAATGGTTGAACCAATTGACACTCCCACCAATGGTATATAAATGTTCCTTTTCCTCCACAACCTTGCCAGCATCTGTTATTTGACTTTTTAGTGATAGCTATTCTTACTGGTGTGAGATGGTATCTCACTGTGGTTTTGGTTTGTGTTTCTCTGATGATAAGTAATAATGAGCTTTTCTTCATATGCTTTGTGGCTGCACATGCGTGTTCTTTGGAGAAGTGTCTGTTCATGTCCTTTGCCCACTTTTTGATGGGATTGTTTTTCTCTTGTAAATTTGTTTAAGTTTCTTATACATGCTGGATATTAGACCTTTGTCAGATGCATAGTTTGCAAATACTTTCTCCCATTCTGTAGGTTATCTGTTTGTTGATAGTTTCTTTTGCTGTGCAGAAGCTTTTAAGTTTAGTTAGATCCCACTTGTCAATTTTTGTTTTGGTTGCAATTGCTTTTGGTGTTTTTGTCACAAAATCTTTGCCTGTTCTTATGTCTAGGATGGTATTGCCTAGGTTGTCTTTCAGGGTTTTTATAGTTTTGGGTTTTACATTTAAGTCTTTAACCCATTTTGAATTGATTTTTGTATATGGTTTAAGGAAGGGGTCCAGCTTCAGTCTTCTGCATATGGCTAGCCAGTTATTCCAGCAACATGTATTGAATAGGGAGTCTTTTCCCCATTGCTTGTTTTTGTCAGCTTTGTTGAAGATCAGATGGCTGTAGATGTGTGGCCTTATTTCTGGGCTCTCTATTCTGTTCCATTTGTCTATGTGCTTGTCTTTGAATCTGTACCATGCTGTTTTGGTTACTGTAGCCCTGTGGTATATAATTTGAAGTCAGGTGAAGTAATCCCTCTCATTTTGCTCTTTTTGGTTAGGATTGCCTTGGCTATTTGGTCTCTTATTTTTTATGAATTAATTTTTTTCTAGTTTTGTGAAGAATGTCATTGGTACTTTAATAGGAATAGCATTGAATCTGTAAATAGCTTTTGGCAGTAGAGCCATTTTAAGGATATTGATTCTTCCTATCCATGAGCATGAGATTTGTTTTTTATTTGTTTATATCTTCTCTGATTTCATCCGTGTTTTGTAATTCTCATTGTAGCACTCCTTCATCTTTCTGGCTAGCTGTATTCCTAAATCTTTTATTCTTTTTGTGGCAATTGGCAATGGAATTGCCTTTCTGATTTAGTCCTCGTTGGTGTATAGGAATGCTAGTGATTTTTGTGTATTGATTTTTTAGTCTACAAATTCATTGAAGTTGTTTATCAACTGGAAGAGCTTTTGGGCTGACTATGGGACTTTCTAAATACAGAATCATGTCATCTACAAATAGTGATAGCTTGACATTCTTTCTTCCTATTTGAATGACCTTTGTTTCTTTCTCTTGCCTGATTGCTCTGGCTAGGACTTTCAATATTGAAAAGAGTGGTGAGAGAGAGCATCCTTGTCTTGTGTTGGTTTCAATGGCAATATTTCCAGCTCTTGCCTATTCAGTATAATGTTGGCTGTGGTTTTTGTCATAGATGGCTCTTATTCTTCTGAGGTATGTTCCTTTAATACCTAATTTATTGAGAGTTTTTATGTTGAAAGGGTGCTGAATTTTATTGAAAGCCTTTTTTCGCATCTATTGAGAGTAATCATGTGGCTTTTGTCTTTAGTTCTGTTTATGTGATGAATTACATTTATTGATTTGCATACATTAAACCAACCTTGTATTCTGGAAATAAAGTCTACTTGATTTTGGTGGATTAACTATTTGATGTGCTGCTGGATTTGGTTTGCAAGTTTTTGTTTTTGTTTTTTTTAAGGATTTTTGCAGCAGTGTTCATCAAAGCTATTGGGCCTGAAGTTTTCTTTTTTTTATTGTGCCTCTGCCAGGTTTTGGTATCAAGGTGATGCTGGCCTCATAGAATGAGTTGAGAAGGAGTACCTCCTCCTCATTTTTTCAGAACAGTTTCTTAGGAATGCTATCAGCTTTTCTTTGTTTATCTGGTAGAATTTGGCTGAGAATCCATTAGGTCACAGGCTTTTTTTATTTGGTAGGCTATTTATTACTGATTCAATTTTTGAGCTTGTTATTGGTCTGTTCAGGGAATCAATTACTTCATGGCTCAGTCTTGGGAGGGGATATGTGTCCAGGAATTTATCCAACTCTTCTACGTTTTCTAGTTTGTGTACATAGAGGAATTTGTAGTAGTTTCTGATGATTGTTTTTGTTTCTGTGGGGCCAGTAGTAACATTCCCATTATCATTTCCAATTGTGTTTATTTGGATCTTTTCTGTTGTTTATTAATCAAGCTGGTGGCCTATTTTGTTAATTTTTTCAAAAAAACAACTCCTAGATTTGTTGATCTTTTGAGTAGTTTTTTTGTGTCTCGATTTACTTTCAATTCAGCTCTGATTTTTGTTATTTCTCATTTTCGGCTAGCTTTGGGGTTGATTTTTTCGTGCTTCTCTAATTCTTTCAGTTGTGAAATTAAATTGTTAATTTGAGATCTTTCTTAGTTTTTGATGTCATTTAGTGCTATGAATTTGAACAGTGCATAGACTATAACAAATGCTTAATTAATGGTGGCTCTTAATGTTCAGACCTTGATCTCTTCTTCCCTAGACTACTTTTTTGTATGATTACTTTACACACTGGTCTGTGTGTGTGACACTGGTCTGTATGTTTGACACTGGTCTGTGTGTTTAAGTGTGTTATTGTATTAGCTGGTAGTGATCTTTGTTTTCTATATTTATGCTTCTTTAAAGATTTCTTGTAAGGCAGGTCTGGTAGTAATGAAGTCCCTCAACATTTGCTTCTCTGAAAAGGATCTTATTTCTCCTTCACTTAGAAAGCTTAGTTTGGTTGGAAATGAAATTTGTAGTTAAAGATTTTTTTTCTTTAGGAATGCTGAATATAGCCCCCAATCTCTTCTGGCTTTCAGAGTTTTAGCTGAGAAGTCTGGTGTTACCTTGATTAGGTTCCTTTGCTTGAGCAGGCAGGTAGGTGACCTGCCCTTTCTTTTTAGCTCCCTTTAGCATTCTTTCTTTCATTTTGACGTTGAAAAATCTGATGATTATGTGTCTTGGGGATGATCTTCTTGAATAGAATCTTGCACGAGTTCTCTGTATTTTCTGAATACAGCAAGGTTGCAGAAGTTTTCATGCACAACATCCTGAAATCTCTTTTTCAGGTTATTTGCTTTCTCCCCCTCCCTTTCAGGGATACCAATGATTCATAGATTTGGCCTCTTTACATAATTCCATACTTCTCAGAGCCTTTGTCCATTCCTTTTTATTCTTTTATTCTTTATTTTTGTCTGTCTTATTTCGGAGAACTAGTTTTCAGGTTCTGAGAGTCTTTCTTCAGCTTAGTTTATTCTGCTGTTAATACTTGTGACTACATTGTGAAATTCTTATATTGTGTTGTTCAGGTCTGTCAGACCCATTAAGTTCTTTTTTATCCTGGCTGCTTTATCCTTCATCGAGATTTTTTTTTTCCTTGGATTGGGTTTTGCCATCCTCTTAAATCTCAGTGATCTTTGTTCCTATCCATATTCTGAATTCGATTTCTGTCAATCCAGCTAGTTCAGCCTGGTTAAGAACTCTTGTTGGAGAACTTGTGCGATCATTTGGAGGATATACAACACTCTGTTCATTTGAATTACTGGAGTTTGTATGTTGGTTCTTTTTCCTCTCTATTCATGGGCATTCCTTTAACTGCAGTGTAGAATGAGTACAGTCAATAGACTTCTTTTCTGGATGTTTTCACCAAGCCACAGCTTTGTGCAGTGTCTTTATTTGGAGCTGACTTCTTGTCTCCAGTTTCAGAAGGGAATATGTTAGTGAGGTATTTTTGGTGTTGAAGATTTAAGGTGTGATCTAGCAGGTGGCACTTAGGCTTATCGGTCAGTTGGTAGACTCTTACTCACTTGTATGGCTCCCCTATGATTTTTCACAGTTGCAGCTGTGTTCCCACTCAATGCTCTGAAAGTGTGAATTCCCCTCCCCCTTGAGTGCTGACTGTAGATTATGACTTGGCATTCCTGAGCTGCCCACTGTAGTTCTGGGGTGATCCCAGTGTTTATGTTCCTTCCCCAACTTGGAGGCAGAGAGGAAGGAATCTTAGTAGTGGTTGTGGCTGAGGGTCATTTGCTTGTTTCTGGGGGTCCCACTCCAGAGAGATGCAGGTCAGCAATCACTCAGTGCCATCAGCCCAGGATGGAGTGTCCTTGTGCTGTGGGCCCCAGCTAGGGGTTTACTGTGTGGTGGTAAGCAGTGTGTGTCCCATGGGAGATAGACTGGCCTTGTTAACTGCAGCTTGTTTGAGGTGTGGATAAGGAACTTAGGGTCTTTACTCCTTCGTTAGTCCAAGGGTGGCAAGGGCAGCTCCACTGCAGAGCGGCTTTTAGTTGCCCATAGAGGCTCTGTCCAGGGAGCAGCCAAGTTGCTTCTGGCTTGCTAGCTCTGGTGGAGAGGGCTGGAGGCCCAGGCCTGGAGGACCTACCTGATGAGGAGATATAAGAATGGGTACCCACATAACAGGCTGGTCACTTTTCTGTTGGGGTGATACAGTATGCTTGGGGCCTGCTCTAGTCCCTATTGCCTCAGATCTCCAGTATCTGGAGGTATCACCAGTGAAGGCTGCGAAACAGGCAAGACGGCAGCTTGTCCCTTTCTCTGGGAGCTTCCTCCCAGGGAGTTACCGGCCTATTGCTGGCCAAAAGGCACTTGCAGGAGGTGGCTGGAGATTCTGGTTGGTAGTCCCACCCACTGAGGAGAAACAGGATCCAGACCCTCTTATAAAAGCAGTCAGGTCACAGTTGGTAGAGCAGCTGTGCTGGGGTTCTACTTCAGCTTCCAGTTGCTTCAGGCACTCCAAAGCCCGAAGGCTGGAATGTCTAAGTCACTGAAACAGCAAACATGGTGGCCCTCCCCTCCCTCTTGGAGTGCTGTTCTCAAAAAGGTTGTAAATCTCTGTCAGCCAGAGAACACTAGCAGGAGTGGCTGGAGGCCCCTGTTGGAAGTTCCCACCCAATGAGGAGGAATGGGATTGGGACCCGCTGAAAGGAGCAGTTGTGCTGTGCTGGGAAGTCCCTTCTATCCCTGATCAGCTTGGACTCTCCAAAGTCTAAAGGCTGGATCACTTCAGTCACCCAAACAGCAAAGGTGGGGTCCCACCCCTCCTCTGGGAGCACCCTCCCAGGAAGACTTCAAATCTCCATCAGCTAGAGAACATGGTTGGGGCATGGCTGAAGACCCTGGTTGAGAGGTCCCACCAAGTGAGGAGGAATGTGATTGGGCACCCACTTAAAGCAGCAGTTTGGCAATGTTTTGGTAGAGCTGCTATGCTGTCCCAGGCTCAGACTCTCTAAATTCTGAAGGCTAGAATGGCTAAGGCACCCTAACAGCAAAGATGGCAGGCCACCCCTAACTCCAAAAGCTCCTTCTAAGGGAGGCGCAATGCTGCTAGCAGTGGCTGGCTGGAATTCTAACCCAGTGGGTCTTCTCTTGTGAGGTACCATGGAAGTGGGGCCTGCAGACTGTCACTGCTTAGCCCCCCTCATTTGCACCTCTTTCCTAGGAGTAGTACAGGGGTCTAAACTCCCACTTTGCCAGGGCTGCAGCTACTTTTGCTGGAAAGCCTGAGTATTTAGGGCTCCAGGGTCTGCATGCTTGCCCGAATGGCTGCTCTACCAAGACTCCACATAGCTTTGTCTGTCATACCAAAAGCCCCAGTGGAGTAGAATCACAAGGGGACCTTCTAATCCTAGGGTTGCCAAGATCCATGGGAGAAGCAAGATTTCCTGAGGTCACACATTCAGTCACTGCTTCCCTGGGTGGGGGAAGTTCCCCTGGCTCTGTGTTGTCCCTGGGTGGCCCAACATCCTTTCTTGCTTTTCTTCATTCTCCATGAGTCAAGTTGTTTCCTTGATTAGTCCCAATGTGAGTACCTGGATGTTGCAGTTGAAGGTGCTGTATTTACTTGCCTCTTCTGTTCCTCTCATTGAGAGTCATGCACGTTAGCTACTTCTAGTCAACCATACTGGCCAGTGCCATTCTGAATGAAGTTTCTTAGTTCTCTCTCATTTGTTGTTGCTGTTGTTGTTGGTTTTTTTTTTTTTAGCCTATAAAATACATGTAATAATAGCCTGACCTCTCCAGATAAGATGATCATATAAAGCACTTTGAACAATGCTTGGAATATAGCAAGTGCTCAACTAATGGTGGCTATTAACATTTCAGAAGGTGGATGATAAGAAACTTCTGGGAGTTAAAAGAACTTGTTCTAACCCAATGTAAAGAAACTAAGAACTTTTAAAAAAGGTTTGATGAAATCCTAATGAGAATAGACAATATAGAGAGGAATATAAATGAACTAACAGAGTTGAAAAACACGACACAAAAACTTAGCAAAATATGCACAAGTTTGAATAGCCAAATTGATCAAGCAGAAGAAAGGATATCAGAGGTCGAAGACCTACTTAATGAAATAAAAAGAGAAGACAAGAATAGAGAAAAAAGGATGAAAAGGAATGAGCAAAGTCTCCAAGAAATATGGGACTATGTGAAAATACCTAATTTACATTTGATAGGTGTACCTGAATATGACGAAGAGAATGAATCCAAGCTGGAAAATACTCTTCAGGATATTATTCTGGAAAACTTTCCCAATCTAGCAAAGCAGGACAATATTCAACCCCAGGTAATACAGAGAACACCACAAAGATATTCCTCAAGAAGAGCAACCCCAAGGCACATAATCATTAGATTCACCAGGGTTGAAATGAAGGAGAAAATACTAAGGGCAGCCAGAGAGAAAGGTCAGGTTACCCACAAAGGGAAGCCTATTAGACTTACAGCAGATCTCTCAGCAGAAACCCTACAAGCCAGAAGAAAGTGGGGGCCAATATTCAACATCCTTAAAGAACAGAACTAAGCTTCACAATTGAAGGAAAAATAAAATCTTTTATGAACAAGCAAGTACTCAGAGATTTTATTACCACCAGGCCTGCTTTACAAGAGCTTCTGAAAGAAGCATTATACATAGAAAGGAACAACCAGTATTAGCCTTTCCAAAAATATACCAAAAAGTAAAGAGCATCAACATAAAAAAGAATTTACATCAAGGAATGGATAAAATAGCCAGTTAACATCAAATGGTAGTAATCCTAAATTTAAGTTGACTAAATCCCCCAATGAAAAGATACAGCCAAAACCTAATGGCATGCTGCATCCAGACCCATTTCACATCCAAAGATACACAAAGACTCAAAACAAAGGGATGGAGAAAGATTTACCAATCAAATGGAGAGCAAAAAATAAGTAAATAAAAAGCAGGAGTTGCAATTCTCACATCTGATAAAATAGATTTGAAAGCAACAAGGATATAGTGGTAAAAGGATCAGTGCAACAATAAGAGCTAACGATCCTAACGCCCAGATACATAAGACCCATAAAGAGATTTAGACTCAACGAGATAGAAAATTAAAAAGGATATCCAGGACTTGAACTCAGATCCAGAACAAGTAAACTCAGTAAATATTTATAGAGCACTCCACTTTAAATACACAAAATATATATTCTCCACCTTAAATACATAAAATATTGATTGGCCATTATTAATACCCATTTTTAGAATAAAGCTACATTCCCATTCTCTCTCCCTCTTTTTTTCTCTTTCTTCCTCTCCTTCACTCCTTTTTTTCTTTCTTTCCAAATAAAAGAAAATTAAAAAGAAAAAAAGAAACAGCAAAGTATTCCAAATTCCTCCCTCCTGACCCTTATATATATAAAAAAAAAAACATTCACTTTATCACTTCTCTCCTTGACTAGCCATTTCTAATTGGATTCATTTGTCCCCATTCCCACCCCTAGTCTCTTTCATTTATACTACTATATAGAAATCAGAGGATCTCAGAATTGGATGGGAAAAATTACATCTTTATTTTGACTTATATTTAATTGAAGTTTGACATCTTTCCGTTCTAGAAGTCCAATGCTCAGTGCTTCAGAGGCACCAGCATCTTTCCATTCTAAATGTAGGCTTGAAATGAGAGAAATATTCATAATATCTGTGTCCATGTAACGAACAAAAATCACAAATATCTAATAACAAATTGCAGTTGTTGCAGGTATCTCATGTATGCTTATCACTACTTTTAAGTTAAGACAGTGCTTTCTACTAGGTGGTGTTATTTATTTTATTAATAAGTTTTCATGCTGTTAGCTTCTATTATATCCTACGTTAAAATATTTTGATAAGTTATAATTCAATATGATTCGTTTCTTTTCTAAAACAATGAATTTTAAACTATTATTCTGAGAAGTGATATATAGACTTCACCTGATTTTAAAAGAGATTTTTACACACACACACACGTAAAAGTAAAACACACCTTATTTAAAGTGAGTTTTATAAGAAAAATTACACATGACCATATTACTGCCTCCTTAACATGTTTCACTGGCTCCCTTCACTGACAGTGTCAAGCACAAACTCCTTAGGGAGACATGCAAGACATACAAAGGTGTCCATCTACCCCTACAGCCTCACTGATTCTCACTCACTGCCCATGACCCTATCTTTCCTGCCATTCTAAACTACTCACAGGACCTGGAAGATACCCTGCTCTTCCGTGCCTGCATTCATGTGTGTGTGTTTTGGTTGCTTTGGTTTTGGAATGCCCTTCTTCTTCTTCTTTCCCATTTATTGCTTCTTTCTTATCCATCAAATTTTATTCATTATTAAAGACTTTGTTAATGTCTCCTCTTTAAGTCCTTGTGAACTCCCAGTCCAGCTGAGGTGACCTTCCTCACTTCTCCCACAGCACCTTGTGTAAGAATCCATTTAGTTGTCAAAACAAGTGTCAACGGGGTGCTATTTGTCACATTTTATTAGTCTTCACTTTTACTGTTTACTTTTCTGCTCTCAATTAGACTGTGAGTTCCTTGAGAGAAGATTATGATTTATTTCTCACCTCTTCTCTCTCCATAGTTCCCACAGTGGTACGAGTCTTGAACTCAATGAATGGGTGACGTTTGATAGAACACAAGCATGAACAGAATTGATATGTTACTTCAGAGGGAAAGTACCAGAGATATTCTGAATTGTTATTTTGCCCTCTTCTTCTGGAAACAGTAGAAGAAAATGTTACTCCTTTGGGAGGCTGAATGACATACTGGATGAGACTAATCAACTAACGTAATGATGGAGAAGTAGCTTTGTGTCTCTTGGGGAGAAAAAATAGGTAATTTTTTTCCTCTGCAGTCAGGGAAGAAAGGTATCTTGACTTCAGCAGAGGAGAGGGATGCTGTTCTAGAAGGACTCTGTTGTGGGCTAAATGTCCTACACTTGCCTTTAAGGGGGAACTCAAACACAATGATAATAGACTCTTCAAAAACTTGATGAAATAAATGGACAAATATGGGTAGGGTTGCAACTAGTTTTTTCTGACCAGACAGAAACAACAGTCATCATACTGTTTTCACATTTATCTGGTTTGATTATGGTTTGATTTCAAGGAGGTTCTTGATTTTACCCTAGGCATCCTGTGCTATTACTAAATTCTATGAAAATTATGTTTGAGATCTAAGAATTAAGAAAGAAAAACTTTTTATTTGAGGAATGCAAGCTCCCTTTAATTTAGGCCCACAGAGGCATAAACTGTGAGAGCATGTGACAGTAGTCACATCTCACTCCCCCTTTGAGCTAAATAATTATCTCTTGAAGCCATTTGCTGTGTGGGCTCTAGACAAACTGACACCAAGTAACCATCAAATGCCATATGCTAGATACCATAACTCATACTGTATAGTTCAGTGATGTATAGCCAATCACTAATCAATGTTACTTCTGTAAACCAATGAGAATTCTCGTCAGACAACTTTGTATCACCTCACTCCTTCTTCCCTTTTGCCCTTAAAAACCTGCTAGTACCCATTAACCATCCCTTCTATGCACAACTATTATATATCCATTATTAAAAAAACCAAAACTTAAAAAAAAAAACTTCTTGTAACAAAGGCTGAGTGGAGTACTCCCCAAGGCAACTTGGAAGTGTGTTTAAGGCTGCAGTTATCCCTGGCTCACATAAATTGTCTGTATTAATTTTGCCTTAGTTTCTTTCTTTAGGTCAACAGAATCCATGTGATAGTTGGAATGTGTCCATTGGGCACTGTTCTACATTTATATCAGCAGGAACAAAATAGCATTATGAATGGTAACAACTGAATAATTATGCTAAAGAAAAATAAATTGGTTTCTTACCTCACATTTATGACAAAATGGAGTTGAGGTGAATTAAATACTTTTATTTTTTGAGACCAAGTCTCTCTCTGTTGCTCGGCTGAGGTGCAGTGGTGTGATCTTGGCTCACTGCAACCTCCACATCCCAGGTTCAAGTGATTCTCCTGCCTCAGCTTCCCAAGTAGCTGGGACTACAGGCACACCCCACCATGCCCAGCTCATTTTTGTACTTTTAGTGGAGATGGGGTTTGATCATGTTTGCCAGGATTATCTCCATCTCTTGACCTTGTGATCGGCCCACATTGGCTTCCCAAAGTACTGGGATTACAGGTGTGAGCCACCACGCCTGGCCAAATTAAAGATTTTTAAAGTAAATAACTAAATCATAAAAGTACTAAAATAAAATCTAAGATGCGTTTTGGAATATACTCCTCACATAAAGGAGTACCCTAAGTGTGACCAAAAAAATTGGAAGCCATAAAATAAAGACTAAAGTATGTGACAGCATACAAATATTTTCAAATTCTGCATTAAAAACACAGGAAATCATAAAGTCAAAAGAGAAATAGAAATTTGGGAGTAAAGAGTTGCAGTTTTCATCATAGTTAAAGGACTATCTTCTTAAATACATAGATTTCTTCTAAAAAGTACTAACAACCAAATAGAAAATAAATAGGGGCAAAGGGTAAAAGCAATTACTAAAAAAGGAAATACAAGTGATTTTTACTTAAAATACAAAAAGATTAATAACCTTACTTAAGAGAAAGGCAATTAAACTCATGATCAGATGCCATTTTCACTTATCAAACTAGAAATATAAATGATGAGGGTATGGGAAAACAGGTAATCTTATGCATTATAATAAAAATATAAATTGGTACAACCTCTACAGAGTGTAAATTGTATTATTGATTAAAATTAAATATCATATTTGATTCTGCAAAGGAAATTTTTTCTATACACACATGCAGTATGGTTTCATTTCTTCAATATACATGTACATTGTCATGTAAACTACAGTAGCAATCTTGTAATTATAGAGACAAAATGATGGCCAGACAAATGCAACAAGCATGGCAGAGTGAAGCAGTGGAAAGCATTTAGGTCTTCAACTAAGCTACTGATCATACCCTACCAAGAGCTGCTTATTAAGTCCTATTTGAATTTGGGTTTCTGTTATTTACAGCTATATGTATTCTAAGTATACATATGATACATGTATATTTAGAGACACACATATATATTTAATTTTGAATATACTATTTGCTAAATCAATTATAACCATTATGCATTTCCATTCTTAAAAGTAGTTTTACATAAAACTCTAGTCTTATATAAATGTTTACTTTTTTGGAGGGAGGATAAAATTTTAGAAGTGAAATCAACATTAGAACCTCTAAGGATCTTGTTACTGTTAAAAGAACAACTTTTGAAAAATAAAACAAGTTTATTTGAACATAGAACAATTTGCCAGTCAGGCACCCCTCAGAACCAGAGCATAGCAAAGGTTGAGAGAGCTCTGCTATGCAATGTAGACAGGCAACATTTATAGACAGAAAATGAAAATGAAGTATAGAAACAGCTTGGTTGGTTATACATCTGTGTTTGCCCTATTTGGCCATGGTTTGGTCAGTTGGCTGCCTGAGACTGGCTGAAGCTCAGCTGCTGTGATTGGCTGACACCCAGCTATTTGTTATAAAATATACCCCTAAGTCAGGCTTTCACTTTATTTACTTAATAAGTTAGATTGCCCTCCAGTTACATAGGGAGGTATAGAGATGGCCTCAGGCCAAATTAAGTTTAATGTTAAAAACTGAAAGGTACTGGTCAGGGCCTTTTTATAGTTAATGGACAGTATAGAGTGTTTATTTCTGATCATCTTTACTAATAACACTAGATATTAACATAAAATTTAGTGCAGTTGTAGGTGAAAGGATGTCATATCATTTTAAGTTATCTTTTTATCATTAATGAGAATTAATAACATGATTTATTAAGAAGTTACATTTTTCCAGGATTCCACTTGTCAGATCAGAATCAGAAAAAAAAGGTAGCAAGTGCAAGGGTCTGGGCTCAGGTATCAAATATAAAGAGTTAGTAAATACAGCCAGCCAGTCAGAACCTGTTTCTATATCTTTTCACATAAAGATCTCATAAGCCGATGATAGGAAAGAATTTGTTGAGAAGAGAGAGGCTTCAGACATTGGTATTTTTGTGATACCCTACCTCATGAGTCTAACTGGATGTAATGAATTAGAGATATTATATTCATCCTAGAAGTTCAGACAATTGAGAATAGGGGGATATGGATATTGCACATCATCTTCTGTGTGAGGTCCGTGGAGAGGAGCATCATTAGAGTGGTACCCAATGATGTTGCATCTGTAAAGTAGAAATGATGATAGAGCATCAGGAGGCTTCAAGTAAAATCTGGTCAATTTTGTAAGAAATCAAAAATTACAATTTTTCATGCCTGAGTTAATGACTGAAAAATTGTACCTCTACATTTGTATTTCTTATATTATGTATATACCCATCTTAGTCATTTATTAGTTGTGCGCCTCTCTGAGCCTCAACTTCCTTATTTCCAAAATGGTGATAATAATTCCCATATAATGTGATTTTCTTCTGTAAGTACATATTCATGGGTCTAGTCCAATATCCTATAAGTAATTTATTCTTTACTACACTGAAGAGGATATATGAGGGCCAAACACACTAACTAGGTAATATACTAGATAAAGCTGTGTCAATATATATATGGCCAAATTCCAGTCACTGTCACAATTGCTGCCTTGAGATGACACTGCTGTCTTTGGCCAGGATGAGGAATCTTTGATCAATCATCTGTCTGTCAAACATCTTTCTGGTCAAGCTGGATAGGGCTCACTATTCATAGTCCACATACTTCTCTCAGCATAGGAAGGAGTTCTGCTGGCCCTGTAGTTGCAGAGCTATTTCTCCCATAAGAGGCTTACTTGTTACAGTTTGTTTCAGTCATAGGTATGCACCCTGGCCAATGAGAAGATAGGAATGTATCTGGGTTTGCACCAGTCCTATGCAACTTCGGTGGAATTCTGTCTGACTGGTGCTCTAAGGAACTTAAGTTCAGTGTAAGACACAGGTCCTGGTAGATTCTACACTTTGGGACAATTTTACTGGCTGACAAAGCATATCTACAAGTAGTGGGGAGTACCCTCATCTGCTGTTCTTTACTATAATTTTTATCCCATGGGACTGGCCTCATTCAGAGCCCAAGATGACCTGGTGTTCCTCAGTAGAATTCTTCACCTAGGGTGGTGCAGGCAGCCATACAATTCACTCCATTACTTGAGTTGCCTGCAAAGTATGCAGTTTTTTAGGAAGATATTGAAGCTTGAAGCCTAGTGGTTGCCTCAGTGACCACTCAATTGTTTCCATGTAACAATTTTCATTAAAATTTTGATTGTGCCCAGTAAACCAGTGTTTTATGCTTGTCACCTTCAGAATTCTATCTCAGCATTATCAGGATCTCATGACATCATGTAGGCATACTTTCTTGTATGGACACGTTTTGTTTTTGACTAGTCGAGAGGTAATCCCAAGTTTCTGAGTTCCATGGGAATAGAGCCAAGAGACATGTGGCTTCTTAGAGTTAGTGTCCATGGGAGCGGATCTGAGAAAATCTCATGGAGGATCTATGGCTCAAACCGCATAATCAAATTTTGTTCTGAATAGTGTGCTTTGTAAGATGTTAGAGAAAAAAATCCGTAACACTTGTAGGAAAATGTTTCTTAATAGAGTAATCTTGGTTAGGAAAACAAATTAAAGGGGTGAATTGGTGATTTAGTCTTTTTACATTTTAATTTAAAATGATCATTAAGATAAATGGACTCACGTATAGCTGTTAGCCCTTCTCAGGAGACATTTTCAATAGGTCTCATTAGGATCAGAATCTGGTATTATGTTTTATGTTTCTATAAATTAATTCTAGTGGATAATAGTTTGCCTATAGTGCATATATATAGAACTAATAAAATAACATTTTATTAACGTTGATTTTTAGGAAAGTATATATGTGTGCTTATTCAAAACATCAGCTTTATTATGAAGCAGAAACAATAGCATAGTACTGTTAAAAGCTTTTCTCTCTCACAGTAATCCAAAAGTGGAATCAATGATAATGAAGCATGTGTGTCTTTCATCATTGCCAAACTGTACTGTTCCATGTCAGGAATACTTAGTGTAATGTTAAACCTGACATAAGCTAGTTAACCTTTATAAGTTATCTTATTAAGGAGTTGTCTGTCATTATTATATATACATTTTATGCCTGTCATATAAATTGGGCAGGCTTATATGTAAAATCTTATATTCAAGAATATCTTGTGTTCTTGACAGGATGTGATACTATTGAAGTATTTTGATGTGTAATCTAGAAAAATATATTTAAATACTCCTTCTGTCTAGTGTTTTGAATGGTAACCAAAGTAAACTTGCTCTACCCATTTTCACAATATACTCATTTTCCAAAGTCTTCCTCTGCAAAATGCCACTGAGGTATCAATGAACTAAATTTCGTACCATTTTTCATTGCTTGACATCTTACTCAGGGATGGCCAAGATAGTATAGTTTGCTTTGATATGTTTCGTAGTGTGTAAACTGGAACTGAATGACCAGGCAAGTGAAATTTCAGCACTCTATTTCACATGCCAGGCAAGTTGTGACTTGCTTATCATTGCCTATAGTTTTATTTCTTAGTTATATTATTGGTAGTATGCATGTGTTTTATTTTTAAAAGTGATCATTTGATATTTGAAATGGATTTTATTATAGTTTAATCAGTATTTGAATTTAGATTTCTATTTTGTATATAACTAATATACAAATATAAATTATTGAAATATTTATATTAATTATAAACTAGCTATGTTAACACATAGAATTTTAATTATCTTCCCCATTAAACTTAGTCACTGCTTCATAACTAAGTTACTAAACTGATGGAGGGTGGAGAGGAGGGATCACTTCAAAAATATTTATATATGTTACTGCACTTAAGGATTTCTAGGTACTTTACAACTGTTTTGCAATTCAATTTGAAAATTGGTGAATTTTGATGAAAACTGGTGAAAGTTGAGATAAAGGTACCAGTATCATTAAGTGATAAGAAAAAGATGTAGCTTTCTTGTATCTCTGTAGCTTCAGTAGAACTGTATACCTTTGACAACTGCAATGCATTTGGAAACTGAACCTATGAAAACATATAAATAGTTTTCAGGTCAAGATAAAGAGAAATGAAACAGATATAACTAGTCCTTGCTTTCATATATATAAAGCAACTTGACCAGGACCAATTTAATAGGAATTTAACTCCTGAGAACCAGAGTAGCAGACTTAAAATTCCTCAGTGAAACTTTTATGCTAAACCATTAGACTTCTATAATAAAGTGAAAATCAGAAATCCAGAATTAATCATTATAATAAAAACTGTTGTGTCTTTCAGAAAATGTGAAACAGTTTAATATAACTTACATTGTTTCTACACATTAGATATAAGAAATAATTTCATTTAGTCATAGTACAATAAATTTGATTAACATTATCAAATTATAAAAGTAAGTTATTGTTGAGATAGCATCAGCTTATTATTCTTCATTTCAGATAATAGTCAATTATTTTGATATGCTTAGTAATGTCTGCAAGTATTAATATAATGAAATACTGAGATTTGAACACAATGACAGTAAACCATTGAAATTTCAAATTCACATTATACAGCCATCATGAATCCATAAGTAAATGTTAATAATGTAACAAAATATAAAATGATTGAAATTTAACCATCTAATCATTAACATCTGGAGTTTTAAGACCACTATTTAATCTGCTAATTTGATCTGAAATATAAGTAGTTGCTTTTATGTGATGCATGACATGTCTTTGTGTCTTAATACTTAATTTGAAATGTCCTTAGTCTAAAAATTACCAAAGCAAATAAAAACGGAGATGCTTATTTATGAAACAATGTTGAATACATATTATATAAATGCATTGTTTGAGTGTTTTTATGCAATATTAAATCAATCATTTCTGTTATTTTGCCATAAAAACTGCAGTGTTGTAAAGATAGTGTTGTAATTTTCCAAAATTACATTGTTCTCCAAGTATGTTATTTTGAAATTTTGATAAAAACAAATACCATTTAACTGCCTTTTAAGATAATGCAGGTTCTCTAAGCATGCTACAGAATTGAAAGCTAACCTCGCTAACCTCTAGAAAAATGATTCTTCTTACCTTAAAGAAAATCCATTTCTCATTTGGAGGTGTATGAAAATGCACCCAAAGAAAAGAGAAACTTACTATTTTACTGAATTTTTTTATTTGATAAACCTGATAACCTCAGTCACTCGGCCTATTGTATTAGCACCATTGGCATGGATTGTTAACGTACTGTGTCAATTATAGTAGGAATGGAAACTTGCATATGTGGCATCATCCCTATTTTTGTGGAATTTTATCTTACCAAGTATGCTATCATATAATATAAATTCAAGTGTTTAAGGATGATTCGAATGATAGTATATAGCAATCCTGCATTTTACCAAAACTGTAGGTAGATTTTTCTGTAAATATTAATCAAAATTGTAAAGAAATAAACTGTAAAGCATACTCCTTTAATTCATCAGAATATAAGGAGAATTGCTTTCATTTCCTCACCTATGTTGTAATATATAGGATCATAAATGTAATTTGTTCTCCTTCTAGCTCAAAAACTCTGGAAATCATAAAACTTTTTATTGTATGATTTGTTTGGATGGTTAAATGCCAACCATTGCATATATTCCCCCTTTTAGTTTACATACTGTAGCTTATGCTTAAGTGACTGTAGCATACTCTAGCCTGTGGTACTTAATTTCACAGCTTCAAAATTGTTAAGGGGAAACCTTCCATATTTTAGGAAGCTATGAACTTAATATAAATCTCATGAGCACCCACAGCGGTCTACTACCATGGCTGGAATTTTCCCATATATTATTTGTTCTTTGCCATTAAAATATAGCATATTAATTGGAGACATCTTTGTGGGAGTACAGCAAGGGCCTGCTGAACCTTTGGGGTTTGCTTGGTGTACCAGATGAGTATGAGGATATTTTTGTAAAAATACAAAATCACACTCTCCAGAGCAGTAATTGGCCTTATATCTTTTAGGAGCGATAATCCAATCCCATCCAAAAGCTTCAAAATCCACAGTAAGAGGGTAACGACAGCATCGTGATTCTGTTGAGAGATCATCACAGTCAAGACCAAAATCCCTTCTGGATCTTTTTGGTGTGTCTGTTACCTTGACCTCTAAAAAGGGATTCTGTATGAAAAGGAAAGAACAATCAGTAATATCAATAGACCTGGAAATACTTTTCTACCTACCTTAAGAAATCATTATTAAAGAAATAAACTAATAATTTTGCTCATACCACATTTATTTTTAAAAAGGCACAGCATTAAGGAATGTTAATTTACACTAGGCTCAATTTTCCCCTTATGTCTCAAAAGAATTTAACAGCAATACAAATTCCCCTAAGGTCAGTTCCATGCATTTTAAATTTTTATTTTTCCAAGTTTGAGTACCAGACGGCCTGGCATATAATGGATGCCCTGAAAATACTTAAGGGAAGAAAGGGAGGGAAGAAGGAAAGGAGGGAAGAAAAGAAGGAGAAATGGGGAATGAAGGAAAGCTGAGCTCCCTCTCTTCTTGCTTCATGATTAAATATGTTCACTGAATATGCCTGGCAACTCCTGGGGGGATAGGTATAGCCATCCAGCCTCCATTGTCTAGGTCCTCACTCAGGGAAACTTGAACAATAAAGCCAGGACAAAATAGAGAAGGACAAATTCAGAAGAAGAGACGATGATATTTCCTGTATTCTTTCACGGGAAAATGTTGCTATTCATATATTTAAAAATGGTTAGTACTGTCTCTGCCCCAATCTTTAAGTGTATTTGAGACTTTGTTTCCCTTTACATGAAAAAATCTGAGGAATACATCATATTAACCACTTGTTGTATTATTAGTTTTGAGCATTAAAATGCTACCTACAAAAAGGACACTTTCTTAAATAATTGACAGTAGTTTTTAACCCATATCTAAATGAAAATAGCTCTGGTAGTTATTGTTATTTAAGACTATAAAAATAATGATATCATTTTGGGAGTCATTAACATTTAGTGTAGCATATACAAAGAAAACTAAATCATTTAGAAAATTGTATAGTCTTTTAGACAAGTATACACATGTTTATTGCAGCACAATTCACGGTTGTAAAGATATGAAATCAGCCTAAATGCCCATCAGCAGATGAATGGATAAAGAAATTGGGGTATATATACACCATGGATTACTACTTAACCATAAAAAAGAATGAATGAAGTAATATATTTTGCAGCAAATTGGATGGCGCTGAAGATCATTATTCTAAGGGAATAGAAAACCAAATTCCATATGTTCTCATTTATGAGTCGGAGCTAAGCTATGGGTATGCAAAGACATACAGAGTAGTACAAGGTATTTTGGAGACTCAGAAGTGGAAAGGGTTAGGGTATGAGGGATTAAAAACTACATATTAGTACAAAATACACTAGTTGGAGTGATGGGTGTGCCAAAATCTCAGGCTTTGCCACTATACCATTCATCTATGTAACCAGAAGCCGCTTGTACCCCAAAAACTATTGAAGTAAAGCATATGTGTGTGTACATATATATACACACACACAATAAAAAAGTAAATAATAAAAATAAAAAATAAAAAATATTTTATGATATTTTAAAGAATGTTTTTATTTAAAGTAGATCTTACCTGCTAATTATATAATCTTTATAACCAAGATCATTTAAAGATTAAAAAGATAACATGTTTGTTGTTTACAAGTATAATCTTCTTTTGTAAATTATGTCAATAGGTGAACATAAAAAGATGTGATCACATTAAGTGTTTGAAAATAGAAGGTTAGCCAGAAGAGTAACCCTAAATTTGTACTAGGTATTAAATTGTTTTTATTAATTTTTGTAATATTTGTATTACATTATAAAAAGGTATTGTCATTTACTTGGCCTGATACTAAATTAGTTGGCTTTCCCTAAGTAAACTCTTGCACAAGAATGCTAAGGCAGCTCAGAAATATGGCACATGCATACCTATGTACCAAACATGAATGATCTGCACGTGTACCCCTGAACATAAAGTATAGTAATAATAATTAAACAAGGAAGCCAGGTGGCAAAGGTTAACTAGTCTGTAAATTGAAATTTTATTAGGACTATTCCACAAAGAAATATATACATACATCAGGGCACTGACATCCTACAAATATTGAACATGTTTATTATGAGGAATCTTATATTTAATAAAATATAAGCCTATAAATGTCACTCTTAATTAATTTCTCATAATAAAACATTTTTTCATTATAATTTTAGAGGTTTATCTGTTTTATGCTAAGCCAAAAATTTTTAACACATTTGGCACCCTTCTGGGAGAAAAAAAAATGTTTTGATTTGTTTATGTACTAAAAATCCCCTATATTAGAGTTAATATTTTAATTCATACAATCATGTATCATATTAAAGAAAAGCACTTTATATTTCACTCCCAGTTCAAAAGAACTTCTTAAGAAGTTAAATATGGTACAATTTTATTCTAAAACCTTCATGCAAAGTAAGAGTATCAAGGGAGTGTTTCATAGGATACAAAATTGGACACCTACTTTTATTGGGTACAGGGCTACCACTAGGGTAAGTTACCTTTGTCTGGCTTAGGAAATTGTGTAGCTGTTTTCCGCTATTGCTCATTCATATTATGAATAAAAATGTAAGATTTTTAGAATGTTATTTTCAGTTATTACTTACCAGCCCATTTTCTTTTGATTCTGGGAAGGTTACAGCAAGATCATGACCATTATCATCTAAAGCTTTTATTTCAATGCCTAAGTTGGATTCAGGTTGTTTGAGCCAATTTTGCAACACTGTCTTCACATCAATGCTCTGCCAAATACCAGTGCCTGGGTTCATGTCAAGTTTCAGAGATCGGATTCCAGTATACCTTGTACCATCTTTCATGGGTTTGATGAGTCTCAGGATTTGCACAAACACTGTTGTAGGAGTCTTGACGGGTTTCAAATATATCCATAATTGGGCCTTTACTACTTTATTATATTGTATTTTAGAGCTAAATTTAAAGAAGCAACACTTGGGTTTTCCATCCACTTGTGTTAGAAAATCAGCTATAAATGAATAAGAAAAGAAGAATTACTGAAATTATTGCTCATTACAAAGTGAACAAAACCCCTCCATGTTAATAGTTGAGCATTAAAGAAATTAAGATCATGTATGCCTATTCAGTCTTTAAAATGAAATACCGTGTGGAACTTTATACCTCAGAAAAAATGTCAAAGAAAATAATTACCCTAGCTTTTCAGAATTTTTCAGATATATGTATTTTCAGCTGTTCATCAGGAATCTATTCCCCTTCCAGAGAACTATGGACAACGGAAGATTCTATGAAATAATGAACACTGAATGAAATTTTAAAATGATGATGATTAGAGAGAACAAGAGACACTGTGAAGGAACAACCACTTAGAATTCTTTGGGAATCTGAGTAGTTACACTTACTGAGCAGCTGTACCCATCAGTCTGGAAGAAGGAACCCTTCCCCCAGGCCTGAATTACCTGGGGACAAGACACACTGAGCAACTTTACTGAGCCTGGGGAATTAGTAGAAAACACAGTACATCTGTTACATTTTGGCTTTGGAATAGCCTTTTAAAGAAGCAAAATCAAGCAGATAATTAACACAAAAATTTTGATGTTACAGTCAGGCTATCTCAAAAGTTCAAAAGTATTGTCTTAGGGGCAGGCTGTTCATGTAAGCACAAGCACTAACGATTTCTGTTATTTTGGTTTTCCAAAATTGTCTATAAAAGGTAAATCTACTCCAGAACTATTTGATAGCACAGTCTTAAATGAAAATTCTTTGCTGCATTGTAACTTGATTACTTAATAAGGAAAATAATATTTTAAAACTGTTTTGAGTCTTGTTTAAAGTATATAAAGCATTGTATGAAAGCAAGATAACAGATAATGTAACAAAATTTTTCTTGCCCTGCCTTCTCTGTCAAGGCGCCTGTTTCTCTTTCCTGGAGAAAGTATTCTTTTGAGCTGACTATAAAATGAATTGTATGAAATATGTTATCCGTCAGAAGCAATGTAGATACTACAGGTAAAAGCCCTCCCTCTGAGGAAGAATAAAATCTTACAGAAGGTAATTAAGCACTGTGCCTGCTTGGAAGTACACAAAGTGGGTACTGTCAACCATAGTACCATGGTCAAGGTGCAAGGAAGACTTTGTGAGCCAACCTACCCAATTAAAATGTTTATTTCTTAGGCATTTTCTGACATTTAGTTCATGATGATCATTATGCTATGTTTACTTCATTATTGCTCTTACTAATACATTAAGATATTTAATTTTTAACATACTCTTCAGTGTGATACTTTCAAAATTAAATTTTTAACTCTGAAGAACAACAAAAATACTGAGAGAGTTTCAAATAACAGAAATCACTTTAGGTTTTCAGCAGTGCTCAAGTAAGCTTAAACATCCAGCAAGTTTCTTTTCATTTTGTTATTAGTGAAAAAAACTTATAGATGCAAATTTGACACAACCAAACACAATTATAAAATATAATGTAAATTTTTAACGTTGCTTGTAGTATCTCCCAGTCCTTGCCTTGGTGGTATTACTGTGAAAGCATAAGCATGCTATCTATATTTGCCTTTTTAAACTAATGTTATGCAAGTATTTTATTTTTTAGTTTTTTTATATCTATAAGAAAACAAATAATGCAACAGATTTCTGTCTCATTAATATATTCTCATGAAATCTTTAAAAAGAGAAACTCTTTTCCTTTCTACTTACATACAAGCCAACAGCTTGTTAAAAGAGCCTGAAAATAGATCTGTTTCTCATAAACACTAGAAAAACAGTCAGCAGAACTGTTGATATACACTAAATAGGACTACTTACACTCTGTAGGCATGGTAATGATTGTTTCTGTTGTAGCGTGATAATCGTCATCTTCCAAAGAACCATCACTGCTGTCATCCCTCTGGACATCATACTGATCAATCAGTTCCCGGAGTGGAGGAGCTTTGGGTAAAAGTTGTCTTATAGCATCTTTGCTGATGTTGGGAGCTGTTTCCAGACGAAGTTTACTGAGGATTTGAATTTTTATGGCTTCTATTCTTGAAGATTTAGTGCTTTGTCTCCAAGTACATGTATTACACAGCCCCTCTTTTTCCACATTTTCGTTTTGCTCACTGTTCTCATTTAGATCCACTGAACCAGCAACAATCAGCATGAACAGGTAAATATAAACATAGAGTTGCATTTTTTGCATGATTTTAAAATCCATATAATCTTTTTTTCTAACTCTTATTTCTTCCTTTTACTTTTCTTTTGCTTTTGAATAATGCCAAGCACAATTTTAATGCATATACAGTCTGAGAGACAACTTGCCACACCAGTGAATCTTTTATACTGTATTCCAAGTGGCTTTTTATATTCCAACTTAGATGAGACAAGTGTCGTCAGGATCTATGATTGGCTGTTGCTCCACAATGAATCTCGCTGTCAGAGGTTAAAACCCTGTCTGTCACAAGTCACCAAGCAGTATTTTGTTACAGTCAAGGGTGAGCTGATTCATTTGACTACTTCATAAAAGAAATAAATCTACAAATAATAAAAGATATTTGTGACATTTGAAAAATAAACATCTATGTTGGCAATAATATAAACTGTACTTAAATCTTATTAATCCTTATACAGCTCTTATTGTAATTTAAATAAGTCAACTTTAATTTGTAGTACATATTTAAAATATGAAATATTACTTCCTCAAAAACTAAAATGATTTTATATTGTTTAGGCAAGCATTTGAAGTAAAAATATTTTTATTTGTTGTATTAAGTTATTTTTAGTGCCAAGTAATTAGGAAAATAAAAATTAGGAAGATCTGAATTAAAAGTTAAGATTATGATGCTAGTAGAGAATTTTCATCTATAATTTGAGAAACTTGTTTTCTGATTAAATTATTAGTACATATTGAAAGTCATTCTTATTATGTCATTTTGTACATGGAATTATTTTTACATAGTTTAATGCCTTTTATTATTTTAAAAATTATGCTGAACTTTTGATTGGCTGGTATTATTTCCTATTCTAAAGATGCAGATTAATATAACTCAGAAGATATGTTTCTTTATTGTTTATTATCAAGAGGGTAATATCGGCTGGTAGAAAAATCTCTGAACATAGAATAAGATAATGAATTTTATAACTGGCATTGCAGAGCTTATTACAGTTTCCTCAGATTTCCAGCAGTAAATATCCAGAGAGTAAAAAGTGTAGTATTTATTCTCTATAAGTTACATCAGAATATTGTGAGCACATAAAAAGAAAGAGCATCATGATAAAGGGGTGACCTTTTGTGGTTTCCCAATACTGTGATATGTTTGTACCCCTTTGCCAATTTCTCATTTTGACCAGAGGGCAGACACCTGGCAGGGATTTGGGGTAAAGTCTGGGAGCAGAGAATAGAGCTTTTTGTTCTCTAAATTTAAGTGGCCTCTGTAGGGATCAAACGCTCAACCTTAGCTTTGGGAGCCACAAGATGTAGTCAAATGAACTATTAAAGAGCTAAGCAAACAGCCAGCAAGAAACAGAGATATTTCCAGGCCAAAGGAGATTTATTTTTCCTACTCCTTTTTGGGACGCTAAGGATTCCTAAGAGATTTAATCCATTACTTTTTTTTTTTTTCCAAGAGAATGCAGTGACTCATATCAAATATTTATTTTTAAAGTCACTACCATTTTTGCACACTGTACACTAATTTACTGCCTCGGTGCACTAAAATGCAACTCAGTAGCCTGAAAAGTTAATGTATTTTCATCAAATTCTTAAGAGGTATCTACATCTCTTGAGAAAAAAATGGCCTTACATAATGCATTGGATTTGCCCATCATTAAAGATTAAGGAAAACCAGACACAAACCAGATGCCCTGAGGATTTCAGATACTCTTTGTTATGGGACAATATTAGATCTGGCTTCTAAGGTTTTATTTGTTTGGTGAATTCATTTTTCAATGTATAAATCTTTGAAATATTATGATCATTGTAACATGTGTATCTATACAACTCCAAGTAAGTCAAACTTTTTTAAAAATATGCTTAGAATTACATAGCAATTGAGTTGAGAACTCAGTCTCTGGAGTCAGATAGACCTGAGTTCAAATCTCAACTTTGCCACTGCTAACTATGTGATAATGGATGAGATACTTAACTTTCCTGAACTTTAGTTTCCTCATAGGGTTTTGGGGCGATATAATTTAATAATGCATGTAAATTGCTGAATATAGCACCTGTCATAAAGTAATTGGTAACTGGCACTTGAGCACTTGCTCTTTGTTTTATGCAGAGGGGTTTGAGATTATGCTTAAAATGATCCTCCACATGAACTAGAACTGCTTCAGGTCATAGCTGCCAATTATCAGTCACAGAGTCTACCTTTCTATCATGGTTAGGCAAGTAAAATTTTCTAAGGCAGCCAGATTACAAGACATGTTCCAGCTCTTTATTCTTACCGGGAAAAAAGTGAACAATGGTTGTTGTTTCCACCTACAGACAATTCTCATTATTCATGATTTCTGTAATCACAAATTTGCCTACTTGCTAAAATTTATTTATGAAACTCAATACTCCTGGCATTTTCCAGTCGTTCACTGGCATTCAGAGTGGCAAAAAATTGCAGGCCTATCTGATGCACAGATTCCCAGATGAAATTAAACAAGACAGGATTCTGCCTTAATGTTTCAGCTCTCAAACTATAAACACATTCCCTTTTTGCAGTCTATTTAGTTTTTGTGCTTTTTAAAATTGTTCCTGTTATTGATATTGCTTTTAAAAACTTGTCCCCAAGCATAGTGCTGAAGTGCTGTGTGGTGTTCCTATGTTCCTAACCACAACAAAGCTGTGATGGAAAGTAGCATAGTGGTTGCCAGGGGCTGGGTGGGGCACTGAGGGGAAGTTACTGTGTGATAGATACAGAGTTTCAGTCTGGGAAGATGAAAAATTTCTGATGATGAATGGTGGTGTTGTATAGACAACAGTGTGAATGTGCTTAATGCCACAGAACTGTACATCTAAAAATGGTTAAGATGTTAAATGCTATGTATATTTACCACAATTTTAAAAGGCTATGATATGCCTAAGGGAAAAAAATTCTTACAAAAAAATACATGGGCTGGATAAGCATCATTAGGGCATGATTTATAGTCCTTTTCCCTCTGAGTTCACTGTTATTGAATGAACAATATATATTAAATAATGTGTGTGTAAACGAAAACACACCTAAAACAAGGTTATATATTGATTGATTGATGAAAATTATGACCAGAGGTTCACCTAACCCTGTTTTTCAAGTGGGAACAATAGTTCAGTATTTGCTAATTGATTTTTGGCAATGACTTTGTAGGACACAACTACTATGAACAGGGAGAATTGACTATACCTGATCCACTTCTCTAGAGAACAGTATTGAATGGGTTAAGAAGTACTGAAGAAATTTAAATGAGTTTTATTCCTTCTCCAGTGGCAGTGATTGTGAGTGTCCCAAGGCCCCAGAGTAGAAGGGCTTATCAGCTGTAGGAACCTTCAATGTAGTCTGACTGCTGGAGGCCCGGTTTTGGCTGCTCTTGTCATAAAGGAGACAGGACAGTCGTGCATCATTAGGATGAGTGAGTAGAGAAGAATTCCTTCTAGATGACTGGGAGAGCTTTGTCTGTTGGCTTGTTGGTTTTGTCTTAAGTTGGCCATCTCTAAAAGCAGTTTCTCACAGGAGTTGGAATTTAGGTGGCCAAGACAGCATCTCCAAGACTGACATGGTCCGTCTTTGTACTAGGTGGGCTATTAAGTTTTCTGTAACTGTAAGTAAGGTGACAAGCAAAACTCTCTCATCTCTGTTACAAATACCCACTGGTTGTCTCAAAACAATGTTGAGTGTATAAAGAATATTTTCAAAAATGTTACAGTTTTATTTTCCCAGAGTGTGAGATCTACTGAGTGTACTAATGTAAAGACTTGCTGGAAGTTTAATGATCGTGGCCAAAAAAGGAGGAGAATGAGATTAGGAATTAGCACAAGAATGAATCAAGAAAATTTCAACAGTTTTGGGCAAAAACTCAGGAAATTTTATCTGATATCTCTTGCCATTAACTTGTAATGACAGCTGTTTGGTATTACTCTATGCTGATTATTCTTAAAGGCAGAAACAATCTGTATAGTGCTCAACTCGCATAACATCATGAATAGATAATCATCCCACATTGATGATAACTGATTACCTATGCTTTCAATAGTTAGAAGACAAAAATTAACAAAAACAAAAATATTCTTGAGCTAGGAAGCAAGAGTATAGGAATTGAAGACAGGAGACCTGAAATATAATTCTGGCTTTACTACTGATGTTTTATGTAACCTTGAATAAGTCAGTTAGCAAACGCTTCATTTATAAGTGTGTGTGTGTGTGTGTGTGTGTGTGTATGAATTCATGTATTCATTTATGAAATATTTGAATGCCTATATTGTACCCAGCACTATGCTATATTCTGAGGATGAAACAGTGAGCCAGATAGACACAATCACTGTCTTCAGGAAACCTATGGACTAGTTTCTTGATATAAAATATGAACACATTTGATTAGATGTGCCCTTTCCATTGAGGTTTATCCCCTAGCGCAGTGACTCTCAGGCACATTCAAGCATACATTTTATTTGCCAACAGAGTGATGATATCTTCATACATTATGGGGCTTCTGGAAAACTCTATTGTACACACAAGAAAGAATGAGCATCAGAAAGGCAAAAACATCTTAGTGTTATTATGGAAACAGTTTTTACTTTACAGACTCTCTGGAAGGGACTTGGGGACAACCCCAGTGACCACACTTGGAGAACCATACACCCAAACTAGTAATTTTTGAACTACTTCAATTGAGTACTTCCCCCTTTAGCTTCCAGTCCCCTCCTCCCAATACCTGTAGCTTTGCTTTTAATGAGCCATCAAATAAAGTAATTTAAAAACATTGCTTAATAGTACATATTTATTACAAAAAGCAGAAATATAAATGTTATTATAATCACTGACTACAAACTCGTAGGCAATCTAGAGCACATTTGCAAAACATTTGTCAGTTCTAGGGAATAGACTGAAATTAGTAGTCTTAAGGGATTTCTTGCAGATGGTCTTCAGATCGGTCTTGAGGTGACAGTATTCACACTATGGCAATCCTCATAATAACTTCCTAGTTAATAAAGTTGCACAATCTATTTTCCTTTAGAGGTAGAAGTAACTCAGAAAAGCTTCAAAATTCTATTTCTCCTCTTCCTCGCTCCTAAAATGGGAGCTCTAGTCTATTTTTCATAGGCTTAAAATTTATCATAGAAAATAAAAATTAAGTTACAATTTGACTTCCTCATTTTTTCTATTAAAAAAAGAGACTAGAGGCCAGGCACGGTGACTCATGCTTGTATCCCAGCATTTTGGGAGGCCAAGGTGGGTGGATCATTTGAGGTCGGAAGTTCAAGACCAGCTTGGCCAACATGGTGAAACACTGTCTCTGCTAAAAATGCAAAACTTAGCTGGGCATGGTGGTGTGAGACAGAGTGAGACCCTGCCTCAAAAAAAAGAAAAAAGAAACCCTAAACTCAAAGACTTGCTGTTAAAATTGTATAGATTGTTCCCACCTCCATTATTAAAATTCTTATATGTTTGTGTTTTAATGTTTTCTTGTCCTCCAATCTCTACCCTTCCATCCCCCAAATAGACTATGAACTATTTGAAGGCAGGGAATATTTTGTTCTTTTTTGTCTTTTCAGCTCTTGTTCCAGTACCTGACACATAATTAGATGGGCAGAACGGTGTTTTTGTTTGTTTGTTTGTTGAGATGGAGTCTTGCTCTGTCACCCAGACTGGAGTACAGTGGCACAATCTCGGCTCACTGAAACCTCCATCTCCTGGGTTCAAGCAATTCTCCTGCTTCAGCCTCCCGAGTAGCTGGGATTACAGGTATGTGCCACCACACCGGCTAATTTTTTGTATTTTTCATAAAGATGGGTTTTCACCATGTTGACCAGGCTGGTTTTGAACTCCTGGCCCTAAGTGATCCCCCCACCTAGACCTCTTAAAGTGCTGGGATTATAGACATGAGCCATTGCACTTGGCCAGAACAGTGTTTTTTGAATAATTAAACTACTAAATGAACGAACATCTCCTTAAATACCAGAAACTCCAACTTTCCAATTTTTCAGCAAGGTGTAGTTAGTGTATTTATAGACTTTCTAAGTGAAAGTGTTTTTAGTTTGCTCTGACTGTGGTTCATAGCATTTCTGTTGACTCCCCTCTTCCTCACACTGCCAGGGGAGATTGATATCACAGGTCCCTGTATTCTTGACGCCTCAGTAGTTCTCTGGTGGAGCAGGGAGCAGTTCGGGTATCCCAGTACAGCTTTTGCATTTCATGATCTGGGACTACTAGATCTATGGCTACCCACACGGTGTGGCTCTTAAGAGGCACCATGCTAAAGAGTGGCCATGCTGGCTATGATATCACTATGTACAGTGACCAGATCCCTTCCCTGACTTAGGTTCATTTTAAGTTTAATGAGTCTCAAAGATAGCCAGAGTGTAGAAAAGAAGTCTCAAAAGGGGTGTGTGTGTGTGTGTGTGTTTGAGCAAGGCAAAGACAGATCAATCTCCCAGTAGGGAAAACTATGAACTGAGCATAATAATAAATTTATTTTCATTACTTTTGATGACCAGTTTTCTGCATGATGTTTTCATTTACTTTAGAACAAGCACATGGTTTCCAGAGCAGCTGACAATATAAATTGAATTGGAAAAAATATATCTGTAGTTTCAATATTTTTAAAGTTAATGTTTCTAGTAATCAACTGCCCTTCAAGAGAAAATCTTGTAATTTTCAGGGTTTTGTTTTTAGGGAACTGGAACCAGAAGCCTCAATACAGAGTATGTTTTGGCAAATCGAAAAAAATTAATATTTTATATTTAGATTTTTAAAATTTATAGTCTTAAACACATTTTTAAAATCTTAACTGTCTTTACTCCATTGGTGGTTTGATGGTAGTAATAGCATTTGAAAAATGTAGTCCTCTCTAGGAGTCTTAGGTTTATTTCTAAAAACAATTGCCTAAAGCATTGTTTTTCATAATTCACAGAGAATTGGCTTTCAGAGAATCATTCCATTTCCAAATTCCTTTGTAAATTCTTAGAAGGAAGTCTTTTAAAATATATTCATTTGTTCATTAAACACTTATTGTGCACCTGGTTTATGATAGGTACTATGCCAGGAATTGGAGATTTAAAAAAAAAATGACGCTTTTTTGCCTGAAGGAAATAATAAACTTTAGCGCTATACGATTTTAAGGTTATTTGATCCACCCTACTCATGAAGAGTTGGAGAATCTGAGGTACAGAGAGAGGTTATGTGATTTAAATAAGATTTAAATGAAGAAGTTTTTTTAATTTGCAAAAGCAGTTTGCATTGAAATAGTTTTGAAGCACCAAGTACTTCTTTAACTTCTTTATGTTGAATTAAGAATTTTTTTAATGTTCTAAAATTATCAAATTAGGTCAGTACTCAATTTCCTGGGTCAGTGCCGCAGTGGTGCCCTTTGTTCTTGGACCCTATCCATGGTTCTGGCTTGGCAACTGAAAGATTCGATGAGCTGCCTTTGGCAATTAGTATAGTAGTTTTAATGTCTATGAACTAAATGTACTTTTGATGCCCATTTGCTTAGGTATTGGGGTCAGCGTTTTGCTACATAACATCATTATTTAACTCAAATTTCAATATTTTAAATTCTCTATAGTCTTGAAATTTAAAATTAAAAAGTTAGTAGTTTCTAGTAATTTTAGCCACAGAGAGTTACAAAGAGTTCTATCTTTGACTTCCTAATTAGTTCAAAAATAGATACAATCTTGACTTACAGTTTTAAAAAACAACTTTCATTTAATTAGATTTAGCATGAATATTCTGGCCCCTGCTGGGAACTCTAAGAACTACATCACTTCTGCTGTCAATTTTTCTTTCTTTTTATGTATTCATTTATTATTATTATTTATTATACTTTAAGTTTTGGGGTATACGTGCAGATCATGTAAGCTCAGTGTAATTTTTCTCTCTCTCTCTCTCTTTTTTGGCAACCTGTAGAATCTGGCTGAAGAAAATACATAAGACATTACTATGATGAAGACCCAAAATCTGTGTTAAGTATTAGATATTTTTACATGACGCAATGAATTTAAATCCCCAGTGACACAGGAATTTTTCTGGAAATCTAATTTTTTTAAAAATCTCCAGTCAAACTCAGAGGAGAAATCTAATGGGAGGAACTGGTAAAATTCAAATACTTGATAAAGTATGTTATGGTAAGGACTCTTTACTTAGAATTTCATCAGATATTTATGAACACCCACTGTTTGTGGGTAAGCATTGAATATACAGTCATGCAATGCATAATGAATTAAACAGACCACATAGATGAGGGTGGTCACAGAAGATTATAATGGAGGTGAAATATTCCTATGGCTTAGTGATGTCTAGATGAGCCCAAGCGTGTGTAAGGCTAGGTTAATGTGTGTGTCTGTGTCTTAGTGTTTAATTAAAACATTTAAAAATGTTTTCTAAAAATAAAAAATTTTTAAATAGAAAATCCTTACAAAACAAGGATATAAATAAAGTAGGCTGAACATGGTTGCTCACATCTGTAATCCCAGTGCTTTAAGGGACCAAGGCAAGGAAGACTGCTTGAGGACAGGAGTTCAAGACCAACTTGGACGGTAAGGTGAGACCCCATCTCTAAAAAAAATTAAAGTGAAAAACTTAGGTTGGTGTGGTGGCACACACTTGTAGTTCTAGCTACTCATTTTTTTTTATCTTTTATACCAAATATTTACTGTACCTTTTCTAAGTTAAATGTTTAGCTATCCAAATGTTATTGTGTTACCATTGCCTCCAGTACAATATAGTATAGTAACATGCAGTAGAGGTGTGTAGCCAATGAGCAATAGGCTATACTATGTAGCCTAGGTGTGCAGTAGATTATACCATCTAGGTTTGTGTAAGTACGTTCTATGATGTTCACACAACAATGAAAATATGTTAAATATAATGTTCATACAATAGTAAATTGTGTGCTTCATAAATATTAAATATAAAAATGTGTCAACATCTAATCATATCTAACAGTAGCATCTAACAATATTGATATCATTAATGTTAATTTATATTATAAATCTTTGTAAAATTAAAAATTTCTAAATTAAACTTTTGTAAAGTGAAGGATAGGTTTATAATGTATGCGAGAGGGAGATGTAGAAGGGAATGATTAGGAAACTAGAAAGAAAAAAGTGGGAAAAGATGTACTAGACAAATGCTAACAAAAAGAAAACTGGAGTCGTATTAGTCACAGGTTTGAATTTAAGCCAGAAAGTGTAAGGCAAGACAAATAAGGAAATTTTATGGTGGTAGAGGAAACACTCCACAGAGAGGATATACCTTTCATAAATCTTAAACCATGAAACAATGTCATAATAAAAATACATGAAGAAAAACTGCAGAACTGCAAGGAGAAAGGGAAGAAACAAAGCAGTAGTAGCAATGCAGCCATAAAAAAAATGAAATCTTGTTCTTTGCTGTAATATGGATGCAGCTGGAGGCCATTATCCTAGCTAATTAATGCAAGAATAGAAAAACAAGTATTGCATGTTCTTACTTATAAGTGAGGGCTAAACGTTGTAGTCATGAGCATCAAGATAGCAAAATAGACACTGTTGAGTAGTGGAAGGAGGAAGCTGGGGAAAAGCGGCAAGGGTTGAAAAACTAGCTGTAGGGTAGTAGGCTCATTACCTGGATGATGGGATCAATCATACCCCAAACCTCAGCATCACACAGTATACCCAGGTAACAAACCTACATGTATATCTCCTAAATCTAAAATGAAAGTTGAAATAAAAAAATACTACTATTAGTAGACTTTGAATTCACTTCATGAATCAAACAGTTGAAAGTTAGTAAGCATATAAAGTATTCGAACAATTAAGTCAGTAAGGTTGATGACAACTGAAAATCAATCTTATTTTTAAAAGCTCATGAAACATTTACAATATTGACAAATATTTTAATAAATTTCCCAAATTATAAATAATGCAGACCATATTCTCTGATCACAGTATAAATAAACAAACAAAAAAATAGCCAAAATAAAAAACAAACATCTACTACTTGGAAATATAAGAGCTATTTAAAACAACCTTTGGTACAAAGAGGAAACAAAACTAATATCGCAGAATGTGTACAAAATGACAGCTAAAACGTTATATACCAAAACTTATAGGAGACAACTGTTGTGTTTAGCAGACATTCATGGTTTCAAATATGTATTACTAACCAAGAAAGTGTGAAAATCACACACTCTTTAACTTAAAAAGTTGGAAAACGAACTATAAAATAAGCTACAAATTAAAGTGAAAGTTAAAACGAATCTAAAAAGAGAAAATCATAAACTGAGTCAGAAACAGCAAAGTAATAGAATTGATAATACAAATTTATGACTTTTTTAGAGAGAAAAAATACACTAGCTTAACTTATCAATATGAAGAATGCATAAATACTGTAAATTAGGAGAGAGAAAGATAAATGCTTTCCAGAGAGTGAGAGAATTCAGGAATTAAAAGAGTATACTGCAGAAGTATTATGGAAATACATCTGGAGACCTGGAAGACCTGTATGAAATTGACATATATAGATTTTCCAGGAAAAAACACAACTGGGAAGAAAGTGGAATACTCTGAAAAGTGCCAGTCTGTAAATGATTCTTCCAAATCCCCAATGGACAGGTAATGTAGAACACTACTTTTTAAAGTAGTGTTTAGATATCAGCATCTTTTACAAAATAAAATAGAATAGAGTGCATGCTCAGAGTAAAGGACAAATAGAATTATGGGAAACTTTTTTATCAGTGTATATACCAAGTCTCCTTTTGAAGTTGCATTACTTACTGTGGATCACAATCAAAATATTAATACTCTAAAAGTCACCCTTCTAGAATTAAAATGATTTAAAAATAAATATAAATATAGATATAAATTTAAAGGCCTGTATGAAACCCAGAAAAAAAATTTTAGCTATCATATAATACTGAGTTCTATTCAAGAAGGGTGTCTCTTTCCCTTTATTATTTGAGATTTAATATTTTCTTTATATTACAGGACCACTGATTCTTTACCCTGGTTGTACATTACAATCACTTGTGAAAAAAATTGCAGATATGGGCCAGGTGCGGTGGCTCACACCTATAATCCCAGCACTTTGGGAGGCCCAGGCGGGTGGATCACCTAAGATCAGGAGTTTGAGACCAACCTGGCTAACATGGCAAAACCCCATCTCTACTAAAAATACAAAAGTTAGATGGGTGTGGTGGCACATGCCTGTAGTCCCAGCTACTCAGGAGGCTGAGGCAGGAGAATCCCTTCAGCCCAGGAGCGGAAGGTTGCAGTGAGCTGAGATCGTGCCACTGTACTTATGCCTGGGTGACAGAGCAAGACTCCATCTCAAAAAATAAAATAAATAAATAAAAATTGCAGAATATCTAGGTTCTATCACCAAAGATTTGATTAGTCTGTTGTAGAGCACAGGCATTGTGTATTAAGAGCTTAGCCCCAAATAAACCAAACCAAATTTAAAATGCCATTCTCTTTATTTTATAAATGCAATGTACTTTCCAATTCAAATATCAATATTTTTAAATATAAATATTTCAGAATAGCTAGGTAAATTTTTATAAGGAAAAGAAATGAGAGGGAACTATCACTAATGAATATGAAAACATTTTAAGGTATAGTAATTTAAAATGCATAGTGTTGAAAGAAGAATTGAAAAATCGAGAAAAAGAGTGAAAAAATAGACCCAACCACGCAGGAAAACTACAGAAGAGATAAAAGTGTCATTTTAAGTTAGGCCATTAAGTAGATGGACTGTATAATAAATGGTATTGGAATACCATGTGGATCCCTGGCCACTAGATCATAAGCTCCATGAAAGCAGTGATAGTTTTATATTTATCAAAATTTAAATCTCAAAAATGAAACCAGAAGAGTAAGAGAAGAAAATATGAGTATTATACACTCTGATGTAAACATTGGTGTCAAACATTCGAAGCATGTAAATGTGCAAGAATTTGTTTGAGGGTCTGTGCCATGATGAAATTTAAGATTAGCTAGGCACGTTTATCAATCTTTTCTACTGCAGCTTGGTAAATGTTTTTAGATAAAAATTTAAATTCCAACACAGTAAAGAAAACTTCAGAATTACACACAACATAAAATATTTCCTAATTTTTCTTGTGATTACATTTTTTGACCATACTTATTTAGAATTATGATTAATTTCCAAATATTCAGGTATTTTCCAGATATATTTTTGTTACTGGTTTCTAACTTCTGTTGTAATCAGAGAATGTAGTCGGTATTATTGAAATTCTTTTACATTTATTAAAAATGGTTTTATGGCCCACCTTATGTTCTATCTTGGTGAATGTTTTATGAACACTTGAAAATAATTTGTGTTTTGTTGTTATTGCATGTATGATTCTTTAAATGTCAAGTCAGGTAGGTTTGTTTAAGTTCTATACAGCCTTTCTTATTTTCTGTCTGCTTATTCTATCAGTTACTAAGAGAGGAGTGTTAAAGTATCCAACTATAATGATGAATCTGACTCCTTGTGTTCATTTATCAGTTTTTAAATGTATTTTAAAGCTCTATAATTACATGGACACGTATTTAGGATTGTTATGGTTTTGTGATGAATTAAATCAACTCTAATCATTATAAAAATCATTTTATTTATCTCTGGCAATATCTCTTGTCCTGAAATCAGCTTTGTCTGACACTAATATAGTCACGAGCTTTCTTAGGATTAGTGGAATTTTTTTCTTTTCTTTTTTTTTTTATTATCGTACTTTAGGTTCTGGGGTACATGTGCAGGTCATGCAGGGTTGTTGCATAGGTGCATACATAACCAGGTGGTTTGCTACCTCATTCCCCCTTCATCTATATCTGTTATTTCTCCCCATGTTATCCCTCCCCACCCTCCCCAACCCCCACTGTCCCTCTCCTAGCCCCCCCATCAACTGCCCCCAGTGTGTGATGCTCCTCTCCCTCAGTCCACATGTTCTCATGGTTCAACACCTGCCTATGAATGAGAACATGCACTGTTTGGTTTTCTGTTCTTGTGTCAGTTTGCTGAGAATGATGGTTTCCAGATTCTCAACTCTCTTGGATGGTTTCCAAGTCCCTACAAAGGACCCAAACTCATTGTTTTTTATGCCTGCATAGTATTCCATGTGCCACATTTTCTTTGTCTAGTCTATCATTGATGGGCATTTGGGTTAGTGTTTTAATGTGTATCTTTTCCCATCCACTCACTTTCAACATGCCTGTGTCTTTATTTTCAAGTTTTTTTTGGTAGACCACATGTAGTTGAGTCTTGTTCTTTTTTTTGTTAATTGCATTTTAGGTTTTGGGGTACATGTGAAGAACATGCAAGATAGTTGCATAGATACAAACGTGGCAGTGTGATTTGCTGCCTTCCTCCCCTTCACCTATATCTGGCATTTCTCCCCATGCTATCTCTCCCCAACTCCCCACCCCCCACTGTCGCTCCCCTATTCCCCCAACAGACCCAGTGTGTAGTGCTCCCCTCCCTGTATCCATGTGTTATCATTGTTCAACACCCACCTATGAGTGAGAACATGCAGTATTTCATTTTCTGTTCTTGTGTCAGTTTGCTGAGGATGATGTTCTCCAGGTTCATCCATGTCCCTACAAAGGACATGAACTCGTTGTTTTTGATTGCTGCATAATATTCCATGGTGTATATGTGCCACATTTTCTCTGTCCATTCTATCATCGATGGACATTTGTGTTGATTCCAGGTCTTTGCTATTGTAAACAGTGCCACAATGAATATTCGTGTGCATGTGTCCTTATAGTAGAACGATTTATAATCCTTTGGATATATACCCAGTAATGGGATTGCTAGGTCAAATGGAATTTCCATTTCTAGGTCTTTGAGGAATCACCACACTGTCCTCCACAATGGTTGAACTAATTTATACTATCAACAACAGTGTAAAAGTGTTCCTTTTTCTCCACAACCTCTCCGGCATCTGTTGTCTCCAGATTTCTTAATGATCGCCATTCTAACTGGTGTGAGATGGTATCTCAATGTGGTTTTGATTTGCATTTCTCTAATGACCAGTGATGATGAGCATTTTTTCATATGATTGTTGGCCTCATGTATGCCTTCTTTCGTAAAGTGTCTGTTCATATCCTTTGCCCACTTTTGAATGGGTTTGTTTGTTTTTTACCTGTAAATCCGTTTGAGTTCTTTGTAAATTCTGGATATCAGCCCTTTGTCAGATGGGTAAACTGCAAAAATTTTTTCCCATTCTGTTGGTTGCCGATCCACTCTAGTGACTGTTTCTTTTGCCGTGCAGAAGCTGTGGAGTTTCCTTAGGTCCCATTTGTCTATTTTGGCTTTTGTTGCCAATGCTTTTGGTGTTTTGTTCATGAAGTCCTTGCCTACTCCTATGTCCTGGATAGTTTTGCCTAGATTTCCTTCTAGGGTTTTTATGGTGCCAGGTCTTATGTTTAAGTCTTTAATCCATCTGGAGTTAATTTTAGTGTAAGGTGTCAGGAAGGGGTCCAGTTTCTGCTTTCTGCACATGGCTAGCCAGTTTTCCCAACACCATTTGTTAAACAGGGAATCCTTTCCCCCTTGCTTGTTTTTGTCAGGTTGATCAAAGATTGTATGTTTGTAGATATGTTGTGTTGCCTCCGGTGCCTCTGTTTTGTTCCATTGGTCTATATCTCTGTTTTGGTACCAGTACCATGCTGTTTTGATTACTGTAGCCTTGTAGTATAGTTTGAAATCCGGTAGTGTGATGCCCCCCGCTGTGTTCTTTTTGCTTAGAATTGACTTGGCTATGCGGGCTCTCTTTTGGTTCCATATGAAGTTCATGGTGGTTTTTTCCAGTTCTGTGAAGAAAGTCAATGGTAGCTTGATGGGGATAGCGTTGATTCTGTAAATTACTTTGGGCAGTATAGCCATTTTCACGATATTAATTCTTCCTAACCATGAACATGGAATGTTTCTCCATCTGTTTGTGTCCTCTCTGATTTCGTTGAGCAGTGGTTTGTAGTTCTCCTTGAAGAGGTCCCTTACGTTCCTTGTGAGTTGTATTCCAAGGTATTTTATTCTTTTTGTAGCAATTGTGAATGGCAGTTCGTTCTTGATTTAAGTTTCTTTAAGTCTGTTATTGGTGTAGACGAATGCTTGTGATTTTTGCACATTGATTTTATATCCTGAGACTTTGCTGAAGTTGCTTATCAGTTTCAGGAGTTTTTGGGCTGAGGTGATGGGGTCTTCTAGGTATACTATCATGTCGTCTGCAAATAGAGACAATGTGGCTTCCACCTTTCCTATTTGAATACCCTTTATTTCTTTTTCTTGCCTGATTTCTCTGGCTAGAACTTCCAGAACTATATTGAATAGGAGTGGTGAAAGAGGGCATCCTTGTCTAGTGCCAGATTTCAAAGGGAATGCTTCCAGTTTTTGCCCATTCAGTATGATATTGGCTGTTGGTTTGTCATAAATAGCTTTCATTACTTTGAGATACGTTCCATGAATACCTAGTTTATTGAGGGTTTTTAGCATAAAGGGCTGTTGAATTTTGTCAAATGCCTTCTCTGCGTCAATTGAGATAATCATGTGGTTTTTGTTTTTGGTTCTGTTTATGTGGTGAATTACGTTGATAGACTTGCGTATGTTGAACCAGGCTTGCATCCCCGGGATGAATCCTACTTGATCATGGTGAATAAGTTTTTTGATTTGCTGTTGCATTCGGCTTGCCAATATTTTATTGAAGATTTTTGCATCTATGTTCATCATGGATATTGGCCTGAAGTTTTCTTTTCTTGTTGGGTCTCTGCCGGGTTTTGGTATCAGGATGATGTTGGTCTCGTAAAATGATTTGGGAAGTATTCCCTCTTACTGGATTGTTTGAAATAGTTTTAGAAGGAATGGTACCAACTCCTCTTTGTGTGTCTGGTAGAATTCGGCTGTGTACCCGTCTGGACCTGGGCTTTTTTTGTGTGGTAGGCTCTTAATTGCTGCCTCGACTTCTGACCTTGTTATTGGTCAATTCATAGTTTCAGCTTCCTCCTGGTTTAGGCTTGGGAGGACACAGGAGTCCAGGAATTTATCCATTTCTTCCAGGTTTACTAGTTTATGCGCATAGAGTTGTTTGTAATATTCTCTGATGATGGTTTGAATTTCTGTGGAATCTGTGGTTATATCCCCTTTATCATTTTTTATTGCATCTATTTGGTTGTTCTCTCTTTTCTTTTTAATCAATCTGGCTAGTGGTCTGTCTATTTTGTTGATCTTTTCAAAAAACCAGCTCTTGGATTTATTGATTTTTTGAAGGGTTTTTCATGTCTCAATCTCCTTCAGTTCAGCTCTGATCTTAGTTATTTCTTGTCTTCTGCTGGGTTTTGAGTTTGTTTGATCTTGCTCCTCTAGCCTTTCAATTTTGACAATAGGGTGTCAATTTTGGATCTCTCCATCATCCTCATATGGGCACTTATTGCTATATACTTTCCTCTAGAGACTGCTATAAATGTGTCCCAGAGGTCCTGGCATGTTGTGTCTTCATTCTCATTGGTTTCGAAGAACTACTGTATTTCTGACTTCATTTCATTGTTTACCCAGTCAACATTCAAGAGCCAGTTGTTCAGTTTCCATGAAGCTGTGCGGTTCTGGGTTGGTTTCTGATTTCTGAGTTCTAACTTGATTGCACTATGGTCTGAGAGGCTGTTTGTTATGATTTCAGTTGTTTTGCATTTGTTGAGCAGTGCTTTACTTCCAATTATGTGGTCAATTTTTGAGTAGGTGTGATGTGGTGCTGAGAAGAATGTATATTCTGTGGATTTGGGGTGGAGAGTTCTGTAAATGTCTATCAGGTTTGCTTGCTTCAGGTCTGAGTTCAAGCCCTGGATATCCTTGTTGATTTTCTGTCTGGTTGATCTGTCTAATATTGACAGTGGAGTGTTAAAGTCTCCCACTATTATTGTGTGGGAGTCTAAGTCTCTTTGTAAGTCATTAGGAACTTGCCTTATGTATCTGGGTGCTCCTGCATTGGGTCCATATATGTTTAGGATCGTTAGCTCTTCTTGTTGTATCGATCCTTTTACCAGTATGTAATGGCCTTCTTTGTCTTTTTTGATCTTTGTTGCTTTAAAGTCTATTTTATCAGAGATGAGAATTGCAACTCCTGCTTTTTTTTTGCTCTCCATTTGCTTGGTAAATCTTCCTCCATCCGTTTATTTTGAGCCTTTGTGTATCCTTGCATGTGAGATGGGTTTCCTGGATACAGCACACTGCTGGGTTTTGGCTTTTTATCCAATTTGGCAGTCTGTGTCTTTTGACTGGTGCATTTAGTCCATTTACATTTAGGGTTAATATTGTTATGTGTGAATTTGATACTGCCATTTTGATGCTAAGTGGCTGTTTTGCCTGTTAGTTGTTGTAGAATCTTCATTATGTTGATGCTCTTTAACTTTTAGTGTGATTTTGGAATGGCTGGTACTGGTTGTTCCTTTCTATGTGTAGTGCCTCTTTTAGGAGCTCTTGTAAAGCTGGCCTGGTGGTGACAAAATCTCTGAGTACTTGCTTGTTCGCAAAGGATTTTATTTTTCCTTCACTTCTGAAGCTCAGTTTGGCTGGATATGAAATTCTGGGTTGAAAGTTCTTTTCTTTAAGAATGTTGAATATTGGCCCCCACTCTCTTCTGGCTTGTAGTGTTTCTGCCGAGAGATCTGCTGTGAGTCTGATGGGCTTCCCTTTGTGGGTGACCCGACCTTTCTCTCTGGCTGCCCTTAGTATTTTCTCCTTTATTTCAACCTTGTTGAATCTGACGATTATGTGCCTTGGGGTTGCTCTTCTTGCGGAATATCTTTGTGGTGTTCTCTGTATTTCCTGCATTTGAGTGTTGGCCTGTCTTGCAGGTGGGGGAAGTTTTCCTGGATGATGTCCTGAAGAGTATTTTCCAGCTTGGATTCATTCTCTTCGTCCCCTTCTGGTACACCTATCAAACGTAGATTAGGTCTTTTCACATAGTCCCACATTTCTTGGAGACTTTGTTCATTCCTTTTTGTGCTTTTTTCTCTGATCTTGGTTTCTCATTTTATTTCATTGAGTTGTCTTCAACTTCAGATATTCTTTCTTCTGCTTGGTCAATTCGGCTATTGAAACTTGTGCATGCTTCGTGAAGTTCTCATATTGTGTTTTTCAGCTCCTTTAATTCATTCATATTCCTCTCTAAGTTATCAATTCTTGTTATCATTTCCTCATATCTTTTTTTAAGTTCCTTAGTTTCTTTGCATTGATTTAATACATGTTCTTTTAGCTCACAAAAGTTTCTCATTATCCACCTTCTGAAGTCTAATTCTGTCATTTCGTCACAGTCATTCTCCGTCCAGCTTTGCTTCCTTGCTGGTGAGGAGTTTTGGTCCTTTCTAGGAGGTGAGGTGTTCTGATTTCAGGTGTTTTCCTCCTTTTTTCGCTGGTTTCTTCCCATCTTTGTGGGTTTATCCACTTGTCATCTGCGTAGTTGCTGACTTTTCGATTGGGTCTCTGAGTGGACACCCTGAATGTTGATGATGAAGTATTTCTGTTACTTGGTTTTCCTTCTACCAGCCTAGCCCCTTCGCTGTACGACTGCTTAGGTCCACTCCAGGCCCTGCTTGTCTGGGGTGCACCTCTAGCAGCTGTGGCACAGTGAGGGATGCTACCCGTTTCTTTTTCTGCTATCTTTGTCCCAGGATGATGCCTGCCAAATGTCAGTCTTTTGGATATAGAGGGGTCAGGCAGCTGCTTGAGGAGACAGTCTGTACTTTATAGGAGCTCAATTGCTGAGCTGTGAGCTCTGTTGTTCATTCAGGGCTGTTAGGCTGCTATGTTTGATTCTGCTGCAACAGAGCTCATTAAAAAAAAACCTTTTTTTCTCAAATGCTCTGTGTTGGGGGGTTCGGGCTTTATTTTTTGATGTCCGATGAGGTGTCCTGCCCAGCTAGAAGGCAGACTAGCCACTGTTTGGCTGCCGAGGCTCCGCCCTGCTGTTGTGTGATTCGCCCTGTTCCTGCAGGCTCTGCTGTGGTCTCTGCCATGCCCTGCGGCAGAGTCTCTTCGTTGTAGCGTGTTGCCTCAGCAATGGCAGGCTGCGTCAGCAGTGGGCGTGTATCTCAGTAGGGACGGGTTGCCTCAGCAATGGCTGGCTGCGTCAGCAGTGGGCGTGTATCTCAGTTGGGGCGGGTTGCCTCGGTAGTGGTGGACGCCCCTCCCCCACAGAGCATCTCGGACCGTCTGCTCGGGATAGTTTGAAATCGCGGTTTTGTTCGTCCCACTGGGTGTCCCAAACGATCTGTCCCTGCAATCCCCTGGGTGGCCTACTGTCCAAGTCTCGTTCAGTCTTAATTCCAGCCCTCTCAAGTCTCAGGTTGCCGGTTCAACCTGGCACCCGGACAAGCGTGCCCTGTGGGGATTGCTGGGTAGGGCTGGCCGCCACTGCCCCGGCTGCCGGCTTCGCCAGGCAGACCTACTGCCTGGCATCCTGTGTCTTTTTTATACTTGGGAGTTTCCCCATTCTGTGGGCAACAAAGATCAGTCTGGAAATGCAGCTCTGACTCACCGTTTGCGGATTCAACGACAGCTCCAATCCTGGGTTGTTCTCACAGCGCCATCTTGAGTCCTCGTCCCCATTTATTGATTTTTTGAAGGGTTTCTTGTGTCTCTATCTCCTTCAGTTCTGCTCTGATCTTAGTTATTTCTTGTCTTCTGCTAGGTTTTAAGTTTTTTTGATCTTGTTCCTCTAGCTCTTTCAATTTTGATGATAGGGTGTCAATTTTGGATCTCTCCTTTCTTCTCATGTGGGCACTTATTGGTATGTATTTTCCCCTAGAGACTTCTTTAAATGTGTCCCAGAGATTCAGGTATGTTCTGTCTTCGTTCTCATTAGTTTTGAAGAACTTCTTTATTTCTGCCTCATTTCATTGCTTATCCAGTCAACATTCAAGAGCCAGTTGTTCAGTTTCCATGAAGCTATGCGGTTCTAAGTTAGTTTCTGAATTCTGAGTTCTAACTTGATTGCACTGTGGTCTGAGAGACTGTTTGTTATGATTTCAGTTGTTTTGCATTTGCTGAGCAGTGCTTTACTTCCAATTATGTGGTCAATTTTAGAGTAGGTGTGATGTGGTGCTGAGAAGAATGTATTTTCTGTGGATTTGGGGTGTGGAGTTCTGTAAATGTCTGTCAAGTTTGCTTGTTCCAGGACTGAGTTCAAGTCCTGGATATTCTTGTTTATTTTCTGTCTGGTTGATCGGTCTAATATGGACAGTGGAGTGTTAAAGTCTCCCACTATTATTGTGTGGGAGTCTAAATCTCTTTGTAAGTCAGTAAGAACTTGCCTTATGTATCTGAGTGCTCCTGTATTGGGTCCATGTATGTTTACGATCGTTAGCTCTTCTTGTTGTATCGATCCTTTTACCATTATGTAATGTCCTTCTTTGTCTCTTTTGATCTTTGTTGCTTTAAAGTCTATTTTATCAGAGATGAGAATTGCAACTCCTGCTTTTTTTTTTTTTCTCTCCATTTGCTTGGTAAATCTTCCTCCATCCCTTTATTTTGAGTCTTTGTGTATCCTTGCATGTGAGATGGGATTCCTGAATACAGCACACCAATGAGTTTTCGCTTTTTATCCAATTTGCCAGTCTGTGTCTTTTGATTGGTGCATTTAGCCCATTTACATTTAGGGTTTATATTGTTATGTGTGAATTTGATACTGCCATTTTGATGCTACCTGGCTGTTTTGCCTGTTAGTTGATCCAGATTCTTCATTTTGATGATGCTCTTTACCATTTGGTATGTTTTTGGAGTGGCTGGTACTGGCTGTTCCTTTCTATGTATAGTGCCTCTTTCAGGAGTTCTTGTAAAGCAGGCCTGGTGGTGACAAAATCTCTGAGTACTTGATTGTTCCCAAAGGATTTTCTTTTTCCTTCACTTATGAAGCTTAGTTTGGCTGGATATGAAATTCTGGGTTGAAAGTTCTTTTCTTTAAGGATGTTGAATATTGGTCCCCACTCTCTTCTGGCTTGTAGGGTTTCTGCCAAGAGATAGGCTGTGACTCTGAAGAGCTTCCCTTTGTGGGTGACCCAACCTTTCTCTCTGGCTGCCCTTAGCATTTTCTCCTTCATTTCAACCCTGGTGAATCTGACGATTATGTGCCTTGGGGTTGCTCTTCTTGAGGAATATCTTTGTGCTGTTCTCTTTATTTCCTGGACTTGAATATTGGCCTGCCTTGCTAGGTTGGGGAAACTTTTCTGGATAATGTCCTGAAGAGTATTTTCCAGCTTGGATTCATTCTCTTCATCACATTCACATACACCTATCAAACTTAGGTTGGGTCTCTTCACATTGTCCCACATTTCTTGGAGACTTTGTTCATTCCTTTTTGCGCTTTTTTCTCTAATCTTGCCCTCTCATTTTATTTCATTGAGTTCATCTTCAACCTCTGGTATCCTTTCTTCTGCTTGGTCAATTTGGCTGTTGAAACTTGTGCATGCTTCATGAAGTTCTCGTGTTGTGTTTTTCAGCTCCATCAATTCACTCATATTCCTCTCTAAGTTGTCCATTCTTATTATCATTTCCTCAAATCTTTTTTCAACATTCTTAGTTTCTTTGCATTGAGTTAGAACACGTTCTTTTAGCTCACAGAAGTTTCTCATTACCCACCTTCTGAAGTCTGATTCTGTCATTTCATCACACTCATTCTCCATCCAGCTTTGTTCTTTTGCTGGTGAGGAGTTGTGATCCCTTGTAAGAGGAGAGGTGTTCTGGTTTTGGGTGTTTTCCTCCTTTTTGTGTAGCTGCTGAATTTCAGATTGGGTCTCTGAGTGGATGTCCAGATTGTTGATGATGAAGTTATTTCTGTTTCTTAGTTTTCCTTCTAACAGTCTGGCCCCTCTGCTGTAGGACTGCTGAGGTCCACTCCAGGCCCTGCTTGCCTGGGGATCACCTGCAGCAGCTGCAGAACAGTAAGGGTTGCTACCAATTTCTTCTTCTGCTATCTTTGTCCCAGAATGATGCCCGCCAAATATCAGTCTGATCAGTCCTTTGTGAGGTGACTCTTTGGATATACGGGGGTCAGCAAGCTGCTTGAGGAGGCAGTTTGTTCTTTATAGGAGCTCAAGTGCTGAGCTGTGAGCACCATTGTTCATTCAGAGCTGTTAGGTACATTTAAGTCTGCTGCAGCAGAACTCATAACCCCCTTTTTATCCCCAGGTGCTCTGTCCCAGGGAGTTAGGGCTTTATTTATGAGTATCTGTTGTGCTGCTGCCTTTTTTTTTCAGGGCTGCCCTGCCCAGCAGGGAGGCAGCCTAGTCACTGTCTGCCTGCAGAGGCTTTGCTGAACTACTGTGGACTCTGCTCTGCTGCCATGTGAACTTCCCTGCAGTCCTGTTTATATGGGTGTGGTTAGAACTGCCTTGGCAATGGTGGCCTGCCTGTGTAATGGCAGACTCTCTCTGCTATGGCGGGTTGCCTCGGCAATGGCAGGCTGCTTCAGCAATGGCAGACGACCTCTGTAGGGGTGGAGTGCCTCGGTAATGGCAGATGCCCCTCCCCCACTGAGCTGCACCATCCTGGGTTCAGCTGTGCTTACTGTGAAACTCTCAACCCCGAGCGTTTCCAATTGCTGGGTTTTTTTTTTGTTTTTTTTTTTATGGGGGTGATCCTGATCTCCTGGCTCCCTGCCTCAGAGCCTTTTTTTTTTTAAGTTGAATGGTTGACTCTCTCCCAGGTGTTCCAATCACCTGCTGAAAGGGTGCTAGGATCTGTGTGATTTCCCATGCGGTGACCCGCTATGCTGGCTGAAACAATGGTGCTGCCCGGGAATCTCCTGGTCTCGCTCCCTGTTTCAGACCCATTTAATCAGATGAATGGGCAGATCTGCCTTCTTGGAGCTCCAGTTGCCAGCTTAAAATGGCAACCAGACCAGTGTATTTTGTATGGAGAACGGCCGCACCGGGGTGCTGGCAAAAGGCCGCACTGGCCGAAACAGCCGCGCTGGCCAAAACAGCCATGCTGGCGACCCGTGGGGCTCCTCTGCCTGGGAACCTCCTGGTTTGTGGGCAATAGAGATCCGTCTGCTCTTTCACTGGGAGCTGTAATCCTCACCTTCTGCGCTTTCACTGGGAGCTGCAATCCTGAGCTGCTCCTAAAGGGCCATCTGAGTCTTGTTTTTCTGTTCAGTCTTATAACTTTTGCCTTTTGATTAGAGAGTTTAGATTATTTACATTCAATGTCATTTTCAATATGATTTGGTTTTAGTGTTAAATCTGTTCTTTGTTTTATTTTTCTTCTTCTATCTTCTTTCAGATCATTTTTTAGTGTTTCATTTTATCTCCACTATTGATTTGCTCACTATGCCTGATTTTTTAATGTAGTTGTTATAGAGTATGTAATGTGCATCTTTAATTTATCATAGTCTACCTTCAAATGATATTTTACTGCTTCATGTGTGATTGCCATCATACATTTTACCTTTACCTATGTTATAAATTCCCTAATACATTGTTGCTATTCTTGCCTTAAACAATTTTCTATAAAAAGCCTTACGTATTTATGCATGTATCTATATTTTCCAGTGCTCTTCATTTCCTGTGTAGATAAGTGTTTCATTACCACTATTAACATTTTGGGCTGGATTATTCTTTATTGTGGGAGATATGCTGTGTATTATAAGGTGTGTAGCAGCATTCCTGGCTCAACTTATTGAAAGCCAGCAACAACTCTCCTCATTTCATGACCGTTACAAATGTCTTCAAACACTGACAAATGTTTTCTGGGGGGCAAGCTGTCCCCAGTGGAGAACCACTGTTAAGACTGAAGTGCCTATATGATAAAATTTTCCTTAAGCCTGAAATAAATCCTTTAGCATTTTTTTAAATTTCAGGATTGTTGGGAACAAATCCTCTCAGCTTTTGTTTGTCTGAAGAAGACATTATTTCAGTCTTATTTTGAGACATTTCACTGGAATTCTATATTGCCAGTATTTTTCTTAAAGCACTTCAAAGATGTTATTTGTATTTCACATTGCATTGTTTCTGACAGGAAATCAACATTACTTATCACTGTTCGTGTATATAGTGTGTCTTACTCTTTGGCTACTTTTAAGATTTTCTCTTTATCAATAATTTTCAGCAGTATTATTTTATATGCCTTGATGTGATTTTCTCTGTGTTAATACTGCTTTGGATTCATTGTGCTTTCTGGATTTGGCGGTTTATCATTTTCATTAAATTTAGAAAAAGTTCAACCATTAATTCATATATTTGTCTCCCCTCATCATTTTCTGGAACTCTAATGACACATATTTTAATTAGACAACTTGATGCCCTACAAGTCACAGAGGCTATTGATAGCTTCCATTGCTGTTTCTTCTGGTATGGCTAATTTTTTTTCCTGCATTATCTAATTGTCTATTAATTTAATCAAGTGAATTTTCATTTAAGAGAATTTATGGTTCTATCTAATTTTTAATGTCTTATATTTTTTCCTTATTATGCTCATGTTATCTTTTAAAACCTTGAGCATATTTATAGTGGCTGTTTTAAAGTTCTTCTCTGCAAATTTCATTATCTATATCTATATCGAGAGATATATATAGATATAGATATAGATATTTTTAATTGAGGCACAGTCTCACTCTGGAGTGCAGTAGTGTGACCTCTGCCTCTTGGGTTCAAGTGATTCTTCTGCCTCAGCCTCCTGAGTACCTGGGATTACAGGAGCCCACCACCATGTCTGGCTAATTTTCTTGTGTTTTTAGTGTCGACAATGTTTTGCCATGTTGGCCAGACTAGTCTTGAACTCCTAGCCTCAAGCAGTCCACCCGCCTTGACCTCCCATAGTGCAGGGATACAGGCATGAGCCACTGTGCCCAGCCATTATCTATGTCTTATTTATTTATTTGTCTATTTCTATTGTTTTTTCCCCATAGTGAGTCACAGTTTCTCATTTGTATCTCTAGGAATTTTTTATTGAGTGCAGGGAATTGTAAACATCATGTTGTAGAATATCTGAATTTTGTTGTCTTCCTTTGAAGAGTGTTGAAGTTGGTTTAGGCAAGGAGTTAGTTTACTTGTAGAACAAGTTAATGTTTTAAAGGCTGACTTTTAAGCTTGCTGGGGTTGGTCTACAGTGGCCTTTAGTATAGTCTGATTACTAATGTATAACCTTTCTAGGGTTTTTTAAATGTCCTGGCCATTCAACTAGTCTTCCTACTCTGGCTGCTCAGAATTTAGAGCCCACTGTAAACTCAAATAAGTGTTCGGCTGTTGTTCCTAAGGAGTTCTTTGCCCAACTTATGAAGTTTCTTTCATTCTATTCTATTCATTCTATTCAAGGGGACCTCTAGAGCCTTTCTTTCCATAGCTCCCTCCTCTCTCGCCCTTTTCCCCATAATACCCAGTTTCCTCAGTGTTCCCAGTTACTGATATGTTTTCTTGACTTAGCAAGATTGCTGTACTCTTAGTTTTCTCTTCCCTGTACTGTGATCCAAAATCTGCCTCTAGGACAATTCTGTGCATCACATGATTTGTTTCCCTTCTCTTAGGAATTACAGTCTTATGCTGCCAATGTCCAATTTCTGAAAAGATGTTTCTTATGTTTTATCCTATGTTCTAATTGTTTATAGCAGGAAGGTAAATATACTACCTGGCAATTAAATGTGGTCTGAAATAAAGTCTCCTTAGAATACAAACATAGCAAAAGTGTGAAAATGAAGCACTTATGATAGGAAAAAAAAGGCTTTCTTCTTAAGCTCAGAATCGCTGCTGCCTTGGCCAGTCGCAGGGGATTCAGCAACTGCTGCAGCCCGAAAAGGTGTCTGAGGCCCTCAGAAGAAAGAACCGGAGGCTGAAGCAGGCCAAAGCAGCAGCTCAGGCTGAAATTGAACAGTACCGCCTGCAAAGGGAGAAAGAGTTCAAGGCCAAGGAAGCTGCAGCACTGGGATCCCATGGAAGTTGCAGCACTGAAGTGGAGAAGGAGACCCAGGAGGAGATGACCATCCTCCAGACCTACTTTCGGCAGAACAGGGATGAAGTCTTGGATAACCTGAAAACTACCGCATAAATGGATAAAGAAGAGAGCAGCACCTGTTCTGTGGATTGGCATTTTAGATGCCCTCATGGAATATGAAGCTTTAGTACAGCTCTAGTTATCTTCTTATGAAATGGCGTTAAATTATTTCCATATATTATGTAGTAGGTACTTCCACTTTTTGGAGAGTAGCAAATCTAGCTTTTTTGTACAGACTTAGATTACCTAAAAATTTTATCTTTTTACCTCATATTTCTTAGGAATTTAATGTGCATATGTTGTTTTTTTCCTATGCCTTTCAGCTCAAGCAACATCGACATCAGTGTTGACTTTTTCTTTCTTAGATCTAGTTTTAAAAAAAAACACCACATAACAATTCTTTGAAGAAAGGAAGGGATTAAATAATTTTTTCCCCTAATACTTTCTTGAAGGTCAGGGGCTTTATGAAAAAGTAGTAAATAGTTACTTGTACCCTGTGTGAAGCAGCAGCCAGCCTTAAAGTGGTCCATTCTTGCTAATGGTTAGAATAGTGAATACTAGGGTAACTGGGCTGCTTTTAGTTTCTCTTAACCAAAATTACTAGATGATAGAATTCAAGGACTTGTTACATGTTATTACTTGGTGTATCAATAATCATTTAAAAGTAAATATTCTTTGTCCTGCATTTTTAAAATAAATAAATAATAAAAAGATTAAGAACCCAATGGCAAAATGAAATATATATTTCTGATAAACCGCTGAAAAGATGTTCGGCCTCACTCAGGATTAAATAAGAACAAAATTAAAAGATCAGTGAAATACCATTTCTCATTCAAGGTTAGAATAAGCATGAGAAAATAACCCCTTCTTTCCCTCTTGGTGGGAGAATAAATTTTACTTTTTATCCACTTTGCATGACTAGCTTTTAAATTTTTAAATATGCCGTTGCATTTGACCCAGAAATTCTATCTTTAAGATTTTACCCTCTGATTAACTTGCATAAACTCTCAAAGATATTTGCAAAGTGTGTAATGTTTGAGGTTGGGAATAATCTACATGTGCAACTATTAGAAATTAAATAAACTACAGCATCTCCAGCTAAATCTGTATGTACTGACATAGAAAGGTGAATATCATATATAAGTAGAAAGGAAAATTTTAGAACAGAATCTATTTTATACCTATGAAAAGCAGAAACATTTCATTTGTTACATGTATGCTTTTTTCATAGATGTTTCATCCAACTCTGTGACCTATAATGTTCATTGTTTGCTGATCTGCTCCAGACTCATATTGAACAGTCTATTTTAAACTCCTTTTGGACAGTTGATAGGAATTTTCAACTTAACATGTCCAAGGCAGAACTCTTAATTTATCAACACTACCCACCCCACCCAATCTTCTCTATTTCAGTAAATTGGCGCCACAGTTCAACCAGTTGCTCTCAGTCAAACATCTGAGAGTCAAGGAATTTTTTCTCACTAAACTTCCTGCTCACACCATTTAATGGAAAGAAAGGAATCAGAAAGCTAGATGACTAATAAAGTGTGGTTGAGTATGGGCCACCAAACACGCAAGTACCACAAGTAACTACCACGTTTTTAGCTGGCAATGAATTAGTCACTGTACCAGTCACTTTATATATATCTCATTTTATCCTCACAAAGCTCTGTAAGTGTTCTTTCTCTATTTTATATCTGAGTTAAAGATTTTGGGCTGAGTGCAATGGCTCATGACTGTAAGCCCAGCACTGTGGGAGGCTGAGGCAGGGCAGATCACCTGAGGTCAGGAGTTTGAGACCAGCCTGGACAACATGGCAAAACCCCGTCTCTACTAAAAATACAAAAATTAGCTGGGTATGGTTGTGTGTGCCTGTAATACCAACTACTTGGGAGGCTGAGGTAGGAGAATCGCTTGAACCTGGGAGTTGGAGGTTGTAGTGAGCCAAGATCGCACCACTGCACTCCAACCTGGGAGACAAAGCAAGACTCCACCTCAGAAAAGAAAAAAAGATTTTGGGCAATAATACTTTAGTGAAAAATGAGGGGTGTGTGTATGTGTGTGTGTGTGTGACAGAAAGGGAGTGATACAAATCTCATCCTTCTCTTTCTTGTTGCAGCCTATTGAACCTGCCAGCTAATGGTGACCAGGTGAAACAGATATCTGAGCACACCTGTTTGATTGCAAGGTATGTGCTAGTGAAAACATATTAAATATTTCCTGTGAGGTGTTGATTCTCACAGCTGGTCTGTGCAGATATTATAGAATTCATTCTTCCTCAGTTATACAGAAACTATCTTTCTTCCTCAGTTATATAAAAATTAGCTGGCTTTATGTCTATAAGGATGTAGGTTTTAAAATAAATATTTTCAATGTGATTTATTAGTTAAGAAAATTGTAAGAGTGTTTTAAAAATTAGTTCCATCATGTTTGTTCTATATACCATTCACACACAAAAAATTAATGAAGACACGATGCCCCTGATGACCTCATATTCCAGCAGGGGAGAGAGACCTGTAAACAGATATGTTAACATAGAAGGTGGTAAGTGCTCTTCTAAAGATTGAGCAAATAGCTGTCAGTGCAAAAGCACAGAGGATTCTGCTGGAAGGAGTCAGGAAGGTTTAACAGAATCGATGACATTTGAGCTGGATCTTGAAGGATGGACAGGAGTTTGCCAGATGAATGATGTGATCTCTATATAAAGTGCCTAATTCAGGTCAGGCACTTGGTAAGACCCAATAAATGTTAACATATAGTTCCAGTCAAAGAAGTTCCAGGCAGAGGATGTAGGTCAGTTCAATTCAAGGAACATTTATTAAGTACTTTGTGTACGTCAGGCATCGTTCCAGGTTCTTTAGCCTTATGTGCTAGGCACATCTTGTGAAAACAGAGAATTATACAAAGGTCTGGTGTAAGCCATATCCAGATCAACTATTTATAGATTTTGTTGTCAGAATGGAGGAGGGATGTTTTAACACTGCTGACACAATGCATCTTGATTATGAACCCCTCTTACTCCAGCACTGAAGCACTGAGATGTCAGTAGCTAGTGACCGTACTAGATTCCATTTCATGAAGGCAGTGATGACAATCTAGCCTGGCTTCCGCTTGTGTTCTGGGCCACTTTGATCTTTACTAGGGGGTCAGGTCCAGGCAACAGCTCTTCCTAACAACACGGTTGTAAAGGAAACTAAAACTATTTTACTCAAAAAATATATTTTAAGCTGGATACTGAGAGGATCTGAAGAAAGGAATAGTCCTGCAAGGTTGTCTTTTGTGGAGATTTATGTTTGTCAAGAAAATGTGCATCAGTGAAATCAACAGCCATGCTTTCTCTGAGCCGCCCCCCATGTCCCCACCCCCTGGCACACCTTCCTCTCTGGATTAATCTAGGAAAGATTGACTCAGCCACAATCTACCATCTATCTACTCTTTCTGAGGGCATCCCTGAGATTACCTGAGATACTTTCAGTTGCATCACAAGACCCCCTTTAACCCATGCCTTTCTTCTTCTCTCCCTCCCATACCCTGAGACTCCATGCCCCACCAGGGACCAGAGGAACTTAGTTCCAGGGCATTTTTTTGGGGGCTGATTCTTTTCCCCTGAAAATTATTTACTCCCAACTTCCATCTTACCTCTTCCCAGTGAAGCAAATATTTAAGCATTAACCATCTTACCTTTCTTTGAGTTTTTCATATTTTGTATGACTGCTGTGCATACCTGTGCATGTTAGCCAATATATATGCCTTTTTTTCCTGTTACACTATTATCAGTTTGTTTTATAGACTTAAATTATTAGACCCTTAGTGGAAAAATTTAAACTCCCCTGTAACTGGAAGGGCGAGATGCCTGCATTTCTCTTCAGCTCACTAACTCAGTAGGTCCACTTGCCCTCCCCTCAGTAAGTCAGTTCATTATATCCAGCCACCAAATCTTGAAGCTTTATTCTATGGTATAGTAGGTAAGAAATAAAAATGAAATCCTAGGCTGGGCGCGGTGGTTCACGCCCGTAATCCCAGCACTTTGGGAGGCCAAAGTGGGTGGATCACCTGAGGTCAGGCGTTTGAGACCAGCCTGACCAACATGGCAAAACCCCATCTCTACTAAAAAAATACAAAATTAGCTGGGTGTGGTGGTAGGTGCCTGTAATCCCAGCTACTTGGGAGGGTGAAGCAGAAGAATTCTTGAACCTGGGAGGCAGAGGTTGCCATGAGCCGAGATCATGCCATTGCACTCCAGCCTGGGCAGCAAGAGTGAAACTCTGTCTCAAAAATAAAATAAAATAAATCCTAACTGACCCCCCTCCCCCACCGCCGCTACTCCACAACTGACTGAACCGAACCACCTCTTGGCCAAGGGGACCCCAGAGAAACTTTGAAAACTGAGTTCCCAGCCGTGATGGGATGAGCTTTCTCCCCAAGGGCTAAATGAAAACCAGCTCTTTCAAAAGACTCTACCACTGATACAACTATACGCCTGACATTGCTCCTCCTTTGTACCTGATAAGAGACCACTGACTATGGAGTGGTTCTGACCAGTCTATGGAGAATGCACAGTGAGGGTTTTTGTGCCCTCTACTTTACCTTTTGACGCCAATGGGCTAAAAACTCCACTCTGCTATAATCCCAGCACTTTGGGAGGGGGAGGTGGGAAGATCACGAGGTCAAGAGATCGAGACCATCCTGGTCAACATGGTGAAACCCATCTCTACTAAAAATACAAAAGTTAGCTGGGCATGGTGGGTCATGCCTGTAGTCCCAGCTACTTGGGAGGCAGAGGCAGGAGAATTGCTTGAACCCAGGAGGCAGAGGTTGCGGTGAGTTGAGATCATGCCATCGCACTCCAGCCTGGGTAACAAGAGTGAAACTTCGTTTCAAAAAACAAACAAACAAAAAACTCCACCCTGAATCATGCCGACAACAGCCATTTTTCTAACATGGGTCCCATGAAGAGGCATGAAGTTCATGTGAGCATCCGTATGTTTCTCCTTTCATAAATATTCATGACTTTTAAATAGCTTATTGAATATGCATATTTGGTCACCACATTCAACATAAATTCCTGTCTTACTCTTCTGATCCTTGGAGAATCTGTTTCTGGCTTCTGGCCAGAGGCTATGCTTCCCAGACTGTAAGGATGGCTACCTGCAGGCTACAATCCTTTATGTGAAATAAAGCTCTCCTTTCCAAATTTGTGAATCTCATTGTTCTTCAGCTGATATAGGTAATAGTATAGAATAAATAGAATCAATGCTTTTATATACATTTATTATACTAAACACAGAACCTATACATGCCCACATCTAAAACAGAACATTTCTAAAGGTAAGGAGTATTCTGTGACTGTTTTCAATGGTAGTTTTACTAGTACAGCTGGGTTACAAACAATATAGAAGTTATGTGCTAGATGTTTTACAAATCTCATTTCATTTAATTCTCATAGCAATTCTTTAAAATTGGAATTATTCTAACCACTATACAAATTAGGATGCTAAGGCGCAGAACTTTTAACTTATCAAAGAGTAAAAATGGTAGAAATGGGATTTGAAGCCAGGTATATCCAACTCTAAACCTACTTTCTTTCTGTCATAGCGGTTTTCCGGTATTAATGCTGCCATTTATTGTGTTTCTACTGTATTCCGAACACAATGTGAGATGCTCAAACACATTGTCCCTAATCCTTATAAAACTTGTTTAACATTTTTAAAATTTTTTTAATTGAAAAGTAAAAATTGTATATATTTATGGTGGACAGCATGATGTTTTGATATATGTATACATTGTGGTATAGCTAAACCAGGCTATTTAACAGATGTATTATCTCATATAGTTATTTTTTGTGTGTGGTGAGAACATTTAAAATCTACTCTCTTGGCAGGGTGCAATGGCACATGCCTATAATCCCAGCCCTTCGGGAGGCCAACGTGGGCAGATCACTTGAGTTCAGGAGTTTGAGACCAGCCTGGGCAATATGGCAAAACCTACTAAAAATACAAAAATTAGCCAGATGTGATGGTGTATGCCTGTAGTCCCAACTACTTGGGAGGCTGAGGTAGGGGGACTGATGCCTGGGAGGTGGAGGCTGCAGTGAGCCGAGATTGTGCTGGGCAGCAGAGATCCTGTCTCAAAATAAAATTTTAAAAATCTACTCTCTTGTCAACCTAAAGGAAGAAGCTGAGGCTCAAGAGTTTACTTGAGCCAAGATGAGGACAGCTGCCCAGAAAACTCGTACCTTATAACCATGTGTAAGAGTTCCATTTGACCTCTGTGAAAAGTAGGTTTTTAAAGGCAAAAAAGGGAGACGGTGGGCTGATACAAAGTTATTTTTCAGGAATTCTCATTGTTTTACAGAAATGACATAAATTAGTGATTAATGTCATTTAGCTATACATGACTGAACTGTAGGGCATGAGTTAATAATCATGCAACATTACTAGGTTAACTTACAGCCATTTGCAGCAACAGTCAGTCTATAGTCCACGTAGCAAGCAGCTTCAAGAGGTGATGAGCTCAAGGCGGGAGAATGAGATGTCACTGCTGCCTTATTCCCATGCCTCTTTGGGCCTGATAATTTAGAGGAGGCTCACATTCCTCAGAGGAGGTTTCCTTTCTTTCTCACTCTTAAGGCAATTAAGTACCTTGCTCGTTGAAGTCACACAGCGAGCAAATTATGGATCTTGACTTCAAGCCTAGGGCTGAGACTCAGAAGCCTATTTTCTTTATAATATACTATAGCAGTGCTTCTCAATCTTGGGCATACATTAGAGTCAAATGGGTAAATTTGCACAAAGCCCTAACCCCAGAGAGTCTAATTTAATTGGTTTGGAGTAGAGCTCATGTAATTTTTTTTTTGAGACAGAGTCTAGCTCTGTTGCCCAAGCTAGAGTGCAGTGGCATGATCTCTGCTCACTGCAACCTCTGACTCCCAGGCTGAAGGAATTCTCCTGCCTCAGTTTCCCACATACTTGGGATTATAGGCACCTACCACCATGCCCAGCTAATTTTCATATTTTTAGTAGAGACAGGGTTTTACCATGTTGGCCAGGCTGGTCTCCAACTCCTGACCTCAAATGATCTACCCAGCTCAGCCTCCCAAAGTGTTGGGATTACAGACATGAGCCACCAGGCCTGGCCAGAGCTCTTGTAATTTTAAAGCTTCCAGGTGATTTTAATATGCTGGTTGGTTTGAGACCATTGACGGGAAATACAGTTTATCTATCATGATAAGTTGGTAGAAAATGCCCATTATTGACTACTTTGGTGAGACTCTGTTATATAATTCTTTAATGTATTCATGTAGTCAAAAAACACAATAAAATTTCTTTAATCAGATTGCAGTCTACAGAGTTAACAACTGAGATTCAGTCATTTAATTAACTGACATCCGCTCTTCTAACCCACTTGTTGACTATTTTTAAGGTGATGATATTTTCCCATAAAGTACTAAAAGACATAAAGGAAGGGAAATGGGAGTAAGATAAACCTAACTTTGAACCTTGGCTTTGATATTTTCTTGCTAAATGGACTTTGACAACTTACTTAACATTCTGTAAAATATTGATTATGAAAGAGGTAAAAGGTGTTCTTGAAAAGGGTTTTATCTGGGGACAAACAGAGTGAATGCTGCCTCTGGTGGCCTCATGTTGGGAGTCAGATGCATATAATGAATTGAAAAGGCCATGGGAAAACTCTTCTAGTTTTCATAGTTGGCCTAGCTGTAAAGCCCATCTTCTACTTTGTACCCCTAGTGCCAAACATTTCCCAAGCCACCTTTCTCTTCACACTTAGTCACGGTGATTCCTTCATTGCCAGCCCACATGGCATTATTGGGAAGTGGCCAAAAGAGGAGGACTCCCTTTTAACTATAGATGCCAGGATAGGGAATGTATGCTTGGGTGGGGGGAAAGGAAAAGGCCATTTTCAATATCAGATTAAATTAGATATAAAATATATTTTACTATAGGAACAATGGATGGTAATTAGGTCTCCTGGTTATTCAATTAAAACCTATTCATAATTTTGCCAGATATTTACAATATTTTATATGCAAATAACAGTATATTTCAGTAACCTTTTGGGTTAAATAGGCTTTGAAGAATTAGTGTGGAAGCTTAACAGTCATTTATAACACTGCTTCTTTGAGAAATACAAGATCAGTACTTCGGACTCCAAGAAATAGTTTCTCTTGTCTCTAACTCAGCTTAACAAATGTAGTGTTCACTGATCTAGTGAAGAGGGAATGAGGCAACTGAAAGAGTCCTGTTTACTCTCTTAGCAGAACTCTAAGATGTTTAGCAGAACTCTTTTAGCTACTGATTATAAGATCACAATGTACTTGAGGCTATGGGCCATTTCTTTCCTTCATTTGTGTTCCCCTGAAGAATTTGTCACATAGTATGAGCCCACCATAGATGTTAACATATACATAGATTAGATTTGGAATCAATAATGACCTCACGGTCAATGGAAAATTGGATGCTCATAATCCATACCATGCAGTGACAAAATATTTCTTAAATGATCAGCTTTTGTTGCTGGTAACCAGGTGCCTCTCAGCAGCAAGGCTTAAGAGATAAAGTGACTGGCGCAATAAAATGTTATAGTGAAAATTATGAGCATGAGGGCCTTGGGAAAGGTTCTGATCGCACTGAAAACTACCGAAAAGGCTGTCTTATTTCTTGTACTAATGGGGTTGGAATATCCATAAAACAAACCTAAATTTGCTTCTACAGCTTTCAGCATTATTCTTTCTAGGCATAGATTAGGAGAGTGGGATCTTAGGAATGGAGATATTTGGGTAGGTTCTAATGAATCCAACTACAAATCCTTCACTTGTGTTTCCCTTTCTCCAAAGCAATCTATCACATAATATAAGCACATTATGCCTGTTAACATAACATTGATTAGACTTGAAATCAGTAATGACCTCAGTATCAATGGAAAATAGAATACTGATAATTTATACAATGTAATGACAAAAGATTCCTTAAATATCACCTACTGTTGCCTGAATTAACAAGCTCCACTGAGTCTTAGTTGTTAGTTGGAGCTGTCCTCCTTTCCATCTGATCACCTGTAATAATTTCACCTGAGGTGGTTTATTTGCAGGAAGATGACAAATCTCCTCAGTGTTAATTACCACTCCTTATCACTTCCAGACCCTGACCTGTTTCATAATTAGGTTCAAATCCTGGAAGACTTCAGGGAAAATGGGAAAAGAGAAAAATTAGAAAAGATGCATGATGGTTGCAGTCTACACAGTTTATGAGGCCATAGTTGGTATTTGTAACTCTCTCTTCCACTCCCCTTCCCGTGCTCCCTTTGTTCATTTCTCATTTTAGCTAGGTGTGATTATTTATCAGTCAGTCACCTAAACCTTCATTTCTGAACTATCTGAACCATTATGGTTCTTGCTTGGCTTGGTTTGCTCTAATCTTTTAAATTTTACCAGGGAATTGCTCAGATATGGATATGAAAGGAGTTGCTCAGAGAATCTCTTGCCTTGGAAACATAGTCTTCCCTCCCTCTGTTTTGTTGTACCAACCCTTTTCCCACTTTATGATTAGGATTAATTGTCCCAGTGAATACAGTAATCCCTTTCTTTCCTTGTTGATTCAGTGCATTAAAGACCTCAAAGTGACTGATGTGGCAGTCTTAGCTTCCATTCAAAGGAACCCTTCTAGTGTTTCCCGGAAAAAGTATTCCTTCCAGGGAAACTAACAGCACAACATTGTGAGATTGGAAACAAAATTTATGTTAGTAGGTCATCAGGAATAATAATGGTACCACCAATATTTTACACATTAGTTTTGGATCTAAGTATTCTGGCTATGGAAGAATAGCATATTGGTTGCTGGCTTGGGGAATATACTATAACTTGTACCACAGCTCCCTAGTCTTACAAGTGGCAACATAAGTTGACATTAGATTATTCTACCATTTAATCAAGTCAACTTCTTCTAATGGGCATGAAACCATTTCTTCAACTCAGAGTCCTTAAATCTGAGTGAGTGAGACTAGCCAGATCATAATGGGAGGAAGGAAGGCTAAGTACTTGGCCCACACATAATCAACATGCCTGTTGCTAGGGCCACAATGTTCATGGGCCCATTGTACAAGCACCAGGGTAGCTAGGGTAGCTGGCATCCACAGGATTGGCCATACACTTTACTTGATTACTGAGAATCTCTTTTACAATGGATGCCTTTTAGTAGGCATTAGCGTGGGACACAGATATTCTCACTCTGCTTACTCTGAGAGGCCTATCCTAAAATTCTTCCTTAGGCCTCCTTTTAACCATTCCTCCAATTCTGTTTTTCAACTTGCTTGGCCAAAGTGCCACTTGCCCATGAATCAGTGTCGATCTCTACTTCTCTCTCTCTTCCATTCAGGTTTTGAATCATACATCCTGAAGCCTTCCACCCCAAGGTCTTTACACCTTGCTCAGGGACCATCCTCAGGGCAGGCCCTATAATGTTCCCAATTGGTCATGAAACCAGTAAACCTCTATAACTTTTCTAGACAGAATGGGACAATCTTCTATCTTGTTCTTTTTACTTAAAGTTTCTCCCTTCCTTCTCCAGGCTCCTACCATAATCTTTTCTATAAAAGATAAGAAACATTTTTAAAACTTCAAATAGCCTAAGTTTTCCCCATTCAAAAAAATTCCACACACACACACACACACACACACACACACACACACACACACACAGAAAAGAACCTGGCTATCTGCTTGAATAATTGGAGACAAAAAAATTACAGAGATCCTCCCTGAAACAATGTGAAGTCAGTATAGCTGATATTATTATACCTATTTTAAAGATGGCAGAAAGGAAATGTGGAAGGAGTAAAGTGACTTTGCCAAAGCTTCCATAACTACCTAAGAATATAAGCAGGGACCAGGATTATGCCTTCTGGTACAGTAAGAGGAGAGTGAATGCACAAACCCCATGATCATGATATGTCTGGGGACCTCTGATCCAAGGAGTGGAGAAAGAGAAGTGTTGATTGGTGGAAGTAAAATGAAGATGCAAAGAGCACTTATGAATGGGTGATCCCAGAGCACCGAATAGAGGGTAAGAATCAGGGTCAGGCCTTGCAGAAAATCTCAGTGCAAGGTCCTTTACCATCCTTCCCTTTTGTCCTTTTGCTTAGTACAAGTTTTAGAGGCAAGGAATGGGAAAGGTTGTAAAAAGAATATCCAAATAAATACTTCAAAAAGATTAAAACGGAGATGCAGAACATAGGTAACCTAGTGAAGGACACAACTATTTAACATTCCAAAAACAAATTTGAGTCAGATACAAAGTTGTATAAACTCATAAAGACCAAAGAAATAAAAAATGTGTCATATTAATATCAATTAGAAATTCTCTTTTCAGCAAAATTGAGTTTTAGTTAACCAGATAAAGTGACTATTTCAAAATCAGTGTAAGAGACTTTTCCTGGACATCTCATTTGTGTGTTACAGATACTTTGCTTTGTTGTGATTGAAAACTCCCCTGATGGAAACAGGCCCAAGAATTGAGCAAACATCTTTACATTCTGGTAATCCCAGCTGTGTGACTTAAGGCATTTAACCTCTCTGGGCCAAAGGCCTGTTTCATCAATTACAACATAAGGAGTTTATGCTAAATGTCCTCTAAGTGCTCTCCCAACTCTCAAATTCAGTTTTTCTAGGAAACTTTTAGTTATTCTCATAGAAACCCTGACTTAGGTTTTTAGTTGAAAAATTAGAAGATAGGCTCCAGCAGGGGTCACTATAGCCACATCAAGCTTTGAGTCCGATGCTCTTTCGTGTTGTAGATGTGTGCACATCACAGTTGCCCTTTATTTGTCTTGATTTTCCATTAGAGACTACATAGACTCTCTTTGTACCTAAATGTAATCCGAATCAATCTTCAAATGTACTCAGAAAATCCATTTCAATGGTTTTTTTAATTGTTTTTGTTCTCTGATTTTATTTATTTTCACTCCGAAGTTGGAGATCATTTACGTCCTTTGACTCTGGGGTCCTTGAGAAAGAAGTATTTTACTTGATTAGCTATGTTCAATTTTTTTACCTGTGAAAACTGTGATGAGTAAGTATATTTCTTTAAATATATGAGATTACATTAAAACAAAACACAAAATTCAGTCCTATCCTGAACGATTTAAAAAATTCTGTGTACACCTAAAAAATGTATTCAGGTCCTTTAGAACCCCTTCTTGAAAATTCTAGAATTCTTTCAATTGATTCTACTCCCCCATAGTTAACTTGCTATGTACATGAAGCTAGAGTAGACTAGTTCATGTATCCAAGGGCAGGGTAAGGATTTCAATGTCAGTTCTAATTTCAATATTATATGTTTTGCCCTAAAAACTTAGTGACTGCACATATAGCGTAGAGAGTTTAAGGATCTCTGTTGATGCTCAAAGGTAGACATTCAACAAACTGTTACTCCCAGAAAGCCACGGGACTCCCGAGTCCTAAGTTTTAAGAGAAACTTTTAGTTTTATGTTGTAAGTCTTGGGACTCTTTAGAACTGTGATTCAATTTAGGACTACTTTAAAGGGGTTCGGTCTGCCCCAAATGCTCTCCACAAATTCCATATACTTTGCAAAACCTAACACTGGTTCAATTGTGCTAGGAGCCAAGGAGAGTTAACTTCTTACACCATGAAGAGTAGTGTTTCTAGTCCTTTGGCCTGGTATATATGCCTCTTTCCCCAAATGACACTACTTAACCTAGAGTAGCTCTTTGTAGGTGTATGGTGTGCAAATGTAATCTCACCGTCCCTTTTTCCTCCTTATAAATACCTGCCTGCTCCTTTAGGAGAGATTGATATTACCCTTTTCAATTGCAGCACTAGCTGCTGCTGCTGCTGCTGCCATCTCCAATCTGGCAGGTAGTTGGGTTTATTTCCAGTTGTTAGCAAGTGAGGAAAGCCTTCTATGCACTCCTTTCACAGTAAGTGGGGGATGGCCTGATGACGAATACAGTGAAAGTGATGGTGTATGATTGCTGAGACTAGGTCATAAAGGGCATTGCAGCCTCTGCCTTGGTCTCTTGGATTTTTCACTGAGAGTCAGCTGCTATGCTTCAAGCAGTGCCATGGAGAAAGTCTGAGGCCTCCCGTCAATAGCCAGCACCAATTTGCCAGGTACATTAGTGAGATACCCTCAAAGCAGATTCTTCCCAAGTGGACTGAGTCTCCTCTCCTCTCCGGACTTCTTCAGAGCAGTCTTTTTTCTACTTATGTATAGCCTCACACAACCACCTCAGCCTTGATTTTATATAACCAAGATATCTGCCATAGCTAACCAGTGAAGTGTCTTTGAGTCCTAGCCTGCAAAAGATTTGTATCCCTAGTCCAATCATGTGTGCAGGATGGAGGTACACAGTTCAGACAAGGCTCTGATAAAAGGCAGTAGGTGGCTCCCAGTGAAAAGTGTGTGGGCTGAACAGATGCTTCAAACTGTTTCTACCAATGTCCCATCCTGCTTCTCCCGTACTACTAGTACTTTCTTATCATAGTACTTATACTTAGCACACCGTAGTCTAATTTCCTGCTTATGTTTTAATATCTACTCTATTCTATAGGCTCTTGATGGGCCTATAGAATAAAATCTGTCCAATGCCAGCTATATCCTGGCATCTAGCACAATACCGGGCACATAGTAGGTGTAACATAAATTTTTGTTGTAGCAAATGAACAGCTTTGTTTTGAATGTGTAATCCTTATAAAAAGACTGATAATTTTACTGTATTGTTGCTAACACGTTAATAGAAGAACCATCCACACAATTTGAGAACTAAATTTTACTATTTACCAATTGACACTTTGCTTAATATTTCTAAGAATGGGAAATGCCAGTAAATTTCAATAATTTTTATTGAAATTTTTTAAAGAAACTTTTTAATACCATGTACATCAGATAACTTGTCAGCGTGTCAATGGTACATGTCTACATTCAGGGACTGAAACAGAAACCCATTTTAAATTTAATTCTAAAAGACTGAAAAAATATTACTACAGAAATTTCGAGTTTGACACATATGAATTTATTTCAGAAAGTCTGCTATCTCACAGGTTTTCTAACACTAAGATACTTTGATAATAATTTAAAGGAATTTATTCAAGCTGTACTAAAATATGCTGCAAAAGTGAACTACTTTTGAAAGTAAAAAGCTTTCCTATGTTTCTTAAAAGAGAATTTATTTGTATCAAACTAGTAGAATTCATCCTCTTTTATTAAAAACACACACACACAAGTAGCCTAAATAGAACCATTTTAAGAACTGAAGAAGCCATATAATTTACTTTATTGGTTACAAAGCCTAATTGATTGTGTAAATTATGTCTTAAATTTCTGGAGGCCAAACTTTAGATCTTGAATTTGTACCAGAATATCCCTGTGATCTCTCCCAACTACAACATTTTAGGATTCTAATTATAAACACACACAATATATATGTGCTTAAAATTCTTGGTTTCTAAAATAGTTTTTAATACTTGAATTATTATGATTACAAAGTAATACATATTCATCACAGAAAATTCATAAAATATGGAAAACACAAAGCCCAAACTAAAAATCACTCATAATTCCTTTATTCAGGAATAATTAATAGTAATATTTTTGTTTACTCAGTAAATGAACTGAAATTGGCTGACTACAATATCTTCCTCAGAAATTAGATATTTTTACACATTATTTTTTAACGACTATATTGTCATTAAACATGACTATATGGTATTGTATTATGTCATTAATATATGGCAATTCATTTCATCAATATCCTACAGTAGGACACTTAGATTATTTCACATTTTTGTTATAATAATATTAAAATGCATCCTTCTTGGTAAATCTTTTTGTAAATACATGTGTGGAGGCTAAAGCAACTTTATCTTGGATGCTAATCTGCCATGTTGACTTCTGATTAACTCTAGTTCCAAGAAAACCTCTAAGATTTCCAGTTTATTGATTGTTTCTTGTGTAAGAACATGTTTAAATCCTGCCCTTAGGTCAAAACAACCTTGATATTATCACACACCAATTGCCCTACACTTCCTTTCTGAATCACACATATATATTTCCTTGTGTTCTATAAGTCCTGGGTCTCAGGGGTAAGGGAAGAGGGAATCCACCATTTTGTCTTGCCACTCCCAAGACACAAGTATGGCTTCTGTTCCTAAGTCCCTATCAAATGTTTCTTTCTGAGAAAACTGTATGTCAGCCCCTTTCTTTGGTCTATCCACTTCGTTGGACTTTTTGGGATGGGTTTGCATAGACCTGCCCACCTCAGAACAACATGTATATGTATTATGTAAAAACATAAGTATTTTAATACATATATGTTAAGAAACTGAGTCAGTTTTTCAAATTATCATTCAGAAAGATGTATTGATTTAGACGTTTAAAAGAAGTATTCAAAAGTGCCTGTTTCCCCCAAATCCTTGCCAATCTAGAATAATAGCCTTTAAGAAATCATTGTCTGTCTGATCTATGAAAAATATTATTTCCTTGTTGTGAGGATAATTTTGTAGCTGATAAAAGGAGAGAACTAGGTATTAAAACCAGAGTTCTATTGACTAATTCTAAATTCTATAATTAGTTTTACTAACAGCGAACCTATTGCTAGAAGCAGAGGAAAAGGAAAGTACTAGAAATAGTGTGTTGTAAATTTTTCTTTTTTAGGAATATGATAATTTGTATTCATAAATATGATTCTTTTCTGGACCACACATCTGAAGAAACTTCAAGCCATAAATAGAAAATATATAGTTAGTATTGATATAAGTATCAGGGCAATAGATGAATGTCTACAGTTTAAAAAGTAATTAAATACCAAACTAAAATAGCAATGTATAGGACAAGAATCAGAAAATAAACATTATTGGATGACTTATAGCAGAAGTAGAGGAAAATAGAGTTTTGTTTAAGGTTGTAGAAATAAAGATTTGTACTCTTGGTCTGATAAAATTTTTAACTATTGTTTCTAATAGGATATTGTTTTGCTTTCATACCTCCCCTTCTTCATCCATAATTTTATTTCATTTTGAATTATTTTCATTTATGTGATCTCTTCATTTTCATTCAGTCTTTTGGGAATATGACTTCTGCAATATCAAGGTCAAATTTGCCCCTGTGTGTAATTGTTGAAAGATTGTTAATAGATTCCAGACGCAGCTGACAGTATCTTTTCACTTTGGGAATTTCTTGCCTTGGTCCTTGACTATAGTCAGGAAGGTAGAAACATGGTTAGCTGCAGTCAGAGACAAAAGTAGTCTATTCACCCAGTCATCTCCAACTTGGACCAAGAAGGGCTTACCCTCTTTTTGTCCTCATCTGTCTTGTGACCAAGCACATGGTGCTGTTACAAAAGCAGCAGCTCTTTTACTAAGGACCAGGGCCTTGCTTTTTCTAAGGCTCCACACCCCTGCAAGAGTGTTTATCCTTTCCTCAGCAACAGAGAGTAAGCTCCTAGGTTGCTTTAGTTTGACCTCCCACTGTGTGGGAAAAGGTTTGGTAAGTATGAGTCTTGTGGCTGGAAAGTAAGATGAGTAAGCTTGAGCAACAGGAAAGTATATCTCTATTTGTAGGTATATTCTAGGACATCATTTTCACAGACATAATATTTTTAAGGGTTTTTAAAAGGGGGAAACATGCTGTTTAAAGCATTCCCCTAGTGCCTTTAGTGTACCAGAAGTTTTGTGTATTATTGCTGATCTTTTCAGCAATCCTATGAGACTGATGCCATTACTGCCATTTTGTAGATAAGAAAACTGAGCTTCTGCATAGTTAAATTATTAGCTTAAAGTCACAGAGCTAAAAAAAATCATGATTGAAACCCAAGCCTGTCTTACTATAAAATTCCTCATTTTTTTCCATGCAGCTTAAGTTTTGTTTTAAAAGGGAAAGGGAGTGGAGTTCTAAGTTTGCAAGTGTTTATTCTTATATTTCTGTTTAGATATACAGTATTACTTGATTTTTTATTTTGAACCATGTTTTTCAGCAATCAAAGGATTTATTGCAGGATGTTTTCCTGCCAGCAAAGTCTATTGAGCTGAATCACAAACACTGCCTTGCCTTCTGTCACTATTCATAATTTATAGATTATTGCTTCCTTATTAGCATTATATCCAAGTTATGGATTTTGAATGATCCTTTCAAGGCTTTTGCGAGGATGATAAGGGAGAGGTCAGGCCAGACATTTTATAGATAACTTTACGTAGGAAACAAATGATTACTTCATCTGAATATGGATCATTCCACTTCTGCTGGCTCAAGAAAAACAGTATTCAAACAAAGTGAAAGAGTAAATGACCAGGACAATGATCCATGAAAGGCACTAGATATAATTGCTATAAATCACAGAAACTGAAAAATATCTTTGGCAGTATCAGTGCAATGGAGTGAATGTTTATGTTCCTCCCAAAATTCATCTGTCAAAATCCGAATCCCTGATATGATGCTATTTGAATGAGGGAACATTGGGAGGTGATTAGGCCATGAGAGTGACCTCGTGCAGGGGATTAGTGCCCTTACAATGGATACTGCAGAGGGCTGTCCTGTTTCTTGCTACCTTATGTGAACAAAATGAGAAGACAGCAGTCTGCAACCTGAAAGAGGACCCTCACCAGAACCTGACCATTGCACTATGTTTTGGACTTCCAGGCTCCATAACTGTGAGGAATAAATTTCTGTTGTTTTCAGCCACCCATCTATGGTACTTTGTTATAGCAGCCCAAATGTACTAACACAATCAGAAACAAATATGCTGGAAACTCAGGATTCAATCAGAGGAGAAGAGTAGGTGTATATATTTCTATATTGTATTGTATTGTTGTATGATAGACACAAAATAATTTATCATAAGAATTTGACCTTATGTAACTGGGGAGTCTCTGTAAGGCTGCTGTCTTCACATCTGATGATGGAACTTGTAAGTCTACAAGGCAGGCAGTTGTGAAGGAAAGATAGGTGTAAAGAAGGGGAGAGCAAGAACAAGCTGGACCCCACAAGCATAAATAAGACAGAGCCCTCAAGACAGACTGAAACCACATCAGTTCTTGTCTTAGACCTCGGTGATATGGGTAGCCTATGGAAACTGGGCTTTTCTTCTTGGAGCTAAACACCCATCCCGGTCTCAGGAGTCAAAGAAGCTAAAGAAGTATCTAGAAAAAAAAATAACGAAAAAGGTGAAGCAGTTTTGGTAGTGTCCACGGCCTCTGATACTTCCTAGATAAGTGACAATATGGTTGGGCTGCAAAATGGCTGCTGCTTTCTGTCTGCCCTCCATGTCTCCCATGAAAGTCTCCTATGGCCCATCCTAACAAGAGAAACATACAGAAAACGTACAGGAAAAGGAAACTTAAGAATTTAGTTCAGGCTAGCCATGTGGTACATTACAAAGTTACCACATTAAACAAAAAGATTATTATGTGTGCAGCACTACAATAAAATAAACAAAATGCTTTTGGCCAAACTAGAATGAAGTTTTCATGAGACAAATTCAGATGCCTTCTGACTAACATAGCACACAGCCCTTCTTCTTAGGGGTCTTGCTGTCTCCCTGCACCTTTAGCAGGTATGAAGCTTAGGTCATACAGCCCTATTTCAGGGAGTTTGCTGCCTATCTGTATGTTGGTCCAGAGAACAAGGTGCTGGACATTTTTGCTGCTGTTAACGAATATTCATGCTATCATTGCCTCTGCTCTGATATTGCTTCCCTTTCTTTTTCCCTGATAATTGGTGTTTTAGTCTATGTATGCTACTATTACAAAATATCACAGATTGGATCATTTATTTTTTTAAAATATGTTTTCTCACAATTCTGGAGGCTGGGAAATCTAAGATCAAGGCACCAGTAGGAGTCAGTCCTTTCAAACTCTGCTGCAGCTGTGTGTAATATCTAGTGAGGGTCTGTTCCATCAATGTCATCTTCTCATGGCATCCTCACATGGTGGAAAACAGAAAGGCAAAAGATAGCCCAACTCACTCCCTCAAGTCCCATCCATGAGGGCAGAGCCCTCATGGTTCAGTCACTTCCTAAAGGCCCCACCTCTGAATAATGTTGCACTGGGGATTAAGTTTGAATGTGCCTTTTGGTGAGGTACACAAACATTCAAACCGGAGCAAAACCTTATCTTTTTTTCCCAACTTTTAAGTTCAGGGGTATATGTGCATAATGAGCAGGGCTGTTACACAGGTAAACGTGTGCCATGGTGGTTTGCTGCACAGATCATTCCATCACCTAGGTATTAAGCCCAGCATCCACTAGTTATTTTTCCTGATGCTCTCCCTCCCCCTAACCCCTATCCCAGCTGGCCCTAGTGTGTGGTGTCCCCCCACACCCCATGTGTCTGTCTGTCCTCATAATTGAGCTCCACTTATAAGTGAGAACATATGGTGTTTGTTTTTCTGTTCCTCCATTAGTTTGCTGGTAGCTGGTCTTGCCTAGATATTGATGACTGGTCAGGGTGGTAGCTGCTAATGGTTGAGGTATTTGTGGCCATTTCTTAAAATAAGAAAACAATGAAGTTTGCCACATAGACTGACTTTTCCTTTCACAAAAGATTTCTCTGTAGCATGCAATGCTGTTTGATAGCATTTTACCCATAGAACTTCTTCCAAAATTGGAGTCACTCCTCTCAAACTCTGCTGCAGCTTTGTCAGTTTAATGGAATATTCTAAATTCTTTCTTTTATTGGATTTGGAATTATTATTTCTATCTCAAGAAACCAGTTTCTTTTGCAAGGATGATAAGGGAGAGGTGTGGTCAGGCATTTTATAGATAACTTTCATTCATAAGAAGGAAGTCCTTGCTGAGTGTGGTGGCTCATGCCTATAATCCCAGCACTTTAGTAGGCCAAGGTGGGAGAATCACTTGAGTCCAGAAATTATGACCAGCCTGAACAACATAGTGAGACCTGGTCTCTACACAAACAAAAAAAAAAAAAAAAAAAAAAAAAGATAGAAGCAGCAGTAAGTCCTTATCTCATGAGATTGCAGCAACCCAGTCATATCTTCAGGAGATAGTTGTCTTGCTATTTCTACCATATCTGCAGTTATTTCCTTCAGTGAAGTCTTGAAGCCCTCAAAGTCATTCATGGAGGTTTGAATCAACCTTTTCCAAACTCCTGTGAATGTTGAGAGTTTGATCTCCTCCCATGAATTACAATGCTCCTTAATGGCATCTAGAATGGTGAATTCTTTCTACAAGATTTTCTGTTTACTTTGCTTAAATTTATCAAAGGAATCACGATCTATGGCATCTATAGCTTTGTAAAATGTATTTCTTAAATAATAGATTTGAAAGCCAAAATGCCTCTTTGGTCCATAAGCTACAGAATGGATGTTGTCTTCACAAGCATGAAAACAACATTAAGCTCCTTGTACACCTTCATTAAGCTCCTTATATACCTTAATTAAGCTCCTTATATATCTGAAGATGTATACCAATGCTCTGATCACCCAGGAGCAGTACACCAGTGGTTCATTGTTCATGACCAGTAATATATTGAAAGGAATCTTTTTTCTTTCTGAGAAGTAGGTCTCAACAGTAGACTTAAAATAGTCAGTAAACAAGGGCCAGGCATGGTGGCTCACACCTATAATCCCAGCACTTTGAGAAGCTGAGGTGGGCAGATCACCTGAGGTTGGGTGTTCAAGACCAGCCTGAGCAACATGGAGAAACCCCGTCTCTACTAAAAATACAAAATTAGTTGGGCATGGTGGCACATGCCTGTAATCCCAGCTACTCGGGAGGCTGAGGCAGGAGAATCACTTGAACTCAGGAGCTGGACATTGCAGTGAACTGAGATTGCACCATTGCACTCCAGCCTGGGCAACAAGAGCAACACTCTGTCTCAAAAAAAAAAAAAAAATAGTCAGTAAACAGATGTGCCATCACCCAAGCTTTGTTCTTTCATTTCTAGAGCACAAGCAGAGTAGATTTAACATAATTCTTAAGGGCCCTAGGATTTTCAGAATGAAAAATGAACATTGTCTTCAACTTAAAATCATCAGCTGCTTTAACCCTTAGAACAAGAGGATCACCCTATCCTTTGAAGTTTTGAAGCCAGACATCGACTTCTCCTTTATAGCTATGAATGTCCTAGATGTCATCTTCCAATATAAGGCTGTTTCATGTACATTCAAAATCTGTTGTTTAGTGTAGCCACCTTCATCAATGATGTTGGCTAGAACTTCTGGCTAACTAACTTACTGCAGCTGCCATATCAGCACTTGCTGATCACTTTGTACTTTTCTATTTTGGATACTGCTTCTTTCCTTGAACCTCATGAAGCAGCCTCTACCAGCTTTAAACTTTTCTTCTGGTGTTTCTTCATCTCTCTCAGCTTTCATAGAATTGTAAAGAGTTTGGGTTTTGCTCTGCATTAGGCTTTAGCTTAAGGAATGTTATAGCTGATGTGATCTTCTGTCTCAACCACTCAGACTTTCTCCATATCAACCAAAAGGCTGTTTTGCTTTTTTGTCATCTGTGTATTCAGCAGAGTAGCACATTTAATTTCTTTCAAGCGTTTTTCTGTTCTATTCACAACCTGGCTATTTGGCACCAGAGGCTTACCTTTCACCTGTCTTGGCTTTTGATATGCCTTCCTTACTAAGCCTGATCATTTCTAGCTTTTGATTTGAAGTGAGTCACATGTGATATTCCTTTCACTCAGCCACTTAAAGGCCATTGTAGGTTATTAATTGGCCTAATTTCAATATTTTTGTATCTTAGGGTTTAGGGAGGCCTGGGGAGGAGAGAGACAGGGTAATGACCAGTTGGTAGAGCAATTAGAACACATGCAACATTTGTTAAGTTCACCATCTCATATGAACACAGTCCAAGGTGCCCCAAAACAAATTCAGAAGTAACATAAAAGAAAAATCACTGATCATAGATCACCATAACAGATATAATAGTAATAATAAAGTTTGAAGTGATTGCAAGAATCACCAAAATACAACACAGACACCAAGTGAGCATATGTTGCTGAAAAATGGTGCCAATAGGCTTGTTTTGATGCAGTTGCCGCAAACTCAATTTGTTAAAAATACAATCTTTGTGAAGCGCGAATGAAGTGAAATACAATAAAATGAGCTGTCCCTGTGCTTAATTAAGCATTGTAGATGCTCCATACTTTTCTTGATAAGTAAATACAGTTTTTAAAAATTTTCTCAAATTTACCATGTTATAACATGAGCTGATGGAAATGAATCTTTAAGTTTTCTGCTCTAAACATAGAATAAAATATGGCTAAAACTTCTTTAGGTATGAAGCTGAGTTTGAAATCAAGAAAGAAAATCCCCCAAGTATTAGAATTAAAAAGGGAACTTAAAGTCAGAGTGCTAAGCAGAATCTTATGCCCAAACTGCTCATAGAATTGTTGCAACCAGATGCGGGCCTTAAACACTGGAGCTGGTTCTAATTATCTCCCTGAAGGGAGATTACAGGCTTAGACTCTCGGAGTAAAGCTGAAACAACTATTTTCATAAATCTGGGAGTCATAAAGCGCTGGGCTGACTTTGAAATGGAGACTAAGGGAACTCTGCCCATCATCCTAGTTAAGCAACAAGAAGGTTTATTAGTATCCTAGGATGATGAATAAGAGACTGTCAACTGCAAGAAATAAAAAAACCTAGGTATGTGCCATGCCCAGATGGGGAGTCTGAAATCGTGCTGCCTATCTGGAGGGACTTTGAAGATGAGAAATCAGCTAAAAAGCGATCCAATTCATTTTTGTTGTTGTTTTGGTTTGGTTTGGTTTTCAGTTTTGCTCCTGTAAGGAATTCAGTTATTCGTGCAAGTTGAGACAAAGGCAAGTATCCTATAGACTACTTTTCCACAAAGAACTCTCTTCTAATGAGTAGGTCATAGTCAAACACTGTACATCATACCATAAAACAAATAATTATGTTTAAGAGTCAGCAGATGAAAGAAATGGAAGCCAAGGCTTAAAAGAGTAGAATAACCAGACAGAAATATTTACAAAGTATGTTTAAAATATGCACAGGGATGAATGAAGAAGTATAAGCCATAAGGGAAGAAATTAACAATAAGAATTTTTTTTTCAAGATAGCTGATTAGAGGCTTTTAGTATGCCTCAGCCACTTGGAAATGGCAAGACAGTACATAAAGATCAACTGTGAGCCTTAATTCAGGAAGGAAAATCAGAATCCACTGGAAACATGAAAGATATTCCAGATCCCAGGGAGGAGAACACTGATCCCATGATGGTTTTCAGCTGATAAAAGGGAGTGAAGTCCCAGTATGTGAGAGAGGCAGAGAGCCTCCCTCTGTGACTCCCCCTTCCACTGGGGATCCAGACAACCCAGGCTGAGAAAGAGCACTTTGTTTCTCCCAAGCCCTGGAGCTACCTTAGGGAGAGGCTTGGAGATGCTATGAGGGAAAGACACTGGAAAAAGCTGCAGGCAATTTCCCAGACCCAGGACTGAGAGCCATTTTTAATCTAGGCACATACAGAGTCAGCAATTCTTTGGCGACCCAGCACTGTGGCCAAGCAGACGTTTTTGTCTCAGGCCAGAGATTGAAGTGCTTGCTCTGGAATGGGATAGGGGTCTCCACAGGCCAGAACTGTGGAAAGTGCCTTAGCAGTAGGCCCTGGAATTGTGTTCTCCCCTGTCACAGGCCTGTGGCAGGAGGAGAGCTGCTATAGTGTGGTCTCTCCTGGGCAATGAGACTTGCAGCCAGGACCAGCATGGTAACCTGGAACCACTCTGTGTGTGCCATTTCTGGGTGCCCTAGCCTGCTCCTCTGAGATTGTGGTGCTGCAGGGCTCTCTCCATGCCACTGGCAGGCAGAACTCCAGGCATTCAGAGCACACACTTGCCTGGACCAGCAGCCTGAGCCTCCCCACCCTTCCTGGGGCAGCAGAGTTCTCTCCCTTCCATGCCCATGCAGATCATCAGGCATTCAGAGCACCTGCTCACATAGACTAACAACCTGAGGCACTCCACCCCTCCTGTAAAGAGATCTTGGTGCAGGCAGGAGTGGGTGGGGCGTCTCCTCTGCTTCACAACCAGGCAGATCTCGAGGCATTCAGAGCAACTGCTTGCCTGACTCAGCAGCCGGAGCCACTCAACCCTTCCTGGGCATAGATCACAGTGCAGTGGGGCCCTCTTCACTCGACACCCACGTATATCTTTAGGCATTAAGAGCACTCACTCACCTGTATCAGCAGTCTGATCCTCCCCACCCTTCATCTGCAGAGATCCAGGTGCAGGGAGGCTTCATGTCCAGGCAGATCTCCAGGCACTTGGAGCACCCATTTGTCTGGATTACCAACCTGAGCCACCCTAAACTTCCTGTGCAGAGACTGGTGCAGTGGGGCCTCCTCTGCTTCACATTGAGGCGCATCTCCAGGCACCTGGAGCTCCTACTCTCCTGGATTAGGAGTTTAGTCTATGCTCAAAAGGAAGCTCAAGGAGATCCAAGATAAAGTAAAAAATCAACACAAAGAAGCTTCTAAATCAATCCAGGAAATGCAGGAAGAAACAAATATCTTTAAAATAATTAGAATTTCTAAAACTGAAAAATTTACTTAAGGCATTTTAAAATATAATGGAAAGCTTTATCAATAGACTAGACTAGCAGAAGAAAGATTTCAGAGTTTGAAGACTGGCCTTTCAAACTAACCCAGTTAAACATTTTTAAAAACAATTTTTAAAAAATGAACCAAGTCTTAGAGGAATATGGAATTATGTAAAGCAATTAACCCTATTGTAATTCCTGAGAGAGAAGGAGAAAAAGTAAACAATCCTGTTATATATATTTAAGGAAACAATTCCAGAAAATTCTTCTAATCTTGCTAGAGAGGTAGACCTTCAGGTATAAGAAATCCAAAGAACACCTGTGAGATACTATACAAAACAAACAACAGCAATGCATATAGCCACAAGACTGACTGAGGTCAATGCAAAAGAGAAAATCTTAAATGCAGCTGGAGGAAAAGGTCAGATCACATACAAAGGGAACCCCATCAGGCTAACAGTGGAATTCTCAGCATAAACCTTATAAGCTCAAAGAAATTGGGGGGTCTTTGTTCACCTTTTTTAAATAAAAGAAATTTCAACCAACAATTTCCTATGCTGCAAAACTAAGCTTCATAAGCAAAGGAAAAATAAAATATTTTCCAGACAAGCAAGCACTAAGGGAATCTGTTATTACTAGAGCAGCCTTTCAGAAGACCCTTAAGGGAGTTCTAAACTTGGAAACAAAAGAATGATACCTACTACCACAAAAACACATTTTAGTAGATAGGCCACAGACCTTATAAAGCAACCACACAATAAAACTACAAAGCAGCCAGCTAACAACTACACAATAGGATCAAAACCTCACACATCAGTATTAACATTGAATATAAATGGTCTAAATGCCCCATTTAAAAGGTGCATATCTGCAAGTTGGATAAAAACACAAGACCCACCTATTTGCTGTCTTCAACACAATGACACCTATAGGCTCAAAATAAAAGTTTTTATTTTATTTTACAAAAATTTTAAAATGTATTTTATAGGCTCAAAGGATTTCCATTTTTGCAAATGAAAAACAAGAGCAGGGGTTACTATTCTTACATCAGATAAAACAGACTTCAAGTCAACAATAGTCAAAAAGACAAAGACTGTCATTACATAATGATGAAAGTTTCAAAAAGAAGACTTAAGTATTCTAAATATATATGTACTTAACATTGGAGCACCCAGATTCATTAAAAATAAAAAACTACTTCTAGACCTGTAAAAAGACTTAAACAGCCACACAGTAATAGTGGGTAACTTGAACACCCCATTAACAGCATTAGACAAATCATTGAGGCAGAAAACTAACAAATAAATTTTGGACTTAAATTGAAAACTTGACCAATTGGATTTAAAAGATATTGCCAAAATACCCCCACCCATCAACCACAGAATATATATTCTTCTCATCTATACATGGAACATTCTCCAAGGTTGATCACATGCTCTGCCATAAAGCAAGTTTCAATAAATTTTTTAAAATGGAAATAATACCAACTATACCCTCAGATCACATTGGAATAAAAACAGAAATCAATGCAAAGAAGATCTCTCAAAACCACACTAATACGTGGAAATCAAACAACTTGCTCTTGAATGACTTTTGGGTAAAGAGTGAAATTAAGGCAGAAATAAAAAAACGCTTTGAAATAAATGTAAACAGATATACCCAAATCTCTGGGGATGCAGCAAAAGTAGTCTTAAGAGGAAAGTTTATAGCACTAAACACTTACCTCAAAAAATTAAAAAGATCTCAAATTGGTGATCTAACATACACCTTGAGAAACTAGAAAAATAAGAACAAACTAATCCCAAAGCCAGCAGAAGAAGAGTAATAACTAAAATAAGAATGGAACTGAATGAAATTGAGAGCCAAAAATTCACACAAAGAATCAACAAAATTAAAGTTGATTCTTTGAAAGGATAAACAAAATCAGTAGACTGCTAGCTAGATTAAAAAAGAAAATGAAAGATCCCAATAAGCACAGTCAGAAATGACAAAGGCGACATTATAACTGATCCCACAGAAATACAAAAGATTCTCAGAGACTATTATGAACATCTCTGTGCTCACAAACTAGAAAATCTAGAGGAAATGGATAAATTCCTGGAAACACGCAACCTCCCAAGATTGAATTAGAAAGAAATTGAAACCCTGAACAGACCAGTATTGAGTTTCAAAGTTGAATCTATAATAATAATTTTAAAAAAGACCTACCAACCAAATGAAGCACCACAACAGATGGATTCACAGACAAATGCTACTAGACATACAAAGAAGAGCTGGTATTATTTCTACTGAAACTATTCCAAAAAATCAAGGAGGAAGAACTCCTTCCTAACTCATTATATGAAGACAGCATCACCTTGATACCAAAACCTGGCTAAGACACAGAAAAAAAAAAAAAAGAAGACTACAGGCCAATATCCCTGACGAACATAGATACAGTAATCCTTAACAAAATGCTAGCGGACCAAATCCGGCAGCACATCAAAAAGTTAATTCACCACAATTGAGTAATCTTCTTTCCTGAGATAGAAGGCTGGTTCAACATATGCAAACCAATATTGTGATTTGCCACATAAATAGAATTAAAAACACAAATATTGTGATTATTTCAATAGATGCACAAAAAGCCTTGGATAAAACCTAACATTCCTTAATGATAAAAGGCTTCAGCAAACTATACATCAAAGGAACATACGTCAAAGTAATAAGAGCCATCTATGACAAATGCACAGCCAACATCATGCTGAATAGGCAAAAGCTGGAAGCATTCCTCTTGAGAAGTGGAATAAGACAAGGATGCCTACTCTCACCACTCCTATTCAACATAGTACTGGAATTTTTTGCCAGAGCAATCAGGCAATAGAAAAAAAATGAAAGGCATTCAAATAGGAAAAGAGGAAGTCAAATTATCTCTTGTTGTTGATCAGATAATTCTATACCTAGAAAGTCACAAAGACTCTGCCAAAAGGCTCCTGGAACTGATAATTTCAGTGAAGTCTCAAGATACAAAATCAATGTACAAATATCAGTAGCACTTCTATATACCAATATTGTTCAAGCTGAGAGCCAAATCAAGAACACAGTTTATTTATAATAGCTACCAAAAATTACCTACGAATACATCTAACCAAGGAAGTGAAAAATCTCTACAAGGAAAACTGCAAAACACTGATGAAAGAAATCATATATGACACAAACAAATGGAAAAATATTCCATACTCATCAATTGGCAGAATAAATATTAGTAAAATGGCCATACTGCTCAAAGCAATCTACAGATTCAATACTATCCCATCAAACTACCAATGTCATTTTTCACAGAACTGGAAAAAAGTTCTAAAATTCATATGCAACAAAAAAGAGCCTAAATGGTCAAAGCAATTCTAAGCAAAAGAAAAAAGATAAAGAAAAGAAAGAAAAAGAAAACAAAACCAAAGGAATCCCATTACCTGACTTCAAACTATACTATAAGGTGGCAACAACCAAAACAGCATGGTACTGGTACAAAAACAGACACATAGACCAATGGAACAGAATAGAGAACCCATAAAAAAAGTCTTACACCTACAGTCATCTGATCTTTGACAAAGCTGACAAAAATAAGCAATGAGGAAAGGACTGCCTATTCAACAAATGGTGCTAAGATAGCTGGCTAGCCATATGCAGAAGAATGAAACTGGACCCTCACTGTTCATCATATACAAAAATTAACTCAAAAATGGATTAAAGATATAAATGTCAGGCTCAAATTGTAAGAATCCTAGAAGAAAACCTAGAAAACACCATTCTGGACAATGACTTTGGGAAAGAATTTATAAACTCAGTCCTCAAAGCAACTGCAACAAAACAAAAAGTTGACAAGTAGGATGTTATTAAACTAAAGAGCTTCTGTAGACCAAAAATAAATAAATAAATAAATAACTATTAACAGAGTAAACAGATGACCTACAGAATGGGAGAAAATATTTACAAACTATGCATCAGACATGGGTCTAATATCCAGAATCTGTAAGGAACTTAAAACAGTTCAATAAGCAAAAAGCAAATAACCCTGGCCAGGCACAGTGTCTCACACCTGTAATCTCAGCATTTTGGGTGGCCAAGGTGGGTGGATCACTGAACCCAGGAGTTTGAGACCAGCTTGGGCAACATAGCAAGACCCAATCTCTACAAAGAAAACAAAAATTAACTAGGCATGGTGGTGTGTGCCTATGGTCCCAGTTAGGCGGCTAAGGTGGGAGAATTGCTTGAGCCTGGGAGGTTAAGGCTGCAGGAAGCCATGATTGTTACCACTTGTACTCCAGCTTGGGTGACAGCAAGACCCTGTCTCAAAAAACAAAACAAAAAAACCCTATTAAAAAGTGAGAAAAGAACATGAACAGCCACTTTTCAAAAGAAGATAAACAAGTGGCCAACAAACGTGAAAAAAAATCCTCCACATCACTAGTCATCAGAGAAATGCAAATCAAAACTACAGTAAGGTACCATATTATGCCAGTCAAAATGGCTATTATTAAAAAGTGAAAAAATAGCAAATACTGGTGAGGCTGTGGAGAAAAGGGAATGCTTATACACTGTTGGTAGAAATCTAAGTTAGTTCAGCCACTGTGGAAAACAGTTTGGAGATTTCTCAAAGAACTTAAAACTACTGTTTGACCCAGAAATGCCATTACTGGGTATATATCCAAAGAAAATAAATTGTTCTACCAAAAAGACACATATACTGGTGTGTTCACCACAGCACTATTCATAATAGCAAAGACATGGAATCAACCTAGGTGCCCATCAATGGTAGATTGGATAAAGAAAAATGTGGTATATATAAACCATGGAAAACTACACAGCCATAAAAAAGAATGAAATCATGTCTTTTGCAGCAAGATGGATGCAGGTAGAGACCATTATCCTAAGTGAATTAGGATATTCAGGAACAGAAAACCAAATACCAATATTCACATTTATAAGTGGGACATAAACATTTGCTACTCATGAACATAAAGATGACAACAGTAGATGCTGGAGACTAATGGTGGGGGGAAGGGTTGAAAAGCTGTTGGCTACTATGCTCGCTACCTGGGTGATGGGATCATTCCTATCCCAAACCTCAGCATCACGCAGTATTGTCATATAACAAACCTACACATGTACCCCTTGAATTCAAAATATAAGTTGAAGTTATAAAAAAAAAAAAGTATAGTATTTTTTAAAAACCCATTAGAAAATTTAGAAATCAAACATGATGCTCTATGGCATCCCAAGGGTGTGGTAAATGTTCCTCCCTCTGCCCAGACACTTATGCCTCATTTCTTCACCTTCAAACTCCACTCATTTTTGCAGTTTCAGCTTAAATGTCATTTCCTAAGGGACCCTTTGGAAAGATGTTGGTTTCCTCTGTTATGAACTCCTGTGGTTCCTTCACCTCTCTTTTTAGTAATACTTATTGCAGTTACACTTTCTCAAGTGTGTCTGCTGGATGACTGTAAACTCCATAGTAATAGAGACAGTTTCTGCCTTGTTTCCCACTTTATGCCCAGTGCCTAACACAGTGTTTAGCACATAGAATTTTGACAGGGCAACTTGGTTTTTGTTTTTCGTTTTGTGTTTTTTTTGAGGCAGGGTCTCATTCTGGTTGCCCAGGCTACAGGGCTGGAGTGCAGTGGCATGATCTTGGCTCACTATAGCCCTGACTTCCCAGGCTCAGGTGATTCTCCCACCTTAGCCTCCTGAGTAGCTGTGATTACAGGCACACACCACCACCCCCGGCTAATTTTTTTGTATTTTTAGTAGAGATGGGGTTTCACCATGTTGCCCAGGCTAGTCTCAAATTCCTGGACTCAAGCGATCCATTGGCTTTGGCCTCCCAAAGTGCTGGGATTACAGGTATGAGCCACGACACCTGGCCTTGGCAAGTAAACACACCCCTGGGATTATCCCAGCTTACACTTGCTGCCTCAAGTAAGTAATTGTCTCTTTCACCCTTTTTCACCAAATTTGAGTAATAAGTTGCATGAATACCATCATTTCTGACTGATTGATTTATTGAACCAAAATGCCTAATTGATTATCTCCATTTTTGTTCTAAAATCTCATTGAGATTCCTGATTTATTGGAGTCCTCTTCTTTTCTTCTAATTTACTAACTCTCCCCAGGCCTCTTTTAGCCTTATTTCTTACCTAGCCAATTTAGACTAAGCTCTTTGTTGAAAAGTACCCGATATTTCACCATTCCTCTTTTCTCCTCTGCCCTACAACCTTGCAAATCTCTATGCCTGAAATAATCCACTTGATTTCTTTGCTTCCTTACCTACATTGATATATTTTGTGATTTTTCTTTAGCTGCAGAGTGAGTTGATGTCACTGTGAATTCACTGTCTCCTATCTCAGCTCAGCCCTCAGGGCTTCCTGGTAATGCTGCCATGTTGTTCCTGTCTCTGAAATCCTGGCAAACCTCAAACACAACTCTGATCTAGCACTGATTACACTGTATTGGGGTTTGTGTTTGTAAATCTGTTTATTGCACTAAACAGAATTCCCTGGGGACAGGGCCCTTTTCTTATTCATCTTTATTCCTCTAGCATCTAGCACATTTCCTAGCACACTGTAAGTGCTGGAAATAAGTCCATGAAAAATGAATGTATGAGGACTGGAATGAATAACAAGCACTAATGCAAGAAGCATAAGTAAGAAAAAGGAAGTTAATTGTGATTTTCATATTCTGTGACAAGATTAGCACCTGACATAAACTTTTTAAATTATGGCAAAAGAGACAGACATACATTTTGTTTCTAATTTATAAGGTATGTAAGATATAATAAGAATTGAAAGTATAGATACATCACAATAGCATTTAACTGTATTTTTGTGCTTACATCTAAATGGCCTCATATGCCTCTATGATATCTGTTCTAAAGAGCTAAATTACTTTGAGACTCAAGGATATCTGAACATTTTGTCACTGAAGGTTGCTAGCTTACATATTCCAAATATAGTCTCAGCCTTGTAATATATATTCAGTTTTACTGAGTTGCTCTACTTACTACCTTAGAAAATAGCTTTCCTACATTTCTAACCATGTGGGCCATTATGTGGAAGTACTCAGGCTAATCCCAATCCTAATTCTGCTTGCCCACTGTTCATTTTCCCTATCCTACCTCTGGTGACTTTCCTTTTCTTAATTGATTTCAAGTCCTTGACCATTAGTAGTCTTAAATTCCTGGCTTCTCTCTTTATCACCAGTTATTTAAATTTCTTGATTATTCTGAATTTGGCAACCATGAGGCCTCTATCTCTTTGATAGCGATTAATTCTTATCTGTGCAAATCCTAGTCATCGTCCAGCTGAGGTATCTTGTAGCAGTCATCATCTTAAATATTCAGGAAGTTTAGCAGATTCAACAATGTTCTTTTCGGTGACTATATTATTTGTCTGTGTCTAAAAGTCTAAAAAAAAAGTACTACTACTTCACTAAAATGTGTTTTCTCATTAGGATTTAGGGTAAACAATTGTCTAGCCACCCAAGAAGTGTGTTTTTTTGTTGTGGTAATGTTAAGTGGTGACTATCACTGAGGAACAGCTTAAATTCACCAACTGAGAAGATTCTATTCCTAGATCCTACTATTCTGCCAGCAAGAAACATAAGCTGGAGAGAGAAGAGTTGAAATTAGAGACTGCCAAGTAATCTTTGGCAATGATGTGGGCCACATCTAGGTGTACTGAGGAGACGGGCCATATTTATATAAAATAGTGCTCTTCTAACTCAAATGTGTGTATTGTGCTTCCATGTTTTAATATTAGATGTTTATTACTAAATATCTAAAATGTGAGAGGAAGGTGATGTAGAACCTTCAGAATGACCTGGGTTCTAACTGACTCTGACATTTACTAGGTGTGTGACTTTTAGCAAGCCACCAGCTTTCTCTGAGACTATGTATCTGTAAAATGAGAAAAATAATACTCATTCCACTGGTTTGCTAAGATAATAAATTTTTAAAAAAGACATTCAAAGTACCTGAGAGAACATCTGGCACAAAATAGGCAATTACTTAAAACAAGTTTTCATTCACGTTGTGATTCCAGCACTTTTTTCTGTTTTCTTATTCATCCGCATGTACTTGGTCTCAGCATTTCAAGTTGGAGAAGGAAGGGAAATGGATTTTTGTTTTAGTTTAAGAAATAAGGAATTGGACAGGTTTGCCAATAAGAGTAGGCTATTTAGATAGTCTATTTGATTTCAGGATGATGTCCAGCCTCATCCTTCATCAGCATGAGTACTGCTTGTTCCAGAAGTGTATTGCTGAAAGAGTGGGGTCATACAAAGTCAGGTGTGGGTATCTCAAGAAATCCATGCCAGGGTACAGTTTTGGAAACATGGTCATCCAGTAACATTTATTGCTATTCTGTGCAAGAAACTAGACAATGTGAAGTGAGCCAAAAGAACAGCTCAAATAATATAATTTTATGGCATTAAAATGTTTATATTTGGACTAGACTTCCTAGATTTTAAAACATTATTAAAGATCAGAGTCCAGTGCTTTCCTTTCAGCATCCAGTGCCTTCATTTTATGGATGAAGATACTGCAGCCTAGAGAGGTTAAGTAACTTGCTCAAGTTAACAAAGGCAGTTCTCTTTACTGATAATCCAGTACATTTGCCATGCAACTATTCCAATAACACAATTTCTGGTCCTTATAGAAATTTAAGGAGAAATTGTCCAAATTTTACATAAGGACAACTCAAAAAGATAATAAACCAATATAATCATTTTTAGTTTTATAAAGGATGTTAAATTTATTATTGTAAAACATTTCCTTTTTTTTTTTTGAGACAGAACCTCACTCTGTCCCCAGGCTGGAGTGCAATGGTGTGATCCCGGCCCACTACAACCTTTGCCTCCCAAGTTCAAGCAATTCTCCTGCCTTAGCCTCTCAAGCAGCTGGGATTACAAGTATGTACCACCTACCACCACGCCCAGCTAATGTTTGTATTTTTAGTAGAGATGGGGTTTTACCATGTTGGCCAGGCTGGTCTTGAACTTCTGACCTCAGGTGATCCTTTCACCTCAGCCTCCCAAAGTGCGGGTATTACAGGCCTGAGCCACTGCACCTGGCCAAAAATTTCTAATAAACATTTGCAAAGACCATAAGCTATTTTCTATGATTTGCCTGGGAATTATTCTTGGTGCTTGAATGGCAGATTCTCCCTATAGAATATGGATATCTCCTGAAAGCCTCTATATTTTCTCAGCTTTTTATTCTGACAGTGTCCTAAGAACTGTCCCACAGACATCTTCCTAATCAGACCTCTGTGCTATCTCCTTGGCTGACACTGGCCTCATGCAATCCCTCTGCATGGGGTAGACAGTGTCTTTCAGAACTCCAGAACTCCAGCAGATCCTCTGCTAGAGATGTTGCTCCACCATATGCCTGCTTCTTCAGAGGGAGACTCTTCCCAACTTAGTCACTCTTCCTAAGTGGGAAGAGGACTTTCCCTCCACTCCTCAAGGCCTAAATAATCATCAAGTCCAGAGAGAAGGAAATAATCCCCACTCACCTGCATGCTAAGGTGTCCTGGTAAGTTGCTATTGCCTATCCCAGGATCTGCCTTTTTCTAGAGTCCTTAAAATGGTACTGGTCCATTTTTTTCTAAAGAAACCTATAACTTCAGGGTGTGGACTTGCCCTGGGAGCCCTAGGGAAACAGGGTTCACATAACAAAATGAAGTGATCCAGCATCAGAAAATCTGGTTCACTTAGACATCCATGGTGTTACTATTAAGTGCCACAGTTGAGGGTATGATTGGCCTAGGGCAGCTTTTGCTCTTTAGTATGCATCAGGATCACCTGGAAGGTTTACACAATAGAAACTGCTGAACCCCAGTTCCAGAGCTTCTGATTCAGTAGGTCTGGGGTAGAGCAAGAGAGTTGCATTGTTAGCAAGTTCCTAGGTGACAGTGATCCTGAAGGCTCATGAACCACATTTTGAAAACCCCTAGTCCTGGTATAGATGAGACCTAGAAAGAATCATAACAAAATGTAATAGTCTGACATCAGAATGTGTGGATTACTCAGTGAAACGTGCTGCTTTGTAAGTGTCACATAGTGAGAGTATATTTAGCCAAGGAATGTAAAGCTATATTGCAGTAAGTTGAAAACTACCTTTATCTTAAAAATGGAAAACATTTCAGATTAAATATCACAGTATGAGATGGTGAATCATCTCAAAAACTGCCAAGCCTCTCCACTGCATCAACTGTATTCAAATTTTCACAGAGAATAATAAGCATTGTTTTCCAGGGCCATACAAAACAGTGGTCTTTGCATCCTATTGTAACACTATTTTCCCTTGTGCATCAGGAAGTGAATTAAGCATGTTTTTCTTTAAAGGCTCTTTCCCAAAAGCTAATTCTAGATCTAGCCTAGATTCTTCTCAGATATAAGTTGAAACCAGAGTTATGATAAAGAGAATAAGTAATAATGATATTATTGAATAAATTCAATTGTAGATGACAGAATAGAAAAAAAACATAGCCATTTATTTCATTCTCTTATATAGGATAATTATGTCACTTAAATAACATCACTATTTATTATCACAGATTTACCTGGTCCCAAAAATGATCTAGAAGTTGTGATCAGTGATACATAGGCAGATAGAGTTGGAGAATGAAATGTTTCTGGCCATGTCTTACAGCTGTTCATGTATGCTGGATGCTGTGTTGACCATCTCCGAGAATGTCCTTTGCCTCTATTACACACTCTAAGTCTACCATAAGGAGGAGAGGAAAAACGTAGGGCATTGTCATTGTGGGGAGGGAAGCTTCCACCATGCCCCAGGGACTAATCTCAAAGCACTTAGAAGCTTAAAGACAGGGTGCAAGATCAGAACTATTTCTTTATGACTCTTAATCTTTCTAAAGGGAATCAGTAGAGAATTGGAAAGCAGTGATTCTAATTTTGTGCCAAAGGCAGGTGATTTAAGCTGTGGGAGAGCAGAGAGCCCATCAGAGCACAGGGTAAGTTCTGATGCACACATGGGCCTGGGAAGAAGATTGCTAACAGCAAGGAGGTTACCAATTGAGAGAGGCATGGATCTACCAGGCAACTTAGATATCACATGAAAATGCCTACTTTGAAAACAAAACAAAACTTGTATTGGAACATATCTGTTGCTTTGCTTCTTTCCACCCCAGAAGTGAAATCAGATTCCTTCTCATGGCTGAGTCCCAATACCAAGACTCAGAAATCAAATTACTGAGTGATACATCATCTCAAATAGAAGACTGAGCCTTAGAGTGCCCAGTGTCCATTAACCATCAAGTGATATTGCATTAATAAACCTAAGTAGAAGTATGATATTACACTGTAAATGCATTTGAAGGATTTTTATTATCATTCTAACCTAGTGAATGTGCCAGCATAATCTCTTTCAACCTCAGATAAACTGAGCTAGGTATTTAGAGATATTACATCTTCCAGGACCAGCCTAGGTTACCATTTAAGGCACTTATGCAGGCAGTAATAAGCCTCCCCACCTTAAACTTAGACACACACACACACACACACACACACACACACACACAGAGAGAGAGAGAGAGAGAGAGAGAGAGAGAGATCAAGAAGCAGAGTTCTTAGGCTCTATATCCTGGGGGTGGGGGGAAACGAAGCAGAGTTCATACCAGAATGTGCACATACACACACACACACACACAAATTGTTTTTTGTGTTTGTTTATAAATTTTACACACATTGTATACTTTGTTTCTGTTTGCTATTTTATTCAACATCATGTTTTAAAATTCATATTGCTAGATATATAATAAATTATATTCTTCCCACTTCTGTATGAGAATACGGTATATCCCTCAATTTATTCTGGCCTTATTTGTAACCTTTAATAGAATTTTACATTTTAAAAACATATTTATTGTGGATCTATGTAGGGAGACTTGTTAATGTTTTTGTTACAGTTGTAAGTGATATTTTCTAATTGTCAGAATGAGGAACGCTATAGATTCTTACATGTTGATCTCATATTTGCTTCTTATTTATTTTTTATTTACTTAATTTTTGGCTTGTCTTTTGTTGGCCTACAACGTCTGTGTCAATAATAAGCACCTGTCTTATTTCCCAAATGCTGAATGTGAAGGGAAGGCTTCTAAAGTTTCTCCATTATTCTGATTTTTAATAGGCTTTTGATAGATAACTATCAAAGAAAGGGAATTCCCTTCCATTTGTAGTTTTCTTTTCAGCTTTTTATTATATGTAGTCGTTGGACTTTATCATATTCTTTTTCTACACTTGTTGAGCTGGTCAAATGACTTTCCTCCTTTAGATGTGGCCTTTCTGATTTTAACCATATTTGATCATGATGTGGTGTTGTTATTATTTATAGCATGTTGGATTCAGATAATATTTTTAGAAATTTTGCATTTATGCTTATATGTGAAATTGCCCATAATTTCTTTTCTTCTTTTTATCAAATTTAGTGTGAACACTATACTGGCATTATGAAATGAATTGAGTAGCTTTTCCACCAATAAAACCATCTAGACTCAGCCAATTTTAGGTCTTTTTGTATTATTAAATAACTGGCCAGATTTTCTTAGTTCCCATTAGTCTATTCAAGTTTTCTTTCACCTTGGGCAATTTTGAAATTTTGTTTTTTTCTAAAAGTTGTTTCTGTTTCATCATTTTTTTTCAAATTTACTAACTTATAATTCAGGGTATTCTCTCATAATTTAAGAAAACCTGTAAATCTTTCAGCAATTTTCACTTTTTGTGTAGTATATTATTTATTCACACCTTCCTTCCTTTTTCTCTTAGTCAGCTTTTTCATTTAGTTTGAAGTCCTTTGAAATTTTCCTCATGAGGTTCTACTTAACTTGTTATCTCTTTAATCAGTTACTGAGAGACAGTCAATCTAATAGAGTGGGCAAGAGTGTCAAAAAAGATACTCAACGTGTGTATGCCTTCTTCAATGTTTGAATAGCATAGTACTACATTTCTTTAACAGTATGATCAGTTGAGCCCATTTGCAATGATTGTTGTTATAATTATTGCTGTCATCTTTTAGGTTCATTTTATGGCTGACAGCATATTGTCTCAACTGCACTATGATCTGTTGATTTCTACTTCAGGGCTTCTTTATCACCACTGCCTGACATCCCTGCAGGAACCTCTCACCCTTACGACATGTGGACAAACCAAGAAGTACAGAGGACTTAACACCTATGGATAACCCTTAATCAATGAAGTATAGGAGCTAGAAGATAAATATTCATCTTTTCTATCCCAGGAGTAGTAGACAATTCTGGAGTGCATTCTGCATGCACCAGAAGTCCCTCTCTAGTGGATGGAGTCCTAGTTGCCCATTATGTTAATCAACTTGATGTACCAATAAATTGGCTTTCCTTCCCTGTTTCACTCTTCCTAGTCCCCTACCCCTGTTCCATGAGATACTTTTACAAAGTAATCTACCTGCATACAAGACCTTGATTCAGGCTGTCTTTTTAAAGCAAACTAGGGTAAGACACTGCTTTCTTCCTGGGTTGTGTTTCTTTTTTTCTTCTCCTACCATCTGTTGGATAATCAATTTGCTTCTGCTGTTTTCAAAGTTACTCTTATTCTTCTGGTGGTTACTCATAGGCTACTGAACCACCTAAGAGAAGGGAAAATAGCCAAAGCTTATTGATATCTCAGTCTTTCCCCCAAACAAATCAGTAAGTTTCACTGGTTCTTATCATGCTTTGATCTCTATCCATATGCCCCAAGTTCCTGTTTGTGTCCTTTAGCATTTTATTTCCAGGTTCATGATGATTGAGTGGGTTTAGTTGTAGTAATTTCTCATTTAGACAATAAGAAAGTCTGTAATTCTTTACTCATTCACACTTTTCATATCTCACTGCCTACTCCTGGATTCAGCTCTCTTTTTCCTGAAGTGTGGCCTATAATAGTTATTTCAAAGGGATATATAATACATTTTCTGAAATTTATTTCTCCTCATACTTTTCTGGTTTAGTTAGAAAATAAAGTTTTTAAGAGTAAATGTATTTTCCTTACAAACTTTGAAATATAATTGTCTTCTTCTAACCAGTGTGGCTATTCAAAATTCTAATGCCTATTTTTTTAATGTGATCTTTTTGAAATTCATATCTTCTTTTTGTCTCTGGAAGCTTTTAAAATTTTCTTTTAGTCTTTGATATTGTGAAATTTTGTTGTAATTTATCATTATTTCAATATTTCAAAATGCTCATGTTTCCTAGAGATGTAATTGTTTTTCACCTTAAGATCATCTTTATTCCTTGGCATAATCTACTTCCTTGGTTAATGACATTTGCCAGGAACAAAATTCTAGGCGTTGACTTATAGGGAGGGAGGGGGGGGGAGGGAGAGAGAGAGAGAGAGAGAGAGAGAGAGAATGAGAGAGACGGAGGGGGAGGAGAGATGAGGCAAGGAGCATATATTTTAATCTGGATACCATTATTTCCTGTTTTCCCTTTCAAGGGTCTACTTCTCCCTTGGGATATTCTCAGTCCCTCCACTAGAGACACTGTTTATGTCTCAGAACAATGCCTTTATTTGTGATGTCCTTTTCTGGTCAGAGAATGAGGTGAGGAATAGGAGAAATGGTCAGGGGCTTACTGGCGCTACTTCTTCTGACTTCTCACTCCAGCTAGATCCAGGGTCTATCACATTTTCACGTGGCTACCCCAGTTGATACCCTTGCTATCCATCTTCATGAGATGAATGTAACAGGCAGTGTTCTAGGAAAGTTCATACTCTTGTACTATATGCATGTGTATGTGTGCATGATGATGCATACCAAATGCCCTGTTTTTCACAGCTCTGATTTCTATGCAAACTTGCAAGCCCTTGTCAAACTTTCAACATTAAATAGAAGAGGTATATTCTCACTCTGGCCACAGCTTGACTGACTCTGATTATACCTCCAGTTTTGTGATGCCACAGGAAAAAAGAGGAAAAAAATAACATGCCATTAGCACTCTTAGTCCATTTTGTGCTTACATTTAAAAATACCTGAGACCAAGTAATTTATAATGAACAGAAATTTATTGGGTCATGGTTCTGGAGGCAGGGAAGTTGAAGATCAAGGAACCGCATCTGGTGAGTGTTCTTGTTGTTATTCCCTGGCAGAAAACAAAAGGGCAGGAGAGTACATGTGAGAGATCAAGAGATTGAACTCACAGCTTCAGTCCCTTTTATGATCATCATTCATCCATTCATGAGGGTGGAGCTCTCATAACCTAAATGCCTCCCACTAGTCCCCATCTCCCCACACCATAGCATTGGGGATTAAGCTTCCAACACATGCCTTTTGAAGGATGCAGTTAGCACATTTTCTACCTCAATCCATATCCCAGTTGTAGCCTGCTAGTCCTCCCTTCCATCCTCACCACTATTTTCTCTCTACATTGGTACTACCTTTTAATTCCTAAGGACCACTCACAGGGTTTGTTTTCATTACTGAGCATGGCTCTGGGTTCCATAAATTTCCATTTCTCTCTTCTAGTATGCCCAGAGTTGGGTGAGACAGGCAACCTACTCTCAGTTTCCCATCTGGCCCAGAATTGGTTTTGCTTTATTCTTAAACTCTTGTGTGGCTATTTAACTTTCTATGAATGTATTTAGACAGATTTATATTTTTTTCCCAAGACCCATCACTCTACTCTACTAAATGAATTAAAAAACTAGCTTACTATGGAAATGATAGATCTAGCTGAAGAGAGGCAGCATAGCCTAGTGATGACGGGTGTGAAGGTATGGTGTCAGATGGCCAGGGTTCACATCCCAGCGCATGAGGCCACTAATGGTATGACTTTGAATGAGCTACTTAATCTCTCCAGACCTCAGTTTTCTGGTCTCTAAAATGTAAGTGGCTAATACAGATCTTTTCCCCTTGTTATTTTTCTTTATCAGCTAAGCTCTGTTGTGGACCTTCCATTTCATGTAGTCAGCAGTCAGGTGGCAAGGTGTGGTGGTGCTGAAATATGGTGGCTTTCTTACAGAGAAAAATACAAAATTATGAAAGGGGATTGTGTAAGTAAAAATCCCTGAGACAAATCCTCATGAGCCTTGCTGCAAATTTCCTAGACTAGAGTGGGAGCGAGACTGGATTCTACTTTAGTGTTATCCTATAATGTTATTGTGAAGTATTTTTAATTAATATAGACCCTAGAAAACAGTAAGTATGCAATAGGGTTAGCTTTCCTTATTCTTGAAGGAAAAAACCTAAGTAGGGATCTGTGTTTAAATTCGTGTGGAAATGCTACACACAGTCTTTCACTTTTAGAGTTTCACAATACATGTTAACATACTGTAATTGTAACAGTAATTTTTTTAGAGTTTACTTATTTATTTATTATACTTTAAGTTCTGGGGTACATGTGCAGATTGTGCAGGTTTGTTACATAGGTGTACACGTGCCATGGTGGTAGTTTGCTGCAACCACTGCCCCATCATCTGCATTACGTATTTCTCCTAATGCGGCCTAGAGTTAGAACCTGAACATGCCATTTTATAAAAGACAAAACTGTTTCCATTCTCCTCACAATGACTGCTAACCTTGGCTTCTGTAAAACTGCTAGTTTATTTTGCAGAATGCAAAGAGGTAAATAAAGCTGCTTACCTTCTCTTATCTGTAACTGCCAGAATTGCTGGCCTTTGTTTACTGGTAATAACCAGAATAAGCACCCCCAGATAATTCCATCCTGGCACCAAGTAATTAAAAATCTATGGATCCCACCCCTACACAGATGACGTGTAAACGAATGCTAATCTTAGCATTTGTGAACCGCTTAAGTGACAATGAGAATGTCTAATAGTCCCCTGGCCCTCAGAATGTCCGGAGCCCCTCACCCTCATCTTCACCCCGGAATCCACTTGAATGTCCGGAACGCCCTCACCCTCATCTCCGCCCAGAAGGTGATTTGAATCCACTAGCCCTCGGAATGTCTGAAGCCCCTTCCCCCATCCCCTCCCCTCACCCCCAAGGTGATTTTTACAGGTATAAAAAGTCTTGTCACCCTCTTTTACGGGGCCACGGGTTGGAGAGACGTGAGTCCTCCGTGGTGGCCGGCAATAAACCCTGCAATTTGGCATACTTTTGTCTTGGTGTTGACTTTCTATGCTCGGTCCGGTATAACACTATCCCTCCCCAATCGCCCTGCCCCCTGCTATTCCTCTCCTAGCTCCCCACCCACCAGGCCCTGGTGTGTGATGTTCTCCTCCCTGTGTCCATGTGTTCTCATTGTTCAACACCCACTTATGTGTGAGAACATGCGGTGTTTCATTTTCTGTTCTTGTGTGACACAATGATTTAAGTGTGCAGATAATTTACAGCTTCTTCGCTTTGTAGTTGATCTGGTCTTCCCAGTGCCCACCACCCACTTCTTAAAAGAAGAAAACAAAAACAATGCCCAATCCAACATGAAGTTCTAGCCAATATTTTAGATAATTCTTTTAGCGCTAAACTTCTCTTGCATAAAATACTGTCTCTTATCTAGCCTCTCGCTCCCACAAGAAAGCCAGATATATGAGGAGAGAAGTGTGTGGCTTATAGGATCTATATGGGAAGAGACGATCTCTTTGGCTCCACAGTGAGTGTGCTACATTCGCTTTCCCCTTTTTAGGCTGGCAATGTTTTCTTTTTGTTTGGTTGCTAATGTAGGCTGCTGTACTATCTGGATTAGAAGAGGCTTCCTGTGATATCCACTGACTGACTCAGCCTTTTAGCTACTATTGGTGCTATAGACCAGTGCATCTCAAATTTTAACATGAATAAGAATCACCTGGAGAAATAATTAAAATGCAAATTCCTGGGCCTCACCCCCCACAAGATTCTGATGAAGTAGGTTTGGGGTGAGGCCTGCAAATTTAAATTTCTAACCAGCTCCTAGGTGACGATGATGATGATCCTAACTGAAAGTACAAGTTTTCTGTATACTTCCAGGTAGTAAGGCCCGCATCTGAAACCTGTGACTGCCATAAAGGCCTGTCTAAGAAGTCTACCTTCTAGGCACCTTCTGACTCTAGTGCTTCAGGGCACCTTCCCTGCCATAACCACCACTGGAAGGATTCTCAGCCCAACTGAGTAAGTATTGAGTCTAATCTGTACCACCCAGGATTCAAGGTAGCTTGGGAAAGCTTAACCTCTTGACCTCTCTCTGCTTGACCATGCCATATCAATGTTTCCTGGATGCAACTGCTGCATGTTGGCCTAGGAGAAGCCTGAGTGAATTCCTTCTAGGGGACAAGAGCTGCTCCTCTGCCTTTGGTGTTTCACTCACTTCTTAAACACTCCTCTCCATCTCCAGGCCAAAGCAAGAGAGCAGAAAGTGGTTCACGTATCCGTTTCTATCACCCTCTACCTCTCTCCTTTGTATCTCCTTCCCTTAGCTGCCAGACCTGAGAAAGGGAAGGATGTTCTTTCATTGTTTCTATACCACAATCATTTGTTTTTATTTATTATTATTATTATTATTATTTCGAGATGGAGTTGCACTCTGTTGCCCAGGCTGGAGTGCAGTGGTGCAATCTCAGCTCATTGCAACCTCTGTCCCCTGGGTTCAAGCAATTCTCCTGCCTCAGCCTCCCGAGTAGCTGGGATTACAGGCGTGCACCACAATGCCTGGCTACTTTTTGTATTTTGAGTGGAGACAGGGTTTCGCCATGTTGGTCAGGCTGGTCTCGATCCTCTGGATTCAAGTGATTTGCCTGCCTTGGCCTCCCAAAGTGCTAGGATTACAGGCATGAACCACCATGCCTGGCCTGTTAAAAATATTCTAGTAGTTTCCCATCTCTTACAGAATAAAAGCCAAGGCCTATAAGATCCTGCATCCCTAGGCCCCTGGTACCCCTGATCCTGCATCCCTAGTTCTTCTCATGTTCCCTCCTCCAGCCACAATGGCCTTCTTCATGCCCCTCAAGCCCCCAGGCACACTGCCTTAAGGCCTTTGCCACAACTATTAATAACTTCTTGGGAACACAGATTGGAAAACAGACTAGTGAATAGTTCAATCTTCCTCAAAATATGAGATACTATCACTTTGTTAAACGGAAAAGTAAAAAGCACATCTTTAAACAGAACTCAAGTACTTGTAGGAATAAAAGGTAACTATTACCAAAGCAATTAATACTTTCTAGCTGAGTATTACAGCTAGAAAGACTTGGGCTAGAATCCTAGCCCCTTACTTGCAGTGTAATATTGGGAAAATGACTTAATGTCTCTAATCCTCCTCATCACATAAATTCAATAAGGCAGTCCTCGCTTCTCACATTTCTTTTATGTATACAGTTTAGTTACAATGGTTTAGTTAAATAATGCCAGGGCCCAATGGCATGATTCAAATTTTGGTTACCATGGTATATTAACTGAGAGTAATTGCATAAAACACAAACTGCTACCAACTCCTCAAGTCCTCAAATCGCTATGTAAATAACAATGCATATCTTGATTAGTGGAAAGTCTCATCATTTTTTAAAAAGCCTGATGGTTATTCGTTACTGTTCATCTATCATTCTGTTCACACTCAAACAGTAAACATGTAGTTGTGATATGGCTCTGTAGTGGAGGAACACCAGAGTTCTTGGTCTACATGACGGTTTAGATAAAATGACAGGGACACTCATGGAGTGGTTTTAAGGAGCAGAGAGTTTAATAGGCAAGAAAGAAAACAGAAGGCGAAGGAAGAGGCTCCCATGTAGAGCGACAGAGAGGGGCTCCAAAGCCAAAAGAGGGAACCCTGCGCTTAGGTAATAACTAGTTATACGCAATGGCTAGAGGAGGTGGTGTCTGATTTTCATAAGGTTCACAGGATTTGTTGGACTAGGCTTGTCATTCACGTAGCTCATGAAAAAAACTGACACTCCCATCCTAGCCTTTTAGTATGCAAATGCAGGATGCCATGATGTTCCACACATGTGGGGATGTGTGGGGGCGGCCATGCTGCCAAGCACATGGTCAAGGGCAAGAGGACAACAGTGGGAATCGCCATGTTGGGTGGACCCAGTCTCTAAGGGCTTACATTTGCATATTAAAGGTTGCCAGCCGGGTCTAAGAGTCAGGGCTTTCATGCTAGACAAGAGCTGCAAAAAACCTTCCAAGGACTCTTTCTCCTATCTGCATAAAATAATTTCTTAATAACTCCTACCACAGTTGGTGTTAATTCCTTGGCTCCCAGTGACAAATCCATGTGACATTTTGAAAAAACAAAAACAAAAACAGATAATCAAAAGAAAAAATTGGCCAAAAAGATGCAGCGCAGCAAAGAAATGAAAAGTGGTAATGCTGGCAATGAAATTCAAATTGAACATAAATGGAGTTATAAGAGAAATAGTGGGCTGAGGGAATGTTGACATTACTGCAATGTGAAAGACCCTAGATATGTAACCAGAGGAACTTTGTAAAGGCAGACTTATCAACACAAATGAGTAAAGTAGTTGTAATGAAATGATGAAGCTGTCTCAGAGCAGGGGTCCCCAACCCCAGGGCCTCGGACCAGTGCCAGTCCATGGCCTGTTAGAAATCAGACTATACAGGAGGTGGTGAGCAACGGGTAAGTTTATTCACTGCCTGAGCTCTACTTCCTGTCAGATCAGTTGTAGCATTAGATTTTCATAGGCGGGCACACCCCACTGTGAACTGCTCATCAGAGGGATCTGGGTTTCATGAACCTTATGATAATCTTCTGATCATCTGAGGTATAACAGTTTCATCCTGAAACTAACCAGCCCCCACAATTTTTCATGGAAAAGTTGTCTTCCATGAAACCAGTCCCTAGCGCCAAAAAGGTTGGGGAGCCCTGTCTCAGAGGAAGTGATGCTGGCAAGAAAACTTCACATTAAAGGAAGTCTTAGAGATATTTGATGACATTGAAAGCATAAAGGATAAAATGAAAGCTGATACCCACTTAGAAAGGAGTATAATGATTTTCCGATGCATAGAAAAGACACCTGCTCTATATTGTGTTATATGAAGGAAGAACAAGGCTGGAACCATTCAAACTACTGTCAATTATTTTTGAAGAACTAAATCAGTTTAATTCTCTATGTTTTTGATGCTTTAAATTGCAGTATGCTAACTTATTTGTTTTATAATTTTTAAAATTTCCATATGTATTTATAACCAGCAGTAAGAAAAATTTTAGAGTTCTGACAATTTTTTGAAGTCATAGGACAACTGTAATTTTTGCCTTTAATTATTAAGATATCTTGGCACAGTTTGAGGTTGCACAGTCATTTTTGAAGTCCCACACTTCCATGCAAGGCAGAGATTGCTTAGATGATAAAGGAATTTACCTTATAGCATCATTGGGCAGATTAAAAGAAGTAGTGCATATCAACACCAACTATGAGATCTAACAGGTATTAGGCTCTTAATGAGTGTTCTCTATTTTATGTGTCTATTACCAGTTGCTTATTCTTGGGAGGGATAGCCTGGGGAGAAATGCCAAATGTGGGTGAAGGGGAGAAGAAAAGCAAAGCACACTGCCATGTGTGTACCTACGCAACTGTCTTGCATGCTCTGCTCATGTACCCCAAAACCTATAATCCAATAAAAAATTTAAAAAAAAAAAAAAAAAAGAATTTGGGGGAGTTTGTGTGATCACATATAACCTATTTTATAATTATAATTTGATAGATTATTAATGTTGGAAATTATTTTAAAAATGTACTCCAACTAAAAATCCAAGCCTTTCATTTTTCTTTTTTTTTTTTTTTTCTTGACAGGGTTTTGCAATGTCACCCAGGCTAGAGTGCAGTGGTGTATCACAGCTCACTGTAGCCTTGACTTCTCAGGCTCAAGTGATCCTCCCACCTCAATCTCCCACGTAGCTGGGACTACAGGCATGTGCCAACACACCCGGCTAGTTCTTTAATTTTTTGTAAGGACAGGGTCTCTCTACGTTGCCCAGGCTGGTCGTGAGCAACTGGGCTCAAGTGATCCAACTGCCTTGGCCTCCCAAAGTGCTGGGATTACAAGTATGAGCCACCAGGCCTGGCTTATTATTTTCTTCAGAACATTTTTTGATAGCTATCTACCCTCTCCAAAATATTCAAAAACGTATGAGTCATTCATGGAATGGAAACACCACATTTATGGACACTTCCTTTAGAAAAGTATTCAAATAAATTGTAAATATGATATAGTTTCATTTCCTTATTTTATTTTCATCTATCTCTGGGTTTTCCCTTTCAAAATAAAAAGTACCAAGTTCCTTTTAAATATGCTTTTGGGGATTAAGGAATTAATATTACATGAAGCTCATTTGGGGAACTACTAATGGAAGTACCATAACAGGTAGACTTTTCAAAGGAATCAGCTTGACTTTTCAAAGGAATCAGCTCAGCAACACTGATTCTTATGTGGGAATTTTAGGACCCAAGAAAAAGCAATGGAGACAAAGAGAGGAACGTATGTTCTTATTAATTAGAGGTTGGTTGTATATTGAAATTAGAGGCTTTTAATACCTATGGGATTTTTTTTAACTACATGATCATGTGTTTTGTCGATGAGTGAGAACTTCTTTGAGGGGCAATTTGTGAGCTTTAATGCTCTTGAAAAACAATGCATCTGTTAATGGAATCTAAATAGGCTGCTGAACTGATTGATCAACTGAATATGGCTTGTATGAGCTTTAGTCTTAGGGAGAAGTAAAATGTATTTAACCAATAAAATGGCAAAGTACTTGTGGATAGACATTTTAAAAGAAGCAGTTGAGCTAAGACTGCAGCCTAGTGGTGAGTTTGTGACTGCAGAAAAAGTGACTGCATTCATTCTAGGCCATTGATTAAAAAGGTATTTAAATTCAAGATGAGAATGAATACACAAAGTCCATTGTCCCCTCGTGAGGACTGATCTTCAAATCATGGTGGAGTTTGGCTAAAAATGGAGAAAGGTTGGCTGTTACCAGATCCTCGAGGCTGTTAATTTTGCTTATTTTCTACTTTATCTGAAGCTTCCACCCACTTGTCAGTTTTTGTCCCTTTCAAGATGAAGACCTTGACAAGACCACTGTAGTTTATCTTCTGACCCTGGTTGCACTTAGTTTATTTGTTTAGTCAGTTTCACTTTAGAGCCAACTTCTTTTATTTTTGTAATTAAAGCAATTCAGATCATATGCTTCTTTAATTCCAGTAAATTTTTTATGTCAGAGGATGCTAAGATTATTCTAAATGTCATTCTCATTCTTTAACTCCACAATAGTGCTTGGCTTTTTACTGTTTACTGTAGTCTTTATTTCTTACACTTATTTAGATTTATGTTTATTACAATTTCATATTATATTACTATGGAAAATATTGACATGGTAATGCTCAGACTTTGTTCTTTTAATGATGACTCTCTCTCTCATTCTCTCTCTCTCTCGCTCTCTCTCTCTCTCTGTTAGAGACAGAGACTTGCTCTGTCACCCAGACTGGAGTGCAGTGGCATGATCATAGCTCACTGTAACCTTGAACGCTTGAGCTCATGCTATTCTCCTACTTTAGCCTCCTGAGTGGCTGGGATTATAGGCATCTGCCACCATGCCCAGCTAATTTAAAAAAAATTTTTTTTGTAGAGACAAGGTCTCGCTATGTTGCCCAAGCTGGTCTTAAACTCCTGGCCTCAGGTGATGCTCCTGCCTCAGCTTTCCAAAGCACTGGGATTACAGGCACGAGCCACCATACCCACATTTACACTAAATACAGAATATTCAAGAAATATAGCATAAGAATTTGAATCTTTTAATTATTATATATCTTATTCTGATTTTTAAAATCTACTTATATCTTAATTTTTCTCATTTCCTCATCAATCCTTTTTAAGCATATATTTAAAATTTTGTTCAGTGTGTCTTGATTTTTATTGTCAAATCATCCTTGCTCCTTATTACTCTGATTTTTAGTTAGCTTATATAGTTTTATTTTACCTGCACAACTACCTGTGATTTGTTTGTTTCCTCCTTCCAAATCTTTTTCCCTGGCAAAACTTAATGTTTAGGTGTGAAGGTTGGTTATTCTGTGTGCTATAAAATCAGTCCTGTGCTTTCATAGGATTATTAAAAGATAATATCATTAGCTTTTAAATTCTTTCTCTACTTCAGGTCTTCCACATTTAATTTAAGTGCATTTTCAAAAAATGTCAAATTATCTCAAATGTATGTGCTTCTAAGTTTGGAAGATGTGAATCCATAGCTTTGCTGATAGCCCAGGATTGCAAGATTCACCACAGTAAATTGACTACAGAAAGCCCACCCCTGTCAGTGAGATGATGCTGTGATGGCTAATTTTAGGAGTCAACTTTCCTACATTAAGAAAAACCTGGAAATCTGGCAAAGCATTATTTTTGACTGTGTCTAAGAGGGTGTTTCCAGAGATTAGCATGTGAGTCTGAGTGAGTGCATGTACGTAGAGAAGATCCACCCTCAACGTGGGTAGGCACCATCCAGTCAGCTGGGGACCTTGTAGGAACAAAAACAGAAATGCTGAATGTATTGATCTATCTCCTGGAGCTGGGATACGCTAATCTCCTACCTTTGACAGCAGAACTCCAGGGATTTCTGGACTCAAGTCCTTTGGACTCAAGGATTTACATCAGCAGCCTCCCTGGTTCTTAGTTCTTCGGCCTCATACTGAGAGTCATATGATTGGCTGCCCTAGTTCTGGGGCTTTCAGGCTTTGAGCCATGCTACCGGCACCTCAGGGTCTCCAGACTGCAGATGGCCTGTTGTGGGACTTCTCAACCATCATAATAGTGCAAGCCAATTCCCCTAATAAGTCCCCTCTCATATCTATGCAGTCCTGTGTCACCTAACAACAGATGTATGTTCTGAGAAATGCATTATTAAGCAATTTCATTGCTTTGCAAACATGACAGGGTATACTTATACAAACCTAGATGATGTAGCATACTGCACACCTTTGCTATGTAGCCTATAACTTCTAGCCTACAAACCTGTACAGCATGTTACTGTACCAAATGCTATAGAACTATAATGCAATGGTAAGTATGTGTGTATCTAAATGTAGAAAAGGTATTGTAAAACCACAGTATAAATGATTTAAAAATGGCAGAAATGCAAGACCAGCCTGGGCAACATAATAAAGCCCCATCTCTACAAAAAAATAAGAAAATTAGCCAGACATGGTCATGCACACCTGTAGTCCCAGCTATTCAGAAGACTGAGATGGGAGGATCACTTCAGCCCAGATGTTCAAGGCTGGAGTGTGCTATGATCCAACCGCTGCACTCTAGACTGGGTGCAGAGACCCTGTCTCTTAGCTTACTATAATTTTTTAATTTTTAAAGATTTTTTTTTTACTCTTTTATAATAATTCTTATCTTAAAACATAAACACATTGTACATTTGTACAAAAATATTTTTTCTTTATGCCCTTACTCTATAAGCTTTTTTTCTAATTTTAAAATTTTTTATTTTTTACTTTTAAACTTTTTTTCTTAAAAACTAAGACACAAACACACATTAGCCTAGGCCTACACAGGGTGAGAATCATCAACATCACTGTTTCCACCTCCATATCTTGTCCTCCTGGAAGTTTTTGAGGGGCAGTAACACACATGGAGCTGCCATCTCCTATGATAATAATGCCTTCTTCTGGAATACCTCCTGAAGGGCCTTTGGGGGCTGTTTTACAATTAACTTCTTTTTTTGTACGTTTGAGGAGTACACTCTAAAGTAATGATAAGAAGTCGGTACTGTACGTTTGTTTACGCCAGCACCACCACAAACATTTGAGTAGTGCATTGTACTATAACATGAGTGTGCTGCCATGACATCACTAGATGATAGAAATTTTTCAGCTGCAGATAATCATATGGGACCCTTGTATATACAGTTTGTTTTTGACTGAAACAGTTATATGGTGCATGACTATATATATATATCCTACTGGTTCTGTCTCACTGGAGAACCCTGATACAGATTCCCTGTATAGAGATTATATCCAGTATCATCCTAATGAAACTATTTTGGACCTCTGTTGGTCTTTAGAACAGCTTTCTACAAAGTACAGATTTTTGCACTTGATTTCGGACTTGATCTAAATGAGATAAACCAAGACATCAGCCACTCTGTAATCAATGCAAAAATCAATGCTGGAATAGTGAATTGTCTGAGAAGCTTTCTCTTTTCCTACAAATCCACCTATGAAAAACAGTCTGGGGTATTTGTTGGGAAATCTGTCACACAAAGATCATGGTGGATAACATGGCACTTTAACCGCAGTTTCTGGTGAAATAAAAGTTAATGGAGCAAAATGCCTTTCTCTGGAGTTATGAATGTAATACTGAGGAGAGCAAAATAAATGCTTCCACCACACTTAATTAGGTTTTGGAAGGAGGAGGCAAATTAATAAAACAGCATGGCAATGCCCAGAGGTATAGATTTTCAACAGATTACTTATATACAGCTATAAAAATGCATGGCATGAGATCCTTTTAATGACCCTTAAAACCTTTTTAAAAACAATAATATTTTGAAAAATTCATATTTATTAATTATCCCAGAAGTAATGTATTAACAAGGAGGATATATTGTCCACTAGAAATTATCACTGTATGTGATAATTATATATATCACTATGTAGGTAAAATTGTGTTATGTGAATATGTATGAAATACTATAGTTATCTGAAAGTGTCCTTTACAATATCCTTGTGAAGAAAAAATGCTTAATCCTTGAGTAGTGCCTTGGTTCTTATATGAGATAAACCTACTGAGTTTATTTTTCAGATTTAAAGAGTTTACCTGGCATTCTAAATATATAAAAGAAACATAAGAAATGCTGTTCTGGGGGGAGGACTCAAGATGGCGCTGTGAGAACAACCCAGGATTGGAGCTCTCGTTGAATCCGCAGAGAGGTGAGTCGGACCTGCATTTCCAGACTGATCTTTGTTGCCCACGGAATGGGGAAACTCCCAAGTATAAAGGAGACGTGGGACGCCAGGCAGTACCTCTGTCTGGCGAAGCCGGCAGCCGGGGTGGCGGCGGCCGGCCACCCCAGCGCTCCCCACAGGGAGCGCTTGTCCGGGTGCCCTGTTGAACTGGAAACCTGAGACTTGAGAGGGCTGGACTTGAGACTGAACGAGACTTGGACAGGCGGCCAGCCTAGGGGATTGCAGGGACAGAGCATTCGGGGTAGCCCAGTGGGACGAACAAAACCGCGATTTCAAACAATCCCCGGGCAGGCGGTCCGAGACACTCTGTGGGGGAGGGGCATCCAACATTACCGAGGCAACCCTCCCCAACTGAGATACACGCCCACTGCTGACGCAGCCTGCTGTTGCTGAGGCAACCCGCTACAACAGAGAGACTCCGCCGCAGGGCATGGCAGAGACCACAGCAGAACAGCAGAGCCTGCAGCAACAGGGCGAACCACACAACAGCAGGGCGGAGCCTTTGCAGGCAAACAGTGGCTAGTCTGCCTCCTAGCTGGGCAGAACACCTCAGCGGACATCCAAAAATAAAGCCCGAACCCCCCAACACAGAGCATTTGAGAAAAAAAGGGTTTTTTTTAATGAGCTCTGTTGCAGCAGAATCAAACATAGCAGCCTAACAGCCCTGAATGAACAACAGAGCTCACAGCTCAGCAATTGAGCTCTGGACTGTCTCCTTAAGCAGCTCCCTGACCCCTCTGAATCCAAAAGACTGGCATTTGGCAGGCATCATCCTGGGACAAAGATAGCAGAAAAAGAAACTGGTAGCATCCCTCACTGTGCCACAGCTGCTAGAGGTGCACCCCAGACAAGCAGGGCCTGGAGTGGACCTCAACAGTCATACAGTAAAGGGGCTAGACTGGTAGAAGGAAAACCAAGTAACAGAAATACTTCATCATCAACAATCAGGGGGTCCACTCAAAGACCCAATCGAAAAGTCAGCAACTACGCAGACAACAAGCGGATAAATCCACAAAGATGGGAAGAAACCAGCGCAAAAAGGAGGAAAACACCCAAAACCAGAATATCTTGCCTCCTAGAAAGGACCAAAACTCCTCACCAGCAAGGGAACAAAGCTGGACAGAGAATGACTGTGACGAAATGACGGAATTACACTTCAGAAGGTGGATAATGAGAAACTTTTGTGAGCTAAAAGAACATGTTTTAAATCAATGCAAAGAAACTAAGGAACTTGAAAAAAGATATGGGGAAATGATAACAAGAATGGATAACTTAGAGAGGAATATGAATGAATTAAAGGAGCTGAAAAACACAATATGAGAACTTCGCGAAGCATGCACAAGTTTCAATAGCCGAATTGACCAAGCAGAAGAAAGAATATCTGAAGTCGAAGACCAACTCAATGAAATAAAACGAGAAACCAAGATTAGAGAAAAAAGCACAAAAAGGAATGAACAAAGTCTCCAAGAAATGTGGGACTATGTGAAAAGACCTAACCTACGTTTGATAGGTGTACCAGAAGGGGACGAAGAGAATGAATCCAAGCTGGAAAATACTCTTCAGGACATCATCCAGGAAAATTTCCCCCACCTAGCAAGACAGGCCAACACTCAAATGCAGGAAATACAGAGAACACCACGAAGATATTCTGCAAGAAGAGTAACCCCAAGGCACATAATCATCAGATTCAACAAGGTTGAAATAAAGGAGAAAATACTAAGGGCAGCCAGAGAGAAAGGTCGAGTTACCCACAAAGGGAAGTCCATCAGACTCACAGCAGATCTCTCGGAAGAAACACTACAAGCCAGAAGAGAGTGGGGGCCAATATTCAACATTTTTAAAGAAAAGAACTTTCAACCCAGAATTTCATATCCAGCCAAACTGAGCTTCAGAAGTGAAGGAAAAATAAAATCCTTTGTGAGCAAGCAAGTACTCAGAGATTTTGTCACCACCATGCCTGCTTTACAAGAGCTCCTAAAAGAGGCACTACACATAGAAAGGAAAAACCAGTACCAGCCATTCCAAAATCACACTAAATGCTAAAGAGCATCAACATAATGAAGAATCTACAACAACTAACGGGCAAAACAGCCAGCTAGCATCAAAATGGCAGTATCAAATTCACACATAACAATATTAACCCTAAATGTAAATGGACTAAATGCACCAGTCAAAAGACACAGACTGGCAAATTGGATAAAAAGCCAAAACCCAGCAGTGTGCTGTATCCAGGAAACCCATCTCACATGCAAGGATACACAAAGGCTCAAAATAAAGGGATGGAGGAAGATTTACCAAGCAAATGTACAGCAAAAAAAAGCAGGAGTTGCAGTTCTCATCTCTGATAAAATAGACTTTAAAGCAACAAAGATGAAAGGAGACAAAGAAGGCCATTACATAATGGTAAAAGGATCAATAAAACAAGAAGAGTTAACGATCCTAAACATATATGGACCCAATGCAGGAGCACCCAGATACATAAGGCAAGTTCTTAATGACTTACAAAAGGACTTAGACTCCCACACAATAATAGTGGGAGACTTTAACATTCCACTGTCAATATTAGATAGATCAACCAGACAGAAAATCAACAAGGATATCCAGGGCTTGAACTCAGACCTGGAACAAGCAAACCTGATAGACATTTACAAAACTCTCCACCCCAAATCCACAGAATACACATTCTTCTCAGCACCACATCACACCTACTCTAAAATTGACCACATAATTGGAAGTGAAGTACTGCTCAACAAATGCAAAACAACTGAAATCATAACAAACAGCCTCTCAGACCATAGTGCAATCAAGTTAGAACTCAGAATACAGAAACCAACCCAGAACCGCACAGCTTCATGGAAACTGAACAACTGGCTCTTGAATGTTGACTGGGTAAGCAATGAAATGAAGACAGAAATAAAGAAGTTCTTCGAAACCAATGAGAACGAAGACACAACATGCCAGAACCTCTGGGACACATTTAAAGCAGTCTCTAGAGGAAAGTATAAAGCAATAAGTGCCCATATGAGGAGAATGGAGAGATCCAAAATTGGAACCCTATCGTCAAAATTGAAAGAGCTAGAGGAGCAAGATCAAAAAAACTCAAAACCCAGCAGAAGACAAGAAATAACTAAGATCAGAGCTGAGCTGAAGGAGATTGAGACACGAAAAACCCTTCAAAAAATCAATAAATCCAAGAGCTGGTTTTTTGAAAAGATCAACAAAATAGACAGACCACTAGCCAGATTGATTAAAAAGAAAAGAGAGAACAACCAAATAGATGCAATAAAAAATGATAAAGGGGAAATCACCACAGATTCCACAGAAATTCAAACCATCATCAGAGAATATTACAAACAACTGTATGCACATAAACTAGTAAACCTGGAAGAAATGGATAAATTCCTGGACTCCTGTGTCCTCCCAAGCCTAAACCAGGAGGAAGCTGAAACTATGAATAGACCAATAACAAGGTCAGAAGTCGAGGCAGTAATTAAGAGCCTACCACACAAAAAAAGCCCAGGTCCAGAAGGGTTCACAGCCAAATTCTACCAGACACACAAAGAGGAGCTGGTACCATTCCTTCTAAAACTATTTCAAACAATCCAAAAAGAGGGAATCCTTCCCAAATCATTTTACGAGACCAACATCATTCTGATACCAAAACCCGGCAGAGACCCAACAAGAAAAGCAAACTTCAGGCCAATATCCATGATGAACATAGATGCAAAAATCTTCAATAAAATATTGGCAAGCCGATTGCAATAGCAAATCAAAAAACTTATTCATCATGATCAAGTAGGATTCATCCCGGGGATGCAAGGCTGGTTCAACATACGCAAGTCTATCAACTTAATTCACCACATAAACAGAACCAAAAACAAAAAACACATGATTATCTCAATCGATGCAGAGAAGGCATTTGACAAAATTCAACAGCTATTTTTGCTAAAAACCCTCAATAAACTCGGTATCGATGGAACGTATCTCAAAGTAATAACAGCTATTTATGACAAACCAACAGCCAATATCATACTGAATGGGCAAAAACTGGAAGCATTCCCTTTGAAATCCGGCTCTAGACAAGATGCCCTCTTTCACCACTCCTATTCAATATAGTACTGGAAGTTCTAGCCACAGCAATCAGGCAAGAAAAAGAAATAAAGGGTATTCAAATAGGAAAGGTGGACGCCACATTGTCTCTATTTGCAGACGACATGATAGTATACCTAGAAGACCCCATCGCCTCAGCCCAAAAACTCCTGAAACTGATAAGCAACTTCAGCAAAGTCTCAGGATATAAAATCAATGTGCAAAAATCACAAGCATTCATCTACACCAATAACAGACTTAAAGAAAGCCAAATCAAGAACGAACTGCCATTCACAATTGCTACAAAAAGAATAAAATACCTTGGAATACAACTCACAAGGAACGTAAGGGACCTCTTCAAGGAGAACTACAAACCACTGCTCAACGAAATCAGAGAGGACACAAACAGATGGAGAAACATTCCATGTTCATGGTTAGGAAGAATTAATATCGTGAAAATGGCTATACTGCCCAAAGTAATTTACAGAATCAACGCTATCCCCATCAAGCTACCATTGACTTTCTTCACAGAACTGGAAAAAACCACCATGAACTTCATATGGAACCAAAAGAGAGCCCGCATAGCCAAGTCAATTCTAAGCAAAAAGAACACAGCGGGGGGGCATCACACTACCAGATTTCAAACTATACTACAAGGCTACAGTAATCAAAACAGCATGGTACTGGTACCAAAACAGAGATACAGACCAATGGAACAAAACAGAGGCACCGGAGGCAACACAACATATCTACAACCATACAATCTTAGATAAACCTGACAAAAACAAGCAATGGGGAAAGGATTCCCTGTTTAACAAATGGTGTTGGGGAAACTGGCTAGCCATGTGCAGAAAGCAGAAACTGGACCCCTTCCTGACACCTCACACTAAAATTAACTCCAGATGGATTAAAGACTTAAACATAAGACCTGACACCATAAAAACCCTAGAAGGAAATCTAGGCAAAACTATCCAGGACATAGGAGTAGGCAAGGACTTCATGAACAAAACACCAAAAGCATTGGCAACAAAAGCCAAAATAGACAAATGGGACCTAATGAAACTCCACAGCTTCTGCATGGCAAAAGAAACAGTCACTAGAGTGGATCGGCAACCAACAGAATGGGAAAACATTTTTGCAGTTTACCCATCTGACAAAGGGCTGATATCCAGAATTTACAAAGAACTCAAACAGATTTACAGGAAAAAACCAAACAAGCCCATTCAAAAGTGGGCAATGGAGATGAACAGACACTTTACGAAAGAAAACATATATGAGGCCAACAATCATAGGAAAAAATGCTCATCGTCACTGGTCATCAGAGTGATGCAAATCAAAACCACATTCAGATACCATCTCACGCCAGTTAGAATGGCGATCATTAAAAAATCTGGAGACAACAGATGCTGGAGAGGATGTGGAGAAAAAGGAACACTTTTACACTGTTGGTGGGAGTATAAATTAGTTCAACCATTGTGGAAGACAGTGTGGCGATTCCTCAAGGCCTTAGAAATAGAAATTTCATTTGACCCAGCAATCCCATTACTGGGTATATATCCAAAGGACTATAAATCATTCTACTATAAGGACACATGTACACGAATGTTCATTGCAGCACTGTTTACAATAGCAAAGACCTGGAATCAACTCAAATGCCCATTGATGATAGACTGGATTGGAAAAATGTGGCACATATACACCATGGAATATTATGCAGCAATCAGAAATGATGAGTTTGTGTCATTTGTAGGGACATGGATGAATCTGGAGAACATCATCCTCAGCAAACTGACACAAGAACAGAAAATGAAACACCGCATATTCTCACTCATAGGTGGGTGATGAAAAATGAGAACACATGGACTCAGAAAGGGGAGTACTAAACACTGGGGTCTATTGGGGGGAAAAGGGGAGGGCCAGTGGGAGGGGGAGGTGGGGAGGGATAGCCTGGGGAGAAATACCAAATGTGGGTGAAGGGGAAAAGGAAAGCAAAGCACACTGCCATGTGTGTACCTATGCAACTGTCTTGCATGCTCTGCTCATGTACCCCAAAACCTAAAATCCAATAAAAAATTAAAAAAAAAGAAATGCTGTTCTATTTTATATTCTATGATAACAAAATAAAATCTTCAGTTGGTAATTAATTTACTTATCCACAATAACTACTGAATACACAGTTGTTTAAGAGCACACATTATTAGGACTTTAGGTAAGAAACAATAAAGCAAATAGATTTTGACCCACAAAATTACAGGTTTGGGCAGGGGCAAGAGTGATAGAAAAAAGTTTTTTTAAAAAGTGCAGATAGTTTTTACTTAAATGATAGGCATAAATAAAATACATCAAAAGATTTGTCATGTGCTCTCTTTCTCTTAACTTTGTAAGTTTAAATAGACTATAGATGTTTAGAAAGAAGATGTAACACTCACTCTTCTCCAAGTTTCTGATGTATTTGGCTAAGGACAGACAGGCTTAGTGGAAGCCAGCTGGATGTGTATTTGGCATATCTCAGTGCAGCTTCCTTTGGCCACCAGAGCCCCCAAAGAGAGATATAGAGCCGTAAACAAGGTATAGCACTGTTAACAAGGGATACATAGCTGCACAAGGTAAGTCTTTCCAGATCTGGAAAGCTTAATTTTGTCCTATGCTTTTATACCAGAGATGTAAATTACTGTTTAGAAAGAACTTAAGCAATATGTGCCCTTACTGAAAAAAATAATAATAAGACATCTGGATAGCTGGTCTTCAAACCAAATTTGGCAGAAAGCTTATTCAGAGGAAAAAACAGAATAAATGCTCAGATATCTGTGAATGGTGTCCTGACTCTAGCTATATAGGATCTTGGGAAGCCCGTTTCTATCCACATAGTTTTTTCTCCTCCAACCCTATATTCCCAAATGACCACCAAGAGCAATAAGTCAATGGGATATTAAGAAGTGAACAATGGATTTGCGGATAATATATCTTGGACAAGCTCAGTACTTGTACATATTTCAGAGATGTGGTAAATCTTAAAGCTGTCTAAATGTACCTTTTATACTACTACAAAAAAATGTGAAAAAAACCATAAAGTTTATTAGCCACTCAAGATCTGTAAGAGGAAATTATATCCAAGTATTATATTAGAACATGAATAATGTGTTAATCTAAATCTGAGTCAAACCATACCAAGAAAGCAATGTTTACTACAATTGAAGTTACTTTTTAAATTTAGTATATATTTTATAAACATATCAATATCATTTCTGTTTCTTATCCTTTTTATTTCTCCCTTCTCTAGCTATTCCACCAACAGTCCCAGATGGCCTTAAACAATGTTTCCCAAAGCATGGTACAAATAGTGCTGATGGTACCTATGATGGTTGTATGTGGTTCAAGGAGGTTTTACTTTTATAGTCAATATATATAATAAAACAATATAATGAAACACATCAACCTGTGAATTCCCAGGCATAAAATTTAAATAAGTACTTTTATACAAAATAAAGTGGGTCAACTTAATAAAGTAATAAGGAAACAACAGTAGGGTGACACTCAGTGTGGAAAATACAGCTGTATATTATAAGGAAAGAAACTGATTCTTAGTGTAAAATAGCTTTTGTGGTTTTTTCCTCTAATGAAGCTAATGTCTCTTTAAGAAAGTGGAGTAGCAATTTCCATTGGAGTTTTAGAGAACGTTATTTAAGGCATCCACAAGCCCTATCTAATCAAACTGGTAAAAACCCATGAGAGGTCAAAAAAGAAATCTAAAGAATCTAAAAATCCTTGGAATATACAGAGGATATTTTTACAGGGAATCTGCACATGGTAATAACCAAGAGTGCTTAGAGCTAAAGGTAGATTAATCAGAAATGTATTCAGAAGGCACAGAAGGTGGCCAACCTCTACTCAACTAATCTATGGTCTGGACACAAGGCAGGTGCTGCAGGACCTGTAAGGGAGAAGGAGAGAGCGCGCAGTGGCACTGGGATCCAGTGCTGGTTCTGCCAAAGATTGGTCATAGGCCCCAGGGGAGTCCATTCAAATCAGGATATTTTAAACACACAAATAATACATGTTTATTATGTACCTCTTCAATGAATGCTAAACATATTACTTTTCCTCCTACCCAGATTTGCCATCACAGATTTTTGGTTAGTTAACATGCTTCTTGCATGTGTGTATGTTCATAAAATTGATGTAATATGTATTATACAAAACAAAACTAACAACAAAACCCCTGAATGTGGAAATGTATAAAGAAGAAAACTCTCTAATAGTATAATCGCCTAAAGGTGACATAGTGAACTTAAGAGATGTATCTTTATAGGATTCTCATATTATATATCTTTAGGGGCGGCCAGTCAATTGATTATCATAGAAGACTATGAATGATGTCTCCTTGCACTTCAGAAAACACCTACTATATATGGTAGCTCTGTTTATGAACCTGGAACTTTTTAAATGATAAGACTTAATCATACGTGGTGTATATACTTATGTTTACCACAACTGAAATTAGGTTATGCATCATGTACTACAACTGGCATATGTTTCCGTTTCTGTAGAACTCAGCACATGTACATCAACTGACATATATTTGGCTTCTGTACAAATCAGTACATGTACAGCTGCCTCATTCTTTAATAGCTGTAGAGTACTCCATTTACTAATGTCTCATAATTTAATTAATTTCTTTTTTAAGGATGTCTGGATTACATCTAAACATTTTTATAAAAGTGTGGTTACAACCATGAAAAGTTACGCTGGAAGATTTCAACTAGAAAATTGGACCCATAAATTATTTGTATGAAATTCTGTCTACCAAAATATTTTTAAATGAATTTAAATTAAGTAGTTTGCTATATTAATTATACAAATAATTCTGAAGGACCAGTGATGTGCTTTTGGAAAAAAAGGGAATATGGGAAAAGCTGCTTTGAGGAAAAGATACTTGCTTTTGGAAGTGTTGAACATAGTACATCCAATAAATGTGTCGATGTGGCGGAAGCACTTCATTCACAACAGGGACTATCATACTTTTCCTTTTATGTTTTCTATTGTTGAGCACATTACTCTTAAAATTGCCACATTATGTCATCCATATCATCAATAAGGTAGGCAACCCCAGCTTTGCTTTAATCTAATAATGTCAATTTTGTGAAGAAAACGGTTGAATCTATAAAAATTTGAACTTCAGATTTATGATAAGCAGTAAGAAAATATAAAACAAAGGAAAACTTTAAAATTCTGGAATGATTGTATCTTGGTTTCCTTTATGTATTTCAAAATCTCAAATTCTGTCTACCAAAATATTTTTTAAATGAATTTAAATTAAGTAGTTTGCTATATTGGCTTTTTGTGAACCAAAAAAAGAACTTGAAAAGAGAATGAGTTTCAGCTCTATTATTTCATTATTCTGGTCCCTGAATAACATTTACACTCAGCCTGAAATAAATTAAGAACAAATGAAATATGTAGCTTTCAGACTTTTCTAAAGCACTCCTAAACCTAGAAGGCAAAAGTCTTTTTTTGTCCAGAAAATAGCCTAGCACAGTTTACTGTCCCTGAGACTATTATTCATCATAATAATATTTACCAGCATCTTTTGCCTTTAGGAACAAAAAAACTGATTGGAGGGTGGCATGTGTGTTATCATAATACTGATTATTGGGTGAAAAGTGTATTCATGAGCAAATCTGTTGTTGCCTAGCAACTGTTTCTAGGCAGAGTGGCTGGGAGCCAGTTGCTGTCATCTTTCAGGAGCTATCAGTCTATTTCTACATACTTTATATCTGTTTTGGATTATTTGGATTCCTGCTGTAAGGTACAGTTTTTCTTGGTGACCCCTAAGGCAGTACTAAATAGTTTGCTTTTTACCGATTGACACACTAAACGCTTACTTTCTACTCATCTCTGAATGTAAAAAATATACAGCTTTTTTACTGTAATGGAATATAGGTCTGAAGTTGGGTACTTTAGTGTTTCTAAAAACCATTGATGTCCATTATTCTTAGGCCTAAACTAGCGCATTCCTAAGTGGTCTAGGACTGCACCCAGGTTGATACCTACTTCTGAGAGTGTAAGAAGTGGTATGAAACATGCTTCAGAAACTTCTAAGTCATCTTTGATAAATCCATTCCAGGCCTTCTTGTTGTAGTTACTCGTTTCACCACTGATCATGATTTCTTTTCTTGCCCCTGGGCCTTGCAGCAGGATAGAGCTAAGTTAACAGAAGTAAAGCAGTAGATTGTAGAGCAACTAGACGTTATGCCAGAACTTGATGAGGGACAGATGGGCCGCAGTAGTAGAGTTCAAGTCCCTCCAGGGAGAAGAGTGCTCAAAAAAATTGAAGGAGCATACAGTAAGACTGTATCCTAATACTGCTTGAGTACTTCCTGATACTCCTAGGCATTCAGCTCCTCTAATTCTGTCCAAGCTTCTTGTTCACACAGTCACTATATAAGTGTACACTTGTATTCATTCAACCATCCATTCATCCTTTTATCCCCATGGCTGCTGAGAAGTCTCATCCACTCTGCTCGCTCATTTTCATTCAGCTGTCCAGTCTCCCAACTCATTGCTATTTCTCTGCAAGCCCACTTCCTCTGTGCCCTAAGCCTTTTAACAGGGTACTCCATCACATCTTTTAAAATTGAAACCCAAGGACCTTACTTCATTTTCAGTTCCCTCCAACAGAGCCTGTTCTTTGTCCATACCTCATAAGCCAAAGCCAGGAGATAGGTTTTTATCATCTTGAGCTCCCTGTGCTACTTCCAGGCCATTTTATTATTATTTTTTTTATTATTACTATACTTTAAGTTCTTGGGTACATGTGCAGATTTGTTACATAGATATACCCGTGCCATGGTGGTTTGCTGCACCTATCAACCCATTATCGACATTAGGTATTTCTCCCAATGCTATCCCTCCTCTAGCCCCCGACTTCCGACAAGCACCAGTGTGTGATATTCCCCTCCCTGTGTCTATGTGTTCTCATTGTTCAACTCCCACTTATGAGTGAGAACCTCTGGTGTTTGGTTTTCTGTTCTTGTGTTAGTTTGTTGAGAATAATGGTTTCTAGCGTCATTCATATCCCTGCAAAATACATGAACTCATCCTTTTTTATGGCTGCATAGTATTCCACAGCATATATGTGCCACATTTTCTTTAGCCAGTCTATCACTGATGGGCATTTGGGTTGGTTCCAAGTCTTTGCTATTGTGAACAGTGCCACAATAAACATATGCATGCATGTGTCTTTATAGTAGAATTATTTATAATTCTTTGTGTATATACCCAGTAATGGGATTGCTGGGTCAAATGGTATTTCTGGTTCTGGATCCTTGAGGAATAACCACACTGACTACAACAATGGTTGAACTAGTTTATACTCCCACCAACAGTGTAAACGTGTTCCTATTTCTCTACATCCTCTCCAGCATCTGTTGTTTCCTGTCTTTTTAATGATTGCCATTCTAATGGGCATGAGATGGTATCTCATTGTGATTTTGATTTGCATTTATCTAATGACCAGTGATAATGAGCTTTTTTTTCATATGTTTATTGGCTGCATAAATGTCTTCTTGTGGGAAGTATCTGTTCATATCATTCACCCACTTTTGATGGGGTTGTTTTTTTTCTTGTAAATTTATTTGCATTCTCTGTAGATTCTGGATATTAGCCCTTTGTCAGATGGATAGACTGCAAAAATTTTCCCCTATTCTGTAGGTTGCCTGTTCACTCTGATGATAGGGTTTTTTTTTGTTGTTTTTTTATTTGTTTGTTTGTTTTTTGCTGTGCAGAAAATCTTTAGTTTAATTAGATCCCATTTGTCAATTTTGGCTTTTGTTGCCATTGCTTTTGGTGTTTTAGTCATGAAGTCTTTGCCCATGCCTATGTCCTGAGTGGTGTTGCCTAGGTTTTCTTTGAGGATTTTTATGGTTTTAGGTCTTATGTTTAAGTCTTTAATCCATCTTGAGTTAATATTTGTATAAGGTATAAGGAAGGGGTCCAGTTTCTGTTTTCTGCATATGGCTAGCCAGTTTTCCCAATATCATTTGTTTTCATGAGAAGCCTCTCTTCATTCGATAGACAATATAGGACTTAAGAGCATAGTATTTGGATGTAGATCCTTATTTTGGGATGTTCACCTTTCTGAGCCTCAATTTCCATGTCTGAAAAGAAGGATAAGAATATCATTTGGCAAAGTTGTTATGAGGATTAAATTTATCCATTCTTTTCACAAGCCTTTGTGTATTACTATGTATCAGGCACTTTTTAAAGTACTCAACAAAACAAATAATTCCTACTCTCATGAAGCTTGCAGTTTCTGGGAAGAATAAAGTTTCTTTAAAAAAGTAAATACATAAGCACAATGACAAAATCTGATATGAAAGAAAATATAACAAGTGTTTAATTGGAAGTAAATTAAGATGGTGTTGAGCTTGTTGAAAGAAAGGCTTGGTTAGGAGATGACATTTAAAATTACAATAGAAGGATAAGTAGGATTCAGGCAAAGAAGTAAAGGATAGAGGGTATTATAGACATAAGGCAGCCTGGTACTTCCTAGAGAGAAGTACCATTATGATGGGGGAGGTGTTACAGAGTGCCGTCAGAGATGTAGGCTTGGGCAGAATTTGTGTGACCTGAATATGAGGGCTATATTAGTCCATTCTCACACTGATCTGAAGAACTACCTGAGGTTGGGTAATTTACAAATCAAAGAGGTTTAATTGACTTGCATTTCTGCAGAGCTAGGAGGCCTCAGGACACCTACAATCATGGCAGAAGGGGAAGCAAACACATCGTTCTTCACATGGAGCAGCAAGGAGTAGTGCCAACCAAAGAGGCACTTACAAAACCGTCAGATCTCATGAGAACTCACTCACTGTCACTAAAACAGCAGCATGGGGGTAACCATCTCCATGATTCAGTTACCTCCCACAACATGTGGAGATTATGGGAACTACAATTCAAGATGACATTTGGGTGGAGACACAGCCAAACCATATCATTCTACCCATTGCTCCTCCAAAATCTCATGTAGTCACTCACATTCAAAACACAATCATGTCTTCCCAACAGTCCCCCCAAATCTTAACTCATTCTATCATTAACCCAAAAGTGCAAGTCCAAAGTCTTACCTGAAATAAGGAAAACCCCTTTCACCTCTGAGCCTGTAAAATCAAAAGAAGATAGTTCGTTACCTCCTAGTTACTGTGGGGTACAGGCATTGTAGGTGTAAATACACCTATCCAAAATGGGAGAAATTGGCTAAAACAAAGGGGCTACAGACCTCATGCAAGTCTGAAATCCAGTGGATCAGTCAAATCTTAAAGCCCTAAAATGATCTCCTTTGACTCCATGTCTCACATCCAGGTCACCCTGATACAAGACGTGGTTTCCCATGGTCTTGGGAAGCTCAGCCCCTGTAGCTTTGTAGAGTATAACCCCCTCCTGGCTGCTTTCATGGGCTGCTGTTGATTATTGGTAGCTTTTCCAGGTGCACGGTGCAAGCTATCTGTGGATCTACCATTCTGCAGTCTGGAGGACAGTGGTCATCTTTTCACAGCTCCACTATGCAATGCCCCAGTGGAGACTCAGTGTGGGGGCTCCCACCCCACATTTCCCTTCTGCACTGCCCTACCGAGTTTCTCTACAAGGGCTCCATTCCTGCAGCACACTTCTGCCTGGACATCCAGGCATCTTCTGAATCTAGGCAGAGGTTCCCAAACCTGAATTCTTGACTTCTGTGCACCTGCAGGCTCAACACTGTGGAAGTTTCAAAGGCTTGAAGCTTGCACTCATTGAAGCCATGGCCCAAAATGTACCTTGGCCCCTTTTAGCCATGGCTGGGATGTGGGGCACCAAGTCCTGAATCTGCATACAATAGGGAGGCCCTGGACTCAGCGCATGAAACCATTTTTTCCTCCTAGGCTTCCAGACCTTTCATGGGAGGGGCTGCTGTGAAGGTCTTTGACATACTCTGGAGACATTTGCCCCACTGACTTGGGGATTAATATTTGACCCCTCGTTACTTATGCAAATTTCTGCAACAGGCTTAAATTTTTCCCCAGAAAATTGGTTTTTCTTTTCTATCACATTGTCAGGCTGCAAATTTTCCAAACTTTTATCCTCTACTTCCTTTTGAACACTTTGTCACTTAGAAATTTCTTCTGCTAGATACCCTACATCATCTCTCCCACTTTCAAAGTGCCACAGATCTCTAGGGCAGGTGCAAAATGCCACCTGACTCTTTGCTGAAGCATAGCAAGTGTGACTTTTACTCTAATTCTCAGGAAGTTTCTTATCTCCTTCTGAGACCACCTCAGCCTTAACTTCTTTGTCCATATCACTATCAGTATTTTGGTCAAAGCCATTCAGCAAGTCTCTAGGAAGTTCCAAACATTCCCACATCTTCCTGTCTTCTGAGCCTTCCAAGTCTCTGGGAAGCCCCAAACTTTCCCATATTTTCCTGTCTTCTTTGGAGCCCTCCAAACTGTTCCAACCTCTGCCTCTTATACAATTTCAAAGTCACTTACACATTTTTAGGTATTCTTATAGCAGCACCCCACTCTACTGGTACCAGTTTACTACGTTAGTCCCTTCTCACACTGCTGTGAGGAAATACCTGAGACTGGGTAACTTATATGGGAAAAAGGTTTAATTGACTTACAGTTCTGCAGGGCTGGGGAGGCCTCAGAACACTTACAATCATGGTGGAAGGGGAAGCAAACACATTCCTCTTCATATGGTAGCAGCAAGGAGAAGTGCTGAACAAAGAGGGAAAAGCCCCTTGTAAAACCGTAAGATCTTGTGAGAACTCACCCACTATCAAGAGAATAGTCATGGGGGGTCTCTCCCATGACATGTAGGGATTATGGAAAGTACAATGCAAGATCATATTTGGATGAGGACACAGCCAAACCATATCAAAGACCATATTAAGGAGTTTTACTATTATTGAGCAAAGGGGACTTGCTACCCAATGTGCTAGAAGCCGATAACATGACATCTGTTTTTTGAGAAAAGCTTTGTATTGCAAATTGACTCACAAGAGACAGAAGTCAAGTGCAAATCTTTCTCCTTGTGCTGACTTTAAGGCAGTCATTTTATTTAAAAAGATTTAGGGGGAGGATTCTGGGATTAGCAGGTGATTGGTGGAAGGAAAGGTGAGGTCTGGAAAGTCCTCAGGCATGTGCATTTACCTCTTCATGCTAACTCATGGGTCCCATGTGCATATTCAAGGGTGAGTTCATATGAAACATGCAGTGGAAATTCACAGTGATGTCAGCAGGCTCATTCTGTGCAGACTCCAATTGGTCATATTGGTTCCAACTGATATCAGCTGGCTTCATTATCTTACAAGTGGAGGGAATTTTGGTGTTTCAGCAAGTTGTTTCTCATCTGCCATCCTGCAAACTCAAGAATTTCTGTTAGTTACTGGTTTAAGTCTCTGGGGTACAGTTTCATTACTTCCATTTAAATGTAATGAGAAGCAATAATTTTAAGCAAAGGTATAATATCATTTATCTGTTTGAAAGATCTCTGAGGACAGTGCTTGGAACACAATACTTACTTGGTAAATGAAGTTATATTTACATGGGCCTTGCTTTCCAATATTTATGAGGTATAACATACTTGGGTAACAGTTTTGCTCTCTACCCCAAACTCTTGCCACCGCTCTTTAATTAGCTCAGCCAGTGCTCCCACTTCAGAAATCCTTGACATCCACAATTCCAAGGGGCCACTCTTCGGACCTTCTCTGGACCAAAGGCTTCCCTATCTGTGAAATCTTATATGCCAGTAAACTTTTAGGCCTCCAGAGTGGTAAGAAATGAGGATGAAAAGAAAGCCAAGTTGTGAAAGGTTGCTTTGAGACTAACAAAGTGGTACTTTTGATACCAGTGGGCTTGGGGGGGATCCCCAAATGCCGGTAAAACCTTGACTGCAGCCACTGTGCAGGCTCTTGATACCATTGCAAGAATTAATTCAAGGACAAGTCAGAAAATAGTGAAGGTTACAGAGATTAATTGCAAAGGGGAAAAAACACCCTCAATAAAAGGGAGTTCCGGTGTACTCAAGAGTCACTCACAAGGAGGTTTGGGGCTGTTACCTTTATGGATTTCTTTAACCAAGGAGTGGAATATTCATGAAAATTCCTGGAAAAAGGTAGATATTTCTGGGAACTGCAATGCTACCCATTTTTATACTAAATATGGGTGTTCTTGGAACTGTCATGGTACTGAGTGGGGGGCGGTGATTTAGTATGATAATGCGTGTATAGTAAGGTCCTATTTGTGAAACGTAGGTCAAATCCAGTGCCATGTTGGGTCCAGTCAGTCTTAGCCAGCTTGGTCCACATTTTGTTTTTCAGGGTTTTATCAGCCCATAGCCTCTAGTCATGTGAAACGCTGCCTGGAGTTTTTTTAATCTTCCGGAATCACCCTGTATTATTCCTGCCTCACTTTACCCTGTGGGGGGCAACACTGAACTTTATAGTTCCCTAAACACCATGGCACATGCTGTTCCCTGTGCTTGAAATGTCTCCTGTTTTCCAGGATCACCTTCAAGCTCCTAGTCATCCTGTAGATCTAGCTTGGCTCTCATCTCCTCTAGGAAGCCTTCCTTGGCAAAAAAAAGTAGTTAATCACATTACACCTTGTGTATAGCTCTTGGTGTTCTTGTGCCTTACAATAATGTTTATGGTTTTGTCTCCCTGATTTGAACTCTTTGAGAGCAAGAACGTCTATTCTTACTGTGTTCTCAGTGTCTGATGTAAGGAATTTCATCAAGATTTTTGGAGTTTTCAAGTTTCACTAAAAAATAAAATACCCTAATAAAAGTTGGCAAATCAGCTGTAAACTGCTGGCAATTTCCCTATGTAGTAATCCAAACCATGTTACTTTGCTGAAGTTTATTCAGATATCTTTGCTCTAAAACTTGGCACCAAGTTCTAAGAAAATATTCTATTTTTATTCACTTTAATACTTTGATTCAAATATAAAAATAAGTTTAAGAAGAGACAGAAGTCTCATTCCTATTTTTGCTTTTCCATTATTTTTCTCTCTAGTTGCTATAGTTTAATGTTTGTATTCATGTATTCATGTATTTCTCCTGGTATTTCTTTACGCAAATATAAATGTATTATTTTTTTCTCCTTTCTTACATAAAAATAGTCTAGAATATACACTATTTTATTCTTTGCTCTTGTTGTAACATAAAAATTTATTCTGGGCTAGGCATGGTGGCTCACGCCTGTAATCGCAGCACTTTGGGAGGGCGAGGCAGACAGATCACCTGAGGTCAGGAGTTCAAGATCAGCCTGACCAACATGGTGAAACCCCATCTCTACTAAAAACACAAAAATTAGCTGGGCGTGGTGGCACACCCCTGTAATCCCAGCTACTTGGGGGGCTGAGGCAGGAGAATCACTTGAACCCGAGAGTTGGAGGTTGCAGTGAGCTGAGATCGCACCACTGTACTCCAGCCTGGGCAACAAGAGTGAAACTCTATTTAAAAAAAAAAATTATTCTGGAAAGTCTGGGCACAGTGGCTTATACCTGTAACCATCCCAGCACTTCGAAATGGGAGGATTGCTTGAGCCCAGGAGTTCAAGACCAGCCTGAGCAATATAGTGAGACCTCATCTCTACAAAATAATTTTAAAGTTAGCAGGATGTGATAGCCCACATCTGTAGTCCTGGCTACTCAGGAGGCTGACATGGGAGAATCACTTGAGCCCAGGAGGTGGAGGTTGCAGTAAGCAGAGATCGTGTGACAGAGTGAGACCCTATTCTGGAGATGTTTCCAAGTCAGTACTAGATAGAATTATTCCTTTTTCTTTTTTGCAGATGCATAGTTTTCTATTGTATAGATATACTGTGATTTATTCAACCAGTCCCCTACTGCTGGATACTTGTGTTCTAATGTTTTGCTTTATAAACAAAAAAATGACAATTGTTTGTACAACTATCATATTAGCACAGATACTATCTATTTATCTAATATACAGTCATGCAAAAAACTGCATTAAAATGTTTTGGTCAATGATTGACTGCATATACTATGGCCATCACATAAGATCATAATACTATATTTTTTACTGTAACTTTTCTATGTTTAGATACACAAATACTTAGATAGTGTTACAATTGCCTATGGTATTCATTACAGTAACATGTGTTACAGGTTTGTAGCCTAGGAGCAATAGGCTAACCTAACTTTCTTCTAGGTTTGTGTAGGTACACTCTGTGAATTCACACAATGACTAAATCTCCTAATAATACATTTCTCAGAACGTATTCGTAATATCTATGAGAATCCTATAAATAAATCAAAGGTAAATGCATCTGAAATTTTAGTAGATATTTCTAGAAACCCCTTCCTGATGGCTATTTCATTTTTCTTTTTTAAAAGTTTTTATTTAATTATAATTTTATTTTTTAGTTTTCCATAAGTTATTGGGGTACAGGTGGTATTTGGTTACATAAGTCCTTTAGTGGTGATTTGTGAGATTTTGGTGTACTCTTCATTTGAGCAGTATACACAGCACCATATTTGTATTCTTTTATCCCTCACTGCCCTCCCAGTTTTCCTCTAATGTTCCCAAAGTCCATTGTCATTCTTATGCCTTTGTGTCCTGATAGCTTTGGTCCCACATATCAGTAAGAAGACATGATGTTTGGTTTTCCATTCCTGAGTTCCTTCACTTAGAATAATAGTCTCCAATCTCATCCAGGTCACTGCAAATGCTGTTAATTTATTCCTTTTTATGGCTGCATAGTATTCCATCATATATATATATATATACACACACACATACACACACACACACACACACACACACACCACAGTTTCTTTATTCACTCATTGATTGACAGGCATTTGGGTTGGTTCCATGACTTTGCTATTGTGAATTGTGCCACTATAAACATGTGTGCAAGTATCTTTTTCAAATAATGACTTATTTTCCTCTGGGTAGATACCCAGTAGTGAGTAGTTCTACGTTTAGTTCCTTAAGGAATCTCCACACTCTTTTCCATAGAAGCTGTACTAGTTTACATTCACACCAGCAGTGTAGCGGTGTTCCTGTTTACCATATCCAAGCCAACATCTACTGTTTTTTTTATTTTTTATTATGGTCATTCTTGCAGTAGTAAGGTGGTATCACTTTGTGGTTTTGATTTGCATTTCCCTGATTGTTAGTGATGTTGAGCATTTTTTTCATATGTTTGTTGGCCATTTGTGTATCTTCTTTTGAGAATTGTCTATTCATGTCCTTAGCCCACTTATTGATGGGACTGTTTGTTTTTTTCTTAATGATTTGTTTGAGTTTACTGTAGATTCAGGATATTAATCCTTTGTCAGATGTATAGATTGTGAAGATTTTCTCCCACTCCGTGGGTTGTCTGTTTGCTGTTCCTTTTGCCATGTAAAAGTTCATTAGTTTAATTAGGTCCCAGCTATTTATCTTTGTTTTTATTGCATTTTCTTTTGGGTTCTTGGTCATGAAATCTTTGTCTAAGCCAACGTCTGGAAGGGTTTTATGAATGTTGTCTTCCAGAATTTTTAGTTTCAGGTCTAAGTCCTTAATACATCTTGAGTTGATTTTTGTATAAGGTGAGAGATGAGGATCCAGTTTCATTCTCCTACACATGGCTTGCCAAATATCCCAGCACCATTTGTTGAAAAGGGTGTCCTTTCCCCACTTTATGTTTCTGTTTGCTTTGTCAATGATCAGTTAGTTGAATGTGTTTGGGTTTATTTCTGGGTTCTCTATTCTGTTCCATTGATCTATGTGCCCATTTTTATACCAGTACCATTCTGTTTTGGTGACTATGGCCTTTTAGTATAGTTTGAAATCAGGTAGTATGATGCCTCCAGATTTGTTCTTTTTGTTTAGTCTTGCTTTGGCTCTGTGGGCTCCTTTTTGGTTCCACATGAATTGTAGGATTATTTTATCTAATTATGTGAAGGATGATGATGGTATTTTGATGGGGATTGTGTTAAATTTGTTTATTGCTTTTGGCAGTATGGCCATTTTCACAATATTGATTCTACCCGTCCATGAGCATGGGATGTGTTTCCATTTGTTTGTGTTGTCTATGATTTCTATCAGCAGAGTTTTGTAGTTTTCCTTGTAGAGGTCTTTCAATTCCTTGGTTAGGTATATTCCTAGGTATCTTTTTTTTGGAACTATTGCAAAAGGGGTTGAGTTATTGATTTGATTCTCTGCTTGGTCACTGTAGGTGTATAGAAGAGCTACAGATTTGTGTACCTTAATCTTGTATCTGGTAACTGCCGAATTTTTAAATTAGTTCTAGGAGCTTTCTGGAGGAGTCCTTAAGATTTTTGAGTTAAACAATCGTATTATCAGCAAACTGTGCCAGTTTGATTTCCTCTTTACCAATTTGGATGCCTTTTATTTCTTTCTCTTGCCTGATTGCTCTGGCTAGGACTTCCAGTACTATGTTGAGGGAGTGGTGAGAGTGGGCATCCTTGTCTTGTTTCACTTCTCAGAGGGAATGCTTTCAACTTTCCCCATTCACTGTTATGTTGGCTGTGACTCTCATAGATGGCTTTTATTACCTTAAGGTATGTCCCTTGTATGCTGATTTTGCTGAAAGTTTTAATTATAAAGTGATGCTGGATATTGTCAAATTATTTTTCTGCATCTATTAAGATGATCATTTGATTTTTGTTTTCCATTTTGTTTATGTGGTAAATGACAGTTATTGACTCACGTATATTAAACCACCCTGCATCCCTGGTATGAAACCCACTTGATCATGGTGGATTATCTTTTTGACATGCTGTTGGATTCAGTTAGCTAGTATTTTGTTAAGGATTTTAGCATCAATGTTCATCAAGGATATCAGTCTGTAGTTTTCTTTTTTTGTTATGTCCTTTCCTGGTTTTGGTATTAGGGTGATGTTGGCCTCATAAAATGAATTAGGGAGGGTTCTTTCTTTCTTTATCTTGTGGAATAGTGTCAAAAGGATTGGTACCGATTCTTCTTTGAATGTCTGGTAGAATTCTGCTGTGAATCCATCTGGTCCTGGACCTTTTTTGTTGGTAATTTCTTAATTACCACTCCAATCTTGCTGCTTGCTATTGGTCTATTCAGGGTATCTAATTCTTCCTCATTTAAACTAGGAGGATTGTATTTTTCCAGGAATTTATCCATCTCTTCTGGTTTTCTACTTTATGTGTGTAAAGGTGTTCATAGTAGCCTTAAATGATCTTTTGTATTTCAGTAGTGTCAGTTGTAATATCTCCTGTTTTGTTTCTTAGTGAGGTCATTTGGATTTTCTCTCTTCTTTTCTTGGTTAATCTTGCTAATGATCTATCAATTTTATCTTATCATATTTTTTTGAGACAGAGTCTTGCTTTTTTGCCAGGTGCCAGGCTTGAGTGCAGTGGTGCAATCTTGGCTCACTGCAACCTCTGCCTCCAGGTTCAAGCAATTCTTCTGCCTCAGCCTCCCAAGTAGCTGGGACTACAGACGCATGCCACCACCCCAAGCTGATTTTTGTATTTTAGTATAGACAGGGTTTCACCTTTTTTGCCAGGATGGTCTCAATCTCTTGACCTCATGATCCACCTGCCTCAGCCTCCCAAAGTGCTGGGATTACAGGCATAAGCCACCATGTCTGGCCTTATCTTTTTTTTTCTTTTCTAGACACAGAGTTTCACTCTTGTTGCCCAAGCTGGAGTGCAATGGTGCAATGTTGGCTCACTGCAACCTCCGCCTTCTGGGTTCGAGCAATTCTTCTGTCTTGGCCTCCTGAGTAGCTAGGATTACAGGCATGCGCCACCATGCAGGGCTAACTGCATTTTTAGTAGAGATGGGGTTTCACCATGTTGGTCAGGCTGGTCTTGAACTCCCAACCTCAGGTGATCCACATGCCTCAACCCCCCAAAGTGCTGGGATTACAGGCATGAGTCACTGCACTCATTATTTATCTTTTCAAAGAACCAGTTTTAACTTTCATTTTTTTGTTTGTTTGTTTCAATTTCATTTAGTTCTTCTCTCAACTTGGTAATTTCCAATTTCCTTTCTTCTGCTGGGTTTGGGTTTGGTTTGTTCTTGTTTCTCTAGTTCCTTGAGGTGTGACCTTAGAATGTCAGTTTGTGCTCTTTCAGTGTTTTTGATGTAGGTGGTTAGGGCTATGAGCTTTCCTCTTAGCATCACCTTTGATGTATCCTAAGGTCTTGATAGGTTGAGTAATTATTATCATTCAGTTCAAATAATTTTTAGATTTCCATCTTTGGTTTTGACCCACTGTTCACTAAGGAGCAAGTTATTTAATTCCCAGGTATTTGCATCGTTTTGAAGGTTCCTTTTGGAGTTGATTTCCAGTTTTCTTTCACTGTGGCCTGAGAGAGTGCTGGATATAATTTCAGTTTTCTTAAATTTATTGAAGTTTGTTTTATGACCTATCATATGGTCTATCTTGGAGCAGGTTCTATGCACTGTTGAATAGAATGTGTATTCTGTGGTTGTTGGATGAAATGTTCTGTATATATCTGTAAAGTTCATTTGTTCCAAGGTATATTTTAAATCTATTGCTTCTTTGTTGACTTTCTGTCTTGATGGCTGATCTAGTGCTGTCGGTGGAGTATTGAAATACCCCACTATTACTGTGTTGCCATCTGTCTCATTTCTTAGGTCTATTAGTAATTGTTTCATAAATTTGTGAGCACCAGTGTTAGTTGCATATATGTTTAGGACTGTGAAATTTTCCTGTTGAACAAGGCCTTTTACCATTATAGAATGTCCCTCTTTGTCTCTTTTAACTGCTGTTGCTTTAAAATTTGTTTTGTCTGATATAAGAATAGCTACCTCTGCTTACGTTTGGTGTCCATTTGCATGAAATGCTTTCTTCCACTCCATTACTTTTTCTAAATGTGTGGCCAAAGTTTCCAGAATTTTTTATTGTATTTTCTTTAAGCTATCTATTTCTTGGAATATTTCTCTTTTCACTTCTTGTATCAGTTTTTGGATTGCCTTGCATTGGGCTTTGCCCTTCTCTGGTCCCTCCCTGATTAGCTTAACTAACCTCCTGAATTCTTTTTCAGGTAAATCAGGGTTTTCTTATTTGTTTGGGTCCATTGCTGGTAAACTAGTGTGATTTCTAGGGGGTATTGAAGAACCTTGTTTTGTCCTATTACTAGGGTTGGTTTTCTGGTTCCTTCTCATTTGGGTAGGCTCTGTCAGAGGAAAGGTCTAGGGTTGAAGGCTGTTGTTCAGATTCTTTTGTCCCACAGGTTGTTCCCTTGATGTAGTACTCTCCCTGTTTTTCTGTGGATATGGCATCCTGTGAGCTGAGCTGCAGTGATTGTTGTCTCTCTTCTGAGTCTAGCCACCCAGAGATTCTGCCCGGCTCTGGGCTGGTACTAAAGGTTGTCTTCAGAGTCCCATGATGTGAACCATCTATGGGTCTCTCAGCCATGGATACCAGCACCTGTTCCGGTGGAGGTGGCAGAGGTTGCAATGAACCATGAGGGTTCTTAGCTTTGGTGGCTTAATACTCTATTTTTGTGCTGCTTGGCTTCTTTCCAGGAGGGGGTGCTTTCCAGAAAGCATCAGCTATAGCAGTAGAGAGAGGGATCAGTGGTGGTTGGGGCCCTAGAATTCTCAAGATTATATGCCTTTTGTCTTCTGCTACCAGGGTGGATAGGGAAGGACCATCAGGTGGGGGTAGGGCTAGGTGTGTCTGAGCTTAGACTCTCCTCAGGTGGGTCTGGCTGTGCCTGCTGTGGGGGCTGGGGGGTGAGATTCTCAGGTCACTGGAGTTGTGTACCTAGGAGGATTATGGCTGCCTTTGTTGAATCATGCAGGTTATAAGGGAAGTGGGGAAAGCTGACAGTCGCAGGCCTTACCCAGCTCCCACGCAAACTGAAGGTCTCACTCCCACTGTGCCTCCCCTGACCCCGTGACAGGCCCCAGTCTGTTTCCAGGCAGAGAGCATGAGAGGCTTAAAACCTTTCCCTGGGCTACCCACCTCTCAGCTGGAAAAGAAAAAGGCTTGACTCTTCCCACCTGTGGAGTCTGCACACAGGATTTGAGTTCTGGCCAGGAGGCTTCTCACCCCATTCAAATTGTTACAAAGCTCAGCTAGAGAATTCCTTCTCCCTGTGGAGTTTTACCCCCTGCTCCTCTGGTCACCTTCACGATGGATCCCTGTGGTGCCAGGCAGGAATGGCCTGCTAGGGAATGCAGCAAGCTCCCTGGGCCTTTCTGCTGCTTCCTCTACCACCGTATTTCACTTGGCTCTCTAAATCACTCAGCTCCAGGTAAAGTCAGAAATTTCTTCCACAAACAGACCTTCAGCTTCTCCAGTGGGGATGTGTGTTTGGGAGAGGAGAGTCTCCCTTTCCCAGTTCTGCAGTTGGGGCACTTACAGTATTTTTGGTGTAATACTGCAAAAGTGTGGGTCCTGCAGGAGCAGTCCACTTCCTTCAGAGTGTCTTTGGGTCCTCTTGGGATTACTGGTTTGTTTTTGTAGTCAATCTGGAGCTGAAATTCAAATGCGAGCTTCTGCAAGCTGCTCTGTCCACAGCTGCAATCTAGTCCTGCTTTCCATCCGCCATGATCTCCTGCTTTTGTTGTTGTTTTCATTATTCCATTTTTCTACTCCTACCAGCAATGTTTGAAAGTGTCTGTTTCCCCATAGCCTATCCAATAATGTGCTATAGGAGTTCTGGATTTTGCCAATGGATAGTTGAGGAATTCTGTCTCAGTGTACTATTAATTAGCACTTTTATTGGTGAAGTTTAGCATCATCTCGTTTTTTAGTAGCTATTTGTATTTTTTTTTCTGTGAACTATTCATTCATATCCTTTGCTCACTTATCTATAAAGTTGGCCTTTTCATTCTAGATGTTTTTATATGTGAGAATACATATAAGCACTCAGTTTAGGCTATGAATTGCAAATGTCTTTTCTATTTGTCATTTATGTTTTGATTTTGCTAATTGGATATTTTCGACATACATAAATGTTTGGTTTATATGTGTTTACATTTGACTATTATGCTATTCTGATTTTTTTTTTTAATTTTAAGTTCCAGGATACATGTGCAGGAAGTGCAGGTTTGTTGTATAGGTAAACGTGTGCTATGGTGGTTTGCTGCACCTATCAACCCATCACCTAGGTATTAGCCCTGCGTGCATTAGCTATTTATCCTGATGCTCTCCCTTCCCCCATCCTCCATGACAGGCACCAGTGTGTGTTCTCCTCCCTGTATCCATGTGTTTTCATTGTTCAGCTTCCACTTGTGAGAACATGCAGTGTTTGGTTTTCTGCTCCTGTGTTAGTTTGCTAAGGATAATGGGTTCCAACTCCGTCCATGTTCCTACAAAGGGCATGATCTAGTTTGGTTTCTATGGCTGCAGTATTCCATGGTGTATATGTACCACATTATCTTTATCCAGTCTATCATTGTTGGTCATTTGGGTTGATCCCATGTCTTTGTTATTGTGAATAGTGCTGCAATGAACAAACCAAGCAACTACCCAGATTTTGATTGATAGTTAAAAAGGTCTTGGCCAGGCCAGGCACAGTGGCTGGCACCTGTAATCCCAGGACTTTGGGAGGCTCAGGCAGGCAGATCACTTGAGACCAGGAGTTCAAAACCAGCCTGTCCAACATGGTGAAACCCTGTCTCTACTAAAAATATAAAGATAAGCCAGGCATGGTGGCGGGTGCCTGAGGCAAAAGAATTGCTTGAATCCAGGAAGTGGAGGTTGCAGTGAGTTGGGATTACCTCACTGCACTCCAAAGTGAGACAATGTCTCAATTTAAAAAGAAAGAAAGAAAGGTCTTGGCTAGGCTCCATGGCTCTTCCCTCTAATTCCAGTGCTTTGAGAGGCTGAGGTGGGAGGATTGCTTGAGCCAGGCATTTGAGACCAGTCTGGGAAACAGAACAAGGCTCCATCACTGCAAAAAATTTAAAAATATTTTTAATTAAGGAAGAAAGGTCTTCCCATGATTCTAATATCATCTGTGTTGCTTTCTAATTTTTTTTCTTTGAGAGGGTGTCTCACTCTATCACCAGCCTGGAGTGCAGTGGTGCATTCTCAGTTCATTGCAACCTCCAACTCCCCAGTTCAAGTGATTCTCCTGCCTCAGCCTCCTGAGTAGCTGGGATTACAGGCACGTGCCACCATGCCCAGTTAATTTTTGTATTTTTAGTAGAAACAGTATTTCACCATCTTGGCCAGGATGGTCTTGATCTCCTGACCTCGTGATCTGCCTGCCTCGGCCTCCCAGAGTGCTGGAATTACAGGCATGAACCACTGCGCCCAGCCGTTTTCTAATACTTTAATCATTTCATATTTTTACATTCAAATTGTTGCTCCATTTGGGCTTATTTCTGTATCCCCATAACATTGTATGAGTGCAGATCTGGCTTTCTTTTCTTTCAACTTGCCACTCCATTTTTCCAGCACTCTTCATTTCTTTAAAAGTCCATCTTAACCTTGCTTTGGCATGCAGTCTTCATTGTACACTAAATCCCCATACGCATTCCAGTCTTTCTCCGGACTTTCTGCTCTGTTTCATTAGTTTGTCTTTTCATAAGCCAATCCTACACTCTTAATTATTGATGCATTATAGTATGTTTAAACCCCTAATAAGAATAGTACTCTTATTGCTTTTTTTTTTTTTTATCAGTATTTACCAGACTATTCTTTGTTCACTTTTTCCCCACAGGAATTTTATAATTGGTTTGTCTAGTTCGAGGAAAACAAAATCTGTATTTTTTGTTATTGTTCGTTAGCAACTTGTAAATGTAATACAACTGCTTTATGATAATGAGTCTGTCTGTCAAAGAACACAGTCTTTACATTTGTCTAAGTTAACTTTTGTATCCTTTTTATTAGAAACTTTCTTCTCTAGGTTCTGAATATTTCTTAATTATTAATACTTTGTCATTTGTTGTTATTCATATGGGATTTACTTGCCCATTATTTATAAGTCATTATTTACAGATATGAAGACTCTTAATTTCTGTATATTAATAATTTTATATCTTGCTACTTTGCTGAATTTTCTTATAATCATTTTCATTTGGTATCTGTTGGATTTTTCAGGTGTGCAATCATGACATCTGAAAATATAGAATTATATTTTTCCCCCAACTTTTATGCCTCTACTTTTCTATTGGAGATATAGGCAATCAATTCGAGAATGTTAACAAGTAGTGGTGATTGTGGGCATCTTTGTCTAGTTTAGGAAGAATATCTTCAGTATTTCTCCACTAGGAAATGGGCTAGCCTTAGAGTTAAAATAAAATATGAGTGCTTTTTAAAAAATCAAGCACTTCTTTTCTGTCATCAATCTGGGACTTATCTCAACATAGTAATACTTTTTTTTCCAGATTAATAGGATGTTGGATCAGCACCATTTTAAAAATAATCTATCTTATCTCCTTTGTACTGAAATATCATTTTTGTTATATATTAAATATCTATTTCTGAGCGCTCTATTCTATTCTTCTGACTTATCTTTTTTTAAGCCAAAACCAAGGCTAGCCCATTTCCTAGCCTTCTCCACTAGGAAATGGGCTAGGCTTAGAGTTAAATTAAAATATGAGTGCTTTTTAAAAAATCAAGAATAGTTTTTATTTTTATTAAATTCCTTTTAGCAACTATAATTGTAAGCATAATTTTTCTCCATAAATTTATTAATATGGTAAATTACATTAATATATTTTGTATTTCTGAGTTATTTTTGCATTCTTACACAAGTGTTGAGAAGGAATCTCACTTGATTATGGTATATTATTCTCTTAATGTGCTACTTTGTTAATATTTTAAGTCTTCTGAATTGATATTCATAACTAAAGTCAATAATTCCTTTTTGCAATCTATCAGGCTTTAATATCAATGTTATAACTTATAGTCTGGAAGTTTTTATTTTTCTAAAATCTGGGACAGTTCAAATAGTAATACCTACTCTCTAAAGATTCCTCTGTGAGACTAGATGGTACATTTGGAGTTGAGGGGATATTTGCAACATATATAAGCAAAATTAAGCTAATTTGCAACCTCTTTTTTAGGATTTTCCTCAATTCCAACACAAAATTTCAGTATTATCTTATGGTGTTTGACCTTGATATTTTAAAATATGCTTATGCTTCTACAATCGATTAATTTCTATAGTGATTGAGCACGATGGAATTTCTAAGTCTACTGGGGTGAGTTTTGAATGATTTCATTTTCCTGGAAAAATCATTCGTTTCGTCATCCAAATTTTCAAATTTATTTGCACAGAGTTGTGCAAAGCAGCTTCGTAATTCCTTTTGTTCCTGTTATTCTTTTCGTCTTCTCATTTCTTTTTTTTTTTCTAACCATTTGCTGTATTTTAGTTTGGAAAGTAAATTTATGTGTCTTATTTTCAGTGTATTTCTATCTGTTTCTCCTTGTATATTTTATAGCTTTGACTTCTTGCAAGTAATTGCTAAGTTGTTTGGTATATAGATATTCATAACTTATCTTCCTTGTGAGTTCTCATACTTGGCATTTTTAAAAAAGTCTTACGAATGGCTTTTGGGTTTGAGTTCTGTATTTATGATATTAAAATCACTGCCTATGCTTTCTTGTGGTTCATATTTGTTCATACTGTTATTTTTTATCTTAACTGAATTGCATTGTCTTAGAAGTATCTCTTGTATACAACACAGGGCTACATTTTACTTTATGATAGAAGTATATGACTTATTTCATGCACACAAACTCCAAAGGTCACATCTAACTATGTTCCACTGGTCAAAGCAAGTTACCTGGCAGTCTAGACTGAAAGAGTAGAAATAACCTTTACTCCTAGGGAGAAGTTACACAATATTGTGCCCATTTGGGTGGGGAATGGATATACTCCAGGCTGTGAGATGGCATGCCTGTGTAAGAGCTAACTGGGGAGTGTAGAAGATATCTGTGTCTGGAGGCAGCTCTCCTACCTGACCAAACTATGTAGCAGGGAGACACTCTCGCTACTTTTCTAAGGCTTACTTAAGAACCATACATGCACTGGAAGGGAAAGCCAGCATTTCAACTTGTGCTCCTCAGAGTACATTGATGGCTATTCAGTGTTAACTGCAAAAGCAGGGACAGCCAACATAGAGGGGACATTTTCCCAGTCACGGAAGGGGACATTTTCTCTCCTCTCTGCCTCTCTTTTGCCCCAATTACGGAAGAGCTACAAAGAGTATAGGAGGTATCTGGGAACCAGACCCTTGCCCTTCCTTCTCACTCTAAGCTGACATAACTACAGCTTTTGCATAAGTTAAGGGAGGGTAGGAGAAGAGCTAACAATCAGAATAATGTATTTCTAATGGTTGAAAATCATTAAAGGAGTCTCTCCACAGGAAGAAAGAATTTAATAAAGTACAGACATGAAAAAGAAAATAGAAAGCAGAGGTAGTAGATGAAAGAAAGAAGGGGGGCATAATTAATATAATATAATGAATACGGTAACTAATAGATTAGAATACAAGAGCGAAAGGTCCTAGAGGAAGTTGGATGGGCCGGGATCAATACAGCCAGGACTTGAACAGGAGGAAACAAATTTCATCTTCTAAGACTGGAGGAAAAGGTATTAAGAACTGATATGTACACAGGTGATTGTGCAAACAGGAGTCTGGAAAGCTGATAACTTCAATTTTTTTAATGAAGTAGGAAGTAAGAATATCTGCTGAGAAAGAGAGCAGCTTGAACATTGATGAGGTTTAGAATGGTCATTGGAATACGAAGGGTGAAATTAACCTAAACGGAATAGATTAAACATACTTTTCTCTGTATTTTTATAGCTAGCAACAAGCTATAAAAGAGGGAAAAAGCTATACATGAGGAAAACAATTTTAAAGGACCAGCTGGAAAAAAATAAAATGATATATAAGGACATCAAATAGTAAATTTTTAGATATATTTACTGTCATAAAAACATGAATGACCCCCAAATTAAGTAAATATAATAAAATTCCAATTTAAATTTGTGTAGGGTTTGGAAGGAACTGGATAAAGTGACCTTAAAGGCTACATGGAATAATTAACGCAAAAAAGAAAACTGTTGAGGAAGGACTTGCCTCACCAGATTGGAGCATATCATGACCTCCTTACTGGCTTTGGTTTTGGCTTAAAAAAAGATAAGTCAGAAGAATAGAATAGAGAGCTCAGAAATAGATATTTGATATATAACAAAAATGATATTTCAGTACAAAGGAGATAAGATAGATTATTTTTAAAATGGTGCTGATCCAACATCCTATTAATCTGGAAAAAAAAGTATTACTATATTGAGATAAGTCCAGATTGATGACAGAAAAGAAAAAAGAAATAATAGATTTTTAAAATATACAGACATACACAAACATTCTTCAAGTTGTTAATTAACCAAGATAGGACCTAATAGGACCTAGAAGTTATAAAGGACAAGACACACATAATTTCAAAATCAAAATGATTAAATTTAAATAAAAAGGAAATGTTATGCTTTAATGACTTTTAAAAAGGGAATGATAAATTAGGGGAAATTATTTATTTGAAACACATGATAGAGAAGATTTGGACTATACAACAGTGCTTACAAATGGTTAAAACATAAATAAGCAAAAAGAAACAATGGGCAAATGAGATTTGCAGAAGAGGAAATCCAATGGCCAATAAACATGAAACCATGCTCAACCTTGCTGGGAGTTAGGGACATGCAAATAAAATAACACCAGTATATCATGTTATAGCCATTAGATTAGCAAAAATTGACACTGAAAATTGCTGCTGAAGAGATTTCAGGAGAAGAGTACTCTCATATATGTGGAAATGTTCATTGTTTCAGTCTTTTAGAGATCTGGTATTATCCATTGTAATTAAAAATACATTTACCTATCGCATCATAGAAATCTATCCCATAGAAATAAAATCACTACTAGGTAGGGTATACACAGTTATGTTTATTGCATCATTGTTTGTATTAATGGAAGACTGGAGACAGAGTGAGCGCCCCTCAGTAGACAAATGGCTCAATGTACTCTATTATGGCACACTGATATCATTAGTATCATTAAAAAATCAATTAAAGAAATCAATTTGGTTCTTAGTAAGGACTTCCCCTGATCGGCCCTCTTTTCATACTCACCACAACCTTAAGTGGTAGGTGGTAATAATTTTACAGAGTAGGAAACTGAAGCACAGAGAGTTTTTAAAAACATACCCAAGGCCTCACAGGACCTCATTCAAAATCACTCTATTTTCTCTTTATGCCAGTTGACTTGGAGAGATTTTGAAATATATCGTTCATAAATATGAAAACCTTAATATAGAAAAGTATATGAAATATCACATTATTATAAAACAAATGACTCCCTAAACTTGTGTACACACACACACACACACACACACACACATTCTTACACACACACACACACATCACAGGATGCTATATATCTAGAATAGGTTTGTACTCCAGAAAAGAAGGTTAAATATTACGTTGTTAACATTTTTACTTATGGAAGAACTACATTTACTATTTGTGATAAAAAAAATTATGGATATAATTTCATAAAGCTATGTATAAAGGAATGACCACTTTTCATGATTATCTGATAGGGGGATGGATTCTATGTGATTTTTATTTTTACCTTTGTTTTAAATTTCTTAATTGTATTTTTTAATTAGCATGCATATTTTAGGGAAGGGGAGACTATATCCATGGTGGGAAAAATTTACATTCATGGGGACAGAAAAATGATAAATTTATAAATTCAAGACTATGTCTCCCATGTCTCTAGAACTTAAAAGAAATTAATGCTAACAAGAAAAGGTTTAGTTATTACACATAATACTTAAAATGTAAGGCTCCAAACATCAGGTCTTGAAAGCAGCGATTTTCAGCAGAAGGAAAATTTGATCTACATTTTAGTATATGCAGACCTCTCAAACAAGCAGTTTCATTTAAAAAATTGGTAGCATATTTCTCACATTAACAAATTTGAAGTAAATTTAACAGTGTGTTCCACCTACTGAATAGGAAAAGGTAAGAATTTATATATAGATTCTATGTAAATATTTATATACTTTAAAGGAATTTTACCATAAACAAGCTGTACTTACATTACTTTTAATGATATTGATTAAATTGTAAATTCCTGAGGGGATTCACAGAATCATGTTATCATTTAAGAAGTTTTTTTCTTTTTTGATTCTATTATCTCTGGCTATCATCACCTTGGCATTATGCAGACCCTGTGGTGGGGAGAAAGAGTGGACCCAGGTCCCAAAGTTCTCCCTGAATGGCAGAGCATGCATAAGAGGCAGATCTAAGGTTCTGAGGCAGAGCAGATATGATCACAGGGCAGAAGCCTCACAAAAGCAGGGGAAATGTCCCTATTTGAAGTCGGGAGTGGGCACAAGAATTTCTGTTGCTATTCATTTTGGAGGGAAGACTGCTGGAGAAGGGCTATCCTCGGGGTGGGGGTCCAGGATTCTGGTAGGGTCTGGAGGTGAAGAGACTTCGGAGACAAGATTAGGATGTAGGAAGTTGATTAGCAAGGGATTAGAATTCCAAAGGCTGCAATGGAAGGGGCTCTGATGCAGGATAGTGGGAGTTAACAAAGCTGAGAAAATAGAGAAGGGCTTAGGGAGCCAGACAAGGTAGGAGGTCTGACCTGGGATTAGGTACTTGCCTTTCTCTCTGTAAAGGAAGGTTATGATTAGCAGTGCCTGGCCTCCACCAAACTGGGTACAAATTATATTGATCCTATAACTGCCTAAGGATCCCAGGCACTTGGACTCCAGTATTTGTTATATGGGCATGGTGACACTGATGGAGTGGAAGGGCAAAGTCTCCCAGGAGGCTCACGGGAGTTCCGGGTTGATGAGTACTGTTGTGCTGAGCCTTTGTATTCTCACTGTCCATATAAATCACTTGCAATGATTATTTTTGTGAATATAAAAATATACTCTGTTTATGAGTTAAACTCTGTAGATTCAATTTCTGGGGATTTTTGGTTTTCTTCCCTGAATTCAGGACATGCCCTAGTTCTCTTAGGATGTGGGCTGCTAAAGTGTCGTAGTTCTGTCATACTTGGCTGTGAGTGAGACTCATTTCTTTGAGCTCCCTTTGTTTCGTGAAGCTCAGGGTTCCAAATTCTCTCGTCCCTAAGGTCCTTGGCAGATGACTGCTTCATAACCACATTATTCTAGCCAACACGATGTGAACTAACAGAGCTTGCCAGTAGCTCTGTGATCTCTTAGAGATCACTTTAAGAAAAAGGCTGAATTCATTGACTCACAAAATCAGTCTTTTGGCATACATGGAAGCCAGCGAAGAAAGTATGTGAAAAGAAAAGTTGCAACAATCCGTTGTTAAGAGCCATTGTTGGCCCCTTCTAAATTTCTGTTCTTTTAATTTTTGAAACTGCTGTCTTTGTATCTGAAAACATTAAGCTATTATGAACTAGAATTTGCCAATGCCAAATTGGAAGCAATCTTAAGAGTTTAAAATGCTGTTGCCAATAAAACGTTATCAAACACTTTCTTTTAGTATTTCAGTGTAGAGTTGAAACATTTCTTTAGATCCAGGCAGGGGAGGTTCATTTTTGAAGATATAAGTTATCAGCATTTTAAGAGGGACAATCAGGACCTAGTTGAGGTTTTCATGGATCTAGTTTTGATGTGACTTTGAACCTCAGGTTATTTTATCTTTTCTATTTCTTAAATTAAGTTGCTTTTCAAACAACTATATTTTTAATGGTCTCAGAGTAGGTTAATAACGTGGTCATTTTATGAACTGCTAATGGACATTGTTCTAGTATCCTAATTTTCCTACCTGTCTGGATGTCCTAGGCTTAGAATAATATTTTCTTTTTTTAACTATGGTCATAGTTATATTCGTCCATGTTTCTCTTTAGTGATCCCCTCCATCAAAACCCCAAACCCAAATATTAGTCTCTTGGCCTTTTGTTTATAGTTCTTATAAAAATTACATAGTATATCTGTGCTTAAAGGGTACACTTTAAAATTTATTTTCTCCCATGGGGTTTATAAAACATGACTAAATGAAACTCATATTTTAGCTCACAGAATGGGAAACAAATTGGAATTTGGGGATATACTTCTTTCTCGTTTAATGAAAATATGACTAGACTTGACCTATGCTGATTCAGGAAAGTGATGGTAAGGCAAAATGTTTTAGGTAATTTGCTCTCTTTCTTCATTTGTGTTTTTTTTTTAAAAAAACAAGAAACTTTAAAAGGATTTCAGTATGAGGGATAATAAATGTTTGAAAGATTCCAAGACAGATAAGTACAATAATTGCATGATTAAGTAACTTTTAATTCATAACAGTGACTTTTCTTATTTACATTTACATAAAAATCTAGTCATACTTGCTTTAAATGAAATCTAATCAAGTACTTACAGATGAAGAATGCTAGATGTAACTTTATATTTGGTCTTCGATGATTCATTAGAAAATCCTTGATTTGTAGATAAGCAAACAATCTCTAAGAGACTTGAACATTTTTTAAAGCTCCCCAGTTATGTAGGGCCAAAACCAGGGTTTCAATTAAATTCTCTGGATTATTAGACATCATTAAACTTTTTTTCTAAAATACACATAGTGAGAAGAGGCTTCCATGAATTTCAGGGAGGTCTTTGAGCTGGTGCTTGAAGAAAGACCTTACACTGGGAAATCCTTGCCTCTAGAAATGACCAATATGTCACTTCCTATAGCGACATGTTAACTTGTGACTTTATTTGCCTTATCAGTCCTACGTGGATGGTCCAGTAGGTTTGATCTCAGAATGTAGTTTATACCAGCTATTAAAAGGCCTTTATTTACCCTATCAAGTAGCATACCTATTAATAGGCATCTAAAATCATACCAAATTTATTTTCCAGGAACAGCACATCTCAGCTTCTCAGGCCTACATTCTAAACAAGTAGCACATAAGTAGACTCTAGGTAAAACCATTTCATTATTTACTATTGTCTTGTCATCTTTTTTTTTTAAGTTTAAAAAGCATATTATATTTCCCACTTCACTAACGTAGAAGAAAGCCATGGGAAAGTAGATTTGTTGCCAAAGGTACAAAAGTCTATAAAGCATAAGCATATACCAAGGTGGAAGCTACACACACACATATGATCACACCACAGATGAAGTATCAGTTCACATTGGAGAGGCTGAGTTATGACAAATTTCATTCTAACAGTTTATCTGTCTAGAATTTTATGGCATTTGAGTCCACATTGAGGAGTTTTTGATACTATTCTCTCATATGTTATTTTGGGCAATTCTTAGAACAAGTGAAACAGAGACTCAGAGAAGCAAGCATACCAAGGGGTACTGAATTTTGCAGTCTTACTTACTATTGTAGTTATACCTTAAAGATTGCTGCCCCCAAATATAAAAATCAGTAATGGAAAAATGGCATTGCTATCTACAGATGTACACTGATTAGAACCATGGCCTTGAAGAGGCATTTCTAGTATTTCCTTTTCTTTCTTCATTTTCTTTTTCTTCTTCCGTTTTCTCCTTTCTTTTTTTATTGCATTTTAGGTTTTGGGGTACATGTGCAGAACATGCAGGATTGTTGCCTAAGTACATACATGGGAATGTGGTTTGCTGCCTCCATCCCCGTCACCTATATCTGGCATTTCTCCCCATGTTATCTCTCTCCAACTCCCCACCCCCTGCTCTCCCTCCTCTGTTTCCCCCAAACAGACCCCAGTGTGTGATGCTCCCCTCCCTGTGTCCAAGTGTTCTCATTGTTCAACACCCGCCTATGAGTGAGAACATGCGGTGTTTGATTTTCTGTTCTTGTGTCAGTTTGCTGAGAATGATGGTTTCCAGGTTCATCCATGTCCCTACAAAGGACACGAACTCATCATTTTTGATTGCTGCATAATATTCCAAGGTGTGTATCTGCCACATTTTCCCTATCCGGTCTATCATCGATGGGCATTTGGGTTGGTTCTAGGTCTTTGCTATTGTAAACTGTGCTGCAATGAACATTCGTGTGCATGTGTTCTTATAGTAGAATGATTTATAATCCTTTGGATATATACCCAGTAATGGGATTGCTGGGTCAAATAGAATTTCTATTTCTAGGTCCTTGAGGAATTGCCACACTGTCTTCCACAATGGTTGAACTAATTTACACTCCCACCAACAGTATAAAAGTATTCCTATTTCTCCACATCCTCTCCAGCATCTGTTGTCTCCAGATTTTTTAATGATCGCCATTCTAACTGGCATGAGATAGTATCTCAATGTAGTTTTGATTTGCATTTCTCTAATGACCAGTGATGATGAGCATTTTTTTCATATGTTTGTTGGCCTCATGTATGTCTTCTTTTGTAAAGTGTCTGTTCATATCCTTCACCCACTTTTGAATGGGCTTGTTTTTTTCTTGTAAATCTGTTTTAGTTCTTTGTAAATTCTGAGTATCAGCCCTTTGTCAGGTGGGAAGACTGAAAAATTTTTTTCCCATTCTGTTGGTTGCCGATTCACTCTAGTGACTGTTTCTTTTGCCGTGCAGAAGCTGTAGAGTTTGATTAGGTCCCATTTGTCTATTTTGGCTTTTGTTGCCAATGCTTTTGGTTTTTTGGTCATGAAGTCCTTGCCTACACATATGTCCTGAATGGTTTTGCCTAGATTTTCTTCTAAAGTTTTTGTGGTGTTAGGTCTTATGTTTAAGTCTTTAATCCATACCATGAACATGGAATATTTCTCCATCTGTTTGTGTCCTCTCTTATTTCATTGAGCAGTGGTTCATAGCTCTCCTTGAAGAGGTCCTTTACATTCCTTGTTAGTTGTATTCCTAGGTATTTTATTCTGTTTGTAGCAATTGTGAATGACAGTTCATTCTTGATTTGGGTCTCTTTAAGTCTGTTATTGGTGTATAGGAATGCTTGTGATTTTTGTACATTGATTTTGTATCCTTAGAGTTTGCTGAAGTTGCTTATCAGTTTCAGGAGATTTGGGGCTGAGACGATGGGGTCTTCTAGATGTACAATCATGTCACCTGCAAGTAGAGACAGTTTGGCTTCCTCCTTTCCTATTTGAATACCCTTTATTTCTTTTTCTTGCCTGATTGCTCTGGCTAGAACTTCCAGTACTATATTGAATAGGAGTGGTAAAAGAGGGCATCCTTGTCTAGTGCCAGATTTCAAAGGGAATGCTTCCAGTTTTTGCCCATTCAGTATGATATTGGCTGTTGGTTTGTCATAAATAGCTTTTATTACTTTGAGATACGTTCCATCAATACCGAGTTTATTGAGGGTTTTTAGCATAAAGGGCTGTTGAATTTTATCAAAGGCCTTCTCTGCATCAATTGAGATAATCATTTTTGTTTTTGTTTTTGGTTTTGGTTCTGCTTATGTGGTGAATTATGTTTACAGAGTTGCGTATGTTAAACCAGTCTTGCATCCCCAAGATGAAGCCTACTTGATCATGGTGGATAAGCTTTTTGATGTGCTTTTGCAATTGGCTTGCCAGTATTTTATTGAAGATTTTTACATCTGTGTTCATCATGGATATTGGCCTGGAGTTTTCTTTTCTTTGAGTCTCTGCCGGGTTTTGGTATCAGCATGATGTTGGTCTCATAAAATGATTTGGGAAGGATTCCCTCTTTTTGGATTATTTGGAATAGTTTCAGAAGTAATGGTACCAGGGGAAAGATCTAAATCAATAACTTAGTATGACTAGGCCCTTTGCTACTAGCTCAATGACTCATTTCCCCATTTTCCAGAAAGAATATGCTTGAATTTTAACCAGTAACATTATGCTAAATTCCATATACTCATATGTTTGCATTATATAAGTTTTTAAACCAGTCATTTTAGGATTAAGATCGCATCTATTAAATCTTTTTTCAGACTTCATTTAGAAAGGGAGCATGAGAAGCATTGTAAAGCAAGGCACTGTGATCTATACAGAAATTATACATTGGTCTCACAGCTACTGAATGAGACTGGTGGATACAGTTTAGTGAACCTGGTGACTTCAGGGTTTTTTTTCCCTACTTTTAACTGCAAGATAGAATAGCTTAATTGGCGATTTACAGTGAAAAATATATTTTAAAAATTGTTTTGTCTCCTTATAAGTATCTATTTGAAAAACTTAGTTCTGTAATTCAACAGGAAGAAAAAGCTTTATTACAGAGTGATACAAGTATGCCTCTTAAAGGCAAATCGGTCAGATATGTTGGCTAATGCCTGTTATCCCAGCATTTTGAGAAGCTGAGGTAGGCAGATCACTTGAGTTCAGAAGCTTCAGAGGAGTCTGGGCAACATGGTGAAACCCTGTATATATTAAAAATACAAAAAATTAGCTGTGTGTGGTAGCACTGTGATCCCAGCTACTGGGGAGGCTGAGTTGGGAGGATTACTTGAGCCAGGGGGTGGAGGTTGCAGTGAGCCACGATTGCACCACTACACTCCAGCCTAGGTGGCAGAGTCAGACTCTGTCTCAAATTAATTAATTGATTGATTGATTAAAGGCAAATTGAATTTTTAAATAATTTATTCAGAATATTAGTACTTGAAAGTAAAATTGTTTTTCAGTGATTCAATCTGCCATAAATTTTCAATAATGCTTAAGAATTACTTAGTCATTTTCAAATATATTTAATCAGATGTTTCAGAGAAATGCTATTCATTCTCAGATGAGCAGATTTTTGGGATATACTAAATATGGAAAAACTTTCATAGGCTAAAAAGAATAAAAATAAAACTTACATTCCTCAAGTGCATAATATGTGTCAGATGTTCTAATGCTAGCAGGCATTTCCAGTTTGAGAGCTATTGTAAATACAGATGCTGTGGATAGTCTAATCTCTTGGAGTACATATGCATGATTTTTGTTGGTTATACATCTAGGAGTGATCATTTCCAAGTCATATCATAGGTATGTATGAGCTTTAGGTGATAATACTAAAAATATCCCTAAGTGGTTGTCCCGAATTTTCCTCCTATTTACAGTAGAAAAGAATTTCCGAAGCATTTACTTCATCTTTTAAGAACCAGAACCCTGATTATATTATTAGCATTAGAATTAAATTAAAAATTTTTAAACTAAATAGAGGCTGAGTATGGTGGCTCACACCTGTAATCCCAGCACTTTGGGAAGCCAAGCTGGGTGGATCACTTTAAATCAGTAGTTCAAGACCAGCCTGGCCAACATGGTGAAACCTCATCACTACTAAAAATACAAAAATTAGCCAGGCATGGTGGTGGGCACCTGCACTCCCAACTACTTGGGCAAGAGAAGCAGGAGGATCACTCAAACCTGGAAGACAGAGGTTGCACTGAGCCAAGATCCCTGCCACTGCACTCCAGCCTAGACAACAAAATGAGACTCCATCTCAAAAAAACAACAACAAAAACAAAGACAAAAAAAAATCTAATACAAAACAAAAACAAAATAGAATTTCAAGAAATGAAAAAAAATACACTAACAAAAATTAACCCAAAGCATGAGCTAAGTTGAGAATTAAACACAGCTAAAGACAATATATAGAGTTTTCAGTTTACAGAAATTGCTCAATATACAGCAGAAAGATATAGAGATGGAAAATGTGAGCAATTAAGAGACACTGAAGGAAGAATGGGAAGGTCCAACATATGTCAGAGAGGAGTTCCAGGAGGAGAGAATGGGGGTAGGCAATAGTCAAAGAGATAATAGCTTAACAGTATTTATGTTAGATGATAGACATTAATTCTCAGATTCCAGGAGCTCAACAAATTTCAGACAGAATAATTGAACACCCATACCTATGCATAAAACTTTAGAGTACCAAATATAAGAAAGAATATTAAAGAAACTATAAAGATTCCATATGAAGGAATTGAAGAAATGAAATAATATCTTCAAAGAGCTGAGGAAACATTCCTATTGGTTTAGGCTTAAAAAGCCAGCTTGAAAAGCCAACATTTCAGATGGAATGTCAAAGAAAGTCATATTTAGAAAAAGAATGAGTTTACCACTTAGATCTTGACGGAAAGATTACTGAAGGGTGTACTAGCTGCAGAAGTAACTTAAACCTAGAACAAAGGGCTATAATATAAGAAGCACTGGTGAACAAAAAAATTAATATTATAAGTGGAAAAGAGAAACATGTAAAGCAGTTATTTAAAATATGAGAGAATAAAACGAACAATGTAATGCTGATAGATTTTAAAACTCAGGGAAAATGGAAAATCTTCTGGAAAAATACAGATTTCCAAAATTGACCCAGCAAGTGTGAAACTTGAAGATATGAAGGAATTTTTTTAAATCCACCTTTTTTTTTTTTTTTTTGCTGAGGTCTGCTACACTTTTGCAGGACAGATTGTTCCTATCTTATATAACCTATTCCAAAGACTAAAATAAATGGAGTGTTTTCCAGCCCATTTTATAAAGCCATGATAACATTAATATCAATACAGGAGAACTGTTTAAAAACTATAGGCCAATATCACTCATGAACATAATGCAAAAATAAGAAAATACATATGCAAACCAAATCCTGCAATGTAATAAAAAATTACAACCAAGTTAGTTTATTCTATAAATGAATAAATGGTTTAGCATTTGAAAATATGATATCACATTAACAGATCAAAGTAGAGAAACCATTTGCTTATCTATAGATGGAAAAAAAGCATTAAAAAATCACCCATTCATAAAAAATATCTTAGAAAACTAGGAATAGAATGGGACTTCCTTAATCTGATTTTCTTAACCTAAAATTCTATGAGAAACATTGTAGTAAAACATAGAAACTTTCCCTTTAAGAGCAAAAATAATTCTACTATTGCTACTACTATTCAATTATAGCCATTAAAAAAAAAAAGAAAGAAAAGTGAATGATATGAGGACTAGAAAGGAAAGACCAATTATTTATTTGATGGAACATTGTCTACATGAAAAATTTAAAAATTGCAGATGAACTATTAGAATTAGTGAAAGTTCTGCAAGTTTGGATACCATCCAAAATAATAAGAAAAATTTCGTGTATTAGTCTGTTTTCACACTGCTGATAAAGACATACCCGGGACTGGGCTATTTACAAGAGACAGGTTTATTGGACTTACAGTTCCACATGGTGGGAAAGGCCTCACATTCATGGCAGAAGGTGAAAGCCATGTCTCACATGGCAGCAGACAACAGAAAAGAGGATTGTGTATGGAAACTTCCCTTTTTAAAAACCATCAGATCTCGTGAGACTTATTTATTATGAGAACAGCACAGGAAAGACCTGCCCCCATGATTCAATTACCTCCCACTGTGCCCCTCCCACAACATGTAGGAATTCAAGATGAAATGTAGGTGGAGACACAACTAAACCATATCATTCTGCCCCTCGCGCCTCCTAAATATCATGTAGTCACATTCAAAACACAATCATGCCTTCCCAACAGTCCCCCCAAATCTTAACTCATTCTATCATTAACCCAAAAGTCCACAGACCAAAGTCTTATCTGAGACGAGGCAAGTTCCTTCTGCCTAAGAGCCTGTAAAATCAAAAGTAAGTTAGTTACTTCCTAGATACAATGGAGGTACAGACATTGGGTAAATACAGCTGTTCCAAATGGGAGAAATTGGCTGAAACAAAGAGGCTACTGGACCCATGCAAGTCTGAAATCTAGCGGGGCAGTCACATCTTAAAGCTCCAAAATGAATTCCTTTGACTCCATGTCTCACATCCAGGTCATGCTAATGCAAGAGGTGCATTCCCAGTGTCTTAGGCTGCTCTAACCCTGTGGCTTTGAAGGGTACAGCCTCCCTCCTGGCTGCTTCCATGGGCTGGTGTTGAGCGTCTGTGGCTTTTCCAGGTGCATGATGCAAGCTGTCAGTGTATCTATCATCATGGTATCTGGAGGATGGTGGCCCTCTTCTCACAGCTCCACTAAGTGGTACCCCAGTAAGGACTCTGTGAGGGGGCTCCAACCCCACATATCCCTTCCACACTCCCCTAGCAGAGGTTTTCCACAAGGGCCTGGCCCCTGCAGCAACCTTCTGTCTGAACATCCAGATGGCTCCAAACATCTTCTGAAATCTAGGTGGAGGTTCCCAAAACTCAATTCTTGACTTCTTTGCATTTGCAGGCTCAACACCATGCAGAAGCTGCCAAGGCTTGGGGTTTCCACCCTCTGAAATAACAGCCCCAGCTGTACCTTGGCCCCTTTTAGTCATGACTTGAGTGGCTGGAACACAGGGCATCAAGACCCTAGACTGCACACAGCATGGGTAGCCTGGGCCTGGCCCACGAAACCATGTTTTCCTCCTAGGCCTCAGGTCTATGATGGAAGGGGCTGCTGTGAAGACTTCTGACATGCTCTGGAGACAATCCTCCCCACCTTGTCTTGGGGATTAACATTTGGCTCCTCATTACTTATGCAAATTTCTGCAGCTGGCTTGAATTTCTCCTCAGAAAATGGAATTTTCTTTTTAATTGCACTGTCAGGTTGCAAATTTTCTGAAGTTTTATGCTCTGCTTCCCTCGTAAAACTGAATGCCCTTAACAGCACCCAAGTCACATGTTGAATGCTTTGCTGCTTAGAAATTCTTCCACCAGATACCCTAAATCATCTCTTTCAAGTTCAAAGTTCCATAGATCTCTAGAGCAGGGGAAAAATGTCACCAGTCTTTTTGCTTAAACATAATAAGAGTCACTTTTGCTCCAGTTCCCAACAAGTCCCTCATCTCCATCTCAACCAGCTCAGCCTGGATTTCATTGCCCATATCATTATCAGCGTTTTGGTCAAAGCCTTTCAACATGTTTCTAGGGAGTTTCAAACTTTCTTACATTTTCGTATTTTCTGAGCCTTTCAAACTGTTCCAACCCCTGCCTGTTACCCAGTTCCAAAGTTGCTTCCACATTTTCAGGTGTCTATTCAGGAGCACACCACTCTACTGGTACCAATTTACTGTATTAGTCCATTTTTATGCTGCCGATAAAGACATACCCAAGACTGGGCAATTTACAAAAGAAAGAAGTTTATTGGACTTACACTTCCATGTGGCTGGGAAGGCCTCGCAATCATGGTGGAAAGTGAAAGGCACTTCTCACATGGCAGCAGATAAAAGAAAAGAGAACTTGTGCAGGGAAACTTTTTCGAGACTATCAGATCTCATGAGACTTACTCACTGACAGAAGAACAGCACAGGAAAGACCTGCCCCCATGATTCACTTACCTCCCACTGAGTCCCTTCCAGAACATATGGGAATTTGAAATGAGATTTGGGTGGGACACAGCCAAACCATATTATATAGCATTCCTGTATAGTCTCTTGTATCCTGCAGCTCAAGCTGGTGAGGTGATCTGAATGTGAGGGACTATCTCGCTAAGAGCATGAGGCACTCTAATAAAGATATGGAAGATTAGGGCCTGACCTTTTCAGTTTCACTGATAACAGAGTAACACTTGCTATGATTTACAAGATGGAGAAAAGGTTCAAAAATTGACATTGGAGAATTAAGTAGCCAGGCTTCTTAGGAACAAATAACACTGCCATTTGATGTTAACTGGCTATTTTATCCATTCGTTGATGTAAATTCTAAAAAAAAAAAAAGGAACAAATAACAGGGAAGCCAAGTTGGATATTTGCATTTCCTATCCTGCCACATTTAAGGAGATGTTTAGACATTACAAAATATTATCAGCTACTCCCTCAGTAAGGCATTATGCATTTGTCTTTGGAGACTTGGTTTAGCATGACTTCACATGGTAACACTGATTAGGCTTAGCTGGTTTGGGCTTAAGATACAGCATATTAGCTGGATGTTCTAAGAGTAGAACAAATGGTTTTAAGTGGCAAAACTGTTATCAGATGAGACTCTGTGAGAGAAATATTAATAGCCTTAAAGTGGTACAGGTTGTTTTGAAATTAAGCCTGCCAAGACAGGCTTGTTTGTCCTTAAAGATGAGAACATAAAAAGATAGGAGCCATTAAAAGTAATAGCAAAAACAGCAATTACTTTTGCACCAATCTAATGAAACAAAAAAGCACAGACTGGGTGGGCTTAAACAACAGAAATTTATGTCCCAGTTCTGCAGGATGGGAAGTTGAGATCATGGGTGACAGCATGATTGGGTTCTGGTAAGGGCTCTCTTCCTGGCTTGCAGATGGTTGTCTTCTTGCTGTGTCTTACCAGGTGGAGGGAAGGGGCCAGGGCAAGCAGGCTCTCCTCATTAAAAAAAAAAAAAGCTTCATAGGAATTGCTATGATTAATATCAGTTATCTTGTCTTTTCTAGGAGCAAAATTAAAACCTATCAATATAACATAGTCCATCTTTGGGTCTTTGCCCATTTAAAAAGGTATCTCTTTTTATATGGGCACTAATCCCATCCTGAGTGCTTCACCCTCATGACCTAATTCCCTCCCACAGGCCCCATCTCTAAATATGATCACATTGGGGATTAGGTTTCAGCATATGAATTTGGGAGCATGGGGGGAACACAAACACTTAGGCCATCATAGACTTATAAGGCTGAATCCTAGCTGAGTTACTTATGATTTTCTCCATCAGTGGCATATTGGCAGGAACATCAACTTTGGAACTAGAAAGAAACATACTTAGCTCTCTGAACGGTTTCTTCATCTTTATATATGCATATATTATTATCCATTTTTTCATGGCTTTCATGTTTTTACTGTTGGGGATTTAATCCAAGCAATGTTTGCTTATATTTCCATCTCCTCATCCCCTGCCTCTCATCCCCCATCCCCAACCAGGACCCAAAGATGGACTATGTTATATTGATGGGTTTTAATTTTGCTCCTAGAAAAGAGAAGATAACTGATATTAATCATAGCAATTCCTATGAAGCTTTTTTTTTTAAATGAGAGAGCAGCCTAATTGTTCACATGTAATCCCAAATTGGGATGATGTAATTGTGGTAAAGAGGTCTATTGTACCTTACCCTAGTTAGATTCACTATTTTCTTATCACTTTACATAAATTAGATGTGTAAAGTCAAACTCAGTTCTTAGATCAGGCTGCTTGGGAGTCTGGAATGTTGATAAGCAACTGTGTACATTGAATTTCCTTATACATAAAAACTGGGTAGTCTTAGATCAGATAAAGTAGCAATGTACCAAGAATTGAACTCTCTTTGGAACTAAGCTAACCACTCTCTTGAGAAATAAAATTTTAATTTAACTATCTGATGGGTTCCCAGGAACTGTCTTTAATTGGTGGCTAGTCCTTTAATTTGAGATGGTAATTTAGTTAAAACCAGTAAGTATATTTGGGATCTTAGAAAGACCTCTGGGAAGCCAATCAAAGGAATTCAAGCTCCTTGTCTCCTTTTATAGAGAGCATGGGTTATCCAGAAATTGCCTCTTGTAACAGTAATTTCAGTTCTTTATTACAAAATGCAAATAAAACAGAAAAAAAGTTTTAAAAACCAGTGCAAATTTCATATTGTTTAAAGTATTTTACTGAAGGTGAAAGCAGGCCTGAAAATGAGGCCAAAAGAGGTGGGAACATTGCATTAGTAGCTAATTCCCACCTAAGGACACCTTAAAATTATCATGGTTTTCTTAGAGGTACTCCAAAGCTATTCTATTCAACTTTTCAAAATGAAAATCATTTTACTGGACTTTTTTTCTGACTACAAGTATAATCAATCTGCCATTGTAAAGGTTTTTTTAAATTAAGTTCAAAAAAAATACAAGCCCTTCTTTAAAATTCCTAGTTCCCTCAGACTCAGCTAATAACTGTACCTTGCTTTACTGAGCACTGATGTGATTCCATTTTTCTTCAACTCCACTCAGTAAATATGTAATTGGTAGATATTTATTTCTCTTTTTTTGGCCAGAAAAAATTTCTTATTACTTAAAATGCTTAAACTCAATGGACAGCGTTCCATTAAGTTTTAAGAGCATCAGATCTTGGTAGTTAGTGGTAAGAATACCCACCCATAGACTAAGTTTATGGGGAAAAAATAACTCGCTGGGGAAAGCAAAACATCTTCTTTGAGTTCTTTGTTATTGGCTCAGCCATCGTGGTAGGTCAGGTCAATGCATTTTTTCATCTGGATTTCTGTGGCATGACTACTGGTTCATGCCACTGATCTCTACTCACATGCTCAGAGTTGCCAAATTAACCCTCAATCTATGCAAGAACATATTTTACATCATTTTTATAATTTAAGAACTTTTAGTGGGTGTCTGTTACTTACCGAATCACCCTAGCTTGGCACCAGCGGGTTGAACATGACTTGCTAGTTTATCCTCTCACAGATTCATTTCCTACCATCCATATGTGTTCTATCTGCTCCATGCTCACTGCCACCCCTGTTCTTTAGCATAGGCTCTCAGCACTCATTCCCTTCTTTCAACAATTTAAATACTAGGATTGTCTCATGGTCCCGGCTAAACCTACCCACTTCTCATTGACCTCCTGTTATTTGAATTTTCTGTCCTCTTCCACTATTATTCATTTACTAGTTCATTTGTGTATAGCTATACTTCAGTTATTTTATCACTATCTTATCTCTGTTGCTGACTCTATGTTGGAATTGCCTATGTAATATGAAATAGAACATCCATGGTATAGATCTTTGTCCAGAAATACAGAACACCTAGAAAATATCATTGTTCAGAATACTTTATCACCCTATTGAAGCCAAATATTCTGCCATCAGAAGTTCACCAGTTTTGTTACAAATGCATCATCTTTCCAAATCTCCATACCTTGACAGTGGATACTGCTCGTAACAGGAGATTAGGAATTAGATAGGAGATTTGCTGCCTAGAACTAGGGCCAGATTTAACAGGCCATTCTGAGGACAACTGAGACTTTGGAAAGCAACATAGAATAATAGAAGCACTGGCTTTGGACTCAGGCCTGGGTTCAAATTCAAGTTCTAGCACATATTAAGTTACCTTATCTTTTCTATTTTCTCATATTTAAAACAGAAATTGTACATACCTCACAATGTTATTGTGATGATTAAATGAGATGGCATGGCCGGGTGTGGTGGCTCACACCTATAATCCCAGCACTTTGAGAGGCTGAGACATGCCAATCACCTGAGGTCAGGAGTTGGAGACCAGCCTGGCCAAAGTGGCAAAACCCTGTCCCTACTAAAAATACAAAAAAAATTAGCCGGGAGCAGTGGTGGGCACCTCTAATCCCAGGTACTCCAGAGGCTGGGGCAGGAGAATCACTTGAACCTGGGAGGTGGAGGTTGCAGTAAGCTGAGATCATGCCACTGCACTCCAGCCTGGGTGAGAGAGTGAGACTCCATCTCTAAAAAATAAACTTAAAAAAAAAATGGCATGTGACGGGCTGTTACAGTTCTCAGCACATAGTAGATGCTCAATAAATACTATTATTATCTCTAAGAGTAACTCTCCACTATGTCAGATAAAGTTAGCAGTTAACTGAAATATCACAAACCATAAAATATTCCTACGTAGATTGTTTCTTATGTTGAATTACCTGGAATTTGTGAGTATCAACTCATTTGACATTTGGCAGTTGGTTTGCTTTCTAGAAAAAAATGTTCAAAAGAAGGAAAACTGCCTCCTTAGCCAAGGACCACAGCAGAATTCACTCTGTCTTCATAGAGGGCATACGCAGTAAGACGTCAAGATAATGTCTGTAGTGCTGGGATGAATGCAGTTCAAATGTCAACTGCACATTAATTTATATTGCAAAACAACTCCTAAAATTATAGAATCTTGGCTTTGGAAAAATTTTACTCTTCTTTGTAAAAATCTCCATTATAGCTTCCCAGATAGATCATCTGACTTCTGGTTGAAGGGAAAGCTCACCATTTCACAAACCAGACCATCCTCTTATAAGTTATTACCAATAGTCAGTCCTCTCTTAATTAAATCCAGAACTTCCTGCCATGACTTCTTCCTGCTGATTCTAGTACTGCTTATTGGAACAATGCAGATTAAACAGTCCCTCATCCATGTGAATACTACTCAGATCTCTCTTCTCATTCCCCTTAACTTCTTCAGGTTAAATATTCTAATGTCTTCAGTTATGTGGCTATGCCCTTTTCAAGGTATATTAGTCAAATATTTAACTTTAATTTAAAGATCATGAGCTAATAGATACATTAAAGTCCATAATTCCAGAAAGAAGCTGAACTATTTTGATCAAATCAGGACAGATTGTTTTTAACACCCAAGGCAGTGAGACAATGGAAAGTGACTCATATTGAAAGGCTTATATGCCCTAAGTAAAAAAACAGAACATGCAATATAATATGAAACTTGAAATAGTAAATTTTGGATCAATGGTGCAGTATTTATCCAATTTTTAACAATGTCTTATATTCACATATTAAGCAAATAAAAGTTGGCCCCATCTTAATGCCAAAAATGATTATCAGAATAAATGTAGGTAAATACTTACAGAAGCTTGGACCCATGGGCCTAAGCCGTAATGTTTTTCTCTGTTTAAACTGAGATGAAATTATATGCTCAATTCCACAAAAATTTCATGCCTTCCATATGTCAGGTGCTGTAAATAAGTATATAAGATACATAGAATACATAGTCCCTATCTTCAAGATGCCAAGAATTTCGGGGTAAGGGCAGTTAGAACAAAACAAGATGCTCAGAATTGAGGGGGTTAGGTAACCATAAAAGACAGCAACAAAACAAACAAAAAAATTGGATGCTTATTGATTTCCAGGCAAGTCTACTTCTTTTGGGATTGTTAAGTCTACTCATACTAGAGAAATATTGTGTCTATTAATGATGATTTAAAGCCTTCAAAACGTATTTAAGTTCAGTGTAAAGACCTTTAGACAGAACTTGTATCGGAACATGAGGCTTATTTACTGATAGATGCACATCAGTAAACTTAAAGACCAAACTCAACACAAAAATGAATGCAGAACAACTTTAAGAACCAAACAAGTGAGAAGAAATAGACTGATGGTATGGCTGACAACCTATATAGTTGTAGATATAATGAACATTACATCATCAGGAGATACTGTTCTGCAATACGCTCATGCTCTGCATTAAACTCTTATTTGGAACCATTGCCTAATTTGGGTTGCCAGGCATTTAGTTACACTTGGAGAACCAGAATGGGTCTAGAGCAGCCTGACAAATGTGAGTAAAAGAAATTCTGTGAGAAAAACTAAAGAGTTTTTCTCCTCAGGAATGAGAACATTGGGGGCTATTTGATTCTTATCTTCCATCTTAGAGAGATAACGCCAATCACTTCTCATTTCAGTGACATAATGAGTAAGACTACAGTGGCCTACAGTACTATTTAGAAAATTTAATTCATAAGAGCTTTTAAACAGCTCATGATATATATTAAAATATTATAATGGGAAACTGCTATGGTTTGAATGTTCCCTCCAAAATTCAGATGTTGCGATGTGATAGGATTAAGAAGTAGGACCTTTAAGAGTTGATTAGATTTTTGGAGCTGTTCCCTTGTGAGTGGGATTAAAATCCCTTTAAATGAGGCTTCTTACAGCATTTAGCTAGTGTTCCCTACCTCTGGAGGATGCGGCCCTCACCAGTCAACCTACCAAAACTGCTGGTGCCACAATCTTTGACTTCCCATCCTCCAAAAGAGTGAGGTGTTAGGTATTCTGTCATAGTAGCACAAAATGGACTAGAACAGAAATTCTGCTGGTAGGTTTACATTTTCACTTCTTTAGCTGTATAGGTAATCTGATGATTTGCTCTTTGATTCTAGGAAAATGGGAAACAAGAAAAGGTCTTTCCCACAATGTTATTAAGGTTCACAGCAAGGGTTTGAAGCCTGCTAGGGCATAGAAACAAGTAGGAGTCGTAAAAATAGTTCAAGAAAAGTTTCAGGAGCAAAGGGTAAGGCATCATTTTCTTTTCTCTTTTTTTTGAGATGATATTTCCCACTGTCGCCCAGGCTGGAGTACAGCAGCGTGACTTTGGCTCACTGCAACCTCCACTTCCTGGGTTCAAGCGATTCTCCTGCCTCAGCCTCTGGAGTAGTTGGGGTCATATGTGCCTGCCACCACCCCCGGCTAACTTTTTGTATTTTTAGTAGAGATGAGGTTTCACTGTGTTGATCAGGCTCGTCTCAAACTCCTGACTTCGTCATCTGCCCTCCATGGCCTCCCAAAGTGCTTACAGGCATGAGCCACTGTGCCCAGCCAAGACATCATTTTCATACCTACTCCTAGTTCTTCATCATGAAACATTTTTAGTTGTCTTGAGTTACAGAAGGTGTTAAAGAATCAATACACCATTTCTGCTTCTGAATTTTTAAAGCTTTGTATCCTAAAACCTTAATAAGAGTCTGACATGAAAATGTGTCTGTTCCCTACTCAGAGAAGATATCTGGGTCTCTCAGCCAAATCCAAATAAAATCTTAGCAAATATGAGATAAATTCACTGTTTTGGAGAGACCGTTTTAGATTGAACATATAAAAACGAGTGTATAAAACCTGGATCAGTGAGAAATATGTGTAAGAAATAGCCATGTTTTCCAATAACCACTAAAAATGTTTTTCTCCGAAACAGTAGACTGTTACTATGTGAGAAACGGAGAGATAGAATCAAAATGAGTTTCCTCAATGGTCATACCTATGTGCTATTCTATCAGGGTTCATATCCCATAATAGTTGTATTTTTGTCTCCTCAGTAAGTTAATCTTGTTTGCATTTAAATTTTCCTCTATCCACTCAGTTGGATTTGGCTTTGGCTTCTTTATTTGTAACCCGGGAAAATTTCTGGAGTTAGGGGTGGAGGTAGTGGGAGCAGGTGGGGAGTTAGTGTTATTTTCTATTCCTTATTTAATCTTTTCTGTGATTTGTGTTACCTCTCTCCAGCGTACATGAATTCTCTAGCCTCTGTGTGAATGAATACTCGCAAACTGTTCCATCTCCCTATCCAGTCCTCACCACTTCATTATCAGAAAACAAACAGAGACATCTGACTCTCTGATATGCTTGTAAGAGCCCCAGTGGCCAGACAAATGAATTCCAGGGCTCGGATCCTTCTTGACAAGGTCACCTCATCTCACAGCTTAGAGTACTTTTAGAGAGGAGGTCCCTTCTGCCTCACTGGCATAACCTCCCTTGCTTCTCCCAGAGGTGCAAGCTCTGACTGGTCTGCCTGAGGCAAAAATGGAAGTTAAAGGTGCTCGTTTAAGTAGGGAAACCAGTGGAAGGAGTCAGCTATGTACTTCTGTGATCTGTCTGTCTGATGTGGAAGTTTTATGGGGCTGGGATGGAAATGGGGGTTCTTTACAGAGTATGTGAGTGCCTTGATTTGAATCTATGAACTCTAAGTTTACTGGTTAACATGCAGTCCTCAATCCAGCTCAGTATTTCCTTTCCTGTCAACAGCATGGACCCTAGGATGAGATTGCTTATGTTCAAATTCCAGGATTGTATCATTGCTATTTTTATGATTTTTACTTCCATAAACTCTGGAGAAAACAAAACCACTAAACACTTGCTACAGCCCTCACCCTAACCACGTGCCCCTCCAGCCATCTCTGGGTCTCTCCTCACCTCCCTCACTTCATTACCTAGCTTTTAAAGAGTTGTGTCGGCACTTTCAATATTCTGCAGTAGGTCTCTGCCACCACCAGTTTGAGAAGTTCTTGGTTCCTGTCGCCTCTATCCTTGTTCAAGCCCAGGTGAGGACAGGGGGGCAGAAATGCTGTACCCTGACTCCCAGGTCTAGGCTGGGTTGCTGGGAGGAGAGCCAGCTTTCCTGAATCCCAGCAGCAGAGGGTGCCACGTTCCCTTGATGCATCTTCCCTCCAAGTCTGACATGGCACTGTCTTGACCAGAAGCATGGTCTGCAGTCCCAAGGAGAGAAGTCAAGGCTCTTTTCCAGGCCCAGCCTGCAAGGACCCACTCACACTGGCATGGACCTGAGGGCCCACAGAGGGCCACTCACAGAAGGGTGGCAGTGCCATCTCTCCCCACCAGCCCCAGGCTTGTCCCTTCTGCTCCACTCACTCCAGTGCACACCCATGAGGACAGCCGGGCAGATGGTAGAGGCCATGGGCTAGGCCCTCCCTTAGCCATCCCTGCCAGACCTGACTTGGGTCTCCCCCACCAGCCTGGCCAGCCCTGGGATGGCGAAGGAATGGTCCAGCTCCAGCCTTGCAGGAGCACATCATGGTGTGTAGACCTCGTTCCCTCTTGGCCGCTTTATTCGTAGATCTAAGGCTGACTAGGGCTAACACTTGGTAAAGATGGTCCAATGTGTTCTCGAACTGAATGAAAGAAATTTGCAAGTTCACGGGTTTCTCTTTTGCTGGAGGCCAGAGACTTTCTCACCCACTTTTTCTTCTGGTCTGGTAACTGGGAAGCAAAAAACCCACAAATTTGTTTCCTCTGCCTAGATCACATCAAGAATGGACACCATCCCCTCAGTGTGGAACCAGGGGTCTCCTAAGGATGATTCCAGCACTAGGTTGATAGAGGTTTAAAGCTAAGGAAGGAAGAGCACAAGAAAATTATAACTTAAGTGAAGAACTAGGCCTAAAAGTGGAACTTTGAGCATAATTATTTAGCATGGTGCACCCAAAATATGTAGAACTGAATAATTTGTTTTATGTAAGTATAATCAATTTGTATACATTAAAATTGATACTGGCTGGGCACAGTGGCTCACAGCCGTAATCCCAGCACTTTGGGAGGTTGAGGTGGTTGGATCGCCTGAGGTCAGGAGTTTGAGACCAGTCTGGCCAACATGGTGGAACCCCATCTCTACTAAAAATCCAAAAATTAGCTGGGTGCGGTGGTGGGCACCTGTAATCTTAGCTAATCAGGAGGTTGAGGCAGGCGAATAGCTTGAACCAGGGAGGTGGAGGTTGCAGTGAGCCAAGATCATGCCATTGCACTCCTGCCTGGGCAACAGAGTGAGACTCCATCTCAAAAAAAGAAAAAAAAAATTGTCAGAATATACCCACTCCAATTCTATTAATCATACTAGCATGAAGAAAAATTACATTTCTGGGCTATTGTGTTTGTACATAACCTTAGCTAATTTAAGCATGTAGAAAAATAAGTGCTTGATTCATTTCAAATCTAAGAGATTCTGAGCTAGATTTTTGAATAATTTACATTTCTCAGCTTTTCTGCAGTCCAGGTTTATTTTTTACTATAGTGTACCTTCAAATACTAAGTCTCAGTTTATAGATTGTTAGTTTTTTAAGTTCCAATCTTTTTCATTTTGCTGCTGAACTCTGGGCCTGTGTCCTCATCTGTAATGTGGAGTCAAAATTATCAATAAGGTCCCTTCGAGCATGAATTTCGCATTGACTAATCCGTTTTAGAACACAAGGGAAATAATGGTTCTTTTGTAGTTCTCTCGGGACTTTTACTACTGCTTGGACTCATGCTGGGCAGATGCAGGCATCACATGGAATGTTCCCGGAGTGTAACTGAATAATGGCCATGTTTTGAGGCAGTGGTATTCAATGCTTCAAAGAATGAGAAAATGGCCTTTAGAGATACTTTGTTTGAAGGAGAGACAAGCTTGGAAAATATTCTTGAGTATTTCTGTATAGAAAAGTATACAATAGATGTATCCTTTAACTGTTTAAGTACTTCAAACACTTTTGCTTTGCATATTCATGGTGCAAACGAGGTGGGAAGGGCAGAATCCCTGGCCTTGCCCTGCAAGAGTGGGGTTTCAAGTCAAAGCAGGTCTGGTGGCTCAGCCTGGCGGGAGCGCGGAACCCTGAGCTGCGAAGGCCGCGGCGAGGCTGCGGGGTCCTCTGCAGACGGGGTGAGCGCCATGGCCCAGCACCCGTTGTCCCAGGGGAGGCTCCGAGGGGGAGAGGCCTTGGAGGGTAGCGCCCCCTCTCACCAGGAGAGTTTGCAGCCCAGGTGGCCGAGGGCAGGGGCAGGGGCCGGGGCGGCGAAATGCCTCGCTGACTTCTGCTTTCATTGACCTTTGCGGGTCTGTTCCCGCTGCGGCACCGGCAGCTGCGTGGTAGTTCCGGGGGCTGTGAGGGCTGTGACCCGGCTGGGAGCCCAGCTCCGCTCCGCCCGCCCGCCCCTTCCTTGGACCCTGTGCCTGAGGACGTATCGGGGCAATCCTCTGCCACCCGAATTCGTGGGCCGCTCCCAGAGGGCGCGCCCTGGCGCCGAGTGCCCCTGGGCGGCCACCTGCAGGTCGGGTGCCGGGCGCGAACCCGCGAGGAGCGCGCGGCGGCGCGGCAACGATGGTGAGAGGAGGGGCCGGGAGCCAGGGAGCCGCCGAAGGACGCCCCGTCCTCCACATGCTGCCACTTGGCTGAGCCGGGCGCCGGCAATAAGGCGGCGCCGCTGCCCTGGCAGCTGGACTGCACTTTGCCCTCGCGGGGCCTCAGCTGCCGGCCGCCCTGACGCCAGCAAGGCCCCCTCTCACGGCAGTGCCGCTCCGGGAGCTTCGGAGACCGGCCCCGGGCCTGAGCGCAGGGTTCCTCCTGGGTCCCCACGGTTCTCCGGACGTGCCATGGGCGCGCAGCTGCCGGGCGATGTGTTGTGTAAGTGAACATCTGGGAGGTGGGTGACTGGGGAAGGGCGGGTGTGTGTCTGTCAGTTTTTGCTTGTCAGCTGTGCCTTTTAGATTTTTCAATGGCAGAAACCCATGACTTACAGGAGGCTTTACTTAAACGAGACCTTTCTCAGCCAGCTGCAGTGGATAGAGCCTCACATCCCCGGCCTAATGAAGAGTTAGCCCCTACCCCTTCAATCTTGTTCTGGGCTTCCCAATGAAAGGTATCCCAATATGTGTTGCACTTCCACCCTGCTTCCTACCTGAAGAGTGAGTGAAGATTTCCAGGTAAGAGATTTGCCCGTAAACACTGCACTGGTATGCCAAGCTGTCAGGCTTGTGCTCTGAATGGCATATCATGAGCAAAGTCTTAGTAGCTCTTGTGCTCTTTGGAGCTGTGGGAGGCTGAATATTGAGATGAAATGATGCAAATAAGAAATAAAAGGGAGTAGACGGGTAAGATCCTTTATCCATGAGCAAAAGGATCCGAGAAGCAAAGCAGAACAATTGCAGTTATCTCCCTTGTCTCTCGTCTGACATCAGCACCTCCCCAATTCTTTTTGGAATTAGGTAAACATAAAATTGTAAATTAGTAAATGTTCTTATCAAAGACCATCTTTTTAGGATTTAGTGTATATGACAGTTGTCTCAGGGAAAATTTTAGGTAAGAATTCAGAGGAATATGGAATCTACTTTTATTATGACAAAGTATAAATCAAACAAAGATCAACAGTTGGCTCTTGCTTTTTCCCGTTGGATGAGGCTATTTTTAAGTACCTAATATATGGCTATCACAAATCGATGGGAAATAACATTATTTAGGCATTCTGCTTTCAAGCAAAATGATCTGGAAGAATAATTTCAGTTTTTAAAATTTTGTTTTGCCATAAAAAATTATAAGCATTATTTATTTAGGTCCACACAATCTTATAACAAAAGAGTGCTTTAAAATTGTAGAGCAACCTCCAATCCATTTTATCATCTCCTCTGTAGCACTACTGACAGGCCAGCTACATTTTGATTGAACACTTCAGTGACAGGGGGCTCATTACATTTTGAGGGGTTCCTCCTTTTCTGTTGTTAGCAAGGTCTTTTTATGTTGAACTGACGACTGCTTAGGAAGCAGTACCTGTTTCTCATTAGTCCTACCTGGTCAATAACTCTCCAACTCTGAACTTAGAAACAAGATTTTTCTGCAAAAAAAAAAAAAAAAAAAAAAAAAAATCTAAAAAGGGTCCATGACCCAAAAATAGTTAAGATATGAGAGGTCTAAAGCGATACGAAACAGTATTTTTGTCTCCTTTGCTTGATAGCCTTTCAGATCCCTGATCCTCAGTTTCTCACTGTAAAAGGGAATAATATACTTTGTCTACCCCAGGCTTATTGTGAGGATTCAATTAATAATCTTAATAAAGTACTTAGTAGAGGTGCCTAGGAGTCAGTAAATGTTAGTTGTCTTCAATAAATACTAGTTTTTATGTTTCCTTCCTTACCTAAGACATTCTCTGTGCTAAAGATCCTCAGCCCAATTGAATTCAGTCAGTCAGTCTAACCCAAACAGTGCAGGGTGCAGAGTTGCCATCTTCAAATGCAATCATCTATTGCTTAATTGGCTTTTGTAATAAATACCACGGAAGTTGACTCAAAACCTCATCACCTGTGCTTTGCTGTCAAGCAAAGGAGAAAAAAATAAAGGTAGGCTTTATTAATTTTTTAATTATATGGTTAAGCATTTCTTGAATTGGAATTTTTTTCTGTTGCCTTGTATTACTTAAAGCCTCTCTCTGGCTTGCAGTTTGTTAGATAGATGTTTTAATCTTATGTCATTCATCGTGTTAGTTCTACTTTTTGGTTTTGTGTCACCTGCACATTTGCTGTTTGTTCAACAGACGTTCAAGTCACTGATAATATACAGGACAAGTCCTTTTGCTATGACCCTGGTACCTCTAGAAACCTGTGGCATTGTAGTAACGGTCCTGGATTTTGGGAGGCTGGTTTTAGAGTCTGGCCCTGATAACTATTAGCTTTGTGACCTTCAGAAACTTCTTTTCATTATCAATAAAATGAGGTAAAATCTGCCTTTCAGGGTGGCTGTTAAAATTCAAAGTAATGAAAACACCAATACTGGCTGGAAATCTAGTTGGCCCTCTGGATTTTGCTTGAACTAATGAATTAGCCAGACTCAGCCCTTTCTTATCAAACTATTCTAGTCCATAGAGCAGTCTTCTCCATACAGACGTTATGAGAAAAATTTTAATCAAATGTCTTGCTGAAAAAGATCTTGCATATTTCCTGATCTACCACAAAAGTAAATGACATTAGTTTAAAAATGCATGATTGTTGGTGAGTTGTTAGTTCCTAGAAATCCCATCTTTCTCCCTCCACCCCATTGTTCCTTGTTTAATGATTAAGTTTTGAATTTTGCCATAGATAGATATCAAACTATTAGTCTGTGCAATCTAGGAATTCTAATTCTTTTATTTAGTTTTGAGTATTAAAAATAATAACACTGGAGGAGAAAAGTTGTGTTTGAGTCTCTGGCTTCTTGAGACCATCCTTCTTCTCCATGTTTTCCCAGAGGTTGTCAGAATAGTTCTGTGCTGATATCTGCAGGTTCTCTTGGTACCATGGAATAAAATTCACCAGAATGTGAAGGCATGGACTCTTGTAAAGTGACCTCTTCTGCTTGTACCTTAGTTCTCTCTTAGTGAGGTTCCATCCTTTCCAGCTTGAAAATCATTTGCTTTGAAGGGAGCATAGCAGGTGCTGAGCAGTTCTGTTTTCTTTCTCATTACTTAATATGTCATCCTTGGATTTGAGAATTTTAAAACAAGCCTTTCTTACTATACTTTCCATATAGTAAGTATACTGTGCACAACATGCACTGCATTGGTGGTTGAGAAATAGAACCACTCATAGTTTTATAATGTAAAAAGTTTTGGCAGTGGTAAAGCACTCTAATCAATATCTCACATGAGAAGAGCCTTGTATTTTAAGCATTCATTTATTCCTTGTAAATTAAAAGTTGTGAAATTAAGAGCGTTTCACAAGGTGCTGATGGTAACATAAATTACTGAAGCTAAAAGGGACGGAGGAACAGACATGTGACCTAGAGAGTGAATGTCTAGCTTAGAAGTTCTGAGTACTTAGAAGTATTCCAATTCAGAACAGTTTCAACACCGCACTGGCCCAATGAAACACTGACCCAAACACTACTCCAAGATTGTAGCCTTTGCATGTATACGAGCTGCAAGAGGCAGAACTATGTAAATTCCACTGTTTTTTTTTTTTTTTTTAATTTTTTATTGGATTATAGGTTTTGGGGTACATAAGCAGAGCATGCAAGACAGTTGCGTAGGTACACACATGGCAGTGTGCTTTGCTTTTCTTCTCCCCTTCACCCACATTTGGCATTTCTCCCCAGGCTATCCCTCCCCACCTCCCCCTCCCACTGGCCCTCCCCTTTTCCCCCCAATAGACCCCAGTGTTTAGTACTCCCCTTTCTGTGTCCATGTGTTCTCATTTTTCATCACCCACCTATGAGTGAGAATATGCGGTGTTTCATTTTCTGTTCTTGTGTCAGTTTGCTGAGGATGATGTTCTCCAGATTCATCCATGTCCCTACAAACGACACGAACTCATCATTTCTGATTGCTGCATAATATTCCATGGTGTATATGTGCCACATTTTTCCAATCCAGTCTATTATCAATGGGCATTTGGGTTGATTCCAGGTCTTTGCTATTGTAAACAGTGCTGCAATGAACATTCGTGTACATGTGTCCTTATAGTAGAACGATTTATAGTCTTTTGGATATATACCCAGTAATGGGATTGCTGGGTCAAATGGAATTTCTATTTCTAAGGCCTTGAGGAATCGCCACACTGTCTTCCACAATGGTTGAACTAATTTACACTCCCACCAACAGTGTAAAAGTGTTCCTTTTTCTCCACATCCTCTCCAGCATCTGTTGTCTCCAGATTTTTTAATGATCGCCATTCTAACTGGCGTGAGATGGTATCTCAATGTGGTTTTGATTTGCATCTCTCTGATGACCAGTGACGATGAGCATTTTTTCATATGACTGTTGGCCTCATATATGTCTTCTTTCGTAAAGTATCTGTTCATCTCCTTTGCCCACTTTTGAATGGGCTTGTTTGTTTTTTTTCCTGTAAATCTGTTTGAGTTCTTTGTAAATTCTGGATATCAGCCCTTTGTCAGATGGGTAGACTGCGAAAATTTTTTCCCATTCTGTTGGTTGCCGATCCACTCTAGTGACTGTTTCTTTTGCCATGCAGAAGCTGTGGAGTTTCATTAGGTCCCATTTGTCTATTTTGGCTTTTGTTGCCAATGCTTTTGGTGTTTTGTTCATGAAGTCCTTGCCTACTCCTATGTCCTGGATAGTTTTGCCTAGATTTCCTTCTAGGGTTTTTATGGTGCCAGGTCTTATGTTTAAGTCTTTAATCCATCTAGAGTTAATTTTAGTGTAAGGTGTCAGGAAGGGGTCCAGTTTCTGCTTTCTGCACATGGCTAGCCAGTTTTCCCAACACCATTTGTTAAACATGGAATCCTTGCCCCATTGCTTGTTTTTGTCAGGTTTATCAAAGATTGTATAGTTGTATGTATGTTGTGTTGCCTCCGGTGCCTCTGTTTTGTTCCATTGGTCTATATCTCTGTTTCGGTACCAGTACCATGCTGTTTTGATTACTGTAGCCTTGTAGTATAGTTTGAAATCCAGTAGTGTGATGCCCCCCGCTGTGTTCTTTTTGCTTAGAATTGACTTGGCTATGCGGGCTCTCTTTTGGTTCCATATGAAGTTCATGGTGGTTTTTTCCAGTTCTGTGAAGAAAGTCAATGGTATCTTGATGGGGATAGCGTTGATTCTGTAAATTACTTTGGGCAGTATAGCCATTTTCACGATATTAATTCTTCCTAACCATGAACATGGAATGTTTCTCCATCTGTTTGTGTCCTCTCTGATTTCGTTGAGCAGTGGTTTGTAGTTCTCCTTGAAGAGGTCCCTTACGTTCCTTGTGAGTTGTATTCCAAGGTATTTTATTCTTTTTGTAGCAATTGCGAATGGCAGTTCGCTCTTGATTTGGCTTTCTTTAAGTCTGTTATTGGTGTAGACGAATGCTTGTGATTTTTGCACATTGATTTTATATCCTGAGACTTTGCTGAAGTTGTTTATCAGTTTCAGGAGTTTTTGGGCTGAGGCGATGGGGTCTTCTAGGTATACTATCATGTCGTCTGCAAATAGAGACAATTTGGCTTCCACCTTTCCTATTTGAATACCCTTTATTTCTTTTTCTTCCCTGATTGCTCTGGCTAGAACTTCCAGTACTATATTGAATAGGAGTGGTGAAAGAGGGCATCCTTGTCTAGTGCCAGATTTCAAAGGGAATGCTTCCAGTTTTTGCCCATTCAGTATGATATTGGCTGTTGGTTTGTCATAAATAGCTTTTATCACTTTGAGATACGTTCCATCGATACCGAGTTTATTGAGGGTTTTTAGCATAAAGGGCTGTTGAATTTTGTCAAATGCCTTCTCTGCATCAATTGAGATAATCATGTGGTTTTTGTTTTTGGTTCTGTTTATGTGGTGAATTACGTTGATAGACTTGCGTATGTTGAACCAGCCTTGCATCCCCGGGATGAATCCTACTTGATCATGATGAATAAGTTTTTTGATTTGCTGTTGCAATCGGCTTGCCAATATTTTATTGAAGATTTTTGCATCTATGTTCATCATGGATATTGGCCTGAAGTTTTCTTTTCTCGTTGGGTCTCTGCCGGGTTTTGGTATCAGGATGATGTTGGTCTCATAAAATGATTTGGGAAGGATTCCCTCTTTTTGGATTGTTTGAAATAGTTTTAGAAGGAATGGTACCACCTCCTCCTTGTGTGTCTGGTAGAATTCGGCTGTGAACCCGTTTGGACCTGGGCTTTTTTTGTGTGGTAGGCTCTTAATTGCTGCCTCGACTTCAGACCTTGTTATTGGTCTATTCATAGTTTCAGCTTCCTCCTGGTTTAGGCTTGGGAGGACACAGGAGTCCAGGAATTTATCCATTTCTTCCAGGTTTACTAGTTTATGCGCATATAGTTGTTTGTAATATTCTCTGATGATGGTTTGAATTTCTGTGGAATCTGTGGTGATTTCCCCTTTATCATTTTTTATTGCATCTATTTGGTTGTTCTCTCTTTTATTTTTAATCAATCTGGCTAGTGGTCTGTCTATTTTGTTGATCTTTTCAAAAAACCAGCTCTTGGATTTATTGATTTTTTGAAGGGTTTTTCGTGTCTCAATCTCCTTCAGCTAAGCTCTGATCTTAGTAATTTCTTGTCTTCTGCTGGGTTTTGAGTTTTTTTGATCTTGCTCCTCTAGCTCTTTCAATTTTGATGATAGGGTGTCAATTTTGGATCTCTCCATTCTCCTCATATGGGCACTTATTGCTATATACTTTCCTCTAGAGACTGCTTTAAATGTGTCCCAGAGGTTCTGGCACGTTGTGTCTTCGTTCTCATTTGTTTCGAAGAACTTCTTTATTTCTGCTTTCATTTCGTTGTTTACCCAGTCAACATTCAAGAGCCAGTTGTTCAGTTTCCATGAAGCTGTGTGTTTCTGGGTCGGTTTCTGAATTCTGAGTTCTAACTTGATTGCTCTATGGTCTGAGAGGCTGTTTGTTATGATTTCTGTTGTTTTGCATTTGTTGAGCAGTGCTCTACTTCCAATTATGTGGTCAATTTTAGAGTAGGTGTGATGTGGTGCTGAGAAGAATGTGTATTCTGTGGATTTGGGGTGGAGAGTTCTGTAAATGTCCACCAGGTTTGCTTGCTCCAGGTCTGAGTTCAAGCCCTGGGTATCCTTGTTGATTTTCTGTCTGGTTGATCTGTCTAGTATTGACAGTGGAGTGTTAAAGTCTCCCACTATTATTGTGTGGGAGTCTAAGTCTCTTTGTAAGTCATTAAGAACTTGCCTTATGTATCTGGGTGCTCCTGTATTGGGTCCATATATGTTTAGGATCTTTAGCTCTTCTTGTTGTATCGATCCTTTTACCATTATGTAATGGCCTTCTTTGTCTCTTTTGATCTTTGTTACTTTAAAGTCTATTTTATCAGAGATGAGAATTGCAACTCCTGCTTTTTTTTGCTTTCCATTAGCTTGGTAAATCTTCCTCCATCCCTTTATTTTGAGCCTTTGTGTATCCTTGCATGTGAGATGGGTTTCCTGGATACAGCACACTGATGGGTTTTGGATTTTTATCCAATTTGCCAGTCTGTGTCTTTTGATTGGTGCATTTAGTCCGTTTACATTTAGGGTTAATATTGTTATGTGTGAATTTGATACTGCCATTTTGATGCTAAGTGGCTGTTTTGCCTGTTAGTTGTTGTAGATTCTTCGTTATGTTGAAGCTCTTTAGCATTCAGTGTGATTTTGGAATGGCTGGTACTGGTTGATCCTTTCTATGTGTAGTGCCTCTTTTAGGAGCTCTTGTAAAGCAGGCCTGGTGGTGACAAAATCTCTGAGTACTTGCTTGTTCGCAAAGGATTTTATTCTTCCTTCACTTCTGAAGCTCAGTTTGGCTGGATATGAAATTCTGGGTTGAAAGTTCTTTTCTTTAAGAATGTTGAATATTGGCCCCCACTCTCTTCTGGCTTGTAGTGTTTCTGCCGAGAGATCTGCTGTGAGTCTGATGGGCTTCCCTTTGTGGGTGACCTGACCTTTCTCTCTGGCTGCCCTTAGTATTCTCTCCTTTATTTCAACCCTGTTGAATCTGACGATTATGTGCCTTGGGGTTGCTCTTCTTGCGGAATGTCTTTGTGGTGTTCTCTGTATTTCCTGCAATTGAGTGTTGGCTTGTCTTGCTAGGTGGGGGAAATTTTCCTGGATGATGTCCTGAAGAGTATTTTCCAGCTTGGATTCATTCTCTTCGTCCCCTTCTGGTACACCTATCAAACGTAGGTTAGGTCTTTTCACGTAGTCCCACATTTCTTGGAGACTTTGTTCATTCCTTTTTGCGCTTTTTTCTCTGATCTTGGTTTCTCGTTTTATTTCATTGAGTTGGTCTTCGACTTCAGATATTCTTTCTTCTGCTTGGTCAATTCGGCTATTGAAACTTTTGTTTGCTTCGCGAAGTTTTCGTATTGTGTTTTTCAGCTCCTTTAATTCATTCATATTCCTCTCTAAGTTATCCATTCTTGTTATCGTTTCCTCGAATCTTTTTTCAAATCTTTTTTCAAGGTTCTTAGTTTCTTTGCATTGATTTAATACATGATCTTTTAGCTCACAAAAGTTTCTCATTATCCATCTTCTGAAGTCTAATTCTGTCATTTCGTCACAGTCATTCTCCGTCCAGCTTTGCTCCCTTGCTGGTGAGGAGTTTTGGTCCTTTCTAGGAGGCGAGGTGTTCTGGTTTCGGGTGTTTTCCTCCTTTTTGCGCTGGTTTCTTCCCATCTTTGTGGATTTGTCCGCTGGTCGTCTGCGTAGTTGCTGACTTTTCGTTTGGGTCTCTGAGTGGACACCCAGAATGTTGATGATGAAGTATTTCTGTTGCTTGGTTTTCCTTCTACCAGTCTAGCCCCTTCGCTGTACGACTGCTGAGGTCCGCTCCAGACCCTGCTTGTCTGGGGTGCACCTCTAGTAGCTGTGGCACAGCGAGGGATGCTACCAGTTTCTTTTTCTGCTCTCTTTGTCCCAGGATGATGCCTGCCTAATGTCAGTGTTTTGGATATAGAGGGGTCAGGGAGCTGCTTGAGGAGACAGTTTGTACTTAATGGGGTTTAATTGCTGAGCTGTGCACTCTGTTGTTCATTCAGGGCTGTTAGGCTGCTGTGTTTGATTCTGCTGCAACAGAGCTCATTAAAAAACCCCTTTTTTTTTTTTCTCAAATGCTCTGTATTGAGGGGTTTGGGCTTTATTTTTGGATGTCCGATCAGGTGTCCTGCCCAGCTAGAAGGCAGACTAGCCACTGTTTGGCTGCCGAGGCTCCGCCCTGCTGTTGTGTGATTCGCCCTGTTCCTGCCGGCTCTGCTGTGGTCTCCGCCACGCCCTGTGGCGGAGTCTCTTTGTTGTAGCGTGTTGCCTCAGCAACGGCAGGCTGCATCAGCAGTGGGCGTGTATCTCAGTAGGGACGGGTTGCCTCGGCAACGGCTGGCTGCGTCAGCAATGGGTGTGTATCTCCGTTGGGGCGGGTTGCCTCGGCAACGGCTGGCTGCATCAGCAGTGGGCGTGTATCTCAGTTGGGGCGGGTTGCCTCGGTAGTGGTGGACGCCCCTCCCCCACAGAGCGTCTCGGACCGTCTGCTCAGGATAGTTTGAAATCGCGGTTTTGTTCGTCCCACTGGGTATCCCAATTCCTGCAATCCCCTGGGCTGGGCTACTGTCCAAGTCTCATTCAGTCTCAAGTCCAGCCCTCTCAAGTCTCAGGTTGCCAGTTCAACAGGGCACCCGGACAAGCGCGCCCTGTGGGAATTGCTGGGTAGGGCCGGCCGCCGCCGCCCCGGCTGCCGGCTTCGCCAGGCAGACCTACTGCCTGGCGTCCCGTGTCTTTTTTATACTTGGGAGTTTCCCTGTTCTGTGGGCAACAAAGATCAGTCTGGAAATACCGCTCTGACTCACCGTTTGCAGATTCAACGAGAAGAGCTCCAATCCTGGGTTGTTCTCACAGCGCCATCTTGAGTCCTCCTCAATTCCACTGTTTTATTCCCAAAAACTAACATACTGCAGGCACATGGATATTTGATAAATGGGAAAACTTTAATAAGCATTCATTAAGCGCCATGATGTAGAGAACTGTTCTGTACAAAATAATGAAAGAAAAAATAACTCCTGCCCTTGAGGAATATCTAAGCTCATTTAGGGAGACAGCATTTATAAATTAAAGACCAGACATCAGTTCAAGAAGAGAATTCTGAGTAAGGATGGGAGGACTGGGAAGTCTGCATGAAGGAGATGGGGCTTCCCCTATCCTCAATGATAGTACTTGGGTTTAAGTAGGGCACAGGGGAAAGGGTGCTGGGTAGAGATAAAGGTGACGTGATATGTTTCAGCTTAAGGGAGGGCTAGGAGGAAGAAATGAGCATAGGTGAGGCAAGGAGACTCACTTGATGGGAGAGAAAATTTCCTTGTATTAATGAGAAATTAAGTCCATTGGGTAAAAACAGGGCTTTAAAAGTTTAAATTAAATGTACCTCTCTTCCCCTCCACCCCCGCACCAAGATACTGTATGGTTAGCCACAGAAAATAGGACCCTAAAATAACTCCTTAGGTAAAGAAGTGGAGTATATGGATCATGGAAGAACTATGAAACTTTAAATGGCAAATTCTTCTGAATTCTTAGTCCTTTGACCTAGAGTCATAGTGAATTTGAACACTATGTTTTTCCATGTCTCTATACCAGAGTTATGATTCTTTTCAGTGCTCAAAATTACATATACTGCTGCCTAGAATTTAATTCAGTGCATAGCACTTAATGCTCTTTTATTAATTTATGCCTCTTACTTGTTCTAAAATGAAGTGGTTTTACTCATAAAGACTAATAAAAATTGAATTTGTAGGAAAAGAAAAAAGCTCTTCCTCTACTATTTTAGGTTTGTGACCGAGGACTGTGAATCAAATTGATAAAAGGGTAATGGGATAAATAGAACAGACTGAAACACACATATGCACAGGAGTTTTCAAAAGAAGTGTGACTCAAGAAAGTGTTTAGAATTTGGGGCTTATCTACCAACTTAACAAAATGATAAAGTGGGGAGAGGTTCTAGATCAGGTTTTCTTAACTAGTTGGTCAGAGCTACTTTTCATTTTTCTGTGAGGATTTATAATATAGTGCTGGAGGAATTGCTATACCCTGAAGTTCAACATTCATGGTCATAAACAGGAGTGGCCAGATGAAGCCACCTGGTAGCTAGAGTGAAGCCCAGAAGGGCTTAGGGAAATACCTGCTTGTGTGTATGTGTGTGTGGCTTTTTCCTCTCCACCTGGAGGATCTGGTAAATGAGATGAAGTATTAATACCTGAACTTAAGTCTATCACCTGTTCAACAGTTAGTCTATCATCTAATTGTTCAAAATCCTAAATGACTGTTGTCATTCTTAAATTTATACTTCTCTTTCCTCAGTTACAATCTGTAGATATAATAGGAGACTTAATTCATAATTAATTGTTAGTAGCTTTAGGAGACATTTTCGAGAGATAAGGAATGGAAATAACACAGAACATCTTCCCTGTTACAAAGAAGTTGTAGATGCTTTACATATAAAATCACAATTTTTATTTATTTATTTATTTATTTTTGAGACAGCATCTTCACTCTGTTATCCAGGCTGGAGTGTAGTGGTGTGATCTTGGCTCACTGCAACCACTGCCTCCCGGGTTCAAGCAATTCTCCTGCCTCTGCCTCCCTAGTAGCTGGGATTACAGGAGTGTGCCACCACACCTGGCTGGTTTTTGAATTTTTAGTAGAGATGGGGTTTCACCATGTTGCCAGGCTGGTCTTGAACTCCTCACCTCAGGTGATCCATCCATTTTGACTTCCCAAAGTGGTGGGATTACAGGCATGAGCCACCACGCCCAGCCAAAATCACAATTTTGAGATGACTGAGGTAGAGACCAGTTTACAGATAAAATCATATCACACAGCTCTATTCAGGTTTATTAGAACTCAAACATTGCTTATTTCTTAACAATGTTATTTTCTCTGCCTCTCCTATGAGAAATTTTGGCCCCAAGTGTGACCACATGGGGTTATCCTGAGACCATTTTGTAGGTGAGCGGCTGCACACTATATGTGCTCTAAGTACCTGAGGATGAAACTGACTTCTGAGTTTCTAAGGACCCTACAGTAGTGTTCTTTTGGTGACCTTCATATCGACCAAAGTCATATAGTATTTTGTAGCTTTTACTTTTTTGTAAAAGACAAAGAACATTTAATGTAAATTGTGTCCATTTCTTGCCTGTTTAACCAATGTCATTTGATCCTGTTGTGAATTTATAGTCCAAGTGAATGTCTCAATACTGCCAGTACAAAACCTCCATTTACTACTGTCCAGTTTTCATGGTGCCCTACAAGAAGGTGTATTCTTAGCATCCATTATTAGAGAACATATAATGACAAACATGTAACTAGGAACTGAATTATATATATTTTTTATGAACTTAGTTATATTTTATTTTTTCATTATTTTTTTTGAAACAGAGTCTCACTCTATCACCCAGGCTGGAGTGCAGTGGAGTGATGTTGGCTCACTGCAACCTCTGCCTCCCAGGTTCAAGCGATTCTCGTGCTTCAGTCTCCCCAATAGCTGGGATTACAGGTGCCTGTCACCACAATGGCTAATTTTTGTATCTTTAGTGGAGACAGTTTCTCCATGTTGGCCATGCTGGTCTCAAACTCTTGACCTCAGGTAATCTATCCTCCTTATGTTTTAATGAATTAGTATTTTTATTAATCAAATCTACATAGAAATTTGAAAGACACTATATATATATATGAGTATAACTTATTAAAAGACTATAACATGGTTTTTATTATATTGAGATTTACATTAATTCAGGTGAGACCAATTCTAAGCCGTAACTTGAGATACAAGACATCTTAGAAACTTGTGTGAAGGGCTAAAATATGACATACAATGAGACAATGGTAAAATAAACCATTGCTGTTAATCTAGTGTTTAAGATGGACTTCTGGGGATTTAGCAGCCTGTTTGTTTACTAAGCAGATTTTAGAAGTTACCTTTTTTTTTGTTGTTGCTAGTTTTGTGTTTGAGTCCAGCTCATGTCCAAGTGATGGCCTTTTTGTGATACCTTCCCATTGCATATTCCCAAGGAATTGATTCCTTTTGATGACACTGCACAAAGAATGGAGGACCACAGCTATAAAATGAACTATAAAGAATAGGTTTGCCAGGCATGGTGGCTCACACCTATAATCCCAGCATTTTGAGAGGCCAAGGAATAGGGCCAGTTCATAACCAGCCTGGGAAACATGGCAAGACCCTGCATTTGCAAAAAATATAAAAAAATTACCTGGGCATGGTGGCATGTGCCTGTAGTCAAGGTACTCAGGAGGCTGAAGCCATTGGATAGTTTGAACCCAGGAGTTTGAGGGTGCTGTGAGCCACCATTGGCCACTGCACTCCAGCCTGGGCAACAGACTGAGACCTTGTTTTTAGGAGGAAAAAACTGCTGTAGCTGCAGTAAATCACACTTTTAGTTTGAGGGACCCAACAGAAGACCCAGTTGTTGCTAGATCTCTTCCTGAGGATAGTGTCAGGGCTCACTTTATATTTTTAGTGCTTTGGGCTTTCTTTTCTTCATGTATGTCTGTAAAGTGTATATATGTGTCTGTACATTGCTATTTGAGGGGTAGCGCATAGGGACAGGGAGTGGTGGGTGGAAGGGCACTGTTACATTTTATTACTTACAGTCTGAATAAATTATCATATTGTCTCCTTTTGATTTTGTTAAATTAATTTTGGAAGCACTTATATTCTATGGACACAGGTCCTAAACACATAGTAGACACTCAATATAGACTGGTTGGATGGTTAAGGGATCCTCTAACTGATTGTTCTTTTACGTATCTTGAATTTATATACTAATGTATAAAAATTGATTTAAATATTTTTGAGAAAGTATGTTTTTTAAACATTTTATATTTCTGTAATCAGCCAGTTAAAATGACAAGAAGGCCAAAACACTTTTCCTGGTTAATATGCAGCATTTAATCATGCCTTCAACTGATGGCCAAGGTAACTTCCCAACCAGAGAGATTAATAATAGTCTAAACATTAATTCAGGACAGCTGATCACACCTGCTCTCTTAAGGCTAAGCATAACTATCTAATCATTGACTTGCATTAATGGCTAACATTGTTGAAACTTTATTTCCTCCTTATGAATCAACCATCTTATTAGGAGTCACTGAAATTATACAAAGTTTATTTGTTCTTCAGTGATGTGCAGGCTTCTACTGTAATTGCCTTTTAAGTATTTAAAATACTTGTACGTAATTGCCTTTTACATATTTAAAAGTATTTAAACAGTTGCTGCTATGACAGTAGATGCTTCACATGAACTTTTTATTCCCCCTTAGTTCTGACTTTAAGGATCATGCTTTCTTACTAATGATAAATCTAAGAGGCTTCTGTGGGACGGAAACCATAGCAAGAAAATCTGATTAACAAATATGTGGGGACAGTTTACTAATCCCATTCTATTAGGGGAAACTGCACCTTCTCAAAATGCAATGAGAAATTCCATTAGATAGCTAGTTACTGGACCAGATGATTACCTAATTACATGAATATATCAGCGTTGTTTTTCCCAGCACAGGATTTGAAGGCCAGATTTGACAGCTAGTCCTAGAGTAGTAGTATCCAGAGGCCTCTTTGGGAGACTGGGAAGCTCTGGGCCATCATGTTCTTGCTGATAGTCCAGAGATCAGGTTAAGGATGGGCAATGAGAAGAGAGAAACAGAGACCCTGGGAAGGAGCTGTCATGGTCTTTACTGGCAAGAATTAACTTCAAAGTTGGGATGGAGGTTCTATAAATTCAAGAAGGGGAGAAAGTTAACACTTAAAAACAGGCTGGATTGGAAAAAGTACTGTTGGAGCACTTTTATTCCATGAAGAGGCTGGAATTCAGAGTGACAGCTCCATACTTATTTGCCATGTGAATTCTCTGGGTCAGCAAATGGAAGAGCCATATTTCTCTGCCTATTTCATCTATTAGTTGGGAAGAGATGATAAGCATAAATTAGTAAACAGATGTGATAAGTAACTGAAGAACAGTTGTTTTCTATCCTTAATAGATATGGCTAAACCAGCTGAAGGTTAACAACATAAATATTTTAATATCTAGGTGTTTTTAATGTCCTATACTCTAGAAATATGGGCAAACTAAAGAAAGTGTGGTAGGGATGAAACTACTAATCCAGTTCTTTGGGTAAGGTTATCCATCCCTCTCCCTGCTCTACCCTCCTTAGCTACAAGTTCAGAACAGCACAATAAAGGACTCTCATATCCAATTTCAAATTGGTTTCTCTTTTATTGCCATCATTCTAAATCAGAGCACTCTACCTGTTCCCAAAGAAAGTGACAGATAAAGTCCTTGAACTGGCAATTGGAGGTAGAAGTAGGCTTTTGCTCTTTGGTAGGCCCAGAAGACTATGACCACTGAGTTGGGCTGGTTTTAGGCCAGTGTACAAAGGAAGCAGGAGGCCTTGCACTGGAGACCTCCAGCAGAGGGAGCTGGTCTGCTCTGGATGCTGCCCGCAGGCAGGCAGTCTTTTTCAGATGCAAATACATCAGTCCTTTGGATTTAGGTGCCCCAGAATGTTCTCAAAAACTGTTCTTAAAGTAAAAATTACAGTGAAATACAGTACACAGATGTTAAAGGTACAATCTAACATGTTTTAACAAACATACCATGTAACTAACATACCAATGAAGATATAGAATATTTCTAATATGCTAGAAAGTTATTTCAGTGACTCTTCCAAACAGTCCTTACCACCTCCCACCAAAAGGGAATCACTATTATGATTTCTATTCATAGGGTCATTATTGTCCAATCTTGAAATTCATAAATAGGATCCATCTTTTTTATCTTGCCCAACATGTCTGAGATTCATCCATATGGTTTGACATACCAATAGTTCATCCTGTTTCATTGTCAAGTAACATTCCATTTTAGCATATCTCTAATTTGTTTATCCATTTGATTTGCCTACTGATGGACATTTGGGTTGTTTCCAGTTTTGGCTATTGAGAATATAGTCTATGGATATTGGTATACAGATTTTTCAAATACCTATGTTCCCATTTGTCTTAGATAAATATCTAGAGATGAAATAGCTGGTTCACAGGGTAAGCACATGTTTAATTTTTTAAGAAACAGTCAAGTTCTTTAGAACGGTTACACCATTTTATATTCCTACCAGCATTATATGCGTTCCATGTCCTCACCAATACTGAGTACTGTTTTGTTTGGTTTTAATTTTAGCCATCTTAGCATGGGTAATTGTATTGTGGTTTTAAAAAATACCTTTTAAATTTTTAACTAATATGCAGTACAACTGACTTCATTTTGGTGAACAAGTATATGAATTTTAATGCATGTTTAGATTTGTTAAAGCCACTTCCACAATCAGGGTAAAGAATAGTTCCATCACCCCCCAAAAGCTCCGTCCTGCTGCCCTTTTAGTCACAGTTTTCCCCTAATGCCCCTGTCAACCACTGATGTGTCATCTGTCTCTGTAGTTTTGCCTTTTTTCCAGAATGTCATATAAGTATTATAAGTAACATTTTGAGACTAGCTTGTTCAATCAGCATGCCTTTGAGTCATCCACATTGGTGTATATCAATGTCTGTTTTCAACTTTTGGCAATTATAAATAAAGCTGTGACAGACATCTGCATACAATTTTTTGTTGCTTTTTTGAGACACAGTCTCACTCTGTTGCCCAGGCTGGGGTGCAGTGGTGCAATCTCAGCTCACTGCAACCTCCACCTCCTGGGTTCAGGTGATTCTCATGCCTCAGTTTCCTAAGTAGCTGGGACTACAGGTGCACACGACCATGCCCTGCTGTGTGTGTGTGTGTGTGTGTGCGTACACGCGCGCACGTGCTTAGTAGATATGGGGTTTTGCCATGTTGGCCAGGCAGGTCTCAAAACTCCTGACATCAGATGACCCACCCACCTCAGCCTCCCAAAATACTGGGATTACAGGCATGCACCACTGTGCCCAGCCAGCATACAATTTTTATGTGAACACAAATTTTCATTTATCTAGGGTAAATTTCTAGGAGTGGGATTGCTGGGTCATCTAAGTGGTTATTCCAACTTTATGAGAAACTGCCAAACTGTTTTCCAGGGTGGCCATGTCATTTTGCCTTCCCACCAGCAATGGATGACCGTGCAGTTGCTCTGTATATTCAACAGCACTCGGCATTATTTTTTCCCATTCTAACAGCTACAAAGTGGTTTCTTATGGTTTTCATCTGCATTTCCCTAATGGCTAATGATGCTGAACATCTTTCATGTACTTATATTTGCTATCTATAGGTCGTACCAAGTGAGCTGCCGAAATCTTTTAAATCTCCTTTTCTACACTGGGTTGCTGTCTTGCTATTGAGTTTTGATAGTTATTTATATATTCTGGATTCAAGTCATTTATTGGCTAGACGACTTACAAATTTTTTTCTATTTGCTGGGTTTTTTTCTTTTTTTTTTTTGAGACGGAGTTTTGCTCTTGTTACCCAGGCTGGAGTGCAATGGCGCAATCTCGGCTCACCGCAACCTCCGCCCCCTGGGTTCAGGCAATTCTCCTGCCTCAGCCTCCTGAGTAGCTGGGATTACAGGCACGCGCCACCGTGCCCAGCTAATTTTTTGTAATTTTTAGTAGAGACGGGGTTTCACCATGTTGACCAGGATGGTCTCGATCTGTTGACCTCGTGATCCACCCGCCTCAGCCTCCCAAAGTGCTGGGATTACAGGCTTGAGCCACTGCGCCCGGCCTGTATTTGCTGTTTTTTTCAATCCTTTGTGTGTGTGTGTGTGTGTGCACGCATGTGTGTGTTTTCCAGAGCAAGTGTTTTTCATTTTGATTCAGTCTAGTTTAACAGTTTTTTCTTCTTTCATGGTTCATGCTTTTGGTGTCACATCTTAAGAACTCTTTGCCTAACCCAAGATCACAAATATTTTGTCTTCTTGTTTTATAGTTTTACATTTAAAACTATGATCTCTTTTGAGTTTATTTTTCTATAAAGTATAAGGTATAGGTATATTTTGGTGGGTGAGGGTGTACAAATGTCCAGTTGTTCCAATCCCATTTGCTGAAAAGATTATCCTTTTTGCATTCATTGTTTTTGGACATGTCAAATATCAATTGACCATATTTTTATGGGTGTATCTCTGGATTTGACTGTTTCATAGGTTTGTGTCTAGCTATCTGTCAATATAGCATTGTCTAATTACTACAGCTTTATAGTAATTCTTAACATTAGATAATATGAGTACTCCAAATTATCTATTCTTCTTTCTCAGAATTGTTTTGGCTATTCTAGTTTGTGTTTCCATATGTAATTCATAATCAACAAACATATGTAACAAATCCTGCTGGGATTTTTCTTGGACTTTTAGAATCTAATTTGTTAATGTCTACAAAAAAGCCTGCTGGAATTTTGCCAAATATACACATTAATTTGGGGAGGACTAACAGTATTATCTTTCAGATCATAAACTGCATTTATCTGTTTATTTTAGTTCTTTGCTTTTTCTCAGTAACATTTTGTATTTTTCAAGTATAACATACATAATATACAATGCAGTTTTCCTTTGTATGCTTTGTTAAATTTATCCCTAAGCATTCATATTTTTATGCTATTGCAAATGGCATTCATTTCATCTTCTGCTAAGTCTGTGGAAATAAAATTTATTTTTATATGTCACTTTTATATGTTAAGACCTTGCTAAAATTATTCCAGTAAATTTTTTTTGGGGGGGGACACAATCTTTAAGATTTTCTATATACAATTATGTCATTTGCAAATAATGGCAGTTTTCTTCTCTCAATCTTTGTGCTTTGTATGTCTTCCCTTCCTTACTTGGTGGGACTTCCAGTAAAATTCAAATAGAAATCACGAGAATGACTATCGCTGTCTTGTTCCTGTCATAGAGAGAAAGTTATCGTTCACCACTAACATTCCTTTGAGGAAGGGCCTATAAATACTTTGCTGGGAGGATTTTGGAAACCATAAATGTGTTTTAACAATGTTTTTGTTTCTATTGAGGTGATCATCTGATTTTTTGTTGTTGTTGTTAATATAGTGAACTATGTTACCTTTCGAGTGTCCTTGAGTTTCTGGTATAAATCCCACTCAGTTACGTTTTATTGATTTTATACACGTTGGATTCAATTTGCCAACTTCTGGGTCTAGGTTCGTGAAGGATATTGGTCTGTGGAGATGAGTTTTGCCTTGGATCTTGGTAAATCCTGGCCTCATATAGAATGATTTTGGAAATTTTTTCTCTTTCTCTCTTTTCTGAAGAGTTTGGATAAGACTAGTATTACTTCCTCATAAAAGATTTGTAAGAGTTCTCTAGTGTAGCCATTAGGGCTTGGAGGTTTCTTTTGGAAAGATTTACATTTCAATTTCTTTAATTTATGAAGGGTTATCAGATTTTTTTTCGTGTGCCAATTCTGATAATTTGATATTGGCATAAAATTGTTCATATTATTCCTGTTTGCCTTTTGAATGTATATAGGATCTGTCATAATGCCCATTTATTACACATCTTAATATGTGACTTATTTTTCTTAATCAGTCTCTATAGAGATATCTATTAGATCTTTTTAAAGAACAAGCATCATTCTGTCTCTACCATATGCTTCACTGATTTCTGCTATTACCTATTTCTGTCTACTTATTTGGGGGTTAATTTGCTTTTCTCTTTTTAGCTTAAGGTGAAAGCTTGTATCACTGATTTAAACATTTCTTCTGTTATAAGCATTTAAATATATAAATTTCCTTCTAAGCTTTAACAATGCATTTCAATATTCTGATGTTACAGCTTTCATTTGGTTGAAAATATATTTTAATTTTTCCTGTGATTTTCTTCTTTGTCCCATGGGTTATTTAGAAAAACATTTAGTTTCCAAATATGTGAGGCTTTTCTAGATATGTTACTATCTGGGGTGCTTGGGAAACATACTATTTAATGTTTCAAGCCTTTGAAATCTGCTGAGATTATCAATAGTCTCTCTTGGTGCATGTTCCATATGTACTTGATAAGAATATGTATTAGTTGTTGGGTATAGTGTTCTGTAAATATCAACTCAAGTTGGAGCACAGTGTTGTTGTTGTTCAGAATGCGTATTCTTTATTTTTTCTTTGAATATTCTAGTAATGTTTTAGTTTCCAACTATGCTTGTGGGTTTTTCTTTAGTTGTCAGTTTTTAGTTGTGTATCTTTTATAGATAGCATATAGTTGGTGGTTTTTTTTAATAGTAGGCTTTGTTTTTCAGAGCAGTTTTAAGTTAACAGAAAAATCGAGCAGCAAGTGCAGTGTTCCCACATATCCTGTGTGCACATGCATGCATGCACACACCCATCCCCCCCACACACATGCATGCAGCATCTTTCACTAGACACATCTTGATCACCTGAAGTCCACATATTAGGGTTCATTCCTGGTGTACAATCTATGGGCTTTGACAAATGTATAATGACAGAAATCCACCATGATTAGTATCATATAGAATAATTTCATTGTCCCAAAAATTGTCTGTGCTCCACCTATTCATCTCAGCTTCCTCCATTACCCATGGCAACCACTGGTCTTTTTTACTGTCTCCAGAGTTTTGCAATTTCTAGAATGTCATATAGTTGTAATCATACAACATGTACCCCCTTCAGATGGGCTTAACTTAGTAATAAGCGTTTGAAGTTCCTCCTTTTCTTTCCATGGCTGGATTATTATTATTATTATTATTATTTTTGAGAAGGGGTCTTGCTTGGTCACCCAGGCTGGAGTGCAGTGGTGCAGTCACTCTTAACACAACTCCTGGGCCCAAGTGACCTCGGCCTCCTGAGTAGCTAAAACCATAGGTGTGCACCACTATGCCTGGCTAATTTTTTCATATTTAATTTTTTTTTTTTTTTTTGTAGAGATAGATAGGGTCTTGCTATGTTGCCTAGGCTGGTTTTCAACTCCTGGATTCAAGTGATACTTGCCTCAGCCTCCCAAAGTGCTGGTATTATACGTGTGAGTGACTATGCCCAGCCTAACTCATTTATTTTTAATGCTGATTACATATGATTGTTTAGATGTACTGCAGCTTACCCATTCACCAAGAAGAACATCTTGTTTGCTTGTAAGTTTTCGCAGTTATGAAAAAAGTTGCTACAGACATCCATGTGTAGATTAAGCTTTCAATTCATTGGGTAAATACCAAGAAGCACAACTGTTGGATCGTATAGTAAGAATATGTTTAGTTTTGTAAGAAACTGCCAACTATCCTCCCAAGTAACCATGCCATTTTACATTCTCAGTGATGAATGAGAGTTCTGTTGCCTTTGCCATTATCTCATTGTTATAATTTACAATTCCTTAATGACATGATGTTGAACATTTTCCCTACGTTTATGTGCTATCTGTAAGAAGATTTCGGTAAGGTGTCTGTCCAGACCTTTTGCCCATTTTTCAATTAGCTTGTTCACATTTTACTGTTCACTTTTAGAAGTTCTTTGTATACTTCAGATCACAATCTTTTATCAAATATGCTTTTACAGTATTTTCTCGACCACATCTTAAACAGAGCAGTTTTTAAGTGAAGTCCAAATTATCAATGATGCCTTTAACATTAAATCTAAAAAGGTTGTCGCCAAGCCCAAGGTTATCTAGATTATCTCCTATGTTATCTTCTAGAAGTCCTATAGTTTGATGTTTTATATTTAGGTCTATGATCCATTTCAAATTAATTTTGTGAAGGGTTTAAGAGCTGTGTCTAGTTGTTTTTTGGATGGTTTGGTTGTTCCAGCATTCATTGTTGAAAAGACTATATATGTGTGCTTTTGATCTTTAAATTAGTCTAATCATCTCTACCTTTCAATTATTATTTTTAGTCCATTTCCTTTCAGGTAATTTTTCATATGGAAGGCAGTCACCTTGCTGTTGGTTTTCTAATTGTCCTTCCCCATCCCCAATGTTCTTCCTTTCCTATCATCTTCTGGATTGAACGTATCTAATTTCATATGGCTTGTAAGTCATACTTGCATTCTGTTTAGTGGTTACTCTATTTTTTAAATCTTTTCCCTCTATTTTTCAGATTGGATATATCCATAGATTTTTCAAGTTCACTAATCCTGTCTTTTGCAACATTCAATAGTCCACACAATGAATTTTTCATTTCACATCTTATACATTTTAGTTATTGATTGTCCATCTTTATTATTTTACAATTTCCATTTCTCTGAGATTGTCTTTTTGCACACCAGTTTTTTCCTTTATGTTCGTGAGTATACTTAAATAGCTACTTTAAAGTTCTATTATTTCTATTAAGAAATTCTGGGTTATTTTGGTTTTTTTTTTTCTTTTTTGATTTTGGGTCAGACTTTCCTTTTTTGTATGGCTAGTAATTTTTTTTTTAATTTTTTATTGCATTTTAGGTTTTAAGGTACATGTGCAGAACATGCATGACAGTTGCATAGGTATACACATGGCAGTGTGTTTTGCTTCCTTTCTCCCCTTCACCTACATTTGGCATTTCTCCCCAGGCTATCCCTTCCCAGCTCCCCCCAGCCACGCTGGCCCTCCCCTTTTCCCCACAATAGACCCCAGTGTTTAGTACTCCCCTCCCTGTGTCCATGTGTTCTCAATTTTCATCACCCGCCTATGAGTGAGAATATGCGGTATTTCATTTTCTGTTCTTGTGTCAGTTTGCTGAGAATGATGTTCTCCAGATTCATCCATGTCCTTACAAACGACACAAACTCATCATTTCTGATTGCTGCATAATATTCCATGGTGTATATGTACCACATTGTCCCAATCCAGTCTATCATCAATGGGCATTTGGGTTGATTCCAGGTCTTTGCTATTGTAAACAGTGCTGCAATGAACATTCGTGTGCATGGGTCCTTATAATAGAACGATTATAGTCCTTTGGATATATACCCAGCAATGGGATTGCTGGGTCAAATGGAATTTCTATTTCTAAGGCCTTGAGGAATCGCCACACTGTCTTCCACAATGGTTGAACTAATTTACACTCCCACCAACAGTGTAAAAGTGTTCCTTTTTCTCCACATCCTCTCCAGCATCTGTTGTCTCCAGATTTTTAATGATCGTCATTCTAACTGGCGTGAGATGGTATCTCAATGTGGTTTTGATTTGCATCTCTCAGATGACCAGTGATGATAAGCATTTTTTCATATGATTGTTGGCCTCATATATGTCTTCTTTTGTAAAGTGTCTATTCATATCCTTTGCCCAATTTTGAATGGGCTTGTTTGTTTTTTTTCCTGTAAATCTGTTTGAGTTCTTTGTAAATTCTGGATATCAGCCCTTTGTCAGATGGGTAAACTGCAAAAATTTTTTCCCATTCTGTTGATTGCCGATTCACTCTAGTGACTGTTTCTTTTGCCGTGCAGAAGCTGTGGAGTTTCATTAGGTCCCATTTGTCTATTTTGGCTTTTGTTGCCAATGCTTTTGGTGTTTTGTTCATGAAGTCCTTGCCTACTCCTATGTCCTGGATGGTTTTGCCTAGATTTCCTTCTAGGTTTTTATGGTGCCAGGTCTTATGTTTAAGTCTTTAATCCATCTGGAGTTAATTTTGGTGTAAGGTGTCAGGAAGGGGTCCAGTTTCTGCTTTCTGCACATGCCTAGCCAGTTTTCCCAACACCATTTATTAAACAGGGAATCCTTTTCCCATTGCTTGTTTTTGTCAGGTTTATCAAAGATTGTATGGTTGTAGATATGTTGTGTTGCCTCCGATGCCTCTGTTTTGTTCCATTGGTCTATATCTCTGTTTTGGTACCAGTACCATGCTGTTTTGATTACTGTAGCCTTGTAGTATAGTTTGAAATCCGGTAGTGTGATGCCCCCCGCTGTGTTCTTTTTGCTTAGAATTGACTTGGCTATGCGGGCTCTCTTTTGGTTCCATACAATGTTCATGGTGGTTTTTTCCAGTTCTGTGAAGAAAGTCAATGGTAGCTTGATGGGGATAGCATTGATTCTGTTAATTACTTTGGGCAGTATAGCCATTTTCACAATATTAATTCGTCCTAACCATGAACATGGAATGTTTCTCCATCTGTTTGTGTCCTCTTTTATTCCATTGAGCAGTGGTTTGTAGTTTTCCTTAAAGAGGTTCCTTATGTTCCTTGTGAGTTGTATTCCAAGGTATTTTATTCTTTTTGTAGCAATTGTGAATGGCAGTTCGTTCTTGATTTGGCTTTCTTTAAGTCTGTTATTGGTGTAGACGAATGCTTGTGATTTTTGCACATTGATTTTATATCCTGAGACTGCTGAAGTTGCTTATCAGTTTCAGGAGTTTTTGGGCTGAGGCGATGGGGTCTTCTAGGTATACTATCATGTCGTCTGCAAATAGAGACAATTTGGCTTCCACCTTTCCTATTTGAATACCCTTTATTTCTTTTTCTTGCCTGACTGCTGTGGCTAGAACTTCCAGTACTATATTAAATAGGAGTGGTGAAAGAGGGCATCTTTGTCTAGTGCCGGATTTCAAAGGGAATGCTTCCAGTTTTTGCCCATTCAGTATGATATTGGCTGTTGGTTTGTCATAAATAGCTTTCATTACTTTGAGATACGTTCCATTGATACTGAGTTTATTGAGGGTTTTTAGCATAAAGGGCTGTTGAATTTTGTCCAATGCCTTCCTTGCATCAATTGAGATAATCATGTGGTTTTTGTTTTTGGTTCTGTTTATGTGGTGAATTATGTTTACAGACTTGTGTATGTTGAACCAGCCTTGCATCCCCGGGATGAATCCTACTTGATCATGATGGATAAGTTTTTTGATTTGCTGTTGCAATCAGCTTGCCAATATTTTATTGAAGATTTTTGCATCTATGTTCATCATGGATATTGGCCTGAAGTTTGCTTTTCTTGTTTGGTCTCTGCCGGGTTTTGGTATCAGGATGATATTGGTCTCATAAAATGATTTGGGAAGGATTCCCTCTTTTTGGATTATTTGGAATACTTTCAGAAGAAATGGTACCAGCTCCTCTTTGTGTGTCTGGTAGAATTCGGCTGTGAACCCGTCTGGACCTGGGCGTTTTTGTGTGGTAGGCTCTTAATTGCTGCCTCAACTTCTGACCTTGTTATTGGTCTATTCATAGTTTCAGCTTCCTCCTGGTTTAGGCTTGGGAGGACACAGGAGTCCAGGAATTTATCCATTTTGTCCAGGTTTACTAGTTTATGTGCATAGAGTTGTTTGTAATATTCTGATGATGGTTTGAATTTCTGTGGAATCTGTGGTGATTTCCCCTTTATCATTTTTTATTGCATCTATTTGGTTGTTCTCTCTTTTCTTTTTAATCAATCTGGCTAGTGGTCTGTCTCTTTTGTTGATCTTTTCAAAAAAACAGCTCTTGGATTTATTGATTTTTTTGAATGGTTTTTCATGTCTCTATCTCCTTCAGTTCAGCTCTGATCTTAGTTATTTCTTGTCTTCTGCTGGGTTTTGAGATTTTTTTGATCTTGCTCCTCTAGCTCTTTCAATTTTGACGATAGAGTGTCAATTTTGGATCTCTCCATTCTCCTCATATGGGCAGTTATTGCTATATTTTTTCCTCTAGAGACTGCTTTAAATGTGTCCCAGAGATTCTGGCATATTGTGTCTTCGTTCTCATTGGTTTCAAAGAACTTCTTTATTTCTGCCTTCATTTCATTGTTTATCCAGTCAACATCAAAGAGCCAGTTGTTCAGTTTCCATGAAGCTGTGCAGTTCTGGGTTGGTTTCTGAATTCTGAGTCTAACTTGATTGCACTATGGTCTGAGAGATTGTTTGTTATGATTTCAGTTGTTTTGCATTTGCTGAGCAGTGCTTTAAATCCAATTATGTGGTCTATTTTAGAGTAGGTGTGATGTGGTGCTGAGAAGAATGTATATTCTGTGGATTTGTGGTGGAGAGTTCTGTAAATGTCTATCAGGTTTGCTTGCTCCAGGTCTGAGTTCAAGCCCTGGATAACCTTGTTGATTTTCTGTCTGGTTGATCTGTCTAATATTGACAGTGGAGTGTTAAAGTCTCCCACTATTATTGTGTGGGAGTCTAAGTCTCTTTGTAAGTCATTAAGAACTTGCCTTATGTATCTGGGTGCTCCTGTATTGGGTCCATATATGTTTAGGATCTTTAGCTCTTCTTGTTGTATCGATCCTTTTACCATTATGTAATGGCCTTTTTTGTCTCTTTTGATCTTTGTTGCTTTAAAGTCTATTTTATCAGAGATGAGAATTGCAACTCCTGCTTTTTTTTGCTTTCCATTAGCTTGGTAAATCTTCCTCCATCCGTTTATTTTGAGCCTTTGTGTATCCTTGCATGTGAGATGGGTTTCCTGGATACAGCACACTGATGGGTTTTGGATTTTTATCCAATTTGCCAGTCTGTATCTTTTGACTGGTGCATTTAGTCCATTTACATTTAGGGTTAATATTGTTATGTGTGAATTTGATACTGCCATTTTGATGCTAGCTGGCTGTTTTGCCCATTAGTTGTTGTAGATTCTTCATTGTGTTGATGCTCTTTAGCATTTAGTGTGATTTTGGAATGGCTGGTACTGGTTGTTCCTTTCTATGTGTAGTGCCTCTTTCAGGAGCTCTTGTAAAGCAAGCCTGGTGGTGACAAAATCTCTGAGTACTTGCTTGTTCACAAAGGATTTTATTTTTCCTTTACTTCTGAAGCTCAGTTTGGCTGGATATGAAATTCTGGGTTGAACGTTCTTTTCTTTAAGGATGTTGAATATTGGCCCCCACTCTCTTCTGGCTTGTAGTGTTTCTGCCAAGAGATCTGCTGTGATTCTGATGGGCTTCCCTTTGTGGGTGACCTGACCTTTCACTCTGGCTGCCCTTAGTATTTTCTCCTTTATTTCAACCTTGTTCAATCTGACGATTATGTGCCTTGGGGTTGCTCTTCTTGCGGAATGTCTTTGTGGTGTTCTCTGTATTTCCTGCATTTGAGTGTTGACCTGTCTTGCTAGGTGGGGGAAATTTTCCTGGATGATGTCCTGAAGAGTATTTTCCAGCTTGGATTCATTCTCTTCGTCCCCTTCTGGTACACCTATCAAACGTAGGTTAGGTCTTTTCACATAGTCCCACATTTCTTGGAGACTTTGTTCATTCCTTTTTGCGCTCTTTTCTCTGATCTTGGTTTCTCGTTTTATTTCATTGAGTTGATCTTCGACTTCTGATATTCTTTCTTCTGCTTGGTCAATTCGGCTATTGAAACTTGTGCATGCTTCACGAAGTTCTCGTATTGTGTTTTTCAGCTCCTTTAATTCATTCATATTCCTCTCTAAGTTATCCATTCTTGTTATCATGTCCTCAAATCTCTTTTCATATCTTTTTTCAAGGTTCTTAGTTTCTTTGCATTGATTTAATACATGTTCTTTTAGCTCACAAAAGTTTCTCATTATCCACCTTCTGAAGTCTAATTCCGTCATTTCGTCACAGTAATTCTCTGTCCAGCTTTGTTCCCTTGCTGGTGAGGAGTTTTGGTCCTTTCTAGGAGGCGAGGTGTTCTGGTTTCGGGTGTTTTCCTCTTTTTTGTGCTAGTTTCTTCCCATCTTTGTGGATTTATCCACCTGTCGTCTGTGTAGTTCCTGACTTTTCGATTGGGTCTCTGAGTGGTCCCCCAGATTGTTGATGATGAAGTATTTCTGTTACTTGGTTTTCCTTCTACCAGTCTAGCCCCTCCACTGTACGACTGCTGAGGTCCACTCCAGGCCCTGCTTGTCTGGGGTGCACCTATACCAGCTGCGGAACAGTGAGGGATGCTACCAGTTTCTTTTTCTGCTATCTTTGTCCCAAAATGACGCCTGCCAAATGTCAGTCTTTTGGATATAGAGGGATCAGGGAGCTGCTTGAGGAGACAGTCTGTACTTTATAGGAGCTCAATTGCTGAGCTGTGCACTCTGTTGTTCATTCAGGGCTGTTAGGCTGCTATGTTTAATTCTGCTGCAGCAGAACTCATAAAAAAACCCTTTTATTCTCAGATGTTCTGTCTCGGGGGGGTTGGGGCTTTCTTTGTGAGTGTCCGCTGTGCTGTCCTGCCCAGCTAAGAGGCAGTCTAGTCATTATTTGCCTGCCGAGGCTCCGCCCTGCTGGTGTGAGGTTTGCCCTGTTGCTGCAGGCTCTGCCCTGCTGCTGCAGTCTCTGCCCTGCTGCCACGGGCTACGCCCTGTGTTGGAGTCTCTCTGTTGTAGCGGGTTGTCTCGGCAATGGCAGGCTGCATCAGCAATGGTCATGTACCTCAGTAGGGGCGGACTGCCTTGGTAATGGCGGACGCCCCTCCCCCATGGAGCTGCACGATCCTGGGTTCAGCTGTGCCCTCAGGGAACCTCTCCACCTAGAGCGTTTGGAATCGCTGTTTTGTTTGTCCCACTGCGCTACCCCAAAAGCTGTTTCCCTGGAATCTCCTGGCCTGGCTCACTGTCCAAGTCCCGTTCAGTCTCAAGTTCAGTCCTCTCAAGTCTCAGATTGCCGGTTCAACAGGGCACCTCGACCAGTGCGCTTTGTGAGGAGCGCTGTGTAGTGCCGCTGTGCTACAGCGCCGGCCACCGGCTGCACCAGCTGCTGGCTGCACCAGCCAAAACCTCTGCCTGGCATCCTGTGTCTCTTTTATACCTGGGAATTTCCCCGTTCTGTGGGCAACAAAGATCCGTCTGGAAATGTGGCCCTGACTCACCTTCTCTGCGCATTCAGCAAGAGCTTCAATCCTGGGTTGTTCTCACTGCGCCATCTTGAGTCCCCGTCCTATGGCTAGTAATTTTTAAATTGAATGGTAAGCATTGTGAATAATACCTTGTAAGGAGTCTGGCTTATGTTATCTTCTTTTAAATGGTATTGTTTTATTTGTTAAAAGAGACTGTTTCTGTTTGAACGTAGTCAAATGTGGTCCATAGGCTGGCTGCCTATTTTTGTAAACAAAGTTTTATTGGATATAGCCATGCCCATTTGTTTAATATTAATATTATCTGGCTTCTTTTGCGCTATAATAGCAGAGCTGAGTAGTTGTGACATAGACCCTATCTATGTGTCTTAGTTCATTCAGGATGGTAAAGCAAAGAGAGACTAGCATGTAGTGTTTATAAGACTGGATGTTTATAAATACCATAAATTTATTTCTCATGATTCTGGAGGCTGGGAAGTCCAAGTTTAAGGCAGGAGCATATATGGTGTCTTGTAAAAGGCTGCTTTATGGTTCATAGCTTTTCACTGTGTCCCCACATGTCAGTAGGGGCAAGGGAACTTGCTGGCGTCTCTTTTATAAGGGAACTAATACTGTAATACCATCCGCCAAAGGCCCCACCTCCAAATACCATCACTTTGGAGATTAGGTTTCAATATATGAATCTGGAGAAGCCACAAACATCCTGGCTCACAAGCCTAAAAGTCATAGCCCTTTAAGAAAACACTTGTCAATCCCTATTTAGAGTATGCTACTGATTCCTAAGGCATCACATATTTTGAGTTGTAACTAAATGAGATTGCTCCACTCAGGCTGCAATTCCAAGGATTCTAAGTACTGTATAACATCTGGTGTCACTGTTCACCTCTTAAGTCCTAGAGCAAGTAATCTTTTGCTGAGATCTTGCAGATCCTTATCCAGGAGATGCACATCCCAGTACCCTTGACAAGTCCCATGCAAATTTCTGCCTCCCTTCTGAATCTTGAACTCTGTCTTATAAATTTCAGCTGTTTCAGTAACCCAAACCTCTGTTACATCAGAGTTGCCACTCTCTGACTCTCCTGGGGCTCAGCCTCCTATGGTAATGCTGGAAGATACCCCCAGGGAGAATCCCACAATGACTAACTGTGGGATTTAACATCTTGTGTTTTTCTTCTCTCAGGGATCACAATCCAGTGCTCCTTGTTGCTCTATGCCTGAAAATACATGCCAATATATATTTTGTCCTGTTTTAAAATTGGTTTTGGCAAGTGCACAAATCTGGCACTAGTTCCTTTTGTTTGTTATGGTAAGAAAAAGCTGCTTTTGCAAACAAAAGACCTTAAAACACAGAATATTCTGATGGTTCCACTCACAGCCTTTTATTGACACTCGTTGGGTTCTCAAAGTAGTTTCTTTCAGGTTAACCATGTCCACTTCCCTTAACCATCCTTCACAGTAAAAAATAGACACTATGAAAAATCCTAACATGCTGATGATGCACAACCAAGACAGTCCCCATCTTCAGTTCAGGCTAGTAAGCAAGACAGACAGTACACATATGTTTCCTTTTTAAAATTAACATCTGAAATCTGGAGCATGAAACAGGGCCTACGGAACTAAAGGTAATTAAAAGCAGAAGACTGGTTTTCCTTTCCTACCTCTCATATCACTTTTTTTAGGGGTAGGAAGAGAAGTAGTAGTATGAGAGAAACTGGGTAGAATTTATAGAATAATATATGGCAGTAGACCTGGCAAACATCAACTCCTCTGGACATCTTTAATTACCAACTATTTAAAAATGAGAAGTTCATTCAGTGATAATACTCACTTGGGAAGCTTAGAAGGCACATCACAAGCACTGTCGTCCTCTACTGTCCAAACATCAAACAAGGGTAGGAATGAGATATTTAGGAGGAAAACCCTTTAACCTTAATCTGAGCTTTTGTACAATTTCACAGGGAACAGTCAGAAAGAAATATGGGTGGCTCTGCTATGTCTAACCTGCACTGTTGTTTAGAAGCAGCACTAGAGTAAAGCAAACATTGTTTATTACTCTTTGAGTTGTGAATATCTGACCAGGGGATAAAGCCAGAATCTAATAGTAGTGCAAGGTCTGTAGGCTTATGAGGTGTGGGGAGGAACAAATTTTTATGTGCTTGTTTTGCTTGACAGTATAGATCAGGATTCAGCAAATGTTTTCTGTAAAGGGTCAGACAGTAAATATTTTAAGCTTTGTGGGCCACATGATGTGTCACAACTATTCAGTTCTGCTATTGTATGAATGCAGCAGAACATGGACACATGTAAACAAGTGACCACGGCTGTACAAAAACAGACAGCTGGAATTTGGCCCAAGACCTATAGTTTGCTTACCCTTATAGATAAATCTAAGCTAGCAAATTTTAACTGTTTTCAGTTTTAAAAAATTTGTAAGATCCTAAAAAAAAAAGTTTCCCTATTTTGCAAATTGCCATTTTTATTGAGTGATTATCTTTTTCTTCTAATGTAAGATAAAGCTGTTTATTTGTTTTTACCTCACATTTCTTCCATGTGACCAAAGTGATGAAAGGATTTTTTTACATGTCACTCAATCATACACTCTTTTGCATTCTGTAACTCCAAAATGAAACCTCCCTTCTCTTGACAGGTAAACACTACACATGAAGAGCGGTGAAAGGGAAGCTGATTACTGAAGTGGCCTGGAGAGGGAAAGCACTGGTCAACATCACAGGGACAAACTTCATTGTTTTCTAAAGATTGCCTGGAAGTAGACTTTGCCACTGCTTCCTCCACAAACAGCTCTTCGTAACATGGGCTGCGTGAAATCAAAGCAAAATGGCCCATTTCCTGACTTATGTGAAAGTGAGAAGCAGCATGAGAGTGAAGAACCCATTATGCCAGAAGAGAAATGTCTACCTAGGATGCCTTCTCCAGTTAATGTCAAAGAGGAAGTGAAGGAACCCCCAGGGACCAATACTGTGATCTTGGAATATGCACACCACCTGTCCCAGGAGATCTTGCGTGATGCCCTGCAGCAATGGGCACGCAATAACATCAAGAACAATGACATTCCATACATTGAGAGTGAGGAGCCTTAAGGCTGTAGGATGACAACTCTTTGACTGTGGAGGTGCTAGTTTGAATACATGCAACAAAAGCAAAACCTGGTGTGCAAAAATACAAATAACTATCTGGATTTCAAAACGTGTCTTTGATAATGTCACTAGTGTTAGAATACCTAGCATGAAATGCATTTGAAGAACTTCAACATTAACAATTTCTGTTTAGTCTTAAATTTTAGTCATCTGAAGGGCTAAACAGAGGTCCTGCTGTATCTCATAGCACTTCTTCCTAAGTAATGGCATCACCAAAGAAAATGCTAAGGAATAAAAACTGCCCCCAATTTTAAATAGTTATTTTAAAAGTTGTCCTTTAAAATAATTTTTGTTAATTTATACCCAAAAAAAGTCCAGATATGTAAAGGGCTTTTCTAAAATTCCTTGGCAAGGGAATGGCACTCAATTCACAGTGATTAACAGTAAGTCTTGTAGTCAAAATCATGTGTCAAGGATCTCTACTTCTTGACACAAATGAACCCTGTCTTTAATAAATATTTATTTTTGTAGATGAGAAGTGTAACTACCATCTTGGACCTCAGGGCCCTAACTAATTACAGCTGTTACTGGAAAACTCAGACTTTGTGCCTAAAGCCTCTTAATGATAGCAGTTTATAGAAGCCATGACATTAGTGTTTATTGCATTAAGAAGCCAGTGATATAACTATACAAGAAGACTAGCATGAGTACATTTTATAGACAGCAATCCAGTAAATCTTCAAAATAACAGAAGCCTACTCTGCAAGGTAGAAAGTTTCAGTATTGTATATTAAGCTTTACTGTCTTAGAGATGCAAAGGGCTGGAATATGGGCATTTATCCCCAGTATTTTATTAACTAGTGGGGCAGTCGCCATTAAAATTACTGTGAGACCAGGTAGGTAATGCATGAAGATTTACAGTTATATTGCAAAACAGAAAAGATAAAACTGTCCTTTAAGGAGAGTACTCGTTTTCTGGGTTTCTGTTATTTTTTAGTGGTAACACAAGCCTATAGGACATTTATAGCTACCTATTAGGGAAGCTATTTTTCTTTTTCATTTTTACTGTCACAGCACATAAACACACCCCTTTTTGTTTTAAAGGAGTACTTTAAAACAAAAGATCAGTGGTAACAGAAAATTTGGAAAGGGGAAGATGAAATTAAGACAATTTGTTGGAAAATTAGGACAGTTTCTAGGATTATCTTTTCATCAAGATTTGGTACACACTGAGTTGAAATGGAAAGGGAATTATTTAAGCCTGTGTATGTTAGAGCCACAATACACCATTGGTATTAAAAACTAAAGGTTAAAAAAAAAAGTTTATAACTTCTTTAGTAAGATAAATATGTATTTGCCTTGTAAGCAGGCAGAAAATCTACCTCTAATTTTAACACTAATGCTTTAAAACCCACAATCAAATGAGTGAGTTCTCCAAGTTACATGAGCAAGGAAAACATTATTTGAAACATGCCATATTTCAGTTGCCTTTGGACACATCATCATTCAATTTTAATTTTACCGAGTTCCACGATTTGTACTGTCCCACTGTACTTTCAATCTATAATTTATATAATAGAAAAACAACCAAACCCATTCATACAAGGATCTGAAGTTATAAGGCTAAGGGCAGAAAGTTTCCCATTAGTATAAAACATTTCCAGGTCATGAAGAGTAGTGTAGGTTGACTGACAAAAGCATAGGTGTGGTTGTTTTTCATTCATTTTGTATCTCACACCAAGACACTTTTGCTTCAAGGTCATTTGCTGCTTAAAATGTTCAATTAGGAATATAAAATAAGTACTAATAAGAAAATACAAAGCCACATAAAGCAGCACGTCCCACTGAATTTTTTAGTTATACATAGGGTCAGACACAAATGAGTTTTGCCTGTATCTAAGTATTTTAATTTCAGGTTTCTTATCTGCCCTGGGCCCTATAACAGGGATACCTGCTGGATCCATATCAGCTAGAAGTCAAATCTCTGTTGCTACCCTCTCTCAGCAACTATGGTAGTATAGTTTTATCACCAAGCACCATTTCCTTCTCCCTGATTCACACTTTAATAGAGTATGATATCTTGTGTACAATATTTCCAAAAGACTTATCTTTGAAATATATGCTGTATTATATGTCAACCCATGACATACATGAACTACAAGTCTTGCATAATCAGTGAGCTAGTGGATAAATCAAGATGGGAGAGAAAGAGATGAATAAACAAATGAATAAAAAAGATGACTGAATGAACGAGAGAGATGAACAAACCAATTTACATTACATGTGATAATTATCACGATATAGGTTGGCCTTCATGACAAGACAGATGAGAGTATCATTGATAGGATATTAGCCTTCTTTCATATCTTTATATTGAAATATTGACTTTACTTCAATTTGAAGGTCTTTTCATGAACAATAAAAGAGAGTAGAAGGACTGTCTGAGAAGCCAGGAGACATATAAAACAGGTAACTGAAAGACTTACTAGCTCCTGGAGTGGGAAACATTTGCAACATCCAGTGTAAGGGCAAATGAGCTTTTACCAGCACAACCAAGAACCTCCAGGTGGCAACTGTGAAAGCAGGTTATCAGAGAAAATAAATGTGCAAATTCCTTATTTACAAAGACTCAACCCCACAAATATGCTTCACTGCTGCCTCCCCCAGTTGTCTCTTATGTACCTTTCAGTTACATGCCTTTGATCCTAAAATTCTCTACTTTCATTGCCTTATCAGTTCTTGCAATCTGCCTGTGGTTCTTAGCACTTAAAGCACAATTTTGAAGGGGACAAAAGTGATTATCTTAGTCCCAAAGAAATAATTTGTCAAACTGCCTTATTAGTATTAAAAACATACACACTGAATGAAGTAGCATGATACTCATTTATCTGACTCAATATCATTGGCCTTTAATGAAATGAGGAAATTATATAGTTTTAAAAATCAAAAGTCAGAAACACTTTATAAGTAATATCAAGGAACAGTAATTTAAAACCAAAGTTCTAAAAAATACATTGTTTGAGTCATCATAATGTCCTCATCCTGCATTTGAAAGACCAAATAGGACATACCTTTCTTGGAGCTGTGGGCATTAGCTCAGAAGCACTACCTGAATCTTAATTTTCTAAACTCAAGTTTTATTAGCAAATCCTCTTCTCTGTAAGACTTAGCTATGAAGTGGTATATTTTTCCAAATATTTTTCTGAAAACATTTGTTGTAACTGCACAATAAAAGTTCAGTTGCAATTAACTAGCTGTGAGTTCTTATTTAACCAAAGAAAATCCTTTCCGACATTGTGTACTTTCAATTTTTTTAACAACATAAAAGACAACATTTTCTGCATTGTTAACAAATATAGAGAATAAAAATCCACTTATACAAATGATTTCTTGGATCATTCAGGTCCAACTTAGGACTTTACAAATATAAATGTAAATGTATCTAATATCATGGCATTTTTTTTTTTTTTTTTTGAAACGGAGTCTCACTCTATCACCCAGGCTGGAGTGGAATGGTACGATCTCGGCTCACTGCAACCTCCACCTCCCGGGTTCAAACAATTGTCCTGCTACAGCCTCCTGAGTTGCTGGGATTACAGGCACCCACCATCACACCCAGCTAATTTTTGTATTTTTAGTAGAGACAAGGGTTCACCATGTTGGCCAGGCTGGTCTCAAACTCCTAACCTCGTGATCCACCCACTTCGGCCTCCTAAAGTGCTGGGATTATAGGCGTGAGCCACCATGTCTGGCCTATCATGGCATCTACATTCCAGATTTGTTATGTAATTATTTGAAAGAAAAATGCTTCAGGTAAAGCAGATTAAGAACTGAGAAAACATAAAGCAGTACCTTCTGGGCTGCCATTTCTTCATCTATGAGAAGGTGCAGGACATGATCTTTAATGTCTTTTTCAGTTCTCCTGGCTCTTTCTTCTCATAAACCTGAAGTTCTCCTAGTTTCTAAAGAGTATGGGATGAAGGAGAAACTGAAACAAGTTACAAAATAAGTTATAAACTTACCTTTAGTTTAAAAATTACTCTTGTCTAGAACTTTAAGGTTCTGAATCTGGAATACCTCAAAAAGTACTTACTAACAATATCAATTATTGAATATATCTTTTGAACAAAAGTCGTCTTGCTTTCCATTTTTTTCCTCCTGATTTGAACCTTGTTTATAAGGATAATTATCACACAAAGTCTTAGGTAAATTATAAAAAAGAGTGTCTCTAAGAGATTGTAGTTTCCTAATTTCTCATTCTACTGGATTAACGAATACTGTGAATAACAAGAAAATAATGCTTTCACTTTCACCATGGGATGGTACTGATTATTTTAGGGAAGACCAAGGCTGAGTAATACTGAAGAGAGAACTTCATAAAAACCTTTTCTCTTTGCCCAAGATTTCTAATGTTTATAAAAGGAGCTCATCTGCTACAGTAACTGTTACTTTAAAACACACTCATATATGAAGAAAATTCTGAGGTATTAACACAGTATCCAAAACAATTTTCAGGGTCTTTTTTATATTCTATACCTAAGTTGATTTAACCAACATATAAGCCACTACCAAAAGCCAAATAAAGATCCCATTTCAGTTAGATATACTACTCAAGAAAGTATCTAAAAACCTTCATTTTTCCATCTTCTAAAGCAGGGATTGACAAACTTTTTCTGACAAAATCCAGACAGTAAATAATTAGGCTTTGTAGGCCTTACCATCTCTATTGCAACTACTCATTTCAAAGAAGCCACAGAAAATATATAAACAGATGAGTATAGCTAGTTCCAATAAAGCTTTATTTGTGAACTGTGATATTTCATGTAATTTTCACATGTCATGAAACATTAGTCTTTGATTTATTTTCCCAACCATTTAAAAATGCGGAAACCATTCTCAGCTTGCAGGGGATATAAAAACAGGCAGCAGGCTGGATTTGGCCCATGTGCTGGAGATTGCCAATCCATGCTACAAAATATTCCTTAAAAGCCTGTCCCCTCAAAATTTCAAATCATTGCTTCCCAAAGACTTAAAGTGATTATTCAAATATTCATCGGTAACTTCTTTTAGATCAGCTGGTTTCCATTTTGGACTCCGGTCTTTATCAATTAAAACTGTCAAGAGAAGATACAAATGTTAGTGCCTTTTTTTCTGGTAGTACCAGATTTTAATTACTGAATTAACAGTAACTGTCTTATGCTAGGCACATCTTTCTATAACACATTTTTCCCTCCAAGTTTTTACATGTGCTCTATTTTTCTAATTAAACCCCCAGGGATGGATAGCAATATACTTTTGATGATTGGTGTGGATATTTTCTAACTTCCTAAGCTGCATGTCTCTAGCTTTAATAAAGCCTACCCAATCCAGTGGTTTAAACGTTAGAATTCTTTTTTCTTCTTGAAATAAAATTGCAAATGAAACCACCATATTACAAAACAGCTAAAATCAGTGTTTAATTTAGAGCAAAGGCAGGAGAGGGCAGAGGGGCCAGATGTGCCTTCTAACCTCCTCCACATTGAATTTTGGGAGAAAATTAATTGCATAAGGTAGAGAAAAGGGGACTTCATGCATAATTAAATGTGTAACTGTTGTTCTGCTGAATCCTCCAGTTGGACAGCTCTGAATTTTTAAAAAATCAGGTTATCATGAAACCGAGTCCTCCTATTTCAGTGTAGTCATCACTATAGCCACATAGTATCCCCATAGGATTATGAGGCAATCTGTAACTTCTCCTAAAGAAGGGGAGAAGAATATCCAGTATACTGTAGTTATACAGATGGTATCATTTAGGAGACTGGGTGGAAGGTATGCAAGATCTCTGTATTATTTCTTACAACCTCATGTGAATCTACAATGATCTCAATATTTTTTTAAAGTAATAGTTGTGGCAGCAAATTTCAACCATGCTTAAAATGCACATAATTCTTGTGAAGAATGGAAATATTTAAATTTGGAAACTACAGTGAACTAGAAGAACCGAATTTAGCATTTAAAGACTAAAACAGTTAAAGCAGCAGTATGGAAACCAAGGACCAATGCTGCCTTGGTTGGTAGGGGGAAGGAAGCTTTTACATACAACAAAATGCAGATACCAGAGGTTTTGTTTTTAAGATTTAACTCTCCACTATGAGATTCCTGTATCAAATCAGTGGCAATATTAAACACTGATGTTCTGATCCCTACTATGTGAAAGTTTTATATTCAATGGACAGTGTAAACCAAGAATAACCATGGCACATTCTCTCTACAAGAATCTCTTCTGTAAGTTTTCCGGTCAATACTATCTCCTTGAGATCCCACTGAAGGACAAGAGGAAAGAGAATGTTAAACAAATTTGTTATTTTATTTCAAGCTAACATTTTTTTTTTTTACTATAATAGATACAACATAAGTGCTTGCCATGTAGGCAGCTCAGGTTTTTCAAGTCTCCTGAGACAACTACTACACGGAATTTGAGTGGGTATACAGCTCTACTAAGACAGTCTTTTTTTTTTCTTCTATAACCAGAAAGTAGTAATTTGTTCTAGATGTTAACAATTTTTAACAACTGTTAAATTTGCTATCTTACTTTAATTTGCTAATATGTTTTTATTATTAGCAAAATGCAGCAAACATTTGATTACACAAGAACACTACAGTTTTACTCAGAACAGATACTGCTTTCTGAATAAATAGTCTATACTGAAAGAGGCGGCCATATACTTTCTCTTCACTAAAACGTAGCCAGATAAGTAAGCACTTCCTTCATGAATAATAACTGCTTGGTTTCAACATTTTTTCCTCAAAATAACAGTATTTATCTAAAAACAATATCGTTTGTTTTAAGGAAGGCCTGTTACAACATATAATGAATACGTTAGCAATATAACCTAAGTAGCATACAGGTCCTCTAAAATCAGAGGTCTGGGCTGTAATCCATATGCAGCAAGAATTTGCAGAGGAATTCGTGAGGAAAATGCCTATTTTACTTAGTTTCTACAAGACACACAGCCATCTCCCCTGATCAACTCCATGTGCTGATTCCTAAAAATATTTTAATCAACTTCTTATTTTTGATATTGTGTCATGTCAGAAACGAAGAGAACTCTATAAGAGTGACCGGTGTTTATCAAAGCTTAAGAGCTCAGAGAGCATAATAACCTTTTATTCAGATAAAAAAGTATATCCAAGCTGGGCACAGTGGCTCACGTCTGTAATCACAGCACTTTGGGAGTCTGAGGAAGGTGGATCACAGGAGATTAGAAGTTTGAGACCAGCCTGGCCAACATGGTGAAACGCTGTTTCTACTAAAAATAGAAAAATTAGGCAGGCCTGGTGGCATGTGCCTGTAATCCCACCTACTCAGGAGGCTGAGGCAGGAAACTCACTTGAACCTGAGAGGTGGAGGTTGCAGTGGGCCAAGATTGCACCACTGCACTCCACCCTGTCTCAAAAAACAAAAAAAGTGTATCCAGAGTCTGCACTACAGTAAAATAATTAATAAAAATAGGAACATTAGATATGCAAATACATGCAGAGGGAATAACTCATTTTATACAACATAAATAACAGCTTTTTATAGGGATAAGAGTTACACATAAAAACGAATTGTTCCAAGTTTGCTAGAAAAAAAAGTCAAGTATTTCACTTGCTTTTTCTAAATACGTTGGCACTGGAGATTATAAGCAAAAATAGAACATATTAATAAGAAAATCTGCAGCTGTTACTAATGATGTCATATGGTCTTTTTCCCCAGCAATGTTTAACTGCTCAGGTACAGGCAAGAAGGTGGAAAGCAGGGTTAGATCACTGGTCAATTTTGCCAGGCCAGTACAAAAGCAGGAGAAAGGCAGGGGACTTGAGGGCTTTTTGTAAGGGAATAAATGCATATTTTAAAGGCAACAGCAGCAGGATGAGTTTACAAATTCAGTGCTGCACTTACCAGAGGTAGTACATGAGTATAGGGGCAGGATTACCTTATATATAAATTAGAGAGCAGTGGCCAAGTTATGTCCATTTTTAAGACACTATCAGTTTCAAGACTGATCTTCCTTTTCATATCCCAGATGGTAACATTTTTTTAAAAATATACACAATTTTACAATCTTTATAAAAGTTTAATTTTCACTACTAAAACAACTATGGGTTGAGTATTCTGTATCTGAAATGCTTGGGATCATAAGTGTTTCAGGTTTGAGATTTTTTTTTTTTTCAGATTTTGGAATATTTGCATTATACTTACAATCCAATGAACAATTCCTCTGAGTGTCATGTTGGTGCTCAAAAAGTTTCAGATTTTGGTACATTTTGGATTTTAGGATTTGGGGTACAGAATCTGTATCTTCTTTAATTAACAGCATATGCTCACAAATCCCATTTCCCCAAAATGGTAAGCTCCCATTTGCCACTTACGAGCTCTGACGCCTTCATGAAAGTCATGACCTCTCTGAAAGAAAATTGAGATTAAATTGGGATAATTTTTGGGTGTCATTATTCTGGGTGATCTTCTCTCTCCTCTATTCACTTCAGCCTTCCACTTTCATGGCCACAATCTGAACCATGATGTTTAGAGACTGAACCACGTCTAACACACTCTGATCACTACCTCCTAATCTTATTTGCTCCAGTATCTCCACTGCTACAAATCCTTGATCTTACTGAGGTCCCCTGATCCAATGACTTTCTCCCTATCTGCGCTGGCTTCACTTTGCTCTTCATGCAGCCCAATTTTAGCAGTCCTTTCAAATGATCACTTTCCTTTCAAAATGCTGTCATCTCCCTCACATCTTTTTCTCTTTTATAGAAACCCAGCAAAATCTTGGCACCAACTAAACCCTACCGTGTACCCCTTGCCTGCACTTCAGCAGCTACGTCTTGCTGCAGAAACTTGTACAACTGTGACTGGTTTCATTGAAAATTCATGATCAAAAATCTCAAATGGGCACAGAAAACTGCCGAACAATCCAAGGTCTCTTCCCTACTCCCTAAGATAATGATATAAAGTGTTTTCTGCCTTCTCAACCTCTACCCGTAGCGCGCACTCTTATTAAGTCTCAGCCAATTACTTAACCTCTGACTTCTATAAAAAAACAAGAACCCTTAGATGGGAAATCTTGTCTTCCGAGAGCACTAACACGTCTGCAGGCAACTGCGGCTATCTGCACATACCTCTCCTTTCAATGCCATGGAGGAAAGGACCATCCCCTTTTCAAAGAGCAGTCCTCCCTTGCATTCCAATTCACATCCCCTCTTATCTTCTTAAGGATGGACTTTGCTTGATGTGGACACTCACTTTTCTTTTTCTAGAATCATCAACGTAGGCAATATAATTGAGTGGCTAAATGCATGCAGTTCATTTACGTCTAGGTTCACATCCTGATTCAACTACATATTAACTTTGTGACCTTGGACTAGTAATTTCTCCAACTCCTAATCTCCTTATGTGAAAAGGTAATTTATACATCCATCCTAGGATTATTTTAATCCATATCCAAGCACAGTGTCTGACACTAAGAGTTCAGTAAATGTTAACTACCATTAGTATCTTCAACATAATTTTTTTCTCTATTGGATCATTCCCAATCATTTTTAAACATGTTCTAGTACCTTCCATCTTACAAAATAAAAAAGGAACCTCACTTGATTCCACAGTCTCAGCTTCTATCCTATTTCTCTTTCAAGAATATTTATCTACACATATTCTCTCCACTTCTTCACATCCCATTTTTCCTCTCCAACTAACTGCACTCTAACTTCTGCCCCCACTCCTCTAAAATGGCTTGCCAAAACCACCCATGATGTCAGCAATGCCAACGTCAAATGACGCTTCTAACCTCATCTACACTTTGGCAGTGTTCAACACTGTCCATTACACCTTCCTCCCTCAAACGTTCCTCTCTTTCTTTTGTGACACCACACTCTTCTGGTCCTCCTTCCTCTCCATCTTTTTTTTCCTTCCTACTGCTCTTTCTCTACCACACCTCAAAATGTCAGTGTTCCTTAGGGCTCAGGTCTGGACTCTCATTTTCTTTCTATGTGATCTTATCCATTCAGTGCTCAACATAGCAGCCTGAGTGATCAGTTCTTTAAAGCGTAAGATCATGGCATTCCTCTGCTCATAATCATCTAGTGACTTCCCATTTTACTCAGCCAAAGTCATTATAGAGACCATCAAGGCTTGTATGCTCTGCACAGCCTTTCTCTACACTGTTCCCTCTGGCCTTATGTCCCACTCACTACCACCTCTACCCCCCCATCCCCCTCCACACAGCCTCATGCTCCTGCCTCAGAGCTTTGTTCTTGCAGTTCCCTCTGCCTGGGATGCTCTTCCTCAGATAATTGCATGGCTCACTTCCTCACTTCTTTCAGGAATTCCCTCAAAGAACATTGCGGTGAGGGCTGAACTGGTCACCCTATCTATAATTCATCCCCCTGTTACCCTATATCACATATTCTGCTTCCTTTATTTTTTCTCCTTAATAATCATATAATATATATTTTATGTATGAATCTCATTTATAGTCTATTTCCCCATTATAAAGTAAGTTCCATGAAGGCAGGGATTTTGTCTGTTATCCTACTCTATTCCCCAAGATAATGATTTAAACTGTTTTCTGCCTTTTCAATCTCTACCCCTGGAGCATACCTAGGTACCTGGAACCTATGCACCTGGGTACCTCTAACAGTGCCTACCACATAGTAAGCACTCTTGTTTAGTAAATAATGCATCTCCAAGGTCTTTTTACCTGCTATTGGTGTCTTTCACACTTGAATCTCTGATCCTCTAAGCTCTAACTCCTAAATGCATTCCTTTCCTCACATCCATCAAGTCCTATCAATTCTATCTCCCACATGTGTCTCAAATGCATTTACTTCTCTTCACTGCCACCGCGCTTGTCTAAGCTCTACTATTTCACACCTGCATCAGTACAGGACATTGATATCTGGTCTCTAAACCGTTCTTGAACCCCTCAAACCCTGAGTCCACTTAGCAGCAATAATTTCCTTAAAGCAAACTGAATTGAATCAAATGAAAAATCAAATCACCCCCTGCTTAAGCCCAAGAGACTTCTCAACATACTCCCTTCTCATTCTTCAGGTCACAATGAAGTGACATCACAAAGATGTCTTCCCTAACCTACTTACTTAAAGCAGGTGTCCCATTGCCCCCCAACTCACTCCTGTCCCTGCCTCAATCTCTTCTATCACCAACCCTGTATGTTTTCTTTTAGCATACTTACTACAATTTGTAATTATTTCACTTATTTTGTTTACTCGTTCTTTATGGTCTCAGTAGACTAAACTCCATGAAAATAAAGGACTGTGTCTTCTTATTCAACAACCTAAGCCTAACACTGAGCATAGTGCCTGGCACATAGCTAACATATTTGCTGAGAGAATGAAGGCAGGAATCAATCAATCTAGGCAGTGCACTAGATTGAACTAGGCAGTTCATTGAAAACCATGGAATGTGTGAAGTATACAGGACAGTGGTCAAGAGTGTAGGCACCAGAGTAAGACTGCCTGGTTTCATATGCCATATCTCTGCCACTTAATAGTGGGAAAACCTAAGGCAGGTTACGTCACTATGCCACACAGTACCTATCCTCATAGAGATACCATAAGATTTAACGGAGAGAATGCATATAAAGTGCCTAGCGTAGTACCTGCACATATTAAACAATAGACATCAGCTACCATTTACATCCCACAAGAAGTGACTTTAAGACATGGCTAATAGAGTTATTTCTAACTAGATGAACTACTTTGAACATCTTTTGAACATAACTTTTTTTTTGTGACGGACAGAGTCTCGCTGTCACCAAGATGGAGTACAGTGATGCAATCTTAGCCCACTGGAACCTCCGCCTCCCAGGTTGGAGCGATTCTCCTGCCTCAGCCTTGTGAGTAGCTGGGACTACAAGCATATGCCACCACACCCAGCTGATTTTTGTATTTTTAGTAGAGACAGGGTTTCACCATGTTGGCCAGGATAGTCTGGATCTCTTGACTTTCTGATCTGCCAGTCTTGGCCTCCCAAAGTGCTGGTATTACAGGCATATGCCACCACACCAGACCGAACATCTTAATAACGATTACATTAAAGTCATTAGGAATGTCTGCTTTCCGGCTATTAAGCCAAATATTCCCTTTACTCCATATATTAGTCTAAATAATAAGATGCCTCTTAAGGGCCCTCTGAACATAAAGAATGATTCTGCCTTAAAAGAGTTTGTCATCTGAAAGAATAAATATAAATATGAAATGTTTCATGAAATCAATATTCCATATGATTGTTGTCAACTTTATGTTTACAATGGTACTTTTGTAATGCCCATTATTTAAAACATGTAACAGACTAATAACCTCCATTTGTGCATTTACTTTATATATACATGCTTATAAATAATCCCCTTAATTTTACCAATGAGGGAATTCACATTTACAGAGTTTACATGTCTTGCCCAAGGCCACAGAGACCATCTCTGAAAGACATGAATTTCTATTTTAAATTTTTCTGAGGTTAGCGAGCTTCTTACACTAACATGCAAATGTAATTCCTATTTTGTAAAGGCTTAATAACAATCTGGATAGCAGTACTTCCATACCTCTAAAGCTAACTGGCCTGCTGCGTGTTTGTAGAGCAAATTTACATGTGAATTTAGTTTTCTTGTTTGCACTTGGTATATTTTACAAGTTCTACCATAAACGTATGTTACTTTCAGAACTAAAAAAATGACAACAATTTTTTAATTTAATTCTTACCATACAAGCTTGACTCAGCCGATACTCCATAGTTAGTACTTCTTGCAAGGTCTTTGAAGACCCCTCCATGAGTTGCCTTAGTGTGATTTTTAGAGATGTTGGAGACATTTTATTAATTACCTTTTGGGGGAAAAAAATTTACTACGGTTAGTCCAATAGCTCCTTTATTGTCCATATAACAAATGAGCTGAGTGTCTATGTAAATCGTATTAAAATATGCCAAAATCTCATAAAAGATTATACCCTAGCTTAATTCTGCCAAAGCCCTGAACAAAGTTTTCTAATCTACTACAAAAACAAAACATCATTCTCCATATGGAATAAATTCTGTACCTGTGACTAAAGTAATAAATCCATATTTGTAGTTTGCCTAGCATAAATTATCCCAACTAGCTAACAGCAATTATACTTAAATAAAATTAATACACACCTTACACACCAATCATATTCATGGAGTGAAGGCAATAACGTATACAGATACAGTGGTCCATTTCCAAGACAAAGTGCCTTGAATTGGCTTAGGTCAGTAAACTACAGAAGAAACAGGATATACTAGGCCCCTGCTTGGACAGCCAATGCCTGCTTATTGGTTCCCCCTTCCTCCCTCTTCACCCCACTTAGTTGCGCTCACCCGAACCAAAGAAGTTTAGTCTAAGATAATAGTTTATTAGTCTGCAATATAGCTCACTTTGTCTGTTCTTATCAGCCTGCCCAGCTACTTAAGAGATAAGTCAAATAACTGAAAAGCCACTGAGCCAACTAGGATTGCAATGCCATTGTGGGCTGCAACAAAATCCAGCAAGACAATCCTAAAAGAAACACCTATAGCCCTGCCTAACAATCAATAGGTGACGTCCGGGAAGATCGTAACCCCATAGTACTCAGCCTATAAGGAACCAGGGGGGGCCTGCGCACTAAGGGATAAACTGTGGTGGGGCCAGGCGTAGTGGCTCATGCCTGTGATCCCAGCACTTTGTGAGGCCAAGGCAGGTCGATCACCTGAGGTCAGGAGTTGAGGACCAGCCGGACCAACATGGAGAAACCCCATCTCTACTAAACATACAAAATTAGCCAGGTGTGGTGGTACATGCCTGTAATCACAGCTACTCAGGAGGGTGAGGCAGGAGAATCGCTTGAACCTGGGAGGCAAAGGTTGTGGTAAGCTGAGATCACGCCATTGCACTCCAGCCCAGGCAACAAGAATGAAACTCTGTCTCAAAAACAAACAACCTACTGTGCTGGGTGTGCCTAAACACCAAACACCCGATCTTACAAGACCATCATTAAAAATCTCACTTTTGCTATTATTCAGGTCTCATGAGTCTATTCTGTGGGTTTGGACAGGTGAGCTGTTTCTCACAACTTGGTGGCCTGTATGCGGATCTCTGTGCCTGCATGGAGTGAGACTCCAGCAGAGAAGGGAGACGCATCCCACTTGACTTATGTGGCCTGCTCTGTCTGGATGTTTTGAGACTCCATGCGGAAGCCACAGACAAACCCAAGATTGTTATTCAGGAGGCAGTAGAGGGGACACAGGGAGAAAAGCAGGCACCATGGCAACCAGGCAACATCATGCACGAGCCAAAGTAGGAAAACTGGTCTGTAAGTACTGCCTTGGTGGTTGGGCCTTTTCAGCGGTCTCAGGGTGTGCAAGAAACCTCCAGTAAGGAGAGCTGAGTACACAGGGAAAACCTCAGGTGCAGAGACTAACCAAAGATGGGAAACAGGAATTCTAGGCCTAGGGAACAAAGAAAAGAGGCAACTAAAAAGATACCCTCTGACATTCTCCCAGGTATTTTGAAGGGATAATCCTCAAACCAGGAAAAAGGAAAAGCAAAAGATGATAAAGTATTGTTTTACCTGGCCCAAAAAGCCCATTTGTCAGCCTTCAGACTTTTGGCCTAAGTTTGGCTCAGATAAGGATTGGGTGTGCCAAGCTTTAACTCTCTACATGAATGATAAAACCCCATCCTCACAAGAGGACACGGATTATGTTCTTTGTTGTATTAGTAAATTAACCCCATGTTAACACAGGAAAGAGCCCTTGCCCAGTGAAAAGCCCTGAGATCCCCTAATACACTCCCCTCTGCCACATCTCACAAAGTAGAGGACAGGGAGATCAGGAGGCAATGGGAAGGTCGGAGGAAGAGGAATCTGGGGGTCATGAAGAACCTAAGCCCAATGCTCCCTTAATTCCTTATCCAAACTTGAGGAAAGAATTAGAGCAAAGTAAAAAGGACATTAAAAATTTCCCTATTTCTTCTAAACAGCAGGAGTCTAATATGTACTCTCTTAGAGAAGTCTTTATGGGACAGGGAGGAGTTGGGTTCGTGAGTGCACCTCTAACAAGCACTGAGGTTAGGAATTTTAAAAAGGAAATGAGGCCACTCTTGGAAGATCTCCTTGGTTTAGCAGAGTAGCTAGATCAATTTTCAGGACCCAATTTTTATGCTTAAGCTAAGATGATGTCAATCGTGAACATTCTGTTTACTGGGGAAGAGAGGAGAATAATTTGAAGGGCAGCCATAACCATTTGGGAAAGACAGCATCCTCCCAGGCAAGAAGTCCTCCCAACTGAGCAGAAATTCCCAAATGCAAATCCCAGTTGGGATAACAATAATCACAGAGATCGGGCCCAAATGCAGAACCTAAGGAAACTAATCATTAAAGTGATTAAAAAGTCCACTCCGAGGACACAAAATGTCTCAAAGGCATTTGAGATTCAACAGCAGCAGCAGCAGCAGCAGCAGTAGCAGCAAAAGAGACTCCCTCTGTGTTCCTGCAGAGGCTCAGGGATCAAATGAGAAAATATTCAGCATTAAATCCAGAGGACCCAGTAGGGAATGGCCTTTTAAAGATTAATTTTGTGACTAAAAGCTGGCCTGATATTACTAAGAAACTGCAAAAGATTAGTGGACGGAATGAAAAACCAATTAAGGAATCACTAAGGGAAGCTCAGAAGGTTTTTGTAAGAAGAAAGGGATAAAGAGAAAAAGAAAGGAGATTGGAAAGAGAAAGGGGAGGAAATGGCAAACTTAGAGGGCCAGAGAAAGAGTTAAGCTGCTGACCCTGAAGGCAAGGGAAAGCCTAGTGCACAGCTATGTGTGTGGGAGCTGCTGGACTAAGCAGCTGAGACAGGGCAGGCAGTGTAAGACACTGTGCAGGCATGGTGGTGCCCAGAGAAAGAGTCGGAGCTGTCTGTCAGACGTGGGGGAGCCAGGGTACAGCACAGCTCAGCTCATGCAGAGAGAAAGAGGAAGAAACTGAGTGTGAGGGAAAAAGGAAATAGGGGATGTCAGATAGAGAGAGATAGAAGAAGATTATGAGTGAGAGAGACTGGAAAAGACAAAGATCAAAGAGAGATACAAAAGATAAGACTGGGGAGAGATATACTGTAAAAGAAGAAAGAATAGAAGAGGAGGCCAGGCACCATGGCTCACACCTGTAATCCCAGTTCTTTGGGAGGCCAAGGTGGGCGAATCATGAGGTCAGGAGTTCGAGACCAATCTGGCCAACGTAGTGAAACCCCGTCTCTACTAAAAATGTAAAAAAAAATTAGCCAGGTGTGGCAGTGTGCACCCAAAATCTCAGTTACTCAGGAGGCTGAGGCAGAAGAATTGCGTGTATCCCAGAGGCGGAGGTTGCAGTGGGCTGAGATCACGTCATTGCACTCTAGCCTGGGCAATAGTGTGACTCCGTCTCAAAAAAAAAAAAAAAAGTACAAGAGGAAATAAGAGGATGTGGAGAGGTTGCCAGGGCTCGGGGAAGGTTCTAGAGGCTCAAGAAACAAGGAGGTGCAGAAAAAGGGTACAGTGTGGACACTGAGAAGGGAAAGAGCCCAAGGTGATGCAAGTGAGAAAAGGATATGGAAGAGAGTCTAGGAGCAGGAGCGGACTATCTGGCTGTTTGTCAGAAGGCAGTAGAAAGGATTCAGGTTATGGAAGGGTAAATGGATGACATGATCATTAAGGTTTTGTTGTTGTTTAACTGAGAGGCTATAAGTCCACCAGGGTCAGCTGTCAGTAAGGCTTCAGAAGGGTTGGGGGGCTACATAAGGAAGATCAGAACTAGGGTTGTAAACTCAAATAACTACAGGGCCAGCAAATGATGAGAAGGAGGGCTGCAGGGCTGGGTGGGGACTGTAGCTAACTGAGGAAGGTGCACTCTGTTAAAGGGGCTACAGCTGCTCAGCAGTTTTTACAGGGCCAACCCTGTTCTGCCAAATTGTCTGCTTTGTCAGAGGCCAGAATTCTAATTTTTTATGCAAAACGGGATTTTTAAGTGCTGGTAATCAGTTGAAAAAACTTAAAAACTCAATACAAACAAAAGAGGATGCCAGTTTACAATCCCTGAGATAGAGCTGGTGCTGGGGAGAAGTCTGCCAAGATGCTTTAAAGTGGCATGCATAAAAGTTCTGTTTCCCAGAGCGTTGCTGGGCTGGGGAAGGATCCTTGCAGCAGAGGAGGAGGAAAAGTCACTAAGTCCCCTCCCAGAGTGAAGCAAAACAAAGACCATTTGTCCAGGAATACAAATGGTGGAGCTCCTGGCCTGCCAAGGAGAGGAATGGTGTCTTCAAAGCTAAGAAAGAGGAAGTGAGGACAGAGCCAGGGATGCCTGTGCTAATGAAAGTGCCCCTCAGGAAAGACACCACAGGCTGGCAGCTCTTCAAACCAGCAGCTCTTGGCCCAGTGCCAGACCCAGCAGGGCCTGGCCAAAGGCTCCCTGTGAGGCCAGCTGGGCAGTCCCTTGCTTCCCCAAGTTCCTCCTGGGGTCAGTGGGCTCTGGGGAAGTGCCCAACCTAACTCCAGCTAGTTTCTTATGGTAAGGAGAGGAAAGTAAGAAGGCATCAGACTGTAACTGTTTAGATATCATAGAATATCAAACTAAAGTTGAATCAGACCTTAAAAAAACTCCATAATGGAATATGGCTGTTTGTGCATGTTATCATCTCAAGTAACAGATGGCAAAAGACTTGTGTAATAGATGGCTATGCTGTCACTGATGGAAACAAACAATCCTTATGTAAAAAAGGTAGATTACCCAATAATTGTTAAGTCCAACCCTGTGAATTATATGCTCTTAACCAGGCCCTAAGGCTCCTAGAAGGCCAAGAAGGCACTATATATACCAATTCCAAATATGCGGATGGAGTAATACGCACCTTTGAAAAGATCTGAACAAAGCAGGGCCTAATAAATGCAGGAGGACAGAACCGGTTCATAGAAAATTGGTCAAACAAGTTTTTAAAAAGCCCCTGCTTCCAGCAGATAGCCATAGTTTATGTACATGGCCATCAGAAAGAAAACATTATAAAAGCTGTAGGAAACAGGCTTGCAGATAAAGCTGCTAAGCAAGCCTCCCAGGAGGAAAAAGTTCAACTGTTTGGTCTAATTCCAGACATCCCTGAGGTGGTATTAAGATCCCAATATTCCAAAGAGGAGGAGGAAAAGCTGGGAAAATAGGGGCCACTCAAACAGAGAATGGGAGGTAGGTGCTCCCTAATGGGAGAAAAACAATAAGCAAACCCATAATGAGAGAACTGATACCCATGCTGCATAAGGGACGTCACTGGGGTTCCCAGGCCATGTGTAACGCAATACTCAAGAATTATGAGTGTATAGAGATTTATACCCTTGCTAAACAAGTGTGTAGGAGTTGTGTGACCTGCCAGAAAATAAACAAAAAGGTAAAGGGCCAGGCACAGTGGCTCATGCCTGTAATCCCAGCACTTTTAGAGGCTGAGGCAAGCAGTTCAGGTTATGGAAGGGCAAATGAATGAAATTACCACTAAGGATTTGTTGTTGTTTTACTGAAAGGCTGTAAATCCACCAGGGGCAGTTGTCAGTAAGGCTGCAGAAGGGCAAGAACACCTGAGGTCAGGAGTTCAAGACCAGCCTGGCCAACATGGTGAAACCCCATCTCTACGAAAACTACAAAAATTAGCTGGGCCTGGAGGCATGTGCCTGTAATCCTACCTACTCGGGAGGCTGAGGCAGCAGAACAGTTTGAATCTGGGAGGCGAGGCTGCAGTGAGTCAAGATTGCACCACAGCACTCCAGCCTGGGTGACAGAGTAAGACTCCAACTCAAAACAAAACAAAACAAAAAACACAGACTACCAGAAAAACGTCTCCTGTGTTAAGGCCATTTCAAAGCATTCTCATATTTAGGCAGGATTACTAACCTTCCTACTATGAAAACCAAAGACCATTAAAAAAAAAAATCATACACTGGGCATATCCTCCACCCTGCCACCCCTTAGGTTAAAAAATCCTCCAACTTGAACCCCACTTCTTGAGTTCACAGGTCACCACCACTTCCAGTCTGGCGACTCCATGCTAATTAAAACCTGGAAAAAAGACATGCTCCACCCAAACTGGCAAGGTCCCTATCAACTGCTCCTGATCACTGACACAGCCATATGAACAGCTGAACAGGGGTGAACACCTTACACTCAGGTCAAGACTCATAAATGAACCCCCCAAAAGAAAGGGAAAAGGGTGAATGTGGAGTGTATAAATCACCTAAGAAACCCTTAAAGCTAACTATAAGGAAAACCTAAAAGGAAGCTATGAGCAGGCTCCATCATTGGGGGTGGATATGGTTAGGATTAATCCTAACACAAGGGGTGAAAGAAGACCTAAGTGTTGGATAGGGCCCAGTACTAGGGGTGGAAAGAAGGAACTATCCAATCAAACCAATAGTCAATGTAACTAAAACCTCCATCCCCACCCCACAAACTATAAAGTTTAATGCCTGCCAAGTCTCATCTTGCAGGAATTTAGAAAACCAAAGGCAATTGTCACAAGCAGACAAATACCTATGTCCTAAAACAGACCTTTATTGGGCCCCCTCAGAAAAGCCCTGTGCTAGCTGGAATCAGGTCTGGTGGACCACTCAACATCAAGGCCAGGTGAGTCATTCTTCCAAAACCAAACCCGTAAAGAATAAAATATAAGGGGCCCATGCCACCTAACTGTAAACATTTAAAATGCAATCATATATTAATTACCATAAACAACCCAGCTTCTCTAGACCAGGACCACAAGAAGTAAAAATGAGCAATAAATATCTCAGGAAGGGATCCCGTGGGACGGTTAGCTCTTCGGCAAGTCACCAATCCCACCTCAAGTCCACCCAGAATTACTTTAACTCCCGGTCCCACTACTTCCTTTAACCCCACCACACAATGACCCTAAAAGAATAAAAATAATTAAGGTAACTTAAGGCAAACTTTAAAAGTTAAGACTGGAGAAAACGTGATTATATATTTAGAAGACCCCATTGTCTCAGCCCAAAATTTCTTTAAGATGATAAATAACTTCAGGAAAGTCTCAGGATACAAAATCAATCAATGTGCAGAAATCACAAGCATTCCTATACACCAATAACAGACAAATAGCCAAATCATGAATGAACTCCCATTCACAATTGCTACAAAGATAATAAAATACCTAGGAATACAACAAACAAGGAATGTGAAGGACCTCTTCAAGGAGAACTACAAACCACTCTCAAAGAAATAAGAGAGGACACAAACAAATGGAAAAACATTCCATGCTCATGGTACTGAAGAATCAATATCGTGAAAATGGCCATACTGCTCAAAGTAATTTATAGATTCAATGCTATCCCCATCAAGCTACCACTGACCTTCTTCACAGAACTGGAAAAAAAACACCTTAAACTTCCTATGGAACCAAAAAGGAACCCACATAGCCAAGACAATCCGAAGCCCCAAAAAAGAAAAGAAAAAAAAAAAAGAAGAAAGCTGGAGACATCACAATACCTGACTTCAAACTATATACTACAAGGCTACAGTAATCAAAATAGGATGGGTTATGAAAAATTAAGGCTTCTTCCAAAAATGCTAAATAGTTCATGTTCAAAAGCCATTGACCCAGAAACAGACTCCCATCTATCTACAGTCATTTGATTTTTGACAAAAGGCACCGATGCAATCCACTGGGGAAGAAAAATTTTTCAACAAACTGTGCTGGAACAATTTTATAACAATGTGAGAAAAATTAACCTGGACTTCTATATTTTATACTATGCTCAAAAAATTAATGTGAGATAGATTTAAACCTAAACAAAAAAGCAGTAACTAGAAATCTTCCAAAAGAAAGCACAGTACGGTATTTTGCAAGTAGGTAAACTTTTCTTAGCACACAGAAATCAGTACTCATAAAAGAGAAAAACAAAGATAAATTAGACTTCCTCAAAATTAAAAACATTTGATCATCAAAAAATTATTGTAATATACCACATTAATAGAGAAAGGGCAAAAGAGTCATATGATCATCTCAATAGGTGCAGAAAAAAATATGATAAAATCCAACACTCATTCAATACAATAATTTAAAAAACTCTCTTCACCAACTAGGCATAGAATTAACTTCTTCACACTGATAAAGAATATCCACAGAAAACCTATAACAATCAATATTTTTAATGTTCTTTAAAGCTTTCCCCTTAAGACTGGGAATAAGACAAAGATGGCTACTATCATCATCTCTACTGAATATTGTGTTGGTGGTGTTAGCCAGTACAGGAAGTTGGTGAGAAGGGAGAAATAAAGGGGGTATGAGAGGGAGGGAGAGTGGGAAGAAGGAGGGAAGGGAGGGGAAGGAGGGAGGAGAAAGGGGAGAAAGGGGAGGGAGGGAAGAGGGGGAGGGAGGGAGGGAGGGGAGGAGGAGGGGAAGGGAGGGAGGGATCAGAGGGAGAGGAGGGGAGGAAGGAAAGGAGGGAGGGAGGGGAGGGGAGAGGAGGAAGGGAGGGAGAAGAGGGAAGGGAGGGAGGGAGAGGAAGGGAGAAAAGGAGAGGAGGGAAGAAAGGAGAGGAGGGGAGGAAGGGAGGGAGGGAGAGGAGGGGAGGAAGGGAGGGAGGGAGAGGAGGGGAGAAAGGGAAGGAGAGAGGGGAGGGGAGGAAGGGAAGGAGAGAGAGGAGGGGAGGAAGGGATGGAGGGAGAAGATGGAAGAAAGGGACGGAGGGAGGGAGAGGATGGGAGGGAGGGGGAAGAAGGGAGAGAGAGGAGGGGAGGAAAGAGAGGGAGGGAGGGAGGGGAGGGGGGAGGAAGGGAAAGAGGAAAGGAGGGGAAAAAGGGAGAGAAGAAAGGAAGGGAGGAAGGGAAAGAGGAAGGGAGGGGAAGGAAGAAGGGAGGGGAGAGAGGAAGGGAGGGGAGGAAGGGAGGCAGTGAAAGGAGAAAAGGAAAAGAAGGAATAAAGAAAGAAGGAAAGAAGACATTATGTATACAAATGATGAAAATTCAAAGTAATCTGCAAACCATAAATAACTCATTTAAAAAATAAGTGAGTTTAGCAAAACCATTAGATACAAGGTCAATACATAAAATTTAATTTCAGGGCAGCATGGTGGCTTACACTTGTAATCCCAACACTTTGGGAGGCCAACCCTGGATTTTTTTTTTTTTTTTTTAAGGAAAATCTAAAACAGTTTACGCAATCACTTTGTAAGAAGTCAGTAAAAACATAACAGTTAAATTGACAGGTAGGAAAAGCCCCAAATAATGAATTCCTATTCTGCATTATGGTTGACCTGAGGTCAGGAGTTCAAAACCAGCCTGGACAACATGGTAAAACCCTGTCTTTACTAAAAATACAAAAATTAGCCAGGTGTGGTGGTAGGGACCTGTAATCCCAGCAACTCAGGATGCTGAGGCACAAGAATCATTTGAACCCAGGAGGCGGAGGTTGCAGTGAGCCAAGATTGCACCACTGCACTCCAGCCTGGGCAATAGAGCAAGACTGTCTCATGTATTTATTTCTATATATCAAAAAATAGAAAATTAAATTTTAAAATGACACCACGTGAACATGCATCAAAACCCACCAAATACCTAGGGATAAACCCAAAGAAACATATGCAAATGCAAGTATTCTACAAAAACGATTCAACACCTGCTTTCCTTTGGGGAATTTGGAATTTGGAATTTGGGTATATGCTAGGCAGAGTGCCCATACTACGAGTCCCCAATAAAATTCCTGCGCACCAAGTTTCTAATGTGCTTCACAAGATCTCAACTAGTTGCTGGAAGTGTTAGTCTCCACTGGAAGAGGACTCTTAGGTGCTTACACCTGGCTTCTTCCAGACTCCATCCTGTATGCTTCTCCCTTTGCTGATTCTGCTTTGTATTCTTGTGCCACAAGAGTATAATTATACGTTGGTGCAGAACAATTGTACTTTTTGCCATCAATTTTATGACAAAAACCATAATAATATATGCTGAGTCTTTATAGTGGGTTGCCAAACTCGGTAGGCGGGGATCTTATAAATTTGTTTAGTTCCTTGTAGATTCTAAATATTATACTTTTGTCAGATGGATAGATTGCAAAATTTTTCTCCCATTCTGTAGGTTATCTGTTCATTCTGATGACAGTTTCTTTTGCTGTACAGCATAGATCCCATTTGTCAATTTTGGCTTTTGTTGCCATTGCTTTGGTGTTTTAGTCATGAATTCTTTGCCCATGCATATGTCCTGTGAGGGAATCTGTGAAGATCGCTCCTGCTGAGGCCCCTGGGAAATGGGCCTCGCCATACGGTGAGCTTGAGCCCGGACACAGATCCCCGGTTGGGGGAGTCGAGCTGAGGGAAAGTAGGAACCGAGAGAGGAACTATATGTTATCCAAAATAATTAACAGACATTACTTTATGGATATGAGGACTTGGGAGGCATTGTGTCTACTTTCGGCTTCTTATGGTTTATTGTCTCATTGTGTTCATTTTGGACCCGTGTTACCTTCATTGCAATATATTAACTTAAATATTTACACTTGGTAACTTACTTACCGTAACTTACAGGGCATAAGTGTAACTTATTTACCATAGCTTACAGGGCGTAACTGTAATTTACTTACCTTGACCTATTGGGCATAACCTACTTACTGGAAGTAACCTACTTACTGCGCGTAGCCTACTTACTGAGCTTAACTTACTTACTGGGCGTAACTTGCTTACTGTAACTTAAGTACGTTAATCTGGTGTAAACAACTTTAACTTCAGAAAAGTATATAATGAAACACATTGCAGAAATAAAATTGCTGCATGAGCATAGCGCATGTAGCCCTCCAGACCTCGCCTTTTCTGTCTCCTTTTTTCCAGCGCGCGCTCTCTTCCAGGTTTGGGACCCTCTCGCTGGACGAGATTCCTGGGCTCGCGTTCAGTTCACAACAGTCCTGAATGGTATTGCCCAGTTTTTCTTCTAGGATTTTTATGATTTTAGGTCTTACATTTAAGTCTTTAATATATCTTGAGTTAATTTGTGTATAAGGTGTAAGGAAGGAGTCCCATTTCAGTTTTCTACATATGGCTGGCCAGTTTTCCCAGCATCATTTAGTAAATAGGGAATCCTTTCCTCATTGCTTGTTTTTGTCAGGTTTGTCAAAGATCAGATGGTTGTAGATGTGTGGTGTTATTTCTGAGGCCTCTGTTCTGTTCCATTGGTCTATATATCTGCTTTGGTACCAGTATCATGCTATTTTAGTTACTGTAGCCTTGTAGTGTAGTTTGAAGTCAGATAGTGTGATGCTTCCAACTTTGTTCTTTTTGCTTAGGATTCTCTGAGTGTATGGGCTCTTTCTTGGTTCCATACAAAATTTAAAGTAGTTTTTTTCTAGATCTGTGAAGAAAGTCAATGATAGCTTGATGGGAACAGTACTCAATCTATAAATTACTTTGGGCACTATGGCCATTTTCATGATAATAAATCTTCCAATCCATAAGCATGGAATGTTTTTCCATTTGAGTCCTCTCTCAAAATTTTGTTGAGAAGTGGTTTGTAGTTCTCCTTAAAGAGGTCGTTCATGTCCCTTGTAAATTGTATTCCTAGGTATTTCGTTCTCTTTGTAGCAATTGTAAATGGGAGTTCCCTCATGATTTGGTTGTCTATTTTTGGTATATAGGAATGCTTGTGATTTTTGCACATTGATTTTGTGTCCTGAGATTTTGCTGACTTTGCTTATCACCTTAAGGAGTTTTTGGGCTGAGACAAAGGGGTTTTCTAAATATACAATCATGGCATCTGCAAACTGAGACAATTTGACTTCCTCTCTTCCTATGTGAATATCCTTTCTTTCTTTCTCTTGTCTGAATGCCCTGGTCAGAACTTCCGATACTATGTTGAATAGGGGTGGTGAGAGAGGGCATCCTTGTCTTGTGCCAGTATTCAAAGGGAACACTTTCAGCCCATTGGCTATGGGTTTGTCATAAATATTGGTATGATATTGGCTATGGATTTGTCATAAATAGTTCTTATTATTTTGAGATACCTTCCCTCAATACCTAGTTTATTGTTTTCAGCATGAAGGGTGCTGAATTTTATTGAAGAACTTTTCTGCATCTATTAAGATAATCATGTGGGTTTTGACACTGGTTCTGTTTGTATAATGGATACATTTATTCATTTGCATATGTTGAACCAGCCTTGCATCCCAGGCATGAAGCCAACTTGATTTGTGGTGGATAAGCTTTATGATGTGCTTCTGGATTTAGTTTGCCAGTATTTTATTGGGGATTTTTGCATCGATTTTCATCAGGGATATTGGCCTGAAATTTTCTTTTATTGCCAGGTTTTGTTATCAGGATGATACTGGCCTCATAAAATGGGTTAGGGAGGAGTCCCTCTTTTTCTATATTCAGAAGGAATGGCACCAGGTCCCCTTGAGAAAGGACCCCACTACATGACCAACAATTTATGCTGTAAATTTTTCTCCCATCCTTCCCCAAGGAGACCTCTGGCCTTTTTGCAGGGTAATTGCACTGAAAAAAGGGAAATAATCAAACCTTTCAGGAACTACTAGACACTGACTCTGTGCTGACATTGATTCCAGGGACTCAAAACGTCATTGTGGTCTTCCAGTTAAAGTAGGGGCTTATGGTGGTCAAGTAATTAATAAAGTTGTTGCTCAGGTCTGACTTAGAGTAGGTCCAGTAGATCGCTGGACTCATCTTGTGGTTATTTCCCCAGTGCCAGAATGCATAATTGGCATGAACATACTTAGCAGCTGGCAGAACCTCCCCCACCACTCCGATTGGCTCCCTGCCTGGTAGGGTAAGGGCTATTACGGTGGGAAAGGCCAAACAGAAGCCATTAGAGCTGCCTCTACCTAGTAAAATAGTAAATCCAAAACAATATTGTACTCCTGGAGGGATTGTGGAGATTAGTCCTATGATCAAGGACTTGAAAGATGCAGGGGCAGTGATTCCCACCACATCCCCTTTCAACGCTCCCATTTGGCCTGTGCAGAAGACAGCTGGATCTTGGAGAATGAAAGTGGATTGTCATAAGCTTAACCAGGTGGTAACTCCAATTTCAGCTACTTTACCAGATGTGGTTTCATTGTTTCAGCAAATTAACACATTTCCTGTTACCTGGTATGCAGCCACTGACTTGGCAAATGCCTTTTTCTCCATTCCTGTCCATAAAGCCCACCAGAAGCAATTTGTCTTCAGCTGGCAAGGCCAGCAACACACCTTTACTGTTATACCTCAGGGATATATATACTCTCTCTACTTGTGTCATAACCTTATTTGGAGAGACCCTGATCACTTTTCACTTCTGCAAGATACCACACCGGTCCATTACATTGATGACATTATGCTGACTGGATCCAGCGAGCAGAAAATACACGGGACTTACTGGTGAGATATCTGTGTGCCAGAGGATGGGAAATAAATCCGACTAAAATTCAGGGACCTACTATCTCAGTAAAATTTCTAAGGGTCCAGTGGTGTGGGCCCTGTCAAGATACTACTTGAACTGCCTATCAAGAACTGAGTGCTTTTTGACCCATCTAGCCATAACGTGGGTTGTACACAGCAGCATTTCATTATCAAATGGCAGTGGTATATACGTGATCGGGTTTGAGCAGGTCCTGAAGGTACAAGTAAATTACATGAAGAAGTAGCTCAAATGCCCATGGTCTCCTCTCCTGCCACCCTGACTTCTGTCTCCCAGCTGGCACTGGTGGCCTTATGGGGAGTTCCCTATGATCAGTTGACAGAGGAACAGAAGACTAGGACATGGCTCACAAAGGGTCTGCACAATATGCAAGCATCACCCAAAAGTGAACAGTTGCAGCATGACAGCCCCTTTCTAGAACATCCCTGAAGGACAGTAGTAAAGGGATATCTTCATAGAGGACAGAACCTTGAGCAGTGCACCTGGTTGTACACTTTGCATGGAAGGAAAAATGGCCAGATGTGTGATTATATACTGATTCATGGGCTGTAGCCAATGGTTTGGCTGGATGGCCAGGGACTTGGAAGAAACATGAATGGAAAATTGGTGACAAATAAATTTGGGGAAGAGGTATGCAGATGGCCCTCTCTTGAGTGGTCAAAAACCATGAAGATATTTGTATCTCATGTGAGTGCTCACCAAGGGATGACCTCAGCAGAGTTTAATAATCAAGTGGGTAGGATGACCTGTTCTGTGGACACCAATCAGTCGCTTTCCCCAGCCAACCCTGTCATCACCCAATGGGCCCATGAACAAAGTGGCCATGGTGGTAGGGATGGAGGTTATGTAAGGGCTGAGCAATATGAACTTCCACTCACCAAGACTGACCTGGCTACAGCCACTACTGAGTGCCCAATCTTCCAGCAGCAGAGACCAACACTGAGCCCTCGATATGGCACCATTCCTCGGGGTGATCAGCCAGCTACTTGGTGGCAGGTTGATTACAGTGAACCTCTTCCATCATGGAAAGGGCAGAGGTTTTCCCTCACTGGAACAGACACTTACTCCAGATATGGGTTTGCTTACCCTGCATGTAACGCTTCTGCCAAGACTGCCATCCACAGACTCATGGAATGCCTCATCCACTGTCATGGTGTTCCACACTGCATTGCCTCTGACCAAGGCACTCACTTTATGGCTAAAGAAGTGCAGCACTGGGCTCATGCTCATGGAATTCACTGGTCTATGTTCCCTACCATCGTGAAGCAGCTGGACTGACAAATGATGGAATGCCTTTTGAAGTCCCAATTACGTCAACTAGGTGACAATATTTTGCAGGGCTGGGGCAAAGTTCTCCAGAAGGCTGTGTATGTTCTGAGTATACAGTGTCCAATATATGGCACTGTTTCTCCCATAGCCAGAATTCATGGGTCCAGGAATCAAGGGTAGAAGTGGAAGTGGCACCACTTACCATCACCCCTACTGATCCACTAGCAAAATTTCTGCTTCCTGTTCCTGTGACGTTACATTCTGCTGGCCTAGAGGTCTTAGTTCCAGAGGGGGGAATGCTGCCATCAGGAGACACAACAACGATTCCATTAAACTGGAAGACTGGCACCTGGACACTTTGGGCTCCTCCTACCTTTAAGTCAACAGGCTAAGAAAGGAGTTACAGTTTTGGCTGGGGTGACTGGCTGACACTATCAAGATGAAATCAGTCTTTTACTCCACAACAGAGGTAAGGAAGAATATGCATGGAATAGAGGAGATCGATTAGGGTGTCTCTTAGTATTACCATGCCCTGTGATTACGGTCAATGGGAAACTACAACAGCCCAATCCAGGCAGGACTACAAATGACCCAGACCCCTCAGGAATGAAAGGTTTGGGTCACTCCACCAGGAAAAAACCCACAATCTGCTGAGGTACTTGCTGAAGGCAAAGGGAACACAGAATGGGTAGTAGAGAAATCATCAGTACCAGCTACAACCATGTGACCAGCTGCAGAAATGGAGGTTTTAATTATCATGAGTATTTCCTCCATCTTTTGCTAAAAACACATTTGTGCATGCATATACTTATACTAAGCAAGTATCTTTATTTCCTTTTCCGTTACATAACATAAGATTTATTGACTTCATATCAGCATGTAAGTACTGTTAACTTTATGTAATAGTATTTGGGTGGGGAACTGGTGCATTTCTGGTTGTAAGAAAAATAGCTGTATTTTGTCAGGCATAATTATGACATTATTGTCTTTATTTGAAGATTATATATGATCTCAGGAGATATGTATGGGTTCAAGTTGACCAGGGGTGGACCTGTGATGGTGATTACTGAGTGTCAACTTCAATGGATTGAAGGATACAAAGTATTGATTCTGGGTGTCTCTGTGAAGGTGCAGCCAGAAGAAATTAAACATTTGAGTCAGTGGGCTAGGGAAAGCAGATCCACCCTTCATCTGGTGAGCACAATCTAATCAGCTGCCAGCGAGTATAAAGCAGACAGAAAAACATGAAAAGGAGAGACTGGCCAAGCCTCCAGCCTACATCTTTCTCTCATGCTGGATGCTTCCTGCCCTCTAACATCAGACTCCAAGTTCTTCAGTTTTGAGACTCAAACTGGTTCTCCTTGCTCTTAAGCTTGCAGACAGCCTACTGTGGGACCTTGTGATCACATAAGTTAATAGTGAATAAACTCCCCATATATATATATATATATACTATTAGTTCTTTCCCTCTAGACAACCCTGACTAATACACCAACTTAAAGTCAGATTCCTTGAAATACAAAATGATTATCTACATAAACATTCCTAGAAGTTATTAATAATAACAGTCTACTTTTGTGAGTTAGGGAAATAAATGGCAGGTCTACCTGCTCTAATTTATGCCTATCCTTGAAAGATAATGAAATTCTAATACTGAAGAAGATCCCATGGGACAAATTAACTTTGGATTTCCCCCTTAAGAATATAGTAAAAGGCCAGATGTGGTGGCTCATGCCTGTAATCCCAGTGTAATCCCAGCACTTTGGGAAGCGAGGTGGGTGGATCGCTTGAGCCCAGGAGTTCCAGACCACCCTGGCCAACTGGTGAAACCTTGTCTCTACAAAAAAATACAAAAAATTAGCCAGGTATGGTGGCACATGCTTGTAGTGCCAGCTACTCAGGATTGCTTGAGCCTGGGAGATTGAGGCTGCACTGAGTTATGATTGCACTATTGTACTCCAGCCTAGGCAACAGAGCAAGACTCTATCTCAAAACAACAACAACAACAACAAAATACAGTGAAAATGGAGGGAATGTTTTCACCTTTACAGGTAAGACTATTAAAATTTTTTCTCAATGTTTCCTGACAACTGAAATGTTATGATTACATCTAGAAATAGAAAAATATTATGGAATCATGATGTGGAGCCTAAATATATATATACACACACACACACATACATACATATATATATGAAATATACGAAAAATACTGTCAGATAAAGACAAGCTAAAACACCTTTTAAGTATAAGTAAACATACCTTTTCTTTGTCTGGAAGTCTGAAATACTCCAAGTTTCATAATCATACTAGAGGTCCAAGAATGTCAACATTTGGTATGCACACATTTACACAAAAATGGCTCTTCTGCTGTTAACAGTTTGAGTTACGCGAAACACAGAAACACTACATAAGACTCAGCTATGGCAAGAGATGGAGTATCTTGTTTAAAAAGGATCACTTTTTAATTAAACCTCCTGCTTAGAAAGACCATATTAAATAGAATTTATAGATCAATGTCACAATTGCAAATACATCATAAGATGACTATTCTCCAGTGACTCAGCCCTTCTAATATAATTTAAATGTCCCTAAAATCCTCCTCCACAGGACAAGGAGGATTATTTGGAAATGAAGTATGCTTACAAAAGTCTTCTGTTACATTCAAAGGACATAAAACTAGCTTAGCTTTGCCCACAACAACCAGCAGGTAGAAACAGCACTTGAATTTAGGTCAAGGTTAGTGGAACAGATTTCTGAAGCTCACCTAAATTTGGGAAAAAGAAAACACAATGCATGGGTTATGTCGTCACCAATGGAGCACTAATACCCGTTAGAGAGGCTTCCCTGTCACTGGACTTCACCATGTTCAGTCAAGGCAGAAAGGATCCCAGTATTACCTTCAACTGCTCTAGGGCAAAAGATGAACCATCTTGTTGTAAGTTTTCAATAATCTGTTCCATAGTATTGGCTGAAAAACAACTATAAAAAAAGGAAATGTGATTTCACCAGTGTGCAAGTGATTTCCTGTTTCTAACATACTGATGAATCTGAACGTAGGCTTCCCCCCTCTCCCATTTCAATAATTAAGAATTGTCTAATCTCTTTAACAGGACGTAAAAAGAATCAGAGCATTGCTTCCCTGGGTAAGCATTTGTAGCCTACCTTCACTAATACAAAATAAAACCTACATTTTATTTTTTCACTTGCATTTTTGCATCTATTATATTTCTATGTAAAGAAATAATTCAACTACAAAAAGTAGATGCTTCTAAATAGTAGAGATGGTTGTCTTATTTTGTAATACTTTTCTTCCTGTTTCCCAAAGCCAGTCTGTCAATCTCTTAAATCATTGCACAAAATCTTTTTTGCCGATCAGCTTGATAAGACCTTCAGAGAAGATAAATTTAAAAAGATAAAAGTTAATTCAATTATTTTCTAGCTTCTCTTCCCCACTTAAGAAAACAGTTATTTTGCACTAACATGAATTTGAATCACTGCACAAAATCTTTTTGCTGGTCAGCTTGGTAAGATCTTCAGAGAAGATAAATTTACAAAGATAAAAGTTAATTCAATTATTATTTTCTAGCTGCTCTTCACCACTTAAAAAAAAATATTCTGTACTAAGATGAATTCTCATGGTAGATTACTAAATATAATGAATTTCACCCGGTAAAAAGAATCTACTTTCAAAGGTAAGTGAAAAAGTGCCCTATGCTGGCAGGGCATGGTGACTCACGCCCATAATCCCAACATTTTGGGAGGCCAAGGTGGGTGGATCACCTGAGGTCATGAGTTGGAGACTAGCCTGGCCAACATGGCCAAACCCTGTCTCTACTAAAAATACAAATGTTAGCCAGGTATGATGGTAGGCACCTGTAGTCCCAGCTACTCAGGAGGCTGAGGCAGGAGAGCTGCTTACACCTGGGGTAGGGAGTGGGGGACCTCAAAGGTTGCAGTGAGCTGAGATCTCGCCACTGCATTCCAGCCTGGGGGACAGAGCAAGACTGTCTCAAAAAAAAAAAAAAAAAAAGAAAGAAAGCTCTATGCTATCTCAGAATTCAGTGCACTATCAAACACAGGTTAATTCTAATGGTAATTATAATGTTAGCAAGTTCATTTTAATATAGTCTTTCCAAAGGAATATATAACTGAGATTTTTAAGTACCTGTTAATTTTGTCCAAGTGTTCCTCAAGTATAAAAGACTTGTCTCGATCAATCTTACACTGTTTGAAAAGAAAAATCTTTTAATAAATTTGAACACAATATTTTAATCCTTAAAAATTCATATTTAATGATACACTTTGTGAAAGATTGTCACTTATTCCTTTCAGTCAAATTACATCTAACAGTCTCATAAATAACTACCACTGTATGATCAAAATTCAGACAGCAAACAGAACTCTAGCTCTTAAAATCAACAATGGCATAAATGTTCTAATATTTTTATTTAGATGTATAAGTATTTGTAATCACTAATACATTTGACATATTATCATTAAAATGTATCTGTGAAGTTAAGGATTCTAAGGGACCTGAAAGATCAACCTGCCCAAATTTTCATACTAGCGAGAAATTCCCACCACATGCCTGGTATCTCTGCAGCTCTGACCTTCAGAGAGAGAAAATAGCACCTCAAGGAAGAGCTCGCAAATGCTGGAACTGAATAATTAGGTTTCTGTTGTTTTAATTCTGGAACAAAAACCAATTCTAGCATGTTTATAGTTGTAGTTAATTTCTTTCACCTTAACCATTTCCCACATGACGCAGTTTTGCGTCCCCTCATGATCCGGGTCCTTCTTATGGACAAGTTCCAATTTTCCAAAGTCATTCTTCAACTATGGGGCACGTATCTTAGCTGCTGATGTGGCTGGCTCGTAGCAAAGTACAAGAGGGCTCTGCATGACCTTGATTACTTTGGATATACTTTTCTTAACTGGACTAACTCTGAGTTAGTGTTGAGACAGGCCTATGATTACAGCTGATTCACACCAAGTTCCAATTAAATAAGACTTTTCTGTTTTTTAAAACTGTGCCATTGTAGGCTGTGTTTCTCCTATTCTGCACTTTTGAATTTAGTACTTTGGGTTAAAACACAAGATTTGCACTTATCTTTATTAAATTTCACATTGTTACTATTGACCAGATCACTCTAAACTCTAAGAGTTTTTTTTTTCATCCATATTCTTTTTCCTTATTTTTCTTAGTTCTAAATCAACTTGATCAAAATGCTATCAGTGGTCTCCAAATCACTTGAGAAAAGTACTGAGTAAGTCTTAGATGACTTCCCTACAGTCTAACACCTATACATTTAGTAGAACCTTTGATAAGGCCTTTAAACCCCCACAAACCATAATTCATCCCATATTTATTCAATTCAACAACAGGAGACTATCAAATGCTCTGATAAAACAAGTGAAATCCTCATGTGCTCCATATTCATATTCTGTGTACCAAGTACTCAGTGGCCCTGCCAATTTGTACTTATGTGCTCCAGTTCTGGGTAATGTTTTCAGTACTATTTCTCTAAATATTTCCTTCCCTCTACCTATTATGAATTCCTAATTAGATTTTAGACCTCCTACAATAACATCTCTCATTTTCCATTCTCTCCTTTTTCTGTTTCATTATCCTTTTCTGTTAGTTTTCCTCAACCATAGATTTTAATCTGTTGTGGGTTTTTTACTCCCCATTTTGTTATCATTTTTAAAATTTTACAGGCATAACCACTACCAAGATCAGCCAGTAGCCATCAACATCTAGGCGAGACCCTTCACTAGTAAAACGATTATGACTAACTGAAACTCAGATGATCATTAGTATTTTTAGCCAATTTAATTATTTAATAATTATAAATAAGATATGTACTTGTGTTTAGACATGATGTTCTTGCACACTTAATAGACTACAGTATAGTGTAAAAACTTTTATGAGCACTGGAAAACAAAAACATCCATGTGACTAGCTTTATTGCCATGGTCTGGAACCAAACTCAGATTACCTCTGAGGCATGCCTATATTATTCTTTGAATTACCTTTAGAGTATCCATTGTTGTTTCATAGGTAAAATATTTTCCTCTTATCTCAAGATGATAGTTATAAATTGGTGTTTGGTTTTTCAAGTTTCTTTCTTCTTGCATTGTCTGCTTCCTTCCAGTGCCTTTGTTGTTTGTTTTGGCCTCGGAAATTTGTTTTTCTATGCAAAGCACTAAAATTAGGAAGCTTTGTGTCTAATGTCAATTGTAGTTACAGGATTCTCAACTATATGATACATTATAAGATGATCAGTCAGATGTGTTATTAAGACATGTCAATGTCTATGGGGTTTTTTTCTTCCAATGTATTGCTTAGCAGTGGAATGGGATGTAGCCATTTTGCAAGTCAACTAAGAAAAAGCAACAGAGGTCTTCCAATTTACTTATATCTCATCTCTTTTCAGTACAGTACTTCGCTTATCTCTACCCTCAGCTAGACTTGCCTGATCTGGTTTCTCTAAGGAGTCAGTCTATACTCTTCTGCCAGGTTATTGGAAGACAGCTACTCTTAGTCGTACAAGAAGATTTGTGGAGGGGCTGGGCACAGTGCTCACGCCTGCAATCCCAGCACTATGTAAAGCCAAGGAGGGCAGATCATTTGAGGTCAGAAGTTAGATACCAGCCTGGCCAACATGGTAAAACCCTGTCTCTACTAAAACACAAAAATTAGCCAGTCATGATGGTGCATCCCTGTAAGCCCAGCTACTCAGGAGGCTGAGGCACCATCGCTTGAACCTGGGAGGTGGAGGTTGCAGTGAGCCAAGATCATGCCACTGCACTCCAGCCTGGATGACAGAGCGAGACTCTGTCTCAAAAAAAAAAAAAAAAAAGTATAACTTATTTTTTTAAACTTACAAGAAATCTTCCTTCTCTTCTGCTCCATTCTATATTCTAGTCTTCAGAGGGATGTGGTCCCATTAGAAGAGTCTTCAGAGGGACCTGGTCCCATCATAAGGGTCTACAGCAAGAATCAGCTGACTTCTTATTGGCTTTCAGAGTTCTTTGGTTTAAGTTAGCAGCACTCATCCTTCTGATTTCAAGCTTCCAAAATACTAACATCTCACGTCTGCCACTGTCTCCTCTTCTGTTCTACTTGTCTTTGTGAGTTTATGCCTTTTTATTCATTTATTATAATTTTGAATGGTGTTTTAGGAGGCAACATGTATGCAATCATGTTTATCTAGAAACCATGTAGTGTTTTTAAATATTATCAGCTCTTACCTGAAAATTTAAGTCAGACAATGTAAGGAATCAAAAATAAATGCTGCATTATACTTTATTAAATAGAAATAAATGTCAAGAGTTTACAGCTCCACAAATAGTGTTAACATTGAACACCTATTACAGAAATGCCAAAACCCTTGCAAAGAATGATAACGAGGCTATGCACCGAAGTTAACCAGCAGTGGCAACACAGCCACGCAACTGCACAGGGAAGAAGTCATCTTGTTAGCTGCTGGCTATAACAACTGTGAAGCACTGATTCTTCTACCATGCTTTAAGTAAATAAATGCTTAGTACATTTATTTATATTTACAAACTATAATATTTACCAACTGCTAATTTTTTAATTACTTCTTCTCCCCATGAATTAAAACCTGAGGTTAAGAGTATTAACAAGATTACCTCTGTATGGTAATTTTCTAAGACAGCTGCAACATCTTCTTTTGAAGGAGATTTCAAGGCTAACAAATCTTCCTCTAACACGCCCAACTAAAGGGGAGAAAAAAGAAGGCAAGATCTGAGATCCAACAGAAACACAGAAAGCTTTATAAAATCCCCTCTTTTTTAGAATCCTTCTCTTTAAATTATGATGCTCTTAATTCAGCTGATTCACTGAAAGAAATTTTGACTGAAATTGAATAAACAGGTATTCCCACACAGCAAATGTAGCCTTCAAAGGAAGGGATAAAGATGGAAGAAATTTAGGAGAAGATACAGAAACATCTTTGTTTCTCTCAGTCTATTGAGCACTTGCAACCAAAGACCTACATTATAAATTATATTTTTAATTAATTTTAACAAAAATTGCCGCAAATGATTAGTGGCTACCATAGTCAATGCACTGCACTGTAATATAGCTTCACTTGTTTCTCCATCTAATCCCTCACTTAATGTATCCTACCTTGAGCCAAATAAGACTTTTTACTGTTCCCAAAATATAGCTAATGGTTTCTTGCCCCTGTGGTTACATTAAATGTTTCCTTTACCTGACAATACCTTTTCCTGATAAACTCACCTTAAGGCCAGCTGTATTGCAACCTTTATGAAAAAGCTTCTAGTCCTTTCTTACAGGTAAGCTCTTCCTCCTTTGAATTCTTTGAGTATTTTCTTTGTAATATTTTTACCCTTACCACACTTTACACCTCTGCCAGATGAGAAAAATGGTTATTTATCTTTTGTACCCACTTCTAATCCCACCCCCAAAGTATAGTCCTCCTTTTCGTATCCTCTACAGGCCCTGAGAATGCATCTACTCACTGCAGATATTAGTACTGAACACACTGACAAAGAAAGAAACAGGTTATGCATCAGGTCTCTCTCTTATACTAAACTAAATTCCACTGTAATCAAGGGTGTCCCTTCCAGACAGGATAATCGCATGCCCATGTTTGCTTCCTGTTATAGCTCAAGGGAAGCATGAAACAGCTGTCTGCTCAATGTGACTGAGGATGCCCGCAACACAGAGAAAGGTCTGAATCTTCAGCCAAATGTGACAGAAAACCCTCATAACAGTGTACAGAAACAACCTTCAATTTTGCATACTTCATACATTTTACATAATCTGTAACAGTGTAAGAAATGAGCCCAAAGTTCATCAACATAAAAATTTCCACAACCAATTTATAAAGTTTGTGAAGAGAATTCTATTAGTGACCAAATAGTACATTTTAATGCTATCCAGCTGTTCTACTTCAATGGCCAGAGGATGTGTGAGACTAAATCATCATCATTTGTAAAAGGTCCTTGGGGGGACTCACATTCTAGGCCAACTGTCAATATAGTCTCTGGTATCATTATCCAAAACAGAAGAAAGTTATAGATACGAGGATAAAACGGACCATCCTCTGTAATATAAAACAGACTCTCAATGAAAAATCTGGACACCTCTAAAAATATAAAACTGCATTAAAAATATTAATAATGATAAGATTTTTGAGTGTTTACTATATGTCAGTTACTGGGCTAAGCATGTAACATAATATTTTCTAAATTAATTTTTATAGCTTTCCTTCCTCTATATAAAAACATCCTTCCCTTAAGACCAGATATTTATCTGATGACCATGTGCTTCCTAGGAAGCTGACTTTACCCCACAGATCCAAGAATAGAGCGTGCATTACTTAGATAAGCCAGTTGGTACATTCTACCTACCCATATGGTTCAAGAATGAGATAAGCCAGTCTAGTCAAAATGAACTAAGCCAGGTGAAGCAAAATATATCCTAAATCTCTTGCTGGGTAATCTGGGGCAAAACTACCTTGAATTGGGTCTTCTGTCATATGTAACACAAGGAGTTTCAACTATTATTCTAATAGTGTCATCTTCATTCTGCAGATGGGGAAGCGGGGTGGGGGCAAAAGAGGCTAAATTCCAGTTAAGATTTAAACTCAGACTATCTATATACTCTTTGCCACTACATTATCCTGTGCTGAGAAAATTGACCATACTGTTTAAAAAAAAAAAAAAAAAAAAAGCAAAGATAACATGTGTTCCTTGTAACAGAGATGTTTTTAAAAAGTCAAATGCAATTATTTTCAATGTACTAGGGAAATTCATAACCAAAAGAAGCCTTCAAAATGTCCTCATAAAATAAAAACCTATCTTTTTATATATAACTTTAATTTGTACATATTAGACTTTCTTAAGGTAGGCATGACTTTTTTTTTTTTTTTTTAACAGACTCTAATTGTTCATTTAAAAACACTCACTGAAGGTGCCAGCCCTGAATCCAGGTATCATTATCTCCAGTTTGCATATGAGGAGACAGAATTAGAGTGCTTATGCATTTTTTCCAAGGTAACACAGCTATTAGCTAATAGGTCCAGAACTCACACCAGGATTCCACCAAAAGTCTGTGGATCTCAACTACCCATTGTACTTTCCCACACACTATTTTGTGTTGTTATTCCAACATTATAAAATGCAAACATCCAAAAAAAAAAGTACCTTTTCAGAGTCTACAAAGTGTGTAGCAATTCCTGCTCTGTACACATCTCTTCCTTTTAGTCTGAATCCTGTTAATGCCAGGAAGTAACCAAGTTTTCCTTGAAGTCGTGGCAAGAAATAACCTCCACCCACATCAGGGAACAGTCCTGTAATTAAATGTAACAAAAAGAGATAATGGTGATTCAAATGCAAAAGACAAATATAACCTCTTTGCTGCAGATCACACAATCATTTCTCTCTGGAGCCTGAATCTACAGTACAAATATTATTAAACAAAGTACTATGCAGAGCAATCAATATCACAAAGGACTTTCTATAAACTGTGCTAACTTAACGGGTATTTTTCAAAACTTTCATGTCTTATTTCTATAGAATACAGTAAAGTATTTGATGACACAATGTTTTGTACATTAGAAGTATCCAATAATGCTACCTAAGTTTTCTTTTTTCTTTTTCTTTTTTGAGACGAAGTGTCACTCTGTTCCCAGGCTGGAGTGCAGTGGTGTGATCTTGGCTCACCGCAACCTCTGCCTCCCAAGTTCAAGCAATTCCCCTGCCTCAGCCTCTGGGTGCTGGGACTGCAGGCACATACCACCACACTGGCTAATTTTTTGTATTTTAATAGAGACAGGGTTTCACTGTGGGCCAGGATGGTCTCGATCTCCTGACCTCATGATCCTCCAGCCTCAGCCTCCCAAAGTGCTAGGATTACAGGCATGAACCACTGCGCCTGGCCAATGCTACCTAAATTTTCTTACTGCTGATTTACTTTTGAAGAATCTCCAAAATAGGTAAAACCTTCAAAAACTTTATTTCCAAATGAGCACAGGAAGAAAATACATAACCTATGTCTATTATAGAAAAATTATTACCATTTAAATCGTAGTCAATTATCTAATATTCAAGATGTTTAACTATTGATGCAATAACCATGAGTCCCACTAAATGAAAAATTTTATACCTAATAAAATCATTTGCATTTAGCCTTTCCTTAACCATCAGTATTTAAAAATTCTCTCTTTACTGGTAACAACTGAAAATAGCATATATACAAGTAATTACCAGCATACTCCTTTGGGTGTTTAAGATCTTAAAAAACAGTGACCCTCTAATTTTATAATTTATGTATCTGTATCTGTTCTAAAGTTTCATTTAATTATGTTGGGATAAAAACACAAGCACTGAAATTCTCTCCAGTTCTACTTTACAAAAAGGTTCTAGACTTAAAAGAAAAAGTAGCAGGCTCCCGTAAACTAAAATCTCTCTTAGTACTTCAAACTAGCTAGGTCTCAAGTAAACTCATAACCTCCCCGTGCCATTCCACAATCTTCCTCCAGCATCACCCACCTTAGTAAAGGGTGCAACCATTCCGTCTCGACACCATCTCGTACCAGCCCCTTAATCCCTATCAGTAACCACATCCGTTGATTTCCCCTCTAAACCTTCTCCACACAATAGCCAAATTGATCTTTTTAAGACACAAATCCATACCAGAGTCTTGCATTCTACTGCTTAAAACCCTCCCATGGCTGCCCATTTCTCCTGGATTAAAACAAACACCTTTATCAAAGTCTTCAAGGCCTCTGACCACTTTTTCCGCTACATCCCTTACTACTCACTTTCTATACTCCAGCCATTCTGGTCTTCTTTTAGTTCCCCAGCACTCTACACTCCTTCCTGCTCCAGAGTCTCAGAAGCATGCTGCCCAAGTGGAAAAAATCCTCCATCCAGACAACACATTCTTTTCTTCCAGAGTGCCACATTCTCTCTCTTTTTCCCCCTTTCCCAAATTCTGCTTTCCAGTCTCCCTTGCTGACAGCACCTCCTCTGCTTGACCTCTTTCTCACTGTGCCTAAGCTCCATATTAGGCTACCTCCTCTTTCCTACATACAGATTTTCCTTAAGGCCTATGACTTTAGATAGCATCTATATGCTGATTACTTCCTGCTATAGACTGCATTGTGTCCTTCCAAAAAGTCCTATGTTGAAGCCCTAACTCTTGACGTAACTGTATTTGGACACGGTGTTTGAAGAGGTAATTAACATTAAGTGAGGTCATAAGGGTAGGGTCTTAATCCAACAGGATTGGTATCCTTATAAAGCCTGTAATCCCAGCACTTTGGGAGGCCGAGGTGGGTGGATCATGAGGTCAAGTGATCGAGACCATCCTGGTCAACATGGTGAAACCCCAACTGTATTAAAAATACAAAAAATTAGCTGGGCATGGTTGCACATGCCTGGAATCCCAGCTACTCAGGAGGCTGAGGCAGGAGAGTTGCCTGAACCCAGGAGGCGGAGGCTGCGGTGAGCCGAGATCGCGCCATTGCACTCCAGCCTGGGTAACAAGAGCGAAATTCCATCTCAAAAAAAAAAAAAAAAGAGAAGGAAGGGACACCAGGGATGCATATGAACAGAGAAACGGCCATATGAGGACAGAGCAAGAAGGCAGCCATCAGAGGGCTCAAGAGAACCATCTGCTGACACCTTGATCTCAGCCTTTCAGTCTTCCGAACAGTGAGAAAAAAATTTTTTTGCTGTTTAAGCCACCAAGTAATGTAATAACCTCTTATGCAATCTCACTGCTTCTACTCTGCTACCCCTACAATCCATTATCCTCAAAGCAGCCAGAATCATGCTATTAAAATATAAATACAAACTATACTTAATGCCATTTCCGCTTTACACTCTTTCACAACTTCCCATATTTAGGTTTAAATCTTAACTCTTCACCAGAGGCCCCCATGTACCCTTTCAAGAACATGTTACATCACTCCTGCCCTTAATCCAGACACAGATGCCTCCATTTGGTTCCTTGAACAGCCCAAGTTCCTTCTTATCTAAGGGTCTTGAACTAACTTTTCTCAATGCCACAGTATTCTGCTCTCAGTTCTTAATGTAGCTGACACTTCCTTGTCATTCAAATCTCAGCTTAAAGGACAACCCCACTGAGAGCATCTTTCATCATCCAATTTAAAGTAGCCATCTGGGAGACTTACACGTTGGATTAAATAGTATAACAGGAACCAGACCTGTCCCCCTATATGAAACAACTATAAAAACAGACACAATATATGGATCAATCGTGTTTTCAACACACTGAACATCAAGGAATAAAGAAAAGTGGTCTCTGAGTATCAGAAAACAAGCAAGGTAAACCCTAGAATAGCTCCAGCTTCATACCCAGCACAGCCCCTCATTTGAGAAGATGAAGCTAAGGGTCCAGGAAAACCAAGACAGCTAGAATTCCCAGAACAGAGTACCAGAGCAGATAGAGCTGCAGAGAAAGCTCTGGAGATCTGCAAGTTGTCTCTTTTAAGTACTTAGCTTAGGAATGGACAATGTGTGTGTGTGTGTGTGTGTGTGTGTGTGTGTGTGTGTGTGTGTATGCGTGTGTATGTAAAGAAACTACATGATTAGTCAAGTTTTCACACTGACAGAGGCTGGGTAATTTATACAGGAGAGAGGTTTAATTGACTCACAGTTTCACATGGCTTAGGAGGCCTCAGGAAACTTAATATCATGGCAGAAGGCAAAGCAAGCTTGGACCTTCTCACAAGGCAGCAAGAGAGAAAAGCGGGAGGAGCAAAGTGGGAAGAGCCCCTTATAAAGCCATCAGATCTCATAAGAACTCACTATCATGAGAACAGCATGGGAGAAACTGCCCATGAACCAATCACTTCCTACCAGATCTCTCCCTGGACACATGGGGATTATAATTCAAGACGAGATTTGGGTGAGAACACAATGCCTAATTGTATCACTACATGAGATTAAGGAAAGAACCACAGAAAATGATTATAGAGAACAGTACTGGGAACCCACACAGGACTGAAAACGTCATGTTCCCCACCAACTGGACTAGAAAAACTCATGATTGATGTCATGTGGCACTGCGCAGAATACAAAGTCAGATCTTGCCCCAGTAGTGGGAAATAATTAGCCCCAGTTATAGTGCTGCTCCAATCCTGTAAGAAAATAAATAATCTTATAATGCTTGAAAATATTAAGATGTTTCCCAGGAATTTAAATTAATATCAGAATAAATCTCAAAAATATTTAAAAGAACACAAAAATATCTAGTACCCAATAAAGTAAAGTTTACAATATGTAAAATTCAATAATAAATTATCAGCTATCTAGAGATGCAGGAAAATAGTAACCATAATGAGGTGATTTTAAAAAAGAACATAAATGTAAGAACTAGCAGATGAAAACATTAACAGTTACCATAAACATAACCTATGTGTTCAACAAGTTAAATCAAGACAAAGATTTCCCTTTTTAAAAGAAGAACCAAATCATACTTCCAGAGATGAAAACTGGAATGAATGTATAAGCTGAAAGATACATGGATGAGATTAAGGGCAGATTAGATCTTGTAGAAGAAAAGATTAATAAAGACAGAGGAACAGAAACTATCTAAAATGAAAGACAGAGAAAAAAATTTAAATAAATGAAACGTAAGTGAGCCTTATAGAAATATAACTAGAATTCCTGAAAATGGAATGGATGAAAGAAAAATATTTGTAGAAATAATGGCAAAAATTTTTCCAAATTTGATAGAAATTATAAACCTAAATAGCTCAACCACCACAAGCATTAGAAATATGAAAACCACCAAAGCACATCATAATCAAATGGCTTGAAACATGTGATCAAGAGAAAATCTTAAGAGCAGCCAGAGAAAATAAAAAGACACAGAGGAACAAAAATCAGGATGAGAGGACACATTTCACAGGAAACAACATAAATGAGAAGATAGTGTAGTAACATCTTTAAATTACTGAAATTAAAAAACAGAGTAGAGTCAAATTCCATACCCAAGTCAGCTCAGGTTTCACCTGAGGAAATTAGACAAAGAAGAGCAAACAAAATCTAAAATAAGCAGAAAAAAGGAGGAATAAATACTGGAGCAGAAATCAGCAAAACAGAAAATAAATGAAAACAAAAATCTGTTTTTTTAAGATCAATAGAATAAACCTCTAACTAGATTGTTCAGGGAAAAAAAGAGAAGACACAATGATCAATATCAAGAATAAGAGAGCCAGAAATCACTACAGAGTCTACAGATACTAAAAAGATAATAAGGGAATATAATTGTCTTAGTCCACTTTGTGTTGTTATGACAGAATACCACAAACTGGAGTAATTTAGAAAAAGAAATTATTTTTCACAGTTCTGGAGGCTCAGAAGTCCAATATTAAGGTGCCAACATCACATGAGGGCATTCTTGCTGCATCAACCCATGGCAAGAGTGAGACAGGATAACAGAGCAAGAGGAAAGGGGGCTGAAGGCATCCCTGTATCAGGAACCAACCTGCAATAACTAACCCATTCCCAAGATAATGGCATTGATCCATTCATGAGGGCAGAGCCCTCATAACCCACTCACCTATTACAGGTTCCAACTCACAACACTGAATTGGGAATTAAGTTTCCAACATGTGAACTTCAGTAGATACATACAAAAAATTAACAAATTAACAAATTCCTTGAAAGGCCCTGATACGGTTTGGCTCTGTGTCCCCACTCAAATCTCATGTTGAATTGTAATCCCCAGTGTTGGATAAGGGGCCTGGTGTGGGGGGTGACTGGGTCAGAGGGACAAATTTCCCCCTTGTTCTCATCTGGTTGTTTTAAAGTGCATAGCACATCCCACTTCTGTCTCCCACTGGCCATATGAAGATACACTTGCTTCCCCTTCATCTTCCCCCATGAGTGTAAGTTTCCTGAGGCCTCCCTAGTCATGCTTCCTGTACAGCCTGTGGAGCTGTGAGCCAATTAAACCTCTTTTTTAAATAAATTACCCAGTCTCAGGTAGTTCTTTATAGCAATGTAAGGACTAATACAGAAAATTGGTACCAGAGAAGTAGGTCATTGCTATCAAGACACCTGAAAATGTAGAACTGACTTGAGAACTAGGTAATGAGCAGAGACTGAAATGGGTTGCCTCTTCACTCTAATTGTTTTCTCAGAAATCTACAAATTTCTATTTTTTTTTTTTTTTTTTTTTTTTTTAGTGACATGGTCTGGCTGTATTGCTCAGGCTCGAGTACAGTGGTATGATCTCAGCTCAGTGCAGCTTCTGCTTCCCAGGCTCAAGCCATCCTCTAACCTCTGCCTCCTGAGTAGCTGGGACCAAAGGTACACACCACCACACCCAGCTACATTTTGTTATTTTTGTAGAGATAGGGTTTTGCCATACAGATTTTACCTCCTTGGTTAAATTTATTTCTAAGTATTTTACCCTTTTTGATACTTTTGTAAATGAAATTGTTTATTTTTCAAATAGTTTATTGTTAGTGTATAGAAATGCTATTGTTTTTATGTGTTGGCTTTATATCCTACAGCTTTACTGTATTTATTTGTTCAAACAGTTTTTGCTGGGGCTGTTAGAGTTTTCTCTCTCTCTCTCTCTCTCTCTATATATATATATATATATATACACACACACATATGTATATTTTGATGTTAAGGGATATATTTTTCCTTTAAGATCAGGAACAAGACAGTATGTCATCAGCAGTGACAGTTTTACCTCTGCTTTTCCTGTTTGGATGCCTTTTATTTCTTTCTCTTGCCTAACTGATCTGACAAGAACTTTCAATACAGTATTAAACAGACATGATAAGAGTGGGCATCACTGTCTTGTTCCTGATCTTAAATGAAAAATATATCCCTTAACATCAAAATTAATTGGTAAAAGACTAAATGCTTTCCCCTAAAATCAGAAACAAGGAAAAAATGTTCTCTCTCACCACTTCTATCCAACACTGTATTGAAAGTTCTATTCTATGCAATAGAGCAAGAGAAAGAAAGAAAAGGTATCCAGATTAGAAAGGAAAAAGTCTAACTGATCTTACTTGTAAATGACATAATTGTCTCTTTAGGAATTCCAGTGTTCACTCTCACCACTTCTATCCAACATTGTATTGGAAGTTCTATTCTATGCAACAGAGCGAGAGAAAGAAATAAAAGGTATCCAGATTAGAAAGGAAAAAGTCTAACTGATCTTACTTGTATATGACATAATTGTCTCTTTAGGAATTCCAGTAGAGTAGAATCAAATTCTATTCTAAAGCAACTAATACTAATAAGTGAGTTTAGTAAGCCTGCATGAAAAACGTAAATTTTAAAAAATCAACGGTATTTCTATAGCCTAGTAATTAACAATTAGAACTGAAAGTTTTTTCAAAACCATCATCAATATGAAATACTTTTATAAATAAATCTGACAAAAGACCTATAAAATGAAAACTAAAAATCCATGCTGAGAGAAATTAAAGACCACTTATACAAATGGAGAAATATACCTTACTCACAGGTCTAAAAAGACTAGATAGTGTTAAGATGTCAATTCTCCCTAACTCCATCTGCAGGCTTTTTTGTTGAAATTGACAAGTGACTCTAAAATACATGTGGAAATATAAAGAACCTATATAGCCAAAGCAACTTGGTGGGATACAAAAAACAAAGGTGGAACATTATCACAACCTGATTTTAAGACTTACTATAAATTTAGCAACAGTAACCAAGACAACATGGTGTTGGCACCATGATCAACATTTATAGACAACTATAACAAAGCTACACAGGCAATTCAGTGGCAAAACAATACCCTTTCAACAGTTAGGTACTGGAGTGATAGTATTTTCATATACAAAATAAACTTTGACTTATATTTATGATCCATACCCCTCACCATATACAAAAATGAACTGAAAACTGTCATGATAGTTTTGATCACAACTCAAAACTGCATAGATCTAAAGGCAAAAACATATTCCCTTAATGATCTTTTACCTACAGTGTTTATCTTTTATTTATACTGTGTTAATGTCTCCTTTAATATTCTGTTTTGTGTTTTCAGATACAATTGAGCTAATAGAGACTTCTAAGTATCTATTTAATTTTTAAAAAATCTTTTCACTATAGTATCTCACACAAGATTCCATCAATTCCTTCAACCACAGTAAACTCTGAAATGTATCAAAAAAAGATGATGCTAAAAGTAATTTTTAAAAAATTGGTTGTTTACCTATTGCTGTTTCTGGCATGGCAAAAAGACACTTTTCTGTAGCCACTCGAAATTGCCCATGGACTGAAATACCAACTCCCTAGGGAAAAAAAAAGGCAAAAAAGGTGGGGTGGGGGATTAAACATATTGTTAAAAAACAAATTCACACACTCACCAATATTACAAAGCAAGTAAACGACCTTTATACTCCACAGGAACCTGCTTCAGGAGATAGGCTGTCCCCATTACCTTCAATTAACTTTGAATTCCACAAACATCACATGACTATATTCCCCTTTATTAAACATCTACACACAAAGGTAAAGTCTGACCACACCCCCATCCTAGTCCGGTCATTCTCTTTCTCCAGAGAGACACATAGCTATTAGCAATTCAGTAAGTAACCTACAGATTTTTTCCCTATATATTTCTTACATTTGAACAAATGTGTATATTTATCTGATATATATTTAAGAATATATACAACTATACATATATAAAATTCACACTCTATTCCATGGCCTGCAAGGCTCTACATCACCTGGCCTAGACTACTTCTTTGCCTTTATCTCCCATCACTCTTCCTGCACTCATTCCACTAGCCATGCAAGCTTTGCACCATTCCTCCAAAATTTTAAGCTTTTACAATTTCAGTTAATCATAAAACTTATTTTTGGAAATGGAGTCTCACTCTGTCACCCAGGCTGGAGTACAGTGGTGCAATCTCGGCTCACAGCAACCTCCACCTCCTAGGTTCAAGCAATTCTCCTGCCTCAGCCTCTTGAGTAGTTGGGATTACAGGCACCCACCACCACCGTGCCCGGCTAATTTTTGTATTTTTAGTAGAGATAGGTTTCACCATGTCGGCCAGGCTGGTCTCGAACTCCTGACCTCCGGTGATCTGCCCAACGTGGGCACCTCGGCCTCATAAAGTGTCGGGATTACAGGCGTGAGCCATCTCATCCAGCCAATCATAAAACTTCTAAAGTAAGGAAGACATACTAGAGAAGGCGACTGCCTGCTCAATCAGTTTTTTCTCTAAGGGAATCTGCTCTGCCTAGAGACTTTTTTTCTTTTCCCCAGCAGGGGCTGAACTAGGGATAGGCAACGAACCCAAGGGCAGCCAATGGAGATTAACCAGAATTCAGAGGCCTGGGAAGTAAAGGCACAGGGGTGAATTAGACAAGGTTCCTTACTCTTAGGTACTTAAACTAAAATACAGTGCACGACTGTCAGTCAATGACAGGCAGTGAAGCTTAAAGGTCAACCGACATTGGAGCTAAAGATGGCATGATAGCCAAATAAAAGCTGAAATGATATGCAGTAGAGAAAAAAAAACCCTGAGAATGCTGCGGTCTGTACAAGACGGAAGACAAAACAAATACATAAAAAGATTCAGAGATAGAAATATAAACACACGAATTTGCCTGAAGCCCACACCTGCAGCCCAATTTTCAGGAAGATAAGCTATGCTGAGGCTTTTGTCTTTGGACTCCCATTTGTTCCCTGAAGTTGTCTAATAACTGCCCCATTCTCTATTGTGGATCTATTTTAGGGAGTCTCTGTTCTTTCCAACTGAAGTCTCTTCACCACATTTTTAGTTAGGACCAGACCTAGATCCTGTCATCAGCATCACACAACATAAGCCTTTCACCCCCAGTATATATTCACTGCAATACTGTTCTGTGCTTTCCCTCCCAACACAACCTCCTAACACTGCTGTCCCTGACTAGCTAGCCATTTCCATCACATCTTCTGGAATCCTCATTCCTTTACGAAAGAACAATCAAACAGACCAAATTCTCTACAGAGGGCCCTCTCTACCTCCTGAACTCTATGGAAAAAGAAACTTAGAAGCTCACATTACTTCACATAGACGCTACAGATCCATACATGGTAACTGATTCACTGATTCCATTCTTTATCTTATGTTACATAGTATATTTTGTTTCAGCATTGGCTGTTAATAGTGAATGAAAGAAAAGACGTCAAATTTTGAGTAAAAAGTTATTAATGAAAAACAGAATAAGAGACCACTGACATAAGTATAATTAAGAGCCAATTTTAAAGCCTTTCCATAAAGATGAAGTCTGGAAATAGTCAAGTCACTTCCCTTGAAGATACTAGGAATATGCCGAACCATGTCGAATGAGGTGTAAAACCCTGACGGCAGATTCGTAACTAATTTTTCTATCCTGCATCAAAGAATGTATTATAGGTTACTTGTAAGAAGTACCTCTTAATGTCTGAAATTTTGTCTTCCATTTTATTTGACCCTTGATCTTAGCTGATACTCCTTTGCTAAACTAAGAAGTCTCCAGAGTCTTCAAGTTTTATTGTATTAGCTAATTTTTTACAGATACATTCTCCAAATGTAATACTTTATTCCAATTCCTGCTCTCCTCAAATACTCTCCCCAAAACCTATCAAACTCAGTAGTCAAATCCCATTTTTCACCTAACTGAATACTAACTAACTATCTCAGTAATATCTGATAGAGTTGCTCATTCCTACTTTATGAAAAGCTTTACTGGGCTTTGAGACACCATACATTCCTGTTTTACAATCTAATTAATTAGTTGCTCTTTCACTTCTCCCTGATATCAAAGTGTTGATGTGTCACAATAATTAGATGCCATCCTTTCATTCCACTTCACTCTACTTCAATGTATTCTGCCCTGTCTACATTCATTCCCTAGGAGATCTCTTCCAGCCCTAGGATTTTAAGCACCACCTAAAACACCAATAAATTATTTCCCCATCCCTAATTTCTCTACTCAGCTATTTAACATCTCATTTTGAATGTCTAATAAGTATCTCAATCTTCACACATCAAAAGTAAACCTCTTGATTTCTCTTTAAGTATGCTCCTCTCTCTGTCTTCACCTCAGTAAACAGCACCACAATTCAGCCAGCTGCTCAGGCCAAACATCTCAGCGTTAACCATCTTTCCTTCCTACCCGACAATGTAATTTATGAACTATTCTGACAGCTCTAATTTCAAAATATAACCTGGACTGGGCCACTTTTCACCATCTACACCATTCCAACCCTATGTGAAGCCTTTATCCACTCTTCCCTGGGCTGTTGTCTCTTGCTTCTATTCTTGCCACAATCTATCATCTCCATACCAAAGCATGCTTATTAAAAATGTAAAACATATCATGTGATTCTCCTGCCCAAAAGTCTCCAGTGACTTCCCATCACACTGAAATATTAACATGGCTGATGATCTGGTCCCTTTCTACCCCCCTGATTTTATGGTCTACCATTCCCCACCTTCTCTCCAGTAAGCCACACAGGTTTTTTTTTTTTTCCTAACTTTCTTGACATATGATATCCACTTAAAGGTACATAAACAGTAACAAATATAGTAGGCATATAGTTTCAACTGAATTATCCAAATGAACATACCCATGTAACCAAAACCTAGATAAAAACTATCAGAAATTGCTTTATGTACCCTGTCACTACACCCTCCATCCTTCAAGTAGCTACTATCCTGACCTCTAATGAAGGATTAGTTTTTTCTGGTTTATCTAGATATAAATAGAATCAAAGAATATATATTACTATCTGACTTCTTTCAGTCAACATCATGTTTGTGAGATTTTATGTTGTTGTATATAGCAGTAATTCGTACTTTTTCATTGTATAGCATCCCTTTGTATGAATAAACAATTTGTTAATCCATTCTAATATAAACGGCTATTTGGGTTGTCTCGAGTTTTGGGCTACTGCAAATAACAACTCAGTGGCCATTCTTCTGAACGTATTTTGGTCAGATATATATCGAAAGTAAACGTGTTGGGTCGAAGAGTATTAATCAGCTGGGTGTGGTGGCTCAAGCCTGTAATCCTAGCACTTTGGGAGGCCAAGGCAGGCCTGAGGTCAGGAGTTCGACACCAGCCTGTTCAACATGGTGAAACCCTGTCTCTACTAAAAATACAAAAATTAGCTGTGTGTGGTGGCATGCACCTATAATCCCAGCTACTGGGGGCTGAGGCAGGAGAATCACTTGAACCTGGGAGGTGGTAGTTTGCAGTGAGTCAGGACTGCACCACTGCACTCCAGCCTGGGAAAAGACCAAGACTCCATCTTAAAAAAACACACAGAGCATTATTAACTCATTCAATTTTAAAATATATCAAAACAATTTTCCTAAGCAGCAGTACCAATTTCTACTCCACTAGCTGTATATGAGTTTGTTGTTCTACATCCTCACCAACACTTGAAGATGTCTTTCACATTTTAGCCATTCTAATAACTATATGTTAGTATTTTACTGCAGTTTTAATTTGCATGTCCTTGATGATTAATGCAGTTGAGAGCTTTTTCAGGTTTATTAACTATCTGGGTATCCTCTTTGTGAAACATCTGTTCTAATCTTTTGCTCCTTTTTTATACTGGATTTTGAAATCAACTGGTAGAAATTCTTTATATATTCTAGACATGATTCCCTTATCAGATGTATACCAAATATCTTTTCAGTCTGTGGCTTGCCTTTTCACTCTTTCAAGGATGTCTTGGAATGAACAGAAGTTCTCATTCCTAACACATTACAATTTGTTCATTTTGCTTATGGTACATTTAAGTAATATTTAGGTGTACTATTTAAGTAATCCCTCCCTACTCCCTGGGGCTGAAATTTTCTTTGTGAAAAGGTTTTTAAAGATTTACTTTCATTACCTGTTATGAATTCAATTTCATTAACAGTCATAGAATTAAGATGCTTTTCACTGTTTAGATACGTAAAAATTTGTCCATTTCATCAAAATTTTGAAATATATGAGCATAAACTTGTACATAACATCATCTTGTAATCTTTTTTTTTTTTTTTTTTTTTTGGTGGGGGGAGGAAGGCAGGAAGGAAGGGAGAAGGACGGTAGGGAGGAAGGAAGGGATGAAGGAAGGAAGGAAGGGAGGAAGCGGGGAGGGAGGGAGGGAGGTAGGGAAGGGAAGAAAGGAAATCAAGCAATGAAAGAGACATTGCCAACCTGGATCTAGTGGTTTACAAGTTGATTTCTTTTTTTTTTGAGAGAAGGAAAGAAAAAAAAGTAAGTAAAGGAGAGGAAGAAAGAGGAGAGAAAGAGGGAGAGTAAATGGAAATATTGCTTTATTTTGAAAAAAATTGGGTATTAATAATGGCCAATCAATGTTTCATTTAAACTAATGGGTAGGTGTGATGTGGTATTGACAAGAATGTATATTTTGTGTATTTGAAGTGGGGAGCTCTATAAATATTTATTAAGTTTACTTGTTCTGGATCTGAGTTCGAGTCCTTGATATCCTTATTAATTTTCTGTCTCATTGAATCTAAGTCTCCTATCTGGGTGTTAGGATCCTTAGCTCTTGTTGTTGCATTGATCCTTTTACCACTATACCTTTGTTGCTTTAAAATCTATTTTATCCGATACAAGAATTGCTACTCCTGCTTTTTATTTATTTATTATTTATTTTTGCTCTCCATTTGGTTGGTAAATCTTTCTCCATCCCTTTGAGTCTTTGTGTATCCTTGCATGTGAAACAGGTCTGGATGTAACATGCTGTTGGGTTTTGGCTGTGTGTTTTGATTGGGAATTCAGTCAATTTAAATTTAGGGTTACTGCCATTTGATGTTGACTGGCTGTTTTATCCATTCGTTGGTGTAAATTCTTCTTTATGTTGGTGCTCTTTACTTTTTGGTGTATTTTTAGAAAGGCTAATACTGGTTGTTTCTTTCTGTGTGTAATGCTTCTTTCAGAAGCTCTTGTAAAGCAGGCCTGGTGGTAATAAAATTGCTGAGTTCTTGCTTGTTCATAAAAGATTTTATTTTTCCTTCAGTTGTGAAGCTTAGTTTGGCTGGATATGAAATTCTGGGCTGAAGGTTCTGTTCTTTGAGGATGTTGAATATTGGCCCCCACTCTCTTCTGGCCTATAGAGTTTCTGCCGAGAGATCTGCTGTAAGTCTGATAGGCTTGCCTTTGTGGGTTATCTGACCTTTCTCTCTGGCTGCCCTTAGTATCCTCTCCTTCGTTTCAACCCTGGTGAATCTAACGATTATGTGCCTTGGGGTTGCTCTTCTTGAGGAATATCTCTGTGGTGTTCTCTGTATTACCTGGGGTTGAATGTTGACCTGCTTTGCTAGTTTAGGAAAATTTTCCTGAATAATATCCTGAAGGGTATTTTCCAGCTTGGATTCATTCTCTCCGTCGCATTCAGGTACACCTATCAAACGTAAATTTGGTCTTTTCACATAGTCCCACATTTCTTGGAGACTTTGCTCATTCCTTTTTATCCTTTTTTCTCTAATCTTTTCTTCACGTTTTATTTCATTAAGTTGGACTTTGACCTCTGATATCCCTTCTTCTGCTTGAACAATTCGAGTGTTTAAACCTGTGCATACTTCTCGGAGTTCCTGGATTGTATTCTTCAGTTCCATTAATTCACTCATACTCCTCTCTAAGTTGTCTATTCTCAATAGGATTTCATCAAACCTTTTTTCAAAGTTCCTAGTTTCTTTACGTTGGGCTACAACATGTTCTTTTAACTCACCTAAGTTTGTTATTATCCATTCCTTGAAGAGTGATTCTGTCATCAGGAGGCACTCGTTCTCCATCAAGCCTTGTTCCATTGTTGATGTGGAACTGTGATCATCTTTAGAGGGAGAGGCGTTCTGACTTTGAGTATTCTCAGCTTTTTTACGCTGGTTTCTTCCCGTCATTGTAAATTTATCCTCCTGCTGTCTTTGAAATTACCAACTTTCAGATTAGGTCTCTTGAGTGGACGTCCAGGTTGTTAGTTCCCAGGGCCAGAGCAGCAGCGTTAAAACTGATGGTGCTTTTCTGCCCAGGATTCTCCTGTCGGGCTTCCTTCTTGTTTCCATAGTAGGCGACTCTGCCTTCCCTGGGCTCCAAACCTCTGTCAGAAGGGGAACCGGTCTTGTTTACTCTGCGCCGAGTGCTGCAGCGCCTAGGTGCCGGCGGAACCGCTGCGCCGACCACGAGAGTTGCGCTGGCGACTCGTGTGTTTCCACCACTGGGGGATCTTCTGCTCCGTGAGCGACCAGAATTTGTCTGAAAGTGTGGCGTCCTCTAGTTCTCCGCACCTTCCCTGAGAGCTGCAATCCTGGGATGTTAGCGATCGGCCATCTTGGATCGTTCTCCTGTAATCTTTTTAATGGCTATGGGTTCTATAGTGATGTGCTATTTTTCTTTTTCTATATTTGTAACATATTTTGCTTTTATCTTTATCAACTTATCACTAAAGATTTATCAGTTTTATTAGTCTATAAAAATAATTTTCAGCTTTAATGATATTTATTGTTTATTGATTTTTTAAAAAATTATTATTTCATTGTGATGTCATACAAAAGTTACTGCTCCTGTGCCAAACATTTGGGACTTCCCCATTTTCTATTATGGATTGCAAGCTTAATTCTACTGGGGCCAGATATTATCTTCTATAAGACTAATCCTTTAAAATACATTAAAACTAATTCCCTGGCCAATTTTGGCAAGTGTTTCACACACAAATGAAGTTAACGTGAATTCTGCAGTTACTGAGTAAATGTTCATTAGGTCAAGCTTATTAAGCAATGTTCATTCAAGTCATGTATGTACATATAAAATATGTGCATGAAAATATACATAGTATGTTCTGTTATTGAAAAAAATATGTTCAATTCTTATGATTGTAGTTTTATCTATTCACCTTTTAGAGCTTTCCACTTGTTTACAAGATTAGCCATTTTTATTTATTTATTTATTTTTAAGCCAGAGTCTCATCCTGTTGCCCAGGCTGGAGTGTGGTGGCATGATCTTGGCTCACTGCAATCTCAGCCTCCCAGGCTCAAGTGATTCTCTTGCCTCAACCTCCAAAGTAGCGGGGACTATAGACAGATATGCACTGCCACACCCAGCTAATTTTTGTATTTTTAGTAGAAATAGATTTCACCATGTTGGCCAGGCTGGTCTCAAACTCCAGGCCTCAGATGATCTGCCCACCTCAACCTCCCAAAGTGCTGGATTACAGCTGTGAGCCACTGCACCTGGCCATGAAATGAGTCATTTTATTTTATCTTATTTAGGTTTTTTTGAGTCAGAGTCTTGCTCTGTCACCCAGGCTGGAGTGAAGTGGTGCCATCTTGGCTCACTGCAACCTCTGCCTCCTAGGTTCAAGCGATTCTCCTAACTCAGCCTCCTGAATAGCTGGGACTACAGGCACATGCCACCACGCCCAGCTAATTTTTTGTATTGTTAGTAGAGCCAGGGTTTCACTAGGTTAGCCAAAATGGTCTCAATCTCCTGACCTCGTGATCTGCCTGCCCCAGCTGCCCAAAATGCTGGTATTACAGGCATGAGCCACCACACCCAGTCTTTATTTTATTAATTTATTTTTTTTAGGCAGTCTTGCTCTGTTGCCCAGGCTACAGCGCAGTGGCACCATACTGGCTCACTGCAACCTCTACTTCCTGGGTTCAAGCAATTCTCCTGCCTTAGCCTCCTGAGTAGCTGAGACTACAGGCGTCTGCCACCACACTGGGCTAATTTTTGTATTTTTAGTAGAGATGGGGTTCTGCCATATTGGACAGGCTCATGGTCTCAAACTCCAGACCTTAGGTGACACAACTGCCTCTGCCTCCCAAAGTGCTAAGGTTACAGGCATGAGCAACCACATCTGGCCAAGATTAGTCATTTTTAAGTTTTATTTTTATTTATTTATTTTTTATTTTTAGAAGACCAATTCTGCCCACAGTGTATAAGTGTTCTAGTGAGGCTGGGGTGATGGGGAGAGTGAGACTGAAGATAGCATCTATAAATCTCATGATGACTTTTTTTTTTTTTTTTTTGAGACAGAGTTTCGCTCTTGTTACCCAGGCTGGAGTGCAATGGCGCAATCTCGGCTCACCACAACCTCCGCCTCCTGGGTTCAGGCAATTCTCCTGCCTCAGCCTCCTGAGTAGCTGGGATTACAGGCGTGCACCACCATGCCCAGATAATTTTTTGTATTTTTAGTAGAGACGGGGTTTCACCATGTCGACCAGGATGGTCTCGATCTCTTCTCCTGCCACAGTCTTCTGAGTAGCTGGAATTATAGGCGCATGCCACCCAAGGCCTGCTAATTTTTGTACTTTTAGTAGAGATGGAGTTTCGCTATGTTGGTCAGACTGGTCTCCAACTCCTGACCTCAGGTGATCTGCCCACCTCAGCCTCCCAAAGTGCTGGGATTACAGGCATGAGCCCCTATGCCCAGCCTAGATTAGTAATTTTTAAATGTTAGAAAATATACCAGTAGAGTTACTTCAGATAGCAAAGGTTTGTTCCTATAGTTACTCAGTTTTAGTATGAGTGTCATATTGCTCACTATGGAACTCATTAAGTAATTCAATTCAGCTTCATATTTAGTTATTACTAAGGCTTTTAGACAAGTATTTATAAAGTATCTTTCTGCAGTTGATTACTGTCAATAAAAATATTTTTGGAATCTGACCCCAGTGATATTAAAATGATAAAAAGCTGAATAAAGTTTGAAACAGACTGAGCTAAGCCTTATCTTCTAAAGAAGCAAAATGGAAATTTAGGGCTGGCCAAGTTGGGCCCCTAAAGGCTACACCTCAGGAGCTAGGATGGCCTAGAACAAAGTCCAGCTTCAAATTCTCTGAAGTCCTGACTGGACTGAGATGATCTGGGACCGCTAGTGCTTTTAGCCTGAACACATACCAGAAACAAAGGTCCATCTTCTTTGGAGAAAGAGAATATCATCCTAGGACTCAAAAATAACTGCATTTTAAATACTCAATTAGAAATAACTCAGAAATAATCAGATACATGAGAAAGGGCCACAACCAAAAGCACAATAGGAACAGACTCATAGGACATTAAAATTTAAATGTTGTATCTAACCATTCTGCAATTATGGTATGTCTTACCTCAAAAGTTTTTGCCACAAAATATATGTTATTACATATTTAAAAAGTTATACCACTTTCTTTTAGTGTGGCATGCTATATTTTTCTTTTACATTTAACCCTGCTGTGTTTTATATTTATGGTGTCCCAAGCACTCTGAGATTCACTGTTTTTTAATTGTGTTACTATTAAACAATCATCTTTGCAAAGTAATATAATCTACTATAAAGAATGTTAATAGGGACAAGCATAAATAACAGTTGAACAAAAATGGAAAAAGTATGTGAAAGTAGTCAAACTCCTACTCTGTCACTGTAAAAATGAGTTCCTTACATTTTTGGCATCCCCAAAGGCAAACTTCAGGCAACCTAAGACTTTACTTTTTAATTAAGAAACATAGGTAGATGAGTTTTCAGACTATTCCAATAAGAGAAAAAAAGTTGACACAGCTCTATTTGTGGCTTTAAAAAAAACATTTCATTATAATTACTTTAAAAAGACAATTAAATCCATTCCAACATATAAATACATTAATCTGCAACCAGGAATAAGCACTCACTTTCATATTTCCAGATATTACTATTCTAGACAAAAAGCTTTTTTTTTTTAACTGCTCTTTGTGGAGCAGGGCTAACCCACAGGCAATATACCCAGAATAACCCAATATTAATTTTCAAAGACTATAAATTATAAAAATAAAGCAACTAAATCAGCATGGTACTGGTACCAAAACAGATATATAGACCAATGGAACTGAACAGAAGTTTCAGTAATAACACCACACATCTAAAACCATCTGTTCTTCAACAAACCTGACAAAAACAAGCAATGGGGAAAGGATTCCCTATTTAATAAGTGGTGCTGGGAAAACTGGCTAGCCATATGCAGAAAACAGAAACTGGACCCCTACCTTATACCTTATACAAAAATTAATTCAAGATGGATTAAAGACTTAAATGTAAAACCTAAAACCATAAAAACCCTAGAAGAAAACCTAGGCAATACCATTCAGCCATAAAAAATAATTAGTTCATGTCCTTTGCAGGGACATGGATGAAGCTGGAAACTACCATTCTCAGCAAGTAACACAGGAACAGAAAACCAAACAGTGCTCTCACTAATAAGTGGCAGTTGAACAATAAGAACACATGGACACAGGGAGGGGAACATCACACACCGGGACCTGTCAGAGGGTGGGAGGTAAGGGCAGAGAGAGCATCAGGACAAATACCTAATGCACGCAGGGCTCAAAACCGAGGTGATCGGTTGACAGGTGCAGCAAACCACAGGGCACATGTATACCTATGTAACAAACCTGCATGTTCCGTGCATGTATCCCAGAACTTAAAGTAAAATAAAATTTTACTTAAATATTACACCTATTTTTTTTAAAAAAAAGATATTTGCTGGGCACGGTGGTGGCTCATGCCTATAATTCTAGCACTTTGGGAGGCTGAGGTGGGTGGATCACTAGGTCAAGAAATCGAGACCCTCCTGGTCAACATGGTGAAACCCCGTCTCTACTAAAAATACAACAATTAGCTGGGCATGGTGGTGCATGCCTGTAGTCCCAGCTACTCAGGAGGCTGAGGCAGGAGAATTGCTTGAACTCAGGAGGCGGAGGTTACGGTAAGCCAAGATCACGCCATTGCACTCCAGCCTGGGTAACAAGAGCGAAACTCTGTCGCAAAAAAAAAGAAAAGAAAAAAAGATACTTAAAGTTATTTTAAGGCATACTCACCCATGATTTATATTAATGGCAAGATTAATCCCTCAACACATAAACACAGACACATATAAACAATTCAACTTGGTGCTTAAAAAGTAAACATTCCAAAGTAAACAGTTGATAACCACAGTAAAGACAACAAACTCAGAAAGACATAGAATGGGTGATGTGACTGATGTTTACACAGAGTCATGGATTTAAATCTAACCAGAGAGAATGAGTAAGCTCCTGCCCAGAATGAATGCTGCATCACAGTACAGGAGAGTATGTGATAGCCTATCACTATCACTCAGGATAAATGGTGCTTTGAAAATAGCACCATTTCAATTTCTTTTGTTAGAAATTCAAATAGATTTGTCATCACACATGCTTTCACTATGGCATAAAAGTTACAATTATGACTATTAAATACATTTCATAATGTATCTCTGGGACCACATGCATTAGATTAACAGAACAGCAGGCTGCAAAGAAAAACCAAAGACTTTTTACTATGTTTCTCACATTATTAGGCTTACATTGAATCTTAATATATATTACTATATTGATTATATAATAATGTATTTTAATGAATTAACACACAGAGATTAGCACCAAACAGACTTTTTTACCCCTCTATTAGGTATGTATGATTCATGTTATTTTTAGACAAAAATGATATTCAACAACAAATAATTGAGGGAAAATACTTATTTATGTATTAACAATCTACCATTCTAGGAGGTCCAGCTCAAAATTAAATTCCTCTCCCTTCACTCTCCCCAGCCCACTCTATAGCCACTCTTCTTCCCAAATCTTAGTAAACAGTGCCACCATTCATTCCATGGCCCAGCCTAGAAACCTGAAAGTCATTCTTGCTCCCCTTTATCCACCACATACAATCCATCATTAAAACCCACCAAGTCTTCTCCGAAATCTCTCTTAAAAATCTACCCTAACTATCTATCCTTTCATTATCTCTACCCTACCTTTTTGTTTGTTCGTTTGTGAGATGGAGTCTTGCTCTATCATCAAGGCTGGAGGGTAGTGGTGTGATCTCGGCTCCACTGTCAGCCTCCCGAGTAGGTGTGATTACAGGCGCACGCCACTGGGCCTGGCTAATTTTTGTATCTTCAGTAGAGACAGGGTTTTGCCATGTTGGCCAGGCTGGTCTCAAACTCCCGACCTCAGGTAATTCACCGCCTCGGCCTCCCAAAGTGCTGGGATTACTGGTGTGAGCCACCGTGTCCAGCCTCTACCTTACATTTAATCACCATAATCTCTCACCTGTTTCCCTGCAACAGCTTCCTAAATAATCACTTTACTTCCAATCCCACCCTCCTCCAGTCAATTCTTCCCATCAGATTTATATTTCTAAAATGCAAATCTGTTCCAGCTGCTGCCCTGATAAATGCACTTAATTAGCTCTCCATTCTGATCTCAAGATCAACTACTTAACATGTCCTGTAAGAGAACTGATCTGGCTTCTTGCTTACCTCTCTGGCCTCAGAACTTAATCCCTAACTCCTACACACTCCAAAATGTAGGCAAATTGAACTTTGCTCAAATACGCATTCTCTCTCATTTCATTTTCACATATGCCGTTATTTTCTCACCCACACACTGTTGTTCAACATTGCATCAAACCCTTACACAATGGCACCAACCACGTCACATTCTTTCACTACTCTCAACTTTTCTCCCCTGGTTAATTCCTCCTTCCTTAAGTCTCAGCTTAAATATAACTTCCTCCAAGATGCTTTCCCTATACTACCCCCATCACTAGACAATGCACACATACACAGTTAAGGCTGATACTGTCTAATGTATTTCCAGACTCCCTTATATTTGCCTGTTTGGACAGTAAGCTCTAGAAGAAAGGAAAACATCTTCTTTGTTCACTATTTTATCACCAGAGCCCAACCAGTTTCTAGCACATCTAGACATCCAGTAAGTTTAGCTGCTTGGGTAAAATAGTTGAGAATAATTTCAAATGATGGCTAAAGTTATAATGAGCCTCTAGTTAGTTTTGGAGTTTACATATCCATATATCCTTAAGGGAAAGAGCTCATTTCATGGGCAAAAAGAGCTCTCCCCTGCTTTTCTTTTCTGTGAAATAGTTTCATGCCTCAATAAGAAACAGAATTCTCTAGACCAAAATTCATCCAATCCAACATGATCGGGGCAGAATCAAGGCAAGATGAGAAAGGCACAGGGCAAAAGGTGCCTGCCACTTGACCTTGAACCTAGGGTGGTTTCATATACAAACAAAATGAACCCAAAACCTGACAAATATGGCCACAGAAAATGGCCATAGGAAAAATAACTCCCTGTAGATCTCAAAATCTGTAAGTTTATCAAAGTTGCCAAGAATATCTACACTCCTAGCAAGCCAAAATTCTGTTTCCTAGGATGCAATACTTTAATGTGGGCACAGGGGGAGGGAAGGCAGTGAAGTTCAGTTCTTGGTAAGAAAATGAAAGCACTCTCCAACTTAGATATCCCTGGGCTAAAGGATAGGGGGAAATGGGGTATAAGAAGGTGAAAAACAAGGGTTCTAATAAAAGACAGGTGGTAAAATACAGTTAAACAGACAACCTGTGGTATACTGCCAAGCAGCCAGAAGAACAAGAGTTGGATGATAATCCATTACATTTTGAAAAATCAATATAATCCAGTGCTTACCTGTAATAAAAATCTCATTAAGAAACTAAATGACCCTAAAAATGTATCATCCTTCCCTTCCCCAGAAAGAGAGAGACACTCTTACAAAGAGACATTTCCTTTATAGGTACACATTTCTCTTACAAAAAAGTAACTTGTGCTGTTTTCAGAGATTACCTTGTGTTTGCTGGTTCTCAAAATAATCTGCTCAAAATAACCTTTATGCCAAAGTGGCATATTCCGGTCTCCTACAATCACAAAACCCTCTCACTAGCAGCATCTTAAGGGCACTTTGAGAAACACACAAACAATACCATACTGCACCACATTTTGAGTTAGGTTGGGGAGCCAACTTCATTCCTATTCTAAAATGCAAGAGGTGGGGAAGAAAAGGAAGACTAGGAGGGAAGGAGAGAAGAACTAAAATGTTCTTTAAATCCAATTCAGCCAGGGAGTGATACTACATGTATGAAACAAAAATTTAAGGATTTTCCTTTGTTTTATATCTACTTAAAACAAATGTGCATTTATGTTATAGCCAAGGAATTTTCAAAAAGTTCATGGAATATGCATATTATAAAAAAACTATGCACGAACTTCAATATTTTTTTTTTGTAGAAAAATAAACTCTTACTAACTTGGCATAACATACCAGAACAAGATCTAGCTTGAGGCACTAAGAGGGATTATACAGCAGTTTGAAAGAGCCCCTATCAGAGCAACATAAATTCTGCTGAAACTGAAGCAAGAACAAATATCAAATTTATGGTAAAGCTTGTATGGAAAAAAAGTAAAATCACTGTGAGTTATGAAAACTTTGTGAGGAAAACATTCCAAAGATATCAATAGTTTACGAATAGAAAACTCATGTTAAGAAGGCATGAGACAATGTTCAAGAGGCCCACAGTGGTAGACCATCCATATCAATTTGTGAGAAAAAAAATTCATCTAGTTCATGCCCTAATTGAAGATAATCAATGGTTAATAGCAGGAACAGCAAATGCCACAATTCTTTTAAAATTGGTTCCGTTTACACAATTCTGACTGAAAAATTAAAGCTGCACAAACTTTCCATCCAATGAGTGCCAAAACCACTGCACCCAGATCTGCTGCAGACAAGAACAGAGCTTTCAATGGAAATTCATAGTAAGTGAGATCACAATCCTGAAGCATTTATTTGAAGAACTGTGATAGGAGATGAAATATGGCTTTACCGGTGTGATCCTGAAGACAAAGCACAACCACAGCAATGGCTACCAAGAGGGAGAAGTGGTCCAGTCAAAGTACAAACAGACTGGTCATGTGCAAAGTCGGCGACAATTTTTTGCAATGCTCAAGGCAAGTTGCTTGTTCACTTTCTGGAGAGGCAAAGAACAATCATAAAAAGTTAGCCAAAGCTTTAGCAGAAAAACACCCAGGAAAGTTTCATCAGACTCCTCCTACACTACATAAATGCCCCTGCTTATTCTGTTCATCAAACAATGGCCATTTTGAGAGTTTCAATGGGAAATTATTAGGCGTCCACCTTATAGACCTGATTTGGCTCCTTCTAACTCCTTTATGTTTTTTGATTCATATAGATTGGTATCTGTCCCCTCCAAATCTCATGTTGAAATTTATTTTCCAACAATACAGGTGGGGCTAAATGGAAGGTATTTGGGTCATCGGGGCAGATCCCTAATGAATGGCTTGGTACATCCCCACAGTAATGAATGAGTTCTTGCTCTATCAGTTCATAGAAAAGCTGGTTGTTTAAAAGAATGTAGCACCTTCTCTCTTTCTCACTCCCTCTCTCACTAAGTGATATGCCAGCTCCTCTTCCCCTTCTGCTATAATCAGAAGTTCCCCAAAGCCCTCACCAGAAGCAGGTGTTGGTGCCATACTTCTTTTACAGCCTGCAGAACTGTGAGCCAACTAATTACCCAACCCCAGGTATTCTTTCATAGCAACTCAAACAGACTAACGAATCTTTAAATTCTGTAAATGGCACCCATTTTTCTTCAGTTACCAATATAAAAAAGACTGCATTTATGTAGTTAAATTTGCAGGCCCCTCAGTTATTGAGGGATGGACTAAATGACTGGTATCACTGCTGACAAAAGAAGTGCCTTAAATTTGATAAAGCTTATGTTGAAAAAAAGAATACTTTATTTCTATCTTAATTCCATTTTTCCACAAACTTTTTGAAGTTCCCTCATATTAGCTTAAGAAAATGCAACCCCAAATGTTTTATATAAACGGCAAAAGAGATTTAAAAAAATTTTCCTTCCCCAGAAACAGAATAAATTAAGTAATTTAAATATCTATTCATATGTCCTGAATGATTCTGCCTAGGTTTTCTTCTAGGGTTTTTATGGTGTTAGGTCTTATGTTTAAGTCTTTAATCCATCTGGAGTTAATTTTAGTGTAAGGTGTCAGGAAGAGGTCCAGTTTCTGCTTTCTGCACAAGGCTAGCCAGTTTTCCCAACACCATTTATTAAACAGGGAATCCTCTCCCCACTGCTTGTTTTGGTCAGGCCTGTCAAAGATTAGATGGTTGTAGATGTGTGGGGTTGCCTCTGAGGCCTCTGTTCTGTTCCATTGGTCTATATCTCTGTTTTGGTACCAGTACCATGCTGTTTTGATTACTGTAGTCTTGTAGTATAGTTTGAAGTCAGGTATTGTGATGTCTCCAGCTTTATTCTTTTTGCTTAGGATCGTCTTGGCTATGCAGGCTCTCTTTTGGTTCCATATGAAGTTTAAGTGGTTTTTTTCAGCTCTGTGAAGAGGGTCATAGGAAGCTTGATGGGGATAGCATTGAATCTATAAATTACTTTGGGCAGTATGGCCATTTTCACAATATTGATTCTTCCTAATGATAAGCATGGAATGTTTTTCCATCTGTTTGGGTCCTCTCTTATTTCCTTGAGCAGTGGTTTGTAGTTATCCTTGAAGAGGTTCTTTACATCCTGTTAGTTGTATTCCCAGGTATTTTATTGTCTTTGTAGCAATTGTGAATGGCAGTCTGTTCTTGATTTGGCTTTCTTTAAGTCTGTTATTGGTGTATAGGAATGCTTGTGATTTCTGCACAATGATTTTATATCCTGAGACTTTGCTGAAGTTCCTTATCAGTTTCAGGAGATTTGGGGCTGAGATAATGAAGTCCTCTAAATATATAATCATATCATCAGCAAATAGAGACAATTTGACTTCCTTCTTTCCTGACTGAATATGCTTTATTTCTTTTTCTTGCCTGATTGCTCTGGCTAGAACTTCCAACACTATGCTGAATAGGAGTGGTGAGAGAGGGCATCCTTGTCTAGTGCCAGATTTCAAAAGGAATGCTTCCAGTTTTTCCCCATTCAGTATGATATTGGCTGTGGGTTTGTCATAAATAGCTTTAATTATTTTGAGATACAATCGTCGATACCTAGTTTACTGAAAGTTTTTAACATAAAGTGCTGTTGAATTTAGTCAAAAGCCTTCTCTGCATCTATTTAGATAATCATGAGGTTTTTTCTTTGGTTCTGTTTATGTGGTGAATTACGTTTATAGACTTGCATATGTTGAACCAGCCTTGCATCCCTGGGATGAAGCCTACCTGATTGTGATGAATAAGCTTTTTGATGTGCTATTGCAATGGTCTGCAGTATTTTATTGAAGATTTTTGCATCTATGTTCATCATGGATATTGGCCTAAAGTTTTCTTTTTTTTGTTGAGTCTCTGCCGGGTTTTGGTATCAGGATGATGTTGGTCTCATAAAATGATCTGGTAAGGATTCCCTCTTTTTGGATTGTTTGGAATAGTTTCAGGAGTGGTACCAGCTCCTCTTTGAATGAACTGGTAGAATTCATGTGGACCTGGGATTCTTTTGGTTGGTAGGCTATTAAATACTGCCTCCATTTCAGCCCTTGTTATTGGTCTATTCAGGGTTTCAACTTCTTCCTGGTTTAGGCTTAGGAGGATGCAAGTGTCCAGGAACTTATCCATTTCGTCCAGGTTTACTTGTTCATGTGCATAGAGTTGTTTGTGGTAGGACTTCATGACTAAAACACCAAAAGCATTGGCATCAGAAGCCAAAATAGACAAATGGGATCAAATTAAACTCCAGAGCTTCTGTACAGCAAAAGAAACAATCATTAGAGTCAACCAGCAACCAACAGAATGGGAAAGAATTTTTGCACTCTACCCATCTGACAAAGGGCTAATATCCAGAGACTACAAAGAACTAAAACAGATTTACAAGTAAAAAGCAAACAAACCCATTCAAAAGATATGTCTGTTCTTTCAGAAAGTTTTTCAAAAAGAAAAAATTTTTTGAAAAACAAGAACATGTCTGTTCTTTCAGAACAAATTCTTTCAAAAAGAAATTTATGCAGCCAACAAGCATACGAAAAAAATAATACCTTCTATAACTAAAACAAAAGGAAAGGGGGGGAAGCTCTATGGCGCCATCTTTTGGACCGTATAAATTCTTAACAAAATTCTTTCTTATATTATTGAAAGAAAAAATTTATTGACCAGAATCAAACAAGTACTATTTGTATTAGCTCCATGTTATTCTCACACTTCTGTACTAGGGTATGTTAAATAAGCAGAAGCCATTGAACTGAGACTCTCTCTGCACTTTGAGTTCCTTCGTAATAAATTGCAACCTTAGGCCTGGCGTGGTGGCTCTTGTCTGTAATCCTAGCACTTTGGGAGGCCAAGGTGAGCAGATCACCTGAGGTCAGGAGTTCAAGACTAGCCTGACCAATATGAGGAAACCCCATCTCTACTAAAAATACAAAAATTAGCAGAGCCTGGTAGCATGCGCCCGTAACCCCAGCTACTTGGGAGGCTGAGATAAGAAAAATCACTTGAACCCAGGAGGCAGAGGTTGCAGTGAGCCAAGATTGCACCATTGCACTCCAGCATGGGCAACAAGAGCAAAACTCCATCTCAGGAAAAAAGAGAAAGCGGATCCTTAGTATGGAAATAAACTGAAACCTAATTTAAGAGTATAGTTTTGTAACAAACAGCCAAGTTTCAACCAATCATAGGCAGCCAACAGATCAGACCATACTCACAGAGGGTGAACATCTCATCACACCATCCCCAAATAAGGCCAAATTGGCCTTGTGGTAACCAATCAGGTAATTTCTCTAATTTGCTTCCACATTTAGCCTATAAAAGTTCAAGATGCTGCAAGATGGAGCTCTTTCAACTCCTTCTGGGTCTCTGTGCTGCCAGATTCATGAATTGTTCTTTGCTCAGATGAAGTGTTAAATTTGTATGAAGTTTTTAACAGATTAAAATGTATCTACATTACGCCTACACTAAGCAATTATGTGTAATTCCAAAATTCTATTTAAAAATTCTGAAAATAAAGGCTTTTTGAATAGTAAACTGTGGCCTCAATGCCTTATGAAAATTGTTCCTAAAGTAAACTCCCCTCCCTCTAGAATCATCATGATCTGAGAACTTGTTAGAAATGCAAATTTTGGGGCCATATTCCAGACTAAACTAGAAATGGGGTGGGGAAAGAATCTGCTTTTTTTTTTTTTTTTTTTTTTTTTAAGATAGAGTCTCACTCTGTTGCCCAGGCTGGAATGCAATAGTGCAATCTTGGCTTACTGCAACCTCCACCTCCCAGGTTCAAGCAATTTTGCTGCCTCAGACTCCAGAGTAGCTAGGATTACAGGCCCCCACCACCACACCTGGCTGATTTTATATTCTTAGTAGAAATGGGGTTTCACCATGTTGGTTAGGCTCGTCTTGAACTCCTGGCCTCAAGTGATCTGCCTGCCTAGGCCTCCCAAAGTGCTAGGTGTACAGGCTTGAGCCAATGTGCCCAGTATAGTATCTGCTTCTTAACAAGCCCTTCAGATTACTCTGATACAAACTAAAATATGAAAAACAGACTTTGGGAGATTTAGAAAAATGTCACAGGTGACACAACCACACACTAGTTAAGAACCTATAGATCAGCAGTTTTTAACCTTACCTTCACAGTGCTATCACCAGGGAGCTTTCAAAATGCCTAGGTCTCACACCACTATCCAATTTAGTGATTAAGGGAAGTAAGGAAAGCCTAGGCACTGGGATTTTAAAAAGACTTCCAAATGATTCTAAAGTGCAAACAAGGTTGACAGCCAATGATCTAGAGGATTACATTTTCAGAAGCTAGAGTTCATAAAACATCTTATATTAAGAAATGGGGAGAGACATGGGGGGGGAGGGATAACATGGGGAGAAATGCCAGATATAGTATGCACCTAAAGTTAAATAAATAAATATAAAGAAATGCTGGTGTCTTAAGTTTTCTGTTGCTATAACTGAATATCTGACACTGGGTAATTTATTAAAAAAAGGAAATTATTTCTCACAGCTCTTCTGGAGATCGGGAAACCTAAGGTTGAGGGCCTTCTTGCTGGTGGGGACTACTCAGAGCCCAGCAATGCAAGGCATCATCTGGTGAGGGGGCAAGAGCATGCCAAACAGGCTTTTGTAACAGATCCATTCCCATAGTAATTAAACCATTCTTCCTGTGATAACCCATTAATCCATGAATGGATGAATCAAATTACCCTCATGACCCCAACACCTCTTAAAGGCCCCAGTTCTTAATAGTGTTACATTCAGGATTAAGTTTCAACATGAGTTTCCGTTTTATGGTTTCTCAAACCATAGCATTCCATGCCTGACCTCCCAAACTCATATCCTTCTCATGTACAAAAACATTGACTCCATCTCTGTATCTCCAAAACATTAACTTGTTTCAGCAACTCAAAATTCCAAAGTCCAGAGTCCCATCTGTGAAGCCTGTGAAATCAAAACAAGTTATCTACTTCCAAGATACAATGGTAGGAGAGGTATAGGGTATACATTCCCATTCTAAAAGGGAGAAATGGGTCAAAAGAAAGGAGTAACAGGCCTCAAGCAAGTCTAAAACCTGAGAAAGATGACATTAACTCTTAAAGGCAGAGAGTCACCTCTTTCAATTCCATGTCTGAATCCTGTGCACACTGGGGTGGGGGTGGAGAGGTGGGCCCTCAAGGTATCAAACAACCTGCCCCTAGAGCTTTCTGGGCTTGGCCAGTTAGGAGTAGGTAGCTAGGCAGACATGAGCTGGGCAGAGCCCCACCCCTCCGCCACTGCCATAACCCTAGAATGTCAGGTGACCATCAAGTAATGGTCAGGTAGTTAAACAGTCTTCCTAAAATAATAATTGGTCACAGCTAGCGTTAGGGAAGGCAGTCTCCCAGTAGAAAGAAAACACCTGAAGCTAATGATCCACAGCTTCCCATTAAGATCTCAGGAGCTAGGCCAATAGACTCAAGCATGTGCACTAAGATGCAAAATGACAAAGTTTAACTGATATATGATCTTCCTCTAAAAATGTTCAACTAGCAAGGGAAAAATGCCTCAAATAAGCACACGCACAACTTGAGTAAACACAATGAGCATGTGGCCCCTCTGGTACGCTGGCAGGCCACTGCACATATGGACAGGCCACCCCAAGAAAAAATCAAGGGAGAAGAAACTTAAATCCCGCAACCATGCCAATGTATAAAACCCCAAGTCAAGGGCCAAAGAGAACACCTGAATTTCTCAAGTTGCTTGCTTGGCACTCTACCAAGTGTACTTTACTTGTTCCTGCTCTAAAACTTTTTAATAAACCCTCACTCCTGCTCAAAAACTTGCCTTGGTCTCTCACTCTGCCTTATGCCCCTTGGACAAATTCTTTCCTTCAAGGAGGCAAGAATCAAGTACTGAAGACCTGTACGGATCCACTGCTAACAAGCCCACACTTCAACTCGAAGTTGCAAACTGGTGCCATGCTGCCAATGGGCCAACAGCTCTAGAATTTCAAGGGCAGCTCTAGCTCTGACCTCACAATTCCACTTGGCATTACCCAGAAGGGGCTCCCTGTGGTGGCTCCACTCCTGCAGCAAGTCTCTGCCTGGACACCAGACTGTCTAATACATTCACTGAAATCTAGGTAGAGGCTCTCATGCCTTCCTAGCTCTGCTTTCCGACAACCTGCACAATTAGCACCACATGGATGCCACCAAGGCTTATCGCTCATATCTTCTGGAACTGCAGGTCAAGCTGCACCTGGGGCCACATGAGCCACAGTGGGGGCAACTGAGGAGCACCGTTCTGGAATTCTGGGAGCAGAGGCTCAAAGCAGCCCTGGGTGGTAAGCTCATGGAGGGAGGCCCAAACCCATCACCCAAAACCATTTGTGCCAGAGCTCTGGGGCTGTGATGAGAAACAGAGGCTCAAAGATCTCAGAAATGCCTTCAGGGTCTTCCTCCCCTTGTCTTGATAACCTGTTCTATAAGTACCACTCTCCTTAGCAAAAATTGCTGGGTCACACCTTGGTTTCCTCTCCCAAAAAGTTTTTTCATTCTTTACATGGCCAGGTTGAGAGTTTTCCAAATCTTCTATTCTTTCCCTTTTGATTATAAATTTCATCTTCAGTCTTTTTCCTTCTCACAGCTTAATGTAAGCCATTAGAAGTAGCCATGCAGCAGCCTGAATGCTTTGCTGATTAGACAGGTCTTCTTCCAGATATTCTAATTTATTGCTCTAAAATCCTGAATTCCATAGAGCCCTCAGTCATGGACACAATCCAGTCGGGTTCCTTGCCACTTTATTACAAGGATGCTCTTTACTCCAGTATCTTGTTCCTCATTTTCATCTGAGACCTCATCAAAATGGCGTTACTGTTCATATTTCTATTGGCATTCTGCTCATGACCACTTAAATAATCTCTAAGAAGTTCCAGTTTCCCTAGCCTTGCCTTCTTGAGTCCTCACGAGAATCACCCTTAATGCTCCATTCACAGCAGTATGTTTTTTTCTATCCTGCTCCTCCAAACTCTTTCAAGTGTCTGTCCATTACCCAATTCCAAAGCCACTTCCACATTTTCATCTATTTGTTATTAGCAACAGCCCCACTTCTCAGTATCAATTTTCTGTCTCAGTCCATTTTGTGCTACTGTAACAGAATACCACAGACTGGGTGATTTATAAAATAAAATTTAAAAGGTTTATTTAGGTAATGGTTCTAGAAGCTGGAAAGTTCAGATTGAGAGGCTGCATCTGGCAGCTTCTGGTGAGGGCCTTATGCTACATGAAAACATGGCAGAGAAATAGAAGAGGTACCAGGCATGTTTATAAAGGGCAAAACATGGGAGGCAACCTCACTTTACAACAATCTGCTCTCACAGAAACAATTCCACAAGAACTAACCCAGTCTTGCAAGAAAGACACTAATCCATCTTAACAACATAATCACCTCTTAAAGGCACCATCTCCCAACACCACCACATTGGGAAACAGCCTCAACAAGGGTTTTGGCGGAGACAACCCATATTCAAATCACGGAAGTTTGTACATGAGATGTGAAAAGCGTGGCTTTCAAAACCAAGATAAATACGAAGTCCTACTACTAAAAAAAAGAGGCTGTTCACTTCCAACCTGTTCTTTACTCTTTCAAAGGCTACACAAGATGTTTACTATTTAGGGTAGAATTGTTTAAAAATTATAACTGTGCCTTGTTAGTTGTTATGAGAAGGCCAACAATAATAAAAAAAGGTAAGATAATCCTTGCCCTTTCCAGACCATCTAATACAACTAGGAAGAAAGTAACAATAAAGTACAAACACCAAATTTAGAGTACAGACTGAAAGCACTGACTCAAAGGAAGAAGAAATCACATCTAATTGTAGTTTAAGTTAAGCAACCTGAATTCAAAACTCTGAAATCTGAAACGCTCCAATGAGCATTTCCTTTGAGTATCATGTTGGTACTCCAAATACTTCAGATTTTAGATTTTTGGATTTAGGATACTAAACTGAAAAGTAGTGTAAATATTCCAAAATCCAAAACACTCCTGGTCCTAAGCATTTCAAACGAGATGCTCAATCCTTACTATTTATTTCTATTAAAAAAGAAGGTAGAACCTCAGTCTTCAAGGATGCATGTAGTTAGGCATATCTGACGGAAGAAAAGACACAATTTTCTTTGAGGGAGCTGATAAAACACAGGGTAAAACAACTTTCTCAGGGGTTCCTCATCTGAACCATTGATCACTGCAAATGATGTGATTATATTCTCAATTCTCCCAAGGATGATATATAATTAGTACCATTCAAGAAGCACAGGACAGAAATTGGAGGTAATTCATTACATTCAATGGATGGCTTAGAGTCACAGGTCTCAAATTAACACGACTCAGGAACTTGGAGGGCTTGGCTTGTTCAAACAGACTGCTAGGCCCCAGCCCAGAGACTGATTCTTTAGGCGAGCCCAAGAATGTTTTAGGGCACTAAGACTTAATTCTGGTTAAGAAAGCATGATATAAAGTATATCTTTATTTGAAAATCATGTATGTCTTTAAAGTAATTACTGAAAACAGAGACCAGTAGGAAGAAGCAGTAGCATCTTACTGTGTCTATTCAAGACAACATAATCTTGATCTATTTCACTGCAGTTTTTTCTTCTGAAATAAATATTCTTGGTTGTTACATATGAAGAATATATACCAACACTGTACCAACCTAGACAAGCCCCAGTACTAAAGAACATGGCCTGTGCATGCAGATGTGGTGTGCTAGAACAGTGATTCTCAGGCTTCTGTAAAACAGTGGAAGTTCTGCCCAATTATAGCACCAAAGGGCAGTTCACCAATCCTTTCATATCAGGAGTCTTGAGGTGGAACTTTAAGTGGTCTCTTGCTCAACTAGAAAAAATATTTATTGAAATATTCTCAATAATATGTCAGCAATATGTTTACCATTACTGATAAGATTTTTTACATTTATACTAAACAACTTAGTTGGATAGAAAATTCTTGGGTCCTAACTACTTGAGTTCACAACCTCTCAACTCATTGACTTCTGTCACATTGAGTAACAGAAATCTGAAGAAATCCGTATATAATCTATATTCACTAATTACCCCATTTACCTTGATTCCTTGGCCTGACTCGACTCATAGTTAGCTTTTTCTTCTTAAGGCTTGTAATTTTAAAGACTTAACCTGAACTTTTACCTAGTTGTGGGTCCCTTTTCACCGATCTTATCTGAAATTTTCTGTTTCCCTTAATTATACATATCTGAAGTTGGGAGTTTTTGTTTTTACTTAAAGTCTTCTTTCATTATATCTATCATTTCTGTTCCAAGTGTCTGAGAAAGTAAATCCATTTTTATGGAGTTTATTTAACTGTTTCCCTTTTCAATTTGTAGCCCTTTCATCTGAGTTTGTTCTCTCCTGACGGGATTTCTTTCCTTCGTTGGGTTCCCAGTAACTTTCTTTCAGTCATTACCTCAAAACATTCATTTTCATCACTTTATAGTTTTTTTAATGCTTTGTGAGTTTCCCAAGTTTGTTCTCCAGATACTTCGCTATCCATATCATTAAATTCATCTCTTTCTAATCTATTGCCTTTAGAAATGCAATGTCAGTTTTGCTACCTTATATTAGTTCCCAGTCATCCTCCCTGTTATCTGCTTCCTTTTCAACTTGCAGCCCTTTCATCTGCGTTTGCTCTCTCCTTATGGGATTTCTTTCCTGATTTAATGAAGCCACATTTATTTTTACATGCTGTTCAGTATGCCCACTGTTTCTGTCTTCATTTTTTCCTGGTTCCTTTCCCATTGACAGGGCACCTCTTCTTTCAATGCTTCAGATTCTTTCCCTTCTTCTTATTCTGCAGTATTTTTTTCAGAGAGCTTTCATTTTCCCCATGTTAAAGCACAACCAACCCAGGCTCAGTTTCTGCCAAGCAGAGAGGTACAGATCATCCTTGCTAGTAGAATCCCTTCCCAAAATGATGTGCAAGATCTAAGCAATTCCCAGTGCTTAGATTGAGTGATTCTACTTGAACAAAGGGGGGACTTCCTGTATTCCAAATAACTAAACTCCCTAAAACATTGAACAGGTGGAATTTTTGAAATTCTATCCTTTGGCCTCTTACTACCTACCTACCTGGGGCCCTACCTACCTATGTCCTACCTATTGTCGTGGCTCAGGACATGCTACCCCAAACTACAGCCACCTGAAGGCCATTGTGACTTTCCCTCTCCTTTCTGTGGGACAGCTAGTGGTAAAGAAATTCTCTAAGCTACGTCTTCTGAGAGTATGTCTTTTTTTGAGGCAGAGTTTCACTCTGTTGGCCAAGCTCAAGTGCAGTGACATGACTCACCTCGCTACAACCTCCCCATCCCAGGTTCAAGCAATTCTTGTGCCTCAGCCTCCCGAGTAGCTGGATTACTGGTGGGCACCACCACACCCAGATGATTTTTTTATTTTTAGTAGAAATGGGGTTTCACCATGTTGCCCAGGCTGGTCTCAAACTCCTGGCCTCAAGCGATTCACCCACCTCGGCCTTCCAAAGTGCTAGGATTACAGGCAAGAACCATCACACACGGCCTTGTAAGTCATTAAACCCTCATGTGACAAGGGTCCCAACCTATACCTGGAGGAAAGGAATGTTATACGGAGAGGCCAAGAAGAATCTCAACAAACAAGCCTAAGTTCCCCCATTTATTACTATTGGATAACACCCTTTTTGTCCAATCATACTTCTATATGACTGTCCACTGTTCACTGAACTTAAACACAAAAATACAGTTTTTCCCAGATCTGTGGGACTTCGGGTCTTCATTTCTGAGGGCTCCTATGTAATGTAAAACTTTGATTAAATAAAAGCTTCTCTATGTTAATCTGTTTTTTGTTATATGGGTAATGGCCATGACCTCTGCAATTGGTGAGGAAAAGACATTACTTTTTCTCTCCTCCACTACCTTTCTAGGCTCAGTTCAATTCACCATCTTCTCCATGCAGTCCTTTCCTGCCATGAAGACCCATTCTGACCCCTCACCTCTTTAAAGGCTCATCTTTGTCAGTGCCATACAATTTACCACTTGTTTTGTAATTATTTCTCTGACTCCAGGTCAAGTTAATCAATGTCAGTTACACTTTAGACTTCTCTGTAATAACACAAAGGCAGAATATTTGTCAACTGACAGAAATGCAGTTACAGAGAACTTCATAAAGAATCCAAACCCTTCCACTAAGGTTTAATTTTGCACAACAGGTACAATTTAGGCAACCGAATCTCTAATACTGAGTTTAAAAAAAAAACAACTCAACATTCCAGTTTCTTATCTGAAGCTCTTGGAAGCAATCAGTTTATTTATAAGTAGAAAAAAGGCTTTATATATTAAAAGATAAAAACATAATCAGTTTCCATCGCTTAAAAAAACTTGCTAATTAAAAAAGTTAAAATACCATGTAACATATATGTTCTATATATAGAGAGTTTTCTTTTTTTCTTTTTTTTTTTTTTTTTGAGTCAGTCTCACTTCGCCACCCAGGCTGGATGGAGTACAGTGATGTGATCTCAGCTCACTGCAAGCTCCACCTCCTGGGTTCAAACAATTCTCAGTGTCAGCCTCCAGAGTAGCTGGGATTACAGGTGTGGGCCACCACGCTAATTTTTATATTTTTAGTACAGACAGGGTTTCTCCATAGAGGCCACACTGGTCTCAAACTCCTGACCTCAAGTGATTTGTCCGCCTCAGCCTCTCAAAGTGCTGAGATTACAGGCATGAGGCACCATGCCTGGCCATATAACATAATTAAGAATATAAAATATTCTTTTGGGTTGGGACAGTCTAGAAGTACTATAAGCAAATATTATATTCCAAATCTGTCAGGATCCAAAACCCACACAATTTTGTTTTAATGAGATCTATTATATTACATGCATCACCTCACTTCTGCTTAATAATTATTAACTTATTTTTAATACAACTCACTCATATCAATGATCAGAGTAAAAAGTCTACTTACCCCACCCATTGTAATTCCATGAAGAAGTGCAACATAAGGTTTCTGGCAAGAACCTGAAAGAGAGCTGCAATTTTAGTTTTAGTGTTTAAAATACTTCCCTTTTTCTAAAAAATCACATTATATATACTCTAAAGATTTTCTCTAGGAAATTCTAGCAAGAAACACCAAAGAAAAGTAAATGGCTTATAAAATACATATTTTTAAATGTCAATCCAACACAATCCTGATTATCTATTCATTATCATTTAACAACATAACCTTCCATTTTAAACAAAAGCCAGGGCCCAGTGTGGTGGCTCACACCTGTAATCTCAGCTCTTTGGGAGGCCAAGGTAGAAGGATTGCTTAAGGCCAGCAGTATGAGACCACCCTGGACAATAAAGCAACATCTCATCTCTTAAAAAAAAAAAAAAAAAAAAAAGGCCAGGTGTGGTGGCAGGCATCTGTAGCCCCAGCTGCTCAGGAGGCTGAGGTGGGAAGAATACTTTATCACTTAAGCATAGGTGAGCTGCAGTCATGCCACTGTACTCCAGCCTGGGCAACAGAGCAAGACCCTATCTTTCAAAAATAAAACAAAAAGGATTTCTGCCAAGATGGCCAAATAGGAACAGCTCTAGAGCACAGTTCCCAGCGAGAACAACACAGAAGGCAAGCAATCTCTGCATTGCCAACCAAGGTACCAGGTTCATTTCAATGGGACTGGCTGGACAGTGGGTGTAGCCCAAGTAGGGCAGAACAAGGCAGCACAGGGTGCTGCCCCACCTGGGAAGTGCAACTAGATGGAGAATCAGGGACTCTTCCCCTCTGGTACTCCAGTTCAGATACTGTACTTCTCCCATGCCCTTTGCAACCCACAGGCAAGGAGATCCCAGCAGGACTGAAAAGCACTGCAAGTTACTAGCACAGATCTGAGCGGCAGCTGCGGCCGGCACTGCGGGTCATTGGCACAGATCTGGGCAGACATTTTGACTATGCTGGATGGAACTTCCTGCTCCCAGGAAAAGGGGGAGCTGAAAGCAGGGAGACACGTGATATGGCTTGGTGGGCGCAAGCTAAAGCCCTCTCACTTGAGAGTTTCACAGCTAGTACGTCAATTCAACCTTGACCTGGGATGATCGAGCTCAATGGGGGAAGGGCATCCACCATAGCTGATCTTACCTGTGTAAACAAAAGTCAGAGGAAGCTTACACAGCAGCTGGACTGAGCCTGTGGCAGCCCAGCAGTGCCTCTGCAAGCAGACAAGGGACAGACTGCCTCCTCAAATGATTCCCTGACCCCTGCATAACCAAAAAGATGACACATACAGGAGAGCTCTGGCTGATGACTGGTGGGTACCCTTCTGGGATGAAGCTACCAGAAGAAAGATTAGGCAGCAACACTTGCTGTTCTGCTGCCCCCGGGGGTGATTCCCAGGCCAGAAAGGTCTGGAGTAGACCTCCAGCAGTCCTACAGCAGAGGGGCCTATTAGAAGGAAAACAAAAAGAAATAGCTTCAACATCAACAGAAAGGACGTCCACTCAGAGACCTCATCTGAAAGTCAGCAACTTCAAAGATCAAAGGTAGATAAATCCACGAAGATGGGAAGAAACCAGCACAAAAAGAATGAAATCATCAAAGGCCAGAATGCCTCTCTTCCTCCAAAGAATCACAACTCCTCACCAGCAAGGGAACAAAACAGGATGGAGACTGACTTTGAAGAACTGACAGAAGCAGGCTTCAGAAGGTGGATAATAACAAACTTCTTGAGCTAAAGGAACATGTTCTAATCCAATGCAAAGAAATTAAAAATCTTGAAAAAAGGTTAAACAAAATGCTAACTAGAATAACCAGCAGAGAGAATAACAAACGACTTGATGGAGCTGAGAAACACAGCACGAGAACTTCATGAAGCATACACAAGTTTCAACAGCTGAACTGATCAAGCAGAAGAAAGGATATCAGAGATTGAAGATCAACACAATGAAATAAAACAAGAAGGCAAGATTAGAGAAAAAAGAGTGAAAAGAAATGAACAAAGCCACCAAGAAATATGGGATTATGTGAAAAGATCTAATCTACGCTTGATTGGTATACCTGAATGTGATGGGAGAATGAATCCAAGCTAAAAAAAACACTCTTCAGGATATTATCCAGGAAAAGTTCTCCAGCCTAACAAGGCAGGCCAACATCCAAATGCAAAAAATAGAGACCACCACAAAGATATTCCTCAAGAAGGGCAACCCCAAGTCACATAATCGTCAGATTCACCAGGGTTGAAATGAAGGAAAAAATGCTAAGGGCAGCCAAAGAGAAAGGTCGGGATACCCACAAAGGGAAGCCCATCAGACCCACAGCAGATCTCTCAGCAGAAACCCTACAAACCAGAAGAGAGTGGGGGCCAAAATTCAACATCCTTAAAGAAAAGAACTTTCAACCCAGAATTTCATATTCAGACAAACTAAGATTCACAAGCAAAGGAGAAATCAAATCCTTTAAGAACAAGAAATTGCTGAGAGATTTCTCCACCACCTGACCTGCCTTACAAGAGCTCCTGAAAGAAGCACTAAACATAGAAAAGAACAACCAGTACCAGCCACTACAAAAACATACCAAATGGTAAAGAGCATCGACACAATGAAGAAACTGCATCAACTAATATTAAAGTTGATTAAACTATTTTGACTGAAATAAGCACTCAAAATAGTTTAATCATCTTTATTGATGCCTAGCACATGGTATTAAAAGTTTAAGTAAGAATGTCTATTGAATACATTTTTGACAAAGTATACTGTCCACCTCATTTCTTGATTCCATTTCAAAAGCTCTGAGCAGCACACACATACCAATAGCATTGTTCAGCATATACTCTTCTCTGAAGAAAAGTGGAGCTATCTTCTGGTTTGCCTTTTCAGCTTCTGAGACCACTAGGAAGGAAAGATTACAAATCAAAAAAAATGATTTAATAGCCAGCATTGTCAAGTAGATTAAAAGTACTATGATAATTAAATACTGGGGGAAAGGGAGCACTCTAAAATGACTTGTTAAAATTTTGAAGTTGCCCCTGCCATAGACATATTATAGTAACACATCCATAGTCCAAAGTCAAAGCTTCAAGGCAAAAATTCCTATTCTCATTTTTCATTGCTTCTTACAAAATGTTAGATTAGAAATTATAGGCTGGGCATGGTGGCTCAAGTCCTGTAATCCCAGCACTTTGAGAAACCAAGTGGGAGGATTCCTTGAGGCCAGGAGTCTGAAACCAACCTGAGCAACATGGTGAGACCCTGTCTCTACAAAAAATTTTTAATTAGCTGGTATGGTGCTCTGTGCCTGTAGTCCCAGCTGCTCAGGAGGCTGAGATGAGAGGATCACTTGAGTCCAGGAAACCGAGGCTACAGTGAGCGATGCATCACACCACTGTACTCTGGCCTGGACAGAGGAGTGAAACTTCTCTTTAAAAAAATAATAATATATTGCAACAAACTGCATTTTCTTTTGATTATTTTCCCTAGCACCTAAATTAACATTTGCTAGACATACATTTCCTTTGGTAATGTATCTTAATACAAAATGTATTATACATGTGTGTATAGTACCACAGTGTGTTGCATGTACTTAAATATTTCTGCCACATTCATTTCCCCCATAAACATTTTTTGAGCATATACTAAGTACCAAGTACTGTTTTAGGTGTTGCAGATAGCGAGACAGCAATATAAGATGGCTGTCCTGGAGTTCAGACTGATAAGAAAGAGACTACTAAAATACATTCTTTGTCCTATAAGGATGGGGTGCAGTGGTAATGGGAGCAGGAAATGTGTAATTACTTCAAAGTAGGCTTCCTATAAGAGGTAACCCTAAGCCAAGTTTGAAAAGGTAGATAAGAATTTCCTAGAAAATAACAGGAAGAAAAATTCTGAGTAGGGGAAGCAGCACCCTACAAAGGCTCAACGTCAAGAAAGAAGAGTAAAATCAAGAATCGAATAGTTTTAAAAGACAAAAGGAAAAAGGTGAGGCTAGAAAGGCAAATAACATACTGACATTTTTATCAATATCAATAGAAATGTAACTTCTCAAAGACATTGCTACAGCATACTACTGCCTGGCTTAGAAAACAAATGCTCAGTAAACATCTACTGAATAGTGAACACTATCAAATGATTTCACTTCTACTGCAATCTTCTATTACCCAGCGTTCACGTCTCCTACCATATTCCTCCTCCAGTCAATTTCAAGACTGCTATCAAAGTTTTCTCTTTTATATACTGCAAGCTGGTATGCCTTTCCTGTCTTTGAGTCCTATGAATATTATCTATTAAAACACAAACTAAACATTTCATAGATATGTTTCCTCTTTTATGGTAAAGTATTACATACAAAATGTTGTCTACACATTTTTACACTAACTCTAGAATTCTCTTTTTTGTTTGCTTTGAGATAGAATCTCGCTCTGTTGCCCAGGCTAGAGCAGAGTGGCACATTCTTGGCTCACTACAACCTCCATCTCCTGGGTTGAAGTTATTCTCCTGCCTCAGCCTCCCATGTAGTTGGGGGTACAGGTATACACCAACACGCCCGGCTAATTTTTGTACTTTTACTAGAGACAGGGTTTCACCACGTTGGCCAGCCTGATCTCCCAACCTCAGATGATCTGCCTGCCTGGGCCTCCTACTCTGGAATTCTGATATCTCTTCCTTCAAAATGTTCCAGGAAAGATGTGACATCTACTTCTGTCATTCTGAGGTTTCACTGATATATACCTAAACAAATAAAAAAAGACTTTGTCTTTGTCTACTGTCCTTTATTCAGATCTTATCACTGCTTACCAATTCTAAAAGGAAAGGAATATAAGTTTTATTGCCTTTGGAATTAAGCTCTTTTATCTCAAAAACCTTCTCAAATTTCCTTCTAATTTTTTCTGATACAATTTTTATTCTAACCAATTAGTTCCATATAAATTAAATGTTCTTCATAATCATTTTTTGAAAATTTTCTGAGTGTCCACTTACTGTCTTGAACTATGATCTTTTAAGAACTAAATTTCCCATACTTGAATCCATTGCTTTATATGTGCAAACTACAATAATTCTAGAATTTGTAACTGTTATTTCCAAATATCAGTATAAAATTAGGTCTATATAAAGAAATAGCTCAGTCAGAAGAAGCTAATAAACTCAATACATAAAGCTCTGCCTATCTGTAAACTGACAAGATCACAGGCCACAAGAAACGCTAATTGAAGGCCGAAAAGCAGTCTTTTAAAAATATGCATGTTGTTGGGAGGCCAAGGCGGGCAGATCACCTGAGGTCAGGAGTTTGAGACCAGCCTGGCCAACATGGTGAAACCCTGTCACTACTAAAAACACAAAAATTAGCTGGGCATGCTGGTGGGCACCTGTATGTAATCCCAGCTACTCGGAAAGCTGAGGCAGGAGAATTGTTTGAACCCGGGAGGCAGTGGTTGCAGTGAGCCAAGATCACACCATCGCACTCTAGCCTGGGCAACAAAATCAAAGCTCTGTCTCAAAAAAAAAAAAAAAAAAAATCCATGTCGTAGGCAAAACAATAGATTCAAAAACAAGTCAGCTAACAGATCAGTTTAAGCAATCAAAAGTTTCCATTAAACTGCAATTTTAAAATTAAGTTAAATTTAATAAGCATTTGAAATTATGTCCTGAATCCAGCTTTTTTCCTATTCCTAATGCAATGGTTTACATAAACATTAGTTTGGTGAACAAGCCCAGATTGTTTTCTTAATACAATACAAACAAACAAATATACAAAATTTAAACACAAGGAAATAAACCATACCTGAACCCTACCAATTCCATAAGAAACAAAATACAAATGTAAAGTTTCAGTATATTGTATATATAATATGGACAATTATAGTGGTTATGATATACACATGGCACGGATCCTGAAAACAAACATTTCTTCTCTCTTAACATTTAAAAATGTGTAGAGACAGACTGACCTGAACAATTATAAAAAATAAGGGGAGCTTCCCTTATTTATTTCAGCATGTTTAAACACATGTAAAAATATATTTACAATGTAACAGGATAAATAAGTTCATAGAAGACACTTGCTTTGCGATCATGAACAGTGGGAAGCATAGAAAAAGTTATGGAAACATGTGAGAGCACGTCATACTTGAGAATGGCAAGCCACTCAACATGGCCAGATTGTCAGGTTTGATGACTAACAGAACTGCTTAATATAAGCTCTTCTAAAATATAAAGTGGACCCACATACCATAATTGGACATTTTGTGATGATTCAGAGAGAGAGACAACATATTTAAATTTCTAAAGGGTATCGGTGTAGTGAGAAAAAAATAATCAGCTATGCTCATTTGCTAATACTAACCACAAAAAGTCTTAAAATTCATTGTTTCTAAGTTAAGAATGTATTAACTTTATAACAAAAAATTCTAAGCGAATTACAAATTATTACAAAAATTTAACAATACTTGATCAGTTCTAGTGGGGCAAAAGAGCATTCAGGTGAAACAAAAAAATTTTTACCTCTGATATCACCCCCAGCACAGAAAGCCTTTCCTCCAGCTCCCTTTATAATAATCAGGAAAGTTTCAGGATCTTGTTCCCACTTCTATTCAAATGTAAAAAAAAGATGGTATAAGCACATTATAAATACAAATTCATTAAAGTTACACGCATATGCACATATATACATACAATCATATATTCATATATGTGTGTGACAGTACATATTCTTCTATAAGATATGCAGAAGAACTAATCTCATCCCATTCTTCATTGAATGAACTTCATTTGCCTTTCTCAGATAAAGTAGAGACTACTTCAAAAAGGCTGCTAGACGAGTACACCGAGTGATCCAAATTTCAAGACAGCACCTGAAATCTCTGCCATAAGTTTGATAGCAAGATGAACAAGTATGGGCTTAATAATAGTAAGTTATATAAACATAAATTTAGAGAAAAAATCAACCCAAGACAGCTGATAAATACAGCAATAACCTTTCTACTGTGCTGATACAGGGCTCTCTGTCCTCCTCACAAATGTATAAGTAACAGAAGGAAACCACTTATGATACTGATTAAAATATGCAACTGATTTTGGTTTGGTAAAGACAGCTAATAAACAGGATGAAAGAATCAAGAGCCAATGAAAATGTGAAAGTCTAGAACAATGGACAAAAAGGAAAATTAGTTAAGAAAACTTAACGGGGGTTCTATCAATCTATAGATCTAAGGTTGAGTATCCCTTACAGGAAATGCTTGGGACCAAAAGTGTTTCAGACTATTTTAGATTTTAGAATATTTGCATACACATTATGAGATATCTTGGGGATTGGACCCGAGTCTCAACACAAAATTCCTTTATGTTTCATATACACCTTATACATATAGCCTGAAGGTAATTAATTTTCCCTTAGGGACGCTGAATAAACATTGTGTTGTGCACTCATGTTTGACTGCGAGTCATCAAGAGGGAGGTGTGGAACTTTCCACTTGTGGAGTCATGTCGATGCTTAAAGAGTTTTTTAATTTTGTAGTGTTCTGAATTAGGATGTTCAACCTCTACTAGAGAATAAATATGTAACACACAAGGAAGATGTAGCTGAACAGATGTGATTGTCCAAAAGGTTCATGCAATATTGGAGTACATTAATTACACTAATAGAGAATTTTTCTAACATGAACATTTCTAATTTCTTCCACTCTGGTCCAACTCTAATTTGCAACAGTTGGCTTATTTCTATGTATCACATGTTTGACATATTATAAAGGTATCTCAAACAGAAACACAAGAATGGAAGACAGATTCATCAAATGAGAACTAAGGAATTGGTAGCCAGGGGAAAACTAGTATTTGTTCAACATCTACATAGCAGAATGTATTAGGTACTTACATAGTCTATTCACTTAATCTTTACATATCATCATCTCCATTTCAGAGTTGAGGAGAGTGAGGTACAGAGCTTAACTTTCCCAGCCTACACAGTTAATAAATAGAAATCCAAGTTTCAAACCAGACAGTCTGACTTTAAGTCCTGTTTTTCTACTATCCCATGCTGTTCACATAGAAAACTTTATGGCCTTCTCTGAGAAAAAGCAGAACAAGCAGTTTAAAAGCAGCTGTCTTCAAATGAAAAGGCCATCATGTGGAAGCAAATTAGATTTGTACTCATGCTCTTGGAGGCAGAGCCAGTATCACTGGTTTAAAGGTCAGAGAAACACAGAGTGCCAGAACACAAAAAGAAACTTGCAAACAAATCAGTGCTACATAAAAGTCAAAGATCTGTCTAAGGAAGCATCGAACTCCCTATCACCAGGGATGCTCAAGAATAACTCCATAGGGGAAGCACTGAAGCCTCAAGAATCAATGGGGCTTAGCTAAACACACATTCCAGGGAAATGTGATTGTATGGGAGAAAATACCAGAAATGTCCTATCATGATATTCTTCTTTAAAAAATCCAAATAATTGCTATAAGAAAACTACAAACCTTTAGCTGTGGATAAATCTGCCGAATCATATTAAGAGTCAATGTATTTAGCACTTTTGGTCTGTTTAGTGTTATGACTCCTGCACAGCCTTTTTTTTCCAATAGTACTTCTGTGGCATCTGTGTGCTTGGACATTCTCTGTATAAACAAAGAATAACTTTATGACAAAATTTCTTAAGTTTTTATCACAAACCAACATCAAAACATACATATCAAATGCAAACCTTACATATTAATGATAACCAAAGGAATGAGTAACTAGGTACTTCTGGCAAGTTTCTAAAGTTATTTAGATTACATAGATAAGCAATTCCAAAGCAAATCATGTAATTCCAAAGCTCAACTTCCGAAACTTGTCTAATGTTTCTAAAGTTATTTAGATTACATAGACGAGCAATTTCAAAGCACACACCTCTTAAATTTTTACATTTTTTATTTCACAACTAATTGAATAAGCTGACTTATCATAGAGCCCAGTCTGGAATTTCTTGGATACTGAAATACTCTTAAATCTTTTAATTTACTACTGTATGTCAAACTCTATGTTACATGCTGATAAAGCAAAGAAGAAAGGGCCAATAATTCTGACTATCGTAGCTATGGTCAACTTGAAAATAAAGGTGATATTTGAGTTGGGGCTTGGTGTATCCCAAGAAAAAGGCGAGGCGAGAATTCCAGGCAGAGGAAACAGCACATGCTAAGCCATAAGCAATGACTATTTGGAAATGTTAAGATGTTAAAACATTTGTGGAACAAAGACTGTGTTGAGGAAATGAGTGATGAGAGGATAGGCAGAATAAGTAGTCTGCAGCCAGATTATGACAGACTTAATAATTGTGAAGAAGTTGCCTGCACACTGACTTAAGGCCTTACACAATATAACTTAACCACCAGGTCTCACTACTCAGGTATTTTGCAGTATTAACTAATAAAACACCTGTGAGGAACAGTTTTAACTATACAGTGGTTTCCCAGGACTCTGCTATATTCAACCATTAGGACTCATGACACCACCATTCTTTTCTAAGTTCTGGGATACATGTGCTGAATGTGCGGGTTTCTTACATAGGTATACATGTACCATGGTGGTTTGCTATACCCATGAACCCATCATCTAGGTTTTAGGCCCCTAATGCATTAGGTATTTGTCCTAATGTTATCCCTCCCCTATTCCCCACCCCCCAACAGGCCCCAATACATGATATTCCCCTCCCTGTGTCCATGCATTTTCACTGTTCAAACTCCCACTTAAACAGAGAGAGCATGCAGTGTTTGGTTTTCTGTTCCTATGTTAGTTTGCTGAGAATGATGGCTTCCAGCTTCATCCATGTCCCTGCAAAGGACATGAACTCAGTCTTTTTTATGGCTGCACAGTATTCCATGGTGTATATGTGCCACATTTTCTTTATCCAGTCTATCCTTGATGGGCATGCGGGTTGGTTCCAAGTCTTTGCTATTGTAAATAGTGTTGCAATAAACATTCATGTGCATGTGTATTTATAGAATGATTTAAAATCCTTTGGGTATATACTCAGTAATGGGATTGCTGGGTCAAATGGCATTTCTGGTTCTAGATCCTTGAGGAATTGCCACACCGTCTTCAACAATAGTTGAACTAATTTATACTCTAACCAACAGTGTAAAAGTGTTCCTATTTCTTCACAGCCTCACCAGCATCTGTTGTTGCTTGATTTTTTAATAATCACCATTCTAACTGGCAAGAGATAGTATCTCACTGAGGTTTTGATTTGCATTTCTCTAATGACCAGTGATAATGAGTTCTTTTTTCATGTTTGCTGGCCACATAAATGTCTTCTTTTGAGAAGTGTCTATTCATATCCTTCTTCCACTTGATTTTTTTTTCTTGTAAATCTGTTTAAGTTCCTTCTAGATTCTGGATATTAGCCCTTTGTCAGAAGGATAGACTGCAAAACTTTTCTCCCATTCTGTAGGTTGCCTGTTCACTCTAATGAGTTTCTTTTGCTGTACAGAAGCTCTTTAGTTTGATTAGATCCCATATGTCAATTTTGGCTTTTGTTGCAATTGCTTTTGGTGTTTTAGTCATGAAGACTTTGCCCATGCCCATGTCCTGAATGGTATTGCCTAGGTTTTCTTCTAGGGTTTTTATGGTTTGGTGTTTTACATTTAAGTCTTTAATCCAACTTGAGGTAATTTTTGTATAAGGTGTAAGAAAGCGGTCCAGTTTCAGTTTTATGCATATGGCTAGCTAGGTTTCCCAGCATCACTTATTAAATAAGGAGTCCTTTCTACATTGTCTGTTTTTGTCAGGTTTGTCAAAGATGGCACCACCATTCTTACTTGTTCCTTTATGTAAAGGCAACACTTAAAACCTCGCATGGGAACAGTGTGCAATGTAAAACTGAAAGGTGAAATTGAAAAATTTTAACTGGAGAAGGCCAATAAAAACTAAACAGCATACTTATTAGCAAAACAATCTAATGAAACCCAGAAATACATATTTTGACTGCATTAAGCAACATGTTCATATATTGTTTAAGTTCTTCTTTATGAAGTCAAGTTGCAAATTTAATATTGAAGTTTTGTTAAAATTATCAAAAATAAAAATCATTTATATTCACTTAAAGTTATAGGAACAGTTATTCAATAACAAAGTTGTGTCTTTTCAATTTCATTTGAATTTCTCACTGAGATTTTCTAATGAGAAATTCAAATCAAAACTTTAGCAATAGTAATATATATTTTGTAATCATATTGACAATAATCAAAAAGGCTGATATACACACACAAGTCTGATACATTCTTATGTTTAGTATAAGTAAACAAATGTACTGTAGAAGGATAAACCATTACAGAGAACCTGAGAAAAACAGTCTGACAACACTTTTTTTTACAGATAGATACACATGGTTTTTATTTTTCTAAAAGCTAGGAAATACTGCCAAGGATTTTTTTAACTTTTATTTTAGGTTCAGCGGTACATGTGCAGGTTATATAAATTCATGTCATGGGGGTTTGTTGTACAGACTGTCATATAAGCCTAGTACCCAATAGTTATTTTTTTCTGATCTTCTCCCTCCTCCCATCCTCCACCCTCAACTAGGCCCCAGTGTCTATTGTTTTCCTCTTTGTGTCCATGTGTTCACATCATTTAGCTCCCACTTACAAGTGCGAACATGTGGCATTTGGTTTTCTGTTCCTGCATTAGTTTGCTAAAGATGATGGCTTCCAGGAACCTCCACATACCTACAAAGAACAGGATCTTGTTCCTTTTTATGGCTGCATAGTATTCCATGGCGTGTGTGTATATCACATTTTCTTTATCCAATCTGCCACTGATGGGCATGTAGGTGATTCCACTGTCTTTGCTATTGTGAATAGCACTGCAGTGAACATACGTGTGCCTGTGCCTTTATGGTGTTATAATTTATATTCATTTAGATATATATCCAGTAATGAAATTGCTGGGCCAAATGATAGCTCTGTTTTTAGCTCTTTGAGGAAATCACCACACTTATTTCCACAATGGTGGAACTAATTTACATTCCCATCAATATTATTTTCTTTACAACCTCACCAACATCTGTTATTTTATTTATTTTTTTTTTTGAGATGAAGTCTTGCTCTGTCACCCAGGATGGAGTGCAGTGGCACAATCTCAGCTCCCTGCAACCTCCACCTCTCAGGATTCAGCAATTCTCCCGCCTTGGCCTCCTGAGCAGCTGGGACTACAGGCACAAGCCCAGCTAATTTTTTTTTGTATTTTTAGTAGAGACATGTTTTACCATATTGGCCAGGCTGGTCTTGAACTCCTGACCTTGTGATCCACCCTCCTTGGCCTTCCAAAGTGCTGGGATTATAGGCGTGAGCCACTGTGCCTGGCTAGTACTAACAAGGCCCAATCCTGCTTAGTTTATGAGATCAGATGAGATCAGGCATGTTCAGGGTGGTATGGCCACAGACTACATGTTACTTTTTTGTTTTTTTTAATAATAGCCAGGAAGCCGAGGCGGGTGGATCACGAGGTCAACAGATCGAGACCATCCTGGTCAACATGGTGAAACCCTGTCTCTACTAAAAATACAAAAAATTAGCTGGGCATGGTGGTGCATGCCTGTAATCCCAGCTACTCAGGAGGCTGAGGAAGGAGAATTGCCTGAACCCAGGAGGCGGAGGTTGCAGTGAGCCGAGATCACGCCATTGCACTCCAGCCTGGGTAACAAGAGCGAAACTCTGTCTCAAAAAATAATAATAATAATAATAGCCATTCTGACTGGTGTAAGATGGTATCTCATCATGGTTTTGTTTTGTATTTCTCTAACAATCAGTGATACTGAGCTTTTTTTTCATATGTTGGTTAGCTGCATGTGTATTTTCTTCTGAAAAGTGTCTGTTCATGCAATTTGCCCATTTTTTTAATGGAGTTGTTTTTTCTTATAAATTTAAGTTCCTTATAGATGCTGGATATTGGACCTTTGTCAGATGCATAGTTTGCAAACATTTTCTTCCATTCTGTAGGTTGTATGTTTGTTGATAGTTTCTTTTATTGTCCAGAAACTCTTTAATTAGATCTCATTTGTCAATTTTTCTTTTGTTGCATTTGTTTTTGGCATCTTCGTCATAAATCTTTGCCCATTCCCATGTCCAGAATTATACTGCCTAGGCTGTCTTTCAGGGTGTTTACAGCGTTGGGTTTTACATTTAAGTGTTTAATCTATCTTGACATAATTTTTGTATATGGTGTAAGGAAGAGGTTCAATTTCAATTTTCTGCATATGGCTAACAAGTTATCTCAGCACCATTTATTGAATAAGGAATCCTTCTGTCATCACTTCTTTTAGTCAGGTTTGTCAAAGATCAGACACTTGTCTATCTGAATGGCTGTAAATTAGAGTTGGTCAAAAGATTAACCTACATCAGTGTTGGAATTGGAAGTGAAGCGGCGACCATTACTCTATGAAACTGCCAGCAAGTTCCAGCTTGTCCTTCCTCTTTTGTGCTCTGCAACCAGCTTGCCCAGGTCCACCAGCAGACAAAACCTTTACCACTTCACAGTCTCACTCCAGCAGCTGGAAGTGCCTGGCCTCCCAGATTTTCTTGTAAGTTCCTACTGCCCACCTGTAACCAGCAGGTGAGTAGGAAGGAGAGTGAGTAACTCTTTTGATCCTCCAACTCCCCTTCCTGGACCATTTAATAGCTTTGTCACTACTGTGGAAGATCATATTCCCATAATAAGTCATTTATTCCTTAATATTCACAGTGTTTCTACTTCTAATATGGCTCAGATGAGTGGAGGAACACCAGGGTTCTTGTCTCACGCTGAATTAGACAAAGCAACATGAACACACATGGAGTGGTTTTAGGAGCAGAGTTTAATAGGCAAGAAACGGAAAAGAAAGCAGCAGCTCCCCTGTACAGAAACAGAGGGAGGGAGGCTCCAAAGCAGAGAGGAGACCCCATGTGCCATGGAAAAGTAGCTGCTTATATGAGTAGGCTGAAGGAGATGTTGTCTGATTTGCATAGGGCTCAGGGGATTGGTTTGACCAGGCATGTTACTCACAGAGCCTGCAAAAAAACTGGTCCTCTCACCCTAGTCTTTCAATATGCAAATGCAGGGCACCATGATGTTCCACACACATGGGGATAGGGGGAGGCAGCCTAGTTGCCAGGCATTTGTGGAGGCAAAGGCAAAAGAACAATTGGGGGAATCGCCACGTTTGGGTGGACCTAGTTTCTAATAGCCTGCATTTGCATATCAGTGGTTGCCTGCCAGCTCTAAGAGCAGGGGCTTTCCTGCTAAACAAGAAACATTTCTAGAGCTGCTATAAAAGAGAAGAAAACTTTCCAAGGATGCCTTTTCCTCTCTATCTAAAATTATTTCTTAATAATTCCTATAACATTCCCTTCTATGGAGATATCACCCTAACTGCTGTTAGGGGGTTTTGGGCCACAACTCTTTCCGGCTAGTTTCGGCTGAAAAGGGGTGTCAAATGGGAAACAGCAGCTAGGGCTCCTCCTGGGGTCGGTCTGAGGGTCCTCTGAAGAACGGCATGTCCAACCAGTGGTGCTGCCACTGGTTCAGTTTGCAGCACCATTTGGAGTTTGATTGCTTTTAGGTAAGAGGAAACAATTCAAGTTATAGTATTGAGTATACAGGGTCCAAATATTGATACAAGACATAAAAGCAAGAGAGAGCTTAATAAAGGGGTTAACGCATTCCATAAAAACGACTGAAATTCATTAAAAGAGGGACTGTAGCCACTTGACGCTGAAGCCTGCATTTTCCCTGAGCCTGTCAATAATTTTGATTTGATCTTTAAGTATCTGTAACTCTATTGCAAATAGTAGAATGAGTATAGCAATTCCCACAAGTGTGGTGTAGTAATTTTCGTCTAAAATTTTACTTGCCAAGACACAGAATTTCCCTTTAGGGGTTTATGAAGCTCCATGGTTTTATTTTCCCAAACACAGAAACCTCTGGGTTATGGACAACCTACTCACTTTTATTCCCTGGCAGAATTGGTAGGATAATTGGCCAGAACTAGTCCATTGATTCAGATATTTTTGTTAGTTCCAAGCTGCAGGAGATCACCACTTGATTCACAGGAATAAGCAGGTTAGTTTAAAATGTAAGCAAAAGGCTTAAAAACAATTATCGACACTAGGAATTAATGACAAATGTATGATAAGCTTTGGAGCACAATTTCTCTCTCCAGTCATTTTTGGTAAAAACAAATTATGATAGGATCATGTGTGTTGTTCACAGAATAAACTTTACATTTGGCCTGATTATTTGCATAAAGTGCAGCGAGAATGGTTATTTCTACATAGGCCTTTGGATTGCCTTTGATGAAACTCTGATCCACAAGCAATTTCAGATTAAGACTAGTAGGGCCAAACCTAGCCATGGATTTATGTTCTCAAACACCTGTGAATTGGGTGATCCTCTCCTGAGGTCCCAAGATAAATTTGGAGCTCCCATATCTGTAAGAAAGTGACATTCTTTACTGACAACAGATTAGAAACCCTGTGTGGGGACTGTGTAGACAAGGTATGAGGCCAGTTCTCTCCAAGGGACTTTTATTGGCTCTGCATGTCAAGCTTGATTCCCTAAGGGAAACACACCCTTTCAGTCAAAGCCTTAGTAAAATAACCAGTTTTTCCAATTGTGTCCTGTTGAAAAAGAAGCATGGATTCTTATTGCACTGATGCAAACAACTATATTGCCGTAAGTTAAGAGTAATCACAGACAGTCTTCAAATTCTAGAGAAACCAGGCAGAGAAAAATAAACATGCTCCAAATTTTATTCACAGTAGTATACCATACTCAATTATTAAAGGCCATAAATAGTTTAAACTAAGTTTCCTTGAGTCTGAAAAACAAAACAAGGATTGGCAATATTCGAAGCAAAAGTTAAGAGGCTTGCTCTAACTTTCTGAGTGCAGTCCACTTAGTTAACTCTTGTTTTGCTTGATATTTGTGAACATGTCAGTTCTGTATTAGTCCCGTAAGTTTTCTCTATTCCAATATTACAATCTTCAAAGCTATTAAAAACCTGTATTTGAGAGCATCTGTTAAATTCCTTAATATAGCTTGATTATAAACCCCCTTTTGAGAAGGAACAAAGCAGGTAACAATTGCCTGTGAATGACAAAATTTCCAGAATAGTTATAGTTGAAAACATGACTAACAAAGTTTATTTATCTTTGTGGTTTACAATAACTTTACCCTTAATTATGATTGACAGCATATACTTAGACATTAGAATTTTAGAAATCCCATACAATTTTGGAACATATATTAGTATTAACTAATATGTTACCAAGATATAACTTAAAAGAAGATTGGAAATCATTTTGGCAATCTCGTGTGACTAAACATGTCAAATAATCTTGTTTATCTCTTTTCTGAATGTCTCAGGTACCCTCTGAACCACCCAAAAACCCCAGGCACTAGGAAGGACAATTTTGAAACTTGAAGTTTGATTGTGGGACACCTGTTAAATGTTAGAGGTTTAGAACACTTGATGTTATGAAACAGAATTCCAGATTGCCATAAATTATTTATTTTGCCAAAATGACCCAAAAGGCAAAAACAATTCCTTAGTCTTTGCTATGACATGAAAATCCTGTTCAAAGCCAAATTTTACCCTTGCAGTAGTTTATTAATGTTAACCCCAATTTGTTTAAATGAAACCTTATAGATCATTAACATATATTAGTATTACTCACCAAAATATAACTTAAAAAAGACTGGACATCATTTTGGCAATCTCATGTGACCAAACACGTCAAATAATCCTGTTTACCTTTTTCTGAATGTTTCAGGGGCCCTCTGAACCAGCCAAAAAACCAGCCATCACAAAGGACAATTTCCAGATTTCCATAAATTATTTTGCCAAAATGATGACTCAAAAGGCAAAAACCTTTTATTAGCTTTTACTATGACATAAAAATCCTGTTCAAAGCCAAATTTTATCCTTGCATTAGTTTGTCAATGTTAACCCTGATTTGTTTAAATAAAACCATATATAGATCATTCCATCTAATCTTAACCAATTTGACCATGAGGTAAAATGTTCACAAATCTTTTATAACCTTTTTTTTTTCTTATTGCATTTTAGGTTTTGGGGTACATGTGCAGAACGTGCAAGACAGTTGCATAGGTACACACATGGCAGTGTGTTTTGCTGCCTTCCTCCCCTTCACCCACATTTGGCATTTCTCCCCAGGCTATCCCTCCCTAGCTCCCCTATTCCCCCAATAGACCCCAGTGTTTAGTACTCCCTTCCCTGTGTCCATGTGTTCTCATTTTTCATTACCCACCTATAAGTTAGAATATGCGGTATTTCATTTTCTGTTCTTGTGTCAGTTTGCTGAGAATGATGTTCTCCAGATTCATCCATGTCCCTACAAACAACACGAACTCATCATTTTTGATTGCTGCATAATATTCCATGGTGTATATGTGCCACATTTTCCCAATCCAGTCTATCATTGATGGGCATTTGGGGTTGGTTCCAGGTCTTTGCTATTGTAAACAGTGCTGCAATGAACATTCGTGTGCATGTGTCCTTATAGGAGAACGATTTATAGTCCTTTGGATATATACCCAGTAATGGGATTGCTGGGTCAAATGGAATTTCTATTTCTAAGTCCTTGAGGAATTGCCACACTGTCTTCCACAATGGTTGAACTAATTTACACTCCCACCAACAGTGTAAAAGTGTTCCTATTTCTCCACATCCTCTCCAGCATCTGTTGTCTCCAGATTTTTTAATGATCACCATTCTAACTGGTGGGAGATGGTATCTCAACGTGGTTTTGGTTTGCATCTCTCTAATGACCAGTGATGATGAGCATTTTTTCATATGTTTTTTGGCCTCAAGTATGTCTCCTTTTGTAAAGTGTCTGTTCATATCCTTTGCCCACTTTTGAATGGGCTTGTTTTTTTCCTGAAAATCTGTTTGAGTTCTTTGTAAATTCTGGATATCAGCCCTTTGTCAGATGGGTGAACTGCAAAAATTTTTTCCCATTCTGTTGGTTGCCGATTCACTCTAGTGACTGCTTCTTTTGCCGTGCAGACACTGTGGAGTTTGATTAGGTCCCCTTTGTCTATTTTGGCTTTTGTTGCCAATGCTTTTGGTGTTTTGTTAATGAAGTCCTTGCCTACTCCTATGTCCTAGATGGTTTTGCCTAGATTTTCTTCTAGGGTTTTTATAGTGCCAGGTCTTATGTTTAAGTCTTTAATCCATCTGGAGTTAATTTTAGTGTAAGGTGTCAGGAAGGGGTCCAGTTTCTGCTTTCTGCACATGGCTAGCCAGTTTTCCCAACACCATTTATTAAACAGGGAATCCTTTCCCCATTGCTTGTTTTTGTCAGGTTTATCAAAGATTGTATAGTTGTAGATATGTTGTGTTGCCTCCGATGCCTCTGTTTTGTTCCATTGGTCTATATCTCTGTTTTGGTACCAGTACCATGCTGTTTTGATTACTATAGCCTTGTAGTATAGTTTGAAATCTGGTAGTGTGATGCCCCCCACTGTGTTCTTTTTGCTTAGAATTGACTTGGCTATACGGGCTCTCTTTTGGTTCCATATGAAGTTCATGGTGGTTTTTTCCAGTTCTGTGAAGAAAGTCAATGGTAGCTTGATGGGGATAGCGTTGATTCTGTAAATTACTTTGGGCAGTATAGCCATTTTCCCAATATTGATTCTTTCTAACCATGAACATGGAATGTTTCTCCATCTGTTTGTGTCCTCTCTTATTTTGTTGAGCAGTGGTTTGCAGTTTTCCTTGAAGAGGTCCCTTATGTTCCTTGTGAGTTGTATTCCTAGATATTTTATTCTTTTTGTAGTGATTGTAAATGGCAGTTCGTTCTTGATTTTGCTTTCTTTAAGTCTGTTATTGGTGTAGACGAATGCTTGTGATTTTTGCACATTGATTTTATATCCTGAGACTTTGCTGAAGTTGCTTATCAGTTTCAGGAGTTTTTGAGCTGAGGCGATGGGGTCTTCAAGGTATACTATCATGTAATCTGCAAATAGAGACAATTTGGCTTCCACCTTTCCTGTTTGAATACCCTTTATTTCTTTTTCTTGCCTGATTGCTCTGGCTAGAACTTCCAGTACTATATTGAATAGGAGCGGTGAAAGAGGGCATCCTTGTCTAGTGCCAGATTCCAAAGGGAATGCTTCCAGTTTTTGCCCATTCAGTATGATATTGGCTGTTGGTTTGTCGTAAATAGCTTTTATTACTTTGAGATACATTCCATCGATACTGAGTTTATTGAGGGTTTTTAGCATAAAGGGCTGTTGAATTTTGTCGAATGCCTTCTCTGCGTCAATTGAGATAATCATGTGGTTTTTGTTTATGGTTCTGTTTACGTGGTGAATTACGTTTATAGACTTGCGTATGTTGAACCAGCCTTGCATCCCCGGGATGAATCCTGCTTGATCATGGTGGATAAGTTTTTTGATTTGCTGTTGCAATCGGCTTGCCAGTATTTTATTGAAGATTTTTGCATCTATGTTCATCATGGATATTGGCCTGAAATTTTCTTTTCTTGTTGGGTCTCTGCCGGGTTTTGGTAACAGGATGATGTTGGTCTCATAAAATGATTTGGGAAGGATTCCCTCTTTTTGGACTATTTGGAATAGTTTCAGAAGGAATGGTACCAGCTCCTCTTTGCGTGTCTGGTAGAATTCGGCTGTGAACCCATCTGGACCTGGGCTTTGTGTGGTAGGCTCTTAATTGCTGCCTCAACTTCAGACCTTGTTATTGATCTATTCACAGTTTCCGCTTCCTCCTGGTTTAGGCTTGGGAGGACACAGGAGTCCAGGAATTTATCCATTTCTTCCAGGTTTACTAGTTTATGTGCATACAGTTGTTTGTAATATTCTCTGATGATGGCTTGAATTTCTGTGGAATCTGTGGTGATTTCCCCTTTATCATTTTTTATTGCATCTATTTGGTTGTTCTCTCTTTTCTTTTTTATCAGTCTGGCTAGTGGTCTTTCTATTCTATTGATCTTTTCAAAAAACCAGCTCTTGGATTTATTGATTTTTTTGAAGGGTTTTTCGTGTCTCTATCTCCTTCAGTTCAGCTCTGATCTTAGTTATTTCTTGTCTTCTGCTAGGTTTTGAGTTTTTTTATCTTTCTCCTCTAGCTCTTTCAATTCTGACGATAGGGTGTCAATTTTGGATCTCTCCACTCTTCTCATATGGGCACTTATTGCTGTATATTTTCCTCTAGAGACTGCTTTAAATGTGTCCCAGAGATTCTGGCATGTTGTGTCTTCGTTCTCATTGGTTTCGAAGAACTTCTTATTTCTGCCTTCATTTCATTCTTTATCCAGTCAACATTCAAGAGCCAGTTGTTCAGTTTCCATGAAGCTGTGTGGTTCTGGGTTAGTTTCTGAGTTCTGAGTTCTAACTTGATTGCACTATGGTCTGAGAGACGGTTTGTTATGATTTCAGCTGTTTTGCATTTGCTGAGGAGTGCTTTACTTTATAACCCCTTTTTTTTTTAACTAAGGGGCAGATTAGTGACTTAAGACCTACCTGCTATGCTGTTATTCCATGCTCAATTTATGAAAGACCATATAGATATTATGGGAGTAGATAGTGTAGTGCTCCTATCATGCATTTCATTGCAAGGCAAAAAAGCCAATTGGCGTCTTTTGTAATTAGCCCATTCCCCAAAGGAGTCTCAACGCTTAGTGGGGGTGAGGATGTTTCCATATCTTTCAGTGGCCAAGAGCATGCTTCTCTGATTTATACTACTGTTAGCCATCCCCTACAGTGTATTTTCTACCTAGTTATTACACACCAAATCTCTCTCATAATGTGAAGTAATTTGATACCCCCAAATTTAAAACGGTAGATGACCCAATGCATAACAGAACAGAGCCTTTGATCTTGAGAGGGAAAACTTTGCTTTTAATTTTGGAGGTTACAAGAGGAAACAGAGGGTTTTTTGTTTTCCTTTCCCAAAATGGTTTGTGGCACCTCCTCTGTTTCTCCCAAGGAGTCCTATGCTATCAGAAGTTATCTTAGGGCCTCTCATGAGTGCATTAAGATTGGTTAAGACAAAAAATGGAGAAAAATAATTCAGTCAACTGAGAAGAGGCTTTTATATATACCTATAACTTGAATATCCACTCTGAATTAAGCTGAGGACTCTTTAAGAAAATCCATTTAAATCCCTTGTTACTTAACTTTAGCCAGGCCAAGCAGTTAAGATTTTTGACTTTTGAAAGTTACAAAAGGTAACCTCACAGGTGAAGGCAACAAGCCTTAATCAGGTTATGACTTACTTTAAAAAATACAAGGTATTGTTAAAGGGGTGATAAGCAGTTTTTGAAATGGTTATTGCAATATTATGACTGAGACAGTGGAAGAAATCCAACCCAAACAACTTCATTTTGTTTCCAGCTCCCAAGCTGTCCTTGCCCATCACTAGGCATAAGCTGAACCAACTTTGGGAGAAACCTGATTTACAGTGTATAGTCTAAAACAAAGATGATGACAGCCCCTTACTTCACATTATGAGAGAGATTTGGTGTATAATAACTAGGTAGAAAATACACTGTAGGGGATGGCTAACAGTAGCTATAAATCAGAGAAGCATGCTCCTGGCCACACGAAAGATATGGAAACATCCTCACCCCCACTAAGAGTTGAGATTCCTGTGGGGGATGGGCTAATTACAAAATAAGCCAATTGGCTTTGGGTTGCCTTGCAATGAAATGCATGATAGAATCTCTACACTATCTACTCCCAAATACTTCCCTCTTGCCTGGAGAGCAGACCAAGAAACTAGCTCTAAGATTAGAAACCATGGGTTAGGAGTCATGCAGCTGGAGGCTACAAGATTTTGGCCTACTGACCACTTTATTGGGCTGGCTTGAACAGCAAGCTTATGGGGTCCTGGGCCTACATCCTAACCTAAGATACCTTTTCTTTAACAGAACCATAAAGACGTACAAAGCACACCAGATTGTTTACAGCTTAAGGCCAACCTCACAAATCCTTTTTAATTAATTATAAATTTACAGAGAATATAAACAATGATCTTATCCCTTTTACTGGTTTACACAGGAAGAGAAAAGCCAAAAGCTCCACTGGTAAGATACTTTTACCCTTTTGCCGGTGTATCAGGCTTCCGGGTTCCCTTCCCCCTACCGTAACTCTAAGCCAACCATTTTAAGGTTTGGAAAATTAACTTATCCCAGGTTGGAAAAAAATTATAAAAGAGATATAAGCCATTTTAAACCACAAAAGGAGGAAAAACACCACAGAAAGGCGTTCTGATTAGTGTTGTCAAGAGGTATTGCCTCTTTTCCTATTGGGAACGGTGTTTCCCCTATTTCTTTGCCTTCCTTATTTTCTCTCCTCCCTTTTAGCCTACGATAGGAGACATATTGCTAATCTCCAAAATTTTCTTTTGCTTGCAGAACTGCGTATTTTAGCTGCAGTTAGGGTTTGGCTTATGAATGTTATTCCTCCATGAGAGATCAAATACCTGAGTTAAATTTTGGAAAGCTTCTATATACCTATCAGGGTTGTCAGAAAATGGGCCTGTCTCCCTTTACTTTGCCTAAGGTCCTGCAATGAGAAGGGAACTTGAAGGGGCCCAAAATAAGGGGGACACTCAGATGATCTTTCCCTGAAAGTTACTTTTTTAATGTCGGGGAACTATTTTCCCTGGGCCTGCCCAATATGGTTGCTACAAGAGCTGGGTTGATCTTGCAACACTGGCAAAGGTCTAGTAAAAAGGCCATATCCTTGTGCAAAAGAAAATAAGACACTTTTTCTTCAAAGTTTCAAGTTGAAGGAGTCCCAGTGCTTCGAAATACACTCCAGGGGAGTGCATGTTAAAGATGATCTGTTACCCATTCAGAAAGAGAAATGAGAGGCCGGGCACAGCGGCTCACTCCTATAATCCCAGCACTTTGGGAGGCCGAGGTGGGTGGATCACAAGGTCAAGAGATCGAGACCATCTTGGTCAACAAGGTGAAACCCCGTCTCAACTAAAAATACAAAAATTAGCTGGGCATGATGGTGTGTGCCTGTAATCCCAGCTACTCAGGAGGCTGAGGCACGAGAATTGCTTGAACCCAGGAGGCAGAGGTTGCAGTGAGCCGAGATCGCACCATTGCACTCCAGCCTGGGTAACAAGAGCAAAACTCCATCTCAGAAAAAAAAAAAAAGATAAAAAGAAAGAGAAATGAGAATAAAAGCATCTTTTTTGTCTCCTTCCTTTCAGTATGTGATCCAGGAAGGAGATGAAAACAGTAGAAGGCATCCCCCAACTATTTCTGTGGTTCCTGGATTCCTGGCACCCATTTAAATGTGCTGCTCATGACTGCAGGCCTGACCCTCCAAGCCATGGCACCAGAGGAAGTCAACCTTTGGGCCTTAGTCCCACTGTCCCCAAGCGGTCTTCGTCCTCTGCCTTTTATTTCCCTTTGACCTCCTAGACTTGTGTGGCCTGTGTGCCTTCCAAAAAAAATGTATTTCAAGAAAAGTCACAGAATTGGGCAAGGGCCCCTTAAGGGAGGGGGCATGCTAGATTGAACTCTATATCCTGCTATTATGGCCCATGCTAAAGCATTTACCCGTAGAAAAATGGTTTCGGTTAATGTCCAGACTTAAAATTCTCTCACTAAGTACTGTCTTAATAGGAGATAGAATAGATGCCTTAAAGGAACATAGGAACCGAATGGCCACTTTCCTTCCAGTGGGACAATATCGAGACTAAAATTTGGCTAAGGAGGACATCTTACTCCTAACTGCTAAAGGCAGAAACCTTTCCCAGAAGAGGCCTAGAGCCTGTTTTACTTTCACGAGGTGATGCTGTTAGCTTAGAAATGCTACGTGCTCATCAGAAAAGAGGTAGCAAGTAACCTCACCATGGGAGAAAGAGGAAAACACTGTTCCTTGTCTATAAAAATCCTTGCACATTTCACGTAGAGAAAGAGTAAGAGGATGCGGATAGAAAGGGAAAGAAAGTCTGGTGACAGGGTAGCTGAAACAGAGCCTTGAGATTAAAGGACAGATTTAAAGTTGAGATCTGCTCCATATTCAGCAGTCTGATGAATCAATTTCCCTTCCCAGCCCATGCACCAAAATGATACAGCTTGGATGACTGTAGGAACACCAGGGCTCTTGTCTCATGCTGAATTAGGTAAGACAACATGGACACATGTGGAGTGGTTTTCAGAGTTAATATGAGGTTCTGGTTCAAGAAAAAATTATGTTGGATCTGAACCAATGAGCAGATATTTTGATATGTGCCATTCTTGCATATACATCTCAGTACCAACTAAAGGTTCTAGTGGTATCTGGAACCTTTAGGGAGGTATTTAATAAACGCTTAATGAATAACAAAAAAAGTAAATAAATAAAATAAAATTTATAATTTTTGGTTTTGTTTTCTGTTATTTCGTAAGGATTTCTGCAAAACAGATCTATTTAATTTGAGGTTGGTGTTCTATCTGATGGCTGAAGATAGCAGCAGGATTTTTTTTCATATGTTGATTTGTTTCATTTGGATTTTTTTTATTACTCTTTATTGTCTTCCCCCGCCGCCCCATCCCTGTCTTGAGATTTTCTGGCATGTTTCTGGAGGTTTCAAAGGCAATAAACGTTTCATAGAAAAAAAAAAGAGAGACGGGTATGCTCTCATGGCTCTTGTCTCACGCAGAATTAGGTAAGACAACACGGACACATGTGGAGTGGTTTTCAGAGTGGAGAGTTGAACAGGCAAGAAAGAAGAGAGAAGAAAGAAAGGAGATGCTCTCCTGTATAGAGATGGGGGGGTTGGGGCGGGGTTCCAAAGCCAAGAGAGGAGAACCTATGTGCCATGGAAAAGTAGCTGCTTATATGAGTAGACTGAAGGAGGTGGTGTCTGATTTGCATAGGGCTCAGGGGATTGGTTTGACCAGGTGTGTCACTCACAGAGCCCTCGAAAATACTGGTCCTCTCACCCTAGCCTTTTAATATGCAAATGCAGGGTAACATGATGTTCTACACATGGAGATATGTGGAGGCACATGTTGGGGCAAGGGCAAGAGGACAATGGTAGGAATTGCCATGTTTGGGTGGACCCAGTTTCTAATGGCTAGCATATGCATATCAAATATTGCCTGCCGGGCTCTAAGAGCCAGGGCTTTCCTGCTAGACAAGAAACGTTTCTGGAGCTGCTTTAAAAGAAAGGAAAACTTTCCAAGGACCCCTTTTCCTCTCTACCTGCCCAAATTTATTTCTTAATAACACCTATAACACTTCCCTGATTAAACCCTCTAACTCATATGAGAAGACAGATGATAGACTAATAAAGCTGCATTTTTCAGATAACTACATTGTGGGAGATGTGAAAGTTCTTCAAAGTTTATATCTTAGACTACATTATAAGGATTTATAATCTCTTGCTCTATGGCCATTATCCACTATTAACATAAACATATACCCATGTATATATATTCTCTAAATCAGCTATGTCTTAAATCAGCTACCTTGACTCGGCATGTCTGAACAGAAATGTGCTGTTGGAATTCACTTGGGGTGGCTGGCAAATTATTACGGAAAATATTATGGAAAGTTACAGATTATAGTCTCAAACCTTTTGGAAGGCCAAAAGGTTTTACTGGGACAGGCTGAAAGTGGGAGGTACACATTAAAGAAAAGATAGGGAAGATAAGAGGCTTTCCCAGTTTAAGTCTGTTTACCCCACATCCCTTTGTCTCTACTCTGTTTCCTCACGTAAACTTTGTGCTGGATGGCCCTCTTGGGTAGATCAAAGGGGAGTTACCTATTAACAGTGTTTACTCTGGGCCCTAAGGTTTTTATCATTCATAAGACCACTCTTTTAACCATGTTGATTATCCACAAGTGTGCTGACTTAAAACCTCTGTTGTAAAATCTTGACAGAATAAATGTGTGGATGGACAGAGGGTCTTGGTCAATTGGCTGCATTCTGCCCTCTGAAAGCAGCCGATGACCATCCCTAGCCCACTTGAATCACTGTAATGGTGTAAGAGTACATTCATTCATTTATCCATCGAGTCAGGATCTGCAGGCCAGACTTCTGCAGGTGGTCAATGTCTCACTGGGAAAGCTCCAAACCCTGGTGCATGCCATTCCTTATTTGGAAACACTCCTGACCTTCTCCTGACTAGCTTCCTCTTCTTCCTCATCTTCTTTCTCCTTATCTATTTGGGAAATTTCCAGGTTTTTTAGCCAATCTGGTCAAGCCTAGAATGTGAGGTCCTGTTCCAACAAATGGAAACTGGACACAGCAGTAAGGTGATTGAATCAGGTTATGAAAGTTATAAATGTCCCTGTCTCCCTTGTTCAGGTGTGCTCTCATGTCAAGACTGCCTGCAAGTTGCACTGTTCCTGCAGGAAGTGAACTAGCCTTGCTGAGTAATCCATTGTGTCGATTTGGGTTTTTCCCAAACTTATAAACCTGTTTCCAACATACATCATTCTAAATTATGAAAGTTTTCATATTATACAAAGCTACTAATACTTTTTTATCTCTCTTCATAATTTTTTTCCGGGAACCTAGTTGGATTTGCCAGTTAACAAAAACAAATTTTTTTTGTAACTATGTTCATTGAACTTATGTAAATTATTACCCAAAACCAGGGCAATCATTTAAAACTCTAATATTTTGTTTCAGCTCAGAGATGTTGAGAGCTAGGAAGATGTTCCTTCAGACCTTATAACAAGAAAAAAACTGGACTGCAAATTAATGACTTTCGGTAAACTAAGAAAACTGAGGTTGCAGGCAAAGGAATGAAGGGTCTGAAAATTACCTCAAAAACCAACCTTAGGTTTTACAATAGGGATGTAACTATAAGAGCAATTGGAGAGATTAAGAATCTTGAGGCTTCTGAACCAGAATCTTTGCTAACCAGGGGCATAAGCCATAAGAAAGATTAACTAAAAATGTTGATAAACTGCTAAAGATCAAGTGTGAGGGTTCAAAGCTCCTGGGGTCTCAGTCATGGGGGGTTCCCACTCTCTTGCTGACCTTTCCATGTGGAACCCAACCAGGCTTTCCTATGGAAATCTGGAGCCGGCGTGCTGGCTCAGGAGGGAAATGGCAGTCACTGCTAAATCCTTTCCCTTTATCTCCCATATAGAATGACAGGCTTTATCTGCAGAGAGGGGAAAGAAAACTTCAAGCTTGTAGCCCCAGGGCTCTGATGAAGTCTCATTCCAGTGGGGAAAGGAAATAGAGACCTACTAAATAAGTCTTCATCTCAAGGGAAAGTACTTCAAAACCATAGCCTAAGGACCTTAGTGTTTGCCAACAACAGCTGAAGAAAAGGAACTGGGGACAAAAGAAAAGGAAAATTTTAAAACACAGTCAATCTCTATCTCCAGAGGAGGGAGAAGGAGTTGGGGGAAGAAGAAATGGCTGACTACAAAAGGAAAGCATGGAAAATTTTAGGGCAATGGAACTCCTCTGCATGGTATTGGGGTGATGAGCACATGATTTATAAATGTGTCAAAACTCACAGAAATGTACATCACAAAGAGCAAACTTTAATGTACACTGTGAGATGTGAAAGTTCTTCTTCAAAGTTTATATCTTAGACTACATTATGAGAAGGAGTTACAATCTCTTGCTCTGTGGCCATTATCCACTATTAGCATAAGCATACACCCATGTATATATTCTCTAAATCAGCTACCTTGACTTGCTCTGGCATGTCTGAACAGAACTGGGCAAGCTCCAAACCCTGGTGTATGCCATTCCTTATTTGGAAAACCTCCAGACCTTCTCCTGACTAGCTTCCTCTCCTTGTCTACTTCCCCATCTTCCCCTTATCTGTTCAGGAAATTTTCAAGTTTTTAACCCATTGGCTCAAGCATAGAATGTGAGGTCCCATTCTGGCAAATATAAAGTGGACACAGCAGTAGGGTGATTGCATCAGGTTATGAAAGTTATAAATGTCCCTGTCTCCTTTGCTCAGGTGTGATCTCGTGGCAAGACTGCTGGCAAGTTGCACCCTTCCTGCAGGAAGTAAACTAGCCTTGCTGAGTGATCCACTCTCTCAGTATGGATTTTTCCCGACATCATAAACCTGTTTCCAACATACACCAACTATCTTAGTCCATTCCTGCTGCTACAGCAAAATGCCCTAAACTGGGTAATTTATAAAGAACAGACATTTATTTCTAACAGTTATAGAGGTTAGGGAGTTCAAGATTCAGTGCCTGGTGAGGCCCTATTTTTCATGAGTTCTATGTGTCAGCACACGGTGCAAGGAAGGAAAAGGGCAAAAAAGTCTAATGCACTCCCTTTAATCTCTTTTATAAGAGCACTAATCCCACAAGGGTGGGGTGCTCATGAGGTATCACTTCCCGAAAAGCCCCACCTCTTAATACCATCACATTCAGTATTAGGCTCCAACATAAGAATTTTGGAGGGATATATACATTCAAACCATAGCATGAGCTATCTTTTAAAAAGAAAAAAAAAATAGGCTGGATATCAGGGGATTCCAATATGGAATACAGACTATGACAAATGAACTGTTAACCGAAGAATCAGGAGATTCATAAATTTGAAAAAGAGAGCTTTACTTCTCATAAACAGCTACAGCCTGCAGGCTGACCAACCCACAGGCTAGGAAGCATAGCCTCTGACAGAAGCCATGAGCAACCACATCTAGTGAGGGAAAAATGAAATAGGAATTTATGCTGAACTGGTTGGCTATGTAAATATATTCAAGAGGTTACAGGAAGAGCTTTGAATATTCATGAACAGAAGGCACGTGTATGTATAGTAAGCTAACATGTATGCAGCATACATGGCCATGTTACTCTTGGGTGGAGACTTAACAATGGAATGTATCACAATTAGGTCCTATACATCAAAAGCTGAAGCAAAGGAAATGGAGGCCCACTGTGTGCAGCCTCCATAGACTGGCCAGAACCACTCCATGATCAGTGTTCTTATAAGGAAGGAATGCTGGTCAGTTGCTGTGTCAAAATTGCAAAAAGAAGGAACAACAGTCTGGTGGTTGCTTGAAATCAGCAGGGGAAAAGGCTGGTTTCTGTTTAACTCTTAGGGAAGAAAGCCTAATGGTGGCTAGTGAGGGAGGAGGTATAACAAGGTGTGTCCAAGCTCCCATTCCATCTTGGCAGGAATCCACACTTTTTAAGCTTTCTCTGGGGTCCCCCTGGCTGAGAAGGGGGTTCTAGTTGTTTGGGGGAACCAGGATTTTATTTTTTCTTTCTCAGAACCGAACTGAATTACACATTATGACATAACCTCAATGACTATAGTGATGAGGGAGTTAATTAACGTTGGAAATCAGTGAAATGACTGAAAATTGTAATGATGATAACAAAGGAACCATACATCAACAGTGTACTCTATCAACACTGCTTCTCATGGTAGTGGAGAGCAGGTAACAATTCTGTAATTGCTTTGCATATACTAGGTTTAAGTGAGTAAGGAAGCCTGGCTCTCACTGTCAGGAGGAGAGTTACAGATAGAACAAGAAGGAAAGATAGAATGATCCCTGCTCTATGGTACTGGACTAAAGACAAAGACATCACTATGAATTCATCTTTAGTTTAATACACTTAGACAGAATAAGTACAGAAACAATTACAGATATGTATGAATACATGGGTTAGTACATAGTGCACATGTATTCTACTACACATACGTGCATTACCCTAGCTCTATTCTCTGAGAGAAAGCCATGAAACCCAGAAGCAAAGAGCACTCCCAGAGCCTAGAAATTGATTTCCAAGTGCAATTCTCCAATAAAGGCAACCAGGGTTCCTTAGAGAAATGGCTAATTCCAGCATTAAGACAAGGAAAACACAAAATGAGTCCAGAGCACACCTTGCAGCACCAGAAAGGAAATGTTAAAAAAAAAAAAATTAAAAGAATGGGGTCATGTGAAAGAAATACAGAAGCCAAAATAAGAAATTCCTAATGGCCAGAACTGGAACAATGAAGAAATCAATAATTTGATATTAGATGACAGCCCAAAGAATAAATATCCATGAGTCCACAGAACAAATAAATGGAGAAGAAGAGATAATCTTCCTTACAGAATTCTAAATGACATATGTAGTTATCTCCCTTCCAAGAGACACAGCTTGGTCCCCTCACCTTTTGAATGTGGGCTGGACTTACTGACTTGCTTTCAACGAGCAGAACATGAAAGGGGAAAATGGTAACTTTATACTGAAAAACCAATAAATGGTACAAAGGGATAAAAGTTAGCATTACCAATGACTTCATGTCTATATCAAATACTCCCTGATGCATTTGTCAAAACTTACAAATACTCCCTGATATGATGTGATTAGAAGGGCACTTTTCCTCTGTCATATTGAGGGAATGTGTTCTCTTTCCTGGTCCATGAGCAGGTGTAGCTTTAAGGGCAAGAATTTCCCAGCACCATGACCCCCTCCCATCTCTCTCTATCCAGGAGATTCAACCGTTTATGTTTGAATTTCACGGGAGCGGGGTTGGGGGGGGGGGGGACTAAAAGTCAATCACTCCAGTGGAAGTTCTAAGGAACTCTTTTCATTGGCCCAGAGTCTTGGAGAAGGTGGAGGTTTCTCCCAAGATAAAAGTCCATGCTCCCTCACCTGCGACGGATTTCCAACTTTCTGGAATCCCCTCCCACTTGGTGGGAGCTCCCTCCAGGATTTCCCCTCTGGAATTCCCTTCCATACTCTTCAGTAGAAGCCTTTCTCTTCTCCTTACCTTCTCTTTTCTCTACCTAAATAAAATCACCTTTCTGCAACACTGTTTTGGGTCCAAAATTTTACTTTGCAAGCATAAGGTGCAGGTGAAGCTGCCCCACTGCTTATTCTTTAAGAGGTTGGAGGCCAAGAACCCACAACATCCAAGAAAAAAAACCCAGTTACAGAATTGGTGCCCAACATGGGGCAAAAGGAGTGAAGTGTAAAAAGGGAGGCCGGGCGTGGTGCCTCAAGCCTGTAATCCCAGCACTTTGGGAGGCCGAGGAAGGTGGATCACAAGGTCAAGAGATCGAGACCATCCTGGTCAACATAGTAAAACCCCATCTCTACTAAAAATACAAAAAAATTAGCTGGGCACGGTGGCGTGTACCTGTAATCCCAGCTACTCAGCAGGCTGAGGCAGGAGAATTGCCCGAACCCAGGAGGCAGAGGTTGTGGTGAGCCGAGATCGTGCCATTGCACTCCAGCCTGGGTAACAAGAGCGAAACTCCGTCTCAAAAAAAAAAAAAAAAAACAAGAAGGGAAAGATTTTGGAGGGTTAAGTGAAAATATTGGACCCTTCTCACTTGCTTTCTGTCCTGTCTCTTTAAGAAGGAGTTGCAGCCAGGCGGGGCTGTGGGGAACTGGAGTGGTGCTCCAAGCCACAGCGGTGCAGGCCAGCCAGAACTAAAGTGCACCTTTTCTCCCAAGCTGTTTTTCTCTCTTCTCTTCTCTCCCTCTCCCCCCCTCCCCCCCCCACAAAGCCCCAGGTAAAGCTAGCCATAAAGGTCCAGGAAGCCAATCTTTTCCTGGGCGCTGGTACAGCCTTCTCAGTATTTCCCTCCTGCCCTGAAAACTTGGTGCTGGTATTAGGAAAGTTACTATCTCTATTCACTTACTATAAGCTATCTCAGAAGTTAATTAATAACAAATTCTCTTGCTAATTCTCTCTGCAAAGGGCAGCTCTCTCTGCAAACCAGCTTAACTCTTTAGCTACCATAGCTTTAAAAATAAAAGAGTCCTAAATCTGCTAACAACAGAGAGGAGGGAAACCTGTTTCTAGGAAAAACATTATTTTGTAAACCAGTTAGGTGCTATTTTAAATACAGAACTCAGGAATCAATCAAAAACAGGGCTAGAGACCTTCAAGAACCTGGCTCTGTTCTCTCCCAGGCTCATTTATAATTCTGGGCCTCTCATCTTTAACCACCTGGTCATATTCACTTCTTATAGAACCATAAGGTCACAGTTAATCCTGCTGCTGGAACCCCGGATATCCTTGGCTTGTAAGCTCTATCGTAAACCTGTAAATCAACCTGCACCCATAAAAGGCTCCCCACTGGAGGAAACCTCAACTGCAGGGCCCCTTCTATGCCCCATTTCAGCAGAAAGTAGTTAAAGAAGATCGACACTCCTATTCCAACAGAAGTTAAAATTTCCTGATCAGAAGGGGGGAATAAGGAAATGTGTTCTCTTTCCAGGTCCATGAGCAGGTGTAGCTTTAAGGGCAAGAATTTCCCAGCACCATGCCCCCCTCCCATCTCTCTCCATCCGGGAGATTCAACGGTTTATGTTTGAATTTCGTGGGCACAGGAAGGAACTAAAAGTCAATCACTCCAGCGGAAGTTCTAAGGAACTCCTTTCACTGGCCCAGGGTCTTGGAGAAGGTGGAGGTTTCTCCCAGGATAAAAGTCTGTGCTCCCTCACCTGTGCCAGATTTCCAACTTTCTGGAATCCCCTCCCACATGGTGGGAGCTCCCTCTAGGATTTTCCTTCTGGAATTCCCTTTCATACTTTTCCTAGAAGCTTTTCTCTTCTCCTCCTTACCTTCTCTTTTCTCTACCTAAATAAGATCACCTTTCTGCAACACTGTTTTGGGTCCAAAATTTTACTCTGTGAGCATACAGTGCAGCTGAAGCAGCCCCACCACTTATTCTTTAAGAAGCTGGAGGCCAAGAACCCACAACATCCAAAAAAACCCAGTTACAATATTCTTGCCAAAAATCCTTAACTCTAGTCTAATGATCAAAAAAACAACAGACAGCCCAGATGAGATGGTATTCTACAGGCTACCTGACCAATATTCCTTAAAACTGTCAAGGTCATGAAAACTATGAAAGATAAGTTGAGAAACTATCACAGACAAGAGGAGACAAAAAGCATGGCAAGTAAATGCAGTATCATTAATTCCCGGATTAGAATATTATTGGGAAAAAACTGGTAAAATCCAAATAAAGTCTGGAGTTAACAGTAATATACAAATTGTCTTAGTTCATTTTCTGTTGCTCACAACAGACTACCTGAAACTGTGTAATTTATAAAGAAAAGGAATTTACTCCTTTCCTTGCAGTTATGAAGGCTGACGTCCAAGGTCAAAAGGCCTTAGAGGTGAGTCCTTTAAGAGGTGATTGGGCATGACAGTTCTGCTCACATGAAAGAACTGACCCATTCATAAATTAATGGGTTAATAAGTTAATGAGTTAATGAATCAACATGTTTTTATGGGAGTAAGACTGTGGGTTTATAAGAGAAAGGGAGAGACCTGAGGTAGCATGCTTAGCCCCTTGCCATGTGATGTCCTGTACCGCCTTGGGATTCTACAGAGAGGTCCCACCCGCAAAATGGCCCACACCAGATGCAGCACCTTGGCCTTGGACTTCTCAACCTCCGTTAACTATAAGAAATGAATTCCTTTTATTTACAAATTCCTCAGTTTTAGGTATTCTGTTTTAAGCAACAGAAAACATACTAACACAGGTAGGAAGGGATATGGCACTCCACTTAGGCTTAACATAGGCACACCTGCAATAGGGCCCATTGCAAGTTACTTAGGGACCACTCTGTCAGAGGCTATTGAGCGTATGAGTTAAATCTATGAAGACAGATAGCCAGGATTCAAATCACACCTCATATTTACTAGCTTGTTGACATCTGGGCATGTTACTTAGCCTCTCTGTCCCTCAATTTCTCACCTGTTATATACAGATAAGGCTACAATCCCTTAATTCACAAAATTTTCTAGATTCTGGAAAACGGTACATATTAAATGCTTTATAAAACACCCCAACAGGAGTCTGGGTCCTTAGAATACCTGATTACATAGTAATAAAGTATTTTTATATTTATGCACCAAACCATAGGTGTTCATGCTAGTTAGGATAAAGACTAAAAGAGCTTCGAGTACATCCAGGTCAGATTTTGCCAATGTATTTACCGCAAACTAACAAGAAACTTTTGGTTTTGGGGTGTTAGAATTGAAAACAAGAGATCTGTAGTATGTACCCCATAGGACTATAATGATAATTAACTGAACTAATACATGACAAGTACTTAGAATACCACCTAGAATACAGTAAGTGATATCAGATGACTTATTATTTTTACATGCAATTTACTTTGATTCTCAATAAGAGATACAAAAGTGATTAAAATTTATTTCTAAAATATAATCTAATAAACTATGGATATTTAACTTTCCCAGTGTACCATTACAATAATAGCTAACATGTATAAAATGACTGTTATATGCTATGCACTATGTTAAAATTTTTAATGCATTAATGTGATGGTTAATATTGAGTGTCAACTCAATTGAATTGAAGGTTGCAAAGTATTTTTCCTGGGTGTGTCTGCAGGTATTTCCAAAGTAGATTAACATTTGAGTCAGTGGACTGGGAGAGGCAGACCCATCATCAGTCTGGGTGGGCACCATCTGATCAGCTGCCAGCAAGGCTAGGATAAAAGCAGGCAAAAGTTGGAAGGACTTGACTTGCTGAGTCTTCTTGCCTTCATCTTTCTTCAGTGCTGGATGTTTCCTGCCCTCAAACATCAGCCTCCAAGTTCTTCAGCTTTTGGACTCTTGTACTTACACCAGTGGTTTGCCAGAGGCTCTTGGGCCTTTAGCCACAGACTGAAGGCTGCATTATCAGCTTCTCTACTTTTCAGGTTTTGGGACTTGAACTGGCTTCTTTGCTCCTGAATTTGCAGATGGTCTATCGTGGGATCACCTTGTGATCATGTGAGTCAGTTCTCCTTAATAAAGTCCCTTTCATATATATATATGCCCTATTAGTTTTGTCCCTCCAGAGAACCCTGATTAATACAATTATCTTATTTATCATTTATAAGCACTCTAAGGTAGATAATATTATTATCATCCTCACTTTATATATAACAAAAGGGAAGCTATAAGAGACCAAGTAATCCACCCAAGATTAAGTAGTGAACCCATTACTTAAACTCAGGCATTCTGACTTGTAAGAACCATGCTTTTAACCATAATCTTATGCCACCTTCTACAAGATATGTGTGTCATGTCTTGACACTCCAGTTGAGAACCACGATGTACCAAGGTCTAGGAAATCTGACATACCAGTATTTCTCTACTTCTCTAACAATTACATTTTAAGTTACACATACAAATAATGCCAGCAAAACAAAGTTAAAACTTACCAAATGGTGCAGTATGATATTAGTCCTTTTGAATGCATTAAACCTGAAACAAATGTGGAATACAATGAGAACAGTAATATGGGCAGTCATGTCTCAGTTTACAAATAGCATATCACCTTTTGTTTCAGCCTCTTCTAAAAGGTATTATTGTAAGAAAAAGTTTTAAAAGGCTTAGCTCTCATTCACTGCTGGTAGAATCGTAAAATGGTACAGCCACTTTGCACATGAATTTTCTGATAGCTTTATTTGTAACTGCCAAAATGTGGAAGTAACCAAGATGTTCTTCAATGGTTGGAAGATAAACCAATTTCAGTACAACCATATAAAATATTATTCAGCCATGAAAAAGAGAAATGAGCCACTATGCCACACACACACACACACACACACACACACACACAAAACTGGAAGAAACTTAAATGCATACATACTACTGAGCAAAAGCAGCAAGTCTGAAAAGGCTACATACTCTGATTTCAACTGTATGATATTCTAAAAAGGGCAAAATTATGAAATCAGTAGAAAGACCAGTGGTTACCAGGGGCTTGGGAAAGGAAGGGAGGGATGAACAGGTAGAAGACAGGAGACGTTTAGGGCAGTGAAACTAATCTGTATGATATTGTAATAGTTTATATATGTCCTTATATATTTGTTGAACTTTTTCGCTCAAATTTGCAAGTCATTTTTTCCATCAACTTAAAACTACTCGAAAAATAAAGTCGTTAATCTAACGAAAAAAAGCTTTGTTAAAGATGTAACACAAACAGCATTCTCGGACACTGTAGAGAGGTATAAATTGGTACTGCCTTTCTAGTAAATAGTTTAGAAATACAAATCCACAGCCTTTACAATGATCATACCCTTCAATCCAGTAATTCCACAAGTATGTGCACTAGGGAAATCTCAGAAATATGACCAAGGTTTGATTGATAAATATGTTCACAATGATTTACATGATGGGAAAACTGAAAACAAAATAAATGTCTAAGAATAGAGCATTATTTTAAAGACTATATCACCTATTAATATACATAGCTATTACACAACCACTGAAAATACTAACAAGTATTTAAATATGTAACATGGAAAAGTCGTCATGACAGAAATTACAACAGAAGAGCAGACTACAAAACAATAAACACAAAGAGATCGAGACCATCCTGGTCAACATGGTGAAACCCCGTCTCTACTAAAAATACAAAAAATTAGCTGGGCATGGTGGCACGTGCCTGTAATCCCAGCTACTCAGGAGGCTGAGGCAGGAGAATTGCCTGGACCCAGTAGGTGGAGGTTGCGGTGAACCGAGATCACGCCATTACACTCCAGCCTGGGTAACAAGAGCAAAACTGTCTCAAAAAAAAAAACAATAAACACAACATACTTCTATTTTTGCTGTTTTAAAAGCATTTGTTGGGCTAGGAAAAAAAAGCCTAAAACACAGCTTGACCAAAGTGACCACTAATAACGGACCTGAGAATGGTGAGGGTGGGGGAACCTGGGAAAGGGCACGAACATGGAAGGTTGGAAATTGTCTCTATCCCGATGCTGATTATAGGACTGCAGATACACACACACACACACCTGCACGCACACACAAACACAAGTTCACTAAGCTATAAACTTCAGAATACTTTACTCAAGTGCTTTATGTAAATTATAAGACAGTAAAAGGCAACATGAGGGGGCCTCTGAAATGCTGGTATAGCTTGTTTCTTGATCAGGTCCTGGTTATTTAGGCATGTTTGGTTTGTGAAAATTCATCAAATTGTATCATCATGCTTTGGGCCTTTTAAAAAATTTCCCAAAAGACATAGCCCTTGCCCTTTAGAAAACCACAATGCAGTGACAGATATGTATATAAAAATACTATAGTTAGAATATACTGTGCTTTTTAAGAAGCTAAATTTAAGATCTATGGAAAGAGGTCAAAGCTAGAATCAGTAGCTGCAGCAGTTTGATAAGGGCTGTGCACATGTGCAGATACATATACTATCTACTGGAACTGATAAATTGAGAATCTGTTAATTTTTCAAGGATACTGAGATTATATGAAGAGGAACAGCCTAGCTGAGGTTTCATAAAAGGCAATATGACCAGTTACCACTTGTAATTACAACTTGGATGACTGGATTTATAAAAATATTTGTAATTCAACTTTTCAGAATTTATAGTACTTTCCTTTTATATTACATTCAAATTGAATAATAGCATTAAAAAAGGAGAAATGAACTATTTGTTTAAATCAGTCATAGTTCACATTCCTGAACTAGCATTGTTTTCATTTGTCTCAGCCCAAGTAAAATATTCTCATCCTAGCCCAGTGATTTCAAGACTGGCCTGTACATTAGAATCACCTGGAGACTCAGCCAGGCACCACAGCTCATTCCTGTAATTCCAGCACTTTGGGTGGCTGAGGCAGGCAGGGAGTTGCCTGAAGTAAGGAGTTTGAGACCAGCCTGGCCAACACAGCAAAACCCCGTCTCTACTAAAAGTACAAAAGTTAGCTGAGAGTGGTGGTGGGTGCCTGTAATTCCAGCTACTCAGGATGCTAAGGCAGGACAATAGCTTGAACCTGGGAGGCCAAGGTTGCGGTAGGCTGAGATTGCTCCACTGCACTCCAGTCTCCAAGACAACAGCCAAGACTCCGTCTCAAAAAAAAAAAAAAAAAAAAAAAAAAAAAAAATCACCTGGAAACTCATAAAAATTCCAAAGCCCAGGTCACACCAAGACCAATTAATTCAAACTCTGGAGGTGGGGCACCAGCACAGATATTGTTTGAAACTCCCCTAAATGACTTCAAAGAATGGAAGCTGTCATTAAAAATCAACACTTAACACTTCGTAATTATGAAACTGAAGTGACAGATTGTATCTTATTTAGGGATACTTTCTAAACAAGGTTTTCAGAATTACTTTTAAAGTCTGAACTACACTACCCTAAAACACCATTTCTAAAATGTTTTCAACTTGACTCAATTTTATCTTTTTGGAAGTTTTAAGTATTGAAAAATTTAAGAGCTAATTTCTTCAGATCCAGAATGACTTTGGATTCCTTAATGAGGCCAGTACCCAAATGTCATTTCGAAGTTAAAGAGGGTGTTGCCAGATTTGCAAGTGTTATCTAACAGTTAAGTACTAATTGCAAGTAAACAGAACTCAGGCCTAGCTCCAAGTCCCAGTTTTATACATAAAAGATGATTTTATCTAACTCAGAGAAAGTTAATGTAAACCCATCAAACACAAGTGCAAAGCCACTGTGCACAGTATTTACAGGTCATAAAAATCTGTGGACCAATTACTACAAAAAATACATACATACAACCAAATTCCTTGCCAAATTCTATATAATCATACTGCTTTCATTCGTTCTAATTCATACTCATCTGTCGTTTAAAATTTGATATTAGCTTTTATACCTCAAAATGTATTTGAGAATTCAGTACCTCTGAATTTATGATCTTTCCTTTCTACTGGTTCCAAAACTGCCATCTGGTGGAGAAGAAGAGGGCATGCACATCTCCGCTACTTCTAATTTCTTAATTAACTTTGGTTTACCAGGCTTATTTCCTTCAGCTGATGTCAACTTGGCTTTCTAGAAGTCATTCTCATAGTATGGTTCTTGGACAAGGACCATCAACATCCCCTGAAAACTCGTTAGAAACTCTGCTCCACCCCACATCTACTAAACAAGAAATGGTGGAGCCCAGAAATCTGTGTTTAACAAATTCTCCAGGTGGTTATGATGTATGAAGTTTAAATAAACAACCGTCTTAGATGAGAATTTTATGACTCAGGGGCTTCTTGCAATTGTCCAATAAAACAAACATGACCTCACGAAATTAAACGAACTACATAAAACTGTTGAAGTAGGAAGGCATCATGAAAGTAGTGCTTAGTGAAATTATCCCAGAAGTAGGCAAGGTGTGAATAGAGCAGAAAATCAAGTCCAGGAGGCCAATAATTTAGGCGTGCAGCGATGAAGAACAGCAGCTGTGGAAACAGAGGGGAGTGATATTAAGATTATGAAGTAAAAACTCAATGGAAAAGAATGTCAAAAACAACTTTAAGATTTCAAGCCAGGACAACTAGGAGAGTATAAGAAAGACACGGAAAGAAGCTAGCTGGTTTGCAGGATGTAATATAAATTTGATCTTGAATTTCAGTTTGTCTGACATAAGCAGAAATATTCAACAGAGAAAAGAGACTAGAGCTTGAAAGAATAGTTAGGACTAAAGGTATGTCTTATGCCACATACATGTAAAATCATCGAGACAGGAATCTCTCAGCCCTCTATAAGGAATAAATGAGAAAGCTGCAGTTGAAAACTAATTGCCAGAAGGGTGCCACCTGCCAACTGCAACTGTGGTTTCGGTCAGCAGCATTTTATTTTTGTATTCTATTTATTTATTTATTTTTAGAGAAAGGGTCTCACCCTGTCACCCAGGCTGGAGTGCAGTGGTGTGATCATAGGCTCACTGCAGCCTCAATCTCCTGGGCCCAAGCCTTCTGAACAGCTAGGACTATAGGCACACACCACCACACCTGACTAATTTTAAAATTTTTCATAGAGACACAATCTATGTTGCCCAGGCTGATCTTGAATTCATGGGCTGTGATACTCCAGCCTCAGCCGCCCAAAGTGCTGGGACTACAGGCTTGAGTCACCATGCCTGGCGCAGTAGTGTTTTAAAACTACTAACATTATCTGCATGGAATAGGAGAGATTAAAAAGAAGGAAAAAAAAAGAGAAAAACTACTAACATTTAAAAATCAAGAGACTTCACCTAAAAATGCAGTTTTTCTAGAAAAATCAATTATGGAAACCCTGAGTCTATATTCTGTAAGGGCAACAATGCCTGGGGCTGAGAAGCTGCCTCCTCTCTAGAGCACTCCCTCCAGCTCACCAGTCAGTCCCCCACACTGCCATCTAGCCAGCATCTGTCAGTGCTTCCTTCTCAGCCTCTGCATTCAGGCTAGTGATTCCTAACCCAGAAAAAACCTAACAGAGCATCAAAGATTGAGCCTTCGATCAACTAAGAAACAACTAAGTAGAAGTAAAAGAGAAGAGGCCAGGTGGCTCCCAGCACTTTGGGAGGCTGAGGCGGACAGATCACGAAGTCAGGAGTTCAAGATCAGTTTGGCCAACATAGTGAAACCCCTCCTCAACTAAAAATACACACACACACACACACATACACACACCAATTAGCGAAGTGTGGTGGTGTGCACCTATAATCCTAGCTACTCGGGCGGGTGGCTGAGGCAGGAGAATCATGTGAACCCAGGAGGTGGAGGTTGCAGTGAGCTGAGATCACGCCACTGCACTCCAGCCCAGGCAACAGTGCGAGACTCCATCTCTAAATAAATAAATAAATAAATAAAATAGAAGTAAAAGAGAATAGAGGCAGTCAAAGAGCAAGAACCAAAACAATATAGTTCAGCAGAGTACAGAGCAGATGGAAAAGGCAATAAGGCCTATTAACAACCTAAAAAGTAACCTTTTTTTTTTTTTTTTTTTTTTTGAGACTAGGTTTCTATGCATTGCCCAGGCTGGAGAGCAGTGGCACAATTATAGTTCACCCAGTAAACTTGAACTCCTGGGCTCAAATCCTCCCACCTCAGCCACCCGCACTGGAAGGAAAGGCGTAAGCCACCATATCCAGCTAGTTTTTTTATTTCTTATTTTTTATACAAATGGGGTATTGCTATGCTGCCCGGGATTGTCTTAAACTCCCACCTTGGCTTCTCAAAGTGCTACGAATATAGGCATGAGACACCATACCCAACAAAGAGCAACCTCTTTGAAGAGGCTTCCTGACTCCCTCTCCCTATCTAAATCTGGCTCTCATAACTGTACTTTTCCCTTAAGACGCTTACCAGAATTGGTAACTAAAAATTACTTTTCGCTATTTGCTTCCTATCTGCTCTCCTTTCAGACTCCAAGGGCCTTACATAAGGAACAGCAGGAACACCAAGCAGTCCAGGGTGGCTACAGGATAAAAGAAATGCCTACGACTGTGCTTCCCAGAAAGTAGAACAGAACAGTAGGCAATTGTTCATTCACGAATATACTGGGGCCAAATCTATGAAATCCAGGCTGGTAAATTTGTATTTAATGGCATAAGCAGAACAGCACCTCTGAGCAGAAGAATGGCAGGCACTGAAGTAAACCTTAGCAAGATTAACCTGGCAATCATATACAAAAACAATTCACACTGCGAAGATGAAAAAGTGATAAATTTGAGACTACTGATGAAACCTGAATCTGCAGGAAGAGGTAAGGTCTGGGAGTGTGGGAGAACTTAGATAACTTTGAGAATCTAGAAGAATGATAGTGCCGAGAGAGAGAGAGAGAGAGAGACAGACAGAGAGAGAGACAGAGAGAGAGAGAGAGAGAGGGAAAGAGAAAGAGTTATACTTATATGCAATTTTTTTTCCTTTTTTCCTGAGATGGAGTCTTGCTCTGTCGCCCAGTGGTGGAGTGCAGTGATGCGATCTCAGCTCACTGCAACCTCCGCCTCCCAGGTTCAAGCAATTCTCCTGCCTCCGCCTCCCAAGTAGTTGGGATTACAGGCACCTGCCACCACACCCAGCTAATTTTTTTGTATTTATCGTTGAGACAGGGTTTCACCATGTCGGCCAACCTGGTCTTACTCCTGACCTCGGATGATATGCCTGCCTCAGCCTCCCAAAGTGCTGGGATCACAAGCGTGATCCTGTGCCTAGCCCTTATGTGCAAATTTATATATGAAGTGCAACTGAGACATTCAGAGGGTTGGACCAGCACTGCAGCTCAGGGCAAGTCAGGTTAGGCAAAAATTTGAGTTATCCTAAGAGATGATTTATTTGGGAACCAAAAAACCTCCAAGAGCTAAATTGCACTGGGGTAAGAGAAGACGTGGTGGAGAGTAGCATTAAGAAAGTAGGCCAGTACTGGGGAAGCCGAGGGAGGCCAGAGTTCAAGTGTGGATGCCCAACACTGTCAGCCATGGCCCAAGGCCCTTTTTTCTCTCAGAAACACTTCCCTTATATATTTGTGGGTTAGGCTGTTGTGGACTGGACCACCTTGGCCTCTGCTTTCTAGGATAATGCCCACTCCAGGGCTGAGTCTGGAAAAGGCATCTCAGATCAAAGGCCCCAAAACAGTCCTGGCCTCACCTCCAGAGTCTGCATCTTGGAACACAGGGTGGAAGAAAGCCAAGCTGAATTGTGGGAATGACAGATCCTTTCCAAGTCAGTTAACTTTAACAAACATGTCTTTCCAATTTGTTTCTCAATTTGCTATTTGCTGACAACACTGAAAAAGCACAGCAACGATTATGTGTACTGATTTTCTTAGTATTTACTAAATCTCTCCATGAGCTGGTGCAAAGACAACTAATTTTAAGGTATTGAAAAAACAAGCAGAAAAGTAACTCTTCAATGTTTAACAAGTATCTACTGAGACACAGGTCTGTGGATACAATGTTAGACATCTAAACACTTTCCATTGAAACTATTGTTCTTAAGTCAAAGAAACACTTTCATTCCTTTGCAGGAAACCCGGAAGGCAAATTTTAAGGCTTCAAGAACCCAGTAATTTAAGTTGTCCTTACTTTAAGGAAACAAGGATATTTCTCTCTTCAAATGGACGCAGCTGCTACCTGGAATGACAGCACGGCCAGGCAGTGGGCTACGCAAGACTCATGAGGCCTAACTTCCTAAAGATGATGGCTACCAGATTTCCTAGGCTGAGCTCAAGGCGCAGTGAGGGGTACTTTCGAAAAGTTAAACAACTTTTGCAAACATGTTCCCCCATGCCACGTTAAATATCGGCAACACTAGCCTGAAAATTCCAGACGCCTGTATTGACGCTGGAGCCATGCAAGAAAGCTGAATAAAATCACACCACGGGCAGACAGACGTGCAGCAAGTGGCAAAGCACCTGTGTGTATTGGTTCCACAAAACATGCTGCACAATTCCTGTAAGCTGAATCCCTCCGTGTTCCCAAACTGCACCCAACTTTGAAGAAAGGAAAGAAATTGAAGCCAAAAAAATGAAAGTCGTGTGGGGACAAGGCTGAATTGAAAGCCAGAGGCAGAAAACGAGGGTGTTGCTGCAAAGAAGATGCTAGAGAGAGAAAGAAGAGACAGGGAGGCGGGCTGGGGCTTGGGGCTGGCCGAGGTTGGGGTCTCAGAGCTGCGCTTCCGAGCGCGACTCGAAACTTCGAGGCCAGCAGCCTCCATCCCTGGCCCTTTTCCCTCTTCGGCGAAAGCCGCGGAAGAGCCGGCCCTTGGCAGCTCGCTCGCTCACTCACCTTGACATGAACCTCCACAACTCCAGCTGCCCCATCGCCAAACACTCCGGAGCTAAAGCAGCAAAGCGAGAAGCACCGGGACACTTCCACCCCCTCACGTAAGCCCCGCCCACCGCCGTCCTGCGCCGCCGCGCACAGATGACAAGTCCTCCAGGAGGCCAGAGCGGCCTATAGCGGCCTTTTCCGCTACGCGACGCTGAGGGGCGGGGCAAGAACGACGCCGGGAGGAAACAGTTTAGGGCGGGTAAGGGAGATGGGACCGGGGCGTGGCCTGAGATCCGAGACTGGGCCCGGGAGAAGGCGGAGAGCGAGCAGAGGCGAGGCGGGGAGAGAGAGAAGAGAGCGGACCAGGGCGGATTCGCAGAAAAGGAGATTGCCCTCTAGAGGCTGTCTTAGCCCAAAGCCCAATCTGTTGTCTAGGCTTGACCTGCCAATTTGACCAGCCGCGACTGATGTGAAAGACTTTTCTGGAATTTTAGTAATTTTTAACTAAAAATGTAAACTTAGTATTCTTTGAGAATCAAGTAGAGGAATTACGCTTGATAAAGGACATCGGTGTAGTTTATTTATTCCTAACCCAATATAGCAGAACTCCTTTAACAGGATTGAGACATTTTCAGTTTTCTTGGGAAAAGTTATAAGTCCCCCACTCTTCCTCAAAGACAAACAAGAGTTGTCTAATTAAAAGATAATAGATGTCTTCCCAACTAAAGTAAGTTACTGTTATCAGTGAGAGCATAATTACATTCAGAAAGTAGCTTATTCTTAAACGAAACCAACGTATAACTCAACCACTAGGATCACCTGTTAAATTGAGGAAAGCATTCCTCTGCTTCCAGACCCACCCAGATGTCCAGCAGAAAACATTTCATCGCCACTAAAGTATTGACACATTTATCAGAAAGAAGAAATCTGGTGACAAATTTCAGAGAGGACACATGAAAGACGTTTTCTTAGTACCATGATATTTAAAGAGATATTGAGACTTTGATCAAAAATTACTTTGCTAACCTAGGTAAAATGTAATAACCAAATGCCCACTGAGAAGAGGACAGACAACAAATATCACCGAAGGAACTCCTTACTTGCAATTTGGTTTTTAGTGGCCTACAGGACATCACCATCTGACATCATCATCATGTTTCATTCACTGCACGGAGCAATGAACCAGTCATCTATCTGACCTAGAATGGTTTACTGGGAAAAGCATGGACTTACCTGTCAGACAGACTGAGATTCAAATCTTCCTTGTCACATGTGTGAAATCTGAGTCTCATAAGGCCCCATCATTAGAAGGGTGCTGTGCTTGTTTTAATGCTGTGCTATTAATAATTTTTGAACAAGGAACCACAAATTTTAATTTTACAGTAGGCCTGCAAATTTTGAAAATCAGTCCTACCCCTAGCACACTAATAGTTTAATGACCTTGAGCAAATTATATAGCTTTTCAGAATCTCCATTTTTTCATCTAAAAATGGGTGTGCTGATGACTAAAGACTAGAGGTGTTTGTGAAGATCCAATAAAATACAGATGGAAAGTCTGGGCATGGTGGCTCACGCCTGTAATCCCAGCACTTGGGGAGGCCAAGGTGGGCAGATCACGAGGTCAAGAGATTGAGACCATCCTGGCCAACATGGTGAAACCCCGTCTCTACTAAAAACACAAAAATTAGCTAGGTGTGGTGGCACGTGCCTGTAATTCCAGCTAGTCAGGAGGCTGAGGCAGGAAAATCGCTTGAACCTGGGAGGTGGAGGTTGCAGTGAGCCGAGATCACATGGCCACTGAACTCCAGCCTGGCAACAGAGCAAGACTCCATCTAAAAAATAAAATATAAAAAAAACCCAAATGGAAATATGTGCATAAATTACTTAGGACCTTTTGGGTATTCAAGATCTGTCAGTTGTCCCACACCTTCCACCTAAAACGGTCCTTCCTATTCTTAAATTCTCTATTTCTTCCAATGATGCTATTGATCTTCTGGCTTCCAGCTCTAGAAACCATAGTCCTTTAAAAAAAAATTATCTTAACATTCTATTTTGAAGATTTTTCAAACATATAGCAAAGTTTTAAAAATTTAAAGTAAACACCTATGTGCTCACCACACAGATTCTACCTAGATTTGCATTTTATCTTGCTTTATTCCTTATCCCAATTATCTTATTTTTTAATGCATTTCAAAGTTAATTACAGGCATTGTTTTACTTCTCCCAAAATATGGCATGTGTCTTATTATCTAGAGTTAAATATTTGTTTACATATTTTTCCTTTTGAGACAAAATTTATATTCTGTGAAATGCTCAAATCTTAAGTGTACATTCACTGAGTTTGACAAATGTATATACACTTGTGCAACCAAAACTCCTGAGATATAAACCATTGTCATCACCCCAGAAAGCTTCCCTTCACGATTTTCCAGTCATTCTCTGCCTATCACTGCTTTCCCCACCTCACGCCCACCCCAGAGGCAACCACTGTTCTATTTTGAAAACCATTGTTGTTTGTTTTGAGGCTGGGTCTCACTCTATCACTCAGGCTAGAGTACAGTGCCACAATCACAGCTGACTGCAGCTTCAACCTCCCTGGGCTCAAGCAATCCTTGCCCTCAGCCTCCTGAGTAGATGGGACATCAGGCACATGCCACCACATCCAGCTAATTTTTGTATATTTTTCGGAGAGATACGGTCTTGCCATGTTACCCAGCCTGGCCTCCAACTCCTTGGCTCAAGAGATCTGCCCACCTTGACCTCCCAAAATGCTGAGACTGCAGGTGTTAGACACCGCACCCGGTCTGATTTTTTCTTGATTACTTTTGCATTTTCTAAAAATTCGTATAAAATGGAATGAATCAGTGTGCACTTTTTGTGTATAGTGTTTTTCACTTAACAAAATGTCCATATCGTGTGTGTCAGTAGTTTGCTCTATTTTATTATTAATACTTTATTATATGAATACACCACAGTTTATTGATCCATGCTCCTCTTGATAGATTCCAGGGGCTGTTGCCAGTTGGGGCTACTATGAATAAAGCTGCTCTAAACATTCTTGTGTAAATCTTTTGCAGACATATTTTTCCTTTTCTCTTGGGTAAATATCTATACATAGAATGTCTTGTGTATAGGGTAGGTCAATGTTTGGTTGTATATGAAACAACCAGACCCTTTTCAAGTGTTTGTATCATTTTGGTCAAGAATTCTGGTGGCAGACAATCCACAGAATTGGGAAAAATGTTTACAAATAACATATTTGATAAAAAGCTATCTAGAATATATAAAGAGCTATCACCATTTAAATAACAGAATTTTTAAATGGATAACAAATTTGAATATACTATACAGCTCTCCAAAAAAGACATGTGAATGATCATTCATCATATGAAAAGATGCTCAACATTATTGGCCAGCAGGGAAATGCACACCAAAATCACAATGACTTCACACCCACTGTAATTTTTTTAAAAAAACAAGTGTTAGTGAGGAGAATTTGGAATACTCAGACACCACTGGTGGGAATGTAGGATGGTGCGGCTACCTTGGAAAAACATCTGGCAGTTCCACAAATGGTTAAACAGTGACCATATGACCCAACAATTCCATACCTAGGTATAATACCCAAAATAAATGAAAACATAGTCCTCACAAAAACTTGTACACAATGTTTATGGTAGCATTATTCATAATTGCCAAAAAGTAGAAATAACCCAAATGTCCATCAACTGATAAGTAGGTAAAAACAAAAGTTACATATCTATACAATGAAGTATTATTTGGCAAGAAACAGAAATGAAGTACTGATACATCATGATACAACATGAGCAAACATGGAAAACACTGTGCTAAATGAAAGAAGCCAGTCACAATAGGCCACATATTATATAATACCATTTGCATGAGTGTCTAAAATAAGCAAATGTGTACAAAATAGAAAGTAGACTAAGGTTGCCTAAGGTTTGAAAGGAGGTAGGAGAGTTGGAGAGTGACAGCTGAGGGGTACAGGGTTTTCTGGTGGAGTAATGAAAATATTCTTTTTAATTTTTATTTATTTTTTTGTTTGCTATATTTTGAGAATTGCTGCTATCTATTAACTGTTATCTTTTTTTTAAAGAAGGAGAGGAAGACAGAGGAAGAAAAAGAGAGAACAGGAATGTTGTTTTATTCTAAAAATGGGTATTGAAAACTTCTTTTATACCAATAATTGTGCTTAATAATGGCCAATCAATATTTCATTTAAAGCTATGAGTAGGTGTGGTGTGATACTGATAAGAATGTATATTTTGTGTATTTAAAATGGAGAGTTCTATAATTGTTTATTAAGTTTATTTGCTCTGGATCTGAGTTCAAGTCTTGGATATCCTTATTAATTTTCAGTCTCATTGATCTATCTAATATTGATATTGAAGTCTCCCACTATTATTGTGTGGGAGTCTAGGGAGTCTAAGTCTCTTTATAGGTCTTATGTATCTGGGTGTTCCTGTATTGGGTGCATATATATTTAGGATCGTTAGCTCTTCTTGTTGCATTGATCCTTTTACCATTATATCTTTGTTGCTTTAAAATCTATTTTATCAGAGGCGAGAATTGCAACTCCTGCTTTTTATTTATTAATTTATTTTTGCTCTCGATTTGGTTGGTAAATCTTTCTCCATCCCTTTGTTTTGAGTCTTTTTGTATCCTTGCATGTGAAATGGGTCTGGATACAGCATACCATTGGATTTTGGCTGTATCTTTTGATTAAGGGATTTCGTCGATTTAAATTTAGGATTACTACCATTTGATGTTAGCTGGCTGTTTTGTCCATTCGTTGATGTAAATTCTTCATTATGTTGATGCTCTTTACTTTTTGGTATATTTTTGGAAAGGCTAATACTGGTTGTTCCTTTCTATGTGTAATGCTTCTTTCAGAAGCTCTTGTAAAGCAGGCCTGGTGGTAATAAAATCTCTGAGTACTTACTTGTTCATAAAAAAAAATTGTTTTTCCTTCAGTTGTGAAGCTTAGTTTGGCTGGATATGAAATTCTGGGCTGAAAGTTCTTTTCTTTAAAGATGTCGAATATTGGCCCCAACTCTCTTCTGGCTTGTAGGGTTTCTGCTGAGAGATCTGCTGTAAGTCTGATAGGTTTCCCTTTGTGGGTAACCTGACCTTTCTCTCTGGCTGCCCTTAGTATTTTCTCCTTCATTTCAACCCTGGTGAATCTAATGATTATGTGCCTTGGGGTTGCTCTTCTTGAGGAATATCTTTGTGGTGTTCTCTGTGTTACCTCGAGTTGAATATTGTCCTGCCTTGCTAGGTTGGGAAAGTTTTCCTGAATAATATCGTGATGAGTATTTTTCAGCTTGGATTCATTCTCTTCGTCACATTCAGGTACACCTATCAAACGTAGATTAGGTCTTTTCACATAGTCCCATATTTCTTGAAGACTTTGCTGATTCCTTTTTATACTTTTTCATTTTATTTCATTAAGTTGGTCTTTGATCTCTGACATCCTTTCTTCTGCTTGATCAATTCAGCTATTAAAACTTGTGCATATTTTGCGAAGTTCTCATGTTGTGTTTTTCAACTACATTAATTCATTTATATTCCTCTCTATATTGTCTATTCTTGTTAGCATTTTGTCAAACCTTTTTTCAAAGTTCTTAGTTTCTTTACATTGGGTTAGAACAAGTTCTTTTAACTCCCAGAAGTTTCTTATCATCCACCTTCTGAAGCCTGATTCTGTTAATGGAACACAGTCCTTCTCCATCAGGTCTTGTTACATTGCTGATGAGGAACTGTAATCCCCCGTAGAGGGAGAGGCATTCTGATTTTGGGTATTCTCGGCCTTTTTAGGCTGGTTTCTTCCCTTTGTTATAAATTTATCCATCTGTCATCTTTACAATTACTGCCTTTCTAATTAGGTTTCTGAGTGGACGTCCAATTTATTGCTTCCCAGCGCCGGAATCTGAGCAACCCACTGCGCCGGCCAAAACAGCAGCGTTAAGACTGATGGTGCTCTTCTGCCTGGGAATCTCAGGTCTGGCTTCCTTCCTGAGTTTGTAATAGGTGACTCTGCCTTCCCGGAGCTCCAAACGTCAGTCAGAAGGGGAACCAATCCCGTTTACTCTGCACCAAGAGCTGCTGCTCCAAGGCACGAGCAAAACTGCTGCGCTGGCCACAAGAGTCGCACTGGTGACCCATGGGGCTCCTCCACTGGGAATCTTCTGGTCCATGAGCGACAAAAATTCGTCAGAAAATGTGGCATCCTCTCGTTCTCTGTGTTTTCACTGGGAGCTACAATCCCGAGCTGTTAGCGATCAGCCGTCTTGGATCTCTGAAAATATTCTAAAATGAATAGTGGTGATGATTGGGCTACACTAAAATGAAAATATTGTAAAATGGATAGTGGTGATGGTTGACTGAATCATATACTTTATATGGGTGAATTGCATGGCATATAAATTATATCTTAATTTTTAAATAAAGAATTCTGGTTGCTTCATATCCTCAGCCACATTTTGTATTGCCAGTCTTTTTCATTTTAGTCATGCTGGTTTGTGTGTAGTGTTATCTCCTTGTGGTTTTTATTTTAATTTTCCTGATGTCTGATGATGTTGAGCACTTTTTCATATGCTTATTGTCTTCTTAACATTTTCTTGCCCATTTTTAAATTGGGTTATCTTTCTATTCATGTTTGATTTTGTCTTTTTTATTATTGTTCAATTATCTATCTCTGTCACAAATTACCCCTACAATTTAGCAGCTTAAAGAAACCAACATTTATTGTTTCTCAGAGATTGCAAGGCTCAGGAATCAGGGAGAGACTTAGCCAGGTAGATCTGGCTCAAGGTCACTCATGAGGCTGCAAAGCATTGGCTGGGATTGCAGTCATCTGTATGCTCAGCTTCCAAACTCATGTGGTTGTTGGTGAGTTACAGGTGATTTCACATGGGTCTCTCCATGGGGCTCTCACAGTGTAGCAGCTGGCTTCCTCTGGAGAGAGAGAGCCCAGAGAAAGAGCTTCCAAGAGAGAAGCCACAATATCTTATATCCATCACTACTGCTTATTTTATTGGTCATGAGGGCAACCCCAGTACAGTATAGAAAATTTTATAAGAGTTCGCATGTTCAGATGCAAGGATCCTTTCCGGCTGTTTGGAGGCTGGCTGTCATACTTGATTTTTTTTTCTGTCTTCATTGCCCATCAGTCATCAAGGCATACCAGTTATTTCTTTGAAAGATCTCTCAGATTTGTTCTATCCTCTCAAAACCTCCACTGCTACCATTCTAGTACCCACTTGTTAACTCATTCCAGATTTAACTTTTCTCTTCTCCCTCAACCATCACACCCTTCAATTCATTCTGCATTTTGCTGAAAATAAATTTTCCTAATATACAATTTTGATGGATTATTAAGGTGCTAAATAATCTCACAATTGTCTATAGCTATCTTGTCCAAAACTAGACACAGGTGACTACTGTGCACTTAAAGTGTGGCTGGTATAACTGGGAACTCAATTTTTAAAAATTTACATTTAAAAACTAAAGCAGTGGTAAACATTTTATATTGATTACATGTTATAATAACAGTATTTTGGATGTATTGGGTTAGAGAAAATATATTACTTAAATTAAGTTTCCCTGTGTCTTTTTACTTTTTCAATGGGGCTACTAGAAAATATTAAATTACAGCCAGGCATGGTGGCTCATGCCTGTAATCCCAGCACTTTGGGAGGCCAAGGTAGGTGAATCACCTGAGGTCAGAAGTGAGAGACCAACCTGGCCAACATGGTGAAACCCCGACTCTACTAAAACTACAAAAATTAACCAGGCATGGTGGTGCACATCTGTAGTCCCAGCAACAGTCTGTTCCTCCTAGGGCTGAGGCAGGAGAATTGCTTAAACCCAGGAGGCAGAGGTTGCAGTGAGCCGAGATCATGACATTGCACTCTGGCCTGGGTGACAAGATCGAAACTTCATCTCAAAAAGAAAAAAAAAGTTAATTACATATGCGGCTCACATTGTGTCTGTATTAAACAACAGTGGTCTATAACATTTCCTTCAAACTGACTGACTTTTGAGGCAACAAAAACAAGCCTTCACCTTAGCTATTCAACCTTATTTACCATTTACCTGCTCTTATTCCTGTCACCTGCATCTCCCCTGGATGCCTCTGAGTATATAATATTGATTTTCTGCCACTGCTCCTCAGCCCATGCAATTCCTTATACCAAGAAAGCCATTCTTCTTTTATCCTCCTCTAGAATGTATTCAGCCTAAAGGCTCAAGTCTTATCTCTCTGTAGTAGTATTTTACTATAACGTCTACTGCGCTCTCCTATCTCAATTTCAATTATATTTCTAATTCATTCTTCATTACTTCTCTCTCTCCCTCTGTCTCTCTTGAGACAAAGTCTCACTATGTTGCTCATGCTGGACTCGAATTCCTGAGCTCAAGTGATCCTTCCACTTCAGCCTACCCAATAGCTGCTACTACAGGTACACATACTGCACCTGGCTTATGACTTACTTCTTACATAATTTATTGTCATAATTGAATGAGAATTTCCTCTCTCAAACAAATTGCACATTCCTTGACGACAGGAACTGTATCTTATACTTTGTCTGAATCTTTCAAAATCCTAGTGCTGGGACATGGTAAGAGGCCTTACAAATTTTATATACTAATTATATGAAGGACATTTTGTATACAAATAACTTTGTTATATTCTAACCAGTGTAAACCCTGGCATTAATGTGGAAAAAATAAGGTTGTAAAATTTATTTGTCAAAATGCAAGTACTGCTTGATGTAAGTACCCATAATGCGAAAGATTATCTAGGAGCCAGCACAAGGGCTGAGTAATAGAAAAGTGATGCCCTCATACTTTAATTTCCGGGAAATCAACAATTAGCAATCAATGAAGGCTCTGAAGAACCTGCCAAAAGGCCATTCTTGTTGCACTGAGGCTCCTCAGCACACCCAGCCCTGTCCCATCCCCCTCTCAGTGAAGTTCCACCACCAGTCAAGGATGTCTGTGAATGCCAGGAATGAAATGCAAGATGCTTATTTTCATTGTCCCAATAGCCCACTTCTGGAAGGATCTCTGAGATCCTGCCTTTTCCTGACTCTAACCAGCTGTGCTACCTAGTCGACTCTACCTTGCCTCCTCACTCATAGGGTGAGTAGGAAACCTCAAGATTAAACCCTCTACCCCTTTCATGCCTCTTGGAAATATGCTGAAACCCACTTGTTTTCCTTTTCATTGCATTTGTAATTTTTCCAAAAATTTACAAAGTGGTCCTTTGAGTGAAGGGTGTGTTCCATGCCAGTGTTCCTTGCCAAGCCAGAGTAAGGTTCTCTGACAAGCAGTGAGCTCATTGGACCCCACCCCCAATGCTGTGAGCAAGGTAGTCTCAGAGTACCCCTTTGGCCAAGGTCATCTGCAGGATGCATGAATGCACAGAATGTAGACAACCTGCAAGAAGTCCTGGTGTCTTCCCAAACAAGGAGACCTGGGTCATACAACTAAAGGCCAAGAAGTAGGGCATTGCCCAACTACTACAGACAAGAACTGGGGGAAATAGAACTTGATTCAGTGACTCCAGACAGCAGTGTTCATTTCAATTTATCAATCCCAAAAGGATGGTGTGGGATACTGTGAGGGCTGTGACCCAGTAGCACTTAAGGAATTTACCATTTCCTCCTTTGCACTATGGGCATGAATGACTAGCCTTTTGGATCTCAAGGTTTTGAGGATACCTGCAGTTAAGTAATAAAATCCTCTGGATCCTCTCCCGTCCTTTTTGCTTGGCACCCAAAGCAAGTTAAATGAGCCATTTTGCAAGGCTAGTATTCATCAAATAAGCATTAGTATGGCTATGTGATGGTTAAGACATTGAACTACTTCTGAAGTGATTGTAAGTAGCCACTGCTCACTGCCAGGCAACTCATTTCCTTGGACCCAAAGGATCCCCAAGAGGGTACTGCTAAAGAAACCAAGCTGGCACCTGCCAGGTGACTGGCCATAGCTGACTACACTAGACCTCATTACATGTCTTCATAGTGAGGCCCAGATCCTTTTGGAGATGGCACTCCTTGTGAGAGTGCTTGCATACCAGAAGGCCTATGCATGGTGTCCATCAGGCTGTTCTTCCCAGGGCTGAGACTACCTGCTGTGGGCTGACACACACAGACTTACCTCCAGGGCATTTCAGTGTACCATAGCTCTTCAGCATTTTGAATATTACTCTTGCCTTTTTGTATTCTTGTGCTAATCATTTTGTGCAACCCAAGTCATGTGGTGAACAAGACTTCACCACATGCATTGTGATGGAATTATTGAAAGGATCACATAGAAAAAACTATGAACTGAAAATCTTTGGAAGAGGATCCACATCTGGGGCCCTTTCTTCTCTATCTCCCTCTCTTATTGGCTGTATGGACCCTCATGCAAACTTGTGGAATGTCTGCTTCTATTTGGTGCTTTGTCTAATCATGGAGGGGCTATTATGATCCAGGTGCTGTGTTAGTGTTAGGCTCTGGAGGTTACATGGAGCCATGGAAGCACAAATTAGGGCCACATGATATAGTCTAGGAATCAGAGAAAGCTTCCCAGGAAAGGTAACTGTTTTAGATGGAGAAACTCTGCACAGATGGAACATAATAGGTGACTCCAGCATTCTGACAGTGGCACAATAGAGGTAGGGAGGGATCAGGTCTCTAGGGACTAGGAAGCCTCCTTAAGGGTATTTAAGCAGAAATATGACATAATCAGATTTGACTTCTGTCAGTATCACTCTGAAGCATGGCCAATGGATCAGAGGAAACTGATATCCCTATATGTTTTCTGTATCTTCATACTAACTTGACTTGCAAGGATTTTGATTTGCCTTGGCTTGTCTGATTCCAACTCTACCTCATGACATCATCTCATAATATTGCTTTTAAATCGTTATTTTTAATATTCCTATTTTGTTTTTATTGCACTTGCTAATTGATTAATCTGTTTCGCATTTTCTGAACTCAGCAGAGCAATCTGATTATCCTGGAGTAATTGTTTTGAGCTGTGAATAGGCCAACTTGGATTAAGAGATCATGACGTTTAATCAGCCATTTGCATACTGGGAATGTTCATGGGTTCCGACATTATGTGGGTCTGGCAGGAAATTATGGCTTATTTCTCAGATCATCAACCAATATCCATGGTCAGAGTATTGATTCAAATAGCAGCTGATAAGGATAGGAGTATTGATAAAATTGGAGAAATTATAAATAAAGATAGTTCTGTTAGACCAAAAAAATGTGTGTATATATGTGCAGAAACATTCTAGAGAAATACATACCCAAAATGTTAACAGTGCTTATCCTTGCGTGGTGGTGGAAATATGAGTGACTCACTTCTTCTCTATAATTATTTACGTTTCCTATTGTTTCACTTAAGAACAGATAGTTGTTTTGTGACAAAAATAAAAGTGATTTTTAAGGAAATCATGGAGCATTACACATATCTGCTGCATTTTTCCTTATGGCTAATTCCCAAAATACCTTTTGGACAAGTTTTGTCTTTACTACATGCACTTGGTTTCTAGTGAGTTGCCACTAGGTGGTGAATATACCACATCAAACAAGATTGAAAGGCTTCCATTTTTTAAATAAGCTAATCCCTCCAAATGAAATTTCTTAGAAAAAAAGTCTTAATACATTTTTCAACTTTGAGATATGGCATACCAAATTATGTCTCTAATAATTAGAATAAAAATACATACATAACACATTCACAACACAACACTGACATTATAAAGATTTTCTACTGTGTTTTCCAAGAACACAAGGCTCTGTGCACAGAAATAGTACAATGTCCATTTGTAGATTTAACATAATTTGTATATTTCTAACATACAATGTCAAATTATCTTTATTATTGAAAAGTATTCATTTTATGTAGATACAGTCTTGAGGATCTCACTTTAGCAATAAATATTTATATTTAGCACTAAAACATTCCCAAATGAGTAAATGAATAAAATGATCTGTCCTACAAGTAAGCTTGTTTACAAATTCTATCACCTGATACCAAAATCAGGCATGAACACAACAAAAAAATTAAAAACTAAAGGCCAATATCCCTGTAGCATATGTTGCACATACATGCAAAAATCCTCAACAAAATACTAGCAAACCCAACTGAACAGCACATAAAAAAGATAATTCATCATGATCAAGTGGACTTTATTTCAGGGATGCAAGGATGGTTCAGCATTCTCAAATCAATAAATGTGATTAACCACATCAACAGAATTAAAAAGAAAACCCATTTGGTCATCTCAACAGATGCAGGAAAAGCATTTGATAAAAACCAACATCTCTTTATGATAAAAAAAACTCTCAACAAACTAGATACCTCAAAATAATAAAAGCCATATATGAAAAACCCACAGCCAACTCATACTGAATGAGGAAAAGTAGAAAGCATTCCCCCTGAGAGCTAGAACAAGACAAGGAATTCTCACCACTGCTATTCAACATAGAACTGGAATTACTAGCTAGAGCCATCAGGCAAGACAAAAAAATAAAGGGGATCCAAACAAATTATCTCTTTTCATTGATGACATAATCTTATACCTAAACAATCCTAAAGACTCCTCCAAAAAGACCCATAGACTGGATCAACAACTTCAGTAAAGTTTTAGGATACAAAATCAATGTATGAAAAGTAGCAGCATTTTGAAACACCAAATATTTTCAAGCTGAGAAATAAGGCAATAACTAAATCCCATTTATAATAGCCAAAAAAAAAACCCAGAACACTGCAATATATTTAACTAATGAGATGAAAGATCTCTACAAGGAAAACTACAAAACACTGATGAAAGAAATTGTGCATAACACAGAGGAAAAAACATCCCGTGCTCGTGGATTGAAAGACTCAATGTTATTAAAATTACCTGTGCAAAGCAATCTTCAGATGAAACACAATACCTATCAAATTACCAATGTCATTCTTCACAGGATTGGAAAATAATCATCCTAAAGTTGACATGAAACCAAAAAAGAGCCCTAAGGCATGGCATTACATGACTTATTACACTATAAGGCTATAGTAACTAAAACAGCATGGTACTGGTTCAAAAAAAGACAGGTTAATGGAACAGAATAGAGAACCCAGAAATAAAGCCACATACCTACAACCAACTGATCTTTGACAAAGTTGACAAAAATAAACCATGGGAAAAGGGCACCTGATTCAATAAATGGTGCTAGGAAAATTATCTAGTCATATGCAGAAGAATGAAACTGGACCCCATCTCTTACCATATACAAAAATTAACTCAAGCTGGATTAAAGACCTAAATGTAAGACCTGAAACTATAAAAGTCCCAGGAGAAAACCTAAGAAAAATTCTTTTGAACATTGACATAGGCAAAGAATGTATAAGACCCCGAAAGCAAATGCAATGAAAACAAAAAAATACAAATGAAACTTAAACTCAGAAGGTTTAAACTAAATTTTCATTTAAAAATGAAAGCTTAAACTAAGCTTCTGCATAGTAAAAGAAATAATCAGCAGAACAAACTGACAACCTACAGCATTACCTAAATAATGAGGTACTTATATTACAGAAGGACATTGTTTAACAAATTAAAAGCCAGTATAATCACCATATGAGAGATCTATTTCTTGTCTCCTCTTGCCTTTTCAGTCTCTTGTAAAAGATATTTGCAAATCATGCCTCTGACAAAGCACTAGTATCCAGAATCTACAAGGAACTCAAACAAATCAACAAGAAGAAAACCAAAAATCCCATTAAAAAGTCAGCAAATCAGGAGTGTGGGGCTACAGTGAGCTACGATCATACCACTGCACTCCAGCCTGGGTGACATAGCAGGGTCATTTCTTAACCAAAACAAACAAACAAACAAAGGTGGTTGGTAAAGGACACAAACAGTCATTTCTCAAAAGAAGAAAAACGAGAGGCCAACAAACATATGGAAAATGCTCAACATCACCAATTTTCAGAGAGATGCAAATTAAAACTACAATAAGATATCATCTTACACCAGTAAGAATAGCTATTATTAAAAAACTATAAAACAACAGATGATAGCATGGATGTGGAGAAAAGGAAGCCCTTATACACCATTAGTGGGAACGTAAATAGCACGATATCTATGGAAAATAGTATGGAGATTTCTCAAGGAACTAAAAGTAGAACTACCATTCAACCCAGCCATTCCACTACTGGGCATGTACCTAAAGGGAAAGAAATCATCATACCAAAAACCACCTGCACTTGTATGTTTATCACGGCACTATCCACAATTGTAAAGTCATGGAATCAACCTAAGTGTCCATCAGTGTATGAATGGATTCTTTTTCAATTTGGTATATATACACCACGGAATACTATGTAGCCATTAAAAAGATTAAAATAATGTACCTTGCAGCAACATGGATGGAGCTGGAGGCCATTATCCTAAGTGAAATAATTCATAAACAGAAAATCAAATACCATATGTTCTCACTTATAGGTGGGAACTACACCATGAATGTACATGCACATAAAGATGAAAATAGTAGACACTGGGGACTCCAAAAAGAGGGAGGTTGATATGGGCATGAGAGCTAAAAAAAACCCTATCTATTAGGTACCATGTTCACTATTTGGGTGACAGGTATGCTAGAAGCGCAGACCTTACCATTATGTAATATATCCATGTAACATATCTGCCCATGTACCCCTGAATCTAAAATAAGTAAATAAACCTTTTAAAGGGGGAAAAAAAAAACCCTAATTTTATGATGTTAGCAAGTACCAGAGAAGTATAATCAAGAAGATCTTCTATAATAATTAAGGCCATTAAGCTCCACTGGGTTTCCCCCATAATTATATGTGTGTGTACATAGCAATAATAATTTGTAAGTGGCATAAAATTTTTTTACAGTATGTTACAGTGTGTGTATACTTCCCTCTGATGGACCCTATGTTTCTCAATATTTGATGTTTCTTCCAGGAAGGGGAAATCAAAGCAAATGAGTGTTGAAATGGTTTGTTTTCCCACTCATGGGAAAACATTGAGTCATTTATATTGTCCTGGGATTTGGGTGGCTGAGGTTTTCTACTATTCTAAATACTATATTCTCTTTTCCTATAGCAGTTAAAGAAGGCAATAAGGAAGGCCGGTCGCGGTGGCTCAAGCCTGTAATTCCAGCACTTTGAGAGGCCGACGCGGGTGGATCACGAGGTCAAGAGATCGAGACCATCCTGGTCAACAAGGTAAAACCCCGTCTCTACTGAAAATACAAAAAATTAGCTGGTCATGGTGGCGCATGCCTGTAATCTCAGCTACTCAGGAGACTGAGGCTGGAGAATTGCCTAAACCCAGGAGGCGGAGGTTGCGGTGAGCCGAGATGGCGCCATTGCACTCCAGCCTGGGTAACAAGAGCCAGACTCCGTCTCAAAAAAAAAAAAAAAAAAAGAAGGAGGTAAGGAAAAAGATAATAGTAAATATTGATATTCTGTTTTCTGATATTCAGCTACTAGGTTCAGAAACCCTCCTTTAATTAAAAAAGAAAAATGATTCATCCCACAATGCTAGTGGCAAAATTAATTTAAATGTGTGTAATTTCTGCCTACATTTAGAAGCAAGAAACTCAGAGCACAAAGAATGTGGAAGACAAGACAGCAATGTTTGATATGTATTTTTAAGATTAAAAGTCGATGAGGTAGGAAATAATTTGCAGCTGATGGAAGATTTATGATAAATGGTAACATCAAAGCTTTTTTCCCCAAGTTTTACGTTTTGACTTCAACAATGAAAACAAATTAGAGACAGCTGCTGCTATACACCGATCTCCTAGACTCTGGAGTATGTTGAAGTCAAAAACTCTGTACTCATCCATAAGTAAGACTATCTAAATGGATGGAGAATGGGAGACTAGAGACGCAGTGAAGTAAGTGGTGACAAGCTTGCTTTTCCTCCTCTTGGTATCAAGCAGTTGTCTCCAACTTCCATAACTCCTTGATCTTCAGAGAAGTAACTAATAACTGCATTTTTTGCTATTTCCAAGATAAAATTTAACCATATATGTCAAGTAATATATGGTTGACCCTTGAACATGGATTTGAACTGTGTCAGTCCACTCACAAGTGGAGTTTTTGCAAACAAACACAGATCAAAAATACAATCTTTGTGAGATGTGAAACACACCTATATGGAGGGCAGAACTTTTGTAGACAAGGGTTCTGCTGGGCCAGCTGCTGGGCTTGAGTATGCTCAGATTCTGATATCCATGGTGGAAGGAGTATTAGAGATCCTGGAAGCAAGTACCCTGTGGATATGAAGGAACAACTATATTTAACCTTTCTTCATGACCTTGTGGAAAGAGTAAAATAAGGAAAAACTGTGTATGATGCGGGAGTAGGGGAAATGTTATAAAGAAAGAAACTATGTGAACTAAGTTCAAAAATAACATAAGGCAAGTGTATGTTTTTTCTGATTTTCCAGTGTTTTATTTCAATTTATAACAGTTCATTTGTGCAAACTCTAGATTAATCACAATAAGCAAACATTTCCCTGTTGGCACATTCTATTACAAGACTTGTGAAAAGCATTTGGGATCAAATATTCAATATGTATGAAGCAATTTGAAAGTTAAAATTGTTTTTAAGTTGTGAGGTGTTAGTAGTAAAAGTACAATCCCATGTTCCCAAATATATTTTAAATGTCTCTACAGTATCACCTAAATGGCACACCTTATACCACAGATGGAAATTATTTAACAATTAATAAGACACTATACTCAGCATATGAGAAATCTACTTCTTGTCTCCTCTTGCCTTTCCAGTCTCTTGTTGGCCTAAGTTTTCACCAGAATGATTTGGTAATATGAGGTGTGGAGGAGATAGAATGGGTGTGGTTTAGGAAAAGAATTTGATTCTGTTTATTGCATATTTTAAAGAAGGTTCTTAAAGCTCAATTTTTAATGCTTAAGAAATTAAGTGATTTTTAAATGCACTAATCCCTATGAAATTAATTACATACTCATACTTGCCACAAAATATCAAAAGATAGACTGCCAAAATGTTTACAGTTCCAAAAATAAAACTAGGCAAGCTTACTCCAAAGCAAAATACACAAAACGGAGCAAGTAATCAGGATGTAAATATTCAACATAGCAAAGTATGCAATAAAATGATTTTACAAACTAAAATGTATCAGCAAGGATCCAAAAATACATTGATTTTAGAGTGGACTGTGGAAAAATAAAGCAAACAAGAAAATATCCAGAGAAGTTTAAGAATGGGAGGAAATGAGTCATTGATAATATGCTTGCTCCAGAGGATAAGCTTTGCACCAAACAGCAGAGAACTGGATATCTAATCAGCAGAAGTTGCCTTTGGCAGTTTATGAAGGAATGTCCAGAGGGAGCACTGGGAAAAGCAGTCCAATAATCCTTCCCTGAATTTTTTACTCTTCAATTTCAGCCTTTAATTCCCTTGAGATGAGGGAATTCAAATCCTGAGGATTCATAAACTTCAAGAATTTTGCATTTACTATATTTAACATCTGGGTCTTTAGTAAACAATACTTCTATGGAAAGGTAAGTGAAAAAAATAATTTCCATTTTATGAAGTTTGACATAGATGGAGCATATGTGTATGGATACGTGTGTGTGTGTGTGTACAGAGTATGATAAATTAAAGATTAAAAACTCAAGGCCCAACAAAAGCTTCTAGAGAGATGCCTATATTCTCATGCCTTCATGACTCTAAGTATATCTGCCATGACTTGTACTAGAAATTTGTTGTTTGCTTTTGATATCTCAGCTACTTGTAGCCCTCAGGACCACATTCTACTCCCCCTAGTTTATATAGGTTAGTAACCTTGCACTGTATCTTAAAAAAACTCCGAGTTTTAAATGTTCCATCACAAATGTTAAGGATTCCTTCCCTAAATCACAATTGCTTTGCTTTCATGAGAGTTATTCAGTATTATCTAAGGCAGGTATAAATGATTTATATCAGTTAATGATTAAAAGGAACACAAAAATAAGATTATGCAATATGGAATTAGGAACCTTTTACGACTATATCAGTTCATCTGGCCCTTGGTGTGAGTCAAGCACATGTTTAAACTACCTAATATCCTATGGTCAAGTCATTTTTACATAAGCCTAACAGAAGAGATATAGGTGACAAGTGTTACAAAACTATTTTATTTTATTTTATTTGATTTTTTTGAGACAGGATCTCACTCTGTTCACCCAGGTTGGAGTGCAGTGGCACAATCTTGGGCTCACTGTAACTTTTGCCTCCTGGGTTCAAGCAGTTCTCCCACCTCAGCCACCCAAGTAGCTGGGACTATAGGCATGAAGACCACCCCCAGCTAATTTTTGTATTTTTTGTAGAGACTGGGTTTTACCATGTTGGCCAGGCTGATCTCAAGCTCCTGACCTCAAGGGATCCACCTGCCTCGGCCTCCCAAAGTGCTGGGAGGTGTGAGCTACCACGCTTGGCCTGCAAAACTTATTTTAGTCCAGTGAACTACGGTCAATACCAATTCAAGTTTCCAGTAGCTGATTTCAAGTTATGAGGTGGAGCAATAGCAAGCACACAGTGCTGATATGTGTGACAATTGGTAACTTCAATGCTAGTTTGACGTGATTGACATGATTGAGGAAAGGATATGACTGAGTCCAGAAAGGCTGAGAGTTGCCTACTGACATCGCTACCATTCATCCTTCCTTATTCTAGAGGTCTTGGCTAATGTGTCATTAAAAACATATTTCAAAGGAATATTTAATAACAACGAAATGCTCAGATATAGTGATTAAACAACAGTTTACAAAACAGTATGTTTAGTAATATTTGCAAAAGCAATACACAGAGAAGACCGGAAAGTTATACCCAAAAAATGTTACAGTTATAGTACATAGAGTAGGTTTTGCTTCCTGCTTTATGCTTTTTAACATTTTTCAGTTTCCACAAATTTTTATTCATAATGCATTACTCTTTTATTTATTTTACTTTAAGTTCCGGGATACATGTGCAGAACATGCAGGTTTGTTACATAGATATATGTGTGCCATGGTGATTTGCTGCACCTGTCAACCTGTCACCTAGGTTTTAAGCCCCACACGCAATTTGTCCTGATGTTCTCCCTCCTCTCAAGCCCCCTCCACAGGCCCCAGTGTGTGTTGTTCCCTTCCCTGTGTCCATGTGATCTCACTTTTCAACTCCCACTTATGAATGAGAACATGAAGTGCTTGGTTTTCTGTTCCTGTGTTATTTTGCTAAGGATGATGGCTTCCAGCTTCATCCATGTCCCTGCAAAGGACATGATCTCATTCCTTTTTATGGCTGCATAGTATTTCATGGTGCATATGTACCACATTTACTTTATCCAGTCTATCACTGATGGACACTTGGGTTGGTTCCATGTCTTTGCTATTGTGAATAGTACAAGGCATCATTTTTATAAACACAAGTCACTTGAAAAGAGTAAATAAATTTTATCTCTGATAAAATATTAAAAATATTTTGAAAAAGTGAATTTGAGCAGGAAATTACCCTATTGTTATTAAAATGCTATGCCATTGTCACAGTAATCCAAAGAAGGATGAATGAAATGAAAGAGAGGATCCAGAAGTATGGTCTAGTGTATAAAAGAAGTTAATTTATGATGCATCGGTCATCACAGAATCATGGGAAAGAAGTTTGTTCAATAAGACTTAAATAGTAAATAGTAAAATAAAATAGGGGAAATATAAATGAATATTGATCTGATCTTTGGTTTAAAAGGACCTTAGGCATATAAACACGGAAAAAATCCATAAAATTGACAAAATAAAAACTTTTTAAATTTTGTAAATAACAAAAACACTTAGAAGGTAAACTAAGAAAAAGTATTTGCAACAAATGTGATAAAAGGTTGTAACTAAGGATAAGTGTAATTGTTAATTGAATTAAACAAGATAAATAATAAGACTGCAATATTGCTACTGTGTGGACATCAAGAAAGCACAGACATATTATTCATTGTTTATATCCATTAGCATAATGATCAGAACATCATACAAGGAATTATTATGTATTGAATTCAAAAATGGTCAAAAATGAATATATGACTAAAAAAATTAGAAGGTGGTGGAGGAGAAGGGAAAATATCAATGGCCAAGAGACATGGGAAAATATTCCCCCAGTAATGAAAATGCAATTAAAAGTGTGATGAGAAGTCAGGAGAGGGTTTTTGGCTTTGTGTACGTGGTGACAGATGCAGTAATGAGATGGGCCACATCCTTCACAGTGAGAAGTGCCTTGAAGACAATAGGTAAAATTCATATTGTTGACTAAAATTCTAAGAATCTAACCTAAAGAAATACAAAAGACCCTTGATACTGGGGAAGGGTATATTTTCCAGACTCCTGGATTTTCCAAATCTGTGTTTCCACATTGTGTTCCAAGGAGCTCTGGGGTTCTGCAGAGGTGTCCCAGAGTCGGCTTCAAAGATAGGAAGAAGGTTTCCCCAGTGCTGCCTCAATCACAGCAATATGACATATATGTAATTTATATGTTAGATTACATGCAAGAATGTTTTTCTTGAAGATTCCACTGAAAACATCAAAACGTGGACACCACTGTACTGTATAAATAAAATGCAATGGAATGTTACTTCTCAAAAACCACTGGAGAAGTGGAGAATAGTCAGCATTATATTCTCAAACACTGGCCTCACAGCTTTAATTTAAATCCATTTCAGGAAATGTATAAATCACTCTATAATTACCTTGCAAATAGCCAAAACCTTGGATATAAAATCTGAAAATATCCAGGGCCTGTTGCAATAAGGATAAAAGATTTGTGTTCTATGATGATCAACAGCGTTCTTTAATATATTTAGTCTGTCATAACAGGAACCAATTTCCACTCAGATGTTTCAGCTCGAGATTTTATTGAGGGAACTATTTACAGAAGTTAGAGTTAGGGTTGGATGAAAGGAAACAGTGAGAGACATGGAGGTACCCAGGAGTTAGCACAGCTAGGCCTGAAGAAATAAGGGGAGGAAATCACGTTAGTAGAGCCCAGTGAAGGCTGGCACAGTGGAGCAGGGCTGCCTCACTGAAAGAGCCTTCGAGGGACAAAGCCACCATAAGAACCCAGCCAGAAGCAGGAAAAGAGGTAGTGAGACATATCCAATGCTTTTTTCCTTTTCTACCCTCCAATCTACTGATGGTGTTTACCCATTGGTTGAAACCAATCGGCATAAGACTCCGGCTGGAATAGTTTATGAAAAATTCCACCTTCTGAGGCACAAAGTCTAGCAGAGAAGAGCAGAAGATGGCTCTGAGGGACAACATATGTGCTGGAGAATAACCAGCATATTTATAACAGTAAAATACAAGTCCCCCCTTACCTGTAGGGGATACGTTCCAAGACACCTCATGGATACCTGGAAGTGCAAATAGTACCGAACCCTATATATACAATGTTTTTTCCTATACATACCTCTCTATGATAAAGTTTAAGTTATTAATATGAATAAGGCACAATAAGAAATTAACAACAATTACTACTAATAAAATAGAACAGCCGGGGATAGTGGCTCATGCCTGTAAGCCCAGCTCTTTGGAAAACCGAGGCAGAAGGATCACTTGAGGCCAGGAGTTACTGGGCAACAGAGTAAGACTCCATCTCTACAAAAAAATTAAAGCATTAGCTGGGCATAGTGATGCATGCCACAGTTCCAGCTACTTGGGAGACTGAGACAGGAAGATCACTTGAGCCCAAGAGTTTGAGGCTGCAGTGAGCTACGATTGCACCATTCACTCCAGCCTGGGTGACAGAATGAAGCCCTGTCTCTAAAAATAAAATAACAAAATAAAATCATTATACAAATGTATTTTAATAAAAGTTATACACTATGGACATAACTTTTGCAGCTTGAGGTACAACAGAAAAACTAACATGAATTTCTTTTTCCTTCACAATTTCACAGGTAAAGATTCATTCTTACCATAGATCTTAGACACCTCAGCATATGGATTTTTTTTCTTTCCTTATTAAGTCAAAAACTTTCACTTTTTCACTTAAAAAAAGCACTTTATGACTTCTCTTTGGCATAAACAAATTGCCAACATTACTACTCTTGCATTTAGGGGCCATTACTAAGTTAAATAAGTGTTACTTGAATACAAGTACTGCAATACCTTGACAGTAGATCTGATAACCAAACCAACTACAAAGTGACTAACAGGCAGGGGAGCATCTACAGTGTGGACTCACTGAACAAGAGGGATGATCCCTGTCCTGGGCAGGATAGAACGAGATGGTGCACAATGTAAAACTTATGAATTGTCTATTTCTGGAATTTTTCATTTAATATTATCAGATCTTGGTTGACCATAACTGAAACCTGGGAAGCAAAACCACAGATAAGAGGAAACTACTGTACTGGGAAATCAGATGTTCAATAATAGAGGAAACCTTAACTAAATGATTATATTAACCATTCTGCAATTAAATAAGAGTGCTCAGAAGACCATTATGTAATCAGGGAGGACAGAAGAGAGAGCAACCAACACCTGACAGAGATGGTAATAAAAGATTTTCCCAAACTGACAACTGAGGTGCTTTGTTATCCCCCAAACAAAGTTTCTTATATTTTTGCTAGTTATGTAAGCAATACTTATTCATTATGGGAAACATAGGCATAAAACAAAAAACAAATAGCTACAATTTCATCCCTCCCCTAGATGACTATAAATATCTGTTTATATCTTTCCAGATTGTTTTCTATGCATTTATACACACGTGATTATGTTGTTTTGGGGATCACACCGTCTTTTGTAAACTGCATTTTCCACTTAATAAATCATAAATACTATTTTATGCAATATATACCACTCTGCAACATTTTAAAATTTTAACACTTTTTAAAAACTTGTCTCCGTGTATCTAGTTGTTACTAATTCCTATTCTCGGATATCTCTTTTGGCCATTACCAAATGTACTGTGATGAGATTTTAAATTTTGAGGGTTACATAGTTTGGATGTCCTGTTCAAATATCATGCTGAGATATAAACCCCAGTTTTGGAGTTGGGGCCTGGTGGGAGGTGTTTGGATCATGGGATGGATTCCTCATGAATGGCTTGGGCCATCTCCTTGGTGGTAAGTGTGCTCTCACTCTGAGTTCACAGGGATCTGATTGTTTATGTGGCTCCTCTCCCCGAAGCCCCAACTCTCTCTTGTTTCTGCTCCCATCATGTGAGACACCTGCTCCCCATAACCTTACAGCATGATTGAAAGCTTCCTGAGGTCTCTCCAGAAGCAGATGACATTATGCTTCCAGTATAGCCTGCAGAACTGTGAGCCAGTTAAACCTCTTTTCATATAAATTAACCAGCCTCAGGTATTTCTTTATAGGAATGCAAGAACAGCCTAATGAAGGGGTTGGGGTTTGGGGGGGGGCTTTTTTTTGTAAACACACATATAAACAAAAAACAAATAGCTACAATTTCATCCCTCCCCTAGACCACTATAAATATCTGTTTATATCTTTCCAGATTGTTTTCTATACATTTATACACACATGATTATGTTGTTTTGGGGATTACACCGTATTCTTTTGAGACATATATGGCCTTCAAAGCACAAGGTATTTGCTATCTGACTTTTACAGAAAATGTTTGTATTATAAACTTCCAGGAATGTAATTTTTGAGTCAAAGTGTGTGAACATTTTTAAGGTTTACACTACATTCTGCCAAAATGCTCTCCAGAATAATTGAGCTGATTTATACCCTTCTCAGTAATTTATGAGTTTGTTCAGTTGCCACACATCCTACCCCAAGGGCCACTGGCCCAAATTACTAGCTCTGAGTAGTATTTTATTCTCAGACAAGGTGATGGTGCATTATCATTTTAAGTTTTCACTTCTCTTAAAAATGTTTCGCCATTTACATTTTTCTCTCATGATAGCAAATTTGCATTTTGCTCATTTTTAATAGGCTATTTTTTCTTTATAAGTCCTCTTTAATATGAATGTTACTCATCTTTCATGTATATTACAATTTTTAAAATAATTTTTACTTGTTTTTAAATTTTATTCTATGGGGTTTTTTTTTTAGATGAAAGAAGTTAAAAGTTCAACAGTCAGATCTGTCACTTTTCCTTTGTAATTTCAGCCTTTGTTTCATGCTTACTTTGAGATTAAAAGCAATTCACTTGTATTTTCTCCTTGCCCTTTTAAGACTTAAAAACATTTAAATCTTTTAATCCTGTTCAAATGTAGTGTCTAGGAAAAGTTTTTAGAAGGATGAATAGTTAATGCTATGTTAGTCCTAGCGTCAGATTGCTGGGTTCAAATTTAGCCTCACCACATACTACATATTTGAGCAAATCACTTAAACTCTTAAAGTCTTCATTTTCCTGTTTCTAAAATGGAGATAACAGTAACATTTACCACAGGGTTGATGTGAGAATTAACAGTTATAAATCACATAAAGCACTTAACACAGTGTCATTAGCTATTATTATAGCAGCAAGAGAATGCTTTCCCAGGTAAAAGCAATAACATGTATAAATGTACAAATGTATGAAATCTGTTTGCATATTCAGGAACTAGATGTGGTGTAGTAAAATGGGGTGTAATATTCAAGGGGCAGAGTTGACAGATGCGAGGGGTGATGGGTCTTTAATGAGTTGCTCAGGAACTTGCTCTCGGTATTATCAGATTGGGAGCCAATGAAAGCTTTTAAGCAAGCAAGAAACCCTCCAGATGTGTAGTAGAAAGGGGAAAATGGACTGGATTCCACCGGGTGCGGTGGCTCACACCTACAATCCTAGCACTTTGGGAGGCTGCGGCGGGTGGATCCCTTGAGATAAGGAATTTGAGACCAGCCTGTCCAACATGGTGAAGCCCCATCTCTACTAAAAATACAAAATTAACTGGCTGTGGTGGCAGGCGCCTGTAATCCCACCTACTAGGGAGGCTGAGGTGGAAGAATAGCTTGAACTGAGGAGACGGAAGTTGCCGTGAGCCCAGATCATGCCACTGCCCTCCAGCCTGGCGACAGAGACTCCATCTTTAAAAAAAAAAAAAAAAAAAAGAACTAGATTCATATCCCTTGCCCCACCCTGCCCTCTCCAAATTCCTGCTTCTTAGAGGCAAATTCTTTCACCTTCTATGTCTCCAGTATTTATCTCCTTACTTTTAAAAATCATGTTTAAATTGTTTCTTGATTTTGCCATTATAGATACGACAATGAGTCTAATTAACATTAACCCTAACCAGCTCTGAGAATGCACCTAAGAAGTGAGTCTGAGAAAGAAAGTAGAAGCAGCCCGCTTGCTAGAGTGAAAGCCAGGGAAGAGTAGGGGGATGCGGGGAGAAATTGTCTCAAGTTGGAAACCCCAGGAGCAGGCTGGGAGCAGAATGATGAGTTCCATTTGAGAAGCCAAACGTTTTAAGCACCATTTCCTGGAGTTTCAAGTTGAGTATTGCCCCAGCCTCCTATCTTGGTGGTTCCTCACTGCTGGGAGGACCAAGTGTTGACAACTCAGTGAGACAGTCTTGGCTGGTTTGGAAAAACATAGGTAAGAAAAGGTACCAGATACAACTTTAAGCAGAGCATCCCAACTACATGCCATGAGACGAATCAATGACAGGCATGCATATATAGCCTGGGTGTTCTCAGCCCTCCAGGTGCAAGGGCCCATTCGCCTTCTGCAGGAGCAGCCTTTTCTGTTTATCCCCATTTTGAGCCATATAATATCATCCTTTCCCACCTGTGCCAAGAAGTGAAAAGGTGTGTGAAGCACCGCTTTAGAAGGCCCAATATATTCACAAACGTCAGCTTCTGGGCCAGGCTGCTTGGCCCCCTCTACTCGAAAGCTTTGTGTTACCCTTTTAAGGTTTCTATTCCCCTCCCCGAGCCCCCCCACTGCCCACCAACACCCATTCTTACCTCCTACCATTCAAAACCCAAACCACCCTGAAGGTACACTGTATCACAGCGTCAAGGGCTGAAGAGAGATGAGTTCCCCACCCCGATGCGCTTCCTGTCCAGGTGGCCGGAGGCCCACTCCTTAAGAGGCAAGGCCCAGGGAGACACCGCTGTGGCTTGAGGAACGTCTAGTACACCTGACATTTCCATTAGAACAGTGGGACCCGAATGCCACTGGCAGGAAGTCCATCTTCACAGCTGCCAACCCATCTGTCAAACCCGCAATCCCCTAGGAGAAAGGCTGAATGGAGGAGGAAGATTAAAAAGTGAATTCGTGGGCGGCGACAAGGAAACAGCAGCCGTGGCTGAGCTGACCCCAGAGCCCTTATGCTTCCTGGCCCTCCCTCCGAATCATCGCGCTCCATTTGTGACGTGTCACGGACGCCCGGCTCGGGCAGGCGTGGGGGCCCGCGGGTCCCGGGAGCCCCGAGGCGGCAGCGCGCGTTTCCACGCCGCGGTCCCGCGGGAAAGCCGGGGGCGGTGGCGGCCTGGTAGAGGCCGAGTTTGGATCTGGTGCCGAGCCGAGCGGGGCCGCGCGTCGCCCGGGCTTCGCCTTCGCTCGCGTGACCTCTTCCGTCCTCCCCAGCCCTCGTCCTCCGGCCGCGCCTGCAGCCGCACGCCCAGCGCCCCTCGCCTAACCTAGCGCCCCGGCCGCGCCTCCTTCTCCTCCTCCTCCCGCTCTCCTCCCCCGCCGCTTCCGTTTCTCGAGGGAAAGGCTGCTGCCTCCTGCTCTGTGCGCATCCCCGGCTTAGGTAACACGTTTTCCTCCTTACGCCACGCGCCACCGGGTCCCGCGCCGCTGCCCCTCCTCCTCGGATCTGGGCCCCGGGCTGGTGAGCCGCCCGCCAGCGCCTCTCCGCGGGTAGGTGAGTCGATGGCGCCAGGAGGGCTCCTCGCCTCCGCGCGCCGGCCTGTGAGGTCCCTGGCCCGGCCCGGCCCGGCCAGGCATGCCTGGCATTGTAGCTGCAGCCAGCGCGGAGCGGAGCTCGCGAGTCCCGCGGCGCCCTTGGCCCAGCCCGAGCGACCCGAAGGCGACAGGGGGGCGGGAAGAAAGGGTGGTAAACACCGACTTTAAAAATCCAATCATTAGCATTTGTAGGACGAACAAGCTGATCTGATAGTCGTCCAGAGCAGTGGCCCAGCTGCAACAGGTAGATGGCGCAGCTGTCAGTGTCCCCTTGGTCTCAGCCTTGGCTTTGGGAGATGCTTCTGAGTGTTCCTAGCTGCCAGGTACTTTCAGTGACCTACTTGAAGAGTGTAAAATAAACATGATGGGACTATGTTTAGAAAAATCTTTACTTCCTTGCGGTTAATTCTCTCTGCATTTTGAACTGCGGTGTTATGAGGCGTGCATAATTAGTTGGTGAGGCCAGAGTAGTAGCTGGAAAAAAAATATTTAACCTGGGTTTGGTCAAATCATGTAGACGGTTAGGCACAAAGAGCGTGAAAGAAAACGCTTAGATTACTTAGTACATGCATGTAAAACACTTATAAGCAACCACGGCGTGTTTTTTTAGAGATTTCTCGTTTTAAAGCTAATTTTAAAGTGTTGAATAAGCAGAAGTTTGCCCATTGTATGATGGTGTTCAAAAGAACGGTGCGTTAAAAGTATGGACAGACCACATAAGTACATCCCATCCGTTGAGCAAGAGTTTTTGTCCCTTTCACTCTCATTCCTGGCTTTGAAGCCAGAAAAGTTGATAAGGATCAGTCCTGCTCAACTTGATAATAGTATGGTAATCCACTGGACTACTACTGACTGGTGAATTAGGTAAGTGATCTCATTCTTACCTTTTAAAATAGAGAACATATGGAAAAAAATAAAGGCAATGGAAGAATTCATTTTTTCAATACAGATATTTATTTCCATTCTTATGTAGAGCCTACTTTATTTTTAAGTTTTTGTGGATTTTTATACTACTTTTGAAGTTAGCTCTTAGTTATGAAGATAATTATGTCAGATTCATAGAATTACACTGTGCTTTTTGTGTAGAATAAGCTACCACTTCTTTTCAAGCTTTTGGACTAAACCACCGCTTGGAAATTGCAGCTTTGACGAATGCCCTTAAATATGATATATCTTATAATAGATTTAAATTATAATTCTACTTATTATAGTCCTGAGAAAAATGAAAAGATTATTTCTTGTTTGACATAGAAGGCCTGTGAGACAGAAGTTATAAAGGTTATTATGTATTTATTTTACTTTTTATTTCTGCCTCGAATAACAATTAGAAAATGTCTTATTCTGGGCCGGGCACAGTGGCTCATGTCTGTAATCTTAGCACTTTGGGAGGCTGAGTCGGGCGGATCACCTGAGGTCAGGAGTTTGAGACCAGCCTGATCAAAATGAAGAAACCCCATTTCTACTAAAAATACACAAAATTAGCTGGGCATGGTGGCATATGCCTGCAATCCCAGCTACTTGGGAGGCTGAGGCAGGAGAATCACTTGAACCTGGGGGAGCAGAGCCGAGATCATGCCATTGCACTCCAGCCTGGGCAACAAGAGCGAAACTCTGTCTCAACAAAAAAAAAAAAAAAGAAAGAAAGAAAAAAGAAAAGAAAGAAAAGAAATGTCTTACTCTATTTCATGTTATACAGAAATGGCTTAAAAGATAATTATGTTATAACAAGTGATCAATGAAAACAAATGTCATCTTCATTTTTTAAAGGTGAGGATGGTGTATTTAAGCACTTTTTCCAGATGTGAGTCCTTATGAATATTCTTGTTAAAATACTTTAAATCTTGTAACAAAGTTAATAAAACTATGTTAATGTGTTTGTTTGGCTGAGAGCTTAGAAATAAAGGCTCTGGCTGGTGTGGCGGCTCATGCCTGTTATCCCAGCACTTTGGGAGGCTATGGTGGGTGGATCACTTGAAGTCACCCTCGCCAACATGGTGAAACCGTGTCTCTAGTGAAAATACAAAAATTACCCAGGCATGGTGGTAAGCACTTGTAGTCCCAGCTACCCAGGAGGCTGAGGCAGGAGGATCCCTGGAACCCAGGAAGCAGAGGTTGCAGTGAGCCCAGATCGTGCCACTGCACTCTAGCCTGGGAAACAGAGGGAGACTTTAATCTCAAAAACTAATATTAAAATTAAAATTAAAAAAATAAAAGTTCTGCTTCCCATCTCCTGTGATTGATGTTGCATATTGTTTCTCAAACTTGCCTGGTTGTAAAATCCTTAGGGTAGTAGGCAAGTGGGTGAGTGAGTAGGTGGAGTATAATAGTGGTTTAAAAGATTTCCAGATTGCCACTTGAGACTTCTTAAATCAGAATTTCTAAGAGAAAGGAGATACTTCAAACAGACAAAAGTGATAACATTTTAAAGTAGTAAGCAACAACAACAAAAATAGGTGAGTTTGGAAAATGCAGGTGGGAAATGAGTATTGCTGGAATGAATAGTTGACAAAACCTATTAGGACTCCTGCACATAAAATGTTCATAAATGGAAACTATGATTTTATTAATATGATGATGTCCTCATTTAGAAAATCTGAAAAACTTTTATATTCTTTTCTGGTGAAGCTTCTGGAGATCAAATTTAGCAAACATATTTTTACATGTTAGTCTTTTTTATGTGGTATGTAATGTGAATTCAAGTTTTTTAATGTGATAAGAGGATTTTATACTGGATGTTTAATGCAGATTACTGTGACTAGTAATACACAGCAAAATATTGTACCTGATAATTTCTCTTTCTTTTTTTCTTGAGAAAAAGTCACACTCTGTTATCCAGGATGGAGTATGGTGGTGTGATCATGGCTCATGCAGCCCCACCTCTCAGGCTCAAGCAATTTTCCCACTCCAGCCTCCAGAGTATCTGGGACTACAGCCACGTGTCCCCACACCCTGCTAATTTTTAAAATTTTTTGTAGAGATGGGGTCCCATTTTGTTGCCCAGGCTGGTCTCAAACTCGTGGGCTCAAGCCATCCTCCTGTCTCAGCCTCCTAAAATGCTAGTATTACAGGTGTGAGCCACTGCACCAGCCTAATTTCCTTCATATTATAGATTTGTTTGTTACCTCTTCCATGTACCTGATTAAATATAGGCAAGAATTAGAATTTCTAAGAGAAAAGTCCTATGCAAATTTGAATACCTTATTTGTAGCTTTTTAAAAAATGACTCCCAACCCTATTAAAAAAAATTTACTTGGCCATAAAACTTGGTCAATTGTATATATAAAAATTAACAAAACAGAGTATTAAGTATCTATAAAATAATTTGACAAGATGAATTACCACAATAGAAAATGTCAGAATTTATTTTCCTTTTCTTTCTTCCTCTTAACATTCCTTTTCTTTCTCCTTTTGTTTTTGGGGGTTAAGTAGGAGAGTGTGTGTTATTTGCTCATTTGTTTTTATTTTTAACCAACTAAATATTTAAAATACACTAAATTAATTATCCATGTTTAAGTTAATTTCAGCATTTGCCACCTTTACCAATAGATGTTTAAACTTGCAGTTTTCCTCTAAAGTGACAATGTTAGCCTTCCCTCAATGCAAATGAAAGTGATCATTAATATCAAAGGAGTTAAATTCAAGTGACCAAAGAAAATTATTATTTTAATATTGCTTAAGGAAAGTATAACTTAAAGTGATGCCATAATTTTCCATTATCAGCAACTCTTAAAATGAGGATGCGCTCTTCCAAGTTCTAGAAAAACTCTCAAGTTAATTCCTGGGAATTTGCACAAATCACATATATTCACTTGTAACCCCAGTTTGATCTGGGAATAATACAATGTCTGTAAAATCTGGCTGATTATAAGCCTCATGAATAATGAAGAATGGAGAAATAAAAATAATCAGATCAAGAAGATAACTATTAACCAGCTTAGACATTTATCTATGGTTGCAGGATCAGCAAGAGCATAAATGCATTTAGTATATTTAGTGTGTCTTTGTTGAGCCATTGATTTTTTTTAGTACTTTGAACTTTTCAAGTAAAAGGTATTGTAAATATTTCTTTATCATGTTCCTTTAAACGAAAATATTACATTCAGTATTCTATATTGCTCTATGCAATGTTTTATAAGTACTTATTAAAAATAAACATTTGCTTCTACAAAGTAGAAGAGTAAATAAAATGCAAAGAGACATACCACAAAAGCCATTCTGCCAAAATGATACAATAAATGATCTATGACCTCTGTTTTCTTACTATGACATTGAGGAAATATATTTTTTTAAGTAGTTTGTTTATCTTGCCAAAAAAATAATAATAGCCATCTAGAAACACTGTAAAGAACTCCTTCAAATTGCATTTTCTAATTGTTATAATCTTAAAATTTGCATAATAAATTGTTTCTTACAGATTAATTTTGGTGCAAGAAAGTCCTTGCAGGCATGTTTATCTCTAATGGAATGAAAATCAGTCCACCTATAGAACTCCCACTGTGTGTCACGGGGAGATGGAATGTGTATCCTGCTCTTCAAGGCATTATGGCCTCGGAGAGAGAACCATGGTACAAGGACTGACTTGGATGGGGAGCTTTAGGCCCTCGTCATAATATCCCTTAACCTCTTCACCCATACCCCAAACTGCTCTACAAATGGTCCCCAATATATGATGATTCATGGTTTTTTGACTTTACAGTGGTGTGAAAGTGATATGCATTCAGTAGAAACTGTACATTGAGTTCCCATATAACCATTCTGTTTTTCACTTTCGGTACAATATTCCATAAATTACATGAGATTTTCCATACTGTATTATAAAATATATTTTGTTAGATTGATTTTGCCTAACTGTAGGCTAATGTAAATGTTCTGAACACATTTATGGTAGGCTAGGCTAAGCTACGATGTTCAGTAGTTTAGGTGCATTAAATGTATTTTCTTTCTTTTTCTTTTATTTATTTATTTTTTTAAGACAGAGTTTCACTCTTGTTGCCCAGGTTGGAGTACAACAGCATAATCTTGGTGCACAGCAACCTCTACTTCCCGGGTTCAAGCAATTCTCCTGCCTCAGCCTCTCAAGTAGCTGGAATTACAGGCACCTACCACCATGCCCGGCTAATTTTTGTATTTTTAGTAGAAACAGGGTTTCACCATGTTGGCCAGGCTGGTCTTGAACTCCAGACCTCCGGTGATCTCCCCACCCCAGCCTTCCAAAGTGCTAGGATTACAGGTGTGAGCCACCCCACCCCACCTAAATGTAGTTTCAACTTAGGATAGTTTCAACCTTAGTTTATCAGGATGTAACCCCATCATAAGTTATGGAGCTACCTGTGTATAAACATACAATCTAAGTACAGTTGTCTCTCGGCATACACAGAGATTGGTTCCCAGATTGCCCACTTGTACCCAAATCTGCTCATATTCAAGTTTTCCATTTGGCCCTGCAGAACTCACATATGTGAAAAGTCAGAACTCACATATGTGAAAAGTCAGTCCTCCATATACTTGGGTTTCAAATCTCACTGACTCTATTTTTGATCTGTGTTTGGTTGAAAAAAATCCATATGTAAGTGGATCCACACAGTCCAAACCCATGTCGTTCAAGGGTCAACTGTATTAACCGGTGTGGTTACTACAAAATCAACTAAAGACAAATAGCCCAGTGCCCTTCTTTAAACCCAATCTTCCTACTATGGCCCCCACTTGTTTTTTAAAAATATAAGTCAATGAATATTTATTATGGCCTTGTTACATAGATGATAAACATCAAAAGCTTTTGAATTATGCATTTCTCTAAACCTGTAACTTTTTGGTTTTTCTTTAACTTAAAAATATTATAGTAAAAGATGTCTAATATCAAATTTATCATTTTAACCATTTTCAAGATATAACTCAGTGGCATTAAGTACATTCATATTGTTATGCAACCATCACCAGTGTTCATGTCCAGAACTTTTTCATCATCCCAAACTAAAACTCTATACCCATTAAACAGTGACTCTATCCTCTCTTCCCAGTCCTAGTAACTACCACTCTACTTTCTGCCTCTATGAATTTGACATTCTGGGCACCTTGTATAAGTGGAATCATACAGTATTTGTCCTTTTCAGCATGGCTTACTCATGTACCATAACATCTTCAAGGTTCATCCATGTTGTAGCCTGTATCAGAATTTTTTTCTTTTTAAGACTGAATAATATTTCCCAGCCTCTTTTATATGGAAAGTAGATATAAAAAACAGAGAAAAGTTTTGAACTGGAACAGATCATAGCAATCATCCAATCCATCCTCTCTGTACTGCTTTTCTTTTCCTTTTTTATGTTTACAAAATTGGGAAAACAAGTCCCTGAGAGCTTATATCACGTGACCGAGGTTATATACCTGACTGGAAAAACAGAGCCTAAAAACCAGTTCTCCTGTGTCCTAAGGATATTTCTAGTGTACATTGTGCAGGCCCATCCAGACCCATCCAGACAACAAGTAGTGTTAAAGGAGTCGGTGTCTCCAGTTAGCATGGCATGAGTTCTGAAGGAAAGATCAATTGACTTGGGAATCTTCCTTAATTAATGAAAAATGTTACATTCAAAAGGAAACATTCAAAATAGATTGAAGATTAAGGCTAGGTGTGGTGGCTCATGCTTGTAATCCCAGCACTTTGGGAGGCTGAGTTGGGTGGATCACCTGAGATCAGGAGTTTGAGACCAGCCTTGCTGACATGACCACCATCTCTACTAAAAATACAAAAATTAGCCAGGTATAGTGGCATGCACCTGTAGTCCCAGCCACTTGGGAGGTTGAGGCAGGGGAATCACTTGAGCCTGGGAGCTGGAGGTTGCAGTGAGCCGAGATTGTACCATTGCACTCTAGCCTGGGTGATGGAAGTGAAACTTTGTCTGAAAAATAAAAATACAAATAAATTAATGAGATTCTAGATTCTAATTAACAATGATCAAAACTGTAAATAATATTCTATTGGAAAAGATTCTTGCTACAAACCATACATCTGATCTTCTTTTCTGCCTTGAATTATGCATCAAATTTGTATTTTTAAAAAAGTTATTCTTTCTGATAGTTAAGGTAGTTATACACTGAATCTGCTTCTATTTATATACTATCTGATTTCAGGTTTCATCTGTGACATCGGGGTTCTAAAAACATATCCTAGCATACAAAAACTTAAAAATATACTGTAGTTGGAACACAGCAGATAGAAAAATATATAAATGAACAAAGTTTCTCTTTAGTGAAAACACTTGCAACTATGAAAAAGGGAGTTTAAAAAGTAAGGTCACTATCACATTTTAAAGTATTTTTATTTACTTATTTTTTTTTTCGAGATAGAATTTGCTCTGTCACCCAGGCTGGAGTGCAGTGGCATAGACTAAACCAATGCATAGAGTGTTGGAAAGCTGGGATAGAGATTTGGCCCATCTCAGCTCACTGCAGCCTCCACCTCCCAGGTTCAAGCAATTCTCCTGCCTCAGCCTCCCAAGTAGTTGGGATTATAGGCGTGTATCACCATGACTGGCTAATTTTTGTATTTTTAGTAGAGATGAGATTTTGCCATTTTGGCCAGACTGGTCTTGAACTCCTGAGCTCAGGTGATTCACCTGCCTCATCCCCAGCAAATGCTGAGATTACAGGTGTGAGCTACCATGCCAGACCAAATTTTAAAGCATTTCTAAATGGAATACTTTTTCACAGTTTTCAAATGAGTTCTGAGAAGTATCTGAAATTCATTCTTTATACAATTGTTATGTTACTATGAAATACTTATTATGTAGATCAACTTTTTTTTCAGAGCATTTAATTTGTTTTACAAAAAGGCAATATAATTTGATTCTTAGTGGAACAAGGCTTCTCAGTTGCAGTAGCCATGGGATTCCCTGTTCTGTTCTTAAGTAACCAGTGAGGGTGGAGCTGACTGTTGTACCTGGTGTTTCCTTCAATTGCTGGCTAAAAATTGCCAACATTCCCCTTTTTAAAAGTCTATATTTTTAGTGTGTCTTAATTAGTTCTTGATCTTAACTGATTTGGAAAACACTGCTTTATCACAGGCTTCCATCTACAAGCTATCAGAACATTTGAGAACAAGGGACATCTTTGTAGTCTATTGCTTTGAGTAACTTCAGTGAGCAAAAATGTAGGCTAATGTGGTCCATTGGTGGCCTCACAATAAAGCAAGCAGAGACTGACCAGCTGAGAATGGTGTGTATGTCATCACCGTTTGAAGTGGAATTGAAGTTTGAAGGTTAGGTAGGAAAGAGAGAGAAATGTTAGAGTTAAATAAAGGATTCACATACACCATATTTAATATTTTTTCCCACAAAATCAAATTAAACTTACTATTTTGAGTGATTTAATTAAATTCATCTTGTCACAGATAGGTCACCTCTAGATGAAAGGGGATAATTTTAGAGCACCAAATCAGTTTGGTGCTCCAAAAATGTGGTTCAGTTGCTAGTAAAGCAAATACAGCCTTAGTTTGTTCTTGTAAATGAATAGAGAATATATGTAGACTTTTATACAAATATGGGCCCATGTGCCTAATGCTGATAAAATCCAAGTATAATAAACAGTGTGACAAGGATGAATTCTGTATTTACAAAGCTAAGGGAAAATTCATCAGCCAACATTTATTGAACACCTCTGAGTTATGCACGACGAGTCATAAGACACCACATGCCTTTAAATTTCTTGTCAGACAGAGCATAGACCAAACCAATGCACAGTGTTGGAAAGCTGGGTTAGAGATTTGGCCCATCTCCACTCCCCCATGGCCCAGGTGCCTAAAATGGAGGTAGAGTCAGAAATGTCTTCTGAAGGAGCCAACAGTTGAAATTACTCTCCTCCTTTTACACATACATTTTTAGAAAACAAACCATTTGTTTGAAATAGAAACACATACATCAACATTAGGAATCTCAGCATATAGCCTAATGAATTGATACAAAGTCAACCCACCCATGTAACCATCACTCAGATCCAGAACATTACCAGTGCTGCCGTCAATAACCCCGCTTTTCCAAAGATCATGGCCATTGTGACTTCCAACACTATAGGTTTCTTTTGCCTGTTTTTGACCTTTAAAGAAATTAAATTGTACAGTATACATCTTTTGTGCCTGACTTCCTTCACTTGACAGTGTGTTTTTATGAGCTCCACCCTTGTTACCTATTGTCGCAGTTGATTCATTTTCACTGCTGTATAGCATTTCATTATGTGAATATGCCACACTTTATTCCATTTTACTATTGATGGTTGTTTGGGTTCATACCAACGTTAGATTGTTACAAATAATGCTGCTCACAAATACACGTCTTTTAATCCATACCTGCATGAATTTTTTGGGTAAATATCTACAAAGGAAATTGCTGGGTCATAAATAATACTTATAGTCAACAAATTACAAATAGTTTTCCAAAATGATTATACCAATTTCATTCATGCCCACAGTGCATACAAGTTTCTGTTGCGCCATACCCTTAGCAAAACTTGAAATTTTCAGTCTTTTTTATTTTAGCTATTCCATTGGATACATAACAATACCCTGTTGAGATTTTAAGTTGCATCTTCCTGATGACTAATATGGTAGACTGTGTTTCTGTATGGTTATTGGCCATTTGGATATCCTCTTTTATGAAGTGCCTATTCAAGCTTTATGCCCTTGAACTGATTCTGAGTAGGTGAGTGAGCAGTAGATAGAGAAAGCAGGAAGAAGGGCTTGTCAACCAGAGGGAGGAGCATGTGCAAATTTACAGTCTTCTCAGAGCATGAGAGTAAATGGATAGTGTGAAATCAGCTGCTAAAAGGCTAAACTTAATCAGAGCCCAGGAAGTAATGACAGGAACATCACCTGGATCAGCATGAAGTAAGACTCAAAAAGTACAGGCAGTCCCAAACTGTAATATTTATTGGATCCTGAAAAATGTTTGACAGTCAAATGTCTGAAAGTTGGACACGGCTTATACACTGGGAAAATAATTTCCAATGAGCTAAAAGGCAGTATTGCAAATCTCTAGTAAGGCTTGTAGTACAATTTGCCTCTGGCCTCACAGGAATCTCAGGGGAGACTACTATTAGCAAGTTGCACAACAGACTGAGCCCCCCGTCCATATTAGTGTGGGCCCACTTCTGTTCCCCTGTCCCTTCTGTACAAACAGCCTCCCATCTATAAAAGGGCTTCCCCGAAGCAGCCCTTAAGTATGGAGCAAAGGAGAGGTGGGACGAAGTCAATGTTTCTCCTACAACAGCAATGTGATCTGAATAGAGCCTCAGCCACTGCCATCATGTGGCCACCTACACAGACTCCTGGACAGCTGTACCCCCTTAGAAAAGGTCATGAGAAGCACCTTCTTGTAAAACACCCAGATATTTCATGGAAGCTTGGCCTTTTCCCCTAGCAGCAATAGCTGTCAGGCAAGGCCACCACACAATAGCTTCACATTGCCATTCCTCAGATGAGTGAGAGACAGAATTCAGGATGTGATGAACCATGGGGGTAGGGTGGAGTCAATGTGCAATGGGCAAAAATGTGGGCTCTGTAAAGTGTTGAATTATCTGCTGGAAGAAGGGAATGTCAACAGAAGTGCTTTGACGCCCTTGCCTATTGATTAGAGAGCAGTTCTGTATTGTGGCAGACCCTTATCTATGTGGTCACCCTTCTGTCACTGTGGACAACAAAAGGGCACAGCCAGCCTCTGCTGCAACCAGGCTCTTCACATGAGAAAGAGCTCTCTGGGACCTAGAATCCTCATCAAATATCTCGCTTGACAGAAAAAATGGCTTTCCCAAGCCAGTCATAGATTGGCTGCCATGAAGCCAGAGTAGTCTCAGCCTCTAGAAGCCAGAGTTTCCACCCAGATGCCTAGAAACTGAAGCAATCAAATCTGGCCTACATACAAGAACTTTATTTGGGTTACTCAGAGAATTACAAGTAGTTCCCAGGCTCTGGATTTAATGGACTAGTAAATTTTAAGAAAAGGTTTCAGTGACCCATATAAACTTGCCAACCTCTTACTTTCTCAAGTAAAGACATGTGACTGTGGTTTCTGTAAGACTGCATTTCATAGTCATAGCTATCATTTATTATCTGCCATGTGTAAAGCTCTGTGCTGGGTACTTTTCCAGGAATATTTCATTTGATCTTCACAACATCACTGCAGGGTAACTATTGTCCTTATATTAAAGATGGAGAGCCTCAGAGAGAGTAAGTAAATACTTGATGCCACACAGCTAATTAGTGGCAGAGCTAGGTTTTGAACCCAGATCTTCTGATTCCAAAGCCTATGTATTTCCCACTATATAGTTTACCCTATCTGAAATATGTCTAAATTACTCAGATAGGATTTTTAAACCTCTGTTGTTCTGATAAGATAGTAGGATGGCTATAAATTCAAGATTTATCTTTGTGTAGAGGTTGAGGTTTCTAAGAAAACTCTTAACCTTTTTTCCTTCTGACATACTTCAATTCCTTTGGTAGTTCTCCAACTAAACTAGACAATCCTACAAAAGCAAAAGACACCCTAATTCTGCCTGACATTGTGACACAATTTTATATTAAACATATAGATATACACATTTGGTTTGAGATAGGAAGAATGAAACTTCTTTAAGCCCATTTTGCTGAAATGTGACTTGAAATAGATTGTTACAAAACAAGGCTTATGAGAGATTCACTGCAATATTAATTATTTGGCTGCTAAAACAAATAATTCTTAGTGGGAATGACTGCCCAGAGATATTCTTATTGACCACGTAAATGGGGAAGAAAACACTATCCTGTTTTTACTTTTGGCCAGAAAACAAAACACAAAGGAATAGATCGTTCGTTGGCTAATAGATTCGATTGCTAAGGTAAGCAACACCTCTCTTTCAGGAGAGGTGTTAGGGGCTAAATTATGTTCCTTCAAATTTCACATGTTGAAGCCCTAACCCCCAGCACCTCAGAATGGGACTGTACTTGCTGATAGGACCTTTGAAGTTTACGTGAGGTCATACAGGCGGATCCTAATCCAGTGTGACTGGTGTCCCTCTAAAAGAGGGAGACATGCCAGAGATTAACACCCACAGTGGAAAGGCCAGGTGAGGCCACATGAGAGGGGCCATCTACAAGCCAAGGAGAAAGCCTCAGGAGAAACCAGTCCTGCTGACACCTTGCCCTTGGACTTCCAGCCTCTGGAACTGTGAGAAAGTAAGGTTTTATTGTTAAGCTACCCAGTCTTAACGAATGAACACCAGAAGCCTTAGACATGGGGCATGCCCCCTGCCATCAACACCATGACAGTTAAGGGAGACATCAGTGGAACATAAGAGATGAACTTTTACTATCCAGAAGGGTCCTTAACAGAAACTGAAGATTAGCTGGAGAAAAGGTTTTTCTAACAGTAAAAGGGAAGTCAAATAGTGACTTATAATGATCAAACTAGTGACAGATATCAACTAGGGTTTGTTTTTGTTTTTGTTTTTGTTTTTTTGCTATATAATGTACCTTATAGTAGTAATGTACTTATGATTATTATCCAACAATTGCCAATGTTTTCCTTATTTTGTTAGCTAACAATTGACATATTTCATTGGCTAGAGTACTGGTCAACAGTGTGGGCTTCTGCCAGCTTGCCTAGGTGTGAATCTTGTTCCACAACTTCCTAGGTGTGTGATTTTCAGTAAACAATCACCTTGTGCCTCAGTTTCTTCATCTGCAAAATGGAGATCATAGTACCTAATTCCTCAGGTTATGTAAGAATTAAATGAGTTAATACATGTAAAGTGCCTAGAAGGACGCCTAGCATATAGTAAACAGCTAGTAAATGTTAGCTATTTCAGTTTTAACCTATCTCTGCACAAGAATAGCAGATAGCAAAACCATTGTACCTACATTGTTTCACCAAGACACCTGCCAGCAGATGCCAGCTGCCACTAAAATTGCCAGCAGAGAGGTAAAGAAATATAAGCAACTTGGAGAACTGGAACTATTAAATCTCAGTGTTTAGGGTTACACAGGATGCTAACAAAAATAGATTCCTAGGCCTTGTCTTCAGAGATTCTGATTTGCCAAGCTGGGGTAGAGTCGGGCAATCTCTCTCTTTTTTTTTTTTTTTAATTTTTTATTGGATTTTAGGTTTTGGGGTACATGAGCAGAGCATGCAAGACAGTTGCGTAGGAACACACATGGCAGTGTGCTTTTCTTTCCTTCTCCCCTTCACCCACATTTGGCATTTCTCCCCAGGCTATCCCTCCCCACCTCCCCCTCCCACTGGCCCTCCCCTTTTCCCCCCAATAGTCCCCAGTGTTTAGTACTCCCCTTTCTGTGTCCATGTGTTCTCATTTTTCATCACCCGCCTATGAGTGAGAATATGTGGTGTTTCATTTTCTGTTCTTGTGTCAGTTTGCTGAGGATGACGAATCTCTTTTTAGAAGGCACCTTGGGTAATTCTGGTACAGGTAATTCTCAGAGCATCCATTGAGAAATACTAATCAAAAGGGATTTCTTCTATAGGCAAGGCTATTACATTATGGTAAATACCATAACTTGCTAATTATAAGTCTATAATCATTTTTATTTAAAGTATAATGTTGAAATAAAACTATCTTAGGTGAACAATGAGTATGTAAACTTACCCTTAACGAAATAATCTTCCTCACCCTGGTATCAAGCCTAGTACCCAATGGTGATGAAATAATCTGTACAACAAACCCCATGACATGGGTTTACCTATATAACAAACCTGCACATGGACCCCTGAACTTAGAATAAAAGTTGAACAATAAATTTAAAAAATTTTAAATCATCTGAAAGATAATTTCCATGAGTTTTAATAAAATGTATTGATAAAGTGGAAGAAGAAATTCTGCATTAGATGTACCCTTCAGTTTCTCTACAAACAAATTATTTCAAGTTGGGTCATTCGAGGTGAGGATGAATTGTGCAACGCTCCCCTCAGGGTTGTGGCCTGCCTGTGTGAACTGAGTTAAGGATATATGGAGAGCTAGGGCCTTGGAGAGAGGGAAGTAGCTGAATAAAAAGTGGTTTCAATCTGAAACTGAGCAGTTCAACCTGGAGCTTGACAAAATATCACAGTGTTGTCTAGGGCCAAAACAAAGAGTGAACTCTGGGATAGCTTTGGAACTGAAAACCTGATTATTGTGTCATGAGGAATTCCTAAAATCTGTAGACCTGTTCATTATTGGGCTGCAGTGAATAGCCAGTAGATTTTTCCCATTGGTCATGTTGCTATGCTTGCTAAGCAGCAACTGCTCGGGGCAGGTGAGAGTGATCATTATTGAGAAAATATGGGTTGGGCCAAAGAGGGCAAACTCCAGATTACTGCAGCACCTGTGCTGAAACTCACCAGGGCTAAATTGATGAGCTTTCTTTGTGAGAGATGGGAGTGGTGGTGATTTCTGGAGCTTGTATCCGGGTGAGTAGCTTGCCTGAGTGTTCTTAGAGTGTTATAAGGAGCTTGGTTATTCAACAGTGTAGTTAGTAGTTTCTTTTCAGAAAAAAAGTTGATTTTAATACCTGAATAAAATAATGATGATATTGTTTATCTTGAAAAGTTTTAAATTAGACTCCTTGGGATCTTCATACTGTTATGAAGATGAAAAGCTATATAGATACTGTTGGTTCATTGATTCTTCTGCCTTATAGTAACCGCAGAACATTTACAAAGAAATAAAAATTAAGGTTATATATGCCATCAATTATTTCTAAGGTAACGTGCCTCAGCTTTATTAATGCAACTGTTTTTCCTAATGTTTAGATTCAACTAAAGTAAATCTTCCTACATAGCATTCATTCCTAAAATAAAAGGCTTTTAAGTAGGCAGGTGCTTTTGAGTTTTCCCTAGATCCTTTCTAACACCTGAAAGCTTTTTGCCTTATTACTACAGTCTAATTTTATTTAGACATTTGCCTCAAGGAGCTGCGATTTTTTATACCTTCATATTTAATATCCCAAAGACATTTAAAAATGTAATTTCTTGTTATAAAAGCACTATATATTTACTGTAGAGTATTTGAAAATTATAGAAATGCATAATGAAAAAAGTCATCCATAATTCCATTACTCAGTTATAACTACCATTAAAACATCACCTACTAATCTTCCTTTCAAGCTCTTTCTCTGTGTATGTGTATAAACACAAATGGATAACATACTCTCAAATTACATATGGTCATAGGTAGTTTTTCCACTTAACATTAGTTCATTGACATATTTCCATATTATTTAATATTCTTCAAAAACATTATTTTACTGACTGTAGTATTTATGCTTTACCAATATTTAAGATTATTTTCAACTTGTTGTAATGTTAATCCTCCTTGTGCAGAAATATTTTAATTCAACACGGATTGACAACACAAATTGAGAAAAGACTGGAGTTACTAACTAAGGACAGTGACATCTATAGGGATCTTGACACATTTTTGTCAAATTGCCCTCTGGAAACCTAACTTGTTTGCACGCCCAATAGCACAGCATCAACACCTGTTTCACCACATCTCCAACAGGGAATGTAATCTTTAAAATGTATACAATAGTGAAAAGGGATGTCTCATTGCTTGTATGCCCTTTTCTTTTATTACTACTGAGACTGGACATGTTTCTCATAGTAGTTGACCTATAATCTTAAGAGAACATATTTTTTAGCAAAATTGTTTAAGACCAACTATGACAACTTACAACTCACTCCCATTGCATCCATGTCTTCAGAATTGTACTAATTCTCAGCATCCCAGAGGCCCTTAAGGGAATTTCTTCTTCTTTTTTTTTTTCTTTTTTTGAGACAGAGCCTTGCTCTGTCACTCAGGCTGGAGTGTAGTGGCGAAATCTCGGCTCACTGCAACCTCCACTTCACAGGTTCAAGCAATTCTCGTGCCTCAGCCTCCTGAGTAGCTGAGACTACAGGTGTGAACCACTGCATCTGGCTAATTTTGTATTTTTTTTTTTTTAAGTAGTGATTCACCATGTTGGCCAGGCTGGTCTCAAACTCCTGACTGCAGGTGATCCACCTGCTTCAGCCTTCCAAAGTGCTGGGATTACAGGCGTGAGCCACTATGCCTGGCCCAGGCTAATTTCTATATTTTTAGTAGAGACTGGGTTTCACCATGTTAGCCAGGCTGGTCTTGAACTCCTGACCTCCAGTGATCTACCTGCCTTGGCCTTCCAAAATGCTGGGATTACAGGCATGAGCCACCATACCTGGCCTATTAAGGGAATGTCTTTTAATGAAGGAAACTTTATTATGATAATAAAGAGCCTGAGCCTCTGTGTAGGGGCAATGCCAAGCTTTGCAGTTTAGCCTTCTGTAACCCTGAAGAAGTTACTTAACCTTGCTATGCTTCAGCTTAACTGTAAAACAGGGTTGATAATACTCACAGTAATTCTCATGAGATAGGACTTTTTCAAGCTTTTTCAGTAAGAGGTAGCTATTATTAAACATGAGAACTGTTTCTCTCCTAATTATAAGAAAGCCCCAAAAGATATAATCAAGGTATGATAGCATAACACTCTTAGAAGCCAGAACTTTTCAAGTCTCAACAAGTTGCATGTTTCACTTCAATATTCAGCCTTTTACTTGGTAAAGGAGCAGCATAGATTATGGGACTTTTTTTTTTTTTTTCTTTTTTGAGATGGAGTTTCACTCTTGTTACCCAGGCTGGAGTGCAATGGCAGGCTCTCAGCTCACCGCAACCTCCACCTCCTGGGTTCAAGAAATTCTCTTGCCTCAGCCTCCCGAGTAGCTGGGACTACAGGTATGCACCACCATGCCCAGCTAATTTTTGTATTTTTACTAGAGACGTGGTTTCACCATGTTGACCAGGATGGTCTCGATCTCTTGACCTCACGATTTACCCGCCTCGGCCTCCCAAAGTGCTGTGATTATAGGCGTGAGCCAGAGCGCCCAGCCAGTGGGACTTTTTTTGTAATGAGGTTTGAGGGAGTTGGCAGTGAGAAGGCTTATGCTACTAGCCTAAGATGACCTCAGAGTCTTGCAGGACACACAGTGCTTGCTGGTCTGAGGCCAGGCACGGTGGCTCACACCTGTAGTCCCAGCACTTTGGGAGGCCAAGGTAGGAGGATCACTTGGGCCCAAGAGTTTGAGATTAGCCTGGTCAACATGGTAAAACTCCATCTCTATAAAAAATATAAAAATTAGCCTGGCGTGGTGGCATGCACCTGTAGTCCCAGATACTTAGGAGGCTGAGGTGGGAGAATGAATTGAGCCTGGGAGGTCAAGGCTGCAATGAGCTGTGTTCACACCACTGTGCTCCAGCCTGGGTGACAGAGTGAGACCCTGTCTCAGGGAGAAAAAAAAAGATGCTAGCTGATCTGGTGCTTAGTACTTTAGAAAGTTGCCCTGGAACTGATAACATAAGTCTTCATTTCTTCTCCCTTCTTCCCACAGGGTGAAACAAAGCACTACTTCAATACTGCTGCTAAGCCCATGTGATAATTCTAAGGTCATTACAAGAATTTGGCTTGTCTTTAGCATTGCACTTGTGTGTCTATCTGCCTGTCTCTCTAGAGATTTCGATTTTCATTCAAAGATTTTTCTGTCACCAAGAACTAATTCTTGATATATTTTTGAGAGTGTAAATATTTTTTTTCAAGATTTAAAACAGTAAGCCTCAAATTTTAGATTATATCTAGAATCCTCCACACTGAGGATGTGAATATGATACATACTAGCTGTTCACCAGGCTGACCAGGTTGACTGCCAGATGGGTTGTTAGTAGTTCCAGAGGCACCTGACATCACTCCCTGAACTGCTTTCTCTTTCACATTCTTGTATTTTTCCAGCCATCAGCCCAGAGGTGGGTGCCAATTCCACCAGCAGCTGCAACTGAAAAGCAAGGTTCAGAAATGTCAGATATCCTTCGGGAGCTGCTCTGTGTCTCTGAGAAGGCTGCTAACATTGCCCGGGCGTGCAGGCAGCAGGAAGCCCTCTTCCAGCTGCTGATCGAAGAAAAGAAAGAGGGAGAAAAGAACAAGAAGTTTGCAGTTGATTTCAAGACGCTGGCTGATGTATTGGTACAGGAAGTTATAAAACAGAATATGGAGAACAAGGTAAGAAAGGTCACAGCCAAGGTAATTGCAAAGCAGTTGCCTCTGTGTCTCTCCCATCATAGAATGCATGCCTTTTGTTCCCCTCACTCCTGTCAGAATACTGGCACCTTGAATTCAAGTAAACATCTTGGATTTTTTTCCTCCTTGTTGGGATTACAATATTGATAAAATGTTCATTGCTGGATATCTTTAAAATATAAAAAGTCAAGTAAGAAAATAAAAATCACTCACAATTCTAATACCTAGAAATAAACACTTCAGTATAGAACCTTTCATTTACTAACGAATTTCTTCTGAAAAAATAACACATGTTTTCTGGAAAATAAGCAAAAATAAGAATGCTCTTAATCCTACCACTGGAGAAAACCACAGCTATGCTTTGCTAAATATTAGAACATTTTCCTTCTATGTGTATGTGCGTACATGACACGAACAATGTGTTGCAACAGAAGTGAGAGCACACTGCTTTGTAACCTGTTTTTTTTTTAACTTGATATATTAAGTCATACCTTGTAGATTTCATCGTTTATCTAATGGTTGCTTCAGTTATGAGATTGTAGCTGGAGACTTAAATTCTCCTTTATTGTAGTAGAAAAATATTGTTCTTTGTTATAAGCTTATAAATATGTTTATATGTTAATGTAACAATGATTGTGACTAACTTTCTGGAGCAGACTAGAGAAAGAAACTGTACTAATAAGTAGGAATAATAGTACTAGCAGCATAAATAAATGCTGTGTGCCAGCAACTATTCTAAGGTCTTTAGATATATTAACTTATTTAACTCTTATAACAATTCGATGAAGTTAGAACTACTATTACAATATAATGGGTGAAAAAAAGGAGGCACAGAGAGGTTAAGTAACTTGCCTAAGGTTGCACAGCAAGTAAATGGTAGGGCCAGTTTTTAAACACAGGCCGACTGACTCCAGGTTCTGTGTTCTTTGCAATACTATATTGCCTTTTATGTGATAATGTAATCATTACATTTGAGAGAATAGAACTTTATGGCAGAAAGCATTATAAAATATTGGAATAATTTCTGTGAAATTCTCAAAATGTTGAGAATCATTTAGAATTGTTTGAGTGAAATCTCGACCACAGATGAAGAGACTAAATGCCATCATGAAATCTCTACAAACTATACCTTTTCATGTCATATAACATCTGGCTCTGAGAAACTAAAGGAAACAAGTTTATTTTTGTTTTTTTTACTTATCAGCATAGTTGGGTGCAAGGGATGGTTGAGGAACTGGGTTAAAAATGTATCAACATTAATTTTTATAAGTTAATATTTGCCTCAAAGCATTATAAAAAGTTCAAGCAGTGGTTTATTCATGAGCGAAAATAAATGATATTCCATTTTAGCTGTATAAAATATCTTTATTTCATGAGCCTTATGTCCTGTAGTATCCGAACAGATCTTTAAGCAGGCTCAGGAGACTGATTTTCAGTCCTTGATGCTGCCAGCCCTTGTTGATTTGTACTGTCCCACAAAATAATATGAATAGTAAGTGGTTGTAGGCATTATGAAAGCTATTGGTCATCTGCAAATGACTGAGTCCAAATATTTGAAGCACGTCCTTGCTTTTGTTCCCTAAAAACATCATGTGTATCAAACTTTAGCATATGTTTTGAGAAAAATTATCTTTACTACAGAGAGGATCAGAAGCAAAATGTATCAGAAAGCTTGGTGATCATATAGAGATGAGAGAAGATTCTTATTTGACTCCATTTATTCACTCTATATATTGAATTGTCCCATAAAATCTCTTTTTTTTTCATATCCCATTCCTAGACTGAATGATGATACATCTGAGAATGGGGAAACAAGTACCTGAAAATGAAAACAAAATTGAATGTTATCCTCTAACCCCTTCTATCCAGTCTCAAGTCATGCTTTTACATACTTGATCAACAAAATAAACTTGTATAAGCTACTAGGATGCTGTTTAAGAGCAACAGTTAAAACATGTCCTTTGCAAATATTCAAAGTCTATGGCCCTTAAGTAGAAGGATGAAGTTTCTAGAAATACTTTGGCAAACTAAACAGGACATAAGGGAACCAGGCCATCTACCATGATTTTGACTTTCTAGAGGGGCGAAAGAGCAGAAAAATATTAGAAAATTAGGCACAGAGGCAAGCAGACTTCATTTTTTATACTTGGATTGGCTTCTGGAATTGGAAATTTTAAAATTTCAGTTCTAATTGTATTATTTAATTTGAAATATAAAATTGAAATCTGTGGGAACGATCCAAGATGGCCAATCGATAACAGCTCGGGATTGCAGCTCTCAGTCAAAGCGCAGAGAACTAGAGGACGCCACACTTTCAAACAAATTCTGGTTGCTCACAGAGCAGAAGATCCCCAGTGGAGGAACCACATGGGTCACCAGCGCAACTCTTGTGGCCGGCGCAGCAGTTTCGCAGGCACTTCGGCTTGGCAGCTCTCGGAGCAGAGTAAACAGGGCCGGCTCCCCTTCTGACTGAGGTTTGGAGGACCCACACGGGTCCCCAGCACAACTCCTGAGACCCGCGCAGCAGCTGTGAGGGCACCTCAGCGCAGCAGCTCTCGGCGCAGAGTAAATGAGACTGGTTCCCCTTCTGACCGAGGTTTGGAGCCCGGGGAAGGCAGAGTTGCCCATTACGGACCCAAGAAGGAAGCCAGACAGGAGAATCCTGGGCAGAAAAGCACCATCAGTCTTAACGCCGCTGTTCTGGCCCTGGGAACTAACAACTTGGACGTCCACTCAAGAGACCTAATCTTAAAGTTGGTAATTTCAAAGATGACAGGAGGATAAATTTACAATGACGGGAAGAAACCAGCGTAAAAAGGCTGAGAATACTCAAAATCAGAACGCCTCTCCCTCTAAAGATGATCACAGTTCCACATCAACAATGGAACAAGGCTTGATGGAGAATGAGCGCATCCCAATGACAGAATCACTCTTCAAGGAATGGATAATAACAAACTTCGGTGAGTTAAAAGAACATGTTGTAGCCCAACGTAAAGAAACTAGGAACTTTGAAAAAAGGTTTGACGAAATCCTATTGAGAATAGACAACTTAGAGAGGAATATAAGTGAATTAATGGAACTGAAGAATACAATACAGGAACTCCGAGAAGTATGCACAGGTTTAAACACTCGAATTGTTCAAGCAGAAGAAAAGATAACAGAGGTCAAAGTCCAACTTAATGAAAGAAAACAAGAAGACAAGATTAGAGATAAAAGGATAAAAAGGAATGAGCAAAGTCTCCAAGAAATGTGGGACTATGTGAAAAGACCAAATTTACGTTTGATAGGTGTACCTGAATTCGACGGAGAGAATGAATCCAAGCTGGAAAATACCCTTCAGGATATTGTTCAGGAAAATTTTCCTGAACTAGCAAAGCAGGTCAATATTCAACCCCAGGTAATACAGAGAACACCACAAAGATATTCCTCAAGAAGAGCAACCCCAAGGCACATAATCGTTAGATTCTCTAGGGCTGAAATGAAGGAGACATTACTAAAGGCAGCCAGAGAGAAAAGTCAGGTTACCCACAAAGGCAAGCCTCTCAGACTTACAGCAGATCTCTCAGCAGAAACTCTACAAGCCAGAAGAGAGTGGGGGCCAATATTCAACATCCTCAAAGAACAGAACCTTCAGCCCGGAATTTCATATCCAGCCAAACTAAGCTTCACAACTGAAGGAAAAATAAAATCTTTTATGAACAAGCAAGTACTCAGAGATTTTATTACCACCAGGCCTGCTTTACAAGAGCTTCTGAAAGAGGCATTACACATAGAAAGAAACAACCAGTATTAGCCTTACTAAAAATATACCAAAAAGTAAACAGCACCAACATAAAGAAGAATTTTCATCAACGAATGGATCAAACAGCCAGTTAACATCAAATGGCAGTATCCTTAAATTTAAATTGACTAAATCCCCCAATCAAAAGACACAGCCAAAACCCAACGGCATGTTACATCCAGACCTGTTTCACGTGCAAGGATACACAAAGACTCAAAACAAAGGAATGGAGAAAGATTTACCAACCAAATGGAGAGCAAAAATAAATAAATAAATAAATAAAAAGCAGGAGTTGCAATTCTCGTAGCGGATAAAATAGATTTTAAAGCAACAAAGATATAGTGGTAAAAGGATCAATACAACAAGAGCTAATGATCCTAACACCCAGATACATAGAGACTTAGATTCAATGAGACAGAAAATTAATAAGGATATCAAGGACTCGAACCAGATCCGGAACAAGTAAACTTAATAAATATTTATAGAGCTCTCCACTTCAAATACATAAAATATACATTCTTGTCAATACCACATCACACCTACTCATAGGTTTAAATGAAACACTGATTGACCATTATTAATACCCATTTTTTTTTCAGAATAAAGCAATATTTCCATTCACCCTCCCTCCCTCTCTTCCTCTTTCTTTCTCTCCTTTACTCATTTTTTTTTTCTTTCCTTCTCTCAAAAAAAGAAATCAACTTGTAAACCTCTAGATCCAGGTCGGCAATGTCTCTCTCATTGCTTGAATTCCTTCCTTCCCTTCCCTCCCTCCCTCCCTCCCTCCCTCCCTCCCTCCCTCCCTCCCTCCCTCCCCCCTTCCTCCCTTCCTTCCTTCATCCCTTCCTTCCTCCCTCCCTCCCTTCCTGCCTTCCTCCCTTCCTCCTTCCCTCCCTAAAAAAAAAAAAAAAAAAATTGAAATCTGTTCAGAATTGAAGATGTGTGTGGGTTTTTGTTTTCTTTTTCATCATACTCTGAATCATTCAGTTTCCAGGCCTGGAAAAAAATATTTTTGGCGAAGAATCCAATGAATTTACTAATGACTTGGGTAAGTATAAGAATCTTAATGTGTCTTTGTAACTTAATTATCATATGGTATTGTAATCTCCAATTTATGCTATAATCTAAATGTTTGGAAGCCTCTTACTATAAACATAATATATTTGAATGTTAAGGTTCATTCCATTTCTATCTCAGAATATCATGCCATTTAACTTAAGTAGAGAGATGTAGTATCTTAGAATAATTTAGCAAGTCCAGGTATCATTTCAGATGTAAATCTGTGGCATTTAAGTAATTTATAACTCAAGCTTTGGGAAAATGGCATGGTCCTTTGGGAATCTAATGTAAGTTATCAATGCCCCAAAGATGCCCATCAACACAATTGTGCAGACAATTTCAGATCCTGGGTTAAACCCTTCTGTGGACTCTCAGGGAAGTCCATGGACCTTGGCTAAAGTTACAGAGGAGGCCATGGCTCTGAAATACTGTGTGATCTTGAGCGAATCACCTCATCATTTCTCTGAATCTCAGAACCTCTGTGAAGTACTTGAACTAACTAAAAGCTTCCTTTCAATACTCAGTTTTATTTTGTTTGTTTGAGACAAGTTGCTCTGTTGCCCAGGCTGGAGTGCAATGGTGCAATCTCGGCTCACTGCAACCTCCACCTCCTGGGTTCAAGTGATTCTCCTGCCTCGACCCCTGGAGTAGCTGGGATTATGGGCATGTGCCAGCACGCCCACCTAATTTTTGTATTCTTAGTTAGAGATGGGGTTTCACCATGTTGGCCAGGCTGGTCTCAAACTCCTGACCTCAGGTGATCTGCCCACCTCAGCCTCCTAAAGTGCTGAGATTAGTACCAAGTTTTAAGTCTTGTTTATTAAGTTTCCTGTGGGCCAGATTCACCTTGGATGGCCCTCCACGTTCCCTTGGGGTATACAGGAAAATATCACAATTTCTGATTTCTTTCAGAGAAATGATTTTATTTTTTTAATTTGTTTGGGGTTGTTTAATGGTAGAAGAGTAATATAGTGAACTTTAAACACTGATCATGTGACAAATACTTAAATATTTAGAAGCACATTTACAAAGAAAAAAATGAATTTCTAGATTAACTCTGAAAATTTTTTAGTCTCCTTCATGCACCACATATTAAGATGTTCTATGACAGTAAGAAGGAAAAGAAATTTCATTTAAACCTCTGAAGGTTAAAAATAACACTTATGACTGACGTATAAGTCATCTTACATTTAAAAATCTGCACTTGACTACTTCATAAACAGTTATTTTAATACATCATTTGTCTAGAATTATAGGGGAAAAGGCATAGCCACATCAATTTTCCTGTCTGTAAAAGGGCAGAGAATGTGGAGAGAAGAAGAGGAGAGATGGTGCTGATGATATTGCAGGCAGGACCGGATCATAGGAGGGGCTTAGAGTTCCCTCTCGGTGGGATGGGACATCTCTGGCAAATTTTAAGCAAAGGAGTAATATGATATAATTTGTTCTTTGAATGACCTCATAAGTTTTACTGAGCCCAGAGTAGGTGTGCAGTAAGTAGCCGCTATTAGGTTTACTATTCCCCAACTTTAACAGTCTAATTTACTTTGAATTAAGTTAACTAAGTTTGACTGTTTCTTGCTGATTCAGTCATCACTGTAATAGATGTATATTGTGCTTCCCACACTTGACTGGTCCTGTAATCACCACAAGGTCTTGCTAAAATTCAGTAGGTCTGGTGTGGCATTCGAGGTTTTGATTTTTTTTTTTTTTTTAAGACGAAGTTCCCTCTGTTGCCCAGGCTGGAGTGCAATGGCACAATCTCAGCTCACTGCAGCCTCTGCCTCCCAAGTTCAAGCGATTCTTCTGACTCAGCCTCCCAAGTAGCTGGGATTACAGGCATGTGCCACCATGCCCAGCTAATTTTTTCATATTTTTAGTAGCGACGGGGGTTTCACTCTGTTAGCCAGGCTGGGCTCAAACTCCTGATCTCAAGTGATCTGCCTACCTTGGCCTCCCAAAGTGTTGGGATTAGAGGCGTGAGCCACCATGCTCAGCATGAGGTTCTGACTTTCCAGTAGGCTCCCAGCTGCTTTAGATACTGCTGGTCCTTGGAATAAGTAGGGTAGAAGTAGCTACCTAGATAGCTGGAGGATTTGTCTGTATACCTAAAAAGTTCCAAAGTGCCATATTTTCTTAATTTTTAACAGTTTTTTTCTCCACTGCTGTCACTTCTTGTTGCTATTAATTTGCCTATTTCTACTACCTCTTCCCTCACTTATGTCAAGTGCTGAAACCAGATTAATCAAGGGTCTAAGAAGTATGTTTAAAGTGATAGTAAGGCACTTGGCCTCGGTACTTCTCATGTCATTGTAAGAAGCAGCTTCGCTTATGTTCTGGTTTTCGATGAGCCCCACAGAGGAGAGCTATTTATGAATGCCATTTAGAGGCATACAGCTTTACTACACTTAAAGATTAGGACATACCAGCTTATGTTACTTAGCATAAACAATTTTCAGTTAAAAGCAGCATCATATAAAGAAATAGAAGCACTTTAGTGTGCTAAAAACCTCAATTCTTTTCAATAACATATTCAGACATGGACAGGGTGACTTAAGTACATAAAAAGTCAAAAGACAAATAAATTTTTAAAAAGATTAATGATCAGGGATTCAGGAATTATTAACTGGCCTATGTATCCCTTAACTGGGATACAAAATTGTGCCCACGTGGGCATTTTTCTGGGGCGGTCTTTTGATTCCTGAAACCCATACCTTACTATTCACATTAAGTGGGTGAGTGGCCACTGGGCATCTGACTTGACGAAGACCCACCAGGTGATTCTGGCAGTCAGCCAGGCTTAGATGGATATATAGCCCTCACTTAATCTAAGTGCACAGTTTTTGATTTGCTCTCTTGCTTGCTGTCTTTCTTGCTCGCTCTGTCGCACTCACTGTCTCACTCTCTTGCTTTGTCTCTCTCTCTGTCACTTCTCCCTCTCTGTCTCTTTCTCTCTCTCTCTCCCTCTCGCTCTCTTTCTGTTCTTTCTCCACTGAAACTCTTGAAATGTAATGGCTTATAGTTTGTCTTTACCCTAGGGGAAAAGATTACTTTGAGGCTGTGTTCAACAGAGGAAGAAACAGCAGAGCTTCTTAGCCGAGTCCTCAATGGTAACAAGGTGGCATCTGAAGCATTAGCCAAGGTTGTTCATCAGGATGTTGCCTTTACTGACCCAACTCTGGATTCCACAGAGATCAATGTTCCACAGGACATTTTGGGAATTTGGGTGGACCCCATAGGTAAGTATAGGAGAGTATGTTTGTTCTTATTTGCAATCTTTTGCGGGGGGGAGGAGCTTTGAAAAATAAAAATTGAGTATAGTTTAACTCTCCTAGACATTTTTAAAATTTTGAATTTTTAAAATAATGAGAGTTGAGGTGTATGTGTCATGTGTTCTGCATATATACATATATATTATAGCTGTGTATATACATATATCTAAAACAGGTGTGTGTATATACATACATATAGATACAGGCACACATACAAAGATGAATTAACTTATCTTCAAAAGACTTCAGGGACCAGATTGGTTAGTAAATGAGAGAATGAAATGACAGCAGTTATGATCTATTGAGCACAGATGCCATTTAAAGAGCACTTAGTTCCAGTAGATTGTTGCCATATGGGAATACAGGCCAGATCTTGCGATTTTTAAAGAGAAACCAAAATCCAAGGTTTTAAGTGTGATATCCCAATTTCTAAACATTGGCTACCAATTCAGCTAAACAAGCAAACAATCAAAAAAACACTGCACAGGTCAAGCAAAAAGCTGAATGTGATGCTGATACATGAGCAGTCAGTTTGTGAGCCCTGTGTAAGCTCTACATTTTGGGGGGTCATTATTGTAATAGGACCATAATCTATAACCCATTGTTTTCAAAATGTAACCCTTCTCTTTTTTTTTTTTTGAGACAGAGTCTCTTGTTGCGCAGGCTGGAGTGCAGCGGCACAGTCAGAACTTACTATAGCCTTATCCTCCCAAGCTCAAGCAATACTCCTACTTCTGCCTCCCCAGTGGGACCCAACTAGGTGGCACAGGTGCATGGCACCTCAGTAGGCTAATTTTTTATATTTTTTTGTAGAGAAGGGGTTTTGCCATGTTGCCCAGGCTGGTCTCAAACTCCTGGGTTCAAACAATCTTCCTGCCTCAGCATCCCAAAGTGGTAGGATTATAGCATGACCCACCACACCCAGCCAACCTTTATCTTCAATGACGCTATTAATACAGAGTTCTAGGTAATAATTTTAAGAAGCTCCTACTTCCTTTTCTTTTTTTCCCAACCAACACAATAGGACCATTCAAGAAGTGGATAAACTCCTTCCTGGGCCCTTCCTGCCCTGCAAGTGCATTAACAGGATGATATTGAAATGGGTTTAATCTTCAGATAATTGCATCACATTCAGCCAGTGGGTTATATACAGAAACTAAAAATCTTTCCCTCAATCTTTGATCATTTAAGGGTAAACTGGCATCAGTTATGGTTTCTGAGAGACAGAGATCTCAGAATGATTGTTTCTTGGTTCCAACCTGAATTGATTCTATTTTTGAGCTCTTTGAATCTTTTAAGATTTTGCCAGGCACATCCTTAGCTGTCTGTTAACTCCCTAGACATCGGCAGTCAGCTGCTGGCATGTACATCTCTTGAGGTGAAACCTAGTTCCTCTGCCTTTGTTTCACAGGAGCACTGTTAATTTCTTCCTTTGGTGCCACCATCATTGTCTCTTTCTTCCTTCTAACTTGACGGAACAAATAATAATACTAAAAGATAATTTTACCTGTGACTGATTACTGGAAGGAGACTTTTTTTCTTTTTATTAAATTTTTGTGGGTACATAGTAGGGATATATATTTATGGGGTACATGAGATTTTTTGACACAGCACACAATGTGAAATAAGCATATCATGGAGAATGGGGTGTCCATCCCTTTGAGCATTTATCCATTGAATAATAAACAATCTAGCTACACTCTTTATTTTAAAATGTACAATTAAGTTCTTATTGATTATAGTTACCCTACTGTGCTATCAAATAGTAGTTTTGTACCCACTGGAAGGAGACTTTTCCATCTCACATTGTACTAGTCCTCAGATTAGCAGTAGTTCTAAAATAATCCCACCAGTTATTCTGGTTATTAGTTTTTAAGTGCTTTTGGCAAGTCACAAATATTTGAATGCCTGTTCTATGCAAGGCGCTATGCCACAGAAACTATAGACACATCCTCTCCCTTCAAGAGTTCTCACATAGACAGGAAAATGAAACGCAAGCAATTTAAAAGTGAAGTACAGGAGGCCAAATAACAATTCAATACAGTGATGTCCAAAAGTAGAAAATATTGGTTACCAAATTAGTAGAAGAGAGAAATGATATGGTACGGGGTCTTCTAAATAATCTTTACCTGAATCTAAACAGATTTACTTCCTTTTTCAGATTCAACTTACCAGTATATAAAAGGCTCTACTGACATTAAATCTAACCAGGGAATCTTCCCCTGTGGACTTCAGTGTGTCACCATTTTAATTGGTGTCTATGACATACAGACAGGGGTTCCTCTGATGGGAGTCATCAATCAACCTTTTGTGTCAAGAGACCCAAACACCCTCAGGTAGAAGACAAATGTTTTTGGTATATTATGGTTTTTAGAACTTATGACCTCAGCTTTGCTTATTGTTAGGATTATCACTACATGACATTCCCATGACTTCACACATGAAAATGTTCCCACCGAAAGTCTGCATGTTTGAATTAAAGTTCCATTTTCGGTCTTGGATTTGTATAATTTTATTTGAGGTTATGTGCATGCTGGTAGAAATTTTTAAGTTAATACTCTCTTGGAGAAGTCATAATTTTACATTTGGGATATAGTAATCCTGTTCCTTGTTTCTAGAATCCACTCCAAACCAGATGAGGAGAATGGTGGTAACGTTCTTCCAATACATTAGGAATAAGACAGCTGCCATCACTGTATAGCCAGTTGAACTTTTGTATAATTTTAGAAGTTCAAAACAAAATGTGAAAATTATCCAATGAAAAGTTGGTAGGCATGGCCAGGATCAGAACCAAACTCACACTCCCTTTTTGCTTCCTCCCTCCCACCCTTCCATGCATTCTTAAACAGAGCATAGAGGCCGGGTGCAGTGGCTCACGCCTGTAATCCCAGCACTTTGGGAGGCCGAGGCGGGTGGATCATGAGTTCAAGAGATCGAGACCATCCTGGTTAACATGGTGAAACCCCGTCTCTACTAAAAATACAAAAAATTAGCTGGGCATGGTGGCGCGTGCCTGTAATCCCAGCTACTCAGGAGGCTGAGGCAGGAGAATTGCCGGAACTGAGGAGGCGGAGGTTTCAGTGAGCCGAGATCCCGCCATTGCACTCCAGCCTGGGTAACAAGAGCGAAACTCCGTCTCAAAAAAAAAAAAACAGAGCATAGAGAGCAGCCAGGACCCACTTGCCTCTGTGCATGGCCTGTGCTTTGGGGTTGACTCCAGGGCATGGCAAAGTCCAAGTGGAACAAGCAGCTTCAGTTTTTTATTGAAATAGGTCATATTTTTCCACTTATATAGGATTACATATTCTTAGTGAACTGTGAGTTGCTTCAAGTAAGAATCATTTGCTCTTCAATAGTTGTGTTTATACCTCTTAAATTTTAATATTATCCCTCTACCTCTGCCATCTTCCAAACTAAAAATGGGTTTATGTTATCTTTAAAAGGCTAATAAGAAATTAAAAGGAGTTGGAACAATATGCAGACAGAATCATGGCCTAGAAATGGAGGTGGTCAACACAATAGCTAATGGCACAGATTCCGAGTGAGACTTCGAGGTCTGAATGCAGATTCTACCACTGTCTAGCTGAGCAGGCCTCAGCAAGTTACTCACTTTCTCTAAGGCTGTTTCCTTATCTGTAAATATGTAACGACATAGACAGTAAGTTAAGCATTAATAAAGGGAAGGTGCTATAATTATTGTTATTGCCAAAGCTAATAACATTGAGTTCACCTTTCTTTGTCTTAGAGGCCAAAGTGAAACTAGTGAAAAAGATAATGAAAAGGAGTTACCAAATAAAGAAAACCTTGTTATAAGGATTGTAAAATATTTGTGGATCAAAAAAAGATATCACTTACCTATTCCTTTTTCCCCATTAAACTTTAAATACTAAAAGTTGCAATGAAATTTTGCAATGATTCTGGAGGCTGGAAACCTCATCACTGTTTTAGTGTTGTCCTAGCTGGATGTGATAATGCCATAAAACAAAAGCATTTCTAAGTGCGGCAACGCAGGCAGCTGCATGCACGCAAGTGACTTTTGGAAATAAACTAGCTATCCTATATCTATTTCTAGGCTTAAAGGTGTTAAGAGTCACTATGTTATGATGAATTGTGTATTTCTTCATGTCATTAAGTTTGAAAGAGGCATGAGTAATGAAAAAAATGTCATCATCACCAATTGAATTTTTTCTTCTACAGGTGGAAAGGACAGTGCTACTGGGGCCTTTCTTACATGGGGACCAACATGCACTCACTTCAGCTCACCGTCTCTAGAAGAAACAGCAGTGAAACACACACTGAAAACACTGGCTCTGAGGCAGCATTCTCCCCCAGTTTTTCAGCCGTCATTAGCACAAGTGAAAAGAACACTATCAAAGCTGCATTGTCACGTGTATGTGGAGATCGCATATTTGGGGCAGCTGGGGCTGGTTATAAGAGCCTTTGTGTTGTTCAAGGCCTCGTTGACATTTACATCTTTTCAGAAGATACCACATTCAAGTGGGACTCTTGTGCTGCTCATGCCATACTGCGGGCCATGGGTGGGGGAATAGTAGACTTGAAAGAATGCTTAGAAAGAAATCCAGAAACAGGGCTTGATTTGCCACAGTTGGTGTACCACGTGGAAAATGAGGGTGCTGCTGGGGTGGATCGGTGGGCCAACAAGGGAGGACTCATTGCATACAGATCCAGGAAGCGGCTGGAGACATTTCTGAGCCTCTTGGTCCAGAACCTGGCACCTGCAGAGACGCAGACATAGAGAAACTCTAACCCCAGTATACATATATAGAGCTGAACTGTGAAACTGTTTCCCATTATCTGTGTCTTTTGAGGATGGCTTTATCCTGTTGCTGGTTAACATTCACCTTCCTCTTTTGAGGAGCATTTTTCCATTTTGTATTCATAATAATGTTAATTTCAATAAATGACATTCATGCAGCAATTATATTGGTGTATGAAATTCTTACAGTGAATATTGTGCTGTTAGTGCTGCTTGAAACCCTTCAATAAAATATGGATGAATGAGGAAAAAAATTCTGTTCAATTAGTAAAACCGTGCTGAACATCTAAGCAATAGAAATTTCTCTGAAATATAAAGGAGAATACAGGAGGGGTTTGCTTGAGTTTTGTTTCCTCTCAAAGGGAAAAATCTGCAATTTTAGCCTGTTGGCAGAACATTTAGAACTGTGAATTTGCTTAAGTTAGCCAAGTTTATGTACTTTCAACAGTATTCTTGTGTTTCTTATAGGAAGTAAATCCTGGAACACTGTGGGCTCCCCCCTTTGCAGAGACAGGGAGGGAGAGACAGAGACACACACACAGTGAAAGACACATACAAACAGAAAGAGAGACACACACACACACACACAGGCAGAAGGGGACGACGAGTAAACAGGTTTCTGAAATTTTTGCGTATTTACTACCCTTTACCAGAAACCAGAGGTGGACATTAGATATATATAACCCTTGTCTACCAGCACCACACAGTGAATGTTCCTGAAGTGGATACAAACAACTTTTTCTACTCTCTGTGGCAGCCCCGGTAATCAGAGACTGCCAACTGCTAGGATCAAATCCTCAGCTCTGACTTCGTTCTGCCCTGCGCCCCCTGGGGGCCAAAGATGTTTCTACAGATCCTCTATTTTTCTACAATTACAAATGCATGAAAATAACAATCTTTTTTTCTAATGTCCTTACACTTAAAGTTTTTTTGACAAATTATGTTTATGTCCTATGATATGATGCTTTGAAATATGTACACATTGCAGAATGGCTAAATCAAACTAACATTACCTCACATTTTGTGTGTGCGCAGTGAGAACACTTAAAATCTGTTAGCAATTTTCAGTTAAACGATGCATTATTAACTAAGTCACCACATTAGAGTTATATGATAGATCTTTTGAACTTATTTTCCTGTGTAACTGAAATTTTGTATCCTTTGACCAACATTTCCCAAACCTTCCAGCCCGATAACCACCATTCTACTCTCTGCTTCTGTGAGTTTGACTTTTTCAGTTCCCACATGTAAGTGAAACTATGTGGTATTTGTCTTTCTGTGCCCGGCTTACTTTACTTAACGATGTCTTTCAGGGTCATCCAAATGACAGGATTTCCTTTTTTATGGCAGCATAGTATCCACTGTGTATATAAATACCACATTTTCTTTATCCACTTATTCATATCTTGGTTGATTTCGTATCTTGACTATTGTCAATAATGTTAAAATGGACATAGGAGTGGTATCTCTTTAACATACTGATTTATTTTTCCTTTCCTTTTTTTTTCCCTCAAGACAGCGTCTTGAGAAAGACGCTGTCACCCAGGCTGGAGTGCAGCGGCACAATCATGGCTCACTGCAGCCCCAACCTCCTGGGCTCAAGTGATCCTCCCACCTCAGCCCCCCAAGCAGCTGGGACTATAGGTGCATGCCACCACGCCTGACTAATTTTTGTATTTTAGTAGAGATGGGGTTTTTCCATGTTTCCTGGGCTGGTCTGGAACTCCTAGGACTCAAATCTCTCAATTGGAGGGGAAAAAGCTGGATGGAAGAGGAGCAAATCAATATGTTCTATGAACATCTATTATGTATATTCACCATCAATCCCTGCAGAAAAGCCAAAGCCCTTTCTTTAAGCATGTACCTCTGATAGGTCTGCATTTTTTTCTTGCAGAAGCCACAACCAGGTGAGTATGATTTCTAGTTTTAATTTCTGTAGAGGAAGAACTTAAAAATAGTTGCAAAGCTACCTGAGGATCTAATCATTATGGATTTTTATAATTTTTCCTCATTTTTACAGTGTTTTTGTTTGTTCGTTTGTTTTTGAGATGGAATCTTGCTCTGTCACCCAGGCTGGAGTGCAATGGTGCAATCTCAGCTCACTGCAACTTCTGCCTTCTGGGTCCAAATGATTCTCCTGCCTCAGTCTCCCGAGTAGCTGGGATAACAGGTGAGTGCCACCATGCCCAGCTAATTTTTGTATTTTTAGTAGAGACAGGGTTTCACCATGTTGGCCAGGGTGGTCTCAAGTACTTGACCTCAGGTGATCCACCCACCTCAACCTCCCAAAGTGCTGGGATTACAGGTGTGAGCCGCCTCGGCTGGCCATAGTTTTCTTATCAACTAAGTTTTTGATTTACCTTTACCCACACTTACCAAAGCCTTCAATTCTTTGTTTTCAAACTCACACTCCATTACTTTATATTAATTAAATTAATCAATTTAATTATTAGAAATGAAATTGGAATATAGAGTTGTGGAAAGAAGTAAACAATTCTTGGTACACAAACAACTCATTTGATGTGAACAGGATTTGGAGGTAGTGATGGAGGGGTGTTCTATAGAGAAGCCTCATGGCCATCAGAGTCAAGTGTCTTTTGCATCAGTCTGTGTTTTACAGGAGGATAAATAGGGAGATTAGTCTGACAGGTCACTTAGACACCGAGTAGTACAAAGAGAGCTTCGACTGCACATAAGAGCAGTCTTTGGGAATCCAAGTCAACATCCCTTCCTTTCTTGCTCTCACAACCTATATGCAATCACCCAGAAACTCTCACATCTCCACTTTCAAAAATATATCTAGAATTTAACCATCCCACATCACTCTCCTGTATCCCACCCTGCTCCAGGGCATTTTTACACCTGGATTATTGCAATAAATTTCTAACTTGCCTCCATACTGTTCATTCTCAGCATAGAAGCCAGAGTGATCTTTTTCAAACACAAATCAGATCATGACTCTCTTCTGTTCAAAATTCTCCAAACTATACGATACCATCTTACACCAGTCAGAATAGCCGTTATTAAAAATTAAAAAACAAAAACAAAAACTGATGTTGGCGAGGATGTGGAGAAAAAGGAAGGCCTTTACCCTGATGATGGGAAAGTTAATGAAAAGAGTATGGAAGGTTCACAAGAACTAAATGTAGAACTACCGTTCGATCCAGCAATCCCACTATTGGGCTACACAAAGGGAAAGAAATAATTCTATCAAAAAGACATATGCACTCACATGTTTATCACAGTGTTATTCACAATAGCAAGGCCAGGGACTCAACATTTAAGTGTCTATTGACAGATGAATGAAATTTTTTTTAAATGCAGTATATACATATTGACTACTACTCAGCCACAAACAAGTAAAATCATGTTTCTTACAGCAACTGGATAGACCTGGAGGCCATTACCCTAAGTGAAATGACTTAGAAACAGAAAGTCAAAACTGTAGGTTCTCATAGGTGGGAGCTAAATAATGGGTACACATGGACACACAGTGGAATAATCAACATTGGAGGCTTTAAAAGGAAGCAGTGTGGAAGCGGGTGAGGGATGAGATACCACGTACGGAGTGCAATGTACACTGGTTGGGTAATGGGTACACTAAAAGCACAGACTTCACTGCAGAATATATCTAAGTAACATAACTGCACCTATACCCCTAAACCTATACAAATAAAAAGAAATAAATTTAAAAAGGAAAAGCAAAAAATGCTTCCAAGTGATTGTTCAACTGTCTTAGGGAAAAAGCAAAAATTGTCATATAGCCTATAAGGCCCTTCCACCCTTCCTTCTCTTCTCATCTGCTCTTACTCTCTGCTGTGGTCTAAATATTTGTATCCCTCCCCTTCCAAATCATATGTTGAAATACTAACCCACAAGGTGATGGTATTCAGAGACAGGGCCTTTGGGAGATCCAGTCCTGAAGGTGGAGCTCTTATGACTAGCATTAGTGCCCTTACAAAAGGGGCCTGGGAGAAACCCCTTGACCCTTTTACCATGTCAGGGCCAGCAAGAAGGTGCATTCTGTAATCCAGAAAGCAGGCCCTTACCAGACACTGAATCTGCCTAGGTCTGGGGCTTCCCACCCTTCAGAACTGTGAGAAATGAATTTCTGTTATTTAAAAGCTGCCCAGTTCATAATATTTTGTTACAGAATCCCAACGGTCTAAGATGACCTTTCCCTTGCTCACATTGTTCCAGCCACACTGCCTTGCTTGCTGTGCCCTGAACTTGCCAGGCATCCTTCCTCTGCCTCAGAACCTTTGCACTTGCTGTTCTAACTGGAAAGCTTTCTCCAGATATCAGCACAGTTTCCTCCCTCATCTCCATCAAAACTTCGCTCAGATGTCACTGTATCAGTATGATCTTCACTCATCACTCTCTTGCAACCCACATTTTCCCACCCCATCCTGCACATCCTATTTCCTTCCCTGTTTTGCCCTCCTTGGTACTCACTGCCTCCTCATAGAAGCTACAATTTGCTTTGTCAGCTTCCCCCTCTAGAATGTTGGCTTCACAAAGGCAGGGGTTTTCATATATCATGTATCTTCATTGCCTAAGCACATTGTCAGTGTTAAATAAGTGGGGACTGAATGAATTCGGCTCAGAAGCTGAACAAGAACTAATATGCAGTATCAACTACATCTTTACTTCTACCCATTATTTCCAAAACACTTCAGAAACCTTTGCTATGCTGAGAATTAGTTCTTATAGTTGGTCAGTTAAATTCTCAATGTCAAACAATCACTTTAATGTTGAAAGTAAGCCACGGACTTTTGTGACATAGAAGCATTGGCTTACTATCAAAGCTAATATTCGAGTCCTGGCTATCAGCCCTATAAAGAGTTAGGAAGGGAAAGTAATGGTTAAGCCACTTGTCTTCCATTCTCATGGAATACAGCAAGAATGAGAGCTTCTAACAGACAGAATACTGGAAACTGGCCATTTCTCCCTACAGCAAAAGTTCATCCCTTCCAGCTGGATTTGAGAATGGGTTGCCTGAGAGGCAATGTTTAAATTCACCCACCTTGGGTCGAGTATTTCTAAGAGCAGGAAGCTCTATGTCAAGATGGCTTATCACCCTCAATCTTTCAAGCAAGTCAAACTATGACCATAGTGGTGTAAGTTAGTAGGACAGGTATTGGGAGAAACTCATTATGTGGTTAAATTGCCATATCAAGGTAGGCAAAATAATGTATAGACAGAGTTAATATATTATTTCCCTTAGAATATAGGCAGGAGTGTCGTTAAACTGGGAAATGTGTAGCTTTTTCTTTTTCCACCAGGACCGATTTTAAAAAATCAACTTATCATATTAATACACCATGAGATAGGCCATGCATGTAGCAGGTTAGTTCTACGGTTGTCTAAATTGTAATGGTTATGATCTGATTGTCCAGATTCTCCTGAGAATCATGATCTCATCTATTGGTAATCTGGATTGATACTGCCCAAATGGTAGTCTCAGTGGCTACTGTGCACTTGAAACGTAGCTAGTCTGAATTGAGATGTGCGGTGAACATGTGCACTGGCTTTTATTTAAAAATCAGGATGTTTAAATTTTATGCAAAAATAAAAGAATCATAATTCTTTATATGGATTATAATGTGAAATTATATTTGGGAATGTAGAGTTAAATAAAATATATTGCTACAATTCGTTCTCCTTGTTTCCTTTGTGCTTTTGTGAACAGAGCTACAAGAAAAGTTAAAAGTGCATGTGTGGCTTGCTTTATATTTCTACGCAGCACTGATTTAAACCCTCAGTTTTTATCTATTAGTGCCTGACTCATGTCCGTTTTACTTTTTTTGGTTCTTTCAAAAAACCACCCAGCTAAAGAAGAGTATAAAACCTAAATCATTCAGATTTGCTCATCTTTAAGCATCTTTGATATATGTTTTTTTAACTTAAAAATATATTTTGTAGAGAAGAGTTTTACTATGTAGACTAGATTGTCCTGAAACACTTGGGCTGAAGTGATTCTCCCACCTTGGCCTCCCAAAATGCTGAGATTACAGGCATAAGCTACCACTCGTAGCCAGTTTTTTCACTTAAAAAAACTGTAGTAACAAACACATAACCTAAAATTGACCATTTTAACCCTTTCTAAGTGTACAGTTTAGTAGCATTAAGCATTCACATTCTTCTACCACCAGTGACATCACTCATCTCCAGAACTTCTTCATTTGCCTGACTCCACACGGATTAAATAACCCCCTATTTCCCCTACTCCACACTGGGCCCTGGCAACCCCCATTCTACTTTCTGTCTCTATGAATTTGACTACTCTAGGTATCTCAGATAAGTGGAATCATACATTTGATTTGTAGTTGATTTTTTGTTTGTTTGTTTTTTGAGACAGAGTCTCACTGTCGTTGCCCAGGCTGGAGTTCAGTGGCACTATCTCAGCTCACTGCAACCTCTGCCTCCTAGATTCAAGTCATTCTCCCACTGCAGCCTCTCAAGTAGCTGGAATTATAGGCACACACCACCATGCCAGACTAATTTTTGTATTTTTAGTAGATATAGGGTTTCACCATTTTGGCCAGACTGGTCTCAAACTCCTAACCTCAGGTGATACACATGCCTCAGCTTCCCAAAATGCTAGGATTACAAGGGTAAGCCATCACTCCCGGCCTGATAAAAAGTATTTTAAATGTCATTTACTAGACTATTTGCAGAACTCATTTAGAATGATTTTTAGTAGTGAAGATTATTTGATACCTATAAGAATACAATTTAAAACTATATACACAAGACTAGGCAACTCCAGCTTGGGCAACAGAGCACTCCAGCCTGGGCCATTGTACTCCGGCCTGGGCAACAGAGTAAGATTCCATCCCAACAAGAAAATAAATAAAATAAAATATTTTTTAACATGCAAGTTTTGGGACATCCTCCACACCTCCCATGGAAACCCATCACTTATTCCCCAGGCTGCAATAGTTCTGTTATCACTGTGCAACCAATGGACATAAAATAGAGAGGTATTTAGGGTTTACAATTTTGCTTAAAGAATTTTACTATCTCCATCTCAGATTATCAAGTCTTAAAGTAGTGGGTCATGGGTCAATTTAGTGGGTGATGAATGGATTGTTTATTTCTTTGTTTATTTATTTATTTTAGAGATGAGGTCTCACTATGTTGCCCAGATTGGAGTGGAGTGGCTATCAACAGGCATGACAATAGTACTCCACAGTTTCAAACTCCTGGACGCAAGGGATTCTCCCACCTCAGCCCCTGGAGTACCTGGGACTGTAGACACTCAGCAATGTATTCAGCTTCTGATTAGAGTGTTTAAAACTGAAAGAAAATACTATACTGTCATTTCATCACACTCATTCTCCATCCAGCTTTGTTCCCTTGCTGGTGAGGAGTTGTGATCCCTTGTAGGAGGAGAGGTGTTCTGGTTTCGGATGTTTTCCTTCTTTTTGCGCTTGTTTCTTCCCATCTTTGTGGATTTATCCATTTGTCATCTGTGTAGTTGCTGATTTTCAGATTGGGTCTCTGAGTGGATATCCAGATTGTTGATGATGAATATTCATTGCAGCACTGTTTACAAGAGCAAAGACCTGGAACCAACCCAAATGCCCATCGATGATAGACTGGACAGGGAAAATGTGGCATATATACACCATGGAATATTATACAGCAATCAAAAACTATGAGTTTGTGTCCTTTGTAGGGACATGGATGAACCTGGAGAACATCATTCTCAGCAAACTGACACAAGAACAGAAAATGAAATACCGCATGTTCTCACTCATAGGTGGGTGTTGAACAATGAGAACACATGGACACAGGGAGGGGAGCACTACACACTGGGTCTGTTGGGGGGAATAGGGGAGGGACAGAGGGAGTGGAGAGCTGGGGAGAGATAGCATGGGGAGAAATGCCAGTTACAGCTGAAGGGGAGGAAGGCAGCAAATCACACTGCCACGTGTGTACCTATGCAACTGTCTCGCATGTTCTTCACATGTACCCCAAAACCTAAAATGCAATTTAAAAAATACGATAAATGAAGACAAATAAAGAAAAGAAAAAAAACACGATAAAAAATATCAGAATGCATCACACTTAGTAAGGGCAAAGGCTGTTTCATGCAGCTCTTGTTTTAGTTAAACACATAGCCACATGTTATGTTAGTAGGAGTTACAATACGAGGAGGGACCATCTGACTAAGGAGGAGGGGCTACCTTCCTTGATTTCCAGTTAGTATTGCCTACCAATAAGAGTACTTAATAAATTACTTGGGTAGCTGATGTACATTCGTAAGAATCCTTGCTGTCTTCAGACCCGAGCAGACATGAGGGTACATAGCTATAAACTAAGAGATTCAACCCAGAAAAGGTAATAAGTAACAAAAACAAGGATAAAGAAAGCTAAGTAACAGGGCAGCTTACTTAGTCACAAGCGCCAACTAGCTGTTCACATAAATGTTGTCCAGTATTGGATTCCACTTTTAGACATCGCTATAGTTCAGTTTTTGTAATGGGAGAATCATTTTAAATTTGGAATAAAGTAGTTTATCTTACAACTTGATGAACATAGTTCATGAAGCCATAGTTCATGAAGTTGCTAATTCACTAATAAAAGCAATTAGTGAATATGACATAATAGTATTTTTTCTTTTCTAGGCCCTATCTCTAAGTTACTCATTTATATTTTGCTGGTTTTTTCTTGCATTTCCCATGTTATAACTACCAATTTATTGCTTCTTTTGTGTAATCATATACTACCCTATTTTCTCAAACTGATTTTAAATCTGCTACAAACACGTGACTATAGGATAATTCTTGTCCACCATTTTGCTTCAATAGGCCAAAGTGAACCACAGATGAAACTCTATATGTAGTTTGCTACCAAGGAAAAAGTCTGGATCAGTATAAGGGAAAGAGCATGGGTTTGGGCGTTAAATGGACCTGGACTCATTACCTGCTATGTGATCTTGTTAGATACTAAGTCATGTAAGCCCTCTGAATCCATTTCTTCATCTGATGAAACGATTTATGGCCTGTTTCAGAAATAAGAAGCAAAAGAAATAATACATATAAAACATCTCTAACATAGTAGCTACTAATATTTTTACTGTTCATGTATGATGTAGTCAGAAGACCAAAACATGAAATAAGGAAAAGAGAGAGCTTTCACTTTATCTAGTCAGCAAGTCAGATAATTTATTAATGGGCTTCATTTATATAATAACATAATATAATATTACATTAATAGCTAATATGTATTTAGCACTAGATTCCAAGTGCTGTCGTAGATGTTTACTAGCATTATATCATTTAAAATAATGAGCAAAATTTTTATAGTCCTGGTTGCCATAGCACAATCTGGTTAGATGCTTTACTTGCTAATGGTTAGATGTTTTTCACCTGGTTAGATGTTTACTTGCTAAGTTAAGTTTCAAGATTTTCTTTTTAATACATTTTCTACACTTCCTTTCACCTGTTACGCCAACAGCCATCTGCTTCCACTTAGCATCACCTCTGACTCAGCCCAGCTGTTCCTAAGGACTGACTCCTACACTAAGTAGAGGCTGAAGATCATTGTGCTATGTCAGTTGCCAATCTTTTGCTCTGGCTTCTGACCCCTTTATAATAGAATTCCTGGATAAGATTGTGAAGTGCCAAGGGATAAGCATTTGGTAAAGGGCTTTCTGCTGTGTTATAATGATTAGAGTATAAAAAACAGACTATCGAACGTCAGTGTGAAGTCCCTAAGAGAGCCCTTGTGTCTGGAGGAAGTGCAGCAAGAATACGTCTGCAGTAAGTAAGAGAGCACTATCTATCTTACGTAGGCCGTTGTTACCTTGCCATTTATGCCTCTTCTAGTTAAGCCGATTGCTTACTGGTATAGCCTTTCAGCTCTGGACACACTTACCACTCCATTTCCCTTAAGTGAGGGAGAAATCACTTTTATTTTACTTAAGCCATTGTTATTTTGTCCCTCACTTAAGGGAAATGGAGTGGTAAGTGTGTCCAGAGTTGAAAGGCGGCTGTACCCTAAAGTCCTCAGGAACTCACGCTCCTTCCATCTCACTGCTCTCCCAACTCCAGACTGTGAAAACAGGATCTGCATTTTGGGCCGCAAGATAGAGGGAAAGACAAAGAAGAAGGAAGGAGTGGATGATTTTTCATCCCTTTGGCCAGAACCTTGTCACATGAGTACACTTGGCTACAAGGGAAGCTTCCACTCTGAGAAGCCATGTACGCAGCCAAAAATTAGGAGTTTTAGCACCTGGGAACCAGGCATTTGAGGACAACTAGCAATCTCTATCACTCACTGCAACTGAGCTGTCCCAGCTTTTGGCCTCTGATTATATCCGTTGGCCTTATCACTGAGGCCTCATGACATTCATAGCAAGATAATTTCAACTCTTACCCACACTTACTTATCTACTTATGATGCATTTATCCACTTCATCCTCCAAAGAATTAAAAGTGCCCTAAATATGTGCATTCATCAAAATGATAAGGAAAAGGAACTTCCTGGCAACAAAAGCATAATGGAATAAAAGAGAAATGCAAGTACAGTTATTCCTCTCCTGAGTCCTATGAAAAATCTCTGAGAATCTTGACCTTGGCAACTCGCCTGGAGGTCTGCTGTTCCCTCCTCTCCAACCACACCTTCTGCCTCTGTCTGTTGAGTGCTCAGAATGCAGACAAACTTGTATCAGCTCTCTACTGTGTACGTGCTGCTGAGCCATTCCACTTAAGGAGTCTGTTCACTCAGCCCAGACCACAGAAACTGAGCACTCCTGGCCCCGTATTCACATCCCAGAGTATGTTGTTATTTTCATCAGCCTTAAACACACCTACTGTACCAAAAACAGCACTGCCCATCCTATGGCAGAAAAGGTAAAATACAGAGGCACACATTTGCTGTTTGACCAAATGGGAAAGAAGCAAACAAACATTGTCTACATTTTTCTTCTTATTTCCAAGTTTTCTTTTTATGTTTTTCTTTAAGTGCTAAATGCAAAAAGAGAGCATACGCAGTAAGTTGTAACCTTTGCCATCCATGTTGAGCAGTTCTAATTCTATCTGGGTTGGCAGTTAGGCTGAAAAACATGTTTCTAAAGCAAACTTAAGTAACTGCAAATGTCCCCCTAGAATGCCAGAGAACTCCAAAGCCCAGGTATGGTATGCATGCCAATAGACCCTTGAAACTGGTCTGATGAAGCTGCTGTTTTGATCATGGACACCTTTAAAAAAGGTTCTTTGTTTTTTCAGATGGAGTTTCATTCTTGTTGCCCCGGCTGGAGTGCAATGGTGCAATCTCGGGTCACTGCAACCTCTGCCTCCTGGGTTCAAGCGATTCTGTGCCTCAGCCTCCAGAGTAGCTGGGACTACAGGCATGTGTCACCACACTTGGCTAATTTTTGTATTTTTAGTAGAGACAGGGTTTCACCATGTTGGTCAGACTGGTCTCAAACTCCTGACCTCAGGTGATCCACCCGCCTCAGCCTCCCAGAGTGCTGGGATTACAGGTGTGAGCCAACATGCCTGGCCAAAAAAGGTTTTATGTATTTATTATTTCTATCTGATATTCAAGGCTTGCCCAAGTTCTGGCTCTAACAAAATGCCTGTAATTTCTAAATACAATTTTTCTTTTCTAGCCTGTATTTTCAAAGTTCCTTATTTTAAAGGAGCCTTGATCATGCAAGATTAAGAGTTTTCTCCCTTTACCCACTTACAAAAAGCAAACCAGTCCCGGGCTGGCTTCATGGGCTTATGACCTGTGCCATCTCACAAAACTCCCCCATCAAAATGGTGCCATGCTGGGTTCTGCTATTGCCAGGTTGAAGTTCTTAAAAATTTTACCTTTAAATTCATAAGTTTTGTAAGTTAAAGGAGGGGCAATGTAGCATGTGCACGAATGGAGATGTTATGTAGCTCTGAAAAGATTCCAAACACTCTGCATAAGTGACAGATGTTTTGCTGTGATAAGAACAGGGAGCATAGTTCCCTTCACTGTTGGAATGTTACATCACACTTTATCAGACCACATATGTGAGTTATTGGCCTCAACAACTAGCCTCCAAAACACATATAGACCCAAGATTTTGGCAGACAAATTGGGAGCTGAGGCTGTGGCAGGGCTAATACGTGTCAGCCTTCGTGCTAGCCTTCAAAGCCTCGCCAGCCCACAGGGCACTGGCACCACTTCCCAGTGTCAGGGGATCTTGTAGATGGTCTCAGATCTCCCTTACAGAGGCCTGCTTCCATTCTCAGCAACCAAACTTTAATAATTGGGCTTGAGATGAAATTAGAACTAATTATGTGGTTAATGCACCTCATCTATGGAGTATAAGCTCTGTGAGACTTACTCTTTATTTTCCCCCTCTTTCAGCATTAAAAAAAAGAATCTTTGTATAGCAATAAACCATGTGATTCCTGAAATCATACTTTGATCCTCTCCTTATTATAATTATACAAAATAGGAGGAGAAATGTATGATATGTGTGTGCTTCATCCTCTTGCAGTTCTGGTCACATAGTGTTCACAGCACCTGTGAGCACAGCTGTGGACCTGTGGTGTATGGGGATTGAATGAGATTCAAAGCAAGTGCGTGGTAAATGCATTACATTGGTGATGACTGAGCAAGTTGGGGTGCTGATGGAACCAGAACCTGCTTCCAACACAAAAAGAAGGCATTGACGTTTTAAGAAACATGAAAGTCTAAGGAAACCTACCATGCCCTTTCCAATTTGTGTCATTTTCCTATATTAGCCAATCACATAGGCTGAAATAATGGCACAGAAGGAAAGGGAAAGATAGGGCCACAGAGAGGTCCTTTTCTTTTCAGGTCTTTCTTGCCAGTAAGCTGAAGGTAGAGAGGGCTGGTAGGATGCTGGGGTATCAAGAAGTGAAATAAAAAGAGTTAGTTTCCTGCAATGTTTTCGCTGTTATGGTAAGAACAAAACATATTTGTGTGTGAACTGTGAAAAATTATTTATGTAATTTTGGTGATTCCACAGATGAGTTAAATACTCTCAGATCTGCATTTAAAACTGGCATTGGGCTGCCCCAGCACTTTGGGAGGGCGAGGTGGGCAGATTGCTTGAGTCAGGAGTTGGAGACCAGCCTGGCCAACATGGCAAAACCCTATCTTTACTAAAAATACAAAAATTAGCTAAGTGTGATGGTGCATGCCTGTAGTCCCAGCTATTCAGGAGTTTGAAGTGGGAGGATCACTTGAGCCTGGGAGGTGAAGTTGCAGTGAGTCAACATGGCACCACTGTACTCCAGCCTAGGTGACAGAGCAAGGAGAGAGAGAGAAAAAAGAAAAACTGGCATTGCATGAGGTAAAGATGAATATTAAAGTTCAGAATAATCATTAACATTTTTATTTTTCTTTACCAATAATGATATCAAATAGCAACAAAAACAACAAAACCCCCAAAACCCAAAACCCATGTCAAGTTGAGAGAGACCAAGGAAGTGAGTAAAACTCTTTTTCCTTTATGTGCCGTTAAGGACACTCTTCTCCCTACTTTTTGAACAAGGGGCCCCACATTTTCATTTTACAGTTGGTCTCACCAATTATGTAGCCAGCCCCAAATCAGTCGCATTTCTACTTTTAAATTTACTGTCTTTTGTTCTATCTAAATTTTTGTCATATTTGCTAGTGAGGCCCAAACGCAGCTCACTGGCGAGCTAGACTTGCCCTATCTGAAGGTTCTTTCCAGTTATTTGAAAGCTGAGTTGATAAGGGAACCAGGATGTTCTTTAGTGCATTTCTCACCTTGGAAGTAAGCAAGCACATTCAGCACATTCTAATACTTGCTGTAAACCTATCAACACTCCACCAGGTGTCTCTAAAGATTTGTGCAGGCGCAGATGTAACATTAAAGGCAAATTGTGGCGAACATCTTGTCTTGGCTGACTTCTTCAAGGGCTCACTTTCTAACTGCATCATGTTTATTTGTTTTGCTTTTGTTTTTGTTTTTGAGACAGTCTGGCTCTGCCGCCCAGGCTGGAATGCAGTGGCAGGATCCCGGCTCACTGCAACGTCTGCCTCCTGGGTTCAAGTGGTTCTCCTGCCTCAGCCTCCCAAGTGGCTGGGACTACAGCCGAGTGCTACCACACCCGGCTAATTTTTTGTATTTTTAGTAGAAAGCGGGTCTCACCACGTTGACCAGGCTGGTCTCAAACTCCTGAGTTCAGGCAATCCACCCACCTAGGCCTCCCAAAGTGCAAGGATTACAGGCGTGAGACCTGGCTTTTTATTGTTTTTGAGACAGTCTCACTCTGTTGCCCAGGCTGGAGTGCACTGTTGTAATCTTGGCTCACTGCAACCTCCACCTCCCAGGTTCAAGAGATTCTCCTGCCTCAGCCTCCCAAGTAGCTGGAATTACAGGAGCCCATCACCATGCCCCGTTAATTTTTGTCTTTTTAGTAGAGACAGGGTTTCACCATGTTGGCCATGCTGGTCTCGAACTCCTGACCTCAAATGACCCACCCACCTCAGCTTCCCAAAGTACTGAGATTACAGGCATAAGCCACAGTACCTGGCTCACATCATTTTAAATAAACCATCTTCCTTAAACAACTGGTTCCTTTTACTGTATTTTAGATTATCATTAAATACTCCTTTAAAAACTGGAAAAATATGGAGAGGTAAAAAGGAGAAAAACTCAATGTTCAAACATAACTACTATTAACATATTAGTCAATTTTCCTAGAATTGTTTTTCTTCTGTACATGAAAGAATAGAGTCAAACCACAGTGTGGGAGAAGGCATTCGTAATACATATCTGACAAAGGACTTGTGTCTAGAATAATTAATTCAAATTTACAAGAAGAAAAGAACCAATGCATATGCTTGATAGTCTGCATATTTGAACACTTCTCTATTTCATTAAGGTAAATGTTTTTATTTTTGTTTTTGTTTTTTGAGACAGAGTCTCACTCTGTCACCCAGGCTGGAATGCAGTGGTGCAATCTCGGCTCACTGCAACGTCTGCCTCCAGGGTTCAAGAGATTCTTCTGTCTCAGCCTCCTGTGTAGCTGCAATTACAGGTGACTGCCACCACATCCAGCTCATTTTTGTATTTTTAGTAGAGATGGGGTTTCACTATGTTGGCCAATCTGGTCTCGAAATCCTGACCTCAAGTGATCTGCCCACCTTGGCTGCCCAAAATGCTGGGTTACTGGTGTGAGCCACATGCACGGCCAAGATAAATGTTTATAGGTAAAATTGCTAGATCAAAAATGTACACTTAAAATGTGGATACCTATTGACAAAGGGTCTTCTAGAAAAGGTACACCAATTAACCCTTCATCAACTGAGTGTGGTGGCTCACAATTGTAATCTCAGCACTGTGGGAGGCTGAGGCAGGAAGATCACTTGAACCCAGGAATTACCAGCCTGGACAACATAGCAAGACCCTATCTTCAAAAGCAAAGCAAAACAAAGCAACCTCTCATCAACAGAGGATGAGAATGCTCATTACTCATATCCTTGCCAACACTAGATGGTATCAGTCAACACTAGATGGTATCCAATATGTAAAATGGTACATCAGGTTGTTTTAATACTCTATTGCTTTCTTTAGAACTAATTATATGCTGATGAGATTAGTTGGCCAATGTATGTAATTAGTGAAGTCCTGTGTTTTACTTGAATTGTATGATTTTATAATGTGAAGTAGAACAAAGTTTAAATATTTGTATTTTAGAGTCAGTGAGAAGCACTGTAGAGAAGTGTGAACTCAGTAGAAGTGTGAACTCAATAGAAGTGTGAACTTCAGGAAGCTTTTGAAGGATTTGCGCTGTCCAGCCATACAACGAGCTGCATTCTGAATACTGTTAATCCTACGGACATTAGACACATTTAAGTAAAATCTAGATGACCTTCTTTTCTGGGATTCCAGCCATGACATCTAGTTTTCAAGATGAATCAGACACCCTATATTGAATTTTTTAATGTAATTTTTTTCCACACCCAATTCCTGCAGAGAGTGTAAAATTATTTTTGAGACAGTGTGTCTTGCTCTATTGCCTAGGCTGGAGAACAGTGATGTAATCACTGCAGCCTCAATCTCCTTGGCTCAAGCAATCCTTCCACCCCAGCATCCTGAGCACCTGGGACTATAGGTGCATGCCACCACTCCTGACTACCTTTAAATATTTTTTTATAGAGATGAGGTTTCCCCATGTTGGCCATGCTGGTCTCGAACTTCTTGGCTCAAGCAGTCTGCCTGCCTTGGCCTCCCAGAGTGCTGGGATTATAGGCATGAGCCACCACTCTCAGCTGTAAAATTCTAATATGTATACTTTTATTAGTAGCATTTTTTAACTTTTCTTTTTTTTTTTCAGATGGAGTCTTGCTCTGTCACCCAGGCTGGAGTGCAGTGGCAACATCTTGGCTCACTGCAACCTCCACCTCCTGGGTTCAGGCAATTCTCCTGCCTCAGCCTCCTGAGTAGCTGGAATTATAGGCACATGCCACCACTCCCCAGCTAATTTTTTGTATTTTTAGTAGAGATGGGGTTTTGCCATGTTGGCCAGGCTGGTGTTGAATCCCTGACCTTGGGTGATCCACCTACCTCAGCCACCCAAAGTGCTGGGATTATAGGCATGAGTCACCGTTTGAGGCATAATAAACATATTAGCATATACCATATACTTATACATATATTAGTATATACATATACTTTAAAAATTATTTTCTATATGCATTTTTACCATCTATTTCCATAGCTTCAACTATGACTACATATTTGATCCCCAAATTTATAAAGGGAAGAAATGAAGGAAGGCATAAATTGGAATAGGAAAAAGCCCTAATTTCTCTTTTAAACTCCAAACCCACATTTCCAACTGCCCACTGGCCATCTCCACCTCCATGTCTTGCCAGTCCATGGGACACAACAGATCCCAAAGTAATCATCTTCCTTATCCCCCGTCACCATGGCCCCCAGCTAGACTCAGACATGGTGGTTTTCTGATCATAGGTCTCCTCTTTTATATTCTTCCCTGAGGAAAAATTCTGAAGTTCTGTTCTCATGTTGGGGCTTTCTCCCTGCTCTCTCCCCATTTCCTGGCTCCCAACATCCTTTCTTCATTTCAACTCACACATCCCCACTTTTGGCAAGACCTCTCCTTGCCTCTGACCCATGCTTGTGCACTGAATGTATGGTCTGAATGTATGTGTCCCTCCAAAATTCATATATTGGAACTGAAACCCCTAAATGACAATATTAAGAAGCAGGGTTTTTAGGAGGTCTTAGGGAGTTCTGAGAGCTGTGCCCTCATGAATGGGACATGAATGGGATCAGTGCTATCAGAAAAGGGGTCAAGGAGCTGGGCATGGTGGCTCACGCCTGTAATCTCAGCACTTTGGGAGCCCAAGGTGGGTGGATTGTTTGAGGTCAGGAGTTCCAGACTAGCTTGGCCAACATGGTGAGACCCCATCGCTACTAAAAATAGAAAAATTAGCCAAGTGTGTTGGTGCATGCCTGTAATCCCAGCTACTTGAGTGGCTAACGTAGGAGAATTGCTTAAACCGAGAGACAGAGGTTGCAGTGAGCCAAGATCTCACCACTGCACTCCAGCCTGGGTGACAGAGTCCATCTCAAAAAAAAAAAAAAAGGTAGACCCTTTTTGCCCTTTTGCCCTCTGTCTTCCTCCATGTGAGGATGCAGCAACAAAGCACCATCTTGGAAGCGGAGAGCCACCCTCACCAGACACCAAATCTACTGGTGCCTTAATATTGAAATTCTCAGCCTCCAAAATGTGAGAAATAAATTTTTCTTTTTTACAAATTATCTGGTGTTGAGTATTTTGTTATAGCAGCAGAAACATACTAAGACACACACTCACTGCCAGCAGGGCTCTGAGCATCTGCAGTCGTCTAAGGAAGCCTACATTAGGGATTCTGCTGCCTGGATGATGCGTGACTGTAGGTGGGGCACAACTCTCTGTGTTGTAGTTTCTTCATCAGTAAGATAGTCACAAGAGGCCCTTCCAGTGCCAACATTGTATAACTGATTCTTAGGCCCTTATTTCCCTCATGACTCTGGTGACTTTCTGCGAGCCCCTAGGCTATAGCTTGGCATTCAAGACCTTCTTCCTGCTCGACCCCACCCCCCACAAAAAAGGAATTGAAGAAAAACAGGTAAGATTGTTGAAACCTCTCCTTAGATTTTAAGCCTCTTAGCACCTTTGTGCTTTTTGCTGGGTTTCTCGGCCTTTTATTCTGAGCATATACAGCTTAAAAATTAGAAGAGCCTTGAAGTGAAATTGCAGGCAGAGTGCCAAGCTCCCTGCTCCATGTTCCTCTTTTCTGTGAGATCTGAAGCCGTTAGATATTGGCGGCTCAAAGTCCCTAAACTCCCAATTTCTGTCTCGCCAGGCCAGTGAGGCAGCTGCAAAGCAGTTTTCTTTCTCTGTCTTGAAGTCACACAATGTGAATTTGCAAATGTCTTGGGCTAGGCAAAGATTTTTTTTAAAAAATGCTGAGCACTAATCATAATGAAGAAACAGGAAATAACCTTGATGATCATTGATAGAAGAATGGTTGAAATAAATTGTCTAACTATAATGCTATATTATACAGCCAATATAAAAGAGGAGTTGGATCTAGATGCATCAGGATGAAAAGATACACATGGTATACTGTGTTGCTAAGTGAAAAAAGCAATTTATAGAAGAGTGATCCAGTTTGTAAATTTAAAAAATATTTTTAAAAATCTAAGTATATACAACAAACTACTCACAGTAATTATGCCAAGGGGGGCCTACAAAAGCATCTTCATTTTCTGTATTATAGTTGTTGTTTGTTTTACAATAAGCAAGAATTACTTTTATAACTAGGGAAAACCGTGATATAAAAGTTGACACAACATTTCATTTTGAAAAAGTAACATTTGGGCTAAAAGTTATATATATTCTCTGGAATATAAACTTGATGAGAGTAGAGACCCTGTCTGTTCTAAGGCTGTGTTCCCAGCACTTAGAACAATGTACATCACCAAGTAGATACTTGGTCAATATTAGTCGAATTAATAAATAAATGAATGAATATGACTGAAATCATTTGACGTGCATGTTAAGACACTGGAGAGAGTTTTCTATATCTAGTTATATTCAAATGAATATTACATGTGGTATTTTTGCGAGAATATTTTAAAGAGGATTACTTGAATACTGACATATACTTTCCCCCAAACAAACATTCCTGGAATATGCTTTAAACATATTTATCTATTTATTTCTCTGCTGAAACTCTAATTTCCTTATCATATCATAGCCTATTCTTTCTGTGCTCTGTATCACTACCTTTCAATAAGGACTGTACCAGAACTTTGAGTGCCTAATAAATATTAATGGAATAATCGCTCAATTATTGATATTTTATTATTTATTTATTATCAATGATAAAAATGATGCCTTGGCACCGGGCATAGTGGCTCATGCCTGTAATCCCAGCACTTAGGGAAGCCGAGGCGGGAGGACTGCTTGAGCCTAGGAGTTCAAGACCAGTCTGGGTAATGTAAGGCGTTCCCATTTCTATAAAAAACAAAAATAAAAATATTAGCCAGGCTGGCGGCATGCAGCTGTGGTCCCAGGACTCAGGAGGCTGAGGTAAGATGATCACTTGAGTCTGGGAGGTCAAGGCTGTAGTTAGTAGTTGCTGTGATCATGCCACTGCACTCTAGCCTGGGTGACACAGCAAGACTCTGTCTTAAGAAAATAAAAATAAGGCCAGGCATGGTGGCTCACGCTTGTAATCCCAGCACTTTGAGAGACTGAGGCAGGTGGATCATGAGGTCAGGAGTTTGAGACCAGCCTGACCAAGATGGTGAAACCCCATCTCTACTAAAAGTACAAAAATTAGGTGGGAGTGGTGGTGGGTGCCTGTAATCCCAGTTACTTGGGAGGCTGAAGCAGGAGAATCGCTTGAACCTGGGAGATGGAGGTTGCAGTGAGCCAAGATCACACCACTGTACTCCAGCCTAGGTGACAGAGCAAGAATCTGTCTCAAAATAAATAAATAAAATAAGTAAATAAATAAAATAAAAAATATAAATTGAAAAAATATGTTGGTATTTAAGGATGGAAACTTTATTTCTATTTTATTTTAGCAACATTAAACTTAGTAGAGTGTCATTAAACTTTCAATCAAGCTGAGTGAAGATGGAATTACAGTTCCTTTTACATTATGTGCCATATCATACATTTTTAATATAGGATACATAGAAAAATGTTGCTATTACAGTCAAGTTTTCAACAATAGCAACAACAAAAAACTTATGTTTACCACTCAGGGCTTTTTGCTATGAAGGGAAACATTATTTACTGTAAAAGACGTTAAAAGTAAGAACATAAAATTACTTGATTTATACAGACTATAGAGAATAGCATAATTTTTAGCTAAAGAGACATTTTGGATACCAATTCCCACCTCATTTATTTTACATAAGAGCCTCTCAGATCTAGAAAAGCTGAGTAATGTGTGCACAGTGAGGGGACTCAGTGCCCTCAGACTAATGATCTCACCATGAACAGTTGGCATATTTTAAAAATAATAAATATGATTTGGTCTTAAGCAATCAAAGCATTTTTATTGTCTCAGGCTTTTATGTTGAGACATATTTTAAGATACCATGAGCAAAAACATCAAATTCTATTTGCTATTTGTACGTCAGTGAGTTTACAAATACTTGTTTCGTTTCCTTATTGTTAAATCTGCAATTATAGACATTGTTTTATCTATACAGCTCCTTCTGTATTATATGAGTCTATTATTACATAGCAAAATATCCAGTTTGAAGCAGGACTGTTTACGTTTAAATTAACTCAGTAAACTCCCAGACAACCAAATGGCAAGATGAATCAAGCCATAGCTTATGGCATATAGAACATTGTTCTATATGATCCGTTGAATGGAAAAGAAACCAGCGCACCAGACTGAATCCACAGGAAATAGTGACACTCTGGATATCACAACAATAGGTTCTCCAGAGAGAAATAATAATAAATACATTTTAGTTTATTGCCAAGATAACACATTGAAAGGGATACAGAAGAACTAGAAAATATCTAGAGAAGGTGAACAGATAGTGAAGATTTTCTTGTTGTTCTGAATGGTATCATTTTCCCCCATCCTATACCTACAGCGTTTGTTTTAAAATAATTTTTAGGAAATGCTGAATTCCATATATTAATCTTGTACCTTGCTATATTATAGAAATCTATTAATTTTAATAATTTTTCAGTTTGGGTCTCCTGAATATTCTAGGTATACAATCAAACAGCACACATAATTTCGTTTCTTCCTTTCCAACATGTATAATCCATATTTCATTTTCTTTCCATTCTAGAAGTTCTGGAAGAATGTGGAGGATGAGTTTAAGTAGCACAGTCTCCTTGTTCCTTAACATGCACTGATTATCCTTAGTAATGAGAGTTTATCATGAAAAATAGTAACTTTATCTAGCAAAGAAGGACATTTTCCTCATTTGCTATATGATATCTTGGGTCCTTTGGTAGCATTCAACATGTGACACTCCTATTGGGCAGAGGTTTTTTTTAAAGTCAGGGTCTTGCTCTGTCACTCAGGCTGGAGGGGAATGGGATGATCATGGCTCACTGCAGCTTCAAACTCCTGGGCTCAAGCAATCCTCCCACCTCAGCCTCCCAAGTCACTGGGACTACAGGTGTCAGTCTCCTTACCTGGCATGGGCAGAGTTGTGCTTGGCTTATAAAAAAGATAAGGTCTAGTCATTAGTGACCAGGAGAGAATGGGGTGATTTTACTCACATGAAACATGAGTCAAGCCACCCCATTAGCTGTACTGAATTATAATTCACATACCATAAACTGCACATAAAATATACAATTTGATAAGTTTTACCCCTGAAAGCATCACCACAATCAAAATCAGGAACATATCTATCATGCTCCAAAATTTTCTCATGCCCCTTTGTAATTTTTCTCTTTTTCCCCTCCCTACTCTACTCCCACCTCCATTCCCAGGGAACCACTGATCTGTTTTCTATTCCTACAGATTAGTTTGCATGTTCTAGAGTTTTATAAATGGAATTACACCAGATTCTTTTTGGGGGTGTAGTGGTGTTTGGCTTCTTTCACTGACAATAACTATTTTTTATATTCATCTCTGTGTGTTTATATATTCGTGAATGCACTCATCTGTAGTTTGTTCTTTTTATTGCTGAGTAGTATTCTACTGTATGAATATACAATTTGTTTATCCATTCATATGTTGGTGGACATTTGGCTTGTTTCCAGGTTTTGGCTATTACAAATAAAGTTGCTATGTACATTCCTGTACATCTTCATGTGAACATATGCCTTCATTTCTCTTGGGGATATATCTAGGAGTGGAATAGCCAGGGTAGATTATGATTAACTTTTTAAGAAACTGCCAAATTATTTTCCTAAGTGGTAGAATCACCAACTTTGTCTGAGGTTCCATTTTTTCCGCATTCTCTTCATCACTTATGCCTTTTATTTACCTATTTCTTTATTCACCTATTCTACTTCATATGTACCAGTATCTCATTGTGGTTTTGATATGTGTTTCCCTAATGTAGGCTTCTCAACTTTATCACTATTGACATTTTGGACCAAACAATTCCTTGTGGGGAAGGGGTGTCCTGTGCATTGCAGGAAGTTTTAGCAGCATACCTGGCCTCTACACACTACATGCTATTAGGCTGATGCAGAAGTAATTGCAGTTTTTGCCATTTAAAAGTACCTGCTCCCCAGTTGTTGACAATCAAAAATGTCTCCAGACACTGCCAAATGTCTCTGGGGTGTAAGGGCAAAATGGTGCCCGGTTTAAAATACTGCTCTAATGACTAATGATAATGAACAACTTTTCGTGTGCCTATTTGCCATCAATATGTTGTCTTTGGTAAAGTGTCATTTGAAAATTTTTGTCCATTTTTAAACAAAAGAATAAAATTTGTTGTTTGTCTTATTACTGTTGAGTTCTTAGAGTTCTTACATATTCTAGACACAAGTCATTTGTTAAATATGTTTAAAACTAATTTCTCCCTTTTTGTGCCTTGCCTTTTCATTTTTATAAGACTGCATTTTGAAAAGCAAACATTCTTAATGTTGAAGTTTAATGTATTGATTATTTTCTTTTTATAGTTTGTGTTTTTATATCCTATTTAAGAAAGCTTGATAAAGGTAACTGACATTTTCTCTTATGTTTTCTTCTGGGAGTTTGATGGCTTCAGCTATTATATGTAGGTCTATAGCACCTTTTTTTAAGATAGGGGTCTTGCTATGTTGCCCAGGCTGGTCTCAAACTACTGAGCTCAAGCAATCCTCACAGCTCAGCCTCCCAAGTGGCTGGGATTAGAGGCATATGTCACCGCTCCAGCCCTGAGTTAATTTTTGTATATGGCATAAGGTAAAATTGAGCTTTACTTTTAAAATAAGAATATCCATTTGTCCCAGCACTTACGTTGAAAAAATTATTCTTTCTCTATTGAATTGCATTGGTAGCTCTGTTGAAAATCAATTAACTATATATATATATATATATATATATATATATATATATATATATATATATGAGTCTATTTCTGGACTCCTTGTTATATTCTATTGATCTCTATGACTGTCTTTATACTAACACTGTAGTATCTTGATTACAGGCAGTTATAATAAGTTTTGAAATTGGACAGTGTATGTCCTCCAACTTTGATCTCTCTCAAAGTTGCTTTGTATATTCTAGAACCTTTGAATTCTTTTTTCTTTCTTTTCTGTTTTGTCAGGATCTTGCTGTGTCACTCAGGCTATAGTGCAGTAGAGCGATCACAGCTCATTGCAGCCTCAATCTCCCAGGTTCAAGCAATCTCCCTACCTCAGTTTCCAGAGTAGCAGCAACTATAGGTGCATGCTACCATGCCCAGCTAATTTTTAATTTTTTTTTTTTTGTGAAGACAGGGTCTCCTTATGTTGCACAGGCCGGTCTCAAACTCCTGGACTTGAGCAGTCCTCCTGCCTCAGTCTCCTAAAGTGCTAGGATTACAAGTGTGAGCCACCACACCCAGCCGACCATTTGAATTTCTATGTAAATTTTAGCATCAGCTTGTCAATCTCTACAAATAAGCTTGCTGGGATTTCAATTGCGATTGTGTTTAATCTGTAAATTAGAAAAGAAATGGCATTTTAAATAATATTTAGGTTTCTTATCTGGTGATATAATAAATCATTTCAATTTATTTAGGTTTTCTTTAATTTCTCTCAACTACAGTGTTTAGTATACAGGTATTTTTGATACCATGTAAAATATAAGGTTTTATAAATTTAAAATTCATGTTTGTTTGTCTATACAGAAACGTACACTTAATTTTTAAATTGAATTTTTTATCTTGCGAACCTGATACTCTCACTTATTAGGTCTATATGTTCTACCAACATTTCATGGATCGTTGAGGGTTTGCCACATAAACACATCATCTATGAATAAAAACTTTTACTTTCTCCTTTTCATCTGGATGCTATTTATTTTTGCCTCATCACATTAAATATAATCTCTAGTTCAATTTCGAAGAGACATTTGGTTTTTTATTAAATGTTTCTTCTGTAGTATTGAGATGATCATATAATATTATCTTTGTGTTTTGTTATTATGGTGAATTACACTGATTTTTTTTAAAGCTTCCAGTCAAGAGATAAACCCAGTGTGTCATGATGTGTTATGCTTTTAAATATATTGCTGGATTCAATTTGTTAAAATTTAATTAAGAATTGTTACATCCATGTGAGAGCTGTTGGCCCTGATGGGTTTTCTTATACAATCTTTATCTGGTTTTGAGATTAGGGTAATGAATGCTGGCTTCATAAATTAAGTTGGGAAGAGTTTCCTTTTCCATAGTTTTCTGGAAGCATTTATACAGAAGTGGTATTATTACTTAGTTAAATGTTTGGTAGAATTTAATAAAGCCATTTGGATTTAGAGTTTTCTTTGTGGAAGAGTTTTAAACTGCGTATTCAATTTCTTTAATATATAATGTGCATATTTCTATTATGTTATCTATTTCTTGTTGAGGTAGCTTTGATAGTCTGTGTCTTTGAAGGAATATGTGTGTTACATCTAAGTTGACAAATGTATTAGCTTAAAATTGTTCATATTTTCTTATTATCCTTTTAATAAAATCGTAATGATATCCTCTCTCCCATTTTTTGTATTAGTAATTTGTATATTATCTCTTTATTTCCAATCTGACTAGACATTTATCAATTTTATTGATCTTTAAAGAACCAGCCTCTAATTTTATTGATGTGACAAAGATCTTTTATATATGACATCAAAACTGTAACCCATAAAATAAAAATAAATGTTAAGTTGGACTTTATAGAAATTAAACAACTTTTCTCTGCTGAAGAGAATGAAAAGAAAAGCAATAAACTTGGAGGAACATCTGCAAATCACATACCTGGTAGAGAACTTATATCCAGAATATGTAAACAGCCTTCAAAACTCAACAATAAGAAAATAAACAACATCATAAAAAATAGGCAAATGATCTGAACAGACACTAAAGAAGAGCTACATGTCAAATGGTACACATAAAGATGCTCGACATCTTTAGTCATTAGGGAAAGACAAAAGCACAATGACATACCACTGTACACCTATTAGAAGGACTAAAATCAAAACACTGCAAACAACAAGTATTAGTAAAGATGCAGAGGAACTGACACTGCCATATATTGCTTGTGGAAATGAAAAATATTACAGCTACACTGAAAACTGTCTGTTTGTTACAAACTTAAGCATATACTTACCATGTGCCCCAGCAATCCCACTCTTAGGTATTTGCTCAAGTGAATTGGAAACTTTTGTTCACACAAAACCTGTATGCAAATGTTTACAGAAGGATTTTGACAATAACTGATACCTGGAAACAACACAGATATCCTTCAACCAGTGAATGGATACAAAAATTTTGCTGTGTATACAGTGGAATATGGCTCAAGCAATAAAAAGGAATAGACTACTGATTCATGCAATATTAATAAACCTTAAACAGATATTGCTAAGTGAAAGAAGCCAGACCTGAGAGGCTATATTTTACATGATTCCATTATCATGTAATATGGACTCTTGAATAATACAGGTTTGGACTACGTGGGCCCACTTACATGCAGATTTTCCTCCCACTCTGCCACTCCTGAGAAAACATACCAACCCCTCTTCTTCCTCCTCTTCCTCAGCCTACTCAACATGAAGATTATGAGGATAAAGACCATGATGATGATCTACTTCCATTTAATGAATAAAAAATATATTTTCAGTTATTTGTGATTTTAGCATTTTTTCTTAGCTTACTATATTGTAAGGATACAATATATAATACACATAACATACAAAATATGTATTAATCAATTGTTAGTGTTATCAGTAAGGCTTCCCATAACAAGGCAAACTTAAGGCTATTAGCAGTTAAGTTTTTCAGGAGTTAAAAGTTGCATGTCGATTTGTGACTGTGTGGGGGCTGGTACCCTTACCCCAGAGTTGTTCATAACCAGTTTAAAAGTAAAATACAGTTGACCTTTGAACAACGTTTATTTTTTTCCTGATTATATGATAACTCTTGAAAGGATAAGACATGTCTATAGTTCTGTGGCATCTAGCATAGCACCTTGCATATAGTAAATACTCAAATAGTTACATCTGGGAGGAGCAAAAGCTCTACATGGATTTTTTAGCTGCATGGTAGAAGGGAGCTAGCACCCCTAACCCCCACGTTGTTCAAGGATCAACTGTATATGACATTCTGGAAAAGGCAAATGATAGGAACAGGACACCAATACATGGTTGCAGGGTGGGGCAGGTTAACTGTAAAAGAGCACAGCACAAGGGAATTTTTTAGGCAATGGGACCATTTTTTATGTTACTGTGCTGATGGATATAAGATAGTGCATTTTCAAAATCCACGTAACAGTATACTAACCAGCATCACTGAATTTTATTGTATACAAATAAAAAGTAGGAGATGAAATGCAGAACTTTGGCAAATGAATCTAATTGCATTGCAGATGAATCCAATTACATTACACATGAATGACTACATTGAAAGGTTAAGAAAGGAGCTGATCTAAGTAACTCTGGAAAACAGTGTTTGACTGAATATTGTAAAGGTAAAAAATTATTCCAAAACACAATACTCTAATTGGCAAATTTGCTTCACACAGAGTTATTGGTGAGCGATTCTGAAACTACTTGATGCACAGACTAGTTTTGAACAAATACTTATTCTGCAAAGAATGCAAGCCAGGTTTCTCACAGATAGAGAATAGTTATAATCAAAGAGGCAATGTGAGAATAAATTGTATGATTCCAGACTGGAGTTGGAGGTATTAGCATAAACTTGTGTTTTATTTTTAATTGCATATAGTTATGGAAGTACAGAAATAAATATTTATATGTATGTATAAATGAGTTAGTATATACATAAATTTTCTTCTCTTTCCACTGAAAGGGTCTAGAAGCAGTGATACCTCAGTTATGATGCGCATATTTAGTTGGTTTCTAGTAAAAAGAACAAAGGCTCTCTGGAGATGTGATTGATTCCAGTGTTGGTGCAGGGCGTCTCGTGATGTCAGTGCTCCTTAAAAATGTAAATAAATAGGCATGTGAAAAAGATACAGACATAAACAAAATGTGGTATATACTTATAATGAATACTATCAGTCTTGAAAAAGCATGTAATTCTGACACATGCTATGACATGGATGAGCCTCGAAGACATGTTGAGTGAGATAAGCCAGATACAAAAGGACAAATATTGTGTGCTATTGAGCTACACCTTACAAATTGCTAAGATAATAAATTTATGTCATGTGCATTTTACCAAAATTTTAAAAACAGTTTTATGATGCAAGCCATATAAATAATAATTTGCAGAGATATTTTGATGACTCCATGGCAAAATTATCCTGTTTGTATGTTTAAAATTCTGCTGAAATTAATAAACTAGACTCAAATTCCATCCTGAAAGAACAAAAAGGAGAGTAACCAAGAGTCACCATGGCAAAGCTGGAATAATTTAAGCAAGAAAATAAAAGTATTCAATTTTAAGTCAAATAATAAAATAAGTATTCATGACTTCATACAAATATCAAGTATTGAATAAGTAAATAAAGCGGGAAAAGGGAAAATTTTTTCTGCACAAAAGAATTTCAATTAACAAATATAAAGGAATGAATAAAATAGAAAACCTCAGTTAGAATACCACCATAATGACGGCTGCAAGCAAGCACCATCAATGAATGCCAAAATAAATACATGAACATTTAAGGAGAAATGGCATATCTGCAGAAAATCGAAAGTGTCTCTTCCTAAATAATGTTAATTATAAAGAGAAAGATAGTGACTTATCCTCATCTGTTCATGCTGCTGCTAACAAAATACCTGAGACCAGGTAATCTGTAAATAATAGAAATGTATTTCTCACAGTTTTGGAGGCTGGGAAGTCCCAGATCAAGGTGCCAGCCTTTGGTGTCTGGTGAGGACTGCTCCCTTTTTCCAAGATGGTGTTCTGTTGCTGTATTTTCTGGAGGGGGCAAATGCTGCATCCTCACATGGCAGAAAGGAGGGAAGGGCAGAAAGGGGTGGAAGGAGTGAACTTGCCCCCTGAGCCCTTCAATAAGGTGCTAATTCCATCCATGAGGGTGGAACCTTCACGGCCTAAGCACCTGCTGAAGGCCCCATCCCTAAAGACTGTTGTATTAGGAATTAAATTTCAACATAAGTTTTAGAAGGAATGAAAACATTTAAACCATAGCAGTGACTTAACTGTAAAGAAACAGTACACAGTACAAAGAACCTCATTGAGGGGATTAAGATTCACATTGCAGGTAGTGGAATATATGATGAATGTGCTCTCGATATGATCTGAGAAGGGAGCATTATCTTTGTGACATTCTTCCCAAAAATAAGTGGCCCTGATCTAACCATGAGAAAAAATCTGTTAACCTAAATTGAGGATCATTCTACAAGCTACCTGACCAGCATCCGTTAAAAGTATCAGGGTCATGAAAGACAAGGAAAGATTGAGGAGCTGTCACAGATTGAGGGAGACTTGAAAGACATAAATGTTTTGTGGAATCCTGAATTCGATCCTGGGACCGAAAAAGGATGTTAGTAGAATGACTGGTGAAATCCAAATAGGATTTGAAGTAGGGTTTTGTTAGGGTACTGGTAGCAATTTCTTAGGTGTGATACCTGTAGTATGTAGAATGCTAACATTGGGGGAAGCTGGGTGAAAGATGTGTGGCAATTCTATGTACTGTCCTTACAATTGATCTAATAACTACTATAATTAATATATAAAAATTTATTAATTTTTATTAACAAAATTTATTATGTTAGCAATTTGTAAGGTGTAGCTCAATAGCACACAATATTTGTCCTTTTGTATCTGGCTTATCTCAATCAACATGTCTTCAAGGCTCATCCACGTCATAGCATGTGTCAGAATTACATGCTTTTTCAGGGCTGATAATATTCATTATATGTATATACCACATTTTGTTTATGTTTGTGTTTTTTTTAATGCCTATTAATTTACACTTTTTTTGATTTAGGAAAAATAAATTTTGTAATGCCTTGTTTTTAACAATGTTCAATTATTTTTTATTCAGAATACTTGTGTCATTCATGTAAAATAGCTTGACACAGTACATTGTATGTTATAGCGTTTTTTTTCCTCAAAAATTCTAAGGCTCTCCTATTCCTTCTCCTTTGCTGAAGTAAGGGCACCCTAAACAATGTGCGAACAGGTTTTCAAAAGGAAAATTGACTGAACAAAATTTTAATAGCACTACACCAACCAGCTTTAAAATCAGGATGAAAATATTTGAACTGGATGCCGCACCTTTCTAAGGAAGTTATCATTCATGCTTTTTTCATCTGAAAGCATGCTCACAAATCAGCAACACCAACAGGAAAAATAAAAACCTGTCTATGACAATCATTTTAGTTTGTTTGCTGAACCAAACAGGTTTATATCAATGACAACATATTTAATTACTATCAAATAGCAGCTTTAATACCAGTCAAGTCATAGATTGAAAATAGAAACAAACTTATAAGTTGGAAGTTAATCTTTGAGAGTTTTGAAATCTTTCTGGAGAAACTATGTGGCTTTTTGTGCTTTCAAAAAAATCCAAGCAATATTCTTGGTCAGAAAACACTGATTAATGTAGAAAACGAATCAACCCACTGATAAGACGCTAAAAAGAAAGGTGTACCAAAATAATCTCATGTTGAACCTTGGTTATTTTGTTAACATATACTTTTTGTTTCAAGTACCAGTTAAACTTTGTGTTTGTGTGTGTACCAATGGTCAGATAATGTTGTTACACTGAAAAATGCACCACATACAAAGATAAATGCTTGCCTCTAGCACATTCACAGCTTCAACTGCTACAGACTGTCACTGAAAAAAATGCATTGGTCAGTCTGAACCATGTCAAGTAAACTATGGTAGTAGCAAATCCACAACACAAACTGTGCTAGCACTTTCTTTTCAAGTCTAACTCCAAAATAGGTACAACTTGGAAGCCACTACCCCAATCTGTGAAAAGTGGTGGAACTTGGCTACTGGACATTTTGAAGATGTGGTTGTACAGTACCTTTTCATGGCCCATACCAGGTTCCCGTGGAGAGCTGCACAGTCAGCCCTGCAGCATTCGCAACAGTGCATGGACAAGATTCCGATGCAGCTCAGTACCCATGTGTCTGATGTGAGTACTGTGGAGGCTGCTGGGAGGTAGCTGAGTATCCCATGCTGCTCCGCGGCTGTGATGTGCTTGGTCCAGGGTTGGGATAGGCAGCGTGTGGATTGGACGCTGATAGTCTGAGGTCATGATAAGTCCACCTGAGGTAGTGGTAGGAGGAAAATTCTCATTTTCTTCAATGGAGGTCCCTGTGTGTGACTGCTGTCTTGATTCCCTGGGTGGCTAGTTCCATTAGTGTGGTTATTGCCCTGCGGCTGCTGCTGGTTCTTTTTGTCTCCTTTGTCATCATGTTCTTCTTGTGTTAAAAATTCTCATTTTGGGTAAGGGATTTGACAACCGGCAAAAACATGTGATGTAGGAAGTGGGTCTTCTAAGAAATAGGGAACCTGCATAGCCTGTTCTGAGGTAATTCACTTTATTGGGTCCATGGTGAGCAACTTCTGAAGCAAGTGGAATGCTTTACTACCTGGTTTAACTTTATGTTTTTCCATATACTTGATAAGGCTGCAGTTGGTATATGTATTTCTTCTGAAATCTTTCATTAATGTTGAATGTTCAGGCACCTTTTTTATATCTTCCCAATCTTTATCTGCAGGAAATCCCATTACATTGAATATTCTGTCCAGCTGGTCATGGTGATAAGGATTAGTAGTTTTGATGTCCTCTTGTAGACAGTGAAATATTGGTTCTGACGTTAGCAGTTCTGCAAATATACACCCTATAGCCCAAATATCAATAGCTTTGGTATAATGCCTTGCTCCAAGAAGCAGTTCAGGGGCTCGGTACCAGAATGTAACACCCACTGGATCCAAATCTGCTAAAGGCTTCAAAGGTGAATTAAACAATCAGGCAAAGCCCATGTCAGCAATTTTTACTCTTCCTCGCTCAGGACCTTCACCCATAACTAAAATATTAGCAGGTTCCAAATCTCTGTGCAACACCCAGTTAGCGTGCAGATAGTGAATACCATCTAGGACCTGATATAATAGTGACTTCACCATTCCCCAAGGTAACTGAACTGGCTTCTTGTTTGCTTTAGAAGCTCTGTGAAACTTGATTGTATGCCAGAGGTCATGTTCAGCATAGTCAAACAGCAGCCACACCTTCCTATCAGCATGAGAGAGAAACACCTTTTGAAGAGAAATGACGTTTGGATGCTTAAGCTCTGGAAGTAATGCTACTTCTCTACATGCCGACATAGAGATCCCAGTTCCTCCTATTTGTTCTATTTGTTTTAAAGCATAGTCTTTATCATCCTTCCCATCTTTTCTCTTGGCTTTGTAGACGTGACCGTAAGTGCCTTGGCCAACTTTGCAGCCCTCATATTCAAACAGGTCCTCGACATGCTCCCGCTCGCTGCTCAGCTTCACTTTAAAGTCATAGTCCATTGTCACAGCCTCCGAGGCCAGAGAGCTGGGTCGGGAAGGGGGGTCGGGGGGGCAGGGGTGGGGAAGCACGGGCAGCCGCAGCCGCAGCCGCAGTCGCAGTCCCCAAAAACCCGCATGCTCTACGCCCACCAGTTGCAGCACCCTAACTACACTTTTAAGGAGCACTGACATTACAAGACGCCCTGCACCAACACTGGAACCAATGATGTCTCCAGAGAGCCTTGGTTCTTTTTACTAGAAACCAACTAAATGTGCTCAACATAACTGAAGTATCACTGCTTCTAGACCCTTTCAGTGGAAAGAGAAGAAAATTTATGTATATACTAACTCATTTATACATACATACAAATATTTATTTCAAAGCATAAAATTATTTCAAAAGAATGTTTTAAAAAGAAAAAATACTGACAAGAAGTGAGGGCAAGTATGTGAAACAAGAGAAATGTCAACAGGAGTATAAATTCTTGCAAATGCCTTGGAAGTTGTTCAGTATTAACTAACAAAGACAAAAGCCTGCATATCCTACAGCTTAGCAATTACACTTCTAAGTATATACAATAGAAATTCATACCTATGTGCACCACAGACAAGCATGGTGATGTTCATCGCAGCATTATTTGTAAATGCCAATGAATGGAAATTATCCAAATATCTATCAACAACAGAATAAAAGAAAGGGGAATTTTTATATACTGGAAATGAAATAACTACACACTGTAATGTAATTTTGGGCAAAAGAAATTATAGTAGGCCATTAAAGCTACTTGAGCCTGAGCCTATGTCTCCTGCCTGTAATCTCAGCACTCTGGGAGACCGAGGTGGTAGTATCGCTTGAGCCCAGGAGTTCAAGGCCAGCCTGGGCCACATAGTAAGACTTTGTCTCTAAAAAAAAAAAAAAAAGGCCAGGTACGGTGGCTCACGCCTGTAATCCCAGCACTTTTGGAGGCTGAGGTGGGTGGATCACCTGAGGTCAAGAGTTTGAGACCAGCCTGGCTAATATGGTGAAACCCTGTTTCTACTAAAAATACAAAATTAGCTAGGCATGGTGATGCATGCCTGTAATCCCAGCTACTTGGAAGGCTTAGGCAGGAGAATTGCTTGAACCTTGGAGGCGGAGGTTGCAGTGAGCTGGGATTGCACCATTGCATTCCAGCTTGGGCAACAAGAGCAGAACTTCATCTTAAAAAAAAAAAAAAAATTACCCAGGTATGGTGGTGCATTTGTAGTCCCAGCTACATGGGAGGCTGGGGTGTGTGAATCATGTGAACCTGGGAGGTCGAAGCAGCAGTGAGCCAGGATTGCATCACTGCACTCCAGCCTGGGTGACAGAGCAAGACCTTGTCTCAAAAAGTAATTAAAAAAAAAAATAAAAGAAAAGCAAAGCAATTCTGGAGATTGAGTGATTTACAAAGAAAAGAGGTTTAATTGGCTCACAGTTCTGCAAGCTGTGTAGGGAGCACGGTGCCAACATCTACTTGGCTTCTGGTAAGGCCTCAGGAAGTTTACAGCCATGGTGGAGGGCAAAAGAGGAGCCCCAGTATCACAGGGTATGAGCAGGAACAAGGGGAGGGTGGAGGGTAGAGGTGCAATACATACTTAACCAGATCTTGAGAGAACTCAGTATCACAAGGACAGCACCAAGTCATAAGGAATCCATCCCCATGACCCAAACACCTCCCAAAGTCCCCACCTTCCACACTGGGTATTACATTTCAACATGAAATTTGGGCGGGGACATCTAAACTATACCAGAAATCAAACACAAAGCCAGGTGCATCGGCTCACACCTGTAATCCCAGTACTGTGGAAGTCCTAGGCAGGAGGATCACTTGAGCTCAGGAGTTTAAGACCAGCCTAGACAACATAGAAAGACCATCTCTAATTTAAAAAAAAAAAAAAAGAAAGAAATCAAACACAAAATATTTTATACTCTTTTTGATTCCACTTATATAAACTTCAGAAACAGGCAAAACTACTCTATGGTGGTTACCTTTGGGAAGGAAGAAAGAGGTAGTAATTTATAAAGGTCACAAGAGGAATTTTTGGAGTGCTTGTAACATTCAGTTTTTTGCAATTAGTGGTTATTACACAGTTTTTATTATATTTATTATAACCCAATTGTACTCTTATGATCTGTGCACTTTTTTGTGTGTATATGTTCTACTCTAATAAAAGGTTTTAAAAATTAAAATATAATTTAATTTTTTTTAAACCACATACTGAGATACATTTGAAGTGCCTTGGTTACTATTAGACAGGTGCAAGGCTGGAAAGAGGGAAGCCACTATGGAGACAGTTGAATTAGGGATAGGGTGGAGTAATGTGTGTAGGGATAGGGAAGGTGAAACACAGAAATGCTGAGAGGATACAATAGGCAGAACTTAGTGTCTGATTGAAGATCATTAAAGATTTTGGACTATCTGCTTTGAACCATAGGGGCTAAATATATTTTTCTTAGGGGAGGAGGAACATTATAGAAGAGATATTTTTGAAAAGTTAATCTGTATACCACTCATAGCATGTGTTGCCTGCTATTATAATTATGTGATTTATAATTGATTTATTTGCAGACATGTCCCTGCTAGTAAATCACAAGCCTCTTGATGGAAGGGACCTGATTTTACACTTCTATATCTAGGGCCTAACTCTCTGCCTCACTAAGGTATGTTTATTGCCATTCAAGTCCATAATTATAAGACAATGAACATCACATGATGTGGAACTGGATTGGAAATGGACAAGAAGAAAAAATCTTAGAAAGCACATGAAAGAAATATTAAAATATGTATTATAAATTTTAAAAACTCTTATTAAGCCATATATAGAAAGATTTTTAATTAACCTAATAAAAAATAGCTATGTCAAAACAATAGCCAGCCTCAAATTCAGTGGCAAAGCAATAGAGACAGTCACAGTAAAGCAAGCAGTAAGAAAAGGAACAATTATTGATCATTACCAATATTTACTATTATTTTGTCAATGTAGTAAGGATTTTAAATATAGATATAAATACTGGAAAGGAGACTAAAGTATAATTGTTCATCGTTTAATATGATCACCCACATGGAAAACTCGAGAATTAAGCAAAACATATATCAGAATAAAAGATTTAAATGAGTTAGCCTTCTTTCCTTCCATTTACGTAACTTACCTTTTCGGTCTAGTGAAAGTCCCTCCTCCTTCATAAGCCAATACTGAGGAAACAAGGGAGGCTAGGAGGGGGCTAAAAAGAACTCACCTCATCACTACTGTCACCATTGGATGTATCCATTTATTATCCATTCATTCCACAAATAATTCATAACTCTCCTCCATACCCTTTCCAATTCCTCCTCACAAGGTAATTAAGGTCAAGAGTGGGGTGTTTATCTTTCCTTGCCTTTCTCTATGCCATAAAAGCATATTCCAACAGTCAGGCTCTGTGATACAATTATAATGGTATATGGGGGCTACTGGTTCTACCCAGTGTCTGTTCTCTTCCTTTCACAGTCATAGAATTTTTATCTGTGTATGTGGCTACTGAGTTAAAGACTATATTTCTCAGCTTTCCTTGCAGACAGATGTGGTCATATGACCAAGTTCTACTACTGGAATTTAAACAAGTAATGTGTACATATGTACAACTTCTGGTCATGTTCTTTTCCTTTTTCTTGAGACGGAGTCTCACTCTGTCACTCAGGCTGGAGTGCAGTGGTATGATCTCAGCTCACTGCAACCTCCACCTGCCAGGTTCAAGTGATTCTCCTGCCTCAGTCTCCTGAGTAGCTTGGATTACAGGTGCCCACCACCATGTCCAACTAATTTTTTGTATTTTTAGTAGAGATGGGGTTTCACCATGTTGGCTAGGCTGGTCTCAAACTCCTGTCCTCAGGTGATCCACCCACCTTGGCCTCCCAAAGTGCTGGAATTACAGGTGTGAGCCACTGAGCCCCACCCATGTTCGTAAAAGGAAGGAAAATGCCTTTCCTGCCTTTTCCCTTTCCCAATGGCTCGAATGTACACATGATAGCAAGTGTTGAGGCAGCCATGTTGGGTTTTGAAGATAACAGAGCAAGAAGATCTCGAGTCCCAACACCATGGGCCCACTTATTTACCTGAACTTTTTAATTTTTTTTTTTTGAGATGGAGTTTTGTCTTGTTGCCCAGGCTGGAGTATGATGGCACGATCTCAGCTCACTGCAACCTCCGCTTCCCCAGCTCAAGTGATTCGCCTTCCTCAGCCTCTGAAGTAGCTGGGATTACAGGGGTGCACCATCATGCCAGCTGTTTTTTGTATTTTTAGTAAAGACAGGGTTTCTCCATGTTGACCAGCATGTTCTCAAACTCCTGATCTCAGATGATCCACCTGCCTTGGCCTCCCAAAGTGCTGGGATTACAGGTGTGAACCACAGCACCTGGCCCTAAACTTTTAAATTTAATTTAATTTTACGATTTTTTGAGTTCCAGCGTACATGTGCAGGACATGCAGATTTGTTACATATATTTACCCAAACCTTTATATGAGGAAAAATCATATTTTTTTTCTTATTAAAATCACTGGATATGGGCTGTTCCAATGGACTACTGTCTATGCTAATACAAGTGTTGAACAACACAGAGTTTTTCTGTCTTTAAGGAGCTTACAATCTAGCATAGAAGTCAAACAAATGATTACAATAGTGTATGATAGATACCACGACAGAGAAGGCACATGGTGAACAGAGCCACTGGGGGCTGATAAAGCCAGTCTGTGAAGGACATAATGCTTTATCTAGGATATGGAGGAAAGAGAGAGTACAAACCACTCACGCCTGCTTGAAACAACTCTTCTACAGTCCTCAGTGACAACATCCTCCTGCGATGCCTCCTACTTTTGACTGATCCTTCCTGGTTTCCTCTCCTATACCAAATGGTAAATGTTTGCCCTTCTTTGGGCTCTCTGAGTCTATTCTCTTCCTGAATAATTCTCTTCCGTCCAATGACTGTAAATGGTACCTCAATGCTGATGACTGCCACGGCCAGGCCTTTCTTTTGGGCTTTGGACTCATGTTTAATTGCCCACTTCACACAGCTCCACCTGCAAGGCTCACAGGCATCTCAAACTCACTGAGTCAAATGGGAACTCTTCCTTTTCTCCTTCCAACCTGCTCCTCCCACAGTCTCCTCCCTCTCAGTAAAGGTTATCACAATCTTCCCCAGTTGCTAAAGCCAAAAACCTGTGAGTCATTAAGAATGACTCAGTCATTAAGAATGACTCAGAAAGCCAGGTTTTTGGCTTTAGCAACTGGGGAAACCTCATTTCCCTCGCCTCCCACATGCAACATATCACCAAGTATGCTCATATACTTTCCAAAACTCTCTCTCAAATCCATCTGTTGCTTTAGCAACTGGGGAAACCTCATTTCCCTTGCCTCCCACATGCAACATATCACCAAGTATGCTCATATACTTTCCAAAACTCTCTCTCAAATCCATCTGTTGCTCTCCATCCCTGCCACTACCACTGTGGTCCATGCTACTGTTAACCCCTCTCTTTGCTATTGGTTACAGTTACCTTTTTTTCTTTTTGAGACAAGTTCTCAGTCTGTCACCCAGGTTGGAGTACAGTGATGTAATCATGGCTTATTGCTAAGGTGGGAAGATTGACCTGCTGAGTTCAGTTGATCTTCCTACCTTAGCCTCCCTGGTAGCTAGGACTATAAGCATGCCACTGTGCCCTGCTAATTTTTGTATGTTTTGTAGAGATAAGGTTTTGCCATGTTGCCCAGGCTAGTCTCAAACTCCTGGGCTCAAGTGATTTGCCCACCTTGGCCTCCCAAAATGTTGAGATTACAGGCATGAGTAACTGTACCCAGCACCAAAAGAATCTTTACAAACACCTTACCATGCTATTTCTTTGCTGTCTCATAGGATTGTGCAACACCATAAGGCACTCTTCGTGTTGTATTGTGCCTCCTGGCTGTGCTACCAGCCAACCTGGCTCCTCTCCTAAAACATAGTGAGACTCTATCTGTACAAAGAAAATTAATAATTGGCTGGGTGTGGTGATATGCACCTGTAGTCCCAGCTACCTGAGAGGCTGAGGTGTGAGGATCCCTTGAGCCCAGGAGTTCGAGTTTACAGTAAACTATGATCCCACCACTGCATTCCAGCCTGAATGACAGAGCAAGATCCTGTCGAAAAGAAAAGAAGAGAAAATATTATTTTGGTGGCAAAGTGAAAAGTTGATTGGATGAGAGAACATATTGAGGCAGAGATCAAAAAAATGGTTGCCATAGGCAAAGGAGAGATAACAGAGATTAGGATAGCACAGGGAAGGAGAGAAGAGCACAGGTGCCTTTTCGAGGCAGAATCAAGAGTTTGGCATCTGACTGGGTGTCATAGACAGAGTAATGACCCACTGTAGATGACCATGTCCCAATCCCAGGAGCCTGTGAATATGCTTCATAGCAAAAGGGACTTTGTTGACGAGATTAAGATTCTTAAAAGGAAGAGATTTGTCTGGATCATCAAGATGAACCCAATGTAATGAGGGTCAGAGTCAGAAAAGGTAATCAAAGATTGAGCTGAGGTTAGAGTGGTGTGCTCTGAAGATGGAAGAAGGGTCCATGAGCCAAAGAATGTGAGCAGCCCCTAGAAGTGAAAAAGATCAAAGAAATGGACTCTTCTCTACAGCCTACAGAAAGAATACAGCCCTGTAGTCACCTTGCTTTTAGTTCACTAAAACCCATTTTGCACTTCTGACCTCCAGAATTGTAAGATAATAAATGTATGTTTTAAATCACAAGCATTCCTATACTCCAATAACAGACATACAGAGAGCCAAATCATGAGCAAACCCCCATTCACAATAGCTGCAAAGAGAGTAAAATACCTAAGAATACAACTAACAAGGGATGTAAAGGACCTCTTCAAGGAGATCTACAAACCACTGCTCAAGGAAATAAGAGAGGATACAGACAGATGGAAAAAGATTCCATGCTCATGGTTAGGAAGAATCAATATCATGAAAATGGCCATACTGCCCAAAGTAATTTATAGATTCAATGCTATCCCCATCAAGCTACCACTGACCTTCACAGAACTGGAAAAAAAAAAAAACACCGTAAACTTCATATGGAACCAAAAAAGAGTCCACATAGCCAAGACAATCCAAAGCATATAATAATAATAATAAAGCTGGAGGCATCACGCTACCTGACTTTAAATGATACTACAGTAACCAAAATTGCATGGTACTGGTACCAAAACAGACATATGGACCAGTGGAACAGAACAGGGGCTTCTGAAGCAAAATCACACATCTACAACCATCTGATCTTTGACAACCTGACAAAAACAAGCAACGGGGAAAGGATTCCCTGTTTAATAAATAGTGTTGGGATAACTGGCTAGTCATACACAGAAAGCTAAAACTGGACCCCTTCCTTACACCTTATACAAAAATTAACTCCAGATAGATTAAAGATTTAAACATAAGACCTAACACCATAGTAACTCTAGAAGAAAACCTAGGCAATACCATTCAGGACACAGGCATAGGCAAGGACTTCATGACTATAACACCAAAAGCAATGGCAACAAAAGCCAAAATAGACAAATGGGATTTAATTAAACTTAAGAGCTTCTGTACAGTAAAATAAACAATCATTAGAGTGAACCAGCAACCAAAAGAATGGGCAAAACTTTTGCAATCTACTCATTTGACAAAGGGCTAATATCCAGAATCTACAAAGAATGCAAACAAATTTACAAGGAAAAAAAAAACATCAGAAAGTGGGCAAAGGATATGAACAGACACTTTTCAAAAGAAGATATTTATGCAGCCAACAAAAATATGAAAAAATGCTCATCATCACTGGTCATTAAAGAAACGCAAATCAAAATCATATTAAGATCCCATCTCTCGCCAGTTAGAATGGCGATCATTAAAAAATCTGGAGACAACAAATGCTGGAGAGGGTGTGGAGAAACAGGAATGCTTTTGCACTGTTGGTGGGAGTGTAAATTAGTTCAGCCATTGTGGAAGATAGTGTGAAGATTCCTCAAGGATCTAGAACCTGAAATACCATCTGACCCAGCAATCCCATTACTGGGTATATACCAAAGGGATTATAAATCGTTCTATTATAAAGGCACATGCACACATATGTTCATTGCAGCATTGTTTACAGCAGCAAGGACTTGGAACCAACCCAAAAGCCCATCAATGATAGACTGGATAAAGAAAATTATGGCACATTATACACGATGGAATACTATGTAGCCATAAAAAAGGATGAGGTCATGTCCTTTGCGGGGACATGGATGAATCTGGAAAGCATCATTCTCAGCAAACTGACACAAGAACAGAAAACCAAACACTGCATGTTCTCACTCATAAGTGGGTGTTGAACAATGAGAACACATGGACACAGGGAGGGGACCATCACACACAAGGGCCTGTTGTGGGGGTGGGGGAGCTAGGCGAGGGATATCAGGGAGTGGGGGATGGGGAAGGGAAAACATTAGGAAAAATACCTAATATAAATGATGGGGGGATGGATGCAGCAAACCACCATGGCATGTGTATACCTATGTAACAATCCTGCACGATCTGCACATGTACCCCACAACCTAAAGTATAATAATAAAAAAAATTGATTGAATTCTAGGATACATCCTGGTGTCAGCCAACAAGCTGGGAATGGGTTGGTGTGGTGTGGGAAGTAGAAAAGTTCCTTTTTAAAGTTCCCTTTCTTGTTAAAGAATAAATCATAAGTGTACTAGTAGCTCTTTGTTAAGCCCCATCCTATGTAGCTGTTAAACATGCCATGCTTAGAGGCACGTAGTACATTCTATGTCCTTGTACTTTAACCAAGATATCTGTGCTGGACATGCTCACAGGCATGTCCCAGCTCCCCACTCTTTCACCTGTTTAGAAAAGTTTTAAGTTGTTAGCCAATCGGGTTTTAGTTTAGATTGTGAGGTCTGGCTCCAGCCAACTAAGATCAGATACAGCACTAAGGACGACCCCAATGCGTAAGGGATGAATGTGTGTGTTTTCCTTTGTTCATTGTACTCTCATGGCAAGATGGCTAGTAAGAGTACCTTTCCTGCAGTTCAGGAAGTAAAAATTGTGCTGCTGAAATAAAATAAAATAAAGTAAATGTATGTTTTAATCCACAAAGTTTATGACACCTTGTTACAGCAGCAATAGGAAACTAATACACTGGGTGTGAAAATAAGGGTGAAAGGAGCGTTCAGAAAAAGGGGCTTGTACAACTGGTTGGATTGCTGTTTGGGACCCCAGAGTCTGGGAACCCAGAAGAGTGAATGGGGGGCTGGGTGCAGTGGCTCATGCCTGTACTCCCAGCACTTTGGAAGACTGAAAAAGATCATTTGAGATCAGGAGTTCCAGACCACCTTGGCCAACATGGTGAGACCTAATTTCTACTAAAAATACAAAAATTAGCCAGTCGTGGTGGTGCGTGCCTATAATTTCAGCTACTCGGGAGGTGGAAGTGGGAGAATCACTTGAACCCAGAAGGCAGAGGATGCAGTGAGCTGAGATCGCACCACTGCAATTCAGCCAGGGTGACAGAATGAGACTCTGTCTTAAAAAAAATAGTGAGTGAGAAAAGAACACAAGGTAATGATACATTGGTGTGGCACTTAGCGAGTTTGGGATCCCTCTGACATATCACACTGGACAAGTGACCATAAGGATCTGGCCCTCAGGAGAGAGGCTGACCCCAAGAGAGGGTTTTTGGAGCATCCTCAAACATTCTATGATTGAAGCCAAGGAGTGAGTGAGAGCATTCACAGAAAAAAAACAATCAGAAGAAAGGAAAGCCTAGAAACAAACTCAAGGAAAACTAAAACCCAAGTGGAGCACACAAAGTGGGGTTGTCAGAAAGGAAGAGGAAAACTCAAAACTCGTGGGTCACAGAAGACAGAGGAGGGCAGAGTGTCAAGGAGGAAAATCCAAGACTTGCGGGGCACCAAAAGAAGAGAAAGAATTTCAAGGAGGGGACTAGTGTCTCCTGTTCCTAACAGGAGGAAGAAATGACTGGAGAAAGAAATAATTGACACCATGTGCATAAAAATAAAATTCCCAACCCTCCATATGTGAATATACATGTTTGTAAATATTTAAATGGGCAAGGAGGAAGGAGGGGTTAAGAACCAAAGCCCTGAACCCAAAGTTTAAATGCAGATCCCAGCATTTCCTTGTGAGATGGCTTCAGTCTAGTTGCTTCACTTTTATATGCACCAGCTTCCTCACCAGTGCAAGGAGGTAACAGTACCTACCAGTATGCGATTGTTGTGGGGATTATATGAATTAATATATTGAAAGTGCTTTGAGCCATGCCTTGCACATGGTAAGTCTTGTATGCGTTAGCTATTTTTGTTATTGCTACCCACTATAATGTGCTTGTTTCCTTATTTAAGAATATTCAGTTCTGCCAAAATAAAAAAGAAAAACATTTTAAGGAAGATAAAGTAGAAGCTGTGAGATAAAGTAATGCATATGTGACCTGAACATAGGAAGGTTTGGAAGGACCCAGTAGGCACCAATTATTCTTGATACACTAAATATTCACAAGGTGCATGAGATATTTGATATTCAGGAAGTCTTAAAATGACCACCCACTGCTGTCACCCACACAGGCTGCATTTGTTCTCTACCTAAGAAATGCCAATATAGTCCATAGCTATTTATCCAGCGATCTGGTGAGCTAGAGCTATAGCCAGACATGCCTGCTGCTAAGTCTCCTGATAGAGCAAGTACAAGTTGACCAGGCACCTTTTGTCTGCCAAACCCCCTGTTCAACTTCAACTTTGGTCCTTGCAACTATATCATCAGCAGGGAAGAATGACGTAGTCCACAGAGAGGGAGAGAAAGAGAGAGAATCTACACATATTTAATAAAACATACTACCTCTTGTACCCTATCCGAAGTGTGTTAACCTGTCCTCTTTTTCCATCTTCTTACTATGTGGTTTAAACTGCTTCAATATATTATGTGATCACAACATTTTAAAAATTTTGTCAGTATACTTGGAGGCTAATTTCCCACACCAAGCTCACAGCAGGTAAGAAGGTGGGGGTGGAGTGGCAGATCACTTTTTCTTTATGCATACTTGTATCTTCTCCTTGAGTTATATTCATTTTACTTATACTTTAAAAATGAAGACAATTTTAAATATAATATTTAGTTTAATTATGAGTTAGAACAATTATGAAACATTTGAACATATTAAAAGGAATATGGCTGGTAGGAAAATATTCCTGCCCTACCAAGGTCAGTTAAAACAGCAGTTTCTGATCTGGAGTAGTGGCACATACATGTAATCCCAGCACTTTGGGAGGCTGAGGTGGTGGGAGGACTGCTTGAGCCCAGGAGTCTGAGACAAGTGTGGGCAACATCGTAAAACCTTGTCTCTACACATAGTTTTTTAAAATTAGCCAGGTGTAGTGTTGTGTGCCTGTGGTCCCAGCTACTCAAGAAGCTGAGGCAAGAGGATCACCTGAGCCTAAGAGGTTGAGGCTGTGGGGAGCCATGAGTGTGCAACTGCATTCCAGTCTGGGGGAAGAAAAAAACCCAAAAACCCGAAACCCCCCATTTTCTTCTGTGCTGACCTTTGAGTCTACCCTATCGTATTCGAAACAGTGTCACTGGCTGTAATCTCTGGATGATGTGACTTCACTGTTCAACATGGAGCTGCCTTTGTAGGTCAAGAACTGCCCCATTTTCCCCAAGTTCTGCTTGTTTCTCTCTCTTGCCATACGCAGGCGAGAACTTGACCCATGTTAGACCTAGAAGTGTGTTTTTTTATTTTTTAAGTTGCTTCTTTAATTGCTGGACAGAAAGAATAATTAAGTTATGACAGCTAACAACTGGGGACTTTATGACATTGAGTTCCAAGTAATTCCATAGGAAGCAGCTGTCTTCAGGTCACACCAAACCAGCATCTATCATTCTCTGAGTTCAACCCCCACCTTAGTCTTTTTCATTTGAAATTCTCGTACTCTCCATCTTTGTTTTGTTTTTATGTCAATACTGAAAGTGGATTTAGCATTAGGCTACTGAAGGGGCCCTAGAAACTTCATATTTGTAATTGCTTTATTCTTCCTAAAGAGGGACTCAAAATTCTGAAACTTCAGGGCCTATCAAATTCTTATCAGTATGATTTCCTGGTTAAGAGCTTAAAGCCTGGAGATAAAAGAAACCTGCTTTCCCTTTTGCTGTTTAGTAACTTTGAATGAGTCACATTAATTTTCAGCCTCAGCTTTCCTCAGTTGTAAAATGGTAATAACATTTCCTATACCTATAGGATTCTAAGGCTCAAATAGTACCTACACAGTGCCTCACACATAATCGATGTGTATAAGCGTTAGCTACCATTGCCACTCTTGTCTTTGTTGCCAGAACAAGACCATAAGCTCCTTAAGAACAGGATGTGGCATCCCTCAGGGCCCATCACAGGCACACAGACACACTTGCCAAATGAATTCTCCACTCTCCCAACCTTCTCTGTGTCTTTAACCAGAAATACAACTTTAATCATATTCTTAGTACGACACACACTGTTGGCTTTTCAGCAAGGCGCCAGTAGCACCTTCTTGAAAGAGGGCGCATTCGTCTCAGTGTTCCCCCTTCTTGGTGAGCCCCGAAACTCACAAATCGTGTGTCTCCTGCACCCTGCCGGCTCCTCCTTCCCGGGTCGACCAGGGACAGAGACGCGGAGATAACGCACTGATCGCGTTAGCATGTGTGTGCCACTTAAAAGGCGCTCAAGGAATAAGGGCTGTTAGTACATTTTCCCCACCTTTCCCCGTCCGCACCCATTGCCTGGGGGCTCAGCGGGAGCCGCGAGGTGGGTAGAGGGAGGGGAAGGGATGGAGCCTCGCCCAGTGCTTTCCCCTCAGCGCGCTCCCCCGGCCCAGCTGGGTTCAGGGGTCCCTAGGGGCCGCCGGGGCGGGCGGGAGGCCGGGAGCGGGCGGTCGACGCATCCGCCGCCGCCGCAGGAGGCGGAGCGCTGCACCTGGCGGCCGGTCCTCGGCGCCCGGCCCTGAACTGGTCCAGCCGGTAGTGAGCAGCGGCGGCGGCGGTGAGGCCCCGGCCAGGGAGGAGGAGGAGGAGCCGCAGCGTGAGAGAAGGTCGTGCCGGCGGGAGCTCTCGGCCCTCCGCCTCCGTACTCGGCGGCCCCACCCGGTCCGCAACCCTTGCCGCGCCCCGCCCCGCCAGCCGCAGCCCCCGAGGAGCGCGCCAGCTGCCAGCGATGATGCGCGCCGCCCCGGGGCCCCAAGCCGCCGCCCCGCGCTCCGGGAACAGGGCTCCCGGCGCCCCGCGCAGCTGAGCGCTGCCGTCGCCGCAGCAGGTGAGTCGGGCTCGGCGTGCGGGGAAGGGGCTCGCAGCCCAGCCCTGGTCTCCCGCGCCTGCGACGGGCCCAGCCGGAGGGCGGGGAGACCCTCTGCCGCGCACACCTGCTGCCGGAAAGGGGCTTCGGATCCGGGGCCGGCATCCGAGCGTGCGCCGCCGACTCGGCTCTCGGCCTGGCTCACCCGCCGCTGCCTCCCTCCCCCGGCTTCCGAGTCGAGTGTCATCTTTGTGGGGTGCTGGGGGAGGCTGCCGCCTGCGCCCCCTTCGCGCCCGGCGCTGGCAGCACTTCCGCAAACGTAATTGGAGTCGGGAAAACAAAGGCGCTGCCCAGGGAGCCCTCGCCCGGCGCCCACAGCTGCTGCCGCGGGTGGAGACGGGGGTGGGCGCCGACGCCCGGGCCCTCCTCGGCCCAGCCCGACCCGTTCCCTTGCCCTAAACATCCCTGGGAGAAGGTGGGAGGTGAGAACCTCCGCGCAGCCCCAGTGACAAGGACGTGGCCACTTGTGTGGCAGGAGGAGGAAATTGACAACGTCTGCCCTTCCAGGTGAATAAATACGGGAAAAAAAATCCTCTCCCTTGCTTGCCACCATCCTAGCAGACATCCCCCACCTCGTGCTTTACTTCAACTTGGTCTAACATGTCTCTGGAGCCCTTTGAGATTCTACTGGAGGTTGCTTGTCTTTCTGGGTCCTATTTACTGCCCATAGAGCAATTTTCCTGCAAATTTAGATAAGATGGTGGAAAATTACAAAGGCAACTTTCCCCTTCATTAATCCCAGCTCAACATGGACAGACAGGTGGGTTAATTGCCCGTCGGGCCGGCACACAGTACATTTTGCTTCTCTCACACGCATTCGCAACCACCGACATTCCTTTTCATCCAAAAAAAGATTAAATAAGCACCTTACAGAACTACTGGAATGTATAATACCTTGCTTATTAGTGTGCAAAAGGCTTAAAGAGTTGAGGTTCTAATCCCAATTGATGTCTAAATAGCTGTGTGTCCTTGGGCGTGCCACATCTTCCTGAGCCCCAGTTTTTTCACATGAGAAAGAGGATGGTTCGATAGTAAAGTGGCCAAAATTTCCCCTATTCCTAGAAATCCATGATTTTGTGGAAACCTAAGCTCTTCAGTATAGATGAATGTGAAGGGTGGGTGGACATACAGTTGACTAAAATATATAATAAAAGAAGATGTGTACTTCGTAGGTCCTTTCCCCAAGACGTGGGCACTAGCCAGCTAAAAGTGTATATACCTGTTTTAGCCTTGTTAAATTCAAGGTGAGGATGGGATCCTCCTCTTTGGGAAGCTTGGCTTTTGACAGGTCAAGCTGCTAGTCATTAGCGGAGGTGGAGGATATTGTCAGTTATTTAGTGGTAGTCAGATGGCTTGTATTTATCACAAGGTGTAGGTAAAATTTAGGATTGCTTAGGGGAATGTTGGGATATTGTTAATGACCTTAGTGCAAGATGCTCTGGGGAAATAGGAGGAGAGCGCATCACTTCAATAATGCATTAAAGCTAAGTAGTTGTGTGTCTTTCATGTTTACAGTTTATTTCTAAGGCATTTTCCATGTCTATACAAATAAATACAAAAGCATGAAGGCAAACTAGAAACACAAGACAAAAAGCAGAGTTCAGATATTTGGTGCTGTGGGTATTGGGTAACCAATTCCATTCTCTCTCTCTCTCTCTCTCTATATATATATATTATATTATATATATATATATAGTGTCTGGATTATTAACAGTATTAAGACTTTTTTTTGAGAACTTCCTATGTTCAAGACACCATCTCAAACATTTAATATCTAAATCTCTATGAGATAAGTCTTTCCCCTAGTTCTGTGCATGACAAAAAAGGAAGCTCAGAAGGGTTTTAAACAACTTACACAAACCACATAATCAGTAAGAAATAGATTTGACCTCATGTTTCTGGCTCCAAAGCCCAGGAAATTTCCATATGGTTCCCTCCTTAATCAGAACCCATTAAGTCTCTCCACCTACGCAGATGCCTTCCTTAGCTTCTTGCCCTTGAAACTTAACTTCATTTCAGCATGCATGTATTACTCACATTAACATTTTAGCCATGTAGGATACTTTCTGTATTTATTACCTATGTATATTAATGTGTGTATGTTTACCCATTTGTCCTCACCAGTTTTAGATTGAAGGCAATATAAAAACAGATATAACCAAAGATAAATGTAGTATTAGGTTGACAGGCTTTTTTGTTAAGCTTCTTGTGACAGTAAATCTTAGTTTGGCGATCTCATTGTAGGAAAAGGAAGAAATGCAATAAATGTGTTTCTGCTAGCTATTTTGTACATTGACTGAAAAATCAAGATGCTGTATATTAAATGAAAAAAAACGAGCTTCAGAAGAAATTTATATACATTTATTGAAACCTGCGTACAACCACACATACACCTTTTTGTCCCCAAACTGTTGACAGTGGCTGTCTTAAGGAAGTGAGACAAGATGGAGAAAAGAGGATGTTTTTACTTTTTACCTTATAAAGTTATGTTTGGGCTTAAAATTTTGTTTTTGGAACAAGCCTGTGTTCTTTTATTATATAAGCTAAAAAGGAAAACAAAAGAAGACTTGAATTAATTCACTTTATAACAATCCAAAGTGAGAGAAAATTGAATGTGCCTAAACTCTAATGTTAGGGAAGTGAAATGAGACTCGAGATCAAAGTGAAGGTGGTATGCTGGGAACTGCAGGTGTTGAGGAGCAAAGGGTAAAGAGTCTCAGGTGACTGGCTTTTACCTCTTCTAACAGTAACTGTAGCATATGCTACAACTCCTCAGTTTTATTCCTCAGTAAGAATGCTTTGGAGCATACACAATTTATCTGCTTGATTGAGGGCTTAAACCTGGTTAATTTCTTTCTTCCTGGTCTTGCTGGTGGTGGCTGCCTTTGGAAGCATGATTGTTCTATACAGAACAATCTGGTAGAAGGTAGGAGTTGGAGAAACCAATTTATCTGCTGTGTCATCTCATGAAATTTTGGCATTCTGGATGACTCTAGGTGTAACTATTTTTAGTAACAATTTAGGAACAGTAAGTTATCACCAAGTTAATTTAATCGGATGCATATATACTTGTTAAATACCATCCCATAGTTCTATCCAATTCTATGTAAAATTAACTAAAACCATTGCTTAGAATCCTTAAAAATTAATACATTTCCCTGCCCAGACTTAGAAATCCAGAGCCATAATGCATTCAGACTTTTCAGAATCAAGAAAACGCATGCTTAAACTCGGTTATCACTGTGGTAGTAGTTAATCTTGAGAAAGAGGGAATCGTGAAAGTATTTTATAGAAGAGATATTCTCACAATTTTAGGTATTATCCAACATTTCATTTTAGGTTCTAATTACGTTTTAGGCAGAAGGAAATCTCATTCTTTTAATTTAGGAAACTTTGTTCAATAGGTCATCTTCAAAGGCAGAAATCAAGTGCAAAATCCTACCCTTATAAGGCCAGTTTGGGTAAAATTTCTTACTAAAACCCAACTAACATGGCATTTCCCTGGGCGCACAGCATGTTTGATTCCTGGGAAAAGCAAACAAACACATCTGATGTGAATTCTGGTTGGGGCAATGAAAACATCTTAATGCCTCCACCAAGAATATTCCATTTGAGTTTGCAATTCCTCCGTGTTTAATTATCCAACATTAGCTATCTGTGGCCATTTACTCTACTGGCACTTTGTGGGAGGGAGGGGTTGTGTCAACCTGATTTGTTTTCCTAAATTCTGAATGATACGTTATCCAGTACTTAGCCCCACTGTTGGATTCAGTAACATTTGCTTTGTAGCTGTTTGTGATTGCCCACATTTGGATGATATTTATGTACTGTTTTTGTAAAATGGCATTGTCTCAAGTTGGCTGGGCCATGTTTGGAAATGACCAGAATCATTTGTTCAGACAAGCAATGTTTGATTTGTTGGTGCAGAGGCCAAAACAAAAAAAGCCAAACAAATAATAAATAATTACAAATATGGAACCCCTAAACATTGAGCCTATACATTAACATATGCCTGCCATAGATACTGGTTGCTACATTATGGCTTTAAAAAGAGCACACTCTCCCAAACCCCCACCTCTACCTCAGCACCAACAAAAGCAACATCCCAATGTTGTATGTATTCAAAGTAGCCTCTATCTGCCTTGATCCAGTATGATGTAAATCCCAGTGAGCCATGTGTTGATGATTGTGTTGAAGAGATCTGAGTGAGAGTTCTGTATTACCTTATGATCTGGTGTTCCTGCTGTATTTTAGGATTCGAGGGGCAAGGTAGAATGGGAAAGTGGTACAAAGGTGGGGAGAAATTCAGGCCCTTTAAAAAACCATGTTCAAGAGATGTGGGAAAGGATTGAATTAAGGGGGGCAGAGACATCTTTCTTTGACATTCGTTGTGGGGCATGTTTTAGAATGGGAGACCAATTCAGGAAACATTTGGCAAGTACAAAACAGGAAAGTCCAACTCTGAATAGCTCTGAGGAAATGTTTGGAAGCATTTTGGTCTGAGACCAAGAGTGGGATGGGGAAAGAGAGGAAAAGACAGAGACACTATGAATCAGCAGTGGGCAGAGGGAGCTCTGGTGTGTGGCTTTGAGGAGGATAAAAAGGAGGAACTGGAGCTGCCTGGACAAGCCTGATGGTGTGGGTTAACCGTGCCAAAGGAAAGTGAGTGAAGAGCCTGGACTGGTAGTTAGCAGTCTGTGTGGGGTGATGTAGAGAGATCTTCCTCCACCGTCAGGTGCACCCCACTCTGCATGGGGCCTGTTGTGTGTAAGCTCCAATAAACCAATGTCCTATGAGCCTGGCTGCACTCTGGGGTGAAAAGGAGAGACACGGCAGGGAGGGCCCAGGATTCCGGGAGAAACTCTGAGCCCTGGAGCAGTGGCAGGAGTGGGTCCCTATGAGTCATGCTGGGAATTCTTAACTGTTCAGGGCACTTTTAGGGACAAAGTTAAGGTAGAACACACTTGGCCTTAAGGTTTCTGTCATGTAGAGCAAAGGAAGAGGCCACCACACCAAACACATAAAGCAGAATTATACAAAGTGACATGCATGCTGCCTGTGACTTTTAAGAAGTGCTGTGTTCCTGGGGCCCGTCAGGGTGGAGGCGGGGAAGGAGGAGGGAGAACATCACAATAAATAACTAATGCATATGGGGCTTAATACCTAGGTGATGGGTTGATAAGTGCAACAATCCACCATGGCACACCCTTACCTATGTAACAAACCTGCATGTTCTGCACATGTATCCTGGAACTTAAAAAAGAAGTGCTGTGTTCTGCATGAACGTGCTCCAATCCAGCAAAGGCAAGCTTCTTTAGCTATTATGGAGTGCCTTTTAAAATTCGATTTCACAATCATGCCTGTGCAATTGTGTTTAACTAATGAACAAATATGCCCCAATTCACATTTATAAGGGAGTTTAAATAAAAGACTTTGTTATCATTCTTTTGAATGAGTAAACATGCTTCAATTTTATTTTCTGTGTAATGAGGCTCCCTGTTAAAGGTGTGTAATATCTTTTAAGAGTGTCTTACAGTCCTTGTGACAGGCCCTTTCAATTGTGTACACTGGGAAGCATAAGGCATTAGATGAATGATCAGACCTCAGTCTAGTAATTCCCTATGATCTTTCAGGAACTTCGGGATCAAGGACATCCCAATTGTCACTCAAATATTTTATATTTAAAGTAATTCCTTTTAAGGTATGTATTTTTAAAGCAATAAATAATAATTTAAAATCCAGTCAAGTATAAGAAAAAAATTAAATAAGTCCTGATTTTACTACTCAGAGATAATCCCTGATAACATTTTGATGTAATTGCCATCGGGTCTTTTCCTAAAATATATTTTATTTGAACTATATAGATTTATAAATATAAACTATTACCATATCCAGAGGTTTGTGCTCTCTGCTCTTTCATTTAATATGATGCATTTTCCCAGGTAGTTAAGTTCTATTTTCCCATCATGTGACTATATTTATTTTTCTCCATAACTTATTTACCTATTTTCACCTAACTTATTTAACTGTCCTTATTATTGATCACTTACTTTGTTTCAGTTGTGATTATTGTGAAAACTGTTGCAATCAAAATCTTTACATTTAAATCTTTGCTTTTCAGAAAGTTTATATTTCTACTCTTAGTGAATGACAGTGCCTGTCAATTTGCACACTCACCAGCACTGAATATTTTCATTTAGAAAGGATTGGTATGTTGTGTTTGTTAAAGTATCTTTTATATTTTTATTTATTTATTTTTACAGACAAGGTCTCTCTCAGTTACCGAGGCTGGAGTTCAGCAATGTAATCCTAGTTCACTATACACTTGAACTTCTTGGCTCGAGAATCACTTGAGCCTCCTGAGTAGCTGGAACTACAGATGTGAACCACCAAGCCTGACTCATTAAAAAGAAATTGTAATGATAGGATCTTGCTTTGCTGCCCATGCTGGTCTTGAACTCTGGCTTCAAGTGATCCTCCTGCCTAGGTCTCCCAAAGTGCTGGGATTACAGTTGTGAGCCACTGTGCTCAGCCACTTTTTTCTTTTACAGGCTAAGTAATAAACCTTTTTTTCTGAAAGTAATTGTATCATTAGAAGTGATAGCTTATGATAATTCTCAAGTTATCAGAACCCCAACAGCAAAATAAAATAATTTTACATTATATATATGGGAATGTGCTGCTACGGGTATAAATTATTCTTTTAGACTATAATGCATTTAGGGGATGTAAGTAAAAATAGTAATAGTCCAGGGCTAGGAAAATGTATTATAAACCTTGAGATCCATATTTTGGTCTCGACTGTAAACTCATAAAAAGTCTGAGAAAGAAGCACCTGCATATTTCTGTTCAAACTACCTTGTCTTGTGTCTAGATTGTGCTTTCTTTAACCTTCTTAGCTTCCTCAGTGTCTAATAGTGTTGGAATAACCAAGTGATAACAGCAATCTTGAATAAGCATTCATCCAGGACCTATTATAAATATGGTGTTAATATAATGCATATGCTAGAACTGCAGCCTAATGTTGTATTACTAATACCCAGAGTTGTGCTTTTGTTTCTCATTATAATTCTTATTCTTCCAGTCTTATCTTTCTGTTTTCCTGGCATTTTTAGATCTTGGACTCATAATCCTATACTAATTATATTTACCTGAGTCAGTTCTTTTCTGAAAATATTGTGTATTTGTGTATAAAAGAGGGATTGACATAACTAGGTATAAAAACAAAACATTCAAATTGAATTGTAATTTTTCTTTAAAGTGTACATTCTATCTAAATTGCTTCTAAAGTATGACAAGCTATAATTTTTTGAGGAAAATCTTTCTGTAAAACATTAAATAACTGCTTTCAGTAACCAAGCTTTTAAAAATCCTTTGTTTTATGCTATGAAAAGATAAGAAACCAGATTTTCCAAGTTAGTTTCCTAGCAAAGAAACAAATCTTGTTCATTAAAATAGTAAATAATTTGATGTGGAGACAGCTTTCAAACGGTCAGTGCTGACTTGCTGTGGCCTGTGATGGTGCTGATCAGGTTCGGGCCTTTCTCTTTCCACTTTTCTACTAACATTTTACCTATCCTGTCACTTATAAGGAGTCTGAAGACACCATTTTAATATTACAGCTTTCCCAGGCTCCTGCATGTCATAGCTGTGCTTTTGGGAGCCCTGTCTGCAAAAATGCATAATGATAGAAAGCTAATAAGAAATTTCATTAACATTTATTAGAGAAATAAATGTATGATGGTAGCATCAATGTACCTTTGAAAATCAGTTCAATGTATATGTTTAAGTGTGACATATACATATACAGTTAGGGCTGTCGGAGACCCCTGGCAATAACTCCATGGTTCTTAACACGTTGGAACCATTGCCCCGGAGGAAGCCAATGGCTGGGGATCCTAGGCACACTGCTGTGGCTCACTGCTGTAGGGAAGCAGAACAAATAGGGTCCTGAAGCTCGGAGTGGGAGTGCCTTGGTGAGATGTGTTCCTGGCATCCCAGACTGAAAAGCAGGAAGAATTTCCCTTTAAAAAACATGCACTGTGGGAGGTTGCAGTGAGCGGAGATCTTGCCACAGTACTCCAGCCTGGGCGAAAGAGCAAGACTCTCTCTCAAAAATAGGAAAGTGTGCACTCTGTGACCCTCAGCTTCTTAGCACTGTTAGTTCAGTTAACTTGGGTACTCCCGCTATTTGTAATAATATTTCAGTGGGCAAATGGTTTTAAGTTTCAGCAATTGAAATACAGTGAATGTTGGAAATCTTGCCTTTTCATTAGTTTGGTTACCCTGAACAAAATTTTGTTGCCCCACCTGGCTATTGATACTTATTTAGAAAGAGATGAATATACATTACTGTCATAAAGCTTCTGTGACCTCCCCTTAAATCCCTACATTGTATTCCTTCTTAGCAAATACGTGCAGAGTACCAGCAGCAAATTCAGTTAATCTCACTTTTTATCTTGAACATCTGTGGAATTTTTTTTTTTTTTTGGAGAAACAAGATGTAAATATCTTTTCTGAAAAACAAAAATGTTTATTTCACTCTGTAATGTGAAGTGTTCCTTGTTCCTCCTGCTGGGCTTGTTTTAAGACAGGAAGCTTATTTGGAAGGTAGAAGGAAATGAGATTCTGGAGCCTGATTCAAATTTATATTATAAATTATGCTATATTGGCACAATATTTGTAAAACTAATAAATAGGAATCTGCTTCATGATGGCTGATAAGATCTGAGGAACTTAAATTATAAATTTTTAATTGACATTTGATTATTTTCTTTCACAAAGTGAAAGTAAAAATCTAGTTGGTCTTTATTACTAAAGCCACCTTTATGGTTATAAGCTATTTTCTCCAACTCTTAAGAATTCAAAATAATTTGTTCCTTTTTTACCCTGTTAGCAGATTGAAAGGAAATAGTAGAGAGGATTTCAGGTCCTTTTTTTTTTTTTCAGATTTATGTTACAAATCTAAGTAAAATGTTTCTGTAGAAGCTTTTATTTTAAGTGAATAGTTATTTCTTGCATGAAGATTCCAAATTATTATTACAGTCCATAATACAATAGTGTGTTCTCCAGTGAACCAGGGCCTCATAGCCCCCAATCAGGCTGTAGACATGAAAACAAACATGAACATAAATTCATGAGCACAGATGGATAAAATGCTAGCCTAGTTCAAGGGTGGTGCCAAATAATTCTGGGAAAAGTGCTTTTGGCATAATTGCAAAATAAGACCCAGAATTTTAAAGAAATACCTGGAATACAACTACAACTACCACCAACACGAAATGTTCATATGTTGCTTTTAGATTAACAGAATGCTTTCTCATACTTTGTTTCATTTAAGCTCTAGAACCGTTCTGGGACTTAACTGACTTAAGTCTGTATGGGGAAGGAGGCTTCCAGAGGCACTGATTTATCAAAGCCAGTGGGATACAACTGGGACTTCTTTTACCTCTACTTCCAAAAATTAATTTCTGATCACATTAAACTTTAATAAAATATGTGTATTATCATCAGGTACCTGTCAAAAATAAACAGTATTGCGAGCTTACAGGAGTAAATGGCAGAGTGTTATGTACTGGATTCCTCCCTCGAGAGGTATAGTCTTGTTGGGCAGACAGGAGATATCTGTAAAAAGATAGCAATAAAAGTTCCTATAAACCCTACAGTAGCTCCAGCATGAGAACTATCTTTAGAAGTAGAGGAAGGAGTCAGGAAAATGTTTCAAGTGTATTCTATTTCCACATGTTATGAAAGATTCCATTAGATATAATGAATTCATGAGGTACTGTTTGTTCGGAAATGATATCACAGGACTTCAGTACTGGATCGTTGGTGATAAGATCAGTACACCAAAATAAAAGTTCGAATGCTAAGAAATACTTAGCAAGGTTGCAGTAGCAAAACCCTAATACATTTCCCAGAATGCAGTCCTATATAGTGATGTTTGTAAAATACCGTATGTGGCCATTCTGCTCGTCCGCTTAACTCCTTTTGGGGGTTCCCCGGTTGCTCTGAAAATAAATAAGTTCTTAGTACCTGCAAGTTCTTAGTACCTATCAGGCACTGTGGCTGAATTCAATGGGCATTACATTCTTGCATCCTCACAGCTACCCTAATGGAAAAGTGTTATTATCTTCCTCTTTTGTAGCTGAGGAGATTAAGACTATTCCAAGAATATGTCACAAAGCTAGTCAGTGACAAAGCTGGGATTCCAGTCTCTGCCAGGCACTCATCCACTACTCAGTAGCCCCTTGTGTTATTCAGGCCCTCCTAGATCAGACCCATCCTCTTCTATGTTGCTTCTAGTCATCCTTTAAGATTGGCTCAAGGCCCCACCCCAGAGACCCTCTGTGTACATCACTTGTGCTTGCTCCTGTTTGAACGTTTAGCATAGGGTGTTGTGATTGTGTGTGTGTCCGTCTTATTCTCGCCTCTGGGTGTCATAACAGGGACTGCGTGGCCTACAGCATGCGTCCCACCTACTAGTGGGTGCTTGATTTATCTATAGCTGTAGGGTTTCTGTGATTGTTCAAATGAATGTCTTCTTTTTCAGTATAATTCCATTGTATTTTGTGTTCTATGGTTCCTCAGCCTGGTATTCAAGGCCCTGTGCCATCTATTGCTGTCTGGTGGCCTATGCCTTTTAGCCCTGGAGTAAACCATTTATGGATCCTCTGCTGCCTTCTCTTTCTGCTACCCTGGAATAGTTTTCCCACTCATTTTTGCCTAAGTGAATCCTGCCCATCTTTCAAGGTTCAATTTAAGCCCCTCATTTTCTTGACAAGCCCTGTCTGAAGTATGGGCACTCTACTTGGAACTCCAGAAGCATGCCTATTGTCCCTAACATCTTTTGGTTAATAAATTATATAGTACTATGTGGCTTTTCTTCTATTATTTTTCTGACTTATCATTTAATTCTTTCATTTAGCTGTTTAGTGTGTGTGTGTGAGAGAGAGAGATGTGTTTTAGGCTTGTCTTGTCAATGATAAAGCAAGTCTTTGAGGCCGAAGACCTAATTTTTGGTATCCCTGTCTCAAGGCTGCACAGTGCATTGAGGGGCAGTACCTGCTAAGAGCAGCACTGTTACTCATTCCCCATGTAGCTTTGGGCTGGTTATTTGCCTTCTCTGTGCCAGTTTCCTCATCTGTAAAACTGGGAAAGTAATCATTTCTATTCCAGAGAACTGTTACAAGGATTAAATGAGTTAATACACGCTAGGTCCATAGCAAGTGTTACTTAAGTGTTGTTGTGTTGTAGTTGGTAATAATATGGTAGCATGGCCCACTGAATCCCTGTTAAAGTGCAAATATGTTGTCAAGACGGGGTAGCTGAGGTTGCGGATCAGCTTGCCTGTGATCTAACAGTCAGGTTTTACTAGGAATCTGGGAAAGGCTCACCAAGAATGATAAGAGTGGCCGGGCACAGTGGCCAATGCCTGTAATTCCAGCACTTAGAGAGGCTGAGGCAAATGGACCACTTGAGCCATTTCCACTGAGGAGTTCAGGACCAGCCTGGGCAACATAGTGAGACCCTGTCTTTACAAATAACTAAAAAGAATAGCTGAGTATGGTGGTGTGTGCCTGTAGGTCCAGCTACTTGAGAGGCTGCGGTAGGAGGATCACTTGAGCCCAGGAGGTCAAGGCTGTGGTGAACTGTGATTGGGCCACTGTATTCCAGCCTGGGTGACAGAAGGAGACCCTGTCTTTAAAAGAAAATGACAAGGGTGGTAGGTGCTAGTTTCTGGGAGGAGAGTTTCAGTCCCTGTGGAATGCTGCTGGCAGCAGCTCTGGGGAGCCCATGGGCAGTGCTGAATGCCTGGAGGGCTCAAGCTGGAAACTGGGCTGACAGGACTCGGACCAGTTTTGTTTCTTTTATCATTTGGCTTTGCCATTAAGGAACCATGTCAAAATACCCTGAAAGGAAGAGGAAGATTCCAAAATAGTCATTCATCTTTGCACACATCAGTGCCCTTGTAGCCTGTGTGACTATTATAAAACTAACCTTATTTTTTTTTTCATGACATTGGCTAAATGTTTAGCAGATGCTAAAGCAATCCTGGTGGAAAAAAAAAAAAGATCTGTAGAAATTGACCTTGCACACTGTGTCTCTGGAAAAAGGTCTATCCTGGAAGCAGCTGGGGGTTGCACTGAATGTTTGAGTGTGGTGTGTGAATACCTAGATTCTAATGTTCACTTACAGTGGTTTCCCTGTGTCTATATTGGTCATAATTACAGCACTAGTTAGAGTCCAGCTCTGGGACTCACGTTTTGCAAAGGCTTTGAGAATGTTGGTCAGTAACAGTTGATGAGACAGGGCTAGCTGCAAAGGTTTGAGAAGTCCATTTCCCTGCTTTGCGGCTTCAGCCCTTGTCACTAGGCAACACTGAGTTATGATGGTCATGGCACAAGGAAGTGTGTCCCTTCTGTGGTATCCAGGGATTGTTTCCTCTTTATCACTGATAGTTACATCACTGCTATTTTATAGCACACATTATCATCTTGCTTGTAAATCTAACCTTTGGCAATTATTATTCCAAATAATATATTCGATCTTAGGGTTTCTTTATTCAAAAGTTGAATCATTTTTATACTTTTGTATATTTGTCAATAACTGGATATATTTTTGAGCAGATATATGTTTGAGCAGTTTTAATTTAAACATAATAAAAAAAAGCTATCAGTTTTAACAAGAATGATTTCATTGCCTCTCATTAATAATACAGAAACACCTGCTCTTTGAATGACTCAGTGTAGGTACTGGGAGGATAGCTTTCCAGGTTTTAGAAGTCTATGTTATATTTTCACAATAGTGGTATTGATTACTAACATTAGAGTATGCTAGGTGAGAAGACTTCTGCTTTCCTAATAAATAAACAAAAGCTTCCTTACCAATTAGGATTAACTACAAACCTGCAGTAGAGAATATTTCCCAGAGAAGATCATAAAGTTAATTTTGTGTATAATTTGGAATGTCTTCTTAATTCTGTTTTTTTTTCAAGTTTCTTTTTTTTAAAAAGCTTTAAGACTCAGACATTAAAAACAAAATATTAACTGAATTGACTCATGTTGATTGTCCATTGTCTTAGTTTGCTCAGGCTGCTATAACAAAATACCATATATAGACAGGGTGCTTGAACCACAGTTTATTTCTCACAGTTCTGGAGACTGAGAAGTCCAACATCAAGGTGCAAGTAGACTCTGTTCCTGGTAAGGGCCCTCTTCCTAGCTACCAGGCAGCCGCCTTCTCGCTATGTGGGTAGAGAGAGAGCTGCCTGCAAACACCGCATGCTCTCATTCATAGGTGGGTGTTGAACAATGAGAACACATGGACACAGGGAAGGGAACATCACACACTGGGGTCTGTTGGTGGTGGTGGTAGGGGAGGGACAGCAGAGGATGGGGAGGTTGGGGAGGGATAACATAGAGAGAAATCCCAGATATAGATGACAGGGGAATGGAGGCAGCAAACCACATTGCCATGTGTGTTCCTATGCAACAATCCTACATGATCTACACATGTACCCCAGAACCTGAAGTACAATAAAAAAAGGGGGGGGCATTAATGCCATCAAAAAGGTCCTCACTGTGTTCTGGGCATCTCAGTCTCTTAAGAAGCCATGACTTCTTGTCAACCTAATTACTTCCAAAAGGGGCTACCTCCAAATACCATCACTTACTAATTTTGGACGGGTTGCAGACATTCAGCCCATATCAGCCTCTCAATAAACAAAATTGCCTTTTACTTTATAAAGATTGTCTCATCCAGCATATAAATATTTTACTGCTCTTTGTACTTGTTCTGTCACTCCTTATGACAAATATAATCCACTTCATCCAAAGATGCCCTGCATTGGGATATACTTATTTTTGGTTTGTTTGTTTTTGTCTCTTATCCTGTGATTATACTTTATTTATTATGCTTTATTTCATAACTGTGCTTATAATGTGACTTCTCCATGTTTTGGCTCCTTTTCATCAAAATCTAAATATGACCTGAAAATATTTAGTAAAAAAAAATTAATGTCCTGAATTTAAACTAACAGTTTTTGTTTGTATTTTGAGATTTTAAATTCATATAAAAGTTACTGAATATGACATTTATATATGAGATACTGAATGTCATATTACAGGAACATTTCTGTAACAACTTTGCATTTGTTGATACTTGGAGAACTACTTAGCATCTGGACTTATGTTACCAGAGAAACCTTGTGTGACCTTATAATACTCAAAACTTATTTGCATAAGGTGGAGCAGAAAGAATATTTTGGGAGGAAGTCACTCATCAAGGTTTAAATCAATATCTTAATGTAAGAGATTTCCATTTTTTAATTAGCATATGGGCGTCAGTTTTTCATCATCACTTGGACAATTCAGGAAATTATGCCCATTTAAGAGGACTTTGTGGCCTTCTCTGATCTACTTGGTGAAGACTCAGCAGATGGTTTATGTAGGATAATTAATTAAAAGCCACTCTAAAGCCCCTGATTAGAATTCATGCAGTCAGACATTCTATAGATGCTCTAAAAAATGTTCAGTCAGTGATAGAAGGGTCTTAGTAGTTGGCTTTAATGTCTTTTGTAAAGACAAAACTCATATGACTGCATATTTCTTTTTTAGTTTTTATTTTTTAAATGAGAGTTACACATCTATGAAGTTAAAAAAAATGAACATGTTTACAAGGTTTATAACAAACCAAAACAAAAAACAGACTTCTGTGTTCTTTTTATTTCTCCTCCCGGAGGCAGCTACTTTTTCTGCAGTTATTTTGATATTCACCTAACGACTTCTTTATTTGAGACAGGGTCTGCCCTGTCTCCCTGGCTAGGTGCAGTGGTATGATCATAGCTCAGTGTGTTATGATCTCAGCCTCTTAAGAAGCCAGGACGGCAAGCATGCACCACCACCATACCCAGCTAACTTAATTTTTTCTTTTTTTGAGATGGAGTCTTACTTTGTCACCAGGCTGGAGTGCAATGGCACATCTAGGCTCACTGCAACCTCTGCCTCCTGGGTTCAAGTGATTATCCTGCCTCAGCCTCTGGAGTAGCAGGGACTATAGGCGTGTGCCACCATGCCCGACTAGTTTTTTGCGTTTTCAGTAGAGATGGGGTTTTACTGTGTTAGCCAGCATGGTTTCAATCTCCTGACCTCGTGATCTGCCTGCCTCAGCCTCCCAAAGTGCTTGGATTATGGAAGTGAGCCACCGCACATGGCCAAAAAAAATTTTTTAGAGATGGGATCTCACTATGTTGCCCAGACTGGTCTTGACCTCCTGAACTCAACTGATCCTCTTGCCTTGGCCTGCCAAAGTAGTAGAATTATCACCTGTATGTCTTTAAATAAAATTCTTGTATCTATATTTCTTGACTTTTAAATGTAGACATTATCTGGTGTCTTCCCACTATGGAAGAAACCACATTAACTCTCTTTCCTGCTGTTGACTCTAAACCTGCCCAACTTTCTCATTTCTCTGACTTCTCAATGTAGCTATAAGGCAGTTTTGGCTAGTTCAGTATTCATGTTTGCATTAGGATGACTGTGTAATCATAACAGAGACATCTAGTAAACTATAATTGTTTTTTTCTTTTTCTGTGTAACTCTGTTTTCTTGTAGTGTTCTGTTTATTTAACTTTCTCCGTATTTATCTGTTATTCATCCATGAATGTTTCACCAGCCATTTAAATTTCCTCTTAGGACGTTCAGGTATATTGGTATTCTACAGTGTCATTTTTCTGACAGTCTCTCCTGAAGCCTTCAGCCCTGTTCCCACTAGACTGGTTGCCCTTCGTGTCTGGTGCAAAGCTGTCATCCTGGGATCTCCAGTTCTATCATCCCTGTATTCCTATTGCTTCTCTCCCATGTTAGATCTCTTATTTCCTATATCCCATGTCTTACTTTTGCTTGATTTATCCTTTTGATCTGGTGGAACACAACCTGAGAAAGGGTACATAAGAGATACATTTTGTGAGAAATGAAATCACATATGTGAAATATCTTTATTTCATCCATAAACTCAAGTAATAATTTGGCTCCCTGTAGATTGTGATGTTGCTATTGAGATGTCTGAAGCCATTCTTATTCCTGATCCTTAGTATGTGCAATATTTTATTCTCTGAAAGTTTGTGAGGTAATTCGTTTGACCCAGTGTTCTGACATTTTGGTGATATGCTTTTGCTTGTGTCTAATTTTATCCATTGTGTTAGGTATTAGGTGGGTCATTTCACTCGGACAACTCTTATCTTTCAGTTCTGAGGCATTTTCTTGAAATCTTAAAATTTTCTCCCCTTAATTTTTTTTTCTGTTTTTCCTTCTTGGAGTTATTATTTTCTAGATGTGTGACTTCCTGGGAGATTCTATATTTGTCTTATTTTTTTGCCTATTTTCTTTTTTTCTTCATATTGAGTTAAGTTCTTTTGGTATTGTAGAATACTACAGTTTAGTGAGTTTTTTCAAAGTGAACACATCATGAAATAAAGCCCCAAATCAGAAAATATATTATGAGCACCCCAAACTTCCTTCTAGTCACTATCTCCCTTAAGGGTAACCCCTATCCTAACTTCTTTCAATTACACTTTATTTTGAGATAATTTTGGATTCACATGTAGTTGTTAGAAATAATAGAGCAATGTCCCATGTATTCTGCATCCTCTCACTTTTCCCCAGTGATAACATCTTGCAAAACTATAGCCCAATAGCACGACTGACATTGAGGTGGTCAAGATACAGAACATTTCTTTTTGTCACCACCAAGATCCCTTGTGCTGCCCTTGTATAGCTACCTTTACTTCCCTTCTGTCCCCACTCTCTTGTGAATTCCTGAGAATCACCTGTCTCCATTTCAATGATTTTGTCATTTCAAGAATGTTGTATGAATAGAATCATACAGTATGTAATGTTTTGAGATAGGATTTTTTCATTCTTTATAATTATCTGGAAATTTATCCCCGTTATTGCATGTATCCATTTTTTGTTCCTTTTTATTACTGCATAATATCCCATAGTAAAGCTGTAGTACAATTTGTTTGTTTGTTTGTTTATTAATTTATTTATTGAGACGGAGTTTTGCTCTTGTTGCCCAGGCTGGGGTGCAATGGCGCGACCTTGGCTCACCGCAACCTCCGCCTCCTGGGTTCAGGCAATTCTCCTGCCTCAGCCTCCTGAGTAGCTGGGATTACAGGCACGTGCCACCGTGCCCAGCTAATTTTTTGTATTTTTAGTAGAGATGGGGTTTCACCATGTTGACCAGGATGGTCTCGATCTCTTGACCTCGTGATCCACCCACCTCGGCCTCCCAAAGTCAATTTGTTTAATTAAGCCTTCCATCTATTGAAGGGCTTTTGGGTTGTCTCCACTTTTTGACTATTATGAAGAAAGCTGCTGTAAACATTTATATAGAGGTTTCTGTGTGAAAATAAGCTTTCATTTATCTGGAATAAATTCCCAGAAGTATAATTACTGGGTTGTATAGTAATCACATATTTAGTCTTAAACTGCTAAACTGCTTTTCTAGAGTGGTGTAACATTTTACATGCCCACCCACAGCGTATGAGTAATTTGTTAGTTGTGCCTCCTTATCAGAATTCAGTGTTGTCACTCTTTTTATTTTACCCATTCTTACAGATGTGTAGTGATATAGCATCATGGTTTTAATTTACATTTCCCTAATCATTAATGATGTTGAACACCTTTTCATTTGTATCTGTGCATCTATATCCTGTCTATCCTCTTCATGTCTTTTGTCCATTTTCTAATTGGATTGTTTGTTGAGTTTGAAGAATTCTTTATATATTCTAGAAACTAATCCTGTGCTGGAATGGTTTCCTAGTATTTTCTCACAATCTGTAGCTTGTGTTTTCATCCTCTTCGCAGGGTCTTTTTTAGAGCAAAAATTTTAAATTTTAATGAAGTTTAACAACAGTTTTTCCTTTTATGGATGCTGTTATTAGTGTCAAGTCTAAAAACTCTGCCTAGCACTAGAGGCTAAAGACTTTCTTCTTCTTTTTTTTCTAGAAGTTTTATAGTTTCAAATTGTATAGCTAATGATCCATTTTGAGTTAATATTTGTACAAGGTGTAAGACAGGCTGAGGTTCATTTTTTGCCCATGGATGTCTAATTACCTCAGCACAGTTTGTTGAAAGGTTACCTTTCCTCCATTGAATTGTTTTTGCATCTTTGTTAAAAAACAATTGGGCATAGTTGTGTGGATTTGTTCTGGGTTCTCTATTCTGTTACATTGATCTGTGTGTCCTGCTAATATCACACAGTCTTAATGCATAGCTATATAATCTTTTTCAAAACTGCTTTAGCTATTCATTTCTTTCCTTTTCTGTATAAATTTAAAAATAATCTTGTCTATATCTATAAAAATATGTTGCTGAGATTTTGATAGGAATTGTGTTAAACCTGTATATCAGTTTGAGGAGAATTGAAATTCATAAACATGAATCCATTTAGTTATCTTTTTATTTCTTTCATCAGCATTTTATGGTTTTAATCATAAGGTCTTGTACACATTTTGTTAATTTATACCAAAGTATTTCTTAAGCGGTTGTAAATGGTAGTATAATTTTGGTGTCCATGTGTTCATTGCTAGCATATAGAAATACAATTGATTGTTGTATGTTTATCTTGTATCCTGTGAACTTGCTGAACTCACTTATTAGTTCTAGAAGTTTATTTATAGGTTTCTTGGGATTTTCTACCTAGCCATGTCAACTGCAAAAGGGGACAGTTTAATTCTTTGTTTTCTATGTATGTGTCTTTTGTTTTCTTTTATTTCCTATTGCACTGGTGAGAACCTCCAGCACTGTGTTGCACAAGAGTGATGAGAGCAGACAGTCTTGCCTTGTTCCCTGTCTTAGAGAAAAAGCCTTCAGTCTCACCATTAAGTGCAGTGTTACCATGGTTTCTGTAGGTGATCTTTATCAAATTGAGAACATTCCCCTGTATTCCTATTTTTCTGAGACCTTTTATCATGAATTAGTGTTTAATTTTATCATTTTTTTTGCATTGATAGGCTTAAGTAATTTTTTTCTTTAGCGTATTAACATGGTAGATTGCACTGACTGACTTTCAAATATTGCATCAGCCTTGTACTTCTGGAATCAACCACACTTGGTCATGGTGTATAATTTTTTTATATATTGCTAAATTTTCTTTTCTAATATTTTCTTAAGGATTCTTGTATCTAGATTTATGAGAGATGCTAGTAGTTTTCTATTTTTTTGGACAGTCTTTTTTCTAAATATAATATTCTGCATTGACAATTCTTTTCTTTTAGCACTTATAAAAAATGTTTTGCCACTTCCAGTGTCCATGGTTTCTCAGAAATCTGCTATCATTTTAATTGATTTTCTCCCATTGGTAAGTTGTGTCTGTCTGCTTTCAACATTTTTTTCCCTGCCTTTGGTTTTCAGAAGTTTGACTATGATGTGTTTTGGTGTGGGTATTTAGTTTTAGGGTTATCCTATTGGGGCTGCTCAGCTTCTGGAATCTGTAGGTTTATGTCTTTTGCCAATCTGAGAAGTTTCCAGCCTTTACTTCTTTGACAACTTTTTCACCCCTTTTTTTCCTCCTCACCTTCCAGGACTATGATGACATGAACATTAGATCTTTTGTTACAGTCCCATAGGTCCTTAAGCCTCTGTTAATCCTTTTATTCAGTCTGTTTTCTCTGTTCAGATTGCATAATTCCTATTGTTCTATATCCTAATTCACTCTCATTAATCCCTGTCCCCTCCATTCTGCTATTAAGTGCACCTATTAAGATTTTTTTTATATTTTGGTTATTTTATTTTTCAGTTCTAAGTTTTCCATTTTTTCTTAAATATTTCTTTGCTGAGACTTTCAATGTTTTGTTTTGTTTTGTTTAAAGCATGTTTATAATTGCCTATTTAAGCATTTTTTAGGATGGCCTTTTAAAAATATTTTAGGCCGGGTGCAGTGGCTCACGCCTATAATCCCAGCACTTTGCAAGGCTGAGGTGGGTGGATCATGAGGTCATTAGATCAAGACCATTCTGGCTAACATGATGCCACCCTGTCTCTACTAAAAATACAAAAATTAGATGAACGTGGTGGTGCGTGTCTATAGTCCCAGCTACTTCGGAGGCTGAGGCAGGAGGATTGCTTGAACCTGGGAGGTGGAGGTTGCAGTGAGCTGAGATCACGCCACTGCACTCCAGCCTGGCAACAGAGGGAGACTCTGTCTCAAAAAAAATTTTTTTTTAATTCAGGGGGTACAATGCATGTTTGTTACATGGGCATATTGTATAACGGTGGGGATTAGGCTTCCAGTGTACCCATCACCCAAATATTGAACATTGTATGCAACAGGCAATTCTTCAGCCCTCATCCCCCTCCCATTCTCCCCACTTTTGGAGTCCCCATTATTTGGGGACACATTTGGAGTGTCTATTATTTCCAAATGATGGTTGTTTTTAAAGTTGTTTTCAGGTTTATTCTCACATTCCTGTCATCTCAGTGTATTGGCATCCATTAATTGTCTTTCTCCATTCAGTTTGAGATCTTCCTTGGTTCTTGGTGCGATGTGTGGTTTGTGATTGAAAACAAGACATTTCGGGTATTATTTTATGAGACTGTGGATCTTATGTAGACCTTCTGCTTTAGCTGAATTTTTCTGAAACTGATCTGGCAAGGTAAGGGAGGATGCCGCTTTATTACTGCCAGCTGGAGGTAAAAGTCCAAGTTCCTCACTCAGCCTCTCTACATACCTGAAGGTGAAAGACTTCATTAATGTGAAGTGGAGATTGGCATTTCAGCTCCCCAGCAGACCTTCTCACATGGCCTTCAGTGACACCCAGTGAGAGTGAAGGTTGGACCTCCTTATTGCTGGTAAAAACCTCCTGATTCTCTACTATAACTCCTGACATCACCCCAGTGGGGAAAGGTAAGGGTGCTTTGTTACCAACAGGTGGGTTGGCAGTTCAGGCTCCCCATGTAGTCTCCGCTGATGCTGTGGCCTCATTACTGCCTACCAGGGATGAAAGTCCTTGCTCCATCATCTTCTCTGATCCCACCTCAGTTGAGGGGTTGGGGTTCCCCATTATAGCCTAATGAAGGCCAAAGTCTAGGCTCTCCACAAGCCTTTGCTGGTGTGGGTAGGAGTGGGAATAGAGTTATGGTCATTTTTTCTGTGGTATTTGGCTACAGTCGAAGTTGTTACCTACAGTTTTCTGTCTTTCTAGGCTGCCCCTTTCCTGGTCCCTTAGATAGAGAGAGCAGGCACTTGTTGGGGCTTTATTGTTTGCACCCATTGATGTTTCTTGTTTCACTCATTCCTCTGTGTTTCTTGTTTCACTCATTCCTCTGTTGTTCCTCATTCATCTGTTGTTACTTGGGTACCAAGTCCCTAGCTGGTCTGCCTTTTTCTGTCTTGCAGAGTATGCTGTGTTTGCTTTAAATATTGTTGTCCAGGGTTTTTAATTGTACTTAGCAGAAGTGATAGAGAAAATTGTGTCTACTCCATCTTCCTGGAAGAGAAGTCTACCACTTTTTTTTTTTTTTTTTTTTTGAGACCGAGTTTCACTCTTGTCACCCAGGCTAGAGTGCAGTGGTGCAATCTTGGCTCACTGCAACCTCCACCTCCCGGGTTCAAGCTATTCTCCTGTCTCAGCCTCCCGAGTAGCTGGGATTACAGGTGCCCACCACACACCCTGCTAATTTTTGTATTTTTAGTAAAGATGAGGTTTCATTGATCTGGCTGGTCTCGAACTCTTGACCTCAGGTGATCCACCCATCTCAGCCTCCCAAAGTGCTGAGATTATAGGCGTGAGCCACTGTGCCCGGCCACATCTACCACTTTTAGTACCATAACTTAGTTTTTCCTGCTTATTCTTTTTCCATAAGTGGAATCATGTGCTTAATGATCTTTTGCTTCCTGCTTCTCTCAGTCCATATTATGTTTGTGAGATTCATCCTTGTCATTGCATGTAATTGAACTTTGTTCAATTTTCTCTTGCACAGTATTTGTATGGAACTACTAAATACTACAGTATTTGTATGTATCTGCTGTAGACAGGTTGCTCCTAGTTCTGAGCCATTGAAATTATTCTGCAGTGAACAGTTTTATAGATGTCTCTGGGTGAATATACATGTCTTTTGGTTATCATAGGGCATTACATTCAAGATAGTAGCTATTCCCATTTTTTTTTTTTTTTTTTTTTTTTTTTTTGAGACGGAGTTTCGCTCTTGTTACCCAGGCTGGAGTGCAATGGCGCGATCTCGGCTCACCGCAAGCTCCGCCTCCTGGGTTCAGGCAATTCTCCTGCTTCAGCCTCCTGAGTAGCTGGGATTACAGGCACGCGCCACCATGCCCAGCTAATTTTTTGTATTTTGAGTAGAGACGGGGTTTCAACATGTTGACCAGAATGGTCTCGATCTCTTGACCTCGTGATTCACCCGCCTCGGCCTCCCAGAGTGCTGGGATTACAGGTGTGAGCCACCGTGCCCAGCCTCGATCTTTTTTATTTTAGCCATTTTTAAAGCATGTTACATTACTGTATTCTGGTTTTAATGCTTTCACTGGAGATTAATCAAGTTGAACATCTTTTTATATATTTATTGACCATTTGTATTGGCTATTTTGTGAAATGCCTATTCAGCTTTTTGCTTATTTTTTCTATTGGGTTACCTGATATTTGCTACTAATTATTTTTTCTGTTGATTTTAAATAAGAAATCTTTTATATATCTGGATACATTATTTTGTCATATATATATATATATTTCTTCCTTTATATATATTAAGGAAGAAAAAATAATTGAACTACATTAAAATCACGAATTTCTGGCTGGGCACGGTGCTTCATACCTGTAATCACTTTGGGAGGCTGAGGCAGGCAGATCACCTGAGGCCAAGAGTTCAAAACCAGCCTGACCAAAATGGTGAAACCCCACTTTTACAAAAAATACAAAAATTAGCTGTGCATGATGGCAGGTGCCTGTAATCCCAGCTACTTGGGAGGCTGAGGCAGGAGAATCGTTTGAACCCAGGAGGTAGAGGTTGCAGTGAGCCGAGATTGCATCATTGCACTGCAGCCTGGGCAAACAGAATTTCTGTTCATAAGCTACCATTAAAGATTGAAATTGCAAGTCAAAGAGTGGGAGAACATATTTTTGTGAGATTTATATATATGTATATTTATATATATGTATAAATTTATATACAATTATATAAATTATATTTATATATAATTATATAAATTTATACATATATATAAATACAGTTACTCCTCAAAGTTAGTGGAAGGCCTTGCTAACTGTGAGCTCCTGTGTAGGGTCATTGGGTTGTGTTGTTTAGTTGGAGAGCCCTCAATATAAGCATCTAGAGGTCATTCCTCTTAAGCTAACCAGATTCTCTGGAGAAGAGGCTTCAACTTTCCTGCCTAGAGGATGGAAGTCTTGCTAGCCGCTTGAAACCTCCTGAGGGAAGTGGGATGGGGAAAGGGGCCAAGGCTCAGAATCCAGGATGTATATGTTCACTTGATGCCCTGCTTTCAGCATGGCACCGCTTACAAGTCTGCTTGGTGCTCTATGGCCAGTAAAATCTCTGTGTGTTTTTGTTTTTTAGAGACAGAGTCTCACTCTGTAACCCACGCTGGAGAGTGCAGTGGTGTGATCAAGGCTCACTGCAACCCCCGTCTCCCGGTTCAAGTGATTCTCCTGCCTCAGCCTCTCAAGTAGCTGGGATTACAGGTGCCTGCGACCATGCCCGACTAAATTTTTGTATTTTTAGTAGAGAGAGCGTTTTGCCAAGTTGGCCAGGCTGGTCTTAAACTCCTGACCTCAAGTAATCCATCCGCCTTGGCCTCCCAAAGTGCTGGGAATACAGGCACTTTGTAAATCTATGTAGTTTCCAAATCGGGTTTTTTCTTAATAGCTAGGATTACAAGTATGAGCCACACCCAGCCAAAACCTCTGTAGTTTTACTTTCCAGAGGAAAAAAACCTGTATTTGTTTGGGGTTTAGACTTTCGGTGTCAGCTCTATTTGAGCAGCTCCCCAACTGCCTCCCCCCAACACTCACTTTCTCTCTCTCTCTCACTTACTCACACATACACTCTTTCTCTTACTTACATATAAATCTAATATAGCTAACTCATGAGGCTTTGAGGGGTTCTAAGTAGTAAATTGTATTAGTTCTTGCTTTCCCTATAATCAACCAAGGTTTTAGTTTTCTCAAATCTACCAAGTCTTTAACCAATTGTTTACTTTCTGCTTTCCAGAATTTTATTTTATTGCTATCATGTGCCCCTTAATCTTTCTAGCTTGAATTTTGACTCTCTCTCTCTCTCTCTCTCTGTGTGTGTGTGTGTGTGTTTATTGTCATTTTAGTGGATTCAGGGAAGGATTCAAATGACATGTGTTTAATCTGCTCTCTTTACCCAGAAGTATCATATAATTTTTTACATTTGAGTCACAAGAAATGTTTCTTTCAATTTTGAGCTCAGGAATTAAATCAATTTAGAAAATAGATTTAAGGAGAAATTATTTGTTCTTTTCAGAAATTGATATTTTTATCTAGTAAAGAAAGTGAAAGAAGGCTGGGTGCAGTGGCTCACATCTGTAATCCCAGTACTTTGGGAGGCCAAGGCAGGAGAATCACTTGAGCCCAGGAGTTGGAGAACAGCCTGGGCAATATGGCAAAATCCCATCTATATGAAAATTAGCTGGACATGGTAGCATGTGTCTGTAGTCCTAGCTACTCAGGAGGCTGAGGTGGGAGGATTGCTTGGGACTGGGAGGTTGAGGCTGCAGTGCTGGAATTACACCACTGCACTCCAGTCTGGGTAACAGAGTAAGACCTTGTCTCTCAAAAAAAAGAAGAAAAGAAAAGATGGTGAAAGGAATTAACACATATTTGATGTATATACTCCTACAATCAGAATATGTTCATTTCAATAACGTAACTCTTGATGCACATAAGACTTTTTGACTCTTTTAATCATTCAATTTAATCTTTAATAGAAGAAAGGGAAATTCTGATGGGATGTGACATAGTTCCTATAAATTTATATTGCTAATCTCTTATATAAAAAACACTGTTTCTTTTTCTTTCCTTTTTTTTTTTTGAGATGGTGTCTTGCTCTGTTGCCCAGGCTGAAGTGCAGTGGCATGATCTCAGCTCACTGCAACCTCTGCCTCCCGGGTTCATGCGATTCAACTGCCTCAACCTCCCTAGTAGCTGAGACTACAGGTGCGTGCCACCCACCTGGCTAATTTTTGTATTTTTAATAGAGATGGGGTTTCACCACATTGGCCATGATGGTTAGATCTGCATAGGAGCACAAACCCTATTGTGAACTGTGCCTACAAGGGATCTAGTTTGTGTTCTCCTTATGAGAATCTAAGAATCACCCTGATGATCTGAGGTGGAACAGCAGTTCATCCCAAAACCATCCTCCCCTCCCCATCTGTGGAAAAATTGTCTTCCATGAAACCAGTCCCTGGTGCCAAAAGGTTGGGGACTACCATCTTAGAGCGTGTTTCCTGAAGCCATGATATCAGGGTTCAAATCCTGGCATTGCCACTTGTTAGTTAAACCTGACATGACTTATTCTTCTCATCTGTAAAATGGACAAGATAATAGAGCTATTGTGATTAATATGAATGAATACATGTAAAGATCTTTAAATGTTATCTGGTACAGAGTGCTCAATACGTGTTATCTGCTCTTTTTTTTCTTGCCATTTTCTTAAACTGCCATCTATAAAGCGCATCTGGAGAACTGTACATAATATATGCAATGCAAAGACTACTTCCTTAGCAGGATATCTTTGTCATGGCTCCAGTGAGCAATATAGTTGCAACAGTGCTGTTGGCTTCCTCTTTCTCATTATATTTGTGGTTGTGGTTAAGTGCAACCTGTTTTTCCCTAGAAACAGAATAGTTTTGCTATCTTTACTTTCTAAAGAACTCTAGACTTCATGATGCAGTGGATTTGTTTGAACAGTAAAATCAAGAAACTATAAACAGTGTTTATTTTCAACTCTCCGTATTTGGTTTAGACATAATCCCTATCATTTGTACATTTTTTCTGGAAATCAATGAAAAGACTGGGAATGAATCTGAGCTGTAAACCTGCCATTAGAAGATGTAATTAATCAGTCAGTGGCCACAAAGAGTGTTCGATTTTTTTAAGCTATTTTTCCTTACCAGTATTGTGTGGCTGCAAATGGTAAATGATGAGAATTCTCTCTGGCAATTATTATATTAGTTACAGTTTGTAACTACTTAATTTCCTGCAAGATGAAGTTCTGCGTTTACATGTTATGATTTTCATTACTAAGCCATCTTTTATATTTTACTTTACAGATCAACAATACAAATTCTGAAGGTTGTGAACTTGCTGATGGTGGTGGTAAGCCATGGCCGATGACAAAGTTGCTATCTTAACGGATGATGAAGAGGAACAGAAGAGGAAGTATGTGCTTGCAGATCCCTTTAATGGTATTTCCAGGGAACCAGAACCACCTTCGAATGAAACACCTTCCTCCACAGAAACATCTGCTATTCCTGAGGAGGAAATAGACTGGATAGAGAAACACTGTGTTAAAATAAACAATGATCTTCTGATTTCCAAGGTCTTTTATTTTTTCTTTTACTCTGCCTATGGCTCTCTCTATCCCCTTTTGCCTGTGTATTACAAACAGCTGGGAATGTCACCAAGCCAGAGTGGACTACTAGTAGGTATTCGCTACTTCATTGAATTCTGCAGTGCCCCCTTTTGGGGTGTAGTTGCAGATCGCTTTAAAAAAGGCAAAATTGTCCTCCTCTTTTCTCTTTTGTGTTGGGTTTTATTCAACTTGGGCATTGGATTTGTCAAACCTGCTACCTTGAGATGTGTACCAAAGATTCCCCCAACTGCTCACCCCACCAATGCAAGTCACCAGTTAACTATCCTGCCAACGAATTCTTCCTTTACCTCTTTCCTCACCATATCACCAAAAATGCGCGACAAAAGAAGCCTGCTTTTGGAAACAGTCTCAGACACTGTTGCTTTGCCAACAGCTCCAAATAAGAACAGTGAACCCACTCGTCAGCTCCAGACAGATGAAATTACTAACCATATGATGGACTTGACTTTGAACTCAAGCACAGCAACCCCTGCCCCCCCAGGAAATGTAACCAAGGAGACAACCACTGTTACCGTCACCACCACCAAATCTTTACCTTCTGACCAAGTCACGCTTATTTATGATCAACAGGAAGTCGAAGCTATATTCTTGGTGATCTTGGTAGTAGTCATAATAGGAGAATTTTTCAGTGCCTCTTCTGTCACAATCGTAGACACAGTCACACTCCAGTATCTGGGAAAACACAGAGATCGTTATGGGTTGCAGCGCATGTGGGGCTCCCTGGGCTGGGGCCTGGCGATGCTGTCTGTGGGCATCGGGATTGACTACACCCACATCGAAGTGCTCATTGACGGAAAGGGGTGTAAGCCCCCTGAGTACAGGAATTACCAGATCGTCTTCATCGTCTTTGGTGTTCTCATGACCATGGCCTTGATCGTTGCCACTCAGTTCCGGTTCCGCTACAACCATTTCAAAAGCAATGATTCTAAAGGGAAAGAGGTGGAGATCCCGCAGGTGGAAAGGAACAACTCCACAGAGTCCTCTGAGGAGACGCCAACCACTGCAAGCCACTCGCAAGCCTTCAACTTTTGGGACTTAATCAAGCTGCTCTGCAGCGTGCAGTATGGCTCGGTGCTGTTCGTGGCTTGGTTCATGGGTTTTGGATACGGCTTTGTGTTCACCTTTCTCTACTGGCATTTGGAAGACCTGAATGGAACTACAACCCTCTTTGGTGTCTGTTCAGTCCTGAGTCATGTGTCTGAGCTGACAGCATATTTTTTTAGTCACAAGCTCATTGAACTGATCGGCCACATCAGGTAAGAACATGCTTACTATTGCTGCCTCCTCAGCAACTGAACTTTATCTTTTTATAGTTTATAGCGTCCTTCTACTACATTTTAAAGTATTGTAATTTGTGTTGAGGGTAGGGTTGGAGTGGAAATGGGGCTTTCTGTTTCTCTTCCTCCTCAAAATAGAAACAAAAGGAAAGGAAGTCATGAACCTGGTTGGATTATCTCAAATAAACAAAAAATGGCTTCCTGTGTTCTCCCACCCCTCAGAAAAGACCTATAAGCTACCTAGCTGTGTGCCAGGAGACCCTCACAGTAAATGTTTTCAGGTATAAGAACACCGACTCAGTAAATATATTATTCGATGGAGAGTCCACCTGTCTTAGGTATTTATGAAGCAGAACTTAAGTAGATAAAGTGGATTGTTTTAAGCCTTTATTCTCAGCCACTGCTGACATAGATAAAGCCTGAATATATGGCATCTAAAGATGTCCATTATATCTAATAAAACTGTGATATAACCCACCATAATCCCTAATTCCATGATATTACGTGGATGAGGCTCTTAAGTATTTTTTGTTTTGATTATTACATGACTCCCTGCATTTTTGTCTACCATGGAGACACAGGATATTTAAAAATCTTTCTTCCACCTAAAATTTCCCATGTAATTCTTTTAGTCATTAAAAAAAATCTATAGGACACAGTGGCTCACACCTGTTAATGCCAGCACTTTGGGAGGCTGAGGCAGGTGCATCACTTGAGGTCAGGAGTTCGAGACCAGCCTGACCAACATGGTGAAACCCCATCTCTACTAAAAATACAAAAGTTTTCTGGGCATGGTGGCACACACCCATAGTCCCAGCTACTAGGGAGGCTGAGGCACAAGAATCACTTGAACCCAGGAGGCAGAAGTTGCAGTGAATTGAGATCACACCACTGCACGCCAACCTGGGCAACAGAGTGAGACTCTGAAAAAAAGCCCTATAAGTGCCTAGTGTTTCTTGTTGTGTACTGTTTCTCACCATTAATGTGTACCTTGCTCTTTAGAGATCTTTCTACTCTGTTGGCTCTAAATGTGGAGCCAGCTCCATTTAAGCATTCTTTCCTTACAGAAAAGTATGACATCTATTCCTAAAATGTGAAGTTGCTATAACTAAAAGAAAGCAACCATATGTGTTTGTGGGTATTTAAATCTGCTATTTCTATAAGAAATTAAGAGAAATAGATAATGGCAATGTTTGACAAACTTTATTTCCTTTCTATTAACTGAAGAAAATGTTTCCTAATTTGAAGTTTCAACCTAGAATCAATCATTTCTTTAAACAGTTGTGATTCTTTTTTCTTGTTGGGTTTGGTTTTGCTTCAGGAGGTGGTGGTCTGTTCCTTCTCTTTCTCAGATCTTTGAGCCCTTTGTTGTCACTAAACAAAGTCAGGCACTGTATGGATGTGTCCTGGACCCACAGAGTCCCTGAGGCACATTTTTCAAGACCATTCCAAAAGAGAGCCCATGTAACATTAAGGACTCAGAATGTCCTTTAACTTTGTCCACACCGTGTTTAGATTATCTGAGCTGTTTTAATTGACCGAGATGAATCAGATGCTTCCCTTCAGCTTGGGCAGATGAGCAAATCTCACCAGTTAATAGTGTCTTTAAAATCACTGTTATTCATTCCCAGAAAGGTACCCAGTTAGATCTTACCAATGAGTGGAGTTCTTAGACATCATTATTTAATAAGTCAATAGCATGAGTTGAACACTGACTCACTACAGAGTATGTGTTTAGGTTCTATTTTCAATGAAATTGTTAGGTTTTTTCCACATGCTAAGAAAAAAATGGTTCTCTTCTATCTTTGCCTTTTGTCTGAGGTATATGCAGCATTTTCATGATAAAATCCTAGTGGGTTTACTACTTCTTTTGGCAAGCTTAGACTTGTGTGTTTCTTTCCTAGTTACTCATTATATTAAAACCTACAGTTCACGTAACCTTAATTTTCTGGTTTTATGGACAAAAGCATCTTCCCTTTCTTGTTTAATGATGTGATAGAAGAAGATGGCTCTGTGGCCATATTGCTCCCAGAAGTCTGTGGAAATTCCATCAGTATGTGGTCATTTACCTCTTTTGAATTTTAATTCTGTCCATTAAAATGTATTGATTATTTTAAATGCTTTAAAAAGAGTCTGATAGCTAAAATGAGATGGTGTCCACATACTTAGGTAGAATGAATATGTTCCTTTTAGTGAGAATTTGGGGAGCTCAGTCAGGTGGTATTGGTTGTGATTTGGGGGGGTTAAACATTCCATTGGAAGAATATCATTCATTAAGTAGTTAGTAAAGAGAAATGATCTATGAATTGTGAGCCGTGATACATTGTGTGGAGGATCGCAGAGGTAGATCTGCCCACAGCCTTTATACATGCATGTATTTTATTTCAGCACTTTGTACTTGTCCTATTGAAAGTTTGCTTTTAGACTGGCTAGCTATGTGCAGAAAGCAGAAACTGGACCCCTTCCTGACACTAAAATTAACTCCAGATGGATTAAAGACTTAAACATAAGACCTATGTTTGTGTCCTTTTTAGGGACATAAAAACCCTAGAAGAAAATCTAGGCAAAACCATTCAGGACACAGGAGTAGGCAAGGACTTCATGACCAAAACACCAAAAGCATTGGCAACAAAAGCCAAAATAGACAAATGGGACCTAATCAAACTCCACAGCTTCTGCACGGCAAAAGAAACAGTCACTAGAGTGAATCGGCAACCAACAGAATGGGAAAACATTTTTGCAGTTTACCCATCTGACAAAGGGCTGATATCCAGAATTTACAAAGAACTCAAATAGATTTACAAGAAAAAAGCCCATTCAAAAGTGGGCAAGGATATGAACAGACACTTTTCAAAAGAAGACATACATGAGGCCAACAAACATATGAAAAAATGCTCATCATCACTGGTCATTAGAGAAATGCAAATCAAAACTACATTGAGATACCATTTCACGCCAATTAGAATGGTGATCATTAAAAAATCGAGACAACAGATGCTGGAGAGGATGTGGAGAAAAAGGAACACTTTTACACTGTTGGTGGGAGTGTAAATTAGTTCAACCATTGTGGAAGACAGTGTGGCAATTCCTCAAGGACCTAGAAATAGAAATTCCATTTGACCCAGCAATCCCATTACTGGGTATATATCCAAAGGACTATAAATCGTTCTACTATAAGGACACATGCACACGAATGTTCACTGCAGCACTGTTTACAATAGCAAAGACCTGGAATCAACCCAAATGCCCATCGATGATAGACTGGACAGGGAAAATGTGGCACATATACACCATGGAATGTTATGCAGCAATAAAAAACGATGAGTTCGTGTCCTTTTTAGGACATGGATGAACCTGGAGACCATCATTTTTAGCAAACTGACACAAGAACAGAAAATGAAACACCGCATGTTCTCACTCATAGGCAGGTGTTGAACAATGAGAACACATGGACACAGAGAGGGGAGCACTACACACTGGGGTCTGTTGGGGGAAATAGGGGAGGGACAGTGTGGGGTGGGGAGTTAGAGAGAGATAGCATGGAGAGAAATGCCAGATATAGGTGAAGGGAAGGAAGGCAGCAAATCACTCTGCCACCTGTGTACCTATGCAACTATCTTGCATGTTCTTCACATGTACCCCAAAACCTAAAATGCAATTAAAAAAAAAAAGTTTGTTTTTAGGAGTTGGCACTACCATATATTTGCAGACATTCACAAATTCTTCATCTAGAGTAATAATAAGAAAAATTCACACCAGAAAATAGTTTTTTAAAGATAGCACGTCCAGTTAGTTTCACAATATAGGCCCAGTTTTTCAGAAACTGATCTGTCAGTTTAAACAAACCTACACAGAGTATCTGATTTCTGATTTTGACCTTGGATTTTGTCCTTCTCTGGAAAGTGACTTTCTCAGGCAAATAGGATAATGCTAAATATTTCCACTTTTAAAAATAAATTTCTTTTGATTCAAAATCATAAGACTTTGGAATTTATAGCAAGTATATTTTTAGGGTATAAATGATTAACAAGATATAAATATACCTTAAGGTGTCTTCACCCTGCTTAATGTTTTAGCAGCCATGAGTAGGATTGTAATCAAAATACATCACAGTAAATCATTTGTAAATTTGTAAATCATTGCTTTCCAATGTTAGGCCATCTCCTATGTTATTTGATTTAAATTTACTTACATTTTAAGGGACACAGAAAAATCTATTCAATCTGTGACTTTGCCCTGAAATTCTTACACTCAAGGTCAGTTTTGCCATGCAAAATATTATCCAGAGGGGATGACATTAGCTATTGCTATCCATCAGTTACTACTTAATGGTAGCTAAATATCCGAATGAACTAGCCAGTCAGCTAGCAAGAGGAGGAACTACCTGATGCAGCTGGCAAGATGAACACAAGGCTTTCCTGATGGGACGCTGCAGGATGAACCAGAACAGAGAGCGAAATGCTGGGCTTTAGCACAGCCGAGGACACATGGGAGGTAGCACATGATAGTCTTGTCACTGGAGGAATAGCAGTTAAGTATTGTAAGGGGGAAGAAACTCTGTAGCTGGGGCATTTAAAGAAGATCATGCCTACATTTTTTTTTTTTTTTTTTTTTTTTTTTTGCTTATCGTCTTCCTTATTTCTACTCACCTCTTTGTGCCATCTTTGTTGCTCTTAGACCCACAGGCTCTCAGATCCTCTCCTTGCCCTGTATAAAAGGGTGCTGATTTCTGTAGGCAGTGTTTCCCTGGGTCTGTTCTCCTGTCTTCTACCTGGGTTTAGCTAATGTATTGTTTCTCAACCATTAAACTCACCAAGACAGCTTTGAAAGCTCCTAATGTCCAGGCTGCACCCAGACTAATTACATCAGTCTTTCCAGGGGTGTACCCAGGCATTCAAAGTTTTTACAGCTTCCTAGTTAATTGTAGTGTGTACAGCCAAGGTTGAGGACCACCAGGCTAATGAGAGGCATAGGTGAGGGGAGGACTAGAAGTGAGGCAGGGGGAAATAGCAGGACATTTACGTCTCTCTTTCCAGCTTCATATGGCGTGTTTGTGTAAGATTTGGAGATGGTTCCCTCTAGTCCTCTTTCTGGCCTCTGGTAGTTTACTTTCGTGCATGTGCTAGTTGGTACTCAGCTGAAGACTTGAGGGGAAGCTACAGATCTCTACAGCCCTCTCTGTAGCTGTCTTCACTTGGACACTCTGTCCTGCTTTCCAGACTCTCAGCCTTGTCTCCTCAGCTCTGGAGACCTCTGTGAGCTGCTGCATCTCACCTGCGCTCCACCCACTGTGGGTGACCCTGAGCTCCAACAACATTCTCTCCTCTCTTTATTCTTCTGTCCAAGGCCATGGAGAGGCTGCCTGTGGTTCTGACTTCCCAGATCTTCTGTCACCTACCTCTTCTGTCCGAGGCCATGGAGAGGCTGCCTGTGCTCTGACTTCCCAGATCTTCTGTCACCTACTTAACCAAGCCCCTGAATTAAGTCAGAGTAGTGCCTGCCTCTGATGAGATCCTAACACATACACCACTCTTCACTGCTTTCAAAGACTTCTGATGGCAATTGGCACTGTGAAGAAACAGATTAGAAATAGAATAACTCAATTATTGATTAAAAAGCAAAAAGATGGTGTACCTTAAATAACCTTTTCCCCCTTCTGATTCCTTAAGGGAGGATTAATTCTTCTTTACAAATGGTTTTTACCACAATAAAAATGTTTTAAAAGATGATTTAATTCTCATAGAATAATGAACTCTATATGCTCTACAGAATGAAGTATTACTCTGTATTTAAAAATCAAAATCCTAGACATTTGTTCAATTTAGTTGAACAGTTATTTAGGCCCAAAGAACCCCAGATTAGTAGGATACAGGGGCTGAAATACTAAAGGAAAGGGTGTTGGAGAAAACAGGAAAGGTTGAGGCCAGATGGATGCTGGGATCAGCAACCTGAATTTCTTCTGGAGGCAGTAGGGAGCCATAGCAAGTTTCAAAGCAGGGATGGCCATAGATTTTCACATGTCCCTCCCTGCTTTGAACCTTGCTGTGGAGGGTAACTTTGAAGTCAGGAACCCACTGAGAAGGTTCTTAAAATAGCCTAAATAAGAGATGGTACAGGCCTGAACTGCAGCAGTAGCAACAGAAATTGAGGGTAGGAATTTGGGAGGTAAAACTGACAGAATTATTTGGATGTGGAAGTAAGGTAGAGAACCCCGCATTTCCAGCTTGGTATGGCATTCCAAAAATCTAATAGGAAATTCAGAAAGGAGATGTAGCATGGGGTGGGGGTGTTTAGTGTTTTGCTTTTCGTTTAGTTTGAAATTGAAACATCTAGATGGGAGGCCTAGCAGACAGTTGACCATTATAAGCCTGAAGCTTATTGAGGAGGTTAGGACAGGGGATGCAGATTTGCGATAGTTAAAATCATGAATGTTGTGGGTAACATGAACAAGGAAGTCTTGTGGTCTAAGAAGAGAAATGGGCTGATGAAAATCAGTTATAATTGTCTCCAAGATATTATTTCAGGTTTCTGATTTATTGAAATGTTGGTCTGTGCTTTATTGCTTAAAGTAAGTATCCTTATGCTTGAGAATATTTTGTGTTATATGGAATTGTGTCATTGCAGTATTACTGTAACCTTCAGCAGCAACTGACTTTCTGAGCACCCCGCCAGTACCATCACCTGAGCCAAGTATCCTCTGTGGGTGTTCCTAGGTGGGCCTAAGACATAAGCAAAGGAGAGAAAAATAAAAGGAGCAGGACTTTAGGGATCACATAGTGGTTATGAGCAGAGGTTGAGTCAGATTGCCTGGCTCTGCAACTTGGAACCATATGGCCTTGGATAAGTTACAGAACTTTTTCATCTCTGTTTTGTTATCTGTAAATAGGGATATTATTAGTAACTGCCTCTTAAGTTTTTTTATGAAGAGTAGATGAGATAAAACATGGCAACTGCTTCAGCAATGACCAGCATATATTAGTAGTTCAGCTTATTTTACTTTTTTCTCTCAATCTTCTGATATATTATGCTGTTTATAACTACAAGACCCATTGAATCTGACAAAAATACAAGTTGACAGTACAATATCAAAAGTGTACAGATGATTAAACCTGCAAGGTCAAGATGTTTGTGATTTTCAAAATAACTAACATTTCCCCTTAAATGTATCTTAGTCAAATTGAAATTGTTCTGCCCAAATTTGTGAAGACCATAGATTGTCAAATGGAGTTATATTAAATCAGAAGTGCACTCCTGATACAGCCTTTATATAATAGAATGTTTTGTTCTTATAAACAAAGATTGTCTTCTTAAAGATTAGTCTAGTCTGGGTGTGGCTCATGCCTGTAATCCCAGCACTTTGGGAGGCTAAGGCAGAAGGATGACTTGAGCCCAGGAGTTCGAGACCAGCCTGGGCAACATAGTGAGACCCTGTCTCTACAAAAAATAACATTAGCTGGGCATGGTGGCACATCCCAAGCTACTTGGGAGGCTGAGGTGGGAGGATCTCTTGAGTCCAAATGGAAGTCAAGGCTGCAGTGAGCTGTGATCACACCACTGTGATCACACTGTGAAACAGGGTCTTGCTTTGTCACCCAGCATGGGTGGGTGACAAGAAAAGAAGAAAAAATGATTAGTCTAATTAAGTTAATCGGTACTGGAAAATAGAGTACTTCTATGCTTTCAATTTTGTAGGGTATGTATAAAAAAAACTGGTGATTTGATGTCATCTGACTAGTTAATGAAATAAAAGGTAATAACTTTTCTTAGCACTGGTGAAATGACACCTGTTTGGGCTGTGTTTTCTTTGCCAGAGCAGTACACTTAATTGACTGTGGCTTTAAGCCCAGTGTATGAGTATTCTTGGTCACTGCCCAGTTTTTCACAGAGGTAGGAAGATCCCATGTGGAAGCCTGGAATTCTACAAGCATTGTAGAATATCGTTTAGCTACAACATCAGTGTCAGTTTTTAAAATGTGAAATAGATGAGCGCTCTGTGGCAGTGGAAGAGGAGTTTACTCACAGTGTTTGAGGAAGGTGGATTGCAGATTTAAAGTGGCTGTGTGTTCCTTTCTTTTGAATTATGGTTCTATGAAGTCATTCTCCAGAACTCAGTTTTTTGGTTTTTGTTTGATTGTGTTTTTCATTTATTATATAAAAAGTACGATAAAGCACGTGCGCACACACACACACACACACACACAATTTCATTTATTATATAAAAAGTGTGGTAAAGCACATGCACACATACACACATACATTCACACACACACACACACACACACACATACACACACACACAGCCACACTGTAACTCCTGAAATTGGATAACCAGCCCAACATTTCTACAGGGGTTAGAACTTATATCATCTTGTGTAACTTTATTGTTACAGTTTTGAAAGTGCGTATTAGAGTGCTAAACCCATCCTCCATTTCATTTAAAAGCAAGTGTTTCGTAAAGACAATGTTTTGTGTCCTATTTTAAATTCCAATTGTTTTATATAAAATCATAGTAAAAGAAGTTAATCTTTCCCCCCTTTTTTTTTTTCACTGTGTGTCTTGGTAAATTAAATCTAGCATACTGGAAAACAGATAGAGAGATAGTATAGTCCAGGCCCCTTATTTTACAGCTTGCCTGAGGATACAAGCCTAAAGTCTTGCACCCTTCCGAGTAGGCCTTGGTGCTAATTGAGGCCCTTTGATTGACCTGGCCTGGCTTCCATCCTGCCTGTGCTCCAATCGTGGGCATGCTGCATGGGCTGAGGCTTAGTTTTATTCATCTGTAAATCTGGAGATACTTATCTCATATTAGAGAGAATTACAGGAGAACTGATGCAAAGCACTTAGAATGGAGTCAGGCAGATAGCAAACATGCAGGAGGCAGTCGGAGATGCTGTCATTGCTACTATCAGTGGTGGGGGGATTCAGTGGCATTTGAGTATTAGTTTCATTTAACTCATCAGAATATTTGAGAAAATGTATAATCTAATTCCTTCACATGCTAAAAGTAGGGCTTAAATATGTTCTCTCTCCTTTTCCAGAGCATCTCTCTTTTTAAAACATCCAAAACACAAAAAACACTATACCCTGTTTAAAGAACCCAATTTTTTTTTCTGACTCTGCCAGCCTTTCTCAGTGAGGGCTCCTCAGAACCACGGAACATACAGAATGACTTGAGTGACCATTTCTTCAGTTCTCCCAAGGATGCCATATAACTACTACCATTTGGATGCATGAAAGAGAGAATAATTTATTTCATATGATAGGGGATTTAGAACATAGGTCTTATTCCTCTCCTGGTACCTTGGTTTAAAAATCTCATTTGCAGGGTCAGTTGAAATTTAAAAAAAAGTTAAATGCTTCTCTTTTCATTAATTACTTTGAAATCAGATTTATAGCACAGTAATATGGAAAAAGTAATGCTTCCTGTAATTGATTAATGGACAAAAAAAGGTCATTTTTTTTCCTTGATATTTAAGTTCTAAGGATTAGAGATCTGAGATTTGAAAACAGTTTTATTTTTGGGGGAGGGTAGGTGATTTGCCAAAGGAGATATAGCCTGTATTAAATTCTGGGACTAGGAAAAAAACATACATTATCCTGCATGAATTTTAATATTTAAAATTTTATTTTTTAATTAAGTTTTTAAAAAATCCTCCCCAATCAATAGCACTCTCCAAAAGTGAATGACTTTGACATCATCAAATGATCTTCAGGATTCTCCCGTCTTATGATGAGGTTTAGTTTCCTAAGACCAAGATGAGATTAAACCTCGTTGAACTTCATCTGAGTTTTAATAATCACAGAATTATTACAAACTCTGAAAGAGTTTGAGATTATAAGACTATATTATTTTAGCAACATAGAAGCCAGGTGGATGGATTCAGGGTGTATCCAAGGCTGCACAGTTTGGGAAGTTCCCCCAGATCTTTTGACTGCCTGCCAGAGTGTTCTGTCCGAAAGAAAGGCGCAGGCACTTAACTCTGTTAAATCCTATAGTTCCAACTGCTACAGCTCCCTAGCTCCCTCAAAAAAAAACCCAACTGAAAAGTAGTTTAAACTGGGAGAGCTATGTATTAGCAGTAAAATCTGTCCAATAACTCACTGGGATCTAAGTTGGAAAAAAATTATCTGGCAATGTCATGAAGTTTTTAAAATTTAGGGGGTCAGGGAGAGGAAGGAACTAGGAAGGCATATTCCATTTATAAAGAAGCTAATGAAATGTGGACTATGAACTAGAAATTCCAAATCAGCCAAAGATAGGAAAGCTACAGGAGCTAGACATTTATACACGTTCATTCCGGATCTGCTCAATCCAAAACTACATACTGGTGGGAATACAGGAGATGAATACTTGGTTCTGGTCTCTTTGGCATTTATATCGTGGCTTTAAAGCTAAGCTTAAATGTCAACCACCTGCAGAGCCATCTAAGACTATACTGATTCTATTTTAGAACAGGCCAGATTTGAGGGGTGAGGGACTTAGGGATTCTGAGGATCTCTCCCAGTGCACTGCTCAGAAAATATGGTAGGCCTGGGCCACCTGCTGGGACAAGTCATAAACCATCGCCACAGACATTTATCCAGAGAGTTCATGTTTAGCACAGTCCTAAATGTTTCAGAGAAAACTAAACATATGCACTGTCTCTCTGATTCACAGCACAATACTTGAAATGATGTCTTGACACACAAAATATAAAAATATTAGTTCATTCAGGGTGTCTGAGATGGAATTATTTTAACACAGTGAGTATTCGAGAATGGAGCTAATTAGAGCTTTTCTAATCAGAGAACACAAAGTTAGTGATTTCAATTTTGTTTTGTTTTGTTTTGCTTTTAGCCAGCAGGACAGCTGGCAATGTTGTCAGACATGAGTGATTGGGTAAGACTGAGGATAGGTCAGTGTGAGTCCATCACCATTGGATTTCATTTTTCATTTCGTACAAACTAGAGAGCTTTGGATTTGTTAAAATATGAGCTATTACGGATTATTCCTGTCCTACTAGGTCCTCTGCTAATATATGGAGGACACATACATACAGTCTGTGTCATAGCACATATAAAGAAGCCACATTAAATAATAAATTGCTTATATACTTCCTAGTGCCACATTTTCGGCATTATAAGCTACCATCTTCATAATAGCTGGAATATGAAATAATTATAATTGTAGCTATTATTTATATGTGGGTAGATTTCTATTTTCCTATTCCCTTCACATTTTACCTCCAAAGATATTGATACCCATTTTTGTAGGAAAAGTTGCTTACAGCTCTTTCAAATATAGGTTCTCATTATCACATTGTAAGCTATGGAGTTCCAAAAACTGAAGAGTTTATGATCAAGAATTGAAAAGGAATCGTTTGGTTTTTATAGTCCCTTTTAAAGAATGTCTTTGCAAAGAAATATCTTACTATATAATATAGTTACCAGGCTGACTTATTAATAACAACATTACTTATAATTGAGCTATTCCTAGTTTAGAAGAAAAGGCTATTGTTGCGAGGTAGTATAAATGAATCCAGGGCTTTTAGTTGTTGCTGTCACCTGGTTTCCTTTCTCTTCCATCTTCAGTGGCTGGGTGATTGATTGAGGCATTTACTGAGTTAAAGAGAGAAGGACAAACACCGTATGTACTGTACCTTTTGTGACTGCAGACTGCCCTCAGACTGCCACCATCTAACAGGTTGAGGTGATGCTCAAGGTGCGTGGCAGACAGGAGTAAAGATGGTTCCTGCAGATTCCGTTACCTAGACAACCACTGTGGAGGCCAATTTAGCATTCTACGCTCAGCTCAAGTTAGATATTCCCTATAGCCTTAAAATTACATTGTTAGAGGTGGGTGGATCACGAGGTCAAGAGATCGAGACCATCCTGATCAACATGGTGAAACCCCATCTCTACCAAAAATACAAAAAAAATTAGCTGGACATGGTGGCGCGTGCCTATAATCCCAGCTACTCAGGAGGCGGAGGCAGGAGAATTGCCTGAACCCAGGAAGCAGAGGTTGCAGTGAGCCGAGATTGCGCCATTGCACTCCAGCCTGGCTAAAAAGAGCGAAACTCCATCTCAAAAAAAAAAAAAAAAATTACATTTTTAGTTAAATACCTCCCTAGAGAAACTCATACACATGCAGAAAGATGTGTACAAGGATGCTTACTTGCTTACTGTGGCTTTCTTACACTGAAAAAAAGAAACAGTCTAAATAGCCATTAACTGAGGAATGGATACATTCAATATGGTATAGTCATAAGGTGAAATATTAATGCAGGGCTTAAAAGAAATAGACTAGATCAATATGCTAACATGAAAAGCTCTCAAAAATATGATGTTGACTGGGGAAAAAAGCAGGTTTCAAAGTAACTCAAATAAGTAGATGATTTTACTTCTGATAATGATGAGCGATTTAAGGCAAAAGTAAAACAGAGATAAGGGTCCTAGAGTGACTGAGGAGAAGCTATTGTTTCTGCTCAGTTAGGCTGGGAGACTTTCCCTTAGGAAGTGGCATTTGAGCAGAGTCCTGAATGGAACCCCAGTGAAGATCTTGGGGACAGAGGAAACCTCGCATGTGAATGGCCAGGGAGAGAGGAATAAAAGGATGCCAGTGCCCTGAGCAGGGATCCTGAGAGGCTTGAGCATCATACCAAGAGTCTGGATGTTTTCCTAAGGGAAGCTGAGTTTTAGCAGGGGGTGACATAACTGATTTATGCTTTTATGTTTTTGGAAGACAATTGCTTGGGTAGAGGATTTCACCCTACTTTACAAAGGTCCATTTTTCTTCATTCTCTGAGTTTTAGAGAAATCATAAGCTGTGCTGTTTTCTTAAGTCGTCAGCTGATGATTCGTGTATTATCTTTGTTGATTTAGTGATTTCTACCAATCCAGATGAAAGTTTTTTTTTTTTTAGCAACTTCAAAATTTCAGAATAGCTAAATAATCTAGAGGATAAGTAAAAAACAAAAATTAGTTAAAAAAATCTCCAATCACTTGAATGTGGGAGGTGGAGGTTGCAATGAGATCGTGCCATTGTACTCCAGCTTGGGTGACAGAGCAAGACTCCATCAAAAACAAATTCTAACAAAATTCAAAAATAATCTTAACAAAAATTATAATTATGGGATAGCATTATAAAAATTAGTAGTTATGCTACCATTTGAGTGCTTATTACATATAAAATACTTATAAAAACATGGTGCTATATGCTTTTTCTATAAGCCCTTATTTAATCTTTAACTGTCTTGTGAGTTAGGCATTGTTATTCCATTTTAGGGATGAGAACTGTAGAGCGATTAAGTTTCCCATAACAACACAGCTGGTAAATAATAAACATAGGATTTAAATTCCAAAACCATATTCTCAGCTGCTAACTTATACCTCCATAGGCACAGGGTTAGATTAGCAACTATTTTGTTCCTTTATGCAACCCAGTCTCACCTCTTCCTCCTTCTCATTTCTGCTTTGAATGACCAATGTCTGGTACCACTTTTTCAGTGGTTCCAACCACCCTCCTGTGTCTCTTCCTGGTAAGATCTCCATCCCTCTAAAGTGCCTGTACTCCGCCAAATTATTCTTTTTAAAGAACTAAACTCTTATTCCTTCAGGGCTAGTGCCTCTTAACAGTGTTAGGAGGAGAATAATATGATTAAACTTATTTGTACTGAACATGAATGGCAAAAACTAATGTTTCTAATGATGACCACGTATCATTTAGAAAGAATTAATTCACAATTAACTATTGTGTTCATTCAGTATTTCTTTAAAGAAGACTTTTTTAAATGATCAGTGACTATTCTAGAGCTGCAGTGTTGAATAGGACAGACAGATCCCTCTCTCATGCAGCTCATGTTCTGTTGGAGGTGAAAGACAGTAAAACAGAAAAGAAAATGTCAGATGCTACAGACATGTTATGTGCCTATGGCATTGGGAGTGGAGATAAAATGAATAAAAGCAAGAGTTCTTCTAAGCAGGACCTTGTGCAGTTGGAATGAAGGAGAGGTTTTATAAATTAGGTACCAGAGGAGTACTGGTGCCATTCACCAAGGAGAAGAACCCAGGAAGAGAGGTGTAAACTCTGGGTAGGGGAAGAGGATCCTGGAGTTTAGAACATGTGGAATTTCTATGAGATGGGGAAGATTCACATTGGAAACTTGCATTAATAAGACCAGATCTTAGGGAAAGGATGAAGGTTGGAGATGTCTTTTGGAAAACACTGGCATGTAGAGAACAGCTCATTCCCATGATGTGAAGTTTTCTGTAATCACCTTCCTCCTCCTCTCTATTCCCCTTTCTGATTTTCACATGGTCAATCCATTTTGGGAAATCTTTTTCAAAGAAGGAATATGTCATTATCAATCTTACTTCTGGAAGCAGTGCTGTATAGCACGACTGTTGGGAAGAGACAAATTCAGTGCTTCCAAGATGGGCATGAAAATTACATCCTAATGTCAGAATCTGAAGTTTTGGTGAACATAACACTGATGTTCTTTTGATATTACTCACTGAAAACTCAAGGGCTTTTATCCTAAACCCTCCATTTTCCCTTTGGGCATTTCCGTAGGACTGAAGAAACACAGAATGGAAGAGAATATGCTGCCCCAAATAGCCTAATGACTTAGGTGTCACTGTCTGTGCCTTGGGCTTATCTGATAAGTGCAATGTAAACCGAGAAAGTTAAACCAAGACTTGACCAGCAAGCAAATCAATTATTATTATACGTGTCAGAGTGGCATTGTTCTATATTGCCTTACCTCAGAAATGCTACTGGTAACTGGAATATATGTCACAGAGAAGATTCTTGTATCTTTTATAGGGAAAGTTTTTATGTTCAGTTTCCTTATTAGACTAAATCAGTCTTTGTTTTAATTTCCAGATCACCAATAGAATTATTATAGGCCTAGAAATTTAGACTTTTCACAACTATTTTTATGTGACAGTAATCTTAGAAAACAGTTGCTTTATTACATCTATTTTACAATGGCTTAATGAGAGCCTGATACCCTCCATTGGTGGAGAGATCAAGTTAACTCCTTATGGTCCTGGGATGGTGCAGCCATGGTTCATGGAGCCCCTGGGGAGGTTCCCAATTGTGTTAGATAGTGCAGTTGTTAAAGATAGAGTTGAGAAGCATGTTTATGTGGACTGAATGGTGTCCCCCATCAACTGTATTCAAGTCCTGACCCCCAATGTGATGCTGTTTAGAGATGGGGCCTTTGGGAGATAATAAAGTTTACAGGTTATGAGAGTGGGGCCCCATAATGGGATTAGTGCCCTTATAAGAATACATGCTAGACAGCTTGCTTGTACATAATCTCTCTTTTTCTTTACCCCTCTCTTCCCCTCTGCCTACCTCCTTCCACCATATGAGGACACTGTGAGAAGGTGGTCATCTGCAAGCCAGGAAGAGACCCCTCACCAGAACCCAGACATGCTGGTATCCTATTCTCAGATTTCCGGCTCCAGAACTATGAGAAATAAATGTCTATTGCTTGACCCACCAGTTTATGACATCCTGTCATGGCAGCCTGAGCAAATTAATACACGTATCTAAATAGAGCAAGGAGAGTCTGAAGTGGGTATAGAGGGTTGGGATCCCCAAAGATTCTGAGTTAGAGACACTAGAATAGGGACCTATGGCTTAACATAGTGGGGTGATGGTAGGAGTGAGTCCAGCAATGGCAAACTTGTATTTTTCTGTAGGCATATGCATTTCTGGTAGCATGTGCGTTGGTTAAACAGATCCACCATGCAAGCCTGAAAAGGAATAGATTTGCTATTTGCCCAAACTCCCTCCTGAGTGGGGGAGTTGGAGACTTTAGCCTAGGTTCTCTGGTCTATAGCCCCATGCTCTTTTCTATTAGTGTAGACACTAATATTGGCATCATCAAAGTAGACAGACACTAATATCATTGCTATTTTATTACTATTTATCAAGTTCTATTAATTACTATGACTTTAATTATTATTATTACTATTAAGTTATTCATAGCTTTATTCATTGAATTTTATTAGAAAGCGAATATGTTTCAAATACAGATAGAATATCACAACATCTTTGTGAAACAAGATTTTAAGGTTAAATTATCACTACTTTTTATATGTGTGAAAGAAAGCACCTTCTAAATTTCCCTGAACGGTTTCTGACCTGGCTGAGGGAGGCTCTGCTGGCCATGGGAAGGGCATAGGATTTGACAGTGAAAGACCTGGTTGAATTTTGCTTCTGTAGTTTTTTTGAGCTGCATGACCCAGGAAACTTGGTGAACCTTTCAGGGCCCTGATTTCCTCAACTGTGAAACAGGATTAATAATGACCCTTATCCTTGCTATTTGAGAAGATTATCGGCAGAAATACATGAGATACTAAGTGGGGGAAAATGATTAAAAAAAATGGAGAACATTTGCAAGAAGAGCAACCCCAAGGCACATAATCATCAGATTCACCAGGGTTGAAATGAAGGAGAAAATACTAAGGGCAGCCAGAGAGAAAGGTCGGGTCACCCACAAAGGGAAGCCCATCAGACTCACAGCAGATCTCTCGGCAGAAACTCTACAAGCCAGAAGAAAGTGGGGGCCAATATTCAACATCCTTAAAGAAAAAAATTTCAACCCAGAATTTCATATCCAGCCAAACTGAGCTTCATATGTGAAGGAAAAATAAAATCCTTTACAAACAAGCAAGTACTCAGAGATTTTGTCACCACCAGGCCTTCTTTACAAGAGCTCCTGAAAGAGGCACTATACATAGAAAGGAACAAGCAGTACCAGCCATTCTAAAAACATACCAAATGCTAAAGAGCATCAACAAAATGAAAAATATGCATCAACTAATGGGCAAAACAGCCAGCTAACATCAAAATGGCAGTATCAAATTCACACATAACATTATTAACCCTAAATGTATATGGACTAAATGCACCAATCAAAAGACACAGACTGACAAATTGGATAAAAAACCAAAACCCATTGGTGTACTGTATCCAGGAAACCCATCTCACATGCAAGGATACACAAAGACTCAAAATAAAGGGGTGGAGGAAGATTTACCAAGCAAATGGAGAGCAAAAAAAAGCAGGAGTTGCAATTCTCATCTCTGATAAAATAGACTTTAAAGCAACAAAGATCAAAAGAGACAAAGAAGGTCATTACATAATGGTAAAAGGATTGATACAACAAGAAGAGCTAATGATCCTAAATATATATGGACCCAATACAGGAGCACCCAGATATATAAGGCAAGTTCTTAACGACTTACAAAGAGACTTAGACTCCCACACAATAATAGTGGGAGACTTTAAACCTCCATTGTCAATATTAGATCAACCAGACAGAAAATTAACAAGGATATCCAGGGCTTGAACTCAGACCCGGAACAAGCAAACCTGATAGACATTTACAGAACTCTCCATCCCAAATCCACAGAATATACATTCTTCTCAGCACCACATCACACCTACTCTAAAATAGACCACATAATTGGAAGTAAAGCACTCCTCAGCAAATACAAAACAACTGAAATCACAACAGTCTCTCAGACCATAGTTCAATCAAGTTAGAATTCAGAATACAGAAACAAACTCAGAACCACACAGCTTCATGGAAACTGAACAACTCGCTCTTGAATGTTGACTGGATAAACAATGAAATGAAGGCAGAAATAAAGAAGTTCTTTGAAACCAACAAGAATGAGGACACAACATACCAGAATCTCTGGGACACATTTAAAGCAGTCTCTAGAGGAAAATATACAGCAATAAGTGCCCACATGAGAAGAGTGGAGAGATCCAAAATTGACACCCTATCATCAAAATTGAAAGAGCTAGAGGAGCAAGATCAAAAAAACTCAAAACCTAGCAGAAGACAAGAAATAACTAAGATCAGAGCAGAACTGAAGGAGATAGAAACATGAAAAACCCTTCAAAAAATCAATAAATCCAAGAGCTGGTTGTTTGAAAAGATCAACAAAATAGACCACTAGCGAGACTGATAAAAAAGAAAAGAGAGAACAACCAAATAGATGTAATAATAAACGATAAAGGGGAAATCACCACAGATTCCACAGAAATTCAAACCATCATCAGAGAATATTATAAACAACTCTATGCACATAAAGTAGTAAACCTGGAAGAAATGGATAAATTCCTGGACTCCTGTGTCCTCCCAAGCCTAAACCAGGAGGAAGCCGAAACTATGAATAGACCAATAACAAGGTCTGAAGTCGAGGCAGCAATTAAGAGCCTACCACACACAAAAAAAGCCCAGGTCCAGATGGGTTCACAGCCGAATTCTACCAGACACGCAAAGAGGAGCTGGTACCATTCCTTCTGAAACTATTCCAAATAATCCAAAAAGAGGGAATCCTTCCCAAATCATTTTATGAGACCAACATCATCCTGATACCAAAACCTGGCAGAGACTCAACAAGAAAAGAAAACTTCAGGCCAATATCCATGATGAACATAGATGCAAAAATCTTCAATAAAATACTGGCAAACCGATTGCAATAGCACATAAAAAACTTATCCATCATGATCAAGTAGGATTCATCCCAGGGATGCAAGACTGGTTCAACATATGCAAGTCTAGAAATGTAATTTACCACATAAACAGAACCAAAAACGAAAACCACATGATTATCTCAACTGATGCAGAGAAGGCATTTGACAAAATTCAACAGCCCTTTATGCTAAAAACCCTCAATAAACTCGGTATCGATGGAACGTATCTCAAAGTAATAAAAGCTATTTACAACAAACCAACAGCCAATATCATACTGAATGGGCAAACACTGGAAGCATTCCCTTTGAAATCCGGCACTAAACAAGGATGCCCTCTCTCACCACTCCTATTCAATATAGTACTGGAAGTTCTAGCCAGAGCAATCAGGCAAGAAAAATAAATAAAGGGTATTCAAATAGGAAAGGTGGAAGCCAAATTGTCTCTATTTGCAGACGACATGATAGTATACCTAGAAGACCCCATCGCCTCAGCCCAAAAACTCCTGAAACTGATAAGCAACTTCAGCAAAGTCTCAGGATATAAAATCAATGCGCAAAAATCACAAGCATTCCTATACACCAATAACAGACTTAAAGAGAGCCAAATCAAGAACGAACTGCCATTCACAATTGCTACAAAAAGAATAAAATACCTAGGAATACAACTTACAAGGAACGTAAGGGACCTCTTCAAGGAAAACTACAAACCACTGCTCAACGAAATAAGAGAGGACACAAACAGATGGAGAAACATTCCATGTTCATGGTTAGGAAGAATCAATATCGTGAAAATGGCTATACTGCCCAAAGTAATTTACAGAATCAACGCTATCCCCAACAAGCTACCACTGAATTTCATCACAGAACTGGAAAAAACCACCATGAACTTCATATGGAACCAACAGAGAGCCTGAATAGCCAAGTCAATTCTAAGCAAAAAGAACACAGCGGGAGGCATCACACTACCAGACTTCAAACTATACTACAAGTCTACAGTAATCAAAACAGCATGGTACTGGTACCAAAACAGAGATATAGACCAATGGAACAGAAGAGAGGCATCGGAGGCAACACAACATATCTACAACCATACAATCCTTGATAAACCTGACAAAAGCAATGGGGAAAAGATTCCCTGTTTAATAAATGGTGTTGGGAAAACTGGCTAGCCATATGCAGAAAGCAGAAACTGGACCACTTCCTGACACTTTACACTAAAATTAACTCCAAATGGATTAAAGACTTAAACGTAAGACCTGGCACCATAAAAACCCTAGAAGAAAATCTAGGCAAAACCATCTAGGACATAGGAGTAGGCAAGGACTTCATGACCAAAACACCAAAGGCATTGGCAACAAAAGTCAAAATAGACAAATGGGACCTAATCAAACTCCACAGCTTCTGCATGGCAAACGAAACAGTCACTAGAGTGAATTGGCAACCAACAGAATGGGAAAAAAAATTTTGCAGTTTACCCATCTGACAAAGGGCTGATATCCAGAATTTACAAAGAACTCAAACAGATATACAGGAAAAAAAACAAGCCCATTCAAAAATGGGCAAAGAATATGAACAGACACTTTACAAAAGAAGACATATATGAGGCCAACAAACATATGAAAAAATGATCATCATCACTGGTCATTAGAGAGATGCAAATCAAAACCACATTGAGATACCATCTCATGCCAGTTAGAATGGCGATCATGAAAAAATCTGGAGACAACAGATGCTGGAGAGGATGCGGAGAAATAGCAATACTTTTACACCGTTGGTGGGAGTATAAATTAGTTCAAGCATTGTGGAAGACAGTGTGGCGATTCCTCAAGGCCTTAGAAATAGAAATTCCATTTGACCCAGCAATCCCATTACTGGGTATATATCCAAAGGACTATAAATCGTTCTACTATAAGGACACATGCATACGAATGTTCATTGCAGCACTGTTTACAATAGCAAAGACCTGGAACCAACCCAAATGCCCATTGATGATAGACTGGACCTGGAAAATGTGGCATATATACACCATGGAATATTATGCAGCAATCAGAAATGATGAGTTCGTGTCCTTTGTAGGGACATGGATGAATCTGGAGAACATCATTCTCAGCAAACTGACACAAGAACAGAAAATGAAATACCACATATTCTCACTCATAGGCGGGTGAGGAAAAATGAGAACACATGGACACAGGGAAGTGGGTACTACACACTGGGGTCTATTGGGGGGAATAGGGGAGGGACAGTGCGGGGGTGAGCTGGGGAGGGATAGCCTGGGGAGAAATGCCAAATGTGGGTGAAGGGGAGGAAGGCAGAAAAACACACTGCCATGTGTGTACCTATGCAACTATCTTGCACGTTGTGCACATGTACCCCAAAACAAAATGCAATTAAAAAAAATTGGAGAACATTATAGAATGGTAGTATGGAGTATGGGCAGTATGCAAAGGGCATTGTGGGGAGGTCTCACAGATTGCTGAAACTGACACTCTTTCTTCTTTTTTAATTTTTTAAAATATATTTTATTGCACTTTAAGTTCTGGGGTACATGTGCAGAACATGCAAGGTTTTGCATAGGTACATACATGGCAACGTGGTTTGCTGCCTCCATCCCCGTCACCTATATCTCGCATTTCTCCCGATGTTATCCCTCCTCAATTCCCTACTCCCTGCTGCCCCTCCCTTAGTCCCCCTGCAACAGACCCCAGAGTATGATGCTCCCCTCCCTGTGTCCATGTGTTCTTATTGTTCAACACCCGCCTACAATTCAGAATATGTGGTGTTTGATTTTCTGTCCTGAATGTTTTTCCTAGGTTTTCTTCTAGGGTTTTTATGGTGTTAGGTCTTATGTTTAAGTCTTTAATCCATCTGGAGTTAATTTTAGTGTAAGGTGTCAGGAAAGGGTCCAGTTTCTGCTTTCTGCACATGGCTAGCCAGCTTTCCCAATACCATTTATTAAACAGGGAATCCTTTCCCCATTGCTTGTTTTTGTCAGGTTTGTCAAAGATCAGCTGGTTGGAGATGTGTGGCATTGCCTCCAAGGCCTCTGTCCTGTTCCATTGGTCTATACCTCTGTTTTGGTACTAGTGCCATGCTGGTTTTTTTTTTTTTTTTGAGACGGAGTTTTGCTCTTATTACCCAGGCTGGAGTGCAATGGCACGATCTCAGCTCACCGCAACCTCTGCCTCCTGGGTTCAGGCAATTCTCCTGCCTCAGCCTCCTGAGTAGCTGGGATTACAGGCACGCACCACCATGCCCAGTTAATTTTTTGTATTTTGAGTAGAGACGGGGTTTCAACATCTTGACCAGAATGGTCTCGATCTCTTGACCTCATGATCCACCCGCCTCGGCCTCCCAGAGTGCTGGGATTACAGGCGTGAGCCACCGCGCCCGGCCCCATGCTGTTTTTATTACTGTAGCCTTGTAGTATAGTTTGAAGGCAGGTAGCATGATGCCTCCAGCTTTGCTCTTTTTGCTTAGAACTGACTTGGCCATGCAGGCTCTCTTTTCATTCCATATGAAGTTTAAGGTGGTTTTTTTCAGTTCTTTGAAGAGGGTTCTAGGTAGCTTGATGGGGATAATGTTGAATCCATAAATTACTTTGGGCAGTATGGCCGTTTTCACAATATTGATTCTTCCTAACCATGAGCATGGAATGTTTTTCCATCTGTCTGTTTCCTCTCTTATTTCTTTGAGCAGTGGCTTGTAGTTCTCCTTGAAGAGGTTCTTTACATCCTTTGTTCGTTAGTTGTATTCCTAGGTATTTTATTCTCCATCTAGCAATTGTGAATGTCAGTTAATTCTTGATTTGGCTCTCTTTGTTATTGGCGTATAGGAATGCTTGTGATTTCTGCACATTGATTTTGTATTGAGACTTTGCTGAAGCTGCTTATCAGTTTCAGGAGATTTGGGGCTGAGACAGTGGGGTCTTCTAAATATACAATCATGTCATCTGCAAATAGAGACAATTTGACTTCCTCCTTTCCTAATTGAATACCCTTTATTTCTTTTTCTTGTCTGATTGCTCTGCCTAGAACTTCCAAAACCATTCGGTGTGATACTGGCTGTGAGGTTGTTGTAAGTAGCTTTTATTATTTTGAGATACAGTCTGTCAATACCTAGTTTATTGAGGGTTTTTAGCACAAAGGGCTGTTGAATTGTCGAAGGCCTTCTCTGCATCTGTTGAGAAAATCATGTGGTTTTTGTCTTTGGTTCTGTTTCTGTGGTGAATTACATTTATAGACTTGCGTATGTTGAACCAGTCTTGCCTCCCTGGGATGAAGCCTACTTGATCATGATGGATAAGCTTTTTGATGTGCTGTTGCAATCAGTTTGCCAATGTTTTATGGAAGATTTTTACATCCGTGTTCATCATGGATATTGGCCTGAAGTGTTCTTTTCTTCCTGAGTCTCTGCCAGGCTTTGGTATCAGGATGATGTTGGTCTCATAAAATGATTTGGGAAGGATTCCCTCTTTTTGGATTGTTTGGAATAGTTTCAGAAGGAGTGGTACCAGCTCCTCTTTTTATGTCTGGTAGAATTCAGCTGTGAAGCCATCTGGACCTGGGCATTTTTTCGTTGGTAGGCTATTAATTGCTGCCTAAACTTCATCCTTGTTATTGGGCTAGTCAGGGTTTGACTTATTCCTGGTTTAGGCTTGGGAGGATGCAAGTGTCCAGGAATTTATCCATTTCTTCCAGGTTTACTGGTTTGTGTGCATAGAATTGTTTGTAGTAATCTCTGATGGTAGTTTGTATTTCTGTGGAATTGGTGGTGATATCCCCTTTGTCATTTTGTATTGCATTATTTGATTATTCTCTTTTTTCTTTTTTATTAATCTGGCTAGTGGTCTATTTTGTTGATCTTTTCAAAAAACCAACTCCTGGACTCATTGGGGTTTTTTTTTTTTTTTTGAAGGGTTTTTTGTGTCTCTAACTCCTCTAGTTCTGCTCTGATCTTAGTTATTTCTTGTCTTCTGCTAGCTTTTGAGTTTTTTTTTTTTTATCTTACTCCTCTAGCTGTTTCAATTTTGATGATAGGGTGTCAATTTTAGATCTTTCCTTCTTTTCATGTGGGCATTTATTGCTATAAATTTTCCTCTAGACACTGCTTTAAATGTCCCAGAGATTCTGGTACATTGTCTCTTCATTCTTGTTGTTTTCAAAGAACATCCTTATTTTTGCCTTCATTTCATTGTTTATCCAGTCAACATTCAAGAGCCAGTTGTTCGGTTTTCATGAAGTTTTGAGGTTCAGAGTTACTTTCTTAACTCTGAGTTCTATTTTGATTCCACTGTGGTCTGAGAGACTGTTTGTTATGATTTTAGTTCTTTTGCATTTGCTGAGGAGTGATTTACTTCCAATTATGTGGTCAATTTTACAGTAGGTGTGATGTGGTGCTGAAAAGAATGTATATTCTGTGCATGTGGCCTGGAGAGTTCCATGAATGTCTATTAGGTTTGCTTGGTCCAGATCTGTATCTGGGTGCTCCTGTATTGGGTGCATATATATTTAGGATCATTAGCTCTTCTTGTTGCATTGATCCCTTTGCCATTATGTAATGCCCTTCTTTATCTCTTTTGATCTTTGTTCATTTAAAGCCTGATTTACCAGAGACTAGGATTGCAACTTCTGCTTTTTTTGCTCTCCATTTGCTTGGTAAATCGTCTTCCATCCATATATTTTGAGCCTATGTGTGTCCTTGCACGTGAGATGGGTTTCCTGGATATAGTACACCAATGGGTTTTGACTTTATCCAATTTGCCAGTCTGTGTTTTTTGATTGGGGCATTTGGTCCATTTACATTTAAGGTTAATATTGTTATGTGTGAATTTGATCCTAGGTGATTGTTTTGCCCATTAGTTTATGCAGTTTATTCATTGTGTTGATGCTCTTTACCATTTGGTATGTTTTTGTAGTGGCTGGTACTGGTTGTTCCTTTCTATGTTTAGTGCTTCTTTCAGGAGCTCTTGTAAGGCAGGCCTCATGGTGATGAAATCTCTTAAGCAATTGCTTGTTCGTAAAGAATTTGATTTGTCCTTCACTTATGAGGCTTAGTTTGGCAGGACATGAAATTCTAGGCTGAAAGTTCTTTTTTTTAAAGGATGTTGAATATTGTCCCCCACGCTCTTCTGGCTTGCAGGGTTTCTGCCAAGAGATCCACTGTGAGTCTGGTGGGCTTCCCTTTGTGGGTAACCCGACCTTTCTCTCTTGCTGCCCTTAGCATTTTTTCCTTCATTTCAACCCTGGTGAATCTGATGATTATGTACCTTGGGGTTGCTCTTCTTGAGGAATATCTTTGTCGTGTTCTTTGTATTTCCTGGACTTGAATATTGGCCTGCCTTGCTACGTTGGAGAAGTTCTCCTGGATAATATCCCGAAGAGTGTTTTCCAGCTTGGATTCGTTCTCTCTGTCACATTCAGACACACCTAACAAATGTAGATTAGGTCTTTTCATGTAATTCTGTGTTTCTTGGAGGCTTTGTTCATTTCTTTCTACTCTTTTTTCTCTAATCTTGCCTTCTCATTTTATTTCATTGAGTTGTTCTTCAATCTCTGATATGCTTTCTTCTGCTTGGTCAGTTTGGCTATTGAAACTTGTGTATGCTTCGTGAAGTTCTTGTGTTGTGTTTTTCAGCTCCATCAATTCGTTTATATTCTTCTATAAGCTGTTTATTCTTGTTAGCATTTCATCAAACCTTTTTTCAAGGTTCTTAGTTTCTTTGCATTGGGTTAGAACATGTTCTTTTAGCTCAGAAGCAGCTTGTTATTACCTGCTTTCTGATGCCTGTTTCTGTCAATTCTTCAGACTCATTCTCCATCCAGCTTTGTTCTCTTGCTGGTGAGGAGTTTGATCCCTTGGAGAAGGAGAGGCATTCTGTTTTCATCCTTTTTTGCAGTGGTTTCTTCCCATCCTTGTAGATTTATCTACCTGTGGTCTTTGTAGTTGGTGACTTATGGATGGGGTCTCTGAGTGGACGTCCTTTTTGTTGATGATAAAGTTATTTCTTTCTGGTTGTTTTTTTTTTTTTTCCTTCTAACAGTCAGGGCTCTCTGCTGTAGAATGGCTGGAGGTCCACTCCAGACCTTTCTTGCCTGGGAATCACCTGCAGCAGCTGCAGAACAGTAAGGGTTGCTGCCAGTTTCTTCTTCTGTTATCTTTGTCCCAAAAGGATATCTACCAGATGTCAGCCTGAGCTCTCCTTTATGAGGTATCTCTGGATATATGGGGGTTAGGGAGCTGCTAGAGGAGATAGTCTGTCACTTATAGGAGCTCAAATGCTGAGCTGTGAGCTCCGTTGTTCTGTTTAGAGCTGCTGGGCAGGTACATTTATGTCTGCTGCAGTGGAACTCATAAGCGCCTTTTTTTTCCCAGATGCTCTGTCCTGGGAAGGTGGGGCTTTATTTATAAGTTCCTGACATGCTGCTGCCTTTTTTCAGAGATGCTCTGCCCGGTGAGGAGGTACCCTAGTCACAATCTGCCAGCAGAGGCATTGCTGAGCTGCTGTGGGCTCTGCCCAGCTGCTGTGTGAACTTCCTTGTGGTATTGTTTATAGAGGTATATTTAGAACTGCCTCAGTAATAGCAGACTGCCTCAGCAGTGGCGGACTGCCTTGGTAATGGCAGATGCCCTTCCCACCACAGAGCTAGACCATCCCGGGTCCAGCTGTACTTGCTGTGAAACTCTCAATCCAGAGCATTTCAGATTGCTGGTCTTTGTGGGGGTGGCACCCGCTGAGCCAGATCTCCTGGCTCCCTGTTTCAGCCCTTTTTTCAGTTGAATGAGTGATTCTGTCTCCCAGATGTTCCAGTTGCCAGTAGAAATGGCTGCCCAGATTTGTGTTTTTTTTTTTTGCGGAGACCTGCTGTGCCAGCTGAAAGAGCCATGCTGGAAACTTGTGGAGCTTTTCCACCCTGGAATCTCCTGGTCGGTGGGCAGTAAAAACTGCTTTGGAAATGCGGTGATCACTCACTCTCTACATTTGCACTAGGAACTGCACTCCAGAGCTGTTCCTATTTGGTCAACCACTCAATGAAGTGCTCTTTCTTCCTTAATGTCACAAAAGAAAGGACAGGAGTGGTTGAAATAAACTGTATCAGTTACAGTTCCTCATTTAAAAACAGGATAGAGCAAAAGCTCTAGTCATAAAAGTTCAAGTTAACAGGTTTGAGGTAGGAAAGAGTTTATTGTCATTGTATTTACATTTTTCTTTTCTTTTTTTTTTTTTTTTGAGACAGAAGTCTCACTCTGTCACCCAGGCTGGAGTGCAATGGCACAATCTTGGCTTGCTGCAACCTCTGCTTCCTGGGTTCAAGCAATTCTCCTGTGTCAGCCTCCCATGTAGCTGCGATTACAGGCATGTGCCACCATGTCCAGCTAATTTTTATATTTTTAGTAAAGGCAGGGTATCACCATATTGGTCAGGCTGGTCTCAAACTCCTGACCTTAGGTAATCTACCCACCTCAGCCTCCCAAAGTGTTGGATTACATTTGTTATGGCAGCACTGTGCCTGGCCTACTCTACTTTTTTCCTTTCTTAAAAAATCCATGACTCAAATTTCACTTCAGACAGAGAAGGTGTTTAGCATTGTGAGTGGGAACTGCATTGACTTAAGTCTGAGTGCTAGTGAATGTTCAGGAACGACAGAGAGGGGGATGATGCTAAAGCCAGAGCTACTTCTGTCTTGGCTGAGACTCTTCACAGTGGGTTCTGTGGAGCCACATCAGAGATCGAGGAATGGAAAAGATCAGGGATACTTTCAACCCCCTGGTGGGATGAGCCCCACTCTAGGAACTTCCTTGGCTTATCTAGGCACCTGTGGGGCTGATGGCACAGCCTGAGTCCAAGAGGAAGACTCTAGACAGCCCTGTCCCTGCCATTCTCTCTGTGGCCTGTTCACACCCCTCTCCTTTCGAAATCCTGTGTATGGTGCCCGCCCCCCACAATGCAAGCATCCACTTCTGATTATTTGGTTTCAGTCTACCTGCTTGATGCAGCTCATATCCAGATGCGGTAAGAACTGGAAACCCTGGCTCACCCCTCGTCCTGCCTTAGCATCGATACCTGCAGTTTCTGTGGCTGCCTCAGCAAAAATGACCTTTCATCACATTTCTTCTAATAACACAGAATGTTGCTTCTGGAAAAGTTTACCTTTGACAAATCACTGGGAAGACTGGGGTAAGAGGAAAGAAGCTGTCCAATATTTATTGGACAGCTGTTGAGTGGCATTTGCTTTTCTTCTTTCCTGTTACCCCAGTCGAATCCAGGATATTGGACAGCTGTTGAGTGGTATTTGCTTTTCTACTTTCCTCTTTCCCCAGTCTTCCCAGTGACTTGTCAAAGTTTAAAATGTCAACCATCTTCTGATGCCAACATAAACATTCATCCAAATTCCTTAATCCAAGCGCACAGTTGAGTTCAGAAGTCTAACTATGCTAACACTGCCAGTCCATTAATTGTGGTCCAAACCAGAGGTGTTTCCTCAAGCCCATGTCTAGCTTTGATTTCACATAGGGAGCTTGGAGTGTGGAAAATAGCACACTGCTATTACCTACTGAGAGAGCACAGCTGGGCAGAGGAGTGGGGACCTTGACCGTCCACTGGCTAACCAACTTTATGGCCCCAGTCCACCCATCTGGCCCTCTCCTTCCTTGTCTCTATGAAAGGAGAGAGCTGGATGCTGTGGCTCTTTTCAGTTCTGACTAATGATCTAACTTTCTTCTTTGGCTGGTTTTAGTATGTGAAAAACCCCACTCCTTTCTGTCTACTCCCTACCCCGCAAGACTCAGACATTGAGTGTTTTTTGCTGACAAGTCAAAAATGTGCACAAAGCCATTCAAACAGATGATCTAGCCAGTGATAGGGGGTGTGATTTATGATAGCAGTTGCTGGGATCTACATAGATAATTTTATTTCCTTGGCGTGGCTGCTCTCGCTGAAATATTTGCATTTAATCTAATGGTAGCTTACATATTTGCACAGTGTTTTTTCTTTACATCCTTGTTTAATGTTTTCAGAATCCCATATTATAGCCAAAGCAGTTACGACCACTCCTGAGCAAGTCCACTTCACCCATGCATGTGTCCTGGATGCTACCACCTCAGCCAGCATGCAGCATATGCCCCCCCACCCCCGCCGCCACCGTGCTGCCCATTGAAAAACCAGATTCATTTGCACTGTTTGTAAAAGCTTCACATTTGACCTAAACCACTGGAAAAGCAAATAGCAATTCATTAGATAAAGTAAATGAGTAAATATGGTCAGATTAGGTTGTACAAAATATGAAGACCTCTTCTAAGGATACAGCCTCACTCTGACCATCGAGGCCTGGGGAAGCTGCCACTGGCATCATATACTCGGCTGCCCATCAAGGGAGGAAGTGGCTCAGGAAAATAGTACTAGCATTCTTTACTTAGTTTTCTACCTGGAGATACACACAATTTAAGAAAAAAACAAATAAACTAAAATAACAATGGAGAGATGTAAACTTGGTCACAGCACCTGAGTTGCTGGTTGATAGTGACCACAATTATATTCTTAGCTTATCAGTCATTTTAGAGAGGAAAAATATGAATGCAACAAAATGATTTCACACCAGTAGAGACTCAGACCTAAACTACTTTTACCTTTTCTTTTTCTGGCAGAAACAATAGAAAGAAGCTGAGTAGCTGCAGAAAACATACACAGCTAAATATTATTTCTAATTCACTCTTCTGACATGCAGTATGATTCTTATGTTCTGTTCTATAAGGATGGGTCAGTGGCCTGCCATACCTGCTGGCTGATAGAAGCTTGGTGGCTCCCAGGATCTCTTTGGTGGTCAGCTATGCTGTGGGAATACCACTGACTCTGAGCTTTGTGGCTTGTATCCTAGCTCTTACTCTTGGTGAAACAGGCCTGTGGTGAGCAGAACCCCTTTATCTGCTCAGCACATGTGCTGAAGTTCCATTGCACAGTGCTTCAGGATGCTCCAAATAAACAAACTCTAATCATCTACTCATTGAGCTATTTATTGCTTGTCCACATGAGTGAAAATATTTTTCAACCATAGCCTATTAACATTAGTCAAAATGTTGCCAAATATAGATATCTGTTTTTTGAATCTATTTCTAGGCCTCTTTTGTAAGTCCATTTATTCTTTCACATACCCATCTCTTATTTCTGTACCATAATCAGGTATCTTAAAACACACACACACACACACACACACACACACACACACACACACACGTACCACATATATGTGCATAGTGTATATCCTTTGTACTTAGCACAGAGTATTAAGTATTTGTTAATTGATATTCTATTTGAAGTATTCACATTTTCTCTCCAGTTCAGGACTATTTACCAAGTGCCTGGTGTGTGTCAATCACTGGGGATAAAACTGAGCCAGCATAATATGAAAGTTCTCATCCTGCATGGAGAATGCAGTCAGGTTGTAGGTGCACTGTTACAACCAAGGTAAGTGTTATGAGGAGAGGCATATGATGCGGTAATCACGTATTAAAGGGAATGGACCAGGCATGAGATGGAGCTGGGTAAGAGCTGAAGAATATCAACTCACAGAGATGGGTGAGGATGGTGGCCTGGTGAGTCCATTTGTCATCCGTGTGAGTGGGAGGACTGAGAGCTAAGCAGTGTTGTGCCAGACAGGTGACAAGGAAAGATGTTTTATAATAGAACCTTCTTTATGTCAGCAATTCTGATGCAATAACCTGGCATTATATGAGGTTCCCACAGTGTTACATAGACTTTCTGATGATCCATGCAGTTCTTGAAGCAAACAGGCACTTTCTTGTTAAGTCTGACACAGAACACCATTTTCTTTGTCCAAAAAGAAAATAATTATGGCAACACTTAATTATTTTCTGTGCCTTTCTTAACTGTTTAGACAACTATATGGTTTATGTTCTGTTTGAACATTGCTTTTTGAATCTGGGTTTGTTGCTAGTCTGTCTTCATCTCCCACTGTGGCCTTTACCAACCTTGTACGCATTGGTGCAAGCATCTTTGTGTGAGGGCTTGCAACACAAATTGCAGACAATTTTTGGTCTAGCTGCAAATACCCAACTTTGATAAAAAACAATCTTCATCTGGGGTTTTTCATTTATATCCAGTGTATTATTATAATTATTTTGGGAAGTTTTGTTTCTCTGCCAGAGGCTTTGCAAAATGCTTTCTGCCCTCAGTCATTAGGTGAATATGGGTTCTCTGGTGGTGTCGCTCTTTTGCCTCTCAGATCTGAGGATTGTAGGATAACTCTACTTAGCTCTTTCTTTGCTGCTCACACCCTGTGTTGTTTCTGGAATAATATCCAGACTGTATCTGGACTAGAAAAATTCACTTCTTCAAAAATCCTTAGACTATATTCCTTCTTGTGTCTTTCAATCACTCTCTCTGGCCACAGATGCTTGAGATTCTATGGTGAACCCTTGTTCACTTTGTTTCCTCTGCCTGTGATGCTCTTTCCGCCCTCTTTGGCCAACTACTTCTAACCCTGAACCCCCAGGGTTAGTAAGGATCTCTCCTGTGTGGTCCCATTGCACTCTTTCGATGTCTCTTAGTGTATTATATTTAACTTATTTGTTTATGTGTTTGTCTCCCCCACTAGATTATAAGTCCCTTGAAGGCAAGGTAGATTTCCTCTTCATTTTTATCCCCCTTTCAATAGATGGTATATAGTGGCATCTCAATAAATGTTTATTGAGCAAAACTTATGTTCAGTGTAGCTTTTAGTGGCTCTTTGGGGGCAGTGGGGATTTAGCCATATTATAGTTGGTTAAATTTAGAAAAGTAGGGTTTCACAACTAACTACACTGTTAGTAATTACAGAATGACTCATAACTCATCGTATCTGTATCTTGAACGCTCTTGAAAACAATACCAGTTTTATTATAAGATAACCACAAATCAGCTTAGACTGCTAATACTGTGAATTATGCTTGTATAAGAAATTAGAATCCATAAGAATTTTTTCCTCCTACTCTTGTATTTTGCTCAAATATAGGATAAAAATGTCTGGCAGGTGATTTGGGTTTTCCATGGTGTGTTGTTTTCTGCAGAATCATTTGCTTCTTATCAACTGTGTTCCTCTTTATAGATAACTTCACGTTGCCAACTCCCTGTTCTAAAATTGCCTTTGTTTCTTGCCTACTTTTATTACTATTGACTTCCTGTTCTGAAATAGGACAGTCATGTTGTTTTTGAGTTTCATCATTATGGGTGTTCAGTAAGTATCTGTATCTCATGGAGAGGAATTTTTTTTTTCAGTGTTTTGTATTTCCAGAAATCAGTGCCCAGGAAAATTCTGGGACCCTGAACTTGTGCTCATGTTCAGCATAAGGATGAATTTGATTGTCTAGAAAATGATCCAGTAAAATATGCAGTAAAAATTCCTTTATATTAGCAAATCCCTAAATTTATGAGAGTGAATGTATTCATTTGCTTGAGTTACCATAACTAAGTACCACAGTCTGGGTGGCTTAAAACAGAAGTTTATGTATGTCCAGGCGCAGTGGCTTCATACCTGTAATCCCAGAACTTTGGGAGGCCAAGGCAAATGGAAGACTTTAGATCAGGAGTTCAAGACCAGCCAGGCCAACATGGTGAAACCCCATCTCTACTAAAAATATAAAAATTAGCCAGGCATGGTAGCATGCACCTGTAATCCCAGCTACTCAGGAGGTTGAGGAAGGAGAATCACTTGAATCCAGGAGGCGGAGGTCACAGTGGGCCAAGATAAAACAGAAGTTTATTTCTTCACAGTTCTGGAGGCAAAAAGTCCAAGATTAATTGTCAGCAGGGTTGGTTACTTCTGAGAGCCTCTTTTTAGGCTTAGGTTTGCTTCCAGAGTTTTTACTTCTTCCCTTGTGCCTGTTTGTGTCCTAACCTCTTCTTGTAAAAACACCAGTTACATTGGATTAGGACCTACCCGTATGACTTCATTTTAACTAATTACTTCTTCTAAGGCCCCATTTCCAAATACAGTCACATTTTGAGATATTGGGGGTTAAGAACTTAGGAAGTCAGCAATGAACTGGGAACATATGGTTCAGCTATAACAGTACATACTATGGCAGTTTATCCCATTCTGATGCTGAAGTACTTTTCAGTGACTACTCAGTAGATACATGCATACTTCTTTGCCTTATCATAGATCCAAATGCTGCCTTTCTTTATGCTCAGTTTTACCCTTGCTGATTTCTTGAAGCCACTGGCTTCCCCAAAGTGGCTGGTGAGGAAGGAATGCAAATGCACCTGTTTTTTGGAACTCTGGGATAAAAGTTTTGTCAGAAACAAAAGAGTACTTACTTGGATACCTGTCTTTAAGATGATGATGATGATGATGCTACCATTTATTGAGTGCTTATTTTGGGCGAGTCATTGTGTTGTTGTTTTCACAACAAACTTACAGAATACATGTTTTTATCCCTACTTAATATATGAGGAAACTGAGGTTCACAGAGATGAAGTAACTTTGACTTGGATACTTCTTATTTTATTTTTCTTTTTTAGGGCAGCTGATTTGTTCTAAAGGACTATCAATTGTGAAAGTAGAAATGTGGAAAAGAAGTGAAGGCTATATCAAATTCATAGCCACTCAGCTTGTGGGTGGCAATATGAGACCTAAGCGTCCCAGAAGTTGTGAGCCGGTCACTCTAGTGACTGAATTCCACCTGGGGAGAGGTTTGAAGGCAAAGCACAATCTAACTCCTAAACTGGATGGATTGACTCTGGGTTAAGCCAGGAGTTTTGGACTATGGCCTGGACTGAATTACAGTTATCATGGCAACCCTGTGGGCTCAAAAAATAGCTTCAGGATAGGCAATTTGTGAACACTAGGAAAGTGGATTACCAAAATTGTTTTATGATAGATTATAGGACAGTATTATTGGGGACAGCTTGGAATGAGTTAGACCACTGGTTCTCTATCCTAGCTCAGTAAGGGAACAACCTGGAGAACTTTCAAAATGCCTGGGTTTCAACTGTAGAGAGCTTTATTGAGATAGGTGTGGGCCTCAGCATCTGTAGTTGTAAACAGTTACCATAGTAAATCTGATGTCCAACCATGGTTAAGAGGTGAGGAGCTGGCTCATGCCTATAATTCCAGCATTTTGGGAGGCTGAGGTGGGTGGATCACCTGAAGTCTGGAGTTTAAGACCAGCCAGGCCAACATGGTGAAACCCCATCTTTACTAAAAATACAAAAATTAGCCGGGCATGGCAGCATGTGCCTGTAGTCCCAGCTACTCAGGAGGCTGAGGCGGGAGAATTGCTTGAACCTGGGAGGCAAAGGTTGTAGTGAGCTGAGATTGCGCCACTGCACTCCAGCCTGGGCAACAGAGCGAGACTCTGTCTCAAGAAAAAGAATTGAGGAATAAGGCCAGGTCAGTGGGCAAGCATGGCCTACTTAACCAAATCTGGCCTGCTGCCTGTTTGTATATGACCCATGAACTAAGAATAATAGTTTCTACATTTTTTAATGGTTGAAAAAAAATCACAAGAATAATAAGATTTTGTGACACATGAAAATTATTTTATGGAAATTTGCATTTCAGTGTTCATAATTCAGCTCTCAATGGAACAGGGCCATGCTCATTCATTTACATATTGCCTGTGGCTGCTTTCATGCTACAGCAGCAGAGCTGAGGAGTTGTAAGAGAGACCTTGTGAAGCATAAACAGTTTTCTGTGTTGTCCTTTATGGAAAAATTTTTGCTGATCCCTGAGTTAGTCTAAAGAGAGGCCATCCACACAGCTGGCTTAGAATTTGTAAAAGGAAGCACAGGTTTGTGTATCCTTTGTGTTCAGGTAGTCTATTTTGCATTTTAATTTCCTGTGGCTTTTGTTTCCCGAGCAGAGGGAAATTGATGAATCTATAGCAAGTTTGTTCAATAAAATTTTCATTAGAACAGACTGAAACATACTTTTCTCCTCAAAAAACACAAGTACAAAGAACATAATGTCCATAGAACAAGATGACGCAGACTTTTTGTAATACTTCATTGGAAATCTGCTAAATCCCTCTAATAATCATTGCCTATTTCATCTTCACCCTTCAACCTTTTCTTTTTTCTTTTCTTTTTTTTTTTTTTTTGTCTTTTCTTCATCTTTCTTTTCCATATTTGAGATTAGTAACGTCTGGGTGTCTGAGAGCATTTCCCTTCCTTGATTCAATGTTGGGAAAAAGGGAACAGTGTTTATAGCAATAAATTTTGTTTTGTTTTTGAGATAGGGTCTTGCTCTGTTTTTCAGGCTGGAGTACAGTAATGGGATTATGGCTCAAGGCAGTCTAGACCTCCCAGGCTCAAGCAATCCTCGTACCTCAGCCTCCCAAGTAGTTGGGACTATAGGTGTACACCACCAAGCCTGGCTAATTTTCTTTTTCTTGGTAGAGACAGAAAACATAGTGAGAGCCTTGGGTCTCACTATGTTGCCCAGGCTGGTCTTAAACTCTTGGACTCAAGTGATCCTCCTGCCTCGGCCTCCCAGGGTGCTTGGATTACAGGCATGAGCCAACAAACTCAATCAGGAATAATTTTTAACATAAAAAGCAAGATTAGGAAAATATCACTGATTTTCATGTTGGTTTATTTCTTTTACCTTTTACTTTTCATCACATTGGATTCAGAAAACAAAAAGAGCATTAAGGATAGGAAAATTAGCAGAAAATAGAAACAAGGGAGAAAGATAAATCCCTACCATTAGGGTATGTTTTGTGCAGGGAAGGAGCCACTCTTTGCTTCCAAACCAGCCCATCCAGTTCAGAACGAGAGAGATTGAAACCTTATGCTTGGGTGCACCACTTTAGGCCTTTGCATATTTTGTTTCTATTGCGTACTTTTGGCAGTGGTAATGGTTGGGGGGTGAGAACACAAGAGGTTGATGTATATTTATTAGTTTTGCAAGCATATGATAACCATGGATTTTTTTTTAAATGATGAACATGTATCCATTGAACTGATAGGAAAAACTATTTGATTTCCAAATAGTTTATATAATCAATGAATTATAGTTTTCAATGACCTTGAGAGTCTCCTTGTGAAACTGCTTGGTATCTTGGGTATTGTGAGCAAGGCCACATTCATATTTACATATTCTCATTTTTATTCTTCCTTCCCCCATTGTAGTGAAGTGGCTATAATCCCAGGCATATTTCTCCTACAGCCACCTGGAAGGAAGCCAGTAATGTCATTACAGATGGCAGTGTGCCCAGACTATCTTAAAAAAAGCATCATCTCTGCTACGAATTAAGTTTCAGGAAGGGTGATGTTTGCTTTTATATTAACATTTTGGAAAGGCTGAGTGGCAGATATGCAATCTTCTTATTCCTAAATTCACGCGTAAATGTAATTGTCCTTTAGTTTTCCCATTCCTAACTTTGGAGTTTGCTGAATGATGGGTGGTTTGGGGAAGAAAAAGGTAGGTAATATTTGCATGTTTTGTATTTCATATTAGATTTTATATTAGGGCCTCAGCTTATTTTCCTTTGCTTTTTTTTTTTTTTTTTTTAGGGTTCTGTACATTGGCCTGGCTTGCAATACGGCTCGCTATATTTATATTTCCTACCTGGAGAATGCCTGGACTGTTCTCCCCATGGAAGTTCTTCAAGGTAAGTTAAAAGCTGGGATTAAAATTATTTCTCTATCTACCCTGAGCTATGGCTAAAATCCCAGTGGCCTTCAGCATCTGATTCTGTAAAGGAGTGGCAGGCCTACTGTTTCATGTGATTTTGAAGTGGTTGTTAAGGAAGAGATGACGTCATGAGGGATAGTTCCTCAGTTACCTGAGTGCTGCTCTGTGTTAAGCCAAACAAAGCTGGACTTGACCCCACTCTTGTGATTAAACAAAGGAAGAGGAACTCTAGAATAAACTCCTGTGCGCAACTGTTAGACATGGACATTCAAAGGTGGTTTTAAAATATAAAAAAAAAATTACCTTTTAAAGTTTTTGGTGTTTTTTAGTTTTGTAGGTTAACTATACTTATTAAAAAAAGATTGTTGTCATAATTATCTCTTCAGTTATTTTTATCACATCTGGTGACTTATTATAAAGCTTTATACAAACACCATTCTTTTCCCAAAAACTTTTAAAAATCTCTGCTTAAATGTCCTGTCCTGAGTTCTTCTCCTTGCTTCAGTATACTGTTTCCCATCAAGACACAACTGAAAAAGTTTCTAGTAGGCTCTTGTTATGTGGCTGAAGAATGCTGAAAAATGGATTACTATTCAAAGCTGATTGCCATGTTACCAACTACATTCTGAAAAGCCCTGTGAGCAGCTTGGCTAAACCATGCAGTGATTGGCATCATGATTAAAATAAAGGTTCAGGACAAGATCTCTGGAGTTGAGTGACAGCCCAGGCTACTAAATCATTAATTGCACTGAACAGTCTGTGATTATATACAATTTCATTAGCTTTATAGATTGCCATTATTATTTTCCCTTACCCTAAGGAGACACGTGTGGTACAATCAACATAATTAATTTCTTGTCATGATGAAAGATTGAAAATTTCAATCTTTTGAGATGAAAGATTCAAAATTATATATCTAAACAATGTACAAAATGCCAGCTCATTCATCAGATTCCATCATGGCAATGAAAAAAGAACTTATCCTTATTGAAAGGAGATACAATTTGTATTTACATTATAATTCTAAAATTCAAGTATATATACACTTTAAGAGGCTTTTCTCAGATTTGATGCAATGGTATAGCTGTTGAAAGGAGATTTTGTTTACAAATATATAGAAAATGGAAACTTGGTCTTATAACTAATTATTGTTTCAAATAATTAGAACTCTGGAAGGGTCTTGAGATGAGACACACATCTCAGCTTTGTGTCATTTAAGAATAACAAACCATTAAACAGGAACTGCAGGTAAGAATGATTCAATAACAAGGTACTATATGCAACACAGTTCTTAGGGTTTCCCACCTCTGGTTCCTGTTCTATCCTGACTTGGCCTATCTGCTTGATGTATTGGTATGCTACAGTGTACAGACCCTATAAATATTTGCATACCTACAGAAATGACTATATATTGTAATAATATATACATATAACTTTTTTCTCCTTTTAGTTTAAAATCAATTAGGTGAAAAAGGATAGTTTATATGTGACTGAAGAAAAGAGAACATCCATGAAATGGTTAAAGAACAGAATAATTTTATAAGAGGAAAAAACAAATGTTGTGTGAATTTGAAAACTCATTTTTTCTCTTAATATATCAAAGATGTATTAAATGGTGACTAAGAGCCAGGCAGTGTGCTGGGTGCTGAGAATGAAATAAAATATATACATATATTAACTCAGGCCTCAAGGTCTTACCATCTGTTCTGGAAGCCAGATGTGCAAACATAATAACTATACAGTGTGTTAGATGGAATCATAGAAAAATGTGCTAGGTAACAGATAAGGAGCCTGGTGGAGGGAGTAATTAATTTTGTGAAGCAGGGAGTGGAGGATGAAGATTGTATTAAAAAATTCCCTAAGGAAATCACATAAGCCGGATTCTGAAGGGCAAATAGGAATCTACCAGGTGGCCTAAAGGGAGTAGGCATTCCAGCGTGGGGGAAGATCTGTGTGCGAAAGCCCAAAAGACAGAATGGCCTCTTCAGGGAGCATAAGTGGTGTGCTGGGTTTAGGGCTTGAAGCATTTATCATCTCAAGCTGCCAACCCAGGACATGTTTTTATAATATCTGTATACATCTCAGGGGCGTTATCCCAGGATTTAGGGAGCTAGCCATGTTCTGAATCTTAATAGGAATTCTACTTCCCTTGGTAGGCTACAATACATACTTCTATGCTTCATTTTATTCTCCCCTATGCCAGTAGAAACCTAGTTACTGATCGGAAGCCAGCAAAGAGGATCTGTAAATACCGCCTTCTAGTCCAACAGAGGGCTCTGTGACCAGTTTCCACAGAGCTCTTTGTTTCTAAAGCCGGAGGAGATGGTTTTATTCCCTGGCAGGAGTGAGTGCTGAGCATTTTGACTGTGCAACAACATCAAAATCCCTTGCTTTGTTTGACCCATGCCCACCCCATGGAAAACAGTGGATTATTCATGTGGAATAAATCTTGTATCACAGGAATACATTTCTGACTCAAGAGGTTTGTTTTGCTAGTTTGGATTCTTCTACCTTTACAAGGCTTATCCAAATGGCTTTAAACTCCCTGTGCTTAAAGGAGACTCTACTTAGGATGCAGTAAGGCAGGACACGATTACAACAAAACACTGAATGATTTAATTACAGGACAAGCCCCACTGTCACAATATATAGCCCTTAATTCCTTGACTGGAAATGTTATGTGATGATTGTGAAAGACCTAGTCTGGGGAAGGAGGAGGCTGGGGAATGGGATGTTGTCTTTCATCATTGGGCATCTTGACTCTGAAAAATCAGTACTTCTGTTTTTTGATTCCCAGCCAGTGCTACACAAGAGGGTGTTCCTTAAAAAAAAAAAAGAATAAAAGCAAAGTCTGTCTCTTTATCCTACCACCTGTGCTTTATCCCCCAAACACCACAAGAACTAGTACTATCTAGTAGGTAGCTGAAAGGGAGGAGAAAAACGACGTGCCTCATTCTATAGCCCCCACTACCCAGCCCTTCCTCTTTGGGGTTGCATGTAACTGCTGGCGGAGGATTCCTTGTTATCCTTCAGTCTTGCAGTTTCTTGATTATCCTCTCAGCCCATGTTGTTCATAATTAGCAGACGGGTTTGCAAGGAAACAAATTTCCCCTTCTCCAGGCCTATAAGAAGGAGGCTATTCAGGCCTTTATTTGAGGAGCAAAGTAAGACCATTGGATCCTGTTTGAAATTGTGAGGTCATTTCTCTCCCAGAATCTTTCTCATGTTCAGTAAATATTCTCTTGCTGTTGTATCTTTTTTAGCAATTCAGCTAACTTTTGCAGCAAACATGTTATTCAATAGGCAACTGGTAATACCATTTAAAGAAGCAGAAAACATATTTCCTCCCTATAAGAAATCTGCAGTGTATTTAAAAAAGAGGTAGTGAGTATAAGTGCATGAAAGCATTGCTGGATGGGCAGTGATTAGTTCATATTTATTTCTCAAGACATCATTTTAAAAATCCACAGGTATTTTCTCCTTTTATTTTGTACAAAGAACAATTAAACATTCATGATTTTGTTCAAGAATATAAATATATGATTAAAATAAAGCCCAAACTTCTTGTTCTCCTTTCTGTGTGGGTATTGATTGTGAATCCTTGCAAAACTCAGAAACGAGTGTGTTAGTTCTGAGCAAGAATCAGAATTATCCTTGCTGTTAAAATGTATTTGAGGAGAATAAGGCTCACCTAGGAGCTGCTATAACTAAAGAGAGCTCTTTAATGTTACTTGAAGTAATGACTCCAGCACTGAGGAGTGAAAAGGAGATCTGGGCCAGCTTTCTCTCTGTAGGATGCTCTAACAGTGGGAGCTGGGTTAGGATTTTGATGAAGGATGGTTTTTAAATGTCATCAGTTAGGGGGACTTGAGCTGACATTTATAAAGCTTTATTCTGTTTGTCTTATTTAGCATGCTTATTCAGCCAAGTAAGAACCATGTTTTCAGCCTGGGTAACCTAGGGAGAACCTGTCTCTATAAATATTTAAAAATTAGCTGGGCTTCGTGGCATGCACCTGTGGCCGCAGCTACTGGGCATGCTTAGGTGGAAGAATCGTTTGAGCCCAGAAGGTTGAAGCTACAGTGACCCATGATTAAAGCACTACACTCCAGCCTTGGTGACATAGTGAGACCCTGTCTCAAAACAGCAACAACAAACAAAACATGTTTTCCTTCTCTTATTCTCTGGAAGAGCATGGGGAACAAATACTCGTTTTATTTTTTAACTTAGTTTAAACCCTTGAACATAAACACCATGCTTATACTTTTTCAGTTCTCCAAAGAGATTACATATAGGAAGATACACTATTAATACTTGTTTAATTCATTTTTCAGCCCCCTGTATCATGTACTACAGTTAGTATTTTATAATTTTTAGAGCTTTTGAATAATCTAAGAAATTCTATCTCAAAAACTTATATCTGAAGAAAATTTGAAAACTACATATTAAAGCTGAACCTTCAGTATGGCAGGTCTTCCTAGTATGACATCTTGCCATCCATAGCACATCTGTAAAAACATCCATGTATTTTCATTAGTACTTATACCCTCACCTCACTCTATAGACTAACTGAGACAGATTACCAAAATATGCAATAATTTGGAAACCATAAAGTGCTAAGGCTTGTATTAAACTATCTGGGTTTCAATTCCAGCTCCCCTACCTATAAACTCTGTGTCTTTGGCCAAAATGCTTACTCCCTCTAAGCCACACACTCTTGAGCTATAGGAGAGGTTGACATGAGTATTAAATACACTAATCCATGCAAAGTATTTAGGACAGTACCTGACACACAGTTAGCTTCTAATAAATGCTAGAGTATACACAACAACAAAAAAGTAAAATAAATATAAATATAAATCAGGACCAGAGAAAATATAATTTAAAAAGATTCTATTCTAAGAAGTTAAACTCCAAGTATGCATTAAAGCCTGGCCATAAATTAAGCTGAAGTCTAATGACCAAATATAATGGAATCATGACTGGACAGTGCACACTGTTAGTAAAGTTATCTTTGGGGAAGTTAAGTGAACTTTTTATTGACTTTGATATAAAAGCAGTTCTCATGTGTGGCTTCAGGTGGGAAAACACTGGGCGTGTAGTATAGTATTGCCAAGTCTTAACATTAAATTCCCTCAGTTTTGGGTGGTAGTCTCCTAAAACCTGCTTAAAGTTACGCCCAAGGCATAATGCCTGCATTTAAATTCACGAGGGCCACCGAACATTGTTGCATCATTGTAGACTTCTTTTTTAAAAGCAACTCATATATTTTTTTAGTTTGCAAGCTAGAGCTTATAGAAGAGATCTATTTTATTTCCTCTGTCCACTTTTACTTACTTGGTGGTTTTCTCCAACCTTACCCATGGTACCTTTTATCCAAAAATGCTTTGTCGAATTCCAACATGTAGACCACTGCCTACCCTATTTCAGTTGAGTCCTTGTGTTCAGCTGCTGTTACATGTCAGCCCTCTGCTGGGCACTGGATTTGTTTGTACTCAAGGAGCTCAGTCTGCTTCCCTTTAGATAAATCCTGTCCCCTTTCACCTGCCTGACTATGAGCTTCATGGTGACTGGGGACATTATTTTACATATTGTCATATTTTCAAAGCCTAGCAGGGTATCTGGCACATAATATAGATGCTCAGTAAATACCGTTGAATGCATGAAGGGGATTCTTGCAGTCCTGTCCATCAATAGGTGTGGGAATATTGGCTTTTAACACAAATTGTTGCATGTCTTATATAAAGTCTCTTTCATGCAACACACATAAGATCCATGCTGCTGCTGCTTAGTCCAGTTCATTGTTCTTTGTAGGATCCTTTGCCATTTGTGGAAGGTCCATTGCTGTTAGTAGCCCCAACTCTGACAGAGAGACTGACTTGTTATTCATCATCTCTGTTTCTTTTTCTTCATGGACATGCAGCTAGACTCTATTTCTCAGCCTCCCTTGCAGTTAGGTATGACCATGTGATTAATTCTGGCCAGTGGAATAAAAGCAGAAATGATAGGAGGAATAGATAGCACATGGGAAATTTTCTGGGTCAGCTTTAGAAGTGTGTCACTCCCTCCTCTGTCAGCTGGATATTGATACCTAGGGTAACCAGACATTGTAGATGGCAGTTTCTCTGCAACCTGGATCCCTGAATGACTATGGAGCAGAGCTGCTGCTACTCCTGTCTCCTATTCATTGGACTTTGTGTGAGCAAGAAAAAAAACATCTAACGTGTGAAACCACTAAGATTCCCGACGTAGACTTTTTCTTTCATTGCCTGCCCAATGGAGGCCTTTCCTTAGGAAGAATAGTCTCTTACTGATTTTCACCAAGTTGATCTTTCAGAAGCTTTTTTTAAAAAAAATTCCAGGACTAATTGCAATGTATGCTTTGGTCTATTAATGAAAAAGGTTTGTCACAGCTGATTCTGTGTGCCAATGCTAAAGGGATACTTATGTTTTGTTCAGTAAGCATAAATCAGTGGCAGAAGCAAGAAAGACAACACAAGCCCACTTCCCTAGTACTGTGTCAGTTCTCCTCCCAGCCATAGTGATTTCCCCAAGCCAAGCAGCATTTTATAAAGAGCAGCTGTCTCCTTAAGAAAAAAAGACATTTTTTTCCTGCTCATACATGCCATTTATTTCAGTAGAGCATTCTTTTGGGCCAAGACTGAACAATTTTGAAATGCATGTTGCAGAATCAGATACCATTGTTTAGTGTTACAAGGTAAAGAGTTATTTGGGGCATTTAAAAATATAAATGGCATATCAGCTCTTTAGAAAGGGTGGAGAAGAAGTTATTAAGAATATCCATCTTTTAAATTGGTAGATTGTGGGGCAAGTTTGATATTAACAACAAAATCTCTCAAAAGTAGATAGTTACATTTACTATAGAACACTTTTAATAATTGTTATGAGGACATATAGTATAATATTTAAGCACCCAAGTTCAGAACTTAGACACCTTGGATTCAAATCCTGTTCAACAACTCTGTTGTCTGTGTGATTCTGGACAAGGCACCCATATCTCTGTGTCTTGATTTCCTTTCTAGAAAATGAAGAAAGAAATAGTTCCATAATCTGTGTCAAACACTTAGCACAGTTCCTTGTAGAGTAAGCTGATGTGATAATATTAACAAAAAAATTAATGTTACTCATAATTATTTTTAATGATTTTAGGTTATTCAAATGTAATGTATCCCAAGTAGTTAAAGTCTTGGCAGTAGGCAGTGTGGATGTATCTCTTCATTTTCATTAGGCCTCAAAGCCAATCCTGGGGATCCCAAAGGTAAGGAAGGACAGAGAAACTAAGTTTGCGTGGACTACTTGGTCTCTGAGAGTCTTTCATTGTCAATCAGTATATTTAAACACCTGTTATGTGAGTTGGTATTGAATTACCACTGAGGGCTCAGTGGATCTATGACAAGTAGCCATGGAAGGGCTAATACATATTACAAGGAGAGTCAATCCCTGTGCCCTTGTTACTCTTGTCAGTCAGGGAGTAACAGCTTTTATTTTGACTGATCTACTAACTTAGTTATCTCATACTTTAGAAGGTTTAACAATTTTAACTCTAAACACATTTACCCATGTCACTAAGTAAATGTACTTATTTCATCACATAAAGAATAATCAATCATCTACTGCATTTTCAAAGTTCTCTAATAAAAAGCAAAGAAAGTAGAAGATTTTCTTTTCCTAATTTATAAGATCTTTCATCCCCTATATAGGAATGTCGGTTTTGGTAGCACAATTCCTAAGACTTCCTAAATGATGTCTTACAAATATGGGAAATGGCAGAGAGTTTTCAGGTTTCTAGGTTGCTTTTTTGTTATTTTAAAACTAGAGAATCAGAAAGCAACCGTAGTAAAAATGTTGGCAAGTGTTTCAGATTATTAACATTACTAGAAAGTTGCATATTCCAGTATATGAACAAGAGCTGCAACTCCACAACTGTCTTTTGTATACACAGATGATGTTCTAATTCAGTCCCTTCTTATGGATTGCTAAGTTTTGCTAGTTTCCTATCTAAGAAATGGGATGAATTTAATTGGTTATTCCACTTATATCTTAAAATTAGTTATTTTAGGGAAATCAGTTTTAATCCTATATATTCCCTGGAAAATATCAGATAATACAAGCAGAGTGGCTTTCATTCTTCTGCTTTTAGTATCAGAAATTTTGTTTTTGTGCTTTACTTTTTTTTCCCTTCAGCTAATACCCTGAGTTAACTTAAAGAATGTGATTCCCAATTATCTAATCAGTCTCAAAAACAATATAGAAACTATAAGTCTAACTGTAGAGACTCTTTTACAACTACCACTTAATACTAGTCAGTAAATTTTAAGAATAGTTTAAAAGCATCCTGACTTAAGTCATCCTACTGGAAAATGCTTTAATTATCTCAGAATACTCAAAGTTTTAGAAAATGATTAGAATTTTTAAGGCGGATTAAAAAAAGAGACAAATCCTACTGTTGGAAGAGTTTGTGTGTGCCCAAGCCTTCACAATAACTACTAGAATCATTTTTTTTAAATCTAGAATTATAACAAAAAATATATTTTAATGTTCTGGTTGCTTGTAAATCCTGCAATTGATTGCTTAGACATAAACATAATAATAGGTTTGGCATCAGCATTAAAGTTAACCTACTACCATTTGATGTGGTTTCGGGTCTTAGGTAATTCATCTTTAAGAAATAATTTCCAAATCTATAACGGATTTTACTATTGAATCTAATTAATTTTGAATAAATTAATTTTATTTCTGGGAATATTTTTGAGTTTTTCCCCTAATGTGGTTAATGAAAAAATCTGCATATCTAAAAAGAAATGGACTTAGAATCATCTTTAATAATAGAAATGAAGGCTGGGCACGGTGGCTCAAGCCTGTAATCCCAGCACTTTGGGAGGCCGAGGCGGGTGTATCAAGAGGTCAAGAGATCAAGACAATCCTGGTCAACATGGTGAAACCCCATCTCTACTAAAAATACAAACAACTAGCTGGGCATGGTGGCGCGTGCCTGTAATCCCAGCTACACAGGAGGCTGAGGCAGGATAATTGCCTGAACCCAGGAGGCGGAGGTTGCGGTGAGCCGAGATTGCGCCATTGCACTCCAGCCTGGGTAACAAGAGTGAAACTCCATCTCAAAAATAATAATAATAATAATAGAAATGAAAATATTTAAAATTATTCCCATTATTTACTATGATTTCAACATTCATAATTAAGACTATCCAGGCATTCAATTCTGAGAAAGCTGGCATTATCTAAGGTATTGTAGTTGTTTTGCCAGATAAAGCACTTTATTTGACTTCTTAGGAAATTAATTGTGTATGCTACTGCTAATCATCTAGTCCTTTTTAGTTAAAAACTTAGTCCATCCTTCTAGTTAAAAAAAAAAAAAACCTAGTTAAAATGATGACTGAAACATATATAAAGTCTAAAAAAGTTGTTTTAATGTTTTTCAGTCAACTGTGAAACATACGATCTAATTTACCCAGTAAAAACTATGTTTATTCCATTATGGACCAACGTAAGTAATATCATCCCTGATAATTTTTTATTGTATGCCAGACATTGTGAATGGTACCATGTTGGGTGCTGGCTATTTCTGTTCTCCTATAAATATTCTTGAGCTTTGTTCTGGGACACATTTAAGTTACTTGGAAATAGTGTGATCCTTTTGGGTCTTGCTTTTAAGATTATGTAGATGAGACCAGAGCAGTGCTCAGTCTCTGGCTAATTATTTTATAATACTAACAAAAGACCTTTTGAATACTCTACCAATCCTAGGAATCATGACTTGTTCCAGTTTGGCTGATGGGAAGAAGTACTGTTCCCCACCTTGTGTGGGTTCTGAATATGGTTCTCTGAAGTGCTTTTGGGTAGTTCTTTCCCTTACTCTGGATAGTGTCTGCACACGTTTTGCTGATCAGTACTCTGCTGAATACATTAGGTGAGCCCTCAGTAGATCTCTGGAGTTGTCTCCCTATGATGCTATCTCCTCTCTGACATTTTTCCCTGGAACTCTAGCCACCTTGGCTCCCTAGACTCTTGGCTAGAGTCTTCAACTTGATGGTTTTCTTTTTTGCCCTACAGATTTCAGACTCTCATCAGTCAGTAAATTGAAGCTTCTGGTTTGCTTCCGATCTCTCAGGGATCACTGTCCTTGTTGCTTGTTGCTGATGTCCCTCGGGAACCACTGTCTCATATATTTTATCCAATTGTTTAGTTACTTGAGGAAGGAGAATTAATTTAGTCTCTGTTATTCCAGTCTGGTCGGAGGCAGACTACTGTCGGATCAATTCTTAAAATAATTTTAGTTTAGTTTTCTAAAATATAAGTTAAGATCCTCTGATGATTTTATCTCCAAATGATATTATTTCTCAGGGAATAACCTAGGTAGAACTGGATGATTTCTTAATCCCATCTAGCTATAAAACCTGTTGTGATAATATCTGTTTTTTCTTTTTTTTACATTTAAAGCAGTGTCTTAATGAAGATTTTAATTCAGACAATGCACAAATACTGTATAATAAAATAATGACCATTTTTTCCACCTGTTATCTCCATTCCAATAAATGGTGAAGATATAATAAAACTGGGACATAGTAAATTGTCTCTGTACTCTTTTAAAAAAATGAACTATATGTTAAAAAGCATAAAAATTATAGCCTTTGAATCATTAACCCCACTTGTGGAATTATAGCCAATGTAAATAATCTAAGGTATATAAAAAGCTGTATCTCTAAAAGTGTTAATCATGATGCTAACTATAATGGAGAAAGTAGAAATAATCTTAATGTCAAAGTAGGTGCCCTACAAGGCATGAATACCCAGAACAGATAAAGAGCTCCAACAACTCAACAACAAAAACCAAACTAATTCAAAAATGGGCAAAGGACTTGAATAAACATTTCTTCAAAGAAGATATAGATGGCAAATAAATACCTAAAAGATGCTCAACATCACCACACATTAGGGGAAAGCAAATCGACAACACAAGAAACTGCTTCACATTCATTATGATTGCTATTTAAAAAAACAGAAAATCAGTTCGGGCAAGGAGGTGGAGAAATTGGATCTCTCATACATTTCAGGTGGGAATGGAAAATGGTGCAGTGGAAAACAGGTAGTTCTTCAAAGTGTTAAACATATAGTGACCATATCACCCAACAACTGCATTTCTAGTTACATACTCAAAAGAATTTAAATCAAGGACTCAGATACAAGCATACCAGGTTGATAGCATTATTCACAGTAACCAAAGGACACAACCCAAATGTCTATCCACAGGTGAAAAGAATGTGAGTCATATTCACAGAGACAGGAAGTAGAATGGTGGTGGTCAAGCGATGGGACAAGGGTTGAGTAAAGTTATGGTTTAATGGGCACAGAAGTCTTGTTTGTGATGGTGAAAAAGTTCTGGAGCTGAATGGTGGTGACAGCTGCACAACATTGTGAGTGTACTCAGTGACACTGAACTGTACACTTAAAAATGTGAAAATGGGAAATTTTTAGTGTGTATTTTACCACAAAAAAAATCTTTAAAATAGGCGTCTAGTTAAATATTCACATTTCAAAACACAGTAGCCTAAGAAATGCTAACCAACCAATACCCCTGCTCTTCTTCCTCTCCAGGAGTGACACACGCGGCCATCTGGGCAGCATGCATTTCTTACCTTAGTGCAGCTGTTCCTCCTGAGCTGAGGACGTCTGCTCAGGGCATCCTGCAGGGCCTTCACCTGGGTTTGGGGAGAGGCTGTGGTGCCATGATCGGAGGCGTGTTAGTCAATTATTTTGGTAAGAACAGCTTTCTCCCTTTTTTCTTTTCTATAATGAAAACATGATTTTTCCAGCCATACCTCAATAAACAATCCAATTATTACTGAAGATTTCCAGAAGCTAAATTCCAGAATTCATAATCTCTTTCTAGATTTCATGGTAGTCATAACTGTAAAGCAGTGTGTTTATGTTGTTAAGCTGATTCAAGCCAGCCTGTAACTGTGCACACTCCTCTGACAATCAGCTTAATGAGATGCAACAGAGATGCCTCAAAGGAGCCAAACAAATGAATAGGCACGAGTGCTTTTGGTCTAAAGTAAGGTACCTTAAACCTGCTGATACTAATCCTAAGGGAAATAAAATTCATCATTGTTATTCCATTAGGAAATTTTGAACCAGAAGAATCTAACCATACGCTGGCTTTGGTAATGCCACTACATTTATGATAACAAAATCTGTGTGTCTTGTCAGATCTTCCTTATTGGAAACATAGGAGCTGGAGTAGGAATGAGATTATTCTGCTCCGAATTAAAATCTGTCTCTGAGGCTTCTGTAACAAGTGAGTGAGATTATTCACTCACCCCTTGTCCTATCCCCTATCACCTGCAGGAATCTTAACTGCTCAGTCATCTATTAATATATAAGGTGGGCCCAGAAAATGTGTGCATTTATAGCACTATTTGAGCACTGTTGTTCCAACTACAGATTAATAGCTCCATTAGTTAATACTTGGGTAAATGGTATTTTCATATTAAAAGGAGAGCACCACTGAATTGTGTCATGGTGAAAGGCACTTAGATATAATGCTATATAAATGCAGTTTTATAATTGATCGATGACAGATCCGATACTAGCCCTGGGTCTCTTGACACATACCCAGCTCTGTGTTTTTCCATTATGTGGAGCTAATAGCCAGCCACTTTTCTCTGATTTGTCCCAAGCTGTGCTTCCTTTGACCTCATCTTGAGAGAAAGCTGTTTGTTTTTACAGGGGCTGCTGCAACCTTCCGAGGAATTGGCATGGCCTGCTTGGTGATCCTACTGCTCTTTGCCCTGATCCAGTGGCTGGCAGTGCCAGATGAGGAGGAAGGTAATTGTTTCCATTCTTTCATAATAGTCCTAATAGTTCAATCTATGGGAAATCAATACATGCCCCTTGAGAAGCCCAGAAGTGGTACAGAGTGTACAACAGGACAACTTGGTTCAATTTTCTGAGTGGCATATCAATGAATTCATGCGGACCATTGTTATAGAAATCCACCTACTATGTACAAAAAATTTGATTGTTTTAAGTAGCTTGGGATTTTCTTGTTTTGTTTTTCTTTTATAATACCAGATGCTGGGGAAGTGTTAGTTTTCAATTTCTCTGGTATTCTAAAGGTATTTCAAATTTAAGTCAAATACATATAAGGCTATACAGTCATTTTACTACTAGGGATAGGGAGTGAATGGTATTCTTCTCTATGCCATACCTTCATCTGTTAAAAAAAAAAAAGTTGAGACCTGAAATCTGAAGTTTCCTCTGAACCAGGGATGGTTTTTATTAATAAACCAGTCTTTATTAAGACTGTTATACAAAAAGGAGGTTATATCAAATATTAATGTGTAGATGAGAATGAGTACACATTAATATTTGATATAACCTCCTTTGACTCAACTTTTTATGATAAAGGCCAACCAGTGGGATTAAAATATTGTTGTTCAGCTTTTTGGTCCCAGAACAGGGCTCATCTTTGGGTGTCCTATCCTTTGGGGAGCATTAGCTTCAGGTCCCAGAAATGCTTCTGTGAAGAGAAAAATTTGCTTGTTACAGAAGCCTGAGAGACAGATTTTGATCTCAGTGAGTTACTCAGAAAGACCAATACTGGTTTTTCTTACTTTTGTTCTTTTATAATCCTAAATGGATTATCTCTCTTTCACAGCCTCAGTCTTTGCCTCCTGTAAAATGGCAATAAAAATAGCTATCACAGCTCTCCCAAAGTTATAAGATGTAGTCAAAGTTGTATTTCGAGAAAAATTTGTGGACTTGAATATCTTCACTATTAATAACAAAAAATTTAAAATCATTAATTACTTCAATATAAGAAACATAAAACATAAAAATAAGAAATCAGATTTTAACTCATCTTTGATTAGTGAGAATATGTTACTGGGTTGGTTTTTAAAATACTTGTGTTCTGGAGTGCTATCAGGAAAATGGTTGGCAGGAGGCGGGACTAGGTGCAACTCCCACTCAGATGGACAAAGCAGCATGTGGAGACTTGCATCATGAACTTTTGCTTCAGAATTACTGCAGGAATATACCAGGAAAGCTGAGAGAATCCACAGACCCTCTGAAGGAAGCAGATTGCTCCTGCAGGACCCAGAAGACAGCCCAAATACTGGGCTGGCATTCACGGTTGAGAGACCTGAAGACAGTTCATATCACAGGACTATATGCAGATAACCCCCAGTACCAGACTGGAGCCTGGTAGCCCTGCTGGGTGGCTACAGCCAGAAGAGAAATAACAATCACTACAGTTCAGCTCTCAGGAAGTCACATCCCTCGAAAAAGGGGGAGAGTACCACATTAAGGGAACACTCTGTGGGACAAAAGAATCTGAACAGCAGCCTTGAGCTCCAGATCTTCTCTCTAACATAGGCTACCCAAATGAGAAGGAATCAGAATAACAATTCTGGTAATATGACAAAACAAGATTATTTAACTTGCCCCACCAAAATCACACTAGCTCACTAGCAATGGATCCAAACCAAGAAGAAATCCCTGATTTACCTCAAAAAGAATTCAGAAGGTCGATTATTAAGCTAATAATGGAGGCACCAGAGAAAGGTGAAATCCAATTTAAGGAAATTGAAAAAAATGATAAAAGAAATGAGGGGAGAAATCTTCAGTGAGATACACAGCATACATAAAAAATAATTACAACTTCAGGAAATAAAGGACACACTTAGAGGAATGCAAAATATCTAGAAAGCCTCAGCAACAGAATCAAAGAAGCAGAAGAAAGAACTTCAGAGCTCGAAGACAAGGTTTTTGAATTAATTCAATCCAACAAAGACAAAAAAGAATTTTTTACAAAATGAACAAAGCCTCCAAGAAGTTTAGGATTATGTTAAATGACCAAAGCTAAGAATAATTGGAGTTCCTGAGGAAGAAGAGAAATCTAAAAGTTTGGAAAACATATTTGGGGGAATAATAGAGGAAAACTCTGTCTTGCTAGAGACCTAGACATCCAAATACAAGAATCACAAAGAACATCTGGGAAATTCATTGCAAAGAGATCATTGCCTAGGTACATTGTCATCAGGTTATCAAAAGTCAAGAGGAAGGAAAGAATCTTTAGAGCTGTGAGGCAAAAGCACCAGATAACCTATAAAAGATAACCTATCAGACTGACAGCAGGTTTCTCAGCAGAAACCCTACAAGCTAGAAGGGATTGGGGCCCTATGTTCAGCCTCTTTAAACAAAACAATTATCAGCCAAGAATTTTGTATCCAGTGAAACTAAGCCTCATAAACAAAGGAAAGATATAGTCTTCTTCAGACAAACAAATGCTTAGAGACTTCGCCACTACTCTAAGCCAGCACTTCAAGAATTACCAGGCCAGAACTACAAGAATATGCCACCACCCAGTGAGCAGTACAAGAACTAAAAGGAGCTCTAAATCTTGAAACAAATCCTGGAAACATGTCGAAACAGAACTTCTTTAAAGCATAAATCTCACAGGACCTATAAAACAAAATACAGTTAAAAAAACACACAAGGTATACAGGCAACAAATAACATGATGAATGGAATAGCACCTCATATTTCAATATTAACGTTGAATGTACATGGCCTAAATGCTCCACTTAAAATATGCAGAATGGATAAGAATTACCAACAAAATATCTGCTGCCTACAAGAGACTCACCTAACACATAGGTACTCACATAAATTTAAGGTAAACGGGTGCAAAAAGACATTCCATGCAATTGAACACCAAATACAAGCAGGAGTAGCTACTCTTATATCAGACAAAACAGACATTAAAGCAACAGCAGTTAAAAGAGACAAATGGCAACATTATATAATGATAAAAGGCCTTGTCCAACAGGAAAATATCACAATCCTAATTATATATGCACCTAACACTGGAGCTCCCAAATGTATAAAACAATTACTACTAGACCTAAGTAATGAGATATACAGCAATACAATAATAGTGGAAGACTTCAGTACTCCACTGACAGCACTAGACATGTCATTAAGACAAAGTCAACAAAGAAACAATGGATTTAAACTATACCCTAGAACAAATGAACTTAACAGATATTTACAGAACATTCTACCCAATAACTGCAGAGAATATATTCTATTCATTGGTGCATGGAATTTTCTCCAAGATAGACTAAATGATAGGCCACAAAACATGTCTCAATAAATTTAAGAAAATGGAAATTATATCAAGTACTATCTCAGACCACAGTGGAATAAAATTGGAAATCACCTCCAGGGAACCTTCAAAGTCATACAGACACAGAAAGTAAATAGCCTCCTGCATGATCATTAGTTCAACAATGAAATCAAGATAGAAATTAAAAATGCTTTGAACTGAACAAATAATAGTGACACAACCTGTCAAAACCTCTGTGATACAGCAAAGGTGGTACTAAGAGCAAAGGTCATAGTCTCAAATGCCTATGTCAAAAAGTATTAAAGAACACAAATAGACAATCTAAGGTCACACCTCAAGGAACTAGAGAAACAAAAATAAACCAAACCCAAACCCAGCAGAAGAAAGGAGATAGTCAAGATGAGAAAAGAACTAAATGAAATTGAAAGAAAAAATATACAAAAATATAAATGAAACAAAAAGCTGGTTCTTTGAAAAAGAAATAAAATTGATATATCATTAACAAGATTAACTAAGAAAAGAGAAAATCCAAATAAGCTCAATTAGAAACGAAACAGGAAATATTACAACCAACACCACAGAAATACAAAAGATCATTCAAGGCTACTATTAATACTTCTACATGCATAAACTGGAAAACCTAGAGGAGACAGATAAATTCCTGGAAAGATACAACCCTCCTAGCTTAAATCAGGAAGAATTAGAAACCCTGAACAGACAAATAAGTAGGGAGACTAAAACAGTAATAAAAAAATTTGCCAATGAAAAACAAGTCCAGGACCAGATGGATTCACAGCTGGATTCTATCAGGCATTCAAAGAAGAATTGGTACCAATCCTATTGACAGTATTCCACAAGTTAGAGAAAGAGGAAATCTTCCCTAAAACATTCCATGAAGCCAGTATCACCCTAATACCAAGACCAGGAAAGGACATAACAAAAAAAGAAAACTACAGTCAATATCCCTGATGAACATCAGTGCAAAAATCCTTAACAAAATACTAGTTAACCAAATCCAACAGCATGTCAAAAAGATAATCCGCCATGATCAAGTGGGTTTCATACCAGGGATGCAGGAATGGTTTAAACATATGCAAGTCAATAAATGTCTTTCACCACATAAACAGAAATCACATGATCATCTCAGTATATGCAGAAAAAGCATTTGATGAAATCCAGCATCCTTTTATGATTAAAACCCTCAGCAAAACTGGCATACAACAGACATACCACAATGAAATAAAAGCCATTTGTGATAAACTCACAGCCAACATAATACTGAACAGGGAGAAGTTGAACAGATTCCCCCTGAGAATTGGAACAAGACAAGGATGCCCACTCTGACCACTTCTATTCAACATAGTACTGGAAGTCCTAGCCAGAGCAATTAGACAAGGGAAGGAAATAAAGGGCATCCAAATCAGTAAAGTGGAAGTCAAATTGTCGCTGTTGCTGATGGTAAGATTGATGGTAAGTAGCTCTGCTACTGATTTGTGTACATTAATTATACACAATTAATGTACACAAATGACCAACAATGGTACACAATAATGTACACAAATTATTGTGTACCATTGTTGGTCATTTGTATACAATAATGTACACAAATGTCAACCTGAGACCAAACTGAGAATCAAATCAAGAACCCAAACCCTTTTACAATAGCTGCAAAAAATAAAGTATGTAGGAATATACCTAACCAAGGAGGTGAAAGACCTCTATAAGGAAAACTACAAAACACTGCTGAAAGAAATCATAGATGACATAAACAAATAGAAATACGTCCCATGCTCATGGATGGGTAGAATCAATATTGTGAAAATGACTATACTTCCAAAAGCAATCTACAAATTCAGTGCAATATCCCGTCAAAATACCACCATCATTCTTCACAGAACTAGGAAAAAAATCCTAAAATTGATGTGGAGCCAAAAAAAGAGCCCACATAACCAAAGCAAGACTAAGCAAAAAAAATACCTGGAGGCATCACCCTACCTGATTTCAAACTATATTATAAGGCCATAATCACCAAAACAGCATGGTACTGGTATAAAAATAGGCACATAGATCAATGGAACAGAATAGAGAACCTAGAAATAAAGCTAAATACTTGTAGCCAATTGATCTTTAAGAACGCAAACAAAAACGTAAAGTGGGGAAAGGATACCCTATTCCACCAATGGTGCTAGAATAATTGGCAAGCCACATGTAGGAGAATGAAACTGCAACCTCATCTCTTATCTTATAAAAAAAATCAACTCAAGATGGATCAAGGACTTAAATCTAAGACCTGAAACTAAAAATTCTAGAAGATAACATTGGAAAAATCCTTCTGGACATTGGCTTCAGCAAAGATTTCATGACCAAGAACCTAAAAGCAAATGCAGCAAAAACAAAGATAAATCAATGGGACTTAATTAAACTAAAGAGCATTTGCACAGCAAAAGGAACAGTCAGCAGAGTCTGTTTAGACAACCCACAGAGTGGGAGAAAATATTCAGTCTATAAATCCAACAAAGGACTAATATCCAGAATCTACAAGGAACTCAAACAAATTAGCAAGAAAAAAAAAGTGGACTAAGGACAGGAAGAGACAGTTCTCCAACAAAGATATACAAATGGCCAAAAAAGAAAAGAAAAGAAAAGAAAAAATGCTCGGCATCACTAATGATCAGGCAAATGCAAATCAAAACCACAATGTGATACCACCTTACTCCCACAAGAATGGTCATTATCAAATAGTCAAAAAATAATAGATGTTGGCATGGATGTGGTGAAAAGGCAACACTTTTACACTGCTGGTGGGAATGTAAACTCATACAACCACTACGGAAAGCAGTGTGGAGATTCCTTAGGAACTAAAAGTAGAACTACCATTTGATCCAGCAGTCCCACTACTGGATTATCTACCCAGAGGAAAAGAAGTCATTATACGAAAAAGATACATGCATACACGTTTATAGCAGCACAATTCACAACTGTAAACATGAGGAACCAGCCCAAATGCCCATTAGTCAATGAGTGGATAAAGAAAATATGGTTGAGTAGTGGTATACTACTCAACCATAAAAAGGAATGAATTGATGGCATTCACAGCAACCTGGATGGGATTGGAGACCATATTCTAAGCGAAGCAACTCAGGAATGGAAAACCAAACATTGTATATTCTCACTCATAAGTGGGAGCTAAGCTATGAGGATGCAAAGGAAGGTATTACAATAATACAGTGGACTTTGGGGACTCAGAGGAAAGAGTAGGAAGCGGGTGAGGGATAAAAGACTGCAAACTGGGTTCAGTGTATACTGCTCAGGTGATGGGTGCACCAAAAATCTCACAAATCACCGCTAAATAACTTACCCATGTAACAAAATACCACCTATTCCCCAAAAACCTATACAAGTAATTTTTAAATTTTTTTTGAGACAGAGTCTTGCTCTGTTGCCAGGTCAGAGTGCAGTGGTGTGATCTTGGCTCACTGCAACCTCTGCCTCCCGGGTTCAAGCAATTCTCCTGCCTCAGCCTCCCGAGTAACTGGGACTACAGGCATGCACCACCACACCCAGCTAATTTTTTGTATTTTTAGTACAGACAGGGTTTTACCATGTTGGCCAGGATGTTCTGCATCTCTTGACCTTGTGATCCACCCACCTCAGGCTCCCAAAGTGCTGGAATTGTAGGCATGAGCCGCCATGCCCAGCCACAAAATAAAAATTAAAAGAAAAAAAAAAACCTATCATGTGGCTTTTCCTGTTTTGATGCCTGTCTTCTAAATCATAATCCTTAAATGGGCCTAAGGCAATATTCATTATAACCTCTGCCCCACTGATGTTCTAAGTTAAATTAAAAATAGATTTCTTAAATAAATATGTTAATGTCTATTAAGCCCGATAAGGAGACCCAAATATAAACATCATGTTTATTGATTCAGTGCTTGCACCAAGTTATGAAGTCATTCGGAACCAGCAATTTATGAGTATTACCAAGCACTCTGGAATGGGCATATGGGATTCTTGGTTTATTTATTTACTTTTACTTTTGTTTAAATATGTAGAAAATGCTGAAAAATAGTTTACACATTATTTTCTCTCTAGACAAGACAATGTTGGCAGAAAGGATTCCTGTTCCCTCTAGTCCCGTTCCTATAGCAACCATTGACTTGGTACAGCAACAGACAGAAGATGTCATGCCACGCATTGAGCCCAGACTTCCACCCAAGAAAACGAGGCACCAGGAAGAACAGGAAGATGTGAACAAACCAGCCTGGGGAGTCAGCTCTTCTCCCTGGGTGACCTTTGTCTATGCACTCTACCAAATTAAAGAGATGATGCAACTCACAAGAGACAACCGTGCTTCTGAGATACAGCCTTTACAGGTATAGTTCCTCTGCTGGGCTAACAATATTACCTGTCACTCAAAATGCCTTAACTGGGCTTAGTTGTTTTAATTACTCACTTTTCATTCAACAGGAATTATTGAAAGTCTGGGGGAAATAGATATGCAAACAATTTCAGTACTCTGAGAGCACTGAGTTAAAGAGGGTGTATACAAGGTCCCATAGAGAGAATATTCTGCCTTACGGAGTTCAGGAAAACTTCAGAGGATATGATTCTTTTACTTCTTGAAAATAATAAATAAATCCATTCTTTCCTTATATATTGCTTTTAAATTTCAGTGTTGATAATTGTCAGTTGAAAGGAAAATATATATTTCATACCTTTGGGAACCATATTTATTAATCTCTGTAATTTCAAAATTCTAGTGGAGGCATTATATATTATAGGACAACAATAAATATTTGTTAAATTAATCTGAGCCACTGTATGGGTATAATAGGACACTTAACTCAGTGGAATTATATTTGCGCAGGTGACGTCACCTGAAAAATAACTCTAAAAGTGTGATTTTCATGTCCCCAGAGGAGTGGTCTCTCCTGAATAAAGTAAGATCTTTCCTGAGTAAATCATGTTGATAAAAGTGTGGATAATTTACAGGTGTATCCTCACTTTGGAAAATAGGTGTAACTTCCATAGATGGTTTAGCCAAAGAAAGAGACCCAGTTCCCCCATTTTATAATAATCACTCCCTTTTACTTGATACGTCATGTTAGCTCTGTCTAGAGTAGCTTCAGAGGGCACATTAAAAAAAAATAAAGGAGAAAGATTTAAAAAGAAGGGTAATTTGAGTGATTCCCCTTTCAGAAAATCTTATAAACTAACATAAAATCTTTGTAAAATTTTAACCAAATCTGGTTCTTTACTGATAACCATATGCATGCCAGTCTGTGCATGATGCGATTTATTTATCAAGATAATAAACGCACTGCTAAGGCAAGAACTATACATTGGAGTGGGAGGAGCATATACAGGATTTTAATACCTTAAAGCAGGAAGATGAAGAAGGAGAAAGGGTAATTTTATTATCTGCTGCTTGAGTAGCAATATTTTCATTACTTTGTGTACTCATCCTCATTTTCACAGAAGCCTATTAGGCTTAAGCCAAATTAAATATTTTTCTGGTATGTTAGGATTAATAAAAACTGGCAGGTATGCTGTAGTTATTCTTAGAAGTCATTATACTAAGTTTCTTTTTCTTATATTGTTGAATCACAGAAATGAAAATTTTTGGGGGGTGCTCAGCTAAAAAGTGATGGGTACTAATTTCGGGGAGAATCCATTTAAATTTTCCTTCTTATTTGTACAACGAATTTGGCATTTATAGAAATTGCTGCTGGTGATGTTATACTCATGGTTACTTACAGTTGGTTACACAAGTGCTTGTTTACATTCACTTTTTTATGTGGCTGTCTTATCTAACCTTTGGTGCACATTTTGAAATATCAGTATACATTGGGACTCTTAATTACAGGATATTCTTTCCCAGCTCTGCTTCCAAGGATGAGAACCCCTTACTTACTTCCTGTTAGACAAAGTGTCTTCTGGCTCTTAGGTTCTGTGGTCTTAGCAGGCGGCCTGAGTTTCAGTTATTCCATAGTGCTTGCCCAGCGACTTGCCACATGGCGGGGGGGAGGGGGACCTCAGTAAATATTTGCTGATGTAAATTGTTTGCCTAGTAGTAACAGGCATTTTGGTAGTAATGTTCCTTTTCCACAAGACACGTCTGCTTATAGTGTTTGTGTTTTTCATGCGGCTCTGGCAGTTGCACATAGGAAAGGAGATGAAAGGTAAGACATTCTATCCTTATTCCTATATTACTTGGTCCCTGATATGGGCACTTCCGGATGATCTCCCCATGTTTCCTATCTTACTTGAAAGCGTATATAAAAAGTTAGATTTATTTGCTATCACTGATCATGATGCATCTCCTGTTTTTTACCTCCAGGGGACCAATGACAATAGGGAAAATTCTCCTGCTGGTAGAGCCCAGCCTGTCCCATGCGAGACACACTCTGACACATCTAGAAACCAGCCATCCCCTGACGCAGCAGCATCTCAGACACCGACCAGCCCTGCTCACCCCAGTGTGGACCCGCACACAGAGAAGAGTGAAGAGCAGCAGGCTCAGCCGGCCGCGGGAGAACACTGAGGTCGTCCTGCTCATCTCACACCCTGCATGGAATCAGGCTCCTCAGCCAGGACACAGGGTGAGGCCCCCCAGCCAGGATACACCTCCCCTGGAGGAGCAGAGCACTGCATATGCTTCTAAATATCTAAGCTCATTAACATGGAAACACACATACAGGAGCTACAGTACATATTGGCAGGACAAGGTAAACTTTCATAATCCTCATTGGAATTACAACAGGGAAATGGAGTTCAATGAGGGCTTTCAGTTCTTTGGTTGGTTAAGGATGATAGAATTTCTCTGCCAGTGCAGTAAGAGTTGAAACCAGCAGTTACACTAAGTGGAGGGAATGAAAGTGTTTTGAGGTGAATGTTGATATAATTTCCCTCTTCTGATTATTTATTCTAATTATTTGGTTCTTAATACAAACTGGGAAGAAATAGAGCTCATCTATACTTTTGTTTTTCTTGAAGAGAACCATTTTAAAAATTACAAGATATATTTTAAAAGTCACCAGATAAAAGTTAGTAACACATGTGTTTTGTTAAAAATAAAGTTAAAAGTTAAAGTTAAAAAATGAAGTTAAAAGTTTCATCAGAAACTTTACATATCTTTAGCAAATATATTTTTGTATGTGTATGGTATATAATGGAAATAATTCTTTGAGCAACAGAAGCTATTATTGACTACTGCAACCTAAGCTGAGCTTAAAAATGCCTTTTGTTTTCAATGGGCTTTTAGAAAAAAAAAAACAGAAACGAGGGATTATTTCTAATCAACCAACCAAAATAGTATCCTGTGGCTTGATAAACAAGAGTTTACTAAATATATTGATACTGTAAATAGCCTCTCTTGCTATTTACTATCTTATAGTGATTCAAGCTGTAATTAGCTGAGTGAATGAAACACACACAAAAATCACTGAATTCCTAAGAGTTCCTTTAACTAAGCAGTACTATTTACAAATAACAGTATAGGATTTAAGTGCCTGGGGGAGGGATACAATTTTTAGAAATCACATATTGGGTCAGTTTTGTTTTTGGTGAGAAAAGGTGGTAAATAGGAAACCATGAATGGGAAGGATGGCAATAAGTAGCAACTATACTTTCCAATGACTAAAGAAAGAAATCTCAGTATACTCCTTCTCATGAAGACACAGTCAGACACTGGACAATGTAGTGTATGCAACTGCAAATGTTACAACTGCAGCCAGAACAATGGCTGGGTGGGTCACACATAAACCTTGCTGCTTAAAGTCAAAGCAGAGGAAATAGGAAACCTGGGTGGAGTGTGGAAGAGCGACATTGTTTTAGCTGAATAAAGGTGAATTATATAATTTATAATAGCTGTGGATGAGCACAGGAGAGAGGAAAGAAAAAAATAAGAGTTAGAAATGAGCAAATCACCTTGCCCTATGACCCTGTTTAGACAGGATCAACTGTAAAGTGAGGGCTTCTCCATGACACCGTAGTTCTGCCCAATACTGCATTTGGGATAAGAAATTCTACACTTGGATGTCTAGCTTCACCACAAAACACAGCTTAAAAGTAAAATAACTGAAAGAAGTAGAATTTAGCAAATGGTTATTTTTTGCACTTGAACTGAAACGTACTGTACTGTAAATTATGACTCATTTTAAGTGACCTTTAAAATCAGATGTATTTATTATACTTGTGTAATTATAGAAATAAAGAAATGGGTGACAGGCTGAACCTCACCTATGTACAGTATGTGGATTTGTGAAACTGACTGTAGGAAGTCAAAAACTTATACTGTATCTTGTGTTTACAGTTCTGATTTATTCCTTTGAAAAGCCTGCTGTTTTGGAAATGCACAGTTGACATGTTGAAATAAAAATAAATACCATTTTTAAATGTTTCTTAAATGACAAGGATATGACCAAACAAAAGTCCTTTACTCTGTAATGAATGAGACCAAATTCAACATGCCTTTGTTATGGAACATTTACTGTGACAGCAGAATCAATAATGCAGTCATTTCCAGCCTTGTGAGCTGACACCTTCATGGGTTTGTGTACTTTGTGACTGACTTTTTCTTCCTGTCCCCAAAGTGCCATATGCTACTTTAAAAAATATTAAAGTGAATTCAAATTAAATTTTTATTTGAGATTTTGTTCTTGAGGTCCCTCAACACACGCAGGGGTGTCACAGAGCCCAGGCTGGTAATCACTGCCTTAAGGACTTACTTCCTACTCTTTCTCCTATGGTTGTAGAAACAGTAAATTACCCAAGTGCTGAGCTTGTGTGGATTCAAAGAAGTTAATTGCTAATTATTAAACTACTCCTCAAGTCTTAAGAATAGAGTATAATACATTGCCCAGCAGGCAGTAAACCTTATGAAAAGTGTTAAGGAATTCACAGGAAGAGCAATGCTCTTTACTGGCTTATTAATCCTGCCATGGGTCACATGAAGTGGATAGTTGGCTAATAGCTTCCCTCTGATTGGCAATTCCTTCCAGTACTGCTGAGGTGGGGACTGCTGGTATTAAGTACTGAGACCATTACTTAGGCAATATTCCTCTCAGCCAATTTGGAGTTAAGCAGTGATTCTAGGAAAAGGTAACCACAACTGTGGATATTGGGTGCCTGTAGTGTGCTAATGAGATGATCATTTTGCCCTTAACAAAAACTGGAGGTGTACATATCACTACCCCCATTTTAAATAAGAGGATTCTGAAGCTAAGTTTAAGTTATGAGCTTAAGATCACAAAGCCAGGATTCAAACTCAGATTTTCCTAGTGTCAAAGCCCTGGTCCGCTTAGTATCTTCTCCCACCCCAGGAGGCCAGGAGGCCATTCCCTGCATCTGTTGTGGTAGAGGAAGCCATAAAACAGCCTAGCCTAAACCATTACAATACATGCCTGATATATGTATGTATGTGGTTATATTTCCATTTGGATTTCTAGATATTCCTAGATTCCTAGAAATCTTGCAAATTCTTGATGCTTTGTGAATTGTAGGAACACCAGACCCTTTATACTCTGGAGGTGAGTTGGCTGGATTGATAACTCTGCACAGGAAACCCAGAGGATGGTAGAGACTCTGGCCAGAGCCATGGGAATCAGGAAGGGAAAGCAGACACACCCACAACTCTGTATCCAAGGCAACAGCATCATAGAATAGCACTGTCCAGTAGGACTTACTGAGAAGATGAAAAGTTCTCTATTTGCCCTGTCCAGTACAGTAGCCATAAGCCACATGTGACTATTAACTGAAATGTGGCTAATTTTCTGGGGAATTAGGTTTCTAATTTTAAACAGCCATACATGGCTCATGGCTATCATATTGGACAGCAAGGGTATAAAGGAAGAGATCACCTTCAGGAGATCTCTGGGCCTGTTTATTCAGCTTCAGTATGAGGGGTTAGAGATGAAGATTATGTTATTCTGTAAAGATGAGGGTATGCTTTGACAGTGACTGTAGGTAACAAAGAGGTGATTTTCTATTTGGAAGTTCTTCCACCCTTTGGTGCATGGAGACAAGACAAAGGCTACTTTTGAAGCCCCAAACCACTCCTGGGCTTGTTTAATAAAGCTTTGAGAATATCTGGCTTAAGAATTCCAAACCATGAAGCAGTTGGGAGACAGACTGGTACCTAGGTGGGGACAGAAAAGGGGTGAAAGGGGGAGTTGTTTGTCAGATCTCAGAAAGTAATTTGCGTTATGCCAGGACAAACTGGCTTCTTATAAGAGAGTAACTGGAAACTTGCTGATACCTAACATGGGGGAAAAGTGAGCCAGTCTAGTTGAGTGCTAGTCCAGCTAGGTACCTAACTCTCAACCAGCTGCCATCTGCTTCAGGCAACTAATACAGGACCAATTGCCTCCCACTATGGCTCCAGGAAAGTCCTAGTTTTTAGATGACAACCCAAGGGACCTTACAGTGTTGGGGTTAGGAGTGTGGGCTCTGCAGTCGCACTGTTTGCATTTGAGTCCCAGCTCTGCCAGTGAGAAGTTACACTCACATAAAACATATCTGGGCCTCAGGACCCTCCTCTGTAAAACTGAAGTGATTACAGTATGTACATTACAGGTTGATGTTTAAAATGAGTTATCTGACACACAGTGTGTGCTCCATAAATACTGCCACTGTTGTGTAGCAAAAAGCCCGGGGCAGGAGGAGTGCTGTCTCATTTCCCCAACCAGGGTCTAGCGCTATTACTTTATTGCCATTTAAATCTATAATCATATTCCATTATCACAATCTACAGTGCCATATTGTACATATTTACTTCTATCTAGTAAGCTGTATAATAAGGCATTCATTTCCAACATGCATTATAAATATTAAGTGGTTGGGGATATGAGTTAAGAGATAAAATTAAGGAAAACATAAGTTGAAGAGGATGGAAAAGAATGACAACAATGATATTCCATAAAGTGCAAAGTCTGCAGAGAGAAGTTATAAGTTCCATAATTTTCATTTTCCTTTTCTTCTTCAAGGTGTCAGCAAAAGTAAACAATAATTTTATAATCATTTAACAAATTACATACCATACTCTATCCAACAGTCAGTGGAAGATGCTATTCTTTTAAATTATAAACTTATATTTGAAAAATGTCAGGATTTTTTTTGTTTCCTGAACAGATCACTGGCATCTTAGAAAAATAACATGTAGACCAGTGCTACTCAAAGTGTGCTCAAGGACTGGTGCTGTCAAACTACTGCTGGTATGTGACAACACAGAAATTAAACATTTCAAAATATGTATGGCAAGCTGACATTGTCATGACATTATGATCATCATGCTTATATTCTGTATGTCTTTTAAAGATTATTTCATTTTTCTAATAATTTAGTGTATCTTTCAGAAGTATTACTTGTGATGAACTACAGGGAAACTGGTCCATCACCCTAGACAGCCTGAGAAGCACTGACAAGGGCCACAGACTACAGTGTCCATAACTGCGGAACACAAATGACTGGTATGCGTGTAACATCAGCATATGTAGTCACCTCTTGAATGCATTATCCATGGGGTCGTTTCCTTAATTTTCTTAAGATGGCAATAAAGGAAGTAGAACATGAGCCCTGGAAGCAGACACATAGGAGCTTAAATTCTGATTCTACCACTTTAGCTACATGTGTCCTTCAGCAACTTTCTCCTGCCTTCTGGGTCTTTCCTCATCTGTAAAATGAAAATACCAAAACATATCACAAAGTGGTCATGAGGCGCAAATTAAGAGGTATAGAAGGTGCCTCATATACTGCCTGATGGATTCTAATAAATGTTGGTTTTCTTCCCCTTTCTCTTTTTAATCAGTCTTTTTTGGAAAAAGAACCAAATCTAAAAAGAAATCAGATTCCCAAAATTATTTAAATAATAAAGAGAAGCTATCCACTAACTGCATCTTCCAAGATTTATCTTAGATAAATATAGTACTCATTTTAAATCTCTGGTGACCTATTAAGGTATCACATTCAGGAATCATAACAGAAATATACAGTTACCTTTAAAAGATAATCCAACTTCTAGGCCAGAGAAGATTTTAACATATCTGAGTAAAAATATTCCCATCAGAGGGGGTGGGATGTTGGTCATTAATGAAGATTAGAAAAACAGCAGTCACAGAGAGGAAACTGTGGGCAGGACCTGCATAAAGGAAGGGATGGTCTTTGTCAACAGACCTGGTATCTCATCCCATTAGCAAGGCTAGCCCCATTAGGGTGGAGGTGGGGCTGGCATCTGCATTAAACTCTTTGGCCTCATGACATTAACCATGTGAATTAAACAACAAGCTCCCTTTGGTTTCAGTTCACCAAGCAGCCACCTTATAATTTGATTCCTTGTAAATCTGTCTTCTGAGAGAGAATCTGCTAGTCATATAAATTCAAGTGTTTTTATCCTTATAGTAGTTATATTTTTGGTTGTGAATCACTACCTGTACCAACTATATGAATTGGCTCACAAGAGACAGGTTTTATGGTGCAATAACAAAAAGCAGGGTTCTGAGTCAATAAGGCTAACAGTCACACCCAAATAGTTTACTCTTCAATGTCGTGCCACCCAACAGGCTCTCTCAGAAGGAAGCTTGCCAGTGTTGTCATCTAAAAGTACCTCTCTGTCTTCCCGCAGGCTTCTTCAAACTTCCATATCCATTATGTTACCTATGCCTAGGATCTTGCTTTCAGCTGGACAAGAAAAACTAATTTATAAATTTGTACATCTCTAACTTTGGGAAACAACCACATACAGAATAATGTAAGAGACTATTTCTTTAGTTGACATCATTTCAGGATCTTAATTCTCCCACATATTTAGATATTTTGATGTAATCCATCATCTATTCCAAGCCTCTTAAAATCTAAATATCTAAAATTTTCAGATTAAAAAAAAAAGTCATAAATGGAAATATTATCTTTCATGTCAGATGGACATTCCCCTGTAATTCAGCCCTAAGTATAACTGGCAAACTGTACGACTAATTCACAAAGCATTTTTTGTGATATGTAAAATGTGTTTTAAAACCTTTTAAAAACAACACTTGAATGATACGATTATTTAAGCATGGCCACCTACACTATATCTCACTCACACATCTGGTGTCAAACCGTCTAATTTGCTAACAACAATAAGTTTTTGCAGGCACCAAACATAAGCAATAACATAACAAAGGGATATGTTAGGCTCCATAATTGTACACCTGTGGTATGTGAAGCACAAAGCCAACTTCCAACCACCTGTGAAGGGCAGAGCCATTTTATTGAGTGGTCATTTAAACTGTTCAAAGGCCTTTAAAAAGGAAGGAGGAGAGAAGAGGTAAGGGACATAGAGAAGGGAAGGGAGGAGAGAAAGGAGGGAAAGATTTCTTACAAGTTATCTGTACATTGCTTGATGGGAATTAGAATTGTGATCAGTACTATACTATACCCCAAATCAAATGAAAACAAAATAAATACACTAAAAATATCAAAAGCTTTTAATTGTTTAACTTGTCATAGTAGTCACAAAGCAGAAACTGACAAACCTATGATTTCCTCTAAAAACAAACATGGAAAACAATATCCTGAAGGACAGCTGTTGTTCTTCTCCCTTTGGCTGTTTTTACTGTGATGGTTACATCTGGCTAGCTGCCCACAGGAGCTGCTTCCTTCCCTCAGCAGTACCTCTTCCCCTGGCCCAGTGGCTGTCCTGGCTGGGACGTACCCAGCAGCCCCAGCAGATTGTTCATGTGTTATCTACTCATATGCTTATTTTGTATCACACAAGCTTCCTCTTAGAAGAGAACTTGGTGAGCACAGGCGTTGATACATCTGCTACATTTATATCACCAATAAATATAATTATTTAAAAAATCATTTTAAACCATAAGAAAAATGTTCAAACTTCTGTTTACTCATAAAATAGTTACCATAAATCTGAATGGGAAATAGAGCCTTTGGTTTTTTAAAATCAAAGTCGATATAAAGGCACAGATTAACATTAGTGAATATTACAAAAAAAAAAGTTCCTAGTATGAAAAGATGTCTGGCAAAAGTAGACCCGTAAATACTGACATACTACTTCAAAGAGGAACTATCATTTGAAAATTAGTCTAGAAAATTCCAGATGGGTAGCCATGTTCTTTTTTCATGACTTAGAAAAACTCTACTAAATTTGGCTCAGGAAAGCAGCAGTGCCAAAATTCTGTCTATCCTTCCCCCATAACCCTTGTCCTAATAAAAAGATTATTTTTATGACCCCATCACAGCAAAAAAGCCTAATTTGGATTCTCAGAACCAATTTAGCAATATCTTAACCTGGAGAATGTCTTGCCATGTTCAAATCTATGTTTTGGCCTTCTTTCCTCAGGGTCAAAGCTCACAGTTAGCCCCTTATTCCACTCCAGATTTTAATATCATAAATCAAGAAAAAAAATTTGTTTTGTAAGAAATTGTTATAAACACATACAGCTAAACAATTTTTTTAAATTCAAATTCAATTCAAAATGTCACAAGAGGTTAAATGCCTTCAATTTCAAAATACAAAAAAAGAATAATCATAGTATCTAATCCTTACATATGTATATAAAAATCTTATGTATGTATAAAAAGCTTTAAAATATCTTAGAAACGTTTCCCTTTATCACAGTTAAATAGCAAGTTGGCCAATATTGAAAAATAAAAAGTAAGTCACCAATATTGTGAGGCCTGTGGCTGGAGAGAGATGGCTCCTAAGCTTGTACCTGAAGATCTTGTCTTGAGTCAAAGGATACACCAGGGCTGGATTTCTACCAGTGCTGTCTCTCAATGTGGTCTTGCACATGTTATTTAACCTCTCCAGAGCTCAATTCCACCATCATTAGCATTTTCCAAACAAGTGTTCCAAAGAATATTAATCTCATGAAAGAGTTCTGTGGTCAAATTAAGCAAGAAACTGCATAATTTCTCCCCTTTGGGAGATTCACAGTGCACGTGAGCATGAATAATGCCTCTGAGAGGTCCTGAGGAACATTAGTTTAGCTTTGTATCAATCTTAGTTGACCTCAGAATACCTTTACTGACTAACACTTAGTAGTATCCTGTGAGCTGTATTCTGGAAAATAACTGGCCCAGCATGTCTCAGGTCTCTTTTTGAACTTACACTGATGAAATATAGGAAGAGTATTTCAGAGTTCTCTGGCACAGATTCAGGGGATTAAAAGTGGTGTGAGTGCCCTGGTCTCAACAAAGCACCTGTTCGTGCTTACTAGCCCTTTGAAGAACATCATTCCCCTGTTCCTAGTGAAAGTCTTCATTCAAGTAAAGTGGTAATGGCTGTCACAGAATCTTGATACCCACCTACAGTACAATAAGTAGCAGAACTCACCAAGAACGCTAAGTTATCTTCAAAATGGGTTAGTTTTCCTTCCCACAATGACTTTTCTCCACAGCAGATGTTTTTGCCACTGTTCAGTAGAACAGTTCTGCCTAACTTTAAAAGACCCCCTGCCCTTTACCCATTTCCTTGTCCAGAATGAAGTCAACTTGAAGGTTGAGTGTCAGGAAGTACTTGGGTTAAAGAGCTGCTCTTCCAAAAAGGCACCCCCAAGGCCATACTGCTCTTCATGCAGACTGATTTCTTCAGGTGACAAGTGGCTTCCTCCAAGAACAAATTCTGCAAATCTAATAAGTTTTTTGTTTTAAATGAAGTTAATGTTATCTCGGGAAGGTTTATTTGAAAGATAACATGTTCCCTTGCTATTTATCCCCTTTAATTAAATTTGACTTCCCATCAATAGAGGGTGACATTTACACAGTGGGTGTAAAAATGAGAATGGTTTATGTGATCCCTCTTAGGACAGCTACTCATGAAAAGGGCAGAGAAACAGGGAGACGTAAAAGCACTAAGTGAGCCAAATGTACCCACTCCTGTTTTCTAATTCCTTCTTGTCTCTTTTATTAGTTTCAATTTATTATTATTCATTATTTTGTGTCAAATACTTTTCCCCTTCCATCTTTAATTTGAGGGCACTGTTACCTGGATAAAGTTATAAAGAAGAGAAAGCAATAAGGAGAAATGCTGGGACAGATGTCTTTCTTAGTGAACTTTAAAAATGATTTTCCACACCAATAGAAATAGAAGCAGTCACACATCCTATTCCACCTTCCCTTCCCATAGGGAAGTTATCTTTATGGCCTTCCCTATAAAACATCAAATAAATATTTACTCTGACATCAGCAGTTCTACTGTGCAAAGTCACAGTACTGAGAAAAGGACCTCCGACAACTTCCACATCATCTGTTATCCAGGGAAATAGCCCATTTCTACACTGAAGTGCCTGTACCAATCCATATTATTTCCAAAATCATTCTGAACTAAACTATGGTCAGAGCAGCACAGCAGGACTTACTTTCCAGGAGTGTGGAGTCTGGAGATGACCAGCCATGAGGGGAAGTCAGGTTTTCGGCAGGTCCGGCGCAGCTCGTCCAGAGCGCTATTTGTTTCAGCATCAGCTTGCTCCCTGTACTCATCTTCTGTAAGATACTTCACCACCAGCTCTTCTGATGGAAACCACTGCTTCATTCTCCTAAAACACATGGCATGTGGTTGTCGGATTACCGCCTAATTCAATCCTTAAGATTTACAAAAATACGTATCTTAGATAGTAACTGTAATAATACTTCTTAATTTCCTCTATATCATATCTATACTTTTTTATTGCTGTTATCATGATTGAGGTATAGAGAACATGTATTTTGGGCATGATAGTACATTTCCCCATTTTCAGGACTATCATAAATAATGTCGTAAGATATCTGAGAATCAATTTCTAATACAGATGTTAATTGTATTTTTCTTCCTCAGTGATTTCTAATCACACAGTCAGGCAATTAAAAGCCTGTTTGTTTGTTTGTTTGTTTTAATGCTTGGCCTGTTGATTTTCTTGGGTACTAGCAGAAGCAAGCCTTTGAAATGTCCTTTTATGCTGATCCTCTAGAACATTGACCATTTTACTCTCCAGACCAAGAACCTGGGAAGATTTGTGGTATATCACTTCCACCTAGTGGTGGTGATTCTGACTAATCCTAGAAAGAGCAAATATGGTACAAAATTTATAGTAATTCTTCCTTTATTACATGCCGAGTGGATCATGATTAGAACTTTCTTTTTTCAATCAGGAAAACCCTAAATCTTATAAAATGTAGGAACCTAAAAATTTAGGAATCTAAGAATCTCCTAAAAATAGTATAATAATAAGGTTTTTAAAACATTTGTTTTATTTATGAATGAGTTTTTAAAAATATTTTGGGGTGGCTTTAAATTTAACAGAGATTCCAATATAAATGAGCATCAGAATTATTAGGATATCATATTTATTTAATACATATTTAAATATATATATAGTTTTTTCTTGAGATTTGGGACCAAAGAAATCTATTATATTTTAAAGATCTTATAGTTGATGAACTAGATTAAGGAACCGGTGACATAATGTCCTTCTCCTTTTCTGAATACCAGTGAATCGTTTTCCTGCAGGAAAAACATTGGATGTTGAGCCAGAAGACCTGGACACAGTCCTGGTTTTGAGGTTTATTCACTATATGAACTTGGGGAATTCCTTAACAGTTCAGAGCCTCACTTAGCTCATATGAAAAAAATAAAAATGGAAGCAATAATATCTATGTCACCTACTTCATAGGTCACTGTACAGGTCAAATGAGATATTTTGTATAGGGTGCTTAGCACAGTAAGTGGCCTACAGTAAGTGTTCAATAAGGATAATCAAAAGAGTAGTTATCATATATTATTAAAATATAAGTAAACCGCTCTTTACAACTAGAAAGTACTATATAACATCAATTCCTGTTTCATTCCCTAGTTATTTATATAGTTATTCACTAGCAAAATTTTAAGTTGAGGAAGTTATAGTACATTTTGATTAATATAGAACACAGTAAGTGCACAAAAGAACCACTGCGCAGAATGCACTTTGCTCTTGGCAGGGAGTTGGATAGTTAAAAGGAAGGAAGAAGGAACTCTATCCTGGGTTCCTCAGGCCACAAGCGCGGCAAAGGGCCAGGGACCTGAAAGATATTGGGGGCGGGGCAGCCTTACTGACAGACGACCTCTGGTGTTCCTAGTCACTGTCTGCCTCAGGCAGATGGGGCAAAGAGAGATCCAGTCAGCATCAACCCTCCAACCCTGCCCCGCTGCCTTTCATCCCTGCCAACATCTTCTGTGTGGGTTCCCTGTTCTGTCACTGGTGCAATTTTAACCCGGTGATATTGCGACACACATAGTTACCAGTTCCATAAACTACCAGTCACCATAGTGTCCTTCCTCACAGCCCATTTTATCTCTTGAACATTTATTCACTCCCTCTTCCAGCCTTGGGTCTCATGGTCCTAACCTAGGTCCTTATCATTTCTTGCCTGGACCACTGTGATGTCTGATAACTGTTCTCCTGCCATAGGGACCTCCCCTGTATATCCACTTGCTGTGCCAGAAGACAGATGGGCCACATCCCACCAGCCAATGAGTATTTATGGTCTCTGGTGTGATTTCAATGTATTTTTAATTATTTTTATTTTTAAGTGCCAACATTTAAAAATCCTAAGATTTCAAATTCTAATCCTAATTCCCATTTCCAGTTTTTCTAGAAAACCAGTAGATCTGGCAATGCAGGACCCATATTCCCACAGAAGAGAAATCAGCTCAAGCTGAGTGGTGACAGCTCCATTTTCAATGAGGTTGTTTGCAGAATTTCCCACAGTCCTCCTGGTCACCGCTGCCTTAACCCTGCTCAGCATCACTCACCATAGTTTCTGTCTGGGTCCTAAGCAACTAGTTTGATAACTGCTGTACAGGTAACAGTCAGAGAGGACTAACTAGAATGTCTCATATAAACCCCACTGTGTACAGGATTGGACTAGATTGCTTAGCAATGGCCTGCCATGCATCTGGCCAAAGCCTATCTTGCTTGCTGCACTAACAGCACTGCCTGCCTCCTGATGGTAGCAAATGGGGCTTTCTCTCCATCAGGAAAGTCCTCCACATTTATTCATCTGGTTATTTTTATTCATTCTTTAAGATTCAGCCTAGTAATGTCTCCTCCAGGAAAGCTCTCCTGGCTTTCTCTATATACCCTTGGTCCCTGGGCAAAGTTTCCATGTTAATATATGTCTAGCAAGAATAACTCAAGGGTAAGAACCATCTCCATCTGTGCACCTGACATGAAAACAGCTGCTCAGACTCAATGACTGAGGAGAGACATAACAAAGCTGTGATGACAGAGGTTACTTCTCCTTTCTTTTTATACTTCAAAGGGTGTAAGCCTTAACTTAAAACCTAAGAGAAAAGAAAGTCCTAAATACAAATAATACCTTTCAATCATTTATGATTTATTTCTGTTTCCTAACTCATAGCTCAGATGCAAAGCTGATACCACTAAAGCAGTCTTTGGCTCTAATTAAAGAAAATGTTGAATAAAAGAAGAAATTTTAGGTAACCCAGAGCCCAAGTACTTCTGCCATGGACTCTAGTGAATTCTGAGTGAGCTCTAATTACCTGGTAATTGGTGGTACACCTCTGAACGATTAATGAAGACTAGGCATAGAGATGGGATCACACGTTTGGGACTGTCTTCCCATCTACACCCAATCTTGTTCAGAAAGAAATCTCCAGATTAAATGTAATTATGAAATTAAATATGGTGTGTGCAAAAACTCCCCCAAATAATAAAACTAGAGCTCAAAATGTCGAATTTGCTGGGGAAAACAATGATACATACCACCTCATGTAACTGAATGCTCTCAGTGGGTAGTGCAGACTCCTGGAGGACAGGAGGAGGATTATGGCTGCATAGGCAAACTGAGGCATGGCCACACCAGCATAGACCAGAAGCAGAGAGAGGAGCCGCAGTGTCCACATCAGAAGACTTCTGCTCCTGTCGTCTGAAAGGGGCCCATGCTTGTAACAGACAACAAAGCTGAAAAATCCAACTATCAAGACGTAGCCTGGAAAAGTGGAAGAGGTAAGCTGATATAAATTTAAAATTGAGACATTTCATTAAATTTGTGAAAAAGCTGGCAGAGCCTTGACTTAAAGGTAAAAACTATTAGAGTACCTTAATTTTTATTTTCTTTTCCCAATGACATAAGGTTGAAAATGCACATAGGGCATTATTGCTTCCATATGAGATACTACACTGACTTTTGCAATAATTTGGGATGCACACTCATTATGATAATATATCTTTGTCTATATTTTAGTCCAGTGCCCTGACTAGACAAATGTTATCATGATTGCTTTGGTCAGGAAGAAGTCAGAGTTGTATGTCACCATTGGCTAAAAATCCTATTTTTTACTTTTACCTTCTAGTCATAAAAGGTAATTTTACAGTAGAGGCAGTCACCCTCTGAATCTAATGTTCAGTCTCATCATTATGATGGTGAGACTATAAGCTATGCTGTGTCTCTGGGTATCATCCAAGGTGAAGTGCCCATCACCTCTTCGGTATTCTGCCTTAAGTGTTTAATTTGTATCTAACCAAGCCTTGAGATCTAATTTCCAGTTTACCGAAAATACGCAGAAGAGAAGAACATGTTAAATTCTACCATAAAAAGGTCATCAGATAAATCTAGACGGTGGACATTCTATAGGACAAGCTTGGTCTCTTTAGCTTATCACTATGATGAAAAAGAAATTGTTATGGATTAAAAGCAATTTACAGGACAAAGCAGATGCTAAATGTGGTTCTGGACCATATCCTGGTTTATATAAGCCATCAAGAATAGGAAATGGCGGCCGGGTGCAGTGGCTCAAGCCTGTAATCCCAGCACTTTGGGAGGCCGAGGTGGGTGTATCACGAGGTCAGAGATCGAGACCATCCTGGTCAACATGGTGAAACCCCGTCTCTACTAAGAATACAAAAAATTAGCTGGGCATGGTGGCGCGTGCCTGTAATCCCAGCTACTCAGGATGCTGAGGCAGGAGAATTGCCTGAATCCAGGAGGCGGAGGTTGCGGTGAGCCGAGACCGCGCCATTGCACTCCAGCCTGGGTAACAAGAGCAAAACTCTGTCTCAAAAAAAAAAAAAAAGAATAGGAAATGGCCTGGTAATAGATTATTTTATGTAATTATTTTTCAGATAATAATTAACTGATTATATGGGAAAGGCTCTTGTTTTTTAGAGATGAATAGCAAAGTATTTAGGGGAGCATACCATGATATCTGTAATTTAAAAGTAGGACAAAAAGAAGAATGAGCTAAAAAGACACAATTTTCAAGTAAAACAAAAAACTTAATTGCTGGTGAGGGAAGTGAACTTACGTGAGAAATTTGGTGCTAAAGGTTAGGAGTAAACTGATTCTCTCATTGTCTATTATTTTCTTATTAAAATAAACAACAAAAGCATTTATTTTATAACATAAGACAAAGAAAATAAATGGTTTCTTAGCCTCTCTGTTTCTGAAAAGTCAAGTTTTCATTATTTATTTATATTTAGGATTTCTCACCTTTCTTACTGAATACTTAAGAGAAAGAAATAAGCAGCTGCTTTTCAGAGAAACACTTATATTACAAGTTAGATGTGGTCAGAGCTTAACCACAATTCAGCAGCATGTGAATTCAAGAGACACTTCTTTTTTCCTCTTTGATCATTACTATAGAAAACTAAGAAATATGTCATAGGGAAATCATCTAAAATGAGATCTAAATGAATTGAAATCACCAACAATGGGAATAAGATAAACAAAATATTATTTTTAGTAGCACCTTTCCTCAGTTCAAAATGAAAATTTAGACATTGGAGAGAAAAGTCCATCAAAAGAAGGGCTCTAGTTGTACATCTCAGTTTTACCAATCACAGAGTATACTACTTTTCTATTTACCTACCTAATATATATGTCCTGTTTTCATACCACAGCCACTTCAGATCTTCCATCAACTGGTACACAACATAAACTGAAGCAAACCAACAACCAACCATTAGAGCCCAAAAGGTGCTATACTGTGTGTGGAAGAAAATAAATCACATATTTTTTGGTTCATTCACTCTCATAAAAATAAAAGCAAACAAATAAAGCTTTTGTATTAGAAACTCCTAAATAAAACTGAATTGAAGTCATTTTAAGAAACTCCCTAGGGTGTTAAGATATGGTCCACAAAACAGCAGTAGCAGCATCACATGGAGCTTGCTGGAATGGCAGAGTTATAGGTCCCACCGCAAACTGCTGAATCAGAACCCGCATTTGAACAAGATTTCCATGTGGTTTGCATGTACACTGAAGTTGTAGAAGCACTGTTACAAAGAATAAATGTATCTCAAAATAATGCTGCTGTTGCAAACTTTCATCAGTGTAACTGCAACACCACCATCATGAATTATATATTTATCCTCAACTAAGTTCAGTGTGTTATTTTACTGAAGGTGTGGCCAGGCACAGTGGCTCATGCCTATAATCGCAGCACTTAGGGAGGCCAAGGCGGGTGGATCACTTGAGCTCAGGAGTTCAAGACCAGCCTGGGCAACACAGTGAAACCCTCTCTCTACAAAAAATATAAAACTTAGCTGGTGATGTGTGCCTGTAGTCCCAGCTACTGGGCAGTCTGAGGCGGGAGAATCACTCGAACCCAGGAGGCTGAGGTTGCAGTGAGCTGAGATCATGCCACTAAACTCCAGGCTGGGCAACAGAGCAAGACCCTGTCTCAAAACAAACAAACAAACAAACAAACAAACAAACAAAAAGGTGTGTTGGGAACTAATAATAATTTAAAAAAATCCCCAGATGTAGCAGTGCTGTTATTCAAGGCGCCAATGGTTCAGCTTCATGAGATTCCCAGCTCAATAAATAGATATTTTCACTCAATATAGAGATAGCTTTCTATCATTTAAGAAAAACACATTACCTAGAAAGTAAAAGGTTCTCAAAAAAGTATCACCAAAACTTAATACTTAGCTAAGCCTACATATAGTAATAAATACAATCAGGAACTCCAGAAAAAGATAAATTTTAAAGCCAGTTTACATAATGAAGAAACATAATTTAAATTATAAACTATCATAATGTGGATTAATTTTGATTAATTTTTCATGTGTGTAAGATCATGATTTCCATTTTTTATTCATTTGCACATAGTATGCATACCTTTGGAATGAATCTTTTCATCAACAGCAAGACAAAGACTAATGTCATTAGAACACCTAGCACAGTTCCTGAGGAATAATAGAAAGTAGGGCTTCTGTCAAGATAAACAGATAAAAGCCATTTAAATACCAACAGCACGTTCAGTATGAAAAATATGTTTAACCTGGCAACATCAGTCATAAATAATGCTAAGAACAAAAAACTCAGATGGCAGCTCTCATTACATTACTTTCTCATTACTCTTAAAAAACAAAATGGATATTTGAAATTTATGGTAATATGGTAAGTTGCTTGCCACTAACTCAAAACAGAATGTCTGAGTTATTTTCCATATTCAGGATATGATCAGACAATGATTACTGAACACCTATCATGCAGCAGGCACTTTTCCAGGTTTTAGAAAGGAGAAAATTAAGGCACCAAGAAGTTAAAAAATCTTCCCTAAGTCAGCATCTGCTCACTGGAGGATTAGGGATTACGGCTCAGCTCCTCGGAGTCCAGGCTTTATTCTTCATGCTGTGTATGCATCGTGTGGTTTATAAAATTCATAGATGGCATTAAACACACTTGATAACACTATAAGGAAAAGCTTCAAAATAAGCGATGTTAAGAACAGCTGACCAGTGTGGGGTACTAACCTAGAATCCACAAGCTAAGAAGTAAAATATTGAAAAAATATTTCTTTCTCATGAGAGAATTCCAAGAAATAAAACATCAGAATAATGGTTCACAGATGAGAACACGTCAGTAATAAATAAGAAAAAGATAATATGTTTCTCTAAAAGTCAGATATTTGCTATATTCAGCCTTCCATATCAGGACCATAAATCTAGGAGGCAGCTCTAATATAATAGAGCAAGGTGTATGGCCAGAAAACCAGGGAACAAATCTCCAGCCCTGATAAGAACTAGTAGTGTGATGAAGGATGTTGCTTTTCTCATTTGTAAAATGAGAACAATAATACAGGGCTTGCACAGTTATTAGCAGGAGCTAATAAAATATGTTAATACATAAAATATGTGAAAGCACTTTGTAACATAAACATATCATGCTATAGAAATAACTGTTACTGTTTTCAAAGTCCTTTCCAACACCATCTTCAGACCTACGGTCTGCAAAGCCTAAAGCAAGACTACAAATGAACAACAGTGTGAAAATATTTAGCATGTGGTGGAAAACTCACCTAAACCTCTTTTCATTCACAAAGTTAAAAATATAAAAAGGAATACTTACTGACTCAGAGTCTTTGCATAAAAGAAAAGAAAAACTCCTGCCACGAACACAAAGAAGAGTTTGAAATCCACAACTGGAGTAAAAAAGACACACAAACACATAACAAACATTTTTTATCAATGTAATGTTGGTAAAAGAAGACGAAAGTCAATTTATTGAAAAGTTACTCCAGAAAAACTAAATTCAGAAAGTCAAGTATAATAAAATCAGACTTACTTTTTCGATTCACATGTATCATATAGTTATTCCTCTCAGCCTCCACAGAGAAGCACACAGTCTCCCCGTATGGATTGATGATTATGGTTATTTCATTAGATTCCTTTGGTGTCCAAAAGTTATGAATCACACATTTGATAAAAGATAGTATGGTTTCTGGATATTGACAATTATATTTTATTGTGATATATACAATTCTGAAAAGGCCTGGACTGGTAATTTTCACCTATAAAACAAGAACAAACAAATCCATAAATAGAATAACTTGTCTTTTTGTTGTTTTGGAGACAGGGTCTCTCTCTATTGCCCAGAATGAAGTGCAGTGGCAGGATCCCTGTTCACTGCAACCTGCGCCTCGAGGGCTCAGGTGACCCTCCCTACCTCAGCCTCCCAAGTAGCTGGGACCAAAGGCACATGCCACCCGCCCAGCTAATTTTTGTGTTTTTGGAGAGATGAGGTTTTGCCATGTTGCCCAGGCTGGTCTCGAACTCCTGGGCTCAGGCTATTTGCCTCCTGTGGCCTCCCAAAGTGCTGGAATTATAGATGTGAGCCACTGCACCTTGCCAAAACTTCTTATAGGTTTCTTAAAAACATGAGCAGAGGAGTAAAGAGAACCCAAGGTCAGCTGAGTAAAGAATGCTCAAATGCACAGGGTAGTGTTCTATGTTCTGATCCCAGAGGTGGACTCAACAGAACTGTATTTAATCCAAACAAATACTGAACCATAGACATTATTGAAAGTGAATGCTTCTCCCCGTTAGCTGTGGTTAATTTAAATCCCTCTTCTAGCAAGTTACTGTGGCCAAGAGACATTAAAAAGGATGAGAAGAAAATATAGGCATACTCATTTCATTGTTTTACTTCATTGTGCTTTGCAGATACTGCATTTCTTACAAATGGAAGGTATGTGGCAATCCTGTGTCGAGCAAGTCTACTGGGACCATTTTTTCAACAGCATGTGCTTACTTTATGTCTTTGTGTCAGCATTTTTTAGCAATAAAGTATTTCTTAAATTAAGGTATATAGGTTTTTTTTAATATAATGCTACTGCACCCTTAACAGACTAACAGTTTAGTGTAAATATAACTTTTATAGGTACTTGGAAACCAAAAAATTTGTGTGACTTGCTTTATGGGGATATTTGTTTTATTGCAGTGTTCTGGAACCAAACCCACAATCACATTATCTCTGAAGTATGCTTGTAATAGGCGGCAAACTATGTGAGTAGGCATAGTTTGAAAACAGGGTTTAGACTGACACCATTTTCTACTGAGATTAAGGAAAAGCACCTCATTTTTCTGGATCAGGTGAGCATCTGTAATTCAGCCTTCGCTCACCATGCCTGCTGAAGGACCAGATCCCAACCTCGGGTCCTATTCACATCATTCAACAAAGCACTACCTACTTCACATCATTCAACAAAGCACTACCTACAAGCCAATGTTGACAACCCAGTGGTGATTAAATGACAATTTCACTGCCGCCTTTGTCTGTCCTTCTCTTTATTCCTCTTCTTTGTCTAAGAGTAGGGCAAACCTGAAAAGGGAAGTAAGAGCACTAGCTCTGAATCCCAGGCTATCAGATAATATCACCCACTATCTACAACTCCCACATTTCTCTTTGACTTTGGCTTCTTCTGGCTCCTGGCTCAAATTGCTCTCTCTTCAATACTACTTCCTGCCATTCTTCTCAGGGATTTCAGTATATATAATATACACACCAATCCTTTCAGTATCCTCGCCTCTCAGTTCCTGGGACTCCTTTCCTCTTATGCTCTTGTCCTCCCTACCTCAGCTAATCACTTCCATGGCCATCCCCCGGACCTTGTCAGTACCAGACTACAGCCCCTCCATACATTGTGTTTCATGCATCTCACTGTGTGAACACCATCTCCTATCTTTCCAGAGTACCCATCTAGTGCCCCAACCCCCCCAAGCAGCTGAACATCCTTCTCCTGCTCCTTACCCCCTTGATATCCTCAGTCTCTTTTTAGACAGCTAAATCCCATGATCAACTATTATACACCATTCCCTGGCACATACCCTTGACTCCTCTGCATCCCACTTGCTTTGTCATGCTCACTTGCAAAATCCAACTCTCCACCATTCTACTCCAGCATTTGCATCACCAGTGTGCTGGAGAAATGCACACCGGTCTCACTTCAAATCCATGACTGTGAAGTTGGAGAGGGACATGAAAGCTGCAGTTATTCAAACCACATACTAGTATTCATTCATTCTTCTACCCTCTGCAACAAAGGATTTCACAACTTCTTCCTCAGTACTCCAACACCTCCTCCCCATCTTCTTCTCAGCTGTTGATCCTTCCTACTTCACTGAAAATGGAAGAAATCAGAAGTGAATGTCCACCAGCTCCTATGTGCAAAGCCACCTGCCTGTTAGCACCTGCAGGCACATGCTCTGCTTCCTGCCTGTGGGGAGGAAATTTCTTCCACAGAGGAAATTTACAGGCTCCATAAAGGCAAGTCCCAACTTGGGCACTGGATCCTGTCCACATTTGCCTACTCAAGGACATCCCAGTAGTACTTCTTCCCTCTCTATGAGATCATTTCTATTAGCATACGACATTAAAAAAAGAAGAAACAAAACCGTCTAGGGCCTACACTTTTCCCTCCAGCTACCACCCATTTTTTTGCTTCTTGTTGCAATAAAATTCCTTTAAAAAGCTGCCCGTGCCTTCAGTCTCTAGTTTCCATTCTCTCTTTCCATTCTCCATTTAATCCACTTCAATCAGACTTTCATGTCCAAAAGGCTCTCTCTTTCCATTCTCCATTTAATCCACTTCAATCAGGCTTTCATGTCCAAAAGGCTGCCCTGACAAGGTCACTGGTGCTTCTATGTTGCTAACCCAAATGCCCAATTAATTCTCAGTTATCTTATTTGACCTATCAACAGCATTTGGCACTGCTGATTATTCCCTTCTCCTCATTACACATCTCCCCAGGGCTTCCAGGACATCTCCTTCTTCACTGTTGCTTCTTTTGTCTCTCTTCTGCTGGCTCCTTCCTTCTCCCTGAACTCTTAATATAAGACTAACCCAGGCTAAGCCATTGGTCGTCTTCTCTTCTCCATCTAAACTCACTCAGCTTCATGGCTTTAGGTACCATCTATGTAAATATGCACAGCTAGTTACTTTTGCAAAAAAAAGACACAGGAAAGATATACCAGAAACTACTCAAACTGATTGCCTACAAGGGTTGGATAGGAATTAATAGAGGGAGGCAGGAAAGTGACACCTCTCTGAAAATACCTTTGTGTAGAGTTTTAACTTTCAAGCCATATTAATATTGTAGATACTCAGAAATAATGATAATAACACAGACATAAAGATGGAAACAACAGACACTGGGGATCTCAAAAGGTGGCTGGGAAGGAGAGGGGCAAGGGTCAAAAATCAACCAATTGGGTACTATGGTCATTATTTGGGTGATGGGTTTAGTAGAGCCCAAACCCCAGTATTACGCAATATATCCATGTGACAAACCTGCACATGTACCTCCAAATCTAAAAAAATTAAAAATCAGAAAGCTTTTTTTAATTAAAAATAAAATGCCATTTAAAAAACCCACTATGATCTTGTCTGAGAATAAAAAAGTAAACAAAACTTGTAAACCAAAAATAAAATTCCAACATCCTCCACCCTGCCAACCATCTGAACCGAACCTTCTTCTCGACCAGGGCACTCCAAAGTTAACCTGAAAAATTGGTTCAGGCTATGCCAGGAAGCAGGGGTTGGACATGCCTCGTTATATTCTCCTCCCTTTGGAATTTAGAAAATGCCAACCAGCATTTAATATCAATACAGACCTTAGGTCTGATAAGAAGCAGTTACAATCTATTCTCTCTGAAGTCTGCTACCCAGAGGCTTCATCTCTATGATAAAACTTTGGTCTCCACAATTACATATCATAACCCAGACATTCCTTTCTATTGATAACTCTTTCAACCAACTGCCAATCAGAAAATTTTAAAATCTACCTATAACCTGGAACACTGCACCTTCCCTGCTTCAAGTTGTCCTGCCTTTCTGGGCCTAACTAATCTATACCTTAAATATATTTGATTGATGTCTCATGTCTCCCTAAAAATGTATAAAACCAAGCTGTGCCCTGACCACCTTAGGCACATGTTCTCAGGATCTGCGGGCTGTGCCACAGGCCATTGGTCACTCATATTTGGCTCAGAATAAATCTCTTCAAATATTTTATACAGTGATGTTTTGTCAACAAACTAAAACAAATATAAAATGAAAATGACAATCAAATTGACCAGGATGGAGGAACAGCCTGAAATGGAAACAAATAAAAGCAAACTATATTTTGAATGAATAATGTAACCATACTGAATAATTCACCCCCATACTGATAGTAGATAGGGTGAATTAACCTGAAATACACAACCTCAGAAAAAAATTTTTTAAAAACACTATAAATAAATATTGAACTCCTGTTACTAGTTTTGTTTTGGTGATGTTATGACTTAGCAATTCTGAAACCACTTTTAGTGTATTCTGGGATTGGGCAAATAAATAAATATATTTGAGGATAATGGGAACGAGGTTTCTCATTATCAGAGCAGGGAGTTACAAATATGAAAACTGGAAAACAAGAATGAACCCTGTCATACTGGAGATCTCAGAACTCACAGTTTCTAATAGGTAGATATAGATGTATGTGCAGGTGTATGGGTGTGTATGTGTGTGTACACACATGATGATATGCCAGTAGTAATGAACACACCCACTGTTGACTGTTCCTTGGAAAAAATGTATGATTCCAGAGCTGAGTCTAGGAAATTACACAACAAGCCTAGAATATCTTGTTTGCTAGAAGGGAAAGTAGTGCTCAAAGATGCAAGGCACATGTTCGAAGGACACAGGAGCTAGTTTGAAAGGGGCTCCATCTGACTGGCCAAGTCTAGGACAATTTGAGTATCAAAATAAATAATGAGAGTAATGGACTGTAGTCTCCTGAATTAATTGGCAATTTGTGAGACCATACAGATATAAATAAATAAATGGAAGGAGGAAAAACTCTTCCTTATAGTAGAATGCCAATTAATGTAAATGGAATAATGGTGCTGGGCGTGGTGGCTCACACCTATAATCCCAGCACTTTGGGAGGCTGACAGCAGGCAGATTGCTTTGAGTCCAGGAGTTCAGTAGACTCATGGGCAACATGGCAAAAACAAATCTCTACTAAAAATACCAAAAAAAAAAAAAATCAAACAAACAAAATAGACAGGTGTGACCCAGTTGCAGCTACTTGAAAGGCTGAGGTCGGAGAATTACCTGAGCTGGGAGGTTGAGGCTGCAGTGAACCAAGATCACACCACTGCACTTAAGCCTAAATAACTGGAGTGAGTCCCAGTCTCAAAAAAAAAGAATGATATAGAACATCAACATGATTATTGATTCAGTAAAGCATCATCAATGAATGATAAACTAAGAGATGAAAGTTTCATGAGGAAGAGTTTATCTACATAGTCTCAAATTATCACCTCAAAACATTCATTAAAGGGAAGGAAATAGTAATTTTAGTGGAAGAACCTGACAGACACTACGTTAAGCAAGTGATCAAAGTGGTGCATAGTATCAGCAATGGTACCAATCAACATCAAATGCTTCCTGATACAATGTTCCAGCTATTCTCTGAGCCTTCCCCCGGGTACCTTCCCCCAGGTACATGCTTGGGTAACTCACTCCACTGAAATCTTTCTCAAATGTTATTCTCAACAAGAATTACCCTGACCAACTTGTTCCCACTTCTCTCATCCCACTGATTGTACTCTACATTTTCTTTTTTCATAGTACTTACTAGTTTTACCATTTTCATCTCTGTTATATTTATTGTTTACTATTCCCCACCTGGGATAATGTAAATATCCACAATGTCAGGGATCTATTTTGTTCACTGATGTATCCTAGGAGCCTAGAAATAGTTCTTGGCACTTAATAGGTGCTCAATAAATATTTGTTAACTGCTGAATGAAGGAAAGTACTAGGCAACTGAGAGCAACTCCTATCTTGGCCATATTTGGGATCAGTGGTTACTCCAGAATTCCTATTTGGAGGCTTTGGATAGCAATTTTGGAAAGTAGGAGGAACATGCTGTCTTGAGATGTGCCTGAACTGCAGGCATGCTGCATATATTTAGATAGTATATTCATTGGGAGTGGCTTGGGAGGGGCTGAGGGACAGTATGAAGGAGTTAATGTCCTCTCTCACACTGCCCACCCATTGAATCACTGCGTCTGATCCTCAAGTCAGCTTTCATACTGATACACAGATCTGTATCATACCAAAAATAGTTTCAATTCCTGAAATGGTACATTTCCTGTCCCTAGGACATGGTAATTCTCTGTCCCTAATACATGATTTAAAAGTAGGCCCTTACCTCCATAGTTGACCACATGTATTTCCACTCCATATGGGAATTTTGATTGTAGCAGTAACAGTCTGACTCAGAAGTTCTAATTAAATCTTTTTCCTTCAAAGCTTTACACCTTTGAACTGAGAGATGGAAAAGGGAATACATTTTCTAAATCTTTAGTTGCCCAGAATCTTTTTTTAAAAAAAATTCACAGGGAGGTAACAGTAGTAGTTTTAACATTCGATGGCCAATAAATTCTCCTACATGGTAATTATAGTCCTTCAGTATTTCCAACCAAAGAAGAGACAGACAGAAAATACTATAGCCCAAGTGTCAATACTTATGACATTGGAGGGCACTAAGAGCACAGAGAACAGGTACCCCTTCAATTCTGAAGCAGAAAGCAAGAATTACAGGCATCTCCCCAGAAAAGACAAAAATATGAGTAAAGGGCTGAAAGGTAAGGCAGAGGCAATGAGACAAAAATTAGGAGGTGGGAGTGGGGGTGGGCAGGACCAGCAAGTGTGTACAGAATCATGAAGATGAGGTAAATCATAGAATTAATTCAGTTTACAGATACTGGATTGTTATATCAGTGAGGGAGCATGGATGGAAGGTATTTGTACACCTGTACCTGGAGTAGTAAACCATGGATACTACTATACCATATGGACTTCATCTTGAAAGCAAAGCATTGAAGGATTTTAGGTAAGTATCAGTCTGAGCAAGAAACTATTGACACTCAAATGGATTTAACTGAAAATAGTTCAGTAAAGATATGGACAGGGTTAAGGCACTAACAATAAGGTACTATGAAGTTCCCAGGCACTAACAACAGCAGGAAGCTTTTAGCTTCCCGAGTCCCAAAATGGCAAGTGGAGGATCCCATGTTACTGGAGTCACTGGAATTGGGAGGACTGTCGTCTAAAGGAATGCAGCCACTGCCAGGACTCCTGTGGAATGGAAGGGTGAAGGTATGGGTACCACAACCTGTCTCTCCCACTGTCCCCTCAATGCCCTGAATCAGCCAAACTCAACAGGAAGACAGAGGGCAAAGAAGCCCATATAATGCAATCCATAGAGGTTAGCTTCCAGACACTATGCGGGGAAGAGAAGGGCTGAGAATAGATCTACAGCAACCAACAGGGAATACCAGTAAGGAAGTGACAGAAACACATTTGTATTTTGGAAAGAACATTCCGTAAGTAATGTGGAATACTGAAGAAGAAGACTGAAAGCAGAAGAACCACTAAAAAGGCCACTGAAGAAATCTAAGCAAGACATGGACTAAGAAACAGTTTAGGAAATGAAATCAACAGGTTTTGCAGATTCATTTTATCAAGGAAAACAAGAATATGATGTGAAGGTTTCTGGTAAGTGAAGAGACAGTGAGGTCCTTTACTCAGATAAGAAATATTAGAGAAGAAGTATGTCTGTAAGGGAAGTGGGAATGAGTTCAATTTTGGATATACTGAGTTTTCACTGGTGGGATTACGTGAAGATGATCTTTACAACTCCAGCAAGAATTTTGCTGGAGACAGATACAGATACCTAAATATATATGTATGTCACATATAATACAAATCAACATAACTGAGAGAAGAGAGATATATATGAACCCTCAGCATTACAGAGGGTTAATGTAAATGCCACAAGAAAACCAGAAAGTAATGATGGTCACTTTCTTTTGTGGTCATTGCTGTATTTGGATTTGAAATGAAGTAGAATGAAAGTCCTAAGTTTTTCTGGATTCAAGATAGAGTGTCACCCCCACATCTGTCCAACAGGAAACAGGAACAAGGAACACTTATGGGTACACACAGAAATGGACTTTATGCGCAACCCCTGACTCCTTTAAGGAAAGAGTGGTCAGTTGTTTCTCCTGAAAATCCTGAAATGAAGCTAGAACAACTTGCTACACCAAAGTTGGGGAAGAACTGAGTAACCAGTAACAGCTAGTAAACAATTACATCCATGTAGGGAATAACACTGAATATGCTCAGACAAGTCCCTGGTCCTGGCCTGAAATATCCTTAGCATAAAGTTGGAGAAAAGTGAAGACAGACTTAGGGAAAGGATCCTGGGAATGCTCACCATCTCCCAAAACACAGCTCCATAAAAGGGAGGGTTCTCCAGTCACCACACGAAACAGCAAAGTTACATAAGGACCCAGTGTATTCAACTGTGACAGTCAAATCATTCATCTTTACTTTTCACATTATGATGAAATGCATATGTCTCTAAATATATCAAGAAATTTAGAGTTTGAGAGTTCAAGATGCAAATACAAGAATCCAGGTTAAAAGTGAGGAAAAAGCATAAGAAGGAACCTCCGGAGCAAGGGTCCCCAACCCTGGGGCCGAGGACTAATATCAGTCCATGGTCTGGTAGGAACTAGGCTGCAGGAAGTGAGCGGTGGGCGTGGTGGGCGAACATTACCACCTGAGCTCTGCCTCTTGTCAGATCAGCAGTGGCAACAGATTCTCACAGAAGCGTGAACCCTACTGTGACCTGCATATGCAAGGGATCTAGGCTGCATGCTTATTATGAGAATCTAACTAATGCATGATCTGAGGTGGAAGTTTCATCCCCAAACCGCCTCCCATCCCGTTCCTGTCCTGTGGAAAAGTTTTCTCCCACGAAACCAGTCCCTGTTGCCAAAAAGGTTGGAGACGGCTCCTCTAGGGGCTCTCTGTTAAATACAGGATACCAAAAATGCAAAACATGCTTCTGCATTTCACAACCAAGGCTATGAACACACAAAGCAACCAATGCTGAAACACATTTTTGGACATATCTGAGATGCAAATGACTGCTGGCCAAGGGCAGAGGGAAGTGCAGTCCCAGGGATATCAAAGCGCTGGCAGCTCCTGTAGAAAAGATGAATGTCAAGGAAAGTAGTGTATAACCTGGAAGATTCTGAGCAACTGCAGTGAGAAGACATGAGAACACATTAAATGCTCCCATTTAGTGAGCAGCAGAGGTGGGGGATCAGGTCTCTGGATTCACCTCACCATGTTTTGCCTTTGCACAGCTTCTCGGGGGGTCTCTGAACATGGTTAGAGTTGAGAACTTTATACTGGGAGTCCTCAAATAAAAGGGAAGGATTCTTTTTTTTTTTATTATTTTTATTTTATTTTATTTTTTAAATTTTTTATTGGATTATAGGTTTTGGGGTACATGAGCAGAGCATGCAAGACAGTTGCGTAGGTACACACATGGCAGTGTGCTTTGCTTTTCTTCTCCCCTTCACCCACATTTGGCATTTCTCCCCAGGCTATCCCGCCCCACCTCCCCCTCCCACTGGCCCTCCCCTTTTCCCCCCAATAGACCCCAGTGTTTAGTACTCCCCTTTCTGTGTCCATGTGTTCTCATTTTTCATCACCCGCCTATGATACCCATTGTTGTAAAGGGAGTGCATTCCAGCAGAGCAGGTGAACAGCATGAAGTCTCAGGTACACAGACCCAACAGCCCAAACTATGATAAGAATGTTTACTTCCAGACATATCTTTCTTCACCACCCATGTGCTCAATGCTAGAGGGGCTTTTCTTGTGGATGCCTCCAAGGGACCTTCCCTGCAATCTTCTCCTTGCGAATGGTGCTACTTCAGGGGCTAAATCAACTCCCATAGAATAGTTCCCTTTTGATAATGGTCTGAGGAAACAGCCTTTTGGTGGGGGCTGAGCTTTGCAATCAAATGCTCTCTTCAAATAAGGCTCTTTCCACTTGGTCCTAAGACTGTCTCCTAAATCATTAGAAATCCAGAGCTCTTAAGAGCAAGATGATGCAATTTAAGTATAGTGTATACTGCAGTTTCAACATAGGAGTAAATGCTTCTCTGTTACCCAAGCCACATTCCTCTTGCACTAGGATGACTGTAATAGTCTTCTACCTAGCTGGTCTCACTGCTTCCAGATTTGCCCCACCACCACCACCACATTTACCCCTACAACCTACTCTTCAATTACCAAACGGATCTTTTAAAAACATGAATTGGGGCCAGGCACAGTAGCTCATGCCTGTAATCCCAGCACTTTAGAAGGTGGGCAGATCACCTGAGGTTAGTTCGAGACCAGCCTAGCCAACATGGTGAAACCCTGTCTCTACTAAAAATACAAAAATTAGCCGGGCATGGTGGCACACACCTGTAATCCCAGCTACTCAGGAGGCTGAGGCAGGAGAATCACTTGAATCTGGGAGGTGAGGTTGCAGTGAATCAAGATCACGCCACTGCACTTCAGCCTGGGCGACAGAGTGCGACTCTGTCTCATAAAACAAAATGAATCAAAACATATCATTTACCTGCTTAAAACCCTCCAGGGCCAAGCATGATGGCTCACACCTGTAATCCTAGCACTCTGAGAGGCCAAGCGGTGGATCATGAGGTCAGGAGATCAAGACCATCCTGGCTAACACTAAAAATCTGTCTCTACTAAAAATCCAAAAAAATTAGCCAGGACTGGTGGCACATGCCTGTAGTCCCAGCTACTTGGGAGGCTGAGGCAGGAGAATTGCTTAAACCTGGGAGGCGGAGGTTGCAGTGAACCAAGACTACACCACTGCACTCTAGCATGGGTGACAGAGCCAGACGCCGACTCAAAAAAAGAAACAAACCCTCCAATGGCTTCCCTTTACTCCATTAATAAAATCCCCCTCCCTTCCAAGGACCTGAGTGCCTCTATGACCTCTCCTCCACTTTCCTCCCAGCCCAGCTGCTGCAGCCACACCTGGCCCTCCCGTCTTCAAGATGCCAGCCCACCCTACCTTAAGTTTCCTCAGTCTGCAACCTTCTTCTCCCAGATTTTGGCAGAGCTCATGCCTTCCAATAATTGATGTACTCTATCAAATGCTACCTTCTCAGAAAGGCCTTCTTTGATCCCACTATCTAAACAAACACACTCCAACCACTTTCACCGGCTTTATTCTTTCTTCATATTACATATGTATTTACTAGCTTATACTCTGTCTTTCCATGAAATAAGGGACACTGCATGTTTATTACTGTAACCCCAGCACTTAAATATTTGTCTTTTGTGTGTAGCTTGTGATTCAAGAGGACTAGAGGATAAATTGGGCATGTGTGGCCCACCAGTGGAAGTCCAGCCAATCTTTATAAAAGCCTGGCCAGAGCTAGTTAGCACCATAAAAGGAGGTGCACTCTGACCTTCCCTTGACATAGCAGGGTACCCTTGCCAGCCTGTGCCACTGCCATCCCCTCTACAGAACCCATAAAGCATAAGAGTCAGTCTGGAAGCCACAGGCTGCAATTCCCCCTTACCCTACACCATGGTCAACATATCCATAGCTAGAGGGTTGAGTGCTACAACCCTTAACATCCCCTGGGCTGGGGACCATCTTCTTGCCCCTCATTGAATAAAGGAGGGCAGAAAGAAGAGGTGGCATTAAGCTTGTTTTTATTTGGCTCTTATATGATACCTCAGTGTAGTCTGTGTAAGGGATCTGCCAGTTAGAGAAAAACTTGCTCTGCATTTTCCCTCAGTCTTCAACCAGATTAAGGATAGCATGGAAGAAAGGAGGCTGCCCTAACTATTCACATCTACACACACTAGTAAAAGCATGTTGCAAACAGTGTGTTCCCTCGAATTCTCCAGAGTGGCCTCCGGCTTTTAAGGTGAAGCTGATGTGGAATGTACATAATCCATGAGATTACGCAGACAAGGTGTCAGTGCTTCATGGTGTCCTCTGGCTGCTCCTCTTTCTTATCCCCTCACCTCTCTCCCGAGGTGAATAAGTTTCAATCAACCCACAAAGGCATTCCTAAATAAGGAACTGGAAATTCAGCCACAAGAAGCTGCAAGCCTAGCTTCAAGTCAGTTCAGTAAGCCATGGGCCAATTGGACTAGGCAAAAGACAGTGATTGTCACAAGACTGTTGTCACAGCTGGCCCACGGCCTTCCTAGAGAGAACAGATCTTCCAACTTTAGATTGATTATAAAGGCTATATATTTCTTAGGTCTCTCTTCTCTTTAGCAATCTTGTTCTAGAGACATTTCACTGTTCAGTTTCAATCTCCTTATCCAACTGAGGGTGGGAAATAGGAAACGGAACCAGTCTGACTGCTTATTTGAACTCTATCACCGATTATGCCCTGACACTGAATGCTATGAAGCTGCCTACATCTCTGTGGGTTTCACTTATTCATGAGGCCCCAGTTATTGCTGGTTAATTCTAATCGGATAGAACCTCTTGGTATCAAATGCAGGCAAACTCAAACATATCAAAACAACCACAGGCTGGTGCTGTGGCTCATGCCTGTAATCCCTACACTTTGGGAGGCCAAGGCAGGAGGATTACTTGAGGTCAGGGATTTGAGACCCGCCTGAGCAACATGGTAAAACCCTGTCTCTAACAAAAATACAAAAATTAGCCAGTCTCATCATCCAGTCTCAAAAATAAATAAATAAATAAAAATTTAAAAATTAGAACAACAACATCCTTATAATGCAATCCAGGAAATGAAACAGAGTTTCTAGGAATTCATTAAAAAACTAACAATAATCATTCATTTAGTCAAAAAGGAACAATACCTGCCTAAGGAAAGCTACTGCTTCTACTTGATGCTGAAGTATTTAATATGTCCCTACCCTGGAAGGTGCTCCATAACCTAGGTAGTCACTTCCTCAAGCCTCAATCAGATTGGGAGAAAGATCTGGAATTGTAGGCTATCCCAAGCCTGCATCTCCCAAGGACTGAGGAGTATCTGTGGGATCAACCCTGAATGCCATCCTTACTATGGAAAGACAGGTTTCTAAGCCTGGCAGGGTATAATTGTTCTTACCTTCTTGCCATCCTCAGCAGGCTCCCTTATCTTTTCAATTAACCTGACTTCTAGAGAACAGTATATTTCTGGAGAGTTGTGCTCAAATCACTAAAATGCTACAGGAGGCATTATTTACATTACCAAATGGTTCAGAAAGTCAGGGTTCCCTTAGTCAATGAAACAGATTCCTTAGATCACTTTAAATACAAGTTGATTTATAAATATTCAATTAATCTAATTTTAGAACTACATATCTAGTATAAAAAAGGGACAGCTGCATGTCACTTACTTTAATTATAAGCTCAATTATTTCCTTTGTAGTACTTCTGTCATTAGTGTTCCTAAATGTAAGTATATATTTAAGTTAAAGAGTTGAGTCATATATACAGTTAAAAAAAAATCTTCAGTCAAAACATCAGAAAAGGGCAGGTAGTGCTTAAACCTACTTACAAAATATGCTAAAAATAAAACACATATACACCTCAAATCTTAGCAGAACCTAACTCCCAACATAAAAATATTTCACCAATTTTCCTCCTGAAAACTGACATGGCCCCCTCATATGGGGGAAAAAATTATCTTCAGATAAAACTGGAATGGAATCATAATATAAATAGCTATTATATTATATGACAAATGTCTCCATTTGCCCTATAGCTGCTTTTCTTTGGGCACAAGGAAGGGGAGAAGAGCAGGAAACACAAAAAGCAAAAAACCAACAAGTTTTAACTTGTGAGAAGTCAAATGGAGTCAGGGTTTTTCTTAGTATTTGTTTTTTATAAATTCACCTTTTCAAAGGAGATAACATGAGGCACCAAAGTGATAAACATAACTATTCTCTTAACCTCAGTTTTTTTTTTAACCTGAATATTAAGCTTTTTATTACTTCAAGAACGTGAGAATGAAACTGGAATTAGTACATACTAATGCATACTCAAGTCTTTAACTTCAAGCCCAGATCTTTCTTCACAGATGAATTTGAAAGCTGTGGTTTCAAATGGACTGCTACCATAGTTCCAGCCTGGGAAGCCACTGCCAGGGCCTGAACTTCATCTCAGGACAACACATGGTTTTTAGAGATCTCACTCACTGGCTGCAAATTATGGGAAACTCTTGGCTTGACATTTCTCTTCCTCTCAGTCAGACAACTACCTGCTCCTCCTTTGTCAACTGTCTCCGACTTTTCTCCAAATAGAGTTACAGAAAGCTGGTGTTGGTCTGAATGTTCTTCATTCCATTGAAGGATGTGTTATTCAAGACAAAATTTTAGAACAGGAAGGCACCTTAAGTATCACCTAATCCAAGCCTCTTGCTTAAAGGAAGTACCAGCTGTTTCCTCTCAGGGTCCTCATGAAACCAGACTTTTAAAGAGCAGCAATAGTTCTTAGGCCTCGTCTAATCCAGAGCTTCCAACACAGTGTCACTGGCAAACTACAGGATGCTGGGCGCTTCAGTCCCTATTGGAAAGGCTATTGGAATGGCAGGCAACCCTGTGAAGCTACAGAAGTTGTCTTTCTTCTTAGCTGTGGACTAGTTTTAATCAACTCAGTGGGCATCCTGCATGTTTCAGACAGAACGGAAGCTCCAATAAGCATTTATGTGTGTCTTTCATTAACAAAACAGAGAAGCAGGCTGTTACTATTATACTAAATGCGGTAACATAAAAATTTTAAAAACACCAGGTTCATTGAGGTGAGGAAAATGTTGGAAACTCTTCAGTAAAAATATCTTCATTTTACTCATGAGAAAACTATGGTCCATAACGACTCTGTGCCTGGACCAGGTTATACCACAGTTGTGGCTGAAGGTAAGGACTGGGTGCTGGTCTAAGGCTACTTCTAATTTTCTCCCTGCCATGCCCAGAAACCTTCCTGCTTAGGCAGATTTGTGTTTTATTTTTTCACCAGCACATAATTGTATTTCTTACTACCAAGGCTTTTTTTTCTCATCTATACAATGGGAATAAAATGGCACCATCCCCCATAGAGCTTCTATGGGTATGAAATATGATCCATACTGCACTTAAAGCACTTATAACACTGCCTAGCACATAATGAACACTCAACAAATGTCTGTTCAATGAAAACCGGTATCCAACAGTTCCCTAACAAGTAACTCCCTCTACAAGATTCCCTCAGTTGGTAGCTGTGGCAGAATCTGATAATGACCTCATCAACATCCAGTCTCTCACTCATCCTTAGATAAAAAAACGCGGTGTAACTGGAGGGAGGGCCATGCCCAGATAACAGAATATACCTGGCAGCCTCCCTTGCAACCAGGGTGGCCAAAGCAGTGAAGGGAAGTTGGTAGAGCGTGCATCCAGGAAATCTTTTAAAAGATTTTATGAGGAAAAAAAAGAAAAACTGTGAAGCTCATGGTAAGTTAGCAGCAGGTCTGGAGTTGGAACTCCAGGTTTCTGACCCCCAGGTGTCCTTCCAGATCCTTCCCCAGTGTGCCAGGATCCTGAGCCCACTCCGTGGCGAGCCCCTAACGCTAGCAGCGGCTACCAGTTGCTGCTTCCTGTGCGCCATGCATAGTGCACACAAACACCACAGAACCTTGCGAGGCCTCATTATCGGCGGCTCACGTGGGACCCGTTACGCTACTCGCTCCGGGTCACAACTGCCAGTCAGGGGCAGGAGAATTTCGTCGGATTGTGAAGCTGAAGCTCTTACCTTCTCTACTCTTGAGACCAAAGGAATACTAGATAGTGAAATAACAAGGATTTCAATACGCATTGATGCATTGTACAAAAGGCCGTGTGCTGGGCAAACCAAAACCTGAGTTTCGGCTGCTTCTGTAAAACGAGCGAATTGGGCGACTGGATTGCGCGGCTGCTTCTAGTCCTAAAATACAAAATGTCCAACTGCCAGGAGAGAGACCAAAGCAGCCCAAGAAGGCAGGAAGGGCGGGCGGGGCCTGCCCGGTTGTGGGCCGCGTCCGCGAGGTGACCCCGAAGCGAGAAATGAGAGCACCCGCCCGGCTCCCCGAACCTCGCGGCGCCGCCCCGACCAGAGAGCGCGCCCTCGGGCGGCCGCGAAGCCGGGGAGCGAGCACGCGCGCGCCGCCGGGGCCGGGTTACCTGACAACGCCGCCGCCGTCACCGCCTCCCCGCGCACGGGCAGTGTGGCCAGGGGCAGCAGCCAGAACAGCAGCCACCACCGCCCCTGGCGCGGCCGCATTTCGTCCGGGGTCAGCTCCGCGCGACCCGTGCCCTAAGGGGCCGGTTCGGCCTTAAGGAGCGGAAGTGGCGCGGAGCCTCAGAGAAGGCGGAGGGGGCGGTGAGGACCGAAAGCGGGAAAGGCGGAGACCCCGCCTCCCCGGGGCGGAGGTAGAACTCTGGCCAGTTGCTCCGGCCGCCGCCTGCAGACTGGGGACTCGGCTTGCCCAGGCCGGAGGTGATTTTGGTGGCGCGATCTTGGTGGCACGCTCCCGGCCTCGGCCTCCGGGCCTCCGGGCCTCCAGTCCCCGCGGGGCGTCCAGGGCCTCACCTTCCCCTGGGAACCTCCCGGCAGCGTCCCGCCGCCCTCGGCGCAGGGGTGGGAGTTGTAGAGAGGAAGGGGTCGCCCTCTCCGAGTGTTTCTTAAAACTCGGCTGACCTGTGACCTGCCGGATTTGGAGGCTGAGTTCTCCGAGCGCCTGTGAGTGACAGCCTGTGAATGGGAAGGTCCTTCGGCAAACGCCCTTTTTGTAAATAAATACTTAAAAGCCAGTTTCTTTATTTTACCTTTCTGTTTTCCTTTTTACTTTCATTTGGTAACAAGCAGTAACAAATTGGAAATGTGGCCACTTAAATAACACTGACTTGTATGTCTAATCTCGGACACCACATTTCAGAGTACAAAAGGGCTGTAAAATGTTCCTTTAAGGTTTCCTTAAAATGCGCTTATGTTTAAAAAAAAAAAGTTTTTTAATGTAATATATTTTTAAATTAATGTATAACTTCAATGGTTTTAATACTGATAATTAGGAGATATAGTAATATATATATTTTAAAGAACATTCCCTCCACAGGCCATGGAACCCATTAATTTGATTCAGTATTCCATACTTAACTAGGACGGTCTTCTCTAATTCTGGTCTTTTGCTGAGATATCTTAGAGAACCCAAAGTAACATAAATTATCCTTTTAAAAATAGGTAAGCTTCATTTTTCCTACAACTCCGAGTAGGATGGATGAGGCCTTCCTTGCCCTCAAAGGAAGGTTTAACCAACTGCCCTTAAGCGCTTGGGACCATGTGTACACCATGTATGGCTTTAAAAAAGTTCAGAAATTTTCTTGTATGGCTTTTAAAAAGTTCAGAAATTTCCTTGTAAGGGACTCTTCAGAGGGATATTTTTAAAAATAAACCATCATTACTTGGGTGAAGCTTATCTAGAGAAACAGCAGAGCCCCTGATCCAGTTCCTTCCTATAGTCCCAGGTGAGGTGTGCACTTGCTTTTTGCACAACAGCTTTTCGACCTAACCACCTTCATTTTGATTTGGTTTAATTTTGGATGGCACTGGAAAGCAGCCAAAAGAAAAAGGTGGATTGTTGAATGATCAATGTATTTTCCTGCAGATATATAAAGCAGGCAGCAATTTACTAAATATTAAAAGTGCTATTTATATCACAGATCCTTAGTAAATATCTGTAAAGAAGCTATATTGAAACACTACGTTTCTCTCTATGAGCAATAAATATTTTTCCAGAGATGACAAGAATATTAGGAGGTGACAGTTCTGTCACTGGAGGACAATCATAAAACTCCACTTAACCTCTCCAAACCTTTCTCCCATATGAAAACCTTATCCACTGGGGTAAGGGCAGGAAGCATTACCACCAGCAGGGTCCTGGCAGAGACCCCATGCTGCTGGAGAAGAGATAGGAGCACAAACCTACCCTCTGAGGAGCAGGAAACACTAGGGCTCAGTGTCCTGAACCGACAGAAAGTTGAAGTTGGCTGCTACTGGGAAACCCTCTCTCACTCAGGACCCACCACAGATAAAGGAAGGATTTGGCTACAATGGGGAAATGTCAGGAGTACTGAGAAACCCCCACATCTAAGGCTCAGGTGCACAGGGCCTGCCTAAAACCAAGGCAGGGCTAGGAGTGTGAAAAACCCATTTTCCCCACCACAAGCCAAGCACCGGAGACAAACAACACCAGTCAACTAGTGAGGAGGAAAAAAAGTGTGGGGAGAGACCTTTCTGTAACACAGGCATGCAATCACTCACTGCTAAAAGCTGAGTGAAGGGCACTGAGAAAAACTCCCCAGCACTCTAGCCTCCATGTTAAGAGAGTGCAATAGCAACCCCATGCTAGAGGAAATTGGATAAAGCCTGTGGTACAGTGAAGGCAATAATAACAACAATAAAACCCAAATTCAGCACAACTCCTGACCAGATTGACTCAACTACCCACATTATTGACCAGACAGAAGCAGCATGTTTATTTTTGGACATTAATATTATTTACCTCAGTCTTTACTATTCTACTGTGTATGATATCCATCATATGATCAAAAAAGACACCCAAAAAAGCAGGGAGGAGGAAAAAGAGGTAAAACAGAACCAGATTCAGAAATGACCCATATATTGGGCTATAATTAATATGCTTAAAAAGCTAGTGGAAAAGTGAAAAACATGCATGAATATATAGAGAGAATTTCAGCAGAAAGGGGAAAATGATTTAGAAAGTGAAATGGAAGGCTAGAAATTAAAAGCACCTCATCAGAAATAAAGAATTCTTTCAATGTCAGTAGACTGGACATTGAGGAAAGAACCAGTGAATTTGAATATAGGGTGATATGGTTTGGCTGTGTCCCCACCCAAATCTCATTTGAATTGTAGTTCCCATAATCCCCACATTGTGGGAGGGACCCAGTGGGAGGTAGTTGAATCATGGGGTAGTTACTCTCATGCTGTTCTCATGATAGTGAGTTCTCATTAAATCTGTTGGTTTTATAAGGGGCTTTTTCCCCTTTGCTCAGCACTTCTCTCTCCTGCCGCCTTGTGAAGAACATGTTTGCTGCCCCTTCACCATGACCGTAAGTTTCCTGAGGCCTCCCCAGCCATGCAGAACTGTGAGTTAATTAAACCTCTTTCCTTTATAAATTGTGGCTTCTATGGAAGTTTGAACTTGAAAGAGATGACTTAGGGTATCTGGTGGAAGAAATTTCTTTCTTTTTTTTTTTTTTTTTGACAGAGTCTTGCTCTGTTGCCCAGGCTGGAGTGTAGTGGCACAATCTCAGCTCACTGTAGCCTCTGCCTCCTGGGTTCAAGCTATTCTTCCTCCTCAGCCTCCTGAGTAGCTGGGATTATAGGCATGTGCCACCACACCCAGCTAATTTTTGTATTTATAGTAAAGACAGAGTTTCACCATGTTGGTCAGGCTGGTCTCGAACTCCTGACCTCGTGATTTACCCACCTTGTCCTCCCAAAGTGCTGGAATTATAGGCATGAGCCACTGCGCCTGGTCCTGGTAGGAGAAATTTCTAAGCAGCAAAGTGTTCAAGAGGGAGCAGGGTCTAAAAGTTTGGAAAATTTGTAGCCTGATGATGGTAGGAAAGTAAAACCCATTTTAATGGAGAGAAATTCAAGCCAGCTGCAGAAATTTGCAGAAGTAAAGAGGAGCGGAATGTTAATCAACAAAACAATGGGGAAAATGTCTCCAGGGCATGTCAGAGATCTTCTAGGCAGCCCCTCCCATCAAAAGCTCAGAGGCCTAAGTGGGAAAAATGGTATCCTGGGCTGCACCTAGGGCCCCCTCACCCCTGTTCTATGCACCCTTGGGACATGGTGCTCTTTTGTCCCAACTGCTGTAACTCCAGCATTGGCTAAAAAGGGGACAACATACAGTTCAGGCCATTGCTTTAGAGGGTGCAAGCCTCTAAAGCAGTGAAGAACTGAGGTTAGAATTGCTATCATTAAAAAATCTGGAGACAACAGATGCTGGAGAGGATGTGGAGAAATAGGAACACTTTTACACTGTTGGTAGGAGTGTAAATTAATTCAACCATTGTGGAAGACAGAGTGGCACTTCTTCAAGGGCTGAGAAACAGAAATTCCATTTGACCCTGCAATCCTATTACTGGGTATATACCAAAGGATTATAAATCACTGTATTATAAAGACACATGCACACATATGTTGATAGTGGCACTGTTTACAATAGCAGAGACCTGGAACCAACCCGAATGCCCATCAACGATAGACTGGATAAGGAAAATGTGGCACATATACACCATGGACTACTATGGAGCCACAAAAACGATGAGTTTGTGTCCTTTGTAGGGACATGGATGAATCTGGAAATCATTCTCAGCAAACTGACACAAGAACAGAAAATCAAACACTGCATGTTCTCACTTATAGACGGATGTTGAACAATGAGAACACATAGATACAGGGAGGGAAGCATCACACACTGGGGTTTGTTGGGGGGGGCCAAGGGAGAGACAGCAGGGGTAGGGAGGTTGGGAAGGGATAACATGGGGAGAAATGCCAGATGTAGGTGATGGGGGGATGGAGGTAACAAACCACATTGCCATGTGTGTACCTATGCAACAAGCCTGCATGATCTGCGCATGTACTCTAGAACCTAAAATACAATGAAAATAAATAAATAAATTTTTTAAAAATATTGAGGTTTGGGAACTTCTGCAGAAGTTTGCGCAGGTATGTAACCCTCATGGAGGACCTTTGCTAGGGCAATGCAGGGCTGAAGCCCCCACACACAGTCCCCACTAGGGCACTGCCTAGTAGAGTTGTGAGAAGAGGGCCACCTTCCTCCAGACCCCAGAATGGTAGATCCACTGACATCTTGCACTGTGCACCTGGAAAAGTGGCACTCAATGCCAACCTGTGAAAGCAGCCAGGAGGAAGCCTGTACCCTGCAAAGCCACTTTAGACGTGGGCTTCTGAGTTAATGCTAGAACGGGGCTATTGGAAGGACATGATTGTGTCTTGAAATGTGAGGACATGAGATTTGAGAGGGTCTAGGGTGGAATGAAACGGTTTGGCTGTGTCCGCACCCAAATTTCATCTTGAATTACAGTTCCCATAATCCCCACATGTCATGGGAGGGACCCACTGGGAGGTAATTTAATCATGGCGGTGATTATTCCCATGCTGCTGTGCTTGTGATAGTGAGTGAGTTCTCATGATAGCTGGTAGTTTTATAAGGGGATTTTCCCCCTTTTGCTTGGCACTTCTCCTTTCTGCCATCATGTTAAGGGGAACATATTTGCTTCACCTCCCTTGATTGTAAGTTTCCTGAGGCATCCCCAGCCATGTGGAACTGTGTGAGTCAATTAAACCTTTTTCCTTATTGTTCCACCTGGGTGGGATTTGGACTTAGAGTCATTCAGTCATAATCCCACAGATGCTAGTTTTGCCTCATTGGCTCCTCAGCCAAGCACATACAACAAATGTCTGAACTTGTGGTTCCTCTTATACTGTACAGGATTACCATGGCAACAACACATCAACAGTAGGGTAAAACTAACCTGTCTCATCATGGTCTAAAGTGACTAATCCACTCCAGCATTCCAAGCTAAAACAGAAAGGGGGGAAGAAAAAGACAACCTCTCTTCAGCCCCTCCCACCTTCCCCTTTCCTCTGATAACCGCCAACCTACTCTTTATCTTCATGAAATCCACTTTCTTAACTCCCACATATAAATGAGAACATGTAATATTTGTTTTTCTGTGCTTGGATTGTTTCACTTGACATAATGGCCTCCAATTCCATTCGTGTTGCTGCAAATGACAGGATTTAATTCTTTTTATGGCTGAATAGTATTCAATTGTGTGTATATAGCACATTTTTTAATTATTCATTTCATTGGTGAATACTTGGGTTGATTCCATGTTTTGCCTATTGTGAATAGGGCTTTAATAAACATGAGAGTACAAATATCTCTTTGATATACTGATTTCTTTCTTTGGATATATACCTAGTAGTGGAATTTCTGTATCATATGGTAGGTCTATTTTTAGTTTTTTGAGGAACCTCCATACAGTTTCCCATAGTGGCTGTGCTAATTTACATTTGCACCAACAGTGCACATGTGTTCCCCTTTCTCTACATCCTTGCCAGCATACGTTATTTTGTCTTTTTGATTAAAAACAAAAAAAATTAACTGGGGTGAGACATCTCATTGTGATTTTGATTTGTGTTTTCCTGATGATTTTGGATGTTGAACATTTTTTCATATACCTATTAGCTATTTGTATGTCTTCTTTTGAGAAATGTCTATTCAGATCTTTTTCTCATTTCAAAATTGGGTTATTTGGGGTTTTCTTGCTATTGAATTGTTTGAGCTCCTTATATATTCTGGTTATTAATCCCTTGTCAGAGTTTGCAAATATTTACTCTCATTCTGTCGGTTGTCTCTTCGCTTTGTTGATCATATCCTTTGCTATGCAGCAGCTTGTTAGCTTGACGTAATTCCATTTGCCTATTTTTGTTTTGGTTGCCTGTACTTTTGTGGTCTTACCAAAAAAATCTTTGCCCAGATGAATGTCCTGAAGCATTTTCTTCTAGTAGTTTCACAGTTTCAGGTCTTAGATTTAAGTCTTTAATTCATCTTGAATTGATTTTTATATGTGGTGAGATATAGAGGTTAGCTTCATCTTTCTGCATATGGTTATCCATTTTTCCCAGCACATTTTATTGAAGAGACTTCTCCCCATTGCATGTCTTTGGTATGTTTGTTGAAAGTGAGTTGGCTCTAAATGTGTGGACTTATTTCTGGGTTCTCTATTCTGTGCCTTTGGTCTACGTGTCTGCTTTTATACCAGTGCCCTGCTGTTTTGGTTACTATAGCTTTGTAAATATATTTTGAAATCAAGTAGTGTAATGCCTCCAGTTTTGTTATTTTTGCTCAGGATCGCTTTGGCTATTTTTAATATTGAGTGGTTTCATCCAAATTTTAGGATATTTTTTATTTCTGTGATGAATGTCATTGGTATTTTGATAGGGAGTATATTGAGTCTGTAGATCACGTTGGACAGTATTGACATTTTAATATTAATTCTTCCAATCCGTGAAATCTTAAATTTCTTTCATCACCGTTTTATAGTTTACTTTTATAGATCTTTCTTGTCATTGGTTAAACTGACTCCTAGGTATTTTATATTATTTATAGCTATTATAAATGGTATTGCTTTCTTGATTTCTTTTTCAGATTGTGTGCTTTTAGTATATATAAATGCAACTTATTTTTGTATGTTGATTTTGTATCCTGTTACTTTACTGAATTCATTTACTACTTCTAGCCAGTTTTTTTTGTGGGGGGGGGGGAGTGGAATCTTTAGATTTTTCTAAGTAAAAAATCATGCTATCTGCAAATAAGGCTAATTTGACTTCTTCCTTTTCCTTTTATTTCTTTCTCTTACCTATTTGCTCTTGCTAGGACTCTTAGTATTATGTTGAATAAAAGTGGTGAAAGTGAGCATACTTGTCTTGTTCCAGATCTTAGAGGAAAGGCTTCCAGTTTTTCTCTATTCAGTATAATGTTAACTATGGGTTTGTCATCTATGGCCCTTGTTATTTTGAGATATGTTTTTTATACTCAGTTTGTTCAAGGTTTTTATCACAAAGGGATAATTAATTTTATTGAATATTTTTCAGCATGTATTGGAATTATCATATGGTTTTTGTACTTGGCTCTTTTAATGTGATTGTCACATTCACTGATTGGCATATGTTGAACCATCCTTGCATCCCTGGGATGAATTCCACTTGATCATGGTGAATGATGATGATGATGATTATTATTTGAGACAGAACCACATTTTATCACTCATACTGGACTATAGTGGCATGATCATGGCTCACTGCAGCCTCAACCTCCCAGGCTCAAGTGATCCTCCTGTCTCAGCCTCCTGAGTAGCTGGGTCTACAGGTACATGCCATGCAACCCAGATAATATTTTTTACTTTATTTTTGTTAGAGATGGGGTCTCACTATGTTACCCAGGCTGACCTTAATCTCCTGAGCTCAAGCAATCCTTCTGCCTTGGCCTCCCAAAGTGCTGGGATTATAGATGTGAGCCAGCATACATGATCTTCATGTGTGTTGTTGAATTGAGTTTGATAGTATTTTGTTCAGGATTTTTGGGTTTGAAATTTATTAGAGATATTGGCCTGTAGTTTTCTTTTTTGTATGTGGGTCCTTGTCTGGTTCTGGTGTCAAGGTAATGCTGGCCTCTTAGAATGAGTTTTGAAGTATTCTCTCCTCTTTAATTTTTAAAAAGAGTTTGAGTAGAATTGGTATTAGTTATTCTTCAAATGTTTGGTAGAATTCAGCAGTGAATCCACTAGATCCTAGGATTTTTTTTGATGGGAGTTTTTTTTTATTTTTTATTATGACTTCACGCTCATTATTCATCATTGGTTTGGTGAGGTTTTTAATTTCTTCATGGTTCAATCTTGGCATGTTTTGTGTGTCCAGGAATTTATTTATTTTTTGTTTTAGGTTTTCTGATTTGTTGGTGAATTCTTGTTCATAAAAGTCTCTAATGATTCCTTGTATTTCTGTGGTCACAGTTGTTATATCTCTTTTCATTTCTGATTTTACTTATTTGCATCTTCTCATTTTTCTGAATTAGTCTAGCTAAAAGTTTGTTGATTTTATCTTTTCAAAAAACAGCTTCGTTTTATTGATCTATCTATCTATCTATATACATGTATATTTTGTCTTCATTTTATTTAGTTCTGCTCTGATATTTACTACTCCTTTTCTTCTACTAATTTGGGATTTGGTTTGTTCTTGTTATTCTAGTTCATTGAGGTGCACTGTTAGGTTGTTTATTTGAAGTCTTTCTACTTTTTCTATATAAGTGTTTGTTGCTATAAACTTCCCTTTTACTACTCTTATTGCTATATCCCATAGATTTAGGTATGTTTTATTTATATTTTCATTTGTTTCAAGAAACTTTTATATTTCTTTCTTAATTTTTTTATTGACCCATTGGTCATTTGGAAGCATGTTGTTTAATTTTCATGCGTTTGTGTGTTTTTAAAGGTTCCTCTTGTAATTAATTCGTAGTTTTATTCCATTGTGGTCAGAAAATATATTTGATATGATTTCTACATTTTTTGGTTTGGTGAAAATAGTTTTGTGGCCTAAGATATGGTCTATTCTGCAGCATGTTCTATGTGCTAATGAAAAGAATGTGTATTCTGTCTGCAACAGTTGGGTAAAATGTTCTGTTAATGTCCATTAAGGCTATTTGATCTAGTGTGTAGTTTAACTTCAATGTTTATTAATTGATTTTCTGTCTGGATGATCTGTCCATTACTGAGGAGAGTGGAGTGTTGGAGTCCTCTACTATTGTTGTATTGCAGTCTGTTTCTTCCTTTAGATTCATGAATGTTTGCTTTACATACTTGGGAGCTTTAATTGCGAGATCCTTTTGATGCATTAAACTGTCTGCCATTGTATAGTTATCTTCTTTCTTTCTTTTTTTTTTTTTTTTTTTTTTTTGAGACAAGGTCTTGCTGTGTTGCCCAGGCTGGCCTTGAACTCCTGGGCTTATGTAATCTTTCCACCTCAGCCTCCTGAGTAGCTGAGACTACAGGTGCATGCTACTATGCCCAGCTTATAGTGATGTTCTTTATGTTGGTTTGCAGACTATGATTTGTAGTTCATTTTGTCTGATATAAGTATAGGTACTCCTGGTCTTTTTTAGTTTCCGGTTGCATGGACTATTTTTTTCCACCTCTTCACTTTCAGTCTTCGTGTATTTTTATAGCTTAAGTCAGTTTCTTATAGGTGGCATATAATAGGTTGGTCTTGTTTCTTTATCCATTTAGCCATGCTATGCCTTTTAATTGGTGAATTGAATTCATTTACATTCATTGTTATTATGATAGAAACACGACTTTCATTTCATTGCTTGTTTTCTGGTTATTTTATAATTCCTCTCTTCCTTTCTTACTGTCTTTCTTTGTGGTTGTGATTTTCTTTGAAAGTATGTTTTAATCATTGCTTTTAATTTTTAGCATATCTATTATAGGTTATGGTTAATATGAGCCTTATAAAAACATTTTGTAAATATAATAAGTTATTTTAAAGAGATGACAACTTACATCACAAAAAATAAAAATAAAGAAAGAAAATATGAAAATACCCTCTAAACTTTAATTTAACTCCCCCCACACTTTGACTTTATGTTGTCTCAGTTTACATATTTTTATATTGCCTATCTTTTAACAGTTTGCTGTAACTATTATTGTTTTTCATAGATTTGTCTTTTGGGCTTCATATTAAAGTTGTGAGTATATTTAATTTTATCAGTGGTTTTTAAACTTTGAAATATTTTCTATGTATAACTTAGTGTTTCTACCTCTCAGATTGAAGAAGTCCCTTTAACATTTCTTATAAGATAGGTCTGGTGGTGAATTCTGTGAACATTTTTCTGGGAAAGATTTTATCTCTTTTTCATATTTGAAAGATAGCTTTGCTGGATTCAGTACTCTTGGATAGCAGGTATTTTTCTTTTTCTAACAGCACTTTGAAAATGTCCCTTTTCCTCCTTGCCTGTATGTTTTGTTGAGAAGTATATTGCCAGACAAATTGGAGCTCCTTTGCATATTATTTGTTTCTTTTCTCTTGCTGTTTTTGGGATCCTCTCTTTGTCTTTGCCCTTTGAGGGTTTGATTATTATATGCCTGGAGTAGTCTTATTAAGGTCAAATCTGTTTGTTATTCTCTCACCTTTCTGTACTTGGATAGTTATCTCTTTCTGTTTTGGAAATTTTTCTGTTATTTCTCTGAGTAAGTTTTCTACCTCTTGCTCTTACCCAACTCTTTATTGAACACACATACTTCTCTGATTTGTTCTTTGTTTTTGAGATGGAGTCTTGCTCTGTTGAGTGGAGTGGTGCATCTTGGCTCAATGCAACCTCTGCCTCCTGGGTTCAAGCAATTATTTTGCTTCAGCCCTGCTAGTAGCTGGGACTACAGACATGTGCCACTACACCCCACTGAGTTTTATATTTTTGGTAGAGACAAGTTTTTGCCATGTTGGCCAGGCTCATCTCAAACTTCTGGCCTCAAGTAATCTGCCCACCTTGGTTTCCCAAAGTGCTGGGATTACAGGTGTGAGCCACTGCACCCAACCCTTAGATTTGGTCTTTGAGGTAACTTTCTATGTCTTGTAGGTGATCTTCTTCCATTTCATATTTTTTTTCCCTCTGGCTATGTCTTTTCAAATAGCCTATCTTTGGGCTCACTGATTCCTCATTTCATTTTTTTTTTCTGGCTATGTCTTTTTAAATAGTCTATCTTCAGGCTCACTGATTCTTTCTTTTGCTCAATACATTCTGCTATTGAGGGGCTCTAATGAATTTTTCAGTTTAGCAAATGTATTTCTCAGTTCCAAGATTTCTATTTGATTTTTAAAATTATTTTAATCTCTATTAAATTTCTCAGATACATTTCTGAATTGCTATTCTGTGTTAGAGATCACTAAGTTTACTTAAAAATGCTATTTTAAATTCTTGTTCAGAGAGTTCACATAGCACTGTTTTTGTAGGTTTAGTCAGTGGTTCTTTGCTTTGTTTGTTTGCAGAGGTCTTGGTTTTTGTTTGCTATAGTTTCTTGTGAATCTATATCTATGTCTTTGTATTGAAGAATTATTTATTTATTCCAGTGTTCTCTATCAGGCTTGTTTGGGTTTTTACTATACATGTTTGCTTAGAGATTCTTTGTAATTTATCTGTTGATATTCTTCCCTCCATCCCCAACTAGGCTACTATCTACTTTTCAGCACTGGATGGCGCCTTAAGCCCAGTTTTCCTGGTTCTAGTAACTAACCAGAGTGCCACCTGTCCCAAATGAGGGAGGTTCCAAAGGGGATAGCCTGCTAGTGTAGAAAGGCTGGTTAGGAGTTTGTGCCCACGGGACCTAAGGAACAAACCTCCTATAGCATGGTGCTAATGAACAGCCACTCTGATTTGGTATTTCTTTTGGCCAAGTCCCACAGCAGAGTTTTTAGGTAGGATGGTGTTCTCCATTTTTGTTCCTATCTCTGGCTGTTCTCAAGGATATTTCTCCCTGGCTCACAGTTTCTACACTGAAAAAGTGAGTCTGAGGTGGACAATCAGCTTTCTCATCATCTTGGGTTCCCTGGCAAGAGTCCTTTGCCTGCCTCAGTCCCTGGAAAGCATCAGCAATGCCTGAAATACAACACAGTTGGTGACAGGCAGATTGAGGAGAGGTGCATTGTAGATATCGAAGTTCAATTCTCTTACCACCTGCTTGTAATTTTTTCACTTCTCTGTGGCTTTAGGAACTGTCTCATCCTCATATTTGAGTTCAGGAATTTTGCTGGTGATAATCACAATTTATGCCGAAAATTCTTCAATCTATTTCATATGTTTTTGGAAAAAACTCAAATATTTTTTAAAAGGGGTGGGTGGAGGTTGGGGAACAGAGATAAATATATCAGATAATCTTAGGTGCTGTATATTTGTTTTGGGGTTTCTGTAGAAAATATTGAAGCCAGCTTGCTTATATCCTACCATTGTGGAACCAGAAGTCTCATAGATTCTTTAATTCCATTAGACTATTTCCATGTGATGTGAAAACGATGACAATTCAATTTTCAACCTCTGCATTTTTATTTCTAGGGTTCTTGCTTTTTATAACTAATTAATTTTCTGTAACTGTCATAGGGCTATAATCAGTCACTATGAATCAGAAGTAAAGTTGGGCTCATGTGAGAAATTATTTAGGAGCTTTAACTTAGTTTTTAGGTAGAACATTTAATTAAGTAAGTTAGAAGAAAATAGGCAAAGTTCTACTACTTTAGGTTCTTTCATAAAGAAAATTTAGTCTATTATTTCAATAATACCAGCCAATGCCATAAAGGTTACAGAGGCTATATGTGTCATCATTTCTTTCTCTCAAAAAGCCCCAGTTTTAGAATTTTGCACATTCGGAGAAAAGACAGAGTATCTAAGACTTCTCAAAAAATGGAAGTTGATTTGTTTTATCACACTTTTCTTAGTATATTTCATTTAGAAAATATTTTGAAATTGACTTACCATATACTAGTTTAATAATTTTAGTAAGTCATGTCAACACTGATAAATAGGTTATTCAAAAAAAAAGAAATGATATTGGAAAGGATTTGAATAAATATAATTTATTAATAAATAGGTAATATGTCCTCTATAATAAATTGCTAAAGCTCTTGGTAAAAAAAAAAGTTTTAAATTTCCATAAGTTGAGAGATGTGGAATTTTTTAAAGTTGTGGTTCTCAAATTTTGGTATGAATGAGAGTCCCATCTCCAGATTCTTATTCAGCAGGTCTGATATATAGCTTTGGGATTTGCATTTATGATTCTGAAGCAAATATTCTTTTGACTATACTGTATTAGTGGTGAGAAAACATACTCGAAAGGGGTGATTACTGAATGATGGCTGTAAAATAGTATTAATGGGAAAAAGTGTAATTGGTTAATCTGAAAAAAGCAAAGTTGAACAAATACAATGCATCTAAGAGTGCATTTACGGTAACTGAGATACAGGAAACTGGTCACCAGTTATTTATGTATTTTTTTTAAGTATCCAGGTGTAGTGGTTCATGCCTATAATACCAACACTTTGGGAGGCCAACACAGGAGGATCACTTCAGCTCAGGAGTTCAAGACCAGCCTAGGCACCATAGTGATACTCTGGTGGCATGCACCTGTAGTCCCAGCTACTCGGGAGGTTGACGTGGGACGATAGCTTGAGCCAGGAGTTCAAGGCCACAGTGAGCTATGATTATGCCACTGCACTCCAGTCAGGGCAACAGAGCAAGACCCTGTCTCAAAAATAAGTAAACAAATAAAACAAAAAGTAAAAAAAAAAAAAAAAAATAGATTCAATTTTCAGTTAGTAAGTTTAGGATCGTACTATAAATAAAATTTCCCAGCATTGGGACCCTAGTTGCCTTGACATTATCCAATCCCACCACTTCGTTTCACTTGATTCCTGAGGAGCTTCTGCCAAAGTTTTCTTTGCAACTAACACACCATTAGGAAACAATTTTTCAATCAGCCATTCTCTACAATCTAGTGTTCTCTTTTTTCTTCCTGCACTGGGGTAGTTTATTTTAAGATGATTTACAGTAAGAGAAGATGAATTATATTTCAAAGATTACTTTATTTCAGGGAAACCTACAAACAGCAGATATCCTTTTGAGTTACTTACTGCCTTTCTTAATCATTTTTTGATAATGAAAGAGATGTATGTATGATAGTAGTCCTTCAATTCAGTTAAGACATCGAGATTGTCTCTTATTTCAGTTCTTGATCATGTACTTTGGAATATCCCTAACAATCACAATCTATGCAGAAAATTCTTCAATCTGTTTTCTTTCATATGTTTTTGGAAAGAACTCAAATATTTTTAAAAAGGGGTGGGTGGAGGTTGGGGAACAGAGATAAATATAACAGTGTCTCAGATTTTTGTTCTTCTACTTGTGTGTTCTCTCTCTTTCCCTCTCCCTCTCTTTTTTTTTTTTAAGTCAGTTCTCCAGAGCCACTCTTTTCAATATTTCTGTCTCTATACTCCATGTCTGGCTACATTCAAGCATATTATAGAGTTTTTATACAGATCTTTCACTCCCTATTTCTCTAGCACATTATTGGTGGCCATAGGAGTGGAATGTCAAAGACAGCACAACCCAGTGTGAGAAAGTTATAATCTAGCTACTTCTAGTATTTTATTTTACAAAGAAAACTGACATAATAGAATATATCTGTTCTACCCTGTTTCTATAACAAAATCACAATTTCTAGATTAGTCATGTTTCAAAAGAGATCATGCAAAGTGGAATGTATAAATAATTCAACAAATACACAGTCAGGCCCTCCATCTCTGTGAGTTCTGCATCCATGGCTTCACTCAACCATGGACAGAAAATATTTTTTTAAAAAAGAAAAGATGGCTGCATCTATACTGAAAACAAACAGACTTTTTTCTTTTGCTATTCCCTAAACAATACAGTATAACAACTATTTACTTGGCACTTACATTGTCTTAGGTATTATAAATAAACCAGAGGTTATTTAAAGTGTATGGGAAGATGAGTGTATGAGTGTAGGCTATATGTTAGTACTCACTACAACATTTTTGTATCATGGGAGGTCCTAGAATAAGTCTCCCACAGATACTGAGGGATGACTGTATTTCTAAGTTTTGCTAATGTCGTTAATCATATTTTGCCTGTAAAGTCCATCTACCTGAAATTAGATATATTTTTGCTTGCACTATGCAAAAGTCTGTAAAGTTAGATGAAAATGAATAATTATTATTATTTGGTACATTTCAGTTGCTTCCCCTATCCACCCTCCTTATTCTATTACATTAGTTTACTGTGATTTATGAGTTGTATCCTTCTCAATAGAGTCAAGAACTCTACCTGTATTGTCAAGGTATGTATTAGCTAGGATATTTCCATTTACAAGCAACAAAATTTATAACTAAATGTGTCTTAAACAACAAAAACATTTATTATGTCACATGCACAGAAGTCCCAAAGCCAGTTGATTCAGTTGATTAAGCATGCTCCCAAGGAATGTTTTCAGCATTCTACACCACCACTCTCTGCTTCTTGGCCTTTGTCCTTAAGATTTTTCCTTGGTAACTGAAAAAAGCTGTCCGTGCTGCTGACACTGGGTGCTCTCACACAGTCACAACCAAATACAGGAAGGATTATCTCCCTTTTCATCTCTGGAGAAGGGAAAAAAAAGACTTTCTTGGAAGCTCTCACCTTCACCTTCTTGTCAGACTCCTCAGTCACAGTCTCGCCAGACTCCATGCAAGGGTATAGGCTCCCATTTTGGTAGCCTATACCCTTGCTAAAAGCGGTGGAGTGAGTGTCTGATATTTTTAGTCTTTATAGTGGGAAGTGGTTTCATAGAAGACAAAAACTAGAATAGTAATAGGCAGTGAAGAATCACTATGGTGATATTTTTGACAGCTCCCCAGAGCCTTCATGAATGTGTGAAAATGGTAATCTGAAATTTTATGGTGACTTAATAAATGAGTTTTATTCATTATTCTAAACTTTGACAAATGTGTTTTCTATTTTGAAATATACACACTGACTCAAAATGGGAGTTGCTTCTATTCCAATTATGGATTTTTCCTCTATTAATCCTGTTCAGTAGATTGAGATAACATCTTTATTTTAAATCATTCAATTTCCTAAATAGCAAAACTGCAAATACTTTTTATTCTTTTGTTTTTGAGATGGAGTTTTGCTCTGTCGCCCAGGCTGGAGTGCAGTGGCACTATCTTGCCTCACCACAACCTCCACCTACTGGGTTCAAGTGATTCTCATGCCTTAGCCACCCAAGTAGCTGGGACTACAGGTGCACAACACCATGCCCAGTTAATTTTTCTTTTTTCTTTTTTGTATTTTTTTAGTAGTGGTGGGGTTTCACCATGTTGGCCAGGCTAGTCTCAAACTCCTTGAGATCCACCCACCTTGGCTTCCCAAAGTGCTGGGATTACAGGCGCAAGCCACTCTGCCTGTCCACAAATACTTTTTATTCTTATAATAAAAGATGAAAATTTAGACAAAGGAGGATGGTTATTAGGAAAGTAAGGAAAAGACAGTAGGAATGGCAGAAAAAGAGAAAGGAAATAAAAAAGAAGGCGGAGTAGAGAGAGCAGTGACTAATCCAGATGGTCCAATGTGAGAAAGCTCACTTAACTAGGTCACTTGCCACTTGGAATGACAGGCAGGATAAGCCATTAAGACAGTGGATCAAATGGAAGGAAAGAGGGAGGATGTAGACTCCTTTTTCAGGCATGCATTCTGCAGGTTAGAATTTGTCTCTCCTAACACATTGTGGGTGTGTCCCTCAAACTGCATGTTCATATATCTTGGCATTAGGATTTTGTGGCACTCCTTTTTTTTCTTTTCATTTAAAGATAATTTGCCTAACACTGATGTTTAAAACAATCCATTTAAAATTTAAGCCTCTTAACTTCTTTCAGCAATAATTAAAGCAAGGTTAGAACAGGCCAAGGAAGATTTTATGCCCTGAGTTTCAAATGGCCAGATCTTCTAAGTAATGAGGGTTTCATCAAGATGTATTCCTCTATGTTAAATCTAAGCCCACTTTAGGGCAAACAGCTCATCTTTAAACACACTAATTTTCTTGCATTTGTTTTAAGATTTAGAAGCTATTCTTGCCCTCCGTTTCCCTGTTTCACCTGATTCTTGCCTTTTTCTAGTTTTTCCTCTTTCTACTTTTTGCTGTATATAATAAGCACTGAAAATATTATAGGTGCTTTTCATTATTTTCAATCTTGAGTAATATGGATGGGAGAATCTTGTTAAAATTTTCTTTGTTGTGATAGTGATCTTTTATGTTAAACAGATTTTTATTACTCTTAATCTTTATATCTATCATGAAGTAAAACAGATTTAGAAAGCTATACAAAGATAAATGTAATGGGTTATTATACACCAAACATTCTGGTAGCCATCACCCAAATCAAGATGTAGAATTTTCCAGCTACTCCAGCTCTCCTTGTGCCTTGTCCCAATTTCAAACCTCTCCCTCCAAAAATATCTAACATCCTGATTTTTATAGAATGTTCAACAAACTTTCATGTGTTTATTTATAGCTGTATGAAACAAGTATACATGTTTGCCCATTAATAATTGTTTTGGATGTCCTTTAAGATTCTCACATCTACATGTTCACCCTTCTACTTTGTCTTTTCCTTATGATTTATCTATTGAAGAACTAGAGCTATTTGATATGTAGTTTCCCACAGCTGAGAAACTTATTGTTTTAGTACTTATGGTACAGTTTGGCATGGGCCTCTGTTCTCTGTATTTCCTGAAAACTGGCAACTGGATTCAAAGGTTTCCCCAGAATTGGGTTTTATCCCTTTCAGTGAGGCTATAGGTTTTGTGTGTATTCTTTCTTCAGGAGGCATAAAATGTCTGGCTGACTCTCTTTCTGTGACATTAGTAACTATTGATATCTAGATCCACTAATTCATAAGAGGCTGCAAAATGGTGACACTCAAATTCCATGATTTCTTTTTCATGTGTTAGTTGGACAACTTTGATAAGGAAATAGATCCCCTCATCTGCCATTTGGCTACCCAGTGGTGTAGTTCATATAGAAAAGGCAGGATAAGTAATTGGTTCTTTTCCCCTAATTTACCAGTTTTCAAGATAATTAATTGGTTCCTTTTCATCCTCTGAAGCTGAACAAATGCTTTTTTTGAATGTATTTCTATATATTTAATAAGATTTCAATGAATAGCAATTATTACTTTTTTTTTTTCTGAAGCTAAAATTGTCCTGTCTTCGGCCAATAGGATTCTCTTCAAGTTGGCTCCTGCGCCCTTTTGACATACCCTAGTAATTTATGCTATTTCTTTGATATCTGATATCAGATGTTCCAGGCTCCTTTGTATGGTTCCATCCCTAGACATGGAATCAGTCCTGTCTCCAAAAAGTCCTGATTTCTTTGAAATTAGATTTCAAAGGGAAACCTTCGGGAAATAAGATTTTCAAGACCACAATCCAGTCCTTAATGTTTGGTTCTACCTGGTTAGTTATGTTTCTGCAACTTTTCAGTAGCAGAGCTAGAAAACCTGCCTATTTATAAGTATGCATATAGATATAACTCTACAAATAAAATATCTAATGATTATACTGATCTTTCTAATGAAAGTTCAGGACTATGAGGTTTTTTACTTAGCTTTCTTTATACTACACTGAATCTCTTTTCCCGGTCTCAAGATTCCTAGTTCCCAGGTATACAGTAGATGACAGTCTGGGGTACTATAACAAAATACCATTAACTGGGTAGCTTACAAAGAGTAGATATTTATTTTTGACAGCTATGAAGGTTGGGAAGTCCAAGATCAAGATACCAATAGATTCCATATGTGGTGAGGGCCTGTTTCCCAGTTTATAGATGGCGCTTTCTTACTGCATCCTCACTTGGTAGAAGGGGTGAACAAACTACCTGGGGCATCTTTTTTTTTTTTGAAATGGAATTTTGCTCTTGTTGCCCAGGCGTGTCCAATGGCACAATCTTGGCTCATTGCAACCTCTGACTCCCAAGTTCAAGTGATTCTCCTGCCTCAGCCTCCGAAGTAGCAGGGATTACAGGCACGCACCACCATGCCCAGCTAATTTTGTATTTTTAGTAGAAACGGGGTTTCTCCATGTTGGTCAAGGTGGTCTTGAACTCCCGATCTCAGGTGATCCACCTGCCTTGGCTTCCCAAAGCGCTGGATTACAGGTGTAAGCCACTGTGCTCCCTGGGGCACCTTTTATGAGGGCAGGAATTCCATTCATGAGGGCTCTACTCTCATGACCTAATCACCTACCCAAAGCCCTACCTCCTAATTCTATCACCTTGGGGGTTAAGATTTCAACATATAAATTTAGGAGGGACACAACCAGTCACACCATAGCAGATGGAATTAGAATATTTCATAATTACCCATTAACTTTATTCCACATTACACACACAACACAACAGGATCAGAATAATAATATACATACTACCACCAACAGCATAAGTTCAAAAAAACTTAAAATACTTTTTGCATATGATCTTCCTTCTCTCACCCTATTTTTAAATAACAGTGCTATATCTGCATTGTATGCAAATATAGCCTTTACATGTTATGCTGTCTCTTAACTCACACTTAGTATTAGTTTCAGGTTACTGTCTTTATTTTCATTTTTATTTTTTAATTTTTTATTGGATTTTAGGTTTTGGGGTACATGAGCAGAGCATGCAAGACAGTTGCGTAGGTACGCACATGGCAGTGTGCTTTGCTTTGCTTCTCCCCTTCACCCACATTTGGCATTTCTCCCCAGGCTATCCCTCCCCACCTCCCCCTCCCACTGGCCCTCCCCTTTTCCCCCCAATAGACCCCAGTGTTTAGTACTCCCCTTTCTGTGTCCATGTGTTCTCATTTTTCATCACCCGCCTATGAGTGAGAATATGCGGTGTTTCATTTTCTGTTCTTGTGTCAGTTTGCTGAGGATGATGTTCTCCAGAGTCATCCATGTCCCTACAAACGACACAAACTCATCATTTCTGATTGCTGCATAATATTCCATGGTGTATATGTGCCACATTTTTCCAATCCAGTCTATCAACAATGGGCATTTGGGTTGATTCCAGGTCTTTGCTATTGTAAACAGTGCTTCAATGAACATTCGTGTACATGTGTCCTTATAGTAGAATGATTTATAGTCTTTTGGATATATACCCAGTAATGGGATTGCTGGGTCAAATGGAATTTCTATTTCTAAGGCCTTGAGGAATCGCCACACTGTCTTCCACAATGGTTGAACTAATTTACACTCCCACCAACAGTGTAAAAGTGTTCCTTTTTCTCCACATCCTCTCCAGCATCTGTCGTCTCCAGATTTTTTAATGATCGCCATTCTAACTGGCGTGAGACGGTATCTCAATGTGGTTTTGATTTGCATCTCTGTGATGACCAGTGACGATGAGCATTTTTTCATATGATTGTTGGCCTCATATAAGTCTTCTTTCGTAAAGTGTCTGTTCATATCCTTTGCCCACTTTTGAATGGGCTTGTTTGTTTTTTTTCCTGTAAATCTGTTTGAGTTCTTTGTAAATTCTGGATATCAGCCCTTTGTCAGATGGGTAAACTGCAAAAATGTTTTCCCATTCTGTTGGTTGCCGATCCACTCTAGTGACTGTTTCTTTTGCCGTGCAGAAGCTGTGGAGTTTCATTAGGTCCCATTTGTCTATTTTGGCTTTTGTTGCCAATGCTTTTGGTGTTTTGTTCATGAAGTCCTTGCCTACTCCTATGTCCTGGATAGTTTTGCCTAGATTTCCTTCTAGGGTTTTTATTGTGCCAAGTCTTATGTTTAAGTCTTTAATCCATCTGGAGTTAATTTTAGTATAAGGTGTCAGGAAGGGGTCCAGTTTCTGCTTTCTACACATGGCTAGCCAGTTTTCCCAACACCATTTGTTGAACAGGGAATCCTTTCCCCATTGCTTGTTTTTGACAGGTTTATCAAAGATTGTATGGTTGTAGATATGTTGTGTTGCCTCTGTTGCCTCTGTTCTGTTCCATTGGTCTATATCTCTGTTTTGGTACCAGTACCATGCTGTTTTGATTACTGTAGCCTTGTAGTATAGTTTGAAATCCGGTAGTGTGATGCCCCCCACTGTGTTCTTTTTGCTTAGAATTGACTTGGCTATGCAGGCTCTCTTTTGGTTCCATATGAAGTTCGTGGTGGTTTTCTCCAGTTCTGTGAAGAAAGTCAATGGTAGCTTGATGGGTATAGCATTGATTCTGTAAATTACTTTGGGCAGTATAGCCATTTTTACAATATTAGTTCTTCTAAACCATGAACATGGAATGTTTCTCCATCTGTTTGTGTCCTCTCTGATTTCGTTGAGCAGTGGTTTGTAGTTTTCCTTGAAGAGGTCCCTTACATTCCTTTTGAGTTGTATTCCTAGGTATTTTATTCTTTTTGTAGCAATTGTGAATGGCAGTTCATTCTTGATTTGGCTTTCTTTAAGTCTATTATTGGTGTAGAGGAAGGCTTGTGATTTTTGCACATTGATTTTATATCCTGAGACTTTGCTGAAGTTGCTTATCAGTTTCAGGAGTTTTTGGGCTGAGGCGATGGGGTCTTCTAGGTATACTATCATGTCGTCTGCAAATAGAGACAATTTGGCTTCCTCCTTTCCTATTTGAATACCCTTTATTTCTTTTTCTTGCCTGATTGCTATGGCTAGAACTTCCAGTACTATATTGAATAGGAGTGGTGAAAGAGGGCATCCTTGTCTAGTGCCGGATTTCAAAGGGAATGCTTCCAGTTTTTGCCCATTCAGTATGATATTGGCTGTTGGTTTGTTGTAAATAGCTTTTATTACTTTGAGATACGTTCCATCGATACCGAGTTTATTGAGGGTTTTTAGCATAAAGCGCTGTTGAATTTTGTCAAATGCCTTCTCTGCGTCAATTGAGATAATCATGTGGTTTTTGTTTATGGTTCTGTTTATGTGGTGAACTACGTTGATAGACTTGCGTATGTTGAACCAGCCTTGCATCCCCGGGATGAATCCTACTTGATCGTGATGAATAAGTTTGTTGATTTGCTGTTGCAATCGGCTTGCCAATATTTTATTGAAGATTTTTGCATCTATGTTCATCATGGATATTGGCCTGAAGTTTTCTTTTCTTGTTGGGTCTCTGCCGGGTTTTGGTATCAGGATGATGTTGGTCTCATAAAATGATTTGGGAAGGATTCCCTCTTTTTGGATTTTTTGGAATAGTTTCAGAAGGAATGGTACCAGCTCCTCTTTGTGTGTCTGGTAGAATTCGGCTGTGAACCCGTCTGGACCTGGGCTTTTTTTGTGTGGTAGGCTCTTAATTGCTGCCTCGACTTCTGCCCTTGTTATTGGTCTATTCATAGTTTTGGCTTCCTCCTGGTTTAGGCTTGGGAGGACACAGGAGTCCAGGAATTTATCCATTTCTTCCAGGTTTGCTAGCTTATGTGCGTAGAGTTGTTTGTAATATTCTCTTATGATGGTTTGAATTTCTGTGGAATCTGTGGTGATTTCCCCTTTATCATTTTTTATTGCATCTATTTGGTCTCTCTTTTCTTTTTAATCACTCTAGCTAGTGGTCTGTCTATTTTGTTGATCTTTTCAAAAAACCAGCTCTTGGATTTATTGACTTTTTGAAGGGTTTTTCGTGTCTCAATCTCCTTCAGTTCAGCTCTGATCCTAGTTATTTCTTGTCTTCTGCTGGGTTTTGAGTTTTTTTGATTTTGCTCCTCTAGCTCTTTCAATTTTGATGATAGGGTGTCAATTTTGGATCTCTCCATTCTTCTCATATGGGCACCTATTGCTATATACTTTCCTCTAGAGACTGCTTTAAATGTGTCCCAGAGATTCTGGCATGTTGTGTCTTCGTTCTCGTTGGTTTCGAAGAACTTCTTTATTTCTGCCTTCCTTTCGTTGTTTATCCAGTCAACATTCAAGAGCCAGTTGTTCAGTTTCCATGAAGCTGTGCGGTTCTGGGTTGGTTTCTGAATTCTGAGTTCTAATTTGATTGCACTATGGTCTGAGAGACTGTTTGTTATGATTTCAGTTGTTTTGCATTTGCTGAGCAGTGCTTTACTTCCAATTATGTGGTCTATTTTAGAGTAGGTGTGATGTGGTGCTGAGAAGAATGTATATTCTGTGGATTTGGGGTGGAGAGTTCTGTAAATGTCTATCAGGTTTGCTTGCTCCAGGTCTGAGTTCAAGCCCTGGATATCCTTGTTGATTTTCTGTCTGGTTGATCTGTCTAATATTGACAGTGGGGTGTTAAAGTCTCCCACTATAATTGTGTGGGAGTCTAAGTCTCTTTGTAAGTCATTAAGAACTTGCCTTATGTATCTGGGTGCTCCTGTGTTGGGTCCATATATGTTTAGGATCGTTAGCTTTTCTTGTTGTATTGATCCTTTTACCATTATGTAATGGCCTTCTTTGTCTCTTTTGATCTTTGTTGCTTTAAAGTCTATTTTATCAGAGATGAGAATTGCAACTCCTGCTTTTTTTTGCTCTCCATTTGCTTGGTAAATCTTCCTCCACCCCTTTATTTTGAGCCTTTGTGTATCCTTGCATGTGAGATGGGTTTCCTGGATACAGCACACTGATGGGTTTTGGATTTTTATCCAATTTGCCAGTCTGTGTCTTTTGATTGGTGCATTTAGTCCATTTACATTTAGGGTTAATATTGTTATGTGTGAATTTGATACTGCCATTTTGATGCTAGCTGGCTGTTTTGCCCGTTAGTTGTTGTAGATTCTTCATTATGTTGATGCTCTTTAGCAATTAGTGTGATTTTGGAATGGCTGGTACTGGTTGTTCCTTTCTATGTGTAGTGCCTCTTTCAGGAGCTCTTGTAAAGTAGGCCTGGTGGTGACAAAGTCTCTGAGTACTTGCTTGTTCACAAAGGATTTTATTTTCCTTCACTTCTGAAGCTCAGTTTGGCTGGATATGAAATTCTGGGTTGAAAGTTCTTTTCTTTAAGGATGTTGAATATTGGCCCCCACTCTCTTCTGGCTTGCAGAGTTCCTGCCGAGAGATCTGCTGTGAGTCTGATGGGCTTCCCTTTGTGGGTGACCCGACCTTTCTCTCTGGCTGCCCTTAGTATTTTTTCCTTTATTTCAACCTTGTTGAATCTGACGATTATGTGCCTTGGGGTTGCTCTTCTTGCGGAATATCTTTGTGGTGTTCTCTGTATTTCCTGCATTTGAGTGTTGGCCTGTCTTGCTAGGTGGGGGAAATTTTCCTGGATAATGTCCTGAAGAGTATTTTCCAGCTTGGATTCATTCTCTTCGTCACATTCTGGTACGCCTATCAAACGTAGGTTAGGTCTCTTCACATAGTCCCACATTTCTTGGAGACTTTGTTCATTCCTTTTTGCGCTTTTTTCTCTGATCTTGGTTTCTCGTTTTATTTCATTGAGTTCATCTTCGACTTCTGAAATTCTTTCTTCTGCTTAGTCAATTCGGCTATTGAAACTTGTGCATGCTTCGTGAAGTTCTCGTATTGTGTTTTTCATCTCCTTTAATTCATTCATATTCCTCTCTAAGTTATCCATTCTTGTTATCATTTCCTCGAATCTTTTTTCAACGTTCGTAGTTTATTTGCATTGATTTGAAACCTGTTCTTTTAGCTCACAAAAGTTTCTCATTATCCACCTTCTGAAGTCTAATTCCGTCATTTCGTCATAGTCATCCTCCATCCAGCTTTGTTCCCTTGCTGGTGAGGAGTTTTGGTCCTTTTTAGGAGGCGAGGTGTTCTGGTTTCGGGTGCTTTCCTCCTTTTTGCGCTGGTTTCTTCCCATCTTTGTGGATTTATCCACCTGTCGTCTGTGTAGTTGCTGACTTTTCGATTGGGTCTCTGGATGGACACCCAGATTGTTGATGATGAAGTATTTCTGTTACTTGGTTTTCCTTCTACCAGTCTAGCCCCTTCGCTGTATGACTGCAGAGGTCCACTCCAGGCCCTGCTTGTCTGGGGTGCACCTATTGCAGCTGCGGAACAGTAGGGATGCTACCAGTTTCTTTTTCTGCTATCTTTGTCCCAGAATGATGCCTGTCAAATGTCAATCTTTTGGATATAGAGGGGTCAGGGAGCTGCTTGAGGAGACAGTCTGTATTTTATAGGAGCTCAAGTGCTGAGCTGTGAGCTCTGATGTTCATTCAGGGCTGTTAGGTTGCTGTGTTTAATTCTGCTGCAACAGAACTCATAAAAAAGCCATTTTTTTCTCAGCTGCTCTTTCTGAAGGGGTTGGGGCTTTATTTTTGAGTGTCTGCCGGGTTGTCCTGCCCAGCTAGGAGGCAGTCTTGTCCTGCCGAGGCTCCGCCCTGCTGGTGTGAGGTTCGCCCTGTTTCTGCAGACTCTGCCCTTCTGCTGCGGGCTCCGCCCTGCAGCCGCGGGCTCCACCCTGCGGCGTAGTCTCTCTGTTGTTCTGGGTTGCCTCGGCAACGGCAGGCTGTGTCAGCAATGGGCGTGTACCTCAGTAGGGGCTGATTGCCTCGGTAATGGCGGATGCCCCTCCCGCACGGAGCTGCGTTTTAAGGGAACCTCCTAGCAGCGAGCGTTTGGAATCCCGTTTTGTTTGTCGCACTGCGCTACCCCTAACGCTTTGTCCTGGGCTGGCTCACTGTTCACGTCCTGTTCAGTCTCAAGTTCAGCGCTCTCAGGTCTCAGGTTGCCAGTTCAACAGGGCACCCGGAACAGTGCGTTTTTGTGCGGACCTCTGTGGAGCACCTCCGCGCTCCGGCGCGGGCCGCAGCCACACTGGCTGCTGGCTGCACCAGTCAAGATCTCTGGCTGGCGTCCCGCGTTTGTTTTATATCTGGGAGTTTCCCCATTCTGTGGGCAACAAAGGTCCGTCTGAAAATGCGTCCCTGACTCACCTTCTCCGCGTATCCAGCAAGAGCTTCAATCCTGGGTTGTTCTCACAGCGCCATCTTGAGTCCTCTCAGGTTACTGTCTTTAATGTATAATACCAGTCCTCATGTTGATATCCCTAATTATTTTAATGATCTGAAACTCATTCACTAGTAGAGTCTTTAGGAAGGGCTAAAAAACAATATTCTCAAAGTTTTTGTCTTTACTCATTTGTGTGGATGCCTGGTAACCTAGTCATTGTAAATATTGTTCAGTGGCTTTAATAACTGAACATTTTAATGTTGGTTCACATTTTATTCCTTGAGTCCCTCTAGTATGTTATTCTGTTTTCTTTTGCCATAAAGTATTGTTGTAAAAATATGATGGTAATCTAATTTTCTTACTCTTACAAATCACTTGCTGATTTTGACTTCATAGCCAATGGAATATTTTCTTTTTTTTTTTTTTTAAGTTCATCAATCTTACTAGAAATACATCTTGGTGATGGTTGTTCTAGGTCAATAATCTCAGCTATATAGTGCATTTTTCAACACAGTTTCATATTATTGTTTAGGGAAATTTTTCTTCAATTACAGTTTTAAATATTTGTTTTGTTCTGTTATTTTTACTTTTCTTCTTCAGAGATTCTGGTTATCTGTGGTTGAATCTTCTTCATCCATCTTCAATATTTGTCGATTTATCTCTAATGATTTTTAATCTTTTTCTTTATTTCTTTTTCATTTAAAATATTTTTCTTCTTTTTTCAATCTTCTATATCTCCTAGGGCAAAGTTTGATTTGTTTGCTCTTCTGTTTCTTCTAGTATAGGTTTATTTGTGAAATATTTTTTATTTTATTTCTAATCTTCCCCTGAGTTCTGTCACCTCAATTCTGAGTTTTTAAAATTTGGATTAATGTTTGCATTTCATGTCTTGTGTCATTTTCTTAATGTATTTTAGCTTCTTTTGAAATAGAAAGCTGGAGTTTAGATTTGTTCTGTGAGCATGTCTTTCTTGTGTAGAGATTATTCTGCTCATTCTTTTCAACTTAGGAATAACTATAAGAGATTTGGCCTCAATACTTTTCTGTTTTTAATTTTTATGTGAAAGTGGTTTTTCCATAACTGTTAGTAGGACTGATTCGTGATTTTTGGGTAACTTCTCTAACTTCACACAGACTCCCTCTTCTGTTGTTTTTAAGTATTAAAAAGGATCAGCTTGCTTTATGAGATTTCCTCGTTCTGTTCCCTTCTCCCCCTTTATCTGGCCTCCTTTATTGGTTGTTCTATTATCCATGGTCTCTGTCCAGCTCAATTTTGATTCCACTTGGCATTTCTCTTTAGTGTGACGCTGTCCTGGAAGGGAGCTCTGGAAAGTCATGTTTCTAGAGAGAAGTCATAAGGTCTAGATTACTTAAGCACCCTCAGTCTTTGTAGAAGACCATTTGCATTCACAGTCTATGGACTGGGCAAGACCTACCCACATGCTTCCCAGTAAATAGCCATTGCTGTTTTGGGCTTCCCTCATTCTCAAGTCTGTCAAAGTCTGTCAAGTTACATTGCTTCCCTCTTTGCTTTCTCCTGCTCAAATGCTGATACAATTCAGGTTTTGTGGCTGTTTGGTAGTTTGTCCTCACTCATCAGTGTGGATGCCTGGTAACTAGTCATTGTAAATATTGCCGGTGGGTTTTTTTTGTTTGTTTAGTAGTTACTCTGTTTTTATGTTGAGATTTGCATTTTAAAATATGCAACTGCCACTGTCATCTTCCCAGAACCCACTAAATAGATTAAAAATATTTTCTTCTTTGGCTGGTCAAGGTGGATCCTGCCTGTAATCCTGGTGCTTTGGGAGGCTGAGGTGGGAGGCCAGGATTTCAAGACCAGCTTGGGCAAATACCAAGACCCCATCCCTACCAATAATAATAATAAAAATAGCCAGGAGGGTGGCACACACCTATAATCCCAGCTACTTCGGATGCTAAAGCAGGAAGATTGCTTGAACCCAGGAGTTTGAGGCTGCAGTGAGCTATTATCCCACCACTGCACTCCAGTCTGGGCAATAGAGTGAGAACCTATCTCAAAAATAAAATAAATTCTCTTTGCTACATAGAACTCCCATTTTCATAAGAATCAGAAAGGGTAAATTGGTATTAACTTCCTAGGCTTTCATAATTTAATTGTAACCTCAGCAGAGTTTAGGGAATGTATTCTCAATGTTATAAAATCCTGTAAGAACTCTATAGCAGTATATATTTTTTTCCGTCTACTTCTGATATGATTAAAGAGAAAATATCTGTGTCCTAAAACCAGTTTTTAAAAATTGTGTGTTCCAAGTATTGATGGAAACCAACTTTATACAAAACTTTGGTACAAAGCAGTTTGTAAGCAGAATATTATAAAAGTAACAATTTTTTTTCCTTTTTTTTTTTAGGGAGGGGTTTTCCTGAAAAACCTGCTAGACACATTCTAAAAGAGCTGTAACACTAAAAAACAACAATTCTTGTTATTGTAGAGGAACAGGTCTGTTTACACAGTATTTTCACATACACTACCTCACTTAATTTTCAAAATGGGAGATATTGTTATTATGTGTTTCATTCTTCTTCAGAAAAAAAATTGAACTTAGAGAACTCAAATGACTTAAGATTGTAACAAGAAGGATTCTTACCACCTCTACCTGCAGTGTTCACTCTTCCATCAAGGGCTCAGCTTTGGTGAGATCCCTGTGTAGCATGTGGAAAGAAGTAGAAACCTGCCTAGCCAGCTGTATCAGTCATATACTCCCTGAGTACCCACAGGGTGACAGATGCTGCAGGCAGATCACTCTCACGGTCTGGCTAAGAGCTTTGTCTAGCACCTTAAAGCCTGTAAGTGACAGGCATGGCATCTGAATTGAGGTTTTCTGACTGTAAGTCCTGTGGTTTGCTTTTTCTTGCTAGCTAACATCCACTTCAGCAGTGGAGCTTTGTGGAGCCTGTAGCCTGAGCAGCTCTAGATGGCATCGCTAAATCTGCATGTTGCTGAACATGAGTAGCTTTGATTCATGGTAGGTGTTAGAGGATCATGTCAGAACATTTCTGGTGATTGTGGCAGCATTTCTCAGATGTTTAGTCCTGAGTGCTCTGAGAAGCAAGAGAGGAAGATCCTGTCTTATAGGTCCATGGACTCTTTTATTACATTCTAATATTTTACCTTAAAATTCATGCCAACTTTAAATTCTATTTTGTAATATGTCTGTGCTATTTAGTTACTAAAAGAGTATTTTGCACTACTTGTGAGCAGGTAAAATTGTTATACCTGGTAACAATATAGAAGGTTTATCCAGTGGCTCTTAGTACCTTCTGGCATATTACCACATAACTCTAAAGCGATGCTAAGTTTGAAAGAGAAAGGAAGTGAAGAGAAGTGGGCTGCAGACCCATCATGGGAGTCTGTAGATTTTGCTAAACATTTGGGCTTTATTCTGTAGAAAAGAAGGAGCTGATGAGATATTTTAAAAAATAAAATAAACTGATTGGTTTCCTGTTTTAGATAAATGGCTTTTCAACTTCTTTGATCATCATAATCTATTAATAAGGAAGATGCCTTACATGCTAATTCATACACAGATTATGGATAACACAGATAGATGTGTATACATGAATATTATATGTAATGAAAATATGATGAAACTTTTTAACACTCATATTTTCCATTTTAATCTATTTCATCTAGAAAAGTTAATGCAATTCACTAAATTGATTGCGCCTTACAATGTTTTCTTACTTTGCTGGCAGTATGTAAGAAGGATGGTAGAAGGGAAATGGCAAGAACATTCAAAGTGAAGGTAGGCCAGACAATAGAATAGAAATAGAATAGAATATAAAGTAAGACCGTGGCAGTGGGGTGGAGCTAAAATTTACAGGAATTGGTTACCAGTTATCCAGCAAGATAATCTTGGGTTTCTGGCTTGAGTGAATGGCCATTTACTTACTGAGATTAGGAAAGCAGAAAATGTAAGTTTGGAAAGAAAGATAATTGATTTTCATTTGGAAGTGATTTTGAAGTATATGCAAAACCTCTCAAAGGTAACTGGATAGGAGAGTTAGAGCTCAGGCAGAAGATATGAGTGAGAGAGAAAGATGAAAGATTCAGGACCTTTGAGTGATGGAAGCCAAGGGAACAGAGATGAGATTGTCAGTGTGAACATAGAGAGTCAAATGAGAAGGCCAAGGAGAGAACAGAGAGAACCCTGAAGAACACCTTCACTTCAGAGGAGACAGAAAAAGAAGAGCCTGCGACAGAAACAGAGAAGCAAACCAGGAGAGTACAGTGTCATATAACCCAAATAAGAGGACATTTCAAGGAGAGAACAGTCAGCAGTGTCCAGTGCTAGAGAAAGGTCTAGTAAGACAAGGTTTAGCAGTTAGGAAGCTATTATATCCTCACAGTTGGCAACAAAAAGAGGTAGTGGTTTAGTCATGCAGTTGTGAGGAGAAGGGTGGTAAACATAACAGGTAGGTCCTGGGAGGTGAGTGGAGAGGAGTATCCTGACCCCTGACAGAAGGTCCAGAAGTAGGTGAGGTTTAGCTGCTCCAGGGAGGTAGCTGGCACCCAGAAAATATGTCAGCCAGTGCAGAGTTGCAAGCTTTGCTCTGGGATTCAGATACAGGTTGGCAGTTTCTGGAAGGATGATGATATGAGTGAGGCAGAAGCTCAGTCCTAGGGAGTTGGCAGTTCTGGCCAGATCTCTAAGCCAGCAGTTGATGCACAGGGATTTAGGCTGGTATTAGCTCTGGTGTGTGATGTGTGGGCCAGACTCAGGACATAAAGCAGAGGGCCACTTGTAAGTAGCAGAAGTTCAGAGCAAAATGAGAAGCCAAGTGACTTTGTTGCTGTGTTATGGAGTCTATTTAGATAAAAACTACTCCCATTTCTCTAGCTTAGAAAGAGAACTGATTTAAGGTAAGAGCCACAGGTGGGAGTCAAGCAGTTTTGCTACTGGATTAGGAATGTTTCAGAGAATTGAAAGCAGTAGGCAGAGGCAAGTCATGAATGTGGTGGTCTCCAGGCTGGTGTCCACCACTGGATCACACTTCTTTTTTTCTTTATTCAAGTGCCTATATAACTAGCTTCTTGAATGCTCATTGGTTTTAACATCTCATTGTTCTCTCATCTCAGTGTGTTAAATATAATTTTTATACATACTCATTTCAACTTACATGATAGTCATTTTATCTTTTTTAAGATTATACTCTAACAGCATACATAATGCAATATTAAAGAAAATATGACATTTGTCCTATTATGGATCACCTTCTTTTAAAAACAAACTGAACATTTGTATTAAATTTTTGAACATCTGAACAAATGCACTTGATCTTAGGTGATATCTTCTTCATATCTCAACAAATATTTGTTGACAGCCTGCTCTGGACAAGAAATCTGTTAACTTCTAACCAAAAAAATGTTAATTTGTCTGTCGTTTAATAGTGCCATAGACTGATTATGCATTTGGTTCATGTAACTAATCCTCAAGGTGTGTAGGAAGATTAGCCACTTTGACTCAATTCTATACATGTAAGCTTTAATGGGCTGAATTGGATGTAGAATTAGAAATACAAATACCAGTTTTTATATCCCAAGATATTTTTAAATACCAAAATACTGTATTTGTTGGTATGATATCATTATATTAGTATTATTAACATATCAGAAATCAAAACTGTATATGTTTTTAGAAGTACCCAGAGAATTGATACACTATGTTAATATTTCACATGGAGCAGAGGTGTGTTCAGTGCTTCTTCCTCAAGGACTAGGAGAGATACGGAGCAGTGGGAGGGAGGTTCCTGGGCCCCATTACCACCTTTCCACCTGGTGCTTGATGCTGTCTGCTCCCATCAGGACCATTCATTCTCTGTGGCGTGCCCTCCTCTCCTAGAATAATTTATTTCAAACAGGCCTTTCTACAATCATCCTACTTGAGGAGTTAGGAAGGGAGAGAGAGAAATCCCTGTCTTGGACCTTAACCCTCTCTCAGAAAGGGAACACCTGGGGACAATGTATAGCAAATAATGAAAACTATACGTATTGGCCTGCTCGAGCCAGGGTGGCTTAAACAACAGGAAATTTATTTTATCACAGTTCCAGAGGCTAGAAGTCCAAGATCAGGGCTTCAGCTTGTTTTTCTTCTGAGACCTCTCTCTTTGGCTTGTCTTCCCTTTCTGTCTTTACATGGTCTTTTTTTCTATGCAAGTCTGTGTCCTAATTATATGGAAACCAGTCAGTTTGGACTAGAGCCCACCCTAATGACCTCATTTTACCTTAATTACCTCTATAAAAGCTCTGTCTTCAAATACAGTCCCATTCAGAAGTCCTAGGGCTTGGATTTCAACATATGAGTGTTAGCAGAGGGGATGGGGGAGGGGGGTTGGTGAAAGAGGTCGGAAGAGTTTAGTCCATAACACTATATATGTCTATCTTTTTAAAAAAATCAAATACAAGCATTTAAATATTCTGCAAAATAAATGCCAAAATACCAGTATTGCAATTAATATCACAGTTATTCTCATAACATAATGAGCTCAGTTGCTTAATTGTATGGTGGAAAGGTGGATTTTCTATTTTAATGGCCCCTGGTAGAGTCTCAGAGGCTACCAACTTTTAAATTTTTTTTAAATAAGAAGATCTTAATTTTTGTTTTACTATGTAGTTACTGTTGCTCAACTGTTGAATCTTGCCCTTGACTGGATATTCTTAATACATAGAAATTTAAATGAAAAGCTAGTTTTCAAAGCGTAATTAAAGGACTTCGGTAAAGTGAATAGAGAGACAAGAAATATTTGATCTAGGATGTCTTGGATGACTGAAAAGAGAAAATCCAAAGAGTTCTTTCCCTCTGGGTAGTCGATCAAGAAGCAAGCTCAGCATCTGAATTAGCTCAAAGGGAAAACAGACCAGTAGAAGTGGGGTGTCAACTCCATAGCTACGTTCTGGTCTGATAAAGCCACTTCCCAGCCAGGAAGCTCACACTGTTGCACAGCGAACTAAGTGTCCCCAGTTCCCTCCCATCTGCCCATAGATACGTACAGTAGCGCCAGGGTGGGGCTGTTTCTGTTCTGCATCCAGCTGTGCCAGCCCACAGAGTGCCTCACTTCTCCATGGAGTCATGAGCACTCCCTAGCTTCTTCCTCCAAGTTTCCCACATTAGGTCTCTCCCTGGAGGCTGCCATGGGTCGGGGCTGGCACCTTTGCATTCCATCCATGTTTGCTTACTGAGGGATCAATTGATGATCAAACTTTATAGACTTCCCATCCTACCCCTTGGACAAGCCCTTTTAAGCTTTCTAAACCTTGGTTAATTCATTCTGCCAAATATGGGAATTCATTAAGATGGTCTCTATGACTCTTTTTTGCCCTAACTTTATATAAATCTATGCTACGATTTCAGACTTTTAAGGCAGATTTTTAAAAAATATCATGTATAGCTACAAAAGAAACTATAAATGCCTTCAACTAACAGATAGGGAAAGAAAAGTACCCCTTTCTTCCTAGGGTCTTAAGGCTTATTTTAGATGGGAAATTTGAGTTTATCTCAACCTTAAGCTTTCAACTAATTCACCTGCTCTGCCTTGGCCACTCTTGTTTATAGAGGCAACTCTGAGATCACCCTAAAACTATGGATAAGCTGAAACATTATTTATCAATGTCATTGGCAGGTTCTCCTCCAATGATCAGGCTATAGAACACAAATATAATTCTGAAAAGCAAAATTTTATAAACTCAAAATGACTATATGATAGCATTATCAGCAAAGCTTTGCTCTTTCTCTTTTAACTAGAATTACTAATTATTTTCTAATGCTCTTTTGTACAGCCCTGTGAATATTTCCTTGAGACGTTCACATATGCAAGGTGGCTTTGTGCGTGTTCTCCTCCCACCCACTCATCACCCACGCACACCTGCCCTCCTGTTCCCTGCTGACTCAACGGCCCTACCTCCTCCCACACAAGCCCAATGACCCGGCACCCACGCAACCACCTTCTTGTTTGTTCTCCCACAAACCCACCCACTCATCTTCTCTCCTTCACACAGGTAGACGTTTTCACACTCCCACTGTTCAGCAGACAAAGCTCAAAATGTGCTTTGGGCGGTGGGGGCAGGGCTGGGGAGAATAACTTTTTTCTAATGACCATTATGTTTTTTCCCTTAATCAACAAGCTTATCTACAAATGAGTGGTTGATAAACAGTCATTTGTATGTTTAGGTTATTTTTTCAATACTTCCTTATACTCAAGAATTGAATTTTCTATTTTTGAAAACTCTGCCACAATGTATATGTATATAATCTGAGCATTGTAACTTCTTTCAGTGAAAACAGATGCCCCATCTTTTGTCTAAATTGAAATATTTCACTCACATTTTGAAGTGAATGGGTGCACCAATGAGATAATGGCTCATTGGGATGGTTATTTGTAATGACGGTGTCTGACATATAGCTGGAATCAACAGTCTGCCTGACAAGATTAATTGGCTGTGAATTATGCCAGAGCAATTCCAGAGCCAATACCAGAAACAAGGGCCAGCCTACTCATCAAAGCCCTGCCAAGGCCTCCCTACTCTGTGGGGCTGGCCCCAAGGGAGGCGGGGAGGCCAACCTCTGCTACTTGTTTATGGTTTTAAGGCTACTAGAAAGGGTTCCCCGAATCACCCTGATGTTGCTATCCTAATGTTCCGGAATTAAAGTCACTCCTGAGTTGTCTCAGTATTTAGAGTATGAAGAATTAGAAAGATATTGCTGGAGTTTCTTCACATCCATGGCAACTATTTTTATCCTTTCAAGGAGCTCAGATCATATACCACATAGTATGAACAGAATTTATTCTGCAATATTATGAATCTAATCTTTAAGAGGAAATATGAGTATAATAGTGGATTTCAAGAAGTAGACCACTGAATTTGTGTTTATGATTTTTTTGTTTTGCTTTTTAAATATCATAGCTGATGTGAACCCCTTGATGGAAGGCAGGAACCATTTGTCCTTCTCTTTTATCTAAGGTGCAGCACAGTGTCTGACATGTAGCAGCACTCAATCCATGACTGGAAACTTGCTTCATATCCCTGGAAAATCAGCTTGTCAGCACTAAGCTTTAGGGCCAATTTTATCCAATTTTACATGTACCAGTCTTTTACTCTTGATTTTGAATGTAACTACTCTTTCCTTTAAATTTCCACAAAAATTTGATATGCTATCTTATGTATTTTATCACTTTCTCTCTTGAATTATATTTAATCTTAAAGCTTTCAGTGGCTCCTAAGGACTTTTAAGGCAGATCTATATCATTTAACTTGGTATCCCCATCTAAAGCAAAGCTTCTCACATAAAAACCTCCTCATATAAAAAGGTGCAAGCTGGGTGCAAAAGCAAGAGACAAGTAAAGTACCTCTTGGCTCATTCAACTGCCACATGGTGATAGAACTGTCACCAACTTTCTAGTTGCTGGCTTCTTGCTAAGGATGGCAGAATGAACACAGGCATATCTCTTTTCTCAATAGAGAACAGGAGAGGGGTGATGAGTAGATGAGACATTTCATAAATATTTGTTGGAAGAGAAGGGAGGAGGGTTAACTGATGCAACAGGAGAGGAAGCCATAGTCTAAAGTGTGTACAGTGGAGTATATTGAAGATAAATAAGACATTTCACCTTGAAGACCTGAAGGAAGCTCAAGACTTGGAGTCATCAGTCTTGGCAGAGAGTGGGGTGAGGTACAGAGTGTTTCATATTTAAGCTTTGAGATAAGTTCAAAGCTTAAATATGAAACAGTCAACTACCCTTGTATCCCAGATATAGAATATCAGCAGCCAAGCTACTCCCTCCTGCTCCAGGAGGAAATTAGAATTTTTTTTTTTTTTTAATCAAGAGACACCTAGTAGGAATGGCCTGGGCATCACAGAAACCAAGCCTGATAGAAGAAAGAAGGGATGAGGACATAAACAGTGAAATGAATTGCAAGTCTGCACTGGGAATAGTTGATTTATCTGTGCTCTCTCCCCTGTTACACAGTAAAAGCACCATTAATCAGGCAACTAACACCTAGGCCAATGTTTCTAAATTGTGGGTTATGAACTCAGTTATGATTAGTAGAGTATGAAATCTGTTTAATGGATCATAACCAAACATTTTCCTGGGTTGGATTCCTTGAGAAGCAGACTTTGAGATATAGTTGAGAGTTCAGAACATTTGTTAGGGTTTGTCCTTGGGACCAATATCTGTGGAAGGATAGAGAATTGCACAAAAAGAGAATGGGAGCTGTGATGCAAGGCGCAATGACTACTTCAGCGAACCCCACGAGGAGCACTGAAGCTAGAATGGCTTTTTAGAGTTGTCCCACGTCAGGCCAAGATGGCCAGGACTTTATTCTCTGCCATAGGCTGAACTGCATCCCCCAAAATTCATATGTTGAAGTCCTAACATAGAGAACCTCAGCATGTAGCCTTATTTAGAAGTAAGCTCTTTGAAAAGGTGATTAAGTTAAAACAAAGCCATTAGGATAGGGCCGTAATCCAGGAGTATTCTTCCTTATAAAAAGAGAAAGACACACGGGCATGTGCATGTACAAATAACAGTGAGACTTCCAGCCACCAGACTGTGAGAAGATTAATTTCTATTGTTTAAGCCACTCAATCTGTGGCATTAGAAATCTAATACCACCCCGCTCCAACCTTTATTGCATGTGGCCACAGGAAGCAGGACATTGAGCAAGGTCCCTCTGCACTGAAGCAATCCCTGAAAAGGCTGACAACTGAAGAGTCCTCACCAGCAGCGCTCTTAGAGTCTGGGCAACTAGTTTCTTCATTGCAGTGTATCTAATTGGTATATCAAGCTCCATCACAAACATTAAAGAAAATAAAATTCAGTAGACTAGATAGAAAATGTCAGAGAGCATTCTATGTAGAGAAAGTAAATATTGTTTCACAAAACATTTTTATCTTTATATATGTGACTGTGTTGACTGGGACTTGATGAAAAAGAATGTTTTACTGTCAGGTTCATCGGGCACACATGCCTGTAATCCCAGCACTTTGGGGGGCTGAGTTGGGAGGATCACTTGAGCCCAGAAGTTTGAGACCAGCCTGAGCAACATGGCAAAACCCTTTCTGTACTAAAGTACAAAAAATTAGCTGGGTGTGGTAGCTGAGGTGGGCGATCACCTGAACTTGGGAGGTCGAGACTGTAGTGAGCTGTGATTGCAATACTGATGCCAGCCTGGGCTACAGGAGCGAGACTCTGCCTCAAAATGAAAAAGAAAGAGGGAAAGAGATAAAGGAAGGAAGGGGTTCAGAAGTCACTCACCTAGGAAGTAAATTAGAGGTTTTTGTTCCCCAAAATAATTAAATATACAACAGACAAAATGTTTTCTCCACCATCCAAAAGTGAAGCCCACCACTACAAATCCCATCTACCCACACAGAGATCTTCATCAGCTTTAGAGCACTGTATTCTTAAATATAAGTGGGCAAAAAAAAAAAAAAGCATGAGGCATGTAAATCATACCTCTAACCTAAAAAAGAGGACTCAACATGGAAAACAGAAATGGAATATAAGAGGAAACTATAGAAAATATAAAAATACTTGTAAATGCTAATGTATAGCCTCAAAAATTATGAGATTTGTATCTATAAAATAAAAGCAGAATGTGATGATAAAAGAACAATTAGAGATAAAAGAACAATTAGAAGAAAAGGAAAGAGCTCTTGGAAACTAAAAATATAATTTTTAAAACTTTAGTAATAGAATTAAGAGATAAAGTTGACCAGGTGAAGTGATTTATGCCTGTAATCCCAGCACTTTGAGAGGCTAAGGTGGGCAGATCACGAGGTTAAGAGATGAGACCATCTTAGCCAACATGGTGAATCCCATCTCTACTAAAAAAATAATAATAATAATAATTAGCTGAGCATGGTGGTGTGGGCCTGTAGTCCCAGCTACTTTGGAGGCTGAGGCAGGAGAATCACTTGAACCCAGGAGGTGGATGGAGGTTGCAGTCCAAGATCCTGCCACTGCACTCCAGCCTGGTGACAGAGCAAGACTTCATCTCAGAAAGAGAGAGAGCAAGAGAGAGAGAGAAGAGATAAGGTTAAGGAAATCACTGAAAATAGAACCAAAAGATGAGTAAACTAACAATAAGAAACGAAAGGTATGAGATTTAGACTATCAATCCAGTAGAACAATATCTGACTACAAAGAACTCAAGAAAAAGAAGAAATGGAAGAAAAAATATACAAGAAGAGGTCCCATAACTGAAGGCTATAAGTCTCAAAATCAAAGGTACCAAGTACTTAGCACAACAAATAAAAAAGGGCCCACACCAAGGCACATCATTGAGATGTGCCAGACCATTGGGAATAATGAGAGACTCCCAAGAGCTTTCAGAAGAAGAAAAAAGAGGGACGGGTGCGGTGGCTCACGCCTGTAATCCCAGCACTTTGGGAGGCTGAGGTGGGTGGATCACGAGGTCAAGAGATCGAGACCATCCTGGTCAACATGGTGAAACCCTGTCTTTACTAAAAATATAAAAAATTAGCTGGGCATGGTGGCGCATGCCTGTAATCCCAGCTACTCGGGAGGCTGAGGCAGGAGAATTGCCTGAACCCAGGAGGCGGAGGTTCAGGCAGTGAGCCGAGATCGCGCCATTGCACTCCAGCCTGGGTAACAAGAGCGAAACTCCATCTCAAAAAAAAAAAGAAGAAGAAAAAAGAATGAGTCTTATGCTAAGAGTAGGAATCAGAATGCGTCAGACTGTTTGCTCAACTACAATATTGGACTAGGGAAAGCAATGAGCAGTGCCTTAAGAATTGTGAGGGATATATCTATTTTTAAACCTAGAATGCAATACCCAGTTCAACCATTAATGAAATGTGATGGCAGAATAAAGATAATTTCAGACAGAAGAATTCAGAAAACTTATATCTCATGTATCATTTTATAGGAAGCTACTGCAGGATATGATCTAAGAAAATAAGGGGGAAAAAAACAGGAAAGAGGAAGACATTGGATCCAAGAAATAGGGGATCTATCACCTTACTGATGAAAAGGGAATCTATGTGATCTTTGTGAAGGAGATTTGATCATAGCAGCTCTGCAGGAAACCTGAAGAGCAACAAGCTTAGATTAATACAGGACACAGGGTTCCAGTAAGGATGTCACCAAGGAAATTAAATCATTTATTGTAGAATACTTTATGAATCTAAATGCAGTAAGAGGAGGTTTACATTTCTGGTGAAGCCTAGGAAATGAATTTGTGATAGGCAAGTAGAAAATGAAGCAAACAAGATAATAATCAACTGCTGGGAAAATAGGAATTTGTACCAAAAGTATCAATATAATCCTAGTATATTATATGCCTCAGCCTTGAATAATATTTGTCATTTTAATTATGTAAAAACTGAATAATTATCGGAGAAAAACATTGTAATATAACCATATTGAAAGAATAAGAGGACAATGTAAGAGACTAAATCTGTTATCTCCCACAGAAGGGAGTCATAGATAATATCTGCAACTGAAAAAAATCAAGAAACAACAGCTTGAAATGTGGAGATAAATATGAAAGAAACAGCTGAGGCCAGGTTTGGTGGCTCACACTGAAAAAATTAAGTATGTTTGCTCTGGGGAATGGAAATGGAACTAGAACATGCAGGTTGTACAGGGAAAATGGCTGCTCTTTGTCTTTTAGACTTTGAGGAGCTATTTGGCTTTTAAAGCTCTGTGCATTTATAACTTCGATGAAAAATATAAATAATTTTAGAAAGAAAATGACAATATATAAAAAATAAAAACCTTTTCCTTTAGATTTATAGGTAGCCATGGCGATCTGATTCACTCTGTTAAGAATTTTCAGGTATGCAGTATTTTCCTGGCTTTGCATTTGTAGATATGCTGATCCCTAGAGTCAAACCCATGAAAGGGAAAGGAGTTGGCATTGGTAAAATTGAACAATAACTGGTTTGTCTCTTTTCCCTCCCTTTCTCCCACTTCTTCCTTTTAATAGACAGTACTAATGAGCTCACCTCCCTGCCCTCCACACCCACAGTCTGAGTTTCCTGTTGCCCCAGGGCTGCACAGATTCTTGGTCTCTGTACCCTCTCTACCTCTCCCCTCTCCATCCCCTACACTACAGCATGCCTTGCCTAGGTCCTTCTCAGTTATATGCCCTAATAATTTCTGGCTGTTCAAAATAATGAAATTGCCCAAATTGGGGCCATTCAAAATGCCCTTTCTATGTGCTACTTTATTATTTTCTGTTTTTTTTTTCAAGTTTGCCTCAAATGTTCCTGCAAATAGAGACCATTTGTTTTCCTTCTAGAAAAGCAATATTTAAGATAAATTTTGATAGTTAGTTGCATTTAAACTATAGCTAGTGTACTTTCTCAGCTTTTTAAAATAATAAAAGTTGGAATAAAGAGAAAAAAGGAAAAATGTATCTTTCCATTAACGTGTGGCTTTCCTCTTTGGACCTCAGGCAACCACTTCAGTTATTGCGCTTTCCTTTCTAGGAGGTAGGGGTAAATAGGGCCTATAGAATATGTGCCTCAACATGCTTTTTTCTGGGCAAAACTGGGAAGTTAAACACATTCTTTCTGCTCATATTCTATTGGCAAGAATTTAGTCATATAGCAATAACTAGATTCGAGGGAGGCTGGAAAATGTAGTCCATAGCTGGGCACCCCTGGGAGGTAGGGACCCTATTACTAAGAGGAGGAAGGAGGAGCAAATATCGAGCATGTTAGCAATTTTTGCCACACAAACGGATCACACAGTTGCAAGATAGTAAGATAATTTTATTTTGCTTTTTACTTAACATTATATCAAGAGCTTGTTCTTCATGTTACTACATGGTCTTCATAATTATAAAGTAGTGGCTTTGTAATGATGTGTCAAATGTATAATCAATAATTATTTAATTCTTCCTGTTGTCAAAAGTATAGATTCTTTCCAGTTCTTCACTATTACAATGTCACAATAGATCTTTTCATGAGTATATATATATATATATATATATAATATAATACTCATATATTATATATATATATAATTTTATCTTTTGGGAGTAATTCCCTTAGGATGAATTCCCAGAACTAGGATTACTAGGTCAAAGGGTTTGTGAACATTTTATGAGTCTTAATTTTTTTTTCCAAATTGGTTTCTGTAAAGGCAGTTACCAATTTGTTTCCAAAAGAAAATGTGCACCTTTTCCTATAAATGTGGGTGGAAGACACATTCATAGATCCTTGTAGGTAGGATGTTTTCATTTTTCAGGGTCTGGCTAGAAACAACACAAGGCAGCACAGGACTTGAGTCCGAATCCCTTGCTCTGTCACTTCCTAGCTGTATAGCTGCAGGCAAGTACTTACTCTTTCTATGCCTCCGATTTCTTATTTTAAAGTTGAGGAAACAAGTAATTCCTTCATAAAGTTGTGTGGTAATCATTAAGGGTGCTGACAAATATTCTGTTTTCCCATCTTCTATGCGCATGTTAGAAATGTAATTTCCTGACTCTTTGAAGACAGATATGACCTTGGGACTTGCTTTAGCTAATGGAATGGAAGCAGAAGTACTGTGTAATTTCCAGTTATATGCTTTAAAAGTCTGTGTGTAATTTGCTACTCTTCTCCCTTTGCCATATGCCTGGAAATGTTCCAGATAGTATCAGGTCTTTAAACCTGAGTCCTAGAATAAAGATGGCAGAGTACCCCAAGCCAACTTGTAACAGATATGTAAATAGACCAAGAAATAAATCTTTGGGTGTTTTGAAGCACCTGAGACTTAGAGGTTGTCTGTTATTGCAACATAAACTAGCCTACCCTGACCGCTGCAGGTTTTCTCAAGATTAATGAGATAATATGCATAAGATGTTGGACCAACGGTAGAGCGTTTATATGGGTCCTTATGCGATAATATTAGGTTGGTGCAAAAGTAATTGTGGTTTTTGCCATTACTTTCAGTTATTATCAAACATTTATTCATTCAATGCCTTCCATATGCCAGGCATTTGTGTACATTATTGCTGATCTTCAGAATAAATTTGAAATATCATAAAAAACCTCTATTTTATAAGGGAGAAAAAACAAAGCTTGGAATGCTTAGCATTTTGCCAAATATCATCCATCTTGAAAGTTGCAGAACTGGCTTTCAAACCTGATGTGTTTCTCCCATCTTTTTCTCTTTTCCTTGTCTTTGGAACTTTATGTCATTACTTTATTGCTATTTACATCATTGTGTGAATTTGTTTACAACATTTGTTTATGAAATTCACACTTATTCTTGTAACAAAATCTCTATTTTCTTAAATTTATGCAAGATGAACAGAAATAAATTGTCAAAAGTACAGTAGCTTACAATTCAAGCCCTTGCTTGTTCTCCAGAAAGTTCATGAACTCAAGCACCTTTTTCATTTTTCTTGGCTTGAATATGCATGAAAGCAGTTAAGATATATGTGCTTATGAATGAAAAAAAGTTTCAAAATTGGAGTGGAGTGAGTCAGATTAGAATGAGTTACAGTCCATAAATTCTCTAACCCCAGCATGTACAGATTCTTTCTTTTTAATAGATTTATTAAGATATAATTCATATACCCTACAAGTCACCTATTTAAAGTATGTAATTCAATGGCTTTTAATTCAAAGGGTTGTGTGTCCATCGTCACAATCAATTGTAGAATATTTTTATTACCTTTTTTTAAAAAAAAGCCTTCTATCCCTCAGCCAGCACTCCTAACTTTCTCACCACCTGACCTGTCCTCCAACCCTAGGTAGCTACTAATTACTTTGTGAACTCTGTTTCTTTTTACAGGGGCTCCAAGAATGCCAGTTTCCTACCATAACCAACAAGTGGTTCTTCCTCCCTCCCACTCCAGTCCCTCCTAACTGCAAATCTTTGCTCAATTATTTTTAATTCAAAGCTCAAACTCTAAAGTATCTGATGTAATAGACTATTTTTTTCTTTTTTTTTTAACTTTGCTAAACTTAGAAATTCCTTGTAGTATGATACTAAAGGTTAAAATTTAGTGTGTTCTTTTAAAAACTCTCATCTGTTCATGATTTGATTAGCCAGTTTGTGGTGTTTAAAAAAAATCTTTTCTTTCATTGTCTTCTTTTGAGCCATTTCACAGCTCGTTAGTATTTCTGATAATATAAAGTAGTCAAATAGAAGAGATTAAATTAAATTCGCTCTCACATTCAACTCTGGGTTTTAAAGAATATTACTTGAAGGAAAGGCAGGAGGCCAAGGTGGGCAGATCACTTGAGGTCCAGAGATCAAGACCAGCCTGGCCAACATGGCAGAACCTCATCTCTACTAAAAATACAAAAATTATCTGGGCATGGTGCACAAATCTATAATCCCAGCTACTTGGGAGGTTGAGGCAGGAGAATTGCTTAAACCAGGGAGGAGAGGGAGGATGTAGTGAGCCAAAATCTCACCACTGCATTCCAGCCTGGGTGACAGAGCAAGACTCCATCTAAAAAAAAAGGAAGAAGAAGAAAGAAGAAAGAAAAAGAGGAGAAGAAGAGGAAGAGGGAGGAGGAGGAGGAGGAGGAGGAGGGCAAGAATTGAAATTAACATTACAGATCATCTGTGAATTTTAGTGACCTATATTCACAAATTTGTGAAATGTTTCTGGTTTACTTTTTTTTTTTTAGGCAGGGTCTCGCCCTGTCACCCAGGCTGGAAGGCACAATCATGGTTTACTGTAGCCTCAAACTTTGGGGCTCAAGTGATCCTACTATTTCAGCCTCTGGAGTAGCTGAGACCAACAGGTGCACACCAGCACACCTGGCTTATTTTTAAAATTTTTTCTAGAGACCTGGTCTTGCTCTGTTGCCCAGGCTAGTCTTGAATTTCTAGTCTCAAGCAATCCTCCTGCCTTAGCCTCCCAGATTGCTGGGTGAGCCATCATGCCCTGCCTGCATTACTTTTTGTAATGTTTATTGCCATGGAAAAGTATTGACAACTTGAATCAGGTTGTATTTCTTACTAAGAGACTCTTAAATTATCTGAACCATATGGTTGGAAACAATGATTTCTAGAACTAGCACCAGCTTCCAAGGTTTGTTGATGGAAGAGAGTACTTAAGCTAATAAATTTAACTTGTTAAATGAAACAGGAAGCATCAAAATGCAGCTAAGCATTAAGAAAATAAAAGAGAGAAATGGTTCCCTAGAAGAGAAGAAATTGATAAAATGTGCATCTTAATGTATCCCTGAAGATGGTATTTCTACAATGTATTGAATTGAGGGTGAATTTACTAGTTTATTGGGCGGAGCGGGGGTTTGGTTCTAGTCTCCACTTGTGCTGTACTGACTTGTTTCATGTGTGTTTTGGATACATATGGTGATAGCAACCTGTTAGTCGTTGGTAAAACCCAGTCCAAAGATATGTGAAGCCTGGATATCCAATGTGAAGTTGAATAAGGATGTCCTGGAGCCATGAAATACATTAACATTGTTGGGCAGTTATGGCAACGGAAAAACAGTGTTAATAAAGGGAATAAGTAAGCACTTTATAAGCAAAGAGGACATGCCTTTTCTGTATGCAACGAGCTTTGCACATTCTAACTCCGCCCTAATTATAACTGCCTTGTTCTCAGGAAGCTCACTGTCAGCAAATGCTTCTTCACCAGCTACAATATTATGCATAATACACTGGGCTCAGAACTGTGAGGGATATAATACAAAAATGACAGGGTGCCTTGTGTCAAGATGCCATTGAAAATCACAGACTGTGTTTGGGAATCAGTAAGTCCAGTGTGTAGACAATAGCGTTAGTGGGGAAAATGGAATACAGAGTTGAAAGGTGTATTGAACCCAGATTGTTAGGTTTTTAAATGCAAAATTTATATATTAGGATGCTATTATTTGGAAAGTGGGGAACCTACTCAATTTTTTAACATTAAAAGAAAATAATCAAATCTGTTTCTGGCTATTTATTCACATTTTTGGTACCATTGATTTTTTGTTTTTAGATAGTAAATTTTCAGTGAACAAAACCAGTTATCTGTCTTGATTAATGTCCAATGCAATGTCATAGATTACATGTAATATTTAGGTTCATGTAAATAATAGCTGTTCTTAAAAATTCATGTGTTCTTACTACGGAATGAAAAAAGGATCCTCATTTTTCTTGATATTTAAGAAAATAATAAGGAATTATTGTCACCAAGGAATAACAAAAACCCTAGGCAACTGTGGCAAATCATTTGCTCAAGAGGATCACTTTTAAACCCTAGTGAAGCCGGGTGTGGTGGCTCACACCTGTAATCCTAACACTTTGGGAGGCCAAGGTGGGCAGATCACCCGAGGTCAGGAGTTCAAGACCAGCCTGGCCAACATGGTGAAACCCTGTCTCTACTAAAAATATAAAAATTAGCTGGGTTTGGGGGCACACACCTTTAGTCCCAGCTACTTGGGAGGTTGAGGCAGGAGAATCTCTTGAAGCTGGGAGGTGGAGGTTGCAGTGACCCAAGATTGTACCACTGCACTCCGAAGCCTGGATGACAGAGTGAGACTCCATCTAAAAAAAAAAAAAAAAAAAAAAAAATACTAGTGAAGCTATCGGGTATTAGAGAGCATGGAAATGCTATAAACCAGTACATTCTGTATTTTATTGATTCAGCATTTTTTTCAATGTATTGTCTATAGATAGATCCCAGGGGATTAACATATATTTAAATTCTCTAACTTTCCAGTTGGACATAAACAACCTTATCCTTCTCTTTCATTGCCTTTTATATCTTCCGTGGGGTCTCCTGGGTTTGTGCAACTTGTCATAATGGACAGGATGTGAGGGATGCCACCAGAGACAGACACTATATAGTAAATCCGAAAAATGGATAGAGGACAACTTGCAACAGAATTAGAGGAAAGAAAAAATGATGGTGACTATTGCAAAGCCTGGAATGGTTCCCTTGGGAATTTAAGGAGGGAAAACAAGAGTTTCTGTAGTTTCCAGAAATAGAACTGCCTGCCAGCTTCCTTCCATCCTCCCTCTTAGCCTAGCTGCAGGAGAAGAACAGGCAGGCACATGCAGGCTGACTACTTTCCTGCTTGTGACAGCTCCAGATTACAAATGTGCAGAACAAGATTACGCTGCCAGCATTCCCAGGCCCAGGGAGCAAAGGCAGGTGGGCCGGGATGAGGTGAAGGAAAATTAAAATGAAATATAATAAGTACGGGTGATAATGAGAGGAAGAGGAAGTGTGGGGTGGTAGATATAGTGTTAAGATGCTAAGACTGAGGGCATGAGACAGAAAGCCCTGTACTGCCTGGGCGTGTATTTGAGAGATACGTGGGTGTGTTTGCAGAGGAAGTTGTGGGGGCATGTGTGTGTGCAGAATGTATGTTAGGGAGGGGTTTTATTGGTATAGGAGTGGGAGGGTGTGTGCCGTAGGGTGTGGAGTGCGGAGGTGGAGAGAAAAAAAGAGCGGAGGGAGGGAGGACTTTTATGGAGTGCCAGGAACACCCATTTCACAAAGGAAAATTGCCAGCTGCCAGCAAGTCAAATTTCCTTTGTGGGAACAGATCAGCTCCCCACGGTAGATTCTGGCCTCTGATCTGACCCCAGGATGTTTGCCAGATATTTGACCCCTGAAGGGAGGGACACAGTTTCTGGATTTTTACCACACCCTGATCCATGCTCTTTCCCAGGGACTGATGTGTTTGCTTATGTATTATCATAGTGTTGGTCACAGGGCAGCATTTCTTGGCAGGCAGTCTAGTGAATAGAACTGTAAGTTAGAAATAAATACTTTCCAGTCTTGGTTTCTTCGTGTGTGTGTGTGTGTTTTATGGCCTTTGAAACCCTACTATAATACTTCTGTACCTTGATTCCCAATTTTTCTAGTAATAAGAAGGAAAACATCAGCTAGAAAAGGAAATATGGTGTAGAATTAATGCAATGAATACATAATTTTAAAGACCCATGGGTGACAGATTTTAATCCAGTATGAGAAATAACTTCTACTAATTAGCATTGTTCAAAACCAGGAGAGGTTAGCATAAATGTGGTATGTGTCATATTATTCTACATATTCAAATGAAGTGAAGATGACCAGTTGTAGGGTGTTTAGAGGAAATTCCAGCAGCAAATAATGGTATACTTAAGAGACCCTGAAGAATTATGCCAAAACGCCAAGATGTTATGATTCTAGGACTATAGTATGTTAAACAATATAGAATTATCTTGAATATTAAAGTGTTACAAATATGAAATAATCACTATACAAAATGTCCACTACACGATGAGCACCTTTATTGGGCAACCAAGATGTATGGCATATAACTGCAGAAAGAACTTGAGGCCCAAGTATTCCAAAGTAACCCCCAAACAAACTAAATATAGAAAAAGGAGGCTATGTTGTGTAGCAGGGAGAAGTATTCAATACAAACAGGCTGGAGTCCTGGTGGCTCACGCCTGTAATCCCAGCACTGGGAGGCCGAGGCAGGTGGATCACAAAGTCAGGAGTTCAAGACCAATCTGGCCAATATGGTGAAACCCTGTCTCTACTAAAAATAAAAAAATGAGCCAGGCATGGTGGTGTGCCTATGATCCCAGATGTTCGGGAGGCTGAGGCAAGAGAATCGCTTGAACCCAGAAGGCAGAGGTTGCAGTGAGCTGAGATTGTGCCATTGTACTCTGGCCTGGGCAACAGAGCAAGACTCTTTCTCAAAAAAAAAAAAAAAAAAAGCAAGCTATAACTCTTACCAGTCATTCCTGAATAGACTCTATCTGTTTCTACGAAAGATTTCGTTCAACTTACTGGAATACTAAAAGAATGCTAGAAGTGTTTTCTTCAGTGATTAAAAACTTTCAGTTGTTTGTTAACCACCCACTTCAGACACATTTCCAGTCTCTCTTTGAGAAATGGTACGGAAGTCCTTAGAACTTCCTTAGCTTTCCAAAGACTGTTAAGACTTCTCAACAGTCTTGTTGAGGCTTACTGTTCTTATTCAGTCTAATGTACTTTGAATCACCTGGGGATCTATTAAAAGGCGATTCTGATTCACTAGGCCTAAGATTCTGCACTTCTAAGAGATGCTGATGACATGTGTCCACAGGCCACTCACAGAAGTAAGGCTATAGGTGAAAGCAGATAGGACACTCTAGGTACCCAGGCAAGGGCAGACAATGCATCAAAGGAATGAGATCAATACTATCTCATCCACAGAATCACAAAATTAGGACTATAAAAGAAGAGCAGCCTTGTGATGCCATCTAAAAAACATTATTTGCCTCTTTTTAATGGCAAATGTAAAAGCTCTGTGTGGGCTGGATTGGGGTTTCCTTAGGGTGGTGACAATATGGTCTGTTAGGGTAAATGTCAAGGACTTCTGGAAAATTCCAGGCTCTGCTGTCAAGTAGATAAAATTTGTTTTGGTCCCATCTTCCCTGCTGGTCTCACACTTCTTAAAACATGACTTTTCCTAAGAGAAAACTGTGATCTTTTCTTTTAGGACAGATCTCAACAAATTGTCTTAATCTCCTCTACGGAATGAGGTGGAAAGGAATTCAAGGTGTGGTCTTTCCCATGGAAGTCTTTAAGACTCCAGATTTTCAAGACACTACGGGATAAAGCTCTATTAGCAAAATGCGAGACTGTGACAGAACAATATTGTGACAGGAGGGTTTGCTTAAATGGCCTTCTGATTCCTCCACAGACTGACCTTACCCAGTATAACAGGAGTGGGGAGAAATGTCAGTGTTGGGAGGGATTCTAAGAAAGGTCTCCCTCTCATTCTAACTGATTAGAATTGAGAAGCTTGCAGGATTAAAATATTGGGGCAAAGTAAAGATATCTGAGGACATGGAGTAGCTAAGGTTGTTAACCGTTCTCCAAACGCTTATTTATTTTACTTCAATGAATCAGAAATAATTGGATTCCACCCTGTTTCTCTTCTCAGAACAGATAGTAACTAATGTTGTACCATATATTTTAAACTATACTAAGAATATAAGAATTACTTGCTTCAACCATCCACAACTTAGCTCACCAGCAGTGCTGTCCATCTGGAACATAACTAAAAACCAGGAATTATGCAAAAAGTTCCCTGAGTAGGCAAAATAGATGTCATTTTAAATCCATGCAGTAAAGCTCATAAGAGCTCAAGGTTTTAGTATTTATATAATCAACATTTCCCACTTAATGGCAGTAATACATTACTGAAAATCAGATGTTCTACATCTTAAAACTGACTAGAAACCTATTTCCCACTATTTGGAATGGAAAAAAATTATAATGTGTTACATATCAGCTTTAAACCACCAACAAATTTCTTAAAAAGTAACTGAAACACAGTAAAGTGTGTATATGTAAGTAACAAACTACCATATCATGATGTAAAACGACCAAACCATGCTTGCTGATCATCTAAGGATTGATACAGTTAATAGCTACTTTATATGCTGTGATGTCTCTGTTAGTATTAGTGACAGAGAAACTTACCTTTGTTGATAATGTACACTTTTTAAAGTGTGTGCACATGATTCTGACATTCTACTAATTATATTTCTTTTCTCACATATTGCTTTGTTAAAAATGTTCTGTTGAGTTATAAATATGCAAATATACATTTTTTTCCTACAAAAACATAGCCAAAAAATGGTATATTGAGAAGTATATATGCTCTATGAAATTGGGTATTAAAAACCAATAAGTATTCTAGGGGAAAAGTGTTAATTGGGGAGATACTTGCAGTGCATGTCTAGTGCCATGCTGGAGCCCAAAGTCATATTGGTAACTTGAAATTGGCCACAATGAGATTATTTACACCACAAAAATAGGCAAATGTGATAAATCAAGGATTCCCTCCATCTCCATGAAAGCTGGTTGTGAGGCATTTACCAGCATTCCACTGAGTATGCCTATACTTTATCTCGCCAAAAGTAAGAGGTCACAGGTTGCTGGATGGACTTCATCATAGTCAGGATATGCTAGACTTGTGTTATAGTAAAAACAACCTGCAGACACCAGTGGCTTATTCAACAAAAGTTTATTTCATGCTACAATGAGAGTCAATTGAGGCCTCTGCTCTACTTAGTCACTCGGGAACCATAAGCTGATGGAGGCTCCATTATCTTTGTAAGAGGCTTCAGGGTTTAGTGTGGTGTGAGCAAAGACATCTGGAATCAAGAGCGAGTTTTTCTATGCTTTGACCCACAAATAGCATAATTCACTTTTCACCCATATCCCTCTGGCTCAACCTAACTATAAGAGAACTGGGACACATGAAGAAACAAATGGAATGTTGGAAGAGCACTGATATTCCTTTTACGTATACATCATTATTTTAAATGCCGCTAAGGAATAAAAATCCACTATTAATTAAACTATGATGTAAGGCTTTGTTAAAATGAGATATTTGGACATAGACCTTAAAAAATCATTTATGTCTCTTTTGCATACCAAAGAAGATAAATGAATCAAAATAAATTGGTTGAAGTGTTCTTTAAGATTTCTGGTCATTTGAAGAAGGCTGACTTCTGATTCAGAGTCACTGGTATCCACTTTTCTACAGTGTAAGACTGTATGAGCAAGAGCATGGGTGAGGCAGCATTTCTTAAGAGTGCTTTGTGATGATCTCTAAGACTTTTGTCTAACCCATAGTCACACATTCTGCAAGTTTAAATTCTGGAGGTTTATTGATCCTATGAAGATGTTCATGGAGGTTTTCTAGCAGATCCTTGCTTCTTCCTCAATTGGCCTCAAAAGTTTTGTTGTCTAGAGCTTTGCAGTATCAGGGCCTGCACACAGCTAAGTCAGACCCTGATACTAACAAACAAGTCACTACATTTTCCCCGCAAGCTTGTTCTTTAGTGCACCTAGTTCTCATATAACTAAGAGGCACCTATGTCATAAATGCTGCTTGGCTAAGTGTGATTGTGAGAAGTCATAGATTATAAGACCTGTCCTAAAGTCAGAGATGTAGAAATGTAAAAATAAATAGAGGTGTTTGGGCAGTCAAACTTACCTAAGGGGAGCTTGAACTGAAATGCAGTCTTAACAAATTTTAAAAACTCAACGGGCAGAAGGAGAGAGGAAAACCCCTGTGATTTGAATAATATAGGCCATTTTTTTTTAATCCCTAAAGATGACAACTGGTAATCATGTTTAGGGAAGATTGCTCTTTCATTTTGAGAAAACAGTCAGAACGAGTCATTTAGGTATTCAAACATAAGCAAAGGCCTTGTTCTGAATTGGTGATTTTCAGCCAGGGTGACTCTGAGTGGCTAACATCTGTATTTTAACTCAACAAGAAATGCCTGTTTTGAAATCTACAGGAATGTATCTCTGCATGTTGCATCTTCCTTAGATAAATTCTGATTTTCTTCAAAGTATAAATTCAGACTATACTGGAACTTAAAGTATCACTTAATCATTTGGAAATTTATGTATGTTCTTACATAGAGGCAAAATCTGGCAATTTCATGAAAGATGTGCAGGCAAGATTTGCATCTCCTGCTATCAGACAAACCACACAGAAGAGCGGAACTGGACTTGGTAGAGCTCACCCAAGTCTGGACTGTCAATGTCTGTGAGCCTTATCAGGTTGAATTATCTACAGTGTATTGATATTGGACTGTTAGGTTTTCATGCACTGTCCTAATGGATGCCACGAGACATGTTCATGGTTCTACTGGTCTTGTAATTTTAGGAAGAGTACTAAGATGCTGATGCCAATAAATGATGAGTGGAGAAGTAGGCCCTTCTCTCTTTAGAGCCTGGCCATGGAACTGTGCTTGGAGTTATGGATGTCTTTGGCTTGCTTCCAAGGTTGGGTTGATAGGGATAGGAACTAAATAGTCATATCCCCATGGAGGACTGAGTGGGTCTCAGCCTCTCTGGGTTCAGGAGTAAGCTCATCTGTAGCCAATCCAGCAGTAGTACCACAATTTGCTTCTCCTCTGTTATTCCCCAGCTTTCAGTTAACCTTGTTAAAAGTGCAACCTTGTCTCTGGGGACTAGAATGAAGTAAGGGAAGGTCTGTTTTACACTGAGATGACATGACAAAGAGGAAAGGAGAATGCTCTCCTCTGAGGTCAAAGAGGTAGGAGTGGCAAATTAGGAGTGAAAGACTGAAGAACATGGAATACCAAAAATTTTCTTTGTATCAAGTACAAACTCTGAAAGAAATGAAAGGAAAAATTCACCATAGCTCCATGATCAAATAGTGCCACAAATCTCAGTTGATACCCTGGGTCCTAAGAAATCATAGCTCAGTACAATTACAGGTATTCATCATGACAGCTCCCAGTCCTTAAGGAAACATTAAGTTTGTCAAACTCATGTAAGAGCACATAAAAATTTATGCCACCACTGAGACAGATTTTTACACAATTTATTAATATAAAGAAAATATGGCCAGGCATAGTGGCTTATGCTTATAATCCCAGCACTTTGGGAGCCCCAAGCAGGAGGATTGCTTGAGGCCAAGAATTCAAGACCAGATGACCAGACTGGGAAACATAGCAAGACTCTATCTCTGCAAAAATAAAAATAAAAATTAGCCGAGTGTGGTGGCATATACCTGTGGTCTCAGCTACTTGAGACACTCAGGTTGGAGAATAGCTTGAGCCCAAAAGTTCAAGGTTACAGTGAGCTATGATTACACCACGGCTCTCCAGCCTAAGTGACTGAGTGAAACCCAGTCTCTCAAAAAAAGAAAGGAAGGAAGGAGAAGAAAAAAAGAAAGAAAGAAGAGAGAAAGGAAAGAAAGAAAATGTAATGTAGTAGCTTAACTTCTAGTCACTTGGAAAGGTTGGTTACTATAGATGTTCATTTCCCTGAGAAACCTGGATAACCAGAGATTTGCTGTGTTCAGTCCATGGCACCGCACTGCAGGACATTTTGAAGACAAACATGGTATTTTCCCTGAAAGCATTTGGAAACGTTCCCTGTGTGTTTCTAACAATGCTCTAGCAGCTCATATGAATCTAACAAGGATGAATTTATCTAAATCTTTCTTTATCCTATTTATATTTGTGGACTATGCAACATCTTGAGGATAATGAGTTCCATATGTTTACTACCCACTGTATAAAGTAATGCCATCTTTTATTTATCTTTAAACTACTTGCATAGAATTTCAATGGGTGCCCCTGAATTTTAGCATTCCAGGATTTGAATATGTTCTCACTTTAGGGCTGCCTCTAGCCCATATAGGCCTCTGTGCAGATAAGAAACAGCACCCACTCTGGGTGCTTAATTTAGAATGAGTGCTCCCTCTTTCAGACACATACAGCCCTGTGCCAAGTGCATGGCTCAGTGAGTGGAACATGGGCTAGATTTCAATCCCAGCCTAGTCCCTCACCCCCATGTCAGGCCCTTGACTAGGTGCCCTTGCAAAGTACAACTGGTACAGCCATATACAGTGGCCAGGCCTCACCATGGAGGTCCTACAAAGAGTACAGATTTTGATCATATCCTCTCTCAGGTATCATCTCCCTAAGGGATCACAGTATTTCTCTTGATTCCTAATTTTGATGCTATTGATCCTACTCTGCCTTCCTTGAGATGTGGGGCTCAGGCTGAGTGGCAGTCCAGGCAGTCTGCACTCTCCTTGGGACCCTCTGGATCCAGGGACGGTCACCAGGCTGTTGGGCTCTGGGACAGCTACAAAGCAGGGGCCAGAGGAACCAGTCAATAATGGTTTCTATTTGTAGAGCTTCAAACAGATAACCCAGAGAGGATCAGCTTATGATAGCTTAGCTTAATGTCCCCTAGACACACCGTGTGCTTATATGCCAGACAGAGAGTTGTCTGAAACTTTTCTATCCCTTGTCTAAGCTTGGTGAGGTTTTTCTTCATTTTCTCTCCATCCATTCAGAACTATACCAACTGCCACCTACCAGAATTCATTCCATATTTCTTTTTCAAAAATATATTCAATGCCTAAATCATAAAATAACTAGCAATAATACAAGGACAATATAACTTTTTAAAAATTACTGGAGATTATGAGTTTTAATAGTCTAAGCTTATTCTATTTTTAGATTCACTAACCTAATACAGTGTCTGACACATGATTGATACTCAATGAAGAACGAATGGCTAGATACCCTCAAAGTCAATTTTGTTTTGTTTTTGTTTGTTGTTTTTATATAAATAATCTGTTGCAAACATTTGTAAGACTTGCATTCTCCTTGTTCTCTCAGTGATCACTGGAACTTTAGTGATACATGGATTATGTATTAGGTCCTTCTAGCATGTTGGATATAGCACTTAGTCATCTAGTGAAATTTAATGTGATTGTCTAGCTTTCTTTCATCTCAGGTCTTTGTCCCCATATTTAAAGTATATCAAGTATTTCTAAAACAAAAAATTCAATTTTGATTATATCAGTAGATAAAATGTTTACATATTTTTCTTCCTTCTACCATAGTAGATATTTTCAGGGAGAGAAATATCCAATACCAATCCCAACTAAGAGAGGTTTTTATCCTAAGCACCTTCTCTTCAATGAAGAATTCTGCTATTTCAAACTGTTTAGTTAAAAAAAAATTTTAAATGTTATTGTAAAAAAACTTAAACACATAAAAATGTAGTTAAAAATTGTAAAAGGAAATACCAGATACCTATCCTCCTGATTCAACAATTATCAATAGCGCTTGAATTTAATCTATTGTAAAAATATATGCCTTGACTCCTATTGTCCCTCCTGAGGTGAAATTCTCAGATTCTTTCTCCTCTTCTGAGGAATTTTATTTTAACCTCTTGTGGAAGGTTGAAAAATTATTTATATAATCACATAAGCTCCCACCAACTCCATGTATATCATACACATAATGATCTGAGATATTAATTCAATTCTCAGTCACCTGCTGTTTGAGTGCCATTCCCACAGTGCTGCTAGATAGTTGTCTGTCCTGATGGAGACATTTTTCCATGGGTCTCTCATATTTCTGCACACCTTGTGAGCAAAGCACTGACTTGCGCTTTCTTCCTGTAAAAGGATGTTTGTATAGTGAAGAGCTTTAAAAGCTGGAGCTACTGTCTCCCTCTAGAGCAAAGGGCAGGCGTACTTACTGACCATTATAAAAGATTCAGTTTCCCTAAGCTTAGGTTCTCTTCTGGTACCCTGACCTGCTGCATGAAATGATGTCACCTGATCTTCTGTGCCACCTGTTGGAATTGGGACTAAGGAACAAATGCAAAAACACAGATACTCTGGCTATTGCTATCGATGTGAATAATAAGTCATTCTTCATCTCTGATCCAGGAATCTTGGGTTTTCCATGAAACTATGGCAGGCAAATAGGGTAAGTGTCAGACTCTTGACAGTTTAGTAATGATGGTAGGATGCTGACAAAGATATGGCTTTCTGGAAGAGGAAGGATTAGTCCATAAGCCTATTGGTAGGAATTGGGGATGTTCATGGGACATAGTAGTGAACTGATCAAATTGTATGGCCAACTGGGGAATAAATTGTCCTCTACTGCTTGTTAGTGAGAAGGAATTGAGAAGATTAACTGTAGGACTTGCAGGTTGAGTATCAGGAAGTAGGTTCAGGAACAGTTGTTCGAATACTGAACTGCTTGTTGCTAACTCTCCTCTGGGTGAGGAAACTTCCTCACCAACTGAGGGGTCAACTTCAAATCTCTCCATTGTAATAGCCAGCACTAAAATTCCTCTCTTTCATACAAGTTACAGAGACACACATCTACACTGAGCATGAAAGGAGGAAAATCTGCTTGCCAGTGTAGGCAAAACTCAGACAAATCATTTGAACTTTGGCTGGTTTGCTTAGCAAATGAGGGATTGGGTAAGTAGAGCTAATTAAGAAAAAAACGTCAAAGCTGGGCTTTTTAAAAATTGTACTTTAGGTTCTGGGGTACATGTGCAGATCATGCAGGATTGTTGCATTAGAACATACATGGCAAGGTGGTTAGCCGCCTCCATCCCCCATCACCTATATCTGGCATTTCTCCCCAAGTTATTCCTCCTCACCCTCCCCACTCCCGCTGTCCCTCCCCTAGCCCCACCCCAACAGACCCCAGTGTGTGATGCTCCCCTCCCTGTGTCCACGTGTCATTGTTCAACACCCCCCTATGAGTGGGAACATGCAGTGCTTGATTTTCTGTTCTTGTGTCAGTTTGCTAAGAATGATGGTTTCCAGATTCATCCATGTCCCTACAAAGAACATGAACTCATCGTTTTTTATGGCTGCATAATATTCTATGGTGTATATGTGCCACATTTTCCTTGTCCAGTCTATCATTGATGGGCATTTGAGTTGGTTCCAGGTCTTTGCTATTGTTAACAGTGCTGCAATGAACACATGTGTCTTTATAGTAGAATGATTTATAATCCTTTGGGTATATACCCAGTAATGGGATTGCTGGGTCAAATGGAATTTCTATTTCTAGATCCTTGAGGAATCGCCACACTGTCTTCCACAATGGTTGAACTAATTTACACTCCCACCAACAGTGTAAAAGTGTTCCTATTTCTCCACATCCTCTCCAGCATCTGTTGTCTCCAGATTGTTTAATGATCACCATTCTAACTGGCATGAGATGGTATCTCAATGTGATTTTGATTTGCATCTCTCTGATGACCAGTGATGATGAGCATTTTTTCATGTTTCTTGGCCTCATATATGTCTTCTTTTGAAAAGTGTCTGTTTATATCCTGTGCCCACTTTCGAATTTGTTTGTTACATCCTATGCCCACTTTGGGGTTTGTTTGTTTGTTTCTTGTAAATCTGTTTTAGTTCTTGGTAGATTCTGGATATTAGCCCTTTGTCAGATGGGTAGATTACAAAAGTTTTTTCCCATTCTGCTGGTTGCTGGTTTGCTCTAATGATTATTTTGCTGTACAGAAGCTCTGAATTTTAATTAGATCCCATTTGTTTATTTTGGCTTTTGTTGGCATTGCTTTTGGTATTTTAGTCATGAAGTCCTTGCCTATGCCTGTATCCTGAATGGTTTTGCCTCAGTTTTCTTCTAGAGTTTTTATGGTGTTAGGTCTTATGTTTAAATCTTTAATCCATCTGGAGTTAATTTTAGTGTAAGGTGTCAGGAAGGTGTCCAGTTTCTGCTTTCTGCACATGGCTAGCCTGTTTTCCCAACACCATTTATTAAACAGGGAATCCCTTCCCCATTGCTTGTTTTTGTCACGTTTGTCAAAGATCAGATGGTTGTAGATGTGTGGTGTTGCTTCCAAAGCCTCTGTTCTGTTCCACTGGACTATATATCTGTTTTGGTACTAGTACCATGCTATTTTGATTACTGTAGCCTTGTAGTATAGTTTGAAGTCAGGTAGCATGATGCCTCCAACTTTGTTCTTTTTGCTTGGGATTGTCTTGGCTATGCGGGCTCTCTTTTGGTTCCATATGACATTTAAAGTGTTTTTTTCCAGTTCTGTGAAGAAGGTCATTGGTAGCTTGATGCGGATAATGTTGAATCTATAAATACTTTGGGCAATATGGTCATTTTTACAATATTGATTCTTCCTAACCATGAGCATGGAATGCTTTTCCATCTGTTTTTGTCCTCTCTTATTTCCTTGAGCAGTGGTTTGTTGTTCTCCTTGAAAAGGTCCTTTACCTCCTTTGTTAGTTATATTTCTAGGTATTTTATTCTCTTTGTAGCAATTGTGAATTGCAGTTCATTCTTGATTTGGCTCTCTTTAAGTCTGTTATTGGTGTATAGGAATGCTTGTGATTTCTGCACATTGATTTTGTATCCTGAGACTTTGCTGAATTTGCTTATCAGTTTCAGGAGATTTTGGGCTGAGACAATAGGGTCTTCTAAATATACAATCATGTCATCTGCAAGTAAAGACAATTTGATTTCCTCCTTTCCTAATTGAATACCCTTTATTTCTTTTTCTTGTCTGATTGCTCTGGCTAGAACTTCCAGTACTATATTGAATAGGAGTGGTGAAAGAGGGCATCCTTGTCTAGTGCCAGATTTCAAAGGGAATGCTTCCAGTTTTTTCCTATTCAGTATGATATTGGTTGTGGGTTTGTTGTAAATAGCTTATACTATTTTGAGATATGGTCCATCAATACCTAGTTTATTGAGGGTTTTTAGCATAAAGGCTGTTGAATTTTGTCAAAGGCCTTCTCTGCATCTATTGAAATAATCATGTGGTTTTTGTCTTTGGTTCTGTTTATGTGGTGGATTACATTTATAGACTTGCATATGTTGAACCAGCCTTGCATCTCTGGGATGAAGCCTACTTGATCATGATGAATAAGCTTTTTGATGCGCTGTTGCAGTCGGTTTGCCAGTATTTTATTGAAGATTTTTGCGTCAATGTTCATCATGGATATCTCTGCCAGGTTTTGGTATCAGGATGATGTTGGTCTCATAAAATAAGTTAGGGAGGCTGGGCTTTTTTAACAGCTCAAAACCTCCTGTAATCTCTAATGCAGGTCTTAAATCCAGTTGGAGATGACAGTAGAAAGTCTCAGACTTTTCTTCCAGTGGGTCCTGGTTGCTAAAAGGGAACTTTGACCTCCTTGGGAAGATTTTCCTGAAAAAGAAAAAATCCTGTGGGGATCCATAGATGAGGCGTTGACTAGGGTACAGGCTTTTAATGGCCTAGATTGGTTTTATAATGTTGGTGGAAGATGATGAGAAAATAATCTCTCCATCTCTTTCACTCTTTCTCTTTCTTCCCCTGACCTAAGCCAAGTTAAGGAGAAATGATTAGAGATGGGGCCAAGGTCTTCCTGTCCTCAGGGGGAATGAAAGACCATATACATTCACCCCAGTATGGTGGGAAATCTTGGAGAGAGAAAGGAATCAAACTTTTATGGCTCTGTTGGATACAGATCTACCTAGACCTGTGAGAGGGAAAGGCATGCAAATTCAGTTAGCAGCGGTTTAGGCAGGGTTCATGGTGGGGAAAGAAAGCTAGCTTGACTTTGTGGGTAGGGTCCTTTGGGCTAATTCAGTGTTCTATTGCTGCTGCTTCTACATCTCAGTGTAAATAGGAATTGATGCTTGCCTGTCTCATAAGTGCCAGAAAAGAGATTCTCCTAATTGAGAAGAGCTATCCAAAGCTCATAGATGACAGCTTGTTGATTGGCGAGTCAGAAGCCTCAGCTTAGTCACTCTTATCAGAGGTGGCTGATAAGCTCTGACAGAATTCAGGGTCCTATTGGACAAGTAAATTTCTCAGTTCTATGTGTTTGGATATATAACACTTAATTTTTGGTAGTCAAGGAAAAACTGCTCTCTTTGATCCCTACCACCAAGTATTAGAGACAGTATGTGCCTCACTAGAGACTTTTGTTTGGTTCCTTATGTGGGCTAACTTTCAAATCAGCATCCTTTGAGTGGGACTCAAACAAATAAGCTGCATTGGAAGCTATCCTGCCAGTTATAACACACTCTCTACTTTGGGGAACCATAACCCTAATGACCCTTCTGCACTACAAGTCTCTCTGACTAATGATTTTTTTGATTGGAGCCTCTAGCAAAAGGAGGTAGTTTCTACCCAGAGATTCCCCCCTTGAGGTTTTAGACTCATCACCTCCCCGATACAGCTACCAGGAACACCCCTTTTGAAAAAGTGGCTATTAACTTGCTGTGTGCTCTTGTCAACACTGAGTACCTGACCCTTGGAAGGTTTGGGGCGTTCTGAGGTGATATTCCTATTTTGGGGTGAGTCTTTTGGATTCAATGATTAACAAGTGGGGAAGGACCCAACAAGCTTCACTAGTCAAATGAGATGAAAATGGCACATTCAAGAACACCAGCATGGCCTCAGTTGCATCTAGGCTTTACTGGTAAGATCAGTACCTACTGCTTTGGAGAAATAATCTACCCACACTCTGCCAACTGAAGCAAGGTCGCTGGTTCTATAAGGTCTTCAATTCACAGCAGTTTCCGTAGAATCCTGGCCCAGTCAGCTGAAACCTAGTAGTATTCATTGGGCTGCTGTGGCTGTTCAACCTCAGTGTCAGCAGTATAAAACCCAAAATGAAGGAGTTTGCTCCACTCTGTGGACAGAACTCAAGCTGTTCTCATGGCCCTAGCCAATGCTACCCTTGAAGAACCCTGTTATATTTTTTACTGACTTGAGCCATTGCCAATGGCCTACCTGTCAGGTCTACCACTTAGAAACTAAAGACTGGCCAATTCAAATACCCCTTTAGGGCTGCAAACTGTGGAAATAAATTGTGACTGCTGATGGAATTGTCTGGATGAAGTCTATGAGAAGAATCCAGTCTCTGATGAGAGTGCCAGAACTCAGGCTGCTGATTAAGCCTGTTCTGCCCAGATTGCCATCATTGCTGCCTGGGTCCATCACCATATTGGATGAGGAAATACGTCCACGATCACAGAGGCATAAAGTAAAGGCCTCTGTGTTCCTGATGCAGACACTATGACTGCATGCCAGACTTAGAACTTCTGTCAAAAGTTGTAACAAAGGAGGACACATCCCATGGGTCACTGAACCACCTGCAATGGCAGATTGACAGCATTTGACTTTTGATTCCGTCTCAGGGCTGTCCTTGGGACTTCACTGCTGTGGATACTTTTCTGGATTATGGTGGTTTTGTTCCAGCTGATCATCCAATTCTGGCCACACTATTATGGCCCTTGAAACTAATCCATGCCATGTTTTGGGCTGTCTGAATGATCTGAAGTCTGACACTAGTGTGCCTTTTATCACAAAAGTCACTCAAGAGTGGGCTGATGTTCGAAATACTTGATGGACTTTCCATGCTTGTCAGTTGAACCATCTGTGGGCATCTGGTATTGTGGAACATTGCAATGGTCTCCTTATTAACATTTCCTATTCTTCCTCCCTCACCTTTTCCAGATCCACACACCTTAGTAAGACAATTGATCATTCAATGCCACTCTTCCTGGGAGGGGGTCATTTTCTCTCAGTTGCTTCCCGGGTAATAATTAGGAGTGAAGAGGTAGAGAATTATATAGAATTATTTTAAAAATTCAGGAGTCCACCCAGATCATTCCTGGGCATGATGTTTTTATTTTTCTCCTAATGGCAACTTCAAGCCAGTCTGGTGGGTTCATCCACTAAATGATGTGAGTAACAAAGTCTTTTGTCTCAGCCAGATTCTTATTTCTTCTACCAGAATTCATAGAACTATGATGGGCTAACTTGCTAGTTTGCAAGTAGGGTAAAATATCAGACCTTCATAGTTATTGGCTATATTCCCACTTTGAAGAATAGCCTGGATTATAAAACATGTACAGCACAGAGCTGTACAGAATGAGGCTTGCTTATTTTGCCTTTCTGGCTAGTGCTGCCCAAACTGACAGCAATATCTCTGTGACATATACTCTTGTGGACTCAGCAAGATCATACCAAGAACATTTTGACAAAAAATGGAAATAAGTAGGACTCAGGCACTATTTGTTCCCCCTTGTATTGCCATGCAAGGGAAGAAATTCTATGTTTTCTTTGTCAGTTGCCATGATAGTTAGAGGGTCCAGGGTGTGATGACCTATAGGAGAGTGTGCCCCTTAATCACCCTTCTCAGTTGTGACACAATGTGTACAAGAAAGAAACTAATTACAGTAAAGATTGTATGCAGCTCAAATCAGGGTTGCCTAATTGAGTCTAATACCATTGCTGATAGATATGAGTATGTTCAAAGAATTTGTTGTGAAAGCACCTCTCATGTTAACTATTATGATTCCGCCTCCATGTAGTGAGATTACAGTTCAGGAGGTTCCTGGTACTGTAGGAATAATACTAGCTTGCTCTATGTGTGTGTGTGTGTGTGTGTGTGTGTGTGTGTTTGCGTACACACTGCCCATCAGAACCTTTTCATCCACTCAAACTCAGGTAGAGTAAAACAGCTGTTGTCTCATTTATTAACAAAGGTTTCTGTGGTTACCATAAAGCATGACTTCCAAAAGTGATTGTTTATACTAGTCAATATGTGACAGTTCTGATATGCAGTTCTTCACATGTCTTCACACACACGTGATAGCTACTGCACATGGAAACCTTGTGAGGCTTAGGGTCTGGAGACTGAAGAGAGCTCAAAGACAGACCTGTAAATTGTCATGGCCACCAGCTCAGCAGCTGGACATTATGCATTATATTGTGGATGATTCAATACTCATTTGTTGGGTGTCTACTATTTGGAGTTATTTTGCTGGACACTAAGATACACAGATGCTAAAATGTTTGCCAATGAAAAGCTAGCAGGCTAATGTGGGCAACCATAAATAGGCCTATAAACCAATAACTACAAAATGTGAAATGGGAATACGGAGGAGGAAATCATTAATTTTTCTTGCAATTAAAAAAGAAAATTGAGAAGGCAAAGTTGTTTTGGGGCCCTCTACTATGTTTAAGGGCTGCATATTACCCCATTTTCTATGCACAGTGAGGCTCAGACTCCCTCAGAGGTGCAGCAGGGAAAGGTAAGTTTTGGAGACACACAGCTCTGGGCTTGAATTTCAGCTGCCATTAACAACCACTTGGTTATGTAACTAACAAATTTAAACTCTGTTGAAATCCAGTTTCACCACTGAAATAGTGTCACCTCATTGAGTAAAGGGCTGATATCCAGAATTTACAAAGAACTCAAACAGATTTACAGGAAAAAAACAAACAAGCCCATTCAAAAGTGGGCAAAGGATATGAACAGACACTTTACGAAAGAAGACATATATGAGGCCAACAATCATATGAAAAAATGCTCATCGTCACTGGTCATCACAGAGATGCAAATCAAAACCACATTGAGATACCATCTCACGCCAGTTAGAATGGCGATCATTAAAAAATCTGGAGACAACAGATGCTGGAGAGGATGTGGAGAAAAAGGAACACTTTTACACTGTTGGTGGGAGTGTAAATTAGTCCAACCATTGTGGAAGACAGTGTGGCGATTCCTCAAGGCCTTAGAAATAGAAATTCCATTTGACCCAGCAATCCCATTACTGGGTATATATCCAAAAGACTATAAATCATTCTACTATAAGGACACATGTACACGAATGTTCATTGCAGCACTGCTTACAATAGCAAAGACCTGGAATCAACCAAAATGCCCATTGATAATAGACTGGATTGGAAAAATGTGGCACATATACACCATGGAATATTATGCAGCAATCAGAAATGATGAGTTTGTGTCGTTTGTAGGGACATGGATGAATCTGGAGAACGTCATCCTCAGCAAACTGACACAAGAACAGAAAATGAAACACCGCATATTCTCACTCATAGGTGGGTGATGAAAAATGAGAACACATGGACACAGAAAGGGGAGTACTAAACACTGGGGTCTATTGGGGGGAAAAGGGGAGGGCCAGTGGGAGGGGGAGGTGGGGAGGGATAGCCTGGGGAGAAATGCCAAATGTGGGTGAAGGGGAGAAGGAAAGAAAAGCACACTGCCATGTGTGTTCCTACGCAACTGTCTTACATGCTCTGCTCATGTACCCCAAAACCTAAAATCCAATAAAAAATTAAAAAAAAAAAAAAAGAGAATCAGAGGAGATAACCAATCTAAAGTGCATGCATAGTAGTTCCATAAATGTTATCCTCCCCTCTCTACCCTTCACTCATCCCTACAATGAGTGATGTAGAAAAGTCAAGTTATCTGTTTACTGGAAATAATTATTTGATTGCTCTTTAAGGGATACAAGGCAGATTTCAGTGTATTTTGGAATGTGAAAGCCAAATAATTGACTGAGTATAGGAAAAAGAGAAACTAACAGTAACAACACATTACTTTTCGCTTGGGGCCTACATACATTCTCTTTTTTAATCTTCACAAAAACTTCATAAGGGAAGTAGTGTTTTCCCTATATTTGATGATAATTTCCTCACCTACTGTAATATTTATTATGGCTTAATTCACTTTATAGTGTGTGTGTTACCCTCTGAAACTTGAGACAGGCTCTTCTTTTCCTTAGAAAAGCTCCCAAATTTAGGTATACTGCAACCAGATAAGAATAATTGGCTGTATCCACCCAATAGAGATGGAGCAATAAAGCCTAGTATAAATGTGCTTGATTGATTTAGAACTTGGTATATTTTCTTTATTTGTGTAGTGAAGACATACTTCTGTATTAAAAGTGATTCAAAATGTAAAAGTTCTTAAAAATAACTAGTAAAGAAAATAAATCTGTTATCTTTTAGTTTCTTTTTAATCACTCTATCACAAACTTAATGTTATTCAGAGTTCATGATCAGACTGTTCCTTTATTACTCATCCTAAGTCTTAGCTGAGGGTCAGAACTTTCCCAAGACTTGGGTATGGCCATAAGGCTCCTGACTAGATTAGTATCAAAATAACTTTTTTCTCAGTTGTCGGTGTCTTCTACTACCTTGGGCAAGAGGGCACTGAAAAGAAGACTTTTTTGCTTATCTCTGTAAAACTCCTGATCAGTCGCAAAGGCATCTGCCATTCCCTAGCTTCTCTGCTTAGAAGCTTCTGTTGGCTTTCCCATCTTACTTAGTGTATAGAAGTGGTTCTAACCAAAAGATCCCAGAATACAGCATGACTTGAAAAAGAAAGTTCATTTTTCTCATGTGATATAGATCAAAAGTGAGCAATGGGGGCCAGCCGAAGAGTTCTGTCCCATGGGGTCATTCAGGAAAGCAGGTGCCTCTGTCTTCTCCACCATGCCAGGGTATTTTTCTGGTCAAAGCTAGGTTGATGCCATGTCTGAGTTCTAGCCCAAGGGAAGAGTGAAGAGTCTTTTCTCTTGTGGTTGCATCCCTCAGGAGATGACAAGGAAGCTGCATACATTACTTGTCTTCATTTCCCAATGGTCTGAGTTCAGCATAAAATCATTCCTTTATGACCAAATGGCAATATGTCTAGCAACTCAGAGAGTTCTGTTACAAAAGTCAGGAAAGAATGGACACTGAGAGATTGTAACCTCAGCCACTCTCCCTAAGACAAAAGTTGAAAGAGAACCTTTGCTATATAATGGATTTGCTATATATATTGGAAGATTGGAACTTCCCCAACCCTTGCTTCTTGTTCCCAGTTGAGAGGTATTTTTCCAATTTTAAAGATTTTAGTATTTCTCTCCCACTATCATGGCAGCTTTTAGCTGTGTTCTCAATAGCATCCCAACTGGCATTCTGCCTACACCCTTGTTTCCCCCAAATCTACTGTTAACTCAGAAGTTAGTGGCATCTTTATCAAATGTAAACTAGGCAACATCACTTCTCCATTTATAACTTACAAATGACTTCTCATGTGATAAGAATCAAACTAAACTCGTTGCCACGGTCTGAAGGCTGCCATATTAGCTCCACTGACTTCTCTTCCTTCTGTGCTCTCTGCCACTGTCTTTTGCTCATTTGCCATTGCTTTCGTTCCCTGAATATTCTGAGCTTGATCTCATCTTGCGTCTTTCTCTCTCGCTGTTCCTTTTGTTTGAGGTCTTATCTTCACAAAGTTGCCTCCTTCTAATAATCAGGCCTCAACCCAAATGTAACTTCTTCAGCGAGGACTTCCCATGACTACTGCAACTAAAGCAGCCACAGCCTCCCAGTCACTATTTGTGATGTTACCCAAAGTATCTCCTTTAAAACATACATCATGGGCTGGGCATGGTGGCTCATGCCTGTAATCTCAGCACTTTGGGAGGCCGAGATGGACAGATCATGAAATCAGGAGATCAAAATCATCCTGGCCAACATGGTGAAACCCCATCTCTACCAAAAATATCAAAATTAGCTGGGCATGGTTGTGCATGCCTGTAATCCCAGCTACTGGGGAGGCTGAGGCAGGAGAATCGCTTGAACCAGGGAGTTGGAGGTTGCAGTGAGCCGAGATCACGCCACTGCACTTCAGCCTGGCAGGAGTAAGACTCCATCTCAAAAACACAAACAACAACTACAACAAACACATCATGATCATTATTACCTATTATTTGGTTTATAGTCTAGAAACATGTCTTATTTGACCCTGTATCTAGAGCTCCCAGCAGCTCTAAATGCATTACAGACACTCGGTGAATATCTGTTAATGGACAGGTTTGATCTTTGTAAAATGGCAAAACTATCTAACATCTATTAGCACACTGCCTTGCACATGCTCAGTATTAAAAAAATATTTATATTCATATTTTTATTTTTATTTTTAGAGACAGGATCTTTCTTTATTGCTCAGGCTGGAGTGCAGTGGTGTGATCACAGCTCCTCAAACTCCTGGGCTCAAGAGATTCTCCAGCCTTAGACTCCTGAGTAGCTGGAACTACAGGCTTGTGCCAGTACACCCAGCTAATAAATGTTTATTGAATGAATGGAACTAGCTGCAAATCCCAGTGAATCAGAGGAACGAGGAGTGCCATCTGAGAAGTCTTTACAGAAACATTTTGTGCTTAATTAGTACTTTTTCTGAATATTAAAGTAAATATGTGCTGTAAAAAATACAGAGAGGTAAAAAGAAAAATTCCACTTGCAAATAAATAGACAAATGTATTAACATCTTGGTAAGTATTTATACAGACTTTTTTTCTTATATGCATGCATACATACAATTTTTAAAAATTGGTATCATATCATATATGCAGTTTAAATACAAAGTTTGCCAAGTACACTCGCCAAGAAATAATGCCTATTTTAAAGTATGGAGATGTACATTAAAATAAATTAGGTTGTTATCTGATCTTTGACAAGCCTGGTAAAAACAAGCAATGGGGAAAGGATTCCCTGTTTAATAAATGGTATTGGGAAAAATGGCTAGCCATATGCAGAAAACTGAAACTGAACCCTTCTTTACACCTTATACAAAAATTAGCTCAAGATGGCTTAAAGACTTAAACATAAGACCTAAAACCATAAAAATCCTAGAAGAAAACCTGGGCAATACCATTCAGGACATAGGCATGGGCAAAGATTTCATGACTAAAACACTAAAATGGCAACAAAGGCCAAAATTGACAAATGGGATCTAATTAAACTAAAGAGCTTCTGCATCAGAGTGAACAGGCAACCTATAGAATAGGAGAAAAAATTTGCAATCTATCCATCTGACAAAGGGCTAATATGCAGAATCTAAGAAGAACTTAAATAAATTTACAAGAAAAAAACAACCCTATAAAAAGTGGGCAAAGAATATAAACAGGCACTTCTCAAAATAAGACATTCATGTGGGCAACAAACACATGACAAAAAGCTCATCATCACTGATCATTAGAGAAATGCAAATCAAAACCACAATGAGATACTAACTCATGCCAGTTAGAATGGTGATCATTAAAAGGTCAGGAAACAACTGATGTTGGAGAGGATGTGGAGAAATTGGAACACTTTTACACTGTTATTGGGAGTGTAAATTAGTTCAATCATTGTGGAAGACAATGTGGTGATTCCTCAAGGATCTAGAACCAGAAATACCATTTGACCCAGCAATCCCATTACTGGGTATATATCTAAAGGATTATACATCATTCTACTATAAAGACCCATGCACACATATGTTTATTGCAGCACTGTTCACAATGGCAATGACTTGGAACCAACCCAAACACTCATCAATGATAGACTGGATAAAGAAAATGTAGCACATACCTACCATGGAATACTATGCAGACATAAAAAAGGATGAATTCATATCCTTTGCAGGGACATGGATGAGGCTGAAAGCCATCATTCTCAACAAACTAACACAGGAACAGAAAACCAAACACCACATGTTCTAACTCATAAATAACAGTGAGAACACATGGACACAGGGAGGGGAACATCACACACCAGGGTCTGTTGCCAGGTAGGGGGCAAAGAGAGGGATAGCATTAGGAGAAATACCTAATGTAGATGATGGGTTGATTGGTGAAGCAAACCACCGTGGCACATGTATACTTATATAACAAATGTGCATGTTCTGCACATGAATCTCAGAACTTAAAGTATAATAATAATTTTAAAAATAGGTTGTATACACTACCACTTACATATTTTAGGTGGTGATTATGAAAAATACAAAATAAGGTTTGCATAGACACATCTATGAGTAGCTGGACCTGTGCCCCATGTCAGGGGCTCTCTGCAGAGCAGGGAAAAAATAATTCTCTAGAAAAGTTTGTCAAGTCTCTGATGCTGCTTATTTTTATTTAGATCTAAATCTTCTTCCTTCCCACAGAAAAACATTGGTTGCTTGTCTTTTCATCTCTTCTAGCAAAGGTTGATGAATATTACTGGAATGAAACTATCAGATACATATTTTTGCCTTTATTATAAATTTGTATATAATTCAACTCTCTTGATGAAATTGTATGGTGATGCCAGGGGTGCTGCTATCTCTGGGTAGTAAGGAAAAACAACTAGATTTGGAAATCCGGTATACAAATGCATATAGATATACAAATGACATTTATAGATCCCAACATACTCATTCACCCATGAATATATATAGTTGGCATCAAGTCACTAAGCATAAAAATGTTGTGGGTGTTTACAACTTTTTAAAAAGGCATTATTTGCATTTTCTTTAAAGTTTTCTGGACAAGCACAGTGGCTCATGCCTGTATCCCAGCATTTTAGGAAGCTGAGACAGGAAGATAGCTTGAGCCCAGGAATTCAAGACCAACCTGGGCAACATAGAGAGACACCAACTCTACAAAAAATATTTCAAAATTAGCTGGGTGTGATGGTGTGCTCCTGTGGTCCTAGCTACTGAGCAGGCTTAAGTAGGGGGATTGCTTGGGCCCAGGGGAGTTGAGGCTGCAGTGAGCAGTGATTATGCCACTTCATGTCAGCCTGGGAAACAGCAAGACCCTGTCTCAAAAAAAGTGCTGTCTAATTTTTAAAATAGACTCTGTGAAGAGTTAGGAATTTGGGCTAAGATAAAAGAGGGGGGGGGGAAGCCCTGGGAAAAGAATTAGAAAAGTGTGAGTATAAATAGAGTTTTGTACTTTTAGCTGAAGCCTCTTAGAGTTTGTGAATAATAAAGACTCCATTACTATCCACAAAATAACTTCCTTGGAAAAAAGCACATGTTACCTGAAAATTACCTGCTGTCTTGATGAGGGCCTGGAGAATGAGAAGACAAAAACCACATCTAATGGAAAGGGGTGGTAGAAAGAACGTCCCTGTAGCAATCAATGTTAAAGTGTGCAGTAAAAACTTTCAGGACAGAATAAAAACCAAACTCACAAAGGTGCCCAACACAGTAGTCGGGAATCCCAGGCTAAGGCACAGCCATGCGTCTAAAACCTTGGAATGAAAGAAACAGTGCACCTGATTATTTATCACAGTGACAAACTTTAGAACTTTAACTTAAGGAGATTCGGTAGGGCAAGGAATTAAAAATAGATAAATAAAGTTTTTAAAAAATAACCTCTTTCTGAGCATTCCTTGCTCATCCAATTTGAAAGTGGAATTTCTCTACTGGAACTGCTGATTTGTAAGGCATTTTACATAGGTTTCAAAGGGCTTAAAAGTTCACTTATAAAAATATTCTACTTGTTTGTGTGCCAGTATCACATACACACATACTCATCCCATTTATACCTCTAGGCCAGTGTATCTCAATCTCTGAACGACTGATATTTGGGGGCAAAAACTTCTTTGTTGTGGGGCCATCCTGTGCATTGTAGGATGTTTAGCAGCATCCCTTGATCCACCAACTAGACACTGGTTGCCCCTTCCTTCTCTCCCTACCCACAACCCTCATATGACAACCAAAAATGTTTCCAGACATTGCCAAATGTCTTCTGGGGAGGGGAGAGCAAAATCACCCCTGGTTGAAAACAACTGTTTGAGGCCGAGATGAAGACCTTTAGTGAGAGGGAAAAGAAGACTCTTGGGAGACTAAAGAAAAAGAGAGCTTCCTCCAGAATTCAGATATTTATTCTTCAAATTATTTTATTTATGGAAGTTACTCAAAGATGCTTACAAGTGTTGTTAGGAAACTGATCTCATTCCAAGCAAGCCAATATTACAAATGTTATTTTAAACTGTAACTTATAACTGCATTAAATAAATAGCATTAAAGAATGCTATTGATTCATTCATTGTTTTCATAACTCATGGTGTTGCCAGCCTTCCACTTGGAATGGCATCAAGTGGTGTTTTGCTTTCATCCCCAAAACTTTTCAGATTACTTTGATGCATTGCTGAAAATACATTCTAGTGGAATAAGTTATGTTTTACTGCTATTCTGTAAGAACCCATTGTATCTACTTGATAGTAAAGCAAGCATTTTAAATTGGAATGTAATAGTTACCTAGATCCATTTTTGTCATGTTGCTGCCCAGATGTAAAATATTTTACTACCAGCAATATTGTACTTTGCATATAATACTAACCTTGCCAAATAACCTTATGACCAAACCTCATATCTTAACAGTGATTAAAGTTAATATACCTTAATCTGAAGTTTAAGAATACACCCTTATTTGGCACTTACATCTTACCTTGATTTATATTTTTCTCCAAAGAATAGAAAAACACTGCAAATGGTGTTTTGTTTTGTTTTTAGTGGCTTCCAGGCCCCTTTTTCTCAATTTGTTTCAACCAACATTTATCAAACACGAGTATGGGCAGGACTTGTGCCAACTTACAAGCAGATTTTTAGTTTAGCCATAAAATCAGATGTGTTTCTTCTTAAATCATGCTGTAATTTATTCTCTATCATTTTTATATTAGTGAAGATTAACTACTGAAAAAGTTATCAGTTTCTCCATCTATAAATAGAGGACAGAAATCAGGAAATAGAAGAGAGAAGCTATAAAAGGCAGGCTAGGTTTTTACAAAACTAAACATCTAGCTGTATGACTCAAAGATGTGGTGAGAATTCTGTTTCCTGTCACTTTACTACTTGGCATCAAGTAGATGAAAAACATGCTGAAGCTTTTGGGCTAAACTTTTATTTTCACCTGGATAGATGGCAGGCCTAGAGGAACATCGCAGGAAAAACTCTTGAAACGTCTATAACATCAGATGAATTATGGACAAAATATTTACTTTCTGGCCTACAATTTGTTCACTGTATTTTTCCATATTTGCTACTTATTCATTAGTTACATATTAAGTATCAGTCAGTAGTAATAGTATTAATGTTGCCAATGCATTTAAAAATATTAATTTTAACTATAATTTTACTTGCTTTTTGATTTTGTGTCTTTTACTTTAGGTGCTGGGCCCCTAGTCTGGAATTGATTTACTTGGCTTTGTAGGAGTTATGTAAAAATTTCCAAATGATATAAGCCAGGTGTTCACAGCTCTTTAAGTGTCGAGACTACAGTGGAAGCTTTCCAAGAGTAGGCGTCTGTGACCTATAACAGGGATGACAAAGATGGCACACGGGCCTATTTTCACTGTCCCTTAGGCAAGTCGTCTCCACAAACTCACCAACCTTGCAGTGCCCCATTCTCCCATCCCAATCATCTTTCCTCTTCCCAGTCATCTGGGAGGACCATCCTTGGCAAGAGTCAGATCCAATGGCTTCTTTCCGCACTGCTGTGAAGAGTTTTTGGGAGCACAACGGCCTTCACGCTCTCCTGCTGTGCTCCTGTGTGTGTCACTTCCTATATCTCTCACTGCTCTAAGCGGTAAAGAGCACCTAGAACCTTAGAAAATTATTTTTCAAAGGTTTCTTATATTAGCTCTGTATGTCACAATAAACAACACACTTGTCATCTTAAAAGTGGTATTTTACAAACATTCCCTCTTGCTCTTCCTCTCATTCCTTTTTCTGTTGTTTCTAATTCTCGTTGCTTAATTATTGGCTCTTCATGGAGAAGGAAGAAATAGGTTTAAAGGCAACTAGAAGATGCTGGGGGAGGAAAGGGGACTCACTAGAGTACAAGGGGAGGGTTATCAGCATTAGTCTTGGATCTAGGCTAGTGCTGCCAGACTACAAATGATTTGTCTGGCGTGTGCTATTGTTTGAATGTCATTTGTGCCTGCCAAAACTCATGTTGAAGTTTAACCCCCAGTGTGATCCTGTTGGGAGGTGTGGCATAGTGGGAGGTGTTTGGGTCATGGGTGTGGATTCCTTATGAAGAGAAGAATGCCCTCCTGGGGTGGGTGAGTCCTTGTTTTCCTGGGGAATGGATTAGTTTCTGGGAGACTGGGTTGTTAAAGAGAGTCTGGCTTCCTTAACTTCTCTCTTGCTTCCTCTCTTGCCATGTGATCTCTGCACATGCCAGTCCCCTTTTCACCTTTTGCCATGAGTTGAAGCAACCTGAGGCCCTCATCAGATGCAGATGCACAGTCTTGAACCTTCCAGCCACCAAAATTGTGAGCCAAATAGCCTCTTTTCTTTATAAATTACCCAGCCTCAGGTATTCAACACAAAACGGACTCACACAGTGCAAGCATGTGCAGGGGCAGCCATGTCCCAACATGCGGTGGGGTCTTAGTGGTATGTTCCCCAGCCCTGGCAGCCAGCATCCCTGCCCACTTGTCACGCAGTGCTAGTGCCTTCCTGAGAAGGCTGCTCAGAAAGCTGAGGAAGTACAAACGATTGTTGTGGGTTGAATTGTGTCTCCCTAAAATTCATGTTGAAGTCTTAACCCCTAGAACCTCAAAATGTGACCCCATGTGGAAACAGGGTCATGGCAAGTGTAATTAGTTAAGATGAGGTCATATTGGAGTAGGTGAGCCTGTCATCCAATAGGACAGGTGTCCTTATAAAAGGAACATTTGGAGACAGTCACATATACAGAGAGAATACTATGTGAAGATTGAAGTCATGCTGCCACAAGCCAAGGAACCACCAGAAGCTAGAAGAAAGGCCCAGAATGATCCTTCCACAGTGCTTTCAGAGGAAGCATACCCTCCCTGCCTCACCCTGATCTCAGATTTCTGGCATCCTGTGCTGTGAGACAATAGCTTTCTGTTGTTTAAGCCACTCACTTTGTGGTGCCTTGTTACGACACCCTAGAAAACTAGTGCTATATAACAATGTGGCAATGGCAGGCCTGCCATTGATTTTGACTCTAAACCTCCTTGAAGAGTGCTGGTTTGATGGTACTAAGAAATGTGTACAGTCCAAGTCCAAACATCTAGAATGAAACTCATGTAAGTTGATAATAGACATAATACATATAAGGAAATAAAAATACAATTTCTAAGCAACTCCATGAAAATAATGATTGCTGAAATTACTTGTTATGGCACTTAACGCAAATGATAAAAACATGTGGTTACTGTTAGGCTTCTTAAATGCCAAACAATCTGTGTCTCCATTTACCAGGGCAATCCCAGGAGCTGAGCACTTCAGGTCATCTCCTTCTATAACTCAGCTCAACCAAAGTTTACTAATCTGACCAAGTGCTAAGAATTCTAAGAAATGGTAATAGGAAAAAAAAAAATCAAACACAATTCCTGCCATTAAGTAGCTTGCTGCATAATAAATAATAAGGAAGGTAGAATTTTGGAAGACTCTTTAACTAATTATCCTATGGGGGATTTCATCCACTTATCCCTAGGACTGTTGAAGACTCCTTTAGTTACAGGTGATGGAAATAAAATTCAAGCTGGCTAAAGTGAACACACAGATAAAACCATGACTAGTTTGAGGATCAAAATATGATTTTGTTCAGTGTATTACTCAGAGTTCTCTCAAGAAACAACCAGTAGGAGAGAGTGAGGGAGGGAGAGACAGAGATAGGGAGATGGGGAAAGAGGCACAGAGGAAAGGAGAGAGAGATGGAAAGAAGATTATTTGTTTTAAAAAATTTGTTCATATGAATTTAGGGGCAATTAGTAGGACAGGCTGGCAGGCTGGAAAATCAGGTAAGAGTTGACATTATAGTCTTGAATCCAAATTCTGCAGAGCATCAGACTGGAAATGCAGCAGCATTTCTGTATTGCAGACTGGAGGAGAATTCCTTCTTTGGGAAACATCAGTCTTTGTGCTTAATGCCTTTAACTGATTGGATGATGTCCACACACATTATGGAGGGTATCCCAAATCTACTAACTTAAATGTTAAACATCTTTAAAAAATACCTTCACAGCAACATCTAGACTGGTGTTTGGTCAAACAACTGGGCTCCGTAGCCTATGCAAGTTGACAGAGTTAACCATGGCAGGTTGAGTGGAACGCAGGGAGTGCCCTTCAGTCACCAGGAATCTCCCCCTCCCCATCTTTCTACTCTGCTTCTTCCTCACTGAAGGCTGTTGCTGCCCTGTCTTCCTGTACATGCCCATGCCCAAACCAGTCATTGTGGCCAAGGGAGTGCTTTTCTGCCTGGGGCAGAGAATGGGGAGAGAGGCTGTTGTGTTAGAAGAAGAGATGTCAGGCAGGCAAAATCAGGAACCGCAGGCAAGTGTAGTTTTGAAGGAAACAAAAACATTTTGTGCAAAACCAGCCCTGGGGTACTGAAAGTAAGAAGGAAGAGGGAGAAAAGAGACTGTCTGGGAGAAATGAAGAGTCCTTGCTGGAATGCCTTACATATTCCTGCTGCTGGAGGTGGGCAGTGACATCAGTGGTTACCAGAGACCTTATGTAACTGATGGGCTTATACCCATTAGCTTGATTTAAACCACCTTTGAATCTAATGAAATTTTCCTTTGAGGAAAATTTAGTTTTTCTCATTGATTTAAAGTCAGTAATTTTGATTCCTCTGAGCACAGCATTGCTTTTAATCATAAATGTATGACATTTAAAATTATTTAAATACAAATATTTTTACACCAAGGGGTGTGGAATGTGGGGTGTGGGATGTAGGGATGGAAGCAATGAATTTTTTTCCTGTGCAAAAACCCTGCTGGAAAAATATTTTCCCTTAGTCATTGTTCCAAAAATCATCCCTCTCAGAGATGCTTGTTATTTAAAATTAAATGGAATTGGCATTCAGAGATTTTTGAATAATTTAGCTGAACTTGCTTCAGTGATTACGTAATGGTTGCAAATGGGTCAAGGCCCAGGTCATCTGTGGGAATTAAACAATATATTTGTTTCTGTGGCCATTGTTCCTCTGCTTCCCTCATCCTTATCTTCACACATCCCCACAGCTGCTTTCACTCTCTCCACACTGGAAGCTCCTTGAGGAGAGGAGAGCGGCTCCCTTTTCTCCATCCTACTCCTAGGGCAGTGTCTGGCATCTAGTATACAATGCATAGGAGTGTGCTCAATTGCACTGAATGTTGACACCTGGGGAGCTCTGGCATTTAGGAAAGTAGAGAGAGCTATGATAGTTTTGTAGATTCTCAGAGAGGAAACCTTTTAGAATAAAGTCAACAACAATGACAACAACAATAGCTTCACAGATTTCTAGATGCACAGTTGCCATTGTTGGCAGATTTGTACAACAAAAATCTTACATGCAGCTAATGTTTGTCAAATATTGGAAACCAACAATGGGAAACTCTGAAGTGTGTTTTCTGTGTTCCTACTCTTTACAACCCCCCCCTCCTTTTTTAAACAACCCTCCCACTGTCCATACATTTCCTGTATTCAAATCTCGCCTACCATTTTCATTTTTTCTTCTAATCAAAGTAGAAAAGGACCTCATTTTAATAATTTTTCCTTAATGAACTGATTATAATTTGAAATCAATGAATGTCATTTATTTCTTTCTCTATTATAAAATGAAAGAATGGATCACACCTGAAAGGGAGTCCAAGTATTAATAAGAAGATAGGGATGGTCTATGTGTCCACTGATTGGTGCCTTATTCCTTCTCTCTCCCACTTCATTCTTTCTTGGGGAGGGAGCAGGAAAGGGGCATAGACAGGTTACCCTGAAAACCAACCAGAACAGTACAATGACTTCAGTCCTTTGAGAGTGACTAGAGGGATCAAATAGAAAAGGTGGTATGGACTTTTTCCTACCCCAAACACCTATTTCTGGAACCTGAAGATCCCTTTCTCTAGGAATAGTAACAGCACCTTGCCTTACTGCAGGCACTTCTGGCAAATCGTCTCTTCCCTGTTTTCTATTAAACATAGGTGAGTCAGCTTCCCCACCCTTAACCCAACCCTTTCCATCTGTGTGCTTGAACAACAGAAACCACAGCGTGCCTACTCAGCCCACCGCTGTTGGAAGTTTGCATACACTATTGCTAGTCTGAACACAACCCTGAAGACACTTTTTTTTGAGACAGAGTCTTGCTCTGTCACCAGGCTGGAGTGCAGTGGTGCGATCTGGGCTCACTGCAACCTCTGCCTTCTGGGTTCAAGTGATTCTTCTGCCCCAGCCTCCTGAGTAGCTAGAATTACAGGTGGGTGCCACCATGCCCAGGTAATTTTTTGTATTTTTATTAGAGATGGGATTTCACCATGTTGGCCAGGATGGTCTTGATCTCTTGACCTCATGATCCACTCCCCTCAGCCTCCCAAAGTGCTGGGATTACAGGCGTGAGCCACTGCGCCCGACCCTGAAGACAGATTAATACTGTCTTCATTTCACATGTGAGATTCAGAAAGGGTAGGTCACATTCTCAAGGCCACAGCACTAAGTGGCAAAGTCAAGAAGCTTGGGTTTCTTCAGCCCCAAAGCTCATGTCCACTGCACCACTCTGCCTCCCAGATGTGTTTTAATGTTGTCCAGCAGTCCCACATTCGTTTTTTTTAAAATGATAATATTGTTACTCTGCTCTCTCCCTAACCTGACTTCTTGGGTCACATTTTCATGCCTCCTATATGATTTCTGCCTCCACAAGAATGTCCCTTTGGCACTTTACATGCCTTGTGACCAAAACCAAAGGTAAAACTGTTTCTGTGTTTCCAGTTTTTGTTAATTCAATTAAGTCACCTAGTTGCTTAAACCAGAAACCCGGGACCATTGACTTTTCCCTTTTTTCAAACTCTCCTTTTTCAGTTCGTCACCAAGTCCTACAGATTGTTTCTCACACATACATATCCATAAACATAAACACATACATACGCAGTGCAGGTCTGCCCCTGGACTCTCATTTTGCATTTCGTAAGAATCCTAACTGTTCTCTCATTCAAACCCCCCATGTTGCCATTAAGTTTTTTTTCTAAAATACACATTTAATTATGTCATTCTCTTGCTTATAAATTCACAGGATAAGGTCAGAATTCCTTGGCGTGGTATAGAGGACCCTTTACAATCTTGTCCCCCTCCCCACCCTACCATGACCCAACTCCCTTGCTTGTTCTCAATCTACCATATCTTGTGTGTGAGAGTGAGAGAGAGAGAGAGAGAGAGAATGTGTGTGTGTGTGTGTGTGTGTGTGTGTGTGTGTGTGTGTGTGACGGAGTATTGGTCTGTCACCCAGGCTGGAGTGTAGTGGCACAATCTCAGCCCACTGCAACCTCTGCCTTCCATGTTCAAGCGATTCTCCTACCTCAGTCTCCCAAGTAGCTGGGATTACAGACACACGCTGTCACGCCTGGCTAATTTTTGTATTTTTTGTAGAGACGGGTTTCACCATGTTAGCCCGGTTGGTCTTGAACTCCTGACCTCAGGTGATCTACCTGCCTCAGTCCCCCAAAATGCTGGGATTACAGGAGTGAGTCACCACGCCCAGCCTTACTATGTCTTTTGAGTTATACTTTTGCAACTGCTCAACTTTTCTTGTTCCACGTGGCCATCTTCTGTGCATGCACCAAAGCCAAGTTCAAATGTCAGGGTTCACCTGTAAAACCCTCTCAGATTTCTCTGGAAAACGTAGCTTTTCTGCACTTTCGCAGCTTTAACTACATACCTAGATTATAGAACACATACTGTTGTGCTTGGAGCATCTGTTGACAGTGTACCTCTTGGCCCCACTAAAGTGAGAATTCCTTATGGGCAAAGAGATCTATATTGTCTGTACTTGGAAATCAGACATCTTGGACTGTTTCTGGCATACCATAGATCCTCAATAAATGATGTTGGGTTGAATTCAATGGAATGCATCTGAGGAACAAGAGTTTTACAGTGTCCACCTTCCAGCCTTGCACTTGTGATTTAAATACCCACTCACAGTTAAACTGAGGCCTGACCAAAATGGGGAAGACTAGTTTGTTTTTTCTGTCAGTGGCCTTTTCTTTCTAACTTCCTTTTTCCTACTAGTAACAGCCTCTCTCCTTTTAGATTCCCAGTGACCTACATTTTTGCTGTCCTCTTCCCAAATCAGGAAGGCTCTGGAAGCATCACTTGTATACCAACTGAAACTCCCAGCTCTGCTGCACAATAGCTGTGATCCTGGGCAAGTTCACCTGTCTGAAATTATTTCCTCATTTCTAACCTGGAGATCATAGTATCTGCCTCCTAAGGTTGCTGTGAAAATTCAACAGGAAACTCCAAGGAAAGGATTAGCACAATCCCAGGCATATAATAATAGCTCAATTAATGTTTTTTAAAATGCCTTATTTATACTGATATGCTAATTTTTCCTATTTAATTGTGGAACAAATGGTCTCTTATTAAAGAAATCTACTAAATCAGCTAAGACCTATTGTTAGCTTCCTTGGTGCCTGGCTTCCTACCTTGTACTGGGAATGCAGGGAGGGAGACTCGATCCCTGCACTGGGAAGCATGTTGATCCAGAGTCCTCGGTACAGGTGCTGATGTGTGAGGCATTTCCAGGGTTCAGAGTGGAGGCATCTGGACAGCCCATGGGGCGTGCTGAGGGCAAGTTTTCCAAGAAGGAGTCCACGAGGGCTGGAATCAGTCAGAGGAGGGCAATCTTGTCAGTGGAAACATGAGCAAGGGAACAGGAGTCAGGGTTTGAGAGGAGAGGATAAATGACAAGTCATTTGGTTCAGCTGCAGCTTGGGTATATGTAGGAGGGAGTCAGAAAGATGAGGCTGATAAGATAAGCAGGTGGCCAAATCTCAGGGGCAGCAGCAAGTGAGTGGGAAGGAGTGGGCTGCGGTTCTTCTAGCCCAGTAAGCGTCAACTGCGTTTGCATATTGGAATCACCGGGAGCTTTTAAAAATACCAAAGCCATGACCCTTGACTATTACATAGGAACTACTATGGGCAGAACTGAAGCATCATTTTTTTAAGAATCCAAAGTGATTCCAATGCACAGCTGAGATTGAGAAATGCTGCAGTCCAGCCCCTGAAATCACATCAACCCAGATTTGGCTGCCAAGTAACTCAGAGTGATCGTGGACCTTTAGCATGGACAGGAAACCAAAAGCACATCCAACCCTACCCCTGTATTTTTCAAATTAGTTATTAATTTTTGTGTTAAAATATACACATAACATAAAATTTACTATTTAGTCATTTTCAAGAGCACAGTTCAGTGGCATTAAGTACACTCACTTGCTGTGCAGTCCTCACCTCCAGCCATTGCCAGAGCTTTTCATTATCACAAACTTAAACTCGGTACGGTTAAACACTAACTCCCCTTCCCCCACCCCCCCAACCCCTTGCAAGCACCAACCTACTTTCTGTCTCTATGACTTTGGCTTCTCTAGGTACCTCATACAAGTTGAATCACATAGTATTTGTCCTTTTGTGACTGGCTTATTTCCCTTAGCATAATGTCCTCAAGGTTTATCCCTGTTGTCACCTGTGTCAGAATTTCCTTTCTTTTTAAGGCTGAATAATTTTCCTCTGTATGTATACATCATATTTTGTTTATAGCCATTCATCCATCGGTAGGCTCTTGGGTTGTTGGCTATTATGAATAATTCTGCTGTGAGATGGGTATACAAATATCTATTTGAATCCTTGTTTTAAATTTTTTTGGTCATATACCCAGAAGCAGAATTGCTGAACCATACAATAACTCTATTTTAATTTTTTTGAGGACCTTCCATACTGTTTTCCACATTGGTTATACCATTTTACATTTCCCATCAGCAGTACACAAGAATTCCAATTTTCCCACGTTCTAACACTTACTTCCTGTTTTGTTTTGTTTTTATAATAACCATCCTAATACGTAAAGTGGTATCTCATTGTGGTTTTGATTTGAATTTCCCTAACGATCACTGATGTTGAGTATCTTTTTATGTGCTTACTGGCCATCTGTATATATTCTTTGGAGAAATGACTAATTTTCTTTAATGGAAAAGTCCTTTGCCCATTTTTAAATTGGGCTGTGTTTCTTTTGTTGTTGTTGTTGAGTTGTAGGAGTTCCTTATGTATTCTGAATATTAATCCTTATCAGCTATATGGCATGCAAATAGTTTCTCTCATTCCATGGGTTGCCTTTTCATTCTGTTGATAATGTCCTTTGATGCACAAAGGTTTTTCATAACCCCCATATGTTAGAGATGTGCACGCTCATTCCCCCAGGGTGGGCTTCCCTTAAGACTGGTGTACAGTAGTCCCTCTTTATTGGTACTTTTACTTTCTGCAGTTTTAGTTATCTATGTAGTCCAAAAATATGAAATAGAAAAGTCCAGGAAAAAATCATAAGTTTTAAAGTGTGTGATGTTCTGAGTATGCTGTACACTCTCGAGCTGTCCTGCTCTGTCCCACCCATGATATGAATCATCCTTTTGTCCCATGTACCCACACTGTACCCGTTCCCCATCCGTTAGTCACTTTGTAGCCATCTTAGCTATCAGATCGTCACAGTATCATAGTGCTGGTGTTTGAGTAATCCTTATTTTACTTAATAATGGTCCCAATGTGCAAGAGTAGTAATGCTGGCAATTTGGATGTGCCAAGGAGAAGCTACAAAGGGCTTCACTTAAAAGGTGAAAGTTCTTGACTTAAAAAGGAAAGAACAAAAATTGTATGCTGAAATTAACAAAATTTATAAGAACAAATCTTTTACCCATGAAATTGTAAAGAAAGAAAAATACATTTGTGCTAGTTTTGCTACTGCACCTCAAACTATAAACATCATGGCCACAGAGTGTGATAAGTGCTTAATTAAGATGAAAAAGGCATTCAGTTTGCGGGCAGGAGACATTAACAGAAATGTGTTTTGTATTGGCAAAGTGTTGCACCAGCAAGCACTGAGCCTATATGAAGACAAGCATTGATCCCTACAGCAAGGGATCCCCTGAAATGAGTGACACCAAGCCATTTATTGCAAGTAAGGGATAGTCACACAGATTCAGGACTAGGTTTGGACTGAAAAATATATAAATTACTAGAGCGGCTGTGTCTGCTAATGAAGAAGCTGTTGCCACAGGAATATAGAACAATGGGATATTCTGAAAGAGAGAGTGAGAGAGACCACATGCATATGATTTTATTGTAGTATGTTATTATAATTGTTCGATTTTATTATTAGTTATTATTGTTAATCTGTTAACTGCACCTCATCTATTTTTTAAACATTTATCAGAGGTATGTATTAAAGAAGCAGTATATACAGGGTCCGGTATTATCTGCAGCTCCCGGCATCCACCGAGAGTCTTGGAATGTATTCCAGGCAGATAAGGGGGACTGCTGTAGAGAGGGGATTAGGGTCTGCTCTTGGTATTGTTCCCAGACCAAACTGAGGGTCGGGCTGCTATTTCTCGTGGACCAATAATGAGATGCAGATGAACTGGGGAGGAAGAGAGTTTCCTTTAGACCCCAATAAACATATTTGTGGAGGCCTGGGGAGTTTCTTCAGACCCCCAATAAAACTTGTTTAATCCCAAAAGGGTTCTGATAAGAATCCCTTCGTTATCTTGTCATGCTTTGAGGCACAGGAAAAGCCTAGGCAAAACTGTTGGTGGGCTCTTCGTTACATTCCAGCCTTTGTATAAGGGCACTGGCTCAATCAGCTTTTAATGTTTAATCTAGCTACTCAGCCAGTGCTGGGACAGATGTAACAAAGGCCTGCATTTGTGAGACCTAGCCTGCCACAATCCCCACTGTCAGTTTGTGCATGATTTCTATCATGCTTGTATATTTATTTATCACGAGAATCATAGGGATATGGGGCATCATAATCTTTCTGGCTACTTCCTGCTGAGAGAGGGTCATCATGATGGGGCACTGAATGCAGCATTGGAGTGGAAGAGGTCAATTTGTTCCCAGTTGCCCTCTCTATTTCGGGTGCTTAGAATAGTATGCAACATTTTTCCTCTATTCTTATATTAGGATCTCCAAAGTTATCAGAAATCTGCATTAAAGAGCACCTGTTAGAGCTTTATGGCTGATTATAAAACCACCTTCTAAAGAGGACCTAAACAAGACAACAGTTGTTTATGGATGACAAAAAGTTTTAGGGTAGCCATAGTTATTACTGATAATGTACACATAATTATTACTGATAATGTACACTAAGATGTATCAGAATTATAGGAGTCTCCCATAACTTTGGAACACATACCAATAACCTATTTATACAAATGTAGCCCAAAGAAAACCAAACACCATTTCATATTTGACAATGCTTTCTGTATACTTTTTATACTAAATAAGCCAAATTTCACCTTTACATTAGTGTACTGTTAATGTTAAACCCAATTCTTAACAAATCCTTATAGACATATTTACCCAATTTTAATGTTTGGCCATAAGGTAAGACTTTTTATAGACCTTTTGTAACCCTTTACAATATTTGTTAAAGAGCAGGTTAGTGCTCTAAGAAAAACCCACTGTGCTTTTATTTTAGTGTTCAATTTACAGAAAAACTGGATGATACTCCTTTCACTTTAGCCAATATGTTTACACACAAAATCAACTTGCTTATACCTTCCTCTTTATTTTATCTAACTTACAACAATCCTTTAACCTTTTAACCTAAGCAAAAATTCACATTCTCATGCCTCCTTATAATCTTTTTACCAAAAGTATATTTTGCTCTTCTTACACACCTTGCATGTAAACTGTTTCTTCAATAGTCCTAAATACATGTTACGCTGTTAACTTTTAGCAACCTTTCCTTTTAGTGAAAACCTTGGTAAGTTTGGGATTTTAATTATGTACTAGGTGTGCAGCCTAAGACCTAGACAGAAGTGCAGATAAAATCTGACGTACTCCACCGTCTAGCTCCATGTGTCTCAGGCCTTTTCTAGCTGTAAAGCAGGCAAACTGTACAGCTAAGAGTCATAGTGGCATTTTATAAAGCATTTAGGAGGCCTAATCACCTTTAAATTGTACAACATTCCTTGCATAAATTCTGTTTCATAAATTCTTTCATGACTACACAGACAAGCTACAACATGCCTTGACTTTCTGATTTGTCCTAAACATCCCTCTTTTAAAACAACCAGTTATTTTACTTTAGGACAGGAACTTACCATACAAGATCCTTCATTATATAAAATATCTTTTCTTTACTATCTTTTTGCATAGCTAGGGACATGGCTAATTTCATATGTCCCCAGGCCTTATCTAGATTTAACGCTCCAAAATAAACTGAACAATTTTTAAGTCAAAAAAGCAGTTTATGACCTAAAGCATTTTGCAAACCTAATAATCTGCATCGTTTAGACCAAATGTTTACATTTTTAAAAATATTTTTATTTTACCAATAGTCTTTAAAACTCTCTTTCTTTTTATAACTTACTTTATATCTCTCTTATTTCCTGGTTTCTTTTACCTTGGTTTACATGCAACCTTTAAATAAGCTTTGAATTAGATAAAACTTATTTTTAAAAGAACACAATTTTTAGAAAGAACATTTTCCTACAATATATTTTTATTGGGAAATACCTAAATAATGAAATATCTGTTGTTTAATTTAATGTAACCTTAGTTTCTAAATTATGACAAGTTTGTTTTACAAGTATTTGTCGCATTATAATAATCTAATCATTTATTTTAATCGTTTACCTAGATTATTTATGAAAACTGTGATAGTCATCACTTAAAGTTATGAAATCACCATCAAAAAAATTATAACTGACACAGTGAAAATGATCTGACTCCATCTTGCTTCTTACCTCCAAGTTATTCTTACTCATTAACTAAGCTTATAGTTTAGTTTTGAAACAAAGATGGTAACAGTCCTTTCCCAGAATGAACTTTCTTTATGTCTGTGGACTAGACTGCCTAAAGCCACAAGATTAGAAGTTAGGGTATTTTACTAAATACTTCAAGGTGTAGCTGTCTTCATTAAACCAATACTAATGTTTTATTTATTAAAAAATACACAAGCAAAGGTCATTCTGTTTTGGGCTGAATTGTAGTTTTATAGCCTCTATGACAAATTTTGACACCTTAATAGTATTTGGCAGAGATAAGTATGAAGTTGCTTGATCAATAAATGCTAACAAAAATGTATGCTGGAAACTCTTAAGACATTTCTAATATTACTTCATCAATTTTTTTTTATTTTTTGAGATAGAGTCTCACTCTGTCACCCAGGCTGAAGTATAAGTAGTGTCATCTCAGCTCCCTACAACCTCTGCCTCCCAGGTTCAAGCGATTCTCCTGCCTTAACCTCCTGTGTAGCTGGGATTACAGGCCACCATGCCCAGCTATTTTATATATATTTAGTAGAGACAGGGTTTCACCAAGTTGGCCAGACTGCCCTTGAACTCCTGGCCTCAGGTGATTTGCCAGCCTCAGCCTCCCAAAGTGCTGGGATTACAGGCATGAGCCACTGCACCCAGCCATTACTTCATCAATGATTTTTAAAGCTAGCTTATTTATTAACGATTTTACTAAGGTCACATAAACTTGAGAAAGCATTTGACTAGTCTTTCCTTTTTTCTGTTAAGTATTTAAGCGCTTTTATTTTTCTTTGAGCCAATTAATGGGAAATCTTTTATATATTTTCAGTAGTGAAATATAGTGTACAGAAGACATAAATACATAGACATATTAGGCATGCCAATAGAAGCACATTTTATAGATTCACAAGACCTCCTTTTTTCTATCTTGTAACTGGATCTTTGAGCACTGAGCAGAGCCCACACTGAATCCTGGGTTTTCAAAATTATTATGAGGCTAGACCATGTGGTGCTTTTACAGTGCACTTAAAAATATTATTTTCCCAAACAAAGACATTTCTAAGTGTTTAAATTACACTTTTCCTTAAAAACCCAAGAGTAGGTTATGTTGTAATAATTATTAATGAAGAAAACAGAATTCAGTCAACTGAGAAGAAAAAACAAACCTTTTGCTCAAAAAGACAAGGTCCTAGAAGATAAAAAAAAACAATAAACAAAAACATGAAAGACTTTTAAACACAAACATGCACAGATGCACACATACATATACACATCTTGGATGTTCGCTTTTAATTAAACTGACTCTCAATCATTGAGCTTCTAAAAAATATTTTTCCTTCCCAGGAGCCTCTCAACGGGAATGGACCCAATACCTCCCATTTTCAAGTTTACATGATATCAAAGGGAATAAGACAGATACACAAGTAAGTGGAGACAAGTTTTGAACAACACAAGGGGGATTGCATTCAGGCAAAACAGACTCAAAACCTGATCTCAACCAAAATGCAAAGCAGGTGTACGAGCAAGCCCTGCTGCTTCCCTTAGTGGCACCAGACAAATGGCTTAACAAGACCAGATAGGAAAACAATAGGCTCCCAGCATGATACCCAGTTAACTCACCCTTTGAGTGACTCCACTCCTGATCTCCGTTCTTCCCCAGTAGTAAAAGGAACATACACTTTTGCACATGGAACAGCCTTCAAGATGGTCCCCGGGAAAATCTCACAGGCAACTGCTGGGATGCTCCTGAACACTCACACAAGCCACTGGCCAGTGAACGTAGCACCATCCTGGTCTCTCTTGGCTGGCACACCAAATTTTGTTCCCAGACCAAACTGAGGGTAGGGATGCTACTTCTTGTGGCCCAATAATGAGATGCCGATGAACTGAGAAGAAAGAGAGTTTTTATTTCTGTAACTGGTTACAGGGAGAAGGCCTGGAAATTATTGCCAGACCGACTCAAAATTGCAAAGTTTTCCAGAGCTTATATACCTTCTAAGCTATATGTCTATGTGTAAGTGTGCATTCATCCAAAGACATAAGTAATTGACTTCTTTTAATCTGTAACTAAGGTCTGAGTCCTGAAGACCTTCTTCTGGAGCTTCAGAAAGGGTACTTAATCTAAATGGGTCTAAGTACTGGGGTGACTACCTTATCTTGTCTCCTGCTAAATTATAAAGGTTTGGGGAGTTTCTTTAGACCCCAGGAAACTTGTTTGTGGAGGCCTGGGGAGTATCTTCAGACCCCTAATAAAACTTGTTTAATCCTAAAAGGGTCCTGATAAGAATTCCTTCATTATCTTGTCATGCTTCAAGGGACAGGAAAAGCCTAGGCAAGACTCTTGGTGGGCTCTTTGTTACATTCTGGTCTTTGTATAAGGGCACTGGCTCAATCAGCTTTTAATGTTTAACCTAGCTACTCAGCCAGTGCTGGGACAGATGTAACAGAGGCCTGGCATGCCACAGCATCACCACCTGGGGAAGGAAAAGGAAGAAATCATGGAGATATTGGGCTGTGGCATAGTCTCAATGAAAGCCTCAACTCACCCTATAGTGAACACTGAAGCTGAGATGAACCTTTAGAGATGTCCTTTCCTAGGGTGAGGTGATGGTCTTTATAATTGACAGGTCGTTGAATACAAGGTGCTACAAATGGAGTGTGACCATGGGCAAGGCACTTCCAAGAGGGCTGCCAGCTTGGGGCTGCCAGCCAGCGGCATTCCTGGCATCTGGAGGGAACAAGGCTTAAGCCATGAAGGAGATCTGAGTGACATACAACATCATCCACTACAGTTCCAAAGAGGTCTCTTGTATAATAGGAAAACAAACAGTTTTCTCCTACTATGCTCTCAACACAGGACACTTTCAGTCACCGAAATGTGTGTGGACTTTTCTCCATATTGATCAATTCTCTAACACCAATTAGATGTCCTACAATTTAACTCAATTCTAACATTAACCAGAGTTAGTTTGGATCCTGCAAATTAAGGGCTCAGTCCCACGAGACTTCTCCCAACTTCAGATGCCAATCATAAACTCCACATTGGCACCTGTGCTTCTGACTGAGCAGCTATGAGGTTCCCATAACTCCCTCCTCTGGTTTGATCATTTGCTAGAATGGCTCACAGAACTCGGGGAAAAATTGACATATGTTTACCAGTTGACCAGGGGGACATTTACTTGTATTTACTGGTCTATTATAAAGGATATTTCAAAAGATACAGATGAACAGCCAGATGGAAGAGATGCCCAGGACAGGACATGTGTGATGTGCACTGAGCTTCCACACCCTGTCTAGTGTGCCGACCTCCCTGTACCTCCCTGTGTTCAAGCAACCTGGAAGTCCTCCAAACCCTGTCGTTTGAGGTTTGTATGTAAGCTTCACTACACAGGCATGATTGATAAATCACTGGCCATCAGTGATCAAGTCAACCTTCAGCTCCTATCCTCTCCCCTTCTGAGATATGAGGGGATGAGGTTGAAAGTTCCAAACCTCTAATCACTAGGTTGGTTCCAGCTGGCATCCTGAAGCTTTCCAGGACCCCCTAGTCATCTCATTAGCATACAAAAAGGCACTTGTCACTTAGGAGAGTTCAAGCATTTTAGGAGCCTCGGCCAGGAAATAGGAGCAGAAACCAAATATATCTATTTCTTATTATGGCATATCTCCTCTTGCTTGCTTTGGTCTAATTTAGAGCAGAATCTAAGGTCTCCAGGAAGCCCCAGCCTGTTCTCACCAGACCCACTCCCTCCTTCCCTCCTCACTTTCCTTTCTGCCTCCTTAGTTGCTCTCTTCCTCACCTACAACTTTGTCATGTAACTGTTGCCCTTCTGTTAAAGTCTGCAGTTTAATTTCATGCCCAAGTTCCTGCCACTTCAAGACTTCACCACCTGAGATACAATGAGCAGGGGCAAGGACAGAAAGCAACTGCTCAAATCTTCCAATATGAGTGGAGGGATGTTGGGTAAAATACTTAGAGGAAAACCCCAGCCCGGGGGCATGGGCCCAAATACCAAGGGGCAAAACCTGACCCAGAAGCACCTACATGATGAGAAAGTTAAGGAAAAAAGGATGACAGTTAAATGGTACTTGGCATTAGGGACATCATAAAAATTGTCCTCGGTTTTAGATGTTGAAGAAATGACAAAATGAATTAAAAATTTTATAGAGTTAATATTTATGTCTAATTATTATGTAGTATGATATTTCTGTATATAACGTGTTAATAAAACTTAAATGTATTAAAACTAAATTTTTCTCAAGTTGTATTTGATTAGAACAGTGACTCTGACATAATAAATACTAAGTTTCATAAACTGTGGCTTACACAGCATGGAGATCTGCTCACATCACAAAACATCAGAGGGATACTACAATGTATCCTCTTTTGAAAAGAAGGAAACTGTGCCTATGAATCCCTCTTCTCCCATCTTGGGGCTCACAGATACAGGATTCATGCTGAGTTCTTAACCTAAACTCAAAGACTTGTTTCTCATAAAAGTTTCTCTTTAATAGTCTTTTTGCTATACTTCAGTTATGTTTTGTAATGTTGTTTTCCAAATTTTTTATCCTAAAAAAAAGAATATTTAGGCCAGTTGTGGTAGCTGATGTCTATAATCCCAGAGCTTTGGGAGGCTGAAGTAGGAGGATCACTTGAGCTCAGGAGTTCAAGACCAGCCCGGGCAACAGAGTGAGACAGCATCTCTACTAAAAATCAAAGAAACAAACAAACAGGTGTGGTGGCTAGTACCTGTAGTCCCCAGGGGGTGCTGAGGGGGTTGGATCACCTGAGCCTGGGAGGTGGAGGCTGCAGTGAGCCCTGATCACACGACTGCACTTCAGCCTGTGCAACAGAGCAAGACTCAAAGAAAGAGAGAGAGAGAAAGAGAGAGGGAGGAAGGAAGGAAGGAAGGAAGGAAGGAAGGAAGGAAGGAAGGAGGGAGGGAGGGAGGGAGGGAGGGAGGGAGGGAGGGAGGGAGGGAGGGAGGGAGGGAAGGAGGGAAGGAGGGAGGGAAAGAAGGAAGGAAGGGAAAGAAGGGAGGAAGGGAAAAGAGGGAGAGAAGGGAGGGAGGAAGGAAATGTGAAATATTGAATTTTTAATTTTCCTTTAAAAATATTTACATCATCGAATTTATGAACATTTCTATTTCCACCCTATAGGTAACTTACTACACTTCAGTTTTAATTAAAGTCCACTACCCAAGGGTCTTCCCAAAACTTTTATGTCATTGGAAGTCAGGGTCTATTTGGAGGCTGAGTGACTTTTTTTCTGAAAAGTATTCTTGAAAAGGTCTTATCTATTTGGAAATGCTTTAGGACAATCAGATAGAGGAACAAAAGTTGGATTTTATATTCTTCCTTTCCCTTTCTAGTCTTCTCATTAAAGAATACCAGGATTTCTCCCACCCCTACCCTTCCACTTCCCACATTATCCCTGCCCGAAATTAAACTACTCCTTTTAGAGACACTAGGAATATCCGATGGATTGAAAAACATTTCGCCTACAGGGAGTTTCCATTTGACCCCTGTATAATTTCTGAGTGTCGTTTCCATCTCTTGCTCTAACCCTATTTATACTCTCTAAATCCCCAGACATCTCTCTGGGGAAATTTACTCAGAATAAACCCACGAATGCAAATTATCTAGAAAATAACTTAACAAGATTATATATTTTAAAAACAAGTTTCGATATTGCTTTTGGGCTAAAGCCTCATTTCTCTTAGGGTATCCATATGGGAATTGAAATTTCTTTGCTTGCAGTAGTCTTTTTTACCCTCATCACCACGATTACTGCTATGAAGTATTTAGCCTACATTTTTATGATTCAATCTTGGAAATAAATGGTTTTAGGGTTTCATGATCATTTCCTTAATTGTTTCCATTTTTCAGGCTTTTACTATGACATTTGCTACTGCTCATTCTTTAAACTACCTGAAAATGAGGAGCTGAATTTTATTATCAAGTAGCTAAATGGAAGATCCATTTCCCAGGATTCTTAGAGGAGTGTAGGAGAGACCTCTGAGCATATTCTATCTCATTACAGAGCTGGCTCAGAAGCCTAAGACCTGAGCAGGTTCTCTACTTTGTTTGCGGCTTATCAGTGTAGTAACTCTAGTAACTCATCAAGGCTCTAGCGAAATCATCCTGCCTTTTGGCTGTTTTGTCTCATTGTCTGTTTAATTCAAGTCTTATCTTCCTTTGTCGATCAGTTCTTCCCTTTTGCCAGGTGTTCTAAGCAGTTCTTTTTTTTTAGATGGATTTTCGCTCTTGTTACCCAGATTGTGCAATGGCGTGATCTCGGCTCACCGCAACCTCCGCCTCCTGGGTTGAGGCAATTCTCCTACCTCAGCCTCCTGAGTAGCTGGGATTACATCTAAGTAGTTCTTTACTTCTCACTGTTAGTTTCTAGCAGTTCCTGGACTCTCCAGGTGAGCATGGAACACTACAATATGTGTCTCCCAAGGATCAATGACACTTTATGAGAAACATCTAAACTTTCCCACCAAGACTCAAAAAAGGTAGAGTATTTTTTTTTTTAATTTTTTATTGGATTTTAGGTTTTGGGGTACATGAGCAGAGCATGCAAGACAGTTGCGAAGGTACACACATGGCAGTGTGCTTTGCTTTTCTTCTCCCCTTCACCCACATTTGGCATTTCTCCCCAGGCTATCCCTCCCCACCTCCCCCTCCCACTGGCCCTCCCCTTTTCCCCCCAATAGACCCCAGTGTTTAGTACTCCCCTTTCTGTGTCCATGTGTTCTCTTTTTTCATCACCCACCTATGAGTGAGAATATGCGGTGTTTCATTTTCTGTTCTTGTGTCAGTTTGCTGAGGATGATGTTCTCCAGATTCATCCATGTCCCTCTCGGCGGACACAACGAGAGCTCCAATCCTGGGTTGTTCTCACAGCGCCATCTTGAGTCCTCCAAAAAAGGTAGAGTATTATTGTGACTTTTCATCTATCTCAATCCCTTCTGCTTCTCCCATCCCACCTTGTCTCTCTTTGACCAAAGAGAAATTATTAGCTAGGGATAGATGATATTATCTTTGGACAAAGGAGATAATTGTCAATTATCTACCTTTTTTATTTTTAACTGAGACAGGGTGTCACTCTGTTGTTCAGGCCAGAGTGCAGTAGCACAGTTATAGCTCACTGCAGCCTCAATCTCCCAGGCTCCAGCAGTCCTTCTGCCTCAGCCCCCAAGTAGCTGGGACTACTGTCAAATGCCACCATGCCCAGCTAATTTTTTATTTTTAGTAGGCACAAGATCTCACTATGTTGCCCAGGCTGGTCTTGAACTTCTGGGCTCAAGCAATCTTCCTGCCTTGGCCTATCAAAGTGCTGGGATTATAGGCATGAGCCACAGCACCCAGCCTATCTAACTTTTAAGGTATTCTATGATTGCATTATTGTGTCATCTGAAATGAAAGATTATTTGCTCTTTTAAAATTACTTTTTTAACCTTGTAATTCTTGCCCAAAATGCTGAAGTTGGTGAAATGGAAATAGCAAAGAATAATTTATCTTCTATCAGAGAGAGCAAAGCTACTTCTCAACTCAAACAGCAGAACTGGGCTTGCTATTAAGACTTGTAGTAGGCCAGATGCAGTGGTTGACACCTATAATCCCAGTACTTTGGCAGGCCAAGGCGGGAGGATTGCTTGAGCCCGGGAGTTTGAGACCAGCGCAGGCAATATAGTGAGACTTTGTGTCTACTAAAAATAAAAAATTAATTGGGCATGGTGATGCACACCTGTAGTCCCAGCTGCTTGGGAGCTGAGGCAGAAGAATCACTTGAGACCACCCTGGGCAACATAGGGAGACACCTGTCTCTATTAAAAAAAAAAGCCATTAGCCAGATATAGTGGTGTGAGCCTGTAGTCCCAGCTACCTGGGAGGCTGAGATGGGAACATCCCTCGAGTCCAGGAGTTTGAGGCTGCAGTGGGCTATGATGGCATCAGTGTGCTCCAGCCTGGGTGACAGACCAAGACCTTGTCTCCAAAAAAAAAAAGACTCATAGTAACCCATTTGTTATTCGGCTCTGAAATCACGAGATGAAGTTAAAACATTTTTTAAAAAATTTATGCTTTGCTTTTCCAATTGTGATTATTAATACACAAATAATGCAAGGCTGAGCAGAGTCAAACCTGGGATATGTGCATCATCAGTTCCAAAAAACAGAAGACTTGGTTTTTCATTCTGCTATCTAAGAGAGGGGCTCATGGGGCAGCCAAGGACAGAACTTACTGGACCCAGACCTCACATAGTACCAAAGGCAAAGTGCTAAAAGTTAAGAGTAGGGGATGAATATAGGCCACTGAGGAAAATGACAAGCTCTGAAGCAATAGGAAGTTGAATAGTCACCAAAGCCATCCAAAGAATCCAGCCATACTGTGTTTTCCTTGGCTAGGACTATTTGTACCTTGGTGGCCAGCCATGCATTGGCTCTTGGGTCTCAGCTTCTTAAAGGTACCACTTAGGACCTGGTAGTTCTTATTCTATAAATTGATGCTGTATCATCATTACCATCAAATCAATTCTTTTCCAGGATGCAGACCAAGTCCTAATTTTCCTAATTCCCCCAGGGAACTAAACTCTCAGTTGGATGTGATAATGTCTTCTCCTCTTAGAAGTTTGTCAAGACAGTTTTCTGGAGTTGACACCTTTACTGACTTCCTGCTATCTATTTTATATAACAGGCATGGCATATGCACTATCAGAATTTCATGCACAAACCTATTGCATGCTACAAGCATAAGGATAGAAAGGAAAGAAGCTATTATATTTACCCACCCCAATCAGTTGTTTGCTGTCATGTGCAGGAGATACAGAAGAATGCTCAGAGGAAAGGAAAAGAGAGAAAAGTTTCTTCTGCAACATCCAGCCTTTTTTGAGGAAAAGCAAAAAACAAAAAACAAAGAAACAAAAATCAGAGAATCTGTCTCTAGCGGGCATTGTTTCCATACCTTATTACAAGTAATGAAAAGGACAGAAAATCACAAATGAACTTTCAGATCTCATTTGTTTGAACAATTCACCCCTGACCACCAATGGCATTTAAACAGAGCTATAGAAGGGAATTTAATGAACTGATTAAGATCATCTACAGAAACCTCACAACTAGTATCATACACAATAGTGAAAGAATAGATGCTTTTCTTTGTCAGAAAAAAGACAAGAAGACCTATTCTTGTTACTTTTATTCAACGTTGTACTAGAAGCTCTAGACAAGGCAATTAGTCAAGAAAAAGAAATAAAAAGCATCCATATTGGAGAGTAAAAAATGAAACCATTTCTATTTGCAGATGGCATAATATCATATACAGAAAATCCTAAGGAATCCATTAAAAAACTATTAGAAGTATTAAGAAATCAAGAAAGGTTGCAAGATACAAGATCAAAATACAAGTATCAATATATTTCTGTATACTAGCAATGAACAATATAAAAGTGAAATTTCAAAAATTCATTCATAGTAGCATCAAAAAGGATAAAATAAGAATAAATTTAACAAAATGAGTAAAAGATCTAAAAGATCTGCACCAAAAATTGCAAAATAACCATTGAAAGAAATTAAGATCTAAATACAGTCATATGTTGTTTAATGATGGGATTATATTCTGAGAAGTGTGTTCTTGGATATAGGTGATTTTGTTGTCATGTGAACATCATGGAGTGTACTTACACAAACCTAGATTGTATATAGGCTACTATACAAACTGCAAATATATGGCATAGCTTATAGCTCCTAGGCTACAAACTTGTACAGCATGTTACTGCATTGAATACTGTAGGCAACTATAACATAATGGTGAATATTTGTACATCCAAAGATATCAAAACATAGAAAAGGTACAGTAAAAATATGTTATTATAATCTTATAGGATCACCATCATATATATGGTTGGTCATTGACCAAAATGTCATTATAGTGGCGCATGACTGTAAATGGAAAAATATCCTATGTTCATGGATTGGGAGACTTAATATTGTTAAAATGATATTACTCTCCAAATTGACCTATATATTCAATGCAATACATACAAAAATTTCATCTGTCTTTTTTTCTTTTGTAGAAATTGGCTCATATTTCCTTATTTCAAATGTTACTACAAAGCTACAATAATCAAGACAGTGCAGTAATGGCATAAGTACAGACATAAATATCACTGGAATAGAATTGGGAGTCCAGAACTAAACCTTCACATAATGGTCAATTAATTTTCTATAAGGAAACCTGTCAAGACAATTCAAAGAGAAAGAGTATTTTTTTGAATAAATACTGCTGAGGGCTGGATGCAGTGGCTCATGCCTATTATCCCAGCACTTTGGGAGGCCTAGGTGAGTGAATCTCCTGAGGTCAGGGTTTGAGACCACCCTGGCCAACATGTTGAAACCCTTTCTCTACTAAAAATACAAGAGTTAGCCAGGTGTGGTGGCATGCACCTGTAGTCCCAGTTACTTGGGAGGCTGAGGCAGGAAAATCACTTGAGCCTGGGAGGCAGAGGCTGTAGTGAGTGCACCACTGCACTCCAACCTGGGGAGTGAGACACTGTGTCAAAAAAAAAATGCTGAGAAGCTGTGTGTGGTGGCCCATGCCTATAATCCCAGCTACTCAGGAGACTGAGGTTGGGGGATCACTTGAAGCCAGGAATTCAAGACCAGCCTAGGCAACATAGCAAGGCCCTGTCTCCAAGAAAATAAACATTAAAAAATTAACTGGGTGTGGTGTGATGAGCTTATAGTCTCAGCTACTCAGGAGGCTGAGGTGGGAGGATCTCCTAAGCCCAGGAGGCCGAGGTTGCTGTGAGCTACAATCACGCCACTGTACTCCAGCCTGGAGTACAGTTGCTTAAAAAAAAAAAAAGAAATTAAAGGCTAAGACATCTAGATATTTGCATGCAAAAGAAAGAAGTTGGATTTTGACTTTTCATCTTATAGAATAATTAGCTCAAAGTAAATAAAAGACCTAAATGTGATGGAAGGGACTCAAGATGGCACGGTGAGAACAACCCAGGATTGAAGCTCTCGGTGAATGCGCAGAGAGTGAGTCAGGGCCTCATTTCCAGACGGATCTTTGTTGCCCACAGAACGGGGAAATTCCCAGGTATAAAAGAGATGTGGGACGCCAGGCAGAGGTTTTGGCTGGTGCAGCCGGCAGCCGGTGCAGCTGGCGGCCGATGCTGCAGTGCAGTGGCACTCCACAGCGCTCCGCACAAAGCACACTGGTCCAGTTGCCCTGTTGAACTGGCAATCTGAGACTTGAGAGGGGTGAACTTGAGACTGAACAGGACTTGGACAGTGAGCCAGACCAGGAGATTCCAGGGAAACAGCGTTTGGGGTAGCACACTGGGACAAACAAAATGGCGATTCCAAACGCTCCGGGTGGAGAGGATCCCTGCAGGCACAGCTGAACCCAGGACGCTGCAGCTCCATGGGGTAGGGGCGTCCACCATTACCGAGGCAATCCGCCCCTACTGAGGTACACACCATTGCTGACGCACGCTGCCGTTGCTGAGGCAACCTGCCTCAGAGAGACTCCACCGCAGGGCGTAGCCCGGGGCAGCAGGGCGGAAACCGCAGCAGCAGGGCAGAGCCTGCAGCAACAGGGCGAACCTCACACCAGCAGGGAGGAGCCTCAGCAGGCAAATACTGACTAGACTGCCTCCTAGCTGGGCAGGACAGCACAACGGACACTCATAAAGAAAGCCCCAACCCCCCGGAGACAGAGCATCTGAGAAAAAAAGGGTTTTTTAAATGAGTTCTGCTGCAGCAGAATTAAACATAGCAGCCTAACAGCCCTGAATGAACAATAGAGCTCACAGCTCAGCACTTGAGCTCCTATAAAGTACAGACTGTCTCCTCAAGCAGCTCCCTGACCCCTCTACATCCAAAAGACTGACATTTGGCAGGCATCATTCTGGGCCAAAGACAGCAGAAAAAGAAACTGGTAGCATCCCTCACTGTTCCGTAGCTGCTATAGGTGCACCCCAGACAAGCAGGGCCTGGAGTGGACCTCAGCAGTCGTACAGTGGAGGGGCTAGACTGGTAGAAGGAAAACCAAGTAACAGAAATACTTCATCATCAACAATCCGGGCGTCCACTCAGAGACCCAATCAAAAAGTCAGCAACTACACAGACAACAGGTGGATAAATCCACAAAGATGGGAAGAAACCAGTGCAAAAAGGAGGAAAACACCTGAAACCAGAACACGTTGCCTCCTAGAAAGGACCAAAACTCCTCACCAGCAAGGAAACAAAGCTGGACGGAGAATAACTGTGATGAAATGACAGAATTAGACTTAAGAAGGTAGATAATGAGAAACTTTTGTGAGCTAAAAGCACATGTTTTAAATCAATGCAAAGAAACTAAGAACCTTGAAAAAAGATTCGAGGAAATGATAACAAGAATGGATAACTTAGAGAGGAATATGAATGAATTAAAGGAGCTGAAAAACACAATACGAGAACTTCACGAAGCATGCACAAGTTTCAACAGCCGAATTGACCAAGCAGAAGAAAGAATATCAGAAGTCGAAGATCAAATCAATGAAATAAAACGAGAAACCAAGATTAGAGAAAAAAGTGCAAAAAGGAATGAACGAAGCCTCCAAGAAATGTGGGACTATGTGAAGAGACCTAATCTACGTTTGATAGGCGTACCAGAATGTGACGAAGAGAATGAATCCAAGCTGGAAAATACTCTTCAGGACATTATCTAGGAAAATTTCCCCCACCTAGCAAGACAGGCCAATACTCAAAGGAAATACAGAGAACACCACAAAGATATTCCGCAAGAAGAGCAACCCCAAGGCACATAATCGTCAGATTCAACAAGGTTGAAATAAAGGAGAAAATACTAAGGACAGCCAGAGAGAAAGGTCGGGTCACCCACAAAGGGAAGCCCATCAGACTCACAGCAGATCTCTCGGTGGAAACACTACAAGCCAGAAGAGAGTGGGGGCCAATATTCAACATCCTTAAAGAAAAGAACTTTCAACCCAGAATTTCATATCCAGCCAAAGAGAGCTTCATAAGTGAAGGAAAAATAAAATCCTCTGCGAACAAGCAAGTACTCAGAGAGTTTGTCACCACTAGGCCTGCTTTACAAGAGCTCCTGAAAGAGGCACTACACATAGAAAGAACAACCAGTACCAGCCATTCCAAAATCACACTAAATGCTAAAGAGCATCAACATAATGAAGAATCTACAACTAACGGGCAAAACAACCAGCTAGCATCAAAATGGCAGTATCAAATTCACACATAACAATATTAACCCTAAATGGAAATGGACTAAATGCACTAATCAAAAGACACAGACTGGCAAATTGGATAAAAATCCAAAACCCATCAGTGTGCTGTATCCAGGAAACCCATCTCACATGCAAGGATACACAAAGGCTCAAAATAAAGGGATGGAGGAAGATTTACCAAGCAAATGGAGAGCAAAAAAAGCAGGAGTTGCAATTCTCATCTCTGATAAAATAGACTTTAAAGCAACAAAGATCAAAAGAGACAAAAAAGGCCATTACATAATGGTAAAAGGATCAATACAACAAGAAGAGCTAACGATCCTAAATATATATGGACCCAATACAAGAGCACCGAGATACATAAGGCAAGTTCTTAATGACTTACAAAGAGACTTACACTCCCGCACAATAATAGTGGGAGACTTTAACACTCCACTGTCAATATTAGACAGATCAACCAGACAGAAAATCAACAAGGATATCCAGGGCTTGAACTCAGACCTGGAGCAAGCAAACCTGATAGACATTTACAGAACTCTCCACCCCAAATCCACAGAATATACATTCTTCTCAGCACCACATCACACCTACTCTAAAATTGACCACATAATTTGAAGTAAAGCACTCCTCAGCAAATGCAAAACAACTGAAATCATAACAAACAGTCTCTCAGACCATAGTGCAATCAAGTTAGAACTCAGAATTCAGAAACCGACCCAGAACCACACAGCTTCATGGAAACTGAACAACTGGCTCCTGAATGTTGACTGGATAAACAATGAAATGAAGGCAGAAATAAAGAAGTTCTTTGAAATCAATGAGAACGAAGACACAACATGCCAGAATCTCTGGGACACATTTAAAGCAGTCTCCAGAGGAAAATATATAGCAATAAGTGCCCATATGAGGAGAATGGAGAGATCCAAAATTGATACCCTATCATCAAAATTGAAAGAGCTAGAGGAGCAAGATCAAAAAAACTCAAAACCCAGCAGAAGACAAGAAATAACTAAGATCAGAGCTGAACTGAAGGAGATTGAGACACGAAAAACCCTTCAAAAAATCAATAAATCCAAGAGCTGGTTTTTTGAAAAGATCAACAAAATAGACAGACCACTAGCCAGATTGATTAAAAAGAAAAGAGAGAACAACCAAATAGATGCAATAAAAAATGATAAAGGGGAAATCACCACAGATTCCACAGAAATTCAAACCATCATCAGAGAATATTATAAACAACTCTATGCACATAAACTAGTAAACCTGGAAGAAATTGATAAACTCCTGGACTCCTGTGTCCTCCCAAGCCTAAACCAGGAGGAAGCCGAAACTATGAATAGACCAATAACAAGGGCAGAAGTCGAGGCAGCAATTAAGAGCCTACCACACAAAAAAAGCCCAGGTCCAGATGGGTTCACAGCCGAATTCTACCAGACACACAAAGAGGAGCTGGTACCATTCCTTCTGAAACTATTCCAAAAAATCCAAAAAGAGGGAATCCTTCCCAAATCATTTTATGAGACCAACATCATCCTGATACCAAAACCCGGCAGAGACCCAACAAGAAAAGAAAACTTCAGGCCAATATCCATGATGAACATAGATGCAAAAATCTTCAATAAAATATTGGCAAGCCGATTGCAATAGCAAATCAAAAAACTTATCCATCATGATCAAGTAGGATTCATCCCAGGGATGCAAGGCTGGTTCAACATACGCAAGTCTATAAACGTAATTTATTACATAAACAGAACCAACAACAAAAACCACATGATTATCTCAATTGACACAGAGAAGGCATTCGACAAGATTCAACAGCCCTTTATGCTAAAAACCCTCAATAAACTCGGTATCGATGGAACGTATCTCAAAGTCATAAAAGCTATTTACGACAAACCAACAGCCAATATCATACTGAATGGGCAAAAACTGGAAGCATTCCCTTTGAAATCCGGCACTAGACAAGGATGCCCTCTTTCACCACTCCTATTCAATATAGTACTGGAAGTTCTAGCCAGAGCAATCAGGCAAGAAAAAGAAATAAAGGGTATTCAAATAGGAAAGGTGGAAGCCAAATTGTCTCTATTTGCAGACGACATGATAGTATACCTAGAAGACCCCATCGCCTCAGCCCAAAAACTACTGAAACTGATAAGCAACTTCAGCAAAGTCTCAGATATAAAATCAATGTGCAAAAATCACAAGCATTCGTCTACACCAATAACAGACTTAAAGAAAGCCAAATCAAGAACGAACTGCCATTGACAATTGCTACAAAAAGAATAAAATACCTAGGAATACAACTCACAAGGAACGTAAGGGACCTCTTCAAGGAAAACTACAAACCACTGCTCAACGAAATCAGAGAGGGCACAAACAGATAGAGAAACATTCCATGTTCATGGTTAGGAAGAATTAATATCTTGAAAATGGCTATACTGCCCAAAGTAATTTATAGAATCAATGCTATCCCCATCAGGCTACCATTGACTTTCTTCACAGAACTGGAAAAAACCACCATGAACTTCATATGGAACCAAAAGAGAGCCCGCATAGCCAAGTCAATTCTAAGCAAGAAGAACACAGCAGGGGGCATCACACTACCAGATTTCAAACTATACTACAAGGCTGCAGTAATCAAAACAGCATGGTACTGGTACCAAAACAGAGATATAGACCAATGGAACAAAACAGAGGCATCGGAGGCAACACAACATATCTACAAGCATACAATCTTTGATAAACCTGACAGAAACAAGCAACAGGGAAAGCATTCCCTGTTTAATAAATGGTGTTGGGAAAACTGGCTAGCCATATGCAGAAAGCAGAAACTGGACCCCTTCCTGACACCTTACACTAAAATTAACTCCAGATGGATTAAAGACTTAAACATAAGACCTGGCACCATAACAACCCTAGAAGAAAATCTAGGCAAAACCATCTAGGACATAGGAGTAGGCAAGGACTTCATGAACAAAACACCAAAAGCATTGGCAACAAAAGCCAAAATAGACAAATGGGACCTAACGAAACTCCACAGCTTCTGCACAGCAAACGAAACAGTCACTAGAGTGAATCGGCAACCAACAGAATGGGAAAACATTTTTGCAGTCTACCCATCTGACAAAGGGCTGATATCCAGAATTTACAAATAACTCAAACAGATTTACAGGAAAAAAACAAGCCCATTCAAAAATGGGCAAAGGATATGAACAGACACTACAAAAGAAGACATATATGAGGCCAACTATCATATGAAAAAATGCTCACCATCACTGGTCATCAGAGAGATGCAAATCAAAACCACATTGAGATACCATCTCACGCCAGTTAGAATGGCGATCATTAAAAAAATCTGGATACAACAGATGCTGGAGAGGATGTGGAGAAAAAGGAACACTTTTACACTGTTGGTGGGAGTGTAAATTAGTTCAACCATTGTGGAAGACAGTGTGGCGAGTCCTCAAGGCCTTAGAAATAGAAATTCCATTTGACCCAGCAATCCCATTACTGGGTATATATCCAAAGGACTATAAATCGCTCTACTATAAGGACACATGGACACGAATGTTCATTGCAGCACTGTTTACAATAGCAAAGACCTGGAATCAACCCAAATGCCCATTGATGCTAGACTGGATTGAGAAAATGTGGCACATATACACCATGGAATATTATGCAGCAATCAGAAATGATGAGTTCGTGTCGTTTGTAGGTACATGGATGAATCTGGAGAACATCATTCTCAGCAAACTGACACAAGAACAGAAAATGAAATACCGCATATTCTCACTCATAGGTGGGTGATGAAAAATGAGAACACATGGACACAGGGAGGGGAGTACTAAACACTGGGGTCTATTGGGGGAAAAGGGGTGGGCCAGTGGGAGGGGGAGGTGGGGAGGGATAGCCTGGGGAGAAATGCCAAATGTGGGTGAAGGGGAGAAAGGAAGCAAAACACACTGCCATGTGTGTACCTATGCAACTGTTTTGCATGTTCTGCACATGTACCCCAAAACCTAAAATGTAATAAAAAAATTTTTTTAAAAAGACCTAAATGTAAGGGTAAAAATTATATAACTCTTGGAAGAAAACATTAGAGTAAATCTTCTTCCCTTTGGATTGGGCAGTGGTTTCTTAGATATGACACCATAGCACAACAACAAAATTTGCACATCATCAACATAAAAAACTTTTGTGCTTTACTTCAATAAAGTGAAAAGACACACTCAGAACAATATCTAATAAGGAACTTGTATCAGAATATAGAGAGAATTTTAACAAGTCAAAATAAAATTTTAAAATTTAAAAAAAATTTTAAATGGCCGAAGACTTTTATTCAACATATTATTGGAGGTCCTAGGAAGAGCAATTAGGCAAGAAAAAAAGTAAAGAATATCCAAATTAGAAAGAAAGATGTCAAATGATCATGTTTGTAGATAATATGCTATTAGATTTAGAAAAATCTAAAGCCACCACCAAAAAACTGGAACAGATAAACCAACTCAGTTAAGTTTTAGGATATCAAATCAACATACAAAAATCAGTAGCATTTATATATGCCAACAGTGAACAGTCTGAAAAAGAAATCAAGAAAGCAATCCTATTTACTATGCAAAATACCTATGAATAAATTTAACCAGAGAAGTGAAAGGTTTATGCAATTAAAATTATAAAGTGCTTATGAAAAAATTGAAGAGGAGAAAAAAAGTAAAAAATGTTCTACGCTCATATATTGGAGGAATTAATATCATTAAAATGTCCATACTGCTCAAAGCAATCTACAGATTAAATGCAATCTCTATCAGCAGAATACTATTGACATTCATCACAAGTAGAAAAAAAAATCCTCAAATTCTAATGGAACCGCTCAAGACTCCAAATGGCCAAAATAATCCTGAGCAAAAATAACAAAGCTGGAGGCATCTTACTTTGAAATATACTACAGAGCTATAGTAGCCAAAAGAAATATTACTTTCATAAAAACAGACACATTGACTAATGCCACAGAATAAAGACTCAGAAATAAATCCATGCATTTACATCCAACCCATTTTCAACATAGGTGCGAAGAACATACGTTAGAGATAGAACAGTCTCTTCAATAAATGGTGCTGGGAAAACTGAATAACCAGATGCACAAGAATGAAGCTAACCTCTATATCTCATCATATCAAAAAATCAGATCAAAATAAATTAAAGACTTAACTCTAAGACATGAAACTATGAAACAACTAGAAGAAAACATTGGGGGAAATGCTTCAGGATATTGGTCTAGGGAAAGGATTTTTGGAAAAGACCTCAAAAGCACAGGCAACCAAATCAAAAATAAGACAAATGGGGGTTATAGCAAGTTACACACACACACACACACACACACACACACACACACACACAACTTCTGCGTAGCAAAGGAAACAATCAGCAAAGTGGAGATACAACCTACAGAATGTGAGAAAATATTTGCAAACTATCCATCTCACAAGGAATTAATAATCAGAATATATAAAGATTCGACTCTATAGCAAAAAACAGTCTGCTTAAAAAATGGGCAGAGCCAGGCACATGAAACTCATCTGTAATCCCAGCTACTCAGGAGGCTGAAGTAGGAGGATTGCTTAAGCCCAGGAGTTGGAGACAAGCCTGAGCAACACAGTGTGACCCTATCTCAAAAAAGGAGTAGGAGGCAAAAGATCTGAATAGATATTTTTCAAAAGAAGACATATGAATGGCAACAGGTATAAGAAAAAATGCTCAATATCATTAATTATCACGGAAATGCAAATCAAAACCACAATGAGGTATCATCTAACCCTCATTAACATGGCTCTTATCAAAAGGACAAAAAATAACAGATGCCAGTGAGGATGTGGAGAAAGGGGAATGCCTACACATTCTTGATGGGAATGTTAGTACTGTCACTGTAAAGCAGTATAGAAGTTCCTCCAAAAAATTACAAATAGAGCTACCATATAATCTAGCAGTCCTTCTGCTGAAGACTTAAGTCTTTAGTCCATTTTATCCAAAAGAAAGGAAATCAGTATATGGAAGACATATCTGCACTTTCATATTTATTACACTATTCACCATAGCCAATACATGGAATCAATGTGCCCATCAGTAGTTAAATGGATAAAGAAAATGTGGTACATATACATAGAATATTATTCAGCTATAAAAAAATAAAATCCTTTCATTTACAGCAACATGGATAGGCCTGGAGGGCATTAGGTTGAGTGAAATAAGCTGAGCACAGAAAGACAAATACCACATGCTGTCATTCATATGTGGGAGCTAAATGTGGATCTCATAGAGATAGAGAGTGGATTCAGGGTTACCAGAGGCTAGGAATGGTAGGACTGAAGGAGAAACAAAGAAAAGCTGGTTAGTAATTACATGGAAAGATATTCAACAGTATTAGTTATTAAGGGATTGCAAACCAAAACCATAAGATACCACTTCACATCCATTAAATCATCTATCATTAAAAAGATAGAAAATAAAAAGTGTTCACAAGGATGTGGGGAAATTCGAATCCTCATTTATTGTTAGTGAGAATGTAAATGATGCAGTCACATTGGAAAACAGCTTGGCAGTTCCTTAAAAGGTTAACCATTGAGTTGCCAAATGGCCTAGCAATGCTAGTGCTAGCTGTACATCCAAGAGCACTGAAAACATGTCTACACAAAAACTTGTACACTAATGTTCGTAGAACATGATTCATAGTAGCTAAAATGTGAAAACAACCCAAATGTCCATCGGCTGATCAACAGACAGTGTGTTATAGCCATACAATGGAATATTATTTGGCCATAAAAATGAATAAAGATGGATGAACTTTAAAGTATTAGGCTGAATGAAAGAATTCACATAATGTATGATTCCATTTATATAAACTGCCCAGAATAAGCAAGTCTGTAGAGACAGAAAGTAGATTAATGATTTACAGGGCTCCAGAAAGGGAAAATAAGGGTAAATGCAAATAGGCATAGGGCTTCTTTTGGGGATGAAAATGTTCTGGAACTGGTGTCAGTGGTTGCACAACTTTGTGAATGTATTAAAAACACTGAATTGCACAGATTAAAAGGATGCATTTTTGGTATGTGAATTACATCTCAATAAAGCTGTTATTTTATAAAAGAAAGGAAAAAATAGAAAAAGTAAGCTATACAGAAACGTATCTGTGATGGTTTAGGCCACTCTCGTCCCTGGCTGCTTCAATACTGTCAGGTGTTTACATTGATTAGCTTCTGTTTAGTTGTGCTTTTTTTCTTTTCTTTTTAAATTTTGAGGCTTCAATCCAAGTCATCTAGCCAAATAAATTCCCAAACATGTGTTTCTGACACATGGCCAAATAATCTAGATTTAGTTAGGAAATCATGACCAAATTCATTTTAGTCATAAATTAACAGACAGGCAGCTCCTAGAGACCCAAATATGTCTCTTTTTCAAACATGGTGACTGTCTTACACCGTTCAGGCAGCTATAACAAAAATACCAAAGACTGAGTGGCTTAAAACTACATTTATTTCTCACAGTTCTGGAGGCTGGGAAGTCCGAGATTAAGATGCAGATTCAGTGTGTGGTAGGGGCCAGTTTACCAGTTTATAGGCTGCAGTCTTCTTACTATATCCTTACAGGGCAGATGGGTGAGAGTTCTCTGGGTCTCTTTTATAAGGGCACTAATCTTATTAATGAGGGCTCTGTCTTCATGACCTAATCACCTCCCCAAAGCCACACTTCCCAATACAGCACATGGAGGATTAGGATTTCAACATATGAATTTTGGGGGGACACAAATATTCAGCCCATAGTAGTGACATTGAATTATTAAATTGATAATAGGTTTCCTTTAGTGCAAGGATAGTATCTCGAAAATAATAATTTAAAAGTTAAAATGAATAACAAATGTAATGAAATACACACAGACATTTAAATGTACCCTGAGAAATGCCCTTTTACATTACCATACTAAGAGTGTCAAAAGAGAGAGAGAAAGAGCTTTACCTGTGGGTGTATAACGATTTTGGGTAGTTAAGCAGCACCCTTCTTTTGAATTGCTCACAATGCTTTATAGCATTCACTTCAGCAATTGTTACAACACTCTTGTGGGTGGCAGGCATTGTACCAAAAGTGCAGTACAACTGCAGGTCAGACAATCCAGGGACACACAGCAATCACACAAATAGTTGAAAGCACAGGGAAATGTGGAACCAACATGGTCGGTCCAGTGATGCCTTGCCCACATCTGACCAAGGCGGAATCTTCTTGGATTGATAAGCTCTCTAACAAATAATAGTTTTGAGTTCCTATTATTCTGGGTTTCCCAAGTGTGCCTGCCATATCTGAAACAGATGGTCAGTATTGCAGGATTATGACTGTTTTTAATGGTAATAGAATCACGTGATTAACACTTCCTGAAAAGAACTGGATTACATGAAAATTGGACCTCAGCTCTTCAAAAAAATATTATTCGATTTCCTGTCTCATTTCCAGAAAATCATAGGAAAACTGAAAGTCTGTAAAGAGTATTTTAAAATAGGTTAAAATCTACATTTGTTTTGTCACACTGATCTCTTAGGCCCCATCCAATGATTTACTTGTTTGGCAGTTATGATACTTTCTCTGTACAGCCGAAATCCTGGGGAGGGACATGCATGCAGGGACAACAACGTTTTATTTAGCCATGTTGCCCCGTGCTTAGCACCATGCCTGGCACATAGCATGCGCTCAACAACAGTTTTTGAATAAATAAATCTCACCGTATTTTGCTTTATAAGACTTTTCTTTGACTATATGGCAATGCAGTTGGAGTTCAATTTATCATAACAACCCCTCCTAGCAATGCTTTTGTTGCATGGATAATGTGTTTTTATTTTTCCAGATTTCTTTCATTTCTGATTTACTCTGACTATTCACGAAAGAATATTAAGATTTGAAGATTTCCAAACAACTCTGGTGAGGGAATTTCTATACGTGTTCAAATGTTTTTTGACTAAATTTTAAAAGGTTATTTGTATCTGCAGTATTTTTGGCACTTAACAAGTAATAACATATTCATATTACATCAACACTTACTTCATTGTTTTTCTTTAAAAGTTCTTAAAAAAAAAAAAACTAAACATCTTCCCAGATTGTATTTCCCTCATCTCCATTAGTTACCAGTGTTGACTCTATTGTTTTTATTGCCAATATTCTTGCAGAAAACTTACAGATGACCTGTTTGTCCTTGATTTTTGCTTCCAAAGATGCACTACCAAAGAATAGGAATTTCTTATTGAATGCATACGTTTTAGAATGCATCTGTCTCTGTCTTTAACTTTGCAAAAATAAAATAATAAAGTTATGTGTTTTCTTCACACATCTGAAAGCCAGAAATAGATTCAGACGTACATTTTCTATCCGTGTGCCAAGCTAATAAGCAGAGCACAACAGACTGCAGAGCGCAGGCCACCGCGGCTCCGCCCTCGCACTGCGCCCTTCCTCCTCCCGCGCCTCCCCCGTCCCTCCTCCCACCCGGGCCCGGCCTGGCCAGCAGCACCCCGCAGCCCCGCCAGCTGCTCCCCTGGCAGCTGCACACTCGCCTCTGGGTCTGTCGTGCCGCGTTGTGTTCCTGGGCATCATTGCAATCATAGAATCGCAGCGTTTTAAAGCCGAGTGACTTTGGACTGGCTCCTTTGAGACCACTGAATTTCTGCAGATCATTTACTCCATTTTAGAATCTTAACAATTCACCATCTGGAAGGGCTTGGAGAGGGCACTGGGACCAGCGGAGTGTCTGCTGCGTCGTGTAGGAGCACTTTTAGTGACCTCCTCTTGAAGCAGACGTCAACTGGAAGTGTTCTAGGTGCCCAGAGAGAGGGGTCTGATGCAGAACGCCTGTCTGTTACTGCTTCTTCACCCTCCAAGGAAGGAAACCTTCTAGGCTTCTGAGGAGGTAGAACTCAACAGTAATACATGCTTTTAACTAGCAATATATATGGTACACGTTATTCCTTTATAAAATCAGTTCTGCAATGCCCGTTACTCCAGTCTCTGTTATCTTAGGAGCTCTAGAGTGAAGACTATCCCCTGACCTAAAATGGGCAGATCAGAATCTCTCTGGGGAGTTTGGAACTGGGACAGAAATGCTGATCTCTGTCCTGGTTTCTCCAACAGGAAAGATGTGCACGGGGAGCTCGGGATGGGCCGTGTTTGCGGCTGTGTGCCTTGAGACAGTGAAAACAGATCTGCTGGTCCTGGAGGCAGTGAAAGAGAGAGAGAAAGAAAAATAAATCTACAGTGAGAAAAATAGACATGAGAAAGAGCCAGCTTCCCGGCTTCCCAGAGGCTTCCTGGCTCTTCGTTCTAGTCCCCTGGGAGATTGGGCTACTTCCTCGCCTGGCCTGAAGTTAGTTTCTCTTCCATGCAACAAAAATCCTTTCCTAAGATGTTGACTCCACAAGGCTTCTGACCACAAAGCACAATCATAATCCTTTCATTGAGTTTAATTATCCAAAATCTCAAGACTCTCAACCGCAATTAAGAACCCAGAAGTAGACAGATGACATATCCAAATAGTGAAAGCTGGTTTTGGTCCAGAATTGTGCAGAACGTCACTCCTAGCTGTGTCTGTCTGGCGCTGCTCACTAATCCTCCTCAAAAAACAATTCATCAAATTTATCTTGCAGCTGCTACATGCTCTGTACCAGGTCAAATGCTGAAGTTTTGAAAGCCATCGTGACACAGCCCCTGATTCCCATGAGTTTTCAAGCTAGTGGGGAACTTAGACAAGTAAAATACATTATACAAGGGGTCTTTTAAAAGTTCATTGAAATAAGTATTATGAAAAAACTATGCATAGATGTCAAAATTCTTTTGCACCAAAATAAACTTGTACTAACTTGCTATAAAATGTCTGAAAAGGCACTAAACAATAGTTTGTAAGGAGTCCCTTATCAGAGCAATGTGAATTCTGCTAAAATTGAAGCAAGAACAGACATCAGATTTTTGGTGAAGCTTGGTTCAAAGAAGGGTGAAATCATTAATTTTGTAATGAAGAGTTTATTGGGACAATTGTCCCAAGAAATTAAGCAGTTTATAAATAGAATAATTCATTTGAAGAAGGGGAGAGACAATGTTAAAGCTGAAGCCTGCAGCAGCAGACCATCCACGTCAATTTGTGAGGAAAATGTATCTTGTTTGAGCCCTAATTGAAGAGGACCAATGATTAACAGCAGAAACAGCCAACACCATAGACGTCTCAGTTGGTTCCACTTACACAATTCTGACTGAAAAATTAAAGTTGAGCAAACTCTCCATTTGATGGGTGTCAAAACCGTTGTGCCCCCAAATCAGCTACAGACAAAAGCAGAGCTTTTGGTGGAAATTTTAAACAAGTGGGATCAAGAATCTCAGAGTATTTCTTCAAAGAAATGTAACAGGAAATAAAACATACCTTTGCCAGTACAATTCTGAAAACAAAGTACAATCACAGCAATGGCTACAAAGAGGAGGACGTGCTTCAGTCAAAGCACCAGCAGACACCAAGAGCCAAGGTTGTGGTGAAGGTTTTTTTGGATGCTTAAGGTACACTGCTTGTTGACTTTCTGGAGGGCCAAAGAACAGTAATATTTGCTTATTATGAGTGTGTTTTGAGAATGCCAAAGTTTTAGCAGAAAAATGCCTAGGAAAGCTTCACAGGAGAGAGTCCTTCTCCCGCACAATGATGTTCCTGCTCATTCATTCCTCTCATCAGACAAGGGCAATATTTTGAGTTTTGATGCAAAATTATTAGGCATCCACCTTACAGTCCTGGTTTGGTTCCTTTTGACTTTTTGTTTCCTAAAAAAGCTTTAAATCTTTTTTTTAGTTAATAAGGTAAAAAAGACTACATTGACCTGGTTAATTTCCCAGAACCCTCAGTTCTTTAGGGATGGACTAAATGGCTATTATCACTTATAAAAATGTCTTGAGGTCAGGTGCGGTGGCTCACACCTGTAATCCCAGCACTTTGGGAGGCCAACGCAGGCGGATCACAAGGTCAGGAGGTTGAGACCAGCCTGACCTATGTGGTGAAACCCCATCTCTAAAAAAAAGAAAAGTCTTGAATCTGTTAGAGCTTATGTTGAGAAAGGAAGTTCATATATTTTATTTTTATCTTTTAATTCTGTTTCTTCATGAACCTTTTGAACTAGTGAGGTAATTTACTTCTTTAACTTCACTCAGTTTAAATCTCAGTGTTGTTCAAGAAATAATAATATTGGCCAGGCACAGTGGCTCATGTCTGTAGTCCTAGTGCTTTGGGAGGCTGAGGCAGGAGGATTGCTTGAGGCCAGGAGTTTGAGGACAACCTAGCCAACACAGTGAGACCCTGTCTCTAATACTCTGTCTCTCATTAAAAAAAAAAATACAAGATCTGAGTCACATGGCAGAAAAAAATACAAAAAATGATAATCCCAGCCTCCTGAGCAGCTGGGATTACAGGCATGCGCCACCATGCCCAGCTAATTTTTTGTATTTTTAGTAGAGACAGGATTTCACCTACAAATAATCCCTGTTAATGCTGTATAGAACTCTTGCCCTAACGCGCCTCCCCACCCACCCTTGCACTGCTCTCCCAACCCATTCTTGACACAATTCAGACAAGTTGCTGCTCTGAACACTCCATTATTTACTTCTTTGTACATTGTATTTCCTTGTTTTGCAATGCTTTCTTTTCTATTTTTGCCTGTTAAAATCTACTTCTTTAAGGTCCAGGTCAAATGTCACCTTCCCCTTAAATGCATTCTGATTACACCCTCTGAATGAAGTTCCACCTACTCGAACCACCCGCAATTTGTACTTTACTGGAAGCACATGTACTCTGAATTGTACTAATTTTTGTGGTAGTCTCAACTCCAAGACTAAATAGAAAGTTTGAGAGTAATTCCTACCTGAGAGTAAGAATTTTGTTGTATTCAACTTTCCTTTTCTCTTTCTCTCTTTCTCTTTCTTTCTTTCTGATGGTGTTTTACTCTTGTTGCCCAGGCTGGAGGGCAATAGGGCGATCTCAGCTCACTGCAACCTCCACCTCTCAGGTTCAAGAGATTCTCTTGCCTCAGCCTTTTGAGTAGCTGGGATTACAGGCACCCACCACCACACCCAGCTACTTTTTGTATTTTTAGTAGAGATGGGGTTTCACCATGTTGGTCAGGCTGGTCTCAAACTCCTGACCTCAGGCAATCCACCCTCCTTGGCCTCCCAAAGTGCTGGGATTATAGGTGTGAGCCACCGTGCCCAGCCTATATTCAACTTTTCATCTCCCATGTCAACTGGTACAATGCCTTCCTTGCCAATAGTATGTACTCAGCAAATATTTGTTTCAAAATATATGCATTACTAGCAATAGAGAGATGACATACCAATTAAGTTGGCCCAAATTCTTTAACTTTATTAAAATAAAAAATGATAGGGTTAGGGACTGTTGTTCATACCTGTAACCCCAGTGACTCAGGAGAATGACACAGGAGGATCACTTGAGGCCAGGAATTCAAGACCAGCCTACACAACAAAGCAAGACTCTGTCTCTACAACAAATTTAAAAATTAGCCAGGCATAGTGGTCACATGCCTATAGTTCTAGCTATCTGGGAGGCTGAGGTGGGAAGATCACTTGAGCCCAGGAGTTTGAGTTTACAGTGAGCGATGATTGTGCCACTTCACTCTAGCCTGGGCAACAGAGCAAGATTTGTTGTCTTAAAAAGAAAAGTATCAAATATCTGTTATACGTAAGACTCCAGGTATTTAGTATTTCAAACTTTTCTTAAATTTAATTTTTAAAAGTTCAGATGTACAAAATTAATAATATAATTCTCATACACTTAGCATCCACATTAAGAAATAAAACATTACCAGTATAACTAAGTACTGTAAATTCCATCCTTAACGCATCCCTTTATGTCTCTACCATAGTTAGGCAAACCCTGAACTTGGGGATTAATCTTAAGCATTTATTTTTATTTAACCATATTCACATGTATTTATGATGTGTGTTTGCTGAGTTATTTAAGAACATTCAATTCTGCTATACAAAATAAGAGAAATAAACACATAGAGAAAACAATGAAACTAAGAATTGAAGCAAATAGCTTATGAAACAGGCAAAATTCCTACAAAATGTAGTAGCGCATTTGTGTAATGAACATAATTAGAAAGAGATTGAAAGAACAATAAACACCTAATAGTCATGATACATGAGGCCCTGAATCATCCAATTTTCATGAAGCATTGAAGATACTTCAGGCATATGAGGCATTCGGTATTCAAAAGGTTTTAATTTGGTCAACCATTGGCTCCTAACACCCTCTGCAAAAGAAATGTAAATAAAAATCCATAGCTGTTCATCAGGCTCACTGATGAGTTATCGCTGTCAGCCAGACCCACTTTGCCCCCAAGACTGTAGAGCAAGTGTGTATTTTGACCCCAAGCACCCTCTGCCTGTTGGGCTGCTTTGCTTAAATCTCAACTCCGGTCTTTGCAAGCAAACTCTTCGTTAGGAAGGCTAACGTAGCAGAGAAAGACAGAACTGAGCATTCAGGTGTTGTCATCTTTCCACCCTGCCCCCTGTAACACATCTTAAATGTGTTAACCTACTCCATATCTTGCACCTAGCTTCTTATGGTGTGTTTTAAATGGATTTAATAAGACACGTGATTTGCGGATTTTGTTTTGGTCCACGAGCCTTTCTTGTTCTGCGATCCCTTGATATAGCTTGCCTGTTAGTGTACTTATAGGCTACCATTGCAGCAAGGTAATTTCCCACACAACAATAGCATTTGCAAGTTTTTAATCTGGATAGAAATATATTCTACACATTCATCTGCAATTTTTTTTTAAGAGACGGGATCTTGCTCTGTCACCCAGAATGGAGTGCATTGGTGCAATCATAGCTCACTACAGCCTACAACTCTTGGGCTCAAGGAATCCTCCCACCTCAGCCTCCTGAGTAGCTAGGACCATGGGCATGTATCACCAACTCTGGCTAATTTTATTTTTTGTAGAGCAGGTCCTTGCTACGTTGCCCAGCCTGTTCCCAAACTCCCGGCCTCAATAAGTCTTCCTGCCTCGGCCTCCCAAAGTGCTCCCAATTTACAGGGTGAGCAACTGTGTCTTGTCTTGCAACCTGATTTTTGATCAGTTTGATCAACATCTTGTTTGTGAGAGTCTTCCATGGGAGAAACACTTATCTATTTCATTGATTTTCACAGATATATCCGTTGACTATTTCACAATTTACCCATAAATTCTTCTGTTAATCTAATGCTCATCATTTCCATTTTTTTCTATGCTACTGTGAATATTCTTGTTTGTATCTCCTTGGGCACAGTTGAGACAGCATCTCAGAGAATATACCTAGGAGTGCAATTTCTGGCTCACAGAGTATGTACACCTTTAACTTGACTAAATATCGCCAAATTGCTCTCCAGAGTGTTTGTACCAATTTACACTCTTACTAGTTCCTACGTTGTTTGTTTTTTGAGATGGGCTCTCACTCTGTTGCCCAGGCTGGAGTGCACTGGCATTATTATAGCTCATGGCAGCCTCACACTCCAGGCTTAAGCAATCATCCCACTCCAGCCTCCCGAGTAGGTGGAACCACAGATGTGTGCCATCATGCCACTAAGTTTTTAGTTTTTGTAGAGATGGGGTCTCACTATGTTGCTTAGGCTAGTCACGAACTCCTGGACTCACATGATCCTCCTGCCTTGGCCTCCCCAAGTGCTGGGATTAGGAGCAGTTCTTATGTTCTTAATCCTAGCCAACACTTTGTGTTGTAAGGCTTTAAAATTTTTACTGATCTGATGAATGGATGAGCTCTGCCAAAAAGAATCATCTTATAGCATTTCCTCAGTACTTTAATTATGAGGAAAAATAATCTGTGCAAATTTTATGTCAGATTTTTGGATTTTCTCATTCTCTGTTTAAGGCCAAGTAAGGTTTCCTCTTTCTATTTCCATCACTGTCAGCACCAAAGGAAAAACTTTGCAACAAAACTTGTTATTTTTTTTTCAGAAGGATTAAAGTTTGGAAGAATACCATATTGGAGGCTTTAAGTCTCAAAAATAACCCTCTGATTATACAGGGGCATAAGAAAATGAATTTAACTGCATGCATGCAAATTAATCATCACTAAGTATATGTCATAATGATGGTAGGTCAGTAGTGAAACAACTATGACTCACAGGCTGAGAATGCCCTCATTTAAGAAATCCTACAAAGTTGCTCCCTACCCCAGAATATCTACCCCAGGGGCTTGTTCCATGCCTCAAATTCAACTACTAAAGTACTGAAGTCCAAAATTTTCATATTTAAGAAAACTCCAAAAGAAAACACATCTAAGAAAAATATATTTAGTACTTTAGCCAGGCTTGGTGTCTCATGCCTGTAATCCCAGCACTTTGGGAGGCCAAGGTGGGCAGATCACGAGGTCAGGAGTTCAAGACCAGCCTGACCAAAATGGTGAAACCCTGTCTCTACTAAAAATACAAAAAATTGGCCAGGTGTGGTGGCACGTGCTTGTAATCCCAGCTACTCAGGAGGCTGAGACAGAAGAATCACTTGAACCCAGGAGGCGGAGGTTGCAGTGAGTTGAGATTTCGCCATTGCATTCCAGCCTTGGTGACAGAGCGAGACTCTGTCTAAAAATAAAATGTATTTAGTATTTATAAGTCATTAGCAGCTTATGTGTCACATCTCTTTTAAAAACACAAAAGGTATGGGACACAGAAACCACAAGTGCTAATAGGGCATAAGATGGAGGCCACCCTCAACTTCTTCCTCTCCCTTTATCCACAACATTCAGATAGACAAATCTCTGTTCTTAGCATCCTGCTTAAATCTTTTGGGTGGCTCCCCAAGAGGGTTAGCAGTGTTCTCAATGTGTGGTCTAGGGGTCCCTTCTAACTTCAGATTCAGTAAGGTAATCATTTAAAATATGCAGATTTCCCGAGTGCCAGCCCAGGCCTACTCAATCAGTATGTCTGACAGGGAGATCCTGGAATCTGTATTTTCAATAAATAACCCAGCTGGATTTTCTTAAAAAGACTTTTTTTTTTTTTTCACAATTGAGTAGAATATACAAGTACAGAAAGCATAATGTACAGTTCAATGATTACAAAGTGAACATCTACATGGTCCGGAACGAGAAAGAGCCTTGCTGGCCAGCACTTCCAAAGACCCCTTGTTCCCCTTTCAATCATTTCTCTCTTCTCTTAGTTGTATCTATTAGCCTCATGCCTGACACTTGCAGCTTGATTCTTGCACTGATGGTGAGAACTACAGCTACAAGATAAAGTCCAAGAGGAGGCTCCTGCATAATTTGGTCTCTACAACTTCATCTTCTGGCTCTGGCCTCTTCACATCTAATTCTCAAGTCATTTGGACTTCCTTATGTTTCATTTGACAGTAATTTCCCTAAGTTATTGCTCATGCTCGTGCTGCTTCATCACTGCCTCTGTGCTTCTGTACTTGCTGGGGATGCCTGCACGTCCCGAGTCTTTCTATTAATTTCATCCTTCCAGACCTGTCCAATGTTGCTTGCTTACAAGGCCTACTTACTCTCATCCCTCTGCCCTACCCAATACAGAACCATCACTTTTTCTTTGTATGACTAAAAACATTTTATAATGTGTGTACATGCTCATTTACATGTGTATTCGCCTTTCTAGACTAGGTATTAGGGCAGAGATTTTTTTATTTTCTTGTGCATGTAGGCTTAGTGCCTATCCCTCAGTCAGTGCTTAATTGTTGAACAAGCAAATAGCCTGCAGGTATAAACATCTTTGGAAAAGCAGCACACTGCAACCTCAATACATCTGGGTATATTTGGATCAGATCATGTTCTTCCTTGTCAGGAAACAAATTCAGACATCAGTAGCACACTAAGTGCCTGAGAGGGAAGTGAAAGCAAGTGAAGAAAGAGGGATGAAACACTGCAGGAGCAGGAGCAGGAGCTGGGGAATTAGTGATGTTGTCCGAAGAGCTGCCAGAGCCTGCAGTATAAGGAGCAATCAGAGTGCTCCTGGCAGCACTGAACTTCCCCTTCTTTCTCAGACAGTGCGCTACCAGTTGTCAGACCACTGTCCTGCATGGGGAGCCTGGAGTGTTCCAAATTCTTTACATCTTTTCCTGCCTCTGATTGTCCTTGCACTGTCCATTTTCTTTTCTTAGTATCCATTTTTGCTTGTAAAATGCCACCTTCTAAGTAAGTAACCTGCCTATTTTTTGACCTTAGCATCAAAACTCCTATCCATCCATAGTATGTGAGTGGGAGTGGAAGGTGACAATAAGCCACACAGAGGGGCCTTGTGTAACTGCCTGGTGCTCAGAGGAACTGGACAGAAGCATCTGGGCAGCCTACTGGGAAACTTCACAGCAATGTCAATAGTCCTAACGAAAACGAACCTTGCTGTTGGGCAAACTGAAAGGTTGGAAGGACAGGAATGAGCATGGCTTGAAATCTACTGATGCTGGAAAAGATACCATAAAGCAAATTTAAAATAAAAAAGTAGTTAACAAATTTAGGCCTCTTCTACTATATGGGTCTTAAAGAGCGCCATCACTGGTGGCTTGATACCTTTGAGTCGAGATGATGAAGGTGGGTCTGGAGCCCACACTTGGGAGATGGTTGCATCTGCAAAATGAAGAAAGAACTGCAGAGTCGGAGAAAGTGGACTCTGCTGTCCTCCCCTAAGGAACCACAGCCGTAGATGGGTCTCAAGCAGCATGGGACCAGTTCTGCACCTGGTAGGCCAGTTTTCTGCAGCTAAACAGGCAGGGCATTAGAGGTGGCCCAGATGCCAGTTCCGTCATTGGGTGTGGAAGCCCACTGAACGTCAAATTTTGAACTGCAAAAGCTCTGGAACTGCATAGGTCCCTGGAACAGGAGGATCCTCAAGAAGATACATACTTGAATGATTAATCAGAAAAAAAGAGACTATTTGTGACATCAGATTAAAGCAGTTCAAGCCAGTGATATATATAAAAATATATATTTATTTTATATACATATATATTTATTACATGTATAATATATATAATCAATATTAACACATTCCATTTTTTTGTAGCTAGTTGGGTGATAAGGCAACTCAGGATGATATCTGAATCAGCATGGTGAAAGTATTTGGTGTGGTGGGGTAACTGTCTTGAGGGTCTACCACATGTCAGATATATTATCTGTAGTTATATAGGACAGATGACATACTAAGTGTCCAACACATATTTCTTAGCTCCTGGTTTTTGTTGCCCTCTGCAAACAAGTGGATAAACATGTACAATTTTGTTTTCGTTTTTATGTGTAAACTGCTTTTGAAGCAGGATCTTGGTCAAATAACATTTAATTTTTTCCTGATTTTCAAAGTAATGCACGTTTATTGTTGAAATTTTAAAAAATTGAAAAAAGCATAAAGATAAAAGTAAAAATTATCTATAATACCATCACCCAGAGATAATTACGGCTAACATTCAGTAAATTTCCTTCCCTGCATATTCAGCTATAGAGAATACAGACTGTTTTTCTCTGCTCTATTTTTACACATAACATTATGAGTATTTCCCAATATTCTTAAATATTAATTGAATATATTCCATCATATAGATGTGACATAACTTATTTAACCAATACATTATTTTGGATGGTTTTTCAATTTTATAAATAATGTTGTAATAAAAATGTATACACTTAAATGTGTATACACTTAGTATAATTATCTTAGAAGTGAATTTGTTGGCTGAAATCATATGGACATGTTGAAACTCTTGGTTCAGCTTGACAAATTGCTGTTCTAAAGGCTGGTTATTTTTTTTTTACCAGCAATGATGAGTCCCTAACCTCTGCAACTCTGCGATGATTTGGAACAGTTTATTTAAAGAATGTATTTTATAGTTGGAAAAAACCCTTCCTCTGACACTGTGAGAAATTGTTATAGTAAGAAATGAAAAAATACAGTAATAGATAGAAAAGTCTTTAAAGTTTTTGACTACCACATATTATTGCCAGTCCTGGGTAAGTTGAGTCATAATGTATAAGTCTGGGTACATAACAATATAATTACAACTGTAAAGATGTAGCTTTGCAATTATATGCAAACAGAATTATGTTTGATTTATCTTTATTTCAGTAGTTAAAAAGTCTCTCATTGTAGGATACCTGCATTGTCCTTTCAAAGTACTTGCTCCTAGAAGGCAGTGTTGAGTAATTTGTTGGGACAATTAGCCAACTTATCAATATTAACACATTCATTATTATTTTTGTAGCTAGTTGAGTGATAAGGCAACTCAAGATATCTGAATCAGCATGGTAAAGTACTTGGTATGGTGGGACAGTTTTTGAACCCATTCTGCTTTTCTTTCCTTTTCCTGACACTTACCTCTTCCAATCCAAGCAAAGAGAAGATGGGCTGCTGCTTCTTTGCCCCTCTCCCTGCAGGTCTGCCCCAGCCACTCCATCCCATCACTCCCATCTGTCCCAGGTCAAGAGCACAAATCTGTGGCTGGTTTAGAGGAGTTTATGTGAGGATGATCTCTTCTTTGCCCCCTCTGCCTTTTCTTTCCATTTTTTTTCAGGGGAGCCCTGTACTTGGTACTTTTTCTTTGGCTTTTCAATTCCTCCCAAAACAGTTATGTCTACTTTAGTCACTTCTCATAAGTACAGACACATTTTCTTTAATCTCCATCCTCTTCCCCCACTTTCTTCCAATTCTTGCCCATTCATTTCAAGAAGGGCTGTCTTCCTTGACATGCTCTCTTCCTATTTCCTGGCTCCTTTCATGAAAAAGCCCACATCTTGGCTGACAAGTCACACACCTTTGTCAAGGAAACAAACAAAATCCTCCATCACCCTAATGTGGAGTGCTTCACAGGGGTACTTCAGCTGCTGGGTCCTTTGCCTGCAATGTAGACCTAGAGGAAGAGAGAAGCCCAGAGACTGAGCTGGGAGAGTCAGCACAGACTCGACATTCATCTCAGTAAACTAGGTGGAGAAGGGCAAAGCCAGACATGGGACTGTGAGGAACGAGGCGGCAAAGAATGCAGGTTGCAAATGGAAGATGGTTTGAACACATTCCAGAGATGGTGAGCAGAGCACTTTTTTTGAGATGGAGTTTCCCTCTTGTCTTCCAGGCAAGAGTGCAGTGGCATGATCTGGATTCACTGTGACCTCCGACTCCCAGATTCAAGTGATTCCCCTGCCTCACTCCGCCTTCTGGTAGCTGGGACTACAGATGCGTGTCATCACCCTCAGCTAATTTTTTGTATTTTAGTAGAGACTGGGTTTCACCACATTGGCCAGGATGGTCTCTATCTCCTGACCTTGTGATCTACCCACCTCAGCCTCCCAAAGTGTTGGGATTACAAGCATGAGCCACCATGCCCGGTCTAAGCAGAGTACTTTTTAACCTACTCTTTATCCTGGCTTGTGTTGTTAACAATTATGAATGGCCAGGAATGAGAGGACAGTAGCCACTGTGGCTGAGACCTAAAACAGTGTTACAGATGAGTTAATCATAGAAGTCCTTCACAGTGGATGCTGGGAGAAGAGGGAAGGAGTGGGAAGAGAAGACAGAGTTGAGGAGTTTTAACCACTGTTGCCAAAGATAGGGGATAGAGGAGAAAGAAAAACAAGGCTCTAATCCGTAAAAATTTTCCCAAAATTCTCTTAAGAAAGTCTTTTCAAAAGTTTCCGTTTACATTCTCTTCTGTCTTAAACACAAAATTTAACCATAATTACTATTCAGTCAATTAAATGTTTGGTTGTACTTACTGCCTAATATTATATTTTTCTGCTCTTTATATAAGCAATGTGAAGTATAAATTTCCTTATCTGTAGAAGTTAATTGGATTAGGTGATTTCTAAAATCCCACCTAATCCCCCCAAAGTTTATAATACAGTATTTTCATTTGCCTTATAAGCACTGGTAGCCCATCCTGGGAATCTAACTATCTCGTTTTTTTGTTTTCTTAAAACAGAGATTGCATTATAAGTTCAAAATAACCAACTTATAAAGAAATAAACAATTGGAAACTAAACTAGTTGTATCTTGAATTTCTGCAATGTATTTGAATATATTTTGAATATACAGAAGAGGCTGAACTAGGTGAACTTTATAATGTTTTTTACCTTAAAATTCTATAGTATCTTGTTATAAAATACAATGAATAAAGATTTGCTTATTTTTTAGCAAATCTTTTTAGCAGCTATTTTTAAAGTCATGGCTTTTGAAATTATGAGTTATGATATATTCCTATTAACATGTCTTTTAAAAACTTGCTTATATTCTCCATCTATTTAAAAATACTCAAATTTCCATGCATTTAAAAGTTCACTTAGTCTATAATACACTTCCAAAGCTTTGAATTTCATATTGCAAAATAAGAAAAATTTTAATTCTATTTCTGGTAATATGAATATTGTACATGACTCAGTTAATTGTAGGGCTACCACCACACAGAGTGGAAAATTTGTTAAGTATAGAATTGTTCTGAGGCAATAATAAGGGAGAATTATATTGTATCTTAGATCTTGTAGGTCATAAGCCATAATGTTATTTTTCCTCTCCACTAAGAACATTTTAAATCTATTCTTTTGTTTGGAATTACTGAAGCACTTTAAAGTACTAAATCTTTCTGAAAGTAATAAATTAATGCTCTTTCAGTGAAATTTTCACTCAGTTGTCAAAATCACTACCAACTTTCTACAGTTTTTTTTACTGAAAACTTTTTTTTAGTTTCACAATGTGGAAATGGTTTGGGTTTTATTTTTTGTCCAAAGAATCCCCTATTTTTGCAAATGCTAAAATAATGTTGAAGCAGTTTTAATAATAATTTCTTAAAACCCCTTTTAAACATATATTTACTGAATTCCAGAGAAATATGAGACATAGTTGCTCTTTCCAAGGGGGCTTACTGTGTATACTTACAATGAACATAAATTAGGTCACTAAAGATGCATAAATAACTATGAGCCTTCCATGTGGTATCAAAGATAAGTGGAATGGGAGCTAAGGAAAGCAGAAGTTACTGAGGGACATGGAGGTCACAGTGATCTTCAAGGAAGTTAAGCTGGACCTTTAAAGATGGGAGAAACACTTGAGTGTTTCTGAAACCTTGGGCACTGACTTGGCTACTTACGGCTATTTGTTTAATGGTCCAGACATGCGCTCTGGGAGAGTTCTTGGCCTCAAAGCCTGGGTCTTTGTTACCTTAAATAGGATATTTTAGTACCTCACATTTCAGTTTCCTCAGCTCTACAAGAGAATGAAGTGAATACTAGCGCATACTTTATAGTGCTGTTGCAAGCAGACTGATAAAATGCTACAGCACTTATTAGGTACTCAACAAATGTTAGTTATTATTTTTTTTGCAGCACTAAAATAGTATTTACCTTGAGAGGTGGTCTTGAGCCAGGAGCTCAAAACCAGTCTGGCTAACATGGTAAAACCCCGTTTCTATAAAAAATACAAAAATTAGCCAGGCGTGGTGGCACGCCTATAGTCTCAGCTACTTAGTAGACAGAGGTGGAAGGATTACTGGAGCCTGGGAGGTCAAGGCTGAAGTGAGAGCCGTGATCACACCACTGTACTCCAGCCTGGGCGACAGAGAGAGACCCTGTCTTAAAAAAAAAAAAAAAAAAAAAAGGAATTTATTTAATATTTTTTATTTTAAAATTAAGGGTTTTTGCTCAAGGAAATCTATTTAAAAGATATTTTGAGATGATTTTTCTAAATACATAATGAATTTCATTTGCCTCAATAGAAGATCATCATAAAAACAAAAACAAGGAAAACAGTGCTATTAAATTCCAGTTATATACTGAGGCCTGCCAAAGGCTCTGAAGCCTGTTTCCTCACTGTAAAAAAAAAAAAAAAAAGAAACAGAATTCAGCAAGTATTACAGGGATCAGAGACATACTGGCACCAATTTAAATATCCTCTTTCAAAGGACTGAATGAGAATTGAAAAGGGAATAGCTTGTTCAGTATGTGATTTACTGCTCTTTAATGCCAACATGCATCTTCCATCTCAAATCATCTCAGCATGCTTCTATACTTTGACAGAGCCATCAGAAGAGAAAAGTAAAGGAGAAGTGTTCAGTTACCATTGACTGGTCTTGTGTTCAAAGGTGTGTCATATATACTGATTGTATATTTTCAGTGGCATACATTATATTCTATTTTCCATGAAGTTCAAAAAAAATATTTTTCTCTAATTTTTAAACTTGAGAGCAGCCATAAAAAAGAACAATATCATGTCTTTTGTGAGAACACGGATGGAGATAATAAAGGCTGTTAGCCTTAGCAGAGGAACAAAAAACCAAATACCTCATGTTTTTACTTGTAAGTGGGAGCTTAGGATAAGAACTTATGAACACAAAGAAGGAAACAACAGACACTGGGGTCTACTTGAGGGTGGAGGGTGGAAGGAGGGAGGGGAACACAAAAATAACTATTGAGTAATGGACTTAATACCTGGGTGATGAAATAATCTGCACAATGAACCCCCGTGACACAAGTTTACCTATGTAACAAACCACATGGGCCCCTGAATCTAAAATACAAGTTAAAAAAAAAAAAAAAAACTTGAGAGGCAAAATCTGGCTTTTTGAGAGGGGAAATACATCTGGTGATTTCGCTGTACACTGTGACACACTCCACAGTATGGAATAAAATTATGAACAGGCTTGTAAAATAAGCTTCTTCCAAATCTACTGCTAACAGGTAAAAACAAAAACTAAGCCAACGATTTGAAAGAAGGCTTTCAAATAAGTAATATTTCAAACAAGTAATATTTATTGTTTGAAAAAATACTTTGAAACAAGTAATATTTATTTAAGCCATCAGAAGTAGCTCTGTCTTGCCCTTACTTTTGTAATACAGAATAAGCCTGGGATGATATTTGCAAGTGATAGAGTTAAGAATAAACATATGAATAACAGATTAAAAAAACAGAATTTGATATATTTCTCAGGCCATTTTTCAAATGGTGTTAAAATACAGAATTTGGTGTATTTATTAACCTTTTATAATTTATTTAAAAAGAAATTTTGTGCCTGAAAATCTAATATGAATTACTTTAGGAACATTCTAAAATTACTTCACAATTTACACACTGCTTCAAAACATATTCGTACTCTAAATATTTTATTGAAAATATTATATACCTAATCAGAAGTAGGTATCATATATTTTAGATACATCTCTTAGGAAATACAATTCATACTAAGAAAATCTACAAAATACAAAAACTTTGTTAGTTCATATTTTCCATTTCTTCAACAAATATTTATTAAGTGACTAGTATACGTCAGCCAATGTTCTAGCCAGTGAATATACAAAGGTTAATAAAAGACCGTAGTTAATAAAACTTTTGCCCTCTTGGAAATTACATTCGTGTCCTTTAGGCTCTAATTGAAAGGTAACAGGAAATGTAATGTTTCCATTTTTAAGAAAATTATTTTTATTTTACTGTGATTTGCAGTCAAAGTATTACAAAAATAATATAGTCTCATTTCTTAGTTTTTATATTAATCTTTTAGAGTATATGAAAAGACAATAAAACCTGTAAACAGAGACAAAACATTTTCCTTTTTCTTTTAGACTTCCTTCTGTTCTTATTTTCACTGTTTTATAGCAAAGCCCTAGGGGCAGGGACCCATCCATGACTTACTCGTCTTTGTGTTCCAAGCATCCGGCCCTATACCTGGCACATTCTTGGTGCTCAACAAGCTGTACTGAATAAACCAATAACTTCGTATATAGGTATTTATAGTAAAATCACACCAGGAGAAACCAAAACTACTGCATGGACGTTTAACAAAAGATATCCAAAGTGGTCTGAATGGGAACTATTTGTGTTACCACATTCTTACACCTATCTGGGATGCCTCCAAGAACACTCTAAAGCCTTGAAACTGTTTGTTCTCTTCCAGAGGGCCTTCAGAAGATAATCAGACAACCATAATTGTTACCTTCCAGGATGGTATGTGCATCTCTTTGCTTTCCCCTAACAAATCCTGAGGAGGCGTGGAAGTGGGAGAACACTATGTGTGTATGCTGGAGTCGGGAGGTGATATTAGGGATGGCATGAGCGACAACAAGTGGTAAGGTGGAAAAACAGAATCCATGCTTCTTCATCGAAGTTGTCTCAGATACAGGTGAATGCCTCAGTTCTTCTTGAGCTACCATATTGACTACAGTGTTGTCATATAGACATACAAAATTGGATGCTTAAAAGCTTAAAATTTTATCGTTCCTTCATTTTCCTTTCTCCCACCACTTCACCCAGCACCATAGGGCATTTAAGGCAAAGTAAAGTGGGCCAAAAGTGCCATTCTTAATGTGGGAAGAATACACTATCTAAATGTGCCCAGAAAACAAACAAGGATAGATTTCACTGTTTAACTGTAGAAACCAGTTACAAGTCAGAAGAAACAGTATCTGCCCTGACACATTTCCTTTTCAGCATCATGTTCAGCCACACACAGACAAGCTTGGGAAGAGGATTTCATACCGTTTCTTCAAACTCTGGAAACAATTCCACTTGAAGGCTCAATAGTTCAGGTAAGACTACTAATTTTGTGACTCATGAATCAGTGATTATATATCTTTATGGAAAAAAAGTTCTTTGTCTCTAGCTGTTCAGGACCAAGTGTTCGCAAAACATCAGGATTCCAAAAAGGAATTAGAGGAGAATTTTGCAGATTTCGTTGCCTGAACGTTACTTTCCCCACCAGCCAAGAAATTGCCTAGTCTTCAACATAACCACCTAACTTTCTCTCTAGCAGAAAAGGATCCACAGCTGCAAAAACCGTGACAATTAGAGAGGCTAACAGAAACTTCCAGCAGTGATTTCTGCAGTTGAAGAATTTGAGGAATTAAGCAGACTTACTCATTTGAAATATCAACTCAACTACTCCAGACAAAACCTGTCACTAATACTGAAGAAAAAGATTTAACTTTAATTATATGTATTCCATTGTGGCATTACTCATTTCTATAACATGTTTTCACAAAAAGAAAAAGAAAAGGTTCTGTACGTGATTAAAGTCTTGCTTTCAGTATCATCATCATCCTATCCATTGCTGCAACATAAAGATATGATTTGAAGAATTTTTCATCTCAAAGAATGCCTTGTATCCCGATCAGCGAAGTAGGCACACTCTGGGAGGCCAGCCAGGATGTGGGAATGGCCTCCTATAAAACTGGATTTTTGTGTGTATGTTAAAACGGGATTCTACCTGTCTTTGCAGTAGTTTTATATTAATAAATGCTCTTTAACGTTCAATAACACGATGAGAAAATTACTTTTTGCAAAGAATGGAAACATAGATTTAAAAAATAGACTTACAAAATTTTTTTGGTAATAGCTTAAGTACTTTTTTTGTCGTTGTTAAGAGGAGTTTCATTCTTGTTGCCCAAGCTGGAGTGCAATAGCTCGACTCAACTCACTGCAACCTCCGCCTCCTGGGTTTAAGCGATTCTCTTGCTTCAGCCTCCCGAGTAGCTGGGATTACAGGCGCGCGCCACCACACCTGGCTGATTTTTTTGTATTTTTAGTAGAAAAGAGGTTTCACCATGTTAGCCAGGCTGGTGTCGAACTCCTGACCTCAGGTGATCCGCCCGCCTCAGCCTCCCAAAGTGCTGGGATTACAGGGGTAAGCCACCGCACCTGGCCAGCTTGTACATTTTTGAAGATGCTTTTAACACGTTGGTTAGCAAAGTTTATGCAAACCAAAAAATTCTATATTGTGCCTTGGGAACTCTAATTTGACATATTCCAGCACTAAACTAATGCCGTCTTTTTTCTATACCATGTACACAGAAAACACTAAACAGTAAAATAAAAGGCAGATTTTTAGGAGGTTAAAAAGGTTGGAATTAAGTTACTCGGTGAGCGCGACAGTTGTCAAAATTGCACTTTGGCCTCTCGGGTTCCCATTGTTTCCCTCCTCCTCCTCCAGTCCCTACGCCAGGCGGAGGTGGGGATGGGGCAAGATGAGCAAGGGAGAGGTGATCTCCCAGCCGCCGGTTTCTCCAGCACCGCGCACCTGCTGCCCCTTCCTCCGTGTGGTCGCTGCCGCCTTCCCGCCGGACGCCTCGGCCCCCCGGCATAGGCGCACCTGGTCCACCTGCCTCCGCCCCGAGCCTGCGGGGGCGAAGGGAGCGCGGCGCGCTAGGATTTTTTTTTTTTAAGTCAGCCTCTCGGGGAATGTTGGATTTGGCGGGTGTGCTCTTTGAAATACTATATCGGGAACCTCACACATAATTCTGTTTTTTTAAATTGCAAACCTCCCCAGTTCACTCTGCAGCTGGAGAGCAGGCCCGAGGCGGCGTCCCCCGCCCGCCTCCCTCCTGGTCGTCCCCTCCCCGCACCCGGAGCAGGACTCACGGGAGCCGCCCACTCCCGGCGCCCACTTGGTTCCTCCCAGCTGCCGTGTGAATGGGCCGCCCTCTGGATTCCGCGGAGGGGGTGGCTGGAAGGGGCCGAACCCCGGCCCCGGAGGCCGCCCCCGCCCACGCCCGGCGGCGGCCCACGCCGGGATCTGCGTCACTCGGCCGCGCGTGGGCGGGCGCCGGAGCCGCGAATGTAGCAAGAGCGGAATCTCCCAATGTGACAGCGCGGGGGGTGGGGGTGGAGGCGGCGGAGGCGGGAGGGGGAGGGGGAGGAGGGTGCCGCGCGCGCTGGGAAGGCAGGGGAGGGGAGGGCAGGGCGCGGCGGGGGAGGCGCTGCCGCCGCCGCCCGCGCGCCGCAGCCCGGAGGAGCTGCTGCAGCCGCCGCGGCCGAGCGAGCGCCGTCGGGGCGGGCGGGCGGGAAGCAGCGGCGGGCCCGAGCTGGGGGGGAGCAGAGACAGCGCGCCCACCACCTTCCCTTCCCCCCTCGATGGGAGCGGGGGCGTCCCGGCTCCTGCAGCCGCCAGAGGAGGGAGAGCCGGGGGCCGTCGCTTTGGAGTTGGGGCTGAGCAGTCCTCGGGGAGAGCGCGCCAAGACCGCTGCAGCCACTGGCTGAGTACGTACCGGGGCGGACGGCCGCCACTCTCGGTCCGCCAAGTGCGGGACGCTTTCGCGCCGGAGCGGCCGCGGGCGAACTTGGGGCGGCGGAGTCGCGGGGCCGCGCGGGCACTTTGGGGGCGGTGTCCGGTGGAGCGGGCTCCGCGCGGCCGGCGCCGGAAGAAGAGGGCGGCCCCGGGCTCGTGTGGGCGATACCCGGAGATGTTCTGCTTGCCGGGGGAGCGGGGAGCGCGGCCCTGACTCGTGCATTGTGCATTTTCCATCCGAGAAAGCCGGGGGTGCTGAGTCCATTCTGCTAACCGGGCTGGGGGCGTCACGCGGCGCTCGGAGGGACCGCGGGGCGCTGTGGGGGTGTGCGATGTGGGTTGTGCGCGCTGGCCCCAGAGTTTTGCAGGCGCCTTCGTCAAGGCAGGCTTTTTGTTTGTTTACTTTATAAAAGTGCTGTTCTTACCGTCTCGATTTTCTTCTTGGGTACCCTCCCCTTGCGAATGTAGTTTTCTTTTTAAAAGCGGAAGGAGAGTTTTGCATGGAAGTGGCTTACAGAAACTTGGCACCGAGGTGCAGGGAAGCGAGAGACTCTTTGTGGCTCTAAGGCCGTTGAGGAATTTGCAAACACATGTGGGACATACAAGCCTTGGATGCAGAGGTGTGTGACCTATTATGGAGAAACATGGAAAATACTATCAAATCTTTGTGGTCTGCAAGCTCAGAGTTTCCAAAGCTTGAGATAGGTAACGACCCTTCTGATAAGCCTGGATATTGCAGGATTTGGGGGAAAGGGATGGTTGAAATGGAATATCCATTTGTAGATTGTGCAGACCAAGTTTTTCAGCAAGTGATCGGGAGGACTTGCGTGTACTTAACCCCTCGCTCGCTGAGATTCGGGAGGCACGGAAAATTTGGGGATGGCTGTTAATTTAAAATTTCATCTTAAAGAGTCGATTTGGAGTAACTTGTCACTACCAGTTGGTTTGCCAGTGACGTGTCTGCCAACTCAAGGAGTGCAAAGATCAGAAACTGAGAGAGGAATTCTCAGATCTTGTTTAAAAATATTTTGGCAGTTTTAATAGATAATATGAGATTGCATAGGAACAGAGGAACCGAATTTAAAATAGATTAGTCATGTAGGAAATGCTTAGCTGTTGTTAGAGTGTGCACGCAATGACTTACCTTCCTAGGTTTTCACTTTTTTGAAGATTTTTCCCTGAACAACATATTCAATTACGCTATTTCGTAATTTGTGTGTGGGTTATAAGAAGTATGAGAAGAGAGGATGCATAGGATTTGCTCTCTCCGTTTTGGGTGGAGATTGAGCTTTTTCTGAAAGAGCTGCTTCTGATCTAATCTGTGTGCCAGTAAAAGTGGCTCTTAGATGCAAGGCTATCTTTTTCTCCTCCTTATTTGTGTCATTGAAGACATTTAATATTATCCTTTTATTCAGTTTAAAACATTATATTTTGTCCTTATGGGTATTAACATGCAAGTAAGGGTTTTCTTGAGACTTTGTAAGTGGCTGGCTAGGTCAGCCTCTTTTATCCCTGTTTTGGGTATTAAATATTGGAACATTAGATCTTGAAAGAAAATGTAAAAGAACTTCTGGAAGAAACTTTTTGTTTCAATTTTATTTTTACCATTTTGCAATAAAGTCAATATGCCATTCCCATATTAGAAATGTTTTCTTTTCCTGGCTTTGATGGTCTCTTGTTACTCGTGAAGGTATCAGTAATAATAATAATAAAAACATTGAGGCACGGTGGATTTTTATTTTATTCTACCTTCCAATTATGGATGTAATTCAAATGACAGAAATTCTTAGGATTACTATGCTGCTACAAGGACATTGAGTAAGCTTATATATCTAGTAAATAACTTGATCTAATAAATTATCTTATTTCAAAATTATTAATTCAGTTGAGTAATCTGTATTTTATAACTGGTAAGTAATACCCACTGTGATATGGGAAAGTTAATAGATTTTTATTCTCCTTATTAGAGAATCAGTTAAAGCATTAGGTATTTTTTTTTCATTACACTACAGCTAAGAACCTATTGGTTTATTATTGAAGATTGTGGGGGGGTTGCACTGTGGATGCTTCTCTGAAAGAAGAAATTATAAAGTGGGAGACATCTTTGAAGAATTTGTTAATGAACTTTAAATATTTAAAGTAACAGCTGGATGAAAACAGAAGTATGCCAGTTCCTAAAAAAATATAGACATGGGGTCTCGCTGTGTTGCCCAGGTGGACCTCAAACTCCTGGGGTCAAGGGATTATCCCACCTTAGTCTCCCAGGTTATGTCAAGTTTTTGTATCTGTTGGCCTAAGACTTAGGACTCATTTATTCCATTATAACAAGCCTGCAGCTGTTTTTTTGTGGGTGTTATTTATGTGCGTTTTTGGAAATGAAATCTCCGTAAAATTTACCTTTAAATGCAAAGCTTTGTTTTAGATGGAAGTGACCATTTTATAATATGATTTGAACAGTTAAGATCATGCTGATGTGTAATCACCCCACCTATGCATATTTCATTGTGGAATTTGCTAAACATTTTACACAATGAATAATACCACACTTGAGCGTAATAGAAGGTTGCTAGCCCCTTTGCTTTGGATTTATTTTTATCTTACCTGCTTCTTTTATCCTTTTGAACAGTAGTATGAAGAATAGCACAATTATTATATTAAATGCAAATTCCCTTTCTGATCTAACATGTTCAATAACTCATACAACGGTAGAATATACTCCGTAAGCTTAATGGAACAAGTGAGAAATTTGAGAAGTTGACACTTGAGAAAAATTGTAATCCTCATCTTGGGAGAATTCACACAGCTAAAACATACCATTAAGTTTTCAAAGAGTTTGTCATTTCTCCTTACATTGTATTTAGGGGTGGCCCATTAATTTGCATATTAATTTATTAATTTAATGATTTTTACAGAGAAACTTCTGAAAAGGTGAAAAAACTTATAAATATTGCCTGCATAGTCAGTGCTCAGAGGCTACTTAATGTTTGTTGAATGACTTGATGGTTTGTTGGTTGATTGGTTGAGAATTTCCAGCCATTATATGAAATGCTAGTATTTGCCTATTGTAATTATAATGAAATTAATACATAGTTATTTAGCAAAATCTGATTTAGTTTTTTCTAATTTTGCCAAGTAAATTTAACCTTACACTGAATATTTTTATTAAAATTTTAAGATGTCTCTAAAATTTTTTTTCCAGCTTCATTCAGAATTTAAAAACAAACAAGAGAGCATTTTAAATTTACCAAATTACCCTCAATTCATTGGAAGGGATATATTTAATTCACAGCTCAGATCCAAAAGTATCTTGACTTATAAATGATCCACCACTGAATACTTACTAATATGCATGCCTAGGTAAATCATTTGGAACTTGAAACACCTACATGGGAGTTAGTACCTATGGCTACTCTGCAATCTTAAGTAACCCATAAAGTTTAATCATTTTAGCTTGAGTTCTGGGTTCTAGAATGAGGATAAAAGCAAAAATAATTAATTGCCTCGAGCAAACTTTTCCATATCAAGGCCTGTGGTTGCATGCAGCCCAGGATGGCTTTGAATGCAGCCCAACACAAATATGTAAACTTTCTTAAAACGTTATGAGATTTTTGTGTGTGTGTGATTTTGTTTTTTTTAAGCTCATCAGCTCTTGTTAGTGTTAGTGAATTTTTTGTGTGGCGTAAGACAGTTCTTCTGGTGTGGCTCAGGAAAGCCAAAACATGGGACACACCTGACATAGAAGCTCATCCTTCCCTAAGTCAAACTTCTGCTTTTTATGAACCTTTTCAGTTTCAGCCTCTCATGTACCCATTTCACCCTTCTCCCAGGTCCCTGTACCTTCAAGCTATACTCTCCTAAAGTTGCAGTACTTCAGAAGCTTTAAGTGTAGTCTGTCCTCAGATCTCCTATTTTCATCATCATCCCCATTTCTCATCTCAATCTTTCATTAATGTGCATCAGATCTTGTCTAGATGTTAAGAGGAAAACAATCTGGTGGAACTAATTTACCTTAATCTGTAAATTATTCATGAGCTCTTAACTCTTTCTACGGTTTTTCACATTTTTTGCAAGTCTGTAAGAGGTTGCTATTAACTCAGGTAATTTTAAAGTAAAACTTGCAGGCTGTGTTGTGGGAAGGAATTTCTAGTTTTCTGCATAAATAAGTCAGGCCTTACTAGGATTTTTCCTTGGTTTCTTCCCACTCCTAGAAGTGTGTGAATATGTGTATTGCTGTATATGTTTGTATATATATATATAACAATGAATCCCATAGCACGGAGGGGAGAAGATGCAAGAATAGTGATTATAAATCCCTTTTAGTATGTGGATCATTTATGAGATAGATAATTTGGTGATAAGTTACACCACATTTATAGGAACAGTGAAGAAAAAGAACTAGGATCTCAAGACTGAACTTGAATTCTTAAAAGGCAGGTTTTGTGGCCAGACTCGATGTATAATGTGTAACACTAACCACTTGTAGTTCCTGTATGGGGAGAGCATCTTTTGCTTTCTTGGGAGAACAGCCATGTTATAGGAGTGCACCGTATAGCTTTTTAAGAAAGAGGAAGTAATGAGGATGAGAGAATGGAAAGGACTGTAGGTAAAGTAACGGGATGCCCTGTTATTGGATTGACAATTCATTGAGATGCCTGTTTACACAGAAGGCCTCCCTTTTGGAATATGAAAGGTTGTTGATCAGATTCCGACCCAGACATTGGGTTTCATTGCACAGCAACCTTTCCAGTGTTCTATGTTATTTAACATAGAACACTTCACTAAGAATAACGGGGGATTAAAGATTAATGAAACCTATTTCCTACCCTCGGGGTGCTTATAACCTAACAGTGGTTTGTTCTACAGAGCCAGGCAGGTGCCTGCCTTGTACCATGACTCCTTCACAGCTGCACAGCATTTACCACAGTGTTTAAGTCTCTGCTTCTTGTCTTTCTCCTGATTCTCCATGAAGGATTGTCTTGCCTCTGTTTCCCAGAAAACTGGCTTGGTGCTTGATGTATTTGAATAAGTTCAAAATATGAGAGAGAGAGTGTGTTGCGGAGTTTAGAGAAGGGAGAGGGCAGCTGTAGCCAGGGTCAGTGGAAAAGACATTTTGGGAAGGGCTGTGGAGGTTGGAGGGAAAGAGGATGCCTGGCACAGGGGCAGGGAATTGAAAGGCGTATTTAGGAATGTCCAGTGTATCTGCTTGTCACAAGTATATGGGCTTGCTAAGGAACAGAGAGAAGGGTGGAAAGACAGGCTTGGGTCTGGGATGCCCATATGAGTCGTTTGGATTTCTTTCTCTATGCAGTGGTGGTGAAGTTTGCCAGTTTGTAAACTTGGCATTGCAGTGTGGTATCTATTGAAGGTGAAGGAGCTTTTTTCAAAGTTGAGGCAAGAAGCAATGAGCACTAGAATTTGGTGCTTTTGAGGCAGAGAAAGAAGTGGTGGTGTAGCCTAAGGACATGCAGATTGGAAGAAAAAAGAACAAAAAGCAAAAATGGAATCCAAACTTACTTAAATCCAGGAAACTGAAAGACTAGTGGTGCAACTCAAAGAGCTAAGAGAGTCGGAATGAGTAGACTGAGGAATCTGGAAGAATAGAAGTAAATAAGATAATGTATTTGCTTTTAGACTCATCAAGTTTGAGGTTTTGACAATGCCCGGGTGGAATGCAAAATTACAGTTCAGAAGAACAATTTGGGCTGATGGTTCTGAACTTTTCAGGTGTGAGGATAGCGTTTTAAATTAAAAAATTGCAAATATTCATGACTACTTTTAGTATTTGTTTTTCGAGAATACATATAAAGACAAAAACAAAAATCCAATTATGCTTTTAAGTGAGTTCATATGTTACTAAATAATAGAAGTGTCTACCTTCATTTACAAAGGAGACCTGTGTGAGAGGCATCTTTTTCACTCCAGTGTTTTGTGTGCATTTGGATTTGAGAACACTTGGAGTAACTCCATGGCCCTGGTCCAAGCTGCAAATACAGATTTGGAGGTCATCTGCCTATAATGATCATTAAAGCCTGGGAATGGGTGAGATTGTCAAAAGAAATTTATGGACACACAATAGAGAAAAAAGATGTACTATGAAAATCTGGAGAATTCTTGCACTTAGAATATAATAAGGGAATGTAGGGGAAACAAATAATACAGCATTACCAAAGTCAGATGAAGAGCATCTCAAGGAGTGATAGATAACATGTAGCAAAGAGGTTAATGAGAGAGAGGCTCAGAGTTTTGATGATGAGGCCAGAAAACAAGCTGGCCTGAGGCAGGTTTGAAGGAATGGTTCTGCTTTTCCCTAGTGACAATTCAAGGCCTCTGTGCTGTTAAAATATCCTCACATCCCAGCTTGGAGACTGTCAGGGAAATTGTTTTCCAAAGGGAAACAGGAGTTGACCAGTAGTTTTGTCGACCAGACTAGCTCCTTATTTCACTTAGCACAGTTGGAATCTGGCAGGTGGCTGCTGCTACCCTGTAAGAAGACACAGTGAGTTTTTAAAAAAAGTTTTGGAACAAATCATTACCATTTAAAAGATCAGAGAATAACAGACAACAACAAATGGTCTTAAATTAATGCTTTTTGTTTAATCTCGCTTCCCTTAACATCATTGTGATTCTTTTTATTGGACTGAGCGGGGTAAGGAACATTTAAGCTGGTGGAAGTGAAAGTTGGCTGTACATTGGCAGCCAGGTCTCAGGGTTGGTTTTTAGAATGCAGTTAACTAGTTTCTCTTAACTATGGAATTCATTGAAAAGTCAGACTCAGTGTGGTCGTTCCAGGATATCTTGAAAAGGCCAGGTAACGGTAGTTTTCAGCTGAGTGGCTTTACAATACTATAAGCTTCCTGTATATAACATGTTAAGGACCCGTTTTATATTTTCTTCAGCTTGAAGAGATGGAGGTAGAGGCTTTCTTTTGACTTATTTGACCTTCATGTTGAATCATTAATTGTTATAGATTTTATGAAAACAGAAAATCTCATAGAAGTTTTCTTTCAAATCACATCAAGTTAATATATGAAGGGTGGGTGTTTAAATTATCACAGCAGGGTTTGGAAGGAAACTGAAACATTCTCTTAAAGCGAAAGCTTAGGAGGAAAACTCCTTTCCCAGTAGTAAGTATGGGCCTCTAGAAAGCCTCCAGGGACCGAATCAGTTAGTTCCCTTCCATCTGTTATCTTGGCTTTGGAGAGGTACACTTAGTCCTGTCAGTCTTTATGGAGATATTATATTCATAACTACTTTCTTACCCATACAGAGGACTTTCCCTTAAGAACTAGGGGGTTTCATTTTTTTTTTAATGGGTACAGATAAGAAAGGATAAAACTTGAAAATTATTTTCTAAAATCATTGCCTTATCTCAGAAGAATAAAATATAAGCTTGGTTCTTTTAGTTCTTTTTCTTAAGTTTCTCTTTTGTATTTGTCTAACATATGTATATTTTTCTTATTGCTCATAAAAAGATTAAAAACTATTTTTCCAGGTTTCCTCATTTAATCTCTCCTCTATCTCATAATGTAAGGAGTACATATGGTGAGTTAATCCATCACTCTATAAAGCTTGCAGAGTTCCAGTTCTCTTAGTGTGTGTACTACTGGGAAACACCGTGTCCTGGAACTTCCGGGTCTTCCCCAGTCTATTTTGATCATGTGTACATATATACACAGATATACATGTACTTTTTTAGTATTGCATTGAAAGCTTATGGAGGAGTTGCATGACATATATGATGGGAAAGAAAATTTCCTTTCTTCTACCTCTGACACTTTCTAGCAACCCTTCTATTTGTATAATGTAGTTTAATATAGCCGTAAACTTGGGTCTGTAACTCCTGACAGCTGTTTTTGTGAGTTGGTGTCCAGGTGGATGATAGACTCACCCTGGAGTGGGAGAACATGTAGAACCTCCTTTAGGTGATTTAGAAGATGCAAGTTTTCATCCAGAGGACTGAAGTGGCATGAATGTGAAGGTTGACCTAAAGAATTAACCTGGATCATCACAGGACCTGTAGCAGTTTGTGGTGCCCAGAGGATTTATTAAGTAGGAATCTTGTGTAGTCTGTCAGATTTGCCTAATCATGGGAGTCTCCTGAGATGCATCTCAGGCACCTGGGAAACTGTTTTTCAAAAGCACCCCCGGTGATTTCCTGGGTGTTAGCAGAAGCTACTGGGCCCTAATTCAGTCTTTGTTGTCTTTTGGGAAGTCATCAGGTCACCTGGTTATGCCCATGCTAGCCCTTACAAATAAAGAGACATAAAATTTGAGGATCAAAACAGATCCTCAAATAGTTGATCAAAACAGATTGTGGATGATACAGAGGTTCCAGGAGATGGGGCTTCTAGTAGTCACTGCTTAGAGTGGTAGGGGCACCCATTCTCCTGGCTTCAAGTGACTGAGACTAGAATTTTGTGTAGCCTTCTGTTAGATGGCGTAAAACAAGTCCCAAGTTCTGTGACTTCTTGGCTTTCAGAGAAAAGCCTAGTTAACTATTAATAGTTAACTATTGTCCCAGTTAACTATTACTATATGCCATTAGAGTTGAGAGTGGGTCTTCCATTTTTCCCTGATGCACATATTTTTTTTAGCCTTCTGTTATTTTCTCCATAGAGGGCTACAGGGTACTTTTAATCCTAAGAGTGCATTTGATTACAACAAGTTTATTTGTTTCTCTTAAATGGAAGTACTTGGCCAACTCCTCTTTGTATGTGGGAGGTCTCCCGGCAACTGTGAACAACTTTTAAAGGCTGCTAAGAGGTCAAGAAGTACTTTGCTGAGTCTTGTTCTGTCTCTTTAAGAACAGACTTCTTTGTCTTGCTTGGCCTTAAAAAGTATGTTTCTTCCTTGGCTTTGTCTTAGGCTTTCTCCTGCTGCTTTGGAGGGATCACCCGCCCTCCTCATTTTATCCTGCAGCTCTCCCCAATACATGCAGGGCAGTTCTCCGTAAGCGTTCTACCCTGTGCCGTGTGCAAGTGTGTTTGAAAGGGAATCCCATCTTCCTTATTTTTCTGTGTTCCCAATGCCTGTTAGAATTCTGAACTCTCAGATGTAATCTCATTGTCACCTGTAACTCTTTTCTTAAACCACAGTAAACAGTAACTATTTCCTTCGTCAGTAAACGCCAATAAACGTAACTTTGTTCAGCACTTAGATCTAAGTGATCACCAAATCTTGTCACTTACTCGTTGGACTTTTCTCTACTTCTTCTCTCTTGATTCCTAGACATACCACCATCTATTATCTCACCTCCAATTCATACTGAAATCGATCTTCCTTTGCCTGCCAGACTCATCTTTCTCATTTTTTTTTCTGTAAAATGGGAATAACTGTACCTGTGTCACAGGGCCGTTGTGAGAATCAGACATACGTAAAGTGTTTATCGTATTGCCTGGCACACAATAAGTATTCAGCAAATGGTAGCATACTCTACTTCTTACCTCCTGCTAAATTTGATAATTTATAACTCCAGCTGTGTCCAATCCCATATACAGTCAAAAATATGGGATGTGGAACCCTTGGTTTGAGCCTAGTTGGAACCTCTAGATTCCTGCTTACCAGTTATTCTCTTTCGGGAGAATAGTTCAGTTTAGTTACTGACCTATAAGGTTGTTAGGAGTGCAGAGTCAGATAAAGTAGGTAGAGAGAATGCTTCCTTCACAGTCAGTCACTATGCAGATGCTGCTTGTTTTTGTTTTTAAAACCTATAGTCTAACCTATTTGATGAAAGAGGTTTGAAACAAGTATGATGAATTTTTCCTTTTTTTTTTTTGGCAGGTTGAACCCATCCACAGTAATGGCTACGGCCTTACCCAGGACTCTGGGCGAGTTGCAGCTGTATAGAATATTACAAAAAGCCAACCTACTTTCTTATTTTGATGCCTTTATCCAGCAAGGTGGTGATGATGTCCAGCAGCTCTGTGAAGCAGGAGAAGAGGAGTTTTTGGAAATCATGGCACTCGTGGGCATGGCTAGCAAGCCTCTTCATGTTAGAAGGCTGCAGAAGGCTTTAAGAGACTGGGTCACAAACCCTGGGCTTTTCAATCAGCCGCTGACTTCCCTTCCTGTCAGTAGCATTCCCATCTATAAATTACCAGAGGGATCGCCAACATGGCTGGGAATATCCTGCAGTAGTTATGAAAGGAGTAGCAATGCCCGGGAACCTCATTTAAAAATCCCCAAATGTGCTGCCACCACCTGTGTGCAGAGCTTGGGACAGGCGAAGTCAGATGTGGTCGGGAGCCTAGCACTGCAGAGTGTTGGTGATTCCAGACTCTGGCAAGGCCACCATGCTACTGAGAGCGAGCACAGCCTCTCCCCAGCAGACCTGGGCTCCCCTGCATCCCCAAAGGAGAGCAGCGAGGCGCTGGATGCTGCTGCTGCGCTCTCTGTGGCCGAGTGTGTGGAGAGGATGGCCCCCACACTGCCGAAAAGTGACTTGAATGAAGTGAAAGAGCTGCTAAAAACCAACAAGAAGTTGGCCAAAATGATTGGTCACATCTTTGAGATGAACGATGATGATCCACACAAAGAAGAGGAAATTCGGAAATACAGTGCAATATATGGCAGATTTGACTCAAAGAGGAAGGATGGGAAACATCTCACACTCCATGAGGTACAAAGCCTGCATTATTCTTCTCTGTGTATGTAGCATGTTGCTAGTCATTAGAGATAAGTTTGGTAATAGTTTGCAGCAAATGTGATACACTCCCTGAAAGCAGTATTAAAAGCATGGAGGTGTTAGCAACATGTAACTCTTCTGTGAAGATAGACCATATTTATTGTGTTGGGGTATATATATATATGTGTATTTATATATATATATATATATATATATTTTTTTTTTTTTGAGACGGAGTCCCACACTATCACCCAGGCTGTAGTGCAGTGGTGCAATCTCAGCAACCTCTGCCTCCTGGGTTCAAGCAATTCTCTTGCCTCAGCCTCCTGAGTAGCTGGGACTACAGGCATGCACCACCACACCCAGCTAATTTTTTGTATTTTTAGTAGAGACAGGGTTTCACCATGTTGGCCAGCATGGTCTCTATCTCCTGACCTCATGTTCCACCCACCTCAGCCTCCCAAAGTGTTGGGATTATAGGCGTGAGCCACCACGCGCAGCTGTTTTGGGGTATATTTTTATTGAACGTGAACATGTTTGAGCTTTGTAACTACGGTATGTAGTGACTTTTAGAAAAATGGCAGAATTTAAGCAGTGAAAGCATAATGTCTTTGCATTTGCAAGGCAGTTCCTTTTTTAATTAAGAAATAAAACTGGGTTTTAAATATAACTTTTCATTTAAAAAACATTTTTGTAGTAATTACAGCTTTGAACATTGTTTTGGTTTGATGTTTGACATTAAAGATTTTTATTTTATCCTTATAGCACTCTAGACATAGTCTGCCTAAGTTTGTATGTGTATATGTGTGTGTGCATATAGATATAAAATTTTGTATGTATAACATATCATACTTTATGTGTGTTTATCAACTTTGACATTTATTTCTTGTCTTCTCATCTGTCTGGTCAACACATCACCTTTAAAATTCAGCCCAGAATAAGCTTAAGTGTTTTCTGTTATCTTTTCCTTCAAGTAGAATGACCTTTCCTTTTCATTTTTATCCCTACATATGCTTCTGTCACAATAACTTCAACTCCTTTTTGTACTTTTTTTTGTATACTGGTCGTGCTTCACAGTATACTCTGGGTTTCTTCAAGGCAGAGATAATGTCTCGTTCATCTTTATATCCCTAGAGTCTAATGTACTTAGTAAGTGCTTGGAAAATAAATGCGTTTTCAAGAGTTAAAAAGACTATTTCATAGCTTTTTTTTTTTTTTTTTTTGAGATGGGCGTCTCGCTCTATCATCCAGGCTAGAGTGCAGTGGGTGCAGTGTCAACCTCCTGGGCTTTAGCAGTCCTCCCCACTCAGCCTCTCCAGTGGCTTGGACAACAGGTGTGTGCCACCACACCCAGTTAATTTTTTTTTTTTTTTTAAGTTTTTTATAGAGATGGGAGTCTCTGCATGTTGCCCAGGCTGGTCTCAAACTCCTGGGCTCAAGTGATATGTCTGCCTTGGCCTCCCAAAGTGCTGGAATTACAGGTATGAGCCACTGTACTCAGCCAGATCTTTTTAAATAAATGATTTTAGACATGAATGTTGGAGCTTGAGCTCAGATAATTGGTTGGCAGAATGACTTAAGTCATGGCCAATCTGTAACTTGATCTATTTTGGGAGTATCCTTTGAACCAGTGGAGGGATCCACTTAAAAGGCTATATGGCTGTCATTAGTAGAAAAACAAAAGGCAAAATGTGTTGACACTTTTAGCTTCATACTTTAATTTTCTTATAATTTTTAAAACATAGCAGATGAAACACAAAGTTGAGTCAGAATACCTATATTTTTATCAAAGTAAAATTATTTCTAAAAGATTAATAAACCTAGTTAACCTGACTTAAAAAAAATCATTTCCTACTTTAAAAAAATCCAAAAAGAATTATTTTACACTTAGCTTTTGCTAAGGAGCTCTTTGCCTCTTTAGATAAGTAGGTACAGATGGTATTTAAGTAATGAGACTGTGGGTTTCCCAAAATAAGGAAATACTCAAAATGAATGCCAGTAGGCTGAAATGTGGGGGTGGGGGCTTTGGAAGTTGTGGCTTGTGTTTTAGAAGCTTCGCTTAGGCCTGCTTGTTACTTGTAACTCCAATATGTGAATCTGGTTTAATAATATAGTTTAGGATAAATGTTTGTGAATCAGGAAGCTTTCTTAAAACTAGTAACTATCTAAGATCTTGGAAGAAATTACAAAATCCTGAGGGAATTGAAAGAAAGTATACCTATTAGGTATACCTTTTAGGTATTATGAGAATTTTGCAGTGTTTTTTTCTCCTGATTATTTAAAATTAGGGGAAGTTTTTTTAGTTTTTCTAAGTTCCTGAGATTAAAGAATGTTGCTGGTTTCTACTCAATTTCCACATAAGGAATATATAACTTATTCTTAATTCATTGTTGGCTTAATCTCACTGTTCTGAGGGTTTTCTTCATATAAATTGTGTGGATACTGTTCTTTTAATCTTTCAAGACATAGAGCTGTATGTAGGTCACTAGTGGATAAAAAGCTATCTATACTTGTTTTTTCAACTGTTCAAGTACATAAAATTCTTTTTCTTGTAAGAATAAAATATTTGTTTATGTATTTATAATAATACATTTGTTTCCAAGTGTAGACTGTGAAGAACTATGGAATGACTTATTGTTAAGCCCCTCTTTTCTTTTTATGCTAAAGAATCAGTGATAGTCCTACAACCTGGCTAAGTATGGTCTGTTTTATAGGCATCAAATTGTGGAGAGAATGAGGGCTGAGACTTAGAACCACACACATTGCACGTGCTAAGGGACAAACCCCGAGCAATATCAGAAAAAAGCCAGCAGGCAGGCAGTGTTGCATCTATTATAAGGGGCATTAGCAGATAGTAGATGGTAAACTAGGCAAGCAATGTGCCCCCAGTCTTAAATCAGTGAATGGATGAGGAGAGAGCAACTAAAATTTGGGAACAGAAAGGCAGTAGAGTATTACAAGTTTCTACTTGTAATACTCATAAATATAAATAGGTAGACAATTTGGCATTACAGAATATTTGTCAGCAGGTAGCAGTTTCCAGCCAAAGAGCTCTAGAAAGATAGGAAGGAGAAGAGGAGAATGTAGTCAACAGGTAACTGTAGACTGAGCAGAAGAAATTCTGGAGGAATTGGGTGCTAAGCAGGTTACCAAGGTAAGGACCCAGGCCTTTAGAATAAACAGTGATGCCACGCTTAGGTCAGTTTCCATTATAGTGCTGAGAAGTCAAGGCTGAGAGTTTCAGAGAAAGCCAGCAATTTCACCTTCGAGAGAGGAGGAACGCTGAATCTGGGAACTCACAAACCTGGACACATTATTAAGTTAGCTTGTTTTATTCTGAACTCCCAATCTCAGAATTGATAGATTTTAGCATCTAACACTTGAAAGAAAATGTTGAACTTTTCCTTTTGATTATTTTAAAAAATGAATTACGGTAGTCTATTTCTTGAGTCAATTTTGGTAAGCTACATTTTTCTAAGAATATGTTCATTTCGTCTAAGTTTTCAAACTTACTGCTGTAAAGTTATTTATAGTTTTTTAAGACCTAATATTGACCTAAGTCCAGGCATGGTGGCTCATGCCTGTAGTTCAAGCATTTTGGGAGGCTGAGGCAGGCGGATCATGAGGTCAAGAGATCAAGACCATCCTGGCCAACATGGTGAAACCTCGTATCTTCTAAAAATACAAAAATTTGCTGGGCGTAGTGGTGCACACCTGTAGTCCCAGGTACTCGGAAGGCTGAGGCAGGAAAATCACTTGAACCCAGGAGGCAGAGGTTGCAGTGAGCTGAGATTACACTACTGCACTTCAGCCTGGCAACAGAGCGAAACTTAGTCTCAAAAGAAGAATACACACACACACACACACACACCCCTAATATTGATTGTACACTTGCTCTCCTTTGACCGTATCAGCCTTGCCAAAGATTTGCCAGTTTTATTCTTTTTCAGACATCTGCAAACGAGGGTCTGTGGGCCCAGTGTCGCTTATCTCTTGTTTTTATGAATAAACTTTTATTGGCACACAGCTGGGCCTATTTGTTTATGTACTGTTTGTGGCTGATTCTGAGCTCCAGTGATGAGTTGAGTAGTTGTGCCACAGGCTGTTTGGCCCATAAAGCCTAAAATATTTACTCTCTGGCCTTTTACAGAAAAAGCTTGCCAACCCCTGATCTTTATGAAGAAGCCATTTGGGCTTAGTTTATATTCTTGCTTGTGCTGTGTATATATTTGTCACCTTTCTTACAGTTATTTTATTTTTTTTTCTAACTTCATTTGGGTGCTTAGTTCATTAATTTTTAGACATTATTTTTCTAATATGAGCAATTAAAGTTCTCACTAAGTACTGATCCATTGTTATTCCCAAAGTTTTGATATGAGGTTATTATTTTTCAACTTTATGATTTATTTTCTGACCATGAGTTATTAAAAGTATTTTTTCATTTCCAAATAGGAGTGATTTTTTTTTCCATTAGTTGTGTTTTCTAACAATTTCTGACTGAATTGCATTGAGGGCAAGAGAACATGGTTTGTGTGATGCCAGCCCTTTAAAATTTGTTGAGAGTTTAGTTGTGGTTCAGTTTGTGGTCAGTGCTTTTTTATGTTTGGAAATGATATCTTAAGCAGTTGTTGGTAGAGTGTTCTGTATGTGTCTGTTCTAACAAGCTTATTAACTGTTATTCAAATCTTTTATATTCTTAACTATTTTGTCTACTTGCTCTATCAGTAAGAAGAGTTGTGTGCTAAAATTTTACTGTGATTGTAGTGTCATCTGTTTCTCTTTATATTGTGCAGTAATCTTATTAACCTTTAATAATGCATTTTACTTTAAAAAGCTATTTTTTTAATATTCATATAAATACATGAGCTCTCTTTTTACTAGTAATTGCCTATTACATCTTTATATCTGATTTTGAGACAGGGTTTACTCTGTCACCCAAGCTGGAGTGCGGTGGTGAAATCACACTCACTGTAGCCTCGACCCTCCACGCTTAGGCGATTCTCCCACTCAGCCTCCTGGGTAGCTGAGACCACAGGCGTGTGGTCCAAAGAAAGCAAGCTAATTTTTTCTTTCTTTTCTTTTCTTTTTTTGTAGGGACAGTGTTTTCATGTGGCTCAGGCTGGTCTCCAACTCCTGGGCTCAAGTGATTTATCTGCTTCAGCCTCCCAAAGTGTTGGGATTACAGGCATGAGCCACTGCACATGGCCTATTGCTTGTTATATCTTTATATCATCCTTCTATTTTCAGCCTTTCGGAATCCATGTTTTATATATATCTTTTACATAAAATTATATATAAAATTTATATAAGATTTTAAAGAACCCAGTCAGATATGCTTTGTTTTTTAACTGGAACATTTGGTCCATTTACATTTATTATAATTACTAATATTTTGGATTTTTTCCATTATTTTATTTGTATCTTCCCTCTTGCCCCGATGCATTTTATTTCCACATTTATCATCTGGGATTCGTTTCCTTTTAGGATTTTCTTAATGAAGTCCTGGTGGCAAACTTCATCCTTCCCCACCTACTAGGAAATAACTTTATTTTGCTCTCATTTTTAATTACTATTTATTTGGGGTGTTAAATTCTGTAATGTTAGTGGTTTTCCCTTAGTAATTAAAGATACCATTTTATTGGCTTTTGGCTTTCATTGTTCTGTTTAGAAGTTAGTGCTTATTCTGTTACTTACTGTTTGCCTTTTAAATCTTGTTTGTTTCTGCCCCACTTCTTTCTCCTCTCCTGATTCTCAGGTTTCTTGGTTATTTTTACTGTATTGCTTTTCAGTCATATTTTCAAATCCCTATATTTCTTCAAATGGAGTGTTTGAAGGTCTGATTTTGCTGTTTCTATGAGTTTTCACTTTTGTTCTCTTGTTTCTTTGGATGTTTTATGATTTCTGTGAATTTATATTTCTTGGAACTTTAACTGTGAGAATATGTAGAGGCCTGGGAAGAAACTGAATTCCCTAGAGGTTATTTGCTTTTTCTTTTTACCAGGTATCTGGGGACATTGCAAATCTGCGACCCTATGAAAATAAATTTTCAGCCCACATAGTGTGAATTATGGCTGATTTGGGGTCATGAAATCTCAAAAGAGTGCCTTTTGTTCTCTCCCAGTCATTACCAGTGTTCAAGACAGATAATTTTCTTTGCATTATCCTGGGGGTACAGATGTATTTCTAATTCAGCCTTACATTGGGCATGTGTGCTGAGGTTTCAGCTTTATGGAGGCAGCATCTTAGACTCCTCACTTTTGGTTGGCTGTGGCCTTTGCCTCTTGTTTCCTTCCCATTCTCTCCAATCCCATGAGGCCATCAAGATTGAATCTCAAACTTATCAAGTATAGCAACTGTGCTTAACTTAAACTCCCTTGAGGTACTGTATTTATTCATTTTGGTCTCAGTGTCCTTATTCTCATCAGCTCATTCAGCATTTAGATGATCCCCTCCCCATTTTATTTAATATTTTTGGTTGTTTTTTCTGAGAGGGGCCAATAATGATACCTAGCCCTCCCAGTGCTGGAGATGAAAGTCCTGAGCCTTCCTATCACACTGTGGTCACAGTGTTTTTATGCCAACAGTACTTAAAGTCACAGTCATTTGATTGTTGGAGATTACAATTTTAACAACCCATAAAGAAAGATTTATTTAAGAATCAATAAACCACTATTTTTGAGCATAAAGATAACTGGAATGACTTTAATTTTTAAGTCCAGTTATAAGAGATAGCTAATTTCAGGAGGCCGGGTGTGGTGGCTCACGCTTGTAATTCCAGCACTTTGGGTGGTCAAGGCAGGCAGATCATTTGAGGTCAGGAGTTTGAGACCAGCCTGGACAACATGATGAAACCCTGTCTGTACTAAAAATACAAAAAATTAGCCAGACATGGTGGCACACACCTGTAGTCCCAGCAACTTGGGAGGCTGAGACAAGAGAATCACTTGAACCCGGGAGGCAGAGGTCATGCCACCATATTCCAGCCTGGGTAACCCAGTGAGACCCATGTCTCAAAAAAAAAGGAAGCCAACTTTAAGAAATCTTTAACATAAAGATATGAGTGGAATTTTGGTATTTTGGGCCACAAAAAAAAAGGAAATAAGTAAACCAGTAAGGTTTACTTATTTGTTACTTTATCCTTTTAACAAAATTAGAATATTGACATTCAGAAAAAGCTAACAGTGCTACAGCAATTGATGAACTGTTTGGGAATATTTTCATTTTTCTTTTGTAAGTATATCATAATAGTTATTGATTTGTTAATTATTAGCAACTGGGGGCATGAAATCTAGGTAACTCTGACAAAATACATGTTTTTAAGGGAGAGGCTTCATGAATCAGCTTTTTATTACAATAAGGGGGGGTCTGCTAGAGTTATTTCTCCAGCCTCAGTTTTCTCAGGTTCCCTGAGGGACTGCGGAGTTTAGTCTACTACTTTGGTTTGTGGGAGCTTAAATTCAGTGACAGTGAATGCATTATGTTTGTTTTCCTTGGTTTCTGGTAAGGTGATGGAAGGAATATTAGAATATTGTTTTCCGTTTATGTTGAAAAGTTATTTCCTGTGGTTGTGCATAAGCTGGTACCTCTGAAATGTCAATTTAAACATCTTACGGAAAATCAGGTTTTTATAGTAATTTAGATTTATGAGTGTGAAAACAAAAATCGCTATGTAAAAAGCTATTTGAGAATGCTCTTCAAGGTCATGTAGCTACTGTCATTCCAAAAGTGAAGTTGATTTATTTTGGAAATCATTATTTAAAGTATACATTTCACTTTTAACTCCAATAACATTCAAAGGCACTTAGGGGAGGAATTTATCTATTGATGACTCTTTAGAAGGAGGGGAGAAAGCTGAAAATAACTTCTTCCTTCAGTTACGCTTTCATATTCAGCTATGGATTTAAAGTAGGAGACTTGGGTTTATTATTATAACCTTTTGCTGTCAGTAGCCAAATTAATTGTCTCAGAACAAATCAATATAAATCACAGTTGTAAATTTGGGGAGGAGGATATCAGATGTCTGTATCATACCAGTGTACCATAACACATCCTAGATGGTTTAAATACTTCGATGGGAAAAGTAAAAGGATTAGACTAAATTATGGTACATTTATATATTGTTAGGGTGGGAAGAGTGTTTCTGTGCCTGGCACCCAAGGCATAGAAACTGTGTGGCTAATGACAAACTTTAAAAAAAAAAAAATCCCGTTATATGTGATGAAGAGTTAATACTGTTAATAAAGAATTCCTGAAGTTCCAAGAAAATGAAACATTGTAATGAGTCAAAAACATAAGAAAAAACTTTAGTTTCATAGTTAAAGAGATGCAAATTATAACCAAATGCTTTTAGAAATAGAAAAGTTTTAAAAAGGTAAGAACAAGTGTTGGTCAAGATGATAGGAAATGGACTCCTCATATAATCATTGACAGCATTATGATTTAGAACAACTTTTCTGAGGGTAGTTTGGTGGAATGTATAAATTTGTTAAAATTTAGTATACCCTGTGACGTGACAGATCTATTTGTAGGAATTTATTCCAAAGAAATAATTGGATTTGTGTGCAAAGATACACATTTAAGAATCTCTTGTCGGGTGCAGTGGCTCACGCCTGTAATCCCAGCACTTTGGGAGGCTGACGCGGGTGGATCACGATGTCAAGAGACTGAGACCACCCTGGTCAACATGGTGAAACGTCGTCTCTACTAAAAATACAAAAAATTAGCTGGGCACGGTGGCGCGTGCCTGTAATCTCAGGTACTCAGGAGGCTGAGGCAGGAGAATTGCCTGAACCCAGGAGGCGGAGGTTGCGGTGAGCCGAGATCGCGCCATTGCACTCCAGCCTGAGTAACAAGAGGGAAACTCCATCTCAAAAAAAAAAAAAAGAATCTCTTATGCAGCTTTTTTTAAACAGTACATGGAAAACTGGAGATATGTTCAGAGTGAAGGTGGTTTAAATAATATATTGCTCTTTTCTACAATGGAATATTGTATGTGTACATAGTAAAAGTGATATTATAAAGGATTTTTCAGTTCACTCAGCAGTCAACAGATATATATTGAACTTCCAACCCATGCCAGATGCTAATGTAAACAAGTCTCTGCCTTAATAAGCTGGTGAAATAAAAAACACAGCATACATAACTGAAAAAAGTAGATTACAAATCTGTATGTATGTATGTACTTACATTTTATATGTACACTGAAATATTGGAATAATGTATATTAGAATATTGTCATTCTGGATGGAATGATTGTGTGCTATTTATTTTTGTTTTTAAAAATTTTAAGTAAGAAAAATTATTCTAAATAAAGAGATGAGATGCCTGGGTAGGGAGAAAGGGTGGCTGCAGTAGTCCCCTCTTATCTGTGAGGGACACATTCCAAGATCCCCAGTTGGATGCCCGAAACTGCAAATGGTACCAAACCTTATATACACTGTCTGTCCATATACATGCATACCTACCATAAAGTTTAACTTCTAACTTAGACACAGCAAGAGATTAGCAACAGTAACTATTAATAATAATAAAGTAGGACAGTTAGAACAATATGCCATCATTATTGCTCTTGCACTTTGGGGCCATTGTTGAGTCAAACAAGGGTAACTGGAACATGAGCACTGTGATACCAGAAGACTCCATCTGATGGCTTAGATGGCCACCAAGTGACTGATGGGCAGGAATGTAGACAGTGTAGGTACATTGGACCAAGGATTGATTCATCACTTGGACGGGACAGAGTGAGATGGTACATCGTTTAGAACTTATGAATTGTTTATTTTTAGAAATTTTCATATAATATTTTTGGGCCACGGTTGACCACAGTTAACTGAAACCTCAGAAAGCAAAACTGTGGGTAAGAAGGTACTGCTGTACCTGATTTCTTATGAAAAGAAAACAAGAGCTAACACTAACAACCTTGTGCCAGGTGTGTCTCCTCATCTGCTTCTTGTTAGAACCTTTTGGGATAGTGATATTATGCCATTTTGCCTCTCAGAATATTAAATACCAAGTCTCTCAAAAGTTTTGCATGTCCAGAGTCACAGCTGGTAAATGATGGAGCAGGAGATACCTCAGGTCTGTCTGCCATCATGTCCCATTTTCTTTTTGCTAATCATCATGCCTTGGTTAAGTAAATCTTTTGCATATTAAAAAAGCCTGATATAACTCTTGACAATTTCCTATATCTATTTATATTGACAAAATTATGTGAAAATTTGTCTAGTTAAACAATTACAGGTTTTGAGTTTAGGGTAACAAAATTTTGGTACAAAGTGTTTGGTCAACTCTATATTGGCAGTATTTGGTAATTATTGAATTATGAAAAGGCTGTAGAATTAGATGGATCATAGAGATTAGTCCAAGACCTTGATATTCCAATACAGCCCTAGTATGTGATAACTCTTTTATTTTTTTTTATCTTTTTTTTTTTTTGAGTCAGAGTCTCGCACTGTCACCCAGGCTGGAGTGCAGTGGCATGATCTTGGCTCACTGCAACCTCCACCTCCCGGGTTCAAGCAGTTCTCTGCCTCAGCCTCCTGAGTAGCTGGGATTACAGGCACCTGCCATCACACCCAGCTAATTTTTTTATTTTTAGTAGAGATGGGGTTTCACCATCTTGGCCAGGCTAGTCTTGAACTCCTCACCTCATGATTCACCCGCCTCTGCCTCCCAAAGTGCTGGGATTACATGCATGACCCACCATGCCCAGCCACTCTTATTTTTTACTAAGCGATTTTATAAATGTTTAAAATCATTTGGTCTTGATTCCTTTTTAAGAATTTTCCTGTCAACGCACATTTAAAAAAATCCGTCAGACCATGTACATTCATTTTTGGTTAGAGATAGTATCAGCAAATCCTGTATTCTAATATTTTGGGTTCTTTTATAAGAAAGATGCAGAATATGTTTTACTCTTTATTTTCCTTGTTGTCTATAAACTCTCCTACCTAACCAAAAATAAGCAAGCATATGAATAAATGAAATCAAGATGACTATTATGATTCATTTGGGTGCTGTGAGATGGGAGATGCGTTGATTTTCTTCAGAAATTTGGCGGGGGGAACGATCCAAGATGGCCAATCGCTAACATCTCGGGATTGCAGCTCCCAGCGAAAGCTCAGACAACGAGAGGACGCCACACTTTCAGACAAATTTTGGTTGCTCACGGAGCAGAAGATTCCCAGTGGAGGAGCCACACAGGTCGCCAGCGCGACTCTTGTGGCCGGCACAGCAGTTGTGCCGGCACCTAGGCGCGGCAGCTCTTGGTGCAGAGTAAATGGGACTGGTTCCCCTTCTGACCGAGGTTTGGAGCTCGGGGAAGGCAGAGTCGCCTATTACGGACTCAAGAAGGAAGCCAGACTGGAGATTCCCAGGCAGAAAAGCACCATCAGTCTTAACCCTGCTGTTTTGGCTGGCGCAATGGGTTGCTCATATTTCGGCCCTGGGAATTAACAACTTGGACGTCCACTCAAAGACCTAATTTGAAAGTTGGTAATTACAAAGATGACAGGTGGATAAATTTACAATGATGGGAAGAAACCAGCGTAAAAAGGCTAAGAATACTCAAAATCAGAAAGCCTCTCCCTCTAAAGAGGATCACAGTTCCTCATCAACAAGGGAACAAGACTTGATGGAGAACGAGCACATCCCATTAACAGAATCAGGCTTCCAAAGATGGATAATAAGAAACTTCTGTGAGTTAAAAGAACATGTTGCCCCCCAGTGTAAAGAAACTGAGAACTTTGAAAAAAGGTTTGACGAAATCCTAATGAGAATAGACAACTTAGAGAGGAATATAAGTGAATTAATGGAACTGAAGAATACAATGCAGGAACTCCGAGAAGTATGCACAGGTTTAAACACTCGAATTGTTCAAGCAGAAGAAAGGATATCAGAGGTAGAAGTCCAACTTAATGAAATAAAACGAGAAAACAAGATTAGAGAAAAAAGGATAAAAAGGAATGAGCAAAGTCTCCAAGAAATGTGGGACTATGTGAAAAGACCAAATTTACATTTGATAGGTGTACCTGAATGTGACAGAGAGAATGAATCCAAGCTGGAAAATACCCTTCAGGATATTATTCAGGAAAATTTTCCTAAACTAGCAAAGCAGGTCAATATTCAACCCCAGGTAATACAGAGAACACCACAAAGATATTCCTCAAGAAGAGCAACCCCAAGGCACATAATCGTTAGATTCACCAGGGTTGAAACTAAGGAGAAATTACTAAGGGCAGCCAGAGAGAAAGGTCAGGTTAATTACAAAGGGAGGCCTATCAGACTTAGAGCAGATCTCTTAGCAGAAACTCAACAAGCCAGAAGAGAGTGGGGGCCAATATTCAACATCCTCAAAGAACAGAACCTTCAGCCCAGAATTTCATATCCAGCCAAACTAAGCTTCACAACTGAAGGAAAAATAAAATCTTTTATGAACAAGCAAGTACTCAGAGATTTTATTACCAACAGGCCTGCTTTACAAGAGCTTCTGAAAGAAGCATTACACATAGAAAGAAACAACCAGTATTAGCCTTTCTAAAAATATACCAAAAAATAAAGAGCATCAACATAAAGAAGAATTTACATCAACAAATGGATAAAACAGCCAGTTAACATCAAATGGTAGTAATCCTAAATTTAAATCGACTAAATCCCCCAATCAAAAGATACAGCCAAAACCCAACGGCATGTTACATCCAGATTCATTTCACTTGCAAGGATACACAAAGACTCAAAACAAAGGGATGGAGAAAGATTTACCAACCAAATGGAGAGCAAAAATAAATGAATAAATAAAAAGCAGGAGTTGCAATTCTCGTATCTGATAAAATAGATCTTAAAGCAACAAAGATATAGTGGTAAAAGGATCAGTGCAACAAGAAGAGCTAATGATCCTAACACCCAGATACATAAGACCTATAAAGAGACTTAGACTCAATTAAACAGAAAATTAATAAGGATATCAAGGACTCAAACTCAGATCCGGAAGAAGTAAACTTAATAAATATTTATAGAGCTCTCCACTTTAAATATACAAAATACACATTCTTGTCAATACCACATCACACCTACTCATAGGTTTAAATGAAACATTGATTGGCCATTATTAATACCCATTTTTTTTTAGAATAAAGCAACATTTCCCTTCTCTCTCCCTCTTTTTCTTCCTCTCCTTCCCTCCTTTTTTTCTTTTCTTCTCTCAAAAAAAGAAAAAAAAGAAATCAACTTGTAGACCTCTAGATACAGGTCGGCAATGTCTCTCTCATTGCTCGATTTCCTTCCTTGCCTTCTCTCCCTCCCTCCCTCTCTCCCTCCCTTCCTTCCCTCCCTTCCTCCTTTCCTCCCTTCCTGCCTTCCTCCTTTCCAAAAAAAAGAAAAGAAATTTGGCAGTAGGAATAATTAGGAATAAATACCATTCTGATCTTTATGAATTACGATGATTTCATTATATAATATTGTGACATTCTTATATATTAAATGAAATCTTTTGCATTTTGATGAAATCAAAATGTTCATAATTTTTTAAACTCTGTTTTGAATATCCAGCTCACTGTTAATGAAGCAGCTGCTCAACTCTGTGTGAAGGATAATGCCCTGCTGACAAGAAGAGATGAGCTCTTTGCCTTGGCTAGGCAGATTTCTCGAGAAGTCACCTATAAATATACATACAGAACCACCAAGTAAGTATTTAACCAATTGGCAGTATTTTTGCATTGCTCGATAGAAGCAGAGTTTGAAACATCATTTGTTAATAGAATATAAGCTATAAGCATTTCTGAAAAAGCAGTGTGAGTATTGTTCCGTGAAACTAAACAATGCAGTGACTTTTGCAAACATTGCTCAGGTGACTTTTGTTGTTTAATTCTCCTCTTTCTTTTTTGAACGGCATCATTCTCTAATTACTATAGCATTGGTCTGGTTGTGGTTTTAGATACTTTTCTCTCACACTCTTTGGTTTTGAGTGTGAGGAGGGGATTTAGTCAGACAGCATTTATTAGATGTATTTGTACATCCCCTAACTACATGAACTTGTTGAACTCTAAGGAAACAGTGGTTCTTTTTGCAGAGTGTTTGCAATCTGATGAGATTAGCTGAATATGTAAAATGTCTCTCTTGACTAGTATTTACCAGAAAATTGAAAGACAATTCTATTACTAGCAAATGGGTTATGGAACAAGAGTCTGAAATAAAAAATATGATGTTAAAAAGCAATGGTGGTTTCAAAATTTAATGTAAACACAGCATATTCTTCTTCACCTTATCCTTACTTGAGCCGTAAGCATTGTCTACAGGATAGGATCATTTGATTTTGTTCACTTGATTCCACATAGATCCTGATTTCCAGCCCACATTGTATTGTGCCTACCACTGCTTCTCTGAGTGGATGCAGATGACCACTGCATTAAAGTAACTCAGTTTTTGTTGGTAATTTCACATTCTGAGCACCCTCTCCAGCCCTAATAAATCACATTCTTTGGGGATGGAACCCTGGAATATGAACTTTCACAAACATCCCAGAGCATTCTTGTGCATCCTCAAGTTTGGAAACCAGCAATAGGCATTTTCCCTCATTACCATTATTTTTCCTAACTCACAACAGTTTCATTTTCTGCCCCATGTCAGTACCTACGTATTTACAACTGACAAGTAAAATCATGTAGACTAAATGAATAGGGTAAAAATATACAGCAACATTCTCTGGGATTATTTATAAGGTTTTTTTATTTTTTGGAGTTAGATAATCAAGAGCTGATTCGCTGGGTTTTTATTTTCTTTGTTGTATTATACACCATTTTCTTTCTGAGTACTTTATTCAAATAATTTTATTTAATCAAAGTGATGCATGTCCACGATTTAAAAAGTCATGCAATATGTAAGGCTTATAATGAAATTCGTTGGTTCCTGTGCTCTGCCTTCCCACTTCTCAGTTCCATGTTCTAGAGTCAACTGCCTTAAATGATTTTTAGCTGTTTCCTCTAGTCTGTACCTTCACCTTTCCTTTTAAAGTTAAATGTACTTTAAAATATATTAACAATTTTACATAACTTAGAAGCCACCTCAGACTCCTAAGGCACCCTCATTATTTTTTATGGCTGCATGGTATTGAATTGTGTAGATGTGCTGTAATTCATTTAGTCCCATTCCCTACTGCTGGCTACTGGGGTTGTTTCTAGTCTTTTCTTATTATAAATAATACTACAATAAATAACATCATACATATTTTGTTGATTCTGAGATGTACATTTTAACATCTTTTATATTGAAGTATAACTTGTAGTTGATGGCTTATCATAGTTTAATTTATTTCATAGTGGTACATGAAATTATTATGTATTGGCAGAGCACGATTTTATATATGTGTAGGTACCTCTGGGATTGGTTTTCCCAGCAGAAAAATTGCTGGGTCAGGGTAAATAATCTTTAATTTCTGTAGATAGACAAAATGCATTTTAATATCATGTAGCCAAAAATGTCCATCTTAAATGGTCATTTTAGTCATTTTATCCTAAATTATTCCTATTGAACCATAAAGGAATATTCTCCTTGCTTTTTTTTCTTTATGTGATGATTATTAAATATTTATTGAGTGCTAGGCTGGGCACAGTGTCTCACGCCTGTAATCCCAGCACTTTGAGAGGCTGAGATGGGAGGATCACTTGAGCCTAGGAGTTTGTGACTAGCCTGGCTAACATAGCAAGACTCTGTCTTACAAAAACAAAAATTATTGAGTGCTTTTTCTGTGGGGAGCTCTTAGGTAGTGGGCTTTTAAAATTTATAGTTGTATCTATATGTTCCCCTAATGTTAACTTGGAAATGAGGAAAGATCTTTTCTTTATTATTTTAATGTTTATTATGAGTGTGTCATTTCTGGTGTCGAAGTTTCGGGGTATATATTTTGGCAGAAGGTCGTAGGCTGAGATGCCTTTGGAATAAAATCAGTTATTTTCTCAAGTTTTTTTTTTCCCCTCTCCTGTTTCCCTTAGGTCAAAATGTGGAGAAAGAGATGAATTATCCCCGAAGAGAATTAAAGTGGAGGTATGGCCCTATGTTACATTTTCTTATTCTGATAATGTTTGCTTTTGTTTTAAGATCAAGCAAAATCTTAACTAGTTCAGACAAAAAACAATATGGTCCCATAAACTAGTGAAAATTGACTTTCAATAAATCTTTTTAAAAATTCAGAATTTTTGTTACTTTCTAATACAATATTTACGGTAATTTGAATTAGCAGACCAAGGACGAATTTTAAAGACTTTTTTCTTATAGAGACATGGTCTCGCTATGTTGGCCAGGCTGGTCTTGGACTCGAACTCTTGTGTTCAAGTGGTCCTCCCTCCTTGGCTTCCCAAAGTTCTGGGATTACAGGTGTGAACCACCATTCCTGGTCCAAGGAAATTCTTAGAAAACTATGGTGACTAGTCCAGTCAGTTTATCAAACACCAATTTGCAATTGGTGTTTCTTATAGATTTAAGACTTTACTGATTAAACCATTCTTTTTGTAGTCTTATTTACATCATTAGTCATCAAATACATTCAGAGGAGCTAACTTTGCGTTTGTTTATATTAACTAAGGGAAATGATAAGTTAGTAGCTATAAATTACAGAGACTTTACTGTAACTAAAGCCTCTTTTAGAGGGTCACTGTTGAGGCTGCCCTTTTTATTTAAATTTGCAAGTGGTAAGTGGGAGTAGAGAAAAACATACTTTTCTTAGGACTCTCAGAACTATAGGATGGTTTCAGAACTATTGTTTCTTACAAATACTTTTTAAAAAGTCTAGTTTGCAGCAGAGTGGAAATCTGGCCAGGCAGCTCCATCCTTTCTTTCTTTTTCTTTTAGTAGAGGATGGAGGTCGATGTTCTCTTAGCCATTCCATTATTTAATTTCAAATTAAAGCAAATAAGCTATGCTTGACTACCCTAAATTAATACATCATCAAATTATATTTATAGAGTATCTATTTGTATGACAGTAATCTTTTATGCATACCAAGGCCAGAGTTATCTTATAAAAACATAAATCCCTTTCTTTCTTAAATCTTTTCAGTGGCTCATCACTGTACCTAGAATAAAATGTAAGCTTTTTTTTTTAAAGCATCTTTAAGACTTAACATGATCTGATTGCAGCATGCATCTCCTGCCTTGTCTGCTGCCACCTCTCCATACTTACTGTGTTCCAGCCACCCTGGCTGACTTTCTGTTCCTGGAACATGCCAAACTCATTTATGCCTCAGCACTCACTGTTTTCCCTCTACCTAGAGTTATATTTCTTTAGATGGCTTCAAGCCACAGCCGAGTTTCCCCTGACTTCCCTGACTCCCTTTCTGCAGGGGCACCCTCGCCCCAGAATCACACTCAGGTTATTCTCCTAGTTTGTTTTGTTTTCATAGCATTTGCCAATATTTGAAACTATTAGATATTTGTTTTAAATCTATTATCAGTCTGCCCCATTAGATGAGAACAGGTCTCTTATCTGTGTATCTGCTGCTGTATAATTAGAGTTTATAACTGCCTTGCACCTAATAGGCACTTAATAAAATCTATAGGATGAAATAATGAATGGCTTCAGGTAAGCATTTTTGCCTTACAAACACTTTATTCTAAAGCAGTGCTTCTCAAGGAAGAGAAGTGTTTTGTCAAAAACAAAAAGCCACGTTAAAAAAAAATTGTAGACTGGGTGTGGTGGCTTATGTCTGTAATCCCAATACTTTAGGAGGCCAAGGCAACAGGATTGCTTGAGCTCAGGAGGTTGAGACCAGGGAACATGGGGAGACTCGGTCTCTATGAAAAAAAAAAGTGCTTATATTTGTAACCTATCTCACTGTTAGCTCTGGAATAATGTTTAACATGGTTGACTCAGAAAATCTGTTGGAATTATCTAAAAGGCTACATTGAAAGATTGTCTAACTAGTGAGATGTTTTATCTGTTGCCCTTGTGGATTTGGCTGTTTGTGACTCACTGCCACTGAAAAGAAAGGCAGGTGAACATAGAAACTGCTAAGAAGGCATGTGCCACTGGAGGGTTGGAAGGAAAGAAAGCACAGAACCTACACAGGGCTGGGAAAAGCAGTCAACTGCTAGGCTAGAAATACATCCATATCTGTTTTTCACTATTGACCCTAAGTGTGATCATGATTCAGGCTGCTTACATTTAGGCCAAATTTATCTATCTTCAGAGGTCACTGTTACATATTGAAATTTGTGATCATGAATTTCATGGTCTGTTTGAGCTGCAGTTGTTTCTTAGTGGGCTTTATTGATAATTCTTTCTGACCCTCTCAGAGGCCTTGTATTTCATTACCGTGCTTTCAGTTTCTTACTAGAAGCCCAGATGTTGGGTTGTAACATTAGGTGTGACTTTTCTGTTCCTTGAAATATATTCCACTAGGGATACTTGAATTATAGTTCTATATGGTTAGTTTATTGGTTTGCTGGAGTTCACAAAGCCACTTAAACAGCTCTGGATTCAGAATTAAGATAATTAGTGTTTATTTTTCCTGTGAATAACTGTTCTAACCTTTCCTAAATAAGAAAAGTGACAAGCAGCCCCAAGCTGCTTTAAATACTTCTATAGACACTAGACTCTTGATTTTGTTTCTCAGAAATAAACAGTAACTATAGCTTCGAATTTAGGACAATGGCTCACTTTTTTGTTGTTGGTTGGTTTGTTTTTAATTTTGTTTCTCTCTAGTGTTTTGTTTTTATACATTAAGTTCTGGGGTACATGTGCAGAACATGCAGTTTTGTTACATAAGTATATATGTGCCATGGTGGTTTGCTACACCCATCAACCCATCATCTACATTAGGTATTTCTCCTAATGCTATCCCTCCCCTAGCCCCCTACCCCCTGAGAGGCCCCTGTGTGTGATGTTTCCCTCCCTGTGTCCATGTGTTCTCATTGTTCAGCTCCCACTTATGAGTGAGAACATGCAGTGTTTGGTTTTCTGTTCTCGTGTTAGTTTGCTGAGAGTGATGGTTTCCAGCTTCATCCATGTCCCTGCAAAGGACATGAACTCATGCTTTTTTATGGCTACATAGTATTCCATGGTGTATATGTGCCACATTTTCTTTATCCAGTCTATCATTGATGGGCATTTGGGTTGATTCCAAGTCTTTGCTATTGTGAACAGTGCTGCAATAAACATATATGTGCATGTGTCTTTACAGTAGAATGATTTATAATCCTTTGGGTATATACCCACTAATGGGATTGCTGAGTCAAATTGTATTTTGTGTTCTAGATCCTTGAGGAATCACCACACTGACTTGCACAGTGATTGAACTAATTTACACTCCCAGCAACAGTGTAAAAGTGTTCCTATTTTTTCACATCCTCTACAGAATCTGTTGTTTCCTGATTTTTTAATGATCACTATTCTAACTGGCGTGAGATGGTATCTCACTGTGGTTTTGATTTGCATTTTTCTAATGACCAGTGGCGATGAGCTTTTTTTCATGTGTTTGTTGACTGTATAAATGTCGTCTTTTGAGACGTGCGTATTCATATTGTGTCACCCACTTTTTAATGGTTTTTTTTTTCCCCCTTCGCTCTCATGTGGAAAGAACAGCTGGAACTGTGGCAAGCACCACAGAGTGGAAGGGAGAGCAGGGGGAGAGAGAAGGCCTCATTTCTCTGTATTTATACATAACCCTGGGGAAGACACAGAGACTTGCACTTGTGCTGTTCATGCCACTGCTGCCTCTGGGCCTTCCCAACACACACATGGTCTCTTCACCACTGCCCTTGAGTTCTGTGTCTCCTTCTCCTGCCTCCAATTGCTGTCTTGGCTGCTCTCCTATAGTTGGTTATTTTTTATTTGGGGCAGTGGGCATGTATGGGGAGGGGAGGGGATTCTTCCCAGCCTCAGGTCCCAGTTGTTTAGCATTGTTTATTCTGCATCCCCTTCAATAAAACAAGCCAGTTGGGCGTGGCTTAAAAAAAAACCCTCTCTAGTTTATTAAAAAGTACTTGTGTATTGCAGCTCCTCAGTATCTCTCAACGTGTGTGTCTTGTGTGTATGGATGCCTACACATATAGATTGTGTAATTCTTTGCCAAATATATAGTATTGGTATGAATCCTTGTCTGTGCTGTACTATAAGTCAAATTTGAGATACCAGAACTATTTATGGAAGCTGATATGAGGTAGATAGTACTGGGTGTATAAAGTTACTACTCCCTTAAAACTTTTCACCAAGTGCTAGTGCTTTATGTCTACCTTCTTTGTGGCTTCTGGGGAGGGAGAATTTCTGGTATAAAAAGAGATTAGTGGAGACTATTGGGAAGGTGTAATTTGAGCTGGGTTTTTAAAAAAAAGGTTAGAATTTCAGAAGATAGGGATATGGGGAGGATATTGAGATAACATTATAAAGATAGACTAACATGGGCAAAGACAGATAAGAAAATACTAAGCATATTGAGAGAACAATAAGTTTGTGTAGGGAATGTGATTGACACAGAGGACCTCATGAATAAAAGTACAAAGAATGTAGAATTATTTTAACATACTATTTATTTCATTTGAGTATTTCTCTTGTGATTCTCAGCTTATTAATTTCTATGTAAAGAAAGTAATATATAAGGCTGGGCATGGTGACTCATGGCTATAATCCCAGCATTTTGCGAGGCCAAGGCAAGTGGATTGCTTGAGTCTAGGAGTTCAAGACCAGCTTGGGCAACATGGCAAAACCACCCCATCTTTACAAAAAATACAAAAATTAGCCAAGCATGGTGGTGTGCGCCTATAGTCCCAGGTACTCAGGAGATTGAGGTGGGAGGATCACTTGAGCTAGGGAGGCTGAGCCTTTATTGTGCCGCTGCACTCCAGCCCCAGCAACAGAGCACGACCCGGTCTTAAGAGAAGAAAATAAAGTTTTAAATGATTTACAAATAAGCTTAGCCCATTTTAAAGTGTAACTGGTTTTTAATTACAAGGCCCAAACTAATGAGACAAGTTTTTATCTTCTTTTAAAATCTTTAAGTGTTCTAAAATATGTTATTGCTGGCTTTTTCCATCTTAAAAATATAATTTTTATAGTGAACAAAAATGTAATGCTGAGCAGATAAAATAAAAATGACTTCAAAATAATTTGACATGTAAAGGAAAGAGAAACATTTTCTTGCTTGTCATTATCAATGCATTAGGGTATACTAATAAAAGTAGTGCTTTGTTCACGCTCAGTTAAGAGCTTTTGTTGCTAAATACTGTGTTTTCCTGATCTAAACATGAAGGCTTGGGTAGAAAGAAGTTCTAACTCATTCACTTGTCCGATTTTTCTATCTGGAAAGCTCTTAATTATGTAGTAGGTTGTTCCCCCTTAAAGGATAGTTACTTAATTGATTAAAAAAAAAAATAGCAGTATATACAATACATAGAAGTACACAAGATAATCTGCTTTCCTTAAATAGTGTTCCTTCTTACAGGGTATGTTAAACATTAAAAAACACTTTGGACTCTAATTCCTAGAATATGTGAGATAGACATGGAGAAAGATCGCCCGCTAGCTTAGGTATGTGTTAGGGAATCCACCATTTGGAATGAAATATTTAGGAAAACACATCTTCAAGCCTTCATGCTAGTTAGTAAGTGAGGTTGGGAGTCCGTTGGCTTGACCCAGATGAATAACTTGTCCACTGGAACACAGCTCTCTGTGATCCACTTTTAGCTGAAATGAAAATAGATTTTGTTTATTCTTACTTATCTTTTTAATTAGATCTTCTAATTAAATCTTCTAGTTCTGGGGCAGTTGTATTAGCTACTTTGTGGTGCTTTTATTATGTGTCAGTCCCTACTAGGCATTTGGAGTTCATTATCACAAACATTCTTGTCTAACCTATGTGGAGGCTTTATGATTTCCATTTTACAGCCAAGGAGAGACCCAGATCGTCTCAGTATCTTGCCAGTGTTACCAAATTGCTATCCAGTAGCAGAGCCAGGGCTTCCAATCTATGTCTGATTCCCGAATGTGAAAGCAGTAGCACCTTTTTAGGTGCTATTGATCATTCACAAAGCATCTTACCTGTGAAAAAACACTATTGGGATTATATCTTTCCTCCTACTAGTACGTGTGAAGGGTGAAATGTGTGCAGGACTGGTAGTCTTTGAAAAGGGTGGACAGTGGCAGTTACTGTTTTCTAGTCCAAGAAATTTTATCTAGTAAACAGTTACAAGTTTTGAATAGAAAATTCAATGATGTAAATTATAAAAATTTAAGTATAAGAAGTTATCATTTGATGCCGATTGTTTACACTGAGTAAAAACCTTGTGTTGGGAAGATAAACAGAGTAAATCAGAAAAATTAGTTTGATTTCCTGTGTCCTACCTATGACAGAATATATTTAAGGTGACTTGACAGCTCATTCAGGGAGATGAAAAATCAAGAGCCAAAGTCCCTGGCTCTCTTGTCTTCTCCTAATTTTTTTTAAATGTTAGTTAAAAGTGGATTAAATTGGTAACTTTTCTTTTTCATTAAGAACACATTGAGTTCCATGAACAAACTTGTCATTAACTCCAGTGTTACAAGTAACATCTTAGAAGGGAGGAAAGATATATAAAGTTACAGTCTCAGGGCTGGTGGTGGCAGCTGACTAACTGAACTGCATGCTATATCTCATCTGAGTGTTCTTCATTCACTCAAATTGCTGGAGACTGGGCAGAGATGAGAAATGACAGCATTCTTGACCCTGTGGGAGTCAGAGGTGCAAAGCATTCAGAGATGAGTGGATGAAAGAAATGAGGTTTGTTAAGAGAGCCCAGGAAGTCAGAGAATTGGGGCTTGAAGAAGAAAGACCTAAAGGAAACATCTGCTAGCAGGTCCAGCAGGTGGGTGGGGGTGGGAAAGTGAGGAAGGGGGAGGAAAGAGGGTCAGAACATCCACCTACACTGCTACTAAGCTTGTTGAAAAGAAAACTGGTCTAATTTGACTTAGACTCTTCCCCTCTGGATCAGAAAAACAGAAGCACTACAATATGCTATTCATACAGAAAGTGTGATTAGAAAAAAGGAAAATGCACGTGTGGGGTTGAGAACATCTGCTGTAACAAGTCATCTAGAGACAGCTAGCTAAGCAGTGGCTTTAAAGCCACTTGCTAGTGTTCAGCAGGAAGGATGAGGAGGAATGTGGATGGAGACCAATGGGATGCGAGTACTTAGGTCATGCCCCAGCCTCGGTCCGACTGCTTTTATTTTCTCAGTGCTCAGACCCAGAGTCTCGTCAGCAAGGGAACACTGCGATTAATGGCATCAGCCAAAAATATGACATGGAGATAGATCACTCATAGCATGGTGCAGCTGGTGCCTGGGAAACAAGCTTACTAGACATGTTAACAAAAGTCGTGCACCAAACATAATGTGAAAGAGAGCAGTTTCTTGGGAATATTCTCACTTTTATTTCTAAGTCATATATTTTGGGGACCTTAAATCTACTTTATATGACATGCAGTGATAGCTACTCGATTTTGTAATTTTTCCATCCACAGTGAACTGTCAAGACAGTGGGAGAAAATAATGACTAATGTACCCAGTTGCAGAGAGATCACCGATTACTTTGGATATTGTTATTTATTACTTGTTTTAGGCTTTTATTTATCTTTATTAATGATGGACTAGTGTCCATTTTCCAGCAGCTTTCACATGTAGAGTTTGAGGCTCTCCCATCCAGCTTTTTCAGTATTCTCATGGTTGAATAATCCTGACAATGGGGTCACTATATATTTGTATGGCAATGTGTACTTTTCCAAGGCTCACTTATTTGTGTTACTTTATTTAATCCCCACAAACTTCCAGTGGGCAGATACACAGGTGGTGTAATCCAAATTTAAAAATTTGGATCACTCGGAATAATGAGGTTTACTTTTTTGCTTGAGATCATGCAGCTGGTTCCTAATGTGAAATGACTAGATCATACCTTTCTTTTTCAAGCTCTTCCAGAAAAAGTATTGAGGCATTGGGGCTCATGGGGATTCTGATTGGTACACTCCACTCAGTCTGCTGATGAACCGATAACCCTCTAATCTGGGTCTCCAGCCGTGATTTTACAACAAGATCAAAACTCACTGCCCCTGTTTACGTGGCTTATCTACATACAGAGGTCTGACCAGCAGATGAGCTCAACTGAATTCATCAGTTTTCTGGCCCCTCCCAGATCTTGAGTTCCTTATTCTAGTGAATGTCACAACCAAACTCTCAGTTTGCCTTATTTCTGCAGCACCTGCTGCTGTCCAGGGCTGTGCCCTATCTTCACCAACAACCCTCTAACCAGTGTCCCTGTCACTTCTCTGAACTCCCCTCCTCCGCACACATTCTCCATCACATTCACGCGATGGGTTTTCTGAAATGCAAATCCAATCTGTCACTTCCCTGAGACTTTCAATGGCTTCTCTTTGTATTTAAGATAAAATCTAAAATTCTTAACATAGCTTACAAGGCCTGACAGAATCTGGCCCTATGTTTCCACCTTCCCTCACCGCTCCCTCTTTCTCAGTGTATATGGAATATTTTCCAGCTTCCCAGAGTATGCCCTGTTCTTTTTGCCTTCAGACCTCTGTACCAGCTGCTTTCTTTTGGAACTCTCAGCCTAGACGCCCTGGCCTCTGGGACACCTGCTCTGCCACAGCGCCCTCTGCTGTGCTCTGAATCTCCATCCTTTTCCCTCCCTAGACTGTTGTCTGGAGGGCTGAAGCAGGCCATCTCGTTTGCCATTGTATCTTGTATCCCTATATTGAGTACAGTGTATGAATCAGCTGGGTGAACACGACATTTTTGTGAACGCGTAAACACGTTTCTAGGTTTCCAGTGTTGTTTTCACTGAGATAGTTCCCCAACAATGTACTCAATATTCTCTGATTGATTCTAGTATTAAATGTTTAGTTCTTCCTTCTCTAAGATGTCTATACTGTGTGATTGTCCATAAAATTTCTCTTTTTCCCTTGGATCATGCTTTACTGATTAAATCTGGTGACTTTTCAGATGAACTTAACAGATATCCATAACAAACATTTATCAAGTAATTGCTATGTGCCAGACGCTATATTAAGTATTTTTCATGAATTTTCTGCTTCCTTAAAAGATTCTGTAAGTTAAGTACCATTGTTGTGCCCATTTTATACGAGTAAACAGACAAAGAGAGATGAAACGATCTACCCAGTATCACAGCAAATAAGTAGAAGAGTTGGGTTTTGAACTCAGTGCAAGTCATACCGTTAAAGCCCATTCAGCTTATGAAAAACTGAACTATAATTTCTGTTTATAGAAATGCCTGTGTTCTTGTGAGTTTCATAAAGGCAGTAACTCTGTGAATTTATGGATTGAGCATAGGCTTTGAAGCTGGTGTTGTAGCTGTAAAAAAAGGAAACCCAATCTTGTCTGTGAGGAAGATTAGACGACATAATGAATGTAAAATATAGAACATAGGGACTGGTACATTGTAGACTCCTGAAAAATGATAACTGCTCATTTAGAAGTCGTTCTAACTCTTCTACTAGCTTACCTCACTGAACTTGAGAACTTAAGTAGTTCCAGGGGGTGGGGGTTTGCTAAAGAGAAAGTTGGATTTTTCAGTCTAAATAAATTCTTATAAGAAAACTGGAATGGCTAAGAAAAAGTGGACTTTGGATTTAGCTTGGACTGTATACACTTGTATGAAGTTCATTCTAGCTTACGTTATGATTATGTTCCATACATGTCTGTAAGCCAACACAAGAGACCTAGAAGAGTGGCTATTTTCAACACTTCAAAAATGCTGATTACATACTGGCCCATGATAAAGCTACATAGGACCATCTTAAGATGTTAAGTTTATTAGCTTTTGGCTCTCTCTATGTTATTTCATGTCTTTGAATTTTAAAAATAGCAAATTAGTTACTACTTAGGGAATGAATTTTGATAGATAAAATATTTGAAAATGTTAAATCCGCAGAGGAGAAATCATTTATTGTAAAGACCCTGATGGGGGAAAATTTTTGAACCACTATCTTCCATCCCAAATAAGGTAAAATATTTTGTTATTATTACATCTTTTCCTGCTGTATGTTGTTAGAACTTTGGTTTCTAAGGATTTGCCCTCTGCTGCAAATATGTAACTTATCAAAGAAGGGGAGAAATAATGTTTTAGAGTTTGTTAATGTTAATTTCTGTGAGGAGTCCTTTAGGAGGTTTCACCAAAGTTACTAAAACCATGCTCTCATGATATTTTTTAGTTATAAAAGTTCATGAGCAATAAACAGGCAAAAGCCAAAAAACCTTGAAAAAAGTAGTATGTGGAATACAGTGTATAAAATGGAAGTAATTTAAGTTGAAGTGTTGTCCAGTGTCCCCAGAGAGGCCCTATTTACTATAGGAATTTAGTATGTATTGATATACCCATTTAGTAGTTATTATAACTGAAGGCATTATTTCACTTTATCTCATTTGGTCCTCACAACAATCCTAATAGATAGGTTCTCCTATCCTCATTTTTCCTATGAGGAAACTGAAGTTCAGGAAGGTTAAGTTACTCATCCGGTGTCACATCGCTGGTAAGTGGTGGAATTGGAACACGAATATAGGCCTTTTGATTTCCAAAGCCCCATTTCCTGTCATAGGATATGATAAAGGAGAAATCACAAGCCTACATGAAGGAATCTTTGAGCTATTCAGGGTGGGATTATTGGTTAACACTTTAAAGAAAATTTAGTTTGGATCGTTAACCACATTTATGTAACAAAATAAATTTCAGATGGGTTAGAGGGTTAAATTTAAAAAACAAAGTTCTAGAAAAATTAGAGGGTAGATCTGAATACATACACCAGATTTCTGAGGCAGAATTTCCTGAAGCAGAATTTCTCTATAGCAGTAGATGAAATCACAAAATAAAAGTATGTACAACTGTAGCATGGAAAAATTAGAGGGTAGATCTGAATGCTTACCAGATTTCTGAAGCAGAATGTCCTGAGACAGAATTTCTCTAAATTTTATAGCAGCAGATGAAATCACAAAATAAAACTATGTACAATTATAGCATATAAAAATTTAAAAATTTTTGCATATCAAAAGTGTAGATAAATTGGCAGAAATTAAGAAACAAGAATACTTAGTGCTGGCAAGGAAATTGTCATATATTGCTTGTGGTATGATAAACTAGTAAAGGCTCTCTATGGGTTTAGCAAAAGTATATAAGGCATAAAAATATCATTTCTGCAGTAATTTGGCTTCTGGGAATCTTTTGTAATGGATAATCTAAGCTATCAAAAATGCTATCTCCATGAAAATATTTTTGCAGTGTTTTTCATAAAACCAAAAATTAGGAAAAGAACAAAAAATGTCCAATGCGAGGATATGGCTAGTCAAAACCCCCCACTAGGTTAAATACTTTTTGCTCTATGTTGTGTGTTGTTGTTATTGTCGTCATTGTTGTTGTTGTTTGAGACGGAGTGTGACTTTGTCACCCAGGCTGGAGTGCAGTGGTGCAGTCTTGGCTCACTGCAACCTCCACCTCCCGGGTTCAAGCAATTCTTGTGCCTCGGCCTCCCGAGTAGCCGCTCAGCCTCCTGAGTAGCTGGGATTTCTGTCACGTGCTACCACTCCCAGCTAATTTTTGTGTTTTTTATTTTAGTAAAGACAGGTTTTCACCATGTTGGATGGGCTAGTCTTGAACTCCTGACCTAAGGATATCTGCCTACCTTGGCCTCCCAAAGTGCTGGGATTACAGGCATGAGCCACCTTTCCTGGCCTAGATGAAATGTTATATAACCATTATAATCAATGATCATAAAGTCTGCTTTCTAATGTAAAACAATGGGGATGATGATATTTTTCATCTAATTTATGTTTCTACTGAGGTTACAGTTGTAGAAAATAAGATATGTTTCATAAAAGACTGAAATGAAATATTGTACATTAAAATCTTAATCATGATTGTATTGAGTTTGCTTTATTTTCCAAGTTTTTAATAATATTGTTATTTTATTATTTACAAACTCCAAATATAAAGGACTTCTTATTTGACCCACAGGATGGGTTTCCAGATTTCCAAGATTCTGTGCAAACGCTCTTCCAGCAGGCTAGAGCTAAGAGTGAAGAACTCACAGCTCTTAATTCACAGGTAACATAAACTACCAGTTATTATTTCATAATAGTAGTATCTGTAGATTAAAAAATAAATAACTACTTCAACTAGCTTCCACTTTAAATGTCTGAGGACTGACTTTTTATTTCTGGTTGTTTTTTAAAACGTCATCTGAGCCACAGCTGTATCAACATGAGAGCAATAACAACTTGGTTTGATTCAGTTAGTGAAAGAATCTGATATGCTGCTACTTTCTTATTCTTGTAGTTTTGTAGGAAGTGAGACAGATTTTCTACTCAAGAAAACTTCAAAGAAACAGTGTGATGATGGGGAAAACCCACCATGGTTATCATGTAATACGACTCTGAGATAAAATAGTACTAGTTCTCAATAAAATATTAATGGTCAACCTTGTAATTATTAACTCTTTTAAATTCATATTTATTGAAAAACTGTTAAATGAATATGTGGCTTCAGGTGCTTTTGCCATTAAGTTACTTGTGTCTGTATACTGAAATTAATTTTAAAATTCCTTCTGCAAACATCATCTTTTAGAAAGAACTGTAAGCTTTTATTCCTGTTGAACAGCTTCTTCGTAATAACTTGCTTTTGGTCAAATGTAGTACTGCTAAGTTTTGTTTTTTCGTGTTAGGATGAAAAATACTTTTTTTTTAACCTTAGGTATGCTTATTTAAATTTTATCAACTAATTAGTAACAAGTTCAAATAAAATGCAGTGGTTACTCTTGATTTGGTTTATGTGCATTTCGAAAAATAGTGTGTTTATCATGTTTATTCTGTGAATTAGTATATTTTATCTATTGATTTTTACGTTGTGAATCAGAGCTTTTTGTAACCAATTTTATATAGCAGCTTTCTTGTCCTACTCTTTTATATAGCATGGTAGTGATTCATATCTGTGCATTTGACTATTACCTCCTTGGCAAAATATCACAAATACACTGCTCTGAATATCACATGTAAGTAATCTAGAGCAGTGCATTGAAAAGGAACTTACAAAACACAGGCAGAGATAAATTTATGTCAGTTGACTTAATTGCATATTTAGAATATGCTTTTTTGTGATTGGTTGGGAAATTCTGCAGTTACATTTCCTGATGAAGGTGAAGATGCTTATTGGCACTGGGTTTTTTTGCATAATTTACATTGTTTAATTTTAGTGGGAGATGTGTTTGTCTTGTTCTTCTAGACAGCTGTTTTACACCTTCTCTCCCCCAAACATATTGTCATCATATCAGAGTCTGTGTACTGCCAGATCCTAAAATAAAAATGCCAAGATTTCGCCCTAAGTGTTAGAAGTAGTTTATAGCAGATGTTGCTATTGCTTTTAGGTTTCTTTTTTAAAAAATCCTTTAAAGGATTTAGTACCTTGGAAAACAAAGCTAAGGTTATGTTGCTTTTGAGCTGACATGGAATTCTCTTGAAAGAATTGAGAAGAAAGCTTTATCTTTTGTACAACCAGCATTTTATGTTCTAACATGATATAGACATCTTTGCATATTTATGGAATTTGTATACCACATGAAGTGTGAACTAATTTTAATGAATACTAAATATATTTGCTGGAGTCTGAAATTGGTATCTTTAAACCATTAAAAAATCTAGAATGTTTCAATTACTGGTTTTATTTTTGCTTTACTTACTAGCAGCCTGAGAAGGTGATGGCAAAGCAGATGGAGTTCCTTTGCAACCAAGCTGGCTATGAGAGACTGCAGCATGTCGAGAGGAGGTTGTCTACAGGGCTTTACAGGCAGAGCTCAGAAGAGCACAGTCCTAATGGCTTGACTTCTGATAACTCAGATGGACAAGGTACATATTTTAGAATATTCTACACCTTTAGGGCCCCTACGTGCACTTCAAAGAGAAACAGAAGAAAACAGCTGATTATTAAATTACGGTATTTTGTAGAGATTATTTTATAGATCCTCTTATCAAAATTAAGTTCTCCATTTTCTAAATAGAAAATAATTTAATTTGTAAATTTTTTAAACTTTATTATTTCTAAACATTAGTTTGCATGTGAGATTGACATGTATTCTTTTATAAGGGGTTGGTGGGCATATAATCACGATGACCACAGTACAGACTATTTTCCCCAAAGAAGCAGATTCCAGGAAAGATGTTTATCCTTTTTAAATGACCGAAACTTCATATTTTTTAGACTTCGAAAACAAGTTTGTGAAATTTTCAACATTGGGCTTCTAAGAGAATATGGTAACTGCTTCTAAAGTGTTATGACAGAGTACAGCTCAGGTTTAGAAAGCCATGGGATTCATGAGTATTTTTACCATTCTAAAAAGTACTTCATTCTTTTCACATCCTCACATAAAGAAAATCCCAAGTCATCGTTGTTTCAGTCATTCAACAGGCATTTTATTTTTTTAGCATTTTCTATGTGCCAGGCATGCTTCTAGGCACTGAGGATGTGGCAGGGAACAAGTCCGTTTACTTGGAGATTACACTCTAGTGGAGGGAGATGTACAGATTATAAGTATATAAGTATATCCTCTAGTTTCAAATAGTAGTAAGTGTTTGAAGAAAAAAGATAATGTTGTAGTGCCTACTTTTTATATGTTATTGTTATACTTTTCTAGAGAGTGGTTATTATTGTCAAAAAAAAGTAGCATTTGTAGATAAGAATACCATCTTAAGCATTCACTAACCATGGAGTAAAATATTACATGTCTCAACAGATCAGAGTACTGGACAAGAAGGAAGTTCTTCCTTTTAAAAATATTACAGGAACCTTTGAGTTGAGGTCTTGTTTAACTTCTCCGATTATCCTTAACCGTTAAGAAGCAAAGGCAATTATTAAAGATTTTATTACTCTAATTTGTGACACCAGGATAATTCAGTGTGGGGAGACAGTTTGCTAATGTGATGCATTTCAGTACATGACAACATGATTGGGTATATAATTTTTCCCCATATTTGTGCTAAATCTGTTTTCTCATGGATTTTGCTTTTTTTTTTTTTAATAATCTATAATTGGCTTGAAGCCTTCTCTGTCTTTCTATTACTTGTTATTGTATAATTAATGGCATGCCTTGGTAGAATGGTGACACTAGTAAGAAAATGCCTCATGGAGGAGATGTATTATATGCCAAAACTGGAATGCTCACTGGAATTCTCAGTCTTTTGTTTAGCTCTTAAAACTATCCTAGCAGAATTGTAAACCTTGGGACTAATATGAAATGACTTGCCATTTTCCTCTTAAATTATCATTTAAAATGTTTTTTCCAACTGTTAAATTCTTCAGTATCCACTGACTTTCCTCACTTTTTTCCTAAGGAATGTTCAGGCAATTTCTGAAAACTTATTTTTAAGAAAATCCATGATGTATTTTTAATATTATGCATATTTCTTTTTTTGTTTTTGTTTTTTTCATTAGGAGAAAGACCTTTGAATCTCCGCATGCCTAATTTACAGAACAGACAACCCCATCATTTTGTGGTGGATGGGGAGCTGAGCAGACTTTACCCCAGTGAGGCAAAGTCCCACTCATCAGGTGAGAATGTGCTATATGATGAGAGGGTAACACTTGAATAAAAGCATCTTCAAATTCTGTTCTCCTATTCCCAATGTCCCTCCCCCACCAAAAAATGTTATTACTGAGAGTGTTCCTACAGGTTGAGTATCCCTAGTTGGAAAATTCGAAATGCTCCAGAATCCAAAACTTTTTGAGCATCAAAATGACACTCAAAGGAAACCTGCATTAGAACATTTCAGATTTGGGATGCTAAACCTTTGGTATAATGCAAATAGTCCAAAATCTGAAAAAACTGAAATCCAAAGCACTTCCTGGTCCCAAGCATTTTGGATAAGGGATGCTAACTTGTCAGTTTTTCTCCCCTAGGAAGTGATAGATTGCCATAACACTGGCTGCTCTTGCTAGTCTTTTTGCAAACTTAGTATTTTGCACAATGAAGGGAAAACTCATGAAAGTTGAGATTACTTTCATTAGCCATTATATGAACGGTGACGTTTATATGAAAGTTTTTAATAAATAGCTGGTTTAAGTTGTGTTACTGCCTTTTCTGGCAATAACAATATGAAATTGATGGACTACATGTTTGCTTTGACACAGAGAAAACCTTGTGTACCAAAATCTAAACTATATATGCAGATGCATTTTGAAGGTGATACTCATATTTCAGAAGTAAACTGAATTCCATAAAAGGATGAGCAGTTCCTTATCATTGTTAGATATTCACATATTTTTACCCAAGTGAAGTGAATTAGACATTGTTAAAGCATTAGAGACCAGCACCATTTGAAAGATTCTGGTATCATTCAGATTAGGATTAAACCTGACTTTACATCTGTTATCTAGATAGAATGAATTATATATTTACTAGAAAAAAATGTTATTAAGAGCCTTTATGTCTTTCAGTTTCAGATAATGCTCTTAGTAGCAGATGCTAAAAGGGCAAGTCCTAAATAACGTTCTGGTGCTGTGACTTTAGCATGCGATTGCATACTTGATCGTAGCCAGCTTAATAATGTCAAAGGGAGGTTGAGAAATTGAAACTATCCTAAAAAGATGACATCCTGGTCTGTTTTCCACAACACAAAAAGTGATCTATTATTTAAAGTTTTTTAAAAAAAGAACAAAATCCCACTTTTGACTAATTTATATTTCTTTGAAGACTCTATACAACAGAAATACTCCAGTCACATTGATCATATGTCTCATCATGGGGCACATTTACATTTTACACAGAGATATAATTGAGCTAGGGTTTTATGGGTTTTATGTGGAACCAAATGAAGAAATGCCTGAAAAAGCCTTTTTAAAAATTTTTTAATGAATGGAAATAATACAGGTTTCATATAGTGCAAGCCTGGGTCCAGATCTTAGCACCAATGCTTGACTGAGTGGCATGACTGTTACTTAGGTACCTGTCCTTCAGTTGCTTCATCTGTAAAAGAGAAATAATTTCTACCTTGTAGGATAGTTAGGAGGATTAAATGAGATAGTATAGTTGAGTCGTACACTGTCTATTTCAGCCAGCAGGAATTCAATAAATAGTAGCTACTATTTTTATTACTTTTATGCAGAACTTAAAATCCCCTTCTGTTCAGATAGAGAGGATTGATAAATTGAGCTATTTAATTTCAGATAAGCTATTAGTATCGATTACTTTTCAGAATCCTTTGAAGGTGTAAGTATATGTGTATGGACGTTTGCATGTATGTGTGTGTGTACATATCTCCCAGTGTTTGAACTGTACATAAAGATTACATTTCATTGTTATTCTGTGGTGTTTGTGTATGGTTGAAATAACTATAAACATAGAACTCCATGGAATGATTTCTTATGAAAATAGTGTTCATTATTTTATCCCTAGTTCTGCCACCCTAATATGTCATTGTCAGGAAAACTTTAAAAAATAATTCCAAGGTTATGAAGATATTTTTCAGTCTGATTTCTTTATTGGTGATAAATATTTTAACCAATAACAGTTATATATGAATAATGTTTCCTTTTATATATTTATCATATTGGATCAAGCATTAAATAAAAATTAATATGTTCTATATGCTAAATGTTTTATGTGTATTTCATTATTTAACTTTCATGCCACTTTATGTAAATACTATTCCCATTTTATAGATGAAGACACTGAGGCTTAGGGAGGTGTATAACTTGCCCAGACATGTATACAGCTAGTAATTAGCCGAGCTGAAATTTAAATCCAGAATCCAAATTCTTAACAGCTCTATGAACAAAAATTTTATATGGAATTGCAGACATGAATAGTTGATATATCACTGTTTGGAATGGAGTGTGGAGGTTTGTTTTATAGCTTTGTTTCATTTTTGTAGTCCATTGATTTAAAATATCAACTCACTTTGTTTCCATTTTATGTAGAGAGCCTTGGGATTTTAAAAGACTACCCTCACTCAGCTTTTACCTTAGAAAAGAAAGTCATCAAAACAGAGCCTGAAGATTCAAGATAGCTGTGATTCTCTCACTGTTCTCTGGAAATGGCATCAGATTTAAGGATAATACTCCATCATAGAAATAAGCCTTAATAACCAGTGTTGCCTCATTCAGCTCAAACAGATTTCATAGCCAAAGCAAAAGGACTGGTACGGTAGTCTGCGGAAACCAGGAAGATAAAACAACAGCCACAAAAGAGAAAATCAGGAGTGTTACAGTCTATAACAGTAATATTGATTCATTCACATTCCTGTGTTAAGTAATTTTATATGGAAAGGCTTGCAAATCAATATTGTAAGCATTCATTATTTAAGAATGTACAATGTATTTGTGTAATTTATAGAAGTAAACTCTGGATGTTGAGACCTGTTTGGTCCAATAGATGTGGATAGTTTATTTTACTTGAAATTTTGTTGTCTGCTTTGTGTGTTTAACGTAAATATATGTCAGCGTTTAGAATCTTTGCCTGCAGTCCTGAAAAAGAAAGCTTAAGTGATGTAGTTATTGGCAAGATTGTAATGATTGTGGAAAAATAGAAAGCAAATACTCAATTTAAGCCAAGGAAAAGAGTGTGGATTTAATATTTGATAAAACTGATTTTGTTTAACAGGAAATGTGTAGCATTCACTCATAAAATATCTAGTTATCAATGCACGTTTACACAATAAGTACTTGAGTGGAGGAAAGTTAAAAAGATGAGCAATAGAGTAGAAAATATCTCTTAAACTAGTTGACCTAAATTGTATTAATAGTTACCTAAGATGTATCAAAGATAGGAAGCTATTACTTGGACAGAGGACTTGAAATTTCAGAATGTGTTAAATAGATTAAGACATAGTAAATTAACGCTACATGTTATAAAGATGGTGACTGTTAACAAAAGCTATAATAGATTAAGTACTTTTTTATATACAGAAAGTCTTCTCTATGTAGAGAAGTCAGACTAGATGCTTTCACTAGGGAATGGCTTCCCACCCAGCCATCACAAGTGTGGACAATCACTGCGTCCGCATTTGTAGGCATACTTCTATAAAAGTTTAGTTGGCACCTATATTCATTATTTATTTTACAATTTCATTTTTCTACATCTTTGAGATTTGTGGATGCAGTTTTTTCTTAAAATTCATTTTAAATTGACAGTACGTTTTTAATTCTCCCAATCTAATTCATGGACTGTGTGCATATATATTGGAGTGTGCTTACATGTTAATAATGTACTTGCATACTTATGAGAATTTCACATTGGAATTCCTAATGGTAAAAAAAAATGTATCTGACAATATGTATTTTTTTCTGTTGGTTTAAGAGAAGATATCTGACAGCTTTACCTACTTCCTATAGATTCATCAAACCCAGATATTGCTGAGAAGAGTGTATTGACTTAGAGTATGTGTTTTTTTGTTTTTAGTTCTGCTCTAGATCATAATTGTAAAAAATATTAAGTCATAATCTGTTACACTAAAATTCCTCAGCCAAATGTTGTGTCTGCACTGTAGTCTCAGATCACTGTCACATATATAAATTGCTTCTTCATTTTAATTTGTAGAACTTTACAGTAAGAAACACCAGTAAACAACTTTTATACTGTTAAAAGGCTTTTTTCCCTTCCTAAATGTTTTAATTGTACCATAGTGTTTTGCTCACTGAAGAAGCTTCTTATGGACCTTGCAACTTTGTTGCTAGCTTGAGGTTGATTATTGTGGTTGTATTGTTCACTGTGTGTAGAAATAGTATGAGTACAACTTAAATAGACTGGTCAGTTTTTAATATTAGCCATAGCACTGGTTAGTATCTCAGTAGTTTCATGAAACGTTTCTTGTATTCTAATCTATTCTGAAAACTTTTGTTTTTTTTAATTGTGTCTTACAGTCAAGTTTGTAGATTTTAATAAGCCACAATTTTAAAAGATGCAGTAATCTTCCAACTTCCAATATTTATCCATCCATTGTGGACCCACAAATTGCATCTTTAAATTCATAGTAAGTTTCCTTAAGGATCATCTGTTTCCGGTCTTTCAAGCTTTAGTGATAAGGTGGAAGCACAAGAAAAATTTCAGTAGAATACAATTTTTATTTTGTAAACACTAATGTATTAAACTTCCTATACATTAAAGCAAATAATATATTTTTATTTGAATTGTATATATGAATTGGATGTTATAACTAGTTGATTTTTTTTTCATTTTGTTAGAGGTATTTTCACTGAACAAGGTCAATTGGTTACCTCAGTATTACAGCCAATATAGTCCAAGGGACCATTTCTCCCTGAGTCTCTTACACTTTATTGTGCGATGTCCACGTTTCTGTGACTCTTCAAGCTGTTGGTGAGGTGGGACGAGTGCACTTGCTTCCTGTGGCAATAAAGCTTTTCTGTGCCTCACACATTTACGTTTATAGCATTTTCTACATAGCAGTTTTTCAGTGAGTAATATTAAGCCTCCCCTATCTGCTTATTTAAACTAGGTTTCAGCATGAGGGAACAAGAACTTACGTCTTAAGTTGGGACTAAATATTGTCAGCTACCGTCATTTCTAAAAAGTCATTTGGTGAACAGGTTCTCAGTAGACTCTGGTCTGGGAGATAGAGGTCAATTTATTTTCTCACTTATGAGACTTTAAAACTCCACCATTTCAAACTGTATTAAAAGCAGAAATGTTAGGATTTAACATCTATAATGCATTACATATTTATAAAATATTAATGTGATTTGGCTTCAGTATGATAGGCTAATTATATGAAATTGAGCTAACCTGTAGTAAAGAACCAGGACGAGCCTATCAACCGGTATTAATTGGTGAGTTCTATAGATTAATGAAGATCATCAGTATGCCAAGCACCATGCTAGGTGCCAGGGAAGAGGTAAAGGCCACAGACGAAATATATGATCCTTGCCCAAAATCTAGTTGGATGGGAACTAATACCACCCACATAAAAATAAAAATTTCAGTGCCTTGCATATTGGGATGAGGAGCCGACATTTAAGTGCATTCTGTATTACGTAGCCATTATGGCAGCAGGCACTTTACAGGTGAGAGAAAGCACATTGAGATTTCAAAAGAGAATTGGCCGGGACTGAAATCAATTTGCAGCAGTGAAATTTGATAAGCCATAGTGGTAGTACATTTCACTTTGAGGCTTTTTTTTTTTTTAACTGCAATTTTATTGTGAAACTGAATGGCAGATCTGTGCCTGGGTAGTAATTCTTTCGACAATCCATTGAATCTGTCAAAAGGCAGCAGGGAAAGGTGCTTTTCATCTGCCCTTAATTAGTGAAACCACTTGGGTAAAAGCTTTAGGATTTGGTAATTATGAGACTGCTAGCACCTAGTGTACCTTTACAAGTATATTTGACACTATTTAAGACTTAAAGCCTGAATAAGTATGCAGGGAATTTCCTAATGTATGGTCTACTCACTTGGCTACTCAAATGGTTAACTATTACTGACACAATGCCCATTTTCCTTGTGACTTCACTTAATATACCACATTGAGTCTTCAAAAGAAAACCAAGGTATTAACCAACCTCATGAAGCCAGAAGGTCTGCCTCTTTTAGGAAATGAATTCAATTAGTGAGTAGCTGAAGTTAGAATTGAATAAACATTGTATGTTTGCAACAGCTTGAATGACCAAATATGGTGATTGCTCTTTTACTAAAAGCCACCGTATGGTCCAGCTGTGCATGGGTGGTGGTTCAGGGAATGTAAGCTTATATCTGTGAGTGTCCTCATAAATGAAGTTTGTAAGTAGGCCTCCCAAGTTAAAAAAAAAAAAAATCCAATGTCCTGACATTTATTTTTATTCTAAATACAATTTAATATCAGAAACCTTACTGTTAATTATGTCCATAGTGATCCTATAAGATTTTTATTTCACATAGAAGTGATCGAAAGCAAAATGCTTTTTCTTACCTTCTGAGTATCCAACAGTTAAACCTTTAAAACATCTTCTTTGACATCTGTTTCTACTGACTTATGACATTTTTTTTATCACCTCAAAGGTGTTTCTTTTTTGTGCAGAAAAACCTAATCAGAAAGTGTTTTTTAAGTTTCTAATCAGCTTATTAAAGTTAGAATGCAAAAATGTATTGTGCTGAAGGTTAAGCTCAACTTACAAATCTTTACTTTCCAAGTTTAGCAAATCTTAATCACTGTTAAGGGAACTGTGAACTGGTCCTGTTTACAAAGTTGGTTAATTAAGCCTTATTCTTTTATAGTCTTCCCATCTGTTAGGTCACACAATTTCTTAAGTGTTAAAATGATGTCCTGTGGAAATCTAGGTCTCCCAGCTGCGTTTGACTATTTGTTCACAATTTCTAAATTGTTATTCTGACTGCTAAGTGATTTACTTTCAAAGTATTGCTCCAATAATGTTAAAGGTCCACTTCATCACTTCATCTCAAAGGAATTTTTAATGAGGTTTTTTTTGCTTTTTGTTAATTTTGTTTTGCAATTGGGATAAAACCCTCAAGTAACGTCAGAATCACATAAAATAGTAATCAGTTTTTATGTCAACATCCATAGAAAATGCTTAGTTACCATTATTTCTCCATTTTATTCTTTTAAAAATATTTGACAAAAAGCTTAAAGTATACAGTGCGATGGTTTTTTATACAAGTACATTGTATATTGATTACCACAATCAAGTTAAAACACTTCAGTGGGAAATTGTCTCTCCTAATTTTTGTTGACTTAACATTTAGTGCACTTTAGTCAATTAGTTATTAAATGTCTATATATGTCAGTAAAATGTTTAAAAATATTTCCTTTATACAGAGCAGTTTTCTACATTTATGTAAATTAGAAATCTACCTAAACAGTTTTACATTTCAGAAATTTCTTTTCCTTTTTTTTTTTTCTTTTTTTTTTGAGATGGAGTTTCACTCTTGTTACTCAGGCTGGAGTGCAATGGCACTATCTCGGCTCACCGCAACCTCCGCCTCCTGGGTTCAAGCAATTCTCCTGCCTCAGCCTCCCTAGTAGCTGGGACTACAGGCACGCACCACCATGCCCAGCTAATTTTTGTATTTTTAGTAGAGACGGGGTTTCACCTTGTTGACCAGGATGGTCTTGATCTCTTTACCTCATGATCTACCCGCCTCAGCCTCCCAAAGTGCTGGGATTATAGGGGTGAGCCACCGCACCCGGAATTTCTATTGAAATTTTTGCTTTATTATACAGTCCTATTTAAGTTTTTCATTCTGATTAAAAGAATCTGCTCACTTCATAACAATCGCTGAGAAGTAGTGATAGTCGAATGTTGCCATCAGAACATAATGTTGCAAAATGTAGATTAAGTACATCACATTGGTTCAAGGTGGTAGTGCTACGCATGTTAAAATCATGAACCCAACAATTTTTCTCATTTATTAAGAGTGACAAATTTCTTGTGAATTTCCTGTTAGTCCAAACAACTTGGCAATCAGCCTAGCCTAGTTTTGCTGTGGGTGAGCACCAGTGATGGTATAAATTAGAATGTGCTTCATATGTACACATTCTGAAACCTTATGAGTCATCTTTGCATTAAAAGTTTGCACCTCATAAATTTATGTTTAAAGTGCCATGTTTAACACCCACACATAATCCTAAGCGAGCACGGCCATTCTCTTGTAACTGTCACAGACACCCTGTATTGGCAGTCACTTAGGCTGCAGTATGTAGGAAGATAAGTAGTGCACACGTAGGTGGAATCTTACTGGTAACTGTCTCAGCAGAGACATTTTATAATTTTCTGAGACTACCTGCCATCTTCAACTGTGAACTGTTAAACTAAACATCTGTGGTCTAGCACGCACCATACCCTGCTATTATCCTTTTCAGAAGACGAAGTGATTTTTTTGGTAGCATGTTCTTACACGGTAGGCTCTCCAGAGTTTCATCGTTTTAGTTATGTTTCCCCCAAATATATATGCTTTCCATCCCTAGATGCCTGACAATATAATGTAAGCATGTTTTTCATCAGCAGTTAAAATGGTACGTCATTCATTTTCTTTCTGAGTTTAACCAATGTTTCCATCATCAGAAAATGCTCACTGACTGTGTGAGTCTCTTTTGCAATTGGCTAACTCTCAAATTGGACCACATCTTTCCGATTTTTATTGTTGAGAAGGCAACAGAAATATTTGTATAGTGAGATATGGACATGACAGATACAGCCACGGCCACAGATATATTACAATTCTTAGGATAATAAAAGGCATTTCCACTTAGAAAACTAACATTAAAGGGAAAATTAATTAGAGGTTATGTAATTTATTCAAAGAGAAGAACGATTATTTTAATATTTAAAAGTGAAAAGAGAGGATTCCATTCCTCAAGACTTTGCGCAGGTATGTGACTGCTGGCTTATAAGTAAAGTCACTTTTTCTATGATTCCTTATTTAAAGGACAGGATCTAGTTCTGCCTTTCAAAGCAAAAGATTTAAGACTTTGGGCCCCTCACTTGTCCATGAGCACCCTAACCTGTCAAATATCCTTTGAACTGAGTGGTCTGCACTATGTGTGAGCATTTTACACAGTAAACACTTTTACAGATATAGATAAGACTTGAATACACACATGTAGAAAGAACTAGGCCATATGTGAGCACTGATCAGCTGGTGATTATTGTCTAGATTGCAGCAGAGGCTTCCCAAAGGAAGTAAACATCAAGCCATTCTGAAGGCAGTTACTGAAGTGGAGAAGTGAAAGGGCATTGCCAGGCTTTGGGATTAGCACGTCTGAAAGGCCCAAGTTGGGAAGCAGAAAAGTCACTTCCAGATACCACTGACAAATGCAATGGACTAAAGCAGAAAATTGAAATAAAAGTTTATTTTTAGAGATAAAACATCTGGAAAAGAGTGCCTACTAAATGAAATCCTTTGAAACTCATACAAAGTTCTCGTTCAATTTGGGAAGCAATTAGAAGTTGCTTGTTTTTGTTTTTCGAGGCAGGGTCTTGCTCTCTTGTCCAGACTCGAGTGCAGTGGTGCAATCTTGGCTCACTGTAACCTCAGCCTCCTGAAAAGCTGGGACTACAGATCTGCACTAGCATTCTCAGCTAATTTTTTTCTATGGTTTATTAATTGTTCCAAGATACCCCCAAAGGGCTTCATTCTGGCTGTGTTATGTGGAGCTAGTGACCAGGAAGCTGCTGCAGTTGTTCACCCTTCAGGTGGTCAAACTTGAGCAGTGGCAATAAGGACCAAGGGGAACAAGAGTGAAGGATATGCAATTATTCAATCATTCATTCAATAAGCAAGCATTTGTTAAGCCGCCTGCTTAAAAATGCCCAGGCATAGTGTTAGGAACTGCCCTTGAGGGACACTCACGTCTAATAAAGGAAGAGAGAAATTGTTGATGATGAAGTGACAGAACTTGGTAACAGATTAATTGTCCAGCTCATGAGAAAAGATCATATTAACCAATTGGAGAAAAAGAATCAGTGGTTGTGACCCTAAAAAAAAAGAATAGTAGCATCACTTTCCAAAAAAGAATTTAGGAAAGAGTCTGGGCACAGTGGCTCATGCCTGTAATCCCAGCACTTTGGGAGGCCGAGGTGGGCGGATCAGGAGGTCAAGAGTTCAAGACCATCCTGGCCAATATGGTAAAACCCTGTCTCTACTAAAAATACAAAAATTAGCTGGGCATGGTGGCGCATGCCTGTAATCCTAACTACTCATAGGCTCAGGTGGGAGAATAGTTTGAACCAGGGAGTTGGAGCTTGCAGTGAGCCAAAATTGCACCACTGCACTCCAGCCTGGCGACAGAGTGAGAAGTCTAAAAAAAAAAAAAGAATTCAGGAAAGAAAGGGAGTTTGGTGTTCAATAATACTTTGTATCAGACAGTTCAGTTCTAGGGTCGTTGTTGAGCAGAGCTGTCCTACAGGCAGCAAGAAACAATAGACCGAAGAGAGTGTACAAGATCCAAGCTGGAGGGAGGAATTTTGAGAATTCAAAATCATTTTCCTAAAGAGCTCCGCCAAGAGCAAAGTTAATTATAGATATACTGATATATCTTGGGTAGCTGGGATTACAGGCACTACGCTGGCTAATTTTTGTATTTTTAGTAGAGACAGGGTTTCACCATGTTGGCCAGGCAGGTCTCAAACTCCTGACCTCAGCTGATCCACCTGCCTCAGCCTCCCAAAGTGCTGGGATTACAGGCATGAGCCATCGTGCCTGGCCTAAAGAAACCTTAAAGAACCGCATGATTAAGGATTGAGGTGTGTTTTGTATGTGTTATTTAGAGGACAAGGAGGAAGAAGGGATTAAATAAAGGAAACAATTAGCTAGGTTTCTTTCATATTATGGTTTAAGTTAATTTGCATCTCCAAATGTCACTCACAAATTATTTATTAATTGCAAAGGAGACAAGTCAATTTTACAGCTGTGAGCTCTAGACTGTTCTCCTTTCTTGCACTACGTGGAAAATTCTAGAAATAACACCTTTATTTAAAGCTTGCAAAACTATCTTTATCATTAGTTGTGATCTAATTAATCTTTTTCACAAACCAACACATTTGGCACTATTATCCTCCTTTTATGAAAGGAAAAACAGCACCAAGAGATTTAGGAACTCATTGACACCTAGAGAAGAAATCAGTTTGCAGGTGATATAAGTATTACTTCTGCTCTGGTTTCTGTTGGTAATGAGAAGGGAAAATCAGATTGCGCATTTAAAAAAGATAGGTTTCCTCCAGCTCCTTGATGTGGGCCAATGTGAGGGCCCTAATGAGACAGTTGTGCAAAGACTGAGGAAGCACCAGCACGGCAGCATAGATACTGATGTCTTGAGAGAAATTCAAAATTAAATATAAATATTATATTGTGCCTGTTTCTTAAATTGAGGGTCTTTTATTTTTTAGACAGGGTCTCACTGTCACCCAGGGTGAAAGGTGCAGTGGTTCAACCGTGGCTCATTGCAACTCCAGCATCAACAGCTGGAACTGCAGATGTTCATGCCACCACGCCTGGCTAATTTTCTGAATGTTTTTTAGAGATGAAGTCTCATTATGTTGCTCAGACTGGTCTTGAACTCCCGGGCTCAAGCAATCCTCCCACCTTGGCCTCCCAAAGTGCTGGGATTACTGTTGTGAGCCATTGTGCCCGGCCATTAGAGCTCTTTTTTTAAGATGGAGAAAATGTTTTTAAAAACTCAAGAGTGTCCTAAACACAACAAAAACTATCCGCATTAACATTTTTTAGGCACATCTAAGGACAAGGTGACCATAAGAACAAATCAAGATATGCTTTTTGAGCTTGAAACAGTTGTAATCTATAACAGACAGAATTATTCTGGACAAATGCAAAGAATATAATAAAGCATTATAAACTGCCCACTACCCAGACTCATTCTCTGCTTCCACTCCAGGACATGAATGCATACTGGGAAACTGGTGCCACTGGGGGCCACCTGGGAGACTGCCTTCCACAGTGAGGGAGACAATGAGTTCTGTGTGGGACTTGGGGAGCTTGAGAGGCCTTTAGTTTATTTTAGTGGAGCTATCTAGGATTTACTTGGAGACAAAAGTCTGGAGATCAGGGAAGCTGGGAATTCAGGTCAAGACTGGGAACTTAGACTTGATAGTCATTGGAGTCTCATAATTGGCAGCTGAAGCCATGGGAGTGAATGAGAGAACAGAAAAATGAAAGAGAAGATGGGTAAGGATAGGACTCTGGGAAATATTAACTATATGGGGCAGGTGGAACAACAACAAAAACCACCAGGGATACCAAGAAAGAGCAGTCAGAGAAATGGGAGGACACCGAGACCCAGAAACATCCTAGAGACCAGGCAGGAAGCCACAGGATAAAGGGTGCTGGGAATGCCAAACTAGGGAGGAGTCAAGCAGGGTGAGAACAGGCTGTGGAAGTGGATTATTAAAGAGGCTACAGGTAAATTTAGGAACATTAAGAGAGTGCGACCAAGCAGGGTAATTGGGAAGAATAATTGATGCAATCGTTCAATTTACTAAAGTAAAACACAGGGTACTGACAGAAGTAAACAGGAAGAATATGAAAATGAGTGGTGGACTCACTATATGGCATCTTTTATTCAAATGTAAGGATTTTCTATTCCTCAATAAACACCACATTCCTCCTTTATTCACAGAAGGTTGGAGAGTTTTTCTGACACATCCAGACTTACTAGGCATGCCACATTTGCACTGTCTGTACTTAAAAAGGTCAAAGAAGAAGCCCGTAGAACAACTGATCAGGCAACACCTAAACTTTACAGCAGAGCAAATTAGTGTAAAAGAAACATTTGTTTTTTATTTGCTTTGTTTTCCATAAATTTCAGTAAAATTAGTATACTGTCAGTAAACTGCAGTATTCTAATGACTCTTGACCCATGACACCAGGGCACCCTCACTGATACCTGGCTGTTTATAATAACCTGTGTTTCTTTGGTTTAAAATGCTTGGCTTGGCCGGGCGCGGTGGCTCACGCCTGTAATCCCTGCACTTTGGGAGGCTGAGAGGCGGGTGGATCACGAGGTCGAGGGATGGAGACCATCCTGGTCAACATGGTGAAATCCTGTCTCTACTAAAAATACAAAAAAAAAAAAAAAAAAATTAGCTGGGCACAGTGGCGCGTGCCTGTAATCCCAGCTACTCAGGAGGCTGAGGCAGGAGAATTGCCTGAACCCAGGAGGCGGAGGTTACGGTGAGCCGAGATCACACCATTGCACTCCAGTCTAGGTAACAAGAGCGAAACTCCGTCTCAAAAAACACCACCAACAACAACAAAAAAACACCTGGCTTATCTTACCACCGCTTATCTGAAGTTATTATGGCTTTAAAAATACGTAATAAAAATCAAAGCATGAAGTGAATTTTTAGAAGGCAACAGTAACAATTTACCAACGATTTTTTTAAAAAGGACTTGAAGGAGCTTCCAGATAGCTGAACACATGGAGGTTCCTGGACAATGGTGCGCCCAGAGAGGGATGGAAGCTCTGCTCCTCCTCCTTCTAGCCTTGCCTTATGCTTCTCTTCATCTGTGGTTTCAGATCTTGCCTGTAATCCCAGCGATTCAGGAGGCTGAGGCAGGAGGATGATGTGAGGCCAGGAGTTCAAGGCTGCAGTGAGCTATGATGGCACCACTGCACTCCAGTCTGGGTGACAGCAAGACCCCATCCCTAAAAATAAAAATAAGTTTTTTAAGTAAAGGACTTGAAATATGTTTAAGTCTCTAAAATATACTTGTTTTTCTCCTGTTAAGAGCAGCTCTGACTTATGATCAGAACACTTTAATAGCTGTAGTTCAACCTAAAGATGTTCTTCCTGATCTCACAGAAATTATGAACTTTGATGACTTTATTTCTGTGAAAGTAAACTACATCTGCTTCTAGCTTCTGCCATCAAAGAGAGTCAATATATACACGACGAAGCCTAGAAAACAGGACGTGCCCAACCACATATTTGGGAATCAAAGACCTGCTAAAATTCAAAGAATGTTGGAATTTGAAGTAAAGAGCTATCAAATTTAAAAATTTTAGCAGCCTACAATATACTATTCCTGCACTAGGTACAAGGTAATTAACTCATAAAGACTTCTGAGTTAAAGAAATTAGACTAATTCTTCTCATCCTTCGTAGTTTGCTACCTTTAACTTAATAAAAATGGCTTTCAAAATTCACTTAATTCTCTCAAAAGTATCTCACAAAATGTCCATTTTGTTTGATTGCAGACAGGGCACCAGAATGCCAATTCTGCCATATTATCATGTGGGCTATGATACACACACAGAAGAATCAAAAAAGCTCATCCTACTGAAAGAGTAGAATGTTGAGGTCACCTGCCCCATTTCCCAAAGCTAACCCAGGCCCAGCTGTTAGGTGACTTGTCAAAGGTCTCACACAGCCAACAAGTGACACAGCCAGAGACCCCAGGTCCCTGTATCCCTAGTCCAGGGTTTGTTTTCCTGCAGCACCTTTCTCTGCTAGGTGAGATTTTTATTGTTTAACAAACAACAACAATAAAAACACAAACTTTTCACTATTAAAGGTTACAGATAATTAAGGACACAGGAGTTTGAGTCTTGGCTTATCCACTATTTATTTGACTACCATCAAATCATTTTATATCCCTATATCTATAACTGCATTTTTCTTATCCAGAGAAGTACACTTTGGAAGTTTAAAGCCATGTGCTACAGATCAAAAAATGGGAGAGGGGGCCAAAAAAATCTTCATTTTACAACTAGTTTCATCTTCAGATGATGAGACCTGTAAGCAAGTCATTAGAGCTTTTTGACCTTCAGTTTTTTCATTTGTAAGATGTGAATCCTAAAAGACGCCCTCCAAATCCTGAGATTGTGGTGAGATCGTGGCATACACAAGACATAAAGATGCTGTAAAATTGTCACCGCCTTTTTAGGGGGTGCAGATAGTTTCTTACCTGATTCCATGCATATCTCCAAGAATCCATGAGATTAATCTTATAAATGTTTATTGCTAATATTTACTGAGGAAAACAAATTCTTGGAGTCAACAACCTTTGTCTTGGCATTGAAGAGCATGCTCTGCCTACTCGTTACAATCCAACTTTAAAGAGGCTTTTGAGCACCAAGAGGCACTGCACTGTCATACAGCGGAAGAACCCTGAATAGTGTTCCAGACATGTGGGTTTCAGTCTGGCTCGGCCACTGTATTGATGCATGACTTATCAAGTAGCATTTTTGCTGTGCCTCAGTTTTCTGTTAAAGGGGGGTTGGGCTTTCACTGGTTGTTAAACTCTTGTGTCATGTGCCCTGTTGGTTAGCTGATGAAGCATATTACTCCTTTCCTTATAACAGTGCACTTAAGCCTCAACTTTTGCATAAATTTCAGTGGGTCCACAGTCTCCCCCAAAACATAATAAAATCTAAATTAAGAAGCCCTATTTGATCTCTTCTAGCTTTAATTGTCTAGGAAAGCTACAGCCAAACTGTCTATATGTACTTTGGACAAAGATGACATTCCATTTTCAGTTAGTTGTGTTTTTTTTCTTCATTAAAGTTCAACCCAACTCCTACAGATGTCAGGAACTAGCTGACAGTACTAAGCACAGGGTCACCCCACAAACAGCTGATATTTGTGAGATAAAGGATGTGATGGCCTCAATATTATTTAAAATCAGAACTGCTGAATGTACTCCCATATTTTAAGTACTGATAATTTTTTAGTTCTTATATCTATACCTGCAACTAATATATAATGCTACTTTTTTTCCCCCACTGTGATGCCCAGGCTGGAGTGCAGTGAGTGGTGTGATCTCAGCTCACGGCAACCTCCACCTCCTAGGCTCAAGCGATTCTCCTGCCTCAGCCTCCCAAGTATCTGGGATTACAGATGTATGCCACTATCACCTGGATAATTTCTGTATTTTTATTAGAGATGGGGTTTCACCATGTTGGCCAAGCTGATCTTGAACTCCTGACCTCAAATGATCCACCTGCCTTGGCCTCCCTAAGTGCTGGGATTACAGGCATTAGACACTGTGCTTGTCCATATAATACTACTTTGTTAAATGAATTATAAAGTCTCTGTTCATATTAAAAAGGAAAGTTAATACATCCAAATACCCTTTTCTACTCTAAAGAGATACATGGAAAGGGAAGAAATAAACTTAAATTATATTCCTTTTTTTTCCTTAATGCTACCGGTTTTGAGAATCACACAAATAAGTGACAGTCACATACTCTATCAATTATATGACAGACCCCTATAGTGATCTACTGGCAAGACTCTGTGATTGACTGGCATAGAGTCCATTCAAATGAACTTAAGCACAGGGAAGTTTTTGAGAAGAATATAAGGAAATCTTAAGGAACCCCAGGGCAGGAAGTGCAGCCCAGCCTCAGGAGGAACTGGAGTCCAAGAAGCTGGGGAATTCAGAAGCAAAGGTCATCCTCTGCATAGCTCTCTAAGAGGCAGAGGGGTTCCTCATTCTCCCTTCCCTTTGCACACCTGCTTTGTCTCTCTAGACCAGCAATGTCTGCTGCAAGATGCTTATGGCTGCCCAGCTCAGCCTGACAATGACTTTCTATCCAGACCCCAACCAAGACTGACCAGAGTCTCTAAAGCCCAATTCCAAATTCTCTGCAGGGAGAATATGATTGCTCCATTTAGGGTAGGAATATGTTTCAGTGAGTTGGGAGAAATTTGGCTGCATCACTGCCTGCTAGGGATTAGTAGGAGCCATGGGAGCAAAATTCACAAGAAGGAGGCTTGCACTGCTTCCCTAAAAAGGAAGTGTCGGGGCAGAGTGAAAATAATAGAGAAGGAAATTACTTTCCTCTGTAGCATATGGCAGACCTCGAATCAAAGAGAGTCAATGGCATTAGGAGCATGGTGGCCGCCAGCCAAGTATGGACCTCTGATGCTTGCACCCATGGTCCGAACACACAAAGAGAGGAAGCCTTTACCTGCAGAAGACGGCCACAGCCTAGCAACTACCATTTAACATGAGGGCAGAGAGAGTCTATGTTGGTCATATCTCTTCCCAGATGGTTACCAACATTTAAGACTAAGTTGCAACCACATTCTGAAATCTTCATCAGAAAAATGTTAACTAAAGGGGCAATAAATAATATCAACTTTTATACCAAAAGTTATAGGACCATTTAACTATTATTGTTAAATCTATAGGATTTTAAAAGCTAGTTGGGGAAATGTAGCTTAGCTTTGCAACCATGAAACTGTATTAATTAGCACTGTTTCGATTGCTAAAAGTATAAACTTGAGCTAGCTTAAGAAAAATTATAAATTTATTTTAAGAATAGAATGATGTTTAAGGATATGGGGATAAAGGACAGCTCTACTTAGACTAAAACTGGGAATTTTAAAAGTGTCAGGAACCCAGACAGTCCTCTTTCCACTGTTTCCTCGTTTTGTTTGTTTTAGTTTTGATTTGTGAGAGGGTCTCACTCTGTCACCCAGGCTGCAGGGTCATGGCATGATCTCCGCTCACTGCAGCCACTACCTCCCTGGCTCAGGGGTTTCTCCCACCTCATCCTCCCAAGTAGCTAGGAATACAGGCACACGCCATCATGCTGGGCTGAGTTTTGTAATTTTTTGTAGAGACGGATCTCACCATGTTGCCAAGGCGGGATTACAGGCATGAGCCACTATTCCTGGCCTTACTGGCTCCCCTGTTTTTCTTTGTGAGTCAGCTTCATGATCATCTCTGCAAACTGGCTTATACCCTCTCCCTAATTTACAAGGTGGAATATGACTGCCAACAACAGTGAGTTTACTCACATAGCGGAGTAATTTCTTAAAATACTATTGTGTCTGTGTCTCTGTGTCTCTGTATTTGCACTTCCTTTTGCTCACCCAGAGTAATCCACATTGACCTAAGGAGAATTAGAGTGCTTCTAGCAGGTATGCAAAAATAAAGACACAGTCAATGCTTTGTTGTTGCTGTTGTTGTTGACGGGGTGGGGGTGGGGTGTTACAAAATAGGCTTTTCTTTTTTTTCTCTTTTTTTTTTTTCCTGAAACGAAGTCTCCCTCTGTCACCCAGGCTAGAGTGCAGTGGTGCAATCTTGCCTCACTGCAACCTCTGGCTCCTGGGTTCAAGTGATTCTCCTGCTTTGGCCTCCTGAGTAGCAGGAACGACAGGCGTGGGTCACCAGGCCCTGCTAATTTTTGTATTTTTGTAGAGATGGGGTTTCACTGTGTTGCCCAGGCCAGTCTCAAACTCCTGACCTCAAGTGATCCACCCACCTTGGCCTCCCAAAGTGCTGGGTTTACAGGCATGAGCCACTGCATATGGCCAAAACATGCTCTTTTCTAAGAACCTATCAGAAACAATCTTTCTGAAAGCCAAGATTTTGATTTAAAGAATGAAGTGAGTTTTGTTGAAAGAAAAGAAGGATTGTGAATTAGAAGGAAAAGCCTTGAAGGAAACAAGGTATATATTTTCTGTCCTAACAATAATACATTAGAAAGAGGCTGCAAGAGGACCCTGACTGTGACCCTCTCCCCAGTGGGTAGGAGAGGTGAGGTCAGTGGAGCCCTGGGGATAAAGGAACAGTATCTTGGGGAGGCCACATGGATAGAGGCAGAGTAGGCACCCAGAGACTGTGAGTACTTCACTCCCCAGGGCTGGGAGCCACACAGGGAAGCCTAGCCATATATGCAGATGAAGGAGCAGCCATGGAGTGAGGTCACACTGTACCTGCTCCTTTTTGCCAAGGTGCCACAGTGAGCTGGGTTTTGTTGCTCTGTGACCTGTAGAAGTTCTTCCACAAGCAGCAGCCAGCACATCCCCTTGGCCCATCCAGCAAAAAAGGGCTTCCGGGACTCAAGACTTAGTGTATCTCCATCTGTTCAGGCCATTGTGGACAAGCAGCCTTTTGAAAACAGCAAAACGTTCCTAAGCCTTCCCCAACAGAGGGTGGGCCTCATCCCAGAGCAGGGTTAGTGTTATGGGGAAAGAGTGCCACTGCCCCATGCTTGGGTACTACTGGACAGTGGGGAATCTGACTTTGTCACTGGGTCTAGCTACATCAATTGCCACTGTCTATCTCCAAGTCTAATTCCAAATTCCCTGAGAATGGACTCTGATTGACTTACCCTGGGTAAGGTGTCCAGTCCAGTTCAGCCAACTGCGGAAAGTGAAATAGAGATTCAGCCACTTTGGGCATGGCAAGAGGGAACTTTAAGGAAGACGATATGAACTGGACAGATACTCCAACACACAGTTTCTTTTCTTTTCTTGAGAAAGGGTCTCACTGTATCACCCAGGCTGGAGTTCAGTGGCGCAAACATGGCTCCCTGCTGCCTCAACTTCCCAGGCTTAAGTGATCCTTTCACCTCAGCTTCCTGAGTAGCTGGGACTACAGGTGTGCACCACCACACCCAGCTAATTTTTTATATTTTTTGTAGAGAGTGGGTTTTGCCATGTTACCCAGGCTGGTCTCAAATTCCTGGGCTCAAGCGATCCATCCACCTTGGCCTCCCAAAGTGCTGGAATTACAGGCATGAGCCACCATGCCCAGCCCCAATGCAATTGCATATGGAACTCTTTCCACAGTTTTAATTTGTAGTATCAGGCACCCATTACACGCCTTAGCTTTTAGACTTAGAGTATTTAATCTTTTATAAACTATGATGTAAACTTAGACACAATATTTCTGTGTCCCAGTTTCTTTACTTAAACTATAAAGATACTGGTAAAAGTATCCCTAGGATTTCTTATAACTCTATTTCAGATTCTGTGATTCTCTTTATTTCACCACATCTATAGACGGTGAAGGAGTTAAAAATATGCCACTCTCACATGTTGACTATTTTGAACTAAAGGCACTTGAAAATCAGCAGGTGCAAGTAGATCATTCTGACTTCTTTTCTGTTTTTGAAAAGCAGGAGATGAAACTCCCATGTGAAAGAAACCCTTCCTATATGAGAAGAAAAGGCAATATTCTTATCATCAAGGGTGAAGAGTTGAGATCAACAAAATTCTGTACAGACCTTGTTAAAATAACTGTTATTTTTAAGTCTTCCCAGAAATCTACTTGCTTCTTCACTACTTGCTTTGTCTGATCCTTTGTCCAGTTCGGTATATAAGTAACTGACTCTAATTTCTTCTTTGGGTCTTCATTTCATTACACAGCTTCCGTGCCATGTAAAACCTGTATTACATTCACTTGTATGCTTTCTCCAGTTGATCTGTCTTGTGTGAATTTAATTCTCAGGCACAGACAAAAAGGAACCTTAAAGGGGAGCCTCCCTTCCCTACACAGCTACAGGCTGATCATTCAGAGTTCGCGCTGAAAACTCAAATTCTGTTCTAGAATGACCTTTTCTACCTGCAAACATGCCACTCACTCCTCACCACACAGCACGGCCCTGCCCACCTGTACTGTCCCCCACCCCCACCCTGACATACCTTCACATACTGGAGGTTGCTTGTCTCCTCTGCTCAGGATTAAAATCTCTGTCTTGCACTTGAGATGAAAGAGGGTGTTGTGTAGGATGGACGGGCTGTGATAGAGGGAGGAGAGGCTTGACAGGGCAGAATGGAGTAAGGTTTGGGGTCCTCCGTGCAGTAAAGGATTAGAGTCTGGAGCTGGATGAGTTATTCAGAGAACTTTGTGAGGCTTGAGGACAGGCCAAGCTGATTCAGGAGCTCAGGTGACAGATATGGTTGGGAGCACCCCCAGGAACAGCATCCATGGGCACAGGCCCTGCACCCTGGACCAGGACTCTGGAGGTCTTGGAGGCTGGAGGTGCCAGCAAGCCTTCTCTTCCCAGCAGCCTTGTGAGGAGGAGCTGATGAGACCAAGAGGAGCTGAAGTAAAAGGTAGAAGAAAGGCTAGGGTGCATGCCCGGCAGTGCCGTTGTGGTGTGGGGATACATTTAGGACTCATTTTGCCCTACAAAACAAGTTCCTGCACTAACTCAAACAGGGACTAAATGTGAGTAGATATTCAAAATCCACAAACCTTGTGTCCCAATGTTATGGGCTCAATTGTGTCCTTCTCCAAATTCATATATTAAAGTCCTAATTCCAAGGACCTCAGAATATGATTATATTTGGACATAGGGTTTTAAGGAGATGATCAATTCAAAATGAGGTCATTAGGATGGGTCCTAATCCAACACAACTGATATCCTTAGAAGACGAGACAATTTGGACATAGATACAAACAGAAAGAAGACAATGTAAAGACACAAGGAGAAGAAAGTCTACAAGTCAAGAAAAGAGGCCTGGAACAGACCTTTCCCTCACCCCTTTCTTCAGAAAGAACCAACACTGCTGACACCTTGATCTGAGACTTCTAGTCTCTAGAACTGTGAGAAAATAAGTTTCTAAGTCACCCAGTCTGTGGTACTTAGTTTCAGCAGCCATAGCAAACTAATTCACAAGAATACTGTTTTCTGAAGGAACTTTCTTGATCTCTGCATTTTAAGGATTTCCTAATATCAGGGACTAAAAGATTCACTGAGTTATGACTGTGGCTTCTTAGAGACAGAGAGAAGACACTGACTGGCTTTAGCCGTGTAAAGCTGCAGAACAGAAGAGAAATCTCCTTCATTAGCTGGTGACCAATGGCCTCCCGGTAGTGGTGGACTGGCCACATTTTCATGTGATTTCCTAACAAAGTTCGCTGAAACAAACCAACTAACTCTTTAATTTTTGAGGATTTCCCACAAAAGAAATTATTTTAAACTCAGAGATGGTTTAAAAGGTAAATAGCCTCCAGTCTATAAGAATTCATATGGACACACCATAACAAATTGAGACTATTGTGCTAGTTAATGAATTTCTTGCAGAATGGGAAAAACGTTAGCTGTCCTGCTCCCTTGTGTTCTTTTTTTTTTTTTTTTAAGGAAAGGAGGGATGAAGGAAGTGGGGGGGAGGGAAGGGAAGGAAGGAATTCAAGCAATGAGAGAGACATTGCCGACCTGGATCTAGAGGTTTACAAGTTGATTTCTTTTTTTTTTTGAGTGAAGGAAAGAAGAAGAAAATGAGTAAAGGAGAGGAAGAAAGAGGAAGAGAAAGAGGGAGAGTGAGTGGAAATATTGCTTTATTCTTTAAAAAATGGGTATTAATAATGGCCAATCAATGTTTCATTTAAACCTATGAGTATGTGTGATGTGGTATTGATTAGAATGTATATTTTGTGTATTTGAAGTGGAGAGCTCTATAAATATTTATTAAGTTTACTTGTTCCGGATCTGAGTTCGAGTCCTTGATATCCTTATTAATTTTCTGTCTCATTGAATCTAAGTCTCTATGTATCTGGGTGTTAGGATCATTAGCTCTTGTTGTTGCATTGATCCTTTTACCACTATATCTTTGTTGCTTTAAAATCTATTTTATCCGATACGAGAATTGCAACTCCTGCTTTTTATTTATTTATTTTTGCTCTCCATTTGGTTGGTAAATCTTTCTCCATCCCTTTGTTTTGAGTCTTTGTGTACCCTTGCCTGTGAAACAGGTCTGGATGTAACATGCCATTGGGTTTTGGCTGTGTCTTTTGATTGGGGGATTTAGTTGATTTAATTTTAGGGTTACTGCCCTTTGATGTTAACTGGCTGTTTTATCCATTCGTTGGTGTAAATTCTTCTTTATGTTGGTGCTCTTTACTTTTTGGTATATTTTTAGAAGGGCTGATGCTGGTTGTTTCTTTCTGTGTGTAATGCTTCTTTCAGAAGCTCTTGTAAAGCAGGCCTGGTGGTAATCAAATCTCTGAGTTCTTGCTTGTTCATAAAATATTTTATTTTTCCTTCAATTGTGAAGCTTAGTTTGGCTGGATATGAAATTCCGGGCTGAAGGTTCTGCTCTTTGAGGATGTTGAATATTGGCCCCCACTCTCCTGGCTTGTAGAGTTTCTGCTGAGAGAGCTGCTGTAAGTCTGATTGGCTTGCCTTTGTGGGTAACATGACCTTTCTCTCTGGCTGCCCTTAGTATTTTCTCCTTCGTTTCAGCCCTAGTGAATCTAACGTTTATGTGCCTTGGGGTTGCTCTTCTTGAGGAATATCTTTGTGGTGTTCTCTGTATTACCTGGGGTTGAATATTGACCTGCTTTGCTAGTTCAGGAAAATTTTCCTGAATAATTTCCTGAAGGGTATTTTCCAGCTTGGATTCATTCTCTCAGTCGCATTCAGGTACACCTATCAAACATAGATTTGGTCTTTTCACATAGTCCCACATTTCTTGGAGACTTTGCTCATTCCTTTTTATCCTTTTTTCTCTAATCTTGTCTTCTTGTTTTTTTTCATTAAGTTGGACTTTGACCTCTGATATCCCTTCTTCTGCTTGAACAATTCGAGTGTTTAAACCTGTGCAAACTTCTCGGAGGTCCTGTATTGTATTCTTCAGTTCCATTATTTCACTCATACTCCTCTCTAAGTTGTCTATTCTCAATAGGATTTCATCAAACTTCTTTTCAAAGTTCCTAGTTTCTTTACGTTGGGCTACAACATGTTATTTTAACTCACTGAAGTTTGTTATTATCCATTCCCTGAAGCCATATTCTAGCATTGGGATGCGCTCGTTCTCCATCAAGCCTTGTTCCATTGTTGATGTGGAACTGTGATCATCTTTAGAGGGAGAGGCTTGCTGACTTTGAGTATTCTCAGCTTTTTTATGCTGTTTCTTCCCGTCATTATAAGTTTATTCTCCCGTGGTCTTTGAATTTACCAACTTTCAGATTCGGTCTTTTGAGTTGTTAACTAACGTCCAGGTTGTTAGTTCCCAGGGCCAGAGCAGCGGCATTAAAACTGATGGTGCTTTTCTGCCCAGGATTCTCTTGTCTGGCTTCCTTCTTGTGTCTGTAGTGGGCGACTCTGCCGTCCCGGGGCTCCAAACCTCGATCAGAAGGGGAGCCGGTCCCGTTTACTCTGCGCCTCTGCACCACCGTCACAGCCGCTGCGTCGGGCTCTGGTGTCATGCTGGGGGCCCTTGTGGGTCCTCCGAACCTGTTTACTCTGCTCCGAGAGCCGCCGTGTGGAGGCGCTGGCGGAACCGCTGTGCCGGCCACGAAAGTTGCGCTGGCGACCCATGTGATTCCACCACTGGGGATCTTCTGCTCCGTGAGCGACCAGAATTTGTCTGAAAGTGTGGCATTGTCTAGTTCTCCGTGCCTTCACTGAGAGCTGCAGTCCCGAGATGTTAGCAATCGGCCAGCTTGGATAGGTCTCCCCCCTTTGTGTTCTTGAGAAAATACCAAACAAAAATCTCTGAGGAGTATCTTTCAACATGCACGTGCATGTTGCACACTGCTACTGTAAGTTGGGTGTCAATCATGATATATTAGTCCATTTTCACACTGCTAATAAAGACATACCCAAGACTAGGCAATTTACAAAAGAAATATGTTTAATGGACTTACAGTTCCACATGGCTAGGGCGTCCTCAGAATCACAGCAGAAGGCAAGGAGGAGCAGCAAGTCGTGTCTTACATGGATGGCAGCAGGCAAGGAGAGAGAGCTTGTGCAGGGAAACTCCCATTTTTAAAGCCATCAGATCTTGTGAGACTTATTCTCTGTCAGAGAACAGCATGGGAAAGACCCACCCCCATGATTCAATTATCCCCCACTAAGTCCCTTCCACAACACCTGGGAATTATGGGAGCTACATGATGATATTTGGCTGGGGACACAGAGCCTAACCATATCATGTGAGCTCAGCTGATAGTCTTCTGAAGTCTCAATCAGCTACAATTATGACACTGTGCCATTTACACAAAATAGGTAATTTGCTTTAGTCTAAAATTTAAACCTGTGATAGAACTCCCAAGAAGTTTCCTACTCCAAAAAACCCAAAACAAAACAACAAAGAAAAAAACTGCAAAAAAAGACTAAGGGAGAGAGGGAAAAAAATTTATAGAAAAGTGAAATAATTTTTGCCACTTTTTTTTTTTTAGTTTTGACTTTGGGCTACAGGAGTAAAGCACTAAATGAATGCATTTTTTTCCTGTTTCTCCAGAAGTTTTCTTTACAGGCCAGGCATGGTGGCTCCTACCTGCAATCCCAGTGCTTTTGGAGGCTGAGGTGGAAACACTGATTAAGTCCAAGAGTTCAAGACCAGCCTTAGCAACATGACAAACTCCTGTCTCTACAAAATAAAAATCAGATTTGTGTGGTGGCAGGTGCCTGTAGTCTCAGTTATTCTGGAGGTTGAGGTGGGAGGATCACTTGAGCCCAGGAGTTGAATGCTGCAGTGAGCCACAGTTGAGCCACTGTACTCCAGCCTGGGTGACAGAGCAAAACTCTGTCTAAAAATCAAGTTTCCTATACAAAATACATTTTATTTCCTGATTATGATATGGAAAAACCAAATAAAGCAGTGTTGGATATCTGTTGGGTCAAATAATTACTTATACAACTCTGTAACTGAAAGTTGATTGAAATCGGAACAGATTTCAAAATGTTCTTTGAGAAAAGAACAGTTATTTTCTAAATGAAGTAAATGCCAATCAATTCAGGCAAGCAAAGTTTGGTTGATATTGACATGAGTGATGGAAAAACTGAAATGTGAAGATCTTATGCTACAGTTCAAATAACAAATGAATTCTTTTGAACATAAAAAAGTATCCAACTTTTGTTAACAAAAATTCATCCTTCCCTCTTAACATATGAAATGGCATTTAAGTAATATTGGCTTGAATGAATGATATATCTTGGTTGGGCTCTACTTATATAATCTTCCTTATCTGGTTGGAAGAATTTTGTAATTAAGAAAAAGTTTCATTCTCTTTTCCTGCTTAAATGGTCTGATTCAAAAATTTTAAGCTTATCAACCTTCATAAAATGAGCTGTTCCCACCAACATGTGCTTAGGGTAAACCTAAAGGAGGAGACAATAGAAACACCAACTACTCTTACTCCGAACTGGTGCCAAGATCTTTGTCTTCACTCAGACTTGAACCCTGAGTCAAATTTGAAACTTATCTTTCTCTTCATGTTTAGTCAGATACGAAGACCTGCTGATTCTTCATTTGTATTTACACACACACACACACACACACACACACACACACACGGCCATCTCTGTGGCTCTTCATGTTCCCTGCCGCTGTGGGCTGTGAGTCTCCTCATTACTGCCATTACCAGATAGGATCCTTCTGGTCACCCACTTGGGGACAAAGTCCCCTCCAACTCTATCTCTGCCTGACCTATTGGCCCGCCAGTCTCCACTTGGCCAAACAAAGTGGAGCCTCAGTGACTATGGGAACTCTTGTGTTTTTGTTGCTTTTTCCCAAGGGAGGGTCAGATCTCAGGATCTATCCACAAGTGAGAAGGAGTAAAGCACTAAATGAATGCATTTTTTTCCTGTTTCTCCAAAAGATTCCTTTACAGGCCAGGCATGGTGGCTCCTACCTGCAATCCCAGTGCTTTGGGAGGCTGAGGTGGAAACACTGATTAAGTCCAAGAGTTCAAGACCAGCCTTGGCAACATGACAAACTCCTGTCTCTACAAAATAAAAATCTGATTTGTGTGGTGGCAGGTGCCTGTAGTCTCAGTTATTAGGGAGGATCTATGCCAGCAGTGTGAGAAGTGCTGGCTCTGGCTCTATCCACATTCTTTTGTTTCACCTGAGGAGAGGTCCATCCTGACCTGGGCTTGAAAAGAAAGATGTCTTCTGGAGATCCATCCTTCCATCCTTCTCTCCATCTCTCTACACTGCCATCAAAGGCCCCATGCTGTTGCTAGGGAAATTCCTTCCATGTAAGGAAAAGGAAGAGCTATCCAGAGAAACGTTTTTTGAGGCTCAAAAGCTGGAGGTCCTCAGGTTTTGATAAATTGTTCTCTGGGGCACTGCTATGTATTCAGTCAGCTCTGGAGGGGAGGGATGGGCTCCAGACCCCTGGATGGGTAAAGTGGCTGTTCAGTCTCCCCACTGTGAGAACTACAGTCGATTTCCTCACTGGTTACCTAACAAGCACTCACCTTTTTTAAGATAACACAATCTAAACTCCCATCTTAAAAAGCCTATTTCTTCTGTTAGCTTGGATTTTCTCTTACCCTTTTGAGAAAAATGGAACTCACTGTTTGCTGTGTTAAAAAGCACTTGTTTCCTTTATTTTTTATTTGTATTTCTTTTTAGAGAGAGGACCTTGCTCTATTGCCTAGGCTGGAGCGCAGTGTCATGATGATAGCTCACTGCAGCCTCAGACTCCCGGGCTCAAACTGTCTTCCTGCCTTGGCCTCCTAACTAGCTGGGACTACAAGTGTGCACTACCAAAAACAGCTACTTATTTTTTTTAATTTTCTTTTTTTTTTTTTTTTTAATAGAGACAATGTCTCTCTCTCTCTGTTGCCCAGACTGGTCGTGAACTCCTAGGTTCAAGCTATCCTCCCGCCTTGGCCTCACAATGTGCTGGGATTATAGGCACGAGCCACTGCACCCAACTGAACTTGTTTCTTTAATATATTACCACACCAGCTGTCCAAGAGGGGTGGCTCAGGCTTCCATCAGCTTTAAATTTCAAATTTCCCTTTCATAGGGTTAGAACAATGAGATGGATATTCTAGTTCATCCCACCTCTCAGTATTGTGCTCAGATAGCAATTACTTAACTCTTCCTTCACAACTTCTATGCAGAAGATACCTTTGGTTTTTTTTGTTTTTTTTTGTTTTTTTGAGACGGAGTTTTGCTCTTGTTACCCAGGCTGGAGTGCAATGGCGCGATCTCGGCTCACTGCAACCTCCGCCTCCTGGGTTTAGGCAATTCTCCTGCCTCAGCCTCCCGAGTAGCTGGGATTACAGGCACACGCCACCATGCCCAGCTAATTTTTTGTATTTTAGTAGAGACGGGGTTTCACCATGTTGACCAGGTTGGTCTCGATCTCTCGACCTCGTGATCCACCCACCTCGGCCTCCCAAAGTGCTGGGATTACAGGCTTGAGCCACCGCGCCATGAGACAATCGGAATTTCAGAAATACACAAGCTAACGAGCAGTGTATTTCAGCAACTAGTCATGATATACAAAATGAAATCACTACTTTAAGAGGTTGCAAGTGAGGATAGAGGAGGGTTGATCTTGACTGGAGATAGCTGACTTTGGTCAGGAAAGATTTCCTGAATGTGGTGCCATTTAATATCCTTCAGTGTGAGTAGGGATTTGATTGGAGACAATGACACTAGGGGCAGATGAAATTATGTAAGAAAGGCCCAGAGTGTTGGAGAATATGGCATTGTTGGGGAAAGAGTATGGGTAAAGAATCATGTTAGGAATTTAAGAACAAAAATGCATTCCAGTTTTTGAGCAGAGTAATATTCTCACTTAAATTTTGGTTGAGAAATACAACTCTAGTATCAGTGAGAAGACCAGACTGGAAAGGTGTACATATCAAATGCTTCTTGACAGGGCTGGTGAGCTTTGCTTGGACATATGAAATTTCTATAAGGCCACCTGCAGCAAGTAGAAATTGAGCCCTACCTTTCTTATGCCTTGGAGGGTCTTCTTTGTTGCCTGAGGCCTTGTGTCTCCACATCAGTGCTATTAGCTGGTCTCAACTACTCCCAGCAATCCACAGAAAGAGGCAAAATCTCTCTTTGTTTTATATTACACTAGAAATACCCTGGGAAGTACATAGGAGAAACATAGGTAGCTGTTTACAGACCAAAAGAAAAAAATCAGTAAAGCAAATGTATATGTGCTAATACCACTTTAATATTTAACTTTTCTATTTATGATGGTTATTATGTATGTTTGAAGATCCATAAAATTGATTTTCTACCCACTAGGGAATAAATGGGCTATTTAAAACCATAGGCCCACAAACAAATCCCCTGAGGTGCATGAGAGCACATTTCCTTTTTGATAATCACCCGCAATTAGAGCAGATTCTTTCAGATACATAAATTAAAGCAATAAAATGAGAACTAAAAATAACATTGCTGTTCATACTAAAGGAATAGAGCTGTAAACCACAAATCCTCACCCAAAATAACTTGGTTCTCTAGTTGCAAGCACTGATAAGAATAGGTTATGGAATCACCAGATGGGAAGAAATTCTAGTCTAGTGCTAATCTTTTCTTCTAAATGAGATTGGATCAAACCTCCTAGAGGGACAAGAATCTGTCTTATTCTAATAGGATTCGCAGATTAGGCTGAAAACAATTGAGAACACTTGTGGGTATTCTTTACAGGTCACACCTGCACAGTATCCCTGCCTAAAAGGTGAGAATGGGGCAAAGGCTGACAGATTTCAGGTGCTGCGGTGAGTGCTCAGGGACAGATCTCTTCTCATCCCTGGTAACGATGCTTGAGGCTAGGTGGAGTACCTGAAACTTCTTTCTGGAGATGCTTCTGAGGTGCTAAGTCTGAAATCAGGATGCCTAACCAAGGGCCTGAGGCTCAGGGTAAGGAACCAAAATAGGGTGAATAGTCAAAATCAGGGGTTCTGAAGGGCTTGAGTGGATGGGCAGCATCCCTTTAAAAGATTTGGAATGAGGTGAACCACACTTCTACAGACAGTTCTTCCTCAAAACAAGTTTTCTTAACATGAATTGCTTGAAAGACAATTGGCTAATTAGGGAGCATGTTTTGCATACACAGATATCTTTGATCATAACAATTACAATCAAGAACTAGCACCAAAACAAGAAAAATGAAAAAACCGTGGCTAGCACAGTCTGGGAACACATCACTGCTTTGCTGTGTGGCTGGCTGCTTGCTCATTTAACTCTGATTTCTTTTGTGCATGTCTCCCTTATGCCAATTTTGTGTTTTGTCTGTAATGACAATGAAGGTGATAAGTATTGTGTTAGAGACCCTCCAGATCCTAACCCTGTCACCCATGGAAACAATTATGTTTGTAATAAAGTTTTTGATAATGTGAGCTGTCCAGAGAGTATAATTATGGCAGAATAGGCATTTTCATACATTTCTTGCCTTTATATTTAGTACTTCTCATTTCTAAAATATAAAAAATGACAAAAAGTGTGCTTGGAAAGGCACACCCTCAAGGAATTTATAATCCAGTTTAGATTGGATCTGCTCATTTCTCTAGTCATTCAATCAACCACACTTTTCTCAAGAAGCTAAAATTTTTAATCAAGTAATATGTAGGGAGGGCAGTTGTTGTGAGTTTAGTGAATGAACTAAGTGAACCCAAAGTAAAAGACAGGAAACAGTCATCCGTCATATCACATTCAAACATGAGTTATCATGGATAATGTTGTCCCTATATCTCTCTGTTTTGAGGGCCTCTTTATAGAAGTGTGTAAAAATAGGATCTGAGTTACCAAGGAGGTCACTTTTCATATTCCCTTCTTGGATATTATTAAGGCCATTTTCCCTGAGTGTTTAAAGTTTCATTTTTAATGCTCCTTCTAATTGGCTAATTGTGTCTGCTTGGAGCACTGAGTTGAGAAGGATGCCAAAGCCATGACTTGGCTTAGAAAAATCCAGTGCCTGATTGATTAGTACTGTCTAGAATGATTGTGGGAAGTATGTATGTGTGGACACTGAGAATTGGTTTTCTTGGGTTTTAGACTGTTTTTTTTTTGAGATGGAGTCTTGCTCTGTCGCCCAGGCTGGCACAATCTTGGCTCACTACAACCTCCGCCTCCCAGATTCAAACAATTCTTCTGCCTCAGCCTCCTGAGTAGCTGGGATTACAGGCGCCTGCCACCACACCCAGCTACTTTTTATATTTTTAGTACAGACAGTTTTCACCATGTTGGCCAGGCTGGTCTCGAACTCCTGACATCAGGTGATTCACCCGCCTCAGCCTCCCAAAGTGCTGGGATTACAAGTGCGAGCCACCACGCCCAGCCAACATGTTTGTTTTATAACTAGCGAGGACATTCAGGGAGACCCGTCCAGAAAGGCAGAGGCCAGGAGGAAGCTTGCCTAAAAGGATGGCCAAAGAGAGCCTGGGAGAGTGAACAAAGCTGGTGGCTATAGTCGGGAAGAACTTGATTATTCTGTGGTCTCAGAGTTAGCCATGCACTACTGCCCTGCAAAGCAATGGAGAACTAGAATCTCTCTCCACCCAAAGACTAGGAGGCATTTCAAGAGGGGGATGAAATAGAATATGCTTGAGGTCCACTGTGGAAATTAGGTGAGACTATACAAGCTTTCAGAATAGACCCCCATCATGAGTTCCACACAACTGTGGGGACATGAGACCAAGCAGGTGAATTTCATTTACAGCTGTATCTCATATACAATGGCTGCATTTTAGATTCACTTGGGGAGCTTCACAACCCTATATCTGACTAGAGGCTATCTCAGACAAATTCAATTATTATCTTTTGGGGGCGAGCCCAGGCATTTTATTTAAAAATCTTTACAGGAGATTGTGGGCCACTGGCCTAGAGGAGGAGAGCCAGTATGGTGGTGTTCCTAGTTAATGAGTAGGCTCAGCAAACTCATTCTGGAAGAGAAGGATCAGAAAGGGATCATGGTGAAAACATTTGAGAATCCCCCCACCCCCTAATGCTCACCTCCAAATAGTAGAGTCCACCACTGACCTCCATCTTGGGCTACATCTGGAAGCTTGGAGGCCTGAAAGGAGAATTTCATTCATGATCTTTGACACCAAGTCTGAATGAAAGAGAGAGGGTAGGAAGGAAATAGGAGCTGAAGGTAGGGGAGGGAGAAGGGTAAAGGAAACATGAGGAAACAGCAAGAGCTATGCAAAGGCAAGAACGCTCTCCGTCCTTAACCGTGTTTGTAAAACATTGCTTAGGGTCTGGAAGCATGAGAGAATCAGGTGAAGGAGATGGGGATGCTTAATTGGAGAAAAGAAACCACAGGGACAGTCATTGTCTTCCAGTATTTGAATGGAAAGCCACAATGACCTAATCTCCTAATAATGCCAGCCACATGCCAAATTCTAGAGCAAACAATATCCAAAACTCTTGCCAGGTGGAAGGCATTAGACTTCTTTAGTGTGACCTTAGAGACGGAATTAGGACTGGGATAGTTAAAGTTCCAAGGGTGCAGCATTCAACTCAGCCACAGGAAGAAATCTCTATGAGAAACAGTTTATAGGGGTGGAAGGTCTTTACAGTCCAACACACTGGTTCTAAGTCCTGGGCCTACCACTATTAACTGTGTGACTAAGAAAGGTACTTGAATTCTCTGAGTTACTACCTCCTAACCAACAAACTTAAGGTAATAATAGAAGGTTTTGAGGCTCACATGAGATTCTCTATATAAAGGCCCTACTGCAATGTCCAGGTTTGGTAGTGACAACACAACACTAGCAGGCATTTTTCTTGTTGCTGTGCAATTTGCAACTGGAATCCAAAGCTGAGGCAAAGAAGTGTCAAGGGGCAAAGAATAAAAAAATAAACAAATAAATGAATGGGGATCAGGAATCCCTTTCGGGGCTTGTTAAGAAGTGGCTGAACTTTCTCTGCTTCCCTAGCCTTCATCTCTACCACCTGTTTCCAGTCTGTATAAACAGATCGGGGGTGAGAGGAGAGAATCCTCGGAAGTTATCTGCTTCTTTGCGGGGCTGCAGAGTGAGGAGGTGCTTTTCCTGCTTTCTCCTCACTCACAGGTTTGGTGTCTGCTTTTATGCATACAGCCTGGCCCACCTCTGTCCAATCTGACAAATGGAGAAGAAAATTAGAAGGAGGAGGAGTGAAAGGGTAGAGTGCTGCAGCTCCCATGCCTACTATTTAGCATTTGGTGATGGACATGTGATTTCACAGTGGGTCAAAGGGACGCATGGAAGGCAGCCAGGCTTGAGCCTGTCTCAGCTGTATCCCACCCAAAAGAACTGGCTGCCAGGAAAGTGGACCTTGGTGACAACAACAACAAAAACCAGTGGGGTGAATCACCAAGGGTAGGAGCAGATGGTGGAGATTGTGAAGTGGGAGGCATCTGTGGGGCTTCTGGAAAATTCACGTAAGCATCAATGAGGAAGCTGGTATTTGGATGTCTGCCACCAGCTGCCAACCCTGGCCAGAGAGGCTGTCAGCGCTTCAGACTGGTAAGAAACACTTGTCTGTCTCTCTTGTTCCCCCCCCCACCCCCACCTCGCCTGGGTCCACATAGAGGGGAGGACCACACAGAATAGAGGAGGTTGCTGTGGGAGCAGATGTGCTCCTCCACCCACTGAGTCCCTCTGGTGAGGGCCAGCCAGGGCTGGCAGAGTGGATATTGGTCATTGCATTGAACACAGATGGAAGTTTTAAATTGGACTTGTGAAAGGAAAATATCTTGGGCCCCCAAAATTGTAAGGATAACTCAAGCTGGAAATTGCTTAGGGCAAACATGTCTCACATTCTATTTACAATCTCCCCTCTGCTCACTGAGATAGATGCATATTTGATTTGCCTCCTTCGGAAAGGCTAATCAGAAATTCAAAAGAAGGTAACCATTTGTGTATCACCTGTCCGTGACCTGGAAGCTCCCCGCTTCGAAAGGGCAGAATAGAGGCAGTGGTCAGAGAAGGCGCCTTTACTTCAAGTTGTCCCACCTTTCCAGGTGGAACTAATGTACTTACATACATTGATTGATGTCTCCTGTCTCCCTAAAATGTATACAACCAAGCTGTGCCCCAACCACCTTGGGCACATGTGGTCAGGACCCCCTGAGGCTGTGTCACAGGCACATCCTCAGCCTTAGCAAAATAAGTTTTATAAATTGAGACCTATCTCAGATTTTCGGGGTTCACAGACTATACTGAGTCAGGCTTTTAATCTTTGACAGTGACTGGAACCCTAGAGACTTACCCAAGATATTGTCAAGGAATTCAGTGGAGAGATCATGAACCTGGCAGAATTGAAAGCAAGTCATTGTAGAAAAATAAATTATTTCATGACTGTATTTCCTATGAACAAGGATTGCTAAGTAAACTCGATGTGGTAGCCACGATTTTTATGATCAACAGAATGGCAACAGGCAAGACAGAACGATGGGGCTTTGGGGAAATGCACTGGCGATGAATCACCCTGAGATTATGCGGGTGGGGTTTCCCCTGAAGGACTGGAACTGCTCATTGCCAGCTGTCCTCAGAAGAGGTCAGTCCTGGGGCAGGAAATCAGAATGCTGGGACCAGAGTTGGTCTGACAGGATTTCCCAGGAAGGGTGACTCCCGAGGCCCTGAGACACTTCCTCCTGGAGGGGGAAGGACCAGTGCCTGGCACTGACTTATTCTCTGTTTTCTGTTTTCTTTCCATTGTCCCTGAACCTTTGTTGTGATCTGATCTGCGTCTCAAATATTTTCACTTCTGATGTCCTGAGAGGAATTAAGAGGAAAGGTTCACAACCACACCTGGGGCAAAGCAGAGGAGGGTTGTCACTTTGGTCCTTAGGCCACAGCAGCAGTGGCAGCCACAGGCCCCAGCTGAGAATAGCCTTGCCCCAGAGGGACCAGTTTCTGAATACATATGCCAGAGCGCCGTGAGAGAGTCTCAAGTTTCTTTAGCAGAACAGAAGATGCTGGGAGTAGGGGGCAGAGGGTGCTCATTTATGTCAATAAAACTAGCGTGAGTCAAACCACTATGGCTCCAGTTACACTATAATTAGAGTTTACAACAAGGGGACAAGCTCCTTGTCACTACAAGTGCTTAAAGGAGAAATGTTTTTCATTTAAGGAGTATTCTAATGGTGATCCTATGACATTTATTTACTAAACATTTAATTATTTTACACTTACTGTATATCAAGCATTGTGCTAGGTTCCTTACATACAATTTCTATTAATAACCTGGTTTTATAGTTGAGGAAACAGAAGCTTACAAAGGGAAGTAAGTTGCCTTAGGTCTTGCAAATAATCAGTAATAGAGACCTCCAAAGGTGAGCACACTAGATACGCCAGCCTACTCAAGGAGGATGACCATCACGGAAAATGACTCACTGATGCAGATGTCTTGGGGGCATACGACTTCGTGTGACTAGAAAGGGCAGAATAGAGGCAGTGGTCAGAAAAGCATCTTTTTCTTTTTACCCCTTGAGAAAGAGTCTTGCTCTGTTGCCCAGGCTGGATGGCAGTGGTGCGCAATCTTGGCTCACTGCAGCCTACTCAGGTTCAAGCGATTCTCATGCCTCAGCCTCCCAAGTAGCTGGGATTACAGGTGCGTGCCACCATGCCCAGCTAATTTTTGTGTTTTTAGTACAGATGAGGTTTTACCATGTTGGCCAGGCTAGTCTTAAACTCCTGGCCTCAAGAGATCCTCCCACTTTGGCCTCTCAAAGTGGTGGGATTACAGGCATGAGCTGCCACCTGGTCCAGACAAGGCTTTTAAAAATATGTGCTTCCAAGGCTGTGTCTTAAAGATGTGCAGGAGTTAAAAGAAGGAGGAAGTCCCCCTGGGGTGGGTGAGAGGAGGCTGACACTCCAGACAAAAGGGCCAGCCAATGATTCTCACACAGATAGTTCAATAAAAATATTAAGTTGAATGACAACAGCGGCAAAGTCACCTAGTCAAGACATCATATAGCTTTGGGGTGACAGAATGCAGATGGCAAGTCCAGGGAGTGCTGGCGAGGCTGCAGATAGCATAGATGGCCACGTGCCAGAGGGAGAAGCAGCAGCTGTGTGGACAGCGGAAATGTCTGGAGGTTGTTTTCTGAGAGTGGATATTGGAATCTAAGATTTCTGAAGTGGAGCACTTCCAGATGAGAAGATCCATGGGGTGATGGCCGCCAATGTTGGCTGAAGTGAACAAGTACTAAGCGGTCACTGGAATTAGAGGAATGTCCCAACATTTTGAAGCTGCATAGTTTCCTTTCAACCCTAAGAATCTGTAATTCTATTACTTACCTGGCTTTTCTTGAAATGAATGGGTTTGTAAAATGCTTTGGTATCATACAAAAACTGGTTGCCTAATTAAAAGTTGCTATTTTACTCAGCTTTTCACAAATACACTGCTAGGGTGTTACAATCAAAGCCTGTGATTTTTATAATAGCGCCAATTAAGCTTTTCAGCTTTGTAATGTGTGAACAGAGTATTTATTTGTGATTCTAATACCCAGAAAACTGGTGGACCAGTTCACTGGTTTGCATGCAACTGATCAAGCTCAGAGATGCATTACGTGTAAGAAACAAAAGTCTACTTAGCTTCGAGGATATTGGTAAGCAGCTTAGCCAGAAGCCTCCGAGAGCCTTATCAGCAGCCACCAAAGACATCTTCAGTGTTCGTAGAAATCTTGACACACTTCCACCAGTCCCATGCATCCTCTTTCGACATCTTCCTGGTGTTTCAGCGTGACATTATTATATATGTATGTGTTATTATCCATATATATTCATTTTCATCCACAGTTCCTGGCTTCTCACTCCCATGGTTCTTGTTACAATGCTGGGCACTTCTGGCCTTAGAATCAGGCTTCAGAAAACAGAACCTCTGTCTCTGGCATTCTCCTGCCCTCCTTTCACCTGCTTTTTTCTCTCCCCAAGGCAGGAATATTTTCCCTCCTTCCTGTCTTGGAGCTGGCCATAAAGAAATTATGTGACCTACTTTGTCTGATCGTGGGTCATAAGATCCCCATTTTAGATGGGGTCTGCCCCATGCCCTCAAGGAAGAAATGCTACACAGAGAGGCCAAGAAGAATCTGAACAGACAGGCATTGCTGAGTTTCCCCTCTCAGCCTATTAGTATTGGATCATACCCCTTTTGTCCAATTATATTTCCACACGGTTGTCAATCATGCCTATCCAAATGAAGTCTCCATGAAAGGCCCATGGGGACAAAGTTAAGGGAGTTTGCTGAGAGCTGAACACATGGAGCTTCCCCAAGGGTGGCACACCCAGGGAGGGCATGGGAGCCCCATACCCTTTCCCCCATGCCTCGCCCTATGCATCCCTTCATTTTTATTATTTGTAGTATCCTTTATAATAAACCAGTAAACATCAGTGTTTCCCAGAGTTCTGTGATCAGCTCTAGCAAATTAATCAAACCCAAAGAGAAGGTTGTGGGAACCCCAACTAGAAGTTGGTCATCAGAAGTTTCAGAGGCCCAGACTTGTGACCCATGTCTGAGTAGGGGACAGTTTTGGGGACTGAGCTCTCTGCCTGTGAGATCTGATGTACTCTCCAGATAGAGTCAGAATTGAATTGGAGGATAGTGACTGCTGTGGGGTTGATTACTTGGTGTATGGGGAAAAAAGCATCCCACTCATTTGGTCATAGAAGTCTTCTGTGTTGATGGTTGCTGCTGATGGAGAGAATTTTTTTAAAGAAGCAGCTTGAGGTTTTTTCCCCACTCAGAGTGAGACGCAGATGAATATCAGTTTAAGAAGACACATCTGAACATAGTCATGTTAGAGCACATCTGAGCACTGAGGTTCTACCTTTGAACAACTGCCACCGTGGAGGTCATGACCTGTTGCCACGTTAACCCTATGATTCAGCCTGTTTAGTTTTGTTCAGTAAGAAATAAAGATCCCATGTGTCTAAGACACTTGCTTAAAAAGGGCCACTGCCAAATGTAATCAGTACAGCTGAACCTTTTGCCTTTCCCCCAGTAAGAAGCTAGCATAGACATACCAAATAGATCATTTGAGTCAACCTGAAAAGGCAAATTTTCATCCTCAGCAAAGGCGACGTGACAGACTGGATATTGACAACTAACTTCAGAACTGTCTGTCAGTTGTTACCTGCTTCTGTGCAGCTCCATAACATCTGGGAAAAAAAATTGTTCTGGGTTCTAAAGAATCTCCATAATTTTTTTAATCTGGGTAAAATTCAGGAAGACAGTTCTAAGAGACACAATGGCAACCGGGTTTCAGTCTTGGAGCTAGAATGCTGCATGTGCCCTGCGTCTCACCGCCACTCTTTCCCTCCTGCTGCCTGAGGAAGGTTTGCTGCTCTCAACTCTGTCATTTGAGAAAACTGTTCCCAGCCTTAGAAAAAAATATTGGCCTCTAGTTTCAACTTGTGGTGAATTCTTATGGTTGAATTACAAAGGACTAACAGACTGAGGGGAACATGAGAGGGTCAGGATGGAAATACTGACTGCTTTCTGCCTTTACCAGTGCTGACAACTATCTACTAATCTCGCAGATGCCAACATGAATCTTGCCTTTTTGAGTTTCTTGTGTGCTTCACTGGAAATTCCCTGATGAAAAGACCCTTACTACAGTTTTGAAAATTGGGTCTCATGGCCAGGCATGGTGGCTCACGCCTGTAATCCAAGCACTTTGGGAGGGTGAGACAGGTGGATCATGAGGTCAGGAGATCCAGATCATTCTGCCCGCTATGGTAACACCCTTTCTCTATTAAAAATACAAAAGTTAGCCAAGCATGGTGGTGGGTGCCTGTAGTCCCAGCTACTCAGGAGGCTGAGGCAGGAGAATTGTTTAAACTCAGGAGACAGAGGTTGGAGTGAGCCGAGTTCTTGCCACTGCATTCCAGCCTGGGCGACAGCGAGACTCCATCTCAAAACCAACCAACCAAACAAACAAACAAATAATTGGGTTTCCAGGCTCTGATATCTCTCATTAATCATCAAAGTAATGCATTCCCGACTAACATAACCTACTAAAATGCACAAAGAGAAATGAGCCTTCTCCCTCAACTGCACGACCACTCAGGAGGCAGATAGCACCTGCCAGGGCATAGATGCTTCTCCAGTCGTTGTCCAGTGTTTAAGAGGAAAGGTCCAGTACTGACCAGGGCACAACAGCCTGTACACATAGCCTGATATTCCCAAGTGTCTTCTGCCTTTAGACAACATTTCTTGGAAACTTGGAATAAAAAGCCTCCATTATTTTGCTCTTTCAGGAAATGATTCACGGTATTTCCAAAATCAACAGAATCTCTCTCATACAGCAGAATACTTGAATTCCCAAAGCAGGAATTGCTCTTTGCAGACCTTCATAATGTCCTTGTTCATTAAGTTATGTCTGTTAGTCTCTCATTTGCTAGTGATTCCGGCACTTCAGCCACAACTAGAACAACATAAATTTTTTTTTAATTTCTTAAATTAAAAAAAAATAGAATTTTCAGTTTCCCTGAAGCACACCTGGGACCCTGGGTCTGTTTTCTAGGAGAGGGATTTGACAGTGACTCAGATGTTTGTAGGGGAGTGAAAAGAACACTGGAGATTCGACTCCAGAACTCAGCCCTGGATCTGCTGCTTACTGGCAGACAGTCCCTGTGTTCATCCTATAATCTCTAAATCTAAATTTTCTCAATTATAAGAATTGTAAGCCAGGTGTAGTGACTCATGCCTATAATCTCAGCACTTTGGGAGGCCAAGGCAGGAGGGTCACGTGAGGCCAGGAATTTGAGGACCAGCCTGGGCAACATAGCAAGACTCCATCTCTAGAAAAAAGATTTAGAAACTTAGCTCAGTGTGATGGTGCATGTTTGTAGTCTTAGTTATGTGGGAGGCTGAGGCAGGAGTATGTCTTGAATGCAGGAGCTTGAGGCTGCAGTGAGCTGTGATTGTGCCATTTCAGCCTGGGTGACAGAGCGAGATCATGTCTCTAAAAATAAATTTAATTTAAATTTCCAAAAAAGAATTTTAATACAGACTGTTGGAGTTTACATGTGATCAGAAGACCTAATTTTTTTAAAAGAGATGTGAAAACCAAGCTGTCAAAGTATCATTGTATGCACAACTACTTGCAAACAGGATAGGATGCTACCTTTACCTGGCAGTGGGGCAGATTCCGTTGTGCTTGGCAAAGCATTTCAAGGCAGAATTCCTCTAAGTGGCTAGTGGGGTTGGAAAAGGATTTTGCCAGATATTTGTGATGAGTGAGTGGTGCTCTCCATATGGCCTTTTGGAGAAAATTCAGGGTTGTTCTCAGGGCCCTTAGGTGCCAAGATACTTCAGAAATTTTCTGTTCTATATAACCTATGTACACATTGCTTGTATTTAGATACTGTGGAATTTGAATTTTTTAAATTAGAATTCCAACGTCTTCAGTGTGGTTAGATCTCATTAGCAAAGAAGCAATGGAGCCATTGATAGAACCAGCAACACTCAGTTCATCATGTCCTCTGAGGAGAGAGCTGGGGTATGACAACCACAGGACTGAAATGCTCAATGACTCGGTTTTCTGAAAGGTTGCTAAGTTCCGTCTTCCTTCCCCAAGAAATGCTCAAGGAATTGCTTCTCTTAGTTTCAGAGATCTATAAATATCTGGTCAATGTGAGGGTAGGAAGGCCTAACCCGCCACCTCAATTTAGCACATCTTTGAAGAGCCATTTAGCTCCAGAGCTTGTCTGTGCAATTGGCTAAGGCCTTTGTTGCAACTGCTTTTTTGGTTCAGTTGAATCATTTTTCCTTGGCCCTGTCGTGTGCCCTTTCTTCTACATAGGTACTATTCCTACAAGCACACCCATGCTAAGAGTTAGCATGGCAGCCTAGGACTGCCATTCTTTGAAACAGAAGCTTACAAGTTTGGCCCGTGGCTGACATCTAGGAACTAGGATTTCAGTAGGATTCATACCATTCCCAGAATTGATAAAAGAAGCTCATCATGCCTAAACCGTTTGTTAAAACAATGTGGTTTATGCCAAACACCTGCTTTTCTTACAGGAGCCTGGAATTGTGTTACATGCTAGGCTAAGAATACCTACAGGACCAGTCCTGAATAAAAACCCTAGGCACGGAGTCTCAGCTGAGCTTCCCTGGTGGACATCATTTCTTAAGTGTTGCCGCACATGTCATGTTTGACTCCACTGGGAAAGAACTCTTGGAAGCTTGTTCTTGATTTCCTCTGGACTTCATCTCATGCACCTTTTCCCTTTGCTGTCATTCTCAAAATCCTTTTGCTATAATAAATTACAGCTGTGAGTACAACTATATGCTGAATCCTCTGAGTCCTCCTACAGAATCATCAAACTCCTCAACAAACTTCCTACATGCAAATCTCCATCATCTCAGAAAACCTGACCTAAGTCACTACCCTCCTCACCTCTTACCCAACACTTTGTCTTTCTTACAACTCAATTTTAATTAACAGTACCATTCTTCCAGTCCCCCATCTAATTGAGAAGTCCTTCCAAATGTGTTTCTATGATGTCTTCTGAATGCATCTTCTCCATTCTCACGATTTCATTGTCATAATTTAGGCTGTTGTATTTGCCTTCTGGACAATTGCATCAGTGCCCCAGGTGTTCTTCTCCTAGTTACCCGGATACACAATGCTGCCGAATTACTCCTTCTAGTGTAAAACTTGGAAAAAGTGAGTTCCTAGCTTTAAAAGCAAAATAAACTCAAAAACTTCGGGTTTTTTCCCATTGCTTTCTAAAAATGTTAAAGTTAGCAAGGCATTCAAGGCTTCCATGAAATGGCCTCAGCCACTGCAGTCTCCCCATTCCACCTATTGGACTTTACCTTTTAATCACATGGAGCCTCATGCTAGTCACCAAACAAGCCCTGTATTTTTGCCTCCTTTTTCCTTTATTTATGCTATTTCTTTCTTTTCAAAATGTCCCTTATCCACTTTCTCTTATCAAGAGTTTATCAGTGCTTTCTATGCCACACTTCTTTTGAGAAATCTCTTCTATAAAACCTTCCCAATCTATCTCCTTAGGAAGAATTAGTCTTGTCGTCCACTCTTCTACAGTAAAAATAGGTTACTATGTCTCCTATACCCTTTGAATGTGTGTCTCTGAAAATAATAATGAAGTTTACCCTCCTTTCTCCTCTCAGCTGGATCGATAGATTTGGCTAAACAAGAGCTAGAGGAAATTCTTCGGCAAGAGGTTTTCTTCCTGTGGGCTGGAAAATCAGCTGTAGTTTATAAGCTGTGTATTCTGGATCAGTGGTCTTCAAACATTCTGGGTTCTGTTCCCCTAAAAAAAAATTGAACATGAGTTTCTGACTTTGTATGTACTTATTTATATATTATACACATGCACATTATACTGGCATTTTAGGTATATTATAGAACACATACATACATGGCAATTTTCAAAGGATGAGATAAGAAATAGATATAGAAAATCCTAATAGTTTCATCACAAACCTCAGTGAATCCCTTACACTGAGGTGTGTGCACTCTTTTGTGGAAAACTCTGCTTCTGACTTTGAAGACTATATCCAGTTTTCCCGCTTTGTGACCTTCCTGTCTCAATAAAAAAAAGACTTTTCTCAGTTGTGCTATGAGCAAAACTAGGAAATATTAAATTCTTTGTGGCCAGAGTGCAGAAAAAAAGGTCATCCTTTTCAAGGGAAAGGTTAGTTTCACAAACGGAGCAAGGTCCTCATGGTTCAACTGCCCTATTCATTGCCAGAGATTGTCCAAAAGGAAACTGAGTCTTATTTTTATTAAAGAAGTTGGGATATTGAGACAGTCCCTAAAGACTTTGATTGCTGTTGTCGTTAATGTTGTTGGAGTGGTTGTGTGTTTAAATCACTCTCTGATATGCTCCATGATTAGGAAGACTTTTCAAAGTTGGGGCTGGGCTGTAGGCAGGTTGAGGCAAAATATTTCTTTCATAGTAATGACAGATCCAGCTTGATAATGCAGAACTTTAAGTGGTAATGACTTTTTAAAATGTGAAGCTATCAGCTTACTTCTGCTATCACAACAGACTTTTGAGCAAATCAAGCAGAAAAACAAGGGTACAAGAAACATATAAAGGAGGGTGGTATAAAAATAACTGTAGAAATATTTTTGGGAAATATGGTCAAATGTTTATTAGTGTCAAGCACAAACTTGAAAATATGACACAGGATAAGGCACAGAAAGAAGGCATATTGCAAAAGAACATGTGTACAGCTTTGGATTTAATGAGATCTTTAAGTTGAAGTATTAAGGAAAGACAGCCCAGAAGGAGAGAAAATTGCTGTTGTACAATACATTGTTGGGTAGTACTATGAAACCCTTCCCCCACTGAGATTCATGTAATTATATTTATGATTAATTTCAATTTCTACTTTTACAGCACAGCTTATCAAACAAGTATTACTGGAATCCACTACATTGACCGTCATTAAAGACAAATAGATACCACAGTGACCCCGAAAGGCAAGCTGGGCATCAATTGCCATTTTACATATCCCATGCAAATGGAGGTTAAAATGGGCTGCAATTTATGTTTTGGTTCTGACTAGCATGTTTCAAACCCACCCTGTAGCCCACTGTTAAGAATGGACAGTTTGAAGTTTAAAGTTACATACACCCTTTTCAGGGGGGAAATTTCACTTAGTTCAATAAAGGTCAAAACAAATGGGAGAGAAAGGGCATCAAATTGCTATGTCTCTCCAGTGGTGCTGGTATTATCTATACCTACCTGGGTTCTCCAGGCATAAACATTTGCCTCGCATACTGCTCCATTTTCATATGGCTCCTGGGGAGGTAAAGACAGAGAGGAAGCAGAGAAAGGCCTGTCAAATTCTTAACAATCACTCCAGTTGATTATGTAGCAGATGCAATCCAGGAAGGTTCAAGGAAGAATGCTGGGTTGTGGTGTTTTTATACAGCAAAATTTGGTGCACATAAACAAACGTACATCAAGTTGTAGAGGTAATTAATTTAGGTGTATTTGCCTTTTCTGCCACTATTTAAGGAATTTAATATAAATTGTAGAATATTTTATCCAGTAGTAGACTTTCCTGGAAATGGTTCAGATATCTTAGAATACAATTAGTCAGTTAATACAGAAAAAGTGTCTAAAAAAGAAGCTATTTTTATATCTCTCTAGAGTAAATGTATAGTGAGCATTTTAATCTTTTTTTTTCTGTTGATCTTAGGTCAAATATGGGATGCAGAAAGCACCTCTCTTATTCAATAGCCAGTGAGCTAAAAAAAAGGGGGGCACACCAGGATTTATGAGTTTTTCACTAGTTCAAGGGAAATAGTAATATTTGATATTTGTAATTTAGGCTAGGTGTCTGGATAAATGGATTAAGTATGCTGTTCAGATATAATGATTTTCCAATGGGATGCAAAGCTGCTAATAATACCAAGTAAGGAAATACTTAAGGGAAGTATAGATGATAACTAAAAGATGAAATTGCAACTAAAAGAGATCAACAATAAAGGAATATTTTTTTCTAACACTAAGGTAAATTTTGAAGCGGGAGTCCTTATTCAGTCAATCAGGACTTGCAAATGGCTTTTAAAGGCCCACTCAGTAGATCTGTAAGCCATTTGCTGCTACTGTGCTTTTTTTTAATCCACTCCATCTTCAATGCCCTCTCTTTATAATTGACTGGGTTTCTTCTCAGGAAAGAGAGAACCACTTGGAAGTGGCCCCTCATCACATGCTCCCTGATGTGATTTGGGTCTGTGGCCCTGCCCAAATCTTATGTCAAATTGTAATCCCCAATGTTGGAAGTGGGGCCTGGTGGGAGGTGACTGAATCATGGGGCCAAATTCCCCCTTTTGTGTTATTCTTCTGATAGTGAGTGAATTATTGCAAGATTTGGTTGTTTAAAAGTATGTAGCACATCCCCCCTCTCTCTCTTCCTCCTGCTCTGGCCATGTAAGAAATATGTGCTTCCTGTTTGCCTTCTGCCATGATTGTAAGTTTCCTGAGGCCTCACCAGCCATGCTTCCTGTACATCCTGAGGAACGGTGAGCCAATGAAACCTCTTTTCTTTATAAATTAGCCAGTCTCAGGTATTTCTTTATAGCAGTGTAGAAATGGACTGATACACTACCCATGGACCTCCACTGGTTGAACACATTTCCTTTCCTAGGGAATGTTAGGATATTTGGGAAGGGAAAAATAATTCCTCCTCACATAGGTCAATATACTATTCTGTATTGAGTCAGGAAACCTGAAACCATGGTAGGTATTTCAAACACAAGGGATTTAATACAGGGAATTGTTTACAAAGATGAAGGAAGAGCTGAAAGAGCAAAAGGAAGAAAGGGTAACATACACAGAAAGCTCTTGATGCTCCTAGGCTGGCATGCATGAGCCTGTACTTGGTGCTGGGAAGTTATGAATGCTGCCACTTCAGGGACTGGAACTGTCTAAATTGTCCTTCCATGGCTCATGCTGCAATCAAGAAAGAGACTGTGCTAATTTACAAAGAACTCAAACAGATTTACAGGAAAAAAACAAACAAGCCCATTCAAAAGTGGGCAAAGGATATGAACAGATACTTTACGAAAGAAGACATATATGAGGCCAACAATCATATGAAAAAATGCTCATCGTCACTGGTCATCAGAGAGATGCAAATCAAAACCACATTGAGATACCATCTCACGCCAGTTAGAATGGCGATCATTAAAAAATCTGGAGACAACAGATGCTGGAGAGGATGTGGAGAAAAAGGAACACTTTTACACTGTTGGTGGGAGTGTAAATTAGTCCAACCACTGTGGAAGACAGTGTGGCGATTCCTCAAGGCCTTAGAAATAGAAATTCCATTTGACCTAGCAATCCCATTACTGGGTATATATCCAAAAGACTATAAATCGTTCTACTATAAGGACACATGTACATGAATGTTCATTGCAGCACTGTTTGCAATAGCAAAGACCTGGAATCAACCCAAATGCCCATTGATAATAGACTGGATTGGAAAAATGTGGCACATATACACCATGGAATATTATGCAGCAATCAGAAATGATGAGTTTGTGTCGTTTGTAGGGACATGGATGAATCTGGAAAACATCATCCTCAGCAAACTGACACAAGAACAGAAAATGAAACACCGCATATTCTCACTCATAGGTGGGTGATGAAAAATGAGAACACATGGACACAGAAAGGGGAGTACTAAACACTGGGGTCTATTGGGGGGAAAAGGGGAGGGCCAGTGGGAGGGGGAGGTGGGGAGGGATAGCCTGGGGAGAAATGCCAAATGTGGGTGAAGGGGAGAAGAAAAGCAAAGCACACTGCCATGTGTGTACCTATGCAACTGTCTTGCATGCTCTGCTCATGTACCCCAAAACCTATAATCCAATACAAAATTAAAAAAAAAAAAAAGAGAGACTGTGCTGCTGCCTGGGTTGCCAGAGTCTGCAGTTACACTGGCCCCTCTGTTACTACAGTAGCTCTGGTTGAATTTAGAAATAGAAAGTTTTTCCAACTTTCTGATCTTTCCCAATGCCTGCCTGCCACTGACAGATTTGACAGATATGAACATGAAGCTACTGTCAAGGACTCTAAGAAAGGGAATCTGCAGACTTCTAGTCCTAATATAGAGAGAATTATAAATGGTTAAGTATAAAGCAGAGAAACAACAGATTAGTAATCAACAGTCAGAAACTTGATAGCTTCCCAAACTTGTTTTTAGGTCATAGCATGTGTTTTAATTAGGATAAGCTGGGAGGAATATGGGGCTTGGAAGAACCATATGTCTTAGTCTATTTGTGCTGCTATAACAAAATAACAGAGACTGGTAATTTTTAAAGAACAGAAATTTATTCCTCACAATTTTGGAGATCAGTGTGTCAGCAGTTTCAGTCTCTGGCGAGGGCCTTGTCTATGCTTCCAAGGGGGCATCTTCTTGCTGCATCCTTCAGAGATGAGAAACACTATGTTCTCACATGGTAGGAGGAACCAAAGGGTAAGAGGGTGTTCCTTTCAATCCCAAGCCCTCTTCAAAAAGTGCTAATCCCATTAATGAGGATGGAGCCCTCATGACTTAATCCCATCCTGAAGACCCCACTTTTTAATACTGTTGCATCAAGGATTAAGTTTCAACATGAAATTTCGGGGGGATATCATCATTTAAACTATGGAACCATTGACTACATTTTGTTTATAATTCTGATGAATATAATACAGAATATAAGGGAAGATATTTGATATTAAATTTGTCTCAAATTTCTAAATAAAATATTTTGAAATTTTAATAAATAATTTCAGCTTGCTTCCATAGCCCTAAGTTTTTATTTTGTGATTTGTGCTTAAAATGGTTATGTGTCATTCTTATCAATGTTCTTCAATAAAGAGCTCTTCAAATTCTTGTTAGTCACTATTGATAAGGGATGGTTTACAAGTGGTGATAGAAAAAGTAAAAAATAACACTTTAAACATTTACTGCCATTTAAATTGTATTTAAAGACAAGCAGCCCTTCTTTTCTTCTTTGACATATTTACATTTCTTGTGATTAATATAAATGGAATTTGAAAATATTCAAGTCCAGCTAATGCGTTTGTATCATATACACATTGTTATCATAGTTACCCTGCAACTAGCTTAGGTGTTCCTAAAAGGACCCATTGGCTGCAAATAGATGGAAGGATCGAATAAATGTGAAAGTAGAGGTTAAGGGCTAATACTGGGTCAGAAGTTACAGCAGTCAGCAGTCCTCGCTCAGACTCCCCAATCCTACTCTCTCTACTCTTTGGGCACCCAGAGCACAAACTTCCCCAGCAGACACAGACTTCCTCTTCATGTTGAGTCCCTGTTGGCATGCTCCAACTGGCCTGCTGATGAAGGTGCCAGGTAGTAAAGCACCTTCTTGACTGCAATCCTTGCAGCATGGCAGCATAGGGATAAAGGACCTTGCTCTGCTTGCCATCCGCAAGTGTCTTGGGGGACACTATCACACCTCGTCCCACTAAGGCATCCATGTCTCACAATATAATAACCTCCATTTGTGGCACACTGATTGAGGAGCTCTACCCTCAAAGCCAGCAAGAACGATATAATTTTGCCACATGTGAGTTTCAAAAGTTTATTTGAGTCTAGTTCTGCTTAAAACTTTCACAGGCCAGGCACACTGGCCCATGCCTGTAATCCTAGCACTTTGGGAGGCTGGGACAGGAGAATCACCTGAGACCAGGAGTTCAAAACCAACCTGAGCCACATAGCAAGATCCTATTTCTACAAAAAAAGAAAAAAAAATGCCAGGTGTGGTGGTGTGTGCCTGTAGTCCTAGCTACTCAGGAGGCTGAGGCAGAAGGATCACTTGGGCCCAGGAGTTTGAGGCTGTAGTTCAAGGCAAAATAATAGTAAGAAGAAGCAGCAGCAGCAAACAAGAAACAAACAAAAAATTCTCCCCAAAACCTCCTTACACTGATTTGTAAACACCGATATTTATTCTCATCATACAGAGATGTGCCTTGACAGAAATTCTGAACAAATTTCTATACCTCTCTAGCAGAACTTTGTATTGCAACTTTGAGTAAAAATGCTGAAAAACTATCCTTTGATCAGCGTGGTCGGCAGCTTTAAGGTGGCTCCCAGTGATTTTCATCTCCTGGTATCTGTGCTCCTGAGTGTGGGTTGATCCCAGTGGTTTGGTTCTAATGAGTAGAATATGGCACACAGTGATGGGAAGTCACAGCCAAGATTAGGCAACAAAAGGACTCTAGCTTCCATCTTGCTTACCCTCTCTTGGTCTCTCACTGGCTCACTGACTGAACCCAGTTGTCATGTTATGAACTACCCTATGGAGAGGCCTTCATGGTAAGACACTGAGAGAGGTTTCCAGCCAACAAACAGAGAAGAATTGCAGTTTTTAGGCCAGCAGCTTGGGAGGAACTGAATCCTATCAACAATCACATGAGGGGGGTTTGGAGATCTTCTCCAGTGGAACCTGAAATGACTGCAGCCCAGGTGACACATTGATTACAACCTTGTAGGAAACCCTAGTCAAAGAATCTTAGCAAAGGTGTATACCCAGATTCCTGACACAGAAGTTGTGAGATAAAGCTTGCTGTTTTAAGTTGCCAAGTTTTAGGCTAATTTATTATTCAACAATAGAAAATGAATATATTCAATTTTCTTCAAGGGGCAGAGCTAAATTCATAAAGCATTTGATAGCCATTTACAGTATAGCAGGAGCCCATTAACTGCACACATTTTGAGATCACTTGAAGAATGACAAGTTTGAAAGTCAGGAAGCAACCAGTAGTGACTATCATAACGTGACTCTTCTATTTTATTTATAGATTTAGAACCGTGTTTGACAATTCATGAATCTAAATGCTTTGCAATAGATTTGGTGACAAATAATCGAACAAATGCAGTCCTAGGAAAAATACTCAGACACTTCCTGTTGGTTTGCTGCAAAAAAGATAACTGGGTTTTGTCTTAGAATGCTCCCTTATTCAAACAGAACTAACAATTTTTAAATAAAATTGAAGGCATTTAGGCCAGGTGCAATAGCTCACACATGTAATCACAACACTTTGGGAGGCCAAGGTGGGTGGATCACCTGAGCTCAGGAGTTCGAGGCCACCCTGGCCTATGTGGTGAAACCCCATCTGTCCTAAAAAAAAAAAAAAAAAAAAAAAATTAGCCAGGCATGGTAGTGCACACTTGTAATCTCAGCTACTCAGGAAGGTGAGACAGGAGAATCACTTGAACCCAGGAGGTGGGGAGGTTGCAGTGAGTCAAGATTGCACTCCAGGCTGGGTGATAGAGCAAGACTACATTTTAAAAAAAAAATTCAAGGCATTTGGTTACTCACAACAAAAGTAATATTTACCATTCAAACACTGGAAAATATGGAACATCCCCAGGAAGAAAACGAAAATTTCCTATTATCCTGCCTCTTAAAGACAATCACTATCAACATTTTGGTCTATAACTGTAGGTATAATTTTGCTCTTTATCCTTCCTCCTGTTCCTGAAATATGGGCAAACTGGATAGCTAGAGCTTTGGGAATAATCTCAAGCTGTAAAAATGAGGGTCTCATTGTAAGGATGGTGTGAAAGCTGGGTGAAAATTAGAATGGCTGTGGGTCTCAGGCAACGTGTTAAATCCCCCTGCCTGAAGTACCTTCCTACATATTCTTATGTGTCAGAAAAACTCCTACTTTGTTTAAGTCTTTGTTTCAGGTTTCTATTATTTGCAGTCAAACATAATTCCTAACTGACACAATGTCTAAGATAACAATATGGTGATTCTTTATTCATGAGGTAGCTGTTCTGATGAGATTGTGTCAGCTTCACATTGATAGCCATTGCCACCATTCTTATACTAAACAATGAACAAACACATACTGTGTAACTGATACCTTGTCAGGTTCTATTTTGGGCACAGAAGATGAATCAGGTGCAGATCACACCTTCAAAGGTCTTATATACTACCTGTTAAAGTGAGGTTTTGGACTAACTGGGAAGAATGGCAATCTCAGGAAACATTAATAGAGAAGAAGGAAATCATTCTCTGGGGAACAGCTCAAACATGATTCAAGGAGCAGTGGAAAAAGACATGAAAAAATCTAATCTTAAAAATGAATTAAGCATATTTAGAAATGTCAAATGGTATTTTCCTGCCTAAATTAGACACCAAATTATATTTTCATTTGGATCATTGTTTGTATTGTAAATGTTATCTGTGTCATTTGCCCATATATTGGGGTAATTTCTAATAGTAATAGATTAAGTGGAAACTTGCAGAATAGACTGAATAATCTTTAAAATTCCCTAAAATAACCATAATGTATAGTCTATGGTCTGTTTATCATCCAGGTTTGGAATACATCATTGATCATTGTCAATTGGGGACCTTAGAAATTTGTTATGTATTGGAGCCATATTGAACAAGAAAGATGTATCTTTAAATACTAGGATCACACTTAGTTTGGCTTACACTTGAGCTTTGCCCGCACTACAACTTGTGAAAACAGAGACACTCTGAAGCATAGCTCAAATCGTTTCTTACATCACGGTCACTCCAGTGCCTAAGCATATGGAGAAGAGTGGAGAGAGGAATTGTTCTCACTGTGCAAATTGTTCTCTCTCTCTTTTCCTCTCTCATGTGTAGCTAAATTTAGTGTGCATATGATATAACTCATCTGTATTTATATAAGTCCTAATCCTCTATCTGAAACCACTTCTGAAAGCCAATACTTTTTTTAATCAGAGAAAAGGCATACAAATTATTTAACATGTATACATGCGGAGAATCACAAAGTGATTACTTCAGAAAGCCAACAATTTTTATTGTATACCTATATGACCAAAGTCTTCTTTAAAGGTATTACATACCACCAAAGGCCAATGGTAACTTGGTAATTTGCATGATGGACTGATGAGTTAAGGGTATTCTTTTTTTGTGGTATTTTCTGGTGAAAGGATATTTTTTGTGAAAGGAAGAGGAGTGAGGGCTCTCCTTATTGCCAGTGGACCTACTCATCCTTGAAATCGACTATTGGCTTAGGTTCATTGTTGGGTTAATTCAGCTGTGATAATGTGACCCAGCCACTATGTGAGCTGGATTGCCCAGGTGTATTCTGACACCTTGAGTAAACTGAAGATGTGCAGAAAGGTATTTAAGCATAAAAGGACTATTTAGGTGGGGCAAGAAATAACTCCTGAAGCATGAGGCCATAAAGAAAGATGACCCAGTTTCAAGTCAAATTTGGGGTTAGAGCCATACAATGTTAAAACTCAAAGGCATCATTGAGAGAGAGAGCATCTACTGCAGAGGTGAGAAATTAAAGGAATATAAATGTGTTAACAGGTTTCAGTTTTACCGCTTCCAACTAGAAAATAATTACTTAGGTCTCATGGAGAAATGTAAAGTCTTAGGACTTACATTACCCAATTCATTGAATTGAAAAACATCAATATGACAGGTGACTTGACTTTTTAGCCACTAAAATGTTAATACAGTTATACATTGCTTAATAATGGGAATGCATTCTCAGAAATGCAACTGTAGGCAATTTTGTTGTGTAAGCATGAGAGTGCACTTACACAAACCTAGATGAAATAGTCTATTACACATCTAGGCTGTCTGGTATGGGCTAGTGCTCCTACCCTATAAAACTGTACAGCATGTTACTGTAGTGAATACTGTAGGCAATTGTAACACAATGATAAATATTCGTGTATCTAAACATATATAAATATAGAGAAGGTACAGTGAAAAATACAGTATAAACACTGAATAGGGCAGCTCCATCATAATCTTATGGGACCACCATCGTATATGTGATCTGTCGTTGACTGAAATGTCATGCAGGGCATGACTGTGTATGGATATGTTTATAAAGCAGATTGCAAAAGGTAGCATTATAATTTTTTATTCTGAAATTACACTTTAAACTATATTGCAGTCAGGTGATGGATCCTGGGCTGGGGCTAATTATCACTAGTCATCATTATTTTACAGGTGGGAAAACTGGCAATGAGAAAGGGATGGAAATTTACCCAGAGTTACAGTGCTGATCTGTCTCTAGGCCTGCAATCCAAGTTTCTTAACTCTCAGTTCAGGCCCTCCCTGAACTCATTAAGGACGTTCAGGGTGAGAATCAGGGTAGAGTGGTTTGGGACTTCAGTGAATACTATTTCCATATAAAATGTTCTATATTGGACAATGTTTTTATTTAATTGTTATAGCAACTACTCTTAATTCCCTTTTTTATAAATTAAGTTAAAATAAAAAAAGTGGGTTTGGTTTGTTAGATTTTGATTTTCATAGTAAGTTATTTTTTAAATAACTATTAGTACTGGGTATTTTTGAAGACATATCATCTAATACTGTACTATCAAAATAATGTCATGTCTGTTATTAGGAAACTGAAGCAGAAAATACATATAATTAGGTGCAGGCATTAAATGAATACCAAATATCAATTTCAATGCCTGCAAACATGGAGACAAGAATCACTGCAAAAGCAAATTTGTGGGCTGGTCCCATACAGATAATGACACATGAAAAAACACAGGAGGACAGTGAACACTGAGTGTTAGATGACATATCTAGCAATGGAATTTTTATAAAATGGACGAGTCCATTTAACATAGACAAATGGGAAAAAACTATTAATACATATAATGCCAATTAAAAGAAGAGATTATAAAAATAGATTAAAAACAAAAGAAAAACATGACCTAACTATATGCTATCTATGATATACTCAATTGAAATATGATATAAGTCAGCTAAAGCCAAAAGGAAGGAAAAACTATGCCATAAAAACATAAATCAAAATAGAGCTGGAATGGCTGTATTAATACCAAAATAGACTTCAGTGCAAAGAAAATGAATAGGCTAAAGAAGGACATGTCATAACGATAATTGGGTCAATTCACCAAGAAGTCATAACAATTCTAAATGTGTATGAACCTAACAATTGAGAGTCAAAGTACAGTTATGCACTGCATAACAATGTCTCTGTCAATAATCAACCCCATATAAAACAGTGGTCCCATAAGATTGTAATATCATATTTTAATGTACCTTTTCTATGTTTAGAGTTGTTCAGATGCATAAACACTTACCTTTGTGTTGCAATTGTCTGCAGTATTCAATATAGTAACATACTGTACATGTTTGTAGCCTAGGAGCAATAGGCTATACCATATAGCCTAGTTGTGTGGTAGGCTAAACCATCTAGGTTTGTGTAAGCACACTCTATGATGTTCACATGATGACAAAATTGCCTTAAGGACACAGTTCTCAGAACATATTCCTGTTGTTAAGCAGTGCATGACTGTACATGAAGCAAACACTAACAGAACTGAAAGGAGAAATGGCCAAATTCACAATTATAGTGGGAAACGTTAACACATCACTTTCAGTAATCTATAGGACTAACAGAAAATCAGAAAGTATATATAGCAGGATTGGGAAGTATTTTTCTGTGAAGGATCAGATAGTGAACACATTAGCTTCCCAGGTACATATATTTTGTCACAAATTCTCCATTTTTTACAACGTTTTCTTACATCAAGGACAGTACAAAAACAGGCCATAAGCCAGATTTCGCTAAGCTTTAGTTTGCTGACTCTGAATATAGAAGAATTGAACCACATCATCAACCCACTGGATCAAATTAACATTTATAGAACAACAGCCCATGCCAAAACAGAAGAGCACACATTCTTTTTAAGGGCATATAAAACAACACCAAGACAGACCATATCCTATGTCACAAAACAAACCTCAACAAATTTAAAATAATTGAAATCATACAAAGTTTGTCTTCTGACTATAATAGTATGAAATCATTAATAGGAAAATATCCAAACACTTAGAAATTAAACAACACAGTTCTTCTTCTTCATTTTTTTTAATATATATTTTTGAGACAGAGTCTCACTGTTGCACCAGCTGAAGTGCGGTGGTGTGATCTTGCTCACTGCAACCACCACCTCCCAGGTTAAAGCAATTCTCCTGCCTCAGTCTCCTGAGTAGCTAAAACTACAGGCACGTGCCACCACACCTGGCTAATTTTTTGCATTTTTAGTAGAGACGGGGTTTCGTCATGTTAGCCAGGATGGTCTCAATCTCCTGATCTTGTGATCTGCCCAACTCAGCCTCCCAAAGTGCTAGCATTACAGGTGTGAGCCACCATACCCAGCCCTAAACAACACACTTCTAAATAACCCAAGGATTGACAAGGCAGTTTCAAGAAAAATGAGAAAATATTTCAAACTGATCAGAAATGAAAACATAACATACCAAAAATTTGTGGGATACAACTAAAGCAGTGATTAGAGGGAAATTTATAGCATTAAATGTTTATTTTAAAATGAAACAAAGTCTCAAATCAGTAACCAATGGTTCTACTTTAAGAAACTTAAAAGGAAGAGTAAAATAATCCAATGCAAAGCTAAAGAAGGAAATAGTAAAAATAACAGCAGAAATCCATGAAATATAGTAGAAAATAGAAAAACAAAAGAGAAATTCAATGAAACTAAAAGCTAGTTCTTTGGAAAAGTCAATAAAATTAATAAACTTCATGTCAGGTTGACACAAAGAAAAAGAGGGAAATTATAAAACTTACTAATATCAGGAATAAAGAAGGAAATATCACTAGAGACCCCATAGACATTAAAAGTATAATAAGGAAATGCTATGAACAACTCCATACACGTAAATTGGACAACTGTGAGAAAAGGAATCAATTCCTCAAAAATCCCAAGCTATCAAAACTCACCCAAGATGAAATAGACAATATGAATAGTCCTATAATTATTAAAGCAACTAAATGTGTAGTTTAAAAATTTTTTTAAATAGGTATCTCCAGGTTGAAGTGGTTTCACTGACAGATTAAACCATACATTTAAAGAAATAAGAACAAATTCTATACAATTTCTTCCAGAGCATAGACAAGGAGAGAACACCTTTCAACTCATTTTACTAGCCCATCATTACCCTGAGAGCAAACCATTAGATCAATATGCCTCATAAACATAGATGCAAAATCTCTGAACAAAATATTGGGAAATTTAATTAAACAATACATAAAAAGATTAATGCATCACAACCAAGTGCAAAGTATCCTAAACAGAAGGCTGGCTCGATATTCAAAAATCTATCAATGTAATCCACCATTATAACAGTCCAAAGAAGTTCACATGATCATATGATCATATCAATTTAAGCAGATAAAGCATTTGAATAAATTTAACATCCATTCCTGATAAAAACTTCCAGAAAACTAGGAATAGTGGAAAACTTTCTCAACCTAATAAAGGGCATCTACAAAACTATCTAACATCATGCTGAACGATGAAAAACGAATGCTTACCTGTTAAGATCAGCAATAGGTGAGAATGCTTCTCTTCCAACGTTCTTCTACATTCCTTTATTGAGCATCTTAGGAAATAAAGCAAGTACAATAAGGAAACAAACAAATAAACGGCATATAGAGTGGACAAGAGGAAATGAAACTGTTCCTGTTCACATATAACATGATTGTCTATGTAAAAAATTCCAAGGAATCTACAGAAAAAGTTTTTAAAGCTAATAAATTGATCAAGGTTGCAGAATACAAGGTCAATACACAAAAACCAATCACACTTCTATATGCCAGTAGTGGACAATTAACAACCATAATTTAAGAAAATAAATCACCCAAAAGAGCTCCGAAATGAAATAGATCTAAATCTAACAAAACCTGCATAGGATCTGTATGCTAGAAACACAAAAACTCAAGGGTAAGAAAATAACCCAATTAAAATTGTTTATGAAAGAGGATATATGGATGGCAACTAATTAGGTAAAAATATCTTCACATCATTAGCCATTAGGGGAATGCAAATTCAACCCATGATGAGATACCACTATACACTTAGGAGAATGGCTAAAATATAAAAGACTGGCATTATGTACTGCTAGTGAAAATGTAGAGAAATTGGAATTCTCATAGATTGCTGCTGGGAATGCAAAATGGTAGTCACGATGGAAGACAGTTTGGCAGTTTCTTATATAGCTAAACATAAACTTACCATACAATCCAGCAATCATGCTCTTAGGTATTTTACTTAAATGAGTTGAAAATATATGACCTCACAAAAACTTGCACACAAATGTTTATAGCAGCTTAATTCATTATTGCCAAAAACTAGCAGCAAACAGGATGTCTTTCAATGGATGAGTGGATAAACAAACTGGTTATTTATAAAATGGAACACTTAAAATTGTACATAATTAGAGATGCTGTGCTTTTTTCCATTTTACTTCTAGTAGAAAGTGTTTTATAATTGAAATAAATTTTCAACCAGTGACTTAATTAATTCAGGCTTTTCATGAAAAATCTCTTTCTCATTTGTGTTTCTCTATGTATATCTCTATCAGTTAGTATCAGCTTCAAATAAAAGGAAACACAAAATAACAATAGTTTAAACAGGAATAGAGATATTTTTCCCTTTCATATAAATAAAGTCCAAAAGTAATCAGTCTAGGCCCGGTGTGGTAACTCCATGGTCCCCATATTGTTTATATCTTGTCATTCTGCCATCCTCAATTTGTTACTTGAATTAATGATCTAAGGTGGCTGCTCAAACCACGTATTTGTTATCTATTGAAGTGGAACAAAAACTGAGCTACTTAAGATAGCATCCATTTATTATCTCACAGTTTCTGTAGGTCAGGAGTCCTGGAATGATTTAACTGAATGTCTTTGCCTAAAAGTCTCACATAGGGCTATATTCAAAGAACCTTCCAGTGCTACATTCTCATCTGAAGCCTCAATTAGGAAGGGATCTATTTCCAAGAGCAACCATTCTCTAAAGCCATCCCTCATGTATCATGAAAGTTGGAATGTGTTTGCAACTGAGTGGTCTTTCAGCATGCTCCAGGCCAGTAGACTGCAGGGGTCCAATGGCCTCACCATTTTGGACTATTTTTGTCTCTTTCATTCCAAACTGGCAGTGTCTTAGCGGATGTAAATCTCTTGAAAACTTTGTAGACTTTTTGTGAATCTCTGGAGTTCACACCATTAGACAAAAGCCACACTTGCAAAATCTCTTCTCTACCTTGTTCTCCTGCAGAGACTGCTGAGGGACAAATTCTTAAATTTCTTTGAGGCCCTAGTGTTTGATCAAAAGGATCCATGAGACCCACTCTTAATCCTTTCAAAGGGCCAATTATGTGACTGAATAGTATTCCAGAGAGACACTTTTTATCTTTGAAGATCTTAACAGAAGAGTTTACAATTATACTCTGGGCTTCATCTTTAGATTTTTTTTTTTTCTCTGTGCAGTATCCTGGATTTAAACTTTGCTCAAAATCATTTCTTAATGTTATCATCTTTTGTGGTCTGAAGAGGCTGTAAGTTTTCAAAATCATTAACTTTTTTCCTCTCAATTTCTCTTTTTTCTTTCAAAGCTTACTATAAGCAGCAAGACAGAACTAGGTTGCACCTTCAACACATTGCTTGGAAATCTCCTTCGCTAGATTATCAAGTTCATTAAGCATATTCTCTGCTTTTCACATAACTGCAGAAAATAGTGTTGCTAAGATTTCTGCCACTGCATGACAAAGATCTCCATTCCTCCAGGGTTCCTCACTTCCTTTTGAGTCTTTACCAACAGCATCCTCAAAGTCCAGATTTCTACTAACAGTCTATTAAGGGAAATCTAGGTTTTTCTATAACGTTTCTTCTCAAAATCCTTCTAGCTTCCACCCACTGCTTGGTTCTAAAATCACTTCTACATTTTTAGGCATTTGTTATGGCAGCACTCCATCTCAGCACAGGGTTCAGTCAGAGAAGAAGAAATACTACACACACACACACACACACGCACACACATGCACACACACACACGCACACACACACACACGCACACACACACACACGCACACACACACACACACACGCACATGGGGGAAGGGAGCAGGGGGTGATTGTCCTTAATTGCAAGAGCTAGTTAAACAGTATCTATGAGTCTCCTGTCTTCACATCTGATGTTGGAACTTGAAGTCCGCAAGGCAGGAAGAATCAGGAAAGGATGATGAAGATCAAGAACAAGTAAGAACTTACACGCATGAAGCTGAAGCCTGCTGTGATTTGAATGTTTGTTCTCTCCACAACTCATGGTGAAATTTGGTGGCCATTGTGACAATATCATGAGGTGGGGTTTTTAAGAGATGTTTAGATCATAAAGTCTCAACTCTCATTAATAGACTAATGCTGTTATTGCAGGAGTTGATTCATTCTCAGAGGAGTGGGTTTGCCTCCCTGCTTTGCTCTTCTGACATGGGAGGATGCAGCCACAAGGTATTCACAAGATGCCAGCCCCTTGATCTTGGACTTTCCAGCCTCCATAATTATGAGCTAATCACTTTTTTTCATTATAAATTATTCAGTCTGTAGCATTCTATTACAGCAGCAAAAAAATGAACTAAGAGCCCCATGAGAACAGACTGAAACCTGTGCCAGTTATTATTGCCTCTAACCATGGTAGCACGAGTATCTTGCAGAAGCCAAGTCTCGCTGTTACAGCCAAACACAATACACGTGACCCAGGAGTCAGAAGCTGAAGGAAAATCCAGGGGAAGATGGAGCAGTTGCTGCTTCACAGAATTGAGGTGAGTCAGCAGATCAGTGACAAGGTATGAGAGCTGCAAAATGGCTGAAGCCCTCTACGTCTCCTACAAGAATCTCCCTGTAGCCTTCTCTCAATGGAAACAAATAGGAAGGGAATTCTAGAAAAGGTGGCTCAGCCTGGCTAAATGGACATGTAACCAAGTCACTACACACCATCATATTTGTAGTCTAGCCAGTGGAAAAGAAGAAGGAAATGAAGATCTCACCCTCTTCTAATTAAGGACACTTCATCAATGGGATACCTTACTCTTCTACTTTAACCCCACCGGCTGAAACCTAGTCAGTTGACTACACTTAGCTACAAAGGAGGTAGAAAATATAGCCTTCATTCATGGGCCAGGAATTGCCTTCCTAGGGAAGGAAGAAGGATGGCCATTGGGAGATGACTTGCAGTTTCTGCCGCAGTATATTGGCTCTGCTCACAATGTCTTTTCCTCCTTCTCTGCTTGGCAAACTCTAGTTCACCCCTATAGATCCAGCTCAACTATCATCCCTCTTGCAAAGCCTTCACTCTGTTTTCCCACTGGGTTTTACAAATCTCTGTACCTTGGCACTTTCTTGTTTATTCATTTACCAAGTTTTAAGTCCCTCCATATGTCCAGCATTGCTCTGGGAACTAGGGATTTAGCGGTGACATAAGCAAAGTCCTTTCCTGCACAAAGCTTATTGCTTCATAGTTATTTACAATCCTTTGTATTCTAAGGCTGTCCCAAATTCAGACAAAAGAAGGACAAGATTGTTAGGTAATTTCAAGCAATTTTATTCCTGACTAAATATGTAAATCTGTTATCTAGAATTATGATTAAATAACTAAGTCTTCAAAAGTACATCATATTCCTCCCTACTGATCACAACAGTAATATTTGTGATTTATAAAGCATGTCTATTTTAGGGAATCGTGGACCTTGAAAAGATCCTGCAGATTATCTGATAAAACATGAGAAGTCTGAGTCTTGGATCACTGAGATTACATGCCTGGAATTTTGTGCCAGATTAGTGTCAGGGTGAGAAATAGAACCCTGAATATTAATTCTTACACAGGTGCCCTCAATATTTTGTATTTTTGTAAAACAAAACAGAGTTTTACAAATTCAGTTTACAGAGTTTATAAATTCAGTTGTGTTTATAAAATTAGTCTTTCCAAAAATTATAGCTTCAAAATTTATATGTAAAAAAACTTGTTATAAGAATAGGGGTATGTTGGCGCACATGTGTGTGTGATAGTTTTAAGGACAGTTTCTAATTCCAATGTGTGAAAATATAAATCATTTGAACATAAACATATTAAAGCATGGTAATATGGATGTAAAATGTTACAAGTCACATTTTAAGTATGATGGATGAAACCTTACATCAAGGTCTATGTAGCCCTTTTCTAAAATTTCATGGATTGTATTAGACTTCTGCTTTATGTTAATTTGATATCTATAATAGTACTCTCTCTCTCTCTCTCAAAAACTGAAAAATCAGAGCTTTAACTGAAAATTGACATTAAAAAAGAAAGCCATTTGAGCAGCAGTTTTGAGCAGCCTCTGAATTCTGACAACATCCTTGCTCTTTGAACCTTTGCTCCCACACACCAACAGATGCTGTCTTAAACACACACCCCCATATTCGCACCTCCATGCTCAGCCTCATGCCCCCTCACAGAGCTCTGACACATTTGTTCTACCTCTTTCTTCTTGGAGAGACAGCGTGAAGGATAAATGAAAGTCAGGAGCACAGATGCATAATGTATAAATGTGAGTACTATACAAAACCTATGGAAAAAAGCCTCGTGAAATAAATAGTATTAATTTATTTCATAAAAATCTAGTTTCAGTAGGATCAATGACAATATAGCCACTTCTTCCAGGCCAGATTCATGAGCTTAGAAGTAAAGACTATGAGGCAACATAATCCATTTTTAATCACAATGTTTCTGAGCAAATACAATAAATCAATGATTTCTTTTAAAAGAACATAAGACAGTGCTGTTGAACTAGCTCTAATAGTCCTACAAAGAAGAAATAACAGTTTAATTTCTTTGATGTTGCAGGAAGACTAAATTTAATTCACTAAGAGTTTTGCCTTGGAGCTTAAAGTCTTTCTGATTCTGCACTACATTTAGATTTAGGAGGATACAATTAGATCAAAAGTTATATTTTTAATGTACATGAATATGAAAAATCATCAATGCTACTGCTAAAAATATACCAGCCAGGAACTGTGGGAATTCCAAAATTACTGAGTAAGATAGGTGTTATAAAGCCTCTCTGAAGCAGCAGTCATTGAGTATATGTTACTGTTACTGACAAAGTATCTCATACTTTATATGGTAAATCAAGAATCCTGGAGGTTCTGAAAAGCAATAAACTTATAAAAAAACAGGGTAGCCATCTATGAATCAGAAAGTGGATCCTCACCAGAAACACCAAATTTGCCAGCACCTTGATCTTGGACTTTCCATTCTCTAGAATTATGAGAAACGAATATCTGTTGTTTATAAGCCACCCAGTCTATGATATTTTGTGATAGCTGTCCAATCAGACTAAGACAGTGTATGAACACTTAGGTGTTTAATAAATGTCAATTATCTTCCCATTTCTCTTGCAGTCAAATTTTTCTTCCTTTCTTTCTTTTCTTTTTTCTGTCTTTTTTTTTTGAAACGAAGTCTTGCTCTATTTCCAGGCTGGAGTGCAGTGGTGGGATCTTGGCTCACTGCGACCTCCTCCTCCCAGGTTCAAGTGACTCTTTTGCCTCAGCCTCCTGAATAGCTGGGATTACAGGCTATACCAGCTAATTTTTGTATTTTTATACCATCATACCAGCTAATTTTTGCATTTTTAGTAGAGACGGTGTTTCACCATGTTGGCCAGGATGGTCTCAATGTTTTGACCTCATGATCTGCCTGCCTCGGGCTCCCAAAGTGCTGGGATCACCAGCATGAGCCACCCCGCCTGGCCCCATTCAAATTTTTTTTCTTAGGTTGGGAGTTCTTCAGAATAGGAAATATATCTATGCCTAATTTTTTAAATATCTAATATTTAGAACAGTATCTGAACAATATTTAACACACAGTAGGAATTTAATGCACCATGAACAAACAGGTGTTAGATACATACCAGTTAGGATATAGGTAAACTGTTATAACAAAGAGATTCCAAAATAAAATAATGGCTTAAACAAGGTAAGCCTTTCTTTCTCTTTCACGAAGCACTCTGGAGCTTCTCAGCAGTGATGTTAGGAAGGCACTCTGCTTCTGTAGGTCACAAAGCTTCCTTTGGTCTTTTTATTCCAGCTTCTCCTTGTTTTCCTCATGGGTATGATTGAAGCTTGCTGACCACCACCACAACTGCATTCCAGCCCAAAGGATGCAGGAAGATATACAGGGCAAGCAGCTTCCTCTTAAGAATGTGATGCAGACGTTACACACTCTCTTCTATTTACATCCCATTGGGGAGAACTTGGTCAACTGGCTACAAAAAGCTGCAAGGAATGCCTCTAAGTAGTCACATGCCAGATAAAACTCCACTAACAAAAAGAAAGATTAGAAGACTGGAAAGGTCCACCAAAAAAAGAAAGATTAGGAGACTGGAGGTAGGGGATCAATTAGCGGTCTCTGTCATGTGCAGTCATGTGAAGGTCAGAGACATTGGAACCATGGAGAAAACTTTGCCCCATTTTCTCTGCATCATTGTCAGTAAGAAACCATCATAGAAGTGACCCTGAATTATATAGTTTCAGAGTGTTGCATGTAAATGAGCCTCTCCATGTTAAGGCTAAAGACAGAAGATTAATGAGACTGGATGACAGGTGGATTGACTCAGAGTGATCTTACATGCATTCTAGAAAGCACCTATTTTCTTAATCTCAGTCCACTTACTTTTATTATGTCAGAAGCATGAACTTATATTTTATTTATTTTATTTCATTCTCAATGTTACTTCTCTAGGAATGATTCACCCTCATTCAATCATTTCTTCATACAAAAGTGTTAAAGAATATAGGAAGCTTTATTTGAGCTAAGAATTTTATTTTCAACCAAAGACATATAAAAGGATCTTAATTGATCAACACACTTACAATCTGTTCTGTATTGAAGGGAGTTGTCCCAATTCAGATATGACACATTTAAGGCAGTTAGAATCCCCAGAAAATCTGGGGCAGTTCAGTTTTGGATATCTGACATTGTCACTAGTTCTTAAACATTTTTGAACATGAGTCACCAATATATGTATATTTATTTATCTATATATGTATATGTACTAACATATATAAGCTATTATATATATTATAAATTATATTCTATTACATATTTTGTAATATGTATAAAACATACACTAAAACTAAAATTTTAAAATGTGTGCATTATCAAACATACACCAAAACTGAAACTTTAAAAGGATAAACCAAAGTAATTACAAATAGAAGTTCTAATATTTACCACCTACATGCTTTTGGGGCTCATGCATACAAATATGAAAAACACTGTACTAGTTAATTATAGAATCTGAACCAGAACCTAGGTCTCCTGACTTCTTGTTCACTGGTCTTTTCTCTTAACCTTAATCTTTCCATTCGTCTTTCTAATATATCATTTTAAAGTATAGGGCGCATTCCAGTTCCAAATAAGATGGAGTAAATGCATCTCATTTAAATTTTCCTGTTAACATCAACAACTGCTCTTGAAAAAATACATAACTCACTTACCAGAAGATTCTGAAAGGTGGGTAAAATAAAATGTATTGAGTACAGACTTTTTTTCTCTATACTGTTAACACTTCTGGTTATCAAAATGCATGGTTTTTTTCTCACACCAACCAATTCTCTGACACTTCTGGGTATCTTATAATTCAATTCAATCTGACGCTATTACCTGGAGTCAGTGCAGACCCCACAATGTAAGGGCTTAGTTCCCACAAGACTGCCTGCCCCCACTTCAGACACCAGTTACAAGTCCAGGCTGTGACCTGTACTGACCAACCAGCTGTAAATCAGGCTCTCACAACAGCCTGCTTGAATTCAATCATTTGGTAAAATGAATCACGGAACTCAGCAAAACACTTACTAGTTTATTATAAGGGACATTACAAGGGACACAGATGACAGACGAACAGCCAGATGAAGAGATACATAGGGTAAGGACAGAAGAGCAGGAGTTCTGTCCCTGTAAAATTAGACTGTGCCATCCTCCCCTTATGTGGACGTGCTCACCAACCCAGAATCTCTCCAAACCCCATAATTCAGGGATTGTTACGGTAGCTTCATGAAATAGGGCGTGGTGGATTAACTTAATTTTTAGTTCCTCCCATCCTGGAGGATGGAGAATGAGGCTGGGAAGTTTCAAGCCATGGCTTGGCTTTTCTGGTGACCAGCCCCCATCGAGCTGCCTCATTAGAACAAAAGATATTCCTATCACCCAGGAAATTCCAAGGGATTTAGAAGCTCTGTATCAGGAAACGGGGTTGAAGACCAAACAATAAAACAAAAGATGCTTCTAGCACCCCTGTTGCTTAGGAAATTATAAGAGTTTTTAAGAATTCAGTGTCAGACAACAAAGAAAGAAAATTTCAGGCCAATATCCCTGAGGAACATCGATGTGAAAATCCTCAATAAAATACTGGCAAACCAAATCCAGCAGCACATCAGAAAGTTAACCCACCACGATCAAGTCAGCTTCTTCCCTGGGATGCAAGGCTGGTTCAACATAAACAAATCAATAAACATAATCCATCACATAAACAGAACCAATGACAAAAACCACATGATTATCTCAATAGATGCAGATAAGGCCTTCTATAGAATGCAACACCCCTTAATGCTAAAAACTCCCAATAAACTAGATATTGATGGAACATATCTCAAAATAATAAGAGCTGTTTATAACAAACCCACAGCCAATGTCCTACTGAATGGGCATGTGTTGGAATCATTCCCTTTGAAAACTAGCACAAGGCAAGGATGCCCTCTCTCACAACTCCTATTCAACATAGTATTGGAAGTTCTGGACAGGGCAATCAGGCAAGAAAAATAAAGTGTATTCAAATAGGAAGATAAGAAGTCAAATTGTCTCCATTTCCAGATGGCATGGTTGTATATTTAGAAAACCCCATCATCTCAGCCCAAAATCTCCTTAAGCTGGTAAGTAACTTCAGCAAAGTCTAAGGATACAAAATCAATGTGCAGGAATCACAAGCATTCCTATATTGGGCCCACCTGGATATTTTTCCCATATGAAGATCCGTATCTTAATCACATGTGCAAAGTCCCTTTTACCAGTAAGGTTACAGATTCTTAGGTTCTGGGGATTAAGACGTATACAACTCTAGGCTGAGGAGATTTTGTCTCTTATAAACCCCTACAGAACCCCTGTAGAAGAGGTTTTATAAACCAAATTAACATTTGAGTCACAGTCCACATAAGTCAGCTAGGATACGCATTCTAAACAGAGTTGACTACTTTATAAAATATGAGATCCAAGTAGGAGCTAGAGTCTGATAATATCCGGAAGTCCAGGATACAGTCAAAAATTACTCACCCTATCAGGAAAACCTCAACTCAAATGAAAAATGATCAATAGATGCCAACACCAAGGTGACACAGATGAACTTTATCATTTAGATAATAATCAATGATTTTATCTTCTAAACTTACAAGCATTTTTGTTTATACATGGTAACAACTATGCATTTTTTTGATTCAGAGCTATTTTTTGTATATATTTAAGGTGTACAACATGATATTTTGACATACTTATTTGTAGCGAAATGGTTACTACAGTCACTATTTAATATATATGTCATCTCACGTAGCTATTCTCAGACAAGGATTGTAAACCAACTACCATAAAAATGCACTAATAAGTACTTATAAACACTCTAACATCAAATGAGAAAATAGAAAAATTTGGCAAAGAAATTAAAGATATCTTTATTCTTAGCTTTCCTTCATATTCATTCTTGAAGGATGTTTTTACTGGTTGTAGAATTCTGGGTTGAGAGTTCTTTCTTTCCTTTTGAACTGAGGCAAAATATTATTTTTTCCAAAAAAAATATTTTGCCTCTTCCTCTGTCCTTCAAATCTGCTGTCACTTGAATCATTTTTCATCAATTGGTAATGTGTGGTTTATCTCTGGCTGATTTTAAAAGTTTGTCATTAGTTTTCAGATGTTTGATTATGATGTGTTTGAGTGTGGATTCTTTAAAGTTTATTCTGTTTGGGAAATATTCAGTTTCTTGAATCTGTAAGTTTATGTCTTTCACCAAATTTGAGAAATTTGGGCTATTATTTCTTCTTCCCAGTATTCTTTTTACTCTTTTTCTAAAGACAATAATTTGTGAGACAATAACTGTGGTTACTGTAGTAATCATTTCACTACATTTAAGTATGTTGAAACATCATGTTGTATACTTTAAATATATACCAAAAAATAACTGACACAAAAACTGCATAGTTGTTACCATATACAAATATAAATACTTATAAGTTGGGAAAACTTAACACAGTTATTGTCTCACAGGTCCCTAGGGATTTGTTCATTTTTTAAAAAATCTCTTTTCTTTCTGTTGTTCATATTGGAAATTTCTAACACTCTGTCTTTGAAGTCACTGACTCTTCTGTCATCTTTATTTTGTTATTGGTCCCATTCTCACAGCCAAGGACTCTGTTCCCATCCTGTCCTGAAACTAGAAAGGAAGGAAAGGGCCAAGGCTGGTAAATCTAGTTCTCAGGCTACTGGGAGAAAGAATTGAGATTCATTTGGTGTGGATGACTTCGAGGATCCGGTTTGTGTAATGGGAAATCTTGGTGTTGTAGCTAATATTGGTGCTCAGAGTACAGCCCTCTGACTAGGAGAGGATCCCTTGGAGCAGATTTTGGCACAGGAGTGGGGCAGCAGCAATTCTCTGTTAAAAAGAGGAGAGATGGGTCAGACAGGGCAGCCAAAATAAAGGTGATATAGAACCAAGTGTCTATTTGAGGGTCCAGAATGGAAAGAATTAGGTGATAAGGGCTGGGAGAAATGCCTCCTCATCCACCTTAGGCCACATCAGGGGAAGCCATGGAGAAATAACACTCAGAAATTTGTCCACCCTGATATCTAAGTTCATTCATGACTGGAAGAAGGATACATATTCTTTCCTGATCCCCACTTACCCTGGTCTCTTCTTGGATATGGAGATGGGAGACTCTGTTGGGTTGAAGGATATGTGTGAACCCCAAAACGGTATCCCAGACCAAATTTAGGGAAGGCAGAGGGAAAAAGAGTTACCCAACATGTATGCTCTCCAGAGATGATCTTGCACAGAGCGTGTTCTGAGACTTTAATAGGAATCTGTCTTATAGAGAACTCTTGGGAGTCTTTTTAGAGAACTCAATGACGCCTTGGTTTATCTGGATGTCAGGTTTTGTGTCGAAGCACACCTGAGAAGAGTAAGGTAATATTCTCTTTGGTTTTTCATATATTCAACTTCCTTTCTTCTCTTCTTCCCTCCCTCTTTTCCACTGTTGACTTCACCATCATTCAATGATGGAAAAAGCCAAAATGAAAAGAAACCAAAGAAGAGGAGAACAGATAATAAAATGAAAAACTGAGGTCTGGTTCCAGTGTTGTTAGCTGCATATCTTGGGCTTATACATGCATGCTTTAATTTATGACTATTCATTAGTGTCTCATGAATAAGCCAGCTCCATACTCTGTAATCATAGTTGTATGATAATCCTCATTTACTGGGTACTGAAGGAGCACTAAGGGTTTTTCTTGAAGGTCACTCACTGTAATTCCTCCATGTCCAGCCAGAGATGATGACATGACTCCCACTCTGTCACCTTTCAGCTGAGAACAGTAAACATTTATGATCTCACAGTATAGAACAGGAATTTAAGAATGGCTTAGCTGGGTGATTTTGGCTCAGGGTCTCTCAGGAGTTTGCAGTTAAGATGGTGCCTAGAGCTGCAGTCATCTGAAGGCTTTATTAGAGCTAAAGGGTCTACTTCCAAGAGGGCTGACTCAAATGGCTTTTGGCAGGAGGTCTTAGTTCTTTTCTAGATGAATCTCCCTAGGGTTGCTTGAATGTCCTCATCACATAATATATGATTTCCTTCAGAGCATGTGATTTGAGAGAGAGCAAGGAAAGGAAGTTGCAATGTCTTAGAAAAACCATATCATCACTTCTGCAATATTTTTATTAATTAGAAACAAGTCACTATGCCCAACCCACACTCAGTTGGAGGGGAATTAAGCTCCACCTCTTGAAGTAAAAAGAATCAGAAATTTCTGTGCATATTTGAAAACCATCACATATGATATCATCAGTATAGTGGAAGATGGTGCTGATATGCAGAGTAGCCAGACAGTCCAAGTCCCTTTGGGTTATATAATATAACAGAGGGCACAAGAATTAGCCCTGCTCAACACTTTAAAGGTCTATGTCATTCCCATGCTTCTGTTTCTCTCTCTTTACAGGAATAGAAATGAATGCATTTGCCAATCAATGCAAGGTAACTGAGGCCAGGTTAATCTTTTTCTAGCAAAGATGTACCTGACATAGCAAAAGCAATTGTGGCAACTATTTAGTTGAGTTTATTATCCCCCAGGATCAGACCAATTTTTGAACGGGCCAGACAGGTGAATTAAATGAGAATGAGAGAGCCATCACCCTGCATCCTTTAGGTCTTAAAGAGAAGCACTAACCTGTGCCATTCTTCCCAGGATGCAATATTGCTTTCTTATTTACTATCTTAGTGAGAAAGGGAATTTTGTTTCAGATATTCCTCTTGGTCTCCCCTATTAACATAGCTTTTAACCCATAGTCCAAGGAATCACTGCAGACATTCTGCCAGCTAACAAGAATATCTATTTCAATTATACATCAGGAAACTAGAGAAATGACATTTTCCTACTTTATTTTTCTCCATAGCACCTGTCACTATCTAACCTATGTTACACTATTCATTTTATTTATTTTTGTCTCCTCAATGAATATAATCTCTATAAGGGAAGGCAGTTTTGTCTTTCCTTACTGACTTTTCCGAATGACTACTAAGTACCTAACACATCATGGCCATTTTATAGTTCTAACACAGAGCAGGTGTGTAATAAATATTTGCTGAATGAAAGAATGAATATGAATGTTATTATTAAATAATGTCAATGTTATTATTATTCTAATTGTCCCTAAGATTTTTCCACCTCTCTCAACAAATGTGAATCCAAATGTGAATCATTCATTCTGGAGCAAATTAGGGAAAGGCCTAATTTGACCACAGATTGCCATTGCACTTCAAGTCTCTCCTGGTGCATAGCACATGTGTTGGAGACATAGAAGGCAGACCATGAGGGACACCACTTCAGGGTTCTCAGCACCTTTTATATCTTTCTCTTCCCCCAATATGGTTTAAAGTACACTTTAAAGTACACATATTTAATCTCCCACGTTTTCCACTGATAATTATTGGTATTTTGGAATCAAACACACACACACACACACACACACACACACCTCCCAAGGACAAACATTAACTTTGAAAGACACTATGGTTTAAATCATAAATAGCAACTAGTTTGGTTTCCTAGAATCAAATTGCTTATTTTAAAGCATTTGAATTAGTCACAAAATATTTAAATACTTTCAAGGTTCTTTTGAAAAATAGAAAGATCTGGCTATTACCATTTTCACTAGTTCCTAGAAGTGAATGCTCATTTTTGGATGGGCATGTGCTTTCCATCTTATTACAGTCCTCACCACTCATTATTGTCTCCTTCACTCTGAGTCAGAGTGATAGCCGCCATTCATCAATGTATGAGTGAGACCATTTTTCTTACAGTTAAGAAGAAAGTAATATCATTTTTATATCTAAGTCCTTTTAAAAGTTATAAAAATAAAATATAGACAAAGAGGAATAAACATTTTAAGAAAAATGGAAAGAGGGTGTTTTGAGGATGTTGGGGGAGCAAAGATCATGCCTAAGCATTTAATACATAATATGCAAATGAAGTATGGCTGGGTCCATAGACCCAGCCATTCAAGGTGTCAGACTTTGAGTTTTCGATCCTTGCTCTAATCCAATAAAAATTAATAAATCATATAGTCTACTTACCTCGTAATTTGCACAGCACTTCTTTCCCTAAAAAATCTGTAATCCTCATTATTATGTAACACATTTTCGTTTATTTTCTTCATATTAACTTCTTCCCCCCCAGCACACATATAGACCCATTCACCTCCCAAATTTTGCTCTTTGGGAATACAAATACAGAACCCTGTTATGGTATGGATGTTTGTATCCCTAAACATTGCATTAAAATTTGATCCCCAATGTTGGACGGGGGTCTATGGGAAAGGTTTGTGCCATAGGGGAGGATCCTTCATGAATGGCTTGGTGCCTTCTCTTGGTAATGAGTGAGTTCTTACTCTATTCAAGGAGCCTGGCACCTCCCCCAAACCCTCTTCTTTCTCTAGTTATGTGAGCTCTGCACAACCTAGGCTCCCCTTCTTCTTCCACCAGGAGTCAAAGCCACCTGAAGTTTTCATCAGAAGCAGATGCTGGTGCCATGTTTCTTGTACATCCTGCAGAATCACGAGTCAAATAAATATATGTTCTTTATAAATTACCCAGCCTTAGATATTCCTTTATAGCAACCCAAATGGACTAAGACTCGTTGCTAGTTCATACGCTTTATAACTGTTATTCAACAGTCCTTATTTATACAAAGAAAAGCTGGCTCTGAAAAGATTTAATTAAAATCTTAGCTAAGGAACCTCATACTCTTTACTTTCAATATGGAGAAAATAAAGAGAAGTATTTATTCTTCCAGTTGTTCTCAGTTGATAATTTTAGGATTTAATTACTAAATTATAATAGTACAAGTAAAATTTTATGTTGGTAATTTTATTTCTGGGATGCCCTTAGCTAATAAATGCACTTGATGATTAGAAAAATAGAACATCAGGCTGGGCGCGGTGGCACATGCCTGTAATCCCAGCACTTTGAGAGGCCAAGGTGGGCATATCATCTGAGGCTGGGAGTTAGAGACCAGCCTGGCCAACAAGGCGAAACCCCATCTCTACTAAAAATACAAAAATTAGCCAAGTATGGTGGCACATGACTGTAATCCTAGTTACTCAGGAGGCTGAGGCAGGAGAATTGCTTGAACTCAGGAGGCAGAGGTTGCAGTCAGGTTGCAGTGAACCAAGATCACACCATTGCACTCCGACCTGGGTGACAGAGACTCTGTCTCAAAAAAAATAAAAATAAAAATAAAGAAGAGAGAGAGAGAGAGAAGAAATAGAGATAGGCTGAAGTTATCAAAATAGAGTGATATCTCAAAATAAGAAGTCCTGTGAGTCAGGATCAGGCCTACCAATTATAGCAACCCTATTTCTAAAGAGTTTAGAGCCTGGGTCAGACTTCATGGTAGCAAAGCAATGTTTTATTTTAATAGTGTAATTAGAAATGGGTGGCAGTATTTTAACCTCTCCTCCCAAGAGTTCCACAATGCTTTCTTAACATGTTTATAAATATTTGCTTTTGTGCCATTTTAGGGGAGCTTTCCATACAAACATTTGGCTTTCGATGAGTCATCCCCACTCTGATTCATACTCATAAGCTTCCTGCTTGGTTATCAGTGAATATTGGCTCAATAACTGCCTTACTTTTATAATTGACTTGAATGAAGATTGAAAGGGTTGTGGAGGGAGAAAGACGTATTCAGGTAAATATAAAATACCCTGGTTTCCCTACAGGAGATTGACAAATATGCCCCAATATTCTATCATTTAAAGTAGATGCCAGAATTCTGATGGATTTGTGTTAGGCCTTAAAAAAAACTTGGATAATTGTACCTGATGTTACTTTTTTTTTTTTTTTTTTTTTGAGATGGAGTCTCCCTCTGTCGCCCAGGCTGGAATGCAGTGGCATGATCTCAGCTCACTTCAACTTCTGCCTCCCAGATTCAAGCGATTCTCCTGCCTCAGCTTCCCGAGTAGCTGGGATTATAGGTGCCTGCCACCACGCTGGGCCTGTTTTTCTTTTAGTTTTTGAAGTCAAGGTCTTGCACTGTTGCCAAGGCTGTGGTTCAGTGGTGCGATCATAGCTCACTGCAGCCTCCAATTCCTGGTCTCAAGCAATCCTCCTGAGTCAGCCTCCCAAGTGCTGGGATTACAGATGTGAGCCACTGCACCTGGCCTATCTGTATTTTGAATGCATCAAAAATACATATGCTACTTATGACAGTTTTGTTTTCTGTAGATATTCCTCTTAATTGCAATCTGCACAGAGGACACAAGAAAAAGGCGATTAAAAATAGAAATTTGTTTCTTGATGAGGAAATCTTTACCTCAAGTAATATAAGTGTATATTTAAATTCTGCACCAGGATTTTGCCTATTATTTTAAATGATTTCTTCATTGCCCAAGTAAACACAGAATGGCTGTTTGATTTAATTCTAACAGATACTTTTGGTACATACCATGTTCTTGCTTAGATTTCTCAGGCCTTCATTTGAAACCCCCAGAGTGCGTTACCCAGACTGATCTAGGGCCTATGGCAAGTCAGCTCCTGTTAGAAGCTGCCTTCGAATAGCAGGTTATGATGGAGGTAGTGGAAGGCTAGTGTTTCTCTATCTGGTCCACATTTGAAAAGGCACCAGAAACTCAGGAGGTAATTAGGCCAAGGGGCAAGCCCTCCTGCTAAAACATGCTTTCTGTCCTTTTTCTGTGACTTCTGCTGGGGATCTTCAGTTTGTTGGCACATTTTAAAAACAGCATTGAGCCATGTAGGTATCTATGATTGAATTCATCATTGAAATAGCAAGCAGTATCTTTCAGAATTTAGCTTGTATACAAGAAACTAATGGAAAGTACTTAGGATGGTGGCTGTAAGAGGTGCAAGTAAAAAGGCCATGATCAAGGAGAGGTAATGTCATCTTGGATCTCCATAGTTGGGGCTTGTGTTATCTATTTCTGTTGTAAAAACATGATGAGTCTATGCAGACCATGGTTACAAATACAACCCTGCTTCCTTCAGTCAAGATCATGAGAAAATGGGTTCCCTGGATAACTGAATTTCCTAGATTTCTGAAGCTTTGCCTATTAAGCACCAAAATGTAAAATAATAAAAATAAAATAACCATATAAAACGGAAGAATCTCTGTGAAGTATGGTCGAAGGGGGTGGGGGAAATGAGTGGAAGCTTTAACTTCTCTCTGCTCTTCTGTATGAATATATTTTAAGTTAACTAATATGTATTACTTTTATTATTTTAAAAGTTTACCTGAAACCATTTTTATATAAGTAAGTGGGTTACACCATTTTACTTTTCTAAACAGAGCCACAATGAGATTTATTTTGATGATTCACCATCATCATTATAAAAGTCAATTCCTCCGTATGCCATAAAGCAATGGCACCCTCAAGCAGTCCCAAAGTATATTGAATGGTTTATTCCATATACTTTCCTCATAATTTTTATTTGTTTTTCATAAATTTTCTGCTGTTTGCTTTGCTATGAGATTGTCGGATGTCATTCCACATGGACATAATTTGGCCTGTGCTTAGCAGCATCCCTTAAGAAAAATTTTGCTTTAGAGACAGGGTCTGACTTTGCCACCCAGGTTGTACATAGTTCAGCAGTATGAGCATAGCTCACTACAGCTTCAAACTCCTGGGTTTGAGTGATCCTCCTGCCTCAGCCTCTCCAGTAGCTGGGACTATATGCACGTGCCTCAGTGCCTGGCAAGAATTTTTTTGTTTTAACTTAATGCTGCTAATTAGCTAAGTGGTTGGTAAGTCACATAAACTAACTTGTTAGAAGTGACCATAAAATAAAACTAAATGGGCACATAGTGAGTACCAAAGGGTCACTCTTCTGAGCAATGTACCAAGAATATAGCTTTCATGCATTTATTTGGAGGGCTCTGTCTTATTCTTTCTACCTGGATCTTAGCTATGTTTTAGATATTATATGTCACTGGATAAAAGAGTTGTAGATAAAGAAAGTGATGTTCTGCTGTTATTTGATAAAATGACTTCCCTCCTTTGTGAAAATGTTCAGTGAGATGAACATCCAGGGAGATGCATGTGATGTTAAACTGGAGTTTTTCTCATTCTCCAGGCTAACTGAGATGATAGCCCTGGATGTGCAGCGGGTTCTAGAATAATATTTAAATTAGTAGTAATTGCCAGCATTTGGATAACCAATGATTCATTTATAGTAAATGTTTCCTATATTTTTATGCTCTCAGTACACTTGAATATGTATCAGGTTTACCAAATCCATATAAAAAAAATACATCTAGGCTCTAGTCTATTAGGTAGATCAGACAAGAGCAACTGATTCACAGATACATGGAAATAGATCAAATACATAGCATGTGTTTGAAAGGAACACTTTAGTTAGACAGGGAGTGGGGATTTTTTGACAATCCTTCTGAATATGAGTCAGAGTGTAGGTTTGCGTGGGTGAGTACGTGGGCGTATACATCTGTGGGTGTCAGAAAGAGACAGCCAGAGATAGATGGCTTCAGTTCCTAGCTAGTAAAATGACTATAATAGTAAAATAAATTTAAAGGCAAAGAGCTTTATGGAGCCCTTTAAAATAGTTTTAGATAAACAATGTCTACAGAGAGACTTATTTGAAATACCAATTTCTTCCCACAGAGAATTGAAATTATCCCTTCTCATACAATACCAGACAATTTTCATTTACCACTTACTTGAAATTTGGTAGTTATCACAAATGCAACCCTATCTTACATTCCTAGAAGTCAAATTTTTTTTAATGAGAAAATTGAGACAAATTGGCTGTATTGCTCATCTAGAAAAATGACCTTCAGCTGTTCATAGGGCAAGACATGACAGCAAATAACTTGCCAAAGAAAAAAGAGCTAAAATGGGTAATAGGAGAAGCAGAATCTTATCTACAGCGATAACAAGATGGTTTCTGATACACTTACCAGCATCTAGTAATTGGCAACATAAAAATGTAAAAAGAGGGAATTGCCTATATAATTACATGCCTGGTTTTACTTGGGAGAATAATGTGGATGACATGGAGTCTATGCATATAAACTCTCTTAAACAAGATATTTCCAGATCCTCATTATTTTTGACAATTCCATGATTATATTCCTTGACGCTGGCAAGTTTGATTTTATGGGTAAGCTTACAAAGCTATCCAGAATATTACCTGAAACTAAAGCAAATAATCCCAGAAAGAAAGAGGTGATGGATCAATATGCACAGGTGGGATCATTCAATATGCTGTTTTGAGCCCCTCTGGCGTGCCTCCTTCTCGAGTTTGTTTCTAGAATTCCGGCCCTGCACCTGTCCTCAGGGAATGCAACCATTGAATTAACAGTTAAAGAAGCTGGTACACACTGTTGGTGCTAAGTGCTATTACACAGGTGACAGTGGAGGATACAATTACTAATTCTTCACCTGCCAACAGTGATTTTTTTCCCAAAGCAGAACTATTTTTTCTAATTATAAAAATTTTGCGTGCTCATTATAAACATTCAGATATGATAGAAAAGTATCATTTGCTTATATAAGGAAAATTCACTTAAAGCCATTAGACACTAAAAAGAGAAAAGAATCTGGGAATCCTTACATATTCCTCTTTTATAAACGAAACTCTCTGCTCCTTGCCATACATCACTTTTCATAAAGTGGAGGAGAAAAGGTGACACAATGTACTTGCTTAGTGGGCCAGAGACCTGACTCACTCTTTGTTGCTACTACCCTTTATGGCTATGCACTATTATTAGTTTTCACATACTGTCAGTACAATATAAATTTATTTCATGAGCTACTTTAGGCTTGGAAAAATCCAAAACAATTGCATCTGCTTCTTGTGCACTAGTAAGATCACTCCTGCACTCATAAGAAGGAAGTTCTCACCTCTCTTCTAAAGTCCTGATTCTTTATTGCTCCTTCCCTGTCACAATTAGGAAGTCAAATCCCACTTAACCAGTATGTGGATGATTAATGGTAACCATGAACCTTCACTAGGTTTGGGCTTTTCATGTAGAGTATGAATAAGATACAGAGAATGTGAGAGCCTTGTGTTACTCAGAGCAGGATAGGCTTATGTTGCAGTTACCCAATTAATCTGAAACCACAGTGGCTTAACTCAGGAAAGGTTTGTTTCTTGCTCATGCTACACATTCATCACAAATGAGAGGGGCCCTCACTCTAGGACTCAGGATGATAGAGGCTCTGCCATCATGCAGCTGCATCTGCTCCCTATTACCAGGCCCTCCTTTTTTTTGTTTTAACCATTAATTCCAATTGGACTTGACTGAAAAGAGCAATATGCCTGGCTTTGTCAGCGTAGGCCAATTTCTATAAAAATGAGTTAGCTATTTCCAGTTTTTAGAATTCTGGGTAATTTTTCTTTTGTTTCTCTGAATGTTATAGTTTATCTATAATCTCAGGGGTTTAAGACAATAGAATTTAAGCTGGGTGTGGTGGCTTATACCTGTAATTCCAGCACTTTGAGAGACTGAGGCAGGAGGACTGCTGAAGCTCAGGAGTTTGAGATCAGCCTGGGCAACACAGTGAAACCCCCCTTCTACAAAAAAATACAAAAATTAGCTGGGTGCAGTGACCTGCAGTCCCGGCTACTTGGGAGGCTGTGGTGGGAGGATAACTTGAGCATGGGAGGCAGAAGTTGCAATAAACTATGTTCACGCCACTGCACTCCAGCCTGGGTGACAGAGTGAAACCCTGTGTCAAAAAAAAAAAAAAAAAAGACAATAGACTTTATTAATTGCACATGTAATAGTTCAGTGTGGATATCTGAGGAGCTGCCTTGGATGAGGTGATTCAGGGACCTGGCCTCCACCTTCTTCTGCCATCCCCCAGGCCTTCAGGGTCCTTTACTGGTTCCTCTCTATCAGGCAGACAGACACAAGAAGAAAAGAATCAGGGGCCAGGCTTGGAGGCAGCATATATCATTTCCACCCACATTCTGCTGGCAGGAATTCATGATCACACTTAACCTCAAGGGAGCCTGGGAGCTGTAGTTGTCTGTGTGCACAGGAGGAAAAGGAAGAGGTCTGGTGATAGTCTCAGAGGAACTAAGGACTCTGACTGCAGTTAGATATGTCTGAGGAAAAGAACATTATTTCTATTGCATTGTTCTTATTTCCCTCATTTATACTTAGATATTGTTTCTCACGTGTTTATTTCATTTTCTTTTAAAACAAGCTTTAAAAAATGTTAATATCCAGCTTTGTTGAGAGTATACAAAGATGAACACTTAGCTGGTTAGCTGGATGGCATGTAAACTGATATAATCTAACTGAAGGGAAGTTTGTATATATGAATCAAAAACCTTTAAAGGACTATAGTCACCAATTCTACTTCCAGAATTTTATCCTGAGGAATTAAGCAGGTAATGTAAACAGATGTATGTATATTTATCATAGCATTGCTTATAACGGTGAAACACTTCCATGACATAAATGTCCAACATTTGGAAGTAAAATAATAATGCTACTTTTAACAAATACCATGTGGCCATGAATACCATAGATTTCTATTTAGTGAAATTGAATTATATTCCTTATAAATTAAAAGAAAACACCAGTTCACAATCTCTGTGTCTGGAATATTCCCATTCTGGTTTTTCAAAGGATGATTATACACACACACACGTGTGCACACACACACACACACACACAGTATGTGGTGTGGTGAGTGTGTTTTTTTCTCTGGGCATTCTGAATCTGGGCATTCTTTTTTTCCTTTTTTGCTCACTTGTGTTTTCCATATAAACAGGTGATATTTGTCTAAAAAGGAAATCTTTCTTATTTTAAAGCAAAAAAACCCAAACCCTTAATATTTAAAACAAAAACACAGTTTTAACTCATTGGCATCTCAAAGAAAAAACAAAACAAAATACCACCTGGTTACCCACACTGACTTGGATAAAGCGCAACAAATATCTCTTCCAGATGGGCCTTGCCTGAGCACCTGGAAGAGCCTAGGTTGGGGTGGGTGGGTGGTGGGTGGAGGTGGGGTACATGCCATATTCTTGACTGGGCCCTTGTCTCTGTACTGGGCTTAAGCAAATTGTAGGGTCCACGCATAGTTGCTGTTCATTCCTCACCTCCCTCACTCTGACAATGGTCTGCTTTCTTTTCTCTGAGTAGGAAACCTGCAGAGGCAGCTGGCTTGTGATACTTTGTGTAGGCATGTGAGTTACATGCAGATCACAGGCTTGAGTCTGTAGTATTACACCTAAAAATGGGCATGTACTTATGATATTTCTCTTACTTAATTTCTTCCAGAATAAGTCAAATGGCTGTAAGAGGAGGTTTCAGCTTTTAAGTTCACCACTCTTTTTGGGGTTATTCATGCATGCATGCTTACAAAAATTAAATTTTTTCAAAGACAGAATAATTTTTCTACCACAGTTAAACTCAAAGTAAATGAAGAGCTAGAACATAATAATTTCCTCTAAGAATCGACATTTTTTATAGTTGAAATTACTTGCAATATGGTTTTATAATAGCTGAAAGATGGGACAAAATTTTAATCACTTTAAGTATTAACAATAGTGATTTTACGAACTGTAGACTTCACGCAGCAAAATCACACCTTTGTTACCTATACATACAAACACACTTTTAACCTATACAAACAAACACACTTTCTTTTTTCTTTTTTAATTATATGTTAAGTTCTGGGGTATGTTTATAGAACTTGTAGGATTGTTGCATAAGTACAAACATGCCATGGTGGTTTGCTGCCTCCATCCCCCCGTCACCTACATGAAGCATTTCTCCAAGTGTTATCCCTCCCCAACTTCCCCACTCCCCGCTATCCCTCCCCTAGCCCCTCACCCCCAACAGACCCCAGTATGTGATATTCCCTTCCCTGTGTCCATGTGTTCTCATTGTTCAACACTCACCTATGAGTGAGAACATGCCATGTTTGGTTTTCTGTTCCCGTGTCAGTTTGCTGAGAATGATGTTTTCCAGATTCATCCATGTCCCTACAAAGGACATGAACTCATCATTTTTTATGGCTGCATCGTATTCTGTGGTGTATATGTGCCACATTTTCTTTATGCAGTCTATCATCAATGAGCATTTGGGTTGGTTCCAGGTCTTTGCTATTGTAAACAGTGCTGTAATGAACATATGTGTGCATGCGCCTTTATAATAGAATGATTTATAATCCTTTGGGTATATACTCAGTAATAAAATTGCTGAGTCAAGTGGTATTTCTATTTCTAGGTCCTTGAAGCACTGCACTGTCTTTTGCAATGGTTGAACTAATTTACACTCCCACCAACAGTGTAAAAGTGTTCCTGTTTCTCCACATCCTCTCCAACATCTGTTGCCTCCAAATTGTTTAATGATTGCCATTCTAACTGGTGTGAGGTGGTATCTCAATGTAGTATTGATTTTCATTTCTTTAATGACCAGTAATGATGAGCATTTTTTCATATGTTTGTTGGCCACATAAATGTCTTCTTTTGAAAAGTGTCTGTTCATATCCTTTGCCCACTTTTTCATGGGATTGTTTGTTTTTTCTTGTAAATCTGCTTTAGTTCTTTGTAGATTCTGGATATTAGCCCTTTGTCAGATGGGTAGATTGCAAAAATTTTTTCCCATTCTGTTGGTTGCTGGTTCACTCTAATGATTGTTTCTTGTGCTGTTCAGAAGCTCTTAAGTTTAATTAGATCCCATAGCCTATTTTGGCTTTCATTGCCATTGCTTTTGGTGTTTTAGTTATGAAGTCCTTGCCTTTGCCTATGTCCTGAATGGTGTTGCCGAGGTTTTCTTCTAGGATTTTTATAGTGTTAGGTCTTATGTTTAAATCTTTAATCCATCTGGAGTTAATTTTAGTGTAAGGTGTAAGAAAGGGATCCAGTTTCTGCTTTCTGCACATGGCTAGTCAGTTTTCTAGCCAGAGCAATCAGGCAAGAAAAAGAAATAAAGGGTATTCAAAAGAGGAAGTCAATTAGGAAAAGAGGAAGTCAAATTGTCTCTATTTGCAGACGACATGATTGTATATTTAGAAGACCCCACTGTGTCAGCCCAAAATCTCCTTAAGATTATAAGCAACTTCAGCAAAGTCCCAGGATACAAAATCAATGTGCAAAAATCACAAGACAAACTGAGAGCCATATCATGAGCGAACTCCCATTCACAGTTGCTACAAAGAAAATCAAATACCTAGGAATACAACTAACAAAGGTTGTGAAGGACCTCTTCAAGGAGAACTACCACCACTGCTCAAGGAGATAAGAGAGGACACAAACAGATGGAAAAACATTCCATGCTCATGGTTAGGAAGAATCAATATCGTGAAAATGGCCATAATGCCCAAAGTAATTTATAGATTCAATGCTATCCCCAGCAAGCTATCATTGACTTTCTTCACAGAACTAGAAAAAAACCACCTTAAACTTCACATGGAACCAAAAAAGAACCCACATAGCCAAGACAATCCTAAGCAAAAAGAACAAAGTTGGAGGCATCATGCTGCCTGACTTCAAACTATACTACAAAGCTACAGTAAACAAACACACTTTCTAAAGTTCATATCTGTTAAAATTATATTCATTCACAAATTAATTCAAAGAAGTGTACTATTTATTTATTTAGAGACAGGATCTTGCACTACCCTCCTGGCTGGAGGGCAGCAGGGTGATCACGGCTCACTGCAGCCTCAACCTCTCGGGTTCATGTCATTTTCTTGCCTCAGCCTCTTCAGTAGCCAGGACTAAAGGGTGCATACCACCATGCCTGGCAAAAGAAGTATACTTTTTTAAAGACATTATCTACGATTAAAAAAACTCAAAGCCAATCTTGGTTCACTATTTAAAAATAAACTTTTATTAAATAAGTATACTCTTCAAAAAATTATAAAACTCAGACAAAACAGAACATACCAAAATGTCACTTTGTTTGCTATATTTCAGCACCCTATACTTGCCTAGGTTGCCTTATGGTTTTTCAAACAGGATGAAAAAGAGGAAATGCTGATAATTATATGTAACTCTTGCTGATTTTATTGATTAGCAGTAAGTTAAGAATTCTCTTTTCTAACAGAGGAAGGTAAGATGTGAGCTCTCGTAATCACTCAGGATTTTTTTTTATTTTTTATTTTGTTTTAGAGATGAGCTCTCTATGTTACCCAGGATGGCCTCAAACCCCTTGGTTAAAGGAATCCTCCCACCTCATCTACCCAAGTAGCTGGGACTACATACAGGTGCTGGTGACTACACCTGACTCACTCAGAATTTTAACAGGGGGTAGGAGAGAATTAGTTCCTGAGGGAAAATAGAGTGCTAGTGTTGAGGTGAAAGGTCTAGGAAAGAGACCAGTGGTGCACCCATTAACTCCTTCATTTCCCTGGTAGACTCTGGCTGTATGTTTCTGTAAGCTACCATCTTGCTAAGATGCCTTTGCCACTATCAAGGATGCTGGGATCAATTAAAGGTGTCTTCTGGGGATAGCTTTGAGCTCAGTGCTTAATGTTATTTCTCCTCTCTGAGACTTTAATGTCTCTTCATCATTGGCTACTCCCCTTGAGTGCCAGCTCTAAATGCTCTCCTCTGCTCTCAACTCACCTTTTCCAGCATCTCACTTTCCAGCTCCATCATCAACAATCAGTAAAAAACATTGGTTATCTGGGACTTTCATCCTCAACCACTATCTGGGGCTGGCTGCCCAGTGGGCATGGTGCTTTTCCATGGCTGAAAATAGACGTGCAGGGCAGGTTTGCTATAACCAGCAGAATGAAGGGAGAGAAAGAGAAAGCAGCTTGCTGATGTCAACTGAGAACGACCCTACAATCATGTAGGGACCAGTGGGAGGGGCTAGCACAAGTATAAAGATACCTGAGTGTACAATTTGGTCTCTGATAACCAGAGATCAAACAGTAACAGATAAGACAAAAGAGTAAAACTTAGCGACTCAAACTTACTTCGTTTTGCATCTATTTGACAAAGAAGCTGTGGGATGTTTTCTTACACAGGCACTCACGTTCTCACTAGCCCTCAGCCATTTTCTAGTCCCTGCCTTTTCATACAACTCTACCTCCAGCATGTATCTTTTGGCTCACTACCCTGATTCTCCCACCTGCCAATCAGTGAACCCATTTCCATGCTTTTGAAATCTTCACTGTTATCTCACAGATAAGCATCATGCATGATGTGCATGATGCTTATCTATAGGATGACCCTCGAGCATGCAGGCATTGGTTTCCTTTCACCTCTGGAACACGCTTTTCTATAGGTAAGCAGGTTCTTCAGTTAACTTGTGTGGCTGTACTGTTACATTATGGAACATGTAGGTGTGTGCACCTCTGCTTTGTAAACAGTTGAATCCTGATGGTGCTTTAAGTCAATCACTTTATATACACACTGAAGATTGCGTGTATGTAGGCATGAACATGCCAAGAGGTGTGTTGGTCTGGGTATCTCTGTTTAGGGACCTGGGTGGTGTTTGTGTGTGAGTCTGCATATGTGTACACCTGGATGTGTGTCTCAAGGCCCTGCTGATCGCTTCCTACCAGGTTTGACTGTATGCTTCCAAATTGCTCCACTAATTAATGTTACTCTTTTTTTCTTTCTGAATAATTTTATTGTGGTAAAATTTGTATAACATAAAGTTTACCATTTTAACCAATTTTTTTCTTTTATTTTTTTTTTTCTCATAGAGACAAGATATTGCTATGTTGCCCAGGCTGGTCTGCAACTCCTGGGCTAAAATGATCCTCCTACCTCAGCTTCCCAAGTGCGGGGATTACAGGCATGAACCACCATGCGTGGCTATTTTAAGACATTTTAAGTATACAACTTAGTAGCATTAATTACATTCACAGCATTGGGCAAACAATCACTGTTCCCCACATTTTCAACATCCATACAGAAGTTCTGAAACCGTTAAGCAATAAATCCCTGTCTTTCCCTCCCTGCAGTCCCTGATAACCTCTAATCTACTATCCATCTCTATGAATTTACCCATTCTAGATATGTCAGTGGAATCATGCAATATTTATCCTTTTGTTTCAGGCTTATTTCATTTAGCATAATATTTTCAAGTTTCATTCATGTTGTAGCATGTACCAAATTTTATTTCTTTGGCTGAATAACATTCCATTGTGTGTGTGTGTGTATATATATATATATATATATATATATATCACATTTGATTTTTTCATTCATCTGTTCACAGACCAGTTGTTTTCATCTTTTGCCTGTTGTAAATAATGCTGCTATGAACATTGGCATTCGAGTATCTGTTCAATCCCTGTTTTTAATTCTTTTGGGTATATACCTAAGAATGGAATTGGTGGGAAAGGGAGTAATTCTAGGTTTAGCTTTTTAAGAAACCACAACACTGTTTCAACAGTGGTTGTACCATTTTACATTGCCATTAGTAATGTATGAGGGTTCCAATTTCTCTACTTTCTTACAATACTCCTTTTATTTTCTTTTTATTATTATAGCCACTCTAGTTAAAGTGCAAAGAGGTATCTCATTGTGATTTGGATTCACAATTCTTCAAGGAGTATTGTTGTAGAACATTTTAATGTGCTTATTAGCTATTTTTATATTTTCATTGGAGAAATATCTATTCAAATCCTTTGCCCATTTTTAAATTGGGTGGCTTGTCTTTTTGTTATTAAGTTCTTTATATGTGCTGGATATTTACCCATTGTCAGATATTTTGATTTATAAATACTTTTTTTAAGTCGTCTTTTAACTTTCTTGATATCATCCTCTAATACAAGAAACATTTTAGTTTTGAGGATGTCCAACTTATCTACTTTTTCTTTTGTTGCTCATATTTTCAGTGTTATATCCAAATCAAAAGTCATGAAGATTTACCCCTATATTGTCTTCTAAGACTTTTGTGGTTTCAGTTTTATATTTAGATTATTGATCCATTTTGAGTTAATGTTTATATACGATGTGAGGTTGGGGTCAAACTTCATTCTTTTGCATGTGAAAATCCGGCTGTCCCAGCACCATTTGCTGAAAACACTGCTCTTTTTCCATTGACTGGACTTGGTACCCTTGTCAAAAATTGTTTGGCCATAGATATAGAGGTTCGCACTTGGACACTAAATTCTAGTCCATTGGTCTATGTGTATCTATCTTTATACCAGTACCACACTGTTTTGATTACTGTAGCTTTATAGTAACTTTTGAAATCAAGAATTGTGATCCCCTGACTTTGCTATTTATTTTCAAGTTTGTTTTGCCTATCTAGGCTTCCTCATAATTCCTTATGCATCAGCTGTTATCTGCAAAGGCAGCTATTGGAATTTTGACAGAGATTGTGCTGAATCAGTAGATGGCTTTTGTAGTGTTGGCATCTTAACAATGTTAAGTTGTCCTACCCAGGAACATGGAATGCCTTTTTGTTCATTTAGGTCTTCTTTAATATCTTTCAGCAATGTTTTGTAGTTTTCAGTGTACAAGTCTTTTACCTCCTTGATTAAATTTTTGTTTTGTTTTGCTTTATAGCTCTTTTTTTTGTCATTTTTAACTGACAAATAAAAATTGTATATATATATACAGTGTACAACATATTATTTTGAAATATGTCGACCTTGTAGAATAACTAAACATAACTAATTAACATACGTATTACATCACCTATTTATAATTTGTTTTGTAATGAGAAATCCTAAAATCTCTCATGATTTTCAAGTAAACAATACATAGTTATTAACTATAGTTTTCATGTTGCACATCTCCTTGGCTAAATTTCCTCCTAGGTATTTTATTTACCTTCTCCTTTAAGTTGGCTTGAAATCCTCCCCATTGTGCTTTACTACACTATAAAGTGTCCATAGTACATAGAATAGTGCCTAGCACATAGCAGACACTGAACAAAGGCTAATTGAACATAAGAATCTCCAAAATGATAGGATCTTAGAACTTTACCAAAAAAAGTCATATAAATTCCATTCTTCTATAGACAAGGAAATGATGTTTGGAGAAATTAAGTTGCTTCCCTGAATAGCACTGCTAGCTAGGGGTAGAGCCAGATGTTCACATCTCCTGAGAGTTTTCTGTGGATCAAAATGTAATCATTATATGCCATGAGTCTGTCTGCTGGAGTAAATAAATGAGTGTGTTTATAACTTGAGTGCTTGTCTTTGAGGATGAAGATTTTTAAGTGTCTGTTTTTCTCTTTTCTGAAATCAATCTTAAAGAATTGGTGTACCTGCAAAACTACAAAACTAGCTTGCATTAAAAACAAAGCATTGTGTACATATTTCAACAAATGAGCTTACCCAGTTGGACACATAGCTGAGTTAACAATTATCTGGAGATATATATATCAATGAGGGCATCATATGTAGAAGTCTCATAGGTGTATGTGTGTGTGTAGTAGTAGTAGTAGCAGCAGCAACAGGTAAGATGGCTGAGTGTAATTTTGGAAATGAATTGACCCACTAGAGTTTTCCATGGTGAGAGCAGATGATCTTCCACTAGGCTTTAACTCCTAAAGAACTTGTTTCATTATAGAACTATTTCAATTTAGAGAAATAAAAGAGAAAAGCTGTGTTCCTGTTTACAAACTGGGGAATTCCTAATGTGCTGCTTTAGAAAAACATATTCATTAGCTTTTTGGCTGTCTCCCAAGGTAAGGTAAATCAACCTGGGACAGTGTTTAGCCTTTCTTCATTTCATCCCTTTTCCACACACCTTTTCTTCTCACCTGTTGTAACACAGGCCTCTCTCAGAACCTCCCAAAGGTGGTTGGTAATCATTGGTCTGGATATTGTCTCTGAGCCGGTGATGTGAGAGCTGCAACTCTCTGTTCCTAGACTTGGGGAGCTGCAGAGGAGAATTTCTAGTTGCCTATCCAATATTCTTTTTTCTCCTGTCCTTACTGATATCTCCCCATTTTTGTGTGTCTGTGTGGGCAATAATGTGCTCAGGAAAAAACAAATCAACTACTACAAATGAAACAAACAAAAACTACATTTCTAATTCTCCTTTGCAACTAGAAGTTGTCATTGAACCCATGTGTAAGCAAAAGTTTTTGGATGGGGCTTTGAGGAAAGACCTTTAAAACTGAGCTGACAGTTAACAAGTACCTTCTTCCCTTTGCACTCTGCCCTTCTTCCTGACTGGATTATAGCCATGACCCATGGAGGTAGAGCAGCCCTCCTGTGCCCTCACAGACACCTGTGGGGGAGAAGTTAAGACATCATGGTGACATCAACATGGTCTCTCTTCGCTGCTGAACCAATGCCCACTACCATCTACCTCTGAAATGTTTGTTACATAAGAAAAGCCCCATATTTGTTTAGGGGAATCTCCTTCACGAGCAGCTCAATTGAATTCTAATACGAGAATTTAAGGAGCTCCCTGAGATAATTTGAGTCAATGAACTCAAATTAGACAAATTTAGAGTAAATGTTATGGAGGAATTCTGAGAAGCCAAGAAAATGGTGGTATAAATCTGAGTGTGAACATAACCTCCTCCAAAACAATAAGGAAGGCCAAATGAAACTATATAAAACCCATGTATTCTACATAACTAGAAGACATAAAATGTCCACATTTCAAATTAACTGTAAATAGAAAAGTTAACAAACCCCAACAAGTTGCCTCTTCCACTCCTAATGCAAGCCCTTCAGGGAACCAACAAAGGCAGCTGCGAAAATCTGTATAGAGTAGACAAGAGGGAAGCTAGTGGTGAACCTTGGATTGATGTGAAACCACCACCAGAGACAGAACGTTGGCGCTAACTTTGAAAATCTGAAAAACACACTGGTAAATTAGGGTACTTACTACTGGGAAGGGACTTAACCATGAGTGCCACATGCAAGGAGATGGCCTTGTTCCTCTTTTGGTGAGAGGAGGAGATGGTCTTGGAAGGATAAGGCATCCTGGTAAAGAGGATCAAAGGGACCAGCTTTTAGAGGAGAGCTCTGGAAAACTTGCATTGGGGAGGAAATTGAAGAACCTGCAAGACTCTCCTTCCTTGAAAAATTTAAGGTAACTCAGCCCCTTCTCCCATCAGTCCCCTTCCAAATATAATACGAATACTAATAATAGTAAGTAAATTCAATTTTTAAAAAGAAAAAGAAATTACACTTTGCTACACCAACATAAGAGGGCGCTCTTGACCTAGGAATTTTGCAACCACCCCAACCGTCCAGCCAGTCCACAGAAAGGCAGATCAAAGTCTTCACCTGAGCAAAATCACCAAAATAGAAAGAACCCTAACAATTCAACTGAGAAAAATTCCTCCCCTAAATAACGGCAAAGTGGAGGAAAACTGTAACACAGCACTCAGAACTGAATTCAATGTCCTCAAACAAGCATGTGGGAACATGGAAAAACACTTCAAATTACAAATTCAGAAACTAGGTACAGAAACAGACCAAAAAAAAAAAAAAAAAAGAAGAAGAAGAAGAAATAAAATTAAAGTTGTAAAGAAAGGAAAAAAAAAAAAAAAAAGGAAATCCACAGTGCCCTAACAGAAGGAAAAAAAAGTTGATTGAACACAGGAAAGAAATAGAAGAAAGAATGGAAAAAAAAAACATTATAAGCATTACCTATAAGATTTTAGATAAATTTTACTAAGGCATTTTACACATACACAGTTACACACACATGCACACCATTCTTCAAAGTACATTTGAACAATTTCTTCACCAGATAGCTTTTGGGGTTTCATCCTAATTGGATAATCTTTGAGACACAGTAAATGGTTCTGCTATTATCATCATTACAGGCAATCGATTGGATGAGGACAGCAAGTGAGGGGAGGGAATCTCTAGTGAAATGTCTGAGCAGAGATGATAGTTTGTCCAACTCTAGTGTTCGTCTAAGTCAGTAACTTCACAGATGAGATTCAGGGAGGTTACATGATGACCCAAGGTTCCCCAAAGCCAGTTAGTGACAGAGAACACAAGGCAGAAAGCCTCCCTTTCCTCCTCTCTCCCTTTTCCTCCTCTTGCTTTAAAGGACAATGAGTGCCTCCTCCACCCTCCAGCACCCTCAGATCCTGCCACCTCACCCCTCAGACAGACACTCTCTAAGTCACCCTCATCCTGTAAAGCAAATACACCAAACCACCTTCCCTTGATTCTGTCGCTGCTGATTTTTCTCTTATTCTTGAACTTTTGAGAGAACTTGACACCAACTTTCAGCTCTCCCTCTCAACTCACTCCTAAAATTCTTGCAGTCTGTTTTCCCCCATTCTCTCCTCAGGCCACGTGCTCAGAAACTGCTGGTCACCAACTTCTAGACACTCCTATTCCTTGTTTTCTGGATGCACAGTCTATTTTCTCTAGTCAATTCCACATCTACTCATTTACTTCCTCTTTTTAAATGTAGGCATTCCCAAGAGCTCACCACTGCCTTTTCTTTCTGCCTGCACAGCTGCAAACTGCAAATATATATTTCCATACCTATCTGTTTCCTGGGTATGTTTCCCTTATTGTCTTCTAGACGTCATCCCTGGGATCCAGGAGGCTACCTTAAGCTTAACATGTCTAAAACTGAACTCCACATCCTCTATTCAATTCTGTACCCCCTCTTGACCTCCAACTCAGAGTCATTGATCCACCATTTTGTGTTCTGTACCAAATCACCCGTAAATTCTACTGAAAGCAGTTATTATCAAATATGCGCTAGCTCTGGACATGGGCCTGGGACATGAGATGAGTAAGACTTGTCTTTATAGACTCAGTGGGAAGTCCTGTCCAGTCAATACATACAACTTATCTTCTATCTTCACTGTCATCATTTTCTTTCCCACTGTTACCTTCCAAGAGCAATTCAGCACTACCTCTGTCCTAGACTGATAAAGCAGCCCCGTAGGAGATTTTTCTGGAACCAGCCTGCTTGAATGGAATTGATCTCTGGTCTTTTGCATTTTGTAGTTTAATACATCGACGTCTGTTTCTATTTTTTCAACTACTTGGAATATCCTTCACTGATCTTCTCTTGCTACATCTTATTTGTCCTTTAATGCCCATCTCAAATTCCAGGCCTGCTTTGATGTTTTGCCTGGTTTCCTGAGCTTGGAGTTGTGTCTTCTTTCTCAGAACTCATGCAAACTTGTCTTCTGCACCTGTGCTTTACCAGCTGTCCCTCTTGTTCAAGCGGATGGCCCCATCAATTAGGATTAGAATGGAAACACCAGTCTTACATGGTTAAAAAAAAAAAAATCCATGATCAACTTCAAGAGAAATTATTTGTTCATTAGCTTAATATTTGTGTTAAACCTTTTTATACCTTTTCTCTTGGAGATTTGATAAACTAAACTATCAGAGAAACTGAATATGCTAGCGTTACTAGATTTTGCTTAGTGAAAATAATGTGATTACAAGAACTTCACATGACCTCCTTTCAGCTTTGTTATCTAGAAAACAGAAAAGTTGTACTAAATGATCTTCACATCCTCTTTCAGATCTAACATTCTAAAATTAAGGTGTCTCAGGATTTGACTGTGTGGCATACTCTGTTGATAGACTAATTTAACACCCATTCTCAGCTCCTCTTATGTAGCTTCACTACACAAGTTGGGAAAGCTGAATATTCACTTTACCAGCCTTCTTTGCAGCTAGTGGTGGCCATGTACCATAGTTCTGGCCAGTGAGACATAAGCAGAAATCTGTAAAGGAGAATTCTGGGAAGCTGTCATCACTCCTGTAATTGGCAGAATTCTAAGATGGCCCCTGGGTGTGTGTGTCCTGTATAATCCCCTTCCCTCTAGTGAGGCAGAACCACGGGATATCACCCCCATCATTAGGTTACTAACCAGTTGACTTTGAGTCAATCGAAAGGGAGATTATCCTGGGTGGGTCTGGCAGAATCAGGTAAGCTTTTCAAAAGAGAGATGATTTTCTATTGGCCTCCAGAAAGAAAGAAAGCAGCCATCTTTCCAATTGCCTTGAAGCAGCCTCTAAGAGCTCAGGGCCTTAGCCCTAGGAACTGAATTCTATCTACCAACCACCAGTGAGCTTGAAAGAGGACCCTGAGGCTCTCATCACATACAGCTCCTGCTGACACCATGATTGCAGCCTGGTGACTTCTTAGGCAGAGAACTCAGCCAACCAATGACCAGACTCCTGACTCATAGAACTGCGAGATAGTAAATTCATGTTGTTTTACACTGCTATAATTTGTGGCAATCTGCTATGCAGTAATAGAGAACCAATGCAATGAATACAACTCCTTTCCACCTAGTCTCAAAAGTCAGGTGCTTAAAAAACTATCTTACAGAAAATCAATAAATCCAGGAGATGGTTTTTCGAAAAGATCAACAAAATAGACAGACTCCTAGCCAGATTAGTGAAAAAAAAAAGAGAGAGGAGAGAGAATAATCAAATAGATGCAATAAACAATGATAAAGGGGATATTACCACAGATTCCACAGAAATACAAACCATCATCAGATATTATTACAAACAACTCTATACACATAAACCAGTAAACCTGGAAGAAATGGATAAATTCCTGGACACTTGTGTCCTCCCAAGCCTAAACCAGGAAGAAGTTGAAACCTTGAATAGACCAATAACAAGGGCTGAAGTTGAGGCAGCAATTAATAGCTTACCAACCAAAAAAAGGCCCAGGTCCAGATGGGTTCAGAGCCAACTTCTACCAGACATACAAAGAGGAGCTGGTACCGCTCCTTCTGAAACTATTCCAAACAATCCAAAGAGAGGGAATCCTCCCCAAATCATTTTATGAGACCAACACCATCCTGATACCAAAACCTGGCAGAGACTCAAAAAGAAAAGAAAACTTCAGGCCAGTATTTATGATGAACACAGATGCAAAAATCTTCAGTAAGACACTGGCAAACCAATTGCAACAGCACGTCAAAAAGCTTATCCATCACAATCAAGTAGGTTTCATCCTGGGGATGCAAGGCTGGTTCAACATAAGCAAGTCTATAAATGTAATTCACCACATAAACAGAATTAAAGACAAAAACCACATGATTATCTCAATAGATGCAGAGAAGGCCTTCAACAAAATTCAACAGCCGTTTATGCTAAAAACTCACAACAAACTAGGTATTGACAGAATGTATCTCAAAATAATAAAAGCTATTATGACAAACCCACAGCCAACATCATACTGAATGGCCAAAAACTGGAAGCATTCTTTTTGAAATCTGGCCCTAGACAAGGAAGCCCTCTCTCACCACCCCTATTCAATATATGATTGGAAGTTCTAGCCAAAGCAATCAGGCAAGAAAAAGAAATAAAGCATATTCAGTTAGGAAAGAAAGAAGTCAAATTGTCTCTATTTGCAGATGACATGATTGTATATTAAGAAGACCCTATCATCTCAGCCCAAAATCTGCTGAAACTGATAAGTAACTTTAGCAAAGACTCAGAATACAAAATCAATATGCAAAAATCACAAGCATTCCTATACACCAATAACAGACTTAAAGAGAGCCAAATCAATAACAAACTGTCATTCACAACTGCTACAAAGAGAATAAAATACCTAGGAATACAACTAACAAAGGATGTAAAGGACCTCTTCAAGGAGAACTACAAACCACTGCTCAACGAAATAAGAGAGGACACAAACAGATGGAGAAACATTCCATGTTCATGGTTAGGAAGAATTGATATCGTGAAAATGGCCATAGTGCCCAAAGTAATTTACAGATTCAACACTGTCCCCATCAAGCTACCAATGATCTTCTTCACAGAATTGGAAAAAAACACCTTAAACTTTATATGGAACCAAAAGAGAACCTGCATAGCCAAGTCAATTATAAGCAAAAATAACAAAGCTGGAGGCATCATGCTACCTGACTTCAAATTATACTACAAGGCTACAGTAATCAAAACAGCATGGTACTGGTACCAAAACAGAGATATAGACCAATGGAACAGAACAGAGGCCTCGAAGGCAACACCACACATCTACAACCATCTGATCTTTGACAAACCCAACAAAAACAAGCAATGGGGAAGGGATTCCATGTTTAATAAATGGTGTTGGGAAAATTGGCTAGCCATGTGCAGAAAGCAGAAACTGGACCCCTTCCTGACACCTTACATTAAAATTAACTCCAGATGGATTAAAGACTTAAACATAAGACCTAACACCATAAAAACCTTTGAAGAAAACCTAGGTAAAACCATTCAGGACATAGCCATTGGCAAGGACTTCATGATTAAAACACCTAAAGCATTGGCAACAAAAGTCAAAATAGACAAATAGGATCTAATTAAACTCCAGTGCTTCTGCACAGCAAAAGAAACAATCATTAGAGTGAACTGGAACCAACAGAATGGGAAAAAAATTTTGCAATCTACCCATCTGACAAAGATATCCAAAATTGACAAAGAACTAAAACAGATTTACAAGAAAAGAAAACAAACAAACCTATTCAAAAGTGGGCAAAGGATATGAACAGACACTTTTCAAAAGAAGACATATATGAGGCCAACAAACATATGGAAAAGTGCTCATCATCACTGGTCGTTAGAGAAATGCAAGTCAAAACTACATTGAGATACCATCTCATGCCGGTTAGAATGGTGATCATTAAAAAATCTGGAGACAACAAATGCTAGAGAAGATGTGGAGAAATAGGAATGCTTTCACACTATTGGTGGGAGTGTAAACTAGTTCAACCATTGTGGAAGACAGTGTGGCACTTCAAGGACCTAGAAATAGAAATTCCATTTGATCCAGCAATCCCATTACTAGGTATATATCCAAAGGATTATAAATTGTTCTAATATAAGGACACATGCACACATATGTTCACTGCAGCACTGTTTACAATAGCAAAGACCTTGAACCAACCCAAATGCCCATCAATGATAGACTGGACAGGGAAAATGTGGCACATATACACCATGGAATCCTGTGCAGCCATAAAAAATGTTGAGTTTGTGTCCTTTGTAGGGACATGGGTCAACCTGTAAACCAACATTCTCAGCAAACTGACATAAGAACAGAAAAACACTGCATGTGGATGTTAAACAATGAGATCACATGGACACAGGGAGGGGAGCATCACAGACTGTGGTCTGTGGAGCAGGGACTAGGGAAGGGACATATAAGTACATTCTTTACATGTACCCCAGAACCTAAAATGCAATAAACCGGTTCTGGGGTACATGTAAAGAATGTGCTTATATATGGTTATAAGATAGAGTGTATATATATATATATGCAATATCTTATCACCATAAAGGCCAACTGAATCATAAAGCTACTGGCCCTGACCTCTTGCACCTTTAAAACTAAGGTGTAAGTCATCATGCAACCTCCCTGAATCTCATCTGTAAAGTCATTGGCCTTGGTTGAACAGTCGAGTGACACAATTTTTTTTTTTTAGGCCAGGAAAAGAAATGTTGGCCTGTATGAGCCAATATGAAGTTAGCAAACGTTTCTTTTACCGCAGTTAAAATGATTTCCAAATGATAAAGCAGACTTCCAAAAGCAGCATGAGCAAATTCTTATTTATTCATTGGCAAACATTTATAAAGAATACATAATGTTCCAGATAGGGGAGAAAATCTCCCCTCCAAAAAATTATTGCTTTTGATAGGCTCATAGCCTAGTATTGCAGGGAGGATGGGAGAGGGAAAAGGCAGAAAAATTAAGATACAACTAAAATATAGAGTGGTTAGGCTGTGATAGTTATAAACAGAAGGTCTCAGGGAAGCTCAAAGCAGGCATACCTAGCACAGACATTCAGGGTGGTAAGGAGGGAAGGGCTGAATTGGGAGGTTTAGGGTATGGAGCAGAATTATGAGGGAGGAGTATGAGTTACTTGGAAGAAGCAGAGGAAGGGGATTCTAGGCACAGAGAATAGGAGAGGCCAATCAATAATAGAATAACCAACAACCATCAAGCACCTGGTGTGAGGCAGGGGTACGTGCCAGATGCTACAGGGAGATGGAGACATAAAGAACTTTGTCCCTGCCCTGTAGTTTTATAATAATTCTGCAGTGGATGCTTCCCCTCCTCCATGCCAGCCCCCACCACCCCCCAAGGGACGAAGCAGACCAAGTGCTCTCTTTTGTCAACTAGGGACATTGCAAAAGGCACATGCCACCCCATCATGATGCCTAGCTCCCCAGATCATGCTCTTGACAGCTGCCTCAGATGTGACTGCTTCCAGAAAGTGGCTTACCAACGACGGTGGGAGAATCTAGGTCAAGGTCCTTCAGGAATGTGCTGTGCACAGGCAATTCAAGAAAAGAGAAATGGATTTGACAGGAAAGACAAGCCCTGCAGCTTTTGAAGTAGGATCTTGGAGCCCTGCAGGCTCGGTTAAACTATGCCCTCTCTCTTATCAGATTATCGTTCTTACAGCTTAGAATTTGCTTGGAAATATAGAAAGCCACTGTAAATATCCTTTGAGCAAGTAAAGGAATAAACATGTTGAAATAATAAAGTGTGAATTCTGAAATAGGGCCTAGGGAAAAATACTGGAGGTAAAAAGACTAAGGCAGATATTATTGCAGGAAGTTGGAAGCAACAACAAAATGAATCTTATTTCACCCAACTGACTTGTTTAATCATATTTGAGGAACAGGAAGGGTTTATAATGGTAAAAAGAAGTAACTGAAAGGCAGGAAGAACCAGATGCCCTTCTTATCTCAGAAGGCATCTTACTCAGCCTCACCTGATTTTCTCTCCCAGCATGCTGGGGGAAACTTCCCTTGTGGCAGCAGTTCAGAAGCTTGCTCAAGGGCTGAGCATTTTTATTTTGTTTTGTTTTCATTTTAAAAAAAAGTCATAGGCCAGGCACAGTGGCTCATACCTGTATTTCCAGCACTTTGGGAGGCTAAGGTGGGCAGATCACCTGAGGTCAGGAGTTTGAGACCAGCCTGGCCAACAGGGTGAAACCCCATCTCTACTAAAAGTACAAAAATTAGCTGGGCATGGTGGTGCATGCTGGTAATCTCAGCTACTTGGGAGACTGAAGCAGGAGAATTGCTTGAACCCGGGAGGCTGAGGTTTCAGTGAACCAAGATCACACCACTGCACTCCAGCCTGGGAGATGGAGAGAGACTCTGTCTCAAAAAAACTTTTTAAAAAAGTAAGATTTACATAGGATGCACACACATATGCGTGCGCGTGCGCGCGCGCGCACACACACACACACACAGCAAATTGACCCCTTTTCAGTTTACAGTTTGATAAGATTTGACTTATGCATATAATCATATAACCCCCACCACAAGGGAGGCATAGAATAATCCCACCACCCCAAAAGGCTCCCTTGTGCCCTTTTGTAGTCAACTCCTCTCCCCACCTCCTAGAAAACTCTGATTTGATTTCTGTCCCTATAGTTTTGCCTTTTTCAGAATGTCACATGAATGGAATCATATGTTAGATTGCCTTTTGTGTCTGGCTTCTTGCACTTTGCATAATGCAAGGCCGATTTTTAAAAGCTTCACTATAAATGTTCTCTGCCAAGGTCATCTTTCCTTCAAATCTAAGGCTAAGTGGCTGAGCACCAATGTTCATGCTTGTCTTGACAAATTCACTGAAGTGTGACTATGGACCCTAAATCAAACCTCTGAAATACTGAGCAGTTTCTCTTCATAATCTATTCTGATGTGTTGGCTCAAGCTACACTTGTACAGTGTACATGATAATAGAAGTTGCAGTAAACGTATAAATGAATACATTGTTCTACTTATTAACATTTAGAAATACATAATTTCATTTTATTAAATCAAGCATATTAATAGGCCGATACTACTGTCCTTAAGGAACTTGCAAACATAATTACAGACACAGCAGAAAATTGAATCGTAGTATTTTATTGCTGAAAGGGGTTTTAGTGATGATTTATTTAGTCATCACATCATAGGATTTCACAGTTGGCAATGGCCTTCAAGATTATCCAGACCTGCTGAACATCTTAGATTTGAATTTCCCTGGTGGTGTCAAACTCCAGAGCAGACACGATAGATAAATGTGGAAACCTGGCCAGTGGAAAGTGATGGATTATACTTCTGACAAGATGAACTAGCCCTAGAATAACTTTAGGCAAGAGATGTCTCTGTTGTTTACTCTGAGCTATTTTGAGAATATGATTTAAGTGAAAACACACAGTTTTCAGGCATATGTGTTTCCTAGTTAAGTGTTTATGCTTGTTCTTGTATGTGCTACCTAACAGGGTATCAAATGCTTTGTAGAAGGGCAAACTAGAAACAGTGTAACAGTGCCTATGATCATTCAAACTCAATTTAAAAACAAACAGGGCCAGGTGTGGTGGCTCATGCCTATAATCCCAGCACTTTCCAGGGCCAAGATGGGTGGATCACTAGGTTAGGAGTTCAAGACCAGCCTGGCCAAGATGCTGAAACCCCATCTCTACTAAAAATACAAAAATTAGCTGGGCATGGTGGCACATGCCTGTAATCCCGGCTACTCAGGAGGCTGAGGCAGGAGAATCGCTTGAACTCGGGCAGCAGAGATTGCAGTGAACTGAGATCGTGCCATTGCACTCCAGCCTGGGTGACAGAGCAAAACTCTGTCTCAAAACAAACAAATAAACACACACACAGTGTAAAAAATCAATAAATACATATATTTTGGCTTGATTCAATCCTTAAGTCATCACACCCAAATCTCTTTCTATGTTAGTCCTCCCAGGTTTTGAGCTAGTGTCACTGAACCCCAGAATCTAGGTTTGTGTAAGCCTAACATTGACACATCAGCATTTAGGAGCAGATACAAAGGTTTACTTGATTTAGTAACAGTGAGAGGGCAGGAGAGGCAGTCTCTCAAATCCAACCTGCCTTTGAACATAACTGAGGTCTTTTATGAATAAGGTTGTTATGTGGGAGGCGGGATCTCTGATGATCAAAGCTGTTTGCATTTGATTGGGCCAAGGACACCATTAAGGAGGTCTGCATGACCTAAGGATCATTTTTCTTTAAAAGAAAACCAGACTGGGCACAGTGGCTCACACTTGTATTCTCAGCACCATAGGAGGCCAACACAGGAGAATCACTTGAGTCTGGGGGTTTGAGACCAGCCTGGGCAACATGATGAGATGCTCCCCCCTCACCATGTCTACAAAAAAATACAAAAATTAGCCAGGTATGGTGGTGCGCAGCTGTGGTCCCAGCTACTCAGGAGGCTGAGGTGGGAGAATCACTTGAGCCTCGGAGGTTGAGTCTGCAGTGAGCTGTGATTACTCCACTGCACTCCAGCCTGGGCAACAGGGCAAAGCTGTCTCAAAAAAGAAAACAAGAAACAGAAACTCCTCAATCTCATGGGCAGCCCTGGGGTTAACGTAGGATGTTAATCAATTACTAGTGACTACCCTCTACCAAAGAGACTGTATACAAGCAAGTATTCATGGAGGATGAAAAGGAAAAGGGAGATAGGAAATAAATAAAACAAACATCTTTATAATAAAGGCTCAGCTACATTAGTATAACAGGTGCTCCTGAGACCCTGGCCTATGTCTTTCCACTCTCTCCAATTCAGTGGGTACCAACCTGGCTTCTAACTGCCAGCAGCACAGCATCTGTTTGCTAGAGGATTTCTTGAACACTCAGCTCCTGCTTTGATGCACTCTCACTGAGCAGGCAGGAAGTCTCAGGGGATTAAAACGGCCCTTCTAGAGCAGCTTTCCTCAACCGATGGAAATTTGTGTATAAATATTCCATCTCCCTTCACCCACAGGGAGAGGACTGTATTTTACACTGGCCCCCAGAATTCTCAAGTGGGACTAGGGTTTCTGTTACAACAGTGGACTCTCTTTGACAATATATCTTGTATTTCTGGGATCTTTTCCTTATCTCACTTCCCCATTTCCAGCAGCCTTTCCTGAAATCGGCTGCCAGATAATCTACTTGCATGTGAATCTTCATCTCAGAGGCTGCTTCTGGGAGATCTCAAATTCATGTAACTATGAACACCACCAGAAATGAGGGATTTATTGCTTCCCAACACCCTTAGATATCTCTGACCCATGGAAATTTCTTCCCCTTACTGCAATGAAAAGTGTCTTTCTACAACTGGCATCTAGAGGTCCTCTTTATGGGATGATGTACTTTGTGTAAGTTTGTCTAGAAGTCTCCCTCTTTAGAAAAAAGTCACTCAAACCCCTTCATAAACCACTTACGTTTTCTTAAATATAGTCTACATTTTATATGTTGATCTGTGAAAAAAAGAGTTAATTGTTACAAAAAGCCAGGAGCAAGAATCTAGAATGAAACATGCCCAGGGGAAGGAAAACCTCCAGAAATCTGGGGATTGGAGGAAAACACTGGACTTTTCTCATTAAGTGAGATGTGTTATTCTAAGTAAATCTATTAAGTACGTTTTCTATTACTGTTAGACCTGTTTTAAGTTAAAGGCTAAGGGAAAGGTCAACCAAGAGGGCCGCAGAAGATGGGATCATTTTATGTACATAGATAATCCATTATCACTGTATATCATTTATGGGTACTGGTTTTCACATGGGGAAGGATTGTGAAAAATGTGCTGTCTTCGTTTTCAACCTGACAGTTTTCAGGCTTGTGTGTTTCCTAGTCAAGTGTTTATGCTTGTTCTTGTATGTGCTACCTAACAGGGTATCAAATGCTAGAGGTGCTAGGATGGTGTTACATTCTCAGCATCTTTCCAAGAGGCATCCATGGGCCTCTTTAAGAGGCAAGAAAAGTTCTCAATTGTCTGAGTAGTATTCCGAGAGCATCTCCTACCTTACTCCTTCCCATCTTGAGAGAAAGGGGAGTTTCAGGAGAGCCAAGACGTGTGTAAAATGTAGTACAAAATACTGGAACAAGTAGATTTCAGAGCCCTTGTGAACATCGCTTCTGAAATGATGTTTGAAGCAAAGTACTTGACAGACCATTAAATGAACTACTTTCTACATTTTGAGAGTCTTTGTAGGATATCCATGGCCATTTTTTTTTCACAACCTATTTCTGGGACACACACTGAAAGGACTGATTGCTTGCTATTAGATCTTTTCTTATACAAAACCACTCGGTGAATATGTATTCCTGTAGTATAGTTTTTTATTTGAAAGAGAGATAAACAAGTGATTATTAAATTCAAAGCTATACCTATTCCTCCCACTTCTTCTGCATCTGATATAATTACAATAAATCTGGGTTATGCATATGTGAACATCTTCTGGTTTTGATTGTCAAGCAATCAAGTAACATTTCTTGCCCACACTCAGACCCATAATTTAGATGCTTCTCTGCAGTGTCACTTGATGCAGTTTAGTTATAATGCTCTTCAATCTAGAAAGCTATTTAAAGGATGATGGAAGCTGTGCATTTTCAGTTCTTTGTCTCACAAATGATCCAGCTATTTGTACCTGTAGCTGATCCCAAAATGAAACTTGATAACTTGTACATGACTTTTAACAGCGATCATTTTTCATTTACAGAATAACTGATTATTTTTAAATAAGCATTTCTTTCTAAGAAAACACGTCCTGCACAGTTTTCCATTTTGAATCTGTTTTCCCCCTACACCGTTAGAAGAAAGCATGGAAAATTTCACAATCATCTGCATTCTGTTTACAGCAAATATTTTTTCATTTCAGAGTGAAATTCTCAAGCCCCAAATGGGTAGGTGTTTTAATTCAGCATGGAAATAAAGAGCTGCTTTTTCTGGACATATTCCCTTCCTTTCCCTGGCAGTTACTGGTACCGACTTGCTCTTAATTATCTCCCATTCAATGCTAGTCATAACCACCCGCCCACTTCACACTTAGGCAGTCCTGCCCACAGTACTCACCCCAGCCCCCTCAGGCTGAATCATCAGCTCCCACCTCCGTCCTTCCACTCCCACTGCCATTTCCTTTTTCGCTTCAGTGCCCTTTATAGAGGGACATTCTTGCTTTTCCAAAGCTTTTTCCTCATTCTGTATTACATCCCCTTTAAATTTTAGAAAGCCGTAATTCTTATGGAATTTAAGTTTATTCTCATCACTGAGGACAATTTGTGCTTGATGCACCATAGAATCTGTGTTCATTAGTTACCCATTAATTCTTTGTACTTTGGGGAAAGTAGAATTTGAGAAGCTGGAAATCTATCACTTTCAATAAAACATACGTAAGATGAAACTGAGCCACTTTTGGAAGTTTCCACCATGGCAGAGACAAAGAAAGTCCCGGACCTGGGCAATATAAACAATCAAATTATAGTTTGACATTGCTGCTTTTAACATTCCACTCTCCCTGATTTTTTTTAATGCTATAATTAAGTCCTTTCAAATTGCTAACCAAAGAGCCTCCGTTTTTTCTTAGGCATACCTGCTTACCAAAGTCTCCCACAAAATATGGGAAGCAGAGGACTCTAGAATTTAACACCTGCATGTATCCTAGCTCTGATTAACCTACCTATATGCTGTACTGGTATCAGCCCAGGCCATGAAGACACCATTAAACATTCCACCCCATGTGGTTTTTACTTAAAGTAATCTAATATTGTCAGGAGGTATCCATGTATGAAGACAAATTTCTCCCTATGTTCAGGACAAGTCATTCCTTATTATCTCATGAAGATTCTGCACACAGGTCTCACCGCTACCCCCAACATGCAAATAGAGAAAAGAAGACATCGAGCTCAAATGATCACTGATGAGGCTTCCTTTCATTATAAAACTTAAGAGTTAAAAGAGATACCCTTGGGAACAGGCACAGTGGCTCATGCCTCCAGTTCCAGCATTTTGGGAGGCCGAGATGGGTGGATCGTTTGAGACCAGCCTGGCCAACATGGGAAAACCCTGTCTCTACTAAAAATACACAAGTTATCTGGGTGTGTTGATGCCCATCTGTAATCCCAGCTACTTTCAAGGCTGAGGCAGGAGAATAGCTTGAATCTGGGAGGCGGAGATTGCAGTGAGCAAGATTGCCCCACTGTACTCCAGCCTGGGCAACAGAGCTGGACTCCGTCTCAAAAAAAAAAAAAAAAAAAAAGGAAGGAAAAGAAAAGAGAGAGAGAGAGAGAGAGATACACTTGCCTTGACACTTCATTTTATGTGAGAAAGATGAGCTCCAAAGTCCTGATATGGAAATTAGAAAATTAGTTAAAAAAAAAAAAAAGTAGGAGTAGAACCCAGGTGTTTCCACTAAAGGGAAGGAAACCTGTCTTTGTGAAGTGCCCAGCACCTGCTCTTCCCTCTTACCATTTCACCAAATCCTTACCACTGCACAAAAAGGAATTATGTCAGTCTGGCAGATAGGAAAACTAAGGTTCATAAAGGGTAAGAAATTATCCCGAGTTCCTATTCCTGGAAATTGATACTACCAAGTGGAATTACTTGCCAATGTTTATAGCTAACATCTCACAGTTTGGTAAACATTCACAAAGTGCTGGGCATTGAAGTAATCTCTTTAGTATATCATCTGACTAAAGTTTCACAGCAACCCCATGTGTTGCTTTAAAAAAAAAGAGAGACAGGGTCTCCCTCTGTTGCCTAAGCTGGAGGGCAGTGGTGCGATCACAGCTTACTACAGTCTCCAACCTGCCAGACTCAAGCAATCCTCCAATCTCAGCCTCCCAAGTAGCTGGGATTACAGGCTCATGTTGCCATGCCGGGCTAATATTTTAATTTTTTTATTTTAGAGATGGGGTCTCACAGTTGTCCAGACTGGTCTCAAACTTCCCTGCTCAAGCAATCCTCCTGCCTCAGCCTCTCACAGTGCTGGGATTACAGGAGCGGGCCACTGTGCCCAGCCTTAGATTGCTAATTTTTTGTTGATAATATTACCATAACTTTATCCGTTATGAGAAACATGAAATTTTATGTTTCTTTTGTGCCTTTTCTACTGTTTCATTGTTTGTTTTGTTTGTCCCTATAGACGCAAAGGCCAGCCAGAAAACTCATCCAATAGGCCCTTTTGCATATTATTTTCTTGAGTCCAAATTGTCAATAGGTATCAGGAAACAAGACTGTAATATCATACTCTTACAACCTTTAGCATGTTTTCATTATGGAGTGGAGGAAAAGCGTATCTGAGGGAAGATGGATAAGGGAAGAAAGACAGCAGCCTCACCTATCTTTGGAAGTTTGTCAGGAAAAATTAATCGTAAGGAAATATTCAACATCTTTGCTCTGACTCAAGGCTTGTTGGGTGGAACTGCTGAGATAAGAGGGGAAATTTGCTTCTACTATTTTAACGTATCTGCAGTTACCATAGACCCAGATACACATGCAGCATAATTCTAATTGCTTTACTCAGAAAATAAAGAAATCTACCAAATAAAGCTGCAGAAAACCAAATGCTGCATGTTCTCACTTATAAGTGAGAGTGAAATGATAAAAACTTATGAACACAAAGAAGGAAACAACAGACACTGGTGGGTCTGCTTGATGGGAGAGGGTGGGAGAAGGGGGAGGAGCAGAAAAGATAACTATTGGGTACTGGGATTAATAGCTGGGTGATGTAATAATATATATGACAAACCCCTGTGACATGTGTTTATCTACGTAACAAGCCTTCACAGGTACCCCAACCTGAAATAAAACTTTTTTTAAAGTTAGGCAGGGTAAATGGAAAGAGGCATAAAATCAAAATAATAACCTTTATTGGATAGTTATTTTGAAGAATTGTGAACAGACCTTTTTTAACATGCACGCACCAGCTCAGCGCTCTACTCAGCCATACACCAGTCTCCAAACCTCAGATGCCCCGCCCAGCATGTTCCCCCTCTCAGTCCGATGAGCTCATGCCTTTTCAATTGTTCAATCATCCTCTAAAATTACTACCTTTCAAGATGCCTTTTTGTTCTAACTAGGAGAACGGTGGTGATTTCCTTTGGAATATCTGCCTGAACTACCTTTTCAGGCTGCATTTTTTTCACTTGGTAAAATGAAAGTCTGAATTAGATCATCATTAAGGTGGTTTCCAGGTATTAAATTTTATGAGTTTCTAAGTAACATGTATTAAACCTACTACATGTGAGGTTCTGGGCCAGAAACTGGGGGGACCAGGATGCAGGCCTTCCCTCTACCACCTCATTCTATAAGTCTCAGAGATGGCTAATTATCATTTAATATGAAAAATGAAAAGATCAAGGTTTGTGTGCAGGGTTGGAGTGATTAATTCTGCCTGGGTGGTTGGTTAAGTAGAACACAGAGAAGATGACATTTGAACTGAAACTTGAAGGATGAGTTAATAGGCCTAGACAGGGAGAAAAATAATTTTCTAGATAGAATGAACAGGATCAGCAACAGCATGAAAACGTGTGACTGTCTGCAAAGTGAGCATGGATAAGAGTAGTGGTGGATATTTAGGACTGAGTCCATATCCTCTGAGAAGTCATTTGTATTAGTCAGCTAGGGCTGCATAACAAAACATCTTAGACTGGGGGGGCTTAACTAATAGAAATTAATTTTCTCACAGTTCTGAATGCTAGAAGCCCAAGATCAGGGTGTCAGCAGGTTTGGTTTCTCCAAAAGCCTCTCTTTTTGGCTTTTAAGTGTCTGCCTTCTTGCCATGCCCCACAAAGCCTTTCCTCTGTGCACTCTGACTCTTGGTGTCTCTTCCTCCTCTATGGACATCAGTCCTTTTGGATTAAGACCTCAAACTGCACAGCCTCATTTAAGCTTAATTACACCTTAAAAGCTCTATCTCCAAATACAGTGAAGTTGGGAGTAAGGGCTTCAATATATAAATTCTGGGAACACAATTCAGTCCCTAACATCCAGCCACCTGTTTTATTTGGAAAAGAGTAAAAGCTTATGCCTTTAAACTCAATCACCTCCTTCACAAGAAAATCTTTAGGCTTCACCTAAATGACTGCATATTCTGGTGTTACATTCTATTTTTGGAGGCTAGTTTACTTGTGTTGCTATGTTAAAACAGAAAATGTACCTTAAGTGTATGTGAAGCTTAGAGGAGGCAGACAGGTCAATAGCAATAGGAAATGGTTGCTTACATTTTGTGTTTTCCAAAGATGGTCACAATAATGTCTCCCACCCCACATGCTCTTCTCTAGTATACCCTTGCCACTTCCTTGGCAAGAAGTGGAGTAAATCTTGTCCTCTTGACTCTATGACTGACCTTATGATTTGCTTGTTAGCAACAGAATGGTGCCATATGATTTCTGATGCCACAAGAAAATGCCTCAAAGCTTCCATCTATTACTCTTGGAACACTCGGAAAGCCCCTCTTGGGGATTTCTATCTTAGACCTTAGTCATCATGCTGTAAAAATCTGAAGCCACGTGAAGAGGCCACGTGTAGGTCTTCTGATTGATAGTCCCAGCTGAGCCCAGCCTTTAGCAATTTCAGCCCAGGCACCAGACAGATGAGTGAAACACATTCTGGAAGGGGCTCACCCCGTCCCAGATGTTCCAGACCCCGGCCATTAAAGTCACTGCCAGTCATCTGTCTTCCTAGTGGAAGCACTAGGTATCACGGCGCAGAGAAGAGCTGTCCCCATGTACCTTTTCCCAATGCTTAGAACCTGAGAGCATAATACGATTGTTTAAATTCCACTAAGTTTAGGGTGATTTGTTATAAAGCAATAGTAAATGACTCAGACAGTTAAACTATTAAGGAAACAAGATTTTGAAAATACTTACAATAAATAAGCAGATGAGCCAAAAATACAAAAATATAGTCTAGATTATTTGGTATAGAAAAGCAGCCCCGCACACCTCAGTATTGCTCCTGAAAAGTCTTGTATTTATAATACAGCATACTATTTGATGCTCATAATAATGTTCTAGTATCATTAAGCAAAATGATAGGCAGGGAAAATAGATTATACATTTTAGAAAGATAAACTTCAAACTGATTAATATTTAAATTGCTTCATCACTTTAAAAGGAATACAAGTTTCCATGACCAGGAAAATGAAAAGACATTAACATTTTTGTTCTTCAGTAATACAGAATAAATTAGGCTTCACTATAATTTTTAATGGAATATATTTCATAATTATTAATTTTTGTGTTATTTGTCGAAAGGAAGTCTTGGGACCTAGCATATTATTATTCATGTATATACTTTGTCTTTTTCAAAACAGGATTTGATGCTCTGATGTTTCTTTAATGAGCTTTCTATCCCATAAAGCATATCACATATCATGAAATCATTAAGACATACACTTTGACAATAGTAATAATGCTAAATTGTAACCTCCTTAAAGACCAGGAGCCATGCCCTATTACTCATTTGTGTACCCCCAATGTGGCCTAGCTCTGTGCTTTGTATATAATAGAAGTTCATAAAAGATTTGGTGAATTGAGTTGAATTGAACAAGTTGTGATCAGATCTTTAAATGACTTAATCTTATGTCTAAAATTTCTCTCCAGAACACTATTGAGAAATCAGAAACTCAAGCAATCATTATCCTTAAGTAATACAAAGACGTCACGTACAAAACACCCACTTCTAAAATGGATATACCTATGCTTTACAATAAATACACCACATGACAGGCTTTTCTAGTTTTATTTCCATTCAGTTTCATACTACTAAAGTGCTATTATGAAGAGTCCAATTACAGTTCAGGTCAGATCTAACACTGAAGGAAGAAGTTTGTGTGTGTGGTTATGTGTACATATGTGTGTGTGAACCTGTTTAGAAGGGAAGATTTACCCCCAGAAGCAGTACTCATAACCAAAACTTCGGGACCCAAAATCCCATCATAAACAAATAACCTGTGGAAAGAGCAGACAGGGATTAGGGAAAGTGGACTACGATGGCCCAGCTCTAAGACATAAGATCTTAGTAACCACATTAATTAAGGAGTTCTAGGAGTCCCTTTTCTTCCAGAGACCAACATAACCAAAGTCTGCATCCCACCCCTTGAAGGCAGTCACCCTGAAGCCGCTGCAGCTCCATATAGCTCGCACACTAGCATTCACCCTAAAATGACTAGAGCCCCAACTAGAGACAGGTCAAATAGAGCTTCCCTCCCTGTTTTTCAGTTGTACAACTCAGTGGCATGTCTGGATTGCAGGGATGTGCTGTTGACTAAAAATTTTATCTTTGCTGGTAATGTCCACAGATACTGTAATCACAGCTGTGGATTCAACTACATAAAATAATATGTATAATCCAGTGGGAAAGATAGGCGCAGACATTTCTATCCAGAGTCATTTATGACTGTTGAAGTCAGACAGTAATCTATAAGTGTGAATCAAGTGGTGAGTGGGAAGTCTGAGGAGAGGGAACAATGACTTCTGATTTTGTGGAGGAAGAGACAGATCTCACTTGAATCTCACTTTTGACAGATGGTTCTGGTGAAAACAACTAGCACTCTGAATTTGTAAAATAAATAATTGTATTTATTGAATATATACAATGTCCAAGGTGCTAGTGATATGCTATGTCCTAAACTGCATTATCTCATTTTATTCTTAGCTCTAGAAGTAGGTTTTCTTCTTCTTCTCTTCCTCCTTCTCCCTCTCCCCCTCCTTCTCCCTCTTCCCCTTCCCCTTCCCCTTCCTTTTCCCCTTCCTCTTCTCCTTCTCCTTCTTCTTCTTCTTCTTCTTTTTTTTTTTTTTGAGATCGAGTGTTGCTCTATCACCCAGTCTGGAGTTTAGTGGCTCAATCTTGGCTCACTGCAACCTCCGCCTCCCGGGTTCAAGCAATTCTCTGTCTCAGCCTCCCAATTATCATTCTTGTTTTAGAGAAGAAGAAACTGAAGTTTAGAGAAGTGAATTACCTCAGAAAGAAAATGGCAAGTAAATGGCTAAGTTGGGACAGCAGCCCACCCCTGTCTGACTCCAGAGCTCAAGATTTAATCACTATAAAATATGCATAGATCTGTGTATGTGTGTGTGTGTGTGTGTCTGGATTCTACTTTATAGGTAAAGAAAATGGTATAGACAAAAGTTAAATGACTTCTTTACTTCCCTATCATTAGGATTTTTGATAAAGAAAGTAAAAAGACAAAAAAAAAAAAAAAAAAAAAGAAAACTCAACCCATACCCTAGAACGTTATCTTCACAGAAGGTGTCCACAAAGTTCAAAGTATTTCAAATCGAATTTTGCATGTCCAATGTCAGGAAAATATCTATGTTCCTTGCCTCCACAATATATAATTCTGATGTTTAAAAATATTTCTGTGTTCTGATTTCCCCATACCCTCAAGGAAGAAAAGAAATTTAACACAAGACTTCATTTGTAACTCAAGATTTATCTGCCTTTTTCTATACAACAGAGTATTAGATGTCTAGCAGCCTTTCTAGTTAATTGCTAATTAATTATATATTTTAAGTTGTTTGTAATATGTTTCTTTAAAAAGCTTTATTGGTAGGTTACAATTATGAGATTATACAGTTTCCACCACTGATTTAAAGATAATTAATAAAAGCTTAAGTTTCATAATGGCAAGGATACTCTTTCAAAATATTAACCTCGGGCTTTAGGGGCAGCAAGAGTCCCTTCATATATTTTCTCTTCAAAAGCATCAAAATTTCCTCCACCAAAATACACAGATCACCATTTTTGAACAAGATTTCTTTGCAGCCTAGTGGCACAATGAATTACATCCCATTCCATCCCAGCTGTTCTACCCACCTGGGTAGGAGCAGAAAACCTGTAGCTTGTATTATTCCCTTTGGAGGTCAGGAGACCGTAACCTCTCTCCACTTGAGAATAGAATCAAAATTGTCATCTAGAAGGTTAGTGTATCAACTGATCACCAGTTTTCAAATCAACTGACAAGTATACAAGTAGGGTACAATGCCAAAGAAAATTGACGGACATTTGGTATTGCAGACTAGATTAAGCAAAGAGCAAACTATGTGCCTAGGGCACCACAAAAAGCCAAAAACCGCCTGAGTATTTGTAAGAGGGAAAGGCAGGGAGGACTCAAGATGGCGCTGTGAGAACAACCCAGGATTGGAGTTCTCGTTGTGTCTGTGGAGAGGTGAGTCTGAGCTGCATTTCCAGACTGATCTTTGTTGCCCACGGAACGGGGAAATTCCCAAGTGAAGAGGAGACGCGGGACGCCAGGCAGATATTCCGCCTGGCAAAGCCGGCAGCCGGGGTGGCGGCGGCCGGCCCTACCCAGCGCTCCCCACAGGGCGCGCTTGTCCGGGTGCCCCGTTGAACCGGCAACCGGAGACGTGAGAGGGCTGGACTTGAGACTGAGCTAGACTTGGACAGTGGGCCAGCCCAGGGGATTGCAGGAACAGAGCGTTAGGGTTGGCCCAGTGGGACGAACAAAACTGCGATTTCAAACAAGCCCCGTGCAGACGGCCCGAGATGCTCTGAGGGGGAGGGGCGGCCACCATTACGGAGGCAACCCGCCCCAACTGAGATACACGCCCATTGCTGACATAGCCAGACGTTGCCGAGGTAACCCGTCCCAACTGAGATACACGCCCACTGCTGACGCAGCCTGCCGTTGCCAAGGCAACCCGCTACAACAGAGAGATTCCGCCGCAGGGCGTGGCGGAGAACAGCAAAACAGCAGAGCCAGGGCGAGCCTCACAACAGCAGGGCGGAGCCTCGGCAGGCAAACAGTGGCTAGTCTGCATCCTAGCTGGGCAGGACCTCAACGGACATCCAAAAATAAAGCCCAAACCCCTCAACACAGAGCATTTGAGAAAAAAAAGGGTTTTTTTAATGAGCTCTGTTGCAGCAGAATCAAACATAGCAGCCTAACAGCCCTGAATGAACAACAGAGCTCACAGCTCAGCAATTAAGCCCCTATAAAGTACAAACTGTCTCCCCAAGCAGATCCCTGACCCCTTTATATCCAAAAGACTGACATTAGGCAGGCACCATCCTGGGACAAAGATAGCAGAAAAAGAAACTGGTAGCATCCCTTGCTGTGCCACAGCTGCTAGAGGTGCACCCCAGACAAGCAGGGTCTGGAGCGGACCTCAGCAGTCGTACAGCGAAGGGGCTAGACTGGTAGAAGGAAAACCAAGCAACAGAAATACTTCATCATCAACATTCAGGGTGTCCACTCAGAGACCCAATCGAAAAGTCAGCAACTACGCAGACGACCAGCGGACAAATCCACAAAGATGGGAAGAAACCAGCGCAAAAAGGAGGAAAACACCCGAAACCAGAACACCTCGCCTCCTAGAAAGGACCAAAACTCCTCACCAGCAAGGGAACAAAGCTGGACGGAGAATGACTGCGATGAAATGACGGAATTAGACTTCAGAAGATGGATAATGAGAAACTTTTGTGAGCTAAAAGATTATGTATTAAATCAATGCAAAGAAACTAAGAACCTTGAAAAAAGATTTGAAAAAAGATTCGAGGAAATGATAACAAGAATGGATAACTTAGAGAGGAATGTGAATGAATTAAAGGAGCTGAAAAACACAATACGAGAACTTCGCGAAGTATGCACAAGTTTCAATAGCCGAATTGACCAAGCAGAAGAAAGAATATCTGAAGTCGAAGACCAACTCAATGAAATAAAACGAGAAACCAAGATTAGAGAAAAAAGTGCAAAAAGGAATGAACAAAGTCTCCAAGAAATGTGGGACTATGTGAAAAGACCTAACCTACGTTTGATAGGTGTACCAGAAGGGGACGAAGAGAATGAATCCCAGCTGGAAAATACTCTTCAGGACATCATCCAGGAAAATTTCCCCCACCTAGCAAGACAGGCCAACACTCAATTGCAGGAAATTCAGTGAACACCACAAAGATATTCCGCAAGAAGAGCAACCCCAAGGCACATAATCGTCAGATTCAATAGGGTTGAAATAAAGGAGAGAATACTAAGGGCAGCCAGAGAGAAAGGTCGGGTCACCCACAAAGGGAAGCCCATCAGACTCACAGCAGATCTATCGGCAGAAACACTACAAGCCAGAAGAGAGTGGGGGCCAATATTCAACATTCTTAAAGAAAAGAACTTTCAACCCAGAATTTCATATCCAGCCAAACTGAGCTTCAGAAGTGAAGGAAAAATAAAATCCTTTGCGAACAAGCAAGTACTCAGAGATTTTGTCACCACCAGGCCTGCTTTACAAGAGCTCCTAAAAGAGGCACTACACATAGAAAGGATCAACCAGTACCAGCCATTCCAAAATCACACTGAGTGCTAAAGAGCATCAACATAATGAAGAATCTACAACAACTAACGGGCAAAACAGCCACTTAGCATCAAATGGCAGTATCAAATTCACACATAACAATATTAACCCTAAATGTAAATGGACTAAATGCACCAATCAAAAGACACAGACTGGCAAATTGGATAAAAATCCAAAACCCGTCAGTGTGCTGTATCCAGGAAACCCATCTCACATGCAAGGATACACAAAGGCTCAAAATAAAGGGATGGAGGAAGATTTACCAAGCAAATGGAGAGCAAAAAAAAGCAGGAGTTGCAATTCTCATCTCTGATAAAATAGACTTTAAAGCAACAAAGATCAAAAGAGACAAAGAAGGCCATTACATAATGGTAAAAGGATCGATACAACAAGAAGAGCTAACGATCCTAAACATATATGGACCCAATGCAGGAGCACCCAGATACATAAGGCAAGTTCTTAAGGACTTACAAAAGGACTTAGACTCCCACACAGTAATAGTGGGAGACTTTAACACTCCACTGTCAATACTAGACAGATCAACCAGACAAAAAATCAACAAGGATATCCAGGGCTTGAACTCAGACCTGGAGCAAGCAAACCTGATAGACATTTACAGAACTCTCCACCCCAAATCCACAGAATACACATTCTTCTCAGCACCACATCACACCTACTCTAAAATTGACCACATAATTGGAAGTAAAGCACTGCTCAACAAATGCAAAACAACTGAAATCATAACAAACAGCCTCTCAGACCATAGTGCAATCAAGTTAGAACTCAGAATTCAGAAACAGACCCAGAACTGCACAGCTTCATGGAAACTGAACAACTGGCTCTTGAATGTTGACTGGGTAAACAATGAAATGAAGGCAGAAATAAAGAAGTTCTTCAAAACCAATGAGAACGAAGACACAACATGCCAGAACCTCTGGGACACATTTAAAGCAGTCTCTAGAGGAAAGTATATAGCAATAAGTGCCCATATGAGGAGAACAGAGAGATCCAAAATTGACACCCTATCGTCAAAATTGAAAGAGCTAGAGGAGCAAGATCAAAAAAACTCAAAACCCAGCAGAAGACAAGAAATTACTAAGATCAGAGCTGAGCTGAAGGAGATTGAGACACGAAAAACCCTTCAAAAAATCAACAAATCCAAGAGCTGGTTTTTTGAAAAGATCAACAAAATAGACAGACCACTAGCCAGATTGATTAAAAAGAAAAGAGAGAACAACCAAATAGATGCAATAAAAAATGATAAAGGGGAAATCACCACAGATTCCACAGAAATTCAAAACATCATCAGAGAATATTACAAACAACTCTATGCGCATAAACTAGTAAACCTGGAAGAAATGGATAAATTCCTGGATTCCTGTGTCCTCCCAAGCCTAAACCAGGAGGAAGCTGAAACTATGAATAGACCAATAACAAGGTCTGAAGTTGAGGCAGCAATTAAGAGCCTACCACACAAAAAAAGCCCAGGTCCAGACGGGTTCACAGCCGAATTCTACCAGACACACAAGGAAGAGCTGGTAGCATTTCTTCTAAAACTATTTCAAACAATCCAAAAAGAGGGAATCCTTCCCAAATCATTTTACGAGACCAACATCATTCTGATACCAAAACCCGGCAGAGACCCAACGAGAAAAGAAAACTTCAGGCCAATATCCATGATGAACATAGATGCAAAAATCTTCAATAAAATATTGGCAAGCCGATTGCAACAGCAAATCAAAAAACTTATTCATCATGATCAAGTAGGATTCATCCCGGGGATGCAAGGCTGGTTCAACATACGCAAGTCTATCAACGTAATTCACCACATAAACAGAACCAAAAACAAAAACCACATGATTATCTCAATTGACGCAGAGAAGGCATTTGACAAAATTCAACAGCCCTTTATGCTAAAAACCCTCAATAAACTCGGTATCGATGGAACGTATCTCAAAGTAATAAAAGCTATTTATGACAAACCAACAGCCAATATCATACTGAATGGGCAAAAACTGGAAGCATTCCCTTTGAAATCCGGCACTAGACAAGGATGCCCTCTTTCACCACTCCTATTCAATATAGTACTGGAAGTTCTAGCCAGAGCAATCAGGCAAGAAAAAGAAATAAAGGGTATTCAAATAGGAAAGGTGGAAGCCAAATTGTCTCTATTTGCAGACGACATGATAGTATACCTAGAAGACCCCATCGCCTCAGCCCAAAAACTCCTGAAACTGATAAGCAACTTCAGCAAAGTCTCAGGATATAAAATCAATGTGCAAAAATCACAAGCATTCGTCTACACCAATAACACACTTAAAGAAAGCCAAATCAAGAGCGAACTGCCATTCGCAATTGCTACAAAAAGAATAAAATACCTTGGAATACAACTCACAAGGAACGTAAGAGACCTCTTCAAGGAGAACTACAAACCACTGCTCAACGAAATCAGAGAGGACACAAACAGATGGAGAAACATTCCATGTTCATGGTTAGGAAGAATTAATATCGTGAAAATGGCTATACTGCCCAAAGTAATTTACAGAATCAACGCTATCCCCATCAGGCTACCATTGACTTTCTTCACAGAACTGGAAAAAACCACCATGAACTTCATATGGAACCAAAAGAGAGCCCGCATAGCCAAGTCAATTCTAAGCAAAAAGAACACAGCGGGGGGCATCACACTACCGGATTTCAAACTATACTACAAGGCTACAGTAATCAAAACAGCATGGTACTGGTACCAAAACAGAGATATAGACCAATGGAACAAAACAGAGGCACCGGAGGCAACACAACATACATACAACTATACAATCTTTGATAAACCTGACAAAAACAAGCAATGGGGAAAGGATTCCATGTTTAACAAATGGTGTTGGGAAAACTGGCTAGCCATGTGCAGAAAGCAGAAACTGGACCCCTTCCTGACACCTTACACTAAAATTAACTCCAGATGGATTAAAGACTTAAACATAAGACCTGGCACCATAAAAACCCTAGAAGAAAATCTAGGCAAAACTATCCAGGACATAGGAGTAGGCAAGGACTTCATGAACAAAACACCAAAAGCATTGGCAACAAAAGCCAAAATAGACAAATGGGACCTAATCAAACTCCACAGCTTCTGCACGGCAAAAGAAACAGTCACTAGAGTGGATCGGCAACCAACAGAATGGGAAAACATTTTTGCAGTCTACCCATCTGACAAAGGGCTGATATCCAGAATTTACAAAGAACTCAAGCAGATTTACAGGAAAAAAACAAACAAGCCCATTCAAAAGTGGGCAAAGGATATGAACAGATACTTTACGAAAGAAGACATATATGAGGCCAACAATCATATGAAAAAATGCTCATCGTCACTGGTCATCAGAGAGATGCAAATCAAAACCACATTGAGATACCATCTCACGCCAGTTAGAATGGCGATCATTAAAAAATCTGGAGACAACAGATGCTGGAGAGGATGTGGAGAAAAAGGAACACTTTTACACTGTTGGTGGGAGTGTAAATTAGTTCAACCATTGTGGAAGACAGTGTGGCGATACCTCAAGGCCTTAGAAATAGAAATTCCATTTGACCCAGCAATCCCATTACTGGGTATATATCCAAAAGACTATAAATCGTTCTACTATAAGGACACATGTACACGAATGTTCATCGCAGCACTGTTTACAATAGCAAAGACCTGGAATCAACCCAAATGCCCATTGATAATAGACTGGATTGGAAAAATGTGGCACATATACACCATGGAATATTATGCAGCAATCAGAAATGATGAGTTTATGTCGTTTGTAGGGACATGGATGAATCTGGAGAACATCATCCTCAGCAAACTGACACAAGAACAGAAAATGAAACACCGCATATTCTCACTCATAGGTGGGTGATGAAAAATGAGAATACATGGACATAGAAAGGGGAGTACTAAACACTGGGGTCTATTGGGGGGAAAAGGGGAGGGTCAGTGGGAGGGGGAGGTGGGGAGGGATAGCCTGGGGAGAAATTCCAAATGTGGGTGAAGGGGAGAAGAAAAGCAAAGCACACTGCCATGTGTGTACCTACACAACTGTCTTGCATGCTCTGCTCATGTACCCCAAAACCTATAATCCAATAAAAAATTAAAAAAAAAAAAAAAAGAGGGAAAGGCAGACTTAAATGAAGAGTGTTACACTTGTTTTATAGTTCAGGGTTTTATTTTGCTTTGTTTTCTGAGACAGGGTCTCACTCTGTTGCCCAGGCTGTAGTGCAGTGTGCAACAGTCTTGACCTCATGGGCTCCAGCGATCCTCCCACTTTGGTCTCCCAAAGTGCTGGGACTACAGGAGTGAGCCCCATGCCTGGGTAATTTTTTGTTGTCGTTGGTAGAAATAGGGGTCTCTTTATGTTGCCCAGGCTGGTATCAAACTCTTGGGCTCAAGCAAATCCTCCTTGCCTTGGCCTCCAACATGTTGGGATTACAGGCCTGAGCCACCACACCCAGCCTTATAATTCAGATTACAAAAGTTGTTTTTAAATACTTATGAGAGTTTTTTGGGAAAGCATCATAACCTTTTCAGTGGTTGAGACTTCTAAAGGCAATCAACCCTTCTTTTTATCTCAGAATAGAACAAGTTGACATAGTGCTCAATTAATCAACCACAATCCCTAAACAAGCCTTTATTTTGATACTGAAAACTTTTAATTCAGTTTATCAAATGGTTTTAGTCAATAATAGGGCCTGTTTTCCAAGTAATTGTCCTCACATGACTCAGCATGTCAACAATGGGTTGTATAGACTGCAGTTTTAATAGGAGAAATTGTAAGCTAACACTTCAATGGATGTTCACTGAATGAATGGACTGGAAGCAATATACCTGAATTCAAATCCAGTTGTTTTTTTTTTCATTTCTAATATGCTAGCTTGAATTACTTACCTTGAACTTAGGTTTCTATATGTATAAAATGGAAATTATATGATAAACTTTAGGAGTTGTGATTATTAGATAATGTGAGATTATCTCATTAAAGTGATTGACTCCCTTATTTGGATGTTGGGAGGATTAGAAATGAGACATTTATTTGAAGCCGTTTGTTAAAATTCTTCACAACCTCCCTATAGACATTCATTCATTTATTCATCAAATGTACATCGAAAACCTATTGTATAATGGGCACTATATTGGGTACAGAGAAGCCTTCATGATAAAGCCTTAGGAAATAAAATGTTTTATGTCCATTTTGACATGGTGTACAAATGGAATAGTATTTGTCGTGGCAGACAGCAATTTACTAAACTTGCAGCCTAATCATCTGTCTCTCCAGTGTCCTCTCCATTTTTGATTGAAAATAGGAGAGAGGTTGAGAGTATCTGCTTTATAAATTAGCCAGTAATTTATTTTAATCTAGTAATTTTTAAAAGTGAAAGGCCAATAGTTTGGTTTTTTGGGTCATGAAATAGGTGCAAATGTCAAACCTACCCATCAAAATGCCACCCCTATGACTTGTTAGCCAAAATGTCAGCTCCTCTTGAAATCACATTCCTTCTCTAAGATTTGTTCCTTGTGGTGCCATCTGTCTGGATCACTTTCTCCCAGTCCAGTTCATCTGGCTTCTAGCCAACCTTCAGTCACTTCTGTCCTGGATGGCTTTGCTGTCCTCACTCTCACTTACCCCCAGTCTGGATGGGGGCCTTTCTTTTTGTTCCCATAACACCCAGTTCTCATTCCTTTAGCAGGGTGTCAAATGAAATCAATTTTTTTTCTTAACTAGAAAGACATCATTTAAAATGCATTAGTAAGGGACACTTTAATTCACCACTGGAGCACATTCTTTTGCTTTAGGAAAATCACCCAGAATACTTTTATAAGCGTAATAACCACCTATTTTCTTGAAGAAAGCTAGTGCTTCAGACAGAGATGTTAAATTAGTCATTGACCAACGTAAAATTTGCTATTTTTAGCAGACATATTTCCTTGCAGAGAGAAATAATATATTTTTACCTAAATATGGAATAGTCTTGCCCCTGAAAATTGTCCCCACTCCCTGCCCACTCCCACTTGGAGATATTTATGTACATCTGTGTACAAGAATTTTCTCACAGTCTAGTTTAGAACAGTTCATATCAGGATCTGGGGTTGGCCTTCCCTTTACGTTGTGCTGGAATAAAGACATGGAATGGTCTGGACTGTCAACAACCCATCCATGGCTTTTAGTTTCTCCTTTTTGAAACTGAATAACCAAGACTTGGAATTTTATCTTTTAAACTGCAAACATTGCCTTGTCTGTGTCTCTGAAGCTAAAATATTATCTGGTGGGTAAGGATGAAGGAATTGGATGTTTCCACTGTCAGTCATCCTGGGGTGGGATGTGAGGCAGGCCTGGGAATGGACAGGAAGGAGGACCTCCCTTTTCTTAGCTATAGCCAAAAGAGACATGAGGGGAATAACTTCACAATGCAAAGATGCCAGGGGAGACCCACCCCATGGAACAGCCTCCAGCATGCAGTAGGTGCTCAATGAATAGTTCTTGAATAAATTATCAATTTATATATAGTTAATACCGATGTGAGATCCTAAAAACAGCAAGCCACTTGTAGTGGCATCTAGATAAACTTGTCTATTTAATTGATCAGTGTCCATCTGGACAGGTTATAAAATATGGTGTTTCTTGGTAATTTTCAGAAATAGTATTTGTAAAGCAAATCTAGTAAAAGAACAGATTTCTCAGGCAGGTGCAGTGACTTACTCCTGTGATCACCTCAGTGATCCACTGAGGTGGGTTGATCACCTGTGGTCGGAAGCTCAAGACCAGCCTGACCAACATGGAGAAACTCTGTCTCTACTAAAAATACAAAAATTAGCCGGGCGTGGTGGCGCATGCCTGTAATCCCAGTTACTCAGGAGGCTGAGGCAGGAGAATTGCCTGAACCCAGGAGGCGGAGGTTGCAGTGAGCCAAGATCACTCCATTGCACTCCAGCCTGGGCAACAAGAGCAAAACTCCGTCTCAAAAAAAAAAAAAAAAAAAGAACAGATTTCTCCCAGTTTTTCCTTGAGTGCTGACGCTCTTATTGTTTTTGGAAACGTTATCTTAGCCTTTAAAAGATGCTTTGAAGAAAACCTCATCACCATTAACCCGAAAGCTAGTGCTTCAGACAGAGAATTAAATTAGTCATTGACCAAGGTAAAATCTGGTATCTGTAGCAGAAATATGTCCTCGCAGAGAGAAATAATACATTTTGAGGCTTTTAAGGCTAAGATAACTTGGATCCCCTCCCTCAAATTCACTTTTGTTTTTTCTACAGAACCATGACCTTCATGATAATAAGATCTGTATCTTATTTTTTTTTTTTTTTTTTGCATCATGACTGTTTCTCGAATACAATAGGTGCTCAAAAAATGTTTGCTGAGTTACACATGCCAGACCAGGCTCCACATGACTTCCTATAGCTTTTAAACAAATACAGATACAACATGTATGATCCTCGGGGACATTATACGTGATAGATGTTGTAGCTCCAGACCTCACAATTTATTTCTTGATGTCCCACAAATGCCTTTTCCATGCTGCTGTTGCTGCTTCACATGAGATGTATGCACAAAGTTCTCCCTTAACTCCCTATAGCACCGCCAAGATCAATGCAGAAGTAGCTTGTGACTCATCTGAAAAAGTCTTTCATGATATTATCTTCAACTTGATGTCTTTACTTAAGTAAGTAAATAGTATTATTTAAAATTTGTTTATGAGAAAATTACTGAAATAGAGCTAGTAAGATGATTCTCTTTTTTGTAAGGCAGTTGCTGTAACTTTTAAATTGGAAATTATGTTTTAAGCACAGGTACACCCAAAAAGTTCCACAATCATTTCTTAGTGATGGAGGAGCAGGAAACAGAAGAGACCTTGAAGGCCATGTAGCTCCCTCCCTTTATGCGTGAGGAAACTGAAGCCCCAAGTGATAGAGTAACTTGTCCAGCATCACACACCTCACTGATGGCAGTGCCCAGTTGAGACGTCACTGCTTCTGATCTATTGCTTTTCTGTTCTGACAACATATGCTTCTACTAAATCACACCACTCACAGACCCATGGATTGATGGGCAATTTATAATATTTATTTGGGTCTTATGTTAAAAAAATACTCGGAAGCAATAGTTTGGGTAGAGTTGTTGCTGTTTTAACCATCCTACTCTGCTTAATTTTATGAGTACTGCAGATCCTTAAAAGTCCTAGCATAGCAGTTCTCAACCTGACTGGAAAAAGACCTATGCCAGGGATCCACCCAGGCCCATACTGTGGTTCTTAAAAATCAGAGATTGACATATTTTTAAAAAGTTCCCTAAATGATTCTAATTGCAGCCAGGATTGAGAATACTGCCCTTAATTTTTTTTAGTTAATTAGCTTTTAAAAATTAAAATTATTTTAATTTTATTCACTAATTCTTATCCATTTTACAACCCTTTTGTCCACATTCCCCAATTTCTCCCCCACACCCCATTCTGTGATTGCCTAGAAGACACAAAGAATACACATTTCCTCATTTGGGTTTTCTTAATGACCGGTGGGAACTTTCTTTTTTACTATTATTATACGTTAAGTTCTGGGGTACATGTGCAGAATGTGCAGGTTTGTTACATAGGTATACGTGTGCCATGGTGGTTTTGCTACACCCATCAATCCATCATCTGCATTAGGTATTTCTCCAAATGCTATCCCTCCCCTAGCCCCCCACACCCCTGACAGGCCCCAGTGTGTGATGTTCCCCTCCCTGTGTCCATGTGTGCTCATTGCTTAACTCCCACTGAGTGAGAACGTATGGTGTTTGGTTTTCTGTTCTTGTGTTAGTTTGCTGAGAATGATGGTTTCCAGCTTCATCTATGTCCCTGCAAAGGACATGAACTCATCCTTTTTTGGGCTGCATAGTATTCTACGGTGTATATGTGCCACATTTTCTTTATCCAATGGGCATTTGGGTTGGTTCCACGTCTTTGTTATTGTGAACAGTGTCATAATAAACATACGTGTGCATGTGTCTTTATAGTAGAATGATTTATAATCCTTTGGGTATATACCCAGCAATGGGATTGCTGGATCAAATAGTATTTCTAGTTCTAGATCCTTGAGGAATCACCACACTGTATTCCACAATGGTTGAACTAATTTATACTCAACCAGTGGGAACTTTCTCAATTAGTGAAGTTCAATGCTGACAACACTGAATTCACATTAAATACAAAAGACATTATCCCTCACTGGGAACAAAACACTATTGCATTAATTTAGATGGTAGATTTTCATAGAATCACATGATCAGCAAGAAGCATATAATTCATTCTTCAGCCACCTGAAAAATCTTTACCTATAGATTCATGTCTTCTATGGTCAAAATCTCCAGAAATTGTTTCATACTCTTATTATTCTTAAGAATGTTGTTTTGTTTAATCAATTTAAGCTGCTGTCTTCATTGGAAATGGAGAACAATGCATGAATTGCTTGCTTACTGATCTTTTGTTTAGTAGTGAAGACTCACAAATTCACAATTAAGCCTTCTTTTCATCAGGCTAATAACAAATAGTTTGTCATTGTGGCCTACGTCTCATAACCATTTGGTGTATATTTGTCATTCTTCTTCTCTGAACACAATTAGACCACTATATAATACAATAGTTATTTGCCTTTGCTTTAACATGTTATCTAAAGATAAAAAGTGCATTGTTTATGATTGAGGTCATCGTTTTTACGTATCATTACATTCACATGCAAGCACTGTCTATTTTTTCTTACTTTGTAATTTTAAGATAAAAAAGGTAGTCACTGGGTTATTAAATATAATTACCTTGCCTTATATCTGAAAGCAGAATGCAAACATAAAGCTTTCTTGCTTTGGTAATTTCCATAATTTCACACATAGCATTAGTAAAGCCCTGGGTATAATTCAGATGTACAGATCGCACCCACAGTACCATAAACATAAGATTTTCCCAGAGCAATCATCACTGAAGCACCAATTCAGATAACAGAAGTAGTCATTAGTTCTTCAGGCAGCCTTTATATTTTCTTTATGTAGTATTTTCCATACTCGTCGTAATATTGTGCCATTTTTACTAGCTAGTTAAGATTTCACTGTATAAACAGGAGCTGAATATATTCATGTCAAAGATAATCATTTCTTTAAAAGGTTTCTTTGTCAGGTATTCATTAAAGTAGGTTTCACATCAAAATGATAGTCACTAATATAGGGCAAACATCTTATCCATTTGGCAGGTTTCAAAAAATTTAAATTTTGTGAGTACTATATTAAATCCTCAGCCTATATTGTGTCTCCTTAATAGCATAAAGATCTGTCTTATGAGTGCACACATTGGTGGGCATACAAAGTGGAATGACCTGTGTGTCATAGACAAAGACAGGAGACCATGGAAGAGACGATGTTCATGTATGCACTGGAAATATCTACTTGCACCAGTGCTGTGCTTTCTAAACAGTGTTTCTACTTTCTCAATATTAGCCTTCCAAAAATCATTTTGTGATAAATTCCCTAAATAAAGGCTTCTCCCTAGTTGGTGTTTACCACTCCATGCTGCATGAAGCACTGGCATTTTGGCTTCAAGACAGGAGGTAACAGGAATAAAAACAGCGCCAGCTACATTTCCTCTGGATCAAATATGTGAATGTTGTGAGCATTGTAATGGATAGCGTGGGTGACACAGAATTTCACAAAAGCGCCTACACAAAGAGCAGCCCTTCGGAAGGCAAAGCAGACACCATTTTATCTTATTTTAAAGCAGCAACCATCTCCAGGTTTTCTGTGGAAGCTTTCAGACACAAAGTTTTTTACCTAACCCAGTGGGATATGGTGAATTTTTAGGAGGGCAGTTCGATTTCTAGACAGTGGGAAGGAAAATAGAAACGGGCAAGAATTGAGGTCGTAGCTGTAAATATCTCTTTCTCTGAAGGAGTAAAGTGAGAACAATAGCCTTATACATAATGACACTGAGAGTCATTAAATCAATTATAAAAATGAATCCCCAGCCTTAGAGTGCTTCATAGGAGAGACCCATATCTACTCTGGGGGCTTGGTAACTTTGAGGGGGTATCAAGCTATGGGTAAGTTAAGGACCCCAGCCACGTCTTTCTGTGGTGATATGTGAGACCCTAGCCTGGCACTGCTGTTACGAAAGCCCCACCTCCCAGTGGACCTCTTGGGACTGACTGGCCTGACTGTGAATATGTCAATCAAATTATGTAGGCAGCTCTGTGGTTGGTTTTCTGATTATAAATGATATTTGACTTTGGTTTTGTTTTTTGGTGTGGGTATGTGTGTGTGTGTCTTTGTGTGTGGCAGTGGGTTGTTGCTGCTGTTTTGTTTTTCTGGAAACACAAAGCATATATCTAAAGTGAGAGTGTTGCCTTTCAAAATTGTAATCTGACATATTTCCCACTTCAGTGTCACTTCTTGAAATATTTTGGGGTTTATCTTTTAGAATTCCCTCGGCCCCTGTGGCAGATTATTTTCTGTATCCTGACAACTCATTATTTAAGGGGAGATTTAATTTTCTTTTATATTATTTTCTATTTTGTGTATGTATGTTTTTTAAAAATTATGATTAAAATACACATAACATAAAATGTACTGATTTAGCCATTTTAAAGTGAGCAATTCATAGGCATTTAGTACATTCACAGTATTGTGCAACCATCACCACAATGTAGTTCCTCAACATTTTCGTCACTCCCAAGGAAAACCTCATACTCACTCGTAAGCAGTAGTCACTTCACAATATCCCTCTCAGCCGCTGCTAACCACTAGTCTGCTTTCTACCTCTCTGGATCAGCCTATTTTTGATATTTCTCATAATTGGAATCTATGACATGTGTCCTTTCGTGTCTTGTTTCTCTCACTTAGTGTAACATTTTCAAGGATCATCCATGTTGTATCTGTATTTATTTTAAAGCAATAGCAATAGGAAGTTATATGGAGTCAACTTCCTATGGTCAATAAGCTGGATATATACTGTTTGAAAAAAATTTAAGTGATGTTACAAGGTAATAAGACTATTTATACCATGTGACTCACGTCTGATTTTTATGTCTTTTAATATCTAGATTCTATTTACACTAAATAAAACATGCATACAACAAATAAATACTACAATACACTATTAAATACATTATCACCTACACTGTAAGTATGCCTATTGCTTGATTACTGCCAAGTAGACTCTTACAAGATCTTCTCTGGGAAGGGGAAAAGGTTTGGCCAAAGTATGTTAGGCCTGTGTTATACTAAAATGATGACACCCTCCCTAATGAAAGAGGTGAGATATATGCAAATCAGATCTTGGGTGACTATAAGGTAAACATGTAAATTAGGCTTTCATAGTTTCTTTTTGTAATATCCCTCCCTTTTAATTGTCCACTCTCCTTTTCTGAGGGTGAAATACCTATTTAATAAAATAAATTCATCCTAAAGTATTTGTGAATTAACGAACTTAAAAGTTAATGAAGACATTCTTTCTTAATTCTACAAAATTAATTAACTTTTGATCAAGAAATGGAGAGAAACGTTCAGAAAAGTATCCTTCCTTGTCCCCTGAAATCATACCACATGAACCAGTGTGGTTCTCAAACTTCTATGTACCTAAGAATCACCTTGATATTTGTAAATATAGTTTCCTAGCCCCCAGAGATTCTGATTTGATATGGGTGAGGATCAGAAATTTATACTTCTAATAAATATCTTGGGTCAGTGGGTCTTATCCACTGGTGTGCATCAGACTCATCCTGAAAACTTATTAAAATACAGATTCCTGGATCCCATTCCCAGAGTTTCTGATATGGTAGGTCTGGAGTGGAGCCTGAGACTTTACCTAACAAGATCCCTGGTGACGCTGATGACACTGATGTTGCTGATTGGGGATCATGCTTTCAGAACTGTCTTAGGTGATTCTAAAATAATTTTGCCTTGGCTACACTTGAAGACATATTGATAAACTAATCACACTTCTGCAAATCAGGTTAAGTCTATGTAGCAGACTGCAATGAAGCAGCATGGATTTTGACAATAGTAGAATAAAATAAAACTCTGTCCCTAGCTGTGGAAGCATCAAGAATTTTCACAACCAATTGTAATAGGGCAGTATTTTAACGTAAGAAATCAGTTAAGTACCTAAAAACAATGCATCAAAAACAATATTTTCTTTTGACTTTCAGGTGTACATAACGAAGTTTGTAAATTATTGTTGTAGATTGAATTTAAAATAATATGCCAAAAACCCAGCAATGACAACAGAAGCACCGAGAAAATCCTTGTTTAATGGCTTTGAGTTTCAGTTAGAAAACTGATTCAGGGGTACAGCCTGCTGGAGGTTTCTGATATTGCAAAGGAGAAAATTGTTATGGAAGTTTTATCACTTAATATCTTTTATTGTAAACATTTCTTTTCATGTTTTTTATAACCATAGTATAATGGAAACATCATGAACTTTAGGGGGCTCAAAACCTTCCTTTGCCTTGTGATCTTTCTTGCTATGTGACCTTGGGCAAGCTACTTAAGCTTCAGGTTTTCACTCAGCATAATGGGGTAATTTCTACTCAGCAGAACTCCTTTGAAAATTAAAACATTTAAATTCCCAGCACAACAACACTGGACTCATTGCAGAACCTATGTTCTTTACATATACATTTACATCCACTGTCTCTCACACACACACACCGACAAACAGAAAATTACTTTCTGACCATCCTTCTGCACGAGTTGCCCAAACTGAATTCTGCTTCAGAGCAATATTTATCAGGATATGCAGAGACTCCATGTTAGTGCTTCTCTGCATGTTGACTTCTGATAGCTGTATACTTTAGTGAATTAGAAAAGACTAGGAGCTGAAAGAGTCACATAATTTTTTCAGGTATTAAAACTTATATGAAATTAAAAATTAACTTATGTGGCGAAAGCTGGGTGCAGTAGCACGTGCCTGTAATCACAGTTACTGGGAAGACTGAGGCATGAAGATCTCTTGAGCCCAGGAGTTTGAGGCCACAGTGAGCTATGATTGTGTGCCACTATACTGCAGCCTGGGTAACAGAGAGATCCCTGTTTCCTACAAGAAGGAAGGAAGGAAGGAAGGAAGGAAGGAAGGAAGGAAGGGAGGGAGGGAGGGAGGGAGGGAGGGAGGGAGGGAGGGAGGGAGGGAAAGAGAAAGAGAGAGAGAGAGGGAGGGAGGGAGGGAAAGAAAGAGAGAAAGAGAGAAAGAGAGAGAGAGGGAGGGAGGGAGGGAGGGAGGGAGGGAGGGAGGGAGGGAGGGAAAGAAATAAAGAAAGAAAGAGAGAGAGAGAGAAAGAAAGAAAGGAAAAAGGAAAAGAAAACAATGATGAAGTGAAGCATCCCAGCTGAGTAACTTTCTGTAAGTAAAACTGTAAATGTTTAAAGTAAAATCATACTCAATGCCCAGAGTCAATTCCTTGTGTACGGAGGGAACACTTGCAAACTGCTCCCTGCCTAAGATAAGCGATGGGAAATAAGAGCACATTAATGCCAAATTCAAACTATGGAGTCTCTGGACCTCAATCATGCTAAGGAACTCACATCTTGAGGCCCTCAAATCACCCTGGTGATGTGTGGGGCATCCGTGGTGGTCTCATGGATGCCTGGGAACAGGTTCATGTGTGTTTTCTGCTATGGTCTCCTGTATCACAGAGATGTGATACAGTGACCCATAGCAGGGCCTGGGAATCTGCATTAAAAACCTGTATCACAGAGATGTGATACAGTGACCTATAGCAGGGCCTGGGAATCTGCATTAAAACAAGCACTCTAGGAAATTCTGATGGGAGTGAATGATGAAAGACATCCAAGGGTTGCACAATATAGGAAAAATCATGCATTGGGAGATCCAGGAGGAATGAGTTTTTCTGCTCCAGCTTGCTGCGCTTATTGAAATGGAGTCAAGTAGTACATCTATACTCAGTGGGAACTCTGGTTGAATATGAGTTATGATTGCCAGGAGACACTCTGATTCAAGGTAAGTGTGCCATTAAGGTTCTGATGTTGCAAACTCAGTGATTCATCAGGCCATTGCTATAGTAAAAGACCATTATGAGGGTGAACTAATCCTGCCTCCTTACCTGCTGCCCACAAGAATCTAAGCAGATTATTTAAGCTAGCCCAGGGTCTAGCTTAAAGATGCACAGAAGCCGGGAGCGGTGACTCACGCCTGTAATCCCAGCACTTTGGGAGGCCAAGGCGGGTGGATCACGAGGTCAAGAGATCGAGACCATCTTGGCCAACATGGTAAAATTCCGTCTCTACTAAAATACAAAAAAAATTAGCCAGGCATGGTGGCACATGCCTGTAATCCCAGCTACTTGGGAAGCTGAGACAGGAGAATCGTTTGAACCCAGGAGGCGGAGGTTGCGGTGAGCCAAGAATGCGCCATTTCACTCCAGCCTGGGTAACAAGAGCGAAACTCCGTCTCAAAAAAAAAAATATGCACAGAATGTTGCACAAAGAAGGTATTTGGTAAACACATATTGAACAGAATCCTTGTGGCATCATACCAGTTACATCAAAGGTTGGAGTTTAAAGATACATTTACTGTACCTTGCATTGAAGTCCAGGCAGCCTTTCCAAGCACTGGATGCCCATCTGCTATAGCTTTTCTCCAGGTAACTCAGGAGTAGGAGTTTCGGAAAGTTTGAGTCCTGATGTGCCCCCAAAAACAAGCTCCATTTTCAGAACATAGCTCTGGCTTTCCACTATTTACTTATGGCGGCTTGTAAAAAATCACATTCTATTGACATTCTTAAAAGAGGGCTACACTAGCACTTGGGCCAAGTTCAGGTGAAGAACAAAACAATTAGGATTCAATGTATTGGATAATTATATGGGGATTAAGCAGGTTCTGTCATTAATGGTCATTAATGACCAGGTGTTAAAGAATGTGTTAGATTTCTCTCTCTCTCTCTGTTTCTCTCTGTCTCTCCTCTCTCTTTCTCTCTCTCTCTCTCTCTCTCTCTCTCACCTAGGGCAATACTGTTTAGTGTTCTTAAAGTAATATGGACTGACTTGCCCAGGTTACACAATAGTTCCCTCTAAATCAATGAATATGAATTGCTTCACTTTTAATTGCTCTAAAATCTATAGGAGATGGATGATAGTGCCTTGACTTCAAGGGTCATAATAACAGAATTATTGACTTTTATTTTCTTTCTCAAGTCAGGAATTTGGGAGAGTGATATTCAAATAAACCTTGACCTGGACATCCCAAAAACCCATTTGGAAAAATGTTGCCCTGAAAAACTAGGAATGAATGAATTTTTTTTTTTGAGATGGAGTCTTGCTCTGTCGCCAGGCTGGAGTGCAGTGGCGCCATCTCAGTTCACTGCAACCTCCACCTCCCAGGTTCAAGCAATTTTCCTGCCTCAGCCTCCCAAGTAGCTGAGACTATAGGCGCATGCCACCAGGCCCAGCAAATTTTGTATTTTTAGTAGAGATGGGGTTTCACCATGTTGGCCAGGATGGTCTCGATCTCTTGACCTCATGATCTTCCTGTCTTGGCCTCCCAAAGTGCTGAGATTACAGGTGTGAGCCACCGCGCCTGGCCTTGATAAACGTTTATCATATTCTCCTATTCACTATGGATTTTAAACCTAATGCATTTTCTGTTTACTTTAAAACAGATTATTGTTAAAGAAAAAGTAAAATTACAGAGATGTTATTTATATTTACTTTTAAGAGAAAGTAGTTCTAGTCCTGCAATCACGGGAGTAGACATTTTCTATCTAGCCTAGCCTGGGAATTAGGTGTTATGCCATATTCTTCCTGTGCCATCTAGTGGGAGACTCAAATGGTTTTATGTGAGTTTTGTATAAATTATTTGTCATTAATTTTTTTAACTTTTCATTTGTAGCAAATCAACCAGGTTAATAACTGGTACATATCAAATTAGAGGTTGAAACCAAAACTGAAACAGAAAACAAAGTGCAAACTGTGTCTTCTGTTACAAACAGCTTTACGGTAGGGTGAGCTCAGGCTTCCAGCTCACATCACTAATGATGCCAGTGGAGAGGGCATGGATCAAATCTAGGCCCTAACCAGTGTTGGCAAATCATGATAGTATGGCATGATGACACATCTGATTCATTCAGCCAAGAACATCCTAAAGACAGTATTTCTAGATTTAAATAGAATATAATGCCTCTCAAATGCCGTTTCCTGTCTTTACACTTTCCCTTCTCCACATGATGAAATTTTGCTCATCTTTCAAGAGTCCTCAGGCCTTTGATAGCTGCATGCTTTAATGAATTAGAGAAGATCATATATCAGCTTTGCGCAGTGGCAGTATCGTAACCAATGAGGTTTATCCAAGGCGCGATTATTGCTCATTGAAAATTTTCCCAATACCCTGCCATGATGACTTGCAATATAGTCAGCACTGGCAATTTTTGACAGTCTCTGAAGAAAGAGAGAAAGAAAGAAAGAAAGAAAGAAGGAAGGAAGGAAGGAAGGAAGGAAGGAAGGAAGGAAGGAAGGAAGGAAGGAAGGAAGGAGAGAGGGAGGAAGGGAGATCATATATCATTTCCTCTGTGAAACCTGTCTTTTTTCACAATCCGCCTGCATATAATACATAGATAAACAGACACAGACACATACACTGCAGCAGGTCTAACTCGTCCCTGCTTGTTTTTCCAAAATATTTTGTGCTCATGCTTCTTACTTACTACCTTAACTCATATTATGGTTTTCACAGATTTAGCTGCTTGAGGACAAGGGTCATGTGTTCATCTTTGGGTTAGACACCACCTTGAATGAACGAAAGAACAAAAGTCTTTATAGAGTCATCACTGCTGCCCATTTCTCTTCCTCACTTGGTTGTAGAAGCCACTTACATCCAATTTCCAGTAACTGGGCTGTGGACAGATGGAGAGTTACAGTGTGTGTGTAAAAGGGAAAGACAAGGCCTGGAGGGAGAGAAGGGAGTGACAACCCGGTAGAAATAGCATTCCAAGGGATCTTCGATGAGCTTCTCCAGGCTGTACCTTTTCCCTCCACCCTTAGCCCTCATCTTCCCTCACACTAAGAGACAAACTATCTCACAGTTGGGGTGTTGACTTTGTTCCACTTGTGCATGCTGCCTATGGGCAGCAGTGATGGTCACAGAGGACTCAAGTGCTAATAATGATGGTTTAGGTGGCAGCGAAGAAAAAAACTACATGATTGTCCCTAAACCAATGCACATTTGTATATGAAGCCTGTCACTTAGGTCCAATTCCAAATACCTGGTATTTCTGGACATTCTCTTTCACTGGCTTAAAGTAGGTATGAGGGATTTTCCCATGACCATGTTCCTAAAAAAAAAAAAAAAAAATCACCCCTCCTGGGGCCCACTGGGAGAAGCACCATCAACTGACTACTCCAGCCCCAAAGAGCTACTTCATCTTAAACCTCCTGCAGCACTTACTGGTCTAGTCCTATTAGATAGCATCTTGATTTATTGTTCCATTGACTCTGGGTCTCCTGATTGGACTGTAAGCCCCCTGAGAACCATATCTAATGCTTCCCTCCAGAGCTCCTAGGACATCAGAATAGAGTGATGGTCTTAAAATAATGCATATTCTTACTTTGGTTAACTGAAAAGCAAATACTCCATTTATTTTTTATATTATTTCACATGTAATTATATCATTTTATATGATTATCTTTTTTCTTTTCCATCCATTCTCACATCTTCGTGCCTATTGCCTCTTCTTTCCTATACCCCATTCCTCTTCACAGGGCATTATCTTCCAAAGAGTCCTAATGACCAAGCTCTGCCACAGCCACCACGGAAAGTGAAGTCCAGTGCAGGACAAGGTAAACAGACAGAATCCTACCCTGTGTGTAGACCCACAGTCAGAGGACACACAGAGAGAGGAAGCAATAAACAGAAATTCCATTGAGCTGTTAGGGTCACAAAGTGTATTGCAATCACGCTTCAAACAATGTCAGCCCAGAACTCACAGAAATTCTGTGATTAGCACCATCTTTTACACTTCCTAATTGCAAAGACACATTCCTTCTCTATTTGTGCTTTGGCCTGGTAAGGATGGGAAAGCAACTTAAACCCATTTGAGGTTATAACTGCTGTTTTTCTATGTTTACAAATTTTATTTTATCAAGTAGTCATTTGTTCAGGCCGAGAGAGTATAGGACAAATTTTTCTTTCAGTGTGAACATGTGAAATACAGGTGAGGTCTCCAGGGTAATGGAGGAGGCCTCAGGGGGTGAATAATGTGTTCTAAGGTCCACAACTAGGAGATTGTTCAGGGCAAATTGCAGAGTGAGTGAACTGCAGGCAGGAAGGATTTCAAACTGCCGAGTACCCACTTCAGAAAATGGCATCTCTGTATTTTCAGTGAGATCAAGCCAAAAACCTTGCACTTTTGGTTTCTCTCTCCTATCACATCCAACCTCTAATCTAACAGCACATCTTGCTGGTTTGGGGGAAAATTCTTCCAAAATATATCTAATATCTCCACTTTCCACCACTCTGGTGCCACCCAGGTAATCTATGCCAGCCCCAGTCCCATTAGAACTTCTGCAGTAGCCTCTGCCCTCATCTCTCTGCTTCTACTCTTGCTGCTACCCCTTTCCACCTCCACATAGCAGCCAAAATGACCTGGGCAAAGCACAAGTCATGGATCATTAAGGTGATAGTTGCTACTGTAGCAAGGAAACCCCCCAAATTTGAATAATATACATTTTGTGTTCCTTTCTTTTTTTGGCTGAGGGACTAGTCTCATGTGAGGGCTCCTTGTCAATGCCAGGCGGGGAGAGGGAAAGCCCAGTCATCTTAATACCCCCGGCTAGTAGAAGCGGGGAGAGAATATGAAGCAAGCACCTCTGCTCCTTCAACACCTCGGCCCAAAAGTCACCCATAAATCACTTCTGCTCTCCCTCTAATGGCCAGAATTCATCTATGGCCTCTCTAGATGCAAAGAAGTGCCCTGTTGGGCAGCTGCTCCCCTGCAACTGCAGGCTCCTACAATGTCACAACTCCACCATTCTACAACTCTACAACTCCAAAAGTCCACAACTCTACAACTCTTTAGTGACAACTGCCATCTGTTCAAATGTAAGGTGGGTCCTTATTGCTTGCCTGCTTACAACTGTCTGAGAGCTTTCCATCTAACTAAATTTAAAAAATCAAAATCCCAGCACTTTGGGAGGCTGAGGCAGGAGGACTGCTTGAGCCGGAGTTTGAGACCAGCCTGGCAACACAGGGAGACCACCCCAACACAAAAGTCAGCCAGGTGTGGTGCCATGCATTTGTAGTCCCAGCTACTTAAGAGGCTGAAGTGGGAGGACTGCTTGAGCCCAGGAGGTCAGGGCTGCAGTGAGCTGTGATTGCCTCACTGCATTCCAGCCTGGGTGACAGAGTGGAACCCTGTCGAAAAAGAAAGGAAGAGAGAAAGGGAAGGGAAAGGAAAGGAAGGAAAGGAGAAGAAAAGAGATCCAAAATCCAAAGCCTCCAGATCCTCATGCCACCCCTCTGGTCTCATTGTGCTCCAGCCTCTGTGACCCTCTCTGATCCCTGCTTATCCCCACCTCAGCAGTTACTGTTTTCTCTGCCTTGGATATTCTTTCACCAGATCCCTTTTTATCAGGTAAGTAAATAGAAAATGGGACCCAGGAATTTGCACTTTAACAGGCACACAGTGACCCTGCTGCTGATGGTGAGTGGTCTATACTTTGAGAAGCACTGGCACAGTGGTTAAGAATGTGGACTACGTGATCAGAGACACTTGGGTTCAAATACTATGAACCCAAAGACTTGCTAAATCTACAACTTTGCATACCTTATTCAGCCTCTCTAATGCTCGGTTTCCTCACCCATGAAATAGAGCTAACAACAGAAATCACTTCACATGGTTGCTGTAAATAAAATGAGGTAAAAAAACTATGATACAGCACCAGGTCTGACATAAAGTAAGTAGTTTGAAGGAGTGCCTACAGATATATCATGCAGCTTTCGAAAAAGTAGGGTGGAACTGGACAAAAGAAGATTTGAGCAAGTGAATCTTAAATGGGAAAGTGATGTGACTCCTGTGCTTCCTGGGGATAAGGGTTGACACCACAGAGTCTTAAGGAGTGGAGTGGTATGTCAGCTGGATCATTTGAGATGCCTGTGATACAGTCACTCTGAACAATGATGAAAGAAAATTAGGTCTGGAGTAGGGGGCCCTACGAGGAGCTAACGTTCTTAGGTTTCAATCTGCTAGATGAAAGAAGATTCAGTTGTATGAATTGAACAGAGAGATGAGTTGGAGGGAGAAGAAAGCAGTAAGAAGCAGCAGAAGAAGGTTGACAATGTGAAAACAGACCAAGGGAAAAGACTGAAGGGAAATGTGTGTTGTCTCAGTATGGACAGGACCTACTGCGATGGAAGGGCACTGATTCCTAGATTATACCCAAGAATGCCAGTAGACACCAGCAAATGGTAAAATGGAATCCCCAAAGCAAATGAGACCATAGAAGCCAGAGCTAGTGGCAACACTTTGAGGAAGTCATTGTAATTACAGTTGAATGGTGGCATCTAGTCAAAGGGTACAAAGAGGATGGCACTAGAAATTTTCCTTTGAATTTTCCTGAAGTTGCCAATAATATCCTAATTGAGGGTAGCAGCTTCCAGTGATAGAAGAAATACAAGGGGAAGGAGAACAAAGTTGATTAAAGAGAGTCAAAGACCTAGATGTGGTAAGAAGTAGATGCGTCTCGTATAAAGCGTATGTTCAAGGAACACAAATATACAAGATAGAAACGGAGCAGTGGCCAGGAGTAAAATTGGAGTCCATTAGTGCCACATGCTCATGTGCTCTTTCTCTCTCCTATACAAACTTCCCGTGGCTTCCACAGAAGGCCCTTTTACTCTCCCCTACCCCTCTACACTCTAAACTGACTCCTAATCTAGTGTGAGTAGGATGAAGATTCCACGTAGGTTGAGTAGTCCAGGCTTTGTGGGGGCTAAGACTTATATTATTTGGCTGATTCTTTTCAAGAAAAACAATATAAAATTACAAATATAAAGCTAGGGACAAAAAAGAATATTTATTAAGGATTAAAAAAGGATCCACAATAAGTTACCAGAGCCTGACAGTCCAGGCCCCTTTCTTCTGACATGTCTCTAAGCAATGTATCAGAAATGTTTATATAGAAATCAAATTTCACTTCTCTCTCTACTGACAACATTCTACAACCCTCGCCAACTCCCAATACTCATAGAAGCCCAAGTAAGTAAGGGGTCCAAAGATTATGCTTCTTACTTCACGGTAAACTTGCCTTTCTGTTTAGGTGTTTCTCAGCTTTATTCAGCTCTTCTTGGCTCCCAAGTGGGGCAACTCTAAACCCAAGTAAAAAGAAGAATTTCTGCATGTCCTCCTTTCTGCAAATTCAGTAGGCATAGTTTTCTTGAAGGTGGAAAGGACTAAACACTGACCCTCAGGAAAAAGCCCTGTAGAGGACAGTGTCTTTGGCTGACATGGCCTCAGGGAAGCTTGCAGAGGATTGAGTCCCTCAGCTTTTCCAAAATATGCGGCCACATTCCTATCACTGCAAATACTGCCTAAGCACCAACTGTATCTCAGGGAGGAATTTGCTTTCAGTGGTTTCTTCCATTAACCCTCCAGATTCACTTTCTTCCCAGCCCCACTCTGCTCTGTGCCACAGGTGGCTAAGCCATATAGCTGTCAGCTAGTTCCCTTCATGCGCAGCTCATGCTTGGGTTTGGTCACTGAGAGGCAACAGCAGGAGAGTGAGGATGGATTATTTATTTCCTGGCTTCCTTGTGTTGGCTACAGCTTCTTCTTTCAGATAGTCCTCTCCATACAACCACCCTCTTCAGGGTCTGGAAATAGCTCCAGCCTCTTGATCTTCAGGCTTGTGGGTGGTAATGGCCCCCTGATCACAAGCCTGGGGGACTGTGCCATTCCTTGCTGGCTTCCTTAAACCACTGTCCACACCTTTGTAAGCTGTTCCATTATTAAACTCTCCTCAAATTACCTCCTAGTTTGAATGCTCTTCTAGTTTCTGCTTGGGCACTGCCTGATACCATGTTATAATTAACAAAGAACAGAAAAGGCCTTTGGAAAATTTTGCTTGGCCCAGAATTAATGAATTAATAGAAGTAAAAAGCCATAGATAACACCAAATGCACCAGCCAATTTATTGTGGTGAAAGGGTTGTCATAACAAGCATGTCTGGCTGCTTTCCCTCCTGACAGGTAGGAGTGCCAGAAAACAGCCCCCAAGTGAAAACCATGAATGTGAGGACCTGAGGTCACTGACCACAAACTGCATGTTCCTTCAGCAGATAGGACCTTAGAAAATAAAAGAAACCCTTCCAGTAGTTAGTTGGATTATTGACTATTCTCTGCCTGCGAAGATGAGAGAACATTACTTTACAATAGCGTATCCTGTTACAGAGGCACATCTAATTGTTAGATCATTAATTGAGCAAAATCTGCCTCCTTCTGACTTTCTTTGGGTCTGTTTTTTTCTTCTAAACAATGCAGAGGCAAGTGTGATCTTGCTTCCTTTTGACAGATCTACAGATATGAGGACAGCTGCCATAACTCTCTGGGTAGAAGCACTATTAACACACTTCTCACTACCCTGGTGTCTTGAATGACCTGGTTCATCAACATGCCTATAAAAGTACGGTGTCCAAAAATGGATGCAATACTCCAGGTGGACTCTTACTTGAAATAATCATACAACATTCAACCAGGTTTATCTCATTGTTCCTCCCAACTCCTCAAAAAAATATTTCTCTCACTTCTGGGACACATTTAAAATTAATCCTTTCTCTTCACACCCATAGCTGCTACCTCCTTTAACTGTACTAAAATTATCTTCTCCTCTCACATCATTTCCTATTTCAAATGCCCCTTTTATAGCTACCCATGGTTTTTTTCCATCAGATTCAAGTTTCTTGATGTTACCATTACTACCTGACCCCAATCATCATTTTTACCGCTTCCTGATTTTCTTGTTCTCTTTTCTCCTTCACAACTTTGTTCCCTGTCACCTCTACTGAATGTACTACTGATTTCACATTGAACTTTGATTGAAATATTTAGCCCATTTTCATCCTTTCCAAATTTAGAAGTCCCCTTTATATAACCACCTCATGTTTGAAACTTAGAGGACACACACACACATGCACACATAAACACACACACAATCTAAATGATATTTTCTCCTTCAAAATTCATGAACATCCTCATTTTAATCGTTTGATAAGATGCCCTAAATTAATTCTGGGTATTCTATATTGGTGTCAAGGATAAGCTGTTAGAACCCAAATCATATCATACAATGTTACATGAAAATGCAAAGCCCTTTATAATTATGTAAGACATACAGAACTAGAAATAGCATGGAAAGAACACTTGAAATAACATTGGTTGACAATCATTTCACTGAAAGATGCATCATATCAATCATTCAAATTATATGTAAATACTCTCATAGAATATGTATTACTCAGGATTCACCTATACTTAGCTTTACTTCTCATTGTGAAGAAAACCTACAATTCAGGTCCTGAGCTTTATTGAAAATCTGCTCATCCTTGCTTTGAAGCACAAGATTTAGCTAAATATTCAGTACTGAGCATTTGCTATGTATATCTGTGCATAATTCTGGACACAAGCCAAGCTTAAAAAAAAAAACTAAATGGAGATACAAAGACTGATAGGCATTATTACAATGTTTGTCTACCAGAATTTATTGGATTATATTTATATATTTTTATTGAAGGAGCTCAAAGTCCCCATGGTTATTATCTTTATAATTCACATAACAGACTCATTAAGCATGTAGAAACCACAGGGATCATGTTGTCTCCACTTTGAAGACCCATCCTTGAGGTGCAGACATCAGGGGTCATTCCTCTTGACAGGTTGATGGCCTGCCTTAGGCCAAGGTCACACATTACCTTACTGTAATGTGTGCCAAGAAAATAACTCTAGTTTAATGATCCACCCACAAGATCTGGCTGACTTCCAGATGTACAAAGTCAGCCCTAAGACACTGCAGAGTATGTTATTGACTAAGACTTTGGCTACATAAACTCACTGAGTTTTCTACTGAAACATTTCTGGAGGAAGAATCAGACGTAGAACTAATATATGAAGACTAGTCACATAGTAATGACCTCTCAGGCCTCATCCTTCCTTGATCTTAATAGAAGACTAGGTTGGCCACCATACCCTGGTAGATTTGCTCCCCTGTCCCAACCTGTCTCTCAGTTCCTGGCCCAGATCCTGGCTCTGCTCTGGATATTCTTAATAGACAACTAGTTAGCCTGCTGCCGTGTCTCTCCTGGAATTAAAAAATAGTCAATACTTTTGCCTTAATAATCCTTTTTCATTTCACACATCAATAGAGTTTGAAAATAACTATGCTCATCTGTGACCAGGGAAAAACAGTCTTCCTCACCTACCGTAATATCACTGGGAGCTATTTCTCTGGCATCTTCTGCCAGGGGTTTCTTTGTCTTTCACAATGTCACAGGTACTCAAGGAGGAACTCTTTTCTTCTTTGACTTCTTGACTGATGTGTTTTTCCATTTTTCATTTCTTTTTCTTCTTTTTCATAGAGATGGGGTCTCACTATATTGCCCGGATTGGTCTCAAACTCCTGGGCCCAAGTCATCCACCCACCTCGGCCTCCCAAAGTGCTGGGATTACAGGCATGAGCTACCGTGTCCAGCCCCCATTTCTTATTTTTATCAATGTTGGAGACTGTTGGGACTAGGTCTTCTCTGTCTTCCTGCCCTGTTTTCTCAAAGATTTATTGGAAATGTCCTGTCCTTCTCTAGAATTTGATATAAATGGTACAGCTCTTTGTGTCTCACTTCTTTCACCTGGCACATTTCTGAAATTCATCCATGTTGTTGGTTGTATCAGTAGTTCATTCATTATTATTACTGTGTAATAATAATAAATAATAATAAATCCCATTGTATGGATACACCACAACTTATGTCTCCATTCAGCTGTTGATAGATATTTGAGTTGTCTCCAGTTTTGTGCTTTTTAGCTCTGTTTTCCACCTGTCTTACCTGCTTGGATTCTTGGCCTCCTGCTTGCTCTGAACATCATTGTCTCCTGAATCTCTTAGTTCTGACATTCAACTTGTCCTCCTCATCAGGCAAATTTCTTGATTCTACAGGATCCACCTGAAGTAGCCAAGGCTTCTTATTGTACAAAGTCACTAAATAGGCATGGTCAGCATAAGGCATAAAGAGAATTAGATGAGTTCTGTATTCAAGTGCCTTTGTATCTTTATATGCATCCTCCCTAACACCATTGCTCAGCACATACACACACACACACACACACACACACACACCCCTCACCTCTGTTATGGAATAAAATGTGTACCAGCATCCCCTCCCACATTCATATGTTGGAGTCCTCACCCCTAGTACTTCTGAACTTAATCTTATCTGGAGATAGAAGCCTTATGGAAGTAAGTTCAAATGAGGTCCTTAGAGTAGGGCCTAATCCAATGGTATTAGTGTCACAAAAACTGGAACTTTGGGGATTAAGGGAAGATGACATGCAGAGACACAGGGAGAAGGCAGCTGTCTCCAAGCCAAGGAACACCTGAGACTATCAGAAGGTAGAAGAGAGGCCTGGAATAGATTCTTTGCAAGTGCCTTCAAAGGGTATGTGGTCCTGTAACACCTTGATTTTGGATTCCGGCCTCCACAACTGTGACACAAATTTGTTGTTCTAAACCACCCGGTTTGTGGTATTTTGTTATAGCAGCCTTAGAAAACAAATACATGCCCTCTAGGTTCTCCCCCAGTTTTCCTGGACCCCGTGTCCTCCATGGTGCCCCACTCAGATGTGCAGTTATAGGCAGTGTCTGAAGTATCCACCCATCATCAAAACTCTAATTTCCAAAATGCCTGCACCTCTGAGAGTTCTCAGGGATGAACTAAGATCTTGACTAAGCTAAGTCAAGCCAAGACTAGTGACTGACACCATTGTAATGTATCATAACTCTTCTGCAGATTGGCCTGGATGTTTGTTAACTCATAGGAATGAGTCTATAAGGATAAAATCCCAGACAGTAAAAGAGGTGGGCAAGGAAAATAATGTTAGGTGGAGTGAATATCACATAGTTCCTCAAACACAGCAGTTGAATGGCCGTCTGTTTTTACTCAGGATTGTCCATACTGGCAAATGAACAACGTCCCTCTCAGAGAAAGATGTAGAAGATTAAAAGACAAATGCCTGAATGCCTCCAGGATGGCACTCAGTGTGTATTTTAATCAATAGCAAACCATGAAAAAATTCATGGCAAACCTCTGACCCCTTTTGCTTCCATGTTAGCACTGGAAATGCTGAGACCAGAAAGTCATATGTAAAGATGTCTGAGATGCTAAAGGAAGAGGGAAAGTCAGGGGATTGAGCTTGTCTCAGCTTGCAGAAAGGTGAAAAATGTCTCCATGGAAGGTTGAAGACACATTTGTTACACATGGTCAAGAGAAAGCAACAAAAGAACAAAAATATAAGAGCAACTGTTTTCTTTTGCTAAAAAAAAATAGTAATTATTATTAGTGGGAGTTGATATTCAATTGTAAAGAGATTGTTTTTAACTTAAAAAATAATACAGCAGTGTCCTGAAGAGAAAAAATGAGTTTATAATTCCCTTAGGTGCTTTCCATGAAGAGTTCTTGCCTTTTTGCCTGGGGGTGAAGAATAAGGGACAGCATGAGTCTTGTCCTTTTGGGCAACTGTACTGAATTTGGATACTGTACTTTCATGGCTTCTTGGGATAGATCTGTTAACACAATCTATCTATTGTGGTCTTTTTAAAAGAATAAAGGGAATTGCATTTTATAAGAACGCAGCCTTTTTGGTTTATATTTACTTAAAGATAATCTAAGTAAACTATTTCTATCATTTTCCCCATTACTTTTCAACACCTTATTATTTGAATATTATTCAACAATTTATCAGTTTTTAAGACAATGGTAACTTTTGCCATTGGACAATGTTATTGTTTAATTTTACACTTACACACATCTGACACTATTCTACTTGAGGACGGTGTCAATCACAATTGGAAAAGATGATTTCTTGCATTTGCACACATTCTTTTGGTACTCATCAGTTGTAACCATATTTCATTTTGTGTGAAGTACAGAGCTTGGGAGTCTGTGGGGCCCAGTGAGGTCACCAGAGTGATCCATCAGGTTGACTGGAACCTTTGACCTCTTTCCCTAGAAATTAGACTAACTGGCTTCTCACTCTTTTTTTTTTTTTTTCCTATCTTTCCTTCCTCTCTCATTTCAGTCTGCATCAGGCGCAGGGATATATGAATATGGAAACGATAAAACTCCTGCTTTATAATCACTTATTGCAGAGATTCCAATCTGCTCTGAAAATTCAGTTAAAAGTGTTTAGTCTTTCTCCCCACATCCATGTGTCCAAATCCTATCTTACCTTCAGTGCCGTCTCAAATGGGACCAGCAGCCAGAAACTTTCCTTTCCTACCTGTGTTCTCCTCCTCTGAAGAACCATGGTCACTAGTTGTGTTACTCTTGTATCATCACCTACTCTGTGTCTTATTTTTTAAAACTCATTTCCCCTGGCAAACAGTGAGCTGTTTGGGGAGATTAATCTTCATATCCTCACATTGCCTACCATATGCTGTCTGCATAGTAGATGTTTAAAGAATACCTGCTGAATGATTGAGTTCATTCAGATATCAAACATGGATGGGTAACATGTTCTTTTGGTAGACTTTATCTTTAGTGCAGCAATTTGCTGATTCTTAACAGTCTTTGAATGAAAAGCACCAGGTAAAAATGTCTGCTACGCTTGGTTTGTAGATATTTCAATGCAAACAAATATCTAGCACTTTGGATTTACTTTCTGAAATCAGGTTAGTTCTGAAGCTCTGAGCCCCTGAGCAGGGATAGATCACTCAAACCAGGAGTGTCCAGGCTAGTGTTATATGCATTCTGCTAGAAATCAATACTCAGTAAAGAAAGCTTCCCAACACAAAACGATGATAGTAATGTTCAATTACAAGATGCTCCTTAAAATCACTCACTCCTAACAGAGCTTTATTTTTCTCTGTATTTTGCAGAGAATATATTTTAGTTAATGCATCAAATTTAGCATTATGCTTCACCAGTTCTCCTCAGATATTCCCCAGTACTTAAGCTCTTTTCATTAAAGACCAATTTGGACAATATTATCCTGCTGTGGCTAAGGATTTTGCTAAGCCAGAAATAGGAAATGTATTGTATTCCGTTGCATAGTTTACTCTTTGATGAACAAGGCTGGGAAGGTTAGTGTTTAAATTTCATGGACTCTGTGCCTTGTTGTCTGGATTCATATCCTGATCCACTGCCTTCCAGCTTTGTACTCTTCATAATCTAGTAGCTTTTCTGTCTCAGTTTTCTCATCTTTGTGTAGTTAAAGCTCTTAGAACAGTGCCTTGGGCATAGTAAACATGTGAGTTATAGTTAAAGGTATAAGAGTAGGACAATAAGAACTTGAATCCCTTTCTTTGAGGAATGCTCAGATGAAACAACCTCATTTTAAGGTAAGTAGGTAACCTCTGGTAAGACCCAGGGCTTTTTCTGACCTATGAACAAGGCTACCTGGCCTGAGGCCTAAAAGCTATTTTATCCAGCGGAAATATTATCACTGGTATCTTTTCTTACTTCGTTTTGACTCTTTTTATGACACTTCTTTCCAACGTGCCGTGCTTCCTCAGAGTCAAATTTCCATCCAGAAGGAACAGAACTGCAGTGTCATAAACAGATTTGTAAACCTGGGTGACATAGCACATCACTTCCCTGATCTCCTGTGACTCCCATTCAGAGGTGAAAAGTGAAATTGCAGCTATTATTTGATTAGTAATGCCCATATGGCTTAAGTGGAATTAGCAGGATCTTTTAATATTCCAACCATGTACTCCATGTATTTGGCATATAAAGAGTAGCAAATTGATGGAGATATTAACTAGTTTTTTAAAAGATTAAAAAAAAGAGGTTTAGACAAGACGAATTGGAGATGGAAGTAATAGATGCCAATTGGGAGGTCCATCTTACCTTTTTAGACACAGAAGAGAAAAGGGTCCCTGATTTCTAGGGGTGGCTGGTTTCCAAGGATGTCTGGCAATGTTTCTTGACTGTGTGGCATACTCCTCTAAAATGCCAATTTCCAAGGCCTACCTACCCAACTAGAAATTGGGGAATTGAGACCTAGTATATCTGTTTCTAACATGTTCCCTCAGATGATACTAACACCCCCAGTTCTCCTACTGGCTCATTTTTCAGAATGATGACCAGCATACAAAGATGCTAGTTGCAACAATTTGGAACAAGAGATCATAGAGATTATCTAGGGTGCCTACTTCTCTTCACACACAAGATGAGGAGCCTATAGAAGTCAAAGAATTGGCCCAGTGTTACTCACATTGGATAATGTTAGCACTTCTCAGGGATGCCAAAAACTAAAAAAATGCTCATCCACAAAATGTGTTTGAGGAGCAAATTATTTGGTTTGCCAACATATGTAGCATTTTCAAAAAATATCGAGGCAAGATAATTCCTTGTTATATTTAAATATGGTGTGAGGTAGGAGTCCAATTTCTTTCTTTTGTATTTGGATATCTAGTTGTTTCAGTGCCATTTGTCAAAAAGTCTGTTCTTTCCTTCATTGGATTGTCTTGGCATGCTTGTCAAAAATGAGTTGTCCATGTAAGCGTTTATTTCTGGGCTCTCACTTCTATTCCACTGATCTGTATTTCTCTCCTTATGCCACACTGTCTTCATTACTGAAGCACTGTAGTATGTTTTGAAATCAAGAAGTGTGACGCCTCCAACTTTGTTCTTCTTTTTTTTTCCTATTTTTTTTCTGATGGAGTTTTCACTCTTGAGGCACAGATTGGAGAGCAATGGTGCAATCTTGGCTCACTGCAACCTCTTTCCACCTCCGGGGTTCAAGTGATTCTTCTGCCTCAGCCTCCCAAGTAGCTGGGATTACAGGCATGTGCCATCATGCCATGCTAATGTTTGGTATTTAGTAGACACAGGGTTTCACCATGTTGGTCAGGCTGGTCTTGAACCCCTGACCTAAGGTGATCTACCTGCCTCAGCCTCCTAAAGTGCTGCAATTACAGGTGTGAGCCACTGTACCTGGCCCCAACTTTGTTCTCCTTAAGGTTGCTTTGGCTATTCTGGTTTTCTTGAATTTCTGAATTTTAGAACTAGCTTGTCAATGTAGGCAAAAAAGCCAGTTGGGATATTAATAAAAATTGCATCGAATCTGTAGAAAATTTGGAGAGTTTTGCCATTTTAGCAACAATAAGTCTTCTGATCCATGAAAATGGTGGGTCTTTACATTTATTTAGATCTTCTTTAGTTTCTTTCAACAATATTTTGTAATTTTCTGTGTACAAGCCTTACACTTAATTTTGTTAAATTTTACCTAAGTATTTTATTGTTGTTGATTAAATTTTATAATGAAATTGTTTCCTTATTTTTCAGATTGCTCATTGCTAGTGTATAAAAATACAATTGACTTTCGTATATTGATCTTGTGTCCTGCAACCCTACTAAACTTGTTTTTTAATTCTAGTCATTTTTTGATGAATTTCTTACCTGTAGTATAATAAAAAATATTTTTGGTCTTTGCCCCTGGTTCCTGGTACAGAGCTCAAAAGTCCTTGGGATTTCCTGAGTTATAGGAGTTCTTTCATTATTCTTAATTATACCTGAGTTTATGCTAACAAGGCAACTCATGGTGGACACTCAGAAAGTTACTTAGTCAGGACATGATTAGAGGGTTGTGACTTTCAGCCCCACCTTCCAGCTCTGGGAAAGGGAGGGGCACTAGAGATTGAATTCAGTCATGTGGCCAATGATTTAATCAATCACATCTACAAAATGAAGCCCCAATGAAACCGTGAAAAATGAGGTTTGAGGAGCTTCTGGATTTGAGAATGCGTTGGTGTACCTGGAGACTATTGTTCCTGGAGAGGACATGAAAGCCCTATACTCCCATTCATATACCTGTCCTGTGCACCTCTTCCATTTGGCTGTTCCTGAGTTGTATCCTTTGTAATAAAACTGTAATTGTAAGTATAGCACTCCTGAATTTTGTGATTAGTTCTAGCAAATTATCAAGGATTACGGGAGATCGGTCATAGGAACCCCCAAATTTGTAGTTGGCTAGGTAGAATGTGGGTAGCCTAGGATCACACTTGGGGTTTATATCTAAAGTGAAGGTACTCTTATGAGATAGAGCTCTTAACTTGTGGAGTCTGCACTAATTCCTGGTAGTTAGTGTAAGAATTGAATTGAATTGTTGGATGCCCAGTTTGTGACAAGGAATTATTGGAATGATGTACCTATTAAACTTCTTTATTAAGTCTCATCCTCTTTTAATAGATTCTGTAAGATTTTTTACATTTAAGATCAAAGAATCTGGAAATAGAGATTGTTTTACTTCTTCCTTTGCAATCCAGTTGTCTTCTTTTCTTGCCTAATTCTTTTGGCTAGAATCTCCAGCACAATGTCATATGTAAGCGGCAAGAGTGGGCACCCTTATATCTTTTCTAATTTTAGTAGGATAAGCTAGGGTTTTTGCAGATGCCTTTTATCAGATTGAGAAAATTACCTTTTATTCCTAGTTTGTGGAGTGCTTTTATAATTAAAGAATGTTGATTTTGCCAAATGGTTTTTGTGCATCTATTGAGGTATTTGATTTTTGTCTTTCATTCTGTTGATATGGTATATTACATTAATTGATTTTCGCATGTTAATCATTCCTGAAATAAATCCCACTTGGTCATGGGGCATACACGAGATTTTATTTGCTTGTATTTTATTGAGGATTTTTATGTTTATATTTCTAAGTTCTACAAAATTGATTTTTAAATCATTTAGGAAAAGAAATATGCAATTATATTGTATATTATAATTACCCAATTAGCTTTCTCACAAGGCAAGCATGCTAGCAATGAATTCACTTTTGTTAATCTGGGAGTATCTTTATTTTGCCTTCATTTTTGAAAGATAGGTATGCTGGATATAAGATTCTTTATTGAATTTTTATTTTTTTTTATTTTTAGCACTTTAAATATGCCATTTCTTGTCTCTGGCCTCCACTGTTTATCATGAGAAGTCAGATATCAATATTATTAGGATTCTCTTGAATGTGATAAGTTGTTTTCTCATATAGCTCTCATAAGTTTCTCTATGGCTTTCAATATTTTGATTATAATGTGTCTAGGTGTGGTTTTCTTTGTACTTAACCTAATTGGAGTTTGTTGAGTTTATGGGATGTGCAGATTAATGTTTCTTCCAATAGTTCTTCTTCTCCTTTCTTTCTCTTCTGTCATTCTAGTACTCTGAAGTGAGAATAAGCAAGATTAATGTGCTCTGAATTCAAAGTCACTACAGCTCTCTATTCTAAGTTTAAATTATTCCCAAAGCCATGGTGCTTAGTCTCTCTGTCCACAACTTGCAACACTGGCTGCATGTTAGAATCACCTGAGGAGCTCTTAAAAAAAAATCCCAACCACAAAGCAATTACAGTCAGCCCTATGTATCTTTGTATCTACTGGTCTGTATCCACAGATTCAACCCACTATTAATAAAAATATTTGGAAAAAGTAACAATACAACAATAAAAATAATACAAGTTAAAATAGAATGGCATAATTTTTATATAGCATTTATATTAGGCATTGTAAGTAATTTACAAATGATTTAAAATATACAGGAGAATATGTGCTGATTATATGCACATACTATACCATCTTATATAAGGAAATTTAGTATCTTCAAATTTTGGTATCCACACAGGGAATCGGAAGGTACATCCTGGAACCAATCCCTGGAAGATACCAAAAGACACTAGTACTTCAGAATCTCTGAAGTGGTTCTCAGGCATTCGTAGTTTTTAAAGCTCCCCAGGTGATTCCAGTGTACAGACACTTTAAGAACCACTAGTAGAGGCAAACGTTGACCCTTAGCTGTGATCAAGAGAGGATTAGAGAAGCTGGGAGCCAGGCAGATCTTTACAGATTGTGCAAGGTTTTTCACTTTTAAAAGTCTCATCTAAGGACTCTTCTCCAAAGTTCCAGCCTTAGACTAATGAATTTCTGTACACACATGCCGTTCTTCTATATTGTTTCTGCTATTACCTTATATCTCATTCTCTGCTAAGTAATACCTTTCCATTAGACCAGAGTCTATAATTCCTAACACCATGATTTTCATTTGAAACCCAGCAGGGATCCCAGCAGAAATTTAGGCATACATGGGCATCCCTATTAAGTCATTGAGAATGATCTAAATATTTATTCAGAGGGAATGAGACCTTCTTGAAGAGATCATATCTGCATCAAGAAAATGAAGAGATCATATCTGCATCAAGAAAATTAAGGGAATAGATTTATATATTAAATATTGATATCTATGTTAATATTATATATAAATAGCCTTTATAAATCAAATAAAAAGTGAGCACCACAACTTAAATGGCCTATATATACATATTTCATATATAGGTAAAATACAGAAGAATGAACAAATATGGAATGTTTACTATAATTTTTAAAAATTTAAATCCAAATACGAAGTGTAATTTTTAAAGCTTTTAGATGGGCATAAATAAAAAGGATTGATAATATGCAGTCTAGTGAAGGTAAGGAGAAATGGTTAGCCTTATTCACAGCTGATAGGAGGGCCTCAGACCCTCCAACCTGTCCTCCATGCTAGTACAAACTCTGGAAAGCATTCTCTTTTGTATTTATCAAAACTGTGAGTCTATTCATCATTGATTCATCAAATTGTCTAAGAATTTATCCTAAGGATTAATAGATGCATGTACAAGGATGTTTGCATACAAGGAGCTTACTTGATAATTAGGTGACTATAAACAACATGACATCCATTAGAAAAGCTTTGGTCAAATAAATTATGGTACATCCAAAAACAGAATCCTCATTCAAAAATTAGGAAGTAGATATTTATATTTGAAATAAGTTTATAGAATATGATGATTGCATTTATTTAGAAATTACAGATACATGTTTATATAAACATTTAAATGTTCCAAATTGTTAGCTCACTTTCTCTGTATTATTCTAATGCTTTTTCTATGATCACATATAATCAGCAAAAAAGGAATAACAAGGGAATAGGTGATTCTAAGCCATTTATCCCTGGTCCAGCCCCTCAGATTCCTGTCTGTTAAAGCTGAAAGAGTTGTTTCCCTAACCTGCTGTATAACTTTGTAGCACAAGCAGCTCCTTCTCATAAGAGGGACAGGTTAGGGTAAAGAGAGGTGTTCTCCCTTACTTTGTCACAGACCATAGCATAAGTGTGGCCCTTCAAGGAAAGAGACTCAGGTACTGACTAGGAGAGGGTGGTGTGATGGAGAAGCAGTGGGCTGACTAGTGGGGAGGCAGCTGTGCCTGGCGTATGATGAGGCAAGGCTAGCAGAAACAGCTTTCATGCCCAGGAAAGGACCCAGCAGGAGGAATGTTTTACAGCTGTTTGGACACTCTATATATTCTCAGAAACACTTAAGGGCAAATGTTTCAGGAATCTAAGGTCCTACAGAGGAGTAAATCTTGGTAGTATACTTTTAAAAAATACATATAATATTGTATTTGGCTATTCTTGCATGGCTATAACTATGTGAGACTGAGTAATTTGCAAGGAAAGCCGTTTAATTGGCTCATGGTTCTGCAGAGTGTACAGGAAGCATGGTGCTGGCATCTGCTTCTGGGGAAGCCACAGGAAGCTTACAGTCATAGCAGAAGGTGAAGGGGGAGGAGGCCTGTCACATAGTAAGAGCAGGAGCAAGATGGTGAGGGGAGGTGCCACACACTTTTACACAACCAGATCTCATGAATTGTGACTTATTGTCGCAAGGAGAGCACCAAACCATGAAGGACCCACCCCAATGACCCAAACACCTCCCACCAGGCCTCATGACCAACATTGGGGATTATTATACAATTCAATATGAGATTTGATAGGGACATACATCCAAACTATATCAAATCTATGCATTTAAAAAATTACTTTTTGAAACGGAGTTTTATTCTTTTACCCAGGCTAGAGTGCAGTGGTACGCTCTCACCTCACTGCAACCTCTGCTGCCTGGGCTCAAGTGGTTCTCCTGCTGCAGCCTCCCAAGTAGCTGGGATTACAGGTACGCACTCCCATGCCCAGCTAATTTTTGTATTCTTAGTTGAGACAGTGTTTCGCCATGTTGGCCTGGTGGTCTCAAATTCCTGACCACAGGTGATCTGCCTGCCTGGGCCTCCCAAAATGCTGTAATTACAGGTGAAGATAAATTATATTATGTACATTTAAGGTACACAATGTGATGTTAAGGGCATCAATAAGGTATACATATAGATAGTAAGAAGAATACTATGGTGAAGCAAATGAATATATTCATCTCACATAGTCACCTTTTTTTTTTATTTTTTGGTGGCAAGAACAGATAAAATCTACTCATTTAACATGAATCCCAAATATAGCACAATTGTATGACCTGTATTTCTCATGCTGTACATTAGAGCCCTAGACTTGTTCATTCTACATATCTGCTACTTTATCCTCTGACCTGCATCTCCCCTTCCTTCCCCTGCTATTTTGTTCTCTGTCTTTGTATATTTGAATTTATTTATTTTTGGATTCCACATACAAGTGAGACCATGCAATATTTTTTTGTGTCTGATTACTTGGGATAATCTTCTCTAGGTTCATTCACATTGTGGCAAATGATAAGATCTCATTCTTTATTGGGGCTAATATATATATATATATATATTTCATACATATATATAAAATATACAAGTACACATTCACACACACCACAGTTGTTGCTCTATCCATTCACTCATCAAGGGGTACTTATGTTATTTTCATGTCTTGACTGTTGTGAATAATGCTGCAGTGAACATGGGGAGTTGAACACATTTATTTACACTATAGGTTGGTGAGGCCTTGGGAAACTCAAGTTATATAGCTAAAGAAATAGACTTTTAAAAGTGTACACATTAGTCAACAAATTTAATATAAGAATTTCCATATATCTTATAATTAATTATAAAAATGTTTTTATTTATAATACCAAAAAATCATCAAAGTTTATTAATCTTCCTGAGTTCTTCCATGTCTCTGTAACCTCCGTCTCTGACTCCTGACCTGGAACACAGGCTCTCAAAGCTGGAGCAGTTTGTAGAGGGATTATGGTATTAGACAATGCCGGGATCAACACAGGAGCTAACCGTTAACCCAGTCCGATTTTATTTGTATGGCCATAGATCCCCTTGTTTTGAAATAAACAAAAAGCAGGGAGGATCCACTTTCTCCAGTTTTCTCAATTGCCTCTCCCAGGGATGTTTAAGCTTCCATCATCCAAACTATACTTGAGCTGGGAGTTTTGGTCACTACTTCCTACAGCCTATGCCCTTACAAACATGATGGCTTCAAGGTTTAGAGGATAAATCTGGCTTCCTCTGCCTGTGCTTGAAAAGGGTAACTTCTTATGCACAGGTTTAAAGACTCGAATTGTTCAAGCAGAAGAAGGGATATCAGAGGTCAAAGTCCAACTTAATGAAATAAAACGTGAAGAAAAGATTAGAGAAAAAAGGATAAAAAGGAATGAGCAAAGTCTCCAAGAAATGTGAGACTATGTGAAAAGACCAAATTTACATTTGATAGGTGTACCTGAATGCAACAGAGAGAATGAATCCAAGCTGGAAAATACCCTTCAGGATATTATTCAGGAAAATTTTCCTAAACTAGCAAAGCAGGTCAACATTCAACCCCAGGTAATACAGAGAACACCACAAAGATATTCCTCAAGAAGAGCAACCCCAAGGCACGTAATCATTAGATTCACCAGGGTTAAAACGAAGGAGAAAATACTAAGGGCAGCCAGAAAGAAAGGTCAGGTTACCCACAAAGGCAAGCCTATCAGACTTACAGCAGACTTCTCAGCAGAAACTCTACAAGCCAGAAGAGAGTGGTGGCCAATATTCAACATCCTCAAAGAACAGAACCTTCAGCCAAGAATTTCATATCCAGCCAAACTAAGCTTCACAACTGAAGGAAAAATAAAATCTTTTATAAACAAGCAAGTACTCAGAGATTTTATTACCACCAGGCCTGCTTTACAAGAGCTTCTGAAAGAAGCATTACACACAGAAAGAAACAACCAGTATTAGCCTTTCTAAAAATACACCAAAAAGTAAAGAGCACCAACATAAAGAAGAATTTACACCAACGAATGGATAAAACAGCCAGTCAATATCAAATGGCAGTAACCCTAAATTTAAATTGACTAAATCCCCCAATCAAAAGACACAGCCAAAACCCAATGGCATGTTACATCCAGACCTGTTTCACATTCAAGGATACACAAAGACTCAAAACAAAGGGATGGAGAAAGATTTACCAACCAAATGGAGAGCAAAAATAAATAATAAATAAATAAAAAGCAGGAGTTGCAATTCTTGTATCAGATAAAATAGATTTTAAAGCAACAAAGATATAGTGGTAAAAGGATCAATGCAACAACAAGAGCTAACGATCCTAACACCCAGATACGAGACTTAGATTCAATGAGACAGAAAATTAATAAGGATATCAAGGACTCGAACTCAGATCTGGAACAAGTAAACTTAATAAATATTTATAGAGCTCTCCACTTCAAATACACAAAATATACATTCTTGTCAATACCACATCACACCTACCCATAAGTTTAAATGAAACATTGATTGGCCATTATTAATACCCAATTTTTTTCAAAATAAAGCAATATTTCCATTTACTCTCCCTCTTTCTCTTCCTCTTTCTTCCTCTCCTTTACTTATTTTTTTTTCTTTCCTTCTCTCAAAAAAAAAAAAAGAAATCAACTTGTAAACCTCTAGATCCAGGTTGGCAATGTCTCTCTCATTGCTTGATTTCCTTCCTTCCCTTCCCTCCCTCCCTCCCTCCCTCCCCGCTTCCTCCCTTCCTTCCTTCCTTCATCCCTTCCTTCCTCCCTACCATCCTTCTTCCCTTCCTTCCTGCCTTCCTCCCCCCCTAAAAAAAAAAAAAAAAAAAAGAAAGAAAAGGGTAACTTCTGTAAACAGTGCCAGAGACAAACTAGAATCTGATCCTGAGAACAACTGCTTTCTTTTGAGTAAAGAACACATGTCAAGGAAGAGAAGGCCCAGACTGTTAAAGGGGGCCAAAAAAACAAGAAAACAAAAAGAACATGAGCTGGGCACCTGAAAATAGAAAAGGGACAAAGTGAAGGATGAAGAGTAGCAGGGAACGACAGGAGCAAAAAAGAGAAGTAAAAAAAAAATACTTAAAGAAACAACAATCTAGAGACAAACAGGAAAATCTTCATGGCATACTAACACATCCCAATTATTTCCACTTTCAAACCCAGCCTTTGGAACTTCCTCCTTGCAGCCATTAAGGAATAAGTCTTACATGGTGGTTTTCAGTCTTCCTGAATTGTTTTTACTAGTTCTCTAAATTAGCTAAATGGCCTTAAGGAAATAATTATAATACACTTTTGTATTATTAGAGAGGCAGTATATGTGCTTGGAAGAAAAGAATAAAATACTAATAAATAAAACAAAATGTTATATTTTTTCTGTCTAAGGGTACATACCTCTTAGGGTATTCTCACATATACTTGAAATACTACCACAGTCTGCCTTTTATGTATGTTAGTGTCTTTTTAAAAAGAGCAGTCCAGTTGTTCTACAAATTGGTCCACCTTCTGGGTTTGTCTGGTTGCTTTCATCTGATATCATTTAACTTGTTTCCCTATTGCTCGAATCAACTATAAAATGGAAGTCATGCCTAAAACTGTGTATTCTTTTAAAAAAAAACTTTTTTATTGAGATAAAATCTACATAACAAAAAATCACCATTTTAATTGTTAAAACCACAATTCAGTGGTTTTTAGTGTTTTCACAATGCTGTATAACCATCACCACTATCTAATTCCAGAATGCTTCCATCACTGCAAAAAGAAACCCTGGATCTCCCAATTCTTCCTCCTTTCATCCTTTGGCAACACTAATATACTTTCTGTTTGCATGGATGTACCTTAGTTTCTTTGCTTGACCCATACCTTATATGAACATTTCATATAAATGAAATCATATGTGGTCTTTTGTGTCTGGCTTCTTTCACTTAGCATAGTGTTTTCAGGGTTTATTCAGTACTTTATTACAATAATATTCCATTGTACCACATTGTGTTTATTCATTCATCAGTTAAATATCAGCTACAAGGAAGAATCAGTGGAAGTTGGGTTGCTTTCAGTCTTTGGTTATTATGAATAATGCTGCAAAGAATATTCCCAATTCTTGTACATTTTATTATTTGGACATAGGTTTCCATTTCTCTAGGATACATACCTAGGAGTGGAATTGCAAGGTCATATGAAAACCCTCTTTTTGAGAGTTCTGCCAAATTTTTCTCCACAGTAGCTGCACTATTTTACATTCCCACCAGTCAGGCATGAGGGTTCCAATTTCCCCACATCCTCACCCAAACTTGTTATTTTTCTTTCTTAAATTATGTTTTTCCATATCCTCACCCATACTTGTTATTTTTCTTTTTTTAAAAATTATATTCATTCTAGTGAGTATAAAATGATACCTCATTGTGATTTTGATTTCCATTTCCCTAGTGATTAAAAATGTTGAACATCCTTTTATGTGCTCATTGGCCATTTGTATAACATCTTTGGAGGAATGTCTATTCAAGCTCTTTGCCTATTTTTAAACTGAGTCACTTCTTTATATATTCTGAATGCAAGGTCTTTATCAGATATATGATTTGCAAACATTTCCTCTCATTCTGTAGGTTATCTCTCACTTTATTTATAGTGACCTTTCATGCAAAAAAATTTTTTTATGAAGCCCAATTTATCTATTTTTTCCTTCGCTTGCTTGTGCTTTGGGTGGTGTCATAATTTTTTTTCCTCTGAGATGGAATCTTGCTCTGTTGCCCAGGCTGAAGGGCAGTGGCACAATCTCAGCTTACTGCAACCTCCACCTCCTGGGTTCAAACAATTCTACTGCCTCAGCCTCCCAAGTAGCTGGGATTACAGGCATGAGTCACCACGCCTGGCTGTTTTTTTTTTGTATTTTTGTATTTTTCGTAGAGACAGGATTTTGCCATGTTAGCCAGGCTGGCGATCTCCTGACCTTGTGATCCACCCGTCTCAGCCTCCCAAAGTGCAGGGATTACAAGTGTGAGCCACCACACCTGGCCTGGTGGTGTCATATTTAAGAATCCATTGCCTAGTCCAAAGTCAGGAAGATTTACACCTATGCTTCCTTCTAAGAATTTTATAGTTTTGGCTCTTATATTTAAGTCTTTGATCTACTTTGAGTTAATGTTTGTATATGGTGTCAGGAAGAGGTTCAAGTTCATTTTTCTGCATGTAAGTATACATTTGTTTCAGCACTATTTGTCAAACTTTGTGTATTCTAATTAGATATTTCTGACCAGTTTACATCATAGGTGATGTTAGACACTTCACTTCGAATCCCATCAGAAGTCACTACCTTGGTGAACCACCATTAGAAATAACTTAGCTGTTTATTCAGTGCTATGACCGTTGGATCCCTCCATTGTTCAGTGATATTTTCCTTTGTGACTAGAAAGTAGTCTGTGTGGTGTTAATCTGGTGCCAAAAGAATGTCCAAGTTATTCATTAACTATTCTCCTAATGGCTTTAAAAAGTAATTTGACTACTTGTTATCATCATCAAGTAATCATCTGGTTTTTGTTGTGTAAAATGAAGGGATTAGATAAGATTATCTCAAACTTCACTTTCAGCTTTAATATTACTTTATTAGTCTCTATGTTGGGTTTACTTGCATTGAGCTATATTTTTTTTCTACAGTAACAAAATGAGACAGTTACTTCAAATGACTAAGGGAGTGGACATTTAACTTAGGAAGAGGTGGAAATCTCTTGGAATGATATATTTTTTCTTTTTTTTTTTAATTTGAGGCATACTCTCACACTGTCGCCTGGGCTGGAGTGCAATGGCACAACCTCAACTCACTGCAACCTCTGTCTCTCAGGTTCAAGTAATTCTCCTGCCTCAGCCTCCCGAGTAGCTGGGATTACAGGCACCTGCCGCCACGCTCAGCTCATTTTTGTATTTTTAGTAGAGACAGGGTTTCACCATTTTGTCCAAGCTGGTCTGGAACTCCTAACCTAGTGATCCACCTGCCTTGGCCTCCCAGAGTGCTAGAATTATAGGCGTGAGCCTTTCTTCTTTCCTTCCCTTCCCTTCCCTTCCCTCCCCTCCCCTGCCCTCCCATCCCCTTCCTTTCCTTCCTTTCTCCTTCCTTCCTTCCTTCTTTCCTTCCTTCTTCCTTCCTTCCTTCCTTCCTTCCTTCCTTCCTTCCTTTCTTTCTTTCCTTCTTTCTTCTTTCTTTCTTTTTCTTTCTTCTTTCCTTCCTTCTTTCTTTCTTCTCTTCCCTTTCCTCCCTTCCCCTCCTCTCCTTTCCCTTCAATCCTTCCTTCCTTCTTTCTTTCTTCCTTTTTCTTTCTTTCCTTCTTTCTGCTGCTCCTGTGGAGCAGAGCTAACTCACAGGCAGTGTGCCCAGAGTTGGCTGAAACATACTATTCTCTCTCCCACATTTATTTTGTTCTTTTATTTTATTGTGGCTTCTCAAGAGGCTAATGTGATAACAACATCAGTCATAGAGTTTCTTTTCCTTTTTTTTTTTTTTTTTTGAGACAGAGTTTTGCTCTTGTTGCCCAGGCTGGAGTGCAATGACACAATCTCAGCTACTGCAACCTCCACCTCCCTGGTTCAAGCGATTCTCCTGCTTCAGCCTCCCAAGTAGCTGGGATTAAAGGAATGAGCCTTTTTTTTTTTTTTTTTTTTTTGGTATTTTTGTATTTATATTAGAGGCGGGATTTCTCCATGCTGGTCAAGCTCGTCTTGAACTCCGAACCTCAGGTGACCCACCCGCCTCAGCCTCCCGAAGTGCTGGGATTACAGGTAGGAGCCACCGTGCCTGGCGAGTTTCATATTTTAAGGTAATGACACTAAACAACTGTGATACCAAATCCAATCTCTGGAGAAATGTGAATAGCTCAGGTAGGTAGGTAGGTAGGTAGGTAGATAGATAGATGATAGATAGATAGATAGATAGATAGATAGATAGATACTGTTATAAATTTCCTGGATCCTTGGGAATGTTTTGAGTAAAGACGATTGGAAAAGACCAAAAAGAGACAAAATAACTATTTGTAAGTATCTTGATCTCTCAGACCTACATCTATGAAAACAGATCTAGTCTTTGTTGAATAAAGAAATAAGATGGAGTGGAATTTAAAGGCAGGCAGATATCAGGTCAATATACAGAAGCTCTCTCTAAAATCCAGGCTTTCTGGATTAGAACAGGCTGCTGTCCTGTGAGGCAGACATCTACTACTCCTGGAAGAGTCCCAACAGAGGCTGGTGAGCCACCATTCAGGAATGCAAGGTCCAGACTTCTGCATCAGGACAGAAGTGGGGCAAAATAACATCTTCTCCCTCTTCATTCATATTATTAAACTCTAACTCTCATTTTACCTCCTCAACATTTCACACATTTATCCACTAGCATTTTTAGCTCCACTGCCTAGGGCTAAAATCTCCTACCAATTCTCTACATGAACTTGATGCTCAAGGCAAATTTTACTAGTTATTCCTCCTGCTTCTCTCATCATTGTAAATTATTTCTCATCACTCAGCTCAAAATCTCTTCAGCTGTGACACCACATCAAGGCATCCTGGCATTCCATTCTCTGGGTCTTATTCTCTCCGAACCCTCCCTGGTAGCCATGACACCATGTTTTTTCTCTCTGGAAAATGCACTTGACCAGCCTGAGATAAATTGTTAGTGACTGGCAATGGCCTTGATTCCTAGTGGGTAATTCTTCCTACACTTGCATTCTGCCAGGGATTTTCAATGGCTTAGTCAAAAGGTAGAGAAAATATTAAATACTAAAATAAAGGAAACCATTTGAAAAGGTAACCCAAGCTTTGCCTTCTTTTAAAATAGAGGTCTTGACCTTAAGAAGCTTTGAGATTCTTGAGAAATAGGTTTCATATTTCATTAGAATAGACAGAACATATAGTACCTGAGATTTTTTTTTCACTCTAATGATTTTGATAGCAGCTGTTATTTGGGGAGGAGTGTATTTGTCAAAGCAGCTAATCATCTTTGTATTAAAAAAAAAAAGAAAGAATGTGATGGGAATTTGGAAATCTGCCCAGTATGCTTTTTGAGAAATTGATAGTGATTGTTGACATATCTTTTTCTGTGTGTGCCTCTTCCTAACACTCCCTCACAGGGGCACACCCTGCCCGTTGTCAGGGTGAATCTAAAGACAGATTGTTGTCTCATACTTTAATGAGACAGAAACGTGTTGCCTCCAAACTACACTGAAAGAAAATCCAGTGGGGCAACCACAAGTTTTTCACTGCTGCTCTGATGAGCCTACTCTTCAAGAATGTAATACTGGGTTTCAATGGTGCCTGGAAATTTTTTCCTCTGGGTTGAAAAAGGAAAAAAAAAAAGGAAAGGATGAGGAAGATAAAAAACAAGGAAGGAAGGAAAATGAGGGAAGGAATATTCCAACTCCTTAACTGCTAAGCAGTTCTGTATTTTGAGATATCAACATTTTGAAATGAAAGCTTCTTAGAATATTATTTTTTTCACATTTGGCCCAGGGCCTTGACTGGCAGTACTTGTGCACTTCATTACTTATATGCTTTTTAAATAATTATGCACATTTTTCTGCATTTTGTTTTATCCCTCTAGCTCCATGTTGGGGCATCTGAAACAACTATTTCAGGCATTTGGTTGTCCTGCCTTTAAGGAAAGGTACCTTCAATTCTGTTTTTGCTCTTGCCTACATTTCTTTGACATTGCTACAAAAGCAGACATGATAATGCGCTTTGATGGGATGAGCTGCTGAAATGACTTAGGATTCAGGATTCAGCATACTATGGCCCACAAACCCAATCCAGACTGCTGTCTGCTTCTTAGTTTTATTGAAACACAGCCATGCCTATGCATTCACTTTTTGTCTATGGCTGCTTCTGTGCTATAATCACAAAGTCGATAGGGACTATATGGTATACAAAGCCTAAAATTGTGACAAAGACTGTATGGCCTGAAAAGCCCCAATTTTTACTATCCAAATATTTTCAGATTGCACAAGAATATAAACCAAATATGTCAACTATGCACAGTATTTAATTCAACTGATATCCTTTTTGCAGGAAGACTTCGTCAATGCAGGAAGCAGGGTACAGATGAACATTCCGGTGCAAGCTCTTTCTTTCTCTGTGGATCAGCACTTTTAGTAGTACTGTTTTAAGTGACTCTATAAAAATTTTACTTTAAGGAAAGTACTTACTTTATAACATTTCTAGGTTGTGTGACTCATAGACATAGTTAGAGTTATCAGCTTTTGCTGTTTTATAAAGTTGCCCCCAAACTTTGTGACTCAGAACAAATTGCAGTTTGGCATTTTGGACTAGGCTCAGCTTGGTGGTTTTGCTTTGTCCAGGCTACAGTGATCTTTCAGCTGGACTTGCTCATGTATCTGTGGGCAGCTGGTGCATTCGCTGGGACTGGTTAGTCTAAGACAGTTCAACTAATACAGCTTTCCATTTCACTTGGTCTCGCTTGATGCTCAAGATATGCTGGGCAGGAGTCTGAGACCAGAAGGAGTGAAAGCTGTGAGGTCTCCTGACACCTGGGTTCAAAACACACAAAGTGTTACTTCCATCACATTCTTGGCCCAAGCAAATTTTAAGAGCAGCCGCCTGATATTGGGGGTGGGGAAATAGACTCCACTTCTTGATGGAAGGAGCTGCAAAGTGTTGCAGCCATTTTTGCCGTCAGCCACAGGAAGGGAAAAAGAAGACAACTGCTTCTCTTCAGTTCCTTCTTTTCCAAACTTTGGTCAAATTTCACTATTCTGGTGCCTATCATAATACTGCCCAACTGGCCTGATCCAATTTCAGAGTTTTATGTAACCTTTAGGAAAGACTCTGACATCAAAAACAATATATTTGAATTATAGTAAGAGCAAAAGAAATTATAGTAATTACAGTAAGAGCAATAGAAACAGAACTGAAATCTAGGAGTCCAGGTCCCTCTGCTGCAGAGTTTCGGCTTTATAGTCTATGAAATTATAGCATTGTAAATTCTCGCTAAACATTTCAATAGTTGTGTTACCTTCAGCAGTTTAGCAATGCTTTTTCATTTGTATAGACTTTAATATAGCACAAAACTTCAGTGAGATAAACATAAAATGCTAAATAACAAATAACACACCTTAGAAGGTTTTGAGCATTTCCTACTCCTATCACCTGGGTGATACACTTTATTTAACGTATGTGACTACACATTTGGTATATTTGTTTCTGTGGTAATACATATGTGGGTATGTTAGTATTCTCACAAACCTTTACTTGGGAGGTAAGAAGGAATGGATGAAGGTTCAGAGACTGCATAACTTAGCAATTATCACTTTTTTCATACCTGCAAATTTCTCTTAAGTCAGTGCATTTCCTTAGATAAATTAGCTTTTCAGGGGATATATTATTTCACGCCATCTTATTCTTAATGTGATCTGAAATGTTAGATGTTTTTAGTATAAAGTTTCAGATAAAAAGACAGTAGAAATACTGAGTAACACAGATCAATTATTAACAAAAATATGTATAGATACATTTAGACACCGAATTATTCTTGAGTGGTCTCAATGTAAAACCCTTCTTACCATATCCATGTTGAAAACTCTGATTCACATTTTACTCCATGATTCAGGCTCTGACCTTAGAACATAGAACCTGCACACAAATCCTATCTTTCTTGCTTCCTGAAGCCCTTAGGTGCTATGTAACCCAGAAGACCTAGCTTTTCCAGCATAGAATTAACACTTGGTTTTAGGGTTTCAACAATAGTCCAAGCCTGTATCTTGCTGAACTTCAGAAAGTCCAATTTTTGCCTGGATCTGCGTCCCAAGGATCTCAGGAAATTCCCAGGCAGGGCTTCCTTGTTTTACAAAGGCACCATGACTTGCCAGCTCAGCCCACCAGCTGGTTCTGGACTGCTGCTCTGTTCTGAGGTCAAATTTCATTACTGCCAGACACTGATGCTGCCTTCACCACCATGAAGGTCAAAGGCATTCAAATCCCAACAGAGGTAGCTAAGACCATGCTGTATTCCTTACCAAGACTTCCCTGGAGGGTTTGTAGGTGACAGAAGGGAACTTCCCTTATAGCTTAAAACTTTATGCCAGATGTAGCAGTTCTCAGAGTCCGCAAACCAAGGACCCACCATGGGAGTCTCAGTTGGGTGTCTCTCACTTTGGCTGCCAGCCAGCCAACATGTTACCGAGCTGGCTCACTTCTTCACTGAGCGCTTTCTTCAGCACATTGTCCTTTCCTAGAACTGAGGCCCTGATGCCCAAGGCTAAGATAGAAGAAACTACTCCTTGTCCCATTTCCAACTCTGAGATGACCTTTTCCAGTGATAGAATATCTGAGGGATAAGAAATAAGCTCCACAGGGCAGGGGCTTTTTGTGTTTCTCACTGACATATTCCAAGTGACTAAAATAGAACCTCAGCCTAAAGGGGCTTCAATAATAATTGAGCAATTGAATAAAATGGTTTATTTTTCTAAAACAAACTAATCAAGACTCAGTAAGTGTTTAGTTACATAATTCAGAACAATATCAGAAAAGCTTGGTCCAACATGAGAATTTGCAAACACAATCCACTCCCTTCAGTCTTTTCTCCAGCATAAGATAAATGCATACCTCCATATCCCTTCTGCCAGAGTGGCTCTCCACTCCTGACCTCCTCTTTCTGAAGGCTCACCCAGGATGACACAAAAGCACCACTCAAGAATAGTTTCAGACACAATGAAATCTAACTTCTTGTTCAGAAAAGAAACATTCTCCTAAAAGATACAATCCACAGAAATGTATCTCCATCCTCAATGGAGACAAATTTTCATAAGTTTCATAGTTAACTCCTCAGTGTTAATTGTCTAAATTCCAAATTGGGCCCTGCCCAATTTCTCTTAAGTGTCCAACACAATGATTATTTCTCAAAATAGTGATTTTCTCCAAAACTAAACCACAAACTCTACAGTTAGAGACACAAAAACACTCTTCTCACTTCAAATTGGCAGTTTTCCCTCTTCCTGGGCATCAAAGTTTCCAAAAATATCTTGGGGCCCAATTTCAGCAGAGCACCAACTTTCTAGCATATGTTGCTCAGTCACTGTCTAGATTCTAGAACATAAGCCAAACCTTAGTGATGGGTGGAAAATTCCCACTGGTCTGAATCAGCAGAGCAGAGCTTCTCTCTGGGCCTCCACCCCCTTCTCACTCAAGGACTTTGCAATGATCTACATTTGCTCTTTCTCGGTATTCATACTGTGTATAGACCTTTGCTGCTTAATCACTTTTCAGCCAATGGATCCATGTCAGTGAACTGACAGGTCAACCAAAGGAGGAGAGAATGTACCTTGTTTCATGAAAGACCATCTTTTCTTCTTGTGTACCAGTTATCTATTATTATTTACCTACACAAAGAATTAGCCTGTTCTTCACAATCCTCCAACTGTTCTGATCTGTGGGCACCTTTCAGATTTCTGCCTGTGGGCACCCTTGGCTGCTGTGCTCTGAAATCATCATCGTACTTGAGCCAAAGTTGTGCTTCCTACGGGCTGCTTTTAGCCAATGACTGAGCAAGACAGGGATACTAACTAAGGCAGACCTGCTCCTAGGAGTCACAGAACTCCTCTGACAGGCAACTTTGATTCTAGGATTTCCCAATACTTGCCAGACTTTCTTAGAGTTAAACTGAAGTCTATGGTGATTCTCCCAACTCTGTTCCTTTTCCTCGGTCAGACCTGGGTTGCGCAGTCTGATGGTTTTCCTGGCCTTCATTTTCTGCTTCCTACCTACGTTAGCTTTCTCCTACAGGCACTGCCCCTAATAAACCTTTTTTCCCTCTAATTCCATCTTGAAGCCTGACTTTTGGAGGACCCAAATCAATATCAATGGTACTGATGTTGAGAAATGGGCTGAGAAAACAGGTGATCAAGTAGGAGTTTGGACTGGCCCACTTACCACCTAGAAGATGAAGGATTATCATCCTGGTTGGCAGCCAGGACACAGACAGTATCTGGTACAAGTTAGTAGCAGCTCAATGGCTCAAGACTTCCTCATGATGACCTGTAAAAATATCCTGGTGAAGTAAAATGCTGTAGCAAATATGATGATGCAGGCATTTAAAATGCATGGAGAGGGTGGATGGTGCCTACAAATAAACATTTTTAGGATTATTAGTCAGAAGCAGAGATAATACTGATATCTAGAGATTCAAAGCATGGTTATGGTCCCCCTTACCCCCACTAGTGTGGTGGTCTACAGGGCCAGGCAATAAATGAGTTGGCTAAAATTTCACCCACTAGATTCAGGAATCTACTTAGTGATCATTTCACCAGTTCCTGAGAGTATCATTGGAATTGGCTTAGCATTTGGAATGACCCCCACATTAGGTCATTGAGCTATTATAGGGGAAGAGGCTAAGTGGAAATATCTGAAACTGTTCCCAAACCCCAGCCAAGATAATAAATTAAAAAAACAGTATCGCCAGGCATGGTGGCTCATGGCTGTAATCTCAGCACTTTGGGAGGCTGATGCAGGTGGATCACAAGGTCAGGAGTTCAAGACAAGCCTGACCAACATGGTAAAAGCCATCTCTACTAAAAATGCAAAAATTAGCTGGGCCTGGTGGCATGCCCCCTATAATCCCAGCTACTCAGGAGGCTGAGGCAGGAAAACTGCTTGAACCTAAGAGGTGGAGGTTGCAGTGAGTCAAGATTGCACCACAGCACTCCAGCCTGGGCGACAGAGTGAGACTCCGTCTCAAAACAAACAAACAAAAATGAAACAAAAAAACAGTATCATATCCCATGAAATGGTAGAAATGATTGCTACAGTTAAAAACCTAAAATGATGGTCGGGCGCGGTGGCTCATGCCTATAATCCCAGCACGTTGGGAGGCCGAGGCGGGTGGATCATTAGGTCAAGAGATCGAGACCATCCTGGTCAACATGGTGAAACCCTGTCTCTACTAAAAATACAAAAATTAGCTGGGCATGGTGGTGCTCGCCTGTAGTCCCAGCTACTCGGGAGGCTGAGGCAGGAGAATTGCCTGAACCCAGGAGGCGGAGGTTGCGGTGAGCCAAGATCGCACCATGGCACTCCAGCCTGGGTAACAAGAGCAAAACTCTGTCTCAAAAAAACCTAAATGATGTAGGAGTACTGTTTAACTCACCAATGTGGCCCCTGAAGAAACCAGATGAGTCCTGGAGCATAACTGTATACTATTATAGACTTAATCAAGTAGTAAACCTAATGATTATAGTTACTGTGCCAGACGTGATATTGTGTTAAGCAGATTAATAAGGCTTCAGGTACCTAGTTTTCAGCCATTGATTTGGACAACATATTCCTTTCCATTCTAATTAGAAAAGAAAGATCAGAAATGGTTTGAATTCAGATGAAATAGACAATAATATTGATCTCCAATTTTGTCTTGGGCTCTGGTGACACTCTTACCCTTTGCCATAATTTTGTCTGAAAAGTCTGAATCACCTATGAGTCCCTCAGAACACTACACTGATTGAAATCATGAAATCAACAACACACATCAATGAAATCATGATGACTGGACAAGAGAGGAAGAGGTGGCCAGTATGCTGGAGGCCTTGGTTAGATACGTGCTCCAAAGTGTGGAAGATGAACCCTACAAAGACTCGGGACTTGTCCTACAGTGAAATATTTAGGAATCTACTGGCCATTCCCTCCAAAGTAAAAGATAAATTGCTGAATCTATGGACAAACACATGGAAGGGGCATGATGTGTGAAGATTTTTTGTACTGTTCATTAATGCTCAGCAAATAGCGACTACAGTGAAAGAATTACTCAACAGGTAAGTAGATAAAATGACTCACCCAGTTGATTTTAGTCATCCCAGAACTGACACAGTGGGTATGTGAATGAAGTAGCCACAGTGGAAGATATGGAGGCTATATATGGGCCCAACAGCATGGGCTACCACATACTGAGGCAGACAGCTACTGCTGTCTCTGAGTAGCCAGCTTGTCAGAAACCAAAATCAGTGCTAAGCCCCCAATAAGATACTTCTGGCCTGTTTTCTCTTTGTCTTCTCTGAAGTATCTGTCACGTCCTTTGTGAAATGGGAGCAGAGCAGAGGTGAGCTCATGGAAAGTTACCTACTCCTGTGACTCCTCTACTAGCTGTCTCAAGCTACCAGACAAATGGATGATTCAACATGCTGGTGATAAAAGAAAAATACCAAATTTTCAATACAAGGTTATTTACTTCAAGAAAAAAAATGACATAAAATGTGAACATTGTCCATGAGAAAGTGAAAAAATTAGAATAGACCATACCACAAGGGAGAAAAAAAAAAGCCAATAGAAAGATCAGATCAGTTTCAAAAAAAAAAAGCCTGAATGAGAATGGCAATACAAATAAAATGCTATATGAAGAAAGGCAATTTTCAAAAAGTAAGAAGATATCATAGAAGCACATGTGTTAAATGTATCAACTAAAATTTAGACATGTCAAAAAAGAACTCAAGAAGTACACTTGAGTATCTTAAGGCACTCAAAAAAGAATACTAGAAGACTGTAAAATCACTAAATGATAGAGTCCAGTTGAAATATAATAAACACAATTTAATATCTTGCTTTAGGAGGATCAGGGGATTCCCAAGCCCCATTTTTCATTTGCAAAAACAAATTTGAGAAATTAGATCAAACTGTGGTCATGCTTAGGTCTTCTACAATGAATTAGCTAATCATTTATAGAATAACTCCTTAGAAACAGATATCTTTCCAATATTTCACCACTTTTATTAATATCAAAGCTCTTACCAAAGGCTGTAGCTACTCCTTACTGTGCCTTTGTAAGAATTAGAAAAAGATGTTCCCTTGGGAATTTCAGCTTCCACTCTCCCTTGTGAAGGGGCAACCTTATTCCACTCACATATGCACTCAGCAAATAAAACTACTACCTGCATCACAAAGAAAACAGAGACCAAGAGTGGTGAACTCCTTTCCTGGTACAGCCTTTTTTTTTTTTTTTTTTTGGTATTACCAATCTCATTCAGGCTTTTTTTTTTTTCCAACTTCTGTCTTCTCCCCCTCCGACTGACCTCTATCTTTGCGTGTTTTCTGCTGTGTGATTCTTTTCAGACGTACCCTATCCTCCTGGCCTCTTCTTCCTCTCCTTTTCTATCCTCCAGGTTCCAGCTATACCCCATTTACACGCTCACCCCTTTAGTCCTGCACTTTCTATGTTTTGTTTTCCTCAGCCTCCAAGGAGACCTAAGTTTCCTTACTTAAAAAACACACAAGATTTATCTCCATAAACTTCTTGAAAAAGCACTGTTCCTCTTTATCCTCCCTGGCTCACTTGTCATTACTCCTCCACTCTCTGCATTATTGTATTACATCTCACCTCCGGTTCAAAGACACAAAAAGTCACTTTGACTCACTAAATCACAATAATTTCTGTTTCTATCCTTCTTGACATCTCTGCATCATTTGACTCTATTGACCTTCTTTCTTTAAACTTCCACTAGCTTTTTAGAGAGTTCTACCTCTCTGACTTCTCTTTCTTGGCTTATTATTCTGTCTTTCATTGATCTTTTAAAGGGCAGGGGAGCGGCACAGTCTCATCTCTTTCTCAGCTTTAATGATGGCATCTACTGTGGAATAAAAGATTGTTGAAAGCTTGCACGCACTTAACATGTTGGTAGAAAGGTATATTTTATTTTATCAGGGGAAACTGAATCTAAATGACATTTTAGACTTCTTAGAGAACAAAAAAACTAAATGTTTTTTTGAGCATAGCAATAAATATAATGTTTTTGGAAGTGTTTGATAAAATTCTGTACTAAAACAACTTAATAAAACAGAAATCACCATGAAAAATACTTAATGGATAAAAACTGCCCTGAAAACACGAAACATAAGATCCTAGTATAAATGGCACCTGCATGTGTAGTCAGTGCATTGAACAAGCACTAACACATGGAATGCAATCAGAAAAACAACTTTCTTTTTTCTCTTCCATTGCTAACTTAATTTATTCGGCAGGTCTTGCCTTCCCCTTCCTCTCTGTAGAAACTTGACTTTTCTTCTTACCCTTATATACTAAGAGTTCACTCTGTTGGTTCACTTTAAAATTCTCCCTTGACTTGAGATAAAAGTGGAGTGATATTCTCTTCACAGCGAGTTCAAGATTCTGTGAAGTGGGTATCACCTGTAAAAAAAAATCACTTTTACAAATGCTCAGTGAAACCATCCTTTCATGCTGTTGACGCTAGTAAAAACTCCAAGAGTATTGTAACTTTTATTCATAGCACCTCTAAAATTCATAAATTCACAATTTTCTTGGGTACCTGATGCCTTTCACATTAGGACATCAGCCAAAACTTCCACTTGAACATTCCATTATACCTAAATGAAGAGATTTAAACAGCGAGGCACACCAGCGATTGGCTCTAAACCTTCCTTATGAAACAGGTTGGTAAATGATTCAGAGGTGAACATATGCGTGAAATCTCCAAAGTGGCATATGACATGAAGCTTCCAGTTAGTAAAATGCCAAGTCAATAGGATAAACTGCAGGAAGATTGCACCAGGCTGGGTGAGTGGGCAGAAGTGGCAGATGAGTGTTCAAGGACAAGAGAGTAGATGCTTTCAGGACAAATAATCCAAACGCAGTTCTCAGGGAAATGGTCTCCAGGGTTATCCGTCATGATTCTCTGGAAAGATGGGCTTGAGAAAGGTACAAACTTGCATACAAAATAAGTTCCTATTTACAGTTCATATGTTACTGGAATTTTTTAAATTAATGCATATTTGAACTAAAGTTCATTATCTTCCTTTATAGCAGGAATTTGCCTTTAGCTAATATTTTCATGTCTGTTTGTAGCTAACATAAGTTTTTTAAGCCTAAATTTATTATTCTTCATATAGAACTACTTAGAAGGTCTTTAGTATGAATATGCAAATATATTTTCCTTTTTGTTTCTATTAAGATGTGTGTATATCTTTATCCATGTATTTTCTCTCAATTGTTTGTGTGTGTACAGTTGATAATACAAATATGTAATTACTTGAGGTATAATTAAAAGTCCTCAAAAGACTTTCTCAAGATCTTCTTTCTCTGTTGAAGAGATGAGGCATTGGATAGCTGGTACAATTTCTGCTAATAAAAATAAATGTCCTTCAGACAAGAATTAGATAAGCAGCTTGTTTCTGTAAAACTGAACTACAGCCAGTCTTATACAAACTCATTTCATAAATATTTCTCTCTTCAAAAAAAAAATTGAGAAGATGGATGGATTCAAAATTTTCCAGGAAGGTACTAAGAATTCTGCTCATGATTATCTCAGGGGGAAGCTTCCATCTGTTCTCTCTAATAGTTTAACTTACTCTACTTTGTTCCCTATTTCTCAATCAGGACTTTGGAGTTTCTGCATAAGATCAAATATTTTTTTCATTTCCCTCTTTTATTAAAATACCACATTTAGATGAAGGACAAGTCCCCGGCTATATTGCTTACAGTGCTATTTTAGGAAAGAGAAAATATTTTGTCACAAAGAAAGATTTCCTGACATCTCTATGGCTATATAAATATTGATATATTTTTTAAATGCTAGGATTCATTGATTTTGAAGAGTCTCAGTCTCCATCTGATTTCTCTACTTCCCTGATAAACCTTCAATCCTTACATTAATTTATATAATGATCAGACCCAAAGCTTAACCATTACTCAAATGATTTAAATATGAAGCATGACTATAAATCATGTGAGTAATTTGCAAAATGACAGGATTTGAAGATAGTTCAAAGAAATAAATTCCAAAAACCTTTTGAACCATGGCAATAGCATTGGAACAAGCATATAACTTTTTCTGCTGAATCCTCTGAATATATATGCTGTAGTATTCACTTACACAATCATGCACTTTTCACCATCTTCTTCACTCCGGGTATTAATATGCTATACTGCATCTTCTCTGAAATAAAACATTCTCACTTTAATATTCATATTAATAACCCTCATAACAAAAGTAAGTATATTTTAACTTTCAGCAGCAACTTTTTCTTCATTATGTTCTCACATTTAAAAATGAAAAATGTGAAAGTGAACATCTGAAAGATTTCTTTCAGTTAGAGGACATTCTGGTATTGTATTTTTTTTAAAAAAAAATAACCTCCTGGACCCATTAATTCATAGCTTTAAGTTATTTGTTTGGAAACTTACATACTTTTTTGCTGCTTTAGTGTTCCAATTTTTAAAAAATGCAAATGAAGTACATATAAAGGCATTCGCAACTCCCATGTGAAAGGTGGTATTTGTAATAATTCCCTTCCTATGGACTCCTGTAATTTTCCATCACAAATTAGTATTCAAGTTACTTTCAGGCAGACACATCTTTCGTATGCTCTAAATACAGGGTTGACCTTGGGGTGAGAGTGGAAACCAGTCCAAATCATACTGTAGTCTCCCATTTTCTGCTTCATACATTTTTATATGGTAACAACAATTTAAAAGAAATCAACATTACAGGAGAGAATGAGGAAGTCCCGAAAGAACCACACCCAGTATGCACCAAGGGTGTGCATAGAAGACAAGCAGTCCTACCTGCCTGTCCTGATGACCAAGGGTAGCAGGTTGTACTTACTGCATATATTAATATATCTGTAGGAATTTTCCCACAACACATATTGAGGACAGTGAGTCTTATGACCCCACGAGCCAGGTAGGATTATTATCCTCATATTTTACAGATGAGAAAAGTGTATTTCAGGTCTCTTTTAGCACCAGTTGGGGAATTGGCCAACTGCCTGAATGAGTCATAGTCCAGATGCTCAGTCCTGCAGCCACAGAGCCCAAGACAATGATCCAATGTTTTTTGGCACTCCTCACTTTAACTGTGCCCAGCAAACATCCTGAATATATGATCAAATATGCTTTTTTAAAACTCCACACTGGGGCCAGGTGCTGTGGCTCATGCCTGTAATCCCAGCACTTTGGGTTGCAAGTGGACCACGACGTCAGGAGATCAAGACCATCCTGGCCAACATGGTGAAACCCCGTATCTACTAAAACTACAGGCCGGGCGCGGTGGCTCACGCCTATAATCCCAGCACTTTGGGAGGCTGAGGCGGGTAGATCACGAGGTCAAGAGATCAAGACCATCCTGGTCAACAAGGTGAAACCCTGTCTCTACTAAAAACACAAAAATTAGCTGGGCATGGTGGTGTGCGCCTGTAGTCCCAGCTACTCGGGAGGCTGAGGCAGGAGAATTGCTTGAACCCAGAAGGCGGAGGTTGCAGTGAGCCGAGATCATGCCATTGCACTCCAGTCTGGGTAACAACAGCGAAACTCCCGTCTTAAAAAGAAACAAAAAGAAAACAAACAAAAAAAAAACTACAAAAATTAACTGGGCACGGTGGCACGTGCTTGTAATCGCAGCTTCCTGGGAGGCTGAAACAGGAGAATAGCTTGAACCAGGGAGGTGGAGGTTGCAGTGAGCCAAGATCATGTCACTGCACTCCAGCCTGGTAATGGAATGAGGCTTCATCAAAAAAACAAAACAAAAGAAAAAACCCTCCGTATTGTACTTATTATCATACAATATCTGTATTAGTGAATATTTCTTTTTGGTATTGGAACAATGAACTATCACTTGAAAGCCGATTTTCACTTTGGCCTTTTATGCCAATCTACGGAAGCATTGGCACCAATATTGGAAGTGGGAAACTTGCCCACCCAGCAGGACTATGCACAAATTAGCCAAACATCAAAATTCGCTGTCACGTCTCTTAAAATTAAAGCTAGAATTAAGGAAAACTACCACCAGGGGGCAATAAATATCTTATCACATGGTCGGACTGGAAATAAACGAGTGGCCAGCTGCCATATTTGGTTTGATTCAAATGATTTGTTGGCTTGTTCATTTTAAGTTCAAGCCAACAGCTAATAATCAGGAGTGCCCACATAACAATACGGATTTTCAGTTTTTCTTGAAAAATCAGAAGATCTAGCAATTACTGGCTCTTCATTCCTTCAAGATAACGATTAGCTATAGCTGAACCCAGCTGCCCCACTTGGATAGCCAGGCCCTTTCCAGCACTCCATGGCCATATAAGCTATGCATGTGTGCTTACATCCAGCCTGTTTCAGGCTACCTACCTGGCCTCTGTGCCATTTTGAGTTGATGAAGCTCTTAGCCAATCAGGCTATGGCAAGAAGTATGGTTACAAAAAAAGGCTATATACATTGAACTTCTAGACTTCTTTAAAAATGCTAACTTGGTTATTAAAAAATGACATTGCACCATCAAGGAATACAAACATTAAACATTAAGATGAGATTAAGGTATTTTTAAATGACCAAACTTTTGATATTGACCTATATTTTCACAAATGCTTTAAATCAACTTATTCTATCTCTGTTCTTATCCTCTGACTGAAATAGAAATTCGTGTATTTATCCTGAATCCACATTCTGGAGGCATCAGAACCCTTCTAGAGATGCTATATATTTTGTTACTTCAACCTAATTAGAAATCTGGTCATTGTTTTAGTTGCAGGTAAAAGCAGGAATGGCACAGTTGCCATAACAAATTTACTTAGATGTGGTTTCTCAACTTTGTACCTATTTCATTCTCTCTCTAGCGTGTGGAAGAAACTGCTGCTGGAGGATATAAGAAAGAAAACACCTCTTTTTGGCTTCTCCTCACTCTCCTATAAGTTTACTCATAATAAGAAGCAAATAGAGAGCAAGTGATAGTCTTCAAGGTCAAGGATGGCCTTGGCAGTGAGGATATTTCTCTTGCCAGCCTCCTAGACTGTCTTTACCATTCAAGGGCAAACAACTTTCTATTTTCTGTAGAGAAGTTACTGTTGTTCTGTAAAGGTAGTATGGGGTGGAAGGCAGCTCCAGCTTTGAGTCAGAAAAGTTTGGTTTACTACCCTATTATTGACTGAGTTTCCTAAGACAAATAATTTACTCAATTTTCTTAACTACGAAATGGGGATAATGCTATTTACCCTTAGTACCTTCTCATGTAAAGAATTATATTACTGTAAACCAAATAATACATATAACAAAAATTGTAAACATTGTGTAATACAAGGTCTTATAATTTGAGAAACGCCTCTGAAGCAAACTGGCCTCAGGTGGCTTCTAAATCCTGAGGATTTAATAATTGGGATGCAGATAAATAAGATCTTCATTTTCATAGTGAAAGAATTTTAGTCTAGAGCTAATTATCATGTGTTAACGTTATACAAAGACATAGACTCTGAAATGCACCAGATCACAGGACTCCCTTGTCATATGGAATCTTTCATTGCTCAGTAATTGAATAAGCAAATTGAAACTTAGAAAACATTGCTTTTTGAACACAATCTCTATCAGCTCAACCATAACGAGACTAAAAACTTGCGTGTTATAAAGTGAGAGAGAATGGTTCAGGATTATAGAAATAGGATAATCAGTCTTTCAGACTAAGAATATTTCTTAGTTAAAATGTCAACTAAAATAGACCCAATATAATTTTTCTTACATTGTATTTAACATGCAATCATAAATCTAGAAATTTCAAAATAAAACCATAGCAAAACATATTTTGTTGCATTGCTGGGAAGGACTAAGTGCAGGTAATCTATCAGAGCAATAGCATAGAAATTATTTTGTTCCAAGGTTTTGATATTATATTTGCCACTAGTCAAATGACATAAATTTGAATGGCTTAACTAGTGAAATAATCACACGTAGTTCTAAAATGTACTCATTCATTTACATAGTTCCTCTACATGCCGGATACTGACTAGATGCTGGGAAGACCACCATGATGCCATAATTCCTGCTATCAAGTTCCTGTCAATCCCCTCTGGCTCTAAGGAGGTCTCTCTATAAGAAAGCAGGATGGGGTGGAGGTGACAGTGTAGAAAGGGAGAAAAAGAGGGCAGGACAAGAACACTAGTGAGTCAAGAGTTTAACAAATATAAAAATTAGTAGAAATTGCGGGTGCACATTAAAGGTGAGAAAATTTTGACTATGAGATGGCAATGTGGCTGCCACAGGTAGGTTGTTAGTGAGAGTTTTACATAGGCACCCACTGGAGCAGACAAGGTGCTGAAGCCCAGACCCAACTTTGCTTCTCAAACCTCATGCCTGGAGCAGGAGGGAGGCTTTATCTGCCTCTACTAATGGCCACCTTCCTTGCATAGGATATCTGTGGCCCTGGATTCAAAAGTACACCTTTAAAACCAGAAAAATTAAGGAAAGGGATGGTTGATAGCATTTATATTCTGCATTTAATCAAGGATCTTCTTGACAAATGTTTACATGTTCAGAAATCAAGTATATTTTCAAGACTTCTAGTACATATTTCGTGTTTTACAAGATATAGCAATAAGTTTCTAATATGGAGCTTAAATTCTTCATCTACTTTAAGTGTTCAATATTTGAGATGTAATATGTTAAATAAAACGCTCAGTTCTTACTGACTTTTGTATTATGACATTTTAAGAATCATCTCATTATACTATTATCATATTATACCAGGAAAACATCAAGTTTCAGTGTGATCCAGGGTCATTTATTATTTGAACAAGATTATTCTTATTTATTTGGTTTCAAGTCTTAAAATTTATGGTTCTACATAAAACAGAAAAAAGCTGCCTAATCTTTTCTAATACAGAGTGCTGATGTGGCGTTTAAAGTCCACTTCATTTTTACCCCAGTTAAATTTCCTGTAAAACGCCTGGAAGGATCCTTCATACTAAAAGAAAGCAACTTGTTCCTGCATATCATATGGGGCAGAGAAAAAAAATGAAATAAAACAATTTGTGTGTTCATGTTCATAAAAACTGTACCGTGAACTGAGAATACAAAACAAACCATTGTATGGGGGTGTCTTTTAGTGAACCTAGAGTTTGACAGCTTTCCAGCAAGGCGATCTAAGATACAGGATTTTTGTGATTCCTTAACTGTCAACATTTGAATATTCATTGTGTAAAACATAATGGAATTAAGCAGACAAAAGAAAAGATACTGTTTCTGCCTTCATAAGGATAAGGTTATTTTGGTGTTGAAATATTTCTTTCCTTTTCTTTTCTTTTTTTGAGACGGAGTTTCGCTCTTGTTACCCAGGCTGGAGTGCAATGGTGTGATCTCAGCTCACCGCAACCTCTGCCTCCAGGGTTCAGGCAATTCTCCTGTCTCGGCCTCCTGAGTAGCTGGGATTACAGGCACGTGCCACCATGCCCAGCTAATTTTTTGTATTTTTAGTAGAGACAGAGTTTCACCATGTTGACCAGGATGGTCTCTATCTCTTGACCTCGTGATCCACCTGCCTTGGCCTCCCAAACTGCTGGGATTACAGGTGTGAGCCACCGCGCCCAGCCATCTGAAATATTTCTTTTCAGAAAGCTTACAGTAGTGACAAAATGGGTAGAATATGAGCAAATTTGTGTAGCTGCTTTCTCCTATTTTTGTCTGTTTTTGGCACCAAGTAGTCTTTCCTGGTCTTTCAGAGTCTCTCATGACTCACTTCCAAAAGTCCTCCTCCTTTCACTTCCTTCTTTTATTATGCTGATATCAAAATTGCTTGCTTAAAATCTATTTTCTTAAAGACCAGTTGCCAAAGTGATAGCTAACTATTCTGGTAAACTAATCTATGCTAAGGTACATTCCTTAGTTTTATCCCTTTAAGTAACATATTACAGTTTAACTGTCTTTTTAGAGACAATGTCTTAATGCATAGGAGTCTAATGGTGGGGATTTCTCCACACACGATGGGTCTTTTGGTGTTCCCCAAATATATCATCTGAAGGGCTGCCAACATTGTCTCCCTGTCCTGAGGGTGGGGAAGAAAAGAAATGGGCTAAATCTGCATTGCATGGAGGAATCTCTAATATCATGCTTGCCAAAGCCCATGAAGGGTAGGTAGGTCTATCCACAATTTGTAGGGTCTTTTGCTTCAGCAAGCCTAGCCTAGTTTTCCACAACTCCTATCAGGGAAAAAAAACATTTATCAAAAAGATGTGCAAGTGACATTTTGGGCAGGACAATTCTTTGTTTCTCATAATGGTATTATACATGGCAAGACATTTTAGCATCCCTAGTTGCAACCCACTAAATTCCAATAGCATCTCCCTTCCCTCATCACTGCCTGTCTGGTCACTGTGACAACCAACATGACTCCCACACATTTCCAAATATGTAGAACAACCCTGGTGAGAACTATTGGACATTCCTTTTAGAGCCAGTTAGAACATTCTCTACAGGAAGCACAATATGCTCCATCAGCCTCACCTTGAAAGGGGTTGAGTGACCTTGGACTTTCACTGACCAGGTTCAAGAATACAGTGTATGCCTGGAAAAAGGCAGATATAAACTCTCCCCCTTAGCATCCATAAACCAATTCTAGCCTACAATCTTATCATGATTCAGAAATGCAGACGAAAAGAATGGGGAATTTTTCTGAAAGTAAAGGCTTTCTTCAGATGGCAGCTGAGTGAGAAACTTTGGTGGTTTGACATTGATCTTCCTAATATTGTGACAGCATCCCTTAAAGAAGCTGTTCTCTTGGGGTTAGCACAAATTCAGATTTTCATCTAACTAAAGTTAGAGTCATATTCTATTGCATGATCAAAGATCATTTTAAAAGAATCACACATATGGAAAAATTGGAATGGTAGTACTACCAGTTATTTATTGAGTGCCTACTATGAGTGAGGCACAGTTGCCTGTGATCTCAGCTACTTGGGAGGCTGAGGCACAAGAATCACTTGAATCCTGGAGGCAGAGGTTGCAGTGAGCCGAGATGGTGCCACTGCACTCCAGCCTGGGCGACAGAGAAAGACTCTGTCTCAAACAAACAAACAAATAAGTAAATAAATAAAGGAGGTAGGGTTTGAGATTTTCGTAACTTTCTGCCCTCTAGTGAAAGAGAGGATCATGTAAACACTCCATTCCATTCATTATTAAGTAGTCTATAATAGAGGAAGTAACAAGGTAGCCACTAGTAGAACTTAAAGAGGAAGAAACAATTACCTGAATCTGGAGATCATGTTAATCCTACAACGACAGGAAGATGATAGAATTTATATGTTGCCTACTCTGGATTCCCGGAGGCAGACAAATTACACAAGGTCAGCAAAACAATCCCATCTAGACAACAAACAATCCTGTCTCCTCACATGCCATGGTAACACGCTAAATTATTTTTTTTTTAATTTCTTGCTTGACGCAAATGTTAGTCCATTTGCATTAATTTCATTAATTTTTCATGAACCTGAGATTAAATGATACTGGTGAGAATAAAAACCACGTCATAACAGAAAGCACGAGTTTATGATGAGTAAATCACAGTTTCAGGGGCCATAAAGAGTTTCATCGGGGGAGTAAAGTCCTTTTGTTTTTCTTTAGATAAGATATTTGTATAGAAGAATGAATGCCAACAGTGCTAGTCTATTAAATAATCCTCAAAGAACCTGATTAACAGGAAAATAATATGGAGAATAATTTTTAAAACAATGTATTTAGAAAGTAAAATGTACAATATTTGTAGAAGCTTTGAGTAAATGAAAGGTAGAGTCATGGCTTTTGAGAGTATCAGTATGTTTTAGCACTATCAAAGGTTTATTCCTGAAGTAAGAATTAAGATCTGCTTTCATTTTAAATACTGAACATTCGGCACGTAATGATGCTGATTGGGTATGCCGTAGGTGGTTAAATTATTATGTTGGTAAGAAAGTCAATTATTTCTTCCCAGTGACCTATGTCAGATGTCAATTCAGATGAAATACTCACTCTACTGGGAGTTCCAGGAATGCAGGAGCCATATAGAAATGGTTCTCTCTAGCCCCCATTTCTGAGCATGTAGAAGGTCCTTGAAGGCAAGTTGAAAATCATTCACTCTTTTCTTCTATGCAGCAACCACAGTCCTTAATGATTCTCTCCCTGAACCATGTTTGACACAACACACTGTGATCATTAACAATAACTTTCAGGGCCGGGCGCGGTGGCTCACACCTGTAATCCCTGCACTTTGGGAGGCCGAGGCGGGTGGATCACGAGGCCAAGAGATCGAGACTATCCTGGTCAACATGGTGAAACCCCGTCTCTATTAAAAATACAAAAAATTACCTGGGCATGGTGGCGCGTGCCTGTAATCCCAGCTACTCAGGAGGCTGAGGCAGAATTGCCTGAACCCAGGAGGCAGAGGTTGCGGTGAGCCGAGATCGTGCCATTGCACTCCAGCCTGGGTAACAAGAGCAAAACTCCGTCTCAAAAATAAAAAAATAAAAAAAAAACAACTCTCATTATTATGCATTTATTTCATGTAAGGCACATGATGGCCATTATTTCATTTACTTATTAAAAAATCAACTTCGTAAATATTATTTGTAACTTCACAAGTATTAGTATCCACATTTTCAGATGAAGAAACTGAGATTAAGAGGGGTCAGTAATTTGCTACAGATGACAGAGTACCAAAATACAAATCCAGGTCTCTAAGAACCGGGTCTGTTTGTTGAATGCTTATTATGAGTGAGACACTGTGCTAGGAGGTAGGGTTAGAGACTTCCATAAGATAAGCTTCTGTCCTCTAGTGAGGGAGAGGGTTGTGTATACACTCTATTCCAATCACTATTAAATGGGCTATAGTAGAGCAAGTACCAAGGCAGCCACTAGTAGAACTTAAGGAAGGAGGAACAGTTACCTGAATTTGGAGATCTTGTTAATCCTATGATGATAGGAAAATGATAGAATTTATATATAGTTTTTTTTTTTTGGATTCCCAGAGGCAGACAAGTTATACAAGGTGAGCAAAACCATCCCATCTGGATGTCAAACAATCATGTCCCAAGTCCTAGTTATTTTTGGTCAACTCTACACTGCTCTTGACTGTTTAGGGGGTAAGCAAGTGTATATTGAGCAGTGCTGCTAAGCCTATACATTTTTTACCTTGACTGTCCCAAATACAATTCTTGCATGATAAGTGTACTTTACACAGCATTCCTGCTATAAGCTTGGAAGCTTCTCCCTGTTATTTCTGAGAGTGACAGGAGGGGTGTCTCGCATGTAGAGACCAATTAAATTTTTCCTCTCTTACGTGGATTCCTTCTTGCCAATGTCTAATCCAACTGAAATGGAAGCTCCCTCAAATAACCTACCACCACCGCTGTTAAGTATAAGTCTGGCAAGCAGTTCATCCATTCATGGCAAGAATGTCCACCCCTAATTCTGCCTAAGTTGCCTTCACCTTGCTGAGTTTCTGGAGGTGGGTAGAAAGCCCCTCTGTGCAGCCACCTTGGCACAGCAGTGGAGTGGCAGTCCACTCCAAGACCCCACTGCTACCATTCAGTGCTCTCACTAGATTTTCCTTTTCTGTTTGCCATCTGTAAGCAAAAACTTGTCCCAACAGTAATAAAAACAACAGTTTTCTGTAGGTTCTACCTCCTGTTATATACAGCTAAGAAAAAGTGTTTTCTTTCTTTAATATTAAAAAAAAAAAAGCAAGCACACACACACACACACACACACACACACACACGGAACTTGGAGATACTTGGTCTGGTCCAAAACTACACAGATATTCATTTCCATTGCAAATCCAGAAAGAATCACCATTTACATTAATAGTACTTGCCTCATATTTGTGTAAATAACATAAACTAATCTGGTGGGTTTTTTGTTTTTTTTTTCTAAAACAAAATAACAGTTAACATAGATAAATAGGCCAGGCACTGTGGCTCACGCCTGTAATCCTAGCACCTTGGGAGGCTGAGGCAAGTGGATCACTTGAGGTCAGGAGTTCAAGACCAGCCTGTCCAACATGGTGAAACCTTGTCTCTACCAAAAATAAAATAAAATAAAAATACAAAAGTTAGCCAGGCACTGTGGCAGGCACCTATGATCCCAGCTTTCAGGAGGCTGTGGCACGAGAATTACTTGAATCCTGGAGGCGGAGGTTGCAATGAGTCAACTGCACTCCAGCCTGGGCGACAGAGTGAGACTCCATCTCAAACAAACAAGCAATAAATAAAAATGAATTAAGGTTCACTTATAGAGGCCAAAGACAGAAAAAAAAAATTCACAAGTTTTAAAGTTCAACTTCAGCCAAGATACCCTATTATATATAGGTGAAGAAATCTAGTTAGAATATTAAGTTTGTTTGGTGATTAAAATCATATAGGGAATAGCAGAGCTACTAGAATCTAGATTTTCTGATTTCCCAGTCTAAACCTCTTTCTTGGAGGGAAAGTTGGGGGAGGAGATTGAGAGAGATGTACTGTAGTTGGATACTTTTTCCCCTGTAGGAGAAAGAAGAATGGCTTTCTCTGTCCTGCCTTGGTTAGTTTTTGGTCATTTTCTAGGTATGTGTCATTTCTGGCTCTTGCATTTTCAACAGAGCCGACTCTTGCACACTGAGCTCAGTGTCTCTGTGGTTTTCTGGAACGCTCAACATGAGCCTTTTTAAAAGGAGAGTTACACAGGCTGCCTAAACATTGCACAGACCTCCTGATTCTAAAAATATGCTGTCCGTTTGGTTAACATGGTTAAATTATTATTAAGGTTCATTTTATTGTAGCTTGAATTGTACTTGAATTCCTTTTATTGTTTTCCTTTTCAACTTCCTATGTTTTGGTCCATCTTTCCACTGTCATGCTTTTATCTTTGAACAAACTGACTATTATGTACTCCCCATAGCCTAGAATTATTTACTTATCCTTCCAAATAAATCAGTTTCTCCAGATTTTCATTAATGTTCAAACCTTTTCCCTTAGTGTAGTTGCCCAGATATACTGCCTGAGGGCCTGGATCATGATTTCACCAGTATTAAGTGCAATATTAATATTCAGCTCGTTTTCCCTTTCCTGATGCAGGGAGGCACTTCTTTTCCTCATCTTCATCAGGAAGCAAAGACCCATGCATCTGCCAGCTTCAGTAATGCTGTTGGCTGCTCTGAGCATGGTATGGTAAAAAAAATAAATGTTGGGGGTTGGTTTGTAGCAGCTGTTTTACCACATTCCTGTAAAAATTCCGGCAAGCATAGACTGCTCCTCTCAAGGCACGGATGGTCTTCTCCTGCCCCGGTAAATATGGGGAGGAAATCTGTCCACTTAACAGCTGTGGCTGATCCCTGTTAGAACACAGGGTCCCAGACTTGAGTATATGTAAGCACTACCTGGAGGTGCAGAGTCTTGGACTGCACCCCTAGGCTCTATAATTCTGTCTGTCTAGGTAGAGCTTAGTAACCCTTTGGGAGCATCCCAGATAATTCTGATGCTGGCCATCTGCAGAGGATTCTTTGAGAAATACTGATTAAACCTTTAGAGTTAGGCTCATTATTCTTTAAACAATCTTTTATTTAAACACACACACACACACACACACACACACACACACATACAGTGGCTGGATGACCAGTTTTGAGGAATATTATAGAGGAGATTAATAAATAGATGAGAAAGTAGACTGGATTTCTCAAGTCCATTCCTTTCCACCTCTGCAACTCTATGATTTGGCACTTTTAAAGATTATATATAGTATATCTGAATCCATGCAATTTAGGAGAGATTTCTTGGCACTTTTCTATCTCTACTGAAGATCCTCCAAGATGACAGTTTATGCTAAAATGTAGCAAATGTGAGTAGAGCAGCTTTGGTACCTTCCTGGAGTCACTAAAACCTACACTCTAGTATATGGTCCCTCCCCATTGTCACCTTATGGGCGTAGTTTGCTTGGTTTTACAAGATCAGCACTGAAGTGGGTAGTTTCTGAAAATAGAAGAGAAGGAATGTGCCCTGAGGATTGAGGTGAACCTTAGAAACGGAAGGGGAAGATTTGGAACATCAGAACAGGGTGTGGCTCACTATGGGTGGAGTCAGCAGATTTTATGTGAACAAGACATTTCTGTATGAAACTGTTGTACAGAGGTTAAGGGACAGAGGAGTAGTGACGAAGCCTTAAATTCTGTAAAGAAAACACTTAAGGTACCTGGAAGATGGTTCCTTAAATTCACATTATCATATATAAAGGATTTCCATAAAAATTTCCAGAAAGCTGTTTTTAACGTGGACAGGAAAAACTGCCATAGAAATTTAAAGGGGGGAATGCAAATGAACTAGGGGATACAAAAATAGATCCTTGGCACCACGACTGTCATATTCTGTTTACCGTATTCAAGAGGCAACACACACAATAGCATTCTGGAGAAAAAGATCTGATTATGTGGCAACTTCAACTAAGGGAAGGATAGAAATTCTGAATAAACCCGAAGCACAACAGCCCCTGACAAAGAAAATGCCACATCAGTTCTCCTACTTCAGAAGGAGGACCACAGATCCCTCCTCCTGCCCCTCAGAGGCAGCTTCTGTTTGGCTGTCAAATAGCAAATAAATGTTTAAACACACATGGAAATTTCTCTGAGAACCTCCCTGTGAGTTATATTTCACATGCAAATAGAAGTTGTGAATTTCTGAACAAGGATATACTAAAGGAGGATGAGAGGCCCAGCTGGGGAGAGGACCCTTTAAGAAAAACCAAAGCCAAGTAGAAAGGAAGAGTCAAAGTAGACAAAAAAATTCAAGAGACGCTCTCAGTCAAGGCGATCTTATCTACCAAAGCAGAGAATGCTGAAGAGGTGGAACCTAGCACAGTTCGGGGTACTTACGAACATTCCATAAATGTGGAAGAAGGACTGGGATTCCTAGTAAAACTTCCTAAATTGTTGAAAGGTGATTAAAAGGTGAGCCCTGTTATGACTAAAAGACAAATGTGACTAAACTGAGGATCCAGACAGAAAAGGATCTTTTACCAGAGATCAGTGTAGAAACATGATTCAAGACAGGAAAGTAAAGCAGGCAGCTTAGCCGCTGGTAAATGATCCAAAGGAATGTAAGACAGACTAGCAGAGTGATAAAAAGATATGCCTGGCAGGGACTTCTCTGCTGATAGCCCAGGAAAGTGAATGCCTTGAGGCTGTACTTGCATTTTATTTCTTCTGTTCATAGCCCTGCCATCCCTTTTTCCCTTTCTCAAGCCCCTCTTTCTATGTAAAATTTAGGTCTGCTTCGGAATGATTTGTATATGTTGAAATGCAGTGGTCAGGGTAGAAAAAGGAAGTAAGTTAGAGACGTAGGAAAAAGCCAGTATACAAAGGCACAGTCTTTGATGGAGGTGTTTTCTTTTTCTTTGATTACTAAATGCTGACTTAAGACAGACTCAAAATTTGTCATCAGATTTAGCTAGGGTAACATTCTAAATGTTAGAAAATTCTGGCCAGGCGCGGTGGCTCAAGCCTGTAATCCCAGCACTTTGCGAGGCTGAGGCGGGTGGATCACAAGGTCAAGAGATCAAGACCATCCTGGTCAACATGGTGAAACCCTGTCTCTACTAAAAACACAAAATATTAGCTGGGCATAGTGGCACGTGCCTGTAATCCCAGCTATTCAGGAGGCTGAGGCAGGAGAATTGTCTGAACCCAGGAGGTGGAGTTTGCAGTGAGCCGAGATCGCGGCATTATACTCCAGCCTGGGTAACAAGAGCGAAACTCCATCTCAAAAAAAAAAAAGAAAGAAAATTCTAAATTCTAAAAATCTGTGGGGACAGATCTTTCACTATATATGTGTATATATATATTCAGGTAAACTTTTATTGGTTAGTGATATGGTTTGACTGTGTCCCCAATCCAAATTTCATTTTGAATTATAGTTCCCATAATCCACAAGTGTTATGGGAGAGACTCAGTAGGATGTAATCTAGTCATAGGCGTGGTTACCTTCATGTGGTTCTCATGACAGTAAGCGAGTTCTCACAAGATCTGATTTTGTTGTTGTTGTTGTTTTGTTTTTGAGATGGAGTCTCACTGTCACCCCAGTTGGAGTGCAGTGGCATGATCTTGGCTCACTGCAATCTCTACCTCCTGGGTTCAAGTGATTCTCCTGCCTCAGCATCACCAGTAGATGGGATTACAAGTGTACATGACCACACCCAGCTAATTTTTTGTATTTTTAGCAGAGACGGGGTTTCACTATGTTGGTCAGGCTGGTCTCAAACTCCTGACCTGGTGATCCGCCTGCCTCAGCCTCCCAAAGTGCTGGAATTACAGGCATGAGCAACAGCGCCTGGGCGATCTGATGGTTTTATAAGAGGCTTTTTCAACTTTTCTTGGCACTTCCTCCTTGCTGCTGCCATGTGAAGAAGGTCATGTTTGCTTTCCCTTCCACCATAATTGTAAGTTTCCTGAGGTCTCACCAGTCATGCTGAACAGTGAGTCAATTAAATCTCTTTCCTTTATAAATTACCCAGTCTCGAGTATGCCTTTATTAGCAGGGTGAGAACAGACTAATACAGTTAGTAAACTGAGCTCTGAACCTGGGAGGCAGATGTTGCAGTGAGCTGAGATCATGCCACTGCACTCACCCTGTCTCAAAAAAAGAAAAAAAAAAAATCTAGTAATCCTTGAGCTTCAGCAAGAAGCATTTCCTGCCTCGCTTTTTTATTAGACCATGGCATTAAGAGAAGCAGCCACACTATCCTTGCCCTTCTCAACCTTAATAGTCACACAGGATTACTCATTTGCTTGAAAGAAAAGGAGCGGGTGGGGCCCGGCGCGGTGGCCCAAGCCTGTAATCCCAGCACTTTGGGAGGCAAAGGAGGGTGGATCATGAGGTCAACAGATCGAGACCATACTGGTCAACATGGTGAAACCCCCGTCTCTACTAAAAATACAAAAAATTAGCTGGGCATGGTGGTGCATGCCTGTAATCCCAGCTACTCGGGAGGCTGAGGCAGGAGAATTGCCTGAAACCAGGAGGCAGAGGTTGTGGTGAGCCGAGATCGCGCCATTGTACTCCAGCCTGGGTAACAAGAGCGAAACTCCGTCTCAAAAAAAAAAGAATAGAAAAGAAAAATAGAAAAGGAGAGGGTGCTATAAGAGTTCTTAACATGGAACTATATCTGAGGAGATGATATTTAAGCTGTGACTTGAAGAGTCAGTAAGATTTCACCAGTAGCAAAGAGGAAAGATGAGGGTTTTTTTAAGCAGAATAAATGGCGTGTGCAAAAACAGTGACAGTTTCCAAATGACAATTTAGGAGAGCCTTATAGGTAGCAGTTTGACTCAGTGGTAGGCTAGCAGCTGTTTTTACATAGCATTCTATGTAAGATTTTTTTTTTTTTGAGACGGAGTTTCGCTCTTGTTACCCAGGCTGGAGTGCAATGGCGCGATCTCGGCTCACCGCAACCTCCGCCTCCTGGGTTCAGGCAATTCTCCTGCCTCAACCTCCTGAGTAGCTAGGATTACAGGCACGCGCCACCATGCCCAGCTAATTTTTTGTATTTTTAGTAGGGACGGGGTTTCACCCTGTTGACCAGGATGGTCTTGATCTCTTGACCTAGTGATCCACCCGCCTCGGCCTCCCAACGTGCTGGGATTACAGGCTTGAGCCACCGCGCCTGGCCTCTCTATGTAAGATTCATAAAATATCAATTTTGCCTACCAGATAAGGGATGGGCTTGATGCATATTATAAGATAAGGAATAAAGACCCCCAAATCTCCCCTAGTGCTGCTACCATGCAGGGGCCATGATTTAGGTCTGGTATGTTTGAAGATCCAAAGAAGGCAGTTTTAGCTGGAGCATAGAATGTTAGTGGTAGACTGGCTGAAGATGTAGCTAAAATTTAGGCGGAGCCAGAGAGGCATTGCAGGGAATGTTATAAATTTTTAATTTTATCCTAAATGTAATGGGAAGCCATTATGGGTTTTAAGCAGGAAAGCAGCATGATCCGATTTACGTGTAAGAAGATCACTGTAGCTCTTGGATAGAAATGGATTGCAAGGGACAAGGAGCTAACATCTGCTGAGTTTCTGTGTATGCCTATCCCTGAACAATATGCATGCATTACTTCATTTAATTCTCACAGTTGTGAAAAGTGTGAACCGTTATCTTTACTTTGTAAGTAAGGAAGCGAAGACCTTTTGAGACTCCGTAACTTGCCCAGGGAAACACAAGGAGAAGCAAGAAAATGAGTATAATTCATTCTATTAATGTGAAATTAATGCATAGGGCATACTATGTACCCAGTAAAATCTCAGTGATGATTTTGCTGTAAAATTTTGTAGGTAGATGATGGTCATATCCAGAATGCAGTGATCAGGGAAGGGTTAATACATGATTTTGCAACAAGGAAGTTCATGATCCTGGGTGCTCATCTGAGAGAGATACTGGAGATAGCCATGTATGATTGAAGCTATTATGAGATTTTGCTCTTAACCTCTCTTATCATTGTTAAATGTGTGAAAGACCTGTTTTCACCTTTTTGTCAGGTTGTTTTCCGGGAAGTGGTTGCTAGGAGTGAAAGAGTTTTATTATTTAGAGATGAGTGGAGCCTAGGTAGTCCATCTCCTTAAAAAAGAACATAAAAAGAACCTTATAGTAATTGACTTGAAAATTATGTTTGTGACACTATTTGTACAGTCCACCTGCTTTCTGTTTACTTGTGGTTATCTCCTTTCTCTAATGACTCTGAAAGCACACACTCAGGTTTGTACCAAAACACTATCCTGGAGGCTGTTGAAGGAGTCTGACTGCCAGGGCTCTTCAGAGCCAACAGCTGTCTCTAATGACAGTGAGCACGTGCACTCACAGTGGCTGAAGAGTCTCTTGCCATTCATGCACTGTGCATGAACTACTCTTGGATACAGTTGTCTTTATATTCTGATAATGTCTACCACTGGGGGAAAACCCACTGAGATTAAAGTTTTGCCAGCCAGGATACAGAGACGCTGTTCCACACCCTGGAACAAATTCCTGCCCAGTACCTCAGGTTATCAAGATAGTGTTGGGTCCTTGGGTTGGGTATTCCCTTGCTCTTTCACATATGTCCCTTAACATTATCTATGATTATTAGTCTAAAAATGTGTATCTTTATTGCTCTTGCAAAATTGCCATGTGCTAAGCTGTTTATAGCTCTTGTCTAGTCACTGCATTTGAAACATTCTTTAACCTTGTTTGGTATTTCCAGTGTGTCGCTTGCAATTCCCATGTAATCTGTTGGAAAAAAGTGGACACGAGATTTCATCAGTAGGTGTTTAATAACCTCCAAATAAAAGCCACAACTGCGTGTAGTCAGTGCTTGGAATCACAGTTGAGACCTAGGAGGCACCTTTGAGGCCATTTAGGCCAACCTTACATTTTAAAAATGTGGAAATGAAGACATTGACAAGTCAGGATTTGCCCACATCAACCAGTTAGGTAATAGCCAGGCCAGAGCTAGAACTTCAGCCTCTTGACTCTATTCAGAAAAGTTTTTTTTGAGACAGTCTTGCTCTGGTTGTCCAGGCTGGTGTGCAGTGGCACAAGCTTGGCTCACTGCAATCTCCACCTCATGGGTTCAATTATCCTGCCTCAGCCTCCCGAATAGCTGGGACTACAGATGCATGTCACCATGCCCAGCTAATGATTTTGTATTTTTAGTAGAGACAGGGCTTCACCGTGTTAGCCAGGATGGTCTCAATCTCCTGACCTCATAATCTGCCCGCCTTGGCCTCCCAAAGTGCTGGGATTACAGGCATGAGCCACCGTACCTAGCCCATTCAGAAAAGTTTGAAAGAACTACATACAGTATTAAACTTTTAAATAAATAAGCATAAGCTTACTCTTTGGAATTGAACTTAAAAGTTTTTTCTTGAATTTCTCCTTATACAAGGACTTGATTTTCTGCTTGACATTTGAACAGGTCCTAGCAAGTGTACACATTTAAGGCACTTCTCTTGGCCTGCCGCACAAATTATTAGGGAAAAACTACAGTTAGGAAGGAAACCACGTTTTCTTCAGAATCTCCACCTTTGCTACCATTCTCACTTCTTCCTTTGGTGTTGCTCTAAGGGTTTCTGGTATCTTAAGATATGCATCCCAATCTGTTCATGGGCCCCTTGGCCTTACATGCTTGTAATTATGACAACCCTTCATGTCTAGGCTTCCCCTGCCTCATTTCCTCATCTGCCTACGTGAACTTACCTACACTTTCTATACTATTCCTTTAGGTCCTTCTCTCAGGAGAATATTAGCACAGCTCAGGTGCTAATCAACACAGATGTCTCCTGTTTTTGTCTAGTACCAGATATCAAGTCCTCCCTATTTCAAACACTTGCTTGGATTAAGACTTTTTTTCTTGAGCCGGGCGCAGTGGCTCACGCCTATAATCCCAACACTTTGGGAGGTTGAGGCGGGTAGATCACGAGGTCAAGAGATTGAGACCATCCTGGTCAACAAGGTGAAACCCCGTCTCTACTAAAAATACAAAAATTAGCTGGGCACGGTGGTGCACGCCTATAGTCCCAGCTACTCGGGAGGTTGAGGCAGGAGAATTGCTTGAACCCAGGAGGCGGAGGTTGCTGTGAACTGAGATCCTGCCATTGCACTCCAGTCTGGGTAACAACAGCAAAACTCCGTCTAAAAAAAAAACAACTTTTTTCCTTGAAAACCCTGTTAAAATGCAATCAATATTAGCTGGGAGGTGAAATTCAGGAAGACACTACTCTCTGCTGCAATTCAAATCTAAACCTGCCTGACTCCAAATTGTATTTTCGTTTGTATCATGCCTCTTGCATGAGAAATATCATAGTATGTGGTGCTCAATACTAAGTGTAGCCAATATTTACTGAGGTTGCAGATGCCTCTGGACACTTCTTTTTCCCATCTGGAACACATGAGTCAGTGACTGTGCCACTGTCAGATTAAAGAAAGGATGAGTTGTGAAGACGTCTTCTTTTTCTTGACTCAAATTACATTTCTTAACTTTGGAGTTAGTTGTGGAAATAAAAACAGCTAGTCAGAAATGACATTAAATAAAAAAGCATAGAATATGTTTACTTGAGTTCACTGATTGGGAAATAGGAGGTACATCCAGATGAGAATGGTAAGAGGGTGATGGTAAAGGCATAAGCCAGAGTCAAGAAATATGTGATACTTTTAAGGCAAGTCACTGAAATATTGAGCAGATAAATGTTTCTGTCAATTTTCTCATCTAAAAAATGAGATTGTGCCTACACGCTCAATGGCTACATGCTCAAATGGCTGTTATGAAGGTAATATGAAATGGGAGAGCTTGAGGATCAGGGAAATTTTGAAGGGTAGAGAAGGAGGCTTAGGTCATACAAGGTGATTAAAATGACATAAGCAAAGAAGAAAGTTGGAAAGAAGGAATGTTGGTTAGGTGAAGGAAAATTGATCATTCTGGCAAGAATGAAGGACAGCAAATTAAGGTTCAAAGAGAAATCTATTAGGCACAAGTATAGAAAGTCTACTGTAGAGCAGAAGGACAAAGCTGGTTGTCTCAGTATGGATTGATCTATTATCTATCTATCTATCTATCTATCTATCATCTATCTATATTTTATGAGACTGGGTCTTACCTTGTTGCCCACATTGGAGTGCAACAACACAGTCACAGCTCACTGCAGCCTCAAACTCCTGGGCTTAAGCTATTATCCTGCCTCACCCTCCTAAAGTTCTAGGATGACAGGTATGAGTCATTGTGCCTGGCCAATAGGAGAGAAAAGAAGCAATATGGAGTTATAGAAATCATTCAGAGTCCAAACTGAAGGTTAGAGGTAGGCTTCTTAGTGCTTACTGTCTCCAACTCTAACTCCAACTCCATCCTTTTATTTTTAAATGATGCAAAGCTATCATACATGGCCCTACAATTGAGAAGTCATATAATGCATAAATAGGTTAAAACATAGATATCTAATTTAGTGATGCTAAACAAAGGCGAAAAAGGATACAATAATTTGTACTCAGGGCAAATAAAAAGACACAGACACAGAAAGAAACTTTTATAGTGTGACTTTGAATCAGTTAGGATGTCTTAATGGAACCCAAAACTTGAAATGATTTAAATAATAAGGAGAGCAGGCATAAGAATTGATTGAGTCAGTAGTTCAAGAACGTCATGGAGTATCCAGGGTTTTTTTGTTTGTTTGTTTCTCTCTCCACTCTGTTGGCCTTGGTGTGATAGGTTTGCCTTAAGGCTGGCTCCCCTCCTAGCAGCAAGAGGGTTGAAGCAGTTTCAAGAAGAATGAGCTTTTCATAGCTGGCTAGGACTATTTATCTGGAGTAGAATCAGCTCTGGAGAATAAGTTTCAGATAACATTACATTGCTATCATCATCTGATGGTTCAGGGGAGAGTAGAAAATGTAATTGTTCTTGCAGATGTTTTGATTGGTATAGTATTTTTTAAAAATTGAATGAGATGCTTACATTGAAAGGTCATAAAGTTTAATTTATTTTTAAAAATCACATTTCTGGGTCATCTTGAAGAATTCAAAAGTCTAGCAAACTGCCTGCATTCTCATTTAGCTAAAATTGGCTGAAATGGATTAGTTACTGCCCCTTCAGATGGTGCATTCCAATTCTAATGTGCTAGAGTCTTATAATTCCCTAATGTATTACACCTGGTCTGCTTTACTCAGGTTATCTACCTAGTCCCACATTTGAGGAAATTACTCTAAAACAGTAATTTTTGTTTGTTTGTTTTTGAGACAGAGTCTTGCTCTGTTACCCAGGCTGGAGTGCAATGGCATAATCTCTGCTCACCACAATCTCCACCTCCTAGCTTCAAGCGATTCTCCTGCCTCAGTCTCCAGAGTAGCTAGGATCACAGACACGCACCACCACGCCTGGCTAATTTTTTGTATTCTAAGTAGAGATGGAGTTTCACCATGTTGGCCAGGCTGGTCTTGAACTCCTCGTGGTCCAGTCGCCTCAGCTTCCCAAAGTGCTAGGATTACAGCTGTGAGCCACTGCACTTAGCTTGAAAGAATAATTTTTAAGAGCCCGTGTTAGCAGTTTTCTGCTGCTATAACAGAATGCCACAGACAGGGTAATTAATAAAGAAAAGAGATGTATTTGGCTTATGGTTCTGGATGCTGGAATGTCCAAAAGCATGGCACCAGCATCTGGTGGTGGTCATCTCATGGTTGAAGGCATCACATGGAAAATGAGTGCAAGACAGAGTGAATAAATGGGGGCTGAATTTATCTTTTTATCAGAAACCCATTCTTGTGTTAACTAACCCATTCCTGTGATAATGGTGTTAATCCATTTATGAAGCCATAGTACTCATGATCTAATCAACTCTTAAAGGCCCCACGTATTAATACTGTTACAGTGGCAATTAAATTTCAACATGAGTTTTGATGGGGACACTCAAACCATAGCAGTCTTCCCCGGCCCCCCAAAACTTATACTCTTCTCACATAAAACATACATTCATTCCATGCCAATAGCTCCAAAAGTCTTAACTTGTTCCAGCATCAACTCAAAAGCCTAAAGTCAAGAGTCTCATCTGAATCAGATGTGGATGAGACTTAAGGCATGATTGATCCTGAGGCAAATTCCCTACAACCGTGAGACTGTAGGGAATCAAACAAGTTATCTACTTCAAATATATAATGGCAGGACTGGCAGAGGATAGACATTCCCATTCCAAAAGGGAAAAATAGGCAAGAAGAAAGGGGTAACTGGTCCCAAGTAAGGAAAACAAACAAATAAACAAACAAAAAAACAACAGGCTAATCAACATTAAATCTTTTTTAAAAATCTAATTTATTCAATTAGCAATAATCGTGCCTCCAATAAACCTCATTGGCTACAATACTGCCACTGTACAAAGATAACATTAAATCTTAAAGCTGAAGAATAATCTCCTTTGACTCCATGTCCCCCATTTTGGGCACAATGGGGTGGAAGTTGGGCTCCTAAAAACCCAAGCAGCCCTCGCCCTATGCCTCTGCTGGAGACAGTCTACCCAGAAGCTCTGACGGGTTGAGATCACATGCCTGTAGCTCTCCTAGGCTGAAGGTGCATGCCAGTGGCCCTACAGTTCTTGGGTTTTGGAATTAGCCCCATTCCCATGGCTCTACCAGGCATTGCCCTAGTGGGGACTCTCTGTGATGGTTCTGGCCCCACATTTCTGCTTGGCATTGCCCTAGCAGAGGTTCTCTGCAGTGGCTCTACCCCCGTGATTAAATCTCTGCCTGGGTATCCAGGCTGTCTGTGATATCCTTCAAAATCTAGATGGAGGAAGCCACACCAACACAGCTCTTTGCATTCTGTATACCTGCAGAATTAGCACCACATAGACAAGTTTATGGCTTGAACCATCTCGACTGGCAGGTTGAACCACACCTGAGCCAGCTTGAGCCACAACTAGGATAGCTGAGGAGCACTGCATCAGAATGCAGGAAACAGAGTCCCTAGGGGGTCCTGGGCAATAAGCCTGTGAAGGACACCCTGAGCCCATACCCTGAAACCATTCTTTCCCCTTAGAGCTCTGGGGCCTTTGATGGGAGGGGCAGCCTCAGAAGACCTCTGAAATGCCTTTAGAATCTTTCATGGTCTTGATAAAAAGCATCTGGCTCTCTTTTATCTATACTAATATCTGTAGCATATGACCACTTTGTTCTCCTAAACATGACTTTTCACTCTTTATATGGCCAGGCTGCAAATTTTTCATATCTTTCCATTTAGTCTTTCTTTTAATTTTAATGTTGACAAAAAAAGGCCAAACTCTGTAAAATATTTGAAGAAGTTTATTTTGAGCCAAATATGAGGACCATGACCCATGACATAGCCTCAGGAGGTCCTGAAAACAAATGTTCATGGTGGTTAAGTTACAGTCGATTTTACACATTTTTAGGGAGATACAAGTTACAGACAAAGACATAAATCAAACATGTAAGGTATACATTAGTTTGGACCAGAAAGTGGGGCATCTTGAAGTGGGGGCTTCCAAGTCATAGGTGGATGAGAAGATTTTCTGATTGGCAATTGGTTAAAAATGTTAAGCTTTGCCTAAAGTGGAGTCAGCAGGAATAAATTAGCAGTTTCTTGGAGTTAAGATAGGGGGGTTGTGGAAGCCAAGGTTCTTGTTATGTAGATGAAGCCCCAGGTAGCATGCTTCAGAGAGAATAGATGATAAATATCTCTTATGAGATCTTTAGAGGTGTCAGACTCTTAGTTAAATGGCTTCTGAATCAGGAAAGCAAAGGGGATTCTCTAGAGTGTGAATTTTCCAGAGAGGTTTGTAGGATCATTCCAAAATATGTCAAAGAAATATATTTTGGATAAAATACTTTGGTTTCCTTTGGGGCTTGTTATCTGTCATATGATGCTATCTCAGAGTCAGTTTGGAGTTGGTATCTTATTGCTACAAAAGTCTGTTTTGGTCAGGTGTGGTGGCTCGGCCTGTAATTCCAAGCACTTTGGGAGGTTGAGGTGGGTAGATCGTGAGGTCAGGAGATTGAGACCAGCCTGACCAACACAGAGACACCCTGTCTCTACTAAAAATACAAAAATTAGCTGGGTGTGGTGGCATGCACCTGTAATCCCAGCTACTCAGGAGGCTGAGGCAGGAGAATCACTTGAACCCAGGAGGCAGTTGCAGTGAGCTGAATCTCGCCACTGCACTCCAGCCTGGTAACAGAGCAAGACTCCGTTTCAAAAAAAACAAAGAAAAAATATTTTTAATGTTTTTCTGTTAAATATGTCATTCTTTAATAAAAACTTTATTTCAAGAATAGTAACTATTGGTTGTCCTTTTGAAAAATAATTTACAGGGTAGCTGTATTGCTTACTAGTTATATCACTCAGCATTGGTTAGGCTAAATTAAGTTTAAAAGGAGCCATTAAAATTTATCATAGAATTTGTAACGTTTTCTACACATATAATAATTGTTAGAGAGCTGTAATGGGTTTCAACATTGAAATAATGCTTATTTTCTTTTATCACAAAATATTTCAAACATAGAAAAAAGGGAATATGACAAATCATATTTGCCTGTTTGCTTCAGATTTTTAAAATTATTATTTTAAGAAATTAATCATTACAGATACAGTTTTCACTCTGTGTACAACTCTTCAATCCCATTCTCCATTACAAATTTAGAGACAATAATCACTATATTGAATTTGATGTTTTTCATTCCTGTGCATATTTTAAACATTTAAATGGAATCTATATAAATCTATAAATAATATATTGTTTTGCATGTTTTAAAATCATGGTATTATAATGTATATACCCAAATGTAACTTTTACCCCTTCAACATTGTTTTTTCTTTTTCTTTTCTTTTCTTTTTTTTTTTTTTAAAGATGGGGTTTCACTATGTTGATCAGGCTGGTCTTGAACTCCCGACCTCAGGTGATCCATCCACCTTGGCCTCCAAAGTGCTTGGATTACAGGCGTGAGCCACTGCGCTTGGCCTCAACATTGTTTTTGAGACTTATTCACTTAATATAGGAAACTAGGGATCATTAGTTTTAAATAATGTGCATTAAATAATGTGTGCCATGTTATTTTAATCCATTCTCCTACTGATAAACATTTACGCTTTTTCTACAGAGTTTTAAAAATATATTGTTTTTTTTTTTTTTGAGACGGAGTTTCACTGTTGTTACCCAGACTGGAGTGCAATGGCACGATCTCGGCTCACTGCAACCTCCGCTTTATGGGTTCAAGCAATTCTCCTGCCTCAGCCTCCTGAGTAGCTGGGACTACAGGCACGTACCACCATGCCCAGCTAATTTTTGTATTTTTAGTAGAGACGGGGTTTCACCTTGTTGACCAGGATGGTCTCGATCTCTTGACCTCGTGATCCACCTGTCTCGGCCTCCCAAAGTGCTGGGATTATAGGCGTGAGCCACCGCGCTCGGCCTGTTTGTTGTACTATCTAGGTAACATATGAATAAAGGTCTGCCTCAGAACACACATTGGTGTTATCTCTATAAGAAACAGCTTGGTCACAAACCAAGCCTTGGATTTACAGCATTGTTTCTAATACCTTCTAAATAGATAGAGGGAACCAGATGCTTACTGTAAATGTCAGATGCTTAAAAAGTGAAGATGTAGTTTGAAGGAACCTGTGCTTTCCAGAGGATGAATACTGAGTCCTCTTTACCCTGGTACATCAAAATACATTATTGTAGACTCTGAATTTTATATTTAGCTCCATATATAATGATTTCAGTGGAGTTCAGTAATGGGTTTCTGAATTGGTAATATGATTTTACCATTGGATGAGCATAAATAGATAAAAGCCCTGGCTCATTTTTCTTTTTCAGGGCTTGTAAAATGTGACAAATGTTAGATGCTGAACCACCATTAGAGTTTATAGCATAAAACCAACCATAGCATAATTGATATTGGGCTCACACTTCAAATCACTGCTAATTTTCTCCACTTAACATGTCCAAATGCATATGACATACCGAACTAATTGAACTATCAATTAAATGTCTCCTACCTGAACTTTGGTTTTAATTGTACCTGAAAAAGAATGCCTATTATGACAGGCAGTTCCACTCAGTGGTACTGTTTCAACTGCTCTGTAGGTTGACTATTTTTTTTTTTTTTCTGTTTTTGGGGATAGTCTTGCTCTGTTCCCCAGGCTGGAGTACAATGTTGCTATCTCAGCTCACTACAACCTCCGCCTCCCTGGTTCAAGCAATTTTCTTGCCTCAGCCTCCTGAGTAGATAGCACTACAGGCGCACACTACCACGTCCAGCTAATTTTTGTGTTTTTAGTAGAGACAGGGTTTCATCATGTTGGTCAGGCTAGTCTCAAACTCCTGACTTTGTGATATGCCCGCCTCAGCTTCCCAAAGTGCTGGGATTACAGGCGTGAGCCACTGTGCCCAGCAACTGACTATCTTTTAGAGTTCTCAAATGTTCTTTTTCATAATCCAGATTGGAATGCTGGCTACCATCTCTTCTTCAAATTGGATGATAGTCAGCTTAAACTAATTCATTCTATGGTTATAATCCTTAAATCTAAATGACTTAAAATAAGGCTTATTTCTCTTGATATTATTTGTCAGCCAAAGTCATTGTCAGCTTTGTTCCATAATTCTGGGACGCAGGTAAAGAAGCATCGCTCATGGACTGGACTAGAACCAATCCATGGTTCTAGGGAATCCATGGTTCTAGGTGGGGGGGAAAGAAGGAGCCCTGCCATTCTTGTTTAAAAAGGAAAGGAGAGATGACAGAATCAAGTGATGACTTTTAAAGTTTATGCTCGGCAGTGGCATATCACTTCCTGTCACATATCATTGAACAAATCAAGGCCAAGACCACCATCCAAGGTGTGGAGGTAAAGTCTGCCCAGTAGGAGGGACAAAAATATTTGGGAGTAGTAATATAATCTATCACGGAGGTTGTTTTCATCCTCAAGCAGTTACCCTTTTGATTACTTTTGGACTATATATAAAATCAGGGTTTCTTTTAGGTTTTGCTAATATACAAGTGAGACTTTCTTGTCTCTGGGCTAGGGTTTCCCTGATTTATTTTTTCTATGAGTCCACAGAAAAATAAGGATTAAAATCACTTTGAAAAATTAATGAGTATTTGGAGGCCCCATAAATATAATGGTGGTGTAAATATAAACAATATTACCTTACAAATTCAACTAATTGAAATCGTTACGATATTACTTTAAGTGGAGAAAAATAACTAATTGCTACTCAACCCCCACTCTAGCCATCAAGAAACTCTCAAAAATAACTTCATATAGTTAGTATTTTAAGGCAGACCATTCAGATATGCTGCTCAAATTTGATGCAAATCTCTTGTTATTTTATATGATGTCACAATGAACAGAGGTGTACTTTCATTTACATGGACGGCAAATTATATATTTTTAGATTTAATTGCTATATGTTAAGGTATTTGTATATGACACGTATATTCAAGGCCCACCTTTTTCCCCTTAGTGATTCTTCCTTCTCTAGAATTTTTTTTTTTTTTTAGTTGTTTGCAAATAGCTCTTACTTTGGGCACTGAGCCCAGCTTTCCTTAATTTCACTGTCTTTGTCTTTTTCTATTTTAAGATACTTTGAAAATTAGTGGTTTATTTTCTAAAAATGAAGTAAATTATCTCTATGTTCCCCTTAAACGATATTTTATTATTAGATGGCTTAAAGCAATACTTTTTGGCTTTTCAATAATATATGTGAAAACTGATCACATTGCATGTCAAAATTTATTCACCCATGGTTTGATAATAGCTACAACACTTACAGAGTGCTACTGTCACTATTCTAGGTGCTTTATATGTATTGTTCATTTATTCCACACAACAACCCTACAAGTACCAATATTATCCCTTTTTTTATTTTTTGAGATGGAGTCTTGCTCTCATCACCCAGGCTGGAGTGCAATGGCTCGATCTCAGCTCACTGGAGCCTCAGCCTCCTGGGATTCTCATGCCTCATTCTCTGAGTAGCTGGGATTACAAGCATGCACCACTATTACAGGCTAATTTTTCGTATTTTTAGTAGACATAGGGTTTTGCCTTGTGGGCCAGGCTGGTCTTGAATGCCTGACCTCAGGTGTTTTGTCCGGCTTAGCCTCCCAAAGTGCTGAGACTGAGCCTGGCCATATTATCCCTTTTATAAACGAGAGATTTACCATACTTGCTTTAGTACAGATCTATATTCAGTATTGGAAAAATAAACCATGTTTGGCAGAGCTTATCAGTGAAGCTAGGAAGTTGGCCAGTTAAAGCAGGAAACCAATAGAAGAAAGGGAAGCAGTAGTAGAAGCTCATTTAGAGGTTTCCTGAATCTTACTCTATTCTCCAAACAGAATTTCAAACAAAAAAGGCTTAGGCAATTCTTTTAAGCTGTTAGTCAAAGGAGAATTACTTTCTTTTTAGCCCTAGGCCAACAAATAATGTACTAGTTTTTGTGAAGGCACGATCTGGAATTTATATATGGATTTTATTATGATCTTGAAACATTAGCCTTTTGTAATCTTCAAAAGAACAGAAAAGCTCAGGAACATAGAAGTACAGGAACCAATCTTCAAGTTAGGAAAGAAGCAAAGTGCATGAATTCCAATGATTCCTTTTGATGGTTGATTATCTCATGATGGCTATGGGACAGCAACTCTTTGTAGAGTAGCTGCACTTAGCCAGGAGTAAGCAGAAGTCTAAAATTAGATCTGACAACCCAACCATATGTTGATCTGGAGAGCCTTTTTCTATTCGTAGATATTTTGGTGGATTATTTATTGTATGTATATAAAAGTTTTATATGTTTTATATGATGACTATATGAGTTTATGTGATGATATGATTCAATTTAACATAATTGAAACTCCAAAATTGTATAACGGTTCCAAAGTTGTAGAATAAAAATATCTTTAAAGATTAAAAAATTATATAAGATGAAAAGAATCATATAAAAGCATTGAGTCCCATTTTAATTCTATTTATGATAGTTTCAGTTTGTGGTCTATAACCTTTTCATTAGCCTTCTCAAACAAGGGGTTAAATTTCAGTGAACTCAATTCTTCCAAATGTTAGGAGGAATATCTGTCCATTTTCTCCAAAAGTAGAAAGTCTAGAAACTAAAGTAGAAACTACCAGAAAACTCTAGAAACAAGAAACTCTAGAAAATAATCTATTACTAGGTTAGCTTTCCATATTTGTTAACTGTACTATAAAGCTTTTAAACCTTTAAATATCTGAAATACTTTTCATAAGAAACTCAGAGAAGCTAAGGGAAAATCTGGGAGGAAAACAATAACTGGCTTGTCAGTTGCCTTGTGTTGAGAAAAAGAGGCAGCTAAAATTGATAACTAATTGTGGCTAAGATATTGAACAATATTAACGTTTGCAAGTTATTAACAAGTCAGTGTTAGGCAGGGGTAATTTTCCAAGGGTTACCTTTCCTCCAAAATGATGTTTCTTTTCCTGAATATATCATTACTTTGACTCATCAATATTTTTGGACAAGTAACATTAGCAATAAAAGCCATCTAAGTAATTTGTCATTGTCTTAATCACCTTTTTTATTTAAAGGTGACTGTATGCGTTACACATGATAGTTTTTTCTATGTTCTTCGGGTTAAAGAGCAGATAGAAAAAAACTTAAAACACAGCAAGGCTGTAACATGCCAAAGGTCACATAACCCGTAGATACAGACAGATTTCCTGATTATTAATTTACTGAAATATTTTACAGTTCATTACATTACTAAATCCAGTGATCAATTAATGACACACCTGACATACACCCTTCTAGTTTCATAAAAATCATCTCATTAGGCTGGGCGTGGTGGCTCACACCTGTAATTCCAGCAATTTGGGAGGCCTAAGGAGTGCGGATCCCTCAAGCTCAGGAGATCCAGACAAGCCTGGGCAACCTGGCGAAATCCCTTCTCTACCAAAATAAATAAATAAATAAATAAATAATTAGCAGGCAGTGGCTGAGGGGAGGATCACAGGAGCCCCTGAGTTCGAGGCTGCAGTGTGAGCCGGGATCGCGTTACTGCACTCCAGCAGTGAGGCAGAGTGAGACCCCTTCTCAAAACACACACACACACACACACACACACACACACACACACGACAATAACACAGTAACAACACATCACCACTCCCAGGATATCTTATTAAATTCTGTGGATCTATGCCATTTAAACCTAATTGTTTCAGGTAATCATGTAAAAAATTTTTTTTGTCCTGGAATGGAATGCGTATGTAGGCTCAGGGAATAACTCAGTTTATCGGGTTCTTGGCTCTTTTTCCACAGGTCCAAAAGGATAAATGATGCTGAAACAGAGAACCAGTATTCCAATGCTTCTATTTTAAAACAGTGAAGCAGTTTTTAAAATAGAAAAGTATCTACAATTTTGCTTTCAAGCAAACTAGCGTTAACGGAATCATTGCTATTCAAAACTATTTTTGAAGTATCGGTGTATTTTTAAAAAATAATTTTTAAAAAGGAAAGCCGTCGTATTCTGGATTCCGTCACTCCCCCCATTCCCCTGCCCCGCCATTCTTCGCCCTTCCCCCATCTCCTCCCTCCGATGGCTTAAGTCGCATAGCTGAAAGGATTTTGCTCATTTTTTCCAAAACACTTCAGTCTGGGTAGTAGCCAGTCATGGAAAGTTTCAGGCAAATGCTACATTTGGGAGAGGGATGAAGCTCGTCCGGGGCTGCTCTCAGAGGAGCCGCCAGACGACCTGACCTCAGGGCCAGATGCGAGCTGGGACCGGCCGAGCCCCGCCAACCCTGCTGACCTCACAGCCCTCGGCTGCGGGGGCTCTCTCGCCCATGAGTCTCCCAAACAGCTCGAAGCCCCGGAGTTGAGGAGCCCACCGCTTCATAAATGCGAGAACTCGGAGCCCCCAGTACCCAACTAGGCTAGCTAGCCTCGGGGTTGGCGCGGCGTGAAGAAAGTGCTACTGAGGAGCCGGGCCTGGCTCATCCGCTTCACATGTCAGTTTGACTCCCCTCCCCGCCCCCCACTAGTTCCCCGCCCTCCTCTCCGCGCACCCAGAGCCGACAGAAATTTGACTGCTCGAATCGCCAATCAAAAGAAAGGTCGAGGATTTGAGCCAATCGAAGGCGGCGAAGGGGGCGTGCCACCGGCGTCCCCCGCCCCCGGGTGTGTGAGCGCCGAAGGTCTCCAGCCCTACCCTGCGCTTCAGCCTCAGTGCGGAGCCCTAGGCGGTGTGAGGAGGCTCGATCGCGAGGATCCTAGGGAGCGGGAGCAGCAGCAGCAGCAGCAGCAGTACCTGCATCCGCTGCGGGAGTCGGCGCTGGAAACACACCCACGTCGCTGCCCTTTCCTCTTCTGTCGTCTCACCGCCCCGCCCCAGACCGCGTTCCCGGAGGAAAGCGGCCGCCCACGCCCGGAGCATCCTCCCCTGTCCAGCGGGCGCTGACTGACCCGGCAGCATGATGCGGCTGCGAGGCTCGGCGATGCTGCGGGATCTGCTCCTGCGGTCGCCCGCCGGCGTTTGCGGGACTCTGAGGCGGGCACAGCCCCTGGTCACCCTGTGCCGGCGTCCCCGGGGCGGGGGACGGCCGGCCGCGGGCCCGGCGGCCGCCGCGCGACTCCACCCGTGGTGGGGCGGGGGAGGCTGGCCGGCGGGGCCCCTAGCGCGGGGCCTGTCCAGCTCTCCCTCGGAGATCTTGCAGGAGCTGGGCAAGGGGAGCACGCAGCCGCAGCCCGGGGTGTCGCCACCCGCTGCCCCGGCGGCGCCCAGCCCCAAGGACGGCCCCGGGGAGACTGACGCGTTTGGCAACAGCGAGAGCAAAGAGCTGGTGGCCTCAGGCGAAAAGTGAGTGTCTCCGCGAGGCGCAGGAGGCCTCGTTCCGCTCTGGGCCCGGGCTCCGGGGAGTCGGGGGGCCTGCTGTGGGGCGGGATGGGAGCCGAGGTTTTAGAAAAGAGAAAGAAAGAGATGCCGGGCGGCCTGCGCCATGTGATTAGGCCCGGCCCCGCCCGCGCCTTCCCCGCCCGCGCCCCTCTGCCAAGCCCCCACTTCCCTTCTCCACCCTCGGCGGGGGTTGCCCCGGTGGAGCAGTGGTGGGGCCTGAGGGTCTCGCCTGGCGTCCCCAGCGCAGGAGAGGCCGCTGCCTTGCCTGCTCCGCGTGCTCTGCTCCCTGGCTCGCGGCTGCAACGCCTGGCTGCCTGCCCCAGGCATTCGTGGGCGATGCCGCACGAACATCTCCACCGTGTGGCATTTAGGAGTCTGGCGTTCACCGGAGTCTTTACCTTCCTGACTTGTCGCCTTTCCTGGCTCTTTTCCGCTCTGCCTGCCCTCCCCTGGTCTCTGCCATCATCTTGTTGGGAGCCAGATGTGACAGAGAGATCTTTATATTTCTGGAGTGGCTACCTCAGGCACGTGTAGAGCCATCGGGGGCACCGGAAACAGTGTTTCAGAAGTGAGATTAGGAGGAATAGGGTCATGTGGCCGAGAAGATGGGGCACGCAGTATATAGACCACCTGTTTGCATTGAGGACCAGCTTTGGCCTCTCATGTCTTCCATGAGATGTAGAGATTTTTAGAAATAAAAGTTGAAGAGCTAAGGTGAAATGTGACATAATACATTAGCTCAGTGAAAAATTTGAGTTAAGCAGGTTTTGTGACTTCATTGTGATAGGATGTTGACTCATCCTGCATGTGTACAGCACAGTAGTTTAGTCTTAAAGCAAAATTGGTTTTTCTTAAACAATATGCAAAACAGTCTCCTAAATATTTTTGTCTTGTGTAATACAAATGGACAACTTTGTTTTCCCAAAATGGGTAAAATTTACCTGTTTGCTTTCATTATACCTTACTATTTTTCTGGCTTTGTATGCTGACACTCTGTAACCTGTTCTGCTTCCCTTATTTCTGCTGCTATTTCCAGCTCTAGAGTTCCTTAAGTCAAACCGAAAGTGAGAACGTTCTTAAAATTTCAATCTCACGCCTGCTTGATATTTTCCTGTAACTGAAGTTGGGACCTTCCAAAAACTTTACTAAAGTTCTTCTCCCAGACTGAAGAAGATTATTTGAAAAAAAATCACTTGATGATGGGCAAAATTTGTGGTATTGTGTGATATTGGTCATGCCATAAAACAACGTCCTGACCATGGGCAAGTTATTTAATATCTTGGGTTAGATAACGTAAATCCTTTGAAGTTCTAAAAAGCTAAACTCTTGTTAAATATGTATTTTTCTCATGTCATAGGGACTAGAATGATATTTAGTCTCATGTGGGACTCACTTTTACTTTAACATTATCCGGTTTACCAAGCAGGTGACAAGAGTTTACATAAAAGTGCCCAACTTACAGAATTGCAAAATGCAGTCACTACCATTTAAAAGTTAACCTTAAAGGCTATCGGATGGGAACTGCTTTCTACTAAAACTGTCTTCAGGTCTGTGTCTCTGCAGTGGCTCTAGTGCCTCTCTTTTTTTCCTCTTTTGTCAGATAGGAAATTGAGCTTCTTTTGTGATTCACTTGTGCAGAAGTTTCTGGTTTCATTGCCTTCTTAGTAAGAAGTCACCTTTTAGCAATGGCTTCAAGGTTGTGAAAAAAATATGTTAATTTGGTTAAAGTTTCTATTTCCTGAATGATCTCTTTCCAAATGTAGCTTTCCTCCTTTGGCCCCTTCCATTTTGCCTTTTTGTGACAAACATTTCTCTTATCCTGGGAGATAAGCTCCCAGTTGATCCTGTTATCCTTTCTAATGCTTAGCCTCCAAAGCATAGGTCATCCCTCAATCAGCAGTCCACTTGGTATGCTAGCACTCACTCAGGACTGTGCTAGATTTTATGTAGTATTATTAAAATAAATAACCATGTAAAAATTAAATTAATTAACATTTGTAAAAGGCTTAGCACAATATTTGGCATGTGTTAAATGCCACATAACTGTTTATTAGATACATGAGAAAAAAATTGCTTCTTCATTTTTTTAAAGTCTGTTAAGGAGATTGCCTTTTGAATTTCAGGCTTGCACATAAAGGTTTTAAATTTTTTTAGTTTCCGCAAAAATGTTTATCTTGAGAAATTGCTATACATCTGTCTTATATGAAACTATGTGATTTGCACTGTTTACCTTTTGCTCTGCTGATAAATAAGTTCAGAGTAAATTTAATGCTTAACCACGCCAATTTCATTAGTTCACATGGCTGGGGTATTTGCTTTTTCTTCTTTCCTTGGTCCTGACTTTATATTTTATTTACTTTATATTCTGGAAAGAGGCAGCATATAAACAAATTACCTTACCTTTTTTCCACAGACTCTTTGAACTAATGTTACCCTAGACTATACTGTCTCCATTACACAACTTTAGTGTGGTTTAGGATACGAACATCTTAATATCATACAGAAAAATGTAATTATCTTTGCTCAGTTTTCCCTATAGTGATCTTATTTAATTTTGTTATGGTTCATTCTGTTATATTGAAAACCAACTTTGCTTGCCTCTCTTCATTTTCAAAATTGTTCTCTCTTGTTTTCTACTTCTTTTTGGGTTTCCTCACTGGGTAAACCCTGAGGCTGAGGCCTTTGCTCCTTTCCCACTTGTCTACCTTCTCAACAGTGTATCCCTTCTTTCATCTTTGACTTTCATCTTTGTGTAGGTAATACTTCATCTCTTAATCTAAACTCCATTCTTCCATTTGTCTCCACATATCCGATGACTTCAAATTTAAAATCTGTACCCCAATATTCATTATTTTCTCTAATTCAACCTATGTTACATACTGTTATGAGATTAATTTTAGAGTTTTAATTTGAAAATATCATTCTCCTTCCAGAAAACCAATAGGAACTTGAATGAGCATTTTATGTGTGTGTGTGTGTGTGTGTGTGTGTGTGTATTTTTTTTTTTAAGATGGAGTCTTACCTTGTTGCACAGGCTGGAGTTGCAGTGGCACAATATTGGCTCACACCAACGTCGATTCTCCTGCCTCAGCCTCCTGAGTAGCCGGGATTATAGGTGCACACCACCACCCCGGCTAATGTTTATCCTATCTTAGTGAAGGGTTCCTTGGAAGAGTCAAAGGGATAGAGGTACAAGGGCATTATTAAGTTTTTTTATTTGGACATTTATTTATTTATTTATTTGAGACGGGGTTTCACTTGTTACCCAGGCTGGAGTGCAATGGCGCGATCTTGGCTCACCACAACCTCCGCCTCCTGGGTTCAGGCAATTCCCCTGCCTCAGCCTCCTGAGTAGCTGGGATTACAGGCACGCGCCACCACGCCCAGCTGATTTTTTGTATTTTTTGTAGAGACAGGGTTTCACCATGTGGACCAGGATGGTCTCCATCTCTTGACCTCGTGATCCACCCGCCTCGGCCTCCAAAAGTGCTGGGATTACAGGCATGAGCCACTGCGCCCGGCCCTGGACATTTATTTTTTAATGAGAAAGGAAAAGAGATAACAGAAATTGAGCTGAAAAAATACCAGCAAATGTGTGTTGTTTAGAAAATAGATAATTCATGCAGTATGCAACATTGAAAGTATTCTCTTAAGGCAACAATGAGGTCAGTTTCTCCTCAGATTGGCAGATGTTAAATCAAGTGATTGGGAAATAGGAACTCTTGCATTGCTAGTAGAAGTATAAATTAGTTCAGTTACTTTGGAGGGCAGTTTGGTAGTTTCTGTTAAAAACTGCATACTGTGAGGTAGTAGTTGGATGTTTGCACATCTACATGAAGTCCTGGCATTCAAAACTATTTGTAATTACACAAATAAGCATAATTTAAAGTATATTTATATTTAAAAGTAAAAGTTCAAGAAAAAATGATTTCAGCTAGTTTTAGATAGTATGGGTTTATGTTTTGATAGTTCATATATTTAGTAAATGGAAAATGAAGGGCAAAAAAATTGTTGTGGTGTATACTCTGAAAACTGAATATCAAAGTAAGATTAAATGGTTATGCATTTCAGCAAACATTGAATTGGGTAGATTGAACAATGCTAGTAAGAAAGTTGCTGGGCGCAGTGGCTCATGCCTATAATCCCAGCACTTTGGGAGGCCGAGGCAGGTAGATCACAAAGTCAAGAGATCGAGATCATACTGGTCAACATGGTGAAACCCCATCTCTACTAAAAATACAAAAAAATTAGCTGGGCGTGGTGGTGCACTCCTGTAGTCCCAGTTACTTGGGAGGCTGAGGCAGGAGAATTGCCTGAACCCAGGAGGCGGAGGTTGCGGTGAGCCGAGATCGCGCCATTGCACTCCAGCCCGGGTAACAAGAGCAAAACTCTGTCTCAAAAAAAAAAAAAAGAAAGAAAGAAAGTTGAGTCAGTATTTGGCAGATATAAATGTTATGTTTTAGAATTGAATGACAGAACCCCTTTTAAAATAGGCAGTGCGTGTTTTTATGGTCCTTCAGTATTGCATTTGTTCTTAATTTAAAAAATTAGCATATTTACAATTCACTAAAACTGAAATCACGGTGGAAAGTATGTTTAATTTTTTTGTTTGGGCTTCTCAAGCAGCCCTTTAGTTATTTTTGATTTCTTCAATATTAACAGTTTTTTCTAGGTGATGATTATCAGTGAGTTTTAGATTTCTGTTTTTTTAAAATCACGTGAAAAAAGTAACAATAACTATATGTTATAACATTTTTGTGGCCTAATATTTATATTAAAATGTGCATTAATCGCTTCTCGGCCTTTTGGCTAAGATTAAGTGTAAAATGTGTGTTAATTAGTCATTGACAAATTTGTCCATGATTTGTAATTAACAAACTGCATGCTGATAATTTTAATTTTATTAACATTTGGATGAAGTTCACTGAAAGGGCAAGAATTAGATTCTGAGGGGTTTAGTCTCCTTGAGTTTTAGCTGCATGTTTCCAGATCTTACTATAAAATAGAGAAGTCTGCCTACCTCAAAGTCATCTAATTGATGAAATGACTACCAAATAGAATTCAGCCTTTTTTATGAGGCAATAGGTAGGCCAGCCAAAAGGACGAGGGCACTGTTTTAGTCCGAAGATAAATGTCACCTTGAAGGAAAGTTGCTGAAGATATTTGTGGGTTTCTTTGAGTTTTAAAAAGTTACTTAAAAGAAATCAGGCGGGGCGTGGTGGCTCATGCTTGTAATCCCAGCACTTTGGGAGGCTGAGGCGGGTGCATCATTTGAGGTCAGGAGCTTGAGACAAGCCTAGCCAACCTGGTGAAACCCCATTTCTAATAAAAATACAAAAATTAGCCAGTCTTGGTGGCAGGTGCCTGTAATCCCAGCTACTCGGAAAGCTGAGGCAGGAGAATTGCTTGAACCCAGGAGGTGGAGGTTGCAGTGAGCCTAGATCGTGCTACTACACTCCTGCCTGGAAGATAGAGCGAGACACTTTCAAAAGAAAGAAAGAAAGAAAAAGAAATCAGTAAAAGGCTGTACTGCTTCTTTCTTGTGATACTTGAAATGAAGAAAAATTATGACTGTAGAAACTGAAAGCCTAATTATAGAATTTGTGTTAGGGAGCTCAATCATGTTAAATCCTATGTAAATCACAGTTATATTATGTAGTTGCCCGTCTGTGCCTTTTCACCTTTAAGTCATTTGCTAGTAAGAGAAATTCTTAAGAAAGCTATGTGAACAGATGTATTTATAAAAATGTTACTAATTACTGATATCTCTAAGTGAGATACACAGTTTTCACATAGAGATACTGTTAACTACAGTTTTATCCTGTAATCTACTCAGGTGTAAAATTGCTCAGGTTATGAAACAAGTTACTTATGATCGATCACTGCACTCCACTTAGTGATTTTCTGACCCCCTACAACATAGTAGAAGCAAAATGTTAATGTACCTTGACTTCCATTTGGAAATGTCCTCTGGTTGGTATGTAACATTCATTATGAAGAAATGTTTATAGTGAAAGCATTACTTTCAAAACGTGGAACTGTACATGTTGCATAATGAACAAAACATTGATAACTTTCAAGATTAAGAAATATATTTTTGTCTATTAATTTCTGGTATAGCCTTCTAAAAAAAGATTTTTAGAATGTCCTCTTGATGAGGATATTTTGAGTGATATAGACACTTCCTTCTATTTTTGATGGGATTGTAAACTTTCTGAAGAGCAATTTTTAACCTCTATGAGGAACTTATAAATTATTCATGCCTTTTTAGGAATCTAAGCTTACAAAATAAACTGAAGTGTTAGATCATTCCCTAATATTTTTGGTACAGTGTTATGCATACTAGAGAAAAATGGAGAAACATTTCATGTTCAACATTAGTGGGATAGTTAAGTAAATTATGGTACATTCATATGAGAGTCTCTTATTTAGTCATTTAAAATGTTTGGAGATACTTTTTGGGACATAAGAAAATAAATGCTAGACCAAAAGTTAGAATATAGAATTTTCTATGCAGTATAATCTCAAGTGATCTTAAGCTATTTTAAAAAGCTCAAAAAAAGTAATAGAAGGAAGTAAGCCAAAATATTACCAATTGTGGTTTATGAGAATGAACATTGTTTTTCCTGCCTCTTTTTGGTACTCTTAAGATTTCCTATTATGAGTGGGAAACTTCTAAAACAGTAAAAAACATTACACAATTTTGAGAATCAAAGGAACCACGTCTGTTAAATTTTGAACTTATAAATCTCTACTGCCTAGTCATCTGCCCTAATATCTTGATTCTAGTTGTATAAGAATAGTAAACACTATTACGTTGAAAGAAAAGTATGAAAATAGATTATGTATGAATTTGTACAGCTCCTGTTCGTTAATATTATTCATATTCACTGGTACTCTCAAACATCAAACCTTAAAAATTTAAAACTATTCTTGGTAAAGGTTACATATTTCTCTACTGTATTAAAACATGACCATGAATAGAGGTTAACGTTTCTTGTTCAAATTATGTGTATTTTAAGGAAGCATTATTTTTTATTTATTTATTTGTTTTTAAGGAAGCATTATTATATTGCACTGTAATACAGTGATGCTGTAAGACAAGTGCTGGCACACTTTCCCTGACAGGTCCAATGGTAAATATTTTCAGCTTTTGGGGGTCTCTATTCCAACTACTCAGTTCAGTGGTGGTAGCAAAATAGCCACAAATAATAGGTAAATGGATGTGGCAGTCTTCCGATAAAACTTTATTTACAAAAAGAAGAGGCCCCTGCTATGGTTTGCCTACCCCTGCACTAAAATATACTTATTGGTGAGTTCTCTCATGCCTTGATTGGTTCTGCTTTAACCAGTACTCTTAAGGGTGAGTTTGTTCTTAGGTGAATTTTTGTATCTTTTCCTCTACATGTTCCTCTTATTCATGTCTCCACTTTAGCAATCCTCCTTCACTCTCACCTTCTGTATCTAGTTCTGCTTAACAGCTTTCAAAAAATTGTGGTAAAACATACATAACATAAAATTTACCATTTTAACCATTTTAAAGTTCCCTAGTTCAGTGGCATTAAGTACTTCCCTTAGTTTTTGTGTTAAGAACTAAGATGAATTTGCTTATTTGTAAATAAAAGTACGTAAGTCCTGAGTGAATAAAGTTTATGATCTCACTTGAGTGTAGAGATTTGGAGGACATCTATTTTTAGCAACTCAAAAACTGAGAATTAGGCATGGAAGCGGCTTTAAAAAACATTTAATTCCAGCTCATTTTACATATTATATAAGCTGCCCACAGATATTAAATGACCTAAACAAGTTCAGACAGTTTTAGGGTTTGTTTTGCTTTTGCTTTTTTCATCTATTAGCAGCAAATTAATTCAATTTATAGAATTAAGTTTTTTTTAGGTTCAGTATTATAAGAGATCTTACAAACCGTTCTCCCCAGCTGTTCCTTTCCTCTCTTCTGTTATATACTTCCTATAGGTTGTTACTCATCTCTACTTGAATACATCCTTTGCATGGGGGTTCACTCCCTTAGAAGACAGCCCATTCCATTTTCATAGCTGTTTCATTTTTCTTTATGTGTGACTGAAGTCTTCCATTACCTTCTACCTATATATTTTAGTTATTTTGAATAAGTCATCTGTACTGGTATCAAAGTGATTCCAGTGACAATTCATATGATATCTGTATTATTCCATCTAGACTTATATATTAAAGGATACTTGGCTAAAGAAATGGATTATTGGAAAAACTAACAAGAGTTGGACATTATACACTTGATCTCCCCAGATCCTAGTCTTCCCACCTGAGACAGCCAGACTGCCTTTTGGATTAAACTTCTGAAGTTGTGCAAACACATGGACAGATTGCCATTAGCTGACAGGGACAGCCTGACCATTTCCTCATATAAAGCTGGCTTTTGGCTGGGCGCTGTGGCTCACGCCTGTAATCCCAGCACTTTGGGAGGCTGAGGCGGGTGGATCATGAGGTCAAGAGATCGAGACCATCCTGGTCAACATGGTGAAACCCCGTCTCTACTAAAAATACAAAAAATTAGCTGGGAATGGTGGCGCGTGCCTGTAATCCCAGCTGCTCAGGAGGCTGAGGCAGGAGAATTGCCTGAACCCAGGAGGCGGAAGTTGCGGTGCGCCGAGATCGTGCCATTGCACTCCAGCCTGGGTAACAAGAGCGAAACTCCATCTCGAAAAAAAAAAAAAAAAGCTGGCTTTTGTGCTCTTTACTTTGGTCTGCTTTTAAATGAATTTATTCTAAAAAGTCCAATCAAAATAAGTCGTTATTTAATATAATCTCATCTTTGCTTTGACAAGATGCAGTTTTGTCAAGGCAGAACAATTTAGTTTTCTTATTTGCGTTTTGGTTAGAAATTTTTCAATTGGTAAAGAGCTTCATCTTCTATTATCCTTCAAGAATTACAGATATTCATCCTAAAATAGAGTGCTAACCACTGAGAGCATGAGGTGGCAGAGCAGGAAGAGTCGGGAGCGAGGGACAAAGGACTGATTCTGTTCCAGCCACTTAAGATTTACGTGACATTGGGCATGCTGTTTGACTTTGATACTGTTAAAACAAATTTTTTTTTTAAATTTAAAAGTAAAATTTATTTTTTTTTAGAATTGGAATCTTGCTGTGTCACCCAGGCTGGAATGAATTGGTCCCGTTATAGTTCACTGGAGCCTTGAACTCCTGGGCCCAAGCAGTCCTCTCGTCTCAGTCTCCCAAGTAGCTGGGACTGTAGGTGCATGCTGCCACACTCTTCTAAGACTCTCTTTATCTGTACATTGGGGACAATTAACTCCCTTAATTTACCTCGTAGGGTTTTAATATGATGGAAAGTGAGAGTCCTTTTTTTTTTTTTTTAAGCAGTAAAGCCTTAAAAGATGCAAGTTTTTATTTTTAAATTCCACCAATGATTAGCCTTGGGGCAAAATCACTTGGATGATAAGTAGAATTTGTCACTTTGTTAGTCTTACATTCATTCTGATAAGCTATTTTATTATGTGGTCAGCCACCATCAATTCATTCAGCTTTCAACTTAACAGGTTTATTAATCTTCTAATTTGCTGGTGTTGATAGACAGTTGTTACCAGTCAGCTCACTATAAATTCAAAATGATACACTGATTTTAAAACAACTGTGAATATCATCTTAAGGATCATTAGTCTTAAATGAAGGCATAAGTAAAGACTAGCAAATCCTTTTGTATTCTGTTATTAGGCCTCGTTTTTTTTCTAATCTCACTTGAAAAAACAATGATAGTTTTTCATTATCTCATAGGTGTATCATACTATACTATGTGTTTTAAGAGTTAGGCAGGGTTGTGAAAAAAAATTTGAAAAGACTTGATCCCAGCCTTGAAGCTTTATAGTTTGGGGAGGTTGGGTGATATGAAATGCTATTTAACGAAATAAGACAGTACAGTTGGTTTCCATTATTTTCCTCCGTTCACTTCATGGATTCTTGAATTTTCTTCCTTTCATTTGATAGTTTTTTTATTTATAAGATTTTTGAACTGATGAAGGTGAGTTTGCATTGTTGGTCCTAATTACACATTAGAAACCATCTTGATTTCCCCTACCCATTAAGGTGAAATTAAATACTTCATCTGTACTTGCTAATATAATAATTTTTGAAAAACATTTCTACCACAGTATTTGCCACATGGCTTTAGTCTTATTTCTCCTAGACCACAACCTTACTTTAGGGATCTTTATCTCTATTGCTTGGCATATAATAAGCTGTACAAGAAAAGAACAAAATTTAGTGATGCTAGAGAATGCTAAAGAGTATAGAGAATCTGGTGGGGCAAAGTCCTATGAAACAATTGAAATGATCATTGATAAGCTTAAAGGTTTAGGGAGAGGAAGGTTATAAACAGAAGGCAAGATAGGTAAAAAAAAATAATAAAGGTGAGATGGCAGTACTTATATACAGGTCATTGAGTCTAGTCAATTACATTGGGGAATTATAAGGAATAAGTTAGGAATAAATAGTCTAAAGCTAATTTATAGAGAACTGCATACCAGACTGAGGAGTATGAATTCCCCCTTTGGTATGGATAGACTAATTTGGTCAGTGGGGTAAGCAAAGATAGTTCCTCTTTTCATGTTGCAGAAGTTGGCCCTGCACTTAAACAAAGTATTTTTTGGAGGGTAGTTTCCTCATTTAGCAGTTGATTTGTATATATCTCTCTCAACACTGGAAAGTATCTATATAATAGCTTATAGGTAGAAACAGGCACCTTAATTCACACATTCTGTGCTCTAGCTGTTCTTTGTAAACGCTAAGTGAATGCTTATTTTCATCCCTTTGGTCTGTTTGTCAGATATCCTTTTCTGTTGCCATGCTTCCAGCCCCTATCCATCTTTCAGGTTTAGCTCAAATTCCACCTCATCTAAAAAAATCTTGACCTTATTAGACCACAGTGAAGTAGTTTTCCAAAGTCTGGATGTCATAGATATATTCTCGTAATTCCTCATTTTATATACATGTCTTCTATGTCTTCTAGACTGTAAATGATGTCTAACCTGATGTTGAATATGGCATAAATACATAGGATTTTTTTTCTTTTTCAATACCAAATTATTTTTAAGACAGTTATTTTGTGAGGCTAAAGTAGGGGAAGGAATGGGTAGGAAGAAGGAACAATATGATAGTAAAATGATCTTAAAGGCAGAATTTAGAAAGGAAATGAGAGAGAGTATAAGTTAGAGAAATAAAAATGGTGAGAAATAAGGAATTTCTTATTCAGATGATCTTCTGTTATATCCTATTTGAATTGCTGAATATCATAGCCATTTTATGTTTTTCTCTCCAGGGACTCTGGAGGACTCACTTGGGTTATTAAAATTGTTGATGATAAGATTTGAAAGCCTACTATAATCCCATGTGTCATTAAAACTTAAGTACTTATCTCAAGGATTTCCTAGTTACTATATAGTTACTGAAAGCTATAGGTTTTAGCTTTTGAATTTTAATAGAAAAATACATTATTGTGAAGAATTACCAGAAACAATTAATTTAGGGAGAGAAAAAGGGGGTTAAGTCATGAAAGATCTTTAGAGTAGTTTCTGCCTTGTAGAAAGTTTGAGGAGAATATTTGAGTATGTTTGTTCACCAGACTGTTGAAGCCAGTTTATTCTCAGATCAAAGTCTGAGCTTTCAAATGCTGAGATAAGTAGTAATTTGTTTTTATCAGTTTTGACAGCTTTTTTTTTGCGAGTTTATTCATTAGGGCTGGCTTAAATTCTTTCTCCTGTAGATAAAAATTAGTTTCTTGTTTAAAAGCAAGTAAACATTTACTTTTTTTGCTAGCTATGGCAATAATGTGGCCATTTTAATTTTTTTGCACTATGTGCCATAAGCTAAAAAAGTGTATATTTTACATTATTTACATAGCTTTTAGGCAAAGCAAATACCATTTACTGGTGTGATAAATACATAGAAAGCTTATTCTGCAGTTTTTTAAAATAACAAGCTACCATTATCTGGACCAACCATTTGCTGTAAATAATTGGTATGTTATTATCCACTGATTTTATGACAGCTGATTCAGTTTTTCTTTAAATATTAGGTGGTGCGTATTGTTAAACTGTGTTTAATGGTATTAGATCAGGATAAGACCTAGAAAAACTTGTTTGTACCTTATAAAGGTAATGAGCTAGCAAGTTAGAGAGCCAGTAAGATATAGTAGTAGTTTGGATTCAGAAAAACAGAGATCTAAATTTATCTTTGCCACTGTGCAACCTTGGAAAGCTTCTTAACTGCTGAGCCTCTGTTTCCTAATCTGTGAAAGGGGATAGAGGTACTCATTTTTTTCAATAAATAAAAAATTTGTTGATCTTCTATGTACCAGAAATTGTAATATATTTTGAATAACAATAGTACCTCTGTCATAAGATCCTTGGAGGATTAAGTTAGAATGCATATAAAACAGCACATGTGTGTAGAACGTAAGTAAGTGATCAATATATTTTAGCTATTGTTACTAAAACATCTCAAATGCAATTTTTTTTTTGGGAGGAGACAGAGTCTTGCCCTGTCACCCAGGCCGGAGGCTCACTGCAACCTCTGCCTCCAGTGTTCAAGCCATTCTCCTACCTCAGTCAGCCTCCTGAGTAGCTGGGATTCAGGCGCCTGCCACAACACCTGTCTAATTTTTGTATTTTTAGTAGAGACAGGGTTTCACTATGTTGGCCAGGCTGGTCTTGTGCTCCTGACCTCAAGTGATCTGCTTGCCTCAAGCCTCCCAAAGTGCTGGGATTACAGGTATGAGCCACCATGGCAGCTCCAAATGCATTTTTAAAAGTTACATAAGAGTAAATATAGTTGCAGGGAATAATTATATATCCAGGATATGTCATTAAATATTTTAATGATAAAGCTATGTGTTAGTTTTTAAAAAAACATTTGTGTGACATTCATTGTTTAAAAGTTTGGTTAATTGGTTAATTGCCGAGCACAGTGGCTCACACCTGTAATCCCAGCACTTTGGGAGGCCGAGGTGGGCGAATCACTAGTTTGGAAGATGGAGACCATCCTGGCTAACATGGTGAAATGCTGTTTCTACTAAAAATATAAAAATTAGCTGGGCGTGGAGGCACGTGCCTGTAGTCCCAGCTAGTTGGGAGGCTGAGGCAGGAGAATCGCTTGAACCCAGGAAGCAGAGGTTGCAGTGAGCTGAGATGGCGCCACTGTACTCCAGCCTGGGTGACTGATTTGTAGAGTTAGTTGTATACAGTCTTGCCTTGTCCCTCTGTGTGTGTTAAGAGATTGGTTCCAGGACCCCCACAGCTCAAGTCTTTTATGTAAAATGCCTTAGCATTTGCCTATAACCTACTTACATCCTCTCATATTACTTACAATACCTAATATAATGTAAATGCTATGTAAATAGTTCTTATACTGTCCTTTTATTATATGTTTTTTATTTTTTTTTCTGAAATTTTGTATCTGTTTATTTGAATCTGTGGTTGCAAAGGACTGACTAGGTTAGGTAAAAACCTAGATCACTTTAGAAATAATAACTACAACTACTGTCAGTTGAGTCTTACTCTATGCCAGGCGTATTCTAAAGATATTGAATGTATTGAGTCAACTGATCCTCACAACAACCCTGTGAGGGAGACATTATTATCCCCTTTCTCAAATGAGGAAACTGGATCACAGAAAGGTTAATTAATTTACCCAAGGTTACACAACTATAGTATTACAGCCAGGATTCAAGAACTTGTGCACTTGCTATTAACTACTGTCCGGTAGTTAATTGCTGTCTCTCCCAGATTTCATAATCAGGTTAACTATTTGAATAAAAGGTAAATATAGTCATCATATTTCAAAAACTCCTAAAACAACTGAACAGAATGTTGAGTCTTCATGCTTTTTTTTTTAATTTGAGTCAGAGTCTTGCTCTGTCTTCCAGGCTGGAGTGCAGTGGCACATTCTCGGCTCTCTGCAGCCTCCGACTCTCTGGTTCAAGTGATTCTCCTGCCTCAGCCTCCCAGTAGCTGGGATTACAGGCATGCGCCACCATGCCCAGCTAATTTTTTTTTATTTTTAGTAAAGACCGGGTTTCACCATGTTGGCTGGTATGGTCTCGATCTCCTGACCTCGTGATCCGCCTGCCTTGGCCTCACAAAGTGCTGGGATTACAGGTGTGAGCCACCATGCCTGGTCAGAACATTGAGTCTTATTGGAACATGTGCTGAGCTCTATAATTTGTATTGGGTGATTGTACTGGACTATATAGGAAGGCATCACCATAATGGATAGCTAGGCATTAGTGCAGCTAGAGTTGATGATCAGGGTTTCAAAACCTGGGATTAAAAAATATCTATGTGTTAGTGATATTTTTTTTAACTTGTTTTTCAGTGTGGTTTGTAGTGTTACTGATTTGATTTTGGCAAATCAGCATTTATTATGACTGTAGTCTTGAGTATATAAGCTCAGCTGTAGTCTGGTTCAGTGGTTATTTAATAATGGCTTTAGCTAAAATTCATTAGAATGTTCATACAAGGATTAATTTTGTATTCTTTCTACCTCTTTAGTAAAATAAAACAGGGTCTGTTACCTAGCTTGGAAGATTTGCTGTTCTATACAATTGCGGAAGGACAAGAGAAAATACCTGTTCATAAATTTATTACAGTAAGTTTTTATATTTTTATATCTTAAATTAAAAAAATAGTAATACTTAAATATATACAGTATTATTGAAATACAGTCTTAAAGGTCGTCTGATCATGTAGATTCTGACTGACACTATTTCTCTTATTATGTTTTCAAATTTTTATCATGCTCATTTCAAGGTAATCAATGAAAGAAAAAGAGAGAAACAATGAGAAACTTGTCCAGAAAGTGGGTAATAGTGACACTAAGATGCCATATTCATGTTCAGGTGTTGGGTAGAAGTTTTTATATACAGGAATAAAATCTTGTAGTTGGAATAAGCATATACATTATTTGCACCATATATTTACAAACTCTTATTTTTTTAAAAACAGGCACTCAAATCTACAGGATTGCGAACGTCCGATCCCAGGTTGAAAGAGTGTATGGATATGTTAAGATTAACTCTTCAAACAACATCAGATGGTGTCATGCTAGACAAAGATCTTTTTAAAAAGTAAAAGTTTCTGCCAAACCTTTAATGGTGATTTGCTATGCTATACGGTGATTCTGCTTTAAAAAAAAAAAAATTGTATCTTTGAAGGCCACTGCTTCCTGTGTAATAGAAAAAGGAGATTTATAAACATCATTTGTTTGAAGAACTTGGTACACATTAGGTTCTATAATACACCAGGCTAAGAGTATACTTTCTTTAAATCTGTTCTAAGGAAGTTTAGACACTAGTGTTTCCAGTTTACAGTCTCTGGAAATTGCATTCAGTTTGAGTAGGGTACATCTTTCGTCCTGTCATTGCTTATATTGATCCCCAATTCATCTGCATGACTTGCAGGCTTTCTCAGCATGGTCTCTAGTTCTTTTCCACAAGGTGATTTAGGTGATACCATAAAATTGAGAGGGCTTCAGACAAACCTGTGTTCCTCACATTGCATATCTGCATTGTCTGCTCCTCTCCTCTCTTCAGACATTTTAATACATAGGCTTTTGACTATTTTTATTTTCCTCAAAACAGTAAAGAACTAAAGGCAACTTTGGAGATTAAAGCCTTGATTTGGTTAAATGAGAATTTTTACTTTGATGTTTCTGTATTTGCATATATTTATTATTTATCTTTATTAATGTGTTTCTATTAGTTTGATTACTTAAAGATTTAATGGACATGTGTGTAATGGATCCCAAAGAATCAAATAATATTTTGAACTACTACTATTTAAGTGGAAACTAGTATAAAACTGTAAATACTACTTAAGACATTGGCTTTTTTCAGACGTGGATCCATAAAATTTCTGCCATCTACTTTGAAAGTTTGTTATGTGTGGATGTATTTACTTTTATTTTATTTTATTTTGGGTGTTGCGTGATTTGTTCTAGATATCATCTGGACTATTAAGTCATCTGAAGGTATAAGCATTTAACTGAGGTTCTCTGAAGTTTCCTGGCATGCTGTGAAGCACTGCTGACAGCTTGGGATTCTTACCTTTTCACCAGGAGATTATTAGTTCTGTTAACTTAGCTGACCTTGAAGTGTAGACTTTAGGTCCATGTTGCAGTTGGTGTTAGGAATTTTGTCTCTCCAGAACCTGTTTTTTTTTTAGGAGACAGAAAAACATCATTTCTAAATTTATTTGTGTCTTTGCAATAAGGATTATTTTTCATGTTCATGAACTATCTGCAAAATATTCTGATTAAAGTGCTTTCTGCGGGCATTATTTTATTGTATCTGTGAATGAAGTTGTTAGAGTAATGGTAGGTAGATCTGTTGATAATTAGTAGGGGAACTGTTTTGGAATTTGAAGTGAAAGCATTATTTTATACACTTTTAATACTTGGAAAAATATTTTTGCTTTATTAACATGTTGCTATGTTTAAATATCAAATTTAAAACAATTTAAACCCTCTTATTATTAAGGCAGGGAACCATAAGCATTACATTTTCTTCCTACAGTTATATTAAGAGATAGTAATTACCACTGTTTTAGACACTAATCCAATTTTTAAAAAATCTGTGCTTGTAATACAGGCAGTTTCCAACTTGACAAATGTTTTATGGTCTATATGAGCAACCAGTAGAAAAGTACAAGTCTATAGGCATAATTATTTCTCTTTTTAGTTTTAGAATGAGGTGGTTCAGAACCTCCAACTATTAACCTTTTAATAGTTTTCAATCACCTGGAGAGGCGATTGCTTCACAGATATTCTTTTCTCTGTTTTCATAAGTTATCTAGTTAGTGTTGCCAGAAATAAACTTTCTTCCATGAGGTTGGGGAGGAGATGCTATAACATGGGATTCATTTTTCTCCAGAGAAATAATTTATAAAGGTGGGTAGGTTTGGTTGAAGCAATGTGTTAGTATTTTACCTAAAATACATTGTAGATTAATATTTCTAGACTTTAATGGTAATCTGAGAAACAACTATTATGTGTGACTTTTTTTTTAAACTTGGGAAAATATGTTCTAAGCATACTGTTTGGAGTATAACCTATTTAAGTTGGAGACTGCCTGTACCCAGCTTGATAGTCAATTGTTTTTAATGCTAGTAATTCTTAAAATGAATAGAAGTAAAAGTATTTGTGTTGAAAACTAATCCTTTATTTATTCATGCATTTTTAACCTGATAGGTATTAGAACTGTTTCTTTGTATGACCATAATTTTTTTGACCTTTTTGTTTTGGAAGAAAGTGGATGGTAGCCATTCATTTGTATGTTTGATTTTCTTAAAATTTTCATATTTGTTATGTTATTTTACTAATGAAAAATTATTTGTGAGAAATGTTTTGTAAACCATTATGCATTCTTTTTTTGTTTGTTTGTTTTTGAGATGGAGTCTCGCTCTTTCACCCATGCTGGAGTGCAATGGTGTGATCTTGGCTCACTGCAACCTCCTCCTGGGTTCAAATGATTCTCCTGCCTCAGCCACCCGAGTAGCTGGGATTACAGGTGGCCACCACCACCTCCAGCTAATTTTTGTATTTTTAGTAGAGATGGGGTTTCACCATGTTGGCCAGGCTGGTCTTGAACTCTTGACCTCGTGATCTGCCCACCTCGGCCTCCCAAAGTACTGGGATTACTGGTGTGAGCCACTATGCCCAGCCATGCATTAGATTTTTTTTTTTTTTTTTTTTTGAGACGGAGTTTCGCTCTTGTTACCCAGGCTGGAGTGCAATGGTGTGATCTCGGCTCATTGCAACGGTGCGATCTTGGCTCATCGCAACCTCCGCCTCCTGGGTTCAGGCAATTCTGCCTCAGCCTCCCGAGTAGCTGGGATCACAGGCATGCACCACCATGCCCAGCTAATTTTTTGTATTTTTAGTAGAGAAAGGGTTTCACCATGTTGACCAGGATGGTCTCGATCTCTTGAACTCATGATCCACCCGCCTCGGTCTCCCAAAGCACTGGGATTACAGGCTTGAGCCACTGTGCCCAGCCTGTATTAGTTTTTAGTTATAAACATTTAAGGAAAGAAAATGATTATTTCCAGCTTACAGGTAAGAAAACTGAACAAAGAACAGAGAAAGATATAACTTGCTGAAAAGCATAAACACCTCCTTTTCAGAGTTCATTTTTTATATGACTTCTCATTCCCTGTTAGACTCATGGCATATATATTAAAATAACTCTGATACTTGCAAGTTGTTTTAGAAGCTATGTGAAACATTAAAAATATTAAAACAATGGTAATATTTTGAGGTTAACATTGAAACTATCTAAAAATGATTAAGGTTTATTGATTAAATATTTCTTAGCTCTAGGATATCAGCAATAGTGTATAAGTTATGGAAATTGGGACTGTACTTTTTTAATGTTGTAATGGGGGATCCTTATGAGTGAAACAGTAGTCATTTCTATTAGGGTTTTATTTTTAAACTATATGTTAATTTTATATTGAACAAGGGAGTATATATTATTCTGAATTTTTGTTAGTAGTTAAAATGCAAAATTTGATTTTTAACTTTAATTTGGTTTTATCGAGAACAACTTGGATAAAAATATTGAGATTTAAAAATTTCTCATTTACCACAGACTAAACAAGAAATACTGAGAGTATCTACTTTTTTATATCTTCATTTATGATTAGTGCAAGTTACTAAGCCTCTTAGAGTCTCATTTTCTTACCTATAAAGTGGGGAAATCTTTACAGAGTTGATGTTTTGAGGATTAAACAAGATAGCTATTAAGGCCGGGCACGGTAGCTCAAGCCTGTAATCCCAGCACTTTGGGAGGCTGAGGCAGGTGGATCAGGAACGAGGTCAAGAGATTGAGACCATCCTGGTCAACATGGTGAAACCCCGTCTCTACTAAAAATACAAAAAATTAGCTGGGCACAGTGGTGCGTGCCGGTAATCCCAGCTACTCAGGAGGCTGAGGCAGGAGAATTGCCTGAACCCAGGAGGTGGAGGTTGTGGTGAGCTGAGATCACACCATTGCACTCCAGCCTGGATAACAAGAGCAAACTCCCGTCTCCAAAAAAAAAAAAAAAAAAAAAAAAACCAATGTGTTTTTTTTTTCTCTTCTACAAAGAAGCTGCTAATATAGTATCACATCACTTACTGGTGAGGAATCCAGATACATCATCGGTAAATTCCTATAGTAATGGTTTGACTTTTTTTTTTGAGAGGGAGTCTCACACTGTGGTCCAGTCTGGAGTACAGTGGTGCTATCTTGGCTCACCGCAACCTCTGCCTCCCAGGTTCAAGCGATTCTTCCTGCCTCAGCCTCCCGAGTAGCAGAGACGAGGTTTCACCATGTTGGCCAGGCTGGTCTTGACTCCTGACCTCAGGTGATCTATTCTCCTCGGCCTCCCAAAATGCTGAGATTATAGGCATGAGCCACCATGCCCAGCCTGGTTTGACTTTAAATACTTTAGCTCCTCAGCAGTTGATTTTTTGTCTGTTGAGGGCTTACTCTTGAGATTTGTTATAGCTGATATTATGGCTTAATATCTGTGTTTAGCAAGTCTTCCTTTATTAATTAAATATTCTATTACTGAGTTATAGAGGCTTAAGAAGCTCCGAATATATGACTGGTTGTAATCTATTTGCAAAACTTTTTAAAGGCTGCATTAATATACTGATTTTCTGGCTTAAATTCCTTTTAATAAAAAGCAGAATACTGGTTCAGTTTATTAGAGGTCATGCCCTCTCATCCACTTGGTTTACTATGTTTTTAAAGTACTTTTTCACAGTGAAACCTTTTTATTCTGCATTGTATTTACATATTTTATATTAAATGGAATATTGTAATATAACATTTTTGGTGACTGTTACACTACTTCAAATGAAATTTTATTTCAAATTATACATTATTTTTACGAGCATTTTAGCAGACATTTCATTTAAGAGGTAAATTAATCTGACTAAACAAAGTTGATATAATTTAGGAAAAACATGTTAAAATGCAAAATGTGTAATTTTTAAACAAAATGCTAGTAATAGCTATATAAGAACTAAGAGATATATCGCTGAGATTACTTGATAAATAAACAAGATCTCAACCATGGCAGGCAGTTAGAATTTTTTAGCCAGATGTCATCATGCTGAATGTTTACCAACTCTGAGTAAGAAACTTGTTTCAGATGGTCTTAATACTTAAACCTGGTGGAATGCTTTGTCATTTTAATTTTTGACACAATTTTAGGCACATCCAGATTATTTCTCTTACATGTTCAACAGCTTGCAAGCAACTACTTGAAAGACTGTTAGAAGAAAAGAAAATAATATAGAAAATATAATTTGTGGAATTTAGTTGTATAAAATGATAAATATGTCTATTATTTAAACAGTGTCCAAATTATTATTATTACCAAGTTCTAATATTTGAAAGGTACCTAGTTTATTAATTATTTTTCTTACATTCCACAGATGTGTTCAGAGCAACATTGTTTTGTTGACACAAGCCTTTAGAAGAAAGTTTGTCATTCCTGACTTTATGTCTTTTACCTCACACATTGATGAGTTATATGAAAGTGCTAAAAAGCAGTCTGGAGGAAAGGTAATGCTTCTGATGTACATATTTTCATAACCCAATCACTTAATAAATTCAGCTCACTTTGAGGTCTAGGTAGTAAATTGTGTCGTTGCATTTTGGTAAAGAAAATACTTTAGCTTTGTTTAAGAAATTTAACTTAAGTGAAGCCCCTAGATTTAGTGTTTTTAAAATATTTTAAATATTTAACTTTTGTTATTCTGGCTAAAGAGAAATCTAAGGATAAGAATATTTTCATTTTCTGCAAAAAATCAGCTGGGCACGGTGGCGCGTCCCTGTAATCCCAGCTACTCAGGAGGCTGAAGCGGGAGAATTGCCTGAACCCAGGAGAGGCGGAGGTTGCGGTGAGCCAAGATCGCACCATAGCACTCCAGCCTGGGTAACAAGAGCGAAACTCCCATCTCAAAAAAAAAAAAAAGAATATTGTCATTTTCAGATGACGGGGTATTTAAAATTTTTGATTTAAAAGACCTTATTCAGAATTTCTGCAGATCTGATATACTTCAATATTTATTTATTTATTTTGAGACGGAGTTTCGCTGTGGTTATCCAGACTAGAGTGCAATGGCACGATCACAGCTCGCTGCAACCTCCGCCTCCTGCGTTCAGGCAATTCTCCTGCCTCAGCCTCCTGAGTAGCTGGGATTACAGGCACGCACCACCATGCCCAGCTAATTTTTTGTATTTTTAGTAGAGACGGGGTTTCACCTTGTTGACCAGGATGGTCTCCATCTCTTGACCTCGTGATCCACCCGCCTCAGCCTCCCAAAGTGCTGGGATTATAGGCGGGAGCCACTGCGCCCGGCATGGTATACTTCAATATTAATGAAATGTTTCTAGTTTTTAAAATTCTATAATAGTGCTAGGGACTATTTGATTTTCATACAGAAAGTTTTCATTTTCCTTTGTTTTAACTTTGGATAGCTTTAGTATAATACAATTGGCCCTTGAACAAAGCAGGGGTTATGTCCCACACAAAAATCTGAGTATAACTTTTGACTGCCTTAAAACTTAACTACTTATAACTACTGTTATAAGCCTTACCAATAACAGAAATAGTCTATTAACACATATTTTGTATATTTATTATATAGTATACTCTTATAATATAAAGTAAGAGGATAGGAAATGGTATTGAGACAATCATAAGGAAAATATATTTACTATTAAGTGGAAGTGGATCACCATGAAAGCTTTCATTGTCATCATCTTCACGTTTAAATTGAAGAAGAGGAGGGATTGGTCTTGTGTGTTGGGGGTGGCAGAGGAAGAAAAAGTCTGCGTATAAGTGTACTCTTTGTGGCTTAAATCCATGTTGTTCAAGATTCAACTGTATAACAACTTCAGTGTAAATACTTACTACTTATTTTTAGATATTTGATTCCTAATTTCTTAGTGAAATCCTATAGCACCCATGATCCTGATTAAATAAATTTTTTACTTTTTTCCTGCTTAAAAAAACAAAATCAAGTCCAAGTTCCTCTGCTAGACTCTCCTGCTAAGTATAGGAAAGAAAGAATGCATTAGAAAGAAAGAATGCACTGGAAAACAAGAAATTAATAGAGACTGAAAGAAGTCACTTCAGATCTCACCCGTAATTCTCGTCTGTTTTGTCTTTAGTTTTCATGAACATTGTTATAGAAGATAAGACTACAAAACCACTGAGTGTTGTCAAATAACCAGTCATTAGGAGAAGGCAAAATGAGATAAGAAATTTGTTGGTGGAAGAAAATATATTATTTGCCTATATTGTATCCATTCATTTATTTCCAATCTTTTGGATAGGTTGCAGATTATATTCCTCAACTGGCCAAATTCAGTCCTGATTTATGGGGTGTGTCTGTTTGTACAGTAGATGGACAGAGGTAAGTTTATTTCAAATTCATGAACACCAACTCTAAGCCTTAAATTTTGTATAATGGTTAGAATGACATGGAGAAGATCATCTTTTGTAATGGAAATTAGTCCTAACGGCATAATTTCAAAAGGTAAATAAATGTAGATTTTAATGTAGTTTTTAAAAACTCAACTAAAAGTTACATTATATTAAGTTTTATAAGACATCTATTTTATTCACTGTTGTAGTCTTATTTTTTGAGTATTATTCAAATACCTGCAGTTACCAATTTATTTAGGAAAAGCAGACTTGTCAAAACATGACACTATTCTCTAATGAACTCACCACTAATAAAATTTGTCTCATTTCTCAACATTGGTAACCCATCTATCATTTTTGTTCCTTGTGTTCCTGTTATAATTAGCATGAGAATTAAGATAGTGCAACATAACATATCCCAATATTCGTGGGTTCATTTGCAAAGTGAAAACAGTTGCAAAACATGTAGGATTTAATGAAATCCATTAAAGCAGTATTTGGGAATTGCTTACATTGCAGGCATAGCTGCTGACAGATGAGGAACTTGCAGAATTATAAAAAGGATAGTGATGTGAGGGCCCTTTAAAGAGAATGATTTGATTTAAAAATCAAAGAATTAAGAGAGGCCCTTGGAAAATGGCAAAGTTCTAGAATATTTTTTTAAGAATGATTCTTTTCATTGTGCTGGGAATTAGGCATAAAGATTATTATCATCTTGTAACTGGTTGTATCAGAAAATTATGTTTTTTTCACTCATTTCAAGACTGGCTCAGTGATATATTCTTTTGGTTTTTATTTTTTTATTAAAGTGTTTCTTTTTTATTAAAATATAACTTACATAAGATGTACAACTGTAAGTGAATATAGCTTGAAAAGTTTATATGAGAGTTGTAATTTGGGCTGGGCGTGGTGGCTCACGCCTATAATCCCAGCACTTTGGGAGCCCAAGGCGGGTGGATCATGAGGTCAAGAGATCGAGACCATCCTGGTCAGCAAGGTGAAACCCTGTCTCTACTAAAAAGACAAAAATTAGCTGGGCATAGTGGCACGCGCCTGTAGTCCCAGCTACTCAGGAGGCTGAGGCAGGAGAATTGTTTGAACCCAGGAGGGGGAGGTTGTGGTGAGCTGAGATCATGCCATTGTACTCGAGTCTGGATAACAAGAGTGAAACTCCATCTCAAAAAAAAAAAAAAAAAGTTGTAATTTTACGTAAATTTTGTTAAAACTACTAAAAGTAATTTTAGATTTTACTTTTCAAGATAATGTTGCAATTAAAACTTTTTTTTTTTTTTTAAATGAAAATTCGATCTTTTATGTTACCCAGGCTGATTTTGAACTCCTGGCCTCAAGCAGTCTTCCTGCCTTGGCCTCCCAAAGTGCTGGGATTATAGGCATGAGCCACTGCCCCAGCCAAAAATTTGTGACTCTAAGGACTTTCATTTTAGGTGATTTTAATTTTTTAATTTTTGAGACAGAGTCTTGCTCTGTTGCCCAGGCTAGAGTGCAGTGGCGTGATCTCGGCTCACTGCAAACTCTGCTTCCTGGGTTAAAGCTATTCTCCTGCCTCAGCCTCCCCAGTAGCTGGCACTGCAGGTGTGCACCACCATACCCAGCTAATTTTTGTATTCTTAGTAGAGAAGGGGTATCACCGTGTTGGCCAGGATGGCCTTGATCATTTGACCTTGTGATTTGCTTGCCTCAGCCTCCTAAAGTGCTGGGATTACAGGCGTGAGCCACTACACTTGGTGATTTTAATTTTTTTTTTTTTACAAACCCTTGTGTTGAGGGCTGACTCTCAGTAGATCGCAGTGAGAGAGCTGCTCTGCTATGTACGAAACCCCGACCCAGAAGCAGGTCGTCTACGAATGGTTTAGCGCCAGGTTCCCCACGAACGTGCGTTGCGTGACGGGCAAGGGGGTGGCCGCCTTTCCGGCTGCACCCCGTTTCCCAGGACGAGGGACACTCCGCACCGGACCCCGGTCCCGGCGCGCGGTGGGACGCGCCCCACGCGGGGCGGAGCGGCCCGCTGGCGGGGGATTTTAATTTTTTTGCTAAAAAAATCTCAAGTACTTACAATAAAAAATATATGGGTTAGCCCCTTCATTTTGAAGATAAGGAATCTGAGGCCCATAGTTGACATGATACTGGCAAAGGTAAAATGAATACCTAAATCTCTTCTAGTCCATTTTTTTTTCTTTTATTATTATATGGCTTTTTTTTCATTTGGGCTTGTAAAATGTACTGAACAGTCACCATATGTTGAATTAAATGTTGTGTGCTCTGAAGGTACACAATGAAATGAAAAGACATTGTGACTTTATCCCATGAAGCAAATCCCAGTAGGGAATGGTATTCCTGTTTTTGCATTTAAGGAAATGGTTTATCCAGTAATGAAAGTCTTTGAATTTGAAGGAAATTATTATCATGTAATACTTGGGTATGATTTTTCTCTTCTTAAATATTCTCTATGTCTCTTAGTTTTCTTATCTAGAGAATTCAGAAAGTTGACTTTAGAACTAAAACATATGTATTTTTAAATCCAAAGGTAATAAGACAAGCTTTTAATCATTTTTTAGAATGATTGTCAAGTTTGAAGTTTTTTTTGAAGTTATAATCTTATATAATGTAACTATATAGTGTAAGGTTATGGTTATACATTATAAATAAAGTTGATAGGAAAAATATACTTTTGGTATTTATTCATATGTATTTATATTTTATAATACACTCAGAAGTGAGGTGGGTAAGCATTCTTGTTTGACCTTTGATGTCTCTGCCACCCTCTGCTTGGGGTGGTTAATAGTGCCCAGTTTCACTAATGAATGACTTTCACTATGAATGAATGCCTGTGATGTGTTGGGACATTGTTTAGGGAACTTGGGATATTCTAGTAAGTATATCAAAGATCTTTGCCTTTGTGAAGCTTACATTATAATTTGGTTGGCCAGAACTTTTTCATTCCCAAATCTTTTCTCTACTTCATGTACCTCTCAGTTTGGTGGTAATATAAAGCTTTCTTTTTGTTCTTTTATCTCCATGGTAATTGATGATTGCCTACTGGAACTTACTGCCAGCTCTGTCAGGTTTATAAAACTGGATGTTTTTTCTTTTTCTTTTTTTTTTTTTTTTTTGAGACGGAGTTTTGCTCTTGTTACCCAGACTGGAATGCAATGGCGGGATCTCGGCTCACCGCAACCTCTACCTCCTGGGTTCAAGCAATTCTCCCACCTCCCTCCTGAGTAGCTGGGATTACAGGCACGCGCCACCGTGCCCAGCTAATTTTTTGTATTTTTAGTAGAGACGGAGTTTCACCTTGTTGACAAGGATGGTCTCGATCTCTTGACCTCGTTCGTGATCCATCCACCTCGGCCTCCCAAAGTGCTGGGATTACAGGCTTGAGCCACCGCGCCCGGCTGTTTTTTCTTTTAATGGGGCCAGGATTGTGATTGGATGTGGTTCATAAGATGAGGGATTTATAGACAGGGTCTCAGAGAATAGTATTGGATATAAACTGAGCTTTGTTTAGCTCCTTAACTGTGGTTTAGTCACAGCTTACAGTTATGAGTGAAAAAAAGGTGAATAATTTCTGAAAGGGCTAATTTATTTTACGTGACTGAATACAGGTGGGAGGAAGGAGGAGCATGCTCTTACATTCTTGCCTGCAGAGGAAACTTTCCACATTACATATTTTATTATCTACTTTAAAACCATAGTTCTGTTGTGTGAATACTTTTATGCTTTTGCTTTTTTTTCCCCACAGTATTCCTCTTAAAATAAACATATGGTCAATTCTGTATCCATGGAGTCTGCACCTGTGGATTCAAGCAATAACAGATCAAAAATATTTGAGCAAAAAAAGATAGATTAGTTGTGTCTGTCGTGAACATGTACAGACATATTTTTTCTTGTCATTATTCCCTAAATAACACAGTACAACTACTATTTATATGGCATTTACATTGCATTTGGTATTACACATAATTTGGAGATGATTTAAAACACATGGGAAGATGTGTGTAGGTTATATGCAAATGCTACACCATTTTATATAAGGGACTTGAGCGTCTGTGGAGTTTGGTATCACAGGGACTCCTGGAGTCAACCTCTCACGGATATCAAAGAATGACAGTACTTATATTTATTCTTTAATTTTGACATAAACTTGTGGTTGAATTATGGGAAATTTTTATAAATTGGAATTAACATGTAAAAAGAATAATTCCAACTATGCGATTACACTTTTTCCCAGTTGATGTTATTTTTTAAAATTTCCTTTTAAATAGGCATTCTATTGGAGATACCAAAGTTCCCTTCTGTCTGCAGTCCTGTGTAAAACCTTTGAAATATGCCATTGCTGTTAATGATCTTGGAACTGAATATGTGCATCGATATGTTGGAAAAGAGCCGAGTGGACTAAGATTCAACAAACTATTTTTGAATGAAGATGGTAAGAATTACATAAACATTGGTTGAAAAAATGTCTCATTTTCCTATGTAAATCTAAATGATTTTAAGCATTTTTTGATTAAAATTAAAAGTGTTTATTTGTCATGTGATTTCTATGCAATCAAGAGAGAGAATTTTAGGCATCTCATACCACTGGGAAGTGGGCTAGGGAGAACGTGAACTTCCCTGGGATTACAGGCACGTCCCACCATGCCTGGCTAATTTTGTATTTTTAGTAGAGACTGGGTTTTTCCATGTTGGTCAGACCCGTCTCAAACTTCCAACCTCAGGTGATCCACCTGCCTCGGACTCCCATAGTGCTGGGATTACAGGCATGAACCACCGTGCCTGGCCCATGAGGATTTTTATTTTTTAGTGAGTGTTTTTACTTTTTCTCATTATAACATTAAAAAATTTGAAAGAAACGCATTGTGTTTAATGCTTGGATAACAAGTCATTACAAGAATTCAAAAGAAAAGGGAAGGACGAAAGTAGTTAGTTTGATCTGATAGAGATTTTAAGTCTAAACATCATTTAGCTGAGTGTAAACTAGGCTGAACTATTCCTATGGTTTGGTTTCTGTTTTTTGATCTTTTAAGCATATGCTGTGTTTCTGATTGATGAGTTAAGATGCAGAATTGAAGAGTGAAAGTGATGGTTGTAGTACAGGCTGTGAGAGATACACTTTTATACGTTTTTTTCTTTCTGCTGTATCAAAAAATGAAATGTGCCTTATACTCATTATTGTTTTATTAGTTTGTAAGATAAAGTTATAAGAGTGGTATTTTCTTATGCTTCTTATTCTATTTATTTTGAAAGCAATTATATTTTATTTCCTATTTTACCATAACCTTTTTATTCTGATGCTAAATTTGATTTTATAGATGTTACCATAAATTAACAACTTCAATAAGGACATCATGTGTAGAAGCTCTCTATTTACTAAGCTCATTGACATCTAGATTTAATATTGAAAGAATTAGTACTGTTATTCTACAAATAATCAAATATTTTAAAAGAAAAATTTAATACTTTTCCGTGAAAAGCAAAGGAGAATGGATGTGTCTCGTAAATTGATTGATTTTGAGAGAGATATTTAAGGAAAACAAATATAGTAATTTATAGAAGATTTCAGAAACAAAAAAAAAATAAAATGGACTTGGAGCAAATGAGCTTAACAGTGCAAGTAATGAATTTTTGCCATGTACATTTATGGTTTTAGAAATCATGAATTATTGATACTGTATTCTACATAAGAAAAAATAAGAAATCAGGAGTTTAGAATTGCTTATATAAGAACAAAATATAAAGTTCAACAAGAGGTTTTGCCTTCATATTTATGGACATTTTTCTAAGCCTGAGCCACCACCACGAGTCTTGAAAGTAATGGTAAATAAAGGCTTTACTATGTTACATCTTCCTGAGTTCTGTTTAGAGTCTGAGCTCTTGAGCCCAGTTTAGTTTAGCCCCAGCAAAAGCAATTTGAGGATCTCCTTCATATTTAAAATTGCAAGGGTAGATTTTTGGTGAAACCATATACTTTTTTGGTGTGTATGTATATATGTACATCTAGAATTGTAAAATTAAAATATATTAATGTTATGCTAGCTTTATAAGATTGTGATGATTTATTAAGACTAATACGGAAATAGTGACTAGATATAGAAATTGTAGTAGTTTTTAATAACAGCAATTTAAAAATGTTTGCAGCATAGAAAGTGTTGGTCCTGTGGTAGGAGGTGGCTGATATTTTTTATCACATAAGTGAGCAAACAAGTTACTTTATGGAGATGTCAGTTTTGCAGACTATCATCTCCCAGGGAAGTCTTCTTTTTCTACCTTATAGTGATCAGTTTAACCAACAGATTATTTATGTAGTTTTCCCTGTCTGTACTGTTAACAGATTTGGAGGGTACATGGGCCTTGGTTCTTGGAATAACTTTTCTGACTGCAGGTTACAGAAGACAATTTAGCAAAAGTTTGACTCAGCCTTACCTGTGAACAAAACCCTTATAAGGTTCATATGCTAAGCAGCTTGAAAGCTTCTTTTGATATAATATGAAAGAAGGCTGTGTATTTTACTGCCTTGGGGGAAAATAAATACTTGTTAAAATTGATCCGTTTTTTGCATTATAGTTTAAAATATGTCCTTAAATTTCAGATGTCACCCATGTTCATTTTGTCAGTACATGCTCTGCTATGTCATTACTTCAAATGTTAGCCTTTATTAGTATTTCGTATGTTATTTTTGCCACTTACAAATATTTTTAAATTAAAAATTCTACATCCATCAACTCTGTCTTATGACAGCAGGAAAGAAGAAAATTTCATAGTCATAGGTCTTAGATCAAGGTTTTAAACTGCAGTTAGGCTGGTGTTGTGTTACATTCTCTCTGGCGGATTTCCAGATGTTCAGATGTCTGGATTTTGAGCCAGAGGCAGAGTGAGCAATTACATACTTCTGAAAATTGGGCTGTCATGCCGTGAAATGATTTAGTGTTCTTTAAGACATCTTGAGTATAGTTTATGTAGCATTTGCAGAGTATGTATCATTTGGAAAATATTTAATACTCACATTTTTGTGGTACCATTTGGAATACATACATTAGTAGCCTTCTAGGAATATAGGTTCTAAGCCTGATAATGTCAAAACTCTGAAATGGCAGTTAATGAACATCCATACAAATATAGGTATAAAGTAATTTAGCACAATCTGATTTCTAAATTCTTCTTTCTTTCTGCATGGGCTTTTCTTTCAGGTAGATAATATTTGGAAAATTTTTAGGTTTTGGCCCCCTCTTGCCACATAATATTCTTCTGAGACAGCAAGTGTTCTCATTTTGTGTGGTCTCAGAGAAAGCAAACTTCTTTTAGTATAATTTGGAATAGGCAAATCTTCATTTTAAGAATCAGATATAAAACAAATATTTTAACTTTTGGAACTAGGCATTATGAATAACCCAAAATGTATAATTATTTATTTATTTATTTTTAATTGACATAAAATTGTGTACAACATAGTGATTTGAAATATATATGCAGGCCGGACACAGTGGCTCAAGCCTGTAATCCCAGCACTTTGGGAGGCCGAGGTGGGTGGATCACGAGGTCAAGAGATGGAGACCATCCTGGTCAACATGGTGAAACCCCGTCTCTACTAAAAGTACAAAAAATTAGCTGGGCACGGTGGTGCGTGCCTGTAATCCCAGCTACTCAGGAGGCTGAGGCAGGAGAATTGCCTGAACCCAGGAGGCGGAGGTTGCGGTGAGCCGAGATCGCGCCATTACACTCCAGCCTGGGTAACGAGCGAAACTCTGTCTCAAAAAAAAAAAAAAAGAAATATATATGCATTGTGGAATGGCTAAATCAAAGTAATATACATTACTTCATATATTTATTTTTAATGAGAAAACAAAGTATGCTTTCTTTACAATTTTCAAGTACATATAATACTTGTTATTAACTATATCATGTTATAAAATAGATCTCTTGAACTTATTCCTCCTATCTAACTGAAATTATGTATCCTTTGACCAACATCTGGCAATCCCTTCTTCCCCCTCCCCCACTTCTGGTAACCACCAGGTAGATAAATTAAAACGTTGAAGTCTGCTTGTAAATAGATGTTTTCACTCTCCCCAAGAGTTTGGTTTTTAGCGTTTGTGTCATGCAGTGAATGAGAATATAATCCGTTGAGTTTTGAAATTCTTATTTATTGTAAGAATTAAGGAGTTTGGCCGGGCGCGGTGGCTCACGCCTATAATCCCAGCACTTTGGGAGGCTGAGGTAGGTGGATCACGAGGTCAAGAGATCAAGACCATCCTGGTCAACATGGTGAAACCCCGTCTCTACTAAAAATACAAAAATTAGCTGGCCATGGTGGTGCGTGCCTGTAGTCCCAGCTACTCGGGAGGCTGAGGCAGGAGAATTGCTTACCCAGGAGGCGGAGGTTGCGGTGAGCCGAGATCATGCCATTGTACTCCAGTCTGGGTAACAACAGCGAAACTCCGTCTCAAAAAAAAAAAAAAAAGAAGGAGTTTGGATGAATGTAAAGTTTTAAGTAACTTTAAAATTATACAAAGATACACCTTTACTGTCAGGAAATATAGAAAGCCTAAAAATATTCCCTATAAAACATTAGCCAGGTGTAGTATGTGCCTATGGTTCCAACTTCCTGGGAGTCTGAGGCCAGAGGATCACGTGAGCTTGAGAGGTCAAGGCTGCAGTGAGCCATGATTTTGCCACAGCACTTCAGCATGGGTGACAGTGTGAAACTCTGTCTCTTTAAAAAAAAAACTCTTATAATTTTATTCTATGTAAAACTCTTGTTTGTGTTTTGAAATCCTTCTGTGTAAGTGCTTGTATATAAAGATAAAAATAAAGTACTTAGAAAAAGCAAAATTGAATTTATGTTAGCTGTGCTTTTTTCCAAGGTTATTTTAATGTAGTAATATTAGTCAAGTGTGTAAGCATTTGAAATAATGGTATTGCTTTTATATTTTGCAGATAAACCACATAATCCTATGGTAAATGCTGGAGCAATTGTTGTGACTTCATTAATAAAGGTAAAATGTTGATGTTTCATTTTAACCTAGTAAACTTTTTGTTTTTAATAGCTAAGGCATAAAGATGAATCTGGGATTATTTATGTAGAATTATGAAAAATTTTCTCTTGGTGTTAAAAAATTTGTCTTATGGTATAGAGTTAGAATCATTATTTCAAAATAAATGATGTAGTCATTTCAAGGCCAAGATTAAAAACAGATGACTCACTGTAAATTCCAACAGTTATTTACTCTTGACTTGAAGATCTGGAAAATATTTAAATTCTGCTGAAGAAAGGCATAGAGGCTTTTTTTTTTTTTAAGTTTTGATATTTTCCTTTCTTTTCCTTTTGGCTCTTCTAGAGTGAACAGTTATAAATAGAATTAAAGGCATTTTACCATATATTTGTTATTAGTATGTATAGGAACAAATGTTCTAGAACTTGTTTAAGACAAAGTACATTTACCCTAGAATATTCTCAAGTCTTTGATACTCTGATGAGCTGAAATCACAATTTTTATTTGAACTTGTTTTATTTGTTTTACTTAAATCGTGCCATAATTAAAATAATTAAATAAGGTTCATTCCAATTATTAAGTTATATTTTTTTATGCTTTGAAGTTTGCATTATAAGGAGTTTTTTTTTTTTTAATTGTTTGGTTTGCCTTAATAATTGGAAGATCTAGTGTTTTGACATAAGTATTTGAAAATAGTTCTCTTGTAATAGATTTTTAAATCTATCACACGATTTTAGATTTTTCAGATTTTTAATTTCTAATTATAAATTTTATTTATTTAAATAAATTTTGTGTTTGGAAGCATTTGTATACTTCTTTGGTAAATCTGTGCCTATTTATTCCAACTTAGAGTAAAGCATAACTACATGGCTTTGTAAATACATTACTGTGGATGAGGTACCCTGGTTACATGAAGGATGTTTGACTATAAATGATACCCGTGCCCCAGTTCACAAAACTTCATCTAATTTGTATACTAGAAATCCTTTCTTAACTTTCAAGGGTTTTATATCTATGAGAAAAAGATTTTTTAATTATTATTATTTTTGAGACAGAATCTTGTTCTGTCGCCCAGGCTGGAGTGCAGTGGTACAATCTCGACTGACGGAAACCTGTACTACCCAGGTTCAAGCAATTCTCTGTCACAACCTCTCGGGTAGCTGGGATTACAGGCACCTGCCACCACACCCAGATAGTTTTTTGTATTTTTTAGTGGAGATGGGGGTTTCACCATCTTGGTCAGGCTGGTTTTGAACTCCTGAGCTTGTGCTCTACCCACCTCAGCCTCCCAAAGTGCTGGGATTACAGATGTGAGCCACCATGCCCAGGCGAAAAAGCTTTTTAATAGAAGGCTAGTATCTTAAGAATCTATATGTTTACTTTGGCCCATTTAATTCTTATAACTCTAATGAAGTATGTGTTATAGCCAAGTGTTTTTAAAATGTAACTAATTGTAATAGGCTATGGAGAAATTTGTCAGTTTGAGGTGAAAGAAACTTGAAAAATGTGATTATTTGCAAGGCACAGTCCTGCCTTTATATAGCTTACTTTGTAGTATGAGTAATGCACAAGTAAATGGGTCCTTATAATAAAATTCAATAAATACTGTGATGAAAGAAAAGCTTCATTAATAATTGCTCAGATTTGAACAAGTAACTTAAAATTAGAAATAAGGAAAGTTACTGTAATGTATATGTTAATGCTTGATGAGACAAACACCAAAATTGAATTCTTAAACTGGAGAGAGATTAACATGGTACACTAAGCATAGTTTCAAAAAAGGGCTTATGTAAATAATTAACAGAAGACTTCCTTAACTGCACACAGTTAAAAATCTTTCATTTAATGATTCATGGGCTTAACAGACTACACTGAAATGCTTCATGTGGGAATTGCATGTCTGGTCATTATCACACCATCATTTATTAATTTCACTTGCCATGTTTAGTCATGAGCCGTAAACTATACATTGAGTTACGTTTTAGAATGAGTGAATAGAAACAGTTAAAACATAAACACAGCATATATAGAATTCAACAGTGTAAAAATTTGAGTCATCTTGGACCTACAAATTTGATCACTGAGTTTTATAAAAACTTAAATTTACTGGTAAAGTTGGAAATGAGGCTTTAGGGTATAGTTTATATTTAAGGTCACTTTCTCCTGAGTTTTTGTTTTTTAGCATGTGTCTCACAAGTGCTTTTTTTTTTTTTTTTTAAATGAAGTTCATACAAATCTTGGAGAAGAAAGCCTGCTATAACCCTTTGTAAAATTGAATGCTCCAGAATATGTAATATTTTCTTAGAATCTTTTAAGGAAAGAATCAATTTATATGTGTGATCTCTACAAATTGTAGGATGGATGACATAATATTTATAAATGGTGTTGGTTTGAAATTTAGGTAATAAAACCATAGCCAAAAGGGCTTAAACATTGTCGAGCTCTCTTATTTTATATAGATGAGGAAACTGAGAGCCTGGCAAGGTTGTTAACAGCAGAAGAATTGGGCATTAACTAAATCTCCTGATGTTCTGTTTGCTGTTCATTACAATTGACTCTGCCATTTTAACGTAGGTGTTTGCCATTTCTCTTGATGACATCTTTAACTTTAATTGGCATAGTTATATTGCCCAAAATGCAGAAGTAATATTTTCTTAATTTGAACTGGTTCAAACGATAATAATTTATTGGTTTAAAAGTTGTATCTCATTTGGTACCAAATGGCTGTAGTTATTATTTGGAATTAGTCAGTAAAGAAACAGGCCCTTTTCCAAGGTGCTTGCATCTGAGTACCCAAAGCCACGGATATTTCACCATGGCTAGTAGAGGTGAATTCTGTTTTTTAGCTCTTTTAATTGATGACCTTAAGCCTATTTGTGATTTTTCTTTTCTTTCAAAATTCAGGAATTTATCATGGTACCATTAAAATCATTTCTTCATGTTACTCCCCTCACCCCAAAATTAAGTAGAGTCTTTAGTAAGACTCTTGATTTCATAATTTTGTAGTGTTGATATTTTTTCCTTGTAGGATTGGTGGTGATCCTCAGGAAATGGGGGAAGAGGCAGAGCAAATGTTCAAAAGGATTAGCAGATTGTGGAAAAAAGGAGGATTTGGACAGAAGGAGCCTGTTGCATAAATTCTTAACTACTAAGCTTATAGGAAAACTCCAATATTTAAAATTTTAAACAAAGCTATATAGGTAAATACCTTTTTAAAAACAAATGTCATTTTATACTTAAAATGCACATAATTTTTAAAAAAACATAAGGATACTATACTTCCTCTCTTTCTCTGTGGTAGCTGCTAACTTTAAAGGAATACTTTTTGTTATAATCTGTTTTATTTGGGATGGTGATAAGGGGTGATTGCTTGATTAAAAGGAAAGAATAAAAATAAATTTGAAAGGAACAGTTATTTTTATATGACATAGCAGTATACTTATATACTTTTTTTTCCCCAGTGGCAAAAATTTCACGGAGTTTTAGTTTAAAAGTTAAGATCTAGTGATAACTTAAGGGTTTAAGGTAGGAAAATGAGGACAACATACTGCAAAATAATTGCCATATTTAATACTTTTTCATGTTAGAAATCGAATTTACACTGTCTTATGTATTTTTATCTCTCAGAGTTTTGTTTTTGTTTTTTAGAGACAAAGTCTCTCTCTGTTGCCCAGTCTAAGTGAAGTGATACAGTCAAAGCCCACTGCACCCTCAAACTCCTGTGCTCAAATGATCCTGCCACATCAGGCTCCAGAGTAGCTGGGACCACAGGCACATGCCACCATGCAGGGCTAACATTTTATAAAGATAGGTTCTTGCCATGTTGCTAAGGCTGGTCCCCACCTCCTGGCCTAAAGTGATCCTCCCAGTTTGGCCTCCCAAAATGCTGGGATGACAGGCGTGAGCCACTCTACTTGGCATGCCTCATTCTAGTGGTGGTTTCCAGTTTTTGTCATTTAAAGAAAGAAGCTCTATTTTTTCTTTAGTCAAAAGTATTCTTGAATTGTAAAAATTAGGGTTTTTTTTTCTCTTTAAACAATTTAAGCATACTCATTGAAAATCCAGACAAGCTTAATGTCTACGCAGTGTTCAGTTTGGTCATGTTAGCAATAAAGTGCTAGGTTTGCTTATAAGGCAGGTTTTTTAAGTGGTTCGTGACTGAGAATAATGAATGATGTCTTGGACAGGCAACATTCAGAAGACAGGATTATATTGGTTTATTTATTTCATGTTTATATCAGTTTATGCTTTCCTTTTTTTTTTAATGAAAGGTAGAGCATTTATTGTCAACTGAAAATAGTTCTGTTATTTTATTTTTAGGGTTAATCTGTGAAAATACTAGATCTAGAACAACCTTCTTTTACCTGAAGTATCTTATTTTTTATTTACCTAATACTGTTTGGCTTTAAAGCATTTTATATCATAAGACTATTTCATAAAATCATTTTTAGTTACCTCTTTTTGCACTTTTTTTCTAGGATCTTTAATTTTTAATTGGCTTGTAACTCCATATTTTATGAATGGAATCAAGTGAGATACTTCTAAAATAACTCTGATTAATGCATTGACTTTAAGTGAGCCATTTTAGTATTAAATTTATTGGCAGATATCCTTAACAGCGTTTTTTACGTGTATTATGAAGTATGATACATAAATCAGTTCATAAATAACACTGTAAAAACAGTATTAAAACACTGCAATATAGTTATATTATTTAATAGACAATGTTAAAACTCAATGCCTCTTTATCAAATTTTCATTCATACAGTATTCTTCAAAGAACTGCAAATTTTGTAACTTGATAGGCATATTTATAGAAAAATTTGTATAATTTTCAGGTATCAGGATCTGGTTACCCTTTTCAAACAACCCATATGGGTTTGTTTTTAAAAATCATTTGGTGAGTGGATTCGAAATTTTGATTAGTATATTTCTTGCAATTTAGTTTCTTTTAAAAATGTTTCCACTGTATTTACTGCAAATTATTATAACTTTTTCAAAATTAAAATATAATAATAATGCTTGTATAGTAATCTTCAAACTGGGATAAATATATCTTTGGATTCCATACTTAGAATTCTTTCCAAGGAATAAAGGGGCATTGATAGTTTTAAGATAAGTCAATTTCAAAATCTGTTTCTTTATGCGTATTTTAAAAAATTAATCTGCCTTTAGTCCAGGTGTCCTCGTATTTTCCAAAAGGAAGACATAGGTCTCATGTGTTTCAAATTTTAGTACGGTGCACTGCTTCAGGTTGTAAAAACCTATTAGCCCATCAGCAAAAAAGAGGACATTTTGAAATGTTAGAGTCAGTGAAGGATGTGAACCATTGTAATGACTGGTAATAAGTCCTGTTGTATACTACTAGGTTGTTTCCAGTTCTTTGGTTTCAACAAAATCTAAAGAGGATCTAAGTATATTCCCAGTTAATAAGAGCACTAGCATAATTTTTCAGGCTAGAGTACTCTGTGACTTTTGGCGTGTCATGAGCTGGAGGCATGTAAAGAACTGAGTAACATTGCTATAACAAAACTTTTTAAATTTCAGTCTTCTTATCCATTATAAGCAAAGTTTTTCAATTCACACATCTGTAAAAATTAAAAATAGGAAGAGAGAATTACTCCTGAGTTCATTCTAGCAGTAGAAAATACCCACTGATAGATGAACTAAAAATCAATTACTATTTCAAATGGGAAAGAAAAATACTAAAAAGGAAAATCTTTCAAATTAGTATGGGAATTATTAGCAAGTAAATATTTTTTCTTTAATTTTTTTTATTGTGAAAAAGTTCAAACATACATAAAATAGACTAGTATGGCCAGCCCTCACATATGCATGCCCAGCTTTTACTTTTGTTAACATCTGTTTCTCCACCTGACTCGCCCTACTACTACATAATGATGAAAATAATGATTTTTTAAAAATCATTTTTAGTTTTGCCTTTGTTTGGGGGGGTGGTTTACTCGATTTTGTATATGTATGTGTGTGCTTTTCCTAAGAGCTTTGCAAATAAGCTTTTTACTGTAACTTTTTCAGTATTAATATGACATGTTAATGATTAGTAGATCTCATCTATCTTTGGGGTACATGAAGTCTTTCCAAGAGATACGCAGGCAGACAAATTTTATTGACTTTAGTTAAATGCCATTTCCAGGATAGATACTATGAACAAACAATAATCAAATACCTTTACATTTAAATGGGGAAGTTTTGGGGAGAAACATTCTTCAGTCAATGCAATTATTCAATACAGGCATACCTCAGAGATATTGTAGATCACCTAACTAAAGTGAAGATTGCAAAAAAAGTCATACAAATTTTTTTGTTAACCAATGCATACAAAAGTTGTGTTTATACTATATTAGGTGTGCAGTATATTGCATCTAAAAAAATACAGTGTAAATACCTTAAGTAAAAAATATTTTATAACTAAGAAATTCTAAGGATCATCGAGCCTTCAGCGAGTCCTAGTCTTTTTGCTGGTGGAAGGTCTTGTCTTAATGTTGATGACTATTGACTGATCATGGTGGTGGTTGCTAAAGGTGGTGGTTGCCGAAAGTTGCTATGGCAATGTCTTAAAATAAGACAACAGTAAAGTTTCCCACATCAATTGACTCTTCCTTTATGAAAGATTTCTCTGTAGCGTGTAATGCTATTTGACAGCATTTTACTCAAAGTAGAACTTCTTTCAGAATTGGAGTAAATCCTCCCAAACCCTGCTGATGCTTTATGAACTAAGTTTATGGAATATTCAAAATGCTTTGTTGTATTTCAATGATAATCAGAGCATCTTTAACAGAAGTAGCTTTCATCTTAAGAAACCACTTTCTTAGTTCATCCATGAAAAGCAACTCCTCATCCGTTCAAGTTTTATCAGGAGATTGAAACAACTCAGTCATATCTTCAGACTCTACTTTTATTTCTGGTTCTCTTGATATTTCCATCACATGTGCAGTTACTTACTCCACTTGAATACCCCTCAGTCATCTGTGAGGATTGGAATCAACTTCATTTAAATTCCCATTAATGTTGATATATCGACCTCCTTCCATGATAACGAATGCTCTTAATGACATTTGGAATGGTGAATCTTTTCCAGAAGATTTTCAGTTTACTTTATCCAGAGCCATCAGATAAATCACTATTATTGCAGCTATAGCCTTATGAACTGTGTTTCTTAAATAGTAAGACTTGAAACTTGAAATTACTCCTTGATCCATGGGCTGCAGAATGATGTTGTGTTAGCAGGCATGAAAACATTATGCTCCTTGTATGTCTCCATTAGAGGTCTTGAGTGACCAGATGTACTGTTAGTGAACAGTAATGTTTTGAAAGAAATATTTTATTTTCTAGCTGGTCATGACGGCTCATACCTGTAATCTCAGCACTTTGGGAGGTTGAGGTAAGAGGATTGCTTGAGCCCAGGAGTTCAAGACCAGCCTGCAGAATATAGTGATACTTCCTCTCTATTTAAAAAAAAAAAACAACTTTGAGCCATAGGTTTCAACAGTGGGCTTAAAATATTCAGTAAACAATGTGGCAAACAGATGTGGTCTCATCCAGGCTTTATTATAAGCACAGGCAGGCTACCCTATTTAGGACTCTAGGATTTTTGGAATGATGAATGAGCATTGGCTTCAACTTAAGGTTACCAGCTGCCTTAGTCCCTAACAAGTCAGGCTGTCCTCTGAAACCAGACATTAACTTTTCCTCTTTGACTATGAAAGTCCTAGATGTCATCTCAATAAAAGGCTGTTTTGTCTACATTTAAAATCTGTTGTTAGTGTAGTCATCTTCATCACTGAAGTTAGATAGATCTTCTGGATAACTTGCTGCACCTTCTGCATCAGCCCTTGCTGTTGTTTCACCTTGTACTTTTGTGTTATAGAGATGGCTTCTTTCCTTAAACCTCATTAATCAACCTCTGCTAGCTGCAAACCCTTTTCTGCAGATTCCTCACCTCCCTCTCTTCATAGAATTGAAGGATTTAGGGTCTCGTTCTGAATTAGGCTTTGGCTTAAGGGAATGTTGTAGCTAGTTTTACTTATTTATTTTTTATGCAGACCACACAAACTTTCTCCATATTAGCAGTTATGCTGTTTTGCTTTCCATCATTCATGTGTTCACTGAAGTAGCTTTTTACATTTCCTTCAAGAACTTAAAGAAATGTAGAGGAAACTTTGCATTTACAACTTGGCTAACTGGTACAAGAAGCTCAACTTTTGGTCTGTTTCAGTTTTCAGCATGCCTTTCTTACTAAGCTTAATAATCATTTCTAACTTTTAAAAGGTGAGAGATGTGCAACTCTTCCTTTCACTTGAATGTTTAGTGGCCATTGTAGGGTTATTAATTGGCCTGTTTTCATTCAATATTGTTGTGTCTCAGGGAATAGGGAGGCTCAAGGAGAGGGAGAGAGATAGGAGTGGACAATTAGCGAAGCAGTCAGAGCATACACAACATTTATAGGTTAAGTTTCCCTCTTACATGGAGATGGCTTGTGACACCCCAAAACAAGTGTAATAGTAAGAGCAAAAATGACTGATCACAGATGTCTTATATCATCTGACATATAATAATAATTACCAAAATTTGACACACAGACACACAATTAGCACATACTGTTGGAAAAATGGTACCAGTAGACCTACTTGATGCAGGGTTACCACAAACCTTCAGTTTTTTAAAAAATGCAGTATCTGTGAAACACAATAAAGTGAAACTCAATAAAATGAGGTATGCCTGTATTTTGTTTTGTTTTATTTACATAATCTGCCTAGAGCATTTTGAGCACTTTACCCAAAATATTATGTTGTATAATGATAGACATTGGTAAATACCAGTTTTTTCTTATAAACAATGTAAAAGCAAAATTTAATCATGCTTTAATTTAGTAAGTCACCAAATAGACCAATTATGTGACCATAGTCTAGAGTTGAATGGCTTTTATTTTTGTATATTAAACATGATAGCCCAATGAAGAAAACTTGTATAAGTTTTATAGGGTACAGTTTAGGTCACAGAATGAAAGTTCAATGTAACTTGTTTATTTTACATTCATTGTTTAACCAGTAATTGTCCATATGACATCTCAATGCAAATGCTGACATCCGTTTCCAAAAAAGTTGTTTTTTTGTGCTTTTTCTAAGGTTACGAAGGTTTTTGTGGTTTAAATGTTGTTACATATTTTACAGCATTAGGATCTATGGAATATTTTGACAACTGCAACAGTTCAATGAAGTTGGTAATTTCTTCTTTTAATTATTTTTCATTGAACAGCCTTGGAGTTACATTTCTACATTTTGATTTCTGGTATAGTATAAGGAAAGAAAAAATTATGTCAAAGGGTACTTTAGAGAAAATACATAGATAGTGATTACAATATGGCTGTAACTAAATTATGCTTAATCTTGTTGAAGTTTTGTTAATGCCTAATTTCGATGAAATAGTATGGTGTTCCTTCCAGCTACTGACTGTATATATGTGATTGCATGTCTTTCTTAAATAAGTTGATTTGTAGGTTTTCACATATTGTCAGCCACACTCTAATCCTCTTGTAAAGAATGAACCTGGCTTTATTCAATTAAATAATTCTCTGGTACAGGTTTTCCTTCCATAATATTTTAAAGTATAATGTTTTGGATTTTTTTTGAGTGTAAAGTAAAAGAAAAAGTTTTAAAAACTTTTAGTCATCAAATTATTTTAATTTAAGCCTCTTTTAGAAATTAGAGATGTATTGTTTCTTTTGGGTGCATATCACCAATTAATACGTTTGATTTCAGATCTACAACTTACTGCTTTGTAAACTTCGCCGAGGTAAAATGAAACCATTTGGCTACTTGAACTGATCTACGTTACATAGGTTTTTCCTATTGACATTTATAATAGATAACATGTCAGAAATGAAAGTGATGAAACAATACATCTTCCGTACTCTGAATTGGCATAATACTAAATACAATAGAAGCTAGCTTTTTAGAGATTGTGAAATATAATTTTTTTTTAGTTCAAGTATTATTATAACAAGTAAGAGCTACTAAGAGTAGAGTTTTCTCTACGGTAGTAAAATGTAACCAGAATGTTTGCATATACTAGAATTATAAAAGATTAGTTAGTTTTGCAGCATAACTCATTTTTCTAACTCTAATATTAGTTTAAGGATTTAATAAAATACAAGTAGATTGTTCTTAATTGAAATCATATTTTATATATGTATTTTTTTTGAAGGGTGAAACTTTATTTTAAGTTTTTTAAAATATAAGATTAAATAAATAACACATTTTAGCAAATATGTGCTGTCAAGAAAGATAAGGGAATTCATGGCAACTTGTATTTAAAATTCTGTAACTTTCGGTTGGGTAAAGATATACTTAAAATAAAGCATTCCCTTTGTAATTCTGATGCATTCTCAACATATGGGTATTAAAGAACATGTAAGAAAAGTTTATATAAATATTAAATTACTTTAGAACTATTTCCTAAATTTAAAATTACTAATGCAGTATATTAATTTTAATGGTAGCTGTTTGAAATTTTGATATTAGCTTGAAACTTAACTCTGGTGGTACCTATATTAATGTATTTATGTCTCTTATTTTTTTGCAGCAAGGAGTAAATAATGCTGAGAAATTTGACTATGTAAGTGCAACATGTCATTCAGTTTTTATGCCACATTCTCTACATATTTGTTTGATTACTAATATTTCCTAATTTTGGTTTATAGGTCATGCAGTTTTTGAATAAGATGGCGGGTAACGAATATGTTGGATTCAGTAATGCAACGTGAGTGTTTTAAATACTGTTTTTGTTATGTAAAGATACAAACACACTGTATATTTAGAATTGATCTGCTCTTTTTTTATTAGAGGGAAATGAATGATTTCTAAATTACATGACAGAAACACTTAAAAATTCTTTAAATAGTTTTGACAAATTTCTTTATTTTTTTTTTTGAGACGGAGTTTCTCTCTTGTTACCCAGGCTGGAGTGCAATGGCGTCATCTCGGCTCACCTCAGCCTCCGCCTCCTGCGTTCAGGCAATTCTCCTGCCTCAGCCTCCTGAGTAGCTGGGATTACAGGCACGCGCCACCACGCCCAGCTAATTTTTTGTATTTTTAGTAGAGATGGGGTTTCACCATGTTGACCAGGATGGTCTTGATCTCTTGACCTCATGATCCACTCACCTCGGCCTCCCAAAGTGCTGGGATTACAGGCGTGAGCCACCGCGCCCAGTGACAAATTTCTTATAGGTCATTTTACAATCAGAAGAGACCCCAAGTTTATCTCAAATTACTGGTGCTTATTCAATGTTATCTTTGCTTATAGTACATGTCTTACCTCTCTGTTCCAGGCTAATTTGATTTTTACCCCAATTTTGTATTTTAGAATTTCCAAGTCTATAGAAAAGTTGAAGAAATAAATATCTGAAATCTTTTACTTATATTTTCTAATATTTTTGTCATACTTGCTTTTTCTCAACCTCTTTTTTTTTTCCTGAAACAATTTCAAATTAAGTTATAGACATTGTGATATTTCACCCTTAAATAAGAAAGCATATATAATCTAAGAATAAGGACATTCTCCTACATAACCACAATACCATTAACACTTGTATAAATATTAACATTGATTTTTAAAATATCATGACATTAATCAATATATGAATGTCCCCAACTCTTCCCCAAGTGTCTTTTACAACTTTAATTATTATTTTTGATTCAGGAACAAGTCAAGTTTCTCATATTGTATTTATTACGATGTCTGTTTTGTCTCTTTACTTAGAACAATTCCCCAGCTCTAGATCCTTGGTTTTAAAAAGTTTATTAAATGGCTTTTATTTTTAAAGAGTGCAAGCTGCTTGTTTCATAGACTAGGGCTTGGTGACTTTTTTTTTTTTGAAGAATCAGACAGTAAATATTTTAAGCTGTGGGCCATACAGTCTGTTGTAACTTCTGAGTTCTGCTGTTTAGTAGAAAGCAGCCATAGACAATTTGAGGCTGTGTTCTAAAAAAACTGTATATAAACAGGTAGCAGTCCATTGAATGGATATTTCCCATTTTGTATTTGTCTGATTGCTTCCTTGTAATTAGAAACATTATTAACTTAAGCATTATTGTAACATTATTAAGCGGTTTTAGCATGTATACTACTATTTTATTCTTATTTTGCACTTCCTGCTTTACATTTCAGGGGTAAACATTTTCAGGTTGCCTACCTTCCCAAAATTAATTCATCAGCTTAAATATCTTTTCCAGGAAGTATTCTATGAATCTCAACTTGCCTCTTTCCTGTGCTCTTCTATTACCATATTTTATCAGCTTACTACATGTCCCTCTTTACTCCATAACCACCATTAGACTCTGCCCTCCTTAGATAGAATGTTGTATCTTCCAGTTCATTTCTATATCCCTGTTATCTGGCAGATCATAGGCACCTGAGATAGTGTTGAAGAACTATGTGTCAGGCACTGTGATAATTGCTGACTAGTTAGTCCTTTATCTAAACTATGTTGATGTTTTTTTAAAAAGTATGGCAAATTGATAAGAATTTGAAATGTTAAAATGTACAATTAGAAGGGGCTGTCCACCTCAGTAGTATAACTTTACCCACAGTTCCTCTAATATCAGCAGCCCTTTTAGACTTGTAGGTAATTCTCAAATATACTGCAAGTTAAATCTGTCTAAATCAAAACTCAATTCTCTTTCTTTCCAAACTGCTTTTTGCTCTAGCCATCCCTGTGTCAGCTAATACTATTATCCTCTCAGGTTATGTTAGAAATTGAGGCTATATATCAGTCTTTACCCTCCCTGTGTCTCCTTTTTCTCATCAGGTTAGAAAATTATCCAACTGCTTGCATGTTTGATCATACCCCTCCTTTTATTCCTATCACAGCTGCCTAAATTCAGGCTTTTGTCACTCTCATTACAATAGTCTCTTAATAGATCAGTCATCACTTCTTTTTCCCCTTTCCCAAACTGATGTCAGAGTTATCTTTCTAAAATGTAGATCTGATTAGGTAACTTGTTTGAAAGCCCTCAGGCTTTTGTTTTGTGGATGGTCAGGAGCTATTACATTATTTGGCATCTATTGGTTTTGATAATTTGGTCCCAGTCTCCTTTGTCAGTTTGATGTTTTGCCACTCTTCTCCATGTGCTTTTCCCAGTTATATCAGAATATTTGCCATTCTTCAGTGGATCACTGTCTTTATACTTTTATAATTGTTCATGCTGCATAGAATTTGCCAGTGCCTAGTCTTCCCCCTGAAATCTGTTAGTCCATTGAGTCCTACAAGTTCCATTTTGTGTTTCCAACTCTCAGTGAAAGTTCCATAATTATGTCAAGTTCCCTGATTATGTCAGTTAAAATGGACTGTTATTGTACTTTTGGGTAGCTAGAGGATTCTGCAGTTTTTCAGTACATTTTAATGGTAGAATATTTGAGAATTTTAAAGTTAGCATTTTTGTTTACAAAGTGTAAAGACTAGAAAGGGCCTGAGTTCATTTTAGTCATTTTACAATCAAGAAAATGAAGATTGAAAGAATTATCATTTAAAAAACTTGTCCAAAGCTACTCAAATAGCCTATTGACAGAATTGATTGGAACTCTATAGTCCTGAATCTTAGTTCATTGTTCTTTATGCTGTACATTACTATACAAATGAAATTATGAACAATCAGACTTTTACAGAAAGTACATAGAGCAAATGTTTCCTTTTCTTCTTCCAGGTTTCAGTCTGAAAGAGAAAGTGGAGATCGAAATTTTGCAATAGGATATTACTTAAAAGAAAAGAAGGTTTTTAAATTTTTGTTTCTATTTCAAATTATTCTTTTATTTAATTGAATACATGAAGATATATGCTAAGAATTCAACAATAGCCTTTAAGCAACTACCTATTACTATTTAAGGTGCAGAAGTTTTTGCAGAGTGCTCTTCAGTCAGTGTTAATAAATTGTTAATAATGTTATTATTAAATGGATTTGTATCTGGCAGTATTTAAATATTTGACTAATTTTATTTATCAATGTAAATTTTGTTTGAGGTTTCATCCATTTTTTTCAAAAGCATAATGTCTGATTAGTGTTAACTACCCTTGATTTTTTTTTTTAAGTGGCTGGTCCAGTAACTTGATTTATAAGTCATGAATTATTTTATTATTGTCAGTTAAACTAGTATCTAGAAACTTACATGATGCCATCTAATTTTGCTTTATTATTCTTTATTTTGTGTTTATACTCTTTTAAAAGTTACATGCTATTTTATTAATTAAAATGAAACACTTGTATACATTTGAAATTTAATTTTCCTGTATTTCTCTTCTTAGGCGCATTCCTGTGTGCCTGAATTTTTAATATCCTTTCTATTTTTTTAGTGTTTTCCAGAAGGCACTGACATGGTTGGTATATTAGACTTCTACTTCCAGGTAATTTAATTATATAAATTGTATGTATAAATGGAATGTTTCAGCTAGGTTTGGTGGCTCATGCCTGTAATCCCAGCACTTTGGGAAGCTGAGGTGGGCGGATCACAAGGTCAGTAGATTGAGACCATCCTGGCCAACATGGTGAAACCCTGTCTTTGTAAAAATACACCACCCTGTTTTTGTAAAAATGCAAAAATAAGCTGGGTGTGGTGGCACGCACCTGTAATCCCAGCTACTCGGGAGGCTGAGGCAGGAGAATCTCCTGAACCCGGGAGGTGGAGGTTGCAGTGAGCCAAGATTGCGCCACTGCATTCCAGTCTGTCAACGGAGTGAGACTTCACCTAAAAAAAAATAATAAAATAAATGGATATGTCACATTATGCAAAATACAGATGTTTCAGAAATCTTGGTTCTAGGCCGTGAGAAAATACATTTTCCGTTGACTTTCAAAAATGCCTTCATAAAAGGCAGTCTCATGTCTATGTTGCCTAAAAATTCTTGCCTCAAAATGTAATGGGGAAATTTTCGTCTGAAAACATATTTAAGAATTGCCAAAAACAATGTACACTCCCAGAAATTGGCAATCCTAGTTAAAAACTGAGCTCGAAATTTTTCTTAGCTTTTACATTTTGTTTAGGAAAAGCTATTATTATTAATTTTTTAATCAGAGAGCTCTTATTCAGCATTTAAAAGTGTGAATGTCTTAGCTGACCTGGTATCTTTTGTAATTTCTTTGTTACTACTCTATTCTGGCTTATCTGGTCCCAGTTCATTTCTTCAGGGTAAGATATTGGGCTTTTTTCTAAGTTAGAGTAGCCCTCAATATTCAGGGGGTGAGGTTGGGCGAGAGGGAACAGGCTGTACAATGGTCTGTGCTATAGAACTCAATTTAGAATAGCCTTCTGGGAGATCTCTTCTCTCACCCACATTTTCAGTTCAATTTATTCTTACATATTTAACACAGTTGGTGCTATTGATGGGACCGTAACATGAAGCTACGTAGTAGGCTACATTATTGACAATTTCTAGTTCACATTTACATTTCCCTGTCTTTACTTTTAAAGGTTCTTTAATTTTAATCTTTAAGTAATCTTAGGGAGTATATAAGAGAGGTTGATAATGAGTTAGATTTTAATAGATGTCCAGGTTGCAGCTAGTCATCTGCCCAGTGTGAAAAACCGTAAATTGGGAATCCAGATCATCAATATAAAATGTAAGTTCTAGCCCAGCCACTTATTAGCTATATGACCTAATTTTAGCTACTGATCCCTAGTTTCCTTATCTGTAGCATATGCCTAACCTACCTTGCTGTATTATGTTGAAGATAACATGAGATGACATGTGAAATTCCTTTGAAACTATGTCATATCATTTAACTCCAATAGCCTTTATTTTTTCCCTAGTTTCTATGAATTTTTTCCATAAGTTTCTTTTTCTTTAGAATACATATTTAAATTTGGCTGTTATAGCTTAGATGCTGCTAATCTACTATAATGTAAAATTTCTATACTTGATGGCAAAAATCAAGAGACAGCTGTAGAAGTGGTATCGACTGTTTTGGAGAAGGACTGCATCAAATTGAACCACCATTGAGGTTAGCAGCAGAGTATTCAAGTCTGTATTTTGGCAGATTAAGAGTGTGCTGCCCTATGACAAACACAATTCCAATTAATATTAAGTATAAATTAGAAAATGATTATTGGAATTCAGAAAGCCTTGCATGATTAAATCGACCTTATCATAAGTCTTTGTTATCTGGGCAGTATTCTAAGTCTATTCTGTTGTTTTTGAGAAATAGGGAAGAGATTTTTTTATATAAATAAGCAATCTAGTCAAGTTAAACACACAGTGTTCTAATTCACTGTAGTTTTCCTCCTTGCTATTTCCAAACCCCTTTTGCCTCTTGTAGATCTTGAAGTGTGGCTGAGGAAAATTTACAAGTTGAAAACCCATTCTTCTCCTTTCCTCTTTCTTTTTTGACCCCATCTCATCCCATTTGGAAAAATTTATTATTTTCATTTTATGGGAAATTTGGGTTCGGTATGGGGAAGGATTTCCATTATTTTGATTGTATTTAAATACACGAATTTTATTCTAAAGGGTATATTTAACACCCATAGTAAATATCATATAAATATTAATAAATGGTCCAAAAGATAACATTTTGGTTTAGGCTTACAGAGCATCTGAGACAAATCTGCTTTATATTTTTTCTTCTCCTTTGTCCTTTGCCTGTTATCATATAAATGGGGATACTGAGCTTTGTTATTGGTGAAGTGTCAGGCACTTTAGCATTTTCTTCTAAAATGGTGATTTCTCATGTAGACACTATCATAATCATCATGTATGGTGTTTTATCTTAAAAATGTTTCATGGCTCTTTTTTTTTCTGTTGTGTTAAAAGTAATTATGCTTGTGTATCCCACAGAAAGTATTAATATTTAAGCAAATTTGAATATCACATAGAATAAGAACAAATCTTAGTGTTTAGTGGCTGGCTATTCCTAGCCTAGTTCTGCCATTAAAAGACTGAATATCTTTGGCCAAATCAGGGTAAACTTTAAAAGGAGGTAGAACTTAGGTCAATTAAAATCTTCAGAATGTCATCAAGTTTATATTAAAATAATCTCTTTGGAAGAAATATTTCAGATCTATATGAAATACCAAGTAAAATAGATTATCTTAGAAGTAAACAGTAGTATTAAAAATATGAACCTAAAGTTTTTAGAATTCTGCTTTTTCTTTTTGTTAGCTGTGCTCCATTGAAGTGACTTGTGAATCAGCAAGTGTGATGGCTGCAACGCTGGCTAATGGTGGTTTCTGCCCAATTTCTGGTGAAAGAGTACTGAGCCCTGAAGCAGTTCGAAATACATTGAGTTTGATGCATTCCTGTGGCATGTATGACTTCTCAGGGCAGTTTGCTTTCCATGTAAGTAATTGTTTAATCTTAATTTTCTCTGGCAAGAAATTAGTGTGGACTGGTTCTTTTAAAAATGCAGTTTGAACTTTGCTTCTAAAGCTGTCTATTAATTTTTGAGAGAGAGGATTGTTTTCAAGGTTAATTTGTTACAAGATTAGTAAGGAATAAGAGCTAAAGTCTACCAAATGTTTTTAAGGACTTGGAAGTTTAATTTATAGAACCTCATTCCTTCTGCTTTTAAGGCATTCCAGTGCACAAGGTTAGTATAGTCTTTCTTTACTTTTAGTTGTTAATATCTAGCATTAAGATGAGTATGTATCTTAAGAATGCTTTAAGTTCAGAAAGATTGCAAAGATGTGATGTTTCACATCTTTGGTTACAGCCATAGATTTTTTTTTTTTCTATTTTTTGAGACTTTTTTTTTTTTTTTTCTTCTATTTTTTGAGATGGAGTCTCGCTCTGTAGCCCAGGTTGGAGTGCAGTGGCACAGTCTCAGCTCACTGCAACCTCTGCTTCCCAGGTCCTGGTTCAAGCAATTCTCCTGCCTCAGCCTCCTGAGTAGCTGGGATTACAGGCACTCACCACCATGCCCAGCTAATTTTTGTATTTTTAGTAGAGGTGGGGTTCCACCTGTTGGCCAGGCTTGTCTTGAACTCCTGACCTCAAGTAGCTGGGATTACCGGCACCTGCCGCCGCACTTGGCTAATTTTTGTATTTTTTGTGGAGACAGGGTTTTGCCATGTTAACCAGGGTGGTCTCAAACTCCTGACCTTGGGTGATCTGCCCACCTCAGCCTTCCAAAGTGCTGGGATTACAGATGTGCACCATCAGACCCAGCCTTATAACTTTATTTGTAAACATGTTGATAAAAATGTACCTATGTTTTTAATGTCTACTCTATGGATATATAATTTTTAATTTTTAAACCAATTTCCCAGTTTGTTTTTTGTTTTGTTTTTGAGACAGGATCTTACTCTGTCACCCAGGCTGGAGTGTAGTGGTGCAGTCATGGCTCACTATAGCCTTGACTTCCTGAGGTATGTGATCGTCCCACCTCAGCCTCCAGAGTAGCTGTGACTACTGGTGCGCACCTCCATGTCTGGTTATTTTTTGTATTTTTGTAGAGATGAGATCTCCCTGTGTTACCCGGCCTAGTCTCCAACTCCTGGAGTTGGAATTGTGATCCGCCTGCCTTGGCCTCCCAAAGTGCTGAAATTACAGGAGTGAGCCAGGATATTCAGCCCCGATTTCCCTGTTGTTGAACATAACATTTCTTATTTTAAAATGTTTACCTGAATACTTATTTTACTGAATTATTTTTAGGTCGGACTTCCTGCAAAATCTGGAGTTGCTGGGGGCATTCTTTTAGTTGTCCCCAATGTTATGGGTATGATGTGCTGGTCTCCTCCTCTGGATAAGATGGGCAACAGTGTTAAGGGAATTCACTTTTGTCACGTAAGCATATTTTCTTAATGAAATAATGATATAAGTTGAGCCATTCACTGATTCTTTTTTTAACCCATTTTCCATAGTTCATTAACTCTTGGTCCTCTGCCTACATATAGAGTGCCAGTTACTAAGTAGCCATAGAAATACAGAGGAGCTTCAAGTTGTCTCTGTCAGACAGCTACCGTTTAATTATTCCTACAGAAAATTATATTTGTTTGATGCTAATATTTTAATTTTCCTGGTTATAATTAGTATCAATTTTTAAAATTAGTATCAATTTTTAAAAGCTCAACAAAAGATGTTAGAGAAGTAATTTAAAAGACAATGTACCTTTTTTTTTTTTTGAGACGGAGTTTCGCTCTTGTTACCCAGGCTGAAGTGCAATGGCGCAATCTCGGCTCACCGCAACCTCCGCCTCCTGGGTTCAGGCAATTCTCCTGCCTCAGCCCCCCGAGTAGCTGGGATTACAGGCACGGGCCACCATGCCCAGCTAATTTTTTGTATTTTCAGTAGAGACGGGGTTTCACCATGTTGACCTGGATGGTCTCAATCTCTTGACCTTGTGATTCACCCACCTCGGCCTCCCAAAGTGCTGGGATTACAGGCTTGAGCCACTGCGCCTGGCCCAAGACAATGTATCTTAAGAGTTTGTATTTTATTGTATCTTTAATCTGCATGGTTGAATATCTTTATCCCTTTATCCATTGACTACCTTTAAACATTTTTTTTGAGGAAATAAGTACTGAAAATTTTTTAAAAATTAAAAAAATTTTAAAGTGTTACTGCTCTTGATAGTTTGGTATTTTGTTGTTACCTAGTTCCTGCTAATGTTTGAGCTTCTGGCCAGAGTTCATATTAAGTACCATAGTCAATTAAAATTGTTTTATTTTCCAGTCTTTTACAAAAACTAGAGTATGACATTGGATTATATATAAAGTGGAATAGATTGTACCAGAGTACTTATTTACATTTTAATGTTGCTTTACGCTTATTTGATAGAAGAATTCTTTCATGTGGCTGGCTATAAACCCTATTTTGTAGAAGATAAAAGTTAAGACAATTTGATTGTCTGAGCTCTAGGATCATGTTAGTAAACAATGTTCTTAAAGCTTGTATCCATATCTTACTCTGATTGTAGTTATCTTCTTGATGCATTATATTGCTTTATTAGCATGCAGTGATGATTTCTAAGCTGGATGATATAAGCATAGTTTGTTAAAATATGAATATACATAACAATGAATAGCCAGTTGCTCATACTTGTTCTGTGTAACTGTTTATAGGACCTTGTTTCTCTGTGTAATTTCCATAACTATGATAATTTGAGACACTTTGCAAAAAAACTTGATCCTCGAAGAGAAGGTGGTGATCAAAGGGTAAGCAAAATTTTTATTTAGATAATTAAGTAAAATTTTTAAGAGAGAAAAAGTGAGATTTGCTTGTATAAGTGAAATCTTAGTTTGTTAGTGACTTCAGGTCTTTGCTAATCATAAATGAGTGAAATCAAATTGCTGACATTTTAATCCAGTATTTAATCACCAGTATTAAATACTTAAATATTGCTCAATAGATACTTAATAGATATAGATACTTAAATGTTGCTGTTTCATTATTTAAATCGAAACTGGTTAGCCTAGTGTCAGGGTTTTCCCGTCTTGTTTTTCACTATCTTAAGTAAGATTTTAAAAATTGATTCTGCTAAAAAAAAAAAAAAAAAGCCATTGGTACATGCTATAAATCTAATTTAAAAGAAAGTATTGCTTTACTCTTAGTATTTGTCAGAGTCCTAAACTGAAGTTCATTTTAACTTCTTGCTTCCTGTGTAGATGGATATGTAAAAGGATTATCATATTATTGGGAGACCATGTGAAGCCTCATAATAAGTTTTATTAGCCACTGAGATGAATTTTTTTTCCAGACTGTTAGCAATATTCCCAATAATCTTACGGTCCTATTTTGTTACCAGTGTATTTGGCTTCATACTATTATACTTATATTACTTTTTTAGAAGTATTACTAAGAGACAGGACTTAACTTTTTTGGTCTATATAGTTTTTCACTGTACCAAGGGACTTGTGTTGAGAATTTTCATTCAATTTCTTTGCATACCATATTGAAAATGTTTGTAGCAAAATTACCTAATTAGACTTCAAGATAATATGAAGCACTTGTAAATAGAAAATATTTTTAATACCTCTTACGTACATTTTCTGTAGCGCTAAACTAAATTAACTTCTGTTACTATGTAAGAATTATGCAAAACCAACAGAATACTATGAGTCGACCTGAATAACATGGAGCAAAATGTCAGAGGTGGTGGTTTAAAATGTTAACAGATTTTAATAATGTTCATTGAAAAATACCATTTTATAGCTTGGACCTTTCTTCACTCAAGTGCACTAATAAATTATGTATGTTGCTTGAACAACTAGCATTCCTTTGGACCATTGGACTATGAAAGTCTCCAACAAGAACTTGCTTTAAAAGAGACAGTATGGAAAAAAGTGTCACCTGAGTCAAATGAGGACATCTCTACAACTGTAGTATATAGAATGGAAAGTCTGGGAGAGAAAAGCTAAAGAAATGGGTTCTAGTTTCAGAATGTTTCTTCAGTCAATCTTTCAAACATCTTTAGCTTTTTTTTTTTTTTTGCAAATTATAAATATTTATTTGAGGTATTTTTTGTTCTCAACCTTTGGTGCTGGAGCCATAAAGCTTTTTTTTCCTTTTAATCTTTGTATAAAGATAATACATTAAAAAGTGAATTTGTTGGTCTTTGAAAAAGTATTTACAAGTAAATAAATTTGCTTTAATTTAAAAAATACAAAAAGGAAAAATTCTCTTAAATTTTTCTTGATGTAATTAAAATTTTAACTATGTAGTCAGATAATCCCATTTTATAATAGTAACAGAAAATCGTAATTCTTAGTTCTAAAATTCACACATTAAACTCATAAGTTTTGTTGCATTTTGTTTTTTCTTTTCCATTTTTGAAACTGACATGATGTCTGTAGTGGCAATAGAAAGTACTTCTATGCTAAATGCAAAACTAAAAGGACAAAATAATGAACCCCAAATTACTTTATTTAAAATAGCAGTGGATTATAAAATTAGCTTACATTTACATTTATGCCGCTTTTAGTAATAGATTGGCTTTACATTTTAAAAAATTTATTTAAAATTTTATCAAACGCTTTAAAATATGTCTCCTACCTTTTCTATTTTGCAACTCCTCTGTTTCTGTCAGAATTGTTATATACAGGAGTGTCTTATGTTACTAAAACATTCCAGCCAAAGAATTTCAGACATGAGATAATGATGTTTCATTGATAAAAAGCTATAATGGTTAGTTACTCAGAAGGAGAAACAGTGAGTGTCTTCAAGTGAATTGTTCACCAAAACAATTTTATTTTCATATTATCCACATAACTTTTTCTATGTTATATTTAAATATGAATGGCAAATTTTGTTTTTTAGCTTTTAAAATTTTATTATCCTAATAATTTTATAATTGCTAATATTTCTTTTGTGATAAATTATAGCCTTTCATGAAGTTTGTTCTATTTGAACTCTTAGAGTACTTGGGAAATGAATTTAGTCTGCAGGTAGTAAGTATGCTACTAAAATATGTTAGATCTGAATCCTTTTGTCTGGTAATAAAAATGCAATATTGAGAATCAAAACTTGTTTTTAAGAGAACTATAGATTTTATACAACCTGATTTCAAATAATTATTCATGATGTTTAAAGTTGTCTTGGCAAAGTGATTGTAAAATTCTGTAGGACCTATTCACACTTCTTCCTTCTTCCGTAGGGGAATACCTCTCTGGTTTTCCCCACAGTTCCCCTATAGCTTCAAGTTTGTTGAAACCTGTTTGTTTTTTTTCAATTCATTTTTAAACTATTTTTGTGGGGGATTAGAAGAAAAACTTGGTGGTTTCTTAGCATGATGGTGTATGTATGTGGTAACGGAAAGTCTGTAAAAGTGAATATAGTGTAGCAAAAAAAGATTTCACTGGGTATTTTAGTTACTAGTACAAATATAGAAAATCCTGATCATAATGTCTTGAATTTGGGAACTATGTTATTAAGAAAAGAAGTTCCTTCCCAGAGGTGCTGGCCAAAAGCCTTTTGGGCTAACTTAAGTATTAAATTTATATATTTAAATAATTATATTATTAGTTGTAGAGCATTTTCCTGAGGGTTTTATGCTTACTTAAATGTTCTTTGAATGTTCAGATGCATATGCTAACTGGATGCTTCTCAAGGCCTTACTGCATATTTGTGTTGTATATTTGTGTTAGTTGCACCAGGGTCATTTGTAGTTTAGGCAATTGAATGCCTTAATTGGAAAAAAGGCATTATGGTTTCCCCTATGTTCTGAATTGTTACATTTTACCATTCTGTTCAGAAGTTGGTTTTACTTTATAAAATGAAGATTTATCGTGTACATATTTGTATAGATTTCAAAATTAGGTTAATTTGTGGCACTTACTATTATTGTGTTGGTAATGCTTAAATGCATACTTAAAAATGAAATACTGTTACCTAAGCGACTATGTCTAGAAAATATTAAGAATGAGCATCCAGAAATTTTTATAGAAAATTATAAATGGAAGAAGAGATAAGATATTGTGAATAGGCCCTCAAACTTAAAAAAGAAAAAAACTTTGCCAGTTTTAAGGACATATTTTGATTCTTTCAGTATTCTTAACACCTTTTTAAACAAAGTTCTTAAAAGTACCCAGTATTATTGGGTTTAATGTTTTATGCCATTATTGATTCTTGATATTCAAGCATTTACAATATAGCATATTTGATTTTCTTTTTTCTTACTTTTTATTTTTTGGCATCATTAACATTTCATTTGAAATGCATATTATTCCTGAAGTACTTTGTTTTTAGCATAAATGTTGTGCATTTTATCTTAGTGTTTGGATTAAAACATTTGTGTTGTTTAGCTTTCTTTCATTTGCTTTGTATATTTAATAATGTACCTTTATTTTCCAGTATGCCTGCATTTTGTATTGTACAATAAATTTATTTTAAGCTGATTTTATTGTTTTTTTTTGTTTTGTTTTATGAAAGCAACTTCTACATTTTAAGTACAAAAACAGTTGGGATTTTAACTTAGAAAAAAATTATTCTTTATGAAGATACTATTAAGGTGTTTGCTATTCTGAAGCTGCCTCAAAGTAAACTAGAAATACTCAAAAGGGCTTTATTTGATTTTTTTTTTTTTTTTTTAATGCAATGTAGCATTAGTGGTTTTTGTGGGAGGAGGACTTTTCCTATTGGTTATGCTAGAAGTATTTGAATGAAAACTTTCCCTAATTTTTTTGGTTGTTTTTCCAACTTAAAAAAAATGCAACCCTATTTGTAGGTTATTTCTACTTTCTGAGGAGGAATATTGTTATTCACCATGTAACTCTCATTTTATCTGTTGTTGCCTAAAGAATAGGAAAAACATTGCTAAATCAATGAAGAGTATCATAATATTGCTTTAGAATAAAACTGTTAATCTTGGCAGAATTTATATTAAACAGAATGACAGTGATAGAGAAATTCACCTTAACTGCTTGGCAGAATTTATATTAAACAGAATGACAGTGATAGAGAAATTCACCTTAACTGCTTTCTGAGGGCATTACATTTTGAGAAGGAATTTTGTATATTTCCACGTCATAGTCCAAATTATAAGTTATAGAGACTCCATGTATTGTTAAGTCAAATATAGTACTTTAAATTTTTCTGTTTAATTAAATCTGCCATTCATATTCTGGAGATTTTCTGAATATATTGTAGAAGTTTTAAAATTATTTGAAAGGGGAAATACTGTTGTTTATATTACTTTGTATTTATGGGAATTTTAAATGAATTTCTTTCAGAATTAGTTAATAAGGAGTTTCAGTACAATGACATATTCAATAGATGTAACAGTTTGTGATCAGTTGCTTTTAAAGATTTTTTCAAAATTTCATTTGAAGCAGAGAGGAGACTTAAAGAGGAGACTTAAAATGCCTGGTGATCTTGATCTGACAGTATATATTTATTTAATAGGCTATATTTATATGGAAAAAACTGCTGAAATATACTGATATGTCAGCCTGTATCCTTATAACTTACATATAATGTGTTGCATATGAATGTTTGTGCACACATATATGTGTCATTTTCTTATCTATGTATCTTAATCTACCCATTCATATTCTGAAAATGATGAGCAGTTATTTTCATATTGTGTGTTATGTATAAATTATTCATTGATCTATTCCTATTCCAAGTTTTGACACAAAAGAACTCCTGAAATTTTTGCTTCCCTAGAATTTGAAAAGAATAACATACTTCTTCAGTTTGACTTTAAAAATTTGTGGTTTCTGTTACCACTCCCATTCACTACCAGCACTGCCAGGGTAAGAGAGTGACTAACAGTATTGGGGGAACTCTGGAAAAATGAAACCAAGAATATTATGTTTCATGTGGAATTTGACTTTAAAGCACTTTCCAAAATTTATTATAAAGAAGGATTATATTTTTAAAATTGTATTTGACTTAAAAGAAGTAATGCACTTCTCGTATTGAGCAGTTTATGGAAGAGTTTTATTTAGTTCACTGTGCACAATTTACCATTCATTTGTAAAAATTTTGGTTTCTCTCCTAGATGGTCTTGAAAATGCTAGAAAGTATTTTTTAAACATATATGATCAGTGTACTTAACGTGTGATTTCTTCTCTATTCCTTCTTTACCATTTTATATTAAATGTTATATTTGCATTCTGTAATAAAACCAAAACCAGATTTGGAGATGTAGCATAAGTGGAAAATTCTTACTATGTATCATACACTCAGACTTTCACATAGATTTATTAAGAATGGCCTTTACCTTCATCAGTCTTTTCTCTGACATATAGTTCAAGGGCAAAATTATATATGAACGTGCACTCAAGTATATCCAAGTTCAACTATTTTTCTTTTTTTCAAATTGTAACTAAGTTAAAACCGTTGTTTTTTACATTGCTTAGAAATGGAAGGAATTTAATTAGAAATGGAAGGAATTTAATTGGGTTGGGGGAAGTTCTTTTATGTCACACCCCAAACTCCAGCCAGTAGTTTATTAATCTGAATACCATAAAATGCATATGACTTTGAGAAATTTAGAAAACTACTATAAGAATGTCTGAGGCAAAATTTATCCAACATGAAACAGAGTGGGGAAAATGTGATGTTTCTTAGAGTTGTTAACTTTTTAAATAGTAATAGAAAAAGTATATTTTTAAAAATACTATGTTAAGTAGACTAATCATAAATACTTATTTAACAATGTGATTCTGTTACTGTGGTCTTAAAATGTTTTCTATTTCTATTTCTATTTTGTGAACATAGGAAAGGAAGATAATTTAAGTTGACTTTGTTTACCATATCCATTGTATAGATTGTACATCTACTTTAGTAATTTTTGTAAATTGTAGCTAATAGAGATTTTAAAAATATGCCATGTATTTAAAACCTATTTTTATAAAAACTTTTATAATGGCTTCCTGACCCATTAATCCTTAGTCAAAATGAATAGGATACTAATTAGCACTTGCATTACATTACTCTTTTGGCAGAATCTGTGGTATGTTTTTGTAAATTTCATTCAACAATAAATTACAAAAAACTTATTGAAAACCATCATGTATTGCTTAAAAAAAAAGTTATGATCTTGTCCTCAAAAGGCAAGTATTAGAACAGGTAAGCTGGTGCCAACTGCTTCTGTCAGTTAATTTGTAACATTGTTACTATACTTTTAACTCTAAATCCCACTTACCAATTATGAAATTTTTTTAGAAAAATTATCGACCACATCTTAATGGCAAAGAACATTTTTTGTTTGTTTGTTTGTTTGTTTGTTTTTGTTTTGAGACGGAGTTTCGCTCTTGTTACCTAGGCTGGAGTGCAATGGCACCATCTCGGCTCACCGCAACCTCCACCTCCTGGGTTCAGGCAATTCTCCTGCCTCAGCCTCCTGAGGAGCTGGGATTACAGGCAGGGGCCGCTATGCCCAGCTAATTTTTTGTATTTTTAGTAGAGACGGGGTTTCACCATGTTGACTAGGATGGTCCCAATCTGTTGACCTCGTGATCCACCCGCTTCGGCCTCCCAAAGTGCTGGGATTACAGGCTTGAGCCACCGCACCCGGCCAGAACAATTTATTTTTAATCCATATTTCAATATGTGAGGATGACTTTATACATAGTATGATGAAAAATAATGGCATTTTTTCCATTAGGTATTTACCTTGCTGAAATACTTTCAATCCATAAAACCACAGATGATTAAAATTATCTATTGGAAGGCTTAGCTTTTGAAAGAAAAATTCTTGTCTATGGCCATACCACCCTGAACGTGCCCAATCTCCTCTGAAAGAAAACATTCTTATCTGAAATAGTTTTAAAATTTCTGTTGTCATACTACATTTCTGGTGATTTTTGTTTATATAATGAAAATCTCCTCTGCCCATATTTGGAATCCTGAGCTATAATTAAATTTATATTTTGTAAATAGTTGAAGGTTTTCTTTTATTTTTAAAACATAGTTCAACCTTTCTAGATTTTTGATATACTTTTATTTACCATAACCTTACATATTTTTTAGAATCACAGATTTGAATTTGAAAGTAATCTTAAAGGTTATCTTTAAGACTCACTCCAGGATCAGCCCCTTTTCCGGGTTTCCTAGCCCTTCGCTTTCTCTATTAGCATGTTTAGACTTTTTTTCTCTTTTGATGGGGTTGGTCTGTTGTGTGTTTTGTTTGGATGGACTTTCTGTCTGTGGTTATTTTTAACGAGAGAAGCATAATTGGTAGTAGTTAATGTGACTATAAGTTATTTGGCAGATGATACCATCAGCATTTATTAAAACTAATTGTATTTTTCTAGTAAGCAGTCTTACATCTCAGTTATTTAAAAACTAGTAAAGTTAGAAGTGAATGTTTAAATTATATAGTAGTTCTAAAAATAAAACATTACCCTGCAACCTTTGAAAGAAAGTGTAGCAGAAATGTAACTCTAAAAATAAATGTTGCACCACCGGCTTTTTAAAATAAATTTCTTTGAGGTTAGATTAAATATGTAAGTAAAAAGATTTTAAATAAGTATAAAACTATTCAAGTTCCAAACAAATTGTTTCTTAAGAAAGTTTCTTTGCATGTTTGCTTTTCCAAAACACATGCAAAATATCTAGCTATTTCCCTTGTTTATTTTAGACATTTGGATCTGTGAGTGGGCCCCAAACAAGGTTCCTAAGTTGTCTGTTTATTTAATCTGTCTATAGTACATATGGTCTTCAGTGTCAATCTCCATTTCATCGTTCTGGAATTTTAATATTTATGAAAGACTAAGTATATTGAGTTCTTAAAATAAGTTGATTTTTTTAAAAGACTTTGTTGACTTACAAAATGTTAAAACTTAAATATTGTTGCTCTCAAAATATTATAGTATTGGTTTCTTAATTTTGAAAATTTAAACTGCCTGAGTAGCTCTTTTCCCCCCAGTTTCAATAGAAACCCATTTTAAATATTAGCGTCAATTACGCAAATACAGCTACTCACATTTGAACCACTTCATTGTAAAATTCAGATTTTAATTATGATAGTCTGTTGAACTTTTTTTAGATCTAGATTAGCGTTTTAATTTTCATTATTTTATATGTGCCTTTCGCAAATCATCATGAGCAATTTACAAAGATTCTTTTGAGGGGACAGCTTAAAACTTAATCCTTAAGGCTTGACTTTCTGCTATTAAATGAGATTAATGATATTAAAACCATGGCATAAATTATTAATTGAATTCCACCTAAGTTCTATTGTTTTGTTCATTCTCACAGTCATTCCAAATTAAATTTTAGTTGAAAAACTTAGAATATATTATCTAAATTTCAAGGATTCTATTTTTTATCCTTTCATATCATAATTTATTTTGGGTCAAAATGAGGTAATTTTAAAAATTATATCAAAGTTACTCAGGAAATGGGTTTCCAATTCTGCATCTTTATATTGCTTGATATGTTCATTTTCAAATCTTTTGATGTTGACATTTGCCACTGTAGTTTTATTTTCTTTAAAAAGTTGAAAAGAAAATCACACACAAAATGTAAAAGTCCAAACTTTTCTTCTTCAGTATAATATAGCTTATTCTTTATTATTTTACATACATCCTTGAAGTATATGCATCTTTGATCCAGGCCTATGCACAAGATTTGTAATGTAAATAAAGAATGAACTAAATAATACTGTTTAAGTATTCGAATTGAGATGTATAAATGTTACATCTTCTGCACAATGAAACTTCATTGACATCTGATGAAATTACAGGACAAGTGATTTTGTTAACATTCCATGGTGATGAATACTATTAATCCTCTTTAATCATACCAATAAAATATTTCTGCCTAATGTCTCTTTTTACTGGACTGTGAAGAAACAATTCAGCTGTTAAAGGATAACCAAAAAAATAACTTCCACCTTTCTGAATGCCCTTATTCTGGCAAGTTAGCAGTTTTATTGTAAACGTACCCACTTTACATTTAATTAAGGTGCTCTACTTTTCTTCTAGAATTGCTTTTGTAATAAGTGTAAAATTGTAACCAGGTAACTCATTCCTTCTATGAAGTTGCTTTCCCATTTGTGTGACTGTAAGAAAGTGGCTGAGTCCAGGACTCTTCTGGCTTCCTGGTTTCCAGGTTTTCATCTCAATATTTTCAGTCCTTGTTTTACTTAGTAAACTTTTTTTTAATACCTTCTATGTAGCAGGAATTTTGTTCTCCTCTTGTGTTATTTTCTTCTCTTCATTTCTGGTACCCAACCAATGTCCAAGATTAGATCCCACTATATAAATGAAAGTGTACAACCTTTAAAATTCTTTTCTTTAGGTCTTTTTCTCTACCAAGTAAGAACCAAAAAGGGCATTTCACTAGTTTTTGTTCAAACAGCACACAAACAGAATTAGTTCAAGATATTTAGCTAATTAAATTTGATCAAGCAGTTCAGATCTATATAAATTAACCTTAGCATTATTCCTGTGTTTTATTATTCACTGATAGGTTCTTATTCAACTAATGTTTATTTCTTGCCTAATATGTGACAGAAACTGTGAAGTGTTTAGGATATGCAGTGGTTAATGAGACAAGTAGGAACCAACTTGTTTGTAATTAAAAGGGGATATAAATACTAAAAATTAAAATTGTACTAAGTGATTTGTTAATCCTGATGCATGTAGATCTAATTCATTTTAAATGTTATAAAATGAGTTGCAAAATGGTATATGCCATATGCTGCCATTTTTGTACATCTATAACACATTATGAGACACAAATAAACAATGTAGTTACTAATAAAACTTTAAGAACATGAACACCAATCTTTAGATAAAGCTTACTGCTGGGAGGGAAGGGAATGAATGCAGAGAGCATGGTTAGCTGTATCTTTAATGTTTCATTTCTTTAAAAAATATTTAAGCAAATATAAGGATAATAAATGGTAAAGTAAAGAATGCTAGGAGAGGGTACAATAAGAAGATCTTGTTTTGTCTGTGTGGTTAAATGTGGTTGGTTTTCACTGGAAGCTAATACAGTATGTAAGTTTTGAAGAAGTCAGAGAGAGTATGAAATAGTGTTGATAGGCTAATCTGACTTGAAGGCCTCAGAACAGAAACGAGTTCAGCACATTTGAGAAAGGGCAAGGCGGCAAATCTGCTGAAAGGAGTGAGGTGAGGTGGACGGAGATTGGCCACGGATGACTCTTACAGATGGGACCATATTAGGTAGAGTGGGCTTTCTCATATTTCAGTGTACATCAGAATTGTTAGTGTTTTAATTTTAAAATGCAGCTAACTTCCTGGGGCCCAGTCCTGCAGTTTGATTCAAAAATCTAAATTTTCAATGTGCACCCCAGGTGCTTCTGCTATAGGTTGTCCTCAGGATGCAGTTTGGGAGATGTTTGTGAAAGATCTTATACACCATAGTAAGAATTTTGGACTTTATTAAAAGTTCGGTGAAACTTTGAAGGCTTTTAAAAAGACAAGAGAATTGTTTGATTTTTAAATACGGCTCTGTGGAGAATGGATTAGAGAGAGACAGTTGAGGTTACGGACTCGAGATGTGTGGTGGCTTGGACTAGAAAAGTAGGTGGATAAAAGATGTGTTTAAGAGAAAGGATTGGTGACACTTGGTGATAGTTTTTGGTGGGTGAAAAAGAAGGAGATATCTTGTTGATTACAAGTTTTTTAGTATAAGCAACAGGGCCAAAGCCGCTGCATTAACTAAGATGGTGAACACTAGAAAAGCAAACCTTGGGAATATGGGAAGAAATTCGTTTAATTTTGGCTATTGTAACAAGGATCTGTTTGATTGTGGGTGTCAGGAGGTTTATTAACAGTGCTTTAAACATATGGGGGTCATTTTTCTAATATAACAAGAAGTCTCAGGGAAAACCAACCAGGACTAGTGCCATCAGTAAGGTAAACTTCTGTTACACAAGCCTTAGGGTGTTGGTCTAGAAGTCATGCCTGTCATCTTACAGTTGCAGGGTGGCTGCTCCATCTTCAGTCTCACCTATATGCGCAAAGTGAGAGAAGAAAAGAGAAAAGAGTGATAACTAAATCTAAAGAAAGGAGCTTTAGAGGAAACTCAACCTAACACTCACTGACCAGACTAACTGCAAGGGAATCTGGGAAAGTGCTTGTAATTGGACACATTGCTACCTTTTAACAAATAGAGATTCTGTTAGTACGGAAGGGGTGGGTAGTGGATAATGGATAGCCAACTATCATTGGCTAGGTAGTGCAGAGGCTAGGTAGTGTTTGAGATATTCGTGAGCTATCTAAGTAGTGATGTTGAGTAAGCAGTCAGATTTAGGCCTAAAACTTAGGAGGGTAGTGTAAGTTGGAGCTATAATTTTGTGAGTGGTCAGTATGAAAAGTAGTGTTTAAAGTTGGAGTAGTGTGTGAGATTGCTTAAAGCGATAGCATAAAGTGATAAAGTGGATCAAAGACAGAACTCCAAGAAACCCTCATTTTAAAAGTAAGATAGAGTAGAAGAGGCTTCCACTAGGGAAGGTGGACAGAGAAGAGAAAATCCAGCATGGTGCAATATCAGGAGTCAAGGAAAGAGTATTTTAAGGAGTTTGGAGCATTGAACTGTATGAAAGCATAGAGAATTTAGTAAGATGAGGGCTTTCCATTTACATGATTTTTTAACTAAAATTTTTTTAGAACAATTGCTTTATTTTTTTAATGTCTTAAAAATATGCTTTTCTCCAGCAATTTTGTGTATTATATGTTGGAGGAGCTTGCTATGTAACTTGAATAATAATCAAATGGCTATGAAAGTGCTTTGAAAAGTTACAGCATTAGAGAAGCATACTGTTAATACATCTTTTCTGTGTGTATGGTCCGTAAAGCACACATGTTGAATGTTTCACAGTGGAACTGTGAAGAATACTGAAAGTTAAGTAAGGCTCTCTGGAGACCAATGAAAATGAGGGATTTCTCTTCTAACATTAAAGCAATTAGTAAAGATTATGTTAGTATTGTGCGTTGGAACAACTAGAAAACTCAAGTCACTGTGCCTGGCTTCGTTATAGTAGCAGGATTTGAGGCACACTAAGAGAAATAGGACCTTAAACTGATTTGAAACCATAATTCTTCCTATATGACTGTTAGACTTTGTTTCACAGCAGGAAGAAAATCCCATCTCTTTTCAGGGACCTTGTTTGTATTTATTTATTTTTAATTTACACAAGATAGTGTCTTTGTAAGAATATTTTGATTCCAATGGCCCTGATTTTTTTCTTTAGTATGTGTAAATATTTGGTGACCAATTTCTCTTCCTGTCTTATCTTCGCTTTTAGGTTCTTTGGCTATTGCGTTTTATGTACTTGTTTTTAAATGTGCACTTTATCATTCCAGAAATGTAGCACCTTCTCCTCTATCCTAACACACTAATGTAATATTCTTTAGTGTTTGTGAAGTTTTGCAAATACTTAGTTGTATAATAATAGAAGACCAGAAGGATAGTGAATGAGAGACTTGATAGTTGTCTGTACAATGCAAATATGCTTAAGGTCTGCAGTTTTGTTCTGTAGAGGAATAGCTAGCTGTCTTTGTCTTTGCTCATTGCTATTTTTCTTCTATTCTGCTTTCTTGCTTATTGATTGAGTGCTGTTTTTCATACCACACAAAGATGTATTGTTAGCTACTTTTATAATTGGATATATAAAGAGGGATGCTTATGACCTCATCGGTATCTATTTAGACCATTCATTGGTGTTTACTGGAATAATATGCCACTAAGATAAGAAGTCACTTATTTGCTGCCAGTGGCGTAGCAGTAATATTTCCTTTTATTCACATTCACCTAAAACTCACAATTCATTTTTAGAGATTTAAATGCAAAGAATAAAGGTAATATCTTAACATTTTCTATTTGTCATTTGTGATATTGACATATCAAATTGAATTACTTCTTTTTTTTATTTTCTCTTCATTTAAAAAACACCTTTGGGTAGCACCTCCGTATAAAATTAGTATCTCTGATTTTCTATAAATTGTTTCTTTGTTGCTGTTTTCTAATTTACTATCACAGCATATTTCTGTCTTTTTATTTTATTATCGAGGAAGTCCCAGGTTTTGTTAGGAAATTGCTTGGCCCAGTAGATAGGCAGTGGTTGCAAACACTGGCCCTGGCATCTGGCAGACTGGATTTGAGCCCTTGTTCTTCTACTTACCAGCTCCGATACCTTGCTTAAGTTATTTAAATGTTTCCTATCCTTTAATAACAGAAATAATACTATTTGGAGCACTTAGCTGAGTCAAGAAAGAGTAGATGCTTCATATTAACTATTTTGTTGGAAGTAATATATAATCTTTAATTTTTTTGTCTTCATAGGTTGTCAGATTTTTTGACATGATTACAACTTTTTAGTTTACAAATAAATGAAGTTATTTCAGATTAAACTAGTCATTGAAAAAATTTGAGGCAAGTCATGGTGGCTCACACATGTAATCCCAGCACTTTGGGAGGCTGACTCAGGAGGATCGCTTGAGTCCAGTAGTTTGAAACCAGCCTGGGCAACATAGGGAGACCCTGTTTCTACAAAAAAGTAACAAAGAAATCATATGGGTTTAATGACACGTGCTTGTGGTCCTGGCTATTTGGGAGGCTGATTGGGAGGATCACTTGAGCTAGGGAGGTAAAGGCTGCAATGAGCCATGATTGTGCCACTGCACTCTAGCATAGGCAACAGAGTGAGAGCCTGTCTCAAAAAACAAAGAAAAGAAAAAGAAAAAAAGGGAAATTTGAAAATTGTATGCTTAAGGGACTGGAAGCAAAGTCGAGAGCAGAATATAGTTTTTAGTTCTTGGAACTACCATTTTGAGGTATTTTTAAAGTAAAATTTCTGTAAAACAGAGCTTCCCTCCTTTACAATAAAATTTACTATTTGATTTATTCTTCTCTTGAAATTACTATATGAGAACCTCCTACATTTGTGTAAGTTTGGAAATATGGGCATGAATTTATTAAATTGCTATTTCTATAAAGTATTTTTTCCTCAGTCCTCTGAATCATCAGTTTGGATTAGTTTTGTCTATATGTAGTATATTAATAACTGTGTCTCAGTAAATCATTGGAAAGCTTAGGAGTATGTGGCTCATACTCAGACTGTCTAATTATAAAAGTACTATAAAATTTTATTTTACACATCCTTACAAAATTAAAGAAGCTCAGCAGTAAAGGAAAGAGGAAATATCTTTGATCTCAGACACATTACACAGGTTTATTTTTACCCTTGGGCAAGGTGATTATTTTATATATGATGGCAACTTAAAATTTTTATTTAGCTACAGGATAATAGGTAGTATGTTTCAATTTGACCTTAAGAAAAATATTTATAAAAGCAGGCTGAAAGCTTATTTTCACGTAAAGACTATAAACAGCCAACTTGGAGTGAAGCCTTTAAAACAGAATTGGATCTGGATTCATGATGGTTTATTTAACAGATGAAGAAAAGTATCTATTCCATGACAACAGATACTGCAGTGAGCTGGAAATGAGAGCAGCTTTATGTCAAACTAGAGGTGGTAGAAACGGAAGGATATTTTTTCAGTTACCTGCCTTTTTTTTTTCATTAAAGCACTTTCAAATAGACTGAATTAGTGTTTGTACCAAGACAGAAACTAAAGATTAAAAAAAAAAAAAAAAAAGAGCAAAGGAAATTTTGTTTTGGCAGTTGGTAATAGAGTTGGAAATTAAATATTTGGAGTAAAGTGTAAAACCAGTGAGTCAATCTTTCTTCCCTCTCTCCCTCCCTCCATCTTCTCCCTTTCTTTTTCTCCCGTCCTGCTTTGGTCCCATCCAGGCTTCCTTCCAATATTTAGTAAAGAACCTTTATGGATTAGAGCTAAACTGATATTTAATCCTTTGGTTTCCTTCTGTGCTTTGGATAACAATCAGAGATCTATTAAGGACTCACATCATTATGGTCTAGTTGTACACAATTGGGAATCCAGATACCTGAGTTCTACTCGAGCTCCATCACTAATTCATATGTTATGTTACCTTGAACCAGGGCCCTTAATCTCAGTGGTAGTAGTAAATAAAAATATATCAACATATTTTGTAACTAGCCTGTCAGCAATTTTAACAAGCAACTATAACTGTTTCAAATATTGAATGGTTTAGGGTCATCCACTATATAAATACAGAGTAATGGGAGTATATCATTCTAATAATTGCTATTTACTCCTAAGTACAGAATTATCAGGGCATTTGCAACGTTTAAACAAGCTCAAATTGGATGATAGGATTAAAGACTTAGGAATGCTATGTTTTAGATACATAAAATTGATACACTCCTCACCCACTTCTAGATGTTTTGAAAAAAAGAGGTTTGCTATGCCAAGCATGCCAGTGTTAAATGAACTCATGTGAACTGTAACATTTTTTCCCACTGTTGTCATGACTTTTTATAAATAAACTAAGATAAGATTGTCTGGTTCAAGCAGGTTCTGACAAAGAGGCTTGATAAGGAAAGTGCAGTAGTGCTGGAAAATCTACAAGATGAAGGGCAAACTTAAAATTTAATTTATAAATTTGAATGGCTATCTGCCCAGGTGCAGTGTCTCTTTGCTATGAGGAGGCATATATTAAACATCAGAGCCCTTCATTTAATAGCTACTGTTGCTGCTGTGTACAGTCTGTTTCCTCATATTAAGGAATTATTTATCAAAATACAGCTTCCACGCCTCTGGCGTTTACTGTTAACCTATTTTCTGGACCTTGGCCTCCTTGACAGGTATTTTAAAATCAGTATAACTCAAGCATCCAGTAGGGGAATAGGGGAATGAGCTTCGATCAATGGTTAGTACACCTACATCCTTTGCAAGAATTGGTGTGGAGGTGGATGAGTGATCTTCTAGAGAGCCCCTCTCCTTCAGCTTGTTTGCCATGATAGGCATTCCAGAGGGGGTGTCAGCTTAGTTGGAAACACCTGTGGAACTCTTTTAACAGACCGGGAAGTAGACTGTCCCTAAATGAAATGCTCCATCTGTTGTCTCAAAAGTGTTAGTTTCATTTGCTCATTTCATAATTTAAGCAAACTTAAAAGTATAGGGGGCTGTTTATGCTGGAAAGAAGAGGTATTTGTGGTTTTGCTTTAAACAGTGCCCGTGCATGGGCTGCCTCCTAGTGCTTTTCTGTCTTGGAGAGAATTACAGTCACTTTGTGTTCAAATACTTATCTTCTGGTTTGGACCAAATTCAGCTCCACAGCTAGCCTTTTGTTTTTATGGGAAGAATACCAGACTTCCATGTTAGGCTTTAATAATTTTTAAGGCAAGTTAATGTTTTTCCCATCTGATTAGTTACAAAGCCTTTATACATTTAAGTTTCCTGATTTTTTTCTCATTCTTGTGAATAACAGTATACTCTGAATAAACCAAGTATATTCTAAATCTGCATTTTTTGGGCTTTATTAGTAAGAAATTGACTTTAAGGGCTTTTGAAATATTGAATACTTGACTAAGTGCTACACACATACTATAATAGACTCTCTTCAAACTAGTTGGTCTAAATTCAGAATTTTAAAAGGGAATGTGTAGACCATATATCCAGTCACTGAAACAGATGAGGCTTTATTGCTTAGAAGGACTAACATATTTTTAAAAATAAGAACCATGGGTAATTAATATATTAATGGTATGTTTAGGGAATCTGGATTTTTCCTCAGTGGTAGGGGAAGTAAGACACACAAATGCTCCATGTGGTCATGTGACACGCCATAGTGAGGCAAATGTAGACAGAGATTACTATTAAGAGATTGGAGCAGAGTTCACAGGAATGGGTTAAGAATAACATTTCAGTGAGAAATGGGTGGGGAAAATGATTTCAGGAGAATAGTATGCATGGTGGCTTACAGGGAACAGGAGGTAAATCCAGGGTTGTGGTGGGAGTGGAGGTATCTAATTGACTCTGTCCCTGGCACGTGCTGTCACAGAGCACTGTGTGGGCAGCTGACAATAAGCTACATAGATAATGAATGCTGGGCTGGGATGGCCTGGGGAAGCCCTTAGTCTTTGATTAGTCTTTGGTTAGGAATCTGGGTGTTCTTAGAGAGAAGAGCATAGATACCAAGACAAAAACAAGGGCAGTAAGGCAGACTAATTTTGCTCTATCGAGGTTGAGAGGAAAAATTAAGTTAGCTGGATTGAAGAACCTTGAATACAAAGCTAAAGAACTTAAATGTTAACAGGAATGATTTTGAGTTTCTTGTTACTCTCCTGGTTAAAAGCCTTTAGGGATTATAGCAATGTTTTGAGAATAGGATTAGAAGTATGTGGAGAGGTTTCGGAGGGTGGAAGAAGGACCAGAAGCAGAGCACCAGTAACGATTGAATAAATCTTGTAATGATTTTCAAATATGTAAAAGTTAAGGGAGATGGGCTGGGCGCAGGGACGCACACCTGTAATCCCAACACTTTGAAAGGCCGAGGTAGGTGGATTGCTTGAGGTCAGGAGTTCCGGACCAGCGTGGACAACCTGGTGAAACCTCGTCTCTACCAAAAACTACAAAAATTAGACAGGTGTGGTAGCACGTGCCTGTAATCCCAGCTACTCTAGAGGCCAAGGTGGGCTTGAACCCAGGAGGTGAAGGTTGCAGTGAGCCAAGATCCTGCCACTGCACTCCAGCCTGGGAGACAGAGTGAGAACCTGTCACAAAAAAAAAGAGCGGGGGGGTGCAGATAGAGGAATTAATTTTACAATTTAATATCCAAAGTTAAATATTTGATGCTTTGGGGAGAATATTCACTTAGTCAATAGATATTTAATGAGCACCTATTATGTGTGATAGACACTGAGGTTATGGTGGGGAACAAAAAGACAAGTGGTCTCTGCCCACATGGAGCCTACATTTAATGAGAGAGACAAAAATATATATAAAAACCTATACTTTATTATATGTTATATGTACTTATATACGACTATATATAAATGTGGTTAAAATGTATATAGTGTGTGTGTGTGTGTAGAGGAAAAGCAAGGTGAGGGATAAGGAGTGTTGAAAAGAGGGGAGTATTTTAGAGTCTTGAGAGAACATTTGGGTGGATTGTTCTACCCAAAGGGAGGGAAAGAGGGAGCCTCCTGATTACCTGGGGAAAGAGCATCTCTAGCAGCCAGTTGTAGGCCTTGAGTGCCTGAGACCACCAAGACATTCTAGCAGGAATAGAGCTGGAAAGGGAAGAGTGGTAGAAATAATATGTACAATGTAACCAACAGTAGAGCCTTTAGGGTCTCGAAAGCCTTGGCAGAGTTTGATTTTACTCTAGTTACGATGGAAAGGCACGGGAGTTCCTTGATGTTTTTAAAAGATCCCTGTGACAGCAGAGGTGGTGGCTCAGATGAGGCCTAAGGCAGTAGTGATAGAGATAGTGATACGATTCAAAACATATTTTGCAGGTAAAGCAAAGAGGATTTATTGATGAGCTAGATGTGGATTGTGAGAGAACAGAATCAAGGAATACCCCTCAGGGTCTGTATGGTGAATTTGTGTGAATTAGAAAAAGCTAACTCTGTCTCTGGGCAGAAGCACTTCTCAGTACGACTGGGTAAAGAAACTCTTCCTCCCAGCAGATGTATTTGGGTGCTAGGACACCTTGGTGGAAAGAGCATGGGTGGTACCTGTGTTGGCTCTGTGGCCAGGCATCCCTGTGAAGGAGTCAATCTGTAGGAGCAAATGCAGTAGGACTGGATGACCCCTGAGTTTGTGGCCTGAGCAAGTAGATGAATTGTAGCGTAATCCCCAAACTGGGGAGACTAAAAGAGTTGCTGACTGTGAGTGGTGACAGAACAAAGCAAATTCTATTTTGGATATAAGTCTGAGATGTCCGTTAAAAGTCCTGGAAGCAATGGCAAGTAGGCAGACAGTTCTGAACTGGAGCCAGGTGGGAAGCCGGCAGGGCTGTTGCTGTTTTTGAGTCTGATGACTACTGAGTGGAGCTGTAGGGCTGGAGCTTAGGAGCAAAGATTTAGATTAAAGTTGGGGAAGTCAATCTGCCCAGAGGAATAGAAATCCTTTGAGGGGCATTATATTGAAAAGCAAGAAGATTGGAACTGCCTTGGGAGTATGATTAGACAGTGGAAAGTGGGTAATGAATCTTCAAACAGGAGGAAGATCAGGTTGATGCAGCAGCATGGAAGGCAAGTTGTGAGAGGGTGGAGGGTGCTGGGGAGATCTGAAGGAACTGGGGCTTAGGAAGCTGCTGGAGCTTCGGGGAGCACGATTTAGAGGTAACAATGAGTGTGTAGGTAATTTTCAGGGAATTAAAAATACACTTTCAGGAAACACTGAAGGGAGAACAGTAGGGTCAAGTGTTGGTTTTTCAAAATAGGATGAAGTTGTGTCTGTTTTAAGGTAAGCTAAGGGAACCAGTGAAGAGGAAAAGTTAAAGATGCTATCAACAAAGGGGATCGGTAAGGGAACAAGAGCAGGGGATCTGGAGAGTAAGTGTTTCAAGGAGTAGATAAGAAATCAGTCTCAGAAATGAGGAAGCCTTTGCTTTGAGAGTTGAAAACAGCTTTTTATCTTTTCAGCAAAGTTGTAGTTAGGATCTTCTGTTTCTAGGGGTCTCCATTGATATTAAAGGACTGAAGAAAGTATGGCGGGAACCAAGAAGAAAAACTGTCAAACAGTAATGAGAGACCAGGTGGAAATATGGAGGATAATCTCTAATAGCCAGTCAGTATTCTGTGACCCAAGAGAAAAAAGGGAATTGAGAATTCAGAATTGACCCCATTAAAAAAGAAAGATCTTAAGGGAAACAATGGGTCATAACCCAGAAGAGTTTGCATATCAAAGTCACCAGGAGACTTTAAACAAAATTTTGGCTGGGCATTATCATGCCTATAATCCCAACAATTTGGGAGGCTAAGGCAGAAGGACTGCTTAAGGCCAGGAGTTCAAGACCAGCCTGGCCAACATGGTGAGACCCCATCTCTATTAAAAAGAAACTCTATGCATTTACTTCCTTTCCCTAAAATGTATCAAATTGAGGTATAGGAGTAGGACAACAAGAAATGGGAGAGATGTTTATGTATGCTTTTAGAACATTCTGGGTGATGCTTTTTAGTTCTTTGCTCCACCCCCATTCCCCATTGAGAAAACTGTTCTGGACTGTAGGGACTAACTATAGGTACAGGCTGGGCAGGAGTAGGAAAGGATGGCTGGAAGGGAAGCTAAAGCACTGAAGGAGTAAGGGGTTAAGGTTTTTTTATATCAACACAAATAGTAATAGTAGTATTTTGGGGGTATGCTCAGCTAGTTAGGTTCCTTTACTGTAGACCTTGACAGAGCCTTTCATATGCTCATGAATCTCCAAGAGAGGGATTTAACATTTTAAGATCATATCCAACCACAGGACCCTTATTTTCGTGGACCATTTTGTGGGCTAGTTTCTGGAGATTACACTTTGAAAATGCTGAATGAGAGAACTGCAGCAATGGTCAGTTCCAGTTAATTTGGAAAGTTCATGGGTTGTGGAAGGGGGAGGCCATGGTGAAAAGAGTGTCCAGGTTAAGGTCTTGAAGCACAGTTCAGGCTGTGGTTTTGTTGATGGAGAGCTGGATTACTTTCCATTCCTCCAGTTAAACTTCTGTTTTCTACCATTGAGTCCAGTATCAGTTGAGTCATCAATATGAATGTCAAAGTTGCAAAGTATAAGAGAAAATGGGGAATTTATGAAGTATTTACAAATATTCTATGACCAATAGTTTAATTTCTCATAGATAGGGATGGATAAAGTCTTTATGACAGCAGATCAAAATCCAGTGGCTTTTCAGATAACTAGTCTTTTCCTCTTACCTGTAAGAAAAGGAAAGTGGGTAACTGTCAAAAGTAGATACACTGAAATCTTGGAGCAGGTAATAGAGATGACTTAATATTTTTGGAGTTTAGAAGCCTTTTAAACAGATCAGTGTCGTAAGTTCTGGGAATAACCCAATTTGTACCACCTGGGCATTGAACTAAAGGCTATCTTTCCAGTGAAGTAAAGTTTAAGATGATAATTAACACTGAATGTTCTCTCTAAAGATTGACGAAGAAGCCAGTGATTGTTGAGGACAGAGATTGTTGGCAGGGATTAGACATTTATACAGCATGATTTAGTTTTTAATAATGTGAATTTTATCAGCATACAAACTTGCTCACAATATTGAGAGATACAGAACGGGAAGGCTTCTAAACAGTTTTCAGTTGCTCCAATGATACAAGTTTCACAAAATTCCACTTTTGTGCCAATTAATATTATTCCATTCCTTCCCTCATGTATCTTTATTCTTGAATTTTCCCTCGCAATCCACTGTTAAAAGAAGAAAATACCACTCGTGCATTCTTTGGCTATAGAAGTGTACTTGAGATAACTTTTTGCACATGACTCAACTGAAGTGTTCAAAGCACATAAAAATCACTTATCAGTGACAGGTCGCCGTTGTATGTGTTTTGCCCTATGGATACCTAAACTTTCTTTTCTTCACAGGTAAAGTCAGTGATAAATCTTTTGTTTGCTGCATATACTGGAGATGTGTCTGCACTTCGAAGGTATGTTTACAGGATGGATTAGCATGCACTTTACAGATATCTTATGAAGTTGCTTCCAGGCCGGCAGCCATTTTAAGGTTAAAGCCTCACTTCTTTTTCCCTTTAATAAAAATGACCCCAACAAAATTTTTATTATATCAGCACTTCCAGTGCCTCAGGCCTGCTGTCCAATCTTGTCCTTTTCTGCCTCCTGAAAAAAAGACAGTATCTCTGTTTCCTCAAGTAGTGACTGTTCAGCGAATCTGGCTGATTACTATCAGTGGCTTACTGGAATTGGATGATGTCTTCTCCCTCCATTCCCCATCTTTGGTGTGTGTGTGGGGGCGGGGTGGGGAGAAGCAACTGGGGCGTGTTGTGTCTTGCATTAGCAAGGCCATACCAGCATTAGCAAGGCCATACACTGCTGTACACTTAAGGCCTTTTGTGTAGAGCTGTAACTGATTTTCTCTTTCCTTTTCTTTTTGCTCCCATTAAGGCCTCTTAACAGCTGATTTTCAAAGTGGAAAACTGTCTATGCATCCCCTCCTTGTTTTAAAGTCTGACTAATATACTTGTAGACTGTGAAATGTTCAAGAATGGGAGTCTTAGTAAAAACATACAACTTTATTATAGTGATTAGTTTCTTGCCATTCTGAGATATAAACCTTGGTCCAGTTGTGGCACAAATCTTGATTTTTGAACAATAATGTAATAAAGCTCAATTTTGTGAGAGGTAGTTAACATTTAAATCTTACCTAAAAAAGCAAAGCTGAGGAAGAGAGGTGAAGTGGCATTTACCCAAAACACCTGTGTACTGGTCGTAAGGTCTGTAGTTCCCATCAATGAACCTGATGAAAGATGGGGCACCTGTCTGACAGGGCCTTAGATGACTGATGCAGTGAATGTTAAATTTGTTTTCTAAAAATCCACGGTGAACAGCTGTTCTTACAATTTTCAGATTTGCTTTGTCGGCTATGGACATGGAACAGCGGGACTATGATTCCAGAACAGCACTCCATGTAGCTGCTGCAGAGGGTAACACAGAAACTACTCATCTCTTTTCTTTCCACATTTAATTTCTACATTGTACTAAAATCTGCTTTTCTTTTTCTGGGGTGGGACGGTATAGGTCATGTTGAAGTTGTTAAATTTTTGCTGGAAGCCTGCAAAGTAAACCCTTTCCCCAAGGACAGGTGAGCACTTACGTTACCTTCTAAATATGTCAGTATTTTGTTACGTAGGAATATAATGGTCAAGTGGTTATAATATTTAAACCCACGGAGACATTCTTGAACCTGCCGTGATAGCTTATAAAGTCAATATACCTTGTTACTGCTAGATAGGTAATTCTGTCTCCCATATCCTGTTTCTTATCTAAGAATTTTTAGAAATTTTCAGGTTTGACTATCAGTCAATACACTGTATGAAGAAAACAATTTGTTTTGGCATTTTGGAAATGAAAATCGGAATTTTGTCCTCGTGGGGTTTTTCACTACACAGCGTAGACAAGATAAACCTTTAGAGAAGCATAAATTTTAAGATGATAATTAACACTGAATGTTCTCTCTCAAAATTTGCAAAGAAGCCAGTGATTGTTGGCAGAGATTCAACATTTATATAGCATGATTTAGTTTTTAATAATAATGTGAAATAATGTGTTGAAATTTCTGGATTTGGTTGGGATCAGTTTTAGAAGGCTTCATGGAAGTTAAATTTTAATCAGTGCTTGGGGGACAGATGAGATTGAAGGCACAGAATGAAAAGAAGGGCCACTCTATGTATAGTGGGAGAAATATGCCTAGAATATAGTCTGCTCTTCTCTCTTTCCTGGTCTGCATAGCAAACTGCTACTCATCCCTCAGCAAATGCTGTCAACAAAGTGGTCAGGGAAATAAGAACACAGCTTACACACATACATGGTACAGTAAACTCTGTATTCGTATCCTTGGACATTATGTACTGGAGTAGAGTGGATAAATCCGTGAGTGATGAGAATAAAAGTTTAGAAGAATGGGGAAAAACATACTTGATGGTGGTTTGATACGGAGAACCGGGAGCTGTAATCCAGTTTGGAGCAAGTTGATTACTCTTTAGCTATATTGTCTTTCTGTTTATTAAGCTTTTTGTTTTTTGAGACTGGGTCTTGCCTTGTCACTCAGGCTGAAGTGTAAGTGGCATGATCACAGATCACAGTAGCCTTAACTTCCCAGGTTCAAGCGATTCTCCCACTTCAACCTCCCGAGTGGCTGCAATCACAGGCACACACCACGCCTGGCTAATTTTTAAATTTTTTGTAGAGTTAGAGTCTTACTATGTTGCCCAGGCTGGCCTCCAAATCCTGGGCTCAAACAGCCCTCCCACTGCAGGCTCCAAAGTGGTAGGGATTACAGGTGTGAGCCATTGAGCCTAGCCAACTATCTTATTTAAAATTAGGGCTTGGGTTTTGTTGGTTAAGCTCTCAGCTTGCAAGAAACGCAGAAAAGTTATGTCAACGTCTGACAAATGTTAGCAGTTTTGTAAGTGTGCTAACACTCTGATTACCTAACTTTATTTCTATAGTAAAAAAAACATGATTAAAATGACCTTTATTGGCAGTATTCTAAAACCTCATGTAGGATGACAGTCCTCCCTTTCTCCCAATTTTAATACCCATCCCAGCTTTCTAGAGTATGAAATTGAAGAGTTTTCTTTCTGCGTTTACAATCCCAACTAAAATACTATAACACTATGTATACATGTTGGAAATTACTGTGCTTTGTATATGTGTAAATTTTTTTTTTGCCCTAAATTGGCCTCTAGAAATGTAGATGTACCTGTCTGATAAGAAAAAGTGAGCTAAGTAACTAACTTGATAACTAGATATTCAACAAGTCTTCTTTATTTCATAGAATCAATGTTGCCTTAAATTATAAAACTGGTTTGAGCAAAATTCGTATATTCTTTTTTTTTTTTTTTTTTGAGGCAGAGTCTTGTTCTGGAGTGCAGTGGCTTGAGCTCACTCATGGGAATCACCGCCTAGGTTCAAGCAATTCTTCTGCCTCAGCCACCTGAGTACCTGGACTATAAGCATGTGCCGCCACGCTATGCTAATTTTTGTATTTTTAGTAGAGAGGGGTTTCACCATGTTGGCCATTCTCGTCTTGAACTCCTGGCCTCAGGTGATCCTTCCGACTTGGCCTCCCGAAGTGCTGGGATTAGTGTATTCTTTTAAATTTAGATTTTTCTCATTAATTCATGGAAGAAGAGTTATAAAAAGGGTAACACACAGTTGAAGTTCCATTTTTCTAGAAAGACAGATAATTACATACTGTAGAGGATGACTCAAAAGTCTGTTTGAAACCGCTGACTCCTTAAACTAATGAAGGCCTATTCAAAGTCACTGAATTCAGCTGTTTGAGAAACACAAAGATACATGTAAAGTTTTACTTACCTGATTTTAAAAACAGGCTACCAAAATTTACCAAAAAATATTTTAAAAACGAGACTGTTTTAAAAACCTTTTTTTTCCATATTGTGATTCCATTAAGAGGGCAGAAAGTTCAGGACAGAGATGGAAGGGAAAGAAGGAAACAGGAAGTGAAACTAGGAAGGTGGTGACGGGGGCACATGGACAGAGGGAGAGGAGAGAGATCAGCAGCCATGGAGAATTTTGTAACATGAGTAGAGAGATGGGGTAGGAAGACAGGCTTCACAGTTTGTGAAGTGTAAGGGAACTACCTGTCATACCCTGTCATTGACTAGGGCTGGGGGTTATGTAGTTCTGTCTCCTCTCGCAAAAGATTTACCCCTTCTGACAAGTGATTAACCTCTTCTGGCAACTCTTCATTTCTTCTTATCCTCAAATCTTCATCTCCATCCCTCTAAATAGTACAGCCCCAGAAGCATGGAGAGGGGAGTTACTCTTCTGGTGGCATAGTGGTCCAACTGAGTCCATGGCTTCCCATCCTTACCAGAGGTGATGAAAATGCCAGTTCCTCTGGGGCCAATGCCAATGTGCGTTTTAGCCCTAATAAGGTCATGGTTATTTCTAGACTTCTGAGACTTACTGTGGCTTTGAATTGACACAAACACAAATCTTCGGCCAAAGGCTAGAGTGATGGATGTTATGTACCTGAATTTTCTTTGAACATTTTATTTAAAAAGAGGTATCTTCGGCTTTTTATGAAGCTAAAATTCTGGAACCCTAGAGCTATTATATCTGTTAACACAAGGACTTTCCTTAAAAAGCTCCTTCCATAAGCACTTGAATATATCAACATCCTTTCACAGATCTTCTCTTCCTCTCCATATCCCAGCTTGTCTTGGAGACTGCTTTTTGAATTATACGTCCCTTTCTGCATTTTTATTATTAATTTTTATTTGTAAAATTGCTAAAATGGCTAAATTTGATTGGCTATTTAACCCACATTTAAAATCTAGCCATGTGGGGTGGTCATTTTTGTACAGAAGTTACCTAATGACCTTGCCCATGCTGTGCTACTTGCTTAGGTGGAACAACACTCCCATGGATGAAGCACTGCACTTTGGACACCATGATGTATTTAAAATTCTCCAAGAATACCAAGTCCAGTACACACCTCAAGGAGATTCTGACAACGGGAAGGAGAATCAAACTGTCCATAAGAATCTTGATGGATTGTTGTAATGGTCTTAAATCCCAAGATTTAAATCACTTACCTATTTAATTGTGGAAAATGATTATGAAGAACATGTGTATTTCTATCGGGTAGTGATGTATATTTTACATTTGTCATTTCAGTGTTACTGGAGTTTTCTTCATTGTGCACACAGGACAAATCTGATCTCTTTGGGAAAAAATAGAAATAAAACAATCTCCCTCCATAATGTGAGCAATATTACCTCGTGCATTGTATGATTTGATGTAAAAGAAATAGTTACCAATGCTAGCTTAATTGTGTGGTCTTCCATGATTTGTGTTTTGTGAATTTTCAGTTTATGGTGATGATCTGCTGAGATGCATTTATAAATTAAGCTCTGTTGTACAGTTGTTCAAATGGGTCAAGGTTGCCTTTAGAAGCAAATAGTGTGATTTTCAAGACTTCAAATACAGATTTAGTTTGAGTGTTTGAAAAACTATATGCACTTATGGTTGTGTGTTTAAAGTGTCTCTCTCTCTCACCCTAGCTTCACGATGTGACTCTTAAAAAACTATAATAGTTAACAACTGTTAGTAAGATACCAATTCTGATTAGACTTTATCAGGGAATCTGTTTAAGATGTTTGGTGACCAAAACATATATGTGAATGTAGTTATAATACTTAAAAAAATATTTCCTTTTTCTATATCCCCTTAGTCCAGCCTCTCTTCTCAGACATTTAGCTATCTGTCTCTTTCCTTTAGCTGGGAAAGTGAGTGCTGGCATACTATGCAGTTTTCATGTTTTCCATAGTAAGTCAGAAAATGCCTCCTATTTCTGGCATCAGAACTTTGCCATGTGTCTACAAAAGATGAACCAGAGACAAAATTACTAAGTATAAATTAGTCGAATTTATCAGTTTAAAAAAATGAAGGGATGTGCAACTGCAGATCTTTAAGATTTTTTTTTTTTTTTAGCTTCTAGGGTAAATATAAATTCAGAAATATTCTAAGCTACCAAAGTTATTCTGATAGTATGGGAACTGCTACAACAAATGTTCGTTTCCAGGCCTGTCATTGAGTCTGCATCAAGAGATTTGTCCTCCTTGGGGAACGACTGGATCATTCCAGATTTCTTGTGATTCTCTATTGTGTAATTCTTGATGGGCTCTGTAGTTTAATAAGAAAAAGGGCCATTTCATTTAAATTGTGACCTATAATTTCTTTGTCTTGGGTTGGTAATTCAGGATTCATTTGGAAAGTAAGTAAAATGGGCTTCAAAAAACTGAAAGAACAGGATTTTCTAGGAATTGCACATACATTTTATCCCATAATACTTCAAGGAGATAAAGTGGCATGTTAGTGAGGACTTCTGATATTAAGCACACACACACACATGCACACAAATGGACTTCTTTGAAGCTGTGCTTAGTGAAATGAGCAGAATTCTCAAGTACAGGAATGCTAGTCGTTACCACATACGGCGCTTTCCTTTTTTCTTTCTTTCCTCTGAGCACACACTGCTGCTTGCAAGCTTTACCAAGATTGATGGCACCTTACTCCAGCAGCCTCCAGGTGTTTTCATTTTACTTCCAGTCTAAGCCAGTGGCTATAGCCACTGCCCTCCCATTACCTAGATGGCACCTCCTTTGGTGAAAGCACAGCCAGTGTTCCTTAGCTGCACCAGGCACGAAGCTGTTCCCATGCTTGAGCTTTCTCGGGGAGGATGGTGGGTAAGCAGTTGCCTAACCCATGGATCTACCAAGCTGTGAAGACAGGTAGCATTTGTAAGATGCTGCAGAGGAGCAGCATTATCCCCAAAGATATTACAGGGTAGACATCTTTTAACTGAAATCAGCTGAGATAACTTTGCTCAAATAGGAGCCTGCTTTGTGTGATTAAAATGAAAATTATGACAGTTCAATTGTGTGACTTGAAGATTACCAATGATTTTGAGGTTTTTCTATAATAAAAAGAGTTTCTAACCGTTATTTGGGAACAGAGTTTTCATCTTTTTTCAGATCAAAACTGTCTGTAAAATCTTTGTTGTTTAATTAAATGTGCCCTTATTTACTCCTGATGTTATTTATGACTATGCGTGGATTCCTGCTTGGGCTGTTTGCTGTTGGCTGGTAATAATACATTCGTTTTAAATGCTGTTGACTGTGCTATTAACGGCTGCCGTCAGTAAACTCCAAAGATCTTTTTGTTTTGGCTTTAGTATCATATATGCTTTTTCTGTATCTTGAGAGCTGTATATGGTCATGTTAATTTAAAGCTTTATATACACTGTTGTTTTTGCTGGTCTCATCTTTGGTAATACGCTATACCCCACTGCTGCCCACACTGCCTTTAGCTGCAGAGCTGGATTAGCTATTGACCATTTGATGCTGTTGTCTGTCTGGCAGGGACTGAATGACCTGATGTCAGATTTAGATTATTCCTGGGGATTACACAGCGATGAATGTATTTGCTTCTAAAACCTCCCAAAGTGAATCTAATCTTAAAACTACAAGTTGTAAGTATTCTGAAATTGGGAAACATTTATTTTAAATGCAATCAGGTAGTGTTGCTTTTTACAGCATAATAAATATATGTATCAAAAAAAAAACTGTGTGAAAAATGAACTTTCTTAAAACAAGAGCCAGGAACACTATTGAGCATACAGACTGTCTGGTTTGGTTCCAATCCACTTCTAATGCCTGCTGTAAAGCTAAGTACTATGCAAGGTGTCAGATGGCATTACCACAATGATTAGGACAAGAATCCTGGATAGAGTTCATCTTTGAAGATGGGGGATGAGTAGGCATGTCTCTAGTCCCCTAGAAGCAAACACTATCCTTTTACAGTTAGAAAGTGCTCAGTAAATATCTGTTGAATGGAACCATTAAACATACCCTTGAATGAGAGGAAAGGTTATTTTCACAAAGCCTTGAAATTTATTTAGAGAGTTGAGCCTAGTACCGCCACACTAGAATCTGAGTGTGACCAGCCAGCAAACCTCAGCTCCTAATTTACTCTGTGTGGGAAGAGCATTCGCTTCCAATGCCAGAAATCCCAGGTCTTTAAGGCACTCTTTCCCTTCAGGCTGGGGGTAGTGTATAGTTTTCCAACCACAGAGAAAGTACATGGCATCAACACCATGATTGTTACATTTTCATTTATCAAAGTTATCTGTCATAAAGTAAGTTTTTGCTAGACGAGTCACTGCATTACTGGCATTTTAGAACTGTGATGAGCCAGGTACTATGCAAGGTGTCAAGTGGGGTTACCACAGTGATTAGAAGAGACATCAGAAATTATCTAATCTAACTCACACACAGATGAAGCTGAGACCCAAGAGTGGGCTGTGATACAGAACTCTTAGTCCTGTGCTGTTACTCTATATCCTTCAACACTGATTATGCCCAGTATGGACAGAATATGCATATTGGGGTGGAAGGGTGGGAAAAAAAGAATATGTATGTTAGCTTATTCATATGCACTATCTCCTATTAGCTAAGGCCTCTCTCTCTGCTGAGTTTTAGGGAGGCTGAAGTGCTACCTACAATAGAAGTCCTGCAATATATAGTCAACTTCAGCTATACATATATACATCCAGAGATGGGAGCAGGACATCAGTGCAGGCGCAACAAATGTATGAAGAATCCAAAATAGTGAATAGCTATTTTTGTTCTTGATACAAGATCATTTTATTTTTATAGGACTTTTTTTTAGGAGTCGGAGGAACCTTCCTAATTTTACTTGCTAATCCTCATAGTAAAAATGAGTAAATTCATAATCATATACCAGATGGCCCAGGGAAGCAGCTTATGAATGTGTTAGATGGCTTTTTGGGAAAGGATAATTTTATAGTTATTCAAGGAAAGGATGTGATTCACTAGATTATATGTGTTTGGGGATGGGAAAGATTAGAAAATTAAGGCAGTTTTTTAAAAAGGGAAGTGTGAGATATTGTACAACAACTGGATGGAATGTGTTAAAGGTGGAGACTGGGGGGTTTTATTTCTATTCTGGAGAATGAACCAGACTCCAGGACTGTGTGCACCCCTGCTGTACCCCCTCGCTTCCTCTCCAAATAGCCAATAAAAAGACGGCTATGAAGTGTGTCAGACAAGCAGTCCCAATGGCAAAAGAATATCAAGACTGTTTCAGTTATGTACAAGAAATGTGGAAAGGCTGCAAACAGACACTAACAGTAAGGTATTGAAGTGTTACAATAGCTTTGTGAAATATAGGAGGGTTCAGAGTTTCATATTAGGTATTTGACAGCTTTCTACCTCTTAGATAGCTTTATGTTCTCTGTAGACTCCAGATAACATTAATAAACAAGTTTAAGACTGCTTAAATATGGCTTTGTTGTTGTTTTTTCCTTTTTACAATAAATCAAGCAAGGTGCTTAATTTCTCAGTTAGTATAGCAAATGCATAACCCAAAGTGAGTTCACAAAAACTGGGAAGCTGAGGATTATTGAGTCAGTATCATTTAAGAGCAATATAAGCTCATCTTTAAAAGCACTAAAACCAATATTGTTTCTCTTCAGCTTTCCTAAAACTTGTTTAAATGTCATTTCTTTGAAATTGTATTTTTTATATATAACATTTACATTATCTGTATCGTCTGGCTGTTTACATCACAAAATCTTAAGTTTTAATAAGGTGATTGCACTAGAATGTATGATCCAGTGTCTCAGAACATCTTAAGTTCTGTAAAAGTAGGGATCTTAGCTTTTGTTTACCAGTGTTTCCCTAACATCTAGAATAATGCCTGGCTCATGACAGGTGCTCTGTATAAATCTGATGAATGAATGAATTATAACTAACCAAAGGAAGCCATTCACATAAATGGTCCTTACTTTGTTAATGTCCAAATTCAAAAGGTAGGCAGAAGAGTTCTCAAAACACTCTCTAGTTTTTCCCTGTCCTTCCCCTGGGTTAGTCAGATGTGACAGAGAACTGCTTTGTTCAGTAAGACCTGCCTTCATATTCCACTTTAGCTTTAGGCAATAAATAGATTTTACTCATTTAATGCCATCTCAGAAAACCCTCTTTCCTTTAAAACAAGACATGTGTCCCCAGTAACACCCATAAGCTCTATGCTTATAAAACACTTTTCAAACTTACTAACACCATACTAGAAATACTCAAACACACACAAATACCCCTTAAGTTAGGATCTACTCATTGACTTCTTACAATGGTTAATTATGTAAGAATACAAACTTACACCGTTAGCCAGGGCATTTACTTTACTCCCTGGAGAGAGATCACTCTCAGTGTTCATTATAAATAAACTATATTTCCTAGATGCAAATATGACAGATATGGAGATGAGAATAATCCTTCTGGTTCTGATGCCAGCGTTCGTTATCAGGGAATAACACTATTCCACGATAATAGTTAAATACAACTTGCCAGACTATGTTTAACTTGGTGATTATGCCTCTTCTCACACTTTTTTCCCCCAGTACACAGTATATTTTACTTTGAGAAGGCCTGGCTTTCTAGCCTTTGACATCTTTGGAAAAAAATGGCAGCTTTTTATGTGGGTGCAATAACTTCTCAGTAATAACTCATCTAATCATGGGGGTGTGGATTTTAGATGACTGCTTTGGAGACAAGACAAAGTCCCATTTCTCATGTATTTTAAAATTAAAAATTGCTAATTTGGGGTATTAGCAATGCCCAGTTCATTTTTAAATAAGTGCCAAAATATTTGTATATTTGGAGACAGCTGTGGTTGCAAAGAACCAAAGTACTTCTTGTTTGCTTTTTATGGTACCTACTATAGCTCTTTCCAATAATATTAGTCCTCTGACCTCTTCAACTGACACATCTTAATCTGCCATAGCAATTTTGAGTACGAGTAGGGCAGGTAAGGACAACACTTCGGAAAATAGCATTATCGATCTTATTTTAAAATAAGGATTGATGTACATGAGAAAAGCATCAAACCAATTCATAATGTCAGTAATTTTAAAAATCTTTATATTAAATACTATTAATAAGAAAGTTAGAATTTTAATACTTCTTAAAAGTAAATTCTCTTGTCTAGTGCAATAAAATGAAACCATGCCAAATTCCCAAAGGGCAAAAAGGTAACTGATAGCTAAAGCTCAGCAATTAAAAACAGTATTTTTTTAATGTTGTCTTGTCTTTTGGTCATTTCAATTGGAAAAGTCAACTGAAGCTCAGGTTCTCACTATCTATATAAAAACTGAGAGAGGAGGCCTTGGATTGTGTGTAGTACCACAGAAAGCACTGTGTGCATATTATATTTAATGCAATACACGTAAGTTCACTTTAATTTTAAAACAAAACTCAAGACAACTTTATCTTCGCCAAAGAAAAATACAGCATTTGCACGATAATATAGTTGTGGTAGCAATAGTGAAAAAAACAAGATACAGCCACATAGACAGCAGTATGTGAAAGGGAAGAACCTTGTCAAACCCATCTCCTCATCTACTTTTGTGTCAGTGCTAAGGAAGGAAAAAAGTACAAAAATACAGTATACTTCATGAAACATCATCCACTCAAAAAAGTGTCTAGAAAATGCACAGGAGAGAGAATGGAACCATTCACAAATGTAATTGTCAGAAAAACATGTATATCAACGAGACATATGCAGTTACATAGGAAATGAGTTTTGAAATGATCTGATTCTCATATTTGGTTAATGATTCAAGTTGTCAGTTACTACTGTTTCTACTCCTTTCCCAATTTTGTGGCTAATAGACCAAATATTACCTAATAACAAAAAAGACAAAGTAGCCCATTTAAGAAACATGCATTCAGTTTCTGAGTTTATGTATATCTATGATTAATTTCAACTTGAAAAAAAAAATAAGATGACTTGCCTCAAATGAATGGCTGTGCATAGCCTAACTCCCTTGGTAGAACTGCAAAAATAACTGTATGTGACCAAGATGAAAGCAGAATGTCTTCAGCTTTAGATATTAAACACAGTACACTACTTGTAAATTTGGAAAATGTACATCCTTCTATTGATACTAGCCAGTATCCTTAAGCCATAACAAACAGTTAAGCTAATATTCTCTCAAGAGATAGAATTTGAATTTATCTTTGTCTTTAAATGGCCAATGTGAAAGATGTCATAAAATACACATCTTTCCCCCACCAGATGCACGATGGGTACCTTTGAAAGAGGACTGATATAATTGTATATAAACTTGGCTTTGAACTATTTCACAGGTAAAGCAAAGGAAAACTGCCAGCCATACTTAGGGCAGAGAGAACACCTAAGAATTCTCCAATAGAAATTTACCATTCCTATATCAAGCAGTTTTCTAAATAACCATTGATTTATCCAACAACCTATAACAGTTGGGCACTAACTTTATGCACAGCATTTGCTAGATGTTGCTAAACTTCTCCTTTCCCAAAGGATCCTCATTCTAGTCCGATACTTTGGATCTATCTGGATGTTTTTCATTTGTGAGACCCACTCTTCAGAAAATGCCTTCCAATTTTACCTTCAGTAAGATGCATGATGCCCTTCAGAGTAACTGATATTTCTGAGTTAGAGAAAAAGTCGCTTGCTATCAACAGGTTGCAGCAAATTTGTTGGCCTTTCTTTCATTTCCCTAGAAACACAGGATGGGAAGGAACAGAGTAGCAGGAGGGAATCACAGATGAGAAGGAAAACTGTCGCCAGAGAAGATGAAAAAAATTCATGTTCTATACTGCGTTCATCTGTAAAAAGACAAAATGTGGTTAAGTTTATTACACTGATGTTGTGAAATGCAGATTCATACAATAAACATTACTTGTCCATTCTAGAATCAAGTAGTAGGAAGATACTTCCAATGGGAAATAACTACCATGGAACGAGAGGACCTTCAGCATGTACTGTCTATTATCCTGGGCTAACCAAGACCTTTTATATTACCTAAGCTGATGGCTTATTACTCTGTAGCCCACTGGCTTAATTTTGTGAATCCATCCAGACTACATAAAGCTTTTTGCTGTTATGCAGGTCTGGGGACAGAGCAACGTGGCAAATCTGCTCATGTGAAACAAGAGTGAGGAAATGCTGAGCCATATGCCCCAGGGAGAGAGGAAGGATAGGGAAATGATACATTTCCCCTAAAGGCCACTCAGTGGGTAAAATCAATGACTGTTTCAGGTACAGGCTAGAGAAGCAGAATTACCAAGAACCCTTTCACCCTCCCCACCAGTACCTTCTGCCCAGCTGCCTTGACCAGGATAACTTACAGTAAGTAAATTGTTCATCCAAAGAATACTAGCCTGCCAGTCACTTCCTGTCTGAAGGACACACTGGTCTTTCCCCTTAGACCAGATACTTTTTTTTTTGAAAGAAAAAAAAGAAAGAAAGAAAATGAGAAAGAAAGAAGAAAAAAAGAATGAAGAAGAGGAAGAAAGAGGAAGAAGAAGAGGGAGAGAGAACGGGAGTGTTGCTTTATTGCCCAGGCTAGAATGCAGTCTAAAAATGGGTACTGGAAACCTCTTTTATGCCAATAATTGTGCTTAATAATGGCCAACCAATATTTCATTTAAACCTGTGAGTAGATGTGATGTGGTACTGATAAGAGTGTTTATTCTGTGTATTTAAAGTGGAAAGTTCTATAAATGTTTATTAAGTTTACTTGTTCCGGATCTGAGTTCAAGTCCTGGATATCCTTATTAATTTTCTGTCTCATTAATCTATTTAATATTGATGTTGAAGTCTCCCACTATTACTGTGTAGGAGTCTAAGTCTCTTTATAAGTCTTATGTATCCTGTATTGGGTGTGTATATATTTAGGATTGTTAGTTCTTCTTGTTGCATTGATCCTTTTACCATTATGTCCTCTTTTGATCTTTGTTGCTTTAAAATCTATTTTATCAGAGGCGAGAATTACAACTCCTGCTTTTTATTTATTTATTTATTTATTTATTTTTGCTCTCCATTTGGTTGGTAAATCTTTCTCCATCCCTTTGTTTTGAGTTTTTATGTATCTTTGCATGTGAAATGGGTCTGGATGCAACATACCAATGGGTTTTGGCTGTATCTTTTGATTGGGGGATTTAGTCGATTTAAATTTAGGATTACTGCCATTTGATGTTAGCTGGCTGTTTTGCCCATTAGTTGATGTAAATTAAAAGACCAGATACTTTTAATCGAGGATGATTCTGTCCCCTGGCAATGTCTGAAGATATTTCTGATTGTCTCATCTGGCTGTGAGGGTGCATGTGCTTACTGGCATCTATTTGGTAGAGGCCAGAGGTGCTGCTGAACCTCCCATGAAGCACAGTAAAGAACCCCCATCCCCAACAAATAATTCTGCAGCCCCAAATAGCAGCAGCACCAAGACTGAGACACAAGGCACTAGACTGGAAAGCCTCATGAGAACATTTTTTAAATCCCAAGTACTCAATAGTGTGTAGGACATAGTGGGCTCTTAGGAAAATTATTCTGGATTGAAAAGCACAGTGAAAGTGTTGCCCCTATGTTTCAGTCTGGCTGATGTTTCAAATGTGTGGTTAATATGGTGGACTATGGTGGTAAAGAGGGGGAGGGAGGGAAAGATAGATAGAGGAAGAGAGAGATCCTGTCACTGTGTGACCAAGGCATATGACTTAACCTCTCTAAACCTCAGTCTTCATCTGTCAAAAGAGGATTAATAGTACCTAGCAGATAGGCTTGTTAAATTAGATGGCATATGTAAAGTGTTCACTATAGTAGATGAAAAGTAGTAGACTGTCTATTGACAGGCCTATCATTATGAACTTTGGCTAAAGGCCTCTAGCAGAGTAGACTGGCTCTATTATAGTCCCGGAGGAAAACGATTACATAGGAAATCCAGACTAAACAAATACCCAAGTCAGGCTGCAGAAAACACTGGTGCTCTGGCTCTCTTGGACAATTTCCTCAGGAGCCTATGGTCCTGTTGCTCCTGAGGCTACACCAGGCGTAGGTCCCTGGTGCCACCCTCTTCCAGAGCTGCAACCTCTAGACTTGGCAGAAGACAGCCAGCCTGGGGAGAGCTACTTCTGTCTGAGTGTACTCCCTGATTCTAAGAGTGGATGATGAATGGAAGCCATGGCCAAGGGGCAGAATAGCAAACCACTGTGGAGTCAACCCAATTTAGAGACTGATTCAACTTTTGTCTAGCCACTGCCTATATTATAGCCTCTTTTTTTTTTTAAAGTTATAGACTCTTTAGCTCTTTATGTCTTCTATGGGTTTAATGAGAGACTTCAGTGGTGTATAGAGGGTGTGTGTGTGTAAAATGGATTTATTTTATTCTACAAATGAAATGAATGAAATCATCTGAAATGGGATGGAATGGCTACAGCAGGCATCCAAAGACCACAAAACTGTTTCCTGACATGTGTTTAGCGTATTTAAATTGCTCTAACAGTATCCTCCTGAGAGCACAGAGAAAGCAGTCCAACTGCTTGCACAAGACTGCAGAGAGGGAACCGATCCATCTATTTTCTCAATGTCACAGGAAATAACGGTGACGACAGAGATGGAATACTGATTGCCAAATCCCAAACACAAACCCAAAGGCCATGCTGCCTTTGTCTTAATAACAGAATAAACCCACTCCTATACAAACAGCTTCTTCAGGGTGCATGTTTTGAATGGGGCAAAGATTAGCTTTTTGTGGGAGGCTTTCCAGGATAGTGGACAAAAGCATGAACTAGGGACTCACTAGGTAGATTCAAATATTCTTTCTACCATTTACTAACTGCTTGATCTTAGTTAAGTTACATAAAAGGGGCTGCAGGGGGATGAGGGGCTCTGTTCTCACATCTGTCAAAAGAACAGTAACAATAATATCTAACTCAGAAGGTGGCTGTGAGAACTGAATGAGTTACTAATGAGTTACCAGTACTGTGAAGTACATGGTAAACAGTAGGTGCTTAATGTCACCTATTAATGGTGGTGGTGATGATGTTGTAATTTGCTCAGGAACGACAAAGGAGGCATATAAAAGAAGATCCCCCCCATTTTACAGTTCCTGTGATATAACATAGTTTCTGAATAGGGGTTTATATCTGTTCCATTCTTGTCCCAGGCCTAAAAGCCCTTTATACCTTTATAGCAGTGTTGGGAGCTACATTCTAACAGGATCTCCCTTACACCCAAAAAAGGCTCATTTTACACTTGCCAATAGGAATGGAACTATTTTGCTGCCACACTAGCTAAGTTTTTTTCTAAATGGCCTATTTCATCATCGATGATCAGGAAGGTGTAAGAAGGTACAATCTCTAATGATTGTAGCCCGTGCTTAAGGTGAGGGAAAAAAGTCAAAAAGTTACACAAGAGAAACTTGAATCCAGGCAGATCTTACTGAGGCCTTATCAACACATTCCCCAAAGGTCTGAAGAGTGACGCCCTCTCATTCTCGCTCACCTTTCCCCTCCCTGCCTTCTTCTCTTTGTTGAGCACATACTTTTTGCCAGGCACCAGGTACACAGTAAGGAAGAAAGGCCAGTAATGACTGAGGATATTTTTTAGAAGCATTAAACAAATTTTTAAGAATGAGCTGGAATAGCTCCATGTGGAAAAGAGCTTAAAATTAAACAGCATCAGCAAAAATCCAGCCAAGCAAGCACAATCTTTAAGAGGAAAGATTTCAGGTCGAAAGGCAAACAATACTAGTTATATACGAAAAAACAGCCTCCCAAAGGAAGATGCTCTCTTTTGTGGACAATCATCTTCCTATTTCTATTTCTCTCATGAATCTCATTAACTATTTTACTCCTTGAACCTTTTACTCTTGGCAAGTCCCTCACAGCCCCAGGAGCTAGTTGTACAAATTAGCTCTCAAATATAAAGCAGATGAAGTAATTTTATTGCTGCTAGCTAAAGTATAATTATAATTATTGTAACTACCAAGCATTAGTCCCTCCCTTTCTAAAAATAACACTCCGTCCCCTAGACACAGTGACAAAACAGCATACCGAAGAAAAACATTTGCTTATCAAAGAAATCTTAGTTCCTTAATATGTGAAATTTCTACATGGACAATTTCAAAGGGCAGAGCAGGAAACTTGAGTATTTGAAATGTCACTTGTTTTTTGGAAGGTGCTGAATGCCAGGAATAAAAATCGCACGATAATGTAGGTGGTTTAAATACAGCAGCTCCAATACGTCACGGTTCATCTGAGCACTGCACTCCCCTTGGCTCTGCCAGGGTTCCCTCCTGTAGACAGGCCCAGGATCTGCCATGGTGCCCTCCCTGTCTCTAAGCACACGTATTTGCTGCGAGCTACATGCATGCCGGCCATGGTACTTACCATACTGTCGAATTCTACAGAGCCCACTATCCGAGACACCTCATCAAACTCCTCAGGAGACATAGGGAGCAGGTTGTCTGTGGACTGAAGTCTAGAAGGGTGACTAAAATGGGGAAAAAGAAAAGGGGAAGTCAACATCTGAGTGATGAAAGCACTAGTGCATACTTACACACTTTATCTTTTGTCTGTATGAATAATCATATTATATTTTTATTTTCGGTACGTGCATACACTTGTAAAATACATTTGCAAAAGTACAGCTCATGGGAGGCTCATGTCCCCAGCCCAGCCCCTTGAGAAAGGTTTCACACTCCATGGATGTGATGAGCAATAGCCAGACTGGAATCTGCGCCGCTTCTGCCTGGGTAAGCCTAGGTGTGAGCATGTGCAGTGCACTACCCTGAGATGACGACGCCTCATGGCTTACCCTGGACAGAAAAGCACCAGAGAAAAGTCTGGGGAGTCCCTCATCCCTACCTTGAGGTTTGAATGCAGATAAAGCTGCTCCACAGAGTGTTTTTACATGAAGGCTACATCCATTCACCCCAAGACAGTGCTGCAGGCCAAATAACTGACAATGACATTTCCAAAATTTTTTCTACCTTTTATAAAATGAAACAACAAAATCAAAGCAAGTGGAGACAATTTATCTCAATTATTACTTTGGCCTTTTCTAGATTGAAAAGAACTACTTTCCCACTCTGATCAATTTTTGCTCATTTTATTTATACTTTTTCAAAGTATCAGTTTTGGGAAAATGTATATACTTTAAACACAAATTTGGTTTTCGGCTTTTTTTTTTTTTTTTTTAAAAAGGTAGTGAAATGCTGACAGCGGGTAACGCGGGATCCCAACAAGTTCAACTGTGATGGCGACAGCAATTACAATGGAAAAGCAAGATACAAGCATCTTCAACAGACCCCAGCCAGGAACAAGGCTGGCCTGAGGTTTGCAAACATGTCACTCTTCTGTGTTCACTTACACTTCAGACACAGAAATCAATTCAGTCTTGATATATCCAGTTCCTTTAGGGCCATCAAGTTCCATTGGCTCTGGTGCTAGAAATAAACACATCATGCACACATCAATCAACAGAAATTACTTAAGAATAGAACATCAACTTTTTGGGGGGATTAAAGTTATACTGTGTTTCTAGACAGCTTAGTGTCCTAAAACTTGAAGAGGCTATAACCTCCCTCCCTGAGTTACCTAAAATTCTAATGGGAATGCAGAAGCAACTAGAAGGAGGAGATTTCAGCAGGACTCTAGGTAGGAGCTTTCTCTTTACACAACTTGAAATCTTACAGGAAGTTCTATCTAGTTTATTGGCATTAGCCTGGCTAATGAATATTCACAGCTCTCAGGGTAAGCTGGAGGCATTTTCATTCCAAAGTAATTTTCCTAATACTGAGATTTCTGATCCTGAAAAACAGCTTTGTTGTTGTGTTCCAAACAAAACAGGTCTAATTTGAACTTTCTCAAATGTAATTCATTGACAACTGAGAAGCAAGAGACCTGTGTTCTCAGATTAGGCTTCTTCTTAATAATTACCTAATAAAAATAGGATCTAGTAATTGGGCCACCCTAAATGAACCACTTGACTGCTTCCACGCCTCAGTTTCCTCAACTTCAACATGAGCAAGATATCTTCTGTTAGTTGGCCATAGTTCCTTATTCTTTATCCCTTTCCATGTGGAAACAGTGATAGTAACAAATACAGAAGATCAGCAATGGATTTTTCCAACACTCCTAAAATAGGAGATTATCCACTCATTTTTTATAGTTATATCAGGTCAAATAATGCATTATGTTTCAACTACGCTAAGTTTATACCATCTTTTGAAGGCCTGCTCTTACCAATTCAAAAGCAAGCGGTGAGTTAATGACACTGCATGGGTGGAGAGTTGGAGAACAATTACCCCCTCATCAGGAAGGACTGTGCCATGTGATTACCACCTGCTCGCCCTACTTACCTTCCTTTGGTCTGGAGTAATACTTTCCAAAGGCATGGTCTTTGTCAATATTTGGATACAGATACTTCAGGGGATTCTCAGGAATATTCTCAGCAGCCATGACTTTGTAATTGCGAATGATGTCAGGGAAAGTAACCGCAGAAAGTTCTTTCTTCGTGTAGGGTTCAACCGCATGGAAGTAAGGTTCTAAAAAAAAGAAAAGAAAAGTGAATACCAAAGAATATCCCAGAATGAAAGAGGACAGAGAAATAAAACACTGCAGAGTTGACAGATTTGAGTGAACCTCATCAGAACTAATCACAATCTAAGAGTTATAACACATGTAGTAGACTGCTTAATTTCCAAATAAATTATAATCCTGTCTTAAGAAAAATAAAAGGAGGAATTACTCTCAATAACATTGCATTTGACATTATTTGCTTAGATTTATAAATATGGCCAAATAAAATTTATTAAAAACCTTTAAAAGCTTGCATCTTTAATGATATGCTGCCAAGAGGCAGATAAATAACTCACTACTAAGTGGGTCATCCTGGCTCAAGCCATAGATTTAAAGTACTAAAGCTAAATTCACTTTCTGTTTGTTTTTCTTTTCATATTGAAAAATCTAATTTTGTATTAAAATAAATGATGATGATGATATATAGCAAAAAACATTTGAAATAAAAAAAGATCCTACTTGCTACATTTCCCTCTAACCCTTAATGTAATAAACCATGGTTTAATTCACTCCTGTTCTTATTCCCAGACTGAATTCAGATCCTTTTTCCTAGCTGATACAGAATCTTCGGGTGTCCACTTTCCAGAGGCCACGGTTCAGGTGCTCTGGGGAGCCTGCTCTGGAACACGAGACTATGCTGCCAGCATAACCCTTCTTGGCTGGTACTGCCCTGCTTGACCTTTCCTGGTTGCCAAGGGTTTTCTTCATCTCTGCTTGGTCTGGTAGCTCTGTCCCTCAGCTGGTTCAGGGAGGGAAAGGGATAAGAGGAAAAGGGCAGGTTCCAGTGACTACTGCCCACGTCAGACTCTCATCTCAGCCCCGCTGGGTTTTCTTCAGAAGAAAAATAGAAGAGTATTCCAGAAAAGCAAATAGAACAAGAAGAGTATTCCAGAAAAAAATAAATAGAACAAGAAAGAAGACTATTCCAGAAAAATAAATAGAACAGTATTCCAGAAAAACAGAACAAGAATATTCCAGAAAAATACACAAGAATATTCCAGAAAAATAAATAGAACAAGAGTATTCCAGAAAAATTAACAGAATAAGAACAGTACTCTAGAAAAATGAAAGAAGAGTATGCCAGAAAAACAGAATAAGAGGAATCCAAAGAAATAGCACGAGTATTCCAGAAAAATAAATCGAACATGAAAAGCATTCCACTTTGTGTCTACCCACAGAAAGTATCAAAATTACTAAAACAAATCAGTTTTTCCTCCTGCCTTTCAAATAGACCAAACTCTAAACAACAGCAAAAAGTAATCAGTTTGTCTTCATGATTTTTTCACGTATGCTGTTGAGCTTCGTCCTCAGAAACCTGCCTAATAATGTCAAGGTTTCCAGAGTCTTTCAGCCATGGACTCATTTGATTAAATAGAAACCCATATATGACAAAGACAAACTTGCAGTTGCTCTGTTTGAAGGCAGGGTAGAGGCTGCCACTTGTCCCAAGAGGCCCTGCACCTGCTCCCTGGCTAACAATGTATATGAAGTCTTCTCCCAAAGCCTGTCCCCATCCACACATTCTACTCTGGGATTACCCTAAGAAAGTCTGGAAACTTAGACCTGTGGGAAATGTGATTCCTTCCGAGAATGGGTGGCAGATTATGCTGACTCACTTCCTTGATCTGCAGATAACGAACCTGACGCAACGGAAAGAATCGCCTTGTCTTTTCAAAACCACCATTTCTACAATATATTCCAGAGAGTGAACCACAAACATTCATGGTGCTTTATGAAATCCTATCAGGGGCTCATTCAGGGTAAGTATGAGATCTGCAATTTCATGTCCCAAACACATCATCTGTATGAGCTCACTGGCGGTGATGAAGAGGGACTTCACACCCATGGAATGCTGGGACCGTGTGCTCAATCTCCCACTCACCGCCTCCGTTCTGGGACCGCTCCACCCATGTGAATGTGATGGCCCCTTCCCGGGAGCTCTCACTGAACCGCAGCAGGAAGGTCCCCGGCTGCTGGTCCTTCAACAGGGCACGCTCTCGTTCCTTGCTGATGAAGCCCATGATGCACCTGAATATTGAAGAAATGGACAGAGAGGCTTTTAATTCAATTGTGATTTCCATTTTAATGCTAACTTACAAACCAAGAAAATGGCGGGAATATGACAAAAGAACCTATGGTAAAAAACATACACCATTTTAAAATCTGTTCAGTTGACACTCAGGGAAGCTTTTCACTTCTACATGTACATACTAAGGTTTAAAAAAAACAATATGAACATGGTGTCAGCAGGATGCTACAGATGCTCAATAAATATGTATTAGATTAATGAGCTTTTTATAGTTCCTTGATTATTTTAAAGGCCATGAAAATGTCTGAATTTACACATCTTTTTTACTGGAGAGAAATATGTTCATATTCTAGCCCTTCTGATCGAGTTAAAGCTTTTGTTGAAATATCAGCTGATCCTGGTAATAAGTCAGTTAGAAATGATTTGCCCAGTTAAAAGGGTTTTTCTTCCTTGCTAGGGGGCCACATAGCAGGTGCTCAAAAAATTTTTGTTGAGTGAATGAATGCATGCATGGCACTTGGGAGTTTTTTGTTTTTTGTTTGTTTTTGTTTTGTATTTAGCTTTGCCAATACTTATATATGTACTAAGAAAGTGTAAGGTTATTAATGTTATGAGGTTGCACTCTCCTATAAATGAGCACCTCTGTGGGATTCACACACATCTAGTCAAATACTGCAGCTGGACTCAGGCCTTGCCTCAATCTTGAAGCACTAAAAATATGTTTCAAAATATATCCATCGGTGGCCCTTACCCATCATTCCAGAGAGGGAGCAGGTGTTTTTTAATGAGTTCTAGGATGCTTTCAATCCAAAGCCAGAAGGGAAAATTTTTATCATTTATATTCTCCTGAAAGTATACAAATGCACACATTATGAACAAAATCTAAAACAGTGACTTACCATGGCCCCTCCTGCCATCAGGTTTTAATTTGTAAAGACTCCCTAGGTGCCAGGATGGAACAGACCCATTCAGCGCAGCAGTGGGATCCTTTCCTTGGTGGGGAATATCAAGATCCCTCCCTCCTCTTATCACCATTCAGACCAGGAGCTTTCCATTTCCCTGGGCCAGGCTCTGTTTCCCTTCCCAAACAGTAGGGGATGACCTCCAGTGTGAATCACGGAAACACAGCTGCCCAACACTAACAAAATCCAGCAGTGTGAGCTGGCCCGCACTGTCTGGTGACCCTGGCAGGGTCTAAATGTTCTTCGCAGTGGGCCTCTCTACTCGAGCAGGCCATGAAGCTCGTCTGGCTGATCAGGCTGTGCCACCTGGCATAGAACATATATTTCACACAGAAATGGCTGAAACGCTGCGGGGCAGGGGTCCAGCCAGCGTGAGAAGACTCACTTCAGATATAAAAGAATGTTATCACTCAGGCAGGTGTTTCCTGTTAGACTCCCGCTCAGAGACCAACCTCCTGCACTGAAGAAAAGTAAACAACTTGCCGGAGAGTCTCCTTGGTCAGAGAAGAACACGCCAAAATAAGCAAACAGGTAACTATCACAGTAAGAAATACAAGAACCTCAACCGACAGCAAAAAGGACTCAGAGAGCACAAAACCCAGACAGTCCTCACCTTACAAAACCTCGTCCACGGAATGAGACCATCGGGGCTGGCGTTAGGACCTAAACAAATAAAAACCAGATTTTTCAGCAAACAGTAACTGATTCTGAAGCTTTGGTTAGACGATGGCTCTTGCATTTGCTCTCAACGAACAGAGCCAAACACCCAACAAAGATTGTATGTACACAGTTGGCATTTTTGGAGACCTTAATGCCAAATTAACTGAGCAATTATCACATGTGCTGGAAAAGGGTGGAATTTAAATAGTCTAAAATATGTGTATGTTGGTTTGAGTTTAATGGCAGGGAGGAATCCATGCCAGATTCCTGGGCACTATGATATGAAAGTTTTTAGGGAAAGTAGAAACATCAAAAAGCCTTACCATCTGCTCTCTCCCTCCCCAGGAGCTCCTTTCCCCTCCCTCTTCTCTGAGAGGAGAGTCCGTTTAATGCCCTGTTCATGTTAAACTTCCTTCCAAGAACATCAGCTGACTTTGCCTTTTGCACGAAAGCAAAGGTGCTCTGCTGGGCCTCCTAGAGAAGCCTCCCTACCCAGTGCCTCTCCCCACTGCCTTCCTCTACCATTCAGCAGAGCCCCTCTTCCTTGGACCCTAAAGAATTTTTTCAAAGTTCAACCTGTGCCCAAGATCACTCTTAGATCTTCAGTGTAACTGATACTTGACTTTACAAGTTTATTTTAGACATTATTTATGCATTTCCCTCAGCTCTTCTCCAAAGAGGACATGGGCTCAGAGTTTGATGCGAATCAAAAGGCAAGTGAGAGAAATTAAAGAAGCCCAGAGCTTATTAGCTATACAAATTAAAGCAGCCCAGGTGAGAAGAGGTGATAAGCCCATTATCTGTCTTCAAAGAGAACTACAAATAAGCCACTACAGGCAGGAAAGCTATCCTTCTTAATGCTCACCAAATAAGAAAATGGAATAAGGTGATTTTGTACTTTTTATTAAATAGCACAAGACCACCACTGTGACAGCTGCATGGCCAAGGGGAGGCATTGTTGGAAGCCACTGGGTTAGGAAGAGCCTACTGCTGTTTGTGGTAAATGCAATGCTGCTCTACAGAAAGCATATGTCAGGGACTTCCTTTTTTGCTCCCCAAGGTTAATAGGCCTTCATCTTTCTAATCCAGGAAATTATTTCAGCCACAAATAATCTATTTTACGTAATTCACACAATGTTTCCATAGAGGGCTGGGCACAGTGGCTCATGCCTATAATCCCAGCACTTTGGGAGGCCGTGGTGAGTGAATCACAAGGTCAGGAGTTCAAGACAAGCCTGGCCAAGATGGTGAAACCCCATCTCTACTAAAAATACAAAAAATTAGCCAGGCATGGTGGCACATGCCTGTAATCCCAGCAACTCAGGAGGCTAAGGTGGAGAATTGCTTAAACCTGGGAGGTGGAGGTTGTAATGAGCCAAGATCATGCCACTGCACACTCCAGCCTGGGTGACAGAAGGAGACTCCATCTCAAACAACAACAACAACAAAAACAAAAAACCTTCCCCTTAGGAATCCATCTCAGAAATCTTAACATGAGACAATGAGGAAAGGATTCATTTAAATGTTATCAGGTCTGTATTTCTTTCTAAGATGATATATGATTCTCACTTAGCTACAATAAACTGTAGCTTGAAAAGCTGACAGATTTTAATACTTTTTTACCTTTAACAAAAGTGACAGCAAAAGGAGAAAAGAGCAATTAGAGATATTTTTATGAATTCAATTTTTATAAATGTTAATAACAAGTTAATATGCATATACCAAGAAGCTTCTCTCCCAACATGTTCAGCTGGTCCACATTGAGACCTCTTTTGGTGACAGAAGAAAACTGCCAACTCAGCACCTCTGAAAGCTGAGCCCATCGTGCACATGGTGGATTCAGGAAGAAGGACAGATTCTAGAGAGAAAATATTCAAAATCTAAGGGTTACTACAGAGACACTAGTCACAAGTGGGACACTAAAACATATGTCCATCCCAACTTTCAGTTCTAGTTTATATGACACATAGATGCTTTCACAGTAGGGAAGAGAAATACAATCAATTTTCATTATTCACAGATGCACATTTGTGAACTTGTTTACTCACTAAAATTTACTTGTAACTCCAAAATCTAAGCACCTGGTGTCTTTGTGGTCATTTGAAGACACACCGGTGCACACAGCAGCAAAGAATTCAAGTCTCTTAACACTTACGTTTCCAACTGAAGTCAAACAAAATGACATGCTGGCTTCCTCTGTCAGCCCTCATACAAAAATGTGTCCTTTTTGAAGTCTATTTAGTGCCATGTTTTTTGCACTTTGTGACTGCTATTGGTGATCTCTGTTTAAAATGGTGCCCGAGCATAGTGCCACAGTGTGGTCCACTGTTCCTAAGCATGGGAAGGCTGGGATGTACCTTATGGAGAAAATACATGTGTGAGCTAAGCTTCCCTCAGGCATGAGTTACAGTGATCTGACTATAGGTGTAATGTTAATGCATCAGCAAGTATATTAGATAAGCTGTCTTTAAACAGAAACACACATAAACAAGGTTATGTATTGATGGGTTCACATAAATATTGTGATCAGAGGCTTGAAGGAACCTAGCCTTGTAGTTCCCTTTGGGGCGACAATTCATTATTTGCTGATTAAGTGTTCCTGGTGACCTTAAAAAAAATAAGTACTTTGAATAATGATAATTGACTATAACTAATTAACAGTGAGTACCCACACTCTAAGAATGGAGCATGCTTGTTTAGTAGATGTATACATTTTTAAAGAATCACAATAAAGTGATATGGAATCCCTGACTGCCCTTGCTTACTCACATGAGAGAAAAATAATAATTCCCATTTCAAACACATTCCCATGCTTTACTTGAGAGCCTTAGAAACACCACAGGAGCTTTGACATTTCTCTCACCATCTGGCCATTGGGGCTATTTCAAAGATGCAGCAGTGAGAGCACAGAGATCTCTGCTTACCCCCAGGACCAAAGCAAATATGTTTTCCATACCCTGGGTTCCGCCACCAGCATGTTGTACCAAAGGATGGAGGCCCAACCGCTTGGGAGCTGGCTGACGTTGGAGATCACCACAACAGGCAGAGAGGTCGTCTAAAGGATGACAGAGACCTTGAAATCATCCGAATCACAGAAACATCACCTTCAGGTAACTGCTTAGCCTCAACTAAAAGCAGGGGATTATTTGTAAATTTGCACATATTTAATACTTGAAAATGAGAAATGTTAAGTTCTGTTTTTTTTTGTCCAGTTTAATTTGCCTTTGATGTATCTTTCAGTTAAGAAAAAAGTCCCCAAAAATAATAATAGCTACAATAATTCCTTAAGGGATATGCAATATAAGAAGATAAAAATTGTCACATTAAAGACTCAAAATGTAAGGGAGGGCAGAGTAAAATAAATAAGTCCCAGTGCTTAATGTTATAAAATTAAAATCAGCTATCTCAACCGGAATGTTTAAGTTATAGAATCTGCAGGTCAATTCAATTCTCTAGCTCTCTGGACCATAAATTAAGGTTCAGATAGTATCAGCTGAAAAAGATCATTTTCAAAACAATTAGGTAAATACCTCTAAAACAAAAGCTGAGAAATAAAAATACATCTAACAATTAAAAGTAAAAATAATGAAGTTTTCCAACTCGGGACCGTAAAAGTCTTACCTCGAGGTCAATCACCAAACCAGGCTGGCACAACTGGGTTTCAAAACTAAGGGAGTGAAGTTCTTCAGTAACAATGAGAGGACCCTTGGAAAAGAAAAGGAAAGAAGAAAAGAATATAACCACTTATTCACAGATCCTGAAACTTTCCAAAGCCCAATTAACATGGCAACAGGCCACAGAGATCCTGGATGCAACCAGTGGCAAGTCCAAAGACTCAATATTCAATCTCTCCCAGATTTAATGATTCTGAGTATCTCAGTGTGCTCTGAAAGATAAATGTCTGAAGTTATGGCAAAGGGTATAGATTCAGAGCAATAAATGTCAATGGGAAAATAGCGACTAATGGCTTTGTGACCTGAGGCTTCTCGATCCTCAGCTCTGCCTGCCTGCCCAGTGTGGCTGCACATCTCAGGGAAGGTGGGTGGGGAGGAGGGGAGAGCGCCGGGAGTAAGTGCACACTTGTGATTGTCTACTGCCTACAGGAAGGGCTAACTCACACAAACTTGGCAGGTCACAAAGTGTCTTGGTTTTGGTAGAAATGTATAGATTTCAAAGTGCCTTCATAGATGTTACCTCATGTGAACCTCACAACTTAGAACTAGAGAGGTGCAACTGCTAGACCCAGGGAGGTCAAAACAGTTCAGGCGCAAACCAGGGCTAGAAGGCGTCTTTGCACCGCCTAGGCCTGTGTTTGTCCTGCTGCTCCACGTGACCTCCACTGTCCTGGTGTGGAAGGAATGCATGCTGTATGTGCATAAAGGACGAAATGTTCTAAACCGAAACAACTCCAGATATTTTATCCTTTGTCCATAGTTCATCTCTGAATATATCACAAACCCAACTCCTGAGGATCATGTTGTAAGAAGGAAACCGATGCAGAGGCAATGCTTCCAGTAGGGGATGCCATGGCCGAAAAGCCCTCTTGGCACATAGCAAGGCAGTCATAAAAGTGGCCTCTCATTCCAACTGTGACAGTACTCTGTGCACCTTAGCTAAATTCTGCAAACTTCCTGTGACTCAACTTCTTCACCGGTCAGATGCGCGGAATACAAAAGCCCAACATAGCTGCTCAACTGAGTTGTCCATGAGTGTCTAATGAATTTATGTACAAACTCGTTTGACAGTAAAGCACAAACGTGGTGTTTTTACCATTGTCACAGATAGACCCAGCTCCTTTGCTCTTCCCTGCTGGGTCTGACCTCCTCTGTGAGGTGTCCCCAGACACAAACTGACCCACCCTTGCTGGATGGACCTGCCTGATTTGGGCCCATTCAACACATAAAGAGACTCTTACCTCATTCGTTCTGGTGCCAGCATTCTTTTGTTCTTTCAATTGCTATAAAACAAACAATCATCTTAGTAAACACCGTCTTAATGGTCAAAGTTGCTATCTTCATTTACAAATTAGAACAAAATTAGGACTAAGAAGAATGACAGACATGACATTATCTTTAGAATGCAGAACAAGAGACAAAACGGCCCTTGTTCTGGCTCCATGAGCAGAAGCACATGTCCCCAGCAGCCTGACGGTGCGGACACCAGTCTGGAGGGATCTCTTAGAATCACAACCGGCTCCTCTCCTGCATTCAAACTTTCCCTGAATGACTCCCTGTACACCTTCATTAGCTGTTTCACGCCCCGAGGCTCAGAGGACAGCTTCTCCCTTCCCCTTCCCTCAGCAGAGTCCCTCAGGCTGGGCCCAGTGACTCCAGGCCCAATGGCTGAGGGGACTCCATCCTGGAGCCCTCAAGGGAGCAGGTTGGGGCCCTGATGGGGGGATCTGAATACCCTGAGACACCTGAGTTGGGCTGGGTTTTTGAGTCACGTAGAGCTTCCTAGCTAGAAGGCTTGCTGGATCACAAAGTGGTCTCTAGTGAAAAAGGATGCCTTTAACCCCCTACAGGTTCTGGGCCCAGAGAGAGCTTCGGACTTATCACCCACAGAGCCTCCCAATTGGCAGCCCCTGTGATCACAGAGGAGGAAAGAAGGGACAGCCCACACAGAGCACCCGCTGGGTCTTTACTGCCTGGGGAATGAGCGCTACTGCTCTGGAGAGAAGGTGGTAGAGTCAGCTTCCTGTGGAGGCAGCGGCTGTGGGCAAGGCCACCAGGAAGGAGAATACAGGACCTGAGGAGTGAACCCTGGAGTACAGGACCACACCTGGAGGGCGGGAGAAGTCGGAGTCAGGACGCAGGAGCCATAACGTTTGAGAAAACTGCAAGCATCTATGGTAAGTGACTGTGGGGATCATGCAGGCAACAAGTGTAAACCATTTACATGAACACGGGCTCATGAAATATTTTTACTGAGAGTGATACAGCCCAGGAAACAAGGTGAACCCCTCCTGGGATAAGGAGGAGAAACCAAAATGCCTCAAGTGCTGGTGACAGGAAATCACCAGCCACAAAGTCTGGAAAGCCCTGGGTGGGGGTGGGGGGGTCATCCACATGACAAAGTGCCAAAAAGGGCCGCTCTGTTGTCAAAAGCCCTAAAAAAAACCAGGACAACATAAAGAGAGGAAACTGATGTCCCTACCAGGTGCCGAAATTCAGCCGCCAGACTGCCGTTGGTGGACTCCTCCATGTTCATCACCTTTGTGTGTGTGCCCAAAATGTTGAACTTCCTAAATCTATACGATACAGGAAAGAAATACTGAAAAGGCTTCCAACTTTGCTTACTAAACAAATAAGCAAAAATACAGCACAGTATAGTGCAAAGCACATCACGTACCCTTTTACTGTATTTCTCTCATTCACATCTCTGCAAAAAAAAATATATAATTACATATGTATATTTAAAATTTGAAATAAGCTTTAACAAAATTATAAGAGTATAAGAATATAAGAGTGTAAGTGAATGATAAATAAAAAATGAATCTACCCCTGTGGGTTGTAGCCTTCCATTCACTCCCTGCCTCCATCTACCCATACTAGGTCCTGGTTATCCCAGCTGAGTCCCAGACATGTAATGAGGCCTTGCTAGACCACCTGGCTCCAACCACGCCAGCCCAGATCAGGACGACCTACAGCTTGCAGAATATGAGAAATAATGTTTTTGGGTTTTTAGCCACTACTTTTTTTTTAAGACAAAGTCTCACTCCGTCACCCAGGCTGGAGTGCAGTGGCATGATCTCAGCTCACTGCAACCCCCACCTCCCGAGTTCAAGTGATTCTCGTACTTCAGCCTCCCAAGTAGCTGGGATTATAGGTGCGCACCACCATGCCCAGTTAATTTTTTTGTATTTTTTGTAGAGACAGGGTTTTGCCATGTTGGCCAGGCTGTTTTCAAACTCCCAGCTTCATGTGATCTGCCTGCCTCGGCCTCCCAAAGTGCTGGGATTACAGGTGTGAGCCACTGCGCCTGGTCTAGCCACTAAGTTTTGGGAATGGTTTGTTAGGGAGCAAAAGCTAACTGATACACCAAAGATGATGGCAGGGAAGACAAGGCACACATCAGGCTATAAGGAAGAATATTTTTTCAGGAGTGGGAAGAAGCAAAAAGCCAGAGGAAAATGATTTAAATGATCATAAATCTTTTTGAAACTTGCCATACCGGTATGTGTCACAAGCTAACAAAAACATTAAATATGGCAGGGGGGAGGCGCCATCTTGTTCCTAAATGTGACTGGCCGCCAGGTCAGTGCCAGTCTAGGTCTAGGGTCTCAGGACAAAACAGGATGTGGCTGCTCCACTTGGACTCCCATGAGAGATGCCCATTCCTGAGTCCCCACTGCTCAGAATAGATAAGGGTGAATCCCACAGGTTCCACATAGTCTCTTCAAGATGCTGCTGACCTCACTCTACAAACAACCCCCCAAATGACCACGAAATCAGGGCAGCCTGAATGTTCAGCCTTGGGTTTGATCAGGGGTCTCTCCTCTGGGGCTGACCTTGAAGGAAGGGGTGGCCTGCCAAGTCCAGCCACTTCAGACTTGCTGATTACAATCTCATATGCATAAAGAGACACTCACTTTCTTGTTCATTTACAGTCTAAAAAGGCACAGGAATGTTGATATCGGCTCTAGGGGAAGCTTCCAACATCCAGCAAGGGAGCTCCTGATTTAAATCTGCTGGGATCATTTAAATCTGGTAGCTCTGACTAGGAGCCTCTGCTCATGCGCAGCATCATCAGGACTCCAGGTTCAGCCCTGGCCCCAGGGAGGGAAATTTCCACCCAGTGTAGACCCTTCCACAGCTGGTGAATCTGCTTATTTAGTGGAGGAGTCTGTACTTGAGTAACAAAATCAACATTTCAATAGTACATGTATGTTACATAATATTAAAGATATCTTACTTATCAAATAAGACTTTGACTTTCAAATTATAATTCAGCTCTTGCAATTTCACCAACAGTCTGGAAAGAAAAATAAAAGCCATTACTTAAAACAATTACCTGTTACAATTTATTTATTATGCCAATTCCCTATTAACGTTTAGATAAACCACTCCCCCTCCAGTTTTAGAGTGTTACCAACAACAAAACTGGCAGTTTTGTAGAAATACTTCAGTTTTTTTTAAGTGTATTTGGAAGAATAAACTCCTAGCTATAGAATTGCTAAGGCAAAATTCTAACACTAATTCTGACAGGATGCAGCCCTGATTTCCATTCCCGCCAAAAGTTAATGAGGGTGGCTGTTTCCCTCTATAACCTTGCCAATACTGGGTTTCGTCAAAATTTCTACCTTTGACCAATGTATTATGGGTGAAAAATAGCAAACATTACTTTCTACTAAAACTTGTATCTAATCTTTGTCCTGTTGGGAGACAATAAAAACTATTGCCTATGATCAGAAAAATTAGTGTCACATATATAGTCACACCAGGGTAGCCTGGAAAGATGGAAGGCAGGTGAGAGGGTGTGCCTCTGCTCCACGGAGCTGGAGACCTTGGGAAGGAGACCCCAGGGTTCTGCCCACTCCATTCAGTGGAGCAGGTAGATGGGATCAGATTTCTACTGTCCCTTCCAGCTGTGAGTTCCAGAATTCCATGAAGGCTTGAGTGTGGCATTGTACACTACCAGCCAGGGAGGGATACCCAGACTTAAATCAGCAGCACCCAAGAAAAAGAACCAGGGCCAACTCCAAACACCAGTCCAGTTCTTCAGAGTCTAGCTACTCATCATAGGAAGAACACTTAAAGCAATGCGGTCATTCAATAGAAGAGCCACATGTTCCTGGAAACACTTCTACAATTATTATCGAGGAGAAAGCCTACAAAACAATATATGTAGCATAATCCTAGTTTTTTTAAAAAGGAAATATATCTTATTTGTGTGTTTGTGCTTCTGCATGAAATACCTATTTGTGTAGATGGAATCCTAGTTTTTAAAAAGGAAATATGTCATATTTGTGTGTGTTTGTATATGAAATACATTTTTGAGTAGACATGGACAGAATCCTGGGAGGACAGACACTAGGCTGTTTACTGTGGCAGTCCACAGATATTTATATCATGGACTACATTGAGAATCTAAGGAAAAGTATAAAACCATTCATTCATCAGAAAAATGTACACATTATAAATCCACATTCACACAGTTTCTGTCCATAACGGTCAGGTCATAAGCCTATGCCCAAGAGAGGTGAGGGAGCCAGGAACTTTTACTCTCTATTACACACATTTCTGCAATTTGGAATTCTGTTTTACTGTGAACATGCATTACATCTATGACTGGAAAAAAATCAGGAGTGTGTACATATATGTGTCTTACTTACATTTCTACTATGAATATATTAACAAAAGACTCTCAGATATTCTTAGTAAGAGTTCATATTAGAATGCACCCTGAAAAATTATTTCCTCAAAACCACCCTATATAACAGTTTTTATAAAAGAAAGCTAGGGGGACAAACCACAAACTACATGACAGGCGAGGTATGAGATGACGTTTCCCTGGTTACCTCAACTTCACAGTGAACTGGACCCCAGTCTTCAAGACCAGTGGCCTCTGAGGGTGCGTAGGCATGCAGGGCTGTCTTTCCACCACAAATGAGCTGCAAATACCCAGCAAAGGATAGATAAGTTAGCATTTCCATTAAGGCTGAGGCAGTCACAATGACTTTCCCTAAAGAAAAAAGAGAGTTAGAGAGTACAACGTGAAAGATTCTGACAAGTTGGATGAATAAAGTGATATTTTCTAATTAGTAAAGAAATCCCAAGACCTAACAGGCAGTTAACAGAAAGAGAATAATTGTAATAATCTGTGAAACTATTCAACAATGAAGGCTAGGCACAGTGGCTCATGTCTGTAAGCCCAAAACTTTAAGAAGCTGAGGCAGGAGGACTGCTTGAGCCCAGGAGTTCAAGACCAGCCTAAGAAACATAGTGAGACCCTATCTTTACAATTTTTTTTTTTTAAATTAGCCAGGCACAGGCATGGTGGCTCATACTTGTAATCCCAGCACTTTGAGAGGCTGAGGCGGGTGGATCACCTGAGGTTGGAAGTTCGAGACTAGCCTGACCAACATGGAGAAACCCCATCTCTACTAAAAATACAAAATTAGCCAGGAATCGTGGCGCATGCCTGTAATCTCAGTTACTCAGGAGACTGAGGCAGGAGAACCACTTGAATCCAGGAGGTGGAAGTTGCGGTAAGCCAAGATCATGCCATTGCCCTCCAGCCAGGGCAACAAGAGCAAAAAACTCCATCTCAAAAAAAATTAACCAGGCATGGCTAATTAGTCCCAGCTACTAGAGGGCTGAAGCAGGAAGATCACTTGTGCCCAGGAGGTAGAGGCTGATGTGAGCCATGATCACACAGCTGCACTCCAGACCGGATGACAGAGTGAGGCCCTGTCTCAAAAAATTAAAAAAAAAATAAAAAAATAAAAACCCTGTATTTAATTATGTTCATTTACAAGTCAGCATTAAGAATAAAATGTGTACTCAAAGTATAAGTAATGTTTTCAATTTTTAAAAAACCCAACATACAGGTCTTCTTGTTTGAACATTAGCCTCAGGGAATCAAGTACGTTGTTTTTGAATATTACTTCCAATAAGTACGATATTTATTAAACATATCTTCAGTTGTTTTGTTACATACTGTGTAACAAATTACAATATTCTGCAGCCACAAATTATATGCAGAGTATGAAGAAACTATTGATCAAATAGTGTAATCTTTCCATTTATAACTCTACAAGGAAGAATTAACAAATCATATCTTACATATAACATCTCACTAAACTTTATGCATGGAAAGTGACGGATGCTGCTTGTGCTGTTGCACACAAAATGGCTGAACTTCACCTTCAGAAGACTAAACCTGACGTCTAAACACGCCAATATAAACATCAAAACAAAATATATTCTAACCAACCATGAGAAACAGTCTGGTATCAGGAAAATAAATATTTTATAAACTAGCACACAAAGGTTTAAAACAGTTTTGAAAATGAAGTTAGCTGTCTTGAGTCAAGGGAGTAAAAAAAAAAAAGTCAGTATTGACCATTTACAGTCTCTGACCTTTGTGGAGATGTAAGAGTCTGTTGTAGTGCAGCTACATACAGTACAATTCAGGCAATTCTGTTTTTCCACTTGGATTCAGATTGCAAATTCATTGCTGTGAGAAAAGGATGGAGGCAAATTTTAGCAGCAACCTCCACCTGACTGCTTGACCAGAGTGCTCTGAATTTTAACACTGGCCGCAGCACCACCAGCTGTTGTTCCAGGACTCATTAGCTTTTCAATCACGGCTGCAATCGTCATGAAAGACTGTTCTACATTTGTTGCATTCTTAGCACCGGTTTCCAAAAACGAAATTCCAAGGGAATCAGCAAATTCCTTTGCTGTTGTATAGTCTGCTACTTTCTTTGTGGGCAGATCACACTTGTTCTCTACCAACAATTTGTAGACGTTTTCACGGGCATAACGATCTATTTTCTGCAGCCACTGTTTAACATTATTGAAGGACTCCTGATCGGTCACATTATATACAACTAGGATGCCACTGGCTCCTTTGTAATAACTGGAAACGACTGTTCAAAATCGTCCCTGGGCTGCTGTCTTCCATATTTGAAGATTGATTTCCATGAAACTCTATAGTTCTTATTTTGAAATCCACACCAATTGTGCTGATGTAGCTTTCTGTATATGTATCAACCGCAAAACCTAAGAAGGAGGCAAGGCTTTCCAACCTCAGAGTTGCCAAGCAGAAGTAACTTGAATAAATAATTGTATTTGGGATTCATGGTGGACATGTCACTGTAGCTGCCACCACTGCCACAGCCACCCTTGCTGCTACAGCTGCCCTGACTCTCTGCACCATGGGCAACTGAAGGAAAGGAATGGGATAGGCTGTTCCAGGAGAGCAAACGTCTTCCCCAACTCCGTCCGCTAGAATACAATCAGCAGCCGCCGTCACTCAGCTATCGCTTCCACCCAGAATCAAGTACATTTTTACTACTTCAAGTTTGCATTAAAAAACAAATTACATTTTTATTATGTCAAGTTTGCAATATGAAGCCTTCTTTTCCACTCAGTGACATTTATCTATGTACTAAGCCTGTCTAGAGCACCTACTATTCACAAGGCACTGTGCTAGGTCCTGCTGGGGGAAAAGGTTGAAAAAAGCATGTCTCTACTGTCCAGAACCTTATGATAGTCAACAAATATAAAGAAATATATAACAACCATGTAACAAAAGGCACAGTAGGAGAGGAATGAAGGATGACTGTAGGCCAGGAAGGGAGATAACATCTGTTTGGGAAATTTGGAAAGATTTCATGATGAGATACAAGCGGAAGCTTGCAGGATGATACAAATTTGAAAGTAGGTACAAGAAAAGAAGGCTCTGAGGAGGATGACATATCCTCAGGAGAGGCACTGAGAAGCAAGTGTGCAGCATGGCCCCTATAGGAATTAGCAAGAGGTCAAATTTGCCTAGAAAGAGGCATGTGTGGACATGAAGCATGGAGTGGTCAGCCAGGTCCACGCTGCAGAAGGGGGGCCATGAATGCCCAGCTGAGGGGCTTCACTTGGATCAGAGGGTGATGAGAAACCAGAATGGAACTCCGCTCAGGGACAGCACTGGACATAGGGAGGAAGGACTGGGATGGGGGACTGGTAGGGAGGCTGGGGAAGAGTCCAGAAAAGAGGATTTAAGAGGCTGAGACATGAGGAGGGGAGAGGAGGTGGTGAGACATGCTAGGGTTATGGCAGAGACCTGGTCACAGGGGAAGGAAGAGTGAAAGGTGTCTACAGATTCCAGCCTAGGTGGCCATAAGAGTGAAGGGCCACTGGTATAACCAAAGAATTCAGGAAGAGTCACTGTCACTAAAAAAATTTTATATAACCTACTAAACCTTTCTAAATCATCCAAATTACAGTAAAATGTTCCTCTGTAAGAACTGATTACAGAAGGTACAAATAAATGTCCCTCGAGTTACCTCTGAATGAGTTGCTGGAACAGACTGAAGGTGCGGTCCCATAACACTTGTTTGTTTTTTGTGATAGGGTCATGTTCATAGGTGTATTTCTGTTCCAGTTCCTCCAGCTTTTTAAGCTGCTGCCGAACTTGCTGCAGACTCTCCGCAACTATAGTGAACCTGGAAAGGTATGAGACACAGATGTCTTTATGAGAAACAGTCCAGAAGCAGCCTGGATTCAAGGGAGTCTTAATGTATTAGTCCATTCTTACGCTGCTAATAGACATGCCCGAGACTGGGACCTTTATAAAGGAAGCAGTTTAATTGACACATAGTTCCACATGGCTGGGGAGGCCCCCAAATCATGGCAGAAGGCAAATAAGGAGCAAAGTCACATCTTACATGGAGGCAGGCAAGAGGGCGTGTGCAGGAAAACTCCCTTTTATAAAACCATCTTGAGGCTTACTCACTCCCACGAGAACAGTATGAAGGAAACCACCCCCCTCAATTCAATTGTCTCTACCTGGCTCTGCCCTTGACACACAGGGATTACTACAATTTAAGGTGAGATTTGGGTGGGGACATGGCCAAACCATATCCTATGGAAACCAACAAGTTGTTATGTGCCACACAAAATGTTATCAGGATATTGTGCTCTGCGCTCTAGGGAGAAACAAGGGGAAAGAGGCTTGTGCCAGTGCTAGAAGCTTTGTTATTTGAGGAGAAAAACTAACATGACTGAATGATTACAGCCTAGATCAAAAAGTTCGGCACACCACTGAGGTCTAAGTAAGGAGAGATGAGTGTGGGCTGGGCTTCTGGGTGACGTGTGACTGAAGCAGGGGAAAGAAGAAGCCAGAGGCAGGGAAAACAGCAAAGCAGATGCTTCCAGGTGATGCAAGAGGCAGCGAGGAGCCACTGCAGGTTCTGTCAAGACAGTAGCATCAGCAAGCAGTGTCTCGGCAGGACCAGTCAGAGATGTGGCACAGAGTGGGAGAGAGGGGAGGCAAGGCCAAGCAAGGACGGGAGGTGAGGGAGGAACAACGATTCCGGTTTCACTCGACTGAAAGAAGGCATATGCTCAGTCTCGACCCTAAAAATATAATGCCAGTGAGTACACCTAGTACTTGCTCTTAGTCTTCCTTCCCTTCAGTCAACTGCTAACAGTAAAACAGGCAGGGGAAACACAGTTTTATTCGCTTGCAGTAATGACAGAAGAAAACTTTTTACAAGTGTCTTCTTCGCTGAGAAAAGTATCTACTTCACTTTCTCGATTCCAGTTCAAAGCCCTGGGACAGCAGCCATTCGTCAGGAAAGGAGAAGGCAGGATAACAGTTGCCTGAGTTCCAGAGGACATGCTAAACCAGTGTCCCCAACTCTGCACACAGAGAAAACGACAATCCTTACAAAGCACAGTGGGAAAACTAGAGGGCATATATGTCCCCTAGAAGAGGCGCCTGTGGTCTAAGAGGTCCACTAGGGGGCTCTACACACCCCAGGGCCTCTCTGGCCACCCGAAAGGCTTAGGGGTGTCAGCATTCCTCAAGACACATGGCGTGTACTGGGCTCAGAAGCTCTGCTCTAATCCACAAGAAATCTGGGGCACCTACAGGCAATTCACAGAATAAAAATAAATGGCTGAATATTAATTGTGATTTTTAAAAAAAATTAGCAATACAGAAAATAACTTCGTGAGGTCTCCGATCCTTGGACCCTTTACAATGGGCCCAGGCCACCATTCCTTCATATTCACTCTGTGATCCCAAGTGCAACCGCTGTTGACTCTTACCTGGACCACACTAATATGCGAATAGTATTCCAACTGGTCTTTCTATCTCTGTCCTGTCCTACAGGCTGTGTGGCTAGAGTGCCCTTTCTAAATCAAAGATCAGAGAAATATACCTCCTGCTTAAGAAAAAAGGCTGCCTTGGCTCAGCAGTATGGGTACACACGGCCCCCGTTCCATTCCTAGCATGGTGTGAGAACCTCCACCGTTAGGTTCCAGCAGCTCCTGCCAGGTCCACTTTTCTTCCCGTCTCACCTGACATCACTCTCCAGCCACCCAATACAGACAGCCCCTTCAGGCTCCCACATGTGTGCCTTTGCACATGCTGTTCTCTGTGCTGGAAAGCACTTCTCCTCTACGTGGAAAAAGCCCAGTCACTCTTGAGTCAGTGCAAGGCCATTTCCTCTATGAAACCTTCCCTGGAGATGCTTTCCTTTGTCCTCCTCAGAACTCTGATGGCCTTTTGTTAGAGCACCTGGAAATTTCTACTGCACAGAATTTTTACCATGTCTACATCCCTCCTCCACACCAACAAGTCCTTGTTGCCAAGGGCCAAGAATCATTCATCCTTGTGTGCCCAGGTCCTAGTACAGTGCCTGGCACGTGGTAGTCATTTAATAAGTATTACTGGATGGATGACTCCCGACAAACTATTCATGTAAGCCTGGAAAAATGCCTCAAGCTATCTTGTTTTGAATGAAACATTAGGAATCAAGTTGTTAATTGTGTTCTATAATGACCATGTCACTGAGGTGTTGTACAATCAAACAACACATCCCATGGCACAGGACTGCTCCACACCAAGCAGACGTGGCTGAATGTGGCAAGAGTCATGAATAACACTGTGCTTTCCAAGGGACTGTGTCCAGGGTAAGCAGAAGCTGGACTACATCAAACTCTATACCAACATTTTGACAAGGTCCATTCAACACAGCTCAAAGGGGCATTGATGAGCTTATGTGGTTAGCTAGTCAGCTGCTGGTTTTCCACTTTGGAGAATCTTACCAGTTCTGCAGTTGATCCAGGCAAGCATTGGGTGGCCCCCCAATACAGGCGCTCTGCTGTCTCTGCTTCCACTCCACTAGTTCATCGTTAATCAGGGCATTCTGGGTAAGTTCAGTGACATTCAACAACTCTATTATTTTGTGAACTACTTCCTAAAGGCAGTGGAAGAAATAGTGAAATAAATTCATTTTTAATCACTGAATTTTCAAATATTTTTTAAAAGAAAAGCAAGTATCGTTTCATTCTCAACTGGGGTTCTAAGCAAGGGGGTTAAAAAAATAATGTTTCCTCTCTTCTGAAATTGAGTCCATTATGCATAGTCTGTAACAAAAGCAGCATGCTATTCTGGAAAGTAAATAACTACCTTTCTTTTATTGTCAAGCATTAAATACATCTTCTTGAGTAACAGCTGTTCTTGTTTCTGATCACTCTTCGCCACACCATTGGTCTCGTGTTCTATAAATTGAGAGACAGCCAGTAAATATATTTACATAAATAAGACAAAACCAACAAAAGCCAAGATAATATAACTTAGGATAAATAGATACAGATGCCGCCTAGAGACAGGTCAAAGTTTGGCTTTCTTCCATCTTTATTAAACATGAAAACAAGTCCTAAGGATAACAACTAGACACACTGAAACAGAACGCTTGTTTTCAGTGACCCATCTAAATCAGACATAGTAGTATCTGCCACTGCAGTCACTGGCAGATAATTTCCTAAATAAACGTACATAACAAAGTTCAAAACTGCAGTTAAAAAAATGTATGCAAAGCATATCTGTAGGTTTTGAAGAGAAGTAGATGATTATAAAGTGGTAGTTGAAGTCGCTGTCTCTCATACTTTTTACCCAAATCATACTTATAATCTGCCTATGAACCGTTGTATACGCCAGATGATGAATATAGTAACAGTAGTACACCACATATTCTGTACAACACACAATCTTGAGTTATCTTTGGTTGCTACTCTCATTAAGAACAAGCAACAGTAACAAAATAGAGTAACACTGCTTTAAAACATGAGAAAAATACTGAGCTTATCTGCCATGTATACAATGGACCTGCAATGTTTGAAGAAACTTCAGATATTAGGGCAGGGGAACTCCACATTCTGTCACTCTGCATGAATCAGTGGACTACACGCAATTCAAAGGTGAGTAACACATAACCCGTGGTTATCAAGTATGGGTCACTGACCCCAGGGGACTTTTTGCATTGTTTGAAGACAATTTTGGTTGTCACTAGTGAGGGTTCCTGGCTAGTGCCACTGGCATCTGGTGGGTAGAAGTCAGGGATGCTGTTGAACACTCTACAATGCCAGGACAGCCCCCACAACAAATTATCTGCCCTAAAACATGAATGGTACTGGATGTTAAGGAACCCTGGCTTGGGTTATCAAGGAACAATTCAGAGTCATAAAATAATTGGCAAATAAAAAGCAGTAATCATATTCGCTATCTAGTGTGAACAGAAAAAATTACAGCCAATGGGCACCCCTTCAATTGTGAAGCCTTACCTCTGTTCTGCAAGGTTTTGCATTTAAAGTCATACTCATCTTGTAAATCTTCCAGGTTCTTGATTTCATGCTCTATACACTACAAATAAAGACATAAACATATTTTCTACTGATCAGCGACTTCCAAAGACTTTAGAAAACAGAGTTTTGTTCCTATGGAACCCCGAGAAACGTGAAAACAGTTCCAGCTCCCTCAAAAAGAGATCTGACTTGGAGAGGTCTAATCATATACATGAAATTACTTATATTTCATTAACAAGTATGTAATAACACTTTAAAAAAAAGCAAATGTATAATAATTCTCAAACTGATTTGTATGTTCTTAACCTGGTTTCAGGGCCAATATTTTGATTCTTCCTCCTCATTTTTGAGAGATACAATTTAAGAACTCGGAGGCCGGGCGCAGTAGCTCAAGCCTGTAATCCCAGCACTTTGGGAGTCCGAGGCGGGTGGATCACGAGGTCGAGATTGAGACCATCCTGGTCAACACGGTGAAACCCCATCTCTACTAAAAATATAAAAAACTAGCTGGGCATGGTGGTGTGTGCCTGTAATCCAAGCTACTCCGGAGGCTGAGGCAGAATTGCCTGAACCCAGGAGGCGGAGGTTGAGGTGAGCTGAGATCGTGCCATTGCACTCCAGCCTGGGTAACAAGAGCGAAACTCCGTCTCAAAAAAAAAAAAAAAAGAAAGAACTCTGAGTTACTTAAATACTTAAGTAACTCAATTTAAGTACCTCTGAGACACGATTTAAGAACTCCACTATGAAGCACACAACAGGGATAAAAAGCTCATGGAAAATCTTCTCACTCCTTTCCAATAAGAAAAGTGACCATACATCCCTGCTTTACTGGCAGAGACCTAGTTTCATACTTTCTATAAACAGTGGCCTCCTGCTGGCTCAAATGCATCTCCATCTGGACAATAAATTGTATGTTCACTCTACAAATAAGCCTTGTTTGTTTGGGATTTGGTCACATTTCTACATATTCTTCTCTGGATTTCCATGGCTATTTCTGGACTGGGCTCTCTTAGTTTCTACTTTAATGAAATGTTTCCCTAGGAGAATTTGCTCCAAAGAATGGATAAAGTTCTCCAAAGAATGTGGAGTTTGGAAAGATGCTGCCTGAAGCATGTAAGTCAAGGCCATACTGGTGCTACCCAGAGATCCGCAGAGGACCACACCCCTTAGTTGGAAAGCCTTTTCCACAACACACGCTTTTGTGAAGAACTCCTCAACCTCTCCCTGCACCAACCTTAACAGTGGAAAGGAATAAATGTACACCACCGAGAACGCCAGAGCAGCCCTTTGCTTCCATAAATTGACTTGGAAGTTTTATCCTAAAATTGCTGTGGATGTCTTAATCAGAAATGTATCCAAATTTATTTCAATAAAATGTATTTTTACTCCTCTTCCAAGTCTTAGGATAAAACAGGTGATTGAGAAAGATGGGCCATGTTTATCCTGGGCACTGTGATTGAAAGGTGTGGACTTAAATAGAGCAGCAACATCTCATTTACTGGGTACTGGGGCAAAGTCAACATTTACTGCATGATCTTTCAAGGAAGAAAAAGATAAGCTCAATGTTTGGCAGTTATAATAAGGGGCCATTTAAAAAGTCTATCTGGTCATTGATTTTACCAATTTGTTTACTTACAGCTTGAGACTTCTGCAACATTTTTCTTCCCAACTACTTAAAAGACTGAACTCAGTTACTAGGTTTACACCCAAAGGGACTGAAACCTTTTTTCCCTACAGAAAGTTTTAGAATAAACGCACATGTTTACTCAGTACTTACCATAACCTTGTCCTTCACGTTTCTGACTTTGCTGTCAAGCTCTTTCTGTTTGTCTAACATCACCGTGCTCTGAATACTCCCCAGCTGAGCCTGTAATGGGAAGGGCATGATTACAGACATCATTTTCTCCAGGGTGTGTACTTGCTGGTTACACTCCAAAGTCCCCACCTGCCTCCCAGATCTTCTGACACATACTACAGGCTTCCCACTTATGTGTCAATAAGAATTTTTTCCCAAGATCCTGGAAAATGCTGGCAAACTATTAACAAGGCTGCAAAATAACTAGGCTTAATTCATGTCTGTAATTATTTCTGGGAGTTTCCATTAATTCACACAATTGCATAGCATCACACTAGAATTCAGTTCAGAGTTTCTCAAATACTGTACACAAGATTACTCTTACTAACCCTGTCCTTCTTTATCTTAAAGCTTTCTGATTCAAAGTGTGTCCTCATACCAGCAGCATCTCACCACCTAGGATCTTGTTGGAAATGCAAAATCTAAGGGCTAATTCGATTATGGAATCAGAAAACCCTATTTTCACACAATCTCGAGTGATTCAGAGGTGTACTGAAACATAAAGGCATTGAATTAAGGGCATCAATGAAAATCTGCTACTATAAAGTCAATAATGAATATAAAACCAGACTTGCCTGGGAGTACTCAGTCCTATTTCTGATAATCAGAACACTCAGATGTGACAAAACACCAGATGTGCCCTGCACATACTTACTAGGTACTAAGCAAATGCAAGACAATGTTCTAGGCCCAGGTATTAGAGTGGTAACTGATGGTTCCTATTCTCATAGAGATTAAATTCTAGAAGATGTGATTTTTTTTAGAGTTAAATCCCCCACACAGCAAAAACTGTGTTTGTCAACCCTTCTTAAATAGTGCCCTATACAGCACAGATTCTACAGGGGTGTTTTTTTTACATATTTAATTGTATCAATCTTTTCTTCTTTATGTCTAGACTTTTCCTTATATTAGAAAGCCTTTCCCTGTTGACATTATGGCATTCACTCATTTTTTTTCCTAGCACTTGCAAGGTTTCCTTCTTTTCTTTTTAACTTTCAGATCGCTGATATATTTGTTGCTCATTCCTATGATCAGTGTGAAGTGTGGGTCCACTTTTGGCTTTCACTTTTTTCCAATTCGCTTTCCATTTGTCTTAACAACATTCAGTGAAAAGTTCATTATTTTCCCCAGGGCTCTGAGCTGCCAACTTTATCGAATAAATTTCCATATGCACACGAGTTTCCTCCTAGATTTTTCTCTTCTTTCCCATTGGCCTGTTTATTCATAAGCCTGAACCCTTGAAGGATGTTTGATTATAGAGGATTTATAGTCTATCTAATAGGGCCAGTCCCATTTCATTGCTCTACTTTTTACAAGTTTCCTTTCTATTTTTGCATGTTTATTTTTATAAATTTCGGAATCAATTTGCATATCTCCAGAAAACAACTTGGTATTTTTATTAGGATCACATTAAAATGACAGATTAACTCAGGGAGAGCTAATATCTTTATGTTGTTTTTAATTCTTATGCTTCTAATGGTTTTCTCTAACTGCACAGGCCAATACCACGAATGTGATGTGGCAGCACAGTGAGCATCCTTGCTGTGTTTCTGACTTGCTGGAGTTTTCCCAGTTAAGAAAGGTACTGTCTCTAGAATGGAGAGATGTATATTTGTGTATGTTAAAGAGGTATCCCTCAATTCCTACCTTATTGAATGTTTTTATCAGGAATAATATTAAATTCTGTCAGACCCTTTCAGCTTCTGTGGAGGGAAGTAAATGCTTTTTTCTCCTTGTAGCTATTAATTCAGTGAATTGCATTAATGGGTTGCCCAGTTATGGTCTACCCTTGCAACCTACAATAAATCATATTTGGTTAAGGCATATGACTTTCTTAATATAGTAAAATTCTGATCTTTAATATCTTACTGAGGACTTCTAAACTGATACTCATAAATAAAATTGGTCCACAATTTTTTTGTTCTATGTTTATCAGGTATATGCCATCAAAGTTATCCTCTCTTCACAGGAAGTTTTCCTTCATTTTACATATTCTCCAATAGCAGAAGTGCAAAGCATGTGAATTGTATCAGCTGTAAAGTGTGTATTAGAAATACATAAATATTATTGGTATCCTCTGGAAGTCCAAGGTGCCACATATCACTAACTGACAAAAGGGGTTTCTCTGGGCGGTCGGAATGAGCTGTCACTTTGAGCAGTTCCATAGAGTTTTATGCCTGTGCAGGGAAATCTCTGCTGTTGTCTAATTCTGATATGGTTTGATCTGTGTCCCACCCAAATCTCGTGAATTGTAAGGAGGTCCTTTTCAATGGAATGAGCAGTTGTCCAAGTAAGGGAATAGGCACTCCATGGTGTGTGAAGTTCCAGCCAGAATACCCTCACATCCCATTCCACAGATTAGAAAACTGAAGAGTGACTTCTCCAGTGAACTAGTTTTAGAGTTGGACAATACTGGGTTTAAATTCCAAACCCACTTCTCATTAGCTCTGTGGTCTTGAGCAAAGTACCTAATCTCTAAACCTTAGTTTTCTGATCTTTAAAATGGGGATAAGAATACCTACCTTCATGTTAGTTCTTAAAGTATTTACTTAAATGAAATAATGTTTATAAAGTACTTAGCACAGGAACTGAAACATGATAAGCACTCAGCATATGGTAACTATTAGTCCTTAAGAGCACAAAGATGGAACAGCAAAGGGAGGCTTAGAATCCACCTCATGTCTTCTCCTCCCATCTGAAAGAAATTCTCCCATCCCTGCAGACCCTATGGACCTAAATTTTGTCCTGACATGCAATTAGCTTTTTCACGACAAAGAAAAAAAAAGAGAAAAATTTAGTGTGCTATAAGATAGCACTCGAAACATTTATAGTCTACTAGAGTGTGTATTACATATTATTCTCTTACATGTGTTTTCTAAAAATCTCATATTAAAACAAAAAATAATGGTAACAATAATTTTCCATGTTGGCATGTCTGCAGAATTCTGTGCTCTCTAAATGCTCTGAACTGACCTGGAATTTTGCACGTTTTTAACTTGTTGAATCCCCATGTACCTATCAGACAGTTTCAACAATTAGCATTCATGGATGCCCTTATTTCATCCATATTCTCCCTACTCTTCTAGTCCCCAAACTGGATTATTTGAAGCAAATACCAGACATGACATCATTCCATACACGGATACTTTAGCATGAACAGAATATACAGTCATGCCCCACATAATAATGGTTCAGTCAATGATGGACTGCATATATGACAGTCTCATATATGACAGTGGCCCCATAAGATTACAATGGAGCCACTTTTTTGTACAAAGGTACAATTTTTATTACACTTTTTCTATATTTAGATACACAAATAACATTGTGTTACAATTGCTCATAGTGTTCAGTACAACTTCATATTGTACAGGTTTGTAGCCTAGAAGCAACAGGCTTTACCATATAGCGTAGGTGTGTAGTAGGTTATACCGCCTAGGTTTGTGTAAGTGCACTCTATAATGTTCACACAAAAAATGCCATTACCTAGTGATGCATTTCTCAGAATGTATCTGTGTCATTAAGTGATGTATGACTGTATTAATAAAATGCAGTTACTTCAACAAAGAAATGTTTCTGACTTACCTAGCCAAGAGTTGGCTGGATAATTTTGGAAAATCGGCACCTATTGTGCCTTTTCCCTTTCCCTGACATCCCCAGACACCCGGGAACTTCCCTCATACGCTAAGAAGGCCTTGCAAAGGTGTTCACAGAGCCAGGTGTCCTCTGAGAGGCTCAAAACAATCCCCAGGTTACCTACATTTTTAATGGGGAGGGAGCTCAAAAGCTGGTAAACCTTCAAGATCCAAAGTCAGGGGACGGGTTCATATGGGAGAGCAGAGGCCACTTAACTCTGCTGCCAATGCCAACTCTGGACCAAGGGGCCAAATGTGAGGAGGACACACTTGTGGCTGGGGGAAACAGGTTGTCCTTCTGCCCAACTTTTCTCCTGGCTGTCTGTCCTTTCATGACTATTAGAAATACAGAGGAGGCCTACGCATACTGCTTTTAGGATGGAAGCCCCATATAATCAAAACTGTCTGCTGAAAATCTCCCAGGTATGTGCCAGGTTAGAGATAGGCACACCTCTTTCAGAGGAGACCACCTGGCCAGCTTCTCTTCCAACATTGCTTCTCCTCCACCTTTGTCCCTAGGCTGGGTGCCAGATGAGCTAGCCATCTTGAATTTAGCATAAGCAATATGTATCTTTACATGCTCAGTTCAGCAAGGTGCTATCAGTATGACAGGAAGATGGGAACTACATGCCTAAGGAAGTAACAGGATCACAAGGTCTGGGACAAATGCTCAGGCAGTCCTCCACTACATTTCAATTCTCCCCCTCTTCACTGACCCACAGTTCACTTTGGTAGTTATTTGTTGGTGAAACGCACACAGGATGCACACTGTGTCTTCTGGCATCCATACTGAAATGGGCTCCTCCAGAACAACCCATAGCATGACGGCTTCACGCTGACTGCTTGCTGACTTGTTGCCACCACCCCACTGCTCAAGAAAGGAACAGTAAATGGCATAGCAACTTCAAAACACTGCAGAACCTGACAGCTAGGAAGGTTTTTATTAGGATTAATAACAATGATCAAAAATCTTGATACTAGTACAACTGTGGCTTATTTACTGTTTGATGTCTTGAATAGGTATCTTGATCTTGCTCAAAACAAAGCCCTTGATTTTTCCCATCAGCTTCCTCTTCTTTCCACAAATCTATTGTGTCCTGCAAAACTCCTGGCCCTGCCCCCTCCTTGCCTTCCCAGCTCCGTGAACAGCATTCCAGTTTTCAAGGGCCTCTAATAGCCACTATAAAGCCATCTCTGGCTTTTTGCTTTCTCTCACTCCCACATCTAATTCTTTAATATAAGGATCCTTCTATACTGGCACCACATCCAAAGCATAACCTGAATCTGCCCACCCCTTCCTACCTCCACTGATTCTACTGAGTGCGAGATTCCATGGCCTCTTCCTTGGACAGCTGCAAGAACCCTCTATCTGACTTTCCATTCCTGCTCCAGCAACTCAGAGGCCTTTCCTGGCCCTAGTCTAAAGGAACAATACCACTCCCAGCCATTCCATGGACTCAGCATGTTATCTTCTCAGCACTTTATGTTACCTGGAAGTATCTTGTTTATTTGTCTCTCTCCTTGTTATAACTGAATTCCATTAAATCAGGATCTTTCTTAAAGCTTGGTTCTATAAAATCTCTAAATGTGATTCTCCCCACTTCTTGGGGCTAGAAAATTAGATATTCACCATTGCTGTGACATGGGCCCCAATATTTGGTGAATGAACACATTTTTATTTTATTACAATTTTTAGTGTTCAATGAGGAAAAAAGTACCTGATTAAATCTCTGGGCATTTTCCAAAATTTTCCTTTCCTCCTTCAGACAGTTATAAATGATCATAGACATCTGGATTGGGTCTTCCTGAAAATTATCCTAGATTTAAGTGGTTAGAACAAAAATAAATTAAAATTCAGAATGTTTAAATTATTTTGTGTTATAAGTTGATATGAATTTGTTTATATTCTCTGAGAAACCTCATCTCTTATCTATTAAATTCTATATAAGCTATGTTTGTTAAAATCAAAATATTTCTTTCACAAATTATGATAAAAATTGCTTTAACTTTCTAATAAGGGGCAGGTACCTAAAGTACTTTTTGATTAAAAAACAAGTATTTTCATGTATGGTTCATATAATATTTTTACTTTAATATCTTTCCATATTTCTTGAGGTCAATTATCTTTTGTTAGGATTCCAAGACAATACAAATGATATATACATGACATTCCTCAATGAATGCATCTGTTGATCTAAGTTTGAACTACACCAAAGATATTCATCTAGGGTTTTCTGTTGCCATTGTCAAAGCTAGTTTGCAAACTGCTGGCAATAATGGCTCTTTATATAGGTACATTCAAGTAAGATCAGTACGACAGCAAATTTCTGTAAAATTAATTTGATTTCCTCACTCACTGGTATATAAAATCATAAATACATTCACATTCACAAAGGAAAAAAAAACTTCCAATTACATAAGCTGAAAAGTTCGGTTGTATTGTATAAAAGAAGAAAATGATAGCTTTCACCTCCATTAAAACAGAAAAGTTCTGTTATTGCAGGACACAAATATGGTAGCCAGGCTAAGGGCATGCTGGAAGTACATCTGAAAAACCTCTAAAACTTCGTAGCATATCCTCTCATATCTGGATCTTTGACTTCCACTTCCAGGAGAGGGCAACTCCCCCAGGAGCAAGGCAAGATGCAATCTAGTTCCTGAAGTCACCTGACTTCTTCAGGTGAAGGTCAAACCTTTCTGGACTTATTCCTCATTTGTATGGCAAGGACCTGAACCTAACCACTAATGTTCTTTGCGGCTTTAATGGATTGCTATAGATCACTGCTCCTAAACTGCAGCCCCTTTTCATTGGTTTAGACATTGACAATTTTTAGTAAAACAAGATTATAGCATCACATTTTTCTCAGTATTACTGACATCTAAAAGGTGATACATTTAACCCTGAAAATTCCTTCTGTGTTTATAAAATAATATTTTATTTTACTTACGCTATAAATACATACTGAGGCTGTAAATAACGAAGGGAGTTACTTACAGTCTCTGTTACTTCTCTAAATACCAGTAAGTGTGTGCTGAATTGTATTTGCTGAAAGAAAACTGCCTTACATAAACATGAGAATCTTTCAACTAAAATACAAAAACCAGGTCATACCTGAAGATTACGCTTGCTTTTCCTTATGTTATGCTGTAACAAAAAGTTATTCTCCAAAGAAAAGCGACTATATTGGTCATCCAGCTGTGACAGGAGGTCATGAAAACAAACGGTGGCAAATGAAACATCATTGGCGGCATGCTCCCTAGGAGATTTAACATTTACACATTTATTCTCGAAATAAATGTCTACATGAAACAGACAAAATAAATGTTGCTTTCCTTATCGAAATTATTAAAAATAATTTAAGCATTTTCTTAGGTTTATTTTCTTCTTTTGAATCTGATATTGCTTTTAGCAGCAGTATATGTGGTATTTATCTTATATGCAATTAGCATGAAAAATTCTAGAATGCTAAGAGATTGTACATGACACTGTTCATGGTGACGATCTCTGGTCAGGAAAAATCAACAGGGGACCCTTCACTTTCTATGTCAAACACTTTCAGGACGTTTAAAATATTTGCAATTAGCAAATAATACATTTTAAAGTAGGACACCTATCAGTTAAAAAAAATCCCCTTAATTGTACTACCTTCTTCAAATTTCTAATCAATGTTTAACCATTAATTTGGCTTTATTTCTTTTAAATTACTTCTTTCTATAGTCTGGATCCTAAGTTGGAAAATAATTGGTGTCAGTATTATCTAACTTGTCCAAAGCATTTAGGAATACCTATCATAAATTAAATTTGACGAAACTACATAAAAGTGCTTAATGACTTATATACTTAGCTTTGTCGAGACACATGTCATTTTTTAAATCAACAAACTTTTCTACAACAAATAATCCCATTGATGAAATTCACCTTCCAGTAAACACGTTTCCAAGTCACTTAATCAACAAGGTTTAGTTCCTTACCAGTCTTGCTTTTCTAACCACTGTGCCAAGTATTGTCGGATTTCCATGGGAAAGCTGTCATCATAAAGCTGGTGAACCTGCTCCAGGAATTTTGAGTCAAGCTGCTGAAGTTCATACCACTGAGACATACTACAGAGAAAAAGAATATACATTCTTTGTATGTATATGGAAGACCCTAGCTTCAAAGAAAACCTTCCTAGCATCAGGTTGTACTCTTAAATATCTTGCTCAATCCAAAACATAGTTTGTTCTAGGAATATTTTATTTAAATCGCATTTATAGTCTAAAGCCTGTTTTTAATTGAGTTTGGGAATCAACCTTTTTTCTCCTCCATGAAACACATCTTCAGGCCTTTGCTTGTTGTACAAATAACAGTACATTTCTAATTTAAGTATTTTTAAACTATTTTATATTTATGATATATTTTATATCAGGGCAGCCTTCTCTGGCCTCCTTATTTAAATGGCAACACCTACCCTGTAAACATGCTGTCTCCCTTCCCTGGTGTATTTTTATTTTTCGGCATAGTACTTACACCACCATCTGACCTACCACATTTTAAATTTTGATTATGGTCTATTTTCACCACCTGAAGGATGGATGTTGGAGAATTTTGTGCACTGGTGTATCCCCAGAACAATGTTAAGCACGTAGTAAGTATCAAATAAATACACCTTTAAAATGAATTTGCTATTCTATCAAATAAATACATGAAAAACATTATTTTAATTAGATTTGCTTTAAATTATAAGACTCTCCCAAAATTGCTCTCCTACAAATAACAGTACATTTCTAATTTAAGTATTTTTAAACTATTTTATATTTATGATGCATATGGTAAAATTCATTATTTTTGTTACACACATTTAAAAAGATGTATTTTCTTCTTTGCCCACTACAAACAATAAATCTGGCATAAAGTAGTAATGATTTTTAAATATTAAAACAACATCATTAAATGTATTTAAAAGGATAAAGTAACACATCTCTTTGAGTAACTGTTAAGTCAATTTTTATATAGTGATCAAATTTTTTTATATAGTGATCAAATCACATTTTTATATTGTGATTAAAAATCACAATAAAAACTTGATATAAGGAAGTCCTAAAATTCATTAGGAAAATGAAGAGTCTCCACGACCATCATGTAACAGGATTTATGTCAATATGCTGGCAATATGCAGAGTAGACACAAGTGAATCTTGTCCTGCCAGACCTCTGGGGACGGGGGTCTGGATTTTCAAGTAGGGCATGGAAGAGTGTGTGCTACTTCACCCCCACCCCACCCCAACTTCATCCGTCAACAAAGCAACCCAGTCACCGAATTATTTACTGTTTTTCAAGTGTACCCAACATTTCTGCTTTTCTCCAGCTGCCACTTGCCCTTGCAAACATCCTCTCTACAAATTGTTGCATCTCTAAATCCTACAGCAGTCAAAGCTATGTACAAAAGCCCCTTCTTTCATAAAGTTGACTTACTCACAATTAAGCTTTCTTTGACTTGTGCCTCACTGAATCTGTACCTCTATTAGAGCATTGGTTCCAGTTTTTCTTGCAAAGTTCTGTGATGCCTCCAGAGCCTGTGGCGGGGAAGGTGGGTGGAGTGGGGGTGAAGTAGCAGGGGTATTTTCCTTTTAACCTCTTCTGGACCTTGGACAGTGCCCTGAATATACTAGATGCTCAAAACAGTTTGTTGAATTGAAATCTTGTATATTTCAGACGGAATTAGAAAGTAAAAAGCAAATCATATTTTGATGTCACAAGTGTGAGTCCAGCATCCTCATTAAGCAACAGTTGCACAATGAATTGTGCTGGAGGCTCAAGTCCTATTTCTGTTCTATAAAAACAACTCCCTATCTGTACAAACAACATTCAAAGCACAATCGACCACACATCTGCATGCCTACCCCAGAACTCTTCAGTGCTGGTCAGAATTTTCTTTAGGAGTAATTATATTATCTGGGGTGGGTGTGGGGTCTGCAAAAACTAAACATCACTTTTGAACTACAGGAAGACATTAAGCTCCTCCATCTTTAAACACAGATACATAATTAAGATACCGAAGTCATATACTCATTCATTGGATCCCATGAACATTTACTGACCTGCCACCTTGTGCCCCAACAAGGGTCTGGGGATTCAACCAAAGGATCAGCTACATATAGCACGTTAGGTGCCAAGACTGTTGAGGTTGCATGCACAGAGTGCGAGCGTTAACCTAGACAGCTCTCGAGGATGGCATACAGCAAATGATACTTCCTGCGAAAAGAAGAAAATGTGACTGATGGAAAGGGGCGGAAACGGGAGAAAGTGAGCGTAAACGGGAAGGTGCAGTGACTTCTAGAGGAAAATTCTATTTCACAAGTCCTCTTTACTGCCAGAGCACGACTAGCAAGGGCAATCGTGCTGAGCAGTGCCATCTCCGAAAACAGATGGCACTGCTCGCACTTGAAATACTGGGAAGCGTTCTTTCTCCGGGATCACGGATTCGCCGATCAGCACTGACAGCCCATCCTCGCCCGGCGGCCAAAGGCACGGCCCGCGGACTCGGTCCCGGGGCGTCCTACCCCTGCACCCGGAACCCGGAACCTCACGGCCACTCACTTTGCGCGCAGGATCCGGAAGGGCTAGGCGGGGACGCGGCGATGCAGCCTCTCCGGCCGCGCCGTGTCGCCTCTGCTGGGTCTGGGGAAAGGCCAGGCGCGGTCCCCCGGTACAGCCAAGCCCCTCCGCAGACTCTGCGCTGGAAAGCGAAACGACGCTGCAAAAGTCAGCGCCCGCACCCGGCCCCCTTCCGCCCGCACCAATCACCACGCGGTTCTGCGATCAGCCAATTGGACGCGGCTGTTCCGCGGGCGCTGCCGCCTCCCTCTGCAGGCCGCTGCTCCTCCCGCGCTCCTGGTGTTTCCTCTGGCTTTGGGCCGGGCCGTTGCGTGGGCGCGCTGCAACCCAGTCCCGCGTTGCCACGCTGGGGACTGTAGTTGTGTTTACATATCTTAGAGAACGACTAAAAGGACGCGCTATGTTTGCAGAAGCCCAAACTTGGAGGTCTCTGTATTGAGTTTTACCACCGAGAATTCAGGCAGAGGACAGATTTGGCGACCTCGTCATTCTAGAAGCTCCCTTTAGCAACTGACCTCCATGTTGCTAATCCCAGGGGACACTTTTCCGTTGTCTTCACTTTACTTGACTGCTCCTAAGCATTGGGCACAGTTGACGCCTTTTTTCTTGAAACACGTGTCTTCCTTGGTCATGATGACAGCATGATAGTCCTTGCTTCTTCCTGCCTCTGGCATTCTTTCTACCTCCACCTCCACTAACAAACTAATGTTGAGTTGTCACGGTCCAGACCTTGGTCAGCTTTATGTAGGCTTCTCCTCAACACTGTTGTGAAGACCTCACCCACAACTTCAATTTCCTTCTAGATGGAGGGCTCCTACATGCTTATCTTGTCTACACCTCTCCTCTGAGCTTCACACCTACACCCCCCACTTGCCTCGCCACTTCTATGTGCAGTGAGCTCTACAGACTATGTTCAGAACCAAGCTCACCTTTCTCTTTAAACATGCTCTTCTAGAAATGGCACATGTCAGAGAGCTAGGATTCATGGTTGACATTGCCTTCTCCCTCACCTTGCCACACCTGATCCTCAACCTTGTTGATTCTTCTTCCTAATTCCCAAGTCTCATTTACTCTGCTCCATCCCTTTGGCCGCCTCCCTTTTCTCTCATTCCCATTACTGCAGTAGATTCCCAAATGGCTGCCTCACTTCAGCCCTTAGCTCCCTTTTAATCCATTCTCCATACAGCCGTTTGGTTTTTTGTTTTTTGTTTTTTGTTTTTTTTTTAATTGAAAAGCAGATCATGTTATTTGCCAACCTGAAAATCCTACCATGGCTTTTCTTGGATCTTATAAAATTTAGTTTCTTAATACATATTATAAAGCCCTGGTTTCCTGATCTCTTTCTCTAACCCCATAATGTACAACTCTGTTTTGCTTACTTCAGCATTTAGTTCTTCAAATAAACCAAACTCCCCAAATTCAGGGTCTTCTCACCAGTGGCTCTCTATTTGGAAAACCCCTGAGACAACATCTGCTTTACCCAACTTCTTTGCTGGCTAACTCATCTCTGAGATCTTAGTTTAAAATCTCAGCTTAAATGTCACTTCCCCAGGTAGGCATTGCTGAAGCCAGACAAATTAAACCTTCTTCAAATATATGCTCATAGACTCAATTGGTTCTGGCTGCACATGGTGGCTTACACCTGTAATCCTAGCACTTCGGGAGGCCGTGGCGGATGGATCACGAGGTCAGAAAATTGAAACCATCCTGGCCAACTTGATGAAACCCTGTCTCTACTAAAAATACAAAAAAAAAAAATTAGCTGGGCATGGTGGCGTGCACCTGTAGTCCCAGCTACTTGGGTGGCTGAGGCAGGAGAATTGCTTGAACCCGGGAAGTGGAGGTTGCAGTGAGCCAAGATCATGCCACTGCACTCCACAGAGCCAGACTGTCTCGAAAAAGAAATCAATTGGTTTGTTCAAGTAGATGGGATTTGACTCAAGCCTTAAATAATTAGGGACTTTGGGGTAGGAGAAGGCTCTGAATAATTTCCCATGGATATGCCTATATGTGTTGTGTATTACAGTTTTTTATTCTCTGCACATCAATTTGCTCTTCTTGTCACACATACATCCTCACAAAGCAAGTTAGCAGTGAAACCAGCCTTCTCTGCAAAGGGATGCCAGGGCACCAAAAGGGTCCTCTCTCCTCATACTCACCTAAGGACCAAGACAGTAACTTACTATTCTCTGAAGACAGCTGTATTAATTGTCTTAACGATGTTAACAAAGACATACCCGAGACTGGGCAATTTACAAAAGAAAGATGGTTAATAGGCTTATAGTTCCACATGACTGGAGAGGCCTCACAATCATGGCAGAAGGCAAGGAGGGACAAGTCACATCTTACCTGGATGGTGGCAGGCAAAGAGAAAGCTTGTGCAGGAAAACTCCCATTTTTAAAATGATCAGATCCGTAAGACTCATTCACTATCACAAAAACAGCACAGGAAAGACCCTCCACCATAATGTAATCTCCTCCCACCAGTTTCTTCCCATGACAGGTAGGAACTGTGAGAGTTACAATTCAAGATGAGATTTGGGTGGGGACACAGCCAACTCATATCAAAAGCTAACTCTAGAAAGGGTAGATTACATGTTAAAAATATTTTTTTCTTTTACTATAAAACTTGCACAGATACTAACTTCAGTATTGATGAAGAAATTAAATAATCTTAACATCTGCAAATAGGATTATTAGGTACTCCAAATCCCTATTTAGATCATCAAGATCTATGGATGCTTCCTTTCTTAACCCCCTTTATTTTAGCATTCCAGACAATATCCTACCATAGGCTTTCATCAGTTGAGAATTGGAATGCTATGCTAACCTCTAGGTATATTACTTTTTTCTTATCTCTTTCTCCTTCACTATATTTGCCAAATTAAATTCCTTAAAATACTGCCTTGATATAGTCATTCCCTGCTCAAAAGCCTTAACAACTCTCCTGCATGTATGATAAACACAAATGTCTGCTAGTCTGGATCCTCCACAAAATGTGCCTTTCTTCTTTCCAGACTTTTCTGTCATTGTCCCATTTCCCAACTAACCTTGTCTATCTCCAACCCTCCACCCATGCTTTTAATTTCCTGACTTCTGCCCCTTTGCACATACTAAATGGCAAATCTTGACCCTTACACTCTTCGCTTACCAAATTCTTACTCACCTTTTAAAGCCCAGTCCAAATACTATATTCTCTTTCTAGAACCACCTCAACCTGTGGTTCTAGAATCAATCTGGGGTCTCTGAATGACCAAATAATACATGTCTCTATTTATTTTGACAATAACTGTACACTCCCTAACATTATGGTTTTCGAAATGTTCAATCCTTATGCCTCCAAGATTCAAAGTTCCTGGAGGATTAACTATTTATATTTTATTTGTTACTACATAACATATTGACTGCCTCAAAAAGCAATCAAACTAAAACCAAACAAAAACCTAGAAATCCAGAATTGGACAGATACAAATATGTGACAGTCACCTTCTAACAGTCAACTTGGGAAGCTATATCTCTGTATCAACAATGTCAAACTTGCAAAAGACACAAAACTAGAAAAAACAGCTAACACTAGGTCTGTAGGTTGTAATATTTTTGAATCTCTTCTGTCCCTTCCCACTGTAGATTGTAATATTTTTGAATCTCTTCTGTCCCTTCCCACCCCTTGCCATGGATGGTTCACTAAGGGTAGAGTATACCACCTCTCTGTGTGCTGTAACTGACACTGGCCATGTGACCTGCTCTGGATAAAGGAATATGGACAGTGTGATGTATACACCACCTGACCTGAAACTGCATGTTCTTGGTGATAACTTGTTCTTGTGTGCTCCTTCCCTGTGCTAGGAGACAGCATACCTCAGGTACCCAGGCTAAATCAAAACTCTAAATTACCTAAATATTCTAACAGGCTGCTGCTGCTGGTCTGAAACCAACTGGATATTATTTATTTACAGTGTCACTCTGTCGCCCAGGCTGGAGTGCATTGATGCAATCTAGGCTCATTGCAACTGCTGCCTCATGAGTTCAAGCAATTCTCGTCCCTCAGCCTCCCAAGCAGCTGGGATTACAGGCCTACGGAACCAAACCCAGCTAATTTTTTGTTTTTAGTAGAGACAGAGTTTTGCCATGTTGGCCAGGCTGATCTCACACTCCTGGCATCCAGTGATCTGTCTGCCTCGACCTCCCAAAGTGCTGGGATTACTGGTGTGGACCACTGTGCCTGCCCTCAACTGGATAAAACTCTTTTTTTTTTTTGAGACCAAGTTTCCTTCTGTTGCCCAGGCCTGAGTGCAGTGGCGCGATCTCAGAACTCTGCCCAGCCTCCATGAGAAGTCCAGCTGGCCTGCAAGAGCATGAGAGACTGCACATATCACAGTTGAGTTAGAGCAGTTGTTCAAGTTTAGATCTCATATTTATGAGAGAACCCAGGCAAGATCAAGTGGGCCTGACCCAGATGAACTGAACTCCCCAGCATACCCTAGACTCACAAGCACTGATAAATGGTTGATGTTTTACCAAAGTTTGGGGAGTAGTTTCATCTGTTATGTAGCAATAGATCACTTATAAAGAATTTATGAGATGAAGCAAAACATCCTACAACTGGATTCTAAAACAAGTAAGTGGAACTTACTTAAGTGGGACAGGTCCATTGCTCTTCCCAACCGTGGAAATTTCCCCTGGAATCTCTCATCCTTAAGGAATACTTTATCTGTGTCCTTACCACATTCCTATAAAAAACAAAAACAAAACAAAACAAAAAACCTACTGGTTCTGTGCTCTTTCTTTACAGCCTTGATCTATTTCAAAATGACAGCTACAGATCTGATGAACCAATCTACAGTAATGTGTTAAGAGATTTTCCTTCCAGCTACTATTTTGCATTTCATCTATATTTTCCCAATGTTTGTAATAATGTTATAAGCTAAATATCTGATAGTAGGAATTTCTAAAACTTCCAGTCAATGCCTCTTCCCCTCTCCTCCTTTTGTAAGGCTTGCTATTATACTGTGAATGTCACTACATCAGTGTAAACTGTATTTGTTCATCTGTAATATAATAGAATTGCAATAAAGGATTTTATCATTCCTTGTAGTTCTCTGGATTTGGGTTTTGTACAATCACTTACTTGTCTTGGTGTGTGTATTTTTTTCCCCCAGTTAATAAGTACAGGAGACCTCCTACATAGCAGCTGATTAAAATGCAGGGATACATATCATTGTTTCAACAAAATCGCAGTATATACGTGACATATTTCATCCCAACATAGAGGAAAGCTATGACTACTTTTAGGAAAATGGCCATATGCAGGCAAGCTGTGTTCTTTACATTAAGGAAAAATAACACATGGACTGGAATTCTATTAATGATTATAATGTAGGGAACACAATCTTTTTTTTAGAAGTTTTTATAATATTCTTGAACTTACAGAAATCTGCTATAAGAAGTGATCAGATATAAATGAAAGATTTATGCAGAATAGTGTTCATAGCAGCTTCATTTATAATAGTGAAAAATCAGAAGCAACCTAATTTTCCAACTGATAGTTAAAGCACAATTCATATAGTAGAATATCAAAGTTAGGCTTTCAAAGACTGTTTAATTTCACATTGGAAAATATCCACGTATAAAATTAAATGAAAATGACGGAAAGAAAACATAGACAGTATTATCCTATTATTGTAATAATATATAGAAATGTAAATAAATGGAAACAGAGAAAGAGGGAGGAAAAATAGTCTAAAATGCTAATGTTTCTGGGTAGTATATTATTTCTATATTATTTATTTTTAATGTTTACCATGGGCTATATTACCTATGTGGTTAAAACCCGCTCAGGAACACTTAGGAGCCTTTGCTTTCAGAACCCAGGGAAAGCAGCCCAAGCCCGCTCAGGCCCAGCTGCTGGCTTTGCGTGGGGCAGTTTGAATAGTTTAGGAAACAGCTGGCTGGGCACGCGCGGAGGGAGGGACGCCAATGTTCGGAAGAGCCGCCCCACGTGCTTTCGGGGAAACTGCCCGGGAGCGAGAAGGAGAGGGATTGAAAGGAAACCGAAAAACGAAAGTCAGAGCTGGAGGGAGCAGTACGCAGGCGCAGCGGGGCTTTCCGGCAGCCCGCCCCACTTCCTCACAGTGGTTCCCCCCCGGGGGCGGGCCTCTTGTCCGCACGCTAGCCCTGTGGCTGCATATTGGCTTGCGGGACCGGGTCCCAGAGAGGCTGGTCCACGCGGACTCGCACGCGCGAGTGTTAGTCCTGCACACGACGGAAGGCGGAGGCGCGGGTGGCTGCCATTTCACCTTAGAGACAGGGAGGAGAACGTCTGCTAATTTCCGCACCTAAGGTGCTGGAAACCTTACTCATCCACTTCCACCGTTATTTCTTTCCTTGTCCTGAAAAGGTCTTTTTACCCGCTTCACTTCGCTATCTACACAGTTTGCACTCGCACTAACTCAGATCTTTTCCTGTCCACTAAGCTCTGACCCTCAGCCAGCCTGTGTGGCTGCCCTTGAACCAGAGGTGATGGGCTGGTAGTTCATATAGGCGTCCTTAGGCTCGGTCTGTGTGGGGCTTGCCTCTTTCTTCTAGGGTCTTCTCGCCCCCGTGCCTTCTCACCTATGGTGATTATACCAGAAGGAAAGTGGGAGAAGTATAATGGAGAATGCTTAGTTACTGGACAATGATTTCGAAAGTTTGACTGGCCCAGGAAACATACTTTTGTGTAATGTCTGTAACTTACCCGATGCTTCTAGGAGGCACGAGACTGGATTTCTTTGGGCTCTGTTTGCCTACTCTTAAGGGGCTCTGCCTTCTTAGGGTGAACCCAGCACCCACCTAGAATCTCCAGTGTGTGAAAGGGACGACCGCATTGGCTCCCAACTTCCAGCCTCTTGTGAGAGTGAGGACCAGCCCCCTTGGCTGCACACAAACAGGATCCTAAGGTCCAGAGTTCTGCTATGCAAATAGACGTTTATTTTCCCCTGTTAGAACACAGGACCAGCTAGATAATTTGCAGGGCCCGTTGCAAAATGAAAATGTGGGATCCTTTATTCAAAACTAAGAATTTCAAGAAAGCAACAGGAGATCATGAAGCCAAGCACGGAGCCCTTCTTAGTGGCCTGCCCTGTGCAAGCCAGACCTAGGTGGGGAATTGGGGGGCATTTCTTCTATAGGAACCTGGTTTGATGATCACGTCAATGAAGAAACAAATTTTATAACACCACTCACCTGTGTAAAAGCCTCTGCTGGCTTCCTGTTGCATTTGCAATAAAAGCCACGGCCCTTAGCATTCCCTATAGGGCCTGACAATTTGGTCTCTCCTACCCCTCCCTCTCACTCATCTTATTTCACTCTCCCCATACTTCACTAGGCTCCCCTTCATTCCCTTGGCCTCTTTCTGTTCCTCAGAGACCCCAGGTTTTCACCTGCCTGAGTCCTGTGCATACATCCACTGCTCTTTTGGGATGCTCTCTTTTCCTGGCTGTGTTCATGGACTGCCTCCTTCCCATTCTCTAGGTCTCAACTCAGTCATCATCTCCTCATTGATTGTTTCTTCACCCTCACTGATTGTTTCTTCCAGTGACTGTGTCACGTTTGCAATCCTCTTAACACTTGGAAAATCTGTCCCTGTTTATTATTTGTCTATTTTCATCTCTCCTTGCCAATGTATAAGTTCACAACAGAAGGGACTTCGTTCTGTATTAGAGCCTTTTCCATCCAGGATTTCATGAGACAATTCAGTCTAATTTCTCAGGGCATCTATGTGTGTAATGAATTCCCTGCTCTCCTGTATATCTAGAATGGCACTGTATACCATCGCTGGAAGAACTGAGAAAATCGTCCAGCAAATTGCTTTCTTTGCTTGTGGTTCAGAAACCCTAGTTAAGCAAGGCAATGCCTGATATAGGCATTTTTAAATATTTCAAAAATATTTTTTGAACGAATGAATAAATGAACATCACTGACCAGCACTGGGATCAGGAATCACAGGTTAATTCAGACATTCAGACCTCAGCACTGGCTCTAAGACCTATCGAGCCACAATTGAGCAGGGGGGAGAATAATGAACAGGCATAGTCCAAAAAAGCTTCCCTAAAGGATTTTTAATGAGAACTCTACTCCTCTACACCCCTTCCAGCCTCTCCCCCTCTGCCCTCTCTGGATGGCAGAGTTCTTTCTGTCTGCAGCAGTCTGCGAGACATCTAAGAGGATGACTGTCAAGCCTAACCTAAGAGTGTTGTGGAGGATTTTTACTGGGGGCAGAAACAGTAATGGCCTTGAGTTTAGTCGAGAGTTTAGGGGAGATTTCAGGAACACTTGGTTCATCTGTGAGTAGGTAGATGTCTAGGATGTTAGGCATGCCTGAGATAATACCTAAATCAAAGGGAAGTTAGAGTGAGCTGATAATAGTTTAATTCTAGACAACGTCTATTGGAGGTTAAGGGTGAGACAGAGAGGAAGTCCCCTCTGTGTGATCAAAGGCAAGTGTGTTTTGGTTAATCAGGATGAAGCATAACACTGAGACTGTTTCATGATTTTAGAGTTTGGAGCTGAAGAGAATTCTAGCTTAGTTCTGCAGGCAGCCCAAGGAGCAAAGGAAAGGAAGGAATGAATCACCATCCTCAAATGTGTTCAAACACCAACTCATTAATAAATAATTATTCAGGGCCAGATTGTACTAGATTCCAGGAATATAACTGTGAGCAGGGCTGTCTTGGTCTCAAGCCTAATAGAGCTTGCTTGAAGTCTATTGAGGAAAATAGACGATATCATTTACATCAAAGGTGTACTGTGCTGGAGATCTAGAGGCTGCTATGGAGGAAGCATGGCATGACCTGAGGCATGCACGTGTGTGTGTGTGTGTGTGTGTGTGTGTCTGGCAGAAAGGCTTTCCAGTGCCTGAAGAATGCATGAACATTATCCAGGTACAGGGGTAGATGGGGTGGGGTTGGAGAATTGAGAGGATGTGGCAGAAGAAGTGGAGAGAACATCATCATAGAAACTGAAAGTAGTTCAGTCTTGTGCGCAGATGTTTGGGTGGATAAGAGACGCGCTGAAGACTAAGAGGAGACTAAATAATACACGACTTTGGAAAGATCTGTTGAGAATTCTGGTCTTTATCCAAGCCTGGGATTCTTAACCTAGTTTTTGTGCCATGTACCCCTTTAGCAGTCCAATGAAACCCACACGTTTTTCAAAAAATAATGTTTTTAGTTGAATAGGTAAGATGCATAAGATTCAAAAGAAAACCAGTTATATTGAGATGCTGGTATCACAACTTTGTGATATATTAAAACCAACTTTGTGATATAGTAATGTAAATGGTTTTTTTTCTCTTTTGAGACAGGGTCTCACTCTGTCACCCAGGCTGGAATGAAGTGGCAGCACTTCATTCACTGCAGCCTCGACCTCCTGGGTGGACTTCCCATTTAGCCTTCAGAGTAGCTGGGACCATAGGTGCATACCACCACACCTGGCTAATTTAAAAAAAGAAAATACTTTGAGTAGAGATGGGGTCTCACTGTGTTGCCCAGACTGGTCTTGAACTCTGAGGCTCAAGTGATCCTCCCACCTCAGCCTCCTACAATGTTGGAATTACAGGCATGAGCCACTTCACCTGGCCAAGTGCTTATTTACTAATGACATTAAATAATAGGATCTAGCAGTGGGTCCAAATAATGCAATTTCAAAATTGTGCTTAGCATAAACAATATTTTGAGATAACTTTAATAATTGTGCTATAAATATGGCATGGGTTATGGTTTGCTGCCCTTATAACTGAAGGAAATTAACTGTAGTTAGAAGTTAGTGGAAATAAAACCTTAACTTTGCCATCTAAATTCATGAGCCCCTTGAATTCTGTCCACACACCGCAAACAAGAACTGCTAATGCAGAGCATCGTGAACCATTCAAAAATTTTAAGTAGGGAGTGAAATTATCCAATTTTAGTAGAGCCCTCTGTGTACACATGAAGCTACATAAAATTGTTTCTTGTCTTTACTGTAAGGAAACAGAATGTCCTTCCCCATGTTTTTATGGCATCCTCTTTGTGAATACTCTGGTAGAAATCTTCTGTCTTTATAGTGGTGGTTACACAACTATATGAGTTTGTCAGAAGTCACAGGCTGATACACACAAAACGGTGAATTTTATTGTATGTAAATTATCTGTCAATATGCCAGACTTTCAAAAGTACATCAATAAAATCAATAATGTTCCTGGTCAATCTGGAAAAAAGGTATCTTTTCTCTGCGTCAGATATTGGAGCGTGTACACACAGAGGCCAAATGCTATGTGTGGGCTCTCTACTGCTAAAGCAGAGTATTCAGATGGCTTGACCTTTAATTCTTTTTCTTTTACTGTGGGAGTTGCATGGGCTTCCTGAACTGTGGAGGTAAAGAAAAATCCTTTGAATTTGCCAGAGGTTTATTCATTTTTTATGCTGCTTTGGTGGGGTAGGGTTCTTGCTACCTTAGTTTTTGATGAAATTCATTGGCTTTCTTTCAGCATTTATTACAGATGAAGGCATTGATAGTACAATTCGTTAAAGTGATTTTTTAAATTTGAAAAGTCATTAGCAAAATGTATATCTGTGATTGATCTGGGATGGGTGAAAGGAGAAGTGAAACTAAATCTATGTTTTGTTTCAATTTCATTAAATACCGCTTATTTGCCACTAGTTTGTTTATTTGCCGCTGGACTGAATGTTTGTGTTCCCCTCTGAAAATTTGTATGTTGAATTGCTAGTCCCCAGAGTGATAGTAGTAGGAGGTGGAGCTTTGGGGAGGTGATTAGATCATGAGGCTGAGCCCTCAAGAATGGGATTAATGCCCTTCTAAAAGAGACTTGGAGAGCTCTCTAGCTCTCTTTCTATCCTGTGATACAATGAGAAATTGACAGTCTGCAACCTGGAAGAGGGCTCTCAACAGAACTAGACCAGACTGACACCCTGATTTTAGACTCCCAGCCCCGAGAACTGTGAGAAATAATCTGTTTTTCTATAAGCCACCCAGTCTATGGTACTTTCTTATAGCAGTCTGAATTGACTAAGTCACAGTAGGCAGAAAAAAATATTCTGGGGTAGAATTTGGACAAAACATGGTCCAAATTCCCTTCCCATTGCATCTCCTGCTCATGTAGCACACCTTATCTTTAACTAAACAGATCTCCCCAGGACTCGCCTGACAAAACCTCATTGCCCTCTGCTATGATTTGGATGTTTGTCTCCCCAAAGCTCAGGTTGAAATTTGATCCCAGTATTGGAGGTGGGAGCTAATGTGAGGTGTTTGGGTCATGGAGACATATCTCTCATGAATAGATTAGCACCCTCTGGGTGTGGGAAAGTTAAGTTCTTACTCTGTTAGTTCCTGACAGTGCTAGTTGCTAAAAAAAAAAAAAGCCAGGTGCCTTCCCCACTCCCTCTTGCTTCCTCTCTCACCATGTGATCTCTGCATATGCCAGGTTCCCTTCCCATTCCTCCATAACTCGAAGCAGCTTAAGGCCTTCATCAGATGCAGGCACCAGTGTCATGCTGCTTCTGCAGAACCATGAGCAAAATAAAGCTCTATTGTTTATAAATTACTCAGCCTCGGATATTCCTTTTGAGCAACACAGCACAGACTAAGAAAATTGGCACTGAGGACGGGAGGTTGTGATAAAGATACTTATGAATGTGAAAGTGGCTTGAAACTGAGTAACAGGCAGAGGTTTGGAAGAGTTTGGAGGACTCAGAAGAAGTTTGGAACTTCTTAGAGATTGAGTGTTGTGACCAAAATGCTGATAGAAATGTAAAGGTCATGTTGACAAAGTCTCAGATGGAAATGAGGAACTTATTGAAAACTGGAGCAAAGGTCACCTTGTTAACCAGTAATAAAGAATTTGGCTGCATTGTATTCAGGCCCTACGACTTTGTAGAAGGCTAAACTTAAGAATAAAGACCTAGGGTATCTGGCAGAAGAAATTTCAGTAGCAGAGTACTCAAGAAGTGGTGTGGCTACTTTTAAAAACCTATGCTAAATTGTTGGGAGCTAAGGAGTTACTGAAAAGTGTAATTTGTAATTAAAAGGGAAGCAAAATATACAAATTTGGAAATTTCATGGACTAGCCATGTGATAGAGAAGGAAAGAGCATTTTTAGGCAAGGAATCCAAGGGTATAAGGAATCTGCAGGTGCTACAGAGCAACCATTGCTAAAGAGATTATTGTGACTAAACCAGAGCCAGATGTCACTAGTTAAAAAAATGAGAAAAAGGCCCTGAAGGCATTTCAGAATGCCTTTTTCTCAAATGCCTTTGAGGCTGACCCTCCCATCACAGGCCCAGAATCCTAGGATGACAGAATGGTTTGAGAGGACAGGCCTGAGACTGCGGCCCTGTGACAAGTCTGCTGCTTCGCATATCTCCACCACTCCAGATGGCACAGCCATGGCTCACATGACCTCGGTGGCCCAAGGTAGGACTCATGTTGCAGCTCTGGAGGGCATAAGCCATAAGCCTTGCTGGTGTCTACGCAGTATTAAGTCTGCAGGTGCCCAGAATGCAAAAGTCATGGAGGCTTGGCAGCTTCCACCTAGATTTCAGAGGATGTATAGGAAATTCTGGATGCTCGGGTGGAAGTCTGCTGCAGGGGCAGAGCCACCACAGAGTCCCACTGGGGCAATGCCTAGTGGAGCCATGGGATTGGGGCTGATGCTGCAAGGACCCAAGAAGTATAGTCATCAGTAGTGTGCAACCTCAGCCTGGAAAAGCTATAGACATTCAACTCGAACCTGTGAGAGCAGCCAGTGAGTGGCCTTGGGAGTAGGGCTGCTTGAGATCGTGGGAGCCCACTCCTCATACCAGTGTACCCAGGATGCAGGACGTGGAGTCAAGGATTATTTTGGAGCTTTATGATTTAATATCTGTCCTCCTGGGTTTTGGACTTGCATGGGTACCATTGCTCCTTTTTTATGGATGATTTCTTCCTTTTGGGATGGGACTGTTTATCCAAAATGTGTACCACCATTACATCTTGAAAAGAAACAACTTGTTTTTGATTTTACAGTTTCATACTTGGAAGGAATTTGCCTTGAGTCTCAGATGAGTCTTTGGATTTTCAAGTTGATGATGGAACAAGTTAAGAGTTTGGAACTATTGAGAAGGGATGATTATATTTTGCAACATTAGGAAGACATGAGTTTAGGGGGGCCAGAGGAGGAATGCTATAGTTTGGATGTTTGTCTCCCCAAATCACATGTTGAAATTTGATTCCAGTGTTAGAGGTGAGACCTAATGGCAGGTGTTTGTGTCATGGGGGTGGATGCATGAATAGATTAATACCGCCCCCCATGGTGGGGGACGTGAATAAATTCTTACTCTGTTGGTTCTTATAAGAGCTGGTTGTTATAAAGAGCTTGGCACCTCCGCACTCTCTGGCTTTTGCTTCCTTCCTTGCCATGTGATCTCTACATACACCAGCTTCCTTTTGCCTTCTGCAGTGAGTAGAAGCAGCCTAAGGGCCTCACATGCAGATGCAGGTTCCATGCTTCTTGTATACTCTGCAAAACCAAATAAATCTCTTTATGAATTATCCAGCCTCAGGTATTCCTTTATAGCAACACAAAATGAAATAATATACCCCCACAGAAATGATTTTTAGAGCACAAGAATCACACTCTTGGGAAATAAGTCTTAACTCTGGGGTCAATAATTTGGGGGTCGATAACTCTGGGGCCAATTAATTTTGGTTTTCTGAATCTAAATAAAAATAGCCACTCATTGAGCTTTTATAACATGGCCATTGTCCATATTGTAGAAAGTGAACCACAGATGTCCTTTATTTTCTACCCCCAAATAACAAGGATGACTGTGATCACAGAAAACCCTGGCATTCTGCTACCAGGCTCTATATTGACAAGCTTTTTAAAAAACTTCTGTGAAATAGGTAGAAGTCCATTGTACTTTTGATAAATTCCAAGGAGCAAAGAGCTTCTGCAATCTTTTTTTGTCTAAATCCAATTGTTCAAGAGCACTTCCTGGTAGGAAATTACTTCTTTAAAGATAAAACTGTAATAGTCATGCTCCTGTTTAAATTATTTCATCCAATTCTGCTGCCAGTTGATATATATATGTCAGGCAAATTTTAGGAAACCGGTTTTTGTGGAAGGAAGTAGAGACTGGGAGGATGCCCCTCCAGTAAGATGAACCTTCCATCAAACAGATGCCTTCACTCTAAAAGCATTTGGGAGCTCACAAAACAGTAAAGGAACTGGCCTTGGAGCAGGTGGAGAGTTTGTTCCATAGGAACAATCTAGGAGCCAGTTGGGCACATGTGGGTGGGATGAGATTGCTCAGATGGTATCTCTCTAAGTGAAAGGGCAGGTTATACCAAAAACCTTTTTCCCTTGAACTCTTTTCCATCAAACATTAGCCTCTGCCTGTTTGGTTTGTTTGGAGGACAGGAGGTGGGCAGAAGGAATTGAATAACAGCCCTTCAGAGGGGGCTGCCTTCTCTGACTGCAGTCAGGGCTCACCTTGGAAACCTGGTTCTGGATTTTCCTGCATCTGATCACGGCAGATGCCTCAGTAGATGACTTCCTCACCTGGCGCAGCAGCATCCCCAGGGCTCAGCAGGCATAGAGAACTCTCCAGGTCTTGAGCATTGGAGGGCTCCATGCTATTACTAAGGACAGCAGCTGGGCAATGGCACCACTAAACATCCAGTAGGGGTGGGGCAAGGACCAAAATAGACTTGCAATTCACATACATTACTATTCAGGAAACTACCTACCCTTCCTCTTTACTAAAGAAAATTGAAGGAATGGAATTTCTCACTCTAAATCTCTTTTCCTAGTCTCAGGTTGGATTCATGGGACCAGAGAGACCATTAGAGCTGGGAAGGATCATAGAACACACATAGTCTAACCTCTTCTACAGATGAAGAATGAACAACCTATGAATAAAATCAGTCACCCGTGGCCAGAGCTGTTTTTCTCCTAGTCCTCATTTCATGAGTTGTTGTTTTGACCCGTGTGTCTGCTTATAATACCTGTAAAATCAGTGCAATTGGCCCAAGATACCACCAGGAATGACTCTGGATCCCTCCTCCTGTGATACCAGCAGCTGTTGAACCCCATAGTTGGGATAATGTTGACATGGTACTCAGGAGGCTTCATAATTCAACCCTGGATGTCCTGTGAATTTCTGCTAATGTTCCATCATGATTTTCATCTTGGATCTACTGTGATCACCATGCCTGGTAGCACTCATCACACTGATTGGCTTATTTGGCTTTTCCCTCAGGCCTTCCTGCTGAGGTGTAGGTGTGACTTTGTTATTCTTGACCCACCCTGAAACATTAACATTTGCATTTTCTAGTGAAATTCATAAGTAACACCAGAGAGACAAATCAGAAATAAACCAAACACAGGCAAGCAAGTCCTCTGTTAATATTGTTATTCACACTGGTTTCTTAAAGTTGTCTTATCTTGCAAGTTTATCTGAAACTTTGGTTTCTAGCATTTCAGTCACAACACTCCCAACTGGGGGGTGCCATGACAGTGAGAAGAGAGCTTCAGATGTCAAACATTTCCTAGAACCCGGTATTTACAAAGCTGAAGAAATAAAATGCGGTCGTTGGGCAGACAACAGTCTTTAAACTTTTTCATTTGCTTCCTTTCTTGGTGTGTCAGTTTATCCTGTCATTCAGCAGAATAAGGAGACTTCATCTAAAATTAAAAATGAAAATAATCTTTGAGGAAACTACTGATTTGCAAATAAATCACAATTTCTTGTGTAAATAAACCTCCTCTTTTCTACTAATTTCTCTATAATTTTTCTATTAAAGTAATTTAAGTATTTGCAAAAGTAATTGGGGTTGATCAATCTAAAATACAAGGTACCTTTCAAGTAGACAGAAAACCGTTTTAATAAAAAGGCCTGTTCATCCACCAAAAACATAATGAACTGGGTGCAAAATGTAGCAAAAGTTCAATTAGACATAAATAACTTGATGATTTAAGGGAACTGACATAGAATAAACTATCAAAGGAAAGTGAAATTTTCGTCTATGGAAATCTTCAAGAGGTCTAAAAACCAGCCAGATACAATTTTTTGAGGTTTAAAGTCCCTCCAAGTTTCTATTATATTATTCTGATGTATGTTCACTTTCATGTAAATTGGGGGTTTGAACCCATTGACAGTATTGGTGGATAAGAGAAAATAGGATGTATCCTAACTAACATTATTGCATTAAAGATTATGACTCAATTCTCAAAAAGGAGAGCATTATTATGCTATTGACTGTTATTCATATATTACTTGACCAGGCTCCAGGTTCTTGAAATGCAAGTCATAATCAAGAAAAATTGCAATTTGTGAGGCTTGCCTTGTTAAGACAGCAAACTAGGTTTAATAGATATTAAGTAACTAGTAGACTAGATAGTATACTTGGTTTATAAATCATGACCAATAAATGTTGTTTGCTAAAGTAGAGAGTGGTGGGGAATGAGAGGGCCCACGGTGCAAGCAGGGATAGTGTGCTTGAGTAGGGTATAGGAATATTTTGCCCTCTGGTGGTTTCTGAGGGGAAGAACTTAAAGCAGTTTAAGTAAGTGAAGGTGTCTGCTTTCAACACTCAGAACATCAGCAACACGCAGGACCATCCAGACATCTTTTGTGTTATGCTTATGAATTTGTTCCAAAACATGTGTTTTCTCCCTGCCCAGGCAGAATTTCAGCCCCTTTGATTCACACACCACCTTTGCATCATTGGAAATGCCTTTGACCAGCAGTGGAAAATAAAGGGAACATACTGCAGTTTCAATTGTTGTGGGACTCAGGTTTTCTCTCAGCACCGCATACACACTTGGAGACATGGGAAGAAGGTCTGATGGAGATTGTGGCTCCGTTGAATCACTTCGGCTTAAAGAGATAACAAGGTCAATGTGGACAAGGATTAAAAAGTAATCCTATCTCATGGTGACTTACTGTGTCAGGAACTCATTTCTAGGGCTTCATCTATTTGTGACACTGTCTAATTCATTTCATATCTGAACATTCAACTTGCTATGGAATATATGGCATGTAAAAGGTAAATTTTATAATTCTAGTCACAATAGATTGTGCTAAGTGTGCCATGAAGTCTAGCTTTATGTATTAAAGGAAATGGGATACTGAACATTAAAATGCTTTGCTCTCAGTTATGTGTACTCTGCTCTACCTTTAAATCTCCTATAGGAAAGCATTTACTAAAAGATATTTTACATGTGACTAAGATTACTCACATTGTTGAGATGGGGATAAAAACAGAAGGAACATAACCTTTGTCTCCTCTTTCTGTTGGTCTTGAAACTAGAAAAGAAAAAAGGTACAATGTTGGGGAAAAAATGTCAATATTATCAATAAAAGTGGGGAAGAAAGTGTCTAGAAAAATATTAGCAATGCTAAGAGGAAGAGAGATAATATAGTTGTTCAGTGATCCACAAAAATGTTTTGTTAAATAGGGGACATAATCTTTTAGATAAGTGCAAGAAGAGAAAAACAAATCTCTTGGCAGGCCTAATCTGACTTTACATATTAATGCCTCTAAACTGTGTGGGAAAAATTGAGAATCAACTATATTACCTATCTTCTGTTTCATTTAAGTTTGATTATAAGGACTGATTGAGTCAGGTTCCGGGAGATAAAACCCAGTTATTTTCATTAAAATTGACAGCAATCAGAACCTTATGATTACAAACGTTTTTGAAGTACAAACGTCAGTGTTCCCGAAAGTATCTTTGTACTGTAGTAACCGTCATGTGCAAGCCTCACCTTGGAACAATTCCCCAAACTTCTGTGGTATACCACGCTGAACCAGTATTTGTTCCAATTTCCCAATCCTAATTTGTTGCATTGATATTTGTTATTTCATTTGATTAGCTGTTGAAAGTCATTGAAGAGCCACTGGTTTTTTGCTTTTATTTTCTTTTGTATTTTTGTTTATTTCAAAGGGCATGAAGTCAGGTGGCTGCCACTCTGTGAGTGACAACTGTAGGATATTCTACATGATGGTACCCAGAGATTTTGTTGCTACAGATGAAGATTTTTATGGATTGTATACACTTTCATTAAAGAAAGAGAATGGTGAATGTACCTTAAAATTACATAGCAATTTAATGAATTTTCTTTTATGTATTAGAATAATATTTGCTGAAGGCCTGTTTTGGCCAGGCATTGTTCTAGGTCCTTAGGATACAACCAGGAAAGGCAGGCTGGGAGTGTGGGAGGAGGGAGAGGATGAAGCACAGATTCACAGATACCCTCCCTGGAAAATGAACAAATACCCTGAGGTGCAAGACCACAGTAAGGTTAAAAATATGAAACTTATAAACCTGGGGGTTCCTTTGTAAAATACAGACTTGCTTTGCTATTAAAAGCGTCTCATCATTATCCCCTCTTTCTTTTCCTTTCCTTTAGTCATAGACATGAAGTCTGCACCACTTCTGTCTTGCGAAGGAGAAAACTGAAGCTCTTCAAGTGGCCCTGAGAGGCCCCCACAGCCATGGTGAAGTCTAGTTGCAGCTGCTTATTACTTTGCTAGTGCTAGACAGTCCAGCGGTCCCTTTTCAGGAACTGCTGACATACCACTTCATTTCTAATACTTTGACCTCTGTATGCCCCTTAGATCTTACAAAAATTAGAGTAAACAAAAAGTGGAACTTCATTTACTTTGCTCCAATATGAGGTTATTTTCCAAAATCTTCAGGAAAAAAAAAAACAAAAGAACCTAACCTTCACCAAGCTGGGAGCTGTAGTGTTTACTGAAGGCTTTGTCTTTGGGAATGTCAGGATATAGGTACTTCAGAGGGTTTTCAGGAATGTTTTCAGCCATGATAACTTTGTAGTCTCGCAGGATGTCAGGGAATGGCAGAGCAGACAATCGGCCTTTATTGTAGGGTTCTACAGAGTGGAATCTCACTTCCCCTTGAAAAACAGAAATTGGAGAAATATACAGGGTTCCTGTACATATTCCTTGTGACCATTTTTTCCTGCCCACATTATGTTCATGTCACTGGAGTGACTTGTCAGTTCATATCACTTCAACGTCAGACCTTCTGCTGTCTGGACAGTATAGACTGTTCATACAATAGAACAGTGTATTTTGGAATTCATAGGTACCCTGTTCTGAGACAGCTGCAACAACGAATATTCAGACCCACTGAACACATGACAAACAGATCAACACACTATTCACTTACAAAAACTGAAAGACTAGTAACCAAATTTAAGAAAACGAATTTCACATAAATAAACATTAGTAAGTATATACCATTTTCAGAATGGTCCACCCAGGTGAAAGTTATTCCTCCGAGATGGCTTTCACTGAATCTTAATAAAAAGGTACCAGGCATTTTATCCTTTAGCAAGAGCCGTTCTTTCTCTTTGCTAACAAAGCCCATGACATACCTAAAAATAGAACATGCATGATTTTATCTGATCATTAGTGCATCTACAAAGAGCAGACCTAAAGTTTGTTTTGAGTATAATCAAAAGTCATTCATATCTGAAATACTTATATGTAGATTAATATACATAGTGATACTCCAGGAAGAATAAGAAATTGCAACTATTTTTTTCTATGGTACCAAACATGGATAAGAGAAAAAGAAATAGAAGAAAACCAATGACAACAGAAAAAAAGAACATAATTAAATCATATGAAAAATATAGCCTATAACTCACCCGTCAATCCAAAGGGGAAGAATGTGTTTCTTAATTAGATCCAATATTGCTTCAAGCCATGTCCAAAAGGTAAATGATTTACCAGGTAAATGTTCCTATAGGAATAAACAAGCACTTTAAGACAATGATTATTTAAGTAATAATGTTGATATAATAATGTAAGATAAATTTTTCAATAAAATATGATCTTTAAACTGAAGAACACCTTAGTTTCTTTTAAAAATATCCTTATCTGGGAAATTCTCAAAACCTCAGGTAGTAATATAGAGATTTAGAAAGGCACATTGTATTAAAAACATGTATCTAAATGATGTCCCCCCCTCCCCTGTTTGTACCTTGCAGAACTTGGCCCAGGTGAGGTGACCATCACTGTAGCTAGAATGGCCTGAAATGAAAGACAATAATGAGATTTTTTCATTCAACAATGAGACGTTTCAATTTTGTACTCAATTTAGATATTTTCCCTCTTCCCTTTCAAGCATTTCTTAAGCACCTGATATGGGTTTGCAATGTACTGTTAGGTACAGTACAAATATAAGACATCATCCTTGCTCCTAAGAAATTTATTATCTAGAAAAGAAGATTTTTGGTGGAGAAACTATGGTTTAGAAAGCAGGTGAGTATCTAGGATATGGGTGGGTAGAATATAAATTGTCAGAGGAGAGGAAGGAGAGAAAGAATAATTTAGGACAAGGCATGATGGTCACAGACATGGCTCATATAGGAGACAGGAAGAACTGCCTAATGTTGGTGAATGAACATTATAAAACAAATTTGTGTAAGTTAGGTGTAACTAGATTACCAGGAATGTTGTCTATTAAGATGGAAAAAATAGACTAGAAATCTATTAGACAATAAGTAGCCATTGGCTGTTTTGATCCAGGGCAGTGAAAGGATACAAGTGTTTACATCTAAAGTTTTAGGGAAATTATACTCCTAATAATAATTTGATAAAGGTCTGAAAGGATGTGATTGCTATCTATACTACATGTTTAAAAGCTTAACAAATATTTATTGAATGCTTACTATTGCTGCTTACAAATTAAATAAGGATCAAAACATGTATTTATATTAAGTAAACTCTGTAATATTTTCTGAAGTCCTAATTTATTTAAGTACGTATTGATCCAAGAGTAGGCACAAGTGGCAACCATCCCAGCACCATGTTAATCAAGCTTAAATCACACGATTCTACTTCTGCTGCACAAATGGATCTTTGGCCGTATTTTAACTAGAAATGCATATAGATCTAATTTTAACTCTTTTTGATGCTAAATATGTTAAACCCTGACTTGTCAAAATGCAGCTCTCTTAGAATTCTTTTAGAAAAAGTTTGGATTATAGTTGGTACATGTAGTACCAACACTCTAGTTTGCAAACTTTAGAAATCTCAGTCAAAGCTGAAACCTTCTTGGTATGCAGAATTAAGTATTACCCAGGTGTTTTAAAATTTCTATTACATTTCCTGGACTTTGTGAAGGAATCAGTCATTTTCCAGCTGGTTAATGTCAACTGAGACATTAATATGAACGATCAAGGCACGGTTAAGGCTTCACATCATATTTAGTGGAAACAGCCTGGAGACTGGGGTGAGGAATAGACAGGGAGGGCCTTTGGACCTGCACAGGTCTGGTCTGTGGCTTGGTTCTGCTGTGTACTAGCCACGCATCCATGGCAAGTCACTTAACTTCTGCACTCCAATACACTCATTTATAAAATAGATAGAATAAGGTTAGCCTCGAAGACTTTTCTGAGAATCAAAGATAATATAACACTTAGCTCTGTGCCTGGCAATATAGTAGGCATTCCATAATTATGATCATCATCATTATTATTAATAGTAGTAATAGCGTCCTGGTTATTTAAAATGCTTGAGCACCAAAAACAGAGGCAAATCCTCCCTATCTACCAGCTCTCACCTGTAAGCTTCTCTGCCAGCATATTGAGTTGATCTGAATTAAGGCCACGACCAACATACGACGAAAACTGCCAGCTCATCACCTCCAGTAGTTGACTCAATGTGGCAGGTGGAGGATTATTAAAGAAAACCAAGTTCTGAAATAGAATCATGATGATGATTTGTTAATTATGTTACAGTGGGTAGCTAGTTACATATGAGCAGGGCAAGAAAGGTCTCCCCCTGTTCTGCACACACACACTAGGAGTGTTGGGTGAGCCATTAGGTGATGGTCAGGCAATTATTAAGAGTGTCTCAAAGTCATAATTGGTCACAGCTGGTGCCAGGGAACGACGGTGTCCTAATAGAAAACACCTAAAACCAATCAGCAGCTTCCCAGTAATATCTCAGGAGTAGGGAGAAGTAACACAAGACCCTAAGAGGTTGAGCTTCACACTTCGTTTCTCAACTCGCCCACTTGGCCCTCTTCCAAGTTGTACTTTCCTCCTTTCCTTCCTTTTCCTACTGTTCTAAAGCTTTTTAACAAACTGTCACTCCTGTTCTGAAGCTTGCCTCGGTCACTCCTTCTGTCTTATGCCCCTCAGCTGAATTCTTTCTTCTGAGGAGGCAAGAATTGAGGTTGCTGCAGATCCATACAGATTCAATACAGCCAATAACAATTACACCGACGACACTGTAATTCAATATATTGCATTCCTAATTTAAACTCTTTAGGCCAACCTAAGTTAATATAAATTATCATCTCATCTCTGTTGTTCCTAAGAATGATGTCTTTTCCTAAAAGTCTCCTTGTTCTTCATGTATATATATAATCAGGCTCCATCTTACTTGAGAAGAATCACTTGACATCTCTTTAACTTTTCCCTGTCAGTCTACCAATGCAAGTGCTTAACACTGTCCAACAAGTAATTTGACAGATACTCTTTTCTAGAACAATATTCATCCTAAACAAAACTTATATCATGTTATTTAATTGGTTTATCATGGGGTTGGCACAAGTTTTACCTTGACCAGACCAATCATCCCAAAGTGTCAGAAACAGTAAATTCCCAGGTCAGGGAAGGTGATCCTACAATATTAAGATTAACCTCAGATTCCTGTTTTATGGACAGCATAGTAGTCTTTTCTTGTTTGCTCTAGATAATTTAAAAAACAAAAACAGAGAAATGATCTTGCTATGTTGCCCAAGCTGGACTTGAACTCCTGGGCTCAAGAAATTCTCTTGCCTCAGCCTCTCAAGTGGCTGAAACTATAGGTGTGCACCACGGTGCCCAGTTAAATAAGAAAATATTCTGTGTGGTCAACTACAAACAAGCTTGTGCCAGAAATTGGCCAACAACAGTGGAACATACGACCTCTATTCCAGATTACTGGAAAACAGATGTCTGAAAGTCAAGAAAAATGTTCTAAGAAGAGGAAAGAAAGAATTCAGAAATCCAATGTGTTGCCTGGAGAAGGCCGTTGCAAACATGAGCTAAACAGGGCTTAGATTAATCAAGAAAAAGAACCAACTCAAGAGATTTCAGAAGGTGGGAATAAAAGAGGACAAAGCATCCAACAAAGAATGGGCAGTAGGAAGAGGAGGAATGAGGAAAAAGAATTTCTAGGGAGATGGTTTTATGTGAACCTGGGAATGGTGCCTGGAAAAGTGACCAGAAAACACAGAATACAATCAAGGCCTAAGGACGTAGGTTTTGAAGCAGGACAGAATCAAGAGGAGAAACCAGGGTTAGTTGTTCAGATTGGTTCTGTAACTAGGCTGTGAATCTGTATTTTAACAGCTGTATATTATCTTTAGCTCTAGATTCTCATCCTAGAGCCATGTAAATCTGGGGTAATGTGTGTGATGACTTTGGTGCCTTTCTTACAAAAGGAGGTTGCTGAAGAAAGCTAAGTGCAGCACTGCTCTGTGAGGCTGGAGAACAGAGAAGAAGCCCATCACTCCTACTTCCTGGAGTTGGAAGAAAGCTGAACAAGTATAGTCTAATGGGGATCAACATTTAATATCAGGGGCATTGGCTGTCCTTCACCTTAAAGACCAGGTGATTTATCTGGTAAGTTCTACTCTTTTGGGGGTACTCTGCTCAGTCTTCCTCTCTGCAGTTAATTTTTCTAAGATGCTGGGGCACTTGAGGAGGAGAAGGAGTAGGGCTGGGTCATTTTTCTCGTTTTTTCCTTATTAGAAACATTGAATTAAGAAGAAAGAACACTTACAGCTGATTCATTATGATCTCATTCTTACCGCTGGGATCTAAAGTACAAGAATTCTTCCCTTTGGTGGGAACATTTGCTTTGAATTAAGAAGAAATGTTGTTATTTACATTTGACCTATTTTCTCCAGACCTTAGAGGTTTCCAGGACAACACACTGAGGTTTTGAAGGAGGGGTGCAAGGGGAAGTGCTGACACATGTTTTTTGCCACTCCCTTCCCTGGTTGTCTTATAAGAAGAACATCTATTCACTGCTGGCTTTGTGACTTGAGGCCAATTTTGAGTCAGTGTCACAACCACCAGATGGCATCAAAACCCAGTTTGAGCCTAGGATGGATGAAATCTGTAATTTACTTGAAAAATGTGTGCTGTCAGAATATGATTAGGCAAGATTGATGAATATTCTAATTACTTACTTGGAAACCACTTCTCCACCTTTGTAGAAGAGACTTTATGTACAAGGTGGGACCAGAAGCAGCTGAGGAGGAGTTAACTAAGAAGTTTCCCCCAGCTTAGTTAATAGAGCCATAGAATGGCCCTGGAACTCTTATACACATAGTTGGGAACTGACCAGATTCTCAGAAATAACAAATATCTGTCTGTTACTTTTGCCAGCAGAACTCTCTCAGGATCCACAAACATCAGAACATAATACTTTACATATGACATGAGAGGAAACACACAACTAGAAATAAAGCAACTCTCACCCTCACACCCCCCTGGCACACACATCTTTTGATGCAGATGTATTTGTTGGCAATAAAACAAATCAAATAGAATTATAGAAGGTGAGGTAGAAATAGAGTCTACCTGGGAATCGTTGGTTGACACGTTGTACCAAATGATGGATGCCCAAGCATTAGGTAACTGACTGACATTGGAAATCATCACCACAGGCAATGAGTTGGTCTGGTTTGGGGGGAAAAAAGCATGACTCAGGAAATCTCAGAAAACAACCAAGAATCTGAGCAACAAATTATTTAATGTACATAGAGTTCATAATACCCTTGAGCTTTTTGTTTTATTTATTTATTTATTTATTTATTTATTTATTTATGTATTTATTTATTGAGACTGGGTCTCACTCACTCTGTCACCCAGGCTGGAGCGAAGTGGCATGATCATCACTCACTGAAGCCTCCACCTCCTGGACTCAATCAATCCTCCTGCCTCTGCCTTCTGAGTAGCCGGGACCACAGACACATGCCACCACACCCAGCAAATTTTCGTATTTTTAGCAGAGATGGGAGTTTAACCTTGTTGCCTAGGCTGGTCTTGAATTTTGGGGCTCAAACAATACACCCACCTTGGCCTCCCAAAGTGCTGGGATTACAGGTGTGAACCACCACACCCAGCTATGCACAAGCTTTTGTCAATTATATGTAACCAGAATATTATGTGAACTAGTGAACATTTGACATATTGATTTGCTAAATTAAAACAAAATAATGAATAGGGAATGTACAAAAACCTAGAAAATACCGAGTTTACATCTATAAATGCTGACCAATTCCTGCAGATGTCATTAGTAAATAGTATATGTTCTTTAAACATCTACCTCCAAATCCATGGTCAGGCCATAGAGGCAGATCTGTGTTTCAAAGGTTATGGAATGAAGTTCTTCCGTCACCATGTGACACCCCTAAGGGAGAGAGAAAAATTGTTACCTCCCAAATGCATATTCACTATCTAGTAGAAGCCTTCTTTCTATATAAATTAATGCATTCATTAATAAATTAATAAAATAAATGCCCCCAGACAGTCTCTATTATAGAACATTCCCTCTTATTGTCTTAAAGTTATATACAGAGTTTGGAAAATCTTCATTTTCCCAAACAGAATGATTTTAAGTCTTCAAAACAAGATAATCTATGGCTTTAAAAACTAGCATAGCTTTTTATCAGTTGAAATTTAGACAAGTTGTTCTTTAATATTTGAAAATTGGTCCTTTTGATTTACCAAATGTTAATAAAAACAGTCCATATATGCATAGGCATACAGACACAAGCCTTAGTGTCACAAGGAATTTGTTTAAAAAGAATGCAAGACTTCCTCCTGGTTTAACATGTAGGTGGAGTACATGTATTTTCCTCTGTTCCCTCTGTTCCCTCCCTACCTTACCTCCAATAAGGTAATAGCTGGAGTTTTATTCATTTTCCAATAAAGTAAAACGGTAATCTAGATCCCTGAGTAAAAGGTTGAGGAGTGCAGAGTGAGGGTAGAACAAAGAACCCAGAGATTGAAAGCACTGAGTGCCCTGAGGCTGCACACTGTAAACCAGGATGTGCTTTAAGACCCTCAGTTCAGGCAGTGAGGTCTCCTACCCTCCTGACCTGGGCAGAAGAGGGAGATTTGCTCTTTGGGGCAGACGAGTCAGAGGAATTACAGAGGCTGTTTATATTCTGGGAACAAGGTCAAGCTGCAGGCAGGGGTTAGATGCTGTGTGTGCTGAAGAGAGGAAGGTCCTGTGAAAGTTTACAGTTGAGCCCATGCTTGTCCCTCCTCCGACATCTAGAGCCAGGCTTAAAATCTCTTGGAAATGTATCTGGGAAGTGGACCAGACCAAGGGAGGTAACATACAGATACTGCCTTCTACACCCACCACCGCCCCCCAGCAACACATTGAAACAGCCAGATTCTAATAATCACCCTAAGTCTACAGTTCCCAACATGCACATAGAATATTCAGGCAGTTTTTTAGTGCCCTTCTCTTTATTATTAATAGCAAATTGATGATCATCAGGCTTTGACAAAGCCTCTCACGTGAAATGAGGATGCAAAAACAAAAAACTCAGAGGAAAAGTAAAAAAAAGAAGAATATAAGAAAACAATTAAAAAAAGTCTCCTGTATTCAGCTCAGTCTATTCAATAAATATATGGCATGTTGAAGGAGCAAATCAACCATCTCGCAATGGGAAGACAGTGCTTAGACACTGATTTGAACAAGCCAACTGTAAAAAGCCTTTTTTGAGGCAATGGAGGAATTTGAATACAAAATAGGATTTTTTAAAGGAAGGCTTTTCAAAAGTTGTTATGTTTTTTGTGATAAGGGTATTGTGGTTAGATTTAAACATTTCTTATAATCTAAAGATACCTGTTGAAGTATCTGTATTATACTATACTATCTGGAATTTAAGAACTCCAGAGGAGGAACGATCCAAGATGGCTGATCGCTAACATCTCAGGATTGTAGCTCCCAGTGAAAGCACAGAGAACGAGAGGACGCCACACTTTCAGATGAATTTTTGTCGCTCGCGGACCAGAAGATTCCCAGTGGAGGAGCCCCACGGGTCGCCAGTGCGACTCTTGTGGCCGGCGCGGCAGCTCTTGGTGCAGAGTAAACAGGACTGGTTCCCCTTCTGACTGATGTTTGGAGCTCTGGGAAAGCAGAGTCGCCTATTACGGACTCAAGAAGGAAGCCAGACCAGAGATTCCCTGGCAGAAAAGCACCATCAGTCTTAACGCCGCTGTTTTGGCTGGCGCAGTGGGTCGCTCAGATTTCGGCCCTGTGAATTAACAAGTTGGACATCCACTCAGAGACCTAATTTGAAAGTTGGTAATTACAAAGACGACAGGTGGATAAACTTACAACAATGGGAAGAAACCAGCATAAAAAGGCTGAGAATACTCAAAATCAGAATGCCTCTCCCTCTACAGAGGTTCACAGTTCCTCATCAACAAGGGAACAAGGCTTGATGGAAAACGAGTGCATTCCATTAACAGAATCAGGCTTCAGAAGGTGGATAATAAGAAACTTCTGTGAGTTAAAAGAACATGTTGTAGCCCAATGTAAAGAAACTAAGAACTTTGAAAAAAGGTTTTACGAAATCCTAATGAGAATAGACAATTTAGAGAGGAATATAAGTGAATTAATGGAACTGAAGAATACAATACAGGAACTCCGAGAAGTATGCACAGGTTTTAACACTCGCATTGAACAAGCAGAAGAAAGAATATCAGAGGTCGAAGATCAACTTAATGAAATAAAACAAGAAGACAAGAATAGAGAAAAAAGGATAAAAAGGAATGAGCAAAGTCTCCAAGAAATATGGGACTATGTGAAAAGACCTAATTTACGTTTGATAGGTATACTTGAATGCAACAGAGAGAATGAATCCAAGCTGGAAAATGCTCTTCAGGATATTAGTCAGGAAAACCTTCCCAACCTAGCAAAGCAGGACAATATTCAACCCCAGGTAATACAGAGAACACCATAAAGATATTCCTCAAGAAGAGCAACCCCAAGGCACATAATTGTTAGATTCACCAGGGTTGAAACGAAGGAGAAAATACTAAGGGCAGCCAGAGAGAAAGGTCAGGTTACCCACAAAGAGAAGCCCATCAGACTTACAGCACATCTCTCAGCAGAAACCCTACAATCCAGAAGAGAGTGGGGGTCAATATTCAACATCCTTAAAGAACAGAACTTTCAGCCCAGAATTTCATATCCAGCCAAACTAAGCTTCATAAGTGAAGGAAAAATAAAATCCTTTGCGAACAAGCAAGTACTCAGAGATTTTATTACCACCAGACCTGCTTTACAAGAGCTTCTGAAAGAAGCATTACACATAGAAAGGAACAACCAGTATTAGCCTTTCTAAAAATTTACCAAAAAGTAAAGAACATTAACATAAAGAAGAATTTACATCAACAAATGGATACAACAGCCAGTTAAAATCAAATGGCAGTAATCCTAAATTTAAATCGACTAAATCCCTCAATCAAAAGATACAGCCAAAACCCATTGGTATGTTGCATCCAGACCCATTTCACATGCAAAGATACACAAAGACTCAAAACAAAGGGATGGAGAAAGATTAACCAACTAAATGGAGAGCAAAAATAAATAAATAAATAAAAAGCAGGAGTTGCAATTCTCGCATCTGATAAAATAGATTTTAAAGCAACGAAGATATAGTGGTAAAAGGATCAATGCAACAATAAGAGCTAATGATCCTAACACCCAGATACATAAGACCTATAAAGAGACTTAGACTCAATGAGACAGAAAATTAATAAGGATATCCAGGACTTGAACTCAGATGTGGAACAAGTAAACTTAATAAATATTTATAGAGCTTTCCACTTTAAATACACAAAATATACATTCTTGTCAATACCACATCACAGAAGCATCATAGATGAGATGCACCATTAATGTTTGTATCAAAGCCATCCTAATCATTCAAGATGATTACAGATAGAAAATATCCATATTAATGATATTTATATTATCTGGCACTGAATATTGTAGCTAGATCAACTGTATTGTACTTCTAAAGGAAAATGCCCATTGGAAAACCTGCTAAGAAACTGGAAAACTGTTCAACCAACTTAATCAGGGCTCCACTTGGGAAAAATTAGATACAACCTAATAAAAGGTAGTTCTAGATGTCACCATATTCTTCTCTGTTTCCTCTGCTCAGTGTCTAATAATACACCTTGGAAACCTAGGATATATTAACAAATGGTAATGGCTTTTAACTTGACAGAAAACCTCTGCTAAGAAAAATATGGCTTGGATAAAAGGTGATTTTCACCCAAATTTCTTGCTCATCTTTTAACAATACATAATTTATGATAATGTCCCACATGGAAAACTATACAGAATAGAATAGAAACAATTAAAATAATCCTTTCATTTAGTGAATATTGAGCACATATTAGATGCTAGACACTGGCTCAGATGCTGGGAAACAATGAGAAGAGAGGGAAACAGTGGTCCAATCACATGAGAGATAGCCTTTAATCACAGAATCACAGAATCAGAAGACAGGAATATAATATGACAACTCTGCTTAGCCCATAAAACAAGGGTACTGTCTGGATGCTGGTGCATTCTAAAATGTCTAAGGTTTTAATAATATTTTTGTACAATTCTCCCTCAAAAAAGTGTTGTAACTCTTTAAATTAGTTCAGCAAGAAATCAACTTGCTGTGCAAATGCTTGGGCTAGGTGGGGTGTGAGTAGTGTGTCTGTGTTTGAGAACACTGAACCTTGCAAGAACATCTGTTTGGCTATTTTGTTAAATGAAACTCAAGTCACCCAGGCTTCACTAATAGCTTCATTGTGCTTCATGACTTTCCACCACATAAACAAAATTACCTAACACCTCAGTCTGTGGCTAAAACTCTCATTTATCAGTTAAAGCCCACTGACAAAGAGCGAACGGGAGAGACTACAATTCCAGCTTCTCTATTCAAACAGTTTTCACATTTCAATAATCACTCTCTAGCTGGCTCCCTGCTAGATAAGGGCCTCCAGGGAAAGGTTGCTTCCTGGGAATGTTTATTTTACAGGGATAGATGGATGGGCTCAAAGCCTGGCCACTTGCTAGGTGATGAAATCGTTTATTCACATTGACTCTTCCCAGGAGAGAAGAGGTGAGAGAAAGGCAGTGATTGCTAAAGTTGATTTTATTCCCACTGTCAATCATTTCATAACTATTTGATACAAGCTCTTACAACCACAAAAGTAGAATGAAGGGACCCACAATTTTGTGTGCGTGTGTATGTGTGCGCACGTGATGGGAGTGATGGGCATTGGAGTGGTAGCAGGAATGCCAGACAAGAAATCCCATGAAGGGGCATACACACATGGTGACCTGAGGTTTCAGGGACCTGGAGCTGGAAAGGGGAAGTGCCCAGGGTTTTGATAGGGACACATCTCCAGTAGAGCACTTGGCAGGTAAGCAGAGAAGGATAAAGATCAGCAGTTGTCTGAAGTTAGGTACCTCCTTTTAGAGCCCAGTTTTCCCATCTGTGTAGACACCTGCTCCCTCCAGAGGAGGCTGATCAGTAAATGTCATCGCCAACATCTACACAGCCCACCACCACTGACTCACACACAGCTCATTTGGTCCTCATGACATTCCTTAGAAATGTAGGTTAACGTTAGCAGCATTTTGTAGATAAGGAATTTGGGAGTTAGAGAGGTTAAGTGGCTTGTGCAAGCTCAGACTGCCCCAAGAGGCAGAAACCAACACAGTGCTATCTCCACTATCTCACCGAGGCACAACACACGTGAAAAAGGAGACACAGTAGACAGGAGAGGTCAACAGCATTTTCTGAAGAAGCATTATTTTAAATTATGATGTGAGACAGCCATGATTTCTGAGCAGGTAGGCAAGGTGCAGCCACTCTGTGAGATAGATGGGGTGAGGTGACCGGGTAGGAGGAGTGCCAACTAGCTTGCCTTTACAGGGAAGATTCTGCGACCCAGAGGTAGCATAGCAGAGGGGCCAGGAGCCGGGACACGGGATCAGACTGCCATGGTTTTATCTTGGCCCTGCCATCAACTGCCCCTGTAATCTTGAGTAAGCTGTGCGACCACTCTGTGCCTCAGTTTCCATAACTGAAACAAGTATGAGGCTAATAGTACCTACTTTACAGTCCTGTTGCAAGAATAGCAGAAATCAGTATTAGTGAAGCTCTTAGTGTCCACGAGGATTGTTGAAGTCATTCTAGGAGGCTGTGAACTCCTGCTACAGGTGCTCACAGATAAGCAATAGCAACTTGCTGAAACTTGAAAACGAGGTTAAGATATCCTGCTTCCTGTTTTCCAGAAATTTGTTACCATAATCCCTGGCCTCATGACTTTATGAACTTCACTTTATTGCTCCCTCTTCCCTCACTTCTTCCTAACCTTCGTGTGATCATCCCTACTGAATGGCCAAGACCCTGATTCCTGGCTTATCTTCCTTCACATTTTGTGACTACTCCTGCTGCACACAGGATAGAGTACCTAGGAGTCATACTAAAATTCTACCAACAGGTGGAGCTCAAAGAATACATTAAAATAAAATGAGCCCGATTTGGCAAACCTGAAAAAAAACAGGGAAGAAATAAAAATCATTCTGATATGACTGTATGATTTTGCTATTCATCAGAAAATAGAGGAAATAAATTGAAAGCAATATAAGTAGACAGTGTTAATAAGACAGTGGTTGGTTTTTCTACAGTGGAAGACGATTTACTTAGATTTCTGTCTCTATGGAAATCCAAATGAAGATTTTCATTTCATATTCATAAAGATGACAATATACTACAAGAGGTGAGCTATTTGGATTTATTCTCATTCGATTTGTTTTACTTAAAGAAAGTTCAGGATAATGATACTTAGTCTGTTCAGATTCATAAATAATACTCAGGGATGTCAAGCTGAATGAAATGCTGCAACTCTGGCCAGAATTCCAAGGAGGTGTGTGGAATGAGCTTTTATCTAAAACGCGCTAATGTTTAGGAAGTTTAGAAAACCTTTATGGGTTTCTATAAGCTGGAAGAACAACTCCCCTTCACTTGTTTTACTAGAATCTCCTTAAACTCAAAAACTCTACTCCTGTGATTTCTTTGGCTGCACAGACCTGCTTAGGGGGCTGTGCGCTGAGCAGCAATTCTACCTTGGAAGACTGAGCTCGTCTTTGGTGGTCCTATGACGTTTGGCAAATGATCTTTAAGACACAGTTAAGGGAATGAAGAATTCTTGGAGGGCAAAATGGTAGGGCATTAAATCTTTTGTGATGGATCTTTATGGTTTTGTGGGGTGTGATAAATTGGATGTCACTGGATGCTGGATTTATAAAGTGGTTTTCTTCCAAACAATTCAAAGATCTTTTTTATAGGAGCTGTGACTGTAAAGCCTAGAGTTTGGATCCATATGAACCACCCCAGAAATAAATCTCATTGTTTCAAAATTGCATCATGTAGGTGGTTTTACACCTGCAGCACCTCTGAGCAGGGACTGTTGAGCATTAATATCCTGATCCCTTGGAGGAAAAAAATGGCAATATTTCTTCATCAGATCATTTGCCAAATCTCACATTTTCAGGCCCTGGCAGAGCATGTACTCAAACCCAGGTTTTCTAGTTCCAAACATATATGTCATGGACTTATGCCTTAGTTTCTAGGTCAACTGAATAAATATGCTCCAAGATCATGTCCAGTTCATGATTTGACTGCTCGATCATCAACTAACTCAAATGTGAGTACTCAGATTGCATTAGTTGGTTCCTTCATTCAAATCGTCTAGTGAAATGCAAACATTAGAGAGCAAGGTGATTGATACCTCAAAATAATAAGGTTGGTTTTTACCCTGCATATCAGAATTGCAGGGTAAAAAAAAAAAGCCCGACTTCATGTATGTGAGAAAATGAGTGAATGAAAAATGAAGAATCACAAAGATATTTCTTGATAATGGACTGACTAAAGAAATTATGGCACACTTATAAAATGCAATGTAATGCAACCAATTTAAATTATGTTCTCCAATAATATTTAAAATTATGAAAAATTGTTCTCCAGGCTGCGGGCAGGGGCTCAAAAAAAAAAAAGGATACATGAATACATTGCTATATGAAAAAAGCAGGCTATGAAGCAATGAGTATCTTTTTTTTTTTTTTTTTTTGAGACTAAGGCTCACTCTGTTGCCCAGGCTGGAGTGCAATGGCGTAATCTCAGCTCACTGCAACCTCTGCCTCCCAGATTCAAGCAATTCTCCAACCTCAGCCTCCCGAGTAGCTGGGATTCCAGGCGCCCGCCATCATGCCCAGCTAATTTTTCTATTATTAGTAGAGATGGGGTTTCGCCATGTTAACCAGGCTAGTCTCGAACTTCTGACTTCATGATCCATCTGCCTTGGCCTCCCAAAGTGCTGGGATTACAGGTGTGAGCCACCCGTGCCCAGCCTGAGTATCATATATTTTTAAGGTAATATATACATAAATAAAAGACTGGAATGATGTCTACCAAGATGTTAATAGTTATTTTCTTTGGAGGGTGTTATATGTTATTTTTATTTTCTCTTTTAAAAAAACTTCCTCATATTTTCTTCAATTATCAAGCTTTACATCTATAATCAGAAAAACATGAATTTGATTTTATATGAAGTCAAGCAGTTTAAAAGCTTTGTAAAAATAAGATATTATAAGATCTGTTCCCAGAAAAATTCTATAGGAGAAAACATTTCCTACCTCGTTTCCTTTACCTCCAGCACTGGACTTCATTTCCTTTGGTTGCTTTGTAAAAGAAAACAACAATATTTAGATGGAGAAGAATTATCAGCTACATATTAAGTTGGTCGTACCTGTTGGAGTCGTTCTCTTGGCCAGAGTTTTGACTTCTAGAACAGCAACATATTTTCAAACTCATTGAAACCTGACACAACTGCCCGGATTTAAGAGAGAGGAGCTTCCTGTCTCACCCCATGGGATGCCGCTTTAGAAACCTGAGTTGGCTTATCACTAAGACTTTAGCTTTCAGCCAACATTTTCAAGAAAAGAAATCATGCTGAGAACTTTCAGAATCTGTACAGCACTCATTTGTGCCTGGAAAGAATCATTTTGGTAAGCTATGGGGATGATTTCCAGTCCCTGAGAAACCAAGTCTAACAGAGAGGACTAGAAAAATAAACTCTAGGGCAGAGTGTACCATATAGCGTAGTAAGCCATTAAATGACATCAGAGAGGAAGAAGACTCACTGACACAATAAATGTGCACTGACATAGATTACTGAATGAAAAAAAGAGGCAGAAAACAAATAATACAGTGTGTATTATTTGATCCCACTTTAAAAATAATTATATGTAAATATTTTAGAAAAAAGGACAAAGTTATAAAAAATAACGATGTTAATAGCATTGCAAAGTGGTGAAATTATAGGTTATAATTTTTAAATTTTTGACTTTTATTTTCTATATTTATTTTGTATCAAAAAGGAATTAAAGTTTTATGCATAAAATAAATGTGAAAATGCTTCAGAAGAGCAAAAGAGCACTGTAAAAACTGAGGTTTTGTTATTTTATATATTGTACCTGCTAAAATAAAGACCTCACCGATTTTTGGTGCGTTCCTTGTTCTCCCTTTTCCATGTGACTTTTTTGGGAGACAGACGTTTCTAAGTTAAGATCTTCCTACTTATTACTAAACATGGCCCCTTGTTGAAAGTTCCTAGAGGGTAGGAATTGAGCCTAACAAAATAGAGTGTGAGTTTCAAGGATGTCTATAATACATTGTTTTTTATTACATTTTATTTATTTGGCAGTTCACACAGGAAGGATTCATTAAAAACAAAAACAGAAACAAAACCATACTCCTCAATACTAAAAAACAAACAAAAACAATATCAAAACCAGAAATCAGAATACATTTACATATGCAGATATCTTTCTGTGAAGCTACATTTTATCTTTTAGAAAGTAGACTTTTTGAGTCAGATTCAATGGTGTCCAAACACTCAGTGAGGCAATTGCTAAACATTAATAAGCAGGAGGAGTAACGTGGTTTCTGGCAAGAAAAGCAGTAAGGTCTTTGGGAATCTAAGAACTACACAAAGAATTAGAAAGAAGGCAGGAAGAGAACTCTAGGTCAAGAGGAAGTGGTAAAAACAAGAAGCAACAGGATGAGGCTGGGTCAGAGCTTTCTAGACATAGCAAGGTGAACTATTTACAGCTGCTATACCTAGGAGCATCCTATTTCCCCAACCTAGCCTCCTAAAATGAAAGCACTTTTCACCAGACATGATGATCAGAGATATAAAAATGAAACCAGGAATGCCTATCCATTATTACACATGTGTGTATGTGCCTTTGTACTTTTATATTTATATATCATCGTTGTACATATTTTTGTGGTACATATGATATTTTGATACATGTATACAATGTGTAATAATCGAATCAGGGTAACTGGGATATTTATAACATAATTTATATTTTCTTTGTGTTGGGACCATTACAATTCTTCTCTTCCTGCTATTTAAAAATATACAATAAATTATTGTTCCCTTCTATACTATTTTTGTTTTTGAGTCTGAGTCTTGCTGTGTCACCGGGTTGGAGTGCAGTGGCATGATCTCAGCTCACTGCAACCTTCGCCTCCCAGGTTCAAGCGATTCTCCTGCCTCAGCCTCCCAAGTAGCTGAGATTACAGGCATGTGCCACGACGTCCAGCTAATTTTTGTGTTTTTAGTAGAGATGGGGTCACCATGTTTGCCAGACTGGTCTTGAACTCCTGACCTCAGGTGATCCACCTGCCTCTGCCTCCCAAAGTGCTGGAATTACAAGTCTGAGCCACCGCACCCGGCCCCTTCTACACTATTGAATTCCGGAATTTATTTCCTCTGTCTAACTGTACCTTTGTACCCATTAACTGACTTCTCTTTGTACCCATTAACTGACTTCTCTTTATCCCCCTGCCCCACTTGGTTTCCTAGCCTCTGGTAACCACCATTCTACTATCTGCCTCTGAGAGATCTGCTGTTTTAGTTCCCTCATGAGTGAGAACATGCAATATTTATCTTTCTGTGCCTGGCTTATTTCATTTAACATAATGAGGCTTATTTCATTTAACAGAATGACCTCCAGTTCCATCCATGTTGATGCATATGACACGTTTCATTCTTTCAATGGCTGAATAATATCCCACTGTGTAATACCTCTCCATTTTAAGACAGATTATCTCTGTCCTTATCAGCAAAATATACTAACCAACTCCTATGCATGCTTAGGTACTATGTCTTCATTGCTTATAACTCAGACCTTCCAAGTAAAGGTTCAGTGTTCTTTCTATCATTTTAATTATTCACTGGTGGTATGTTTTATTTCTCAATATGGTTCCTAATTTCTTTTCTTTTATCTATTTTAATTTTTTTTTTTGAGATGGAGTCTTGCACTGTAATCTGGGCTGGAGTGCAAAGGCGCGATCTCAGCTCATGCAACTCCCGCCTCAGCCTCCAGAGTAGCTGGGACTACAGGCACCCGCCACCACGCCTGGCTAATTTTTTTTGTATTTTTAGTAGAGACGGGGTTTCACTATGTTGACCAGGTGGCGGAGGTTGCAGCATCCTGACCCGGTGAACCGCCCACCTCCGCCTCCCAAAGTGCTGTAATTACAAGCCACCGTGCCCGGCCAGTTTCTAATTTGAAATAAGAAATGTTTAAGCACAGAATATACTGTTATAAGGGCTCTTAGTATAGATGTCTCTGATTTGAGGGAAAAAAAAGCCTGTGTAACTTTACTGCTAAACTCACCAAATGTCGAAATTCTACCGAGAGACTCCCATTGGAAGATTCTTCAATAGACATGGCTTTGACGTTAGTTCCACAAAGCACAAATCTTCGGTTGCTGGAGAGGAAATCTTAGCTATTTACATGGTCTCAGGTAAAACAGAGCAGCAATAAAGATTCCCCAAAATAAATGTCTTACCTTAGAGTTGAAACATTCCTGTAAAACCAAGAAGATTCTTTAAAATGAGCTATTTAATAGATCTAGGAACAACTTTCTATGATACTTTATTTATTTATTTACTTATTTATTTGGAGACAGAGTCTCGCTCTGTCACCCAGGCTGGAGTGCAGTGGCACGATCTTGGTTCACTACAACCTCTGCCTCCCAGGTTCAAGTGATTCTCCTGCCTCAGCCTCCTAAGTAGCTGGGACTACAGGCATGAGCCACCACACCTGGCTTCTATGATACTTTAAAGGATAGTAGATAAAATTGATTTCAAGTTTTTATAATAAAATTTAAAAGTTAAACATTGAGTTTTGTTAAATGTTTGAATTTCAAAGTCAAATATTTGAAGTACATTGTTAGATAAGTAAATTTAAAAGATCAAAATTATTCTATAAAATAAGGGTTATTCATTTTAAATAGTCTTTCACAACTCAAAATGATATTAGAAAACTTACTTGTCAATTGATGCTTTAACCTTTACCTGATAGTTTAGTTCTGGTAATTTTATTAGTAGTCTGAAAAGAGATTTCAATAAAAAAAAAAGATAAAAATTGAAAGTGTTTTAAAACTCTTTTTTATATTTAAACATTTAAATATACTTATGGAATATGCATATAAACAAACCTAACGTTATCTACAGTTATATGATAGTATGTGTTAAGAATGTCCAATGCCTCTTCAGTTTGCCGTGTTACTGATGTTGACATCAGTCACGTATTAGCATTATTGACAAACATTTGGAAAGTGTTTCCATATTGTTTCAGTTGATGTTTGCTGAATAATACATTGGCTGGGTCAGAAAAAAAAGCTTATATTTTGGCTGAAGCCTAAATCTGAGTTAAATGTATAGATATAAAAATTCTTATATGGCTTAATTTTATCCTCATATTACAAAAAAAGAAACCACTTTGTAAGTGTTGATGATGAGTATTTTATGGTGACTATACTAAGACAGACCTCTAGTAAAATATGGAAAAATCCCAATTCGAATGCATTTGAAATCTTTCAAAACACTATATTAAAATAACAGCAAAAATGTTCATTAAAAAACCAACTTCAAATGAAAAAGTAACTGAAGTTCAATATAAAAATTTCTTTAATTCCTTCTGTGTCAGCCCATCCATTATTCTTTTGCTTTCTCTAACTCCTCAGATGTCTCTCCTGTGATGTGACCTACCTGTGGGTTCAGTGCAGTTTCAGAGATAGTCATTCAGTCCCTCACCCATTCATTTATTTACTCATGCCCTCATCCTAAACTTTGTGCATTCACTCAGCATGCACTGAGCTCCTCATATTTGCCCAGTACAGCCTTAGGTACCAGAGAACTAGTGTAGCAAAGATTGCAGGAGGGAGAAATGTGAACATGGCTCTACATGAAAGGAGGGAGTCCAGGCACACAGATGGAACATAGAGAATATGGTGATAAGCAACTCACTGGCATTAGAGAAATGAAATCATAGCTCATAGGCAGCCCAAACAAAAGGGTGGGTTGAATGTTGCAAAATGTTGAAAGTCCTGTACAAGGCACAAGATTGGTTCAGGGTTTGGAGTATGCTGATGTGCAGCCATTGGCAATGAACGATGAGAAGGGGACACAGTCATATAAAATAAGGCCAGATGTTTTTCTCCTCCACCTTCCTTTTTATACTACTTCAGGAAGGATCTGATTCACTGTAACATGCTGATGTCCCACTGAGTCCAAGTTCATCCTTTTCTTTGAAACAGGAGGATGCAATGGTATGGCAAAGAGGGGTTTTAGAAAAACCTTGATTAAGGGATCATCTATCAAGATGGTGGGTAATAGGGTGTAGAGAAGGAGGATGGAGACACAGTAGGTAGACGAGGAAGACAGAACCTACCATCAGGGACTAAAATTCTATGCCTCTGGCAATCAGTTCACACAACATGCAGGTGGTGCTGCTTCAGATTAGAAATTTTTTTGCTAGGCAATCCCTACTCATCTCCCCTTTTGCCCCAGAGAGCATTTTAGACTTACTCTATCATCTATAGGAGTGTCTCAAGGAAAAGGAGAATGTCCACCACTTCTCCATCCGAGTTCCCTTTATTGTTACTCCCCTCCGAGTTATATGGAGATGTGGGAATGAAGAATGAACAACTTTTGATAATTCCTATTTTATTTTATTTTATTTTTTTGAGACAGAGTCTTGCTCTGTCACCCAGGCTGGAGTGTAGTGGTGTGACCTCGGCTCTCTGTAATCTCTGCCTCCCAGTTTCAAGCGATTCTCGTGCCTCAACCTCCTGAGTAGCTGGGATTACAGGCATGCACCAACATGCTCAGATAATTTTTCTGTTTTTAGTAGAGATGGGGTTTTGCCATGCTGGCCAGGCTGGTCTTGAACTCCTGACCTCAGGTGATCTGCCTTCCTCAGCCTCCCAAAATGTTGGGATTATAGGCATGAGCCACCATGCCTGGCCAACAACGCAACTTAAAAAGGAACCTAGCCTCTGCCTTTTGTTTTCAGTTCTTAAATCTTGGTGCAAAATTCACACAAAGAAACTGATTAAGAATTTTAATCTGTGTCTTAAAAATGCAAACTGAAGACAAATGCCTTCTCTTTAAAAATGGAGTTCCAATAGTGATAAATGATCAGCAACTCCATCATAGAACCCTAAATTGCTCTGTGTCATGGCATCACCACCTCTTGACATGTTAGTTTGTGGTTTCAGTTTTCCAGAGGTCACCTAGAGATTAAGCATTTAAAGCTTTAGTTCTTGGAGTTTGAGGCATGATGAGAATCTTTGAAAGTAAGAACTCAAACTCATTATTCTCAACATCATTAGGGACAACTGTAAGTTTTGATTGCTTATGCTAATAGAAAGGATCAAATTCACAGAGAAAGCAAAGCAACAATAATACAAAAGTTATGTCTTTAACTCAGGGACACAATAAAGATATATGGAAGACTGTGGTTTTGAGAGTTTTTGTGGAAAGTCCAATAAGCCAGTTACTGGGTAATCACAGGAGATGAATATGCCACTACGTTTCCTGGATAGGTTATTGAAAGCATTCCAGAATCTGTCCCCAGTCTGTCCTCTCAGTTCTGTCTCTCCCTGCCCCCCATGATTACCAGACAGACCCAGGAAGCCATTATTTCTGTGCTCTTCCTCTCATACAATCCTCTGGGTGATCCATCTCTCCAGTCTTTTCTCAAGTCAGCCTTTTCAGTAATTCATTTCATTGTGCCTGATATTATGGTTCCATTCTTTCAAGCTAATCCCTCATGTCCTCATCCGTACTGTCATGCTCTTGACAAGCAGGACTCTCACCTTAACATTTCTGTGGGTATTTCCTAAGGCTCAGAGCTGGCACACAGCAGATGGTTCAATAAAGAATAGATGAATGCAAGCCACAGTGAGAGAAACTGGCCTTGATTATCCAGAAACTATAGTTCCACAAACACACGAAATAGTAGAAGATATTCTGCCTACCTTAGTTTTACAGTGAACTGAATTAGGGTTTTAAGTACCAGCGGCCTCTGAGGGTGGGTTGGCATACATGGCTGTCGCTCAACCACAAACGAGCTAGATAAAAAGGAAATAAAGCATGTCATTTGAAAACATTGAAAATATCGACAGACTGAAAACCACAGAGGAACAGGATGCTATCCACGCATAAAGTCCAAGTTTTCTACATTTAGAAGATATTCAAATCCCCAATTAAACTCACATCTTTACAATGGCTTTTCATAAATCACGTAACAGCAGTAAATGATTCTTGTTATAATTGAGCCATAAAAAAAGCCCCAGTCCACTTAGTAATTTTTTTTTTCTTTTGAAAAGGGTCTCTCTCTCTCTGTTGCCCAGGCTGAAGTGCAATGGCATGATCATAGCTCACTGCAGCCTTGACCTCACGGGCTCAAGCGATCCTCCTGCCTTGGCTTCCTGAGTATCTAGGGTGATAGGCATGTGCCACCATGCCTGGATAATTTTTTTTATTTTTTGTAGACATGGGGGTCTTTCTATGTTGTCCAGGGTGGTCTCAAACTCCTGAGCTCAAGCATTCTCCTGTCTCAGCCCCCCAAAGTGCTGGAATTACAGGTGTGAGGCACCAGGCTTGGCCAAGAATAAATTTCATGACTTTTTTGGACTAAATGTTAGGATTTCTGGTACATATTAGCATTTTTTTCTTTAGAATAGCTCATAAACATGAAAATGTTCTCCATCCTTCATTTCATGGATATACACGTAAGAAAAAAATCCTTGAAATCTTTTCTAAAATGTAAAAACTGAGCTGTCAGTGAGTGTAGAAAACCGAGCCAGTTGGTGAGAGAAGTGTTGATGAATAAATAGTGAAGAGTAGAAATGTGATTTCTGAAACTTTGGAGTTCTATTCACTTCTCCCTGAGGCTCATTGTTGAATACATCCCTGCCACTCTTTCACCTAACCCCAAAACCTTAGGCAGGGTGTTCTTACTTCATGGGATGGAGGATGCCAGGAAGCACTGAAATTTATAGCACTTCACTTACTTCTTGAAAAGGTTGTAGATCAAGAAGGTGACTCTTTCTAGCATGTGAGTTCTTTGCATCGGAATGGGATCACCTTCATATGTCATTTTGGTAGATTGCTCCTCTAGTTTCTCCAACTGCCGTCTGAGTTGGAAAAGACTTTCTGCCAATAGTGTAAAGCTATTGAACAGCAAATGAAAATAAAAAATAGTTTTTCCACTTATTAGTAAAACATTGTAACAATGGGTCATAGTTAACAAATGTTAAATTATTAAGTACTTATTTAAATTAATTAATCACTTAGTTTGATTTAGGTTAGTGACAGTTCTTTATTTTTATTTTCCTAACCCATTTTTTTCTTGAATATGCATATGTTAAACATTTTCAATGTTTTCTCATTTATACCTTCAATTAGATATGTCATCATTTATGAGATTTTATCAATATCTGGAACCAAATCCCTTTTAATTACTCTTTGTTTAAGCTTATTAAGCATATAGATGTTAAAACTATGGCACTCACTAAAGGGCAAAGAAAAAGCAAATTTAAAGCCATAAAATACATGAGATGATTAATGTTTTCTTATATAAGTATACTGAAAGAAAAACATATGAAACCGATCTTCCCTACAATATATATTTTACTGTCCTAAGTATTAGCCAAGAGTGATCAATGACTCTCTTTAGAGTGAGGTATTATATTTAGAAATGCTTGCTCTTGATGTCTGCTTGGAATTGTATTCACGACATGGTGATCTCACCTCAGAAATGGAGGTGGTAGTGTGGGCCAGAAGCCTAGGGAAGAGTAAGATTGAAATGGACACGGAAGGGACTGCCAGCTACAGGAGGCATAACGTCTTAACAGACTTGGAAAGTCCACTTCACCCTACAGCAACTCTTTCTACTTAAAGTATTCCACATATAAGACTATGGCAAGAGTGGCTAAATACCTGCTGAGTTTTGGTCTGAGCATCATTATTGATTAAGCTCTTAATTACTCCTTTTATTGTTGTTTTCACAACAGAGTACAGTGAGTTAAAGAATCAAAGTGTCTTCCCAAGGAAAATCAATGTTTTAAATGAGCCAAACTTTTTACATTTCTTGATAAGTAGGCCTGGCAGGGCAGAGCTTTTAGTTAGGGGGGTCCCCAGTTACTTTGAACAATTTTAGATTTAAACTGAACAGTTTCTATTTCATATTTTCCAATTGTTCTTTCAATTAAATAGTTTTGTTCTGAATTTATGACATGGAAAATCCTATGAACATTTTAATCTTCTAATGCAAAGAATAGTATCTACATTTCACTGCATGTTTGCGTACATAGATGGGGAATGGCTTTAAAACCATTTATGGTTTTAAAACTTGACACATAAAAATTGTATATACTTGTGATATACAACATGATGTTTTGATGTATGTATACACTGTTGAATAGTTACATCGAGATAAATAACATGCATTATTACTTCGCATATCTACTTTTCTGTGGTAGGAACTCTTAAGATCTACTTTCTTAGTAATTTTCAAGTATAGAATAAACTGTGATTAACTACAGTCACCATGCTGTACAATGGATCTCTTGAACTTAACTGAAATTTCCCATGCTTCAACCAACATCTGGAACCAAGCAAATCACTATGTTGAAAACACAAAACTAATATTTGAAAGTTGAGATCCCTATTTTGAAGGTTTTGAAGCTAGTGCTTCTTTATTACGTCCTTAAAGAAAGCATATTGCTGGTTTTAAAATTTATTCAAGTGTTTTAAGATTGATATTTTACATATGAAAATTAAGCATTCAATATATGCTTTCTTTTATTTTCCCCATGAGAATAAAAACTAAGAACACTTATATTATTTGCTTTCAGCCGTAGAGTTCGCAGCTGCTAATAAGCTGAATGAACTGATGTTCCAGTCTAAACCTGCATTCTCTGGCTGAGTAACACTGAAGTTGTGTATTTCCTGTGGTTTTCACTAGAAACTACAGCCAATTAGTTTTACCAGTTCTGCAGCTGGTTGAGCACGTTGTGGAGCGGACCCCCGATGCAGGCGATCTGCTGCCGCCGCTTCCAGTCCTGCAGCTCTTCGATGAGCATGTTGTTCATCAACAGGTCCGTCTCATGGATGATTTGGGTCATCTTACTGAGAGCCTCCTAAAAACAAAGGGGACAACTGAAGAGAGTTTCATAAGAAACAAGTCACTTAGAGTTCAATTTACGAAATGATTTCACCTGGTAGACAAAGGCTTGGTTAAAATTTTGACCAAATATTTTACCAAATACTAGCTTCTATTTGTCAGGTCTTTTCAAACAATTACATTATGGAAAATAAATGATGCCATGAGAAAAAAGAATGACCACAGTTTAACATTCTCATCATGTGTTTCAGGATAAATACATTGAATTTGTAACTCCTGTGGCACCAATATTGAATCTTATAGTCATAAAACTGTATAGTTGCTTATTAAAAGGATATTTATATATCCTTTTATTTTTAATAAAGATGGTTATTCATTTATATTAAAATTAGCTGATTAAAACGAGCCTTTTTGTGTTAATTTTTATTAGGATTTTTTCTGGGTTTTGGGAGGCGTAATGAAAAATTATAACTTTTTTTTTTTTTTTTGAGATGGAGTCTCACTCTGTCACCCAGGCTGGAGTGCAGTGCTACTATCTTGGCTCACTGTAACCTCCACCTCCTGGGTTCAAGTGATTCTCCTGCCTCAGCCTCCTGAGTAGCTGGGACTACAGGTGCACACCACCATGCTAGGCTAATTTTTGTATTTTTAGTAGAAATGGGGTTTCACCATATTAGTCAGGCTGGTCTTGAACTCCCAACCTCATGATCTGTCCACCTCGGTCTCCCAAAGGCTGGGATGATAGGTGTAAGCCAACGTGCCCGGCCAAGAATTATAACTTTTAAAGGCCTAGGGGTTAGAAGATATTAATTCCTGTTTTGGCATTACTATAAGCCATAAAAATGCAAACAAAGTATTTAACTTTGCTGAAACTTGGTATTCTCATTTATACAACCAATTGAGTGAACTGAATTATTGTCAATGTTTGTGTTCTTTTTAAAATTTTATTCTTAAAGCAGAATAAGATGACATGCATAAAAATATATAGCATAGATTTATTATGCATAAAAAATTAAATTTTTTCTTGGATTAACTACTTGCATGCTTAAAATCTGATATGTAACTAAGTTTATAATTAATTTAGGGTGAAAATAAATGTTATGCTTGTTTGTGCTCACACAAATTCCTGCACAAAAAAAAATTGAGCCGAACTTTTAGAAACGAACTATAGATTTATCAATGACTGGTTAAATTTCAATTGCACTTATTTTCAAAGAGATGTAGAAAAGTGAAATAGAAATGTTCCCCCTCCTTAAAAATATGTCATTAAACCAGAAAAAATTTCTTGCTCTCCTTGGAAGAAGTTAGGTTGAATATGTTCAGATGTCAAAAATCAGCTATTCTGAACTTTAGTAAATTGCTTACCACTACGTCATTTCTCAAAGTAGAAACTAGAACACTTATTTTTCCAATAAAATTTCAGTAGTCATCAAATACTATTTTAATTATATACATGCAGTGGAACCCATCTCAGCATATTAAGTACAGCAATTAAAACAGACATGTTTGGAATAATGACGAAATAAAAATTGCGTAAAATTTCCACCTTGAAATTAATGTTAGTTACAGAAAATGTATCACATAAGCAAGATCAATAGACTCTAAAGAGGTCCAGGTTGTAAACTCATGAAGAGAAGCAGGGCAAACAGTGTGGGACTGTTCCTAGAAACCTTGCCGTTTTTTTCACTCAGTAAATGGAACTGATAAAATCTGACAGCTTGATTCTTTTCAGTTAGACTAAGTTTAGAAAAAGGAGAAAAATAAGCAAAAGTCAAAATTAAAATTCTTCACTAACCTTTCTCTTGAAATCGAGGCTGTTAAGCATTTCCTGCAGTGTCAAAACTTCCTGATTCATCATGGCACTATTCTTGTCACTCTGATCTGCAAAGGTAAAGAGATCAGATTTAGAGTCCTCTCTAAGTCAAAACTCTCTATTCCTGAAAGTCAAGTCAGCCTCAATCCACCATCCTAAAACAGCTCTGGCCCAGAGAACTTTGTGGTAAGAGACTAATTGGGCTCACTAGAGTTGAGCTTGGAAGTCTCTGTCTGCTCATTTTGCCAGAAAGAATTACATCCAAGCATGCAGAAAAGGACCTCTTTATTTTACAGACCTTCAGGAAAGATTCTGAAGGTCTGTAAATGAACTATTATAGACAGAACAAAACTTCACTTGGTGTTTTGTTTTGGTGGTGGTGCATGGAGGAGATAAAGCTGCCATAATGGATTCCTTACTGGATACCTTTACATTAATAATATACTTGGTTGTTTGGTAAAAGTAAGGAAGGTGAGGATCTCCCCTTGTGCCCATGATTAAATTATATTTGACTCTCTGTTATCTTCACCTACCCCTCCTGCCCTGCTTCATATGCAGGAGTTATGAGAAACTGCCTGACGAGAGTTGCAGTCTTATCTATGTAGTCTCATGAACTAATAAAGACTAAGTTCTTTACTTTCCCCCACTTTTATTTTCAAAATGAGCTAGCCTCATCATAAAATTAGCAGTGGGCCAGAGTTGTAACTAAGAAAAATATCTGACTGAAAAAAAAAGGTTTATCCTTTTTTACATGGAAATACATGCAATAAATAAACATTATATTATTTAATTTGAACATTAAACTTTGTTAACATAGTGGTGAGACTCAGAAAATGACACCCCAAAATAAACTTTATTGACATAGTGGTGGGGCTCAGAAAATGACACCCCAAAATAAGCAGCAGCCTCAAGGTCTCTCTCAATCCTCTATCTCTCCATAGCACAGATGAAGTGTTCAGAAGCTCCCTGATCTGCCTAGAAAGTGGACCCTTAAGAGGAACACAATTGCCTTTGATCCCTTTCCTGAAATTTCATTAACCAGAGAAGGTTAACATTCATATCACAAAGGAAAAGTCCGAAAATTAAACACCACACCTAGAGCCCAAACTTTGTCCCAAACCATTGTTTGTTCTTAGGTTCCAGTCAATTATTCAAGAGAATTATTTACTAACTACCACCTGAGCACTGGGTCCATTCATTAACTTTAAAATTCAAGGCATAAAAACATCCGTACCCCATTGGATTATGGGTATTCTCCCGCTCTTCTCCCATCCTGTGCATGTTAAATTTATATGCCCTTTTCTCCTATTGATCTACCTTTTATTAGTCCATATTCAATCAGAGGGTGAAGGGGGAAGATTTCCTTTTTGCTCCTACAATGGCAGGTGAATGTTTATACCAACCATTCATGTTCATGAAAAATGAGGGCTGGGAATGCTGATTTGACTTCTGTAATTGTGAAAAGGAGGCCCCAGAACAACAGTGTGGCAAATTCTCTACGAAAGAGGATAATCTCTAGGAACTCATTTCTGCTTGTAATAATTCACAAATTCACTAACTCCTAGATCCCATACATAGCAAAATCTTGCTTACACAGCATTTTGGCAACTGAAAACTTCTTTAGGTAACCTTTCTCATCTTCACCAATAACTTGGTTCCCTTGTATTTTTCTTTTCACTTATAACAGGATGGAACAAACAAAGTTAATATTTGTGGATTTAGGTGATAAAAATGATCATTTTAATTCATAATGTACAGGAAGCACTGAAAAAGTGACTCAAATCATAACAAATTAAGTTAAAATATTCTTATCCTTAAAATTAGTAGTTTGCATATAAAATTTGGAATAAGGCTGCCTTTAATGAATATCACTTGATTAAATTTGTATTTGTTCTAAACCCTTTTAGGGTCATGGACTCCCCCTTTGATAATGAAACCCATGTTTGTGCCATTTCTTCTGAATGGAAAAGTTGTATGTACAAATAATTGTGAAGATTTTGAATAATACTTCCTGGAAGTCAAGGCATTGTCAGCATATCAGGAGAAGAACCCAAAACACCTCATCTTCATGTATGAAAAGTTAAATGTTTGATGACAATCATTCATACTTTCTTCAAGATACATTTTAAGTCAACATTTTAATAGTCAAAGATAATTCTGTGAATGAAAAGTTTTTATCTTTAAAATTATTTTGAAATAATTTTAGAAATGCAAAAAAGTTGCACAACTAGTACGGAGTTCTCATATATCCTTCACCTAGTTTTTTTATTCTCATACATAAAAATAGTAAGCATAATGATCAAAACAAGTAAATTAACATCAGCACCATTCCATCAACTAAACTAGACCTAATTAGAATTTTGTCAATTGTCCCATTAATTGCAACATACTTTTAACTATTCATCTATTATTATTTGTTAATCTTAGGTCTTGTAAATATTCTCTTTCCCTTCATTGTTTGAAAAACACCTAGTTGAAAACAACTTCAGTGTTTAACTATAGAAAAATAGTAAAATAAATTGCAGTGTCCTTACATTTTGCCATTTATGCAATTACTGAAATTATGCTTTTAGAGACTTTTTGACATGAGGAAATACTTAAAAATAAAACTTTAAATGCAGTACACAAAATTATATACAACCTGATTTCATTTTTTAAAAATATATACATAGATGTGTATGTATGTGAACATACAGAGAAAAGGCTGGAAGGAAATATATTTTGACAGTATTTATCTGTAGATAGTGAGATTTCATCAGATTTTTATTTTTTAATGCTTTTGTCTATTTTCCATGCTTTCTTCTATGAAACACATTTCTATTTTATAATCCTAGAAAATGGTATTATTAAAATACTACTTAGGGGTTATATTAGTAATTCTCTGATCATGTTAGGCAATTATTATTACTTTTGTTTTTATAATTATTATATTTTGATTCTATAGGAGAAGGTTTTTATTTTTTAGATGTATGCTGAAGTTGAGTAATTCCTCATTCAGTTTGAAATTTACATTGAATTTGCTGGTAATTTACTTAGAATTGGTTGTATATCTATTAATACACACACACACATATTTATATGCAGACAGAAGGAAGAAGCAAAACAAGACAATACTTCTTGTATTTCCCTAGGCTCACCTAAGGAAGTAGATCAAATTTATCAACTCTGTCAGTGAAAAAAACTCTACTCAAGCTGCCTTTTTGTCCCTATGCAGAATTATAGGAAAAACAAAAACTTACCCATTGTCTGAATTGTTTTATACCTGTAGTCAAATTCATCTTGCAGGTCTTCTAAGTACTTGGTATCTTGTTCTGTCATCTTTCACAAAAGAAAATTTACTCACTCTGCTGTTACCATTAAGCATGTCAATCAAACAACATCATAAGTATTTAAAAACACTGTTTAGTGCTTCCAGTCTTCAACAGCAACCAAAGACCGTAATGAACCCACACTTTTCAAGAACTAAGTCATATGAAAGTTGAATAATGCTAAAAGAACCAGACTGAACTTGCCCTTCCAGCTATTCTCTTTCTGCTTGCCTGGAAGTCTTTCAGCATCTACTTGCTCATTTCTTAATTAGTTCCAAATGATGCTATGCATATAATCTTTTTAAATTGGAGAATATGAATATTTTTGCCCTTTCAGAAGTCTTGAGTATTTCGTATAACTCTGTACTAATGTATCAATTAGCACTTTTTGCTTAAATCTTCATTTAAATATGCTGTCGTTTATGACAATTCAGCTTAAATACTTTTTCAAAAAATTTCCTGAAATATGCCTATGTTTCTTCTGTGTCTCCTGTTATTCTGTCTTTAAGATTTTTACTTTACTTTTCTCCAAACCTGGTGATGGTTTCCTGCTCAGATATAATAGTAAATGTCAAGATCTGGGCTAAATTCTTTTTACATATTATCTCCTGCAGTCCTCACAACACCCATGAAGTGGGTTATCCTCACTTTTACAGAGGAAGAAGCAGAGGCTACGAGATGTGAAGTAACTCACTCATCACTCAGGTGTTCAGCGAGAAGTTTGTGGGAAGTCCAGCAGTCCACCCCTGACCCCTCCCTTAACCAAAGATAGACTTGCTGTGCTTCCTAGATTCAGACCACTTTACTTCCTTTTCTTCTCAGAAAAGTCACACTTTCTACTGCCTGCTGATTCCAAGAAGTCTTCTCTAAGGAAACACATATCTACCACAACAGCACTTTCATCACAAATTTTAAATTTTAAGCAGAATTAAATTTAATCCAAATTTTAACTTGTTGGTTACAAAAAGTATAGAATTTGGAGTAAGAGAATCTGAATTTGTGTTCCATCTCTATGACTTACTAGCTGCATGGACTTGGGCAAATGTCTTTGCATTTCAGCTTCTTCTCCTGTAAAAAGGCGTGTGGGGGTAGGGGGAGAAAGGAGGATAACAGTATCTACCTCAAGAAGTTGTTATAAGGATACATGAGTTCCACTGCTTAAAGCAGTGCCTGGTACCAAATATATGCTTCATAAGCAGTAGCTATTATTACTCTTCTAATCCCTGTTTGTTATCTCATTCTGTTAATGGCATTCTTTATATTTATAAGCCTTAGAAAAGAAACAAAGCAATAGCTATTGACTACATGATATACTGTCTACCCATCCATAGTAATAACAGCTACCAATTTTGAGCAACCTGTGCTGTGCCTATACCTTACATAGATTATCCTTTCAGCTACCTGCAAAGTAAACAATTTTCATTTTTTCTGTGAGGAAACTGAGGCTCAAAGTCATACAATAATACATGCTCGAGCTAGCATTCAAATCTAGTCTGGTCTAGCTTCAGTCTTTACTCCTTCTTTTCACTATACCCCAATACCACTTGTAGCATTTCACTTTGATGCTAAGTTTCTGCAGAACTAAGTCCCATGGAAGACTCTGGGCTACTAAAGTCATGGAACCCACACACATGAGAAAATGAACCAAAATAAAATATGATCGCTTTAAAGCAGAGATATACTGTGGTTCCGTCTTTTGATCTCAAAATTAATTAAAAGCTGAAAGAAGGCACTATCTTGCAGAATCTTCTAATAAAAAGCATATTAAACTAATACCAGAACTCTGAAGAGTCAATTCTATGGTAAGTAATTAAAGGGCTTCTAGATTATATTGTCATCAGTAATTGTAAAAGGTGAAAATACCCAGTGACATTCTTCAAAAGCTCTCTGAATGATCTGAGAGCTACATTCCAAACATTCCATAGAGAAACTGAGGTTATGGTATAAGTGGGAGAATTACACTGATTGAAAAGCACTGCTTTGCCTGAAAGTCAGGCCAGGTTTCCTGGAATCAGAGGCTGGGACAATGATTTATAGTTTATTTATTTTTATGGAATTATTATTTTTATAAATGGCAAGGAAATGAATGCTATGTAAGTTTTTGAAAGGAAATTACCATTCTATTTTATATACATCCTATTTTAAAGACAGAAAGTCTTATTTAAGGCATCTTCACTAGATCAATAAAATTGATAAATCTCTAGATAGACTGATTAGGGAAAAAAAGAGAAAACAAAGCTGAGCACGGTGACTCACACCTGTAATCCCAGCACTTTGGGAGGCTGAGGCAGGCAGATCATAAGGTCAAGAGATCAAGACCATCCTGGCCAACATGGTGAAAATCCACTTTTACTAAAAATACAAAAATTAGCTGGGCGTGGTGGTGCAAGCCTGTAGTCCCAGCTATTTGGGAGGCTGAGGCAGGAGAATTGCTTGAACTCAGGAGGTGGAGGTTGCAGTGAGTTGAGATCGCACCACTGTACTCCAGCCTAGCAACAATACAAGACTCCATTTCAAAAAAAAAAGAGAGAGAAAATAAAATTCATCTATATTAAATAAGAGAGGTGACATTATTACAGATTCTACAGATATTCAAATGACAATAAACATGAACAACTTTATGCCAGTAAAACAACTTAGATCAGTGGACACATTTCTTGAAAAATACAAATTGGCAAAGCTCATTCAAGAACAAATAGATCACCTGAATAGCCCCATATGAAAGAAGTTCAAGTTGAAGTTAAAATGTTTCCCATAAAGAAATATTCTTATATAAACACAGTATGTGAGAGATATTTATCTTATTAACAAATTGCCCTATGACTTCTATATACATGAACTTTGAGCACATGAGAGAATGATGCATAGTTATTTGGGAACTGTAGCCAGCCTTCCTAGGTATCTGTATAAGGTCACTTACCTGCACACTGTTTTTAATGGCAGCCACTTTGTGTTCCACACTCCTCTGTCTTTCTGAAACTGAAGAATTTTGTAAGGATTTCTCTAGAGGCCCCTGGAAAAAGAGTGTCTTGAAATTTCACTGGTTTTGAAAAGGTTTATGATAAATGCAATACATACAGCACACAATTTGAACTGACGTCTGGATCAATGTGATATGAATACTCTGCAGCCATTAAAAAGATCATGCTGTAGAAAACTATTTAATGACAAAAAATTTAAAGTGTTAAAATTTGAAGACTAGAGGAGATTATAAAAATACCATATATAGGCTGGGTGTAGTGGCTCGTACCTATAATCCTAGAACTTTGGGAGGCAGGGGTGGGTGGATTGCTTGAGCTCAGGAGCTCGAGACCGGCCTGGGAAACATGGTGAAACCCCATCTCTACTAGAATACAAAAATTAGCTGGGCATGGTGGCATGCACCTGTGGTCCCAGGTACTTGGGAGGCAGAGGCAGAACTGCTTGAACTAAGGAGGCGGAGGTTGCAGTGAGCCAAGATTGTGTCACTGCACTTCAGCCTGGGCAACAGAATGAAATTCTGTTTCTAAAAAAAAAAGAAAGAAAAAAACCCCACCATATATAAATATAAATATAAATAAACATAAATATATATGTGATATCTATTGCTCGAACATGTATATGCATGTATGTATAAATACACCTGAAAATGTATGGATAGATGTATAGATATGTAAACTCAAGTACATGTGAGTGGAAGAACATATGCACGGAAATCTTATCAATGTGTTATCTCTAAATAGTGATATTCAGAGACAATTTGAGATCACAATTAGAGATAATTCAATGATTTTTAAAATTTTGTCTCTCTCTATAACATCGATATAACTTTTGAAATCATATAAAACCAATATATGTAATTTTTTAAATGGCATAATGAAACTACATTAAATTGGGCCTAAATTTAGAATTGGGGATGTTGAATCTGCTGCAATGAGATTTGTTTTTACTCTAGAACAAAGGGAGTTTATGAAAGAAAATGTAAAAATGTTAGCCTGTTAAGCAAAAAGACAGTTTCTCCAAGCACAGCGTCTTAGCTACTCTAATAATGACACTGAGTGTGTTCCTTAGATAAGAAGTTCTATATTAGAGATGAGAGTTCGAGATGTAAGCAGCCCCTTAATCTTAAGCTGGGTGGGGAGCTATGATTAGAAAGGTTGATAACTAAAATCTGCAGTAAATTCAGTGCAGTAACCTCAAGTAGAACCCATGTCCTTGACTCTTAATCAGATATTCTTCAACTATACCACACCCTTCCAATTGGCAAAGCCTTTATAAAATACTCTTTCTCCCACTTCAGCCTCCATTATTTGTCTACCTAGTTGAAATTTAGTGAGCAGTGCTTCTTTTGTGGTAGTGAGTGGTACTGGCAAATTATTTTCAGAGTGACGTTGATGAGCATATACTCAGAAAAATGTTTTGACTGATAACTGACATTTGAAGAGAACACTTGTACATGCACACACACATGCACAGACGAATACCTAGAGATAAGAGAGGTAAAAAAAAGGACAGCTGAGAATACATCTGAGAATACCTTATATTTGTAAAAGTATCTTGAATTTTACCCCAAAGGCGGTGAATCAAACTGTATGTACTTTAGAAACTTGCTATAGCTTTAAAATTAAATAAAAATACCATCCTTCTTCATCTAAAAAATAAAGTTGTTACAACTTCAAAGTCCTCCCAAAACAGCCATAACCTGACAATGACAAACCAGGAGAATTTTTTGAGTTAAAAAAAGACTCTTTTGGCCACACGTGGTGGCTCACACCTGTAATCCCAGCACTTTGGGAGGCCAAGGTGAGATGATCACTTGAGGTCAGGAATTTGAGACCAACCTAGGCCATGTGGTGAAACCCTGTCTCTACTAAAAATACAATAACTAGCCAGGTGTGGCGGGCGCCTGTAATCTAAGTTACTTGGGAGGCTGAGGCAGGAGAATTGCTTGAACCTGGGAGGCAGAGGCTGCAGTGAGCCGAGATCACGCCCCTGTACTCCAGCTGGGCGACAGAACAAGATTCTATCTCAAGAAAAAATAAAAAAATGAAAATATACTTTTGTTAGACTTTCAAAAATAAATATAATGGATAATTTATTAAATTATGGAGGATGTCACTTGGAAAATTATTTACATATTAGTCTTTCCTTTCTGTAAGGATTAACTGAAAAGAATACTCATTAAAGATTGCATTGACTCCTCTACTTGTCTTCAGTGAGGACTCTGAATTCATCCAGGAAAATGGGATAAAATATAATCTAATATGTTAGGGTAAAGTACATTTACACAATTTTTTTGTTTTGTTTTGTTTTTGTTTGTGTTTGTAGAAAGTGATTTATTTAGAGAGAGAAAGAGGAGAAGGAGAGAGAAAGAAACAGCTAACTCTCACACAGAGTGAGAGAATCCAGAAAGATGGAATCCAGGAGAGGAAAGCAGCTTCCACTGAAGCTGTGAGTGGAAGGGAATAGAGAGAGATGGAGTTTAGGAAGGCAAGACAGGCTTCCATGAGAAAGTGTGGAAGGGGACTCCAGAGGGGAAATCCAGGATAGAGAAAAACAGCTTCCACAAAGGGAATGTTTGTGGAAGGGGACCCAAACATGGAGTCCAACATTCATGCAATTAACAAGCAAGAATTTGTGGAGCTTCTGTAAGATGAAATTCCTGCTCATGGACTGGTTTAGCCTGTGAGGAAGGAAATGGAAGCTACTGAAGGGTATAGAGCAAGACCAGGCTGTGAGAGAAATATTCGGGGAGAGGCAGAGTGGGAATGACAGGAATTCAGCTTGGAGGTGATTACTGTATTCCTAGGCTGATATTGTAGGACCCTAGAACAGAGTGTGGCCAGGACAAACAGGAAAGGATGTATAGCTAGGATTCCAGGCATACACTCTGGAGAAACTTGGTAATTGTCTTAGCATGGGGGTGGAGAAAAGGAACTACTCAAAGATGACCCTTAAGAGCTTTATTCCAAGTGACTGGAAGGTTGGTGGCACCACTAACATAAGTGAAAGAGGCTGGAAAGATTCTTTAAAAATGTCTCCCTCCCTCCCTCCCTCCCTGCTTCCCTCCCTTCCTGCTTCCCTCCCTCCCTTACTTGCTTCCTTTCTTCCTTTATAAGAGACAGGGTGGATTATGTGGTATGAACATAGCTCACTGCAGCCTTGAACTGCTGGGCTCAAGTAATCCTCCTGTCTTAGCCTCCACAGAGCTAGGACTATAGGTATGTGTCACCATACCCAGCTAATTTTTATTTTGTGTGTGTGTGTGTGTGTGGAGACAGGGTCTTCCTACATTGCCTAGACTAGTCTCAAATGCTTGGCTTTAAGTGATCCTGCCACTTTGATCCCTCAAAGTGTTAAGATTACATGTGTGAGCCACTGTACCCTGCCAAAGATGAGAATTTCTGTTTCAGAAAAATTTCTATCAGAAAAATTGAGTTCAAAGTGTTAACAAGATCTCAGAAAATATTACCTGGACAGGCATATTGGCTGCGGCCAATATTCTCCTCTCTTCCCTTAAACAGTTCGAAATAACCACAGCTACATGCATTGGATTTCCATGAAATTTTCCCTGAAAAAAAACAATGAGCAAAAATAATTAACATGAAAGCGTAAATATATGCATCATAAGAAAATATCACCTCTTGAAAATCAACAACAATCTCTCAATAAATATGTAAAATTATTTAGGATTTGTTCCAATAATCTGTTACATTAGAAAGCTACAGAAACTTATACTGTAAACACACACCCCTAAAGAGAATATTTATCTCTTTGTCCTCAAAAATAACTTTTAACAATGAAAAGTGTTTCTTGAGCATCTTTTTAGGAAAGATCCTGAACACACATTTAGGAGGGTCAATTTAAGTTTCAGGCAGGATTTTTGTTTGTTTGTTTTGTTTTGTTTTTGAGACAGAGTTTTGCTCTTGTTGCGTAGGCTAGGGTGCAATGGTGAGATCTTGGCTCACTACAACCTCTGCCTCTTGGGTTTAAGCGATTCTGCTGCCTCAGCCTCCCGAGTAGCTGGGACTACAGGCCTGTGCCACCATGCTCGGCTAATTTTGTGTTTTTAGTAGAGACGGGTTTTCTCCATGTTGATCAGGCTGGTCTCGAACTCCTGACCTCAGGTGATCTGCCCACCTCAGCCTCCCAAAGTTCAGGAGGTTTTACACGAAAGTTACTTTTCTATAAATTATCATGACCCAGTGGCCTCAATTTTTCACTTGTTACTTGTGTGTTATGGTTTGATTAAAGCATTTGTTTCTGTCACTATTTGGTACTGTTCGTGTCAACTAGCTCATAACTTCATTAGTATACTAGAGTGAAACTATATCATACATTGTTTCATCAACTATATTTTTGTGACAGCTAAGGATATACATCTTTTATTGTCAAGTTTAATGATGCAGATACTGTAAACTGGCTGCCTGTGGGCCTAATTCAGCCATCAGTTACTTTGCATAAGTTGGAATACTGGAATCCCTTTGGAGAAAGTGTGTGCCCACCAATGCGTGTCCCAAGCACTCAGTTACCTTGTCTGTGAGTGTCCCAAGCACTCATTTACCTTGCCTGCAAGGCCTTGGTAGCTGAGTTTTCTAAACTTACTCTATTGGACTGATCTGAAAAACATCATCATTTTAGTCAATAGTATTAAATTTCTTTGTTCCTGACTTTTTTCAGGGCAGGATTAACAGGAAGCACAGTAGAAAAATGCATTTATTTAGTTTCTCTCGGCTCTCCTCTCTGAAACTGGTGCTAATATTTATGAAATGACCAAAAGATTAGCAGCAGAAAAAGTAAAACAAAAACCACAAAGTGGAAAATTAACAAACAAAAAGTAGATTATACAGATATAAACTAGAAGATTTTTCAAGGGAAAAAATAAGGTTATTGGTTCTAAAAATTTTTTTGGCTTTGCTGCCACAATTTTATTAAAGTGGTATGTTCATCACCACTTCTATTGTTTTATTAAATGATGTATGTTAATTACCACTTCTATTTGTAACACAAGAGTAAACACAAGCTATCTGAATTCCTGCTCTTACATATTATACAGTATTCCAAACTCTTTCTTTTTTCTCTTGAAATCAGAAGTCTCCAAGTGAAAACAACAACAATAAATTGACTGAAACTCGGAAGGTAAAGAAATAAATACCTGCATCATAACAAACGATTCTAGTTATGAAGCGGGGATACCAATTATTTTAAATTTCTGCATGTCAACAATTTCAGATTCTCTCTAGTTAGAACTTGTTCCCACAGTTAATTTTCCCATGTGTTGATTTTATTTTCATGCAACCTATATTCAACTCTCCAAAAAAAGCTATGTTTTCTCATTTTGCCTTCGATTTATTTTAATATTATTCCATAGTTAAAAATAAAGGGCTTCTCCCAGGGCCAATTTGAGAAGCTCTGTTATTCATGTAAACTTGAAAACTCTTGCCATTTAAGACGAGGATCCTCTTGTTTTTTAGAGTTCCTCTAAGAACCCAAGAATTACTATTATTCGCCTGTTTTTCTCACTGTTACTGGAGTATTTCTATGCCGATCATTTAGGCCCCACCTTTCAACATTTCTCAGTTGTGTTGACGCTTTCTTCATTTTCCTTCCTTACTTGCACTTCTTCTACCTTCCTGTTCAGATTCAGTTTCCCCCATTCTTTGTAAAGTTAAATTACTCACTTTTTCTTCTTTGTTAAGAGCCAGGAATCACCACTGTTTTTATCTAGGATATCTTTTTACTTTCCTTTGGCATTTTTCCTAAGTCCCCCACTTAAACACATGAGAAAAAGACATCTTAGGGAAAATTGATCATTATAGATTCAGTACCAGATGAGCACTTCTATTTTCCTAAGTATCAAAGCCATAACTCATATTCACCTTTCAGCAGTTACCAAGTATATGAACCTCAAAATAAAAACAAAACAAACCCTTAAGTATGTGTTGGTGGGGGGAAGGAAGAAGCATGCCAGAGAAAGAGAAGCTGCTCATTTTCTGTAGGGTATCAGTTTCTCATGCAGATGTATTGCAAACACCTTCTACTCTCTGGCTTGTCTTGTCCCTATCTTCTAGTGTCAATGAAGAGGTTTTAAATTTTAATAAAATCATTTATTAGTCTTTTCCTTTATGCTTCTTATGATTTAAGAAATCTTTCTCTAAGCTGTGGGCATGGAGATTTTTCTTTGTGGTTTTGCACCATTTATTGTAATTAATTTTGAGCTTGTTAATAATGATAGTTTTCTTTCACTTTTTTCCATATGTCTACCAAATTTCAATAACATTTACTGAACATCTCATTCTTTCACCACTGCTCTGCTGGGCCAACTCAGTCATAAATCAAGTGTTCATTTGTGGGTGGGCTTGTTTCTGGACTCCATTCCAGAACCTATGTTTCTATCTCTGCTTCATCAATAGATTAGCTTTTTGTTTTTTTTTAACTACAGCTTTATAGTTAAGTCTTGAGGTCAAGTAGAATATTTGTATTTCTGTTTACATTTTAGAATCAACTTATCAAGTCTCCCCCTCTCTCTTTCTCTCTCTCTCTCTCTCTCTCTCACACACACACACACACACACACACACACACACACACATCCTGGTTGAGAATTTGCATGGCATTAAATATTTAGATAAATTTTAGGGAGATATGGCATCTTTATTCTTATGTTCTAATCTATTTATTTATGTCTTCTTTAATGTGTCTCTATTAAACATTATAATTTTACATGTTTCATTAGGTTTATTTCTATGTAGTTTGGTATTTTTGATATTAGGATAAATATCTTTTTCTTCACTGTTTTTGCTGTTCTATAGAAATATAATTGATTATGAATCCAGCAACCTTGCTAAACTCTGATTCTAATGCTTTTGTAACATCTCTTACCAATTCTAAATTTTTTATCTGTGGCTTATTTTGAATTTTCTGCATACACAAATCATACATTATATGGATATTGATAGAATTTTCCTTCTTTTCAATCATCTAACTTCCCTCAAGTTTTCATCTTTGTCCTAAGGTGGCTTATTTAGAAATGTATTGGTTAATTTCAAAACATAAGGATTTTCTATTTATCTTTTCCTTTTTGCGAATTTTTAGCATAATTCAATTTTAACCAGAATACATGCTCTGAATGACTTCAATCACTTTAAATTTGTTGAGATATAGATATTTACTAATACATCAGTACTGTATACATATATGAAAGGGGAAGTATACGTGTAATAAGTTGGCTAATGTCTTCCTAAAATGACTTCTCTTTAGAGTTCAATTTTTCTGAATCTCTTTTAAACTTAGATTCATTGGCACCCATATTTTTCCATAAAATAATGTCTTCTGGGCCATCAAGAATGTCAGTGATGCATATTTCTGTAGAGTGTGCACAATTACTGTCTCCATTTTGTAAGTTTGACGCTGGCACTTTCTTGATCCTTCCAAAATTTCTCAGTAGAAGGTTTCAGACAAGAACCAGGACTCTTATTTTTTCTACATATGGTTAAATGGTTTGTTGACTGAAATGCTGAAGAGCTGTAATAGTCTAGTCATACCTTCATGATTTACAGCCGCATCACTAATAGATGAGATTCCTATTTAACTTTTCTGGCAGATGTCTGTGGAATCATTGAGAACTAGAATATATGGTAGATTCTCAGATGTCTCTTCCAGAAGACATCTAATCAGTTTTCTGTCACCTCAGCCATTATCCATCTGCTATTGTGGTTCACTCTCAATAATACCTTTAAAAAAGTTCTTATTCTTAGACATTGTTTTATAGTTACATAAATTAAATATGGCGGCAACTTCAGCAATCAGCAGTTAGGCATAAGATCACAGTGATATGCTGCTCTTGATACCCCAAATTCCTAATCTTGGCCTCCTTAAAGATGCTTTTATATTGGCAGTATAATTTTAAGTCTTGCCAAGGAAAACCACTCCCTTATGTATAGCATTACCTCTTTGAGTAAACACATATTATCATTTTTCCTCACTTGCATCCTGCTGGAAGTTAAGTGTATTCTGTTTAGTCAGCAGGATGTTTCTGATAAATTGATGCTGTACATCTTAATGATAATACTGTACAATGCATGAATCATTCACTCCAGGCCTCTTATTGTGCTGAGATTTCTTTCATCTATTATGAGAAATTTAGCAATTTCTCTTGCTACTGTTGCTTTGTGTATGGCAGGCAATCTTTTTTTTTTTGCATGAATTTCAGTAACAAAATATAATACAACTTTATCTCCTGGTGAGCATTTTCCTTTCTTACATCCTATAAAGCATGTTACTGTTGCTTTCCAAGAAAACTTGAAATTTAGGGTCATCCATCTGGTAACAAATAGTTGCTTCACAAATATCAAATTTGTACCCTGCTGATTTGTTCTCATCCCATTCTGCATACATGATAACTATTTGTTTCAATCCTAAATCATAGTGTTACATTTTGATGACATTTTAAACAGCAATTAAGATCAACATATGTTGCACCAACAGTGCACATAATTCAATTGAAGTGACAACATGCCAGTTTCACATCACAGGCAATGACAAAGATGTTGTGATTGCCACATGGCAACAGCAATTAAGAGATGTTATTGATTGTGATATGCATTCTGATTTCAGAGATGTTAAAATGTAGAGAAAAGTGTTATAGAATCCATGAATATGCTAGTTATTCTTTTTGCTACTTTATGCTAAATATCTTGGCTTTCCTTCAAATTACCCTTCTACTGCCTTTCTACCTAATTTCCAGATTTGACTTGTCATTAAAGAGTAACTAGTTTGGCCAGGCATGGTGGCTCGTGCCTGTAATCCCAGCACTTTGGGAGGCCGAGGAGCACGGATCACGAGGTCAGGAGTTCAGGACAAGCCTGGCCAAGATGGTGAAACCCCATCTCTACTAAAAATACAAAACTAAGCTGGATGTGTTGGCAGGTGCCTGTAATCTCAGCTACTCAGGAGGCTGAGGGAGAGACTTGCTTGAACCCGGGAGGTGGAAGTTGCAGTGAGCTGAGATCATGCCACTGCATCCCAGCCTGGGTGACAGAGCAAGACTGTCTCAAAAAAAAAAAAAAAAAAAAAAAGTGACTAGTTTATCTGCTCTTTTTCTTCCAAATAGTCCAATAAGTTCCAGAGTCATAAGTAATGGATGTGAGAAGGCCTGTTCAAAATAATCTTCTTTGTACCAGCAATACCAAGCCTGAAATGTTACAATTAGGTATTCACTCCTCTGAGTTCTTTCCCCAATGGTCCTCTTAAAAATGTAAACACATTTGGAGAGTTAATACCACATTTAACAAATTTCCTCTGTATTGTGAAGGATTTATCAGATGACATTCTCTGACTATAGTGACCTGGCAACTGCAGGATGAGAATGATAGATCCCAGGTCAAATAAAGGGAGAACTTTCAAGAGGGCCTGAAAGAGGTGGCATTAGTGACCAAAGGGAAAAAACATAACCAACAACTGTCCTGGCTTGGGTTTCTTTAGAAACTGACCTTGAGACAAGGATTTCAGTGCAAGTCGTTTAAGTGGAAGTTGGTCCAAAAAAACACGGTTACAGAAGTGGGCAAGTGAAATGAGGAAGAGAAGGCAGCCAGTAAGGGTGTGCTGTAAGCCACTCACACTGTTTTGCTATGGTGGGCTAAGAACCTTGAAGTTGGTACAGAACGTGTGACTTAGAGTTACCTACTCAAGGACTTTGGGAACTGAAGCATTTTTCACATCAGCTCTTGTTGTCTATCATTAGCGATTTAAAAAGATAGGATATTGGCAGCTAGGTTTCTACTTAACTAAACTAAAATGATAAGGCCAAGAAGATGTGGACAGGACACCTTCACCTCTGCTGTGCCAGCTCTTCTCCTAACCCCAATTCGAGAACTTTTTGACTTCTTATTTTTTTAAACTACCTACAAACATACTTCACTCAAATGTAGGTATTTGTTTTTCATGGTATCTCTGGGATATGAAGCATTTGTCTCCATTTACAGAGTAAAATGTTTTCATTCATATTTTTGAATTGAAAATGTGCCACCTACTGCATACTTCTGGTTGCTAGCTAGCTCTCTCTTTGTCATCACAAATACTGCTGTTGAATCATTTTTATCCTTATTCCTTACCAATGTCAAACACACTGGCCTGTGTGGGTATCCAACTGACTTACTCATAAGTTAAGCAAATAAGCCAAATGCCTTTCAAGTTCATATGGTTTTAGTAATCTTTGATTTTAAAAAGATAGTTTAAAAATTATTGGTAAAATAAAATAGCAATGTCTTCAGAATTAAGACATTTGGACTAAATTAGTCTCTGATAGGTGTTTTAAGATACAGAACTTTGGGCCCAGCACAGTGGCTCATGCCTGTAACCCATCACTTTGGGAGGCTGAAGCGGGCAGATCACAAGGTCAGGAGATCAAGACCATCCTGGCTAACAAATATATATATACTAAAAATATATATTTATATATTTAAATACATATATAAATATATATATAAATTTATATATATAAATATAAAAATATATTTATATTTTTAGTATATATTTATATATATACTAAAAATATAAAAATTAGCCGGGTGTGGTGGTGCACACCTGCACTCTCAGCTACGTGTGAGGCTGAGACAGGAGAATTGCCTGAACCCGGGAGGCGGAGGTTGCAGTGAGCCGAGATGGCACCACTGCACTCCAGCCTGGGAGACAGTGCGAGACTCTGTCTCAAAAAAAAAAAAAAGATATAGAACTTTGTTTCTGACACTTGCTTAACTTGCCTATAAACTTATGTTCTTAGATTTGAGCCATTAGGATATGATGAAGCCTAGTTCTAGGCATTGTTCTTTGCTCTGAGCTCTGCACCTGGTACATATTTAAATTGCTTACCTACTAAGTTTTTTACTAAAAATGAGCCATTAAGAATTAACAGTACAATTAATACATATTAATTAAAACTACTAAATACAAAACACATTAAAAAGGTAAAATGTATTTTTTATAAAGTTACAAGAAGGCCTAGGAATATGGTTTTTATTAAAGGAAAATTAATTTTGTCTAGTTTAAAAATGTTCAAGGATTGTTTTAAGTTAAAAAAGAAAACTAAAGGTTTAAACAAGTTGTAAAAGGTTTAAGAAAGATTAATCTTATTAAAAATTCTATGCGTGAGCATTAGCTATAATTTAAATGGATATTTTCAGTTTTTCTATAAATTAAACATTAAAATAAATAGCACACTGATGTAATGCCAGAATCTAGGCCTCTGTGTTAGAATCACAGGGTTTTGTTGGAGCATGGATTTACTTTTCAATAAAAAAATCATAAAAATATAAAGAGTTTATGAAAATCTTACCTTATGGCTCAATTGATTAAAATCATATTTATTCATAAGGTTTTATTAAAAATAGCTTTAGCATTAATAATATACTCTACAAAAGTAAAAAAGTGGTTTTTCTGTCTTAAAGAAGATTTTTACATAATATTGAAAAATAGTAAAATATTTTTATCTTTTGGGTAAACTACCAAAAAAAAAAAAAAACTGGGGGAGAGAAAGATTTTGCTGCCAACAACAGGGTTCTTGTTGGCCTCAAGCTATCTTTATCAGGTTTTAATGTTTGGGAAAGCGAGTCTCCTCTCTACCAAAGAGTAAAGGTTTCTGCTCCTTTGAAATGTTTGAATTATCATTTTGCCTAAGTAAATGACTTATTTTATAGTGACCTGTGATCCTATTTGTGATATCAAGTGTTTAAAACCTTTGATATTTTACAAATCAAAATCAAATCCTAAATTCAGTATTTTGAGCTAAAATTCACTTTTAGGTCAGAAGTTCCAGAGAGACATATTGAGCTTAGTTGATATAGCAAAGTCATATAGGAAACCCTGCCAAATATAAAATGGTGTTTAACTTTCTTTGGGTTATATTTATATTAATGTGTTATTAGTATGTATTCCAAATTATATGAGATTTCTGTGATTCTGATATGCCTCTGTTATCAGTAGTAATTATAATTATGTTAAATTATTGAAAGCCACAGAAATAACCAAATTTCCTTGGCAATTGTGTCTTTAACTGTGGATGTTCTAAGACTTTTGTCATCCACAGATAATTGTTTTACATTGATTTTTTTCAAAAGTGGTTCAAAGTTGGCTAGGGATTCTGACAGGTGCTCTTGAATGCAGGTTTCGAAAAACTATGGAGACTGTGCCATTGGAATGGAAAGCAAACTTCCAGGACTCTCAAGGATAGCTGATGTGTTCATGAGAATTGCTGATTCAATATAGAGCAGAACAGAAATTAATTGCATGGACCGAACTAATAGAATATTTAAATAATTTTATTACTTTGTTTGTTTAAAACATTACTGATTCTTTTTGTTTTGTTTTTCAAAGTCAAGAAAACCTTGTTTTCATTTGAACTATTTATAGCTTTTAACAACTGAGTAAAATATATTCTTGTGAGCAAAATTTGAGACATATTTCTATCTGATTTCTCCAAAATTTGAAAACCATTTGTGAGTATTTTTAATTTATGGTAATAGTTATTTGATTAAGTTCAATAATAATCTATTTTTTTCTGTAAGAGGACACTCTGGAGACCCTGGTTATTTTAGCAAGTCTTTGATTGCAATGATATTTTAAGATATGAACAGATGGCTTTGAGGAATTGGGATTGATGTACAGAGCTCATAAAAGCCCTTTGGAAAAACTGGTCTTGTATCCTGCCCTTCACAGGGTTCTTGAACTGTGGTAAGTAAAGATTGCCACTTTCTGACAGGCCCAAGAACCCCAAATTATCTTAGGCCCTCAAGAAGGAGGAATTCACCCAATTCATACAACTATCTGCAGGCATAGATGAATCCTTGGCTGGGCTTGAAGCTTTTAAAAGGCCTAATCTGAGAGTCCTTATTTTTAAATAAAGGTTCCAGCAAAGCCAATTTTAAAAAGAGACTGTATAGCAAATAATTATTCTTGATGCATTTTATGCAAATAATCAGACCAAGTATAATTAAACTAAAACTTACTGTGCAAATAAATTAGTCCTGCTATGATGTTGTCTTTAGTAAAATTGGGAGATTGGAAAGAGAAAAATTACGTTTCAAAAGAAACTATAGTACACCTCTTGTCAGATTCTAGCCTTGTCCATATTTTTTCTATTTCATTCTTGTCCATTCTTTTTATTATTTGCTACAATTTAGACTGAATTCTGACTTTTTCTCCTGGCTATATGTCTCCAAACTAATATTTTCAATTTTTTTTTCCAGAAAATATTTCTGACTTGAAATCACGAGAAATTAAAACTATGCTTTTCTTAAGGCCCTTCAAACTGACTCTGGGCAATTTAAACCTCAGGAGAAAATAACAGCAACTGTTATTTTAACAATCTTTGTATCTGCCTGCTCAAGTATGGACTTACCAGAAAGTTCACTTGAACGCCTAGTTTGAACCACAATCCAGAAGAATCTGTCAGATTGCCACTGTAATCTGAAGATGCCTCAGAAACTCTAGAAAACTAGTATTATACTGAGTGCTCCTGACATTAACCTTTTTTTCTTGTGTGTCTACACAAATACCTCTTATCAGGGATCTGATTGTCTACATCACACATAGAAGCCTAACCCATCTGCAGTGCTGCCTTCTGGAATGGGACACAACTGTTTAACTGAGTTGATCTATTCTCATGACTAATATACTAATTAAAGAAGGCATGGGACAATATATTTAAATCTGCTCATTTCTATTTATCCTGATTTGTCTTTCGCTACTTTGTCTATCTCCATCTATCAACCTCTGAACCTGAATCTCTCCAAAGCCATCAGCTTGGCTTTTAATGCCTGAAATCTGTTTTAAGTTTCAAAGTGGGAACTGAGGAAATTAAAATATTTTACTCCCAAATATGTTTCTTTGATGTGTTTTGAAATGGCTGCAGCTTGGCCAGCAAACAGAAATGGTGTTGCCAAGCTGTCTTCTGTGGGAAAAATTTACATCTGTAGAGAATCTCTGTTAATGTAGCCATGGCCCCTCCCCTTTCCATCCCACCACTCCATCCAGGACAGAGTAAGAGTCTGAGGTGCCTTTAAAAATCTGAAATGAAACATTTACCATCACATTGAGGGAGCTTCATTTACATAACAAGGCCACCTTTGCCAGCCAAGCTTCTTCCTTACTCAGCCAGTCTTTCCACTAAACCTGATTTCCCTAGTTCTGGCTATGCTCTGCATCTGTATTCTTTCCTGTGGCCTCAGGATGGTATATACATATGTTTCTTCTATAACTCCTTGGAAATTGGCTCTTCATTCTTAGAGCTCCCTTGTATACATGCTAAATAAATTTGTATGCCTTTTTTTCAATTTAAAAAAACCAACAACATCACTGGCCAGTTTCTATAACAGAGCACAGTCTCAGTTCAGCTTCTTATTATTTCCTTCTCTTTATTCTGAGTATGTAATTTTTCTCAATGTCTTCTTCCTAATCCTTTTTCACCAGAATGGAAAGGCTATCTCTATAGTGAAAAAAACAAACCCACTAAATTGAAGAAGAGCTGAACTAGTTGTTTTAAGGCTGATTGAAAGAGAATGGCTAGTCTAACAGGTTTTAAAAAGCAATTGTCTTTCATGATAAAAACTCTGAGTATACTAGCAAGAGTGAACTTTCTCAACTTGATTAAAAAAAAAAACTACCAAAAAATATACAGGCAATATACTTAATGGCGAGAAACTAGGCGCTTTTTTGCTAAGACCAAGAACAAGGCAAGGTAGGCTGAACTCACCACTCCTATTCAGCATCATATTGGAAGTAGTAGCTTAATAAAATAAGATAAGAAAAGGAAATAAATGGTGTACAAATAGGGAAGGAAGTAATAAAATTTTCTTTGTTCACAGGTGAATTGTCTATGTGTGTCCATAGACATAGTGATTGTCCATGTAGAAATCTCAAAGAACAAATAAAAAAGTCTCCAAAACTAACAAGCCGTTAGAGTAAGGTTACAGACTGCAATGTTAATACAAAAACGTCACTTGCTTTCCTATAGAACAGGAACAAACCATTGGAATTTGAAATTGAAAGCACAGTGCTACTTATATTAGCACAAAAGAAGAAACAGGTATAAATCTAACAATATAGGTAAAAGAGATTTAAGGAAAATTATAAGACTAATGAAATAAATAAGAACTAAATAGATGAAAAGATATTTCATGTTCACTTTAGACAAAAATAAGTAGATAAAGACTGTATTGTCAAGATGTTGGTTGTTCCCCACTTACCTATAGATTCAATGAAATTATCTGCAGATTCCAATCAAAATCCTAGCAGTATTTTGTGGATAATGACAAACTAATTTTAAAGTTTATATAGAGAGCCTAAAGAGCCAGATAGCAACAATATTGAAGAAGAAAAGCAAAGTTGGAGGGACTGTACTCAACATTAGGGCTTAGTATAAACCTATTGTCATCAAGACAGTGTGGTAAGGGTAAAAGAATGGACTGAGAGATCAACAGAACAGAATACACAGCTCTGAAATGGATCCACATAAATGTATGTCACTGACTTTTGACAAAGGGGCAAATACATTACAACAGAGCAAAGGTAGCCATTTCAACAAGCAGTGCTGGAATAGCTGGATATTCACATGCAGAAAGTGAATCTAGACACTGACCTTACACTTCCCACAAAAAATAAGTGAAACTAACTCAAAGTGAACCACAAACCTAAATGTAAAATGCAAAACTATAAAAGTCTTAAAAGATAACATAAAAAAGAATCTAGATGACCTTGGGTTTAGTGATGACTTTTTAGCTACAACACTAAAGGGAAAATTTATGAAACAACAGATTAATTAGCTGAAAAATTTCTGCTTTGTGAAAGAACTGTTAAGAAATAAAAAAGAAAGTCACAGACTGGCAGGGAATATTTGCAAAAAACATATCTGATAATGAATTATTATCTAAAATATTTTTTTAAAAAAACAAGAAAACAAACCCAATTTAAAAATGGGAAAAATACCATAACAGACATCTCACCAAAGAAGATATACAGATGGGAAACAGGCATATGAAAGATGCTCCACATCATATGTGATCAGGGAAATACATACTAAAATAACAATGAGATACTGCAATGCATCTATCAGAACAATAAAAATCCAGAACACTGACAACAGCAAATGTTGATGAGGATGTGGAGCAACAGGAACTTTCATTTGTTGCTGGTGGGAATAAGAAATAATATAGCCATTTTCAAGGACAGTTTGGCAGTTTCTTTATAAAACTAGACATACTCTTGTAATATGATCCAGCAACTACACCCCTTGTTATTCATCTAAAGGTAACTCATTTCCACATGAAAACCTGGCCATAGTTGTTTATAGTGGCTTTATTCATAATTGCTGAAATTTGAAGTGACCAAGATATCCACAAGTAGGTGAATAGCTACACTGTGGTGCATCTAGATGATAGAATATTATTCAGCACCAACAATAAATGAGCTATCAAGCCAGGAAAAGATATGGAGGAAATTTAGATGCATATTACCAAGTAAAAGCAGCTAATGTGAAAGGCTACATATTGTATAATTCCAACTATTAGATATTATGGAAAAGTCAAACTATGGAGACAGTAAAAAAGTCAGTGGTTTCCAGGGATTAAAAGAATGAGAGGGAGTAAAGGATGAATAGGTGGAGCACAGGGGATTTCTAGGGCAATGAAACTATTCTGTATAATAGTGTATTACGCTGGATACATGATATTACACATTTGATAAAACTCACAGAACATAAAGTGAGCCCTAATGTACATTATGGGACTTTAGTTAATAATGATATAATATTGTAATAATATAAAATTATATCAAATACATCTTTAGGACTATAACAAAAACATTCTTTAGGACTAACTCACACATACACACAGATACACTCAATGCCACTTTGAACTCACAAAATGAACTCACAAAAGGTAGCAATTAGAAATAATAATAATAATACAGTGCTTTCACCTAAGCATAACTCATATAACCATTGGAAGAGAACTATTAACACTAAATTTTCTTTGCATAGAAAAAGACCTGGGAAGGAAAATATCAAGCTTGAAGATGTAGGAGAAACTGTCTGGTGAGGGGTGTGAGGAGGAGACTAAGGGAGTCTATGGGAAAGTATTCTCTGTACTTTCCACTCAATTTTTCTGTAAACCTAAGATTTCTCTAAAAAACAAATCCTTTTTATTTTCTGAAGTTGTCTTGCTGAAGTTTCAGTTCTTATATGCCCTCCTTATGCTATTCCTCTCACCAGAAATGAATGAATCCAAATTAATGAGGTTGCTCTCCTCTTCAAAGTTAGCTTTAAATTCTCTCATCCTCACAAAGGTTTACTTGATTAAAAAAAAAGGTATGATATAGATTGTTGATGTATCTAAATAACAATGCCCTGCTATTATTTATAATAATACTAACACATCTATCTTAAACTAGCTAAAAATTAGCTGCAGGTATATATAGCTTGTCTTATTTATTTATTATTTTTAAACTACTTCTTAAAGGCATCAAGTATGTCTTCTGCAAAGTGTGAGTACATTTCCTGCAGAATTATCTATGTCTATGAAGACTTAACCCTTCTAGACAATCACTCTGAAAAGCAGCCAGAGAGCACTCTGTACAAAGCCAGAGGACAAGGGTTTGTGGCCCAGTCCTAGCTATGTGACCTAAAGTAAGATATAGCTTAACTTTCATTGCTTAATTGCCCAGTTGAGACAATAATACTTGTCATTCATCACAGAGTTATCGTGAGGAGCATGTCAGACAATTGAAAGAGTTTTGTAACTTGTAAATCACACTATACATAGATGGAGTTTTCTGTGTTGCCTTCTCAGGGTGTTAAGAGAGCTTAAAACTCATAAATTGTAAATCAATACAAACAGAAGATAAAATCTTCCCATTCGTTTCACAGAAATGACCAAAACTAAATAAAAAGTCAACGAAGTAAGACTGAATTATGTTCCAGGAAATAGATTTATATGAATATAAAAGAAACTCCAGGAAAAGACTGTGTCTTTGGTGGTTTTCAAAACACTAGACTGTGGGGACTTTCCTGGCATTTTTTTAGGACCAATTCACACATGCACACAGATACACTCAATGCCGCTTTGAACTCACAAAACGAACTCACAAAAGGTAGTAATTAGAAATAATAATAATACAGTGCTTTCACCTGAGCATAATTCACATAATCATTGGAAGAGAACTATTAACACTAAACTTTCTTTGCACAGAAAAAGACCTGGGAAGGAACATATCAAACTCTCACCAATGATTATCTTTGGAGAATGGGACTGAGGAAAGGATATTTTTGCTTTTACTTTAATTCTGTGGCATTGTTAGAATTAAAAGAAATAATTACACATGTTACTTTTGTTATTAAAACTAAACAAGAATAGATAAAATGCATATATATGTATTTGATATCAAGTCTTTGCTTGATTTATGCATGGATTTTTTAAAAAGATGAATGCTAGCTTTGAAAATGTGTCATTCAGGTGAAAAAAGAAGAAAAAAGAGTCAGAGTCCAGTTAGACAATTATGATGACTAAAATTGAGTGCTCCTAGGGAATTCACAGCATTGTAATCAAGAGACAGATTGCTGAATTCAAAATGACAAGAAGTGAATAAGGAGGATGCTTACAAACTCTACTTACCATTTATGTTTGAATATGCCAGTAACAGAATCTGCCATGTAATGAGCACCTACGCGCAGAGTGCTCCATAGGCTTTGTTTTTATCTTGATAATAGCCTGCAAGGTACCCATCAGGAAGCCCAGGGTTATGTCATTTGTGAAAAGTCATAGAACCAGGAAGTCAAGGAAAAGGAACTTCTCAAATCTAGGTGTTTCTTAATCTATGGTCAATGACTTTCCAAATCACGACTGCCTTTCAAAAAGCTCGTGCCTTCCTTATTTAACCAGATCCTGTGGGCCACAGCTGTGTTTCATTTGATTTTCCCTGGAAGTTATATTTATAATATTTATGTGATAAATCTATTCAGGGCTAACCATCATTTGTTTAACCATCAGTGGTTAAACAAATAAAGCAATAGAAAATAACCATGTGATTGGTTATAAAATCATTAAATCAGTTTTCCTGAGACAACTTAGATCTTACTAGCCCTGGCAGTTCTACTTGCTGTCGGTAAATGCAATATATGCCATGACCTGTGGATATCCCTGCATGACCCTGTTAGGTATGCCAAGAATGCAAGGCCCTGATCATTCTTTGCTTGTGTCATTTTTTAGGGTTATTGCATAGGCAGCAAGCAACCTTGAGGGATAAGGTAATATCTTCACCCAACCAGAGTGGGCTTACTTCCCCAGCTACAGGAGCAGTGAATTCCTCAAGTTCAGTGTTCCTTTCCTGTAATGCAACCCACTGGTGTCCAGACATCCGCATGATGGGCCCACTATGACACCTCCATAGGACTTGGGATACATGGAGAACCAGTGCCAATGAACGCGAAGCTCTGATTGCCGCTTTTGCTATGAATAATAGTCTTTTGTCTCTGGTCTAGAAGGCACATGTTTTTTTCTAGCATCCATGAAACAGTAACAAGCTAACTTGTTAGCTTGCAAGGAGGAGAAAATCCTAGACCCTGCACAGTTCTTGATGCCTGCTTGTGTTGTACAACTTGTTCCAGAATATTTCCATTTTTAAGTCTATATCTGACTTCTTATCTAGACTCTGCATCTTTCAAAAGCAGGAATTGGTCTGCTTTAAAACCGATCTTGAAATAGCTGTCACCTCATAGGGACCTCACAAATGCTAGTTGAATGATCAAATGAGAGGGTGAATAAACTATAATAATCACCTCCTGACTGAGAGAAAAATAGAAAAAGCATAGTATTCAATCTCTGTGTTGGTAAAGACCTCTATCTCGAAATCTTTTTGGAGTTTTTATTAGTTATTTTATCCCTAGTTAGCAATAAACATATGAAACTAGAGTCTTTAGATTAGCTGGAAGGGGCAGCGGGGTATGAAATACCCCTGGAGATGGTCATTTTGCTTCTTGAGGGCTGGATGGGATCTTCCTCCTAGTTGACCAGTATCATTGGTAGCCATGCTGCCTTAAAGAAAATTGCATCATGAGGATTGGCCATTTGTGGATGTAATGTTTGCATCACCTGCTCACTACATGGTAAGACAGATCCTGTATGGTAAAGGGAGCTTGACTTTCACTTATTTCCTGTAAGATAATTTAGTCACCCCTTTGCCCTTATTCTGTGATAATACCAGATATATCATCATCATTAGAAAGTGTTTACACTTAGGGAGGCCGAGGCGGGTGGATCACGAGGTCAAGAAATCGAGACCATCCTGGTCAACATGGTGAAACCCCGTCTCTACTAAAAAAAATACAAAAAATTAGCTGGGCATGGTGGCGTGTGCCTGTAATCCCAGCTACTCAGGAGGCTGAGGCAGGAGAATTGCCTGAGCCCAGGAGGCGGAGGTTGCAGTGAGCCGAGATCGCGCCATTGCACTCCAGCCTGGGTAACAAGAGCGAAACTCCGTATCAAAAAAAAAAAAAAAAAAAAAAGAGAAAGTGTTTAGACAGATTATAAGGATAAGAAAATGAAATAGTAAATGTAAATACTGGTAAAGGGGATATGCACATATCTCTCTTGCTGATAAAATTATATTTCTAGAAAAAAAGAGACATAAAAATTCTAGAATGAATATACAAGATGACATGATTTTCTCTACTTTGGCAATAACCATCTAGACCTAGAAATGGGAAATAAGAAATAGAAAATAGATTCAAAATAAGAAAATTAATTTTAAAAACACAGGAACGAATTTAACAAAGAAGATGCAGGTCTTATGTGAATTAAATTAAATTAAGTCATACTGAAAACTTTAAAACCTGAGAAGACACAAATTAAAAACCTATATTCTAGAATGTGAGAGACTTGTTATTATAAAAATATTAATTGTCTCAAAACTAATATGTGTATTTAACACAATTAAAGTTAGAATCCTTACTTTTGGAGGGTTTGGGGTTGAAGGAAAGATTCAATGAAGAGATCTTAAAGTTTATATGTAAGAGGAAATGTCTGACAACAGCCATGACGATCACAAAGACTAATTTTTTACTGCTTAAACTCTGTCAGGGAATTTTCTGACCACTCTGTTGAGTTTCACTTTATTAACTCTCACAACTCTCTGTGATAAATGCTGTCATCCTGAGTATACAGCTAGGTAAACTGAGATAAAGAACGGTTCAGTGACTTTAAGCCTGTATTCACTTTGACTTCAGCGTTCTGACTTGCTTTTAACCAATTAACCAACAAGTTCAAGTTCATTGTCTCTAAGCTGGAAGGAGGACTTGTCTTGTATGGTACTGAAATACACTATAAAGCTGTTTTAACCACTAGTAATGACATATAACTAGATTAGCAGAGCATAATAGACAGTTGTGGGAAAAAATATTAAATAAAAAAACATATGAAAAGGTGGTTTTTCAGTTGAGTGAAAAAGTGCTTACTTTTTTAAACCTTGCTTATATCATTGTCAATCCAGAAGAAAAAGTTGAATCTTTATATAAAGAATTTCATGTTGATTTAAAAAGTTTTTAACTTTAAGAAAATCTTAGACTAGAATTTAGGAAAACAGAACAGCTAAAGCTCGAGGAGACCTTTTAAACCTGGATACAATCCCTCAGAACTATACAAAAAAGATGACTTTTCACTAATTTAAATATTTTTGTATGGAAAAAGATGTAATAAAGCCTAAAGACATATGATAGACTTGGAGAACATTAGTAATTCATAAGAAAGAATTATTAACATATAAAAGATTTTTAAAGTTATTTTTAATGTAGATAAAGAGCCCTTTGAAATTGATTTAAAATGCCTGATAGAAGGAAGTGAATGGAAAATTCACAAAAGAATACATCCAAATGATCAATAAATGTGGGAAAGGATGCCCCACCTTCCAAGTAGTTAGAAAAAAAAAAATTTTAAATAAAAAGAGAGATAGTATCTTCCAAAACGTCAGGTTGACAAAAATAAAAAAGAATAATATCTATGGTTAATGAAGATATGGGGATGAGGGTCCCCATACACTTTGCTGATGGAAATGTGAATTTGACAACCTGTTAGGAAAGCAATCTCACAATATCAAAATTTAAAATACTTGTATGTTTAACTCATAAGTCCATGTCTAGGAATCTATCCAATAAAAATGAAAGTGCTGGCCCGTAATAATATATGTACAAGATTGTTTGTTCCAATACTGTTTATGGTGGAGAACCAGAAGTAAAGTAATTGCTCACTTAACAGGAATGGCTCAATAGCACATTCACACCACAAACCATTTCCTACCATTAAAATGAAGGGATTTTTGTTATGTAAAATTTGGAAAGCAGAGACATAAATAATAAAATTTCATTTTTGTAAATGACAAAATACTCCATCATTTACAAAATTTGATAAACACACATATATACACATTACATATTTCAAAATATATACAAATTATATCCTTTCTATTTTTTCCATTTTTATTTGATTAGGTAAACATAGACACACATATGGAAAGGTGGACACTTGACTGTTAACACTGATGTCTTTGAAGGTAGTGCTGTGGATGGAGGGAAGTAAAAAAGAAGTGGGATTAAAAAGCAGTTTGTAATTAAAAAGCCACATGTATATTATGATCTACTTTATGGAAAATTACATGAGTGTGTATGCAGTAAAATTATGAAAAGATGGTGAACAAAATGTTAGTAGTGGTTATCTTATTTTGGTGGAATTTCAGGGGATTTTTTTCTTTCTTCTTAGACTTTTCATCCTCATTTGACTTTTTACAAAGATTTGCATTATTTAAGCAATCAGAAAGAAATTATAAAGCTATTTTCAACGTAAAAATTCCATTGGTAAAAATTTTTAAGTTAATTTACATAATGTGCAAAAATTAGAAAATTAGAACTCCTAAAGCAAGAAGTGGAAAAATTATTCCAATCTGAAGAAATAAAACCATTCTCTGAAGATTGTTGACATTTACGAAACAGCCCTCAAAGTGTCCCTGTATATTTTCCATGGAACAAAAATCTGAAGCCTATTTGAACTATGTGGCGGAAGTATTAATACCGTCCAACTACTGAGAGAAATGAAAACTGAAGGGATTGCTAATAGCTCATAAATAATAGGTTAGTACCTAAATGACCTATTAGATGACTGTGGGCATGAGGATGGCCCAGAACCACTTCCAAAACGGTGAATCCTGGATTTGACTTGCAGGTACACAGAGTCATACTGCAAAGTAGTCTCTGGGCTGGTTTGAAATGCAAATCACTAACATGCTTATTTAAAGTGACCTTTCCTTTCAAGGCCACTCTGGAAAAGATGCTAACACCTATAGGTGAAATTAGTTCCTCAAGCAACAGAGCTTTTTCTGCTGACCGATTTTGGCTTCCATGACTATTTCTACCTACAGTTTCCATCAGAATGTATTTGTCTCATCCTCTCAGTACCTTGCTCATTTGGAGCTAATTAGTCAGGTATATTTCCCTCTTTCTCCTATCATCTTAGATAAAAATCATATTTATATATTTGATTGTATATACTTTTATATTCACATATAAATTTTTATATTAACATTATATAAAATATATGTGAATTTACATATTTCCTCTGGGTTTGATACTGGACTTGATCCCCTGAATCAGCAGCATTTCAACAGGTCTTTGTGCTGACATGGTTTACCCAGAAAAATGTACTAGAAAGTCCTCAGGACTGGAGGTCAGAAGTCAAGGGTTTTAGACTATGTACTGTCATTAACTATGACAGTTTTTTAAGCCACTTTTACCTCTGTTAGCTTTGATTTCCACTCCTGTCAAATCTCTACCCTGCCTTTCTCTCCTAAGTGGTGAGAAACAAGTGGAACATTCGTAAGATCATAATCATTAAATAAAGGTCAATTTTACTTTTCTTTGATTGTGGAAGTAAAAATGTTCTTTGTAGAAAATTTTTTAAATGCAAAATCACTAAGGATTGATAAAAATAATAAGAAAAATCATCACCCATAATCACAAGATCTAGAGATAACTGATGTTAACATTTTCATATGGACCCATTTGGTTTATTATCTCTGTGTGCATTTTTATAAATTCTTACGTACACTTTAAAAATAAGATTCAGAGCATATTTGGTGTATCATTATGTATATGCTTTTTTATATAATTGGTAATTAACACTTCAATGTCATTGAAAACTGTTTAATAATACTATTTTATTTTGTTTAAAAGGAATAAAGAATGACCACTCCATAAGCCAACATATTTCAGCCCTAGTCTAATTTAATAAATTCTCCACTGTTGATATTTAGATTTCTTATAATTTTTTTTCCATCAAAATGCAGTGACATATTCTTGGTTAAATCAACCTTATTAAATTATAGCATTTACATCTCATTCATTTAAGGTTTTGTATATTTGATGTCAGAAAACCAAGAAATGTGTTAAAGTGTTCTACTGCTAGTCATTTCTATTTGTGTTTATAATTTTTACACTGTATGTTGATTTAATATTACTTGGTATATACCGACCCATGAATGTTCACTTGAAATTGTTACTTTATAGTATGACAATATTTGTTCTGGTTACTGCTTTTGGGATGGAATTTGACATTATCTAACAAGCTTATAGTTATCATGAGCATTAACTGAGATATTACATGTCCTTTGTACTAAATTAATGTTGGCTATTGCATCTCCTTTCTGTTTTATTATTATGCAATTATTACATAACATATAGTGACCATATTTTCTTTTTGTCTACATTAGTTTGATATATCTTTGCTCAGCCTCTTTTGTTTGAACTCTTCTAATACCTCATTTTAGGTGGTTACTTATCAGCAGAAAGTGGTTGATTTCTGTGTTTTAATTTTCACCCATTTATGCCTGAGGTTGCAATTTTTTGAATTTTGCAATCAGACCTTGGGGATGACCTTGAGCAGTAGGATACAAACAACTCCTACATGCTTAGCGTTCCAATAATGAAACACTAGGCATAAATGGGCTAAGTGAGAATTTTCTTATTTTTAACAAGAGCGCTTAATCCACTCACATGCACTGCTATATTTGGTTTATTTGGTTTTACTTTGTTAATTTTTAAATTATTCTTTTCTTTTCTTGTCCTTCCATATATAGACTATTCCTCTTTTGCTCTTCTCTACTATTTTGGAGGTATTTATACAGTTTTTCATGCTTATAGCAATTAACATCGAATTTATCAAAAGCATTTTTGCACCCATTGGTTCACAAACTTATTTTTATCACAACCACCAGGCAGATAACCTCATATTCACTTCAAACTCCCCCACTGAGGGCTACTGTGCTAAAAGAATGAGCTGTACTTTATGCACAATTCGCAATTGCACTATCTCCAATTTCACAATTTTTCACTTGCAACAATCACAATCCACCATGAGTGCGTGAAGCTGCCTTGAAACCTAATTTTTGTTGTCTGGAGTAAAAGTTAAGCTTTTACTTATTTCCATGTCAAGATAAGGAATTTAGCATACTTTTATCAAATCTCTCAAGTCTACAGTGGCATGCTTTCTTTGTTAACTCAGGAAAGTCTTCTAAAATATACCTTCAGCTGTAATTTTTGTTCCATTTGCTTTTGTCTCCATCAATTATCTGTGTGTTGGCACTTCTTTATCTCATTTCCATATGCTATTTACTTTCATATTACTACATGATATGCTTTAACTGTGACATTCATGTATCATGTATTTTCCATGGTGTCAAGTACACCCAACATGGATTTAATTCTACTCCTGTTTCTTTCTCACCATGGAATCCTTTCCTATCCTGGTCACAACCTCTCTTTTCATATGATTCTTTTAAATTTTTTAATTTTAACCCATTTGCTTCTTTTAGTTTTCTGCTCCTATTTTAAACACAGGGTTTCCCAGAAAGCCTTTATAAGATGGAATAGATCATTTTCAGAAGTATGCTATTCTTTTGATTTTTAAGGTATGTTTGCCAGTCCCTTGTTATGTAGTATTTTTTCATAGGTCCCAGGTATGTGTCTTGAGGCAGTATTTCATTAAAGGAAAGTGGGGTTGACTTCCTGACTTAGTATTATTTGCCTGATACTGCTGTAGATTTTGCTCATGTTCTGGCATTTAAATTCCCAGTCATCTTAGTCTTTAATGTTGTGTGTGCTTGTCTTTGTGTTCTCTTATGTATTGTATCTAAAAGTCTGCAGAAATTTTTATAACAGTTATAAACCTGAAGTGCTTGCTACCAAAGTCAAGGGCGTGAATTCCAGGCAGTGTGGCAGAAAAAGGATATCTTCAGGGAGCTAAATCTCCTATCAGAATCCATAAAAGCAAAACTTAAAAGTCCAAATTCTCTTATTCATAGGGTTGATCCTATTTTAAGCTGAAGCATAATTGAATTTTTTAAAATGGTATTCATCATTATGTTTACAAAGAAAAACAAATTAGAGTTTAATATATGGTGTCCTCTTCATTCTCATGAGAATTAAATAAAATTAATACACCATATTTTTCCTATTTCAACATACAACATAGTTTGCTCTTTTCTATATTTCCATTTTTCATATTATTTAACTCTTTGACTTCTAAAAATGTTTCATTGAAGCTACTAATATATCATTAATATCTATTATTTTCTATTTTAACTTGAGGGAAATTGCTCAGACAATGGGGCATTTATAGTTTTTTCCTAGCTTATCTACATTTATCATCACCCCGGTCTTTAAAACAGATGTAGCTTCATTTGCACATTTCTGATGAGCAACCAAGGTTTCAGACTATGAGTAATAGGTTGCTAAGTCTTCTAGGTATCAAAGCCTTTGTGATAGCTTTTTGATGTAAAACGCTAAAGAAATAACCATAGAATCCCCATTTTGTGAAAAAAAAAATCTATTCATCTCTAATACATTTAAAAAGACAAGAAAAAATATACTAAAGTATCAACAGTGGTTGGAAATCTGGATGATGGAATTACGGATTTTTTTCTTCCTTCATTTTCCAAATTTCTTATAATTAATTTACATTACTTGTATAATTTTTAAAAACACTTTTTTAACTAAACAAAACTTTGATAATAAAGAAGTTAAACCAGTGAATTAGTTTTTCCCATGTTTAGTTCTCACTAACATTTGTTTTCTGGGAGAAGATGAGGAAATATTGTAGATAAAAAGCTTTAGAGTCAATGTTCATTTTTTGTTCAACTGTCAAAAAAATTAAATTCACAATAGGCATATGTCAAAAAAATTAAATTCACAATTGGCATATGTGAAGAAGATTAAATTCACAATAGGCAAAGTGTTAGGCATAGAGACTGTGTTTTTAAAATTTGATTTAGTGACCAGAAAACTGCCATAGAAGTCTTTGAAGCTGAAGTAAAATTGTCAACTTTTGATTTTGCTAAGTAAGTATATATTAAATGAAGCTCCACAACTACCACCATATATATCATCATCATTTTATAAAGCATAGAACACTTCTCCCCAAATGATTAGAAAGGATATGTATTGTCATAGAATAAAGGATAATCCTTTAAAGGGAATTTTGACTTTGCAAAAATTATCTCCATTATTCTTTTATTTTGCTACCGACTGGTAAAAACTTTATTAAGGATGGGTCCTAGCTGGTGTTTGCAACCTTCTGGACTATTACTGAGACCACCTGGTGCTTGAGCAGAAAAAAGTCCCAATGGCCCATCTTATCTGGCTCCAGAGAGACAGGATAACTGTTGGAATAGGGGCAGCTGTTTAAAAAAGAAAGGTATAATCAGACTCGGCATTATTTTCAGGGAGAAGGCCTGTTATATCCAAGGCTTTTTAGATTTATCACAGGTTCTGTGGATAAAAATACAACATAAAAGATGTATTTAAATCCCTATATAATAAACAACAGACTGTAGGAGAACAGTTTTTAAAGTCTAACACTGTCATACATAACTAGCTGGAATTCAACTCTTCTCACCCCTTGTACCACTACCGTCCTTTGTAGCCTGGCTTGTCACCAACTTCCTGGAACTCGGTTCCCTGCTTTTGCCCTCACTCACCAGAAGGTTACTCTCGACATGGCAGCCAGAATGATCCTGCTGAAATCCAAGATGAATCATGCCATACCTCTATCCAAAACCTTCTGATGGGTTATCATTTCAAAATAAAAGACAATGCTTTTACATTATTCTACCGACACCAAATTCATGAAGGGATGACACATACAGTACGCAACATATGCAATGTTTGCATGTTCTTTTTAAAAAGGTGGTCTTCACAGCTATCGACTCCTCTCTCCTGATGTATTATGAGTACATCAGATTATTTTAAACAGCATTGTTTGTCTTTTCTTAGTTTAATAAAACCCATATCCACTGTATAAAATATGTAAAACACAGCAAAATTATACATCAAAAAATGAAAAGCCAGTCTTAATCTTACCCACTAAAGATAAGCATTGGTAACATTTTAATATATTTTCTTCCAGTTTTAAAACTTTGAAATCAGGATAAAGTTTGTATTCTGTGGTTTTCACATAATATATTTTCACATCAGTAGTCTCCAAAAACACAATGTTAAATAAATGTATGCTACTGAATTATCTGGCTTGATCAGATAAACCTATGAAGTCATTTCTCCACCATGGACATTTAGGTCTTTCCTGATTTCTAAGTATAGTATTTAAATATCCTTGCCAATGGACATAAACAGAAAATAACCCCAAGCTCTGGAGTGTGTTGGCATCAGCATAGGGGCCTTGTGGAGGATTTGAGATTGTGAGTGTCCCACTGGGATTTGCTGTGAAGATGACAGCGGAAAGAGCAGGCGCTAAGGAGAGACCTTGTGGTGGCTTTTCTGTTACTAAGGAATTTTGGTCAGGTCATTATTGCCTCAACATAATCATAGTAATATTAAGAGTGGAATTAAATGTCATTAGAATTCCTTCTCTCTTAATTTTTCTGTTCTGCTGTCAGCCTATCTCATGCTGAAAATAAATTAGCCATCCATCAGAATACAGATGTTACAGAAGAAACTGTAACCCTTGGAATCTCATTTGTGCTTTTGGAGCTTTTGTGGCAAATAAATCAGTAGGTACTGGGAACTTTTCCAACTTGGCAGAAGACAAATCAAAACACATGCCCTATTCTGTTTACGTTTTATGGTGTAGTGTCTGTATTCAATTTGAATAGCTTTCTGGGGGAAAATGTGCATGAGTCAACAAATCATTTTTAAAAAGTGAACATACACCCTTCAGGGACAGGGCAAGATTGTACAACCCTGTGAGAGCGTGCCTGTGTCAGCATTAGAATTAGGGCAGTTCCTAGTGATAGGAATCTTATGGTATAGAGCATTTCTTATAGAGCATTTCTCTAATATTCTAGGTGAGAAGGATACTGTAAAGTAAACTGAGCGAGGATGCTGCTGTCTGGGGAGGTGAGATGTTGCATGTTTGGTGATACGTTTGGATTGTCAGTGAAGTGATATTTAGACTTGATATATATATATATGGATGAAATTCAAGTACTCCACACATTAATGTCAGCAGTAGAAACATATGGTTGCATAATGAAATGAAATAGAGATGTTTCTCACACTAATTAGATTAGCAAGATGAAGAATGATTAAAAGCTTCAGGGACTGAGGTTTCTTGTTTTGTGAGGTCTTTAGTATGATAGTAGTCATTTCATTTCCAGGGTCAAAGCTAGTGTGCTGACCTCAATATGTACTCAAAGCATGTTTACTGACTGAAACCCAGAGTCCAACCTTATTCCTTCTTTATAATTTTCCTGCCTATTGACAATCTTTTTTTTTTTTTTAAGACGGAGTTTTGCTCTTGTTACCCAGGCTGGAGTGCAATGGCGCGATCTCGGCTCACCGCAACCTCCGCCTCCTGGGTTCAGGCAATTCTCCTGCCTCAGCCTCCTGAGTAGCTGGGATTACAGGCACGTGCCACCGTGCCCAGCTAATTTTTTGTATTTTTAGTAGAGACGGGGTTTCACCATGTTGACCAGGATGGTCTCGATTTCTTGACCTCGTGATCCACCCGCCTCGGCCTCCCAAAGTGCTGGGATTACAGGCTTGAGCCACCGCGCCTGGCCGACAATCTTAAAGAAATATGTTGACTGGGCATGGTGGCTCACAGCTGCAATACCAGCACTTTGGGAGGCTGAGGCAGGCAGATCACGTGGTCAGGAGTTTGCAACCAGCCTGGCCAACATAGTGTAATCCTGTCTCTACTAAAGCTACAAAAAAAAAAAATTAGCTAGGCATGGTGGTGGGCACCTGTAATTCCAGCTACTTGGGAGGCTGAGGCAGGAGAATCACGTGAAACTGGGAGGTGGAGGTTTCAGTGCCCACGCTATAGTATGAGACTCTGTCTCAAAAAGAAAAAAAAAAAAAAAAGCATCCACACTCAGTTCAGTTCTAGACATGATAATATTTATAAAATAACATTCACTGAGCACTTTCTGAGTGCCAGGCACCATGCTAAGCTCTTATATGAATTGTCATTTGGTACCCACAACAGCCCTATAGTAATGGGCATAATACTATTACTGTCTCCACTTTACACAGAGATAAAGACAGCAAGGTGCAGGGGAGGCTGGGGTTATGCAAATTGACTAAAATCAGGTTGCTAATAAATCTGAGGCAGGGTTTTAACCTCAGGTATATGATCTGCAGACCCATGTACACTTAAACATTATGCTATTACCCTTAAATTCTATGTCCATCTTTTGGTGTTTTGTTTTTAGGGTTAGCAAGTGCGGCATCAGTTTACAGGCCAAGTGAAAACATACAAGATATACTTTATTTTTCAACCCAGATTACTACCATACCTTCCTAATATATGGTCACAGGAAGAGAATCTCAAGGATAGCTCTAGTTTTTCAGCAAGTATTTATTAGGTGAAGAAGTCCCAACATTTCTATAGGATTAAGGGCCCAAAGTTTCTAAAGAATGTTTCTCTCATTGATGCCCATATTTTACAAAATGGAGTAATTTTCATGATTTCTGAAAACTATTATTATAATCCTTGAAGCAAACCAGGGATGAAATAAAGACATTATCCATTGCTGGCAGAGTGCAGTGGCTCATGCCTGTAATGCCAGCACTTTGGGAGGTCAAGGCAGGCAAATCACCTGAGGTCAGGAGTTCAAGACTAGCCAGGCCAACATTGCGAAACCCTATCTCTACTAAAAATAGAAAAAATAGCCAGATATGGTAGCAAGTGTCTGTAATCCCAGCTACTTGGGATGATGAGACAGGAGAATCTCTTGAACCTAGGAGGTAGAGGTTGCAGTGAGCCAAGATTGCACCACTACACTCCAGCTTGGGTGACAGGGTGAAAGTCCATCTCAAAAAAAGATATTATTATTATTTACCTTACAGAGAAGTAAGAGAAAATAAGAGAACTTAGTGAGAAAAATGTAAACATTATAAACTTAATGATAGTAACAGTCTTGTTCGTTATAGATGAACATCGTTTTGAAAACAGACTCTTTCACTTGCACATACTGATGTGTTGAGAAACAGATTCAGAAACTGACTTTGAAGTATTCAGGACAAATAAGTCAAATACGAAATGAAGAGGAGGTGGTGGTGGGGGAAAAAGAAAAGGGACAGGTGAAACATTGCTTATTTCACTTCAGCACTTCATGCATGCAAGTTATACAAAGCTTAAAAGCAGATGGATTTTTGTTACTTAGAAAAGGAAACCTTTTGGTCAACATCAGCAAAACGGAGATGAATAGGTTAAAAGGAGAACACAAGCACAAGCCCTGGGACGGTGATGCTGTGGTCGGGCCTGACAGATTTAAACCAGCTAAAAGGTCACAGCCAAAACAAGTGCTATTCACTAATGGAAACCCCCCTAAATTTCTAAAACACTGTGTACATGCCTTTCAAATTTTGATAAAGATTCACTAACAAAATAGTTTTTCTTTATTGAATTTTCCACGTCTACTACACTCTCTGAAAAATAAAACTGTGTGACAAACCTTGTTTTCCACTTGGCAAAAAACAGAAACTTCTTGGTTTCTACTGGAAAAATTACAAATTATTAGCTTTATTTACTTTCCTATTTATCTGAATTGTTCACACACCTCTTAAGGATTAGCAATGCACCAGTAACTGTATCTGCTGCTGAGAAGAGAAGAATTTTAGACATTTGTTGGGTGCTTTCACTGATTTCCTGTGGGTTGCACAGCACCACTAGGAGGCAGGGGGAATTATCTCCATTTTTACAAGTGAAAAACAGAGGCTAAAAGGAAATTCTATTCATTTTGATGAAAAATCTCTCAACTTTTCAAATAAACTTATAAAATATGATGACAGTGTTTTTAAAAGAGAAGGGGGAAGCCAGAGTGGTGGGTTCCATTTATGCAGCTAAGAAGAGAATGGCTCCTTCAGGCATTCATTCAGCAAATATCTATTGAACACCTACTATGTGCAAGACTCTGTGTTTGGTTTGTCTATTCCCACTCTTATCTCATGTTGTCTACCTTCAAGTCATTCAGAAACATAAAGGCTATGAATTCACCAGTTCACATACGGGAAAATTGAGGATTTGTGAAATGAGGTGGCTTCTTTGGGGTCATATGCCTTGTTACAGGCTGACCTGGAACTCAAACCAGGTGTCAGTGCCCCTCCAGAAAGCTTTCAATAATGGAGGGAGAAGTTTAAATATGTTAATGATCCCTTTTTAATGTTTTAGTTTGCATTCAATTTCTCTTATTTCAGTGGTACTTAGAATGTTTTCATTCTATTATTTCTCATGTCTATCCCTCAAAAACAATCCCACTGTTGTTTTTTGTGACTGTTCTTTAACTCAACATGGTCAATTTTCTAAGCTCTTCAAGTCTCCAAGGGTCGCTTGATGGGGCTCCCTGGCTACTTCTTTGGGCAGCTCACAGTTGCAGGGTATTTGGTTTACTTATGACCTCCTTTGAGGGAATTTCAATGCTCTAGCTAGTCTAAACAGTCCCTTACCTAATAGCTTTAAAGGACTGTTTAGCTATAGAGTCCCTTTCATTGAGAAAGGCTACAATATGCAAACTCCTGGTTTCCAATGAGTTGTCACCTCCCACCTAGGATTCAACCACTGCACCCTCCATGGCGCCCTGCAGCAGACACTGGCCGCACAGCAGCCTCAACCACCTGAGGAAACACTACTTGATGTCCCTATGGAAACATGACCACAAAACCATTCCTCAGTCTGCACAAACATAGATTTACGTTGATGGCAATCTAGGAAGAAAGAGTCGTCTGCAGGCCTTTATTCAATAATATGCAGGTTTTAGCTAGATTGCGTTAATGCCAGTCTAGGAAGAAAGGGTCCTCTGCAGGCCTTTACTCAACAATATTCAGGTTTCAGCTAAGTGGCTGCCTCATAGAATATGAAAACTGCTAAAAATGAGTTAAAGAAGCTGTTGAGTTCCCAGGGATGCTAAAGTCTTCAGAATAAGGGATATGGGAGGAGCTAGGACTGGGGATGGGTAATAACACTTGTAAGTACCTTTTATATGTCCTGTGCTCACACATACCATCTCATTCAAAGCCTACTGTAGCCCTTCGAGATAGCTACTATTATTCCCATTTTACAGGCAGGGAAACGGGGATTGAGGGAAGCCCAACTCCAGCCTACCTGACATCCGCAGGTATCTCTAATACACCATTTGGAGCTGGGTGTCATATTAATTTCAATCTGAAAGTCTGAAAAAGATTTTTTTTTAATCTTTCTTTAAAGTGTTTTTTGTTTGTTTGTTTCGTGATATACATGTATCCAAGGTGGGGAATTTACTGGCTACTTACAAATATATTGCAAAAGAGAAAATGCATTAATTTCAGTTGATACAAGTGAAGTATTGTATCACTGAGTTTCTAAAATGTATAGCACTACACTGAATTATATTTTATTTAATTTTTGTTTGTTTGTTTGTTTGTTGAGACTGAGTCTCCCTTTGTTGCACAGGCTAGAGTGCAGTGGTACAATCTCGGCTCACTGCAACATCTGCCTCCTGGGTTCAAGCAATTCTCCTGCCTCAGGCTCCCAAGTTGCTGGGATTCAGGCAGGTGCCACCATGCCCAGCTATTTTTTTTTTTTTTTGTATTTTTAGTAGAGACAAGGTTTTGCCACGTTGTCCAGGCTGGTCTCAAACTCCTGAGCTCAGGCAATCCACTTGTCTTGGCCTCCCAAAGTGCTAGGATTACAGGCATGAAACACCACACCCGGTGAATTATATTTTAAATATACAATTTCAAATGTAGAATGTTACATATAGGAAGCAAAAATATAGATTTTTATGCATGCATGCAAGAGTCAGGTTTCAAAATTAATTTGTGGTTTTGAAAGACAGGAGTGATGTTATATCTGGGGGACAAATCCTCATCCTTCTCTTCTATTTAACTTATTATCCCATTCTTTATCAATTTAGAGATTATAGTTAATATCTTAGGAAGATATGCATAACAAGTTTTAAAATAAATATTAATTAAGAAACATACTACCAGTTTAAAAATGTAATTTGCTTTTTTAGTTCTTGAATATTTTGGAGTATATTTTTTCAAAAAATTGTAAATAAGCTGTAATATGTCCATACAATGGAACACTGCTCAGTAATAAAAAGAAATGAACACTTGATTCATGCAAAAATGTAGCTGAATCTTGAAATAATTATGCAGAGTGAAAGAAGTCAGTTAAAGAGAAATGTGTGGGGCTGAGTGTGATGGCTCATGGCTGTAATCCCAATTACAGCCATCCTCCCTTTGGGAGGCCAAGGAATGAAGATCATTTGAAGCCAGGAGTTAGAGACTAGCCTGGGCAACATAGTGAGACCCCATCTCTATAAAATATAAAAATAAGTAAAAAATTAGCCAGGAATGGTGGTGCTCACCTGTAGTGTCATCTCTCAGGAGGCTGAGTGGGAGGAGCGCTTGAACCCAGGAGTTTGAGGCTGCAGTGAGCAATGATTGCATGACTGCATTCCAGCCTGAGCAACAGAGCGAGACCCTATCTATTGGAAAAAAAAGAGAGGAGTGCAACTGTATGGCTCTAATTAGATTGAACTCTAGAAGATGCGCCTTCATCTACAGTGAACAATAACAGACAATGGCTGTCTGCGGCCGACAGAGCACAGAGAGGTAGGAGGGAGGGATTAGGAAGGGACACGAGGAAACTTTTAGGGGTTCTGGCTATTTTTATTATGTTGATTGTGGTAATGGCTTTATGATTGTATACTTATGTCAAAACTTGTCAGACTGTACACTTTAAATATGTATTTATTGTATGTCATTATACCTCTATAAGGTTGTTAGATATTATCATAAACTACATGTTTTTGGAAAAATATAAAGACAAAGTTTGGAGAAATTACCTACATGTGTGTAACATTTGGGGCATATACTCTGGATTAAAAAAAGCAACAGATCACATTCAAATTCTCTCATTTCCTAGCTATGTGACCTTGAGCAACTGTGTGGCCTTTCCAAGCCTCAGTTCCCTCATCTGTAAAATGGGAGAAATAACATTATGTACCTGCCAGGACTGTTGTGAGGATATAATGAGGTAATGAAAGTAGCACTGTGTACCAGTGTATATAGTAGTAAATGGTCATCATTGTTCTAAACTGCATATACGTATATGGATGAATACATATGGGTATACGTATGCATATCTATTTTTTACTAAAACAGGTTCTGTGGCACAATCTATATATAGTATAGGATAGTGATGAGACCCAAAGAAGCAATGAATCAATCTAAGAAAAAGGAACCTTTTGTTATTACTGTTATTACTTTCCCAAGTACGATCTCATTTTTGACAACTTTGTGAAGTGTTATTATTACTCCATTTCTGCAGCGAGGAACACTGAAGCCTAGGGAGAGGAAGGTCTCTCAGTTACAAGTGGTGGATGTGGAAGCAGAACACAGACGTCTGTCTTCAAGTCGAGCTCTTTGGACAAATCATGGAAGGAAAATTCAGGATAATTTCTTGAAAGCAATAATTATGTGACTCATAATTAAACATACAATATCTAGTCCTATATTAGAGCAAATATACTAAGAATCTTTCAGCCTTGCATGCCACTTCTGGTTCACTCCACTCCCTAGCAGGAAGGGCATTCCCATAGCTCTTTGCTGTTCTTGCCCATCTGGGAATACTCACATGAGTAGGGCAAATGGGCCCATCAGTTGTACTGGTCTAAGCTCCCCATGTCTCATTGTCTGCCTCTGTGTCTTTGCACACATGGTATTGCCCACCTGTAACACCTGCTCACACCTTTGCTTATGAAGATCCTGTCCATACAATTACAGCCAGTGCTGGCAGACATTACTGGTGCCACTCATTCGTTTGTTCCTACTTTTGTTCCACAAATCTGTACTGAACAGCAGTGATTGCCAGGCACTGATCTGAGTGCTGTGAGTAATCGTACCAAACAAGCATTATCTCTCCAATTTTTCCTTCTTTGCATCTGAACTTGTCTCTTAGTACCTATATTACACTTGTTCCTTGGCTCTTGAGAGCTACAACAGGGTTATATAGTTCAGAGCTTGGGACACAAGAGAAAGCACTTTTTCAAATGTATTGGATTGAAAAGAAGGAAAAGTACTGCATTTGACAGAATAAAACAGCACTGGATATAAATAATGCTTGGAAACTTATAGAAGGTAGTCAAACTTGAAGAAGTTTGAATTGGTTTAAGAGATTCAAGGAAACTTTTGACTTCACAGGGAGATGTAAAAAAGCAATTAGGTACCACTAGGGCCAAATTTGTTTTTTGTTGTAATGTGGAAGAAAGATTAAATCGGTTAAATATGAAATTTAGAGAGTGTTCCAACTTGGAGTTTCAGCAAAAAATGCAGGGAAATAGATAGAGGAAAAATAATTTTGGAAACCAGCATAGAGAAAATCTGTGAAAATTTCTTATTTTTTAAAAGTATGCTTTTTGTACAGGAAGTACTCCCAAGAACATTATAGAAATGTTACAGATTCCTTAAGTAGAGAAAGTGATTTATATAAGGAACAGGTTTTCATACATATCATTTTTTATATGCTTTTCCTTTCTGCTCAATCACCACACACAGGAGGTTCCCCTAGAGTTTGAGGCTGATTACATATGATGTTTAAAATACGTTGTTTCTGAAGAAAACTGTGGTTTGATCTAAGACGCAATATACAGGAAGCTGCTGTTATAATTTAGCCATAATTGTTTTACAACTTAGGTAGCTTTTTAGACTTAGTGTATCTAATTGAACTGTGGTAGAGACAGGAATAATTCTCCGTGAATGCAGTGAAAAGCTCAATTTTTAAGTGTTGTAGTATTCAACGCTAAACTGCTAAAATAATTTTAAAGTTGGCCAAGGCATAATATTTATAGCCTGAAGTCTTACCAAAATCATGGTAATGAGACCATACATCAATAGAATTTCCTTAAAAATAAATTGTGCTACTTATTTGTTGCATACATAGTATTATTAAGGTTCCTCCAATATCTAAAATGTTATTTGCCTTATGCATATGGTATAATAAATGGATACTGTGGTACATTTTGTGGGCCGTATAGAATAGTAGTGAAAGCAAAAGAAGAAATGATATATTAAAAAGAAGCATTTCAGTATCGTTTCTCTCCTACTGCTCTATTCTCACCTCCTCCGTAAAGTTTAACAGGAAGTCACAACTCTCAGTTGCATAACTCGTTTTCCATTCTCTGCATATTTTTCAGCTGAGCACGTATTAGAAATATGAAGTCACTTCAAGTGACAACACCATCATGACACATCTTATCACAAGTGACATCACTTTTGTCTATAATCAAAGCACTGGGGCTCTCCAACCAAAACATTTCACTTGCCACAGGGCCACTGCTTTAGATCATGGACCTTATGGGCTACAGAGCTCAGGATTGCCTTTGGAGTGGAGAGACAGCAATTACGAAGTTGAAGAGGATGGAGTTGTGCTTCAGTTCAGTTTAGCAGCTACATAATGTGTTGCTGGAGCCGTGGGAAGGTATGTTTCTACTCTCACAGGCAAAATTTCACAGACTTCTATGTGTCGTCATCATTACTGCTATTGCTAATGCTATTTTTTTTTGTTTCCAGAACTGATATACTGAATCGCACATTAGTCTGTATGATTAAAAAGGTAAATTTGTTTATTTTTCTCTCTAAATTTGGTATTTTAATTTTTTACAAGTATAAAAGTGTGCTACTTTTGCAAATAAAAAAGAAAATGTACCTGTTTTTCATTTCTCCCAACACTTACGGAGGGTCTGCTACATGCTACACAAAATGTGCTGAGTATTGGGAATCCAAAGTTGAAAGAGATAATTCCACCTCCAAGTCATTTCATCAAAAACTAGTTCACCAAGAACTCATTTGTCAAGGTGATTCCTGGTCCTTTGTTCTCAAAAACTCACAAGCTAAAAAAAACGCAAACATGTAAGCAGCCATGAGATGTCTGCTTTATCTGTGTTGAACAAAGCTTTTGTTCAAGGCTCAGAGAGGAAAATAATTCTTTGAGGTTAAGAATGGATCCAGTGAAATAAAGCAACCGTGGTGTCTCACTAGGACACATGGCTTCATAAGAGGGGTGTGGGTTGGATTCCATTACCCACTTGTCCCTCTGTGTGTTTCATTTGTGCAGGACATAACCTGCCAACCATACTTCAATGCCTTGGAGAGCTCTACTGTTTTGAAAACATCTTTAGTCTTGATAGTATCAGATTCTGCAAAAGCTGACAAGCCATTTTCATTGTGTCTCATCAGGCCCTTAGTCACCTGTGATAGTTGAACAGAATGCTCCTTCCACTGGAGCAAAATCACAATAACTTGTTTCCAATGAGGATCTTAGGTCACATTAAGTATCTTGGTGATTTGGCTGGTATCTGACCTCAGTTCTCAGAAATATTGACTTTCTGTCAATGTATACACAGTGAAAAATAAATTGCATATTTTCTTGCATATGTTATGCCAGGATTATGCTAATCAATAAACTTCAATTTGGTGGGGGTGGGGGGAGTCCAAAAATGTACTTTCACCCTAAATACTAGGTCCTCTTTCTGATTATTCAAGTAGGGCTACTTACAGAAGATCAGATAAGACAGTATCTATTATATAGTACTGCTTATTTCTTGCAGGAGGAAGGTATTAGTCACATGGTACGTTTGATTGAAATGAACATTATGACCACAGAAAAAAACTTAGAATGTGTTGTATTATTAGAAAAACTGCATTTGCTTGGTTTGTATTCTGCTCATGACATAGAATGCTTCCTTGTAACAGGCCATGACAGACAGAGTCAATGGCATGCTTCCATCATTTCCATTCCCAATGTGAAGCGAAGATCACATTTTCTCCCTTGTTCACTGATGCTAACAAGAGGGAACTGATTTGATAATACAGTGCTTTTAGACTTATGATATGACACCGTGTCCTCTACAGAATCATATCACCTCTACATTTCAGCCTAAATTAATGCCATTTTCAGCTGGTCTTGTGGCTGTGCAATTAGTTTGCAGGCTGAAGTTTAGATAAAGAAGAATCAACCTAGTTATTATAATAAAAGAGCTCAAGGAAAATTGAGAAATGCTAATTCAAGTTAGAAAAAAACACCTCTGAGTAACGCCAAAATAGTCTTCCAATAAAATCAGAGTAGACTGGTAATAAATCAGAAGGAGTAACCTTATAGATTTCTATTTTTTTAAAAAAAAAGCATATTGCATGAAATTTAGACAAAGATGGCATGCTTTGGGAACAGACCATCCCACTTAACTTTCTTGGTTAAAGCAGGACACCACTGAAGGCTGCTTGAAGACACAGCTCCAATACTTATTTAATTACTGTCCTCTTTGGTACATTACATACAACATGGGCAGGAGACATCTCTGTCTTATTGCCAACATCAGAGGTGTTCCTGGCAGGGAAACTCCCCAACATATACTTGTTGGAGGAATAAATGACTGAAAGTAAGTTTACTCAAATGTCTCAGAAATGACAAGAGGCTTGAGGTAGACAGTAAATAAATCTTTGGGAATCCATCACTTTCACCAAGAAAGCAACTCAAATATCCCTCCCACTAGAGTAGCCAAGAATAAATAAAATATATATGAGGTCTCCACGTGATTGTTTTTGCATCACTTTGAGCGAAGAGTCTCAATCTTGGCTACATCTTAGAATCACCTAGGGAGCTTTAAAAAATCCAACAGGAACAGAATCTCTGCAGTGGGGCTGAGCATGGCTGATTTTCAGATGTGTCATTAAGGATTCTCATAAAGCAGGCAATGCTGAGAACATTGAGTGTGGGGCATTTTTTCTCAAATTTGTCTGATTAGAAGAATTATCTGAGCTGCTCAGTCCATAACAAACCAAAAATGGTTTCAAGGGTTTTTAATCTTTGCCAGTTTGGAAGATAAAAACTAGTCTCTTATTTTAGCAGAGAAGCACAAGTCTCTAATAGCTTAAGGCTGCTCTGACTTCAAATTTCAAAGACTTACCATTACACCTAATTTAGTGCCAACACTAATGTAATTTATTGCAGGATTATTTTCCAGCATATCCTCAGGCATTTCTTCTTGTCCTAAAATAAGACTTTTAACTGTAAGTTGATTCTCATCTATCTAAAGTAATTGCCACTTGTGATTAAGTGTCAGGATGAGTCATTTGGACACTAAGTGCTGTGGGAGTGAGAGGAGAGAAAACTCGATGTGGATTTTAATGACATGTTGAGCAGGACGTGGGCTGCAGCTTAAAGGATGGCTTGAGGGGAAGGAAACTGCATCCTGGGCAGAGACCATTGCAAGCAATGAGAAAAAGTCTATTCTAAGAATACAGAATACCCAGACCCTAATTCCACCATTGCTTATTTTTCATCTGATGCCTAAAGAATCCTACCTCTTCAAGCCACATCCCCAAAGTCCACCTTTTACCTATTCAGTCAGAATTAGAAATGCGGGCTGGAAATCTACATTTTAAATAAGTTTCTCAAGTGATTTTTGTAATGAAACACAAACTGAGAAGGATGTATCTATCTACACCATTCAAGAGAAAGACGGATGGGAAAGAGCGTCCTCCAAAGAGAACCAAATGCAACAAACCAGCGCTTCTGTCACAATAAATCAGACCTAGTGTTTTTCATCTATCAAACTGGCAAAGATTAAAACACTTCATACCACTCATATTGATGATGGAATGAGATTTTATGCACTGCTGGTGGGAATGTGAATTGGCACATTACTAAAGGACAATTTGGCAATTCTTATAAAAAGCCTTAACATTTTTCACACCCTTTGACATAGTAATTCCACTTTTAGAAATTTATTCTAAGGCTGTGGTCTCAACCTTGGCAGTTTATCAGAATCTCTTGTGAAGCTTTATGAACTGCAAATTTCCGGGCCCCACTCCTTGGAGATTCTGGGAGTGAGGTCTGGGAATCTGTTGAATCTGTTTGTTGGTTTATTTGTTCAGTACTAATGTAATCAGGGCCTATTTTCTAAAAGTTCAAGTAATAGAAAAATAAAAAATTGGTGAGATCTCCATCTTTCACTTCATCCGCTGATTCCCTGCAGCTAATCATACTAGACATTGTTTTGCATTTTTTCACTCAATAACATATCACATATAGTCATTCTTCCATTCTAATATATTCAGATATAATTTTTTAATAGCGCTGTAAGTTGCATGGAGATACTTCAATTTACTTTATCGATGTGGACATTTAAGGATAGACTTTTTAAGACCATTTTTGCATTTTTATTATAAATAATAATACAATGATCATTCTCAAATGTATATCATTTTCTTTATCTATGTGAAAATTCCTTCAGGATTAATATCTATAAATGGAATAGCCATTTTTTTAATTTTGGGTCTTACTCTATAGACGAGGCTGGAGTGCAGCAGCTTGGTAATAGCTCACTGAAACCTCAAACGCTTGGGCTCAGGTGATGCTCCCACCTCAGCTTCTCAAGGAGCTGGAACTACATGTGCATGCCACCATGCCTGGCTAAGTTTCTCTATTATTATTATTTTTTTTTTTATAAATTTGAGTTCTTCCTATATTGCCCAGGCTGATCTTGAACTCCTGGCCTCAAGTACTACTCCTGCCTTGGCCTCCCAAAGTGCTGGGATAACTGGTGTGACCCACAGTGCCTAGCTGAACACAAATGGTTTTGAGGCACAGAGTTAAGACCTTTGGTCCTGACAAAATCACAAATATGAACAAAATTTTAACAGTAGATATGTGTACTTCACCTGTGTATATTGGTGAAAAACTGAAAAATTAATAGATGTCCAATTAATAGGTGAATTAAAATATGCTAAAATGAGTATTTAATGGCATGTAAAGATGTTGATTAAGTGAATGTATAAAGCTTAGGAAGGAAACTCTAAAACAATATTAATTTTTAAAATATTTCAATTGATGCAGAGAAGGCCTTTGACAAAATTCAACAGTCCTTTACACTAAAAACCCTCAATAAACTAGGTATTGACAGAACATATCTCAAAATAATAAAAGCTATTTACGACAAACCAACAGCCAATATCATACTGAATGGGCAAAAACTGGAAGCATTCCCTTTGAAATCTGGCACTAGACAAGGATGCCCTCTCTCACTACTCCTATTCAATAGAGTATTGGAAGTTCTAACCAGAGCAATAAGGCAAGAAAAAGAAATAAAGGGTATTCACATAGGAAAGGTGGAAGTCAAATTGTCTCTATTTGCAGACGACATGATTGTATATCTAGAAGACCCCATTGTCTCAGACCAAAATCTCTGAAACTGATAAGCAACTTCAGCAAAGTCTCAGGATACAAAATCAACGTGCAAAAATCACAAGCATTCCTATACACCAATAACAGACTTAAAGAGAGCCAAATCAAGAATGAACTGCCATTCACAATTGCAACAAAGAGAATAAAATACCTAGGAATACAACTAACAAGGAATGTCAAGGACCTATTCAAGGAGAACTACAAACCACTGCTCAATGAAATGAGAGAGGACACAAACAGATGGAGAAACATTCCATGTTCATGGTTAGGAAGAATCAAAATTGTGAAAATGGCCATACTGCCCAAAGGAATTTACAGATTCAGGCAAGAATCTGTAATCTTCTTCACAGAACTGGAAAAAACAACCTTAAACTTCATATGGAACCAAAAGAGAGCCCACATAGCCAAGTCAATTCTAAGCAAAAAGAACAAAGCAGGAGGCATCACACTACCAGACTTCAAACTATACTACAAGGCTACAGTAATCAAAATAGCATGGTACTGGTATCAAAACAGAGATACAGACAAATGGAACAGAACAGAGGCCTCAGAGGCAGCACAACATATCTACAACCATCCAATCTTTGACAAACCTGACAAAAACAAGCAATGGGGAAAGTATTCCCTGTTTAATAAATGGTGTCGGGAAAACTGGCTAGCCATGTGCAGAAAGCAGAAACTGGACCCCTTCCTGACACCTTACACTAAAATTAACTTCAGATGGATTAAAGACTTAAACATAAGACTTAATGCCATAAAAACCCTAGAAGAAAATCTAGGCAAAACCATTCATGACATAGGTGTAGGCAAGGACTTCATGAACAAAACACCAAAAGCATTGGCAACAAAAGCCAAAATAGACAAATGGGACCTAATCAAACTCCACAGCTTCTGCACGGCAAAAGAAACAGTCACTAGAGTGAATCGGCAACCAACAGAATGGGAAAAAAATTTTGCAGTTTACTCATCTGACAAAGGGCTGATATCCAGAATTTACAAAGAACTAAAACAGATTTACAAGAAAAAAAAAAAAAACCAAACAAGTCCATTCAAAAGTGGGCAAAGGACTTGAACAGACACTTTTCAAAAGAAGACATACATGAGGCCAACAAACATATGAAAAAATGCTCATCATCACTGATCATTAGAGAAATGCAAATCAAAACCACATTGAGATATCATCACCTGCCAGTTAGAATGGTGATCATTAAAAAATCTGGAGACAACAGATGCTGGAGAGGATGTGGAGAAATAGGAACACTTTTACACTGCTGGTGGGAGTGTAAATTAGTTCAACCATTGTGGAAGACACTATGGCAATTCCTCAAGGATCTAGAAATAGAAATTCCATTTGACCCAGCAATCCCATTACTGGGTATATATCCAAAGGATTATAAATTGTTCTACTATAAGGACACATGCACACATGTTCACTGCAGCACAGTTTACAATAGCAAAGACCTGGAACCAACCCAAATGCCCATCAGTGATAGACTGGACTGGGAAAATGTGGCACATATATGCCATGGAATATTATGCAGCCATCAAAAACGATGAGTTTGTATCCTTTGTAGGGACATGGATGAACCTGGAAACCATCATTCTCAGCAAACTGACACAAGAACAGAAAATCAAACACCGCATGTTCTCACTCATAGGTGATGTTGAACAATGAGAACACATGGACACAGGGAGGGGAGCACTATGCACTGGGGTCTGTTGGGGGGAAATAGGGGAGGGACAGCAGGGGGAGGGGAGTTGAGGAGAGATAGCATGGGGAGAAATGCCAGATATAGGTGAAGGGGAAGAAGGTAGCAAATCACACTGCCACATGTGTACCTATGCAACAATCTTGCATGTTCTTCACATGTACCCCAAAACCTAAAATGCAATAAAAAAATAAAATAAAAAATTAAAAAAATTTTTTGAAATAAGTTAATATTGGCAGGAGATATACTATAGTGTTCACAGTGGTTACCAGTTAAACATATAATTACAGATTCCTTTTGCACATCTATGTTTTCTAGACTTTGTTGGGTATGTATCACATTGGTAATAAAAAACGTTTATCAATCAATAAATATGGTACTAAGCTGCATTATCAAAAAGATATGGCCCACAGGAACTCAGAGATGAGCCCCCTACATGGGTCAGCATTCATGTGGTTTGATGCCCAATAGTTTATCAGAGTTGTCTACCTTTGAGAGAAGACCTGAAACCAAAGTCATTCACTTGCTTATCAAAAGGCCTTACATAGAACATTTTACCAAGTGCATGTTTTTTCATTCAACAACAAGGCTGGAGATTAGAATCTTTATTTATTTAGCTTTTTAGTAGAGTTAAAAAGTTATAGACTTGGGAAATTAATTGTCCCAAAAATACAGTTTCTATCTTCTAACATATACATGAGTATTTTTTAAAAGATGAGACAATGTTTGTCCATTCATTGATATGTTCTTTTGCCCACTAAATGAACAATGAGAAAATGTGTTTAATTTACAGCAGAAGTGACGAAAGGAAGATGTTCTTAATCATATTGGTAAGGGTTTAGAAAGGTTACCGGGTCTGTTCATGCGATATTGTTCCCTAGAAATTTTAACAACAGGAAATAGATTGAGGTGGTTCTGCTGTGGTTTAGAAATCAAAGGATGCGACACCCTGGGGGTCATTCTTTGCCCTTTGACTTCTTGCATGTCAATGAGCATATAGGAGAAGAGAATGAGTGTTAGATACCAATTATGGCACTTTAAAATAATTTAAGATACATGTGAGGTTTTTAATTTCATTGTGCTTATAAAGATCGAATGGAGTAAAAATGGAAAAGAACGGCTTATTTCCAGAGGACTAGTTAAATTATGGTACATGCATAAGATGTGAAAGACTTATGTAAGAACACTGTAAAGCATTGTGAAAAGAAATTAAAGATCTGAATAAAGGAAGAGATGTTTTCTGTTTATAAATTGGAAGACTCAAAATTATTAAGATGTCATTTTTTTCCCAAAATGATCTATAGATTCAGTGTAATCCCAATGAAAATCCCAGTAGGTTTATTTGTGGAAATTGTCAAGCTAGTACTAATATTTATGTGAAAATGTCAATGATCAAAAAAATTGAGGCAATTTTGAAGAACAAGGTTTCTAGACTTTTGCTATCATATATCAAGACTAGAAATCTATGACAGTTAGCTATAATGTGGTATAGGTGCAGGCAGAGACAAACAGACTAACATATTAGAGATGCACATAAATAAAAGTCCCCCGATTCGTGTCAAAAACATCACTGCAGTGCAATGAAGAAGGGATGGTCATTTCAATAAATGGCTCTGGGTCAATTAGATGCCCACATGGATTGCTTCTCAACCTTATGGCTAAGGTCAAGTGCAGTATGAATATGGAAAAAGTCTACCTTACCGCTATCTTCTTGCAGATATAAAAGGCATCCAATGGATCCTAGTTCTTAATGTAAAATATTAAAACGCTGAAGTTCCCAGAAGAAAACCTAGAAGAATGTTATGATCTAAAGCAAGAAAAGTTTTTTATAAAAAGGATACAAAGAATGGTAACATTTTAAAAATTTGAAAAATTGAATCTCAATTATAACTAAGAACTGTTGTTCATCAAAAGACATCATGGAAAGGAGACTAAAAAGGCAAGGCACGATGTAGAAGATATTAGCAATACATATATCTGACAAAGATTCATTTGGAATATGTAAAGAATTCAGAATTAATAAGAGAGACAGAAAAAACAATTTTAAATAGTCAAAAAGCCTAGACAACATAGGGAGACCCTGTCTCTATGAAAATAAAAATAGAAAAATAAATTAATTAACCAGGTATAGTGGCATGCACCTGTGGTCCCAGCTACTAAGAAGGCTGAGGTGGGAGAATGACTTGAGGCTGGGAAGTTGAGGCTACAGTGAGCTGTGATTGACTCACTGCACTCCAGCATGGGTGACAGTGCAAGATCCTGTCTCAATAAATAAATAAATAGGCAAAGAATTCAAGAGGTACTTTTAAAAAAGAGGATATCAGTGCTTGCTTCAGCAGCACATATACGAAAATTGGAATGATACAGAGTCAATTTGCATGGCCCTGATCAAGGATGACACACAAATTTGTAAAGCATTCCATATTTTTTTGTTTATAACTCAAAGGAGAAATGTTTGAGGGGATGGATACCTTAGGATACCTTATTCTCCATGATGTGCTTATTTCCCATTGCAAGCCTGTATCAAAACATCTCACGTACCCCACAAATATATACATCAACCATGTACCTACACAGATTAAGAAAAATAAAAATAAAGAGAATATCAATATGGCCATTAAGCATAAGAGTCTCAACATTATTAATCATCAGGGTAATGGAAATTTAAATTACAATGATTTGCCACTAGATGCATCCTGAAATGATAAAAATGAATTAAAAAAAAAAGACTGACAAAAACATGTGTTGACTAGAAAGCAGAGCAACTGAACTCTCATATACTTCTGTGGCAGTGTTAATTACTACAACCACCATGGAAACGTGTGTGGCAGCATCTCCTAAATCCGCACATCTAAATGCACTATTACCCAACCATTCTACCTCTGGGAATATGCTCAAAAGCAATGAGTGCTTATGCCTACTAGTGAAGGATACAAACAAAAATGTTCCTAAGTTTCATTCATAATAAGCAAAAACAGGAAGCAGTCTAAGTTTCCACTCACAGAAGAATGAATAAATAAATTGTACTATAGTTATACAGTAGAATACTAAGCTGTAACTAAAAAAACAAAACAAAGGAAAAATACAGATAAAACAGCATGGATAAATCTCATAACCCAGAGTGAAAAAAATCTAACTCCAGAAAATTATTCAGTGAAATTTCATTCATGTGACTTTCAAGATAGTCAAAAGAAACCTACAGTTATATAAGAAGGGCAGTTATCTTTGTGACTGGTGTTGACTAAGAAAAGCATTGGAAAGATTTCTACATCTTGAATTGGTGGTAGTTACATGGATGCATATTAAAAATTCATTGAGCTATACAATTAAGATTTGTATAATTTACTGTATGCTTATTTTGCATCAACAAAAACATCTTTAAAAAGTGATGCACTTTGCTCTAAGCGCCTTGTATTAAAATATGACATAATATTCAACTTCAATCTATACCTCTTTCAGTATGACTTTAAAACTTTCTCATGAAACAGAGTGGGCAGTGGAAAGAAATGTCTCTCCTATGTAATTTCTAAATGAATCTTGACCACTTTGTCATTGTTTTCTTTGAGAAACTTCAAAATCTTCTGTATTCCTGGAGTCCAGAGTATTAAAGCTCCTGACTTAGTTCCTGGGGAGTTGGGGATGGTTCAGAAAAACCACCTCCCCTTCTAGGTGAGGGCTAGCTCTAGGTGTACCTTGGACTTCCTTTCACTTCAGTCCTTACTCCTCTCCAGAGTGGGTACACTTTCTCTCAGCTTCCAGAGGCTTAGTGTCTCCCTCCTTCTGCTGAAAGGTTTTCTCCACCCTTCCTGCTTCTGGTCCCATCCAACCTGACCTTCTCTCACATGTACCATATCTCAAAATACAGATGCTTCTCCACTCATGAGGGGGTTACATCCCAGTAAACCTATCATCAATTGGAAAATATTCTAAACTGAAAGTGTGATTAATACACCTAACTTACCGAATATCGTAGTTTAGCCTAGCCTACCTTAAACATGCTTAGAATACTTACATTAGCCTAGCATTGGGCAAAATTATCTAACACAAAGCCTATTACATAATAAAGTGTTAAATATCTCACATAATGTATTGAATATGGTACACTGTAGAGTATTGGTTGTTCATCCTCATAATTGCTTGGCCAACTGGGAGCAGGGCTCACTGCCACTGACCAGCACCATGAGAGTATTGCACTGTGTATTGTTGTACTGTGTAAAAGATCAACATTCAAAATTTAAAGTACGGTTCCTACTGGGTGTGTATTGCTTTTGAACCATCATAAAGTTGAAAAATTATAAGCCAAACCATCCTAAGTTGGAGACCATTTGTACACTCCTTCGCAAAACCAATTCCTTCCATCCTTAGAAACTGCTGATTCCAGCAAGGAAACTCTTAAAATCTAAGTTGTTCTTATGAACTCTATCTAGACTGAACTTGCAATAATGACATGATATTTGATCCATTTAGTTAGGAATATTCATTGCAATAAGGCAACATTCATATTTTCAACGTTAGCTCAACTTCTCATTTATTAAGAAAGACAATGAGCCCATGATATTTGCTGGGCTCTGTGGGGTGAAGCACTGGAAAGGCAAAGATGAATGCACTCAAAGAGCTTACAGTCTTATGTAGGAGGCAGACAAATATGTAGACACATTAGTTTCACTTATTTCCTGTTTTAATAACTTTCTACTCTATAACACATAGAATTTATCAAACTCATCTTGTTATCCCACTTCCCTCCCTAAATCTAATCTGCATTATGCATCAACATCTATGTCTGTCTATGTCAATAACCCAAGCTAAAACCCTCAGCCATCTCTTATTTTTCACTTTCTCATGTTTACTTATTACATGTCAATTCTTTCACCTAATTCTCTCACAACTCTAGCACTTGCTCTTCATTTCTGTGCCACTTCCTAGATCAGAATCCTAATTTCCTTCTCCTTGTACTATGGCAATATTGTTCAAACAGGTCTCCATGCCTCCAGTTTCACCACTGCTATTCTTTACTCCACACTGTTGTCAGAGAAGTCTCTCTCTGTCTCTATAGTTCTGTCTCCACTGCTAGGAAGACTTTTTATTTGTTAGGAACAGAAATATAAGAATCCAAAGGAAAAGATTTGGTGAGTTGATGAGTTGCTCAGCTACGGAGCGCCAATAAAATTTTAATTATTTCCAACATAAATCTTGACAGATGTAAGTTATGGAAACCTGGTAAATTAGAAAGGGCAGCTGTTTTTTTTTTTTAAAGTTTGATATGGTACAGATTATCTTTCCATTCCCATATCTTTCTACTGAGGCAGAGGTCACAGATTAAACGATAGAAAACAGACCGGTTCTTGATGTCATAGGCATTTATGAGGTTCTCATTTTTTAGGTGCCAATACAGCTCTTGGCTATATTGCCGTGACTTTATTGGCTATATATATTGGCTATATCTGTGTGATTTTACACCTCATTGTGCGCTTAGGAGCCCACTGCGGGTGAGATCACTATGTTTTTGACAAAAATAGCCAATCAGTAGATAGTCAATTTCCAATTGTCTATCTACAATAGACAATAGACATGGTAATAGACAATTGGAAATTGACTATCTACTGAGTCACTGGCTCTGGATCCTCAATTTATTATTATTATTATTATTATTATTATTGTTGTTGTTGAGACAAGGTCTTGCTGTCACCCAGGCTGGAGTGCAGTGGTGCAATCATAACTCGCTGTAACCTCAAACTCCTGGGCTTAAGCAATCCTACCACCTCAGCCACCCAAGTAGCTAGGACTACAGGTACATGCTACCATGCCCAACTAATTTTTTATTTTTTTTGTAGAGATAGGGTCTCACTATGTTGCCCAGTCTGGTCTTGAACTCCTTGCCTCAAGCGATGCTCCCACCTCAGCCCCCCATAGTGCTGAGATTATAGACATGGGTCATCATGCTGCACCTGGATCCTCATTATCGAAAGAGAGTGTGTGGAGAGTTAGGTTTAAGTTGAGCAAATCTTTTGTCCCCAGGTCATCTCTAGGAAAGGCAGTAATGAAAGGCCAGAAGGTACCTGGTGACTTGATGAAAAAACCAACTTCTTGCCTGAGTCATGAACTTCTTGTTGGTGAATTAAATTGATACATTTGAAGTTATTTGTTTGGACACATTAAAGGAAGCTGTTCAATGCCTACAAATTAAATTCAGAGATCTACTAAGTTTAGATACCTACTGACCATTACTCCCTTCGGTTACAACTTTGAAGCTAAACATAAATTAATTTTTAACTGATTTGAATTATATTGACAAATTTGTTTTCAAGTAGATCTATTTATTTTTGCTCTCATTTTTACAGTTTTGCTTATTAAACCCACTTTAACAAAACTTAAACTATGTCAGAAGGCTTATTTAAGGAAAAAAATCTTGTGAGCTGTCTTGATTTTGATTAAGTATCTCTTTGGAAAGTTTCCAAATCATGATGAATTTAGAACAGTGTAGATGGCTTTCTTATAGGTCTTCATCTCCATTAAATGGGGACAAATTATTTTCTAAAACTGTTAGTCAAAAGACACAATTATCCTACTTTTTAGGTGATTATCTGCCCAAGTTTTGCTTAACAATCACCATGATGCTCCTGGCAATGAAGCAGAAGATGGTAAAAACCAACAGATGACTTTGAACACCTTCATGTCGTCTTTCTCTACTGGCATCTTGTACCTCCCCACCCACTTCCTCAGTGGTATGGTTAGTTGTCACACTAGAGGCTGTTGAAATCTCATTTTTTTTCCTGGCCACAGACTGCCCTCTAGGTTGGCAGCTTCCCTGCAAGCTTGTTACAGCGGACAGTCCAGCAGATTCACATGCTGGGGTTTCCATGTCAGCTCCTGGACAGATTGGGTGGGCTTCTTCTGTTAAGTACCCACAGTGACATGGGTCTTGGACTTGACTTTTCATCACATGAAATTGTTCTCCCCACATTGGTATATTACAGCTAGTCTTGTTTGTTGGCTGCTTGTTTGACATTTTGGCTCTGTCAGTCAGGCTGGAGGGCAGTGGCATGATCACAGCTCACTGCAGCCTTTACCAGAAGGGCTCAAATGAGCCTCCCACCTCACCATCTCACGTAGCCAAGTCTACAGGTGCACACCACCATGGCCTGCTAGTTTTTTAACTGTAGAGATGGGGTCTCTTTATGTTGAACAGACTGGAGGCTAACTTTTGTGTTAAAGAAAATAAAATCCATCCAGTCTCTGGATGATTTGATGAGAGGGAGAACAGAGGTTGGAATGAGAAAAAAAACAACAAAAATTTCAGCCTCAGAATTCCCCAATATTCTTTTGCCTACAGTAGACAAGGGGTGGGTTTCCTAGAGAGGAAATGAGCTCTGGATACATTTTCAATAAAAATATATTGAAACCTTTGATGGTTCCCTATTAAGTCCAAGCTGCTTAGCATGGCATTCAAGGTCTTCAACCCTCTTTTAATGTTGAAAGTGCCTTGCTTGTTTGTGGGATGGGATGGGAAATCTCATGTTGTCATGGTCTTGCTCTTGCTGTACCAGGGAGTCTTTTTCCTGTACTCCCCTTCGAAGAGTCTTGAACTATGCTTTTATAACCAACCCATTGGTTTCTAACTCTAAGAATTATGATCGCAGATGCCTCTACCATGGTGCTTACCAAACTACATCATAAATATTTATTTGCACTTTGTCCCCTTTCTAGATAGCAAACTCTTCCAACATAAGAATTTTGTCTAGGCACTCTTCACTTTATGTCTTTGCCAGTCAATAGTATTCTGATGTTAATATCCATATGATGTAATCAATATTCAGTCAACAAATACCTGTAGAGTAGACAGCCATTGTACCCCAAAGTAAATGATATGATCCCGACCTTTAAGAAATTCAAGCTGTCACTTGGAATAAAAACGATGTTTCATCATCTAAAAAGTAATTATTGCATAAAAAAGCCCCAGACTCTGGCATAAACTTTACAAAAAATAAAAAATCAGGGAAAGGATGAATCATCATGAACTCGAGTGTGAAGTTGTTAAGATATAATCAGGAGGAAGAGCAATCTAGGATAAAACAAAGGCTTGCAGGGATATGCACAAAATGACACATGGATGAACTCGCAGGTGGTTGGGCCTTCTGTGGATTATATCGGATTCCAATTAGAGTGATATGCACAGATTGTGACGCACCCCATCCACCTTGTGTTGATGAACCTATACTATGCAACAAACAAAGTCTTAAAAACTAATTCACATTTCATCTTAAACAGCACAAGACAGAGTTCTCTAAGCTTTTGAAATGTGAGTGTTGTGATATTGGCATCATGGTATCATCTTAAAGGGGGTCAGATTTTGAGGGTGTAGTTGGGGAATTGGGGAAATAACTGTGGAGTGACTGACGAATTGACTGCCACCCATGTGTGGCAAAATGGCATGAATATTGGTCCTTCAACTGAGAACTCCTTCAGAGTTAACACGAAGTGGCTACACATTCTTCTCAGGTCTCAGGTTGAGGTCATCTCTTCCCTTCTCTTTGTGTGTGGTATATAGAGGGGAAGGAAGAGGAGGGAACTGAGAAAGCAACATGAGTTATAAGAGAAGATCTGACAGACTCAGAGCAGCTCCATGTTTCAAGCCACTGTTCTTTCCTCTCTGGTATTGCAAAATCTGTTTCTAATGCTTTACCTTGTCATATTAAAAATCTCACTTTATGGGATATTCAGAACCAAAAAGAGGATTTTTACAGACTGAACAAGAAGGAACGCACCTATGGCTTGATTTTTGAGGTGCTTTCAGCTCTAACATATTTTCGGTCAGTCATATCCAAATGGCCTCCAAGAAATGGGCCATGGTGGTTCAAAGAGTAAGTGAGGTGCAGGTTACACTCATTCATGCCCCCTTACCCACCGAGTTTAAACTCTCACTAATAGTCATTACCCTCGTTTGTGAAAAATGCTTTGGAGGCAGTAAGATTACTAACCACAGCGTTAACACCAAAACTCTGAGCAGAGCTTTCTAATTGATAGAGATTTTTATTTTTCTAATATCAGAGAAGATTGTTAATGCCTGTTTCCCTCTCCTTTCCTATCACTACGTTTTGATGAATAGCCATAGAAGTTCCCAACATTTAAAAGCCAAAACATAGGAAGCATGAACTTTTTGCAGTTGCTTCTAACTGAAAGGCTGAGAAGTAATTGAATGTGAACTTTTTAGACTGTGAGTTTTGTGACTTCCTCTATTTGTGTTCCTAATGCTTAAAATGTGATTGATAACATAGCAAATGCTCTTTAAATATTTGTTGACTAAATAAAACTTGCTATGTGATATTTACAAAAGCTATACCCAGTAAAAAATGACACAGCAAGTATAAAATTTAATTCATTTACCGGCTAGTAAATGATAATAAAAATAAAAGCATGCAATGAAATTTTAAGATGAAAAATAGCAAATGGGTCAAAGGAGGAAGTTTTAGATGGACTTTTAAAAATGTGAATGTACAGGCATGGTGGTGCATGCCTGCAGTCCTGGCTACCTGAAAGGCTGAGGTGGGAGGATCACTTGAGCCCAGGAGTTCAAGTCCAGCCTGGGCAACAGAGCAAGACCCCATCTCTGAAAAAAGGAAAAGAAAAGGGCCTCTTTTAAAAAATTTCAATTATCCAATAAGATGTTAACTTCTACCTGTGCTCCTTACAACATTTTATCAAAATATATAAAGCAAAAGCTTTGAGAAGATTAGGAGAGGTGATAAATCCATGGTAAGAAAAAAAGACTTTAATGTGTCACTTTCAAAAAAAGTCAATGGAACTTTTTAACAGATCTCCTTCCTTCTTTCTTGACTCAAAACAGTTCATTTAACAGCCAGAATGAGTTTTTTAAAACAGAAATTGGTTCTTGTCATTCCCTTGCTCAAACTCCTCAGTGGCTTCCCCTCCACAATAAGTCTCAGATTTCTTACTAAGGTCCACAAGCGTCTTTATGAGACAGCCCCAGCTCACCTCTATGACCTCATCACCCTTCTATTCCTTCATGTTTTGGGTGCATTCTTATAAAAATCATAATTTGTCTTATGACTGAGGAGTTTTATCAATATAATATATATTATTTGGATTTTTGACATTTTGTGCATTTAATTTCTTATGTAGTCTATTTCCACTTGTTTTAGTGGTCTTTTTGAAGTTTTGCCAAGCATGCTTAGTTTCTATGCTAATTAATTTCCTCTAGGAATTCCTTCCATTAAGGTATTTTTGTGGCGAACTTTCAATCTTGTATAATAATTTAGCTGGGAAAAGAATTTTGAAAGGTATTGTATTGCAGCTTTGTGAAAAAATTATTCTACCTTCCTCTCACTTGTTACTGTTTCGGCTCTCAGTATATCTCCCTTTTTAAAAATAGATAATATATTTGTTATCCTCTGTTACTTTTAGAATATTTTCTTTCTAGTGTTCTGTAGTTCCTTTGCTTTTTAAATTTATCATGCTGGGGAACCCGTATTTCTAAAACCCAAGAATGCATGGAAGCCATCAAGTTAGCTTCTACTTAAATTTTGTTTTACAGGTTTTTCCTATTTTTTTTTTTGTTTCTGTGATTTCCTTTAATTTGTGGTAAGCTTATCTATGCATTTAAAAACCTGTTATAATTTATATAGCATTTCTATGTATTTATAATGGAATGTTTTTTAAATTTATCTAGACAGAAATAGAATTCAAAACTGGAATTACAGACAACTTAGACATGAAAAATGAGAGCACTATATATTAAAGTATACAAAGTCACCACTCAAAATATCAATAATTAAATGCATTTATAAAGAAAAAGGGATGAAAATTAAGTATCTGAATAAAGTTAGAAAAATGATAAAAAGTACAATAAGGAAAGAAGGTGGATATAGCACCAGATTGTATGATCCATGACCGTAACAAGTGTGGATGAGAATATCAAGCCAGAACTCTAGCCCTTTGAGTGTAAATTGGTATAACCATTTTTGGAAAACAATTTTGTATTATGTAGTATATTAAAGATGTACATAGTGCGGAGGGGACTCAAGATGGCGCTGTGAGAACAACCCAGGATTGGAGCCTGCGTTGAATTCGCAAACGGTGAGTCAGTGCTGCATTTCCAGACTGATCTTTGTTGCCCACAGAACGGGGAAACTCCCAAGTATAAAAAGACACGGGACGCCAGGCAGTAGGTCTGCCTGGCAAAGCCAGCAGCCGGGGCGGCGGCGGCCGGCCCTACCCAGCAATCCCCACAGGGCGCGCTTGTCCGGGTACCTTGTTGAACCGGCAACCTGAGACTTGAGAGGGCTGGACTTGAGACTGAACGAGACTTGCACAGTAGCCCAGCCCAGGGGATTGCAGGGACAGATCGTTTGGGATACCCAGTGGGACGAACAAAACCGCGATTTCAAACTATCCCGGGCAGACGGTCCGAGATGCTCTGTGGGGGAGGGGCGTCCACCACTACGGAGGCAACCTGCCCCAACTGATATACACGCCCACTGCTGACGCAGCCAGCCGTTGCCGAGGCAACCCGCCCCAACTGAGATACACGCCCACTGCTGACGCAGCCAGCCGTTGCCGAGGCAACCCGTCCCTACTGAGATACACGCCCACTGCTGAGGCAGCCTGCCATTGCTGAGGCAACACGCTACAACGAAAAGACTCCGCTGCAGGACGTGGCGGAGACCACAGCAGAGCCGGCAGGAACAGCGCGAATCACACAACAGCAGGGCGGAGCCTCGGCAGCCAAACAGTGGCTAGTCTGCCTTCTAGCTGGGCAGGACACCTGATCGGACATCCAAAAACAAAGCCCAAACCCCTCAACACAGAGCATTTGAGGAAAAAAAAAGGGTTGTTTAATGAGCTGTGTTGCAGCAGAATCAAACATAGCAGCCTAACAGCCCTGAATGAACAACAGAGTGCACAGCTCAGCAATTAAACCCCTATAAAGTACAAACTGTCTCCTCAAGCAGCTCCCTGACCCCTCTATATCCAAAAGACTGTCATTAGGCAGGCATCATCCTGGGACAAAGAGAGCAGAAAAAGAAACTGGTAGCATCCCTCGCTGTGCCACGGCTACTAGAGGTGCACCCCAGACAAGCAGGGTCTGGAGCGGACCTCAACAGTCGTACAGCGAAGGGGCTAGACTGGTAGAAGGAAAACCAAGCAACAGAAATACTTCATCATCAACATTCTGGGTGTCCACTCAGAGACCCAAACGAAAAGTCAGCAACTACGCAGACGACCAGTGGACAAATCCACAAAGATGGGAAGAAACCAGCGCAAAAAGGAGGAAAACACCCGAAACCAGAACACATCGCCTCCTAGAAAGGACCAAAACTCCTCACCAGCAAGGGAACAAAGCTGGACGGAGAATGACTGTGACGAAATGACGGAATTAGACTTCAGAAGATGGATAATGAGAAACTTTTGTGAGCTAAAAGATCATGTATTAAATCAATGCAAAGAAACTAAGAACCTTGAAAAAAGATTTGAAAAAAGATTCGAGGAAATGATAACAAGAATGGATACCTTAGAGAGGAATATGAATGAATTAAAGGAGCTGAAAAACACAATACGAGAACTTCGCGAAGCAAACGCAAGTTTCAATAGCCGAATTGACCAAGCAGAAGAAAGAATATCCGAAGTCGAAGACCAACTCAATGAAATAAAACGAGAAACCAAGATCAGAGAAAAAAGCGCAAAAAGGAATGAACAAAGTCTCCAAGAAATGTGGGACTATGTGAAAAGACCTAACCTACGTTTGATAGGTGTACCAGAAGGGGACGAAGAGAATGAATCCCAGCTGGAAAATACTCTTCAGGACATCATCCAGGAAAATTTCCCCCACCTAGCAAGACAAGCCAACACTCAATTGCAGGAAATACAGAGAACACCACAAAGATATTCCGCAAGAAGAGCATCCCCAAGGCACATAATCGTCAGATTCAACAGGGTTGAAATAAAGGAGAGAATACTAAGGGCAGCCAGAGAGAAAGGTCGGGTCACCCACAAAGGGAAGCCCATCAGACTCACAGCAGATCTCTCGGCAGAAACACTACAAGCCAGAAGAGAGTGGGGGCCAATATTCAACATTCTTAAAGAAAAGAACTTTCAACCCAGAATTTCATATCCAGCCAAACTGAGCTTCAGAAGTGAAGGAAGAATAAAATCCTTTGCGAACAAGCAAGTACTCAGAGATTTTGTCACCACCAGGCCTGCTTTACAAGAGCTCCTAAAAGAGGCACTACACATAGAAAGGATCAATCAGTACCAGCCATTCCAAAATCACACTGAATGCTAAAGAGCTTCAACATAATGAAGAATCTACAACAACTAACAGGCAAAACAGCCACTTAGAATCAAAATGGCAGTATCAAATTCACACATAACAATATTAACCCTAAATGTAAATGGACTAAATGTACCAATCAAAAGACACAGACTGGCAAATTGGATAAAAATCCAAAACCCATCAGTGTGCTGTATCCAGGAAACCCATCTCACATGCAAGGATACACAAAGGCTCAAAATAAAGGGATGGAGGAAGATTTACCAAGCTAATGGAAAGCAAAAAAAAGCAGGAGTTGCAATTCTCATCTCTGATAAAATAGACTTTAAAGCAACAAAGATCAAAAGAGACAAAGAAGGCCATTACATAATGGTAAAAGGATCGATACAACAAGAAGAGCTAACGATCCTAAACATATATGGACCCAACACAGGAGCACCCAGATACATAAGGCAAGTTCTTAATGACTTACAGAAGGACTTAGACTCCCACACAATAATAGTGGGAGACTTTAACACTCCACTGTCAATACTAGACAGATCAACCAGACAGAAAATCAACAAGGATACCCAGGGCTTGAACTCAGACCTGGAGCAAGCAAACCTGGTGGACATTTACAGAACTCTCCACCCCAAATCCACAGAATACACATTCTTCTCAGCACCACATCACACCTACTCTAAAATTGACCACATAATTGGAAGTAAAGCACTGCTCAACAAATGCAAAACAACTGAAATCATAACAAACAGCCTCTCAGACCATAGTGCAATCAAGTTAGAACTCAGAATTCAGAAACCGACCCAGAACCGCACAGCTTCATGGAAACTGAACAACTGGCTCTTGAATGTTGACTGGGTAAACAATGAAATGAAGGCAGAAATAAAGAAGTTCTTCGAAACCAATGAGAACGAAGACACAACGTGCCAGAACCTCTGGGACACATTTAAAGCAGTCTCTAGAGGAAAGTATATAGCAATAAGTGCCCATATGAGGAGAATGGAGAGATCCAAAATTGACACCCTATCGTCAAAATTGAAAGAGCTAGAGGAGCAAGATCAAAAAAACTCAAAGATGTACATAGTGCATGATTCAGTAATTCCACTCCTAGATATACATTCTATATAATTTCTTACAAATGTTCCCCAAGGGACACAAGTAAGAATGTTCACAGCAATATTGGTTATAATAGTGAAGAAATACAGGAAATAAGGCAAATGCCCATCAACAGTAGAATGAATAAACTGTGATAATTCACACAGTGGAATATCATGCAGCAATGAAAATGAATAAACTACTGCTACACACATCCATATGGATGAATTTCAGGAACCATGCTGAGTGATACATATAGTGTGATCTCACTTACCTGAGATTTAGCAGCTTTCAAACATAGATACTATATCCTTTTGGGATACTTATGTGGTAAAATGGCAACAAAAAGGAAAAAACTTGACACATGCAAAATTTGGGTCAGTGGTTGCTCCAGGTGGAAAGAGAGCAGAGTGGGGTCAGGGAGGAGGCATAAGAGGCTTCAAAGGTAATGGTAACATCTGGATATAAAATGTCAACAGTTTGCAAAAGCCAAAATTCTCTGACGTTTTGTATTGGAAGGAGTAGATGGATACTACATTCCTGTATCATGGTTTCCTCGATTGGTATCATCTGAATGTCCCAGGTAGAGAAGCCAAGTCCTAGGGACAAGATTTGGGCCTGTGAATGCAGGTTTCTGCAAGTTGATCCAGGAGCAGCTGTGATGTAGAAAACCCAGGGGAGTAGAGCAAATTAGAGGCCTGTTCATTCTCTACATTTGTGGAGGTGTTTGCTATCTAGATTTATAACTACTCCTGAAGAGAAGACATCATGAAACACACCATTCATTCCACACTAAATTACAATTGGAACATAACTGAAAGAAAATGTTTCTTAAGAAATGAAGGACGTCCATTTTTCACATCATACCCTTCTATTCTGTTTGACTTTTCACTCTAAGCAGAGCTTACATTCAGTGGGTGTCCATCAGGAGGACTAATAAGTTATAGGATCCTAATGTTTTCTGATTAGGTATTGCTCATACTGTCTTGGTTGTAAAATAGCATCAACATCACTCCTAACGTAAACAAAAACTGCAGGTTGGCCTAACACTTCTCCAGTGTTGCTAGAGCAATGTCTACAAATAGTTAAGAGAAAGAAAAAGGAAACCAAGAACTTTATAGCAAGTTGGGATGTCCTTTACAGTATCAGATATTCTTACGCATGAATGTCCTCAAAGATTACAGTACCATTGAGAGTTTCTTGAAAAACTACTTGATGAAATCTAGGCAATTCAGAATGAATCACAATTTGAAACCTCAGGAATGGAGAAGTAATGGTTAAAGAAGCGGATGAGCACTGAATCTACTTATACATAAAACTAAGAAATGTCTGGAATTGCCATGATACAGCAAGGATGATGTAACTAACAAAATGTAATGTAAATGATGGAAATTGGCAGGTGGAGGGATGGGAATGAGAAGTGGAAGCAAATTTACCAATGTTAACTTCTCCTCATGTTTAATAGCCTGGAGTCAACAGATAACTGCCTAAAAGTGAAACGTGGTTTCTGTATCTCATCTCTTAATGCTTTTCATGGCTTTAAAAATTAACTTGAGTGAAATTTCTTTTGGAAAAAAGATATTTCTTATGGTGAGGAAACATTTAATATTTTAAAATAACTCAATATTTAATTGAATTCAAATAAAAATAAAATTTTATTTTAAAATAAATAATATAATTTTTTAATCTGATATTCCTATGCAGTATTCATTGATTCATAAATCAGTTATTGAGCACCTACTATGTGTCTAGGCACACTCTCCAGGCACTGGGGATACAGCAGTAAATAAAACAAAATCCCTCTCTTTACGAAGATGATATTCTAATGGCAATAAAAAGGCAAGTAAATATAGAGGAAGCCAGAGGTTTAGAAAACTATGGAGGAAAATAATGTAAGGTAAGAGACATGGAGAGTTCCTTGTGTGTGTGTGTGTGTGGGGGGCAGTGGATAGGAGAATCTGTAGCAATTCCACCTTCCATCTGCATATATACATGTATAAAGAGGTGTCTGGAATTACACTCATCAAATATTAATATGTTTATTTCCAGGCCATAGATTTTTTTCATACTTTCTTCTTTGCACTTTTTGTGTTGCTTTGATTTTTAAAAATTATGAATATGCACTATTTTTATTTTTCTTAGGTCATTCTATCTGAGAGCGAAAGACAAAGAGGAAGGTGAATAAGGAAAAGAGGTTTGCAACAGAATGTCCAAAAATAATGATTCAGAAATCGTGTTTCTAGATATTTACCCAAATGAGTTGAAAACTTACTCCTACACAAAATCCTGTATATGAATGCTAATAGCAGCTTTATTCATAATGGCCAAAAATGAATACACAAACTGTGGTACATCTGTACAAAAGAATATTATTCAGCAGCAAAAAGAGATAAACTATCAAGCCATGCAAAGACACAAAGGGACCTTAAAAACATATTGCCAAGTGAAAGAAGCCAATCTAAGAAGGCCACAGACTATATAATCCAACTGCATGACATTCCAGAAAAAGCAAAACTGTAAAGTGGGAATTATATAACCCAGTCCACCACCATTCACACCTGAGCAATCCTTCCAAAGTCTAAGTCTGAGCCCACCCAACCTGCTGCTACAACCACAGCTGGCACCCACCCACATGTGCTACCTATAGGCCTGGAGATTGGCCCTCTCAACCCATCACAACTACTGCCAACATCAGCACGGACTGCTTGGGAGCAAAGGGTTGTTCCATCATGCTACTGCCATTGCCCATGCCATACTCCCTGCCCAGGAGTCTAAAAACCCACACAACTGCCTGGCCTACTACAACTATATCTGGCACCCAAGCAAGCCACATAGAGGCTTAATAATTGGCCCACCTGAACTTGCTAACACTGGTGTCAGTATACTCCACCCTAGGTCCCAAGGACAGACAAGGTCAGCCCATCACTGCCACCACTGCCTAAAGACTGGCCCACCTGATGTCCCAGTCCCCAGAAAAACTTCAACACAGTGTCCGCTAACAAATGCACCCTAAGCCATCAAGGAAATCATAGACATAACTGATACTGTTTATAGCCAAAGAAATTGTACAGAGACTATACTACTGCACACACTCAGAATCAAAGCCAAAGGGTACTACCCAACCAAGATCATAGGACGAAAAACAAGTCTCAAACATTTTTCTAAAAATCAAAATTATATCAAATATCTTCTTGGACCACAATGGAATAAAACTAGAAATAAATAACAAAAGGCACTTTAGAAACTGTAAAAATGAATGAAAATTAAACAGTATCCTGCTGCTGGATAATCATTGTATCAAGGAAGAAATTAAGGTGGAAATAAAAAAATTCCTTGAAACAACATATCCAAACCTATGAAAAAGCAGTGCTAAAAGGGAGGTTTATATAAATAAACACCTACATAAAAAGTTATAAAATTTTCAAGTAAACAATCTAATCATGCACCTCAAGTAACTAGAGTAACTAGAAAAGCAAGAAAAAAAAACAAAATTAGTGGAAAAAAAGAATTAATAAAAATCAGAGCAGAACTAAATGAAATAGAGACTAAAAAAAGATACTAAGGATCAACAAAATGCAAAGCTAGTTGTTTTGAAAAGATAAAGTCAATAAACTATTTGCTAGACTAACCATAAAAAAGAGAGATAAACCAAATAAATAAAATCAGAAATGAAAAAGGAGACATTACAACTGATATCACAGAAACATAAAGGATCCTCAGAGACCAATTATCAACAATACACTAACAAAAGCTGGAAAACCTCGAGGAAATGAATAAATTCCTGGACTCACGCGACCTAGCAAGATTGAATCAGGAAAAAAAAAACCCCAAAAAACCCTAAACAGACAAATAATGAGTAATGGGATTGAATTAGTAAGTCTCCTGACAAAGTCCAGGACTGAACGGCTTTACTGCCGAATTCTTTTTTTGTTACTTTTGTTTTGTTTTGTTTTTGATACAGAGTCTCACCCTGTTGCCCAGGCTGGAGGGCAGAGGCATTGGCATAATCTTGGCTTAGTGCAACCTCCACCTCCCAGGCTCAAGCAATTGTACTGCTCATGAGTAGCTGGGACTACAGGTGAGTGCCACCACACTCTGCTATTTTTTTGTATTTTTAGTAGATATGGTATTTCACTATGTTGACCAGCCTGGTCTCAAACTCCTGACCTCAAGTGATCCACCTGCTTCAGCCTCCCAAAGTGTTGGGATTACAGATGTGTGCCAACATGCCCGGCCTTTACTGCCAAATTCAATCAAACTTTCATAGAAGAACTAATACCAATTCTCCTCATATTATTCCCAAAAACTAAAGAGGAAGAAATTCTCCCTAACTCATTCTATGCCAGCAGTACCCTGGGACCAAAACCAGACAAGGACACAACACAAAGAGACAAGTACAGGCCAATATCCCTGATGAACACGGATGCAAAAGTTATCAACAAAATACTAGCAAATCAAATCCAACAGCATCTCAAAAAAAAAAAAAGTACAATGTGATCAAGTGGGATTTATCCCAAGGATGCAAGGATGGTTCAACATATGCAAATCAGTAAACATGATACATCACGTTAGCAGAATGACAAACAAAAATCATATGACCATCTCAATAGTATAGGAAAAGCATTTGGTAAAATTCAATGTCCTCATGATCAACAAATGAACCATAGAAAGAACATACTTCAATATAAAAAGGCCATACATGACAAACATACAACTAACATCATACTGAATAAGAAAAAGCTGAACGCCTTTCCTCTCAGACCTGTAACAAGACAAGGATGGGCACTTTTCACTACTCCTATTCAACATATTGCTGGAAATCCTAGCCAGAGCAATTAAACCAGAGAAGGACATACAGGCACCAAACTGGAAAAGAGGATGTCAAATTGTCTGCTGATAACACTTTGGGCTCTGAACCTACAGAGAGGTTGGGTTTCTTTTTCTTTTGAGATTGACTTTGGAAGAGCTCCTGTGTTCCCAGGTGCAGAGCAGCCCCTCTGCAGTAAGGACCCAGCTCTCAGAGCCCGTGAGGCCACAAGCCTCCACAGTCCCACTTGGCTGGGGGCTGTGGTTTATATTGTAATCCCGGCACCTTGGGAGGCCTTGGCAGGCAGGTCACTTGAGGTCAAGAGTTTGAGACCAGCCTGGTCAACACAGCAAAACCCCGTCTCTGCTAAAAATACAAAAATTAGCTGGGTGTGATGGCACATGCCTGTAATCCCAGCTACTTGGGAGGCTAAGGCAGGAGAATTGCTTAAACCTGGGAGGCAGAGGTTGCGGTAATCCAAGATCACACCACTGAACTCTAGCCTGAGCGACAGAGCGAAACTCTATATTGAAAAAAAAAATTGTCCCTCTTTGCTGATAATATGATTTTATACTAGAAAAACCTAAAAGAGTTCACAAAAAATCTCTTAGGTCTGATAAATAGATTTAGTAAGGTTGCAGGATATAAAATTAACATACAAAAATCAGTAGCATTTTTATACAATGAAAATGAACAAGCTAAGAAAGAAATCAAGAAGACAATTTCATTTATAATAGCTTCAGAAAATACAATACAATAAAATAAAATACCTGGGAATAAATTTAACCAAGAAAGTGAAATATCTCTACAAGGAAAACTACAAAACACTGATTTAAAAAATTGAAGAGGGCCAGGCACAGTGGCTCACATCTGTAATCGCAGCACTTTGGGAGGCCAAGGCAACTGGATCACCTGAGGTCATGAGTTCGAGACCAGCCTGGCCAACATGGTGAAACCCCATCTCTACTGAAAATACAATTAACCAGGCATGGTGGTATATGCCTGTAATCCCAGCTACTCTTCTTGGGAGGCTGAGGCAGGAGAAATGCTTGAACTCAGGAGGCAGAGTTTGCAGTGAGCTGAGATTGTGGCAAGACACTCTAGCCTGGGCAACAGAACAAAACTTCATCTCAAAAAAAGAAAAAAATTGAAGAGTACACAAACAAATGGAAAGACATCCCTATGCTCATGGAGTGGAATAATTAATATCATTAAAATGACCATAAAAAGCAATCTACAGAGTCAAAGCAATCCCTATTAAAATACCAATGTCACTTTTCACAGAAATAGAAAAAACAATCCTAAAATTTGTGTGGTACTAAAAAGAGCCTGACTAGCCAAAGCAATCTGAGCAAAAATAACAAAGCTGGAGGCATCACACTACCTAACTTCAAAGTATCTTACAAGGCTATCATAACCAAAACAGCACAATATTGGCATTAAAAACACATAGACCAATAAAATAGAAGAGAGGACCCAGAAATAAATCCACATATTTATAGCCAACTAATTTTTAACAAAGGTGCCAAGAACATACACTGGGGCAAAAACATCCTCTTCAATAAATTGTGCTGGGAAAACTAGATATCCATATGCTGAAGAATGGAACTGGACTCTATCTCTCACTATATACAAACATCAATTCAAGATGGATTAAAGACTTAAATGTAAGACCTAAAATTATAAATTGCTGCAATAAAACATAAGGAAAATGCTTCAGGTCTAGGCAAAGATTTTATGTTTATGAACCGAAATGCACAGAAAACAAGAACAAAATAGGTTAATATAACTATATTAAATGAAAAAGCTTCTGCACAGCAAAGGAAACAATCGGCAGAAAGAAGAGGCAGTCTGTTAACTGGGAGAAAATATTTGCAAACTACTCATGTAACAAAAGCTTAATATCCAGAACATACAAGAAACTCAAACAACTCCACAGTAAAAAAACAAATAATCACATTAAAAAGTGGACAACGATATGAATAGACATTTCTCAAAAGAAATTCAACCCAAACTCAGCAGACAAAAAGAAATAACGAAGATTAAAGAACTAAATAAAATTGAAACAAAAAATACAAAAGATAAATGAAATGAAAAGTTGTTATTTGAAAAGATAAAATTGATAGACCACTAGTGAGATTACAAAAAAAGGAGGATAATCAAATAAGCTGAATAATAAAAGAAACTAGAGATATTACAACCAGCACTGCAGAAATACAAAAGATTAGTTAAGACTACTATGAACACTTTTATGTGCATAAGCTAGAAAATCTAGAGGAGATAGATAAATTTGTGGAAATATAAAACCCTCCTAGATTAAATCAGCAGGAAACTGAAACCCTGGACAGACCAATAACAAGCAGCAAGATTGAATCAGTAGTTTTAAAAAAAATTGCCAACAAAAAGATCTAAGACCAGACGGATTCATAGCTGAACTTTATCAGTCAAAGAAGAATTGGTACCAATCCCACTAAAACTATTGTAAAAGATCGAGAAAGAGGGAATCCTCTCTGAATCATTCCATGAAGCCGGTATCACCCTAATACCAAAACCAGGAAAGGGCAAAACAAGAAAACTCCTGGACCAGTAGCTCTGATGAACATAGATGCAAAAATCCTCAACAAAATGCAAGCTAAGCAAATCCAATAGCATATCAAAAAGATAGTATATCATGGTCAAATGGGTTTATATTAGGGATGCAGGGATAGTTTAACATATACAAAGTCAATAAATATGATATATTACATAAAAAGAATTAAAAACAAAACCCATATGATCATCTCAATAGGTGAAGAAAAAGCCTTTGATAAAATCCAGCATCCTTTTATGATTAAAAAAACCCCTAAGAAAAATAGGCATATAAGCAACTTAAATTGATGAAAGCCATATATGAAAAACCCACAGCCAACATCATACTGAATAGGGAAAAGTTGAAAGTATTTCCCCAGAGAACTGGAACAAGGCAAGAATGCCCATTTTCCGCACTTCTAATCAACGTAGTACTAGAAGTTCTAGCCAGAGCAATCAGATAAAAGAAAGAAATACAAGGCATCCAAATTGGAAAAGAGGAAGTCAAATTGTCACTGTTTGCTGATTATATAATTGCATACCTAGAAAACCCTAAAGACTCATCCAGGAAGCTCCTAAATCTGATAAAGGAATTCAGTAAAGACTCAGGATATAAAGTCACTGTACTCAAATCAGTAGCTCTGCTATACACCAAAAATGACCAAGCTGAGATTCAAATCAATAACTCCATCCCTTACAATAGCTGCACAAAAAGAGAAACATTTGGGAATATATATAACCAAGGAAGTGAAAGATGTCTACAAAGAAAACTACAAAATACTGCTAAAATAGAGCATAGATAACATAAACAAATGGAAACCCATCTCATGCTCATGAATGGGAAGAATCAATACTGTGAAAATGACCACACTGCCCAAGGTAATCTACAGATTCAATGCAATTTCCATCAAAATATCATCACCATTCTTCATAGATTTAGAAAAAACAATCCTAAAATTCATATGGAACCAAAAAAAAAAAAAAATAACCTGCATAGCCAAACCAATACCAAGCAAAAAGAACAGGTCTGGAGGCATCGTATTACCCAACTTCAAATTATATTAGAAGGCTATAGTTACCAAAACAGTATGATACTGGTATAAAAGCGGGCACACAGACCAATGGGACAGAGTGGAGAACCCAGAAACAAAGCCAAATACTTTCAGCCAACTGATCTTGGACAAAGCATGCAAAAACATAAATTAGGGAAAAGATACTCTATTAAATAAATAGTGCTGGGAAAACTGGCAAGTCATACGCAGAAGAATGAAAATGACTTCTCTGCTTATACCAATATCAACTCAACATGAATCAAAGACTTCAATATAAGACCTGAAGCCATAAAAATTCTAAAAGATAACATTGGAAAAATGTTTCTAGACAATGGCTTAGGCAAAGAATTCATGGCTACAACCCCAAAAGCAAATGTAACAAAAATAAAGATAAATAAATGGGACCTAATTAAACTAAAAAGCTTCTGCACAGAAAAAGAAATATTCATCCAAGTAAACAGACAACCCACAGAGTGGGAGAAAATATTTGCAAACTACGTATATGACAAAGGACTAATATCCATAATCTGCAAGGAACTCAAATCAGCAAGAAAAAAAAAACAATCCCATCAAAAAGCAGACAAAGGATTTGAATACACAAGTCTGAAAAGAAGATGTACAAACAATCAACAAACATGTAAAAATGGTCGACATCACTAATTGTCAGGAAAATGCAAATTAAAACCACAGTGAGATACCATCTTACTCCTGCAAGAATGGCCACAATTAAAAAGTCAAAAACCAATAGATGTTGGCATGGATGTGGTGAAAAGGGAACACTATTAGACTGCTGGTGGGAATGTAAACTAGTACAACCTCTACGGAAAATGGTATAGAGACTCCACAAAGAAATAAAAGTAGAAGTACCATTCAATCCAGCAATCCTACTACTGGGTGTCTACCAAAAGGAAAAGAAATCATTAACTAAAAAAGACACATGCACACCCATGTTTATAGCAGTATGATTTGCAATTGCAAAGATATGGAACCAACCTAAGTGTCCATCAATCAATGAGTAAAGAAAATGTGGTATATATACACCATGGAATACTACTCAGCCAAAAAAAGGAATGAAATAATGTCTTTTGCAGCAACCTAGATAACAATGGAGGGCATTATTTTAAGTGAAGTAACTCAGAAATGGAAAACCAAGTATCATATGTTCTTACCTATAAGTGGGAGCTAAGCTATAAGGACGCAAATGCATAAGAATGATATAATGGACTTGGGGACTTGTGGGGGAAGGTTGGGAGGGGGTGAGGGAAAAAAGACTACATATTGAGTGCAGTGTACACTGCTAGGGTGACAGGTGCACTAAAATCTCAGAAATCAACCACTAAAGAACTTATCCATGTAACCAAAAACCACCTGTACCACAAAAACTACTGAAATAAAAATAAAAATAATTTAAGAATTTAAAAGACATATAAATAGTCAACAGATACAAGAAAAAATGCTCAATATCACTAATCAGGAAAATGCAAATTGAAACCACAGTAAGAGATTAACTTACCCGAGTTAAAATGGTTATTATATATATGTATATGTATGTATATATACATATATATATATATATATTTTTTTTTTTTTTTGAGACAGAGGCTTGCTCTGTTGCCTAGGCTGGAGTGCAGTTGAACTCCCACCTCTATCTCTGTTTCCTCACTGCCACTTCCAACTCTCTGGTTCAAGCAATTCTTCTGCCTCAGCTTCCTGAGTAGCTGGGATTACAGGCATGCACCATCACATCTGACTAATTTTTTTTATTTTTAGTAGAGACAGGGTTTCGCTATGTTGGCCAGGCTGGTCTCGAACTCCTGACCTCAGGTGACCCACCCAAAGTACTGAGATTACAGGCATGAGCCACCATGCCCGGTCTAGAATGGCTATTTTTTTAAAAGACAAAAAATAACATGCTGGTGAGGAAGCAGAGAAAAAGGAACTCTGTACACTGTTGATAGGAATGTAATTTAATAAAATCAGTATGGAAATTTTTCAAAAAACTAGAAATAGAACTACCATAGGCTACAGCAATTCCACTACTAGGTATTTATCCAAAGGAAAAAAATTAGATTTAAAAGAGATGTCTGCGCTTGCATGTTTACTGCAGCCCTATTCACAATAACAAAGATTTGGAATCAACCTAAATGTCCATTGATGGAAGAATGGATAAAGTCACCCCTCCCCCCCAAAAACACACACAACTTAATGGAATTACAGTAGCTTAAAAAGAAGCATAAAACGCAGCAGGTTTGTTTAGGTATAAACCCATAGCTGACAATGTTCTTTAGTACTAGTTTCTACTGTGTTGTTAATGTAAATATCCAATAAGCACGATCTATAAATTGAGATATATGGAAGTACAACAAAGAGCAAGCATTTTTTTCAACTCAAATATCTTAATTCACCAAATTGTTTTTTGAATTCCTAGTGTGCAGTAGAACCATATTGAGTACTGGGGGTGAAGGAGGGGAGTCACAAAAGGAGGTCAGGCTTTTACAGTTAAGGACCTTATGACCCAGTTAGACACACATGCAACACAGATGAAGGGACACAAGGAGATGCTGCTTAACTTGTAGTTGTCCCTGGAGAATGAGAACACGGACTAAAGCATGTGGTGAAGGTTTCCTTGTTGCACTGGGACCTATGCAGATTCTTTAGGGTTAGATAGGAACTAAATTGGTGGAAGAGGAAGGGAAGAGAATTCCTGGCCATGGGACCATCATGGACAAGGCTTAGTAATTCAAGAGTGTGTGTGATGTGTTCAGGAAAAAGTAGATCTATTTTTCTCAGGTAGGGATGTGGAGGAACTCAATGAAAATTGTTGGGAAAGATCAAAAGAGGAATGATGCTAGACAGCCAATGAATGACACATGCAGATGAGTTTGTGCTTGAGCTGAAGCATGACAGGGGATATCGGCAGGTTTTTGAGCTGTGGAATAGTGAGACAGAAGTGATGATATTACAGGGTTTGTCTGATACAGATGGCCAGAAAAGAAGCTCCCCTCATAATCTTATCCTCCCGCCCAGCACAAAAGATGGGCTGTTTACTTATCCCTGATTTACACTGAGAAAATCCTGCTATTTTCCCTATCAAAAATGAGAACCATTTATTGAATGCCTACTTCTTGCCAGAAGAAAAGCTCCAGCCTTCCTCACAATTCCAAAAGGTAGACAATAATCATCCTTGTTTATATTAAAAGATATAGGTCAGAAGGTTAAGTAATTTGCTCAAAGCCACATTTGAGGGTCAGATTTTTAACCCAGATCTTTCTGGTTCCAAAGACCATGCATCATCTATTAATATTTTCCTCATCTGTGCTTATCCAGCAAAGTGACCTATAGACTCTTTGCTATTAGGCTAAGAGTTAGCAAACTTTCCTATAAAAGGCCAGACAAATATATGTCTCATATGTAAATATATATATGTAAATATGAGACATATATATACACAGAGACATATACACACACATTTTTATTTTAGGCTGTGTAGGTCATACTGTCTCTATCACAACTTCTGTCATTGAAGTGTAAAAGCAGCCATAAACCATATGTAAACCAATGAGTGTGGCTTTGTTTCAATAAAACACACAAATTTGAATTTCATATAATTTTCATATGTCAGAAATATTATTTTAAATTTTACTGTTTGATCTATTTAATTTTTATTCTTTTCTAATGACCTACAATATAAAAACATTTCTTAGTCATGTGCTATATGAAAACGGGCAGTGGCCATTCGACTTGTGGCCCATAGCATGCCAATCCCCATTTTAGGTTTATAGATTAGAGCACTAAGCTAATGAGGCCACTGTTAAATGTCTTGTCTGCGTAAAAGAGATTGCTGTATGCCGCCAAAACTCCTGTTTTGTTGGCAATATGCAATTGCCCTGTTTCTTGTCAAGTGTCTTGCAGATTTGTAGGGGATTACAGAGGCAAAGATAGCTCAGTGCAATCTAAACAACAATAGAAAAAACAATGTATTTTCCCTTCTCACAAATGTAATGTCAAGAATATTTCTGGGGTAGTTTAGCTAAAATGTTCTAAAAATGTGTTAATTGTAGGTTTGGGATTCTAAAAATGCCTCCATGAGAAATGGCACAATGATCTTTTCCTGTTTTCTAATACGTTGTATAGGCACTCAGTAAATATTATAGCAGTCCACGGTCAGGCTAGCACTTCTGGGTTTAGTTCCATATTAGCCTGCTTTTAATTCTTTAGATCCCTGATTCACTTACTTCATTTCTTCACCCCTTAATCAGTAAACATTGCACATCTATCGTAAGTCCAGACTTATGCTGGCTGCTGGAAATTCAAAGTGGAACTCCAAAGTCCTTGCTAAAGGAACTCATGATGTGGGGAGAAGGGATATGGATGCAGCAAACCACCATGGCATGTGTACACCTAGGTAACAATCCTGCACCATCTGCACATGTACCCCAGAACTTAAAGTATAATAAAAAAGAAAAATAAAAATATAATAATCACATCATGGAAAATGGAGTATCCAACCCCTCAAGCATTTATCCTTTGGGTTACAAACAGTCTAATTATATTCCTTTTGTTATTTTCAAGCGTACAATTAATTTCTTATTGACTATAAAAAATAAAAAAAGAAATAGCAATAATATCGAATATACTAAATGCCACAGTACTGATATGTTTTGGTGCTGAGAAAACACGCACAGACGGGCTCTGCCTGCGTGAAGCAGAGAGTACCAAAGAACACTTTTAAAGAAGGGTAAGATCTGAACCAAATCTGGAAGGATACATTCACTCACAATGCTCCCATTTAGGAATGAGAACAATACTAACTCTAACGTGTTATGTAAGAGACAAAGGCAAGGGAGGGCTGTGGAGAGCCATGAAACTGTGGTCTGATCTAGTGTTGTTGAACTTGATAGTAGCTAGTAAACAAACCACATGCAAGTCCTACATATAACACATTTGTAGTGTATTTTATACACTATAGTGTATTTTATTTTCAACATTTCATTAAAAAATATTGGGTAATAAAATTGAGCACAAAATTTGTAAATGGTAAGAGAACTCAAATTTTTCCCCTTAAATCTCTTTTGAAAATAATATAAGGGTACATAGTTAATTTTTACTCCTATATCCAAATATTTTGGAAAAGTAGAAATGCATTCTCACCTGAAGGATTTTCCTAATTCTTTTTAGATTGTGTATCAAGAGTAGGTTTTTCTCTTTGGAAACACGACCTAACTGTTCATCCAGTTGTATTAACAAGTTTTGTAGAAGAACTGTTGCCATGGTTTCATTGTTAGAAGCTGCCTCCCTAAAAAAATAAAGGGTTATTACACAAAGAAAACCAATTTGGTAAAATGTCTACTCTTTTACCATATTAATTTTAAAGCAATAAACCTTTACATGGTGCTAAACATTTAAAAGTTTTAAAAAATTAAATTGTAAACATGAAGAGATGTCAACGTCATTAAGCATTGGGGAATTACAAGTCAAAATCACAGAAGATACCACTTCATACCCATGAGGATGGCTACTATTAAAATGAAAAAAACAGAACATAAGTGTTGGTGAGGATATAGAGAAATTGTGCAAGGCTGGTGGGAAGGTAAAATGGTCAATCACTGTGGAAAACTGTATAGCAGATACCCAAAATATTAAACATAAAATTGCCATATGATCCAGCAATTCCACATCTGGGTATATATCCAAAGGAATTAAAAGCAGGGACTCAAACAGAAACTTGCATACCAATGTTCCTAGCAGAGTTATTAGCGATAGCCAAAAGGTTTAAACAACCCAAATGTCCATTGACAGATAAATTTATCAAGCAAAATGTGATATATACAAACAATAGAATATTATTCAGGTTCAAAAAGGCAGAAAATTCTGATGAATGAATTTTGAAAAATTACACTAAGCAAAATAATTCAGTTACAAACAGACAAATATTGTGTGATCCCAATTATATAAAGTATCTAGAGTAGTCAAATTCATAGAGACAGACAACAGAATGGTGATTACCAGGGGTTGGGGATGGAGGATTAGGGAGTTACTGTTTGAAGAGTACACAGTTTCAGTTTGGAAAGATGAAAAAGTTCTGCAGTGGATGGTGGTGATGGTTGCATAATAATGTGAATATATGTAATGCCACTGAACAATACACCAAAAACAATGGCAAATGTTATGTCATGTATATTTTACCACGATAAAAAGATGGCCGAAGCAAAATTTAAATGGTATAAGGTGAATAGAGCTTTGAAAAACACAAATCTTACTGTGAAAAAATATTGATTTACATTGTCAGTTCTCTATCACAGACTCAATCGATTGATTTGTTTCTTTTTTAAATACATAAAAAATTGTTTGGGTTTTGATTTACAGAGAAACAAAGCACTAGAACCATTAAGTTTTCATTTACAATGAATGAAACCAGAAAGGACAATGATTCCCCTCCTTCGGGAAGGCTTTTCAAATCCTTGAGAAAGTTCTTTACCTGAAAAGAATGCATCTACTGAGTCAAAAGTGGACCATAAAATAAATTCACATGGATGGAGCATAAAGCATCTGTGCATCAACTTCTAGGGAAAATATATTTGATCCTACCAGTCTTGATTTTCAATCCACTGGGCCAGCAGATGCCGAATTTCCATAGGAAAGTTGTCATCATAGAATTGATCCACCTGCTCCAAAAACTTGATTTCTAACTGTTGGACTTGATTCCACTGAGACATGCTATAAACGAAGGAGTAGAATTAGAGTTTTAAAATATTGTTCATAGCTCTACTACATATTTTCTTCTTTATTTGGAATTCAGTCATAATATTGACTGAATTCCAATATATCCAAAAATGCAAACATTTCTCTAAGGCTTTTTTTCATAATCCAACCCTAATGAAGGGACCAGCCTTCTTTCTGTGCCTCCAAACTACAGCTTTCCTTGCTCTAACATGAACTCCTGTTCCACCTGCTCCAGGAAGCTTTCACTCCTGCTCCCCCAAACACCCCACATCCTGCCCACAGCTGTCTACATCAATTTGTTTTATCAACAAGCCGTTTCCCTATCTCTTGCCCCCTCTACACTTAGACTTGGAGCAACTTGAAGGCAAACATATTTAACATTTACTATACCTTTAAAGCCCTCTAAGACTTTATATATGAAGAGCAACCTCCCAAAAAGCTTCTTTTATATAAATTTGTCAAATTTCTTTATTTCAGATTTGTCTGGCTTCTAGAGTCAGATTTATGTTCCTGACTTCTAGTCCAATTCTGTCTTAGCTTCATTAAGAATTTTATGTATGCATTTTCATAGGCTCTAGTTTAATTAAAAATATTTCTGAACCAATGAATGTGTTTTATTTCTCTCTATGAGGATCCCCTATGGGTGGGCAAAGCTCTGAAAAAGATGCAGTCTTTTTGTCTCTGAGAAACATCTGATAGCGGTTAAACCCTCAAGTTACTTAAGGATTAAGAAACCACACTTGATACCTATTTGGCAGCCTGTCATAAAACAAAAGCACGTATTTCCCCCTTGCAACCCCTCTCTGGCCAGATTAGAAGCTGTAGACATATTTCCTAACTCAGGAAAATCAGTATGATGCTGCCTCCTTGAAATTACAGCATTTTACATTTTCCAAAGTCAAACTTTTTATTGTTTCATCAGCAATTCTAAGTCAAATAAAAACACCAAACCCTCTTTTACATGATTAATCACCATAACATTTCAACATATCTTACAGACAGCCTAAGGTTCCTTTTGCCTATAGAACACCAGGATAATTTCATATATTTCATATACATATTCTTCAGGTTTCAAATAGAATCATTTTGAGCACCTGTTCCCTGAGCACCCAGTAAATGATTTAAAATTTATAGAAAAACCTGCTGCCAATGTTTTGCTAAAGAGAAAGCAAGTGAGAAAAGAAGTAATGTTTTATTTGCACATCACTATATATCTATGAAAACGTTTATACTTTCCAATTCTAGGCATATTGTAAGTGCTTAATCATGGCTTGTAAAATGAAGAATGAGTGGCACTCTTGATGTTGCTATGAATCGCGTAGATGGATATAAGTAGTATGTCAACTTTAAAAAGACAAACTTAAAGCTCAAATAGGTGAAATGATGCCTGCCTAATGTGTGAGGCTTCTAAGGGGCAACCCGAGGTTCCCTGAGCCTGAACCATTTGTCTTTCCAGATGCTAGATGTGTATATACACCACGCAAAATTGGAACATTTGTTCCCATGCTACTGTCAACATCGTCCTACCAGTTTATTTTAGTTAATGACAACAGAGAACATGAGCTGAAAATAGCATTACAATTTTTTATCATACTATTGTTGAACCCCAGCTATGAGTTGGATGAAAATCTATTTTCTAACTAAAACTTACAGGTAGGGAGGAATAAGCTCTGGTGCTGTAACACTAGGATGAATATGGTTAACAATAACTTAGTGTGTATTTTCAAAAAGCTAAAATAGAGGATTTTGAATGTTCACAACATAAAGAAATGATCAATGTTTGAGGTGATGGATATGCTGATTATCCTTTAATCATAGCACATCGTATGTATATATTGAAATATCACTCAATACTCCATAAATATTTACAGTTGTGTGCCTAATAAAAATAAAAGAAAAATTTAAAAAATAAAAATAAGCACCAATAAAAAAGACTACCAAAATCTGGGTATTGCGGAGAGCTGAATTCAAAGCTGAAAAAAGGAAGAAGAATGAATACATAGTCCTAGGACACTCTCCATCGCAGCCTCTTGGAACGCCTTTAGACATCCTTCAGCAGATTTCTTTGCTTTCACTCCCTAAGTGCTACTTCTTTCTTGTGAAAACTGTACATTGCCTCTGAAAACTGAGTGCCTGTCTGTTCTTTTCGCCTGCAGTCCCTAGAAGACCCTCTAAAGGGGCATTTTGTCCCACTGTCTGGGAGCTGGAGGTGCCGCGTTGGCTCTGTGGCTTATAGCTTGCAAAAGGAGATGACCTGCCCTAAAATGTCAGTCGTGCTCATCAAAGCCACAGTCACAGGCTGCCGTAGCTGCAAGCTTTTTTTTTTCTGAAACCTAGATAAGTCAATCTAAAGTCAGGCAACACAGCTCTAGAGAAGCTGTCTGAGAAAGTGAAGAGGGGCTCACTTTCAGCCTCGGCGAGGACACACCTCCGCAGACGCCGCAGCTCCCCCGGCCCCGTCTGGGAGATTCGCCCGGGCACCGTGGCGCGGGCCTGCGGGGCGGTCTCCGCGGAGAACCTGTGCCAGGGCGCATCTGTGGGTCGTGGAGTAGGAGGCTTCTTCGTATAACAACCCCTCCTTAGGCAGGTTAAAATGAAGCCACTGTCAAAAAGCCCAGGGAAAGCAAAGCTTCAGAGCATCCTGCGTAATAAGCGTGTCCTCCTAGGGAGAGGCAGCCAGAAGGTGTGGTCTGGCCACTTACCTCGCGCTCTCTCAGCACAGGTCCCAGGCGGTGCTCACGTCCAAAGTCAGAAGCGCCCCTCACAGTCCCTAGGAGAAAGCCGCTGACGCCATCGTCAGTAGGAGATTTGCATTTCTCCTCCCACTTGAGGCTTTCCTGTGCGTCAGTGTTCGAGTCTCTGGGACTTTACTTGGGTCAGTTCCCACCCACTCTTTATTCTAGAAACGCTGACACGCAGAAAAAGCCAGGCTGAAGCCCCTTCGCCGGGCGTCCTCTTCCCTCTTATCCCTGCCAGCCGCTCCCACCAACTGCAGGTGGCTCAGGAGAGCCAGGAGAAAGGGGAAGGGCGGAGCACACATTTTTCTTCAGTGGTTTCCTTAGACAATTCGAGATCCGCTGCAGTTACTTACCTGGAGCTCAGTTCTTGAGCTTCCTCTCTCTCTAGTCTAAGACTCCAGTCAGCCTGGTGAGCCAGCCCCTGGGATGGAAGGGGTGGGTAGCCAGGATCGCAACACCAAACTCATAGACCTTACTGGGCTCCAATTCCAGCGGGGTCCGCTCACTTGGAGGAGGGTGACCTGATGTAGAGGTTTAGGCCAACTTCTGGGTAGGCCACCAGTGCGCGCCTTTCCTGGCCCAGCCTCCTCTGCTCTCCCTGAGCAGCCCTGCTCCTGGTTGCTACGGTGCACTCTCCTCCCTTTTTGACATCAGCCTGTTCTAGAATCATAGACTTGGAGGAAGTCTTAGTCCCATCTAATGCTAAACCCTCTTTCATATCTGAAGAGGCCCAAAGAGGTCACCAAGATGACTCAGTAAGTTATCGGTGGAGCCACACAAGAGCCCAGGTGTTTCCCTTTCCACCGCTGGTCTTTTCATCTCATCTCCTTGTAACTAGACGTTAACCCCTTGATTCACAGTAGGGGTCCTATAAACATTCAATAAAATCAAGACAAGGCCAGGTGTGGCGGCTCACACTGTAATCCCAGCACTTTGGGAGGCCGAGGTGGGAGGACAATTTGAGCCCATGAGTTTGAGACCAGCCCAGGCAACACAGAAAAAACTCCACTGTATTTTTAAAAAATCAATAAAAATGTTTAAAAAAGTAAAAGTAGTAAAATAAAGACAAAAATAAAGGCTGACAGACAGACTGAAAGAAAGTGCCGCTCAATTTGATTATACACATACTTAGAGCAATATTCCAAGGTGAAAGGCTGCCTCCCCCTCCTGCTGTGACCAATATCACACAGGTGCACTCTGGATCCTTCTCTCCCAGGTGACATCATTATCATGTGCTTAAACTTACCACCCACCCCCAAATAGGTCAATCAACCCAAAGTCACACTTTCCACATCACTCTAAATTTCCTGCTTGTTCAGTGGGCAGTTTCAGGAGTTTATGCTGCTCTGACCCTTCATGAGAAAGCGCCAATTTCAGGCTATTCCGTAAGCTACTGAGCAAAGTCTGATTCTCTTCTGGGGAAGCCATCACTGCCTACAGGAAAAAAAAATCCAAATTCTTGGCACTTTAAGTTTTGTGCAGTTTGGCCCCAACCTATCTAGGAAATTTTTCTCCCCTTTATAAGAGCCCGTGATGTGACCCAAAACAGTCACCTCGGCTGCCCAGATTAACCTGAGATTTCACTACTGATGCTTTCTGCAACTGGATATTCCTCTCCTAGCCTACCTAGTGAAATCCTATAGTTCTCAGTGAGGACTTCCTGATGACCTGAACCCACAGCAGTGTTTCCCTGCTCCAAATTCTTGTAATACTTCCTGCCCAAACCTGTGCACTCCAAGAGAAATAAAATGCAAGCCACATATGTGATTGTACATTTTCTGATAGCCACATTAAAAAGGAAAAAAGCACAGGTGAAATTAATTTTAATATTGTAAATAACCCAAAATATACAAGGATCTTAACATTTTGGCATATAATCAACATAAAAATCATTAATAAGGTACTTTGCCTTCCTTATTTCATACTCAATCTCAGAAGTCTGGTGTGTATTTAGCACTGGCAGGGCATGTCAGTTAGGACTAGCCACATTCCAAGCCACATGTGGCTAGTGGCTACCATGTTGGACAGTGCACATCTAGACCACTCATTTAGCACTTTTCACTTCCTGCCTCACAGTGTTAGTCACACTGGTTTCACACGTCCTTATCATTATCGTAGTCAATTGTTGAGGGCCTGCTGTACAAAACAGAGAGTTTGTTTTCTTCCTCCTTTTCAGGGCCTTACCTTGGGACTCCCACAGCAGTTCTTAATCCGTTTGTTCTCAAGACACCATTATTCCCTTAAAAATTGTTGACAACCCCAAAGAATGTTTGTCTATTACTGTTCTGGATGAAATTTGTATTTACTGTGTTAAAACTTAAATCTGAGAAAAAAATTAAAATATTTAATTTATTCCTTTAAAATGATAATCATAAACCCACTATGTGTTAAACATGTTTTAAGAAAAAGTGTATCTTCCAACACAGAAAACTTAATGAGAAGTGTGGCATTAAAAAAATCTCTTTACTGTCTGCTTTAAGAGAAGACACTGGATTCTCATATCTGTTTCTGCATTTAATCTGTTGCAAAGTATTATTTTGTTGATGTGTTTAAAGGAAGTATGGACTCACACATTTATGTAGTTGGAAAAGGCGAGTATTATAATGACCTTTTCAAATAGTGTGATTATTATTCTTTGATAGCACACCAAAACTTGGCGAGTGGCAGTTTCTGAAGGGCTAGTTGCATTGTGAAATCTGAAACCTTATCAATATACTCAATGTATACTCTTACATACAAATACTTTGTTTTGTCTATTTTGAATGAAACTATTACCCACAAATTATTTAGCAATGTCAGACACTGGTCATTGGAAAAATATTGGTCCACTGATGTATGCAGATTTTCTAAATGCTGACACATTTCATCATACAATATTCAGAAATTCATGTCAGGTAATAATCAATGTTGATCTCATCATATAAGTATTTTAAGTACTGGGAAACTATCAAGCTCATGATGATGGATACAAGCTCTCCAAATTCTCATTTTTGCTCGAAAGCTCCAATTTTATTATTGGCAACAGATACTGCCAGTTGTTTTCCTTAAAGAGACAGGCTCATCTTGGCAACTCAGTCATATAAGTGCTTTTCCTTGAGATGACCATCATCTTTTAACATGTGTCTTTTCTACTTCATTAAAAAGAATATTAAAAGACATGTATTTAAGATCTGAGATTTAATAAAATTAATAATTTTTACTGCTCCATCAAAAACATTATTAAGTCAAACTGGCATTTAAAAATTTTTATTGTAAGTGCATGGTGGTGAAAGAAACAAATCCTAGTACAATTTGTCACCACTTCCTTGCTTTGTGCCAAAGCACCATTGCTTTGGTACCATTGGTGCAAATGTCAACAGAGTGAAAAGACAAAATTGTATTAGTATTATTATAAAAATAGTATAACCTTGCAGATGCCCTACAAAGATCTTGGGGACCACTCCCAGGGATCCGCATATAACACTTAGAGAATCTCTGCTCTATCTTCCATATGCTGCCAGCTGTAACTTGTTTATCCAGAGATGTCTATCATGAGGGACTCTCTGCACAAATACACACCTTTTTTTTGGTTAAAGCATCTGCCTTGAACCTCTGTCTTCCTCCTCTATTTCATGAGCAGAGCAAGACATCTAGGAAAGGGCACTTCTATGTCCATTTGATTCTCTTTCTTAGAATCAAAACTAAATAAGCAGGTCCTCAATTTTTTGGCCCTGCATGGTCCCTGCCCTCTTCAGTCCCTCAGAGACAAAGATATAAAACAATTCAAAGGTTAGGCATGGTGGCTCATACCTGTAATCTCAGCACTTTGGGAGGCTGAGGAAGGTGGATCATCTGAGGTCAGGAGTTTGAGACCGGCCTTATCAAACATGGAGAAACCCTGTCTCTACTAAAAATACAAAAATTAGATGGGCCTGGTGGTGCATGCCTATAATCCCAGCTATTTGGGAGGCTGAGGCAGAAGAATTGCTTGAACCCGGGAGGCGGAGGTTGCAGTGAGCCCATATCGTGTCATTGCACTCTGGCCTGGGCAACAAGAGCAAAACTCCATCTCAAGAAAAAAAAAAAAAAAAAAATCAAAGTAAAATGAAGAAACAAACCAAATGCTAAAATAAAACCCCGTAAGGTTTTCCAAATTCAAAGGCCCCCACAGATTCCTGTCTCCTTTCTAAAACAGCCACACAGTTGCCCTGGTGATAAGCCCTATATCTAAGTTTTTGCTGTATCATCCTTAGAAGAAAATCCCAGATTAAAGACTTTCAGAAAAGCAGATTCTAGTTCTGGTGTTCCAATTTCAACTTCTCTGAGCCCAAAACTCCCTGTCTATAAAAGTGGGGATATTACATCCCACCTGAAATTGCTGTGAAGAGTCAGAGATATAATGTAGGAAATGGCATCAGGTTAAATGCTCAATCAATAGCTGTTAATAATAGAATAATAAGTTATGAGGAACTTTGGCAGTCACCAGCATAACCCTCCAGCTTCCCTTGGCTCCTTGCTGTACAGATCAGAAATGGAGATGAAGAGAGGCCAGCGAGATAGGCAGGTTCACAGTTGTAAATAAAAGACAGGGTGGATTCAAAGCCAGTTCTGACTGTGCTTCTCCCGCTCTGCCCAGTGGAGCTGCTTTTGTGAGAAACAGAGGGAGGAAGAGAAAGCATATCACTCTTGCTGCTGTCGGGAAGTAAACCAGCTCCACCTTCTCCCAATTTTTGTACAAAGAATATAAACATTTGCTGATTTTCAGTTTCCTCTTAAGTGTCCTGAGGAAACTGGGGTGAGCAGGAGTTGGAGGTTGGACAGACAATATGTATTCACAGAAAGATGCATTGAGTTCCCTGGTAACATACGTTAGCAACAAATAAGTGGGACTGTGAGGATTATTGGGATAAGATGATCTGGTGCAAATTTCATCAATTCACCTGTGTGCAGGTTGCTCTAGCTCCATCAGAACAGGAACATTGTCTTGCAAAAGGGTTTAATTATCAATCGTGTTAGTTTTCTGAAGTCCAGTTCCCAATGACTGTGCTCCCTCTACTGCCACTCAGAAGCATTGCAATTTACAAATAACTTGTTTACCTCCGTGCCAGACATAGTGCCAAGGACTTCACATGCATTGTTTTAGTTAATCTTCACAACACTCCTCAGGATTAAGTATTATGATTATCTCTAATTGGCAGATAAGGAGACAGAGGTTTAGTGAGCTCTAGTGAGGCTAATCAGAGGTTTACTGAAAATCTTATCTGCTCTTATGAGAAAAGCTGTAACTTGCTCAGAGAGCCATAGAGGAAGTACGTTTGATAACTTAAACATGAATTCCAAACAAGAGAGGATCATTGCATAGTCCAATCTTTTGGCTTCCCTGAGCTACATTGGAAGAGCTGTCTTGGGCCAAACATAAAATACGCTAAAGCTGACAATAGCTGATGAGCTTTAAAAAAATCTCATAAGGTTTTAAGAAAGTTTACATGTTTGTGTTGGGCCGCACTCAAAGCTGTCCTGGGTCGTATGCAGCCCATGGGCTGGATGCACTTGGACTACAGTTTTCTTTTCTGTAATGTCTTCTGGAAGCTTGGATAGAATTGGTATTATTTCTTCCTTAAAAATGTTTGAAAAAAATCACCCGTGAAGTAATATCTGACTGGAGTTTTTTTGGTGGGAAATTTTTAAACTACAAATTCAAATTATTAGATCTAGGACTACTTAGGTTACCTATTTTCTCTTGGGTGAGCTTTGACAGTTTGTGTCTTCCAAAGAATTTATATATTTCATCTAAGCTGTTATTATATGCATGAAGCTGTTTATAATATTTCCTTTTAGCAAGTTATTCTTTTAATTCCCTTTTACTCCAATTATTCTTTTAATAGCTGAAAATCTGTAATAATCTCACCTCTTTCAATTCTGATATTGGTAATTTATGTCTTCTTTTCTGCCCCCCAGGACAGTTTTATTGAAAGTTTATCAATTTTATTTATATTCTCAAAGAACGCACTTTTGGTTCCACGGATTTTTTTCTATTGTGTTTCTGCATTCTGTTTTATTGACTTCTATGCTTCGTTTCCTGTCTTCTGTTTACTTCTGTTTCAATTTGCTTTTCTTTCTCATATATCCTAAGGCAGGAGCTTAGGTCATTGATCGGATCGCTCTTCTTTCCTGATATAACCATCTATATATGTCTTCCTTTCCATTGCTTAATCCACATCAAACAAATTTTGATATGTGTATTTTAATTTTTATTCATTCTACTTAGATTTTTCCCTGTGATTTCTTCTTGGATTTATGATGTTTGTGTTGTAATTAATTAATTAATTAAAATTGTGACATTTGTTTTCCAAACACTTGGATCATTTTCTAACATTTTTCTCATATCCATTTTTAATTTAATTCCATTGCGGTTAGATAACACACTTTTTGTTACTTGAATTATTTAAAATTTATTGAGCCTTGTCCTATGGCTGAGAATATTTTGGTCAATGTTTAGGACACTTAAGAGAATGTGTTCTCTGCTGCTGTTGGGTGAAGAGTTTTCACAATCTCAGTGAGGTCAAGTTGGTTGGTAGTATTGTTCAAGTCTTTTATATCATTCCTGATTTTCTTCCCATTTATCCAATCTATTATCAGAGGAATATTTAAATCTTCAGCTATAATCCTGGATTTGTCTGTCTTCTTTCAGTTCTTTCACATTTCATTTCATGTGTTTTGAAGCTCAGCTATTAAGTGCATAAACATTTAGAATTGTTTTGTCCTTTTGATGATTTCCCTTTTACTATTATGAAATGATCCTTGTTATCCCTGTTAATATTTTTGCTCTGAAGTCTACGTTGTCTTATATTTATAAAGCCACAGCACCTTTCTGCGATTAGTGTGAGCATGATATATCATTTTCCCAATCTTTTCTTTTTTACTTATTTATTTACATTTCAAATATTTTTCTTGTAGGTAGTATATAATTGGGTCTTGCTTTTTCACCCAATTTAACAATTTCTGCTTTCATGATGTATAATGAGCTTTTTCCAATCTGGCTGTTAAGAATATAGATTATGCCCAGCCTTGTGTGAGCTCCAGAAATTATTCCACCTGCTCGTCTTTAGCGATTCCTCCCCACCCCTCTTTGGGTAATTCCTTTGCAAATATGTACTAATCAGTACTCAGCTGAAGAATCAAGAGGAGCCCTTTGCAGTCTCCTTCCTGGTATTCTGCTCTGTAAATTCTGGCCAGCCTGGCCTCCCCAAACTCTCAACTTTGCCTTCTCAACTCTGAGAGATTGCCAGGTTCTATTCGAGTTTCTTCTTTCTGTGATGAAGCTTCAAAACTTTCTCCAGAAAGCAAGCTGGGACAATCACAAAGTTGCCTCATTTGTTCACTTCTCTTGTGCTGCCTGCTTGTAAATTTCTGAAAAATCATTGTTTCATGGTTTTTGTTTGTTTGCTTAGCTATGTGTTTAACCTGAGAGGGTAATCCACCATGGAGGGGTTGCCAGATTTAGCAAAACAAACCAAAATAAGACTTCCAGTTAAATTTGAATGTCAGATCAACAATGAATAATCTTTCCAGTATATATATGACCCATATTTATACTATATGTTTGTAATTCAAATTTCAGCGGGCTTCCAGGATTTTATCTGCCAACCCTAATCCCTGTTAATCTATTATACCCAAAAGAAGAAGTCCTCTGAGACTCTTTTAGGTGCTAGAACTTGTACTTGTTGGAAATCCATTCAATTCAGTATGAAATATTTACTGAGCTCATTCATCACAATGAGAATAATTTAGGATTGAATTGGCAGAGAAGACAAAATAGGCATATGAAATTAATGATGCTCAGTTGAATGACAATGCCAAATATAAATGTCACAGGAATTCAGAAGAATGATCACAATAAACTGAAGCAGTCAGAAAAAGCCAGAAGATGAGGTTAACAGAAAAGGTGAAGGATGAAAAAAACTATATTCAGGTATGGAGGTCAGTGATGCTCAGCCTGCTTAAGAAGGTCAGGTCCTGACCCAGGACTAAGATTGGCATCCTTCTAGACAAGGAGAAGAAAAGCCTAAGCCAAAGATTTATGGAAGGTCATTATAAACCAGATTAGTCGCTATCAGTGTTTCTGAGAATAGCTGTTTAGTTCACTCATTATGCAAGAGTGACTGGTTGAGGGGAATGAATGAGGACTGAAATCCAAACTGTGCTTCAGTTCCCAAGACATAAACATTGGTTCAGGGCTGCAGCCAATTGGAGGAAGAAATGATTTTTCTAATTTGAATGTACCGTGTGGGACATCTGAGGTCCTGGGGGAGCTTTCGTGTCTTCCTTCTGAGTAGCTTTGGTACGTCTGTAACTCTGACCTAGCTTTTTTAGTGCTAGAGTCACTATGGGGAGAAATAGGTGGAGATGTTAGAAGAGACTTCATCTCTGAGCTGTGAGCATTCTGTATTGGGCCATTGTGCAGAAGAGGGTGAAAAGGAACAGGATAAAATTGGTTTTATAGTTTGGGGCAAAAAAGTAGGTGAAGTGAGATAGAGCTGATAGGGCTTTAGAAGAATATGTGATAGAACCCCTCCAAAGTTCAGCACCAGCACCCAGAAGTCTGAAGATTAACAGTCTGAAATATTGGTGCCATCCAATAAAGGGTGGCCTTTAAATCAAGCACTGTGAACTCAAAGTCATCCTGGGACAGCCAGATGATGGGGGCCTGTGGATAATTTTTTTTTTTTGAGAGGGGGGTCTCACTCTGTCGTCCAGGCTGGAGTGCAGTGGTGCAGTCTCGGCTCACTGCAACCTCCACCTCCCGTGTTCAAGCAGTTTTCCTGCCTCAACCTTCCCAGTAGCTGGGATTGCAGACCTGCACCATCACACCTGGCTAATTTTTAAAAAATATTTTTAGTAGAGATGAGGTTTCACCATGTTAGCTAGGCTGGTCTCAAACTCCTGACCTCAAGTGATCCACCTGCCTCAGCCTCCCAAAGTACTGGGATTACAGGCTTGAGCCACTGTGCCCAGTTGGAGAATCTTTCTAACAGGAAGCTGCAAATCTGGATTTTTAAGGAAAAATCACCTGAATTTCAATTGTTAGCATAATTCTAAGAACTTAACCCCCCCCCACACACACCCCAAAGCACAGTATAGACCCACACTGTTCTAACAAAATAATACACATCTGTAGGTGTGAATGCTGCCATGTTTCCTTCTCTGTTCTAAAGCAGTATTTCCCAGCCCTAATCATCCTATGCACTGTCTCTATTATCTACTGGGAGTCTCCCAAAAATGAAAGGGAAGAGGGAGGAAGAGGAAGAGGAGAACCAAACCAAACCAAACCACCTGGCTATAAAAGCCAGGTGGGTGAATGTAAGTATTTTAGAGGATGTGAACCAGAATAGTTACTTTCACTCTTCTTATCATTCAGCAGTTTGATCTTTTTAAAAGAATGAGGCAACCTGTAACTGGTTGGGGCAATAGAGTCATCCCCAAAATTGCAAACCAGTATTCTTATCTGGAGATCTGGAGACAGTGAGGTTTGTAATAAATATTTACAGTAAAAGGCTTTATCTTATCATCATCAGCTTGGAATTCCTTGCTATAGCAAAAAAATCTCCAAAGAAAATAGCCACTTGGAACAAATACCCAAATTGTGGAAAATCTGTCATTAAAAGAATACAAGATTCTTTCTTCCAGGTGTAGAGATGACCATTGGATGTGCCATTCAAACACTAAAGGAAACCAAACTAAACAAAATTAGATCCTTTCACAGAAGGTGAACCTATATCTGTAGCTTCCTTGGGTGTGAAAACAATGATCCTTCCACAGAAGATGAACCTGTGTCTGTAGCTTCACTGGGCATAAAAATAACTCAGTCTTAAAAATGAAAGGCTGGTATCTTCTTTCTCCTGAGAATCATTTGGCTTCAGAGTCACATCATTGTACACGGGCTGGAATAAAGGCATGTGTTTTCCATTTGACTACTGCTTCCACTAATATTTCTGAGTGGAGTACAAATTCTTTGTTTTATGCTAGATGAGAGCAATGGGGAATAGTCTTACAACAAAGAGCACAGTTTTAAAATGGAAAAGGAAAGCACTATTTTAAGGATAGTCAGTCCTCTTCCATAAATTGTTAATGTTGGTCAAATTGCAAAAAACTTTTCCTTAGCCAGTTCTGGAAGCAGGAACATTAAGAAACCACCTGAGGGCACTATTCTCACATGAAAGTCAACTCACGGAGTGACTAAAAATGGAAGCTTCTTTTGAGTTTATCTATAAGACAGTGTTTTTCACATTCAAACAAGACCAGTATTAGTCTCTAGCCTTTTGACATCTATGATTGTATAATCACTTCTGAGATGTCACAGGTTTATAGAATTAATAAACCAGACCCCAACCAACTTGCTCTATGTCTATGGCAAGTGTATGTGTCTTACTTTACACCAGGACGGATGTGGAGGAAGAAGAGGGGATGTAAGTTAATAGTACTTAAGTGAAAGGATTGTGAAGATTTACTCCTAGCTTTATTTAACCTGAGTACCTGAATGGTGACATTGGTCAGATTCATACCCGAGTATTTAGTAATAATTTAGATAAAACGTTTCTTCCTTAGGTATTTAGGTATGTGAAACTTACACAGGGTGGTGATGCCAAGAGATGGCTCAGAGGTCTCCTGCCTGTCTTTAATATCCATCATACCACCCCTCCCAGAACGCATGTTATCTAGGTAAAGATGGTGTCTTTGCTATACAACTTTAACACAAATCCTCAGCTGTCCCAAATAAGTTGTCAGTTTTAAGTCCTTTATAGAAATTCTAGAGCCATCACTGCTTGTTGGTTGCTTGATCAGTTTTTCCAGAGAATTTTCTCGAATAATCCAATTCTCTTCCCATATAAAGGCATAGACTCTGCATTCACTTCATCATCGCTCCAAGCTTTAGAAAAATCCACAAGGAAATCACAAGAGCAGTAGTCATCTGTATCAAGTGCTGCTATGTATATGAAAGATTAATAAAAAGCAGGGACAATGAGATCCATGGTGATGTATCAGAGAGCTGTCTATTTGGGCTCCCTCGTAGATGGTATTTGTGGATTCCCTCAGGGTGAGGGAGCTTCTCATGTCTGGCCCTGTCAGAAGCAGCCAGTTAATCAGCTGTAACATGAGCCTTTGACACAACCAGCTGCACAGTGGTAGCCTGGACTGTGAGTGCATTGTCCTCTCACCCACACTCGGCAATGCTGCCCCATCGTAAACAAGATGTCTGGCTTAACTGGGATATCCTCTAAAAGTATTTAGGCTAAAACAGAAGCTGACATCATAGGCGAAAGCTGTGTTCCCTCTGTTTGTATTTCTAACTTCCTATACCATTCCCAGAGAATTTCACGGGATGTTGCTTAATAATGAAAACAATGGATTACACACAGGTTGGCAAAGGGGGCAAAATGATTAGATCATCCAGTCAATTGGTCTTTCCAGCAAAGGGCAGAATCTCCAGATAGGGAATCTAACACTTCATTTAAGGCAAAGGGCCAAATAGTAAGAAACACACTGACTTTGTTGTCTTCTCTGCAATACTGACAGAGCATTGAATCTGTTTTAGTTGGCTGTACTTGTGCCCTACTTAATTCCTTAAACACGAGCTTCCAATACAGTGCTGCTCTTTCCTTTGGAGATCACCAGTGGAGTAAATGCTATCTGGTGGAAGGCAATTAACTTTGGTAAATGATGCCTGTGCAAAACTCAAGGTCGGGTTACCAGTGAGAACACCTTGGCAAGACAAGGCCAACACAGGAGAAAAGTCCTAAAGAGTCGTCCTGTGGAGAGTCTTTCATCTTTGCTGAGTACTGTATTATGTAAACTCTGGCTCAGAAAGGGTTATTGTTTGAGGCTTATTTATTCACCTGATTGAATTTATTCAATAGTACAGCTAAAACGCTTGGTTTCTCACCCCAGGGCTTTGGTCTTTATAATAACCTTGTTCCTGGATATGTTTTCTTCTTATTTTCAAATACATGGCTAATTCAAATTCTCAGTGTGGATTTTATAATCTCTGAGAGTAAGACACTAGAATTATCCAGAATGGCTGCTGGATTCCCACCTCACTTTGGACTTTATTGTTAAAAAACCGGAAGTCTCAATCTAGCAACACTTCATTCCTACAGTGTCTCATATTTTTGGACCAGTGGTAGGAACCAGTCTCTCTTACTCTCTCTGGGAATTGTATACGGTAAAAACTATGTAGGCCTGAAGCTTTCAGTGGCCTCTTCACCTGTCTATAAGAGACATTATTGAGCAAAGCCCACATATGTCCCTAGATCTAGTCATATCTTTTTACCCCTGATTGGTACAATGCAAGACAATACCAAACTATGGGCCAGGCGTGGTGGCTCACACCTGTAATCCCAGCACTTTGGGAGGCAAAGGGTGGGCAGACCACCTGCAGTCAGAAGTTCGAGAGCAGCCTGGCCAACCATGGCCACCATGGTAAAACCCTGTCTCTACTAAAAATACAGAAATTAGCCAGACATGGTGGCAGGCACCTGTAATCCCAGCTACAAGGGAGGCTGAAGGAGGAGGACTGCTTGAACCTGGGAGGCAGAGGTTGCAGTGAGCCAAGATGGCGCCACTGCACTCCAGCCTGGGCGACAGAGGGAGACTCCGTCACAAAAAAAAAAAAAAAAAAAAGAGAGTACCAAATCATGGACTAGAGATAAGGACAGAGAGCCCCAGCAAGAGAGCCGGAGACAAACAGTGGAGTGGTTAAAAAGAAGCTGTTTTCAAACTTACTTGCTGAATTGGTTGAAGTCTTTGCTGGCTTACATCTGTTACTCTTTAGAGTTTCATGGGGAACTAAGAAAGTGCCAGGATACTGGGAAAAGAGCCAACATAAAATGGTTGGGTAATAAAAGGGTAAAAGGTTTAGTTCTGAAAATTTAAGACTCGTAAGCTCAACTTTTACAGCAAGGGAAAATATTATCACACTGAATAAATAATGGAAATAGAACAAGATACTGACTTTACATGAACAACATTCCCCTCAGACTAATCTAAAAATTTAATCTATTGACAAAGGATAGGTAAACTGTATCTGCAGATCGGAGCTGGGACCAGAGGTATCTGGAAGCACAGGCACAGAGATAAGCCTGAGAAACCACGGCAAGACTGGAGGCTCAAAGCAGGAACTGAGGAAGTAGAGGTCAGAGGTGGGGACAGAAGAGCAATCAGGGGCCTAACGCCCAGAGAATTAAGATCATTTACAGCCAGGTGTGGTGGCTCAAACCTGTAATCCCAGCACTTTGGGAGGCCAAGGCGGATGGATCACTTGAGCTCAGGAGTTGGAGACCAGCCTGGCCAACATGTGAAACCCGTGTCTACCAATAAATAAATATATAAAATTAGCCAGATATGGTGGTACATGCCTGTAATCCTATCTATTCTGAAGGCTGAGGTAGGAGAATTGCTTGATCCCAGAGGTGGAGATTGCAGTGAGCTGAGATTGTACCACTGCACTCCAGCCTGGGCAATGGAGTAAGACTCCATCTCAAAAAAAAAATCATCTAGGATTTTATGCCATTTTCTGTCCTTAAAAAATTGAATTTCCAAGCATGAGCCTATGAAGATTGTTTAATTCCTTTGAGAACCTGAGCCCACCATTCAAAGACCTATCACTCAGTGACAGTATCATTTCTTCATTCTTTATTTAAATTTATTCTCTCATTCACCAAATAATATTAAATGCCTTATGTTGGTAACATAATTGGCTAGGAATAAATAAAATAAAAATGATAGACATTAGTTTGCTATCTCCCGAGTTGAAAAGCATTTTGATCATTTATCTAATCAGAGCTGCCTTTTCTATTTAAAAAAAAAATTGTCAAAAGAATAACAGTTAAGATGTAACTAAGTCCTGATTACTTTGAAGATTTTGTATAAATTAGGACAAATTTCAAAGAAATTTAATGTTTTGAAGCAGCCCTTTTAATAAAGACTTGGCTTCTTTTTCGGCTTTTTAAGAAACTTACAGGTGCAGCCTTGATTGAAGATCTCAGATTTCCTAAATACTTTTAAACTCATTGCTTTATATCATTTCAATAGATTGCTGCTAATCAGTTCCGTGTTCTTACCAACTAATAGTGCTATCTTTTACCTGAAACTTCATTTTTATCATGTCCAGAAGCAAAAGCAAACATAAAACAAAACATGGAGGAAGAATTATTTCAGTCTTTTCACTGTTCACTTCTATTTTCACTTTTCTTATAAATCAGTAAAATGTTACTCTTGAACTCCATCACGCCCACTTTCTGTGGTTTCCATTTATTGTAGAGGATATATTTTTTTAAATAACTCATTAAATAAGCTTTATTTGAAGATCTCTGACAAATAGTATTCGAAGATCTCTGACAAGTTATTGAACCCTCTGCCCTTCAATTTCGTCATCTATAGTATGGGATAATAACTACTTTGCAAGGATGATTTTAAAACTAAATTAGATGATGCCATATGATATCTATAGTCCTACTTTCCAGCATACACAGCACAAATTTTTAAAATAAAATTAAAATGATGATATAATCTTACATATTTGAATGTGAATTTAAGATAATGGGTATTGTTTTGCTGAAATTAAATGTATTGACAATGTGAATTTACAAGGTATATGAAGGTTTGTTTCAGTTTAGTGAGCCTATAACAACAAATTCCACTGGGTAAGGGTCCTGAAATTTAATGAGAACGAAGGAGATCTCTCAGCCTGTTTGCCATTTCCCCTCTGTCTGAGACTGCTGCTTGGACCAAGAGGGATCTTATTTCTCCAGCTCCCTATGAGACCAGGCAGGGCTACTGGTGACCTACCAGGCTGAGCTCAGCTGGAGGAAACCCGTGTTTGGGTGCTCAGTTGTGCACAGTCTCATAGACACCCATACTTAAGTGGGCTTAAAGACCCACACCCCTCTAATATCCACTGAGCTCCACTGAGAAATCTTCAGCAAGGCAGTTATGTGTTAACTTTATCTTTTAGAGGAATCATGTTGGCAGCAGTTTGAGGATAAACTGGAGTGCCTAAGAATGATGAGGGGGTGGCAACTGAGCCATAGAAATACTGCAAACTCAGGCACCTGGCATTTAAAACACCACCGCACTTCCACACATCACCAGCTTTCTCTGCTTCTATTTTCCAGTATGAAGCTTCTGCTCCTGCCAACATGGTTAACCTTCCCTGAATACACACTGGGTTTCCCTGCCTATTCAGCCCATACTCACATCTTTTTCACTTATATATTCCTGTAGTCCTTATAAAAAATCCTAACCATTTTTAAAGGGTCCACCGTCTTTACTCAGTCTTTCCTAGTTTGTTCAAATTACCTAATATGATTCATAAGTTACCTTGTATTGAGGTATTTATGTTCCATACTGTGACTTGTCTCTTCCAGCAATTGGGTTCAAATGTGATGGCAGGCATACCTGATTTTAATCTATGATGGCTCCTTGTTCAATGTTGGCATTCTATAATTTGCTGAATAAATAGATGAATAAATAAACCACCCTTTGACTCATCTTGTAGGCGCCTCTATGTAGCTGTAAGACAAATATTTAGTAACTGCTTAAAATGTATCTAAATTGGATGTTTTATTTTGTCCCTCCAAAGAATTTATAAGGACATGGATTGCTTTGAATTCCAAAGTACAGTGGCCTGCACATAATAGAAGTATTGCTTATATATTGTAATACTCTGTACCACATAGGTTATATATAATAATGTCCATGATAGTCAGTGTAGCCTGGTGTAGCACAAAAGACTGCTTAGAGGTGTTGGCAGTCCTTATGCTAGTACTTAAGAGAGGATAGGTTTTAGATAGATAGTTAAGTAAGGGAAGGTATTTTTCAAGTGAAAGGAATAAACTGAGCCTAAAATAATGGGGTTATTCTTCCTTAATTTATAACGCTTTGAGGAAATTTTGAATTGGTTTAGTCCCATGTAAAATTAACCTCAAAGAAAAGTGTTGGTGTGAGCTAACAAAAATAAATGCAAGCTACAGGGGAGGCTGAGGCAGGAAGGTGGTTTGAGCCTAGGAGTTGGAGGCTGCAGAGGGCTGTAGTCACACTGTTGTACTCCAGTCTGGGCGACAGAGCAAGACCTAATTTATTAAATAAATAATGAATGCATGCATGCATGTAATAACAAAAATATTGGTTATTTAGATGGCCCTAAATTTGGATTTTGGCTCAACCACTTTGAAGTTCTGTGAGTTTTGGCAATTTCTTCACAGCCTCAGTTTTCTCATCTATATAGCATTATAATATATGCAAAACACCTTACATATTCTGAATTTTAATCACAGCTATCACACAGAAGGTCAGCTGAGATGTACTTCTATACAGTGTCTATATTTCTCAAAATATACTTTTGACTGGCAGGTAGGGTTTCAAATATTCTGATTAAATTGCTTACTTAACTGAAGAAATAGCATTAAAGCCATCTACAATAGCATTAAGACTTTTCAAAGTGCTTTCACATTTTCCTATTTGATCATCATTTGTCAGGTAGGTGTGACATGGAGTGTTATTCAAAGTAAAGGAACAGACTCAAATACATTACCTTATTGAAGATCTTGCACCTAGTTGGAGTTAAGAGCCCAGGTTAAACCCTAAACTGCTATCTTGTAATACAGGTCTCTTTCCAGTATAGCTGTTGGCAAATAAATGTTGTCACACTGATTGCCACCTGGGTTTTGCACACCATCAGAGGGTTGTCTAAGTTTTTGAAAGAGTCAAGTAATTTTCTTATAGTCTACACACAAAATTAGTTTTAATTAAAAGACAAAAAGCGGACATAATGCTATGTTGTAGTCAGAAGAACCTGTTATAAGATTTATTATTTCTAACCTATCAGCTTATAGATTAAACCTATAATGATGGTGGCAAATGAAATGAGCTTGCAGGGATATCCTATTTTGTTCAGTAAAGGAAGCATAAATATTGTTTTCAAATGTATGAAACCAGGAAGAAAGGATTTCAAAATTGAAAAATATGGTTTACTCTCGAGAAAGAATTTTCTGACTATAGTTTGTAAAATAGGTGGAGGATTGTAGAATTTCTCAATCCAGATGGTTCTGAAAATATATAAAATTCTCTGACTGTGATGTTTTTAGTCATACTTGGAAGTAGCTCCTCTCTTCTAACCATATTACATAAGGTATTTATTTCCCTTATGAGAAACTAATGTCAGTAAACACGATTAGAATACTTTCCTTGTGTACTGCAAAAATAGACAAATACCTATATGTAAACTAACTTCTTATTTATGAACAAATAAGATAGGATGTTTTATTCTTTATATCTTACCTGTATTATTTGTTGAGTAATCATATGATGTGTCTGCACCTTGATATACCCGTAGGTAATACTAAACATTCTGGATTTGAGTGATTTACGTGGTTTTTTCCCCCTAGTAAAAGGTAACACTTGGGTGCAGTGGTGATTTATGGTTTTAAAGGTGCTTTAGGCTTGGGGCTTGTTAAAACAAATTCTCAGTTGGATATCCAAAAACATACATGCATTTGATTATTAAGAAGCAGCTGGAATGGTACAACAGTGTCTTTCAAGTTACCAGTAACTGGCTGTAGACCTGCTCAACTACAGTACAAAAATGAGAACATCAAAAGGGCAACCAAATATTTATTTCCTTCAAAGATAGGAATTGTACTAATGCACTAAAACCCCATTTTTCAGAGCTTTACAGTAGAGGTTCTTAATCTGTGAGTCACACAACTTTTTGAGAATAAGATGAATGCTTTGCATCCAGATCTTTTTCAGAAACATATAGAAGTATGGAACTATATTTGCTATTTCAGAGGGCATATGAACCCTAGTTTGAAAACCTTCTGCTTTAAAGGATGCAATGTGTTCTGTTAAACATATTTAACACAATTACAGAAATGGAAAATATGGACCTCCATTAAACAAATTTTTTAGTTCCTAATCAGATAAACTGGGGGCCAAACTAAAAGGATTCCTCTTGTTTTAGTGTTCAAAAATAGTTTTATTTTTAGGTATTTATGTTTTGGCCTTTTTTCTACCTTTAAAATTGTTTAATTTCCAAGTAATTTTATTTTTGGATGTTACACATATATATATATATATTCTTAACTTTTATCTCTACAGATATTTTCTGGCAAGTTTCTATACGAAGTATGATTCAACTCACTTCATCCTAAACACAGCTTCTCTCCTGAGTGTGCTAATTCCCAAAATGCCACAACTACATGGTGTTTGGATCTTTGGAATTAATAATAAGTATTGACATTTTTTGAAACTGAACAAAAATTTTTATAGCTACTGAATTTCTTATGAGGAAGGAGTGGTTAGTAAACTGCACTGTTTCTGTGATAATGTGAAATGAGAGGTATTTACATTGGAGAGCCAATGGCTGGTCCTTCATGTGCTGTTTTGAAGTGCAGATTTCTGTTAAATGATGCTTCTCTTTAATACATGTATCTGAAGAGAGGCTTTATAAGCAGGCTGGGCAGGCCCAGCTTATAAGTTAAAGGGCAACACAGTGAAGATGTAGTAGATAAATTCAAGGAAATAAGTATTTGTAAGAAACTAGGACCAGCTTAACTTATAATGAATGGGAATTGTGTTAAGAAAGGAACATTTCCAATCATTCAGATATGGTTGAAGCAGACTTACATGTAAACCAGAATCATCTCTATACAGGTTTATTAAAGATTGTTTTTATTACCATACATATTTCTCTTGTTTTATGTAAGAGGATATATATCCTCTTGTTTTATACAAGCCAGTTCCTACTTATGAGGGTACTTTTTTGGTTTTGCTGGCTCAATATTCTGTATTGATCAATGAGGTCATTTTTACATTTATTACATTACAGAGTTCATGGAGGTTGACCTTCATGACTGATAGGTGATAGGAGATAGCCAAGCATTTTACAAGCAGCCTCAGAGTCAGTGTTCTAATTTTGGAACAAAGTGGGTTTTACTGCTTTTCCAGACACAAGGCTGCTAAACCAATTGAGAAAATAATTTATTTCAAGCAACTAAAAAGTATATGGTAATTTAAGGGTATCTGCTTATTTGCTAGAACAATTTAGTTGGCAAAGTCTGTCGTCATTTGGAAAAGGAAATATAAAAGGAACAACCGTATAGCCAACCTCTGGTCTGGCAGAAACTGCTTCTCTAGCAATAGTACCAAAGTAAGTAACAGAGAATTTTTGGCAGGTCTGCAATAAAAGATAACATTTTCTTTTCTTAGTCCTTCTGCTCTCAGCCCCCATATTTTGTCCATTAATATTTTGCCTTTGAATACATGGGTCTTCCTATAGATAGCTCAAAATGATAACTGTCTTCAGAACAGCAACCACATTGAATTCTTGTGACTTAGGAAAGCTTCCTATAGTTGCTGACATTAACTATAAGAAATAACTATATACTACTTTAAGAAGTAAACATTCAAAAAAAACCCCACAAAATTCAGATATGGGATGAAATTTAAAAATTTAGTAACATTTATAAACAAAGTTGAATGAAAAAAGTTATAGATCAAGTTAAACATCAATCTGTGTCAGTAAGCTGACTTCTGGGGTTAATGATCATTGTTTTGTATTTCAAAAGTTTTGAGTTTAGAAATCAGTTGTGTGATACTACCTTTGTAATTGTCTTTTCCCATGTATTTTTAAATAACTGGTATCCATAATAAAATTTTTCCTTGGTGTAAGATTATTTGGAAAGCTCTCCAAATTTAGTCATCAGAATTAAAGCGACATTTTTCAAGTTCTTGAGCAACTGAATTTATAAAATTAAAGTAACAAAAAGCATTCATTTTTCTTTAAAGTTTATCTCAAAAGGCTTACATTTTTTTAACATCAGATAGAAATCTCTTACACATGCTTTCTTTTCTGCTTTCTCCTGTCAATGTTTTAAAAATATTTACTCAGTAGATATTTGAAGGACCCACTCTGTTATAGGAATTATTTTAGGTATTGAGGATAGTTTGTAAACAAGAGAAACCAACTCCCTTCCCTTCGATGCCTACATTCCATTAAAACAAAATCTGTAATGACTATTACTTCGAACAAAATAAATTGCCATGTCATAAACGTACCTAACTTCAAGTCAGGAGACTAATGTCAATTTCTAAGGAGTCCTGAGCTCAGAAATGCCACTAATTTTAGCAAACATTGGTGGATCTTTCCTGCAGCAGTTATTACTGTGGAGTTCTAGTGATGATTTTCTGTTTTCCTTATTCCATCTATAATTATTTATTGGTATCTTTTATAAGGAAGATTTGTTCTTCTCCCTCATTTATTTATTAAATCACTTAAACTCTGGGTTCATGGATATTTCATTCTTTGGGTTATAATCCATTATCATGATTTGTTGCTCAAATTGTCCTCCAGCTTTGACCATTAGGAGCTCTTACAAGTTGACTACTGTGTCCCTTTGACCTGCCCCCATCCTTTTTCTAGGTTTACAGTATTATTGTCTATTGAATTATAAAGATCCTAAGGGGCATAATAATATCTCCTTGACTAACACCTTATGAATTAGCTTATAAAACTAGCTGATGCTAAGTTAGAGAAGCCCTTAGAGACTATATAATTCAACCACCTACCTCCTACCTTTCCTTTTTTTTTTTTTTTTGGAGATAGAGTCTCACTCTGTCACCCAGGCTGGAGTACAGTGGCGTGATCTTGACTTATTGCAACCTCTGCCTCCTATGTTCAAGCAATTCTCCTGGCTCAGCGCCTCCTGAGTAGTTGAGATTACATGCACGTGCCACCATACCCAGTTGATTTTGTATTTTTAGTAGAAACAAGATTTCACCATGTTGGTCAGGCTGGTCTCAAACTCTTGACCTCAAGTGATCTGCCTGGCTTGGCCTCCCAAAGTGCTGGGATTACAGGCATGAGCCACTGCACCTGGCCCCCTACTTTAGCTTAAATCTTCATTAATTATCACTCTTCCATTTAGTTCTGCTTTATAATAATAGAGGAGGACTTATACCATATTCTATTTTTGTAATGGAATTTACAATTTGTTATATATTGAGTCAAAAGTTATCTTTACATAACTCTTTAACTATTTAAAGATAACTTTTAAATTGGTGTCAACAGCATTGAATAAATATAACTGGAGCCTTTACCATTTTTCATATGATACGGTTTCAGATTTCTCCCACTATCCTGGTAATTCTCTAAGTTCTAGTTTATTATTTATTATATAGCACAAGAATTAAATACAAGAGGTGATCAGATATACTGTGAAAGAGTACCACTTCCCTTGTTCTGGATGCTTTTTTTTTAATGCTGCCAAATACTACTTTAGTTATTTTGACAACCACATATCACTGATTGACTTTATGTCACTAAAACCTTAAATTGTCAGCAGGTAGTGCTGTAAACCACTCTTAAGACATTTTTCCTATAGAACTCTATCTTGTTAGATTTTAGTTTATTGATTCATCTTGTCTAGCTAAAGCTGAATCTTGATTTTCATTCAGTATATTTCTCCTGTATCTTAAATGTTATATATGTTATCATCACCAAAAATAGCCTCATGCTAGTCATGAAGAACACAAACAGAGGAACCCAGTGTTAATCAGTGCAACTTAATAGTCTAACAGGATAGAAAAGAATAATTTCCAAAACAATAACATAGATAGTACATGTTGATGTGAGAAATGTGAACAAGTTGAAATGTGAACTAAAAAGACATGTCCCAGTAAAATTCCCTAAAAGGAGGTTTGTAATAGTGCAGGGCAGGGAAGGGGAAGGTAAGTAGAATAGCAGAGAGAAACTCTCCTTTATTGTGTGAAAATAATGAGATGTATCACATTTTTATTTTACTCCCTAATTTCAGTTCTAGGTAAAAATGATCTAGTGATTCAGCAAGTAGTTTGTTACATGGGATTTAAAATTTTTCATTTAACTACAAATGATAGCATGAGAATATAAGCGTCAAAGGCGGAATCCTGAATGTATCAAGTATATATAGGAAATACGGCTTCAACTGTATTGGATGATTTTATCTCAAGTTGAATGTTGGCCTCACAGAAGTTGTTTATAGTATTTAATTTTTTCAAAATCTGAAATATCATAATTAGAAAAATTAAAATATTTGGGTTTTATTTTCAGCATAGTAATTTATTTCATTTCTTGACTAATTAAGCCCTTGATAAACAATGGTATGGAGTAACTTACATGTAGCTCTCAAGTTCTAAATAATGTTAAGTTTAGCAGATAAGGCAGTTTATCACTGTGTTCTTTCACTCTGATTGCATAAGTATGTGTTGATAAAATAGTCTTAAATACAAGGACTATCGTAAATAAATAAGCCATTTCATTAACATTGTAAAATGAATAGTTTTAAGATATAAAGTATGAAAGGAATTTTACAGTATATAAATTTTCTGCAGTTACAAATTTTTATTGACAGTCTTATTTTGAAAACCCCGGAATGTTTAAATATTCTGCATTTATGTTGACCATATTACCAAGATGCTAAAACATGCATCATTTTCTTCATTTTATAATTTTTATAGTGGGAACAGAGAAGCCAGCTGATTTATTAGTTATTGCTGGTGAAAATACAGAGACCCTTTGAAACATTTGTCCCTCCTAGAATTCTCATGAAACCATATGCTTCTATCACGGCCCTTAACAGTCATGGGGAGTATGTGGGAACAACAGAGACTTATCCTGTCCCTTCCCTGCCAAAACCACACATAGACCCACACACTTGAAAAATAAGGAAATAAGATCATCTGAGTATGGAGATTCCTCAAAAATTAAAATTAGATGATCCAGCAATTTCGATTCTGGGTGTATATCCAAACAAAGCGAATGCAGGAACTTGGACAGATACTTGTAAATCTATGTTCACAGCAGCAATTCACAATAGCCAGAAGGTGGAGGCAATCCAAGTGCCCATCAAGGGATGAATGGTTAAAAGAAATGGTTAAAATATACACACATTGGAATATTATTCAGCCTTAAAAAGGAAGAAAATTCTGATACATATGACATCCTGGATGACTCTTGAAGACATTATGATATGTGAAATAAGCCAGTCACAAAATGGCAAATATTGTGTTATCCCACTTTTATGAACTACTTAATCAAATTCAAAGACAAAGTGGAATGTGGTTGCCAAGGGCTGGAGGGCAGAAGAAGTATTGGGAGCTTATTGGTTTTGTTTGTTTGGTTTTGAGACAGAGTCTCCCTCTGTTGCCCAGGCTGGAGTGCAGTGGTGCAATCTCAGCTCACTGCAACCTCTGCTGCAGTGGTTTAATCACAGCTCACTGCAACCTCTGACTCCTGGGTTCAAGTGATTCTCATGCCTCAGCCTCCTGAGTAGCTGGGACTACAGGCATTCATTACCACACGTGGCTAATTTTTGTATTTTTAGTCGAGACAGCCATCATGTTGGCCAGGTTGGTCTGAAACTCCTGACCTCAGGTAATTCGCCAACCTCTGCCTCCCAGAGTGCTGGGATTACAGGTGTGAGCAAACTGTGCCTGGCCAGACGCTTATTGTTTAATGGGTACAGAATTTCAGTTTGGATGAAAAAGTTCTGAAGCCAGATGGTAGTGATGGTTGTGTAGGAATGTGAATGCATTTAGTTTCTTTTAACTTAAAAATGGTTAAAATGTCTTTATTCTGAGATTGCTAGTAACAGGTAAAAAAAATAAAAAGGTTAAAATGGTAAATTCTACCACAATAAAGTTCAGGAAAGTTAATTTGTGAAATAAGCATAACACTCAGCAAATAAAAACTGAAGTATCTTCCAAAGACCTGATTGACAGTATTACTGCTAATGAAAGAATGTTCCATATCAAAAGATACTGGTCAGCAAAGAAAATTTAAAAGGAGAAAAAATGGCAGTGTATTTTTAGCACTATCCGACTCAAAGAATGTAAGACATGTATGTGACTCAAGTGGATAGGGCCGCAGCAGGCTTGAAATATTAGCCATTAAAAGAACCAAACTCATTTCTATCGTTTCCATTCCATATTTACCAAGCAATCTTCTGATTATAATTTGGATTTAGCCTTCATTGTAATTTGGTCAATACAAGGAAGATAAAAAGCAAACTCAACTATCCTAGCTCCCCCATAATTGCATTTCTCATAAATAATTACATTAGTACTAATGGCTTTCACACAGTATTATATTAGCAGTTTGTGGTGTGTAACTGAGTACTCCCAAGTCCAGTCACTTCCAGACCTGATAAATCAATTTCAAGCCTATATAAAAAAAAATCAGATACTGAAACTTAAGTAATCACATTGTGGACCTGCCAGACTGCATACATCTGCGGCAAGCTGACGTGGCTTTCCCCAAGCGATACCCCTCTCAGAATGCACTTTCCATACATATTTCCATACCATTCTGTATTGCCTTTTGTCTTCTGCCTATAGACTTAGATCCTTGAGAACAGAGAATCGACCTTATCCATATCGCTAGCAACTAATAAAGTCCCTATCACAAAGAAATGAACCCAATAAAAATGTAATAAATCAAAATAAAACCTAATGTAGTAGGACATAATTAGGAAATAAATATTGAAAATAAGATTCTTCTATGTTTTAATAAATATTTAGATATTAAAATTTCCTTGAAGTCTACAAATGGAAAGCTAGACACACAATATCTGAGACAAAATGAGCATATCTAGATTGAGCTGGAACTCTTGATTTATATTGAAATTACATAGGCCATATTTGTTAGAATGCCCATGAGTGGCACTCTAGCCATAGGATATCTACATAAAGTACAGACAGGCCTCAGAGAGCATACTTGCCTTTTCCCTAATAACCCTCTTCTGTGCTACAATAAAGAACATAGAAAATGTATACCTTCACTTACTAAATACATGGGACTTGTATAAGTGCCACTTCACATATATTAGGTCAAAAAAAAGATAAAATTATTTTCTTTTTTTTTGAATTTTTTATTACATTTTAGGTTTTGGGGTACATGTGCAGAACATGCAAGACAGTTGCATAGGTACACACATGGCAGTGTGTTTTGCTTCCTTTCTCCCCTTCACCCACATTTGGCATTTCCCCCCAGGTTATCCCTCCCCAGCTACCCCACCCCGCTGGCCCTCACTTTTTCCCCCCAATAGACCCCAGTGTTTAGTACTCCCCTCCCTGTGTCCATGTGTTCTCATTTTTCATCACCCACCTATGAGTGAGAATATGTGGTATTTCATTTTCTGTTCTTGTGTCAGTTTACTGAGAATGATGTTCTTCAGATTCATCCATGTCCCTACAAATGACACAAACTCATCATTTATGATTGCTGCATAATATTCCATGGTGTATATGTGCCACATTTTCCCAATCCAGTCTATCATCAATGGGCATTGGGGTTGATTCCAGGTCTTTGCTATTGTAAACAGTGCTGCAGTGAACATTCGTGTGCATGTGTCCTTTTTTTTTTTTTTTTTTAATTTTTTTAATTTAATTTTTATTGGATTTTAGGTTTTGGGGTACATGAGCAAAGCATGCAAGACAGTTGCATAGGTACACACATGGCAGTATGCTTTGCTTTTCTTCTCCCCTTCACCCACATTTGGCATTTCTCCCCAGGCTATCCCTCCCCACCTCCCCCTCCCACTGGCCCTCCCCTTTTCCCCCCAATAGACCCCAGTGTTTAGTACTCCCCTTTCTGTGTCCATGTGTTCTCATTTTTCATCACCCACCTATGAGTGAGAATATGCGGTGTTTCATTTTCTGTTCTTGTGTCAGTTTGCTGAGGATGATGTTCTCCAGATTCATCCATGTCCCTACAAACGACACGAACTCATCATTTCTGATTGCTGCATAATATTCCATGGTGTATATGTGCCACATTTTTCCAATCCAGTCTATCATCAATGGGCATTTGGGTTGATTCCAGGTCTTTGCTATTGTAAACAGTGCTGCAATGAACATTCGTGTACATGTGTCCTTGTAGTAGAATGATTTACAGACTTTTGGATATATACCCAGTAATGGGATTGCTGGGTCAAATGGAATTTCTATTTCTAAGGCCTTGAGGAATCGCCACACCGTCTTCCACAATGGTTGAACTAATTTACACTCCCACCAACAGTGTAAAAGTGTTCCTTTTTCTCCACATCCTCTCCAGCATCTGTTGTCTCCAGATTTTTTAATGATCGCCATTCTAACTGGCGTGAGATGGTATCTCAATGTGGTTTTGATTTGCATCTCTCTGATGACCAGTGATGATGAGCATTTTTTCATATGATTGTTGGCCTCATATATGTCTTCTTTCGTAAAGTATCTGTTCATATCCTTTGCCCACTTTTGAAAGGGCTTGTTTGCTTTTTCTTGTAAATCTGTTTGAGTTCTTTGTAAATTCTGGATATCAGCCCTTTGTCAGATGGGTAGACTGCGAAAATTTTTTCCCATTCTGTTGGTTGCCGATCCACTCTAGTGACTGTTTCTTTTGCCGTGCAGAAGCTGTGGAGTTTCATTAGGTCCCATTTGTCTATTTTGGCTTTTGTTGCCAATGCTTTTGGTGTTTTGTTCATGAAGTCCTTGCCTACTCCTATGTCCTGGAGAGTTTTGCCTAGATTTCCTTCTAGGGTTTTTATGGTGCCAGGTCTTATGTTTAAGTCTTGAATCCATCTGGAGTTAATTTTAGTGTAAGGTGTCAGGAAGGGGTCCAGTTTCTGCTTTCTGCACATGGCTAGCCAGTTTTCCCAACACCATTTGTTAAACATGGAATCCTTGCCCCATTGCTTGTTTTTGTCAGGTTTATCAAAGATTGTATAGTTGTATGTATGTTGTGTTGCCTCCAGTGCCTCTGTTTTGTTCCATTGGTCTATATCTCTGTTTTGGTACCAGTACCATGCTGTTTTGATTACTGTAGCCTTGTAGTATAGTTTGAAATCCAGTAGTGTGATGCCCCACGCTGTGTTCTTTTTGCTTAGAATTGACTTGGCTATGCGGGCTCTCTTTTGGTTCCATATGAAGTTCATGGTGTTTTTTTCCAGTTCTGTGAAGAAAGTCGATGGTAGCTTGATGGGGATAGCGTTGATTCTGTAAATTACTTTGGGCAGTATAGCCATTTTCACGATATTAATTCTTCCTAACCATGAACATGGAATGTTTCTCCATCTGTTTGTGTCCTCTCTGATTTCGTTGAGCAGTGGTTTGTAGTTCTCCTTGAAGAGGTCTCTTACGTTCCTTGTGAGTTGTATTCCAAGGTATTTTATTCTTTTTGTAGCAATTGCGAATGGCAGTTCACTCTTGATTTGGCTTTCTTTAAGTCTGTTATTGGTGTAGACGAATGCTTGTGATTTTTGCACATTGATTTTATATCCTGAGACTTTGCTGAAGTTGCTTATCAGTTTCAGGAGTTTTTGGGCTGAGGCAATGGGGTCTTCTAGGTATACTATCATGTCGTCTGCAAATAGAGACAATTTGGCTTCCACCTTTCCTATTTGAATACCCTTTATTTCTTTTTCTTGCCTGATTGCTCTGGCTAGAACTTCCAGTACTATATTGAATAGGAGTGGTGAGAGAGGGCATCCTTGTCTAGTGCCAGATTTCAAAGGGAATGCTTCCAGTTTTTGCCCATTCAGTATGATATTGGCTGTTGGTTTGTCATAAATAGCTTTTATTACTTTGAGATACGTTCCATCGATACCGAGTTTATTGAGGGTTTTTAGCATAAAGGGCTGTTGAATTTTGTCAAATGCCTTCTCTGTGTCAATTGAGATAATCACGTGGTTTTTGTTTTTGGTTCTGTTTATGTGGTGAATTACATTGATAGACTTGCGTATGTTGAACCAGCCTTGCATCCCCGGGATGAATCCTACTTGATCATGATGAATAAGTTTTTTGATTTGCTGTTGCAATTGGCTTGCCAATATTTTATTGAAGATTTTTGCATCTATGTTCATCATGGATATTGGCCTGAAGTTTTCTTTTCTCGTTGGGTCTCTGCCGGGTTTTGGTATCAGGATGATGTTGGTCTCATAAAATGATTTGGGAAGTATTCCCTCTTTTTGGATTGTTTGAAATAGTTTTAGAAGGAATGGTACCAGCTCCTCCTTGTGTGTCTGGTAGAATTCGGCTGTGAACCCGTCTGGACCTGGGCTTTTTTTGTGTGGTAGGCTCTTAATTGCTGCCTCAACTTCAGACCTTGTTATTGGTCTATTCATAATTTCAGATTCCTCCTGGTTTAGGCTTGGGAGGACACAGGAGTCCAGGAATTTGTCCATTTCTTCCAGGTTTACTAGTTTATGCACATAGAGTTGTTTGTAATATTCTCTGATGATGGTTTTAATTTCTGTGGAATCTGTGGTGATTTCCCCTTTATCATTTTTTATTGCATCTATTTGGTTGTTCTCTCTTTTATTTTTAATCAATCTGGCTAGTGGTCTGTCTATTTTGTTGATCTTTTCAAAAAACCAGCTCTTGGATTTATTGATTTTTTGAAGGGTTTTTCGTGTCTCAATCTCCTTCAGCTCAGCTCTGATCTTAGTAATTTCTTGTCTTCTGCTGGGTTTTGAGTTTTTTTGATCTTGCTCCTCTAGCTCTTTCAATTTTGACGATAGGGTGTCAATTTTGGATCTCTCCATTCTCCTCATATGGGCACTTATTGCTATATACTTTCCTCTAGAGACTGCTTTAAATGTGTCCCAGAGGTTCTGGCACGTTGTGTCTTCGTTCTCATTGGTTTCGAAGAACTTCTTTATTTCTGCCTTCATTTTGTTGTTTACCCAGTCAACATTCAGGAGCCAGTTGTTCAGTTTCCATGAAGCTGTGCGGTTCTGGGTCTGTTTCTGAATTCTGAGTTCTAACTTGATTGCACTATGGTCTGAGAGGCTGTTTGTTATGATTTCAGTTGTTTTGCATTTGTTGAGCAGTGCTTTACTTCCAATCATGTGGTCAATTTTAGAGTAGGTGTGATGTGGTGCTGAGAAGAATGTGTATTCTGTGGATTTGGGGTGGAGAGTTCTGTAAATGTCTATCAGGTTTGCTTGCTCCAGGTCTGAGTTCAAGCCCTGGATTATTTGGAATAGTTTCAGAAAAAATGGTACCAGCTCCTCTTTGTGTGTCTGGTAGAATTCGGCAGTGAACCCATCTGGACCTGTGCTTTTTTTGTATGGTAGGCTCTTAATTGCTGCCTCGACTTCTGACCTGGTCATTGGTCTATTCATAGTTTCAGCTTCCTTCTGGTTTCAGCTTGGGAGGACACAGGAGTCCAGGAATTTATCCATTTCTTCCAGGTTTACTAGTTTATGTGCATAGAGTTGTTTGTAATATTCTCTGATGATGGTTTGAATTTCTGTGGAATCTGCAGTAATTTCCCCGTTATCATTTTTTATTGCATCTATTTGGTTGTTCTCTCTTTTCTCTTTTATCAATCTGGCTAGTGGTTTGTCTATTTTGTTGATCTTTTCAAAAAAACCAGCTCTTGGATTTATTGATTTTTTGAAGGGTTTTTCGTGTCTCTATCTCCTTCAGTTCAGTTCTGATCTTAGTTATTTCTTGTCTTCTGCTGGGTTTTGAATTTTTTTTATCTTGCTCCTCTAGCTCTTTCAATTTTGACGATAGGGTGTCAATTTTGGATCTCTCCATTCTTCTCATATGGGCACTTATTGCTATATATTTTCCTCTAGAGACTGCTTTAAATGTGTCCCAGAGATTCTGGCATGTTGTGGCTTCGTTCTCATTGGTTTCGAAGAACTTCTTTATTTCTGCCTTCATTTCATTGTTTATCCAGTCAACATTCAAGAGCCATTTGTTCAGTTTCCATGAAGCTGTGCAGTTCTGGGTTGGTTTCTGAATTCTGAGTTCTAACTTGATTGCACTATGGTCTGAGAGACTGTTATGATTTCAGTTGTTTTGCATTTGCTGAGGAGTGCTTCACTTCCAATTATGTGGTCAATTTTAGAGTAGGTGTGATGTGGTGCTGAGAAGAATGTATATAGATTCTGTGGATTTGGGGTGGAGAGTTCTGTAAATGTCTATCAGGTTTGCTTGCTCCAGGTCTGAGTTCAAGCCCTGTATATCCTTGTTGATTTTCTGTCTGGTTGATCTGTCTATTATTGACAGTGGAGTGTTAAAGTCTCCCACTATTATTGTGTGGGAGTCTAAGTCTCTTTGTAAGTCATTAAGAACTTGCCTTATGTATCTGGGTGCTCCTGTATTGGGTCCATATATGTTTAGGATTGTTAGCTCTTCTTGTTGTATCGATACTTTTACCATTATATACTGGCCTTCTTTGTCTCTTTTGATCTTTGTTGCTTTAAAGTCTATTTTATCAGAGATGAGAATTGCAACTCCAGCTTTTTTTTCTTTTTGCTCTCCATTCTTCCTCCATCTTTTTATTTTGAGCCTTTGTGTATCCTTGCATGTGAGATGGGTTTCCTGGATACAGCACACTGATGGGTTTTGGATTTTTATCCAATTTGCCAGTTTGTGTCTTTTGATTGGTGCATTTAGTCCATTTACATTTAGGGTTAATATTGTTATGTGTGAATTTGATACTGCCATTTTGTTGCTAGCTGGCTGTTTTGCCCGTTAGTTGATGTAGATTCTTTATTATGTTGATGCTCTTTAGCATTTAGTGTGATTTTGGAATAGCTGGTACTGATTGTTCCTTTCTATGTGTAATGCCTCTTTCAGGAGCTCTTGTAAAGCAGGCCTGGTGGTGACAAAATCTCTGAGTACTTGCTTGTTCGCAAAGGATTTTATTTTTCCTTCACTTCTGAAGCTCAGTTTGGCTGGATATGAAATTCTGGGTTGAAAGTTCTTTTCTTTAAGAATGTTGAATATTGGCCCCCACTCTCTTCTGGCTTGTAGTGTTTCTGCCGAGAGATCTGCTGTGAGTCTGATGGGCTTCCCTTTGTGGGTGATCCGACCTTTCTCTCTGGCTGCCCTTAGTATTTTCTTCTTTATTTCAACCCTGGTGAATCTGACGATTATGTGCCTTGGGGATGCTCTTCTTGCGGAATATCTTTGTGGTGTTCTCTGTATTTCCTGGATTTGAGTGTTGGCCTGACTTGCTAGGTGGGGAAAATTTTCCTGGATAATATCCTGAAGAGTATTCTCCAGCTTGAATTCATTCTCTTCATCACATTCTGGTACACCTATCAAACGTAGGTTAGTTCTCTTCACATAGTCCCACATTTCTTGGAGACTTTATTCATTCCTTTTGTGCTTTTTTCTCTAATTTTGGTTTCTCGTTTTATTTCATTGAGTTAATCTTCAACTTCTGATATTCTTTCTTCTACCTGGTCAATTCGGCTGTTGAAACTTGTGCATGCTTCGTGACGTTCTCGTATTGTGTTTTTCAGCTCCTTCAATTCATTCATATTTCTCTCTAAGTTATCCATTCTTGTTATCATTTCCTTGAATCTTTTTTCAAGGTTCTTAGTTTCTTTGCATTGATTTAAAACATGTTCTTTTAGCTCACAAAAGTTTCTCATTATCCACCTTCTGAAGTCTAATTCCATCATTTCATCACAGTCATTCTCCGTCCAGCTTTGTTCTCTTGCTGGTGAGGAGTTTTGGTCCTTTGTAGGAGGCGAGGTATTCTGGTTTCGGGTGTTTTCCTCCTTTTTCGCTGGTTTCTTCCCATCTTTGTGGATTTATCCACCTGTCGTCTGAGTAGTTGCTGACTTCTTGATTGGGTCTCTGAGTGGACGTCCAGGTTGTTAATGATGAAGAATTTCTGTTACTTGGTTTTCCTTCTACCAGTCTAGCCCCTCCACTGTACGACTGCTGAGGTCCACTCCAGGCCCTGCTTGTGTGGGGTGCACCTATAGCAGCTGCGGAACAGTGAGGGATGCTACCAGTTTCTTTTTTTGCTATCTTTGTCCCAGAATGATGCCTGCCAAATGTCAGTCTTCTGGATATAGAGGGGTCAGGGAGCTGCTTGAGGAGACAGTCTGTACTTTATAGGGGCTCAAGTGCTGAGCTCTGAGCTCTGTTGTTCATTCAGGGCTGTTAGGCTGCTATGTTCTGCTGCAGCAGAACTCATAAAAAAAAACTTCTTTTTTTCTCAGATGCTCTGTCTCAGGGGGTTGGGGCTTTCTTTATGAGTGTCCATTGCGCTGTCCTGCCCAGCTAGAAGGCAGTCTAGTCACTATTTGCCTGCTGAGGCTCCACCCTGCTGGTGTGAGGTGCACCCTGTTGCTGCAGGCTCTGCCCTGCTGCTGCGGTCTCTGCTCTGCTGCCACGGGCTATGCCCTGTGGCAGAGTCTCTCTGTTGTGGCGGGTTGCCTCGGCAACAGCAGGCTGCATCAGCAATGGGAGTGTAACCTCAGTAGGGGCGGATTGCCGCGGTAATGGCGGACACCCCTCCTTCACCGAGCTGCACTGTCCTGGGTTCAGCTGTGCCCACGGTGAAACTCTCCACCTGGAGCGTTTGGAATTGCCGTTTTGTTTGTCCCACTGCGTTGGCCCAAACGCCATTTCCCTGAAATTTTCTGACCTGGCTCACTGTCCAAGTCTTGTTCAATCAGATGGATATGCCAATCTGCCCTCTCAAGTCTCAGATTGCCGGTTAAACAGAGCACCTGGACCAGTGCACTTTGTGTGGAGCACTGTGGAGCGCCACTGCACTGTAGCACCGGCTGCCGGCTGCACCAGCCAAAACCACTGCGCTGGCGTCCTGCATCTCTTTTATACCCGGGAATTTCCTTGTTGTGTGGGCAACAAAGATCCATTTGGAAATGCGGCCCTGACTCACCTTCTGCGCGTTCACCAAGAGCTTCAATCCTGGGTTGTTCTCATGGTGCCATGTTGAGTCAGTCTCCCCTGAATTTCTTGGAGCTTAAGGAGAACCTAAAATGTCTTTCCAGCCCCAGAATGAGTCATTCTTGACTGAGGTAATAGATTTGACCTAAATGTTGGATATGGAGAAAAACAAAAATTTAAGAGGTTATACTTTCTGTGTCTATATTGAAGAGACTATACTTTCATACTCTGTATAAGAGGATTCAAAAAGGCTTTTGTTTAAAAGAAACAACTTACAATGACCTGAATTGTCAAGGGGCAGGGGATAGTTAGTCAAACTGGCCATCTTCCAACAGGTGTGCTGTTGCACATCAAACCTGAGATGACCTCAGAGAGGGAGCCCACCCTCATCCTTCCTCTTTCTAGTTTCCTGCCAGGGCTACACATTGGTAGATACTGACAAGGAACAGAGGACAGGGGTTGCTTAATCTGCAGGGGCAGGAGAGCCATGGTGGTAAAGGAGTTGAGTGGACCTGGAAGGGGAGAAGGAAGCAAGCTAGGAAGCTTACCTGTCTCATCCACCCTGTAGAAATTTCCAGTTGAGTAATGATGTGCCTCCTACAGTACTGCTCTCTCTTTTTCTTTTATTTTCTCTCTCTCTCTGTCTCTCTTTATTGTACTTTAGGTTCTGGGTACATGTGCTGATCATGCAGAATTGTTGGATAGATACATACTTATCCAGGTGGTTTGTTTCCTCCATCCCCCCCATCACCTGCAACTGGCATTTTGCCCCATGTTATCCCTCTCAGCCTTCCCTCTCCATTGCTGTCCCTCCCTTAGCCTCCCCCAACAGACCTCAGAGTGTGATGTTTCTCTCCCTGTGTTCATGTGTTCCCATTGTTCAACACTCGCCTATAAGTGAGAACATGTGGTGTTTGGTTTTCTGTTCTTGTGTCAGTTTGCTGAGAATGATGGTTTCCAGATTCATCCATGTCCCTACGAAGGACACGAACTCATCATTTTTTATGGCTCCATAGTATTCCATGGTGTATATGTGCCACATTTTCTTTGCCAGTCTATCATTGATGGGCATTTGAGTTGGTTCTACAAGAGTTGGCTCTTGTAAACAGTGCCGCAGTGAACATTCGTGTGCATGTGTCTTTATTGTAGAATGTATAGTCCTCTGGGTATATACCCAGTAATGGGATTGCTGGGTCAAATGGAATTTCTATTTCTAGATCCTTGCAGTATTGCCACACTGTCTTCCACAATGGTTGAACTAATTTACACTCCCACCAACAGTGTAAAAGTGTTCCTTTTTCTCCACATCTTCTCTAGCATCTGTTGTCTCCAGATTTTTTTAATCATCACCATTCTGACTGGCATGAGATGGTATCTCAATGTGGTTTTGATTTGCATTTCTCTGATGACCAGTGATGATGAACATTTTTTCCTATGTTTGTTGGCCTCATAAATGTCTTCTTTTGAAAAGTATCTGTTCATATCCTTCACCCACCTTTGAAGGAGTGTTTGTTTTTTGTTTGTAAATCTGCTTTAGTTCTTTGTAGATTCTGGATATTAGGCCTTTGTCAGATGAGTAGATTGCAAAGATTTTTGTCCCATTCTGATGGTTCCTGGTTCACTCTAATGATTGTTTCTTTTGCTGTACAGAAACTCTTAAGTTCAATTAGATTTCATTTGTGTATTTTGGCTTTAGTTGCCATTACTTTTGGTGTTTTAGTCATGAAGTCCTTGCCTATGCCTATGTCCTGAATGGTTTTGCCTAGGTTTTCTTCTAGGGTTTTTATGGTTTTAGGTTTTAGGTTTAAATCTTTAATCTATCTGGAGTTAATTTTAGTGTAAGGTGTAAGGAAGGAGACCAGTTTCGGCTTTCTGCATATGGCTAGCCAGTTTTCCCAGCACCATTTATTAAACAGAGGATCCTTTCCCCATTGCTTGTTTTTGTCAGGTTTGTCAAAGATCAGTTGGTTGTAGATGTGAGGTGTTACTTCCATCCACCCTGTAGAAATTTCCAGTTGAGTAACAATGGTGTGCTTCCTACATTATTGCTCTCTTTCTTTTTTTTTTCTGTTTCTCTTCTTTTCTTTTTTTGTTTCTTTCCTTCTTTCTTTCTTTTGCTCTCTCTCTCTTTCTTTCTTTCTTTGACAGAGTCTCATTCTGTTGCCCAGGCTGGAGTATAGTGGTACAATCTCAGCTCACTGCAACCTTTGCCTCCCAGGTTCAAGTGATTCTCCTGCCTCAGCTTCACTAGTAGCTGGGAATATAGGTGCATGCCACCACACCTGGCTAATTTCTTTGTATTTTTAGTAGAGATGGGTTTTCACTGTGTTAGCCAGAATGGTCTCAATCTCCTGATCTCGTGATCCTCCACCTCAGCCTCCCAAAGTGCTGGGATTACAGGTGTGAGCCACTGCACCCAGCCTCTCTTTTTCTTTTCTAAGTATCACTTAGGCCTACCTTATATAAATGTATTTATTTATTTAGTTAGTCTCTCTCACTTGAATATAAGCTTCATAAAGGATAAGAATTTGGTCTATTTTGTTAGCCACGGTTCCCTAGCGCCCAGAAAAATGCTTGGCCTTTATAGGTGCTCAAGAAATTTTCTTTGAGGGCTGTACATTTTATTGGAAACCTTAAATACTCTTCAGACAGAACATGTCTTCAACCAAGGCTCTTATGTAGTCTACATAGAAAACTGAAGCTTTCCAGATTAGGGGCAAGGAGAGGGACACTACAGAGGACACGTGCTTAGTTTGCCACAAGGGCCTCTCATGATTCATGCTTCTCAGCCAGCTTATCAGCTTCTTTTTCCTTTTTATGGTTTTCTTCTTAGCGTATTCATTGTACTTCTTTCTAAATTTTTGTTAGTGATTGCCCTAGACTTTATAACATTCATTTACAATTATTCCAAGTCTACCTTCAAATAACACTAAGCCATGTCACAGGCAGTACAGGTACCTTATAATAACAAAATATTCCTAATTCTTCCCACCTATCATTCACTAACCTAGAATTCTAGGTTAGGGGTTCCATTATCTCAACACTTTATTTTCCTTTACTAACTTCTTGCTTGCATAGTTTCTGAGGAGAAATCGGGTATAATTCTTATTTTTGCATCTCCATAAGTAATGTGTTTTCCTCTGGCTTCTTTTGGGATTTTCTTTTTAAAATAAGTTTTAATTCCTGTGTGTACATAGTAGGCATATATACTTGAGGTCCATGGGACTTTTGGATACAGGCATGCAATGCATAATAGTCACAGCAAAGTACAGTATCCATCACCTAAAGCATTTATCCTTTATTTGTGTTACAAATAATCAAACTATACTCTTAGTTATTTTAAAATATGCAATTAATTTTTTTTACTATAGTCACCCTGTTATGCTAGAAAATACTAGGTCTTGTTCATTCTTTCTCTATTTTACCCATTAACCAACCCCGCTTCCCCCCACTACCCTTCTCAGCCTCTGGTAACAATCATTCTACTCTGTATTTTCATGAGTTCAATTGTTTTAATTTTTATGCTCCCACAAATAAGTGAGAACAGGCAAAGTTTGTCTTTCTGTGACTGACTTATTTCACTTAACATAACGGCCTCCAATTCCATCCATGTTGTTGCAAATGGCAGGATTTCATTCTTTTTCATGGCTGAATCCTACTCCATTGTATATCCACTTGAATGGACACATTTTCTTTATCCATTCCTCTGTTGATGGACACTTAGGTTGCTTCCAAATCTTGGCTTTTGTGAATAGTGCTGCAATAAATAGGGTGATTTTCTTTATGTTTGTTTTTCTGTAATTTGGAAATGATATGCCTCGATGTCATTTTTTGTTTGTTGTTTGTTTTTTTTTTTTGGCATTCATTTGGCTTGGTGTTCTCTGAGTTTCCTGAACCTGTGGTTTGATATGTCACATTAATATGGAAAAACTCTCAATCATTATTGTTTTAAATATTTCTTCTTTTCCTTTATCTCTTCTCTTTCTTTTCTTATTTTACCTAACCTTTTAAATTTATTTTTATTTTTGAGATAAGGTATTTGTTTCCCAGGCTGGAGTGTAATAGCATGATCTCAGCTTACTCTAGCCTCCACCTTCCATATTCAAGTGACCCTCCCACCTCAGCCTCCCAAGTAGCTGGAACTACAGGCATATGCCACCATATCTGGCTAATTTTATTTTTTATAGAGATGAGATCTCAGTATGTTGCCCATGCTAGTCTCAGACTCTTGGACTCAAGCAATCCTCCCTGCTTGGCTTCCCAAAATGTGGCAATTACAAGTGTGAGCCACTGCACCTGGCCTGGAGGATTCTACTGATATATCTTCAAGATTAGAGATTCCTTCCTCAGTTGTGTCCATGTCTTTATAAGCCTATTAATGACATTCTTCTTTTCCTTTACGGTGTTTTTTATCTGTAGCATATCATTTTGGTTCTTTCTTAGGATTTTCATCTCTGCTTACGTTGCCCATCTGTGTCCATCTGTTCTTGGAGGCTGCTTTATCCATTAGAACCCTTAGCAAATTAATCATTGTTGTTTTAAATTTTAAACAACAAAATAAATCATTGTTGTCTTAATCCCTGCCATGTCTAGTTCTGATGCTCGCTCTGTCTCTTTAAACTGTGTTTTTTTGCTTTTTAATATACTTGTAAATTTTTCTTGATAGCAGAACATGATGTACTGGGTAAAAGGAACCATAGTTAAATAGGCCTTTAACAATGTAATGGTAAGGTATGGGGGGAGAAGCATTCTATGTCAGTCTCTTGGCGAGCCTGCGTCCCTCTACTTTGAACTTCACCAGTTCTTCTCAGTCCTCTCCCCATGTCTCTGGCAAGGCAGGATGATTAGAGGTGACTGGAGTTGGGCATTTCCCTTCCCTAGGTAGCTTAGGCTCTGATAAAAGCCCAATAGGTTAGGCCCTGGTAAAGCAGTTTCTCCTGAGAGCAGGCCTTGTTCAGAACAGAATGCCCTGGAGTGTTTCAGAATGGTTCTTTTTCTCCCTCCCACGGCTGGAAGTATGAAGGGATTTTTCTTTAATATGCACTGTGAGGACCTGATAAAACTCCTAGAGGTAAAACACATGAAAGCATGGGGCCCCACTATGATGAGTCTTACTAGAGTTTTAAACTCTCATCCTTGTCCACACTGAGCTAGCAATTGTAAATTAATGTTAAGGTTTTCTTACCCCAGTAATGATTCCTTAGGAAGTTTCTGCTTGTGAATTTCTGCCCTACTAAGTTATGATTCTCTGAATCCACCTGTCTCTCCAATTTTGAGGAAATCAGTTTGCCTGTTACCTCACTTCTCTGATGAACTTAAGGGTTGTTGATTTCTTTAGGGTTGGTTCAGCTTTTTACTTGTTGTTAGGACGAAGTGGTGACATCGAAGCTCCTTAAATGCCAGACCAGAAACTGGTAGACTAAACAATAATTTTCTTCTTTGAAGAAACTGGAAGACTAAACAATAATTTTAAATAAATAGATTTGGGTCTGATTTTCAAGGCTATACTATCAAGCTCCAACTATGAAGGCAGGTAGGAGGACATTGGAAGTTTCTGATGGGAGAGATTTAATGAAAACAGTGCTTCATTGAGAAAATATCATTTAAATAGAGAAATGAATAGGAGTTAGCTAGATCCTGATAAGGGAGAAATTGTTGGGGAGACGGAAGGTGTCAGAGAGCAGGAATAGCCCTGGGTGACAAGATAATTCACCATCCAAATTAGGGAGACTTGAAAAGTGAAAGGGCACTATTAATAATTATGCTGGTGCAACAGGCATTGGCCAGTACTTTCCTGGGTAACCTGGGATGTGTAATTTCATTACATTTGGGGAGCTACAAGAAAGTCAGAATGAAGAGAACAATGTGTGGATGGTTTCATTGGGAGGTAGGTGAAGAAGGTACTCATAGCTGGTGTTTCAAGTTAGGTTGGAGCCAGTGAATTGTGTCACTGTTCCTCATAAACAGATGGCCTTGAGAAGCCATTGAGCAAGGAGATGAAAAGATCAGATTTATGTTCTGAAAAACTGGATTGGATAAGGGCAAAGCAAGGTGGAAATAGCAGTTGGGAGATGATTATGGCTTGGATTAGGATGGTGATGGTGGTAGAGATGGGTTCTAGAGATATTTAGACTTGGGGATGGGCTAGTTATGGAGAAGAAAATGAGAGGGAGGTGCCAAAGAGTCTTCTAGATTTGTGGTCTGTAGAACTGGCTGGATCATGATCTCTCTCACTGATTTAGGAAGCAATAAAAGAGGACCAGGTTTGGAGGTAAGGACAAAAGTTCAATATTTAATACATTAAGTTTGAGGGGAAGTGTGAAGACGCTTTACGAGGTGTCAAAGATATAGATCTGCAAATCAGAAGAAATCAGATCTAGAGCTATAATCCTTGGAGTCATCAATTTGTATATGGTAAGCAAAGTTACTGAGAAGATAAAAAGGCCCAAGATTGAGCCTTAAAGCTCATTTGGATATTAGGACAATGAGAAGGTTCCAAAGGAGACTGCCAAGAAGTAACCAGTAAAATTAGACAAAAATTGGGAGTGTGATATCACAAAAGCCAAGAGAAGAAATTATTTGAAATAGGAAGAAGTGGACAATGGTGTAAAATGTTATTGAGAAATAACTAAGGTGAGAATTGAAAAATGACAGTTGCACTCACGTGACAGTTTACTTGATATCATGACAACAGCATGGGGGAACTGTCCTTGTGATCCAGTTACCTTTCTCCTTCGATATGTGGGGATTACAATTCAGAATGAGATCTGGGTGAGGCCACAGAGCAAAACCCCCATATCAGGTGGTAAAGGTATGAATTGCTATTATGCTTTGGGAGAATAATTTTGCAATATATATTACTGGTAATAATGATGCTATGGATAATTATATACTTTCACCCAGCAACTCCCATTTTTGGGATTTTTTTTTTTTTCTTTTTGAGGTGGAGTCTTGCTCTGCTGTCTTGCTCTGTTGTGCAGTGGCACAATCTCGGCTCACTACAACCTCTGCCTCTTGGGCTCAAGCAATTCTCCTGCCTCAGCCTCCTGAGTAGCTAGGACTACAGGCATGCACCACCATGCCCAGTTAAATTTTCTTTTTCTTTTTTTTTTGTATTTTTAGTAGAGACGGAATTTCACCAGGTTCTCTCCAGGCTGGTCTTGAACTCCTGACCTCAGGTGATCCACCTGCCCTGGCCTCCCAAAGTGCTGGGATTACAGGCACCAGCCATCGTGCCTGGCCCATTTTTGGGAATCTACTCAAATTATAAAGACTTATATACACTGGGAAAAAATAAAAGAAAAGTGCCCATTGGATTTAGTGACATAGAGGCCTTTGTGAAAATTTATATGTTTTTCAATTTCAAAGGCTCTTATCCTCTACTAAAATACTTGAGTCAAATGGAAAATAAACAAGAAATAATTTACTGTAAGACTGTTGTACATATTGACTTAAATTTTCAGATATTTAACATTTTATTTTTTCAAATATTTAATATTTTAAATGTTACTCATTTTTTTTTGCTTATAAAGAAGTTAGGATTTAAAACAAATTTTTGGGTTTTGTTTCTAAGTATGGATTTTTAATGGTTGGATATCACGAGTTAAATAAAGGAATATAGGGTTACCTAAGTATTTTTTTAATGCTTACTTTGGAGATTTTATATTATACAATACTAAGCTCTGTGCTTGGATAGCAATAAGGCATTTAGGCTTTTTTAGGAATGTTAGTGCTTTGATCATTGTAGTAATTGTCCAACCGTTCTAGGTCCAACACCTCTACACCTTGCCGCACAGGCTTGCTCATTAGAAACATCAGTCTGTCTACTCTGTTTCAAAGCTGATTACACGCTTTCTGAAAAAAGAGGCTGGATGCCGATTCACTTTGCGTCTTTCTATGACAACATTTGCGTCATTATTGCTCTCTGTAGGAAGGATCCTGGTTTGCTAGAAGCTGAGGCAACAGCTGAGTAAGTCATTAAGCACTTATATCAGGTTAAGGTTCATGTCTAGGCAATAATAAAAAAACAAGAAGAAAGAAAATTAAATCAAATATAAAGTTCTGCTTTTCATGGCTTGCCGAACACACTGCCACTAAAAGGTGATTGGCATGGGTAATTTGAAAGATATGTAAAGTTTACTCTGCTATCCTTTCTACTCACTGTCTCTAGAATTTAAAAAGACAAGAGCTTCTATCAACCTATGCATGTTTTCTGAAAGAATAAGGACTAATTCCTAGGGAGTTGTTCCTAATCTTGTTCCAATAGTATGGTTCTGCAGATTAATTTTTCATGTTAAATGCTTTACTCAGTGCCCTGGAGAAGCCTGAGACTAGGGAGGGGAGAATTGCTCTACACTGGATCCTACACAACCAGATGGCAGCCCTAGGACTTCAGATCAAATGGGATAGGTTTTGGATTACAGGAGCAATATCTAGTGGTATCTGGAAGAGAAATACATTAAAAAGAGTGAAATAACTTTGAAATTAAAAAAAAAACCAACAGTCTTTTGTTTTACAATTTAGCTATGGATCAGCATTTAGGATACAGGTGTAACTTCTCCAGAAAATACATTCTTGGCTGGAAATCTAAAGCCAGGTTATTATTTTGGATCTCTGAGCCTGATTTAGAGCTACTTTCATTCAGGTTTTTTAGGTTTTCGAATAACCTGTCCACTATTATTCAGTGGTCTAAGGCTAGCATAATGGCTTGTTAGTATGAGGGACACCAGCTTCTTCTTGACACATTTAACATGTGGAATCCACCAGAGGAGGTTGGTGTCCCTCAGATGCCAAGTCCCACTTTCACCATAATGTCTACATTGTAGCTATGAGAAGAAAGAAGAGGCCAGGTACAGTGGCTCACACCTATAATACCAGCACTTTGGGAGGCCAAGGCAGGCAGATCACTTGAGGTCAGGAGTTTGAGACCAGCATGGATAACATAGCAAAACCCCCTCTCTACTAAAAATACAAAAATTAGCTAGGCACGATGGTACATGCTCATAATCCTAGCTCTTCTGGAGGCTGAGGGATGAGTGTCACTTGAACTGGGGAGGCAGAGGCTGCAGTGAGCTGACATTGTACCACTGTACTACAGCCTGGGCAACAGAGTGAGACTCCATCTCAAAAAAAAAGAAGAAGAAGCTAGGAAATGGATAACCAAAGAAAAGATCTTCACTATCTAAAAATCAGATAAGAGTTTTTGAGCAAAACTGTTAGTTTTTGCCACAATGAATAAGCTGGGATTCGAAAACTGGACATGAAGTAATGGGTGTAACTAATTCCTGAGCTTCAGTTACATCGTTTATAAAATGGACTGATAATACTTGCTTTGCTTTTTCCTTCACTTACAGAGTAGTTGTAAGACTTAGATAGGATAGGGTATTGTAAGAACTTTGTGCATTATCATCTTCCAAACAAATTTTAAGTCATGATAATTAAGTTGGGGAGGTGGGTAGGGACCCATACTAAGGATGGCATGGCAAAGGGGCAAATCTATTTACGTGTAGAATACAGAAGATGGGAATTCCTAAGACCAGAAGGTGGTGGTGTCAGTCAGACTTACTCCAATTGCAATTCGAATAGTTTTACAAAAAGCAAATTTGACACTATATGTGTGTTTTTTCTTGTTACAGCATGTTTCTTAATTTTTAGGAATCAGTTCACTCCACTGTTACTTGCTGCCACTTCAGGAGCACTGGATAGTATTCAGTACCTGTTTTCTGTCAGTGCTAACTGGAGAAAAACAGATATTAAAGGAAATAATATAATCCATTTTTCAGTGTTAACTTTTCACACAGAGGTTCTCAAATATATAATAAAGTTAAATATTCCTGAACTCCCAGGGTGGAAAACTTTGGTAGGTGAGTATAATCTCTTTATAAATACATGTTCTGATTATTATTTAGTTTAATTATTGATACTCTGAAAGAAAGAAAACAACACATGCATTATATTTTAAATATTGAAAAATCATGAAATAAACATTTTATTAAAGCCAGAAATAAAAATACAAATAATAAAGAGCTAAATATTTGTGTGTGCAAACATAGTTTTATTTCCAAGTTAAAATCAAAGATCTGTGACCCAGACTATATTTTACACAACTATATTTATTTTCCAACTTTCTCCAAAAGTTGAAACATCTCCTTCATCAAGAAAAAGGAAGGGGGAAATTTTAAGTGAAAAACATTCCCTCCAATTTATTCTTGCCTCCCAATTGTAGAGACAAATTTAGCAAAATCTTTTGTTATATTTTGACTAATGTTTTGTGAAAAATTTCATCTGAGTTTTTTTTTCTTTCAAATTTGCATTCAGTCTAGCCAAAATAAGGGTAAGTTACTAGGCCAATTATATGGACATATCTAATTTTACTCCCTTTAATGACCCTCACTAAAATTACATGGTGATTAAACAATAATAATACCACCAGCAGCAGACAAGCATGGAAAAACAAGAAAGGATACAACAGCAATAAAATACTGGAAGATGGAAACAGTCAGGCAGGGCTTAGGACTAAGCCTAAAAAGCTGAGAACCCCTTAGACTCACACATAAATCCTCAAAAGGCTTGAGAATTGGCAGTGCCCATTAGGAATGCTCTCCTCAGAGCCTAACTTAGCAAGACCTAAAGATGTCAAGGCTAGAATTCTCCCCAATAAGTAGAAAGGAGAGAGACTCAGGAAACTAGGAGTCTTACCCATGCGTAAAGCATAGGGAATTTCAAGGAAGATAGCAAAGGGAAGTTCCAGAATGGAACTGTGTATCCAGTCTAGAGGAAAAAGATGGAAGGAATTATCAGTAGGTAAAAGGAAAATTAAGCAGATGAAATACAGCAGTCTCCCCTTCTCAGCGGCTTATCTTTTGGTGGTTTTGGTTCCCTGCAGTACTGTACAATAAGATATTTTGAGACAGAGGGATAGAGCACATTCATATAACTTTTATTAATATATATTGTTGTAATCTATTATTAGTTGTTGTTAAGCTATTACTATGCCTACAGACTTTATTATAGATGGGTGTATGTTCAGACAGTCTGGTTTGACTTACGGTTTTTTACTCTACAGTCATGCAAAAGTGATGCACATTCAGAAGAAACTGCAGTTACAGTCCCCATACAACCATTTTGTTTTTAACTTTTAGTACAATATTCAATAAATTACATGAGTTATTAAACACTCTATTATAAAATAGGCTTTGTGTTAGATCATTTGGCCAAGCTGTAGGCTAATGTAAATATTCCAAGCACATTTAAGTTAAGCTAGTAATATTCCAAGCTCATTTAAGTTAAGCTAGGTAAGCTATGCTGTTTGGCAGATTAGGTTTATAAATGTATTTTCAATTTATGGTATTTTCAACTTACAATGAGTTTATCAGGACATAACCAATCATAAGTTGAGAAGCATCTGTCAAGAAAAAAACATAGTATATACAGGGTTCAGTACTATTTACAGTTTCAGGCATCCACTGGGGGTTTTGGAATGTGTCTTCTGCAGATAAGGGGGGAACTATTGTAAAATAAGGAAGTTATTTTTAAAAAAATAAAAATAAGAAATGAGACACAACCATAGTACATTACAGTCCTCAGCTGTGAATAATGTAGAGACATCATCATATAAGTACCTAATACTGATTCAACAAAAAGCTATAAATACAGAGAGAGGAAAGTAAGAGGAAAGAGCAGAGCAGTGTTGAAAGAGTTAATTTCCCATTTTTCATAACATGAAGTCAGTCAATGAAGTCCAAATCAATGTAGCAAAACACAGCAGTGTATGTAAATACGTAGAAATAAGAAAATTTATAAATCATAGACGGTATAGGGAGGAGTCCAAACTGTATATGGAGAGATGAACCCAGAACAGTGGGGAGGGTGGGGCCAAGAATTACTAAGTTTTGTTATAGATCTTTTAGTAACATTTAACTCTGAATCATGCACATGCTTAATTTGATATAAATAAAAAATGAATTTAAGCCAAAAGAGAGAAATTAATTGGAGAATGAGAACTGATTTTTTTCCAACAACTCATTTTAGGATGGGATAAGATATGTTTAAGATTTTCAACCCCATTCTACTGATTCAAGAAGTCTGTATATTCGGTTATAAACTGGCTCAATACCTGATCTTGGAATTTAGTGGGTACTGGGAACATATCCCAAATACTGGATACAAGCTCCAAGAGATATTGGAAAGTGTTTTTAATATTTATTTGTGTGCATTTAAATCATTTTGTAGTATTGTTAGGAGGAAGTGAGAGGACTATCCTGTTACTTTTACTAGACTAAATCATTGTAAACACCTACCTTAATAGTGGGAAGCTCTGGCCCCTAACAGGAATGATCTAAAAGAACATAAAAATTCACCAGAGCTGCCTTTCTGCCCGTGGATGCCGCCGAAGCAGCATCGTTAAAGTCTCTCTTCTCCCCGCGATCATGTCTAAGTCAGAGTCTCCTAAAGAGCCGGAACAGCTGAGGAAGCTCTTCATTGGAGGGTTGAGTTTTGAAACAACTGATGAGAGCCTCAGGAGCCATTTTGAGCAATGGGGAATGCTCACAGACTGTGTGGTCATGAGAGATCCAAACACCAAGCGCTCCAGGGGCTTTGGGTTCATCACGTATGCAACTGTGGAGGAGGTGGATGCAGCCATGAATGCAAGGCCACACAAAGTGGATGGAAGAGTTGTGGAACCAAAGAGAGCTGTCTCAAGAGAAGATTCTCAAAGACCAGGTGCCCACTTAACTGTGAAAAAAATATTCGTTGGTGGCATTAAAGAAGACACTGAAGAACATCACCTAAGAGATTATTTTGAACAGTATGGAAAAATTGAAGTGATTGAAATCATGACGGACAGAGGCAGTGGCAAGAAAAGGGGCTTTGCCTTTGTAACCTTTGACGACCATGACTCCGTGGATAAGATTGTCATTCAGAAATACCATACTGTGAATGGCCACAACTGTGAAGTTAGGAAAGCCCTGTCAAAGCAAGAGATGGCTAGTGCTTCATCCAGCCAAAGAGGTCGAAGTGGTTCTGGAAACTTTGGTGGTGGTCGTGGAGGAGGTTTTGGTGGGAATGACAACTTTGGTCGTGGAGGAAATTTCAGTGGTCGTGGTGGCTTTGGTGGCAGCCGTGGTGGTGGTGGTTATGGTGGCAGTGGGGATGGCTATAATGGATTTGGCAATGATGGAGGCAATTTTGGAGGTGGTGGAAGCTACAATGATTTTGGCAGTTACAACAATCAGTTTTCAAATTTTGGACCCATGAAGGGAGGAAATTTTGGAGGCAGAAGCTCTGGCCCCTATGGTGGTGGCGGCCAATACTTTGACAAACCATGAAACCAAGGTGGCTATGGCGGTTCCAGTAGCAGCAGTAGCTATGGCAGTGGCAGAAGATTTTAATTAGGAAACAAAGCTTAGCAGGAGAGGAGAGCCAGAGAAGTGACAGGGAAGCTACAGGTTACAACAGATTTGTGAACTCAGCCAAGCACAGTGGTGGCAGGGCCTAGCTGCTACAAAGAAGACATGATTTAGACAAATACTCATGTGTATGGGCAAAAAACTCGAGGACTGTATTTGTGACTAATTGTATAACAGGTTATTTTAGTTTCTGTTCTGTGGAAAGTGTAAAGCATTCCAACAAAGGGTTTTAATGTAGATTTTTTCTTTTTCTTTTTTTTTTTTTTGCACCCATGCTGTTGATTGCTAAATGTAATAGTCTGATCGTGACGCTGAATAAATGTCTTTTTTTTTTAATGTGCTGTGTAAAGTTAGTCTACTCTGAAGCCATCTTGGTAAATTTCCCCCACAGTGTGAAGTTAGAATTTCTTCAGGGTGATGCCAGGTTCTATTTGGAATTTATATACAACATGCTTGGGTGGAGAAGCCAATGTCTTCAGAAACCTTGGTGTAGTTGAACTAATAGTTACTGTTGTGACCTGAAGTTCACGATTAAAAGGAATTACCCAAGCAAAAATTATGGAATTATTGGTTATAAAGATGATTGTTGGCACATCCTATGCAATATATCTAAATTGAATAATGGTACCAGATAAAATTATAGATGGGAATGAAGCTTGTGTATCATCCATTATCATGTGTAATCAATAAACGATTTAATTCTCTTGAAAAAAAAAAAATTCACCAGAGCTGCTGCTTCCTACAGCCATTGTGGAGAAGTCCTGACAATAACACAAAGAACAGACAACAGTGAGCATCTGGCCACTGCTGTTTTGCCTTGGCCCTGCAATAGCTCTCCTTCCTCACACTGCCCATTTCCACTATGCATAAAAGAAAAATCAGTTAATTAGAGGTCTCAGGATTAGCTCTTGGAGTAGAAGCTGAATTTTAAGAGAATGCCACAGAGTAATCTAGCCAAGGTAGATTCAGGATAGATTTGGTAATAGAGTAGCTGGCTAAAGACATGAGGAAAAGATAGGCTGTGTGTCTTTTCTAATGAGGAAAAGGTAGTCTGTGTATCTTTTCTAGCACAATAGACATGTATATTTGTAATATCTTCTGTCTGTAGTAAAACTTCCTCCAAGATTGTATTTCAAGTATCTTTTTCATACTCAGGAAATGTATATAGTCTAATTTCTAATTTAATGAATATTATATTTTTATTAACAGTACTATAGATTACATTGCTATTCTTGAAAACCCACATTGAAATTTTATTCAACAGCTTATTTTAGACAAGAGAGAGATGTACTATTTTCCAAGGAAATTGAAGTATGTGACCAGCCAACGTAAGCTATTCAGACCAAAGATGAAAAATTTTGGCTAGGCACAGTGGCTCATGCCTGTAATCCTAGCACTTTGGGAGGCCAAGGGAGGTGAATTGCTTGAGCCCAAGAGTTTGAGACCAGCCTGGGCAACATCGCAAAATGCTGTCCGTGCAAAAAATATAAAAATTAGCCGGGTGTGGTGGTGCATGCCTGTAGTCTGAGCTACTAGAGAGGCTGAGATGGTAGATCACCTGAGCCCAGGGAGATCCAGGCAGCAGTGAGCTGCGATTATGCCATTGCACTCCCGCCTGGGCAACAGACTGAGACCCCATCTCAAAAAAAAGAAATTTCAGGATTTTTTCACTAATTATGTAGACTATAAACCTCAAAGATCACGGGCTGATGGAATTTGTGAGTAATTCACAGGGAACCATGCAGAGAGGGGAATTTAATCCATGCATTTGGTGGTAATACTCGTGACCTCAACCCTTGGTTTTACTTAGCTGGTGCAAAAACAGAATTAAGCATTTCATTGCCTCTTGTGTAAATTACAGCTGTGTTTTTCTGTTGACCTCTTAACAGAAATGTTACAGTGTGAAAGCTATAAATGAAGGATGATGGCTGTCATGTCCTTGGAAGTAATTTGCTTAGCAAATGATCAATACTGGAGATGTATTTTGGATGCAGGTGATGCAAACTCTAATTATTTTAAATGCTATTTTATGCAATGATATTTTAGTCAGCAGTCATTTTAAAATATATTTTTAATTGTAAAGGAAAAATTTTAGTTGATTTTAGTTTTTTTTTGGCTAAGATCACTTCATTTACCTGTCAACAATGTTTTATTTTCCACAGGGAAGCTGCATAGGATCAAAAAACTACATAAATTCTATTCATTTAAAAGCTCACAAAATTAAAAACTGATGTTAAATATTAATTTAAGTATTAAAATTACGTTACCATACTACTCTTATTTTTACTTTTATTTAGAAATTATTCCTAGTATGTAATCTGCACAATTTACTTTTGAAATTATAAATAGCAGATTTAATGTCAGGCCTGGTTTGTAACTAGCTCTGCATTTAGAACTTAAGATAATTGCTTAACCTCTCTTAGTTTAGTTTATTCACTAATAAAATGGCTCCACCCATAGGATTGTTTTGAGAATAGTATTGTCCAGAATAACTTACTGAAATGATGAAAATGTTCAGCTAGGCACGATGGTTCATGCTTGTAATCCCAGCACTCTGAGAGGCCAAGGCAGGAGGATAGCTTGAGCCCAAGAGTTTGAGACCAGCCTGGGCAACATAGTGAGACCCCGTCTATATCTGTATCTGTCTACCTATCTTTCTGTCTGACTATACACACACACAAACATATATATATATATATGAAATATGTTCTATTTGAAAATGTCCAATATGGTAGCCACTACCGTAATATACTCATTGAATGCATGTGAGATGCTCCATAAATATTAAATGAATAAATTAAAATTTGATTGATTGTAGATGGTCCCCTAATATATTCCTGAAAACATGTACAAAAAGCTCTATATCCAAAAGGTGAACTATAGACTTAAAGAAGTAATGAGGGATATTTTATTTCAGGTAGCCAAATAAATAAGGTTTTTTTATACCTATTATATTTTCTAGCATTTTGTGTGTGTCCTATAATGTGCTTTCTGTTTTTCATTGAGTTAATATAAGTAAAACAGGCATCCAACTGAAGCCAGATTTTCTATTTTTACTATACCCAACGATTTTCATCTTTGAGCCAATTGTAATTGACACTGATGTTGCATTTTTACTAGATTCAGCACTTTTTGTTTTTCACATGCTGGTATAAAATAAGAATAAATTATAATAAAATGCTCAAATAATTGCTTTATCAGTGTCATACAAAGTTGATGCAGTAATCAAAACTGAACTCTACAATGTCATAGCACAAATAATTTATCAATAATCTTAAGCCAGAATTCAGTGTTTCAAAGATGGCATAAGGTTACTAATATAAAATGTATAATTGTGCTACAGGAAAATCAAATGTATGAACAATGAGAGCTGCCCATGCCAAAGACAAGACGGAAGGTTTCTTCATGTAGTTTCAAATAATTTAATAAATAGTTTATGAAATTATTTGCTAACTGTTTATATGGCAATATCCATAAATATTATTTAAATATTACCATGGTATAATGACCACAAATGGTTAACAATAATTCATGTTTTTTTTCTTTATTGCTCTTTTCATTACAGGCACCATTCCTGCCTTAATCAATCTATTAAAAAGTTCCAAAATAAAACTGCAGTGCAAAACTGTCGGGTTATTAAGTAATATCTCAACCCACAAAAGTGTAGTGCATGCTTTGGTGGAAGCAGGAGGCATTCCATCTCTAATCAACCTACTGGTTTGTGATGAGCCTGAACTAAACTCTCGCTGTGCTGTCATTCTATATGATATTGCTCAATGTAAAAGCAAGAATGTTATTGCCAAATATGTAAGTTCTTTTTATAGACCATTATTTTTAATAATAAATAACTCCCTCATATAGAAGTTACAAAAATAGAAACCCATGTTATTATTCAGTGACAAAACTCTCAGGGAAGGATACAGCAGGTAAAAGGGAGGGAGAGGGAGCCTGGTGAAAAATATTCCACTGAGAAGTTGGCATTTGAGTGCAGTCAAGAAGTAGATAACAGAGTATTTTCTTAAGTTAGCATATGTTGATTACTTCTTGCTGTTTACCAATTACCAGTGAAGTATCTATAATGGCAAATATTTTTTTTTTGGTTTATTTTTAGAATGGAATCCCAAGTCTGATAAATCTCTTGAACTTAATCATAGAAAGTGTGCTAGTAAATGTAATGAACTGTATACAGGTATTATGCATAGGAAATGAAAACAATCAAAGAGCTGTGAGAGAACATAACGGCCTCCCATATCTTACCAGATTTCTGAGTTCTGATTCAGGTGAGCTCTATCTCTGTATTATTTTATAGGGACCAGATATATTAAGTGAAGCAAATATGGATTTGGACTTGTCATATATGAATAGATGTCCTGAATCTGTTTTTGAATAGATCTAAACATGTGTAATGTAACCTAAATATCGAAAACACAAATTTATTTATGTTTTCTAACTGCTAAAGTATGTAAAAAACAGTTTTATTTATTCATTTATTTGAGATGGAGTCTCACTCTGTTGTCCAGGCTGGAGTGCAATGGCGCAATCTTAGCTCACTACAACCTCCTCCTCAATTCTCCTCCTCAGTTCAAGCAATTCTGCCTCAGGCTCCTGAGTAGCTGGAATTACAGGCATGCACCACCACACCTGGCTAATTTCTGTAGTTTTTAAGTAGATACGGGGCTTCACCATGTTGGCCAGGCTGCTTTTGAACTGACCTCGCCCACCTTGGCCTTCCAGAGTGTTGGGATGACACTCGTGAGCCACAGCGCCCGGCCTCTTCCCAGTTCTTTATCCACATCCCCGATGTCTTTCCTGAGCTTTAGAGCTAGTTTGGATTACTGAAGAGCTAAGTAAAGACACTTCACTCCTTTCAGAATTTGGGTCCAGATGAGAAATAGACAGGAAACAAATAGAGATCAAAACTTCAGCCTTACTGTTGGAAAGCTTGCTCCAAGAAAACAACAAAAAGTGCCAAAAAGAACCTAAACCATGCATTTGCAATGACTCATTCTTCAAACTAAAAAATTAGGTAACTCACTACTCTTCTCATAAGGAAGGATGAATAAGGAGTAAACTTTTATCTTAATACTTCTGAGTTTGCCAGGGGTGGAGGAATTTCTACTTTTTGTACTGATGCAGGGTAAGAGAAAGAATGGTTTTCCCCACATTCTCTTAATTTTATTAATCTTTAAGGGTTAACATTCCAAGTGTTACTTGAGTGATCTATCTAAAATGTAAAGTTGATTATATCTTCTTGTTTAAGTTACTCAGTGACTGTCTGTCACCTAGGATATGGTCCACATTTCCAGCATGGCCTATAAGCCCTTTTTACTTTCCTACTTCAAGAGGAAATGACCTTCCTGTCACTCCCCTCTGATGTAACTGTCAAGTAATATTGAACTTATTGCTATGTTCTTTACTTAGGACTTTCCTTTTGTTCCACAAGGTAAAGGACCTTGTTTTATTGGTTCACCATTTTTTTCCTAGTACCTGGAACAGTGTCTAGCACATAGTAGCTATTTAATAAATATGCATTGAATAAATAAATAATTAGAGATTTTTTTTCTCTGCCATTTTTTTTAAATTTTTTATTGGATTTTAGGTTTTGGGGTACATGAGCAGAGCATGCAAGACAGTTGCATAGGTACACACATGGCAGTGTGCTTTGCTTTCCTTTTCCCCTTCACCCACGTTTGGCATTTCTCCCCTGGCTATCCCTCCCCACCCCCCCCACTGGCCCTCCCCTTTTCCCCCCTATAGACCCCAATGTTTAGTACTCCGCTTTCTGTGTCCATGTGTTCTCATTTTTCATCACCCGCCTATGAGTGAGAATATGCGGTGTTTCAGTTTCTGTTCTTGTGTCAGTGTGCTGAGGATGATGTTCTCCAGATTCATCCATGTCCCTACAAATGACACAAACTCATCATTTCTGATTGCTGCATAATATTCCATGGTGCATATGTGCCACATTTTTCCAATCCAGTCTATTATCAGTGGGCATTTGGGTTGATTCCAGGTCTTTGCTATTGTAAACAGTGCTGCAATGAACATTCGTGTACATGTGTCCTTATAGTAGAACGATTTATAGTCTTTTGGATATATACCCAGTAATGGGATTGCTGGGTCAAATGGAATTTCTATTTCTAAGGCCTTGAGGAATCGCCACACTGTCTTCCACAATGGTTGAGCTAATTTACACTCCCACCAACAGTGTAAAAGTGTTCCTTTTTCTCCACATCCTCTCCAGCATCGGTTGTCTCCAGATTTTTTAATGATCGCCATTCTAACTGGCGTGAGATGGTATCTCAATGTGGTTTTGATTTGCATCTCTCTGATGACCAGTGACGATGAGCATTTTTTCATATGATTGTTGGCCTTATATATGTCTTCTTTCGTAAAGTGTCTGTTCATATCCTTTGCCCACTTTAGAATGGGCTTGTTTGTTTTTTTTTCCTGTAAATCTGCTTGAGTTCTTTGTAAATTCTGGATATCAGCCCTTTGTCAGATGGGTAAACTGCAAAAATTTTTTCCCATTCTGTTGGTTGCCGATCCACTCTAGTGACTGTTTCTTTTGCCGTGCAGAAGCTGTGGAGTTTCATTAGGTCCCATTTGTCTATTTTGGCTTTTGTTGCCAATGCTTTTGGTGTTTTGTTCATGAAGTCCTTGCCTACTCCTATGTCCTGGAGAGTTTTGCCTAGATTTCCTTCTAGGGTTTTTATGGTGCCAGGTCTTATGTTTAAGTCTTTAATCCATCTGGAGTTAATTTTAGTGTAAGGTGTCAGGAAGGGGTCCAGTTTCTGCTTTCTGCACATGGCTAGCCAGTTTTCCCAACACCATTTGTTAAACATGGAATCCTTGCCCCATTGCTTGTTTTTGTCAGGTTTATCAAAGATTGTATAGTTGTAGATATATTGTGTTGCCTCCGGTGCCTCTGTTTTGTTCCATTGGTCTATATCTTTGTTTTGGTACCATTACCATGCTGTTTTGATTACTGTAGCCTTGTAGTATAGTTTGAAATCCAGTAGTGTGATGCCCCCCGCTGTGTTCTTTTTGCTTAGAATTGACTTGGCTATGCGGGCTCTCTTTTGGTTCCATATGAAGTTCATGGTGGTTTTTTTTCCATTTCTGTGAAGAAAGTCGATGGTAGCTTGATGGGGATAGCGTTAATTCTGTAAATTACTTTGGGCAGTATAGCCATTTTCACGATATTAATTCTTCCTAACCATGAACATGGAATGTTTCTCCATCTGTTTGTGTCCTCTCTGATTTTGTTGAGCAGTGGTTTGTAGTTCTCCTTGAAGAGGTCCCTTACGTTTCTTGTGAGTTGTATTCCAAGGTATTTTATTCTTTTTGTAGCAATTGTGAATGGCAGTTCGTTCTTGATTTGGCTTTCTTTAAGTCTGTTATTGGTGTAGACCAATGCTTGTGATTTTTGCACATTGATTTTATATCCTGAGACTTTGCTGAAGTTGCTTATCAGTTTCAGGAGTTTTGGGGCTGAGGCGATGGGGTCTTCTAGTTATACTATCATGTCGTCTGCAAATAGAGACAGTTTGGCTTCCACCTTTCCAATTCGAATACCCTTTATTTCTTTTTCTTGCCTGATTGCTCTGGCTAGGACTTCCAGTACTATATTGAATAGGAGTGGTGAGAGAGGGCATCCTTGTCTAGTGCCGGATTTCAAAGGGAATGCTTCCAGTTTTTGCCCATTCAGTATGATATTGGCTGTTGGTTTGTCATAAATAGCTTTTATTACTTTGAGATACGTTCCATCGATACCGAGTTTATTGAGGGTTTTTAGCATAAAGGGCTGTTGAATTTTGTCAAATGCCTTCTCTGCATCAATTGAGATAATCATGTGGTTTTTGTTTTTGGTTCTGTTTATGTGGTGAATTACGTTGATAGACTTGCATATGTTGAACCAGCCTTGCATCCCCGGGATGAATCCTACTTGATCATGATGAATAAGTTTTTTGATTTGCTGTTGCAATCAGCTTGCCAATATTTTATTGAAGATTTTTGCATATATGTTCATCATGGATATTGGCCTGAAGTTTTCTTTTCTTGTTAGGTCTCTGCCGGGTTTTGGTATCAGAATTATGTAGGTCTCGTAAAATGATTTGGGAAGGATTCCCTCTTTTTGGATTGTTTGAAATAGTTTCAGAAGGAATGGTACTAGCTCCTCTTTGTGTGTCTGGTAGAATTCGGCTGTGAACCCGTCTGGACCTGGGCTTTTTTTGAGTGGTAGGCTCTTAATTGCTGCCTTGACTTCTGACCTTGTTATTGGTCTATTGATAGTTTCAGCTTCCTCCTGGTTTAGGCTTGGGAGGACACAGGTGTCCAGGAATTTATCCATTTCTTCCAGGTTTACTAGTTTATGTGCATAGAGTTGTTTGTAATATTCTCTGATGATGGTTTGAATTTCTGTGGAATCTGTGGTGATTTCCCCTTTATCATTTTTTATTGCATCTATTGGGTTGTTCTCTCTTTTCTTTTTAATCAATCTGGCTAGTGGTCTGTCTATTTTGTTGATCTTTTCAAAAAACCAGCTTTTGGATTTACTGATTTTTAGAAGGGTTTTTCGTGTCTCAATCTCCTTCAGTTCAGCTCTGATCTTAGTTATTTCTTGTCTTCTGCTGGGTTTTGAGTTTTTTTGATCTTGCTCCTCTAGCTCTTTCAATTTTGATGATAGGGTGTCAATTTTGGATCTCTCCATTCTCCTCATATGGGCACTTATTGCTATATACTTTCCTCTAGAGACTGCTTTAAATGTGTCCCAGAGGTTCTGGCATGTTTTGTCTTCGTTCTCATTGGTTTCGAAGAACTTCTTTATTTCTGTCTTCATTTCATTGTTTACCCAGTCAACATTCAAGAGCCAGTTATTCAGTTTCCATGAAGCTGTGTGGTTCTGGGTTGGTTTCTGTATTCTGAGTTCTAACTTGATTGCACTATGGTCTGATAGGCTGTTTGTTATGATTTCAGTTGTTTTGCATTTGCTGAGGAGTGCTTTGCTTTCAATTATGTGGTCAATTTTAGAGTAGGTGTGATGTGGTGCTGAGAAGAATGTGTATTCTGTGGATTTGGGGTGGAGAGTTCTGTAAATGTCTATCAGGTTTGCTTGCTCCAGGTCTGAGTTCAAGCCCTGGATATCCTTGTTGATTTTCTGTCTGGTTGATCTGTCTAATATTGACAGTGGAGTGTTAAAGTCTCCCACTATTATTGTGTGGGAGTCTAAGTCTCTTTGTAAGTCATTAAGAACTTGCCTTATGTATCTGGGTGCTCCTGCATTGCGTCCATATATGTTCAGGATCGTTAGCTCTTCTCGTTGTATTGATCCTTTTACCACTATGTAATGGCCTTCTTTGTCTCTTTTGATCTTTGTTGCTTTAAAGTCTATTTTATCAGAGATGAGAATTGCAACTCCTGCTTTTTTTTGCTCTCCATTTGCTTGGCAAATCTTCCTCCATGCCTTTCTTTTGAGCCTTTGTGTATCCTTGCATGTGAGATGGGTTTCCTGGATACAGCACACTGATGGGTTTTGGATTTTTATCCAATTTGCCAGTCTGTGTCTTTTGATTGGTGCATTTAGTCCATTTACATTTAGGGTTAATATTGTTATGTGTGAATTTGATACTGCCATTTTGATGCTAGCTGGCTGTTTTGCCTGTTAGTTGTTGTAGATTCTTCATTATGTTGATGTTCTTTAGCATTTAGTGTGATTTTGGAATGGCTGGTACTGGTTGTTCCTTTCTATGTGTAGTGCCTCTTTCAGGAGCTCTTGTAAAGCAGGCCTGGTGGTGACAAAATCTCTGAGTACTTGCTTGTTCGCAAAGGATTTTATTTTTCCTTTACTTCTGAAGCTCAGTTTGGCTGGATATGAAATTCTGGGTTGAAAGTTCTTTTCTTTAAGAATGTTGAATATTGGCCCCCACTCTCTTCTGGCTTGTAGTGTTTCTGCTGAGAGATCTGCTGTGAGTCTGATGGGCTTCCCTTTGTGGGTGACCCGACCTTTCTCTCTGGCTGCCCTTAGTATTCTCTCCTTTATTTCAACCCTATTGAATCTGACGATTATGTGCCTTGGGGTTGCTCTTCTTGCAGAAAATCTTTGTGGTGTTCTCTGTATTTCCTGCATTTGAGTGTTGGCCTGTCTTGCTAGGTGGGGAAAATTTTCCTGGATGATGTCCTGAAGAGTATTTTTTAGCTGGGATTCATTCTCTTCATCTTCTTCTGGTACACCTATCAAACGTAGGTTAGGTCTTTTCACATAGTCCCACATTTCTTGGAGACTTTGTTTATTCCTTTTTGCGCTTTTTTCTCTAAGCTTGGTTTCTCGTTTTATTTCATTGAGTTGATCTTCCACTTCAGATATTCTTTCTTCTGCTTGGTCAATTTGGCTATTGAAACTTGTGCATGCTTCGCGAAGTTCTCGTATTGTGTTTTTCAGCTCCTTTAATTCATTCATATTCCTCTCTAAGTTATCCATTCTTGTTATCATGTCCTCATATCTTTTTTCAAGTTCCTTAGTTTCTTTGCATTGATTTAATACATGTTCTTTTAGCTCACAAAAGTTTCTCATTATCCACCTTCTGAAGTCTAATTCCGTCATTTCATCACAGTCATTCTCCGTCCTGCTTTGTTCCCTTGCTGGTGAGGAGTTTTGGTCCTTTCTAGGAGGTGAGGTGTTCTGGTTTCGGGTGTTTTCCTCCTTTTTGCGCTGGTTTCTTCCCATCTTTGTGGATTTATCCGCTTGTCGTCTGCGTAGTTGCTGACTTTTTGATTGGGTCTCTGAGTGGACACCCATATTGTTGATGATGAAGTATTTCTGTTACTTGGTTTTCCTTCTTCCAGTCTAGCTCCTTTGCTGTACGACTGCTGAGGTCCACTCCAGGCCCTGCTTGTCTGGGGTGCACCTATAGCAGCTGTGGTACAGTGAGGGATGCTACCAGTTTCTTTTTCTGCTATCTTTGTCTCAGGATGGTGCCTGCCAAATGTCAGTCTTTTGGATATAGAGGCGTCAGGGAGCTGCTTGAGGAGACAGTCTGTACTTTATAGGAGCTCAATTGCTGAGTTGTGAGCTCTGTTGTTCATTCAGGGCTGTTAGGCTGCTATGTTTGATTCTGCTGCAACAGAGCTCATTAAAAAACCCCTTTTTTTCTTAAATGCTCTGTGTTGGGGGGTTCGGGCTTTATATTTGGATGTCCGTTGAGGTGTCCTGCCCAGCTAGGAGGCAGACTAGCCACTGTTTGCCTGCTGAGGCTCCGCCCTGCTGTTGTGAGGTTCGCCCTATTGCTGCAGGCTCTGCTGTTCTGCTGTGGTCTCCGCCATGCCCTGCGGAGGAGTGTCTCTGTTGTAGTGGGTTGCCTCGGCAACAGCAGGCTGCATCAGCAGTGGGCGTGTATCTCAGTTGGGGCGGGTTGCCTCGGTAATGGTGGACGCCCCTCCCCCAGAGAGCGTCTCGGACCGTCTGCTCGGGATTGTTTGAAATCGCGGTTTTGTTCGTCCCACTGGGCTATCCCAAACACTCTGTCCCTGCAATCCCCTGGGCTGGCCCACTGTCCAAGGCTCGTTCAGTCTCAAGTCCAGCCCTCTCAAGTCTCAGGTTGCCGGTTCAACAGGGCACCCGGACAAGCGCGCTCTGTGGGGAGTGCTGGGTAGGGCCAGCCACCGCCACCCCAGATTCAATGAGAGCTCCAATCCTGGGTTGTTCTCACAGCACCCAATAATTAGATGATTAAATGAAAAAATACTCATAACAACTCATAAATTCATTCACAATTCCAAGACAATAAGCCAGAGAAGATGTGTCTTTTCTCAGCCAGACACTCTGACATAAATTACAGTAATTACTAAAGTTCTAGTAAATGATACCATATATGCACGGTTGCTTGATATGCATACACATGTACATAATCAAGTTTCTTCTCAGTTCATTTCAAAGCTGTCCACATCAGCTGAGTGTGTGTGGAGGGGTGGGGGTGGTTTGCAGGGACAAAAATCTTTTTTTTTTTTTCCAACTTCCCTAGATACAATATGTAGGTGATTTATCTTCAATGTTCACTGAAAGTGAAGAGAAAGGCTGAAAGGCTCAATCTTGTGTTCATATTTAACCCATTTATTTAGGGTTAACCCGTTTATATAAACCCACTGTATATTTATTGTGACATTTATTGGCAAAAGAACAGGATTAAAATTGTCCATTTCAGTAGAAAGAAATAAGTTTCTCAACAGGAAATTGCAAGGAGTGGAAAAAAAAAAAGATAGTCGAGTTTCTCTGGTGAGATTAGGCCTGCAATTTAAAGTAGTATGTCATGAAGAGGCATAGTAAGAGTATCTTTTAGTCGTGTACAATTTAAGAAACCTAGAACTTTTAACTTGGTGATTTACTCTAGTCATTTTTGTAAAAATAAACATTTTATAGAAAACAATAGAACTATGAACTTAAGTACCTCACATGTTTCTTCAATGAATGATAGCTATTATTATTATTCATTGATAGTATAACATTTCTAATTTCTTTGCTTTGTGACTATTAAGAAGCCAGTCACAATTCTCATAATCTTTCCATGTTTATTCACTTTGCCTTTTAAAATATTAATTCAGGCCTATTAAAATAGTGTCAATATAGCATACTGTTTTGTAATTTACTAACCACATTACCTTAGAACACTGTGTCAACCAAAAATATCAACCTATGTTTGACTTTACCATTTACAAGATGGAAAAAAATATCACCTCACTGGCGTGGACTCTTACAGGTGTAGCCCATACAAGCAATCCTGTGAGTCAACAATGTATTATAGATGAAAATGCCTTTCCAATACTTATTCAACTGCTAAGAAATCACCCTTCTCCTAACATTAAGGTATATATAAAGGTTTACTTTTTTTTCCTGATATGATAAAAATTAGCAGAAATATAATTTTAAAGAAAACTTTGTATCTTTATGCAAGTTCATAAATGTAAAAATATTTAATCTTTTAGACTAAATCCTATTTTTCTTGTAGAAATAAGCCAAAAATAAAAATAAACAAAATCCTAGAAGTTTTAAACAAAAAGGTTGCTTCAAACCATAAGATAACTAGTAAATTTTATTAAAAGAGAATTTCTTCAAATATGACAAGAAAATTTTATGTTTTTACTCTTCGAAGAAATTTTTACCTCAGATATTTGATTATTTATTTACAGAACTTCTTCCCTACCTCCCCAGACATCAGTTGCTAAAACTGGGCAGGGATAATGGGAATGTGTGACTTATATGGCAATATTTCTCAAATATTAGTGAATCTTGTCAGTACTATACCTCAAACCAGCCCTGCCTGTTGCCAAACAGCCTTTGCTGGCTGGAAGTAATAGTTTTAAAGGCAGGACATTACAAAGAATTATTGGGAGTTGTTCGGGGTCATCCAGTCTTTCATTTACTTCCACTAAAATACCTTTAATAAAATGACATTCACATCTATTCAAATACTTTTAACCAGGCTTTAGAAATTCAGGACATCTATAGTTGGCTAAGCAAGAAATTATAACAGCAAAAAATTATTTTATCTTCAAAATTTGGTATGTACACAGAGATGAGAAAATAGAGTAACATAGGAGGACAGTAGCTAAGTAAATACCTTTTTTTTTTTTTTTTTTTTTTGAGACAGAGTCTCGCTCTATTGCCCAGGCTGGATGGAGTGCATTGGCGCCATCTCAGCTCACTGCAACCTCCACCTCCTGAGTTCAAGTAATCCTCCTGTGTCAGCCTCCTGAGTAGCGGGGATTACACGTGTGTACCACAACGCCCGGCTAATTTTTATATTTTTGTAGAGATGGAGTTTCACCATGTTGGCCAGGCTGGTCTTGAACTCCTGACCTCAAGTGATCTGCCTGCCTTGGCCTCCCAAAGTGCTGGGATTACAGGTATGAGCCACTGTAACCAGGCTGTTTCCCTTTTTAATCTTTATTTATTTATTTAAATTGAGATGGGGTCTCTCACTCTGTCAGCCAGGCTAGAGTGCAGTAGTGCAATCTTGGCTCACTGCAGCCTCTGCCTCCTGGGTGAGGTGATCCTCCCACCTCAGCCCACCGAATAGCTGCGACTACAGGAGTGCATCACCACGCCTGGCTAATTTTTTGTATTTTTTTGGAGATGGAGTTCCACCATTTTGCAGAGGTCGTTCTTGAACTCTTGGGCTCAAGAGATCCTCTTACTTTGGCCTCCCAAAGTGATGGGATTATAGGCATGAGGTACCACATCTGGTGCATTTTTTTTTTAAACAAATGTGCTTGTTATCAGAAAAAAAGTATCCATCTATATTTCAGTGCATGTTTTCAATGAGTTCTGAACTTTGTTTAAATAGACCATAAACATATTTCAATACTTTTTCTCAAAATAAGATTCTATAATGGACAAAATGTTTTGCAATAATTCAGTAATCATATTTTTCAAAGTCATAATGTTTTTCATATAAATGCATAGTATAGCACTTTAAAAACCTATCTAAGTCCCAATAATATACAAGATTCAGCTTCCTAATGGGCTTCAGAACGTGCATTAAATGGTTCCAGAACTAGAGGAGGAAAAAATAGCAGTACTATTCCTTAGTACTACTCCCCAAAGCTTTGCTTAAATTAATAGGTGCTGCATCAAAGCCTTACAACTCAATGATCAGTAGTTAACAAGCAGTTCAAAATAGCTTTTTAATCCATGTCAAAAAATTAAAACTTTTTTTTAAATATGGAAGGGATACAACTATGCACTTAATACCTTTTTACATACTTTGTTGGCAGTTATTCCCTTCTCCAGTGCCCTCAAATGGACCTCTGTGGTTGGTCTCTGAACACAGAGAGAAAGGATATCTTCTCAGTTGTTAAAAATTATGAGGGAGTTGTTAAGTGCAGCTATTTCACTAGTAAGATAACTGAAATCAATGGATTATATTTTATCAGATTTTATAGTATCTTTCCACAATGTATCCTATATAAATGCCTGCACAATGAAATGTGTAATTTCATAAAGCTAAGTGAAAAATAATTTCTGAAAATCACATATTTAGGTTGAAGTGGCATTTTCCTTGGCATGCATTGTCCTAGGGAATGATGTGTTACAGAAAGACTTACATGAAAATGAAGGATTTGAGTATGCTGATGTTTTTCATCTTCTTCGCTCAACAGAAAAGGTAATGCCTTTACAAAATATTGAGGGTCACTTAGAAAAAAATGGTTTTTATACCACCTCCTCAAATTATCTTCAAGTCTTCTTCATGGCAATATTCAGTGTATTATTTAAGAAAAGACATGTAAAAGATCTCTTTGTAGGTCATTAGTTTATAATAATGTGATAATACTGCTCCATATTTTTCTGAGTTGTCCCATTTCATTATTGAAATGCAGTAATTTTAATGTTTGGTGATGAGTCAAAAAACAAATCTCTTATATCCCAAATCAAATTTTAAAAATAATTTTCTGTGCTTTCAGCCCTCAGTCATTCACTTCTTATCCAATATGCTAAAGTGGTGCTTCTCAAACTATTTGTGATGAAGAAGTAGCTTTTTCCCAGCAATCTATTATGGAGGGATTTTTTTTAACTTTAAAACTTTTGAAATAATCTTAGACTTTCCAAAAATTAATAAAACTAGTATTCTGGCATATCCTTCATCTAGTTTTCCTAAATGTCAACTAGAACATTAACACTGATACAATACTATCAACTAATCTGCAGACATTATTTAAATTTGGCCAGTTTTCTCAGCAATGTCCTTTTTTTGGTTGTTTTTACATATTTTTAATTTAAAAAAATATTTTTATTTTTTTCGTGTCTACTTTTTGTTCCAGAATCTAATCCAGGGTCTCATATTACATCTAGATGTCTTGTCTCTTTAGCCTCCAGTTTGTGAAGCCCAGCCCTTCTTTGTTTTTCATGATTTCATTGGTCTTTTATGATTTTGACATTTTTTATGAATCCAGACCGGTTATTTTATAGAATATCTCTCAATTTGACTTTGATGTTTTCCCATAATTAATTGAAGTTAGACCTTTTGGCATGAATATCACAGAAGTGATGTAGTCTTCTTGACTCACCTTCCCAGTACATCGTATCATGAGGCATATAATGTTGATGTATCTTACTGGTAATGTTAACTGATTACTTGGTTAAAATGGGGCTGCCATATTTCTTCACTCATTGTTTTTCCTTTTGTAATGAATAAGTATCTTAAGGTGAGACACTCTGAGATTATGCAAATATTTTGTTTTGCATCACACTTTTGCTCACCAGTCTTAACATCCATTGATGCAACAATAATAAATGTAACATTTGCCTAAGGGCAATAAAAAAATTCCCTTCTTCCTCCTATGATTATTAGTTGATATTCAACGATAAAGATTTGTTTCTGTTCAATGTTTTTTCTCAGTTTTGTTATCCCACCGTTAATGATTTTTGGACTGTCACTTGTTCACAGGCTACACTTTCAATAGGACTACCCTAGAGAAATGAGAACTATTTTTTACAGGGCATTTCAAAACCAGGAAGTAAATTGCCAGTGATGTTTCTCTCAGTTCTGTGAGATTTTAAAGGAATCAAGGAGGGTCAGGAGGTGGGTGGGAATAAAGTCATGTTATTTTTTTAATATAAAAGTTTGCTCTACTGTGGTACAAAAAAAGGAAAGTGCTGCTATAAAAATATGGGAAATATTTTGGGAGGTCAAGGTGGGCAGATCACCTGTGATCAGGAGTTCGAGACCAGCCTTGCCAATATAGTGAAACCCCGTCTCTACTAAAGAGACAAAAATTAGCCAGGCATGGTGGCACATGCCTGTAGTCCCAGCTACTTGGGAGGCTGAAGCAGGTGAATCACTTGAACCCACGAGGTGAAAGCTGCAGTGAGCCAAGATCGCACCACTGCACTCCAGCCTTGGGGACAGCACTAGATTCATTTGGTCTCAAAAAAAAAAAAAAAAAGAAAGAAAGAAATATATATGAAAAATAATAGAGTGAGGAGACTAAATGAATGTCTGAGTGACTCTCTAAGCCACATTTGACCCTCTGTTCCTTCTAGATTTTACTCTCATTACTTTACTCATGTGCACCCTTCTTCTCTCTTTTCTTTTACTACACATTCCACTATCAAGTATTCTGCCTTCCCTCCCACTTTGTTACCACCAACTTCACTCTCTAGACCCTTGATTTGTCTTATAATAGATATATTCAGGTGGATCAGTTCTACAAATGCTAGAGAATCTTAGAGAACTAGAAGGTTTAAGTATAAACCAAAGGATTTATCTGGATGTGACTAAAATTTTTAATTCTAAGGATCATCACAAGGCAAGTTAAAAGTCCTCTAGGGTTTCTTGTATTTTGTCTCAAACTACCTGCACTGTAGAGGCACATTAGTGCTCTTAGGGCTTTAGAAACAGTACCGAATTACTGTGGTCCTTCATTAAACCTATAGTGGGAGACTTCAGATTACAAAGACATGTTGTAGAAGTTAAAGGGGAGGGAGCGATGTTCAGCAGTTAAATATGTCACTGAATGAATCGCTATCTTATGGATAATAATAGGAATGCAATAAAAACTAGGTCAGGAACCCAGGAACCTAGGCACATCAATATTGTCACATGGAGATGCAACAAGTTATGTGTTGTTTTTAAATAATTTAATTATTCTCATGCTACCAAACTAGAATAATATATAAAACGAACCATTGAGATTGATTTCCACAAGCCACATAAAATTAGTCACATTAGTTATTGTTATTCTACTCTTTTTAATCAACTCAAATATGTGGCCTAATTATGAATATACTTTTGAAGAAATGTTAGTGAGCATAAATAACAGGCACTCTTCTCCCACTCATAAATCACAGTGTGTATAAAGTGAAGATAAGTAACCAGTGGGTATAACCACCTTGATAGACAGGCAAATGAAAATATACATGAAGTAAAGAGTTTAAGACAGTTGACATTTGGGAAAAAAAGTATGGAAAAATATATCTTTCCTCAAGGATTAATTTCTAGCCCTCTGAACTGGGAATAGCCAACTTGGTTCTTATCCTGTATCTGATACTAGCTGGCATGGTAGAAGTAATCAAACTATGGGATTCATTTTGAAACATTAATATCCACTTTATAATCTAAACTATTTACTGTAGACTTCCACAGTGATACTGCAGGAGTGAACCCTACATGGAAAAGAAGTGGAAATCGGTCAAGTCTTAGCATGTTTCTCTTACTTCCCTCTATCTGACGTCCTTTGGTACATTTCCCATTGCCATTCTTTTCTAGTTGGCTCTAGGTTCTATTCTGCTATCTGTTAATCCACACTTTGACCAGGACTGAGACCTAGTTTCTCAAGCTTGACTGTACCTAATACTTTTCCTTCTGCCTGTTGCTAGGTGACCATTGTGTGTGTGTGCGTGAGACTTTTATTATGGAAAATTTCAAATATATATAAAATGAAAGGGTAGCATAATGAATCTAAATATTCCTGTGACCCAGTTTCAGCAGTCATCAACTCATAGCCAATCTTATTTGATCTGTACATCCACTCACTTCTACTAAATTATTTTCAAAGCAAATTTCAAGCATCATATAATTTTATTTATAAATATTTCAATATGTACATGCAGCATTTTAATATTATGATTAACAGTGGCAGAATAAAATTCAGGGCTGGCTGTGGTGGCTCATGTCTGTAATCCTAGCACTTTGGGAGGCTGAGGTGAGCGAACAGCTTGAGCTCATGGGTTCAAGACCAGCCTGGGCAACATAGCAAAACCCTGTCTCTACAAAAAATACAGGAAATTAGCCGGGTGTGGTGGAACACACCTTTAGTCTCAGCTACTTGGGAGGCTGAGGTAGGAGCACTGCTTGAGCCTGGGAAATGGAAATTACAGTAAGCCAAGATTACACCACTGCACTCCAGCCTGGGTGACAGTGACTCTGTCAAGAAGAAAAAAAGAAAATTCACTAAGATTAATGAGTTCTCTCTGTGTGTACTCCATTGTTCAAATAACATACTAATCATACAATATAATTCAATTATTTTTAATATTAAAAATAAAATTTAGTAATAAGATTTTATCTTTTGAATCTTTCTGGAAGATATACCACACTTATATAGCTTTGGCAAGCAGACTACTTCTACAGAAGAAACTAGCTTTTGCGGTCTGCCCAGCCTCAGAATGTTAAAATATGATTCTTAAAAATATTTTTCTCCTATTCTTCCTTAAAATATAGTACTATGTAATTTTACAAATGAATTTAAGAGACGATATGAATACCTAATAATGCATGGAATGCAATAGATAACATGCTATGTAAGTTTTGATTTCTCAACTCTACTTTGAAATGTTGAAAATTATAACATTCTGGAGTTCTCTGTTCTCTATTTTCTCTAGTAATGTCATATTCTACTCCCAGTGATAAGAATGTAATATATTTTAATGTGCCAAAGTCTATTATGTTGAGTAACATGATCAATGAAGTTCACTGTAATGCATGTTTCTCCTATTTTTAGGATATTTGCTTAAGAGCAGGGTACGCATTAACCCTTTTTGCCTTCAATAATCGCTTTCAGCAATACATAATATTGGAAAGTGGAATAATGACCATATTTATTTTTGTACCTTTTCTTGAATCAACAATCGAAACTGAGAAGGCAATGGCAGCATTTCAGGTATAAAATCAGAGATTAACTCCTCAAATTAATAAATATGTCATTTTTTGAAAACTTGAAAATTACAATTTGGAGGCCCAGAAAAATGTTTACTTGTTTGTAAAAATTTAGTACTTTGTATATAAGCCCCTCTACCTCATAAAAACTTGGGAGCTATGAGGATTTCTTCATTAATATAGAATTTTACAGGTTACAAGATGCTTATGCCTTTACACCTCATCTGATGTTTATAATAAGCCTGTGGGGTTGACAATTGGTATTATTTTCAATACCCCATATTAAAGGACATAGGCTGGGCACAGTGTCTTACGCCTGTAATCCCAGCACTTTGGGAAGCCAAGGTGGGCAGATCACCTGAGATTGGGAGTTTGAGAGCAGCCTGATCAACATAGAGAAATCCCATCTCTACTAAAAATACAAAATTAGCCAGGCGTGGTGGCACATGCCTGTAATACCAGCTGCTTGGGAGGCTGAGGCAAGAGAATTGCTAGAACTTGGGAGGCGTATGTTGCAGTGAGCTGAGACTGCACCATTGCAGTCCAGCCTGGGCAACAAGAGCCAAACTCCATCTCAAAGAAAAGAAAAATAAAAAAAGAAATAGGTAGAAAAATATGTTAGCATCCAAGACAGGTTTTCTAGCTGTAAATCTTTGGTTGATCACATTGACCCTTCAACCTAATAACGATTGTATGTATCTGGGAAGTCTTATTCTATTTTCTATCCTGTGCCCTTTAAGAGAAGTCGTTTCTATGAACTCATTGAAAGAGTGCAAAGATTGCAAGCATTGTAGGAAGAATAATAGCACTTCCTATGGTCACTGCCATGACCAGACAGGAACAAGTGCTCTTAACTCTCCACCCCCGACATGCTTCTTCTATTGAATCCTCTAAATACTTCATTTACTCTTCTAAAAAGTATCAAAGGAATAAAAAATTTTTAAAAAAATTACAAAAGTGTGGCCGGGTGCGGTGGCTCACACCTGTAATCCCATCACTTTGGGAGGCTGAGGCAGGTGGATCATGAGGTCAGGAGTTTGAGACCAGCCTGGGCAACATGGTGATATCCCGTCTCTACTAAAATACAAAAAATTAGCTGGGCAGGTGGCTGATGCCTGTAATCCCAGCCACTCGGGATGCTGAGGTGGAAGAATCACTTGAACCTAGGAGGCAGAGTGAGCCGAGATTGTGCCACGGCACATTAGCCTGGGCGACAGAACGAGACTCTGTCTCAAAAAAACAAACAAACAAACAAAAAATTACAAAAGTGTAGAGAAGCTGAGTAGAAAATGTGTAAAGATTCTCTTCTTTCTTCCTTTTTTTCTGTTTTCAGATTGTCGTATTGGCTAAAGTCATTAGAGATGTGGACCATATTACTTTGTCTTCAAGAGATGTTACTATTGTAGTTGACAGTCTGTATTCAGTTCAGACTTCAACTATTGTCCTGACAGGTAAGAAATGACTAGAAGTTAATTTTAGCCACATAAAACTATTTTCAAAAACAGTTTACTGTAATCTGAATAATAATAAAATAATACACCTGATACTCTGCCACAAGAACTCATGTTTATCTACATGGAACTCCACAGCAAGTCTACAGGAAACAATGGGTATCTACTCTGCACCCAAAATAGAAGCAGAGTAACTCTGAACAGACTTTTTGCTTTCCTACTTACTTTTCCAAACCCTTAATTATTTTTTTCCAGGATATAAATGAGAATTCAACTATGAACTACCAGAAGCAAAATCAAAAAACTGATTTATAATGGTGGTGGCAGATTTACACAGATGTACTTCTGTCTGGTTTTCTTTTGTCCAGTTGTGCACATTTTGCTAACACTGAAAAGTTATTTATGTCACTATGTAACAAAGCAAAGCAAGATGGTCCCATAGAGTTCTCAACACATTTAATGCTATTGCATAACTGCATCTACTGCAGACCTAACCCAACAGCTCACACGTATTAGGTGATCAGTAATATTTAATTGACTTGTTATACCTCTTTCAAATTAACATAAGACAGGGTCAGAATTATAGTAATATGCAGTAACTACTACCATTATAAAGAAACAAGTAAGTTATTTTTTTCTTTTTAACTAAAATGGATCTCTAAAGGAAACTTCACTTGATGCCATAGAATTCTATTTTTATGAAGTATATTTTCATGGCAAGGAAGGAAAAATGAAGCAATAAACGTTCTGATGGAAACTAGCTAGAAAAAAATGTTTAAAGAAGTTATTAAATATGTTTTAATCTAAATAACATTATTAATTCAGTGTTACAGTAATTCTGTGACTCTGAAAAACAACTGTAGTGGGTATACACTCCACAAACTCTTATGGGAAAGAAATGCTTTATTATACTAGCTTACAAATATTAAATTAATTTCCCCAGGATGAGGAGAAATGAATCTCAGAAATTACTGGACTTTCTCTGCACTCCATAACCAGAGTCATATGCATGCCCAGGGTATCTCCAGCAAAGCCTGATATTCAGGCCTCAGGTATAGTGTAAAAATAACTGATGTGCTTGATGTCAAGTTGACATGGTTCCGAGAAGAGTCTTCGAAGGTACAGAAGTTTTTAAGAGACTGTGATTTCTGTTACCAAGAATTCGGTTTTCCTATATATACCACTTAGCTATTCTCCACTCAAAGTGGAGAATACTCCTTTGAGAACTATAAACCTTAGTTCTCTTTCTTAGCTGCTCCCTTCGTTTCCATTTCTAACTTCCCATCTTTAAAGCTCTTTTTAATTTTAAATAGAGCTTACCTTTAGACGATTTTTGCTTTAGATGATACAACCCAGTTTTCCCCATTCTGAGGCAATAAACACAAAGAATTTCTTGGCTTATAATAGAGGCCAGACAAAAATACAAGGAAAACAAAAACTCAGGTCATATAGAATATCCACACACAAATATAAAAATACGTTTTCATTTTCAAACACAAATATACATAAAATAGTAAGTTGGTAGCTACACAATTAATGGGACACTTTATTATTTTAAATCTGAAAACATTTCTTTTTATGGTAAAAATGTCAATGAATTTAAACCTCAGTAAGCAATACATTGATTTTAAAGTATTAATAAAGCTTAAAGTCACTTCAACTGCAAAAAGGACATATTAAATGTTCTTATGATAATCAAATCATTATGTTCATAGTTATTTTTAAAACCCTAAAAACTTCAAAACAAAATATATTCTGAAGCTATGGAAGAAGGAAAACCTCTGATTTTCAAAACTGTACACCCTTACATAAACCTAGTTATACAGTTTGTGACAGAAAACCAAACTGTAATTTTGGGGCATTTATTCTGTATTTACATATGCATGCTTTTCCTCAGTGCTGCTTCATTGACAGAGGTGTCTTGTGACACAAACTTTTTTCAGTGCTATGTGCAATTAATGAAAATACTGTACGTTTATATCAATTAAATAACACAAACATTTTTCTTCTTTAATTTATAGGGAATTTAATAGCAAGCCTGATTCATTCTAGAGCTGGTATCTCAGAAGCATTTACCACATTTGAAACAATCAAACAGCTCTTCTATCATTTGTTCTCAGGGACAAAAGAGGTAAAAACAAAAAGCAACCAATTCTAAAATTAAATATGCTAAAACTATAATTTACCTTTCTGTGTACTAATTTTTCCATTGGTTGACTATGTTATATAATATAGTTCCTGTTCCTAACTCAAAATTAGATGACTTTTCTAATACTAATTAGTCATACATATCTGCCATTTACAATTTTAATTCCTATAAAAATATACATTTGTTTTAACTCTAAGACTTAGGATTTTAATAACAAAAGCAGTATAAAACAACTGTAATTAAAGATTTAAAAAGAACTAACTACCTGTTCAAATTAGTTTCTGATTTAGAAAACAAAAAACCCTATATAATAGGTGATCTAAATGCTGGAATTAAGAGTCAATTTATAAATACATTGATGACAAAGAAATTTATAATTAAAATGTTTGTCAAGTAACAAAAACAGATGACTCTGATCTAAGTCATTTCTATGATTTGAAATGAATGAAAATGGAATACATAGGATAGTTTTCCTTATGTGCCAAGCAGGGTTAGATGTAAGGGTGTGTGTAAGAGGCTGTGCTGGTCACAGCAGTGGCTTGCCTCTGAGTGTTCCCCAACTCTCTTCCACTAAGGTCTAAAGCAGTGTTACTCCACCTTTAGAGTGTATCAGAATCACCTGGTGGGCCTGTTAGATTGCTTGGCCCCATTCCTGGAGTTTCTGAGCCAGTACATTTGAGGTGGGCCCTAGAATTTGCATTTCTAACAAGTTCCCAGCAGCTGAACTGCAGGTCCAGGGTTCAAGGTGTAGAAGACATATGAGCATACAGAGCAACTGGATGCCAACATAAAGACCAATATGTTTACTTGATGAAACTTTTTATGCTACCACCTATCATATTCCATAACAACTGCCCAGGAGCATACTTTACTTAATTAGTCTTATGACCAACCTATGGGTCATAGACAGAGGGAATTTTCCTCAAAGAACTATTTTTTTCTAGAGTCCTGTGGTCTGATACTTGCGCTTCTTTCTTTGTTTTGAACAGTGGAAAAGTGAGTTGCTTTAGTAACATCTAAATGTTAAAAAAAAAAAAAGTAATAAGTAAATAAATGAGTTGCTTTCCCTAAGATTTCTGTTGCCAAGAGTTCAGGTTTCCTACATGTACCACTTAGCTATTCTCCAGTCAAAGTATCTGGTCCTATTTCTGTGAGAACTATAAACAAAATAATTAAATAAGAGTTTCTAGGGGTGGAACCCAGGCATAACTGTCAGTTATATGGGTGATGCTAATGGACTGTCAGGGTTGTGCTCCACTGCCTTAGTTCAAACTCAAAGGTTCTTTCTTGGGCAGTACATTAGAATTACCTGTCACACCGTAAAAAAAGAAGGAAAAAAGCCCAGATTCTACCCTCAAAACATTTTGATTTATTTGGTGGGCTTTAAAAAAAAAAAATTCTGAAAGGTTCTAAAATGTAGTTAAGATTGAGAACTAACAGAAATCAATGGCAGTTGACAGCTCTTGGTAAAAATATGACTGTTAAGCTTCCATCTATACATTGCCATTTGTTTGCATACATATTTGCTTACACTTGCTCCCTCCCTTACAGAGACTTTCCTATGCAGTAGCTAATTAGATCACTAAGATATTTTAAGAACAAAGCCCATTGGTTAAGAAAGAAATGTTTCTTCATTTAGGTTCATTCAGCTTGTTCCACTGCTCTTGGCTACCTAACATATAGTGCAAATGCTTTCCGCATCCTATTAAAGGAATGCAGGGATAAACCTAATCAGTTCATTTGTATTAAAAAATAATATCAGCAGAGATGCGAGTATTAACCCAGCATTTTTGAAGGAATTTCAAATGCAACAAATGGTGAAACTTCCTCCCATAAGGTATGGTCCTATATTAGAAGTCGCAGTAGTCAAATTATTGATAGAGGAAACTTTAAGGAGGTTTAGTAAGAGCAAACAAGAGGAACTATTCTTTATATGAATATATCTTCTATATAGCAGAGGATAAACTTTATTCTAAATGGCCATTGCCAAAACCTGTTTTAATTGCAACTTAGCACCAGAGTTGTGGGTGCAGACAAGAATACACCTAGATCTTGAAGATCCTCTCTGGCCAGGATTATTCATATTTTAGGAAGTTTTTGGGAGACTGGTGACCACCACATCTGATTCAAGAAGTCACTTTTTAGTAGACTAGGGGTACATTTGACAGTTCTGAGACAAGAGCATCACCCCGACCTTAGCATCAAATGGGTCTTCTAGACTAGGCCAAATTCCCAGGGTAGAAACAGGGCTAAGTTAGGCTTAGTGGTTAAAATTATGGTGAAGTTTTCCAGGGACTTAATTCAGAGGATTTCAACTCACTGTTGTGGTTTCATCACAAACTTAAGTCCCCCCTAAAGAGGAAGAGAGGAGAATCTCTTTACTATGGGTAAATTATCTGTTCTGTAAATGGAATTGAATTACAAGTTTTCTCTGCAAGTAGTGATATTCATACATAGGAAATAGAACTACTCAAAATACATGATTAACTCTATGATAATGGAAAAGAATAGGATCCAATAGAGCATCATGGTTATCTATGATTGTAGATAACCATGTACAAACATAGATTCTCCAGCAATTTTAAGTACAGAGAATGATGAGTACATCTTTGGATCTACTTTGTTTAAAAAAACTGAAAGTCTGAAACGGGTGACCTAATTTTATGATAAGCCAAGGAACCTATATTATAACTGTTGTAATTGATAATGCTAAATTATTTTCACTGGTTCAAAAAATTACAACAAATAATGTAAGTAGTATTTTACACAGTGACTCCCACGGCTAGCCCATGGGATGACTTCGTGGGAAGTAGAAAAATATACCCCTTTTTCAGACCTATCTTCTTCAAAACCCAGCTGAAGTCTCTTCTTCCGTAACACTTCCCCTGATCACTTCAAGCAGATTTAATGTTCCAAATGCTTAGAGTAAATGAGTAAATAAGTGACTGAATATAAAATACTTACATGTAACATGCAGTTAGTGGAGGTAACATGTATGAATTAGGTCATTAGGCATTAAACCTGGTACCATTATTTCTTCATATATTTTTTCTGGGTGCATTATGTATTTATTTTAATAATGATAAAAATGTTTTTCTTTTAGTCTGGAGAAGAATGGAGGATCATCCAAAATTCCTATCTTTAAAAAAGGTATTTAAAAGAACTTGTTCTAACCCAATGTAAAGAAACTAAGAACTTTGAAAAAAGGTTTGATGAAATGCTGAAAAGAATAGACAATATAGAGAGGAATATAAATGAACTAAAGGAGTTGAAAAATACAACACGAGAACTTAGTGAAATATGCACAAGTTTAAATAGCAGAATGGATCAAGCAGAAAAAAGGATATCATCAGAGGTCAAAAACCAACTTAATGAAATAAAACGACAAGACAAGAATAGAGAAAAAAGGATGAAAAGGAATGAGCAAAGTCTCCAAGAAATATGGGACTATGTGAAAAGACCCAATCTACATTTGACTGGTGTATCTGAATGTGATGGAGAGAATGAATCCAAGCTGGAAAATACTTTTCAGGATATTATCCAGGAAAATTTTCCCAATCTAGCAGAGCAGGACACTATTCAACCCCAGGTAATACAGAGACCACCACAAAGATATTCCTCAAGAAGAGCAACCCCAAGGCACATAATCGTTAGATTCACCAGGATCGAAACGAAGGAGAAAATACTAAGGGCAGCCAGAGAGAAAGACCAGGTTACCCATAAAGGGAAGCCTATTAGACTTACAGCAGATCTCTCAGCGGAAACCCTATAAGCCAGAAGAGAGTGGGGGCCAATATTCAACATACTTAAAGAACAGAACTTTCAGCCTAGAATCTCATATCCTGCCAAACTAAGCTTCAAAATTGAAGGAAAAATAAAATCTTTTATGAACAAGCAAGTACTCAGAGATTTTATTATCACCAGGCCTGCTTTACAAGAACTTCTGAAAGAAGCATTATACATAGAAAAAAAAAAAAAACCAGTATGAGCCTTTCTAAAAACATACCAAAAAGCAAAGAGCATCAACATAAAGAAGAATTTACATCAACGAATGGATAAAATAGCCAGTTAACATCAAATGGCAGTAACCCTAAATTTAAATCGACTAAATCCCCCAATCAAAAGATACAGCCAAAACCTAATAGTATATCCAAAGATACACAAAGACTCAAAACAAAGGTTTGGAGAAAAATTTACCAACCAAATGGAGAGCAAAAACAAATAAATAAACAAAAAGCAGGAGTTGCAATTCTCACATTTGATAAAATAGATTTCAAAGCAACACAGATACAGTGGTAAAAGGATCAATGCAACAGTAAGAGATACTGATACCCAGATACATAAGACCCATAACGAGATTTAGACTCAACGAGACAGAAAATTAATAAGGATATCCAGGACTTCAACTCAGATCCAGAACAAGTAAACTCAATAAATATTTATAGAGTTCTCCATTTTAAATACACAAAATATTGATCAGCCATTATTAATATCCAATGGCTATTTCTGCAACCCCTGCATGCTCAGAGACCCTTTGGGGTGAACCTCCTGGAGACTGAGCCCAGGTGCCAGAAGACTCAGAAGCAAGGACAACTTTATTCAGATCCATGGTTGAGTTACAAGTTTGGTTTGATTTTTGGTCACAAGTCCTAAAATGCCATTATTCTGAGTTTATATCTAAATACAAAGCCCAAAACATTTACAGTTTGAAAAACATTAAAGCAAATCCCCACCACCCCACGCTGAAAACAAAGGCTTGGTTTGAAAATCACCACCAAGATGCTGTTCTCCCTGGTGTCTGTGGGGGAATGAAGGTGTAGGAGACCCCATGCTGGTTTCTGTCAGGGAATCCATAGTTTTGAATACTTGATGTTAGTGAAGATGTGATGCTTCTGACCATCTTTGGCTGCAGAGCAGAAACTGGCAGGATCTGACCCCATCAACCCAGCAGTGTCCCCAGCGCCTGAAGACCAGCACCCACCTGTGACAAGGCACGAGCTGGCTGCTGCTCTGGGTGATGTGCTCGATGGACTGCAGTCTGTAGTGAAGCACCCGGGCTCTGGAGAATCTCAGGCTCCTGAAGCATGAAATTCTATGGCCCAGTCTTGGAACAGCTGGGAGAACATGAAGAATGAATGCCCCTCACTCACAGTGAAGAATCAGAGGAGAGCCACTCTCTCTTTATTTGCATCTGATGTGTAAGCAGAGAGCCACTCTCTAGTGTTTTCAGGGCTCTTAGAAACTTTGATTCTTCCCTAGAGTGGAGGTTGAGCCACCATACTGGTCCCACACAGGGAGAGGAGGCACCACAACCCACTCTGCCCACCTCAAGACCAGCCAGTGGACAGGCCAGGCCTGAGGGGCTGCTGGCAAGCTGGCTCCTGAGCTTGATGCAGCAGAGTACCCAAATGGATACTGGAAAAAAGTTCCTGAGAGCTGGCTTGGCCGTGAGTCCTTGGTGGAGGGAGGGAGGAGCCGGTACTGAGCTGTGCTGTCACAGAGCATGGCTGTTGAGCCTGGCAGCCACTTCTTTGCTTCACCACATCTGCCCTGCCTTCTCAGTTCTGTTTCCTCCAGATGCTTCTGTGGCTGCAGGAACCACTCCCCAGGAACCTGAGGATGACCATATTCCCTTCTGGAGGAGTTCCCAGATCCCCTCAGGTCCAAGGGTGGGACTGTGTGGCAAATCCCCCCCGTGCTCTGAAGGCAGCTGGCGCCCTCAGGGCTGGTGCAGCTTCCCCGCTCTGTCAGCAGCGTCAAGGCTGAGGCGTAGAGGATGTAGCCCAGGGCGATGAGCCGCGCACGGGGAGGGGCCCAATGCAGAACAGGGAGGCCACAAAAAAAACCAGCAGCAATGAAAGCAGCGTTGGATAGCTACCCAGGAAGCACAGGCTGAGCCTGGGGCCACGGGCATGACCGGCCACCTGCGTCTGCCCTACGGGGCTCAGCAGGTGTCTGCTGGCCACCCCAGGTTCTATGAGGTGGTAGCGACAGAAGCTACTGAGAAAGTCGTCCCGGGAACACAGAGCCACCATCTGGCCTGCAAACTGAAGCACGGAGGCATAGGGGCATGGTGAGGTGGCACCACAGGCCTCAGGACAGCAGTGCCTCACCCCCACAGGCCACCCCGAGACTGCATCCCAAGCAGGAGCATCCAGAACCCTCTCTGAAGAGGCCAGGCTGGCCTTCCTGCCCACTCACTCTGTGGTTGATGGCAGACAATAGCCTGAAGAGTGCACAAACCAAGCTGGCGATCTCATAGCTCCAGATGGGCTGTAGCTCTGGGTCTCCCTCGTACTCAATTTCAAACCTGCACAGCCCAATGATGATCTAGAAACCCAGGCCATGGGGATGGGTCAGAAAACACAGCCCTGCACACAACTCAGAGGAGCCTAGTGGCCTCTGCTTGTGGGGGAGGGGGGAGCTGGGGATGAATCGGGGCCAGGCCACAAGCCTCCAGGACCCCGACCTCTCACCTGGTACCGGCCCAGGGGTGTGAGGATGAGTCCGCCCTTACCCACGATGTAGTCGGGGAGCTGCTTCTTTCCATTCTCATCCTACGTGGTGCCCAAGGCAAGTGTGAACTGCCTGAGCTGCCTGTCACTGAGCTGCCAGAGAGAAGTGCCTCTGCCCTCAGCGTCAAGGTGAAGCGAGGGAACTGGTCTTCACCCCACTGGCCTCCAACCGTGGCAACAATGGGACCCAGACAGGACACTCGGGGTGTGGGCCTGCCTCCCACAACACTGGATCCATCTCCGTGGTGCTTGGGACTTGGTATGTGGCTGACCACGGGCTAGGGGCAGTGACTCCTGTGGGGAAGGGGACCCCAATGACCATGGGACAGGCCCCATAGCTCATTCCTGAAATATCTGGCGCAGGTACTCCAGGGCCTTCTCCAGATATTCATCCATCTTCCGGACGGTGTCCTGCCCCATCTCATCCAGGTCATTGGCTGGGTAGGAGCCATTGGTGTCTGTGGGGCCAAAGCCCAGCCACAACAGGAAGGGGTAGCCAGCTGGGCCCTCCGCACACTGATCTGAGATGGACTTGGCTGTGTGCTTGGCCTGCGTGATGAGCTGAGCAAAGTGTAGGACCTACAAGGGAGGTGCGGGCAGGTCACCAGCAGGACAGGCCTGTGCTGCCAGCCAGGCAAGCCGGCTGGGGGCCCCAAGAGCAATGCACAGCCAGACCTCTGAGTGCCAGGAGGAGCAACTTCCACCAGAAGACTTTTAAAGACCAAAGGATGATCTTCTAAATGTGAAATTTCCCCACAAACACTGCCTTCGCTAGGAAAAAATGAGACTTTACTGAAATGGTGGAAGGAGATGCGGCATCAACTCTACACCCAGCCTCCCTCCTTCCCCCTGGAACCAGCACCTCACGGGCTCTGCTCAGCGCCACGGCTCCAGGGGCCCTGAGGACAGGCCCCGCCGATCCATTCACCAGGGTGTGGATCTCGGGCCCAAACATCAGGTTGTACTTGCAGCCCTAGCCCTCCAGGCTGTACATGTGGCTCTTCACCTTGAAGGAGGCATCAGTGACTGCTGGTGGCCACAGTGACAGGAAGCTGCCAGTGAATGTGGGGGCCATGAAGAGTTGGTGCTGGCAGTGGGGGATAACCAGCTCTGGAAGACAGGAGATGAACTGGTGTGCATTTCCAGAGCACAGAGTACCCACTGCTGCCCTTAGGATTCTGGGGTGCCTGAGGTGTCTGGGAAGCCATGATCCAGAGGTGTCCTCCTGAGGCCCTGCCTGGTGGCATCTCCAACACAGTAGGCAGCAGACATGAGCTCCCAGCAGTGTTTGCAGGAGGCAAACACCAGGAGGAGCAACAGAAACCAACACCCAACCCAGTCAGGATAAATGCACGGCAGAGACCAGGCTCACCTCCTGAGACGGCTGTCACGAGTCACCCTGAAGAAACGGCAGGGCCATGGGGCCACAGCTTGGACTGTGCAGCACCCCCCACGTTGGCACACCTGTGGTCTCCTACCTAGTGCCTGGTGGCTGCAGGGCAGGCAGATTTCAGCCAGTCTGACTTCACTGCACAGATGTGCCCCAGGAGTCTCCATAGCATCCTTTATCAGGGCTCACTCTAGAAGCATGGGTCCCTCTTAAAAGGCAGCCACCACTAGCTAAGGGCCTGACCCTTGTCTGCCCGCTTGCCCCATGCCGAGGACTTACCTTTCTGGATCATCTCAGCCAGGTTGGGCTGGGCAAAGACTTTAGCCACTCGGAACACCATGAGTGCGTGCTTGGGGCCGACCAGGTCTGTGCAGAACGCATGGTTCAGGAAGCCCACGAACAGTTTGGTGTACACCAGCAGGTTCTCCAGGACAAAGGGCGCCCTGGGGACCGAGGTGGCAGGTAGGGGTCAGCCTTCCCACTGGAAGTGGGGCTGCAGCAGTCCATGCCCCTAATGCCCCTGCTCGTCCTTGGGCTTACAGACTCTCCCTGGCCAAGGTGACAAGCTGTCATAGAGGACAGATGAGGGGGCCATGGGTGGGCAGGACAGAGGCAGGTGAGATCCAGGCCCTCTGAGGACACTTAGCAAGGCTGAGGCCCATTCCAAGTGGACTGAGACCACCACGGCAGAGACCGGCCCAGAGCCTGAGGGAAGGTCCCCGAGATAATTCAAAGGGGAAGGCCTTGGGCAAGGAGGGGAGAGGCCAGTGGCCACACCAGGTGCCATGGAAGCCTGGGGTCTGCTGTGAGGATCAAGCAGGGATGGGGGAAGGCGGCCACAGCTCTCCCCTGTGCTGGTGAGGAAGGGTCAAGGGATGGTTTGGGATCACGGTGAACATTCATCTGGGCCAGAAGAGAGAATGGACAGGGCAGGATGGGTCAATCACTGCTTCCATGAGAAACCAATTCTAGGGCCTGGCAAAGTTGAGCCTAGGAAAGGTTGGTCTGTGATCCACTCATTGGGGGCTGGGAGAGGAGCCCAGGAGGCCGCCAGGGCCAGGCTGACCCCAGCACAGGCTGCTGGCTTGGCCTCCACACACTGGAACAATGTCCACCAGGGGAGCCAGTGGCACTGAGGCTCACTTTTTCTCTGAAACAAACCGGGGCTTGGAGTCGCTGCCCAGAGGCTGCTTGTCAGGTACATAACCGCCACGGCTGCAGGTAGCTCAGCCACATCTCCAGGACCTGTGGGTGAGGTGTGTGCTGAGGGCCAAATCCTCCAGTGGCCTGGAGCATGGGTCCCAGGCAGCAGCTGTGTGGGACTGGCTCTGCCCATGTACCCCAGAGTGCTCAAGAGAGACGCACACAGCCCAGTGAGGTTTGGCTCTCTTGATGACCCTTCAGAAGCCAAGGTCATGGGCAAGCCTTTCCCAGCTGAGGGGGCCAAGTGCTCCCTGGTTGGATAAAGGTAAGAACCTGCCCAGCACCAGACATATGGGACAGGGCAGGGCTTTCCTGAGAGCTAGCACTGAAAACTGAAACAGAAAGAACAATGTGGCTTCCCAGTCCCCCTCCTTGCCAAGGCCTGTGACTACACTTGCTGTCTTCCTTCATCTGCCCCAGAGGACCTCCCTCCTCGGGGCACACAGAGGACCCAGGCACAAATGTGACAGGGCCAACACTCAGAGCTCTGAATGATGCATCCAGGGGCCAGCGACCAAACCAATGCTGCAGGAAGAGATAGTTTCTGCTGGACGAACCTCGGGACAATGGCCGTGCAGGGGATGGGGAGGGTCACCTGCTGCTTGCCCGATAAGGAGGCCCTGCTAACAGATGAGCCTGAGGCTCCCATCATCGAGGGTCAGCTCCACCCAGCACCTCTAGGAAGCTTAGCCCCTTTCTTCGGAGGAAGAAATAGAGGTTAAGACAGGTCAAGGAACCTCCCAAGGACACACAGCACGCAGGCAGAGAGTCAGTGTGGTTCCTGCACACACCTCACCTCAGCCCCACACAGACAGCTCCAGTGGGCCTGGGAGCCAGGGCAGCCCCAGCCCTTTTCCTGACAGGGGTGGAAGAAGCAAGAGACAACAGCACGGCAGGCCAGTATGGGGAGAAGCTCTGCGAGTCAGCTGAGAGGGTGAGAAGGCACCTGCCTAGGCCTCCAGAGGCATCACATGCTCTATGGGCAGGAAGGGACTCCCCTCACTCTGCCCCCCAATGCCCTGGGGAAAGGTCATGGTGGGTGACACCTGAGGAGGGAAAAGCAGAGGAGACAGCAGCGGTGGGAGGCCACAAGGGCCACGCACTGTTTGAACTCCTCCAGGGGGCTGGTGGCATGGGAGTGGTCAGAGGGCGAGGCTTGCTCTGGCTTCAGGCTGTTGGCAAAGGCATGCAGGTGCTTCAACAGCAGGTGCACCACCAGTACATGCTCCTCAGTGGGTGTGAACAACTCCTAGGTGGAGGAGCAGGTGTCAGGGCCAGGGAAGGGCCGCAGCGCCCACAGCACTCGGCATCCAGGTCTGACCACATCCCACCTCGGGTTGGTTGTTCTGCTTCCCCACAGGAGGCATGAGCCAGGCCAGGAGTGGAGCCACCCCCTGGGACACACTATGCCTGGCACCCAGAAGATGTGCCTTGCACTGCTTGGTCTAAACTACAACCAGCCAGTGGTAGGGAAGTGCTTGGCCCAGTACCCACACAGCCCACCTGGGGGAGGGCTGGCTAAGACAGACATATCTTCAGAGGGCCTCCCAGCCCTGCTTCTGTACTGCTGCATACCTGCAGTGAATAGCACAGGCCGCAGCCCACCAAGCGATGCCCTTGGGAACTCCTGCCTGCCTTGATCCTCAGGGCAGAAGGCTGGCATCACCCCCAAGCTCTGGATCCAGGGTCTCCCACCTGCCTCCCAAGTGTGTGCAGAAAGCACATGGAACCCAGGTGAGGTGCCTCAGACCTGTAATCCCAGCACGTTAGGAGGCTGAGGTATAAAGACTGCTAAGGCCAGAAGTTCGAGATTAGCCTTGGCAACACAGGGAGACCCTGACTCTACAAAAAATTTTAAAAAGTTCGCTGGGTGTGGTGGTGCACACCTATAGACCTAGTGACTCAGGAGGCTAGAGTGGGAGGATCACTTGAGCCCAGGAGTTCAAGGCTGCAGTAAGCTAGGATCATGCCACTGCACTCCATCCTGGATGACAGAGTAAGACCTTGTTCAAAAATAAGAATCCCATGGCTTTGCTTTCCTCCCCAATTCCTTCCACTGCTCCTTATTCTGGACACAGCCAGGCTTGGCCCATGAGAAGCCCCAGGCATCACTTCCTCTGTTGCCCAGGGACCTGTGGTCAGGAAAACTCCAAGACAAAAGCAGTCAAGCATACAAGGCCAAACTTTTTTTTTTTTTTTTTGAGACAAGGTCTCCCCGTCACTCAGGCTGGAATGCAGTGGCACAATCTCAGCTCACTGCAACCTCTGCCTCGCAGGTTCAAGTGCCTCAGCCACCCGAGTAGCTGGGACTACAAGTGTGCCCCACCACGCCCAGCTAATTTTTGTATTTTTAGTAGAGACGGGGTTTCATCATGATGGCCAGGATGGTCTTGAACTCCTGACCTCAGGTGATCCACCCACCTTGGCCTCCCAAAATGCTGGGATTACAGGCCAAACTTTTGATTTACAAGATACAAGCAGAATCCTGGAGACCTAGCCGAAGAGGAAAGCCTTTTTGCTGGCCATGGGCTTCCTCTGGTTGCTCAGCATTGGGAGGGCTGGCGGGAGCATTGAAAGTGGACGAGGGAAGGGGAGTGGGGGCGCTCTGAGTGGACATGCTCACCTCTCCACGCTTTGTTCCCCAGCCCTTTGTGCCTTAACACATCAGTGATGCTAAGTCTGGTGCAAGGCCCAGCCTCCGGCTATATCCTGGGATGCTGCAGACCCCAAATGGGCCACTACCCATATTGCTGCCCACTCAAGTCTCCATCAGGAAAATGTCCCCAAAGGTCCAGGTGACACTCAACAGATCAGTGGCTGAGTCTGAGGATGGAGGTATGGGTGGGAGGCATTTTCTTCTTTTTGAGACAGGGTCTCATTCTGTCACCCACACTGGAGGGCAGTGGCGTGTTCTCAGCTCACTGTAGCCTCTGCCTCCTGGGCTCAAGGTATACTCCCACCTCAGCCTCCCGAGTAGCTGGAACACAGGCACACACCACCACATCAAGCTAATTTTTGTATTTTTTTTTTTTTTTTGGTAGAGACAGGGGTCTCGCCATGTTGCCCAGGCTGGTCTCAAACTCCTGAGCTCAAGCAGTCTGCCCGCCTCAGCCTTCCAAAGCACTGGAATGACAAGCATGAGCCATTGCACCTGGCTATTTTCTTCTATCTTATATTAAGTCTTTGGGCAATGAATTTGCATTGTTTTGGAAGGAAGATCCTTTGAAATCTAGGTGGAAAATTAAAAAAAAAAAAAGGGAAGGAAGAGCCAGGTGCAGTAGCTAATGTCTGTAATCCCAACACTTTTTTAGGAAGTCGAGGCAGGCGGATCATTTGAGGTCAGGAGTTTGAGACCAGCCTGGCCAACATGGAGAAACCACGTCTCTACTAAAAATACAAAAATTAGCCAGGCGGATTGCTCATGCCTCTAATCCCAGCCACTCAAGAGGCTGACAAAGGAGAATGGCTTGAACCTGGAAGGGGGAGATTACAGTAAGCCGAGATCATTGTCACTGCATTCCAGCCTGGGCAACACAGCAAGACTCCATCTCAAAAAAAAAAAAAGGAAAAAATAAGGAGACAAGTATGAGATATAATAGCTGTACGTATACTGTCCAGCTAGAATGGCACCAGCGGGGAGGGAAGTTAGACCAGGGTCTTTCTCCTCCAGTCTCAGCCCTGGATCTCCCTCTGATCCTGTCCTGAGATCTTGAGCAGTGACATCCTCCCTGTGGCGCGGGGAAGGGGACAGCCTCCACATGGAAACTGGAACACTGCCTTCCTCGCTAGTGTACTTGCTCTACCTCACCTGGTCCTTCTGAAGGGTCTCGAGGGCTCAGTGTCTGCTCATGCCCCAGCATGGGGCAATTGCATGGAACCCTCACAGCCTATTTTCCTGTATTTGCTGAGCCAAACTTCTCCCTCAGCTCTGCACCCCTGCTGGGCCGCCATGTTCCCACATGGATCCCCTGGCCACAGTCGTACCTGTTTGCTTCTTAAGGATATGTTCCCAAAGCCCCACATTTCCCACTGGGTCCAGCCTCACAGCACCTCAGCTCACACCACCTGGGCCTCACTTGTCACCCCTCCCACCATGGGGTTTGCCGGATGCTTCCTGGACACTGCCCTCCCTCTCTGACCCAAGCCCTCAGGTCCCTCCTCTGCAGTGACTCCTGTGGAACAGGGGTGCCTCAGTGTGCTGTGGCCACCATCCCAGCCCACTGGCACACGGGGGCCAGCACGTTTTCTCATCTTGTGCTCAATTCCCATTCAATCACGTATGCTCCTTCCCAGGAGAATGGGACAGATTTGGGCTGCGAGCACAGCTCGTCTCCTCAGGCTCTCCAAGATTCGTTAACTCTGCCATCCCTGAGCCCCTACAGGTCTGAACTTAGTTTCACTGACCTCAAATCCATCCACACGCTTGTCAATTTTGCCTAGACATCCACAGCCTCTATGAGGTTACCACCTCTATTGTCATCTGCCTCTGGAGATGTGCATAAGTGGCCAGGGCTCCCCGGTGAAGGCCAGGCCCTGGCCAGGTTAAGGACTGACAGCATCTGTGGGCTACAGGGCCAAGCCCCAGGTCATCCCCACCCCCCTGCCTCACACACAGGCTCTGAGTCACAGCACCTCCAGGCTGGGTGATAGTTCTGAACAAAGCAGAACCCACACCACCCGTAAGTCCCAGGCCTGTGTGTCTTCAGCTCCTTCCTGAGCGGCAGACCCTGCAGAGTGTGGGTAAACCAGGCCACTGCAGAGGCCTGAGGACTCCAGTTCTCCAAACCAGGGCCAAGCCCCAGCCTCCAACACTGGAGAGCTTGTGACACCTCCACTGACTGGGAGCTTGGCCAGCCAGGGCCACATGCCCACATGCCTCTTCTGCCACACAGCCACATCCCCCACCCCCACCCCCAACCAAGCTGGTCTGCAAAGCCAGGGCCTAGGCCAGGCTGGAGGCTGACCCCTGCCTCCCCCAACACAGGGGCTTCGCTCTGCCTGGAACTAGCCTCTTAGTCACCAGTGGCCAGCCCTGCCCGGCCCCCTGCTTTTCCAGATACAGAAATGCACTCTGGGCAGGGGGAAGGGAACGAATGAGCGCAGCCAGTACTTGGTAGGCGTGGAGGGCCTGGAGGCTGGGTTGGGCAGGGCTGTAGAGGGTGCTGGAGACACTGAGTCGGTAGTGCAGAACCTCCAGCTGAGACAAGGAACAGAAAGAAGCCGGAAGAGGCAGAAGAGCAGAGAACAGGAGGATGGGGTGGGGAAGTGAGGAGAGAGGAACAGACACCGGAGGGGCAAGCAGAGAGAGAAGAAAAGCAATGAGAATGAGCCCAGAAGTGAAAAGAAAAAACAAAAACAAAAGCACGGTCAGTGATAAACCAAACAACTGCAGTCCCAGCAGCTGTGGGCCGGCGCAGCTCCCCTCTCTGCAGTCAGGCCAGGGCTGTGGCCGCATTCTCCTCAGCCTTAGCGGCCCAGGCAAGTGGACCCTCCAGGTTACCTGGGTGGCCCCTCAATGTCGCTGGGGCCTAAAGGCCTCCCCAGCTCATTGAAGGGCCCAACTCACTGCCCTTCCAGATGGGGCCCACTCTCCCCAGTGACTCTGAGGTCACACTGTGTGTGGTACCACATACCAGAGCCCTCCAAGAGCCCAGGGCCCTCGCTGGGACATGCTCCCAGCCACTATGACCTCAAGGTCCTGAGGCTCAGAAAAACTAGTGGAGCATGTTCCAGGAGGAGGACTCTGTACAGAAAAGACATATTGACTGGATTTCTCTGGGTTATCTTGAGAAATTTACCAAATTGGTATAAGACATGATCAATTCCTTTGTGTCTAGAACTCAATGTCCCCTTCATGAGTGGCTCTCTGAGAACTGCAGATGAGAACAGGTCCCCAGGGCTAGCAAAGAGATGAGCACAGACTCAGGCCACCACGCCCCGCTCTCCACACCTCACAGTCTGGAGGTCAGCTGAGGTGGTGTGCACATCAGTTCTGACTCCAGAAACCCTCTCCTACTGCACCAGGAACTCCTACCCTCCAGATATAGTAGGTTTTTAAGGCGGGATCTGGCCACAGCCACACATACCCAGAGGCAGCAGGAACCTGAGGCTGAGCTGGCTCCTAATCAGAACCCTCCAACCTACTGCCCCGCAGCACCACAGCCTGCCGAAGCAGCCCTTCAGCCCAGTGCAGCCAGAGCTGGCCTAGCATACATCCTGTCCTGCGAGCAGCATGCCCCTGCCCAAGCAGCGCATCCAGTGGACTCCAGAGGAGAGATCAGAACACATGCCAGACACCATTACATGCAAAGCAGGGCGGGGAGCTGTTGCCCTCCACAGCCTTCCCTGTGCCAGACCTGAGGCTCAGGCAGGAATCAGACACACAGTTCCCTAGTGTTGGTCTCTGCCCTCGCCTGCAGGAACACAGTGGCCTGCAGGAACACAGTGGCCTGCAGCCCCATGGCCATCCTCACTGCCCACAGGACCACTGGAGAGCAAGCATGTACCCTGGATTCAACCAGGGTGAGGAGGACGACCCCAGGAACCTCACTTCCTGCATCTGGAAATAAGGGCTAGCAGGGATGGGCAAAGATTTCTGTATGGCAGGTGCAGTACAGGCCTGGGCAAGTGGCAAGAAGCCTTGGGGACGTGGACCTCCACAGCTGCCTTTCTCTGGCTCCCACCTACCCAGTTTTCTCGTGTTTTGCCTCAACTGGAAGAGGTGAACAGTGGAGCATGTCTGGGCCCTTGGTCCAACCACTGCAAGTCACTCTGAGCAGGGCCCACACACCTCAAGGTCTGGCCAAGAGGAAGCAAATGTGGGGAAGAAGGAAACGACACCTCCTGCCCTCCACAGGAACAGCCCCCATCCTTCCCCTGGCCCATGAGGACACACAGTCCTCATAGGCAACAGCCAAAAGAGCCTCTCTGGCTGGCCCTTGAAAGCAGGTGTGCTTCCACTCGCTCAGAAGGCAGAACAGGAACATAATGCAGTGCAGCGGCCCCTGCCCCTGCCAGGTCATGCCACACGCACAAGTGCTGAGCGAGCGTCCCAGAGCCCTTCATGGGGAACGGGCCTTGGCAACAACTGCCAGGCACATGCAGCAAATCTGCTCTGAAACCAGGAAGGGCACTGCAGGCTCTTTGTGACTCAGGAGGCCCAAGAAGGGGTCCTCAGCTTTTCCTCACTCCTCCCATGTGATGCTGAGGATAAGGAACTGGGGGACACTATGCCCTAAGATGACCTCCACATGGCAAAGTATCAGGCCATAGAACTCACTGCAGAGACTGTGGCAGAAGCAGACCCACAGCTCTTCCCCAGAAGCCCTCAAGAATTTTGTCAGCGACAAAGCCCAAGTTTCCCAAGCACACTGATGCACAGATGCCATGGGCACCAGACTACATGGCTCATCTCAGGTGGGGGCTCGGATGTGCGTGAGTTAAGCTGCTCCAGGGAGGGTGACTGCTTAGGAATCTAAGATCCATCCAGCTGCTTTCTCATTCTGACCAGTCCAGGGGGGTGCTAGCTCCAGGGACAGCAACAGCAGGAGCAACCCAGGGCCTCTGCCACCTCCATGCATCTGTGAGCAGCGTGCTGCTCAGAGACGGAGCAGGGAGAGGTGAAGAGGAGGCAGGCCAGGTCACATGCAGGAGGGCGCCAGGCTCCACCCACCAAGAGAAGGACTGCTTGTTCATGCTCTGGAGGAGGTGGGTGAACAGGGGGTGGGGGGGCAAGCAAAGGAGGCTCCAGGCCACCCCTTCATGGGAAAGCACAATGGTACTGCTGATAGTCAAGGAAACAGACGAGAACATAGCTCCCAAAGGAACCGCAGCTTCCCCGCTCCCAGAGCAAGAGTACCACAACCTCATCTGTTCCTGCTGCCAGGGAGGGGGCTCATGAAGCTACACAGGGAGGGCCCGGGAGAGGCCAGACCTCCAGGCCTCAGGTGTCCACACATCAGGCTGCAACACCCTCTGTCCGCCACCAGGAAGTAGAGAAAGATGTCCACCTTTTATTCGGCTTCTGAGTGACAGGTGGGTGATGGGTTTCTGCTTCCCACCATGCAGCCTGTGAAAACTCACTCAGAGGCAGGATAAGAACCAGCAGGCTGAGCAGAGTCAGAAGCAGGAGGTGGGAAGAAAAACTGTGCAAACATACCTTGGCATGTGGGGACTGCATTTTTTGGTACATCTCCAAGGAATAGTGGTGAAGCCACATTTCAACAAAAACCTGCAAAAAAAGCATTAGCTAGTCAAACCATTCTTGACAACAGTGCCAGACCATTCAGTGGGGAAAGGACAGTGTCTCCAACAAGCAGAGCTGGGAACACAGAATATCCACTTGCACAACAGTGAGGCTGGGCCCTTCCCTCACACCCTCGCCAAAAAATAACTCAAAGTGGGTAAATGACTTGAGGATAGAAACTAAAACCTTCATTCTCAGAAGAAAACATGGGAGAAAGCTTCATAACCCTGGATTTGGCAATGACTAATTAGATATAACACTCAAAGCATAGTAACTAGACTTTATCAAAATCAACACTCTTGAGCATCAAAAGATACTACTGGTAAAGAAAAAAGGCAACCAGCAGGCACGGTGGCTCAGCCCAGTCATCCCAGCGCTTTGGGAGGCTGAGGTGGATAGACCACTTGAGGCCAGAAGTTCAAGACCAGTGAACATCTGTCTCTATAAAAATAGAAAAATTAGCTGGGTATGGTAGGGCACACCTCTAGTCCCAGTTACTTGGGAGTATGAGGTGGGAGGACCGCTTGAGCCCAGGAGTTTGAGGCTGCAGTGAGACGAGATTGCGCCACTGCACTCCAGCCTGGCAACAGAATTAGACCGCTTTGAAGAAAAAGAAAGCGGGGGCTGGGCACAGTGGCTCATGCATGTAATCCCAGCACTTTGGTAGGCTGAGGTGGATGGACCATCTGAGGTTGGGAGTTCGAGACCGGCCTGACCAACATGTAGAAACTACCATCTCTGCTAAAAATACAAAATCAGCCAGGTGTGGTGGCGCATGCCTATAATCGCAGCTTAGCTACTTGGGAGGCTGAGGCAGGATAATCACTTGAAACCAGGAGGCGGAGGTTGCAGTGAGCCAAGAGCATGCCATGGCACTTCAGCCTGAGCAACTCCTCAAAGAAGACGAAACTCCGTCTCAAAAAAAAAGCAACTCAAGTGTCTACTGAGAGCTGAATAAATAAACACAATGTGGTACATCCATACAATGGAACACTCTTCAGCCTTGAAAAGCAAGGAAATTCTGACACATGCTGTAACGTCGATCAATCTTTAGTCCATTATGCTATGTGAAGCACACTAGTCACACACAAATAAGTACTGTGTGCTACAGATAAACACTCTAGGCATGAGATCTAGGAGTCAAATCCATAGGAACAGAAAGCAGAATTGTGGTTGCCAGGGCCTGGGTAGGGAACTGTTTAATACGTTTTTTTTTTGTTTGTTTTTTTTAATTAAAAGAGATGGAGTCTCACTTTGTTGGCCAGGCTGGTGTTGAACTCCTGGCCTCAACTAATCCTTCCCTGCTTGGCCTCCCAAAGCACTAAGATTACAGGTGTGAGGCCCCTGTGGCCAGGCTGATTTAGTTTCAGTTTTGCAAGATGAAAAGCATTCTGGAGATTAGATGTACAACTATGTGAATGTATTTAACACTACTGACTATACACTTGGAAATGGTTAAGACGGTAAATTTTATGTCATGTATACTTTATAATTAAAATGTTCTTAATTAAAAAAAATAAAAAGGGCCAAGTGCAGGGGCTCACATCTGTCATCCAAGCCCTTTGGGAGGCCGAGGTAAGTGAATCACTTGAGGTCAGGAGTTTGAGACCAGCCTGGCCAACATGGTGAAATCCTGTCTCTGTTAAAAATGCAAAAATTAGCTGAGTGTGGCAGCAGTTGTCTGTAATCCTAGCTACTCAGCAGGCTGAGGCAGGAGAATCACTTAAACCTGAGAGGTGGAGGTTGCAGTGAGCCAAGATTGTGCCACTGCACTCCAGCCTGGGCAACAGAGGGAGATTCCATCTCAAAAAAAAAAAAAAAAATTAATGCTTTGATCCAGGAAACAGCAGAACCTTCCAGTTCTGCCCTATAAGCCTGTTTCATGGTCTCCTGCCCTCTTCATGGCCAGCAGAGCCCACAGTCCACACAGCCAAGAGCCATCTGGGCATCATGGTCCCCTCTGTGAACAGGGGCAATGGTTCTTACCATTCCACACCCCCAAGAATGCTGTGAAATGGCGTGGAGGTTTCAAAAACTGCAGCACCCCACATACTAGGAATTATATACAAGGTGGGAGATAAAATGCTGTCTTATCTACATGACAGGCTGTCAACAGTGAGGCCGTGGCTATCAAGTCAACCCCAGGATCCAGTGTCAGAAGCAGCACCTGCCAAATCTCTCTGAGGTGTGCCGAGAAGACACAGCCAGGACCTGGGAATTGGCCAGCACTCAGGATGCAAGCCAGCCCATACCATGCTGAGAGGCTGGAGCCTCTCTGGGCAGACAAGGGAATCTGTCAACTACTACTTGGATCCCCTGAATCAATGGGAGGCCTGTGGAGGCTGCACAGACCCCTCACCATTCAGTGTCATACAAATGCTACTGGGGCGGGGCTTAATATCTACATGACGGTAATTGCAGAAAACACCTCCAACCACATGGTAGATGGAAACCAAAAGACTGCAACAATTACATTACCACAGGCAAAATGAAACAACTCCTATGGACAAGGGATCCTGGGATGAAAAACACCATCAATTAAATATAAGTTAGAAGGGTGGGCAGATTTATTTTCATGTTTTCTAAATGTCATAGCAGGGCAATACCAACCATTTAGAATCAGCCCCAGGCTGAGGGGCCATCTCTGGGACTCTGTCCCACATAATGGAAGTGGCTGAACAGTTTCTTTTCTTCTTCTTCTTTTTTTTTTAAATTAAGACAGCCTCACCATCTTGGCCAGGCTGGTCTTGACCTCAGGTGATCCACCTGCCTCGGCCTCCCAAAGTGCTGAGATTACAGTCGTGAGCCACCACGCCCAGCCAACAGTTTCTTTTTTTTTTGAGATACAGTCTAGTTCTGTCACCCAGGATGGTGTGCACTGGTGCGATCTCAGCTCACTGCAGCCTCTGCCTCCCGGGTTCAAGTGATTCTCCTTCCTCAGCCTCCAAAATAGCTGGGACTACAGTCATGCACTACCATGCAGGGCTAGTTTTTGTATTTTTAGTGGAGATGAGGTTTCACCATGTTGGCCAGGCTGGACTCAAACTCCTGACCTTAGGTGATCTGCCCACCTCAGCCTCCCAAAGTGCTGGGATTATAGGCATGAGCCCAGCTGGTTAAACAGTTTCTTTTGACCAGCTCAACTCTCACCTGGAGCAGAGTTTCCCATCTCCAGATCTCACGGGAGGCTGGGTCTGCATTCATAGACGTCTGATGAGAGACGTGTCGCTTCAGGAGGCTAGTGTGGTGGAGGCCATAGGAAGCAAAGGGCATGGCTGGTGTCCTGAGGGACACACAGAAACAGGCCCGAGTTAGGGGGTCCCGCTGGCCTAGCCAGGGACAATCTGGATAACAAAATCAATGATAGCAGGAACAGATTACAACTTGCTCAATGGCACAATGCCCACCCCTCACCACCCTCTGATCCACACTAACATACCTGAATAAATAAACAGCAAAGAGAACAGTCTTCCTTACCACAGAGTGACCACTGACCCACTAATCAATGAAGGAGGGATGAAGTTAGAGAACCACCATTTGGCAACTGTCCTATTAATAGCTGATTTGGTCAAGAATCAACAGTGAGGTGAGGCATGGGGGCTCGTACCTGTAATCCCAGCACTTTGGGAAACCAAGACAGGAGGATTTCTTGAGGCCAGGCATTTGAGACCAGCCTAAGCAATAAAAAGAGACCCCGTCTCTACAAAAATATTGAAACATAAAATAGCTGGGCATGGTGGCATGTGCCTATAGTCCTAGCTACTTAGAAGGCTGAGGGAGAATGGCCGGGGCCAGGAGTTGAGGCTACAATGACATATGATTCTGCAACTGCACTCCAGCCTGGGGTGACAGAGTGAGACCCTGTCTCTAAAAGAAATAGGAAATTTCCAGCCTGGGCAATATGGTAAAATCCTGTCTCTACAAAAATTAGCCAAGTGTAGTAATGCCTGCTTGTAGTCCTAGATACCTGGGGGGCTGAGATGGGAGGATGACTTGAGCCCAGGAGGTTGAGGCTGCTATAAGCAGAGATTGCACCACTGAACTCCAGGCTGGGGTGAGAGAACAGACCCTGTCTCAAAATAAAATAAAATCAATTTGAAACACAGGGAGAATCAACAGTGGATGTTAACACTAGTGGTAATTACATAGTCTTCATACATCTTCCTAGTAAATTCTTGTTATCAATCTTTTTTTCTTTTTTTGAGGCAGAATCTTATTCTGTTGCCCAGGATGGAGTGCAATGATGCAATCACAGCAACCTCAACCTCCTAGACTTAGGCCTCCCAAGTAGCTGGGACCAACACCACCACGCCTAGATCACGTTTTTCTTTTTAGCAGAATCAAGGTTGTGCTATGTTGCCCAGGCACTCATTACTACTTTTTATGTTTTTTTGTTTTTTTTTTTTTGAGGTAAGGTCTGACTCTGTAGCCCAGGCTGGAGTACAATGCATGATCTTGGCTCACTGCCACCTCTGCCTCCTGGGTGCAAGCAATCCTCCCACCTCAGCCTCCCAAGTAGCTGGGATCACAGGTACACACGAGCACACCTGGCTAATTTTTAAATTTTTGGGAGAGATGGGGTTTTGCTATGTTGCCAGGGCTCGTCTCACACTCCTGAGCTCCAGTGATCCACCCACCTAAGCCTCCCAAAGTGCTGGGATTACAGGCATGAGCCACTGCCTGGCCTCAATACTATTTAATCTAGGCAGAAAGTACTTATTTTACAGTGGAAAGACCTGGCTGACACCTTTTCTGCCCAGTGATGAAGGGCACCTGGCAAGGACCAGGTGTCCCACTGCAGTGGTCCTACCAACAAAGCCCAAAAGCTGGGCCTAGTCACCAGCAAGTATCAGACAGCTTAAGGGGTAGCCGCATGCTTTGGACAGGTCAAGGTCAGAAAAGACAGAAAGGCTAAGGGACCATTCCTGACTGAAGGGGACTAGAAACATCACTGCACACAGTAGGTGAGCCTGTGCTGGACCCCGGCCAGCTAATGGGCAAGAGTGGGGTACCTGGTGGTGAACCCCAAGTGGGGTCTGATGACTAGGTGGCAATACTAACTTTCTGGTGTGGTTATAGGCACTGTGACTACATAGGATAATGCATTTGCTTCTAGGAAATACACTGAAATGTTAAGAGATCGAGGGATGTCATATCCTGTAGCTTACTCATATTGGCTTAGGGAAAAAACACATACAATAAACGTAGAATAAAACAGATGCAACAAAATGTTAACAATTTGGAAATCTGGGGGAAGGGTCTATGAAAGTTCTTTTCTCTGAGGCAGGATCTTGTTCGTTACCCCAGGCTAGAGTGCAGCAGCACACTCACAGCTCATTAAACTCCTAGGCACAGTGATCCTCCCATTTCAAGTCTTCTGAGTAGCTGGGACCATAGCTGCACATCACCACACTTGGCTAATTTTATTTTTTATAGAAATGAGGTCTCCCTATGTTGCCCAAACTGGTGTGGCATTCCTGGCCTCAAGTGACCCTCCTGCACTGGCCTCCAAAAGTGCTGGGATTACAGGTGTAAGCCACCATGCTCAGTTTGCAAGTTATTTTTATTATGCGGGGAAGTTTTTCTGTAAGTCTGAAGTTATTTCAAAATAAAAAGTTAGGTGTGGTAGCTTGCACCTGTTTAATTCCAGCTACATGGGAAGCTGAGGCAGGAAGATTGCTGAGGCTAGGCGTTCAAGAACAGCCTGGGCAACAGAGCAAGGCATCCCCATCTCTGCCAAAAAAAAAAATTTTTCTTTAAATTAGCTGGCTGTGGTGATGCATGCCTGTAGTCACTGAGATGACAGGATGGCCTGAGTGGTGACTGTGCCACCAAGTTATAACTGTCACACTCCAGCCTGTGTGACAGAGTAAGACCGTCTTTAAAAAATATAATGGCTAGGCCAGGCGTGGTGGCTCACACCTGTAATCCCAACACTTTAGGAGGCTGAGGCAGGCAGAACACTTGTGGTCAGGAGTCTGAGACCAGCCTGGCCAACATGGTGAAACCCTGTCTCTAACTAAAAATACAAAAATTAGCTGGGCATGGTATAGCTGTAGTCCCAGCTACTCAGGGGGCTGAGCCAGGAAAATCGCTTGAAGCAGAGACAGCACCACTATACTCCAGCCTGGGTGACAGTGAAACTCTGTCTCAAATAAAACAAAAAACAAATAAAATAAAAAACCCACAATGGCTGAGTGTGGTGGTTCATGCCTGTAATCCCTCCATTTTGGGAAGCTGAGGCAGGAGGATCACTTTTGAGTCCAGGAGTTCTAGAACAGCCTGGGCAACAAAGCAAGAACCATCTTACAAAAAATAAAAGCTGGGTGTGGGGATGTATGCCTATAGTACCAGCTACTTGAGAAGCTGAAGTGGGAGGATCACTTGAGCTCAGGAGGTCAATATTGCAGTGAGCTGTGATCACAACACTGCACTCCAGCCTGAACTCTGTCTCAAAAAACAAACAAAAAAAACAAAAGGCAATTATATATATTTCTTAAGGGGGGGTAAGAGGGGGAGATAAGCATCTCACTCTATTGCCCAGGCTGGAGTATCATGGCACAATCTCGGCTCACTGCAACCTCCACGTCTCAGGTTCAAGCAATTCTCCTGCCTCAGCCTCCCCAGTAGCTGGGATTATAGGTGTTCACCACCACGCCCAGCTAATTTTTGTATCTTTGGTAGAGGCGGGGTTTCACCATGTTGGCCAGGCTGGCCTCGAACTTCTGGCCTCAGGCGATCCACCCACCTCAGCCTCCCAAAGTGATGGGATTACAGGCATGAGCCAATTTGCCCAGCCTATATTATTTCTAAAAGAAAAACAAAACAAAACAAAAAAACCCAAAAAGTTAAAACAAGCAAAAAAGCCAGGCATAAAAAAATCACTGTGCAGCTGAATTCTGCATCTGACAAGGTGGGAATCCACTTAACCTCCATGTCCTCCACAGGATCAGCAACATTTCAGGGTCACTGATCACTGTCACCGCCTGGGAAGCCTCTCCTCCCTGCCGATCCCTTTTTCCCCTCCACTCTCTGGGGCATCTGTCCACACATGTGAATTATAGGCAGAGGCCTGGCCTGGCCTGGCTTGCACATGCCAGCAGATCTGGGGTGGGCCAGCATCTGCAGGAAGGGGCCTACATGCAGTCTCCTGGGAAGGTGATGGGCCAGCGAGATTAAGGAGGGTCAGAGGAGCACAGGCAGCTGCTGCTGGGACAAGAGGGTCTCCTGGGAAGTCAGCCAAGAGGGCCTGGGTTAGGGCCCAACGAGGCCCCAGCACAGCCAGGCATGAAAGCCCCTGGTTCATACTCCCCACCTGTGCAATCCGGAATCAGACTCAGCCTGTTTGGGATGGCACAACAGGCTCTTTGGCCCAGGGCCTCCCCCTCAAAACCTGCTCCTGGGTCCGACAGAGAATTCCATTTTTTTGGCTCATAGGACAACACTTCCACCCTGCTCGTTGCCTCAGCCACCGCCTGAGGGGAGTGCTGCTCGATGCAGAGCACAGCCTATTCCCATGCAGGCCATGGAGGCCTCCAGAGACCTGACAGCTTCAGTGATGGCCACAGACACCTAAAACTAAAGGACAGATCATCCTCCACATCCCACCCTCCAGTCTGTGCTAAGACAGCTAGGAATGGGAAATGAGGCATAAGAAAAATTGGGGCACCCTGGACAAAGGATAGCACCACTGTCCCTGTGAACAGTGCAACTGACTGGGCCACTCCCTTATGGAAGGGCCAGGTCTTAACAAAGGGCAGCCTTACCTGGGAGGTGGTGAGGGGCTGGCACCCCCTGGGCTGGAGGAGAGTGGTGGGGGACACTGCCTTCGGTGGGCAGGAACCATGACAGGTACCTGTCCACCAGGATGAAATAGGCACAGTCTAAAGTACGGACGTGGAGGGACACAGGTAGTGGCTGGAAAACCAAGCTAGTTGTTAGCAAAGGCTCTGGACACTGCCTGGCGGCCGAGCACTGGCAAGTGCAGGAAGTCCAGGGCCGTGGCCCCACCCCTCCCAGGAAGAGACATCCCTTCCCTACCTTCTGAGTGATGAGGCTCAAGGCAAAGAAGAATATGTAATACTCGAACGGATCTGATGGCAGCGTCAGGGGCAAACATGCAGGGTTGCTGAGCCATCCCCACCCCCAGCGTCGAGTGCTGGGGCCACCCACAGTCTCCCTACCTCAGGGCCACCAAAGGATACTCAGGGCAAGGTTTTCAGGCCAAGGCCCCCAGCAGGGGTGAACTGGACTTTGTTGTGGTACAGAGGACTGTCAGGGAGGACACACTCCTGGATGGATGCCTTCACAGGACCCTGCAGAGAGAGGCAGTGGGGCTTGTGGGCAGGCGCTGTTGCATAATGCCTGATATGTGGTGCCCCACATGCACAGCAGCCCTTCGGGAAGGCTGCTGGAGAAGAGACCTGCATACAGAACCCACCTGTGGGGATAGTGCCCTGCCACTGAGAAGTGCCTAAACAAGAGTCTTTGCTTAAAACTTCTCCTACCATCTCATAAAAAGCTTCAGACGACAAAGGTAGTGGCCATGCAATACCCATCTCCTTTGTGTCTCATCCCGGAGCAACTCATTCCTGAATTTGCCCTCAGAGGACTGGAGGAGAGTACCCATCACTGCAGGGCTGTGCAAGGCCCACTGCCCTGAGCACCACTCTCGCCTCTGTGTTCTACTTACAGGCAGGTAGGAGACTGGAAAGTCAAACTTATAGTCTTCAGCTTGAAGCTTATAAACCGACTTCATCATTGGGCCACTGAAGATGAAATTGAACAAACAAACAAAAACAGGGCAAATGAACTGCAAATTATCTTGCTTTGATTGTTTCTTAACGTTAAGAAATTGAGAGAGTGACTTAAAAGTGGAATCGCCATGAGGAAGCACCCAGCCTCTCTCAGGCGACAAACCTACCTACCCAGGGTCAAGAAATTCCATCGCGATGCTGTACTCCACAGGACTCACATGCCCCTGTAAGCAGCGGAGGTTCAAGCCAATGAGGACACCATCTAAGCTGCCAAAAATGTTCTCTACCAGCCATGGGAAGATGGTGTGCAGCTCCTGAAACAGTGTGCGGAAAAGCTGTGGGCAGGACCAGTGCCCATTCCTGCTCCAGCTCCAATCATGTACCACCTGCTACCCAGCTCCCTCTGAGGAGGCCACTCCCTGGCTTAGACTCAGGGGATCAGCCCTGTACCCAAAGGAACCCTGGTGCCATGGTGCCAACAAGAAGAGCAGCTTTGGGTTCTTCCAGTGGGATGCATGGCATATGTCGGCCTCCAATCAAAATACATCTTTTGTGTGTGTTAGAAGACTAAATTAAAAAAACAAACAAACAAAAAAATCAACATAAACAATGAAGAAAGTAAAAAATGTAAAAAAAAAAAAAAGCATGTTTTTTTGCAACAGGGTCTCACTCTGTTGCCCTGGCTGGAGTGCAGTGGTGCAATCAGGGCTCACTTCAGCCTTGACCTCCTGGGCTCAAGCAATGCTCCCACCTCAGCCTTCCGAGTACCTGAGACAATAGTCTCACACCACCATGCTCAGCTAATTTTTAAATTTCTTGTACAGACAGGGTCTCAGTATGTTGCCTAGAGTGGTCTCGAGCTCCTGGGCTTAAGTGATCCTCCCACCTTGGCGTCCCAAAGAGTTGGGATTACAGGCATGAGCCACCACACCAAAAGATTCTTTAAAACAATGTTGGAAACTTCTGACTTGAACGATGTTCCATCAAAGAAAAGCAACATCCTTCCCAGCGTGAAGACCCTGAAACGTAGCCGACCTGTTGCCATTTGCTATTAACTCCTTGTCTAGGCCCACTACCTGGGCTTGACAATTCCAGAAGTGATTTAAATACATATTTTTAGCAATCTCAGCCTTGGTGCTATTGCCATTTTGGGCTGGTTACTTTGTTGTAGGGAGCTGTCCTGTGCTCTGCAGGATGTTTCCAGCATTCCTGACCTCTACTTCCCAGATGCCAGTAGCATACACTCCCCATCCACCCCCAGATATGACAACCAAAAATGTCTCTGACATTGCCAAATGTCCCCCGAGGGACAGAGCACCTGCGGTTGAGAACCCCTGATCTACAAGTTCAGATGTTTAAATGTGTCCATAAACATAATGGTCACAATAATGCCTCTGTGCCAGGCAGCGATCAGGGCCGGGTGGCAGGGGTTGGGGGGGTTGGGAGGGGTGGAGAAATAGGAATTACAGTAAAGTTCTTCAAGGAATGTATAAGACATGCTGCAAAAAGAGACATTAGCAAAGCTATACCTTTGCTGGAAAATCCTCAATGACTTTAACCAAGTCTTGGCACTGCTGTGGAAAGGGCTTATTTATAGAATCAGCTTTCAGGCTAGCCTAGAAGACAGAACAAAGCAAAAAAATCATGAAGGCATTCACTATGCAGCTTTTAGTGTTACCCTGTATTGAGTCAAACAGAAATCCAAGCAACAGGTTATGAGTCAGGCACATAACCACTGGCCTCACTCCCCAGCCCCTCACGTGTGTCAGTGGCCCAAAGAATGCTACTAGGAAAAGCTGTGGTTCTGTGCTCTCTGGACCAGGAACTCTCAGGCTTGTTTCCCAGTACCCCCTCAGAGTGCTGCACGTCATCAGAACAGGACTGACTTACACCGACCCTTAAGTAGGGATTGGCCCCAGGGTCAGCCCCAAAACCAGAAGAGGATCTCAACTGTGTACGGGCAACTGTCACAGACCACAGAGTACCGCTGTGTCTGTATGCATCAAATAAAAATTTCCCGCCTGATGGACCACAGTGATTACACTGTTGTGACCATCAGTAAGAATGCCCAACAACATCAGGGCTATGGCAGAAGCTCTTAAACAAGCTGTGCTTTATTCAGTAAACAGTGAACCTACTAAACGACTGACCTTAAACACGGGGCAGGCAAATAATAGCTTTAGCCAAGTAGACACTAATCACAAAGGCAATGGAGGGGCCAGAAAAGACTCAGGACAAGGACTAATGAGATCTACCCACAGTCACGGGATGTGAGGAAAGCACCCTGATGACAAGGAGAAAAGGGGCGTCTGTACAAATGGATTAAGATCAGGAGAAACTGCTAGAATTTCAATGTAGATAGCTTTGCCAAAGGATATCTAAGGCCTTGTCTACCTCCATATGAGGGTGGATTTCACAGGGCTTGAGACAGAGATGGAGGCTTACGCTGTCTGGCCAGGCCTGTTGGCTTCAGTGGGGTGCACTAAGGAAGAATGTCCTTCCACATAAATGTTCACAAAAACACCTCCTAAGAACTAAAATTAGGAACTTCCATCACCAATACTTACCTCATACCTAACTTCAAACTTCTCAATAAGTTTTCAGTATCATTTTTTCTTCCTTTTGAGTCTTTACTATGTTGCCCAGACTGGTCTCAAACTCCTGGGCTCAAGTAATCCTCCGGCCTCAGTCTCCTCAGTAGCTGAAACTCCAGGCATAAGCCATTGGACCCAGTTCTCAGCATCATGTTTAATACTTAAAGTGCAAACCTAGCAGCCCCCAGCACAACTGTCTCCACTTTTCACTGATGACAGTTATGATCATTAGAATGCTTCATATCTATTCAAGAATGTACAGGTGATGAACAGTCTGATATACATCCTTCTCACTTGCTCCTCTTCCTCCTCATACCCTTGGGAAGTTGAGAAAATAGCATTTGAATAAACTTGTCTTGAGACTGAATAACTCCAAGTTCTTTAGTATTAAGGAGGCATAGTCAAGCTTAAGTTGTCTGGCATTGTTGACACCACATGCCCCTGAAAAACAACCACTACAGAGCTCTTCAAATCAGTGGGAAGAACACTCAAGTCCCACAGCTACAGAACTATGGCCACACTGACACTCGTGCAGGTGGCTGATATTTACCAGTAGAAAGCTGGGCTGCTGCAGGTGAGGGAATGCCATAGCAGCCTCCAGTGGAGAGTCGAAAATGGCCTTCTTAGCAAACCACTGTGGAAAAACAAAGATGAAATCTTAACATCTGCAACACAGAAGAATCTTTCCATTTTATTTTTTTACAGACGGTCTCATTTTGTTGCCCAAGCACAATGCAGCAGCACAATCACAGCTTACTGCAATCTCAAACTCCTGAGTTCAAGCAATCCTCCCACCTCAGCCTCCTGAGTAGCTGGGACTACAGGTACGCACCACCACGCCTGGTTAATTTTCTTTTTTGTTTTTTGTCGAGACAGGGTCTGGCTATGTTGTCCAGGCTAGTTTCAAGTCCTAGCCTCCACGGATCCTCCTGTGTTGACCTCCTAAATGTTGAGGTTACAGGTGTGAGCCACTGCACCTGGCCCTAACAAAATATTACATAGTTTCACAATGCCCACGAGAACATCTGTGTAACACGACACACATTACATTACCAATTCTCATGTCTTTCTTACTTATTTATTTGAGACAGGGTCTTGCTTTGTTGCTCAGGCTGGAGTGCAGTGGTGTGATCATAGCCCACTGCAACCTCAATCTCCTGAGCTCAAGTGACCTTCCTGCATCAGCCTCCCAAGTAGCTAGGACTATAGGCACACACCACCAGGCCCAGATACTTTTTGTATTTTCTGTAAAGATGGGGTTTCATCATGTTGCTCAGACTGCTCTTGAACTCTCGGACTCAGGCCATCTACACGCCTCAGCCTCCCAAAGTGCAGGGATTACAAGTGTGAGCCACCACACCCAGCCAGCAATTCCGATGTTTTATAGAACACTATTCTTGGCCAGGCACAGTGACTCATGCCTGTAATCCTAGCACTTTAGGAGGCCCAGGCAGGCGGATCACCAGAGGTCAGGAGTTCAAGACCAGCCTGGTCAACATGGTAAAACCCCGTCTCTACTAACATACAAAAATTAGCCAGGCACAATGGTGGGTACCTATAATCCCAGCTATTTGGGAGGCTGAGACAGGAGAATCGCTTGAACCCAAGAGACAGTGGTTGCAGTGAGCCAAGATCGCATTACTACACTCCAGCCTGGGTGACTGAAGGAAGACTCCATTTAAAAAAGAAAAAAAAAAATTGATCATGGATACTTCGAACGCACTTGCAGCCCCAGGTTCTTCCCGGGGCTACTCTTAAAAAAAAACGAAACACTGTTCTCATGCAGCCCACAGTGGCCAACTTCAGAGCCAAGTTTGTGGTGCTAAATCCTTGGCAATGCTTGTACAGCATTTGTTACACACCAGGACTCGCTCTAAAGGCTCTCTGTATATCTCCTCATTTAATCCTCAGTGGTAGGCAGAACTCTAAAGATAGCCCCAAGATTCCTGACCCCTGGCTGTTCAATCAAATACTCATCTAGGTACTGCTATGACAGCATTCTGCAGATACAATTAGAGTCCTAGTTAGTGGATCTTAAGTTAGAGAGTAGCCCCCAGCCGACAGCCAGCAAGAAAACCGAGACCTCAGTTCTACAACTCCAAGGAACTGGATTCTGCCCTCAACCTAAATAAACCTGGAAGCAGCTTCTTTGCTCCAGATAACAGCAAAGCTGCCAACACCTTGAATTCAGTCTTGTGATACACAGCTGAGCCTGCCTGGACTTATGCATACGTAACTATGAGATAATAAACGAGTGTTGGTTTAAGCTGCTAAGTTTGTCATATAAAAATAGAAAAACCATCTTCACAACAACACTATGGGTACAGATGTACAATGAGTGCATGTCTGTAAAGATGAGGAAAGAGAGGCAGAAATGGGAAAAGTCACTTACTCCCACCCAGCTAGTAAGTGGCAGAACCAAGATTCCAATACAAAGACGGCCTCGCGAAACTCTCTGGGACAGGGCAAAATCCCTGCATATTACCTTTGCACTATGCAATGAATGGAGGAGAAGAGCAAGCTCTGCCAAGGGAGCCTTTGAATGAGTCATCAGAAAACTACAATCAAAGGCCAGTGGCGGTGGCTCACGCCTGTAAACCCAGCACTTTAGGAGGCTGTAGCAGGTGGATCACTTGAGGCCAGGAGTTCAAGACCAGCCTGGCTAACATGGCAAATCCCCATCTCTACTAAAAATACAAAAATTATCCAGGTGTGGTGGCAGGTGCCTGTAGTCCCAGTGACTTGGGAGGCTGAGGCACAAGAAATGCTTGAGCCCAGGAGATGGAGGTTGCAGTGAGCCAAGATCCCACCACTGCACTTTAGCCGGGGTGACAGAGGGAAACTCTGTCTCAAAAAAATGAAAACAAAACAAAACAAAACAAAAAACTAGGATTAGCTTTCCAGATTCCTATCTCTCCGTCCACCCAGATCAAAAATGAAAAATGCTCAGACCTAGACTTCGCAGAGGAAGTCTGCCAAGTCCCAGTGGTGAGCTACGTACAGTTTTCCTGGCCCAGCTCTGCCTACTGCACAAGTAAAGGCACTGGGGTGGCACCTGGCAGTCTGTGGAGGGGGAGAGGCTGGGTTTAAGAAGGCTGTGTAGGCAGTTGTAGTGTGAGAGGAAACAGGAATCTCTGCCACTTGGCAATAGGAACATCTCCCAAGTTTTTTACTTATTTATTTTTTGAGACAGAGTCTCACTCCTTCATCTCATTGCAACCTCCACCTCCAAAGTTCAAACAATTCTCGTGGCTCAGGCTCCTGAGTACCTAGGACTACAGGTGCCTGCCACCATGGCAGGCTAATTTTCCTATTTTTAGTAGAGGCAGGTTTCCCTGTGGTGGCCAGGTTGGTCTCAAATTCCTGGCCTCAAGTGATCCGCCACCTAGGCCTTCCAAAGTATAGGCTTTTTCAATTCTTAACCTAGCTATCCATTTCAGTGTTAAAGAAAATTTTAAAGCCTCAGTCCTAAGACACTTGGTCAAGAAAACATCCAAAATGATCAGAGCAGCATAAAACTGGACTGTTGGATAAACACAGAGTTTTAGAGGTGATGACGTGAAAGCATCTCTGCTCAGAAGCTTTCATGGGCAGCAACGGAAAGAGTGAGGCCCAGAGGAACTTCCAGGACATTTCCAAGAGAGGAAATTCAAACCCGGGAATTCCAAGAGGTGTCTCGCACGCTCTGGTTCTGATTCTGCCATAGTCCCCCTCGCCCATCAAGGTCTTTGAGTGCCCTGCACTTAGCGTCCGCTTCATCTGGCCTCTTCAACACCTATTTTCTCCAAGAGCTGCTTCGGACCCCGTTTGGTTTCTTTCTTTTTTTTTTTTTTTCCTGAGTGTGACAGCTCTTAGGCAACGCCAATCGATCCAAGCCAATTCTGTCGTTGCCAAGACCTCCCTCAGCAGCATGACCCCACTTGTTGTGCCCAACTCTCCTGCCAATTGGGCATCGGGTCCCTATTACAGCTGAGGAAACCCAGGCTTGGAGATGTCGAGGACACAGTAAGGGTCGAGCAGAGACCCACATCCGGCTCTTCCTCCCACACCGCCTGTTGAGACCAAGGCTCAACTTCAACACAAAACTCTCCTTCCCTCAATTCCTTTAATGAACGTTAACCTTCAACGAGCAGTGTCTCGTACCCTACCGAGACAGAGTGTACAAGTCGCGCTGGAAGGTAGCACAAAGACATGGCCCAGGAGGGTAGCAGGAAGACTCAGCCGGGGCCCTCGCCTCCCCAGCCCGCCCGGCCTGGGTAGAGAAGCCGGGGCCGGCCCGAGTCCTGGGGCTCGCGGAGGAACGGAGACGGCCTCCCCAGGGACTCGGGGAAGCCGCCGGGGCGCGGGACCGTTTCAAGCGCGCCTCCCGCGCCACTCACCACCTGTGGTACCCACAGCATTGACCGCGTTAGAGCCGGAAGCCGCCATTCCGCCACGGCGCCGCAATGTCGTCATCAAGCTGCGCACAGGAGCCACGCCCCGCGGCCAGGCGGGAAAAGCGTCTCTACCACTTTGGGTAGCTACCTCAAAAGGCGCCTGCGCAAAGTGAAGGCCGGCCGGGCGTGAGGGGAAGCAGGGAGGGAGGAGGTGTGGGGAAGTGGAGGTAATGCGCCTGCGTAGTGGCGGCCTCCGGCCTCTGACGGTTAGGCTCAGGCACAGCAAGGAGAGCGCATGCGCATAAGCAGAGTGGTTGAATAGGGCCCCACCCGAGGAGCGCTCCCTAGCGCGGCACCTGCGCGGACCAGAAAATTGCAGGCTTTCTTGTACCAGGCATTTACTGAGCGCCCAGTGTATGCCACCTAAGTGAGCACGACCAATGTAGTCTATCAGGGAGGCCCTGACCGCCAAGCCCTGGGCCCCTGCGGTCCATCAGGCCACCCCCGACACCTAGCACGCCGCCCAGCACACCGTAGGCGCCCAATAACTGTTGTGCTCGAATGACGGCCGCGGAGGCCCGGCGCTAGCGCTACAGGGAGAGGGTGGCGGGCGCCTCCTCTAGGGGACGCGACGCGGGCGCGGCGAGGCGGGGCGCACCTTCACGCTGGCGGTGCGGATGGCGGCGCAAGGCGCAGGGCCAGGGCCGGGGTCGGCTGCGTCCCCGGGGCTGGAGGTGGCCCGGCAGAAGCTGGCGCTGCGGCGGAAGAAGGTGCTGAGCGCCGAGGAGATGGAGCTTTACGAACTGGCGCAGGCAGCGGGCGGCGCCATCGACCCCGATGTGTTCAGGTGAGTGGGGCGGGTGGGGGTCGCACGCTCGCCCATCACCCCGACCTCTGCTCTGGAGATCCGCCGAGCCCGCTGGTCTGGAGGAACCCCCAGTCCTTGTCGTTTCTTCAGGGAGGTGGCCGCCCCGGGCGGGGGGGCTCACCGGCCCTGCGTTTGTCCCCGCCAGGATCCTGGTGGACCTACTGAAGCTGAACGTGGCCCCCCTCGCCGTCTTTCAGATGCTCAAGTCCATGTGTGCCGGGCAGAGGCTGGCGAGCGAGCCCCAGGACCCTTCGGCCTTGTCTCTGCCCACGTCGAGCGTGCCCGAGACCCGAGGTTAGAGCCGGACCTGCTGTCCCTTCCCCGGTGGCGGTGGCGGTGGTGGTGGCGGCAGGCGGGGAGGGGGCAGGCACGGCACAGCAGCAAGCGGTGTGGCCCTGAGTGGCCAGGCCTGTTTGTGGGGTCTTGGTCTAGCACCTGCAGGGCCCATCCGTGGGCTCTGCTCCCGGGCCTCGCTGCTAGCCTTAGCAGGCACGTCCAGGTCAGGTGGACACAGAGTACATGCCCCAGGCTGGTCCAGGCGGGCTAGGGCTCCTCTCAGCTCCCTCCCCACCTCTTCTCTCAGGCCTTCATCCCACAAAGTCGGGAATCAAGACAGTTTGGGGCTGGGCACTGTGGCTCCCGCCTACAATCACAGCCACAACGGGGAGAGGATCATTAGAAGTCGTGAGTTTGAGACCAGTCTGGGTGACAGGGTGAGATCCTATCTCTAAATATATTTTTTAATAGACACTCTCAGTTTCTGTCCTGTCGCATTAAAGCCTCCAGGGAAGTACCCAAGGAGCAGGGCAGGCAGAGGTCTTCCTGCCACCTCCTGCCTGTACCCTTCTTGGGCCCAGTTCTTGTGCAGGGACTTGGACAGCCTGGCCAGCTTTTCTCTGAGGATTGCAGGAAGGGAGTCAGACACAGAACTCCCAGGGTGCAGAGGCCTACAGAGCCTCCTCCCTCTCCAGCGTGGTGACTGGGCTGAGTAGATGCTGGGGCTGAAAGTGTCGTGGTGGAGCCTCAGCCCCTGCTCATCCCCTTGCATGTTGCTCCTGTTTCTGACAGCTCTCTGAAATTCAGCAGAACCTCCCAGGCCAATGGAAGGAGGCCCAGAGCTGGCTCCCTGCCTGGAAGCATGAGGACATCGCACAGGCATCCTGAGAAGGGGTAGAGAGCAGGCTGCCTTCATGGGGGTGTGCCCCAGGGTATGGGCTCCCAGGCCTCCTGCCCCGAGAGGCCCCGGGCACCTGCGTGCTGGCTTTCTCACTGACCCATGCTCTGTCTGCTCTCTTTGTGTCTCTCTCTGACCTCCAGAGGCCTCCTTTCTCTCTGCCAGGAACAGTAGCCCCCCTGGGAGGCCCTCCTTTTCCTCTGGCCTGCAGCCTGCAGCCTCTCCGGTTCTGCTCCACAGCCTGGCTGCCACACACTCGCCTCTCTCTCCAGGCCCCCCAGGTTCCCTCCGCCTCTCTTGCTGCCTGTTCTCTCCTTTTGCAGGTTGCGTTTGTTGGCTTATTTCAGGGGGGGTGGTTGGTGCTCTCCCTTGTTTCCATGGAAACTGCCTGGGGCCAAGAGGCAGCTTTGAGCCGCAAGGGCAGGACCAGGCAGGCCACCGCTGCCCTGCCGCTAAGCAACAGGGCACAGTTTCGGGTTCGGTTTATTAGTGACGTGGTTTGGCAATCTCTAGACCCCACAGTCGGGCTGGCATCGGGGATGGGAGCAACACCCGCACTGTAAAGAGCCCCACTCCAGGAGAGGCCAGCCAGTCGAGGGGTGGTGTGCTGTGCTGGAGAGCACTGCCCAAGGTGTGACAAACACCTCGGCCTCTTGGAATCTGTCCCCTACCCGGACAGGAAGTCTGGGAGCTGAAACAGAGGCTCCTACCTTCCCCCAGTCCCCTGGGCAGCACCACATGGATGTCATGTGCTGGTCCCATGGCCACACTCCAGCACGCAGCCCCCTTGCCCATCTCACTCCTGAGTTGGGGCCACTTCCCAGGCGTCACTAGATGTGATGAGGCTAGGGGGCCCATAGCTAGGGGCCTATGAGAGCCCAGGGGTCTCTGATCGTACCTCCTGCATGCGCCTCCCTACAGCGCCCACATCCCTGCCACCCTGAGCTCAGGCCCAAGGGAGGATGGGGAGGGGCTGACAGACAAGCTGGAGTAGGAGTGCACGGACTGTAGGCTGAGATGAGCAATTGAGGGACAAGTTTCCAGCAGGAGGGAGAAACCGGGAACAGAGGCCTTGTCACTCCAGGGGATGTTGCTGCTCACTCAGGGGCTCTGGGTGCCAGGCCCAGCTCTCAGTGCAGAGGGCGTGGCAGGGAAGTGAGATGGTCACACTCAGTCCAGTGAGAGGCAGTGAGGAAAATCATTAGCAAGGCCGGTGTGTTGGCTCACACCAGCACTTTGGAAAGTCAGGGCAGGTGGATCCCTTGAGCTCAGAAGTTCAGGACCAACCTGGACAACATAGCAAGACCCTTCTCTACAAAAAACACAAAAACTCGCCAGGCAGGCGTGGTGGTGTCTGTCTATATTCCCAGCTACTTGGGAGGCTAAGGTGGGAAGATCGCCTGGGCCTAAGGGGATTGCTGCAGTGAGCCGAGATTAGGTGACTGCACTCCAGCCTGGGTAACAGAGCAAGACCCTGTCTCAAAAAAAAAGAAAAAGAAAAACCGCCAGCAATGGAGATGGGAGGAGGCTTCTGAGCCCAGAGAGCAGCACAGGTTACACGGTGCATGGCAGGAGGGGCCTACAGGGCCCCACACGTGTGAGCTGGGTGGTGGGAGGGGCTGGTGAGGCAGAGTGCTATCCAGGCAGGCCCCGGGGTGGAAGGAAGGTGGTGGAGGGGCACAATCAAGATGTATGTGGGGGTTGTGGCACTGGGATGCAGGAAGAGAGGGGCCAGGAGATCAGGGGGTGCCCTGTGAGCAAACGGGGGCTCCGAGAGAAGTGGGAGGAAGCCCCTAGCACAGGGACAGGTGTGGCCTAGAGTGCTGGGCTCCTCCGGGTCATTTGTTTCTCAAGGCTCTGTCCTGGAAGCATAGCCCAGGCCCGGCCCTGTAGGCTGGGCAGCAGAAGGCCAGGACATGAGGGCACAGAGGCCCCATGGGGATGCAGGAGAACCTGAGGAGGAGGTGGAGGGGAATGGGGCAGACAAGGAGTGTGCTGCTGAGTGAGAGGCAGAGGCCACAGATGGAATTGTGAGAGCTCTGAGGTCCGCATCTTATAGCATCTGACCACATAGAGCTCCAGCTGCCCCGGTAATGGCAGAATCTGGGACAGAGGACATAAGGGGGTTTGTGGGAGTGATGTGGCTAGGGGGCATGGAGGCCATAGATTTCCCTCAGGACTCGCGTGTGGAGTTCTCCAGGCTGTGGGCCAGGCCCATGGGAGCCTGCCTCTGTGAGCTGCAGCAGGTACCCCAGGTCCTCTGGATGCGTGTCCACTGGCCGTCCAGATGGCCTGCAGGGACCACCACCACCAAGCTCACTCATACCCACAGGGAAAGGGAAACAGAAAACCAGAAGCACAGAGGGGCAGTGCTTGTCGTGGGGAGGGTCTGGAGTCACTGAGGGAAAAATAAATTGAGTCCAGCATTTTGTTTAAGTTTAGGGAATCTATACATTTGAAGCGTTGTCCAGAGTATATCAGTTGATATTTGGAGTGTGGAAGCCGTGAGTCCTACCTGAGCTGTGCTGCCTGATACAGGAACCATGGCTGGCATGGTCATTGCACTGCGTGTGTTATGCACAGCAGATATCAAAAGACTGGTACAGAAGGGAGTGCAACAAAACCACTACACTTTGGGAGGCCAAGGCTGGTGGATCTGTTGAGTACAGCAGTTCAAGACTAGCCAGGGCAACACAGTGAGACCCAGTCTCTACAAAAAATACAAAAATTAGCAGGGCATGGTGGCACACATCTGTAGTTCCATCTACTTGGGAGGCTGAGGTGGGAGGATTGCTTGAGACTGGGAGGTCGAAATTGCAGTGAGCTGTGACTGCACCACTGCACTCCAGCCTGAGTGACAGAGTGAGACTCTGTCTCAAAACAACCCCAGTGTGAATGAGGTTGGGCATCGTGGCTCATACCTGTAATCCTAGCACTTTGGGAGGCTGAGGCAGGAGGATCATTTGAGACAAGGCTGGGCAACATAGGAAGACCCCATCTGTACAAACAAATAGACAAACCAAAAAAAAAAAGGTGAATGCAACATCTTATGAATAACTTATGTACTGATTACATACTGAAATAATACATTGGATATTTTAGATTAAAGTACTTAAGCTTATTATTATTATCATTATTTTTGGAAACAGAGTCTCTGTCACCCAGGCTTGAGTCCAGTGGCACACGAGTAGCTCACTGCAGCCTCAACCCCTTGGGCTCTGGCGATCCTCCCACCTCCTCTTGAGTAGCTGGAACTACGGGTGCACACTACCACACCTGGCTAATTTTTAAATTTTTTGTAGAGATGGAGGTCTCACTATGTTGTCCAAGCTGCTCTCGAGCTCCTGACCTCAAAAGATCCTTCCACCTTGGTCTCCCAAAGTATTGGAATTACAGGCATGAGCCACTGTCCCCTGCTGAGTCAGGCTGTTTTTAATATTCAATGGTCGTTGACTACTTTTGGCACTTAGGAAGGCCCAGCAGGGACCAGGCCCAGGGGCATCAGTCACCCGACCCTCGCACGCCAACCTCTAGCCGCACTTGGTTCAACCCCACTGCCTAGCCCATCTGACTCAGCCCCTCCTAAGGGAGCAGGGCTAAGCAAAGCTGGTTTTCCCACTGCAAGGCGCGGCAGGCCATTCTCTTTTGGCCCTTCTTTTCCTTCATAAAGTAAAGAGGCCTGAACAGGACTCCCCACTCACCCTGAGAGCACGTGATTCGTGAAGATTTCCAGGATTTTCTTACCATCAGGTATGGCTTAAAGTTACGTTGGTTTCATATTTCCAGGGCTTGTCAACCCTGTCAGATTGAAAGATAAGCATTATTAGCCAATTGTGGCCCCGTGCTTGTAGTCCCAGCTACTCCGGAGGCTGAGGCAGAAGGATCCCTTGAGGCCATGAGTTTGAGACAGCAACGAACTGTGATTGCATCACAGCACTTTAGCCCAGGTGATAGAGCAAGAGTCAGTCTCTAAACACCCTCCCCCCAACACACACACACACACAAATCATATGATTATTTGTTCTTTTCTACTTCCCTCTCGTCCTTGTTTCCAGAAGGGACTGGGTCAGTACTGAGGGGAGGAGAGGAAGCTCAGATGGTGCAGACTGAAGGGAAGCTGGCTCTGAGTCAGGCCCAGGTCTGGGGCCTGCTGTGTTGTGTGCTGTGGGGAGCAGGGCCTTAGTTACCCTGAGAGCGCATGGGCTCCTGAGCACCGAGGTTAGGACATGGGTACAGAAGATCTGACTCTGTCTGGTCTGGCCCACAGAGGGACTATGGGCTCAGAGGAGGATGCTGGCCCAGTATGGGAGCTGCTGCAGGGTGGCAGGGCCCGTTTGCTCATAGAAGACAGAATCCTCACCCCAACCAATCAGTGGGGACTAGAATAATCAGTTTGTACCGAAGGAGACACGTGGTGACCGAATGTTCTCTGCTTTGTGCCTTTTTCACAAGTCACTGCTGGGCTGAGGTGGCCAAACATCACCCAACACATGTTCCTGGCTGTGCCCCTCCTTGGCTCAGGGCAGCCCTGACTCCATCTTTGTTGAGTCAAGTGTGCCAAGCTGACAGAGTTCCAAGTGTGACACTGCTGTAACCCTCACCACCCACCAGGCAGGAATGAGCACAGCTCTCATTCTCTGAGGAAGAACTCCAAAACTCATAAGGAGGGCTGCCCTATCCCTGCAGGGCATGGGGAGACTTCGTGGTATTAGCATGGAAAGGGAGCTGGAGGTGCCTCGGGAAGAGCCAGGGTCCACCGCGTCTCAGACACAGGAGTCTTCACTTGTTCAAAGTGACAAATGGTGAAACAGAAATGACCTAAGGGATCCCTAGACACCCGGTTGCATCTTTTCTCCAAGAACGCAGTTTCCCATTGCAGGCTGTTTGCATTTGATAAGAGGCCAGGGAAGGACCAGGATTGAGGTTAGGTGTTCTGATAGCTGGACCTTTGTCTGGAGTCACCCTAAAACTGGTGGCAGGGGAGTTCTCACAACGGACTGCCCCAAACCTTCCCAGGATTGAGCTAGCTAATGCCAGCGTGATTAGTCCAAAGATTTTGTTAGGGAACTTACATATGGAGGGGGCTGCAGTGTGGCCTCATGAGGCACAGCCAGGAAAGAGGTTCTGCCTAGGCACAGCTGCAGTGTGGAGTTAGGAGTTTGGCCCCGGTGGGGCCAGTTTCCACATGCTTAGCAACATGTCAGATCTTTCAGTGTTTCAAACAACAACCTAAACGTGTTTATCAGTGTCTGGGAAGAACAAACCCCAGCCAGGGTTTGAGCCTGCAAGGGGAACATGTAGCTGATGAGGTCAGCGTGGTCGAAGCACTCGGTCAGAAAACAGGAAAAGCTGGGGGGATGAAATGGGTGACCCAACACTGTGAGTCGGGCAGGGGACACATGCCCTGGTTAGAGCCCACAGGGCAGACTCTGCCAGGCCGGAGCAGGGGAGAACCCTGGCCAAGGCACTCCACATGGGAGGCTGTGACCCCACGGGCAAGCCTAATACCCAGGCACGTTTGTCCCTAGAAGGTCCTCTCAGTCAGTCTTGCTGATGCCATCAACACCGTGAGCCCAGGGAAGTCCATCCCATTAAAATAAAGCTCTGGCCCAAGTGTGGTTGCAGATCTTTCTGGGCTATCTTCACGAAAAAGCGTAAAGTAAGCAAATTACAAATCAAAGAAACTGAACCAGTGGTCTTCATCCGAGTGAGACTGGTGGTCAGAAGGAAAGTCTCAAAGCACTCAGACTGTGGCAGTAACCCAGTCATGGAATCTGGCAGCTAAACCCGAGAGCAAGAGGCTTGACCACTATTTGCAGAACACTTGGGTAGGAAGAAAACAATGTAAGAGCTTACAAAATGAAAATCAGCAACCTGATTCTAGGACTTGGTGACTGGAATACTTTCTGCCTGTCACTGCCTAGGGCAGCTCAGATGTATGGTCCAGTGTGAACACACCTGGAGGATGAGGCAGCCGGTCCCTGCTGCTGCTTCCGGCACCATCAGGGCAGACCAGGTTTGCTGCCCAGGCCAGGTGTGGACTGGATGCACTTACCTTCCCTAGATGGACCTGTGGCATGTCCTTTCAAAACGTTCCCTTGGCAGTTTGCTCCTTGCATGGATTCTCTTCTGGGACACATCCAAAAGGATGCCCTGTACACTGCCAAGGGCTTATGGGACACGGCCTGCCTTTATCAGTTCTGAGCCTCAGGACTTGGGGCTGATGCAGGGCCTCTAGCTGAAGTAGCTTTGACAGAAATGTATAAACGCAAACGTTGTTTAAGGAGCACAGGTACAGCAGGTGCTGCAGTTACCGGGCTCACCCATTTCTAATTATTGTGCTTTGTGTCTCCTCAGGGAGAAACAAAGGCAGCACTGCCCTCACAGGAGCACTGGCCCTGGCAGAACACAGCAGCCGCGAAGGATCCAGCCAGAGGATGCCGCGCCAGCCCAGCGCTACCAGGCTGCCCAAGGGGGGTGGGCCTGGGAAGAGCCCTACGCGTGGCAACACCTAGGATGGGGCAGAGACTTACCACAAGACTTTGTCCCCAGCAAAGGCTACATGTTATCTACTTCAGTTGATAATAAACCTTTCTGAGATTCAGAGGGTCCAGGTCAGACATTCTGTACTGTTTTTTGGCAGTATTAAGGCACAGACTTAGAATAAGGTTTCTGTGCCTGTCCTGGTTGTGCCACAGGTGAACTAACCTGGTCCCTTCACCATGAACTTCCTGGACCTGAATTGGATTTTGAGAAAAGGTGTCTGGATTACCAGATCTTCTACAAATAGATGTCAACAAACCACTTGAAATGAAACGTGGGAGGTTTTCTACCAAGAGGATTGAGTGCTGAGGGCAGGGAGGCTGTGTGTGTGCACATGGAGGGCGAGCGCTGCCTTCCAGGTTATCGTGGAGCACTAGGGTCACCATGGGTGTATTGTGACCTTCTGCAAATGCTTTGCAGAACTCAGTTGACACTCCCCCCTTCTAAAATGTCCTGACCTTACACATTTGATCCACAGCTTTAGGGATTTTATGGACAAGCCCCATCCACAGACCTCAAACACTTCTTGTCTCTTTTTAGCCAGCATGACCTGTAAAGAAGCCCAAAAAACTGCAGTCAGTTGAAAACCCTGCTCTCCTAGAATTTAGGAAAACTACACATTGAAAACTTGGCTTTGAAGAAACACTGGTTTCCCTGGGTTAAGTTACTTCTGTGGCAGCTCCTTAAGTATGTACAGTCCTGTTGCACCCAGCCCCACACCAGGGCAGGCTGGCACCCCACCACTCCCCACGCAGGCTCTAGGGTCCCACCCGCTCCTGTAGGCAGCAGTAAGCAGCACAACACACAGAGGTCTTGGTTTTATATAGAACCTTTATTTGCAAACAATTCGAAAGCAGCCATCCTGGGGGTGGCAGGGGAGAACCCACCACACCCTCCCCTCAGTATTCTTCGACTTCTTCAGCCTCAGCCTCCACAGAATCCACGCCCACCTCTTCATAATCCTTCTCCAGAGCTGCCAGGTCCTCGCGGGCCTCGGAGAACTCCCCCTCCTCCATGCCTTCCCCCACGTACCAGTGCACGAAGGCCCGCTTGGCATACATGAGATCAAACTTATGGTCCAGGCGGGCCCAGGCCTCCGCGATGGCCGTGGTGTTGCTCAGCATGCACACAGCCCGCTGTACCTTGGCCAGGTCTCCCCCAGGGACCACCGTGGGGGGCTGGTAGTTAATGCCAACCTGCCAGAGAAGGGGAAGAAAGCAGTCCGTGAAGCTTATATTAAACCTAGAAATGGTAGCTATTTTTCCTCAAACAGAAGACACCCTGTAGGTGACCAGGAGAATGCTCAGCTCGCCTCACCAATGTCACTAAGCCCTTCTCTGCCAGGCAGGGTGATAGTTCCAGACAAATAGAGAGAAAGGAACCTTGGAGGTAGCTACCTTGGCAGGATCCCAGTCTACCTAAAGGCTGTGTCCTAGCAACTGTGACATGTGATAGGTGCCAAGGTGAGAAGTCTTCCCTCTGAAAATGTATGCTGCTTGTCTTCTTTGTAGATTACAATGAAATTCTGTAGCTAAACTTTTTCCACCCAGAGAGATTCAGAGTACAAACTCTTCCCCAAGGTACCATGGGGAATATCATACCCACCAAACAAGCCACTGTTGCTATGCAAAGGCAGCAGATCATAGGTCAACAGTCATATGAATGCTGCTACCACAGTAGCAGGAAACGGTCCATGTGCCTGCTTAAGTAGGGGGTGACATTCCAAGGTGGGGTCCAAAGGGGAAGCATTCCAAGTTTCAGAACTTGGGAATAAGATGACCTGAAGTCCTGGCAGCAGTGCACAGGGTCAACTAGAGCAGGGGTCAACAAACTTGTTCTGTCAATGACAAGATCAGGCCAGGTGTGGTGGCTCAAGCCTGTAACCCCAGCACTTTAGGAGACCGAGATGAGATCACTTGAGGCCAGGAGTTTGAGACCAGCCTGGCCAACATGGCAAAACCTCATCTCTACCAAAAATACAAATATTGGCTGGGCGTGATGGCTCTTACCTGTAATCTAGCACTCTGGGAGGCTGAGGCAGGTGGATCATCTGAGGCCAGGAGTTCAAGACCAGCCTGGCCAACATGGCAAAACCCTGTCTCTACTGAAAATACAAAAATTAGCCAGGCATGGTGGCAGGCACCTGTAATCCCAGCTACTCAAGAGGCCGAGGCAGGAGAATCGCTGGTACCCAAGAGGCGGAGGTTGTAGTAAGAAGAGCTCATGCCACTGCACTCCGACCTAGGTAACAGCGTGAGAATCTGTCTCAAAAAAAAAAGAGAAGATCATATTACAAATTCTAGGCCTTACAGGCCGCATGACTTCTGTCACACCTATCCCACTCTGCTATTGGATAGCAAAATCAGTCCGCAAATGAAGGAGTGTGGTGGCTGCGTTCAGATAAAACCTTACTTAACAAAATTAAGCAGCTAGTGCTAACCCCTGAAAGAGAGGAAGAGAGGCCCAGAGTAGGAAATCCCAGTCACAGCCAAGTACAGTGGTCTCCCCAGAGGCAGTGGGGGTCTAAGCTAGAGGCGGCAGGGAAAGCATAGCACAAGGACGCACATGCCCAACAGAAATGTGACCAGATTTTGTGACCAACTATTGGAAAACCTGAAAGGGGACAGCAAAATTTCTTTTGTGTCACTGGAAGGTGGGGACAGATTTTGTATCTGAGGCAAACCCAGGCCAAAATTACTATGCTTTTCAGGAAAGAAAGATGTTGCTGGGTGTTTTTTTTCAGACAGGGTCTTGCTCTGTCACACAGACATTGGGGGGATCTCAGTTCACGGCAACCTCTGCCCCTCAGCCTCCTGAGTAGCGAGGACCACTGGAGCACACCACCACACCTGGCTTATTTTTTGTATTTTTGGTAGAGACAGTGTCTCATCCCATTGCTCAGGCTGGTCTCAAACTCCCGAGTTCAAGCAATCTGCCTTGGCCTCCCAAAGAGCAGGAATTACATGTGTGAACTACTGTGCCTGTTGCTGTTTTCATCACAAAGATTCATTCTTTCTTTAAATCAATAATTCATTCATTCTTTCTAAATCAAACACTCCATAAGACAGTGGAGTGAAGGACTTAGTGAAGCAGTTTATAGTAATGCTCAAGTTAAAATAAAATACATACACCATCCACGTGATTCCCCAAAATGCCCATAAAATTCCTACTAAGCTCAACCTACCTTTTCCACATGAATTCTACCACCCAAGAAAGGGGCACAAAAATCCTTCGGAAAATATCTTATAAAAAAAAAATAAGCTGTCTCATGCCTGTAATCCTAGCACCTTGGGAGGCTGAGGTGGGTGGATGGCTGGAGCCCAGGAGTTTGAGGCCAGCTGGGCAACAAAGTGAGCCCTGTCTCCACAAAAAATACAAAAATTAGCTGGGTGTGGTGGTGTACACATGTGGTCCCAAGGTACTTCGGAGACTGAGGTGGCAAGATCACCTGAGCCCGGGAGGATGAGGGTATGGCAAGCTGTGATCATGACACTGCACTCCAGTCTGAGTGAGAGTGAGATTCTGTCTCAAAGCGATAAATAAACATGGCCAAGTGTGGTGGCTTGTGTCTATCATCCCAGCACTTTGGAAGGCCAGGGTGGGCGGATCACTTGAAGCCATGAGTTTGAGACCAGCCTGGCCAACATGGCAAAACCCCATCCCTACTAAAAATACAAAAGTTAGCCAGGCATGGTGTGCATGTCTGTGGTCCCAGCTACTTGAGAAGCTGAGGTGAGAGAATTGCTTGAGACTGGGAGGCAGAGGTTGCAGTGAGCCAAGATCACACTACAGTATTCCAACCTGGGGGACAAAGTGAGACCCTGTCTCAAAAAATAAATAAATAAAGCTCGCCACAGGATGTATACTGTGATGACTCAGAGAGTTCAAAAACCATCAATGGGCCAGGTGCTGTGACTCATGCCTGCAATCCCAGCACTCTGGGAGGCTGAGGTGGGTCGATCACCTAATGTCAGGAGTTCCAAGACCAGCCTGGCCAACAGGCAAAACCCCGTCTCTACCAAAAATACAAAAATTATCCAGGCATGGTGGCGCATGCCTGTAATCCCAGCTACTTGACACAGTGAGGCAGAAAAATTGCTTGAACCCAGGAGGTGGAGGTTGCAGTGAGCCAATATCACACCACTGCACTCCAGCCCAGGCAACAGAGCGAGATTCTGTCTCAAAAAAAAGACATCACTGAATCAATGATTACTCTGGTTTACTAATTTATGCCCGTGTGCCTAGCCCATGAAGTGGGTATGGTCTCCCCAAAGGATGCGGACCTGAAAGGGCAGCGTTATTCTGTGCATCTGCTGCTTGCTGAAAGGACTCTACATTACCCAGTCATACCTTAAATCCAGTCGGGCACCAATCCACAAACTGGATGGTGCGCTTGGTCTTGATGGTGGCGATGGCTGCATTGACATCTTTTGGGACCACGTCCCCCCTGTACAACATGCAGCAGGCCATGTATTTGCCATGGCGAGGGTCACACTTGACCATCTGATTGGCTGGCTCGAAGCAAGCATTGGTGATCTCGGCCACAGACAGCTGCTCGTGGTAGGCCTTCTCGGCTGAGATGACCGGGGCATAGGTGGCCAGGGGGAAATGGATGCGAGGGTAAGGCACTAGGTTGGTCTGGAATTCTGTCAAGTCCACATTCAGGGCCCCATCGAACCGCAGGGAGGCCGTGATAGAGGACACAATCTGCCCAATCAGACGATTGAGGCTGGTGTATGTGGGACGCTCGATGTCCAGGTTGCGCCGACATATGTCATAGATGGCTTCATTGTCGACCATGAAGGCACAGTCAGAATGTTCCAGGGTCGTGTGGGTGGTCAGGATGGAGTTGTAGGGCTCCACCACGGCTGTGGAGATGTGGGGGGCTGGGTAAATGGCAAACTCTAGCTTGGACTTCTTGCCGTAATCCACTGAGAGCCGCTCCATGAGCAGAGATGCGAACCCAGATCCAGTGCCGCCCCCAAAGCTGTGGAAGATGAGGAAGCCCTGCAGTCCTGTGCACAGATCCGCCTGAAGGAAACCACACAACGTGAGTCAATGCCCGTGGAAGACATGCCCCAACCTCCACCAAGCCAGGGCCTCTTCTCTTTGCCTCTGAAGAGCTGATATGGATTCAAATAATCCATAATGAACACGCATAACACTCGGAAGTAAAGAAAAGCAGATAAAGGTCTACAAACAAATCACCATTACAGACTCGGTAGGACTCAAGATGCTGGTCTAAGTTTTTGATTGTTTGAGACAGTCTCACTTTGTCACCCAGGCTGGAGTGCAGTGGTGCAATCTTGGCTCACTACAACCTCCACGTCCTGGGTTCAAGCAATTCTCCTGCCTCACCCTTTCAAGTAGCTGGAAGTACAGGTGTGCACCACCACCCCTGGCTAATTTTTGTAGTTTTAGGGTAGACAGGGTTACACTATATTAGCCAGGCTGGTCTTGTACTCCTGATCTCAGGTGATCCACCTGCCTCAGCCTCCCCAAGTGCTGGGATTGCATGAGAGAGCCACTGCACCCACAGTGATGCAAGTCTAAGTTTTGATCAAATGACCACCACTTCACATTCTAAGGCCTACCCTCCCATGCAAGACAACGCCCACCTGAAGCCTTCTCTTCTTACCAGTTTGCGGATCCGGTCCAGGACCAGGTCGACAATCTCCTTGCCGATGGTGTAATGGCCTCTGGCGTAATTATTGGCTGCATCTTCCTTCCCGGTCATCAGCTGCTCCGGGTGGAAGAGCTGCCTGTAGGTCCCTGTGCGCACTTCATCTACAAAAGAAACTGTGACTCTTTAAAGCCTGTACTCACCAAGATGGACACATTCCAGGACTGTTCACTTCTACAAAGTACATGCTGTTCAAAGTACGTGACCTACATGTCGTAGGTCAACAGTGGCAGTGGCTGGTAGAAAATGTCTGTGTGATAACCAGATTGCAAGTGCAATTTATGACTCTAGAAGTTAAACTCAGCCTGCAGTATAAAGAATAGCACGACCAGTTCCCAGTGAAAGGAAATAAGCTTTCCCACCCTACACAGGTAATTCTACAGGTACCTAATTCTGTCCTACATGTAGCTACATCAAAGGCTGTTAAGTTAAAAACTCTTACAAACTGGGCAGTCACCAGGTCAGTGTGACTTCTGCAGGCAGTTCCGTCAGGGTACCCTGTTGGCCAGGGTGTCACAGGCTTTCAGGTGACACTGTCATCTCCTGTGGTGGTGGTGGGGGGGCACTGAAAGGTGCTCTGTAGTGCTCCTTGGCAACTACCTCAGGCTTCTAATCTGAAGGAAGTAAATGACTGTTCTGTACTTACCTTCTATGCCTAAGATGCAGTCAAGACTCTCATGCACCAGCATAAGAGAGTGCATAGCATTCGGGAGGAAACTAGTGCCGCCACACCCTGCAGGCAGGGCCACCTAAGCAGGGCTGAGGCAGCCACGAGGGAACCTCTCCACAGCCTACCTTACTGCTGGCAAAGCAGCTTTTCCCTGTATGTCAGGTGTTCCTAAATTAGGAGCCTAGTCTCACAGATACTTTCATCACAAATCTTTCAGTTTATCCCCTAACACCGCCATAGGCGTATGCTTGTCTATTCCATCCTTTCTGCAGGGGGATTCAAAGGAGATCACATGGGGCTTTACCAGTGCTCTCCCACTCTCCCAGGAAAGCTGCCATCCAGTGCCAGGGCACCTACCGACCACAGTGGGCTCCAGGTCCACAAACACTGCTCTGGGCACGTGCTTGCCAGCCCCAGTCTCACTGAAGAACGTGTTGAAGGAGTCGTCCCCGCCACCGATGGTTTTATCACTTGGCATCTGACCATCGGGCTGAATTCCATGTTCAAGGCAGTACAGTTCCCAGCAGGCATTGCCGATCTGGACACCTGCCTGCCCCACGTGGATAGAGATACACTCGCGCTGTGAACCGGAACATAAATGTGAGCGCATTCATTTCGAGGCAACTTGAAACTATATGGCATGCAAAATATTCTAATTTAATAATTGTATAGTGTTTCAGTGTCTGGCACTTTCACAATGGCTATTTCCTAGAAGGGTTAGGCGACTGACCCCGTTATCCCTGTGAAAACTAACTTGCTCTAAACCATCCTAGCTACTAAGTTCTAGAGGTAGCCCTAGAACCTGTTTGCCACTACAGAAAAATTAAGTTATTTTAAAACTTAGAAGCCATGTAATAGCAATAATCAACTCCACATTATAGCCAGTCTCAGTAATTCTCTGAAGAATATATAGTGGTTTTCTTATTACGTCCTGACCAAAGGATAAGGTAGTTGGGTTGGGTAAGGAAATACAAAGTCGGTCCCAGGCCACCATGGTTCAAGCCCCATTGCTCAGTGTGTGTCCTCTCTCTGCCCGCCAGATCTACCCTCCATCATTCACCACCAGCTCTGTGCTCCTGAAGAGGCTGACCCATGAGGACAGCATCAGAGGCCATCTTCACCCCGAGTTCTTGCTGGTTTGGTCAATGGCAGGCAGCAGCATGAGACTGGGAGAAGAGTGGCATCAGGGTACTTCCTCCTTGGCCCCTTCCTGCCCAGCTGCTGTGAATCCCTCCATCAAGGCCACACCTGTGGCAGGTGGGCCTCATCATAAAGCTACCTTCTCCATTTCTTGTAACCACACCTTTTCTCCACCCCTTGAAGCCTAGGAGTGTAATGGCTCCCAGATGTCATCAGTACTGGGACACTGCACTCTCCTTTGGTGGTTACTTTAAGCCCTGCCAAGCCAGGTGTGGTGGCTCATTCCTGCAATCCCAGCACTTTGGAAGGCTGAGGCGAGAGGATTTGTTGGGACCAGTTTGAGACCAGCCTGGGTAACGTGGTGAGACCCTTGTCCCTATGAAAAATTTAAAGATTATCCAGGTATGGTGGCACACACCTGTAGTACCAGCTACTTGGGAGGCTGAGGCAGGAGGACTGCTGGAACCCAGGGGTTCAAGGCTACAGGGAACCGTCATCCTGCAACTGTGCTCCAGCCTGGGCAACAGACCATTGTGCTGAGCCGTCTCAAAAAAAAAAAAAAAAAAAAGGATAACTGACAAAGCATGGCTATTCAGACTTGGGAATCTGTTCTTTATGTTAATGGGTTGATTTTTAAATTGATTTGGAGGCAGAATCTCTCTCTGTGGCCCAGGCTGGAGTGCAGTTGTGCCATCACGACTCACTGCAGCCTCAAAGTCCCTGGCTCAACTGATCCTCCCACCGCAGCCTCCCGAGTAGCTGAAACCACAGGCCCGCGTCACCACGCCCAGGTAATTTTTGTATTTTTTTTGTAGAGACCATGTTTCTCCATGCTGTCCAAGCTGGTCTTGAACTCCTGACATCAGGTGATCTGCCTGCTTCCACCTGCCCAAGGGCTAGGAATCCAGGTGTGAGCCACCATGCCCAGCCTTAACGTGTTGCCTTTAGGTGAATGTGACAATGTTTCAGCAATGTCTGACCTTTAATTCCTAATCTGTCCAATGTTCACAGCCCCAACCCCCAGCAGTAAAACTCAGTCGTTTCCGGTAGCAAAGACTTCTGGACTGGAAAGCGCAGGCAGCGCCCTCCGGTTTTCAGGAGGTGACGCCACCATCTGCTCTCTGGAGGACAGGACACCACCAATGGTCCCTGTCCACCTACTCAAGGCTGGCCACTTTGTCTAAAACGAAAGCCTCTGTCCCTACTCTGGGACCCGAACCCCGGGGGGATGATCCTGTGTCCTCGCGTCCCGCCCTAGACCCCGCATCCTTCTCCGGCCTCCTCTCCGTCCCCAGGACCGCAGCATTGTCCCTCTGTCTAGTCGGGGCCAACTTTGTCTGCCTGGGCATCTGTGGGTACGGAGTGGCCCGGGCCTTACCATGGTGAACTCCGCTGCAGCCCAATGCTACTACCCGAACTCTAGCCGACCTCAACCGCTGCCGCCGCTAGCGAAACTGCAACCTCCTGCTCTCGTGCGCTGCCCGGGATTGGCTTGCTGGTGCTAGGCCACCATTGGCTCGGAGTTCCTAAGAGGCGGACCGAGGGCCGGATCCCAGTTGTGATTGGCCATTATGCAACACGTGTAGTGGGGACGCTCTCTGATTGGATGCAGGATTGGCGGGAAGGCAGCGGTGTCATCAAAGGCTGCGTGGGTGCAGTGTCTTCTGACGGAGGTGGGGGTGGGGAGAGTGGTTGTATCAGCTACTCCATTGCCTTTGTGGGTCACGGTATGTAGCCTTGCACATAAGCTCCTAGCCTGGCACTGCCCCTCCATGATTGCCCCAGGCCTGCTCCTCCCTCCCCCGCGCCTATTCAGATCTTTGCAAACAAGGACGCCTCTGAGAGGCCTCCCAGCCAACCACCCAAGTCACAGCAGCAATGCAGTCATCCCCGGTTCCTCCCCAGCACCCAGGAAGTGGCAGGATTCGATCAATTTTGTGACTTAAAAGGAAAAATTGCGCCGGACGCAATGGCTTACACCTGCAATCTCAGCACTTTGGGAGGCCGAGGCGGGCAGATCACCTGAGGTTAGGAGTTCAAGACCAGCTTGGCCAACATAATGAAACCCTGTTTCTACTAAAAATACAAAAAAAATTAGTCGGGCATGGTGGTAGGCACCTGTAATCCCAGCTACACGGGAGGCTGAGGTAGGAAAATCGCTTGAACCCAGGAGGCAGAGGTTGCCGTGAGCCGAGATCGGACCACTGCACACTCCATCTTGGGCAACAGACCCAGACTCCATCTCAAAAAAGAAAGAAGAAAAGGAAAAAGTGAGGCAAAATTAATGTAAGTGGAGAGGTTGGGCCAGGCACAGCAGCTCAAACCTGTAATTTTAGTGCTTTGGGAGGCCCCAGCAGGAGGAGAGGTCTGGACTTGGAGACCAGCCTGGGTAATGTGGTGAGACCCACCTTGCCCGTCTCTACAAAAAATAAAATGAAATAAAAAATAGCAAGGCATGGTGGTGCATGCCTGTAATCCCAGCTACTTAGGAGGTTGAGACAGAAGAATCGCTTGAACCCAGGAGGCGGAGGTTAAGTGAGCTAAGATCGAGCCACTGCATTCCAGCCTGGGCTACAGAGCCAAACTCTGTCTTGGAAAAACAAAAAGTATAGTTTATTTGGGCCAAGTTTGAGACATGCAATCCTGGAGATGCAAGTTGTCTTAATATACACTCTGATTAGCAGCAGTTATAAGTGGGCTTTTAAAGGAAAAGAAGGGGTGGTTCCTAAGTTGTTTACTAAGAATTTTGAAAACAGAGGGGGAGTCTTGCTATGTGGCCCAGTTGGTCTTGAACTCCCATCTCAGCTGGCCTGGCCTGAGGAATTTATATTAAAACCACATAAGCTATTTATTGGGCCAAGTGTGGTGGCTCACACCTGTAATCCCAACACTCTAGGAGGCCAAGGGGTGCAGATCACAAGGTCAGGAGTTTGAGACCACCCTGGCCAAGATGGTGAAACCCTGTCCCTACTAAAAGCACAAAAATTAGCCAGGCATGGTGGTTGGTGCCTGTAGTCCCAGCTACTCGGGAGGCTAAGGTAGGAGAATCGCTTAAGCTTGGGAGGCAGAGGTAGCAGTGAGCCGAGATCACACCATTGCACTCCAGCCAGGGCAACAGAGTGAGACTCTGTCTCAAAAAAAAAAAAGAAAAGAAAAAGCTATTTATTGGCTCTGCATTGTCTTTTGTACCACAGATTCCAGGAATAGGAAGATGACGGGTTAAGGTAGTCAGGAGCAAAATGCCTTTAAACAGTCACCCGGGACATGGGTATGAGGTATATGACGAAGTCCCATATTCCTGACCTCTGGGCCTGATAGATTCTGCACATCTCTCATAACTCAAGGTGCTGTGAACACTTTTACTTTTCTCATTTCTTTAGTGAGAGGGAGTGGGTTTATGGCCACCAGGAAAGGGGAAGGCACACCCCTGTGCCAGAAAGAGCAGAGTGGGGACCCAATACCCATTTTGGAAGAGTTGAGAATAGGCACCTGACTTTTTCTTTTTATTTATTTATTTTTTTGACACTGGTTCTCACCATGTTGACCAGGCTAGACTCAAACTTCTGAGTTCAAATGATCCCCCTGCCTCAGCCTTCCTTGTAGGCCGGGACTACAGGCGTGTGAGTCTGCCCAGTTTGATTCTTCCTTTCCTAAAGATCATGTTAGTGTGTATTCAGTTCTGGGAAAAGCACGGGAGGAAACATGCCGGCTTACCCCCAGCTCAACACCAGAATGCAGCACCCCATCTGGAGATGCCACCTGAATGGTGTCTCCCTAGAGAGTGGTTAAGTAGGTCCTTAACTTTCCCTCCTGAGAGGAGAACAGAAAAGAGAGAGGGAGGTCCCCCAGTGGGATGGCACTTATAAGGTCAGGAGTTGAGACTTTTCTGTGGGCTTTGGGGGCTTCTGAACAGTGTGATCAGGTCTGCCCTTAGGAGGATGCTTTGGCAAAAGGAGAAGGGGCGGAGAGGGAGTTCTGCAGACAGCCAGGAAATCAGAGGAGGCCACTGGCTCCCTGCCTCTGTCCCCAGGAGGGTGAATCCTTCTGTATTAGTCAGCTTTGGGCATGATACAAAAAAATACCTTCTACTGAGTGGCTTAAACAACAAGGTGTTATTTTCTCACAGTTCTGGAGGCTAAAATCCCAGAGGCCTCTCTTACTGGCTTGCAGTCACCTTCTCACCATGTCCTCCAACGGGGTAAGAAGAGGTAGCATACAATATCTCTGGTCTCTCTCTCTCTCTCTCTTTTTTTTTTTTTTTTTTTTTTGAGACAGAGTCTTGCTTTGTTGCCAGGTGCCAAGCTGGAGTGCAGTGGCGCAATCTTGGCTCACTGCAACCTCTGCCTCCTGGGTTCAAGAAATTCTCCCACTTCAGCCTTCCAAGTAGCTGGGACTACAGGTGCACACCACCACGCCTGACTAATTTTTGTATTTTTAGTAGAGACGCAGTTTCACCACGTTAGCCAGGATGGTCTTGATCTCTTGACTTCGTGATCCGCCCGCCTCAGCCTCCCAAAGTGCTGGGATTTCAGGTGTGAGCCAACATGCCCGGCCAATCTCTGGTCTCTTATAAGAACACTAATCCTATTGGATCAAGGTCCACCCTTATGACCTCACTTAATCTTCATCATCTCTTTCTAGGCCTTGTCCCCAGATACAGGCACATTGAGGATTAGAGCTTCAGTATCTAATATTGGCAGCGGGGGACACCATTCAGTCCATAGCCCTCCCCTTCCTCAGGGCTCCAACCACATCATGCACAGAACTCAGCTGTAGCCTGCATCACACGGTGCTCCTCATTACAGTCATGCATCCCTCAGCGCCTGGGATATGGTCTCAAAAATGCATCATCAGGCGATTTCATTGATGTGAGACCATCATAGAGTGTATTTAGACCAACTAAGGGAGTGTAGCCTACTGAGCACCTAGACCACATGGTACAGCATATTGTCCCTCGGCTACGGACCTGTACGGCAAGGATTTGTTTATCTAAACACAGAAAGGCTACAGGAAAAATACAGTACTATAGCCTTATGGGACCACTGTTGTATATATGCTGTCTGTTGTTGACTGAAACATCATCATAGGCCACATGACTGCAATACTTACTTTTCTGATTATAAAAGCAAACCATATTCCTGGTAGAGAGTGTGGAAAATTAGCAACAAAATATTTATTCTACTCTAAATGACAAAAGAAAAATAAAAATCGAGCCTTGGACATGCCCATTTTTACTGTAAGTTATGATTCCATAACTGACTTGTGGTAAGCAGTGTTTCTGGCCCCTAAGTATTGTTACCTTGTGTATTTTATTTAGTATACAGCACTAAAAAAAGAGTGTTGTGAATTATTAAATCCTCTCAGTAAGTCAGCTAGCAAAGTTTACGTATAGTCACTACACAGAAAGGAACACAAATTATTTCCTCTTTTGCTCAGATTCAGACAGGCTTGAGTGACAACTTGAGGACAAGGTGGAGCTTTGCCAAGATTTCTCGCAGCAGCTGCGGGGAGCCAAAGAAGAACCCCCTCATGGTGCAGCAGGAGGAAGACCTGCGCAAGGAAGTAGGCGCCTGGGTTCTGTGTGAGAAAGGCTTACGAGACTTCACAGAGTTTTGTAAGGTTGAGTTCATACACATGTTTAAAGACCTCCTTGGGACTCCTGCTCATGGACTGTCCCTGCTGCATGCAGGACACCAGGGCCAAGCCTGGTTCTAGGGCCTCTGCTGTGCCCAGTTGCTGCACAAACCGGATCAGCTGCTGAGCTTGGCTCCCAGTCATGGGTGCCTTTCAGCGCCCTGCCTGCAGCAGGCGTCCACTGCACTGTCATTATCTGCCTCTCCAGTTTAACCCCACGGAGTAAGCAGAAACTCCCCCACCCCCTCCCATTCTGAGTGAGGAATGATGTCCAGAGGGCACTGTGTTATCAGCAGTGACACAGCTGATGGTCAGTGCACCTGACTCCAGTGACCTCCCCTTTCTCTCTCCACCATGCCCCTGCCCTTAGGCATCTTAGTGATGACAGGGAACTACAAAAGAGGCCATTTGTTAAAATGTGGCTGATTCCCCTATAACTCCTTTATAGATTTGGTTTTTAGGAAGATATGTGAACTTTATGTTCAAATGCCAGTATAGTAATAACACAATTAGGTTCTGGGTGGTTTTTTTTTGTTTTGTTTTTGTGTGTGTGTGTGTTTTTTTTTGTGGGACAGAATCTCACTCTGTCACCAGGCTGGAGTGCAGTGGTGTGATCTCGGCTCACTGCATATGCTCAGTTTTCTAAAATACATTCATTCATACACTTAACTCCTTGGATCTGTAGTTTGTGATCTGTCCTCTAAAATATGCCAGATTTTAAACCCAAATTGTTTCTTAAGATCATCTGTGGTGTCATCCACCTGCATCACTTGTCTGGCAGTGCAGCATGGGTTGTGTGGCATATCCTTGCTTGACGCAGTTACAGTAACTCTTAGCCAGGCCCAGAGAGGCCTGGGGAGGCCTTTCCTCCCCATGTGGGAGCTGCCCTGCCAGCTTGCTCCAGGTCTCATCACTTCCCATCTTAGACCAGCACGTGTGATAGTGACCAAACAGCCAGATGGTTGACCAGATCAGCAGCAGGGAGGTCAGGGTCATGCGTGCAGCAAGTGGTAAGGTTGGGTTGTCAGTACAGCTGAATTCATGGTCTACATCAGCTGCAGGGAGGTCAGGGTCGTCAGTGGAGTGAGTGGTAATGTTAGGTTGTCAGTGCAGCTGCACTAATGGTAAGTCCCACTTGTGGCCCTTCACCTAGGAAGACTTTAAATAATTCTCCTAATTTTCTTTTCTATTTTTATTTTTTAAGAGATGAGGTCTCACTTTTTTTCCCAGATGCTAGTCTTGAAATCCTGGGCTCAAGTGATCCTCCCACCTCAAACTCCCAAAGTTCTGGGATCACAGGCCATGGTGCCTGGCCTGATTTAAATCTTCAGCACTTTGTGTATATGTATTTTTCTGTTTCTGCTTATGTTTAAGTAACTAGATTGAATGCCCAAATGCTTTATTCACCTTTGCAGTTGTGTAGATGACACCGGGCAGAGGTTGACATTGCAGAGCCAGATGTCCTGCTGTAAGCTACTCCATGCAGTTGTGGGTCTTTCTTGGTATGGAGTTGGTGCTCAGCACCTGAGCCCAGGTGGTCTTTCCATTGTATATTTGGCTGGGTTGAGGTGAGCACAGGGCTTTGCCTAAGCAGGGATTTCTCTATCTGTGGCTCTAATCTGTAACCAGCCTTGGCTGTCACTTTTAGCTCTTTATATCGTGTAACACTAAAACTCCAGCCTTCGAAGCCTTTCTTAAGCAAACCTAAAACATTTATACTTTTTTTCAGCACTTGCTTGAAGCTTCAGAGCTGTTGAAATCCCAGGCCAAAGAACTCAAAGATGCCCATCGGCAGCAAAAGCTGGCCCTGTGGGACTTCTTGGAGCTCAATGAGCATGGCAGTGCTCTGCTCCCAGAAGCAGGTGTGGGACAAAGAGGAGGAGATGGAGGAAGCCATGTAGAAAGTCAACACGATGTGGTAGGAGAACTGAAGATCCAAGAAGCTCAGAAAGAGGAAACTGTTTAGCCAGGTATGGTGGCTCATGCCTGTAATCCCAGCACTTTGGGAGGCCAAGGCAGGTGGATATCCTGAGGTCTGGAGTTCGAGACCAGCCTGGCCAATATGGTGAAACCCTGCCTCTACTAAAAATAGAAAAATTAGCCAGGCACGGTGATGGGTGCCTGTAATCCCAGCTACTTGGGAGGCTGAGGCAGGAGAATCACTTGAACCTGGGAGGTGGAGGTTGCAGTGAGCTGAGATCATGCCAATGCACTCCAGCCTGGGCAACAAGAGAGAAACTTCATCTCAAAAAAAAAGAAACAAGAGTACACTTCTTAGCTGTTTCAGCAATAGTACTGACTGGACTTTTGTATGACCTTAATAAAACATCTTTGAAAACTTGGGCTGCATTATGTAAATTACTTTAAAATGAATCTTAGGTTTTATGTAAAGTCAAATAAGTTGATCTGCTGAGCATTTATTTTGCTCATCCCTCAATATCTGTTTGTGAAATTATTAGAAGATGTTCCTCTTGCTAAGTTTTAAAAATTCCCTTGTAAGTAAGTAGAGGGTATTTGTGCTGAGCTGTGATGTGGCCTGGCTTAAGAGTAAGAGCACCTGCAGTCCGTACAGGGACAACGGCAGTAGAAAGACAAATCACAGTCTAGAACACTTCAAGCCACTTGCTTTAGACCAGTCTTCTGAAGCATCTCGGCCTCAACACTCTTTTACACTCTGACTAATAACTGAGAACTCTAAAGAGGGTCCTCATGTAATCTACTTATGTATATTACAGCTCTCAATATGGGCAATGGCAGAAAGCAAAACTGATATTTCTTTCAGTACAAAAACCCATTGCATGTTAACATAGCATTTGTAATGAAAAGTAACTATTTCTTTAGAAATTTAGTGAGAAGAATGTCATTTTTACTTTATTTATTTATTTATTTTAAGATGGAGTCTCACTCTGTCACCCAGGCTGGAGTGCAGTGGCACAATCTCGGCTCCCTGCAGCCTCTGCCTCCCGGGTTCAAGTGATTCTCCTGCCTCAGCCTCCCAAGTAGCTGGGATTACAGGCACCTGCCACCACACTCGGCCAATTTTTGTATTTTTAAGCGACAGGGTTTCACCATGTTGGCCAGGCTGATCTTCAACTCCGGACCTCAGGTGATCTGCCTTCCTCGGCCTTCCAAAGTGCTGGGATTATGGCATGAGCCACAGCATCCAGCCACATGTTTATATATTTTAGTGTTTCTTCAGTATCTGGCTTAATAGAAAACACTTGGGTTCTCATGTCTGTTTTTGCATTCAGTCTGTTTGGATACACTGTTCTGGATGAAGTCCATGAAGAACTCCTGGCTCCCACAGATAGCTGAGTATTAAAAGAGGTTCCTGTGGTACTAAGTTTAAAATTCCCTTTTAGTTAAGTAGTGGGTATTTATTCTCGACAACATCTCAGGATCCCGGAGTTCTCAGCCCACACTTTGAGAACTGCTACCCTAGGTATTCTGAATGTTCTGCTGTTGAGGAGTGATATGTTTTAAGCAATGATTAGTTTAAAATTTGATTATAGGCCAGGGCAGTGGCTCACATCTCTAACCCTAGCATTTTGGGAGGCTGAGGCAGGCAGACTGCTTGAGCTCAGGAGTTCGAGACCAGCCTGGGCAACATGGTAAAACCCCATTTCTACCAAAAAATACAAAAAATTAGCTGGGTGTGGTGGTGTGCACCTCTAATATGAGGTACCAGTGAGAGGCTGGGTGGGAAGATCACTTGAATCTGGAAGGTGGAGGTTGCAGTGAGCCGAGACTGTGTCACTGCACTCCAGCCTGGGCAACAGAGTAATCCTCTGTCTCAAAAAAATTCTATTAAAATTTACTGGCTGGCCCGGGTGGCTCACACCTGTCATCTCAACACTTTGGGAGGCTGAGGCGGGAGGATCATGAGGTCAGGAGTTCAAGACCATCCTGGTCATATGGTGAAACACGTGTCTACTAAAAATACAAAAATTACCTGGGCATGGTGGCGTGTGCCTGTAATCGCAACTACTCAGGAGGCTGAGGCAGGAGAATTGCTTGAACCAGGACCCAGGAGATAGAGGTTGCAGTGAGCTGAAATCATACCACTGCACTCTAACCTGGGCTACAGAGCGAGACTCCATCTTAAGAAAAAAATTACTTAATGAATCCCACAAATGAGAAGGCCTGGAAGCACATGCGCATGTTCCTTTCAAGTTCAGGGCTCTTTGCTATTTAGCCACAGAATACCTGTTTGTTCTCTTCTTAGTTTATTTTGCAACCCAAATATATTTGTAGTTGTAGCCAGTTACAACTCAAGTTAATGAAACCCCTTACTAAGGATTACCATTCCACATATGGATGTAGTGACACATTGCCTGGGATTTGCTCTCGAACAATTTGTGTAAAGGCAGAGATGAAGCAAGCTGAGCTCAAGTTGCTCACTGTCTGCTGAATATGGTGGCTCACACCTGTAATCCCAGCACTTTGGGAGGCCAAGGTGGGTAGATCACCTGAGGTCAGAAGTCCAAGACTAGCCTGGCCAACGTGGCAAAACTTAACCTCTACTAAAAATAATACAAAAATTAGCCAGGCGAGGTGGTGTGTGCCCAGCTACACTGGAGGCTGAGGCATGAGAATCACTTGAACCCAGGAGGTGGAGGTTGCAGTGAGCGGAAGTCACACAACTGTACTCCAGCCTAAGCAACAGAGCAAGACTCTGTCTTAAAAATAAAATAAGTTCCTCACTGCCAAGCTGGGTGCCAGGCATACGGGATTCATTACTCTCTGTTCTTTTGTGTTTGAAATTGTCCATTTAAAAAACTGAATCAGTGTTCTACAGACCAGAAGTACTTGTTTTCACAAGTCGGTATCCTTTCTTGAAATCTCATCTCAAAATATCAACTTAAATTAGAATTTAAACTTGTTTTATTACTAACCAACCACTTTAGCTGAGCCCTGAGATACATTTCTGAAATGTTAATTTGTGATAAGATTTGACAAAGGGTGAAAAAATACAAAGGTCCTTCAAGGTCATGTTCTCTTACGAGTTCTTTGGGGAAGATCTACTGGTGAGGCCATGCTTGCTTTGTGTTAATGAAAAGCACATCTTCCTTTTGTAGCTGGAAGCTCAGCTCAAGGATGCTGTTGCTGAGGCCTCAAAGGAGTGCAGACTCTGTGAGCACATCACGGACTTCAAGCAAACAGAAAGTGTGCCTGAGGCCCTTGAGGCAGTGCTGGGTTAGAGTCTTTACTCTTAACCTGAGACAGAAAGCTCATCTTGCTGATGCAAGCGTGAGGACATCGCCTTGTGTAATGTGCTGGTCCTGGCTGAGCATTACCCAAGGCAGTTCCAGACAAGACAGGGATGTGGAGAGGCGGGGCAGGACCCTGCCCTCATGATTGCTTTCATTTTGAAAGCCAAGTCTGTTACTCCACTAATATACTAATAATATTAGAGCTGGGTGTTGTGGCTCACACCTGTAATCCCAGTACTTTGGGAGGTCGAGGCGGGTAGATCACCTGAGGTAAGGAGTTTGCGACCAGCCTAGCCATGATGAAACCCCGTCTCGACTGAAAATACAAGAAATAGCTGGGTGTGGTGGCACATGCCTGTAATCCCAGCTACACAGGAGGTTGAGGCAGAATTGATTGAACCCAGGAGATGGAGGTTGCAGCAAGCTGAGATCATGCCACTGCACTCCAGCCTGGGCAACAGAGTGAGACTCCATTTCAAGAAATAAAAATAAAAAAGAACTACATGAGACTGGGTAATTTATAAAGAAAAGAGGTTTAATTGGCTCACAGTTCTGCAGGCTGTACAGGCTTCTGTTTCTGGGTAGGCCTCGGGAAACTTACAACCATGGTGGAAGGGGAAGCAGGAACATCTTATGTGGCCAGAGCAGGAGGAAGAGAGAGCGGGGAGATGCTACATGCCTTTAAACAACCAGATCCCATGAGAATTCCTGACCTCAGGTGATCCACTTGCCTCAGCCTCCCAAAGTACTGGGATTAAAGGTGTGAGCCACTGCGCCCAACCCTGTATTTTAATTTTCAAATGAAGTAATATATTTGGCCTTTTAAATAAGATGTTTTTATTCAGTTAAAAGATGCTAATTAGGCCAGCCCAGTGACTCACCCCTATAATCCCAGCACTCTGGGAGGTCAAGTGGGTTGGATCATCTGAGGTCAGGAGTTTGAGACCAGCCTGGGCAAAAAAGTGAAACCTTGTCTCTACTAAAAATACAAAAATTAGCCGGGCATGGTGGTGGGCGCCTATAGTCCCAGCTACTTGGGAGGCTGAGGCAAAAGAATCTCTTGAACCTGGGAGGTGGAGGTTGCAGTGAGCCGAGATCGGGCCATTGCATTCCAGCCTGGGCAACAGAGCAAGACTCTGTCTCGAACAAAACAAAACAAAAGAAAAAAGGTGCTAATTACCTGAAATCCCCAAATCTATCCCTAGATTTAGAGTTGAATTGAAATGTCACTTAAATTAGATACAATATCATGAACTTAGTTTGGAAAAATCTCATGACAATTAAAACTTTCAAAATCTTCAAAAGAACTTCCAATGTTAATAATGCTGGCATACTTAAAGGATGCCACATGAGCCAGTTATGTGGTGAAATTGCCTCATCTCAGCTTTGTTCCTTTGAGGAGAAACTCACATGCCAGAGTGTGTGTGGTCAGGGCTGTGCATCACAGGTGAGGCCAGGTGACCTCCCGAGGTTGGTGGTCACTGTGACTTGTCAGACCCCACTTGCCCATGCAGTCACCACTTAAGCCTAGGATGCCAAGGGCAGTGGTGCTCGGGCAGGTGGCCAGCTGGGAGTGGAGTGGGGGTCTGTGTAGAGACACAAGGTGTGACAGGATCCAGGAGTAAGAACCACAGTAATTTCCAGGCCAGACCGAGTGCACTTTTTAAGTAAAGAGCTTGTAAGTAGAGTCCGAGTCCTGTGGAATATGTCTTCACTCCATGGTTTCTTTCTTTGTTCTCCTAGACCAGCTCAGCTAGTAAGCAAGAAACACCAGTGCTGAAGCTGGAAGTGTCCCCATCAATTTCTGTGACTGCAAGCACAGAACCTCAGGAAGTAAGACAGCATTGTCCTGCTGATGCTCTCACCTGGGTTCTGCCCTCGTGTCTAGGTGACACAGCTGCCCTTGGTGACCAGAAGCCACTCACCTGCTCCCTGTGTAGCAGCTTGCAGTGAGGATCTCTGTCCAGTCATGAGAGCCCACCTTCCATTTTGAGAATGACTGTCAGTCCCTCAGCTAGATGAGGGAGGCTTCTGTGATCTTACTGAAGTGTAACATCCATACAACAAATTGCACAGACCACAAGTGTGTAACGTGATAAATTTTTACAAAGTGAATATGCCCAAAACCCCAGCACTCAGTTTGAGAAATAGAACATTAGCAGACCTTTGGAAGTCTCCTTCATTCTATTTTCCTTTCCTGCCACAAGCATTCTTTGACTTTATTCTGCTTTCTAGCACTGGAGCTTAATTTTACTTGTTTTTGGAGTTTATGTAGGTTGTAGGGAACCAGCACCACACCCCACCCATGGGTACCCCGAGTTCAGTGGCGACGAAGGAATGAGAAAAAGACAGAGTAAGAGTGAAAGTGAGTTGATTCTTTTGTTTCCTTTTGACTCTTTTGTTTCCTTGGACAAATTTTTAAAAAGAATGAAAGTGGGACGAGGAGACCATCACTTTTTACTGGAGGCAGTGAAGGCCCTGGACTCTGATCTCTCACACTATTTATTGTTTACAAGCACTTTGATCTATGGGGTAGGGGTGGAGTGATGGGTGGGGAGAGTGTGATGTGATGGTGGAGTGAATCAGTGAGCCGGAACTGGTGTGTCATTCTAAAGACTGATAACAGTGGTGGTTTGGGAGTTTCACAAAATAAGAACATACATGCGGTTCTCTTTAGCCTGTTATCTATATATACAGCTGGTGGAATGAGGGCCTTGCAAGGAGCCTACAAGTCTGGTTACATCTTAGTGCTATGAAGGGATTTTACGTCCTTGAGCACAATGTTTATGGTAACAGAGCCTGGGTCACCCTGCACCAGAATATGAGGCATGGAGAAGTTTGCTTCCCCGGCTTGCCGCAATTTATTGTTCCTTGTTTATACGTTATTTGTAACCAATTTATGTAGGCACTCTGTAAGTCCTTTCTCCTTTGCTGCTTCCCCCAACGTGAAATTGTAGATTACATGTTCTGTGCCTGTCTTCTTTTGCCGTACATTAGAAGTCATCCATATTATTGTATGTGGCAAAACTTTGTTTATTCCCATAACCTATGGCATTTTACTAGATAAATACACTACACTTTACTTAACCATTATACCTCTGGTGAACAATTGTGGCATTTCAAAATTTGGGATATTATAAATAATGGAGGAATAAACATTTTTACATGTCTTTTGGTGGACATATGCAGGCTTTTTGCACACTTTTAATAAACTTTAATGAACACCCTGTTTTGCAGGAAGTTCACGTGCCAGTTCACGCAGAGTTGCCTGAGTCTGTAACAACTGCATAGAATTTAACTGTATGATGTCTTGTGATGTTTCCCAGTTGGTCATTTAGTCACGTGGCAGACACCACTAGTTGTTTGCTACAATTCATTCTCCCTTTCTTCTGTGGTAATAGATCCTCCACATTTTAAGCTAGGCAGATGTCTGCCCGAAAAAAACGATGACCAATACAGGTGCAACCACCTTCCTAAGTTCTCAATAACAGGCTGTAGGTAGAAATATGGCATGGCAGATTCCAAGGTCTTTCCTAAAGAGATGCACTTTGCTTTCTTATCTCCCTTCCTCATTGCTGCCTATAAACACATGCCGCCATCTTCCACTTTGGGGTTGTGGCTCATACAGTGGCCACAAGACTGATATAATCAAGTGTTACATTTACCTTAGACTGCCTATCTGGGCTTCAACAAGAGCCACGATGGTTTTTCTACCACTCATAATGGAAATAAATTGTAACATATGAGTTAGTTTCCAATGTTTGCTATTGCATACCATATAGCAGTGAACATTGTACCATATATCTTTTATCTTTTTATATGTCTATTTTGTAGAAAAAAAAAATCCACAGGTGGAATTGCTAGGTCAAAAACTAAGAACACTTTTGGCCAGGCACCAAGGCTCATGCCTGTAATCCCATCACTTTGAGAGGCCAAGGCAGGTGAATCACAAGGTCAGGAGTTTGAGACTAGCCAATATAACGAAACCCCATCTCTACTAAAAATACAAAAGTTAGCTGGGCATGCTACTGGGGAGGCTGAGGCAGGAGAATCACTTGAATCCAGGAGGCAGAGGTTGCAGTGAGCCGAGATTGTGCCATTGCACTCCAGCCTGGGCAACAAGAGCGAAACTGCATCTCAAACAAACAAATGAAAAAACTAAGCACACTTTAAACTGTAGATACAGCCCAAGTTTATTTCTCAAAAATTATGTTACCGCTGACATAAGTGACATTTCTATCTTAAAGATACTGGGGTGAAGTTGCTAAGCCTCTTATATGTAAAAGAAAAACAAAACAAAGGACCCAACGATTAAACCCTAATTTTCTTTTTCACATCCTGGTCGTGGTAAGAAAGGAGAGCAGCTTTTCATTTGAAGAGCCTACTTTTCTTTCTTTTTTTTGTGACTTGTCTGTTCAAATGCTTTGGCTACTTTTCCACTGCAGAAGTTCTTTGTAATTATTTTAATCAATATTTATAATATAGTTGGCCTTTAACTTTTCTTTTGATTAGCTTTACATTTTTGATACAGAGTAGAGAAAATCTCTTTGCATTCTTATCTAATATAAGGCATTCATACACATTTTTCTTCTAGAAGAAATCTGAAGTCAAGCACTGAAGTTAATAGAAGCTTTTTGCTTTTACAAATTTAATTTGATTAATGTCTTTATGATCATAAAGCAATTACAATTCACATTGCTTTCTGTAATAGAGCTTTCTTTTTGTTGCATAGGTACACATGTGCCATGGTGGTTTGCTGCACCCATCAACCTGTCATCTACATTAGGTATTTCTCCTAATGCTATCCCATGAGAATTCTTTTGAGTTTCATTTTATCTTTTATCTGTCCTTTTAACTCATTGGATTTATTCATTTTTAATTTTCTGAAAATGACATAGTGGCTGTATCATTGATGTTTAATTCTAATATGTATATCTTATTTTTCTTGTCATATTGCACTGAGAATAAAACCAAAATCGTACTGAATATTCTCGGTGAAAGTATCATGCTTTTTCTCTTACCAACAGAAATCTTTTAGTAATTCATTCTTAAGATGTTTAATGTAGAATTTTTAAAAAAATCAAAACCACAATGAGATACCATCTCATGCCAGTTAGAATGGCAATCATTAAAAATTCAGAAAACAACAGTTGCTGAAGAGGATATGGAGAAATAGGAATGCTTTTACACTGTTGGTGGGAGACAGTGTGGTGATTCCTCAAGGATCTAGAACCAGAAATACAATTTGACCCAGCAATCCCATTACTGGGTATATACCCAAAGCATTATAATCACTCTACTACAAAGACACATGCACATGTATGTTTATTCATGATAGCAAAGACTTGGAACCAACCCAAATGCCCATCAATGATAGACTGGATAAAGAAAACATGGCACATACACACCATGGAATACTATGCAACCATCAAAAAGGATGAGTTCATGTCGTTTGCAAGGATATGGATGAAGCTGGAAACCATAATTCTGAGCAAACTAACACAGGAACAGAAAAACATAGATCACATGTTCTCACTCATAAGTGGGAGATGAACAATGAGAACACACATGAACAGAGGAAGGGGAACATCACAGACCAGGGCCTATTGGGTCTGGGGGCTAGGGAAGGAATAGCATTAGAAATACCTAATGTAGATGATGGGTTGATGGGTGCAGCAAACCACCATGGCACATGTATACCTATGTAACAAAAAGAAAGCTCTATTGCAGAAAGCAGTGTGAATTGTAATTGCTTTACGATCATAAATAAAATATTTTGGCCACTCTGAGGTATAGGGAGCCAGCCCTTACACCCCACCCATGGGTACCCCGAGTTTGGTGGTGACAAAGGAATGAGAAAAAACAAATTAAGAATGAAAGTGGGACCAGGGACCATCACTTGTAATGGAGGCAGTGAAGGCCCGAAGCTCTGGGTTCCACAATATTTATTGAACACAATCACTTTTATCTATAGTACAGGTGGTAGGGTGAATTGATGAAGGGAGGCTGTGCACCAGACATAAAATTGATAGCAGTGGTGGTGTATGTAGTTTCTCAAGAGCTAAAAGTGTATACTTAGCAATAGACAATGCAGCCGGTGGGAGCAGGCCTAGCAAGGAGCTTACATGTCTGATTACACTCCAGCGCTTCAAGGGAGTGTTATGTCCTTGGGCACTATGTTTAGAATATCAGAGCTTAGGTCACTCTGTTACTGGGAGCATGCTGGCATTAGAGAGGCCTTCCACAGTTTGTTCCTGATTTCTTTATACATTACTTATAAGCAGTTTATGTAGGCACACTGTAAACCCTTCCTCCATTGCTGCTTCCCCCGACACTGAGGGATGTTTCAGGAACTAGTTCCGGTCTTACTATAGCTACATAACCCTTTCAGTTCAGCAAAAGGGTCAAAAAACCAGCCAGTGTTCAGAATGAACATGCATTTGAGATTTGTGAGAAGAACTCACATCAAAAGTCTAGAAGAACAGGTCCTAGGTGTTCTGGCCATAATGCACTTGTTATTGATACCAAATGATTGCAATGGCCTTCTATGGTATAAATAAGGGCAATACTTCCTGCGGAGACACAAAACTTGTATAAAGCTTTCTGGTTTTGGCTCCTCATGTAACAAAGATCCAATTCTGGTTAGTTTCTTTCTTTCTTGTTTTTATTCCTCCCAGGGCCTTGACATTTCTCCCTTTAATCTCCAGCTATTTCATGCCAAGATAGTCAAGACAACTTTGTAAAAAGATTTTTAGAGACTATCCCTTTTAAGATTATAAGAAGACAGGACTGCGGCCCGTGGCTCTGGCGGCTCCGGCGGCTCCCGCTCCCGCTTCCCGCTCGCCCTTAGTCCCAGCTGGCACCCATGGGGCCGCATCGTCGCCCGGCTCTGCCCATGTCTAGGGCTTCTGCTCCCTCAGCTGCCACCGCCACCGCCCAGGGGGCCGCCGGGGCCGGGGCTGGGGGCGCAGCGCGGCCGGCGTAGGTCTATGTAGCGGGCAGCGGCAGTGGCTGCAGAGGGACGATAAGCGAGGACAAAGTGGTGGTGCTGGGCTCGGGCGGGGTAGGCAAATCCACCCTGACCGTGCAGTTCGTGACTGGCACCTTCATCGAGAAATACGACCCCACCGTTGAGGACTTCTACCACAAGGAGATCGAGGTGGACTCGTCCCCGTCGGTGCTGGAGATCCTGGACACGGCGGGCACTGAGCAGTTCGCTTCCATGCGGAACCTGTACATCAAGAACGGCCAGGGCTTCATCCTCATCTACAGCCTGGTCAACCAGCAGAGCTTCCAGGACATCAGGCCCATGCGGGACCAGATCATCCGCGTGAAGCGGTATGAGAAAGTGCCAGTCATCTTGGTTGGGAACAAAGTGGACCTGGAAAGTGAGAGAGAAGTATCGTCCAGTGAAGGCAGAATTCTTGCTGAAGAATGGGGCTGCCCCTTTATGGAGACTTCTGCTAAGAGTAAAACAATGGTGGACCAACTCTTTGCAGAAATTGTGAGGCAGATGAACTATGCTGCTCAGCCTGACAAAGATGACCCATGCTGTTCGGCATGTAACATACAGTAGCATCCAAATATGGCTGTCCTGGATGGGATTAGCCCAGTGTTGTAGGTGATAGAAAACTCACCTACTCCTCTGCAGGACACACAGGATGTGTGGTGTTAATCTACAGAGAACTGCAGCCCTTATTCAGAATTGAGCAGTGATTGTCAGTTGATATCTCTGAGTAACATTTGGGTTCAGTTACTACAGTTTTCACTATTTGTCCTCAGTCTCCTTTCTGTATCTGCAACTTTAAGGCATAGTCCATCGATCTACAGGGTGATCTCATTTGAAAGCTATGATGGCATTGTCGCTGAGTTGACAGAAGCAACTATTGTATATATTAAAAATAACCATAAGGGAGAAACCAGAAGATTCCTATGACCACTTACAATTAAAATATTTTGTCTTCTTTAAAAAAATAAGTAAAGAAGAAATATTTTCCCACAAGAGTACTGAATTTCAGGAATTGGGATAGAGCTTCTAACCAATGTATCCCGTCAAGTAAGATAAGAGCAGCTGACTTGCCAACAGCATTACAGGGAGAGATTCTTTGCTCAGCTAACACATTTCTGTTTTTCAAAATTGATGCTTAATTGTAGCTGTTATTCTAATTTGTGACATGGAACTAACTCATGCTTCAATCCTTGATAGAGCAAAAGTCAGAACAGGTTATGTAAAAACACAGTCTAGCTTTAGAATTTGTTAAATCGCCTGCTTTGCCACAGAAAATGGAGGCTTTCACAAAGTTTTGATCAGAATTAAACTCCAGACCCACCCTCTTTTAACTGAGCAAGGGTAGTCTTTATAACTTTACTGAACAAGAGGGAAGCAACTGTGATGGGAAGAGAGTGCCCAGCCTTACTAACAAGAAGCATTCTAATAGATACACTAGTACCATCATGTAAGGAAAATGAAGCCATGTTGCATCCACATGTTCCCGTTTGCAGAAACCTCACAGGACAATACGAATATCTGGCATTTTTCAGTTCGTTAAAGCTGCAAATTCCTTCTCGCCTCTAAGGGCTATGGTTGTAGTGTGACCCGTAGCTAACCTTCTTTCAAAATCAAGTTTGCTGTGGCAGAGCTTTATTGCAGGCATTTTAAAAATAGAATAACCATGTGAAATAATTTGGGCTTAAAAATAGAACATAAATTATAGAGTGGAAGGTAAAGGACAAAGGCCTTCTTTCTTTAATTTTTCCTGGAGAATTATATAAAGGTTTTCTTAGAACAATTTTGCCCTGATTACTGAAGTATCAAATAAAGCTGGAGTGGATATTTTGTTTTGAAAAGGTGCTCGAGCTCTGACATTTTTGGTTTTTACAGCCGTGAAGTATTTATCATTTGCATGACTAATGGCACAGGAAAAACCTATTCATAAGTTTTACAATCAAGTATAGAAGGGTCTTCAGCTAACTTCAGTTATAAATGCTGAAAAGATTATCTTGAGCTGGGCCTTGGGAGAAGAACTTGGCCTTCAGAACTGCAGTATCACTGAGCCTGCAATCTATATGCCACCCCACATTTTGTTGGTTTCACAGTCTTGTGCAAGTAACCTCTGGTCTTATGTGTGTAACTGAGAGAAGAGTGTGTGTTTGCGTGTGCATGTGTGTTTATTGTTCCTAAGAATTTGGCACAAGTCAGAGATAATTGCCTATACTAAGAATCTATACTGCAGAATATAGTGTATCAAAAGCTTTTTTTCTTTTAAATTATTAAAGTGTCTTTTATACTATTTTGAAATCATTGGTAGCCCCCCACGTGTTTAATAACTGGCATTAAGCTTAAAGGATGAAGGAAAAAAGGTTGACAGTATTTTTCATCATGAGAAAGCTGAAGGCACATGTGAATGAAAGCTGGCCATAGTTGTCAAAAATCTTTGAATTTTGAATGTTTACATTCTTCAGTATAATTTTTTATAATCCTCAATTATGAAGCACCTTGTTTATAGGACAAAAAATTTTAACCAATTTTATTGAAACAAATTTCACTGCGTAAAAGTTGGTTTGATTCAAATGCAGAGAAATTGGAGATTCAAAAGATACAATTTCTCTACTGAAATAAAAGTATTTCTGAGTTGGTTGAGTTCTGAATCCTCTCACTTCTCAGAATGATTCTTTCTTTAGAATTCTATAATTAATAGAAATTTTTGACAAGTACGATTGCAAAATAAAAATATCTATAAAGATCCCACAGTTTGACATGATGGCTTGCTATGACATGAAAATAGGTTAAATAATATGAAAGGTATGGGCGAATGTCAAGTGGAAAAGATGATCTAAATTTCTGAGTTGTATTACTAGTTAAAAACGTGTGCCAGATGACAAGGTCGGCTTTTACTGTAAAGACGTGAGTAATAACCCATCTGGCTGCCTGACCAGTGTCCCTGCAGCCCTGCATAGTTAGTGACCAAGGCATCAAGGACATCCTGAAACTGGAAATTTGTATTCATCTGGTGTGAATATGACTCAGCTGGTAAATGAATGTGTTCGTTGAGATATTATAGTAATAAAACGCTTAAGAACAGGAAGATTACATCTGTTGGCTACAGAAGAAACCTTAGCGGCTACATAAGAAAGCTGACTTGGGTCACTATTTTATGCCCTGATCAGACTAGCAACTTAGATAAGTGAAAGTTTTTCTAACATACCTTAAAAATATTATGGTTTGATCCAAAGACACACTTTTTTTTTAGCTCTTGTGACAAGATTTTCTTTTATTTTTTACTTTTATACAAAGGCAGCATCTTTAAAATTTGTTTTCTTTTGCTGTTGCAACTTTTGGGTTTTTTTAAACTGTGATAGTGATGGTAATTGATGCCTTTCATTTTGTTCAACTTTCACAAAACAAGCCAGCATCTGATCAAAAGTATTACATAAAATCTTTTCTTTAACTATTGAAAGGTGCTTTGATGATTTTCTCCTTTGGTTTGTAGAATTAGGACTGAACTTTTGACTCAAATTGCTACAGTTGCCATCACTTTTCGGTGGTAATACTACTGATATTTGCTTTTCTATATAAAGAAATGTTGCCTAAGGCTGTCTGGTATTTAAGGGTTTTCCAGTATGAATGTTAATGTTGTCAGTGTATGTATGAATATGAAAGTGCTTTGTTTGTTGCTGGTTTTTGTTTGTGTGTATTTTTTTTTTTTTTTTACGTTTTTGTTCTTATCAGTAGTCTTTGTTAGCACTGGGTAAGCTTTAATTGTCCCTCAGCCAATCAAACTTTAAGGACTATGGGGGTCTTTTTTTTTTTTTTAATTTAACATGTCATTGTGCATCTATTAAATCTTGATAAGAGTTTCAAGAATGACTGCAGTGGGTTTTGGAAACAGACTTATCATTATTGATTTGAGGTTTCCCAGAGATATAGTTCACAGTTAATTGTTGTGCTCTAATACAACTGACCATTTAAAATTGAACAAGAGTTTATTGTTTTGTAACAACGTGAGTTGTTAAATCTTGACATTTCAATTAAAACATGAATTGTAGCCATAACTCAATGCAAATTCAACAGTTGTATTTGGAGTTAAATTACTTTAACAAATAAATTTATTTAATGAGAAAAAGATTATAAGAAGACAGGAAGTAACAGTTTGTCCTCTAATGTATCTTCTAAAGTGAAACTTCACTTCTTTCTTTTCTCTAAGAATTACCACCAGAATATAATCCTAAAATTTAATGGTTGAGAGACTTGACTATAGAATTTACTTTCTGTTAGGGCTTCCTGCTAACCCAGATGAATTTGCTCTGAAAACGGCAAATGCTTCCCCCACCCACCTGAGGATGGAAGAGTAAGGTGCACTCACTTGCTGAAGATAACTTAAGATTTTTTAATTGCCTAGTGGCAATGATGTGTTGAATTCAAGTAGGTGAAACAAGTAACTTCTGGTGCAGGTACTTATGTCGGCAATTGGCTTATTCCTTGACACCAATGTTTTGGCCTTGTTTGGTGACCTGGTCATTGAATTGATCCTTTCTTGCTATTCAGACTGCTTCTGATCCCTCTGAGAGCCAGAACCATCTGGATGGCTCATATGACATTGGTCAGAAAGGTCCCTGATCTTTAAATACATCAGTTTAAGTGTGGAGTCAGAAGATGAGTTGGGGAGATGAAAGGTGGCTCACTTTGGGAGGCTGAAGTGGGTAGACAGCTTGAACTCAAGAGTTCGAGACCAGCCTGGGCAACATGGAGAAACACATCTCTATGAAAAACTACAAAAGATTAACCAGACTTTGTGATGCATGCCTGTAGTCCCAGCTACCCAGGAGGCTGAGGTGGAAGGATCACTTGAGCCCAGAAGGTCAAGGCATCAGTGAGCTGTGGTTGTACCACTGCACTACAGCCTGGGCAGCAGAGTGTGACCCTGTCTCAAAAAAAAAAAACAAAAAAAAAAAAGACTAACAAACCAAAAAGAATTCAAATAGGCCCCTCCAGGATTAACCATTTGTCTACCAAAAGTAAGACATCTACATCTTGGCAGTACTTGATGAAGGTAGGAAATTATCACATCACATTCTGTTACAGTTTGGGGGCCACTTCTAAAAAAGCTTAATGCAACACTGTCACAAGAAAAGATAATGTGCTACCAGTGCTATTATATGAGTGAGAGAAGGGAACAATTAATGTGATACAGCCTCTTCTCACTAGCATCTAAGGACATGAAACCTATGCAGCATACCCTTCCCTCTCCCATCCACATGGAATCAGTCATTCACCATGTCCTTATTGACTAAACAAATTATCCAAATACATTGTGGTTATGTTAGAAAGTGCAGATAAGAAAAGATACTTTACTGATCTCATAACTCATATAATATCAAGTGTCTTCAAGGTAAAGTGTTCTTGTTCCAGTTGTAATTGCTGTATAACAAACCACCCCAATCTCAGTGGCATATGATTGTATTAAAATAACGACATTTGTATTCCCAGATTTTATGGTTCAGGAATTTACTTTGGACACAGGGCAGACTTATATGTCTGCTATGGCCACATCTGAGACATTTGCTTGGAAGACTCAAAGATTAGGTGTGACAGCAGCTTGGAGCTGGAATCATCTGCATGCATCTTCATTTATATGCCTGGTAGTTGTTGCTGATTATTGGCTGGGACCTCAGATGGATTACTGGCCAAATTGCCTCTGCACAGCCTCTGCACATGGGTTATTCTGTCCTCCTCATAGCATGTATAGCAGCTGGGTTACAAGAAAAAAATGTCCTAAGTAGGAAAGGCAGAAGTGTGAGGTGTTCTTATCATCTAGCCTTGGAGGGCACATGACGTTACTTCCATTATACACTATGGGCCAAACTTCTGCCCAGCTTGACACTATAGGCTTTTCTTTGGGGGCTCAGAATAAAAAAGCTGAACAGCCTCTCCCTGTTTATCACTTATTCTGTTGCAGGAGTTTTGTGTTACATACAAAGAAAAATGTAAAGATATTGTCCTGTTTCCCAGGTACCAAAGTCAACCGTGAACAAGAGGCATTTATATCCCTCTATAGCAGTACCAAGCAGAGAGGTACCCTTGGCTAAGTAAGCAAGGCAAGATTACTCTTTCCAGACTCTGATTTGTGAGTTAACAGATAGAACATCAGGCAAGAGTGCCTCTGTTGGTGTCACCTTCAAAGCAACAAGCCTGAGAACTCTGCGTTCCAACTTGGGAGCTAGTCGGTCTCCCAGATGTGGGGATATTTGGAGAACTAGCTTGTGAAGAAGGTCAAGGAAGCAGAAAGGACAGCTCTTAGGCTTCACTTCACTGAAGATACATCACTCAGACAAGATGCCCAGAAAGTTCAGCGTTGACAAAGGTCTAGAGTCTTGTAAATTACTTCCTATGGAAGTTTATTGTGAACAGCAGTAACAAGGCAGCCTCAATTCCCTAATCCTGTGGAGGGTTAAAGAACACCTATTAAATTACTGAACATACTCACTGAATAAAGTTGAATCCAGTAAAAACAAAAACAAAACAAAAAGCACCTATTACCCTCTGGAGCTCAACAGAGATGAAATCTTAGGATATAACTATAGTATAGGTGCTTACCATGACCTGGCTATAATGGTTATAGCCAGGTTTAGGTGAAAACTACATGTAAGATATTGTGAGGTCCTCGAGCGGTTAGATGAGTTGAGTATTAGTCATCGTGGAAGAAAATCTGGATCAGTTAAATGTCAGATGAATTAGATACACTAAAAATAAAAAGGGAAGCAAGAAAGTGGTCCTATTAGTAATCAGCCCATCCTTGCTCAGCACAGTTCCTATATTGCACAGATTTCAGTTACCACTGTTTAGCTCAATGACACCAGGCCTCCAACAACACAGTTCTGACATCAGTTGCTGTGGTATACTGCCTGTGAATAATTGCATAAAGGAGAAACTGCACTGCTAGACCTTCAACCCATAAATTGCTACATGTATACCAGAAGCTCATTATAATCAGTGACCAATTATGTCGCTTCTTTTCATGCCCATTGGTGATTGGTCACCACACATCTTTTTTTCAGTTGACACACTGGCAGCAAACCATGTAGTTGTGCTTTTTCCTTTTCTTCCAGTGATAACATAACATTTTCAAAAATGGCTAATCAAAGAGAAAACTGGCCAACAGTGAAGGGTCATAAAGATGAAGGTATGGCAAGGAAACAAAAATAGAGAAGTCTGAAGGCTGGTAAATTTTATGCATCAACCTGGCTGAGCTAAGGGATGTCCAGACAGCTAGTAAAACGCTATTTCTGGTGTATTTGTGAGGGTGTTTGCTGAAGACATTAGCATGTAAATGAGCAGACTGAGTAAAGATCAGATCGCCCTCACCAGTGTGGGCAGGCATCATCTGATAGAACAAGAAGGTGGAGGAAGGGCAAATTTACACTCTCTGAGCTAGGACATCCATCTTCTCCTGCACTTGCACGTTGGCACTGTGGTTCTTTGGCCTTTAGACATGGACTTTGGTCTGAATTATTCCACTAATTTTCTTGGTTCTCCAGAATGCAGATGGTGGAATTATCAGCCTCTGTAATTGTGTAAGCCACTTTCCATAATACAATAAATCTTCATGTATACATATATAAATATTTATATATATAATAATTCTTCATATATGTGATCAAATAAATGTGTGTGTGTGTGTGTGTGTGTGTGTGTACTGTTTCTCTGGAGAACACTGACTAACACGCTCTAAAAGTGAAATTCAAATTGAGTGTAAATGGAGTTATGGCGGAAACAGCTATCAGAGGGAATTTTGCCACTGTTTGAGACATTCCAGAGAAACTTAGGGAAGGCAGACTGAACAACATAAATGAAGAAAATGTGTTGTTTATTTATTTTAGGATAAAGATATCCCAGGAAAGTGACACTGGCAACAAAACAAAACAAACAAAACTCACATTAAAGAAATTCTCAAAGGTATTTCATGACATAGAAAGTACAAAGAATAAATAGTCGGAAGCTGATTCAAACTTAGAAAGATCGATGATTTGCCAAGGTACAGCTCACTCCATACTGTAAGTACTACAATGAGAAGAGGAGGGCCAGCATCATTCAAACTACATTCCATTAAGATTTTTATAAAGAGATATTGATTCATGTTTCTGATGTTCAAAATTACAGTATACTAAATATTAATTTCACTATTTTTAAAATGTCCCTGTACATTTATAACCTACAATAAAATGTTTTTAATGTTTTGAGAAAATATTTTTAAAAGTCACAGAACAGTTGGAACTTTCCCCTTTGATGCTCGAGATTGTGTTCCATATTCTGTTTGCATAGAGTCGAGTCAGTGACTGATTCCCTGACCAGCCACACAGAGCCTAGAGTTATACCCTACCTGAATTGACAAGGTCTTCCATGACTTATGTGGCCTCATCCTTGGATGAGGATTGCCACTCACGCAATCCCCCGCCAAAAGCCTGAGATCAGTCTTCCATGCTAGCTATGAAGAAACAGAGGCAATGACACTATTTTATTCCATCAGTGTTTGAAAAGAGTCTGCAACTTCTATGCAGGTATCCCAATGCATCTAGGATTGCAGGGATGGACAGAAAGTCCTTCAATAACAACAGAATACCTGTTTTGCTCTTTAAAGGAAATAGGACAGGCTGATGGATGCTATGGGTGCTTAGACTCACATCTTGTCCATGAGGTTGGACTTATTCTTTAATGCTAAAGGAATAGTTTTGGTGACCATTTTGCCATTGGTGACATCTCTCAGGAAACTGACAATAAACTACAATGTTTTAAACTTGTACTATATCCGGGAGATATGTAAATATATAAAATGTTTTGTTATAGAAAGCAAACAAAACACACTGCCCTGTGTGTACCTATGCAACTGTATTGCATGCTCTGCACATGTACCCCAAAACCTAAAATGCAATAAAAAAAAAAAAGAAAAAAAAATGTTATTTAAATTCCACAAGTATAAAATGTAGGTATTATTTTCATTACACAAATATAATAAATGAGACAATATTTTTCTCAAAGACACCCAATTAAGCTGCCAGACTGCAGAGAGTTTCAGGCGATACGATTGAGATTCCTTATCTTTAGTTCATCATCTTCCAAAGATGATACTTTAAGCATTGTCCGGCTGGTTACTGATCACACTGTTCTTTAAGCCCTTCCCCATGGGATTTGAAAATATGCTTCTAAGCATATCTGAAACTTTTTAACTCTTCAGTGTTTTTAGAGATGGGGGTCTCACTATGTTGCCCAGGCTGTACTGCCATGGCTATTCACAGGAGTGATCACAGCACACTGTAGCCTCAAACTCCTCACCTCAAGAGATCCTCCCACCTCAGCCTCCCACGTACCATGTGCAGCCGTAACCTGAGTTTTTCACCTACAATAACCGAAGCTCTTACCTTCTCAGTGAGCCACCAGGCCCGGCGGTGTCTTTGTTTTAAATAGTAATAACATATAAACTTAGAATAAATATGCTGTCCTTTTAAGAATTTATGGCCAGGCACAGTGGCTCATGCCTGTAAACCCAGTACTTTGGGAAGCCGAGGTGGGGGGATCATGAGGCCAGGAGTTCGAGACCATCGTGGCCAACATGGTGAAACACTGTCTCTACTAAAAACAAAAAAAATTAGCCAGGTGTAGTGGTGTGCAACTGTAGTCCCAGCTACCTAGGAGGCTGAGGCAGGAGAATCGCTTGAACTTGTGAGGCAGAGGTTGCAGTAAGCTGAGACTGCACTACTGCACTCCAGCCTGGGTGACAGAGCAAAACTCTCTCTCAAAAAAATAAATAAATAAAAAAGAAAGAAAGAAAAAAAAAAAAAGAATTTACATTGGTGCATGAATACAAAGACTGCAAAATGTATTAGCAACATTTATTATGTAAGAGATTCATAATGAAAGAGTTCAAAGATGAAATTCATCAAAGGATTTGTGTATTTCAAGAAGGAAGTATGACATCATCTAAATACATATTGCTGGGTTAAATATTATTTCCACTATGAGAGAAAAATCTATCGTCTTTTGTCCTCGTGTAAAACTCAGGACTTGGCTTCTGCAGCTGCCCTTGGTTCTGAAATCTTCAACTTGTCCCCCTTAGAGTTCTAAACACACACCCTACCTCACACCCCATGCAGTTACTCTGTGTCCACACAGCTGAGCTCTACCTGGTGTTTTTAATCGAATCAAACAGTCACAGGATTTCATTCCCACATCTTGTTCTGAAAGCTGACATTTATGATTCCAATAAAGATTTCAACAGAAAGATGAGAGTAAATCGCTCAGAGGAACTTTTTTTTTTTTTTTTAAGACCAAGTCTCACTCTGTCGCCCAGGCTGGAGTGCAGTGGTACGATCTCAGCTCACTGCAGCCTCCGCCTCCTGAGTTCAAGTGATTCTCCTGCCTCAGTCTCCTGAGTAGCTGGGACTACAGATGCATGCCACCACATCTGGCTAATTTTTGTACTTTTAGTAGAGACGGGGTTTCATCATGTTGGCCAGGCTGGTCTCAAACTCCTGACCTCATGATCTGCCCACCTCAGCCTCCCAAAGTGTTGGGGTTACAGGTATAAGCCACTGCACCTGGCCCTTCATAACAATATATTATCTCTGAAATTCCCTTTCAGAACAGTGGCCTTGATTTGACATTTAAAATAAATTAGGCAAATCTATTAAGACATAATAAATAGGGAGTGGCTTTGACACTATGAAAACAGTTATCAAGGACCTCAATTTCTAATATTTACCTTTTTTGGTTTTTGGGGTTTTTTTTTTGTTTTTTTGAGACAGAGTCTCACTCTGTCACCATGCTGGAGTACAGTGGTGGATCTTGGCTCACTGCAACCTCCACCTCCTGGGTTCATGAGATTCTCCTGCCTCATCCTCCTGGTTAGCTGGGACTCCAAGTGTGCACCACCACGCCCAGCTAATTTTTGTATTTTTAGTAGAGATGGGGTTTCACCATGTTGGCCAGGACTGTCTCAATTTCTTGACTTTGTGATCTGCCCGCCTTGTCCTCCCAAAGTGCTGGGATTACAGGCATGAGCCACCATTCCTGGCCTAATGTTTACTTTCAATCATTTTAACAAGCAAGCAAACTTTACAAGATTAGTGAGGTTCTGGTGTAAGAGATATTTTCATCGTCCCTGACTGAGACTCAGCAGGCTTCCCACTAAAATGTGGCATGGATGAGAGTACACCTCACCACTGCAGAGCCCAGAATGGTAGCTCCCCTAGTTTCAGAACTTGGGAACAGTTTCCACCACTTGGCCTATCAAACTCTCAGACTCAACGAAGAAATGCAATTGGTGGCTCACACCAAGAGATGGAGTAAATCTGTTGGTCTGAATAAAAGGTCAAAAATATATTTTACATTTGTTGGGAGCCAGCCCCAACCCTGCACGTGGGTGGGTGCGACGAGGAAGTGAGAAATAAAGACAAAGACAAGAGCAGAATTCCACAGTATGTGTCCAGGGGTCAATGCACACTGGCTCATGGAACCTTGTTGACCCTGAGCTCTGGGCTCCACACACTTTTATTAGGGGCATTATCTTGTTAATCTTGCGGGCTGCGGGGAGAGGAGATGAGAAGGGTAAACTAAAAACTATTGTAGGGTAAGATGAGGGGGGAGGAGCCTGTGTCTGCAGCATTCAATAGTTAACGTGGTTCTTCTAAGAAATGCTAACTTAGGACACTGAGTTTTACCACCCACTGATGTTAAGGTGAATCTGCATAGAGGCACAGTGGATAAGCACCACCAGGTCTGACAACACACAATGCATCAAGGGGCTTTTACCTCCCGAGCATTGCAGACACAGAACAATCAGAGAACATAGGCAGAGCCTGTGGCATTCCAGTTATCTCTGCCCTGCAAGACTTTCCTGCCTTGCATGCTCCCATCTGCAAAGGCCCTCCCAAGTCTTGTGAGCAGAGATTGCATTCCTTCCCAGAGTTCTTGCACAAGCCCTCTTTAGGAGACCCTCTTGCAGACCCTGTGTTGGGAAGAGATCCTGGGACCAAAGCAGTCTGTCCTGCTTTGCACCCACACTGCAGCATTCCGTGGTTTTACAGCACTCTCAGGTGCTTTTCACTATAGGCCTCCTGCTACTGCTCGATTTCCTTTTTTACATAAATTTTAATTTTACTGCACCATACTTTGGAGTTTTCTTAATTCAATCTTTGATCCGTGGCGCAAGTCTCGGTGTATAAAAAGCAAAGCAAGCTTGTAATCATTTAACTGGAAAGAACACAGGTCTGTTCCTGGCCATCTTGGCCCACATTTCTACAGAACACTGGACTTCTCTTCATCTGTCACAAGCATTGTTTTTACAGGCAAATAGAATGAGGTATGCTCTTTCCGATTCCCTACTCATCTCCCCCAAATCCTGTCTCTTGTACATTATATGTCCTATTTTTCACCTCTCTGTAACAGTCTAAAAATGATAACTGTAGAAGTAAAATATGCCTGTTTGGGAACAACTGGAAAATCAGAAAACTACAAAGAAGAAATAATCACCAGAGACACCATATGTTCCTATTTCAGCCACTTCACCGTTCAGGCTGTTCACAGCCCTTGCACTGCCTGTCGGCTCTGGTCTCCCTGCTTGCCCCCTTCCTCCTCCTCTGCTTCTCACTCTCAGCTGAAGACTTCAATGCTGATACAGAAGGAATCAGAATGGATGAGTCTACACAATGCAGCAGGCACAGGCATCTGTCTCCATGCACTTGGCTTTCCCTGGCTCCCAGGCCCAACACCTCACTGTGCACTGGATCCTGTTCCCCACTCCTCCTGAAGGACTTTGCTCCAGAAATTATTTCCATTCCTGCCTCATTATTTTTCTTCTTTGTTAATGAGCCATTGCCAAGAAAAATTGTTGCATTGAACTGAGCACAGAAAGTCAACACCAGAACAAAAGTATGCCAAATTGCAGGGTTTATTGCCAGCGACCACGGAGGACTCACATCTCTCCAACCCGTGGCCCCGAAAGAAGAGAGACAAGACCTTTTTATACCCACTAAACTACTTTTGGGAGCTGGGGGAAGGAGCAGAGATGAAAGAAAACCTTCATCCCACCGAGATATCTCGGTGGGCTGTAAATCACCTCCTGAGTAGGAGAGGAGGGTGATGGGTTCCGGACATTCCAAGGGCTAGGAGAGAGATTTGCAGAACTTAAGATAACCATTTGCTTACACATCGTCTGGGTGGGAGTTACTTGGCTCCAGGTTGGAATTATTCGGGGGTGCTTACTCTTGGCCTTTACTGATGATCAAAGGCCAGCAATTCTGGGAGTTACAGAGAAACTATGCAGCTTTACCTTTTTGCAAAGTAATGAAGCAGTTTGCAGAAATCAAGGTTAGCGGTCCTTGTGAGGAGAATGGAAACAGTTTTGCCCTTTATAAGATGGCAGTGTACAGGTTGTAACTCTAGGCTAGCTATATCTCAAAATGATGCACCGTAACATCTTGAATTGCAACTTCTAAAAACTTCACATTTTCCTGATTCCTCAACATCTCCACAAACAGGCTGTGGGCACCTTTCCCAGATGACCAGGTACACCAATGTGACAAGGCTAGGCCCTGTCACAAGTGCCCCTTCTTGCTCTCTCCTGACCATGGCCTTGTGACATTTAAGCACACCCATGATATCCCTTCTTGCTTTGCTGGTAAACCGCACCCTGCCCACAGGTCCTTGCTTGCCCTTGGCTTCCCACAAGCTTGGCTGAGCCTGCTCTCTTTGTGCTCGGCCCAGGTAACCCCACAAGGTATGTCATGCCTCCCTCTTTTGGACCTGTGAATACAGTAAATCATTCATTTATTCATATGCTTCCTCAGTGTAATCTCCACAGCCTATTGTAATGTTCCTTAAGGACTCCACAAAGGGTGCTTGCTCCCTCATTTATAACACACCTCCAACTTAAAAAAAAAAAGAGCTTCTCGATCCTATGTCTTTCTCAGCTCCTACCCAATTTTAAGCTTCCCATTTCCAAGAAAAGTACTTGCAAGAGTTGTTCACAGTCAGCACTTTTTCTTCTTTCTTCAATCCACTCCCACATGGGCAACAAGCACACCCACGTTGCAAATGACTGATGGTCAGTCCTGAGGTCATTTGACCTTGCAGCATCCTTTTGCATCTATGGGGCATGCTGTCCATTGTCACACAGTTTGCTCCCTTGGCTTTTATGACACCTCCTCATACTTGCTTGGTTTTAGTCTTGCTTGGTTTTTCATGGGCTCTTCCTCTGCATCCTTATGTTCCCAACTAGAACCTGTTTCATAATTTGCAGGGTGTGGTGCAGAATGAAAACGCAGGGCTCTTGTTTAAAAATTACTACGTGTTTCAAGGTAGTGAGAACAGAGTATTCAATAAAGCATGGAGCCCTTCTAAGCAAGAGGTCTTCTGTGATTGCAAAGATCCTGTGCCCATGAAGCCCTGTTCCCATCCTCAGAATCCAGCAAAGCACCTGCTCAGCGCTTATCTATCAATGATCTCATCCAAGCCAATTGGCTTTAGATACCACCTTCAGCAACAAACCTCACATCTTATCTTCAACACCAATCTCTCCATTTGACTTCAGATTCAAATATTCAGCTGTCTATTCTCCATGCGCACTGAATATGTTAAATGCACTCAAACTTAATGTGTTCAAAATGGAACTTTAATTTCTCACCCAAATTCTTCCCACAGTTTTCCCCACGTCAGTAAATACCAACTCCATTTTTCCAGTTGTTCAGGCCAAAATCATTATAGCTATCCTGAACTCAACACATTTCTCTCACATTCTGTATTCAATCCACAAAACCCTGCAAGTTCTACCTCCAAAATATTTCTTAAATCTGACCAGTCAAGGCCTTCACCACTTGCAACCCCAGTACAAGTTTCTGTTCTTAGCCACCTAGTCTCCTAGTGTCATAGGTCTCTTGGCTTTCACTTCTGCCCTTGACTGTGTGTTTGCCACACAGCCATCCGTCATCTTTTAAAAATGTAGGTCATAGTTTGTCAGTTTCAAATCACAAAGTTGAAAGATTTGAATAGCTTCCGACCTCACTCATAATTTTTGGTTAAATCTCCAAAATATGGCCTAAAAAACTCTATGTAGCCAGCTTCTGGCTAACTCTCCACCCTCAGCTCCTATCACTACTCCCTCAGTCACTTCATCAGTCACACTGGCTTTCTTGCTGCTTCTCAAACTTTCCTTTGTGTGTGGTTTCCTCCGTCTGGAACACTCTTCGCTCAGATATTTGAATGACTTGCTTTCTCAATTCAGACTTCAATTTACTTGGTACCTCCTCAGAAACCCTTCTGTACTAAACATAAATCTCAGCTTCCCTTGATTGTTTCCTTTGTTCAAAAGATGGCACCCACCTCCTGAACATGGACCATGCCATGCCACTGACATTTTTGTTGAGTCTCCAGAAGTGTTCAGGAATCTGCAAAAGTCCCACTAGTTTAAAGTCTTCACTCACTTCTGAATTTAGGTGAAATATCACATAATAGGGTATGGGATCTGTCTTCCAGGCCTGCTGCCTAAGAGCCAAATAATGTACTCCTAAAGAACAGGCATTAGCTCTTCATGAGCAACAGAAAACAGGGATCTGGAAGAGCCAAGCAGCAAAGGGTGGGGAATAGATCTAGATAGATGATGAAGAATAACCAGTACAACCTCTGTCCTCTTACTGTTTGCTTTATTGCAGACTGACGTTTTATTCTATGTATATGTATACACACAAATGCATTTATGTATACATGTCTGCAAAAATCCCATCTTGTATGTTAACTGCAGTATCACCAGCTCCTAGAGCAGTAACTGTTACACAGTACATATTCAACAAATATTCTTTTGAGAGAATGAATGAAGATGCAATACTATTAAATAATTCACAATTTCTCACCTTGTTCTTTTCACTCAACACAATCACTTTGAGTTGGTTTTTGGTGTGGTAAAAGTATTCTTCTAAAAGAAAGTATGATTTCTTTGAGGAATCTAGTCTAAATACACACGAAAGTAAAGGGACTACTGAACTAAATTATTTCAGCAAGACATTTAGAGAGTATTAGGGATTTGATAATAAATAACGCTATTGTGTGATTTAAGTGTTCAAAGACAGAAGATGACGCTTTTCCTATTTGTAGTTCAAAAAAATCTCATCAATCCCATTATGAGTTAAACCCAAGGATGATCAGCCATGCCTAGAACTGTCAGAGAAAGAATTTGACAGGTGGTCAGTAAAGAAGGGTCACAAATTCAGAGTAATCACATAAACAAAGAAATGAACTGATCTAGAAGACAGACCCATCATGGGGACAAAAATTTCAAGGGATTAAGACCGGACCTACCACCCTGTTACCTGGGAAATAACTAAGGCCACAGGGTGGGGAAAAGAAAGACTTGATATTTTTCAGAGAACAAAAAGTCTGTCTCCGCTATGAAAATACAAGTAATGAACAGTAGTTTGAGATATGCTAATGGGATTCTTTATTGCTTTTCTTTGTCAATTGCAAATTGCTCATTCCTGAAAATGAAACTAAAATGAGCCATTGAGTAAATTACTTCCAAAACAAGCTGGTGGAAAATGTGTAAACCTGTGAGTAATATTAAATCCTTACTTGTTTTATAGGAATTTAGACTCCAGGCACACACAATGTTTTATACCTATAATGATGACTATATATTTTTTTAACTTATTATATAAAATTATATATGTTCTACTCCAGGCACAGTGGCTCACGCTTGTAGTCCCAGCACTTTAGGAGGTCAAGGCAGGAGGATGGCTTAAGGCTAACAGTTTGAGATCAGCCTGGGCAATGTAGCAAGACCCATACAAAAAGGTTAATAAATTAGCCAGGAGTGGTGGTACATACCTGTAGTCCCAGCTACTTGGGAGGCTGAGGTGGGAGGATCCCTTGAGCCCAGGGCTTCAAGGCTGCAGTGAGCTATAATCACACCATTGTACTCTAGCCTAGGTAATAGAGGAAGATCCTGTCTGTTTTTTAAAAAAGTATCATTGAAAGTTTAGAACATAGTAATAAACAAAAGAAGAAAATATAAGTCAAAACAAAAACAGCCATTGTAAATATTTTCATTTCTAATATTTCAGTTTTCTACTAAGTAAATACATGATTACGAAAATTGTACTCATTACTGTTTAACATCCTGTTTGTTGATGAAATAATTTTTCATGACTATTTAGCAGTATATTATTGTCTCATTTAAGCCAATATCATAACATAAATAACACAGTATTAAAAATTAAACCAGCTTTGCAGTTTAAAAGTAAAGAAAAAAAAACAAAACTCAACTTGGTCATGCGTATTAGCAGTTTAATTTGGGGCTGGATTGATTTGCTAATATTTAACTCATAACATAATTGTAGGTTTCTTATTGTGGGATATTTGTCAAGTTTTGATTTCAAAACTATGCTAATTTATAAAATAAATTAGGATATTATGTACAAATTAGGATCATTCCTATGCTTTAAAACAAAGTGTTTTACATTATCTGTGGTGAAATCCTTTTCTGCAGTTTCCCATCCATCGTGTAATGCTATTTAGGTCAAAATAAAACAAAAAGAAATACGTAGAAAAATAAAATAAGAAGCCAAAACAATCAAAATAGAAGTTTAATTTCTTTATGATTAGATTCAATAGGCACAAAATTACTCCACCAAATTGCTGTAAAACTCTTTAAATGCTGACTCCCATTGCCATATTTATCATGAACTTGTAACAAATAGTTCATGACCACTGGCAGCCCATGGACCCACTCTAAATAGCCCTGCTTGAAAGAAGAGGCTTAATGTATATATAATATATATATAAATGTATAAAATACATTATCATATATAATACATATAAAATATTATATATATATATACACACACATATGTATTTTGAGACAGAGCCTCACTCTGTCACCCAGGCTGGAGTGCAGTGGCACAATCTCAGCTGACTGCAACCTCAACCTCCAGGGTTAAAGCAGTTCTCCTGCCTCAGCCTCCTGAGTAGCTGGAATTATGGGTGAATGCCACTACGCCTGGCTAATTTTTGTATTTTTAGTAGAGACAGGGTTTCACCATGTTGTCAGGCTGGTCTCAATCTCTTGACCTCATGATCTGCCTGTCTTGGACTCCCAAAGTGCTGGGATTACAGGCGTGAGCCACTGTGCCTGGTCCTGAGGCTTAATATTCTTAATGATGCACATGTGCCAGCAAAAAATGCTGTCAACATATTACCACAATATATGAATTTTCATTTATTTACAAATCATATCTCTAATTAAAACTATTTTAATAATAATCTGGATGCTTAGATTTTAAGTGTTCGGCATCCTGAAGATCTCGTCCTTTTATTAGTTAATTCACAGGTACAATGGCCAATTAAGATAAGCTTTGCTGTTGCTGATACTGTGTATGGATCTCTATTTTCCAGTAACATTTTTGATCATTTGAAATTATTGAGCCAATGTTTTTCATATCTGATTAGATCATTCTTGGGTTTGACTCATAATGTGATTGATGAAATCTTTTCCTTGAACTATAAATAGGAAAAGCATCATCAAATAGTTCTTTCTCTTCACTCTGTGGCTTCTCTTCAGGAATATAATCATGCCACTTGTCCATTTGTGAGGATTCCTTTAATGACAACTATATGGTATAACCCACATAGTTGGAAATTGCCATGCAGTGTATAAGAGCAAACACACTGGTGAGGGGACCAGGTGGCACCCACGCTTTCTTTTGAGAATATCTGCTGGACCATGCATGTGAATTGGCCATCTAACAAGAACTCAGAGAGTGGGCAAGGTCAATCAGTTAAACAATCACTTAAATAGAAAGGGAAATTGAAATTTATTTCTTTTATTAGAAAAAATAACTAAAGTTCTATTTCTTTAATCCATCCTAATGGATTTTTTTGTGCAAACTTCGTATTTAAAAAGACTATGACTTTAGAACAGGTTTCTCTAAGGACAGCATGGTTCCCCAAGCATCTGTTTGTTTAAAATTCAGATTCCCAGATCCCATCCCATAACTACTATATCAAGGTTCCAAAGAGAAGATGGGGAGAAAGGAGAAAGGAAGTCTTATGTTTAATAAACTCCCCAAGTGATTGTTGTGATATATAAATATATCACATACACCACAGAGCAAGACTCTGTCTCAAATATACATACAATATTTAGCGCAAACACAAAGAAAATGCAAACTGTTAGAGATATCTTTAAGGGGAATGTGAGAACAGAGGTTTAAAATTTATTTAGCTCAAACACACAAAAAAACAGGGCATCAATTTTTTGAAGTCCACATAAAATATGATAGTTTTCAAAGCTGTTAGTTTATAAGAATTTTTGAAAATCAAAGTCAAAGATTTGGAAGATAAAAGTGTAAAATTAGCCTACAAATAAACAATTAAGATTGCAGTTTTCCAGGGAGTCCATAGGATGATAGAGAACCTGACAAGAATGAGGTCAGGGTGACCTGCATGGCTCAGAGGGATCACGCAGAGAAGAGCAGAAATCATGCTTGGAAAGAACTCCATTTCTGCCCTAAAAGTGGCCATTATGGCCAACCCAAGGGCAGTCAGCAGGTGATGGAGCCAAGCCACGCTGAAGGCCGTCCACCACCGATCAGGGGAGTGCGTTCACATCCTGACAGCACGGCTAGCATTGCCTTCACTGCCCCCATGAAGGTCTTCCTCTGATCGCTGCTTGCACCTCACTCCATGAGCAGCCAGTAGAAATGTCACTCACGTACATCCTCATGTTTCACTCAACACATCTCAACCCTACTGTAAATATTTTTCAATGACCCAGAACTTTTTAAGGACCCTAAAAGAAAGGGTACAACTGTGGACACCTGAGGGGACTGGGTAGTGCAAAAAGAACAAGCAGCTCAACTTGGGTGGTTTCAGAAAACCAAAAACCAAAAACCAGTTCAAAACTTCACTTTGAGCCAGGACAGTGGAAAGAGCCACAGCTGTTTCATAAGTATCAGCACTTTTTAAAATTAAACTCTAAATTTATTAAAAGTGTTAAAAGATTCCATTCTCCCCTACAAAACATTTTACAATTATAAAAAATCAAAAACTATGTTCTATTTTCTCAGCCACTGTACAAGTTTCTGTTTCCATCTCGGGACTAGTCTCTGCACCTCGAACACTCTGTCTTTCCCTCAATCCCTCCTCTTTCAATATTACTGCAAGTTTGTTTATAAAACCCTCTAGCCTCTCTCCCCACTCCATGCCCTGCTCTGCTCTGCCCAGCCTGGCTTCTCTGCGATTCCAGGCCCTTGGCTGCAAGTGAAGCAGAATGGATGGGTGGGATGTACACAAGCAGTGTCTGAGGGGCAAGAGCATGCTTTGTGCTTCTGGGAGAACCATTTTTTTCTTGGTCATTTTTTTTTGTCCTATGAACACCAGTTCCAAGCCAAATATTTGGCTTAGAGTTGCCCACAGCCACGCAGCTCTGCTTTTTCTGCACGTTCCTCTGGGCCTGAGTCCATGACAGATGAGTCTTATGACTGTACCATTTGTTTGCTTGTAGATTGTTAGGGATGAGAAAGGGGCACATGACTAGAATGGGACTTGATGGAGTCCCAGCTGCTCAGAGAGTAGGCAGCAAACCCCAGGGGAGGAGGTTTTGGTTTTCTAGTAGGCAAAGCAGGGCCAACCAGGAGTATGGAAGGTGGGGTGGGGGTGGGAAACATCCAACCATGTAGCTCTGGAGTGAGCCGTGTTTCTTCTGAAAAACCTCTTGTCCATCTTCCCACTTCATTCTGTAGGTCTCAGGAGAATTCCAAAGAGGAGAAGAGGAAAATAATTCTGTTCTCCTGTTGGGAAAAGGCAGGAACTGACACAGTGTTCAGGGCTGGGGAGAGGCCTGCTGCGATCTGCAGCTCTCACTGCTTCCCTGTTCTGCGATGACGGAGTTCACGTGGGCCAGAAGCCAGGCCCTCAGAGGGCGCATCAGCTCTGTTCCCCATCCTTGACTAATAAGACTGTATGCTTGCCCCTGCTGGACACAGATAAGACCACACAGTTCTCCATGTTTTTGCCTGTCTCCTCCACAGGGCTCCAGGCATCTTCATCCTGCCCTGTGCCCAGCTGGTAGTTGGTGCCCATGCCCCAGGCAAAACACGACCATCCTTGGTCACAGCATACCCCACAGAGGCCCCAGAAGCCACTGAGGAGACAGCAGGCAGCCTGGAGATGAGGGTGGGTATGCTCTTCTCCTCAGCATCCTCCCGAGGCCCCACTGCCCATATTCAGCCCTGCCCATGCTGTAGGCTTTTCCTTCTGAATCCCTGCAGACTGTATGGTGCTGGTCACCAGAGAAACCCACCCAGAACTTGGTGGAATTCTTGAAGGATATTAGGTTCTGGGGTATGAAACAAGATTCTGTGCCTGGAGTTCCAAGCTGATGGTAGTTGGAGAGGCCAGTCGTACATGTGGCCCTCTTAAGAGATGGCAAAGGTGAAATAGGCACCACAGAAGGCATCCTGAAATCTCACATGGCCCCAGCTTCCCCTGGATTTCAGCATCACACACTTGGGAACCAGGAGTCGTTCAAGGCCTTGCCGGCCACCATAGTTGGCAAATAACTCAGGCACACAGCCTAGCTGGCCCTGTTTCCCACAGTCCAAGGTGTAGAGGTCACCATCAGCTGTCAGCATCACCAAGTGGTCATTTCCTGAGGCCACTTTCACCACAGGCACATCCAGCTGGATGGGTACGGGCACCATTCTCTTCTTCATGGGCTCCAACAGTCCAATCACACTGTTATTATCCTCTAAGGAGCCCCAGAGGAAGACACAGCCATCCTGGGTGAGGGCTACTGTGTGACTGTCTCCTGCTGACACCTTCTCTTGCAGCTCCACTTTCCCAGGGACCATTTCTGAGCCCTCCACTGACATGTCTTTTCCCAGGGCACCCTCATCATTGCAGCCAAAGGAGTAGACCTGGCCACTTTTGCTTAAACACTTGGTATGCATGCCCCGAGCCTCAGCCTGAACAACATTTTCTGGAATGGATACCAGGGCCGGCTTCTTCCTCTCCATCATATTCTCACTCAGCCCCAGCTGGCCCACATCGCTTTGGCCCAGTGTTAGCACCAAGCCTGGTTTTGTGCTGTGGGACCTGTGTGAGACCTTCACCTTCTTGTTTTTGGGGATGGCATCTTCTGGGAGTGACCTTCTTTTAGCTATGTGCTTGGGTGGCATCTTCCTCATTGCACGTTGGCCCCCAGTATCAGCATTTTTAGCAGAACCTACTTCCCTCAGGCTGCAATTTTTCATACTGGAAAAGTGCAACCACCCCTTAACTGATCTCCCTGAAACTGTTCTCTCCACCCTCGTCTTTTCTGTACATTGCTTGTCTTCCAAAAAATCAAATGTGGTCATGTTTCCTCTCTAGAAATTTTTATTACTCTGTTGTTACATACAAGAGGAAGGCCAAACTGCCCTTCAAAACCCAGTCCCAGTCAACATTTTAGCCTCATCCCATGCCTCTGCCAGTGTTTAAATTTAATGTTAGCTGTCCCAGACAGGGGGGAGCTTTATTATACAACTGAATGTTTACTTAGTGGTTCTTCCTCCTAGATAATTATAAACTTAGTTCTCTGCCCAACAGCTCCTTTCCATCCCACCCTCTTCTCATAACCCTATAAAAAGTTACTTGCTTTCTCTCCCATTTACTGAGGTGCTTTATTTAGACTTATCTAAAAGCATCCAACGATTCCTTTTTTTTTTTTTGAGACAGAGTTACACTCTTGTTACCCAGGCTGGAGTGCAAAGGCACGATCTCAGCTCACTACAACCTCTGCCTCCTGGGTTCAAGCAATTCTCCTGCCTCAGCCTCCTGAGGGGCTGGGACTACAGGCATGCACCACCATGCCCAGCTAATTTTTTTATTTTTAGTAGAGACGGAGTTTCACCATGTTGACCAGGATGGTCTCAATCTCTTGACCTCATGATCTACCTGCCTCGGCCTCCCAACTTTTTTTTTGAGATGGAGTTTTGCTCTTGCTGCCCATGTTGGAGTGTAATGGCACAATCTTGGCTCACTGCATCCTCCGGCTCCCAGGTTCAAGTGATTCTCCTGTCTCATCCTCCTGAGTAGCTGGGATTACAGGCAGGCACCACCATGCCCAGCTAACTTTTTGTATTTTTAGTAGAGACAGGGTTTCACCATGTTGGTCAGGCTTGTTTGGAACTCCCAACCTCAGGTGCCATCAGATTTTTTGTCATGATTGCCTCATGTCTCTTTCCCTGCTGCACTGTCAGCTCCTTGAGAGCAGTGACTTCCTTCCTCTTGCTCCTAGGAGCCACCCTATATTGTGTTGAATGACTCAGTCCACAGTGAGTGACACAGCTGACTAATATAAAACTAAAATGACCTCTGTTCACACAACAGGCTACATTATTTTGTTGTTACTGTTCTGATCCAGTATTTTTTTTGTACTTACAAGTTGATTTTATTTGTTCATCATGCATAATTTCTCTAGGTTTGTCCAATCATTCCAGCCTGACAAGGTAGTTTTCTTCATTATTTTTTAAAAATTCTGAGTCTGTTATCTGAGGAATAATGTTTCCTCTTCCAGCTGCATCCTCAGCAACATTTATGATTGTGCCATCAATTTCCTCATCCAAGTTAAAAATAACACTTATAACCCAAATGCCCATCGATGATAGACTGGACTGGCACATATGCCATGTGCACATATACACCATGGAATATTATGCAGCAATCAAAAATGATGAGTTCGTGTCCTTTGTAGGGACATGGATGAATCTGGAGAACATCATTCTCAGCAAACTGACACAAGAACAGAAAATGAAATACCGCATATTCTCACTCATAGGCGGGTGAGGAAAAATGAGAACACATGGACACAGGGAAGGGAGTACTACAAAATGGAGTCTATTGGGGGGAATAGGGGAGGGACAGCGGTGGGGGGAAGCTGGGGAGGGATAGCCTGGGGAGAAATACCAAATGTGGGTGAAGGGAAGGAAGGCAGCAAAACACACTGCCATGTGTGTACCTATGCAACTATCTTGCATGTTCTGCACATGTACCCCAAAACCTAAACTGTAATAAAAAAATAACAGTTATGGACAGAGCATTTTACATGACATTTACCTTCTCTTCTCTAGGATTATATGTATTTCTTCTCGTGTTTTGTCAACTGGATTGTGAACTCCTCAAGACAGGCATCATGGATCTCTCATGCTTATATTCTCTTAACTTTCTTGATTTTAAGAAACACTACAAAATATCCTAGTGCCCTTTGATGACGGTGGCAGAAAGCTGGTTCTGGAATCAGATGACTGAGTATCAGACTGCAGCTCCCCACCTGCAGGTCAACTTAGGCAAGTTTCTCAAACCCTTCAAGCCATCGATGACATTTTCTCATATACAAAATGTGGAAAAAAGTAGTACCTACATCACAGAATTGTCTTAAGAGAATAAAATAGATAATGTATGTAGAATGTTTCATGCTATACTTAATGCAAAGTGTTTAATATAATAATAGATATCAGAGGTATTAGTTGAATAAAATAATAAATAATGGAAATATCAATGTCATCAAATCTGCTAATTTATTACTCAGTCTCTGCTAGGGCTGCCATTACAAAGTACCACAGTCTGGGTGGGTTCAGCAACAGACATCTATTTTCTCACAATTCCGGAGGCCAGATGTCCAAGATCAACCCTGTCGGCAGGGTTGGTTTTGTTTTGTCTTTATTCTTGGCCATCTTATCCTTGCACCTGCACATGGTCTTTCCTCTGTACCTGTCTGTGTCCTAATCTGCTCTACTTATCAGAGCACCAGTTATATTGGATTAAAGCCCACTCAACAAACTCATTTAACTTTAGTTATTTTTTTAAAAACCCAATCTTCAAACATAGTCATATTCTTAGGCACTGAGGGTTAGGATAGCAAACACAATTTTTGGGGGAGAAACATAATTCAGGCTATGATAATCAGTAATAGATGTCATACCCATTATAAGTAATATCTAAGTTAATCATGATCAGTTGTATGACCATAACAACAACTCTCTGACTTTTTGTTTTTTTTTTTTTGGAAACAAGATCTCGCTATGTTACCCAGGCTGGAATGCAGTGGCATGATCTTGGCTCACAGCAGCCTTGATCTCCTGAGCTGAAGCGATCCCCCAACCTCAGCCTCCTGAGTTGCTGGGACTATAAGCATGTGACACCACATCCAGCTAATTTTTATTTTTTTGTATTTTTTGTAGACACAGCATTTCTCCATATTGCCTAGGCTGGTCTCAAACTCCTGGGCTCAAGCGATCCACCCACTCTGGCCTCCCAAAGTGCTGGGATTACAGGCATGAGCCACTGTGCCTGGCCACTTGCCCTTGTTTTATGATTGTATGTCCTCAACTTCTGCAATTTGACTGGCAGTGCCTCCAATGAAAGTGATAAATATTCATGCCCCATTGCCATCAGACTCAGCCATGTGACTTAATTTGGTCAGTGCAAAGTGAGCATGTGTGCACACTCCACTTCCAAGCAGAAGTTTTAAGAGCCATTGATTGTTTTCTTTTTTTTTTTAAATTTTTTATTGCATTTTAGGTTTTGGAGTACATGTGCAGAACATGCAAGACAGTTGCATACGTACACACATGGCAGTGTGTTTTGCTTCCTTTCTCCCCTTCACCTACATTTGGCATTTATCCCCAGGCTATCCTTCCCCAGCTCCCCCTCCCGCTGGTCCTCCCCTTTTCCCCACAATAGACCCCAGTGTTTAGTACTCCCCTCCCTGTGTCCATGTGTTCTCATTTTTCATCACCCGCTTATGCATGAGAATATGCGGTATTTCATTTTCTGTTCTTGTGACAGTTTGCTGAGAATGATGTTCTCCAGATTCATCCATGTCCCTACAAACGACACAAACTCATCATTTCTGATTGCTGCATAATATTCCATGGTGTATATGTGCCACATTTTCCCAATCCAGTCTATCATCAATGGGCATTTGGGTTGATTCCAGGTATTTGCTATTGTAAACAGTGCTGCAATGAACATTCGTGTGCATGTGTCCTTATAGTAGAACGATTTATAGTCCTTTGGATATATACCCAGTAATGGGATTGCTGGGTCAAATGGAATTTCTATTTCTAAGGCCTTGAGGAATCGCCACACTGTCTTCCACAATGGTTGAACTAATTTACACTCCCACCAACAGTGTAAAAGTGTTCCTTTTTCTCCACATCCTCTCCAGCATCTGTTGTCTCCAGATTTTTTTAATGATCGCCATTCTAACTGGCGTGAGATGGTATCTCAATGTGGTTTTGATTTGCATCTCTCTGATGACCAGTGATGATGAGCATTTTTTCATATGATTGTTGGCCTCATATATGTCTTCTTTCGTAAAGTGTCTGTTCATATCCTTTGCCCACTTTTGAATGGACTTGTTTGTTTTTTTCCTGTATATCTGTTTGAGTTCTTTGTAAATTCTGGATATCAGCCCTTTGTCAGATGGGTAAACTGCAAAAATTTTTTCCCATTCTGTTGGTTGCCGATTCACTCTAGTGACTGTTTCTTTTGCCATGCAGAAGTTGTGGAGTTTCATTAGGTCTCATTTGTCTATTTTGGCTTTTGTTGCCAATGCTTTTGGTGTTTTGTTCATGAAGTCCTTGCCTACTCCTATGTCCTGGATGGTTTTGCCTAGATTTCCTTCTAGGGTTTTCATGGTGCCAGGTCTTATGTTTAAGTCTTTAATCCATCTGGAGTTAATTTTAGTATAAGGTGTCAGGAAGGGGTCCAGTTTCTGCTTTCTGCACATGGTTAGCCAGTTTTCCCAACACCATTTGTTAAACAGGGAATCCTTTCCCCATTGCTTGTTTTTGTCAGGTTTATCAAAGATTGTATGGTTTTAGATATGTTGTGTTGCCTTCGATGCCTCTGTTTTGTTCCATTGGTCTATGTCTCTGTTTTGGTACCAGTACCATGCTGTTTTGATTACTGTAGCCTTGTAGTATAGTTTGAAATCTGGTAGTGTGATGCCCCCTGCTGTGTTCTTTTTGCTTAGAATTGACTTGGCTATGCGGGCTCTCTTTTGGTTCCATATGAAGTTCATGGTGGTTTTTTCCAGTTCTGTGAAGAAAGTCAATGGTAGCTTGATGGGGATAGCATTGATTCTGTAAATTACTTTGGGCAGTATAGCCATTTTCACAATATTAATTCTTCCTAACCATGAACATGGAATGTTTCTCCATCTGTTTGTGTCCTCTCTTATTTTGTTGAGCAGTGGTTTGTAGTTTTCCTTGAAGAGGTCCCTTACATTCCTTGTGAGTTGTATTCCTAGGTATTTTATTCCTTTTGTAGCAATTGTGAATGGCAGTTCGTTCTTGATTTGGCTTTCTTTAAGTCTGTTATTGGTGTATAGGAATGCTTGTGATTTTTGCACATTGATTTTATATCCTGAGACTTTGCTGAAGTTGCTTATCAGTTTCAGGAGTTTTTGGGCTGAGGCAATGGGGTCTTCTAGGTATACTATCATGTCATCTGCAAATAGAGACAATGTGGCTTCCACCTTTCCTATTTGAATACCCTTTATTTCCTTTTCTTGCCTGATTGCTCTGGCTAGAACTTCCAGTACTATATTGAATAGGAGTGGTGAGAGAGGGCATCCTTGTCTAGTGCCAGATTTCAAAGAGAATGCTTCCAGTTTTTGCCCATTCAGTATGATATTGGCTGTTGGTTTGTTGTAAATAGCTTTTATTACTTTGAGATACGTTCCATCGATACCGAGTTTATTGAGGGTTTTTAGCATAAAGGGCTGTTGAATTTTGTCAAATGCCTTCTCTGCGTCAATTGAGATAATCATGTGGTTTTTGTTTTTGGTTCTGTTTATGTGGTGAATTTTGTTTATAGACTTGTGTATGTTGAACCAGCCTTGCATCCCCTGGATGAATCCTACTTGATCATGATGAATAAGTTTTTTGATTTGCTGTTGCAATCGGCTTGCCAATATTTTATTGAAGATTTTTACATCTATGTTCATCATGGATATTGGCCTGAAGTTTTCTTTTCTTGTTGGGTCTCTGCCGGGTTTTGGTATCAGGATGATATTGGTCTCATAAAATGATTTGGGAAGGATTCCCTCTTTTTGGATTATTTGGAATAGTTTCAGAAGGAATGGTACCAGCTCCTCTTTGTGTGTCTGGTAGAATTCGGCAGTGAACCCATCTGGACCTGGGCTTTTTTTGTGTGGTAGGCTCTTAATTGCTGCCTCGACTTCTGCCCTTGTTATTGGTCTATTCATAGTTTCGGCTTTCTCCTGGTTTAGGATTGGGAGGACACAGGAGTCCAGGAATTTATCCATTTCTTCCAGGTTTACTAGTTTATGTGCATAGAGTTGTTTGTAATGTTCTCTGATGATGGTTTGAATTTCTGTGGAGTCTGTGGTGATTTCCCCTTTATCATTTTTTATTGCATCTATTTGGTTGTTCTCTCTTTTCTTTTTAATCAATCTGGCTAGTGGTCTGTCTATTTTGTTGATCTTTTCAAAAAACCAGCTCTTGGATTTATTGATTTTTTGAAGGGTTTTTCGTGTCTCTATCTCCTTCAGTTCAGCTCTGATCTTAGTTATTTCTTGTCTTCTGCTGGGTTTTGAGTTTTTTTGATCTTGCTCCTCTAGCTCTTTCACTTTTGACGATAGGGTGTCAATTTTGGATCTCTCAATTCTCCTCATATGGGCACTTATTGCTATATATTTTCCTCTAGAGACTGCTTTAAATGTGTCCCAGAGATTCTGGCATGTTGTGTCTTCGTTCTCATTGGTTTCAAAGAACTTCTTTATTTCTGCCTTCATTTCATTGTTTATCCAGTCAACATTCAAGAGCCAGTTGTTCAGTTTCCATAAAGCTGTGCGGTTCTGGGTTGGTTTCTGAATGCTGAGTTCTAACTTGATTGCACTATGGTCTGAGAGACTGTTTGTTATGATTTCAGTTGTTTTGCATTTGCTGAGGAGTGCTTTACTTCCAATTATGTGGTCAATTTTAGAGTAGGTGTGATGTGGTGCTGAGAAAAATGTATATTCTGTGGATTTGGGGTGGAGAGTTCTGTAAATGTCTACCAGCTTTGCTTGCTCCAGGTCTGAGTTCAAGCCCTGTTGATTTTCTGTCTGGTTGATCTGTCTAATATTGACAGTGGAGTGTTAAAGTCTCCCACTATTATTGTGTGGGAGTCTAAGTCTCTTTGTAAGTCATTAAGAACTTGCCTTATGTATCTGGGTGCTCCTGTATTGGTCCATATATGTTTAGGATCGTTAGCTCTTCTTGTTGTATCGATCCTTTTACCATTATGTGCTGGCCTTCTTTGTCTCTTTTGATCTTTGTTGCTTTAAAGTTTATTTTATCAGAGATGAGAATTGCAACTCCTGCTTTTTTTTGCTCTCCATTTGCTTGGTAAATCTTCCTCCATCCCTTTATTTTGAGCCTTTGTGTATCCTTGCATGTGAGATGGGTTTCCTGGATACAGCACACTGATGGGTTTTGGATTTTTATCCAATTTGCCAGTCTGTGTCTTTTGATTGGTGCATTTAGTCCATTTACATTTAGGGTTAATATTGTTATGTGTGAATTTGATACTGCCATTTTGATGCTAGCTGGCTGTTTTGCCCGTTAGTTGTTGTAGATTCTTCATTATGTTGATGCTCTTTAGCATTAGTGTGATTTTGGAATGGCTGGTACTGGTTGTTCCTTTCTATGTGTAGTGCCTCTTTCAGGAGCTCTTGTAAAGCAGGCCTGGTGGTCACAAAATCTCTGAGTACTTGCTTGTTCACAAAGGATTTTATTTTTCCTTCAGTTATGAAGCTCCGGTTGGCTGGATATGAAATTCTGGGTTGAAAGTTCTTTTCTTTAAGGATGTTGAATATTGCCCCCCCAGTCTCTTCTGGCTTGTAGTGTTTCTGCCGAGAGATCTGCTGTGAGTCTGATGGGTTTCCCTTCATTGATTGTTTTCTTTAGCTATCTTACTCTTTTTCCTCTATTGCAAGGGCCATATATCTCACATAAGGACTGCTTCTTCAGCCCAGTGTCTGGAATGAGCACTTCTCAACTTTCAGTGAGACTGATCAGGCAGAGCTGCCTAAATTAGGAGCTACTGCTAATGCATAAAGTCAAGTGACAAGTATATGGTTTTGGTTAAGTCACTGGGATTTGGAGGGATTATTGCTGCACTGAAGCTGCCTAAGGTGATTACCAACAATACATAACCCACAGATACATGTATAGCTTATTCCTTTTCCTCACAGCAGGCATAAAAACCCAATATGCCGTTGGTCAGGTAATTCTAATAAACTCAAACTGCAGAAAGAGGAGCAGAGTGTCAACAATTTCATGAGGGACCAAAGACTTATTTATTTAACATTCTTAGTAGTTTTTCTATTTATATGTAAGAACATGGCACCTACCCTCATGCTTACATTTTTTTAAAAATTTTACATCCTTTTTTAAATTATCAAAACAGTCACATTAAGGACACTTACATCACCAGGCTAAAATCAGGAAGGGTTTAAAAAGTAATTCCCCATTCGAATGAGGAATGAAAGTTCATTACCGATATTATGTGAAATCAGCCAAGAGAAAGCAGATCCCTTCTTTTCTGACACAGAGACGAAGCTATGAATCCTGGCAGTTACCATAGCAGAAGACAGCCTTTAACTATAAGAAAACACATCCTACAAAATGTGACTCCCATCGCCTGTGGAGATGACATTATTTTCTACAGTAAACTAAAACTAAGAATACAACGATGATGCCTGTTATTGTGGGACGTGTGTGACATGTTACACAGTTGAAGTGACATGTCACTCTCTCGCCCAGAGCATCAGTGGGGAAGGTGAGGAAAAGCAGATGGATCCAGTGATGATTTGTCATTTCACATTTTGACTCCATCTGCGGCCTCATTAAGGTGACAGAAATGTACTAGGAATAAGGCACCAAACACAAAGGTACAAAGGCCCAGAGGCCATCAGAATGGAAACCTGTAAAAGTGACATAGAATTCCTGGAGTAAAGAAGTGTCAACTCCAAAGAAATCATATATAATAATGCACTTTAAAAAATATCTTTGAAAAGGTAGTGAAAAATCAGAGTTCTATCTGGCATAATTAACTTGGTTCCTGAGTTTAAAGCCAGATAAAACCCTGTATCAAAAATGTTTTTATTCATGCTGTTCTATGCGAATAGCCCAGAAGGCTGTTGGTTTTTTAAAGGTATCAAAATGGTAACTCTTAGAATGTATAAAAAATTCACAGATCCTTTATCAGTCACAATATTTAATAGTGGTCTCCAAACTGTTCGATTAAATGGTTGTTGTTTAGAAAGAGTTAAATACCCAACTCTGGTGACGAAACCAGGAAAAGGAAATCCTAAAGCAGGATCCTAAAACCTGTCACTGTGCATTTTCCTATTCTTAGCAGTCGATGATGGAGATGGGAAAGGTGTGGTTGTGGGTTGTTTTTGAAGTAGCTAGCATCCAGACTGCGTCAATTCTGAATGGCTGCAAAGTACAGGGTGTTAATGGTATCAAGGCAGCTTTTTAGTCACTTTCAGTCATAGCATTGTTTTGTTCTGTTGTTGTTGTTTTTTTTGAGACAGAGCCTTGCTCTGTCATCCAGGCTAGAGTGCAGTGGCATGATCTCAGTTCACTGCAACCTCAACCTCCCAGGTTCAAGTGATTCTCCTGCCTCAGCCTCCTGAGTAGCTGGGATCACAGGCACCCACCACCATGCCCAGCTAATTTTTGTATTCTTCATAGAGACGGGGTTTCACCATGTTGGCCAGGCCGGTCTTGAACTCTTGACCTCATGATCCACCCACCTTGGCCTTCCAAAGTCCTGAGATTACAGGTGTGAGCCACAGTGCCTGGTCTTCAGTCATAGAATTGTGATGAGGGTTGGACTGCATTGGGTAGCTCAGCATTAGATTTGATGGATTAGAGGGCTGGTCTGGTGAGTTAACTGATTTGGGCTATAGCCCTTCTTGAACTGTCCAGTGGAAACCGAAGTTCCTGAGGGTTCCAGGGTTGGCCTGGGCTCCCTAAGAACATTAGAACCAGGGAAGGTATGGGCTGAGTCTGTGTGACCATTCGTCAGGCTTGCTCTCTGTTCCAGTTATCTGGCTGTGGAACAAACAAGCCTGAAACTTAGTGACTTACGATAGCATTTTGATTTTCTGGATTTATGGGGAAGTGCTTACTTGGGATGTATCATGCAGTATCAGTCTTATGTTAGTAGGGTCCAGAATCACCTGAAGACTTCTTCTCTCTCATATTTGGTGACCAAGTTTGGATGGCTTGAAAGCTGGGGCTGGTCGGGCACTTTCCACATGGCTGCTTGGGCTTCCTCATAGCAGGGCAGTCTCAGGATAGGCAGACTTTTTTTTTTTTGAGATGGAGTCTTGCTCTGTCACCCAGCCTGGAGTGCAGTGGCATGATCTCAGCTCAATGTAACCTCCACCTCCCAGGTTCAAGCATTTCTCCTGTTGCAGCCTCTTGACAGCTAGGGCTACAGGTACCTACCACCATGTCCAGCTAATTTTCGTATTTTCAGTAGAGCTGTGGTTTCACCATGTTGGTGAGTTGGGTCTCAGACACCTGACCTTAAGTGATCAGCCCTCGTCAGCCTCCCAAAGTGCTGGGATTACAGGCATGAGCCACCATGCCCGGCCAGGATAGACAGACTTTTAAATGGAGTCTGCCTTCTCCAGTAGCAAGAGTTCCAAGGGACAGGAAGTAGCAGCTGTCAGTGTCTTAAGACCGAGATCTGAAACTGACACAACATCGCTTTCACTTTTGGATAAAACAATCAGAGCCACGCATACTCAAGGGGAGGAGATAAGACCCTTAGGTCTTGGGGGACTTGAGTGTCAAAGTGTTTGTGGCCACCTTTAGTCCTCCACATTCTACAACCAGAACCAAAAAGCTTTGTTTTTTGTTGGCCATTATCCTAGTCTGACTGCATAATGAAATGTTTTGCATTTGCCTCATGCTTACATTTTATCTCACGTATAAAGAAATTACAGATTTCACAGTTGGAATGGCAACTTTTGCAGCCCTCCTTTCCCTGGTGTAGAGAGAAATTCTCTTCTGTTCTTCGAGAATCACAGTGGATACAGAAAATTAGAACTGTCTGCCTTTACTTGGCAGTATGACTTCATTCACAATAGTGTCAAATGAACCAAAACACATGCTAGGTTCACAACTCAACCAACCATCCTTTAATTTTCTTCTAGTTCCCAGTTTCTGGGTGAAGGTGACAACTGAGCCAGACTGTAAGGAATGAGCAGGATTTTGGCTGGTGAAACAGGAGGAGGACATTGAAGGTAGATGGTGCAGCTTAAACAAAGGCACAAAGTGTGCTGGAACATAAACAATTGAGGGTGGTTGTGGCAGAGGGTGGAGGAATGGCTACAGATAGGACTGACAGTGGGCTGAAGGCCATCCTCAGAGCCAGTGTCCTTGATTCTACCCCACAGAAAAACTCAAGAAACCACAGGTAAACACTTCTAAGTTTTATGGACCATAAATGTATATATTCCTGATTTTGAAATGGCTTCTCTTTAATACATTACTTTGCATAGCAGTTAAAAACATGGGCATTTTCAGCAGACAGCTCAATTTCATACTAGAGCCCTGCCATTGGTGTGCCCTATTCATCCTGGGTACATTGATTAACCTGCCTGACTGAGACTCTTCTGAATAATGGTGACAATAGTGATCATCATTCTTGTAAATGAGGATCATTGGCTATAAAGATGCACGTAAATTCTTGCCAAAATATTTGAGTCAAAAGTTAAAGGTCCAGAAATGGCACTTTCTGAAACTGTTATCACAATTGTTCAGAAATGAAAGCTTAGTCATATGCCCCCCAGAGATTTGACCACCTACACTACACCCCTTAGTTGTGCTGACATTCTAAACACTGCTTCTTATCTGTTCTAAAAGGTGCTTAAGGCAAAACCAGAGAGAGACATGACAATTCAGTGATTGATATGGACTAAATGGAGAACCACAGTTATGCCTCTCAGTGCCTGTCTCAGCTGAAACAGGGCTAAGCTCACACAGTTCAAAGCCAGCTCAAGGCATGACTTTCTTTGGTGACCACACCAGCTACAGGCATGGAGCACGGAACAAAGAGAATGTGCCTGGTGACTCCACCTCTGGAAGCTCTCTGGGAATTCAGGACTCTTGGCCACTATTAAGGCTTGGGGGTGGCCGGACATGGTGGCTCACACCTATACTCCCAGCACTTTGGGAGGCTGAAACAGACCAATCACCTGAGGTCAGGAGTTCAAGACCAATCTGACCAACATGGAGAAACCCCATCACTACTAAAAATACAAAAATGAGACAGGGGTGGTGGTGCACGCCTGTAATCCCAGCTACCTGGAAGACTGGGGCAGGAGAATTGCTTGAACCTGGGAGACAGAGGTTGTGGTGAGCCAAGATTGTGCCATTGCACTCTAGCCTGGGCAACAGAGCAAAACTCCATCTCAAAAAAAAAAAAAAAAGGCTCAGAGGACAGCTTAGATTTGAAAACTGTGGTGCTGCATTCACAGGCAACTTTTCTCCATGAAAATGTTATTTTTGCTTTATTTACTGAATTACTGGCCTCATTATTTTGGGGTATACTTGGGAGAGGAATTTCTGTCTTTCCCATGCTTAGATATGGTTCCTTTGTATATATGCCATTTGGTAGGGTTTCGAAGAAAGGAAGGAACGAAGGGAAAAAAAATGATGAGGATAAAACCACCAGTTGGTTTAGTTCTTTTTAAGTATTTTCTTAATTTCAGGTGAAAGTATTTGATAAATGGGTCTTTAAAACAATATTATTGTGCTGTGAGGACTTTGAGAGAGTGTTGTCACAGTCATCAGGAATGTCACTATCCAGGGTCATTTTCCCCTTTTCCCACAAAAATTAAAACATATGAGCACATGGCTTGAATGGATAGTAAACACTGGCATTTGTTTTGATTATCTCTCCAAAATCCAAACAGAGAAGCTACTTCTCTTATCAATCAAATATAAATAAAATATATTTGACTTAGTTTATGATATGGAATATCAATTTGAGTGTCCTAGCTGCTTTTCATTGCTGATGGGTTGAGTGTTCCCCTTAAATAACACAGTTCTATTGGGTGATACAAATTATTCTAGATAATGTTTTTTAAATAAAATTATTACAGCCATTAGTTCTCTCTCTTCCCCTCCCCCCTCACACCAGTCTCCTCCATTTTCCTCTGTCTCTTCTTCCTTTTTCCTTCCGTCTTCTTTCCCAAATTCTTGTGCTTATCTACCATTCATTCATTTAATCTACATTTACTAGCCCTGAAGGAAGCTTCCATACCTCCACCAAGATGGCGGAATAGGCACTGCTCTATAGCAGAGTTCCCATTGAGAGCAAAGCAGAAGGCAAGTGATCTCAGCATTTCCAACAGAGGTACCAGGTTCACCTCAATGCAACTGCTTGCACAGTAGGTGTAGCCCAAGGGGGGCAAACTGAGGCAGGGTGGGGCACTGCCTCACCTAGGAAGTACACCTGGCTGGAGGACCCCTCTCCTACCCAACAGAGGCCATTGGGGGACTTATCCAGCCACTCCTGCACTTCAGTTGAGATACTGCACTTCTCCCATGGTCTTTACATCCCGCACCAGGAGATTTTAGCTGGGCCAACAAGCGCTGTGGGTTACCAGCACAAATCTGAGAGGCCATTTCAGCCAGTGCCATGGGTTTTCAGCACAAATCTCAGTGGCTATTTTGGCTGGCACCTGGAATGCCTGCAAGACAGAGCCTCCTACTCCCCAGAAAAAAAGGAGAGCTGAAGGCAGGTAGCCAAGTGACCTGGTGTGGCAGGTCCCCCCACAACAAAGACCAGCAAACTGAAGTTTTCTGACATGTGAGTTTTGCAGTCAGCACAGCAGTTTGATCTCCACCTGGGAGGATGGAGCTTGGTGCGGGGAAGGGCATCCACTGATGCTGAGGCAGTTCTAACCTTACCTGTGTAAATAAAAGCTAAGTTTACACAGCATCTGGACTGAGCCCACAGCAGCTCAGCAGAGTCTCTACAGGCAGAATGTGACTAGACTCCCTCCTTGTTGAGCAGGACACCTCTGACAAAAAGGCAGCAGCACATCAGGGACTTACAAATAAAATTCCACCTTCCTGGGACAGAGCACCTGGGAAAGGGGTGGTTGTGAGTTCTGCTGCAGCAGACTTAGATGTCCCTGCCCAGCAGCTCTAAAGGGAGCAACGAAGCTCCCAGCACAACACTTGAGCTCAGATAAGAAACAGACTGACTCCTCAAGTGGCTTACTGACCCCAATATATCCAAAAAGAAACCTCATAGAGGAGAGCTCTGGCTGATATCTGGTGGGTACTATTCCAGGATGAAGCTACCAAAGGAAAGAACAGGAATCAATCCTTGCTATTCTGCAGTCCCCATGGGTGATTCCCAGGCAAACAGTCACCAGTGGACCTCCAGCAGTTCTGCAGCAGAGAGGCCTGTTAGAAGGAAAACTAAAAAAAAAAAAAAGAAAGAGAGAGAAAAAATATAGCTTCAACATCAATAGAAAGAATGTCCACTCAGAGATCCCATCCAAAAGTCACCAACTTCAAAGACCAAAGGTAGAAAAATCCAAGAAGGCTGGAAGAAACCAGCACAAAAAGGATGAAATCACCAAAGACCAGAACTCCTCTCCTCCTCCAAGGGATCACAACTCCTCACCAGCAAGGGAACAAGGCTTGATGGAGAATGAATTTGATGAATTGACAGATGCAGGCTTCAGAAGATAGATAATAACAAACTTATTTGAGCTAAAAAAACATGTTCTAAGCTAATGCAAGGAAACTAAAAACCTTGAAAAAAGGTTAGATGAAATGCTAACAAGAATAACCAGCTTAGAGAAGAACATAAATGGCTTGATGGGGCTGAAAAACACAGCACAAGAACATTGGGAGAAATGTCTTACATAGGTGATGGAGGGATGGAGGCAGCAAGCCACCATGGCATATGTGTACCTATGCAACAATCCTGCAAGATCTGCACATGCACTTCAGATCTTAATTAAAAACAAAAGAAACAAAAAAACCCTCCTGACCATAAGAAGGGAAATAATAGGAAAAGTGAAGAGAAATAGATCATGAACCCCAAGGATGCAGTTTGAGAATAGATTCTCCCTTACTTTCAGGGGAGTAACAATGTACAGTAATCTAAGTAAGGTTTATTCATCCCAACTAGGAGACTTCCTCTCTGGAAGCCAAATTTCCTGAGAGCCAAATTTCAACATGGGGTACTAATTCCCTGAATCTAGTCTTATAAAGAAAGTATTTCTAATCCTATGTTGGAAAGACATGGAAGAACAAGGGGCATAATTACTAAAATTTGAATTGGAATTTATTTCCTAATGAAGTATTATAAACAAACAATTTCGGGTAACTAGAGCTTAGTTTTACTGAGCTCTTCTAAGCATTATAGTATGTTACAAGATCATGAGTTGTCAAATTAGAATGAATAATTTAGTTCCTCTGACATAAGTGCTTCGGAAGATAGGAGAATGAATACATTTAATATTTATTGTCTTCATCTCTGAGATATGTGTAATCTTTATAAATATGAGTAACATACATGAAATATTATATAGAGAAATGTTACAGTACACGATTAAATGCTAAATTAAAAGTGATATAGAGGGGAACGATCCAAGATGACCGATCGCTAACATCCCGGGATTGCAGCTCTCAGGGAAGGCGCGGAAAACTAGAGGACGCCACACTTTCAGACAAAGTCTGGTCGCTCACGGAGCAGAAGATCCCCCAGTGGTGGAAACACACGAGTCACCAGCGCGACTCTCACGGTCGGCGCAGCGGTTCCGCCGGCACCTCGACGCGGCAGCGCTCAGCGCAGAGTAAACGGGACCGGTTCCCCTTCTAACTGAGGTTTGGAGCCCCAGGAAGGCAGAGTCACCTACTATGGAAACAAGAAGGAAGCCTGACAGGAGAATCCTGGGCAGAAAAGCACCATCAGTCTTAATGCCGCTGCTCTGGCCCTGGGAACTAACAACCTGGACGTCCACTCAAGAGACCTAATCTGAAAGTTGGTAATTTCAAAGACGACAGGAGGATAAATTTACAATGACGGGAAGAAACCAGCGTAAAAAAGCTGAGAATACTCAAAGTCAGAAAGCCTCTCTCTCTAAAGATGATCACAGTTCCACATCAACAATGGAACAAGGCTTGATGGAGAACGAGCGCCTCCTGATGACAGAATCACTCTTCAAGGAATGGATAATAACAAACTTCGGTGAGTTAAAAGAACATGTTGTAGCCCAACGTAAAGAAACTAGGAACTTTTGAAAAAAGGTTTGATGAAATCCTATTGAGAATAGACAACTTAGAGAGGAGTATGAGTGAATTAATGGAACTGAAGAATACAATACAGGAACTCCGAGAAGTATGCACAGGTTTAAACACTCGAATTGTTCAAGCAGAAGAAGAGATATCAGAGGTCAAAGTCCAACTTAATGAAATAAAACAAGAAGACAAGATTAGAGAACAAAGGATAAAAAGGAATGAGCAAAGTCTACAAGAAATGTGGGACTATGTGAAAAGACCAAATTTACGTTTGATAGGTGTACCTGAATGCGACGGAGAGAATGAATCCAAGCTGGAAAATACCCTTCAGGATATTATTCAGGAAAATTTTCCTAAACTAGCAAAGCAGGTCAACATTCAACCCCAGGTAATACAGAGAACACCACAAAGATATTCCTCAAGAAGAGCAACCCCAAGGCACATAATCGTTAGATTCACCAGGGTTGAAACGAAGGAGAGGATACTAAGGGCAGCCAGAGAGAAAGGTCAGATTACCCACAAAGGCAAGCCTATCAGACTTACAGCAGATCTCTCGGCAGAAGCTCTACAGGCCAGAAGAGAGTGGGGGCCAATATTCAACATCCTCAAAGAACAGAACCTTCAGCCCAGAATTTCATATCCAGCCAAACTAAGCTTCACAACTGAAGGAAAAATAAAATCTTTTATGAACAAGCAAGAACTCAGAGATTTTATTACCACCAGGCCTGCTTTACAAGAGCTTCTGAAAGAAGCATTACACACAGAAAGAAACAACCAGTATTAGCCTTTCTAAAAATACACCAAAAAGTAAAGAGCACCAACGTAAAGAAGAATTTACACCAACGAATGGATAAAACAGCCAGTCAACATCAAATGGCAGTAACCCTAAATTTAAATTGACTGAATTCCCAATCAAAAGACACAGCCAAAACCCAATGGCATGTTACATCCAGACCTGTTTCACATGCAAGGATACACAAAGCCTCAAAACAAAGGGATGGAGAAAGATTTACCAACCAAATGGAGAGCAAAAATAAATAATAAATAAATAAAAAGCAGGAGTTGCAATCCTTGTATCGGATAAAATAGATTTTAAAGCAACAAAGATATAGTGGTAAAAGGATCAATGCAACAACAAGAGCTAACGATCCTAGCACCCAGATAGGAGACTTAGATTCAATGAGACAGAAAATTAATAAGGATATCAAGGACTCGAACTCAGATCCAGAACAAGTAAACTTAATAAATATTTATAGAGCTCTCCACTTCAAATACACAAAATATACATTCTTGTCAATACCACATCACACCTACCCATTAGTTTAAATGAAACATTGATTGGCCATTATTAATACCCAATTTTTTTCAAAATAAAGCAATATTTCCATTTACTTTCCCTCTTTCTCTTCCTCTTTCTTCCTCTCCTTTACTTATTTTTTTTTTCTTTCCTTCTCTCAAAAAAAAAGAAGTCAACTTGTAAACCTCTAGATCCAGGTCGGCAATGTCTCTTACAATGCTTGATTTCCTTTCTTCCCTTCCCTCCCTCCCTCCCGCCCTCCCCGCTTCCTCCCTTCCTTCCTCCCTACCGTCCTTCCTTCCTGCCTTCCTCCCCCTCCAAAAAAAAAAAAAAAAAAGTGATATAGAAGACAAATACTATGAGTCTTTACCTAAATATATATTTTATTCAAATTTGAATATGGTTAAAGTATGTTATATAATCTCCTGTTAAACTGAAACATTTGATGGCAATCTAATTATATGAATATCATCAGTTCATTGTTAAAAAAAAGGAAAAAAGAGAAACAAAAACTGGCAAATGAAAAATCTGACAACTACTGGATCTACTCTGTGTATTTTTATGTGTTGTGTGAGATGTTTATAAATTAAAAAGCTCTCTAATTGGCTTTAAAATAATGAATGCTTAAATCAAATTAATTTTTTCAGAAAAATAAAAACTGTAATACCTTTTAGTTCACATGACTTTAGTAATATTGAGAAATAAAGACAGTTTTAAAGTTTATTGGTAAAATAAAGACATTAGCTCTAAATTAGGCAAGTCAGATATTAGGTTTAAAATGCTTAAAAGTAAGAAACTGCTTCTTTTGACTTTTAAGATTTGTTCAACTTACCTGCTTTGGAGTCATTAGATTCTAGGTAAGGTCTGGGAACATGTGGAGTTAGCTGTGCCCCCTGGCTATGCTTGAAAAAGTCAGACTTTATCTGTACTTCTGTTTGGTGTCCTTGGCTCCATACCTAGTACAAAATTAAAATCACTTACCTGCCAGGTGTTTCACCAAAAAAAAAAAAAAAATGGCCAAGAGTTAACATTGTAACATGTAATTGAGACTACAGAAAAAAGTTTTACATGGAAGCTTTGTGGAAAAAGTAAACTGTGCTTTCAGTAAAACATTATAAGGCATTAGAATGTAAATTTTTGCTTAGTTCAGGTTAAAAATTATTTTGACTTAGAACATAGCTAAAGGTTTGAGCAAGTTGTGGAAGGTTTGGGAAACAGTCATCTTGTAAAAGAAACACTGTACATGAACACATTGGCTAAATTAAAGGAGCATTGTTCAGTTTTTCCACAAATTGAACATTGGAATAAAAACACAACAGGATTTTCTTAGAGCACTAATTTTGCTTTAATACAAATTTGTAAAAGGTTATCAAAAGCTTATAAGAATTTCAACTTATAGTCAAACTGAGGAAGACTGGATGAATCCATCTTTTAAGGTTTTATTAAAAATTGGAGCTGACATTAATAGTACACTAATGCAAGAGTAAAATTTGGCTTTCTCTCTTGAATAAGATTTTAATGTAATATTAAAGAATAATAAAAGATTTCTGTCTCTCCTCAAATAAACTACAGGAAAAAGAAGGGAAAGACACATATTGCTTGAAAAGCTAAGCCTTCTATCAATGAGTAAAAGCTTTTGCCTTAAAACATTTTTTGAGTTACCATTTTGGCTAAATGAATGACTTACTGTGACCTGGCATTCCATTTTATATCAAGTGTCTTAAGCCTTTAATATATTTATGTCAATGTTAACATATTTGATAGGCTTCCCAAAACCCACTTTCATCTTCAAAAGTAAGTCTTTTTGACTTCTAAATTTGGGATGCAACAGAGGGTACTGAATAATCCAAAAGAAAAGTATATGGGATTATTTGACATGTTGTTATATGAGAAGCACCATCAAAATAAAAAATATTTTACCTTCTTCAGATTATATTATAATAAATGTGAATATATATTTGAAAATTGTATGACATTCCTAAAATTCTAATATGTCTAAATATATGCTATCAATTATATTGTTTCCATGATAAATTGTAGACCACAGAAATGAACAGATTTTTTTGTCAATCGTGTAACTATAACTATTTAACATTATTTCCACAGTTAACTGCTTAATACTGATTGATGCAGTTTCTGAAAACTTCACAAGCACAAAATGTCCTAGAATATGGTATCTTTTAGGAGGTTCCTGAAAGAATGCAAAGACCCTGAAAAAGAGCTCTTGAATACAGATTTCTGCAAACTTTAGAATCACATCATTTGTCAAATAATCCCATATACTTTAAGGACTGTGTAAGATTTCCTGGAATTTTAATGAAAAGACTTACTTGTTTTTAAAACTCCTATACAAGTAGAAGAAAAATTAACTGAATACCAAGAAAACATTTTGTCAGACTGATATTCTAAATCAGCCAATACTGAAATTGTTTATATATACAATTTGAATGAACTCCATGGTCTAAGTCAAGTTACCTAGGACAACTTATCAGTTACGACTACTGTGAACCTAAATTGGAAAAACAACTGGTAGCTAAGGGGATATAAGTTCAATGTTAAGCATGCACTCATGGAGCATTAAGACAGCTGCCTTGTTCTTCTTGTGTCCATACTTAACGTTCTTCTTAAAAAAGAACTACAAACCACTGCTCAAAGAAATAAGAGAAGTCACAAACAAATTTTAAAAATCCATGCTCATGGATAGGGAGAATCAATATTATAAAAATGGCCACATTGTTCAAAGTAATTTATAGATTCAATGCTATCCCCATCAGGCTACCATTAACTTTCTTCACAGAATTGGCAAAAACTACCTTTAATTTCATATGGGATGTAAAAAGAGCCCGCATGGCCAAGAAAAGAACAACGCTGGAGACATCAGGCTATCTGACTTCAAACTATACTACCAGCCTACAGTAACCAAAGCAGCATGGTACTGGAACTAAAACAGATATATACACCAATGGAACAGGACAGAGGCCTCAAAAATAATGCCACACATCTACAACCATCTGATCTTTGACATACCAGACCAAAACAACAACAACAAAAAAACAATGAGTAATGGATTTAATAAATGGTGTTGGGAAAACTGGCTAGCCATATGCAGAAAACTGAAACTGGACCCCTTACTTACACCTTATAAAAAAATTAACACAAGATGGATTAAAGACTAAGACAGAAGACATAAAATTATAAAAACCCGAGAAAAAAACCTAGGCAATACCATTCAGAACATAGGCATGGGCAAAGACTTCATGACTAAAACACCAAAAGTAATGGCAACAAATGTCAAAATTGACAAATGAGATCTAATTAAACTAAAAAGCTTCTGCACAGAAAAGAAAGTCAAACAAAACAAAACTGTCATTAGCGTGAATGGCCAACCCACAGAATGTGAGATAATTTTTGCAATCTATCCATCTGACAAAAGGCTAATACGCAGAATCTACAAAGAACTTAAATTTACAAGAAAAAAACCAACTCCATCAAAAAGTAGGCAAATAATATATACAGACACTCCTCAAAAGAAGACATTTATGAAACCAGCAAACATATAATGAAAAGCTCATCATCACTTGTCATTTTAGAAAAACAATCACTAAAAAATCAGAAAAGAACAGATGCTGGAGAAGATGTAGAGATATAGGAACTCTTTTACACTGTTGGTGGGAGTGTAAATTAGTTCAACCATTGTGGAAGACAGTGTGGTGATTCCTCAAGGATATAGAAATCGAAATGCCATTGGACCCAGCAATCCCAACACTGGGTATATACCCAAAGGATTATAAATCATTCTAACACAAAGACATATGCACACGTATGTTTACTGTGGCACTGTTCACAATAGCAAAAACCTGGAACCAACCCAAATGCCCATCAATAATAAACTGGATAAAGAAAACGTGGCACATATACACCATGGAATATTATACAGCTATTAAAAAGGATGAGTTCATGTCCTTCTCAGGGACATGGATGAAGCTAGAAACCATCATTCTCAGCAAACTGACAGAACAGAAAACCAAACACCACATGTTCTCACTCATAAGTGAGAGTTGAACAATGAGAGTACATGGACACAGGGAGGGGAACATCACAAACTGGGACCTGTCAGGGTTGGGCCTAGGGGAGGGATAGCATTAGGAGAAATACCTAAGATAGATCATAAGTTGATGGGTGCAACAAGCCCCCATTGGTACGTGTATACCTGTGTAACAAACATGCACGCTCTGCACATGTACCACAGAATTTAAGGTATAATAATAACAAAAAAAAGAAATCTGCTTTAATTATAAAGTGCTTAAAGAAAATCCTTTTGAATCTCTTACTACCACATCATAGCTGGGACAAACTGCTGATATTTTAAAAGTAACAAATACCAAACCAGAAAGGACTAGAGTTGGGAACCAAACTTAGGTTGTCGTAGGGAACAGGGTAGAATCTTAGGATTGGAAGGCCACCACTGCTTTTTCAGTTTGGCCTTGGCTGGCAAAAGATGGCCTTATATGAACAGAAACTCTTAGGTTAAAAAAAAAAAAAGGAATTTCTGCTAACTAGAAAATACCTACTTGGCAGCTACAAGAGTTTTAGCCAATTCAGATGACTTGCTTCCCAAAATTTGGAACAGTCCCTTGGATTTGACCAAGTCAGAAAGATATGGTGATACTTGATGGAAGAAAAGTGAAATAACAACAAAATTCCAAACATAAATAAATAAAAAAGTTAAGCAAAATAAACAAATGCACAATAAATATGACTACTAAGTGTCATAATGGTAAGGAGAAGTTAAAACCAACTGGTTGGTAATCTTAACTTTTAGTCATTAAGAAAAAATTTTAAGACAAATCTTTAAGTTAGCCACTTACCTGGAAATCAGGCTCAGGCTGATGACTGTTCTCTACCATCTTAGAAGCAGGAAAATATTCACACTCACCTTTCCTGTCAGAAGCAAGCTGAAACTCAAGAAAAGAAGTGCCTGCTCTCCATCATCATGGAAGCAGGAGAACTTGTCTTTCTCACCAGAAATGAGTAAAACTTCACAAAAGGAGCTGTAAAGCAAAATCAACCTTAGCTCTCAACCAAATTTTGGGAGATCAGGGACTCTCCGGAGGGCAGAAGCTCCCAAACCTCAGCAAATTATCTATCCTATTGGTTTGAACAATAAGGATAGCCCAGGTTGGTATCAAGCAATAATAACATTTATCAAAGGTCAGGGCCACATTTGTAATCTCTCTCTCTCTCTCTCTCTCTCTCTGTCTATATTTTTTTTTTTTTTTTTTTTTTTTTTTTTTTTTTGAGACAGAGTCTCGTTCCGTTGCCAGGAGCTAGGCTGGAGTGCAGTGCGGCGATCTCAGCTCACTGCAATCTCCTCCTCCTCGGTTCAAGCAATTCTCCTGCCTCAGCCTCCCGGGTAGCTAGAACTACAGGCAGATGCCACCACGCCCAGCTAATTTTTTTTTTTTTTTTTTGGTCTTTCTGGTAGACACGGGGTTTCACCATGTTGGCCAGGATGGTCTCGATCTCTTGAGACCTCGTGATCTGCCTCCCAAAGTGCTGGGATTACAGGCTTGAGCCACCACGCCCCTTCTCTTTTTATCTTTACTGGTATAGTCTGTTTTGTCAGAAACTAGGATTGCAACACCTCCTTTTTTCTGTTTTCCATTTGCTTGAAAGATTTTTCTCCAATCATTTTAAGCCTATGTGCGGGATTGCATGTGAGATGGTCTCTTAAAGACAGCATACTCAAATGGTCTTGGTTCTTTATCCAGCTTGCCCTGCTATGTTTTTCAGTTGGAGCATTTAGTCCATTTACATTTAAGGTTAGTGATATATGTATGGATTTGGTCCTGCCATCACGCTGTTAACTGATAATTTTGCAGACTTGTGTATGTGGTTGGTTTTTTAGCATCACTGGTCTGTGTAATTCAGTGCATTTTTATAGTGGCTGGTGATGATCTTTTCTTTCCGTATTAAGTGTTACTTTCAGGAGCTCTTGTAAGGTAGATCTGCTGGTAATGAATTCCCTCAGCATTTGCTTGCCTGAAAACGATCTTATTTCTCCTTCACTTATGACACTTAGTTTTGCTGGACTTGAAATTCTGGGTTGAAATTTTTTTCTTTAAGCAGTTGAATATTTCTTCTGGCTTGTAGGGTTTCAGCTGAGCGGTCCACTGTTAGTCTGATGGGATTCCCCTTGTAGGCAACCTTGTCTTTCCCCCTAGCTGCCTTTGACAATTTTTCTTTCATTTTGACCTTGGAGAACCTGATGATTATGTGTCTTAGGGATGTTCTTCTCGTGGCATAGCTGAATCTCTGGATTTCCTGAATTTCAATGTTAGTCTGTCTGGCTGGGTTGGGGAAATTCTCATGAATGAAATTCTGAAATATGTTTTCCAAGTTGGTTCCATTTTTGTCATCCTTTCAGGTACAGTAATAAGGCATACATTTCATCTTTTTACATAGTCCTTTATTGCTCAAAGGTTTTGGTCATTCCTTTTCATTCTTTTCCCCATTCTTACCTCTTTTCTTTCAGAAAGCCAATTTTCAAGCTCTGAGACTCTTTCCCCTGTTTGGTCCTTTCTACTAGGTGGTCTTGCACATGAGATGAAGCTGCTCTGACCTCAGCACTCCTTAGTCTGCTTGCCTCTCCCAGGACCCCAGCCTGGCCACACCTGCTTACAGGGCACCCTTCTGTGCCCACACATACTACAAGAATTTTCATAATGCAATCACACACAATTACCATGCGGCTGCATTATAAAATTTTTGTAGTGTGCTTTTCAGCTCTATCACGTCAGTTTGTTCTTTTTTTTCTTTAATTGTACTTTAGGTTCTAGGGTACATGTGCAGATCATGCAGGATTGTTGCATAGGTACACACACGGTAATGTGGTTTGCTGCTTCCATCCCGTCACATACATATGGCATTTCTCCCCATGTTATCCCTCCCTGACCTCCCCACCCCCTTGCCGTCCCTCTCTTGGCCACCCCCAAACAGACCCCAGTGTGTGATGCTCCCCTCCCTGTGTCCATGTGTTCTCATTGTTCAACATCCACCTATGAGTGAGAACATGCAGTGTTTGATTTTCTGTTCTTCTGTCAGTTTGCCAAGAATGATGGTTTCCAAATTCATCCATATCCCTACAAAGGACACGAACTCATCATTTTTTATGGCTGCATAGTATTCCATGGTGTATATGTGCCATGTTTTCCTTGCCCAGTCTATCAGCGATGGGCATTTGGGTTGGTTCCAGGTCTTTGCTATTGTAAACAGTGCCACTATGAACATACGTGTGCATGTGTCTTTATAATAGAATGATTTATAATCCTTTGTGTATATACCCAGTAATGGGATTGCTGGGTCAAAAGGAATTTCAATTTCTAGGTCCTTGAGGAAGCACCACACTATCTTCCACAGTGGTTCAACTAGCCTACACTCCTAGCAACAGTGTAAAAGTGTTCCTATTTCTCCACATGCTCTCTGGCATCTGTTATTTCCAGATTTTTTAATGATCACCATTCTAACTGGCATGAGATGGTATCTCAATGTAGTTTTGATTTGCATTTCTCTAATGACCAGTGATGATGAGAGTTTTTTCATATGTTTCTTGGCCTCATATATATCTTCTTTTCAAAAGTGTCTGTTCATATCCTTTGCCCACTTTGGGATGTGTTTGTTTTTTTCTTGTAAATCTGTTTTAGTTCTTTGTAGATTCTGGATATTAGCCCTTTGTCAGATGGGTAGATTGCAAAAATTTTTTCCCATTCTCTTGGTTGCTGGTTCACTCTAATGATGGCTTCTTTTGCTGTCCAGAAGCTCTGGAGATTAATTAGGTCTCATTTGTCACTTCTGGCTTT